>NC_133138.1:26709763-36709763 GCF_048418815.1 Hemitrygon akajei | reverse complement strand
CTGTACAGTAAACACTTACTGAAAAAGGTGACTTCTGGGCCACGCCCTCTTCTGTTTGCTGCCATCAAGATGAAAAGGTACAGCATTACGAAGATCCACACCTCAAGGTTCAACAACAGCTTCTTCCCCACTGCCATCAGCTTCTTCAGACTACTTGAAAAACCTCAGTCTATATTTTACACCGTCTCCCTTAATCACTTATGTTGTTCCATTTATTTTCTTGTTTATTTTGCATACATGTATAATTTATGTTAATTTAAGTTTATGCTAACTTATGTTTGTCCTTGTCTTGTTATGCATTGTGCTACTGCTGTAAAAATCTAATTTTCATGGCATTGACACTCTGTGCCTGTATCACCATGGAAATAAACAAACATTTCCTCCATGGGGCCTGTGACATGACTATACGCTCGAACAAGATGCTGTACATCACAAACCCATAAGGCATAGGAATGGAATTACACTACTTTGCCCAACAAGTCTTCTCTGCCTTCTGCCCATTGCTGATTTAATATCCCACTCAAACCTCTACTACCCCACTCAAACCTCTACTACCTTCTTCCTATAACCTTTGATGCCCTTACTGTTGCACTAATGTAGCCCCTGGTCACATAGAACATACTGTGGAACAGTACAGCACAGCAACAGACTATCTGGCCCATGATGTCAGAACTAATTAAACTAGTGATTCAACGCCTACAGTCTGGTGCAAAAAGTCTTAGACACATATATATACCTCGGGTGCCTAAACATTTTGCACCAGCCGTGTATATTAATTAAGTCCATAAGATACAGGAGCAGGACTAGGCTATTTCACCCATCAAGTCAATTTCACCATGA
The DNA here is from genome assembly GCF_048418815.1 of Hemitrygon akajei. Taxonomy (NCBI): domain Eukaryota; kingdom Metazoa; phylum Chordata; class Chondrichthyes; order Myliobatiformes; family Dasyatidae; genus Hemitrygon; species Hemitrygon akajei. The sequence goes on along the minus strand of NC_133138.1, from coordinate 36,708,923 downwards.
CTGATCCATCTCTCTCAGCCCCGCCCTGTATCCCTTCACGCTCTGACTAATCAAGAATCTATCAACCTCTGCCTTAAGTATACCCAAAGACTTGGCCTCCACAGCTGCCTGTGGCAATGAATTCCATAGATTCATCACCCTCTGGCTAAAGAACTTAAAATAGGAAGGTGGTTGGGAAATAGAAATAAGAGTGCTTAGCTTTGGGTGGCTGGAGAAGGGAGGTAGAGTGGAGATATGTCTCCACCAAAGGAGGTGTAAGGCACTCCTTCCCTCTGCTAGACTGAAGGTCACTCTTGGGTAAGGTGTAGCACCCTGATAAGGGTCATGTGAAGCAATGGGAACAGGTAGCAGATGGTCAAATGAGCATTTGGTGTATATCGCAGGTCCTGGTTATGTGACCACTGATGACAGGCAGATAGTCCTTGAAGAGTATTGATAATGGCCGGGGTCACCTATCTTGTAAAGACACTGCTCAGAAGAAGGCAATGGCAAACCACTTCTCTGGAAAAATTTGCCTAGAGCAGACATGGTCATTGGTCATACAACATGGCACATAATGAATGAATGAATGAGCTTTGCATAAGCTTATTAGTATTGTGTTATTTGGTAACTGAAAAGACATAATAAACAGTACTGTGCAAAAGTCTTAAGCACCCTAGCTATATATATTGAAAATGTCCTTTTGGCCCATCGAACGCATCTGCCAGCGACCCACTGATTTAAATCTAGTCTAATCACGCATCAATTTACAATGACCAATTAACCTGCTAACTGGTACATCTTTGGGCTTGGGAGGAAACTGGAGCACCTGGAGGAACGTACAAACTTGCTTACAGAGGATGACAGAATTGAACTCTGAATTCTGACACCCCAAGCTGTCTCACACATTGTTATGCTACAGTAGTGTCTAGTTTCAATGTTAATGTATCTCCAAGCACTTATTACAAGTGCAGTACCAACCGCACCACTTCATTTTAAGAACTGCAGGCTGGTTTTAATTTTATCATAATGCTGGCTCACTAACAGAACATCTGTTCAATGATCAGCGCAGTTTGCATGCTACAGACATAGCGATTCACAGGCAGAGAGCACTCTACTTATCTTACACCCAACCAGTGACCTAATGAGCCACCATGACACCATTGCGGCCTTCTGTATATCAGAGAGACCTGTCAGATTGGAGAACCACTTCATCGAGCACTGCCGTAACAGTGAGGATCTCCCAGTGGCTACTAGTTTCAATTCGGCTTCCCCTTTCTACACCAGTATGTCCGTCCATGGTCTCCTCTACTGCCAGAGAGAGGCCAAACTTATGATGGGGGAGTAGTACCTCATACTGTGACTTGGTAGCCTCCAAACTGATGATATCAACAGCTATTTCTCAATGTCCTTGTAATCACCCTCCTCATTCTGGTGGCCCTCTTACCCCTTCGCTTCTCTTACATTGCCCTGAATTTAACCCTTAATCCTTTTGTCGAAGTATTTTTATTATAACAGACACCATCATGGTTAATCTCAGTCAGCACCCACATAAACACCTTTGAGAAATCAAGGTCCTCAAAATTCCGAAAGATTAAAACCGTGGGGATTCGCAATAGAAATTGCACTCTGCATTAAACCTCATTAGCTCTGAGCTCTAAGTTAAAGTTCTTTTACAATCTGTCACTTTGGAACCGGTATGTTTTCTCAGCATGTGTTCGCCACGATATGCATATTGCTTTAACAGCAGTATATTTTGTTTCCTCATAAAGTAATCCCAGGCAATCACATCTAACACAGACTGTGGGCTGCTTTAAATTCCTTTTCCCACGCTCACAATTTCTATATTGGTTTTGGTTTGGTTTGATTGGTATTAGTTTACCATTGTCACAGCTACCAGAATAGTTCCTTAAGGTTGTTGTAGCCGGGGGCAGTAGTGGAAATAAGTTCCTACTACCTATGAAATGCTCCCAGTGGCATATGTCTCAAATAGCCTCTGACAATCAAGTCCAGTTCCTGAGAAGGGACAAAAGTGGGTTACTGGCACCTTAAAACCAGACAGGGTTCATCAGCTGTGTTTGGTAGCTCAACTAGAGGAAGAAAAACTCTGATCTCAAATGTTCACTGACTTGCGGTAATACCCGCTTTGGAAGCATACCCTAAGGAAACACCTGGAGCTGGAGTCTCTGAAGCAGTTCTACATTGAGTACAATGCTGTCTGGCAACTCCTGCATTGCTGCTGGTGCCAAACTGTATTCGTCTCTGCCATTCCTTTGGATTCATCAGCTGCATGGGGAGGGAGAACCTGTGACATGGACAGCAGCTTGCTCTCCTTATTGTACTGTGCTGCCTTGCATACTGGTCTGTGTATTGATTCAGACAGCTAGGATGCAATATCCATGGTGGGCCTCTAACAAGATACAGTTAAAAGCTTGCCTAGCATATTGTCTATACACATCAAGTCAGAACACAGTGCACTGAGGTAGAATAAGGTAAAACAATAAATACACAGAATAAAGTGTAAAAGCTACCCAAAAGAAGTGCAATGCAGTTAGATAATAAAATGTAAGATCATAACAAGGTAGATTTTGAGACCAAAAGTTCATTTTATCATCCAAGAGGTTCATTCAAGAGTCTGGTGACTGTGGATAGATGCTGTCCTTGAGCCTGGTGAGAACTACTTTCAGGGTTTTGTATTTCTGTCCAATGGAAGAGGGGAGATCTGGAAGTAGTTTAATGATTTTTGCACGTGTGGAGATACGGTGAAAAGCTTGTCTTTTGCAATACTTATACTTATCAGATCATTAAAGAGGCTATTCAGATGGAATAAGGTAAAACAATAACAATGATGAATAAAAGGTAACAATTACAGAGAAAGTGCGGTGCAGATAAACAATTAGGAGCAAGATTATAATGAGGTAGATTGTGAGGTCAAGAGCCCATCTCATCATACTAAGGAATGATCCTAGATTGTGGCTAGTAGTTATAGTTCAATAGTCTGATGACAGTGGGATAGAGATGTTCTTCAGCCTGGTGGTACATGCTTTCAGGCTCTTGAATCTTCTTCCTGATGGGAGAGGGGAGAAGAGAGGATTCCAGAGTAGATAGGGTCTTTGATTATGCAGACAGACAGACAGACATACTTTATTGATCCCGAGGGAAATTGGGTTCTTTACTGTGGTATTGAGATGCAAAGACAGAGTCCTGGAGTTGTGTTCAGCCAAAGGAGTTATAGGTCTGAAGTGGGGAAGCATGGGGAAGAGGTATTTGAGAGTCAAAGCCATGGTCAGTTTATTATCATTTACACAGGTACGTGCATCCACCAGTGCAATGAAATACTTGTTTGCAGCAGTGTCACAGGCAGAATTCACAAAAGAAATCATAACAAATTAAAAATTCACATTCTCTTTTACAAGAAATCACAAATAGAACAAAAAGAGCTTCACTTTAGTGCAAAGTGGTCACAGTGTTGCTAGATATCCTGATGAAGGGTTTCGGTCTGAAGCATTGCTCCCCATAGATGCTGCCTGACCTGCTGAGTGTGCAGGGTGGCAGCAGGGTGTAACAAGTCTAACAACCTCGGTCATATCCCTCTCAAACAATATTCTGTCTATTTGATAGAGCATAGAAAACCTACAGCACAATACAGGCCCTCTCACAAAGCTGTGCCGAACATGTCCTTACCTTAGAAATTACCTAATTAAGTTAAAAATAGCCCTCTATTTTTCTAAGCTCCATGTACCTCTCCAGGAGTATCTTAAAAGACCCTATCATTTCCGCCTCCACCAGCATTGCCGGCAGCCCATTCCACTCACTCATCACTCACTGCGTAAAAAACTTACCCCTGACATCTCCTCTGTACCTACTTCCAAGCACCTTAAACCTGTGCCCTCTCATGCCAGCCATTTCAGCCCGGGGAAAAAGTCTCTGACTATCCACCCGATTAATGCCTCGCATCATCTTATACACCTCCATCACAGAAGTAAGTTGTGCAGATAGAGTTGAAAGTGCTGATGAACCCATTGCCAATACACCTATGCTGGACTGGATAAACCTTTGTGCGGTAGTGCAGTAGTTAGTGTAACGCTGTTAGAGACACCAACCCAAGTTCAATTGTCACCTCTCTGCAAGGAGTTTGGATATTCTCCAAGTGACTGCGTGGGTTTCCTCCGAGTGCTCCGATTTCCCTCCCACATTCTAAGGATGTACCCTTTGGGAGGTTAATTAGGTGGCATGGGCTCGTTGGTCTGGAAGGGCCTGTTACTGTGCTGGATCTCTAAATAAATATGTTAATACATTGATATTCCCCTGGGTGTTCTCAACAATTCAAAGTCAAAGTTGAAATAAAATTTATTATCAAGGCCATACTGTTTATGTTCCCATATATTACCTTGAAATTCATTTTCTTGCAGGCACTTAGGAACAATAAAGAAATACAATAGAATTTATCTAAAAAAAAACTATACACAAAGACTGACAAACAATAAGTGTTCAAAAGAAGACAAAAACGTGCAAATAAAAAATAATTCTGAGAATATGAGTTGTAGAGTCCTTGGAAGTGAATCTATGATTGTAGGGTAGTAACTGTTCCTTAAGCTGGTGCTGTGGGACCTAAGGAACCTCTTTCTCAATGGTACTATTGAGAAGAGAGCACGGCCTGGATGAGGGGGTCTTTGACGATGACTGCTGATTTCTTGTGCGCTGGCTCCTTGTCAATGTGCTCAAAGGGTGGTGAGGGCTCTGTCTGTGATGGAATTGACTGTTTCCACCAATTTTTCAAGCCATTTCTGCTCCTGGTGTTTCCTTACCAGGCCACGATATAACCAGTTAGGATACTCATCAGTGTGATCTATAAATGATTGTCAAAGTCTGTTAATCAAATGCCTGCCTCCTGAACGATCACATGCTTTTTTTTACGATGGCATGATTTATTGCAAAGAGTGACTTTCTCGGTTAGTTCGGAGCAATGTTCTATCATCTCATTAGACAGCTCATTGAAGAGGAACAAGCTATGCCAATGGCCTTTGACCTCCCGTGCAAATCGCAGGAGGAATGAGGAGGAAATGAGCCATCTGCCCTCCCACGGCTGAGTTTTCCCCTGTAACTTCACACAGTGGCCTCCATCGCCCCAAGGTCCAGACCTGTGCTGTTGAAGCTAATTCTTTTTCTGTCACTCAGTAGCCATTGGAGATTTAGGAAGCTCGTTCCATCTGTCTCTTCTGGATTTGGGCCCAGATCTTGAATATGAAAAGCTGCTCTTAAAACAATTAATGGCACATAGGTCTGTGATGTTATTTACAAACCTCAGCAATGAAAATTGAAGTAGAACATTTAAGCATCACCCTCTGCAATAAATCTGAATCAGAATCAGAATCACTTTATTACCAGTATGTGAAATATACCAGAATTAATAGTGGTTTGGTGCCAAGCATAGAAAACAGGACTATACCATAACAGACAACATAAATGCAACCAACAGTTTACAAGACAATAGTGCAAACAGACTTCAGCAATCAACAATTAGCACAAATGAAAATAATCAGAATTAAATAAATGTGAACAAATGAACACATTCAATAATTAACAACAGAACAAAGAGAGCAGCAAAAATGTTTGAAGCTAATTCTACTAGTCACACCGAGGCCTCAGGAGACAGATAAGTGGGTAACAGTCAGCAGAGGGGAGGGCAGGAGTCAGATGCTAGAGAGTACCCCTATGGCTGTAACCCTTAACAGTAAGTACTCTTGTTTGAGTACTGTTGGGGGAGGGTGGGTACGGCCTAGCTGGGAGAAGCAACAGTGGCCATACCTCTGGCACAGAGTGTAGCCCTGTGGCTCAGAAGGGTAGGGAAAGGAAGAGGATGGCAGCAGTGATAGGGGACTCTATAGTTAGGGGTCAGACTGGCAAATCTGTGGATGCAGGAAAGAAGCACGGATGGTAGTTTGCCTCCCAGGTGCCAGGGTCCGGGATGTTTCTGATTGCATCCATGATATCCTGAAATGGGAGGGTGAACAGCCAGAGGTTGTGGTACATATTGGCATCAACAACATAGACAGGAAAAGGGAGGAGGTCCTGAAAGTAGGCTTTCAGGGAGTTTACAGGGAGTTAGGAAGGAGGCTGAGAAGCAGGACCACAAACGTAGCAATCTTGGGATTACTGCCTGTGCCACGTGACAGTGAGTATAGGAATAGAATGAGGTGGAGGGTAAATGTTTGGCTGAGGGATTGGAGTAGGAAGGCAGGGATTTAGATTTCTGGATCATCGGGACCTCTTTTGGGGCAAGAGTGGGACAAAAGTACAGGTTGCACTTGAATCCCAGGGGGACCAAAATTCTGGCAGGGAAGTTTGCTAAGGCTATTGGGGAGAATTTAAGCTAGGATTGCTGGGGGTGGGAACCAGACTGAAGAGACTGGGGAAGAGGCAGTTGGCTCTCAAATAGAGAAAGCTTGGAGACAGTGTGAGAGGGAGGATAGGCAGGTGACAGAGAAGGGACTCGCTCAAACCGATGATTTGAGATGTGTCTATTTTAATGCAAGGAGTGTTATGAACTAAGCGGATGAGTTTAGAGCATGGATCAGTACTTGGAGATACAATGTTGTGGCCATTACAGAGATTTGGATAGCTCAGGGGCAAGAATGGTTACTTTGAATGCCAGGCTTTAGATGTTTCAGTAAGGACAGGGAGGGAGGCAAAAGAGGTGGGGGTAAGGCACTGTTGATCAGATATAGTGTCACAGCTGCAGAAAAGGAGGAAGTCATGGAGGGTTTGTCTACTGAGTCAATGTGGGTGGAAGTTAGGAACAGGAAGGGGTCGATAACCCTACTAGGTGTTTTTTTATAGACCAGTCAATAGTAACAGGGACATCGAGGAGCAGATAGGGAGAGTTGTAACAATAACAGAGTTTTTGTGGTGGGAGATTTTAATTTCCCAGATATTGACTGACATCTCTCTAGAGTGAGGGGTTTAGAAGGGGTGGAGTTTGTTATGTGTGTAGGTGTGTTCAGAAAGGTTTCCTGGCACAATATGTAGATAAACCTACAAGAGGAGAGGCTGCATTTGATCTGGTACTGGGAAATGAACCTGGTCAGGTGTCAGGTATCTCTGTGGGAGAGCAGTTTGGAGATAGTGACACAATACCATCTCCTTTACCATAGCATTGGAGAGGGATAGGAACAGACAAGTTAGGAAGCATTTAATTGGAGTAAGGGGAATTATGAGGCTATCAGGCAGGAACTTGGAAACATAAATTGGGAACAGATGTTCTCAGGGAAATGCATGGAAGAAATGTGGCAAATGTTCAGGGGATATTTGCGTGAAGTTCTGCATAGGTACGTTCCAATGAGGCAGGGAAAGAATGGTAGGGTACAGGAATTGTGGTGTACAAAGGCTGTTGTAAATCTAGTCAAGAAGAAAAGAAGAGCTTATGAAAGGTTCAAAAAACTAGGTAATGATAGAGATCCAGAAGATTATAAGACTAGCTGGAAGGAGCTTAAGAAAAAAATTAGGAGAGGCAGAAAGGGCCATGAGAAGGTTTTGGCGGACAGGATTGAGGAAAACTCCAAGGCATTCTACAAGTTTCTGAAGAGGAAGAGGAAAAGTCATGAGAGAATAGGACCAATCAAGTGTGACACTGGAAAAGTGTGTATGGAACTGTAGGAGGTAGCGGAGGTACTTAATAAATACTTTGCTCTCTATTCACCATAGAAAAGGACCTTGACGATTGTAAGGATGACTTACAGTGGACTGAAAAGCTTGATTATAGGTACTAAGAAAGAGGATGTGCTGGAGCTTTTGAAAAGCATTAAGTTGGATAAGTCACCGGGACCAGGCAACATGTACCCCAGGCTATTATGGGAGGCGAGGGAGGAAATTGTTGAGCCTCTGGCAATGATCTTTGCATCATCAATGGGAACGGGAGAGGTTCTGGAGGATTGAAGGGTTGTGATTGTTGCTCCATTACTCAAGAAAGGGAGTAGAGATAGCCCAGGAAATTATAGACCATTGTCTTACTTCAGTGGTTGGTATGTTGATGGAGAAGATCCTGAGAGGTAGGATTTATGAATATTTGGAGAGGCATAATATGATTAGGATTAGCCAGCATGACTTTGTCAAAGGCAGGTTGTGCCTTAGGAACCTGATTGAATTTTTTGAGGATTTGACTAAACACATTGCGGAAGGTAGAGCAGTAGATGTAGTGTATATGGATTTCAGGAAGACATTTGATAAGGTAGCCCATGCAAGACTTATTGAGAAAGTAAGGAGGCATGGGATCCAAGGGTACATTGCTTTGTGGATCTAGAACTGGCTTGCCCACAGAAGGCAAAGAGTGGTTGTAAACAGGTCATATTCTGCATGGAGGTCGGTGACCAGTGGTGTGCCTTAGGGTTCTGTTCTGGGACCCCTACTATTCAGCACTTTTATAAATGACCTGGATGAGGAAGTGGAGGGATGGGTTAATAAATTTGATGGCGACATAAAGGTTAGGGGTGTTGTGGATAGTGTGGAGGGCTGTCAGATATTACAGCGGGACATTGATAGGATGCAAAACTGGGCTGAGAAGTGGCAGAAGGAGTTCAACCTGGATAAGTGTGAAGTGGTTTATTTGGTGGGTCAAATATGATGGCAGAATATAGTATTAATGGTAAGATTCTTGGCAGTGTGGAGGACCAGAGGGATCTTGGGGTCCGAGTCCATAAGCCAGCTACAGGAAAGAAGCTTGAAAGGTGACAAGAAGTCCTGATGGTGATGGACCTGTAGCATCTCCCTGATGGCAGTTGGTGAATAGTTCACTGCTAGGGTGGGTGGACTAATTTTTCCATCTCTTTTCATTGCTCTGGGGATGAACAGCTCTTTTAAGTCAGTAGCTAACAGCCAATCATCTTCTTCGTTGAATGGATCACTCGCTGCAACCTGGACGTGGAGAGGGAGGATGAGTTGGGAAACCAAAGGTTCAAAAGGTTCAAAGTAAATTTATTAGCAAAGTACGTATATGTCACATCCAACCTTGAGGTACAATCTCTTGTGGGCATACTCAATAAGTCCAATAACCATAAAAGATTCAAACAATGAAAATAATATCAATATCAATGGAATCAATGAAAGACTGCACCAACAGGGCAGACAATCAGTGGTGCAAAAGACAACAAACAGCAAATTCAAAAGAAAGGGAATATGGAAATAATAATGTAAATCAACACACAAAACTCAATGGGTCAGGCAACGTTGATGGAGATGAATGAACAGTCAACATTTCGGCTGAGGTCTTTCTTCAGGACTGGGAAGGAAGGAGAAGACAGCAGAAAAAAGGTGGGGGGAGAGGGAAAAGGATAGCTAGAAGGTGATAGGTGAAGTCAGGTGAGTAGGAATGGTAAAGGTATAGAGAGGAAGGAATCTGATAGGAGAGGAGAGTGGACGAGAGGAAAAAGGGAAGGAGAAGGAGCACCAGTGGGAAGTGATAGGCAGGTGAGTAGTGATAAGAGGCCAGAATGGGGAATAGAAAAAGAGGGGAGGGGGAGGGAAAAAGATTTTTACAGGAAGGAGTAATCAATATTCGCGTCATCAGTTTGGAGGCTACCCAGTTGGAATATAACGTGTTGCTCCTTCACCCTGAGGGTGGACTCATCTTGGCGCAAATGGAGGCCATGGATCATCATGTCAGAATGGGAATGAGGATTGGAATTAAAATGTTTGGCCAACGGGAAGTACCATGTTTGATGGAGTATAGGTGCTTGACAAAGCGGTCCCCCATATTCACCATTGTAGAGGAGGCCACATCAGGAGCACCAGACACAATAGGCAATAGTTGCCTCTTCTGTAAGGATTGTTTGGGGTCCTGAAAGGAGGTAGCGGAGGAGCTGAATGGGCAGGTGAAGCAATTAAGCTGCTTGCACAGGTAAGTGCTGGAAGGGAGGTTAGTGGGGAGGGACGAAATAATAATGTGAAATATAAAACGAGTAAGATCAGGCTGAATGAGAAGGCTTGCATTTATATTGCATTAGAACATTCAAGTTGTTTCTTGGGAGTGCTGACACAGAGCTGCATAGTCAGTCATGATTGAACAAAAGACTTTATGTTAATTTGTGGCAAACTCATGGCATACAGTGCAGGGTGGTGTATGTTCATCCCCTTTGCTAGAAAGGAACAGAAGTGTAGACTATTTTCCAAATGGGGAGAAAATTCAGAAACCTGAGGTACAGAGGGTGGCGTGGTAGCGTAATGGTTGACACAACGCTTTACAGTACCAGCAACCCGGGTTCAACTCCTGCGGTTGCCTGTAAGGAGTTTGTACATTCTCGCTGTGACCACACGGATTTCCTCCAGGCACTCCAGTTTCCTCTACAGTCCAAAAACGTACCGATTTATAGGTTAATTGATCATTGTAACTTGTCCCATGATTAGGCTAGGGTTAAATTGGGAGTTGTTGGGTTTCACAGCTTGAAGTTCCAGGAAGGCCCTTTCAGCACTGTATCTCAATAAATAACATAAAAAATAAATGAAGAGACTTGGTTGGCTTTGTGCAGGATTCACTAATGGTTAATTTGCAGGTTGAGTCGGTGACAAAGAAAGCAAATGTTACGTTAGCATTCACTTCGAGAGGACTAGAATATATGAGCAAGGACATAATGCTGAGGCTTTATAACGCATTGGTCAGACCATACTTGGAATATGATGAGCAGTTTTGGGCCCCTTGTAAGATCATACTACCATGACATAGGAACAGAATTATCCAGTCAGCCCATCAAGTCTCTCTGCAATTCCATCATGGCTGATTTGTTATCCTTCCAAATAATCAAGAACATATCAACCTCTGCTTTAAATATACTCAATGACCTGGCCTCCACAGTTGCTCATGGCAATGAATTCCAAAGATTCACTATCCTCTATTTAAAGAAATCCCTTCTCATGCCTATTTTAAATGGATGCCCCTCTATACTGAGTCTAAGCCCTTTGGTCCTAAACTTCCCCACAATAGGAAACATACTCTCCACACCCACTCTATCTAGGCCATTCAATATTTGATAGGGTTCAATGAGATCCCCCTCTTATTGTTTTAAACACCAGTGAGTATAGGTCCAGGGCCATCAAATGTTCCTCCAACATTAACCTTCTCACATTCTGAGGCATTCATGCTAACCTCCTCTGGACTCTCTCCAATGCCAGTACATCTTTTCTTAAATACAGTAAGGGCCCAAAACTGCTCACAATATTCCAAATGCAGTCTGACCAATGTCTTACAAAACATCAGCTTTACATTCTTGTCCTTATATTCTAGTCATCTCAAAAATAGTCTATACCTTTATTCCTTCTTCCAAAGTGTGTGACCATACTCATCTCTACACTATTCTCCCAATCTGTCTAAGCCCGTCTGCAGACTCCCAGCTTCCTCAATAGGAACTGCCCCTCAACCTATCTTCATATCATCCACAAAATTGGCCACAAAGCCATCAATTTCATCATCAAATCATTGACATATAATGTTAAAAGAAGTGGGCCCAATACCAACTCCTGTGGAACACCACTAATACACAATAGACAATAGGTGCAGAAGTAGACCATTCGGCCCTTTGAGCCTGCACCACCATTTTGAGATCATGGCTGATCAATTCCTATCAATACCCGGTTCCTGCCTTGTCCCCATATCCCTTGATTCCCCTATCCATAAGATACCTATCTAGCTCCTTCTTGAAAGCATCCAGAGAACTGGCCTCCACTACCTTCCGAGGCAGTGCATTCCAGACCCCCACAACTCTCTGGGAGAAGAAGTTTTTCCTTAACTCTGTCCTAAATGACCTACCCCTTATTCTCAAACCATGCCCTCTGGTACTGGACTCTCCCAGCATCTGGAACATATTTCCTGCCTCTATCTTGTCCAATCCCTTAATAATCTTATATGTTTCAATCAGATCCTCTCTCAATCTCCTTAATTCCAGCGTGTACAAGCCCAGTCTCTCTAACCTCTCTGAGTAAGACAGTCCAGACATCCCAGGAATTAACCTCGTGAATCTACGCTGCACTTCCTCTACAGCCAGGATGTCCTTCCTTAACCCTGGAGACCAAAACTGTACACAATACTCTAGGTGTGGTCTCACCAGGGCTCTGTACAAATGCAAGAGGATTTCCTTGCTCTAATCACTGGAAGCTAGCCAGAAAAGGCCCCCTTTATTCCGAATCTATGTCTCTTGACAGTCAGTGGAACTTCTTTTCTTTCTAGCATCTTTGCTGTAATACCATGGGCTCTTATCTTCTTAAGCAACCTCATGTGTGGTACCTTGTCAAAGACCTTCTGAAAATCCAAGTAAGTAACATCCACTGACTCTCCTTTGTCTATCTCTGCAGCTTCTTAAATTCCTGCACATTCAAATTCAAATTGCTGTCCAGACCTTGCTGCAGTCAGGCTATGTCCACACTAGACCAAATAAATTTGTAACCAAAGCTTTTTCTCTTCGTTTTGACCCTCCATCCACACTGAAACTGTATTTTCCTCCCCTGAAAACAGAGCTTTTCTAAAACGCTCTCCAGGGTGCGTAAATCTGAAAACGCCAGTGGGCGGTGTAGTGTGTACGGGGTAACTGGAACTTTTTTAAAAACTCTGTCATGACGTGCCAGAACAGATGGTGGTGGCAGCGCAGCATTTCATTGTTTTCTTGAACGCAACCCTCCAACACCACAACAACAATGGCGGACGGCTTCATGCATGTGTTGTTTACTTTATTGTCTGCATTAATAGCTTGCTTGGAGTTAAATATAGCTATCTACCATGTCCAGGCAGCATATCTACAAAAAAAATGTACAACGCCGCCACAGAAATGGAAATAGTATACCATTTCCTCTTCGCTTGTTTTCTGTAGATGTGTCCTGCACATGCCCAGTAAGAGGAGATTCGCCCAAATACCCATTTTAATGTGGACGGAGTTATTTTCAAAAACACCTGGTGTGGACGCCTATCATTTTTACGTGAAACCGGTGCTTTCAAAATTATCCAGTCTGGTGTGGATGTAGCCTCAGTGAGGGTACTTTCAGCAGTACATCTGTAGAAGTTTGTCAGAGTACTTAGTGATGTGCCGAAACTTCATAACTTCCTGTGAAAGTAAAATCATGATTCTTCAAAGATTCAGATTTGTTTATTAGATGTACATTGAAACATACAGTGAAATGTATCATTTGCATAAACAAACCAACTCACCTAAAGATGTGATGGGGCAGCCAACAAGTGTCCCCCAATACTTCACGGGCAGATCCCTCTCCACTATCGGTAGTAGCTACAGGAAGTGCTGCCTCAAGAAGCCAATATCCATCATCAAATATCCCCACCATCCGGGACATCCTACCATCAGGTAGGAGCTACAGAAGCCTAAAGAACCACACCACAGTTCAAGACCAGCTACTTCCCTTTAACCATCTGGTTCTAGACCCAACCTGCACAACCCTAATAAAGTTCAAATTCTAGCTTAATTCTCATTCAAACATATATGAATACCCATGAATACGGCCAAATGAAACAGCGTTACTGCAGGGCAAGGGTGCAAATCACAGTACCAACAGTCATCCACAGCACAAAGCATACATATAAAAGGGCAAGTACTTATATGATAGCAGTAAAATACAGTCAAACAAAAAATATAGTCAATGTTCTTGGGTCCATGGAAATTGCAGCAGTTTGCAGACAATACAGCATGTATTCTGCCAAGTGAACACTGGAGGGCAGCACTGAATCCAGCATTATTGCCATGCTACACCACCTCTGGCATTCCATGGAGAGCCTGACTCCGGCATCCTCGACTCCAGTGTCTCCCCGGGCGGCTGCAAACAGGTGACACCATGGCCGGAGGCCACGCAGCTCCTTTACCGATTGCCAACAAACCAATGAACTGGATTTGCAGCATTTCACACCACCGATGTCCAAAAAGGTCCTGCGATCACAAAGAGAAGTGACTCAGACAATCACTCCCTGTTAGACAGCACACTTCCTTCGCACCCTGACACCTCTCTGTCGTAAGCAGCAACACAATCCACACCGTCCAGCTCCTTCACTTTCTCTGCCAACGAGAAACTTGCTGACGGGGTAGACCTGCAGTACTTTAAGTTCTTAATGTCCAGCAGTGTCTTGCAACTGTAAAAAACATGTTAAAAAAAAGACAATAACACCTTTGGTTGCTCCTGTAGAAGCCACTGTGTACGAGTGTACCATCATCTTACTGGAAGAGTAAGGTGGCAGTGCACTTGAACACCATCCATCACTGGAGTTTAGCAAGTCTATGACCACTTTGATCAATCTGTACTAAAATGGACTTTACTTTTTTTCTTTCTGTTTCAGCTCTTTCTTGTAAAAAAAAATGAATATAATTTGTTTTTCTTATAAGCATTGTGTACTTGGTGCTTAAGGCCTTTGAGATTGCCGTAAAAAAGTTTTTTTAACTAGATTTTATAAGGATTATCCTTATTTGTCACATGCACGCAAAAACATTGAAACATACAGTGAAATATGTCATTTGGCCATCACCACTGGGGTCTTCCTTGCTTGCAGTGGATGATCACAACTTGTTCTCTGTCCTTCACTCTCCACAAATCATTGCAGAACCACCTTACCAGTTGGATCTAACTGTTGATCTCAACCCCCAGTCCACCAAAGCCATCTTCGTATGCTAGGACAGGCATTTCCCTATCTCATCAGGGCTGCTGGCTACCCTCACCTCATTTAGCCTCCCCCCCCCCCCCCAAGTGAGGCTGCAGCCATATGCAAACAGCTACTTGGAGCCACAAGTGAGAGCTGAGTTTCTGGAGGTGACCAAGGGTGAGTGAGTTGCCCCAGAAACAACATGACAAACCCCTTGAAGAACACTCCATATATTCCAGGGATTAGTATGGGATTATTATACCCAAGTACTTACTGATTGGTAGACCATAGGACTTTATAAAGCCATGAGAGCTAACAGGAGCATTTCTAGGCTCCGCACTTCAATAAGCTCAAAGCTGATTCAAGGATTGGCTTCACATCGAGCCACTTATCTGATTCCCATGACCTTTAGTCCTTCTGTTGTTCATAAACCTGTTGGACTCATCTCTTAATGAGCCCTCTGGGGCAGAGAATTCCAAAGATTCACATTGCAGAAGAAATTCTTCCTGGTCTTCCTGACCCTTCGTCCTGCTTCAACGCTCCCCCCACCAGGGTAAACTTCTTTTTGGTGTTTTCTCTGTCAAGCCTGCTTAGATATATTAAAGAAAGCTTTTCTCATTGTTCTCAGTAAGCATCAGCCAAATACTTTTGTGTTGAAGTTTCTAAAGAAACATTTTGTATTAAAGCCAGGACCAACAGGCTCCAGGACAGCTTCTTCCAACAGGCCATCAGACTGATTAATTCATGCTGATGCAATTGTATTTCTATGCTATATTGACTGTCCTGTTGTACATACTATTTATTACAAATTACTATAAATTGCATATTGCATATTCAGAGACATAAAGATTTTTACTCCTCGTGTATGTGAAGGATGTAAGAAATAAAGTCAATTCAAAATTCAAATTCAAAATGCAAATAACCCTAGAATTAGTGGTTGATTTTCCACTCTTTTTAGTAGATTGAGGAATCAGTGCCTAAATAGATTGAGTAACTACACCAAGTGTGTAACATTTGACCCACTGTTTGTACTGTTAACAGAAAAAGTAAACTTCCTACAAATCCCAGATGTGGGAATCTAATTCTTCCCACAATATTTATCATTTGGAAGTTTATATTCCCACTGAAGCCCTATGTAAGCATTTGATAACAATCTGAAATGTCCAAGCTTTGTATGTACAGAAAGTGATTGCAAATTCAAGGGGATATTTCACATGCCAGATTATCTTAGGTCTCAGAAATGCTTGAATACTTAATAAGAAGTTCAGATCACAAAAAGCCTTTACTATTTATAATCTCCTTCAAAAGATAATTGGCAGGTCAGTTTTTTATTAACTATGCTCCTAAACTAGAATTTAATACCTAAAACTATATGGGATGTAGACACAGTTGATAAGCTTAAACATCAGTTCAAAACCTATTTATTTTATTTTATTTAGTGAAACAGCATGGAGTCGGCCCTACTGACCCTTCAAGGTACACCACCCCAGTAACCCCCGCCAACTCAATTAACTCTAACCTAATCAGTGGACAATTTACAATGACCAATCTGTCATTGTAAAGACTACCTGAGACATCTTTGTGGGAGGAAACAGGAAGGCCCAGAGAAAAAAAAACACACACACATTACACAGGGAGGACGTACAGAGACACCTTACAGAACATGAAGGAAGGAAGAGCAAGCTGAGTTTGTCAAGTCACAAATAAAGTTAGGTACAGGTAAGGGTGAGGTCGCATGCTGGAGATGTGTCTCTACCAAAGGAGGTGTAATGTGTTCCTTCCCTTTGCAAGCCTGCAGGTCACCCTTGGGCAAGGTGTAGCACCTGATCAGCCCCCTGATCAGGGTCACATGAAGACATGGGGGCAGGTGGTGGATGGTCGTATGAGCAGCTGGTGCATATCACAAGTCCTGGTTATGCGACCACTGATGCCAGGCAGACAATCTCTGAAGATTATCGATAATGACTGGGGTCATCCATTTTGTAAAGACCAGAAAAAGGCCACGGCAAACCGCTTCTGCAGAAAAATTTGCCAAGAACAATCATGGTCATGATCACCTTCAAAGTACATAATGATGATGTTGATCACCCTCTGCTTTAAATATACAGAATGACTTGGCCTCGGCAGCCATCTGTGGCAATGAATTCCACAGATTCAGCACCATCTGACCAAAGGAATTCCCTCTCATCTCGGTTCTAAGGAGAAGTCCTTCTATACTGAGGCTGTACCCTCTGGTCCAAGACCCCTCCACTATGGGAAACACTCTCCCCACATCCACTCTACCTAGTCATTTCAATATTCAATAGGTTTTAATGAGATTCCCCCCCCCCCCATTCTTCTGAACTCCAGTGAGTCCAGGCCCAGAGCTACTTAACACTTCTCATACAGTACATTATCTCTTTCATTCCCTGAATCACTCTCACAAACCTCCCTGGATCTTCTCCAATGTCAGTACATCCTTTCTTAGGTCGCAGCCCAATACTGCTCACAGTACTCAATGTGTTTGTCTTACATTTCTCAGTTTTCTCCTTAATAATCCATTGATTTATTGGTGAATACACTTCCAGTCTTTAATTCCGACTTTGTTCACACATTAAAACTTCACTTGAACCCTTTCTTAAAGACTGTTGCTAGTTATTATTTTCTGTCATTTCAACTCAGTAAAAATATGGTACAACTCAGTGCCCATTGGGCCCCATCGTAGCACAGTGGTTAACATGATGCTTTTGCAAATTTAGAGTTCAGTTTCTGTGTCTTCGGTAAGCAAGTTCAAAGTACATTTATTACAAAGAATGTATGCAGTATACAACCCTGACATTTGTCTTCCCACAGAGAGCCACAAAATAAAGAAAACCATGGAACCAGCTCAAAGAAAATCATCAAACTCCTAACACACAAATAAGAAGAACAGATCATGCAAATGGGAAAAAAGACTGAAAAATGCAGAATATAAAACATCAAACCACTAAGTGGTCAGACCAGTAGTGAAGCAGTCCAGGAATTTTCAGTTCCGCTCAATTTAGTTTGTACGTCCCTTCCTGTGAATATGGGTGTTTCCTCCGGGTGCTCCGGTTTCCTCCCACAGTTCAAAGATGTACCGGTTTGTAGGTTAATTGGTCATTGTAAATTGTGTCGTGATTAAACTAGGGTTAAATTGATGGGTTGCTGGATGGTGTGGCTTGTTGGGCCAGAAGGGCCTGTTCCACATTGGATATCTAAATAAAGTGGGAAAAAAAGCAACACCCCTCAGTTAAACACATTATGTTGGCCACCTGATGATTCTGTTAGTTGCACGATGAACTGCTTTCTCCTTTTGGCACAAAGATTGCTCATTAAGTTCTCCAGTTAACCTTTCCCCTGGAGTTAACCTTAAGTTCCTCTTGACCCTTTCTCATGAGATAGTTTCAGATGTTTCTCAGGGGTACTTTTACATTTAGAAATATGCCTCCCAGTCACTGTGCTCGGATTGATGGATTCCCACACATCAGATAGATCAAACACAATTCTCAGGCCCACAGAGGACTGCTGTAACTTGCAGGCAGACTGCATCTCCAAACATTCTCCAGATTCCTTGTCAAATGTCCAAACCATGAGATCAGAGTGATATAAAACAACGCATACAGAATACTGGAAGAACTCAACAGGTCAGGCAGCATCTATGGAAATTAATACACAGTTGACATTTCAGGCCAAGGCTGTATATCAGGACTAGAAAGAAAGAGGAAAGATGCCAGAATAAAAAGGTGGGGCAGTGGAGGATGGAGGATACCTAGAATTTGATAGGTGAAGCAGGAGGGTTGTGGAAGAGGGATGAAGTAAGAAGTTTGGAGGTGATAAATGGAAAAGGCAAAGGCAAAAGAAGGAATCTGATAGGAGAGGATAGTGGACCATAGGAGAAAGAAAAGTGGGGGGGGGGGGGTGATAAGAAAATTAGGAGAAGAGGTAAGAGGCCAGAGTGGGGAATATGAACAAGAGGGAAGGGGGAGAGGGGAAAAACTACCAGAAGTTGAAGAAATCGATGTTCATGCCATCAGGTTGGAGGATACCTTGACACAATGTGATGCTTTCCTCTGCCAATCTAAGAGTGGCAGAAATCATTGACCAACAAAGCAGAAGTCCTTCATCAACATAAAACTAGCTTCATGTATGTTTTTAAAATCATTTATGAGGTGCAGCTGTCACTGGTAAACACTAACATTCATTGCGATGTGCTGAGCCATTCCAGTTATGTGTCAAGTTCAAAGTTATATGTCGGGGTTTGTATAAAAACAAGACCAGGCAAAGACTGTAGCTATCTGGTAGCAATTCTATCTATAACTATTTATAATAAAGCAGCATCCACCATCAAGAAGATCATCATTGCTCGGCAGAAGACAAACAGTTGTGGTCGCCTGCTGATTTCTGTAACATTCATGGACTCAGGGACTTGGACTGTATATTTTCATATGAGGGTGTTTTACCACTGTCTTGTTTGTGCTTGCTATCTCATACAGATCACATATACGTCACTACATACAACCCTGAGATTCACTTTCCTGCAGCCATACTCAGCAAATCCATAGACTAATAACTATAACAGGATCAATAAAAATCAAATAGAGTGCAGAAGACAATAAACTGTGCAAATGCAAATATAAATAAATATAAATAAATAATGGTAATTTGAAATAAGAAGATAAAGAGTCCTTAAAGTGAGATCATTGATTGTGGTAACGTCTCAATTGATGGGCAAGTGAGTGTAGTTATCCTCTTTTGTTCAAGAGCTGATGGTTGTGGGGTAGTAACTGTTCTTGAACCTGGCGGTGAAAGTCCTGGGAGCAATTTTGATCTTCTCAAAAGTCATATTTAGTCCCACTTTTGGGATGTAGGCATGCAAAGCAATTGAATGTTCTTTATCGACTACAGCTTGGTATTCAATACTGTCATTCTCTCAAAGCTAGTCAATAAGCTTCAGGACCTTGGCCTCAATACCTCCCTGTGCATTTGGATCCTTGGTTTCCTCATTTGAGGACCCAATTGGCAACATAATCTCCTCCACAATTCCCATCAACATAGGTCCACCACAAGTCTGTGTGCTTTGTCCTGGCTCTACTCACTTTATACTTATGACTGTAAGGCTAAGCACAGCCCCAATGCCATACTTAAGCTTGCTGACGACTCCACTGTCATAGGCCAAATCAAAGGTAATGATGAATCAGTACATAGGAGAGAGATTGAAAATCTGGCTGAGTGATGCCACAAAAACAACCTCTCAGTCTATGTCAGCAAGAAGCAGGAGCTGATTATGGACTTCAGGAGGAGGAAACCAGAGGTTCAGGAGATCTGAGGTGGAGAGGATCATCTACTTTAAATTCCTCAGTGTTATCATTTCAGAGGACATGTCCTGGGTCCAGCACATAAGTAAAATGATGAAGAATGCATAGTAGCACATCTACTTCCATTGGAGTTGCAAAGTTCTGACATGACATCCAAAACTTTGCCAATCTTTTTAAAATATGTGGTAGAGAGTATATTGACTGGCTGCATCACAACCTGGTATGGAAACGCTAATGCCCTTGAATTGGAAATCATACAGAATGAAATGGATACAGCTTAATCCATCACAGGTAAAGCCCTTCCCACCACCGAGCACGTCTACAAAGAGAGTTGTTGCAGGAAAGCAACATCCATCATCAGGAGTCCAACACCCTGGTAATGATCCCTTCTCACTGCTGCCATCAGAAGTTAGGTACATGAGCCTTAAGTCTCACAACACCAGGTTAAAGAACAGTGTGGATAACTTCACTCACCTCAACACTGAACTGATTCCACAATCTATGGACTCACATTCAAGGACCCTACAACTCATGTGATCAGTATTGGCCTGAAACAAATAGTTAATAGCTACTAAGCCAATTTCGTATAAAAATAGCAGTTTTCTGTCCTGGTTTCCGAACAGTGTAGGTGACAGGGGTCTTGCTGTACTCCTAATGCACAGTGAATAAAGTGTGGTTGAGTGATTAATGTGAGTTTGTTTTGGGTTCAGCTATTGTATTTCATTTTATCTGAATTGTTTTGCAACAACAGCCAGAAGCACAGAGGTACAAAGAAAACTAGATTTGCATGCCTTCCTTACAGATAATTCCGAAATACAAGTACATTGAGGTAGTACAAAGGGAAGAGCAAACATAACAATATCAGATTCCTTCTTCACCATCCCAACAACTTTCAACCCACCTTGCTTTACATATCACCTAGCCATCTTCCTTTCCCTCCCCTCGCCTTTTTATTCTGCTGATTTCCCCTTCCTTTTCAGTCCTGACAAATGATCTTGGCCTAAAATGTCGACCATTTCTATAGATGCTGTCTCACCTGCCGAGTTCCTCCAGCATTTTGTGTGTGTTACTGTAGATATCCAACATCTGCAGACTTTCTCATTTTTAGGCATAAGCAGTCAACATTTCGGGCTAAGATTGTTCATCAGAACTCTGCGTTAGTATCAAAGTAAATTTATTTCCTAACTACACACATGTCACCATCTACTACCCTGAGGTTCATTTTCATTTTCTTGCTGACATTTACAGGAAAATAAAGAAATGCAATGGAATTTATGAAAAACTATACATAAAGACTGACCATCAAACAATGTGTAAAAGAAGTATGTAGATGTTTCTAAAGTGCATTTCTTAAAGGGAAATTACAGGCTGCAGACTGCGGCAATAGCACTTCAGAAGATGCACCTATATTTAACAGCTTTGTGAGTTGCCCATAGTACATCACAGTATATCACCAGCACCACCTTGAATTTACAATATCGATCTGTCAGAAAACGAGTGAATAGAAAAAGAAGGAAAAGCCACCACACGCTGAGTGTACCAAACATTGGAATGACCTAAAGACGAGAAAATTTGTAGATGCTGGTGATCCAAGCAACACACACAAAATGCTAGAAGAACTCAGCAGATCAGGCAGCATCTATGGAAAAGAGTAAACAGTCGACATTTCAAGCCGAGACCCTTCTTCAGGATTGAAAAAAAGAGGATTAAAAGTTAGAGCAAGAAGGTAGGGAGGAAGAACTACAAGGTTGTAGGTGATAGTGAAACCAAGAGAGGGGGAGGGGTGAAATAAAGAGCTGATAGATAAAAGAGATAAAGGGCTGGAGAAGGGGGCATCTGATAGGAGAGGGTAGAAGACCATGGAAGAAAGGGAAAGGGGAGGAGCATCAGAGGGAGGTGATGGACAGGTAAAGAGATGAAGTGAGAGAGGAAAACTGAAATAGTGAATGGTGGGGGGGTGTAATTACTGGAATTTCGAGAAATCGACGTTCATGCTATCAGGTTGAAGGCTACCCAGATGGAATATAAGGTGTTGCTTCTCCAACCTGAGTGTGGCCTCATCGCAGCAGTAGTGGAGCCCATGGTCTGACATGTCAGAATGGGAAAGGGAAGTAGATTTGGAATGGATGGCCACTGGGAGATCCCAATTTTTCAATAGGATTCAATAGGTACATTTAATGTCAGAGAAATGTATACAACATACATCCTGAAATTCCTTTTCTTCTGGCAGTTGGAGCGTCGGTGTTCAGCGGAGCAGTTTCCCAACCTATGCTGGATTTCACCGATATACAGGAGGCCACACCAGGAGCACCTTAAAGGGCTGGGTGGGCCTCTTCTCTGCTGTACCTCAATAAATACATAAATTAATTAATAAATATCCAGAAGACTTTCCTGACCTAATAGAACATTAACAATCAATTGCACGATCTCCAGTAATGTCCCTACTAATCTACACAGCTGAAGTCTCATGCAGACAACATAACCACTAATTTTCAACAAGGTATACCAAAAGGTGGAGGAGCAACATCCTTATATTCAGTCTGGGTAGCCTCCAACTTGATGGCATGAAAATCGATTTCTCCTTCCTCTATTCCCCACTCTGATGTTTTACCTCTTCTTACCTGCCTATCGCATCCTCCTGGGTCCCCTCCTCCAACCCTTTCAGCTATGGTCAATTCTTCTCTCCTATCAGATACCTTCTTCTTCAGCCTTTTCCTTTCCCATCCACTTGGTTCCACTTCTTCTACCTATCCTCCTTCCTCTCCCCTCACCTTTTTATTCTGGTGTCTTCCCTCTTCCTTTTCAGTCCTGAAGGGTCTTGGATGAAAAAATTGACTGTTTATCCACTGCAATAGATGCTGCCAGACTTGCTGAGTTCTTCCAGCATCATGTATGTGTGTTGCTCTGGATTTTTAGTGTCTGCAGACTTGTGTTTAAGGTATACCAAACATCATAGTAAATCAAAATACACCAGGTGTTGGAAATCCAAAATAAATAAAAAATAGAAATGCTGGAATTTCTCAACAGACAGGAAACATTTATTTAGAGATACAGCATGGTAACAGGCCCTTCCAGGCCAATGAAACTATGCCACCCAATTACACCCATGTGACCTCCTAACCCATACATCTTTGGGATGTGGGAGGAATTGGGAGCATCTGGAGGAAACCTTCACTGTCACGGGTGAACATTCAAACTCCTTACAGACAGCAGTGGGAATTGAATTTGGATCCCAGCGTTGTAATACTGAAATTGTAAGAAACAATTTGGTTTTAAACTGTAGAGAGGGCGAATCAATACTTCGAGAGGAATTTACAATTATGCATAAAATACGACTCATGCATGTCTAGATAACTAACAAGAACTTGGATCGAATTATTTGATTATGACGTTCTTTTCATTTGAAGGTATGACAAGAATTTAAAAGGATTTAATTTTTTATTGGGAAGAAGCACAGTAGCGTAGCAGCTAGCATCACAATTTACAGCGTCAGCGACCTGGGTTCAATTCTGGTGCTGTCTGTAATGAGTTTGCATGCTCTCTCTGTGACTGCTTGGGTTTACTCTGGATGAATAAAATAGGATAGAATAGAATAGAACTTTATTGTCTTGCTAAAGACAATGAGATTGTGGTTCTACTCCAGTCCATGCAAAACAGATATTTACAATATATGCAGCACAGCTTACTTAAACAAAAATCCCACGATTACATGTAACATGTGACTTCAATAGTCCATAATACTCAAAGACCATTAGCAAGCCTGGGTGTAGTGTTATTCAACTGCACAACGGCCCTCAGGAAGAAGCTGTTATTCGGTCTCACTGTCTTGGCTATGATGTTTCTGCATCTCCTATCAGATGGCAAGGAATTGAACAGACAGTGTCCAGGATGGGATGGGTCTTTAATAATGTTACATGCATGCTGTAGGCATTAAGAGTTGTCTCCAGGTCTGGTAGTTAAGACTCAGTGATGTTCTGAGCCATTCTAATTACCCGTTGGAGTGCTTTGTAATCTGTCTTGTTTCGGCTAGAGTACCACACTGTCATTCCGTATGCCACTATGCTCTCAGTCACACATTGATAAAAGCTGACCAGCAACTTTTGGAGCAGATAAGCTCTCCTTAAGCACCTCAAGTAGTATAGTTGCTTTTGTGCCTTCCCTACTGTTGAGGTTGTGCTGACAGACCAAAGGGACTCCTCGGTGATGCTCGTCTCCAAAAACTTCAAACAGGAGACCCTTTCCATTGCTTCACTGTTTATGAATAGTGGGGATTGTTCAGACCTTCTGCCATCCTGAAATCAATTATCATCTATTTTGTCTTGACTTTGATATTGTGCTTGGTTTTCATTGTATAGTCCAAAGACCTACAGGGTTACTAAGCTGTAGGCATGCTTTATTGGAGCTGGAAGAATGGTCACACTTGTAGGCTGCCGCCTCTACATATTTAGACTGCATTGCTCATCACTGCAAATGACATATTTCACTGTACGTTTCAACGTACAAGTGACAAATAAAGCAAATCTTTCTATAAGATGTGACAAGAATTCCTGTGAACGCACAGGTTTCCTCTCCAATCTCAAGGCACATAGAGTGGTGAGATTAATTAACCCCTACATATTTTCTAAGTGTGTGGGCAAGCAGCCATATGGAGGGAAAGTCTTAATTGGAATGCAGGGAGAATGAATGGAATTAGAACAATGAATGTAAATGGGAATTTGATAGTCAGTATTACCTCAGTGAGCTGAAGTTCTTTTTAGTTCTTTTTACTACTCTCTAACATTATGTTCTTCCTTTCCGATCCTGATTAAGGGTCTCGGCCCAAGACATACATTGACAGTTTGATCTCTTCCATAGATGCTGCCTGACCTGTTGAGTTGCTCCAGCAACTTGCACGTGTTGGTAGCTGATCCACCTTATTCTGGCCTTTGATTCCCCCCCCTCCCTTTCAAGTTCAAGTTTAATTGTCATTCAAACATATATAAATATTCATGAATCCAGCTGAAAGATATCATGTTGTCCCTAAGTCCATGAATGTTGCAGCAGACTACAGGTGAACACAACACATCTTGTCTTCTGCCAAGCAAACACTGGGGAGCTACTCCAACTCCAGCACAGACTGCATGCCACAGCATCTGCAGTCGAGGGCACCAACACCGATGCCTCTCCCCTGCACACAAAGGCAACACTGTGGTTTGAGAACTAGTCCTCATGACAACCCTGGCCACACAGCTCCTCCGCAGTTCGCCAATAAAACAGCGAACTGTAGGTACAACATTCCACATTACCACTGTCCAACAAGGTCTTGCAATCCCAAGAAAAGTGACTGAGAGGATCACTTCCTGTTCCACTGCACACGGATGCCTCTCTGACGCAGGCAGCAAGTCAAGTCAAGTCATTTTTATTGTCATTTCAACCATAACTGCTGATACAGTACATAGTAAAATTGAGACAATGTTTTTTTCAGGACCATGGTGTTACATGACACAGTGCAAAAACTAGACTGAACTACGTAAAAAAAAACAACACAGAGAAAGCTACACTAGACTACAGACCTACCCAGGACTGCATAAAGTGCACAAAAACAGTGCAGGCATTACAATAAATAATAAACAGGACATTAGGGCAAGGTGTCAGTCCAGCCTCTGGGTATCGAGGAGTCTGATAGCTTTGGGGAAGAAACTGTTACATAGTCTGGTCGTGAGACCCCGAATGCTTTGGTGCCTTTTCCCAGACGACAGGAGGGAGAAGAGTTTGTATGAGGGGTGCACGGCGTCCTTCATAATGCTGTTTCCTTTGCGGATGCAGCGTGTAGTGTAAATGTCCGTGATGGCGGGAAGAGAGACCCCAATGATCTTCTCAGCTGATCTCACTGTCCGCTGCAGGGTCTTGCGATCCGAGATAGTGCAATTTCCGAACCAGGCAGTGATGAAGCCTGATCTGTACCAAGTCCAGCCAACTTGTAACTCGCTGATGAGGTAGACCTGTAGTACTTTAAGTTCCTAATGTTTTGCAATTGTAACAAGTATGTTTAAAAAAGACAACAAGACTTTTAGTTGACCCTATAAAAGCTGAGCCCGCCGCCATCATACCAGGAGTCCAGATGAAGTATCTTTGCTAGAAACATTGAATGTTTATTTCCCTCCATGGATGCTGCCTGACATGCTGAGTTCCTCCAGCATTCCATGCGTGTTGCTACCTTATTCTGGTTTTTTGCCCCTTGCTTTCCAGTACTGATGAAGGGTTCTCATCTGCAATGTTGACTGTTTATTCCCCTCCATGGATGCTGCTTAACCTGCTGAGTTCCTCTAGCATTTGTGTGCGTTACTCTGGATTTCCAATGTCTGCAGAACCTTGTGCTTAACATCCTGCCAGTTTTGTTTCAATTATAACTGAATTTCCACTTAAGATCAGATCACTCAGCATCTTTTCTCCGTTACACATTTCCCCTTTTGAATGTGTCCCTAATGGTCACCTGCCATTGTATTTTCCATCTGATCTTTTGTGTTAATTATCATTTTACATTTGACTGGCCTGTGCTATTCGTTAAAGCTCTGTAGCAAAAGTCACACAGCTTTGAAATGGACTCCACTTAGTTCAGAATCCCCACTGGTGAAAATAGCTCTACCTTACTGATATCTCATTGTATTCCGCCGTTTCCATCAAACCACCATGAATTGATATTCCCAGGCATACAGCTCCAATCTTCAATCCCTCTTTGTACCGTAACTCTGGAGTACACCATCACTCTAATATCCCTTTGTCAAACTCCCCCTATGCCCAGGGAGGCACTGACAACACTTCAAACAAATTTAATTGGCTGGGAAGTGCTTTGGAGCATCCAGAGATTACAGAAGCTGCTAAGTTAGTACTTTCTTTTTCACATTCTCTCCTTATTCCTTTCCTTAGGTTTGTGCCCAGAAGAGCAGACATAACTCAGACCTGATCTTGTTTGGGATTGTGGCCCAAACAGACACCCCTATGCTTAGTGTCACTTTATGGATTTACAATCAATCTATGCATGTAAGCTATCTTATGTACAGCATTTATATTTTATCTTGTGTATTTATATGTATATATTATGTATTTTTATTGAAATATTTGCCAACAAAATAATGGCAGCAAGACCATGATCTTCTATGTCATAATGAATAAATATAAAGAACAAACAAATGTATTTACATTTGAAAGAGGATCTAGTATTTTTCTGGTGTATATGACAAATAAACTCTTCTCAGGCTTCTAGTTGGGTACAGGTATTGATTTTAACCGCTGTTTTGATGAGAAACTCTGCCATCTTTATCAGGGATGATGCCTAGGCATGTCTTGTCCACTGATATATACACACACCCCCATCCGTCCCTCCTGATTGGTTAGTCATCATGCAATCAGATTTCCACTGTCTCATCTTGTTCACAGTCAAACTCCAGTTTTTACTTAGAGCGAGACCTACATCTTCATTAAAATTCTTCCCCTCTAGTTTTATTTCAATGGCTTCCTTCACCAGAAATCCCAAAAGCCATTTCCATAGCACAGTGGTTGTGTGTCATCAAAATCAATCCTGTGGGCATTGTGAATGCTCTGATTTGAGCTTCCTTACGGGTTGGTGCTAATCCAGTATTTCTTCAAGATCATAGCTTATGAAGGTCAAAGATGAGCTGGGACTCAGGAGGGCTGGCAGTTACAGGATTCCCTGTAAATGTGAAGCAGAATATATTGGCCAGACGAGCACACAGTGGAAATCTGCATCAAGGAGCACAGAAGTTATATCCGTTTGGGTTACCTGGTGAAATTGGCAGTAGCAGAACATTGTGTTCACAGAGCCATAGGAATGGTTTGATGGCACAAAACTAATGTGCCACGACAATGGGTTTCCACCACGCATCCATAGAAGTTTGCCAAGGTTTTTGATGACATGCCGAAACTCTGCAGATGGGTACAGGACAGGTCCTCTGAGATAGTGACACACAGGAATTCAGCCATCTAAGAGCCTGTCAAACAGCTCCATCACATTTGCTTCCACCACTAACCCTGAGAACACATTCCAGGCACCCAACAATTTGCCAAAACATCTTGTCTCCTTTGAACTTGCCCCGCTCTCACCTTCAAGTTATGCCCTCCAGTATTAGACATTTGATGCTTTGAAAATGATACAGAATCTCTAGGCCAATGTAACGCCCAGGGCTATCGGCTTGTGTATATCTAGGGGAAAATCCGTCCACCTGCCAAACCGTGTCTCCTGTTTGCGTGGATGCTATGTAATGCACACTGATACAAACTCACACACACAATATCAGACAGCATACAATGTACATTTGCAGAGTACACTTTATAAATCATAATGGAACTAGGTAATTAATAGTGATACAATATAAAAAGAAAAGAAAAAGGCGCCAAAACTTATCAGAGTTCAATCAATTTGTACACAACCGTTGGAGCTCAATTATCAAAGCCTTTGGTCCACCCATTTGATCTTCTCCGACCTCCTTGACCCGCCACCTAGGACCAACCTCAGTTGTCAACCAGAGCGCATCCAGCACGTCCTTCCTCTTCAGTTCTCCTCCTGAAAACCCGCCACTCACTCCAGGTTCCCACACATACAGATAGAACAACATTGCTTCCATTGGTTAGTTCCTCTGTTATCAATAATTATAACACAGACATTCCAACTAAACAGAGCACTACCTCATCAGTTACCCACAAAGAAGCCATTTCATTATAACACTACAGCGAAGCCATTTTATATACGCAATTAACAGTTAACATTACAGTTAATAATCTGAGAACCCTACACCAATAACTCCAAAATTTTATTGCTATTAGTTTATTATTGACACATGTACTCAGATACAGTGAAAAATTTGTTCTTTGCATATTGTCCATACAGATCAGATCATTACACAGTGCATTGAGCTGGAATAAGGTAAAATGATAACAATGCAGAATAAAGTGCAAAAGCTTCTGAAAAAGTGCAGTGCAAGTGAACAATAAAGTGCAAGATCATAATGAGGTAGATTGTGAAGCCAAGAGTTCATCTTATTGCACAAGAGGTCCGTTCAGGACTCTGGGCCTGCTGTTAGGTGCCTTCAGGCTTTTGTATCTTCTCCCTGACGGGAGAGGGGAGAAGAGAAAAGAGAATGTCTGGGTTGTGGGGTCTTTGATTATTTTGGCTGCTTTACTGAGGAAATGAGAAGTGTAGGCAGAGTTTATGGAGGGGAGGCTGGTTTCTGAGATGTGCTGAGCTCTGTTCACAACCTCTGCAGTCTCTTGCCATTTTGAGCAATACCAAGCTGTGATGCAAACACACAGAATGCTTTCTATCGTGCATCAGTGAAATTGTTAAGAGGCACCAGGACTTGCTGAGTGTCCTTATCCTCCTGAGGAACTAAAGCATTGGTGAGCTTTCTTGGCAATGACAGCCCCCTCAGCCTCCACCAGATTAGAGAAAAGTTTGTCTAAGCAACACGCACAAAATGCTGGAGGAACTCAGCAGGCCAGGCAGCATCTATGGAAAAACAGTTAACATCAATGTTTTGGGCCGAGATCCTTTATCGGGACCAACTTGATTTATTTTTGTTTGGAGATACAGCACAAACAGGCCCTTTCAGCCCAACGAGGCATGCTGCCCCATAACACACCCATTAGCATGGCCTAATGACAGGCCATTTTACAATAACCAATTACTCTACTAACTGGTGTATCTTTGGAATGTGGGAGGAAACCGCAGCACCTGCATGAAACCCACACAGTCACCGGGTGGAACTTACAAACTCCTCCCTGTAGCTCATATCTTATAGTCCAGCCAGCTTCCTGATAAACCTCTTCTGCACCCTCTCCAAAGCCTTTGCATCTTTCCCATGTTGGGGTAACCAGATTTGAATGCAATAATCCAGATAGGGCCTAACCAGTGCTTTGAAAAGCTGTAACATAAGTTATTTTTCAATTTATTGATAATATTTGACAGATAGGCTAGAAGGGACGCCATGGTATTGTAGAGGTTAGCACAATACTTTACAGTGCATCTGCAAGATTGGGGTTTAATTCCCACCACACCACTGTCTGTAAGTATGTTCTCCCTATGACTGCGTGGGTTTCCTCCAGGTGCTCCAGTTTTCTCACACATCCCAAAGACAGACAGGTTTGAGTTTGTGAGTTGCGGGCATGTTTTAGTGGGGCCAGAAGCTTAGTGACACAGTCCTCAGCACAATCTTCACTGATTTGATTTGATTTCACTGTATGTTTCAATGTAGATGTGACAAATAAAGCCAATTTGTAAATCATTAATCTTTAAAAATGTAAGTGGACATATTCATCCAATCATGAAATTAATCTTGAAAGAGTGCACTAACAAGCTGACCCTGACCACGTGTGAATTGAGATGTGATGTTCCCTCCCTCCCTGGTCAATTATGGTCAAATAACTAGCAGTTGTTCTCAAGAGACCCTGCAGATGCTGGAAGCCCAGAGATAGATATACAAAATGCTGGAGGAACTCAAAAGATCTGGCAGCATCTTCCTGAAGAAGGCTCTCAGCCCAAAATGTTGACTGTTGATTCATTTCCATAGATGCTGCCTGACCTGATGAGTTCCTCCAACATTTTATATCCGTTACTGTGGAATTCCAGCATTTGGAGAATCTCTTGTGTTTGTGTTCCTGTACCATGCTGTGTTCTATCATTTCAGATGAGGCTGAAACCTTGACTTGAGTTTGGAAAGAGCTTGCCTGGGATTCTGACTCCCATGGCATCTCCCAGTAGATGACCATGAGTGAATCTGCATAGATTGGGTCTGAGCTGACTAAGGACAGGTGATCACCCTAACTGTCATATTGCAAGGACAACAAACATAAATTACTGGAGGAGCTCAGCAGGTCAGGCAACATCCATGGAAAGGAATTTGATTGTTTCCAGAAGGGACTCAGACTGAAATGTTTACTCTTCATTCATTTCTTAGATGCACTTTGTGCATGTGTTACTCTCTTAAAGTTGACTCAATGCAGAATATCAATGTACAGAAAGATCTGGGAAGCCTGTAAAACAGGTTGAATTGAATTTGCCCAGTTTCTGCATACTGTATCAAAGGAACAGTCGGGTTAAATCTTTGCAGGAAGTGAAGACAGAAATAAAAGAAGATTAATAATCTGTGTAAGTAAGTAGTCCATGGGAGATTGGAATCAGTGTTCGCTTTTGGTTTAATTTAGTTCTGATGACAAGAATCAAAGAAAATGAGGATGATTCTCTCTTGCTAATATTTACCCTTCACTCAGAATTACTTAAACAAATTATCTAATTGTTATCATGTGACCTGTTGTGGGGCCTTGCTGTCATATGTCCTGCATCACAAACACCGCCACAGTTCAGAATTATTTCATTACCTACCAGCGTTGTGCAATATGCTGAGGCTGTGTAGACTTCAGTCTATTTCAATCTATTAAGTTACCAATAAAACCAAGTTTCGATCATTCAGTAGATCACTTTTTTTGAATAAAACTTTAAGCCAAGTTCTTATTTGCACACTCAAGTGGGTACAAATACACATAGGATGTTCTCTGAAGAAGTCAAAGTCGAAGTAAATTATCAAAGTACGTATACACTCAATGGCCACTTTATTAGGTACAGGAGGTAACTAACAAAGTGGCCACTGAGTATATTTCTATATGTTCATGGTCTTCTGCTGCTATAGCCCATGCACTTCAAGGTTCAACATGTTATACATTCAGAGATGCTCTTCTACATGTCACTGTTGTAATGCGTGGTTATTTGAGATACCATTGCCTGCCTGTCAGCTTGAACCAATCTGGTTATACTCCCCTGACCTCTTTCATTAACAAGACTTTTTCACCCACAGGACTGCCACTGACTAAATACTTTTCATTTCTCTCACTAGCCTCTGCAAACTCTAAAGACAGGAAAATAAAATAATGCCATAGAATTTCTGAAAACTTGTGCATAAAGACTGACAAGGAACCAATACTTGCATACTGAGAACATGAGGTTGCAGGGTCCTTGAAAGTGAATCTGTTTGTTGGAGAATTAGCTCAGAGTTGAGGTGAATGAAGTTATCCACACCAGTTTAGGAGCCTGATGGGCATAGGGTACTGTTCCTGATCTCAGAGGTGTGGGAACTAAGGCTTCAGTAAGCCCTTCAGTAAGCAAGTAGAAAGCATGAACTAGATGGTGGGGGTCCTCGCTCATTGATGCTGCCTTCTTGTGGCAGTGCTCCTTATAGATGTGTTCAACGGTGGGGGTCAATTCTCATCCCTTGAAACTAACAGTGAAGCAAACTCTATCCATAATTTCAATGCTTTGTTAGGGATTTTACTAGTAAAATTACCAGCTTGAGTTTCCTTAACTAAAGCACATTAAGATGTACCTGCTATGTGATGGTGAAAGGTGTTCGACAGATGCAAGACTTAGATTATGTTTATTCTTTCATTCTTCATTTATTTCATTAATTCTTCTTTTTAGTTCTCATTAGTAAAGCCCTCCCCACCTTTGAGCACATCTACATGGAGCGTTGTTACAGGAAAGCAGCATCCATCATCAGGGATCCCCACCACCCAGGACATGCTCTCTTTTCAGTGCTGCCATCGGTAAATAGGTAGAGGAATGTCAGGACACACACCACCAGGTTCAGCAACAGTAATTTCCCCTCAACCATCAGGCTCTTAAGCCAGAGAGGATAACTTGACTCAGCCCAATACTGAACTGGTCCTACTGCCTATGGACTCACTTTCAAGGATTCTTCATCTCTTGCTCCCAATATTTATTGCTTGTTTATTTTTTATCAATATTATTTATTTTTCTCTTTTGTATTTGCACAGTTTGTTGCCTTTTGCTTATTGGTTGTTTGTTCGTTCTGTTGGGAGCAGTCTTTCATTGATTCTATTATAGTTCTTGGATTTATTGAGTATGCCCATAAGAAAATGAATTTCAGGTTTGGGCACAGTGATATTTCTGTACTTTGATAATAAATTTACTTTGAACTTTCTTCTTTTGTAATTTCCATTGTTATTTTACCTCTTTCTTTATTTTTCTTTCTCACCATTCTCCTTCTATCCACCTTTATTTCTCTATATTTTTCTCTCCTTTCTGTACCCCTTTTTATTTTCAATGTTTCTCCCTTCTCTTCTTTTCCCTCTCTCCCCCGGTCTGTCTCCCTCCCCACCCCTCATCTCTTACTGTGATACACTTACTGTAAGGTTACCCGTCTCTACAATGAACTATCTGTAAGGTGATTGTTCCGAAGTAGAGGAAAGTGCAGCTTGTTCACACCGTGATGCAAAAACGATAAAGTTGACTTATCTGCAATGTCCCAGCCATCTTGGATAGTTGTCTCTGAGCCATGCCAGGCTGAAGCAAGACAATTAAGAGCCTGGAATCTTTATTCATAGCCAGTCAGTTGATTCAAGAAGATAGAAATATCACCCTGTACTTATGCAGGCCAAATAAAGTTAGATATCTGAAAGATCTGAGCTCTGAAGTGGCTAATGTATCAAGACGTACAGCTGGTAGCTGAGTAATATTGACCATTTGATTTTTTTTTTACTTCTCAGCTGCTTCCAGTGTATTTTCTCAAAATAGCTAATGATCTGTGGCAACCACAGGAATTATTTTACTTATTCACTGTGTTGGATGTTGATGCTTTTAATCCAAGGTTCTTTTGGAAGTCAGGAAAGTGGCATAAAACTTATTACTTCACAAATGCTTTACAAAGCACAAAGAGAACAAAGAAAATGAGAAATGTAAAGCTGCAAAATTCTGGTAGCTAAGAGCAAAGAACAGAAAGTATAAGGATGGTGGGGGTCACATATTCTGCTCTTCTTAAACTCAATAACATTCCATTAAAATTGGTAGATAAGAGTTAACCAATCAGATGTCCCCTATTCAAATGATGTAACACCGGAGAACCTTCCAAAACTTTCCATAATGATATTAAGAACTGCAACCACTGACAGGCACACTGAACAATTGCATATACATGCTGTCACCACTAGGAGACATACAAAACAGTTACATATATTGTATACAAGCATGACAGAGGAGCAGCTATGGGATGAATTGAGCCAATGGAATACGCCGTGTTCAGGGACTCAAAGGATCTGAATAAATACACCACGATTGTCACAGATTTTATTAAAATAGTGTAGACCAGTGGGTCCCCACGTAAGCAGAGTCTTCCCCAACCAGAAGCCCTGAATGAACCATGAGAGCTGCAATCTGCTGAGGGCCACACCAGTGGCATTCAGATTTGGCGACCAAGTAAGATAAAAGAGGTCCAGGTACAATCTCCAGAAAATCATCTCATAGGCAAAGTGGCAATTTCAGACCAAACTTGAATCATTAAAGGATGCTCAATACCAATGGCAGGGCTTGGTGGCTATTACATCTTACAAAGTGAAGCCAAGCAACATAGGTGACAAAAAGGCTTCACTCCCAGATGAGCTCAGTGCCTTCAATGTCCACTTTGACCATTAAAACATGAAAGAACCTTCATGAACTTCCAGAGCCCTTGATGACCCTGTGATTTCAGTCTCTGAGCCTGACATGAGAGCATCCTACTGGAGGGTGAACCCAAGGAAAGCATCCAGCCGAGATGGGATACTTGGCCGAGTATTAAATACCTGTGTTATAAACTGGCTGCTGTGTTCGCCAATATCTTTAAACTCTCATTTCAGCAGTCTAAGGTACCCAATTGCTTCAAGCAATTATACTGGTGCCTATGAAGAATGTGGTAACATGTCTGAATGATTATCGTCCAGTAGGCACTAACATCCACAGTGATGAAGAGCTTTTAAGAGCACTTTGAATATATCAACTCCTGCCTGGAAAGCAAAGTGGATCCACAACAATTTGCATTTCGGCACAACAGGTCCACAGCAGATGCAAGTTCATTGGCTCTTCAATCAAAAAGAGAAAACTTGTGGATGCTAGAAATCCAAGCAACACACACAAAATGCTGAAGGAACTCAGCAGGCCAGGCAGCATCTATGGAAAAGAGTACAGCTAATGTTCTGGGCTAAGACCCTTCAGCAGGACTGGAGCCCCCAGACTGCTGTCAGTTCAGATTGGCAACAACATCTCTTCCACAATCTCCATCAGCATACATGCATAAATCTTTGTGCTTCGCTCCCTACACTACTCATTTTATACACATGACTGTTAGGCTAATCATAGCTCCAATGCCATAGTTAAGTTTGCTGATGTTGGCAGCATCAAAGATGGTGATGTATCAGAATATAGGTTGAGTGGTGCCACGACAATAACCTCTCACTCAATGTCAGCAAGGCCAAGGAGCTGATTATTGACTTCAGGAGGAGTAAACCAGAAGTCCATGAGCCAGAGGATTGGAGGGGGAGAGGATCAGCAACTTTAAGTTCCTATGTGGTATCATTTCTGTCCTGGGCCAAGCAAGTGCAATTATGAAGAATTATGAAGAAAACACAGCAGTGTCTCAATTTCCTTAGAAGCTTGCAAAGATTTGGCATGACAATTAAACCTTTGAAAAACCTCTGTAGATGTATAGCGGAGAGTATATTGACTAGAAGCATCATAGTCTCATATGGAAAGATCAATGTCGTTGAATGGAAAATCCTTCAAAAACTAATGGGTATGGTTCAGTCCATCGTGGGTAAAGCCCTTCTCACCACTGAGCACATCTAAGAGTGCTGTTATGGGAAAGCAAAATCCAGCATCAAGGACTTCCACCATCCAGACCATGCTCCTTCTCACTGCTGCCATCAGGAAGGTGGTACAGGAGCTACTGAACCCACACCACCAGGTTCAGGAACAGTTAGTACCCATCAACCATCAGGCTCTTGAACCAGTGGAGATAACTTAACTCACCCCCACTGAACTGTTCCCACATCCTATGAACTCACTTTCAAGGACTCTTCAACACATGATATTTATTGCTTATTTATGTTTTTTCTTTTGCATTTCGATTGTTGGCTTTTGCACCCTGGTTATCTGTCTGCCCTGTTGGGTCAGGTTTTCAGTGACACTGTCATGTTTCTGGACTTTCTGAACATGCCCACAAGAAAAGGAATCTCAGGATAGCATAAAATACTATGAAATAAAGGTTAAAATACAGCACTTCGATACTTCGATAATAAATTTATTTTGAACTTTAAATAGTTGTACAAAATACATGCAGCTCAAGTTTTTCCCTTCTCTTTCCTTATACAGGCAGAATAGTGCAAAGCTCCTCTTGCGGGATGTGAGAAGGCAGGGAGACCCCCAGTATTCCTGACCACTCCGCCTGCGAGAAATTCTTCCAGATGCAGCTTCTAACAACCTGTGTTAAGGAGTTGGAGCTGGAACTGGATGAACTCCGGATTATTCAGGAGGCTGAAGGGGTGATAGATAGGACATTTAGAGAGGGAGTTACACCCAAGGTTCAAAACACAGGGAACTGGGTGACAGTGAGGAAGGGGAAAGGGGTTAAGGAATCAGTGCAGAGTACCCCTGTGGCCATCCCCATCAACAACAAGCATTTCATTTTGGATACTACTGGGGGGACGACCTAACAGAGGAAAATAACAGTGGTCCCGTCTCTAGTATCAAGTCTGCCTCTGTGACTCAAACAGAAATGGGGAAGAAGAGGCATGTGGTGGTGATAAGGGGTTCATTAGGAGAAACAGACAGGAGGTTCAGTGGACAAGAACGAGATTCCCAGATAGTATGTTGCCTCCCAGGTGCCAGGGTCTGGGTTATATCAGATTGATTCTGCACCAGACTAGAAAATTGTAAATGTCACTCCACTCTTCAAGAAGGGAGAGAGGCAGAAGAAAGGAAACTATAGGCCAGATAGTCTAAGTGCTGTGGTTGGAAAGATGTTGGATTAGATTATCAAGGATGACGTAACACACACAAAATGCTGTAAAAGATCTAATGAAGGGTCTCAGCCCAAAACATGCTGTTCACATGATAAAATAGGCTATAGTCAGCATGGTTTCCTCAAGGGAAAATTTTGCCTGACAAATCTATTGGAATTCTTTGAAGAATTAACAAGCAAGAAAAACAAAGGAGAATTGGTTGATGCTGCGTATTTGGATGCTCAGAAGGCCTTTGACAAGGTGCCACACATGAGGCTTCTGAACAAACTATGACCCATGGTAATACAGGAAAGATTCTACCATGGATAAAGCAGTGGCTGATTGTCAGGAGGCAAAAAAGTGGGAATAATCGGAGCCTTTTCATGACTGACTGCCGGTGACTAGTGGTGTTCCGCAGGGGTTGGTGTTGGGGCTGAAAGGAAAATTTGATCAACCATGATGAAATGGTGGAGCAAACTCATTGAGGCAAATGGCCTAATTCTGGTCTTATTAAGTTGCAAAGAAAATAATGATTAAACTGTGTATCCAACAACTGTAGATAGCAGGTGTCACTGGGAGTGGTTGTATAAATAGTTAGAATTGCAGAGTATAGAATCAGGCGCTATGGCCCAAATTGCCAAACTGAGTTAATCCCATTTGTCTGCAGGGCCCATTTCCTTTTAAACCTTTCCTGTCCGGTTAGTTGTCTAAATGCATTTTAAATGGTAAAGTTATACCCACCTCTACTACTTCCTCTGGCAGCTCGTTCTATATCTTCACCACCACCTTGGTGTAGATATGTGTGGGATTGAGAAGGAAAATAAATCAGCCATGATCGAACGGCAGTGTAGGTTTGATGGGTCAAATGGCCCAATTCCCTTGCTCTGTGTTATCCTTTTCTAAAAAATTGCGAGCATGTGTCTTTTGAATGTTTTAACACCCTCTATCTATAGTTTTGGTGTCCTCTACCCTAAGGAAAAGGGATTTGGTTTTTCATCTTATTTATCTATGCCCCTCATGACGTATATAACCTTCAAGTTTTATAAAACCTCAGTCTCTTTCGCTCCAGGGGAAATCTATCGAAACCTGTCCTGCCTTTCCTCATAACTCAACCCCTTCAAACTCACTTATTCAAGTTTCTTGAATAACCATGGACACAACAGTAAGTGAATTATTTCACTGATAAGTTAATGGTATCCTTCTGTGTTCGGTCTATTACTCTATGATCAAAAAATCTCTAATTAAAGTAGATCTCTTCACTGAAGGAATAATAATTATTTTTATTAAGCAACTTAAAACAATCTAATGAAACCAAATCTTTTTACTAATCCAAACAAACCAGTTTATCCATTAAACAAAGGCTCTTCACTACTTGATCAGCAGTCTTCATTAGTTAATGCAAAAGACACATTTCAGTGTATATTTCCATCAGACATTGGAGCAGAATTTGGATATTCAGCCCATCAAGTCTGCTCCGCCATTTCATCATGGCTGATTCATTTTCCTCTCAACCTCATTCTCCTGCCTTCTCCTCATAACCTTTCACACCCTGACTTATTAAAAACCTACCAGCCTCTGTTTTAATATACTCAATGACCTGATCTCCACAGCTGCTGTGGCAACAAATTCCACAGATTCACCACCCTCTGGAGAAAGATATTTCTCCTCATCTCTGTTCTCAATGGACATCCCTCTATTCTGAGGTTGGGGGCTTTGGTCCTCAACTCTCACTATAGAAAGCATACTCTCCACATCCACTCTATCGAGGCCTTTCAATATTCTTTAGGTATCAATGAGATTTCCCCCTCACTCTTCTAAATTTCAGCAAGTGCAGCATGTATGAGGAGCCATTAAATGTTCTTCATACGACAAGCCTTTCAATCCCAGAATTATTTTTTGAACATAGAACATAGAATAGTACAGCACATTACAGGCCCTTCGGCCCACAATGTTGTGCCGACCCTCAAACCCTGCCTCCCATATAACCACACACCTTAAATTCCTCCATATACCTCTCTAGTAGTCTCTTAAATTTCACTAGTGTATCTGCCTCCACCACTGACCCAGGCAGTGCATTCCACGCACCAACCACTCTCTGAGTGAAAAACCTTCCTCTAATATCCCCCTTGAACTTCCCTCCCCTTACCTTAAAGCCATGTCCTCTTGTACTGAGCAGTGGTGCCCTGGGGAAGAGGCGCTGGCTGTCCACTCTGTCTATTCCTTTTAATATCTTGTACACCTCTATCATGTCTCCTCTCATCCTTCTTCTCTCCAAAGAGTAAAGCCCTAGCTCCCTTAATCTCTGATCACAATCCATACTCTCTAAACCAGGCAGCATCCTGGTAAATCTCCTCTGTACCCTTTCCAATGCTTCCATGTCCTTCCTATACTGAGGCGACCAAACTGGACACAGTACTCCAAGTGTGGCCTAACTAGAGTTTTATAGAGCTGCATCATTACATCGCGTCTCTTAAACTCTATCCCTCGACTTATGAAAGCTAACACCCCATAAGCTTTCTTAACTACCCTATCTACTTGTGAGGCAACTTTCAGGGATCTGTGGACATGTACCCCCGGATCTCTCTGTTCCTCCACACTACCAAGTATCCTGCCATTTACTTTGTACTCTGCCTTGGAGTTTGTCCTTCCAAAGTGTACCACCTCACACTTCTCCGGGTTGAACTCCATCTGCCACTTCTCAGCCCACTTCTACATCCTTTGAACACTCTCCAACGTCAGCAAATTCTTTCTTAGATAAGGGGCTAAAACTGCTCACAGTACTCCATGAGACCTTACCAGTGCTTTATTAACCCTCAAAATTACATCTTTGTTTTTATATTCTAGTTTTCTCAAAATGTATACTAGCATTGCATTTGTCTTCCTCACCGCTGACCCAACC
Source organism: Hemitrygon akajei (assembly GCF_048418815.1). Lineage (NCBI taxonomy): Eukaryota > Metazoa > Chordata > Chondrichthyes > Myliobatiformes > Dasyatidae > Hemitrygon > Hemitrygon akajei. The sequence continues at coordinate 36,669,304 of NC_133138.1, read as the reverse complement.
TGCAAATTATCCTTTAAGGAATCCTGCACAAAGACTCCCAAATCTCTTTGCACCTCAGATTTTTGAATATTCTTTCCACTTAGAAAATAGTCTACATTTTTATACCTCCGACCAAAGAGCATGATCATACACTTCACGACATTGTATTCCATCTGCCGTTTTTTTTGGTCATTCTCCTAATTTGTCAAAGTTTTTCTACAGCCCCCTTGCTTCCTCAAACTTACCTGCACCTCCACTTATCTTTGTACCATTTGAAATCTTGGCCACAAAGCCATCACTTCCATCAGCTAAATCATTGACAAACAATGTAAAAAGAAGTGGTCCCAACACCAACCCCTGAGGAACAGGGGTTACTTTCTACATATCCAAACAAACCTTTGGTATTCTAGTTGACATTATCAGCTAGGTTACCTTCATATTTCAACTTTTTGTTCTTATGGCTTTTTAGTTGCCTTCTGTTGTTTGTTAAAAGCTTCCAATTTCTCTAACTTCCCACTAATTTTTGCTTTATTATATGCCCTCTCTTTGACTTTGATGTTGGCTCTGACTTCCCTTGACAGGCACAGTTGTGTCATTTTGCCTTTAGAATCCTTTTACTTCCTTGAGATGTATTTATCCTGTGCTTTTTCAAATTTCTCACAGAAATTTCAGCCATTATTGCTCTGCTGCATGCTTGCTAGTTTCCTCTTACAAATGTTTTTGGCCGGCTCCTCTCTCATGCCGCTGTAATTTCCTTTTACTCTACTGTAATACTAATACATCTGACTTTACCTTCTCCCTCCCAAATTGCAGGGTGAATTGTATCATAATATGATCATTGGCTCCAAAGGGTTCCTTTACCTTAAGCTCCCTAATTAAATCCAGTTTATTACACCCAATCCAGAATAGCTGATTCCCTAGTGGCCTCAACCAAACGCCACTCTAAAAAGCCACTTTGAAATCCCCATGACTAGAGTAGCATTGCCCTTTTGATGTGTATTTTCTAACTCTTCTGTTGTAATTTGTAGCACATATCCCTGCTATTGTTTGGAGATCTGGATAAAACTCCCATCAGGGTCTTTTTAGACTTGCAGTTCCTTAACTCTACCCACAATTATTCTTCATCTTCTGATCCTATGTCACTTCTTTCTTCGGATTTAATTTCACTTTTTACCAACAGAGCCATGCCACTCCCTTTGCCTACCTGCCTGTCCTTTCAATAAAAGGTGTATCCTTGGATGTTAAGCTCCCAACCATAATCTTCTTTCAGAGACCATTCAGTGATGCCCACAATGCCATACTGCCTAATCTCTAACTGCACTACAAGATACTTTACCTTATTTCATATACTGTGTGCATTCAAATATAACACCTCCAGTCCTGTACTCATCATCCTTTTTAATTTTGTCCTGTTACACTGCAACTCATGCCACTGTCTGCAACATTCCCCAATCATGTGCCTGTCCTTCCTGACAGTCTCACTACACACTGCCTCTATTTGTATACCAATTGCCCTATCCTCAGCCCTATCACTCATTTCCAATGCCCCTGCCAATTCAGTTTAAACCCTTTCCAACAGTTCTGACAATCATATCCACAAGGATATTGCCTCCCCCCCCCAGGTTGTAACTCATCCCTTTTGTACAGGTTATACATTCCCCAGAAAAATATTCCAATGATCCAGAAATCTGGAGCCCTGCCCCCTACACCAGTTCTTCAGCCATATATTCATCTGCCAAATCATCCTATTCTTACCATCAAAGGTACAATCCAGAGACTACTACCCTGAAGATCCTGCTTTTCAGCTTTCTACTGAGCTCCTGAAATTCACACTTCAGAACCTCCTCCCTTTTCCTACCTTTGTCATTGATGTCAATATGTAGCAAGACTTCTGGCTGCTCACCCTCCCTCTTTAGAATGCCATGACCAGGATCCAAGATGTCCCTGACCCTGGCACCTGGGAGACAACTTACCATCTGTGTGTTACTATCAAATCCACAAAATCTCATGTCTACCTCTCTGACTATGGAATCCCCTATCAGCACGTCAGTCCTATTCTCCCCACTTCCCTATGAGCCACAGCTCAAGACCTAGTGCCAGAGACCTAATACTACAGCTTCCCCCAGTAGGTCATTTCTCCTCCTCCATTAATAACCAAAGTGGTATACTTATTATTGAGGGGAACAGCCACAGGAGTACTCTGCACTGGCTGCCCATTTCCATTTTCTCTCTTTACAGTCACCCAGGTACCTGCCTCCTGTGACTTAGGGGTGACTACTGCCCTGTAGCTCCTAGCTATCATCTCCTCAGTTTCCCAATGGCAAATGATCATCAAGCTGTATCTCCAGTTCCTTAACATATTCTCTGGGGAGCTGCAGCTCGGTGTATTTGGTGCAGCTGTGGTTATCCAGAAGGCTAGAAGTCTCACAGAATTCCCACAACTCACACAAAGAACACAACACAGCCCCTGGAGCCAACTATGCACTAACAGACAAAGAATGAAGAAGAAGAAACTAGCAGATACGTACCTTGCTCAAACCTGATAAACCAAAGCCTCCACACTCCAACAATGGTCCACTCTAACAATAGCCACTCTGCTTGTCCCTGACTTGTTTTTTATTTGTCCTTGCTGATGTATCATGATTTGATTAGGCTGCTGAAAAATACCAAAATCCCATGAAAGGTGCTTCTTAAAAAATCACTCCTGGACCTGCGAGTAGCCTCCTCTCTCATTCCTGATCTCTTCTCTTTTTTCAATTTTCTGTTCCACATTCCCCATTCTAGCTATCCTCTCAACCCATCTCTTCTCCACACCTACCCATCACCTCCCTTTGGTTTTCCTCCTCCTTCCCTTTTTTATCATGCACTGTTCTTCCTGTTAGATTCTTTCATCATCAGCCCTTTACCTCATCCATCTATTCTCTTCCAGCTTTTTAATTCGCTCTCCCCTCCTATCCACCCACACACCATCCCTTTCATCAGGTTTGATCTACCACCTGCCAGTTTCCACTCCTTTCATAACCCCACCCAGCTTCGAATTCTGGCTTCTTCCTCCCTTCTTTGCAGTCCCGTTGAAGGTTCTCAACCCAAAATACCAACTATTTATTCTTCTTGATGGGTGCTCTGACTTGCAGAGTTCCTCCAGTTTTGTGGACTTTGCTCAAAACTTCCAGCATCTGCAGAATCGCTTGTGCTAATTAAATCTATTAACAATGTAATCAATCCTAATTATTAATATAAATAATCCTTTATATTGATACAACCAAAACCAACTGCCGATCTAACCAAATTTAAACAAATGACCTTTCTAGTCAAACCAAAACATTTCACTAATTCTGTCAAAACTCTACTAATCCATTCAAATCTTGTTAGAGTCTCGGTAAACCTCAACACTAATCAAAGCAACCTTATTTACTCATCCAACTGAACCTCATTGATATTCAGATAAACCTTGTCTGTATAAAAGTGACTGCTTTCGAAGCAGTTCAGTGAATGGAAAATACCTCAGAGTATTCAGAGGACATCTTAAACAGCAATATAAATCCATTCTTGTTTTCCTTAATCCTCATTCATTCCCCCCGCAGCATCATTTAGCATGATATATGCACTGCACATTTAGTATCTGAACAGAGTTAGATGTTAGGTTTGTTTTAGATTTAGAATCATTTAATGTCTGAGAATGCATACAGTATACAACCTGAGATTCATACTCTTCACAGACATCTGTGAAAAAAGAGACCCCATAGAATGAATGATAGAACACTGGTCTTGAAGCCCCCCTCCTCCCACCCTCCGTAAAAGCATTAGCAAAAGCATCAACCCCCCCTCTTTCACCCTACTCAGTTAAGCAAAAGTACTGACAACCCTACACCCTACCATGCAACCACAAAGAGTCCTTGATCCAGAATCTGTCAAAGTCAAGGAAAGGATGAAGCATTCAAAAGTACAACCTTCAAGGGAAAAATTCTGTGGCACATCCCTAAGCTTAATATCCCTGCCACTGGTGTCCGTGCCTTCAGTTGACAAGGTCTTAAATTCTTCAGTTCACTCCCTATAGCTTGAAAACACAAGAGATTCTACAGATGCTTTAAATCTTGAGCAACACAGACAAAATGCAGGAAGAGCTCAGTAAGTCAGGCAGCATCCATGGAGAGAAATAAACAGTTGATGTTTTGGGCTGAGTCCCTTCATCAGGAATAGAAAGAAAAGGGGAAAGAAGCCAGAATAAAGAAGTATTGGGAGGGGAGGAAATATAAGCTGGTAGGAGAGGGGAAAGGAAGGTAGGTGATGGAAGGAGGGAGGTGAAGTGAGGAAAGATTCTGCGGATGCTGTAAATCTTGAGCAACACACACAAAGTGCTGGGGAAACTCAATAGGTCAGGCAGCATCTATGGAGGTGAATAAACAGTTGAAGTTTCAAGCCAAGACACTTCATCAGGACTTTCACTAGCTGTCCAGTTCTCTCTCTCCTCCTTTAACCCATTGTTCAAAATTCACCTGATTTCATCTGAGCCAAAACCTAATGCAGGTCAGAATCAAATCTTGTTCCTATGAATAATCCCATAATACTCCCGGGACATTTCTCAATGTCAGAGATGCATATAAATATATGGACTTGTTGTTGAAAAAACAAGCTATAGTTTTGACCTTCTTAACTCGATGTCAAATTTGTCACTTTTCAGAATAAAACCAAGAAGCCCATTCCATTTCCAGCTAATTGTTGCTTCTTCTTTTCTCCCCTGACTGTTTCAACAGTTAATTGCAGTTGTAAATGTATGCAAATTAGCGTTATTTTTAGATTTTTTTTGTGCGGCCATTAGAGATTCTCAGAGCAATCAATCACAGCAATTAACGTTGAGTGTGAAGTATTTGTTTAAGCATCAAGGACCCTTTAGAAGCGTAAATCGACTTGTTATGGACAGAGCTCTTCAAGGCATGATTAAAGGAGGGATGAGACTGGAATATTAAAGCAGTTTCCCAATCTGAAATGACTATTGACTCCTCTATGGACAGTGATATAGAAGCAAGTTGTGGTTGCTATTGATGTGTATGAATGCAATGGAACAGTACAGAAAACATTGACTATCAATGTAAAGAATGAAAAGGCATTCAGTAGTTTATTCTTGCAATTTAAAAAAAATCTGTTCTTTAAGATTCAAGATGATTGCTGCCATTTCCAGTAAACAAGTGCAAAGAGGAACAGAATGATGGTTACTCCGGAACTGATGCAGCACAAAAAGAAAACCACAAAGGATAAAGAACACAACAGTAATAAAGAAACACAAATATAACTACACAAAATACTATACTGTGCAGAAGTCTTAGACACATGTAAAAAATACTGCAAAGTGAAGGTGCTTTCAAAAATAATGAAAAGTTTCTAAATATCAAATAAATTACTATACAGAACAGTAAACAATAAAAAATAAATCAATACTCGGTGTGACTATCGTTTGCTTTTAAAACTGCATCTATTCTCTTAGGTGTAATAGTTTGCAGTTTTATAAGAAAATTGGCTGGTAGATTGCTCCAAACATCTTGGAGAACTTGCCACAGTTCTCCTGCAGACTGCTGCAGTCTTGCTTGCTTCTGATTCTCTCAACAAACCCAGACAGTCTTGATGATGTTGACATCAGGGCTCTGTGGAAGCCATAGGACACTCAAAGCTGTTGCGCAGTTTGACTCAGTAGTTAAGAAGGCATATGGTGCATTGGCCTTCATCAGTCATGGGATTGAGTTTAGGAGCAGAGAGGTGATGTTGCAGCTATATAGGACCCTAGTCAGCCCCCACCTGGAGTACTGTGCTCAATTCTGGTCACTTCACTATAGGAAGGATGTGGAAACCATAGAAAGGGTGCAGAGAAGATTTACAAGGATGCTGCCTGGATTGGGGAGTATGCCTTATGAGAACAGGTTGAGTGAACTCGGCCTTTTCTCCTTGGAGCGAAGAAGGATGAGAGGTGACCTGATAGAGGTGTACAAGATGATGAGAGGCATTGATCATGTGGATAGTCAGAGGCTTTTTCCCAGGACTGAAATGGCTAGCATGAAGGGCACAGTTTTAAGGTGCTTGGAAATAGGTAAGACGAAATGTCTGGGTTAAGTTTTTTTACGCAGAGAGTGGTGAGTGCTTGGAATGGGCTGCCGGCAATGGTGGTGGAGGTGGACACAATAGGGTCTTGTAAGAGATTCCTGGGCAAGTACATGGAGCTCAGAAAAATAGAGGGCTATGGGCAATCCTAGGTAATTTCTAAGTTAAGGGCAGGTTTGGCACAGCTTTGTGGGCTGAAGATCCTGTATTGTGCTGTAGGTTTTCTATGTTTTCTATACCATCTGAAACTATATAAAAGATCTTGTGTGCCTTAGACTTTTAAGCAGTAGGGCAAATCTAGTCCCTTGGAATACCTTCCATAACATTCCCATTACTCATGTCAGGCTCTCCGGCCTATAATTTTTTGATTTATTTTCAGAGCCAATGGAACATTAGCTTTACTCCGATCCTCAGCTACCTCAGCTGTGGCTAAGATTCTTTTAAGTATCTCTGCTAGGGCCCCTGAAATATTAGCACTTGCCTCCCACAGGATCCAAGGGAATATCTGTCAGACCCTGGTGATTTATTCACCCTAATCTGCCTCAAGGCGGCAAATAGATTTTCCTCTGTAATCTGTATACAGTCCATGATCATGCTGCTGTTTTGCCTCACTTCTATAGACTCTCCCAAATATATACAAATGTAAAAAAATCCTTTAAAGATCTCCCCCATCTCTTTTAGCTGCATGCATAGATTGTCTCTCTGATCCTCCAGAGGACCAATTTTGTCCCTTGCTATTCTTTTGCTCTTAATATATCTGTACAACCCCTTAGCATCCTCCTATAAGCTCTTCTTGGGCTTCCAGCTAGATATAGGTATCGATTTTAACTAATGATTCAATAACATACTCTGCCATCTTCATCAGGGATGATGCCTGGACTTGTCTACATTGGAGATATATAGACACCTGTCATCCATCCCTCCTGATTGGTTAGTCCTCATCCAATCAGGTTTCCACTGTGCCACCTTGTTTGCAATCAAGTTCCAGTTCTTACTTACAATCTTTGTTAAAATTCTTTTTGTCTAGTTTTATATCAATGGTTTCCTTTACCAGATGGTTCCAAAGGCCATTGGCACGGCACAGCTGTTTTGTGCGGTCGGTCACTCCTGTGGCAATTGTGAATGCCATGTTCTGCTGCTGCCGACTTCTCCAAGTAACCTGAACAGGTGAACTGCAATGCTTCTCGATGCGGGTTTCCACCGTGCATCCTGTCTGGCCGATATACACTGATCCGCATTCGCAGGGAGTCCTGTAAACTCCAGCCAACCTGAGCCCCAGGTCATCTTTGACCTGCATAAGCTGTGACTTAAGCTTCCTTACTGGTTTGTGGATGGCAGTATTTCTGTATTTCTTCAGCATCCTGGCATTGTTTCCAGAAACCGTGAAAATATTGGAAAGACAGGCACCAACGATGGGTTCCTCCTCATTGTTAGGATTCTTGTCTCTTCCATCAGCCCTTTTAGCTTACAGCCATTCTGCAGGAACATCGTGCGTAATCATCTCATTTCCTCATGGAGTGTCTCCAGGTCTGAAATAGTTCTTGCACGGTTAAACAAAGTAGAAAAAACCGCTCTACGTTGAGAGGCATGATGGTAGTTGTTATTGTTTAGGTATAAGTCTGTGTGAGTGGGTTTCCGAAAGCCGCCATGTCTGAGGCTACTGTCCGGCTTACACTGTATTAGAATGTCCAGGAACAGAAGGCAGATGTTCTTCTCCATCTCTGTCACAAGGAAACTCAGATCACAGCTTACGTGGTGATCTGGGACCCAGGACGACTGGCACTTACAGGATTCCCCACGAATGCGGAACAGCCATTCAAGGAAACCCACATCAAAGAACGTAGGAGGTGTATCCATTTGGGTTATCTGGAGAAACTGGCAGTAGCAGAACATTACATTCATAATGGCCGTAGGATTAACTTTGATGGCACAAAACTACTGTGTCATGCCAATGGCTTTTGGGACCGCCTGGTGAAGGAAGCTATTGAAATAAAACTAGAGAAAAAGAATTTTATCGAAGACAAAAGTTTTGCTCTAAATAAGAACTGGAATTTGATCGCAAGAGATGTGTTACAATGGAAATCTGATTGAATGAGGACTAACCAAACAGAAGGGATAGATGACGGGCGTATATATACCACTGGACAAGACATGCCCAGGCATCATCCCTGATAAAGATGGCAGAGCTTGTTATCAAAACATCAGTTAAAATGAATACATGTATCCAGCTGGAAGGCCAAGAATGGATTTTTTTGTGATATACACCGGGAAAGTATATATTATGATTCTCCTTCGCTTTGTCTGCGACAGAAACCTCACAGCTTCTTTTAGTGAACCTAGTTTTGTTCTTAAGTTTTCTCTTGCATTATTTAAATAGTTCTGTTGTTCCTAACTGCCTATACCTGCTATGCACCTCTTTCTGTTTCTTAGCCAAGGTTTTAATATCTTTTGAAAATTAAGGTTACCTAAACCTGTTATCCCTCCCTTTTGTCTGACAGAAGCAGAAAAACTCTATACTCTCAATTTCACTTTTAAAAGCATCCCACTTAGCAAGTATTCCTTTACAAGAACCACAGCAGAATTTACAATAACCAATGTACCTACTAACTGGTACATCTTTGGACCCTGGGAGGAAAGTGCAGCACACAGAGGAATCTAATGCAGTTCATGAGGAGAGCATTAATACTCCTTACAGATGGAATTGAACTCCAAAATCCAATGCCCCAAGCTGTAACAGCATCGCGTTAACCATTCCGCTACCATGGTGGCTGTTGCTTGAATTAAAGGAATTCCTCTTCCCAATATTATAGCAGAAAAAAACTCTCAGAGGTTGCACCCCATGCCAATGTGTGGGGTTTAATGAGAGAACGACACGGAACTAAAAGACCATAAGCCGATAAGATACAGGAGCAGAATTAGGTCATTTGGCCCATTGAATCTGCTGCACCATTTCATCATTGTTCCTCTCAGCTCCAGTCTCTTGTCTTCTCCCCATATCCCTTGATGCCCTGACCAATCAAGAGTCTATCAGCCTCTGCCATAAACATACCCAATGACTGGGCCTCCACAGCTGCCCGCAGCAAAGAGTTCCAAAGATATACCACTCTCTGCCTAAATAAATTCCTCCTCACCTCCGCTCTATAAGGATGCCCCTCTATTCTGAGGCTGTGTCCTCTGCTCTTAGACTCTCCTACCATAGGAACCATCCCCTCCACATCCACTCTATCAAGGATTTTCACCATTCTGTAGGTTTCAATGAGGTTACCCCTCATTCTTCTGAATTCTAGTGAATACAGGCCTAGAGCCATCAAGCACTGTTCATATGACAAGCCTTTCAATCCTGGAATAATTTTTGTGAACATCCTTTGAACCCTCTCCAGTTTCAGCACATCCTTTTTAAGGTAAGGGTCCCAAAACTGCTCATAATGTTCCAAGTGAGTCTTCACCAGTGCTTTATAAAGTCTCAACATTACATCCTCGCTTTTATATTCTAGCCCTTTTGAAATAATTGCCAACATTGCATTTGCCTTCCTCACCACAGACTCAATCTGCAAATTAACCCTTAGTAAATCTGCACAAGGACGCCCAGGCCCCTTTGCACCTCACTGTAAGGGGTTTCTTCTTTTATGTTACTGCTAAGGCTAATAAAATGGCTTCTTTGTCATGTTAAAAGTAAAAATGCTTCTTTGTTATGTTAACTGCTGAGGAAGTGCTTTTCTCTCGCAGCTTGTTTGGGTTATAATTACTGATAATGGGAATTGTATTCATTTGCTAGCCAATTGGGATAGGTGTTTTTCTTGTGGCTCTGTAGGCTATTATTTTGCAGATTTTGGGGAAAAGGCGCGATGGGGATAGAGAGAGGAGAGGCAATGCTGTAAGCTGGGTGACGGAACGGACCCCAAATGGGAGTCCGAGGCTCAGGGTCTTCGGCTAGGAGAGGAGACGAGGACAGATTTGTGTGGAGTGTCTGGTCGACCACCGTTGTTGGTCCCAGGAGGCGGGTCAAGGAGGTCGGAGGGGATCGAATGGTGGCAAGAAGACTTTGTTAACTGAGCTCCAATGGTTGTGCACGAATGGGTTGGACATTGATAAGTTTGGCACCTTTTACTTTTCCTTTTATATTGTATCTCCAGTAAGTACCGGTACATAGTTCCAGCAAGATCGATAAAGTGTAATCATTTAATCGCATATAGCATACCATCTGTTATTTAGCGTGGTGGGGACATCACACAGCATCTACACAAGCTGATTACCCAGTTTGGCAGGGCCAAAGGCTGCTCCCCCTAGACGGAAGCGAGCTGAGCGAGCCTGAGGCTTACCAGGGGGCTACATCAGTTTTTTTTGTATTTTCTCTCCATTGTTACCTTTCCAGCATCATTTTCCAGCAGTCCAATATCTACTCTCTCCTCTTTTCTACACTTTATGTATCTGAAGAAACTGTTGGTATCCTCTTTAATATTATTAGTTGGCTTACTTTCGTATTCCATCTTTACCTTCTTAATGACTGTCGAAAGGTATCGTCTTGAGTTTAATGGGAAGTGTCAAACCTGCCCTGGATCAGCAGTATCATACACATCTACCATTAACTCAGCAGTGAAAGGTGAAGAGCCTCTTGTCAGAAGTGCTCAGAAGAATCAGGCAAATTCTTGATTCAGATCTCCAGGGCACTAAACAAAGATATCTCTCAGACAATTAATAATCAAATAAAACTCTGAAGTGAGTACAGGTCCCTCAAAACAGAGCTGTAGATAAATAGAAATGAACTTGCTTAAACAAACCACTTCCACTGATAATGTTGATGTACTGCAAAATAACTCAGGGGGTAATTTTCAGACAAGAATTTGACACTAAAGCCAAGCTTGTTTGAGGTCTAGTGAGCAAAAGCTTGGTCAAAGGATTAGTATCACCAGGGATCCTGCAGATGCTAGAAATGGATGAAAGCCCAGAAGAAGAATCTTGGCCTGAAACGTTGACTGTTTATCCACTTCCATTAATGCTGCCTGACCTGATGAGTTCCTCCAGCATTTTCTGAGTGTTACTGTCAGAGGATTAATATTATATTATTCTAAGTGACAATCTTCTAAACACAATGTTTTAAGTTTGTGTGGCAAATTAGCAATAACATATGTACCAAGGAGGTATAAGGCGCTCCTTCCTTCACTAGCCTGCAAGTCACCCTTAGTCAAGGTGTAGCACCTGCTTAGTGCCCCATCAACACACCTCCCGATCACCAGATCAGGGTTATGTGAAACCACGGGAGCAGTTGGTGGATGAGCAGCTGGTAATATTACATGTCCTGATTATGTGATCATTGATGCTAGGCAGACAACCTCTGAAGAGTGCTGATAACAAATTACAGATTTTTTTTTTGCAAGAGGAATGGAAGGCAAACATATTGTACATCCATTCCAACACATCAGTGTGCTGGTAAGACTACAGATGAAACACTGCAGAGAATTTTGGTCTCTTTTACAGAATAGAGTCTTCAGGAGGTTCACAAGGCTAATTCCTGTGATCGAGAATCTATATTAGGAGAAATTAAGCAAGCTTGGCATAAAATATTTGGAGTTTGAAGGAATAAGAGGTTTTTCAGATTCAATAGAGACCTATTAGGCTGAATGGTATTTTCCTGTTTTATAAGGGTGGCACAATACTGCAGCAGTTAGCGTAATGCTTTACAGCACCAAGAGATTGGGAATCAATTCCCACTGCTATCTATAAGGAGTTTGCACTTTCTCCCTGTGACCATGTGGGCTTCCTCTGGGTGACGCAGTGTTCTCCACATTTATGGGTTACTAAAGGTTAGTGAGTTGTGGGCATGCTATGTGGGTGCTGGAAGTGTGCAGGCTGTCCCCATCATATACACTGACTGTGTTGGTTGTTGATGCAAACGACATATTTTACTGCATGGCTCAATGTACACATGATAATTGAAGCTAATCTTTCATTTTTATTCTGAACCATTTTGGGATTCTTCAGGGAAAACAAAGAGGTGAAGGCACTGTTCGGAAAGGAAAATGGAGAAAGGACAGGGCATTGGAGTAATGGAATAATTCTTTCAATCATTTAGCAAGTCTGACAGGATAATTGCCCTGCACTGCTATAGGACTTCATAATGCAAGTGACCATTAGTCATGTTTAACATTATTCTTCTTGAAATGATCTCTGACTTCATTAATTACGCTGTGCTTGAGGTAGCAATCGTAGCAGAGATCAGTAATATTGTGACATTTTAATCCATTTTGCTTTTACAATTGATCATGAATCAAAACACTCAGCCACTGAAATATGTTGAACTCCATTGCTTTCCAGGACTGATAAATCATACAATGAAGTTCAGTTCTACAGAGGGAGAGAAAACAGCCAATAAATTCCTACTGTGAGATATAAAGACAAAGATTAAAGATTAGCTTTATTTGTCACGTATACATCAAATATATAACCATATAACAATTACAGCACGGAAACAGGCCATCTTAGCCCTTCTAGTCCGTACCGAACGCTTACTCTCACCTAGTCCCACTGACCCACACTCAGCTCATAACTCTCCATTCCTTTCCTGTCCATATACCTATCCAATTTTACTTCAAATGACAATACTAAACATGCTTCTACCACTTCTACTGGAAGCTCGTTCCACACAGCTACTACTCTCTGAGTAAAGAAATTCCCCCTCGTGTTACCCTTAAACTTTTGCCCCTAACTCTCAACTCATGTCCTTTTGATTGAATCTCCCCTACTCTCAGTGGAAAAAGCCTATCCACGTCAACTCTATCTATCCCCCTCATAATTTTAAATACCTCTATCAAGTCCCCCCTCAACCTTCTACGCTCCAAAGAATGAAGACCTAACTTGTTCAACCTTTCCCTGTAATTTAGGTGCTGAAACCCAGGTAACATTCTAGTAAATCTCCTCTGTACTCTCTCTATTTTGTTGACATCTTTCCTATAATTCGGTGACCAGAACTGTACACAATACTCCAAATTTGGCCTTACCAATGCCTTGTACAATTTTAACATTACATCCCAACTCCTATACTCAGTGCTCTGATTTATAAAGGTCAGCATACCAAAAGCTTTCTTCACCACCCTATCCACATGAGATTCCACCTTCAGGGAACTATGCACCATTATTCCTAGATCACTCTGTTCTACTGCATTTTTCAATGCCCTACCATTTACCATTTATGTCCTATTTGGATTATTCCTACCAAAATGTAGCACCTCACACTTATCAGCATTAAACTCCATCTGCCATCATTCAGCCCACTCTTCTAACTGGCCCAAATCTCACTGCAAGCTTTGAAAACCTACTTCATTATCCACAATGCCACCTACCATCTGTATACTTGCTAATCCAATTTACCACCCTATCATCCAGATCATTAATGTATATGACAAACAACACTGGACCCAGTACAGATCCCTGAGGCACACCACTAGTCACCAGCCTCCAACCTGACAAACAATTATCCACCACTACTCTCTGGCATCTCGCATCCAGCCACTGTTGAATCCATTTCACTACTTTGATATTATTACCTAACAATTGAACCTTCCTAACTAACCTTCTGTGTGGAACCTTGTGACTATCTGGAGTGAAATACTTTGTTTGCATTAGATCAAATCAGTGAAGCTGTTCTGAGGGCAGCCCTCAAACTTGCTGCTCCAGGATGCTTGTTCCATTCTTTGCTACTCTCAGGTTGAAGCTGTGGGCCTAATCTGGGCTTCTTGTCCATGGACTCACCTTTTTTTTCTGATTGCTGTTGCTTGCTTTGCACAATCTGTTTCTTTTCTCTCTCTCTCTGCGCTTTAAGTGTTTGTTGGTCTTTTTTAATGTGTTCTTTTGGATTTCTTGTTTTGTGGCTGCCTGGAAGAAGATGAATCTTGAGGTTGTATAATGCATAATAGTCTGATAATAAATGTACTTTGAACTTTGAGCAAGTATCGCCACATGTCTGACGTCAACATAGCTTGCCCACAACTTACTAACTCCTGCCATAGGTTTTTGGATTGGGGGTGGAAGCTAGAGCACCCGGAGGAAAACCACATGGTCACAGGGAGAATGTACAAATTCCTTAAAAACAGTGGTGGGAATAGAACCCAATCGATGTTCACAGGGTCGGTAAAGTAATTGCACTTAGCGTTATGCTAACGTCCCACTCTAGGCCTGATCATGGTCACTGAGGAAAAACCTATTTGCCAATTAAAGGAAATGATTACATCCATTAAAATACTAAGGAACACACACACAAAATGCTGGAGGAACTCAGCAGATCTAGCAACATCTATGGAAATGACTAAACAGTTGATGTTTTGGGTCAAGATCCTTCTTCAGGATTGGATTGCTTCAGATTTCCAGCATCTGCAGGAAATGTTCATTAAAACACTAGCATGTTTGGGGTATTGTGTACGGCTGTGCTCACACCATTGCCGGAAGAGTGTGGAGGCTTTCAAAAGATCAAAGTCTCAAAGGCTCAAAGGTTTATTTATTATCAAAGCATGTATCCATATACAACTATGAAATTCATCTTCTCCAGATAGTCACAAAACAAAAAACATGAAAGTCATTCAGCGAGAAATATCAAACCTACCTCATCCCGTACAAAAAAACGGCATCCCGATTGACATCCCCCCAAAAACCCCCCTCTCCTTGCACAAGTGGAGCAGAAACATCAACCCCCAAGAAACAACCTCTCCTCCACATAAAAATCTAACAGAACCTCAATCCCCAAATGCCCTCTCCTCACACAACAAAACAGAAAAAGAATGGGCAATGAAAGTACAGAATATAAAAACCGTAAACCTGAAAAAGTCCACAACGCATAAATGCAGCAGTCCAATCCATGAATGCAGAATCACAATACTATTCTACGATATCACCACACGAGGCAGAGAGGCCTACCCATGTGTTACAGTGGGCCACTCAGCGACAGGCTCTTTCACCAGCAATGATCAAAAGGCAGGCTGAAACTTTGGCTTGCCTCTTGCATTCACCTCGATGTCTCAGTCTTTCTCAATGTTTTAATGGATGCTTTAACCGGCAAAATGGAGTCCAACATCGGCTCACACCCTGTCTTGAAGTTTCTTCACCGAGGCCGACTGAGTACATACCTGCTTCCCGGAGTCTTCTTGGAGCCAGCAAAGCATTGGATCACTCAAACAATCTCCAAGCTGTAAATCACAGGCACCAACAGTCCCAGAAACACATTTAAGGTGAAAAACAGACGTAAAAGAAGTAAAAAAGCTATTTTCGTTTGCTATCTGGAAAATGTCAACTGAGGGAGCTATGTACACTGGCACCATCAAGAAGGTGCAGAAAGGTTCACCAGAATGCTGTTTGGATTAGAGAATGTGAGCAATAAGGAGATGTTAGACAAACTGGATCTTTTTTTCTCTGGAGCACCTGATAGGAGTGATGGGAATCAAAATAAAGAAAGAAATGACAGATACTGGGAATCAGAAATTAAAAATGTTAAAAACCTCAGGAGAGAAACAATCTTTCGGATCTCAGGTCATTCACCAGAACTGAAATTAATGGGTAGGTAAGAGAGGATAGACTATAGGGAAACACATGGAGGAATGAGATTGCTCCAAGAGCTAGCATAGACCTTGTGGGATGAATGGCCTCCCATGACGCACATGAAAATTCACATTGCCCCTTGAATTCTTTGTCCGTTAAGAATATAGAAAAATAGATGCAACAAAAGTCTCTCTGGGCTTTTGATCTGGTTCTATTACTCAATTATATCATGAGTGTTTGAACCTTGGCCTCTGTTCCACACTCCAGCCTCTATCAAATAACTATTGCTTCCTTCATGAACCCATTGAACCCATGAACACTACCTCACCACTTTTGTATTTCTATTTTTGCACTACTTATTTAATTCAACTATTATATATATATATATATATATTTACTGTTATGCCCATTTTTTCAATGATTATATATTGCATTGTATTACTGCTGCAAAGAGAATAAATTTCACGACATACTGTATGCCGGAAATATTAAAACTGATTCTGATTCTGATTCTATTATTGAAATGTCTACACACTTTATCTTAGCAACACACACAAAATGCTGGCGGGACGCAACAGGCCAGGCAGCATCTATAGGAAGAAGCACTGTCGACGTTTCGGGCCGAGACCTTTCGTCAGGACTCACTTTGTCTTAGATATATTTAACAACTTCACCTGTGTAACTCCCCTCCCTCCGAGGATTCATGGCTCTAAGAATTGCAATTTAATGTATTGTTGGACCACTAAACTTCTATTTATCCTTTGCTGGTCCAAAAACACTCTAATATGGACTTCATCTTACTTGTATTGGCAGTGCAATCACTTGAGATGAGTATGATGTTCTCCCAAGGGATTGTCTGTTGGTGGGTCCTCAGGCTGATATGAGATCTACACAATCTGGTATAGTGTAGTTGTGGTTGGGTCTTTTGATTGTTCAGTCTCTCTCACATCTGCCATTTGTTCCCTGCAGCTCAGTGAAAGTCTCCCTCTTGAACAAATTTCCTCCAGGTGTATCTATAGAGTGCAATGTCTTCCCAGTTTTTCAATGTAATGCTGGATTTCTTCAGCCTGGTTTTGATGTTAACTTTGAAGCATTTCTTTTGGCCCCCTTCCTTAGAAGCTCAAAGTTCAAAATAAACTTATTATCAAAGTACATATATGTCACCATATACTACCCTGAGATTTATTTTCTTGCCAGCATTCACAGTAAATACAAGAAACACAATAGAACTAATGAAAGGCCACCCCAATGGGATGGAAAATGTATCAATGTGCAAAAGACAACAAATTATGCAAGTACAAAAAGATAAAAATGAATAATAACAATAATAATCATCATTATCATTTCTCAATTATTAGGAACTTTCCAGTGATGTTGAGTATTGCAACTTTCTGGAGATTTACATAGATATTGTTGTATGGCCTATTCTTTAATGCTATTGTGTAGTGACTTTGGGATGTTACCCATTGTAGATATTACTACTGGGACAATGTACAGCAACATCCTGGCACTGAACATCAGTAATACGAAAGAGCTGATTGTGGACTTCAGGAAGGGTAAGACAAAGGAACACATACCAATCCTCATAGAGGGATCAGAAGTGGAAGAGAGAGAGCAGCTTCAAGTTCCTAGGTGTCAAGATCTCTAAGGATCTAACCTGGTTCCAACATATCGATGTAGTTATAAAGAAAGCAAGGCTGCGGCTATACTTTTTTAGGAGTTTGAAGAGATTCGGCATGTCAGCAAATACACTCTAAAACTTCTATAGTTGTACCGTGGAGAGCATTCTGACAGGCTACATCACTGCCTGGTATGGAGGAGCTACTGCACAGGACCGAAAGAAGCTGCAGAAGGTTATAAATCTAGTCAGCTCCATCTTGGGCACCAGTCTACAAAGTACCCAGGACATCTTTAGGGAGCGGTGTCTCAGAAAGGCAACGTCCATTATTAAGGATCTCCAGCACCCAGGGCATGCCATTTTCTCACTGTTACCATCAGGTTGGAGGTACAGAAGCCTGAAGGCACATATACAGCAATTCAGGAACAGCTTCTTTATGGAAAATTATGGTCTTTATGGTCAATTATGGAAAACCCTGAACATCCTCTACATAGCACCATCCAGAGACAGAGAAGCAGTTTCAGCGACAGGTTACTGTTGATGCAATGCTCCTCAGACAGGATGAAGAGGTCAATACTCCCCAATGCCATTAGGCTTTACAATTCAACTGCCAGGACTTAAGAACTTTTTTTTAAAGCTATTATTAATGCTTTTTGAGTTAGTGATTTAGATGCATATCATATTATTACTGAGTTAAGTATTGTATGTAATGAGTTTTTGCTACAACAAGTGTATGGGACATTGGAAAAAATGTTGAATTTCCCCATGGGGATGAATAAAGTATCTATCTATCTATCTATCTATCTATCTATCTATCTATCTTCTTCTTCTCTGCCATCTGATTCCTAAATGGACATTGAATCTTTGGAAACTCTTATTTTTTTTAATATACAGTATTTCTGTTTTTGTAACATGAGTGAATCTGCAGATGCTGTAAATAATTTTCTGCTTTTGTACATTTTAAAAAAATCTATTTAATATACATAATTGATTTACTTGATTATTTATTATTATTATTATTATTATTATTATTATTATTATTATTATTATTTTAGTTTATTTATTATTTTTTTCCTCTGCTAGATTATGTATCGCATTGAACTGCTGCTGCTAAGTTAACAAATTTCATGTCACATGCTGGTGATCATAAACCTGATTCTGATTCTGATCACAGAATGTGGGAAACCCGTGGCAGTCACAGTTAACCTGTCAAGATTAAACCAAAAGCACGAGTGCTTAACAGCTCTAGTTAAATAATGAATAGTAAATATGGGAGCTCAAAAACCCTAGCAACAGATACAAGATGCTGAAGCAACTCAGCAGGACAGGCAGTCTTTATGGGAAAAGAATAAACAGTTAAAGTTTTGGACCAAAACTTTTCATCAGGACTCATGAACCCGAGAAGCTCAACGCTCGATGGCAATCCGTAGAGGCCATAGGCTCATGACACTTTTCTTTTTATTTGTTTTGCATTTGATATCATTGACGAGGTCAACAATTCAGGTTCAGATCAATTTATTGTCATATATTCACCAGGGTGCAATGAATCAACTTGTTCTCGTGAGCTCAGGATAATAACTGTACAATGTATTAATAAACACACAAATGAATGTAAAAGAACAGAATGGTGCAAAGACTAATGTAAACTGAAGTAGTGCAAAAAGAAATACTCAAGTGACAATAGAAGAGCGGTTATAAGTAGACCTAAGAGTCTGAGAATTGGGCACTCCTCCCTATCACCTTCTCATGGGTCCGCTCCTCCTTCCCTTTCTCCAACGGTCCTCTCTCCTCTCATATTGGAATCCTTCCTTTCCAGCCCTTTACCTTTTCTGCCCACCTGGCTTCACCTGTCACCCTCTATCTAGTCCTTCTTCCTCTCCCCCTACCTTTTTACCCTGGTGTCTTCCCCCTTCCTTTCCAGTCCTGAAGAAGGGTCTCAACCTGAAACGTTGACTGTTTATTCATTTCCATAGATGCTGCCTGACCTACTGAGTTCCCCCAGCATTTTGTGTGAAAGAGTTGGCTGATTCAGACATCAGAAACTGGAAAGAAGCTGTTCTTATCTGGTCATCCAGGCTTTCAAGTTCCCATATCTCGTCCCAAAAGGTCAAAGAGGGAAGAGAGTGTGGCCAGGGTGGCAGGTATCCTTGATAAT
Organism: Hemitrygon akajei; assembly: GCF_048418815.1. Classification (NCBI taxonomy): domain Eukaryota; kingdom Metazoa; phylum Chordata; class Chondrichthyes; order Myliobatiformes; family Dasyatidae; genus Hemitrygon; species Hemitrygon akajei. The sequence goes on along the minus strand of NC_133138.1, from coordinate 36,649,940 downwards.
ACGCTTAGCTTTTCTGATGCAATGTACCATGAAGATGGAGTGGAAGTGGGAAAATAGTGAGCCTGTAATGAACATAAAACATAGAATAGTACAGCACAATGCAGACCCTTCAGCCCATTATGTTGTGCTGACCCTTAAACCCTGCCTCCCATATATCCCCCCACCTTAAATTCCTCCATATACCTGTCTAGTAATCTCTTAAATTTCATTAGCATATCTGCCTCCACAACTGACTCAGGCAGTGCATTCCATGCATCAACCACTCTCTGAGTAAAAACCTTCCCCGAATATCCCCCTTGAACTTCCCACCCCTTACCTTAAAGCCATGTCCTCTTGTATTGAGCAGTGGTTTCCTGGGGAAGAGGCACTGGCTGTCCACTCGATCTATTCCTCTCAATATCTTGTACACTTCTATCATGTCTCCTCTCATCCTTCTTCTCTCCAAAGAGTAAAGCCCCAGCTCCCTTAATCTCTGATCATAATGCATATTCTCCAAACCAGGCAACATCCTGGTCAATCTCCTCTGTACCCTTTCCAATGCTTCCACACCTTTCCTAAAGTGAGGCAACCAGAACTGGACACAGTAATGGATTGGATAATGTTTACACTCTCTGCAGGTTCCAAGGCTGTGCTGAAATATCAGGATACTTTCTTAAGCACATCAGTAGAAGTTTGAGAAAATCCTTGTAGACAAGCAATATCTTCTCTGAGGCCAATATACATAGATATGCTGATCGCAGAATCGGTACCTCCATCTCCTTTTAAGTTGTTTGTGATATACAGTAGATCTACAAGGATGATACAGCATAAATTCAGTTACATCACAACCACGTTGCAGTGTTTTTGGCTCATTTCAGTCTATCTCACATTATAAACATATCACCTCCATGTCAGTTTTTTATTCTCCAGGAATCTAACTCTATTTTAAGTGATCCTATAATATCTGCATCAGTGGTAGGCAAACTATTGGTGATGAATCTTAGAGACAGAGACAGAGTTTATAAGCACTTGAAGAAGCACAGTCTGATTAGAAATAGCCAGCATGGCTTTCTGAGCGACAGGTCATGCCTCATGAGCCTAATTAACTTTATTGAGGAAGTGACAAACAAATTGATCAAGGTTGAGCAGTGGATGTGGTGTATATGGATTTTAGTCACTTATCTGATGAGGTTCCCCGTGGAAAATTCCTCACATGGGATCCAGAGTACTTTACTGTGTGGATTCGGAATTGGCTTGCCAAGGAAGAAGATGGTAGTAGATGGACTGTATCTTGCTTGGAGGTCTGTGACCAGTGGTGTTCCCTTCTAGGATTTTTTCTAAGACCCCTGCTCTTTGTGATTTTTATAAATGTTCTGGATGAGGAGGTGGAAGGGTGGGTTAGCAAGTTTGCAGATGATGCACCTTACAATATTTAATATTAATGCACTTTATTTTGTTTACCTTACAATATTTAATATGAAAGTGATTAGTTTGTTCTTTTTGTGTGATACATCTGTAGATTTTATCCTTACCTTCATAAATTACTGTGTATTATATGTACTACTGTGCCTTACACCCTGGTTCAGAAAAGTGTTATATGCATATTATATGGGTATATATGTTATACTCATGTTTTAGTTAAATGACAGTAAACTTGACTTTTTTGATTTGTGGAGTTATGAATGGTATGGAAGGTTTTCATAGGTTAATTGCAGGATTCTTATCTGTGTGGAAAAACACAGCGATCTTCGGGTTCACATCCACAGATTCCTCAAATTTGCACTGCAAGTTGACGGGGTGTTTGAGAAGATGTATGGTGTGTTGGTTTTCATTAGCTGTGGAGTTGAGTTTAAGCTGCGAAGTAATGTTGCAACTCTGTGTAAATCTACTTTGACCTTACTTTGAGTAGTGTGTTCAGTTCTGGTCACCACGTTAGAGGAAGGATGTTGAAGCTTCAGAGAATGTGCAGAGGAGAGTTACCAGGATGCTGCCTGGATTAGAGGTCAGAATTATGAGGAAAGATTGAGCAAGTGAAGGCTTTTCTCTTTTGAGCAAAGGAAGATGAGAAGTGACTTTATAGAGGTATATATAATGATTACAGGAGTAGACAGAATGGACACCCAGCATCTTTTTTTTTAATTAAGGAAGTAATGGCTAATAAAAGAGGGCATAATTCTAAGGTGATAGGAGGGAAGTACAGGGGGTGAATGTCAGAGTTTTTTTTCTCAAACAGTGAGTGGTGCTAGAGGCAGATAGATTGGAGGTATTTAAGAGCCTCTGAGATAGGCATGTAGAAGAAAGAAAAATGGAGGCCTATGTGGGAGGGTAGGGTTAGGTAGATCTAAGAGTAGGTTGAAAGGTCAGCATAAGGTCAAGGGCCAAAGGGCTTGTACTGTGCTATTATGTTCCATATTCCATATTCTAAATCATTTAGAGAGCAAAGGAGAATTTGGAAGATTAAAAGCATAGAGGTAAAGATTTACTTCATTGTAAAATTAGACTGACGCCTTCTGTAAGATAAGCCATCAAGTAGGTCACCGCTCACTTTTATGGCAATATTACATGCTCATCCAAAGCAAGAGACAGAATGAGAAGGAGAGAAATGTCGATACAGTTTAGTCACTTCAGCAGAAAGTCTGAGAGAAGATTTTCAAATTTGTGCATTTCAACTGAAAACAATGACTTCAGGCAAAGTGGAGAATGAACGTGATTATAGTTAAAGCGACAGATATTGAACACTCCAGATTGTTTTCACAGGATTTGGAAGATAATTCAAGAAGAAAAATATTATATTGCACTTCATCACATTTCTTAGAAATATCTGATTGTGTTTTGAAAGATCAAAACATCTTTCAAGCACATTGTATACTTCCAGTGGCCAGTTTATTAGGAACCTCCGGGACCTAATTAACAGATCACCGAGTGTATGTTTATGGTCTTCTGCTGGCATAGCCTATCTGCTTCAAGGTTCGATGCTTTGTGCATTCAGAGAAGTTCTTTTGCACAACACTGTTGTAACGTGTGGTTATTTGAGTTACTGTCATCCTCCTGACAGCTTGAACCAGTCTGGCTATTCTCCTCTGACCTCTCTCATTAAGAAAGCATTTTTCCCACAGAACTGCTGTTCCCTGGATTTCTTTTTGTTTGTTTTTCACTCCATTTCCTGAAAAACCAAGGGACTCCTGTGCATGAAAATCGCAGGATATCAGCGGTTTCTGAGACTCTCAAACCACCCTGTCTGGCACCATCAATTATTCCACAGTCAAAGTCACTTTGATCACATTTCTTCCCCCATTCTAATGTTTGGTCTGGACAACAATTGAACCTTCTGACCATGTTTGCATAATTTTTTTGCATTGAGTTGCTGTCACATGATTGGCTGATTAGATAATTATATTATTAAGCAGGTGCACAGATATACCTAATAAAGAGGCCACTTATTGTAGAATGTATTGGTTTGACTTGTCAGTCACACAAATAGCTGGGAAGCCACTGTAGGAACAGCTAGCTCATCAAAACACTTGAGAGGTGACAGGAACTGTCTTTAGTTGGTTTAACTAAACTTCCAAGTCAACATCTCCAACACCGATTCTTAAGTATGCTCAGTCTCGCCATTGAACAAGCCGCATCACCTGTATGCCCAATAGCAGATCCGTGAAATGGACATGGTCACAGGAGGAGATTGGGAAGTGGAAAGGATTCAAAGGTGTACTCAGAGCTTCCTTTACAAGTGTAAAATCTCCACCGATTCCTGGCCCATAACTGCTCATTGTGTGGAAAGAGCATTGGGATGTGACAAACATCCCTGACGCCATGCTTTGCGAGCACAAAAGGCTCCGAGTCAGGTATCAGCACTGGAAGGAGAGGCAGCTGCTCTGCCCAAGACCACAGGAAAATGCAGAGAGTTGCGCATGCAGCTTCCCATCATAGACTGTCTGCACTTCATGCCACCTCAGTAAAGTAGCCAGCATAATCAAAGATCCCACCCACCCTGTTCTTCTCTCTTCTCCACCCTGCCATCGGACAAAAGATACAAAATCCCAAGAACATCTCACATGAAGCTAAAGGACAGCTTCTGTCCCACTGTTATCAGGTTAACCTTTTATCCATGAAAGATGAACTCTTGATATCTCCGTCTACTTCACTATTGCTTTTGCATTTTCTTAGTCTACCTACACTGCACTTCCTCTGTAGCTATAAGCTGCCTAAGTAGCATAGCAGTTAGTGCAATGTTATTACAGATTGGGCACTGGAGTTCAAGTTCAATTTTAGCATCTTCTGTAAGGAGTTTGTACATGCACCTGAGAACATGATGGCTTCCTCCCACAGTCTAGAGACATAGGTTAATTGGTCGCCTTTGATTAGGATACACCTAACTAGGTGGCTCCTAGGTGATGCAGCTCTTTGGGTCAGAGTTGTGTCCCTAAATAAGTAAAAATAAAAAATAAAAATTATATGTGCTGTCCACTACATTAGGAGTGGCGCTGGGAGTGAAAATGCACGTTAATTTGTGTCAGCATTATATTTACAATATAGTGCATGCAACACTTGTTCACTAGATTAATTCTCCAGAGACAGTGCTTGTCCCGTGAAAGAACAATGAGCAGAATGGACCAATACTTGAGGGTAAAAAACTAAGATGGCTTGACAAGGGAGATTGAGAGCAGTTGAGACAGTGGATAAAAATATTAATGTATCCAGAATAAACAGTATCCAGAACAAACAGTCTGCACCTCAGTAAAGAATTAGCCATTGAGAGAGAGCCAAAAAGAAAATATATTCACTCAAGTGGAGGTGTAACTCAGTACCGTCCACCCAAAGGGTCAGTCAAGGTTCAGCCACCAAGTATATTCAGCGAACAAAAAGGAGATTTTAGAAAATAGAACAGTAAAGCATAATATGTGCCCTTCAGCCCACAACGTTGTGCCAACCTAGATTAATCTACTCAACAGTCAATCTCCTCCTACATAGCCGACAACACTCCATATTCCTAACATCCATGTGCCTATGTCAGAGTCTCTTAAATGTCCCTGCTGTAGGTGACCGTACCATCACCATCACCTGCAGTGTGCTCCAGCACATGCCGCTCTTTGTCCACATCTGATATCTCCCCTAAGCTTTACTCAACAGAGGTCCTATGGGATTGGTCATTGGCAGCTTGAGGGAAAGATGTTAGCTACCTATTCTACCTATGCCCCTTATACACCTCCATCAAGTCCCCTCTCATTCTCCATCACTCCAAAAGCCCTAGCTCACTTAACCTTTCCTCATAAGACATGTCTCCTCCACACCATCTTTGAAGCTTCCACATCCTTGTTCTTTTGGTGGATAATGGGAATAATAGGATTAGTGAAACAAAGTGGTGCTAAGATAAAAGATCAGCCCTTACCATAAAGTCACTGAGCATGAAAATTGGTCCTTCAACAAAACTCGTCCATTTTGACCAAGATTCCCATCTAAGCTGGCCACATATGTTTGTGTTTGCCTCATATCCCTCCAATCCAGGTGTTACCAACCTGGATCCACAGACTCCTTTCTTAAAAAAAAGGTTGGGAACCCCTGGTCTAAAGCTTTCCTATCCATGTGTCTACCCAACCATCTTAAAACTTGTTACTGTACTTGCCTCAACCACTCCCTCTGGCAGATTGTTCTATTTACACGGCATCCTCCATAAAAAAAAATTTTCCCCTTCAGGTTTCTATTAAATCTCTTCCCTCTCACTGCAGTCCCAAACCTTCTAGCTGTTGATACTGAAATCCTGGGAAAAAGACTGCATGTATTCACCTACACCTCTCATGGTTTTAGATAGCTCTGCAGGACCATATCCCAGTTTCTTATGCTCCAAAGAAAAGGATCCTTGCCTGACTGACCGATTCTTATGACACAGTCCCTCAAATCCTGGTAACATCCTTGCAAAACTTTTCTGCACTCCTTTCAGTTTAATAACATCTTACTTAATAACAGGGAAAGCATGGGACAAAACAGACTCAGCAGCTCTATTCTTATCCTATTGCCTTGATTCTCCTTACAGTAACTAATCATTGCATTGGGGTCATGGGGTGGAGATATATCTCTACCAAAGGACATGTCAAGCACTCCTTCCCTCCGCCAATCTGCAGGTCACCCATGGGCAAGGTATAGCACCTGCTTGCCCTGTCCACACCAACCCCCCACCTCCATCAAGGTCATATAAAGCCATGGGAGCAGTCTGTGCATATCACATGTCCTGATTATGCGACCACTGATGCCAGGCAGACATTGATAATGGCTGGTATCACCTGTCTTGTAAAGACACTGCCCAGAAGAAGACAATGGCAAACCACTTCTGAAGTAAAATTTGCCAAAAACAATCATGGTCAAAGACCATGATTGCCTACATCATACCACACAGCTTATAATGAACAAACAAATCACTGGAATCACTCACCTGGAGGAGAGGGATGCATATGTTAGAATGCTGTTCCTAGACTACAGTTCAGCATTCCAGACTTGACAGGAAGCTCAGAGACCTCAGCCTGTCCCCCCCACCTCCCCACCGCCTTGTGCAGCTGGATCCTAGACTTCCTATTGGATCACTGACAGGAGGTAAGGATGGGCTCGCTCATCTCTGCCCCTCTGACCCAATACAGGTGCCCCTAGAGTTGTGTCCTGAGTCCCCTCCTTTACTCCCTTTACACTCATGACTGTACTGCCACACACAGCTTCAATCTGCTGATCAAATTCGCAAATAACACAACATTGATTGGCCTTATTTCAGAGAAAGCCTACAGAGGAGAGGTTAACACCCTGACACATAGAGATCATGCTTTTTCTGGTGGATGGAACATAGGTGCTCAGGGAAATGGTCTCCCAATCTACCTACTGTTTGCCATTTACATTGACGATTTGGAAGTGGGGACTGAGTGTAGCGTAGCAAAATTTGCTGATGACACTAAACTAAACGGAAAAGCAAATTGCACAGAGGATGTGGAGAGTCTGCAGAGGGATATAGATAGGTTAAGTGAGTGGGCCAAGGTGTGGCAAATGGAATACCATGTTGGTAAATGTGAGATCATCCACATTGGAAGAAATAATAGAAGAGCAAACTATTACTTAAATGGTGAAAGATTGCAGCACGCTGTTGTGCAGAGGGACTTGGGAGTGCTTGTGCATGAATCACAAAAAGTTGGCTTGCAGGTACAGCAGGTGATTAAGAAGGCAAAATGAATGTTGGCTTTCATTGCTAAAGGGATTGAATTCAAGAGCAGGAAGGTCATGCTGCAAATATACAGGGTATTAGTGAGGCCGCACCTGGAGTTCTGTGTGCAGTTCTGCTCTCCTTACTTGAGGAAGGATACACTGGTTTTAGAGGCAGTACAGAGGAGGTTCACCAGGCTGATTCCAGGATGAAGGGGTTAACCTATGAGGAGAGATCGAGTTGTCTGGGACTATACTCTCTGGAGTTCAGAAGATTGAGAAGGGATCTTATAGAAAAATACAAAATTTTGAAAGGGACAGATAAGATAGAAGTAGGGAAGTTGTTTCCATTGGGATCTTGACAGGATGAAAGCCTGGACAGATGACTGGAATGTCATTTTTGAGCCTACTAGTGCCCAGCGATGGTGATGTCTAGGAAGAGGAATCCATCTACCCCCAGCCTGTATTTTGGGAACTGCAAGCTGGATTTAAAGAAGGAGCTAGTAATCCTTGGTGTTAATATTGACAGCAAGTTGGTGTGGATAAACACCGTTCCACTATTTCAAACAAGGCTGGACAAAGGCTTGGAGCTCTGCAGAAAGTAGCATCCAAACTAGGCAAAGAGGGCAGAGCCATGGTTTACAAAGCCCAGGTACGAAGTATCATGGAGTACGCCTGCTTATCATGGATGAATGCCTCAGAAAGTGTCCTCAGCCAGCTTGATTCCATTCAAAGAAAGGCTCTCAGGATTATAGGTGTAGATGAAGCCACAGCTCGTGAGAAGCTAGCCATTAGTAGCTTACACCACAGACGACAGGTTGCTGCAGCTACTTTGCTATACAAAATGCAAACCAGCCACAGCTCTGCAGACCTTCGCACCATGCTGCCTTCATCTTATGAGAGACGGCGCACCACACGGTCAAGTTTATCTATGCCTGCTCATACTGTTTCTAAGCCTGATGCGAGAACCTACACACTGGATAGAAACTTCCTTCACTGTGCTATCAAGACGTTCAAACAGCCTTCCAGATGCTGTGGTTGGAAACATCTGTGACGATGGGGTCCAAGCCTTCAAGAGTCGAGTGCACAAACACCTATCATCTCTGGGAGGGAAGTCACATGTTTCTTCATAAGCTATCATGAAGGGGACCAGGATGCCAATGCTTGGTTGTTGGCAGGTAGGGTTAATACCTGACTTTCAAGAGCATTTGTGAGTTATGTTCCGGCTGGACTTAGTCCTTAAACTAAATCCCGGTAGGGATTAGTTTTTAGTTCCAAGTGTAACATTTTGTCACCCTGTAACCTTATCCTTCAATCTCTTTGAATTATGGAGGATTGCACAGGTACAAATGTCTCTCTGCAGCAGACTTCATCATGATCATCATGACTCCAGTATTTCTACTATTTTTGTAATGTTTCTTCATTGTACATATGATTTTTTAATGTTCTATTGCTGAGCAGCAGTGAACCATCTGATTGGCCTATCAGATTTCTCTTTGGGAACTAGTTGACTTGATCAGCATTTCTGATCTGGCTATTGTTCACGATTGCACTTAATTAAAAGAAAAGGTGAGACTAGAACTAGGGGACACAGCCTCAAGATTCAGGGGAGAAGATTTAGGACGGAGATGAGGAGAAACTGTTTTTCCCAGCGAGTGGTGAATCTGTGGAATTCTCTGCCCAGGGAAGCAGTTGAGGCTTCTTCACTAAATATATTTAAGAAACAGTTAGATAGGTTTTTACATAGTAGGGGAATTAAGGGTTATGGGGAAAAGGCAGGTAGATGGAGCTGAGTTTACGGACAGATCAGTGATGATCTTATTGAATGGCGGGGCAGGTTTGATGGGCTGGATGGCCTACTCCTGCTCCAATTTCTTATGTTCTTATTAATCTACATCGGGTCTCACTGATATACAGGAGGCCACACCAGGAGCACTGGGCACAGTATATGACTGGACAGACTTATAGGTGAAGAGGCACACATTTTAATTCCACTTCCCAATCTCATCCTAATTCTGTCAATCCATAGCCTCCTCTACTCAGGTTGGAGGAACACCTTATATTCCATTGGGGTAGCCTCTAAACTGATGGCATAAGCACCAATTTCTTGAACTTCCGGTAATGGCACCACCCCCCCAATTCACCATTCCCCATTTCCTTTCCTCTCTCTCTCTCACCTTATCTCCTCGCCTGCTCATCACCTTCCTCTGGTGCTCCTCCCCACTTTTCTTTCTTCCATGACCTTCGGTTCTCTCCAATCGGACTCCCCCTTCTCCAGCCCTGTATTGCTTTTACCAATCAACTTCCCAGCTCTTTACTTCATCCATTCCCCTCCCAGTTTCACCTATCAACTTGTGTTTCTCTCTGCCCTCCCCCAGCTTTTAAATCTACTCCTCATCTTTTTTTCTCCGGTCCTGCCGAAGGATCTCAGACTGAAACATCGACGGTACCTTTTTCCATAAATGCTGCCTGGCCTGAGTTTATCTTGCATTCTGTGCATTTTGCTTGGATCTCCAGCAACTGCAGATTTTTTTTTCCTATTAGGGACTTTCAAAAAATGTTTAGATAGGAACACGAATGTGAGGGACATGGAGGGTTATGTACATTGTCTAGGCAGAAGGGATTAGTTAGTTAGCCATTTGATTACTCATTTAAATGGTTTTGTTTAACCAGTAGCCAGTTCCTGTGCTGTACTGTTCTGTGTTCTTTGTTCTAATTTTTAACTCTAATCACTTACCTTAGAATCTAAGTTCAAAATTTAAAGCATATTTATTATCAAAGAACTTATATGTCACCACATACCACCCTGATATTCATTTTCTTGCAGGCATTCTGAGTAGAGCAAAGAAATACAATAGAATCAATGAAAACCTGCACCTAAAGACTGACAAGCAACAAATGTACAAAAGAAAAGAAAAAGAAAAATCTGAGGAGAAAATTTAAAAAAATAAATAACACTGAGTATATGATGTGAAGGGTCCGACAGTTGTGAAATTAGTTCAAGGTTTAGGTGAGTGAAGTTATCCATGTTGGTTCAGGAGCCTGATGATATAGAGACACAATGATCACTTTGCACTACAATATACATTGTTCTGTTCCAATTGTGTTCTTTCTTATAAATATTTTGTACATTTTATGTTATTTTCTTTTGAACATTATGTATATGATACTTTGTGATGTTTCAGGTTTATGCTTACACCTGTGTATACATGTACGTGAATATGAAAACAAACGATTTCGAATTTGTCTTTGAATAAGATACAAGCAGGAGGCTGGTCTACCATTACTGAGATCTCCGCTGGGTTAAAAGACCTGTTCCTGGCCCATAGATTTTATCTCGTTGTCTGCCTTGTCATTAGTGATGGAATAAATCTGTTTGTGGATAATGTATGCTTCATGTGCAGTTTGTCTAATGACCACACAACCTTCACCAGAAGCTTCAGTTTAATCCCTCAGGCCTTCTGGCAGTGAAGAAACAATCGTTCTCTGAGAAAACAAGTGTAAGAAATCCGAGGTGCCAATTAGCAACGCGTCAATGAGAAACACTGATAGCTCTCAGCAAGGTCTAACAAAGATATCTTCATAGTCAGCAGAGAATATTTATTTATCTGGAATGTGTAATTGTCTGAACGACAGAAGTGTGTGCATATATGAGAAATTAATTTCAGTATTTGTTAATTTTTCCAACCAAAATTATGAAGTTATAAAGTGATTTCTCTAACTTCTGGTAATTATTTCCACCCTCCCCCCCCCCGCCACACACACACACACACTTTTTCTCTCTTTTTCTTTCCCCATTCAGATCCTATATCATCTCCTCAACTACCCATCGCCTCCCTCTGGTTCCCCTCCTTCTTTCCTTTCTCCCATGATCTACTCTCCTCTTCTATTAGATTTCTTTATTTTCAACCCTTTACCTCTTCACATATTACCTCCCAAATTCTTACGTCATCGCCATTCCCCCAGCTGCCCATTTTTTCTCAAACTTGCTCTCACCTATCAGCTGACAGCTTGGATTTCTTCCCCTCCCTCCATCTTCTTATTCTGCCCTCTAACCCCTTCCCTCCTTTCCTGATGAAGGGTGTCTGCCCAAAAGGTTGAAGCCTCTGTAGAAGCTGTCTGATCTGCTGAGTTCCTTCAGTATTTCATGTGTACTGCTCAAGATTTCTAGCATCTGCTTGAAGAAGATGTCAATCCATCATTAAAGACCCTCAACATCCAGGACATGTCCCCTTCTCATTATTAACATCACAGACGTGTAGAGGAACCTGAAGACTCACACTCAGTGATTCAGTAACAACTACTTGTCCACCACCATTAGTTTTTTGAATGATCCATGAACCCACAAACATTACCTTGTGTTCCTCTTCTTTGTACTAAATTTGCAATATATAGATTTTTTTTTTCTCTTTTCATAGTACTGGGCTGGTACAATAGCATAGCAGTTTGCATAATCTTTTACAGTGTCAGTGATCTGGATTAAATTCTGCCATTGCCTGTAAGAAGTTTGTACATTCTTTCCATGACTGTGCGAGTTTCCTCCTGGTGCTCCGGTTTCCTCACACAGTCTAAATATGTACGCTACGAGGTTAATTGGACACATGGGTATAATTGGGTAGGAATCATAATTGTAACTCTAGTGGCAGTGTTCCTTGTAAATGTTCTCAATGATGGGCAGGTCTTTGTGTGTGAAGGGCTGGACTGCATCCACCACTTTCTGTAGCTTTGAGTCTGGAGGTCTTAGTGTGAACGTTGTGTAACCTCCTCCCCGATGGGAGTGGGACAAACAGTCCATGATCAGGGTGGGTGGAATCTTTTGGACGATGCTGTCCCTTCTCCAGCATCTTTCTGTATGTATGTCCACAAAAAGCATCCATTACTTCCCTCCATTACTTCCAAGTAAATTGTCTTTTGGAATTCCATGTCGTGCCATTTGGAGGCCCTCTGTTGTTCAGGGTCAGGAGTAGATATTCCATCCTAGCTGTCTATGTGATATACAGCTAGTATCGAAGCCAGGGCAGTCGATATGGAGAGCAAGTTATTGCCTGTGCAGCAGGCTCCCCTCTTCATGCAGCTGATGAATCCAAAGGAATGGCAGAGACAGATACACTTTGGTGTCAGCAGCATCGTAGGAGTTGCCAGTCAATGTTGAACTCAACGTCGAACTGCCTTCAGGGCTCCAGCTCCGGATTTTTTTCTCAGGATTTACTCCTGAAGCCTTCCCCATGAGTGGGTATATCCACAAGGCAGTGGATGTTTGAAACCAGAGTTTTCCTTCTCCTAGATGAGCTGCCAAACATGGCTGACAAGCCACATTTGCCGAAAACGACTGGTTTTAAGGCATCAGTAACCCACATTTGCCCCTTATCTTGTCAGCAGAAACAGTTTCACCTGGCTTAATAGCTAAGCCAGACGTGAAGGCAGGAGCTGTACTTAGTTGTCAGAGGCTGTTTGAGGTGCACGCCTTTGGGAGGATGGAATAGATAGTGGGAGCTTATCCCCACTACCTCCCCCTGCTGTAACAACCTTAAGGAACTGAAGTTGACAAATGTGCCACTAACCAATTAAATATAATGGTGTATGTAATAAGCATTCATGCATGGCTTTATTATACACCACTATGTTTCTGATTTTATTAATAGTTAACTCAAACATGTTTCTTTTTGATAGATTAAATAGAATTACTTTTCATGCTGTCTAAAGATTATATTATCTAGCGTCTTCCTACTTTCATTTGATTACAATATAGAATTATACACTCATTGGCCATTTTATTCAGTACATCCTATACCAAATAAAGATGTCAACAAAATAGACAGAGTACAGTGAAGATTTACTAGAATGTTACCTGAGTTTCAGCACCTAGGTTACAGGGAAAGGTTGAACAAGTTAGGTCTTTATTCTTTGGAGCGTAGAAGGTTGAGAGGGGACTTGATAGAGGTATTTAAAATTATGAGGGGGATAGATAGAGTTGACGTGGATAGGCTTTTTCCATTGAGAGTAGGGGAGATTCAAACAAGAGGACATGAGTTGAGAGTTAGGGGGCAAAAGTTTAAGGGTAACATGAGGGAGAATTTCTTTACTCAGAGAGTGGTAGCTGTGTGGAACGATATTCCAATAGAAGTGGTAGAGGCAGGTTTGGTATTGTCATTTAAAGTAAAATTGGATAGGTATATGGGCAGGAAAGGAATGGAGGGTTATGGCTGAGTGGGGGCCAGTGGGACTAGGTGAGAGTAAGCATTCAGCACGGACTAGAAGGGCCGAGATGGCCTGTTTCCGTGCTGTAATTGTTACGTGGTTATATTATAAGTAGCCGCTGAGTGTTTGACCATGGCCTTCTCCTGCCGTAGCTCATCCACTTCCAGGTTTGACATGTAATGCATTCAGAGATGTCCATCTGCACACCACTTTTGTGACACGTAGCTATTTGAGTTAATGTTGTCTTCTTGTCAGCTTTAAGCAGTCTGGCCATTCTCCTCTGACCTTTCTCATTAACGAGGCATTTTCACCTACAGAACTGCAGCTTACTGATTTTTTTTTTAATTGCACCATTCTCTGTAAGCTGTAGAGACAGCTGTGTGTGAAAATCCCAGGAGATCAGCAGTGACTGAGATACTGAAACAACCCTGTCTGGCACCACCAATCATTCCACAGTCAACATCATTTCCTCTCCATTCTGATATTTGGTCTGAACAACAATTGAAGCTCCTGACCTTGTCAATATGTTTTTATGCATTGAGTTGCTGCTGCATGATTGGCTGATTAGTTAATTGGATTAATGAGCAGGTATAGAGGTGTACCTAATAAAATGGCCACTGAGTGTGTATTCTGTTTTCAAAGTCCAAGTGCCAAATATAAAGAATGGCGATGTTATTGTACACAAGCCTCAATACCCATATTTCATTCTTTTTAAATCTTTTTATTAATTTTTTAAACAAACATAAATGAAACATGAATACAAAGTGTTTGAGAGTACATAACTAATATTTTAAGTAGACATTCAAATATATAATAATCAATATATATAGCCTCCCAAACTCATAGTATTTATGAACAAAAGAAACAAAAAGAAAAAAATACCCCAAAAAAAGAGAAAAAAAAACACTAGCCAACATGGGCCATTGCATAATGTTAAATACATACAGTAGTACCAATAACTCCGAACCTCCATCCAAATAATTAAGGATAATCAAAGTGAGGTTTAGGAAAAGACAATTTAACTCATATGAAAATGTTGAATAAATGGTCTCCAAGTTTCTTCAAATTTAACTGAAGGATCAAAAACAACACTTCTAATTTTTTCTAAGCTCAAACAAGAGATAGTTTGAGAAAACCACTGAAATATAGTTGGAGGATTAATTTCTTTCCAATTCAATAAAATAGATCTTCTAGCCATTAATGTAACAAATGCAATCATTCATCGAGATGAAGAGGATAAACGACTATTATCCACCATTGGTAAACCAAAAATTGCAGTAAAAGGATGTGGTTGGAGATTGATATTCAAAACTCTTGAAATAATACTGAAAATATCTTTCCAGTAGTTTTGTAAACAAGGGCAAGACCAAAACATATGGGTCAATGAAGCAGCATCAGAGTGACATCTGTCACAGGTTGGATTAACATGAGAGTAAAAGCGAGCAAGTTTATCCTTAGACGTATGAGCTCTATGTACAACCTTAAATTGTATTAGGGTATGTTTAGCACAAATAGAGGATGAATTGACTAATAGTAATGAATACCCATATTTCATCAGCCCTTTACTTCTTCTACCTATCAGCTTCCAGCTTTTCACTTCATCCCACAAATTATTTACACAAATAATAGGGGCGGAGCTAAATATGGCACTAAAAGGCAACAAATCCCTACTCATCAGCAAATCAGTTGAATTCTTCCTATTCTAATATCTCTATTTTCCTTTTCAGGGTTGCTGGGGTCCTGTCAGGGCCTTTGAAGTACAGCAGCACTCAAAAATTACAGTTCAGCATGATGGCACGTTGCCATTCCTGGAGTTCACCAATCGGCCGCATTTTTGCATACCCAGGTTCGGTCTGTAGGCAGGTGCCTTTGGGGCCTGTAAGGCCCTGCGGACATGAACTCTCATTGGTGTTGCGTACTGAAATGCAGTGGCAGCCAGAACATTGAAGATAGTGAGAGTGATTGTCGGGGAGGAGGAGCTCTGCACTCTGCAATCGATTTGCCGATTGTCAAGTAGAGGAACTCAAAACAAAAAATAAACAACACTTCAGACTGACTGTAACATCGCAACTGTTGTCTCCCCTTTCACTGTGAAAGGAGTGATATCTGTCTCTCCCTTGTTAGTGAGATGTTGAGCTGTTGGAGACAACAGTTAGTTTTTGATGGACTGTAGACCATGGTCTCTCTATGGGGGCTTTGCTTTTGCTTGCCTGGTGGATGGTGGAAATGCTGACGCTTTATGCTAGAATTATCTGTGGGAAGGGGAGTGTTGGGGGGAGGGTGGATTCTGTTTTCTGCGGCTTGTTAGTGGAAGGGGGCAGGAGGTTCTTATGTTTTTTTCTGTCATTCATTCTTTGGGGATTTTTCTTCTGTTTCAAGGATGTCAACTGAGAGTAAGAATTTCAGGTTGCATATTAGCTACACTCTCTGATATTAAATGGACCCGTTGAACTATTGAAGAAATAATAACAATAAATAAATAAGCAACAGATATTGAGAACATGAGATGAGGAGACCTAGACAGTGAGTCCATTGGTTGTGGGAACATTTCAATGATGGGGAAAATGAAGTTGAGTGAAGTTATCTCCTTTAGTTCAAGAGCCTGACAGTTGAGGCGTAGTAAATGTTCCTGAACTTGGTGGTACAAATCCTGAGGTCCTGGATCTTCTTCCTGTTGGCCACAGCAAAAAGAGAACATGTCCTAAGTGGTGGTGATCCCTGGTAATGGATGCACTCTTCTACTCCAACAGTGAGATATCTGCAATAGGAAGACTTATCAGTGGGTTTTCTGTCTTCAATAGACCACTGTTCAGTCATTCATAACATTTCTGATCAAATGATGCTCCCATAACTCAGTTAGCTCATTCAAATCTTCTGTTAAATCTAAATCTATACAGAACAGAACAAAAAAGTTTTAAAAAAAGGTGAAGTTGAGGAACACACACCAGTCCTCCTAGATGAATCAGAAGTGGAAAGAGTGAGTAATTTCATGTTCCTGGGTGTCAACATCTCTGAGGATCTATCCTGGACCCAACATATTGATGCAGTTACAAAGAAGGCATAATGGCAGCTATATTTCATTTGGAGTTAGAAAAGATTTGGTGTGTCACCAAAAGCACTTGAAAAGTTCTAGCGATGTAGCGTGGAGAGCATTCTAACTGACTGCATCACCCTCTGGAAAGGGGCGGGATTTAAGTAGGCTGCAGAAAGTTATAAGGTTAGTCAGCTCCATCATGAGCACTAGCCTCTGTAGCATTCAGAACCTCTTCAAGAAACAATGTCTCTAAAAAGCAGTTTTCATCATTAAGAACCCTCATCATCCAGCTCATACCGTCACAAAGACGCCTAGAGGTACACACTCAACGATTCAGCAACAATTTTCTCTCACTGCCATCCGATTTCTGAATAGACATATAGTTACTGTAATTAACATAATCTTTGATATTACGTACTGCATTGTGCTGCTGCTACGATGTTATCACATTTCAAAACATATGTTGATAATATTAAAACTGATTCTGATTCTGACATGTCAAAAGTATTCTTTCAGTGTCAGGTGTATGTGAAATTTGCTGCTTTGTCGCAGCAGTACAACACAATGTTATTTATATATATATAGATTCGATGCTGGAAACCCAAAGTAACATACACAAAAAAGCTGAAGGAACTCAGTGGGTCAGGCAGCAACTATGGAGCAGAATAAAGAATTGATGTTTTGGGCTGAGTCTGTTCCTCAGGACTAGAAAGGAAGGGAGAAGAAGCCAGAATAAGAAAGCGGGGGGAGAGGAAGGAGCACAAGCTGGTAGGTGAGAGGGAAGGTGAGGAAGGGGAGATGAACTGAGAAGCTGGGAGGTAATAGGTGGAAAAGATAAAGGGCTGAAGAAGAAGTGAGTGTCTTCAGGCTTTTGTATAACAACACCTTCCTTCTTTATATTTGGATCTTTAATGTTGAAAAAAGGAGAACGTTCGATTCACATATCAAGGTGGATATCTGTGAAGCAGTAATTCTGTTACCTGCATTCTTTGCAGAAATTGTTCACACAGCTTTGGAACTCTGCTTAATCTAAAATTATACAGAACAGCAGTCGTTTTGCCAAAGACATGACTTGAAGTAACCACCTCTGCATAAAATATCACTCTCGCGGAAGCGTATTTGTGCTGTGCGGAGATAGCATAGCTTTGTATTGACAAGCAAAGATTATACATTGAAATGAATTCTTGACAGCACTGTGGCACGGAAGCCTGCCCGAACAGACGTGCTAATCTTCAAAGGCTTATTTCATGGACTGAGCATCCTTTGCTAAAGATGTCCTGTTGATTTATCTCTGAGTGATTCATGCTTTCAGAAACAAATCTCTCATGCAGATTTGAACCAAAACATGGGTATCTGCCAGGCGAAATCTGTGAAGAAAGCTCTCTGGTTTTTGTAAGATTCAGAACAGAATTAGGAAGAGATGACAAGGCATTGTGTAAAGGTTCTTGAGTAAATCCTCAGTTGTGCTGCTTTAAGCAGTTTGAAATTCCCTTTGCGGTTCCCCTGAGGTTGGAGGTCTAATCTGCCCTAATCACTTTGAAAAGGATTTCATTTAATTATCATCACCTTTCCATTTTAAAAAGAACAAAGGATTTATGCACTGAAGGATCTTGTCAAAACATCATAAGAGTGCAAAAGACCATTCAGTTCAGTGAATGTGAGATACAGGTGGCAAAGCTATTGGGTCCTCACTCCTGCTTCATCACTCACTGAAGTAATGATTTTCAATCTCTGCCATTTGGCGGCAACGGCCCCACATAGCTTAATGTCCAGAAATCATCCCACTGCCACCAGACTTTTGAATGGCTCTCCTGTGTTATAAAAGATGAACTCTTTGGATGACACGTCACATCATGCCTGGTGCACAGGAATGCAGGAAGCTCAGCCCACGGACACACCTGTCCCCCACCATGGGCAGTATCTGTACAAAGTGCTGCCTCAAAAAGGAAATGTCTATCAAAGATACAGCCATTCAAGTAATGTTATCTTCTCACAGGGGAAATAGATACCTGAAGGTCCACTGCATCAGGTTCAAAACAGCTACTTCCCTCAGACCATTCTGACCTTGAATCAACTTGCACAGCCCTAATTATTTCTCCAGGTTTGCAAACTGATAACTGTTTTGCACCACAGTGATCTTTGTCTTAATTACGTTTTTTTTAATAATTTGTGTGGTCTTTAAGGCATAGGAGCAGAAATGGACCATTCACCCCATTGAATCCACCATTCTATTATGGCTGACTTATTACCCCTCATATGTTAACTCTTTCATTCCTTGGATCATTCTCATAAACTTCCTCTGGATCATCTAAATTGGCAGCACATCCTTTCTTAGATATGGGGCCCAAAACTGCTCGCGATTTTCCAAATGTGGTGCGACCAATGCCTTGGAAAATGTATGTTTTTCTTATGAAAGTTATGTCTCGAGATTTTTCAATGCATTTGGGCATGATAATAAACTCAACTTTCAGTTCATTCATCTCCCATTTTATCTCATCACAGCCCTGGCACCTGCACTTCCCCTCCCTGCACCACACTTTCCCTGACACACTAAATTCTGTTTTTTTTTCTACTATTTCCATGTACAGAATAATCTGTTCTGTTTGGATAGTGTCTCAAAAAGGTTGTGTTTATTATTAAGGACCCCCATCACTCAAGACATACTCTCTTTTCATTGCTACCATCAAAGAGGAGATACAGGAGTCTGAAGACACACACTCAACGTTTTAGGGACATCTTCTTTCCTTCCATTATCAGATTTCTGTATGGACCATGAACCCATGAACACTACCTCAGTAATTTTTTTGCTCTCTTTTTGCACTATTTATTCAATTTTCTTTTTTATTACTGTATATACTTCTCTTTGTAATGTATAGCTTTTATTATTACTTATTGCAAGGTACTGCTTCTAAAAAAACAACAAAAAATCATGACATATGCCGGTGATACTAAACTTGTTTCTGATTCTAAACATCTTGTAGTATAAAAGTATTACTCTTGAAGTTCTTTGTGTATTAATTATGAACAAGGAATTATTCAGCCCAGTATGTCCAATAAGTAAATGAGTAAGTATAACTCCTTCCCTCCTTCGATACGATCTCCCAGTTGAGCTGCCACCATCGTTGAGTTTTATATAAATGCCATCCTTTCTTTTCTTTATCCCAACTTTGTTGCCACAGAGAGTGAATAAACTTTTTAATGATGGCATTCACCTCCCCGTTCCACAAAGGTGCCACCTTAATTTAAACTAAACTAAATAACATCCTTAATTTTAAGTGATTGCTTGCTAGAATATCTGCCTCCTTGTTTCCTTCAATCCCAACAGGGGCAAGGTCTGAGAGGTAATACACACACAAGCCTAGACATTGCTGCCTTAACAGAGTTGCACTGATGAGAGCCAGCACACTGTATGCCATCTTAGCAACCCTGTCAGCTGGTGTGGCAGCTTTCAGGGATATGCATATGTGGGCTCCAGGATCCCTCTGTTCCTCCACACTGCTAGGAATCCTGCCATTAACCCTGTGTTCTGCTGAAAAGAAATTGTATTTTAAAAGTGAAACATGTAGTGCTTTAGTCTTTCCATGAAGACTGAATTTGCCATTGGAATTATTATCTGCCAGTATATTTGAATGCATTTGCAACACATTGCAGCACCATGATTATCAACGAACCATGATTATTTACAAAATTGAATCTACTCAGTTAATGCAAACTTTTGTTAAAAACAACTCCAGTATCAATGTTCTGTCTATCAATGCCAAACCTTCTTTCTATTTCACTAATGATCAATCAACTTTCTGTCATATGACAGGTCCTCTCGGTCACATGACAAATCTTTAAAGCAGCAAGTTTTAATTACACTATTTCACACATTAACCATTATCATGCCAGTGGCTTTAACAATGTTAGTTGCACCGGATGGCTGGACAGAGATGAGTTGTACATACCACAAAGTGTTGATAAATTTAGAGGAACACATAGATCGCAATTCAAAACCAATCATGAAGTCCCTGCTGAATTCTGTATCATTCTACACTTCTACAGAGGAAGTACAGCAAAGATTCACTAGCCTACTTCCATGAATGGCAAGTTTGCCATATGAGGGATGATTGAATAGACTGGAACTATATTCTCTAAAGTTTTGGAGATTGCCTCAAAATTTCCAAATCTCCAAATAAGGCTTGGTGGGTGAGAAGCAAGGAAGGTGTTTTCCTTGATTGTTGACATGGAGCTACAGTGACAGCAGGGGATCAACATATAGATCATTTAGGACTAAGATGGCATGACTTCATTCAAGAAAGTGGTCATCCTTGAGAATTTTCTTCCTGGAGGAATCCTGGGTGGTCAATCAAGGGAGCATTTCTGGATACAGTTGGTAGAGCTTCAGCCATGTTCTCGATGTATGGGAGGGCAGAGACTCCAAGGTCCACCGATAACTATATAACAATTACAGCACAGAAACAAGCCATCTCAGCCCTTCTAGTCCATGCTGAACACTTACTCTCATCTAGTCCCACTGATCCGCACTCAGCCCATAACCCTCCATTCCTTTCCTGTCCGTATACCTATCCAATTTTTTTTAAATGACAAAATCAAACCTGCCTTTACCACTCCTACTGGAAGCTCATTCCACACAGCTACCACTCTCTGAGTAAAGAAGTTCCCCCTCGTGTTACCTCTAAACTTTTGCCCCTGATCTCCTCACGATCTTATTCTTATTCATTGTTTTATCCTACTGCACCACCTAACTTTATTTAAGGTAGAGGTCATTGCTGACAAAGCCATTACTAGTCACCCTTGATAAGGTGATGGAGAGCCACCTTGTTGCGATGCATCAAGTGAAGTTCTTTCATTTGGAAGGGAATTGGAAAGGGAGGTCCAGCATCATGATCCAGTGACAACTGAGGTCCATGAAGATATTTCCAACTCAGGATGGCAGATGACCTAGAGGTTGTGGTCCAAAGATCCTATTTGAGAACTCTTACTAATTCCCTCTATACCTTGGCAATTTGAAACTGTCCAATATTCATTTACTGTAATATGGTAAACCCCAATAATTCTACTGAGATTGGAATTTCTATGCCACTTTCTGGTTGTTGCAGTTATCCACACCATTTTTGGGTCGCAAGTTGTGAATTCTGTAAGGGTGAATTTCTATTAAACAGACAGCTGTTACACAGGGCTTGTCTGTAGACAACAAATCAAGAATATAAATTATTTTTTTATTTGTAATTACTTTATGACATGGCTCAATATAAAAATTGAAACTGAAATTAGATAAACTTAATAAAAAGTATGTTAAATTATATTTTGCTGATTTTCTTCTAATATTTAATTCCAGAAGTTATAGGTAATGCTTCTTTGAGGAGGTCTGAAAGTATTTGATTCTTGGATGCTGAAATCCAGCATTGATAAATTATGTTGTTAAATTGTTTTATGATTATCACATATACTGATGTACAGGGTGGTGGAGTGGAGATCTGTCTCTAGCAAAGGAGGTGTAATGTGCTCTTTCCCTCCACTAGTCTGCAGGACATCCTTGGGCATGGTGTAGCACCTGCTTCACCCCTTGACCAGGGTCACATGAAGCCATTAGAACAGGAGGGGCTCATGAGAAATATAGGGTAGCCAGGAAGGAGTCTAAGAAAGGACTTAGGAGAGCTCAAAGGGGCATGAGAAGGCCTTGGCATGTAGGATTAAGGAGAACCCCAAGGTGTTCTATGCATATGTGAAGAACAGAAGGATGACAAGAATGAAGGTGGGGTGCTAAAGGATAAAGAAGGCACATGTGCCTGGAGGCAGAGGAGTTTGGGGAGGACTAAATGAATACTTTACTTTAGTATTCACAAGTGAAAAGGACCTTGATCAGGGTGAGGTCGAAATAGAACAGGTCTGTGTGCTGGACAATGTGGAGATTAAGGAAGAAGAAGTATTGGATCTTCTTAAAAACATCAAGATTGGTAAGTCCCCAGGGCTAGATGTGATATACCCCAGGTTGTTGTGGGAATTGAGAGAAGAGATCGCTGGAGCAGGAGCTATGATCTTTGTATCCTCTTTGGCTGCAGGGAAGGTGTCGGAGGACTGGAGAATGGCAAATGTAGTTGCCTTGTTTAAAAAAGGTAATAGGGAGAATTCTGGGAACCATAGACTGGTGAGTCTTACGTCGGTGGTCTGCAAACTATTGGAAAGGATTATTAAGAATAGGATCTACAAGCATTTGGAGAAGTACAGTCTACTCAAGGATAGTCAGCATGGCTTTGTGAAGGGAAGGTTATGCCTCACGAGGCTAATTGAGATTTTTGAAGAGGTACAAAAGAAATTGGTGAGGGTAAGGTGGTAGATGTGGTCTACATGTATTTTAGCACAGCATTTGACAAGGTCCCCCACAAGAGACTCATCCAGAAAGTAATGAGGCATGGGATCAGTGGAACCTTGGCTGTTTGGATAAAAAAATTGGCTTACAGGAAGAAAGCAGAGGGTAGTAGTGGAAGGAAAGTATTCTGCCTGGAGCTTGGTGACTAGTGGAGTGCCGCAAGGATCTGTCCTGGGACCCCTGCTCTTTGTGATTTTTATAAATGACTTGGATGAAGAGGCAGAAGGATGGGTGAGTAAGTTTGTGGATGATACAAAGATTGGAGGAGTTGTGGTTGGAGCTGTAGGTTGTCGAAGGTTACAAGAGGATATAGACAGGATGCAGAGTTGGGCAGAAAAGTGGCAGATGGAGTTCAGTCCGGATAAGTGTGAAGTGATGCATTTTGGAAGGGCAAACCAGAAGGCTGAGTACAGGGTTAAGGTCGGTTACTTAAGAGTGTGGATGAACAGAGGGACCTTGGGGTTCAAATCCATGCATCCCTCAAGCTCGCTGCACAAGTTGGTAAGGTAGTTAAGAAGGCCTATGGGATGCTAGGCTTCATTAATAGGGGGACTGAGTTCAAGAGTAGAGAGGTCATGTTGCAACTCTACAAATCTCTGGTGAGACCACACTTAGAGTATTGTGTTCAGTTCTGGTCACCTCATTATAGGAAGGATGTGGAAGGCATGGAGAGGGTGCAGAGGAGATTTACCAGGATGTTGCCTGGATTGGAAAACAAGTCTTATGAGGCAAGGTTAGTGGAGCTGGGACTTTTCTCTTTGGAGCATAGAAGAATGAGAAGGGACTTGATAGAGGTCTACAAGATTATGAGATAGGGTGGATAGCCAGTACCTGCTTTCCAGGGCACGAATAGCAAACACCAGAGGGCATATGTACAAAGTTAAGGGAGGGAAGTTTAGGGGAGACATCAGGGGTAAGTTTTTTACACAGAGGGTTGCTGGTGCCTGGAATGACTTGCCAGGGATGGTGGTGGAGGCTGAAACATTAGGGGTATTTAAGAGCTTCTTGGACAGGCACATAGATGAAAGAAAAATAGAGGGTTATGGGGTAGTGTGGGTTTAGTACTTTTTTTTAAAGGAATATATGGGTCAGCACAACATTGAGGGCTGAAGGGCCTGTACTGTGCTGTAGTGTTCTATTCTAACGGGTGGTAGATTGTTCTATGAGCAGCTGGTACATATCACAAGCCCTGGTTATGCGATTACTGTAACTAGGCAGACAATCTCAGAAGAGTATTCATAGTGGCTGGGGCACCCCACTCATAATGACACTGCCCAGAAGAAGGCAATAGCAAACCACTTCTGTAGAAAAATTTTCCAACAGCAATCATGGTCACAGAAAGACTAAGATCATCCATGTATTATGACATGGTACATGCCAAACAAAAGGACTGAGGTATAGTGAAAAACACAGTGTGATTCATCACATCAGCCATCAAGGTATTGCTAGGAAAAAACAATAATGCCGAATAAATGTTACTGAGAGAGTATGTAGCAGGAAGACAATAAGGTTCAATGGCCATAACAGGGTAGACTATAAAGTCAAAGTAAAATTTATTATCAAAGTATATACATGACACTACCTGCAACCCTGAGATTCTTTTTCCTGCCCGAGTAGTTAGGAAATCCATTGACCTGTAACTGTAAATACAATGGCTGTAAACTATAAGACTATATGATCAAGAGTCCATCATGTATTATTTGGGGACTATTCAATAGACTTATAATGACAGGATGGAAACTATCTTTGAGATGGTTGGTACATGCTCTCAGTCTTTTGTATCTTCTGCCTGATGGGAGGGGGGAGAAGGGAGAATTCTGGGGTGGATGAGGTCTTTGATATTTTGGCTGTTTTGCCATGGCAGTAAGTAGTGTAGATAGAGTCAATGAAGGGGTGGGTAATTTCCATGACCTCCTACAATCTGTGGCTTCGTCATAACTCATGTAAACTGCTTCATGTTTTTTCAATTTTAACAGAATAAAACCTAAAATAAAACGCCCTTGAAGGACAACCAAAAAACAGTGTTATAGATTTTCATCAATAAAGCTTCATGCTGATAATAAATCTACCTAAAGGCTGCTTTTTATGGTATTGGTATTGGATTATTACCAAGGTGCAGTGTCTTGCATACTACTTATACAGATCATAACTTTGCACAGTACATTGACTTAGTATAAGATAAAACAATAACAATGGCAAATAAAGTTTAAAAGCTGAACTAAAAAGATGTAGTGCAGGTAAACAATAAAGTGCATGATCATAATGAGGTAGATTATGGGGCCAAGAATCCATGGTGTCATACAAAATGTCAAGAAGTAACAAATAAAATGGCCGTTGCATGTATCTATCTATCTATATATCTATAAATCTTTCTAATATCTTTATCTATCTATCTATCTATCGATCTATCTATCATCAATCTATCTATCTGTCATCTATCTTTCTATCTGTCTGTCTCCCTGTTTGGCTATCCGTCAATCTATCTATTCATCTATCAATCTATTTATCTATTTATCTAACTTTCTATTTAACTTTCTCCCATCTATCTATGTATCTATCTACCTGTGTATTAACTATGTCTATCTGTCTATCTATTTATTGAAACGTACCATAATTTTATGTTTTGCACTGTACTGCTGCCAAAATGCAATACGTTCAAGACATTTGACAATAAAATCTGATTCCGATTGTGATTCTGAAAATCAGAGTGGCTTTGTGGTCCAGCAATGATGTGTAGAAAAGAAACATAAAGACAGGAGAATGTTAATAAAATATTGAAACAGAATAAAAAAACACACGGAAGGTTGCAACTGAACATTTAATTAGATCCATTCTTTACTCAAGTCCAGAATCCACTGAATCATTTATTATAGCCATTAGTGCATAGAATGCACATTAAACTATCGTTTAAATTCAAACTGCATACTGCTATGTGACTTTACGGCAGAATAATGCCTGACTGCAAACTGATGGTATTCGTAAATTAATTTATCCAATAAGTTTTATTTCAGTTGGAATTCAAGCAAACTCTAGCTGATACTAGTCTTTAAATTCCATTTGTATTTGGTCGGAATAAATTCCTATCAAATGAAACTGTTATGGTACATTGAATTGATTAATGTTTCATATTTAAAATTTTATTGTTTAACCTATTAAAACAAAACAACTCAGGGGATTAAATTCTTAATTCCACAGTTGCTGCTGATGCATGAGAGTTAGATTCGAATACTGGGATTTTCCCAAGCTGGGTTGGTGAATGGTGTCATTTGTGACTCACTTTGCAGCCTGCTGATAAAAGCTGTTGGTTTAAAAGGAACTTTAGCTCGACAGAGTGCTGCCGTGTCAGAGGTGCTGCCTTGATATTTTAGTTTTTATTCATTCCTGGGACATGTCGGATCCCCTGTAAAGCCAGTCTTTATTTGTCCTTTACACTCTTTATCCTGGGTGGTCCCAGGATCGAATCTGGCCTGTTCCTTGCTTGCCAGGAGCCCATCTATGCTGGGTTGAGCATCAAGTTAGCAACATGACCTCATAAACCAGACAAACATTAAATAAATGGCAAGGTTGCTGCCCAAAGCGTCACACGGTGCGGAGAGGAATGACATTACACAAGTTACCAATTTTTGTTATTTACAATTATTTTTATGTCTTGCGCTGACATACGTCAGTGATGATACGGATCATTTTGATTCTCCAGTATGGTGGAGTAACAACTTGTGCATTACTCTACGGTGCCAATGACTCAAGTTCGACACCATTGATCTCTATATGCAGATTGTATGTTCTTCCCGTGACCACGTGTTTTCTCTGGGTGTTTCGGTTTTGTCTCAACTTCCAAAGACATACAGGTTAATTGGTTAAATTGGTTGAATCCCTCTTAACCTCAGTCTCCAACCTTCTCCCCATATTCCTTCATGCCCTGACTAATCAAGAATCTATCAGCCGTTGCCTTTAATGTACCGAATGAGTGGGCTTCCACAGTCATCTGTGGCAAAGAATTCCACAAATAACCACTCTCTGGCTGAAGAAGTTCATCCTCATCTCCATTCGAAAAGAATGTCCCTTTATTTTGAGGCTGTGTCCTTTGATCTTAGACTCCCCCACCATGGAAAACATGCTCTCCACATCCACTGTATCAAGGCCTTTCAAAATTTGATGGGTTTCAATGTCGTCACCCCTCGTTCTTCTGTGTTCCTGTGAGCCATTGAATGCTCCTCATATGACAAGCCTTCCAACCCCAGAATCATTTCCGTGCACCTCCTTTGAAACCTCTCCAATGTCAACACACCCTTTCTTAAATAAGATGCCCAGAACTGCTCATAATGCTCCAAGTGAGGCTTCAACAGTGCTTTAATCAAATTTGTCTTCCTACCACTGACTCAACATGAAAATTTAGTATAATTGGGTGGCACAGGGTGGAAGAGACTACACTGTGTTGCATCTCTAAATGAATAAAATAAAAAGAAATAAAAATAAAATAAATTGCCCACAATCCAAATGAACTCTCTGCAATGTTATAGTGTCCAGAGGCCTCTCCAGGTAAAGAGAACATATTTCCTTCATCTAAGTTCAAAATCTGTGCTGAATTTTGCCAGGAATAATGTGAAATAGATGTTTTTTTAAAGGGCATCTAATAGTTTCACTGCAAACTGTGAGTCGTTATTGTTTACAGAGTTCAAAAGTGTTCAGCCTTTAACGGGTTTTAATTTCGGCATTGATTGAATTTCCCAGTAAATCTGTGGCACACTAGTGAAATAACCTAGCGACCATTTCTCTACTGAATCGAAAGCTTCACTTCAATGTGCATCTCCCTTCATGGCCTTCCTCTATTCTCCCTCCCCTTTCAGCCTTAGGTCCCACACGACCAGGTTCAGGAACTATCATTACCCTACAACCATCACGTTCCTGAACCAGTTCAAACCTCAAAAGCTACAAAAATCCTGGCAGGAACAAGAAATCAAGAGAAATCTTAGAGGCTTGTTTCTCAATGGAATACTCTACTAGCAAGCAGATTGAACTGAATGCAATTTACAAACCGAAACATCTGTGGGATTTGGACTGAGGGGTGAGCGGCAGACATCCGAGGACCCAATGCTGACAACAACCCATATCCAGGGATACAGGCCAGTGGAGATCACTCAGATATCTGGTGGCCGGGACCAGCTGTGGCTAGTGGCTAGTGTGACAACCGAATGATCAGAACAACGAAGTCACACCAATATTAACACTCGGCAGAAACAACACAATTGTATAATGTTGATATCACCTTAACTGGTGATGAAACGTTTGCAACCTAACCTCCAGGCTCAGCAAACAAACCTGCAAACATACTATTTCAGAAGTTTAGTGTAATGCACACAAAATGCTGGAGGATTTCTGCAGTTCAGGTAGCATCTATGGAGAGGAGTCAAGAGTTGATGTTTCGAGTCGAGACTCTTCCTGAAACTGCAGATTTTCTGACTTCCTGATTTTCAGCATCTGCAGAATCTCTTCTGCTTATGTTTTTTATTTTTATTTATTGACTTCTTTTATTATTGAAGAAAGGGTGTGTTATAGAGTTATAGAACTTCTTTAAGGATTGAATCTGGTGTCTATGATCTTATCAGGGAGAGGGCATGAGAATGGAGCTCAGAGGGATAATAAATCAATCCTGATGGAATAGCCAAGAAGACTCAATGAGCCAAATAGCTTAATACTGCTCATATGTCTTATAATCTTATGGTCCGTATGTAGAACTAGACAGAATTGGCTAGCCTGCTTTGAAGTGAGAAACAAAGATGTTATAGAGTTATAGAAAAGTAGAGCACAGAAGCAGCCCTTCAGCCCATCTAGTCCCTGATTGCACATATTTGTGTTTAAGGAAATACCTGTGTTGTTACATAGAACAGTATACAGCACAGCAAAGGCCCTTCAGCCCACAAGGTTCTGCTGAAGTAATTGAGCTAAAAATACCCAAACCCTTCAGCCTGCACATCCATTCTTTCTCTATGCATTCATGTGCCTGTCTTCGTCTTCTTCTTTTGTCCATTATGCCACTGGCGTTGAGGGCAGCAATGAAGGTCCTCCATCGCTAATGGTGTTTGGGGCTTCCTTCATCGTGTCAGTAGCTCGGTTTTCACTACTGTCAGTCATGTAAGCCCAGGTGCAGACCCAGGAATACCGTCGCACACAGATGTAGAAGAGTTCTTCATTGCTGTTCCCCTAACACTTCTAGTTGACCATTTAAGGTTGTTAACCTTGAGATGAACCCCCAAAACTGGAGAATCGGTGGACTACTCTTAGTCTGAGCTTTGCCCTTTGACCTGTTTTGCATGTGTGACCATAACCAAATTCAAGAGCATAGAGCCCTGATCTAGCCAGCATAGCTGTCCAGGTCCTAGAGGCCCGCAAACCTCCAAACCACAACAGGGTTCAGGTCCTCTTGGAGACAAATGCCCATCTAAGATTCTCTTAAACACCTCAATTGTATCTGACTCCACCACCACCCGGCAATATATTGCAGGCACCCACCCCTTTGTATTAAAAACCTTGCCCCCTCTCACCTTATATGCATGCCTTCTAGTATTAGATATTTCAACCTTGCGAGGTTTGTCTGCTCCGTCTATGCCTAAGCTGTCTTCTAGTATTTTAAGGAGAAAATCATTAGGCAGTGCTCACGTAGTTATATTAGACCCTATTTAAGATGACCATCTGTAACTTAGAATCCCCTTATGGACCCTTCCTTCTTTTTGAAACTTCCTCCTGCCTGCAATCCAGATCTCTGCTTTCAACTTACTTGGGACTAATGCTCACGCACCAGTTTTTGATGTGTCACTTTTAACAACTGAGCACTCCTGCAATCATCTCCTTCCAAAACAGATATACCACTTTGGAGTTTGTTGGGGGTGATGAAGGCAACAGTAGCCAGGATCGTGGCACCGTGGGTGGCTCTGCTGCGTATGAGGGCAAGAGAAAGTGTGGCGGAGCTGTTGTGGTAGGGGATGCCAAGGTAAGGGGAATAGAGAGGAGCTTCTGTGGCAGTAAACGGGACTCCCATATGGTGTGTCCCATATGGTGCAAGGGTCAGAGATGTCTAGGAGAGGCTGCAGGGCATTCTGAAAGGGGAGGGTGAGCAGCCAGCTGTCGTGGTGCATGTAGGTACTAACGATATAGGAAGAAAGCAGGATGAAGTCCTACAAGCTGAACTTAGGGAGCCAGGAGATAAATTAAAGAGTAGGACCTCAAAGGTAATAATCTCAGGATTAGTACTGGTGCCATGTGCTAGCCAGAGTTGGAATAGCTGAATAGCCAGAATGAATATGTGGCTTGAGCAGTGGAGCTAAAGGGAGGGTTTCAGATTCTTGGGGCATTGGAACTGCTTCTGGGGGAGGTGGGCCCAGTACCGTCCAGACAGTCTACATCTGGGCAGGGCTGTGGTCAATGTCCTAGGGAGATTGTTTGCTAGTGCTGTTGAGGAGGTTTTAAACTAATACAGCAGGAGGTTGGGAACCTACACAAAAAAGAAGAGGAAAGTGAAACAGAGACCAGAGCTAGAGTTAGTGAAGAAAAAAGTAAGAGTGGAGTGCATAAAAGTAAAAAGCAAATATCGATAGGTCACTAGATTCTAAAAGGACAATGAGTATAAGGGCACTTTATCTAAATGCCTGTAGTATTAGAAACAAGGTTAGTGAACTTGTGGCACAAATCAGTACCAAGGCATACGATTTAGTGACAGTACAGAAATCTGGTTGCAAGGTGGAGATGACTGGGAATTAAATATCCAAGGGTATCAGGTAATACGGAAAGATAGGCAGGAAGGGAAAGGAAGTGGGGTGGCGCTCTTGATTAAGGATGAGATCAGGGCGATTGTGAGAGACAATATAAGATCTGCGGAGCAGAATGTTGAGTCCATCAGAATAGAGATTAAGAATAGTAAAGTGAAAAAAATCACTGGTGGGAGATGTCCATAGCCCACCTAATAAAATTGTTGAAGTGGCAGAGGCAATTAACCAAGAAGTAACAGAGGTTTGTAAGAACGGAATGGCAGTTGACATGGGGATTTTAACTTTCACATAGAAAAGTGGAGGAAAAAACAGAGGTCATGGGTTAAGGGTGAAGGGGAAAAGTTTAAAGGGAACATTGGGGGAGGGCTTCTTCACGCAGAGGGTGGTGGGAGTGTGGAATGATCTGCCAGATGAAGTGGTGAATGCGGGCTCACTTTTGACATTTAAGAAAAACTTGGACAGGTGCATGGATGAGAGGGGTTTGGAGGGATATGGCCCAGGTACAGGTCAGTGGGACTAGGCAGAAAAATGGTTCGGCACAGCCAAGAAGGGCCAAAAGGCTTGTTTCTGTACTGTTATGTTCTATGGTTCTACAGATTGGGTGAATCAGGTTGGTCAAGGAAGTCTTGAGGGGGACTTCATAGAATGCATCCGTGCTGGCTTTCTTGAGTAGCATGTTAGTGAACCTACAAGGGAAAATGCTGTCTTAGATCTAGTCCTGTGCAATGAGACAGGTAAGATTAATGATCTTGTAGTCAGGGATCCTCTTGGAAAGAGTGGTCATAGTATGACTGAATTTCGCATACAGATGGAGGATAAAATAGTTGGATCTAAAACTAGTGTATTATGCTTGAACAAGGAAGACTACAACAGGATGAGGGAGGAGTTGGGTAATATGGATTGGGAGCACAGGCTGTTTGGTAGGACAGTTGAGGAACAGTGGAATACTTTGAAAGAGATTTTTCACAGTGCTCAACAAAAGTATATTCCAGTCAAAAGTAAGGACAGTAAGTGTGGGGAGAGCCAGCCTTGGATAACTAAGGAAATAAAAGACAATATCAAATTAAAAGCTTGTGTACAAAGTCGCAAAGAGTAGTGGGAGACTGGAGGATTGGGAAAACTTTAAAAAGCAACAAAGAAGAACTAAACAAGAAATAAGGAAAGGGAAGATAGATAAAAGCAGATAGCAAAACTTTTTATAAATATATAAAGTGGAAGAGGGTGGCTAAAGTCAATGTAGGTCAATTGGAAGACAAGAAGGAGAAATTGATACTACACACACAAAATGCTGGTGGAACACAGCAGGCCTGGCAGCATCTATAAGGAGAAGCACTGTTGAGAAGTCATGAACATTGACTTCTCTAACTTCCATTAATGCCCCTCCTTCCCTTCTTACCCCATCCCTGATACATTTAGTTGTTTGTTTTTTTTCTCTCTCTCTCCCATCACCCTGCCTGTTCTCCATCTCCCTCTGGTGCTCCCCCTCTCCCCCTTTCTTTCTCTCGAGGCCTCCCTTCCCATGATCCCTTTCCTTCTCCAGCTCTGTATCACTTTCGCCAATCACCTTTCCAGCTCTTAGCTTCTTCCCACCCCCTCCGGTCTACTCCTATCATTTCGCATTTCCCCCTCCCCCCACTACTTTCAAATCTCTTAGTATCTTTCCTTTCAGTTAGTCCTGATGAAGGGTCTCGGCCCGAAATGTCGACAGTGCTTCTCCTTATAGATGCTGGGTTCCATCAGCATTTTGTGTGTGTTGTTTGAATTTCCAGCATCTGCAGATTTTCTCGTGTTTGCAGGAGAAATTGATATTGGGTGATAAGAAAATGGCTGAGGCATTGATCGACGACTTTGTGTCAGTCTTCATGGTGGAGGACATGTCTAATATGCTAAAGAATGATGTTATGGATGAAATGGGAGGTGAGGACCTCGATAAAATCACTGTCACTAAAGAGATGGTGATGAGCAAACTAGAGGGCCTAAAGGTAGATAGGTCCCCTGGTCCTGATGGGATACATCCCAGGGTGCTGAGGGTATTGGCAGAGGTTATAGTACACACATTGGTAATCATTTACCAAAATTCTCTAAGCTCCGGGCAGGTCCTGGCAGATTGGAAGACAGAAAATGTCACACCACTTTTTAAAAAAGGATGTAAGCAAAAGACCGGCAACTATAGGCCAGTTAGCTTAACACCTGTAGATGGAAAAATGCTTGAAGCTGTTATTAAGGAAGAAATAGCAAAACATTTAGAAAGGAGTGGTTCCATTAGACAGACACAACATGGATTCAGAAAGGGCAGGACCTGTTTGACAAACTTACTGGAGTTCTTTGAGGACATAATGAGTGCAGTGGATAGGTGGATGAGTATGGATAAGTATATGACAGGTGGATGTTATATACTTGGATTTCCAGAAGGTGTTCGATAAGGCGCCGCATAAGAGACTTATAAATAAGATATGGGTGCATGGAGTCGAAAGAAGTGTATTGGCATGGATAGTGGATTGGTTAACCAATAGAAGACAGAGAGTTGGTATAAATGGGTGTTTCTCCGGTTGGCAGTCAGTGGTGAGTGGTGTGCCTCAAAGGTTGGTGTTGGGCCCGCAGCTGTTTACCATTTACATTGATGATTTGGAAGAGTGGACTGAGTGTAGCATAGCAAGATTTGCTGATGACACTAAACTGAGTGGGAAAGTAAATTGTACAGTGAATGTGGAGAGTCTGCGAGGGGGATAGAAAGGTTAAGTGAGTGGGCCAAGGTCTGGCAGATGAAATACAACATTGGTAAATGCAAGATCATGCACTTTGGAAGGAATAATAGTAGAGCAGACTATTATTTAAACAGTGAAAGATTGCAGCATGCTGTTTTGCAGAGGGATTTGGGAGTGCTTGTGCATGAATCACAAAAGGTTGGCTTGCAGTACAACAGGTTATTAAGAAGGCAAACGGAATGTTGGCTTTCATTGCTAGAGGGATTGAATTCAAGAGCAGGGAGGTCATACTGCAAATATACAGGGTATTGGTGAGGCTGCACCTGGAGTACTGTGTGCAGTTCCGGTCTCCATACTTGAGGAAGGATATACTGTCTTCGGAGGCAGTGCTGAGGAGGTTCACCATGTTGCTTCCAGAGACGAAAGGGTTAACACGAGGAGAGATTGAGTCACCTGGAACTATAATCTCTGGAATTCAGAAGAATGAGAAGGGATCTTATAGAAACATACAAAATTTTGAAAGGGATTAATAAGATAGAAGTAGGAAAGCTTCTTCTATTGGTAGGTGAGACTAGAACTAGGGGACATTGCCTCAAGATTCAGGGGAGAAGATTTAGGACGGAGATGAGGAGAAACTGTTTTTCTCAGAGAGTGGTGAATCTGTGGAATTCTCTGCCCAGGGAAGAGTTGAGGCTTCTTCACTAAATATATAAAGATACAGTTAAATAGATTTTTACATAGGAGGGGAATTAAGGGTTATGGGGAAAAGGCAGGTAAATGGAGCTGAGTTTTTCAGACAGATCAGCCATAATATTATTGAATAGCGGGGCAGGCTGTGCTTCACTCCATAAGTACCTGTCTATCTGTCTGTTTATCTATCTATCTATCTATCTATCTATCTATCTATCTATCTATCTCTCCTTCTCCTTTTCATTCTCTTTCCCAGCCTTTCTCTGTGCATTTATTTTCTCTCTCTCCCTTCCTCTCTTTCTTTTCTTTTTTCATTCTCTTTCCCTATTCTTTCCTCTTTCTCTCTCCTGCTCTCTCCTTATTTCTCTTTCTCTGTCACTCTCTTCCCCACCCCTCTCTCTCTTCCCCACCCCTCTCTCTCTCTCTCACACACACACACACACACACACACACACACACACACACACACACACACACACACACACACACACACACACACACACACACACACACACACACACACACACACACTTTCCTGTTCTTCCCTTACTCCATTTAGATCAGGGGTGCCCAAACTTCTTTATGTCATGGACCAATACCATTGTGCAAGGGGTCCATGTTCCACAGATTAGGAATCCCTATTCTCAAGGCTTCTCTTTGATGATTATTTTTAAGATGCTTTAAAAATGCAAGTGATCTCTTTCACATTACGCAACCAACCACCTCCAAGCTCATGTTGAAAGCAATCAGATTAATTGTTCTGTCCCTAAGATAACAACCCTGTTGAATGTTTATGCCATTACAACTTACTAATGGGCCTTTCCCCTCCTGTACAGATGCAAATGATTCTCATTAAATTTCTTTTTTATATAAAAAGTGTATGGAACATCTGTCATATCTGTTTGTAAGTGATGAAGATAAAATTAGGCTGTTATATTAAACGTTGTTGTGCAATCTCGCATATTCAAATAACTTCTTCAGGAGTGGAAAATGGAACATTATTACCATATTATCTCTCACTGCTGTCAACATTTCAGTCAAACTGTGAGTTAGGAGGCAATTTTCTTTTTTGAATAATAGGACTCTAAAGATATAACAAATGTAAGTGATTTATTCTGTGGATGGTAGTACATCACTATCGGTTTTAGTAAAATGATTTGTAGACATGCACTCTGTGGCCACATTATTAGGTGCCTCCTGTACCTAATAAAGTGGCCACTGAGAGTATGTTCGTGATCTTCTGCTGCTGTAACCTATCCACTTCAAGGTTCGACTTGTGCTTTCAGCGATGCTCTTCTGCACTCCACTGTTGTAACATGTGGTTATTTTAGTCACTATCACTTTTCTGTCAGTTTGCACTAGTCTGGCAATTCTCCTCTGACGTCTTTCCTTAACAAGGCATTTTCGCCCACAGAACTTCTGCTCGCTGGATGTTTCTAATTGTTTTTCACACCATTCTCTAGAGACTGCTGTGCATGAAAATCCCAGAAGGCCAGCAGTATCTGAGATCCTCAAACCATCCCAAATGGCCCTAGCAATGATTCCATGGTTAAACTCACTTAGATAACACACTTTTTAAATTCTGATATTTGATCTGAACAATAACTGAACCTCTGGACAATGTCTGCATGCTTTTATTCATTGAGTTGCTGCCACATCCAAAGGGTTTCTACAGTTATATTAATAGCAAAAGGATAGTGAGGGATAAAATTGGTCCCTTAGAGAATCAGAGTGGACAGCTATGTGTGGAGCCGAAAGAGATGGGGGAGATTTTGAACAACTTCTTTTCTTCGGTATTCACTAAGGAGAAGGATATTGAATTGTGTAAGGTAAGGGAAACGAGTAGGGAAGTTATGGAAACTATGACGATTAAAGAGGAGGAAGTACTGGCACTTTTAAGGAATATAAAAGTGGATAAATCTCCAGATCCTGACAGGATATTCCCTAGGACCTATAGGGAAGTTAGTGTAGAAATAGCAGGGGCTCTGACAGAAAAATTTCAAATGTCATTAGAAACAGGGATGGTGCCGGAGGATTGGTGTACTACTCATGTTGTTCCATTGTTTAAAAAGGGTTCTAAGAGTAAACCTAACAATTATAGGCCTGTCAGTTTGATGTCAGTGGTGGGTAAATTAATGGAAAGTATTCTTAGAGATGGTATATATAATTATCTGGATAGACAGGGTCTGATTAGGAACAGTCAACATGGATTTGTGTGTGGAAGGTCATGTTTGACAAAACTTATTGAATTTGTTGAAGAGGTTACGAGGAAAGTTGATGAGGGTAAAGTAATGGATGTTGTCTATGTGGACTTCAGTAAGGCCTTTGACAAGGTTCCACATGGAAGGTTAGTTAGGAAGGTTCAATCGTTAGGTATTAATATCGAAGTAGTGAAATGGATTCAACAGTGGCCGGATGGGAGATGCCAGAGAGTAGTGGTGGATAACTGTTTGTCAGGTTGGAGGCCGGTGACTAGTGGTGTGCCTCAGGGATCTGTACTGGGTCCAGTGTTGTTTGTCATATATATTAATGATCTGGATGATGGGGTGGTAAATTGGATTAATAAGTATGCAGATGATAGGTGTCATTGTGGATAATTAAGTAAGTTTTTCAAAGCTTGCAGAGAGATTTAGGCCAGTTAGAAGAGTGGGCTGAATGATGGCAGATGGAGTTTAATGCTGATAAGTGTGAAGTGCTACATTTTGGTAGAAATAATCCAAATAGGACATAAATGGTAAATGGCAGGGCATTAAAGAATGCAGTAGAACAGAGTGATCTAGGAATAATGGTGCATAGTTCCCTGAAGGTGGAATCTCATGTGGATAGGGTGGTGAAGAAAGCTTTTGGTACGCTGGCCTTTATAAATCAGAGCATTGAGTATAGGAGTTGAGATGTAATGTTAAAATAGTACAAGGTATTGGTAAGGCTGAATTTGAAATATTGTGTACAGTTCTGGTCACCAAATTATAGGAAAGATGTCAACCAAATAGAGAGAGTACAGAAAAGATTTACTAGAATGTTACCTTGGTTTCAGCACCTAAGTTACAGAGAAAGGTTGAACAAGTTAGGTCTTTATTCTTTGGAGCGTAGAAGGTTGAGGGGGGACTTGATAGAGGTATTTAAAATTATGCGGGGGATAGATAGAGTTGACGTGGATAGGTTTTTTCCATTTAGGGTAGGGGAGATTCAAACAAGAGGACATGAGTTGAGAGTTAGGGGACAAAAGTTTAGGGGTAACACGGGGAATTTCTTTTCTCAGAGAGTGGTAGCTGTGTGGAACGAGCTTTCAGTAGAAGTGGTAGAGGCAGGTTCGGTATTGTCATTTAAAGTAAAATTGGATAGGTATATGGACAGGAAAGGAATGGAGGGTTATGGGCTGAGTGCGGGTCAGTGGAACTAGGTGAGAGTAAGCGTTCAGTCTGGACTAGAAGAAGGGCCGAGATGGCCTGCTTTCGTGCTGTAATTGTTATATGGTTATATGATTGGCTGATTAGATATTTGCATTAGTGAGCTGGTATACAGGTGTACCTGATAAAGTGCCCACTAAGTTTATTGGCATTATTATTCAAAAAAAAATTGGTGGGGGGGAAAGAAGCTCTTTAATAAGTTACGTTGGTTGGAGGATTTTGTTTTCTATATGTCATCATCTTTGTAGCCCAAAACTTCTCTCTCTCCCAGTCTGGTGAGCCTTCCTCCTTCAAATTATCCACCATTGTCTATGTACCAAGTAAGACCAAGGTAACATGCCTGAATGACAAAAGGCAAACACGAGGAAATCTGCAGATGCTGGAAATTCAAACAACACACTCAAAATGCTGGTGGAACGCAGCAGGCCAGGCAGCATCTATAAGAAAAAACACTGTCGACGTTTTGGGCCGAGACCAAAATGAAGGGTCTTGGCCCAAAACGTCGACAGTGCTTCTTCCTATAGATGCTGCCTGGCCTGCTGCGTTCCACCAGCATTTTGTGTGTGTTTCCTGAATGACTGGTGTTTTGTCGCACTCATCTCAATAATAAGCAAATGTTTTGAGAGGCTGGTCAAGGACTACATCTGCAGCATGCTACCACACAAAATGGACACCCTACACCTTGTCTACTGACATTACCGATCGACAAATGACTCAATAGCCACTACTCTATATATCGTCCTTACACATCTGGAGAAGAAAAATGCTTATGTGAGAATGCTGTTCTTGGACTACAGTTCAGCATTCAACACTATAGTTCCATCCAGGCTTGACAAGAAGCTCAGAGACCTCGGCCTTGACCCTGCCTTGCGCAGCTGGATCCTGGACTTCCTGTCAGATCGGCAGCAGATTGTAAGAGTGGGCTTCCTCACCTCCAACCCTCTGACTCTCAATACAGGAATCCCTCAGGGCTGCGCTCTGAGTTCCCTCCTTCACTCACTCTATCCCCATGAGGGTATCGC
This sequence comes from Hemitrygon akajei, assembly GCF_048418815.1. Taxonomy (NCBI): domain Eukaryota; kingdom Metazoa; phylum Chordata; class Chondrichthyes; order Myliobatiformes; family Dasyatidae; genus Hemitrygon; species Hemitrygon akajei. The sequence goes on along the minus strand of NC_133138.1, from coordinate 36,611,593 downwards.
CACCCACAGCTCCAATCTGCTAATTAAATTTGCCAATGACACTACATTGATTGGCCGTATCTCAAACAATGACGAGGTGGCCTACAGGGAAGAAGTCACCTCTCTGACACAGTGGCGTCAAGAAAACAACCTCTCCCTCAATGTCGCAAAAACAAAGGAGCTTGTTGTTGATTACAGGAGGAATGGAGACGGGCTAACCCCTATTGACATCAATGGATCTGGCGTTGAGAGGATAAACAGCTTCAAGTTCCTCGGCATCCACATCACTGAAGACCTCACATGGTCTGTACACACCAGCTGGGATGAAAAAGGCACAACAGCGCCTCCTTCACCTCAGACGGTTGAGGAAATTTGGTATGGCCCTCCAAATCCTAAGAACTTTCTACTGGGGCACAATTGAGAGAATCTTGACTGGCTGCATCACTGCCTGGTCAAGTCAAGTCAAGTCACTTTTATTATTATTTCGACCATAACTTCTGGTACAGTACATAGTACAAATGAGACATTTTTTTCAGGATCATGGTGTTACATGACACAGTACAAAAACTAGACTGAACTACGTAAAAAACAACACAGAAAAAAACTACACTAGACTACAGACCTGCCCAGGACTGCATAAAGTGCACAAAACAGTGCAGGCATTACAATAGATAATAAACAAGACAATAGGGCAGTAAGGTGTCAGTCCAGGCTCTGAGTATTGAGGAGTCTGATAGCTTAGGGGAAGAAACTGTTATGTAGTCTGGTCGTGAGAGCCCGAATGCTTCGGTGCCTTTTCCTAGAAGGCAGGAGGGAGAAGAGATTGTATGAGGGATGCATGGGGTCCTTCATAATGCTGTTTGCTTTGTGGATGCAGCGTGTAGTGTAAATGGTGGGAAGAGAGATCCCGATGATCTTCTCAGCTGACCTCCCTATCCATTGCAGGGTCTTGCGATCCAAGATGGTACAATTTCTGAACCAGGCAGTGATGCAGCTGCTCAGGATACTCTCAATACAACCCCTGTAGAATGTGATGAGGATGGGGGGTGGGAGATGGACTTTCCTCAGCCTTCGCAGAAAGTAAAGACGCTGCTGGGTTTTCTTTGCTATGGAGCTGATGTTGAGGGACCAGGTGAAATTCTCCGCCAGTAAACACCAAGAAATTTGGTGCTCTTAACGATCTCTACTGAGGAGCTGTTGATGTTCAGTTCAGTTCAGTTTCAGTTTATTGTCATTTAGAAACCACAAATACAATGCAGTTAAAAAATGAGACAACGCTCTCCAGAATGATATCACAGAAGCACACGACAAAACAAACTACACCAGAAAATCCACATAACGTTTGGTAATCCCCAAATCCAGAGTCTGGAGAGGCTGCTACGTATTAATATCGCACTACCATCTTAGTGCGTTACCTGGAAAGGAGATCCAAACCCACCAGACAAAACAAGACTACCCAGACACACCAAGTCAGGAGACCAACTCTACCACCCAACAAACCAAAAACTAAAGCTACAAGACCCACACAAAACCACATAGTTACATATATTTATAGTTAACATATAGTTACAACAGTGCAGACAATACCATAATTGATTAAAAAAAAACAGACCATGGGCACAGTAAAAATAGTCCAAGGATGTTAAAAGACTATCAGTTTGAAAGAAACCATCACACAGTTTCCACAAGTCCTCAGGGTCCCGATAGACTCATCATCCCAAGCAGGTTGCTGAAGGGAATACCCCCGCTATGGACTTCCACGGTGCCGGACTCAGCCTCTCAGACGCAACACACAATGAAAGCTCTGTCGGACCCAGCTTCAGAGACGCAGAACAAAGTGAAAGCGCCCCGACTGCAGCGGACTCCGAGTCCATTGAACCTCCGAGCCTCCAACCATCCCCTCCGGCACAGCCTCTCTGAGTACCATCCTCTGCTGAGCACACTACGATGGCCCCGCCACCGGCCACCGGCAACGCGACCCGGAGGACTGGGGGCCAGTTCTTCCCAGCAGAGACCCGGACCTCACAACAGCAGCAGCAACGAAAAGGGCTTTCCTGGAGATTTCCAGATGTTCCTTTGTGCTCCCACATCTGTTTTCCATCAGATTAGGATTGTGCACGACACCCCGCTTAACAAATAACAGATATTTCAGTGGGGAGTGGTCGCTCTGTGCCTTCTTGAGGTCAACAATCATCTCTTTTGTTTTGTTCACATTCAGAGACAGGTTGTTGGCTCTGCACCAGTCCGTTAGCCACTGCACCTCCTCTCTGTAAGCTGACTCATTGTTCTTGCTGATGAGACCCACCACGGTTGCGTCATCGGCGAACTTGATGAAGTGGTTTGAGCTGTGTGTTGCAGCACAGTCATGGGTCAGCAGAGTGAACAGCAGTGGACTGAGCACGCAACCCTGGGGAGACCCCGTGCTCAGTGTGATGGTGTTGGAGATGCTGCTCCCGATCCGGACTGACTGAGATCTCCCAGTCAGGAAGTCTAGGATCCAGTTGCAGAGGGAGGTGTTCAGGCCCAGTAGGCTCAGCTTTCCAATCAGTTTCTGAGGGATGATTGTGTTGAATTCTGAACTGAAGTCTATGAACAGCATTCGAACGTACGTGTCTTTTTTGTCCAGGTGAGTTAGGGCCAGATAGGCAGAACCCACACCCTGATGGACTGTTTATTGTCTTCCATGATTTTAAGTCAATGCTCCCCAAATTCCATCAGTATGTCGACTTTGCAATGAGGAGGGAGAACATGTTGGACCTGGTTTACACAAACATCCTCGATGCGTACCGGGCAGAGCCCCGCCCGCACCTCAGTTACGCAGACCACATCTTTGTTATGCTAATCCCAGCAAACAGACCATTCATCAGGTGCTCCAGACCAGTTCAGAAGCAAGTGAAAATCTGGCCAGCAGGAGCCATCTCTGCTCTTCAAGACTGCTTTGAGCACACTGACTGGCACATGTTCAGGGAGGCTGCAACTGATGGCAACTCTACCAACTTAGAGGAGTACACAGCATCAGTGACCAGCTACATCAGCAAGTGCATTGATGATGTTACTCTGTCCAACACCATCACTATACGTGCCAACCAGAAGCCATGGATGACCGCAGAGGTGTGTGCGCTGCTGAGGTCCCGTGACTCCGCCTCCAGAGCAGGCAACAAGGCAGCTCTAACAACAGCAAGGGCCAAACTGTCCCGGGCCATCAGAGGGACAAAGCGTGCACATGCCCAGTGAATCCACAGCCACTTTCAGGACAGCAGCGACACGTGGCACATGTGAAAGGGCATCCAGGACATCACCAATTACAGGACAACATCACCTGACTGTGCGGGTGATGCCTCCCTCCCAGATGCGCTGAATAACTTCTACACCCGTTTTGAGACAGAAAGTGACATGGCGGCTAGGAAGTCAACCCCTCCTACAAATGACCGGGTGCTGTGTCTCACCGTGGCCGATGTGAGAAGAACCCTGTGCAGGGTCAACCCACGGAAGGCTGCTGGACCAGACAACATTCTTGGTAGAGTGCTCAGAGGATATGCAGACCAGCTAGCAGATGTTCTCACTGACATCTTCAACATCCCCCTGAGCAGTGCCACCATTCCAACGTGCTTCAAAGCCGCCACCATTGTCCCCATGCCGAAGAAGTCTTCAGTGTCCTGCCTAAATGATTACCGTCCCATTGCACTTACATCCATCATTATGAAGTGTTTCAAAAGGCTCGTCATGAGGCATATCAAGACCCTGCTGCCCCCCTACAGTTTGCGTACCATCCCAACCGCTCAACAGACGACGCTATTGCCATCACCCTCCACTTCCCTGGTATGGGAACTGTACCTTCCTTAATCGTAGGACTCTGCAGAGTGTGGTGCCGACAGTCCAGCACCTCAGTACTTGTGAACTTCACATGATTCAGGACATTTACAAGGACAGGTGTGTAAAAAGGGCCTGTAGGATCACTGGGGACCCGAGTCACCTCAACCACAATCTATTCCAGCTGCTACCATCCGGGAACCAGATGGTTTTATGTAGCATAAAAGCCAGGACCAACAGGCTCCAGGACAGCTTCTTCCACCAGGCCATCAGACTGATGAACTCACGCTGACTTGAGTGTACTCTATATTACATTGACTGTTCTATTTATTATAGTTATTATAAATTACTATGATTACACATTGCACATTTAGATGGAGACATAAAACAAAGATTTTTACTCCTCATGTATGTGAAGGATATAAGAGATAAAGTCAATTCAATTCAAATTCATAAAACTTCCTTAGAAAAATTGGAGAATTAGTGTTGGTCTCAGTCAGATTAACCATCACTTCCATATGACCATAAGACATAGAGACAGAATTAGGCTGATTTATTATCTCTCTCTACCCCATTCTCATGCTGTGGCAATGAATTCCACAAAATCACCACCCTCTGGCAGAAGAAATTCCTCTTTATCTCTGTTCTAAAGGGAAGTCATTTCAAACAACTCTTAATCAATATATTCCAAGGCAGGCTTTTCATTGGCAAAGTTTTCCTAGAACAATGTTCTATGAATCTCTCATCCCTGTTGTTTTATAAGGAAAAAGAGGAAGATACACTGGGGGGCATTTAAGGAACACTGAGATAGGCACATGATCATCGAAAAATGGAAGAATATGTAGGATGGAGAGGTTTGATTGATCTTAGAGTAGGTTAAAAGATCGGCACAACATTGTGGGCTGAAGGGCTTGTATTGTGCTGTAGCATTCATCTAAAGTTCTTCCAGGCAAAGGTTCCCTGAGCTAATAGACAATAGACAGTAGGTGCAGGAGTAGGCCATTTGGCCCTTCTAGCCAGCACCGTCATTCACAGTGATCATGGCTGATCATACACAATCAGTACCCCGTTCCTGCCCTCTCCCCATATCCCTTGACCCCGCTATCTATAAGAGCTCTATCTAACTCTCTCTTGAATGCATCCAGAGACTTGGCCTCCACTGCCTTCTGGGGCAGAGCATTCCACATATCCACCACTCTCTGGGTGAAAATGTTTTTCCGCATCTCTGTTCTAAATGGCCTACCCCTTATTCTTAAACGGTGGCCTCTAGTTCTGGACTCACCCATCAGCGGGAACATGCTTCCTGCCTCCACTGTGTCTAATCCCTTAATAATCTTATATGTTTCAATCAGATCCCCTCTCATCCTTCTAAATTCCAGTGTATACAAGCCCAGTCACTCCAATCTTTCAACATATGACAGTCCCGCCATTCCGGGAATTAACCTTGTGAACTTACACTGCACTCCCTCAATAGCAAGAATGTCCTTCCGCAAATTTGGAGACCAAAACTGCACACAATACTCCATGTGTGGTCTCACCAGGGCCCTGTACAGCTGCAGAAGGACCTCTTTACTCCTATACTCAATTCCTCTTGTTATAAAAGCCAGCATGCCATTAGCTTTCTTCACTGCCTGCTGTACCTGCATGCTTGCTTTCATTGACTGTTGTACAAGAACACCTAGATCTCGTTGTACTTCCCCTTTTCCTAACTAGACTCCATTTAGATAGTAAAGGAATCTAAACTTCCTTTAGCTAAAGGTCCATTGTCAGACTTGGCCAAAAAGGGGAAAACATTGAGCAGGTGTTTCTTAGATAATGATTCCATAGTCAAGATGAAGAACTCCATAGACAAAGTTTCCCTAAGGCAACATTTCAGCAGTCACTAAATGGAATGAGCTGCCACAGGTAGTAACTGAAACAGGTATATTAACAACACTTCACAGATATTTTGGACAGATATATATTTAGGTATGTGCTAAATTGTATATTGGCCAAATGTGGGCAAACGGAACAAGCTTATTTGGCATTCCTGATTCAACATGGCCTGAGGTGTCTGTTTCCATGCTCTTTGCCCCTGTGACTCCAGGACTGCAGTGATGTTAACTGCTAACCAGGGCAAGAGGAGTCAAAATCGCATCAAATCCATGTTATAAATGCAAACACATTTTTGGCTGCTCCTGTGATTTTTGAGAGCTAATTGCCCCAATATATACAATAGGACTGTAAGACCATAAAACGTACGAGATAAATTAGGCCATTCCTCCCATTGAGTCTGCTCTGTCATTCCACCATGGATGATTTATTCTCTCTCTCAGCCCCATTCTCCTTCATTCTCCCTGTAACTTCTGATGCCTGATTAATCAAGAACCTATCAATCTCCTTCCTAAATATACCCAACAACTTGCACTGCAATGAATTCCACAGATTCATCCTCCTCTGGCTAAATTTTTTTTCCTCATCTCTGTTCTAAATGGATGCCCCTCTATTTTGATGCTGTGCCTTCTGACCCTAGAATCCTCTGCTACAGGAAGCATCCTCTTCACATCCAGTCTATCTAGGCCTTTGAGTATTCAATAGGTTTTAATGAGATCCCCCTAATTTTTCTAAAATTATTGGAACCTATTACACCAAATTATACAATATTAAACATATTGCCCCAATACATACTGTACAACACACAAAAACATACTGGAGGAACTCAGCAGGCCAGGCAGTATCTATGGAAAAGAGTAAACAGATGATGTTTCTGTCTGAGAACCTTCATCGGGACTGGAAAGGAAGGGGAGAAGTCCAAATATGAACATGGGGGGGAGGAAGGAAGGGAGGAAGATGTACAAGGTGGTAGGTGATAGGTGAAACTGTGGAGTGGGGGAGGTGGAGAAGGTTGAAGTAAAGAGATGGGAAATTGATGGCGTAAGAGATAAAGGGCTGGAGAAAGGGGAATCCGATAGGAGAGGCAGAAGACCATGGAAGAAATGGAAGGAGGAGGAGCACATGAGGGTCCATCAGAGGATTTTATTGTTGTTCCTCTCCTTGCAAGCATGCTGGGATGAGCATGCTTTCTTTTTTTTTTTTTTTTTTAAAAGCTATTATTAATGCTTTTTGAGTTAGTGATTTAGATGCATATCATATTATTACTGAGTTAAGTATTGTATGTAATGAGTTTTTGCTACAACAAGTGTATGGGACATTGGAAAAAATGTTGAATTTCCCCATGGGGATGAATAAAGTATCTATCTATCTATCTATCGCGTCAGCACACTGGCCTCGTAAAAAGCAGACAAATGCTAAAGTAACAGCAAGGTTGCCACTCAGCGCACCAGGATTCGAACCCAGGACCACTTACCTCAAAGTCCGGCACAGATGCCACTACACCACCAGCTGGCTATCCATCAGAATCTGAATCAAGTTTAATATCATCGGTATATGTTTGAAATACTTGTTATGCGGGAGCAGTACATTGCAACACATAGAAATAAAAACTGCAAATTACAGTAAGAGTCAAATGTAGATATATAATTTTTTTCTCATCCCTTATGGGTGGTGCGTATGCGTATTTTTCCCTCAATCTTGGCTCCTCTACCAGAGGCCTGAGAACTTAAGGGTTCAGTGCAGTTTCCTTTCTGTTCTTAGTACCGTGCTCTTCTGGACTGAGATCTCAGATGTTGTTCCCAGGATTTGTTGGAGCCACTCTCCCAGTCCAAATGTCGCAGCCCTACATGCTCCTATCACCACTGAGATTACTCTGGCTTTAACCTTCAACATCCTTTCTATCTGCTCTTTCAAGCCCTGGCATTTCTCCAGCTTCTCACATTAAATTAAATAATGCAAAATTGGAAATAAAAAAAGTAGTGAGGCAGTGTTTGTGGGTTCACTGTCCATTCAGAAAATGGATGGCAGAGGGGAAGAAGCTGTTTCCAAATCATTGACTGTGTCCCTTCACACTTCTGTACCTCCTCCCTGATGGTAGTAAAGAAAACAAGGCATGACCTGTATCATGATGGTCCTTAATTATGGACAGCACGTTTTTGAGGCATCACTCTCTGAAGATGTCCTGGATACTATGGAGGCTAGTGCCCATTAAGTTTACAAGTCTGAGTTACTGTTGCCGTTCTCCTCTGAATTCTCTCATTAACAAGACATCTTTGCTCACAGAACTAAGACTCACTAATTACTTTCTCTTTTTCTCACATCATTCTCTAAACCCTAGAGACTGTTGTGTCTGCAAATCTAGGAAGTCAACAATTTCTAGAGTATCTACTCTAGCTATATGCATGATAGAGTGAAAAGTTACCATCCAGGCAAATCATCCTAGACTTCAGTCATTGAGGAATTAAAAATAAAAATGAATTGCAGAATATACTGCAGCACACACAAAGTGCTGGAGGAACTCAACAAGTCAGGCAGCATCCATGGAGAGAAGCAAACAGTTGACGTTTTAGGCCTAAAGCTGTCACCAAGAATCAGATCAAAGCATCAGCTGTTACCTTCCCTCCATAGATGCTACCTGACATGCTGAGAATCTCCAGCATTTTGTGTGAGGTTTCCAAGATTTCCTGCATCTATGTGATTCTGGTGTGTAAAATATAGTGTTGCACTTACAGAGAAAATGCAGTGCAGGGAAATGAAGATGTAGACTGAAAGATAGAAAATTCTGCTCCAGCATATGAGAGGTCCATTCAAGAGTATGATAACAGAAGCTGACCTGAAATCTGATGGCATGTGCTATTGAGCTTTCGGACCTTCTGCCCTACCAGGGAGGGGAGAAAAGAGAAGGGCAGGATTGACGTGGTCCTTAGTTATGTTCGCTGTTTTCCCACGGCATCAAGTAGCATAGTCAATGGGATCACTAACTGTCATGGTCCCGATCGTTTATTCCTTATCTTGCTCCTAATTTTCTTTGGTTATGCCATGGTCGCGATCGTTAATTTCCCAATTGCTTCCTATTCTCCTTGATGGTGGCACACCTGGTTTCCATCAAGAACTCAGTATAAGAACTCCAACATAACAACCACTATTCACCAGTTCGTTGGTCTTTTTTCCTGTAAGAAAACTATGTTTCCTGACTGCTCTAGTGGACTGTGGTGCTGAGAGCAATCTTTTGGATGAAGACATAGCTTCCCAGGCCAGAATGCCTTGGGAGCCGTTGAGTACTCCTCTGGAAGCCTGGGCACTAGACGGCAGGGGTCTGGCCTGGGTCACACATTGCACACGACCCCTGTCTCTAATTCTCTCCAGGAACCATTGCGAGCAGGTTCAATTTAACTTAATTTCCTTCCCCAAGCTCCTATAGTTCTTGGGTATCCCTGGTTGGTCCATCATAATCCTCTCATCGACTGGTCCACTGGGAAGATAGCCAGCTGGAGCCCACTTGTCTTCAGTTGGCCCTGTCCTCTGTGAAAGTCACCACGACCTCGTCTGCTGCTGAAACCCCCAATCTGTCCAAGGTTCCAGCAGAGTAACATGATCTGGGAGAAGTATTCAGCAAACAACGGGCCCTTTCCCTACCTCCACACTGCCCTTATGATTGCACAATCGACCTTCTCCCGGGGCCCCTCTACCCACCAGTCAACCGTATAACTTGTCCCGGCCAGAAAGGGAGGCAATGGAGACTTACGTAAATGAATCTCTCGCGGTGGATATTATCCAGCCCTCATCCTCATCTCTGTAGAAGTTCTACAGAGAACAACAGCAAAACGTACATTAAAAAATCAGAAAACAACAATCAAAATTCATTGGATACATCATGCGAAGAGAGACATTAGAACATTTAGTTACAACTAGAAAGCTGGAAGGAAAAAGAAGCAGAGGCCGACAGAGAATGAGAATGATAGATGGATTAACATCATGGTTAGAAACAGGGGAGGCAACAACTATAATTTGGACGGTCAGGGACCGTGATGGATGGAGAGACATGATCGCCCACATCAAACGGCAATATACCTGAACTGAGCATCCTCCCCTGTGTGCACAGGTTTCTTCTTTGTGGGGAAGAAGGACGGCTCACTGCGTCCCTGCATTGATTACCAAGGCCTAAATAGCATAGCCATAAAGAACGAATATCCACTGCCCCTTCTCAACTCTGCTTTCAAATTACTTCACAGAACCACCATTTTCTCCAAGTTGGACCTATGAAGTGCCTTTCCGCTGGTCATGATAAGGGAGGGAGATGAGTGGAAAACAGCGTTCAACACCCCTCTTGGTCACTTCGAATACCTGGTCATGCCATTCAGCCTCACCAATGCCCCCATTGTTTTCCAAGCCCTGATAAACGATGTCCTTAGAGATTTTATTAACCACTTTGGGTTTGTTTATTTGGATGACATTTTAATCTTCTCCAGCAATCTTCAGGAACACACCCATCATGTCCACCAGGTTCTGCAAAGGCTTTGGGAGAACAAATTATTCGTAAAAGCAGAGAAGTGCGAATTTCAAGTTTCTTCAGTCAGTTTCTTAGGATACATCATCGAGAGTGGGCAAGTGAGGGTGGATCCCAAAAAGATCTGGGCAGTGGCAGAGTGGCCAACACCCACGGCACTCAAGTAACTTGAGTGATTTCTGGGGTTCGCAAAATTTTATTGTCGTTTCATCAGTATTACAACTGGTTAGCAGCCCCCCCCTTACTTGACTCACCTCTTTGAAGGCCCCTTTTCACTGGGACTCCAAAGCGGATGCTGCATTCTTGGAGCTGAAGAGGCGTTTCACTTCTGCTCCCATCGTAGTCCAACCAGACCCCTCTTTCAATTCATTGTGGAGGTTGACACCTCCAATACCTGGTTGATTGGGAAGGATATGGCCCAGAGGAATGCTCCTGGATTCCCTGCTCCTTCATCTTGGACCCTTCCATCATCCGGGATTTCCATCGGGACAATCCGGGCAAGCCTGGTGGAAGGCCTGGGGGCTCCAGTTAAGGGGGGGAGTATTGTCATCATCCCGATCGTTTATTCCCTATCTTGCTCCTAATTTTCTTTGATTATGCCATGGTCCCAATCATTAATTTCCCAATTGCTTCCTATTCTCCTTGATGATGACACACCTGGTTTCCATCAAGAACTCAGTATAAGAACCTCGACATCACAACCACTAGTTGCCAGTTCGTTGGTATTTTCCCTGTGAGTAAACTACGTTTCCTAACTGCATAGAACCATTTGTTCTAATGTTAGCTCCAGTTTCAAGGTTTACCGTTGAGAGTCTGTTTCTCTGAGTCAAGGTTCCATATCAGGGCTCCGTGTCAAGATCCCTCCTGCTTGCTGTTCGGTGTTTCCACCCGTGTAAACATCCAAACTCAATCTCAGTGCCTGTGTCCTGCACTTGGGTTCACTTCAGTCGCTCATTGCAATAGTTACATCTTTCACAGTATGTCTGCCCAGTGGCACAGTCAGAGTATCCACTGTCTCACAGCCCCATTGGTTCCGGTTCAATCCTGACTAAGGTCGCTGTCCACGTGAAGTTTGCACGTTCTCCTTGTGACTGTGTGATTCCTCCAGGTGCTCTGGATAACTTTCACACCTGAAAAGTATGTGGGTTGGTAGATTAGGTGACCACTGTAAATTGGCCCTGTTGTAGATGGGCAAAAGGGGAATTAGGGAGGAAGTAATGGGGATGTAAGAGAAAATAGGTTGCAGAGAGGGGAAAAGTTCTCTGAAAGGCAGAATAGACTTGAAGGGCTGAATGACTTCTTTCTATGTTGCAATAAAAATTATATAGATTATGAGAAGGTTTACATCAACATGTAATCTGATAAACACTCAGTGGCTACCAAGAGGGAACCACAGTGACCAGGCCTCTGGCACTGAGTCTGGTGCTGTGGCTCAGAAGAGCAGTGGGAGCAATAGAGACACCCGGATTGTATGTTGCCTCCCTAGTGCCAGGGTCATGTCTCGGATCATGCCCGTGGCATTCTCAAGGATGAGAGTAAGCAGCCAGTCTTGGTACATATTAGTACAAATTACACAGGTAGACAAGGTGAGGAGCTCCTGAAGAGAGATTTTAGGGAGCTAGATAGAAGGTTGAGAAACAGGACCTCCAACGCAACCTCTGCATTGCTGCCTGTTCCATGTGCCAGTGAGGGTAGGAAAAGAATGATTTGGCAGGTGAGTACGTAGCTGAGGAACTGGTGCAGATCTATGGATCATTTGGATCTCTTCTGAAAGCAAAAATAATAGAGTAAGAATTAGTGTGAAGTTAAAGGATTAGGAAGCTTTTAAATTCCAACAGAAGGCAACTAAAACAGTCATTGAGAAGGTAAAGATGGAATATGAAAGTAAACTAGACAGCTAGATACCTAAAGTGTAAAAGAGAGATGAGAGTGAGTATTGGTCCTCTGGAAAACAATGTTGGAGAAATAGTAATGGGAGACAACAAAGTGGAAGATGAACTGAATTAGTATTTTGCATCAGTATGGGGTCATGAAGTGTGTAAGGTTACTATTTCTAGGGAGAAGATTCTTGGGAAACTGAAAGGTCTGAAGGAGGTGGTTGAAGAGATCATGGACGCATTAGAAATGAACTTTCAAGAATCACTAGACTCTGGAATGGTTCCAGAAGACAAGGAAATTGCAAATGTCACTCCACTCTTCAGGAAGGGAGAGAGGCATAAGAAAGTAAGGTGTAAGCTGGTTAGTCTGACCTCAGTGGCTGGGAAAAAGTTGGAGTTGATTATTAAAGATGAGTTTCGGGGTACTTGGAGGCATATGATAAAATAGACCAAAGACAGCAAGGTTTTCTCAAGGAAAAATCTTGCCTGACCAATCTGTTGGAATTCTTTGAAGAAATAACATGCAGGATAGACAAAGGAAAATTGTCTGATGTCATGTACTTGTATTTTCAGAAGGCTCTTGACAAGGTGCAATACATGAGGCTGCCAAATAAGCTACAAGCCCATGGTATTACAGGAAAGATTCTAGCATGGTTAAAGCAGTGGCTGATTGGCAGGAGACAAAGAGTGGAAATAATGGGAGCCTTTTCTGGTTGGCTATTGGTGACTAATAGTGTTCTACAGGGGTCTGTGTTGGGACCAATTCTTTCTACATCATATATCAATGATTTGGATGATGGAATTGATGGCTTTGTTGCAAGATTTTCAGATGATATGAAGATAGTTGGAGGGGCAGGTACTTCTGATGAAATAGAGAGGCTACAGAAAGACAGATGGATTTGGAGAATGGGCAAATAAGTGGCAGATAGAATACAGTGTTGGGAAGTGTATGTTTATACACTTTTGTAGAGGAAATGAAAGGGTTGATTATTTCCTAAATGGAGAGAAAATACAAAAATCTGAGCTGCAATGGGATTTGGAAATCCTTGTGCAGGATTCCTTGAAGGTTAATGGGCAGGTTGAGTCCGTGGTGAGGGACTCTGTGGTAGGCAGTTTTGGGCCCCTTATCTGAGAAAGGATGTGTTGAAACTGGAGAGAGCTCAAAGGAGATTCACAAAAATGATTTCAAGATTAAATGGCTTATCACATGGAGAGTGTTTGAAGGCTCGAGACCTTTATTCATGAGGGGTGACCACATTGAAACCCATGGAATGGTGAAAGACCTTAATAGAATGGATGTGGAGAGGATGTTCCCTAAAATGGGAGAGTCTAAGACCAGAGGACAGAATAGAGTTACGTCCTTTTAGAATGGAGATGATGAGAAATTCATTGCCAGAGGCAGTTGTGGAGGCCAAGTCTTTCTGTACTATCATTTAAGGCAGAAGTTAATCGATTCCTGATTAGTCAGGGCATGAAGGGATATGGGGGGAAGACAGGAGATTGGGGCTAAGAAGAAAAAATGATCAGCCATGATGAAATAGCAGAGCAGACTCAATGGACAAAATGGTCTAATTCTGTTTTTATATCTTGTGATTTTATGGTCTTTACAAGGATCATCCTGTAACTAATAAAGTGGCCATTCATTGTCTTCTGCTGTTGTGTAAAGTCCAAAGTAAATTTATTATTGAAGCACATATATGTCACCATATACCACCTTAGGATGTATTTACTTGCAGGTATTCACAATAGGCACAAAGAAACACAGTGAAAAACCACAAGTGATAAAAACAACCAATGTGTAGATGTCAACAAACCGTGGAGATACAAATGAAAAGAAAAGATAATAAATAATTATGCAATAAATACTGAGAACATGAGTTGTAGAGTCCTTAAGAGTGAGTTAACAGATTATGGAGTCAGTTCAGTTTCAGGGAGAGTGAAGTTATCCCCTGTATTTCAAGAGCCTTATGGGTGAGGGGTAATAACTGTTCCTGAACCTAGCAGTGTTGTCTTGAGGCTTGTGTACCTACTTCCTGATGGCAACAGGGAGCAGACAGCCTGGGTTATGAGGTTTCTTGATGAATGATGTTGCTTTGCTGTGACAGCACTCCTTATAAATGTGCTCAGTGGTGGGGAGGACATTACCTGTGAGGGACTGGGCTGTATCCACTACTGCTTGTAGGTTTTTCCATTCAAGAGCATTGATGTTCCTGTACCAGGCCATGATGCAACCAGCCAGTAAGCTCTTCACCATGCATGCATAGAAGTTTGTCAAAGATTTAGATGGCACGTCACATGACAGATTCTCTGAATCCACTTCAAATTTCAACTTGTGCACTCAGAGATGCTCTTCTGCACACTACTGTTGTAATGCATGGTTATTTGAGTTAATGTCACCTTCCTGTCAGCTTGAAGCAGTCTGGCCATTCTCCTCTGACCTCTCTCACTAACAAGGTGTTTTTGACCACAAAGCTGCCGCTGACTAGATGCTTTTTGAAAAAAAAAGTGCCATTGTCTGTAAACTTTGGAGACCATTGTGTTTGAAAATAAATGGATTTCAGCAGTTTCTGAGATACTCAAACCACCCTATCTGGCACCAACTATTACTCCACAGTCAACATTACAAAGATCACATTCCTTCCTCATTCTGATGGTTGGTCTAAACAGCAACAGAACATCCCGACCATGTCTACATATTTTTATGCGTGAAGTTCTTGCCAGATGATTGGCTGATGAGATATTTGTATTCATGAGCAGATAAAATGATCACTGAGTGTACAGGACCTCAGGTGAACACTTTCTGAAATGAACATGTAATAACATCATGGGTAAAGTGCTCCAGGTAATAAATGTTGAATTAGGAAGTGACTACTTCATACAATGAGCAAAAATATTTATAGCAGTTTTAAGGAGTTAGCAGAGGTACAATGGTCTGATTGGGTTTCTTCCATACCAGGTTGAGTTGTCTCTTTGCAACGTTGACCCAGCATAAGAAACAGTACTGCACCGGAAGATCCCATTATCTACTATTCCTTCCAACTTAGTCTTCATTTCCTCACCAAGAAACTTACTTTCTTTATTTTAAGGAATTTGTGTTGACAAAAATCCATGTCTTTCCCTCCTTTTGCTGTTGAGTTTAATATCTGAACAACTATACATGAAATGTTGTCATAGGAAAGCAGCATCTATCATCAAAGATTCTCACCATCCAGGCCATGCTCTCTTCTCACTGGCTGTCATCTGGTAGAAGGTACAAGAGTCTCAGGATTCGGACCACCAGGTTCAAGAACAATTACTACCCCTCAGCCATAAGGCTCTTAAACAAAAGGGGATAACTGCACTCATGTATTGAGATGTTCCCAAAAACCAATGATATCATGTTAAGGACTCTTTATCTTGTTATTGAATGAATGAATTGACTTTATTATTTACATCCTTCACATACCTGGGGAGTAAAGATCATTGCGTTACGTCTCCGACTAATTGTACAATGTGCAATTTATAGTAATTTGTAATAAATAGTATGTACAACAGGCCAGTCAATATAATATAGAAATACAATTGTATCAGGATGAACTAATCAGTCTGATGGCCTGGTAGAAGAAGCTGTCCTGTTGATCCTGGCTTTTATGCTGTGATACAGTTTCCCAGATAGTAGCAGCTGGAACCATCATGCTCTTGGTATTTATTGCTATTTATTTATATTTGCATTTCCACAGTTTGCTGTCTTCTATTCTGTACTTGATCTTTCATTGATCCTGTTTTACTTACTATTCCATAGATTTGCTGAATATGCCCACAGGAAAAAGAATCTCAAGGTTGTATGAAGTGGAATACAAATACTCTGATAATAAAATTTACTTTAAACTTTAAACTTTGAACTTAATAAATTCAGTTGGAAAAAAAGAATGTATACCCTTCTGTTTCATCTGAATATATTTCTCATTATGCTCCTTGTACTGATGACAGGCTCCGGAAATCCTGCCGCAAAACATCACAGTTTTTTGTCACTAATTAAATCAGTATTTACACTGCAGGAGCAGTAAACAAACACAGAAATAAAATACAGGCAGTGAGGTTTATTAAAGATTTCGCAAAAAAATTCTGAGACACTGCTAGAAGAGTAATTGCTTGCTCTGTGGCAAGGCAAGTTCTGAGGAAGGACACAGTGGTTTAAAGCGAAGGAATAAAGTTTTTGTCTGTGCAAGGACGGAGGTCTGGATGAACACTCAGTGTCTGTGGTCTTCTGTTGCTGTAGCCCATCCACTTCAAGTTTTAATATGTTGGTAATTTAGAGATGCTCTTCTACACAACATTATTGTAACGTGGTTAATTGAGTTACTCTCACCTTCCTGTCAACATGACCAATTTGGCCATTCTCCTCTGTTCTTTCATCAGCAAGGCATTTTTGCCAACAGAAATGCCCCTCACTGGATGTTTTATATTTTTTACCCCATTCTCTGTAAGACGAGATCAACAGTTTATGAGATACTCAAACCACCCTATCTGGCACCAATTACTCCACAGTCAACATCACAGAGATCACATTTCTGTCCCCATTCTGATGTTTGTTCTGAACAACAACTGAACTTCTTGAGGACGTCTGCATGTTTTTTTGGATTGAGTTGCTGCTACATGATTGCCTGATTTGATATTTGCATTACTGAACAAGTGCACAGATGTAATAAAGTGGCCACTGAATGCAGATCCAGCCTCTGCAACAGAGAGGTTTCTCAAGATACCGCCTCCACAGTATAAATCATTGGCTATTTTTGACCATTGGGGTTGCTGTCAAGCTTCCCTGTGTGTTACTTACTGGCGGAATGTGACAGGGCGTTCTGTGTAGATGACTTACAAGCAAAATAAACAACTGCATGTTTGTTCCTCGCCTCTCCATTTCTTATTTGGGTTATTCACGGCAACTCAACTTCCCAGAACCATAAATGTAAGAACTGGCGACGAGGTGACAAGTCCTCATGTGATTGTTTTGTTCCCTTTGGCACGAAAAGTCTGTGTGCAAAGGTGATGGTGTACTGCGAAAAGAAAACGGCCTCAAAATCATGATGAATGAAGAATCCAAGGGGAGAGAACAAGAATGGTATGGTTAAATAAAACACATACACAAAGAGAGAGATATATATATAGAGAGAGAGAAAGAGATGGCGAAGGCCATGTAACTTTTCTGGAACGCGATTGTGTTTGAAAATGTCAACAATGTTTGGAAGTTTGGGGTCGTATGACGAAACGACTGAATAATGGAGTTCATATACCAAAGGATTTGAATATTTTACACTAGCAAATCAAATTTCACATTATATTCGTGTTCAAACTTTTCTGACTATGATGAGTGTAAAAACATTTAACTCTAGTGCAACATGCAAAGCCTGACAATAAGCCTTATGAGGACATAGTTAAAGTTTTGAAGGGCCAGTATTCACCTAAGCCTTTAATTATTGCTGAGAGGTTTAGATTTCATGAAAGGAGTCAAGAGGAAGACAAGTCTATTTCATAGTCTGTGGCAGTGCTGAAGCAATTCTCTGAACACTGTGATTTTGAACAATCGCTGAATGACACATCACTTGATAGACTCATATGTGGTCTGTGTAGGAGGCAATTTAAAACACTTTCGTACAGAAGACAGACTAACATTATAGAAGGCAATTGAGATAGACAATAGACAGTAGGTGCAGGAGTAGGCCATTTGGCCCTTCTAGCCAGCACTGCCATTCACTGTGATCATGGCTGATCATACACAATCAGTACCCCATTCCTACCCTCTCCCCATATCCCTTGACCCCGTTATCTATAAGAGCTCTATCTAACTCTCTCTTGAATGCATCCAGAGACTTGTTCTCCACTGCCTTCTGAGGCAGAGCATTCCACATATCCACCACTCTCTGGGTGAAAAAGTTTTTCCACATCTCTGTTCTAAATGGCCTACCCCTTATTCTTAAACTGTGGCCTCTAGTTCTATGGAGATCTATGGAGATGGCTGCTAAAGAAACAGTCCGATTAAGTGCATCTTCCTAAATTCATAAAGTTTCTACTGACTTTAAGAATAAGACACTTATTGGCAATCAATGTTACCGTTGTGACAAAACCAGGCATTCACCAAAAGAATTCTGGTATACGGGTTCAGATAGTCAAAGCCATGGCAAAAAAGGGACTTATTGAGTGCACCTGTAAATGTAAAAAGACACCGTAAACCAAAATAAAGGAAAAATACTTATAGAAAAATAAGAAGAACATGTGAAGAAGATGGAACGTACTGAGTGACTCTCACTCTGTTGCTGTCTGCTGTTGCAGACCAGGTGAGAGACATGGAAGTGCTACAGTGTGATTGAGTTTGGCTGGGGCCTGGTCTCTCCCATCAATGCTGCCTTCCCACGTTCGAGCGGTGGAATAGTAGGCTGCATTGCATGCATGTGTACACTGCTGGGAGACTGTACCATTAATTGCTGGATATTGTCACTCAAGGTCTTGGATGATAAAGATATTTTTTTGATTATATCTTTGCTCGATATTTTGAATTATGTTACATGCTATTTTTTGAAGGTTTGTTTGCTATTTTCAGAGTTTTGCACCTAGACCCCAGAGGAACGCTGCCTTCTTCAGCTGCATATATGTAGGTTTGAATGATAATTAAACTTGATTTGATTTGATTTGCTTGAGGAAGTTTTGCATTTTTACCTGTTTCAGGACACGAGGATGGCTTTTGGGTTGTCCTGCGGTTGGATGGGGCAACCATGAGGATGCAGGTGGACACGGATGGTGTCAGAGTTTGCAAGTTTACAAGAAATTGCAGCATCTCATCCCAGAAGGGGCAAGGTTGACTTTAAAGACTTACATTGGTGATGTTTTTTCCAGTGAAGGGAGTAGTACATGTTACCATGGAGATTAACAAACAGAGAAAGAAACTTCCACTGTACCTTGTTAAGCATAGTAATCCAGCAGTTCTGGGCTGCTCATGATTGGAGCAGATCAAACTCAAATGGTGCAAAGCGATTGGTGGGAGCTCTGGTTTACAAGAGGTATTGAAGAAACACACTGAACTATTCAACGCAGTATGAAAAAAATCACTATTGAGCTGACTGTTGCGCTTGATACAACAGCCAAATGCCTGAAGGAAAGGCCTGTTCCATACACCAACAAACCAAAGATTGAAGCTAAGTAAGAAGGACTGGCCCAGAATAAGGTATTGGAACTAGTGTGTTTAATAAGTGAGCAACTCCAGTGTTTCCTATCCTGAAAAGGGATGGGTCTTTAACGACTTGTAGAGACTTCAAAGTGACTATTAATTCAGGATTGGCCAGTGACAAGACATTTATCAAGATTGATTTGTATCAAGCATGCTTACAGATGCCTGTGGAAACAGTGTCACAGGAACTGTTGGCTATAGTGACTCATAGTCAAAGGTTTGCACTGGGCATCACCATGGCTCCTGCATTTTTTCAGTGAGCAGTGGATCAGATCCTGATTGGGTTGACAGGGATGCAATACCATTTGGATGGCTTACTCATTACAAGGAAAAATGAGTGTGAGCACCTACAAAACTTAGATGTTACATTACAAAGACACAAAGAATATGGGCTAAGGGTCCGGAAGGAGAAGTGTGAATTCTTTCAGTCTTCGATTGAGTATTTGAGCCATGTAATTGATAACTCAGGGCTTCACAAGGTACCATCAAAGGTGAAGGCAATCACGGAGTTTCCATAACTATGGAATGTAAGTCCATTAAGAACTTTCTTTTGGGTTATTGTTCGTAACCTAGCTAGCATTCTGAAACCACTTCATGATCCTTTAATTAAATCAACACAGTGGACAGATCACTGTGAAGAGGCTTTTAAAAAGGCCAAAACAGCTTTGTAACAATCTGAAGCATTCACACACTTCAACCCATCATTGCCAATTCAGTTAGCCTGTCACACATCACTTTGCAATGTGCGGGGACAGTTACTCATGCATCGTGCCATGGATGAAAATTGTCCATTTGCTTTCGCATCAAGGCAGAAAGCCGCTATGCCAAGATTGAGTGGAAAGCACTTGCAATTGTCTTTGGAGTTAAGAAATTCCATCAATTCATCTTTGCTCAATGATTTACATTACTGACTGATCATTGCCTCTTAGTCCACATGCAAATTTCCTTCCCTGGCTGCTAGTTGAATACAGCATTAGGCTCTGCTACTATCTGTCTGCACATCCAAGCACCATTTGAATGCTAATGGACTATCCAGATTTCCTTAGCTGTATCAGCTCCAGAGCAATCCCCAAAAGAGATCTTTTGCTTCAAGTAAGTGGCTACAGCTCCAATAGCTGCAGCACACAGGCACAGGCCCTGTTCTATCTAAGGTGGTGGACATTGTAACTCATGAATGGAAAGGAGAGCCAGCCATAGAAGTGAAACCTTACCAGGCTGGAAGGAAGGAGCTCACAGTGCAGGCAGATTCTTTACAATGGGATACTGTGTTGCTATTCCTCCACCATCAAGATAGCAAAGGCTTAACGAGCTACACGAATGACACAGTGGCACAGTGTGCCTGAAAGAAATCACACATAGCTACTTCTGATGGCCAGGACAGGATGTAACCATTGAAGAGAAGACAAAAGCTTGCCCACATTATCAGTGAGTGAGGAATGTTCCTCAGCTTGTTCCTTGGCATCCATGGGAATGACATGAAGAACCATGGCAGAGGATTCGTATAGATTTTGCAGGACCTGTAGAACGGTGGTCCCCAACCTCCAGGCCGCAGACCGATACCGATCCGCGAAGCATGCAGGGGTGCAGCGGTAACCGGGACGCACCCAGCGCATCCTTAAGAAAAAAGCCGAAATAAACAAGCTAGTTAATTAGGTGCCGCCCAGAATGTAAATGTCAAACCAGATCCCCTTATCTAGTAGGTGTTTCTGTCCACCAGAGTAAGTAGGATCTCCCATGGCCACATGTTTTAATTCCACATCCCATTCCGATTCTGATATGTCTATCCATGGCCTCCTCTCCTGTCAAGATGAAGCCACACTCAGGATGGAGGAACAACACCTTATATACCGGCTGGGTAGCCTCCAACCTGATGGCATGAACATTGATTTCTCTAACTTCCATTAATGCCCCCTCCCCTTCTTACCCCACCCCTTTATCTATCTATCTATTTATTTATTATTCCCCCCTTTTTTCTTTTCTCTCTGTCTTTTATCTCTCTTTTTTTTCTCTCTCTGTCTGTCTCTCTCTGTCTCTCTCACAATCACTCCTTGCCTGCTCTCCATCTCCCTCTGGTGCTCCCCTCCCCCTAGTTTTCTCCCTAGGCCTCCAGTCCCATGATCCTCTCCCTTCTCCAGCTCTGTATCCCTTTTGCCAATCAACTTTCCAGCTCTTAGCTTCATCCCTCCCCCTCCAGTCTTCTCCTATCATTTCAGATACCCCCCTCCCCCTCCCACTTTCAAACCTCTTACTATCTCTTCTTTCAGTTAGTCCTGACGAAGGGTCTCGGCCCGAAACGTCGACAGTGCTTCTCACTATGGATGCTGCCTGGCCTGTTGCGTTCCACCAGCATTTTGTGTGTGTTGCTTGAATCTCTGTGATGATCGAATGACACAGCAGTGCTCCCCCATCACTTGTGCTCTCTGAGGGGGCCCCTACTGACAAAGCAGTACCCAAGCCAACATCAATACAAACACCACCAAGACATAAAATTACTTTGACAATATCCCCAGGTTGTTGGAACCATCACAGGAACAGGCGACCTCTAGACAGAATCTCCAGATTAGTGACAAACTCTCAGCACATGGATTATGTCTGGGAATAGAGGCATTCAATCCTTGTTCCCTAATTTAGAAAAATAAATATTGCTTGTTGTTGGTTGAATTTGATGAATACTCTATAATAAGTTAATAGTTCAGCAGCTGGTCTGTGTGTGGGAAGGAGGAGAAACCTTTAAAATAAGGGGCAGGTATATGTTATGTATTCATGTGTATTTTGACACTTATGTGTTGCCGTCAAGCTTCCTTGTGTGTTACACATTGAATTTAACGTGAGAGGGAGTTCTGCATAGACGACTTAAAAGCAGTATAAACAGCTTCATGTTTGTTCCTCACCTCTCAGTCTCTTGTGTGTGTTATTCACAGTCACCCTGTTCCCCTGTGTCATAAACATAACAACTGTAAATAATTACATTGCACAGGATGCTAGTGAGGCCACATTTGGAACATTATGTTTATCGTTGGTTGCCCTGCTATAGGAAGATGCCATTAAGCTGGTAAGTTTGCAGAGGAGGTTCACAAGGATGTTGCTGGGGCTCGGGAACTGACTTTAAGGGAGAGGTTGAGCAGGCTGAGACTTTATTCTGGCTTCTTCCCACTTCCTTTCCAGTCTTGATGAAGGGTCTCAGCCCATAATGTCGAGTGTCTATTCATTTCCTCAGATGGTGCTTGAACTGCTGAGTTCCTCCACCATTTTTGTATACAACTCTGCATTTCCAGCATCTGCTGAATCTTTCGTGTTCTTGACCTTTTCACTGGAGCACAGGAGAATAAGGGGTGATCTTGAAAAGGTGTATAAAATCATGAAAATGAAACCCTCTTTCCCCTTGAGTTTGGGGAAACAAGAACTGTGGTGGCAGGGTTCATGCAATGCTTTACAGCATGGGCTATAAGATCGGAGTTTGATTCCACTGCTCTCTGAAAGGAATTTGTATGTGCTCCCCGTGAACCATGTGAGTTTCTGATCCAGTGAAAGAGTTTGGGAAGGTAAATGGCACATGGTTTGATCGGTCTCATGGGCTGGAATAACAGCAAATGAGCAGGAAATTCCCATTCACTGTCCAAAGTAATGGGAACCATAAACATTCTTAAAATAGGCTGCGCAATCTGGCTGCAAAGCTCCAGACAGAATGGATGCAGGTTGCCATCAGAACTTCTCCATCTGTAGAATTTTCAGCGAAAGACTGCATGGTAGCTTCGTTGTTAGAGTAACGCTTTACCGAACCAGCAAGCAGAAGATTGCAATTTAATTCCTGTCACTCTCTGTAAGGAGTTTGTATGTTCTCCCCACAACTGCATGTGTTTCCCACAGATGTTCTTGTTCCCTCCCACATTTCAAACACTTACAGGTTAGGGTGAATGAGTTCTGAACATGCTATTTTGGCACCAGATGCCTGATGACATTTATACAGCCCATAGCACGTATTTGGACTATTTTGGTTGTTGATGCAAACAATGCATTTCACTGTATCTTTTGATGTACAGGTGAGAAATAAATCTAATGTTTTTTTTTGGAATATAGTGTTACAGTTACAGAGAAAGAGTAATACAGACAGAAAATAAAGTGCAAGGACCTTGATGAGTTAGATTGTGAGGTCAAGTGTTCATCTTCAATGTACAGGAGGTCCATTCAGAAGTCTTCTGACAGGAATAGAAGCTGTCAAAAAGATGTGGAATCATAATCAGGTTCATTATATGACATGAATTTTGTGGTTTTGTGGCTTAACGTTGCCACATACCATACCATAGTTGGGTATGGTAGTGGGAACAAGCTCCCACTATCTGTTAAATGTTCCCAATAGCATGCGTCTCAGATAGCCTCTAACAACCAAGTCCAGCTCTTAGCCTTTACGTTTGGCTTAGCTACTTAGCCCAATGGAGCCGTTACTAGTGACAGGAGAAGGGGCAAAGGTGGGTTACTGGTACCTTAAAACCAGTCACTTAGGCAGATGGGGCTCATCTGCCGTGATATGCAGTTCATCTAGGAAAAGGACAACTCTGATCTCAAACCTCTGCTGCCTTGCGGCTATACCAGCTCAGGGGGATGGCTTCGGGAGTAAACCCTGAGGGAAAATTCCAGAACTGGTGTCCCTACGGCAAGCTTATGTTGAGTTCAATGCTGAATGGCAACTCCTGCCACACCGCTGTTGCCGAACTGTATCAGCCTCTGCCGTTCCTTTGAGTTCATCAGATGCATGGAGAGGGGAAGCTTGCTACATGGGCACAGCTTGCCCTCCATATCATACTGCCCAGGCTTGCATTTCTATACAGCTAGAACTCAACATTCATAATCGACTTTGACCAACAGAAGCCTAATATGCAAAGACATAAAATTATTATAAAGTTACATAAAAAAACTGTAAATAAATGGAAACAAAATAGTGTTTATGGGTTCATTGACCAAGCTGAAATCTGAAAGAAACTATTCCAGAGTCATTGAGTATGAGTCTTCAGGCTCTTGTACCTTCTCCCCGATAGTAGTAAGAAGAGGATGGTGAGGGTCCTTAATGATGGAATCTTCATCCTGAGGCACTGCCTCTTGAAGATGTCCTCGAAGGTGGGCAGGGTTGTGCCTATGACGGAGCTGGCCGAGTCTACAATGCCCTGCAAGCTGTTGTGATCCTGGGCATTAGAACCTCCGTACCAGACAGTGAAGCAACGAGTCACAATGCTCTCCAATGCACATTTATAGAAATGATTGCAATCTGGAGCAACTGTAATACCATCCACGGACCTCAGGTCAAACTTTATTACAGTACCACCTTTACCTCAACCCATTAAACACATTTGATAGTGTTTTAATTGTGGAACTTTCTGATCTCTCTTTGCAATTTATTTCTAGCAAATGCATTCATCATTCCAATAAGCCAAGTTTATTGTCATTTAACCATATACACGTATACCATCAACATTTCTACGAACCAGGAGTTCAGCTCTGTAGTACGCATAACGCGCACAAGACATAATCATTTATGAAAATAAGAATGAAATCTACAGATGGATTACACATAAATAAACAAAGTGCACAGAATAAGTATAGTAAGGTACATAAGAGATTAACCAATGACACTTTGAATGTGACGTGATATTCAGAAGCCCGATGACCTGATGGTAGAAACTGTTTCACATCTTAACCATTCTTGTTTTTATACATCGGAGTTGCCTACCTAATAGTAGAATGTCAAAGAAGTCGCTGGATGGATGGGCAGGTTCCGTAATAATGCTAATGGCCCTGCGTACACAGTGTTCCTGATGGATGGTAGGGAGACCCCTATGATCCTCTCAGCTGTTGTCACAGTCCTTTGTAGGGACTTGCAGTCCAATGCTCAGCTACTCCCTTACCAGATGGAGATGCAACTTGTCAGGACGCTTACAATGGTGCTCCTAGAAAATGCAGTTAAGATGGTTGTAGGGATGCGGGGGTAGCCTCGCTGTCCTCAGTCTCCTTAGGAAGAGATGCTTGCTGTGCCTTCTTGCTCAGGGAGGTGATATTAAGGGACCAGGTGAGGTCATCTGTGATGTGAACTCCCAGGACTTGGTGTGCTTACTCTCTCGGCAGAGGTGCCCCAACACGTGCAGGATACAGGAAGAGTTCCTCCTGACGTGGAACCCATGTTTATGCTCTGCGACTACTTGGAAAGTGAACAATTGTTATTACGGAGAATCATGGATCTAATATAATTCAGAAGCAGCGGGGAATACAATTTCTAATGCTCCTTAACAATCATAAATTCATCCTCCTGCTTGGATTCTAATCACGCAAATAACAAAATTAATAAGCTCGAGCAACCTGGGATTCCCATCAGGCAGAATCATTTGGTCTCATACTATGAATTAGAAATTAAGCAGGCTTTGCTATTATTTCCCTCAAGTATATTTTTCATTACAAGTGCCACTGCATTGTGGTAGAATTACGTGAAAATGTACCAATTTTCTTGACAATCTTCGTACTTGATTATCTCTCTGTTTCTTTACATTGCACTTGACAGTAATCCCTGCCCCATACACTCTTGGTCCGACAGCCAATTTCAATTCTTGCACCACTGAGAGATTCGCTACCTTGAAAGTTTCATGAGCGGAGTTGGTTTTTGTAACAAGCCAGTCCTGGTGTGAGTTTAAATTAAGTCTGATTTTCTGATTTTACCCTTCTTTGCAGCTCTGCATAAAACATTCAGTTGATCTAGATTCATTTAACATCATCATTTCATTTTATTCTGAGATGAGATGGAAATTGGTGAATAGAATTTTTCCAGTCCCTTCACCGGGATCTGTTCATTACAGTGCAAAATAGCCCCCTCCAGCCCTCCAGCAACTCCTAATTTAACTCTAGCCTAATCATGGGACAATTTACAATGACTAATTAACCTACCAACTGGTGTGCCTTTGGACTGTGGGAAGGAACCAGAGCACATGGAGAAAACCTTCTCATTCCACAGGGAGGATGTACAGACTCCTTATAGATGACGTCAGAATTGAACTCCAAACTTTGACACCCCAAGCTGCAATAACATCGTGCTAACTGCTATGTCTCCTTGGCACCTAATATTGTGCAACACACACAAAATTCAGATACAAATTTATTTACCACAGGTACACAGAAGCATACAGTGAAATGTGCCGTTTGCATTAACAACCAACACACCTAAATATGTGCTGGGGTCATTCCGCAAGTGTCACCACACTTTCCAGCACCAACTCCCAATGTTCAGCAGAACAGTACTGAACACAGCAAGCAACAAAGCATCAAAAGAAAAACAAGCCCCTTTCTTCCCTCCCACCCACCTACACACACGGACCATAAGACAACTCCAGTGAAGTTAATTGAACGGCGATGTTAATTGATTCTAGATCAACCAAATCTTTTATTCAGAGTTGTAAAGAAAGGCAAAGTCAGTCCATAAGACCACAAATCCTCCAACCACAGGACAGTCTCCAGGTTTCAGTATCGGGCTTTGACTTCTGGATATTTTTTCGACCTTAGAGTCTTTGCTATTAGCACCTAGACAAGCTAATGACAAGACCCTGAATTCAAGGTTCAACTTCCTGTCTCACCAGCTAAATGACTCTTTTGCCTCCTCACGTCTCCTGCTCGCACAGATATCTGATCCCAGGATCCCACCGACCTGCGGCAGCCTGACACCCACGGATGTCCTTTGTCACACGTCTAAGTCACTGGGTTTTGAGTGCGGAGTGGAGGCCTAGACTCCGACATCTGGCCATGTCAACATGCTAGTGTAGAAGTTAGTGTGACACTTTTACAGCTCAGTGCATTGGAATTCGGTGTTCAGCCCAGGCATCCTCTGTAAGGAGTCCCTGTACATTATTGTCATGGAATGTGTGGGTTTTCTCCGGGTGTCCCAGTTTCTTCCTGCAGTCCAAAGATGGGCCGAGTAAGTTAATTGGTTATTATAAATTGTATCTTGTGTAGTTTAGGTTAAATTGGGGCTGTTGGGGGTTGCTGAGCAGTGTGGCTTGAAGAGCTGGTAAGACCAATTCCATACTGTATCTCGAAATAAATAAATGTCACCAGCCTTCAAAGGCAGAGCATTGAGCAGAGGTTCAGACTCTAGCTGGACATCTAACTCCTCTACCTTCCGCTCCCTAAAACTTAATCTGACCTCTAGATCACCCACATCCCTGTCCTAAAACCTTAACACCCCATTCTGTCTCCAAAAGCATCCCTATGAAGTTAAATAAAATTAGCTGAGTCTGAGCGGTGAGTATATTGAAGAGCTGCCTGAGGAAGTGGGGGAGGTGAGAAAACAAGCAACATTTATAAATGATATGCCCTCTCTTCACTGTGACCTCCAGGGAGGAGGACCAGGAGTCTGAAGACCCACACTCTATGTTTCAAGACCGGTTTTGCCCCTCTATCCTCAGCTTTCTGAATGGACAATGAATTCATGAACACTACCTCATTTTTTAAAACATTTCTTCCTGGAACTTTTTTTATGTATTGCAATATACTTCTGCCACAAAACAACAAATTTCATAATCTATATCAGCAACTCTGATTCTGGATAAATACAGGCTAATTGGACTAGCTCAGTCAGTTACCTTGGTCAGCTGTTGCTCTGGATTCATCAGTGTGGAGAGGGAGTGCCTGCTACACTGATAACAGCTCACTCTCCAGATCGTACTGCTCTGACTTGCATATCAGCTCGAGCACAACATCCATAATCGATACTGACCAACGGAGGGCCTCCTCCTAGAAAAAACAGTTAAATCCCTGGGGTCTGGAGAAAATTGGTAAGGATGCTAAGTGCCAAAGATTGAAACCCAAAGGTCAATTGGAAATATTAAAGTTGAACTCTGTGGCCAAAGCCCTGGGTTTAGGAGTCAGGAAAGTCAGAGGCCTGTTGTCTGTGAGTTTGCTGGAGACTGAAGGCCCAGAGGTTGGGGTTGGAGGACTGTGCGAGTGGTTGGGAAGGAGGAAAGGGGCTTGTTTTGCTGTTGTTATTTTGTTGCTTGTGTTCTGTGTTGTTCTTCTGAACATCTGCGCATGCCATGTTGGTGCTGGAGTGCATGGTGGTGCCCCCAGCACATCCTTGGGTTGCTAATACAAGCAACGCATTTGTTTGGATGTACATTTGATTAATAAATTTGTCAGAATCATTGATGGTGCAATGTGACAGGAAACAGGTACAGAACTGAAGTGTTAGTGTCCCAATATAAACTCAGTGGCCACTTTGTTACACACCTCCTACATCCAATAAAGTGGCCACTGAAAATACGTTCACAGACTTCAGCTGCTGTCGCCCATCCACTTCAAGATCTGACATGCTGTGTATTCAGAGATGCTCTTCTGCACACTGCTGAAATAAGGCATTTATTTGAGTTGCTGTTGACTTCCTGTCAACCTGAACCAGACTGGCCATTCTCCTCTGAACTTTCTCACTAACAATAGAATTTCTCCCAAAGAACTGACCCTCACTGGACGTTTTTTGCTTTTCGCATCATTCTCTGTACACTCTAGAGACTATTGAGCATGAAAGTCCCAGGAGATCAGCAGTTGCCAAGATACTTAGTCCACCCCATCTGGCACGGACAGTCATTCCACAGTCAAAGTCACTTAGATCACATTTCTTTCGCATTCTGATATCTGAACAACAACTGAACATCTTGTCCCTGTCTGCATGCTTTTATGCATTCAGTTGCTGCCACAGGATTGGCTGATTAGATATTTACATTAATGAGTAGGTGTACAGGCATACCTAATAAAGTGGCCACCGAGTGTGCAGTGCACAAGATAGAGTTAAAAAGAGTCATCTTCATACAATATATTTAGAAAATTTAAATAAGTAATTCTGGCAGTTATCAATGTATTAATCACATTGTTTATAATGATGTCATCAACACACTATTTATAGAAATATTTATCCATCAACCTCACAGTTCTGTGAGAGTAATTGCTGACTATTTCCACTTGAACAAACTCCAACGGACAATTTATAAATTAAATTTGTCATTGATTTTAATTGGAAATATTTATTAATTTCAAACTGCTGCATGCACACCTTAAATATTGTTCAAGGTCACAAGCTAAATCTTCATTGTTTGCAGCTCAATACGAGAAAATGATTTTCTAAAATGAATGATTTATTCTCAGGCCTGGCTCTGGCTGACCTGAGAAGATGTTGAGGGATGGTCATGATCACAAACTCTGTCAACCTGAGGCTGTCCAAAACTTTACTCTATTTATTTTATTATTTAGAGATACAGTGTTGAACAGTCCTTCCGTCCCTCTGAGCCACACTGCCAAGCAACCTATCGGTTTAATGTTAGCCTGATCACAGGGAAATTACAATGACAAATTAACCTACTGATTGGTACGTTCTTGGAGAGAAATCTTGAGTACATGGGTTAAAAACACATACACACAGGAAGAACATACTGTACAAACTTTCTTACAGAAGATGTTGGGAATAAACTCCGAACTTCGACGCCCCAAGCTGTAATAGTGTTGTGCGATAGAGCAGTGAAAGAAGTGCATGAAGTAAAGCCAGATCTAACGTATAGAGTGGCTTTGAGGAAAGAGCAGCAGAATAAAGGGTATAAAGGTAGTAAGGTAGAAGGTGAGATGAGAGGAGACATGATAGAGGTGTACAAGATATTAAGAGGAATAGACAGAGTGGACAGCCAGCACCTCTTCCCCTGGGCGCCATTGCTCAGTACAAGAGGACATGGCTTTAAGGTAAAGGGAGGGAAGTTCAAGGGGGATATTAGAGGAAGGTTTTTCATTCAGAGAGTGGTTGGTGCGTGGAATGCACTGCCTGAGTCAGTGGTGGAGGCAGATACACTAGTGAAATTTAAGAGACAACTAGACAGGTATATGGAGGAATTTAAGGTGGGGGGTTATATGGGAGGCAGGGTTTGAGGGTCGGCACAACATTGTGGGCCAAAGGGCCTGTAATGTGCTGTACTATTCTATATTCTATGGTCTAACTTATGCAAAATAGTGGAGGAACTTAGCAAGCCAGGCAGCATCTATGGAGAGAAATAAACAGTCATCAAATTGGGCCAAAATCTTTCATCCAAACTGAAGAAGCCAGAATAAGGTGTGTAAGGAAGGAAGGAAAATGATTTTGTAAATGTTCTGCCCAAGATTGTAGAAAATCACAGAGAAAACTCCCTCATTTCACAAGGAGGACATACCAACCTCCTTACAGAAAATGCTAGGATTGAATGCTGAGCTCCAACACTCCGAGCTGTAATAATGTCACGTTAGCCACTAGGCTACTCTGGCGTGCTCATTATTGACACAAACAATGCATTTCATTGTATGTTTCAATGTACATGGATTTGTGCTGCAGTGTTCTATGACAGATTCATACAGCAAAGCTTGATCTGTTGCCTTCAAGATACATTGTAAGAGACGCTCTTTGACACACCACTGTTGTAATGCATGGTTATTTGAGTTACAGTCAGCATGAACCAGATGGACCAGCCTACTCTGAGCTCTCTCATTAACAAGGCATTTTCACCCACAAAACTGCAGCTCATGGAATGTCTTTTTTTTTTGCTTTATGCACCATTCTCTGTAGGTGCCACGGTAGCACTGCGATTACATATTGAGGTGTCAGAGTTCAGAATTCAATTCCAACATCTTTTGAAGGAGTCTGTACACCGTCCCCATGGAATGTGTCGGTTTTCTCCCACAGTCCAAAGATGTACTGGTTAGTAGGTTAATTGGTCATTGTAAGTTGTCATTGTTGCTGCCACCCTGCCTGATGCCAACAATCATTCCACAGCCAAGTGGATCATATTTCTTCCCCATTCTGATAATTGATCTGATAAACATCTGAACCTCTTGACCATATCAGCATGCTTTTATCAGTTACTGCCAAATGTTTGGCTGATTATATTTGCTTTATCGAGCAGGTGTGCTGATAAACTTAATAAACTGACTACTGATTTTAGTTTAACAGAGATCTCCCATCAAGAATTTGCAGACATAGTTCAAAGCGCACACATCTTGGCTTTCAGTAATTGTGTGTGCATAATCGATGGATGGTCATGAAATCTTCAATTGCAGTGCAGAAGCAAATTTAACCCTGAATTGATTGTGGGAAATCTTGTTGCTTACACCAACATGATAGTTTGAAATGGACCTGCTGCGGTTGCGTTGAAGTGAGATCTGAGCTTTGAAAACCAAGCCTGGTAGACTGCAAAGAGGTCCCGTGACACTCGAGAAGCTTAGCACCATCTGGGACATGGCTGACTCATCAATTCCCCTCCCTGCATACTGGGGGCAATTTGATGTGACAGAGCTGGGGTAAGGTGAGGCAGCGGGCCTGTCGCTGACAGCAAGGAAGACCAATTCAAGTTCGATCAATTTAAGTGTCGGGCTGAATCGGAAAGGTTGGATACAGACCATGTCAAGGAGGCAGGGTCCAGGCCCAAGAACATCCTGAAATAATGAAACCAGATTTTTTGATCATGATTTAGGCATCAGGCCAAGTTGAAAACGTCAGGGTATTGGGGCCCAAGGCAAGGGACGGGTAAGTACAGCTCACTGTTCTGCTGTGTGCTGAACTAAGAGTGGACTGTCTCTCTTTGTAGACTTCAGTTCAGAACGCCATTTGCTTGCATTTATTGTTTACATGAATTGTTTTTTTCTCTCTGCACATAGAGTGTTTGACATCTTTTGCTATTGGCGCACCAAGGAATTTAAACTGTGCACAAAAGATTGTCACCCTCTTCCTTGTTGGCATGTTACATAGAAAGATAGAAAACCTACAGCACAATACAGGCCCTTCAGCCCACAAAGTTGTGCCAAACACGTCCCTACCTCAGAAATTACTAGGCTTACATATAGCCCTCTATTTTTCTAAGTTCCATGTACTTTTCTAAAAGCCTCTTAAAAGCCCTTATCATATCCACCTCCACCACCATTGCCGGCAGCCTATTCCACGCACTCACCACTCTCTGAGTAAAAAACTTACCCCTGACATCTCCTCTGGACCCACTCCGCAGCACCTTAAACCTGTGTCCTCTTGTGGCAACCATTTTGAACCTGGGAAAAAGCCTCTGACTATCCACATGATCAATGCCTCTCATCATCTTGTACACCTCTATCAGGTCACCTCTCACCCTCCTTCACTCCAAGGAGAAAAGGCCGAGTTCACTCAAACTATTCTCATAAGGCATGCACGCCAATCCAGGCAACATCCTTGTAAATCTCCTCTGCACCCTTTCTACGGCTTCCACATTCTTCCTGTAGTGAGGTGACCAGAACTGAGCACAGTACTCCAATTGGGGTCTGACCAGGGTCCGACATAGCTGCAACATTACCTCTCCGATCCTAAATTCAATTCCACGATTGATGAAGATCTTACGCCTTCTTAACTACAGAGTCAACCTGCGCAGCTGCTTTGAGCGTCCTATGGACTCGAACCCCAAGATCCCTCTGATCCTCCACACTGCCAAGAGTCTTACCATGAGTGCTATATTCTGCCATCATATTTGACCTACCAAAATGAACCACTGCACACTTATCTGGGTTGAACTCCGTCTGCCACTTCTCAGCCCAATTTTACATCCTATCAATGTCCCGCTGTAACCTCTGACAGCCCTCCACACTATCCACAACACTTCCAACCTTTGTGTCATCAGCAAACTTACTAACCCATCCCTCCACTTCCTCATCCAGGTCATTTATAAAAATCATGAAGAGTAAGAGTCCCAGAACAGATCCCTGAGGCACCCCACTGGTGACCGATCTCCATGCGGAATATGACCCGTCTACAACCACTCCTTGCTTTCTGTGGGCAAGCCAGTTCTGGATCCACAAAGCAATGTCCCCTTGGATCCCATGCCTCCTTACTTTCTCAATAAGCCTTGTGTAGGCGTACCTTATTATGTACACTACATCAACTGCTCTTTCTTCATCAATGTGTTTAGTCACATCCTCAAAAAATTCAATCAGGCTCGTAAGGCACGACCTGCCCTTGACAAAGCCATGCTGACTACACCTAATCATATTATACCTCTCCAAATGTTCATAAATCCTGCTTCTCAGGATCTTCTCCATCAACTTACCAACCCCTGAGGTAAGTTTCACTGGTCTATAATTTCCTGGGCTATCTCTACTCCCTTTCTTGAATAAAGGAGCAACATCCACAATCCTCCAGTCCTCCGGAACCTCTCCTGTCCCCATTGATGATGCAAAGATCATCGCCAGAGGCTCAGCAATCTCCTCCCTCACCTCCCACAGTAGCCTGTGGTACATCTCATCCGGTGCCGGTGACTTATCCAACTTGATGCTTCCCAAAATTTCCAGCACATCCTCTTTCTTAATATTCACATGCTCAAGCTTTCCAGTCTGCTGCAAGTCATCACGACAATCACCAAGATCCTTTTCCATAGTGAATGCTGAAGTAAAGTATTCATTAAGTACTTCTGTTATTTCCTCCAGTTCCATACATACTTTCCCATTGTCGCACATGAAAGGTCCTATTCTTTCACCTCTTATCTTCTTGCTGTTCACAGACTTATAGAATGCCTTGGGTTTTTCCTTAATTCTGCCCGCCAAGGCCTTCTCATGGCCCTTTCTGGCTCTCCTAATTTCCTTCTTAAGCTCCTTAAGTTTGTTTCACGATTGTACACAACCACGTCTCCTTTTCCTGTTTCTGATGCAGACAGTGTTGACAACGTGGAGTTTGCGACAATTTGTCTGCAGATTTTACGTTTGCAGAGCTGGCTTATTTGTACTGTTTTTATTGAAGCAATTGCTGTCATGGGGCAAAAAATTGAACAGCACAAGATTTTTGTGCACATTGGTCATTACAGATGAGAGGGAACATTGTTTGACAGTCTTCCTTTTTATGTTTTTTTTGGAGTTTCTTTGTTTCTCTGGCTGTTAGGAGATAAATCTCAAGGTTGTATAATGTATACATTCTTTGATATTTAATGTAGTTTGAACTTGAACTTTGAATACTTCACATGCCGCTAGGCACAACTGTTCACCCAATGTTATCCAAGGGAAAAGCATTTTGGTGCACCCACGTGTACATATGTGAATGCACATCCATTCAAACACATACATGCATAAGTTCAAGTGCACACACACTAACATTCAGGTCAGATCCAATTCAGATTTATTTACCATATGTACATTGAAACATACAGTGAAATGCATTGTTTGTGTCAACGACCAAGCACCTAAGGATGTGCTGGAAGCTACCCACAACACACATTCCAGCACCAACATAGCATGCCTTCCATATTTGGCAGAACAATGCAAAACATTACAAAACAAAACATAAATTGAACCCCGTTCCTCCGCCCCCACGTACCCATGCACATACTGTACACCCATAGATATATACAGTACAGTCCTCTAACCACAGGACAGGCCAGGTTTGGCCTCCAGCCTCCAGTGCCTCGTGGATCTGAAGGCATTGGGCCTTCAACTTCCCCAGTGGTCTCACAGAGATCTGCAGACTTGGGGCTCCAGCCCTCTGGCCAAATTCTGGACTCATGCATTCCGAGATTCAAAGGTTCATTGGTTCATTAATTATCAAGGTGTACAACTCTGAAATTCTTCAGTTCTTTGGGTAGTCATGAAATCAAGAAAACAAAGAAGATCATGACACATCAACCCCCCAAATCCCTCCTTCTGTACAAAAAAATGAACAAAATGAATCGGGTATTTCCATCCCAAATACCCCTTCCTGCACAATAAAATGAACAAAACAGATCAGACACATCAATCCCCAAATCCTTCTTCCAGTACGAAAATCTAGCAAAATGGATCTGGCATATTGACCCCCAAAACCGCCTCTTTGAACAAAAAATAAACAAAAAGGTTGGGTGAAAAAACACAGAACGTAAAAACCATAAGACCAAAGTCCACATATAAAACGCAGAAAAAAACTGGGTAATATTCTCTGAGTGCAGCGATAAGCTCTCCTCTCTCTGGTACAAAACAACCGATCAAAAGGCAAGCAGCCAGCGCTCAGCCTCTGCACACACTTTGATGCTTCAATCTCCCTCATTGCTTTAATCGGCAAACAACAGAAGCTTTAATCAGTGAAATGGAGTCAAAGATTGGCTCACGCACCATCCTGCAGCATTCTCATGACAAGATTTGTTCATACTGCCACTGTCTCTGCCTCCTGGACTGCAGAGCGCTGAAACACCCAAACAATCTCCAAACAGCAAAACACAGGCTCCATCAGTTCCAGAATCACATTCAAGAAGGGAAACAGATGTAAAAGACATAAAAGAAGTGAAAAAGATGGTTTCATGATCTATCCAGAAGATGTTGGACAAAGGAGCATTGTAAGTAGGCGGCATCTTCACATATATGAAAGCCAACGTACTTGCATATTCACGTTTATTTTTGTGCACGTACTCAAAAACACCAAAAATGCATGCCTGCAAACACAACTATGTGTGTAAACACAGTTGTACACCCTTGAGCTATCAGGCTCCTGACCAATGTGGATAATGTCACCTACCTCATCAGTGAACTGATTTGACAACCTATGGACTCACTTTCAAGGACTCTACAACTCCTGTTCTCTTATTTATTAATTCATTCATTCATTCATTCATTCATTCATTCATTCATTTATTTATTTATTTATTTATTTATTTATTTATTTATTTATTTATTTGTGTATCTGTACATTTTGTCTTCTGTTTTCAGTCTTTATGTGTAGTTTTTCATTGACTCTATTGCATTTCTTTGTTTACTGAAAGAAAATGAATTTTGGGGTAGAATATGGTGACAACGTCTGGGGCCCCAGTACTGTGCAACGTCTTAGGCACATGTAAAAAACTCTGTATAGTGAAGATACTTTCAAAAGTAATGAAATGAAAAGTTCCTACATATAAAAATATGCTATTAAAAGCAGTAAACAGTAAAAAACAAAATCAAATCAATATTTGGTGTGACCACCCATTGCCTTTAAAACTGCATCAGTTCCCTTAGGTACACTATTGTGCAGTTCTATAAGAAAATTGGCTGGTAGGTTGTTCAAAGCATCTTGGGGAATGTGCCATGACTCTTCTGCAGACTTTGGCTGTCTTGCTTGAGTCTCTCTCCAGGTAATCCCAGACAGTCTCGATGATGTTGAGATCAGGGCCCTATGATGGCCATACCATTTGAAATTATATTAAAATGTCTAGGGAACCTCAGACTTTTGCACAATACTGTATATACACTTTGGCATTAATTTACCTTGAACTTTGAAATTTTAGACACATACTGTAAATGAATGGAAAAGCACATAAAAATTCTGGAGGAACTCAGCAGGTCTGGTGGCATATAGGGAGGGAAGTAAACCATTGAAGACTTTGGGCTGAGGTTCTTTCTCAGAACTCCCCCTTATAGATGCTGCCTGACCTGCTGAGTTCCTCTAGCATTTTGAATGTTTTGCTTGAGACTTCCAGCATCTGCAGAATCTCTTAAGTAAAT
The DNA here is from genome assembly GCF_048418815.1 of Hemitrygon akajei. NCBI lineage: Eukaryota > Metazoa > Chordata > Chondrichthyes > Myliobatiformes > Dasyatidae > Hemitrygon > Hemitrygon akajei. The sequence continues at coordinate 36,574,869 of NC_133138.1, read as the reverse complement.
GAACAGACACCTGCAAAAACAATTGAACAGACAGACATCACTCAAACATGAGAAGTCCTCAAACTCATTGATGCACCTACATAAGGAGACACAAGTAAATATACTCCTCATCAATATGCATAAGCATACATTAATTTTAATTTGGTAATTGGAATTATTATCAAGGGTGGTGGATCCCAGTCTAATGCAGAGAGGATATGAAGCATTTATTTTACACTGGTAGAACTAAAGGAAGAAATGAGATTGAATTACTTTTTTTTCTCCAATCTTGTGACCATAGCTGTTTCTGGGGTAGAAAGTACTGTGACTTCCTTATAGGTAGTGGGTTTCAGATTGAGTTTTTGAAAGGACATTTGTCATTTGCACTGTGCAGTTCACTGTATCGTTCCAGCAAACAGAGGAGGGCGCAATAGCACCGTAAATTTATTGTTAATCTTGATTTTGTTAAAAGAGACGGAAATCTAATATCGAAAGTTTTGCACTTGGTTAGCTGAAGAACAATAAGCAAGTGTTAGAGAGAGACAGCATGGAAACAGGCCATTTGGAAGGATGATGGGTAATGTTCCTGTCAAGCCTGGGGGCTATGCTGCTTGAATTGCAATGGCACAGTAGGAAGCTTTTTACTTATTTACTTACTGCCCATTACACTGCTAGTGTTTAGGGCAGCAACGAAGATCCTCCATGTCTGGCGGTGTTCAGGGCTTCCTTCATTGTGTCAGTAGCCTCTACTCAGTTTTCACTACTGTCAGCCATGCAAACCCTGGGTGGAGACTCGGGTCTACCATTGCACTCAGATGTAGGATCCTTTATTGCTGTTTTGGTAACTTTTTTTTGACCAGCCAGGATTGTTAGCCTTCAACTGAACCCTTGAACCTGGAGGATTGGTGGATCACTATTAGTCTGGCCTCTAACCTTTGACCTATTTGACATGGGGACCCTACTAAGAGCCAAAACATAAAGGCCTGACTCTAGCCAGCGTAAGTCTCCTGGTCACTTGAGGCACACAAGCCTCCAAACACAACCAGGTAGTGTCCTCCTGTAGGAGGATGCCTTTTGGCCTGTTTTATGAACAGTTTCGTCCCCTCTACTATTGGTTAGAGCCTATGAACAGTACCTCACTATTTTAGCTCTCTTTTTGCAGAATTTACTTATTTTTATATAGTATGCTGCCACAAAAAAAAACAAAATTTCATGACATATGTCAGTGATAATAAACCCAATTCTGATTTTGATTCTGACCATTGCCACCTGCTTTTCCTCCATTCCTAACTTTACCTATTTTGTTCTCTCCACATTTCCATCAGCTAGCCTCCTCATCCCCAGATTCAAGTGCCCATCTGCACACAACGGGCAATTTACAGTGGGCAATTCACTCCACAACATGCATAGCTTTGGGATGTGAGTGGAAAGAAGGGAACCCAAAGGAAATCATGTGGTCTCAGAGAGAATGAGCAAACTCCATTTAAACAGCATCGGAATTCAGAATTGAACTAAGGGTGTCTCTTGGACGATCCAAATAATACTGATTCAAATTTTGTGTTACTTATGAGGCATAGATCGAGCGGATAGCTAGAGACTTTTCCCATTGTGGAAATGAGTAATACAAGGGGGAAATGACTAATACAATTTCAAGATGATCGGAGAATAGTATAGAGGGATGTCAGAGGAAAGGTCTTTACACAGAGAGTAGTGACTGTGTGGAACACTTCCCATGGTGGTAAGAGAGACAGATACATCAGGGACATTTTAAGTAACTTTTAAATAGGCACATGGATGATAGAAAAATGGAAGGCTATAAAGGAGGGAAGGGTTAGATTGATCTCAGAGTAGGCTAAAAGTAGGGCCAGAGAATAGTAAATATGTGGGATTCTTAGCCACAGATGGCTGTGGACATCAAGCCATTGAATATATTTAAAGTGCAGGTTGATTTGTTCACATTTAGACAGGGCATCGAAAATTATGGGGAAATATCAGGAGAATGGGATTGAGTGGGATATTAAGTCAGCCATTATGGAATGGTAGATCAGACTCAATGGGCCAAATGGCCTAACTTTGCTCCTATGTCTTATGGTCTTATAAAAGTTCGGCACATCATGGACTGTGTTTTACTGTATGTTCTAACTCAGTGAAACCTAATTCTTTATTATTGCCATGCAATATCAGTAAGTGCAATATAATTCATATACCTCCAGCCAGACAGCCATCTTGAAGATGCTGAAAAGCTGAAATAAAACAAAACATTTCACTTAAAGCTGAAACATTACCCTCAGTTCTCATGATCTGCTCTTGCCGAGCAGACTCAATGGGCTAACTGGGATAGATGCTCCTGCATCTTATACCTTATAGACTCAGTAATGTTCCTTCCCACATTACTGCTAACAAAAGGGCTCTCTGAACTATCGTTTAGAAAATACGGCCACCAGATAAAATGCCCATCAGATAGAGATTCTGCTTCACATCTCCAGGAATATGGGTTCAATCTTGACCGATGGTGTATTGATTAGCTGGTGCGGCACAGTCACGTAGCAGTTTGTGTAATGCCTTTACAGTGACAGTGACCTAGGTTCAATTCCTATCCCTGTCTGTAAGGAGTTTGTATGTTCTCCTTGAGACTGCATGGGTTTCCTTCGGGTGCTCTGGTTTCCTCCCACATTCTAAAGATGTATGGGTTAGTTCTGTAGGTTAATTGGTCACATGCGTGTAATTGGGAGTGCAGGCTCTTGAACCTGAAGGGCCTGTAACTGAGCAATATCTCTAAATTAACAAAAAATATACCTGCATCCTTACCAAAAGAAATGTAAAAAAAGACCAGGTCTAGTTTTCTACTGAACGTTCACAGGGAACAGCCAGCAGATATTCTCATATCTGGACTGTTTCCAAGTGGAGGTAAAAGCAAAGTCTTTGCACATCTGAGCACTGGGTCCAAGCAACCATTGGGGAAGATACTTTGGGAGGAATCCCAAATGTGCAAGCATTAACATGGTGGATATATTTGCATGGTGATTATTGAAAATGAAGATTCTGCACCAGAGGTTTCGATGTTGAAATTAACAGTCTTCTGTGTAAGAGGAAGGAGTCATTTTCTTCCATCCACTTGCTTGAAAAACTTGAAGATACCACCTCCTAGTCTAATGACAGCTCCTATTCTATTGTTGTAAGACTCTCAAACAGACCTTTTGTAAGATAATGATCAACTCCCAATTTTTCCAGTTACCTCATTGTGGCCCTACTGCAGAGGCCAAGTCATTGGGTATATTTAAGGCACAGGCTGATAAATTATTGATTAGTTAGGCATGAAGGGATATAGGGAGAAGGCAGGATATTGGAGCTGAGTGGAAAAATAGATCAGCCAGGATGAAATAGTGGAGAAGACTCAATGGGCTAAATTGCCTAATTCTGCTCCTATATCTATGGTCTTGTGACCTTAACACCACAGAGGGTATGCTGAGAGCAGCCCACAATCGTCATCACTAACTCCAGCGCCTACATAGCATGTCCAAAATGCTTGGTAGTACAATACAGAACACAACAAGCAACAAATCAATAATAGTGAACCGATCTAGGGGCTGGATAAAGAAAGGATCGAACATCTGGCCAACAAAGATCCCCTATTTTGATTGGACAAGTTGTCTGAGTGAGTATTGATACAAAGGGAACAGTAGAATTCATGTTCTAAGTTGTTGGCCCAGCATAAGCATAGTTACATTGTTGTTTGTGCAGAGACAATAAGTGCGAGCTTCGATTAATTATGAGTTGCCTAGAGAGTTTCATAACCTCTTTCCATTGACGAATGGTCAACAGCAGGGAGGCCAAAACTGAGCACAGTACTTTTAAGTGTGGCCTCACCAGTGTTTTGTACAATTGCACCCTGACCTCTCAACTTCTGATCGTGATCTTCCTGGTCTCTTTTCTGGATTCTGATTCTGATTCGATCTGTTAAGTATTTATAATTAAATGATAGCATCAGAATTAGTCAGCACACCTTGGTACACCACTTTGACCAGTAGTCTAAACCCGGCGAGGGTAACCAGCAGCCTCATACCCCAGTGAGAGAGGGACATGCCTGTCCTAGCATGAAAGCTCAGCTCCAGCGGATGAGATCTACAGTGAGACCCAATGGCTAAGAAGGTGGTACTGCAACGCAGTATGGAGAGCAAGGGACATGATAAGGCACAGAAGATGTCATTGTCATCCACTGCAACCAAGGAAAACCCCAGTTCATAATGCCTGATCATACCACTGGAGCTGGACTTCTGAGGCCAAGAGAGGCTGGAACTGCCACAGTGCATGGCTTTTCACTTTAAAAGTTCTCCCACACAGGTTTCCTGTCATCGTCAGATGTGATGGATCGCCACCACAGTGCAGTACATAAAACCTACTATAAATTACAATGAACTATATATACTGTATATAAAATCCAAGCAGTGCAAAAAGAGAGCAAAAATACAGTGAGATGGTGTTCATGGGTTCATTGTCTATTTAAACATCTGATGGCAAAGGGGAAATGCTGTTCCTGAAATGTCAAGGGTGTGTTGTGTTTTTAGGTTCCTGTATCTCCTCTCTGATGTTAACAATGAGAAGGAAGCATGTCCTGGGTGGTGGGGGCCCTTAGTGATGGATGCCACCTTTTTTGAGGCCTGGTTTTTTGATTGTGGCTGAGTTGATAACCCAGTGTTTTCAAATATTGTCCATTGGAGTCTTCATACCAGATAGTGATACAACATGTTCAAATGCTCTGCATGGCTCATCTGTAGTAATTTGCGAGTGTATTTTGTGACATACCAAATCTCCTCCATCACCAAATGAAATATAGTGACAACTGTGTCTTCTTCATAAATGCATCAATGCTGGACCCAGGATAGATCTTCAGGAATATTGATATCCAGGAACTTGAAAATTGATAGGGGCCTACATGGGATACAAGCCTGTCAACTAGTTCAACCAACCCTTCAGACGAATTCTTGATACAAGGTAGTGAAGAAGACATTTGGCAAGTTTGTCTTCATCAGATCGGGCATTGAATACAAGAGCTGGGACACTGTGTTACAGCTGAAAAAGACATTGTTGAGACCACACCTGGAAAATTGTGTGCAGTTCAGGTTGTCATACTAGAGGAAGGATGTGATTAAGCTAGAACTTAAACAGAAAGAAACAGAAGACATTCACGAAGATGTAATTGGGACTTGAGGGCCTGAGTGATAAGGAGAGACTGGATAGACTGGGACTGTTTACCCTGGAGAGAAGGAGCCTTATCGCTAAACTTACAAAGGAATATAAAATCACAAGAGGCAGGATAAGGTTAATGGTTACAACATTTTACCTGGGTAGGGGAGAATTATACTCAAGAATATACACTCTGTGGCCACTTTATTAGGTACACCTGTACACCTGCTCATTAATGCAAATATCCAATCACCCAATCAGATGGCAGAAACTCAATGCATAGAAGTATGTTGACATGGTCAAGAGGTTCTGTTATTTTTCAAATATCCGAATGAGGGAAGAAGATTGAGCTTAGTAACTTTGACTGTAGAATGATTGTTGGTGCCAGATAGGGTGACTTGAGTATCTCAGAAACTGCTGATCTCCCAGATATTCTCTCACAACCTTCTCTAAAGTTTACAGAGATTAGTGTGGAAAGCCAAAAGTATCATGTGAACAGCAGATCTGTGTGCAATAATGCCTTGTTTCTCACTTAGAGGAGAGTGGCCAAACTGGTTCAAGTTGACAGGAAGGCGGCAGTAACTCAAATATCTATGCATTACAACAGTGGTGTAGCCAGCTAGTGGTGTGGTGGCATCCGCACCGGACTTCTAGGAGAGTGGTTCCGGTTCACATCCAGCTGGCTCCTTGCACACTGTCCATCCATGCTGGGCTGAGCATCAAGCTAGCAACTCAGCCTCGCAAGAAAAAGGCAAAAATGCTAAAGAAACAGCAAGATTGCTGCCCGATGTGCCACAAGGTGTGGAAAGGAACAGCGACAACAGTGGTGTGAGGAAGAACACCTCAAGTCTTGTAGTGGACTGCAGCAGAATACCACACCGGGTTCCCCTTCAGTACCTTGTAAAGAGGCCATTAGGTGTAGGGTTACATTGAGAAGACAAAGGACTTGAGAGAAAAGTTTGTACATTGTAGGTAAAGGAATAAGTTGGTAGAAGAAGTGGTTGAGGCTTTCAGAAGACATCTGGACAGGCTCATGTACTGGAAGGATTTACAGGGATAGGTCTACATGCAAAGAAATGGAATTCACTTAGATATGCACTTCAACTGATGTAAAATATTTCAGCTGATGCGCCTGTTTCTGTGATGTATAACCCCCTACTATACTTCTATCAATCTATAACACAACAATTTGGATCAAAAGGGAATCTTCTCCTTCTCCAGAGAAAAAAGTATTTGACCTCTCGAGTCTCTGGCACAATTGAGGTGTGAAGGAATCAGAAATACCAAAATGATGTCATCTTTACTCGACTGTGTCAAAGATAATTGATGCAAGCGCAGAAAGAAATACAAATCCATCTCGGTATCTCATGCTGCTTCACAACAAGAAAGAACTGCTGAGGTTCAGGAGAGACAAGCACAACTTTGCTTTGAAAGTATACTTGAATATTTACAAAATTAGAAGTAGAAAGTTTTGGAAATACTCAGCAGGTCAGGCAATGCCTCTAGAGAAGGAAACAGAGTTCATGTTTCAGAGCGGGAAAAATGTTGAAAGCTTTCTTTTTTATCTTCTTACTAATTATTATTTGAAATGTTCAGACATTGAGAAGCAACACCCAAAGGTTATCTAGTAAAGACTGCCAGATCCTTGTTTTAAATGTAATTAATTATTAGTTTATTACTATTAGATAAGACCATATGACATAAAAACAGAATTAGGCCATTTGGTCCATCAAATCTGTTCCGCCATTCCAACGTGGCTGATCTATTATCCCTCTCAATCCCATTCTCCTGCCTTCTTCCTGTAACCCTTGATGCCCTGACTAATCAAGAACCTGCCAGACTCCACTTTAAGTATACCAAATGACTTGGCCCCTACAGCTGTCAGTGGCAGTGGATTTCACAGATTTACCACTCTGGCTAAAGAAATATACTGAGATACAGTACAGTGCAAAAGTCTTAGGCATGTATATATAGCTAATGAGCACGTATATAGCATAATATATAGCATGTATATATAGCTAATATATAGTCATAGATGAGAGCTACAGGGAGGTAGTCACACCTAGGCTGCAGGAAGCAGGTCGTTGGGTGACAGTCCGAGGGGGGAAAGTGATGGAGAGTAGACAGGTAGTGCAGAGCACCCCTGTAGCCATTCCCCTGAACAATAAGTTTACCGTCCTGGATACTGTTGGCGAGGATAACCGACCAGTTGTGAGCCACGGTGGCAGGGCCTCTGGCACTGAGTCTGACCCTGTGGTGCAGAAGGATGGGACAGAGAAGAGGACAGCTGCCGTCATTGGAGACTCTATAGTCAGGGGAGCAGACAGGAGATTTTGTGGACGTGAGAAGGACACCCACATGATTTGTTGCCTCCCGGGTGCCAGGGTCCGGGATGTCTCTGACCGAGTGCATGACATACTGTTATGAGAAGGAAAGTGACCAGAAGTCATGATAGATGTTGGTACCAATGACATAGGCAGGAAGAGGGAAGAGGTCCTGAAGTGTGAGTTTCGGGAACTAGGCAGAAGGCTGAAGAACAGGACCTCAAGGGTGGTGTTCTCAGGATTGCTGCCAGTGCTCTGTGATAGTGATGGTAAGAATTGGAGGAGATGGCAGTTGAATACGTGGCTGAGGAGTTGGTGCGGGGGGCAGGGTTTTAGATTTTTGGAGCATTGGGATCTCTTCTGGGGAAGGTGGGACCTGTACAGATTGGATGGGTTGCACCAAACTCGAGGGGGAGCAATATCCTTGCAGGTAGGTTTGCTAGCATGGTTCAGGAGGGTTTAAACTAATTTGCAAGGGGGATGGGACCAGGAGCGATAGTGCTGTGAAAGAAGTGCATGGAGTAAAGCCAGATCTAACATACAGAGAGGCTTTGATGAAAAAGAAGCAGAATAAAGGGTGTAAAGGTAGTAAGGTAGAAGAGCTAAAGTGTGTGTACTTCAATGCAAGAAGCATCAGGAACAAAGGTGATGAACTGAGAGCTTGGATACATACATGGAATTATGATGTAGTGGCCATTACAGAGACTTGGCTGGCACCAGGGCAGGAATGGATTCTCAATATTCCTGGATTTCAGTGCTTTAAAAGGGATAGAGAAGGGAGAAAAAGGGGAGGAGGGGTGGCATTACTAGTTAGGGATATTATTACCAGCTACAGAAAGGGTGAGTAATGTAGCAGGATCCTCTTTTGAGTCAGTATGGGTGGAAGTCAGGAACAGGAAGGGAGCAGTTACTTTATTGGGGGTATTCTATAGGCCCCCTGGTAGCAGCAGAGATTCTGAGGAGCAGATTGGGATGCAGATTTTGGAAAGGTGCAAAAATAACACGGTTGTTATCATGGGTGACTTTAACTTCCCTAATATTGATTAGCACTTGTTTAGTTCCAAGGGTTTAGATGGGGCAGAGTTTGTTAAGTGTGTCCAGGATGGATTCTTGTCACAGTATGTTGACAGGCCGACTAGGGGGAATGCCATACTAGATCTAGTATTAGGTAACGAACCGGGTCAGGTCACAGATCTGTCAGTGGGTGAGCATCTGGGGGACAGTGATTGCCACTCCCTGGCCTTTAGCATTATCATGGAAAAGGATAGAATCAGAGAGGACAGGAAAATTTTTAATTGGAGAAGGGCAAATTATGAGGCTATAAGGCTAGAACTTGTGGATTGAATTGGGATGATGTTTTCACAGGGAAATGTACAATGGACATGTCGTTGATGTTTAAGGATCTTTTGCAGGATGTTAGGGATAAATTTGTCCCGGTGAGGAAGATAAAGAATTGTAGAATGAAGGGACCATGGGTGACAAGTGAAGTGGAAAATCTAGTCAGGTGGAAGAAGGCAGCATACATGAGGTTTAGGAAGCAAGGATCAGATGGGTCTATTGAGGAACATAAGATAGCAAGAAAGGAGCTTAAGTAGGGGCTGAGAAGAGCAAGAAGGGGGCATGAGAAGGCCTTGGCGAGTAGGGTAAAGGAAAACCCCAAGGCATTCTTCAATTATGTGAAGAACAAAAGGATGACAGGAGTAAAGGTAGGACCGATTAGAAATAAAAGTGGGAAGATGTGCCTGGAGGCTGTGGAGTGAACGAGGTCCTCAATGAATACTTCTGTTCGGTATTCACAATTTAGAGGGAATTTGATGACGGTGAGGACAATATGAGTGAGGTTAATGTTCTGGAGCATGTTGATATCAAGGGAGAGGAGGTGTGGGAGTTGTTAAAATACATTAGGACGGATAAGTCCCTGGAGCCTGACGGAATATTCCCCAGGCTGCTCCATGAGACAAGGGAAGAGATTGCTGAGCTTCTGGCTAGGATCTTTATGTCCTCGTTGTTCACAGGAATGGTACCGGAGGATTGGAGGGAGGCGAATGTTGTCCCCTTGTTCAAAAAAGGTAGTAAGGATAGTCCGGGTAATTATAGACCAGTGAGCCTTACGTCTGTGGTGGGAAAGCTGTTGGAAAAGATTCTTAGAGATAGGATCTATGGGCATTTAGAGAATCATGCTTTGATCAGGAACAGTCAGCATGGCTTTGTGAAGGGCAGATCGTGCCTAACAAGCCGGATAGAGTTCTTTGAGGAGGTAACCAAGCATCTAGATGAGGGTAGTGCAGTGGATGTGAGCAACATGGATTTTAGTAAGGCATTTGACAAGGTTCCACATGGTAGGCTTATTCGGAAAGTCAGAAGGCATGGGATCCAGGGAAGTTTGGCCAGGTGGATTCAGAATTGGCTTGCCTGCGGAAGGCAGAGGGTCGTGGTGGAGGGAGTACATTCAGATTGGAGGATTGTGACTAGTGGTGTCCCACAAGGATCTGTTCTGGGACCTCTACTTTTTGTGATTTTTATTAACAACCTGGATGTGGGGGTAGAAGGGTGGGTTGGCAAATTTGCAGACAGCCCAAAGGTTGGTGGTGTTGTAGATAGTGTAGAGGATTGTCGAAGATTGCAGAGAGACATTGATAGGATGCAGAAGTGGGCTGAGCAGTGGCAGATGGGGTTCAACCCAGAGAAGTATGAGGTGGTACACTTTGGAAGAATAAACTCCAAGGCAGAGTACAAAGTAAATGGTAGGATACTTGGTAGTGTGGAGGAGCAGAGGGATCTGGGGGTACATGTCCACAGATCCCTGTAAGTTGTCTCACAGGTAGATAGGGTAGTTAAGAAAGCTTATGGGGTGTTAGCTTTCATAAGTCAAGGGATAGTGTTTAAGAGACGTGATGTAATGATGCAGCTCTATAAAACTCTAGTTAGGCCACACTTGGAGTACTGTGTCCAGTTCTGGTCGCCTCACTATAGGAAGGATGTGGAAGCATTGGAAAGGGTACAGAGGAGATTTACCAGGATGCTGCCTGGTTTAGAGAGTATGGATTATGATCAGAGATTAAGGGAGCTAGGGCTTTACTCTTTGAAGAGGAGGATGATGAGAGGAGACATGATAGAGGTGTACAAGATATTAAGAGGAATAGACAGAGTGGACAGCCAGCACCTCTTCACCAGGGCACCACTGCTCAGTACAAGAGGACATGGCTTTAAGGTAAGGGGAGGGAAGTTCAAGGGGGATATTAGAGGAAGGTATTTTACTCAGAGAGTGGTTGGTGTGTGAAATGCACTGCCTGAGTCAGTGGTGGAGGCAGATACACTAGTGAAGTTTAAGAGACTACTAGACAGGTATATGGAGGAATTTAAGGTGAGTGGTTATATGTGATGCAGGGTTTGAGGGTCAGCACACTTTTGTGGGCCGAAGGGCCTGTAATGTGCTGTATTATTCTATGTAATATTTCTAAGACGTTTACACAGTACTGTAGTAGTGTTATGTGTTGCACTGGACTGCTGCAAAAAAAAAAAATTTCATGACATAAGTGAGTGATGATAAAGCTGGGTCTCTATTGTGGACTGAGAGAGCTAAAGGGGCGGTGAAAGGGAATTCACGGTTGGGAAAAGGGGAAGGGATAGGGGAGGGAGTAGGAAGCACATTCTGTAATGCTCAATAAACCAATTGTTTGGAATCAAATGATCTTGCCTGGTGTCTCATGGCTGGGTGTGTCTGCACTCGCGCACTCACTGTCGCAGCACACCTTCTCTGCCACCTATCACACACTCCTCTCACAGTGCTCCACGCTCATCATTCCCAATATACTTCACTCCTGCCAAATTTACAAACTCACTTTCCACTTCACATTGACAAATGCAATACTGTGCAAATATTTTAGACACCCTAGCTATATATGTGTCTTAGAGTTTTGCTCCGTGCTGCAAACACTGCAAGCCATCCATGCAAATCATTGCCTGAGGCCTCCATCGATCAGAGTTGACCATGGATGTTGCATCCTAGCTGTCTGGATACACAAGCCTGGGCAGTACGATACGGAGAGCAAACTGTTGCCCGCGTTGCAAGCTCCCCATCTCCTCACACCTAATGAATGGCAAAGACCAATATCGTTTGGTATCAGCAGCATCACAGGAGTTGCCAGTTAGCATTGAACTCAATGTAGGACTGCCTTAGGACTTCAGCTCCAGACTTTTCCCTCTGGGTGGGTCCCGATGAGTGGGTATAGCCGCAAGGTTTGAGAACAGAGTTTTCCTTCTCCTTGATGAGCTGCCATCTATATGTATATTTAATGCAGATATTGATAGATTCTTGACTAGTCAGGGAATAAAGGGATATGGGGAGAAGACAGGAAATTCAGCTGAAAGAAAAAATGGATCAGCTATGATGAAACTGGTTTGGTATTGACTAGATGGGTCAAATGGCCTATTTATGCTCCAATGCTTTATGGTCCTATGGTCTAAATGAAGTGCAAAGGCCATAACGATGTCATACATCACAGAAACAGGCCCTTTGGCCCATTTTGTCAATACTGAGCCAATTAATTGTCCTACTTCCATTGACTTGCAGTGGGACCATAGCCCTCCATACCCCTATCATTATTGTACCTACCAAAAATTCACTTAAATGTTCATATTGAACTTGCATCGACCACTTGTGCTGGCATATCATTCCAGGTAGACTTAGACTTCAGAAGTTCATCTTTATTCTGGTCTATTGAGGAATTTTGTAACAATGGGACAGAAGGTGTCCTTGAAGCATGTTTTCAATCCTTTGCACTTTTTCCCCAATGGAAAGGAGAAGAAATGATCAGAATGGGAGAAGTCCTTGATTATGTGAGACTCCTAGAGTATTATTGCATGGAAGCATGTCCTTTTGCCCAATTGATCCATTATAACATAACCTCCTCCCTGCTAGCCCTAGTTGCTTGTGTTCAGCCTGTAAACTTCCAAGCTTATCCCTCCATATACCTATCTAAATATCTTCTAAATGTTGCACTTGTACCCTCCTCAATCACTACTTCTGGCAGCTCATTCCAGATACTTGTTGCCCTCTAAGCAAGGAAGTTACCATTCAGGTCTCTTTTAAAATTATCCCCTTTTATCTTGAATTTGTGCCCACTAGATTTGGACTGCACATTCCTAAGGAAAAGACTATGACCTTTGATGACCACCTTATCTATACTCATGATTTTATAAACTTCCTTCAGGTCACCTCTCATTCTCCTATGATTCATAGAAACATAGACAGCCTACAGCACAATACAGGCCTTTCAGCCCACAACGCTGTGCCAAACATGTCCTTACTTATTCAATGAATAAAAATTCAGTGTGTCCAACCGCTCCCTATAAAGTTCAAAGTTCAAAGGAGATTTATTATCGAAGTACATATACGTCACCAAATACTAGATTCATTATCATTTGGGCAATCACTGTAAATAGAAGAAACACAAGACACAATGAAAACCCACTTCTGATCAGAGATGGACAAGCTACCAATGTGCAAAAGACAACAAAATTCTGCAAATACAATAAAAGAATGAAAAATAATGATAATAAATAAATAAGCAATAACTATCGAGAACATGAGTTGTTAAAAGTGAGACTCTCTAGTCTAGGCAGCACCCTTATAATCTTTTCTGCACCCTCTTCAGTTTGACATGTCTAACTGGGTCAAAACTGTGAACAATACTCCAGGTGCAGTCTCACCAACAGCTTACGTAGTTGCAACATGTGTCCCTACTCCACATCTGCGATGACCTGTTGACAGATGATGAAAGGTCATTGCCTTGAAATGTCAATGCCTTATCTCCCTTCACACACGTTGGAGAATACTTCCAAGATTGATAATTTTAACGCAAACACAAGGAAATCTACAGATGCTGGAAATTCAAGCAACACACACAAAATGCTGGTGGAACACAGCAGGACAGGCAGCAGCTATAGGAAGAAGTACAGTCGACGTTTCGGGCCGAGACGCATCGTTAGGACTCAGTGTTGCTTGATAATTTTAAGTTCATTTTCCTAACATCTACTGCTCTTTGGGTTTATGATCATGATGGGTTAGATTAAAAACATGTGAGACTGTGTGGGAGTTGTAGTAAAGGCAGCAATAACCTGGAACAGTTGTAGTCAAGAAAGACTGCTGGCACACCTCTGCTTACCACACATCACATAGATTGTGGCATTGCATACTCAAGCCAAATGAGTGAGGGCTCTGTAGTGAGACTTCTCTAGAAAGGTCTTCCTGAGGTCCAGCAATCCTTTACACAATAGAGACAGAAGGAGAGTCCCAGAGTGATTTGCCGCATCGGAGCATGGGTCCTTATGTTATGTAAACTTCAAATGTCTTTAACTCCAACTTTTCCTACACAACCTCGATGATTTCATTGATACTGCTTCCTGCACCCAAGCAGAGCTCGTTGACATCATCAACTTTGCCTCCAACTTCCACCTTGCTCTCAAATTTACCTGGTCCTTTTCAGAATCACCCTCCCCTTTCATGATCTCTCTCTCTCTCTCTCTCGACAGTTTAACTACTAATATCATTTATAAAGGGGATGAGTGAGCCCTGGGCTGGATGTCCTGCTCACTTAAGGAAGGTGAAGTGTCTTTCATAGCCTCTCCTTTCCAGGTGTAGTGATCACCGCAGACCACTGGTTGGTCACTCGCACATGGCCTCTCCTACATTACTGTGCCCATAGCAACAACTTCACGTGGCGTCCCTGTTCTTACTGAGTTTGCTATGTCATGGCGCGATCGAGTATCCAGTGGTACAACTGGACCGGCAGGCTGGACTCAACCTTGATTGGCAGCCAGCTTAGAAGGACAACTCTGACTCCAAATCCAGTAGATGGGACTCATTAGCATCACCAGGCAATCCGTCTTGAAGGAAAACTCTAATACTCAACCTACAGTTTGAGTTTGCGGCAGTCGTCACAGCTCGCTGTGCCATGGTAGAATGCCCCCCGGCCTAAAGAGTGGAATCGGTCCATACGCACACCAATCCTCACTATAAACCTACACAGTGCAGGTGGGAAAAAAATGATCTTCGCAAGCGAAGAACCAGCCATCATCTTTTATAAACCTATTGATTCCCACATCTTCCTGAACTATTCCTCTTCCCACCCTGTCGCTTGTAAAAATGCCAACCCCTTCTCTCAATTCCTGCGCATCTGCTCTCAGGTTGAGGATTTCATTCCAGAACTAATGAGATGTCCTCCTTCTACAAAGAAAGAGGTTTTCCTTCCTCCACTATCAATGCCACCCTCACCCGGATCTCTTCAATTTCATGAATACCTGGCTGCACTTTATCTTCCCTCCCACCAAGGATAGTGTTCCTCTTGTCCTCACCTACCACCCCACTAGCCTCCACATCCATCACATAATTCTCCATAACTTCTGCCATCTCCAACAGGATCTCACCATCAAACACATTTCCCTCCCACCCACATTCCACTTTTCGCAGGGATCACTCCCTATGCGACTCCCTTGTCCACTTATCCCTCCTCACTGATCTCTCTCCTGGTACTTACCCTTGCAAGCAGAACAAGTGCCATACCTGCCCCTACACCTCTTCCTTCACTACCATTCAGGGCCTGAAATAGTCCTTCCACTTGAGGCAACACTTCACCTGTTAGTTTGCTGGGATCATCATCTGTAATCAGTGCTCTTGGTGTGACCTCCTGTATATCGGTGAGACCCAGCACAGATTTCTTGAACTTCCAGTAATGCCCCCCCCAACCACCACTTCACCATTCCCCATTCCTACTTCACTCTCTCACCCTATCTCCCTACTTGCCCATCACCTCTCTCTCGTACTCCTCCCCCTTCCCTTTCTTCCATGGTTTTCTATCTTCTCCTATCAGACTCCCCCTTCTCCAGCGCTTTATCTCTTTCACCAATCAACTTCCCTGCTCTTTACTTCATCCCTCTCCCCTCCCAGTTTCACCTATCACCTACTGCCTTGTACTTCTTCCTCTCCTCCCCTCACCTTATTTCTCTGACTCCTCATCTTTTTTTCCAAACCTGATGAAGGATCTTGGCCCAAAACTTTGACAGTACTCTTTTCCATTGGTGCTGCCTGACCTGCTGAGTTCCTTTAGCATTTTGTCTGTGTTGCTCGGATTTCCTGCATCTGCACATTTTCTTGTGTCCAAGATATCATTGGCTCGCCACTTGAAGTTTTGCTTGAATTTAACACGCCTATTGTGAGGAGCAATTAATCTTGCAAGTAGGGAACTCAAACATATATACAAAGGAATTTGATTAAAATATTACAAATAGATTTTATGAAGAAAATTGTGGTAATCTAGCACCGCATGCGAGTAAGAGGCTAGCAGATGCAAAGTGGATTCGTGAGATGTGCCCTGCTGGTGTGCTGCAAAATTGATGTGCTTGGAGTTGGAGCTGTGCTGATTGGAGTGAACAATTCAGAAAGAAGATGAGACAGAGAAGTTCTGATGCCTATCCAACCAGCCCATGTGCAAGAGTGGATGTGCTGTGCTGATTTGGAGAGGTCGAGAATGGTTTCTTCAGCAGCGAAATCTAGGCCCAAAGCAAATCACAAGGTGGTGTGTTCTAGACCCAGATGATTTGCCCAGGTCCTAATGCATTGCTTAATCCACTGTTTGGACAATTTAATTTCTGGACCAGATAGACTCGAAAGGCAGGGTGTCGAGAACTGGGTGTGGTTGGATCGCTCTTTGCGCCGAGCCAATTTGGAGAGGTCGAGAACGTCTTCTTCTGCAGCACAATTTAGTCCCAGAGTGATTTGCCGCATCGGAGTATGGGTCCTTATGTAAGGCACGATCCACTGTTCGGTCAATTTAAGTGTTGTCCCAGGTAGACTTCTCTCTTCCTGACACTAAGACTGTGAGACTGCCCCTGGCTACTGTACTTCATGCCTGCAAACTTTGTGGTGATTCACCCCACTAACATGATGAACTTAATACCAAAGCTTTGAGCTTACTCCCAGCTCCAGGGATTTGGATGTAAGGACCCAATTTGATTTGGAATGCTGTTGTTTTTGTTTGCTTCTGTTGGTTATATGATTTGCTGTTGCTTTCTCTTTTTCTCAGTGCATATTGGGGGTTGGCCTTTTTTCCCAATTGGGATCTTTCAGGTTTCTTGCTTTGTGACTGCCAGTAAGCAAACAAATCTCAAGATCATATAATTTATACAGTCTTGGATAATAAATGTTCTTGGAATCTTTGCAATAATCCATATTCATAAATGATAAAAGAATTCTGCACAAAAATTGTAGTTTTCTCTTCAGACTTCACAACAGTGTTGGTGACAGGGGCCACACTCTTTTCCTTGTGCACAAATACAATGAAAAGAATGTTTGAGTCTTAAGACTGTGTGTTTTAGGGCCCAGTTATTTTAGTTATTTTGTTATTTTATTATCAGCTATGACAGTGACTACAAAACTTGAACCTGGAGCAAGAAACGTCCTGTTGGAGAACTCAATGAGTCAAACAGCAGCCACATAGGAGAATGGAATGAGAGACATAGATTCAGATTAACTTATTTGCCATGTGTACACCAAGGCATACAGTGAAATGTGTTGTTTGGATTAACAACCAACACAACCTAACATTGTGACGGGAACAGCTCATAAGTGTCGTACTCATCCCGACGCCAACATAGCATGTTCACAATGCTCAACAGAGCAAAGCATAAGACAACAAGCAATAAAACAACAACAGTAAAACAAGCCCGTTCCTCCCTAACACCCACCTGCCCACACATATACAGAGTCCTCCAAACCCAGGGTAGGCTGTTTTCGGCCTCTAGTGGACTCAGGGATTTGCACTCATTGGGTCTTCCAGAGTTCAGGTCAACAATGGAGCTTCGATATTTTGTATCGACCTCAGGACTTGTCAAGAGCCATGAATGAGGACCCCGAATACTGGGCCTTGATTGCTGGACCCTCCAGTGAAGGAGAGATTGAGTAAAGGGAAAGAAATGTCAGAAACTGTCCACATGAATTTGAGAGAGTGAAAGCTAATAGTGGAAGTGATAAAATTGATGAGTTCTGTGTGGATGCAGAAAACAGCACCAGAGTAGTGATCAAATCTCAAACAAGAGAAAATCTGCCGTTGCTGGAAATCCCGGCAACACACACAAAATGCTGGAGGAGTCCAGTAGGCCAGGCAGCATCTAAGAAAAGAGTATAGTCAATGTTTCAGGCTGAAACCCTTTGGCAGTACTGTAGAAAAAAGCTGAGTAGATTTAAAAGGTGGGGGTTGGAGAGAGAAAAACACAAAGTGATAGGTGAAACCTGGAGGGGGAAGGATGAGGTAAAGAGCTGGAAAGTTGATGATGAAACAGGCAGAAACAGGCCATGGAAGAAAGAAAAGGGGAAGGAGCACCAGACGGAGGCGATGGGCGAGTAAGGAGATAAGGTGAGAGAGTGAGAAAGAGGATGGGAAATGGTGAAGGTGGGGTGGGGACATTACCTTAAGTTTGAGAAATCGATGTTCATGCCATCAGGTTGGAGGCTACACAAATGGAATATAAGGTGTTGCTCATCCAACCTAAGTGGGGCCTCATTACAACAGTGGAGGAGACCATGGATGGACATATCGGAATGGAAATGGGAAGTGGTCCTTAACAGTCCTTCCAGGTGAGGCAACATTTAACCTGCGAGTCTGTTGGGGTTATATACTGTGTTCAGTCCTCATGGTGTGGCCTCCTGTAAATCAGTGAGACCCAATGAAGATTCAAAGACCACTTCGCCGAGCACGTTCGCTGCATCAGCCAGAAAAAGCAGGATCACCCAATGACCACCCATTCTAATTCCACTTCCCATTCTCACTTCTCTTTGACTTCTCTTTCATCAAGTAGGAGACTACAATGCATAAAAACAACAATGGTCAGGATGAGAAGCAGCATCTTCCCACAGACCATTAGACTTCTGAACTCCGGGCTGTATTGTCTTCGAAGTGTCACTGGTTAATCTGTTCCTTGCCGTACAATATTAATGCACTTTAGTTTGTTCTTTATGTGTGATTCATCTGTAGATTTTATCCTTAATTTTATAAGTTATGAGTGTTATGTGTTTTACACCCTGGTTCAAAGAAACGTCTCGTTTTATATATGCTATTAACATGTATATAGTTAAACAACAATAAACGAGCTTTAGTTCAGTTCTGTTCAATCTAGCACAGTGTTGTACATTAACTCAAGATGACTTCACTCAGAATCTCACTGAATTCCCTTGGAGACGGTAGCGCCAGACTGCACAAGTGATTTGAAAATACGCCACCAAAATGTAGTCTACAGACTCTAACTGTAGCAGAATCATACTTGAAAGAAAAAGAAGATGTAAAAAAAACAAAATTATTTGTAATGTGAAACCGTCTGATGTCACCCTCGGTTAGGTTGTTTGCCTTTGTCACTGTTTTCTACTCAGAGATTCATTCTCCTGTGAGCATTCACAGTAGATACAAAGAAGCACAATAGAATCAATGAAAAACTGCAAATTCCAGAGACAGACAAACAACCAATGTGTGAAAGAAAAGAAATAGTGCAAATACAAAAAGAAAACAAAACAATAAGACATAAATAACCAAAAAAAATTGAGAACATGAGATGAAAAGTATAGGGTTGATATATGGGGTCGCTGTAAATTGACCTGTGATTAGACTTGGGGTTACTGGGCAGTACGTCTCGTTGGCCCAGAATAGCCTGTTCTGTGCTATATCTCTAAATAAATAAATAAATGTTTAGCTGGGCTCAGTAAATTATATCAAATAAGTTACTGTTCTGCTGGACATTTGAGTTTTCAATGTTTGCAATGAGCGGTTAACTTACAACGTTCTGCTCTTCCTGGTGAATATGACGATCAGTGCCAAATGAGAAGGAAAGCAGTTTTGTCAGAAAACTACTAAGTAAATGAAAATTAGTTTCCATCTGTCAGACTGACATTTCCGAGGCACACTCGGATAAGTTTGTGCTGGTGTTAAGTTATCCAGTGTTAAGTCATTTTAAATCATTCAAATCAAAGTTACCCCATCTGAAACACTTGATAGCGTACATTGCCAACATTGCTGTTTACTTTAAATCAGATGCACAATCACACCAGACATTAACGTTAAATGTATTGGGGCATACAGGAGTTAGATATATCAGCTAGTTGCGTGGTGTTGCAGTAACAACCTTGTCAGTAAGACCACAGAACTGATTGTGGAATTTGGAAGGGGTAAGATGATGGAGCACACATCGGTCCTCACAGAGGAATCAGAAGTGGAAAACGTGAATAATTTTAAGTTCCTGACGTATTTCTGAGGATCTAATCTGGACCCAAAATATGGATGCAGCTACAAAGAAGACACAACAGTAGCAATATGTTTTTAGGAGTTTGAGGAGATTTAGTATATCTCTAAAAACAATCGAGAATTTCTATAGATGTATCATGGAGAGGATTCTAACTGGTTGCATCACCATCTGATATGGGAGATCTACTGCGCAGGATCATAGTAAGCTGCAGAGAATTGTAAGCTTAGTCAGCTCTATCATGGGCACTAGCATCCTTAGTATTCATGACATCTTCAAGAAGCGATACCTCTAGAAGGATACATCCATCATTAAGGACCCCCATCACCCAGGACATGCCCACTTCTAATTGCTACCATCCGGGGAGGAGGTACAGGAGCTTGAAGACACGCACTCAATTGTTAGGGAACAGTTTCTCCCCCTCTGCCATCCAATTTTTGAACACTACTTCACTACTTTTTAAAATTCAATTTTTGCACTACTTATTTAACTATTAATATGTACTTATGTACTTACAGTAATTCACAGCTTTATGTTCCTTTTTTTTCTATTAATATGCATAGCATTGATTTGCTGCCACAAAGTTAACAAATTTCATGACATGTGCCAATGATAACAAACTTGATTCTGATTCTGATTCTGATTCTGTTTGATCAGGCAGTTGAGCAGACTGTGAGCATATTATGCTCCTTTCTTGCATTCCTTCTTTCTTCCCCCTTTTCCTCATTTCTTTCCTTTGTGCTGTTTTTTTCCTTCTTCCCTTCATACTTTCTTTCCTTTTCCCTTATATTCCTTCAGTCCTTCTTTCCTCTTTCCATTGGTTTGGTCCATTAACTTATTCAGCACAGACACAGGCCCTTTGGCTTAACTCTTCCATAATGACCGAGATGTGGTAGTAAGAGATTGGTGATTATCTTTATTAGTCACATGTACAGTACTGTGTAAAAGTCTTGGGCACATATATATACCTGGAGAGGGATGGGCTCCGCCAGGTTTCAGATGCCCAAGACACACCGTACAATGAGCAATCACCAAAAAGATCGGTGCAAAAAGCTTGTCATGACAGCACCCCGACGACTCCACCGGGGTTAAGGGCACACACACACACACACACACACACACACACACACACACACACACACACACACACACACACACACACACACACACACACACACACACACACACACACACACACCACCACCACCACCACCACTCCCCTTAGATGCATAAGACTTTTGCTCACTACTGTACGTCAAACCATACAGTGAAAGGTATCATATGCAGCACACTCTTAACTTATTAACCTGAACCCCTATGTCTTTTGAAATGTTGGGTGAAACTGGAGCACCGGAAGGAAAGCCACGAATTCAGAGGGAGACTGTGCAAACTCTTTACAGTTGGTGCAGGAATTGAAGCCCAATCTTATAGCTGGCACTGTAAACTGATGCGCTAACTACTACACTACCATGCCGCTGATATTGATATTGGAATTGGTATTGGTTTTGGCTTACTATTTAACATGCAGCAAGTTGCAGTGAAATGCTTGTCTGGCGTGCTGTTCATAAGTTTCAAATCATTACACAGTGCAATGAGGTAGAACAGGCAAAATAATAAAAATGCAGAATAAAATGTGAAAGTGAAAGAGAAAGTGCAGAACAGGTAAATGATAATGTGCAAGATCATAATGTAAGACCAAGAGTCCATTTTATTGTGCAAGAGGTCCACTGAAGAGCCTGATAACCTTGAGCCTGGTAGTATGTTCTTCCAAGCATCTGGGGGTTTGATGTGTGATGTTTTTTCTTTGAACAGGTTGGTTCCTTGGTTCTTCTTTGTTTCATGACTGGCTGTGGGGAAGACAAATTTCAGGGTTGTATACTGTACACATACA
Source organism: Hemitrygon akajei (assembly GCF_048418815.1). Lineage (NCBI taxonomy): Eukaryota > Metazoa > Chordata > Chondrichthyes > Myliobatiformes > Dasyatidae > Hemitrygon > Hemitrygon akajei. The sequence continues at coordinate 36,553,206 of NC_133138.1, read as the reverse complement.
TCAATAATAAATGTACTTTGTACTTGAACGTTTGAACTTTCATTAGAGACCAGATTTTACGAGGATAGGTTGAGCATGCTAGGGCTTTTCACTTTGGAGCGAAAGGCAATGAAAGATGAATTAATAGAGGTGTTCAAGATGATAAGAGGTATAGATCGCCAGGATTGCCAGAGGCTGGTTCCAGGACTTATATGAGGGAGTGTAATTTTAAGGTGATTGGAGGAGAACATAAGGGGGATGTCAGAGGTAAGTGTTTTTTTCACACAGAGCATATTAGGTGCATGAAATGCATTGCAAGAGTAGTTGCAAGAAACTCCTAAATAAGCATATGGATAATCAAAAAAATGAAGGGTTATGCAGGAGGGAAGGGTTATATTGATCTTAAGAGGCCTGTACTGTGCTGTAATGTTCTATGTTTTATGTCTGTGTCTCACACTTACATCATCCCAGTTCAAGATTGAATCTGGGTCACTGGTGTTCAAAGTTGAAAAAAATTATCAGCATATATCACCCTGAGATTCAATTCTGAGGTAGAAACTCCGTATCTAGGAACTGCCATTGTGCTCCCTGTGTGCAGAGGGATGTAAGAATTCTGAAGTCTTTTTTAAGTGTAGGTAAATTATGGATGTATCAAAGTAATAAACAGAAGGAAAACTACATTATCCTGAAATCTCTCAAATCTACATGTCAGTCAGAAATCCACTGAGCCTACATTGGTTTTCATGCCAGCTTCAAGTCTGATCCTGGCTCAGATATTGATATAAACAATAATAAGAATGAAGAGTATTGGAGTACAAACATACAGGCTTAAATGTTAGGTCTAACAAATCAACTCCTTTCAACCCAGTGTATGTAATTTGTATTTCTGTGAGCTTGTTCCATTTGCTTAATCCCTCCTAGGGCCCCTAGTAATCATGGGTAAATGTCTAAAAGCAGAGAGTTCTGAAGTTTCTCTTTGATCCCTTTAGGTAGAATAAAAGAAGCTCTTAAATATTAATCTTGCAACACAATCTACAACATTTAAACCTTTGCTGCAGAGAGCTGAATCATAAAACAACATTACACCCAACGATCACAAACTCCCAGATCAGTTACCCATGCAAAGTCCTCTTGCGGTACTGCATCAGTGAATCATAAAAAAACCGAGAATTTACCTCCCTCACAAGGGTTTTCACTCTAACTTGGCACGTGACTATAATAAACAAATTTACAAATTTTAATTTTCTGTTGTTGAGATACAGTGCAGAATAGGCCTTTCCAGCCCTTTGAGCCGCACCACCTGACAAAACCCGATTTAACACTAATCGAATCACGGGACAATTTACAATGACCAATTAACCTAACACTCGGTACATCTTTGGACTGTGGGAGGAAACCAGAGCACCCAAAGGAAACATGCATGCTCATGGGAAGAACGTACAAACTCCTTACAGGCAGCTGTGGGGATTGAACCCAGGTCACTGGTACAATAAAGCATTGCGCTAACCACTACACTAGAGTTAGTGTAGTGTAGTGTTAGTGACGGGGAGGTTGGCTATGAGAGCTGGATCGAATATATAACCCTGTTGTTAGAGGAGTGGCCAGGCTCGGATGAGGAGAAGAGACAGCGATTGGTGGGAAGCTTGAGGGGCGTGGCGGCCAAAGTAGTCAGGAAGTAGAAAGTTGAAATACCCGTGGCTTCATTGGAGGAGTATTTAGAAGTTTTGGAGGGAGCGTTTGGGTAGTCAGGGTCCCTGGCTGCTTTTAGCAGAGTTTCAACACATGGAGCAAGAGAGAGGGGAAAAGCTGTCCGAGTACATATTTCGGCTGGAGAGAATGCTTACGGGGTTACGGCGCCAGGGGGTAGTGAAGGCTCACGACTTGGCGAGAGTGAGGATGAGTCAGATATTCAGTGGTTCCCTGGAGGAGGACAAGGTGGCATGGAGTAATCGGCAGTCTTATAAAAAGGGCCCCCCTCCATCATTCGGGCAGCTGATTAGAGAGGTGCGGGAATAAGAGAGAGCGTTGGGCCGGAAAAGGGACTCAGGCCATTGGGAGTGATCCTCAGCGGTACAGGAAGTGGTGGCCGGGTGGAGGACCAAGAAACCCAAGGGGTCCCAGGGGAGTAGGGACCCCTCCGTTTGAGGGGAAGGACAGGGAGAGTATCCCCTCCCGGGGCCGACCCGTGCAGTAGGCTGGGAGTGGCGGGCGTCCCGGGAGAGGAGGGGCGGTGGGTAACGTGTGCTTTAACTGCGGGAAAGAGGGGCATTTCCAGCAGGAATGTGAGTGGCCAAGGGTGTGTTACAGCTGTGGGGAGGAGGGACACTTGCAGGGGGATTGTGAGAGACAAGGCAGTCCCTGGGCGACTAAGAAGGGAGAGGTGTTGGGAAACTTAGGAGAGACTCAGTGAGGGAACGGACTGGAGTCTCTGGAGGAACACATTCCCAGAAATCATCCAGTGGACCACCGAAAGCCCAAGCCTTTATTCTGGATGGGCTGGTAGGACCCCGTTCCAACGTGTGCCTACGGATAGAGAGAGTTTACGCAAAAGCCATTCTCAACACAGGATCGGAGGTTACTTTTTTGTACTGGTTGTTCCACAACAAATATCTAAAGCCCTTGCCAGTAACCCAATTTGACGCACTGGAGATTTGGGGTGTGAGCAAGGGTGATTACCCGTACGATGGGTACCTGTCAGTGAGATTGGAATTCTTGGAGGGCAATGTGGGAGTGTCTGAAGCTATTGAGACGTTGGTGTTGGTGTGTCCGGACCCGGTGGAAACCGGTGGTGCTGCCCTCCTGGTGGGGACTAACTCCCCCCTTGTGCGACGGCTCCTGGGAGACTGTAAGGAAAAGGCGGGGGAGAACTTTCTGGAGACCCTCTCGGTACACCCAGTGTTTTGCGCAGTGTCCCCCAAGGGATGGATCCAGAGTGCAAAGGTGGGATGGTGTGGTGTACGCAGGCGAGGCCTAAGGTGATACGACCAGGGGAGGTGGCACTCGTAGTGGAGACCCCCAGATTCCCTGGAGTGCCAGTGGGCGAAGCCCTGTTAGTAGACGCCCCGGACGATCTTGAAGGGGAGACACGATTTCCGGCGGGGGTGTTGGTGAGGCCTGAAGTGCGGAGGCCAGCGGTGGTACATGCGAGGTAGATAGCCGTGAGTGTCAGGAACACTATGGGGAGAGACATCACCTTTAAGAGAGGGCTGCCGCTGGCACATTTGTTCCCGGTGACGGTAATGTCTAGTGCACCGGTGAGGGCAACTAAAGGGGAAGGATTGGAATACCGAGTAAAGCTGACCGCTGAAGCTTTTAACTTTGGGGATTCTCCTGTGTCGCCGGAGTGGAAACGTAGGCTGGTGGAGAAGATGTTGAAGTTGGAAGATGTCTTTTCTCGTGGCGAGTTTGATGTGGGTTGCTCCAAGAGCACTCACCATACCATCCAAGTGACTGAGGATACCCCATTCATAGTAGTGACCCGGAAGCATGTGCGTGGACTATAGGACTTTGAACTGGTGCACTGTCCCTGACCAGTATACCGCCCCAAGGGTTGAAGATGTGCTGACCTGCCTGACTGGAGTGAAGTGTTTTAATGTGCTGGACTTGAGGAATGGATATTACCAGATCCCGATGAGTGAGGGTGATAAAGAGAAGACAGCCTTTATCTGCCCGCTGGGGTTCTTCCAGTTCGAACAAATACCCCAAGGCTTATCGGGAGCCCCAGTCACCTTCCAGAAGCTCATGGAGAGGATTGTGAGGGATATGAATCTGCTCGAGGTGATAGTGTCTCTGGACGATTTGATAGTGTTTGGATCTACTTTGGAGGAACATGAGGAGATGCTGTTGAAGGTGTTAAGCCAGCTTAAGAGGAAGGGATGAAACTTACCCTGGACAAATGCCAGTTCTGTAAGTCGTTGGCCAGCTATGTTGCCCACATCATTTCGCGAGAGGGAGTGGCTACTGATCCGACTAAGATAGACGCCATGACCACCTGGCCGAGACCCCAGAAGGTGAGTACCCTACGCTCATTTTTGGGGTTCTGTAGGTATTACCGGCGATTCCTGAAAGGATACGCTAAAATGTGTCACCCGTTGACTCAGCTATTGTGTGGCTATCCCCGGGGGCAAGATGCAGGAACCCGGTGGAGCCTTTTGGATCGAGAGGGGATGATCAATGTGAGGAGGCGTTCCAATCTCTGAAAAGGGCACTGACCCAGGCCCCGTTGTTGGCTTTTGCCGATCCCCAGAAGCCATATGTGTCGCACACTGATGCCAGCCGAGATGGTCTAGGGGTTGTCCTGTACCAGGAGCAGGGCAACACATTGAGACCGGTGGCGTTTGTCAGCCGAAGCTTGTCGCCATCTGAGAGAAACTATCCCACTCACAAGTTGGAGTTCCTGGTGCTGAAATGGGTGGTGGTGGCCAAGTTGAGCGGCTACCTATACGGAGCCAAGTTTGAGGTGAGAACGGATAACAATCCTCTGACTTATATCCTGACTTCGGCAAAACTGGATGCCACAGGACATTGGTGGCTGGCAGCTTTGTCGGTATATGATTTCAGCCCGAAGTACCGGCCGGGAAGCAAGAATGTCGATGCGGATGCTTTGTCACGTCGGGAGCCTGGAGAACCAGAGACGGACGAGGAGTGGGAGAGCATTCCTGCCACTGGAGTGAAAACCATGTGTCAGTTTGCTATCACCGTGAAGGCTGAGGGAAGGGGGAGGCCAGAGCGAGCAGTGGACCCCTTGGGGGCTTTTGATGACACCCTGCCCCAAGTTTACTGTGACCTGACTGCACTGAAGACTAAGCAGTTGGCGGAACTAACTCCGGGGGAAGTGGCAACTGCACAGCGAAATGACCCGGGCATTGGCACTGTGTGGAAGGTGGTGGAGAAGGGGGCAGTGGCATGGGCAGAGAAGGCGAAACACACTTCCGTGCCTCTGTTATTCAAGGAATGGCTTCGGTTAAAGTTGAAGGAACAAGTCTTGTACCGGGTCACAGTGTCTCCGGACCAACCCCAGCGTTGGCAGCTGGTCATGCCTGAGGAGTATCGGAAGACTGTACTCCAGGCACTGCATGATGATTCCGGGCACTTGGGGGTGGAAAAGACCTATGGATTGTTCAAGGATTGGTTCTACTGGCCCCGGATGAGGGGGGATGTTGAAGAATACTGTAAGAAGTGCAGTCGTTGCATCAGGAGGAAGACTCTGCCTGAGCCAGCAGCTCCTTTGTCACACTTGCAGAGTGCAGGACCCCTGGACCTGTTGTGTATGGATTTCCTGTTGATTGAGCCAGACACCAGCAACACCGTGAATGTCTTAGTCATCACGGATCACTACAGTCGATATACTGAGGCGTTTCCCACTAAGGATCAGAAAGCGACTACAGTGGCGAAGGTGTAATGGGAGAAGTACTTTGTTCATTATGGCCTTCCCAGGCAGATCCATAGTGATCAGGGACAGGACTTTGAGAGCCGGCTTATCCATGAATTACTGACTGTGCTTGGGGTTGAGAAATTCAGGACCACCCCCTATCACCTGCAGGGGGATCCTCAGCCCGAGAGGTTTAACCAGACTCTGTTGGATATGCTCGGGACTCTGGAGATTGGCCAGAAAAGTAAGTGGAGTCAGCACATTGGGCATTTGGTTCACTGTTACAATTGTACTCATAATGACGCTACAGGGTACTCGCCTTATTATCTGATGTTCAGGCGGGAAGCCAGGTTGCCCATTGACTTGTGTTTTGGGACTGAGGCGGGTGAATTACCTTCGAAGCCATATCTGAAGTATGTGTCCGATATGAGGGGAGAGTTGAAAAGGGCGTATGAGTTGGCCGAGGCGGCAGCCACCAAGCAAAATCAGAGGAATAAGAGGAGGTATGATCAGAAAGTGAAGTTCGCCCGACAATTGCCAGGAGACCGGGTCCTTATATGGAATTTAGAACTACCTGGTAAGTACAAGTTGGGAAATCGATGGGCGAGAGCCAGATGCCGAATCTACCTGTTAACCGGGTGAGGCCCGAGGATGGGAAGGGGCCTGTCAAGGTACTCTATCAGAACCATCTGTTGCCCCTGGGTCAAGAAGTGCAGGTGGATAAGGAGCCAGAGTGGGAGGTTACGCCTAGTACGAGGACTCTGCGAGGGCGCGGGTGGAGGGAAGAGCTCGCTGCGGAAGAGACGGGACCAGTCCTCACCCCTGTTGGGGTTAATTAGTATTGGGGTTAATTTGTGTCGGGGTTAATTCGTGTTGGGGTTAATTCGGGACCGCCATTACAGGTCAGGAGTGGCTCACGTAACGCACATCATGTTAGGAAGCTGGAATGCGAGGGAGGGGGGAGCGAAACTGGGGACCCCGCTACACCGATACTATTAGTGTCACGCGATTCAGTAAACAAAAGAAACAGGTAACTCGTGAGCATATGGCTGCGGGCCAATAAGATGGACACAAGTGCCCGATATTACCTAATATGTAGCGGGGTTGTGCTGGGGGGAAAAGGGGTATAAATAAGAGCAGATTGTAAGGGAAAAACAGAACGCCTTCTCCAGCGACTCCGTGGATTCGCTGTGCCAGTTACGAATTCTGCAATAAAGCCACGTTTTGCTATATTCCGGTGTTAGTTGTCTCTCTTCCTAAAAGAACACAGGGCAGAATTTCAAGCCCAACATTTGGTGACCCCGACGTGGGGAGGGAGAGACAACACAGGCTGGCGGGTCCGACAGCAGACAACTTGCGGCCGCAAGCTCGACTAAGGTCAGGAAGTGCCTGTTATATCTAAGACTTCCACTAGATAGTTAAATCACTGAGTTAGATCTTGTCTGCTGACGGACCCTCACCAACCCCAAATTACCCTGGGAGAGATCATTCCCGGTGCAGAATCGTGACTGGTAAGTACTAACTCTTAATCTGTTTTTAGGAAGATTCTCCGCCCGTGGAAAAGTCTTCTGAGTGAGGGTACCCGCCGCCCACGATGGGCATAAAAGTCTCAGGAGTGAGGAGAAAAGTGTCGCGGTACACCGTAGTACACAGGGATACTGACGGCGCCTACCTTAGACTGGTTGTTAAGAGGAGAAATCTCCCACGCGAAGGTCAGGTTTTGAAAGGCGACCGTCCCACATTTGATCCTCTCTGTGTACTAGGGAGCCATGGAGCACTTCAATTTCGAGTTACCGAAACTCAGACATTTGTGTGTTGAGTAACAGAGTATATGAGAGTTTTTAGAAATATGGTAAAATTGATAACTGTGCGAGTTCAATAAACTAACAGTGAGCAGCCGCAGGGGTCGGACACCATCAAGGTAGGAGTGGAAGTGTTCCTCCGAGGCCCGGGGAAGCTCACCTGGAACGGAAAACGGTGGCATGGTCCATACCCTGTCGCCGAGGTCTCCAACAGGGCATTAAAAGGTAAGAAGTGAGGAGGAGAAAGTGTTCCGTGGTACACCTTAGTGCACGGGGATTTTGACTGCGCCTACCTTAGACCGGTTGTTAAGAGGAGAAATCTCCCACGCGAAGGTCAGGTTTTGAAAGGCGACTGTCCCACATTTTGATCCTCTCTGTGCACTGGGGAGCCATGGAACACTTCAACTTTAAGTGACCAAAACTCAGACACCTGCGTGTTGAACAACCTGGTGTCCCGTGGTGGCGACTGAGCCTAAACCACGGCACTAATCTTACATCGCAGCTATTGTTAGATAATGCCATTATGGACCCCAACAATGTACTTAAGGTACTAGACCAGGCACCCCACCAGAAAGACCACCTTCTAAGTGAGGTTCGACGCACCCTTGTAGACCCCGTTCACATGGCTAAAATTTTGGATAACCTGGCAGCGAATCCCCAAACATCTGCCAGAACAGTGATAAAATTAGGTAATCCGCCCCCTGCCTGGGAGGGAATAAAGCAGGCCCCGCCACACAAATGGAAGACGGAGCTCACAATGAGTCTGACCCCAAAGTGGGAGTCTCGGGATTGGCCTGAGAAGGGATCAATGCAATCAAACTTTCCGCGTGGCATTGGACCTTTAACAACCGTGCCCCTATCGGGCACCGCCCATCCGGCAAGTACAACCGCGGAACTGGGGTTTGTGGCAGTCCATCTCACGTATCCCCCTGATTCAGACTTCACCCAAAAGGAGTCCGCGACTGTGGCCCCCGCCACTGTCGCTGCAAATAGACCACGCACTGGAGAGGTGCTCCAGAGCGTCAGACACTCGATCTCCCATAACAATACAGTAAAGGAAGGTGAAAAGAAATTACACATGTTAGAAAAAAGCCTTCAGGCGTGGAGAGACAAAGGATGGTTCCCAGCTGATGACCAACCATTTCTGATCCTCTCCTTACTGGCTGAATTTCAACTTCGTGTCCTCAATGATATGGAAAACAGACGAGGGGAGGCAAAACGAAAGTTTTTTGGGAAATCCAAGTCCGTAGCCAAATTAGAGGATGAGGATGTGTATCTCAAGGAATTCCTGTCCCGGTTCCAGGCGCATGCGGACAAACCGCCGGGGAACTCCGTGCTCCCGCGCCCCACACCAACGGAGTCAGCCACGTGTCCAGACCCCGAGACTGACCCCGCAGACCCAGAGTGGATCATAGACCACCAGCCTCTTTACCCACCATTTCCCTCCGGATGGTCTAACGCCGCTCATGCCCCGCATCACAATATCCCAGTAACGGCCCCTCCACCATATGCAGAGCCCCCCCAGCCACCCAAAGCAGATCTAGCACCATCAGTCCCGTCAGCCCCACAGGAGAATGTCCAAGCTCCTATGATGGAAATAAAAGGTGGTATTATTGACGTAGAGGACCCCATCCGAGAACATATGCTCACCCTGCTAACGCAGCACAGCCAGCAACTAAACGAACTCACTGCCCTGACAGAGGAGGAGGCGAGGGCACACAAAGCCCATGCCGCCCTCCCGAAGGTAGGGGAGGACTGGCCGGACTGGTGCCTGCCCTCCGAACCTCCCCACTCAGTCATTCCAGCATGCCGCCCTCACGATTCTAGGTGGCAAGAGAGACCCTGAGCTGAGGCGACAGACCGAGCCTCCTGAGGAGGACTCGGTAGTAATCACAGGGTCTGGACTGCGAGCCACACTGGTAAAAGGCAGCCCGTCCATAGGTCAGGCTAACGAACCCGACCCCTTGGAGGACGGGGATAGCACGCCGGGGGATGGTGTCTCCTGGCGGGGTCTACAGGGTCCCCTATTGGCCACACAGGGAGGGGGGGGTGAAGTATGTCCCCTGGGCCCGTACTGATCTGGACACGTTAATAAAAAAGCTGCCGCCACTAGCATTTGGTGACCGAGATCCCACAACCAGCCTCAGCCCAGCTGGCCGAGGTCTACGGCCTCCTGCGCGCCTTAGAGCTTAGTGAGGGTTTGCGAGTCAATATTTACACCGACTCTAACTACGCGTGGGGGGCTGTGCATATAGAGGGAGCAGCTTGGAACCGGCGGGGTTTCCGGACCGCGGCTGGTACCCCGGTGAAGCATGAGAGACCTCTCCGCAGGTTGTTAAGGGCAGTCCGCTTGCCGACTCAGGTCGCAGTGATAAAGGTGGCAGGCCACAGCTCCTCAAACACCCCCGAGGCTAGAGGTAATGATGCAGCCGACAGGGCGGCGAAAGCCGCAATTCAAATGCCCACCCTGAGGTCAGGGAGGGACACCTCAGACTGTGAACCTCCTGGCTCACCCCGCCCGCTGGCCCAGCCGGAATCCCAAGGTTTACAGGTCGCTCCGTTGCTCCAAGCGGATGCTCTGCTCCACCTTGCTGAGTTACAGGGGGCAGCATCGGAAGCAGAGCGTCAGGGGTGGATTAACAAGGGAGCTGCTCGACAACACTTCACTATGGGAGATACGGACCACCATATATGGCGGTCCGAGGGAGGGGAGATAGTAGCACCCAGGGCATTACTACCGTCACTATTTAAGGAGATCCATGGGCCCACCCACATAGGGATAGCCAAGGTAATAAAACATAAAGAATCACTGGTGGGCTCCAAAATTGAAGGAGCACATGGAAAATTTGAGAGCTGAATGTAAAATCTGTAATGAACACAATGCCCGGAAACCACTGCCTCATCCGATGCTCAAATTCCCCAACCCCACGGGACCATGGCAGGAAATTTGTATGGATTTCACGGACATGGGAGCAAGATTAAGGACCCCCAAGAACGACCGATACCTGTTAGTTGTAGTGGACCGATTCTCGAGATGGGTAGAAGCTTTCCCCACGAGGGCGGAGGATGGTGAGACGGTGGTCAACATCCTTACCCAGGAACTGATTCCCCGATACGGTGTCCCCACTAAAGTCTGTACAGACAATGGCACCCACTTTAAAAACGAACACTTGGCCAGAGTAGAGGGTGTTCTAGGGATAACCCATCGGTTCGGCAGTGTCTACCACCCAGAAAGCCAGGGCCTAGTGGAAAGAGCAAATCGAACCATAAAAGACAAAATTGCAAAGGTAATGGCAGGCACCCAGCTCACTTGGGTGGAGTCTCTCCCCCTGGCTCTGATGTCCATGCGGCAAGAAAAGAATGGGGAAACCTTTCTAACACCACACGAGATACTGACCATGCCCATGCTCCATGCCCGGACCGCGCACATCACCACGGTGGGAGGAAAACTGGGAGACAATGAATCAGGACATGACCCAATACATGAGAGTCCTGGGCCAGATGGTGAGGCTCATAGCTAAGCAAGTCAGGAATGCCCACCCTGAGGACGCACCCCCCGAGCTGCCGCTAAAAATAGGAGATGAGGTCTACCTGCGGCAGCCAGGGCGCTCCTCCTGGAGCGAGCAGCGATGGCATGGCCCGTACCCTGTTACAGAAATTTCAAACAATACACTCAAGGTAGGAAGGGAGGGGGACAATAACTGGCACCATTTCTCGCACTGCTCTAGGACAAAGAAAGGAAGACCGATTGATCCCGATTCCGACATAGAGGAGGAGGAAGCCGAGGAAGATGACGCCATGGAAAACCCTGATATGGGTAGGAGTAATGCTCCTAGGTAAGGCGCCGATGGCCGAAGCGGGAAGGGGAGGAGATGCGTGCGGAGCGAATATCATCCTTAATGCGGACCCTCATACGGGTAGGACATTCCAGTTCGACCTGTGCGATGTGATCAACTGTTGGGGCGACAAGAAAGCCTGGACTGGGTATAATGTCTACATGTGTCCATTCACCTTGGGATACCCGAACCCAGGGGTAAAGGAGTGTAGCGCATGGATAAATGTATGGTGGTGGACAGGCCCAGACCAGTCCTGGCTGGATAAGAGGCCAAACAATCGAGGGTCCTCCAAACCCTACTATGAGTTTAAGAGGAAGGTGAGCCTTTACAGGGGCTCTGTTTGGGGAAGAAAGCAGGGAGTGAATCCGTTAATCCTGACACTCAAGGAAGAAATACACAACCCTTTTAGTATGAAGGGATGGTCGTCACAGACCTGCTCCACTCATCGCGGGTCAAAGAACAGGGGGCAGGGGGCGTGCTCTACCTGATCATAAGGGTGGACGTGACAGGCCGAGACCCATGGGGAATTATCCGGATCAATCTGGGAACCCACACAGACCCAGGATTGGGTCCCACAGCCAGCCCTGTTCTGGTAAAGAGTTCGGACACGAATAAGATAACTCCCCGGGAGTATATTGCAATTGAGACAGGGTACGTGGAAGCAAACGCCTGGGTTGACCGAGTGGTCCAATACACCACCCAGGCAGCGATAGGGGACTGCTGGGTATGTGCTACGGGGAAACCCACACTCCTCATGAGTCCCAGCCCCTTCGAGGAAGGAAACGACACCTTCCGTTGTGCCCTCGAACTCATGTCACTAACCAACCCCTCTGCCGGGTGTAAGTCCTGGGAAACCTATTTCCCCATGGCCCCGGCCAATGTGACCCCACCAGCCTTTAGGGTGGACCCGATCAGGAACATCACTTGCGTTACTAATCTGTCCCCGTCGGATCAGCCCTACAGAGTGGGCAACCTACCTGACAGTGCGTGTTCTACCTGGATCAGTCTTACTGGCACCGAAAACGCCACCATGCTGACTGTCAGCAGAGCGGACCTCTGGTGGTACTGTGGGAAACGGGTCCTATATAATTGGCTACCTGTAAACTGGGAGGGGACTACACCCTGATCACTCTAAATGTACCTCTTTTCATTGCGGCAAAGAATCCAGGGGACTACACCCTCAACCCAATCCCTGATGAAATCGGGAGGTGGTATAGGAACAAGAGGGCGCTCACTGAAAGGGGGGAAAGGAACCCCAATGGGATATGGATTGATGCTATCGGTCAGGCTAGAAACATCCCGGACGAATATAAACTGGCAGACGAGGTAGCTGCAGGCTTTGAGAGCTTTCCACTTTTTTCAGCCATATTCCCAATCACCACCAATAAAAATGTCAACCGGATCAACCTGATCCACTATAACGTTCAGAGGCTGGCTAATCTAACCAGGGACATCACGGAAGCCGTCCACGAGCAGCTATCACAGACGTCCCTAATGACCCTGCAGAACAGAATTGCCATAGACATGATCTTAGCAGAGAAGGGCGGAGTGTGCGCCCTGTTTGGTGACATGTGCTGTATGTCCATAGCGAACAATACAGGCCCGGACGGATCACTAACCAAGGGCTTGACTAAATTGCGATCCCTGGCCAATGAGCTAAAGCAACACTCAGGAGTCAATAACCCAGTGCTGAATTGGTTGAACCGTACGTTTGGGAAATGGGGGGTCCTACTTGGACAGTTGGCCCTAGGACTGTCTATTTCAATTGCTATCTTTATCACGTGTGGTTGTTGTTGCATACCCTGCATCAGGACCCTAGTGGTCCGAACTATAGATCGAGCCTTGACTGGAAAGGATGGACCTCCACCGGCGTACCAGGCACCCTTGTTCCCGGTGGAAGGGGCGATCGAGGCCCTCCCGAAAGCAGACACACTATGGGAGAACACGGACTGGAATGGGCCATACCAAGGAGGAAATTGAGAGTTGTTTTTGAATAAGTTTTCTGAAATGTTGCATGCTACTTGTAAAAATTGCGAATGTTTAGGGAACCCCTACCCATATTTTGTGACCCTAGGTCGGACAAATCAGGATGTGCAAATAGGGAGGACACGTCAAAGAGTGCTGGGGGACACTCACCTCCCTGCCTGATCCCGGCAGCCTCGGAAAAGATTGTAAGGGATGTGGGGATGTGGCCTCTGGGAGGCCAAGGGAGGGAGTGTTGGGGTTAATTAGTATTGGGGTTAATTTGTGTCGGGGTTAATTCGTGTTGGGGTTAATTCGGGACCGCCATTACAGGTCAGGAGTGGCTCACGTAACGCACATCATGTTAGGAAGCTGGAATGCGAGGGAGGGGGGAGCGAAACTGGGGACCCCGCTACACCGATACTATTAGTGTCACGCGATTCAGTAAACAAAAGAAACAGGTAACTCGTGAGCATATGGCTGCGGGCCAATAAGATGGACACAAGTGCCCGATATTACCTAATATGTAGCGGGGTTGTGCTGGGGGGAAAAGGGGTATAAATAAGAGCAGATTGTAAGGGAAAAACAGAACGCCTTCTCCAGCGACTCCGTGGATTCGCTGTGCCAGTTACGAATTCTGCAATAAAGCCACGTTTTGCTATATTCCGGTGTTAGTTGTCTCTCTTCCTAAAAGAACACAGGGCAGAATTTCAAGCCCAACACCCCGGAAAGGAAAACTGCTTCGGAAGACGACGATTCAGATGTTTGGCCCCTGTTTCCATTCGCTAATTCCCCAGTACTGGGAGGCTCCTGGCTCTTCCCCCACTGAGTTAGGTGAGAGGAGGGAGGGTGTTGAGGGGCAGACTGAGATACAGCCAGCACTGGGTGGAGAGAGAGTGGAACCCGAACACGAGACAGAGGGTTCTCAGGTGAAGAGGGATCCCAGTGAGGGACAGGGTGACGGTCCGACAGGTCGATCTGGGGTGTCCCCCATGGTGTCTGAGGCGGAAGGGTCGGCAGAGAGGGTACGGAGGTCTCAGAGAAGTAGGCACCCCCTGGAGCGGTTGACATATGCAGTGCCAGGAGAGCCAATTGTGATCTCTACTGCCCTGGGCAGTTATGTCACTGCTTTCTGCACCTGGGTTGTGTTTTGTGTTTTGCTAGAAGCATTGGGGAACTCTGTTAATATCATGAAGGCATGACTTTTGTTGGTGGGGGGAGATTGTACTGCGTATGTTAATCAAAACGGCTTCTTTGTTAGAAGTAAAACTGCTTCTTTGTTATGCTAACTGGTGAGGGAGTGCTTTTCTTGCAGAGCACTCTCGAAGCTTCTTGAAGCTTGTTTGGGTTAAAGTTGCTGATAACAGGGATTGTATTCATTTGTTAACCAATTGGGTTGGATGTTATTTTCTCTTGTGGGTCTGAAAGCTGGGATTGTGCGGTCTTTTTGGGAGTCGGGAAGAAGACGGCGAGGAAGGTGGATGGGTGCAGCACTGCCGGTCGATCATCGAGGGTGGTTCCAGGTACACGGGTCGCGGAGTTTTGAGAAGAGCGAAGAGTGGTCGGAGGGTTCGATGATTGAGCTCCAACGATGTGCACTAATTGACTGAACTCTGATAAGTTTTGGTGCCTTTTCTTTATTTTCTTTTCCTTCATATATATTGTATCATTACTAATCACTTAGTTCTAGTAAGATTTATAAAGTGTATTCTGTAAACGTACCTGATGTGAGCTTGATATTGTGTGTGCGAGTTTGTATTAGCGTGTATTTCACAGCATCCACGTATACGGGAGGCAGGGTTTGGTGGGTGGACAAATTTTCCCCTAGACATACACCAGCCAGTCGCGTAAGCGTTACACTGGAGTATAGAGTATCGGTGGAATTTGTTGCCACAGATGGCTGTGGAGACAAGTCATAGGGTGTACATTGAGTGGCACAGTAGTGGTTAGCACAATGCTTTACAATACCAAAGACCTGGGTTCAATTCCTGCTGCTGTCTGTAACGAGTTTGTACGTTCTCCCCGTGACCACATGGGTTTCCTCTGGGTGGCCCGGTTTCCTCCCACAGTCCAAAGACGTACTGGTTGGTAGATTACTTGGTCATTGTAAATTGTCCCATAATTAGGCTAGGGTTAACTCTGGGGTTGCTGGGTGAAGTGGCTCGAAGGGTCAGAATGGCCTACTCTATGCTGTATCTCAATAAACACAAAAAGATAAAGATTAAAGGGGGAGTTTGATAGGTTCTTGATTAGTCAGTGTGTCAAAGTTTACGGGGAGAAGGCAGGAGAATAAGGTTGAGAGGGATAATAAATTAGCCACACGTACAAACAAGCTGGATAAACTCAGCAGGTCGGGCAGCATCCGTTGAAACGAGCAGTCAACGTTTCAGGGCGAGACCCTTCGTCAGGACTGAAGAAGGAGGGAGCAGGGGCCCTATAAAGAAGGTGGGGGAAGGGGGGAAGGTGCCAGGTGAAAAACCAATCAGAGGAAAGATCAAGGGGTGGGGGAGGGGAAGCAGGGAGAGGATAGGCAGGAGAGGTGAAGAAGGAATGAAAGGGGAAAGCACTATGGGTAGTAGAAGAAGGCAGAATCTGAGAGAGGCGATAGGCAGCTGGAAGAAGAGGCAGAGAGAAAGTGGGATGTGGGAAGGCACCTGGCACCTTCCCCCCTCCCCCCACCTTCTTATAGGTCTCCTGCCCCCTCCTCCTTCAGTCCTGATGAAGGGTCTCAGCCTGAAATGTTGACTGCTCATTTCAATGGATTCTGCTCGACCTGCTGAGTTCCTCCAGCTTGTTTGTACGTGTTGATTTGACCACAGCATCTGCAGTGTACTTTGTGTTTAATAAATTAGCCATGATGGAATAGCAGAGCAAAGCCTCTGAGCTGAATGACCTAATTATGCTCCTACACCTTATGGTCTAAAACTTCACAAGTTCAAAATTACAAAACTTTACCAAACTTTCTGTAGTTTTGTCAGCTCATCCCCAGCCATTTCGTTCATTCTCGAAGGCTAAAGTTGTGCTTTGAAGAAATGAAAAGCCTTGTCCTTCAGGTGAATGTTCAACCCATTCACTGAATGCTAACAAGCTCATCACAAGGCAACTTGAGGTACTTGTCGAGAAGAGCTGATGTAGACAGTTTCTTTGTACTCACCATCTCTTTATGGCTTTACTTTTGGTTATAAATAACAATCAATCATTTATTCATTTAGATACAGTGTGGAATAGGCCCTTCCAGCCCTTCAAACCACGCTGCCCAATAATCCCCCAATTTAACCCTAGCCTAATCATGGGACAATTTACAATGACCAATTAACCAACTAACCTGTATGTTTTTGGACTGTGGGAGGAAAGTGGAGCGGCTGAAGGACTGGTAGGGCATACAGCTCATATGGAGGATGTGAGAATTGAACTCCGAGGTCCTGAGCTGTGATAGTGTTGTGCTGATCACTATGCGACTAGATTCAGGAAGAATCAGAAGAGGGAAGTTCCTTTCATTTTCACCACCCTTACTCTAACTTCACATATCCCTTCCACTTTGGTCCTTACCCCCGTGTGGATACAGGGCTCCTTGAGCTTCAGTATACCACCTGACATCACTTCCTGCTCCTCCCTCAATAAATCTGCACTGGTGGCAATTCTTGCTGAGACTTTCTACAACCTTCCATTGGTTAGACATAGGAATAAACCTCTGTAAACCTTAACTTGGGCTGCACTCTGAGTAAGGTCTGAAGCTTTGATCGCCCCTTTATAGGAAGTGGAGGCTTTGGAGAGGGTGCAGAAGATGTTTAGGAGGATTAAAGAGCATGTCTTATGAAGAAAGGTTGAGCGAGCTATGGCTTTTCTCTTTGGAGTGAAGGAGGATGAGAGGGGGCATGATTGAGGTGCACAAGGTGATAAGAGGCATGGATCAAGTGGATAGCCAAAGACTTTTGCCGAGGGTGGAAGTCGCTAATTGAAAAAAGCATAATGTTAGGGTGATTGGCAGAATTTATAGTGGGAGGATGTCAGAGGTAAGTTTTTCTTTCACACAGAGAGTGGTGGGTGCGTGGAGCATGCTACCAGGGGTGGTTTTAGAGGATGGTACATTAGGAACATTTGAAGGATTTTAAGGCAGGCATAAGGATGGGCACCACAATGGTACAGCAGTTAGCTTTACACTGTTACAGCTCACAGCATTCTGGAGTTCAGAGTTCAATCCCATCACCATTCTGTAAGAAGTCTGTATGTCCTTGCTGTGGTTTTCCCTGAGTGCTCTGGTTTCCTCCCACAGTCCAAAGTCATACCGGGTAGCTTAACTGGTCATTGTAAATTGTCCCGTAATTAGGGTTAGGTTTAATCAGATTTTTTGGGGGTTGCTAGGGTGGCGTGGTTTGAAGGTTTGAAGGGTCAGAAAGGCCTACTCTGCACTGTATCACTAAAAAGTAATGGAGGACTATGTAGGAGAGAAGGGTTGGATTGATTTTAGAGTAGATAAAAGGTTGGCACAGCATCGTTGGCCGAAAAACCTCTACTGTGCAGTAATGTTCTCTAATCTATGTTGTACAAAAGGTCAGACAAACTAGGGTTGTTTTCTCTGGAGACTTTGTGTCCGAGGCACAAGCTTTGCTTTGGTTTCCTGCAAACAGTTGGCAGTTGACCATGAATGGCAGTATCACAGTAACCAGACTGAATCTGCACTCATTCCCCTGATGCTGTTTGCCGTCACAGTGATAAGGTTTGCCCTTCCCTTTTCCTGTGGACGTCTTTGTGTTGGGTACCAGCTCTGAGACCTCGTCGCTGGGTAATCATGCAGATCATATGTCTACTGGACCCCTGTTCCCATGGCCAGCAGAACGCAGTGTTGCAGTTACCATCATTCAATTAAGGATTATCATAAGTCCATTGAGACATTGAAAAATACAGTGAAATGTTTCGCTTGTGTTATTGTTTATGTGATGTTCTGGACAGATGAGGTTCGGCAGCCGTGGTTGGCAATTCATCTAGGAGAAGGAAAATTGATCTTAGACCTCTGCTGTCTTGCGGCTATACCCACTCACAGCGAAGGCTTTTGGAGTAAGCCCCGAGGACAAGGCCATAGCTGGAGTCTCTAAAACAGTCCTACGTTGAGTTTAATGATGACTGGGAACTCCTTCAATGCCGCTGGTGCCAAAATGTATCGGTTTCTGCAGTTCCTTTGGATTTATCAGCCTGCTGTGTGAGCAACAGCTTGCTCTCCATATTGTTCTGCCCTGACTTATACATATGTAGACAGCTTGGGCACAACGTCAATGGTTGGCCCACACCAAGCGAGGCCTCAAATTGTGTGATGTGCTGGGAGCAGCCCACATGTGTTCTCATACTTCCAATGTCAACATAGCAGCCCACAACATACCAATCCCAACCTGTAGAGTATGGGAGGAAACACAATTGAGCCCCATCATTGATCACTGGCACTGTAAATCAATGGCACCAACAACTGTGCTATTGCGCCGCAATAAGATGTATCTGCTTCTAACACCACTCCTGGGAGGGTGTTCCACGTATACTCCTCTCTCTATGTCATTTGTCTAAACATTGCAGGTTTTTCTCTTTGAAACAAAGGAGGATGAGAGGTGAATTTTAGAGGTGTGCAAGTTAATAAGGGATGTAGATTGAGTGGACAACCAGAGACTTTGCTCCAGGGTGGAAATGGCTAATACTGTTTTAAAGTAATTCATGGAAAATATAGGGAGAATGTCTGAGGCAACGCCATCAAAAAGAATGACGGGTGTGTGGAATGCCCTGCCAGAGATGGTAGTAGAGGCATATGCATTAGGGGCATTTAAGAAACTCTTCAATAGGAACATGGATGATAAAAAAATGTAGCAGGGAAGGGTTACATCGGTCTTAAAGGAGGTTAAGGATTGGCACAGCACCATGGGCTGAAAGGACTGTACTGTGCTGTAATGTTCTATATTCTTTGTTCTGTTGCAAAATCTCTAAGTGGTCATACAGTACTGTGCAAATTTGTTAGGTGTGTGTATATGTATATATAGTGTGTCCTGCGGCTATACCCACTCACAGGGAAGGCTTTTGGAGTAAGCCCCGAGGACAAGTATGTACTGTATATATATATACATATACAGTGGCTATAAAAATATTTACCCCCCCTTTGGAAGTTTTCATGTTTTTTTTTACAATACTGAATCAAGGTGGATTTAGTTTGTTTTTATTGACACTGATCAACAGACAAATATTCTTCTGTGTCAAAATGAAAACAGATCTCTGCAGAATTACAGTCAGAGTCCAGACCTCAATCCAAATGAGAATTTGTGGCTGGACTTGAAAACAGCTTTTCACTTATGATCCCCATGCAATCTGACAGAGCTTGAGCAGTTTTGTAAAGAAGAATAGGGAAAAATCACTATGTCCAGATGTACAAAGCTGTCAGAGATCTATCCCCAAGACTGTAATTGCTTCCAAAGGTGCATCTACTAAATACTGACTTGAAGTGCGTGAATACTTACACAATCAATTTTTGTGTTTTATATTTGTAAATAATTTAGATCACTGTGTAGAGATCTGTTGAAAAAGTGTCAAAAATGCCAAGTTAAATCCATTGCGATTCAGTGTTATAAAGCAATAAAACATGGAAACTTCCAAGAGGGGTGAATACTTTTTCTAGTCACTGTATATATAGCTAGGGTGACTAAGACTTTTGCACAGTACTGTATTTGTCAACATGGATTGGAGATGGAATTTGTAAATTTCATGGAAGCAATGGATGTTGGGAATGGTGAGGGACGAATGCTGCAGGGAGGATGTGGGACAGATTGCTGAGAAGGAGTGCTGGGGGCAGGAGGGGCAGGTGCAGGTGCAGACACACCCAGACCTGAGACACCAGGCAAGGTAATTTGATTCCAACTATTAATCATTATGGAATGTCTCTCTGGTGCTTCCTGCTCCCTCCCCTCTCCCTTACCCTTTCCCAACCATGATTCCCCTCTCCTTGCCCCCTTTCCACTCTCAGTCCACAATAGAGACCCAGGTTTATCATCACTTACATATGTCATAAAATGTGTTTTTTTGCAGCAGCACAGTTCAACACATATAATCACTATAGTACTGTGCTAGAGTTTTAGGCACCCTATCTACATATATGCCTGAAACTATTGCACGGTACTGTATGTATGTCTTTATTTATTTATTATATTGTATTTATTTATTCAGAATACAGGCTCTCATGACCCTTTGAGCCACCACTGATTTAACCCTACTCTGATCACGGGACACTTTAAAATGACCAATTAACCTACTAACCTGTACTTCTTTGGAGGAAACCAGAGTACCTGGATGAAACCCACATGTACATGAGAAGTAATGTGCAAGCTTGCTTGCTGAGGATGCCAGAATTGAGCTCCGAACTCCGCCTCTTCGAGCTGTAATAATGTCGCACCTACTGCTACACCACCATTAATGCTTGCATTAGTAAATATCAAAGTGTAGTTTGTGTAACAAGAATGCGAAACGAACTTCAGTGTTCAGGATGGGACCCTATGGCATTGTTTCTGTTGCTGCTAATCAATGATTTTATTTCTCGGTTTTCCTCATTGAAAAATGCCAAATTATACTTCTATCTTCTAGATTTTAAAAGGGATTTTGTGAACTGTGTAATGGACAATGTGTGGCCCATAGCAACCAGCGTCATTTTAGGAGTGGCTGTGGTGCCACCAAATGCAATTGTAACACTGAAAGGAATGGAACACAACTGCTATCACAGGAGCCCTTTGTTCCATTGCAGCCTGGTGATATGACACCACAGGGTTCAGGTGAAAACAGTCAACCTCTAGTGGCTCTGTTGCTGTAAACTCACATAGCTAATTATTCCACAACTTGAGTAACTGAGATAGAACAGCCATACCGAACAATGATGGTACAACCTAGAATGTACTCCAGTGGTTCAGTGGGTGAGTTCAAAGGAAGTGGAAGGGAAATTGGTGATTTTTTTTATTGATAGCCAAATTATTGCATTAGTTCAATCCTGTGAATATAACGTGATTGCTGTTTCAGATCACGCTCCTGTGTTTCTATCTTTAAATTTTCCTGGTCTTCTTCAAACAAATAGATTTTGGTAATTTAATCTAACTTTGTTATCTGATAAAGATTTTTTTTAAGTTTATGGAGAGACAAATTATCTTTTTTTGAAGAGAATACGTTGGAGGAAACTTCTAGTCTTATCAGATGGGATGCCTTTAAGGTGTATATTAGAGGACAAATTATTTCTTATACTGCAAGTATTAAGAGAAAAGCTGATAAAGAGAGAAGTGATTTAGCTTATCAGCTGAAACAGTTAGACCAAGAGTATGTCTTGGCTCCAGAACCTGCTTTATATAAAAGACGTGTTGAAATTAAAACTAAATTTGATCTTCTTTTAACTTATCCAATTGAAACCCAACTCCTAAAAGATTAAAGTCAATTTTATATCCATGGAGATAAAACAGGTAAACTATTGGCTGATTAAATTAAAACCTTTACAGCTAAACAACAGATTAAAGAAATATGCAAAGCTAATTGTGATAGGACAACTGATTATTTAGAAATAAATGGTACTTTCAGAGAATTTTACTCTAAACTTTATAGTTCTGAATCTTCCAAGGATGATACTGCAATGAACAAGTTTTTAGATCAAGTAAATTTTCCTACAATTTCTGCCGACAACAGAAAATTGTTGGAACGACCTATTTCTTTTGAGGAAATTATTGAGGCTGTGCATTCATTACGTTTGAGGAAAGCTCCGGGTGCAGATGGATTTTCTGGAGAATTTTACAAGACCTTTTCCTCAATGCTTATACCTCACTTACATTCAGTTTTTTCAGATTCATTTAAGTCAGGCAGACTTCCTCAATCTTTTTATGAGGCTTCCATTTCACTCATTCATAAAAAGAATAAGGATCTAACTGAATGCTCTTCTTATATACCAATTTCTTTACTTAATGTTGACGTTAAGATCTTATCTAAAGTTTTGGCCCATAGGATTGAAAATATTTTAACATCTTTGATTTCTGATAACCAAACCGGATTTATCAAAAATCGATATTCTCACTTTAATATTCACCAGTTATTAAATGTTATTTATTCTCCTTCTAACATGGTATTGGAATGTGTGGTATCCCTAGATGCTGAGAGAGCTTTCGACAGAGTTGAATGGAATTATTTACTTAAAACTTTAGAAAAATTCAATTTTGGACCTGTTTTCATTCAACAGATTAAATTACTTTATTTAGCCCCTTCACTAATTTTCATAACTCCAAATCATTTAAGCTTCAACGTGGCACCAGACAAGGTTGTCTGTTGAGCCCTTTGCATTTTGATCTGGCCTTAGAACTTTTAGCCATTGCTTTTCAAGAATCTAATAATATCACCGGTATTTTAAGGAGAGACACTATTCATAAAGTCTCGTTGTATGCTGATGATTTGTTGCTGTTTATTTCTAATGTTGAAACTTCATTACCCCATGTGCTTTCTTTACTCTCCTGTTTTAGCCAATTTTCAGGTTATAAATTAAACCTACATAAAAGTGAACTTTTCCCTTTGAACAATTTGATACCAATAAATTTTAACTTTCTTTTTAAAATTGTAAGAAACCAATTCACCTATTTAGGTGTAACAATATCTAAAAATTATAAATGTCTATTTAAAGAAAAATTTCCTACTCTATTTAATCATGTAAAAAGAATACTAACAAATTGGTCGCCTTTTTCGTTATCGTTAACTGGTCAAATTAACTCTATCAAAATAAACATATTACTTAAATTTATATATCTTTTTCAGGCATTGCCGGTTTTCATTCCTAAATCCTTTTTTGATTCTCTTGACTCTATTATATTTTCTTATATATGGAAGAATAAGCATTACAGATTAAATAAAATTTATCTTCAGAAAGATAAAAAGAATGGAGGATTAGCCTTACCAAACTTTTGATTTTATTATTGGGCAGTTAATATAACAAATCTTACATTTTGTTTATATTATATAAATGGTGAGGATTTCCCGATGTGGGTTTTTTTAGAAGCTAATTCTGTTAATAAATTCTCTATTATTTATCTTCTTGGATCCTCACTTCCTTTGTCTTTGAGAAAGTTAATTGATAATCTGGTAGTTAAAAACACTATGAGGATTTGGATACATTTCCGTAAATATTTTGGCGAATTGATATTTTCTCTTTCGAGTCCCATTTCTTCTAATTATTTTTTATACCCTCTATGATTGATGTGGCTTTTAAAGAATGGGATAGATTAGGTATTAAATGCTTTCTTGTTTGTAGAGGGAAGTCTTTTTTGTTTGAACAATTGTCAAATAAGTATACCCAAAATGCATTTTTTTCGATATCTACAAATAAGAGATTTTTTACAGTCTCAAATAAGTACATTTCCTAAAAGTCCTGATATGAATATACTAGATGTAATCTTTAATCTGAAACCTTTTTACTATGGATCTATATCTAATATTAATTATTAGAAGTCCATAGCGGGGGTATTCCCATCTGCCACCGGCATGGGATGGCGAGTCTGTCGGGACACTGGGGACTTATGGAAACTGCGTGGTGATTTCTTATGAACTTATAGTCCTTTAACATCTTTGGACTATTTTTACTGTGCTCATGGTCTGTTTTTTTTTTATCAATTATGCTATTGTTTGCACTGTTGTAACTATGTGGTTTTGTGCACGTCTTGTAGCTTTAGTTTTTGGTCTTGATTTTGTCTGGTGGATTTGGAGCTCCTTTCCGTGGAATGCACTAAGACGGTAGCACGATATTAATATGCAGCAGCCTCTCCGGACTCTGGATTGGGGATTGCCAAACGTTATTTGGATTTCCTGGTGTAGTCTGTTTTGTCAAATGCTTTTGTGATATCATTCTGGAGGAATGTTGTCTCATTTTTTAACTGCATTGCATTTGTGGTTTCTAAATGACAATAAACTGAATCCGAATCTGAATAATATGCTGTTGGAAATGAGAAGTGTTCCTTTAGATAAAATAAAAAATCTTTGGGAACAAGATTTACAGACTTCAATTTCTGAGGAAACTTGGAATCAAATTCTTAAATTGGTCAACACTTCATCGTTATGTGCCCATCACTCTCTACTTCAATTTAAAATGGTCCACAGGGCCCATATGACTAAGGATAAGTTGTCTTGTTTTTATTCCATATTGTGATAAATGTAATAATGGAGAAGGCTCACTCATTCATATGTTTTGGACATGTCTGAGTCTTGGAAAATATTGGAAAGAAGTATTTCAAACCTTTTCAATACTTATTGAAGTAAATTTCAAGCCTAATTCTTTGACTGCTTTATTTGGTATTGTTGGAGGAAAGGATATTATTTTGGAGCCATCTGATTTGCACATTTTGGCTTTTATGTCTCTTATGGCCAGAAGGATGCTTTTGCTTAAATGGAAAGAAGTGGCCCCTCCTATTTACACCCAATGGTTACATGAGGTGATGTCATGTTTAAATTTAGAGAAGATTCGATGTTCAATCTTTGAACCTAATCAAGACTTTCAAACATTGTGGGGACCTTTTCTGAATTATTTTCAAAACCTTTGATTTGCTGTTAAAGCACAGATGATGACTAACAATCTTTTTTTCTTGTTTTTACTAATCAGCTTTGGTTTTGGTAGTGGGTTAGATTTTTTTTATATAATAAAATCAATATTTTTCAATGTTACGAACTAATTGGAGAAAGACAGGACTGGACCTAGAGTTGAGATTTTTGATTGGAGAAAGGCTAACTTTGAGGAGATGCGAAGGGATTTAGAGAGAGTGGATTGGGTCAAGTTGTTTCATGGGAAGGATGTAATAGAGAAATGGAGGTCATTTAAGGGTGAAATTATGAGGGTACAGAATCTTTATGTTCCTGTTAGGTTGAAAGGAAAGGTTAAAGGTTTGAAAGCGCCATGGTTTTCAAGGGATATTAGAAACTTGGTTCGGAAAAAGAGGGATGTCTACAATAGATATAGGCAGCATAGAGTAAAGGAATTGCTCGAGGAATATAAAGAATGTAAAAGGAATCTTAAGAAAGAGATTAGAAAAGCTAAAAGAAGATACGAGTTTGGTTTGGCAAATAAGGTGGAAGTAAATCCGAAAGGTTTCTACAGTTATATTAAAAGCAAGAGGATAGTGAGGGATAAAATTGGTCCCTTAGAGAATCAGGGTGGTCAGTTATGTGTGGAGCCGAGGGAGATGGGAGAGATTTTGAACGATTTCTTCTCTTCGGTATTCACTAAGGAGAAGGATATTGAATTGTGTAAGGTATGGGAAACAAGTAAGGAAGTTATGGAACCTATGACAATTAAAGAGGTGGAAGTACTGGCGCTTTTAAGAAATTTAAAAGTGGATAAATCTCCGGATCCTGACAGGATATTCCCCAGGACCTTGAGGGAAGTTTGTGTAGAGATAGCAGGAGCTCTGACGGAGATCTTTCAGATGTCATTAGAAACGGGGATTGTGCCGGAGGATTGGCGTATTGCTCATGTGGTTCCATTGTTTAAAAAGGGTTCTAGAAGTAAGCCTAGCAATTATAGACCTGTCAGTTTGACATCAGTGGTGGGTAAATTAATGGAAAGTATTCTTAGAGATAGTATTTATAATTATCTGGATAGACAGGATCTGATTAGGAGTAGCCAGCATGGATTTGTGCGTGGAAGGTCATGTTTGACAAACCTTATTGAATTTTTTGAAGAAGTTACGAGGAATGTTGACGAGGGTAAGGTAGTGGATGTAGTCTATATGGACTTCAGCAAGGCCTTTGACAAAGTTCCACATGGAAGGTTAGTTAAGAAGGTTCAGTCGTTAGGTATTAATGCTGGAGTAATAAAATGGATTCAACAGTGGCTAGATGGGAGATGCTAGAGAGTAGTGGTGGATAATTGTTTATCGGGATGGAGGCCGGTGACTAGCGGGGTGCCTCAGGGATCTGTTTTGGGCCCAATGTTGTTTGTAATATACATAAATGATCTGGATGATGAGGTGGTAAATTGGATTAGTAAGTATGCCGATGATACTAAGGTAGGAGGTGTTGTGGATAATGAGGTGGGTTTTCAAAGCTTGCAGGGAGATTTATGTTGGTTAGAAGAATGGGCTGAATGTTGGCAGATGGATTTTAATGCTGAGAAGTGTGAGGTTCTACATTTTGGCAGGAATAATCCAAATAGAACATACAGGGTAAATGGTAGAGCATTGAGGAATGCAGTGGAACAGAGAGATCTAGGAATAACAGTGCATAGTTCCCTGAAGGTGGAGTCTCATGTAGATAGGGTGGTGAAGAAGGCTTTTGGAATGCTGGCCTTTATAAATCAGAGCATTGAGTACAGAAGTTGGGATGTAATGTTAAAATTGTACAAGGCATTGGTAAGGCCAAATTTGGAATATTGTGTACAGTTCTGGTCACCGAATTATAGGAAAGATATCAATAAATTAGAGAGAGTGCAGAGATGATTTACTAGGATGTTACCTGGGTTTCAGCACTTAAGTTACAGAGAAAGGTTGAACAAGTTAGGTCTCTATTCATTGGAGCGTAGAAGGTTGAGGGGGGATTTGATCGAGGTATTTAAAATTTTGAGAGGGATAGATAGAGTTGACGTGAATAGGCTGTTTCCATTGAGAGTAAGGGAGATTCAAACGAGAGGACATGATTTGAGAGTTAGGGGGCAAAAGTTTAAGGGAAACACGAGGGGGTATTTCTTTACTCAGAGAATGATAGCTGTGTGGAATGAGCTTCCTGTAGAAGTAGTAGAGGCCAGTTCAGTTGTGTCATTTAAAGTAAAATTGGATAGGTATATGGACAGGAAAGGAGTGGAGGGTTATGGGCTGAGTGCGGGTAGGTGGGACTAGGTGAGATTAAGAGTTCGGCACGGACTAGGAGGGCCGAGATGGCCTGTTTCCGTGCTGTGATTGTTATATGGTTGTATGGTTATAATTGACTTGTATGAATATAGGGTAAGGAGTCTTTATATGTGACATAGTTTAATGTATTGACATATATATATATATCTTTTTTTGCTGTACTCTGTATTCTTATATACATAAATTAATAAAAATATTGGAAAGATTTTCAATAACAAAGTTTCAATACTTGTGTTTCACAGGTGGCAAAAAAGGCACTTGGAGTCACAATGTTTTTATTCTTCTTTTTCTTTTATTCTTTTTAAAAACTTTTTCACTACCTTTTCTTTTTTGTTTCTTTTTTGCACTATAGTTTTTACAGTCTGTAATGCAATGTACTGCTGCCACAAAACAACAAATTTCACGACATATGCCAATGATATTAAACCTGATCCTGGTTCTGAAACTCAAGAGAACCTGCAGGTTCTGGAAATCTAGAACAACGCATATGAGGTACTGGAGAAACTCAGCAAGCCAGACAGCATTTGCGGAGGGAAATAAACAGATGACATTTCAGGCCGAGACCATTTGTTAAGACTGAAAAGGAAGGGGGCTGAAGCCATAATATGAAGGTTGTTGGAAGGGGAGCAAGGAGACTTGGGGTTATAGCTCCAGCCACAAACTTCCCCACATTCCTGCATCTCAGTATTCCCAAACTTGTCCATGGTTACAGCCATACTAATGGCTCCTTCTGACTGTGGACACAAAAATTGCAAATGCTGGAAATTAGGAACAACACACAGAGGAACTAGGTCCAACACGTACTCCACTGGTTGCAAACTCAGCCAAATCCATCAAAGACACTAACCTACCCAGCATCAAGGATGTCTTCATAAAGTGATGCCTCAAAAAGGAGGAATCCATCATAAAGGACCCCTATCACTCAGGACATGCCCCTTTAGCATTACAGTCATCAAAACAGCACCCTCAAGACACACTCTCAGGAACATCTTCTTCCCCTCTGTCATCAGGTTTCTAAATTAACCCATGAACTCTCCCTCACAATTTTTGCACTACTTACTTTATTTAATTTATCTATAATATATAATTATTTACTTTATATATATATATATATATATATATATATTTAATGTATATAGATATATTCTCATTGTAATTTATAGCTTTTTATTATTATGTATTGTAATGTAGTGCTGCTGCAAAACAACAAATTTCACATCCTATGCCAGTGATATTAAACTTGACTCAGAGTCTGATTCCAGTTCACTGCCCATTTCCTTCCATAGATATTGCCGAATCCACTGAATTACTTCAGTACCTATATGTGTTGCTTCTTTCGTGTAACTGGGATAACCAAACAACTGGGTATCAGGTTGTTCAAATGCATGGACTGTTACGTACCCGTGACACGTGACAGTGGTACCCTTGTCACGTGACTGGGGTTGAAGTTATACTGGACATGAGGTAATGGTCTTGTGATGGTGGAGTGATGTCATTTTCCCGCCAGTAGAGGTCATGTGACAGGTTTTTTCTACAGGGTATAAAAGGGAGACCCACCCTGTCAGGTGGGGCAGTTCGTGGCTGGATTTGCCAAGATGACTTCATATCACTGTGTGATTTAATGTGATGACGCAGTTTAGTTAAAAATGAAGTTTTATATAATGCCTAAAGTTTAAAAGGTCAGAGCCAACGGTTTCTTTGCTAATGGAGAGTGAAGAGAAGAATCGATTTTCGATGGATTGACTTCGACCTTGTGTGATCCTCATTCGGAAGGATTTCGTTTACTATTCTCATGATAGTCTCCGCTGGAAAAAGCGGGAGATTGAGAATATTGTGGAAGGAAGGTCAGTCACTTTAAGCTGTTATATTTAATAAAATTCGACGTGGGAGTTCGACGCTGGGAATCGAAGGACATCGACGTGGAAGAGAATTTACATCGCTTTAAAAAAGTCTCTCCTTTTAAAAGTACCGTGAGGTTTTGAACTGTCGGCATATCGCTTTAAAGAACTCTTTTTTTTTCAATACTGCTTTAAAGACTGTTTGGGACTGCAAAGCTATTAAGGACTGTTTGAGCAGCTGCCAGCAGCTGAGCTCGGATCATTGTTTGGGTTTGTTTACATTTGAAGGGGGTTTGTTATCAGTGTTTAATAAACGTGTTATTTGTTATAAAACCCTTCGTCTAACTCATCTATAATTATTGTTGCCTGAATACGTAACAGGACTCAATGTTCTTACTTCCGTCCTGACTGCTCTTTCTCCACTTAGAGCAACTCACGCCCAAAGGTTTCCAGGAGTCCCTGAGGAGCCAGCTTCGTGCCACTAGATTCTGTACTGGGTTGGAAGCCAGCCCCTGTCGTGAGTGATGCCCTGCAGTTCTCAATGGAAGACAAGATAGATTGCATTCATCTGTGGCTGCAATTGCTTGAAATGAGGAACTGCTACCGCTAGCCCTTGCAGAAATGTGGCTCCAGGACAAGATCCCATGCACCATCAGTCTATAGGCCACAGCATTCAGGGGCTTGAGTACATTATTATTGCTTCTCTTGTGACTGTTTTTCTGCTATCATGGTTATATGTGCTACATTTGCCTTTTGCTGTGTTTTACTGTGGAGGATCACTTGTTTTATTTGACTTTATTCCAGTGTATGGCAGAATGACAATTAAACTTGAACTTCATCTTGATGAATGCAACACTTCATCAACGAGGCTTTGAGAACTTCATATTTCCCAGGACCTAGCTCTGAACAGAGTGACTGTTGATTGCTAAATTGGTAAATTGTTTAATATTGTCACATGAACTAAGATCCAGTGAAAAACTTGACTTGTCCACCACCCATCCAGATCAATTAATTAAATATTAGTTTTATATGTCACATGTACATTGAAACATACATGCTTCCAGCGCCAACATAGCAAGTCCACAACCTACTAACCCTAACCCATACATCTTTGGAACAAGGAAGGAAACTGGAGCACCAGGGAGAACCCCACGTAGTCATGGGGAGAATGCACAAGCTCCTTGCAGACAGCAGAGGGAATCAAACTGGGATCGGTGATTGCCAACCACTACACTATCATGGCACTCTGCTCCACTTTCCCACTAAGCCCCAGTCTCCTGCCTTTCAGAGATGTTTAGATATATACATCATTGTGAGGGAAATAGAAGGATATGGACATTCTGGTTGCAGAGGAAATTAGTTTAGCTAGTCATTTGATTACAGCTTAACTAGTTCAGCACAACATTATGTGCCAAAGGACGTGCTCCTGTGGTCTACTGTTCGATGTTCTATACAGATTTATTACAGATGCAGCACAGTAAACGGCCTTCCAGGCTAACAAGCCACACTGCCCAGCTACACCCATGTGACCAATTAACCTACTAACCTTTTGGGATGTGTGAGGAAGCTGGAACACATGGAGAAAACGTACACAGTTACATGGAGAACGTACAAACCTTTGCACTCAGCAGTGGGAATTGAACGCATGATGCTGGAGCTATAACAGTGTTACACTACCGTGCCGCTGCATGAAAAGTTAAATGTAGGGTATCCAGAAGTGCACACAATTCTCTATGTGCAGTCTCGTCAATAACATATACAGTTGTAACATAATAAGACCAGAGATATAGGAGCAGAATTAGGATATTTGGCCGTCGAGTATGCTCCACCATTCAACCATGGCTGATCCTTTCTTTCTTGTCATCAGCCCCATTCCTCAGCTTTTTCCCCATAACGTTTGATGCCATGTCCAATCAAGAACCTATCCATCTCTGCCTTAAATATATCTAACGGTCTGGCCTCCACAGCTGCCTGTAGTAATAACTTCCACAAATACACCAGATAATGAGATTTCTCCTCATCTCTGTTTAAAATGGGGGCCCCTCTATCCTGAGGCTGTGCCCTCTTGTGTAAACTCCCCTACCATGGGAAATATCCTTTCCATATCTACTCTACATTTAGAAAATAGTCTGCACATTTATTTCTACTGCCAAAGTGCATGACCAGGCATTTTCCAACATTGTATTTCATTTGCCACTCCCTAGCCTATTCTCCTAATCTGTCTAAGACCTTCGGCAGGCTACCTATTTGCTCAACACTACCTGCTCCTCCACCAATTTTCGTATGATCTGCAAACTTGGCAACAAAGCCATCTATTCCATCATCTAAATCATTGATATACAGTATAAAAAAAAGCGGTCCCAACAGCGACCCTTGCAGAACACCACTAGTCACTGGCAGCCAACCAGAAAGGGATTCTTTTAGTCCCACTCGTTGCTTTCTACCAATCCGCCAATGCACTAACCATGCCAGTAACTTCCCAGCAATACCATGGGCTCTTAATATGGTAAGCAGCTTCAGAAGTGGCACCTTGTCAAATGGCCTTGTGAAAGCCCAAATATATAACATCCTCTACATTTCCTTTATCTATCCTACTTGTACTTTCCTCAAAGAATTCCAACAGGTTCATCAGGCAAGATTATCCCTCAACCTCCATAACCTCATCCTTAACAGTTGACTTCAACATCTTCCCAACCACTGAGGTCAGGCTAACTGGTCTATAATTTCTTTTCTGCTGCCTTACTCTTTTCTTAAAGAGTGGAGTAACATTAGCAATGTTGCAGTTCTCTGGCACCATGCCAGAGTCCAATGATTTTTGAAAGATCATTACTAATGCCACCACAATCTCTAACGCAACATCCTTCAGAACCCTGGGGTGCATCTGGTCTGGGTGACTGACAGACAGACAGACATGCTTTATTGATCCCGAGGGAAATTGGGTTTCGTTACAGCCGCGCCAACCAAGAATAGTGTAGAAATATAGCAATATAAAAACCATAAATAATTAAATAATAATAAGTAAATCATGCCAAGTGGAAATAAGTCCAGGACCAGCCTGTTGGCTCAGGGTGTCTGACCCTCCAAGGGAGGAGTTGTAAAGTTTGATGGCCACAGGCAGGAATGACTTCCTATGACGCTCAGTGTTGCATCTCGGTGGAATGAGTCTCTGGCTGAATGTACTCCTGTGCCTAACCAGTACATTATGGTGTGGATGGGAGACATTGTCCAAGATGGCATGCAACTTGGACAGCATCCTCTTTTCAGACACCACCGTCAGAGAGTCCAGTTCCACCCCCACAACATCACTGGCCTTACGAATGAGTTTGTTGATTCTGTTGGTGTCTGCTACCCTCAGCTTGCTGCCCCAGCACACCACAGCAAACATGATAGCACTGGCTACCACAGCCTCATAAAACATCCTCAGCATCGTTCAGCAGATGTTAAAGGACCTCAGTCTCCTCAGGAAATAGAGATGGCTCTGACCCTTCTTGTCGACAGCCTCAGTGTTCTTTGACCAGTCCAATTTATAGTCAATTTGTATCCCCAGGTATATGTAATCCTCCACCATGTCCACACAGACCCCTTGGATGGAAACAGGGGTCACCGGTGCCTTAGCCCTCCTCAAGTCCACCACTAGCTCCTTAGTCTTTTTCACATTAAGCTGCAGATGATTCTGCTCGCACCATGTGACAAAGTTTCCCACCGTAGCCCTGTACTCAGCCTCATCTCCCTTGCTGAAATGGCAGAGTCATCAGAAAACTTCTGAAGATGGCAAGACTCCATGCAGTAGTTGAAGTCCGAGGTGTAGATGGTGAAGAGAAAGAGAAACAGGACAGTCCACTGTGGAGCCCCAGTGCAGCTGACCACTCTGTCTGACACACAGTGTTGCAAGCACACGTACTGTGGTCTGCCAGTCAGGTAATCAATAATCCATGACACCAGGGAAGCATCCACCTGCATCACTGTCAGCTTCTCACCCAGCAGAGCAGGGCAGATGATGTTAAACACACTGGAGAAGTAAAAAATCATGACCCTCACAGTGCTCGCCGGCTTGTCCAGGTGGGCGTAGACACGGTTCAGCAGGTAGATGATGGCATCCTCAGCTCCTAGTCGGGGCTGATAGGTGAACTGGAGGGGGTCTAAGTGTGGCCTAACCGTAGGCCGGAGCTGCTCTAGAACAAGTCTCTCCAGGGTCTTCATGATGTGGGAGGTCAATGCCACCGGTCTGTAGTCATTGGAGCCACTGGGGCACGGCGTCTTTGGTACAGTGACGAGGCAGGATGTCTTCCACAGCACAGGAACCTTCTGGAGACTCCGGCTCAGTTTGAAGACATGGTGAAGTACTCCACATAGCTGGGGGGCACAGGCTTTGAGCACCCTGGGGCTGACACCATCCGGGCCTGCAGCCTTGCTTGGGTGGAGATGTTTCAGCTGCCTTCTCACCTGTTCAGCTGTGAAGCCCACCGAGGTGGTTTCAGGTGTGGGAGGGGTGTAGTCACAAGAGCAGGGTGGGGGGCTGTGAGGAGGGGTAGGAGGGGAGAGTGGAGTATGTGTTGGTTATGTACCTTTAGGTCTTCCAGCATTTTGAGCACTTTCTCCCTTGTAATAGTAACTGCACTCACTTCTCTTCCCTCACAGCCTTCAACATTTGGCGCATGGATAATGTCTTCTACTATAAAGGCTGATGCAAAATGCTCATTTAGTTCATCTGCCATCTCCTCGGCCCTTGTTATTATTTCTCCAGCTTCATTTGCCAGTGGTCCTATATCCAGTTTCACCTCTCTTTAATCTTTTACATACTTGAAAAATCTTTTACTATCCTCTTTGATGGTGTTTGCTAAATTGCCTTTATATTTCAGCTTTTACTTCCAAATGACTATTTTAGTTGCTCTCTGTAGGTACTTAAAAGCTTCCTGATCTTCAGTCTTCCCACTTATTTTTGCTTTGTTGTATGCCCTCTCTTTTGCTTTTACATTGACTTCCCTTGTCAGCCACAGTTGTAATACTTTGTTATTTGAGTATTTCTTCAGTTTTGGAATGTATCTACACTGCATCTTACTCATTTTTCTCAGAAACTTATGCCATTGTTGATCTGCTGACATCCCTGCCAAAGGTTCCTTCCAATTTACTTTGGCCAACACATACTACTGTAATTTCCCTTACTCCACTGAAATACTGCTACATCAGATTTTACTTTCTCCCTATCAAATTTCAAGTTGAACTCAGTCACATTGTGATCACTGCCTCCTCAGGGCTGGGACACGTGGAGGCCAGGGACCAATACATAAACATGACAATGGAAAAATAACACTAATAAATACCTATCAGTTTGTCCCTTCACCAAACAGGCAATTACTTTACCTATGGTTTATATTGCAATTACTTAGCATTGTGACATATTAATAAGCAACTATTTGGAACACAATCATTTTCAGTAAAATTCTTTACAGGGAGGTATCTCTACAATCTTGAATTGTCTGCAGTCTTTAGGTCCTTTGTCAGCTGTTGCTGAAGTGGGTTTTAGATGCCTGCTTTCCAGGATTTAAGATTTAAGATGCATCGAGGTTGAAAGAAAGCCACGATGGCTGCAGGGTCTGTCTTAGATGTTTCCCCTTCCTCAAATGATGGGAAAGCTTTATGACTGTTTGCAGAGGGTGTCGAGGGAGGGAGTTAATATTAAACAGTGTAAGGTGGTAGGTACTCTACGATAGGTTTTCTCGGCCCAGCAGGGAGCGGGGCAGAAACATCCTCACCCTCTGCATCTGACAGAGACTCAAGATCTATGAGGGGTGATTGATAAGTTTGTGGCCTAAGGTAGAAGGAGTCAATTTTAGAAAACCTAGCACATTGATTTTTCAACATAGTCCCCTCCTACATTTAAAAACTGTGGTGAACTACATATACCTGTCTGGACTGCTCCTGTGGCTCCTCCCACAGACCCCTGTATAAAGGTGATTGAGGCCTGATGCCCGGCCTCATTCTACAGGATGTAGTGTTGTTCATTCTTCCAGTCAATAAAAGCCGATACCTCGCTTCTTATGTCTCAGAGTGAATTATTGATGGTGCATCAAAAACTTAGTCCAGCGGTTGTGGAGCATACGGATCTTGGACTTCCAGAAAGTGTCCACAGCAGGGCTAATTGATAGGTTTGTGGCCTAAGGTAGAAGGAGATGAGTTATACAGCTCTCGTTACATGCACATGCAGTTCAGCTCTTTGAGTGATTATGCAGAAAGTTTGAAGTTAATAACTCATCAGGGGTGATTGATAAGTTTGTGTTCTAAGGTAGAAGGAGATGAGTTATTAACTTCAAACTTTCTGCATAATCAGTCAAAGAGTTGAACTGCATGTGAATGTAACCTCTGTCTACCTTAGGCCACAAAATTATCAGTCACCTCTGCTGTGGACACTTTCTGGAGGTCTAAGATCCGTATGCTCCACGACCGCTGGACTAAGTGTGTAAATGTAGGAGGGGCAACACACACAAAATGCTGGTGGAACACAGCAGGCCAGGCAGCATCGTCAGTCCTGACGAAGGGTCTCAGCCCAAAACGTCGACAGTGCTTCTTCCTATAGGTGCTGCCTGGTCTGCTGTGTTCCACCAGCATTTTGTGTGTGTATGTTGCTTGAATTTCCAGTACCTGCAGATTTCCTCATGCTTGAAATGCAGGAGGGGACTATGTTGAAAAATAAATGTGCTAGGTTTTCTAAAATTGACTCCTTTTACCTTAGGCCACGAACTTATCAATCACCCTCGTATACCAAGCCAGTGCTCTTCTGGGACAGGCTCTGAATCTCCATTAGGTAACACTGCCCTCAAAGTAAGTGACAGCAACTTGGTCAGTGCTGGCTACCATCTTCTTGTAACCCAAGTGTGGAGCTAGTAGTGAGACAATATTTTTCTCCTGGTTGCTGGGAAGTTTCCATCTTCTCGACGCCAAGCGCAAAATCATTGAATACCACAGTTTCCGCCTGTATCTCATGCTGGTTCTGCAGCCATCACCCTGATCCTTAAGCACTCACTCTGTCTCTGATCAGAGCCATAATTTGTTAATCTAATCTTAATCCCTAACCATTCCTGATCCATATCTGACCTGTGAAACTAACACATCTCTAACACTAAATCCTGATTCATGCCTCAATGTATAACACTAACCCACATCGCTTATCCAAATCCTATCCCTGATCCAACGCTCAGTCCTGACCCAATCCCTAACCTTAATGGTTGACTTGGATTTTCAGAAGACATTTGACAAGGTGCCACACATGAAGCTGCTAAATAAGTTAAGAGCCCGTGATATTACTAGAAAGATACTAGTGTGGAATGAGAATTGTCTGATTTGCAGGAGGCAAAAAGTGGGAATAAGAGGGGCATACTCCTTATATTTTCCTGCAATAACATTAAAATAATCCTCTCTCATATTAGCCATTTCTGACCTTGGAAAAAGTCATTGGCTGACCACACGATCTGTGCCTTTTATCATTGTGTACACCAATCTCAAATCACTTTTCATCTTCCTTTGCTCTAAAGTCCCAGTTTGCTCAACCTATCCTCATCTTCACCCTGTCTAAGCCCCTTATGATTTGTATAAATCATGGAGGTTTTATAAATCTCAATAAAGTCACCTCTGAGCCACCCATGCTCCAAGGTAAAATGCCCATAACTCTCTAGCATCTCCTTACACTTATTCCTTGCAGTTCCGGTAACATCAGATCAGAGACACAGATGTGGGACATCCGATGACCCCTATGGATTCGCAAATCAGTGAGAAAGTTTGAATCCTAGTGTTTGGGGTTCCGACATCCGTGTGTTCAGAGTCCTGGTCCTTGGTATTGATACAGACGATTGAGACCTGAGGGTCAAATCAGAAGTCCAGAAGTCAAGATCTGCTGCGTAGGGTCCTGAATCTCTGTGAGTCTGCCGGCGAAGTTTATTATGAAGGCAACACACACAAAATGCTGGAGGAACTCAGCAAGTCGGGCAGCTTCAATGGAAAGATCCTGAAGAAGGGTCTTGGCCCGAAGCATCGAGTGTTTACTCTTTTCCATAGCTGCTGCCTGATCTGTGAGTTCCTCTAGCATTTTGCGTGAATTGCTTTGGATTTCCAGCATCTGTAGGCTTTGCAGTTGAAGCCCAATTTCTACAAATCCAAGGCCAAGTCTGCTGGAGGTCGAAGACTGCCTATCATGGGATTAAAGGACTATGTATGTGCATGGGAGGGAGGGAGGAACGGGGTTTAATTTGCTGCTGCTTCTTGTTGTCTTCTGTGTTGTTTTGCTGAGCATTGTGGGCATGCTATGTTGGATCCAGAAAGTGTGGTGACTCTTGTGGGGGGCCCCCCAACATATTGTTTGGGTGTGTTAACACAAAGGATGCATTCACTGCATATTTCAATGCACAAGAGATAAATAAACTTAAACTTTGAATCAGTTATGGTGTTATTGAATGTCAGAGCAGGCCCTTGAGATCACAAAGCTTACATCAGCGCCTATTTCTTAATCTTCTGTTCTTCATATAGTACTTAGCTGATGTAAAGTCCTTTACAAAGCCTTGAAAAATGCAAAATAAATGCAAGTGGGTTCTCTCTTTAAGTGAAAATGTTAATCAAATTTATTTAAATTCATCGAAAAGTAAGCGTCGCAGACAGAGGAGCATCACGCAGAAGCATTAACACACTTCTTACCAAAGTCACAGAAGGCTTGTATTGCTCTTTTCATTTCTCTCCAGAATGTAATAGAATTAAAACATCTTCTGCAGCTACACACATATCTATCATCGTGTGCTGTGCACAGCAGTAACACCTTAGAAAGTAATTTTGTTATGCATCTGTCAAATAACAGAAAATGAGGTTATTTGGAGAATCGCAATATTTGGTACTCCAGAGGGTTATTTTAATGAGCTGCTTCATAATATTTTATGAGTTTCTTTTTAACAGTTGCAGTGAGTGTTATTGAACACTCTTGATAGAGTTAGATAAACCATTTCTCTTTGCAATGGGGTCGTTCTTCCAGTAAAGTGTATCTATGGAGCTCAGATAATCACTCGGGAAATTCCATTTGGAGATATCACTATGGATAGGTCATCTAACCAAAACACATTTGGTCTAGCGAGACTTTGCTGACATTCCGTGAGTACATAAGGATCTATCAGCGTTCTTTTACTGTAAATATTTCTTTGAAATAAACTATCTCACTTTTACTATTAACTCATGATGTAGGATTTATTTTTGCACATAGAACTGTTTCCTAAGTGATCATCTATCTGGTTGATATGGGCATCAGTAATATTTTGATTCATTTTAGTTTGTTGCTGGAGCCAAAGAGTCAATAACATTCTGAGGGTCTGCAATCTCACTTGAATCAGAATCACTTTATTACCAGTATGTGAAAAATACCAGAATTAAATGTGGTTTGGTGCACAGGACAATACCATACAGACAACACGATAGTAGCCAATGATTTACAAGACAATAGTGTAAACAACCATGAGTAATCAACAATTAGCAGAATGGTCACATGTGCAAACGTCAATATTCAAAGTAAAATAAATGTGAGCGTATGCACAGACTCAATAGTTATTAACAGGACAAGGAGATCAGCAAAGACCATTTAACGGATGTTGTGCAGACATTCAGGGTATTACATTTGAATGAGTTTAGGGCAGATCAGGTAAAGAGGAAGTGGGGTTGTATTAGGAGGCACAAATAACCATGCCTTTAACACTCCTGAATATTGAAAGCCGGTGCGGCTCCTTTAATGATGCAGGATTGTCCCGCTAATTAGAATCACGTTTTGGGTTCCAAGAATTGAATATTTAAAGAATTGAATGAAGCCTCAGTACTCCATCATTTGCCCTACTAAAGATATCGTCAAACAGTTCGTTTTAAGCTCAGTTCTCAATCCAGTTTTATTCCATGTCTCGATCCTAGCCTCCGATACTCCAGCATCTGTGTCTAAACCATTCTCCTCAAGGACTCTCGTCACAGGTAGTAGTGAAGGATGGCACCAATTTCCTTCCCTGAAGAGCCTTGGTGTGCCAGACAGATTTACATAGTCACTATGAATGGATTTTTATTTAACACGCACAAAATACCGGAGGAACTCAGTAGGTCAGGCAGCATCTATGAAAATGAATAAGCAGTTGACGTTTTGGGCCAAGCCCCTTCTTCTGGATTTTTATTCATTTATTTAGCAATACAGTGAGGAGTTGGTCCCTCAAGCCTTTCAAACCATGTCACCCCAGCAATCCTGATTGACCTTATCCTAATCATGGGACAATTTACAGTGACCAATAAACCGACCCGGTAAGTCTTTTGACATGGAAGGAAACAGAAGCACTCAAGAAAACCCATGCATTCCACAGGGAGGATGTACAGAAACTCCTTACAGACAGCACCAGAAATGAGCTTCGAACTCCACGCCCCATGCTGTAATAGTGTCCCACTAACTGCTATGCTACCATAGCACCCAAATTGTTCCATGGCTTCTTAAAAATTTTATTACATCATCTCGTCTCATGGCAGAAGACTCTAGAACAGGAGTTCCCAAACTTTTTTATGCCATGGATCCCTACCAGTAATCAAGGGGCCTGTGGACTCCAATTTGGAAACCCTTGCTCTGCATCAGTGGCTCCGGGCTCTGACAGACAGCTTAGTATTGCGACCAACTTACCACCACAGTGGCACCTTGTCCTGGCTCAGCCACATTGACACGATGGCCAAAAAAGCACGTCAACACCTCCACTTTCTCAGAAGGTGAAAGGAAATCTACATGTCTCCACTGAATTTTTCAGATTTTTACAGATGCACCACAGAAAACGTTCCTGTCCCGGGGCTCCACAGCTTGCTAAGGCAACTGTCCCAAGCCACAAAATTTGCAGAGAGTTGTGAATGCAGGCAGTTCATTAATCCTAACCACTCCTCCACATCTCTGGGAAATCAGATAACATAATCAAGGACCCCTCTCACCCCAATTGGTCTTATTTCTACCCGTCCCTCCTGTCAGGCAGAAGATACAAAAGCTTGGAAGCACGTACCACCAGACTTAAGGACAGGTTCTATCCTACTGTTGAATAGATCTCCCACGTACTAAAGCTGAATTTCTGTCTTCCATCTACATTATCGTGCCCTTGCTCTTTATTTGTTATTTGTCTGCACTTTCTCTGCAGTTGCTACACTATATTCTGATGTTTAGAAGAACGAAGGGTGTCTCATTGAAACCTATCAAATATTGAAAGGTCTGGATAGAGTGAGTATGCAGAGAATGTGTCCTGTAGTGGGAGAATCTAGCACCATATGGCACAACTTCAGATTAGGAAGATGTCCATTTAGAACAGAATTGAGGAGGAATTTCTTTAGCTAGAGGTTGGTGAATCTGTGGAATTCATTGCAACAGGCAGCTGTAGAGGCCAAATCACTGAATACATTTACAGTACAGGTTGATAGGCTCTTGATTAGTCAGGGTATCAAAGGTTATGGGAAGAAGGCCGGAAATGGGGTTGAGAGAGGTAATAGATCAGCTATGATAGAATGGTGGAGCAGACTCAATGGGCTAAATGGTTGAACTCTGCTCCTGTGACTTTTGGTCTTGTATTCCTCATTCTGCTTTCTTTTTACTAACTTGATTGGTGGTGTCTATAAGGCACGATCTGTCTGGAGGGAATGCAACAATAAAGTTTTGTACTATATCTCAATCCATGTGAAAATAATAAACCATATAATATTAATAATGAACTTCACTGCATGTAAAATGTTTGTGCATAACTGTACTGTCCATAAGTCTTAGGCTTATGCACAGTTAAGGAGCCTAAGACTTTTGCACAGTACTGTAATAATTTTATATATTGCTCCATACTGGTGCCGCAGAAAAGCAAATTTCATGACATATATGAGTGAGGATAAATCTGATTCTGATATAGGTCTCTGAGAGTGGGAAGGGGGTATCATAGTTGGGAAAGGGGGAAGGGAGCGGGAAGCTCCAGAGAGACATTCTGTAATAATCAATAAACCAATTGTTTGGAATTTAATGACCTTGCTTGGTGTCTCAGAGCTGGGTGTGTCTGCACCCACACCACTAATGCCAGTCCCAACATCCTTTGCTCCTGCAAAGGAGGAAATGGAATGACGAGGGTGGAGCAGTGTAGGAGGAGTGTGGAACATACGGCCCTATGCTGAAGTGGAAGGTGGCAAGGGGCAGTGAGTCTCTCTGATACTTCCCACTTCCTACCTTCTCCCTCACTCACTTAGGTATTTTTTGTTGCGGCAGCAGTACAGTGAAATACATAAAATTATGACAGTACTGTGCAGAAGTCTTAGGTATCCTAGATATATATATACAGTATGTGCACAAGACCTTTGCACGGTACTGTAACTCTGTTTTTGTAGTAAAACTCACCAGATCTCCAAACATGAATGATCCCACCTCCAAGCACATCTTTCCCTCCCCCACACTTTCTGCATTCTGCAGGGATCACTTCCTGTGTGTGACTCCCTTGCCCATTCTTCCCTCCCCACTGATCTCCCTCTTGGCATTTATCCTTGCAAACAGAACAACTGCTACACCTGCCCCTAAACCTCCACCCTCACTACCATTCATGGCCCCAAACAATCCTTCCAGGCGAGGTGAAACTTTACCTATGAGTCTGTTGGGGTCATCCACTGTATCCGGTGCTTTTGGTGTGGCCTCCTGGATGTCCATGAGACCTGACGTAGACTGACCACTTTGCTGAGCACCTATGCTCCATCTGCCAGGAAAAGCAGGAACTCCCAATGGCCACTCATTTTAATTCCACTTCCCATTCCCATTCAGCAATGTCCATCCATGCCCTTCTCCACTGTTGCGATGAGGCCACACTCAGGTTGGAGGAGCAACACCTTAATTCTATCTGGGTAGACTCCAACCTGATGGAATGAGCATTGATTTCTCAAACTTCCAGGAATGGCCCCGCTTCTTCTTTATTCTCCATCCCCCTTTCCCTCTCTCACCTTATCTTTTTGGCTACCTATCACCTCTCTCTGGTGCTTCACCCACTTCTTCTTTCTCCCATGGCCTTCTGTCCTCTCCTCTCAGACTTCCATTTCTCCTGCCCTGCACCTCTTTCACCAGTCAACTTCCCAGCTCTTTACTTCACCCCTCCCCCTCCCAGTTTCACCTATCACCTTGTGTTTCTTCCTCTCCTCCCTCTACCTTCTAATCCTGACCCCGCACCTTTTTCTCTGCAGTCCTGCTGAAGGGTCTCGGCCCAAAGCGTCAACAGTACTCTTTTCCATGGATGCTGCCTGGCCTGCTGAGTTCCTCCAGCATTTTGAGTGTGTTGCTTAGATTTCCAGCACCTGCAGATTTTTTCTTGTTTGTGTTGAGTGAATTTGATAATTAAGGTTAAGGTAATGATTATTTTTATTTACCATGTGTACCTCCAAAAGTACAGTGGAATGTGTTGCTTGCGTAAGTTAATAAAACAGACTGAGGATTGTGCGGGGGGGCAGCCAGCAAGTATCTCCACACTTCCGGCACCAACACAGCATGTCAAGACTTACTAACTCTAACGCATATGTCTTTTCAGAAGTGTGGGAGGAATCCCACATCTCACCAGTGTGAGAGGCTTCTGCATGGACTGTCTGGTGGAGGACATCAGATGCCATGCGTTGGTGGACATAG
Organism: Hemitrygon akajei; assembly: GCF_048418815.1. NCBI lineage: Eukaryota > Metazoa > Chordata > Chondrichthyes > Myliobatiformes > Dasyatidae > Hemitrygon > Hemitrygon akajei. The sequence continues at coordinate 36,510,899 of NC_133138.1, read as the reverse complement.
GGTCAAATATCATCATCATCCGTCTGGGTGTCCTGCCCAACACAGACCAGCCACCTTCACCTGGGCAGACAACAACGGTGGTCCAGCTGGCTATAGTCACTGCGACTGTTGGGCACAGTCAGAACCACCACTGCAGACTCTGCAGCAGTACAATGCAACACCGTGGAAACAGGGGGAAGCAGTGATGGCGGCGCTTCATGTGGAAGTTGGCAGCGAGGTAGACCTCCATATCCTGGACCACCAGCAGGCCTGGGTGAGAATCCCATGCTGAGCGTGGGACAGCGGCTCGTGTGCAGGGAGGTCTCCACGCAAGCTCCAGAATCCAAAGCCCTATACCCTCAGTCGGACACACTGGAGGACAGTGACCGGTTGCTGTTTCAGCGTTGGCAGTTGCCCAATGGTGACAGACGTTTCCTGCAGCTGGTGATGCCTCGGGGGCTCCGCACAACGGTGCTGTGGTTGGTGCTCAGGTTGGTGGGGGCTAGCCACAGCACCATAAAACCATAATATATAGAAGCAGAAATTAGGCCATTTAACCATCGAGTCTGCTCCGCCATTCAATCATGATTGATCTTTTTATTCCTCGTCCTCAACCCCATTCCCTGGACTTCTCCCTATAACCTTTGATGCTATGTCCAATCAAGAACGTATCAATCTCTGCTTTAAATACACCCAACAACCTAGCCTCCACAGCTGCATGTGGCAACAATTTCCACAAATTCACCATCCACTAGCTAAAGAAATTTCTCCACATCTCTAGTTTGAATGACGCCCCTCATTGCTGAGGCTGTGCCCTCTTGTCCTAGACTCCCCCACCATGGGAAATATCCTTTCCTCATCCACTCTGTCTAGGCCTTTCAACATTCAAAAGATTTCAATGAGATCCCCCTCATCCTTCTGTTCCAGTGAGTACAGACCCAGAGCCATCAAACATTCCTCATATGATAAACTTTTCATTCCTGGAATCATTCTTGTGAAACTTGAGATCTGTTATCAACCTGAATTTCCCAATCGAGCTGCATGTTAAAATCTCCCATGACTATCATAACATTGCCCTTTTGACACGCCTTTTCTACTTCCTGTTGTAATCTGTAGTCCACCTCCGAATCTCTGTTGGGAGGCCTGTATGTAACTGCCATTAGGATCCTTTTACCCTTGCAATTTCTCTACTTCCATGTAACTCTGATCAATTATCTGCTCACTCTCCCGTACAAGCTGAAGGTCATCCAGCTGCTGCTCCAGATCCCTAACACAGACTTCAAGGAGATGTAGCCGGATGCATTTTTGGGGTTGCAAAGACATTGGGCAAGCTGAGTGAACGCTTCTATTGGCCTGGGTGTGGTTCTCAGTCATCCAGGTCATTGTATATCAAGCAGTAATAAATGAAGGCAACTGGACTTGCTTTGTTGTCATGAAGACATTTCACCACTCATCCGAGAGGCTTCTTCAGTTCTGATCCATGGTGAGTAGCTTTCTGGTTTATAAACTCTATGAATTGTTTAAAGGTATAGCAATCACATGAGGGGCTTTAAGAGTCATTGAGGTAAAAAGAATGACATTAGCCTTGTCTTTGCATGAACTGTTGTGGAGACCCCACCGGTATAGGGGTGTTAGGACTGCCTTGTAAATTACTGATAGGTGATGTTATATTCCACCCCCTCAGTTCAGGGTTGAGTTTTCCAGTTTGATAAATATGGTTTCTTTAATCACGCTTTCAAACTACCTGTCCTCCCTGTCCAAAAGAGGGGGTGGTTGCCACACCACATATCAGCTACTTACAATGCAGTATCCACTACAGTTCACACCTCCATTCATGCAAAGATAAGACTAATGACTCTCTCATTACCACTACAACTCTCAATGAACCTCATGTAATTACTGTACCTTTAAACAACTCACAGAGTTTATAAACCAGAAAGCTACTCATCATGGATCAGAACCGAAGAAGCCTCTCGGATGAGTGGTGAAATGTCTTCTAGACAACACAGAAAGTACAATTGCTTTTTTAAAATAATTTTTTTAATTGAATTTTCTAATAGGTTACAGAAAGAAAAAAAATTATCAACCCTTCCCCCCTCCCCTTAACCCCTCCCCCCTAACATATCAATATAGAAAAAAAGAGAAGAAAAAAGAAAGAAAGAATGCCTGGATATCGGAAGATCCCCACATGCTCCATGGTGTTCATAATAGCTTTAATATGTGTATTTATTTATTTCCCCAGATAACCAATAATTTTATCTTCGGAGCACCTATATATTTAATCCTATCTTTTGTAAATAAGGGCGCCAAATTTTCAGAATTATTTCATATTTATCTCTTAAATTGTAAGTAATTTTTTCAAGTGGAATGCAGCTAAAAATTTCATTCTTCCAACGATCTATACTTAAGTATGAATCCGATTTCCAAGTAACTACAATAGCCTTTTTGGCTACTGCCAATGCAATTTTTATGAATTCTTTCTGATATTTATTCAATTTGGATTTCGATTTTATCCCTTCAATATTGCCTAGTAAAAATAATGTTGGATTATGTGGAAGTTGTATTCCAATAATTTGTTCCAGCAAAACTCTTAAATTTGTCCAAAAAGGTTGAATTTTAAAACAAGACCAAGTAGAGTGTAAAAAAGTACCAATTTCTTGATTACATCGGAAGCATTGATCAGCTAAATTTGGGTTTAATTTATTTATTTTTTGTGGTGTAATATATAATTGATGTAAAAAGTTATATTGCACTAGTCTTAGCCAGACATTTGTTGTATTTGTCATACTGTCAAGACATAGTCTTGATCAATTTGTTTCTTCAATTTTAATATTCAAATCAGTTTCTCATTTTTGTCTTGACTTATGAATTCCTTGTTTAATTGCCTGCTTTTGAATCAAACTATACATACAAGAAATAATTTTTTTAATTTTTCCTTTTTGAATTAAAATTTCTATTTCATTAGGTTTCGGCAATAACATTGTTTGACCCAGTTTATCTCTTAAATAAGCCCTTAATTGGAAATAACAAAAAAGAGTGTTGCTTGATATTTTATATTTATTCTTTAATTGATCAAATGACATTAATATACCTCCTTCAAAACAATCTCCTATATATCTAATCCCTTTTTGAAACCAGTTGTATAAAAGTTGGTTATCCATTGTAAAAGGAATGTTTATTTTGAATTAAAGGTCCCTTTGCGAATAAAGATTTCTTTATCTCATCATCAACATTTATCTTATTCCATAAATCAATCAGATGTTTTAATATAGGAGATTCTTTCTTTTCCCGTATCCATTTAGATTCCCCCTTATATATAAAATCTTCCGGTATACTTTCTCCTATTTTATCTAGTTCTATTCTAATCCATGCCGGTTTATCTTCATCTAAAAAAGATGCAATAAATCTAAGTTGATTTGATTTATAATAATTTTTAAAGTTTGGAAGTTGTAACCCTCCTAGGTCAAATTTCCATGTCAATTTTTCCAACGATATTCTTGACATCTTACTTTTCCAAAGAAACTTCCTCACACATTTATTTAACTCTTGAAAAAACTTCTGCGGTAATTGTATTGGTAGTGTTTGGAATAAGTATTGTAATCTAGGGAATACATTCATTTTTACAGCATTTACTCTGCCTACTAATGTTATTGGTAACATCATCCATTTATCAAGATCTTCTTGAATTTTTTTCAATAATGGTAAATAATTTAATTTATATAAATTCCTTATATCATTATCAACTCTTATACCTAAATATTCTATACCATTTATCAGCCATCTAAATTGAGTTATTAATTGACATTGACTATAATCTCCTTTAGTAAGGGGTAGAATTTTACTTTTATCCCAATTTATTTTGTAGCCTGATATTTTCCCATATTCTTCCAATCTAGAAGATAATTTACGCAGCGAATACAATGGGTTTGTTAAATAAAGCAAAACATTGTCAGCAAAAAAATTAATCTTATATTTCTCCTGGTTAACTCTGAAGCCCATAATATCTGGGTCTGTTCTAATTAATTCAGCTAATGGTTCTATCACCAACACAAATAAAGCAGGTGATAATGGACAACCTTGTCTAGTTGACCTTGTTAACTGAAATGATGTTGAAATTTGACCATTTGTCATTACTTTAGCTTTGGGATTAGTATTTAAGGTTTTAATCCATTTTATAAAAGATTTTCCTAACCCATACTTTTCCAATACCTTAAATAAAAAATCCCATTCCAATCTATCAAATGTTTTTTCTGCATCTAAAGCAACTGCCACACTCATTTCCTCCCTCTTTTGTGCCAGATGAATTATACTAAGTAACTGAGTTACATTATCTGCCGATTGTCTATTTTTGATAAATCCTGTTTGATCCATATGTATTAATTTTGGTAAGTATTTAGATAATCTATTAGATAAAATTTTTGCTATTATTTTATAGTCGGTGTTCAACAAAGAAATAGGTCTATATGATGTTGGCTTTAAAAGATCTCTATCTTTTTTTGGCAATACTATTAAAATAGCTGTCGAAAAAGATTCTGGAAGTTTATGCGTTCTTTCCGCTTGGTGTATTAACTCCATAAAAGGAGGAATTAGTAAATCTTTAAACTTTTTGTAAAATTTGGGCAGAAGACCATCTTCTCCTGGGGATTTATTACTCTGAAGTGATCCTAGAGCTTCTTCGACCTCTTTTAATGTAAAAGGCATATCTAATCCCTTCTGTTCTTCCAAATGCAATTTTGGAAGAGTTATTTGTGATAAAACCATTCTATCTCAACATTATCATTTTGTGATTCTGATTGATACAGTTCAGAAAATTCTTTAAAATTTCATTAATTTCTAAAGGTTTACAAGTAATTTTATTTACACTTGTTCTAATTGCATTTACCGTTTTGGAAGTCTGGTCTGTTTTTAACTGCCAAGCAAGAATCTTGTGTGATCATTCACCTAGTTCGTAATATCTCTGTTTAGTTCTCATAATTGCTTTTTCTGTTTGGTATGTCTGAAGTGTATTATATTGTAACTTCTTGTTAACAAGTTGTCTTCTTTTTTCTTCTGTCATATATCTTTGAGATTCTTTTTCTAATTTTGTAATCTCTTTCTCCAATTGATCTGTTCCTACCATATATTCCTTCTTAATTTTAGAAGTATAACTTATTATCTGACCTCTCAAATATGCCTTCATTGCTTCCCATACTATAAATTTATCATCAACTGAATGTAAATTTGTATCTAAAAAAACTGAATCTGCTTTTTCATGAAATCATAAAAATCTTGATGTTTTAATAATATTGAATTAAATCTCCATCTGTAAATCAATTCCTCTTTATACATCATTATCATTGTCATTATCAAGGGGGAATGATCAGACAATATTCTTGCTTTATATTCCATATTTTCCACTCTGTCTTGAATATTCGTTGATAATAGAAAACAATCTATCCTTGAATAAGTTTTATGTCTATTCAAATAAAATGAATAATCTCTTTCTTTTGGATTAATTCTTCTCCATATATTAATCAAATTTAAATCTTTCATCAATGATAAAGTTAATTTTGCTACTTTTAATTTTGTAACAACCTTTGTTGATCTATCTAAAACTGGGTCTAAACAAAAATTAAAATCTCCACCTATTAATATTTTGTTATATGCATTAGCCAAATTCAAAAAGGCCTCTTGTATAAATTTTACATCATTTTCATTTGGTGCATAAATATTCATAAGAGTCCATAGTTCTGAAAAAATTTGACGATGTATAATTACATATCTCCCCGCAGAATCAATTAATACATTTCGAATTTTAATTGGTAAAGTTTTATTAACCAAAATTGCAACTCCCCTCGCCTTTGAGTTAAATGAAACTGCGATAACATTTCCGACCCAATCTCTCTTTCATTTCTGATGTTCTATCTCTGTTAAATGTGTTTCTTATAAAAAAAGCTATATCTATTTTCATTTTCTTAATATATGTTAAAATTTGTTTTCTTTTCACTGGTCCATTAAGCCCATTAACATTAAAACTTTAAAAATTCAGTAAATTTGTAATTATTTTTAACAGGGTTACTCTGATCTATAATAATACCTAATCTTTCAACTTTCGTAGTACCTTGGGGGATCTTTTTAAAATTCTTCATGTTGCTATGTGTTTCCCCCCCCCCCCGATTGTCCAGGCAAAGAAAGAAAGATAAAAGAAAAATAGATTATAAAGAAAAAAATAACAAAATACCCCCCTACTAATGTTGTGAATGAAAAAAAAACACAACATTACCCCCCTCTGTTGTACGGGTCATGGCAATCACCATGATTACATACGTGAATCTTGTAGCAATCGATCCGAAGTTCCCCCAGCTCCCCCATAACATAAAAAAGTATATATAAGAGAAGAAAAAAGAATAATATCACTACTCTCCATTAAAATTTCTCAAGTTTTAACCTTTTTCCCCCTGTATCATATAATTAAGAATATATTTAAATATTGTTCTGTCCTTAAACATCCATCAGTTCCATTCACTGTCCCTATCTTCATCTTTAATCCGTTTCACTTTTAAATCTTTGACTGCGATCAGCGAATATTTGGGAGTTCTAGTGCGAATTCTTCTGCATCCCGATAATCAGTAAAAAAAAATCTTCTTTTTCCGTCATCCAAAAAAATTATCAGTGTTGCCGGGTGGCGCAATATAAATTTAAATATAAATTTACCATAAAACTTTTCTCGCTGGGTTAAATTCCTTCTTTCTCTTCAAAAGGTCATAACTTATATCAGGATAGAAAAGAACTGTTTTCCCTTCTATCATCAATGGCCCGTTTCTCTTTCTGGCACGTTGGGCAGCCGCCTCCAGGATCTTTTCTTTATCTTGATATCTTAAGGATTTTATCAAGGTTGATCATGGGTTTTGATCAGCTTGAGGCCTTGGTCTTAAGGCTGTGAGCCCTTTCAATTTCAATTAACTGGGTTCCTTCTTCCATTTCCAAAATTTCCGGGATCCATTTTTGAAAAAAAATTATTGGATCCTCTCCCTCTATACCTTCTTTAAGTCCAACAATCTTAATATTGTTTTGTCTGCTACAATTTTCAAGCACATCCACTTTTTCCAACAACTGTTTTCTTTCTGATGTCCAGGCAGAAATATTATCTTCCATTTTATTCATTCTATCAATGGTGTCTCCCATTGTTTCTTCCAAGTTTTAAATTTTCTTGTCCATTTTGTCCTGTCTTTTCATCATTTTATCAAACATAATCTTCATTTTTTTAATATCTTTTTATTACTTTTAATGCTTTTAATTCATGCATTATTTGCACCAAAATTTTTCTTATGTCTCCATCACCTCCAACCTCTTCCTGTTGCTCTTCTTTGTTTGTCTCTTCATCTTCATCTGATTTATCCAGAGAATCTGATTCCACCTCATCTTCACTTTCACTTTCAGTTCCGATCGTAGCTGGGATTTGTAGTTTGGGTTGCTCGTGTTTGCGCGTGCCCTTTCCTTCACGCATGAGCAATTCTTGTTGCTCTTTTTTTTGGGAAACGGTTGATGTTGCCGCAGTTTCCTGTTCTGTATCGCCAGAGGTAAAATGCAGTTGAGCCTGAGGCTCTTTCATAGTGACCGGCCTTGATTCTTTTCCAACTTGTGTTGTCTTCAAAGTAGTAGTTTTCTTCTGCTCCTGTTTAGGAGGCATATCTTAAGACAATCCTGAATAGTTTATAAGTAGTTTTTTAAAAGTATTTAATAACTTTTCTTCACTTAAACTTTATTTTACTGTTTTTTTACGGGAGAGCTGGATTTCCACATCTCGATCCTACGTCATCACATGATGTCCCCCCCAATTGCCTTGATTTACTGCTGCTTGATATAGTTATCCATTGATGTAAGATTTACCCAGTTAAGTTAACATTGACAGGCTATATTGGAGAGAACTTTCCAGTAAAAGGGGGTTATATAGTGATCTTCAAACATAAGGGGAAGTGCCTAAAGGCTCAATGACTGATTGTAGAAAAGAGACTACAGCCAATATTAGGTGTGACTGCATGAGAAAAGCAACAGACCAAAGCTGACCGCACAATACTCATGAAAGGGTCTGCAAGTGTTTTTGAGAGGCTTGGATGCTTACCTCATGAAACTAAAGAAACTCCTATCAGCATCCATGAGAACTCCAGAGAGGTTATACAAGAGTGACACAAGAACTCCATCTTTCATAGACATCTGTACCAGAGCTACACCAGGATGACAGTCAGGATGCCAGTGCTGAACAGAGTGATCATGATGGAAAAGCCGTCAGTCTTGATTCCACCTCATGCACCTTTGGTTCAGTTAAAGACTGAAAACCAAAAGTATCTCCACAATCCTCTCTGAAGTTGAAAAGGAAAAAAGATAAAAAGGGTGGTGGAGATACCACACTGTCCCTAAGGTCAGGACAACAGCACCAGTCCAACACAAACCAACGGAAAGAGTTGCTATCTATGACATGCAGCCAACAGAGGGAGCTCTGTGAATTGAGACAGAATCAGTTGGAACTTGTGCAAAGACTCACTGATCATATGGATGTAGTCCAGGAGTCCATTATAGAGCATGTGGAGTGAATAATAGTCACATAGCAGAACAAGAACGGAGATGAACTGACAGGATCTTGACAGAAGAATGTGAAAGAAATGAACATGTTGATCAAAGTTCTCAGGAAGACATAAATATGTATGCATCAAATGCAAGCAATACACTTGTGCAAACATATAGCAGACAAAAAAGAATCATTAAACCACCTCAGAGACTGATTGAAAGTAGTTGAGTGGATAGGGACTGCATTGTCTCTTACAATTGAAGTTAATGTAGAAATCTTTTATGGAAAGGATTATTGTTCCTTGCAGGTTTATGAGGACATGGTATTGTGCTTGTTTTTCTTTAAAGAGGGAAAATGTGTTATTATGTGTGTATGTAATAAAGAACTTCAGTTCCCATTGGGTAATACAGGTGGTTCACTGGGAACCAGAAGCTTCAACAGTGACCTGGTTGCATGCACTCAGTGCTGATCAGTGTTGAGTAATAAAATGTATTAGCGTTTATCCATGTCAAGTTTGTCTTTATTAAGAACAGCCATAACAGATCTGGCAGGCAATCAGAATATTTTTCCCAAGCCAGAGATAAATTATTTAATACTTGAGGGCTTAGCTTTAAGGGGAGAAGGGGAAAACTTAAGAAGTGTACAAGGCAAGTTTTTTTCACATGGAAAATGGTAGATGCTTGGAACTGGCTGCCAGAGTGGTAGTTGAAACTGATAGAATAGTGTTGTTCAAAAAGCCATTAGATAGGTCCAGGAATATACGGGGAATGCCGGGGTATGGATGAGTGGATTAGTTGAATTTGGCGTCATGCTTGGCACAGACATCGTGGACCAAAGAGCCTGTTCCTGTATGTACGATTCTATTCTATTTATTTATTTAGCTATACAGTGTGGAATAGGCTTTTCTGGCCCTTTGAGCCACATCATCCCAACAATCCCAATTAACTAACCTAATCATAGTCCCAGCAACGTCCTTGTTAATTTTCTCTTCACTCTTACAATCTTATTTACATCTTTCCTGTTGGTAGGTGACCAGAACTGCACATGGTACTCCAAATTTCAACATAATATCCAAACTTCTGCAATCAATGCTTCGAATTTAAATATACTGATCACAGAAGTTGGGATGTTATGTTGAAGTTGATCAAGACGTTGGTGAAGCCTAATTTGGAGTATTGTGTGCAGTTCTGGTCACTTACTTACAGGTGACCAGGACTGCACAGAATACATGAATTTGCATGAATTTAAATGCAGAGGTGTAATGTAAAACTTCAAAGGCACAAAGAATTTGCATGACTATAATGCGATAATGAACCTCTTGCCTTCTTGTCATGTGCAATGAAATGGCAGAATTAATTTATTTCTCTTTATTTCCTGAAAATCGGATCCAATACATTTAAAGCCTCATTCATCATTTGGACAGGTACATGGAGAGGAAAGGTAAAGAATGATATAGATTATATCTGGGCAAATGGGGATAATTAGACAAAAATATTTATTGTGGGCATGGAAGAATTGCCCAATTTCTTATTGTACATCATGGTAATTTTTTTGTCTTGCACTGTACTGCTGCCACCAAAAATACAAAAAGAAACATATTTCATGACATACTTTTGCAAATTTTATGTGGAAATGTCTTAAGCACACATATTGTACTTAGCTAGAATGGTTAAGACTTTGGTGCGGTACTGTATACTGTACTATGTTGTTCCAATTAACAACTAACACTTAATACAATTGAGCTAGTCCAAAGTTAAGTGTTTTTATTTCTGTTTCTCAGCTTTTTTAACCAACATGCAGTATTGTGCAGAAGTCTTAGGCAACCTAGCAATATAAATGTGTCTCATGCTTTTACACAGTAATGTAGTAATTTTAGGTATTGCACTGTACTGCTGCTGCAGATAAAAAAAGCAATTTTCATGATATATGTGAGTGATGATAAACCTATTTCTAATATGAATACAAGACGTAGGAGAAGAATTAGGCCATCTGGCACATCAAATCTGTTTCATGGCCAATCCCTTTTCCCCTCCTCAAGCCACTTTCACTTGTAACATTTGATGCCGTGGCCAATCAACAACATCAATTTTCTAATCCTCCAGAACCATGCCTGAGTCCAATGATTCTTGAAAGATCATTACTGATGCCTCCACAATCTCTACTACTACTTCTTTCAGAACCCAAGGGTGCAGTTCATCTGGTACGGGTAATTTATGAACCTTTAGGTCTTTCAACGTTTTGAGCACCTTCTCCCTTGTAATAGTACCTGCATTCACTTCTCTTCCCTCACAGTCTTCAACAACTGGCACACTGCTAGTATCTTCTACAGTGAAAACTGATGCAAAATACTCATTTAGTTCATCTGCCATCTTCTTGTCCCCTGTTATTATTTCTCCTGCCTCATTTTCTTGCAGTCCTATATCCACTCTCATTTCTCTTCTATTTTTAACATACTTGAAAAAGCTTTTACTATCCACTTTGATGTTGTTTACTAGCTTGCTTCCATATTTCATCTTTTTCCTCCTAATGATTATTTTAGTTGCTTTCTGTAGGTTTTTAAAAGCTTCCCAATCCTCTGTCTTCCCACCAATTTTTGCTTTGTTGTATGCCCTCTCTTTGGCTTTCATATTGACTTCCCTTGTCAGCCACAGTTGTAATATTTTGCTATTTGCATATTTCTTTGTGTTTGGAATACATCTATCCTGCACCTGCCTCATTTTTCCCAGAAACTCAAGCCATTTCTGCTCCACCAACAGCAAACATAGCTTATGGCAAGGTCTGCACACCATCACAGACTTCAAAGCTAAACATAGTGGAGTTTCCAACATCTCTGCTTATCTCCCAGATGAGCCAAATCTTTTTTGTGCTCGATGTGATGTTGCCAATACTGAGACCCTGAGGAGAGCCACAGAAGAGACCAGTGGCTTGGTCATCTCTGAGGCTGAAGTATGTAGGTGCCTTCCAATGAGCGGACAGTCACAAGGCTGAGGGACTGGACAACATCCCAGGGTGGGTGCTCAGAATGTGCGCCGCACAACTGGCAGGTGTGTTTACTGACATTTTTAATCTCTCCCTCTCCCAGTGTAGAGTGCCCTCCTGCTGCAAAACATTCACCATTGTCCCTGTACCTAAAAAGACCAAGGTAACATGTCTGAATGACTGGCGTCCTGTCGCACTCACCTCAATGATACGCAAATGCTTTGAGAGGCTGGTCAAGGATTACATCTGCGGCATGCTGCCCCCCACACTGGATCCGCTACAATTTGGCTACTGACACAGCCGATCGACAGATGACGTAATAGCCACAGCCCTACACACCACCTTACACATCTGGAGAAGAAGGATACTTATGTGAGAATGCTGTTCTTTGTCTACAGTTCAGCACTCAACACCGTAGTTCCTTCCAGGCTTGACAGAAAGCTCAGAGACCTCAGCTTTTACCCTGCCTTGTGTAGCTGGATCCTGGACTTTCTGGCAGATCACCGGCAGGTGGTAAGAGTGGGCTCCCTCACCTCTGCCCCTCTGACCCTCAATGCAGGAGCCCGTCAAGGCTGTGTACCAAGCCCTCTACTATAATCTCTGTATACCCGTGACTGTGTTGTCACCCACAGCCCCAATCTACTATTTAAATTTGCTGACAGCACTACACTGATTGGTCTAATCTCAAATAATAATGAAGCAGCCTACAGAGAAAGAGTCATCACCCTGACACAGTGATGTCAAGAAAACAACCTCTCCCTCAATGTCACCAAAACAAAGGAGCGGGTTGTAGACCACAGGAGGAATGGAGACCGGATAATCCCGCTAGACATCAGTGGACACAACAGCTCCTCTTTCACCTCAGGCAGTTGAAGAAGTTTGGTATGGGCCCCCAAATTCTAACAACTTTCTACAGAGCACAATTATAAGCTTCCTGACTGGCTGCATCACTGCCTGGTATGGGAACTGTACTTCCGTCAATCGCAGGACTCTGCAGAGAGTGGTGCAGACAGCCCAGTGCATCTGTAGATATGAACTTCCCACTATTCAGGACGTTTACAAGGACAGGTGTTTAAAAAGGGCCCAAAGGATCAATGGGAACCTGAGTCAGCTCAACCACAAACTGTTCCAGTTGCTACTATCCAGGAATTGGTCCCACAAAGGGCTCCGGGACAACTTCTTCCACCAGGCCATCAGACTGCTTAATTCATGTTGACACAACTGTATTTCTATGTTATATTGATTATCCTATTGTACATACTATTTATTATAACTTACTATAAATTGCACATCAGACTGATGAACTCACAGTGACTTGTGTGCACTCTATATTACATTGACTGTCCTATTTATTATAAATTACTATGATTGCACATTGCACATTTAGATGGAGACGTAACATAGAGATTTTTACTCCTCATGTATGTGGAGGATGTAATAAATAGAGTCAATTCAATCCAATTCAATTTAAATGGAGACATAACATAAAGATTTTTACTACTCATGTACCGTATATGAAGGATGTAAGTAACAAAGTCAATCCAATTAAGTTCTCTGCAATCATCATTGCCAGCAACTCCTGTCAATTTACAATCTGTAAAAGTGCAACAAGATCATCCACCTTATTTCATAAACTCCATATATTGAGATGTAACACCTCGAGTTCCGTATTTGCTGCACTTTTTGTTCCGCATCCCTAATGCACTGATACATGCATTGTTGACTGCAATTTTGTCCTGCCATCTGCCTCCTCTTTCTGACTGCACACTATCTTGGCTTTTTTTTTTTAGCCATCCATCCTAACCTGAGTCCCTATTAGTCTGGTTCTCATCACCCCTCCCCAGCAGCCCCAACAAACCTGCCCGCGAGAATATTAGCCCCCTCAGGGTCAGGTCCAACCCATTCCTTTTGTACAGATCATATCTCTGCCAAAAGAGATCCTAATGATCCAAGAACCTGAAGCCCTTCCCCTGACCCCATCTTCTCAAGATCTCTGTTGTGGACTGAGAGTGGGAAGGAGACAGGGAGAGGGAATCATACGTGGGATAAAGGTAGGGAGAATGCGTGGAGTTGAAAGCAGCAGAAAAACATTCTGTAATGTCAATGAACCAATTGTTTGGAATCAAATGACATTGTCTGTTCTCTCAGAGCAAGGTGTGTCTGCACCCATGTCACCCACTCCACGCCCCTGCTACTCCTTCTCTGCTACCTATTCCATATGCCTGCTGCAGTGCTCCACCATCACCATTCTCAACATAATTTCCTCCTCCCAGATAGATAAACTCACCCTCCACTCCATGTTGATAAATACAGTACTGTGCAAAAGTCTTAGGTACGCTAGCTATATCTACTGTATGTGCCTAAGACTTTTTTACTGTGCTCATTTTCAGTGATGAAAATCCTGATTCTGATTCTGACCTGTGAATGGTCAGCTGCTGGATTTTCAGAGATTTACCAAATATGGATTTACTACTCTCTTCCCTATCAACAACATACATTCAGCTGCCAACATACCATGTCCACAAAGCTCATCAGAACAATACAGAACTCATAAAAGTAGAGCACAATAATCAACAAAAGTTAAACATCCCTATTTCCTTTGACTCAACCACCTACACATCCACACAAATAGTCCTCCAAGGACTGGCCTCAGGCCTCCAGTGGACAACGAGCCACTGGCTTCCCCAGTGGACTTCAGAATCATAGGCCTATTGGGCTTTGACATCCAAATTCCTGATTGACCATTAGGCATCAAGCTTTTTTATCAACCCCAGGAATAGCCGATGGAGGGATCCTAAACTCTAGGTCTCGAACGCCAGAATCAGCTGAGCAACTGGAACTGAACGATCTTTTTTTAATAGGACTCAAAAAAAAGTTCAAAAATTCAATTTTGCTCTCAATCATTGTTATCATCTTTTCCTGGATGATCCAAGAATAGATTAAAATAGAAAATCATTTTATACTCTTAATCGCAACGTTGGTCGGAAAAGTATTCCACATACACTAAAGCCAATGGTAATTGTATATGCAGATCACATGCTTTATTATATTATTCAATCTGTGATAACCACTCACTGTCTCCATCCATTACTGTCTGGCTGGCCCATCAAGATAGCAATAAGTAAAATCTCAGTCACACTGATATCTCTCCTATTTGTGGAGTTTTGCTTCATGTCTAACTTGCTCTGGGAGCTTCTGTGCTTCATATCAGAGATTATTTCAGCCAAAGCTCATTTGGATTCCGACAGCAAAAATCACACATGAAGTTTTCTGCAATTGTTTCAATGAAGAAATGGAATTACTGTTGGAAGTGGCTTAATTGTATGAGCAGCTGAAATGACAATGTGCCCTTTAAGGGTTGAAGTGGTTCAAAAGACAAATAGAAAATCCTACAAAAAATAGTGGATATGGCCCAGCTCATCATAGGGAAAGCTCTCTCTCTGCCCCCACCACTTTGAGGACTTCTACACAAAATACTGTCTCAGGGAAACAGCAGCCATCATCAGGGATGCCCACCATTCAGCCCGTGCTCTCTTCTCACTGCTGCCATTGGGAAGGAGGTAAAGGAGCCTCAGAACCCACACCACCAGCTTCAGGAACAGCTATTACCCGTCAGCCATCAAGCTGCTGAACCAGAGGGGATAACTTCACTCAGCTTCACTCACCCCAACATTGAACTGTTCCCACAACCTATGGACTCACTTTCAAGGACACTTCATCTCATGTTCTCGATATTATTTATTTATTTGTTTGTATGTCTATTTATTTATTTATTATTACCTATTTCTTTCTGTGTTTGTACTGCTTGTCTTTTGCATGTTGGTTGTTTGTCCATCTTGTTGTGTGCAGTTTATCATCGATTCTGTTGTGTTTCTTTGTACTTACTGTGAATGCCTGCAAGAAAATTGATCTCAGGGTTGTATGTTGTAACATATATGTGCATTGATAATAACTTTTCTTTGATCTTTGAACTTAAAAGACTTAACCAATGTGTTCAATGAATTTTTGTTTTGAATCACTGAAGGAGGCTGTTCAGCCCATTTTGCCTGTACAAACTCTTGTTTTATAAAAATTTCTATTTGTTCACAGGGTGTGGTCAATGCTAATAATCCCAACATTTCTTGTAGCATGGTAGTGTAGCGGTTAGTGTAATGCTACAACAACACCAGCAACACAGTTCAATTCCCACTGCTCTCCCTGTGGTTGTGTATGTTGTCCCATTTTCCTCCTACATTCCAAAAAATGATGTACAAGTCAGGGTTAGTAAATTGTGGTTCTGCTACGTTGACACTGGAAGCATGATGATACTTACGGGTTGTCCCAGCATATCACAAATGATGTGACAACAGAAATGAGAGTATGCAGTTCAAGGTCTGGAGCTTGGGGTCCCTAGTTGTGGCATGGTGGCATAATGGTCAGCATAATGCTATTACAGTGCCAGTGATCTGCCACTGTCTATAAGAGTTTTTCCGTTCTCTCCATGACAACATTGGTTTCCTCCAAATGCTCCGATTTCCTCCCACTTTCCAAAAACACACAGGTTGGTAGGTTAATTGGTCACATGGATGTAATTGTGTGGCATGAGCACGTTGTGCCAAATAAAATTAAATAAATAAATAATTGCATCAGGACTGAGGAGTTAATTAAGCACCAACCACAATGAGAGGCATGGCAAGTTTTATTGGAACAAAAACAGCCCTAGATGGGCCAAAGGGCCTTGTTTCTGTGCCAGTCTCCTATAGCTCTAAAAGTTTGCAAATGGTGACCATGCATTGATTGTAATATAATTTAAAATCCCCGTGGTTTACCAGGAAAACTCCTTGGACAAGGAAGGTTAACAGATTTGGTGGGAGTGTGGGATTTAGTTCCTGTCCCAGGAGATGGAGATTTAAGATGTTGGATAAAAACCATAATGGAGTTTGTGAGGTGAAAAGAACAGCTGTTTTATGCAGTGTTGTCGTTTAGCATGATGGAAGCAGTCAGTCAAAGCTTTAAGAAGAAAATTAAGCTGTGCCTCGTTAAGTTGTATGGGTGTGCAACCGTACAGTGATTGAAATGCTCCCACGCTTCCAGGTACATAGCATCTATAGTAGTGCAGCTGGAATTTTCTTTTTGGAAAAGTGCCGTACAGTTTTCAGGCCGTGTATGAATTTCCTGCTCAGAGCAATGGTTGGTCTGCACAGCAGAAAAAAGCAGAGCGGGAACATTGAATAAGATTATCATCTTTTTAAGATTTGCATATTTTGTCACATATACACCAAATATACAGCGAATTGCATTGTTTATGTCAAATCAAATCAGTGAGGATTCTGCTGGGCAGCCCACAAGTGCCACTAGGCTTCTACTGCCAGCACAATTCGGTAATCCTAACCCGAACATCTTTGGAATGGAGGAAAAAAGTATTGCACCTGGAGAAAACCCACACAATCATGGGGTGAACATACACATTCCTTAAAGGCAGCTGCTAGAATAGAATCCCAATCGATGAAATCCTCCATTGTAAAGAGAAGCATTAATCACTAAGCTACCGTGTCCTCAAGCACTGCCCCATCACTCAAGGAGGACTTTTGAGGGAAAATAACATTCAGGAGGTAGAACACAATTGTTGAGGTGGCTCCACAAGGGTCTGGGCATTGTCCTATTGCACTGAATGGCCTCGTTCTTTGCGAAGGCTAAAGTGATGCTTTACAACACCGGCAATCGGAAGATCTGGATTCGATTCCTGTCACTGGTGTTTGGAGTATGTCCTCCCCATGACAGCATGGGTTTCCTCTGGGTGTTTTGCAGTTTTATCCCACATTCCAAAGAACGATGGACTGGTCAGATTTAGTGAGTTGTGGGCATGCTCTGTTGGTACTGGAAGCATGGTGACACTTGTGGCCTTCACTCAACACACCGCAATTGATGTGAAAACAGAAATGAGAGTCTGGAGTTTGAAGCCTGGAGAACTGAGTTCCGTCATCAACTGTTCCCATCCTGGGACTAATACCAAAAATCCAAGGTCAGCTATGAATCAGAAGTCCAGAAGTAGATGTCCAAAGACCTGGATCCGTGAGTCTGCGGATCTACTAGAGGCTGGAGGCCAGAGGCTGTCTATCCTGGATTTTGATGTACATGTGATAAACAAAGCTAATCTTTAATCATTCTTTAGTCTTAACAATTATAGAAAAGAAATGGTTGCTGCTTTAAGGAACAACTCGCAAGACATTATGTAAAATCTCTCATGAACTCATTGTACTCACCAACAATTATAAGTTCTTCCAAGTGCAATCCCTGTACTAATACTGGGAACAAATGTTTTGAAATCCTTCAGTTCAAAATATTTTGGTGTAATCAGCAATAATAAATGTAAAACAGTAATTAAACCATAATAATCATTATAATTTGAGCAGAACTATTATACCAAAGGAATGTTTCCCTTTTCTAAATTATAACTTAAAAATAGCCACTGTAATTACATTTTAGCAAATGCAAATTTCAAAACTGTGATATTAAATCCTGCAAATGATGAGCGTTTTATTTTACTGTGATGTGATGCTGTAAAACTCTGTGAAAGCGGAACAAACACTGAAGGCAAAACTTAGTTTTCCCTGATCTGAGTCACCCAGCTCCCCATCAAAGCACAACACCTCAAATAAAAATTAGTACCCTATCAGGTTGCTGAACCAGTGTGGATAATTTCATTCACATCAACTCTGAACTGATGCCACAACATATGGACTCATTTTCAAGGATTCTACACTTATGTTGTCAGTATTATTTATTTAGTTATCTATCTATCAATGTACAGTAATGTGCAAAAGTCTTTGGCACATATCTATAGATAGGGTGCCTTAGACTTTTGGACAGTACTGTAGTAATTTTATGTATTGCACTGTACTGCTGCCACAACAAAAACAAATTTCATGACATATATGATTGATGATAAACTTGATTTTGATGTGGGTCTCTGTTGGGGACCGAGAGTGGGAAGGATGTAAGGAGAGGAGTATCATGGTTGGGAAAAGGGGAAGAGTGAATGGAGGGAGCAGGAAGTACCAGAGAGACATTCTGTGATGACCAATGCACCAATTATTTGGAATCAAATGGCCTTGTCTGAAGACTGTGTGTGTCTGTCCTTGTACCACCCCTAGCCTCAGCACTTCTCTTGCACTTGTCCCACACCTCTCCCACAGGACTCCATCTTGCTATTCCCAACATCCTTTGCTACCACCACATTTACAAACTTGCTCTCCATTCCATGTTGACAAATACAGTACTGTGTAAACTCTTAGGCACCCTAGCTATATAAATAGTATTGCCTAAGATTTTTGCACAGTACTAAATTTATTTATTTATTGATTTAACATCTATCTATTTCTATTAAGGTGGTAGCGCTCTTGGTCACAGTGGGTTCAGCGCTCACTGCGCTCACTGGGTCCAGCAAACACTATTTTTTTTGCGACTGTACGTGCTACGTAACTATATGTGCTGTGTGTGACTGACTATGTGCCATGTTTTGCACCTTGGACTTGGAGGACGACTGTTCTGTTTAGCTGTATACATGTGTGTGATTGAATGACCATTAAAATTATACTTGGTCTTGGATTTTTTTTTGTTCATTTATTATTTGCACAGTTGCCCTCTTTTGCACATTATTTGCTTATCAGTCTTTGCTTACATATAGATTTTAATAAATTTTATTGTATTTCTTTATTTTCTTGTAAATGCTGCAAAAAATAATCTCAATGTAGTATATGGTGACATATAGTGTATTTTGCTAACAAATATACTTTGAATGTGACTTCAACCTCCATAGGTCATATCTTAGGGAACACCTGGTTGTCATGACTTTGGAAGACATCACTATTATATGATAGAGCCACAGCCTCTCAGCACCAGTGATCCAGTATCAGTCCTGACTTTGGATGCTGTCTGTGCGGAGTTTGCAAGCTCCCCCATCATTGTGCAGATTTCCTTCGGGGGCTCCAGCCCCATTCTACATCTGAATTATGTGTGGAATGGTATCTCTGTTTGACATTGTAAATTGCCCCTGGTGTGGAGTAGAGTATGGGGGATGGGTTGATGGAAGGATGGGAAGAACGAAATGGGACTGGCATGGGGTTCATGTAAAGTCATAGAGCACTACACCTTAGAACCAACCCCTTCAGCCTTCTAACTGTGCTAAAATGTAATTCTGTTTAGTCCCATTGACTCACACTGGGACCGTAGGCCTCCATATACCTGCCATCCATGTATTTATCTAAAGTTTTCTTAAATTTTGCATTTGAACCCATCCATATCCACTTCTTCCAGAATCTGAATCAGGTTTAATATCACTAGCATATGTCATGAAATTTATTGTTTTGCGACAGCAGTGTATTACAATCCATAATTTAAAAAACTATAAATTACGAAATGAAATATATTTTTCAAAATAAATTAAATAAGTAGTGCAAAAGAAAAATAAAATGGAAAAAATATTGAGGTACTCTTTATGGGTTAGTTAATTGTCTATTCAGAAATCTAATAGTGGATGGGAAGAAGCTGTTCTTAAAATGTTGAGTGTGTGTCTTCAGGCTCCTGTACTTCCTTCTTGACGATAGCAATGAGAAGACGGCATGTTGTGGGTCTTGGGCATTCTTCAAAATAGATGAGGCATTGTCTTTTGAAGTTGTCCTCGATGCTGAGGATGCCCATGTCCTGTCATGAGAGATGGAAATGGGTAGGCTGGCAAACAGGGCTCTGGTGAAGCTGTATAGGCCAATCCTCTGCACATTAAAATGCAATGGATTGTAGAAGCATTGATGAACTCCAACCATACCATCGACTTTGGAGGATGAAGGAGACAGGAGGTCATCAATGACCTCTGCTCCACTGGGAACTAAGGCCCCAATTCCAAGTCAGATTGTATTTGCACAGTTTGTTGTCTTTTGCACACTGTTTGAATACCCTGTTGGTGTGGTATTTCATTGATTCTATTATGGTTATTATTCTATTATGGATTTATTGACAAGCCCACCAGAAAATTAATCCCAGGGTTGAAGTTAAGATGGCGCTAAATGGCGACCTCTTTGCTTGCTTGCATTTTCAGAAACAGCTTTATTTCTATCTTTGATATCTCTTTTTTTCTTTTCTAGGGTGTAGGGGGAGGTTTCTTTGGAAGATCCTGACCTGGAGTTACACTCTGGCTTTGGTTCTTTGCGGGAATGGGACCCGCTCTCAGGGCCTCACGACGGGCCGCTTTTTGATATCGCAAGGACGCGGCCTGGAGGGCAAGTGCACCTGCAGGATTCAGGTTTTTTGTGGCTCTGGGGATATGCTGATTCTAGGCCAGTACCCCTGACTGAACTGGGAGAAAATGGAACATCGGGGGCAGTGTGTTAACTGCCGAGGGTTGTGTGCCGGGCGAGCTGTGCATTTTTGGTGCAAATTCTCCAAGCACAGAGCTTGGAAAAAGGGATGCAACAGACATCTAAAACCATAAATCAGCGAGTTGAATTGTTATGTCTCCCCTTGCACTGTGAAACAGGGACACCTCTTTTTCCATTATTAGGGAGAGAGAGAGCCTGTGGTATGTTAAATTATCAGGTGAACGAGTAGTCTTTGGGGTACTGCAAGTCTGTGTTTTATTGATGCTTTGCTGCAAGCTCGGTGGAAGGTGCTGAAGCTTTTTTGCTGGCGGGGTGGGGGTAGCTGCTGTTTGTGCTTGGAAAGGGGGAGTTGGGGGGCTTTGGGGTTCTAACATTTAACTGACATTCATTCTTTGGGGCACTCCTCTGTTTTTGTGGATGTCTGCGAAGAAAATGAATTTCAGGATGTATATTGTATACATTTCTCCAATATTAAATGCACCTATTTAACCTATTGAACCTGTATGGTGACATATATGTACTTACATAATAAATTAACATTGTACTTGGAACTTCAAACCTCAGTCATGAATTGATCTGTATGAACAGAATGCAAGACAAGCTTTTAATTGTTATATGTCACATGAGAAGAATAAACCAAATCAAATTCCAATTCCAATTCTAATAAGAAAACTTTTACAGAATTGTTACCAGACAAAAATAATAAAGTTTGATGCAGATGACACGTGGAGATGTTTGGACAGATGGTCAAAGACCTCTGCCAGGCTGGGATGAAGGAGGAAAAATTGAGGGAGAGAACTAGTCTGGGTCAGGTGAAGGTAGTGATGTTATGATAAAATCTGGAGATGAAGAAGAGGTTAGAATTAGAGAACAACAACATTATGATTAAGAGTTAGAGGACAACTTGTACTAACTAAAATTGATTCTGTTTTGAACTGATCAGAATGGGTGGCTTGGAAAACTAAATTTTTCACTGTATGTCAATGATTAATGCCTCTGTCAGTCAGTGTCAACCATAGATATTGTGTCCTAGCTGTCTAGATATGCAAGCCTGGGCAGTATGATATGGAGGGCAAGCTGTTGCCCATGTTGCAAGCTCCCCCTCTCCCTGCATCTGATGGACCCAAAGGAATGGCATAGACTGATAAGGTTTGGAACCAGTAGCATAACAGGAGTTGCCAGTCATCAATGCACTCATTGTAGGACTGCCTTAGGGACTCCAGCTCCAGATTTTTCCCTCAGGGTTTACTCCTGAAGCCTTCCCCATGAGTGGGTATAGCCACAAGGCAGCGGATGTTTCCTTCTCCTAGATGAGCTGTCAATGATGGCTGATGAGCCTCATCTGCCTGTATGTAGTTATCTCGATATATATGGCAATAATAAACCAATTCCAATAAGAGCTATGTTGGCTGGAGTTTGGGCTTTATGCTTTCGCTCTTATTAGAGTCACCCATACCAAACAAGTCAAAGGATATAGGCCACACTAAGACTGGTCCACAGTTCCTTCAGTTTCGGGAGTCCAGTGTAAGGATTATAGCCTGCCTGGTAAAACAAAACTGTTATGGAAACAGCAGTGAAGTATCCTTCTACATCTGAGTGCGATGGCAGTCCTGAGTCTCCCTGCAGTCCCAGGACTTGCATGACTGACAATAGTGAATACTTAGAGGATGCCATGCACACCACTAGAGATAGAGGACCTTCATTGCTGCCCAATGCCAACTGTGTAACAGGCAGAAAGTAATAAGAAAGATGGAATTAGAGAACATGGATTTGAAAACATGACCTTGAATTTTACTGATATATCTTTCCTATCTATGATGCGTAAGGAGTAACTGGATCTCAAAGTTCAAAATTTGGGTCAAAATGGTTCTAAACCATTGTCACAACTGAAGGCAGCGAACTTTGAGTCAAAACTTAGCTTCCTCTGATCTGAGGGATGTGTTACATACATATGGAGGAACCCTTCGGATCACAACACCTCAAATAACTTGTGATGGGACTCTAAATGAAAATAATGAAATCCTTAAACATTGCCACGAGGTTTTGGTTTCAGTTCCAACTTTAGGACTTGAAGACAAAAGGTTTCCTTTGTCTCTGGGGTTGTGCTCATTTAGAACAGAACACTAAATCAAGCGTCTGTCTGGCATTTCAGATGGATTTCAAAGGTTGTTAATCTATGAAGATTAGATTGTATAACACATCAATAAAAGAAAAATTCAAACAGAATGCCAAACTGAGGCTTTCTTTAATGAGTGGGTGGGTTGCTAATGGCAACTGCTTGGGTCCAATCACTCTTTATTGCAAACGAGAACCAGATGAAATACTGAAAAAGAAAATGCATATTCCTTCGCTTTCCTCCAATTTCCTTGAGGATGCTTGATATGTTTCAGAAAAAAAAAAGATAAGTGATTGAGACACTTAGTGTTTCAATAATTCAGTTGTGATAATTCAAAACAAGGAATTGTATTTTCAGAAGAGGTCAAACTCCATAAATGATTCCTGTGGTGGAGAATTCTTTTTCAGCCCAGATGCATTGCTTGTCAATGAGATAAGAATAAAATCATCTTAAACTCATTTCAACTATCAGCTTCAGATCAGTAATGACATTCGTGCTGATGAACCAGAAAGTTATGCATTGAAAAGCAAAACACTGAATCTGCTGGGGATGAGAAATCAGAAAATAGTTATGGCATGCAAGAATATTCTGCCCATCAGCTCTCTACCTGCCCTGTACATAATCCATCTAGCTAGTCACACTTCCAAACATCTTTCCATAGCCTTACAGATCTTTTTTAGATACATATCCTGAACCCTAATCAACACTCCATCAATCTGCCTGTCTATGGAGACCAAAAGTGTGCACATAACTCCAGGTGAGGCTTAATTTGAAGCATTGTGTACATGAACCATCTAACTAGTCATATTTCTAAACCAACATTCCATAGCCCTACAAATCCTTTTGGATACCTACCTAGCTCCCTTATGAACCCTCTGTTGATGGAGCCTCCAGATGGAGACCAAAAGTGTGCACATAACTCCATGTGAGGCATAATTTGGAGTATTGTGCGCAAGAACCAAATAGCTGGTCATACTTCCAAACTGTCTCTCCATAGCCCTAGAAATCTTTTCAGATAAATATTTATCTCCCTTATGAACCTTCAGTTGATTCTACCTCAGTATAAAGACCAAAAGTGTGCACAAAACACCATGTAAAGCCTAATTTGAAGTATTGTGGCAGCACCTCCACTTCCTTAGGAGTTGGCAGAGATTTGGCATGACATCTAAAACTTTGACAAACTCCTATAGATGTGTAGTGGAGAGTATACTGACTGGCTGCATCACAGCCCTGTATGGAAACACCAAAGACCTTGAAAAAAAAATCCAACAAGAAGAAGTGGATAGGGTCCACTCCATCCCATGATCTTTACCCATGATGTACCTGAGCACCGGAGGTATAGAGAAAGGTTGAATAGGTTTGGACTTTATTCCTTGGAGCACAGGTTCATGCTTCCTAAAAAAGCAACATCATCAACAATTCCCACCATCTGTGTCATGCCATCATCTTGTATCTACCATTGGTCAGCAGCTACAGAAGCTTGAACATCACAAAAAATCAGAATCACGTTTATTATCACTGACACATGTCGTGAAGTATCTCCGCTCCATCCGCCAAAAGTGGAATTTCTCAGTGGCCAATTATGTTAATTCCTATCCCCATTCCAATTCTGACATGTTGGTTCATGGCCTCCTCTTTTGCCATGAGGAGGTCACTATCAGGGTGGAGAAGGTAAACATCATATTCCGTCTATGTACCCTCCAACTTCAAGACATGAATTCTCCTTTTTGTAATTTTTGCCTTCCTCCATCCCTCCTATTCTATTCCCCACACTACCTTATACCCTTTCTTCTCATTTGTCTATCACTTCCCCCTGTGTCCCCACCTGATTCCATTTTTCCCATGATCCACTCTCTTCTCCTATCAGATTCTTTCTGCTCCAACATTTTACCTTTCCCACCTACCTGTCTTTACTCATCATCTTTTACCATCCTCCTTCCCCTCCGCCCACCTTTTATTCTGGTATCTTTCCCCATCCTTTCCAGTCCAGAAGAAGGGTCTCAGGCTGAAAATGCAACTTTTTTTAATCCTCTCCATAGATGCTGCCTGGCCTGCTGAGTTCCTCCTTTGTGTGTTTTGCTGTAGATTTCCAGCATCTGCAAAATATTTGTGTTTATAATGTGAAATTTGTTGTTTAGCAGCAGCATTTGAAGTTTTGGGATGCCGTCGTAGCATAGCATTTAGCACAAAGCTACTACAGCACAGGGATTTGGAGTTAGGAGTTCAACCCCAGCATCCTCTATAAGAAGTTGCTGTACATTTTACCCGTGGAATGCATGTGGCTTTTGCCCATGTTCTCAGGTTTCTTCCCGGTGTCCAGAGTCACACCAGGTTGCTTAACTGGTCATTGTAAATTGTCCCGTGAATAGGTTCGGGTCATATCAAGTTGTTGGGGGTTGCTTGGCAGTGTGACTCAAAGGTCAAAAGGGCTTATTCTGTATCTCTAAATAAATAAAAATAAACAAATTATTGTGCAAAATATTAAAATTCCATAGAATATAATAGAAACATAGAAAACCTACAACACAATACAGGCCCTTTGGCCCACAAAGCTGTGCCGAACATGTCCTTACCTTAGAAATTACCTAGGGTTACCCATAATCCTCTATTTTTCTAAGCTCCATGTTCCTATCCAGGAGTCTGTCAAAAGACCCTATCGTATTTGCTTCCACCACCGTCACCAGCAGCCTATTCCACGCACTCATCACTCTGCGTAAAAAACTTACCGCTGACATCTCCTCTATACCTACTTCCAAGCACCTTAAAACAGTGCCCTTTCATGATAGCCATTTCAGCTCTGGGAAAAAGCTTCTGACTATCCATACGATCAATGCCTCTCATCAAGTTATACACCTCTATCAGGTCACCTCTCATCCTCCATCGCTCCAAGGAGAAAAGGCCAAGTTCACTCAACCAATTCTCATAAGGCATGCTTGCCAATCCAGGCAACATCCTTGCAAGTCTCCTCTGCACTCTTTCTATGGTTTCCACATCATTCCTGTAGTCGTAGTCAGGTGACCAGAACTGAGCACAGTACTCCAAGTAGGGCCTGACCAGGGTCCTATATAGCTGCAACATTACCTCTCGGCTCCTAAACTCAATCCCACAATTGATGAAGGCCAATGCACCATTTGCCTTTTTAACCTCAGAGTCAACCTGCGCTGCAGCTTTGAGTGTGCTATGGACTCGGACCCCAAGATCCCTCTGATCCTCCACGCTGCCAAGAATTTTACCATTAATACTATATTCTGTCATCATATTTGACCTATCAAAATGAGCCACCTCACACTTATCTGGCTTGAACTCAATTTCCCCAGTTTTGCATCCTATCAATATCCCACTGTAACCTCTGACAGCCCTCCACATTATCCACAACATGCCCAAACGTTGTGTCATCAGCAAATTTACTAACCCATCCCTCCATTTCCTCATTCAGATCATTTATAAAATTCACGAAGATTAAGGGTCCCAGAAGAGATCCCTGAGGCACACCACTGGTCACCGACCTCCATTCAGAATATGACTCGTCTACAACCACTCTTTGCCTTTTGTGGGCAAGCCAGTTCTGGATCCACAAAGTAATGCTCCTTGGATCCCATGCCTCCTCATAAGGCATGACCTGCTTTTGACAAAGCCATGCTGACTATTCCTAATCATATTATGCCTCTCCAAATCTTCATAAATCCTGCCTCTCAGGATCTTCTCCATCAACATACCAACCACTGAAGTAAGACTCTCTGGTCTATAATTTCCTGGTCTATCTCTACATACTCTTTTGAATAAGGGAACAATATCCGCAGCCCTCCAAACCTCCAGAACCTCTCCCATCCCCATTGATGATGCAAAGATCATCATCAGAGGCTCAGCATTTTCCTCTTTCACCTCCCACAGTAGCCTGGGGTACATCTTATCTGGTCCCGGTGACTTATCCAATGTCATGCTTTCCAAAACCACAAGCTTTTCAGTCCGCTGCAAGTCATCCCTACAATCGCAAGATCCTTTTCCACAGTGAATACTGAAGCAAAGTATTAATTATGTATTTCTGCTATCTCCTACGGTGCCATGCACACTTTCCCTCTGTCACACTTAATTGATCCTATTCTCTCACATTTTATCCTCTTGCAATTCACATACTTGTAGAAATCCCTGGGGTTTTCCTGAAGTCTGTCCACCAATGCCTTCTAATGGTCCTTCCTGGCTCTCCGAATTTCATTCTTAAGCTCCTTCCTGCTAGCCTTATAATCTACTAGATCTCTATTATTACCTACTTTTTATACCTTTCATAAGCTCTTCTTTTCTTTGTGACTAGATTTATAACAGCCTTTGTACACCATGGTTCCTTTACCTTACCATCCTTTCCCGCACTGGAGTTCTCATTGGAACATACCTTTGCAGAACTCCATGCAAATATCCCCTGAACATTTGCCACATTTCTTCTGTACGTTTCCTTGAGAACATGTATTTCCAATTTATGCTTCCAACTTCCTGCCTGATAGCCTCATTTTCCCCTTACTCCAATTAAATGCTTTCCTAACTTGTCTGTTCCTATCCCTCTCCAAAGCTATGGTAAAGGAGAAAGAATTGTGATCACTATCTCCAAAATGCTCTCCCACTGAGAGATCTGACACCTGACCAGGTTCATTTCCCAGTACCAGATCAAGCACAGTCTCTCCTCTTGTAGGCTTATCTACATATTGTGTCAGGAAACCTTTTTAAACACACCTAACAAACTCCACCTCATCTAAACCCCTCACTCTAGGGACATGCCAATCGATATTTTGGAAATTAAAATCTCCTACAACAACAACCCTGTTATTATTACACCTTTTCAGAATCTGTCTCCCTTTCTGCTCCTCAGTGTCCCTGTTACTATTGGGTGGTCTATAAAAAACAGTTCATAACTTCCTGTTCCTAACTTCCACCCACAGAAACTCTGTAGACAATCCCTGCATGACTTCCTCCTTTTTTGAAGCCGTGACACTATTTCTGATCAACAATACCATGCCCCCACCTCTTTTGCCTCTCTCCCTGCCCTTTCTGAAGCATCCAAAGGCTGGCACTTGAAATAACCATTCCTGCCCCTGAGCCATCCAAGTCTCTGTAATGACCACCACATCATAGCTCCAAGTACTGATCCACACTCTAAGTTCATTCGCTTTGTTCATAATACTCCTTGCATTAAAATAGGCACATCTCAAACCATTGGACTGAGTGCGTCCCTTCGCTATCACCTGCCTATCCTCCCTCTTGCACTGTCTCCACGCTTTCTCTATTTGTGAGCAACTGCCTCTTCTTCTGTCTGTGCAGTTCAGTTCCCACTCCCCAGCAATTCTAGTATTAACTCTCCCCAGTAGCCTTTGCAAACCTCCCTGCCAGGATATTGGTCCCCTGGGATTCAAGTGCAATCCGTCCTTATTATACAGGTCATGCCTACACCAAAAGATGTCCCAATGATCCAGAAATCTGAATCCCAATAATATGAAATATATCTATATACATATATGATTGAACTATATGTAGTGCAAAAAGAGCAAACCGTGAGATAGTATCCCTGAGTTCGTTTATTGTCCATTTAGAAATCTGAAGGGTAGAAGCTGTTCCTAAACATTACGTGAGTGTCTTCATGTTCCTGTACCTCCCCCTGATGGTAATAATAAAGTGAGGACATGTTCTGGGTGATGAGGGTCCTTTATGATGAATGCACCCTTTCAGAAGCATTACCTTTAGAAGAAGTCCTCGATGCTGAGGAGGCTAGTGTCCATCAAGGCGGTGGCTGAGTTTACAACTTTCTGCAGCTCTTTCTGATCCTGTGTAGTGGTCCTTCCATATCAGGTGATGATGCAGCCAGCAAGAATGTTCTTCACAGTACACCTGTAGAAATTTCTAGAAATTGCAGAAGTATTTTGGATGGGTGAAAAAAGATCCATTCCTTTCATTCTGCTAGTAACCAAACTCCAAGCACCTGCTTTCTTACCAACTGAGGATTAAAGACATCAGAGGTCAGTGGACCACACAGCAATGAAAGATCAACAGAGTCTTATGTTGAATTCTGATATTTTTAATCCAAGGTTCTTTCAAGAATGGCACCAGTGTTCAATGGTCCTTCAGTCAACATCTTCTGGATACATCAGGAAACCATATATTTTGCTTCTGTTATGCCTTTTACATTTGTTTTTCATCTTGAATGTGATTCTGGAACTGTTTAAACGTGTGATTTATAGCTTGGGTGTTACAGTGCTCTGCAGTCTCTAAGAGGAAGTTCAACAGTTGACATTTCAAAGTTCGAAGTAAAATTTATTATCGGAGTACATACATATCACCACATACAACCCTGAGATTCTTTTTCTGTTGGCATACTTAGCAAATCTATAGAACAGAAACTGTAAACATCAGGAACTGTTAACAGTAAACAAACATTGCAAATGCAGATATAAATAAATAGCAATAATTAAAGAGCATGAAATAACAATATAACAGATTCCTTAAATAAGTGTAGCTCTCTCCTGTTGTTGAAGAACCTGATGGTTTGGGGTAGTAACTGTTCTGGTGTGAGTCCTGAGGCATCTGTACCTTCTACCTGATGACAGCAGTAAGAAAAGAGCATGGTGTGGGTGGTGTTGATCTTTGATCATTGATTCTGCTTTTCTATGGCAATGTTTCATTTGGTGTGTTCAATGTTTGGGTGGGATTTACCCATGATGCATTGGGCTGAAAACATGAACTTTTGTTGGATTTTCTGTTCAAAGGCATTGATGTTCCCATACCAGGCTGTAATGCAGCCGGTCAGCACATTTTCCACCACACATCTCTAGGAGTTTGCCAAGGTTTTTGATGACATGCTGAATCTTCGCAGACTCTTGAAGAAGTAGAGGCGCTATTGTGCTTTCTTCGTAATAATATTTATATGATGGATCCAGGACAGGTCTTCTGAGATAGTGACACCCAGGAATTTAAAGTTACCGATCTTCTGATGATTACTGGCTCATGGACCTCTGGTTTCCCTCTCCTGAAGTTTACAATCAGTTCCTCGGTCTTATTGACATTGAGTGAGAAGTTGTTATTACATCTCTCAGCCAAGTTTTCAAATTCCCTCCTGTATGCTAATTCATCACCCCCTTTGATACAGCCCACAACAATGGTGTTGTCAGCAAACTTGCCTGTGGTGTTGGTGCTGTACTTAGCCACACAGTCACAAGTGTAAAGCCAGTAGAGTAGGGGGCTAAGTACACATTCTTGCGGTACTCCTTTGTGTTTGGTGATTGTAGAGGAGATGTTTTTGCCAATTCAAATTAACTGGGTTCTACAAGTGAGGAAATCCAGGATCCAATTGCACAAGGGATGACTGAGGATCCGGTCTTGGAGTTTACTGTTTATTAGTTTTGATGGTATTAAATGCTGAGCTGTAACTCGCATTCTGGGAGACAGAGTCAGCATTCCTGAACCTCATAGTGAGAAGACTGTGGGACGGCTGCCAATATTCAACTCCATTTGGCTGATTAAAACTTCCATTGTTTGCTGATTAAAGTGACAAGGGAGATTAAAACATCGAGGTGAACACGGAAGGTGAGTGCTGGCTGCCTGCCTTTTGTTCACTGGTGGGATCACTCTACTCCCAGAGAGGGGAGACTGCCTTTCGATCACTGGGGGATCACTCTGTGACTGGAGAGGGAAAGGCTTCTTGCCCTGCCCAGAGAATGTTACCCAGGTTTTCTGCATTTTGGATATGGACTTGGACTATAGACTTTTCTCAGTCTTATATTTTTTATATATTCTGTGCTTTTTGCTGATCTTTCTCGTTTGTTTTGTGTGCTGGAGAAGGGGGGGATTTGGGTTCAATTTTTGTTTGTTTTTTGTGCAGTGGGGAGGGAATTGGGGGTTGATTATCGTGCTGCTGTTCTTTTCTTTCTTGGTTTTGTGGCTATCTGGAAAAGAAAAGTTCAGAGTTATATGATCTATAATAAATGAAACTTTGAACCTTGAATCTTTTCAGAACTCTGGAAAGAGGCACAAAACTTGTTGCTTCTTGATTGTTTTATTAAATGCTAATAGAAGAAAGAAAATTGGAAATGCAGAGCTGCAGAAGTCTAGTATTTAAAAACAAAGAACAGAAGACAATAGTGTGGGTACATGCTTTGCCCTTTTTATACCCCACAGATAAGAAACATTCCATTCAAATTTGTAGGTAAGGGTTAGCCAATCAGATAGCCCCTATTCAAATAATGTAATATCAGTGAATGATACCAAGTATTGTAACCACTAGAGGACAGACAGGTACCTACTGTGACCATTACATATACAGGTAACTACTGTGGCCACGAGGAAATATACTAAAAGTTACATGTTTATAAATAGTTATATAAAATACCAGCAGGTAATTAATTTTGAAGCTGCAATGAAAAGAACAATTAAACAGTCTAATCCAACACTCAGTGGGATAGAGAGTTCAATTCAACTTCAAGTTTACTGTCACCTGAGTGTACATGTACACAACCATTTGAAGCAATGCTCCTCTAGACCACTGTACATTCTCACAGCATATACCATTCACAGCACATAAACCAAAATATTATACCATAAATAAGTTAATAAAATGTAATTCAAAATGCTTGTAATAGAGCACAGCAGAGGAAAACAGTAAACAGATCGCTGTCCTAGTGATGAGACCTCAGTGGTGACAGAGAATCATTAGAAAGGACAGAGAGCATTAAGCATTTGGATAAAAGGAAGAGAATTTCCATATCCAAGTACTCCCAAAGCAGGAATCAGCTTGTATAGCAATGGCAGGTTAATTATAGTTTTTGTTATAATTTTCAGATGGGCTCAATTTCATGAGTAATGGAAGATGGGAGAGGAAGATTGGTGAAGTGTTGGTAACCTTGCAGGATGCACCATTGAATCTGTTCATTTTCTTGTGTTTGTAGAGTGGAAACTGGATGGAAAGAAAATCATGTAGATTATTAACAGAACAGCAGATGTTGGTGTTGGCAGTTCAGATCAACATTGAAAGAAGCATTGAGTTGGCAGGCATTGTGTAACAGCATTAACATACCCAGGATCTACTGATACCTCCACCATTTCTTCCTTTACCTGTATCCACTTGACAATCAACCCTTCCTCCTCCAGATCCAGCCCTTCCTCACCCAGATCAAAATCTTTCACATCCAGATCCAGCACTTCCTCACCTAGATTCAGCTCATCCTCATCTCGAACCAGCTTTTCCTCATTTATATCCAGCCCATCCTCACTTTGACCCAGTCCTCACTCACCTCCATCCTACCTTTCTTCATCCAGATCCAGTCTTCCTTACCCAGGTCCAACTCTTCCTCACCTAGATCCAGCCCTTCCTCACTTAGATCCAGTCCTCCCTCACCTCCATCCTACCTTTCTTTATCCAGTCTTCCTTACCCAGATCCAACTTTTCCACACCCAGATCCAGCTCTTCATCACCTAGATTCAACTCATCCTCACCTCGATCCACCTTTTCCTCACCTAGATTCAGCCCTTCCTCACTTTGATCCAGTCCTCCCTCACCTCCATCCAGCCCTTTTACATCCAGATCCAACCCTTCCTCCCCAGATCTAGCTCTTCATCTCCCAGATTCAGCTCTTCCTCACCTAAATCCAGCCCTTCCTCACTTAGATCCAGCCCTTCCACACCTCAATCCAGCCTTTGTTTACCCAGATCAAGCTCAGGGACAACTTCCATCATGCTGTTATAAGATATTTGAATTGATGTCTTATCCATTAAAGTTGAACCCTTGATCCCTCCCTGTACTTTTTTGTAGCCTTTACACTTTTTAAGAGTATAAGATTTCAAAGAATTAAGTCATTCAGCCAATCAAGTTTATTCCACAATTTGTCAAGGTTGATTGATATTTCCCTCTGAAACCTATCCATCTGCCTTTTCCTCATAACCTTTGACACCCCTACCAATAAAGAACAGATTTTATAAACATATTTTTAAACATTATTTGTCTACACAATCTCCAGGAGGAAGTACAAAACTCTTAGCCTGCAGAAAGAATTGAATGTGATCTTCCTATAGTTACATTGTGAAGTATTACACTAACCGCTATGCTACCATGCCACCTCTATATTTCTCTGCATTAGTATCTGTAGTTCATCCTACAAGGACACCAACCTGATGGGAAAAGGATGATTCTTTTTCCAGCAACAGGAACACAACGTCTCCTCCTCTGCTGTAATGTGAGGATACCAATTTCCATGTCTTTCATCCAGGCCATAACCAAGGGGTGCCACTGTAGCGTAGTGGTTATTGTGACGCTACTACAGCTTGGGACGTTGGAGTTCAATCTCATCATCTACAGTAAGGAATGTGTACTCCTCTGTAGAATGCATGGGTTTCCTCCTAGTGTTCTGGTTTCCTCCCACAGGCTAAAGATGTACCGATTAGTAGGTTAATTGGTCATTGTAAATTGTCCCATAATTAGGCATTCCATACTGTATCCCTGAATAAATAAAAATTATACTCTGCTTATTTTTCTGTGACAATAATCAGCTGACGTTGTTGAGCATTTAGTAGCTTCAAATCAACCAACACATTGTATTCTGGTGCAATGCATAATAAATTCTTTGAGATAATACAGAGGAGGCAGGGGAATGGTTACTAATCGCTCCATGCATCTATGACAACTCTATCTTTGGGGAATATTTTCTCTTCTTCAATTTATTGTGTAAAAGGACTGAGCACTAGAGAGATAAGAATAAGCAAAAGTGTGAGTTCAGAAAACCTAACTCAGTCAATGAGCTAAAAACACTAAAGAAATGTTTGTTGACTTCAGAAAGGGGAAGAAGGGCAAACATTGCATCGGGCTACATTAGGGGATCGAAGGTGGATAGGGACAGCAGCTTTAAATACCGGGCATTTTTGTATCAGGTGACGGGTCCTAGGCCTCATTGTCAGAAGCTGTAAAATGGTTAAGAAGGTTCAGCTTGTCACTGAATACTCTCAATTTCTATCAATGTACTGTTGGCAATATCCTGACTGGTTGCATTATATTCTGGTCAGGCCATGGGAGCAAACTGACTGGTCAAAAGATACAAAGTTAGTCCCTACAATCTTTATTCAGAAAAACTGTAACATATTCCAAATCTCAATTGTCACTCAAAATGATACAATGTGAACCACAGAAACAGCCCTTCTGCCCAGCACGTTAGGGCGGCATATTAACATAGTGGTTAGCACAATGCCTTACGGTTCCAGTGACTCGGGTTCAATTCCTACTGCTGCCTGTAAGGAGTTTGTGCGTTCTCCCATGAGCATACATGTTTCCCCCGGGTGCTCCAGATTCCTTCCACAGTCCAAAGACATATTGGGTGGTAGGTTAATTGGTCATGGGAAATTGTCCTGTGATTAGGCTAGGGTTAAATTGGAGGTTGCTGGTATTTCAATCAATCAATCAATCAATCAATCAATAAATAAATAAATACTTTGGCGAACTGGAGATGGAGAGGGTTAGCAGATTGAATTTGCTGGGCATTTACATATCAAGTGACCTGTCCCAGACCTGATGCATAGAAGCAATCACAGGGAAGGTGGGCCAGCAATGTCAGTGGATGAGGGGCAACTGGATCTAACTACAGAAATATCAGAGACATAGGTAGGTTAGACAGTCAGAACATGGTGGAAGTATCAAATATTAGAGGGCATATTTTTTGGATGAGAAGGGAGAGTATATCATTTACCAGGATGCCTGGATTAGAGGACAATGTGTTTTAGGAGAGGCTAGACAGACTTGAGTTGTTTTCTCTGGAGTGACAGAGGCTGAGGGGAGCCCAGACATTAGTTTGTAAGATTATGAGAGTCATAGATAGAGTAGACAGTTGGCATAATATCACCAGGATCAAAATGCCAGGTCCTGATGAAGGGTTTTGGACTGAAACGCTCACTGTTTACTAATTTCCATAGATGCTGTCTGGTCTGCTAACTTCCTCCAGCATTTTGTGTATTTTGCTTTGGATTTCCAACATCTGAAGATCTTCTCATGTTTGTAATTTTGAAATGATTGCAGAAAAGCATTGAGTTTATATCAGAGGTAAATTGTTTACACAGAGAATGGTATATATGGAATAAGCAGCCAGAGGTTGGGGCAGATGGTCACATAATATTGTGGGCTGAAAGGCCTCTACTGTGCTCTTATGGTCTATGTTCTATTAATCAGCATAGCAAAAGGATTTGCCTTTTCTGAAGCCAATAAACCATCATATAGTGAGTTCTATCAATTGAACATTGAACACAGAATATTACAGCACAGTACAAGTCCTTTAGCCCACAATGTTGTGCTAACTCTTACTCTTACCCTTACTCTTCTCCAATATAGATCTAACCTATCTTTTCCACATCATCCTCCATTTTTTTTTCATCCCTGTACTATCTAAGATTCTTTTAAATGCCCCTAATATACTACCACACTTGGCTTTACATTACATGAATCTATCACTGTCTGTGTAAAAACCTGCTTCTGATATCCACCTACTATACTTTCCTCCCAATACCTTAAAGATATACCTCTTATGTATTTCAGCCCTGGGAAAAAAAAGTCTTTGGCTAGCCATCCTATCTATGCCTCATATCATGTACACCTCTATCAAGGCACCTCTCATCCTTCTTTCCAAAGAGAAAAAGTCTAGCTTACTCAACCTATCCTCTTAATACATGCTTTCTAATCCAGCATCGTCCTGGCAAGTCTCCTCTGCACCCCCTCTAAAGCTTCCACATCCTTCCCATAAAAAGGTGAACACAATACAAAATACCAAGAGTGAAGAACAGCCTTCCACACAGAGACAAGCTGAGATTGACCTACCAATTGTCTTCTCAGAGTTTGGAGTTTTGAACCAGGTAACAAAGTTTGAGAGCAACTCATACAAGTCTGAAAAATATACACAAAATACGGGTGGAACACAACAGGTCAGGCAGCATCTATAGGAAGAAGCACTGATGACGTTTCGGGCTGAGACCCTTCATCAGGACTGTGTTGACAGTGCTTCTTCCTATAGATGCTGCCTGGCCTGCTGTGTTCCACCAGCATTTTGTGTGTGTTGTTTGAATTTCCAGCATCTGCAGATTTCCTCGTGTTTGCTCATACAAGTCTGAGATTTTTTTCTTCATATATTTCTGTTCTCTATTCACAGTAGAACAAAGAAATACAGTAGAATTAATGAAACACCATAAAGATTGACAAACCAATGTGCAAAAGACAAAATGTGATAATATAAAAATATAAGTAAATAAATAAATAGACAAATAAACAATACTGAGAACATGAGTTGTAGAGTCCTTGAAAGTGAGTCTGTAAGAAACAGTTCAGTGTTGAGGTGAGTGAAATTATCCATACTAGTTCAGGACCCTGATTGTTTGAAGGACAGTAGCATTATTAGTACAAACAAAAATCGATTCCAGTGAAAAATGGCCGAAGTGTTCATAGTGTTGCTAAACTATAGTATTTAGGGTTTTGTTCGTTATGAGCATTGAGTCAGAAAGTGGACTGTCTATGTGAATTGAGGCATCAAATCTCCATTAGAAATAAGAGCAGGAGTAGGGCATCTGGCCCATCGAACCTGCTCTGCCATTCAATAAGATCATGGCTAGTCTGGCCATGGATTCATATCCAGCTACCTGCCTTTTCCCCAGAACCTTTAATTCCCCTACTATGCAAAAATCTATTTAACCTTGACTTTAACATATTTACTGAGGTAGCCTCCACTGCCTCATTGGGCAGAGAATTCCACAGATTCACCACTCTCTTTGGAAAAGCAGTTCCTCCTCATCTCCATCCTAAATCTACTCCCCTGAATCTTGAGGCTATGTCCAATTACTTATTCCATCATGTCCAAACTTATAAAAAAGTAGGGTCTCTTTAAACCAAAATGTCAGCTGGAAAGGCAGATTTACGCAGGTGGACTTAATACTACATGCTCTTCCTGAGTTGTTGACAGCAACAGCTGAGCAGCCCCTAAAATAAAATTCTTGGCACAACACAACTATGGTAATTTTATTGGTAAATGCAGGACATAAAAATGTGTCGTGTCAGAATTAATAAACACTGCATCATTTTTTCTTTGCTGCTGCAGTCAGTGTTGAAATTGAACAGTAAGTGCGTTTGTGTTTCCATTAATACAAATGATGGAATGCTCCACCCAGAGCAGATAACACAAACAACTGGATTATGCAAATGACCTCCACTTGAAGTCAAGATCAAAGTTCAAAGTAAATTTATTGTCTGAGTATGTATATGTCATCATCTACTACCCTGAGATTCTTTTTTCCAGGCATTCACTGTAGAATAAAGAAATACAACAGAATCAATGAAAAACTACACATAAGGACCAACAAACAACCAATGTGCAAAAGAAGAAAAACTGCAAATGCAGAAAAAAAACAAATAATAAGCAAATAATAGATACAGTGGATAGGTAGGTAATACTGAGAACATGAGATGTTGAGTCCATGAAAATGAGTCTGTAGTTTGCAGAATCATTTGGAGTTGAGATGAGTCAAATTGTCCCCGTTGACTCAAGAACCTGATGGTTGAAGGGTAATAATTGATCCTGAACCTGGTGGTGTGGGATCTGAAGCTCCTGTGCCTCCTGCCCCAGGCAGTAGTGAGGATTGGTTGGTGCGGGTGCTTGATGATTGATGCAGCTTTCTCGTGGCAGTGCTCTTTGTAAATATTCTCAATGATGGGGAGAGCTTTTCCTGTGTTGGACTGGGTTGTATCCACCACTTATTGTACGTTCTTCATGGAATTAATAGATATATACAGGGAAATAGGTCCTTCAGCCCAACTAATTTGCACCAATAAAGATGTCACATCTAAGCTAGTACAATTTGCCAGCATTTGGTCCATAACCATCTAAACTTTTTCAATCCATGTATCTGTCCAATTGTTTTTTTAGAGGTTATCAAAGTACTGCTCAACTACTTCCTCTGGCTACATAGTTACCACACTTTGTGTTAAAAAAAATGCTTGCCAAGTTCCTATTAAATCTTACCACTCTTTCCTAAAACCTATGCCCTCTAGTTCTGGGTTCTTCAACCAGGAAATTACCAGGAAAATTGATTAAGGTAAGGTAATAGATGTTGTCTACATGGACTTTAGCAGGACAAGGTCCCACATGGAAGGTTCAATCATAGGGAGGCCTGTGACTAGTGGTGTGCCGTAGGGATCGGTGCTGGGTCCCTTGTCGTTTGTCATCTATATCAAAGATCTGGATGATAATGTGGTTAACTGGATCAGTAAATTTGTGGGTGACAACAAGATTGGGGCAGTAGTGGACAGTGAGGAAGACTCTCAGAGCTTGCAGAAGGATCTGGACCAGCTAGAAAATGAACTGCAAAAGGCAAGATAAAATTTAATGCAGACAAGTGTGAGGTATTGTTCTTCAGTAGGACTAACCAGAACAGGCCTTACACAATGAATGGTAGGGCACTGAGCAGTGCAGTATAACAAAGGGATCTTGGAATGCAGGTCCATAATTCATTGAAAGTGTTGGCACAGGTAGATAGGGTCATAAAGAATGCTCTTGGCACATGGCCCTTCATAAGTCAAAGTATAGAGTACAGGAAATGGGATGTTATATTGAAGTTGTATAAGTTAGGTTAAGTTGTATCCGACCCATTTGCAAACATTTTAATACCATACAAGGAGACATCATCAGTGCACTGTTCGGTTGTTGTGTGTCCTCCGAATGCTTGGCCTTTATACTTTGATGTTGTTTTTTTGCAGACGTGTGGTCACATATGGCACTTTGCAACCCATGAGTGAATGTTGTCTCTGTGCTTGCTGCCTGCTTCAATTTACAGAGGTGTTGAAATGAAAATTCAGGGGTGGTGAGGTGGAGTTACGTCTCTACCAAAGGAGGTGCAATGTGCTTCTTCCCTCCCCTAGTCTGCAGGTTACCCTTGGGCAAGGTGTAGCACCTGCTTAACCTCTCGTTCAGGGTTACATGAAGCCATTGGAGGTTGGACAGGTGGTGGATGGTCATATAAGCAGTTGATGCACATCACATGTCCTGGTAATGAGACCACTGATGCCAAGCAGTCAATCTCTGAAGAGGATTGATAATAGCTGGGGTCACCCATCTTGTAAAGACACTGCCCAGAAGGAGCCAATGGTAAACCACTTCTGTAGAAAAATTGCCAAGGACAATCATGGTCATGGAAAAGACCATGATCACCCATGTCACACAATATGGCAGATAATGATGGTGATGATGTTGAAATGGAATAGTGGGTGGAGACATCAAAAGTCTGCTGGTATCTAGCGCGACTCTATAATAGCTCGGGGCACCAGAGCTCAGAGTTCAATTCTGGAGCTGGCTGTCAGGAGATTGCATGCTCTCCCCATGGTCACATAGGTTACCTCCAGGTGCTCCAGATTCCTCCTACAGTCCAAAGTCACACCAGTTAGCAGGTTAATTTATCATTATAAATGATTGTGTGATTAGGCTAGTGTTAAATTAGTGGGATATTTTAAGCACCAGAAGGACCTGGCTATGCATTATCTCTAAATAAAAATAA
This sequence comes from Hemitrygon akajei, assembly GCF_048418815.1. NCBI lineage: Eukaryota > Metazoa > Chordata > Chondrichthyes > Myliobatiformes > Dasyatidae > Hemitrygon > Hemitrygon akajei. The sequence continues at coordinate 36,471,388 of NC_133138.1, read as the reverse complement.
AATCCGGGTCAACACACAACAAAATATATCAGTGGAGAACGGTGGGTAGAGTAGCATCTATGGGTGGGGGGGGGGGGGTGCGTGTAAGAGGTCAGCAAGGGAAATAGAAGAAGAGGGGACTGACTGTTAGGGATTTTTTTTAACCAGAAGTAGAAAATGATATTCATACCATCAAGTTGAAGACTACCCAAATGGAATATAAAGTTCCTCTACCTTGAAGAATGTCTCATCATGACACAAGAGGAGCCCAACATATCAGAATGGGAATGGGAGTTAGAATTAAAATCTTTAGCCACTGGGGAGTTCCACTTTTGGCAGATGGATCAGAGGTGATCCAATTTACGATGTATCTCACCAATGTAGAGGAGACTGCATTGGGAGCACCAGGTACAATAAATGACCCCAACAGATCTTCAGGTGAAATGTTGCATCACCTGGAAGGACTGTTGGGGTCTTGAGTGGAGGTGAGGGAGGAATGAATGGGCAGGTGTAACACTTTGGCTTCTTGCAGAGATCAGTGCCAGAAGGGAGATTAGTGGGGAAGGATGAATGGACATGGGAATCACAGAGGGAGTGATCCCCATGGAAAGCAGAAGGAGGAAAGGGGTTCTGGTTAGAAAGATATGTTTGGTGGTAAGATCACTTTAGAGATGGTGGAAGTTACAGATAATATGTTAGATGTGGAGGCTGATCGGGTAGTGGGTAAGGACAAGAGGAACTCTATCACTTTTAAGGGAATGGGAGAATAGGGTGAGCACTGATGAGTTTGTTTCACTGTATATGTGACAAATAAATCTAATCTTTAGCCTTTTCATTCGGATCTGATTTTGGAGTTGGTGGTAAAGGATGGGGTGGGGTGAAAGGAGTAGATCGATAGTGATGCTAGTGTCCAGCACCTCTCTGCTATGATATTAACAATGAACCATTCTTTTTTGAAAGACGAGGTACTCCCAGATCTCTTTATTCTCCCCTCACCTGGGCAATGTTTATTAACTTAACTATCCACTCAGTCTACCTTCATAAGATAGAACACCTACGCTCTGTCCGCCAGAGAAAGCAGGATCTCCCAGTGGCCATACGTTTTAATTCCACGTCCCATTCCCATTCTGATATGTCTATCCATGGCCTCCTCTACTGTCGAGATGAAGCCACACTCAGATTGGAGGAACAACACCTTATATACTGGCTGGGTAGCCTCCAACCTGATGGCATTAACATTGACTTCTCTAACTTCTGTTAATGCTCCTCCTCCCCTTCTTTCCCCATCCCTGATATATTTAGTTTTTTTCCCCCTCCATTTTTTTCTTTCTTTTTGCCCATCACTCTGCCTGTTCTCCATCTCCCTCTGGTGCTCCCCTCCCACTTTCTTTCTCCCTGGGCTTCCCGTCCCATGATCCTTTCTCTTCTCCAGCTCTGTATCCATTTTGCCAATCACCTTTCTGGCTCTCAGCTTCACCCCACCCCCTCCAGTCTTCTCCTATCATTTCACATTGTCCCCTCCCCCTCCTACTTTCAAATCTCTTGCTATCTTTCCTTTCAGTTAGTCCTGATGAAGGGTCTCAGCCTGAAACGTCGATAGTGCTTCTCCCTATAGATGCTGCCTGGCCTGCTGTGTTCCACCAGCATTTTGTGTGTGTTGTTGAATTTCCAGCATCTGCAGATCTCCTCGTGTTTACTGAAGTAAAGTATTCATAAAGTAGCTATTTTTATTTGAGTTACTGTGGCCTTCCTGTCAGCTTGAACCAGTCGGTCCATTCTCCTCTGACCTCACTCATTAACAAGACCCCCTTCACCCAGGACACGCCCTGTTCTCATTGTTACCTTTCGGAAAGGAGTACAGGAGCCTGAAGGCACCTACTTAATGATTCAGGAGCAGCTTCGTCCCCTTTGCCATCGGATTTCTGAAGGGACAATGTACACATGAACACTATCGCACCACATTTTTATTTCTATTTTTGCACTACTTATTTAACTATTTAATATATATACACCATAATTCACATTTTTCTCTATTATTATGTATTGTACTGTACTGCTGCCACAAAGACACAAGTTTCACAACATATGCTGGTGATATTAAACCTGACTCTGATTTTCACTCACAAAACTGCTGCTCTTTGGTTGTTTTTCTGTTTTGCGCCATTCTCTGTAAGAGACATCCCAAGAGATCACCAGTTTCTGAGATACTCAAACCACCCTGCCTGCTCAAAGCCACTTAGATCGCATTTATTCCCCATCCTGACATTTGGGCTGAACATCTTGACCATGTCTGCAAACTTCTATGCATTGAGTTGCTGCCACGTGATTGGCTGATTAGATATTGGCATTAACGAGCAGGTGTACCTAATAAAGTAGCCACTGAGTATACTTTGTAATTCCTAAATTCAAGGCTTTGGCTTTGCATGGGTGATATAACAAGCAGTAATAGCAGAGAAAGAACCTTGAAGTCAGCAGCAACCTTGGTAACATCAGCAACATTAATGTCTCTACATCTTCCTTAATAATTGCCTAATAAGCCTCTCTCCTGCTGTTATGATAGTTACAGGTTATACCCCCTTATGCTAATATTGATACACGAGAAAATTCAGCTCATTAAAAGGCAGAGCTGCTCCGATATTCAGAAAATGCAGGTTACATTTTTATGAAGTTTAAAAGGATGTATTAGCAAAGCTCGGTGTAAATTAATGAGGAGTTCTCCATTGTCGGAATCTCCTTTTAACTTTTTGTCTGCCTCCCTGATTCAATGGCTTATTAGTATTATAATTCAATTTGTTTTTAACCATTTTAACTCCCATTCCCATATCCATTCCAACATGATCTCTCCTGCCAGATGAGGCCACTTCCAGGTCAGGCTGGAAGAGCAGCACCTCATATTCTGTCTGGGTAGCGTCCAACCTAATGGCATGAATATCAATTTCTCCAACTTCTAGTAATATTTTCCCCTTCCCCTTTCTTCTCCTTCATTTCTGCACTCTGTCTTCTTACCTCATCTCCTCACCTACCTATCATCTTCCCTTGCTGCCCCTCCTCCTTTCCTTTCTGTCATGTCCCACTCTCCTCTCCTATCAGATTCCTTCCCCCATCCTTTCCATTCCCGATATTAGCCTGAAACGCTGACTGTTATTGATTTCCATAGATGCTGACTGACCTGCTGAGTTCCTCCAGAATTTTGTGTGTGTAGCTGAGGATTTCCAGCATCTGCAGAATCTCCTGGGTTTGTAATTGAAATTAAACCAAGATCATGCACAGATCACAAAGCAGTGACTATGAAGTGCGGAAGAGAGTTAGCATTCTGCTGAACTGTCCCCCACTTAATATTATTCTGCCTCTTCTCTCTCAGACCTCCATAGTGGTACAACCTACAGGTACAATCCTCCCCACCATTGAGAACATCTTTAAGACATGGTTCCTCCAGAAATGGCATCTATGACTAAGGACTGTCTCCATTCAGAACATGTCCCCTTCTTGTAATTAACATCAGGTTGGAGGTACAGACGCAGCTCCTTCTCCTCATCCATCAGGCTTCATAATGGTCCATGAACCCATGAACACTACCTTGTTATTCCATAAGTTCTCCCTGTAACCATGTGGGTTTCCTCTGGGTAATCTGGTTTCCTCCCACGTAAGACATAAATTATGGGTAATTGTTTGGCCTCCAAAGCATCGTGACACTTGCCCAACTCAATCCTTGCTGATATGATTTGTCACAAGTTATTCATCTCACAGTATGTTTCGATGTACAGGTGACAAATAAAGCTAATCTTTATCACTTTCTAAGCACTATTATTTTATTTTGTAATTGATAATATTTTCATGTCATTGAACTGTACTGCTGCAACATAACAACAAATTTCACAGCACGTAATAATAAATCTGATTCTGGTTGTATTTTTCTTGGCTACAAATAGGCCCTTCCGTTCCAGCCTCACCAGAGTTCTGAAACATGAGAAAATGCTGGAAATCCAAAGCAATTGGATTTGCTGGAGGAACTCAGCAAGCCAAGCCGCATCTATGGACAAAAGTAAACAGTCGATGTTTCACGCTGAGACCCTTCCTCAGGTACAGCATTTTACGTGTGTTGCTCTGTAGATGTTACTCTGCATTCTGCTATTGTCTTACCTTGTACTACCTCAAAGCACTGTTTAATGATCTAATCTGTATGAACAGTATGCACGACAAGCTGTTTGTGGTACCTCTGTACATCTGACAATAATAAACCAATCTTCAACACTACCTAACATGGAAGGTTTATGACTAATAATATTCTTTAATTCTTTTGTCTTCCATTACCAGAATATAATCACTTATTGCTCGCAAAGTTATATTTGACTGCAAAAACCAATAGTTTTTATTCTCACTGAGCTTCAAAGCCCTTTAAAATCCTTCATCATTTTCAATATCAATAAAACAAACTTTCTTAATTGATCCAATTCAGATGTCAAATACTTGTGGATCATTTTCAATGAAGGAAGCATTTCAAGTTCTTTCCATACAATGCAATGCTAGATTTCTGACCTTTGTCAGGAATCGCTGTCTTCTCCACCGTTTTTGCTTGTTTTCCAGTTTTCATCAGCTCAATATCAATTCCAATTTCGTTCTGAATCTCCAGCAGTTTTTCTTCTGCCTCCAATGAGAAATACATTCCAAGCAGTGAGAAAAGAACATCTCAAGTTTTTTAGAAGAGTACAAGCACAGTACCAGCCCTTCAGTCCATATGTGCCACATTTTAACCCTACACTAAGATCAATCCAACCCTTTCCTCCCACATAGCCCTCCAATTTTCTTTCATCCATGTCTTATTTAAGAGTCCCTTAAATGCCCCGTTGCCTTCCCAGATGTTCCTGTACTAATCGGATTGTATTTAGGTTTACTAAAGTTTGTTCTGTGGGAAAGGCAGAACAGGTTGGACATACTCACTTGTGTTTAGGAGAACGGAAGATATTGAAAGGTCTGAGGGGTCTTGATTGGATAGATGTCAAGAGGATCCCCTCTTCAGGAGAATCTAGAACTATAGGTCCCAATTTCCAAATAAGAGGTTGCCAATAGAGGTAAAAATGATTCTGAATTTCTTCTCTCAAGATGTCTTGCATTTTTGAAAATATCTACCCCAGAATTGGCATGGAGTCAATGAATATATATATACATATATAGGTAAGTTCTTAGGTCAATAACGGATTGTGGACTTCAAGAAAGTTCAGGTTAACCACCCTCCATTGCATATCAATGGCTCGGCTGCGGAGAGAGTAAGAAGTTCCTTGAGTGCACATAGTGGACAATCCAACCAGGATCCACAATACCTCCTCATTAGTGAAGAAGGCACGGCAGTATCTACACATTCCAAGGGGGTTCAGGTGTGAAAGGCTCCCTGCCTCTATTCTACAGAAGCACCTTCAAGGGTGTCCTGTCTGGCTGCATCATTGTGTGGTACGGAAGCAGCTGGGCATCGGACCACAAGACCCTAAAGAGGATAATAAAGGCCACCAAGAGGATCAATGAAGTCTCCCTCCCCCCTATTTGTGACATTTATCAAAGCGTTGTAGACAAAGGGCCTGAAATACAGTTGAGGAACCCTACCACCCATCCTACAATCTCTTTGATCCACTACCATCAGGAAGAAGGCACAGGACTAGGACTGCAAGACTGGTTAACTGCTTCTTCCCGCAGGCTGTGAGATGACTCTGCCAGCACTAAGGTCTCATTATTAGCACAGTAAACAGTTTCGGATCTACTGTTTACCTCCTGTGCTACACACTACTTGCATTTTTGAATTAGATATTATTAACTAATTTATGGTAATATCTTGTTTTATGTGCAGTGTATGATATATGTTTTGTAGGTATATCATGGTCTGGATGAACATTGTTTTGTGTGGTTGCATATATGTACAGCCAGATGGTAATAAACTTGAACTTGAACTTGAAAGGTGGATAGGTACTTATGGGGAGAAAGCAGGAGAATACGATTGAGAGGGAAAATAAAACAGCCATGTTTGAATGGTGGAATAGACTCGATGAGCCAAAAGACCTCATTCTGGTCCTGTGCCTAATGGTCACATGGAAAACAAGACCAACACTTGGGATCAGAGACGAGGTGAGGGCTCGTTCTGCCCGATTCTGCTTGCTGCTCCTCGATGTGTACTCAGCTCTGCACCGAACTGAGACTGTGGCCTGCTCCAGCATCTGCAGATTTTCTCTTGCCTGTGGCCTATTCTGGCTGCATTGGCACCTAACTTCACATCTGTGATCTCACAATGTTTACTTGGCATTGTGATGAGCTGAGGCTGTGGCCTGCTCTTGCTACAGAGATGCCTGGCTTTGTGTCCTTTGTAAAACTTCAGTTCCGAATCAATTTGCTTACTTTTATTGTTTGCGATTTGTTTGTTTTTTTCCCTCTCTCTGTGCTTCAGGTGCTTGACAGTCTTTTTAATGGGTTCTTTTGAGGACTCTTTGTTTTGTAGCTGCCTGTAAGGAGATGAATCTCAATGTTGTATAATGTATACATACTTTGATAAGTACTTCAAACTTTGAACTTTGACATTAGTTATCAGGTAACTGAATGACCAAACAGGCTCAAGAACTGGTACGGCCACTTCCTCTCCACTCTTTCATGTTCTTACCTGGAATGTGAGGAGAGATGTAATTGGCAAAGGTATTTATATTAGATCGATTGATTCCATGCTGTGCTTTCCATTCCATTCTATATATAGTACTGTGCAAAAGTCTTAGTCACATATATATATAGCTAGGGGACCTACATCTTTTGGCTTCTCCGTGGATTGTCACCTTGTCGTGGTGGAGAAGCTTGTGTGGTCCTGAGATCCCGAGAGCGATGCCGTCTGGAGCTATGCTCCTGGTTAGGGTCACCCATGGCGGTAAGGTCGAGGGTGAGTTCCCTGACAAAGAACAATCCACCCAAGACCTCAATGGTGGAACAGGCTGACAAAGTTACTTTGAACTCAATGGCTGTGAAAGCGGATGAAGGGTGCAACAAATCCACCAGCTTCAATCGTCATGGTTTCTATGCCAATGTAATCAGTTGGTTGATTTCTGAAGTACCGTGTGCTTCTTGGAGTGCAACATCAAGTACACGTTAAACAAATACACACAGAGGCATCTTCGCTCTGTGGAAATGGAACGAAGACCATCATCCTCGACCTCGAGGGTTAGCCACGACGACAATATCTTTTGTACAGTACTGTATTTGTCAACTTGGAACAGAGAGCTAGATTATAAATCTGATGGGAACAAAGGATGTTGGGAATGGTGAGAGTGGATCTTCATGGGAAGGTTGTGGTACAGGTAGCAGAGAAGGAGTGCCAGGGATGAGGGGTGGTGCAGATGCAGATACACCCAGCCCTGACACACCAGACAAAGTCATTTGATTCCAAACAATTGATTTATTGATCATCACAGAATGTCTCTCTGGTGCTTCCTGCTTCCCCCCTCCTCTCCCTGCGCCCTTCCCACTCTCAGTCCACAATGGAGACCCATATCAGAATCAGATTTATCATCGCTCACGTGTGTCATGAAATTTTATTTTTTTTGTGGTAGCAGTACAGTGCAATACCTAAAATTACTACAATACTGTGCAAATGTCTTAGGAATCCCAGGTGTGTGTGTGTGTGTGTGTGTGTGTGTGTGTGTGTGTGTGTGTGTGTGTGTGTGTGTGTGTGTGTGTGTGTGTGTGTGTGTGTGTGTGTGTGTGTGTGTGTGTGTGTGTGTGTGTGTGTGTGTGTGTGTGTGTGTGTACCACAGTTTGCCTAAGACTTTTGTACAACACTGCACTTTTGATGTAGAAGATAAAATACTGAAAAGTACATACAACCAGGTTCAAGGACAGCTTCTATTCTGCTATTATATGACTCTTGAATGGACCTTTTAGAATCATGGAGTCAGAGAAAAAGACAGCACAGAAACAAGCCCTTTGGCCCATCTAGTCCATGCCAAAACCACTTAAACTGCCTATTCCATCGACCTGCACTTGGATCATAACCCTCCATACCCTGACCATCCATGTACCGATCCAAACCTGTCTTACACATTGAAATTGAGCTTGCATGCATCACTTGTACTGGCAGCTCATTCCACACTCTCTGAATGAAGAAATTTTCCTTCTATTTTCCCATTAAACTTCTTACCTTTCACCCTTAACCTGTGACCTCTGGTTTTAGCCCCACCCATCAGTTGAAAAATCATTTATCCTATCTATACCACTCATAATTTTGTATACCACTATCAAATCTCCTCCTAAACTTTTGTGCTCTAAGGAATACAATCCTATTCAATCATTCCTTGTAACTCAGTTCCTCCAAACCTGGTAATATCCTTGTAAATTTTCTCTGTACTCTTTCAAACTTGTTCACAACTTTCCTGTAGGTAGGTGACTAAAACTGCCCTCAATATTCCAGACTAGACCTTACCACGTCTTATACAGCTTCAATATAATATCCCACCTCTTGTACTTAATACATTAAATTATGAAGGCCTATGTGGCAATAGCTTTCTTTATGACCCTTTCTACTTGTTACACCATTTTCAATGAATTATGGACTTGCATTCCCAGATCCCTTAGTCTACCAAACTTCTCAGTGTTCTACATTTCACTGTGTATTACCCACCCTATCAGTAACTGCAAACTGATGTTTACAGTTACTGTTCTATAGATATCCTAAGTATGCCCGCAGAAAAAGAATTTCAGGGTTGTATGTGGTGACATGTACGTACTCTGATAATAAATTTTACTTTGAACTCTGAACTTTGAACCCTTGACGGATCTACTGAAGTGTGAAACCTCGCATGTGTCTAGACTAAATTTCATTTGTCATTTTTCAGCCCATTTTTCCAGCTGATGCAAATCCCTATGCAAGCCACGATAGCTTTCATCGCTGTCCACTACACCCCTAACCTTGCTGATCCAGTTAACCACATTATCGTCCAGATCACTGATACAGATGACAAACAACAATGGATGTAGCACCGATCCCTGTGGCACACTTCTACTCACAGGCCTCCAGTCAGAGAGACAACCATCTGCTACCCCTCTCTGGCTTCTCCACAAAGCCAATTTGTAATCCAATTTACTACCTCATCCTGATTGTCAAGCAACTGAACCTTCTTGACCAACCTCCGAAGCAGGACCTTGTCAGGTGTCTTGCTAAAGTCCATGCTAAGCATCCATTGCCTAGCCTTAGTCCACTTTCCTGGTAAGTTCCTCAAAAAAATCTATAAGAAGAGTTAGACATGATCTACAATGCACAATGCCATGCTGAACATCCTTAATCTGTCAATGTCTATCCAAATACTTGTATATCTGGTCCATTTGAATATATTCCAATAACTTTCCCACTACTGATATCAGACTGACGAGCCTTTAATGTCCTGGTTTATGTTTAAAGTTTTTTTTAAACAGTGGAACAACACTGGCTATCCTGCAAACCTCTGTCATCTCTCTTGTCGCTAAGGATGATTTAAATATCACTGCCAGGGCCCTGGATATTTCTGCACTTGACTCCCATAGGGTCCGAGGGAACACCTTGTCAAGCTGTGGGGGATTTGTTATTAAAGTATCTGTAGAATCACTTAAGATTCTCCTTCACCTTGCCTGTGAGAGCAACTTCATGCTTTCTTTTAGCCTTCCTGATTTCTTTCCTAAGTGTTCTGTTGCATTTTTGTACTCCATATGCACCTCATTTCATCCTACTTGTCTAGACCTGCTATGCATCTCCTTTTTTCTCTAAACCAGGGCTTCAATATCTCTTGAAAAACAAAGGTTCCCAATGCTTGTTATCTTTACCTTTTATACTTGCAGGCTTTGTACTCTCACAATTTTATTTTTGAAGGCAATCCACTTACCAAGTATACCTTGCCAGAAAACAGCTTGTCCCAGTCCACACTTGCCTGATCATTTCTGATACCATCAAAAAAAGGCTTTTTCCAATTTAGAATCTCCACTGCGGACCAGACCTATCTTTTTGCATATTTACATTGAAACTAAGGGCATTGTGTTCACTAGATGCAAAGTGTTCCCCTACACAAACTTTTGTCATCTGCCCTGTCTCATTCCCTAACAGCAGACCCAGTATCACACGCTCTCTCATTGGGATTCTATGTACTGACAAAGGAAACTTTCCTGAACACATCTGACAAACTCTATCCCATCTAGTCCTTTTATAGTATGGGATTCCCAGTCAATATGTAGAAAGTTAAAACCACTTATGTTTCTACAAATTTGTTCTTCTAAATCCCTCGGACTGTTAAGCGGTCTGTAATATAACCCCATTAATGATCCCATGATCCTTTCCCTTCTCCAGCTCTGTATCCCTTTTGCCAATCACCTTTCCAGCTCTTAGCTTCACCCCACCCCTTCATGTCTTCTCCTATCATTTCGGATTTCCCTCTCCCCCTCCTACTTTCAGATCTCTATCTTTTCTTTCAGTTAGTCCTGATGAAGGGTCTCGGCCCGAAACGTCGACAGTGCTTCTCCTTATAGATGCTGCCTGGCCTGCTGTGTTCCACCAGCATTTTGTGTGTGTTGTTCCCATTAATGTGGTCATACCTTTCTTATTTCTCAGTTCCAACCATGATGCCTCACTAGATGAGTTTTCCAGTCTGTCTTGGTGGAGCACTTCCATGACATTTTCCTTGACTATTAATGCCAGCCCTCGTCCTTTAATCCCTCCCACTCTGTCACGTCTAAAACAACAGAACCCCGGAATATTGAGCTTCCAGTCCTGCTACAATGTCATAATTCTAGGTGTTGATCCATGCCCTGAGCTTATCTGCCTTTTCTATGATACTTCTTGCATTGAAATATACACTAGTTAGGACATTAGTCACACCTTTTGATTCCTGACATGGTCTAAGATCTTACCAACATATGTCTCCACAACCTCTCCACTAACTGTTCTGGCACTATGGCTCTCATCTCCCTGTAACTCTAGTTTAACCTCCACTGTGCAGCATTAGGATATTAGTTCTACCAAACCTCCTCCCACCCATTTCAGGTACAAACTGTCTCTTCTGTACAGGCCTCACCTTTCCTGGAAGAGAGCCCAATGATCCAAAAATCTTATGCCCTCTCTCCTACACCAACTGCTTAATCATGTGTTAAACTGTATAATCCTCCTAGTTCTGGCCTCACTGTCACATGGTTTAGATAGCAATCCTGAGATTACAAGCCTGGAAGTCCTGCTCCTTAAGTTAGCATCAAACTCCCTGAACTACCTATGTAAAACCTTGCCACTTGTCCTATCCATGTCATTGGTACCTGCATGGACCATGACCTCTGGCTGTTCACCCTCCTACTTAAGAATACTGAGGTCTTGATCCGAGATGACTTAGACCCTGGTACCTAGGAGATAACATAACATATGGGAATCTTGTTATTGCCATCAGAACTTCCTTTCTCTTCCCCTAACTAATGAATTCCCTACCACCACAGCTCACCTCTTCTCCCCCCTTTTCCTTCTGAGTCACAGAGCCACACTGAGTGCCAGAGACCTGACTGCTGTGACTTTCTTCTGTTAGGTCATTCCCCCTAACAGTATCCAAAGTGATACATCTGTTGTTTCGGGGTTTGGCCACAGGGGTACTCTGCACTTACTCCTGGATGTTACCCAGTTTCCTGTGTCCTGCACTTGGGTGTAACTACCTCTCTATATGTCCCATCTATCACCCACTTAGCCCCAGTTTCAGTTTCAGCTCCAGCTCCTTAACATTGTTTACTAGAAGCGGCAGCTAGATGCCCTTCTTGTAGTTGTAACTCTCCCTGCCTTCCCACATTCTACAAGAGGAGCATTCCACAATCCTGCCTGGCATCTCTACTTGTCCAACGGATCAAATGTAAAGAAGGGAGGGAGTAGAACTCTACCTACTGCTTTTCTTTTTTGCCTTCTCTGACTGAAACTTCTCTTCACTGAAGCCTTGAAAAGCAAAAGCCTCAAAATCACCACTCTAACTTTCTCCACTGTGGCAGTGGCCACTCCGCTGCCCCTACCTTTCTTTAAGCTATTCTTGCTAATTAATCCCAAATGCCGACTGCTCGCTGGTTAGAGCTCCAAAAAAGTGTGAACTGCTGCCTTTGCCTGGAATTGCTGTGAATCTGTCAGCAAACCTGAGTGAAATTCCATCGTCTCAAGCATCTGATCTCCAGATTAGTTGCTAGTCAAAGCTCCAAAATAAACAGCTGTGAGTTGCTGCCTCTTGTACAATAAACCCTTGATCTTTCTATCTACATCATCATGTTCCTTCCACCTGGCAGGATGATTGGCGCGGTCCTCTGTCTGTAACTGTAACACTGTCATGTTTCCATCTGTACTACAAAGATGCCCAAGGGGACCACAACCTTGTCATGGTTTGAAGGCTTGCATGCCTCATTGACCCATTGGCTGGCTGGAGTCAGGGCTTTATACTTTGGCCCTTGGTAGGGTCACCCATGCCAAACAAGACAAGAGCTAGAGGCCAGTCTAAGAGTGGTCCACCGGTCCTCCAGGCTCAGCGGTTCAGTTCAGGACTAACAACCCTGATTGGTCAAACCAAACTGTTATGGAAACAGCAATGAAGAATTCTTCTACATCTGTATGCAACAGTATTTTACCCAGGACTTGCATGATTGACATTAAACCGAGAGAAAGCAGCTGACGTGATGATGAAAGCTGTGAACACCTCCAGAGATGGAGGACCTTCATTGTTGCCCCAAATACCAGCAGCATAATGGGAAAAAGAAGGACTACTTAGAGGTACTCACTATTGAAATTTCTGTCTGGAAGACATGCAAAGTATTTCACTGTATGTGAAAATCTTTGCATGGGAGGGAGACAGTAAAAATGAAATTGTAGCCAGTTAACCTGACTTCAGTGGTTGGGAAGATGGGCATCACATTAGCATAGTGGTTAGCACAATGCTTTACAGTGCCAGCGACCTGGGTTCAATTCCCATCACTGCCTGTAAGGAGTATGTATGTTCTTCTTGTGACTGTGTGGATTTCCCCACAGCCCCAAAGGACGTATCGGTTGGTAGGTTAATAGTCATTGTAAATGGTCTATAGTTAATCCTGGGGTTGCTGGGCAGCTTGCCTCAAAGGGGAGTCCAGAGGATGTTCTCAAGAATAATCCCAGGAATCAGAGGGTAAGCACATGAGGAGCGTTTGATGGCCCTGGGCCTATACTCACCAGAACTTAGAGGAAAGAGGGAGATCTCATTGAAAACTATCAAAGATTGAAATGCTTGGATAGACTGGATGTAGGTATGAAGTTTCCTCTGATGTGTGAGTCTAGGACCAGGGGGTACAGCCTCAGATAGATGTCCATTTAGAACAGAGATAAGAAAGAATTTCTTTAGCCAAAGGGTAGTGAAACTGTAGAATTAATTGCCACAGGTGGCTGTGAAGGCCAAATCATTAACTATATTTGAAGCAGAGGGTGATAAGTTCTTTATTAAATGTTATGGGAGAAGACAGGAGAATGGTGTTGAGAGGGATAATAAATCAGGCATGATGGAATGGTGCAGCAGACTCAATGGACTGAATGGCCCAATTCTGCTCCTCCAGTAAGGTTACTAAATGACACTTAATACTACCGAGCTAATACAAAGCTAAGTACTCTCATTTCTGTTTCCCAGCCACCTTCGTATTTTAACCAATATCCAGTACTGTGCAAAAGTCTTACACACTAGTTATATACTTTTGCATAGGTCCGTATATCTAATGGTCTTATGGCCTGTAAAATTACCTGTACACTTGACAATAATGAGCCAATTACCAATTATATTTCAGTTTTGAATTAACCAGCCTGCCTTACAAGGTAAGTGGGAGGAGAATTTACTTTTAGATCCTTGTGGCCCAACAAGCCTGCATTGATCAATAAACCCACGTGACCAATTAACCTACTAAGCCGTATGTTTTTGGAATGTGGGAGGAAATTGGATGACCCGGAGGAAGGCAACACGGTCACAGGGAGAATGTACGATCGCCTCACAGGTAGTGCCAGAATTGAAAATGGGTCACTGGCACTGTAACAGCATTGTGTTAAATGCTATGCTGCCATGGCGTCCCTTTATAAGGAACTGACGCTGATTCACCAGTTCTGATATGATGTGAGATCTGTAACAGCTGGGTCTTTTCACTTGAATCTAGCAGTCACCACCATTTACAAATTCTTCTTCCGTTACCTCAAATATTCGAGTTGCTTTCATAAAGAGTTGCCTTCTGATAGGAAGACATTACCATTAAACTGTTCATCATTACCGTTAAAGAGATTCTGCAGAGGGTGGAAACCCAGAGTGGCACACACAAAATGCTGGAGGAACTCCGCAGGTCAGATCGCATCCATGGAGAGGAATAATCCATTGGCATTTCAGGCTGAGACCCTTCATCAAGTTTGGAAAGAAAGGAGGGGGAGGGGGGAATAAGCCTGAATAAGATGGTGGGGGAAACAGGAGGAGTGCAAAATCTAGGTGATAGGTGAAGCCTGGTGAGTGGGATGGTAGGTGGGTGGGGAGGGAGGTATGAAGTAAGAAGCTGAGAGGTGATAGGTGGGAGAAGAAAAGGACTGAAGTAGAAGGAATCTGATAGGAGAGGAGAGTGGACCATGGGGGAAAACTCTATTCTTTCCTCACAGGTGCTGAGCATTTCCATTTCTTTCAATTTCAATTTCCAGCAGCTTTCTTTCTGTGTCCCTGAGGTGATCCATTTGAGGACTGAAGGAAGAACATCTCGAGAACATTACTACACAGTACAGGATGTCCGGCCCATGATGTTGTGCTGACCTTGAAACCTACTCCAAGATCCACAACCCTTCCTCACACGTAGCCCTCTGTTGAGTTTTCATCCATCCATGTGCCTATCTAAGAATCTCTTAAATGTCCCCAATGTGTTTGCCTCTGAAAACACCCCGTGCACCCTCAACTAAAACTTAGCTCTGCTATCCTCTATTGTTGTTGAGTGTGTCTACCCTCTGGATAGTGTAGATGTCCATAGAGTTTTCAAAGCAGGATACGGAAATAGATTGCCAGGCCTTTCTTCCACGCAGATACCGCTGCCCAGTTTAGGACCCAGCTGGATTCGAACTCAGGACCATTTGCCTAGAAGTCCAGAAGTCCAGTGCTGATGCCACCAGACCACCGGCAGGCCCATCCCCCCCCACACCGACTTACCTCCACTCACTTTAAAATTACGCCCCCTTATTTTAGCTGCTGGGATAAATGCTATTCCTATCCAGTCTGCCATCCTTGTTGTTAGTTCTTTTTTTTTCATTTTCCCAGTTGAAAGCTTCTTGCCACTCAAAGAATTCACAACAAAAGTGAGATTATGGATTTAATATTTCCACATTAGTAACTGTGATATAAGCTCAATAATAGTAGCTCTGAAGATATTTTCTTTCAAAACTGAGGAGGCCAGTATAAGACCATAAGACCAATAGACATAGGAGCAGAATTAGGCCACTTGGCCCATCACGTCTGTTACACCATTCTATCATGTCTGATTTACTATCCCTCTCAAACCCATTGTCCTGCCTTTTCACTGTAATGTTTCACACCTTTCATATTGTAGTGCTCCAGGGACATTTTGCCAGCCCACCTGCTGTTTATCATTCTTGTTTTAAAATGTATTTGTCAGATTATTGTTACATTTTAGCCTGGGTTATACAGATATTCGCATGTGTGTTTGTGGGTTACCCTGACTGTAATCAGGGTGTGGAATAATCACCTCCCCATCTGTATGTGACTGAGTGATTCTCTTGCTGGTTCATAGTCCCTGGTTTGTTTTTGTGCTTGTCACAATAAAACCGACATCTGAACTAAACCAGCTTCTCTCATCTGTTATGATGGACCAAACGCTCACCGCATTGGTGTCAGGAGCGGGATTAGAAATGGACAGCAAGATTGAAGAGCTACGATGGTGGATGAAGCACCTTAAGACCCAGGGAATAAGCAGAGGGACTGAGTGGTACGCCTTCCCCGCACCACTGGGCCAGGTTCCTAAAAATGGGACCCCGACCTGGAGAGGGGATCTGGGAACTGAGCATCTTGCCTTCACAGAGAACCCCGATGGGGTGAGTGTCCCAGGTTCCCAAATATGGGGTACACAGTGGAGCACAGTACAGGCTTCCCTCGTGGCCCAAGAGGGCTCAACCATGGGAAGATGGGCAACGCGGCAGGCCCTACTGATGTCGCTGGAGAAAGAGGAGAAGCTACAGGCCCCAGCCATTAAAATGGCACCAGGTCCACCCTGATGCTCCCCAGATATAATGGTAATGGCTGCCTGGAGCGTTCCCTGGCGCAAGTCAAACACGCTGCATGGCAGAATGGGTGGAACCCCACTGACATGTCGGGGCACCTTGCCCTGGTGCTGCAGGGGGATGCCCTGCCGGCCCTCCTTGACCTAACGCTGGCTAATCAGCATAGCTACAGATCCTTTGTAGAGGCACAGGAGAGGCATTTCCAGCAGAGGCCATTGGAGGAAGCAATGAAGGAAGACGGCACGTGTGAGAGAAAGCCTGGAGCCATTTGCGAAAGATCTCCACCAATGTGCTTGGCACGGCTACCACCCCCCACCCCCCCCCCCCCCCCCGGGGCCGAGGAAGAGCTTGCCCTGCACGCCTCTGAAAAAGTGCTGACACAGGGGCGTCTTTGGCAGCACATTCGCCTGACATCACCGTCATCGATAGATGAGGTACTGGCTGAGGTGGAGAGGCAATTTTAGCCCCTCAAGAAATTCCAGCTTCAGCCTACATGCCATGAGCCTGGGCTTGTGTTACTAAATTCTAGGGAATTCAGGCCCAGATCCATACTTCCAATAATGGGAGGTTTTCCTCCAATCAATCCTTGTAGTTAATTGCATCCTCTGTACAGCTGTGAATTCAGCTCCCATGCATTGTCAGACTTAAGTCTACATATCCAGCTCCATGATTAGAAAAACAGAGCAATGTAGAGAGAAGGAAGGAAACGGTGAACACGGACCAAACAGAACTTCATGATACATTGATTTTAAATTGTGCCACATATCCACAGAAACTTACAGACTGACATACTTTATTGATCCCGAGGGAAATTGGGTTTCGTTACAGTCACACCAACCAAGAATAGTGTAGAAATATAGCAATATAAAACCATAAATAATTAAATAATAATAAGTTAATCATGCCAAGTGGAAATAAGTCCAGGACCAGCCTATTGAGGGAGGAGTTGTAAAGTTTGATGGCCACAGGCAGGAATGACTTCCTATGATGTTCAGTGTTGCATCTCGGTGGAATGAGTCTCTGGCTGAATGTACTCCTGTGCCTAACCAGTACATTATGGAGTGGATGGGAGACATTGTCCAAGATGGCATGCAACTTGGACAGCATCCTCTTTTCAGACACCACCGTCAGAGAGTCCAGTTCCACTCCCACAACATCACTGGCCTTACAAATGAGTTTGTTGATTCTGTTGGTGTCTGCTACCCTCAGCCTGCTGCCCCAGCACACAACAGCAAACATGATAGCACTGGCCACCACAGACTCGCAGAACATCCTCAGCATCATCCCACAAATATTAAAGGACCTCAGTCTTCTCAGGAAGTAGAGATGGCTCTGACCCTTCTTGTTGACAGCCTCAGTGTTCTTTGACCAGTCCAGTTTATTGTCAATTCATATCCTCAGGTATTTGTAATCCTCCACCATGTCCACACTGACCCATTGGATGGAAACAGGGGTCACCTGTGCCTTAGCCCTCCTCAGGTCCACCACCAGCTCCTTAGTCTTTTTCACATTAAGCTGCAGATGATTCTGCTCACACCATGTGACAAAGTTTCCCACCGTAGCCCTGTACTCAGCCTCATCTCCCTTGCTGATGCATCCAACTATGGCAGAGTCATCAGAAAACTTCTGAAGATGGCAAGACTCTGTGCTGTAGTTGATGTCTGAGGTGTAGATGGTGAAGAGAAAGGGAGACAGGACAGTCCCCTGTGGAGCCCCAGTGCAGCTGACCACTCTCTGACACGCAGTGTTGCAAGCGTACGTACTGTGGTCTGCCAGTCAGGTAATCAATAATCCATGACACCAGGGAAGCATCCACCTGCATCACTGTCAGCTTCTCACCCAGCAGAGCACAGTGGATGGTGTTGAACACAGTGGAGAAGTCAAAAAACATGACCCTCACAGTGCTCGCCGGCTTGTCCAGGTGGGCGTAGACAAGGTTCAGCAGGTAGATGATGGCATCCTCAACTGCTAGTCGGGGCTGATAGGTGAACTGGAGGGGGTCTAAATGTGGCCTAACCATAGGCCGGAGCTGCTCTAGAACAAGTCTCTCCAGGGTCTTCATGATGTGGGAGGTCAGTGCCACCGGTCTGTAGACATTGGAGCCACTGGGGTGCGGCATCTTCGGTACAGGAACGAGGCAGGACGTCTTCCACAGCACAGGAACCCTCTGGACACTCAGGCTCAGGTTGAAGACATGGTGAAGTACTCCACATAGCTGGGGGGCACAGGCTTTGAGCACCCTGGGGCTGACACCATCCGGGTCTGCAGCCTTGCTTGGGTGGAGATGTTTCAGCTGTCTTCTCACCTGTTCAGCTGTGAAGCCCACCGTGGTGGTTTCAGGTGGGGGAGGGGTGTAGTCACAAGAGCAGGGTGGGGGGCTGTGAGGAGGGGTAGGAGGGGAGAGTGGAGTATGTGTTGGTTGGGGGCGGACAACAGATGAATCATGTGGGGGATGTACATCCCTTACAGTTCAGGTAGTAAGCTTGTATTCATAAATCCCAGATACTTCGGCTTCAGCGCAGTAAAATCTAATATTAAACAACGGGACTTGGGAGTCCTCGAGCAGGATTTCCCTAAAGGTTAACTTGCAGGTTCATTTTGTAGTAAGGATGGCCAATTCAATATTTGCATTTATTTTTATTGGACTAGAAATGTTAAAAAAAACAGGATGCAATGCTGAGGATTTGTAAGGCATTTCCTAGACTGCATTTGAAGTATTGTGGGCAGTTTTGGGCCCTATATTTAAGAAAGGATATTCTGGGATTGGAGAGGGTCCAGAAAAAGTTCACAAGAGTAATCCCTGGAATGAAAGGGTTAACATATAAGCAGCATATGTTACTGGAGTACTCACTGGAGTTTAGAAGAACAACCTGCACTGCTGGATAGGCGGGCAACACGGGGAAACCCAAGAAAAGATACAGCCACCATTCAAAATAGCCCACAAACACCACAGGCTGCAATTGCTGTAGGTGTTTCTCAGGGGAGTAGTCCATTAACAACCGAAACCACTCAAGCAGTTAAGAGAAGAACAACATGCATGAAAAGGTCATTAGAAGTAAATACATTCATAATGCATGAACATTATTGAGTAACAGAACTTAAGACTGACATGACAGCATAGAGGAACAAACTTTATCAACAGTTTATAGCACAATATCCCTTCATGCAAGTAAATGCACAATGAATAGCAGATCAATGTAGAGTGATAGTAAAAAATAACTTAATCCCTATAGACATGTTAAACCAAATAAAACATGAAGTTGCACAAGAGCTAGCAAAAAAAAAACAACCTAAAGTTTACTACAATGATATACAAGAAAATAATGAAGATGCCACCCCCCGAAGCACTGATGAAAATAGAACTACTTCAACAACTGCTCCACAACCTGACAGTGATAGCAGCAACACAGATGTAGAGTCTTCATAGGATGCTAATGATGAAGAGGAGCTTACAGACAAAATTATCCTAACATTTAACATCACATTAGCAGAAGACTTGGGCACTGACCCAACAAAAAGACTCTACATACCAAAACAAAACACATCATTAAAATTTGCAAAAATTGTTAATACTCTCAATAATATTATATTACCACAATATTTAGGAAAACTTGAAACATTTGAAGAACTACACACAATGTAGTGTAACATGGATATCCCAAGCAAGAGAGTTAAGAGAAAAGCTAAGGAAATACTAAAGGTATGATCAACCTAACAAGAGCATTGTAGAATTTAGAGATACACTAAAACGGAAGCTTGCTGCATACCGTACAAAACCAGACTAAATAGATGCATGAAATGCACCAGATGAAGAAAACAAAATTATAAGTTCAGGAACAATGAAAAAGCATTATACAGGACTTTGAATCTAAATTCGACATATCAAGTGTCACCAGCCCTAGCACAGATTTACCATCAAACACGGAGATAATAAAATGTTGGTCTAACATGATCAAACAATGCAACACACAATCAAGAAGCACGCTGTATTAGGGGAAGAAAAATAATGTACTCACACAATTGCAGACATGTTACAATGGATTTGCTAAAATCAGGTATAAAAAATACCCACAACTAGAAAAGTACTGCCTTAATACCTATTAATACATAGCAATAATATTCTTAAAAATCATGAAAAGTGCCTGAATTTTTGACAGAAGGTAAAATATATCTCTTACCTAAAGGAGAAATCACATATGACCCATCAAAATATCATCCTAATACTTGTTTCCAAACTATATATAAAATTGTAACATCATGCATTTCGCAACTAATCACCACACACTTCGATATCCACAATGTACTTACAGAAGAGCAGAAAAAATGCTGTGAAGGTATGAAAGGATGTAAAGAACAATTGATAATAGATTCTGTAAATCTAAATCATGACCAGCAGGGAGAGTAGAAATCTTACATGTTGTTATGTTGACTACCAAAAAGAATTTGATTCCATCCACACTCATGGTTAATACAAGCTCTTATATATAAACTCCACCCAATACTTCCTACAACACCTGGTGAAGCATTGGCATACTATAATCACTCTAACTATTAACAGCCAAAAAAGAACAAGCACAGTTATCAAAATAAACCAAAGCGTTTTCCAAGGCAACTCTCTAAGCTCACTATGTTTTTGTCCAGCTTTAAACCTATTCTCTAATTTACTGAATTGGATAAAAAATAGTGTATCAAATCAGAGACAAGCAAAAGAATTATACCTTGACACACCTCTATACATGGACAATTTGAAATTGTACATTCCATCAGAAAAGCTAAAGCAATTAATTCAATTAGTGGAACTATTTTCAAAAGATATAAACATGACATGGAGGGGAATGACAGTCCCATGTTGGTTCCTTCATTAACCTTGAACAGGTTGTGAACATACTAATACTCTCCATAGTTTACCAGCA
Source organism: Hemitrygon akajei (assembly GCF_048418815.1). NCBI lineage: Eukaryota > Metazoa > Chordata > Chondrichthyes > Myliobatiformes > Dasyatidae > Hemitrygon > Hemitrygon akajei. Next base: position 36,450,241 of record NC_133138.1, on the reverse strand, counting down.
CTTCACTGAGTATATCACACATTGGATCAAACTAAGGATGTGAAAGTGGGCAATGGAAATGCAAATCACCCTTTCAAAACTTCAGAACCGCACAGGCTGTAGTGTAGAATGATGAACTGGAGGAAGACAGGATTGCAATGGAAAAATAAAGTGTGGAAACAGTCAGGATGGCAGGCAAATTTTATTTATATTTTATTCAAAGCAAGATGTCTGAAAGCAAATTCCTGGCAACGATTTCAAATAAACAAACCAAAGCCAAACTCCAACTTGTTCCAGGTTTGAGCCTCCAATCCAATTTCTTTTGTGCTTCACAGGAAAGGTTGCCAAACATAATTTGCATTCCACTTTCAAGCATAATTAGAATGTGATGTTTACATTATTATTTTCTTACAGAAAAATGGTGGTGATTCTGATCAGTGAGGTTCTCTTTAAATGCATTCAAATAAATTTCCTTTAACTCTTTGGAGCTGGACAGGTGGAAGACCAGAAGGCCATAAGACCTAGGAACAAAATCTGGCCATTCAGACTTGCTAATCAAGAACCTATCACCCTCCATTTTAAATATGCCCAATGGTTTGGCTTCCACAGATTCACCATCCTCTGGTTAAGGAAATTCCTCCTCATCTCTGTTCTGAAGCGATGTCCCTTTGTTCTGAGGCTGTGCCCTCTGGCCCTAGACTCCTCAACTGTAGGAAACATCTTCTCTACGTACACCCTATCTAGGCCTTTCAATATACAATAGGTTTCAATCAGATTTCCCCCCCTTAATCTTCTAAACTCCAGCAGGTACAGACCCAGTGTCATCAAACACTCATCATACATTAACCATTCCATTCCTGGCATAATTTTTGTGAACCTCATCTGGACCCTCTCCAATGCCAGCATATAGTTCTTACACTTCAAGTGCAGTATGACCTTTGCCTTATAAAGCCTCAGCATTACATGCTTGCTTTTATATTCTAGCCCTCTTGAAATGAATGCTAACATTGCATTTTCTGCAGAAGTCACTGAAGTGTGAAGCACTTCCAAATGAAATGAAGGATTGTGGAATTGTTAGGAAGCGAAACCATTCAGCCCATCAAGTCTATGCTGATTCCAAATAGTATGGCCGTTCTACTTATTTCCTGTCCATTTCCCATTGGCATGCTTGTGCACTCAGTGAGCACTTTATTAGATACACCTGTATCATCATCATCATTATGTGCCGTATCGAATGACATGGGTGATCATGGTCTTCCCTGTGTCTTTAATCTGCTGTTATGCTCTTCTTAATCTTTTCTCTATCCATGACCATGATTGTTCTTGGCAATTTTTTCCACAAAAGTTGTTTGTCATTGCCTTCTTCTAGGCAGTGTCTATTCAAACTGAGCAACCCCAGCCATTTTCAACACTCATCAGAGATTGTCTGCTTGTCATAAGTGGTTGCATAACCAGGACTTAAGATACCTGTACACCTGGTTGTTAATGCAAATATCAAATCTGCCAATCATATGGCAGTAACTCAACACATGAAGGCATGGCTGGGAGGTTCATTTGTTGTTCAGACCAAACATCAGTACGAGGAAGAAATGCAATCTAAGTGACATTTACTGTGAAGAAATTGTTGGTGACAGGTAGGGTGGTTCGAGTAACTCAGAAACTGCTGGTCCCCTGGGATTTTCACACACAATAGTCTCCAGAGCCAGGATTCCCTGCCCTTTTTATGTCATGAACCAATATTAATAGGAAAGTCACCCGTTTACCTTAGGTTGGAAACCTCTGCTCGATAGTTTACAGAGAATGGTGCAAAAAAACAAAAGAAAAAAACATCCAGTGAACAGCATTTCTGTGGGTGAAACCATCTTGTTAGTGAACAAGGTGATCTGAGAATGGCCGATTGGTTTAAGCTGACAGTAAGGCAACAGTAACTCAAATGACCATGTGTTCAAAAAACTAGGTAATGAAAGAGATCCAGAAAATTAGAAGGTGAGAAAGAAGGAGCTTAAGAATGAAATTAGGAGAGCCAGAAGTAGCCATGAGAAGGCCTTGGCAAGCAGGATTAAGGAAAACCCCAAGGTATTCTATAAGTATGTGAAGAGTAAGAGGATAGGTTCTGAAGTGTGAGTTTTGGGAACTAGGCAGAAGGCTGAAGAACAGGACCTCAAGGGTGACATTCTCAGGATTGCTGCCAGTACTACGTGACAGTGATGGTAAGAATGGGAGGAGATGGCAGTTGAATGCGTGGCTGAGGAATTGGTGCGGGGGGCAGGGTTTTAGATTTGTGGACCATTGGGATCTCTTCTGGGGAAGGTGGGACCTGTACAGATTGGATGGGTTACACCTGAACTTGAGGGGGAGCAATATCCTTGCTGGTAGGTTTGCTAGCATGGTTCGGGAGGGTTTAAAGTAATTTGAAAGGGGGATGGGACCCGGAGCGATAGAGCAGTGAAAGAAGTGCATGGAGTAAAGCCAGATCTAACATATAGAGAGGCTTTGAGGAAAGAACAGCAGAATAAAGGGTATAAAGTTAGTAAGGTAGAAGGGCTAAAGTGTGTGTACTTCAATGCAAGAAGCATCAGGAACAAAGGTGATGAACTGAGAGCTTGGATACATACATGGAATTATGATGTAGTGGCCATTACAGAGACTTGGCTGGCACCAGGGCAGGAATGGATTCTCAATATTCCTGGATTTCAGTGCTTTAAAAGGGATAGAGGGGGGGGGGGAAGGGGAGGAGGGGTGGCATTACTGGTCATGGATACTATTACAGCTGCAGAAAGGGTGAGTAATGTAGCAGGATCCTCTTTTGAGTCAGTATGGGTGGAAGTCAGGAACAGGAAGGGAGCAGTTACTCTACTGGGGGTATTCTAGAGGCCCCCTGATAGCAGCAGAGATACCGAGGAGCAGATTGGGAGGCAGATTTTGGAAAGGTGCAAAAATAACAGGGTTGTTATCATGGGTGACTTTAACTTCCCTAATATTGATTGGCACTTGATTAGTTCCAAGGGTTTAAATGGGGCAGAGTTTGTTAAGTGTGTCCAGGATGGATTCCTGTCACAGTATGTTGACAGGCCGACTAAGGGGAATGCCATACTAGATCTAGTATTAGGTAACAAACCGGTCAGGTCACAGATCTGTCAGTGGGTGAGCATCTGGGGGACTGTGATCACCGCTCCCTGACCTTTAGCATTATCATGGAAAAGGGTAGAATCAGAGAGGACAGGAAAATTTTTAATTGGGGAAGGGCAAATTATGAGGCTATAAGGCTGGAACTTGCAGATGTGAATTGGGATGATGTTTTTGCCGGGAAATGTACTATGGACATGTGGTCGATGTTTAAGGATATCTTGCAGGATGTTAGGGATAAATTTGTCCCGGTGAGGAAGATAAAGAATGGTAGGGTGAAGGAACCATGGGTGACAAGTGAAGTGGAAAATCTGGTCAGGTGGAAGAAGGCAGCATACATGAGGTTTAGGAAGCAAGGATCAGATGGGTCTATTGAGGAATATAGGGTAGCAAGAAAAGAACTTAAGAAGGGGCTGAGAAGAGCAGGAAGGGGGCATGAGAAGGCCTTGGCGAGTAGGGTAAAGGAAAACCCCAAGGCATTCTTCAATTATGTGAAGAACAAAAGGTTGACAGGAGTGAAGATAGGACCAATTAGAGTTAAAAGTGGGAAGATGTGCCTGGAGGCTGTGGAAGTGAGCGAGGTCCTCAATGAATACTTCTCTCCAGTATTCACCACTGACAGGGAACTTGATGATAATGAGGACAATATGAGTGAGGTTGATGTTCTGGAGCATGTTGATATTAAGGGAGAGGAGGTGTTGGAGTTGTTAAAATACATTAGGATGGATAAGTCCCCGGGGCCTGATGGAATATTCCCCAGGCTGCTCCACGAGGCAAGGGAAGAAATTGCTGAACCTCTGGCTAGGATCTTTATGTCTTCATTGTCCACGGGAATGGTACCGGAGAATTGGAGGGAGGTGAATGTTGTCCCCTTGTTCAAAAAAGGTAGTAGGGATAGTCCAGGTAATTATAAACCAGTGAGCCTTACGTCTGTGGTGGGAAAGCTGCTGGAAAAGATTCTTAGAGATAGGATCTATGGGCATTTAGAGAATCATGCTCTGATCAGGGACAGTTAGCATGGCTTTGTGAAGGGCAGATCGTGCCTAACAAGCCGGATAGAGTTCTTTGAGGAGGTGACCAGGCATCTAGATGAGGGTAGTGCAGTGGATGTGATCTAAATGGATTTTAGTAAGGCATTTAACAAGGTTCCACATGGTAGGCTTATTCAGAAAGTCAGAAGGCATGGGATCCAGGGAAGTTTGGCCAGGTGGATTCAGAATTGGCTTGCTTGCAGAATGCAGATGGCTGTGGTGTAGGAGTACATTCAGATTGGAGGATTGTGACTAGTGGTGTCCCACAAGGATCTGTTCTGGGACCTCTACTTTTTTGTGATTTTTATTAACGAACTGAATGTGGGGGTAGAAGGGTGGGTTGGCAAGTTTGCAGACGACACAAAAGTTGGTGGTGTTGTAGATAGTGTAGAGGATTGTCGAAGATTGCAGAGAGACATTGATAGGATGCAGAAGTGGGCTGAGAAGTGGCAGATGGAGTTCAACCCGGAGAAGTGTGAGGTGGTACACTTTGGAAGGACAAACTCCAAGGCTGAGTACAAAGTAAATGGCAGGATACTTGGTGGTGTGGAGGAGCAGAGGGCTCCGGGGGTACATGTCCACAGATCCCTGAAAGTTGCCTCACAGGTAGATAGGGTAGTTAAGAAAGCTTATGGGGTGTTAGCTTTCATAAGTCGAGGGATAGAGTTTAAGAAACACGATGTAACGATGCAGCTCTATAAAACTCTAGTTAGGCCACACTTGGAGTACTGTGTCCAGACGTGATAGAGGTATACAAGATATTAAGAGGAATAGACAGAGTGGACAGCCAATGCCTCTTCCCCAGGGCACCACTGCTCAGTACAAGAGGACATGGCTTTAAGTTAAGGAGAGGGAAGTTCAAGGGGGATATTAGAGGAAGGTTTTTCACTCAGAGAGTGGTTGGAGCGTGGAATGCATTGCCTGAATCATTTGTGGAGGCAGATACACTAGTGAAGTTTAAGAGATTACTAGACAGGTATATGGAGGAATTTAAGGTGGGTGGTTATATGGGAAGCAGGGTTTGAGGGTCGGCACAACATTGTGGACTGAAGGGCCTGTAATGTCCTGTACTATTCTATGTTCTATGTTCTATAGGGTGTGAGAGAATAGGCCCAATCAAGTATGACAGTGGAAAAGTGTGCATGGAACCGGAAGAGATAGAAGGGGTACTTAATGAATACTTTGCTTCAGTATTCACTACGGAAAAGGACCTTGGCGATTGTAGGGATGACTTATGGTGGATTGAAAAGCTTGAGCATATAGATATTAAGAAAAAGGATGTACTGGAGCTTTTGGAAAGCAAAAAGTTGCATGTGTCACTGGGACCAGACGAGATATACCCCAGGGAGGAGAGGGAGGGAGGAGATTGCTGAGCCTCTGGCAATGATCTTTGCATCATCAATGGGGAAGGGAGAAGTTCCAGAGGACTGGAGGGTTGCAGATGTTCCATTATTCAAGAAAGGGAGCAGAGATAGCCCAGGAATTTATAGACCAGTGAGTCTTACTTCAGCGGTTGATAAGTTGATGGAGAAGATCCTGAGAGGCAGGATTTATGAACATTTGTAGAGGCATAATATGTTTAGGAATAGTCAGCATGGCTTTGTGAAAGGCAAGTCGTGCCTTACGAGCCTGATTGAATTTTTTGAGGATGTGACTATGCACATTGATAAAGGTAGAGCAGCAGATGTAGTGTATATGGATTTCAGCAAGGCATTTGATAAGGCATCCATGCAAGGCTTATTGAGAAAGTAAGGAGGCATGGGATCCAAGGGGACATTACTTTGTGGATCCAGAACTGGCTTGCCCAAAGGAGGCAAAGTGTGTTTGCAGATGGGTCATATTCTGCATGGAGGAATCACCAGTGGTATGCCTCAGGGATCTGTTCTGGGACCCCTTTTCTTTGTGCTGTTTATAAATGACCTGGAAGAGGAAGTGGAGGGATGGGTTAGTAAATTTGCTGATGACACAAAGGTTGAATGTGTTGTGGATAGTGTGGAGGACTGTCAGAGGTTACAGCGTGACATTGATAGGATGCAAAACTGGGCTGAGAAGTGGCAGATGGAGTTCAACCCAGATAAGTGTGAGGTGGTTCATTTTGGTAGGTCAACTATGATGGCAGACTATAGCATTAATGATAAGACTTTTGGCAGTGTGGAGGATCAGAATGATCTTGGCGTCCGAGTCCATAGGACACTCAAAGCTGCGCATAGGTTTACTGCAACACACACAAAATGCTGGTGAAACGCAGCAGGCCAGGCAGCATCTATAGGGAGAAGCACTGTCGACATTTTGGGCTGAGACCCTGCGTCAGGCCCGAAACATCGATAGTGCTTCTCCCTATAGATGCAGCCTGGCCTGCTGCGTCCCACCAGCATTTTGTGTGTGTTGCTTGAATTTCCAGCATCTGCAGATTTCCTCGTGTTGTAAAGGTTTACTGTGTGGTTATGATGGCATACGGTGTTTTGGCCTTCATCAAGCATGGGAATGAGTTCAAGAGCTGAGAGGTAATGTTACAGCCATGTAGAACCTTGGTCAGACCCCACTTGGAGTACTGTGCTCAGTTCTGGCCACCTCACTACTACAGAAACGTGCAGAGGAGATTTAAAAGGATGTTGCCTGGATTGGGAAGTATGCCTTATGAGAAAAGGTTGAGGGAACTTGGCCTTTTCTCTTTGGAGCGACGGAGGATGAGAGGCATTGATTGTGTGGATAGTCAGAAGCTTCTTCCCAAGGTTGAAATGGGTAACACGAGAGGGCACAGTTTTTAGATGCTTGGAAGTAGGTACAGAGGAAATGTCAGGGGTAAGTTTTTTACACAGAGAGTGGTGCGTGCATGGAATGGGCTCCTGGTGACGGCAATAGAGCCTGATCCAATAGGGTCTTTTAAGAGACTCTTGGATAGGTACTTGGAAATTAGAAAAATCGAGGGCTATGAGTAACCCTAGATAATTTCTAAAGTAAGTACATGTTCGGCACAACATTGTGGGCCGAAGGGCCTGTATTATGCTGTAGGTTTTCCATGCTTCTGTGTTTCTGGGTGTTACAACTGTGGTGTGCAGAAAAACATTTCCAAACGGACAACATGTTGAACCTTGATGTGGATGGGCTACAACAGCAGATGACCATAAATGTACACTCAGTGGCCACTTTATTAGGCACAGAAGGTAGTCATGTGTATTTTTTGGTACAGAAGATCATTGAATATATTTTTGGTATGATCATGAGTTGTGCACTTATGGAAAATTGGCATAGAAGAGGAGCTGAGGCCAATGCAGATCAGTCATGATCATATTGAAGGCTTAAGAACCCGGTGACCTAATCCTTCTCCTTTCTTGTGTCATGTTCAGACAGAATCAAAAACAGGCTTATTATCATTGATTTATATGACATGATAGCAGCCAAGGCTGATGTGATCTACAATGAGATCCAACAACCAGGAAGGTGGTTCTGCAATGGTGCATGGAGAGCAAAGTACCTGATAAAGGTACAGAAGTCATGGTCATCCACTGCAAACAAGACCCCCGTTGTGACACTGGACCTGGACTTGCATTGTCCAGAGAGTGTGAAACTGCCTTAGTGCAATGGCTTTTCCACTTTAAAAACTCTCACTTCATCGTCGGGTACAACGGGCAAGCTTCACGTGACCTGAGATTTGTTGGCTTGCAGCAGCAAAGATATAAAAACTACTATAAATTACAAATTAAGTAAATAGTGAAAAACAACAGAACAACTTTGTTATTGGAAGAAAATGTGGCAGCACGTTAGCATACTTGCTAGCACATCGCTTTACAGCACCAGTGACCCAAGTTCAGTTCCTTCTCTGTCCCTAAAGTGCTTGGACATTCTCCCGTAACTGCATGCACTTCATCCCACATTGCAAAATGTATGGTTAGTAGGTTAATTGGCCACATGAGTGAAATTAGGCACGTGGCTTGTTGGGCTGGAAGAGCCTCTTACTGTACTGCACCTCGAGATAAAATAAAAATAAGATTAATGAGATAATTCATGGGTTCATAGACTGTCAGGAAAAAAAAGAACCTAACAGCATAAGGGAATAAGCTGCCTCAGAGTCACCGAGTGTGGGTCTTTAGGTTGCTGTACCTCATCCCTGATGGTGGTAAGGAGAAAAGGACATGTCCCAGATGGTGAGGATCCTTGCTGTTGGATGCTGCATTCTTGAAGCACCACCTCTAGAAGTTGTCCTTGATGATCAGGAGCATTGTTCCCATGGTGGGGTCCTCTGAGTCTACAGCAGAGTTTCCAACCTGGGGTAAATGGTCCCCTTGGTTAATAGTAAGGCTCCATGGCATAACAATGGTTGGGAACCCCTGCTCTACAGTCTCTTGCAATCCTATGCATTTGATACTGCGATGATGATTGTTATGTTGAAGCACTTGGGTGTGCAAATTTCCCAGTCAATTTCAGTGTTCCAGTGACTGGACTTCAAAATAATTTAACTGCACTCAGAGGAGATGCATTTTGACAAGGGTGTTCGATAATTCTGAAGGGTTGTGTAAAGTGAGACAGCTCCCATTGAGACAGAGGTCTCCGATCAGATTTAAGGTTAAAACACTAGAGGCCAGGCAAGAAAACATTTTACGCCCTGAGTTGTTGTAATGTGCTCTACGTTCCAGTTTATTGTTGGAGGCATACATAAATTACCATGAAAATCAGCATTTTGCAGGAACAGTACAATATTTTACAAGCATGGCTTGAAAGCATATGTTAAGGTAAGTTAACATAAACTTAAATTCATATAAATTATACATAACTCAAATGACAAAACAAAAATAAACATTTCAATATTAATGTAAGTGGGAAGTATTGTTTGAAGTAAATTAGTGTTTTTCAGGTTGGTACAAGAATCTGATGGCAAATGGAAGAAGTTGGTGTGGAACACTGAGACGTGTGTCTTCAGGCTCCTGTAGCTGCTGCCTGATGGAAGCATTGAGAACAGGGCATGATCTAGATGACAGGGGTTCCTGATAATGGATGTTGCTTTCCTGAGATACTGCCTCTTGTAGATGTCCTTGATGCTCAGAATCACAATCACAATCAGGTTTATTATTACTGACACATGATGTACAGGTTGTTGTTCTGCAGCAGCAGCCAGTGCCAAGACATAAAACTACCATTAACTACAAAATAAATAAATATTGCAAAGAGGAAATAATAATGTAGTGTTCCTTTTACTCTTTATGTAACTGAGAAAAACTTCTAGTATCCTGCTTTATATTACTGGCTAGTTTGCCTTCATATTTCATCTCTTCCTTCTTACATCTTTTTTAGTTAACTATCTTCATATCATCTGCAAACTTGGCCACAAAGCCATCAATTCCATCATCCAAGTCATTGACATATAATGTAAAAGGAAACATGCCCCAACACAGACCCCTGTGAAGCGCCACTAGTCGTCAGCGGCCAAACATAAAAAGCTCCCACACTTTGCCTCCTGCCAATCAGCCAATCTTCGATCCATGCTAGTATCTTTTCTGTAATACCTTGGGCTCCTATCCTGTTAAGCAGCCTTATGTGGCACCTTGTCAAAGGCCTTCTGAAAATCCAAGTACACAACATCCAACAATTCTTCTTTGTCTATCCCAGTTATTTCCTCAAAGAATTCCAACAGATTTGCCAGGCACGATCTTCTCTTAAAGAAACCATGCTAACTTTAGCCTATATCATGAAACTAGACTCATACATAGAACATCCAAAAATTCAATTCAACATGACTAAGTAAATTTTTAAAATATGCAAGAAGATTATTATTATGTAAGCATTCCTTATATTACCAAGGCCGGTCAAACACTGTACTGATAATTTGGAATAAACTTCAACACAATATTAACAAGTTATTCCTCAGGTCGTGTTCTCCTTTGTGAACTAAAGCAATGCTTACAAATGATGATTTAGGTGGTACAAATGAAAGAAAGGTGGCACAGGATTGTGTACACCTGCTTTAGTCTGACTGAAAAACACTACTGAAAACAAAGATGGCTGCTTTTCTGTTGTGATCCAACTGAATTTCAAAATAAAAGTCACCAGGGCTATTAGTTAACAAGCAATATCATAAATAATAATATGAGTATGCTTACTGAGACTTTAATCTCAAATGTGATCCTTATGTAAAGCATACATAGTTGTACTGCTGTGACATAAGGAGCTTTGTAAAGAATATGGTTTATTCAAGACTTTGCAGATTGTCTCTTGCATTGCTGAAACTCTGAGAGTAGTTAATGACAGGACATAATCACAAGGAGGAAAGCTGTTTTATTCTCTTTTCTGCAGAGTCTAGAAAAAAGGGCTAATAGTCTCAGAATTAAAGATAGGCCACTGAGGAGAAAGACGAGGAGAAATGTCTTCATAGCTTCATAGTGTGATCACTAGAGTCGAGTATGATGTTCTCCTAAGGGGCTGTCTATTAATGGCTCTAGAAGTTGATCTGAAATGAACATACAGTATTCTGGGGAGGTGTGGACATGAGAAAGTGGTGGCTGTGTCTTGTGGTTTGGGTTTTATTTGTCCTTTGTAGCTGCCGCTTGTTCACTGCAGCATATCTAAGGCCATTCTCCTGCAGCGCAGCTCCCTCTTGAACAAATTTTCTCCATGTGCATCTATTGAATGTAATGTCTTCCCAATTTTTTAGGTTTAATATTGAATTTTTCAGGCTGATCTTCCAAGTGAAATGTAGTGCTCTATGACTCTATGCATTACATACAGAAACAGGCCATTTGGCCCATCTAGTCCATGCTAAACTGTTATTCTGCTCAGTTCTATTGATCAACACCTGGACCATAACCCTCAATACCTTCTCATATATTTACTTAACCAAAATTCTCTTAAATGCTGTGATCGTACCCACAACTACCACTTCTACCGACAGTTTGTTCTCCACCCACTGAATGAAGTAGTTCCCCCTCAGGTTTCCCTTAAATATTTCACTTTTCACCTTTAACTTACATCATCTAGTTCCAGTCTCACCCAACTTCAGTGGAAAAAGTCTGTATACATTTATCCAATCTATACCCCTTATTATGTTGTACATATTTTTTAATCAAATCTCTCTTCATTCCCTTACACTTCACCTGGAGAATGTTGAATCTTTTGAAGTCTGTAAGTGGCTTGCTATTGTCACATGTACCAAATTACAATGAGAATCCCTTGTCGCCATCTTCTCCAGCCCTTTACCTACCCCACCTATCACCTCCCAGCTTCTTACATCATCCCTCCTCTCCCAACCACCTGGCTTCACCTATCATCTTCTAGCCTGTACTCTTCCCACTCCCCCAACCTTCTTTTTCTTGCTTTCTTCCATTCCCTTCCAGTCCTGATGAAGGGTTTCAGCTCAAATGTTGACTGTTTATTCATTACCATAGATGGTCTCTGACCTGTTGATTTCCTCCAGCATTTTCTGTGTGTTACATTGAGAATCTATTGCTTAATGCAAACCAAACAGGTCATTCCATACGTGACTGCATTGAAGTAGTATAAATGTAAAACACAACAGAATACAGAATATAATTTTAAAGTTTCAAAAGAATACAGACAATTAGAGATTAGGGCCAGAATGTGGTAGACTGAGAGATCGAGAGCTTTCTATGTAACATTTCAGAGGTCCATTCAAGAATTTGATAACCGATGGGGTAGAAGGTGTCTTTGAGCCAAAGAATTGTCTAGGACCAGAAGACATACAGTACTGTGCAAAAGCTGTAGGCACATACAGTGCGTATAAAATAGTATTCACACCACCCTCCCCGGTGGAAGTTTTCATGTTTTATTGTTTTACAACATTAAATCAAAGATAATTTAATTTGGTTTTTTTTGACACTCATCCTACTTTTGTGTCAAAGCAAGAACAGATCTCTTCAAAGTAATCTAATTTCATTACAAATATAAAACACAAAATAATTAATTGCATAATTATTCACCTCTTTCAAATCAGTTTTTAGTGGATGCACTTTTGGCAACAATTACATCCTTGAGTCTGTGTGGATAGATCTCTATCAGCTTTACACATCTGTACACAGTGATTTTTCCACATTCACCTTTACAAAACTGTTCAAGCTGTCTCATACTGCATGGGGATCATGAGTGAACAGTCTTTTCAAGTCCAGCACAAATTCTTAATTGGACCAAGGTCTTTGGACTTGGCCACTCCAGGACATTAACTTAGTTGTTTTTAAGCCTATGCCTGTGTAACTTTGGTTTTATGCTGGAGTCAATGTCTTGTTGGAAAACAAATCTTCTCCCAAGTTGCAATTCTCTTACAGACTGCATCAGGTTTTCCCTCAGGATTTCCTGTATTTTACTGCATTCATTTTACTCTCTACCTTCACAAGCCACCCAGGGCCAGTTGCAGCGAAGCATCCCCACAGCATGATGTAACCATCACCATCCTTCATGGTAAGGACAGTGTGTTTTTGATAATGTGCAGTGTTTGGATCACGCCAAACATAGCATTTGGTCTGATGGCCAAGAAGCTTGATTTTGGTTTCATCAGACCATAGAGCCTTCTTCTGGCTGACTTCAGAGTATCCCACATGCCTTCTGGCAAACTCTAGCTGAAGTTTCATGTGAGTTTTTTTCAACAGTGGTGTTCTCTTTGCCACTCTCCCATAAAGCTGTGACTGGTGAAGCACCTGGGAAACAGTTGTTGTATGTGCAGTCTCTCCCATCTCAGCCAATGAAGCTTGTAACTCCTCCAGAGGTCTCTTGGTGGCTTTCTTCACTAATCCCCTTCTTGCTCTAGGCAGGTTTACAGCTGTGCCATATTCTTTCCATTTCTTGATGATTGACTTAACTGTACTCTAAGGAATATTCAGTGACTTGGAAATTTTCTTGTATCCATCTCCTAACTTGTGCTTTTCAATAACCTTTTCACAGAGTTGCTTGAAGCCTTCTTTTTGTCTTCATGTGTAGTTTTTGCCAGGATACTGACTCACCAGTAGTTGGACCTTTCAGATACAAGTGTACTTTTACTACAATCCACTGAAATACCTTGACTTCACACAGGTCTCCAAAACCAGATTTCCATTTTACATAGTTACGCAACTCCTGAAACCAATTGGCTGCATCAGTAATGATTTGGTCTGTCATATTAAAGGAGGTGACTACTAAAGCAATCAATAATTTTGTGTTTTGTATTTGTAATTAGTTTAGATCGTTTTGAGGAGATCTGTTTTCACTGACACAGAAGAGAGTGTGAGCAAGTTTGGAATCCTGGCAGGAGTAAAAGCTTTTGGGAATGGTGAGGATGGAGCACTGCGGGAAAGGTGTGGGGCAGGTGGCAGAGAAGGGGTGCCGGGGGAGGTATGACGTGGTGCAGATACATCCAACCCTGAGAAAAGGGCAATGTTACTTGATTCTGAAGAATTGGCTATTGATCATTACAGAATGTCTCTTTGGTTTTTCCCTCTCCCTCCCCTCTTCCTACCTTCTCCCTTCCCTTTTTCCCCACCATGATTTCCCACTCTTGCACCTTTCCCACTTTCTGTCCACAATAGAAACCATATCAGAATTAGGTTTATCATCATTTACATCTGTCATGAAATAGTTTTTTTTTCTGGCAGCGATACAGTGCATTATACAAAATTACTATAGTACTGTGCAGATGTCTTGGGCATCTTATTTATATACTGTATTTGTGCCTAAGACTTTTGCACAGAACTGCAGGAGGAGAATTAAGTCATTCAGCCCATCAGGTCTGCTCTGCCATTCTGTCATAGCTGATTTATTGTCCCTTCAAACCCATTCTTCTGCCATCCTCTTGTACCCTTTGACACTCTTACTACTCAAGAACCTATCAATCTGCTTTAAAAATACCAAACGACTTGGCCTCCACAGCAATGAATTCCAAAGTTTCAACACCCACTAGCTAAAGAAATTCCTCTTCATCTCAGTTCTAAAAGATCATCCTTGTATTCTGAGGCTGTGCCCTTCGGTCCTCGACTCCCTCACTATTGGAAACATCGTCTCATTGTTCACTCTCTCAAGGCCTTTTAGTATTTTATAGGTCTCTGTGAGATTCCCTCTCATTCTTCTGAACACCAGCCAGTACAGGTCCAGAACCATCAAAAGCTTCTCAAACATTAACCCTTTCATTTCTGGGAGCCTCCTCTTGATCCCTTCAAACGTCAGCACATCTTTTCTCAGATAAGGGGCCCAGAACTGCTCACATTACTGCATGCAGATTGTCTGTGCCTTATAAGCCCTCAGCATTACATCCTTGCTTTATTTTCAAGTCCTCTCGAAATGAATGCCTGCATTGCATTTGTCTTCCTTACCACTGACTCAAGCTGCAAGTTAACCTGCAGGGAAGCCAGCATGAGGCTTCCCAATTCCCTTTGCAACTTTGATTTCAGAATTTGCTCTTCTTTTAAAAAATGGTCAACATCTTTATTCCTTCTATAGAAGTGTATGACCATACATGTCCTTACATTGAATTCCATCTGCCACTTCTTTGGCCATTCTTCTAATCTGCGTAAGTCCTCCTGCAGACTTCCTGCTTCCTCAACACTGCCTATCCCTCCAACTTCCTTACAAAGCAATGCGTCAAAAAGGTGGCATCCATCATTGAGGACTCACCATCACCATGGATATGGCCTCTTCTTAATGCTGTCATCAAAGAGGAGGAACAGGAATCTGAAGACACGCACTCAATGTTTTAAGAGCAGCTTCTTCCCCTCTGCTATCAGATTTATGGATGGATAATGAACCCATGTAAACTACCTCAATATTTTTTCTCTCCTTTTGCACTACTTATTTTTTAAAATAAAATCCTATTTCATTTTATAATATCTTATTATTACGTATTGCAATGTACTGCTGCCACAAAGCAACAAATTTTACGACATATGCCATTGATATAAAACCTGATTCTGATTCTGGTTTTATCTGGATATCATCCACAAACTTGACCACATTTCCAACATCCAGATCATCGATGTGTCATGACATTCATTGACATATAAGGACTCTGAAATATTTTTCTTTGTCTTCCGAAAAGTAACTGAAGCAAACTCGAGAACTGTGTTCAAACTTCTGCATTCCCCCATTATTTATTTATGAGTGTTTGTCATTCTTGCGATGACATTTTCATACTCCCTTTTGCTTAGGCAGATCAATTGATCTTATCTCAATATCCAAAGGGAATGTTGATATTTTGCACTCATTCATCTTTTGGTGGCTGCTGCTTAATAATATCCATAATGAAAAGAAATACTGATTTACCAATGTCAAATAAAGCCACTGACTGCTCCACAGAGACAGACCTGATTGATCGGTTCTCCAACTGTGGGCCATGGGCATCTTGCTTTAATATCAATAGAGCTCTGAAAAAAATACATATACTGTATGTTCCTCACTGTGGCATTTAAGCATGCCAATTGCTTTGTCAGCATTTATAGGCTCTTGACACCTCTCTTCATCTCTACCCTATCAACATTATTCTGCAGCCCACCACCCCTCATGCATTTATCTGCCATTTCTCTGTGTTCTGTCTATTACTCCATGGGGTTCTACAATCTTTTCAACCTATTTATAAAATGTCTCCTGTAGCTCCCAACAGATTTATTGGAGTGAATAATTATACTTAACTCAGTCTTTTCTTTCAAACAAAGCAAAGTAAAGCTGAGGATAGAATCACTTATGCTGAGCCAGTTAGTGCAGTTCCTAATGCCAGATCATTTCATTCCAACCATGATAAATTCTTCCTCTGCGTTCAGACAAATAATCAATTCAGGGGACCTTAACTGGGTTAAAAAAAAAGATCAGAAACTATATTTTGCTGCAAGCTATCAGAATAAAAACTACACATTTGCACAGTACAGCACTGCATTAATCAATGTGGAGCGGAGAATAAGTTTGTAATTCTGGTGGAAGTAAAGGATGTTGGGAATGGCAAGGGTAGAGTGCCACGAGAAGGGAGTGAGACAGGTGACAGAGAAGGAGTGCCAGAGGAAGAGGGTACAGACACATCCAGTCCTGAGAGACCAGGCAAGGTCATCTGATTCCAGACAACTGGTTTATTGATCATTACAGAATGACTCTCTAGTGCTTCCCACTCCCTCCCCTCTTCCCTTCCCCTTTCCTCAACCAAGATTTCCCCATTTTGTATGTTTACTTTAAAAGTGTAAAATACTTGGTTTATCAAGGTTTTCTGTTGATAATTCGTTGCTTGGCAGGAGGAGGGAGAATTGTATCTGCTCATCTCCAAAGGCCTAGTGCATCTCAAATGTTTCAGTGATGAAAATGAAATGTAACATTCAAGGTCTGATTCCATTAGTTCATCATGGAAACTTTATTCTCAGCAAGGAAGACCTCAAGGCAAATCAATGCAGTTCACATGACCGTAAGACCATAAGACATAGGAGCAGAATTAGGCCATCTGGCCTATCGAGTCTGCTCTGACATTCAATCATGACTGATTGTTTCTTTCTATCTCCTCATCCCCATTTCCCAGCCTTCTCCCTGTTACCTTTAATGCTATGTCCAATCAAGTACTTATCAATCTCACCCTTAAATACACCCAAAAACGTGGCCTCCACGGCTGCATGTGGCAACAAATTCCACAAATTCACCACCCTTTGGCTAAAGAAATTTTCCTGCATCCCTGTTTTGAAAGGGCACCCTTCTATCCTGTAGCCATGCCCTCTTGTCCTAGATTCTCTCACCATGGGAAACATCCTTTCCACATCTACTCTGTCTAGGCCTTTCAACATTCAAAAGGTTTCAATGAGATCCCCCTCCCATCCTTCTGAATTCCAGCGAGTACAGACCCAGAGCCATCAAACGTTCCTCATGTGATAACCTTTTCATTCCTGGAATCATACTTCTGAACCCTCTCCAATGCCAGCACATCTTTTCTTAGATGAGGGGCCAAAACTATTCACAACACTCAAGGTGAAGCCTCACCAGTGCCTTATAAAGCCTCAGCATCACATCCTTGCTCTTGTATTCGAGAATGCTAACGTGGAATTTGCCTTCCTCACCACCCATGCAAACGGCAAGCTAGCCTTCAGGGTGTTCTAAACAAGGACTCCCAAGTCCCTTTGCATCTCAGATTCCTGAATTTTCTCCCTTTTTGGAAAATATTCTGCACATTCATTTCTACCACCAAAGTGCATGACCATCTAAATCATTGATATACAGCATAAAAAGAAGCAATCCCAACACCGACCCCTGCGGAACACCACTAGTCACTGGCAGGCATCCAGAAAAGTATCCTTTTATTCACTGCCTCCTACCAATCAGCCAATGCTATAACTATGTTGGTAACTTTCCTGTAGTACCATGGGCTCTTAACTTGGTAAGTAGCATCATGTGTGGCACCTTGTCAAAGGCCTTCTGAAAGTCCAAATATACAACATCCAATACATCCCCTTTATCTATCCTACTTGTAATATCCTCAAAGAATTCCAACAGGTTCGTCAGGCAGGATTTTCCCTGAAGGAAGCATGCTGACTTTGTACTAACTTGTCCTGTGTTACCAAGTACTTAGCAATTGACTCTAATATCTTCCTAACCTCTGAAGTCAGGCTAACTGGTCTATAATTTCCTTTCTGCTACATTCCTCCTTTCTTAAAGAGTGGAGTAATATTTGCAATTTTCCAGTCCTCTGGCACAATGCCAGAGTTCATATGCATTGTTGGGGTATTAGATATATTACTGTACTAGAACATTGAACAGGAACAGTTACAACATTGAACAGGCTCTTTGTTCCATGATAGCATCGTGGTCAGCGTGACGCTATTATATCTCAGACGCTTCAGAATTCAGAGTTCAATTCTGACACCGTCTGTAAGGAGTTTGTACATTCTCCCTATGACTGCATGGGCTTCCTCTGGGTGGTCTGGTTTCCTGCCACAGTTCAAAGAAATACCAGTTAGTAGGTTAATTGGTCAAAGTAAATTGTCCTTTGATTAGGCTAGGTTTAAGTCATTGGGGTGTTGGGTGGTGTGGCTTGTTGGACTGGAAGGGTCACTTCCACACTGTCTCTCTAAATGAAATATAAACAATAATCAATAAGTGTCTGTGCTGATCATGGTGTCAATCTGAATCCATCCCCTGAATGTCTAAACACCTCTTAAATATTGCCATTGTTAAGTAGTAATCTCACCAATTAGTCCAAACACAGGAAAATCCAACAGTCGGAAACAAAGGGTTAATTAGCTAACCTGAATAATAAATCAAAGATTGAGACCTCCTATGTTGTTCTTTAAAATGATGTTATGGCATACTGGCTCTTAGAATCAGAATCACAGAATCTGAATCAGGTTTAATATCACTAACATATGTCGTGAAATTTGTTGTAACACAGCATTGGTCACATGTATATGTGTGTGTAAAAGTTAAATTATATAAGCAGTGCAAAAAATAGTGAGGTAGTGTTCATGGATTCAATGTCCATTCAGAAATCAGATGGTGGCTGGGAAGAAGCTATTCCTGAATCGTGGAGACTGTGCCTTCAGGCTCCTGTACCTCCTCCCTGATGGCAGCAATGAGAAGAGGGCATCTCCTGGCTGATGCGGCTCCTTAATGATGGATGCTGCTTTTTTGAGGCATCAGACTTTGAAGGTGTCCCGGATGCTATGGAGCCAGGTTCTCATGATGGAGCTGACTGAGTTCACAGCTTTCTGCAGCTTCTTTCAAACGACCATTAAGGAATCTCATCACCCAGGGCACGCCCTCTTCTCATTGCTATAATCAAGGAAGAGGTATAAGAGCCTGAAGACAGAATCTCAATGATTCAGGAACAGCTTCTTCCTCTCTCTCATCAGTTTTCTGAATGGACAATGAACCCATCTGCACCACCTCACTACTTTTATCTTTTTTGCTCTCGTTTTGCAGTACTTGATTAATTCATTTTTATATATATTTCAAATTGCACATTATAGTTTTTTATTCATCTTCATCTGTAGAAATTTCTATATTTGTAGAAATTTGCAAGAGCCTTTGATGACATACCAAGCCTCCTCAAAATTCTAATGAAATATGGGCTCTGTCAATCCTTCTTTGTAATTGTATAAATATGTCGGGTCCAGGTTAGATCTTCATAAATCTAGTGAGATTGAGGAGGTTGGACCTTTATTGATTAGAGTTTAGAAAATGTATGACATCATGAGTGGCATAGATAAGGTGAATGAGCACAATATTTTTCCCTGGGTGGGGGAATCAAGTACTTGAGAGTATGTTAAAGTGAAGGTGGAAAGATTTATAAAAAGCCCGAGGTGGAACCATTTCACCCAGGGGGTAGAGTAATCTACAAAAGGCAGTGCCTAAGGCAGGTATAGCAATCAGTATCAGAATTGGAATCAGAATCAGGTTTAATATCATCTGCATAGTCCTGAAATTCATGGTCTTTACAGCAGCAGTACAATTTAATGCATAATAATAGTAAAAAAAATCTGTGAATTATAGTAGGCTTTTATATATAAAATAGTTAAATTAAATAAGTAATCCAAAAATATATATAAAAAAAGTAGTGAGGTAGTGTTCATAGGTTCAATGTCCATTCAGAAATCAGGCAGCAGAGTGGAAGAAGCTCACCACAGAACTCCACACCAGGCTTACTTCCCTCACAGGAAAATAGCCACTCACAGGAGACCTTGCCCACGCCCAGGATTACGGCTGCACAGGTGGAAGGTCAACTGAGGAAGATCTGTACCAGCAAGGCGGCTGGACCGGATGGAGTTTCCCCACGATTACTGAGGGCCTGTGCGACTGAGCTGGGAGAACCACTACAGCGCATCTTCAACATGAGCCTGGAGCAGAGAAGAGTACCCAGACAGTGGAAAACATCCTGTATTGTCCCGGTACCGAAGAAACCACAACCAAAGGAGTTGAATGACTTCAGACCTGTTGCCTTGACGTCGCACGTGATGAAGACCATGGAGCGGCTGATAATACAGAATCTGAGGCCACAAACCAGGCACACCCGGGATCCTCTTCAGTTTGCGTATAAGGAGAAGGTGGGAGTGGAGGATGCTATCACGTATTTGCTGCACAAATCCCTCTCTCACCTAGATGGGGTCAGTGGTGCTGTGAGTATAAGGAGAAGGTGGGAGTGGAGGATGCTATCACGTATTTGCTGCACAAATCCCTCTCTCACCTAGATGGGGTCAGTGGTGCTGTGAGGATTACATTCCTGGACTTCTCTAGTGCCTTTAACACCATCCAGCCCAAGATCTTAAGGCACAAACTAACGGAGATGGGAGTAGACTCTCACATGGTGGATTGGATAGTGGACTACTTGACAGAGAGACCTCAGTATGTGCGGTTGGGAGACTGTAGGTCTGACACGGTGGTCAGCAGCACAGGAGCGCCGCAGGGGACCGTGCTCTCTCCGGTCCTGTTCACCCTGTACACATCAGACTTCCAATATAACTCGGAGTCCTGCCATGTGCAGAAGTTCGCTGACGACACGGCCATAGTGGGGTGTGTCAGGAATGGACAGGAGGAGGAGTATAGGAAACTGATACAGGACTTTGTGATATGGTGCAACTCAAACTACCTGCGTCTCAATATCACCAAGACCAAGGAGATGGTGGTGGACTTTAGGAGACCTAGGCCTCATATGGAGCCAGTGATCATTAATGGAGAATGTGTGGAGCAGGTTAAGACCTACAAGTATCTGGGAGTACAGTTAGACGAGAAGCTAGACTGGACTGCCAACACAGATGCCTTGTGCAGGAAGGCACAGAGTCGACTGTACTTCCTTAGAAGGTTGGCGTCATTCAATGTCTGTAGTGAGATGCTGAAGATGTTCTATAGGTCAGTTGTGGAGAGCGCCCTCTTCTTTGTGGTGGCGTGTTGGGGAGGCAGCATTAAGAAGAGGGACGCCTCACGTCTTAATAAGCTGGTAAGGAAGGCGGGCTCTGTTGTGGGCAAAGTACTGGAGAGTATAACATCGGTAGCTGAGCGAAGGGCGCTAAGTAGGCTACGGTCAATTATGGAAAACCCTGAACATCCTCTACATAGCACCATCCAGAGACAGAGAAGCAGTTTCAGCGACAGGTTGCTATCGATGCAATGCTCCTCAGACAGGATGAAGAGGTCAATACTCCCCAATGCCATTAGGCTTTACAATTCAACCGCCAGGAGTAAGATGTGTTAAAGTGCCGGGGTTGATTGTATTTAATGTATCTAAGTAAACTACTTAAGAACTTTTTAAAAGCTATTATTAATGCTTTTTGAGAGAGTGATTTAGATGCATATCATATTTTTACTGAGTAATTTATGTAATTAGTTTTGCTAAAACAAGTGTATGGGACATTGGAAAAAATGTTGAATTTCCCCATGGGGATGAATAAAGTATCTATCTATCTATCTATCTTCCTGAATTGTCGAGTGTGTGCTTTCAGTCTTCTGTACCTCCTTCCTGATGGTATCAATGAGAACAAAACATTACCTCGGTGATAGGTGTCATGAATGATAGATGTGCCTTTTTTGAGGCATCACTCCTTAAAGAACACCAACATTTAAAAGACACATGGACAGTTACATGGATAGAACAATTTAGATGTATATGGGCGAGGTGCAGGCAAGTAGGACTAGATTAGATGGACATATTGGTCATCAGATCCATAAGGTCTATTTCAATTTCAAGTTTAATTGTCATTCAACCATACACATGCATATAGTTAAATAAAACAGTGTTCCTCTGGGGACAAAGTACAAAACACAATATCTACAGTCACACACAACACATAGCATCTATAGTTACGATAGCACAAACAGCCTTCTAATAATATAAGCACAAATCCCTGAGTGGTATGGCCTGAAGATTGATAGTGCCTGGAATGTTGTCCTGGAGCCACATTTATTCAAGAACAAGCAAGCAACAGTTCCTCATCTTGCACTGGGTGAACTGCAGATGCAAGCAATTGAGTTTGTCTTTCAGGGAGTGAACACTAGAGGGCAGTACTGGCAGAAGAGCAGGCCTGTAGGGCTAGCCTTCAATGTATCATGGACTCCAGTGCACCCACAGCACCTCTGTATTGTCCAATTCTGCCTCCACAGTGCTGGCGTGTAGCCAAGTGGTTAAGGCGTTCATCTAGTGATCTGAAGGTCGCTAGTTCGAGCCTTGGCTGAAGCTGCATGTGTGTCTTTGAGCAAGGCACTTAACCACAATTGCTCTGCGACAACAACAGTCCTAATGCCCTTCCCTTGGACAACATCGGTGGCGTGGAGAGGGGAGACTTGCAGCTTGGGCAACTGCTGGTTTTCCATACAACCTTGCCCAGGCTTGTGCCCTGGATCTTTCCAAGGCACAAATCCATGGTCTCACGAGATTAACGGAGGTGTAATGTCTCACAGGTGACTCAGTGGCAAGAAGGCCTGGTCTGTGAAACAACTGAGGCCACACAGCTCCTCTGCCATAGGTCTTACCAATGAACTAATGAACTAGACTTCTGTATTTTGTATTACTAATGTCTAACATGGTCTTGTGATCACAGGAAAATTGTTTAAGACAAACGCTTGCACTATTTGTTGGACCCAGAGAACAAGCATGCCACTATTTTACCAGAAAGCCATGTTGTACAATTCTTCTATTCTACCTTCTCATTTCTGAGAGCATCAAAATTAGAATTATTTTCTCAGTCACACTGAATTCTTATTGTTCAAAGACTTGGGACACATTAAACCCTTGGAGATGAGATAATTTTCTGTTCTCCAGATGATGCGATGACAATTCTCCCTTTTCCTGTCCTGAAGGCAAGTGAATCAAATTTTGGAGATTCAAACACCTCCAAGGTGGACTTCTATTCCCAAACTTATCTTCATAACTATGGAATTTCTGTAGTTCAAGTTCAGTTTCAAGTTTATTGTTGTCTGAGTGCATATATATTTATATACAACCAAGTGAAACAACATTCCTCCAGACCATGGTGCACCCACAAAACATATATCACAAACAGCACATAAGACAAAGTATGCCCAGAAATAAGTTAATAAAATGCAATTCAAAATTGATGTAGTGTGCAACATGGGTAAACAGTAAACAGTAAGCAGTAAACAAGGGACAAGATTGGTGCTCTGGAAGATCAGAATGGGTAGTCCATGTGTGGTTGCCGATATAGATGAGGGAAATTTTAAACAACTATTTTGCTTCTGTGTTTCCTCAGAAAATGGATACAGAGTCTATAGAAGTGAGGCAAAATGGCATCAACTTAATGGACTCTGTACAGAATACAGAAAAGAAGGTGTTTGCTATCCTGAGGCAATTTGGGGTGGATAAATCCCCAGGCTTGACAAGGTGTTCCCTCGGACTGTACAGGAGACAAGTGCAGAAATTGCCAGGGCCCTAGCAGAGATATTTAAATTACCCTTAGCGACAGGTGAAGTACCAGAGGATTGGAGGATAACTAATGCTGTTCCGCTGCTTGAAAAAGGCTCTAAACATTAGCCAGGAAATTAAAAACAAGAGAAAATCTGCAGCTGCTGAAAATCTGAGCAACACACACAAAATGTTGGAGCGACATTGACTGTATTTTTTTCCATAGATGCTGCCTGGCAAGCTGAGTTCCTCCAGATTTTGTGTGTGTTACCAGGAAATTATAGTCCAGTGAGTCTGGCATCTTTTGTGGGAAAGTTATTGGAAGGGATCCTAAGGGACCGGATATATAAGTATTTGGACAGACATGGACTAATTAGGGATAGTCAACATGGCTTTGTGCATGGTAGGTCATGTCTAACTAATCTTCTAGAGTTTTTCAAGGAAGTTACCAGGAAAGTAGATGAAGACAAGGCAGTGGATGTTGTCTATGTGGACTTCAGCAAAGTTTTTGACAAGGGGGTGCATGGGAGGTTGGTCAAGAAGGTTCAATCACTCGGTATTCAAAATGAGGTAGTAAATTGGATTAGACATTGGCTTTGCGGGAGGAGGCAGACAGAGTAATAGTAGATGGTTGCCTCTCTGACTGTAGGTCTGTGAATGTGTGCCACAAGGATCTGTGCTGGGTCCATTGTTATTTGTCATCTATATCAATGATCTGGATCAGCAAATTAGCAGATGACATCAAGATCGGGGATGTAGTGGACAGCAAGGAAGGCTATCATGACTTGCAGAGGGACCTGCACCAGCTGGAAAAATGGGCTGAAAATGGCAGACAGAATTCAATGCAGACAAGTGCAATGCACTGCACTTCTGTAGGACCAGACAGGGTACGACTTACACAGTGAATGGAAGGACACTGAGGAGTGTTGTAGAACAAAGGGATCTAGGAATACGGGCAAATAGTATTGTAAAGAAAGCTTTTGGCACATTCTGTTATTGGGTACAGGAGCTAGGATGTTATGTCTAAGTTTCATAAGATGCTGGTGAAACCTAATTTAGAGTCTAGTGTGCAGTTTTGTTCACCTACCATCGGACAATGTAAATAAGGTTGGAAAAATACGGAGAAAATTTACATGGATGTTGCCAGATCTCGAGGACCTGAGTTATAAGGAAAGATTGAATAGGTTAGAACTATTCCTTA
Organism: Hemitrygon akajei; assembly: GCF_048418815.1. Lineage (NCBI taxonomy): Eukaryota > Metazoa > Chordata > Chondrichthyes > Myliobatiformes > Dasyatidae > Hemitrygon > Hemitrygon akajei. The sequence goes on along the minus strand of NC_133138.1, from coordinate 36,425,628 downwards.
GAATGCAGAAGATTGAGAAGAGATTTGATAGAGATACATAAAATTATGAGGGATATAGATAAGGTAAATGCAAGCAGGCTTTTTCCACTGAAGTTGGGTGGGTCTATGATCAGGGGTCATGGGGTAAGGGTGAAAAGTGAAAAGTTTAAGAGGAATATTAGGGGAATCTCCTTCAGTCATAGGGTCGTGAGAGTGTAAAGTGAGCTGGCAGCTCAAGCAGTGCATGCAAGCTTGATTTCAATGGACAGTAAGTGTACGGAGTGTGATGGTCTTGGTGCAGGTCAATGAGAGTAGTCAGTTTAAATGGTTTTGACATGGACCAGATGGGCCGAAGTGCCTGCTACTGTGTGGTACTTCTCTATGGCCCTATGACTCTATGATTCTAAACAGCTCTCTGTCCTACTGATGAGACCACATTGGAGGCAGGGTATTCATTAGTCTCACAGCCTGAGCAAAGAAGCCGTTACCCAGTCTAGCGGTCCTAGTCCTGATGCTTCTGTACTTCCTTCCTGATGGCAGTGGGTCAAACAGATAGTGGGATCAGTGGTAGGGATTGTCAATTTGGGCCTTTCATCTTCAAAACTTCTGAGAAATGTCAGGAAGAGGGGGGGAAGGAGACCCCAATGATGCACTCACTTGTTTTTACAGTAGTGCAGTCAACCTTCAGTCTCACACAATGATATTTGAGATTTTGTTTCTTGTACCTCTGACACAGTATCTGGGTTATGTCTGGCACCTCAAGTTCTGTTTCACCAAATCTTCATTAAAATAGACACGTATTGCATGAAAGTTGCTCAGGCATTTATTCCAGAATGCAATTTAGCTACATTTCTATGTGTTCTTTTACATTAAACTGGGTGCTATTGATTTAATGGGACAATAGTGCTCATAAGCTTGTCAATCTTTGCACTATTTTCATGAGATAGAGGTGAGCCCTTGGACAGAAACATCACTAAGAAAATAACAAGAGGAAAACAGATATACAAAGGATCGTTCGATCAGAATTTGTGGTCAGTAGGACTTTTTGATGATCCAGGGTTGAGAGAAAAGATAATCATTTCTAATGATGTTCTTTTGAAAATATCAAATCTATTGGTGTACATAATTGGTCTCATTAAAGACTGAATCCAATGTGTTTTAATCTGTCCTTTTCACTAAGTGCGCTGTCATGGCCACTGATGCCAAATATGGCAATTAGACACTATCATCTCACATTATGTCATACAATAGCTTTCCCCTCACAAAAGGCTGTGCACCCAGACATATAATACAGTAAACAACTTAATGAAGCAATTTGAACGCTTTCTAAAAGACATAAGCAGCAGGAGAGCATTTGAAGTAACCAACCTTTTCCCTCTGGGTGTTGGTTACAGAAACCCCTGTGATATTATTGGCTTGTGTCAAAGACAACAAAGAGGATTCAACTCCGCTATACAGTACTTGTGCTGTGAGTGAGTCTCTGAAGTATCTGTAGAACCACTAGGAGGGAGACAACTAAAAGAAAGATTTAGACTCAAATCTGTAGCCTTGAATGTACAGTACTCTGCAAAAATCTTATATTTATATATATAGCTAGGGTTTGGAAGCAGAAGCTCAGTAGTATTGAGTGTTATTTGGTAACTGGTACAATATAATATACAGTACTGTGCAAAAGTCTTATGCACTCGAGCTATATATATGCACCTAAGACTTTTGCACTGTACAGTAGCTGGAAAATATCAGGAAATTCAAACTTCAAAGAAATGTTATTATCAAAGTGGATACATGTACAACCTTGAGATTCATTTTCTTGCAGGCATTTACAGGCAAAATAAAGAAATGTAAGAGAATCTATGAAAAATCACACATAAGATTGACAAACTGTGCAAATAAAAAATACTGAGAAACAAGAAAATCTGCAACATGCACAAAATGCTGGAGGAACTCTTTTCAATGGAAAAGAGGACAGTCGACATTTGGGGCCGAGACCCTACATTAAGACACATGCTGAGAACTTGAGTTGTAAAAGAGACATAAAAAATGAGTCTGTAGGTTGTAGAATCAGTTTTGAGTTGTGGTGAGTGAACTTACCCATGCTGGTTCAGGAGTCTGATGGCTGAAGTGTAATATTTGTTCCTGAACCAAGTACTGTGGGACCTAATGTTCCTGTACCTCCTGCCCAATGGTAGTAGGGAAAAGGGAGCATGGTCAGGATGGTGGGGGGGGGGGGGGGGGGTATCGTTGATGTTGGATGCTGCTTTGTTGTGGCAGCAATCCTTGTATATGTTTCCTTTCCTTTTTCTATATTATTAGATGCTTGTAAGATTATGAGAGGCATAGGTAGAGTAGACAGTCAGTATCTTTCCATTTCTTTGTGGACTGAGAGGGGGAAGGGGCAAGGGAGAGGAAAATCATGGTTGGGAAAAGGGGAGGTGGGGGTGAACAGGAAGCACCAGAGAGACATTCTGTAATGATCAATGAACCAATTGTCCGGAATCAAATGACTTTGCCTCGTGTCTCAGGGTTGGGTGTTTCTGCACCCATGCCATCCTCCACCCCAGGCTCTCCTTCTCTGTCACCTGTTATACACCCCTCCACAGTGCTGCGCCATCACTGTTCCCAACATTTTTTGCTCCTGTCAGATTTACAAACTCACTCTCTGCTCCACATTGACAAATACAGTATCATGCCAAAGTCTTAGGCTGCCTAAATATATATTATATGTGTGTGCCTAAGACTGTTGCACAGAACTGTATGCTGTCATCGGAAACAGCCAATATTAGAAAAGATGCCTTCCATTCATTGAGTAAAAGATAAAAGCAAGCCTGAGAGCATAGATCGTACCGTCAGCTTTTATCTTGCAACACAACTGGAAACTGGCAGAGATGGCATTGTGGGCATCTCGGAGTCGTTAATATCTAAAAGAAGATCATAGCTGTGAAGTTAACACCTAACAAAACGCATTGTATCAAAAGAACAGGCAGGTAGGCAGAGAGGGTGGTGTGGCTCTGTTTTGTAAAAAAAATGAAATCAAATCATTAGAAAGAAGTGACATAGGATTGGAAGATGTAGAATCCTTGTGCATATAGTTAAGAAACTGCAAGGGTGAAGATACCCTGATGGATGTTATATACAGGCTTCCAAACAGTAGCCAGGATGTGGGCCACGAATTACAATAGGAGATTTTTAAAAAAGGCATGTGAAGAAGGCAATATTTCAACAGTCTTGGGGGATTTTCATATGTAGGCAGAATGGGGAAATCAGGTTGCTGCTGAATTCCAGGTGAAGTAATTGTACAAAACAGCTTTTTTAGAGCAGCTTGTGGTTGAGCACACTAGGGAAAAAGCAACTCTGGATTGAGTGTTGTGTAATGAACCTGATTTGATTAGGGAGCTTAAGGTAAAGAAACCCTTATGAGGCGGTAATCACAATATGATAGAATTCACCCTGCACTTTGAGACGGAAAAGCTAAAATCAGAAGTATCAATGTTATAATGCATTAAAAGGAATTACAGAGGCATGAGAAAGGAGCTAGCCAAAGTTGGTTAGAAGGAGACACCAGCAGGGATGACGGCAGAACAGCAATGGCTGGTGCTTCTGGGAGAAATTTGGAAGGTGCAGGAGAGATCCATCCTAACCAAGAAGTATTCTAGAAGGAAGATGACACACACTGGCTGGCAGGGGAAGTTAGTGGGAAGCTAGAGGACTTAGAGACTTTTAAAAACTAACAGAGGCATCTAAAAAAGTTGAAATACAAAGGTAAGCTTGCCAATAATATGATGGAGGATATAAAAAAGGTTTTTTAGATATATAAAGAGTAAAATAGGGGCAAACGTGGTTATCGGACCACAGTAAAATGATTCTGGAGAGATAGTAATTGGAGACAAAGAAATGGCAGATGAACTGAACAAGCATTTTGCATCAGTCGTCACTGTGGTAGACACCTGAAGTATGTCAGAAATTTGAGAATGTTGAGGGCAGTACCACAAGGTCAAGGGCAGCTTCTATTTAACATTATTGGTGCACCTCTTGTACAATAAGGTTCGACTCTTGGCATCACCGTCTACCTCATTACAGCCTCATACCTTATTTTGTGCCAGTACCACACTTCCTCTATAACTGTAACACCTTTTCCTGCAACTGAGACCAGGTGAGGGGGAAGGTGGGTGGGTGTGGGAGGAGGGATGAAGTGAGAAGCTGGGAGGTGATAGGTTGTTGAGTTGGAGGGCTTTAGATGTTCTGCACTCTGTTATTGTCCTTTTTACTACCTCAGTGCACTGTTGTAATGAAGTGATCTGTTTGGATGAGATGCAAGACAAAGATCTTCACTGTATATGTGACAGTAATAATTCAGTTTACCAATTCGATAAAAATAGTGGTTAACACAAAGCTTTACAATACCAGTAAACTGGATTCAATTGCCACCATTGCCTATAGGGAGTTTGTACATTCTCCCTGTGACTGCATGGGTTTCCTCTCACAGTCCAAAGACATACTAGTTTGTAGGTTATTTGGGCATTGTAAATTGCCCTGTCAGTAGGCTAAGATTAAAATGGGAGATTGCTGGCCAGCGTAGCTTGAAGGACTGGAAGGGCTTAGTCAATGCTGTATCTCAATGACTAAATAAATAAACAAACAAACAAATAGATAGGTATATAGAAAGATCAATAGGTAGATCCAGTGGATAGATAAATAAATGATGAAAGATATATATAGGCATCCATTAGTCTCGTGAGACTATGGATTTGCACCTTGGAAGGTTTCCAGGGCACAGGCCTGGGCAGAGTTGTATGGGAGAATGGCAGCTGCCCAAGCTGCAAGCCTTCCTCTCTCCACGTCACCGATGTTGTCCAAGGGAAGGGCACTAGGACCCAAGCAGCTTGGCACCGGTGTCGTCACAGAGCAATGTGTTGTTAAGTACCTTGCTCAAGGACACAACATGCTGACTCAGCTGAGGCTTGAACCAGTGACCTTCAGATCACTAGACTGATGCCTTATCCACTAGGCCACGCACCAACACAATGAAAGATGAAAGATAAAAGAACACACAAAAAAACCTTCTGAACTCAATGTGATTTACTTAGCTCAAAGTCCTCAAGGTCACTGGTTGGTTGATGATCCTCCTAAATCCTCCTGCGAACAAAAGCCCCTTCTGACGGTTCGGCTACCCCACCCAACAATCACCCTATTTATTCAGTTTGCAATGACTAATTAACTAACCGGTACATCTTTGGAATGTGGGAGGAAACCAGAGCACCTGGAGGAAAGAAACCCATGCAGACACAGGGAGAATGTACAGGCAGCAGTGGGAATTGCATCCGGGTCACCAGTACTGTAAAGAGATGTGCTCACCACTACGCTACAGTGCCATTACAGTACAATGCAAAAGTTGCGAAATTTGTTGTTGTGGCAGCAGTACATTGTAATGCATAATCATGAAAAATATAAATTACAATAATAAATATGTATAAAATATTAACCAGAATAGGTGGTGCAAAAACAGAGCAAAAGGAGAGAAAAACACAGTTAGGTGTGTAATAAACAGAAGAGATTGTGCAGATGGTGGAAATGTGCGTGTTGATCTAGTGAGGTAGAGTACAGCTCAGCTCAGTGTTCAGCATCAGCATATGCTCAGTACTAATCAATAAGCTCCAAAACCTGGCCCTCTGTATCTTCCTCTGCAACTTGATCCTTGGCTTCCTTATCGGGAGACCACAGGGAGTGTGGATCAGAAATAACATCTCCTCATTGACAAGCAACACTGATACACCTCAAGGATGTGTGCTTAGACCCTTGCTCTACTCTCTCTACACTTTCGGCTGTCTTGCCTTCCCATTGTCATACATTTTTTTGCTTGTCTAATGCCACATTGTTATACAGGGAGATTTAAGTGAGATCAGTTCTGCTGGATTTAATTAAAAATCAAAGAAATAATTATATTGATAACAATTTATGATGATCTATATTTCCATAGGGATTTTCTTTCCTGTATTTATATGCCTTTTCTAATTGTTCAAACAGCACTACATAGCTCCTCATTATTTAAATTCAATACGTTTTTAATTCAATAGGAAATCCCAGCCGGCAAAGAGTTTATCCCTGGTACATGAAGAATAATCCACAGCTTTGTGGATTTTAAGCAAGAAGAGTTTTTAATATTGCTGGTCTACTAGCATCAACCAAAAACATCAAAAGGACTGTCAACCTGGCACTCCGTGTTAGTAAGGCCAAGGAATTGATTGTAGACTTCAGGAAGAGGAAGTCAAGGAAACACACACCAGACATCAGCGAGGAATGAACAGTGGAAAGAGTGAACAGTTTCAAGTTCCAAGGCGTCAATATCTCTGAAGATCTATCTTGCAACAAACATATTGATGCAATTACAAGGAAGGCATGTGAGTAGCCATATTCCATAAGGAATTTGAGGAAATATATGTTATGTTATTAAAAGAATTATGTTGCCAGTTGCTCTACAGAATCTCTATAGAATCAGAATCGCAATCAGGTTTAATATCATTGGCATATGTTGTGAAATTTGTTAACTTTGCAACAACAGTTCAATATAATATATAATAAAATAGAGAAAAGATCTGTCATTCACATGTATAAAATAGTTATATTAAATATGGAGTGCAAAAATAGAAATAAAAAAGTAGTGAGATAGTGTTCATGGGTTCAACGCCTATTCGGAAATCAGATGGCAGACAGGAAGAAACTTTTCCTGAATATTTGAGTGTGTGCCTTGTACCTCCTTCCTGATGGTCGCACTGTTGATCAGGCAGGAGTTGATTCTAGCCATAACCAACTTCTCAAACCATTCATCATCATAGGTGTGAGTGCTGCTGGAAAATAGTCATTAAGGCAGCCCACCCTGCTCTTCTTGGGCTTGGGCACTGTGGAATTCATTGCCACAGTTGGCAGTGGAGGCCAAGTCACTGGGTTTATTTAAGGCAGGTGTTTATAGATTCTTGATGCTCAGGGCATGAAGGGATAAGGAGAGAAGGCAGGAGATCATGGCTGAGAGGGAAGTTAGAGCAGCCATGATGAAATGCGAGCAACTTTGATGGGCCAAATGGCTTAATTTTGCTTCTATATCTTGTGATCTAAAAAGCTTGAAAGTACATATCAACAGGCTTAAGGACATCTTCTATCCTACTCTTATCAAACCCCTTGAATGTACTTCTTGTGTCTTAAGATGGACTTTTGATCTCACGATCGAGCTCATTCTGATCTTATACTTTATCATTTACCTGTACTGCACATTTTTGGTCATTTTTACATGCTATTCTGCACTGTTATTGTTTTACCTTATTCTGTCTCAGGGCACTGTGTAATAATTTGATCTGCATGAACAGTATGTAAGACAAACTTTTCTGTCATGAGCCCTGTAGTCCTTTGCGGCTTGCCGTAGAGCTTTGGGTGTCAATGTTTCTCAAGCACCTATATTTACTAATTGTTGTCTTAAGCCCTGGTGCTTTCTGTTTAATCTTGTCAACTGTCTAGCACAGGTTTTCTGCATTCTATAATTATTTAAACCGGACTCTCACTTAGTGCTGTTAGCAGAGTAGTTGTATTTGTGTAGAATAATTTGTTTTGCGTTGTCATATGCTCTGTTGGTATTCCTAAGTATAACCTCTTGTTTCATTCTCTACATGGGAGTCTGCTGTTCCTCCACTCCTGGGTTGAATCATTGTCAGCGTACACCGTGACAAAATCTGCAGTTCCCTCACACCTGGGTTCAGTCCTGCCACTCTTCACTATACTTTGGTACATGTGACAGTAATAAACAAATAACAATACCAATACTAATAAAGAGGTTTGTTCACAAGACAGTGTACAATGATATACTTGTTGAAGCTGTTGTTGCCAATATGAATGGTTGTGACGATATTACATTGTTCCAAGGCAGACACACCAGCTAACTCTCTTGTCTAATGGAATCGGAATATGAACTTATCGGCCATCGTCAGGTTAAGAACGCCCCACTTAAGGACACATCTATATACAAATGCTCCCCATAATATTATTCAATTCATCAGTCCCACGTACAGTCTTACATTTGTTCCTATCAATTGCAAAACTAATTTCCTCTCTCTCACTACTTTTGCTAATTATTCATTCTTATCAGCTTTATGTTTATTTTATTTATTTTATTTTACTTTATTTAAAGATACATCACGGAATAGGCTCTTCCGGCCTTTCGAGGTGCACTACCAGCAACCCACCGATTTAACCCTAGCCTAATCATGCGGCAATTTGCAATGACTAATTAACCTACCAACTGGTATGTCTTTGCACTGTGGTAGGGAACGTACAGACTCCTTACAGAGGACACAAGAATGAACTCCAAATTCCAGTGTTTTGAGCTATAATAGAGTCACACCAACTGCTACGCTATCATAGTGCCCTGATGCTATTGTTTACAATACAAGGAAAGCAAGACAGCAGATATATTTCATTTGCAGCTTGAAGAGATTTAGTTTCTTGTCTAAAACACTCAAAAACTTCTATAGATGTACCATGGAGAGCATTCTGACAGGCAGCATTACTGTCTGGTATGGAGGGTGCAGTCACTGCACAGAACCAAAAGAATCTGCAGAAAATTGTAAAATTAGTCAGCTCCATCTTGGGTACTGCTCTCTGCAGTATCCGAGACATCTTCAAGGAACGGTGCTTCAGAAAGATTATGACCATCATTAAGGACCCCCATCACCCAGGACCTGCCCTCTTCTCATTGTTATCATCAGGAAGGAGGTACAGAAGCCTGAAGGCACACACTCAGCGTTTCAGCGATAGCTTTCCTTCTGTCATACAATTTGTAAGTGGACATTGAATCCATGAACACTACCTCATTGCTTTTTTAATATATATTATTTCTATCTTTAATACTAACTTTAATCTATTTACATATATATACTTGCTCTATTGATCTACTTATTTTTCTTTCTGCACTTTCATGTATTGCATTGTACTGCTGCTGCTAAGTTAACAAATCTCACGACACATGCCTGATTCCGATTCTGACTACGGAGATCCAGTTATCATTTTGAATGACTTTGTGCATTTCTTACAGACTTCTAGACAAAATCGGCATTTGGATGTCTGTAAAAACATAACCCGTTTGTTTCCAGTGGTCAGCCTGTATACGTAAACACAAACAGGGAGTCATTTTCACTCAAGAATCATTATTCTGTAATTGTCACTTGAGCATTTCTTTCTCCATTACTTCAGTTTGCAGACCAATCTGTTATTTTGCCCTCAGTGTTGTATTCACCATGTATGCTACTTACAATGTAAGTTTCATCAAATGGGTCTGATGCACCATCAATAACTCACTCTGAGACGTAAAAGCGAGGTATCGGCTTTTATTGACTGGAAGAAGGAACGAGCAGTGAGTGACCACCATACTACATCCTGGAGACTGAGAGGCCGGGCTCAGACCTCCATCACCTTTATACAGGGGTCTGTGGGAGGAGCCACAGGAGCAGTCATCAGGGGGCGTGTCCAGACAGGTATATGTAGTTCACCACAGGGTCTTAACCCAAAATGTCAACAATTCCTTCTTCCCCACATAGAACGTAGAACAGACTAGTACAGGCCTGATCTTTTAACCTTACCACAACATCAATCTAGCCTTTTCCTCCTACATAGACCTCCATTTTTCTGTCATCCATCTGCTAGTTTAAGGGTCTCTTAAATGTCCCTCATGTATCTGGCTCCACCACTACCCCTGGCAGTGCAGCCCACACACCTTCCAGTCTCTGTCTAAAAAAGAACCTTTGATATCCCCCACCGCACTATCCTCCAAACACTTTAAAGTTAAAAACAAAATCAGGTTTAATATCAGCAGAATATGTCGTGAAATGTGTTGTCTTTGTAGCAGCTGTACAATACAATACATATTAATAAAAATGTGAATTACAGTTGGTGTGTATATATGTAAAATAATTAAATTAAATAAGTAGCGCCAAAAATGAAATAAAAAAGTATTGAGGTAGTGTCCATGGGTTCAACGTCCATTCAGAAATCTGATGGCAAAGGGGAAGAAGCTGTTCCTGATTTGTGCCTTCAGGTTTCTGTTCCTCCTCTCCAACCGATGAGAACAAGGCCTAACCAAATTATGTCCCCATTTCCACTCTAGGAAATAAGTCTCTAGCTGTCCAACCTATCTATACCTCCTATCACCTATACACTTCTATCCAGTTATCTCTCTTCCTCCTTCACTCCAAAGGAAAATTCTTAGCTCGCTCAACCTCATAAGGCCTGCTCTCTGATCCAAAAGTTTAAAGATACAACTTTTCCCACAGAAGATACATTTTCTCTCCTCACTCTCCATGTAAATTATGGTTCAAAATATCTTTCCTTTTTATTTTTGGATAGTCATTGGCCCCCAATATATTCTATGGCTTAATAAAGTTTGGGGGTCAAAGTCAGGGTGTCAAAGGTTACAGGTAGAAGTGCAGGAGAATGGGGTTGACAAGAATAATATACAGTACCAGCCATGACGGAATGACAGAGCAGACCCAATCGGCTGAATGGCCTAATTCTGTTCTCTATCTTATGTCTCATTAGAATTACTTCCCCATATGATTGTATATTTTATCAGTGGAAGATTTTTACTTAATTATTGCGATAAAGCGCAGAATAGACCCTTCCAGCCCTTTGAACCACACTGCCCAGCAAGCCCCTATTTAACCCTAGCATAATCACAGACAATTTACAATAACCAATTAACCTACCAACCAGTACATCTTTGGATTATGGGAGGAAACCACAGCACCCAGATGAAAATCACGTGTTTACAAGGAGAACGTGAAACTCTTTACAGACAGCGGCAGGAACTGAGCCCGTATCCCTGGCACTGTAAAGCACTGTGATAGCCACTAGGTTACTGTACTGCCCTATTAACACAGCTTTGTATTGTCTTTTACCTGTCATTCCAGCTGAAACACTGACCCATTTTAAGTAATGAATTGCCTGCTCTGAAATAATAGACAGATTGTCATTAAGCATTAATTTGTTAATAAAAGCATTAGTGTTAAGTGAGTCACTTTCTATCTCCCAAGCGTCTTTCCACTATCTACAAGGCACGGGCCAGGATAAAATGCTTTCCACTTGCTTGGATGAGTATAGCTTCAATATCTATCAAGAATATCAACACCTCCCAGGGCAAAGCAGCCAGCTTGATTAGCACAACATCTACCTTCCTAAACCTTCTCAGCTGAGTTTTCTTTTTCAATGCCTGCATATTATCTAACATAATAATGCACTGCAGTAATCTAACAAAGTTTCTTTGCGTGAGTATTCTGTGCATGGCACTGCCGAATATCAAGCTGCTACCTCACAGTTCCAATGACACAGGTTCAATAGGGTGACCTGGTAGAGTAGTGGTTCACACAACACTTTACAGTCCCAGTGATCTGGGTTCAATTCCCATCATTGTCTGTAAGGAGTTTGTACTTCACTTCCTGTGTGTGCGTGGGTTTCCTCCGAGTGCTCTGGTTTCCTCCCACAGTCCAAAGACATCCCGGATGGGAGGTTAGTTGGTCATTGTAAATCGAACTGTGATTAGGCTCGGGTTAAATGTGGGGATTGCTGGGTGGTGCAGCTCAAAGGGATGAAAAGGCCCATTCCATGCTGCATCTCAATAAATAAATGTAGATAATAAAATAGGCTAAGGTAGGACCCATGTAAAAGTGACTGATGGTTGGTACAGCCTTCGTGGGCTGGAGCACTGGCTGCCAGGTCATAAGACATATGAGCAGAATTATGCTACTCAGCCCATCGAACTCTCTGCCATCTGACCACACTTTACCTATCACATTCTCCTCAACCAACTTAACCTGATGCCTGCCTGTACGCATTGCAGAACCAATCTCTTTGCTGTTGCCACCAGAGCATTAGCATTGTTCAAAGTTTAATGTTCAAAGTATATTTATTATCGAAGTATGTATGCAGTATGCAAATCTGGGTTTCATCTTCTCCAGACAGCCACGGAACAAAGAAAACCATTCAAAGAAAAACATCAACCTCCCATGCACAATAAAGCAAACAAATCGCACAAACATCAACATGAAGGAACACCAAAGACACAGAATACAAAAATATAAAACTGAAAGCGCTCAACCGAGCAACAGTTTAATCCATAAATCGCTGACTCAGAACTTCAGTATTATTCTCCGTCAACATCGAGGTGAGGACAAATCCATTCGACATAGGGGGCAGCAGCAAGCAAGAGGCTGGTAGATGGCACTCGCCTCATTGTTTCAATCTTCCTCGATCCTTTAATCAGCGAGATTGGTGAGGATTTGAGTCAATCATGGGCTCATGCTCCACCAAGTTTCAACGCCTTGAGATCACTATCCTTCTGGACTGCTCTGGGAGACAGCAAAGTGCAGATTGCTAAATCGATCTTCAAACTGTAGATCACAGGCTCTGACAGTACCAGAAACACATCTGAAATAAAAAAAAATGTAAAAGAAGTGAAAGAAACAATTTTGTGGACTATCTGGAGGATATCGCCAGAGGTAGTGTTGCTTGCTGGTGCCACCTTGACCGGATATCAAAATAACACAATGTTAGAGGAAATTAATAAGTCAGGCAGCATCCATGGAAAGAAATGATCAGAACTGATATAGGATCTTGACCTGAAAGATCAACTATCCCTTTCCCTCTGCAAAACCTGAGTCCTCCAGAACTTAGTTTTACTGGGTGGGATTGGTGTTGATAGGTGCCCAGTGACCAGCAATGACATGATGGGCTGAAGGGCCTTTCCATACTGTACGACACATCTTTACTAATAGTTATCATTTCTCAGTCATGGTATCATCCGTGTGAATCTTTCTGGTGCCTTCAATAGTGCCTTTTTATTATATGGAAACCAGAATCAAATACAGGTTTCCAAGAGTTAATATTTCAGCCTGAACCCAAGACAGATCATTAACCTGAGACATGATTATTTATTCTTCCATGGATGCTGCCTAATCAGCTGAGTTGTTTCAACATTTTGTTTGTAATTTTGTTTCAGGTTTCCATCAACTGCGGATTTACCTTCACAAGGTTCTAAGAATGACCTAGTTAATGTTCCATGCAGGTTTAATATAACTATTCCGTCTTTTATTTCCATCCCTCTGGCAATGAATCCCAGTACTTAATTCATTTAATTCTTTATGGCTCTCCATCGCTGCTTTAATGAATTGTATCGGGCACTGCGATTTTAGATGCGCCTCAGGACTACTCAGTATCCTTCCAACACAGTCATAGTCTTAATATCAATCTAAGCCCACATAGCACAAAGGACATTGGAATTAGCTCACTGTCAATTGGAAGTTTTGAAGTACAGGTTTAGTACTCCTTATCCAAAATGATTGAGGCTGGAAGTGTTTCAGATACCAGTAAGCAGACTTTGTATTATATTTGTTTGTCATACATATGCAACTTTATAGAACTGTAGTTTGGCCGCATCTGGAGTATTGCATTCAGTTCTGGTCGCCCTACTGTAGGAAGGATATTGACACTTTGGAGAGGGTGCAGCCTGGTTTAGAGGGCATTACCCATGAGAGGCTGGGTAAGTTTGGATATTCTCTCTGGAGATATGAGAGGTAAGTTTTTTACTCAGAGAGTGAGGGATGACTGGAATGCACTGTCTAGTATGGTGGTAGAGGGAAATACATTAGACATTGTGTAGAGACATTTGGATAGGCACATGGATAAAAGGAGGATGGAGGGATACAGATGTGGTGTAGGTAGGAGGGATTATTGTTTAGGTATCTTTGATTTAATTTTTAGCTGGATCAGCACAACATTATGGGCCAATGGCCTGTTCTATGTTCTATATATAAGCTTCTCAGTAAATCTTGTTGCATACCATTAATATAATGAACAACAAACTTTGACTGCTTGTTCCCTTCCGTGGATGCTGCCTGACTTGCTCAGTTCCTCCAGCAGTTTGTGTGTGTCTCAAGATTTCCAGCATCTGCAGAATCTCTTGTGTTTGTATATATAATTCATGTTTTTTCTTGTGAATATTACTTATAGCCTGCTATGTGCCTGTGATGTTGCCGCAGGTAAGTTTTTTATTGCACCTATACTTGCGCATATAACAATAAACCTGACTTTGATAGCACTGATATTCTCTGGAAATTTGCCTGCAGCTGCAAACATGCATTATTCTCAGCCACATCTCATTAATGGAATATAAAGAAAAAACAACTAACATTTTACATGCAGATCTTTGATTGATTAAAATGTTAATCTGTTATCTTTGCCTCAAAGATTTTAATCAAAAATGCTTCTCTAACCTTTGCTGATCTTACATCAAATTTAATTGGCTTTAACTTTCACAGAGGTTTCCTCTTTTCCGAAAAGAACATCTGCCTTTGTAAGATCAGATATTGCCTTAAATTCACTATTTGACACCGAACCTATGTTCTGATTGCCTCTCGGCAGGTTATCTCATTACTCATTACTGCAGTTACTTTTGCCTCTCTACCTCTGAGCTCCTTGTTCATACCTACGTTGAAGCAGGGGCTTAATTATTATTTGGCTTGTAAGCCAGATCTGTTACCACCTCCAACCCCTCAGAAAACTATGGGCACCTTAGTAGCATATCAGTTAGTATTGTGATGCTTATGGTGAAGTTGGGGGGGGGGGGTGTCGAGAGCCCGCCCCTGCATTCCTAATGAGCAGCACTGTTTATTGTTAAAATACTTTTTTGGGATTATGTCGGGAAGTTCCAGTTCATTTATTGTTAGATTCTTGAGTTAACGAGCTTCCTCATCTGTCATGATGGACCAAATGCTCGCCACAGTTGAAAACTATTACAGCTCAGAGCGTTCAGAGAGGTCAACCTTCAGCTCCAGTGGCGTGGGTTTCCTCTGGGTGCTCCGGTTTCCTCCCGCAGTTCAAAGACACATCAGTTAGGTGGTTAATTGCTCATTGTAAATTCTCCTTTGATTAGGTTAGGAATAAATCTGGGAATGTGGTTCGATGGGCTGGGCGAGCCATATCTCAATAAATAAAATTAAAATGGGAGTTTAGGCAATAAAGGGTAGTGTGTAAATAGTCTTGCACTACACTGCTTACACAAAACAACAAATTTCACAAAATGTGTCAGTGATAGTAAACCTGATTCTTATTCTCTTCTTTAAGAAGCTCCTAAATGAGCTAACTCTTTGGTGAAACAGATGTTCAACTCCAAATAGTCCAATAGACATAGAACATAGAACAGTACAGCACAGTACAGGGTCTGTTGTGCCAACCCTCAGACCCTGCCTTCCATATAACCCCTCACCTTAAATTCTTCCATATACCAGTCTAGTAGTCCCTTAAATTTCACTAGTGATTGGAATGAGGGCTGATTTAAGAAGTTATTGGTGCACCATAGACAGCATCCTATCCAGGTGCAGCACAGCCTGTATGGCAACTGCTCTGCCCGTGACCAAAAGAAACTGCAAAGAGTTGTGGAAACAGCTCAGAACATCACAGAAATCAGCCTCCCTTTCATTGACTATGTCTACACTTGCAGGTGACACAGATGAGCAGGTAGGTTAAATAGAAAGGGCGCTGGGTGGTGCAGCTCATTGGGCCAGAAGGGCCAGTTCCACGCTATAACTCTAAATAAAATAGATAAATAATATAAGACTACCGGAGTCTCTGCATATATCAAGATATGGCCTCTTTCCAAGTACCGGGCTTGGAGAAGGAAGGACAATGTGTCATTCTGTGATGATAAAATCAGAACATTTTACACAAATCATTAAAGCAGCAATGGAGAGCCATAAAGAATTAAGTGAATTAAATGCTGGGATTCATTGCAAGAGGGAAGGAAGTAAATGACAGTATGGTTATATTAAACCAGCATGGGCCATTATTAAGGCTGTGCTTGAAACTTCATGAAAATCAAAAAAAAAAAATGCAGATGCTGGAAACCTGAAATAAAATCTGAGAATGCTTGGCTGTCCAGGAAAACCAAGTTTGTGGTCATGTGCACAGGTACACAGATGTACAAGTGCAATGAACAGCTTAATTGCAGCAGCAGTACTGGCACAAAGCATCATAGAAGCAACATTCACAAGCATAAATTAGATATAGTGATCACTTTATTTGACACATCTATACATCTGCTCGTTAATGCAAATATCTAAATAGCCAATCAGGTGGCAGTAACTCAATGCATAAAAGCAAGCAGACATGGTCAAGAGGTTCAGTTATTGTTCATACAAAACATCAGAATGAGGAAGAAATGTGATATAAGTGACTTCGACTGAGAATAATTGTCGGTGCCAAATGGGGTGGTTTGAGTATCTCAGAAACTGCTGATCTCTTACACATTTGAAAAAGTGTTAGGTTTTTTGTTACAGACAGAAAAGAATCTGCAGATGCTGGAAATCCGATCAACACATACAAAATGCTGGAGGAACTCAGCAGGTCAGGCAGCATCTATGGAAAAAAGTACAGTCAACATTTCAGACCGAAACCCTTTGGCAGGACCCGGCAAGTCTTTTGTCACCTTGTAGAGATGGAGAGGAGTAGAGGGAACAGGGAGAATGTTTGTAGTAGCATGGAGATCAAGGTTGGTCAGATGCTGGTCTGTACAGTCTGAGACAGGTGAATGCAACATACACCCTGTGTCTGTATGCCTGACAGTCAACTTGAATGGGAAATTGAATACATCAGGGTGCTTTGCAATTTACTGATCCTGATTGTCAGTCTCAATTCTGGGCAGAGATAAGCCACAATCCTGATTTTATACAAGGAGAAGACCATGTTTCAGCAATGGATGAGAACTTGTTTCATTTGACACATAGAGGCCTACATCTTCCGATCAGTCAGAGTGAAATCGAGTTTAGCCCATTGGATTATGCTTACTGATAGGAAGATGTTAGCCTCCATATGTCAAAGGGGACAAGTATGCCATGGAAGCAGAGCAGTTAGTGTGACGCTCTTACAGCTCAGGGAGTCAAAAGTTTGGAGTTGAACTCCGGCATCCTCTATAAGGAGTCTCTGTATGTCCTCCCCATGGAATGCGTAGGTTTTCTCAAGCTGCTACAGGTTCTTCCCCCAGTGCAATGATGTACTGGGTAGGTTAATTGATCATTGTAAATTGTACATAATTGATTGGGTTAGGGTTAAATCAGGGTTGTTGGGGCTTGCTGGGCTGAAGAGCCTATTCCACGTTGAATTACTAAATATTTTTTTTAAATGTACCGGGATACAGTGAAAAGCTTGTCTTACTTCATGCAGGTCAGATACACAGTGTGCTGAGGTAGAACCTGGTAAAACAAGAACAACGCAGAATAAAGTTCAACGGTTGAGAGAAAGTGCAGTGCAGGTAAACGATTAGGTTCAGGATCGTAAGTAGATTGTGAGATCACGAGTGCAATGTAACTATATTATAGGCTCATAATAGTGGGGTAGAAGTTCATCACACTGGTTATACATGCTTTCAGGCCTTTGTAACTTTGCCCAGTTGGAGAGGGGAGAAGAGACAATGTCAGGGATGGGTGAGGTCTTTCATCATACTGAGGCAGGAGAAGCATGGACAGAATCCATGGACAGGAAGCTGGGTTCTGAGATGTGCTGTTTCTTGTGGTCCTGTGCAGAGCAATTACCATACCATTCCGTGATGTGTCCAGACAGGATGCTTCCTTTGGTGCGTTGATAAAAATTGGTGAGGGTCAAAGGGAATCAGAAGCTTTGCTGAGCTTTCTTGGCAATTACATGTATGGGATTGATATAGGTGATGTTCTTGAAGCTCTCAACTCTTGTGTGCTCAGCACCATTGATGTAGACAGGAGCATATGCACTATCCCCTTCCTAAAAGTATTGGCAACAAAGTAATGGTCTCCTTAGAATACGTGGTATACCTTTCATCAAGTTTGCATTGCATTCCGAGCTCCAATGAGGCTCTTGAAAATCCCCACATTTTCAAGCATGACATCTTTCACTTCACAAACGCTCTGACATATCATAAGTAATCATTCACAACACTCAGTGCTCCACCTTCTCTGGTGATAGAGTACGGAAAGTGATCCATCAGCCTAACTCATCCATTCTAACCATGTTGACTTGCCTGCATTTGGCCCACCTCCCTTTAAACATTCCCTATCCATGTACTGGATGTGTATTTAATATTTCAGTAATGTTTGTGTAATCTTGTATATGTATTCGTTGATTAAACATTATTGTTTTTTTAAATAATTTATTATGGGTTATATGCATAAATACGTGAATTGAATACGTTATCATACTACCATGTGATACACACCCACTTCGCTTAAAGTAAAGAACAAGCTAAAACTAAGAACAAACTAACAATGCAGGTCTATGTGGGAGAGAAGGGTTAGATTGATTTCAGAGGTTAAAAGGTCGGCACAACATAGTGGGCCAAATGGTCTGTACTGTGTAATACTGTGCTATGCTCTATGTTCTATGAAAACAGCTAAGATGGGGGGGCGGGTGCAAGTGAGAGGTAAAGTTTGCAATTGGTACAAAGTTTATGACAATTTGATGTTAAAACATGGAGTAAGTACATAACTTGAGTGAGGAAGAAGCCATTAATTGCGTTATCTAAGTTGTCTTAATAAGTACCAGTTAGCTTTCATTAAGCTAACACTTCAATGAAAATGGAATAGAGTGACAGGTAGCAGGTCACAGTCTCTTCTGTAGCAAAACATTCTGGTGTAATATGCAAGTTCCCATCTAAGATGTTATTATCCTTCGAGTCCCAAGAATTCCAAGGGAGAAGAAAGTCACTGACAAAAATAGCACAATTACTAAATTACTACTTCTGCCAACTATGTCTTTTAGAATAATTTACTGAGCCTAAATAATAATTTTTAAATCAGCAGACAAGGTCTACACATTGAGCAAACAGTTGATCTCTAGGAAATAGAACATTCGAGGAGGGGTTAGGGTTTCCTGCAAACAAATTAGAACATAGAACATAGAGGAGTTAACAATGATCTTTCAAGAATCGATAGATTCTGGCATTGTACCAAATGACTGGAAAATTGCAAAGGTTACTCCACTATTTAAGAACAGTGGGAGGCAGCAGAAAGGAAACTATAGACCTGATAGCCTGAGGTCAGTGGTTGGAAAGTTGTTGGAATCAATTGTTAGGGTAGGGATTACGGACTACTTAGAGGCACATGACAAGATAGGCCAAAGCCAGCATGGTTTCCTGAAAGGAAAATCCTGCCTGACTATCCTACTGCAGTTTTTTGAGAAAATTACAGGCAGGGTAGACAAAGGAGATGTAGTAGATGTGGTGTACTTGGAATTTCAGAAGGCCTTTGACAAGATGTCGCACATGTGACTGTTTAGCAAGATAAGAGCCCATGGAATTACAAGGGAATTACATGGGTGGAGCATTCTCTGATTGACAGAAAACAGAGAGTGGGAATAAAGCGATCCTATTCTGGCTGGCTGCTGGTTACTAATGGAGTTCCACATGGGTCGGTGTTGGGACTGCTGCTTTTTACAATTTATATTAATGATTTGGACTATGGGATTAATGGATTTGTGGCTAAACTTGCCAATGATACAAAGATATGTGGAGGTGAGGGTAGTGTTGAGAAAACAGAGAGCCTGCAGAGAGACTTGGACACTTTAGGGGAATGGGCAAAGAAGTGGCAAATTAAATACAATGTCAGAAAGTCTATGGTCATGCACTTTGGTGGAAGAAATAAACGGGAAGACTATTATTTAGATGGGGAGAGAATTTAAAATGCAGAGATACAAAGGGACTTGGGAGTCCTTGTTCAAAATACCCTAAAGGTAAACCTCTAGGTTGGGTCAGTGGTGAAGAAGGTGAATGCAATGTTGGCATTCATTTCTAGAGTATAAAATATAAGAACAGGGATGTGATGTTGAGCTCTATAAGGCACTCGTGAGACCACACCTGGAGTATTGTGTGTAGTTTTGGGCTCCTTATTTTAGAAAGGATATATTAACATTGGAGAGGGTTCAGAGAAGATTCACGAGAATGATTCCAGGAATGAAAGGGTTACCTTATGAGGAACGTTTGGCAGCTCTTGGGCTGCATTCCCTGGAGTTCAGGAGAATGAGGGGGGTGGGGTTTCATTGAAACATTCCAAATGTTAAAAGGCCTGAACAGATTAGATATAGCAAAGTTATTTTCCATGGTAGGGGAGCTTAGGAGAAGAGGGCAGAACGTCAAAATTGCAGGACATCCACTTAGAACTGAGATGCGGAGAAATTACTTTAGTCAGAGTGTGGTAAATCTGTGGAATTTCTTGCCATGAGCGGCTGTGGAGGCCAAGTCATTGGGTGCATTTAAGGTAGAGATAGATAGGTTCTTGATTAGCCAAGGCATCAAAGGGTATGGGGCGAAGGCAGGGGAGTGGAGATGACTGGAAGAATTGGATCAGGCCATGATTGAATGGCAGAGCAGACTCGATGAGCTGAATAGCCTGCTTCTGCTCCTCTATCTTATGGTATTATGGTCGTAGAATATTTCAGTGCTCTTCGGCCAACAAAATTGTGTTGAACTTATAACGTACTTTAAGATTAGTCTCACCTGTCCCATTCTCATAGCCCTCCATGTTTCTATCATCCATGTTTCTATCTAATTGGTTTTTAAGTATCACTCATCTATCTGCCTCTACCTCCACCCTGCGTCTTCCACATACTCACCACTCTCTGTGTAAAAAATGTACCTCTACCACTCCCTTCAGTCACCTTAAAATTATGCTCCCTGCTACTATCCATCTCCACCCTGGGAAAAATGTCGCTGGTTACCCATGCATCTTACAATCTTGTACACCTCTATCAAGTCATGTATCATTGTCCTTTGTTCCAAAGAGAAAAGCCCTAGCTCACTCAGCCTATTGTCATTAGACCTAGTCTCTAATTCAGGTGACATCCTGGTATATTAACTCTGCAAACACGAGGAAATCTGCAGATACTGGAAGTTCAAACAACACACACAAAATGCTGATGGAACGCAGCAGCCCAGGCAGCATCTATAGGGAGAAGCGCTGTCGACGTTTCGGGCCGAGACCCTTCGTCAGAACTAACTGAAAGGAAAGATAGTAAGAGATTTGAAAGTAGGAGGGGGAGGGGGAAATGCAAAATGATAGGAGAAGACCGGAGGGGGTGGGGTGAAGCTGAGAGCCAGACAGGTGATTGGCAAAAGGGATACAGAGCTGGAGAAGGGAAAAGATCATGGGGCGGGAGGCCTAGGGAGAAAGAAAGGGGGAGGGGAGCACCAGAGTGAGATGGAGAACAGGCAGAGTGATGGGCAGAGAGAGAAAGAAAAAAAAGAGGAGGGGGGAAAAAACTAAATATATCAAGGATGGGGTAAGAAGGGGAGGAGGGGCATTAACGGAAGTTACAGAACTCTAACTCTGCACCCTCTCTATACCTTCCACATCCTTCCTATAATGAAGAAACCAGAACTTTACAGAATATTCTAAGTAATTCAGTTGTCCTTTTGAGTTGATGCAAATATTGTACTTGTCACCACATACCAGGAGGCTCTTTTGCACAGTGGATTCATACTGGCCCCCAAGCAAGTGATCCCATTATTCCCAATCCCATCTCCCTTATTTCAAGGTCAACGTCAAAGTCCTGTCAAAGTGGACTTATTGTCATATGCACAAATACATGTTCAAAGGTTCACTTATTATGAAAATATAAAACTCTGTAATTCTTCTTTTCCAGATAGCCATGAAACCATGAAAGTAAAGAAATGGCAGTACGATCATCAATCGCCAAATCCCTCCTCCCTGCAGAAAAATATGAACAAACATGGAACACATATAAACGACCCCCAAAACTGCCCTCCCTGCACACAAGAAAACAAGAAAGATCAGTCAAAAACATCTATAAGACTGAAAAAATCTATAGTCCGTCCATATTCAAAATGCAGAAAACCTGGGCAATGTTCTTCGAGCACAGCAGCAGGCCTTTCCTCCTACAGGAGCAGAGCCATTGTCCAGTGATCAAAAGGCAGTCTGCTCTCTCCAGCAGCAGAGTGATCCCCCAACAATCAAAAGCAAGAGAAAATCTGCAGATGCCAGAAATCTGAGCAACACACACAAAATTCTGGAGGAACTCAGCAGACCAGGCAGAATCTATGGAAAGGAGTAGACAGTCGACGTTTTGGGCTGAGTCCCTTCAGCAGTTCTTCCAGCATTTTGTGTGTGTACCTCACTGATCAAAAAGCAGTCTCCCCACTCCGTAGTGGAGCGATCCCACCAGTGATCAAAAGGTAGTCTCTCCTCTCCATAGCAAAGCGATCCCAATAGCGATCAAAAAGCAGTTTCCCCTCTCCAGCAGCAGAGTGAACCCACCAGTGATCAAAAGGCAAGCAGCCGGTGCTCACCGACCGCATTCAACTCGATGATTCAATCTCCCTTGATGTTTAAATCGGCAAACAATGGAAGCTTTAATCAGCAAAATAGAATCCAACATCAGCTCGCGCCTTACAGTTGTCCCACAATCTTCTCACCATGAGGTTTGCACACTTGCTTCTACCTCCTAGAATCCACTTGGAGACTGCAGAGTGTTGAAACACCCAAACACTCCCCAAAATACAAACCTCAGGCTCCAACAGTTCCAGAATCACATTCAAGATGAATGACACACATAGAAGTCATAAAATAAGTGATACATGGTTTTGTGATTTATCCAGAGATGTCAGCTGAGGGAACATTGTATACAGTTGCATTCTTGACCACAAGTCCGTGTACATGTACAAGTCTGCACAGGTGCAATAAAAACACTTATTTGGATCAGCATCATAGAATCAGCATTCACAACAAAATCATAAATTAGACATAATTATGAACAAATTTTCCAACAAAGAACACAATTAGAATAATAAAAAAGAGTCTATTTTACCGCAAAGTGATCAAAGTAGTCATGATGCTGCAGTACTTACGTCGTGATTAGAGTTGTACCAGTTAGTTAAAGAACTGAATGACGGAAGAGAAGTCACTTTCTTAAACCCGGTTGTGTGGGACTTCAGGCTTCTGTGCTCCTGCCTGATGATTGTTGAGAAAAGTTGGCTTGTCTTGAATGGTGGAGATCATTATGATGGATGTTGTCTTCATGAGGCAGCAACTTCTGTAGGTGGTGGGAAGCAACATGCCCATGAGGTACTGTTGGGCCGAGGCCACTACAATCTGCAGCTTCTTGCACTCTTCTCACTCTACCAGACCAGACCCCATACCCCAATATCTTATTGTCCTTCACATGTTGAGAGTAGTGTGTAGGACAATAAGGTCTATTGTCTATAATGGGGTGGAGACCACATGGGTGGCAGGGTGGACAGCATCTCTACCGAAGGAGGTGTAAGGTGCTGCTTCCCTCCAATAGCCAGCCAGTCACCCTTGGGCAAGGTGTAACACCTCCTTAGCTCCCCACTCCACCCTGTCATGGTCATGTGAAGCCATGGAAACAGGGGATGCATGGTCGTATGAGGAGCTGGTCCTGGTTTTGCAACCACGGACACTGGGCAGACAATCTCTAAAGAGTATTGACAATGGCTGGGGTCACCCTTCTTGTAAAGACACTACCCAGAAGACTATTTCTGTAGACAAATTTGCCAAGTACAATCATGGTCACGGAAAGACCATTATCGCACACGTCATATGACACGGCAATAACGACTGAATGAAGGATGGCAATCAAGGTTGTCCAGTCGCTCTTCTCGATGCAGACTGAGGGGAAAAGGTTAATAAGCAGGATAAAATTGCGGTACATGCCATATGTAATTGTGATGTTTGCTCATGAGAAATGGATAAGAGATTGGACAAGGGGTTTATGTGAGGGGAGAATCAGAATCAGGTTTATTATCACTAACATAGGATATGAAATTTGTTGTTCTGAGGCAGCAGTGCATTGCAATACATAATATTTTTTAAATCCATAAATTATAGTGTATATATATATAGAAAAAATACTGACGTTGTCTTCATGAGTTCATTGTCCATTCAGAAATCTGATGGCAGAGGGGAAGAAGCTGTTCCTGAAATTCTGAGTGTGTGTTTTCAGTCTCCTGTACCTCCTCCTTGATGGTAGCAATGAGAAGAGAAATTTCCTGAATAATGGAGGCCTTTAATGATGGATGCTGTCTTGTTGAGCCTTCATCTTTTGAAACTGTTCTCAATGCTGCGGAGGTTAGTGCCCACGATGGAGCTGGCAGATTTACAACTTTTTGCAGTTTTTTCCAATCTTCTACATACCAGATGGTAATGCAACCAGTTAGCCTGTTCTCTATGGTGCACCAGTAGAAATTTGTGAAAGTTTTTGATGACGTACCTAGTCTCCTCAAATGCCTAATGACATATAGTCACTGTTGCTTCTTTGTAATTGCATCAATATGTTGGACCCAGGATAGATTTTCAAAGATGTTGACATCCAGAAACTTGATACTGCTCACCTTTTCTACTGTTGATCCCTCAATGAAGACTGGTGTGTGGTCCCGTGACTTCTCCTTCTTAAAGTCCACAATCAATTCCTTGGTCTTACTGATTTTAAATACAAGGTTGTTCTTAAGTACCCCACTCGGAGTACTGCACTCAGTTCTGGTCACTTCATGATAGGAAGGATGTAGAAACTATAGAAAGGGTGCAGAGGAGATTTACAAGGATATTACCTGGATTGGAAAGCATGCCTTGTGAGAATAGGTTGAGTGAACTCAGCCTTTTCTCCTTCAGCAACAGAGGATGAGAGGTGACCTGATAGAGGTGTATAAGATGACGGGAGGAATTGATTGTGTGGATAGTCAGAGGTATTTTCCCAGGGCTGAAATGGCTATCATGAGAGGGCACAGTTTTAAGTGCTTGGAAGTAGGTACAGAGGAGAGTGGTGAGTGAATGGAATGAGCTGCCGGCAACGGTGGTGGAGGCAGATATGACAGGGTCTTTTAAGAGACTCCTGGACAGGTATATGGAACTCAGAAAAATAGAGGGTTATGCATAACCCAACATGCTCAGCACAGCTTTGTGGGCCGAAGGGCCTGTATTGCGCTGTAGGTTTTCTATGTTTCTGTGTTGTTGGAACAACATTCAATCTTTCTCCTGTATGCCTCCTTGTCACCTTTTAAAATTCTGCCAATTGTTGTGCCGTTAGCAAATTTATAGACACCATTTGAGCTATTCCTTGCCACAGAGCCGTCGGTGTAAGGAGAGTAGAGCTATGCACAAATCCTTGAGGTGCACCAGGGTGGATTGCAGCAAGAGGAGATGTTATTTCTGATCTGCACAGACTGTGGTGTCCTGGTGATAAAGTCAAGGATCCAGTTGCAGATGCAGGCACAGAGGTCCAGTCTCGATGATTAGAACTGAAGGTCATTGTCGCGGCTATCCCTCGAGGTTGAGGATGATGGTCTTTGTTCTGTTCATCTATTCATGGGCTCTGAAGTGGCTTATGAGTCCAATCTTAGCCCACAGAATGAAGATGCCTGTGTGTGTATTTGTTCAACGTGTACTTGATGTTGCACAGAACTGAAGGTATGATTCTGTTGAACACTGTATTTTAATCAATATACAGCAGCCTGATGGAGGTATTACTATGGCCCAGATGATCCAAGGCGAAGTGGAGATCCATTGAGATTCCATCTGCTGTAGACCTATTGTGGTGATAGTTACTTTGCTTAGGCAAGAGTTGATTTTGGCCATGACCAACCTCTCAAAGCACTTCATCACAGTAGATATGAGTGTCACTGAGTGATAGTTATTGACGCAGCTCTCCCTGCATTTTTTGGGTATTAGTATGACTGTGTCATTTCGAAGCAGGTGGGATCCTCCAGTTCCAGCAGTGAGAGATTAAAGATGTCCATGAATGCACCAGCCAGTTGCTTGACACAGCTCTTCAATGCCCGACCATGTGCACCATCAAAGGCTGATGCCTTGTGAGAATTCACCTTCATGAAAATTGTTCTGACATTAACTTCCAAGACAGAGATTGGAGAGTCACCAGATGCTGCAGGGATCCTCATAGCTGAAGCTTTATTCTCCCTTTCAAAGCATGTATAAAAGGTGTTGGGCTCATCTGGGAGTGAAACATCACATCCATTCATGATATTAGCTATTGCCTTGTTGGATGTAATGGCCTGCAAACCCTGCCAGAGTTGATATGCATCTAATTCCATTTCTAACATCAATCATATTTTTTTACCCTTAAAATAGCCACTGTGTGTTACGGGGTAGAGCTTAAGAGGGATAATGGTGCCTAACGGCGGCTCCTTTGCCTGCATCTTCAGAAACAGCTCTATTTCTACTTTCAATATCTCTATACTTTCCTTTCAGGGTTCTTTTGAAAACCCTGACCTGGAGTTACACGCAGGCTTCAGTTCTTTGCGGGAATGGGACCCGTTCTCAGAGTTCCATGACTGGCTGCTATTTGACATGCCAGAGGTTTGGCCTGAGAATCTTGATTGTGTTTGGAAGCCTAAGATATCAGGACTCTAGAGGCGGGCGGATCGAGGGCCGGTGTCGTGGCCAGAGACTCATGTGTCATCGGGGAGGCTGGAAATCTTTTGATTTGGGTCCGAAGACCCGAGGTCTTTGTGATCTTTGGACACAGAGCTTGAAAAAAGCAATGAAATGGACTTTTAAGGTGGTAAACCAATGGGTTGTTGTTATGTCTCCTGCTTGCTGTGAAAATGGGAGACACCTCTTTCTCCTTTGCCAGTGAGAGAGAGAACCTGTGGGTTGTCGAATTTTGGATGAACTGCGAAGCTTTTGGGGTAACTTTGATCTGTGTCTTTACTATTGCTTAGCACATGCTTGTGCTCGGTGATTGTACCAATGCGCCTTTATTTTTGCTGGTGGGGGGAGGGGGGATTGTTGCTCGCTGCCTCTTATGCAGGGGAGGGGGAAGCTGGGGGGACATTGGGGTTCTCATGTTTAACTGTCGTTCATTCTTTGGGGCACTTCTCTGGTTTTGTGGATGTTTTGCGAAGAAAAAGCATTTCAGGATGTATATTGTATACATTTCTCTGACATTAAAATCGACCTTTGAACCTGGATTTTTAGGAAATCTCTGGATCACTGGTGTTGAATGCCACAGATCTAGCCCTCAGCAGACTATGAATCTCCTGGTTCATCAATAGCTTTTGGTTTGTGTATGTCCTGTATGTTCTCAAAGGCATACACTTAACCACGGAGGTCTTGATGAAGTCAGTGAAAACTGTGGCAAATGCATTCCGACTTGAAGATGAATCCCTGAATATTGTCCAGTCCACCGACTTAAATTCATCCTGCAAGCTCTCCTCTGCATCACATGGCCATACCTTGTTGGTCCTCACCACTCATGCTGTGGTCTTTAGTCTCTGCCTATACACCTGCAGAAGTTTAACATATATAAAGCTCGGACTTTCAGAAGTGTGGCTATCGGATGGTATGGTAAGCGTACTTGATAGAGATATAACAGTGGTCAAGTATGTTGGTTCCTTTGGTTCCACAGGTGATATGTTGGCGGTAGTTGCTCAGGGACTTTTTCAATCTAGCCTGGTTGAAATACCCCACAATGATCGGGAAGGAATCAGGGTGCACAGTTCAGTGACTGCTGATTATGGTGCTTTGCTCCTTCAGAGCCTGTCTAACACTGGCCTGAGGTGGGCTGTACACCTCTACCAGGATGATAGCTGAAAATTCCCTCAGCAGATAAAATAGAATACACTTGACCACTAGGTATTCCAGGTCATGAGCAGGACTGAGACAGAACCGCCACAACTGTTCACCACAGTGAGTTAATCATAAAGCATACTCCACCTCCTCTACCTTGAAAAGATGTACTGTCTTTGTAGAGAATGTGAAGACATCGGGCTGCAGTGCTGTGTCAGAAGTGGTGCCTATGAGCCACGTTTCCATGAAGCAAAGTACACAGCAGTCCCTGATGTCCCTTAGGTACTGCAATTTTGCTCTGAGGTTCGTAAGTTTTACTTTCCAGTGACAGCACATTAACCGGTAGGATAATCGGGAGTGGTGGTCTAAAGCCTCTGTGCTTCTATTGTACTTGCAGATCAGCTCTGTATCCACACTTCCATTTCCTTGAAGGGGAATGACAATTGCAACCTAAGTCTGCAATCTGGGATCCTCCGATATTGCTAGATTTGAGTATTGTTAGGTATTTTAAGCATATTAGAACAATGTTGCTGACTGAAGTGCTTGTGCTGTGACTGTGGATTTCGGCTGTGGTAGTCCTGAAGGGGAATGCTTGATGATTCCTATCAGAGATCATTGCAAAGCATCACCACTTATCATCATCATCTCGTACGCTCTGGAGGTGAGGTGATGAGGTAAGAGTGATCAACATAGGGATTTGGTGATAGAGGAAGACCTTGATGATCAGGGTAAAGTGCATTCCCAGACCCAGTGAGATACTGGCAGGAAAAGCTTGGTAGGTGTCCATTTAAATGTGTAATAACAGCTAGATAGAAGCTGTCCATGAGCCTGTTGGCGTATGTTTTCAAGATTTGTATCTTACCCCATGTACAGATACTTGTGTACCTACCATCACTTTATGAACATACAATTAATCTACAGTATATATATAATTCATCTTACATATTTATTTATTGTTTATTGAGATGAGTGCAGAATTGGCCCTTCTTGCCCTTCGAGCCACGCTGCCCAGCAATCCCCTGATTTAACCTTAGCCTAATCATGGGACAATTTACGATGACCAATTAACCTACCAACTAGTAGGTCTTCAGACTGTGGGAGGAAACCAGAGCATCTGGAGGAAAGCCATGTGGTCACGGGGAAAACGTACAAACTCCTTAGGTGTTTCCTAATTGTTGCGTTCTTTATCTTATTGAGTTTTTTTTGTGTGCTGCATTGGACTGGAAGTAACAAGTATTTCAGTTTTGTTGTCATTTGTGTATTGGAAATGATAACAAGCCGTCCTGAATCTTGAAACTTCTGTCCGATGGAAGAGGGGAGAAAAAGAACCTTCAGGGTCTTTGATTATGCTGGCTGCTTTCCTGAGACAGGGCCCTAGAATGAGAGACTGGCTTACGTGATGGACTGAGCTGCGTTCACAACCTTCTGCAATTTCTTGCGGACTTGGGGGAAGTGATTTTATCTTCTTCACGCAACAATCTTGGAATCACTGCCTGAAAGGATGGTGAAAGCAGATTTAATTTTAACTTTTAAAAGGGGTGTACTGAAAAGGGAACATTTACAAAAGAGGGCGAGGTGAGGGATTAATTGGAAAGCTTTATCAAAGAGGTAGGATATCTCAAACAGGTCTTACAACCTCCTTTGTGCTACGCAATGCCATAATTTTATTCCTCATGCGGGGAATATGAAAGCGCAGTGACTTTGACAGCTCCGGAAAAAGTATAGCACCAGACTCTGCCTATGTGTTCTCCAGAGATTAATTTCCTTAAAGAACTTACTCAAAGTCTAGTGGCGTCTACTTAGCAAAAAGATAATGATAGCAGAACTGTGCCTCTGACAGGTCTCACAATGCAACCCTGGGGCAATAAATTCAGCTGTCAGGGTGCACATGCTTTCTCCTTCCTTTCCTCTGTAATTACCACATTGACAGCTATCAGGTTTCATGGAGAGCGCAGAATGCCTTTCATAAGTATGCACACTAACTCGTGCCGAGCAGTAGCAGATGCAGGTAGCTTTATAGCAATTAATTTAAATGAAGCATGACAATGTTCTGAACATAAGTGTGTAGATTCTCAGTAGTTAATGCTTTTGTCTCTGATTCCAACAGTTCTGCGCTCAAGTCCCACACCAGTCACTTGTGCATAGCAACTTAGAAATGTGCATAGATTCAGCATGTCATCTGAAACCTTGACAAACTTCTATAGATGTTCAATGGAGAGTATCCTGACTGGTTGCATTATGACCTGGTATGGAAACACTGATGTCCAAGAATGAAAAAAAACTACCAAAAGTGGAAAAGTGGTGAATACAGCCCAGTCCATCGCAGAAAAAGTCCTCCCCACCTCCGAGCACATCTAAAAGGAGTGCAGATACAAGAAAGCAGCATCCATCATCAAAGACATCCACCATCCAGGCCATGCTATCTTCTCACTGCTGCTATCAAAAAAGAGGTACAAGAGCCTTAGGTCCCACACCATTAGGATAAGGCACAGTTATTATCTACAACCATCACACTCCTGAACTACCTTGGATAACTTCACTGATGAGACGTGACTTGATAGAGGTTTACAAAATGGTAAGAGGTATAGATCGAGTGGCTAGCCAAGGACTTTCTCCCAGGGCAGAACTGCATAGTGCCAAGGAGCGGAATTTTAAGGTGATTGGAATAAAGTATAAGGGAGGATGTCAGAGGTAATTTCTCTACAAAGAGAGTGCCAGGGATGGTGATAGTCAAAGCCATTAGGGGAATTTTTTTAAAACTCTTTGATAGGTACGGGTATGATAAAAAAAATGGAGAGCTATGCAGGAGGAAAGTTTTAAATTGATATTAGAGTAGGTTAAAAAGTCAGCAAAACATCATGGGTTGAGGGGCCTGTATTGTGCTGTCGTGTTCTAAGTTCTATGATCTATCAGAGGCAGAATCAGCACCAGATTTATTATCACTGACATATAGTATATGATATGAAATTTGTTGTTTTGTAGCAGCAGTGCAGTGCAAGATATAAATTTACTATAAATAAATAGTGCAATAAAAAATGAATAACCACATTGTCTTCATGGGTTCATAGACCATTCAGAAATCTGCTGGCAGAAGCAAAGAAGCTATTCCTAAATCACTGAAGTTGGGTCTTAATGTTCCTGTACCTCCTCCCCGATGATAGTAATGACAAGTGGACATGTCTTTGATGGTGAGGGTCCTTAGTGATGGATGTAACCTTCCTGGATTCTGCCTCTTGGTAGTGTCTTTGATGGTTGTGAGATTTGTGCTAATGATGTCGCTGGCTGATCCTATAACCCTCTGCAGATTCTGTCGAACCTGTGCATTAGAAGCTCTGTACCAGGCTGTGATGCAACCACAGTGATCTCTACCATACATCTATGGAAATTTGCAAGTCTTTGGCGACATACCAGATCTCCTCAATCTCGTAAAGAAGTAGGGTTTTTTCCCAAGTTTTTTGTTCCTTGGATTCTTGACGAAACAGCTGTGGACCGTGTCTATGGAGTATCTCTAACAAAGTGAAAATGACAAAGATTTTACCTTGAAATGGATTAACAAACAGAAAATTGGCCTGGCCATGCAGAGCAGACTTTAGACAGGATTAAACTTGGCCCAGGAGGTTGTACTTTCAAGAAATATCCTGAAAGAGGAAAGAGAGAGTAAGGTTTGCAGAAGGGAAATGAATTCAAGAGGTCATAAAAGGCCACATTTCACAGACACTGGACTTCGTACGTCACTGCCTGTAAAATATCTTAGGTTAGAAGGCAGCACAGTAGTTTACCGTTTAGAATAATGGTTCACAGCACCAGAGATTGGAAGATTGGGGATCAATTCCCACCACTGTCTGTAAGGAATCTATATATTCTCCCTGGGACCATGTGGGATTCCTCTGGGTGTTCAAGTTTCCACCCACATACGGGTTAGGGTTAGTTAATTGTGGGTATGTTATTGTGGCGCCAGAAGTGTGGACACTTGCAGGTTGTTCCCAGCACCTCCTCAAACTGTGTTTGTCATTGATGCAAATGACTCATTTCACTGTATATTCCTCTTAGAAAAGTAGATGGTTATGTGGGAGGGAAGGGTTGGATTGATCTTGGAATAGGTTAAAAGGTTGGAACAACGTCATGGGCCAGGAGCTGTGTACTATGACATAATCTTCTATGTTCCATGCTATTCTGAAAAGACTTAAAAAGGTACTATACAAATGTAAGCTTTCTTTCTTTAAACAAGAGCCCATTACAATTGGATATGATTGACACAAGAAAGCTAAAAGGTTGACTGGAATTTAATTGCCTTGTCCTAGAATTCATTTCAAGAGCACCAGAACACAAAAGCAAGAATGTAATGCAGAGTTTTTATGAGGCATTTGTCAGACCATATTTGGAGTATTGTAAACAGTTTGGGGCCCATTATCTAAGAAAAGTCATGCTAGCATTGGGGAGGATCTAGAGAAGGTTTACAAGAATAATCTCAGTAATGAAAAGGTTAATGCATGATATCTATTTAGAACAGAGATGAGGAGGAATTTTTAGCCAGATGATAGTGAATCTCGGGAATTCATTGCCACAGATGGCTGTAGGGGTCAAGTCATTGGGTACATTTAAAGTAGAGTTTGATACATTCTTGATTAGTCAGCATCAAAGTTTACAGGGAGAAGGCAAAAGAACGGGGTTGAGAGGTTGAATAAATCTGCCGTGATAGAATAGTGGAACAGATTCAATAGGCTGAATGGCCTAATTCTGCTCCTATGGCCTTATGGTCTTATAGAAAGTCTCGAAGATTATTTCATAATCAATTACTTATTATTCAACACATCTTTGTAAGTCAAAGTAGTTGTTTAGTACAACACCACATTTCCACAATGAGCGAATAGCAGACGACTACCATTCACAAATGGTTTTGATGGTGATTGAGAAAAGTCAGAGATCTGAGAGAATTCTTCTAAACAATCTGCTCTATGACTCTATCTCTCTATCTTTCTTTCTATCTATCTATCTATCTATCTACCTATCTATCTTCTATTTATTTTTCTTTCCATTATTTTGTCCTAATGTCCTCTGATGTAACTTTTGTTATAAATTTTGTTTGAGAAAACTGTTCTACAGTGTTTGAGCACATTTCTATAGTTTAGTGATATGAGTTATCAGGGCTGAAAATGTATGATACACTTTGAAAAGCAGGTGTCCATATGGTTAAAGTGTTGTTAGGCAGGGAGTTTCTGATTGGTATTGGTTTATTTTTGTCCATTGAGGTAGAGTGAAAAGATTAAGGTTTGCATCCATCCAAATAGACCATGCCATACATAATTAAACTGAGGTAGTTTAGTAAAAAAAACAGAATGCAGATACTCTGGTTGCCCCTCATATCCAATGACGACAGGAAACCTACGGGGAGAGTGTTTAAAGAAGAAAAATTATTGCTCTGGGCCAGTACCAATCTCTCAACCTTGGATGTCCAGGTCCAGTGGTACATGTAATCATCACATCTGGGGTCCTTCTTGGTTGCAGTGGATGACCATGGCTTCTTTCATGCCTCGTCTTGCTCTTTGTCTCCACGGAGTGAAACAGAACTACCTTCCTGGCCATTGGATCTCATTGTGGGTTTCACCCACCCAGTCCACCAGAACTGACTTAGCAAGTGATGTATAGTATTGCAGTTGCAAAGAAAGTTCTGTGTAAGCAGTCAAATAAAATGCAAGGGCTATGGCAAGGTATTTGGAATTATTTAGCTTATTTAGCTTATGAGCGATCTTTTCAAGAGTCTGATAACAGTGAGATAGATGCTGTCCGTAACTCTGGGGATTCATGCTTTCAAGCTTCTTCATCTTCTGTCTGATGGGAGAGGGGAGAAGAAATATTAGGTCGGGTTGTAGGTGTCCTTAATAATGTTGCTTTATTTCCCAAGGCAGTGAGAAGTGTAGGTAGGACCAGTGGAGGGGAGTTTAGTTTGCTTGATGGAGTTCCAGAATTTATATTAAACAGCGATGAATGAAATGGGACATGGGAGAGCTTACTCCAGTGGTTTAATTATGGACCTGCTACCTTTGTCCTACAAGTGTTAGAGATCATTGATTAGGAAAAGGCTGACAAAGAGGTCCCAATAAACTATTGCTTTCTATCCTATACTGACATTCTACTTCTGCCCTAGAGCATATGGAACCAAGTTCAGTACCAGATGGATGGTGGATCTGAAATATTCACTGTGATATAATTGGATGATAGTTGGGTTTGAAAGAGGCACCACAAGGTGTAGTGGTAAGTGTGACACTATTACAGTTTGGGGCTTCAGACCAATCCCTGGGTGCTCTGGTTTCTTCACATCTTCCAAAGCTACACAGATCAGAGGGTTAATTGACTACTGTGAACTTATCCATAGTGTAGGTGAGTCATAGAGTTATATGGGATAGTAACAGCCCCCCCAGCAACTCATCAGTGCCAAACAAGATGCTAGTCTAAGCTTATCCCATATCCCTCTGAATCTTTCCCATCCATGTACCTGTCCAAGTGTCTTTTAAATATTGTTATTATACCTACAGCTTTGTGTGGCAGGGAGGAGTTACATATAATATTTACATATAATATTACACCTACAAAGGAGGTATAATGTGCTCCTTCCCTCCTCTAACCTGCAGGTCACCCTTGGGCAAGGTGTGGCATCCGCTCAGCCCCCCGATCAGGGTTACATGAAGCCATGGGACAGGTGGTGGATGGTTGTATGAGAAGCTGGTGCACATCACAAGTCCTGGTTATGACACCAGGCAGACAATCTCTGAAGAGTACTGATAATGGCTGGGATCACCCGCCTTGTAAAGACACTGCCCAGAAGAAGACAAGGGTAAACCACTTCTCTAGAGATTGTCAGGAACAATCATGGTCATAGAAAGACCATGATAACCCATATCATATAACATGACACATAATGATGAAGTTGACCTGCAGTTTATTCTGTTTCCAATTATTTTTTAAATTATTATTGTTTAGTTTATTAACTATTATTTTAATTATTATTATTTCTATGTATGTTAATGATACAAACCTAGATATGATTATAAGTAGGGAAAAGTACACGAAGAGTCTTGAAGAGATATAAAAATACAAGAATACATGTGGAGAATGTGAAGAATCCATTTTCATGTAAAAGAAAGGAAAGGCAAGATTTCATCTTGGGGTGAGAGACCTTGGTACCCTCATGTACAGTTCTGAGATTCACTGAAGTTATGGGACATTCTGAAAATAAACTTTGCTTTCTCTGGAGTGCAGGAGGCCAAGAGGTGAACTGATAACTATCTATCATTATGAGAGAGTAAATGGCCAAAACTTTGTTCCCATGACAAGAGCTGCTAAAACAAGAGGGCACAGTGTTAAGATGAGAGAGAGAAGTTTTAATGAAATCTGAGGGGCCAACACTTAAGTGTCATTGCAAAGAAAGTACAGCAGTGCCTCTGCTTTCTTAGAAGTCTGCAAAGATTCAGCATGTCTTGACAAACATCTATAGATGTGTGGTGAGGAGCATATTGACTAGTTGTGTCATAGCCTGGTATCGAAGCACCATCACACTTGAATTAAAAAGCCGACAAAATATAGAGGATACAGCCCAGTCCAATATGAACAAAGTCCTCCCCACCATTGTGCAAATCTATGTGGAATGTTGTCACAGGAAAGTCATATCCATCATCAAGGGCCCCACCATCCAAGCCATGCTCTCTTCTCACTGCTGCTATCAGGAAGGAAGTACAGGAGCCTCAGGAACCTCACCAACAGTTTCAAGAACAGTTATTACCTCTCAACCATCAGGCTCTTGAACAGAGGGGATAACTTCACTCAACCTCACACACCCCTACACCGAACTCTTCCAACAACTAATGAACTCACTTTAAAGGATTCTTCATCTCACGTTCTTTATATTTATTGCTTATTTATAACAGGCTTTCTTTTTTTTGTTTCTTTGTACTTACTGTGTATTCCAGCAAGAAAAAGTATCACAGGGTTGTATATGGTAACATATATGTACTTTGATAATAAAGTTACTCTGAATGGGAACATTAATTTACTTTAACTCTCATTTAGAGATAAATCATGTTCATGGGCCCCTCTGGTACAACAACCCTGTGCCACCTAATAAAACTCTATGTAACCAATTAACCTACTAATCCATACGTCTTTGGAATATGGGAGGAAATCAAACCACTCAGCGGAAACCCACAAGGCTACACAGGCAGAAAGGGAAGGGGTGGCCACTAGACAACGTAGCAGTAGTCAGGTAGTGCAGGAGTCCTCTGAGGTCATCTCCCTCCTAAACAGATATACTGTTTTGGATACTGTTGGGGGAGATGTCTCATCAGGGGAAGGCAGCAGCAGCTGAGTTCATTGCACCATGGGTGGCTCTGCGGCACAGGAGGGAAGGAAAAGGAGTGGGAGAGCTATAGTGATAGGGGATTCGATTGTAAGGGGAATAGATAGGCGTTTCTGTGGCCGCAAACGAGACTCCAGGATGGTATGTTGCCTCCCTGGTGCAAGGTTCAAGGATGTCTCTGAGCGGCTGCAGGACATTCTGGAATGGGAGGGTGAACAGCCAGTGGTCGTGGTGCATGTAGGTACCAACAATATAGGTAACAAACGGGATGAGGTCCTACAAGGTGAATTTAGGGAATTGGGAGATAAACTAAAAAGTAGGACCACAGAGGTAATAATCTCTGGATTACTACCAGTGCCACGTGCTAGTCAGAGTAGAAATAGGAGGATATTTCAGATGAATACGTGGCTTGAAAAATGGTGCAAGGGGGATGGATTCAAATTTCTGGGGCATTGGAACCAGTTCTAGGGGAGTTTGGACCAGTATAAACAGGATGGTTTGCACCTAGGCTGGACTGGAACCAATGTCCTAGGGGGAGTGTTTGCTACTGCTGTTCAGGAGGCTTTAAACTAATGAGGCAGGGGGATGGGAACAAATGCAGAGAGACAGAGGGGTGTAAAATGAGGGTAGAAGCAAAAAGTAGTAAGGTGAAAAGTAAAAGTGGCAGGCAGGCAAATCCAGGGCAAAAAGCAAAAAGGGTCACTTTTCAACATAATTGTATAAGGGCTGAGTGTTGTAAAAACAAGCCTGAAGGCTTTGTGTGTCAATGTGAGGAGCATTCGTAACAAGGTGGATGAATTGAATGTGCAGATAGCTATTAATGAATATGATATATTTGGGATCACAGAGACATGGCTCCAGGGTGACCAAGGATGGGAGCTCAACATCCAGGGATATTCAATATTCAGGAGGGATAGACAGGAAAGAAAAGGAGGTGGGGTAGCATTGCTGGTTAGAGAGGAGATTAACGCAATAGAAAGGAAGGACATTAGCCTGGAGGATGTGGAATCGATATGGGTAGAGCTGCATAATATGGGCAGAAAACGCTGGTGGGAGTTGTGTACAGGCCACCTAACAGTAGTAGTGAGGTTGGGGATGGCATTAAACAGGAAATTAAAAATGCGTGCAATAAAGGAACAGTAGTTATAATGGGTGACTTCAATCTACATATAGATTGGGTGAACCAAATTGGTAAGGGTGCTGAGGAAGAGGATTTCTTCGAATGTATGCGGGATGGTTTTCTGAACCAACATGTCGAGGAACCAACTAGAGAGCAGATCATTCTAGAATGGGTATTGAGCAATGAGGAAGGGTTAGTTAGCAATCTTGTCGTGCGAGGCCCCTTGGGTAAGAGTGACCATAATATGGTGGAATTTTTCATTAAGATGGAGAGTGACATAGTTAATTCAGAAACAAAGGTTCTGAACTTAAAGAAGGGTAACTTTGAAGGTATGAGACGTGAATTAGCTAAGATAGACTGGCAAATGATACTTAAAGGGTTGACGGTGGATATGCAATGGCAAACATTTAAAGATCGTATGGATGAACTACAACAATTGTTCATCCCAGTTTGGCAAAAGAATAAACCAGGGAAGGTAGTGCACCCGTGGCTGACAAGGGAAATTAGGGATAATATCAAGTCCAAAGAAGAAACATATTAATTAGCAAAAAAAAGTGGCACACCTGAGGACTGGGAGAAATTCAGAGACCAGCAGAGGAGGACAAAGGGCTTAATTAGGAAAGGGAAAAAAGATTATGAGAGAAAGCTGGCAGAGAACATAAAAACTGACTGTAAAAGCTTTTATAGATATGTGAAAAGAAAAAGATTGGTCAAGACAAATGTAGGTCCTTTACAGTCAGAAACAGGTGAATTGATCATAGGGAACAAAGACATGGCAGACCAATTGAATAACTACTTTGGTTCTGTCTTCTCTAAGGACGACATAAATAATCATCCGGAAATAGTAAGGGACCGAGGGTCTAGTGAGATGGAGGAACTGAGGGAAATACATGTTAGTAGGGAAGTAGTGTTAAGTAAATTGAAGGGATTAAAGGCAGATAAATCCCCAGGGCCAGATGGTCTGCATCCCAGAGTGCTTAAGGAAGTAGCCCAAGAAATAGTGGATGCATTAGTGATAATTTTTCAAAATTCTTTAGATTCTGGATTAGTTCCTGAGGACTGGAGGGTGGCTAATGTAACCCCACTTTTTAAAAAAGGAGGGAGAGAGAAACCGGGGAATTATAGACCGGTTAGTCTGACATCGGTGGTGGGGAAAATGCTCGAGTCGGTTATCAAAGATGTGATAACAGCACATTTGGAAAGAGGTGAAATCATCGGACAAAGTCAGCATGGATTTGTGAAAGGAAAATCATGTCTGACGAATCTTATAGAAGATGTAACTAGTAGAGTGGATAGGGGAGCGCCAGTGGATGTGGTATATTTAGATTTTCAAAAGGCTTTTGACAAGGTCCCACACAGGAGGTTAGTGTGAAAACTTAAAGCACATGGTATTGGGGGTATGGTATTGATTTGGATAGAGAATTGGTTGACAGACGGGAAGCAAAGAGTGGGAGTAAACGGGACCTTTTCAGAATGGCAGGCAGTGACTAGTAGGGCACCGCAAGGCTCAGTACTGGGACCCCAGTTGTTTACAACATATATTAATGATTTAGACGAGGGAATTAAATGCAGCATCTCCAAGTTTGCGGATGACACGAAGCTGGGCGGCAGTGTTAGCTGTGAGGAGGATGCTAAGAGGATGCAGGGTGACTTGGATAGATTAGGTGAGTGGGCAAATTCATGGCAGATGCAATTTAATGTGGATAAATGTGAGGTTATCCACTTTGGTTGCAAGAACAGGAAAACAGATTATTAGCTGAACGATGGCTGATCAGGAAAAGGGGAGATGCAACGAGACCTGGGTGTCATTGTACGCCAGTCATTGAAGGTGGGCATGCAGGTACAGCAGGTGGTGAAAAAGGCAAATGGAATGTTGGCATTCATAGCAAAAGGATTTGAGTACAGGAGCAGGGAGGTTCTACTGCAGTTATATAAGGCCTTGGTGAGACCGCACCTAGAATATTGTGTGCAGTTTTGGTCCCCTAATCTGAGGAAAGACATTCTTGCCATAGAGGGAGTACAGAGAAGGTTCACCAGAATGATTCCTGGGATGGCAGGACTTTCATATGAAGAAAGATTGGATCGACTAGGCTTATACTCACTGGAATTTAGAAGATTGAGGGGGCATCTTATTGAAATGTATAAAATTCTAAAGGGATTGGACAGGCTGGATGCAGGAAGATTGTTTCCGATGTTGGGGAAGTCCAGAACGAGGGGTCACAGTTTAAGGATAAAGGGGAAGTCTTTTTGGACCGAGATGAGGAAAAACTTCTTCACACAGAGAGTGGTGAATCTGTGGAATTCTCTGCCACAGGAAACAGTTGAGGCCGGTTCATTGGCTATATTATAGAGGAAGTTAGATATGGCCCTTGTGGCTAAAGGGATCAGGGGGTATGGAGAGAAAGCAGGTACAGGGTTCTGAGTTGGATGATCAGCTATGATCATACTGAATGGTGGTGCAGGCTCGAAGGGCCAAATGGCCTACTCCTGCACCTATTTTCTATGTTTCTATGTTTCTAAGATTACAGAGAGAATGGACAATATCCTTACAGATAGCAGTGGGAATTGAACCCAAGTCATTGGTGCTGTAAAGCGATGTGTTAACCACTAACCTACCATGCTGCTCCTGTGGTATTAGCTGTATATTGCTACTCTGACATTGCAATTGTTCGGGTTGACAATATTTTATTAGAACAGGGATTAGAAGTAGAATGCATTTGAATATGTAAAAAAAGGTGGTGGGGAGAAGGAAAAGTCTTTGTTTTGAATCATTAGTTCTCTTTCTCTCTCCATGGATGTTATCAGATCACTTCAGTTTTTCCAGGATATTTTATTTCAGAAAAAATGGAGGAATTGCAGATGACACAGTTTCTTAAGCATCAGTCTAAATTGACCAGGGGTCAGCACGGTAGTGTAGAAGTTAACTAATGCTTTAAAGCACTAGCTGTGTGATGGAGATTCAGTTTGCGAATCGCTGTCTGTTATGAGTTTGTACATACTCTCTGTGACCATGTGGGATTCTTTCTACGTACCTAAGACATACAGTTTGGTTCAGTGAGTTGTTGGCACCAGAAGTGTGTCATTACAACCCTTGATGTTTGGACTTGATACGAACAATGCATTTCAATCTATATTTTAATGTACATGACAAATAAATCTAAACTTCCTTCCTTTCTCTCTCTCTTTCGGTATTGCAGAATTAAGTAAAATTTAATTTATTTTCTGGTAGCCATTCTGGTTGAATAATCCCCTTTATGGGCTCTCTCTATATTTCTCACTATCTCAATAAAGCAGCCAACATAATCAAAGACTCCACAATCCAAGCATTCACTCTTCTCTCCTCTCCCATTGGACAGGGACACAAAGTCCTGAAAGCAACTACTAATAGGCTCATGGACAGTTTCTAAGCTGCTGTAATAAGACTATTACATAGAACATGGAACATAGAATATTACAGCACAGGAACAACCATTCGGCCCACAATGTTATACTGAACCAGCTAAAAAGCCAATCTAAAACACCCAGACGCTAATCCCTTCTACCTACACAATTTCCATATCTCTCTATCCTCCTTACATCCATGTACTATCCAAATATCTCTTAAAAGCCTCTAATACATTTGCCCTACCACCTTACCAGGCAGAGCATTCCAGGCCGACACCACTCATTCAGTAAAAAAAAACTTACCCACCCCCTCACCTTCAATGCATGCCCTCTGGTATTAGACATTTCAACCCTGGGAAACAGATACTCTCTGTCTGCTCTACCTACGTCTCTCATAATCTTGTAAACCTCTATCTGATCTCCCCTCAGCCTCTGCCACTCCAGAGAAAACAATACAAGTTGATGCAGCCTCTCATGATAGCACACACCCTGTAAACCAGACAGCATCCTGGTAAACCTCTTCTGCACCCTTTCCTTCCTATAGTGAGTTGGCCACAACTGCATGCAAAACTCCAGATGTGGCCTAAACACAGTTTTATGAAGTTGCAACATAACATCTTGACTTTTGACTTCAATGCCTCGATTAAAAAAAGCAAGCATTCTATTAGCATTCTTAACCAACTTATTGACCTGTGTAGCCCTTTTCAAGGAGTTATGAACTTGGATCCCAAGATCGCTCTGCTCAGCAACACTGTTAAGGTCTTTGTGCATTTGCCCTATGAAGGTGCAACATCTCCCAGTTATCTGGCTTAAGCTCTATATGCCATTTCTCTGCCTATATCTGCAACTAATCTATTTCACACTGTATTCTTTGCCAGTCTTCTACACTGTACACAACTCCAGCAATCTCAGTAACATCTACAAACTTACTAACCCACCCATCTACATTTTCATCCGGGTCATTTATATACATCACAGACAGCAGAGATCTCAGCACAGATTCCTGCTGAACATCACTAATTACAGACCTCTAGCTCAAATAAGTCCCTTCAACCACTTCTGAATCCAAAATGCTAATATGCTGCGGACACCATGCATCTCAATCTTCTGCATTAGCCTCTTCTGAGGGACTTTGTCAAATGCCTTACTAAAATCCATGTTGACAACATTCAGCCCTACTCTCATCAATCTCCCTTGTCACCTTGTCAAAAAATTCAATCAAGCTGGTAAGACATGACCTGCCCCTCACAAAGCCATGCTGGCTCTCCTTAATTAGGCCATGAGTTTTCAAATGTTCATATATCCTATCTCTAAGATTTTTCTCCAGCAAATTCCCTATAACTGATCTGAGACTCACTGGTCTATAGTTCCCAGGATTTTCCCTTGTTCCTTTCTTAAATAGAGGTACAACATTAGCCACTTGAGAGTCCTCCAGGACTTCACCTGTGTCTAGGAAGGACAAGAAGGTACTGATCAAGGGCCCAGCAAACTTAACTCTTTCGTTCTTCAGTAATCTGAGGTAAA
Source organism: Hemitrygon akajei (assembly GCF_048418815.1). Lineage (NCBI taxonomy): Eukaryota > Metazoa > Chordata > Chondrichthyes > Myliobatiformes > Dasyatidae > Hemitrygon > Hemitrygon akajei. The sequence continues at coordinate 36,383,669 of NC_133138.1, read as the reverse complement.
TATCATAGGGCCTTGAGGTCTTATCCACCTTAATACTCATTAGGAGGCCCAACAATTCCTCCTCTGATGTTTAAAGAATAAGATGGACTCTTTGATCACACAATCAACCTCATTATGAACTTGCACTTTATCATTTACCTGCTCAGCAATTCCTCTGTAGCTTTTATACTTTATTCTGCATTGTTATAGCTTTACCTTATTCTACTTCAATGCACTGTGTAATGATATCATTCTTGTAAGACAAAAATCTGATGAAGTGTCTTGGCCCAAAATATCAACTGTTTATTCCCTTCCATGGACACTGCCTGACCTGCTGAGTTCCTCCGACATTTTCTGTGTATGCAAGATAAGCTTTTCCCTCTACCTAGGTATATGTCACAATGAAAAACCATTGGTAATAGGATGTGCGTGGTATCCAGGGAGGCGTAGCAACTCACCTCTGATGAAGGGGCTTGTCATGTCCATTCTGGAGCATCTCATTCACCTTTGGTCCTCACCTGACACTCAGCTCTCACCTGTGGCTCCAAGTAGCTGTTTGCATGTGATCGCAGGCAGACCTCGCTACACTGCTTCAACAGGCATACTAAACCGGGTGAGGGTAGCCAGCAGGTCTCAGAGCCCAGTGAGATAGGGTGGTATGGTCTTGTAGTGGTTAGCACAATGCTTTATAGTACCAGTGACCTGGGTTCAAATCCCTTCCCTGCCTGTAAGGAGTTTGTACATTCTCCCCGTAACTGCATGGGTTTCCTCCCACAGTCCAAAGACGTACTGGTTAATAGTTGAACTGGACATTTTAAATTGTCCTGTGATTAAGTTAGGATTAAATTGGGGAATTGCTGAGCAGTGCAGATCTAAGGACCAGAACAGCCTGTTCCATGTTGTATCTCAATAAATAAACAAAACAAATAAATGGGGACTTTCCTGTCCATGGCCATCCACTGCAACCAAGGAAGACTGTAGTTCGTGAAGCTTGTCTGTATCACTGGATCTAACTTTCAAGCTCAAGAGAAGAGGAAGGAATTGCCTCAGTGCATGGCTTTTCCCCTTTAAAAATTCTCCTCTACTGGTGTCCTCTCAGTTAACATGGCAATGATATCAAGGCTACTATTTATTCAGTCAGGCGAGGTAGCCATCATACAAGAAAGACAAGCCATTTAGCAAGGAATGTTTGTGCTGACTGACATTCTTCTCAGTGGGCAAGGCTGTGTTCAGCACATTTGGGGTCATGCCTGGTCTGCTTTGATTCGGCCCTTGTATTGCCTTGAGATAAATTCTCCCAGCCTGAGTTGAATTCTCCATTGCTCTCATGATAACTATGGCAACTCCATGATCTCCAGCAGCTTCCCAGCCCATTAAGCTGCTTATCTGGTCTTTGAAACCCATCTCTGATAATATTATTGCACTCCTGCCTGCAGAATCATCATTTGTTCCTGCTGATTCTCTTTGCACGCTGCACTCCACACTTTCAGTGTGACTATGTTGTTGAGGTGTCATTAGTAATGGATGAGTGAAGTGTTTCCCTCATGTGGGATTCCTTTGCTCTGGGCATTTTGCTGAGTATTCATCAGAGAAAGTTTCTCTCTGGGCACCTCTTGGCAGTTATTGGTATTCCCACACCTTGGACTCCTTGAAGATATTTACATCTATACTCACAGTGCCTTCATCATCAAGGACCACCAGCATCCAAGCCATGTTCTCTTCGCACTGTTGCCATCCAGATAAAAGGTTCAGGAACCATAGGTCCCACACCACCAGATTCAGGAACAGTTATTACCCTTCAACTATCAGGTTCCTGAACCAGCATGCTTAACTTCACTCACCTCAACACTGAACTGATTCCATAACTTATGGACTCACTTTCAAGGACTTTACAATTAACATTGTCAGTACTATTTATTAACTTATTTATATTATTGGTGGTTTTGTTTTGGTACTTGTATAGTCTGTCTTCTTTTGCACATTGGCTGTGTGTCAGTCTTTGTATGTAGTTTTTAATTGATTCTGTTGAACTGCTTTATTCTGCAGTATACAGTATGCCTGCAAGAAAATGAATTGCAGGGTAGTATTTGTTGACATATACTGTACATACTTAGATAACAAATTTACTTTGAACTTGGAAATTTAATAGAACATAGAACATTACAATAGAGTACAGGCCCTTTTGCCAACAATATCGTGCCAACCTATTAAACTACTCCAAAATCAATCTCATCCTAGTTAGCCCTCCATTTTTCTTTCATTTACGTGTCTATCGAAGATTTCTTTAAATGCCCCTATTTTATCTGCCTCAACCACCAGCTGCTCTCTTTTTACAATACTTATTTTATTTATATTTCTTATTATAACATATAATATTTTTTAATGTATTGCATGGCCCTGCTGTCACAAAAAAAACATTGGCTACTCTTTTCTCACGGATGCTTCCTGACCTTGGCTGTGGAGGTCAAGTCATAGGATACAGTTAAATTGGAGGTTGCTAGGCTCTTGATTACTAAAGGCATCAAAGTTTACAGAGTGAAGGTAGAAGACTGGAATTGAGAGGGATAATAAATCAGACATGAGCAGACTTGATGAGGCAGATTGTCTAATTCTGCCCCTATGTATTATGGTTGTAAGGTCTTAGAATCATCTTCCATTCAATGAGTTAAAATGAAATCTCTCTTCTCCTAAATGATAAAAAGGAAGATATTAAAAAGGAAGATACTGAACATGTTTGAAAGGAGCTGCTAATTCTATCCGTTAATTAATGCTACCTGCTGTTTCCACACTTGTGTGGCAGTCCAATTAAAGCAAATTGGATAAACATTATTGCAGTTATTTTATTTTTGCCCATTCCTCTTTCTTTATCTCCCTATTTTGCACCCTTTTTTATTTCCATCTGTCTTTTTGGTAAATATATATCTCCTTCGCCCACATTCTCTCCATCCAGCTTCCCAAATCATCATCTTGGAATCCAAAGAAGCAAGCTACCTTCTCTCTCCATCTGCCTGCCTTTGAAGAAATGCCATGGGCTGACAAAATAGATTCTCATCCTGCATCAAGTTTTTGTTAGTGGATTTTTACTTCTCTTTGTTCAGAGTCTGCTATATAACCATCAGGCTTGGATCTGAGGGTAAGCTTCTGGATAAAGGGAATGTATCTCTAGAACTGAGATAAGGAGGGATTATTCAGCGAGAGCGTGGTGAATCTGTGATATTCATTGCCAAGTCTTTGGGAATCAGAATTAGAATCAGGTTTATTATCATTGGCATATGTTGTGAAATTAGTTTTTTCTGTGACAGCAGAGCCATGCAATACATTAAAAAAATATATGTTATAATAAGAAATATAAATAAAATAAGTATTGTAAAAAGAGAGCAAATAATTAGATAGTGTTCACTGGTTCAGGGACCATTCAGAAGTCTGACGGTAGAAGGGAAGAAAGCTTTTCCTAAAACATTGAGCAGGTGGCTTCAGGGTCCTGTACCTGCTCCCTTATGGGTGCATTTAAGGCAGAGACTGAGAGAAACACAGAAACACAGAAATCCTACAGCACAATACTGGCCCTTTGGCCCACAATGCTGTGCTGAACATGTACTTACTTTAGAAATTACATAGGGTTACCCATAGCCCTCTATATTTCTAAGCTCCATGTACCTATCCAGGAGTCTCTTAAAAGACCCTATTGAATCCGCCTCCACCACCATTGCTAGCAGCCTATTCCACACACTCACCACTCTCTGTGTAAAAAACTTACCCCTAACCTCTCCTCTGTACCTACTTCCAAGCACCTTAAAACTGGTCCCTCTTGTGATAACCATTTCAGCTCTGGGAAAAAGCCTCTGACTATCCACATGATCAATCCTTCTCCTCATCTTATACACCTCTATCAGGTCACCTCTCATCCTCCATCCTTGTAAATCTCCTCTGCACCCTTTCTATGGTTTCCACATCCTCCCTGTAGTGAGGCGACCAGAACTGAGCACAGTACTCCAAGTGGAGTCTGACCAGGGTCCTATAGAGCTGTAACATTTCCTCTTGGCTCTTAAACTGAATCCCACATTTGAAGAAGGCCAATGCACCATATTGCTTCTTAATTGGTAAAAGGATTAAGGGTAATGGGGAGAAGGTGTAAGAATGTTGTTGAAAATATCAGCCATAATTGAATGGTGTGGCAGACTCAATGGGCTGAATGATTTTGTTCTACTCCAACATCCAATGGTCCAACACAGAGAGCGGGGGATATATGGAGCAAGCTGCTGGAGCAATTGCCATATTTAAGTTTGCGGAAGACACCACTTTGTTGGCTGAATCAAGGGCGTTGATGAATCAGCATATAGGAGGGAAATTGAAATTCTGGCTGAGTGGTGTCAGCAAGACCAAGAAGATGATTACTAACTTTAGGAAGAAGAAACCAAAGATCAATGAGTGAGTTCTCATCAGGGCATCAGAGATGGAGAGGCTCAGCATTCCTTGGTGTTATCATTTCAAAAAATCTGTCCTGGGTCTAGCACATAATTGCCATTATGGAGGAAGCACAACAGTGCCTCTAATTTCTTAGAAGTTTGCAAAGATTTGGCAATGTTGTGTATTTAATATGTCAGTAATATCTAAGTAATATTGTAAATATATTGTTTGAATAAGCATTCTTTGTTGTCTACATAATGCATTACGGGTTATATAGAAGTATGTGAATGGCATACATCATCATGCCACCAAGTCAGAAGAGCATACCTTGCTAAATGTAAACACAAAACTCACATGCATCACCCTGTTTCTCTTTTGATTTGTTTCATATTTTAGAATTACAAAACATAACAGCAGTGATGAAGATGTTTTAAATGAACCTGAGATGACTACCTACCTGTGAAAGCGCAGCAAGATCTTTGAGTTATAAAAACATGCAGTGAGATGTTTAAGCTCAAACAAAACACACCACGTGCTTATTCAGGCAGAGACAGAGATGGTCGAGTAAAGAAAAAAATTGCAAAATATGGACACAATTCACGTTCATAAACAAAGAGTACCAGGTAGTAGTAGTAATAATAATAATAATAATAATACATTTTAACAAAAAGCAGAAATGGCTGGCTGCTTTAGAAAGACAGACATGATCAACTGCAGAAAAATAATAACTGGATATTGCAAACTGAATGAATTGAGCAGTATTTTAAAGCAAGTGGAAGAATTGATGAGAAATGAGTGACAGTTTTGCTGAGTGAATTAAATAGAAAGGCATACAGTTTGCTCAGAAGTTTGACTGCTCCAACCAACCCGTCAAAATGAGTTTTGCTGATATCATGAAGGTAATGCAGGAACATTTAGAATCAAAAACATTGTTAATTGCAGAACACTTTAGGCTTCATAAATGGAATCAAATGGAAGGGGAGTCTATTTCTGCTTATGTAGCTGAATTGAAGTAATTGTCTGAGCATTGTCAGTTCAGTGATGGACTTAGTGATGTACAGAGAGAACATTTAGTTTGTGGAATCTCACAAGAAAGTATTCAAAAGTGGCTCCTAACTTAGATACAACTCAGATTTAAAACAGCAGTTGAAATCACTGTATCAACAGAAGCAGCAGTCAGAGACACAACTGAGTCATAGTTATGAATGAAAGTGAGTGTGAACAAAATTGCAATGTCTAAACAGAAGCATGCCTGGCTGTACGAAAGTGTTACCATTGTGACAGGGCTCTGATACACCGGAACGATGCAGGTTTAAAGGTGAAACTTGCAGAAAATGCAACAAGGTAGAACACAAACAAAGATAACTTCAGGCAGACAAAAATAAATGGAATGCACAGGGAAGAGGAAAAAATAAAAAATTCAAGTTGCAGTTTCAAACAGAGCACCAATCTGCATGCTGTTGATGAAATTTCTGATGAAAGTGATACAGGACTTAGTAGCTTTGGGATTTACAATGTAAAAACTAACATGAGACAAGAAATATGGCTTACGCCAGAAGTGAATGACAAATTAATTAAAATGGAATTGGACACTGGCTCGGCTGTTTCAGTCATCTCATAAAATGAGTTTGAACCGCATTTTAAAGATGCCAACTATAAAACCTGCAGATATACAGCTAAGAACTTATATTGGAGAAAAGATCACTCCTGTGAGAATGACATTCGTAACAGTGAAATACGATGATCAACAAGACACATAGAGCTTGTATGTAGTAAGAACAGGACTGCTGGCATTATGGGAACATGAGTGGAACATGATGAAGGAGATAATGCTGAAGCTTTATTAGACACTAGTTAGGCAGCATTTGCAGTATTGTCAATAGTCTTGGGCCCCATATCTCAGAAAGCTGAGAAGATAAGGTGTGTCAGAATCTGTGGTGACTTTAAGGACACCATCAAATCAGTACTAGAAATAGATTAATACCCTCTGCCCAGGATAGAGGATATATTTGCAAAACTTTCCAGAGGAAAACACTTCAGTAAAGCGAATTTAGCTGAGGCTTACCTGCAGATGGAGATGGAAGAAGAGTCCAAAGTGTTTCTCACCATAAACACCCACAAAGGGCTTTATCACCATAATACGCTTATTTTTAGAGCAGCATCTGCACTTGCAGAAAGTTATGGACCAGGTGCTGCAAAGTTGCCCAGGCAATGATGTCATTGATACTGATAAGGATGACAAGGAACATCTCCAAAATCTCAAGGTAGGGAAGCCAGAGGTCCATGAGCTTGTCCGTATTAGAAGCTCAGAGGTGTAGAGGGTTAGCAGCTTTAAATTTCTGGACATTACTATTTCAGAAGATCCAGCAATTACAAAGAAAGCAGGAAGAACATTTGAGTCTGTGGATATTCAGCATAACATCAAAAACTTTGACAAACTTCTATGGATGTGTAGTGGAGAGTGTAATGACATCTGTGTCATGGCCTGGTATGGAAACATCAATGCATTTGAACAGAAAATCCTACAAAAGTTGCGGATTCGGCCCAGTACATCACAGGTAAAGCTCTCCCAATCACTGAGCACATCTACATGAAATGCTCTCATAGGAAAGCAGCATCCGCAATCAGAGATCCTCACCACACAGGCCATCCTCTTTTCTTGCTGTTGCAATCATAGAAGGTACAAGAGCCTCAGGACGCATATGACCAGGTTCAAGAGCAGTTACTACCCCACAATCATCAAGCTCTTGAATAAAAGGGGATAATGTCACTCACACCCATCCATTGAGATGTTCCCACAACCAATGATCTTACATTGGTCTCTTTACTTTGTTATTTCATGTTCTCATTATTTATTGCTATTTATTTATATTTGTATTTGCACTGTTGATTGTCTGCTGCACTCTGATCTTCCATTGATCCTGTTATAGTTGCTATTCTATAGATTTCCCGTGTATGCCTGCAGGAAAATAAATCTCAGGGTTATATGTGGTAAATCTGAGGCTACGAAGACTGCCCCGGCTCTGTGCTCTGTGCCTTCTAATATGACGAGCAGATACTGAGGCTTTGGGCCTACTCCAGGGTTCAGATGTAAGATCTCAGTTTGCTTTGGAATAGTTGCTCAATTCTATTGTTTGTACGATCTGTTGTTTTTCCAGGAACAGCTTCTTCCCCTCTGCAATCAGATTTCCACAGTATTTACACTTCCTTGGTATTTGTATCCTATTTTTTGCACTACTTATTTAATTTGTTTTTCATATACTTACTGTAATGTATAGTTTTATCACTAAATATTGCAATGTACTGCTGCCGCATAACAAGTTTCACAACATATGCCGGTGAGACTAAACGTAATTCTGATTCTGATTCTGTTGTGTCTTTAGATGATGGGAGCTGTTAGCTGCACAAAGAAACCCGTGCTTGAGAGTTTTTAAAGCGCAAAAGTAGGTCATTCCTACTCTCTTGACCTCAGAAGTCTGGGTCCAGTGGTATAAGTAGTTGTCACAGGAGAGGTCTTCATTGGTTGCAGTGGATGACCATGACTTCTTCTGTGCCTTGACATACACTTTGCTCTCCACGTAGCAATGCAGAACAGCCTTCCTAGCCATTCAATCTCACTGTTGAGCTCATCGATCCTGCCTGCCAGAGCTGACATCATATGCTAGGAGAGGCATCAGGCTTGGCCCCAGCTCAATGAGCCAGCCTCACCTGGCTTAGCCCGACTGTCGTGGAGGTGAACTAGAGTCTGGCCATTGTCACAGGCAATCAACTACTTGGAGTCACAGGTGAGAGTAGACAGCAGCAGTCCATTTTACTGAGTCTTTCGATGTTTCAATATACATGGTGTATTAGCCGGGTGGCGGGGTGGAGGTATGTCCCTACCTAAAGAGGTGTGAGGTTTTCCTTCCCTTTGTCAGCCCACAGGTCACCCTTGGGCAAGGTGTAGCACCTGCTTAGCCCCATGATCAGAGTCACGTGAAGCCATGGGAGCAGGTGGTGGATGGTCGTACAAGCAGCTGGTGCATTTCACAAGTTCTGGTTATGCGATCACTGACGCCAGGCAGACAATCTCTGAAGGGTATTGATAATGGCTGGGACCAACCGTCTTGTAAATACACTGTCCAGAAGAAGGCAATGGCAAACCACTTCTGTCAAAAAATCTACCAAGAACACCCATGGTCATGAAAAGACCATGATCGCCCACATCTCACAACATAGCACGTAAAAAATGAACAGATGATCAAATCTTTCTTAACCTTAATGGGGAGTAGAATCAGAATTAAAATCAGGTTTAATATCATTGGCATATGTTGTGAAATTTGTTGTTTTGCAGCAGCAGTACAATGCAATAGGCAAAAAATCCATAAAGTATAATAAGAAATACAGTATATCTATAAAAATTAAAATAACTAAGTAATGCTAAAAGAGACCAAAAAAAGAAAAAAATGCTGCGGTTGTGTTCATGGGCTCATTGTCCATTCGGAAATCTGATGATGGAGGGAAGAAGCTGTGGGGTGTGTGCGGTGTGCCTTTGGGCTTCTGTATCTCCTCCCTGATGGCAACAATGAGAAGAGGACATGTCCTGGGTGATGGGGGTCACTAATGATGGATGCCACATTTTTGAGGCATCGCCTTTTGAAGAGGTCCTTGCTGCTGGGGAGGCAAGTTCCCATGATGGTATTGGCTGAGCTTACGATTCTGCAGCTTTTTCCGATCTTCTGCTGTGGCCTCTCCGTGTCAGATGACGATGTGACAGTTAGAATGCTCTCCATGTTACATCTGTAGAAATTTGTAAGTGTCTTCTCAATGACTTTTCTGATTTTTAACACATGGAGGGTGGAAAGGCTTTGATGTGGGATGAGCTGTCACTCCGGGCCTGACACCAAACCTCTGACCTGCTCTGTTATCCACAGCTGGTTCAGTAAACCGTCTGGTCAATGCTAACCCCTTGAGGTGTTGAGATGGTGTTTCTCTACAATAGAAATTGCTGTGCATTTATTTTCTCTGTTTAGAGGTACAGCACAGTTAAAATGCCTTCTGGCCCAGTAAGTCTGTCTACCCATTTCCACCCATGTGACCAGTTACCCTACTGACCCTTACATCATTGTAATGTACTAACTGGAGCACCTGGGCAGCACAGTAGCGTAGAGGCTCGAACAATGCTTTATAGTACCAGCAATCCAGGTTCAGTTCCCACCACTGCCTGTAAGGACTTTGTATGTTCTCCCTGTGACTACATGTGATCCGGTGTACTCCCACAGTTCCAGCTTGGTAAGTTAATTGGGCATTGTAAGTTGTCCCTTGATTAGGCTAGGATTAAAAGTGGGGGATTGCTGGACGACATGGCTTAAAAAGTGGGAAAGGTCTACTCTGTGCAGAATCTCAATAAATAATATATAAATAAACAGACAAACAAATAAGTAAAGAAACCAGAGCAATCAAGGTAAACCCACGTAGTTATGGGGAGAAGGTACTAATTCCTTAGAAAAACTGTAGGAAATGAACCCAGGTCATTGGCCCTGTAATCGTGTTACACTAACCACTACACTAACACGCTGCACCAAATAATTAATTTTGATATTTGAAGGGGACCTGTGGACAAACCTTGCATTGCTTCTTGATGAAGATGTTCTGTGAGTTTTGGTAAATTCTAACTACAAGAATAGCTACTGGACTCCAGAAACTTCAGAAAAACTGTGTGTGAAGAATATCAGCAAGTTTGAATGTGTATGTTAATGCCATGCATCTTACTATATTAGTCACATCAAGATTCAAGATTGTTTAATGTCATTTCTCGTACACAAGTGTAAAGGAGATGAAGTAATTGTTATTCCCGATCAGATGCAGCACAAAAAAACACAATAAGATAAAGAACACAATAATAATAAAAAGCACAATAAATATAGATACATAAAATAGCTTATATACATAGATTGATTATATATCCATAAAGTGATGCTGGACTCAAGAGTGTCTACATAAGGTGGCTGACATGAAATTATAAAATAGTGGTGGTTGGGTGTTGTGGGGTAGGCTAGTGGGTGGAGATGTTGATCAGCCTTTCTGCTTGGGGAAAGTAATTGTGAATGAGTCTGGTGGCCCTGGTGTGGATGCGACATAGCCTTTTCCATGATGGAAGCGAGACAAACAGTCCATGATGGGAACCTTCATGGTCCTGGCATGGATACTACATGGCCTCCTCTCTGACGAGCAGGGTGAGTGGGTTTCTTCATGATTTTGCTGAGCTTTTTTCAGCACCTTTCTGTATATATGTCCTTGATGGCGGGCAGGCTGGTGTCAGTGATGTGCTGGGCAGTTTTTTCTACCTATTATAGAGTTTTCCTATGTGCCTTGTAAGTTAAATCTTGTCATAACTTTAATAATAAGGGACAGATATGCCACATAACTCTCCATCTTTAAATAGCACAAAATATAAACATGTCTGTTAAACATTTATTCTGTTAGATAGATAGATAGATAGATAGATAGATAGATAGATAGATAGATAGATAGATAGATAGATAGATACTTTATTCATCCCCATGGGGAAATTCAACATTTTTTCCAATGTCCCATACACTTGTTGTAGCAAAACTAATTACATACAATACTTAACTCAGTAAAAATATGATATGCATCTAAATCACTCTCTCAAAAAGCATTAATAATAGCTTTTAAAAAGTTCTTAAGTAGTTTACTTAAATACATTAAATACAATCAACCCCGGCACTTTAACATATCTTACTCCTGGCGGTTGAATTGTAAAGCCTAATAGCATTGGGGAGTATTGACCTCTTCATCCTGTCTGAGGAGCATTGCATCGATAGCAACCTGTCGCTGAAACTGCTTCTCTGTCTCTGGATGGTGCTATGTAGAGGATGTTCAGGGTTTTCCATAATTGACCGTAGCCTACTCAGCGCCCTTCGCTCAGCTACCGATGTTATACTCTCCAGTACTTTGCCCACGACAGAGCCCGCCTTCCTTACCAGCTTATTAAGACGTGAGGCGTCCCTCTTCTTAATGCTGCCTCCCCAACACGCCACCACAAAGAACAGGGCGCTCTCCACAACTGACCTATAGAACATCTTCAGCATCTCACTACAGACATTGAATGACGCCAACCTTCTAAGGAAGTACAGTCGACTCTGTGCCTTCCTGCACAAGGCATCTGTGTTGGCAGTCCAGTCTAGCTTCTCGTCTAACTGTACTCCCAGATACTTGTAGGTCTTAACCTGCTCCACACATTCTCCATTAATGATCACTGGCTCCATATGAGGCCTAGATCTCCTAAAGTCCACCACCATCTCCTTGGTCTTGGTGATATTGAGACGCAGGTAGTTTGAGTTGCACCATATCACAAAGTCCTGTATCAGTTTCCTATACTCCTCCTCCTGTCCATTCCTGACACACCCCACTATGGCCAGTTTCCTCAGAAATTTAGATTTCTTTATTTGAGTGGGCGTCTGCTGTCTCAGCTTCTCAAACTGGATTGTGTGACAAGGTCACTCAACTCATCTCAGCTCCGTGGCTCTGCAACACTAGTTGATTCTGCCTCAAACTCCTAAGCAGATCTGTCATCCAATATCTCTTCAGTTTCCTCAAATACAGAATGTCACATACTGTAATCACCTCAATTTCTGCCTTTATCTCCAAAACATATGAAATAACGTTTCAATCTCCAGCTTGCATCAATGCCCCTGGTTTCACACTTGTTCTCTGTTCTGGAGACATCTTTTCTTCTGTTTCCTCCACATTACTTCTTGCTACCACTCACTGGTGATTTTTTTTCTTTATTACCTTTCCTCTGTTTTCTGGGCTTTTCCCAACTCAATTCCATTCAAAGGCACGGTGAAACCTTTCAAAATACAGGATATAGGACACTTTCTATAGTGGGGGAGTCCAGGACCAGAGGGCACAGCCTCGGGAATAAAAGGGCATCACTTTAGAACTGAGATGAGGGGAATTTCTTTAGTTAGAGTGTGGTGAATCTGTTGAATCATTGGAGGACAAGTCGTTGGGTATATTTAAAGCGGAGGCTGATAGGTTCTTGATTAGAATGAGGTCACGGGAAGAATGTAGTGACTCCTTACTGGCAGTGGTGGGAACTGAACCAAGGTCGCTGGTACTGTAAAGCGTTATGCTAACCGTTAGGCTGTTGTAGGTGGGAAGGGCGGATGGGAACAGTGGGTGAGAAACGAATGTGTGGATGATGTACAGATGGCATGGGGAAGAGGGGTGTGGTGCAATGAGTGTGGGTGAGTGTAGGGGGAATTGGATAGATCAGGAGGAGGGTGTAAAGGAACAGAGAAAGAGCAGATAACCTGAGATTGGAGAATTTAGTGTTCTTGCTGTGGACTGTCCAACACTCAGGTAGGATATGCAAGCATGGATCAATTTCTTCTTCAGAACTCCCTTCAATACATCTTCTGCTAGCTGAGCTGAGCCTTTAGAATTGATTGCAAAGTTCTATTACTTGTTTTTTAAAATTCTTAACAGTCTGGGACCAGAGTACATCATAGATTCCTTTTCGTTTTAAAATCCTGCTTGAACTCTCAAGTCTTCTGCAGCCAGTCTCTTAAATTTAAACACATGCTCTCAAAAGATAATTGGCAGGTCTTTTTCATTGAAATGCACTCCTAAACTGTGGGATTCAATGCCTAAAACTTGACACTTTTAAATGTCAACTCAAAACCTGTTTATTTAACCTTGCTTTTAACTACCATCTTTATGTCTTTTCATGTATTTTTAAATTTTATTTTCAAATTTGCAGATTACTATTATTATTTTGAGACCGGTTGATCAAGAGGTTAATGAATGCTCTTACTACTACATTTCTGCCTTAATCAAGCAGATGGGGTGTGAGAAATGTCTGGGACACTTGCATTCCTTGCATGGCAAAGTTCCGTCACACATTCCTCTCACAGGAGGCCAAATCGTGGTTCTATTCAAAGTGGAAGTTGATTGTTTTCTGATTGGTCTGGGCATCAAGGGATATATTGAGAGGCCTGGTGTATGGGGTTGAACGATATCCAGGATTAACCTTGATGGAATGGCACTCGATGGGCTGAATGGCTTAATTCTGCTCCTGTGTCTTATGGTCTTCAGTTGTCTGTTCTTTTGTTGTGGAAACACTGTACTATCTTCGCCAAGGACTGTCACCTGGTCGTGGCGAAGAGGCTTGTGAGCTCCTGAGGTCCCGAGTGCAATGCTGTCTGGAGTTCAGCTCCAGAGAGGGTCACCCATGGCGGTAAGGTCAAGGTGGGGATTCCAAACGGAGTGATCCTCAGTGGAGGAGCTGGTAGACGATGATGACACAACACATCAGCACTGAAGGAAACAAGCAGCAGTGTAGAGTCCCCAGTCATCCTGCATTCCATGCCACTGGAACCTGAACCTGATCTGTCAAGGACCGTGTGGTGACTGCCCATGTGTCAACCTCCCCACATCAACCAAAGTCATGCTCAGTTGTTCTCCATTAAGGGAATTACCCCTTGGGAGAAGATCATACTTGACTTGATATATCGTACTTCTACTGCAAGTACGTACCATGCAACCCATTCAGAGTGTACTTCAGTGAGATCTAGAATTGTCATTTCCTTTTTCACAAAAGTTAGCTTCATTTTTTGGACAGTTGTGTTGGCCATTTCTAGTGGTGTCTATGCTGGCATGCTCTATACTGCTGGCATACAGTACCCACTGACACAACTTCCTCTAAATGCTTATCAAAGGTTTGCCAATATGCAAATCTCCTGGCAATGACGTGATTGTTAATGATTTCCATATGGTATTATGTAACTCATCCAAGATCAGTCTTTTGAGAGCACTTTGGATGTAAGCACAGTATCTTTTCATCAAACAACCTCGGTGATTTGATAGGTCAATATCTCCATTGCTAAATGGAAGTCTACCTGCACTTGGACATTGTACATACATCAACAAGGAGTAATGCTGCAAGAAAGCAACACCTACCATCAAGGACCCCTACCATTCATGCTATGCTCTTCTCACTGATGCCACTGGGAAGGAGAATTAGATCCCTCACCAGCAAGTTCAGAAACAGCTATTACCCCTCAGCCATATGGTTCCTGAACCAGTGAGCAAAACTTCACTCGCCTCAATGTAAAACGGATTCCACAAACGATGGACTCACTTTCAAGGACTCTACAACTCATGTTCTCAGTATTATTTATTTGTTGATTGGTTGATTGGTTTAATTATTGGAATTTTTATCTGTATTTACCCAGTTTGTCTTCTTTCAAATTGGGGTTGCCAGTCTTTCTATTGGTGTAGTTTTTCATTGATTCTATTGTATTTTTTGTTCTACTGTAAATACCTTCAAGAAAGTAAATCTCAGGGTAGTATATGGTGACATATATGTGTTTTTATAATACATTTACTTTGAACTTTGAACTCTGGCTGGATCAGTTTTTCAGTGTATGTTTCTAGACTTGATTTCAGAGTCCTCGTTGCTGGATTAGCTGGGTCTGATCTGTGTCACAGAGTGAGTTTTCAGCATTTGAAAGTCACAGTGCAAAATTATGCATCCAATTACAATGTCTGAAACTTCCTGAGATAATATAGATAGAGAGTCATCTTCTGTGGTAAATAAATCTGCTCAATTAATTTCCATTCTTCTTTCCCATCCTTGGTGGGTGTAGGAGGAACTGGGTGGATCAATGAAGAGAGAAAAAAAGAAAAGGGGAAAAGGGAGGAGCAGATTTAAAGAGGATCTGAAGGGAAATTAGAAAATACGATCGTCGCTGCATTTTTCTTGATTTAGTTATTAAAGCACTGAGAATATGTGTGCGTGTGGGTGTGTGTCTGTGTCTGTCTGAGTCTGTGTGTGTGTGTGTGTGTGTGTGTGTGTGTGTGTGTGTGTGTGTGTGTGTGTGTGTGTGTGTGTGTGTGTGTGTGTGTGTGTGTGTGTTAACACGCCACAGCGAATTCCCAACACCTGAAAATACACAATACTGTGCAAAAGTCGTAGGCATCTGAGCTATACATGTAAATAGCTAGGGTGCCCAAGATTGTTGCACAGTACTGTAGGAATTTCATGTATTGAACTATTCTGCTGCTGCAAACAGAAACAAATTTCGTGACACGTGAGAGGTGATAAACCTGATTCTGATATGGGTGTCTGTTGTAGACTGAGAGTGGGAAGGGGGCAGGGAGAGGGGCATTCTGGTAGGGAAAGAGGAATCATGGTTGGGAAAGGGGAAGTGAGAGGGGAGGAAGCAGGAAGCAACAGAGAGACATTCCACTTGTTTGGAATCAAAGTAACTTGCCTGGTGTCTCAGGACTGGGAGAGTCTGCACACCTACCATCCCCACCCTGACACTTCTTGTCTGCCACCTGTCCCACACCTCTCCTGCAGCACTCCACCCTCACCATTTGTGGTGAACTACATATACCTGTCTGGACACGCCCCCCCCCTCCCTCTGACTGCTCCTGTGGCTCCTCCCACAGACCCCGGTATAAAGGCGATTGGAGGCACGGCTCCTCCCTCAGTCTTCGAGATGTTGTATGGGGATCTCTTACTGCTCTCTTCCAGCGAATAAAAGCCTATATCTCACCTCATGTCTCTGAGAGTTATTAATGGTGCATCACCATTCCCAACACCCTTTGCTCCCCCAGATTTACAAACTTGCTCTCCACTCTACTTTGACAAGTAGAGTACTATACACTCAGTAGCAACTTTATTAGGTATACCTGCACATCTGCTTGTTCATGAAAATATCTAATCAGCCAATCATGTGACAGTAACTCAATGCAGATGTGATTATCAAATTCATTTGTTCCCAAACATCAGAATAAGTAAAAAATGTAATATAAGTGACTTTGACTGTGGAACTATTGGTGCCAGATGAGATGGTTTGATTATCTCAGAAACTACTGATCGTCTGGGATTTTCACACACAACAGTCTCGAGCTAACAGAGAATGGCGCAAAAAAAAACATCCATTGAATGGCTTTTCTGTGGGTGGAAATGCCTTGAGAGGTCAGAGGAGAATGCCCAGTCTGATTAAAACTGACAGAAATGTGACAGTAACTCAAATAACCACACATTACAATGGTGGTGTGCAAAAGAGCATCTCTGAATGCACAACACTTCAAACCTTGAAGTGAATGGACTACAGAAGCAGGAAACCATGGAAATACACTCAGGAGATACAGGAGGTACCCAATAAAGTGCCCACTACATGGTGAAGAAAGTTGATTCTTGATTGCTCTTGTATTTTTCAGTATAATTAAGCGTTCCCTTTTTTAACAGGTGTACGTCATTCTTAAATGAGTGTGATTTTCGAAGGCACAAGCAATCTCACTAACAGTGTCTATTTCAGCCTATGGGACTGTGTCTTTCGAGTTATTTTCCGAGTATGGCTAGCCAGCTGAGCAGGGAGAAGCCCTTTGGGAGGCTGATGAACACGTGCTGTTTTTGGGACGAGAGGAACGTGCCTCTACGTGAGTGCGAGGGGCTTGTTTTGTTGTTTGTTGGGTTCTGTGTGGCTCTGCTGAGCATTGTGGGCATACAATGTTGGTACCGGGATCTGTGTCAACTCTTGCGGGCTGCCCTCAGCACAACAATGGGCGTAGATGTTGTTAACACGAAAGGCACATTTCATTAAATGTTTTGATGTTTATATAATGAATAAACTTGAATCTTAAATCTTCAGTCTCTTACGTTGAATCTTGAAATTTGATTCTGAGAAGCCTGGATTTAATCTCTCAGTGGAAGGCCACAGCTGAAAATGTTCAGGGTCTGAGTAACAGAGGACGTTCTGTCCAACAAGGGCAGATCATATTTCCTATTACCAAATTATATCAGAAGTCCACTCCCATCAGGGTGGCGGCTACGTAACATCCACACCAAGATGACCAGACTTAAAAACAGTTACTTTCCACAAGCAGTAAGGCTGATCAGTGCCGCCACCCCCTAACCGCCCCTCCATGCCCCCAACCACAAATACTTTATCATTTCCTGTCAGTCACCTTATGTGTCACTTTATGTACATAAAATCTCTATATGTAAGAATGTAAGAACATAAGAAATAGGAGCAGGAGTGGGCCATCTGGCCCATCGAGCCTGCTCTGCCATTCAATAAGATCGTGGCTGGTCTGGCCATGGACTCATCTCCACTGACCTGTCTTTTCCCCATAAGCTTTAATTCCCCTTCTATGCAAAAAAATCAATCCAACCTTGTCTTAAATATATTTCCGGAGGTAGTCTCCATTGCTTCACTGGGCAGAGAATTCCACAGATTCACCACTCCTCCTCATCTCTGTCCTAAATCTGCTCCCCTGAATCTTGAGTTTTAGTCTCCCCTAGTTTTAGTCTCAACTACCAGTGGAAAACCTATCATGTAAGCATGTGTTTTTTTAATTATTATTGTTTTCTTTATCTTATTTGTTTATGCTACATTAGATCAGGAATAACAATTATTTCATTCTCCTTTACACTTGTGTACTGAAAATGACATTGAACAATCTTGAATCACTTCAATCTTGAAGTATTCCTCAGGTGTGAGGTTTTGTACACCCCATCCTGAAGTAATCGTTAGCAATTTAATAGGTTGGAGATGATGATCTTGGCTTTGAAAGTGTTAAGGAATAAACTGCTTTTTTAGCGAATTCAAGTTAAATCACTGAGACTTTCTTCCCACCTAATCTATGACACAGCTGGAGTTAAATTGATCCAAATTCCCGACACTTGCTGAAGTTAATGACTTTAGCAATCTGGTTGATACAGCTGACAGAAGCTGTCTCACTTTCTGCTCAGGCACTGTATTGATTATGGCTGAAGTATCCTTGTCTTCTGATAACTGTACAGAATTATACTGTTTGTGTGTCAAGTATCCATCCCACAATCGCTTTGACCCTCGACCGCCAGGCTGGTCGTACGTAGCGTTAGAACAAGGACTGTTAGGATGGGAAACAGCTTCTTCCTCCAGATCGTGAGAATACTGAACTCTCTGCCACCATCCGGGTCTCATCACAAATGAAGTGTTGATAGTGTTATACAGTTTCTTTTTAAACTAGTGTAAAATGCACCTTATGTAAAATATCAATTTTATTATTTGTTAATATCTTTGATATGATATTATTTTATATGTTATGTATAAGTTATATGCACTGGCAACTCAATCTGGAGGAATGCTGTTCCATTTGGCGGTATACATGTATATGGTTAATGACCCGTATATGGTATATGGCATATGGTAATAGAGCCGTCTCTATTTCCTGCAGAGACTGAGGTCCTTTAACATCTGCCAGATGATGCTGAGGATGTTCTACGAGGCTGTGGTGGCCAGTGCTATCATGTTTGCTGTTGTGTGTTGGGGCAGCAGGCTGAGGGTAGCAGACACCAACAGAATCAACAAACTCATTTTATAAGGCCAGTGATGTTGTGGGGGCATGGTTGGACTCTCTGACAGTGGTGTCTGAAAAGAGGATGCTGTCCAAGTTGCATGCCATCTTGGACAATGTCTCCCATCCACTCAATAATGTACTGGTTAGGCACAGGAGTACATTCAGCCAGAGACTCATTCCACCGAGATGCAACACTGAGCGTCATAGAAAGTCATTCCTGCCTGTGGCCATCAAACTTTACAACTCCTTCCTCAGAGTGTCAGACACACTGAGCCAATAGGCTGGTCCTGGACTAATTTCCACTTGGCATTATTTACTTATGGTTATTTAATTATTTATGGTTTTATATTGCTATATTTCTACACCATTCTTGGTTGGTGCGACTGTAACGAAACCCAATTTCCCTCGGGATCAATAAAGTATGTCTGTCTGTCTGTCAATAAACTTGAACTTGACCTCAGAGCTGTAAAATTAGCGCTAAAATGACTCAATTTAAGTTTAAGTTTAAGGGTCACAGTTTAAGGATAAAGGGGAAGCCTTTTAGGACCAAGATGAGGAAAAACTTCTTCACATAGAGAGTGGTGAATCTGTGGAATTCTCTGCCACAGGAAACAGTTGAGGCCGGTTCATTGGTTATGTTTAAGAGGAAGTTAGATATGGCCCTTGTGGCTAAAGGGATCAGGGGGTATGGAGAGAAAGCAGGTACAGGGTTCTGAGTTGGATGATCAGCCATGATCATACTGAATGGCGGTGCAGGCTCGAAGGGCCGAATGGCCTACTCCTGCACCTATTTTCTATGTTTCTACGTTTCTAATGCTTCCTATTGTGCATGTATCTCCGATATGCTATAAACCCTATGCTGTTTTCTTTTGGAATTTCTACTTGAAGGTGGACATTTATGGCCTGTGGAACTTTGAACATAAATAACATCTGCTTTTGAATAGTCCAATCCCACGACCATAAGACATAAGAGCAGAAGTAGACTATTTGGACAATCGAGTCTGCTCCACCATTCAGTCTCTGCTAATTTTCTTTTTAACACCACTCAAGATTCAAGTCTATTTTTCACGTTTATATCAAAGCAAACAGGAAAATGCCTCACTTGTATTAGCCACCAACACACAAGAGGCTGTGCTGGGGATAGGCCATAATTGTTATCACACAGAGCATACCCACAATGCTCAGCATTTTTCCAAATTTCTCCCCATAACTAATAGTCCCTTTATTAATCAAAAACTCTCAGTCTTTGCCTTAATTACACCGAATTACATGGCCTGCACAGCCCTCTGAGCCAACAAATTCCACTGATTCACCACCTTCTGGTTTAAGAGATACTTTCTCATCTCAGTTTTAAAGAGATGTTTTGAGTCGGTGCCTCATAATGGGAACAGCCTGACCACTTCCTCTTTAAAGTGGCCCTTCAATTTCCAGTTAGATCTCTCCACATCGTTTTGTCAAGTCAAGTCAAGTCAAGTCACTTTTTGTTGTCATTTCGACCATAACTGCTGGTACAGTACACGGTAAAAATGAGACAACATTTTTCAGGACCATGCTGCTACATGAAACAGTACAAAAACTACACTGAACTACATAGAAACAATACAGAAAAAAAACTACACTAGACAATGGACCTACCCAGGACTGTATAAAGTGCACAAACAGTGCAGGCATTACAATAAATAATAAACAAGACAATAGACACAGTAGAGGGCAGTAAGTTGGTGTTTGTCCAGGCTCTGGGTATTGAGGAGTCTGATGGCTTGGGGGAAGAAACTGTTACATAGTCTGGTTGTGACAGCCCGAATGCTTCGGTGCCTTTTCCCAGATGGCAGGAGGGAGAAGAGTTTGTATGAGGGGTTCGTGGGGTCCTTCATAATGCTGTTTGCTTTGCAGTTGCAGCATGTAGTGTAAATGTCTGTGATGGTGGGAAGAGAGACCCCAATGATCTTCTCAGCTGACCTCACTATCCACTGCAGGGTCTTGTGATCCAGGATGGTGCAATTTCTGAACCAGGCAGTGATGCAGCTGCTCAGGATGCTCTCAATACAACCCCTGTAGAATGTGGTGAGGATGGGGGGTGGGAGATGGACTTTCCTCAGCCTTTGCAGAAAGTAGAGATGCTGCTGGGTTCCATCAGTTCCATCTGAGTTCAATTGGGTGTCTGTCTGTGGTTCCACTGAATCATTTGATGTAAAGTACTGTACCAAAGTCTTAAGCACATATCTAGGGTAACTGAGACTTTTGCACAGTATTGTATTTGTCAACTTGGAGCAGAGTGCTAGACTGTAAATTGGCAGGAGCAAAGGTTGTTGGGATTGATGAGGTTGAAGCACCACGAGAGGGGTGTGGGACAGGTAGCAGAAAGGGAGTGCCAGTGGCTGGATGGGGCGTGGTGTGGGTGCAGACACACCTAACGCTCAGACACCAGGCAAGACCATTAGATTCCAAACAATTGGTTTGTTGATCATTACAGAATGTTTCTCTGATGCTTTCCATTCCCTCCCCTCTCCCTTCCCCTTTTCCCAACCATGATTCTCCTCTCCTTGCCCCCTTCCCACTCTCAATCTGCAATAAAGTTCCATATCAGAATCAGGTTTATCATCACTTACATCTGTCATGAAATTTGCTTTGATTGCGGCAGCAGTCCAGTGCAACACATAAGATTACGACAGTACTGTGCAAAAGTCTTAGGCACCCTAGCTATATACTATATATGTGCCTGAAACTTTTGCACACAGCTCTGTACATGTGACAAATAAAGTTAATCTTCATCTTTATCTCTGCCCCTCATGATTTTATACACCTCTCATCCCAGTGAATGAATGTCATCGAAGGCATGCCTGCTACATTTACTGATAAACAAGATAGTTAGGAAAGTAGTTCAAAGTAAATTTGTTATCAAAGTACATATATGTCACCAAATACTAGCTATCCTGAGATTTATTTTAGAAACGTAGAAACATAGAAAAACCTACTGCACAATACAGGCCCTTCAGGCCACTAAGCTGTGCCGAACAAGTCCTTAACTTAGAAATTAACTAGGGTTACCCTTAGCCCTCTATTTTTCTAAGCTCCATGTACCTGTCCAGTGTTTTCTTAAAAACCTCTATCGTATCTGACTCCATCTCCAACACCGGCAGCCCATTCTATGCACTCACCACTCTCTGCGTAAAAAACTTGCCCATGACATCTCTCTGTACCTACTTCCAAGCACCTTAAAACTGTGCCCTCTCATGCTAGCCATTTCAGCCCTGGGAAAAAGCCTCTGACTATCCACACGATCAATGCCTCTCATCATCCTATACACCTCTATCAGGTCACCTCTCATCCACTGTCGCTCCAAGAAGAAAAGGCCGAATTTACTCAACCTATTCTCATAAGGCATGCTCCCCAATCCAGGCAACATCCTTGTAAATCTCCTCTGCACCCTCTCTATGGTTTTCACGTCCTTCCTATAGTGAGGTGACCAGGACTGAGCACAGTACCCCAAGTGGGGTCTGACCAGGGTTCTAAACAGTTGCAACATTACCTCTCATTCTTAAACTCAATCCCCCGATTGATGAAGGCCAATGCACCATATACCTTCTTAACCACAGAGTCAACCTGCACAGCAGTTTTGAATGTCCTATAGACTCAGACCCGAAGATCCATCTGATCCGCCACACTGCCAAGAGGCATACCAAAATGAACCACCTCACACTTATCTGGCTTGAACTCCATCTGCCTCTTCTCAGCCCAGTTTTGCATCCTATCAATGTCCCGCTGTAATCTCGGACAGCCCTGCACACTATGCACAACACTCCCAACTTTTCTGTCATCAGCAAATTTACTAACCCATCCCTCCACTTCCTCATCCAGGTAGCAGGCATTCACAGTAGAACAAAGAAATTACAATTGAATCAGTGAAAAACCACACAATACACACACACACACACACACACACACACACACACACACACACACACACACACACACACACACACACACACACACACACACACACACACACACACACACAAGGTGAAAATGTTCAAGATCAAGTTTATTGTCATCTGATTGTGCTTACAGTGTTCGGAACCAAATGAAACAACATACCTCTGGACCCACAAACAGCACACACAGCACATAAACCATTATATTACCACAGAAACGTTTATAAAAATGTTATTCAAAAAGCATGTGAAGTGTGCAGTACAGGCAAACGGTAAACAGTAAAGAGAAGACAAACTGTGCAAATATATATATATAAAATAAATGTATGAGGAATCTATCATATTAGATGATATATGTAAATAAATATAATAATGATATGATGAGGCTAGATAGGAAAGTAATTTGATTCAATCTGGCACAGGGAGTAAAATGTGAGAAAATGTATAATTTGGCAAGAGAGTTCAGAAGCTGATTACACTAATGGGAAGAGATGGTAGAGTTCCCTGATGCACAGGCATCTTTGCTAATTCACAAAAGGCAAACATGCAGGTGTTGCATGTCATTTGGAAAACTAACAGTATACTATTGTGCTTAATTCCTTTCGCAATAAACAGGACATTATTGCTGATTATAAACGGAAGAGATTCTGCAGATGCTGGTAATCCAGAGCAACACATACAAAATGCTGGAGGAACGCTGCTGCTCAGGCAGCGTCTATGGAAATGATTAAACAGTTGGTGTCTCAGGCTGAGACCCTTCATCAGGACTGGAAAAGAACGGGGAAGTTGCCAGAATAAAAAGGTGGGGGGGGGGGGGGGAAGGGAAGGAGGACTATCTAGAGGGTGTTAGGTGAAACCAGGTGGATGAGAAAGGCAAAGGGCTGGAGATGAAGGATCTGCTAGGAGAGGAGAGTGGACTATGGGAGAAAGGGAAGAGGAAGGGTCACCAGTGGGAGGTAGTAGGCAGATGAAGGAAAAAGGTAAGAGGCCAGAGTGGGGAATCAAAGAAGAAAGAAGGGGGAGGGAAACAAAATACTGCAAGGAAAAATCAATGATCATGCCATCAGGTTGGGGACTACCTAGATGGAATATGAGCTGTTGCTCCTCCTCCCTGAGAGTGGCCTCGTCATTACAAAAGAGGAGGCCATGGACCAACATGTTGGAATGGGAATCGAGACAGAATCTAAATGACTGGCCACCAGGAAACTCCGTTGTTGACAGATGGAGTGGAGGTGTTTATTGCAAGAGGAATTGAATACAGAAGTAAGATTATGTAGGATCACTGAGACCATGTCTGGAGAACTGGTTTTATTGAAGGATGTTAATGCATTGAAAGCAGTTCACAGATGGCTAATGAAGCAAATTCCTAGAATGGGTGGGTTGCTTAATGAGTAAAGTTTTCGCTGGTTAAGCTTATATCTGCTGGAGCAACACACACAAAATGCAGGAATCCTGATGAAGGGTTGACTATTATTCCTCTCCGTAGATGCTGCCTGACCTACTGATTTCCTCCAGCATTTTGTGTATATTGATCAAGGTTTCAAGTATCTGCAGAATCTCTTGTGTTTATTATTTGATTTCATGCCCCATTCTAGAGATTACAGCACAAAGACTTGGCTGAGTGCTGTGCAGAAACGAACGAAGGGTCTTGGCCTGAAACATTGACTGTTTATTCCCTTCAATGGATCTTGCCTGACCTGCTGAGTCCCTCCAGTGTTTTGAGTGTGTGGCTCTAAATTTCCAGCATCTACAGAATATCTTGTGTTTATATCTGCTGGAGTTTCAAAGACTGAGAGGTGAATTGTTAGAAACATATAGGGCACTGAGAGGTCTTGACAGGTGATGTGGAGATAATGTTTCATCTTGGAGGACTTAAAAGCACCCTTGTTTACAAATGAGTTGGAAACGATTTAAGAAATGGTGATATGAAATTCTTTATAATTTCAGGGAATCATGAATCTTTAAGACACATTTCCTTGAAAGACGGTGGAAATAAAGTTGTGAATATTTGTAAGTAATAAAGATAGATAATTAGACCTTGCAACATAGGAATAGAATTAGGCCATTTGTCCCATCGAGACTGCTCTACCATTTGATCTTGGTTGGTTGATTAATTTTCCCTCTCAATCCCATAACTCTTATTTATCAAACTTCAAAAGTTCAAAGTAAGTTTATTATCAAGGTATGTATATGCTACCCAGAGATTCTTTACCTTGCAGAACCTATCAAACTCTAATTATACACAATAGTTTGGGTTCTGCAGCCATCTATGGAAATGAATTGAACAAATAAGCCACCCTTAATTTGATAAGTGAAGATTGCAAGAAGTAATGGCAGAATTAGGCCATTTGGCCCATCAAGCCTGATCCACCATCAATCTGCCTGACTCTGTTTTTCTCTCTGCTCCATTCTCCTATTTCCTCACCATAAAACCTTAGTCCTGCTATCAATCAGAGGAGCGGAAGATTATCAGGAATAGGCAGAAACACAGAGCTGAGCTGATTAGATCAGCCATGATCTTATGAAATGGTCTGGCAGATTTCAGTAGATGAATAATTGTGCTCTTGTCCTAATTTGAATGTTAGTATGTTTGAAGACTAATCTTATTACAACACCAAAGAAGTTCATTTATTCCACTGAGTCCTTAACAGTCCTGAATACATAAATCCCATCAGTGCCATTCACTGACAGATGGGACAAGCTTAGTTAGGCAACTTGGTCACCATGGAGGAATTGTGCAAATGGCTTGATTTCTCTGCTGTATAGCTCTGTGACTATGAAATGCAAGATTAACTCTGCTTCCCTTCACACAGATGCTCTCTGACAAGCTGAGTTGCTCCAGAATTTTCATTTCAGAGCAATTTACAAAAGTGAATCACCTTGTAGGCTTTCAGAGTCATTGTGATCTTCACAAAGCAGTGTGAATTGGCTTCACTATAAATCTCAAGAGTGTCACAAAGGAGGAACATAGAACAACAGAGGAAAAGGCCCTTCGGCCCAAAATGTTGTGCTGAACCAATTCAATTGGTAAACAAATGCCTAATTAAAGTAATTCATTTTGCCTACACAATATCCTTCCATTTTCCTCACATCATGTATCTATATAAATGTCTCTTAAAGGTCCTCAATGTTTCTGCCTCAACCACCACTACAGACAGTGCATTTCAGGCACCCACCAATCTCTGTGTAAAAACTTGTCCCTTACATCTCCTTTGAAATTATTCCAACTCACCTTAAATGCCTGGTCTTTGCTATTATTCATTTCAGCCCTTTAAAAAAGATACTCTATCCATGCTTCTCATAATCTTATAAACTTCTATCAGGTCTTCACTAGGCCTCAGGTACTCCGGAGAAAACAACCCAAGTTTTTCCAGCCTCTCTTGACAGCAAAAGCCCACTAAAGTAGGCAGCATCCTGGACAACCTCTTCTGCACTCTTTCCAAAGCCTCAACATCTTTCCTATAACAGGGCAATCAGAACTTTATGCAATACTCCAGATGCAGCCTAACTAAAGTTTTATAAACTTAACTTCCTCAATGCCTCGACTTATAAAGGCAAGCATGCTCTATGCCTTCCTTTCGACCCTATCAACCTGTGTCACCACTTTCAGGGAGCTACGAACTTGGACTTCTCAGTGATAATGCTTCCCCTAGCAGCAGTGTCCAGGATTAATGGACACAGTCTCAGTTTAAGTGGTCAGAGGTTCAGCACTGACATTTTCTTCCTTTCAGAAGGTGATGGATGTTTTGAATTCTCTCTCTGAGAATATTGTGTAGTCTCTGTACCTAAATACAGCAATTCTTCAATGGACAAAAACTACATCAAGCAAAAATTTTTAATGCAAAGGCTTGGAAAAATGCATGATAGGAATTCTAGAAGAATGATAAAAATAAATACTTACTTTATTTGTCATATTACATTGAAACACTAAAGCATGCAGTGAAATGCATTGTTTGTGTGAGCGATTAATATATTCTGAGAGTTTGCTGGGGGCAGCCTATAAGTGTCACCACACTTCAGCCATCAAAACAATGGGCCTGCAGCTCACCAACTGTAACTTGTATGTCTTTGGAGTGTAGGAGGAAACCAGAGCACCCAGAGGAAACCCATGCAGTCACAGAGAAAACGTACACACTCCTTACAGGCAGTAGTGGGAACTGAACCTCGATATTTCAGCTAGCTTTGTAAAGTATTAGACTAACCACTACCAATGTTTTCCTACACATAGAGATTATCACCATATTGGCGAGCAGCTCAACCAAGGAATTGTAACTTAAAAGTCTCTGGGCATAACAGACACTTATAGATTTATAAATTTTGAAAAGGAGAATTTCTATCATTTCAAGATAGAGGTCAATAAATTTCAAAGTTAGGAAGGAAACTAAGGAAGATGTGATAATTACTGGGAAGAGTTGCTGAGGTGAGAAGATCCACATTTGTATTATTGAATACTGAACAATGAAGAATGAATGGTTTCTCCTGCACCTGTTTCTACTGTTGACGCAAGTCTTGTGCTCTTCCTTACCTAGACTTAGAGTCTAGAGCACTACAGCACAAAAACAGGTCCTTCAGTCCATCTGACCTATGCTGAATTCTTAATCTGCTTAGTCCCATCAACTTGCATTCGCACCATAGCCCTTCATACCCTTCCCATCGAGGTACCTATCCAAATTCCTATTAAATGTTGAAATTACTCCTGCATCCTCCACTTGTGTTGGCACTTCATTCCACACACTCACCACCCTCTGAGTGAGAAGATCTCCCTCATGCTACCCTTAAGTATTTCACCTTTCATTTTTTAAGCCATGACTTCCCATACTTGACTCACACAACTTCAGTGGAAAATGCCCTATGTATAACTCTCATAACCTTGTATACCTCCATCAAATGTTCTCTCAATCTTCTATGTTCTAGGGAAAGAAGTCCTAACTTCTTTAACCTTTCCCGCTAACTCAGGTCCTCGTGTCCTAGCAACATCCTTGTAAATTTTCTCTGCACTCTTTCAATCTTATTGACATATTTCCTGTAGGTAGGTGACCAATACTACACATAATACTCCAAATTTGGCCTCACCAATGTCTTATATATATTTTTCTTTATAACATATAATATGAGGGGTGATTGATAAGTTTGTGGCCAAAGATAGAAGGAGTCAATTTTAGAAAACCCAGCACGCTTATTTTTCAAAATAGTCCCCTCCTACATTTACACACTTAGTCCAGCAGTGGTGAAGCATCTGGATCTTGGACCTCCAGAAAGTGTCCACGGCATGGGTGATTGATAAGTTCGTGACCTAAGGTAGAAGAAGATGAGTTATACAGCTCTTGTTACATGCACATGTAACACTCTAAGGTCAACTCTTTGAGTGATTATGCAGAAGTTTGAAGTTAATACCTCGTCTCCTTTTACCTTAGGCCACAAACTTATCAATCGCCCCTAGTGTGGACAGTTTCTGGAGGTCCAAGATCCGTATACTCCATGACCACTGGACTAAGTGTGTAAATGTAGGAGGGGACTATGTTGTGAAATAAATGAGCTAGGTTTTCTAAAACTGACTCCTTCTACCTTAGGCCACAAACTTATATATCTATCTATCTCAGGTGCCTTTTCACAACACAGTAGTAATTTTGTCTATTGATTAGTATTGCTGTCATGAAAAAAATACATATTTCATGACAATTTGTGAGTGATGATAAACCTGATTTTGATACAGGTCTATATTGAATTGAATTGAATGGAATTGAATTGATTTTATTACTTACATCCTTCATATTGTCAACTGGGAGTGGGAAAGGGATAGGGATAGGGGACTCATGGTTGGGAAGAGGGGAAAGGAGAGGGGAGGGAATGGAAAGCAACAGAGAGGCATTCTGTAATGATCAATAAACCAATTGTTTGGAATCAAATGGCCTTGCCTGGTGTCTCAGGACTGGGTGTGTCTGCACCTGCACCACAACCGCCCTGGCACTCCTTCTCTGCCACCTGCCCACCTCCTCTCACAGTGCTCCACCCTCACCATTCCCAACACCCTTTGCTCCTGCTAGATTTACAAACTCACTCTCCACTCTATATGGACATATACAGTACTGTACAAAAGTCTTAAGCACCCTAACTATATCTATGTGCCTGACTTTTGCACAGTCTGTGTCCTTTGATCAAAACCATGCTAAGGGCACTAGGCCCCTTTGGAATGTCAGACCAGAGTAGTGTAGCAGTCAGAATGACGTTATTACAGCTTGGGGCATTCCAGAGTTCAGAGTTCAATTCTGGCACTGGTGCCATTCTATAATGTCATTTTACATCCTCCCTGTGGAATCCATGGGATTTCCCAGGAGGTGATCCAGTTTCTGCCCACAATCCAAAGACATACCTGGTAGGTTAACTGATAATTGTAAATTGTCCTGTGTTTAATTTATGATTAATCAGAGTTTTGGGGTTACTGGGGCGGCATGGCTCAAAGGCTGGAATGGCCTACTCCACACCGTACTGCTAAATAGATGAAAAATAAATGTGATTCATATCTCGACAAATTGCTACCCAGTAAATGATGATAACTGCAAATATACACTGCAATATTAATCTGTTTGTCTCCATTGTGTACTCATTACTGCCATCTATGTTGCCCCTAGCAACTGCTATCACAAAAAATCACTGGGTAGGTAGACACTGCCTCAAGTAAAGGAATTCTTTCTAATTTGCTTGCAGAGCAAGTCACTGATCAGTCCAAATGTTTCACTCTATACACAGCTCAGTAAATTGGCTAGAAGGAGGCAAAGCATTAGAATGAAATGAACACAGCACGTCAATTCTTATACATCACTAGAAATTAACTGTTTTTTTCTCTTCCATCTCTGGCAATATGACTTGAATATTTTCCAGCGAATTTTCATTTTGTTCCAATCAAGTACTTTATTGAAAGTTTTCAAGAAGGACAAAAGAATTCTCTGCTAGCCGTTACTTACTACCCTATCAGTTTACTTGGTCACTGTTACAGTACTGCTTCTGGCAAGTTTCTGAGTTTAGTTCACTGTGATTGGTTTGTCATCATTATTAATATTGATGTTGGCATTATTAATATTGATTTATTACTGTCACCTGTACTGAGGTACAGGGAAAAATTTTCTTTTGCATGCCTTCCATGCAGATCATTTCTTTATTTCAGTGCATTGAAGTTTCACAAGAGAAGAGCAATAAGCCAGGGGAAAGATTTGACACATGTACATCGAAACATCAAAACATACAGTGAAATACATCCTTTGCATCAACAACCAACACAGTCCAACGATGACCTCTGGGCAGCTCGTGTCACCAAGCTTCCTGTGCCAACACAGCATGCTCACAGCTTACTGACCTTAATTGTACGTCTTTGGAATGTGCGAGGAAACTGGAGCACATGGACGAAACACACCCAGTCAGACAGAGGGAGAATGTACATACTCCCTACATACAACGATGGAAATTGAATTCATGACCGCAACCCCTCATACTTCTAAACTGGAACGAGTATAGTTCCAGAGCCATTAAACATTCCTCATACAATTACCCTCACGTTCCCAGGATCATATGGATCTTTTCCTGTGGAGGCCTGTAGAGGTCAGTGGACAGAGGACATTCAGAAGTCCAATGAAGAGACTCGCCTAGAAACGTTGGCTGTTCATTTACTTCCATAATTACTGCCTGACCTGGAAATAATTGACTGGACAAAGTCAGTCAGCTAAGGGGAATAAGAGAAGTATCTTTTAGGAATATCTTTCATTGGAGTTTTCTACTCTGACACCTGTAGATAATGAGTTATTGGATTCATTAAGCTCAGAAAAATATTTTAAATCCTCTGGCTTGAGCAGAGTTTGGATTGATTTGGTCAAGTTAGATGGAACCAAAGAGAGTCATAGAAAAGTACAGCACAGAACCAGGTCCTTAGTCCATGCTGAACCACTGAAACTGTCTAGTCCTATTGACCCGCTCCTGGGCCATAGCCCTTCCATGTACCTATCCAAACTTCTCTAAGTGTTGAAATGAAGCTTGCACACACCATTTCTGCTGTTCCACACTTTCACGACCCTCTGAGTGAGGAAGATACCAAGTAGGAGCAGACAGAAAAGCAAGAATGAAATCTGTGAAGCATGTCACCCAGTCTGTAGCATACTTGGAAAGGTGGTGTTTATATCTGAATTAGCATTAAACGTCAACATCACAGATGTAACACTGTGAATCCTCAAGTTAGGAAAGAGATATGTTTCACTTGTAAATATTTTGTCAAATCTGTTGGAATTCTTTGAAGAAATAACAAGCAGGATAGAAAAGAAAATCGGTGGATGTTGTGAACCTGGATTTTCAAAAGGCCTTTCACAAGCCTCACACATGAGGCTGCTTAACATGTGAAGAGCCCATAGTATTACAGGAAAGATAGATTGAGCATTGGCAAATTGGCAGGAGGCAAAGAGTGGGAATAAAGAGATACTTTTCTGGCTGGCTGCTGGTGACTAGTAGTGTTCCACAGGGATCTGTTTTGGGACTTCTTTTTACATTATATGTCAATGATTTGGATGATGGTATTGATGGCTTTGTGACCAAGTCTGAGAATGATATGAAGATAGGTGGAGGGGCAGGTAGTTTTCACAATGAAGAGAAGCTACAAAGGACTTAGACAGATTAGGAGAATGGGGAAAGAAGTATCAGATAGAATAGTGTCAGGAAGTCTATGATCATGCACTTTGGTAGAAGAAATAAAAGGGTTGACCATTTCCTAAATGGGGAGAAAACTCAAAAAATCTGAGGTGCAAAGGGACTTGGGAGTTCTTGTGCAGGATTCCATAATAGTTAATTTGCAGGTTGAGTCTATGATGAGAAAGGCAAATATGATGTTAGCATTCATTTCAAGAGGAGTAGAATATAAAAGCAAGGATGCAATGTTGAGGCTTTATAAAGCACTGGTGAGGCCTGACTTGAAGTATTGTGAAGAGGTTTGGGCCCCTTATCTAAGAAAAGATATGTTGACATTGTAAAGGGTTCAAAGTAGGTTCACGAAAATGATTGTAGGACAGAGAAGCTTGTCTCATGACAAACATTTGATGGCTTTGGGCTTCTGCTCACTGGAATTCAGAAGAATGAGGGATGACCTCATTGAAACTCATCGAATGTTGAAAGGTCTCAATAGTGCAGATGTGGAGAGGATGATTCCTGCTGGGGGAGTCTAAGACCAGAGGTCGCAGCATCAGTATAGAGGAATGCTTATTTAAAACGGGGATGAGGAGGAATTTCTTCAGCCAGAGGGTGGTGAATCTGTGGAACTTGTTGCCACAGATGGCTGTGGAGGCCAAGTCACTGGGTATATTTAAGGCAGAGGTTGATAGATTCTAGCAAAACACACAAAATGCTGGTGGAACGCAGCAGGCCAGGCAGCATCTATAGGAAGAAGTACAGTCGACGTTTCAGAAAAAGACCCTTCGTCTGGACTAACTGAAAGAAGAGATAGTAAGAGATTTGAAAGTGGAAGGGGGAGGGGGAGGGGGAGATACGAAATGATAGGAGAAGACAGGAGGGGGAGGGATGAAGCTAAGAGCTGGAAAGTTGATTGGCAAAAGGGATACACAGCTGGAGAAGGGAGAGGATCATGGAACGGCTTATCTACTGATATGTACTATAAGCCTACAGACTCTCACAGCTACCTGGACTATTCCTCTTCCCACCCTGTCTCTTGCAAAAATGCTATCCCCTTCTTGCAATTCCTCCATCTCCGCCACATCTGTTCTCAGGATGAGGCTTTTCATTCCAGGACGAAGGAGATATCTTCCTTTTTTAAAGAAAGGCGCTTCGCTTCCTCCACCATCAACTCTGCTCTCAAACGCATCTCTCCCATTTCCCGCACATCTGCCCTCACCCATCCACCCGCCACCCCACTAGGGATAGGGTTCCCCTTGTTTTCACCTCCCACCCCACCAGGCTCCAGGTCCAACATATAATTCTCCATAACTTCTGCCACCTCCAACAGGATCCCACCACCAAGCACATCTTTCCCTCCCCCCCTTTCTGCTTTCCACAGGGATCGCTCCCTATGTGACTCCCTTGTCTATTTGTTCCCCCCCCCATCCCTTCCCACCGATCTCCCTCCTGGCACTTATCCTTGTAAGTGGAACAAGTGTTACACCTGCCCTTACACCCTCCCTCACCACCATTCAGAGCCCCAGACAGTCCTTCCAGGTGAGGCGACACTTCACCTGTGAGTCAGCTGGTGTGGTATACTGTGTCTGGTGCTCCCGGTGTGGCCTTCTATATATTGGTTAGACCTGATGCAGACTGGGAGATCGTTTTGCTGAACACCTACGCTCTGTCCGTCAGAGAAAGCAGGATCTCCCAGTGGCCACACATTTTAATTCCACGTCCCATTCCCATTCTGATATGTCTATCCATGGCCTCCTCTACTGTCAAGATGAAGCCACACTCAGGTTGGAAGAACACCTTATATACCGGCTGGGTAGCCTCCAACCTGATGGCATGAACATTGACTTCTCTAACTTCCGTTAATGCCCCTCCTCCCCTTCTTACCCCATCCCTTATTTATTTATTTGTTTGTTTGTTTGTTTGTTTGTTTATTTATTTATTTATTCCCCCTTTTTTCTCTCTCTGTCCCTCTCACAATCACTCCGTGCCTGCTCTCCGTCTCCCTCTGGTGCTTCCCTCCCCCTTTCTTTCTCCTTAGGCCTCCCGTCCCATGATCCTCTCCCTTCTCCAGCTGTCTATCCCTTTCACCAATCAACTTTCCAGCTCTTAGCTTCATCCCTCCCGCTGCTGTCTTCTCCTATCATTTTGGATCTCCCTCTTCCCCTCCCACATTTAAAACTCTTACTATCTGTTCTTTCAGTTAGTCCAGACGAAGGGTCTTGGCCCAAAACGTCGACTGTACTTCTCCCTATAGATGCTGCCTGGCCTGCTGCATTCCACCAGCATTTTGTGTGTGTTGCTTGAATTTCCAGCATCTGCAGATTTCCTCGTGTTTGCGTGGATAGATTCTTGAATAGTCAGGGCCTGAAGAGATACGGGGAGAATGCAAGAGATAGGGGCTGAGAAGGAAAATGCATCAGCCTTGATGAAATGGTGAAGCAGACTCGATGGCCAAATGGCTTAATTCTGTTCCTACATCTTATGGTCTTATAGTCTACATTAAATTTCATAACATGTTAAGTGTGGGCAAAATGCATTGAGAGATTTTGGCACAGTTTATACCCAAGGATGGAGAGACATATTACTCCTCCTAGCAAGGAGATGTCAAAGATAGATTTTTTTTAATGTAAAGGGTAGTGTGTGCTAGAATGAAGTGCCAGGAGTGGTGGTAGAGACAGATACATAAGGTGCATAAGATACATTGGGCAGATTTAAGAGACTCTTAAGTAGGCACGTAGATGATAGAAAAATGGTGGGTATGTGGGAGGGAAAGATTAGACTGATCTTAGAGTAAGTTAAAAGATCGGCCAAAGGGTCTGTACTGTGCCATACTGCTCTATGTTCAATGTCCTAAATGTTACCCATCCTCTGAGTTTCTCGTAAGCATGATGTAATTGTCTCCTGAGAGTGGGGTGATGTGATCTCACGTGATGGCATGTTCCAGCCGGTATAAAAGGGGAGACTGTAGTTTGTTGCATAGTTGTTTTGTTGGGGAGTCACAGTCGGTGGTTACGTAATTGTAGAAGGGGAGCGAGAGTGAAGAATTACCAGCTTCATGCGAACCCAAAAAATTGGGTAGAAATCAACGGCGTTCTGTGTGTCTTGCAGTGATTGATGTGAATTGTGGCACACACTTTTGGTTAACCCTTGCATGGTCTCGGGGGTGTATGGTGACCACCTCCGGCAAAAGGTCAGTTACTTAGAGAAGTCTTATTCTTTGGGATCGCTTCAGAAAAGGCATTTCTCAGCTGGGATCTGCGTCAGCAGTTTCGTCTTTTCTTCAAGAATTGCTCATTGCTGGTTCGGGAAGTCTCTCCTCTCACTTACTTTATGAATCATATGGACTTATTAAGCTACCACTTTAAGACTGTGCTTGAGTAAGATCTGTTAAGAATTATCTCTGATTTCGACATTTTGATAACTATAGATGCATAGCACTGTTAATTTCCATTTAAGTTAATCATTTGTTTACCTTTCAATGTTTTTGAGTAGAGGTTAATAAATTTCATTGTTCATTTATAAAAACCCACCTCAATTTCATATCTATTGCTGTTGGTACGTAACATAAAAATATGGAGCTGTAAGGCAGAAATAGTGCAGAAGTCACCAATAGCATTTCAGCAAAAATTCACTAAAAGAGCACTTATAAATAAATGTAAAATAATACAAATGAACATGTCATCAGATAATTGAATGAAAATGATCATCTTCTTGTAAAGCATTGTCTGCAATTGATAAACTCATACAACACAGAAACATCCCATTTAGCCGAACTGGACATGGCATGCAAGATTCTCATCTATGTCCAATTGCCCTTCTTTGGCCCATAACCCCTTTTTGGTACCCTTCCATAAGGCAAATTACTTTTATTTTATTATATTCTTTTTTTGAGATCTGGACATTGTTTAAATTTATTGCCATCACTAACTATCATTGAGGAGGTGTTGCTGAGTTATCTACAACTAAGTACACTTTAATAAATATACCTGTATACCTGCTCATTATTGCAAATATGTAATCAGCTAATCACATGGTAACAACTCAATGCATACATACACAGTCAAGAGGTTCAATTGTATTCAGATCAAACGTCATGTTCTGTATTTAATATTTAAGTAATATTTCAGTAATCTTGTATATATATATATATATATATGTTGATTAAACATTTATTTTTGTTTCAAGCATTCATTATAGGTTATATGTATAAAAACATGAATTGCACACGTTATCATGCTACCACGTGATACGTATGCATCTCGTTTAAAGTACAGACCTGCATTTCTGGACTCCTGTGTAATCCTGTGAAATGGTTTAATGATTTGAACAGATAAGAATGGAGAAAAAATGTGATCTAAGTGACTTTAACCATGGAATGATTTTTGGTGCCAGACGGATGGGTTGAGCTTCTCAGAAGCTGCTGACTTAGGATTTTTATGCACAACAGCTTCTAGAGTTGTGAAAAACAAAAAGAAAACATCAGGTGAGTGGCAGTTCTGTGGGCAAAAAACATCTTCTTAATGCAAGAGGTTAGAGGAAAATGGCCAGAATGGTTCAAGCTGAAAGGAAGGCAAAAATAACTCAAATAAACACATATTACATCAGTGATGCACAGGAGAGCATACCTGAACACACAACACATCGAACCTTGGAGTGGATGGACTACAGAAGCAGAAGATCACAAACATACACTCAATGGCCACTTTATTAGGTAACGGAGGTATCTAATAAAGTGATCACTGGGTGTAATTTGCATTTTAGCAAATATTAATGAATAAACCATTTATAGATCAGACTAGGTTGGATGAAAAACTTCTTCAACCTGCAAAACAACAAAGGGTAGCTTGTTTATTTAACATAATCTAGCTGTTCTTGTGTTTGTAAGTACTAAAACTAGATTTTACAAATTACATGATATTAATCAGAAAATTAAAGATACCAGTTACTGTGGTGGGATTTGGACCCAGGTCTGTGGATTACAAATCCAGTAGTTTAACAGTTACAACCTTCTTGAGTGTGGCCTTTTCTCATTACTACCATCAGGGAAGAGGTACAGGAACCTGAAGACCAACAGCTAACAGTTAATTCCCCAGCTAATTTCTGAATGTTCCATGAACGCCAATCCATTATTCCACCTTGGCACTATTTATGTATTTATTGTAACTTGTGGTAGTTTTTTTTAATAATGTCTTGCTCTGTACTGCTGCCACAAAGCAACAAATTTTATAGCAACATACACAACCATTTATATTCCTTCTGGGTAGCCTCCAACCTGATGGCATGAACATCGATATATCTAACTTCCAGTAATTGTTACCCCTCCCCCTTGCTTCTTTTTTCATTCTTCACTCTGGCTCCTCTATTATCCCTTCTCCTCCTCTCACCTGCCTGTTGCCTCTGGCTGGTGACCTTCTCCTTCTCTTTCTGCCATAGTCTAGTCTCCACTCCTATCAGAATCCTTCTTTCCTGCTCTGTAAATTTCCACCTATCATCTCCATGCTTCTTACTTCCTTCCCCACCTACCTGGCTTCACCTATTACCTTCCAGTTTGCCGTCCTTCCCCTCCACCCACCTTCTTATTCTGGCTTTATTCCCCTTTTCGTCCAGTCCTGATGACGGGCATTGGTACAAAATGTCGCCTGTTTATTCATTTCCATGGATGCTGCCTGATCTGCTGCTTTCCTTCAGGATTTTGTGTGTGTTGCTTCAGATTTCCATCATCTGAAGAGTCTCTTGTGTTTAAAAATTTAATGAAATTTGTTATTGATAATAAATTTGATGCCGATTCTGATTTGAGGTTCTTAAGGCTACAATATTCCTGGCAGATAGATGAGCCAAGTCTCCTTCAGAAGGATGAGTCAAATCTTGTTTGGCATTGGCATATAAGATGTGATGAGTCTCCACAAACTTGCATTGGACTGGAAGATGCAGACTATTTCCTTAGCATCTGATCAACTGATGAGTGACATTAAATAGTGATGTCTTGAAGCCTCACTTTTTATTTTTTAAATGTTATTTTAGAGACACAGGCAATTCTGGCCCAGCGAGCTGTAGAGACCAGCAACCCACCTATTTAACCCTAGCCTAGTCAGAGGACAATTTAGAATGACCAATTCATCTTCTAACTGGTACATCTTTGGACTGTGGGAGTAAATCAGGGCATCTGAAGGAACTCATGCAACTGCACAGAGGACATATAAACTCCTTATAGAGGATGCTAGAATTGAACACTGAACTTTGAAGCTGCAAGATTGTTGTGTTAACTGCAACACCACCTCATTTGGTCCAGGAAATGCCTGTCTGCAGTTGTTTACGGCTAATCAATACCAGTGAGTACAAAAATTACGTCTCATCTGCATTTTAAAGAGAGCTGTCTTTATCAAAGCCAAACAAGTCTCCATGAAGCCACCTTATAACCTGAGGCAAAGTATTTTGAAGCTCGTGTTTATTGCAAACAAGTTTGACAGCAGCAATTGACATTGCGCTGAATTTCTCCAGTGTAATAGAAAACATTTCTTTTGCACCTTGAGATAACTTTGTCAATTGTTTTTGACAGTTTGCAAATCCAGAAACACTTTAGAAAACTCATCAAGCATGCTCCATTCTCCCCAGCCATTGATAGACACAAGTCGAACAAAGGAGAGAGCAGTACCATCAAAGGTATTTGTGAAGTAACAAATTGGAGGAACTCCCTGCGACAGGCAACACTTGACAGTTCTGATGCAGTGTTTCAACCCAAAATACTGACAATTCCTTCCCCACCCACACACAATTACTGATTGACCCACTGTGTGAGATCCTCTGGATTCCAGCAGCTGCATTTTCTTGTGTATTTATGTTCCCTTTTTCCTAATTCTGAACCAGAATTGAAACCAGGTTTATTATCACTGGAAAATATTGGGAAATTTACTGTTTTGTGGCAACAGTATAGGGTAATACATTTAAAAAATGCTGTAAATTACAATTATCTACTTAAGAGGCTGAGAGGAAAATTGGATCAGCCATAATGAAATGGCGCTGCTGACTCAGAAAGCCAAATGGCCTAATTCTGCTCCTATATATTCTAGTCTTATGTCTTAAGCGCATCGCCCTGACTGTGGCCCTAGGCCGCCGACAGCAGCTTGCCAGAGTCCTCTGTCCTGGGCCAGTTTTTCAACTTCTGTCCAAGTGTAGCTCATCTTCTTGGTGTACCCTTCCTCTCCCAGAGAGAGCAAGGATACACTTGGAGACAAATTGAGCTTCTTTTGGCGTTTCTGTAGCTCTGGGATTTTACGGGATGAGATTGGTAGCCCCATGCCCATCCTTCCTACTTTTGCAGCTGGGCTTGGGACCGTCTATGGCATAGTTATAAGCTGTTATTAAAGATATATTAAAACATATAAATAACTAAAAAAAGAGAGCAAAATGGTAAGGCAGTGCTCATGGGTCACAGACCATTCAGAAATCTCATGGCGGAGGGGAAGAAGCTGTTCCTAAATCTCTTCTTATGGACAGAAATGTTAACTGCTTCTCTGTTCATCATGTCAGCCCAGCCATGCTTCTGGAACGTTTCAGAGCCAGCACTGAACCCTCAAACCCATCAGACGAAGAATGACAGAGTCATTGAGATATACAGGATGGAGAGGACTGTGGAGAAAAAGTGAAGCGAAAGGCAAATTATACGATTATTTGAATATTCTTCAATGATTCTAACTCTTTTGAAAGGCTTTCTTTTTGTTAACTTTATAGCGTCCCATGTACCCAAGAGATTCTGCCGACTGTAGAAATCCAGAGTAACGCACACAAAATGCTGAAGGAATTCAGCAGGTCAGGCTGTATGTATGGAAAGGAATAAAGAGTCAACATTTCAGGCTAAGACCCTT
Organism: Hemitrygon akajei; assembly: GCF_048418815.1. Lineage (NCBI taxonomy): Eukaryota > Metazoa > Chordata > Chondrichthyes > Myliobatiformes > Dasyatidae > Hemitrygon > Hemitrygon akajei. Next base: position 36,344,461 of record NC_133138.1, on the reverse strand, counting down.
CCTCAAGTCTGTAAAGGAAGGGGGAAGAAGTCAGAATAAGGGTGGGGGGAGAGAGTTAAAAATAGACAAATAGATAGATCATAAACACATGAATAAATAAACAAATAAGCAATAAATACCAAGAACATGAGTTTTAGAATTCTTGAAATCCATAGGTGGTGGAATCAGTCCGGGGAAGGTGATAGGTGAAGCCGGTTGATGGGGAAGGTGAGTGGATGGCGAGGAGGGTGTTGAAGTGAGATGCTGAGAGGTGATAGGGAAAGGGAAAAGAGCTGAACATGAAGGAGTTTGATTGTATAGGATAGTGGACCATGGGGGAAAAGGAAGGAGGAGGGTGTAGACGATATCCCATTAACTTGCACTCCCACAAATTTGTTCAAAGATCAAAGTAAACTTATTATCAAAGTCCATATACTGTGTGCCACCATAGGACACCCTGAGATCTATTTTCTTCTGGGCATTCACTGTAACTATAAACAAATACAATAGAATCAATGAAAGACCTTGAAACTCAGACAAAAGAAAACAATGTGTAAAAGACAATAAACTGTGCAAGTATATAGAAAAATAAATACATAAGCAATAAATATTGAGAACATGAGATGAAGAGTCCTTGAAAGTGGGTCCATAGGTTGTGGGAACAATTCTGTGTTCCCACAACTTCCAAACTTCCAGAAGTTTGTTCAAGTCCAAATTGGAAACTTCTGGAAATTTGGCCTTTTGGACAAGGAAGTAAGGAATAATTAGGAACCGAAGTGACAAGCCTTACTTATCAATTACCTAGCATGCTTGTATATTGTGGAGTAGGAGAGATGCTCCAAAAGACAATAAGGCATGGGAACAAAATTTAGGCCTCCATCTCAAAAGTACTTACCGGTAATTGTTTTTAATCCACTTTGAAACGCCTTGAAGACATAGTGAAATGGCATATAAATAGTTGCCTTCATTATTACTTCTTTTTGGAATAAATGTTATTCATGAAATCTAACACATTAATTTAAGTTTAAGTTTGTTGTAGCTGAATTTAGTCCTGCTCTTTGCATTTAAAGTTAAGCTTAAATGATAAATTTAATCTGGATCTTTACTGCTGAATCCTAAATAAATGTCATGGACTCTGCAAAAACTTCCAAATTAGAATAATTTATGCTCCCATTTACTAATAATCACATTACAAAATGAGTTCTGAATTCCACTGTGCAATAGCTCTATTGACCTGTCAATGGTGATATGTTTTCTGTTATTAAAAATCCTTTTGTAAAAAAGAGACTTTTTATTTTGATAGGAAACTTCTTGTTTATCTTGCATGCAAATTTTTATAGAATAACTCCACTGATATTTGCTGATATTTTGAAAGAACCAGTGACATTCATTTCAAAATGTAAGTACTCTTCTTCAGGGTATGGACTTTGTAGTCATGCTGACCATTTCAATCAACTGCTTTCCAAGGCCCATGTGCGATCGTGTAGGGTTGTTCTTTTCTAAATGATGTAAACTCCTTCTATATTGAAAATTCCTCCATAGTTCTGTAAAGGTTGCTTGGGAGATCCAAGACGTATCCTCTTCTCATTGCTACCATCAGGGAGGAGGCACAGGAGCCTGAAGACACACATTCAATGATTTAGGAACAGATTCTTCTCCTCTGCTATGAAATTTCTGAACAGACAATTAACCCCTGTGCATCACCTTGCTATAATTTCTTTTTTGCTCAGCTTGCCCTGCTTATTTAATGTGTTATTTCTTATAGTACTTTACAGCTTGTTTATAATGCACCACAATATACTTCTGCTGCAATACAACGTATTTCATAACATACTGTATGCCAGTTATATTAAACCTCATTCCGATTCTGATTCCTTTATGTGAAATGTATTACAATAAAGTTTTCTGAAGATTATTATATCCGGGGTGGGGGTGGTTGGGGTGTAGGGTGTGGATAAGCTCCCACTACCCATTAAATGTTCCCAATGGTGTGCATCTCAAATAGCCTCTGACAAACAAGTCCAGCTCCTGGCCTTCATGTCTGGCTTAGCTACCAAATCCAGTGGAACAGTACCTACTGACAGAAGAAAGGTAAAAGTGGGTTACTGGCACCTTAAAACCAGTCGCTTTGAGCAAATGGGGCTTGGCAGCTGTGGTTAGCAGCTCATCTAGGAGAAGGAAATCTCTGATCTCAAACCTCTGCTGCTTTGATAGATAGATAGATAGATAGATAGATACTTTATTCATCCCCATGGGGAAATTCAACATTTTTTCCAATGTCCCATACACTTGTTGTAGCAAAAACTCATTACATACAATACTTAACTCAGTAATAATATGATATGCATCTAAATCACTAACTCAAAAAGCATTAATAATAGCTTTAAAAAAAGTTCTTAAGTCCTGGCAGTTGAATTGTAAAGCCTAATGGCATTGGGGAGTATTGACCTCTTCATCCTGTCTGAGGAGCATTGCATCGACAGTAACCTGTCGCTGAAACTGCTTCTCTGTCTCTGGATGGTGCTATGTAGAGGATGTTCAGGGTTTTCCATAATTGACCGTAGCCTACTCAGCACCCTTCGCTCAGCTACCGATGTTAAACTCTCCAGTACTTTACCCACGACAGAGCCCGCCTTCCTTATCAGCTTATTAAGACGTGAGGCGTCCTTCTTCTTAATGCTTCCTCCCCAACACGCCACCACAAAGAAGAGGGCGCTCTCAACAACTGACCTATAGAACATCTTCAGCATCTCACTGCAGACATTGAATGACGCCAACCTTCTAAGGAAGTACAGTCGACTCTGTGCGGCTAGATCCACTCATGGGGAAGGCTTCGGGAGTAAGCCCTGAGGAAAAATCTGGAGTTGAAGTCCCTAAGTCTGCTCTACTTTGAGTTCAATGCTGACTGGCAACTCCTGTGATGCGGCTGTTGCCAAAGAGCATCAGTCTCAGCCGATTAATCAGGGGGAGCTTGCTCTCCATATCATACTGCCCTGGCTTGCGTATCACATACAGCTGGGCCACACCACCCATGGTTGACCCAACCAATGGAGGAGTCCCTCATCACAACAAAAAGCTGTTACAAATCTGTCCTTATGTCGACTGCTTGACTTCACAAAGAGGAAGGAGAGAAAATATGTGCCATTCTATACCGGGGGTGGGGAGGTGGTAAGACAGCAGTTTTAACATATCGGGTGATGTATCCTGGGCCCAGCACATTGATGTATTCACATGGAAGTTGCATCAGCGTCACTTCAAGATGGTGGCACAATGCAGCTTGCAGTGGCCACTCCTGAGCTGATATGTTATTTGTCAAGTGGGGTGCCGTGCGCAATCCTAATCTAATGAAAAATGGACGTGGGAGCACGGAGCATGGAGGAACATCTGGACATCTTCAGGAAGGCCCTCTTCATTGCTGCTGCTGCTGTGAGGTCCGGGTCTCTACTGAGGAGAACAGGCCCCCAGTCCTCGGGGTCACGTTGCCAGTGGACGGTGGCGGGGGCTTCTTAATTTGTTCGGCGGAGGATGGTGCTCGGAGAAGCTGTGCCGGAGGGGATGGTCGGAGGCTTGGAAGTTCGATGGACTCGGAGTCCGCTGCGGTCAGGTCGCTTTCAGTGTGTGCTGCATCTGAGAGGCTGAGTTGGGTGGCGCTGTGGAAGTCCATAGCGGGGGTATTCCCTTCTGCCGCCGGCATGGGATGACGAGTCTATCAGGACCCTGAGGACTTGTGGAAACTGTGTGGTGGTTTCTTTCAAACTTATAGTCTTTTGACATCTTTGGAATATTTTTACTGTGCCCATGGTCTGTTTTTTTATCAATGGTATTGTTTGCACTATTGTAACTATATGTTGTAACTATGTGGTTTTGTGCAGGCCTTGTAGCTTTAGTTTTTGGTCTTGTTTTGTCTTGGATTTGGAGCTCTTTTCCAGGGAACGCACTAAGATGGTAGCGCGATATTAATACGTACTCTGGATTGGGGATTGCCAAACGTTATGTGTATTTTCTGATGTAGTCTATTTTGTCATGTGCTTTGTTGATATCATTTTGGAGGAACGTTGTCTCATTTTTTAACTGCATTGCATTTGTGGTTTTTAAATGACAATAAACTGAATCTGAATCTGAACTAGTTTCTTAGGGGGTCAGGGGTGTTTGGTTTGTCACCAAAGACTCTAACAAACTTCTACAGATATATTGTTGGATGTGTCCAGACTAGTTGTGTCATGGTCCACTATGGCAAGTTCTAGTGGATGGGAATGTAAGGAGCCTCAGAGAGTAGTGGTCTCTGCCCTATTCATACCCTTTACACCCCTATCTAGGGTAGTAGCTACAGGAGGTCCTGCCTCATGGAGGCAACATCCATCATCAAAAACAAAGGCATTTCTTCAGATGTTGGAAAACCAGAGTAGCATACGAGCGATTCTGGAAGATCTCAGCATCCTTGGAAATGAATAAACAGTTGGTATTCAGACTGAGAGCCTTCATCAGGACTGGAAAGGAAGGAGGAGGGTGCCAGAATAAAACAGTGGGAGGAGGAGGAGAAGGAGGACTAGCTAGAACAGGGTGGGTGGAGCTAAAGATGGTGCCAGTGGGTGACTTCTCCCAGCTCATGAGCGAAACAGTTAAATTCTTCCTTTTTTAATGTCTCTGTTTTCCTTTTTCAGAGTGGTTGGTGCCCCAGTGGGATCTTGGTCTACAGTGACACTCAAAAACTGTGTTCTGCATGAGCTTGCCAATGAGCTGCATTTCGGTATGTCCAGGTTTGGCCTGAAGTCGGTGACTTTGGGGTCTGCACTGCCTCTGCGCACATGAACTCTCACCGGTGTCACGTACTGAAGTGTAGCGGTAGCTGGAACATCGTAGACTGTGAGAGTTGCTGTCAGAGTGCTCTACACTCGCTAATCAATTTGCCGATTCTCAAGTTAGAGAACTCCGAAATAAAAAGCAGTGCTTCAGACTGATGACAGCATTGAAATAGCGACCGTTGCCTCTCCTGTTGCTGTGGGATGAGAGCCTGAGGGACGTCAATAATGTTGGAGCAAACAGTTAGTTTTTGAGGTACTGCAGACCATGGATTCTCTTCGGGGGCTTTGATGTTGCTGGCATGGTGGGTGGTGAGAATGCTGATACTTTATGCTGGAATAAGTGGGGGAAGAGAATTGATGCAGATTGTGCGTGGGAGAGGAACAGGGGGCTTTGGGGTTCTTGCGTCCTTTTTCTGTCATTGGTTCTTTGTTTTTTCGATTTTGAGAATGTCTGCAGAGAGGAAGAATTTCAGATTTTATATTGTATACATTTTCTGATATTAAATGAAACTTCTGAACTATTGAATTACAGAAAAACATTTCCCAAACTTTTTTATGCCGTGGACCCCTGAGGGTTCTGTGGACCGCAGACTGGGAACTCCTGAGCGACAAGGTGACAGGTGAAGCCAGATGGGTGGGAAAGTTCAAGGGCTAGAGGAGAGGGATATGATAGTTGAGGAGAGTAGAGCATGGAAGAAAGAGAAGGGAATAGGATGATACCCCAACCATCTTGGTCATACCAGCTTCTCACAGCTACCATCGGGCAGAGGTACAGAAATCTGAAGTCCAACATCACCAGCTACATTCCTTCAACCATTCACTTCTTGAAATTACCAGCACAACCCTAATCCCTACAATTTAGCAAAACTATGACCACTTTGATCACTCTACACTAAAGTGGACTTTGCTTTTTTATAGTTATTGCTGTACTGTTGTAATTGTATTATTTCTTGTAAAAACTGTGCGTAACTTAAGTTTAATTTCTGTTTGTATGTATCTGTGATGCTGTTGCAATGAAGTTTTTCCTTTCACCTTTGCCTGCATCACTATCAGGATCAGGTTTATTATCACTGACAGAGAGTATGTTGTGTAAATTGTTATTTTGGGGGCAGCTGTACAGAGCTATACATAAAATATTGCAATAAATTCCAATAAGAAATATATAAAAACATGAGAGGCCTAGGGGAGGATGGTAAGTCCCAAGTGCTAGATTATCTAAAACTAGAACTGAGATATGATTTTGAGACTGAGTTGAGAAAACAGTTCTTGACTAGACAAGAATCCAAACCAGACTGAAATTCTAAACGCAATTGCAGACTGAACCACAGTTGAGCTGACAATTAAGCACTGGACCTGAGTTCAAATGTTTTTTATATATCCAAATCTTGTAGGTAAAACGTGGCTGATAATTAGCAGAGCTGGCCAGAATATTTAAAGGGATCGTGCCTGTTATCCATACTTAGGAGAATTGGTGTGTCTAAGCCCCAGAGGCTGGTGGGTTCAGGTACACACTGTAACAAAAAGAGAGCAAAATAAAGTTCATAGTTCAGAAATCTGATGGTGAAGGGGAAGAAGCTGTTCCTAAAATGTTGTATGTGTGTCTTCAAGCACCTGTACCTCATCCCTGATGGTAGTAATGAGAGGAGGATGTTTACTGATGGATGTCACTTTCTTGAGATACCTCTTTTTATGATGTCCCTTGATGATATGACTAAAAACTTTGACTTTGAAGTAACGTTTAACAAACTATATAGACAGACAATTGAGTTGTGAATACATTGGAAAGCTGAAGACTAATAGTAAAAGGGATTATTTTCGATGGATACTCCACGTGCAAGGAAGATATGGTGGCTGAAGGGCAAACATGAGAAAATCTACATATTCTGGAAATCCAAGCAACACACACTAAATGCTGATGGAGCTCATCAGGCCAGGCAGCATCTACAGAAAAGAGTAAACAGTCGACGTTTCAGACTGAGGCCCCTCGTCAGGACGAGAGTTTGCTTTTCTCCATTGATGCTGCTTAGCAAGGTGCCTGAAGGGCCCATTTCTGTGCTGTGTGACTCTGAGATTGTAAGCAGCACTGATAAGTCCAGTTCATGTAAATTATCCATTCTTGCTCTTGAATTCAGCAGATTCTTAGACCAAAGGAAACACAGATGCTGAAATCCCAGAACAAACTGCTGGAGGAATTCAGCAGGTCAAGTGGCACCAATGAAAAAAAGGATGCTGCCTGCAGGGGAGCTTGCATGGTCTTCCTGTGACAACATGGGTTTCCCTCAGTTATCCCAGTTTTCCCCAAATCAAGTTCAAGTTTAATTGTTATTCAGCCATGCACATGTATACAGCTAAATGAGACAGACTTCCTCCAGGGCCAAAGTGCAAAACACAATACATACAGTCACACACAGTACATAGAGCTACAATAGCATATATAGTTACAAAATGTCATATTAGCACTAATGATTAGATTAAATTTGATTTATTTCTCACATGTGATATACAGTGATATGCACCATTGCATTAACAACCAACAGAGTATGAGGATGTGCTGGGGCCAACCAGCAAGTCTCACCACATAGTCAGAACTAACGTACCATCCCTTCAATTTGCAGCAGAACTGCATGCAATTAATCACAATAGACCCCTTTGCACCCCCCACCCCACATTGGGAATCATCAGCTCATGTCTTCAGGGTTCACAAACTGCGGCCCTTGACCATGTGGATCACAGGTCATTATCTTCAGCCTGCCTGCTGACACAACATCCCTATGCTCAATTGGCCACTGTAAATTACCTCTGATGGTAGGGGAGTACGTTTGAAACACTTACAGGAAAATAAGAGGAAAAATGAGATTGATGACATGATTGGGTGCTACAATAGTGTAGCAGTTAGCAAGACACTACTACAGCTCAAGGTGATCCAGCGTTCAGAGTTCAATTCTGGCGCTGTCTGTAAGGAAGTTAGTGCGTTTTCCCTATGAACTGTATGGGTTTCCTCCGGGTGCTCCAGTTTCCTCCCACAGTCTAAGGACATACCATTGAGTAGGTCATTGTAAATTATTGTGTGATTAGACTAGGATGTGTTGGCGCATGGCCAAGTGGATAAGGCATTAGGTCTAGTGATCTGAAGGTCATTGGTTCGAGTCTCAGCTGAGTCAGCATGTTGTGTCCTTGAGCAAGGCACTTAACAACACATTGCTCTGTGACGACACCAGTGCCAAGCTGCTTGGGTCCTAGTGCCCTTCCCTTGGACAACATCGGTGGCGTGGAGAGGGGAAGGCTTGCAGCTTGGGCAACGGCCGGTCTCCCATACAACCCGGCCCAGGCCTGCGCCCTGGAAACCTTCCAAGGTGCAAATCCATGGTCTCACTAGACTAACGAATGCCTATTAGACTAGGATTAAGTAGGTGGATTGCTGTGCGATGAGGCTTGTTCAGCCAGAAATGCCTGTTCTGCACTGTATCTTCAAATAAATAAAGATAAATAAATGGCATTGCACTGGAAGTTAGCATTATACTGATGGGCTGAATATCCTTTTGCAACGTCGTGAGGAAAAGGAATGATAATCAGACATTGTCTTCGAAAATTCCGGGCTGGTTTTAACAAAACCACCTCAGAAGTAATGACATGAAGCAAGTTGTATTTTCCCAATTAAAGCAATGTGTTTTGAAGCAGTTTCAAAGATATGGTCCAAGAAACAGAGAGACAATGATTGCTGGTGGGAATAGCACTTTGATGTGACCAGATAAAGACAGTAATTGTTCCTAAACTGTTGGAGCTTTCAGCCTCCAATTAACAGCAGAAAATACAAACACATTGGCACAAGTAGTAACCAATTCTTGCCTGGAACTAGACACTGAATCTGTCTTAGAATGGTTACTCTTGGCAAAATATTCTACCATTTGTTTCTAAGGGGAACATACCAGCAAAAGCAATAATTTATCACTCATTAATAGCGGTGGGGTGGAGATACATCTCAACAAAGCTCAAAGTTTAAAGTACAATTTATTATTAAACAATGTATGCAGTATACAACCCTGAGAATTGCTTTCTTCACAGACAGCCATGAAATAAAGAAAACCATGGAACCCTTTCAAAGAAGAATATCAAACTCCCCCGCCCACCCATGCACAAATGGTAACAAAATAAAATTAATGAAAAACAGAGAATATAAAACACAAAAGACCTCAGACCTATTCAGTTTAGTCCCCCACCACTCAGTCACGTTCACGTGAATGCATGGGTGCAGGTGGTGGATGGTCGTATGAGCAGCTGGAGAATATCACAGGTTCTGGTTATGTGGCCACTGACACTGGGCCGACAATCTCTGAAGAGTATTGATAATAGTTAGGGTCACCTGTTTTGTAAAGACTCTGCCCAGAAGAAGGCAATGGCAAACCATTTCTGTAGAAAATTTTGCCAAGAACAATATTTGCCATGGAACCATAATCACCCACGTCATACAGGTCAACAGCAGATGCCATCTCTCTGGCACTACATTCCTCCTTAGAACACCTGGAAAATAAAGATGCATATGTAAGGCTTCTTTTCAATGACTACAGCTCTGCCTTTAATACCATCATTCCAAATAAACTGATTCCTAAGCTTTGAAACCTGGGTCTTAGCACTCAGATCTGCAGCTGGATCTTCAACTTCCTCACAGACAGGACCCAGGTTGTAAAAATAGGGGACAAGCTCTCCTCTACAATCACTCTGAGCACCGGTGCCCCACAAGGCTGTGTACTCAGCCCCCTGCTGTACTCACTGTACACCCATGATTGTGTAGCCAAGTTTCCATCGAACTCAATATATAAGTTTGCTGATGACACCACAATTGTAGGCCGTATCTTGGGTAATGATGAGTCTGAGTACAGAGAGGAAATTAAGAACTTGGTAGCATGGTGCGAAGACAATAACCTATCCCTCAATGTCAACAAGACGAAGGAATTGTTTGTTGACTTCAGAAGGAGTAGTGGACCACATGACCCCATTTACATCGGTGGTGCGCAGGTGGAACAGGTCAAATGCTTTAAGTTCCTCGGGGTGAATATCACAAATGACCTGACTTGGTCTAACCAAGCAGAGTCCACTGCCAAGAAGGCCCACCAGCGCCTTTACTTCCTGAGAAAGCTGAAGAAATTTGGCCTGTCCCCTAAAATACTCACTAATTTTTATAGGTGCACCATAGAAAGCATTCTTCTAGGGTGCATCACAACCTGGTATGGAAGTTGTCCTGTCCAAGACTGGAAGAAGCTGCGGAAGATCGTGAACATAGCCCAGCACATCACACAAACCAATCTAACATCCTTGGACTCACCTTACACCGCATGCTGTCGGAGCAGTGCTGCCAGAATAATCAAGGACATGACCCACCCAGCCAACACACTTTTTGTCCCCCTTCCCTCCGGGAGAAGGTTCAGGAGCATGAAGATTCATACGGTCAGATTTGGGAACAGCTTCTTTCCAACTGTGATAAGACTGCTGAACGGATCCTGACCCAGATCTGGACCGTACCTTCCAAATATCTGGACCTGACTTGCACTACCTTACTTTCCCTTTTCTATTTTCTAATTATGATTTATAATTAAAATTTTTATTATATTTACTTCGATTTGTACTTCAGGGAGCGCGAAGCGCAGAATCAAATATCACTGTGATGATTTACGCTCTAGTATCAATTGTTTGGTGACAATAAAGTAAAGTGTAAAGTATAAGTATACGACATGGCGCATAACGAATGAATCAACAGTAAAGAATTAACCAGAAATGGGACCAACCAAACCCCATCATTGATCATGGGCTCTTTAATATACAAGCTCTGTTCAGACAATGCATCCGGACACTACGGTACAGACATCAGAAGCAAGCTGGAAGATGGGGCCAATGACCATTCTTGATCACACTATGCAAGACAGCAACAAAGTAATGGGTCCAGATTTGATTGAAACATGAGGGGCTTTGAGTGGCTGGTTCAGAGAACTGGGAGAATATGGACAGCTGAAATAATTTTCCATGTTGAAAATGTCTGATACCAGAGGAAACACATTTAAAATGAGAGAGCAGAGGTAAAAAGGAGAAGTGAGTGGAGAGTGCCTGGAATGTGCTGCCAGGAATGGAAATTGTATTTGACACTCTTAGACATGAAGATGAATATGCAGGGAATGGAGGGATTGTTATGTTTTGTAACTTGAAAACAAAAAAACTAATTGAAAGAAAAACGTGGTCGCTGGGGATAACTCATGTAAATTTAGTTTAGCATTTATAAGGTGCTCATATATGATATGGTGGCGTGGTGACGTATGCCATTCATGTGCTTCTTACATATAACCCGCAATGATTTATAGAACACTTCGTCAAGCAATATATTTACAATAATACTCAAATAATACTGAAATATTAATCACATGTAACATCCTGATTAGGGTTTCTACTGCTATGCTGAGGGCATTTCATTTTAGCAGTTTTCTATAAAAGTAGGGTGCCCTGCTGGTAGAATGTTTTGGTTTCAGCTAAAGATAAGAAACCCTGTTGTTCAACTTAGGATGATGGAATTGGGAGAAGGTTCTAGAGAGAGAAGTGTAGAGAGAATATATGGAAGTCTGTTTGGTAGTCTGGTATTGGGTCTTTTGGTGGGAGCTGCGGAGCAGGACAGAAGGGAAGATACTGCAGAATGCTATTGGAAGTAGAGTCCCCTTTGCTAGAAATGTTTTAGGCAGATGAATGACTTCAAGGCAAAAGGGCAATATTCCTGAGAAACAGAGAGTCAGTTGCCTGAAATGGTCTTCAAGGGGAGTTTGAAAATATGGATGTTTTCATCTGGACTGTGGATCCAGCATGTGAGTAAGAGAGACACACCTGAATACTCCAGTAAGATCTCTTACAGTTATGTGAACATAGGGTTAGTTTAACTTCAATGGGCCCTTTTCTTTTTCTTTTCTTTTTCCTATTAACTCTTTGGTAAAGCTGAAATTGGCAAATATACTTTCTTTAGAATTTTATGTGGTGTACGATTTGTTATTACTTGCCAAACAAAATTTATATATGGGCAATACTTACACAGCATTCACTCAAATCAGGGTTCCATTAATCAGAACCTTCCAACTTTCCTGTTTGGTTGAACCCCAAATCATATTGACCCTAGGTATATTTTGTTATAAAGGTGGCCTTCTCCTAGCTGAGTCCTGTGGCTGTTAGCCCGGTGAGAGGGTTACATACACAAAGCTCCTTCCCGGTTTAGCTATAAATTCCAACTCAATATAGAATGCATCTCAACTTATGTATTGTATATGGCCATTCATTCAGGCTTAAGGAGAGCTATGGTCCCTGTGCTGGACAATGGGTCAATGGGTGTAGGCAGATTAAATGGTTCAGCACAAACTAGATGGGGCAAAGTGCCTGTCTCTGTGCTGTATTCTTCTATGACTCTCTCTCTCTCTCTCGCTCTCTCTCTCTCTCTCTGTATATACACAAGATGGGGGGAGTCACTCCGCTTGGCCAATGAGACCTGTAGTTGTAAAATAATCTTAGGTTCTGGGGCCTCCTCTGTGGTGGTTGTGACTCTGGAACTACAAGAAGTGGTTCTGACAGCTCTGGACAACTTTCTTCGCTAACAGTTCAGTCTGTTTTCCTCAACTGACCGATGTGTCATCTCCAGATGATATCGGACATAAACTCCACTGTGTAGAAAAATCCAGTTCTGCCCTTAACCTTTCCAAATAACCGCTTTTGATCTCTTCAGTAGTTCCTCACGAGGACTGCTTGTGCAGGAATGACACTTTAAATCTCCTTTTTGAGGAACCCTCTTGTTTGTCTCAGCTGTTAGTCCTGCATACGCCTTTTGAGATTGGATTTGAAGACATCCAAGTGTGAACACAAGGAATGACCAAGGAACAGCACAGCTGGTGAGTTATTGGTTGTGGAGTGTGCTGCATTGCGACATGCAAGGAAGAAATTGGTGAGCTTCTGATTCAGTGTCAGTGTAGAGTGTTCTACTGACTTTGCTGACTGTGTGTTCTTTAGACGCTGGACAAACCTTTCTGCCAAGACATCTGTACCTGGATGGTATGGTGCAGAGGTAATATGTCTTATTTAACTCATTTCCAGGAATAACTGAAACTGTTCTTCAACAACCCAAAATGGCTGGAATGTGCAACAGAAAGTCCATTTGCCCCATTTTTACCAGCACTGGAATGAACTCACTGCTGACGGTCCATTGTCACTGATGAAGTGTTCTGGAGCTCCAGAAGATGCTTCTCAACACATCAAAGGGAACACTTCTGGCTGATTTGTAGCTGCATCCATTACTACCAAGAAATTTGTGCCCATTAATGTTCTGGCAAAATCTAGATGAATCCTCTGCAGGCCTTTCCTAGGGATGGAGAGGTGCTGCTCTTGGTATCTTGGGGAAGTGTTAGCATACAGAACTGTGAAGGGCAAGCTGCTGGATCTTCTGATCTATCCCAGGACACCAGACAAGGCTTCGAGCCAGTGCTTTCATTTTGACCATGCCTAGGTGACCGGCATATAACTCCTCCAACACTTCAGCTCTCAAATTGGATGTTACAACAACTCTCAATTCCCACATAAGGTAACCCCCACCAAAGGTGAGTTCATTCCAGTGCTGGTAAAATTGATGTGAGTTTTTTCTGGTTTCCCTTTGGACCATCTCCACCATAATAGGGAGACTTCTGATTTGCATATGGGAGAACACATCAGGAGGAGTGTCCTCTTTTGTAAATTTTTCAGGTACTTCCTTTTCCAAAGATAAAGGGGACAATCTGTCCACACTTCAATGCCTAGTCGTCCTCTTGAATTTGATCTTGTAATTGTGCCCTCTAAGAAACAGAGCCCACCGCTGCACTCACACTGCTGCTGTTAGTGGAGCAATCTTCCATGGATAAAAAATGGACACTAGTGATCATTGATCAGTAATGAGGGTAAACTCTCTCCTGTACAAGTGTTGGTTGAAAAGTTTTACCCCCAAACCAGACTCAGGGCCTCTCTGTCAATCTGTGCGTAATTTTTCTCTCCAGCGGTAAGGGAATGTGATCCAAAGACTACGGGGCATTCACTTCCACCACTCATAACATGTGACATGACTGCATCTATAATATAAGGTGAGGTGTCACAGGCAATATTCTCTCTACTTTGTAGTGACCAGCGTGTACAAAAATCTTGTGCTGTGCAATTTTTTGCTAGTGACAACAACGCTGAATTTTTTATATAGAAATATTAATTTTAACAGCTCGCAAAACCTTGTCAATAAGAACTTTCATCTCCTCTGGGTTTGATACTTTTCACTCTCGTTCATCTGTACTGTCACAAAACATACGTAGCAGAGTGTAGCAGGCAGCAAAGGATTTTCTCACTAGAGCTTTTGCACACCATCCACATGTGATTTGCTTGTTAAATGATGCTTTAAAAAGTCAAGTTTCTAAATATCTCTGCTTCTTTCTCAATTAAACAAGATTCAAAAATCACAGCACATTTATTATCAAAGATGAATAAATTATACACCTGGGGGGTTTGTCCGCAAAGCAAAGCAAAGCAAAGGCAGCCACAAAGCAAGAAACCCAAATAACCCAATTAAAAAAAAAACAAAAACCTCTGCACAGAGAAAGTGAGACAAAAACACAAATTATGCAAACAATGGAAGCAAGCCGAAAGCATTCTGGACCCGACTGAGCCACCAGACCCACTCCCAGAGCAGCCTTGGTCCCAGTTCATCGCACCAGCATGGCAAAATGCACAGCAAAGCTGAATCGGTTCACAGCCTTGGCACTGCAGAGAAAAAGATCAATGAGTGAAATCAGCCCGACTTTTGCCCCCGTTCCCAAAACTTGGGTTTCCATTCTATCTGGAACAGCATTTAAATTTTCCAAACACTGGGTAGTGCCTCACTCTAGGACCTAGTCCCTGGTGCCACAATACGCTTGGGCCATCAGCCCAAAGCTATTCTCGATCTCACCAAATCGACTTGGCACTTGGAACGATTCAACCTCGCACCCGGGTTAGATAGACAAGTATCCAATTTTCCCCATCAAATCCTCTCCAAGTCGCTCAATCCGTCTCTTGCAGCAATACCAACTCGGTCTGTGACCCCACCTCAAACAAGTTGTGCCTCGCAATGCCCCAGCAGGGTTCATCCCCCGAACTAGTCTCACCTCTACCTGCCTCCACCCTGTCTGCTGTGATAGTTCATCACAATTTGCTTCAGAAAAGATGTTATAAGTAATGTTTTAAGTCAAATCTCTTGCCTTCCAAGCTGCCAGTAAGCTGTCCCACTTTGTTGGTGGCACAACCATAAACCAGAAGTTAAACAACTAACTATTTCCCCTCCACCAACCCTTCCTCCATTTGGCTGAACTGGTCCTCACCCTCAACAATTTTTCCTTTGGCTACTCTCACTAACACCAGATTCAAAGAGTAGCCATGGGCACCTGCATGGGCCCCAGCTATGCCTGCTTTTTCGTAGACTATATAGAACAGTCCATGCTCCAAGCCTTCCCCGGTAATGCTTCCCAACTCTTCCTCTGCTAAATGACAACTTCATTGTTGTCGCTTCATGCACCCGTACTGATCTCATCAATTTCATCAACTTTGCCTCCAATTTCCACCCTGCCCTGAAATTCACTCAGTCCATTTCTAACACCTCCATCCCCTTTCTTGATCTCTCTGTCTCTAGCTCTGAAGTCAAACTCTCAACTGACATCTTTTATAAACCTACCAATTCCTATGGTTATCTTGACTATACTTTTTCCCATTCTGTCTCCTGTCCCTTTTCTCAGTTCCTTGGTCTCTGCCACATCAGTTCCCAGGATGAGGCTTTCCTTTCCAGGACATCAGAGATATCCTCCTTTTCCAAAACACAGGGTTTTTCTTCCTCCATCATTGATGCTGCCCTCAAATGCATCCCCTCTGTTTCCCGAACATCCATGCTCAAATTTCAAAGTTCAAAAGTTCAAAGTAAATTTGATTATGAGAGTACATATACCGCATGTCACTGCATACAACCCCAAGATTTATTTTCCTGCAGGCATATTCAGCAAATATATAGAACGGTATCTGTAACAGGATTAATGAAAGATCACCCAGAGTGCAGAAGAGAATAAACTGTGCAAATGTAAACATAAATAAATAGCAGTAAATAACGAGGACATGAAATAACAAGACAAAGAGTCCTTAAAGTGAGATCAATTGTAGTGGGAACATCTCAATGGATGGGCAAACAAGTATAGTTAACCCCTTTTGTTCAAGAGCCTGATAGTTGAGAGGTAGTAACTGTTTTTAAACCTGGTGGAGTAAGTTCTGAGGCTCTCGTACATTCTACCTAATGACAGCAGTGAGAAAAGAGTAAGATCTTGGTGTTGAGGATCTCTGATGATGGATACTGCTTTCCTATGACAGCATTTCATGTAATTGTGCTCAATGGTTGGGAGGGCTTTACCTGTGATGCACTGGGCTGAATTCACTACCTTTGTAGGATTTTCTTTTCAGGGGTGGTTCCATATCCGGCCATGAAACAGCCAGGCAATACACTCTCCACTGCATATTTATAGAAGTTTGTCGAAGTTTCTGATGTCATACTCAATCCCCACACACTCCTAAAGAAATAGCACTGCTGTGTTTTCTTCGCAAATGCATTTACTGTCTGGGTCCAAGGCAGTCCTCTGAAATAGTAACACAATGGAATTTAAAGTTGCTAACCCTCTCCACCTCTGATCCTCTGATAAGGACTGGCTCATGGACTTCTGGTTTTCCAATCCTGAAGTCTAAAATCAGATCAGTTCCTTGGTTTTGCTGACATTGAGTGAAAGATTGTTATTATGACACTACTCAGCCAAATTTTCAATCTCCCTCCTGTATGCTTACTCATCACTTTTGATACATTCCGCAACAATGATGTCATCAGCAAACTTGAATATGGTTTGGAGCTCTGCTTAGCCAAGGGTGTAAGGCTGTAAGCTAAGGGTGTAAATCAAATTCAGCAGGGGGCTAAACACACAGCCTTGTGGTTCTCCTATGCTGATGGAGATTGTGGAGGAAATGTTTTTGCCAATCAGAACTGATTGGGTTCACCCCAACATTCCCACAAATTTCACCACCTCCTTCTTCACTAATCTCCCTCCCAGCACTTATCCTTGCAATGGTCAAAATGATACAACAGCTCAATAATCTCCTCCTTCACCTCCATTCAGGGACACAAATAGTCCTTCCAACATTTCGCCTGTGAGGATGACTATTGTGTCCGGTGCTTCCCATTCAGCCGTCTCTACATTGGTAAGGCATGTCATAAATTGAGGGAATAGTTCCATCAAGCATGTCTGCTCCATCCACCAAAAGCAGAACTTCCTGATGGTCAGACATTATAATTCCTGTTCTCATTCTCGTTCCGACACGTCGATCCATGGGTTCCTCTTGTGAAATGATGAGGCCACCCTCAGGTTAAAGGAGCAACATCTTACATTTCATCTGGGTACACTCCAAACTGATGGCATAAATATCGACTTCTTTTTCTGGTAAAAAAAATTATTCCTTCCCCCATTCTATTCTCCATTTTGTCCTCTTACCTCATCTCGCCTGCCTAATATCTCTCCTTGGGTCCATTCTCACCTTCCTATCATCTCCCCTTGGGTCCATTCTCACATGCCTAACATCTCCTCCTGTGATCCATTCTCCTCCCCTATCAGATTTGTTCCTCTCCAGCCCTTTATCATTCCTCCCACTTGGCTTCATTTATAACTTTTTAGCCTTCCTCTTTCCCCCTACCCCACTTTTTCATTCTGGCATCTTCCCCCCTGCTCTCTGGTTCTGAATAAGGGTCTGAGCCCGAAATGTTGACTGTTTATTCCTCTCCATGGATGCTGCCTGACCAGCTGAGTTCCTCCAGCATTTTGTGTGCGTTCAAAATGTTTCACTGAGATCAGTCTCTCCCTCTTGAGCTTGTATCCCACTCTGATGGATCTCTGAGGGAACACTGTAGGAATGGTCACAAGGGAAGTTGAACAAGACGTGAATGAGCCCAGCAGGAGCTTGCCAGTAAATAAATAACTTGGAGCTGCTGAAATTGCTTCAGGTCTGGTCGGTCTGACCTTGAATTCTGTGAGAGCCACAAAAGTATTTGAATTTCTTGTATATTAGATTTTTGCACAGATAAATTAGATTTGCCAGAATAATAACAACATTATAATTTGCAACTCCCTTGAGGTTCAGCTTCAATTATTCAGTTTTGCTTCCATTGTCCTTTTGAACAAACATTTATTCTCTTTGGTCTTTCAGCAGCAAAGAAAGATATAAAGAGCATCAGTTCCAAAATGCTGGAAAAGCACTCGATCACTACAGAGATATAGAGCAAGGTTTTGATTTCAATGCATTGAGAATGAACGATAAGCTTATTAGCGATCACTCTTTCAAGAGATAATTGTTTTTCATGGATAATATTCCATACAATATCAGCATTATGCTCTACACATGACTTCATATAAACACTTAATATCAGGGCAATGATTTCTTCATGTACAGTTCAGTCACATCCTGCTTATGAGAAGCATCCTCCACACCCAGTGGCCACATTATTAGATACGTCAGGCTCATGGTCTTCTACTGCTGTAGCCCACTGGTGTCAAGGTTTGATGTGTTGTGCTTTTAGAGGTGCTCTTCTGCACAGCAATGTTGTAACACAGAATAACAAAAACATCAAACATAGAACAGTACAGCTTGGGAACAGGACCTTCGGCCCACAATTTTGTGTCAAACCTGCTTAAAAATAATTTTTTAAAAAACGCAAACACTAATCTAATGTATTTGCATCCACTACCATACCAGGCAACAACTTCCAAGCATCCATGACTCTCTGAGTAAAACATTTACCCCTCACATCCCCCTTGAACCTATCCCCTCTCACCTTCAATGTACGCCCTCTGGTATTAGACATTTCTACCATGTGAAACAAATACTCCCTGTCCACTCTATCTATGCTTCTCATAATCTTATAATCCTCTATCAGGTATCTCCTCAGGAATGTGTGGTTATTTGAGTTACTCTGAACTTCCTGTTGTGATTCTCCTTTGACCTCGCTCATTAAAAATGTATTTCAGACCACAAAACTGCCACCGTTTTTTTTTTTTCATTTTTCACATCATACTCAGTAACCTCTGGAGATTATGCATAAAAATCTGCAGTTTTGGATACTCAGACCATCAATCTGGCACCACCAACCTGTCTCTTAATGTGAACAAAAGAGATGGTTGTTGACTTCAGGAGGGTACGGAGCGACCACTCCCCACTGAACATCGACAGCTCCTCGGTAGAGATCATAAAGTGCACCAAATTTCTTGGTGTTCACCTGACGGAGAATCTCACCTGGTCCCGCAACATCAGCTCCATAGCAAAGAAATCCCTGCAGCGTCTCTACTTTCTGCGAAGGCTGAGGAAAGTCCATCTCCCACCCCCCATCCTCATCACATTCTACAGGGGTTGTATTGAGAGCATCCTGAGCAGCTGCATCACTGCCTGGTTCGGAAATTGCACCATCTCGGATCGCAAGACCCTGCAGCGGATAGTGAGGTCAGCTGAGAAGATCATCGGGGTCTCTCTTCCCGCCATCATGGACATTTACACTACACGCAGCATCCACAAAGGAAACAGCATTATGAAGGACCCCATGCACCCCTCATACAATCTCTTCTCCCTCCTGCCATCTGGGAAAAGGCTCCGAAGCATTTGGGCTCTCACGACCAGACTATGTAACAGTTTCTTCCCCCAAGCTATCAGACTCCTCAATACCCGAAGCCTGGACTGACACCTTGTCCTATTGTCCTGTTTATTATTTATTGTAATGCCTGCACTGTTTTGTGCACTTTTTGCAGTCCTGGGTAGGTCTGTAGTCTAGTGTAGTTTTTTTTCTGTGCTGTTTTTTACGTAGTTTAGTCTAGTTTTTGTACTGTGTCATGTAACACCATGGTCCTGAAAAACGCTGTCTCATTTTTACTATGGTGATGTGTGATGAGCAAACCAGGCTGAGATGGGGTCCAGAGTTGACCCCCCCCCCCCCCCCCATGGACTATGCTGTTAATGAGAGAGAGAGAGACAAAGATTTAAAGTTATGGCTCCATAGCTGATTATCTACTTTTGCTCCAAGGACACTTTCTTTGCCTGCTTGTAAAATTCTTGCTGAGACAGCAAGGCGGGACCAGGTGATGGACGGCTGGTGCCATGGAAGTGATGATAAAAAAGGCAGGTCTGCTAAGACACAGACAGACATGCCACGGGACACAAAGAGCATTGTGCACCCACAGGAAGGTGGGGGCTTGGAGGATCGGTTCGGGGGAATCGATCAGAGGCTCACAGTGTGTGAAGGCAGACCGGTGGGGGCTTGTGTGTGTGTCCACCCTCTCCTGGGTGACAGGCTCACCACTAAAGAATGGTCTGGCCTGGTACGGAGGGGTCACAGTCGGTGACCACAACAGGACAAGAAGACAACGGAAGGTTTGCCTGCAACTGCATCACCTCTCGCTCTCGCTGTCTCCAGCAGTACAACAGCAACTACCTCGACTAAACTAAACTGAACTGAACTGAACTCTGTACCATCATAATACTATTCATTTACTCCTAGACTTCGATAGAGCTTGGTTTTGGTTCCTATTTCCACACTGTATATACCATTGTAATTTCTGTATATACCATTGCTAACCTGTTTTATATATATATATTTGCATTTTATAGTACTGTATTACTTTGTTTACTAATAAACACTTTTAGTTACAGTAATACCAGACTCCAGCGTATCATTCCATTTCTGCTGGTTCAGTAACCTGGTCGCGGGATACATGACACTATGCACTGTACCAGCAGTTATGGTCGAAATGACAATAAAAGTGACTTGACTTGACTTGACTTGACTTGAACAATCATTCCACAGTCAAAGAAAGTTAGATCACATTTCTAATGTTTGGTCTGAACAACAAATGAACCTCTTGATCACATCTGCATGTTTTATGTATTGTATTGATGCCACATGATTGACTGATTAGATACATATTTACATTACTGAGCAGGTGTACAGGTGTACCTAACAAAGTGGTCACTGAGGGTAGATAGAGTGGCCAGCCAGGGCTGCTGCAATGGCTAATCACAGTAGATCTCTATTTAAAGTGAGTGGAGGAACATATAGGGGAGATATCAGAGGTAGGTTTTTTTACATAGAGTGTGGCGGGTGTCTGAAATGCAATGCCAGGGATGGTGGTCAAGGCCGATTCATTGAGGTCTTTATGGAATGTGTAGGTATATGGATGGAAGAAAAATAGAGAGTTACAGGTTATATAGAAGAGAGGGGTTAGATTGATCATGGAGTAGATTAAAAGATCGGTACAACATTGTGGCTGATGGCCTAGTACTGTCTGTCCTGTGCTATGTTCCATAACTGTACTGAACTTATACCATGGAGGATAACTTCATTCGCCTCATCATTGAAATATTCCCACAATTCACATTCAAGGGCTCTTCATCGCATGTTTCTTGATTGTTATTACTTCATTCTTTTTGTATTTGTACAGTTTGTTGTCTTCTGCATCACGGTTGAATGCACTAGTTGGGCAGTCTTTCATTGATTCTGTATTAATCATTATTTTATAGATTCATTGAGTATGCACACAATAAAATGAATCTCAGTGTTGCATATGCGTACATGTATGTACTTTGTTCATAAATTTACTTTGAACTTAAAGCCAAGTATATTGCTACCCTTATTGAATAACACTCTTAGTTCTGAGTGGAGGAAATTTTAGGGGAGATGCCATAAATGTTTTTTTAATGCGAAGAGTGGTGGATGCTGGAATGCTTAGCTGGAGGAGAAGCCAGAGGATGATACATTAGGGAAGAATAAAAGACTTTCAGATAGGCACGTGATGCAGGCTTATGGGCTGTGAAAGAGGGAAGGGTTAGATTGATTGTTGAATAGGTATATGTAGGTCACACAACATTGTGGGACGAAGGACTCGAACTGTGCACTGAGGATCGCCACCTCATCATGGTGAAGAGGCTTGTGAGTTCCTGAGATCTGAGAGTGATGCTGTCTCAAGTTTAACCTTGGTAGGGTGACCCATGCCATTAATATCAAGGGGGTTGTTCAAGACAAAGGACAGACCAACCAAGACCTCAGAGGTGGAGCTGGTGGAAGAAGATGACACATCACATGCGAGGAAAGGTGGAGGAAGGCTCCAGCAGTGAAGTATCTCCAGTCTTCTTGCACTTCATGCCACTGGACCTGACCCCGATCTGTCAAAGATTGTGTACGGTTGCCTGTGCATCAGCCTCCCCAGGTTAAACTCAGTCATGCACAGGCATTCTCCATTAAGGGAATCCACCCTAACAACCTGTGATATGGATCTCAGATCAGTCTCTGTAGCCACCGGAGTACCCACCAATAGACAATCCCTTTGGAGAACATCATACTCAACTCAAGTTATCGCACGACTATTACTACTACCCTATACTGCTCCGTGTTCTACACTTAGTGGCTACTTTATTAGACACCTACTGTACAAAAGAAAGTGGCCACTGAGTGCATGTTTGTGGTCTTCTGCTACTGTAGCCCATCCACACAACATGTTGTGCATTCAGTGACGTTCTGCTCACCACTTTTGTAATGAATGGTTATATGAGTTTTTGGCACCTTCCTGTCAGCTTGAACCAGTCTGGCCACTTTCCTCTGACCTCTGTCATTAACAAGGCATTTTCGCCCACAGGACTGGCACTCACACAATTTGTTTTTGTTTTTCACTCTGTTCTCTGTGAAATCTAAAGTTTCTGAGATAATCAAATCACCCCGGCTGGCACCAACAAAGCATTCCATGGTCAAAGTCACTTCAGTCATATTTCGTCCACATTCTGTCATTTGGTCTGAACTACAACTGAGCTTCTTCACCATGTCTGCACGCTTTTATGCATTGAGTTGCTGCCTCATGTTTGGCTAATCAGAAATTTGCATTAATGGGCAGGTGTACAGGTGTACCTAATAAAGTGGTCATTGGGTGTATTTACAAATGCTGTTGGTATGAAGAAGATTGGATTTTGTCTTATTAATGATAGTCATTTCCAGGCAGTTATTGCGCCATTCAATTTGATCATCCAGGTTAGTGTAAGCAAATCTGACCTCTGGTAATTTGAGAAATGCTATATTGCTTGACTTTTTGCTGAGGCCTTATTGTCGAAAATCTCCTGAACTGGTTATAAAGAACTTGACACAAATAGCTCCTGCTAATCAGCTTTAGGGGACACACAACTGCGTACACACAATTAACATTTAAGGTTAATGGACCACTAAGTGGCCTGCTTCGTGCCTAAGGGCTGTTATTGTACTTTACGTCCATTAGCACTGTACCAATTTGCAACAAATTTAAATATCGTCTTTAAAGTGACTTTTAGACTCAAAAGTTCTGAGCATGTGCGTTTTGACCAATAGCTTGATACTGCAGTAAATATCGCAGTGGTCTATCAGAATCGGAATCAGGCTTATATCACTGGCATACAGTTATGTCGTGAAAGTTTGTTGTACAGTGCCACACATAAAAACTATAAATTGCAGTAAGAAATATATGTATGTATTAAGAAATAAATTAAATAAGTAGTGTTAAGAGAGAATAAAAAATAGAGGTAGTGTTCATATGTTCATTGTCCATTCCGAAATCTGATGGCAGACGGGAAGGATCTGTTCCTGAAATGTGGAGTGGGTGTCCTCAGCCTCCTGTGCCTCATCCCTGATGGTCTCAATGAGAAAAGCAGTGCCGGGTGATGGGGGTCCTTAACTATAGATGCCATCTTTTTGAGGCGTCACCTTTTGAAGATGTACAAAGTGCTGGGGAGGCTGGTGCCCATGGTGGAGTTGCTGTGTTTGCAACTTTCTGATCCTGTGCAGTCACCTCTCCCTATCAAATGATGATGCCACCGTTTCAAATGCTCTCCACAGTGCATCTGTAGAAATTTGTAATTGTCTTTGGTGACAGCTCTCCACAAAATCCTTACGAGGTACAGCATAGCTTTTTGTAATTGCTGTCACATTTTCATTGCTTGTATTCCTTCCCCTCTTCATACCTCTTTATTCACTTTCCCTCTTCATTTCCAGTCCTGATGAAGGCTTTCATTGTGTAACACTGATTATTTATTCCTCTCCATCAAAGTTCCAAGTTCAAAGTAAATTTAGAATCAAAATACTTACTGTATATTTTAGCATATACTACCAAGAGATTAATTTTCTTGTGTGTATTCACAGTCAATACAAAGATACACAATAATTTCCAGGATCATGTTCATGAATCTCCTCTGGACCTTCTCCAGTGTCAGCACATCATCATCACCATTATGTGCCATGTCATATATGACCTGGGCGATATAAGCACCAAAAATTGTGGGCAGGTTTGGTGGAGCAGTTAGGGAGGGTTTAAACTAATTTGACAGGGGGATGTGAACTGAGTGACAAACTCAGGATAGGACAAATGGTAAAAAAGCAAAATACTGTTCAGTCAGATGGTCAGGAAGGGCGGACAGATGACAGGACAAAATTGTAGCCAGCAGGGTGAGTAAAATGCATCAGAGAAGCAGAATCAAAAAGGTAGCAAATACAGTAATGAATGTGTTATATCTCATTGCAAAGAGAAAAGGAAATAAGGTGGATGATCTTGTTGCACTTACAAATTGTTGGATATGTTGTGGCCATCACTGAATTATGGCTGAAGGATAGTTGTAGTTGGGAGCTGAATCTCCACGGTTAAACATTGTATCAGAGGGATAGAAGGTCAGCAGAGGGGGTGGCGTTGCTCTGCTGGTAAAGAATGGCATCAAATTTGTAGAAAGATATGACATAGGATCGGAAGATGTTGAATACTTGTGGGTTGAGTTAAGAAACTGCAATGGGAAAATGATCCTGATCACTGTAATATACAGGTCTCCCAACAGTAGCTGGGATGTGGACTACAGATTACAATGGGAAATACAGAAGGGATGTCAAAAGGGTATTGTTATGATCCTATGAATTGGCTTTTTAGATTAGCTTGCAATTGACATCTATATGGATATCATCTATACTGGATTGGATGTTACAATATGATTCAGTTCAACTTGAAATTTGATAAGAAGAAAGTAAAGTCTGATGTAGCAGAATTTCATCAGAGTTAAGGAAAGTACAATGTGGAGTTGGCCAAAGTAAATTGGAAGGAGATGCTGGCAGGGATGACAGCAGAGCAGCAATGGCTTGAGTTTCTGGGAAAAATAAATAAGGTGCAGGATAGGTGTATTCC
This sequence comes from Hemitrygon akajei, assembly GCF_048418815.1. Lineage (NCBI taxonomy): Eukaryota > Metazoa > Chordata > Chondrichthyes > Myliobatiformes > Dasyatidae > Hemitrygon > Hemitrygon akajei. The sequence goes on along the minus strand of NC_133138.1, from coordinate 36,319,386 downwards.
AAAAACAAAGAAGTACTCAAATGGCAAAAAATTACAACCATAGCTGACAAGGGAAGCCAGAGCAAATTTAAAAGCAAAAGAGAGCTATACAACAAAACAAAAATTAGCCTGAAGACAGAGGGTTGGGAAGCTTTTAAAAGCATACAGAAAACAACTAAAAGAATCATTACGAGAGAAAAGATGAAATATGAAAGAAAGCTAGTAAACAATATCAAAGAAGATATTAGAAGCTTTTTCAAGTACATAAGAAATAAAAGAGAGATAAAAATGGATACAGGACTGTTAGTAAATGAGGCTGGAGAAATAATAACAGAGGACAAGGAGATGGCAAATGAACTAAATTAGTATTTTGCATCAGTCTTCACTGTGGAAGATACTAGCAGTGTGCCAGATGTTGAAGGTTGTGAGGGACGAGAAGTGAGTTCATAAAGGAGAAGGTGATCAAAAAGCTGAAAGACCTAAAGGTGTACAGGTCAACTAGACCATTTGAACTGCACCCAAGGGTTCTGAAAATGGTAACAGTAGAGACTGTAGTGGCAATAGTGATGACCTTTCAAGAATTATTGGACTCGCTAGCGACACACCAGAAGGAGACACCATCGCTCATCGCTCCCGTGATAACGGGAAGCTATTCGGAAACCACGTGTGGTTCGTTTCCCCTTTGCCTGGGGAACGGGTGGCTGATAACACCGAAAAGGACTTCTAACTGACAACGGGGAACCCACATTCCCGATTCAACGGTTTGCGTCCAAAAGACTGGCAAGTTTATTTTCTCACCAAAAATCTCTCTCTCTCCAACAAGTGAAACCCAGCGGTCCCCAAAAGACTAAAAACCTGCATGAACTTGAAAGTCTCTTATATTTCCATCGGACAATATTTTTACCCCTAGACAAAACGATAGAGCTACTTCTTATTGATGATTATTAATATACCCGCGCTTTAGATTGAGTATTGATGACGTATATTATCTGAATGTTTGTATTAACCTTACTTTTGTGCCCCTTTATAAATAAAAATGTTTAAAAATAGTTTTAATAAAAAGAATTATTGGACTCAGGCATGGTCCCAGAGGACTGGAAAATTGCAAATGACACTCTGCTCTAAGAAAGGAGGGAGGCAGCAGAAAGGAAATTATAGACCAGTTAGTCTGACCTCAGTGATTGGGAAGATATTGGAGTCAATTGTTAAGGATGAGGTTATGAAGTACTTGGTGACACAGAAGAAGATGGGACAAAGTCAGCATGGGAAAATGTTGCCTAACAAACCTGTTGGAATTCTTTGAGGAGATTACAAATAGGATAGATAAAGGGGATGCAGAGGGTGGTGTATATTTGGACTTTCAGAAGGCCTTTGACAAGTTGCCACACCTGAGGCTGCTTACCAAGTTAAGAGCCTATTATATTATAGGAAAGTTATTGGCATTGGCTGATTGGTAGGAGGCAACAAGTGGGAAGAAAAGGATCCTTTTCTGGATGGCTGCAAGTAACTAGTGGTGTTCCAAAGGAGTCAGTGTTGGGTCCGCTTCTTTTTAGGCTGTATATCAAAGATTTGGATGATGGAATGGATGGCTTTGTTACCAAGTTTGCAGATGATACAAAGATTGGTTGAGGAGCAGATAGTGCTGATGAAACAGGAAGGCTGCAGAAGGATTTAGACAAATTAAGAGAATGAGCAAGAAAGTGGCAAATGAAATACAATGTTGGAAAATGTATGGTCATGTACTTTGGTAGAAGAAATAGATGTGCAGACTATTTTCTAAATGGGAAGTAAATCCAAAACTCTGAAATGCAAAGGGACTTGGGAGTCCTTGTGCAGAACATCCAGAGGTTTAAGTTTTAGGTTAAGTCAGTGACGAGGAAGGCAAATGCAATGTTAGCATTCATTTCAAGAAGTCTAGAATATAAGGCTGAGGCTTTATAAGGCACTGGTACCTTGAGGCCTCACCTTGAGTATTGTTAACAGTTTTGGGCTCCTTATCCAAGAAAAGATGTGTTGGCATTGGAGAAGTTTCAAAAGAAACTTATAAGAATGATTCTGGGAATTAAAGGGTTATCATTTGATGGTCTTGGACCTGTACTCACGGGAAATTTGAAAGATGAGGGGGGGATCTTAATGAAACCGTTTGAATCTTGAAAGACCTCAACAGAGTAAATGTGGAAAAGATATTTCCCATGGTGTGGGAGCCGAGGACAAGATGGCACAGCCTCAGGATAGAAGGCCATCCATTTAAAACAGAGATGTGGAGAAATGTCTTTAGCCAGAGGGTGGTGAATTTGTGGAATTTGTTATTACAGGCAACTGTGGAGGCCAGGTCATTAGGTGTATTTAAGGCGGAGATTGATAGGTTGTTGATTTCTCATGGCATCAAACGTTACAGGGAGAAGGCTGGGGAGTGGGTCTGAGGAGGGCAAAATAGGATCAGCCATTTCTATGCTGTAGTGCTCTATGACTCTCTGATTGAATGGTGGAGCAGACTTGATGGGCCAAATGGCCTAATCCTCCTCCTATGTCTTATGTCTTAAAATACTCTGGAATGGGAATCTTGGCAATGAGAAAGCTTTAGTCCGTGACATGCATGCATGCATTGTGTATCTTCTATGCTAAGCTCCCACAGGGAAACAATTTGGTACAAAATCATACCATCTGCAGTCAAATACAGGGAATGGTAAGCTGAGCACTGGGAGCAGGAACGAGCATTTCAGCTGGACCCTTTTGATGTGTCTGGGCTGCATTTGTTGTTCAATTGTCTGCGATAACTAAGGAGGTTTGGAACAGGAGGGAATAGAGAGCATGCTAAGCAAGCCCCAGGCTAAGTGCTGATGCCTGCCAGGAGGCATCTGAACAATAGTGCTGGGCGGATAATATGCAATGTCGTGCCAGCAAACAATCTAATTTGTAGCAATGATTTTACTTGCTTGAAAGTTAGGTGTTGAGATAAAGACCGCATTTTGCTGAATGGTTTATCTCAGAAACTGCTGATCTCCTTGATTTTATGCACAACATTCTCTAGAATTTATAGGGATTGGTTTGAAGAACAAATGTAAGCCCCCAGGATCGGTGGGCTGCGTTAGTCTAGTGAAGGACAGTCACCGCCCCCGCCAAACTTGTGAAATCTCATTTGTGTGGATGCTGTGTGATGTGTTCCCCTGTTACGACTCAGTACCAGGAAAGATCAGATGGTACACCATATGCAATTAAACAATTGAGTTTTGTAATTCTTAAGTTGACTATAGGGTTAGTACAAGAACAAAAAGAAAAAAAAGCCATTTTAATGAAACAGTCTATTGTGCACGTTGGAGCTTTCGTGCTTGAATTCCTCATCAGTTTCTTCTGATCGTCATTGACTCCCGGACCCTCACTCCAAGTTCGCTCCACCCTGGAGTCTTCCAGCTCCCTCCTCTCATGTCTTTTCTCTTCATCTCTCACCAACAAAAGAACGCAAATACTTCCTCTCAGACACACATGAAAGAAACAACAACACCTGATGCCTCACATTCCAAAGCCTCGGTTATAACCCAAATACTGTTGCTACAGGGAAACCATTACATTAGCAGTGAAACCTTACAGAGCGTTACATGGAAAAACACAGTGAGCAGCATCTGTGTGGGTGAAAATGCCTTGTCAGAGGAGAATGGCAAGAGACTGTCTGTTTCAGCTTGCTGCTCTGCTCTGTCCTGGACTAAGGGGCTGTGGGTGGATGCTCTTTGTGAACTTCACTTCAGAAAAATCTGTGGTTGCATTTATTTTTGCATGGTTTGTCTTTTCTCTCTCCACACTTTGGATGCCTGACAGTCTTTCTTTTAATTGCCTGTTTTGTGTTTCTTTATTTTGTAGCTGCCTATATAAAGGCGAATCTCAAGACTGTATAATGTATACATACTTTGATAATAAATGTACTTTGAACTTTGAACCTTCTTACCTTAATGTATAATGGGTCTTGAGCCCCCAACACTGAGAACAAGGCTATTTTTGGCCCTAAAGGTTGTATACATTTCTTTTATATCACCTTTCAGTCTCCGGCACTCAAGAAATAATGCTTTAACCTGTCCAACTTTTCCCTAAAACCCAATTTCTCAAGTCCAGCCTGTCATACTGGACTTCAGTTTCTGAGATACTCAAACCACCCTGTATGGTACAAATAATCATTCCATAGTCAAAGTCTCTTAGATCCTATTTATTCCCCATTCTGATATTTGGTCTGAACAACAACTGAACCTCTTAACCATATCTCCATGGAGTTACTGCCACATGGTTGGCTGATTAAATATTTGTATTCCTTAACAAGTGTGCAGGTGTACTTGATAAAGTGACCATTGGGTGTATACATGTTTGAGACACAAAAGACATCAAGAATTCTGTATAACATTGAGATAGACAATTAACCATCACTGGTAGAACTTGTCTGATGGGCTGAATGGTCCTCACCCACTTTACTTGCCTCCATATGACAGCATTTTCAAGTGAATCGACTGTGACAGATCAAATTGTTATGTTTGCAAGATAAATATTTAAAGTCTCAAGATCACCTCCTTTCAGTCATTACATTTTTGATTAGCTGGGCTTGCTTTAGCTGGAGATTCATCCTCCACATAGACCCTTGACAAAAGAATATGTTTTAATAAAAGGAAAGTCAGATAATTGAAGTGAAATTCAATGCATATCCCCAGCATCCAAGCTAGTCCCATTTGCCTGCAGTTGGTCCATATCCTTCTAATCCTTTCCAATCAATAAACCTGTTAACTTACATTTAAAAGTTGTTATTGTACTTTACTCAACTACTTCTTCTGGCAACCCTTTCACTTTAAGTTCCACCAACTGTGCAAAAATGCCTTACTTTTTCATTTATTGAGATACAGCACAGAATAGGCCCTTCCGGCCATTTGAGCCCACCAACCCCAGATTTAGTCCTAGCCCTATCATGGGACAATTTACAATAACCAATCAACCTACCAACCAGCACACCTTTGAACTGTGAGAGGAAACTGGAGCAACTGGAGGAAACCTACATGGGGAGAACGTACAAATTCCTTACAGGCAGCAGCAGGGATTGAACCCTGGTCGTCTGTATTGTAAAGCGTTGTGCTAACCACTGTGCCACTTTGCACCCTATGTTGCCCCTCAAATTCCTATTATCTTCAAAGTCTTACCTAAATATGTCTTCTGGTTCCTGCCCCAGCTCTGAGAAAGAGGCTGTGCATTCAGCCTATTTGTGGCTGTTATATTTTATATATTTTTCTAGTATCTCCTCTCAGTCTCCTATCCTCCAAGAATATATGTTTTAGCCTGCCCAACTTTATCTTAAAACTCAGTTACGTACTCAAGTCCTGATAACATCTTTGTTAATCTTTACTATCTCTGATCTCTAACATCTTTCCCATTGTGGGGTGAACAAAACTAAACCCAGTTCTCCAAGTGTAGCTTTACTATCAAAGGTGGCAGGGTTTATATACGTCTTTACCAAAGGAAGTGTAAGGCTCTCCTTCCCTCTGCTCGTCTCCAGGTCACCCTTGGGACAAGGTATAATACCCATTTATCCACCAGATCAGGGTCACGTGAAGCCATGGAAGTAGATGATGGATGGTCGTATGAGCAGCTGGTGCATATCACAAGCCTTGGTTATGCAAGGCAGATGCTAGGCAGTCAATCACTGAAGAGTATTGATAATGGCTGGGGTCATCTATCTTATAAGTCACTGCCCAGAAGAAAGCAATGGAAAACCACTTCTGTAGAAAAATTTGCCAAGAACAATCATGGTCAGGTGAAGTCTTCATGTCAGCCTCAGAGACTGAAATCGCATGGGCATTGAGGTCAGTGGAAGTTTGTGAAGGTTCTCTATGTTCTGATGGTCAAAGCAAGCATAGAATGATTGTCTACATCATCGACACTGCACATAATGAAGGTGATGACCTTACCAGAATCACGTGTAATTACAAAAGAGAATCATTCACCATGGAATCATGTTCTTTTAGACTACCATGACCTTGCCAATCAGAAAATACTTGTATACAATAATCCCCTTTCCCAGCCATTGTGTTTCAAGTGCTCAACCAGATATTTCATTTGTGAAAATACCTGCCTTCACTGTCTCCTCAGCCAGAGAGTTCCAGGTTTCAACAACTCTAAGTGAAAGAAAAATCTTCCTTAGATCCTTAGCCCTCAAAGTAAGCATCTTTGCTCCAGTCATAGACATTTCTGGGACACATCTTGTCATGCCCCTTTCCATTTCACTGCAGATCTGTCTCTGAAAACCACATCACTGATCCCACATGGTAAAAGTACATGGTTTTCATATGTATCCAGCACAGCAGGTGATCTTCTTTTCTCTTGAAGTAAATATTTTGAAGGACAACTAAATAGAATTTCAGAATTCTGAATATATTTATTAACAAAGAATGTATATGTCAACATATGCCACCCTGAGATTCATGTTCTTGCAAATATTCACAGTAGAAAAAAAGAAATTAAAAAAATCACTGAAGAACTACAAATATCAAGGCTTCACACCCTAATGAGCTTAATGCATTCTATGCTTGCTTTGACCATCAGGACATAGAGAACCTTCACGAACTTCCACTGACCTCAATGACCATGTGATTTCAGTCTCTGAGGCTGACATGAAGACTTCCTTCATAACGGTGAACCCACGATGCTAAGTCTTTCCATGTTGGCACACTCAGCCTTCGTAGTTGCCCGCTTTTCAAGGTCCAGTTTACGTGCGTGGATATGGACTGGCGGGCCAGTTGTGGGAATGTGGGCTTGGTGAGGATTGGGAATCCACCCAGCAGTTGAATAAACTCACATGCACATGACAGAGTCATTGTGGGGAGGTAGGGTAATGACCCAAAATCCTCAACATCCACGAGTTGGCGGTTTTTAAGATTGACTGATCATCCTTGTGCACACAGGATATCTGCACCGAGCAGAGGTCCAGCCACTTTAGCCAAGATGAAGTTTCAGGGTGTGACATTACCCACTGAACCCACAGAGCGTCACCCATCAAGTCCCATAAGTCTGGATGCTGCAATTCCCAATGATAGAATTCAACCTGAAAACAATAAACATAAATGTTCACATTCAACCCATGTTTCTTGAGATGCATACATGGATGAAGCAGTTTTGCTTTGCTGAACCTCATGATATGGATCATTTTTGAGGAAGGGATTCATTTGGCAGTAATGATCTGAGCATTATTACACAGTTGACTGTGTGAGCTTTAAAGTTCAAAATAAATGTATTATCAAAGTACACACAGTACTATGCAAAAGTCTTATGCACATACTGTATATATAGCTAGGGTGACTGAGACTTCTGCACAGTGCTGTATTTGTCAATGTGGAATGGAGAGCTCTACAGGAGTTAAGGATGTTGGGAAAAGTGAGGGTGGAGCACTGCGGGAGGTGGCATGGTACAGACACACTCAGCTCTGAGACACCAGGCAAGGTCATTTGATTCCAAGCAATTGGTTTATTGATCATTACAGAATGTCTCTCTGGTGCTTCCCTCTCCCTTCCTGTTTTGCCAACCATGATTTCCCTCTCCCTGTCCCCGCCCCACCTCAGTCCACTATAGAGATCCGTATCAGAATCAGATTTATCATCACTCACATATGTTTTTTTTTGTCACAGTACAAAGCAATACATAAAATTAATACAGTACTGTCCAAAAGTATATATGTGTGTGTGTGTGTGTGTGTGTGTGTGTGTGTGTGTGTGTGTGTGTGTGTGTGTGTGTGGTGTGTGTGCCTAAGGCTTTTGCAAAGTACTGTAATAATGTATAGAACCTTTCAGGCATTCACAGTAAATATAAATCAAATATTAATAATAAAAATAAGCAATAAATATCAAGAACATGAAACTAAGGGTTCTTTAAAGTGTGACAACAGCTCAGTGCCGAGGTGAGTGTAGCTGAGTGAAGTTGCCCCTGTGGTTCAAGAGCCGAATGATTGAGAGGTAATAATTGTCCCTGAGCCTGTTGGTGTGAGTCCTGAGAGTCCACTCCCTCATTCTGAGCTTGATGTGTGTTTAATTTTGTTTGCTGCATTCTGCAAGTTGCAACGGTTCTACAGTGAACATCAAAGCTGAGTAATGCTGTACATCAGCAGTAAGAACAAGATCAGGGAACACTGGGGATAAACACACAAAGTACCAAAGGAACTCAGCAAGTCAGGCAGCATCCATGGAGGAGAATAAACAGTCGAGGTTTCCAGCTGAGACTCTTCATCAGGACTGGGAGAACAACAACACTGTTGTTAAGCAGGGAGATCTTGGAATCCAAGTTCATAGCTCCTTGAAAGTGGCTACACGGGTCCATAGGGTGGTTAAGAAAGCTTATGGAATGCTTGCTTTTATTAGTCAAGGCATCGTTCAAAGGTCAAGAGGTTATGTTGCAGCTTCATAAAACTCAGTTTAGGCCACATCTGGAGTATTGCATGCAGTTGTGGTCACCTCACTATAGGAAGGATGTTGAGGCTTTGGAGAGGGTGCAGAAGAGGTTCACCAGGATGCTGCCTGGATTCGAGGGCAAGTGCTATAATGAGTGGCTGGACAAATTTCAGCTGGAGCAGCAACAGCTGGGGGAACAGGTTGATAAGATTATGAGAGGCATAAATAGAGTAGAGATGGAGTATCTGTTTCCCAGGGTAGAAAGGTCTGATGCCAGAGCACATGCATTGAAGGTGAGAGGGGGTAGGTTCATTAGAGGATGTGAGGGGTAAGCTTTCCACTTAGAGTTGTGGATGCCTGGCATGCACTGCCTGGTATGGTGGTAGAAGCTTTTAAGAGACGTTTAGATAGGCACATGAATATAAGGAAGATGGATGGATATGGACATTGTGTAGCAAGGAGGAATTAGTTTTTGGGTTTTTTTGATTTACGTTTGACCTGGTTTAGCACAACACTGTGGGCTGAAGGACTGGTTTCTATGCTGTACTCTTCCATGTTCTAACAACAACAAAACAAAACCAGAACAGTAAAATATGCCCCTTTGTCACCCTCACACCTATCCTCCAAGTCAAACACACAGACATGTCTCCAACCCCAAGGCAGATTGCCTCCAGACCTTGGCTCTGGACCCTCAGAGTTGAAAACATCGAAGTGAGTGGTAGAACCAGAGAAGTGCTGGGGCGGGGTCCGACTTGGGCGTGGGTGAGGAGAAGATGAGAATATAGGAAGCAACAGGGGATTTGTGTAAATGGGTGGCCAGCACAGATTTGTTGGACCCAAGGGCTTGTTTCCATACCATCTTGCTCTGTGACTTAGTGACTCTAAAAGAAAGAACTTCCCTCCTTTTGATGGGTCAAAACACAGTTAAGGATTTAACCTACCTTGGTTTCAAGCTTGAGGCCAGGGTTGTTTCTGGGAATACAGTCAACAGGAGGAAACTCAGCTCTCTGGAGTACTTTGATTTGGGAGTTTTCTTCATGAGGAACACAGGCACATTTATTCAGTAAGACCCGCATGTGGGGCATGTTTGAGAAAATTTTAGACTCCCAACTGGAGTTTAAGCTAGATAGACAGGGTCTGCTTAGGAACAGCCAACATGGATTTGTGCGTGGAAGGTCATGTTTGACAAATCTTATTGAATTTTTTGAAGAGGTTACTAGGAAAACTGACGAGGGTAAAGTGGTGGATGTTATCGATATGGATTTCAGTAAGACCTTTGACAAAGTTCCACATGGAAGGTTAGTTAGGAAGGTTCAATTGTTAGGTATTAATATTGAAGTAGTAAAATGGATTCAAAAGTGGCTGGATGGGAGATGCCAGAGAGTAGTGGTGGATAACTGTTTGTCAGGTTGGAGGCCGGTGACTAGTGGTGTACCTCAGGGATCTGTACCGGGTCCAATGTGCGTTTACCCTGGGAAAAAGATTTTGTTTGTCATGTACATGAATGATCTGGATGATGGGGTGGTAAATTGGATTAGTAAGTATGCAGATGATACTAAGATAGATGGTGTTGTGGATAATGAAGTAGGTTTTCAAAGCTTGCAGAGAGATTTAGGCTAGTTAGAAGAGTGGGCTGAAAGATGGCAGATGGAGTTTAATGCTGATAAGTGTGAGGTGTTACATTTTGGTCATGTGAAGTCACGGGAGCAGGTGGTGGATATCTAAGAGTAGCTGGGGCATATCACAAGTCTTGGTTATGTGACCACTGACTCCAGGCAGACAAACTCTGAGTGGTATTGATAAAGGCTGGGATTACCCATCTTGTAAAGACACTACCCAGAAGAAGGCCATTTTTGCAGAAAAATTTGCCAAGAACAATCCACGTCATCACTAACGCCATACGACACAACAGATAATGATAATGATGGTGACTCTCACCTCAAAACATACCCTCTTGTTTTTTATATCCCGCCATGGGAAAAAGATTTTTTGTAAAGATACAGCCCAGTAACAAGCCCTTCCAGCCTAACAAGCTCAAGCTGACAATTACAGCCATGTGACCAATTAACCTACTGACCCATAAGGTGTGGGAGTGTAGGTGCTCACTGACCTCTGAGTTCCTCCAGCATTTTGTCTGTGAAACATTGTGTGGGAGAGGGACTCAAGAGAAGCAGTGATGGGAAACCAAATCAGAATCAAGTTTAGTATCACTGGCATATGTTGAGAAATGTGTTGTTTTGAAACAATACATTGCAAAATAACAATTTTTTAAAAACTTCTAACTTTCAATAATAAACGTATATAAACATTAAATTAAGCAGGTAATGCATAAATAGATCAAAATAATATAGTGACGTAATGTTCATGGGTTCACTGTCCATTCAGAAATTTCATGGTGGAGGGAAAGAAGTTGTTGCTAAAAGGCTGATGTGTGTCTTCAGCATCTTCTACCTCCTCCTTGATGAGGTACTTTATGGTGCATCTCCTTCTTTTTCAGGCATCGCATTTCGAAGATGTCCTCAATGCTGGGGAGGCTAGTGCCCATATCTTCCAACATTCGTGCACCTATCTAAATGTCTTTTAAAAATTCCTAATGCATCCTGCCTCTACCCCACACCAGGCAGTGCATTCCAGACACCCCCCACTCTCTGTGTAAAAATCCTGACCCTCACATCTCCTTGAAATGACTTTAAACGCATGCCCCATTTTACACAGTTCTATTGCATTTCTTTGTTTTCCTGCAGGTGCCAGTAAGAAAATAAATCTCAGGTTTGCACATGGCACACTTAAATTGATAAAATATTTACTTTGAACTTTGATTCATTGTCAGACCCACTGAAGTGAAGGATTTTTGGATGATACTTCCCAGTGTGGTGTTGAATTTGCAATCTGCAAATGGCGTTAAGAATGCAACTGTTTTGAGCACTAAGGTCATTTGAAATTATAGTTAATAGCCTTCCCTTTAAGAAGTCATGTTCATCTCATTCTCATTAATTGAAGAAATAACAGCAAGATGAAATTGGAGATACTTTGCATCAATCAACACGTGACCATAACAAATTATATTACATTTGATGCTTCATTGGCTCCGCACAGTATGGAGAATATCTGAAATCTGGATTATCAGATTTCCGTTTAGTTTATTGTCATACACAGCAGTGTGTAATGAAATCCCTGAGTTAGTGTGAAGCTCACGGAGTAAACAATAAACAGCGTAATAAATAAAGTAGTAAATATGTAATAACATATTGATGTATTTACAAAGAAGTTACGGCAGCAGCCATATTTCATTCAGAGTTTGAGGAGACTTGGTATGTTACCAAAGACTCTCACAAATTTCTAAAGATGTACTGTGGAGAGCATTTGAACTGGTTGCATCACTGTTATGGAGAGGCCTCTGCACAGGATTGGAAAAAGCTGCAGAAGCTTACAAACACAACCAGCTCCATCATGGGCACCAGACTTCACAGCATCGAGGGATGCTTAAAGAAGGTGGCATCCATTATTAAGGACCCCCATTAACCAGGACATACCCTCTTCTCATTGCTACCTTCAAGGAAGAGCTACAGGACCCTGAAAATACACACTCAATGTTTAAGGAACAGCTTCTTCACCTCCATCAGAGTTCTGAATCAACAATGAACCCATGAACATGGTCTCACTATAATTTTTCCAACAAGAGAAAATCTGTAGATGCTGGAAATCCGAGCAATGCAATTAAAATGCTGGAGGAATTCAACAGGCCAGGCAAGATCTATGGAAAAAGGTACAGTCGACATTTTAGGCCAAAGCCCTTCGGCAGGACTGCAGAAAGAGAGTTGAAGGGTAGATTTGAAAGGTGAGGAAAGGGGAGAGTGAAACACCAGGTGATAGGTGAATCTTGGAGGGGATGGGATGAAGCAAAGAGCTGGGAAGTTGATTGGTGAAAGAGACAGAAGGCCATGGAAGAAAAAAAAAAGTTGGGGGAAGTAATGCCTCCCCCCCCACCTCTTCACCATTTCCTCTCCACTTTTCCATCTCTCATGTTATCTTCTTGCCCGACCATTGCCTCTTCTGGTGCTCCAGTTGTGGCCTCCCGTATATGGGTGAGACTCGACATAGATTGGGAGACCACTTCGCCGAGCACCTTTGCTCTGTCTGAAGTATATGCGGGATCTCCCAGTGGCCACCCATTTTAATTTCACTTCCCATACCCATTCTGGTATGTACATCCATGGCCTCCTCCACTGTCGTGATAAAGCCACACTTTGGTTGGAGGGGCAACACCTTATATTCTGTTTGGGTAGCCTCAAACTAGATGGCACGAACATCGATTTCTCAAACTTCCAGTAATGCCTCCCCTCCCCCCTTCACCATTTCCTTTCTCCTTTTCCCCCTCTCATGTTATCTCCTTGCCCGCCCATTACCAGCCTCTGGTGCTCGTCCCTCATTCACTTTTTCTGCCTTCCATGGCCTTCTGTCTCTTTCATCAATCAACTCCCCAGCTCTTTGCTTCACCCCCCCCTCCAAGTTTCACCTATAGCCTGGTGTTTCTCTCTCCCCTCCCCTCACCTGTCAAATTTACTCCTCAGCTTTTTCCTCCAGCCCTGCCGAAGGGCTTCGAAAGAAATGTTGACTGTTTTTTTCTTCATAGATAGTGTCTGGCCTGCTGAGTTCCGCTAACATTTTGTGTGTGTTGCCGCTTTTATTTCATTACTTAATATCATTTTAATATGTTTTTTATTGTTACTTATAGTTTTTTCATTATATATTGTAATGTATTGCTTGTTGCTTATTCTTCGGCAAAGTTTAGGACCTGCTCAGTCCCCAATCGGGGTCAAGTGAAGTCATGGGAGCAGGTGGTGGATGGTTGTACGAGCAGCTGGTGCATATCACAAGTCCTGGTTATGCTACCACTGACACCAGTCAGACAATCTGTGACCTGTGTTAATAATGGCTGAGGTCACCCATCTTACGGTGACTCTGCCCAGGAGAAGGAAATGGCAAACCACTTCTGTAGACAACTTTACCAAGAACAGTCATGGTCTTTAGACCATGAACACCCATGCATCTGACATAGCATATAATGATGGTGAATGTACTGCTACTGCAAAACAATAAATTTCATGACATCACCAGTGACATTAAGCCTGATTCCAATTCTGATTCCACAACTGAAGAGAAGCTAAAAATTAAAGATTAAAGGAGTGCCAAGCAACAGAATGGTGCAAAGAATTGTAGTACAATCAGAAAAAGGAATGCTAAAGTGATATTATTGGAATAACTGAGAGAAGTGGAATTAAGAGTTTGAGAAGATTGCAGCACCAAGTTGGTTGGCATGTGCTGAGAGGTTGGATCTTGGGTTGTTTTATCTGTAATGACAGAGGCTGAAGGGTGATGTGATCGAGGTTTATAAGTTTATGGGAGGCATGGATATAGTAGACAGACAGTAGCTTTTTCACAGGATTGAAAGACCTAGTATTAGAGGGCGTGCATTGAAGGGGAGAGAGGTTGATATCAAAAGAGATGTGGTGAGGGGCAAGTTTTTACACAGAGAGTGGTGAATTTCTGGCAGAGATACATACATTGGGGATTTTTAAAAGATGCTTAAAGTGGCACATGAATAAGTTTAAAATTCAAAGTAAATTTTATTATCAAAGTCCATATCTGTCACCACATATAACTATGAGACTCAATTTTTGTGGGCATATTCATCAAATCCATAGAATAGTAATGGTAATGGAATCAACAAAAGATCAACCAGAGTGCAGAAGACAATAAACTCTGCAAATGCAAATATAAATAAAAAGCAATAAATAACAAGAACATGAAATAACAAGATAATTAGTCTTTAAAGTGAGATCATTGGTTGTGGGAATAATCTCAATGGATGGGCAAGTGTGTGTATTGATCCCCTTTTGTTCAAGAGCCTGAAGGTTGAGGAGTAGTATCTGTTCTTGAATGTGAGGAGAATAGAAAGGTATGGACATAGTGCTAGCAGAAGAGATTAGTCAGCCATCTGGAAGGCTGAAAGGCTATTTTGTTCTATGTTCTAACACAGCTCAATTCCAGCATCTGAGCTACCTCGAGATTTGATTTAGTTAAAGTTGATCTTACTTGCTTTCTTCTTAAATTAGGGTTAATATTGACAGTAGAAGGTTTTGTTTAATTGAATTTATTGCAGCTATGTTAATTGGCACATCACTGTTTTTCATGTTCACGATTTAAAACTATTTAACATAGGGAAATAGTTAATTCCCTGGCTCTCCAAATAATCAATGAATCAGTACAGAGAGAAATCACTTTGATCTGTGCTGGATTTATGTGCATGAATCAAAACAGGTTTAATCTTTCAGTTAATTCTAAAAGAAAGCTATCTTCCCAATTCAGGTTTTTGGAAAATAAATTAATGTGATTTTTTTTCCCTGCTTAGTTTAATTGCTACATTCTTTACAAGGCTGTTGTGTGTTGTGTTGACACATTATCACTTTAATTTCAGTGAAAAATAATGTAATTTGCAACTAAGTATAAGTGAAACTTGATGCTGTGAACATCTAGTTAGACAGTGAAGTCGGAGCCATGTACTCCTTATAATTAAACTGTATTCTCTTTTATATTATTTTTTAATGCAAATCGTTTGCGTTAATTGCAGCATAATTACAAAAAACCTTTATTTCTTCAGTCTGCTGGAAAGTTTGGATTCAGTATCTTGTGATGATAGGGAGGAACATATTTAAGTCAATAAAATCTCTGTCTGTATTTATTGAGATGACAACAGCAATCTTCATTCATGTAGCACTGTGAACATAGCTTCATACAATGCAGAAGTAGACCCTTTGTTCACCATTATGACAATCAAAGTATCAAACCAATCCTAATTACCATGGTCGTGGTGGTTTACGTGCTTGTCTAGATAGTTAATTATTTGTTTTTAATTCTTTATTTATATAGAAAATCAGCACAGACCAGGCTTTTCAGGGCCATCTATGTATAACACACTACAATTTACAATGAGCAATTAACCTATTAACTGGTACATCTTTGGACTGTAGGAGGAAACTGCAGAAGCACCCAGAGAAAGTTCACATGGGAAGGAATGTAGAAACTTGCTTCCAATGGATGTCAGGTTTGGAATTCTGAAATCTGACTCCCAAGTTGTAATAGTGTTGCCCTTCCTAACTAATTGGTCAACTGGTGCAGTAAAAAAACTTTGTTCTGTGCACCATTCATACAGATCATTGTATTGCAACACTAAATTGAAGTAGTAGATCCAAAGATTTATTATCGAAGTATGTATACAAAATACAACTCTGAGATTCACCCTCCTGCAGCATCCACAAAACAAAGAAACACCATGGAACACACTCAAAGAAAACGTCAAACATCCAAAGCGCTAGAAAGAACAGACTGGGCAGACTGCAAAAAAGCAGGAGAAAAACACGCAGAATATCAAACCGCAAACCAGAAGTCCAGTGTTTCCAATTTAGTCCAATTCAGCACCGCACTGCTGGTCCACTGTAGGCCACAGGACCATTCTTTGCCAAAGCACCCCAGTCCACATGAAAGCACCCTTATCAAACTGCTGAAAAACAGCAAAAAAACGTTAAACAGAATCCAGAAGCACATGCAGCATGAACCTCTAAGTCTCCCCAACGAGTCCACAGCCACAAGCCTCACCGACCAATCTTAGCAATGCGGAAACCATGGCTCTGGCACTTCCCTCCAACAGTAGCCAGTGAGAGGGCAAGGGTAACTGGTCAAACACAGGCAGATGGTGCCAAATACCCTCCCGCCCTCTGCTCTCATCCTCGTCAACTTCAACCTTGCTCAACGGCTCAATCGGAGAAAAACAACGGATCCAATCATGGGCTCTCAGCACATCTCCAGGCTTGCATGCCTCCAGGCCACACACGCTGCTCCCAACCTCACTGAACTCCCTTGGAGACTGCAAAGGTCCAGGTTACAGAAGCTGAAAACATTCAAGAAAACATGCCATTGGAATGTAAATCACAGGTTCCAATCACACACAGATTAGTAGTGCAATTATATTTGACAGAAATAGTAAAAGTAATAGTTTCATGAACTGTCTGCCTTCTCGAAAAGCAATGGGTTCTGCTTATTTATTTACTTAGAGAAAGATAAAACAGTAATAGGTCATAAAACGTAGAAATCTACATCACAGCACGTTACAGGCCCTTCGGCCCACAACGTTGTGCCAACCATGTAACCCACTCTAGAAACTGCCTAGAAATTCCCTACCACATAGAAATCTATTTTTCTAAGTTCCATACACCTATCTAAGAGTCTCTTAAAAGGCCCTATTGTGTCCGCCTCTGCCACCGTCACCAGCAGTGCATTCCATCGACTGACAACTCTCTGTAATAAGGTACAGAATAATGTGTTATGGCTAGAGAGAAAATGCAGTGCAGGCAGACAATAAAATTCAAAGCCGTGGTGAGGTATATTGTGATGTCAAGAGTCCATTTCATTGCACTAGGGGACTACTTAATAGTCCTATGAAAGTGGGATAGAAGCTGCCCGAGAACCTGTTGGTAAATCCTTTTAGGCTCTTGTTATCCTGCGCCTAATGAGAAGGGAAAGAAGACCGAAATCTAGGATGAATCAGAAAGTAGAATCCGGTTTATTATCAATGACATGTGTCATGGAATGTGTTTTTTTACAACAGCAATACAGTGTAATACATAAAATATACTATCAATTACAATAAGAATATATATTTTAAATACTATATAAAATAGATATGTAGCATAAAAAGGGAGCAAAAATAGTTAGGTGTGTGTGTGTGTGTGTGTGTGTGTGTGTGTGTGTGTGTGTGTGTGTGTGTGTGTGTGTGTGTGTGTGTGTGTGTGTGTGTGTGTGTGTGTGTGTGTGTGTGTGTGTGTGTGTGTGTGTGTGTGTGTGTGTGTGTGTGTGTGTGTGTGTGTGTGTGTGCAGCCTGCTGTATCTCCTCTCCGATGTCTGTAATAAGAAGAGGGCATGTGTTGAGTGCCAGTGGTCCTTTATATGGAATTGATGCCTCTCCTTTTTTTAATCTTCCTTTTTCACTACTAAAATCAGCCATGCAAACTCTATATTTTCATTTATTTAGTTTTAAGGAATCCACTTGTAATTCAAAAATGCTAGTACTGATTCTCTGTACTTGGGTGATTCTATGAATATGCTTGTGCCAAGATGAGGCCACAATCATGGTGGAAAAACTATGCCCTATTTCCATCTGGGTACCCTCCAACTTGATGGAATGAATATTGATTTCTCCTTCTCGTGAACAAATTTCCCACCTTCTCTATTCCCCACTCTGACATTTCCCTTCTTCTCACCTGCCTATTAATTCCCCCTGGGGTCCTCTCCATCTTCCCTTTCTCCTATGGTCCACTCTCTTCTCCTATTAGATTCCCTCCTCTCCATGACCTTTCACACCCTCCTGGCTTCACCTATCAGCAAGCCTCTTTCCTCTGCCCCCACCATTTTATACTGGCATCTTCTCCCTTCCCTCTCAGTCCTGAAGCAGGATCTTGGCCTGAAGCATCGACTGTTTACTCTTTTCTATAGGTGCTGCCTGACGTGTTGAATTCCTTTAGCATTGTGTGTGTGTTGCTTTGGATTTCCAGCATCTGGTGACTTTCTCATGTTATGGAAAAATATCGCCCAGAGGCTAAAGGCATGGAGAAATTTATAAAAAACAAAGGAGTCAAAGCTGAGGAGGAAAAGCAACACACACAAAATGCTGGAGGACCTCAGCAGGTCAGGTAGCATCTATGGAAAAGAGCAAACAGTCGATGTCTGAGCAACACAAGAAAAAGCAAAATGTAATTTTAATTATGACAAAAAGAGGAAAATTTTGTTGAAAGTATAGTTAAAGCCTGAACTAGTTTGTTATTATTATTAACCATTCATTATAGTTGATATACCGAACCTATGAAAAGTATTCACACCCTTGGATGGTTTCATGTTTTATTGTTTTACAACTTTGAATCACAATGGAATTAATTTGGGTTTTTTTGACACTGATCAACAGGAAAAGACTTTTTGTGTTAAAGTAAAAACCAATCTCTGCAAAGTAATCTAAATTAATTACAGATATAAAACCCAAAATAATTGTTTGCACAAGTATTCACTCTCTTTAATATAGCACAGCAAGTGATGCACTGGTGCAGCCAACATGTTTCAATTGATTCTATTAAAAATACACCTGTATCTTTCTAAGATAGGGGGCCCAAAACTGCACACAGTATTCCAAATGGGGTCTCACCAGTTCCCCATAGAGCCTCATCAACACCTCCTTACTCTTATACACTATTCCTCTTGAAATGAATGCCAACATAGCATTCGCTTTCCTTACTGCCGATCCAACCTGGTGGTTAACCTTTAGAGTATCCTGCACTAGGACCCCCAAGTCCCTTTGCACTTCTGATTTTTGAATTTTCTCCCCATCTAAATAATAATCTGCCCGATTGTTTCTTCTTCCGAAATGTACAACCATATATTCCTCAACATTGTATCTCATCTGCCATTTCTTTGCCCACTCTCCTAAACTGACCAAGTCTCTCTGCAACCTTTCTGTTTCCTCTACACTTCCTGCTCCTCCACCTATCTTGGTGTCATCCGCAAACTTAGCCACAAAGCCATTTAATTCATAAATCTGCCTGAAGCAGGCCAGAGTGACCATGCAAAAAGAGAACTAATGAGCAAGTCTGCCAAGAGACCTCTGACAACTCAGGAGGAGTTACAAGCTTCAGTCGCTGAGATGGGAGAGACTGCGCATACAACTGTTGTTCGGCTGCTTCACCAGTCGCAGCTTTAAGGGAAAGTGGCAAAGGGAAAGCCACTGTTGAAAAAAACTCACATGAAATCTCAACTATGCTTTGCCAGAAGGCATGTGTGAGACTCTGAAATCAGCTGGAAGAAGGTTCTATGGTCTGATGAAACCAAAATTGTGCTTTTTTGCTATCTGACTAAACACTATGTTTAGTCTCTGGATAGCTTGTGAAGGTAGAGGGTAAAATGAATGCAGCAAAATACAGGGAAATCTTGGAGGAAAACCTGATGAGAGTTGTGAGAGAGTTGTGATGTGGGAGAAGATTTGTTTTCCAGCAAGACAATGACCCCAAGCATAAAGCCAAAGCGACACAGGAATGTCTTAAGAACAACAAAGTTAATATCCTAGAGTGGTCATGTCTGAGTCCATACCTCAATTCAATTGAGAATTTGTGGCTGGACTTGAAAAGGGCTGTTCACATGATCCCCATGTAATCAGACAGAGCATGAGCAGTTTTGTAAAGAAGAAATGGGAAAAAATGAAGTATCCAGATGTGCAAAGCAGATAAAGATCTATCCACACAAGCTCAAGGCTGTAATTGACCATCTACTAAATGTTGACCTGAAGGGGATGAATACATATGCAATCAATTATTTTATGTTTTATATTTGTAATTAATTTAGATCACTTTGTAGAGAATACTACAAAGGTGGTGAATACTATTTATAGGCGCTGTAGGTTGCACAATTTTTAAAACCGAAAGCATCTGGTTTTGTTGAATATGAAAACCAAAACAAAATCTCCAAAATGAAGTAAAACCTAAAAGCTGAAGCCAAGTGTAGAGGTCAGGGAAGGACAATGAGGTCCTTGTCTGATGGTATGAACATCAACTTCTCTAACTTCAGGTAAGTTTTCCTCTTTCCTCATTCCTCTTCTTTGGTTCCTCACTTTGGATCCCCTCTAACCTCTTCTCTTCTCTTCACCTCCCCTACCTATCACCTCCTCCTTCCTTTCCTCCCATTGCCCACTCTCCTCTCCTATCAGATTCCTTCTTGTTCAACCGTTTACCATTTGCACCTATTACCTCCAAGTGCCCTCTCTCCTCTCCTATCAGATTCCTTCTTGTTCAACCGTTTACCATTTGCACCTATTACCTCCAAGCTTCTTACTTCACCCTCCCTTCACTACCCACCCAACTTCACCTATCACCTTCTGGCTTGTACTTCCCTTCCCCTACCTTCTTATGTTGTCTTCCCCATTCCTTTCTAGTCCTAATGAAGGGCCTCGGACTGAAATGTCGACTGTTCACTCTTTTTCATAGTTGCTGCTTGACCTACTGAATTCCTCCAGCATTTTTTGTGTGTTGTTCTGGATTTGCAACATCTGCAGAATCTCTTAAGTCTAGGACATTGAGGGTTAAGTCTAACAGCATCCGTGTCAATGAAATGCAGTAAAAAACTGGGTTTGACTTCCTATAACACAACCACCAGATAGAGCTGACTGTGAGGTGTGTGGTCTTAATGGACCAGGCCTACTTACATGTGCACCAGCACAATCAATTCATGGAGCGTAGTGAAGATCCGGAACTTCAATAATGCATTCCCTATAAATGGAGAAATGCACTCGCAGTATAGGTGAGGTCATATGCAAATTGTCTCAGGGTTAACTTAATCTGTTATTATATTAGAATGCAAATAGACCTGGCATTCAAGTTAACATTCTTGTTATTTTTGCTGGTTGGGAAGGAAAACTTCCATATATTTCATTCAGTATTTTGGTACATTGATAAACCAGTGAATGTATGTTACTGATAAAATGTAGGAAGGTACAGAAAAACTTGGTTTTGCATACCATCCATATAGGTCATTTTATACAGTGCATTGAGGAAGTACAAGTGAAAATAATAGCAGAATACAGAATAGTTTGCTAGGGTATCTTGTCGCTATTACAGCTCGAGCTGTTCTGGAGTTCAGAGTTCAATTCCAGTGCGCTTCTGTAAGCAGCCTCTGTACATTCTCTCCATGGAATGCATGGTTTTTGTCTGGCTCCTCTGCTTTCTTTGCACCATCCAAAGACGTATCAGGTAGGTTAATTGGTCATCGTAGATTGTCCCGTGATTGGATTAGGTGGTTCCAAGGGCCGGAAGGGCCTTCTCCACACTGTATCATTAAATAAATAAATAGAGTTTTACAATTACAGAGAAGGTGTAGTGCAATTTTCTCTATGTAATGTTCAACACTGTTTATTTCCCTTGACAGATGCTGCCTGGCTTGCGGAGTTCCTCCTGCACTTTATGTGTGTTGCTCAAGATCTTCCAGCAACTGCAGAGTCTCCGGTAGCACCTGTGTGGAGTTCAGATATTGTGGACTTGGTGCTCCATCATGGGCACTAGCCTCCCCATCATTGATGACACCTTCACTGTATGAGTCGATGTTTCAGTGAACACGTGACAAATAAAGCTGTTCTTCAGAAACTGATTTCCATCCTCAATTACTTCAAATCAACCAAGCTAAATTAATTTTGAATTCGGCAAAGGTGTTGTTTTGAATTCTGTAAGATAGCATTTTTTAAAAAAACATGAGAAATTCTGGAAATGTTGGAAATGAAAAGCAATACACACAAAATGCTGAAAGAACTCAATAGGTCAGGCAGCATCTATAGAAATGAATAAACAGTTGGCATTTTGGGCCAAGACCATTCATCAAGATATTTTTTTAAACTGCAACTATGGCCCTCGGTTTCTGGTAATTTTCCAGCCCACAGGGAGTCTTCCTTTTAAACATCTGTTTTTTATTATCCACAAGCTAGGGATTATCCTTGGAAAATTAAGTTCCTGCTTCAAAGAAATGCATTTTGTTGTCTCTCAGCTTTTGACATAATTAAAGATTATTGTTCAAATATTTGCATTCAGACATTGTTCTGAGAATGTGTTACAAATTATAAAAGGTGGCATTGCCATTTAGGAATTATATATAAAATATTGTTTCAAAATCCACAAGGGTTTTTTTCTGCACTTTTAGTGAGCTGATGAAGTTTGGCTAAATGTGTGGGGACCGGATAATTGACCAGATGTTCTTCTGTAGTACCATATGCAGTCTCCTCCACACAGGGAATGGCTCATGTCTCTCTGCTGAGTGGTGAAGAAACAAACGTTTATTGGTCGTGAAGCTGTGATACCCTCCGTACAGGAGGTGCATTAATTTGCTGCTGAATTTTGTCATGAAAAAGGTTGAGTGAGCAGGGCCTTTTTTCTTTGAAGCCCAGGAGGATGAGAGGCAACTTGATAGAAATGTACAAGAATATTACAGGCATAGATTGACCGGACAGCCAGCAGTTTTTTTCCAGTACGACAATGAACAATTCCAGAAGACTCCATATTCAGTGTGGAGCATCAGAGGAGGGGTGTGGGTCATGTGGCTGGGAAAGATTACCAGGGGCAGGAGGGTGCAGCCGGCAAGGTGATTTGATTCCAAACAATTGGTTTATTGATCATTACAGGATGTCTCGGTGGTTCTTCACATACCCTCTCCTCTCCCTTCCCCTTTTCCCAACCACAATTTCACTCTCCCTGCCCTCTTCCCACTCTCAGTCCACAATAGACCCATCTCAGAATCAGGTTTATCACCACTCATATATGTCATGAAATTTGCTTTTTTTTGGGGGGGGGCACCAGTACATTGCAATACATATAATTTCTACAGTACTGTGCAAAAGTCTTGGGCACCCTAGCTATATATATGTGCCTAAGAGCTTTGCACAGTTCTTTATGTCTTTTACACACAGTGGTAAGTGGTTTGAGGTTACTTCAGGTTTCCTTGTCTTATGAAGATATACTGAGAGAGCTAAGGCTTTTCTCTCTGAAGCGAAGGAGGATGAGAGGTGACTTGACAGAATTCCAAGAGGCATAGATAGAGTGGAGAGCCAGTACCTTTGTCACAGTGTGCCAATGGCCAATGCCAGAAGATGGCGAGTGGATGTAAGTTTAGCAGAGATGTCAGAATAGGCTTTTTACACAGGGAGTGCTCAGTGTACGGATTGCGCCGTTGGGGATGGTGGTAGAGTCTGATCCAACAGTGGCAGTTAAAAGATTTTTATGTAGGCACACGAACGAAAGAAAAATGGTGGGTTACGGGCCACGTAGGAAGGAATCCAAACAAGATAAAATCTGTAGATGCTGGAAATCCAAGCAACACACACAAAATGCTGGAGGAACTCAGCAGGCCAGGCAACATCTATGGAAAAAAGTACAGTCGACACTTAGGTAGCTTTCAAACTGATGGCATGAACATCAATTTCTCAAACTTCCAGTAATGCTTTAAACCCACCCCCTCCCCCGTCGTCACCATTTCGCATCCCCTTCTCCCTCTCTCATGTTTTCTCCTTGCCCACCTATTGCCTCCTTCTGGTGCTTCTCCACCACCACCCACCCCCACTTTTGTCCCTTTCTTCCATGGCCTTCTGTCTCTTTCACCAATCATCTTCCCAGGTCTTTGCTTCACCCCTCCCCCTACAACTTTCACCTGTCACCTGGTGTTTCTCTCTCCCCTCCAGTCCTGCTGAAGGGTTTTAGCCCGAAACTGACTGATAGACGCTACCTGGCCTGCTGAATTCCTCCAGCATTGTGTGTGTGTTGCTAGGAAGGAATCCATGTGGATTGATGGTGGAGATAGTTAAATGATCACACAACATCATGAACCATGGGCCTTATAAGGTGCTGTACAATTCTATGTTCTAAAACTGGACTGAACCTGTTTAAAGACAGATTCATTGTTACTCTAATGGAAAACATTCTTACATTTGAGTCAGTTGATGAGGACTATATTTATACTCCAGGAAGCTAAACACAAAGTTATGGTTGGTACCCAAGGAGGGATAGGATTTGGGAGGTCCACCTTTAAATATAAAATATGAACTTATAAGATAAATTAAACTTTTAAAACTTCATGCCAGATTGAAGTGGTGAGGTATGGGCCCAATAGCAGATAACAAACTGATGTTTGGTCAATTTAAGTGCCAAGCCAGATTTAACAGATTAAGGTGTTGAGGCCGAGAGTAAGGGATGACCTGGTGTTCAGGTCACTACTCCATGAGGCTTAACTCGCCTCAACGCTGAACCTGACTCTGTGGCTGTGACCTACAGCCATCGGGCTCCAGCACTAGCTGCAGCTCTGAACGGGCTCCGTGGCTGTGGGCCTATCTTTGAGGTGCCTGCGGTTCGTGTTCTAAGGATTGTTTGTTTGCCTTTTTTTATTGTTTGCATGATTTGTTCTTTCTTTTTTTCACATGGAATATTTGAATGCCTCTTCAATGTGGAGTTTCTAATGAATTGGAATAGGCCGGCTGGTAGCGCAATGGCATCAGCGCCGGACTCCAGAGTGAAGGCTCCCGAGTTCGAATCCAAGTCCGGCCACCCCCGAGCACACTTTCCATCCGTGCCGGGTTGTGCGTCGAGCTAGCCACTCAACCTTGTAAAATATACAAGGGTCGAGTCAGGAATGTTCATATCATGACCTGGTTAATCCAAAAGGAGACCAATCCTGACACCACGCACCAGACAAGAATGGCTGACTGTCTGGTGCGACAAGCTAAAAAGAAGAATTAGTGTCATAGAGTCATAGAAAAGTACAGCACAGAAACAGGCCCTTTGGTCCATCTCTTCCATGCTGAACTATTTTAACTGTCTACTCCCATTGACCTGCACTGGGACCATTGCCCTCCATACCCCTACCATCCAGGTACCTATTCAAACGTCTCTTAAATGTTGAAATCGAGCTCACATGCCCCACTTGGGCTGGCAGCTTGTTCCGCACTCTCACCATTCTCTGAGTGAAGAAGTTTCCCCTCATCTTCCCCTTAAACTTTTCACCTTTCACCCTTAGCCCATGACCTCTAGTTGTAGTCCCAACCAACCTCAGTGGATGTGACTACATCTATTCTATTGTGTTAGTTTTGTTTTGCAGCTGACTGCCAGAAGATGAATCTCATGGTTGCACAGTATATGGTATATGCACTTTGATAATAAATGTACTTTGATCTTTGAACTTTGATCCTGGCAGATGTTAATTATCCTATGAATCTATTTCAAGGATGTTTGGAGGACTTCTACCAGCTGTCCTGACCAGTTCTTACCTCTCACGCAAATGGAATTTTTGAGAAATAGATTTCTCTTCCTGTCAGGTTATTAATTTAACACAGAGTGAATCATATTTTGTAGCCATCTCCAGGTCAAGGAGAAATTGAGTCAAGCACTTTGAGTTCTGAGTCCCTGAGTTACTAGGACAAGAGGGCAAGACTTCAGGATTGAAGGACGTCCATTTAGTACTGAGATGCCGAGAAATTACTTCAGTTGGAGGGTGGTAAATCCATGGAATTTGTTGCCACGAGTGGCTGTGGAGGCCGAGTCATTGTGTGTATTTAAGGCAGAGATAGATAGATTCTTGGTTAGCCAGGGCAACAAAGGATATGGGGTGAAGGCAGGGGAGTGAGGATGACTGGAAGAATTGGATCAGCTCATGTTTGAATGGCGGAGCAGACTTGATGGGCTGAATGGCCTACTTCCTTTCCTATATCTTATGGTCTTACGGTCTTACTTTTTCATTTTTTTTAAATTTACAGTGCAGTCCAGGCCCTTTTAGCTCAGTGAGCCGCACCACCCAACAACCCACCTAATCAGAGGATGATTTACAATGACCTATTAACCTACTAACCGGTATGTCTCTGGTATCGGGGAAAAAACTGGAGAACCTGGAGGAAACCCATGTGGTCACGGGGTGGATGTGCAAACTCCTTAAAGATGCATTGCAAATGAACTCTGAACTCTGTTACCCTGAGCTGTCATAGCATTATGCTAACTGCTACACTACCGTGGCATCCATCCCGCAATTTCTTCACAATATGATTTTGTTAGGCTTGCAATAGTTCTTGTTAGGGAATTTGGATCTCATTACAGTGGGGCTGGCCAGGAGAACCTTGCAATGGGACATCTGTAGGTAAGTGAGAAAGTGATAGATTCATTGATTGAACTTTCCACACTGCCTGATGCCCCTCCCAGTCCACAATGAACCATTCTGTCACTCCCTCCCACTATCCATCCCACCCTGAGAAACTCCATCTCACACAAAAACCCTTCCTCCCATACTGAGCTCCTCCCAGACTTTGTCAACTCCTCCCACACCAATTCCTACCCTGACTAAACTCCTCTCTCACCAAACAGGCCCCACATTGAACACCCTTCACACTGAATCCCTCCCACACTAAACACCTCCCGCATTGAACCCCTCCCACACTGAACCCCTCCCACACTGAACACCTCCCACACTGAACTCCTCCCACACTGAACCCCTCCCACACTGAACAACTCCCACACTAAACCCCTCCCACACCGAACCCCTCCCACACTGAACTCTCCCACACTGAACCCCTCACACATTGAACCCCTCCCACAACGAACACCTCCCACTCTGAACTCTCCCACACTGAACTCCTCCCACACTGAACCCCTCCCACATTGAACCCCTCCCACAACGAACACCTCCCACTCTGAACCCCTCCCACATTGAACCCCTCCCACACCGAACCCCTCCCACACTGAACTCTCCCACACTGAACCCCTCCCACATTGAACCACTCCCACACCGAGCACCTCCTACACTGAACTCTCCCACACTGAACCCCTCCCACACTGAACTCTCCCACACTGAACTCTCCCACACTGAACCCCTCCCACATTGAACCACTCCCACACCGAGCACCTCCTACACTGAACTCTCCCACACTGAACCCCTTCCACACTGAACACCTCCCACACTGAACTCTCCCACACTGAACCCCTCCCACATTGAACCCCTCCCACACTGAACACCTCCCACACTGAACTCTCCCACACTAAACCCCTCCCACACTGAACTCTCCCACACTGAACCCCTCCCACACTGAACACCTCCCACACTGAACTCTCCCACACTGAACCCCTCCCGCATTGAACCACTCCCACACCGAACACCTCCCACACTGAACTCTCCCACACTGAACCCCTCCCACACTGAACTCTCCCACACTGAACACCTCCCACACTGAACTCTCCCACACTGAACCCCTCCCACACTGAACACCTCCCACACTGAACTCTCCCACACTGACCCCCTCCCACACTGAACTCTCCCACACTGAACACCTCCCACACTGAACCCCTCCCACATTGAACCCCTCCCACACTGAACACCTCCCACACTGAACTCTCCCACACTAAACCCCTCCCACACTGAACCCCTCCCACACTGAACACCTCCCACACTGAACTCTCCCACACTGAACCCCTCCTGCATTGAACCACTCCCACACCGAACACCTCCCACACTGACCCCCTCCCACACTGAACTCTCCCACACTGAACCCCTCCCACACTGAACTCTCCCACACTGAACCCCTCCCACACTGAACACCTCCCACACTGACCCCCTCCCACACTGAACTCTCCCACACTGAACTCTCCTACACTGAACACCTCCCACACTGAACCCCTCCCACACTGAACACCTCCCACACTGAACTCTCCCACACTGAACCCCTCCCGCATTGAACCACTCCCACACCGAACACCTCCCACACTGAACTCTCCCACACTGAACCCCTCCCACACTGAACTCTCCCACACTGAACACCTCCCACACTGAACTCTCCCACACTGAACCCCTCCCACACTGAACACCTCCCACACTGAACTCTCCCACACTGACCCCCTCCCACACTGAACTCTCCCACACTGAACACCTCCCACACTGAACCCCTCCCACATTGAACCCCTCTCACACTGAACACCTCCCACACTGAACTCTCCCACACTAAACCCCTCCCACACTGAACCCCTCCCACACTGAACACCTCCCACACTGAACTCTCCCACACTGAACCCCTCCTGCATTGAACCACTCCCACACCGAACACCTCCCACACTGACCCCCTCCCACACTGAACTCTCCCACACTGAACCCCTCCCACACTGAACTCTCCCACACTGAACCCCTCCCACACTGAACACCTCCCACACTGACCCCCTCCCACACTGAACTCTCCCACACTGAACTCTCCTACACTGAACACCTCCCACACTGAACCCCTCCCACACTGAACACCTCCCACACTGAACTCTCCCACACTGAACCCCTCCCACACTGAACCCCTCCCACACTGAAAACCTCCCACACTGAACCCCTCCCACACTGAACTCTCCCACACTGAACTCTCCCACACTGAACTCCTCCCAGACTAAACCCCTCCCGCATTGAACCCCTCCCACACTGAACCCCTCGCACATTGAACACCTCCCACACTGAACCCCTCCCACACTGAAACCCTCCCACACTGAACCCCTCCCACACTGAACACCTCCCACACTGAACTCTCCCACACTAAACCCCTCCCACACTGAACCCCTCCCACACTGAACACCTCCCACACTGAACTCTCCCACACTGAACCCCTCCCACACTGAACTCTCCCACACTGAACCCCTCCCACACTGAACACCTCCCACACTGACCCCCTCCCACACTGAACTCTCCCACACTGAACTCTCCTACACTGAACACCTCCCACACTGAACCCCTCCCACACTGAACACCTCCCACACTGAACTCTCCCACACTGAACCCCTCCCACACTGAACACCTCCCACACTGAACTCTCCCACACTGAACCCCTCCCACACTGAAAACCTCCCACACTGAACCCCTCCCACACTGAACTCTCCCACACTGAACTCTCCCACACTGAACTCCTCCCAGACTGAACCCCTCCCGCATTGAACCCCTCCCACACTGAACCCCTCCCACATTGAACACCTCCCACACTGAACCCCTCCCACACTGAAACCCTCCCACACTGAACCCCTCCCACATTGAAACCTTCCCAAACTGATAACCTTTCTGTAACTGCCCCACTACAAGCCAGAATGGCTTCATTCACCACCCAGATTTTAGACACACAATTATTCCTTATTTTTCATCTTGTGCAATTCCTCAGTAATTGTCAGTGTAAAAGAACGTGTTTTGATTGAATTTGGAGAACTGCTGTCAGAAATTCAGTGTTCTGCTCATATAGCGAAATGTAAGAAGGACATCATTGTAATGTTGAAAATACCCACTTCAAATTGCAAAGAAAAAATGGATAGGATGACATTTAACTCTTACAACATAGAACATAAATGGGTACAGCACAGGAGCAGGTCCTTCAGTACACAATGTTGTCCCAAATCAATTAAATTAATATCCAAATGACCAAATAAACTAATCACCTCTGCCTACACAATCTCCATATCCTTCGAGTTCCCTCACATTCATGTGCCTATCTAAGTGTCTCTTAAAAGTCTCCAATGAATCTGCCTCTATCACCACCCCAGATAGCGGATTCCAGGCACCCACCACAGTCTGTGTTAAAAATTTGCCCCTCACATCTCCTTTCAAATTACACCCTTAAATACATACAAGCTGGTACTAGAAATGCTACATCTAACGCTAGTGCATGCACTACAGAAATGGATTGCTACTCAGGATGAAATGGGATACTTTGATTTCTTCCTTCATTTAAAATCAGCCAGCTCCATCATGGACATTAGCTTCTCCAGCATCAAGGACGTCTTCAGTAGACAATTCCTCAAAAAGGTTGCATCAACCATTAAGAACCCCCATCACCCAGGACATGCCCTCTTCTCATCACCACCATCTAGGAGGAAGTACAAGGGCCCGAAGACACAAACTCAGCATTTCAAGATCAGCTTCTTCTCTCAGCCTTCAGCTGACTGAATGGACAATGAACCCATATATGTAACTCACTAATTCTGCTCTCTTTTTGCACTGCTTATTTAATTTAATTTTCATGTATTTCTTATTATTATTTAAAGTTTTTTTATTATTATGTATTGTAATGTACTTCTGCCACAAAACAACAAATTTCAGAACATATTCCAGTATTATTAAACCTGATTCTGATTCTGACTATTCTTCTTCTTGGGCCCCGAAGCTCCCAGTGGAGCATAAACCATTAATGAGCTCCCATCTCCATCATCCATGGTGGGTATGGTTGGAGTTCATCAATGTTACTGTGATCCATTGTATCCACTGCACAGCAGATTGGCCTAAACAGCGTCACCAGGGACCTGTTAGCCATCCATAGCTGTGTCCTCCTCTTGTGACAGGGTCACAGAGTTGAACTTTAAGAGGCAATTCTGACTATTATTCTTCTTCCAGAATAGTTTGTAACTCTGAAGTGAAACATCACTGCTTTTTAAGGCAAAACAACAATGAGCATGGGTGCAAGAGATGCCCAGCAGCATCTCTACTTCCTACGAAGGCTGAGGAAAGTCCATCTCCCACCCCTCATCCTCATC
This sequence comes from Hemitrygon akajei, assembly GCF_048418815.1. Taxonomy (NCBI): domain Eukaryota; kingdom Metazoa; phylum Chordata; class Chondrichthyes; order Myliobatiformes; family Dasyatidae; genus Hemitrygon; species Hemitrygon akajei. The sequence continues at coordinate 36,288,866 of NC_133138.1, read as the reverse complement.
ATATTCTACAAAGGTTGTATTGAGAGCATCCTGAGCAGCTGCATCACTGCCTGGTTCAGAAATTGCACCATCCCAGATCGCAAGACACTGCTGCGGGTAGTGAGGTCAGCTGTGAAGACATTTACACCATACACTGCACCCACAAAGCAAACAGCATTAAGAAGTACCCCATGCACCCCTCATACAAACTCTTCTCCCTCCTGCCATCTGGGAAAAGGCTCCGAATGACCAGACTATGTAACAGTTTCTTCCCCCAAGCCATCAGACTCCTCAATACCGAGAGTCTGGACTGACACCAACTTACTGCACTCTACTGTGCCTGTTGTCTTGTTTATTATTTATTGTAATGCCTGCACTGTTTTGTGCACTTTATGTAGTCCTGGGTAGGACTAGTATAGTTTTTTTTTGTGTTGCTTTATGTAGTTCAGTGTAGTTTTTGCATTGTTTCATGTAGCACCATGATTCTGAAAAACGTTGTCTCATTTTTACTGTGTACTGTACCAGCGGTTATGGTCGAAATGACAATAAAATGTGACTTGACTTGACTTGATTTCAGTGCAGCCAAGAACTAGAATCCACTCTAATTCAAATGAAAAAACTAAACTCTGGACCAATTGGTCAGAACACTGTGTGGCTTCATAGAACTGAAGATTAAATAAAGAAGAATGATTAAAAGCAAAAATGCAATGTATATAATTTTATGTTTAATATATAGTATCTATTTCATCTGTTGTTATCTTTCTGATCAAAGAATTTATTTAATAAGAACTTTTTCCACATTCATTACTTGCTTTTGCACCCAATTAAAGATACAATCTTAAGCAGTGTGCTGCAAATGAAAGCACATTTGCTTGTTAAATTGTGACAGATCCACAGTTCAGCCTGGAACAGAAAGTCATTGATTTGACTGCAGGCCAAGTCCCATCTCAACTGGAGTGGATTTACAATCCTTGTAATTCAGAAATGAATGCATTGGATCCAGCAGAATATGCAAATGTGTTTCTATTTAAAAACATTGCTTGGACTTCAACCCGTTACCGGTAAATTTCTGTTCACTGTACATTATTCTAACATGCCAATAATTGCACTACAGTGAAGGTATCATCATTGAGTGAGACTTCTCTCAGTTCCTGGTGCTTGCATTATTAAGGTGATGTATCTTTCCCCAAGAGAGCTATGGCTGGGACAAGCCTTCTTTTCCTGTCAGTACTTACCCTCTCATATGCTGTGTGATAAGTTGTAATATTCAGATATTGAGACTTCTGAACCATGTACTAAGCAATCCACGTTTGCTACTTGAATGTTATGTGTAATGTATAATGCATGGTCACTGGCATCCAGCTACAACTGCAAAAATAGACACTTAACTCTCTTTATAACCACCTCTCCGAACAGAGTCACTTATATTTCTGCCTATAGCAGAAAGCTCTACTAAGTTGCATCTTACTTTACTGCATAGACCTGGAGAGTAAATGTAAAATATGCATCACAGATCCACACAACTAGGTTCAGGAACAGTTATTGCCCTACAACCATCAGACTTCTGAACCAGTGTGAATAACTTTCACTCACCTCAAATCTGAACTGATTCCACAACCTATGGACTCACTTTCATGGATTCTACAAATCATGTTCTCAGTGTTATTTAATCAACATACTCAAAAAGCTGGAGGCCAGGCAGCATCTATGGAAAAGAGTCTCTGATGAAGGGTCTCAGCCTGAAACTTCGACTGTTTACTCTTTTCCAGAGATGCTACCTGACCTGTTGAGTTCCTTCAGCATTTTGTTTGTGCTGCTTGGTTTTCCAGCATTCTCTGAATGAGAAAGACTTCCCTCCCTCTAAACCACTTACCCCTGATCCAGAACCTATTCCCTCCAATTAAAGATAACCCTGGCATGGGGTTATGCCTATCCTATTTAATCTCTATCTATGCCTCTCATAATTTTGAACACCTCCATTAAACATCCCCTCACTCTCCTCTGCTCCATGGTAAACAATAACAGTCTTTGAGCGAATGAGAGAAAAGGATACTCTTGGGCATTGGATGCTCAAAATTGCATCTCATCCAATCAACTTTTCTTTTGAATTTGTTATATTGTTGTCATGTAGCAAACTTGCTAGCCAATTGTATTGATAGCAAGCTTCCACCAGCAACAAAGAAATAGAGATCACTATCATTGTATGAGGGATGAAAGATGGCTAGGAAGCCAGAAAAAAGTTCCTCTCTTTAGTTCAAATAAAGAGATAATTACAATGGTGAGCAGAAGTGGAACTCTGCCATGGATGGTCCCAAGCCTGTCTGCAAAAGACAGAGGGTAGAGCACGGGGCTAGCAGCTCCATCCCGTAAAAACCCAGTGCCACAGCAGCACCAACAGAGCCTCCAAAAATCTCATCCTTGGGAGAGGAAAGATATGCCAAGAAGATGGGCTCCAACCAGGGTAGAGAGACCGGCCCTGGTCAGAGGACTCTGATGATCTATTGTTGAAGGGGAGATGGGCTTATGTAAGTAAGAGTATTTGGCAGACATGGTTCAACATCTCATCTGAGGGATGACAGTGCAACACACCATTCATGCTGCATCTAGACCAGGGGTTTCCAACCTGGTGCCCACAGACCCCTTAGTTAATGGTAGGGGTCCATAGCACAAAAAAAATTGGGAACCCCATATCTAGACCAACAACTTGGATCATGTGGGATTTCAATTTTATAGATCAGAGGTAAAGTTTGAAGTTAAAAGTTTGAAAATACTCATTTATGCAGAGTTGAGGAAAATCAATGAATATTTGAACAATTGAAAATAATTTAAGTTCAAAGTTCAAAGTAAATTTATTACTGAAGTACATATATGTCACCATACACAACACTGAGATTTCTTTTCTTCTGGGCATTCACAGCAGAACAGAGAAATACAATAGAATTCATGAAAAACCACATTCAAAGACTGATAAACAGTCAAAGTTTCAAGCTGAGACCCTTCATCAGAAATTCTTTTCCATAGATGCCGCCTGTCCTCCATAAGGAAGGAAGGAAAGAAGGAAGGAAGAAAGAAAATAACCTGTTTTATAGGCAGTTAAATAGATAGATGTTAGATGTTGTGAAAGAACATGTTTCTCTCACCATCTAGTGGAGCACTATCTATCTAACTGCCTATAAAACAGGTTCTTCTTTTCTTTCCTCCTTCCTTCCTTATTTTCTCCTTCCATCCTTCTTTTCTTTCCTTTCTTCCTTCTTTCTTTTCTTCCCTTCTTTCCTTTGTTCCTATTTTCCTTCCTTTGTTCCTTTGTCCCTCTCTTTCTTTCACCTTCCTTCCTTCCCTCCTTCTTTCATTCCTCTGTTCTTACCTTTCTTCCTTTCTTTCTATTCTTCTTGCTTTCTCTTTCCTTTCTTCCCTCATTTTTTCCTCCCTCCTTCTTTCTTCCCTTTCTTCCCTTCTTTTCATTTTTCTTATATTCATCCTTTGTTCCTTTCTTTCTTTCCTCCTCCTTTCCTTCCTTTCTTTCTTTCCTTCCTTCATGCATTCTTCCCTTTCTCTCTGCACTTTTATTGTTCCAGGCAGAAACACACAGTAACACAGTGAACAGATGCTTGATATCTACTATTCCGGTTTAATGCAGCCATCAACAATTGTATTAATATCCCTGTTAGAATAATGGACACATGGCTGTCATATTAAGTAATCTATTTATATTTCTGATAATAATTCCAGGATTATACTCTTAAAAAGTACCAATTAAGTATTAATTGTAACCAATTTAAATCATATTGTCAATCTAATTACTAAGATTAGTACAGCAACAACATTACTCATTTTCGGTGTAGAAAATGCTCAATGAGCTCTTCATGAGTCTCCTATTTGGCACTCTTCTACAAACTTCATCTACAATTCTGATCTGTTTATGTCTTTAACGAATCCCCTGATTCTCCTCCTCCTTCTGCAGATCAGAAAATGTGTTTCTCTTTTCATAAATAGAGTGGAGCTAGGGGTCAGGTTAGGGTTTAGGGACAGTGATGTGAGGGAGCTAGATGTCAGGCCTCCAGTCCATGCTCGAAGTAGAGGAACATTGTCGGGTAATGAAGGACATCCACAGTCCAGGCTTATACTCTGCGCTCAAAGACCAATAACATGGACATCGCTGCTAATCTCTGCATTCGAAGTCCAGCAACATGGACATGGGACAAAGGACATCCGGAGTCCATGGCTTTCGCCCATGTGCAAAGGGCAGCGATGGATGACATTTGTGAAGGCACAAAGAGGCATGAAGGCCAGTCATTCTGTGTGCCTAGAATTTGAGCCAAAATCACGGTGTCCGGTCTTCGGCTAGTCCGGGAATCAATATCGAAATCCTGACTGAAAAGGTTTCTCGGCCTAAAATGTTGACTGTATACTCTTTTCCATAGATGCTGCCTGGCCTGTTGAGTTCCTCCAGCATTTTGTGTGTGCTACTTTGGATTTCCAGCATCTGCAGATTTTCTCTTGTTTGTGACCTTCCATTCCAATCTATCAACCGTCGCTCATTAACTAGTCACTTCTCTCTTACTCCACCATCTCTGGAATTTTCCCGAAGTGTGTTTTAATCCTGCTGAAGGAGCAATAGGCAAGATTAGTCATGAAAAAGGATCTAGAGTTTTCCCGGTGTATATGACAAATAAACTCTTCTCGGTCTTCCAGCCAAGTACTGATATTGATTTTAACCAAAGTTTTGATGACAAGCTCTGCCACATTCATCAGAGATTATGTCTGGGCACCTCTAGTTTGGTGGTATTATACCCCCATTGCGTGTCCCTCTTGATTGATTAATCCTCATCCAATTGGGTTTCGGCTGTCCCACCTTGTTTACAATTGAATTCCAGCTCTTACTTAGAATGGGACCTTAGCCTTTGTTAAAATTCTTTTCCTCTAGTTTTATTTGAATGGCTTCCTTCACCAGGTGGTTCCCAAAAACCATTGAGGTGGCACAATAGTTTTCTAATGTTAAAGTCAATCCTATGACCATTGCAAATGCAGTGTTCTGTTACTGCTGATTTCTCCAGGTAACCCAAATGGAGACACCTCCTGTGCTCCTTGATGTGGGTTTCCATCGTGCCAATATACACTGCTTCACATTCAAAGGGAGTCCTGTAAACACCAGCTATCCTGAGTCCCAGGAATCTTTGACCCACATAAGATGTGATTTGAGCTTCCTTACGGGTTTGAATTTTAACAAAGATGAAGGTCTTGCTCTAAGTAAGATCTGGAGTTTGATTATAAGCAAGGAAGAGCAGTGGAAACCTGAGTGGATGAGGAGTAACCAATCAGGACGGATGGACAACAGGGGTATAAGTACCACAGGACTTGACATACCCAGCATTATCTCAATGAAGATGTCAGAGTTAGTCGTCAAAATGTTGGTTAAAGGTGATATCTGTACCAGGTGGAAGCCCAAGAAGAGCTTATTCAAGATTAGTTATATTTGCCATTTCCTGTATTTAGTTACTTTAGTTAAGAGTCACCATATTGCTTTGGATTTGGAGCAATTTGGAGACATCATGAATAAATCTGGAAGGTTCCTTCTTCAGGGACACATTACTGAATCTAGAACCACAAAAAGGTCACATGTAACATAGAACAGTCCAGCATGGGAAGAGGCCCTTCACCCCACCATGTATGCCCTGAACATGATGGCAATCTAAAATAATCCCATTTCACATAGTCTGTGTCACTGAGGCCCTTTTGTTGGTTGGGGTCGACTATGGATGTTGCATCGCTGTCTATATGATATGCAAGCCAGGGCAGTACGATACGGAGAGCAAGTTGTTGCCCATATAGCATTCTCCCCCTCTCCAGCTGATGAATCTAAAGGAACAACAGAGGTTGATATAGTTTGACACCAGTGGCTTCGTTGGAGTTGCCATTTGTGTTGAACTCAACATAGGATTGCCTTAGGGTCTCCAACTACAGATTTTTCACTTGGGGTTACTCCCAAAGCCTTCCCTATGAGTGAGTATAGCCACCAGGCAGCGGAGGTTTGAGATCAGACTTTTCTTTCTCCTAGATGAGATGCCAACCAAGGTGGACGATCTCTATCTGACCAAAGTGACATGTTTTAAGGACCATTAACCTGGCTTTGTCCCTTTTCCTGTCAGTAGGAACGGTTCTGCTGGGCTTAGTAGCAAAGTCACATGCAAAGCCCAAGAGGTGAACTTGGTTTTCAGAGACTATTTGAGACACACATCATTGGGAGCATTTAATTGGTAGTAGGACCTTATCCCCACTACCACCCCTGGCTACAACAACCTAAAGAAAACTGTATCACGGCTGGCTGCCCATTCATATGCACGTATAAATGCCTCATAAATATTGCATTGTGTCAGCTTCCCCCACAGTCCCTGGCAGTGTGTTCCAGATACCTACTCATCTCTCTGGCTCATGCATTTTCCCTCTCATTTTGCACCTCCTCCCTCAGGTATTTGACAGTTCCACCCTCGACCTTGTTTATGCCTCTTGCAATATTATATACTTCCGCCAAGTCACTCCTCAGCCTCCGAGGCTCCAGAGAAAATAAATCAAGTTTTTGTAAGCTCTCTTTCTCACTAATATTCTTTAATCTGGGTAATGTCCCGATAAATCATTTCTGCAGCTTTTCCAATGCCTCCACCTTTCCTGCGGCAACCAGAAATGTAAACAATACTTCTTATCTGGCCTAACCAGTAATTTATACAACTACTCTGTGACTTTCCGACCTTTACGCCTGACAGATAAAGGCAAGTGATCTTTACCTCTCTTTCTACTGGCTTCTTAATTATCTCTGTGCTTGAAAACTGACAAGAGAGCACTCGGTGAATGCTCCCCTTACACACGCGCATTCACTCATCCACAAGCATTGCCTTGTCATTGTAGTGAGAGTACACACTTCAATGTCTTCCCCGGTATATTCTCATAACTAACCCATTACTTTCCCTCTGCATTGCTACGTATGTTCTAAGTTAGACATCAAAGTCTAGTTTAATTCTAAACCCAGCTGATGTGCTGGAATTGGCTTTATCGTCCCTTTGCCGCCACACATGCCAGAATATTCCATTTCTTTAGTAATGGGGATGTGTAAATGTGTATGTGTTGTTTGTATTTAAGGTAGATATTTCTGCTTATTTTGCTTCTTCTGTTCCTTCTGTTTTATTATTGTAGCTACATTGTGGGGTGCATCATATTCTGATTCATGCGTAGTCTCAAGTTATATTTGTTTGTAATTAAAGATGGCATAGAGTTTTAAAAAGGAGCTCATTACCCTCAGTATGAGGAAGAGATAGGAGCTGGTAGGAATTCACACTGGAAAAGAGTAAGTACAGAGTTTCCTATAGATGCTGCCTGGCCTGCTGTATTCCACCAGCATTTTGTGTGCGTTGTTTGAATTTCCAGCATCTGCAGATTTCCACCTGTTTGCCCTAGTACAGAGCTGTAGTTGTGTTTTCTTGTACATATCATTTTGTAAATATTGGCAGTTTTCTTTACACCAATTTTTATAAGTTTGATTTTTGATGCACCTGTCACATACCCTTGCCTAGTGACTCCAGCCAATTTTTCTTTGGTCAAACAACACACACAAAATGCTGGAGGAACTCAGCAGGCCAGGCAGCATCTGTGGAAAAGAGTCCAGTCATCATTTCGGGCTGAGACCCTTCATCAGGACTGGAAAAAAAAATGAGGAGTCAGAGTGAGAAAGTGGACTGAGGGAGGAATAACCTGGACTATCCCTCCCACCCTGTTACTTGTAAAAACACTATTCCCTACACTCAATTCCTCAGTCTCCGCCACAACTGCTCTCTGGACGAGGCTTTTGATTGCAGAACAAAGGAGATATCCTCCTTTTTCAAAGAAAGGTGCTTCCCTTCCTATACAATCGACACTGCCCTCAAAAACATCTCTTCCATTTTGCACACATCTGTCTTCACCCTATCCTCCCGCCATGCCACCAGAGATAGAGTTCCTCTTGTCCTCACTACCACCCCAGCAGCCTCTGTATCCAGCACGTAATTCTCCATAACCTCCGCCATCTTCAGGGAGATCCCACCACCAAGTATATCTTTCCATCTCCCCCACCCCACCCCCACTTCCTGCTTTCCGCAGGGATCGCTCCCTGTGCAACCTCCTTGTCCATTCAACCCTCCCCACTGATCTCCCTCCCTGCAAGCTGAATAAGTGCTGCAGGCTGCCCCGGCACTTCCTGCCTCACTGCCATTCAAGGCCCCAAACAGTCCTTCCAGATAAGGCGACACTTCACCTGTGAGTCTGTTGGGATCATCTACTGCATCTCGTGCTCCCAGTGTGGCCTTTTGTACACCGATTTTGACCCAATGCAAGTTGTGAGACTGCTTTGTTGAGCACCGTCGCACCACCTCCCAGTGACCATCCATTTGAATTTCACTTCCCATTCCCATTCTACAAGGAGGCCACACTCAGGTTGGAGGAGAACACCTAATACATATTCTATCTGGGTAGGCTCTAACCTGATGGCATGAGCATCGGTTTCTCAAACTTCCTATAATGCCCATCCCACCTTCATCGTTCCTCATTTCCATATCCCTCTCTCACCTTATTTACCCATCACCCCCCTCTGGTGCTCCTCCCCTTTTCTTTCTTCCATGGCCTTCTCTCTCCTATTAGATTCCCACTTCTCCAACCCTGTATCTCTTTCAACAATCAACTTTCCAGCTCTTTATTTCACCCCTCCCCAGTTTCATCTATCACCTTGTGGCTCTCTTCCCCTTCCCCCACTTTCTTACTCTAACTCCTCATCTGTTTTTCCAGTCCTGATGAAAGGTCTCAGCTTGAACCGTCGACTGTAGTCTTTTCCATAGATGCTGCCTGGCCTGCTGAGTTCCTCCAGCATTTTGTCTGTGTTGCTTGGGTTTCCAGCATCTGCAGATTTTCTCTTTTTTGTTTCTAACAAACACTTCTTTGTTGGCTGCAGTGTCATAGAGACATAGAGCATAGAAAGAGGCCCTTTGACCGAAATGGAACATCACAATGAAGATGCTGACCCAAGCTTGTCCAGTTTGCCTACTCGTGGCCAGTATTATTCCTACCTGTGTACCTGTCCAACATTTTTTACAAATAGTTTGCTTCTCAGGTATCAGGAAGATCATAACTTCAATGTCTCAGTTTTTTGCTGGATTAGCTTATTGACTTCATACACTTTCTGTCCTTTGAACACATCCACTTCCATTCATAAATGGAAAGCCTCTGCAAGCTTTTTCCTATCATTCTGATTTTGAATCTTCAACTTATCACACCCAGTTGTTGCAGAAAGTTGGTTTACCTGCCTTAACTGTTTCCTCTGGTAGCTCACATGTATAACCATATAACCATATAACAATTAGAGCATGGAAACAGGCCATCTCGGCCCTTCTAGTCTGTGCCAAATGCTTACTCTCACCTAGTCCCACTGACCCACTCTCAGCCCATAACCCTCCATTCCTTTCCTGTCCATATACCTATCCAATTTTTTTTAAATGACAAAATCGAACCTGCCTCTACCACTTCTACTGGAAGCTCGTTCCACACAGCTACCACTCTCTGAGTAAAGAAATTCCCCCTTGTGTTACCCCTATACTTTTGCCTCTCAACTCTCAACTCATGTCCTCTTGTTTGAATCTCCCCTACTCTCAATGGAAAAAGCCTATCCACGTCAACTCTATCTCCCTCATAATTTTAAATACCTCTATCAAGTCCCCCCTCAACCTTCTACACTCCAAAGAATAAAGACCTAACTTGTTCAATCTTTCTCTGTAACTTAGGTGCTGAAACCCAGGTAACATTCTAGTAAATCTCCTCTGTACTCTCTCTATTTTGTTGACATCTTTCCTATAATTCAGTGACCAGAACTGTACACAATACTCCAAAGTTGGCCTCACCAATGCCTTGTGCAATTTTAACATTACATCCCAACTCCTATACTCAATGCTCTGATTTATAAAGGCCAGACCAAAAGCTTTCTTCACCACCCTATCCACATGAGATTCCATCTTCAGGGAACTATGCACCATTATTCCTAGGTCACTCTGTTTTACTGCATTCCTCAATGCCCTACCATTTACCATTTATGTCCTATTTGGATTATTCCTACCAAAATGTAGCACCTCACACTTATCAGCATTAAACTCCATCTGCCATCTTTCAGCCCACTCTTCTAACTGGCCTAAATGTCTCTGCAAGCTTTGAAAACCTACTTCATTATCCACAATGCCTCCTATCTTAGTATCATCTGCATACTTACTAATCCAATTTACCACCCCACCATCCAGATCATTAATGTATATGACAAACAACGTTGGACCCAGTACAGATCCCTGAGGCACACCACTAGTCACCGGACTCCAACCTGACAAACAGTTATCCACCACTACTCTCTGGCATCTCCCATCCAGCCACTGTTGAATCCATTTTACAACTTCAATATTAATACCTAACGATTGAAATTTCCTAAATAACCTTCCATGTGGAACCTTGTCAAAGGATTTACTGAAGTTCATATAGACAATCATCTGTATTTAAAGGTTCCCCACTCAAGCTCCTATTAAATCTTCTCATTTTCACTTTAAATCTATGGTCTCCCGAGTCTGATTCCCCAACCCTGGGGGAAAAAAAGACTGGGTGCATTCACCCTATCTATGCCCCTCATGAGTTTCACATACCTCTATACAGCCATATGTCACAACACATAATGATGATGAGAGTGATAATGATGATGATACTACACATACTACATTGAATCTCCACTGATTCTCACAGCCACATGGACTGTACCTCTTCCCACTCTATCACTTGTTAAAATGCCACCTTTTCTCTCCATTCCTCTGTCACTGCTGCTTCTGCTCTCAGAATGAGACTTTTCACTCCAGAACTAAAGAGAAGTCATCCTTCTTCAAAGAAAGGGACTTTCCTTCCTCGACCATTAATGCTGCCCTCACCCGCATCTCTTCTACTTCATGCACATCTGCCCTCACCCCATTCTCCCACCACCCCACCAGGGATAGGGTTCCACTTGTCCTTACCTACCATCCCACCAGCCTCTGTGTCCAACACATAATCCTCCAAAACTTCTGCCATCTCCAACGGAATTCCACCACCAAGTACATCTTCCCCTCCTCCCCAATTTCCACTTTTTGCAGGGAACTCTCCCTACACGACTCCCTTGTCCACTCGCCCCTCCCCACTGATCTCCTTCTGAGTGCTTATTCTTGCCGAACACCCCACCTTCACTGCTATTCAGGTCCCCATACAGACCTGCAAGGTGAGGCAACACTTCACCTGCATGTCTCTTGGGGTCACCTACTGTTCCTCGTGCTCCTGGTACAGCCTCCTGTATATCAGTGACACCAACATGGATGGAAGACTACTTTGCTAAGCATCAATGCTCCGTCCACCAGAAAATGTGAGATCTCCTGGTAGCTACCCATTTCAATTCTATTTCCCATTCCCACATGTCAGTCCATGGCCTCCTCTACTGCTGTGATGAGGCTACACTCAGGATGGAGGAGAAACACCTTATATTCTTTCTGGGTAGCATGAAAATTGATTTTTCAAACATCCAGTAATTCTCACTATTCTCCATTCCCGTTTTCCTCTCGCACCTGATTTCCTCATCTGACCATCACCTCTATAAGATGCTCCTCCCCTTTTTCTTTCATCAATGGTCTTCTAGCCTCCCCTTCTCCAGCCCTTTATCTCTTTCATGAATCAGCTTCCCAGTTCTTTACTACACCCTCTCCTCCTCTCTCAGTTTCACCTATCACCTACCTTCTTGTACTTCTTCCTCCCCTCCCCCCACCTTCTTACTCTGATTTCTCCTCTTTCTTTCCAGTGATGAAGAAGGGTCTCATCCCAAAATGTTGACTGCTTATTCATTTCCATACATGCTGCCTGCCCTACTGAATACGTTTTGGGTATGTTGCTTTGGATTTCCAGCATCTGCAGATTTTTTTGTGTTTATGATATGACATTGAAATTCATTTTATTACAGGCATTTACGTGAGAAGAATACAATAGAATTTTACGAAAGACTATACATTAAAAGACACTGATAAATATCCAATGTGTAAAAGATGACAATCTATGCTAATAAGAACACAAGATATTAGAGGTGTATAATGTCTTTATAAGTGAGTCTGTAGGTTGTAGAATCAGTTCAGGGTAGGGAGTGAAATTATCTGTGCAGGTTCAGGAGCCTGACTGTTGAAGGTTAATAACTGTTCCTGAAAGTAGTAGTGTGGGACGTAAGGTTTCTGTACTCCTGTCGAAGAATACTAGCAAGCAGAGAGCATGACCTGGCTGGTGGTTACCTCTAATGATGGATTCTGCTTTCTTGTGTCATGTATGTGTACTCAGTGGTGGGAGGGCTTTGCCTGTGATAGACTGGGATGTATACACCACTTTCTGTAGCCATTCCATTCCTGGGCATTGCTGTTTCCATACCAACCCCTAATGCAACTGGTTTGAACAGTCTCTACTGTGCATCTATAGACGTTTGATAAAGTCTGGATGACATACCGAATCAATGCAAACTTCTAAGAAAGTAGAAGCACTGTTGTGTCTTCTTTGCAATAACACTTACATATTCATCAAAGGACAGATCCTCTGATATATTAAAGCCAAGGGGTTTAGACCTACTGACCCTCCCTATCTATGATCCCCTGATTATATCTGGTATGCAGGCCTCCAGCTTCTTCCTCTTGTAGTCAACAATCATCACCTTGGTCTTGCTGACATTGAGTGAAAGGTTGTTGTTGTGGCACCACTCAGCCAGATTTCCATTCTCCCTCCTACATGCGGGTTTGTCATCACCTTTGATTCTGCCAACAGTAGTGAAGTGAAGTCATCAGAAAACTTCAATAGGGCATTGGAGCTGTTGTTAGCCACACAGTCATAAGTGTAAAGTGAGTAGAGCAAGGGGCTAAGCACACTGCCTTGCAGTGCACTTGTGCAGATGGAGATTGTGGAGGAGATTTTTGGATCAGTGGGATCTCTTCTGGGGGAGGTGTAACCTGTTCGAAAGTGACAGGTTGCCTCTGAACCCAAAGGGGACCAATATTCTCGCGGGTAGGTTTGTCAGAGCTGTTGGGGAAGGTTTAAATCAATTTGGCAGGGGGGTGGGAACCAGAGTGATGGGACTCGGGATAGGATAGATGGTGAAAAGTGAAGATAGCGTGCCGTCAGACTGTCAAGAAGGGCAGGCAGATGATGGGACATAGTCGCAGCCAACGGGGTGAGTATCAGTATATTAAGGGTACAAAATCAAAAAGGGTAGTAAATACAGTAAATACAGGTGTTGTATCTCAATGCAGGGAGTATAAGAAATAAGATGGATGATCTTGTTGCAGAATAACAGATTGCCAGGTATGATGTTGTGGCCATCACCGAATTGAGGCTGAAGGATGGTTGTAGTTAGAAACTGAATGTCCAAAGTTAGACATTATATTGGAGGGATAGAAAGGTAGGCAGAGGGGGAGGCGTGGCTCTACTGGTAAAGAATGGCATCAAGTCAGTAGAAAGATGTGACGTAGGATTGGAAGATATTGAATCCTTGTGGGTTGAGATTAGAAACTGAAAGGGTAAAAGGACCCTGATAGCAGCTATAAACAGGCCTCCCAATGGTGGCTGGGAGGTGGACCACAGATTGCAACAGGAAATAAAAAAGTTGTATCAAAAGGCCAATGTTATGATAGTCATGGGAGATTTTAACATGCAGATCAATTGGGAAAATCAGATTGGTAATGGATTTCAAGAGACTGAGTTCATTGAATGCCTAAGAGATGGCTTTTTAGAGCAGTTTGTTGTTGAGCCTACTAGGGCATCAGCTATACTGGATTGGGTGTTATGTAATGAACCGGAGGTAATTAGGGAGCTTAAGGCAAAAGAACCCTCAGGAACCAGTGATCACAATATGATTGAGTTCAACTTGAAATTTGACAAGGAGAAAGTAAAATCTGATGTAACAGTATTTCAGTGGAGTAAGGGAAATCACAGTGGTATGAGAGAGGAGTTGGCCAAAGTAAATTGGAAGGAGCTGCTGGCAGAGATGTCAGCACAGAAGCAATGGCGTGTGTTTCTGGGAAAAATGAGGAAGGTGCAGGACATGTGTTTTCCAAAAATGAAAAAATACTCAAATAGCAAAATAGTACAACCGTGGCTGACAAGGAAAGTCAAAACAAAAGACAGGGTATACAACAAAGCAAAAATTACTGGGAAGATAGAGGATTGGGAAGTTTCTAAAAACCTACAGAGAGCAACTAAAAGAATCATTAGATAGGAAAAAATATTTGAAAGCAAGCTAACAAATAATATCAAAGTGGATAGTAAAAGCTTTTTCAAGTATGTGAAAAATGAAAGAGATGAGAGTGGATATAGGACTGCCAGAAAATGAGGCTGGAGGAATAATAACAGGGGACAAGGAGATGGCAGATGAAATAAATTAGTATTTTGCATCAGTCTTCACCGTGGAAGACACTGTGCCAGATGTTGTAATGTGTGAAGGAAGAGAGGTGAGTTCTCTTATGGGGAGAAACCTGGGAACTGGGATTGAGGAAGAGAAAAAAAAAGGATCAGCCATGATTGAATGGGCCAGGCTCAGTGGACCAGATGGCCTAATTCTGCACCTATGTCCTATGGTCTAATGATCTTATGGGTGCAGTTACTATTACATGCAAGATGGTTCTCAAAAATTTAAAGACCTAGAAGCACATAAGTCACCTGGACCAGAAGAACTGCACCCTAGGGTTCTTAAAAAGGTAGGGTTAGAGATTGCGGTGGCATTAGAAAGTATCTTAGAAATTATTGGACTTTTGCATGGTGCCAGATGACTGGAAATTTGAAAATTTCACTCCACTCTTTAAGAAAGGAGGAAGGCAGCAGAAAGGAAATTATAGACCAGTTAGCCTGACCTCAGTGGTTAAGAAGATGTTAGAGTCCATTGTTAAGAATGAGGTGATGGAGTTCGGGGTGACACAGGACAAAATAGGATGAAGTCAGCATGGTTTCCTTAAGGGAAAATCCTGCCTGATGAACCTGTTGGAATTCTTTCAGGAAATTATAAGTAGGATAGATAAAGGAGATGCAGTGGATGTTGGACTTTCAGAAGGCCTTTGAGAAGGTGCTTTGAAGCTGCTCAACAAGTTAAGAGCCCACAATATTACAGGAAAGTTACTAAGATGGTTAGAGCATTGGCTAATTGGAAGAAGGAAGTGAATGGGAATAAAAGGATCCTTATCTAGTTGGCTGCCAGTGACTAGTAGTGTTCTGTAGGGGTTGGTGTTGGGACCACTTCTTTATATAAATGATTTAGATGATGAAATAAATGGCTTTGTTGTGAAGTTTTCAGATGATACAAAGATTGGTGGCAGTGTATGTAGTGTTGAGGAAACAGGTTGGATGTAGAAGGACTGACACAAATTAGGAGAATGGACAAGAAATTGGCAAATAAAATATAATGTTGGAAAATGCATGTTCATGCACTTTGATAGTAGAAATAAATGTGCAGACTATTTTCTAAACGGGAAGAAAATCCAAAAATCTGAGATGCAAAGGGACTTGGGAATCCTTGTACAGAACACCTTAAAGTTAACTTGCAGGTTCTTTGGAGCATAGAAGGTTGAGGGGGGACTTGATAGAGGTATTTAAAATTATGAGGGGGATAGATAGAGTTGACGTGGATAGGCTTTTTCCATTGAGAGTAGGGGAGATTCAAACAAGAGGTCATGAGATGAGAGTTAAGGGGCAAAAGTTTAGGGGTTGCTCTGGGTCTTTACTTGCTGGGATTTAGAAGGATGGGGGGGATCTCATTGAAACCTTTTGAATGTTGAATATTGATGTGGAAAACATGTTTCCCATGGTGGGAGAGTCTAGGACAAGAGGGCACAGCCTCAGGTATAGAGGGGCATCCATTCAAAACAGAGATGCGGGAATTTTCTTCAGCCAGAGATGGTGAATTTGTGGAATTTGTTGCCATCTGCACCTGTGGAGGCCAGGTCATTGGTTGTATTTAAGGCAATGATTGATAGGTGCTTGACTGGACATGTCATCAAAGGTTATGGGGAGAAGGCTGGGAAATGAGGTTGAGGAGGAGAAAGAAAAGGATCAGCCATGATTGAATGGCGGAGCAGATTCGATGGGCAAAATGGCCTATTTCTGCTCCTATGCCTTATGGTTTTATGGTCTAATTCATACTAAGTAGGATCTTCGGGCGAGGAAATCGAGGATCCACTTGATCAGACCTATAACATAGTCCCTCAAGACTTGATGGCATCTTTGGAAATCTTTGCTGCATTCTTTCCAGTTTTATAATATCTTTCATATAGCAAAGCTGAGCAAGTACTGCAAGTGAAGCCCCAACAGCATCTTGTTCAACTGTAACATAACTCGCCCACCTTCTACAGTAAATTCACTATCTGACAGATGAAGGCCAGTGTACTAAAAGCCCTCTTCATCAATGACGGCCGACATGACTAAAGACTTTTTCAGCTATCGTCTTTAAGTAGCACCACTGTCAGTGATTCCCATCCTAAATTTAACAATGTCACTACCTATTCCCCCTTCTCTCCCTAAAATGTATGCCTTTGTCAGTTCTCTTAATACTGCCTTCAATCATTCAGTGTCAAACTTTACTTGATAATCCTTTGGCATGACATGGTGGCTTAGTGGATAGTATAACTCTATTACAGCCGAGCAACCTTAGATTAATTCTCGCCTCTTGTCTGTAAGGAGTTTGTATGTTCTACTCGTGATCACATGGGTTTCGTCTGGACGAACCGGCTTCCCCCCATATGCCAAAGACATACGGGTTAGTAGGTCAATTGATCACATGAGTATAATTGGGTGGTGCAGGCTCATTGACCAGAAGGGCATATTACTGTGATAGATCTCTAAATAATAATTGCTTGTTTATTTTAAAGGATGTTAAAGAATCTATACAAATAGAATTTTTATTTTTGACAGGCAGTCAGCACAGCAGTAAAGTTAATTTTCAGTATTAAAGAAGTTCGAAGATTAAATTTACTTGTCACATTTACTTTGAAAATTGAAAACATTTAGTGATATGTGTCATTGGTATTAATGGCCATCACAGTCTGGGCTGGCCAGGAGGTAGCCCACAAGTGTCATTGTCTTTCCGGCATCAGCATAGCATGCCCACAACTTACTAACCCTTCCCTGCACGCCTTTGGAAGGTGGAAGGAAACCAGAACATGGAAGGAAACCCATTTGGACACAAGAAATTGAACCACAGTCACTGTTACTGTAAAGTGTTATGCTAACCACAGTGCTGCCCTCTTCAGCCTTTTCTTGCCCTGAGCCTAACACTCTCAGGATTTAACACTGAGGTTCTGGCCAGAGATTAATCTGTGAGGTGGAGTGTGGATGAGCACCTAAATTAACAGGAGCCCCAAGCTAAAGTTACTTCGCAGAGCGAGACAGGCTGGAAGCAGGCTAACAAGACAGCCCAGACTGGAGATGTATAACAGAGACAGGATGTTGTATGTCATTATTAAGAATGACACAATCCGCCCTGCATCAAGAAAACACAGATCATTTTCCATGAATAACTATGTACCAGCAATGGAGGATGCTCCTTGTTTTGTAATTCATTCTGACATTTCATTATTATGTTGGAGATTTTTTTTACTCTGCCATCCTCGATGATAGTGAAAAATAATCTGGTGCATTTTTCACCCACTGGCGACCTCCTTCTGAATAATAGCTCACACTTCAGAATGAGAGGCAGCCCAAGTCCACAAATCAACCTTGTAAAGGATGCTGAAATCTATGACTTCCCTTCCGTCTGTTGACACTGATAGTCAGCATTGCACATCCCTCAACTACCCTGCTGAATCACCCCCTTTGGAAAGTCACAGAGCATTGGATGAGGTCCCTCAGTATAGTATTTTCTCAAGCCACAAACTGCGGTGGAGGCCAAGTCTGTGCGTATAACCAAAGTGGAACTTAATCGTTTCCTGACTGGTCAGCTCATTAAAGGATATGGTGAGAAGGCAGGTGTATGGGGTTGAGTGGGATCTGGGATCAGCCATGATGGAATAGCAGAGCAGACTCGATGGGCTGAATGGCCTAATTCTGCTCCTATGTCTTATGCTCATAAGATCTTAAGCAGCATCTATGGACAGAAATGGGCAGTCAGTGTTTCATGCTGAACATTGTGGTAATGCTATGTTGGCATTAGAATATGTGGCAACACTTGCAGACTCCATCCAGTACATCCTTAACTGCTGGTTGTTAACACAAGTGGCACATTTCACTGTATATTTCAATGTATATATCAGAAATAAATGAACCTGACTCAGAATTATGTTTAATATCACCAGCATATGTTATGAAATTTGTTGCTATGTGACAGCAGTACCTTACGATATGCTGTAATAAAAAACTATAAATTACAATAAGTATATACAAAAAAAACTAAATAAGTGCAAAAAGAGAAGGAAATTCAAAATTACTGAGGAAGTAGTCATGGGTTCCATGTCCATTCAGAAATCTGATGACAGAGGGAAGAAGCTGTTCCTGAATCACTGAGTGTGTGTTTTCACACACGACATTTCTAATCTGATTATAATCCAGATTTGACTCTGGGCAGGTGGGGCTCGTCAGCCTTGGATGGCAACCCGCCTATGCGGAGGAAATCTCTGATTTTAAACCTCCACTACCTTGTAGCCATACCCACCCATGGGAAAAGCTTCGGGAATAAACCCCTGGGAAGAAATTCGGAGCCAGGGTCCCTAAGGTAGATTGATGTTGTTTACAACTTCACTCTGGCAACCTCTGTGATGACACTGGTGCCAAGCTGGATCAGCACTTGCCCTTCCCTTGGACTACACCAGTGACGTGGAGAGGGGAAACCCATTGCATGGGCAACAGCCAGTTCTTCAAATCTTCCCGCCCAGGCTTGCGCCCTGGAGAGGACACAGTCCACCAGAGGCACAGACCCATGATCTTGCAGGATTGACGACTGCCTACTAGATTCTGACACCCTTCACCTTGATTGCAAACTAGAGGGGAGATCGACAGAGCTGAAGAGAAGGGTGGAGCAAGAAAAAAGCAGGGGAGATGTCAGACTTAGGTTTCTTATACTGCCAGTGGTTGTGGCTGAGGCAGATACATTAGGGACACTTAAAAACTCCCAGATAGACACATGAAGGAAAGAGAATGGAGGGCTATGTGGAAGGGAAGGGTTAGATTGATGGTGAAGTAAGATTATTTAGGCTGGTATAACATTGTGGGCTGAAGGACCTGTTGCTAGACTGTACTGTTCTATACTGGTCTATGTACCGTGACTCTCTAGCTCTAAATCATGCTCAAAGGTGTTTAAAGCAATACACAAAATACTGAAGGAAAACCATTTGAGGGCTTGACTCAGGCCTCTAAACCAGGCAGCAGTGTTGCAATCTTACCCAGGTATGAATAGATGACTTTCTACCATATAACCATATAACATTTACAGCACGGAAACAGGCCATCTCCACCCTTCTAGTCCGAACGCTTGCTCTCACCTAGTCCCACCTACCTGCACTCAGCCCATAACCCTCCATTCCTTTCCTGTCCATATACCTATCCAATTTTTTTTTTTTAATGACAAAATCGAACCTGCCTCTACCACTTCTACTGGAAGCTCATTCCACACAGCGACCACTCTCTCAAGTTTAAGTTCAAGTTTAACTGTAATGAATACCCATGAAAACAACCAAACAAAACAACATTACCTGGGGCCAAGATGCAAAACACAATACCAACAGTCACAGACAGTACAAGGTACACATAGCACATATAAGATAGCAAGCATGTATAAGATGTCAGTGAAATATGGTCACACAAAGAAACACAGTCCAAGCCCCTAAGTCCATGAATTTTGCAGAAATCTACAGTTGAACTCAATACAGCCTGCCTTCTGACAAGCAAGCGCTGGGGGATAGCAGCAACTTCAGCTTGTACAATGTGCCACACTGCCTCTGATGGCGTACACCGACTTCGATTCCTCTCTCCTGGGCGGCTGTAAACATGCTCCTTGCTACAACTGCTGTCCACCCCTTCCAACCGCCAACAAACTGGTGAATCGTACTTGCAGCATTCCACACTAATAGTGTCCAACAGGGTCTAGCCATCACAAAGAAAGTGACTAGGGTGATCATTTACTGTTAGAATCAGAATCAGGTTTATTATCACTCGTATGTGACGTGAAATTTGTTAATTTAGCTGCAGCATTTCAATGCAATACATAATCTAGCACAGAGAGAAAAAAATAATAAAATAAAACATAATAATAAATAAACAAGTAAATCAATTACGTATATTGAACAGATTTTTTAAATGTGCAAAAACAGAAATACTGTATATTAAAAAAAAGTGAGGTAGTGTCCAAGGGTTCAATGCCCATTTAGGAATAAGATGGCAGAGGGGATGAAGATGTTCCTGAATCACTGAGTGTGTGCCTTCAGGCTTCTGTACCTCCTACCTGATGGTAACAGTGAGAAAAGGGCATGCCCTGTGTACTGGAGGTCCTTAATAATGGACGCTGCCTCTCTGAGACACCGCTCCTTAAAGATGTCCAGGGTGCTTTGTAGGCTAGTCCCAAGATGGAGCTGACTAGATTTGCATTCTTCTGCTGCTTACTGTCTTCACACACCCACTCCTCCAATGCCTCTCTGTCTCAGGCCGCAGCATGATCTTCAACATCCAGCTCCTTCACTGTTTGGGGTAGACTTGCAGTACTTAAGCTCGTAATGGCTAGAAGGATCTTACAATCGTAAAATATATATTTAAAAAGGGCAATAACACCTGTGATTGACCGATAAAAGCCACCACAATTGAACGCGACACCATCTTATGGAAAACACTATAACTCTGAGATCTAAGCTGTCATGGACCTGCTACTAAATAGCATGGGGAGGTATTACTGCTAATGGATTATTATTGTTAAACAATAGCAATGCAGAACAAAATGTAAAACCTACTAAAAATGTGCAATACATGATAATGATAAAATGTAAAAGGTAATGAGTAGATGCGGCCAAGAGTCCATCTTATGATAGGAGATCCATTCGAGAATCTGATAACTAGCATAGAAGCTGTCCTTGAGCTTGGTGGTATGTGCTTTCTGACAGTTGTACCTTCTGCCCGATGGAAGGGGGAGAAGAGAGAATCTCCAGGGTCAGTGGGGGCTTTTATTATGCTGGCTGTTTTAGGTTAAAGTACATTTATTATCAAAGTATGTATGCAGTATACAACCCTGAGATTCATCTTCCACAGACAGTCACAAAACAAAGAAGCATCATGGAACCCATTCAAAAAAACCATCAAACACGCACAGTGCAAAAAAAAAAAGAACAATTCATGCAAACAACAAAAAGGAGTGAATAACACACGGTATATTAAACATCAAGCCAGTAAGTTCTTGAATGTTCGGTTTAGTTCAGTTCAGTTCGATTTACCGCTGCTTCATTCATTGACTGCAGGCCACAGAGCCGGTCCATCCCGATGAAAATCACACATAATAACAATAATCAAAAGAAGTAACCAGAAGCACATCATAGCATGAACTGCAGAGTCCTCTAAAAATGAGACCAATCCACAAGTAGTGCTGATCAAACCTTCCCCAAGACCCAAATATCCAGTACTATCTTCCGGCAGCAGTGAGCGAGAAAGAGAGAGAAAGGAAAACCGGACAAATACATGTTGTAGCCCGGGGAAAAGTACACACTCAGGACAACAACTACTTTTTCAGGTTTTAATTCCTTTATCTGTTTTAGATGTTTAACTGCCAGAAGAGCGTCTTAAAACAAAATGAACAAACTTTACAATCAGATCCCGCCATTACAATCTCCATTTAACATTCGATCCACTCACATGTGTGTCCACCAATTGCATATGCAGTATAAAAATACAAAGAAAATCGCATAAAACTAATACAGTACTAATATGGTACTAATACGGAACTAATACAGAACTAATATGGCAGTGGCAATTCTGAAGAGACACAATACAAACAACATTAGAATCCCCCCAACCCTGTACCTTATACATAGCAGTGAAAAATGTAAGCAAATGCATCTTATTTAAGGTGTCTACTACTTTTTAGTACGCACGTGCTGAACTTCCGAACGGAGACTCAACATTCACATTACGCGGTTACATGCAGAATCAATCATGATACAATAAAGTTAGACAAAAGGCACACTTTGGAACAACTTTTACACGATATTGCCTGGTAGTTAAATTACAGGAAGACTGATCTGCTTGGCCGGTAAGGAACTTTGCAAACCACGCTATCCAGCGTCGAGTTCTTTACTCGTGAAAATCTAAAGCGTCCTCACGTAAAACATGTCAAATTACCGATATTCTTGAGTTGCCAACAAGCATAAAGGAATTCATATGGATATTGTAAATTAATCTCACCTTTCCTCACCAAGCCTAGCACCTCTGGGGGAATTTGATTCCACTGCCCTACCAGCTTCGTCAGCAGAAAGCAAAAATGGTCTTCCTGCTATCCCGCGCGTGCATAATGATGTCACCATCTCCACTTAAAGGCACAGACAACTATTTTAGCATTACCCGGATGAATGTCTGAGTACACTTTTTAACGATAATGAATAGCATTCAATGGCCACCCAGTTACATACAGGCACCAATTGAGGCAGTTAGAAGTATGGCCTGACGAAAATGTTTTCAGGCTTCTGTATCTGCTGCCCCATGAAAGAGGAAATGTCTAGTTGAGGTGAGGCCTTTGATTCTTATCACTACTTTACTGAGGCACTGAGAAGAGTAGGTAGAGTCCATAGAGAGGAAGCTGGCTCCTGCGATGCGTTGAGCTGTGTCCACAGCTCTCTGCAGTTCCTTACAGTCACAAGCCGTAACAAGTCATGATGTTTCTGGGCAGAATGCTTTCTGCGGTGCATCAATAAAAATGAGTAAGGGACGACTGGGACATGCCAAACTACTTTCACCTCCTGGGGCATTGGTGAGTTTTCCTGGCCCTGCCATCAACAAGGCTTGAGACGTTAGATAACTCCCTCTGTGGAAGCCGTGAAGTCATTGCAGAAATGCTGAGATGGAAGCGGGGAAAATGAAGGCGACTGGAGATCTGCCAGGCCTGCTGAGTACTTTTGCTGACTTTGTTTTATTTTGATTTCAGACTTCCAACATCTGTTTTTTTTTCTCTCTTACCAGAAGATAAAAACTCACATTTTATGACACAATTCACTTCTCAGCTGAATGCATTAAACTGCAAAGCTCTTAAACATATCAAAAATCTTATTTCACGCAAGAGAAAAAAGTCAATAATTCTGTTCTAGATGTCTGCCTGCTTTTTATATACTCAAATGGGTAACTTGGCTTGCTACTGTCACATCTACCTAGGTACAGTGAAACACTTTGTTTTGCTTGCTATGCATACAGATCTATTCATTACAACCATACAAGTTAAAACAGTAACAGAATACAGAACAAAATGTCATGGTTACAGAGAAAATGCAGTGCAGATAGATAAGGTGCAAGACTATAATGAGTTAGTCTGTGAGATCAAGTGTCTATCTTATTGTATGAGGGAACCATTCAATAGTCTGATAACAGTGGGATTGAAACTGTCCTTGAGCCTGGTGGTAGTGTTCTGCCGAACGGGAGGTAGGAGAGATTGTCTGAGGTGATTAGGCCGTTGATTGTCCTGGCTTTCTTCCTAGGGGACTGAGATGTGCAGACAGAGCCCATGGAGGGAAGGCTGGATTTCATACAAACATGCTGGATGAACTCAGCAGGTCGGGCAGCATCCATTGAAATGAGCAGTCAACGTTTCGGGCCGAGACCCTTCATCAGGACTGAAGAAGGAGGGGGCAGGGGCCCTATAAAGAAGGTGAGGGGAGGGTGGAAGGTGCCAGGTGAAAAACCAATCAGAGGAGAGATCAAGGGGTGGGGGAGGGGATAAGCCGGAGAGGTGAAGAAGGAATGAAAGGGGAAAGCACTATGGGTAGTAGAAGAAGGCAGAATCATGAGAGAGGTGATAGGCAGCTAGAAGAGGAGGTAGAGTGAAAGTGGGATGGTGGAAGGGAGAGGGAGGGAATTACCCAAAGTTGGAGAATTCGATGTTCATACCAAGGGGTTGGAGACTACCCAGATGGTATATGAGGTGTTGGTCCTCCAATCTGAGTTTGGCCTCATCATGGCAGTAGAGGACGCCATGTATGGACATATCCGAGTGGGAATATGAAGCAGAGTTGAAGTGGGTGGCAACCAGGAGATCCTGTCTATTGTGACAGACGGAGCGGAGGTGCTCAACAAAGCGGTCCCCCAATCTGTGTCGGGTCTCACCGATGTAGAGGAGGCCACACTGGGAGCACCAGATGCAATAGATGACCCCAACAGACTCACAAATGAAGTGTTGCTTCACCTGGAAGGACTGTTTGGGGCCCTGAATGCAAGCATAAGTGCTACACCTGTCCCTACACCACCTCTCTTACCACCATTCAGTGCACAAACAGTTCCATGTCCTGCCTGTTCCCAGGTCAGTAGAAGCGTTCATGCAGCCTGTCCAATGTCTTCGTGATCCTGAAATAGCTGGCCCCCATCAGCCCATGCACCATCCGCAGAACTGTGGCACAGAGCCTCCGGGGGACCACCAGCTGCAAGAGGTGTCTGTCGTCGTCAGCAAACAGCCGCTGTCAGAACAGCAACCCATCATGCATCTATAGTGAACCCCACTGAGAGCATAGGGCTTTGATCAGGGCAGAGACACCTGCCCACTGTGGCCATCATCCCATGCTCAGCCATCCCGCACCCAGGCCAGTAAGGGATCACTCTCCTGCTCTCTGCACAGCTGCTGGTCAATGGCGAGGAGATCTACCTCACCACCTGAAGCGCTGTCACTACCCTTTGCTCCTAGATCCACTGTGTTGTGCTGGGCCGCGGGCCACTGTGAAACCAGTGGCGGTTGCTGCTCCCGCCTGGTCTGCTTTCTGGAGCTGCCCTGCCAGAGAGCCACAGCTTCAGTGCCATAGTACAGTGTTGTCCCCAACACATCCACACGGAACTCCCAGTGGGACAGCAGGTCCAGGCCAAAGATGCAGTACTCCCAGATGCCACCTCATGCTCTACTGTGTTTCTTCCCATTGCAATAAACAGCCACATCTTCCCTTTTATCATGGCACAACCGCCAGTGACCGTAGCCAGCTGGACTGCTGTCATTGTCCATCAGGCGGAGATGGTTGGTCCCATGTTGGGGAGGACACCTGGAGAGATGATGGTAATGGTTGACCCCATGTCCCTCAGTGCACGGCATCTGATGCCCTCCACCATGCAGTCCACATAGAAGCCTTGCTCCTTACCCAAACGACCCACCCGGAGGGGCAACAACGGAAGGATTCTGCTGGAGGTTTTCTGCTGGATGACAGACATCTCTTGCCACTCGCTCAGTGTTTCCCGATGGCTCTGCTGTGTTGTAGTGTGACAGTGGTGTAGGGCAGTCCCAGGCCTCAAGGCCTGCTTTACCACACCAGTAGCAGAGATCGGTCTGTGGCAGGACCAGCGCGGCGCTGGTCGAACCTGCCTCATGGGCTCCTCCTCATCAGCTTTGTGCTCCGTCTTGGTGACACGAGCCCAGGCCTGCGGCACGCGGAGCGACGCTGGAACTGCTGATCTCCCGAGATATTCACACACAGCATCATCTGGGGTTTACAGACAATGATGCAAAAAACAAAAAGAACATCCAATGAGTGGCAGTTCTGAGAGCAAAAGTGCCTTGTCAATGAGAAAGTTCAGAGGAGGTAGGCTGGAGTGGTTGAAACTGACAGAAAGGCGACAGTAACTCAAGTAAATACGTATTTTAACCATGATGTACAGAAGAGCATCTCTGGATGCACAACACATCGAACCCTGAAGTTGATGGGCTACAGCAGCAGAAGATCACAAACATACAATAAGTGACCACTTTATTAGGTATAGGAAGAACTTAATAATGCAGATAATATTACTGTATTAATATTCCTTTACAACAAAGGATTTAGAATCAGAATCATTGAATTATATGACATGAAAATTATTATTTTGCAGCAGCTGTATAGTGCAAAATCATAAAATTACTATAAATAGTGCAAAGTTAGAATAATAAAATAGTGTTGACATGTTCATGGACCATTCAGGAACATAACGGCAGGGGGTAGAATCTGTTTCTGAAACACTGAGTGTGGATCTTCAGGCTGTTGTACTGTCCCTGATGCTGGTAATGAGAAGAAAGCATGGCTAGATGATGATCATTGCGATGTTGACCATAATATTAAAGTTCAAAGTTCAAAAACTTCAATGTAAATTTATTATCAAAGTACATATATGTCACCTATACAATCCTGAGATTCATTTTCTCATGGGCATTCACAGTAAATGTTGCAAAGGGAGCTAGAAAAGGCATGTAATAAGGGTAATGTCACAATTGTAATGGGGGGGCTTTGATATGCAAGGGGATTGGGAAAATGAGGTTGCTGTCAGGTCACAAAAGCGTGAATTTGTTGAATTCCTACGATGTGGCATTTTTGAGCAGCTTGTGCGTGAGCCTACTAGAGGAAAGGTTATCTTAGATCGGGTGTTGTGTAATAACCAAGATCTTATTAGGGAGCTTAACATAAAGGAACCCTGAGGAAGTAGTGATAATAATATGATTGATTGAATTCATGCTACATTTTAAGAGGGAGAAGCACAAGTCACATGTATCCGTATCGCAATGGAATAAAGGGAATGACAGAGGTAGAGAGAGGAGCTTACCGATGTGAAGAATACTGGCAGGGATGATGGCAAGGCAAAGGTGGCTGAGGTTTCTGGGTATAGTTCACAAGGTGCAGGTTAGGTATGTTCTCAAATGGCAGGACGGAAGTTAAGGACTGCGTAAAAGCCAAGAAAATTATATATAAGGTAGCAGAAGTGACTGGAAATTTGGATGATTGGAAAGTCTTTAAAATCCAACAAAAGGCAACTAAAAAGCTATAAGAAGGGCAAATATGAAATATGGGGGCAAACTAGTTAATAATATAAAGTAGGATATTAGAAGTTTTTTCAGTTATATGAAGAGAAAATGGGAGGTGAGAGTTGATATTTGACCACTGGAAAATGATGCTGGTGAAGTAGTAATGGGGGGACAAAGAAATGGCAGATGAACTTAGATTTTGCATCAGTCTTCACTGTGAAAGACACTAGCAGTGTGCCAGACATCTGTGACTGCCGGGGTGCAGGTTTGAGTGCCATTACACTTACAAACGTTAAAGTGTCAGGCAACGTCAAGGTGGAGAGGTCACCTGGGCCAGGTGAACTATATCCCAGAGTCCTGAGAGTTGTCTGAAGAGATAACGGATGCATTGGTCATGATCTTTCAAGAATCACTTGATTCTCGCATGGTTCTGGAAGACTGGAAAATTGCAAATGTTGCTCTATGCTTTAGGAAGGAAGGAAGGCAAAAAAGAAAGGAAATTATAGGCCAGTTAGCCTAACCTCACTGGTTGGGAAAGCGTAGGAGTTTATTATTAAGGATGAGGTTTCAGGGTACTTGGAGTCTAAGTCAAAGTCATCATAGTTTCTATGAAGGGAAATCTTGCCTGACAAATCTATTAGATTCCTTCAAGAAAGTAACAAGCAGGGTGGACAAAGGAGAGGCAGTGGATGTCATTTACTTGGATTTGCAAAAGACATTTGTTAAGATGCCACTCATAAAGGTGCTTAACAAGATAAAATCCTGTGGAATTAAAGGAAAGATACTGGCATGGATAGAGGAATGGCTGACAGGCAGGATGCAGTGAGTGGGAATAAAGGGTGTCTTTTCAGGTTACATAAGAACATAAGAAATAGGAACAGGAAGAGGCAATCTGGCCCTTTGAACCTGTTTCACCATTCAATAAGATCATGGCTGATCTGACCATAGACTCATCTCCACCTACCTGCCTTTTTTCCATAACCCTTGATTCCCCTACTATAAAAAAATTTATCCAGCCTTGCCTTAAACACATTTACTGAGGTAGCCTCCACTGCTCATTGGGCAGAGAACTACACAGATTCACCACTCTCTTGGAAAAGCAGTTCCTCCTCATCTCCATCCTAAATCTACTACCCTGAATCTTGAAGCTATGTCCCCTATTTCTACTCTCATCTACTAGTGGAAATAACTTTCCTACCTCTATCTTATCTATGCTTTTCATAATTATGTATGTTTCTGTAAGATATCCTCTCATTCTTGAATTCCAGCAAGTAAAGTCCCAGGCGACTCAATCTCTCCTCATAGGTCAACCCCTTCATCTCTGGAAACAATCTGGTGAACCTCTCCGCACTGCCTCCAAAACCAGTATATCTTTCCTCAAGAAAGGAGACAGAACTGCACGTAGTACTCCAGGTGAGGCCTCACCAGTACCCTGTATATTTGCAGCATAATCTCCTTGCCCTTAAATTCAATCCCTCTAGCAATGAAAGCCGGCATTGCATTTGTCTTCTGCTGCTCCTGCAAACCAACATTTTGTGATTCATGCGCAAGCACTCCCAAGTCCCTCTGCACAGCAGCATGCTGCAATTTTTTACCACTTAAGTAATAATCTGCTCTCATTTGTCCTTCCTAAGTGGATGACCTCGTAGTCACCAACATTGTTCTCACCTACCAGACCGTTGCCCACTCACTTAACCTATTTAAATCTCTCTGCAGATTCTCCGTATCTTCTGCACAATTTACTTTCCCACTCAATTTAGTATCACCAGCAAAATTAAATACAATACACTCAGTCCCCTCTTCCAAATCGTTAATGTATATTGTGAACAGTGGTGACCCAGCATCAACCCCTATGACATACCACTCACCATTGATTATCAACCAGAGTAACATCCATATATCCCAATTCTCTGCATTCTATTAGTTAACCAGTCCTCTAACTATGCTCCGGTAAGTTTGTCAAACAGTATCTGCGTTTGCTGAATCCATGCTGCATCTGCCTGATGGATCCATTTCTTTCCAGATGCCTCACTATTTTTTCTTTAAGGATAGCTTCAAGTATTTTCCCATCTTCAGATGTTAAACCAACTAGCCTATAGCTACCTGCCTTTTGCCTACATCCTTTGTTGAACAGTGGTGTGATATTCACTATCTTCCAATCTGTCAGGACCTGCCCAGAGTCCAGAGGATTTTGGTAAATTATCACCAAAGCCTCTACTATAACTTCTGCCATTTCTTTCAGTACCCAGTGATGCATTCCATCAGGACCAAGGGACTATCTATCTTTAGGCTCACGAGTTTGCTCAGCACCATCTCTTTAGTGATAGCTATTGTAACCCAGGTTAATTAAACCCAAAGATGTAATGTTAGAAAGCTCCTCCATTGGGGGATGAAAGCAAGGTTTACCAATTAAAAAGAAAGAGAATTTGAAATAAAATGCTATGCGAGAGTAGGCGTGCCTGATACAGGATAGACAAGGAGAGAAACACAGCAACAATTAGAAGCTGAGGACACGAACTGAGTGAGTATCTTTACCCTGTTAACTTGAAAACCTCAGGGTGAAACCCCTGGAGGAGAGTAATGCACCATCAATAACTCTCAGAGACGGGAAGTGAACAATAGGATTTTATTAGCAGCAAAAGGGAGCACGACATCTCAGAGACTGAGGGAGGAGTAGAGCCCCAATCACCTTTATACAGGGCTCTGTGGGAGGAGCCACAGGAGCAGTCAGCAGAGGGGCATGTCCAGACAGGTATACATAGTTTACCACAGAGAGACAATAGCGATAGAAGATTTATTGAAGCTATGGCTATAACACGCAGCAGCTTTAACAAGGCAATATCAGCAGAGACCAGTGTCCAAAATCCTCTCCATGCAGTCAGGAATTAGTTCTGTAAAATCATACCAAGGGATTTGGTCAAGTTTTTGCACAAGTTTTTGAACTGACTTTCTGTGGATGATAAACTATTTCATCTAATGAACCAAAAAAACAAGATGGCGACCCACCCAAGACAAGAACCAGTGCAGGAACGAAATGTATAATGACACAAAGGATTTAATACGGTTGGATGTATGAGTTCATTTTCATCTGAATCTGATTTTCTGCAAGAACTGATTTTTTTGCAAAGACTATGATAAGTTACTAAATGAGATTTACTTTGTTTAAAAGTTGTGATGTTGGAGAATAGTGAAAGGAGTTAAACTGTGTATACATACTTCTTGAATTTGAATTTGAACTTGTAGATATACTGCCTGGAACTGAAACTGAAGTTAACTATAATACTTAAGAATAGAAATTATAGATGGTTTTCTACCTAACTAGGGATAAGTAAAAAGGGAAGTTTAGTCTGTAACTTTTAAATAAGGAATAACACTAGATCTAATTAGTTAGAGAGATTAGAGTAATAAAGGAATCTCACCGATTCTAATTGAAAAGGAATTTGTTTGGTTTGATATTTAAGATTTGGAACCTAAACAGAATGTTGGAATTTTGAATTGTTCTTACTCATGTAAGTATTTTGTACATATTATTTTTTTTCTTATAAACAAAATTTATCTTCAGAAGTGTTTGGTTTCTGTTCATTGCCTCCTTTTGATAGCTAGAATCTTCTGATGGCCTTCTAGCAGCTAGTATGAATTGATTTTCTCAAAGAGTGCGGCAACTAGTCACACACAATAAGATGGGTGCTCCACAAGTGTTACACTATTATACCTAGTCCTCACCTTCCATCGTATCCATAGCATTTCTCTTTGGCATGTTAGACATGTCCTCCACCATGAAGACTGACACAAAATAATCATTCAAAGCCTCTGCCATTTCCTCGTTACCCAGTATCAATTCTCCCTTCTCGTCCTCCAAGGGACCTAGGTTCAGTTCAGCCACCCTTTTCCGCATTATATAATCAAAAAACTTTTACCAGCCATTTTTATATTTTGTGCTAGTTTATTTTCAAAATCTAGCTTACCTTTCTTTGTTGCTTGCTTAGTGGTTCTTTGTTGCTTTTTAAAGTTTTCCCAATCTTCCGGTTTCTGACTACTCTTGGCAGCTCTGTATGCACAACCCTTTAGTTTGATGCCTTCTTTTATTTCCATAGCTATCCAAGGTTGGCTGCCAGTGACTAATGGTGTTCCTCAGGGGTCAGTATTGGGATTGTTAGTTTTCACATTTTTGTCAATGATTTATATAATGGAATTGATAGCTTTGTGGCAAAGTTTGTGCATTATATGAAGATAGGTGAAGAGAAAGGCGGTGCTGAGGAAGCTGTTGTAATGTGAGTATTATTAAAAGTAAGTTAATACTAATCGGGGAGCTGTTGGTAGCAAGAGGCGGGATCCAGGGTTGGTGGGGTCTTTACTTCCACTCTTTTACTCCCAGTATGCATTGTATACAGTTCCTCCACCCATGCCGCACGAGGTACCTGGAAGCCTCTGTATTGTAAATATCATTTGCCGTCCCAGATAAAGATGCTCTTTTGGCCATCAAGTTGTCGAGTGGTCTTTTTGTAAAGTAGAAATTATCACAGAAGCATGGCAACTGCAGCAGGTCTTACACAAATTGGACTGGCAGAAAACGGCAGGTGGAATACAATGTTAAGAAATGCATGATAATGCATTTTTAAAAGAAACATTAGTGCAGACTATTATCTAAATGGGGAGAAAATTCGAACATCAGAAGTGTGCAGGGACTTAAGAGTCCTTGTGCAAGATTCCCAGAAGGTTAATTTACAGGTCAAGTCTTTGGTAAAGAAGGCAAAAGCAATGTTGGCTTTTATTTCAAGGAGATAGAATATAAAAGCAAAGAGATAATGCTGAGGCTGTATAAGACACTAATTAGGCCGACCCTGGAGTATCGTCAACAGATTTGGGCCCCATATTTCAGAAAGGATGCATTGTCATTGCAGGGAGTCCAGAGGAGGTTCACGAGGATGATTCCAGGAATAAGGAGGTTAACATATGAGAAGCGTTTGGCAGCTTTGTGCATGTAGTCACTGGAATTTAGAAGAATGCATGGGTAGCTCATTGAAACCTACCGAATGTTGAAAGGACTAGATAGAGTGGACGTGGAGAGGATGTTCCCTATGGTGGGGGTATCCAGAACTAGACGGCACAGCCTCAAAATTGAGGGGTCACCTTTTAAAATAGAGGTAAGGAGGAGATTTTTTTAGCAAGAGTAGTGAATCTGTGGAATGCTCTGCAACAGATCCATGGGTATATTTAAAGTGGAAGCTGATAGTTTCCTGATTGGTTGGGGCATCAAAGGAAATGGCGAGAAGGCAGGTATATTGGATTGAGTGGTACTGGGATCAGCCACGGCGGAATGGCAGAGCAAACTCAATGGGCTGAATGGTCAAATCCTGCTCCGGTTTCTTATGGTCTTAAGATAAATGCAAAAAATAAACTAATTAATTAATAAGCAATAATGAGGTGAGGAGCCAGCAAGGCATTTGACAAGGTACCCCATGCAAGGCTTATTGAGAAAGTAAGGAGGCATGGGATCGAGGGGAAATTGTTTTATGGATCCAGAACTGGCTTGCCCACAGAAGGCAAAAAGTGGTTGTAGACGGGTCATATTCTGCATGGAGGTCAGTGACCAGTGGTGTGCCTCAGGGATCTGTTTGGGACCACTACTCTTTGTGATCTTTATAAATGACCTGGATGAAGAAGTGGAGGGATGTGTTAGTAAATTAGCTGATGATACAAAGGTTGGAGTTGTTGTGGATAGTGTGGAGGGCTGTCAGAAGTTACAGTTGGACACTGATAGGATGCAAAACTGGGCTGAGAAGTGGCAGATGGAGTTCAACCCAGATAAGTGTGAGGTGGTTCTTTTTGGTAGGTCAAATATGATGGCAGAATATAGTATTAATGGTAAGACTCTTGGCAGTGTGGAGGATCAGAGGGATCTTGGGGTCCGAGTCCATAGGACACTCAAAGCTGCTGCTGCACAGGTTGACTCTGTGGTTAAGAAAGCATATGGTGCATTGGCCTTCATTAATCATGGGATTAAGTTTAGGAGCCGAGAGTTAATGTTGCATCTATGTAGGACTCTAGTCAGATCCCACTTGGAGTACTGTGCTCAGTTCTGGTTGCCTCACTACAGGAAGGATGTGGAAACCACAGAAAGGGTGCAGATGAGATTTACAAGGATGTTGCCTGGATTGGGGAGCATGCCTTATGAGAATAGATTGAGTGAACTCGGCCTTTTCACCTTGGAGCGGCGGAGGATGAGGGGGTGACCTGATAGAGGTGATTAAGATGATGAGAGGCATTGATCGTGTGGATAGTCAGAGTCTTTTTCCCAGGGCTGAAACGGCTATCACAAGTGGACACAGTTTTAAGGTGCTTGGAAGTAGGTAAGTAGATACCAAGGATAAGTTTTTTACACGGAGAGTGCGTGGAATGGGCTGCCGATGACGGTGGTGGAGGTGGATACGATAGGGTCTTTTAAGAGACTCCTGGACAGGTACATGGATCTCAGAAAAATAGAGGGCTATGGGTAACCCTAGGTAATTTCTCAGGTAAGGACATGGTTGGCACAGCTTTGTGGGCTGAAGTGCCTGTATTGTGCTGTAGGTTTTCTATGTTTCTCTATATCTGTGAGTCCTTGAAAGTGAGTCCATACTCTAGGTTAAGGGAACAGCTTAGTGTTCAAGTTCAGGAAGTTATTCTCTCTGGTTAAGGGTCCTGATGGTTGAAGGGTAATAACTGCTCCTGAACCTGGTGATGTGAGAGCTGAGGCTTATGTACCTCTTCCTGATGGCAGCAGTGAGAAGACAGCCTGCTCTGGGTGGTGGGGGTCCTTGATGATCGATGCTAATTTCCTACGACATCACTCAGTACAGATTTGCTCAATTTTAACAGAACTCTGCTCAAACACAAATATTAAAAATCAACCGTTTTGTTGAAATTATCTAAATAATCATCAGTGACAGGCAAGAAACAGCTCCTTTTTAATCCCAACGGTATTTTATGCCGTATGTTGGATTGAACAGCAAAGTTTAATTTTATTTTCATTAACGAGCAGAAGAAGCAATGAGATTATCGAGCAAGCAAACTGTAAATTAAATAAGTCATTATTGTGAAGGGAAAAGTAATAATTGTTTTTTTCTATTTGAGGTTGTTTGAATAAAATGTCAACTTGATTTTGACCCTATCCAGAATAAATTGGAAAAGCAGTAATCATAGGATGGAAAATAGCTCATAGTTTAAAGTTCAAAACAAATCTCTTATCAAAGCATGTATATGTCAACATATGTTGCCTTGAGATTCATTTTATGGGCATTCACAGTAGAACAAAGAAATACAATGTCATCAGTGAAGCAAAAACTGGCAAGCAACCGCTGTGCAAAAAAAACAGATGAACTGTGCAAATACAGTAAGGCAAATAAGAAATAAACAAACACACAAACAAATAAGTAAGTAGATAGATAGCAGTGGGAACATCTAGTTGAAAGGTCCTTGAAAGTGAGTCTATAGTTTGTTCTTTCATTTCGGAGTTGAGGTTGGTGAAGTTATCCTTGCTGATTAAGGACCACAATGGTTGAAAGCTATAACTATTCCAGAACCTGGTGGTGTGGAACCTAAGGCTCCTGCACCTCCATCCCCATGGCAGCAGTGAGAAGAGTGCATAGTCTGGAAGGTGCGGGTCCTTGATGATGGATCTTGGTGATGGATCTTGCTTTCTTCTTCACCTCTTTGATTTCCTTCCATCTCTCCAGCATTCATAGCCCTAGTAGAATTTGTGGCCATAATCATCTGAGCTTTTGGCTCTGCATTTCTTTCGTCAGGTTTCTCTTTCTTCCCAGCAGCTCTTTCCTCAGGCTTTCCTCAATTCTTTCCTGAGGTTTTTCTCATTTCTGTTTCCACGTTTGTTTCCTCAGGCTTCCCCTTCTGCCTGCAGCTCCAGAGACCCACGTTTAATACTGACCTCAACTTCTATCTGCAAATTTTGTCCTTTCCCCTCTGGCCATAGAGGTTCCCGTTTTCACTTGCAACCTAAATAGATGTTAGCAAGTTAACTAGCTGTTTGATTTGAGAAATTCACATAAAATGCTGGAAGAACCCTACACGATGAACAACATCTATTGAGGAAAATAAACATTGGATGGTTTGGACCGAGACCCTTTATCAGGTCTCAAGATTTTCAGCATCTTCTGAATCTTCTGTATTTGATTTAAG
The DNA here is from genome assembly GCF_048418815.1 of Hemitrygon akajei. Lineage (NCBI taxonomy): Eukaryota > Metazoa > Chordata > Chondrichthyes > Myliobatiformes > Dasyatidae > Hemitrygon > Hemitrygon akajei. The sequence continues at coordinate 36,253,720 of NC_133138.1, read as the reverse complement.
ATTTGGTATGTCACCAGAGACTCTAGCAAATTTCTACAGATGTACGGTGGAGAGCATTCTGACTAGTTGCATCACTGCCTGGTATGGACACTTCAATGTACAGGATTGAAGGAAACTGCAGAGGGTTGTGGATTCAGGCAGCTCCATCACAGCACAAGCATCCCCACCATTGAGGACATCTTCAGAAGGTGGCATCCATCATTAAGGACCCTCACCATACAGGACATGCCATCTGCTCACTACTGCCATTGGGAAGGAGTTACAAGAGGTTGAAGATGCACACTCAATGCACACTCAGCTTATTCCCCTCCACCATTAAATTTCTGAATGGTCAATGAATCTATGAACACAGCCTTGCTTTTCCTCTCTTACAGTATTTATTTATTTAAACTTGTAGTTATTTTTATGTCTTGCACTGTACTGCTGCCTTAAAGAAGTGAATTAAATTCCTTTTCACTTATTCCTACTTTCCATCATTGGCATATAGCACTCTTAGGTTCCTGTTGACCTAGATTCCGCCTTGTTTGTTTTTGTTCACCATGATGTACACCTACATCCCCGTAGGCTGCCTTGCGTTATTCCATTCAGTGTTTTGGAAAGGGGAGAAAAGACTTTTTTTATCATAGATAAGCGGGGTCAACCTAAACGTATTTTGGTAGATTGCCGTAAACTAGCCCTGGCATCAGAGCATGACCATGAGAATGTCAACACACCTGTGGATTAGCCAGAGACACTGCTTTTCTTCCACCCATGGAACACAGGACCCGAGCTGGGTGGCCCATCTGAGTTCCAGCCAGGCTCATAATGCCAGTTTTAGTAAATTCTGGGGTAGCCTGTGAAGGGTAACATAATTGGGGAAATGTACATAATATCCCAAACACTGACATTGAGTGGGTTTTCACGTTAAGAGGCCGGTCTAACATGATGACGTTATTACATAAAGATTTTTAGTGCACTTTGGTGTTTAGATTTTGGAATTCAATAAAAGATATTATGGGTTTCATTAAACATAAAATGCCTCACTTTATTTTATTTGTGAAACCTTATACTCCTCTGCCATCTGTCACACACCCCTCCTGTGGTTCTCGACTCTCGCTGTTCCCTACATGCTTGGCTCCCACCAAATTTACAAGCTTGCTCTACACTCCACATTGATAAATACAATACTGAGCAAAGGTCTTTGGCACCTTCACTATATGTATACGTGCATAAGACTTTTGCACAGTACTGTATATTTCTGGTTGATTTATAGTTTTTTTTATTATTATGAATTACCCTGTGTTGCTGCTGCAAAACAACACATTTCTCGCCAATGATTTTAAATCTCATTCTAAATCTGATTCTGATTCTGATTTGTGGTGATGGAAACAGAATCACTTAGGGGTCTTCCAATAGGAAAATGGATCAGAACCAAGAGAAAATGATTTGCAAGGCTATGGTGTAATGAGCTCTTCAGGCCTGTGAGGGGCGCTGGAGAGAATTGGGTGCCCAGGTTTTCAGGGCACCTGAATTGGTTATTGCTGTTGAGAGTCATAGATTACTTAGAGTTCCTTGTGTTTTTTTCTTGAACAACTTGCTTTTTGTAATGCGGTCTCCTGGTGCTTTCTCTTTAAACATGTTAAGTTCATTTCGATAGGCTCAGGGATCCTGTGTTACTGTTGTTATTTAAGTGGATGCCCGATTATTGCTAATCACGAGGTCCTGGTTTTGAGTATGTTACATGTCACGGAGTCGCTCGGCTGAGTCATTGATGTTCTGTTCAATTCTTATTAACAAACTTCGGTCACCGCCTCAACATGGAGTCTGTCTTCCCTCTGCACTAGCGTTCCGACATCATAATGAGGGGTAACAGTAGGAATATTCATTGGAATAAATTGCTCCAGGAGGAGCAGATTTGGTTTCCATGGATCATATAGTTCCTTCTGTGTTATAATAATCCTACAATTCTATATCTATGCTATATACTCCAGAGATTTAATTAGCAGGTCATTTACCTTAGAATAATCGAGGCGATCTGCTATTATTCAGCTTTAAAAAAAGACCCACAAATGGTCCTGCAAATGAGAAAAAGAAAGAATTTAAGGAGTAATTGTTCTTCTCTTCAGTGCACCCTGGGGGGGGGGTGGCTTCATGGTGAGACACTCTTCAACTCCCCTCCAGGTTAGGTTGAAAGGAAAAATCTTGCATATGATCTATAAATAATTTGTCAAATACCTTATTTTCAGTGATGGTACTAAGGAAAGGAAGGGAAAAGCAAGGTACTGAGGAAAATCTGTTTACTTTTTTCAACTCTCAGTTCTACACCCTGAAACTCCCTCAATCCTTTTGACCCTCCCCTATTTTCCCTATTTTATTGCCTTTCTTGCCTCTGCCCTGTACTCACAAGAATTCAGAAGAATGAGGGGTGACCTCATTGAAACCTACCAACTGTTGAAGGGCCTTGATAGAGTGGATGTTGAGAGGCTGTTTCCTGTGGTGGGAGAGTCTGACACCAGAGGACACAGCCTCAGACAGAGGGACATCCACTTAGAATGGAGATTAGGTGGAATTCCTTTAGCCAGAGAGTGATGAATCTATGGAATTTATTGCTAAAGGTGGCTGTGGAAGCCAAGTTATTGGGTATATTTAAGACAGAGGTTGATAGATTCTTCATTAGTTAGAGCACCAAAGGATACAGGGAGAAGGCCAGGAGATTGGAGCTGAGTGGGAAAATGGATCGGTCATGATGAAATGGTGGAACAGACTCAATGGGCCAAATGGCCTAATTCTGCACCTATATCATATGGTCTCCTAACTCCACCTCACCTTCCCTATGTGGCTCAATGCACCTAACTTGACCATTCCTGTAGAGGTCCTGCTCAACCCAATGGGTCCTTCCAGTACATTGGTGATTGCTCCATAGTGCAGCATCTGTGGTCTCTTGTGGATCATAGAACTTAGAACAGTACAGCAGAGAAACAGAAACTAGTGCTCTCTGATTCTGCAGTCTTCTGTAGAACCTTGCAGTTCTGTGCATTAGAGGTTCCATATCAGCCTGTGATGCAAGCAGTTAAAACGCTCTATTGAAAAAACTGTAACAGCCTTTGATGACATATCAAATCTCCTCAAGCTCATAATGAAATATAGCTGTGGGCTATACTTCATTCGGAGTTTGAGATTGCATCAGTATATTGAAGCTAGGATAGATCCAGTAGGAAGTTGATACCCGGGAACTGGAAGCTGCTCCTCATTTCCACTGCCTGACCCCTCAGTGAGGACTTGGTGTGTGTTCTCCGGACTTCCCCTTCCTGAAGCCCACAATCAGTTCCTTGGTCTTGATGATGTTGAGAGAAAGGTTGCTATTGTAACTCCACTCAATCAGTCAAGGTGTCTCAGTCCTGTATGCCTCCTCATCACCATCTGAGAATTTTGCAATATCAGCGGATGTAAGGGTGTAATTTGCCCTGTGTTGAACCACACAATCATGGATGTACACAAGTTAGAGCGGTGGTCCACAAACGTTTCCTTGAGGTGTGCCAGTGTAGACTGTCAGCAAGGAGGAGATATTATTTCCAAGTAAGGTGACTTGTGGTTTCCTGAGAAGGAAGATGCAGATCCATTTGCAGAGGGAGGTAGAGGACCAGAATTTGGAGCTTGGTTATTAGTATTGATGCTGAAGTATAATCGATAAACAGTAGCCTAATGTGACTTGCAGTTGTCTTGGTGCTCCAAAGCAGAATGGAGCTCCTGTGGAGCTTTTGTGGTGATAGATGAATTATAGTGGGTCCAGGTTTGACCTGCCGGACCTGCAGAGTAACTCCGACAATCCTTGTGTGTTGCTCAGTGACAGGGTCGATTGATTTCATGATGGAATGGGTTGTGTTCACAGCTCTGAGATTTCTGTGGCCTTTGCCCGACTGAGCTGACATGCATCTGGATATTATGGCCCATCAGTACAAGGGTGGAAGTTCTTAAGCTGACACCCCTATCTCAAGGGATTTATCAGAATCAGGTTCAACTAGTGCAAAAAAAGAGTGAAAGAGTGAGGTAGTATTCATGGGTTCATAGACCATTCTGGAATCTGCTGGTGGAGGGTAAAGAGCAGTTTCAAAAATGTTGCATGTTGTTTTCAGGCTCCTGTTCCTCTTCCCGGATAGTAACAATGTGAAGATGGCATGGCCTGGGCGGTGGGGCTCCTTAATAATGGATGGCGCCTTTCTGAAGCATCGACTTTTGAAATTTTCTCAATGGTGGGGAGGCTAGTGACTGTGAGGTTGAGGCTCATTTGTTGGAGGGCCATGTCTGCTAATTCCTGTGAGTCTCCTGGGGTAGTCAATGGCCTAATATCTGCATGCCCGAGTCGGCTGGAGGCTGGAGTCTGAAGAAGACGGCCTGACTAGGGGTCAGATGACTGTGATGGACGTATGGGGCTTCTTTTGCTGCTTGTTGTGTTCTGCTGAGCATTGTGGGTATGCATCATTGTCACTGGAATGTGTGGTGATACTTGCAGGCTGTCACTCGCAACTAAGTGCATTAGTTAATGCACTTTGCTGTATGTTTGGGTGTACACATAGCAAATAAACTTGAATCTTGAACCCCGAGTCATAAAGGAGCTGGCTAACTTTAAAAACCACTGCAGCTTTTTCCAATCCTTGCTTAAGGAAAGAAATGAGGATGGTCTGCAAATTCCAGTAAATTATATAAAATCATTGATCTGAAACTGGGGACAACTCGAAAGACTGGCCCAGGACAGAGGACTCTGGTGAACTGCTGTAATAGCTCTAATCAATTAATACAGACACTTAGAATCATATATAGAATATATATATATATAATAGAAAACTACAGTACAGAAGCAGGCCCTTCAGCCCATCTAATTCATGCCAAGCCATTTAAACTACCTAGTCCCATTGACCTGCACCTGGACCATTCATATGCCTCCCATCCATGTACCGATCCAAACTTTTCTGAAACTTTGAAATCAAAATCGCATCCACTACTTGCGCTGGCAGCTCATTCCACTCTCTCACCACCTCTGAGTGAAGAGGTTTCCCCTCATTTTCCTTTCAACATTTCATCTTTCACCCTTACCCATGACATCTAGTTGTATTCTCACCCAACTTCAGTGGGAAAAAAGCCTGTTTACGTTTACCCTACTTATACCCCTCATAATTTTGTATACCTCTATCAAATCTCCCCTCAATCTTCTACATTCTGGGGAATAAAGTTCGAACTGATTCAATCTTTGTTGATAACTTAGGTATTCCAGTCCCAACAACATCCTTGTAAACTTTCTCCATCCACTTTCAATCTTAATTATATCTGTAGAACAGTCACAGATTTAAAAAACCTTTGTAAATAGTATCATACAGCTGATTACAAGTTGCAATCAGTGGCCACTTTACACCTACTGACCTGCTCATTAATGCAAATATTTAAAAACAAGAGAAAGTCTGCAGAAGCTGGAAATCCAAGCAACACACACAAAATGCTGGAGGAACTCAGCAGGTCAGGTAGCAACCATGAAAAAAAGTACAGTCGACGTTTTGGGCTCAGACCCTTCATCAGGACTGGAGAAGAAAGCTGAGGAGTAGATTTGAAAGTTGGGTGGAGAGGAGAGAAATGCCAGGCGATAGGTGAAACTTTGAGGGGGAGGGATGAAGAGAAGAACTAGGAAGCTGATTGGTGAAGGAGACAGAAGGCCATGGAAGAAAGAAGAAAGGGGGAGGGGAGGAGAACCAGAGGGAGGCAATGGGTGAGTAAGGAGATAACATAAGAGTGGGACAAGCGAATGGAAAATGTGGAGGAGGAGTGGTGCCATCACAGGAAGTTTGAGAAATCAATGTTCATGCCATCAGGTTGGAGCCTACCCAAAGGGATTATAAGGTGTTGTTTCTCCAACCTAAGTGTGGCCTTATCCCGACAGTGGAGGAGGGCATGGAAGGACATATCGAAATGGGAATGGGAAGTGGAATTAAAATGGATGGCCACTGGGAGATTCCACTTGTTCTGGCAAATATTTAATCGGCCAATCATGTGTCAGCAACTCAATGCATAAAAGCATACAGAGATGGTCAAGAGGTTCAATTGTTGTTCAGAACAAACATCAGAAATGAGAAGAAATGTAATCTAAGTGATTTTGACTGTGGAAAGATTGTTGTTGCTAAATGGGGTGGTTTGAGTATCTCAGAAACTGCTGATCTCCTGAGATTTTCACTTAGAACAGTCTCTAGAGGTTGCAGAGAATGGTGTGAGAAACCAATAAAAAATTGAGTGTGCAGCCGTTCTGTATGCAAAAATTTCTTGTTAATGAGAGAGGTCAGAGGAAAATGGCCAGACTGGTTGAACCTGACAGGAAGGTGACAGTAAATCAACTAACCATGCATTACAACAGTGGTGTGCAGAAGAGAATCTCTGAATGCACAACATGTCGAATATGTTCTACAACAGCCGAAGATCATGAACATACATTCAGTGGCCACTTTATTGGGTACAGGAAGAACCTAATAAAATGGCCACTGAGTGTATGCTTGAGATTTTCAGCTGTTGTTCAAAGTGAAGTCTGAATTTAACTTGAGTTCCATACTCTATCCAGAGGCACGCCATTTCTTTGCCTTGAATGCCTTTAATTACATATCAATCTGAAAAAAAAATATCTGAAGCATTAATCAACCCAGTTAAGTGTGAGTGGTTCATTTTGGAAGATCAAATATGATGGCAGAATATAGTATTAATGGTAAGACTCTTAGCAGTGTGCAAGATCAGAGGGATCTTGGGGTCCGAATCCAAAGGACACTCAAAGCTGCTGCGTAGGTTGACTCTGTGGTTAAGAAGGCATACGGTGCATTGGCCTTCATCAACTGTGTGATTGAGTTTAGGAGCTGAATGATAATGTTACAGTTATATAGGACCCTGGCCAGACCCCACTTGGAGTTCTGTGATGTTCTGGTCACCTCACTACAGGAAGGATGTGGAAACCATAGAAAGACTGCAGAGGAGATTTACAAGAATGTTGCCTGGATTGGGGAGCATGCCTTATGAGAATAGGTTGAGTGAACTCGGCCTTTTCGCGTTGGAGCAACAGAGGATGAGAGGTGACCTGATAGAAGTGTACAAGGTAATGAGAGGCATTGATCGTGTGGATAGTCAGAGGCTTTTTCCCAGGGCTGAAATGGCTAACACAAGAGGGCACACTTTTAAGTTGCTTGGAACTAGGTACAGAGGAGATGTCAGGGGTAAATTTTTTACGCAGAGGTTGGTGAGTGTGTGGAATGGGCTGTTGGTGACTGTGGTGGAGGCAGATACAATAGCATGCTTTAAGAGACTCCTGGATAGGTATATGGAGCTTCAAAAAATAGAGGGTTATGGGTAACCCTAGGTAATTTCTAAGGTAGGGACATGTTCGGCACAGCTTTGTGGGCTGAAGGGCCTGTATTGTACTGTAGGTTTTCTATGTAATTATTGCAGGCAAACTCCAGTTAGTCAAGGTGCCAGAACCATTTGTTATTTCCTGAGATATGTTGTATATTTTCCTCACTTAATTACGGTCATGCTGTAATAGTGTGGAATATCAGAGAGGATAAGTCATTGCTCATACAGTTTGTGTAACTGTATTTTTGTATTTACAAACTGTATAGAAACAAGCCCTTGTGTCCACTCAGATCATCAAACATCCATTTACATTAATCCTACATTTGAAAATTGATTTTCTCTAACATCTGGTAATTTCTATCCCCTCCCCTTCTCTCTTTTTCCATTTCCCATTCTGGATCCCCTCTCACCCCTTGTAGTTGCCTGCCCATCACCTCGCTCTGGTACCCCTTCTCCTTTTATTCCTCCTATAGTCTACTCTGCTCTTTGATCAGATTTGTCCTTCTTCAGCCCTTTACCCTCACCTCCCAGCTTTTCACTTTATTCCCCCTTCCCCCACCCACTCTCCATCCCCCTCACCTGTCTCACCTCTCACCTGCCAGCTTGTACTCCATCCCCTCCCCCACCTACTTATTCTGGCTTCTTCCCCCTTCTTTTCCAGTCCTGATGAAGGGTCTCAGCTCGAAACATTGACTCATCCTTTCTCTCCATAGATGCTGTCTGTCCTGTTGAATTCCTCCAGCATTTTGTGTGCGTTTCTCAAGATTTCCAGCATCTACAGAAGGGTCAAAAATCAAGGATGAACTTTATGTGCCGTATACATTTACATGTATTTGTAATTTGCTGTAGTGTGTAGGTCAGGGCACGACATGGTAAGAAAAAACAACAACATTCAACAACTATAAAGAATAAAGAATTACATTAAAAAAACAATGTTAGAGGTTAATATCAGAATGTTTGGCTATGCCCAAAATATGGACAGAGAGAGACACTGAAGCAGGTCAACAGTTCACTGACTTTAATGAGAACTGCTGCAGAATGTAAAGGAAAAGAAAAACAATAAACGCTAGGCCAACAGGGCTGTTAACCGCAACCCGCAAACTGAAAGTTAAATGCCAGCACTGCAGCTGGAAGCAATCGCTAAATGAATACTGCTCCTATACAGCAGCTATCGAAACAGTAGTCCTTATTCCCAGACAAGGATGGGGCTAAGCAGGGAGTATAAACGTTGCTGTGCTTTTGACCAAGCCTTGCCAAGACTAGAACAAAAGGAAGGGGGTTAATCTAACCATAATGAAGCAGTAACTAGCTGGAATGTGCAAGCTTTCCAAATCTGTTCTGCAGCTTGCTTGCACGTCCGCGTAGACCCCGCAGCAGAGTCCGTGGCTGTGATAGTTAAAGTATAGATATGGAATAAAATGTACATAAATATGAGGGGTGATTGATAACTTTGTGGCCTAAGGTAGAGGGAGTCAATTTTAGAAAACCTAGCACATTTATTTTTCAACATAGTCCCCTCCTACATTTACACACTTAGTCCGGCGGTCGTGGAGCATACGGATCCCTTCTTTGTAGAAGTGGTCCACAGCAGGGGTGATTGATAAGTTTGTGGCTGAAGGTAGAAGGAGATGAGTTATTAACTTCAAACTTTCTGCATTATCACTCAAAGTGTTGAACTGCATGTGCATGTAACGAGAGCTGTATAACTCATCTCCTTCTATCTTAGGCCACAAACTTATCAATCACCCCTGCTGTGGACCACTTCTGGAGCTCCAAGACGCCGACTTCTACAAAGAAGGGATCATCCGTATGCTGCACGACCGCTGGACTAAGCTTGTAAATGTATGAGGGGACTATGTTGAAATATAAATGTGCTGGGTTTTCTAAAATTGATTCCATCTACCTTAGGCCCTGAACTTATCAATCACCCCTCGTACATAAATACTCGCATGTACTTACAATGTAAACTGGTTTATAAAATGTGGTGTAAAGTGTTTACAATGCGGTGCATAACTTGAGGGTAAGCGATAAAGACGGATGGGGCCTAACTAGAATGGTTGATCTGATTAACTGCCTGGATGAGGCAACTTATGGTATGAAGTTTTTGTTTTAATACCCTATAGCACTTTCCAGAAGAGAACTTTTGGAAATGGCAGTTTGCAGGGTGAGTGGTGTCTACAGTGATTTTTCCTGCCTACTTTTTCACCCTGTAGTGATGGTAGACTGCAGCCAATGGCATTTTCTGGAGTCCTTGTTTTTATGAATCTGACATGAATCTTATTTGTTATTCGTTGTATGTTCTCATCAACACCCCCTAACTCTTCACATATATACCTGAGACCTCAGTTGGTCAGGTTCGACCATGGGTGCTGCATCCTAGCTGTCCAGATATGCAAGCCAAGGCAGTACAATATGGAGAGGTACTGACCTCTACCTGGCCGAGGCACAGCGACAACTCTCTGATACCTCCTCTTATTTACCCCTTGATCATGACCCCACTAAGGAGCACCAGGCCACTGTCTCCTATACCATCACCAACCTTATCAGCTCTGGGGAGCTCCCATCCACTGCCACCAACCTCATAGTTCCCACACCCTGCACTTCCCGTTTCTACCTCCTTCCCAAGATCCACAAACCTGCCTGTCCAGATAGACCCATTGTCTGAGCTTGCTCCTGCCCCACTAAACTCATTTCTGCATACCTTGACACTGTTTTATCCCCCCTTGTTCAATCCCTTCCCACCTATGTTCATGACACTTCTCACGCTTTGAATTTTTTCATTGACTTTAAGTTCCCTGGCCCCCACCGCCTTATTTTCACCATGGACGTCCAGTCCCTATATACCTCCATCCCCCACCAGGAAGGTCTCAAAGCTCTCCACTTCTTTTTGGATTCCAGACCTAACCAATTCCCCTCTACCACCACTCTCCTCCATCTAGCGGAATTAGTTCTTACTCTTAATAATTTCTTCTTTGGCTCCTCTCACTTCCTCCAAACCAAAGAAATAGCCTTGGGCACCCGCATGGGTCCCAGTTATGCCTGTCTTTTTGTTGGCTTTGTGGAACAGTCCATGTTCCAAGCCTATACGGGTATCTGTCCCCCTCTTTTCCTTCGCTACATCGACGACTGCATTGGCACTGCCTCCTGCACGCATGCTGAGCTCGTTGACTTCATTAATTTTGCGTCCAACTTTCACCCTGCCCTCAAATTTACCTGGTCCATTTCTGACATCTCCCTCCTGTTTCTTGATCTACTATAAGCCTACAGACTCTCACAGCTACCTGGACTATTCCTCTTCCCACCCTGTCTCTTGCAAAAATGCTATCCCCTTCTTGCAATTCCTCCGTCTTTGCCACATCTGCTCTCAGGATGAGGCTTTTCATTCTAGGACAAAGGAGATATCTTCCTTTTTAAAACAAAGGGGCTTCCCTTCTTCCACCATCAACTCTGCTTTCAAACGCATCTCTCCCATTTCCCACACATCTGCCCTCATCCCATCCGCCTACCACCCCACTCGGGATAGGGTTCCCCTTGTCCTCACTTACCACCCCCCCAGCCTTCAGGTCCAACGTATAATTCACCGTAACTTCCGCCACCTCCAACAGGATCCCACTATCAAGCACATCTTTCCCTCCCCCCCCTTTCTGCTTTCCACAGGGATCACTCCCTATGCGATTCACTTGTCCATTTGTCCCCCCCATCCCTTCCCACTGATCTCCCTCCTAGCACTTATCCTTGTAAGCAGAACAAGTGCTACACCTGCCCTTACACTTCCTCCCTCACCACCATTCAGAGCCTCAGACAGTCCTTCCAGGTGAGGTGACACTTCACCAGTGAGTCGGCTGGTGTGGTATACTGCGTCCGGTGCTCCCGGTGTGGCCTTTTATATATTGGTGAGACCTGACGCAGACTGGGAGACTGTTTCGCTGAACACCTACGCTCTGTCTGCCAGAGAAAGCAGGATCTCCCAGTGGCCACACACTTTAATTCCACGTCCCATTCCCATTCTGGTATGTCTATCCATGGCCTCCTGTACTGTCAAGATGAAGCCACACTCAGGTTGGAGGAACAATACCTTATATATCGGCTGGGCTGGCCTCCAACCTTATGGCATGAACATTGACTTCTCTAACTTCCATTAATGCCCCTCTTCCCCTTCTTACCCCATCCCTGATATATTTAGTTTTTCCCCCCTCCTTTTTTTCCTCTTTCTGCCCATCACTTTGCCTGTTCTTCATCTCCCTCTGGTGCTCCCCACCCCCTTTCTTTCTCCCTGGGCTTCTTGTCCCATGATCCTTTCTCTCTTCCAGCTCTGAGTCCCTTTTGCCAATCACCTTTCTAGCTCTCAGCTTCACCCCACCCCCTCTGGTCTTCTTCTATCATTTCGCATTTTCCCCTCCCCCCACTACTTTCAAATCTCTTACTATCTTTCCTTTTAGTTAGTCCTGATGAAGGGTCTCTGCCCGAAACGTCGACAGTGCTGCTCCCTATAGATGCTGTCTGGCCTGCTGTGTTCCACCAGCATTTTGTGTGTGTTGCATGAAGAGCAAGCTGTTGCCCATGTAGCAGGCTCCACCTCTCCGTGCATCTGATGAACCCAAAGGAATGGCAGAGACAGATACAGTTTGGCACCAGCAGCTTCACAGGAGTTGCCAGTCAGCATTGAACTCAACATAGGACTGCCTTAGGGACCCCAGCTCCAGGTTTTTCCCTCAGGGTTTACTCCCAAAGTCTTCCCCATAAGGGGGGTATAACTGCAAAGCAGCAGAGATTTGAGATCAGAATTTTCCTTCTCCTAGATGAGCTGCAAGCCCTGTCTGCCTAAAGTGACTGGTTTTAAGGTGGCAGTAACCAGCCTTTGCCCTTTCTCCTGTCAGTAGAAACTGTTCCGCCGGGCTTAATAGCTAAGCTACTAGTGAAGACCAGGAAATGGACTTAGTTGTCAGAGGCTATTTTGAGACATATACCATTGGGAGCATAGGTAGTGGAACTTGCCCCCATTATCACCCCCATCTGTAACAAATTTAAGGAACCATATGCTAATACCTTATTCCAGTGGCCAATTAGCCTCTCAAACCAGGTTTCCCACAAGATGGCAGGTTCTGGAATTAGGAGAATCACACAAGATGCTTGAGGAATTCCAAGGGTTGGGCAGCATCTAAAGAGGGAAATTGACGGTCGACTTTTCAGGTCAAGTCCCTTCACCTGGACTGAAAGTTGGAAGGGAGATGGCCAGTAAAAAGAGATGGGGGAAAGGGGTGGATCGAGATCTGGTGGATCCAAGGGTAGAGGGGTGATAGGCAGATGGTGGAAGGGAAAGGGAAAATAGTGACACAGAATGGTAAGTGACAGGTGAAGGTAGGAAAGGGCTACAGGTGATGGAATCTGATGGAGAGGAAGGTGTTTCATAGAATCGTGAGGGAAGTGGGGAGTGCAAATGTGAATGGGGGAAAAGGACTCATTGGAAGCAGTGTGTGGGTAATGTACAGGTAGAATGGGTACAGGAGTACCTAATAGTTCTGGGCCTATTCTCACCGGAATTTAGAAGAGTGAGGGGGATCTCATTGAAGTCTAATGAATATTGAAAGGACTAGGTAGTGCAGAGGTGAAGAGGATGTTTTCTTTAGTGAGGGAATCTAGGACCAGTGAGTACAGCCTCAGAATAGAAGGACATCCCATTAGAACCGAGAGGAGGAGGAATTTCCTTTGCCAAAGTGCAGGACTCGCACAGTGAACATTGGAACAATGAGGAACGTAGTAGAATGGAAGAAACTGGGAATACAGTCAATAATTCCTTGAAAGTGACGCCACAGGGAGATAGGCTCATAAAGACAGCTTCTGATAGCTGGAGTAGCAAAATCTCGTGGGCTGAATCCCAGTGGTTGGTGAGGTGTGCCAGATAGTGGAGCCGTTAGCTCACTGAATCAGAGACCTGCTTTCAGTCTCACCTTGGATGTTTTCTACTCATCTGTGTTACTTCACTGTGTGCATCTGCCCTTGGTAATCCTTGGTGGTTCCTCTTAAACCTCAAATATATGCAGGTTCACAGGTTAATTGCCCCTGATGTATGGTTGGGTGTTAGAATCTGGGAGCTGGTGGAAGGGGAAGATGATAGGACAATAGAGAGAATAAAATGAGATCAGTACCAGTTGGTGTTTGATGTTCAACACACAGTTGATGGGCAGAAGGGCCTGCTTCTGTACTGTAGGAGTTTATGACACCAGTATAGCCAGAGAAAAGCAATCCTTTTGAGTAATTCTTCCAGTCACGGTTTCTAATCAAATTGCAAATACACTCTAAATGAAACTCATGGATTTATTACAGTTCCTTATCAGAGCCTTAGGGTCTCCCAGAGCTTTTCACATTAAGTGAATTACTTCCCCTTTCTGATGTGGAAGTACAGTTATGTAGGCTGAATCAGCTGCCAGTATATTTCAAAAGAACCCATTTCTGATTTGACCACAGATAATATACACAAGAAAGCTTTGCAGAAAATGGTTAGAATTTAAAGAACTAATACATGCCATCACACATGCAAAAGAAGTCTTACCCCATCTCCACAACACCGAATACTGGCCACAGTTTTGGGGTCTGTAATTACAAGATGTCACTGGAGATGATGTGAAAAGTATTCACAGTGACAATACCAGAACTGAGAAGTTACAGTAATCTGAGAATGATGAATACACTGAAAATCTTTATTGCACAAGAACAAGGCAAGAGGCTAGCCTGATACAATTCATTATCTAGGAATTTAAAAATATATGAAAGAGAAACAGGGAGAAGGTCATTGGCCAATATTATCTTACAAATGCTAAATAGCCTGCCTTATCCCATCCTATACAGGCAGTCCCCAGATTACGTAAGGGCTCGGTTTCTCAGAACTGTCAATAAGCTGATTTCTCATAGGTCAGAAATGATTGTTTTCGGAATCAGATTTAGGTTTAATATCATTGGCATATGTTGTGAAATTTGTTGTTTTACAGCAGCAGTACATTGCATTACATAACAATTTTAAAAATATATAAATTACAATAAAGATATTTACAAATTAATGTAAGTAAGTATAGACAATAGACAATAGGTGCAGAAGTAGACCATTCGGCCCTTCGAGCCTGCACCGCCATTTTGAGATCATGGCTGATCAACTGCTATCAATACCCGGTTCCTGCCTTGTCCCCATATCCCTTGATTCCCCTATCCATAAGATACCTATCTAGCTCCTTCTTGAAAGCATCCAGAGAATTGGCCTCCACTACCTTCCGAGGCAGTGCATTCCAGACCCCCACAACTCTCTGGGAGAAGAAGTTTTTCCTTAACTCTGTCCTAAATGACCTACCCCTTATTCTCAAACCATGCCCTCTGATACCGGACTCTCCCAGCATCTGGAACATATTTCCTGCCTCTATCTTGTCCAATCCCTTAATAATCTTATATGTTTCAATCAGATCCCCTCTCAATCTCCTTAATTCCAGCGTGTACAAGTCCAGTCTCTCTAACCTCTCTGCGTAAGACAGTCCAGACATCCCAGGAATTAATCTCGTGAATCTACGCTGCACTTCCTCTACAGCCAGGATGTCCTTCCTTAACCCTGGAGACCAAAACTGTACACAATACTCCAGGTGTGGTCTCACCAGGGCTCTGTACAAATGCAAGAGGATTTCCTTGCTCTTGTACTCAATTCCCTTTGTAATAAAGGCCAACATTCCATTAGCCTTCTTCACTGCCTGCTGCACTTGCTCATTCACCTTCAGTGATTGATGAACAAGGACTCCTAGATCTCTTGGTATTTCTCCCTTACCTAACTCTACACTGTTCAGATAATAATCTGCCTTCCTGTTCTTACTCCCAAAGTGGATAACCTCACATTTATTCACATTAAACGTCATCTGCCAAGTATCTGCCCACTCACCCAGCCTATCCAAGTCACCCTGGATTCTCCTAACATCCTCATCACATGTCACATTGCCACCCAGCTTAGTATCATCAGCAAATTTGCTGATGTTATTTTCAATGCCTTCATCCAAATCGTTGACGTAAATTGTAAACAGCTGTGGTCCCAATACCGAGCCCTGTGGCACCCCACTAGTCACCACCTGCCATTCCGAGAAACACCCATTCACCGCTACCCTTTGCTTTCTATCTGCCAACCAGTTTTCTATCCATGCCAATGTCTTCCCCCCCGATGCCCTGAGTTTTGATTTTACCCACCAATCTCCTATGTGGGACCTTATCAAATGCCTTCTGAAAATCGAGGTACACTACATCCACTGTATCTCCCCCGTCTAACTTCCTGGTTACATCCTCGAAAAGCTCCAACAGATTAGTCAAGCATGATTTACCCTTGGTAAATCCATGCTGGCTCGGCCCAGTCCTATCACTGCTATCTAGATATGCCACTATTTCATCCTTAATAATGGACTCTAGCATCTTCTCCACCACTGATGTCAGGCTGACAGGTCGATAGATCTCTGTTTTCTCCCTCCCTCCTTTCTTAAAAAGTGGGATAACATTAGCCATTCTCCAATCCTCAGGAACTGATCCTGAATCTAAGGACTAGTAGTGCAAAAAGAGAAAGAAAAATAAAACCGGAAAGCATTTTTTACATGTTGCTTCCTCCTAAATCTTTGGTTATGATAGACTGCTTGAAACTGAACACAAATATAATTTCAGATTACCTGTATCACTTTGGAATTTGGAGAAACATGAAATTAACTTTAATTGAATATAATGTTTTAAATTGCATAACAATGCTATTGCTTTGCAATAGTTCAACTAAGCTGAAAATATTTTGTAATTGATTTTTACTTGTTCTTTTCATAGGTTAATAGTCCATTTAGACATCTGATAGTGGTGGGGAAGAAGCTGTTCCTGAAACCTTGAGTGTCAGGAACCTGTACCTTCTCCTTAATGGTAGCAATGAGAAGAGGCAGGTTCTGCGTGATAGGTGTCTGAAATAGTGGATCACAGTCAGAATCAAGTTTAATTTCTCTGATGGATGCTGCCTTCTTGAGGCATCACCCATTGAAGATGTCCTCGATGCTGGGTTGCTAGTGCCCGTGGTGGAGCTGCCTAAGTTTACAACTTTCTGCAGCTTTTTCCAATCCTGTGCAATGGCCCCTCCATACCAGACAGTTCAGTGATGCAACCAATTAAAATGTTTTTTTAATAGATATACATATTGATGTTTGATGTTGGTTCCATGGTTCTTCTCTGCTTTGTGACTGTCTGTGGGGAAGAGGAATTTCAAAGTTGTACACTGTATACGTGCTTCGATAATAAATGTACTTTGAATCTTTGAATCTTCAAATCCTATCACTATACATACACCTGGTCAGTAAATACATTTTAAGGGCCATAATGAAGTTGGTTGAGAGATCAAGGGTTCATCTGTAGTGTATAAGGTTCATTCAGTAATCTTGTAAGAGCAGGACAGAAGCTGTCCTTGAGACTGGACTGTGTGCTGAGCCTATTGCTGTGAACTCTGCTCACACATGACTGCACAGCCAAATACCTGGGCAATCATATTGTCAAGTTCAACACCTTCACCCACACCAACGCATCTCCCACCACCACTACTTTATCATATTCTGTCAGTCACTTAACATACAGATGTTCCTGTATCTAGCATCACTTTATGTACATAAGTCATGTACATAAGCCAATCCTATGTATTTACAGTTATTGTGTTTTTATGCTTATTGTGTTCTTTTATGTTGCATAGGATCCAGAGTAAAAATCATTTTGTTTTCCTTTACACTTATGCACTGATGCGTGACAATAAACAATCTTCAATCTTGAATCTTGAATTTTGAATGTGTTCTCAAACTTTTGTATATTCAGCCTCGTGCGGGGGAGGGTGGGGAGAAGGAAGTAACAGGATGATGATGTTGGCTGCTTTCCCGAGGCAGCGGGAAGTGTAGACAGAGTCAGTGGAGGGGAGGGGAGTTTTCACGATGCACTTGGCTGTGTTCACCACTTTCTGTAGAACAGTTTCCACACCAGGGCACAAGAGAGTCTGCAGGTGCTGGTAATCTAGAGCAACATGCACAAAATGATGTAAGAACTCACCAGGTCAGGCAGCATCTACGGAGGGAAATGAACATCTCAGCCTGAAGTTTTGACTGCTTATTTTCCTCCATAGATGTTACCTGACATGCTGAGTTATTCCACTATTTTATGTAAATTGTCATAGCAATCTGTAATACATCTGTATAAGATACTTTCTAAAGTGCATCGATTAAAATTGTTGAGAGTTATTGTGGCCATGCCAAATTTCATCAGTATTCTGAAGAATTAGAGATGTCGGTGTGTTTTCCTATCTGTAGTGTTCACGTGCTCGAGCTGCACAAATTATTGGTGATATTTACACCGAGGAACTTGAAATTCTCAAACAAGATCCTCAGTACAAATACTGGGGGTGTTTACTCTGTCCCGCTTCCAGAAGTCAAAGGCCAAGTGTTTTTGATGTGGGAAGATGAAAAATAGGATTAGCGTAGAAATAGTAAAACGCCATGTTGTTTTGGGTGATCGTGGTTTTCACAACCGTGACTGTTCTTGGCATTTTTTTTCGACAGAACTGGTTTGCCATTGCCTTCTTCTGGGCAGTGTCTTTACAAGACAAGTGATGCTAACTATTATCACTACCCTTCAGAGATTGCCTGCCTGCGTGAGTGGTTGCACGACCAGGATTTGTGATATGCACTGACGACTCGTATGACCATCTACCACCTGCTCCCAAGACTTCACGTGACCATGATCAGGAGCTATGCAGGTGCTACACCTTGTCCAAGGGTGACCTGCAGGCTATAGGAAGGAAGGAGTGCCTTACACATAACTCCATCCTGCCACACACTGTATCCCTCCATAACTCTATAACTCAGCAAACATAACACGTGGGATGCAATGGGTGATGACCATGTGTCTGTATGTGATCAAAAACTTAGGAGTTATCTAATAATGTAGCCACTAAGTGCGTGGTCTAGTGTTGCTGTATCCCATCTACTTCAAATTTTGACATGTTTTGACATTCAGAGATGCTCTTCTGCCCACCATTGTGGTGATTTGGGTTACTGTCATCTTCCTGTCAGCTACCTGGCCATTCTCCTCTGATCTCTCTCATTGGCAAAGTGTTTTCACCAACAGAATTGCTGCTCACTAGATGTTTTGTTGCTTTTCACACCGGTCTCTGTGAACTCCAGAGACTGTTGTCCTTGAAAATCCCAGGCGATTAGCTTTCTGAGAGACTCAAACCACCTCTTCTGGTACCAACGATCATTCCTCAGTCAAACTCACTTAGGTCACATTTTTTCCCCATTCTGATATTTGGTCTGAACCTCTTGACCATGTCTGCATGCTTTAATGCATTGAGTTGCTGCCACATGATTGGCTGATTAGATATTTGCATTTACGAGCATGTACATAGGTGTATCTAATAAAGTGGCCACTGAGTGTAAGTTGATATTATTCAGCATGATCTCAGTGGGCTGAGCGGTCTGTCTCTGTGTTGTATATTTCCATATATCGATGATTTTAAGCAAATCTAACATCCAGAATGGAACGGAATGTGTGCTCAGGATCAAAAACCTCTATTTTCACATGTACATTGAAACATAGAGTGAAATGTTCATTGTGCTTAAGCAAATCAGTAAGGTTTGTGCTGGCTACTGTGACTGACTTACATTGTGTAAGAACGGAGCCATTGGGCTGAATGGTCACCTTCTGTGCCAGGTTTCCGACTGTTACGCTCTCTCCAGTTTGTTCTGTATAGATGCTGTTTGACCATGTGAGAACTCCCACCAATCCAGTTCTTACCTCAGATATCTAGTGTGTGAGTATTCAGCTTTTGTATTTAAAGCAGAGATTGATGGGTTCTTGATTAGTCTGGGTTTTCAAGATTATGGGGAGAAGGCAAGAGAATGGGGTTGAGAAGGATAATATATCAGCCATGAATGAACGAAGGAGCAAATCTGATGGGCTGAAAAGCCCAATTTTGCTCCTATGTCTTATGGTCTTATGTATTAAAAACATTAAGGTTTCAAAATTGACCCAATATTTTAATTTTAATTATTTATTTAGACATAAAGCACAGAATTTCAGTCCAACCCCACCCAGCAACCAATCTATCTACGCCTAGCTTAATCACAGGACAATTTACAATGACCAATTAACATACTAACTGGTGCATCTTTGGAATGTGGGAGAAAACCAGAGCAGCCAGAGGAAATCCACAAGCTCACAGAAAGGACATACAAATTTCTTACGGAAAAAGCTGGATTGAACTCTGAACTTTGACACCCAGTTATGTAATAGCATTGCACTAACTGTTATGCTATTCACGTTGGTATTGAGAGATACAGTTACAAAGGTAGCCCACCCTATGCCTATAAATCATGCTGCTCCCTTTTGTATCAGGTTCAGCAGGAAAGGATAAATCAAGGTTGAACTGTGCCAAGAAAGTGATCTGGTAAAACAGTGCTCTGTTCAAATATGGCTACATAGAACACTATTCAAATATAACTACGTACATAGAGGGGTTGGCAATAAATCAGAGAGCTGGGAGAACAGTTTGAACTGTGCAATGAAGCAAAGATGACCAGAAGAATAAATTTAAATTCATAAAGTATGCATTCAAACAGAGTTTAAGAAAATTCTAATGGCAATCAAAATATCATTGACCATAACACGACAAGATCATAAGATATAGGAACAGAATTAGGCCATTTGTGTCATAAGGGGACAGGAGGCTGGACCCAAGTGGAGGACACAGGTGCTGAAGTACTAGGGGCAGGACAGGAACAACTAAACGATAGACAAGATGTGGTGACTGTGGTGTGTGTGAGGGACGTGACATTCAAGGTGATTCTGGGGTTCCGGGAGATTCTTAGAGTTCAGGCAATGTGGATCCCGGAGTTCAGGCAAGCCACGATCCCGGAGTTCACTGGGCAGGCCACATAACTCCTGGGCAGGGACCGGACCTCCCAGGCAGGAACACAGGGGCCTGGGCAGATCACAGGACACCTGGGTAGATAGCAGGGCACAACCCATCAACAAAGAGATAGGTAGGAGCAGAGACCTCTGGGTGGGCCACATAACTCCTAGGCAGGGCCCAGACCTCCCAGGCAGGAACACAGGGGTCTGAGCAGGTCACAGGGCACCTGGGTAGGTAGCAGGGCACAACCCATCAGCAGCAAGGGATGGAAGGGGGCAGAGTCCCCCACCAGGCAACAGCAGTCCGGCCAGGCTTACCCAACAGAGGCAAGGAATAGGAAGGGAACTAAGTCCATGGTGACTGCCAGACTTACTCAAAGAACTCATCTTTAACCAGGGGAACTCCAAGCCAAGGTGACCAGAGGAACAGGATAGGCAAGACAACCCCCAACTCCACTCAGTCCCAGAGCCCCCTATATACACCGCCAGCCGATGGGCTTCTGATTTGCCTCCTTGAGCCCCAACAAGCCACGATGATCCACAGGTGTGACTAATTGGGCTCAAGGGCGAAAGGAGGGATGGCTATAAGACCCAGAGTCCGGAGTCTGCGGACCAGATCAAGACCCGGAATGCGGTCTCTGGACCGGACCATAACAATTTGGCCCGTTGAGTTTGCTCCGCCATTTCATCATGGCTGACTCATTTCCCTCTCAGCCCAAATCTCCTGCCTTCTCCCCAAAACCCTTCATGCCCTGACTAATCAATCTATCAGCTTCTGCCTTAAATATACCCAGTGAACATCCTCCACAGCTGCCTGTGGTAACAAATTCCATAGATTCAGCACTGTTTGGCTGAAGAAATTTCTCCTTATCACAGTTCTAAATAGATTTCACTCTGTTTTGAGGCTGTTGCCTCTGATGTTATACTCTCCCACCACAGGAAACATCCTCTCCCCATTCAATCAGTTGGGTTGAGCTGAGATGCTGAACTGCAAAGAGCTCTATTCTTGTGGAACTCTGACCAGATGTGCCTTTTAATGTTGGCTTGTCTGATCTCCCACCCTAGCACTGTAGTAACTAATGTGAAATAATGGAACACATAGAAGATCTGGTTTGAACATAGATGCAGCTCATCAGGCAAAGCAGGATAATGGTTAGCACAATCACTTTATGTTGCCAGTCGATTCCCACCGCTGTCTGTAAGGAGTTTGTACATTCTCCTCAAGACTGCATAGAGTTCTTCCAGTGCTCTGGTTTCCTCCTGCATTCCAAAGTCAAACTGTTAATAAGTTGTTGACATGTTAGGTGTGGTGACTCTTGTTGGCTGCCCCCAGCACAATCCTTGCTGACTTAATTTGTGTTTTGATGTTTCAGTGTACTGTATTATGTGACAAATAAAGCTCATCTTTAATATCCCCTGAGTTTTATTTGTGCAAGGAGAGGTTGAGAATGCATGGAAACCCAACTTAAAACGTCACTGACCATCTGAAGAAACTTAAATTCAGATTATTTATTTTCTCTTATATTAAAAATTGGTTTTACTATCTTAATTTGTTTTCAGTCAATTATGTTGTAATTAGATCTATTTGAATAGTTCATTGATATCTCAATCACAAAAATAAAGAAAAATAAACATTCAAAAGCATCGAGCTTTCAAAGAATATTAGGGTCATAAATGTTATGGTCTCATAATACACTGCCTGAATCAGAATCAGAATTAGAATCATAAACAGAATTATAATCAGGTTTAACTTCCCTGTCTTATGTGATGTGAAATTTGTTGTTTTGTGGCAGGACAACTGTGCAAAGACATGAAATTACTATAAATTATTAAACAAATAAATAAATAAATAAATAAATAGATAGATAGATAGATAGATAGATAGATAGATAGATAGATAGATAGATAGATAGATAGTGCAAGAAAAGAAACAGTGACTTCCTGTTCTTGGCTTCATGGACTGTTCAGAAATCTGACAGCAGAGAAGAAACTGTTCCTGAATCATTGACTGTGGGTCTTAAGGAACTTACTTACTGACTTAAGCACACCACCCCTACTGGAGCATAGGCTGCCAATAATAGCTCACCTGTGACCTCTGTCCTGGTCCTGACTTTCACATTATTTCCAGGTGTAGCCCATCTTCTTGGTGTTTCCTTCCGCTCCCAGGGATGAGGTCTTTGGAGCTTCCATTGATGTTTTTGTAGCTCTGAGATTTTTACAGGATGAGGCTGCCTGTCCCATGCCCAACCCTCCTCCTTTCCAAGCTGGTCTTAGGATTGTCAGATGGCAGAGTTCAGGCCTCTGTACCTCCTCCTTAATGGTAGCAATGAGAAGAGGGTATAGTCCAGATGGTAAAGTTCGTTATGTTGGATGCTGCCACTTGAAAATGTTCCCAATGGTGTGGAGGGATGTTGCCATTCTGGAGGTGACAGAGAATAAGCTTTTACAGCCTTTTGGATCGCTTGCATCGGAGCTTCTATACCAGTCTGTAATGCAACCAATCAGAATGGCCTCCACCATATATTTAGAAATTTTCAAGAGTTTTGGGACCATACCAAATCTCCTTAAAGTCTGAATGTAGAGCCACTAACATGCCTTCTTTGTGATTGAAATGTATCAAGCCCAAGACAGATCCTTAGAGATGTGAAGTGTTGTGCTAACCACAGTCCACGCTCCTCTCCTTTTACACTGGCCTTCTAAATTTCCCACCCACCTAGCTTCATCTAGCACCTTCTGGCTCGTCCTCCTTCCCTTCCCCACACCTTTTTATTCTGGTGTTTTCCCTTTTAATTTCCAGTCCTGATGAAAGGTCTTGGCCCCAAATATTGACTATTTATTCATTTCCATGGTGACTGCCTGACCTGCTGAGTTCCTCCAGCATTTTGTGTGTGTTGCACTTCACAGTCAATTAGGTTAATCTGAAGTTTAGGCACAGTTGGAATGTGGAGAACACAGTGGGTAATAGTCACACAGCAGAGAGGTAAAGTATGAGATAATTTGTTTTAGCAAAGTTTATTGAGAAGTGAGATCATAGGGGTAGGTTTATAATTTTTAAAAATTTTCTCTTTAGCTTGGTAATACAGCGCTGCACAGACTAGGCCCTCCCGGCATTCAAGCCATGCCACCCAGCAACCCCCAACAAACCCAATTAACCACAACCTCATCACAGAGCAATCTACCTGCCCAGTTCAACTTTGGACTATGGTAGAAAACAGGATCACCTGGTGAAAACCAGGGGAGGGATGTACAAAAACTCCACATATCAACAGAGCCATCTTAGCAGTGAGGGCACTGCTTTTTGTTGCTTGTTGTGTTATGAGCTGTTTGGCCAAGCACTGAGAGCACGTTAAGCTGGCACTGGAAGGTGGCAACACTTGCAGGCTGCCCCCAGCGTGCCCTCGGGTATGTTGGCTGTCGATGCAAATGATGCATTTCACTGTGTATTTCAATGTACGCATAATAAATAAACTCGAATCTTGAACCTTATTTAGCGATATAGTGTGGAATAGGCCCTTCTGGCCTTTGGAGCCATGCTGCCCTGCCAACTCCTCACAGACCCGATTTAACCCAAACCTAATCACGGGTCAATATACAATGACCAATTAACCTACTAAACAGTATGTCTTTGGAACGTGGGAGGAAACCGGATCACCTGGAGAAAACCATAGGAGAATGTACAGAGACATCTTTCAGAACAGCGCTGGAATTGAACCCTGAACCCTGGAGCATCCTGAACTGCAATAGCGTTGCGCTAACCACTTTGCTACCATCGCATCAAAGTAGGTATTCAGCCCTCGTTTAAGAAATACAGTTCCACATGATCCCCTTTCACCTGTAAAGTAAGCATAGAACACTAGAAATATTCAGACAGCCACAAAGCATCAGAAGAAAATGAAGGAGAAGAATGGCCTAAAATATTCCTTGATGTGTGTCTCAAGAAAGATCTACATCCAGGACATGCCCTTTGCTCATTACTCCCATCAGAGAGGAGGATCACGTCTGAATGCACACACATCAAAATATGCAGCGAAATATGTCATATTGCAATGACCAATGCAATCCAAGGATATGCTGGGTGCAGCCCACAAGTGTCGTCATGCTTCCAGCACCAACATAGTATGGTCATAATTTATTAACCCTAACCCACATGTCTTAGGAATGTGGGAGGAAACTGAAGCTCCCGGAGGAAACCCACGAGATCATAGGGAGAGTGTACAAAGCCTTTACAGGCTGTGGCAGAAGTTGAGCCTGGTTGGTGGTCACTGATACTGTAAAGTATTGTATTAACTGCTACACTCCATGTAGCTTTTAAATGAGACTAGCTCAGTTGGCATGGATGAGATGGGCTGAAAGGCCCGTTTCCATTAGTTGATTAGAATTTAGAATTTATTTAAATCTTACATTCATCTGACAATGTGAGGGAGTAAAAATCTTTGTTATGACACTGTTGCCCTGTACAGACATGTGAATTTAAAGGTCTAATGACTTGTAGAAAGAAGCTGTCCCATAGCCTGTTGGTCCTGGCTTTAATGCTGCGGTAGCTAAAAACAGTATTACTGTATAATTCCACCGAATCCATCATCAGAAGCTTGAACTTGATATTGTAATCATGGTAAACACAAAAGATTCTGCAGATGTTGGAAATCCAGAGTAACTCATACAAAATGCTGGAGGAGCTCAACAGGACAGACAACATCCATGGAAAGGACTAAAGATTCTTTATTCATTTCCATAGATTTTCCTGATCTACTGTGTTCGTCCCGTATTTTGTGTTTGTAAGCACCTGAGTTTCTAAGAATGTCTTAGCAAGTCAAAGTACATAACTTCCAGAATAGCTCTTAACTACACCCTTGCCCTCTGTTCATTTTGTGCTAGAGATTTCCTCTAACAGCTTGTAACCTTCAAGCTCAACTGCTCCAAGAATGTGCCATCCTAGCCTCCCGTCCTCACTCACTTGCACACTGCAGCAAGCCCTAAACCCGGTGACCAACACCCTAACTCAAACTACGGTAAGTTCCACTCATCTATCATCTTTGACAGGAAATGGCTTTCGTTTAAACAATGGCTCAAGTTTGAAGTTCTCCTCTGTGCCACCACATCACCTCTTTCTTTCTTTGCAGTCTGTTCAAGAATCAAGATTCAAGACTGTTTGATGTCATTTCCAGAACACAAGTGTAAAGGAGAATTAAATAATTGATATTCCAGATAAAATACAACACAAAAATACACAATTAGACAACAAACACAATAAATATAAATACATAAGATATTTACAGGAAAGATGTAAATAAGGATAGGATGCAGCACAAACATACACAATAAGATAAAGAACACAATAATAATAAAAAAAACACAATAAAGATAAATACAAATGACACTTACAGGAAAGATGTAAATAAGGTTGAAAGAGTACAGAGAAAAATCACAAGTATATTGCCGGGACTGAAAGACCAAAGTTATCAGGGAAGATTGAATTGGTTTGAACTTTATTCCTTGAAACATAGAAGAGAGAGAAGAGATTAGGTATAGATAGATAGATAGATACTTTATTCATCCCCATGGGGAAATTCAACTTTTTTCCAATGTCCCATACACTTGTTGTAGCAAAACTAATTACATACAATACTTAACTCAGTAAAAAAAATATGATATGCATCTAAATCACTATCTCAAAAAGCATTAATAATAGCTTTTAAAAAGTTCTTAAGTCCTGGCGGTAGAATTGTAAAGCCTAATGGCATTGGGGAGTATTGACCTCTTCATCCTGTCTGAGGAGCATTGCATCGATAGTAACCTGTCGCTGAAACTGCTTCTCTGTCTCTGGATGGTGCTATGTAGAGGATGTTCAGAGTTATCCATAATTGACCGTAGCCTACTCAGCGCCCTTCGCTCAGCTACCAATGTTAAACTCTCCAGTACTTTGCCCACGACAGAGCCCGCCTTCCTTACCAGCTTATTAAGATGTGAGGCGTCCCTCTTCTTAATGCTTCCTCCCCAACACGCCACCACAAAGAAGAGGACGCTCTCCACAACTGACCTATAGAACATCTTCAGCATCTCACTACAGACATTGAATGACGCCAACCTTCTTAGGAAGTACAGTCGACTCTGTGCCTTCCTGCACAAGGCATCTGTGTTGGCAGTCCAGTCTAGCTTCTCGTCTAACTGTACTCCCAGATACTTGTAGGTCTTAACCTGCTCCACACATTCTCCATTAATGATCACTGGCTCCATATGAGGCCTAGATCTCCTAAAGTCCACCACCATCTCCTTGGTCTTGGTGATATTGAGACGCAGGTAGTTTGAGTTGCATCATATCACAAAGTCCTGTATCAGTTTCCTATACTCCTCCTCCTGTCCATTCCTGACACACCCCACTATGGCCGTGTCATCAGCGAACTTTTGCACATGGCAGGACTCCGAGTTATATTGGAAGTCTGATGTGTACAGGGTGAACAGGACCGGAGAGAGTACGGTTCCCTGCGGCGCCCCTGTGCTGCTTACCACCGTGTCAGACCTACAGTCTCCCAACCGCACATACTGAGGTCTATCTGTCAAGTAGTCCACTATCCAATCCACCATGTGAGAGTCTATTCCCATCTCCGTTAGTTTGTGCCTTAAGATCTTGGGCTGGATGGTGTTAAAGGCACTAGAGAAGTCAAGGAATGTAATCCTCACAGCACAACTGACCCCATCTAGGTGAGAGAGTGATTTGTGCAGCAAATACGTGATAGCATCCTCCACTCCCACTTTCTCCTTATACGCAAACTGAAGAGGATCCTGGGCGTGCCTGGTTTGTGGCCTCAAATTCTGTATTATCAGCCGCTCCATGGTCTTCATCACGTGTGACGTCAAGGCAACAGGTCTGAAGTCATTCAACTCCTTTGGTTGGGGTTTCTTCAGTACCGGGACAATACAGAATGTTTTCCACTGTCTGGGTACTCTTCTCTGCTCCAGGCTCATGTTGAAGATGCGCTGTAGTGGTTCTCCCAGCTCAGTCGCACAGGCCCTCAGTAATCGTGGGGAAACTCCATCCGGTCCAGCCGCCTTGCTGGTACAGATCTTCCTCAGTTGACCTTCCACCTGTGCAGCTGTAATCCTGGGCGTGGGCAAGGTCTCCTGTGAGTGGCTATTTTCCTGTGAGGGAAGTAAGCCTGGTGTGGATTTCTGCGGTGAGGATGAGATTGAGCTGTCGAACCTGTTGAAGAAGTTGTTCAGCTGGTTCGCTTTCTCCACATCTCCACTTATGTTCGCCCCCCGCTTTGCACCGCATCCGGTGATGATCTTCATCCCATCCCACACCTCCTTCATGCTTTTTTTCTGCAGCTTTTGTTCTAGCTTCCTCCTATACTGCTCCTTTGCCCCCCTTATCTGTACTCTGAGTTCCTTCTGAACTCTTTTAAGCTCCAACCGATCACCATCTTTAAAGGCCCTCTTCTTCTGGTTTAGGTATAGCTAAGCAAAATTATGAGGCATATAGATAGGGTAAATGCAAGCAGGCTTTTTCCACTGAGGTTGGGTGGAACTACAACTAGAGGCCATGGGTTAAGGGTGAATGGTGAAAAGTTAAAGGAAATATGAGGGAAAACTTCTTCACTCAGAGGATCATGAGCGTGTGGAACGAGCTGTCAGTGCAAATGGTGCATGCAAGGTCAATTTCAAAGTTTAAGAGAAGTTTGAATAGGTACATGAATGGTAGGGGCAAGGAGGGCTATGGTCCTGATGCTAGTCAATGGGAATAGGCCATTTAAATGGTCAGTACAGACTTGGATGCCTGCCGCTGTTCAGTCTGGACCGTGACTCTTAGAAGCATCCTATTTTACCATTTATAATTTACTTCAACTTGCTACTAGCAGCTCAACCATAGTTCTTCAAATCCGTAGGATCCCCTCCTGAACTTTTATGTTACTATACCTTTTTGC
The DNA here is from genome assembly GCF_048418815.1 of Hemitrygon akajei. Classification (NCBI taxonomy): domain Eukaryota; kingdom Metazoa; phylum Chordata; class Chondrichthyes; order Myliobatiformes; family Dasyatidae; genus Hemitrygon; species Hemitrygon akajei. The sequence goes on along the minus strand of NC_133138.1, from coordinate 36,225,518 downwards.
CTTTCTTGAGAACAGCTATCAAACCCATTTACTTGTCTTAACCCCCAATTTACCTCCGTGTTAATTGTCTCTGGGTATGCTCCTATGAAGCGTCTAGATATCTTTCCTGTTACATTTCAGGTGATACAATATGTGGAACAATAATATTCTTTGGAGCCCAATTAAAGTCAGAAGCACTTGAATCTGTTGACAGTCTGCCCGATAACTTTTTATGATATCACAGACTGCACATAATTCTTACAAAATGTACAGTATTTCTATTGTGAATGCTGTTGTAATTGTTGTAAGGCAATGGATTGACCATTCATAAAAATGCCTTTGTATATCTTTACGGCTTTTAAATTAATGTTAGACATTCTAGTTCAATACAAACATCTAGGGTACATACACTCAGTGGCCACTTTATTAGGTACCTCCTGTACTTAATAAAGTGGCCATTGAGTGCACTTCTGTACGTTTGAGGTCTTTTGCTACTGTAGCCCATCTACTTCAAGACTCAATATGCTCTTCTGCACACCACTCTTGCAACCCATGGTTATTTGAGCGTTCCTGTCAGCTTGAATCATTCTGGCCTTTCTCCTTTGATTTTTCTCATTAACAAGGCATTTCCCCCATAGAACTGCTGCTCACTGGATGTTCTTGTTTGTTTTTCTCATCATTCTTTGTAAACTCTAGAGACTCTCTTTCAACACTTACAGACAAATTTAGATAGGTACTTGGATGAGACAGGTATGGGGGTGGAGCTATGGTCCAGATACAGGTCAATGGGACAAGACATATTAATGGCTCAGCACAGACTAGATGGACTTAAGGGCCTGTTTCTGTCTTGCAGTGCTCTATGACTCTACCACTCTATGACTTTTATGCGTGAACATCGCAGGAGATCAGCAGTTTCTGCGATACTCAAACCACACTGTCTGGCATCAACAATTATACCATGGTGAAAGTCACTTAGATGACATTTCTTCCCCATTCTGATGTTTGGTCTGAACAACAACTGAAGTTCTTGATCATACCTGCGTGCTTTTATGCATTGAGTTGCTGACTCGTGATTGGCTGATTAGATATTTCCATTAACGAGCAGATATATAAGTGTATATCATAAAGTGGCCACTGTGTGTAATTTCCACTTTATGCAGGATTATGCACTAAATAATTAATGCACACCTATTAATAATAAACTAGAGTCTTGTTACATTTTTCATCTGACTCTGTGTGAAGAGATTCATGATGCTTTCTCTCAACACACTAATAATGTAATATTGTGCCATCTGTTACATATCGACCATTGCATCCTGAAAGGCTAAGTAAGTTAATAACTATTTTGTAAATTTCCAACATACACCTACATGAACATTTTTAAGGTTGGCTTCAGGACACAGTTGTTTTAATGTGAGATATGAACCCCACTTGTATTTTAACACCTGTGCAGAACAGAAATGTTGGTGGAAAGCAGCATTCATCATCAGGGACCCCGACCATCCAGGACATGCTCTCTTCCTGCTACTCCCATCAGGAAGAAGTTACAGAAACCTCAGGACTCGTAACACCAAGTTGTTACCCCTCAACCATCACTCTCTTGAACCAAAGGGGATAACTTCACTCAGCTTCACTTGCCACAAAATTGAAATGTTCCCACAACCTATGGACTCACTTTCAAGGATTCTTTATCTCATGTTCTTGATATTATTGATAATTTATTTATTATTTTTTATTTATTCTTGTATTTACATAGTTTATTGTCTTCCGCACTCTGGTTGAATGCCCAAGTTGGACAGTCTTTCATTGATTTTATTATGGCTATTATTCTATAGATTATTGAGCATGCCCACAAGAAAATGAATCTCAGGGTTGTATATGGAGACATATTTGTACTTTGACAGTAAAATCTAATTTGAACTTGAACTTGACATGAGACTTCATTGAATACACCAGTGTCAGTGAGAACCAATAGACCAAGGTCCAAAGTTCAAAGCTCAAAGTCAATTTATTATCAGTGTATATAGTATATGTCACCATATACAAACCAGAGATTCATTTTCTTGCAGGCGTAATAAATAAATCCAATAACCATAATAGAATTAATGAAAGACCACAACAACAGGGCAGACACCTAGTGTGCAAAGGACAACAAGCTGTGCAAGTACAAAAAGAAAGAAAAAATAATAAAAATAACATATAAATAAATAAATATCGAGAACAGGAGATGAAGAGTGCTTCTAAGTGAGATCATACATTGTGGGAATGGTTTAGTGATGGGTAAATGAAGTCAGTGAAGTTATGGTTTAAGAGCCTATAAAACATGGGAGCATAATTAGGCCATTTGGCTCATCAAATCTGCTCTCCCATTCCATCATAGCTCTTCCCTTTGCCGTATAATCTTTGACATCATGACTGTTCTAGAACCTTTCAAACCCCACTTAGAATTGGCCTCCACAACAACGAATTCCACAGATTCAATACCTTCTGGATAAAGAAATTCCTCCTCATTCCTGCAGTTAAAAGATGACCTTCCGCTCTGAGGATGTACCCTTCGATCCTAGACTCCCCCACTATAGGAAACATCCTCTCCACATCCATTCTATCTTTCCCTTTCAATATTTGATAGATTTTAATCAGATCTCACCTTATGCTCATGAACTCCAATGATTACAGTCCCAAAACCATCAAACCCTCCACATACGCCAACCTTTTCATTCCCATGAACTACCTCTGCACCCTCTCCAGTGCCAGCTTATCCTTTCTTAGATAAGGGGCCCAAAACTGCTCACAGTATTCATAGTGTGGTCTGACTAATGCCCTACTGCTCTCCTCACTTTATACTGTGAGTCTAAACACAGATCTAATGCCATATTTAAATTTGCTGATGACATCACTGTCATTGCCTGAATCAAAGGTGGTGACAAATCAGCTTTTGGGGGGAAGATTGAAAATCTGGCCGAGTGGTGCCAGAAAAACAACCTCTCACTCAATATCATTAAGACCAAGGAACTGACTATTGACTTCAGGAGGAGGAAACCAGAGGTCCCCCAGTGCTTAGTGAGGGAATCGGAGGTGAAGAGAGTCAGTAACGTTAAACTCCTCAGTGTTATAATTTCATAGGATATGTTCTGGGTCCAGCATGAAAGTGCAATTGTGAAGAAATCATGATAAGAGTCTCTATTTTCCTAGAAGTTTGAGAATGTTCAGCATGTCATCTGAAACTTTGACAAACTACAACAGATGTGTGGTGGAGAGTATACTGATTGGTTGCCCCATGGCCTGGTATGAAAACAGCAATGTCCTTGAAATGAAAACCCTGCAAAAAGTAGTGAATATGGTCCAGTCCATCATGGGTCAAGCCCTCCCCACTATTGAGCACATCCACATGAAGCACTGTCACAGGAAAGCAACATCCATCAACAAGGACACCTCCCACCATCCAAGGCCATGCTCACATCTCGCTGCTGCCACCAGGAAGAAGATACAGGAGCCTCAGGGTCCACACCACCAGGTTCACGAACAGTTATTATCCCTCAACCATCAAGCTCTTAAGCCAGAGGGATAACTCCACTCAAGTTCACTCGCCCCATCATTAAACTGTTCCTACGACCTATGGACTCTTCATCTGATGTTCTCGATATTTATTGCTCACTTATTCATTATTTTTATTACCTTTGTATTTGCACAGTTAGTTGTCTTTTACACATTGGTCAATTGTCAATTCGGTTGGGGGCAGTCTTCCTTTGATTCTATTGTATTTCTTGTATTTATTGTGAATACCTGCAAGAAAATAATTCTCAGGGTTGTATATGGTAACATATATCTACTTTGATAATAAATTTACTTAGAACTTTATAAAGCCTGAGCATTATATCCTTACTGTTACATTCTAGTCCTCTCAAAATGAATGCTAAAATGCATTTGCTTTCCTTACCATCAACTCAACCTGCAAGGTAACTGTTTGGGAATCCTGCTCGAGGATTCCCTAATTATCATTCAATATCAGACAGCGATATTGGCAAGATAAGCAATGAGACTAATCTTACACAACTGATACTCAAGCAGGTGGAGGACCACATGCATAAATAATAGGCAGGTCATTTACTGCAATGTTGATCATTTTTAAGTACCTCCAAATGTCAAAGGTGTTGAAGAACATATGGAAGTGTACAAATTGATAAGAGGCATAGATTGAGAGGACAGCCAGAGACTTTTTCTCAGAGCAGACATGGCTAATATGAGGGAGCATAATCTGACGGTGAGTGGGAATGGCATTATTGTATGACAGCCATTCAACAATGGGAGAAATAACCTAATCTTTGTAGAAACATCTGTTGGTGCAGCTCTACATTAGCAGAAAATTCTAATTGGGAGCCAACTGAATAAGAGAGGTGGGAGTGGGGGCTCCAGGGCTTCAATGTTTCTAATATTCATTCTACAGGGTTTCTTGCTTAATGGATGTTGGTGAAAAATAAAAATTTCAGGTTGTATACTGTATACATTCTCTGATATTAAATTGAACCTTTGAACCTTTGAAGAAAGGTACTCGATGTCCTAGCAGGCATAAAAAGTGGATAAGTCCCCAGGGGCTGATGAGATTCACTCCAGCAACAATGGGAAGGGTAATGGAGTGGAGGGGAGGGAAGTGAATCAGAGGAGAGGAGTGAGGTGAAGGGATGGGGCAGGGAAGGGCAGGACAGAACAGGACAGGGCATAATTCTAAAGTGGTTGGACGAAAGTATAGGGGGACATCAGAGGCAGGTTTTGACACAGGGAGTGGTGAGTGAATGGACCACAATCAACGGTAATTGTTGTAATGTGAGTATTATTGAAAGTAAGTTAATACTAATTGGGAAGCTGTTGGTAGCAAGAGGCGGGTTCCAGGGTTGGCAGGGTTTTTACTTCCGCTCTTTTTACTCCCAGTACGCATTGTATATAGTTCCACCACCCATGCCGCACGAGGTACCTAGAAGCCTCTGTATTGTAAATATAATTTGCCATCCCAGATAAAGATGCTCTTTTGGCCATAAAATTGTTGAGTGGTCTTTTGTAAAGTAGAAGTTACCACAGTAATGGCTGAATCTTCAGGGGTGTTTAAGACACTTGCATTTTGATGATTGAAAAAATGGAGAGTTATATGGAAGGGAAGGGTTAAATTGATCTTAGAGCAGGTTAAGAGGTTAGCACAACGTTATGGGCTGAAGGTCCTGTAGTGTGGTGTAGTATTCCATGTTCTAATCTTCGGTAGCTTTAGCAGTTATATAAAGCTCCAATCTGTTTCTCTTTCTGTGAAGACCTGTGAGAGGTCCTTTGGGGCAATGCCTTTCCAAGAGTTGCCCATGTGCTGAATCTTCACCACCTGACTCCAGGTACCGAGCACCAGTTTGCTTGTATTTCTGCCTTCGGCTGAGCAAACGTGGGTGGAAGGGGACCAAAAATAGAGAGACCTGTTGTGGATTGCCAACCTAACAATAATAAGTTAGTTTATTATAACATATACTGAGGTACAGTGGAAAACTTGAATACTGTTCATATAGATCAACTTATTATAATAGTGGTTCAAGGTAAAGACAGAGTGCAAAATAGATTGTTGCTGTAACAGAGAAAGTGTACTGGAGGTGGACAATAAGGTTCAAGATCGTAACGAGGTAGTTTGTGAGACCAAGAGTCTAATTTATTGCACTTAGGAAACCATTCAGTAGCCTTCCGATAGTTGGGTAGAAGCTATCCTTGAGCCTATGCTTGTCACGATGTGTGCTGGCTATGTCAGAACCCAAGTGTGGAAGAAAGGCAGACTAATGTACAACAATTGCAATAAAACATTGGTAGTTCGACCGAACAACTCCGCAAAACCTAATATTATCAAAACTAGGACCCCGCGATTAGCGCTAATTGGGTGTCTGCTTAAATAATACAAGTAACACAGAAACCCTGAGCCTTTCAAAGTATACGGTTACAAGCTTAAACAGTAAGCACCAGGAGACCACATTACAAAGAGTGAATAGCTCAAGAAAAAGACAAGGAAATCTAAACGATTAATGACTCTCAAGACTGATGAAGGGTCTTGGCCAGATACATTGACTATACTCTTCTGCACAGTTGCTTCCTGGCCCGCTGAGTTCCTCCAGCAATTTGTGTGCACTGCTTGGATTTCCAGCATCTGCAGATTTACTCTTGTTTGTGAAATAAATACTTCATATATTCTAAAAACCTTAGTGTCCATTCTCCACGCAAGCCCGAAGAGCTTATTACAGTTCTATGTACTTCTATGCTTTTCTACCTTCCGTTTGATGGGAGGAGAAGAGAGATTGTCTGTGGTAGATGGGGTCTTCGATTATGCTAGCTGCTTCACTGAGGCAGTGGGAAGGTATACAGGGTCCATGAATGAAAAGTTGATTTCCACAATGTGCTGAATTGTGTCCAAAACTCTGCAGTTTCTAGTGGCAATGTGCAGAGCAGTGCCATACCAAACTATTATGTGCAACACTCACACAATGCTGGAGGAACTCAGCAGGCCAGGCAGCATCTATGGAAAAGAGTACAGTCAACGTTTCGTGCCAAGACCCTTCTTCAGGTCTTGAAAGGAAGGGGAGAAGTCACAGTAAGATAGGAGAGGACAGAAGGCCATGGAAGAAAGGGAAGGCAGAGGAGCACCAGAGGGAGGTGATAGGCAGGTAGAGAGATAAGGTGAGAACGGGAAACAGGAATGGGGAATGGCGAAGGAGAAGAGGGGTGGGCAATTACCGGAAGTTGGAGAAATTGATGTTCATGCTATCAGGTTTGAGGCTACCCAGACAGAATATAAGGTGTTGCTCCTCCAATCTGAGAGTGGCTTCATCTCAGCAGTAGAGGAAACCATGAACTGATATCAGACCATGGCTTCTTCTACTGTCGTGATGAAGCCACTCTAATTAGAGGATAAATACCTTATATTCCATCCAGCATTCCCCATTACTCTTTCCAGTATCTTTCTGTCCTTGATGCTGAGAAGGTTTTTGCTAGTAGTGGATTGGGTAGATTTACCTACCCCTTGAAGAGACTTCCTGTCTGCCACAGAGCAGTTTCCGTACAAAACCAGTGATGCAGTTTATCAGAATGCTCTTTACTGTGCATCTGTAGACTGACATGAGTTTGAGTGAACAAAGTCCGGCTCGTCTCAGCCTCCTCAGAAAGTAGAGGCATCCTCAGAAAGTTGACTGTGTAGGATGCATAATGCAGAATTATGCAAGAAGGAAAGCAATTAGAACAAAGTCCCCTTCAAAAAGTGTTCTAAGTGTTGATAGTATTGTTATACTGAGATACTGACTTGGGTTAAACATGCAACATAGAATGGATCTTCGACCGATTATGCCAAGCTAATTAAATTAATAATCAAATGCCAACTAAACTAATCACTTGCACCTGCACAATGCCCATATCCTTCCACTTTCAAAAGAGTGAAGAGCCTTGTATAAGAAAGGGGTATCCAACGTTTTTTTATGCTATAAATCTCTACTGCTAACTGAGGGGCCCAAAGACCCCAGATTCAGAACCCCTCATCTAAGAGCCCTTTGAATGCCCCTATCATATCTGTCCTCATCGCCACCCCAAACACAGCCATCCAGATACCCATCACTCTCCAGAAAAAAATGTGTCACACATCTCCTCTGATTCAGTCCTTCTTACTTCTAAGTATGGCTTCTGGTGTGAGATGCTTTCACCCTGAGAAGAAGATACAGTACTAGCTATCTATATATGTATCTCATAATATTATAAACCTCTACTAGATCTATGTAGGTGGCTGAAGAACTGAATGGCTGAAGGGAAGGAGCTATTCTTGAACCTGGCAGTGTAGGACACCAGGTTTGCAAATCTCCTGTGTGATGGAGAGGGAAACCTCAGACAGAAAGGCCAAGAAATGGTGTGTGTCAGTGTAGGATTGAGATAGAATATCTGCCACAATTGGTAGAACAGGGCAGAAAGGTCCACTCCTTCTCCTATATTCCGTGCTCCCGTATTTCAGTATTGGCAGGGGAATCACCTGTGACCGATCAAATTGTTGTATTTGCGAGCTAAAGGTTAGAAAATGTAAATTCAACACCTATCAATCATCACCTTTTCAATGAACTGGTCTTATTTTAGGCAAAAATTTATCCTCCACCTTGACCCTTGACAGCTGGATGCCTTTCAATAAAAGAAAGGTTAGATAATTGACGTGGAATTCAATTGATTGATGTTGGTAAAACTCCTCGATATAGAAAACAGTCATTGGTGGTTGAAAGGGCAGTGAATTCATTTATGTTCTTGAAGATGTTCAAACCTGCTGATATGATGACGCTGTGAGGATTCATAAAGATCAAAGGGTGGTTTATCCTCCAATATTAAGGAAGGAAGGATGGGAGAGAAGCAAACAGTGGATGAGATGTACTGCAATGAAAGCAGAATGAAGCACCTCAGAAAGATCACGAAGCCCATTGCATCCAGACTATATATTTAGTGTAGTTCTGATCTTTTTCCTTACATCAATGTAATTTTTCAAAATTTCAAACATTTATTCCATTCCCTTTTCAAAGAACTTTGTTTTGTACACCAATCTTATATATAAATAATTGTCAGACATGATCATGTGGATCATGCCTCCTGCCAAATTGCTGCTATCTACCTGAGACCTACACTCAGTGACCACTTCATTAAGTACACCTGTACATCTGCTCATTAATGCAAGTCAAGAAGTTCAGTTATTTTTCAGATCAAACATCAGAATGGGGAAGAAATTTAATCCAAGTCACTTTAACTATGGAATGATTGTTGGTGCCAGAGGGGGTGGTTTGAGTATCTCAGAAACTGCTGGTCTCCTGGGATTTTCACACACAACACTCTCTGGAGTTACAGAGAATGATGTGAAAACTAAAAAAAAAGCTTCCAGTGAGTAGAAATTCTGTGGACGAAAATGCCTTCTTAGTAACAGAGGTCATAGGAGAATACTATGCTTGAAACTGAAACAAAGGTGACAGTAACTGAATTTATGTTCATGGTTATCTGCTGTTGTAGCCCATCCACTTCAATGTCTTGTTCTGCACACCACTGTTGTAACACATGATTATTTGAGCTGCTGATGTTCAGTCTGAACAACAACTGAACCTTTTGACCATGTCTGCATTCTTTTATGCATTGAGTTGTTGCCGCGTGATTGTTTAATTAGATATTTGCATTAGCAAGCAAGGATACAGATGTACCTAAAAAAATGCCCGCTGAGGGTATGTCACCATGTGTTACCTTGAGATTCATTTTCTTGTCGGCATTTACAGGAAAATAAAGAAATACAATGGAATTAATGAAAAATTATACATAAACAAAGACTGACAAACAACTCACACTCGCTACTCGATCACATTTTATTTACTTGTGCACAAGAACAACAGCCTGGCCCCTGTCAGAATCAGGTTTACTATCACCCGCATATGTCATGAGATTTGTTGTCTTTGCAGTAGCAGTACCATGCAATACATAATAACAGAAAAATTGTGAATTACAGTAAATACATATATATATATATATAAATAGTGAGGTAGTGTTCATGGGTTTAATATCCATTCAGAAATCGGATGGCAGAGGGGAAGCTGTTCCTGAATCATTGCATATGTGCCTTTAGGCTTCTGTACGTCCTTCCTGATGGTAGCGATGAGAACAAGGAATGAACTGTGTGATGGGGGTCCTTAACGATGGATGCCACTTTTTGAGCATCACTCCTTGAAGATATCTCTGATACTACGGAGGCTGGTGCCCACAATGGAACTGACTGTTTACAACTCTCTATAGCTTATTTTGATCCTGTGCAGTAGCCACCAGACGACGATGCAACCAGTTAGAATGCTCTCCATGGTACATGTGTAGAAATATATAAGTGTCTTTGGTGACATTCCAAATGTCCTCGATCTCCTAATGAAATCAAAGGTTTCAATGGTACATTTAATATTTAATGTCAGAGAAATGTATACAATATACATCCTGAATTGCTTTTTCTTCGCAACCATCCAAGAAAACAGAGGAGTGCCCCTAAACAATAAATGACAGTTAAATGTTAGAACCCCTGTCCCCCCCTCAGCTCCCCTCTCACCCGGCAGCAAGCAACAATCTCCCCTCCCCACCCCAGCAAAAAAAAAAGGCATCGACACCCACCACCGAACACTCAAGCGTGAGCAAAGACACAGACTTATAGTACTCCAAAAATTGCTCATTCACCCTCGTTCACCTGGTATTCGACATACCATAAGCCCTCTCTCTCCCTAATAAGGGAGAAAGCGGTGTCTCCATTTCCCAGCGAGAAACATAACAAACAACTCACTGGTTTATGATGTTAGAAGTCCGCTGCATCGCTTTTTCTGAGTTCTGTGCCCAAACATTTCGGGTCTCTGGGCACACAACCTTAGATCTTCCATCTCCCATGACACACCGATCTCCTGCCTGGACACTGACCTCGGATTCCCCCGTTTACAGAGCCATGAAATCTCGAACCTCCAAAGGCAAGCGAAGCTCCTAGGCCGTGCCCTTGCCGCGCCGAATAACAGCCAGTCGTGAAACCCTGAGAGCAGATTCCATTCCTGCATAGAACTGTAGTCAGCGTGTAACTCCAGGCCAGGGTCTTCAAAAGAACCCTGAAAGGGAAAAATAGAGATACTAAAGATGAAATAGAGCTGTTTCCGAAGATGCAAACAAAGGAGTCACCATCAGGCGCCATTGATTCTCCTAAGCTCCTCCATTGTTGTGCCCTTTTTTAGCTGCATCAATATGTCGGGTCCAGGTTAGATGTTCAGAGATATTGACACCAATAAATTTGAAATTGCTCACATTTTCCACTTTTGATCCCTCTATGAGGACTTGAAGTCCTGAAGTCCACTTTGATCTTACTGACAATGAGTGCAAGGTTGCGGCTGTGACCCCACTCAAGAAGCTGATGTGTCTTGCTCCGGTATGCCTTTTCCTCACCATCTGAAATTCTGCCAACAATAGTTGTATCATCAGCAAGTTTATAATTGGCATTTGAGCCTCTGATGTTCCCCACCTAGTCTTTCCTCTAATCACTTTAAAATTATGCCCTCCCCCCTCCCCCACCCCATAGCAGCTGGTGTATAATCTTAACAGCTCCTCGGGATTTCTCCACTTTTTATTCCTGTTTGGACATCTTGTAATGTTTTCAATTAGTTCCCAATTGGAGTTTTCTGCTGATTTAGAATTTTACCAAAAAAAAGGCCATTCAGCCCACTGTGTCATCATACAGAGATAGCATTCCCACACCCCTTAAAAAGAAATAAGTCAATGCTGTGGCTACTTAGAAAAAATGATTCCTCTCTGAAGGTTATAATATCTCAGACAAATAGCAATTACCAAGGATTACACTCCAGAACCCATTTCTATTGAGAAGTGTATCTAGTTACCTTGCTCCAATTTATTATATATTATCCAAGCCTTTTTTTTGACGGTTTAATCAATGAACTGCTTTGTAGGAAGCCTTTTCTCCACACGACTGTGCAGAAAATTACAATTTCTTCGCAATTCCAGTCAGGTAAATTTGACAGAAGGAAAACTATGCCAAATATGAAGAGGCATAACTTCAAGGAGTTTGGAGGAATTTATAGTGGGGATGTCAGAGGTAGGTATTTTACAAAGAAAAAACTTAGTAGGTTGAGAGAATGCAGTGCTGGAAGTGAAGATAGGTTGAGTGAGCCAGGGCTTTACTCATTGGGGCGAAGGATGATGAGAGTTGACTTGATTGAGTTGTATAAGAGGCATGGATCCAGTGGACACAGCACCTTTTTCCCAGAGTGGAAGTGGCTAATATAAGAGAGCATAATTTAAAGACGATTGGAGGAAAGTAGAGGGGGAATGTCACAAAGTCATATGTGCATGGGATGCATTGCCAGGTAGAGACAGAAACATTAGGGACATTTAAGAAGCTCTTAGATATGCACATGAATGAAAGAAAAAGGAAGGGCTGTGCTGAAGGGATGGGTTAGAATGATCTTAGAGTATGTTTCTTTATGCTTTATATATAATTCTTGAAAGTTGTTGTTTTTGTTGCATATCATTCCAACACACCACAGCAAATTCCCAGTGCATGCAAATGTATATGTTGACCCTTGAACCCTGATCTTCATTGTGGGCCAAAGGGCCAGTATTGTGCTATACTGTTCTGTGTTCCATCCTCTAAAGGACCATAGAATCCTGTACTGAGGCACAAGCACCAGGTCAAAATACATTTATTATCAAAGTATGTGTACCATACACAACACTGAGATTCATCTTCTTGATGGCAGCCACAGACCAAAGAAACAATAGAATTGACAAGAATAACCCCACACCACAAAGACTGTCAAACAGCCAATGTGCAAACCGGGGAATTATAGACCGGTTAGTCTGACATTGGTGGTGGGGAAAATGCTAGAGTTGGTTATCAAAGATGTGATAACAGCACATTTGGAAAGAGGTGAGATCATCGGACAAAGTCAGCATGGATTTGTGAAAGGAAAATCATGTCTGATGAATCTTATAGAATTTTTTGAAGATGTAACTAGTAGAGTGGATAGGGGAGAGCCAGTGGATGTGGTATATTTAGATTTTCAAAAGGCTTTTGACAAGGTCCCACACAGGAGATTAGTGTGCAAACTTAAAGCACACGGTATTGGGGGTATGGTATTGATGTGGATAGAGAATTGGTTGGCAGACAGGAAGCAAAGAGTGGGAATAAACGGGACCTTTTCAGAATGGCACGCAGTGACTAGTGGGGTACCGCAAGACTCAGTGCTGGGACCCCAGTGGTTTACAATATATATTAATGATTTAGACAAGGGAATTAAATGGAGCATCTCCAAGTTTGCGGATGACACGAAGCTGGGCGGCGGTGTTAGCTGTAAGGAGGATGCTAAGAGGATGCAGGGTGACTTGGATAGGTTAGGTGAGTGGGCAAGTTCATGGCAGATGCAATTTAATGCGGATAAATGTGAGGTTATCCACTTTGGTTGCAAGAACAGGAAAACAGATTATTAGCTGAACGATGGCCGATTAGGAAAAGGGGAGATGCAACGAGACCTGGGTGTCATTGTACACCAGTCATTGAAGGTGGGCATGCAGGTACAGCAGGCAGTGAAAAAGGCAAATGGCATGTTGGCATTCATAGCAAAAGGATTTGAGTACAGGAGCAGGGAGGTTCTACTGCAGTTGTACAAGGCCTTGGTGAGACTGCACCTAGAGTATTGTGTGCAGTTTGGGTCCCCTAATCTGAAGAAAGACATTCTTGCCATAGAGGGAGTACAGAGAAGGTTCACCAGATTGATTCCTGGGATGGCAGGACTTTCATATGAAGAAAGACCTGGATCGACTAGGCTTATACTCACTGGAATTTAGAAGATTGAGAGGGGATCTTATTGAAATGTATAAAATTCTAAAGGGATTGGACAGGCTAGATGCAGGAAGATCATTTCCGATTTTGGGGAAGTCCATAATGATGGGTCACAGTTTAAGGATAAAGGGGAAGCTTTTTAGGACCAAGATGAGGAAAAACTTCTTCACACAGAGAGTGGTGAATCTGTGGAATTCTCTGCCACAGGAAACAGTTGAGGCCGGTTCATTAGCTATATTTAAGAGGAAGTTAGATATGGCCCTTGTGGCTAAAGGGATCAGGGGGTATGGAGAGAAAGCAGGTACAGGGTTCTGAGTTGGATGATCAGCCATGATCATACTGAATGGCGGTGCAGGCTCGAAGGGCCGAATGGCCTACTCCTGCACCTATTTTCTATGTTTCTATGTTTCTAAAAAGGAAAGAACAAGTTGTCCAAACAGTAAAAAAAACAAAGTTACAATCCACAGTACATGAACCACAGAGTCCCCAAAATTTAGACACACATAAATAGCTAAAGTGTGTAAAACATGCACAGTACTGAAGAAATATTATGTACAGCATTGTACTGTACTATCCCCTCTATAAATGACAAATTTCATGGCTTTTGTAAGTGATGATAAACCTGATTCTGATATGGGTCTCTGTTGTGGACTGGGAGTGGGAAGGGGGCAGGGAGAGGGGACTCATAGTTGGGCAAGGGGGAAGGGAAAGGGAAGGAAACTGGAAGCACCAGAGAGACATTCTGTAATTATCAATAAATTAATTGAAATCAAATGACATTGCCTGGTGTCTCAGGGCTGGGTGTTTCTGCACCTGCACCACCCCCCACCCCTAGCACTCTTTCTCTGCGAGCTGTCCCACCCCCCTGCTGTGGCACTCCGCTCTCAGCATTCCCAATGTTCTTTGTTCCTGGCAGAGTTAAAAACTCGACCACTGCTTCACACTGACAAATACAGTTCTGTGCAAAACTCTTAGGCACCTTGCAACGTCAGAGTCACAGAGTCAGTTCAGCACTGAAGCAAGTTAAGCCTCACAGAGTAATAAGCTGAACACCTGTTCCTCTTTTGCCCTCAGTCTTGATGCCTTAATCTTTTTAATATGGTTCGGCACTTAAATCGCCTATAAATGCTATAAATGGAACAACTTGCTGGAAATCATCGAAGAAAGAGAAAAGGTATCAGAGTAACTTTAACTACATTCAGGATTACTGAAGATTCTTCAATCTATTGTGTTGTTCCAAGATTCATGGTTTATTTATGACACCGAAACATACAGTGAAATGTGTCATTTGCCTATACCACCAATACACCAAAGGACGTCCTGGAGGCAGCTCGTAAGTGTTGCCACACATGCCATTGCCAACATAGCATGCCAACAGTGCTGAGCAGAACAAGACAGAACAAAACAGAACAAAACCTAAAACGGCAAGGAGCAAAACAACAGCAATACAAGCCATGCTCATTTCTCCCAACCACATACACAAACAGTCCTCTAGCCCCAGGTCGTGCCACCTTCTTCAGCCTCGGACTAGGGTTCTTGACTTGGGAACAGAGACATTGGACTTTCGACTACCCCAGTGGACTTGAAGGGATTTGCAAACTCAGAACTCCAGCCAAAGGGCTTCAACTTCCAGACTTCCAATTTGACCATCAGGCCTTGATTGCTCCCCCAGACCGCCAATCACCGAACACTATTCATTAACACAGATTAGTACACACCCAGACTGAATTAACCACCGCAAAGTATCCCAGCTAATTATGTCCATTTATATTCCCCTGCAGAAGCTCTTAAGATTAATTTTCTTCTACTTTTGAAGACACAAATAGGCACATTTTAAAAGCTTTTTGCATATAATCTTTATTTAATTTACTGAAAATTGTTTGTAGATCTCAATGCATCATCACAAATGGATCTGTTTAGTTCTTTGCAAGTTATTTATAATTGGTTTCCTCACACACAGTGCACAGTTTGAGTAAAAATGCAAATGTTTCCAATGAAATCATTTTGATTGTACTTTTAAATAGAATATATTTGCTAAAGGTAAATTTCTTCATTCATCCACATAACAGTGGCGGACAGTGGATATTGCATTGTGAATTATAAAACTACTCACTATACACCAAGGTTTTTGCAGTCTAGATCTTGTTCTGTGAAATATATGTGGCAGAGTGGGTGTAACAGGTAACATGTTGAAATGAACTAAAACTACTTTTACTTATTTACAACAATAACTTACGATACTACAGCTCGGGGCATCAAAGTTCCCCAGGATTCCTGTGCTGTTGGTAAGGAGTCTGTACGTTCTCCCTATGTAATGTGTGGGTTTCCTGAGGGTGCTCCTGTTTCCTCCTATGGACCACAGACAGACCGGTCAGTAGGTTAATGGGTCATTGTAAATGGTTCTGTGACAAGGCTAGGGTTATATCAGGGGTTACTGGGCAGTGCTGCTCGAAGGGCCGTAGGTGCCTATTCTTCGATATATTTCCAAATAAAACATTTAAAATAAACAAACTTCAAAGTAAATTTATTATCGAAGTCCATATGCAACCATGGGATGCACATAATTCACAAGAATAACATGAATTACACAAAAATAACGTAAGAAAGAGAACAAATACAATAGGAAAGACAGTGTAGCATACTGAGGTAGAGATTAATGTTGTGAAGGAAGAGCATTCTAACTGACTGTATCACCATCTGGTACAGGATTTTAAAAAGCTGCAGAGGGTTGCAAACTCAACTCGCTTGCCTCTGCAGCATAGAGGACATCTTCAAAAAGCGATGCCTTAAAAACGTGGCATCTGTCATTAAGGACCCCCTTCACTCAGGACATGCCTTCTCATTGCTACTATTAAGGAGGAGGTAAAGGGGTCTGAAGACACATACTCAACATTTTAGGATCCACTTTGTCCCCTCCACCATCAGATTTCTGAATGGAATATGAACCAACCCATTGACTACACATTTTTGTTCTCTCTTTGCACTGCTTATCTTGTTTATCTAATTTATGTTTATATACAGTAGCTGTGTGTGTGTGTGTGTGTGTGTGTGTGTGTGTGTGTGTGTGTGTGTGTGTGTGTGTGTGTGTGTGTGTGTGTGTGTGTATAATTTATACTTTTTTTAATGCAGTGTTTACTGTTCATGCAAAGCAGCAAATTTCATGGTGTTTGCCAGAGATATTAAACCTGATTCTGATTCTATAAGTTAGAGCAAACTTGGGAGGGGAAAATAAAGCACTAAAACATGCACATTTAATCACCTAAAGAAGAGACTTTACTCAGAAAAACGTCACGTGTTTAATAGACACCTTCAAATTCCATACTGTCGATGGAAGGATTGTGAACAAGTACACCTCAAAATTTAAAGCCAAATTGCTTTAAAATTTATCCCTGTTTTGACTATTCAGGTCAGAAGTTTAAGGAGTGTGTAATTACTGAAAGAAATGAACCTAAAAACTTGCAAATGATCGGAACAATTACCATTCATAAAACAAGTTAGCCAATTATGGCTAGGTCCTTCTAAAGGCTAATTAAATGACAATTGAGTGGTATTAATTTCAAATGCTCTTTTCTTAGCAAGTTAATATATGTCACCCACTCAGTGGAACTGTACTAAGGAGCAATTTTATGAATGATTTGAGCTTGGATAGAACTAGGAACATGAAATATAGTCATAGAACACTACAGCATGTAAATGACCTACGGCAAACAATGTTGTGTCGACCTTTTAACCTACTCAATGATCAATCTGACCTTTCCTTTTAAATAGCCCTCCATTTTTCTGTCATCCTCTCATCTATCAACTTCTTAAATGTCCCTAATGTATCTGCCTCTACCACTACCCTGACATTGCATTCCATACACCCGCCACTATCGAATAAAAATCCTTCCTCCAACATTCTCCCAACCTTCCCCCAAGCACTTTAAAATTATAAACACAAAAATGACAGCAGATGCTGGAAATCCAGAGCAACACACACAAAATGTTGGAGGAACTCAGCAGGTCAGACAGCATCCTTCATGTGTTAGCCATTTCTGTTATGTTTAGAAACTCCAAAACATAAAAACGAATTGGAAGGAAAACAAGAGAGTTAGGAGATAAGTTGTATATATTGTTTTACTTTAAGCGAGGTGTACACATGTTTCCGTGCTGTAATTGTTATATGGTTATATCATGTGGTAGTGTCATAACGTATGTAATTCACATATTTATACAAACTGTAATTAATTATTTAAATAAACAAGACTGCATAATCAAACAATATAATTACACCATTACCAAAATATTAAATACACTACTTCCATCCTGGAAAAAAGTCTCTGGTTCTTCACTCTAACTATGATTTTTAATGTCTGATTCCTTTCATTGGGAAATGGCTGTATGGGTTCAATGGATCTATGTCCCTAATGATTTGACATGCCTCTACACGAAATACATCCCATTTAAATACATGGAAAGAGTGGGGAGCCTAGTTTATCTTTGTAGGAAACATTTCTTCATGCATTCTCCCAGAGTCACTCAACATGGAAACAGGCCCTTTAGCCCAACTTGAACAAGATATTGATGCAGGCAGATTCCATCTGCCACATTTGGCCTATATCCCTCACAGTGTTTTCTATCCATGTACCCTTCTCTTTTGCTCAATAAACCACTCACATTTAGGGCAGTCCTGAAGGTTCTCTTTCTCTGGAAGTGTTCACGGTTTCCTTCATCACATCAGTACCTGTTTAACTCTTTTAACAGTCCCAGGTTTCTAATATTCAATTCATCACTGTTTTTTTCACTTACCTTGTAGATGGTGACCCTGGCTGACAAAGTCAGTGTTTATTGACGTCACCCAGTCTCAATGTCTCCCACAGCATTGTTGGTAATTTGAATCCAATATTGACAAAGAAACCATGAGGTACACTCAATGGCCACTTATCAGATACACCTGTACACCTGCTCTTTACTGCAAATATCTAATCAGCCAATCATGTACAGCATTAAACATGCAGACATGGTGAAGAGGTTCAGTTGTTCAGACCAAACATCAGAATGGAAAGAAATGTGATCTAAATGACTGACCATGGAATAATTAACAGAGTTTACCTAGAATGGTGCGAAAAGAAAACATCAAGTGAGCATCATTTCTGTGGGAGAAAACGCCTTGTTAATGAGAGCGATCAGAGGAGAATGGCCAGAATGGTTCAAGCTGAGAGGAAGGCATCAGCAACTCAAATAACCACGCGTTACAACAGAGCTGTGTAGAAGAGCATCACTGAATGCACACCATGTCAATCCTTGAAGTGGATGGGTTAGAGCAGCAGAAAACCACACCAGGTTCCTCTCCTGCAACTAATAAACACAGAAAACCTACAGCACAATACAGGCCCTGTGCCCCACAACGTTGTGCCGAACACGTCCCTACCTTAGAAATTACTAGCTTTACCCAGAGCCCTCGATTTTTCTAAGCTCCATGTACCGATCCAAAATTCTCTTAGAAGACCCTATCGTATCTGCCTCCACTACTGTTGCTGGCAGCCCATTCCACACACTCACCAGTCTCTGAGTAAAAACCTTACCCCTGACATCTCCTCTGTACCTACTTCTCAGCACCTTAAACCTGTGTCCTCTTGTGGCAAGCATTTTAGCCCTGGGGAATAGCCTCTGACTATCCACACGTTCAATGCCTCTCATCATCTTGTACACCTCTATCAGGTCACCTCTCATCCTCCGTCGCTCCAAGGAGAAAAGGCTGAGTTCATTCAACCTGTTTTCATAAGGCATGTTTTCAGTAGCCACTATAAAGTGGTTACTAAGTTTATTTCCCAATCAGGATGGTGTGTGACTTGGAGGGGAACCTGCAAATAATGGAATTCCTTTGCTTGACGATAAATATCAAGGCAACAGAAAATTCTTTAGTGTACTTTCTAATATCACAGTAGGAAGCCATTTGATTTATTTTATCTGACAATGTAGGTCATTGGCTTAATTTATTTGGACCTGTTTCAGAAATCTTCAAGGGTGACACTCTTTGTATCTAAAACTTCATAATTTGCTAAATTATGAAGATCTTTCAGACATGTGACAGAATCTCCATAACTCACCACACTAAGTGCTGTACAAATGTCAAGATGTGTGAAATTTATACCACTTCTTTTCTCCATCATCTTGTTCCCACCATTAAGAAAGAATAAATTTGTCAAACATGATTTCCTGTCGTGTGAATCCCCATTGTCTTTTACAGTGTTACATCTCAAAATACGACCCTGAGGTATTCCTCAATGACATGTCTCTACCTTTCTAGAATAACCTCAGTTTGTTAAAGTCCCTTGGTGGAGGGTGTGCAATCACATGAATTGACTACCCCTGAGGGGTAGTCTATTGGTGGGCCCTCAGCAAGCTGAAGAGGCCTTTTTGGGATCCACAAGTTTGGCTGCAGTGTGGACAAGAGTAAGCATTGGCTGTGGGTAATGGTTGGGTCTTTTCGTTGTTCCGTCTTTCCTTAAGCAGCTGCCGCTTGTTCTCTGAGGCACAGCGAGGTTGTTCTCGTGTAGTACAGAACCCTCTTGAACAGATTCCTCCACGTGTATCTACTGAGTGCAATGCCTTCCCAGTTTTCAGATGTAATGCTGATTTTTTTTCAAGCTGATGTTAATGTTATCTTTAAAATATTTCCTTTGCCCTGAGGTACTTACTGGAGAACTGCATGTTACCCCCATTATCCTATTTGGTTTCTGCACTGCCTAACACATTACTTCACCATTACCCCCGACTAGAATATAAAAACAAAGATGTAGTGCTGAGCCTTTATGAGGCAGTGGTGAGGCCTCACTCGGAGTGCTGGGCCTCTTATCCAAGAAGGAAGTGCTGATGTTGGAAAGAGTTCAAAGGAGGTTCATGAAAATAATTCAAGGAATGAAAGCCTTTTCATATGAGAAGAATTTGATGGCTCTGGGCCTGTACTCACTGGAATTTAGAAGAATGGGGATGGGGAGGGGCGATAACATTGAAGCCTATCGACGACCTAGTTAGAGTGGATATGGAGAGGTTGCTTCCCATGTTGGGGGAGTTCAGGAGCAGAGGGCACAACTTCAGAATAGAAGGGTGTCCATTTGAACGGAGATGAGGAAGAATTTCTTTAGTCAGATGGTGGTGAATCTGTGGAATTCATTGTCACAGGCAGCTTCAGGGCCAGGTCATTGGGTGTATTTAAGGTGGAGTTTGATAGATTCTTGATTAACCAGGGAGTGAAAGGTTATGGGAAGAAATCAGGAGAATGAAGTTGAAAGGGAACTGGATCAGCCATGATCAAATGATGGAGCAAACTTAATGGGCCGAATGGCCTAATTTTGCTCCTGT
The DNA here is from genome assembly GCF_048418815.1 of Hemitrygon akajei. Taxonomy (NCBI): domain Eukaryota; kingdom Metazoa; phylum Chordata; class Chondrichthyes; order Myliobatiformes; family Dasyatidae; genus Hemitrygon; species Hemitrygon akajei. The sequence continues at coordinate 36,204,817 of NC_133138.1, read as the reverse complement.
GTCTTATAGTCTTTTGGTCTTAAGGTCTTTTTATTCTAGCTGGTTACTGCACTGCCTAACATATTACTTCATTGATAGCATGCCCATATCTGAGATGGCTGATCTCTATCAAAGCCCACTTGAGAAACTTGCAAACATCAAGACTTAACCTCGGTGTATTACTGAGCAAATATTGCAGTAATATGTGCTATCCATTGAGAATAGGAATTTGTTATATGGCCCTCAAGTCTGCTCCATATTCTTCCCAGACCTCTGATTCTTAGACTTACTGTGTAGCTCTATCAACACCCATCAGAACGTATTGTTTGAAAAGTGTGTCTCTGTAATATGTTAATATCTCACCCTACATCACTACTGATGATTCTCTATTTGTCATCTAGATTTCTGGACTTTAGTTGTGCACACATTGGTTTCTGCATAGTAAAGGTGCTGAGCTTTAAGAACTGCTTCTCTGAAAGCAACTTGCTCTGGCCTTCGGCACTGAGATCAGCAAAGTCCAACTAACAATGAGCATTTTCATTATTAACAAAGTGTATTCATGAGCAAGACATAACTAACCTATCACCAATCTAAAAACCTAGAATTATTAACACACAGCTTCTCTGATCCTGAAAGCAATCAAATGCATGTGGAACAACACACACAAAATGTCGGTGGAATGCAGCAGGCCAGGCAGCATCTATAGGAAGAAGTACAGTCGACGTTTCGGGCCGAGACCTTTTGTCAGGACTAACTGAAAGAAGAAATAGTAAGAGATTTCAAAGTGTGAGGGGGAGGGAGAGATCCGAAATGATAGGAGAAGACAGGAGGGGGTGGGGTGAAGCTAAGAGCTGGAAAGGTGATTGGCAAAAGGGATACAGAGCTGGAGAAGGGAAAGGATCATGGGACGGGAGGCCTAGGAAGAAAGAATGAGGGGAGGGGAGCACCAGAGGGAGATGGAGAACAGGCAAGGAGTGATTGTGAGAGGGGCAGAGAGAGAAAAAAAGGAGAGGGGAAAAGGGAAAAGGGTGGGGGGGGCGCGCGCGCACGCGCGTGCTAAATAAATAAATAAATAAACAAGGGATGGAGTAAGAAGGGGAGGAGGTGCATTAATGGAAGTTAGACAAACTAATGTTCATGCCATCAGCCTCCAAATCTCTTACTATCTTTTCTTTCAGTTAGTCCTGACAAAGGGCCTCGGCCCGAAACGTCGACTGTACTTCTTCCTATAGATGCTGCCTGGCCTGCTGCATTCCACCAGCATTTTGTGTGTGTTGCTTGAATTTCCAGCATCTGCAGATTTTCTCATAAATGCATGTGGAGCCTATTTCAGAATAACTATGATAATAGAGTCATGATGTCATAGAGGTACAGGCCATCAGACCAATCAATCCATGGTGCCCAAGCAACTCGTACCAATTTCCCGCATATGCTCTATATCCTTCTAAAGCTCGTCTCTGTACACGCCTATCCAAGTTCTCCTTTAATAATATCATTGTATCTGCTTAATCACTTCCTCTGACAGCTCTGATTTGCAAACATTTTAAATAAAAGAATTACAATATGATATAAAATTAAAAAGATATAAATTATGTTATTGACTATAAGATTTTTTGTTATATTTTGAATTAAAATTTATGCTTGACACTGAGTTGTGAACACAGCTCAGCACATCTCTAGCCTCCTCTCCATGGACACTGTCTACACTTCTCGCTGCCCTGATAAAGCAGGTAACAGAGTCATGGAAAAGTACAGCACAGAAACAGGTCCTACAATCCAAATGTTCCTTGCCAAACCATTTAAGCTGCTACTCCCATTGATCTGCACCAGGACCATAGCCCTTTATCCATGTACCTATCCAAGCTTCTTTTAAACGCTGAAATTGAGCTTGTATGCACCACTTGTGCTGGCAGCTCATTCCACACTCTCAGCACCCACTGAGTGAAGAAGTTTCTCCTCTTGCCCCCCTTAAACATTCCACCTTTCACCATTAACCCATGACCACTAGTTGTAGTCCCATCCAACCTGAGTGAAAACACCTGCTTGCATTTTCTCTATCTATATCCTTCATAATTCTGTACATCTAAGTGAAATTTTACATAGGTAAATGAAAATAACACCCACTGTGGACATTCTCTCTTCAAGCCACTGCCATTGGACAGAAAATATAAAAGCCTTAATGCACCTACCACCAGACTCAAGGGCAGCATCTATTCTGCTGTTATAAGGCAAGTGCTTGAGGGTGGAGTCCTGACCTCACAACTTATTTCATTATGGCCTTGCTCCTCACTGTCTTCCTGAATTCCATTTCTCTGTCACTGTAACACTTTATTCTGCATTCTTTTATTGTTTTCCCCTTATGTTACCTCAATACTCCGATGTGATGAAATTGATAGCATACAAATAAAATGTTTTTCACCATCGTACCTCTGTACAGTTTAACAAATATAAACCAGTTTAACAAATCTATGTATTCAGTCTCATGTTGCTGTCTTGATCATTATCTCTAATTTAGTATGAACTTCTGAAAGTTAATGTAAATGTTCTTCATTTTCATGATGTAATAATTCCTGGCCACTCTGCCAACCTGATGACATTGCTATAGCTATTTGCCTGAAGTTCTTTGCACACTAACACAGACAATCCACAAAACCCGAACAAAGATCCCTCTTGATACACATCCCACTGAAACATTACGGACAGGTTCCTCCCAGGCTGGTGACAATCAGTACAGGTCTGTACTAACCACACAATGTTTTGTACATATTCATGTTTAGGGGGCAGGGAAATGGCCAACATTTATTACCTCTCTAGTTCTTTAAGGCTGCATAGTCACGGGTTGAGGGATAAGCTCCCACTACCTATTGAATGCTCCCAATAGTATACGTCTCAAATAGCTTCTGATAACCAAGCCCAGCTCCTGGCCTTCACAGCTGACTTAGCTACACCGGCCAGTGGATCTGTTTCTACCGACAGGAGAAGGGGCAAAAGTGGGTTGTTAGCGCCTTAAGACCAGTTGCTTCGAGCATACGGGGCTCATCAGCCATAGTTGGCAGCTCATCTAGGAGAAATAAAACTCTGATCTCAAATCTCTGCAGCTGCACAACTCATGGGGAAGGATGCAGGATTATACCCCGAGGAAAAACAACCATCCTCTGACATCCCACCCAACCCTCCTCCAAACACTTAAACATTAGAAACACGAGAAATTCTGCAGATGCTGGAATCCAGAGCAACACAGACAAGATACTGGAGAACTCAGCAGGTCAGGCAGCATCATCCATGTGTTAGCGATTTCTATTATGGTTTGTAACACCAAAACGTAAAATCAAATTGAAAGGAAAACAAGAGAGTCAGGAGAGAAGTCGTGTGCATTGTTTTACTTTAAGTGAGGTGTGTGTGTATCACATTTTCTTTTTAGCCCTAAACTCTGAGTGGAGTCATCGGGACACCGTCGTGATGGCGTTTTATTAGCAGGCTTTCTTGTTTTTACATACGAGATCGAGTTGCTAGCTCGACACTCAACCTAGCACGGATGGAAAGTGTGCAAGGGATGTATCACATGGTAGTGTCATAACATTTGTAATTCATGTAGTTATATAAATAAAACCTGTAATTAATTATTTAAATGAACAAGACTGCCTAATCAAACAACATATTTACCCAATTACTCAAATATTACTGAAATATTAAATACACTACAACTTTCACTCTGGAAAAAGGTCTATCTTCACTCTATCTGTGATTTCTAATTTTTGATTGGGACTTATTGGGACTGTATGGGTTCGACATGTCTATGTCCCCCACGATTTAACACACCTCTACAAGGAGAACATCCCGTCTAACTGCATGAAGAGAGTAGGGAGCGTATTTTATCTTTGTAGGAAGTATTCTCCTCGAGTCACCTAACGCAGTCCAACATTGACTGGCAACTCCTGTGATGCTACTGGTGCCAAACTATCGTTCTCTGCCGTTCCTTTGGATTTATCAGCTGTGTGGAGATTGGGAGCCTGCTGCACAGGCAACAGCTTGCTCTCCAAATCGTACCGCCCTGGCTTGCATATCACATACTGTAGACAACCAGGATGTAATGTCCATGGCAGACCCTGACTAATGGAGGGCTTCAATATCACCTTTCCTTAATTGTCCCTGAGACAATGGTGCTTAATGCACTCCTTCTGTTGGTGATGGGGATACCTTGGTGTTAAGAGGCCTAGTGATACATGTCTCAGTCAGGCTGGAGTAAGATTTGAAAGGGGTCCCACAAGTGAGGGTACTCCCATGCACCTTTTGTCCTTGGCCTGCTTGATGTTAGAGGCCCTTCTCATAGAGTTGATAAAATGTTGGCTTGTTGAGATTTCATTTATGTGACTACAAGATGAAGATTGGCCAGTTGTTTGCATATATTAGGATGACTGAGGGAAAATATTATTGGAAAAGAAACAGATGGTTAAAGCCATACATAGATTAAGAAAGCTCGACTTATGGAAGCTCACTGTCTATGAAAATGCTCCTATAATATGCACATGTTCATCCATACAACTATTATAACTTGTTTCCTCTCTCTGTTCACTTTGGAAATTATTCTTTTTTATCAGTCACATGTATTTTGATGGCATTTAGTGCAATACCTTGGAGGCATGGTTTCAACATCAAGTGATATGTATATTTTTTCCAACTTTTGGGCAAAATTGATCTCACAGATGTCCTAAGTTCAAGTTCATTGTTGTGCATTTAATATTTCAGTTATATTTGAGTAATCTTGAATATATTTTGTTTGATTAAGAATTCTTATTCATTTAAATAATTAATTACAGGTTATATGTATACATGAATTGCATATGCACATGATATGTGCGCACCTTGCTTAAAGTAAACACAAAGTTAGTCTCTCATTTCAGACTCACGCGTCTTCCTTTGAATTAGTTTAATGATTTAAAATTACAAAATATAACAGTTGTCATAAGTAAACATAAACAAGATAAAAATGCCATGAAAATGAGTCTTTTTGCAGCAAAAGCTCAGTACATTGTAAATACAAACATACATTACATAAATTAACATAAATGATAAATAATTTACACTACAAAATAAATAGAAATAAATATAACAACATTAGTGCAAGTTGGGAAGTACAGTTTGAGGCAGAATTAGATGAATGTACGTTCAGTGTTCAGTGAACATTGCGTCCGTCCACACACTAATACGAACTTGTTCTTGTGGATCACGTTCTTGGACTCTGGGACTTGGGTTATATTTTATTTTTGTGTGACTATATGTTAACTTGCAATCTTATATGTGCTATATGTGCTTTCTTCTGTGTTTGACTGTTAGTACTATGTTTTTCACCTTGGCTCCAGAGGAAAAATATTTGGCTTAGCTGTATACATGGGTATTCTTGTATGGCTGAATGATGATTAAACTTGAACTTGAAGATTGTTTTATGTCATTTCCAGCACACAAGTGTAAAGGAGAACAACATAATTGTTACTCCAGATCTGATGTAGCACAAAAAAGCACAATAAGATGATGGACAGAATAATAATAAAAACACAATAAATATAAATACTGCTTCGTGCCACTGAGTTGGAAAATGGGAAGGGAGAGGGGAGGGAATGGGAAGCACCGGAGAGACATTCTGCAATGATCAATAAGCCAACTGATTGGAATCAAACGACCTTGCCTGGTATCCCAACGCTGGGTGTGCATCTGCACCCATGCTACCTCCTACGCCTGCCACTTGCTTATGTACATAAATGGATTGTACATCCATAAAGTAGGCTGCATATAAAGTAACTGAGAGGAAATAATAAAATAGTAGGTGGAGGTGCTGATCAGTCTTACTGCTTGGGGAAAGTAACTGTTTGAATCTAATGGTTCTGGTTACCAGTTCTGTTCAAGCGTCATAGCATCATAGAGCACTACAGCACAGAACCAGGTCCTTTGATCCCATTTAACCCATGCTGACCTGTTTTCTGCCTAGTCCCATTTACCTACACATAGACCATAGCACTCCATACCCTTCTCATTTATGTGTCTTTCCAGATGTCTCTTAAGTGTTACAATTGAACCTTTGTCCACCATTCCCAGTGGAAACTCATTCCACATTCACACCACACTCTGGGTGAAGATGTTCCCCTTATGTATTTCATGTTTCACCCTAAAGCTATCATCTCCAGTTCTAGTTTCACCAAACATCAGTGGTAAAGTCCTGTAGGCATTCTGAGAACCGTAAGACATAGGAGCAGAACTAGGCCATTAAGCCCATTGAGTCCGCTCCGCCATTCCATCGTGGCTGATCCAGGATCCCACTCAGTCCCTGCCTTCTCACCATTTCCCTTGATGCCTAGACCGATCAGGAAATGATTGACTTACATCTTAAAGTCATGCACAGTCTTGGCTTCCACCACAGTCTGTAGCACAGCATTCCACAGATTTATTGCTCTCTGGCTAAAAAAAATTCTTCCTTACCTCTGCTCTAAAGGGTCACCCATCATTTTTGAGGCTGTGCCCTCTAGTTCTGGATAGCCCTACTATAGGAAACATCCTCTCCACATCCACCCTATCTAGTCTTAGAACATAGAACACAGAACATAGAAAACCTACAGCACAAATCAGGACCTTCGGCCCACAAAGTTGCGCCGAACATGTCCCTACCTTAGAGATTACTAGGTTTTCCTATAGCCCTCTATTTTACTAAGCTCCATTTACCTATCAAAAAGTCTCTTAAAAGTCCCTATCATATCCGCCTCCACCACCGTTGCTGGCAGCCCATTCCATGCACTCACCACTCTCTGAGTAAAAAACGTACCCCTGACATCTCCTCTGTAACTACTCCCCAGCACCTTAAACCTGTGTCCTCTTGTGGCAACCATTTCAGCCCTGGGAAAAAGCCTCTGACTATCCACACAATCAATGCCTCTCATCATCTTATACACCTCTATCGGGTCACTTCTCATCCTCTGTTGCTCCAATGAGAAAAAACTGAATTCACTCAACCTATTCTCATAAGACATGCTCCCCAATCCAGGCAACATCCTTGTAAATCACCTCTGCACCCTTTCTATGGCTTCCACATCGTTCCTGTAGTGAGGCAACCAGAAATGAGCACAGTACTCCAAGTGGGATCTGACCAGGGTCCTATATAGCTGCAACATTACCGCTCGGCTCCTAAATTCAATTCCATGATTTACAAAGGCCAATAGACCGTACACCTTCTTAACCACAGAGTTAACCTGCGCAACTGCTTTGAGCATCCTATAGACTCGGACCCCAAGATCCCTCTGATTCTCCACACTGCCAAGAATCTTACCATTAGTATTATATCCTGCCATCATATTTGACCTACCAAAATGAACCACTTCACACTTATCTGGGTTGAACTCCCTCTGCCACTTCTCAGCCCAGTTTTGCATCCTATCGATGTCCTGCGGTAACCTCTGACAGCCCTCCACACTATCCACACCTCCAACCTTAGTGTCATCAGCAAACTTACTAACCCATCCCTCCACTTCCTCATCCAGGTCATTTAGAAAAATCACGAAGGGTCCCAGAACAGATCCCTGAGGCACCCACTGGTGACCGACCTCCATGCAGAATATGACCCGTCTACAACCACACTTTGCCTTCTGTGGGCAAGCCAGTTCTGGATCCACAAAGCAATGTCCCCTTGGATCTCATGCCTCCTTACTTTCTCAATAAGTCTTGCATGAGGTACCTTATCAAATGCCTTGCTGAAATCCAAATACACTACATCTACTGCTCTCCCTTCAACAATGTGTTTAGTCACATCCTCAAAAAATTCAGTTCAATCTTGTCAACATTCAGTAGGTTTCAAATAGATCCCCACATATTCTTCTAAATTCCAGTGAGAATTCTAAATTCTCCTTATCTTTACCTCATAATTTTCTACACATCTACAACTCTGTGCAAAAGTCTTAGGCACATATAGATAGCTAGACTGCCTAAGACGTTTGCACAGTATTGTATTTGCCAACGTGGAGCAGAGAGCGAGTTTGTAAATCTGGTGGAAGCAAAGGATATTGGGAATGGTGATGGTGGACTGCGGTGGGAGGGGTGGGAGACAGGTAGCAGAGAAGGAGTGCCAGGGATGGGAGCTGGCGTGGATACAGATCTACCCAGCCATGAGACATAAGGTAAGGTCCTGTGATTCCAAACAATTGGTTTATTAATCATTACAGAATGTCTCTCTGGTGATTCCCAGTCCCTCCCCTCTCACTCCCCCCTTTCCCAACCCTGATTCCCCTCTCCCTGACTCCTTCCTTTCTTCGTCCACAATAAGAGACACATATCAGAATCAGCTTTTATAATCATTCACTTACATCATGAAATTTGTTGTTTCTGTGGCAGCAGTATAGGACAATACATAAAATTACTGCAGTACTATGCAAAAGTCGTAGGCACCTGCGCTGCATATATATATAAAATTGCCGAGGACTTTTGCACAGGTCTGTATGAGAGTTTTCCTCATTGTCCTGTGCTGCAAGGAATAAAGTCCTAATGTATCCAACCTTTCCCTGTAACTCAGGACCTGATGGCACTGAAGATGGTGTGGCGCTTCAGGCTTCTGTACATTCTACTTCATGGTTGCATTCAGAACAGGGCATTGGCCTGGATGGTGAAGATCCAGAAAATGGATCTCACCAGCATGAGACATTGTTCTTGGAGGTGTCCTCAGCGGTGGGGAGAGCTGTATCAGTGCTGGAACTGGCTGAGTCCAACAAACTTGCATTGCAATTTGCATTATAGTCTATGATGCAACCATTTGGATTTCTTTTCCTGTTAAAAATGGATTGTGCTTATCACCAGAGACAGCTTGTACTGTGCAGGATATTCGCATTTGCTGGTCTTTAATGATTACTCATGTTTGATTTGCATTGCTCCTGCATGTTCTCCAGGTTTTTCTGATACTTTAGCCCCAAACAATCTTTATTTATGGATGAGTAGAATTATCCTGAGAAGGTTCAAGAACTTTGCACATGCAAGTAGGCCACATTGTTAAATAGTCTTTAGCTGAAGGAACATCCTCAGATAAAGAAAGGGGAGGATTTAAAACAACTGAGCCCTTCAGTTTAGTGCAAACTTAACAGGATTAGACGGCAGGATGACAGTGAGTAAGCTCGTACAGATGAACCATTGCAGTGGAGTAAATCTGTGAAAGTCGTTCAGCCGAAAGGAGCCTCATTGTCTGTCTCAAGCACCTTCATGAATCATATTGAGGAATAAAATGTTCAATAATTCTCGGATGTCATGCTGTGTTTAAAAAATATCCTGTCCACAGGATAAGTTATATCCTCTTTTATTCTTTATCAATTTAGTTGTTGTGAGCACTGGCTGAAAGAATAGCTGGAGTGGGTGCAATGGAAGTGGTTAAGTATATGAAAAAGGAGATTCAGAGTGACTTGGAAAGTGCAAGGCTAATTGGGCAGTGGCTCCAAAGAGCCAGTGAGACCATAGGCCATAAGACATAAGAGTTAGGCCATTTGGCCCAGCGAGTTTGTTGTACCTTTCAATCATGGCTGACTTATTATCCCTCTCAACTCAGTTCTCCTATCTGCTCCCCAGAACATTTAATGACCTTACTAATCAAGAACCTATCAATCTCTGCTTTAAATATACTCAATAATTTGGCCTCCACAGGTATCTGTGACAATGAATTGCTCAGATTTGCCATTCTTTAGCTAAGTAGATTTCTCCTCATCTCCGTTTTTAAGGGACATTCTTCTATTCTGAGTCTGTGCCCACTGGTCCTAGAGCCCCCACTATAGGAAACATCACCACATCCACCCTACCTAGGCCTTTCAATATTCAACAGGTTTCTATGAGATCCTTCCTCATTCTTCTAAACCTCAGTGAGTACAGGCCCAGAGCCATTAAACACTCCTCATACATTAACCATTTCATTCCCAGGATCATTCTTGTGAACCTCCTCTGGACCATCTCCAATGCCAGCATTTCTTTTCTAAGATTTTTGTGGCTGTGGAGACCTAGTCGTTGGGTATATTTAAGGCAGATGTTGATAGATTTTTGATTAGTCAGGGTAAGAAGGGGTAAGGGGAGAAGGCAGGAGACTGGGGCTGAGAGGGAAATGGATCAGCCATGATGAAATGGCGGAGAAGACTCATGGGTCAAATGGCCTAATTTTGCTCCTATATCTTATGGTATTATATGCATCCAATGGGCTGACTTGTCTCTTACTTTGCTGTCTGATTCTATGATTTTATGACCTAGACCCCTAAGGAACTGATGGAGCACGAAGCACTGAGAATATAGAGTCATTGAGTTATAGAGAGATATCAAATAGAAAAACAGGCCTTCAGTCCAGTGAGTCCATGCAAGCCATCAACATCCATTTGTGATAATCCTTTGTATAATAGTCCATTATAAATTCTCCTTATGCTTTCATTGGCTCCAACTCAATTCAGATCTATTTATCATCAAAACATACAGTGAAGTGCATCATTTATGTTAACAATCAATATGCCTATGGATGTGTTGGAGTCAGCCTACAGGCATTGACACCCATTCTGCCACCAATATAGCATACCTACAGTGTTCAGCAGAACTGAACACAGCGGAACACCACAAGCAACAGAACAAGCCTGTTTCCTCCCATAAACTGCCCCCCTCCCCCCAACACATGCACACACAGAAATTCTACTAGTGGAACACACACAAAATGCTGGAGAAACTCAGCAGGACAGGCAATATCTAAGGAAAAGAGTAAATAGTTGACAATTTGGGCCAAGATATTTCTTCATGACTTCTTCAGTGGTCGCATAACCAGGACCTGTGAAATACACCAGCTGCGCATAAAACCATCCACCATCTGCTCCCATGGCTTCACATGACCCTGATCGGGAGGCTAAGTAGGTGTCTCACCTTGGCCAAGGGAGATCTGCAGGCTAGCAGAGGGAAGGAGCACTTTGAAACTCCTTTGGGACAGAAGGATCTTCACCCCACCACTCAGAAAGCAAGAACACCTGGAGGGAACCCACATGGTTACCGGGAGAACATGCAAATACCACAGAGGTAGTTTTGTCCTCGAAAGAAACCTTTCCATTAACGGTACCAATAATTTCTCCACCAACTCATCTTTTTGCTTCGGATTCCAGTATCTGCAATCTGTTTTGTCACTGGATTGACCCTGCTGAATTTTCCTTCAAAATGAAATTGAAATACAGTTTCTAATATGCACATAGTGATTACCTTGTTTCTCATGAAGTTACAATGGGCAAGTTCTGAGGAAAATCTCAAACATTGTTTGATGCACCATCAATAACTCACGCTGAGACTTAGGAAGTGAGATATCGGCTTTTATTAACTGGAAGAATAAACAGCACTACATCCTGGGGAAAATGAGGGAGAGCAGCAGCCCACAGTCGCCTTTATACAGGGGTCTGTGGGAGGAGCCACAGGAGCAGTCAGACAGGTATATCTAGTTCACCACATTGTTCGAACAACTTTTGTCTTTGCAGTACTGTACCTGATTTTAACTGAATAATTCATTGTTTTGAGGAATGCTAGCATTGCTACCATAAGAGAGGAGGTACAGGAGCCTGAAGACATACATTCAGTGTTTCAGGAACAGCTTTTTCACCTCTGCCATCAGATTTCTGAATGGACAATTAATCCATGTACACTACCTCACCATTTTTATGTATTGCAATGTTCTACTGTTGCAAACAAGAAATTTCATGATTACAGCTGCTGTGGGAAGAGTGTGGGACAGCTGGCAGAGAAGGAGTGCCGGGATGGGGGGGGGGGGGGGGGGTGAGTGTAGATGTACCCAACCCTAAGACACAAAGCAAGGTTGTTTGATTCCAAGCAATTGGTGTATTGATCCTTATAGCATGACTCTTTGGGGTGCTTCCTGCTCCCTTCCCCTCCCTTCCTCATTTCCCAAACATGATTCCTCTCTCCTTGCCCCCTTCCCACTCTCAATCCACAATAGAGACCCATCTCAGAATCAGGTTTATCATCACTCACGTATGTCATGAAATTTGATTTTTTTTGTGTGTGGTAGTAGCACAATACAACATATAAAATTACTGCCGTACTGTGGAAAGGTCTGAGGCACCCTAGAAATATATATGTGCCTAAGGCCTTTGCACAGTACTGGCATGCCAGTAATAGTAACCCAATTTTGATTTTGATTGCTACATGGTGGTATTTATCTTCAAATCAACTTTTGAGTTGAGTTTATTGTCATATACACAGGTACGGTGAGGTACTGATACAATGAAAACCCTTACATCAGCATCATAGACCAAAGATTAAAACATAGCTTAGTGGTTAGCACAGTGCTTTATAGTTCCAGTGATCCGGGTTCAATTCCTGCAGCTGCCTCTCAGAAGTTTGTCCATTCTCCCTGTGACTGTGTGGGTTTCCTTCCACAGTCCAAGGATGTACCAGTTGGTAGGTTAATTGGACATTGTAAAATTTTCCTGTGATTAGGCTGGGATTAAATCAGGGGATTGCTGGGCACAGCTCGGAAAGACCGGAATGGCCTGTTGTACACTGTATCTCAAATAAACTAAACTAAAACACAGCACATAGAACACTACAGCGCAATACAGGTCCTTCAGTCCACGATGTTACGCCAACTTTATAACCTGCTGTAAAATCATTCCAGCCCTTCCTTCCTACATAGTCCTCCTTTTTTCTATCATTCATGTACCTATCAAAGAGTCTCTTATATGTCAATAATCTCTTTGCCTCTACCACCCCTGGTGGGGTGTTCACTCACCCACAATTCTCTGTGTAAAAAACCTGCATTGGACATCCCCCAATACTTTTCTCCAATCACCATAAAATTATGCCTGCTGGTATTAGTCATTTCCGCCCTGTTCTATGTTCTATTTTCTATGACGTATAAATCAGCTCTGGGTGTGTTGAATGTGTGAGAAAATATGTTGGGCCAGATGAGCTATTCTGTTATGTTTGTGGTGCTCAGAAGCCGGGTGGCTGTGAATAACACACACGAGAGATGGAGAGGTGAGGAACAAATGTGCTGCTGTTTATTCTGCTTGTAGGTCATCTAGCCAGAATGTCCCCTCATATTAACTTCCATAAATAACATGCAGGGAAGCTTGACGGCAACCTGTAAAGGTCAAAATATAGATACATACATAACATACACCTGTTTCTATTTCTTAGAATCAAAACCGGGTTTACAATCACAGTCTTATATGATGTGAGACATTCTGCAGATGTTGCAAAATCCGGAGCAAATCTATAAAATCCGGAGCAACACATACAAAATGCTGGAGGGAATCTGCAGGTAGGCAGCATCCATGAAAATGAATAAAGACTCGATTTTTTAGTCCAAAACCCTTCATCGGGTCTGGAAATGAGGACATCAGGACCTTTATGATGTTTAATTTGTTTTGTGTATATTTGTAGTAAACTATGTATACCTGTCTGGACACACCCCTCTGCTGACTGCTCCTGTGGCCCCTCCCACAGACCCCTGTATAAAGGCGATTGGAGGCACTGCTCCTCCCTCAGTCTCCGAGATGCCGTGCTCCCTTTTGCTGCTAATAAAAGCCTATTGTTCACCTCCCGTCTCCGAGAGTTATTGATGGTGCATCAATATTGAAAACACATAAAATTACCATAAACTTTTAAATAAATAAATAGTTCAAAAAAGAGTACATAGAGTCATAAAGTCATACAACATAGAAACAGACCCTTCAGCCCATCTGGTCTATCGTGACCCAAGGTGGCCATCTAAGCTAGTCCCAGTTGTCTGTGTTAGGTTCATATCCCTCTGAACCACTATCCATTATGTTTTAAAATGTTTTTTAAAAGTTCTTACAAATTTTATGAAGAAAGGTCATCAGAATGAAACACAGACTCCAATTCAGGCTGTGGACTTGCTGCCTGACTTACTGACAATTTCTTGTAATATAAGAAAGCAAGGCAGGAGTTGCCCTTACATCCCTTCAATTGCAATTCATTAAGTTCACGGCCGATTCTATACATCATTCACTTTTTCTGCTCAGCCTCCACCTCTCTCTGCTCTGTAAATATCCTTTAGCCTTGGCAAAGCCTTGATGAAAATGGATTCATCAGCAATGCCTCCAGTCTCAATGACAAGCTGCTTCCGTCACTTCAGCCCAGCGTGTTGATTGATTATTCTCTGATGACGGTACAATGTATGTGACATTGTTAAAGCTGAGAACACAAATAATGGAGAATTATTGAATAATCATTCTCCTGAACTGGTGTAGATAACTTCACTCAACACTGAACTGAGTCCACAACCTATGGAGTCACTTTCAAGGACTCTATAACTCATGTTCTCTGTTTTATGTATGTATACATGTACATATGTATGTGTGTATTATTTATTTATCTACCTATTCATTCATTCATTCATCTATTTATTTCTTTACTTCGCTCACTGTATTTATTTGTTTGCTTGTTTACTTTCTGCTTACTGCCTCTATGCCACTTGAGCTTAGGGCAACAATGAAGGTCCTCCATCTCTGTCAGTCATCGGCCAATCAGATGTAGAAGGATTCTTCATTGTTGTTTGCATAACAGTTTTTCTTTACTAGGTTGGGGTTATTAGGCCTGAGCTGAACCTCCGAACCTGGAGGACCAATATTTATTTATTTGTTTGTATTTGGACAGTTTGTCTTTTGCACATTGTTCATCAGCCTTTGTGTGTAGGTTTTCATCAATTCTACTGCCTTTCTTGATCTTCTGTGAATGCGTGTAAGAAAATGAATTTTTGTAAATAAATTGACTTTGAAATTTGAAACTATTGAGTGTGAAAATTGTTCAGAGGGAAAATAATGCGTAGAATCTTTTACAGCATCTTCGCTGTGAGCTTTTCCCATTAGTGAATGTTTTTCTCACTCTTATGCAAACTCATCAGGAAACATTACCAGACCAAAATCCTATGGACCCCAATGGTCAGAGTGGACAGCCAGAGACTTTTTCCCAAGACGAAATTTGCTAAAACCATGGGGCATAGTTTTTGGTGATAGGTTGGGTATGTCAAAGATAGATTTTGTTACTCAGAGAGTGGTGAGTATGTGGAATGCCCTGGCAGGGGTGGTGGTAGAGGCAGAAACATTAGAGATGTTTAGGAATCTGCATGAAAGAAAAGCTGAAGGTTATATAGGAGGGAAGGGTTAGATTGATCATAGAGTAGGTTGAAAGGTCAACTGTTCATCATGGGCTGAAGGGTCTGTATGTTCTTTGTTTTATGTTTTCTGATCTATAACCTGGGCCAGTGATGTTGAGTATGGAACAAATATTGACCTGTGACACTTCAGATGATTCCTTGTTTCTTCTTCTTCAGGATAGTATCATTGGTTTATTTTGGCATCCAACTGATTGCAAACAAACACTATTTGACCAGCGGCTCTTTCTCTGTTCTCCATAGTTTCACTCAGTTTAAGCTTAATGGAGGAAAGTGTAGAGGAGATGTCAGACGTAGACTTTTTGCACAGAGAGTGGTGGCTACCTGGAATACACTGCTGGTGTGATAGTAAGAGATTAAGCATATGGGGAGAGGCTAGACACTGGGAATTGAAGTTGATGATCACCCATTATCCTGTTGAATAGTGGAGCTGTCCTAAAGGGCCAAAAGGCCTCAGCTGATTTTCTGTGCCTCCATGTTTCTGCCTGTGCTGATGGTGTAGTGGTATCTGCATGGGGACCTCAGAGTGAGAGGTCCCAGGTTTGAATCTGGATGGCTCCTTGCATGAGCTCCTGCACTACCCCCCACCCCTGGCGTCTCCTTCTCTGCCACCTGTCCCACATCACTCCTGCAATGCTTCACTCTCGCCATTCCCAAAATCCTTTGCTCCCACTGGATTTACAAACTTGCTCTCGCTCTACAATGACAAGCATAGTACTGCGCCGAAGTTTCATAGCTAGGGTGCTTAAGACTTTTGCCCAGTTCTGTACATCCTCCCCATGACCATGTGGGTTTCCTTCTGGTGCTCCGCTTTCCTCCCAAATTCCAAAGACAGTAGTAAGTTGTGGGTATGCTATCTTAGAAGCATGGCAACACTTGTACGTAACCCCCAGCACATCCTCGGATTCTGTTGTTCTTTGAATCAAATAGTGCATTCCAATTTTTATTCCAATATTTTAAAGTAAATGTGACATACAAAATTAAAGCTAAAGCTAAGTTAACCTAGTGCATAAATCACGAAAATTAGTAGGCAGGTCCAAGAAGGTATTAAGTCAAGTGGCCTACAGACTTTATTATGACACATTTGGAGTTTAAGAATCAGGTGCTTTAGTTACCGTTGTAAAACTGAAGTCTAGTTACTTGACAAGCACGTTAACATCTGACTGATGTTGAAATTAGAAGGTTCAAAATTTTATTTTATCATACATATTTTATCAAGGTATGTATGTCGTATACCATCCTGAGATTCTTCTTCCCGTAGAGAGCCACAGAACAAAGAAACCCTAGAACCTGTTCAAAGAAAGGATCAAACATCCAATCCTCAAGAAAAAAGAACAAATCACATAAATGAAAAAAGTGCACAGAATATAAATCATCAAACCACAGTGTCCTTGAAATAGTCTAGGAACGTTTAGCTTAGTTCAGTTCAGTTCAATTTAGCGCTGTGTCGTTTGTTGACTGCAGGTGGCAGAGCCAATCTGTCTCAATCAAAATTGCAGAAAATAGCAATAAAGAAAAGAGTAACCAGAAACACATATAACATGAACTAGAGAGCCAATCTACAAACCACATTGATTAAATTTTGCCCAAGACCAAGACTCCAGCATGATCCTCCAGCAGCAGCGAGCAAAGATGGATTGGGATTGTTTAATGCACATTCAAATGTTTGAGCAAGATACTAAAGAATAAAATCATTTCTATAGGGATGAAACTCAGAGCGATGTGGTGCTATGTTCATTCATACAAATATATGGAAGCAAATGTTGGACAATATCAAAGCAAAGTGAGGGAAGACTTGAAGCTGCAGAAATGTGGTTTTTGAGATGAATAATGAAAATATTGTGGAAGGACAGAATAACAAATGAGGAAGTGTTATGAAAAGCAGAATATAAAAAGAGCTGATATCATCAATCAGGAAACTACAGATGAAATTTCTGGGACAACTACTAAAGAAAGAGAAGCTTGAATATCTTGCAGTGATGGGAAAAATTGATGGAAGAAAAAGTCACAGTTAACAATGCATGGCATTCATGAGTTACATCAAGGACAGATAAAAGTTTTGAAGAGCTTATTAGAACTTCTCTGACTAAAGACAGATGGAAGAATATGATTGGTCATGTCTATGACACAACAAACAATGAAGATAGGGCACAATTGTACAGGTCAATACTTGGAATGCACTGCACAATTTTGGTCCCTTCATTTGAAAATGGATTTACTAGCATTGGAGGCAGTTTAGAAGAGATTCAATAGGCTAATAGTTCTAAGAGGAGAGGCTAAATCTGTTGGACTTGAGTTATTTAGAGCATATGCAAAGGAGGGACAAACCTTCTGAAACATTTAAGAGGGGCAGAACAAGATAGAAATTGAAATGTTTTCACTAGTGGGAGAATCATAAGTGAAGAGATATAGCTACAATAAAGGATGGCTGGTGGCGTAGTGGCATCAGTGCTGGACTTCGGAGTGAAGGCTCCTGAGTTCAAATCCAGCGGGCTCCCTTGATCGCTTTCCATCCGTGCTGGGTTGAGCATCGAGCTAGCAACTTGGCCTCATAAAAACAAGAAAGCCTGCCAAAAAAACGCTGTCACGACGGCGTCCTGATGACTCCACTCGGAGTTAAGGGCTTTTTTCTTCTATAGCTACAATAAAGGAGATGGCTATTTAAAAAAGAGATGCTTTTTAAAACAGAGGTTCTCTTTGGATGGCGAATCTCTGAAATTCTGTACATGAAAGATTTTATAAAGCATGGATCATTCAAAACAACTTAGGCACAGAAGCAAGGTTGAGTTTAGGATAGATATGCCATTATCAGACTGAATGAAGGGGAGGCTTATTCTTACTCCAATATTCTTGTGCACCAATTGACTTCCATTAACACATAGAAAAACTGGAGGAACTCCTGTGTTAGGCAGAATCTATGGAGGAAAATAGATGGTCAACGTTTTGGCTCAAGATCTTATACTTAAATCAAGGATTAGAATCAGGTTTAACATCACTATTTTATTTGGTGTGAAGTTTGCTATTTTGCAATAGTACTTCCAAAAACAGAGTGCAGAACACAGGAATAACATAGTAATGTTCATGGATTCATGGACCATTCAGAACTCTAATGCTGGAGGGGAAATGCTGTTCCTAAATCATAGAGTGTGGGTCTTCAGGCTCCTGTACCTCTTCCCTAATGGTAGTAATGTGACGGGGGCATGTTTTGGATGGTGAGGGCTCGTAGTAATGGATGCTGCCTTCTTTTGTCACCGCCTCATGTAGATGTCCTCGATGAGCCCACAGGGTCAATAACATTCTGCACCCTCATGCACTCCTGTGTGTTTGAAGGTCCATACCAGGCTGTGATGAATCCTAACATGATGCTCTCCATGATACATTATGGAAATTGGTAAAAGTCTTTGGTGAAAGATCGAATTTCCTAAACTCTGAACAATATAGAGTCACCAGTTGGGAAAATGGGCTGAAAAATGGCAGATGGAATTTAATGCAGTAAAGTGTGAGGTGTTGCACATCAGTAGGACCAATTAAGGTAGGTCTTACACAGTGAATGGCAGGGCACTGAGGAGTGTGATAGAACAAAGGCATCTGCGAATACAGGTCTATAATTTGTTGAAAGTGTTGTCAAAGTTAGATAGGGTTGTAAAAAAAAAAGCTTTTGGCACATTGGCCTTGATAAATCAAAGTACTGAGATGGGATGTTATGTTGAAGTTGTATAAGACATTGGTGAGGACTAATTTGGAGTATTGTGTGCAGTTTTGTTTACCTACCTACAGAAAAGATGTAAACAAGGTTGAAAGAATACAGAGAAAAATTTACAAGGATGTTACTAAGTCTGGAGGACCCAGAATCTTTTCTAATATAAGAAAAGATTAAATAAGTTAGGACTTTATTCTTTGGGTTGTTGAAGATTGAGAGAAGATTTGATATACACAATTATACATTACTTTGTTATTCCTGTCTTTTGCACTCTGTTTTTGGAAGTACAATTGCAAAATAGCAAACGTCACCTCAAATAAGACAATGATGTTAAATCTGATTCTAATTCCTGATTTGGTATACAAAATTATGAGGGGTATAGATAGGGTAAATGTGAGCAGGCTTTTCCCGCTGAGGTTGGGTGGGGCTACACCAGAGGACATGGGATCAGGGTGAAAGGTGAAAAGTTGAAGGGAAACATGAGGAAAAACTTCTTTACTCAGACGGTTGTCAGAGTGTGGAACAAGCTGCCTGCATAAGCGGTGCACATGAGCTCAATTTCAACATTTAAGATAAGTTTGGATAGGTACATGGATGTTAGGGGTATGGAGGAATATGGACCTCTTGCAGGTCAATTGGAGTTGGCAGTTTAAATGGTTTAGTGTGGAATAGATGGGCTGAAGGACTGCTTCTGTGCTGTACTTTTCTATGATTCTCTGGTATCCCTTCTTCATGATTGCATGAATGTGTTGGGCCCAGGATAGATCCTTCAAGATGTCCAGGAAATGAAAGTGGTTTACCCTTTCCAGCACAGCCCCCCTCAACGAACACTACCATGGGCACAAGTTTCCCAGCATCCAGGACACCTTCAAAGACAGTACCCAGGATATGCCCTCTTCTCATTGCTACCATCAGGGAGGAGGTACAACAGCCTGAAGGTACACATTTAACATTTCTGGAAAAACTTACCCTCTGCCATCAGATTTCTGAATGGTCAATGAACCCATGGACTCTTCCTAAGTATTTTACCCGCTCTTTTGTACTACTGTGTGTTTTTCCAACTCCCCCTTCTTCAAGTCCACAGTCAGTTCTTTGGTCTTGCTAATGTTGACTGTCAGGTTGTTGGTGACACCACTAAACCAGCCCAACTTTCTCAAGTTCAAGTCCAAGTTCAAATTCAAGTTTATTGTCATCTGACTGAACATATATACTAAATGAAACAACATTTCTCTGGACCACAGTGCACCCACAATACACATATCACACAGAGCACATAAAACAAAATATTACCAGAAATAAATTAATGAAGTATAATTTCAAAATGCACGTAAACAGCTTGTGAAAAGTAAATAGCAATTAGCTCGACATCCTAATAACAAGACCTCGGTGATGGCAGCATTCTCAACACCATCTGAGATTCTGCCAACTACAGTGGTCTCATCGGCAAATAGATAGATGACATACAGTGAATAATAGATAGGAGATCACCCATATAAAAACGTAGAGGGAATGGGTGGAGCAGATATCACAGAGGGCAAGTAGTTAGATAGGATCTCACAGAATTCTCAATGCAGAGAGAATAGAACAGAGGGTTCTGGGAATACAGATCCATAATTCCTTGACGGTGGTGGCATCACAGTTAGGTGGGCTGGTAAAGAGCTTTTGGCACATTGTCCTTCATAAATGAAAGTATTAGGTACAGGAGCTGGGATGTTATGTTGAAATTGTATAAGACATCGGTGAGGCCAAATTTGGAGTATTGTGTACAGTTCTGGTCACCTACCCATAGGAATGGTATCATAGAATTGAAAGAATACAGAGAAAATTTACAACGATGGTGTCAAGACTTGAGGACCTGAGTTATAGGGAAAGCTTGAATAGGTTAGGATGTTCCTTGCAATATAGGAGATTGAGAGGAGAATTGATAGAGGTATACAAAATTATGAGGGGTATTGATAGGGCAAATGCAAATAGGATTTTTCCACCAAAGTTGAGTGAGACTAGAACTAGAGGTCATGCATTAAGGGTGAAAGGTGAAATGTTTATCAGGAACATGAGGGGGAATTTCTTCTCTCAGAGGGTAGTAAGAGTGAGGAATGAGCTGCCAGCAGAAGTGGAGGATGTGAATTCAATTACAACAATTTAGAGAAGTTTGGATAAGTACATGGATGGCAGAGGTATGGAGGGCTGAGGGTAGAATGACAGTCTGTCATGGACTAGATAGGATGAAGGCTCAGTGTTTGTGATGTAGTACCATATGACTATGAAAGGAGGAATCAGCATACCTGGAGAAAATGGTACAATGGAGTATCAAAATGAAGATACAAAAGATAACACAGATCCTGTAATCTGCAGCAACACGCAAGAGAGATGTGTTTTCCAATAGACGGAGTCAATGAATGTCATTTGGGTGGAAAGAACTGTCTGAGATTATATAGATGAAGATATGGATTACAAGTATTTCTTCTGATATAACTGAAGGGATGAAATAAATAATCTTGCCAGCTCCTTGCTTGCCTTGGGTGGACTAATGGAATAGTAAACTTGCCCCTCGATGCTCAGTCAGCTGATTCATCATCAGTTTAAGCACAGAGAGTTGTGTCTGACTGAATAAAGGACAAAGAACCAACTGAAAGATGATCTTGAAAGTTGAAGCCATCGATTCTTTCTTCCCCTTCAATCTAACAAGACAACAGACATGAAGTCTATTATTTACTAGATGAACTGCCTTTGAATCTTCAGTGTATAAATGTTATACAATACTTTCCACTTCAGTCAAGAGCAGCTACACCAGATTAAAGGGTCCTCCTGAGGTTTCTAAACATGCAAAAAGGGGATCTGAACTGACAACTCTTCATCAATTGTGATGGATTGTTTCAAATTCTTCAATAAAATTTCAAATGCAAACCACTGCTTTCTAAATCAGCACCACGGCAGCATAGCAGTATGTGCGATGTTGTTACAGCTCGGGGCGTTGGAGTTCAGAGCTCAGTTCCAGCTTCATCTGGAAGGAGTTTGCATGTTCGCCCTGTAACAGTGTGGGTTTTCTTTGGGTGCTCCAGTTTCCTCCCACAGTCCAAAGCTACCGATTCGCAGGCTAATTAATCACTGTAAATTGTCCTGTAAGTAGGCTAGGTTTAAATAGGTGGGTTGCTGGACAGTGTGGCTTGTTGGAATGGAAGGGGCTATTCTGCGTTGTTATTCTAAATAAATAAAATAAATAAATAAATAAATAGATAGATAGATAAATAAATGAATAAACCTCAGGAGCCTCATGAGCAACAGAGCCTTCTCTCAGCTCCAGAGGCACAAGTTCAATCCTGATCTCAGGTCCCGTTGGTGTGGAGTTTCCACGTTCAAGGGTTCACTCCGAATGCTTCGGTCTCCTCCCGCATCCCAACAACATGCAGCTTGTCAGATTGTCCGGCCACTGTAATTTAGTGTAGGTGAGTGCTAGAATCTGCATAGACTGTTGGGATTTTAGGGAAAATAAACTGAGATTTCTGCAGGATTAATGTAAAAAGGTGCTTGATGGTGAGCACAGATTCACTAGGCCAAAGGGCTTGCTTTGTGCTCCTTACTATCTGCAAAGAGTTTTTATGTTCACCCTATGACCATATGAGTTTCCTCTGGGTGCTCCGGTTCCTCCCACTTTCCAAAGACACATGGGTGCAACTGGGTGGGACTGGATGGGCCTGTTACCATGCTGTATCTCTAACTGGAATTACTCCATAGAACACGAATGAATCTGCAGACGCTGGAAATAAATAAAAACACAAAATGCTGGCAGAACTCAGCAGGCCAGACAGCATCTATGGGAGGAGGTAGTGACGACGTTTCGGGCTGAAACCCTTCATCAGGAGTGAAGTAACATGGGATGGTCAAGGGGGGATAAGAAGTGGGGGGAGGGATAAAGTAGAGAGCTAGGAAGTGATAGGTTGGAGGGAAATGGGCTAGGGGGAAGGTGGAGAATTATGGGAAATAAAAGAGAAAGAAAGGTAGGGCTGGGGGGAGATTATAGTGAGGGGGGAAAAGAGCGAGAAAGAGAACCAGACTGAAATAATAGATAGGGATGGGGGTAAGGTGGGGGCAGGGGTATCAACGGAGGTCTGTGAGTTGGATGTTCATGCCGGCAGGTAGGAGGCTACCCAGGCGGGAGATAAGGTATTGCTCCATCAACCTGCGCACGGCCTCATCTTGACGGTAGAGGAGGCCATGGACAGACATGTTGGAGTGGGAGTGGTCTGTGGAATTGAAGTGTGTGGTCACAGGGAGATCCCGCCACTGCTGGAGGACTGAGCGCCGATGTCCGGCGAAACGGTCTCCCAGTCTGCGGCGGGTCTCCCCAATGTATAAATGGCCACATCGGGAGCACCGGATACAGTATATCACCCCAGTTGACTCGCAGCTGAAATGGTGCCTCACCTGAAAGGACTGCCGGGGGCCTGGGATGGTGGTGAGGGAAGAAGTGTGGGGGCAGGTGTAGCACTTCTTCCGTTTGCAGGGATGAGTGCCCGGAGGGAGGTCAGTGGGGAGGGATGGGGGGGATGAATGGACAAGGGAGTCGCGTAGGGAGCGATCCCTACTCCATAGAACAGTCAGTATACACAGGAATAGGCCCTTTGGATCACAACATCAATGCTGACCATGATGCCAAATTGAAATAAATCACTTCTGCCTGTATCTGTATCCCTCCATTCCCTATATATTCATGTGTCTATCTAAACATCTCTAATCACATCTATCATATCTACTTCCAAAACTAGCCCTAGCAATCTGTTCTAGATACCTGTGTCAAGTACTTGCCCTGTTCATCCCTTTTAAACTATCCCAATCTCACTTTAAACATATTTAATATTTCCACCCTGGAAAAAAAGAGATTGGACAAGGGAATCATGGCGGGAGCGATCCCTATGGAAAGCAGAGTGGGGTGGAGGTAAAGATATATCTACTCTACATAAGATCCTTATAATTTTATATTCTACTATGTGGTCTCCCTTCGGCCTTTGACGCTCCAGGGAAAGCAGTCCAAGTTTGTCCAACCTCTCCATTTTCATCTACTCCATCGAGGCCTCACTTGGAGTATTGTGAGAAGTTTGGGGCCCCTTATCTAGGAAATGAAGTGCTGACATTAGAAAGGGTTCAAAGGTGTTTCACAAAAACAATTCTGGGATTGAAAGGTTTGTATATGAGGAGTGTTTGATGGTGCTGAGCTTGTATTCACTGGAATTCAGATGAATGAGGGGTGCCCTCATTGAAACCTGTTGGATCTTGAAAGGTCTCGATAGAGTAGATGTGGACAGGTTATTTCCTATGGTGGTGAGGACACAGCCTCAGAATAGAGGGATGTCCAATTAGAATTGAGATGAGGAGGAATTTTTTTAGACAGAGAGTGTTCTGTGGCATTCATTACCACAGGCAGCTGTGGAGGCAGAGTAATTGGGTATACTTAAGGCAGAGGTTGATACATTCTTGATTAGTCAGGACATGAAGGGATTCATGGCGATGGCAGGAGGTTGGAGCTGAGAGGGAAATGGATCAACCATGATGAAATGGTGGAGCAGACTCAATGGACCAAATGGCCTAACTCTGCTCCTCCATCTTATGGCTTTATGGTCTTATCAGCTCCTACCCTTTAATCCAGACCCTCTAATCTAATGCCTGAACCTCATCTGTATCATTTCCAAAGCCTCCACACCTTGTCTGTAATAGGGGTGACTAAATCTGCACACATTGTTCCAAAAATTGTGAAAAAGAATTTCAGACTGTATATTATATATGTTTCTCTGACATTAAATGTACCTATTCAACCTATTGAAATATGGCCTACCTGAAGTTTTATACAGCTGAAACATGACTTCCTGACCTTACACTGACTAATGTAGGTAAACATGCCATAGGCCATAGGCCTATATACTCATTATTATAGTTATTACCCTACAACCATCAGGCTTCAGATCTGACATGGATAACTTCATTCATCACTACTCTGAATTCACTCTACAACCTACATTCTTACTTTCAAGGACCTTTTGCAACTTCAGTTCTCAGTTTGTATTTTATTTGGACATCACATCTTTTTTTGCACCTTGGTTATTGTATGAATTTGTTTAAACCATAATACCAGAAGATATAAAAACATAATTCTGACATCTTCTGGTTTTCTGTAAGAAGTCTGCACATCCTCCCTGTGAAGACATGGGTCTTCTCTGGGTGATCTGGTTCCCTCCCACAGTTCAAAGACAGATCAGTTGGTAGGTTAATTGGTCATTGTAAGTTGTCCTGTGACTAGGCTAGGGTTAAATTGGTGTGGCTGGGCTGCGCAGCTCAAAGGTTTGGAAGGGCCTAGTTCTCATTGTACCTCTAAATAAACATAAAAAATAAAAACAAAATCTTTAGGCCATCGAGTCTGCTCCATCATTCTGTCATGGTCGATTTATTATTCCTCTCAACTTCATTCTCCTGCCTTCTCTCGCAAACCCTGACTAATCAAAACCTATCACCCTCAGTTTTAAATGTACCCAATGACTTGGCTTTCGCAGTCATCTGTGGCCATGAATTCCACAGATTCGCCACCCTCTGGCTAAATAAATTCCTCTTTATCTCCATTTTAAATGGACATCGCTCTACTCTGAGGCTGTGCTCTCTGGTCCTAGATACCCCACGACTGGAATCATCCTCTGCATGTTCACTCTATCTAGCCCTTTCATTATTTAATAGGTTTCAATGAGATTCCTACTCATTTTTTTACAGTCCTAGAGCCATCAAACGTAACTCATATGTTAACTCTTTCATTCCTGGGATCATTCTTGTGAACTTCCTCTGAACCCTCTCCAATGCCAGCATATCCCTTTCTGTTCCTTTGTGGAAGCTGTGCCCTCTGGTCCTGGACCCTCCCAACTACAGGAAACATCCACTCCACATCTGCTCTGTCTAGGCCTTAACATAAATTAGGTTTCAGTAAGATTCCCCTAAAAGAGCTCATTGCAAACAAACCACATGATTTTTGAGGCCAATCTTTCCTTCAGATTTTCAAGTGGATGAACTTGTTATTCTTCTTTTGAAAATGATCAAATAACATAAATGTAATGACAAAGATACTTAAGAAAGCTGCAGGGCATAAACGGAATTTGGCATTATATTGAATAAAAATTAAACAGTTTTCTAAATCTTTGCATAAATTCCCTCAGAGTTAAACTGTATGCCAAAAGATTCAGAAGAAATAACACAAGGGTCGGCATTGCTATTGCGAAAAACTGGAGCATAACATTAGGTCATTTGTGTTTAGTGGTAGTTAAGATCCCACCAATAAATTATCTTTACCTCCCCGCCCCTTTGCTTTCCACAGGGATTGCTCCCTCTATGATTCACTTGTGCATTCATCCCTCAACACCAATCTCCCTCCCTGCAAGTGGTGCTGCACCTGCTTCTCCTTCTTCAGCTCCATTCAAATCTCCAAACAATCCTTCCTGGAGAGGCAACACTTCTCCTGTGAATCTGCACAGTTTGTCCATTGTGTCCGGTGCTTCTACTGTGGCCATATTTACACTGGTGAGGCCCGTCATAACTTAGGGGACCACGTCATTGAGCGCCTCCACTCCATCCTCCACAAGTGGAGCTTCCCGGTGGCCAAATATTTGAATTCCAATTCCCATTCCTGTTCTGAATTGTCAGTCCATGGCCTCCTCTTGTGCCAAGATGAGGCCACATTCAGGGTGGAGGAGCAACAGCTTATATTGCGGTTGAGTAACCTCCAAACTGATGGCGTGAATATCCATTTCTCCTTCCTGTAAAATAAATTGTCCCCTCCCCCTTCCTCTACTTCCCACTCTGATTCTTTATAACTTTTCTCACCAACCTATACCCCCCTAAGTCCACTCTTCCTTCCCTTTCTCCAATGCTCCACATTCCTCTCCTATCAATTTCCTTCCTTTCCAGCCCTTGACCTTTCCCACTCACCTGGTTTCACCTATCACCTTCCAGCAACCCTCCTTCCCCTCCCCCCCACCTTTTTATTTTATCATCTTCCTCCTTCCGTTCCATTCCTGAAGAAGGGTTTCCGCTGAAATGTTGACTGTTTATTCATTTCCATAGATGCTGCCTGACCTGCTGAGTTCCTCCAGCGCTTTGTGTGTTGCTAATGAAACACTTGATGGCTCTGGGCCAGTACTCAATGAACTTAGCAGAATGACGGGGAGATCTCAGTGTAGTATATGATGATAATTACATACTGTGGTGATTGAAATTTGGCATCCACAACTTCCACTGGCAGCGTGTTCCACACTTTCACCACCTTCTGAGTGAAGAAGCTCCCACTCAGGTTTCCCCACAAACATGGCAGCTTTCACTTTTAACCTATGACCTATAGTTCTAGTCTCATCCAAACCTCAGTGGAAAAAGTCTGCTTGCTTTCTACTCTACTTTCTTTATAACTTTTCTTTATAACATCAGAATGAAAGTCTACTTTACTCTCATTCTCTTTCCCAAATGGCTTTCAAAGTTAAGTTAAATTTGGGATAAATATCCTTTCATTAGTTCAAGGTATTAAAGGGAAATGGCAAGCTTATTTATATATTTATTAAGATAAAGTGCAAGAAGGCTCCTTCTGGCCCTTCGAGCCACTCAGCTCAGCAGTCCTCCAATATAATCTAAGCTTAAAACTTCCCATAATCAGAAAGCTGTAAAGACTGTACAAATCTGTCAACATTTCAGGTTATCCCTGTAAATGTTTCTGTTTTGTGAATCCTTTTAGATATAGTTCTTTCAGTCCAACAGTATTTAGAGTGGATTTTCTTGTTTATTTGTATATTTAAAGTTAATAGTTATATATTTGTTGCTGCTTATGTGTGATTCCCTGGCTTTGTTAGCATATGTCTGGTGTTTCCGTTTTTGTTTGTGTTGAAAATTTAAAAAAGTTTTAAAAAATTTACAATGGTCAATTAACCTACCAACTGGTACGTCTTTAGACTGTGGGAGGAAAACGGACCAACCAGAGGAAACCCATGCATTCCACAGGGAGGCTGTTACAAACTCTTTACAGGCAGCAGTGGGAATTGAACCTGGGTCGCCTGTACTGTAAAGCATTGTGCTAACCACTATGCTACCGTGCCACCCAGAGTTTCTGGATTTTGTTACAGATCAGCCATAATCTCACCGCCTTGAGGCACCTGCACCTTTATTTAAAATCCTTGGTAACAAGTTGAGCATTCTGTAGAATGACACTTTGCCATTTTTTCAGTAATTTTTTTCTCTACTAATGGGCTTGCAGGATTTAATATGTGCAAGTTCAGTAAAATGCCAGGAGTCAGCAGAAATCAAACCAACCTGGGGCTTCTTATCCTGCTTAAAATACACTTCAATTTTATTCAATACAATTGATAAACCCATAGTACTGGTATATAATGAACACTCTGTTACAAGCTGACATCTTTTCTCTTGCGATTGATATTCTGCCTTGATTTAATATGTACCACACTTCGGCTTTTGAACCGAATAGGAAGTTAGCAGCAAATCAGTTTTTCATTATTTTATTTTAAAGGACAACTTATATCTTATATCAGCCAAATAGATTTGACATTGGGTGTGATTAATTAATGGCAAATCCATCAAATATTAAAAATTAATCAAAGATTATTAAATATGTCTCTTCCACTTTTTTCACATGGGGGAATGAATTGGAAATTTACCAATCAGATATTGAGAGGCAAACCTGATGTCAGAACCACTTTATATTATCCAAATTAAATTATACAAACCGTTGCAGAATCCTGAGGTACAATTGTTGCACCAACAAATTTGAATGTAGAGATAGATCAATTAGAACTGGTTAAGTATTACGCATAATATCTTTGGCACCTTTAACTTAAAATAAGCATTGCATTCTTAAATGTTTCAATAAATTTGAGATGGTGTCAGAGTGGGGTGACTTTTTTTCAAGATCTATTCATTACATTTATATTGTAAAAGCAACACTGCACTCAGAGGACACTTTATTAGAGACACCTATAGACGTATTAGTAATTAGTCATCTAATCAGCCAATCATGTGGCAGCAACCCAATGCAAAAAAGCATGCAGACATGGTCAAGAGGTTCAGTTGTTGTTCATGCCAAATATCAGAATGGGGAAGAACTGTGACCTAAGTGTCAATGACCATGAAATGTTTCTTGGTGCTAGTTGGAATGGTTTGAGAGTCTCAGAAACCGTTGACCTCCTGGGATCTTGAAGTACAACAGTCACTATAGTTTACAGGGAACGGTGTAAAAATCCAAAGGAGCAAGCATTCAGTGAGTGGCAATTCTATAGGTGAAAATGTTTTGTTAATGAGAGAGGTCAGAGGAGAACAGCCGACTGGTTCAAGCTGACAGAAAGGGAATAGTAACTCTAATAAAACCTCCGTTACACGTGATGTGCAGAAGAGCATCTCTGAATGCATAACACATTGAACTTCGAAATGGATGGGCTACAGCAGCAGAAGACCACAAACATACACTCAGAGGCCTCTTCATTAGATACAGGAGGTATCACCGAGAGTATATTCTGCATAAACATAAGCAATTCTGCAGGTGCTTGAAACCCTGAGTAATGCATTCAAAATGCCAGAGGAACTCAGATCAGAGGGAACTCAGATCAGGGAACACCTATGGAAGGGAATAAGCAATCATCATTTCAGGCAGAGACTGCTGAAGCCTGATGAAGGGTCTCAGGCTGAATCGTCATCTGTTTATTCCTCTCCATAGATGCTGCCTAACCTGCTGAGTTCCTCCACCATTTTGTGTGTGCTAGTATATTCTGTATTCTGGTTTATTTTCTCTTTGTACTGCATTGATATATTTGTGTATTGAATGATCTGTCTGGATAGCAAGCAAATGTTTTTGATTGTTAAGTACTTAAAAGAAGACAATAAATAAATGTCTTGATGCAAAGGCTGAATGAGGTAAGGGAGGAGAGGAGGATTATGGGTATTAAGAAGGTGATCAAATATGATCAAAATTAATAGTTGCTCAGGCTTGAAGGCCATGATTATTGTCTATAAGCTTCACACTTTCTCGGTAACTCTTATGGTCTGTTCTGCATTCTGTTATTGTTTTACCTTATACAACCTCAGTGCACTGTGTAAAGATGGTGGTGGAGTGGATATGTCTGTACCAAAGGAGGTAAAAGGCAATTCTTCCCTCCGCTAGCCTGCAGATCACCCTTGGGAGAGGTGTAACACCTGCTTAGCCCATTGATCAGTGTCATGTGAAGCCATGGGAGCAGGTGGTGGATGGCCGTATAAGCAGCTGGTGCATATCACAAGTCCTGGTTATGTGACCACTGACAACAGGCAGACAGTCTCTGAAGCGTATTGATAATGGCTGTGTGCTCAGTCCACTGCTGTTCACTCTACTGACCCATGACTGTGCTGCAACACACAGCTCGAACCACATCATCAAGTTCGCCGATGACACGACCGTGGTGGGTCTCATCAGCAAGAACAACGAGTCAGCTTACAGAGAGGAGGTGTAGCGGCTAACGGACTGGTGCAGAGCCAACAACCTGTCTCTGAATGTGTACAAAACAAAAGAGATGGCTGTTGACTTCAGGAGGGCACGGAGCGACTACTCCCCGCTGAACATCGACGGCTCCTCGGTAGAAATCGTTAAGAGCACCAAATTTCTTGGTGTTCACCTGGCGGAGAATCTCACCTGGTCCCTTAACACCAGCTCCATAGCAAAGAAAGCCCAGCAGCATCTCTACTTTCTGCAAAGGCTGAGGAAAGTCTATCTCCCACCACCCCCCCATCCTCATCATATTCTACAGGGGTGGTATTGAGAGCATCCTGAGCAGCTGCATCACTGCCTGGTTTGGAAATTGCACCATCTCGGATCATAAGAACCTGCAGCGGATAGTGAGGTCAGCTGAGAAGATCATTGGGGCCTCTCTTCCTGCCATCACGGACATTTACACTACACGCTGCATCCGCAAAGCAAACAGCATTATGAAGGACCCCACGCACCCCTCAAACAAACTCTTCTCCCTCCTGTCGTCTGGGAAAAGGCACCAAAGCATTCAAGCTCTCACGACCAGACTATGTAACAGTTTCTTCCCCCAAGCTATCAGACTCCTCAATACCCAGAGCCTGGACTGACACCTTACTGCCCTATTGTCTTGTTTATTATTTATTGTAATGCCTGCACTGTTTTGTGCACTTTATGCAGTCCTGGGTAGGTCTGTAGTCTTGTGTAGTTTTTTTTTCTGTGTTGTTTTTTACATAGTTCAGTCTAGTTTTTGTACTGTGTCATGTAACACCATGGTCCTGAAAAACGTTGTCTCATTTTTACTATGTACTGTACCAGCAGTTATGGTCAAAATGACAATAAAAGTGACTTGACTTGACTTGATTTTGTAAAGACACTGCCCAGGAGAAGGGAATGACAAAACACCTCCATAGAAAAATTTGCCAAGAACATCCATGGTCATGGAAAGACAATGATCACTCGTGTCAATACGACGTGGCACACAACGATGATGATAAAAAAATTTCAGACATCGAACATAGAACAGTACATTCCGGTGAGAATTGAACCTTAATCATTGGCGTTGTAAAGCGTTGCACTAGCAGCTATGATACTGTGCTGCCCAAATCCACCCATTTAAGAGTGTCTTAAATATCCCTAATATATCGGCCTCTTTCACCATGCCAGCTGTGCACTCCTGGCATTTACCACTCTGTGTCAACAAAACTATACCAGACATCTCTTTAAATTTACCTCCACTC
Organism: Hemitrygon akajei; assembly: GCF_048418815.1. NCBI lineage: Eukaryota > Metazoa > Chordata > Chondrichthyes > Myliobatiformes > Dasyatidae > Hemitrygon > Hemitrygon akajei. The sequence continues at coordinate 36,173,201 of NC_133138.1, read as the reverse complement.
ATCTTCAAAGAAGTAGTAGGCCTCCATAGATCAGGGTCTACCATGGATGTTGCATGCTAGCTGTTTAGGTATGCAAGCCTGGGCAGTACAATGTGGAGAGCAAGCTGTTGCCCATGTAGCAAGCTCCCCCTCTCCATGCATCTGATACACCCAAGGAACAGCAGAGACTGATACAGTTTGGTATGAGCAGTGTTGCGGGAGTTGCCAGTCAGCATTGAACTCCACGTAGGACTGCCTTAGCGATTCCAGCTTTGGATTTTTCCCTCAGGGTTTACTTCCGAAGCTTTCTCCATGAGTGGGTGTAGCTGCAAGGCAGCAGAGCTTTGAAATAAGCATTTTCTTCTCCTAGAAGAGATGTCAACCAGAGCTGACAGGTTTTAAGGCCAGTAATCTGCCTTTGTCCCTTCTCCTGTAGGTAGAAGCAGTTCTGCCAGACTTAGTAGCTAAGCCACATGTGAAGGCCAGGAGCTGGACTTGATTGTCAGAGGCTATTTCAGGTGAATGCTGTGGTGATATCATGTGTCATGTGTAAGAACGTGATTGGACAGAGTTTGGAGCATGCGCAGAAATGACAGAATGATAGAGAAGCTTGTATGGTTAAAACATGGTTGCTGTTTGCTGCTAAATAAAAGTTCTAGTTATATTCTTCAAGAAAATGTTTTGTTATTAGAAAGCCACAGTACCTATAAAGAACACAACAAATGCCATTGGGAGCATTTTACAGGTAGTGAGTACTTATCCCCATTACCACCCCCGGCTATAAAAACCTTAAGGAACCATCTTAAAAGATGTCCTCTGTTGTTCACCATTGCTGTTCCTGGAAAATGACACTGGTTGTCCATCATATCCATGCCTCCTATAACCTTACACATCTCTATCATCTAATTTGAATTGCATGAACAGTATGCAAGATTGTTCACTGCATGTTGACACGTGACAATAATACCAAGTACAAAATTGTACCATTGACTCTAATCCTTTCTTCAGCATCTTATTTCCCCATAACCCTGCAAGTTATTCCCTCTAGAGTAATGTCCATTAGCTCTCTGTTAGATCATTTTCCAGCTACAGAACTGTGCAGAAGTCTTAGGCACAGGTATACTTAACTAGGGTGCCCAAGACCTTTGTACAATGCTGTAGTAGTTTTATGTATTGCACTGTACTACTGCAGCAAAAAGAAACAAATTTCATGACACATGTGAGTGATGATAAACCTGATTCTGATTCTGATTCTGATACGTGTCTCCATTGTGGACCGAGAGTGGGAAGGGGACACGGAGAGGAAAATTATGGTTAGAAAAAGGGGAAGAGTGATGAGAGGGAGTGGGAAGCACCAGAGAGACATTCTATAAAGATCAATGAACCAATTGTTTGAAATCAAATGACTGCCTGATGTCTCAGGGTTGGGTGTGTCTGCATCAGTAGTACCCCTCACCTCTGGCACTCTTTCTCTGCCACCTGCCCCACACCCCTCTCGAGATGCTCCACTCTTACCATTCCCAACATCCTTTACTCCCACCAGATTTACGGACATGCTCTCTGCTACACTTTGGCAAAAGTGTTAGGGACTGCAGCTATACGGTATATACAATATTTTCCTCAGACTTTTGCACAGTACTGTATGTACATCCAGGATGTTAAATAAGTTAAATCACTCGCATGGAGCTGGTGTGTGAGAGAAGGAACCAGAGCATGCAGCAGAACCCGTGCTTTCAAAAGTCAAAGTTGAAAGTTCAAATTTATTATCGAAGTGTGTATTCCATGTACCACCTTGAGATCATCTTCTTGCAGACAGCCACAATATAATCCATGAAAAGTGACACACAACAAAGACTGATCCATGGAATGTGTGAAAAAAAGAACAGATCATGCAAACAGTAAGATATTGATGAAGATAAGATAAGATGAAGGAATTGATTGTTGACTTCAGAAGGAGTAGTGGACTGCACAACCCCATCTACATCGGTGGTGCGCAGGTGGAACAGGTCAAAAACTTTAAGTTCTTCGGGGTTAGACTTGGTCTAACCAAGCTGAGTCCACTGCCAAGAAGGCCCACCAGTGCCTTTACTTTCTGAGAAAGCTGAAGAAATTTGGCCTGTCCCCTAAAACCTTCACTAATTTTTATAGATGCACCATAGAAAGCATTATTCTAGGGTGCATCACAACCTGGTATGGAAGTTGTCCTGTCCAAGACCGGAAGAAGCTGCAGGAGATTGTGAACATAGCCCAGCACATCACATAAACCAATCTTCCATCTTTGGACTCACTTTACACCACACGTTGTCGGAGCAGTGCTGCCAGGATAATCAAGGACAAGACCCACCCAGCCAACACACTTTTTGTTCCACTTCCCTCCGGGAGAAGGTTCAGGAGCATGAAGATTCGTATGGCTAGATTTGGGAACAGCTTCTTTCCAACTGTGATAAGACTGCTGAACAGAACCTGACCCGGATCTTGGCCGTAACTTCCAAAAATCTGGACATGACTTGCACTACCGTACTTTCCCTTTTCTATTTTCTAGTTATGATATATAATTTAAATTTTCATTATATTTACTTTGATTTGTATTTCAGGGAGCATGAAGCGCAGAAACAACTATCACTGTGATGATTGTACGCTCTAGTATCAATTGTTTGGTGACAATAAAGTAAAGTATTGAACAAATGATACACAAAGCACGAACTGCAGAAAGGGAGTCCATAGAGCTATTGAGCCAGTTCAGCACCGACCCACACGAAGCTCGACCTGATACCGCAGGTCACAGCAGCAGAGTCCATTCAGCACTGAGGTGAGTGAAGCCAGTCCAGGAACCAGGAGGCTGCAGGACAACTACTCCCAAACTGACAAACCCAAACCCCATGCCACCATGGAGGCTGAGAGAAGAGAGGATGTCGGGCCAAACCTAGGCAGACAGGACAGGCTCAGCTGGGGAATCTTGGCTGACATGGAGAAGTGAACTGAACACTGGTTTGACCATCACTCCCAGCCTCGGCACAATCTTATTAACCTGGCTTGGCACTTAAATCATCTAAATATTGTTTCATTTCTCACTCCCAGACCCCGACATCAATGGCCTCCACAGCGATGGGTATACCTGAATTCTTGAGAGTCCAGTTCGCTGAATCCTTTAGGAGATCACATGAACACCAGGTCTTTCAGGCGATTCAAAAGCATACCTCCCAAAGGAAAATTGTATGTTGCAAATTGCAGGGAGCATAGTTCTGATGTAGATTTAGTAAAATTGCTTGTAGGTCAGAATCAGGTTTAATATCACTGGCAAATGTCATGAAATTTGTTGACTTTGTGGCAGCAGTATATTGCAATACATAATAAGAGGAAAAAAATCTGAATTACAGTCAATATATGTAATAATTAAATAAGTATTGCTATAATAGAAATAAAGAGGTTGTGAGGTAGTGTTCATGGGTTCAATGTCCATTCAGAAATTGAATGGCAGAGTGGAAGAACCGATTCCTGAATTGCTGACTGTGTGTACCTCCTTCCTGTGGTAACAATGAGAACAAGGCATGACGTTGTTGATGGGGGTCCTTTTTGAGGCATTGCTCCTTGAAGATGCCCTGGTTACTAGTGCCCATGATGGAGCTGACTAAGTTTACAACTCTCTGTAGCTTATTTCGATCCTGTGTAGTAGCTCCCCTCCCCATACCAGACAGCGATGCAGCCAGTTAGGATGCTCTCCTTAGAAATTTGTGAGTGTCTTTAGTGACGTACCAAATCTCCTCAAATTCCTAATGAACTTAGTCATTGTCGGACTTTCTTTGTATCTGCATCGATATGTTGGGTCCATGATAGATCCTTAGAGATAATGATACCCTGGAACTTGGAGTTCCTCACGCTTTTCACTTCTGATCCCTCTATGAGGACTGGTGTGTGTTCCCTCTTCTTACTCTTTCTGAAGTCCAGAATCAGTCTTGTGAGCTGCCTGCAAAACTTTCTTATCTTGCCAGTGCCATCTTGGTTTGCCATGTAATTTGTTAGTAATAAACAATTCCAATTCCAAAACTAAAGGCTGATGGCCAACTCTAACTCCAATATTTCTGTTTCTAACTGGATTTATAATGAATGAGGTCACCCACCCCAGAGCATAAACCTGTCTCTTTAGTAATGAGCAGTGGGTTGTAAACCACCCCCCCATTAGTTTGCTGAAATAATGAGCTTTCTGTAGGGTGTTTACAAGACCAGCCTTTTATTATTCATGGTAATTAACTATTTGTCTAATTATTTCAGATAACCTCCAGCACTTTACAAGACCTGTTCTGCTTTAGGAAGCCAATCTAAATGCTCTATTAAAAATGCAAAAACATTTGTCCAAGAGTAAGAAACACATTGCTTGAATTTCCTCACTGGATTGTGTTTTGTCTAAATAAAATAATTATTTCTTTCCTGCTGCAGCCTTTACAAAGCAAACACTGAGCTGTAAATATGGAGCCATTTTTTCATATTAGCAGATTGCATTATTATTTTCCTATAGAACACAGAATGCAGAACATTACAGTCCAGGAACAGATCCTGCAGCCCATGATGTTGTACTGAATGAATTTACATTCATCCTCAGATTCAAAATACAGTAAAATGCATCGTTTGTTTTATCAACCAACACAATCAAAGGATGAGCTGGGGGGCAGCCCATAAATGCCGCTGACATAGCTCGTCCACAATGTTCAGCAGAACGCACAGAGCACAACATGCAACAAAATAGCATCGATTCCATCTGGGTAGCCACCAGCCTGATGGCCTGTTTTCTCTTTCCCATGAAAGAAGTCTCTCCCCCACCACTCTCACCCCTGTGGTAACAAGTTCCACTCTCTGCCTGAAGAAATTTCTTCGCATCTCTGTTTTAAATGGACAGCCCTCTAACCTGATGCTATTGCCTCTTGTCCTAGACTCACCTGCCATGGGAAAAATCCTTTCCACATCTACTCTGACTAGGCCTTTTAAAGCTCAAAAGGTTTCAAAGACATCCTCTCACATCCTTCTAAATACTACAGCCATCAAATGTTCCTTGTAGCATAACATTTCATTCCTGGAATCATCCTTGTGAACTCTCCAATGCCAGCACGTCTTTTCTTAGATGCGGACCTCAAAACTGTTCACAATACTCAAGGTGAGGTCTCACCAGTGCTTTATAAACCCTCAGTATCACATGTCTGCTGTTGTAGTTAAGCTCTCTTGAAATGAATGCTAACATTGCATTTGGCGTCCTCACCATATACTCAACCTGCATTTAGGGTGTTCTGCACAAGGACTCCCAAGTCCCTTTGCATCTCAAATTTTTGGATTTTCTCCCCCTTTAGAAAATAGTCTGCACATTTATTTCTACTACTGAGTGCATGACAATGTATCCTCCAAAATTATATTTCATTTGCCACTTTCTTGCCCATTCTCCTAATCTGTCTGAGTCATTCTGCAGCCTACCTGTTTCCTCAAGACTACCTGCCTCCACCAATCTTCGTTTCATCTGCAAACTTGGCAACAGAGCCATCTATTCCATCATCTAAATCATTGATATACTGCATAAAAAGAAGTGGTCCCGACACCGACTTCCGCAGAACACCACTAGTCAAGGATCCTTTAATTCCCACTCACTGCCTCCTACCAATCAGCTAATGCTCTAACCATGCCAGTAACTTTCCTGTAATACCATGGGTTCTTAACTTAGTAAGCAGCCTCATGTGTGGCACCTTGTCAAGGGCCTTCTGAAAGCCCAAGTATTCCACATCCACTGGACCCCCTTTATCTTGCAGCCTTTCTAACAATAATTTAGTTATTGTTGGACACACAAATGAGAATCCTCAGACACTGAGTAAAACTGAAAATCATCAAGAAAACATTTTTAATTTAGTTGAACTACAGTATTGCAAAGTGTAGCACCGTTAGGCAATTAAACATATTATATTCAACAAAAGTTAATTGTTTGTCTTTCCAAATTCCTAAGTGATAGAAATATTCTGAGATTATATTTGTGTTCAGCTTCAAGCAGTCTATCATAACTACAAAACATTTCTGAGGAAGCAACAGTTTTGAAAAAAGATGCTGTCCAGTGTTATTCTATCATGGATTTATTGAGTATGCTTGCAAGAAAATTAATATCAGGGCTGTATCTGGTGACATATATGTACTTTCATAATAAATTTACTTTGAACTTTGAACTTTTGAACTAGACATAAAAGATTCTACAGATGTTACAAATTTTGAGCAACTCACACAAAATGCTAAGGGAATTTAGCAGCACCTATGGAGGGAAGCAAACAGTCAACATATTCTATAATCTGAAGGCATAAACATCAATTTCTCTAACTTCCTTGGTAATCCATCCTCTCCTGTCAGTTTTTCTTCTTCAGCCCATTATCTCTACCATCTGTAAACTCCCAGCTTCTCACTTCATCCTCACTCCCCCATCCACCACCTTCCCCTTCACCTGATCTCATCCATTACCTGTCAGCTAGTGCTCCTTCCCTTCTCCCCTCCACATTTTGGCTCAACTTTTTTCCTTTCCAGTCATGAAGAAGGATCTTGGCTTGAAAAGTTGGCAATTTATTCCCCTGAATCGATGCTGCTGACATGCCAAGTTCCTTCAGGCATTTTATATGTGTTGCTCACCCTTCCATCTCTATTTTTGGTTTCTGGATGAAAATCCCAGAATTCCCTTGTTCTCATCAAAGTAAAACAACCAAGGCAGAAGACCCACTCTTTTTGATGCAGAATAAAAATCATTACAATTTTTGGATTTTTTTTCACAAATAAGAATTGTGCATACAGTATTTTGTTTATTCAGGGTTAATGAAGACAAGTTATCAGCAGTAAATAAATCATGATCTTTAAAAAGTTTATAAAATCATGAGGGGTATAGATATGGTGAATAGTCTCAGTCTTTTTCCCAAGGCAATGGTCAATAAACCTAGAGGGCATAGGATTAAGATGAGAGGAAAAGGATTCAAAGAGGACCCGAGGCAAATTTTTCACACAAAGGCTGGTCTCTCTATGGAATGAATTGCCAGGGGTGCTATGATTGTAACTGCAAAACATAAATCTAATTCAAAGGAACACAAGAGAGCCGAGAGATGAGAGTCTTAGTTTGTGTTCTTTAACTTAAGCAAAGCGCTCATGCATCATGTGGTAGTGTCATGATGTATGTTTATTTTGACATACTGTAATGAATTATTTAAAGAAGCAAAAAATGCTTAATCAACAACACATTTACAAGATTACTTGAATATTAAATACACAAGAAAGGGAAGTGAAAGAGGCATATAGCATTGTGGTGTTGAGGGGACATTAAAACAGGTACATAGTTAGGGAACTTGCAGAGGGACATGTACCAAATGTAGCACCAAACTCAGACAGACTATCAACTTGGTTGGCATGGATGAGTTTGGCTGAAGGGTCTGGTTCCATACAGAATAACTCTATGACTTATCTCTAGACATTGGATTCCATCAATAGAATTGTGAAAACCAAGTCTAGTGTTTATTTATATTTTTAATGAAAGTTACCATGGAATAGACCCTTCTGTCACTTCGAGACAGGCCTCCCAGCAACCCCCAATGTAACCCCTAGCCTAATCACAGGACAAGTTACAATGACTAATTAACCTACTAACTGGTACATATGTTGACTTTGGGAGGAAACCAAAGCACCTGGAGAAAACCTACACACTCTATAGAGAGAACGTATTGACTCCTTACAGATGACGCTGGAATTGGACTCCAAACCCCAAAGCCCCAAGCTGTAATAGTGGCATGCTAATAGCTGAGCTAGCATGGCACCAGAAGCCAATCAAAAAAAATCTAGCTTCATTAGCTGCAGCGACTTAAGTGAAGTTTTTGCCTCTGTTTTCACTTAGCGGTCAAAGTTACAGCCAGAGGTATGATGAATTTCCTGGCCATGGACAAAAGGCACAGGTACTTCCTGTACCTAATAAAGTGGCCACCGAGTGCATGTTCGTACTATTCTGCTGTTGTAGCCCATCCACTTCAAGGTTGGACATGTTATGCTTTCAGAGATGCTCCTCTGCACACCACTGTGGTAACGTGTGGTTATTTGAGTTACTGTCACCCTCCTGTCAGCTTGAACCAGTCTGATCATTCTCCTCAGACCTCTCTCATTAACAAGGCATTTTCACCCATAGAACTGCCTCTCATTGGATTTAGTTTTTGTTTATCACAGCATTTTCTATAAACTCTGGAGACTGCTGTGTGTGAACATCCCCCAAGATCAGCAGTTTTTGAAATACTCAAACCACCCCAAGGTCAAAGTCACTTAAATCACACTTCTTCCCAATCCTAATGTTTGATTTGAACAACAGCATCACCTAACTTGGATGCAACATATTGATGTAACTATATGATACAACTATAAGACAGCTGCTACATTTCATTCAGAACTTGAGGAGATTTGGTTTGTCAGCTAAAACTCTCAAAAACTTCTACAAATGTACCAGGGAGAGGATCACCATCTGGTATGGAGGGGTTACTGCACAAGGTCGAAATAAGTTGCATAAAATTGTAAAATTAGTCAGCTCTATCATGGGTTCTAGCCTCCGTTGTATCCAAGATATCTTCAAGGAGCGCTACCTTAGGAATGCAGTGTCCATCATTAAGGAACCCCACCACCCAGGACATACTCTCTTCACACTGTGACTGTCAGGAATAAGGTAAAGAAGCCTAAAGGCACACACTCATTGATTCAGGAATAGCTTCTTTCCCTCTGCCATCTGATTTCTAAATGGACATTAAACCCGTGAACATCTCATCACTACTTTTTTTTATTTCTGTTTCTTTCACACTACTTATTTAACAGCTATTTAATAGACAAATGATATTCTGCTGAGGGGTTGTCTATTGGTGAGTCTTAGGAGTGTGTAGAGGCTGATCTGGGATTCACATATTCTCGCAGGGTGATTCCCTTAATGAGAATGCCTGTGCGTGACATTGTTTAATATCGGCAGGCTAATTCATAGGCAGCCACCACGCAGTCATTGACAGATCCGGGTCAGGGTCAAGTGGCATAGAATGTAAGGCAACTGAGACCCTTCACTGTTGAAACCTTCCTCTACCCCACTGCCATAGCGACATGTCAACATCTTCCACCATCTTCCACAGTTGAAGTTTTGGTCGGACTGCTCTTTGCCTGGAACTTCCCCTTTGAAGTTACCACTATGAGTGACTCTACAAGGAGCTAAGCTCCAGATGGCTAAACTCCAGCCAGCATCACCCTCAGGATCTCATAAATTTCCAAGCCTCTCCATCGTGACAAGGTAATGATTCTCTGAGAAGAATAAAGAATGAAACATAAATGAGGCCCTTTTGACTAAGTGGACTTCTCTTCTGCTCTGACTGTCCATAACCCTAAGAGCAAAGCATATTTCACTTGAGGTGCATTTGACGTTAATATAGCTTGTACCATATAATTGAGTCAGCTTAAAATCCTCCACTGTCTCCCTTCTATATTGATGTGCACAATCAAATCAGAGCTTAGTAAGAAGCAGAACTTTTTAAAGGAGAGAGAGAAACTATTGGATGGAGTTTTTATCTTTCTACACATTTTTAATTCTACCAATAGTCTACTGATATTTATCCTGTGCCAGATTAAAAGACTGCAGTACTCCATTTATTTTTATTTTTCCTTATCAATTAAAGACTTTTTTTTCTGTTCTAGTTAGCACTAAGATGAAATATGCCAGTTCCTTTCACTAAACAAAGTCCAATATTTGATCTGGTTTAATAAACTTTATTTTGTAATTTTGATAATATAATGTCAAAGATGCAATTTCCTGCCATTGCTGAGACTGTTTTAACGATGTTGATTTGAAATTGGTGTTACAGGAACAACATTCAGAAATGCTGTCCTGTACAGCATTGTGGTAGCAAGTGGTTATTTAAGATACTGTAGCTTTCCATGAGCTTGAACCAGTCTGGCCACTCTCCTCTGATCACTCTGATTCACAAGGTGTTTTTACCCACAAAACTGCCACTCACTAGATCTTTTGTTTGTTTTTCACACAATTCTCTGTAAACTCTAGAGACTGTTGTGCGTGAAAATCCCAAGGGATCAGCAGTTTCTGAGATACTCAAACCACCCTGTCTGGCACCAATAATCATTCCATGGTCAAATCACTTAGATCACATGTCTTCCCCATTCTGATGCTTGGTCTGAAAAACAACTGAACCTCTTGACCATGTCTGTATGCTTTTATGCATTGAGTTGCTGCCAAATGATTGGCTGATTAGATATTTGTATTAATGAGCAGATGTACAGGTCTACCTAATAAAGTGAACACTGAGTGCACATTTTGCAACAAAGTTAACCTTCTCAAAAATCCTTTCGAAACTTATTGCCTATGAATTGCAATATCTGAAGTAAATTATATTACCAGTAGCATCGCAGTGTACCAAATAGTGTAATCCTTTGTGGTCTCAGTGATCAGACAATCGGAGTTTGATCCCTACCACTGGCTGCTAGCAGGATGCACATTCTACCTGTGATCACGTTGATTTGCTCCTGCTGCTCTGGTTTCCTCCCACATCCCAAAGATGTATAATACAGGGTGAGTAAATTGTGGGCGTGATATGTTAGCACTTGAAGTATGGTGACACTTCCGGGCAGCCCCCAGCACATACAATACTGTGCAAAAGTATCAGCAATATATATATACATAAGCTAGGGTGCTTAAGACCTTTGCACAGTACTGTATTTGTCAATGTGCAAAAGTCTCAGGCACCCTAGCTATGTGTCTGAGACATGGACTGTGTTGGCTCTTGACACAAAGATGGCATTTCACTGTAGTTTTCCTAAGCTTTGATGTACATTTGATGAATAAAGATAATCTTAATTTCTGAAGTTTGATCTATTGAGCCGCTTTAGTCAGAGTACAACGACATCACACTCCCTAAACAGGTCACTCTGTACGTACTGTATTCCCAGTGTAAACATGAGCAATGGTGACAGAACAGACTGCAAGCACAAAGGATTCTGCAGATAATGAAAATCAGAAGCAGAATCAGAATCAGGCTTAATATCATTGGCATATATTGTGATATTTGTTGTTTTTGCAGCAGTACAATATGATTCATAATAATAGAGAAAAAATTGTGAATTACAGTATGAATATATATATATATTAAATAGTTAAATTAAATAAGTAGTGCAAAAAAATAGAAATAGCAAGTAGTGAGGTAGTGATTATGGGTTCAATGTCCATTCAGAAATTGGATCTCAGAGGGGAAGAAGCTGTTCTTGAATCAGTGAGTGTGAGTGTTCAGACTTCTGTGCCTCCGTCCTGATGGTAACAATGAGAAGAGGGCACGTCCTGAGTAATGGGGATCCTTAATGATGGACGCCGCATTTTTGAGGCACTGATCCATGAAAATATCCTGGATACTACACAGGCTGGTGGGATGACTGAATTTACAACTCTCTGCAGCTTACTTCATTCCTGTGCAGTAGCTCCTCCCCCCTATACCAAACGATGATATAGCCAGTTAGAATGCTCTCCATGGTTACCTGGAGCATCACACACAAAACGCTGAAAGGACACGCTCCTGATGAAGGGTCTCAGCCCTAAATATCAACCGTTAATTCCTCTTTATTGATGCTACCTGGCCTGCCGAGTTCCTTCAGCACTTTTTGTGTGTTGAAAGAGACGGCAGATGCTTGGATCTGGAGCAACAAGCAATCAGTTGGATGTACTCAGTGGGCCAGGCAGCATCTGTGGTGGGAAAAAGATTGTCAATTTGTCCTGATGTAGGGCTTTGGTCTGAGATGTTTTCTTCAGAAGAATGCATTGACTGGAGGGTGGTTACATGAAAAATATCTTCAGAAAATAGATCTTAGTCCTTCACCGTAGCATAGTCATTGAACTTGATTGATGGATTAATTACAAGTTCAAGTTAAAGTTTATTGTCATTCAACAGTACGTACAGGTACAATGGCGGGTGTCTCAATTAGCTTCTGACAACCAGTTCCAGCTCCCAACCTTCACTTGTGGCTTAGCTGTGAAGCCCGGCAGAACTGTTTCTCCTGACAGGAGAGGGACAAAGGCAGATTACTAGCACCTTAAAACCCATAGCTTTGGGCAGATGGTGCTCATCAGCCATGGTTGGCAGCTATTCTAGGAGAAGGAAATCTCTAATCTCAAACCTTCACTACCTTGTGGCCATTCCCACTCATGGGGAAAGATTTGGGAGCAAACCCAAGGAGAAGTCCAGAGTTGGCCTTTTAGGTTGAGTTCAACGCTGACTGGCAACTCCTGCAACACCACTGGTGCCAAATTGTATTGGTCTCTGCCATTCCTTTGCATTCATCAGCTATGTGGAGAGAGGGAGTCTGCCACATGGTCAACAGCTTGCTCTTCATACCGCCCTGACTCGTGTATCATGTAGATAGCTGGGTCTCAACATTCATGGTCAACCATGACCAATGGAGGGCCTCACCACAAATATATCAACAAATAACAAAGTATATTTGAGAAGATTGGCATTTAGCATAAGGTGCATTTACGACACAAGTTAAGAAGTCACACAGTATGGTGGCAAGTCTCATAGCCTGGGGGAAGTAGCTGTTCCCTATCTTGACAGTCCTTCCCCTAATGCTGTGGTACATCCTGCTTAACGGTAAGTGGGGTCAAAGAGATTGTGGAATGGATAGGAGGAACCTTTGATAATACTAAAGGCCCTGCATAATTACCTGTTCATCCCCACAGCCAATTACTATAGAATTGTCGCTGCATGAAGCTTTCTGCTTTATTATTAAGACTGACATTAAGTCTGTAACCAAGTGGGGCACTTTGAAATGTAGTGTCATACTGATTATGAGCACACAATGAACATGGTAGCCCAACTGTTTACTTTAAGGCCCTATCAGTTTTAAATGTCGACTTTAAGCTTTCAACAAGGTAAAAAGCATGAAATGATACCTAACAGGAAAATCCTCTAAAATGAATTTTTACAACAGCGCTGAAATATTTATCGCCCTTTAATTAATAATTAATTCCCATTTGTGGAAAAAGTTGATTGTCAAGACAGAGCCTAATACATAATAAATGGAATATTATATTTATTTATTCTCTATAATCGTTTTGTATATTTAATTTAGGTCACAAAATGCTAAATAAAACATTAAATAAATAGAATCTTGCAAATTTCTTAGTTTGTTCAGTAAAACCTTTTGAGTTGAAGCAGCTCTTGTGTAATCATGATTCAAATTGTTTTCTGTTCCACTTAGCAGCTTCTCAATGTTCAGAGACATTTCCTCCTTCTTTGGTTAAAATGAGATGGGAAGATTTAATTCCTCTAACTTGCTCCTGGCATCAGGACCAATTAACTCTGCACTCACAGAGTTCTGCAGCAATACAGCAGGAACTTTGGTCCAACTCATCCATACTAACCAAGATGACCAAGTGAATGTTCAAAGTAAATTTATTATCAATGTACATATAGTACTGTGCATCCTAGTTATATATTATGCAGTATATAGCTAGGATGCCTAAGACTTTTCCACATTTACTGTGGTAATTTTACAAATTGCACTGTACCTCTGTCGCAAAAATAATTTATGACGTGTCAGCGATGATAAACTTGATTCTGATATGGGTCTCTATTGTGGACTGAGTGTGGGAAGGGGGCAGGGAGAGGGGAATCATGGTTGGAAGAAAAAAGGGAAGGCAGAGGGCAGAGAGTAGGAAGCGTCAGAGAGACATTCTGAAATAATCAATAAACCAATTGTTTGGAATCAGATGACCTTGCCTGGTGTCTCAGGGCTGGGTGTGTCTGTATCCATGCCACCCTATCGCCCCGGCACTTGTTCTCTACCACCAGTCCCACACGCCTCCAACGGCACTCCAACCTCATCATTCCCAACATCTTTTAACTCTGCCAGATTTACAAACTCATTCTCTGATCCATGTTGATAAATACAGTACTGTGTAAATGTTTAGGCACCCTAGCTATACTTTGCCTAAGACTTTTGCACTGTACTATAAATATCACCATATAATGCCCTGAGATTTATTTGCAGACATTCACAACAGAACAAAGAAATACAATAGAATCAATTAAAAACAACACACAGATAAAGACTGGCCAACAACCAAATATGCAAATGAAGAAAAACTGTGCAAATACAAAAATAATAATAATAAATAGTTCCACTTGCCTGCATTTGGCTGACTTCCATCTGAACTTCCTCTATCCAAATGCATGTTCACTTGTACATCAAATATTGTTACTTTACCTGTCATATTCATTTCCTTTTGAAGATCAGTCCCAACACTGTATGAAGAAGTTGCTCTTACAATCTCTTTTAAATCTTTCCAAACTACTTTTATCATTATAAATACCTTAAACCCCTCCCACCCACCAGAAAACCGCCAAGATTTCTTACTCCTTCGAGCAACACAGGCAGCAAGGTTCTCTAACATTCTCTCTTCTCCCCCTCTCCCCCTCTCCCACCAGGCTCAAACATAGCTTCTTCCCCATTGTTATAAGACAATTGAATAGTTCCCTAGTCTGATAAAATGGATTCTTAGCCCCATAATTTGACCTTTATTGCCTACTTGAGGAAGCTGGGATTACTGACCTCCCAGCTGCATGGTACAAAGTGGTAGTGTAGAGGTTAGTGCAGTCACTTTACAGCCCCAAATGTTAAAGCAGGGTTAAATTCCTGCTGCTATCTGTAAGGAATTTGTACATTGTCCCCAGGGCTTCCACCAGGTGCACCAGTTTCCTTCCACATTCCAAAGACGTAGGGGTAAGGGTGAGTGGGTTTTGGGCATTCAACGCTGGCACCGGAATCATGGCATCACTGCTGACAGCTCCCAGCAGATCTAAGAAAGTGTTGGCCATTGACTCGAGTAATGCAATCCACTGTATGTTTCAATGTACATGTGATCAAACAAAGCTAATCTTTTGATCTCTTCAATCTCATCGGAGTTGGGAGGAGATATGTTGTGGGGGACACGATGCCACAACTGGCAGAGTTTCTGCCTCACAACTCCAAAGGCCTGAGTTTGATCCCAGCCTCCGGTGCTGTCCATGTGGAACTTACATGTTCTCCCTGACTGTGTTGGTTTCCTCCCACATCCCTACGACAGGTGAGTTGGTAGCTAATTGGCTACTGATTGTTGTCTTTAGCACATAGAATCTGGCTGGAACGTGGAGAAGATAATGCAGGATTAGTGTAAAAGGGTGTTCTGTGCTTAGCATGGAATCAGTAAGCTGAAAGGGGATGGTATGATGTTATAGTGGTAAGCACAACGCTTTACCATACAGGTGTTCTAGTTCAATTCCCACTGCTGCCTGTAAGAAGTTTTTATGTTCTCCGTGTAACCAGGTGGGTTTTCTTCATGTGTTTCCAAAGACGAACTGTTGGTAGTGTTGTAAGAATCATCCCTTGTAATTATGATCAGTGAGCCACTGGGAGAATCTGTATTTACTGACAAGGAAGTTATTTGTCTCATCTAAAAAGCGAGTTCACAAGCTAACTATTTGATAGATAGATAGATGGATAGATAGATAGATAGATAGATAGATAGATAGATAGATAGATAGATAGATAGATAGATAGATAGATAGATAGATAGATACTTTATTCATCCCCATGGGGAAATTCAACTTTTTTTTCCAATGTCCCATACACTTGTTGTAGCAAAACTAATTACATACAATACTTAACTCAGTAAAAAATATGATATCACTATCTCAAAAAGCATTAATAATAGCTTTTAAAAAGTTCTTAAGTCCTGGCGGTTGAATTGTAAAGCCTAATGGCATTGGGGAGTATTGACCTCTTCATCCTGTCTGAGGAGCATTGCATCGATAGTAACCTGTCGCTGAAACTGCTTCTCTGTCTCTGGATGGTGCTATGTAGAGGATGTTCAGAGTTTTCCATAATTGACCGTAGCCTACTCAGCGCCCTTCGCTCAGCTACCGATGTTAAACTCTCCAGTACTTTGCCCACGACAGAGCCCGCCTTCCTTACCAGCTTATTAAGACGTGAGGCGTCCCTCTTCTTAATGCTTCCTCCCCAACACGCCACCACAAAGAAGAGGGCGCTCTCCACAACTGACCTATAGAACATCTTCAGCATCTCACTACAGACATTGAATGACGCCAACCTTCTTAGGAAGTACAGTCGACTCTGTGCCTTCCTGCACAAGGCATCTGTGTTGGCAGTCCAGTCTAGCTTCTCGTCTAACTGTACTCCCAGATATTTGTAGGTCTTAACCTGCTCCACACATTCTCCATTAATGATCACTGGCTCCATATGTGCACCCTACTAGTATCCCTGACCCTCCATAAAGAGTCAATGAAGAGAAAAGGTATTACCTTGAAAAGAAGGCCAGGCTTTCCTCATGGTCCTAATCAACACATGTCTGTGGAGTTCTCCTCACCTGCAATGGTTGGTCTCCGGTTGCTGGAGAGTAATCACCCCTGCATATTTGGAACTCCGCACACTTATATATAGCGTTACTCATCGATTGAACTGGTGGATCTCCATCCCACTGGCTCAAGGCCACCTACCTGGCTCACCTTCTTAATGGTTCTTGTACAGGGCTACAACCAACATTATTTCATGGTTCTGCCCATCCCAGCCTTGTATATTTGTGTCTTTCAAATCTGACTGGTCCAAACCAGTTAAATGACGCGACCCCTACAGACCTAGTACGATTACATATTCCTTCTTTGGTAGGTCTGGCACTTTAAGTAGCTACTCATCCGAGAATGGTCTCAGATCTGGCAGGCCATAACCTGAAGTTCCTTGTGTCCACATTCAATTACTCTGATTAGATTATACCAGAGCAAGAATCAGTTCAGAGTCCAGAAAACTGGGAGGACGGGGTGGAAACATAGACATAGACAACTGGTTTTTTGGCCTCCCCTGTCCTTGATTCATCAGATCCACTAATTGTATACTGTAGTTTCTTCTAGCCAATAATATGTTAACTGGTCATTGTAAATTGTCTTGTGGTTAGGCTAGGGTTAAATCGGGGGATTTAAGTACCAGAAGGGCCTATTCCACTCTGTATCTCAATTAAAAAAAACATATATATTGTACTATTCCATCACTTTGTGAGATCGAGGAATGACTGCGCAGGCACGTGGATGTCAACGAGTTACACCAGCGGGAAGAGTATAAAAGGCGATCATTTTTTCTTTGTTGGTTTGATTGAGGAATGACTGCACAGGCACGTGGACGTCAATGAGTTAGACTGGCAGGAAGAGTTGAAAAAGAAGACAGCTTTATAGACCGGGCGTTTGAGGATCGGGCGAAGGAGTACAGGTAGACAGAATAGGAGGGCTTTAGCTCAACCAGGTTTCGGCAATAAAAGGTCGCAGGTCGAGGTGAGGTGGGTTGCCTGTGAGGAACAGAAACAGGAAGTATGTCTGAGAGTCCGGTATTCTGCACTGGGTGTCAGATGTGGGATGTCCGGGAGACTCCCAGCTGCCCGGAAGGCCGCATCTGCACCAGGTGCATTGAGCTGCAGATCCTTAGGAACCATGTTAGGGAACTGGAGCTGCAGCTCGATGACCTACATCTGGTCAAGGAAAATGAGGAGGTGATAGAGAGGAGCTATAGGTAGGTAGTCACACTGGGGCCTCAGGAGACAGATAAGTGGGTAATAGTCAGGAGAGGGAAGGGCAAGGGCAAGATACGAGAGAGTACCCCTGTGGCTGTCCCCCTTAACAGTAGGTACTCCTGTTTGAGTACTGTTGGCGGGGGGGGGGGGAACAGCCTACCTGGGGGAAGCAAAAGTGGCCGCACCTCTGGCACAGAGTCTGGCCCTGTGGCTCAGAAGGGTAGGGAAAGGAAGAAGGCAGCTTCAGTAACAGGGGACTTTATAGTCAGGGGGTCAGATAGGCGATTCTGTGGACGCAGGAAAGAAACACGGATGGATGTTTGCCTCCCAGGTGTCAGGATCTGGGATGTTTCTGATCGCATCCACGATATGCTGAAATGGGAAGGTGAACAGCCAGATGTCGTGGTACATATTGGCACCAACAACATAGGTAGGAAAAGGGAGGAGGTCCTGAAAATAGACTGCAGGGAATTAGGAAGGAAGTTAAGAAGCAGGATCTCAAAGGTAATAATCTCAGTATTACTGCCTGTGCCACACGACAGTGAGAATAGGAACAGAGTGAAATGGTGGATAAATGTATGGCTAAGGGATTGGAGCAGGGGGCAGGGATTCAGATTTCTGGATCATTGGGACCTCTTTTGGGCAGGTGTGACCTGTACAAAAAGGACAGATTGCACTTGAATCCGAGGGGGACCAATACCTTGGCAGGGAGGTTTGCTAAGGCTACCGGGGGAGTTTCAACTAGAATTTCTGGGGGGTGGGAACCGAACTGAAGAGACGAAGGAAGGAGCAGTTGGCTCATAAATAGAGAAAGCTTGGAGACAGTGCGAGAGGGAGGATAGGCAGGTGATAGAGAAGGGATGGGCTCAGACCGATGGTTTGAAATGTGCCTTTTTTAATGCAAGAAGAATCATGAACAAAGCAGATGAGCTTAGAATGTGGATCAGTACTTGAAGCAATGATATTGGGCCCATTACAGAGATTTAGACGGCTCAGGGGCAGTAGTGGTTACTTAATGTGCCAGGCTATAAATGTTTCAGAAAGGACCGGGGGGGAGGCAAAAAAGAGGTGGGGGTGTGGCACTGCTGATCAGCGATAGTGTTACGGCTGCAGAAAAGGAGGAAGTCATGAAGGGATCATCTACGGAGTCTCTGTGAGTAGAAGTTCGAATAGGAAAGGGTCATTAATTCTGCTGGGTGTTTTTTAAGGACCACCCAATAGTAACAGCGACATCGAGAAGCAGATAGGGAGACAGATTCTGGAGAGATGCAATAATAATAAGGTGTCGTGGTGGAAGATTTTAATTCCCAAATACTGATTGGCATCTCCCTAAAGCGAGGTGTTTAGATGGGGTGGAGTTTGTTAGATGTGTTCAGGAAGGTTTCCAGAAACAATATGTAGATAAGCCTACATGTGGACAGGCTGTACTTGATCTTGTATTGGGAAATGAACCTGGTCAGGTGTCAGGTTTCTCAGTGGGAGAGCATTTTGAAGATACTGATCACAATTCTATCTCCTTTACTAGAGCATTGGAGAGGGATAGGAGCAGACAAGTTAGGAAAGTGTTTAATTGGAATAAGGGGAAATATGAAGCTATCAGGCAGGAACTTGGAAGCATAAATTTGGAACAGATGATCTCAGGGAAACGTACGGCTGAAATGTGTCAAATTTTCAGGGATATTTACATGGCATTCTGCATAGGTACATTCCAATGAGACAGGGAAAGGATGGTAGGGTACAGGAATCGTGGTGTATAAAGGCTGCTGAAAATCTAGTCAAGAAGAAAAGAAAAACTTAAGAAAGGTTCAAAAAACTAGGTAATCATAGAGATCTAGAAGATTGTAAGGCTACCAGGAAGGAGCTTAAGCATGAAATTAGGAGAGCCAGAAGAGGCTGTGAGAAGAGCTTGGTGAGCAGGGTTAAGGAAAACCCCAAGGCATTCTACAAGTCTGTGAAAAGCAAGAGGATAAGACGTGAGAGAATAGGACCAATCAAGTGTGACAGTGGAAAAGTGTCTATGGAACTGGAGGAAATATCAGAGGTACTTAATGAATACTTTGCTTCAATATTCAGCATGGAAAAGGATCTTGGCAATTGTAAGGATGAGTTACAGTGGACTGAAAAGCTTATACATGTAGATATTAAGGAAAAGCATCTGCTGGAACTTTTGGAAAGCATCAAGTTGGTAAAGTCTCCAGGACTGGATGAGATGCACCCCAGACTACTGTGGGAGGCAAGAGAGGAGATGGCTGAGCTGCTGAGTCAATGATCATCATCAATGGGGATGGAAGAGGTTCCGGAGGAATGGAGGGTTGTGGATGTTGTTCCCTTATTCAAGAAAGGGAGTAGAGATAGCTCAGGAAATTATAGACCAGTGAGTCTAACTTCAGGGGTTGGTAATATGATGGAAAAGTTCCTGAGAGGCAGGATTTATGAAAATTTGGAGAGGCATAACATGATTAGGAATAGTCAGCATGGCTTTGTGAAAGGGAGGTCGTGCCTTATGAGCCTGATTGAATTTTTTGAGGATGAGACTAAACACATTGATAAAGGTAGAGCAGTAGGTGTAGTGTATATGGATTTCATCAAGGCATTTATTAAGGTATCCAATGCAAGGCATAGAGAATGTAAGGAGGCATGGGATCCAAGGGGACCTTACTTTGTGGGATCCAGAATTGGCATGCTGACAGAAGACAAAGAATGGTTGTAGATGGATCATATTCTGCATGGAGGTCGGTGACCAGTTGTGTGCCGCAGGCATCTGTTCTGGGACCCCTTCTATTCGTGATTTTTATAAATGACCTGGATGAGCAAGTGGAGAGATGACACAAAGGTTGGAGGTGTTAAACATAGAAAACCTGCAGCACAATACAGGCCCTTTGGCCTCCAAAGCTGTGCCGAACATGTCCCTACTTTAGAAATAACTAGGTTTAACTATAGGCCTCTATTTGTCTCAGCTCCATGTTGTGGATAGTGTGGAAGGCTGTCAGGGTTTACAGCGGGCTGAGAAGTGGCAGATGGAATTCAACCCAGATAAGTGTGAGCTGGTTCATTTTGGTAGGTCAAATATGATGGCAGAATATCGTATTAATGGTAAGACTCTTGGCAGTGTGGAGGATCAGAAGGATCTTGAGGTCCGAGTCCATAGGACACTCAAAGCTGTTGTGCAGGTTGACTGTGGTTAAGAAGGCATTTGGTGCACTGGCATCCACCGTGGGATTGAGATCAAGAGCCGAGAGGTAATATTACAGCTATGTTGGACCCTGGTCAGACCCCACTTGGAGTACTGTGCTCAGTTCTGGTCACCTCACTACAGGAAAGATGTAGAAACTATAGAAAGGTTGCAGAGGAGATTTACAAGGATATTGCCTGGATTGGGGAGCATGCCTTATGAGAATAGGTTGAGTGAACTCGGCCTTTTCTCCTTTGAGTGGCGGAGTATGAGAGGTGACTTTATAGAGGTGTATAAGTTGATGAGAGGCAATGATCATGTGGATAGTCAGAGGCTTTTTCCCAGGGCTGAAATGGCTAGCACGAGAGGTCACAGTTTTAAGGTGCTTGGAAGCAGGTACAGAGGAGATGTCAGGGGTAAGCATTTTAGGCAGAGAGCAGTGAGTGTGTGGAAATGGCTCCCAGCAGTAGTGGTGGAGGCGCATATGATAGAGCCTTTTAAGAGACTCCTGGATAGGTACATGGAGCTTAGTAAAATAGACGGCTATGGGTAACCCTAGGTAATTTCTAAAGTAAGTATGTGTTCAGCACAGCATTGTGGGCCAAAGGGCCAGTATTGTGCTGTAGGTTTTCTATGTTTCTACATTGTTGAAAGCCTCTAGGTAAAATTAAAATCATCAAATCAATTCAGAATAAATGGGGCATTCAGTCTATTGATCCATCCAGCTCCTAGTTATTCCTGGTCCATTCATTAGTTCAAAGTTCAAAGTTCCCATTCATTTTTCTGCATCACTTTAAATTATTTCCTCTGAAGTGTCCACACAAATTGTTTGTAAAGAGTTGCATTCAGGTTACTTAATGTTCAACAGAGGGTGAATTTCCAGTCGATGAGGATGAAGAATCAATCATGAGCTATGATGCCAAGTAATTGGAATTGGAACTAGAATTGGAATTGGTTTATTCTTGTCACATGTACCGAGGTACAGTTCAACCTTGTCTTGTATTCTGTTCATATAGATCAAATCATTCAGTGCATCAATGTAGAACAAGGTAAAGCAATCACAGAATTTGGAATGAAGTGTAATTACCACATCAGAGAAAGTGCAGAGCAGGTAAACAATAAGGTGCAAGATCATAACGAGGTAGATTCCAAGCACAAGAGTCCATCTTATACTAGGGAAGCATTCAATAGTCTTATAACAATGGGATAAAACTGTCCTTGAGTCATGCATCACTTTAGTAGATGTCCTTGATGTTGTGGAAACCAATGCCCATGGTGATACATGAATAGGAAAGATCCCTAGAGGGAAGTGGGACAATTCAAACCAGCTCAGGCAGGCAACACAGTCAGCATGGAGGAGTTGGGCTGAAGGGCCTGCTTTTTTGTGCTGGAGAACCTTATGATTTAAAGAGAGAATTAGCTGGACTTCAAGAAATGAGAATCCTCCTCTGGACTATAGACAATAGTTGTGCCACCATATAGTTGACGGAAATTTCTATTCATACACAGAACATGGCAGTGGGTCCTAGTGTGGGGACAATTTAAATGCTGAGCCAGATAGACTGAAAAGGCAGAGTGTCAGGAATGGACGCAAGGTTGGGGCCCATTTTGCTTGTTGCTCTGCTCTCCGCGAGGCTGAGGCTGTGGCCTACTCCTGCTGCTCCAGGTTTTGTGTCTGCGAGCTTCATGGTGATCTGTCCCACTGTGTGATGAACTGAGGTTGAGGCTGTGGGCCTGTTCTGACTGCTCCTGGATTCATGTCTACAGACTCACTTTCACTCTAATTGCTGTTGCTTGCTTTTATTGTTTGCATAATTTGTGTTTTTTTTCTCTCTCGGCACATTGGATGTTTGTTAGTCATTTTTCAGTGGGTTCTTTCAGGTTTCTTGTTTTGTGGCTGCCTGTAAGCAGGCAGTTCTCAAGGTTGTATAATTTATACACACTTTGATAATAAATGTACTTTGAATTTTGAACTTTGAACTGAATAATATTTGCTTATCTGCAATTGTAAAACAGGCGCTGATCTAATTATTTTACATGGATGAAAGTCTCCATTATAAAATAGAGTTCCAGGGAAGGTGCTAATGAGATCTTGAGGCTTCAGTCTCTCATTTCCCTTGCTGGATGTTTGGTCGTGCATCACTGTGTCAACAACTTAGCTTGATTTATGCTCAGCCAGACGCATAATCACTGTACTTGCAAAGCATGTGACTTGTGAAATCAGCCTTCAAGAATGTATAAATGAACAAGCCTTTGATGTGAAAATAAAGCGTGCAAGCCAAATCTCTTTTTGTATTATATGCATTACCTATGACCTCTCTATATTAAATGTCACTTGTCAGTTATCTGCTAGCTTGCTTGGCACATTTCTAATAAAATATTCTTCATGTTATTTCCAGCGATGTAAACCAAGTCAACTGTCTTTTGCTGTGCTTGAGAATGTTAACTTATCCACTTTGCACACCAGTGTCAGCCATACTAATAGCTCCACATGTTATAAGTACTGTCACCAGGTTAAGTTGCCACATTTAGCAATCAATGATCCTCTCCACAGTCTGATTGAAAGGGAAGCCACGAATCATCTGGTGGAGGAACTCTGTGGATCGAGCAGCATTTCTGGAGGGGGAAGGAATTGTTGATAATTTTGAATTGAACTCCTGCATTGTGATTGGAGCGGAAGTATGAAAAGAGGAAGAGGACACATTGGGTGATTGGAGAGGCAAATATGAAAAGATTGGTTATCAACTCTGACTGATGCCTGGATATGAATGAATTTCCCTCAATGTCTGCAAGACCAAGGAACCTGGACATCAGGAAGAGGAAGCTAGGAGAAGTCACCATTCCTCATTGAGGGGTCTGCAGTGCAAAAGCTGAGCAGCTTCACGTTTCTGGGTGTCAACATCTCAGAAGATCTATCCTGGACCCAACATACTGATGCACTCATGAAGAAGTCACACCAGTGGCTATATTTTATTAGGAGGTCTGAGGAGATTTGGTGTATCAACAAAAATGATAGAAAAATTCTACAGATGTACCATAGAAAGCATTCTACCTGGTGACATCACCATCTGGTGTGGAGGCAATAATGCACCAACCTCTCCACCATGAAGGGGAGCAGCCATCATTAAGAGCCTTCACCATCTAGGACATGGCCACTTCAGATTCAGATTTATTTATCAACATGTACATTGACCTTGTTTTGGTTTGGAAGTTTGTGTGCCTCAAAGACCTGGAGAGCTACACTGGCTGGATTTAAGGCTTTATGCTTTGCCTCTTGATAGGATCACCCATGCCAAACAGGTCAAAGGGTAAAGGAAAGATTATGAGTAGTCCACCAGTTTTCTGGGTTCGGGGGTTCAGCTCAGGGCTAACAACTCTGACTGGTCAAATGAAACTGTTACAGAAACAACAATGAAGAATCCTTCTACATCAGCATGCAACAATATTCCCGAGTGTCCACCTGGCCCTTACATGACTAAACTGCGAGGAAGCTACTGACATGATGATGGAAGCCAGAAATGCCACCAGAAGATGGAGGACCTTCATTGCTGCCCAAAACGCCAGCGGCATAATAAGCAAAAAGAAGAATGTACATTGAAACATAGTGGAATGTGTCATTTCTGTTTAACAACTAATACAATCTTGGGTGTGCCTGAGGCAGCCTGCAAATTTCTTCTCCCTGCTCCCATCAGGGAAGAGGTGAAAACATATACTCAACATTTTAGGAACTGCTTTCTCTTTTTGCACTACTTATTTAATTTTTTTTAAATTTTGTGCGGTAATTTTTATGAATTACACTGTTAACAACAAATTTCACAACATGTTTCAGAGATTATGAATCGGTCTCTGATCCTGATTCTGATTCTATAAATAAAAAAATACAGATTGCCAGTCAGGAAGAACCTCCAGAGAGATAAAACCAGGGTGAACATTCCAGGTCAGTAACTTTCCAAAGAACTGGAAAATGAAGATGAATAGCCTTCAGTTGCCATTTTTTGTAGTTCTCATTCATTCATTTTGAATACCTTCCAGATCTTGGTGGGAAGCTTTCATCATGGATCATTGATTCAGTTTCTGTCTCTAAATATTTTCTGTCCTATTGAATATGCCCAGCACTTTTCCCAGCTATGGAGAGAGGTGAAGGGCAACAGCATGACACAGCTAGTAGAGCTGTGGTCTCCCTTCCCCCCAGAAACCTGGGTTCAAGCCTGACTATGGGTGCTGTGTAATTTTTCACTTTCTCCCAGTGACTGTGAGGACTTCCGCTGAATGCTCCATTTTACTCCTGCATCCCAAAGAGAAGCAGGTACGTCCTCCACTTCCTCAGGAGATTTGGGGCAACTCTCAAAAAATGCTGAAGGAACTCAGCAGGTGGGGCAGCATCTATGGAGAGGAACAGTTGATGTTTTGGGCTGAGAACCTTCATCAGGAACGGCAAAGTAAATAAGTAAATAAAATTGGCATGTCCCTTTCAAAACTTAGCAAATTTGATCGATGCACCATAGGGAGCATCCTACCTCGATGTGCTCGTTATGACATCTGCTCTGCTCAGGTCTACAGAAACTGCAAAGAGTTGTGGATACAGCTCAGCTCATCACGGGAACTAGTTACCTCTCTGTAGATGCGGTCTGTACTACTCACTGTCTTAGTAAAGCAGCCAGCATGAAGACCCCGCCTGCTTTGGACACTTCCTCTTCTCTCCTCTCCTATTGGGCAGAAGGTACGAAAGTCTGACAGCATGAACCACCGGGTTTAAGGACAGGTTCTATCCCATTGTCATCAGATTTTTGAAAAGACCTCTTGTACAATAAAATGGCCTCTTGGTCTCACAATCTAACTCATTATGATCATGCACTTGATTGTTTACCTGTACTACAGTTTCTCAGTAGCTTTTATTCTGCATTATTGCTTAACTGTGTTCTATCTCGATGCACTGTGTAATGAGCTGATATGTACAGTACAATCAGTATGCAAGACAAGCTTTTCACTGTACTTTGGTACATGGGACATTAATTCCGGAAGAAGATGGTGCCTGTGAACAATGCAAACAAGGACGAACCTTCCAGATGGCTCAGGAAATAACTTCTTTTACGTTTCCGTCTTCTTTTTCTTGCAAGTGTGGTTCTGCGATTGTTGGAGCCTGTGATCTATATTTTGGTAGTGTGTTCTCAGGCTGATTGTGCAATCTAGTGTTTTGCTGTCACTGAGGATGTTCTGTGAGGCGTGTGGCCTCAAGGCCAAGTTGCCTGGAGATGGGGTGCGAGCCCATAGGTTGCGATTGACTCGATAGCTCACCAATCTCACCAAATAAACTCTGAGGAACATCGAAATCAATGAAGCGATTGCAGAAGTCAGGGGAGGGAGGTGCTGTTCAGCGCCATCTACCAGCTTCTCACTCAATGCTGTCGAAGGAAGGTCCCTGCATTTGGATGCTCTCTTTCTCTCTCCCTTGATGCTGTCAGAGGAGTTCTGGGTCTTAGGTAAGGTTAACAGCACAGTTTGTGTATTAGACTCTGTAGCTCACATTACAAAGTGCTTATGATTTCTGGACGCTCCTTTTCCTGTTGCTATTTTGGCCAATTTTGAATTGGGGCGAACTGCAGATGATCAACACTGAGCTGAACTAAATATGCCTGGACTCTTCTGATTTTGTGTTTTATATTTCTGCGTTTTCTACTCTTCATTTTGTTGCCCTTGGCGTGATTTGTTTTTCTTTGTGCAGGTGGGGGGCATTGATGTTTTTCTTTAAATGGTCTCCATAGCTTTCATTGTTTCATGGCTGTCTGTGGGCAAGATGAATCGCACGGTTATATACTGCATATGTACTTTGATAATAAATGTACTTTGAATCTTTACTAAACCAATTATTGAATCTAGTTGTCCCTAATGTGTGGATGAGTCAGTGAATCTGGGATGAGTTGAAGGGAACGTGAGTGGAGTAATCAAAGAGGGATTAACGTAGGAATAGTGACTTATTTTGCTTATTTATGCAACTGCTTGTTTTATTATAATAGTGTCAGTAACATTATACTGTCTTACATAAATATGCACCTGTATTTAGCCAACCTGTCCATCTTCAGGCCACGCCAGTCAGGGACCTGTGCTAATATTATTTTGTAACTATACGTGCTTGGTTGTGTGTCCTTGGCTCTAGAGAAATAATGTTTCATTTAGCTGTATACATACATTTGGCTGAACGATGATAAACTTGAGCTTAGACTTGAAATGGTTGGTTGATGGTCATTGTGGATTCAATGGGTCAAATTTCTCCACCAAGGGAAATATAAGGCACTCCTTCCCTCCACTAGTCTGCAGGTCACCCCTGGGCAAGGTGTAGCACCTGCTTAGCACCTCGATCAGGGTCACAGGAAGCCATGAGAGCAGATGGTGGATGGTCAAATGAGTGGCCGGTGCATATCACAAGTCCTGGTTATGTGGCCACTGACTCCTGAGTATTGATAATGGCTGGGGTCACCTTTCTTGTAAGGAATCTGCCCAAAAGAAGGAAATGGCAAAGCAATTTTGTAGAAAGAAATGCCAACAACAATCATGGTCATGTGACTACGATTGCCACATCAGGTGACATGGCACTTAATGGCTATGATGATGATGACTCATAAGCATAAAGCCATTTAGCCTTGATCCAATTAGCTGACCATGCAAGATTGTATTAAGAAGAAAACCTTTGGCAAGTATGACTCAAAATAAGCCATACTGGCCTGAAAATGGACTCCCTGACTCCCATGGGGAATCAATGAACTCTGCAGTGAATTCTTCAAAGTGATCACAATCTGAGAAGAAATCTAGGAGAACCTATTTATATAACCATAAACATCTCCCTGGATCCCTGCAGTGAGGCTAAAAACAAAGATTTAAAAGTCAGCAGATAAGCCTACAAGATGCTGCTGTTGGTGCTAGTTCGTCCCCAAGAGCTTCAGAACATCGCTAACATCAGAATTGCCATTGGCCATTCAGCAGCTCTTCAAATCATCAAGAAGCTCCAACTTTCCCCCCTTTCTGAACATTTTTGTTGTGCTAATGAAGAAACAACAAACATTTTGGGAGCAATATGCAAGATGCCAGAGGATTTCAATGCGTGTGGCAGCAGCTGTAGTTAGAAATGAACAGTCGACATTTCAGGTTGACACTTTACATCTGGATTGGGAGATAAAGGGGACATTACCAGTATAAAAATCTGAAAGGAAGGTGTGTAAAAAGAGCTAGAAGGTGATAGGTGGATCAAGGTGAGTGGGGATGATTAGCAGTTGGGGAGAACGGAGATTTATTAGCTTTATTTGTTATATGTTCATCAAAACATCGAAACACACAATGAAATGCATCATTTGTGTCAAATTAAATCAGCTGGGTAGACCAGAAGTATTGCCATGTTTCCTGCACCGGAGAAGCATGTCCACAACCTGATAACATTAACCCATACAGCTGCATCTTTGAAATGTGGCAGGAAAGCTGAGCACCCGAAGGAAACCCACACAGTCACATGGCGAATCTTTAGATCCTGATCTTCCAACAGTTGCTGTAATGGCATTATGCTACTCAGTACACTATAAGTGTCACCCCATGTGGAAATATGTCCCATGTCCTTCATTATCACTAGGTCTCCTGGTGTGGCTCAGCAGCATCGCCGTTAGCCTAATGTTTTACAACGCCAGTGATCCAGGTGCAATTCCCACTGCTGTTCTCTAAGGAGTTTGTATGTTCTCCTAATGACTGCTCTTGTTTCTTGCCACATTGCAAAAACATATCTGTCACATGGGTTAATTGGGGAGCAAGGGCTCATTGGGTCTGGAGGGCCAGTTACCATGCTATCTCTAGATTTTTTTAAACTGGATACTTTGAAATCTGGTTAATTTAGCCATTGGTTAATCAGGGTAGTTGTTTATTTCAGATAACTCTGAAAAAACAATAACAATCCAGGAAAATAGCTGGGATACCCTTTGATTATTTGGGATAATATGCCACTTAATTGATGAGAGCGGGTAAGGTGAAGGAATTCTTAGCAGCCAGTGATAATAATATGATAAAATTCACCCTGCAATTTGAGAAGGAGAAGCTAAAGTCTGTGGAGTAAAGGGAATTACAGAGGTATGAGAGAGGAACTGATTGGTTGGATGGGAACACTAGCAAGGATGATGGCACAGCAGCAATGGCTGTAGTTTCTGGGAACAAATCGCAAAGTACAGGATAAATACATCCTAAAGAAGAAGAAGCATTTTAAAGGCAGGATGATGCAAATGCAGCTGACAAGAGAAGTCAAAACCAACATAAAAGCCAATAGTATTAGATTCCAAAAGTGTCTTCAGATATATGAAGTATAAAAGAGAGGCAAGAGTGGACATAGCACCACTGGAAAATGATGCTAGAGAGGAAGTAATGGGTGACAAGAAATTGGCAGAGGAACGGAATAAGTATTTTGCATTAGTCTTCACTATGGAAGACATTAGCAGTATGCTGGAAGTTCAAGATTGTCAGGGGACAGAAATGAGTGAAGTTGCCATTACTTGGGAGAAGATACTTGACAAACAGAGAGGTCTAAATGTAGATAAGTCAACTGGTCTTGATGGTCTACACCACAGTGCTCTGTACGAGGCAGCTGAAGAGATAGTGGAGGATTAGTAATGATCTTTCAAGAATCAATGGACTCTGGCATGGTTTTGGAGGAATAGAAATTTCCAAATGTCACTCCACTCTTCAAGAGAGTGAGGCAGAAGAAAGGAAATTATAGGCCAGTTATTCTGACTTCAGTGGCTGGGAAGATGTTGGAGTCAATTGCTAAGGATCTGATTTCCGGTACTTGGAGGTACATGAAAATAATCAGTCGATATCAGTATGGATACCTAAAGGGAAAATCTTGTCTGACAAACCTGGTAGAATTCTTTGAAGAAATAACAAGCAGGATAGACAAAGGAGAATCAGTAGATGCTGTGTAATTGGATTTTCAGAAGGCCATTGACAAGGTGCCACACATGAGATGTTTAAAATGTTAAGAACTTATGGTATTAAAGGAAAAATACTAGCATGGCTGATTGGCAGAAGAAAAAAGACGAGTGGGAATAAAGGGAGCCTTTTCTGGTTGTCTACCAGTGACTAGTGGTGTTCCACAGAGGTCTGTGTTAAGACAAATTCTTTTTATGTTATACGCCAATGACAGAATTGATGGTTTTGTGGCCAAGTCTGCAGATGATATGAAGACAGGTCTAGGGGCAGGTAGTGTTGAGGAAACAGAAAGCCTGCAGAAGGACTGAGGCAGATTAGGAGAGTGGGCAATGAAATGGCAGGTGGCATGTAATGCCAGGAAGTGTATGGTCATGCACTTCAGTAGAAGAAGTAAAAGTATAGACGATTTTCTAAATAGAGAGAACATTCAAAAATCTCAAGTGCAAATGGACTTAGGAGTCCCTGTGCAGGATTCCCTAAAGGTTAATTTGCAGGTTGAGTAGGTGGTGAGGAAGGCAAATCCAATGTTGGCATTCATTTTGAGAGGATTAGAACATAAAAACAAGGACATAACGTTGAGGATTTATAAGGCACGGATGAGGTGTTACTTGGGGTATTGTAAGTAGGTTTGTGCCCCTTATCTAACATTGGAAAGGGTTCAAAGGAGTTTCACAAAAATTATTCCAGGATTGGAAGGTTTATCATATGAGTAGCATTTGATAGCTCTGGGCCTGCACTCATTGGAATTCAGAAGAATGGGGGGGGGGGTGCATCTCGTTGAAATGGCTCAATAGATTGAGAGGATGTTTCCTATGGTGGGGAAGTCTAAGACCAGATAAGACAGTCTCAGAAGAGAGTGTCATCCATTTAGAACAGAGATGAGGAGGAATTTCTTTAGCCAGAGAGTAGTGCATATGTGGAATTTGTTGCCGCATGTGGCTGTGGAGACCAAATCTTTGGGAATCTTTAAGGCAGCGGTTGATAGATTCTTGATTAGACAGGACATGAAAGGATACAGGGAGAAGGCAGGAGATTGGGACTGAGGGGGAACTGGATCAGCTATGATGGTCCAAGTGGCATAATTCTGGTCCAATATCTCATGGTCTTATGGCCTTAATTGAGGAAGGAGACCGTTGCTGGACATTTTCTCTCTAATGTCAGTTGCATGCATGTTTTGTGGCTGTTAGATTATGCTTACAGTGAACAGTTTTTAAATAGCATCACTTGCATGTGTTTATTTCAACAAGCAGTGATTTTTGTCACTGATAGTTGGTGAGAAATAAGCAGTAAGACAATTCAGAACTGTTTTCTTACTGCAGTTTCAAGCATTCAGACTTGGAAATGCCAGAAACAGCCAGGAGTGAAAATGAAACGATTTCACAACTTCAACAAGTTAGGCACAACAAAGAATTTGAAGGAATCAACAATTAACTGGAATGTTATCCTTGGTTCCTATGGGACACCCACCTTTCATCTGTGGCTCCAAGTAGCTGTTTGAATGCGACAGCAGCCACACCCCGGTACACACCTTTGACAGGTGGGCTAAAGCGGATAAGGGTAGCCAGAGGGTTTCATACCCCAGTGAGCTTGGGACATGACTGTCCTCGTATGCAAAGTCAGCACCAGCAGACTGGGTGTATAAGATCTACAGGGAGATCCAAAGGCATAGAATGCGGTTCTGTTGAAAGCAAAGGGCACGACGAGACACAGAAGTCATGGTCATTCAATGCAACCAGTGAAGACCCCAGCTGTGAAGTTCACTCGTTCCACCGGACCCAAACTTTTGAGGTCGAGAGAGTGGGACTGCCCCAGTGCAATAGTACTTTTCCATTTTAAAAACTCTTCCACATAGATTTCCTGTCATCATCAGATAACCACCAGTCGTATTGGTAATGTTCTAATTTGTTCTGTACTTCATTTAAGTACATAATTTGTTACTCAGTTAAATGGTAGTTTGTCTTTTTTATACCTTTTTAACTATTTCCATGAACCTTTGACTAATTGGACCAAAATGTAAATGGGCCCCATGTGTCCCAATTAACCAGAATTCACTGTATACAGGAACTCCCGTCCCACCAATGGAGTACCTTCACTAGAAGGACTGCAGTGGTTCAAGAAAATAACTCGTAACCACCTTCTCAAGGGCAATTATAGACGGGCAATAAATTCTGGACCTGCCAAGAAAACTCTCGCCCTGAAAAAAACCTCATTTAATTGCAAATGAGCCTATTATATATGCAAATAATGGACATATGCATATTACAGGAAACAAGACATTTGCTGCCATTTGATTTAGGAGATGAAAGGCTAACGTCTATAAAACATCTTGCTTAACCTTGGACTTCCCAGAACGCTTTGGAAACAACTGATTATAAAGTGTTGTCATCTGTGTAGTGACAATGAGGACTGATCGATACACAGAAAACTCCATGAGTGATACATTAACACAAATGCAAGGATTAGCACCTCACATTCTACCTGTGAAGACTACAGCTTTTTCTCCCATAGCCCACTCTCTCTTCTCCTATTGGAGTTCTTCTTTACCGTTCCCACCTATCATCTCCCAGCTTCTGACTTCATCTCCTCTCCCCATAAGTTTCTATAACTACCAGTAAACACTCTACACTCACACTATTTTACACCCCAACTCACCATTTTTATTTTTTTCTTCTCTTTTGGTGGCCTCTCACCCTTTCCCTACCACTTCAGAACCATCATAACCTGCTCCCTGGTTCTCTACTTTTTTCCTTTTATTCCATGGTCTACGTCCTCTGTTCTTCATCAGTCCTTTCCCTCTTCCACCTCTCACCTGTCAGCTTCTTAAATTATCTCCTAGCCCACTTACCCACCTTCCCCCTAACTTGGCCTCACCTATCACTTGCCAGCTTGTGCTCCTCCCCATCTGCTTCTTTCCTCTCTCCCCACCTTGATTCCATAATTTCAATTACCTGCTACCCCCACGCCGTCCTTTGGCTTCTCCATCTGAACTGAATGGAATTGACTTTATTACTTACATCCTTCATATACATGAGGTGTAA
This sequence comes from Hemitrygon akajei, assembly GCF_048418815.1. NCBI lineage: Eukaryota > Metazoa > Chordata > Chondrichthyes > Myliobatiformes > Dasyatidae > Hemitrygon > Hemitrygon akajei. The sequence goes on along the minus strand of NC_133138.1, from coordinate 36,140,440 downwards.
AAATCCTTACGTTACGTCTCCATCTAAATGTGCAATGTGCAATTTATAGTAATTTATAATAAATAGTATGTACAACAGAGCAGTCAATATAACATACAGTTGTATCAGTATGAATTATTCAATCTGATAGCCAAGTGGAAGAAACTGTATCAGAGCTTGTTGGTCCTGGCTTTTATGCTACGGTACCTTTTCCCAGGTGGTCACAGCTGGAACAGTTTGTTGTTGGGGTGACTCGGGTCCCCAATGATCCTTTCAGCTCTTTTTACACACCTGTGTCTGTAAATGTCCTCAATAGTGGGAAGTTCACATCTACAGATGCATTGAGCTGTCTGCACCACTCTCTGCACAGTCCTGCGATTGAGAGAAGTACAGTTCCCATACCAGGCAGTGATGCAGACAGTCAGGATGCTCTCAGTTGTACCCCTGTACAAAGTTCTTAGTATTTGGGGGCCCATTCCAAACTTACTCAACAGTCTGAGGTGAATGAGGCGTTGTTGTGCCTTTTTCACCACACTTCCAGTATGTACAGACCACGTGAAATCCTCAGTGATGTGTATGCCGAGGAACTTAAAGCTATTCACCCTCTCAACCCCAGATCTATTGATGTCAATAGGGGGTCAGCCTGTCTCCATTCCTCCTGTCGTCCACAACCAGCTCCTTTGTTTTGGCGACATTGAGGGAGAGGTTGTTTTCTTGACACGACTGTGTCAGAGTGATGACTTCTTCTCTGTAGGCTGCCTCATTATTATTTGAGATTAGGCCAATTAGTGTAGTATCAACAGTAAATTTAATTAGCAGATTGGAGCTGTGGGTGGTGACACAGTCATGGTTATACAGATTTCCCTCTATCCTGTTCCTCCTGCTCACCTACCCTATCCCTCAGCCCCACCTCACTTTGTTTTTCCCCTCCTCTACCCACCCCATCTGCCCACCTCGCACACACACACACTCCTCCCACTGGAGAACCCCCCCCACCTCCCGCCACACACACACACACACACACACACACACACACACACACACACACACACACACACACACACACACACACACACACACACACACACACACACACACACACACACACACACACACTGTTCCCATCTACCCTCCCCACTGATTTGGTGCAGATGCTTTTTTAGAGTGGGGGGCTGCAGTTGTCTTGCTGCTACTTGTGAGTGGGAGGGGGGAGCTGGAGGGACCCTATGGGGTTCTAACATTTGACTGTCATTCATTATTTGGGGCACCCCTCTGTTTTCATGGATGTTTGTGAAGAAAAATTATTTGAGGATGTATATTGTATACATTTCTCTGACATTAAATTTACGCTTTGACTTATTGCTCCTCTTTCCTTTTCTATCACATTCCATGTTCTGCTTCCATCTCTCACCTCAGAGCCTCTCTCACTATTTCCACTCACCCTTCCTCCATCTGGCAATCACCCTCCTCACCTAGATCCAGTTATCACCTGCCACCTCTTGCCTCAACCTTCACTCCACACCTTTCTCCTCATTTAGGAGAACTACGATTGTTTAAAATCATTTCCAGGACACAATTGTGATGTAAAAATAAATAATTCTTACTCCACATCTGACACACAGAAATAAAAACACAATGAGATAAAGAACACAATAATTAAAACAGATAATAAATACGTAAGAAACAGTAGCTTATATACTGTACAATAGGGTGGCAGGGTGAAGATACATCTCTGCCAAAGGAGGTGTAAGGCACTGCTTCCCTCTGCTCGTGCCTGCAGGTTACCCTTGGGGAAGGTATAGCACCAGCTTAGCTCCCACCGATCAGGGTCACATGGGAGCAGGTGCTGGATGATCGTACGAGGAGCTGGTGCATATCACCATTGCTGTTTACAAGGCCACTGACGCCAGGCAAACAGAAGAGTATTGGGAAGAGTATTGATAACAGCTGGGGTCACCCGTCTTGTAAAGACACTGCCCAGAAGAAGGCAACGGCAAACCATTTCTGTGGAAAAAAATCTCCAAGAATAATCATGGTCATGCAGTCCATGGTCGCCCACATCACATGACATGGCACATAATGATGATGATGTAACTTGATTGTACAATCTATCAACAATGTAAGGCTATATACAGAACTGTCTGTATGTGAGGTGACTCTGACAAGAAATGATAAAGTTGTAGTAGTGGGAGATGTGTTGGGGTGAGTTTGTGGGTGGAAGAGTTGATCCCCCTTACTGCTTGGGGGAAGTAACTACTTTTGAGTCTGGTGATCCTGGGGTGGATGCTACATAGCTCCTTCCTGAAGGGAGTGGGACAAACAGTCCATGAGCAAGGGGGGTGGGATCTGTTATAAAAGTGCTGTCTTTTACTGACTCCTTTCCGTATATATTGTGTATCCTTGATTGCAGGTGGGCTGGTGTTGTTTCCGGCTATCTTTCCCTGCACTTTCAGTCCAGATAGAGGGTCCTGACTCTCCGTGATTGCTTAATCATTTTTATTATAATATCGATTGAGTGATTTATCTCAGCCATTGAGAATAGCTTCTCTAATCTTTATATATTTTATTTTTTATTTAGAGATACAGTGTGGGATAGGCCCTATCGGCACCACCCAGCAACGATACCTATTTAACACTAGCCTAATCACAGGACAATTTACAATGACCAATTATCCTGCTAAATGTCTTCAGACTTTGGGAGGAAACTAGAGCACCCGGAGGAAATCCACATGCTCATGGGGAATGTGTACAAATTCCTGAAAGACAGCGCCAGTATTGAGCTCTGAACTCTGGAGTGCCCTGAGCTGTAATAACGTGGAGATAACAGGATCGTATCACTGACTATGGAACACTCCATCAGCACTTCTGAAAACCATAAAACGTTTAATGATTCATTACGTATCATGTCGTTTGACATGAGCATCCGTTTTTTTTTACAGAAGTGACTTGCCATTCCCTTCTTTTAGGTAGTGCCTTCACAAGATGGGTGGCCCAGCCATTATCAATCGTCTGCCGAGATTGATGTTACTGAACATTGTTATGCCCTTGGCCCCCTCCTTTGTGAGAATCGCAAGAGCCCTAGTCGACGGGGGGTCAACTGACCCAAGAGAGAAAGAGACGTGCTGAATAGACACAGGAAAATGGGAGAGAGAGAGGGGGACGTGCAGAAGACCACGTTCTCCCAAGAAGCAGAATAAAGGCGACATTGACTATTGTCTCATGGAGACCACGTGAAAAGCCCTCGGGCAAAGTGGGCTGGTTGAGAGAGAGATCGCATTACCTGCAACTTGATTGACACCTGCGATCCCGTGACGAAGTATAAAGGAGGGTCTGAGGGGAGGGAACCCTCAGACGCACCAAGGAGACACCAAGGAAGCACGATACCGATTCCCGTGGGAGCGGGAAGCCATTTTGAAGGAAGCCACGTGCGTTAGATTCCAAATGTTGAATCTGTGGCTAGAACCAACGAAAGACTGCTTTTAACTAACAACGGGGAAGCCTGCTCCCCTGATTCCAAGGGTTTGCTCTGCAAAGACAACGGGCAAGTGTTTATCTTTTCTAAACCATCTCTCTCTCTCCAACGTGAAAACCACAGCGGTTCCCACAAGGGAAAAGCCTGCAAACTTCTGAGTGACTCTTTATATTTCAATTGGACTCAGTATTACCCCTAGACAACTATAGAGCTTATTTCTGATTGATTATTGTTACACCGGTGTTTTGGATTGAGTTTTGATGATGTATATGATCTGAATGTTGTGTGTTAACCATACGTTTGTGCCCTTTTTGAATAAAACGTTTGAAAATAGTAGCATCCGACTCAGCTGATCCATCTATCTTTGCTGGTAAGTTACCTGGTTACGGGGTTACGTAACAACATCATCTGGCTAAAGAAATTGGGTTCTTGTTGAAATTATGTATAATTTATTGGGTGGTAGGGCGGGGATACATCTTTACCAATGGAGGTGTAAGGTGCTCTGTCTTTCCACTAGCCTGCAAGGTATAGTACCTGCTTAAGCCCGTGATTAGGATTATCTGAAGCCATGACAGCAGGTGGTGGATGGTCATATGAGCAACTGGTGCATATCACAAGTCCCTGATCATGTGACCACTAATGCCCGATCTCTGAGTGGTATTGATAATTGCTGGGTTCACCCCTCTTGTAAATACACTGCCCAGAAGAAGGGAATGGCAAACTATTTTTGTAGAAAAAAATTGCCAAAAACAGTCATGGTCATAGACCACAATTACCCACAACATACAACATGGCACATGATGATGATGATAATTTATGACTAACTTATGCTTTTCTCATGAATGCTACTTATATAATCTAATGTGCATGCAATGCTGCTGCAGGTAAGTTTTTCATTGCACCTGTGCATACATGTACTTGTGCACATGCCAATCAACTTGACTTTCACTTTGCCTCAGAAAAGTTCTCTATCCACTTGAGGCTTGGTAACATATCTAAATGTAAAGAACTAAAATCCCAACTCAGAAAAACTGAGAGCGTATGACAGGGTCTAAAAATCATAATAACAATAGAACAGTGGTCCAGGTAGACTGGGAAGCCCGAGTGTGAGGAGCAGAGGTGAAGCTCGGCCTGAACTTGCTTGCTCTCCAGTGATGTTCATTCCTCCCTCCAGCAGCTGTTGTCTCTGTGAGTTGCACTGCATGCTTGCCCTGCTGATCTGAGGAAGTGATATTGAGGTTTGGACCTACTCTGGCTGTTCCTGGCAGCAGATCTAACGAATCAATCTGGTTCGGATTGCTGTCATTCGCTTCTGTTGTTTGCATGATATTTGTTTTTTCTCCCCCCTTTTGTCTGTGCAGGTGCTAGACTTTGCCCAAGGGTGATCTTCAGAACTAGCGGAGGGAAAGAGTGCCTCTAGTAGAGATGTGTCTCCACCTCACTACCCGAGTGATCATTACAATATCTCATTGATTTATAAGGGTATGCTGAACGCTGTGTTAATGGTCACAAGATATGTTTGGAAAAAGACAGGCTGTGTCGAGGACAAAACATCAAAGAGTTTGCCTGTTTCTGAATCTCTTTGCTTTGTAAATGTATTGAGCAGCCTTTTGCATTTTGATTGGACTGCATCCGAGGGCTGGAAATCACAATCGGTACCTGGAACCCAGAGGTGATTTCCCAAGTGAGTCGGAATTCAAATTTCCCACGACAACAGTGACAATAGCAACAATCAAGCGGTGACTCTTACCACATCTCTTGGACACTGGAATTGTCTGGGTCTGATGAACCCAGCCTATTACATGTGGCACATTGTTGGAGCTGTACACTGGGACTTGAACACACAGGATCCTAAATGAATGGCTAAAGCACAACCCACAGGCAGCAAATAGCCACTAAGGTTTATACGGTGGATGTGTTACATGGACATGGCCACTTATAACAAACTTAGGGAAATTGAATGGCTATAGGACAGTGGGAAACTGGGAAGTAGGGGAGAGGAACAGGAACCACATAGCCTGATCATGCAGTACAACAATTCCCTTCTGCAAGCCAGCCAGCAACACCTGTCTTGAAAGATTATGCAGAGCAGACTATTAATTCACACGTAGACATGCAGAATGGTGAGTATCATGACTGTATCATAACCGGTACAAGTGCAATGGAAAAGACTACAGAAGGAGGATACAACCCAGTTAATCACAGGCAAATCCCACTTACATGGAGCACGTCACAGGAAAGTAGCACCCATCATCAAGGACCCCAACCATCCAGACCATGCTTTCATCTTGCAACTGCCATCTGGCAGGAAGTACAGAAGCTTTAGGTCCCACTTCACCAGGTTCAGAAACAGTCATTATCCCACAAACTTCAGGCTGCTGAACCAGCATGAATAACTTCCTGAACGTCAACTATGAACTGATTCCACAACCTATAAACTCACTTTCAAGGACTCCACAACTCATGTTCACGGTATTATCTTTTGCACAATTTGTCTTCTTTTTTACACTGGTTGTTAATGAGTCTTTGTTTATGTATAATTTTTCATAAAGTCCACTGTATTTTATTATTTTCCTGAAAGCGCCTGCAAGAAAATAGATACAAAGGTATGATACATTGTCATGCCACAGTCTGGCCAGCTCTGGTGACGAGGTCTCTTATCAATTTTAGAATTCTGGCTCATTGGACAACTCCCAATCCAGAATAGCTGATCTCCTATTGGGCTCTATAAAAGCATCCATAGGCACTCTAGAAATTCCCCCTTTTAGAATCCAGCACCAACCTAATTTTCCCAATCTACCTGCATATTGAAATCCCCCATGACTATTCTAACATTTCCCTTTTGCCGTGCATTTTCTATCTTCCATTGCAATTTGTAGACTTCATCCTTACTACTGTTTGGGGATCTGTATACAATTCATCAAGTCCCTTGTACTTCCTTAGCTCTATCCACAATTCAATACCTTCTGATGCTATGTCACCTCTTTCTAATGATTTGATTTCATTTTCTATCAACTGAGCAATGCTCTCCCATCTGCCTCCTTGTCTGTCCTTTCAATACAATGTGTTTCTTTGGACAATGCCATCTTTCTTTTGTGAATTTTTTGCTCAATTCTATCTCTGGTCTACTCTGCACTTGGCTCCATCTGTTTTAAGTCCTTTCTGAAGCTGAAATTTGCCATAACAACCCTTGTTCAAATCCAGACTAGATTTCAAAAAGTAAATCTAATTTAAAAAGTAAATAGGAACTGCTCCTGTAACAGTAAGCGTACTTTGATAACAAATATATTTCGACTTTGACTTGACTTTGACTATTCAGTGATTTGCAAATCAGTTACTTTTTGAAATTTCCCTTGTCCTCACTTGAGCGTTGCATTGAGGCAGCAGCATTCTCTGAGTGTGATGGAAACTTGTAGAAGAAAGCTGAATGAAAAGTACTTTATTTCCTCAGAAAGTGTCCTAAAAACATCCAATCAGCTCAAGTACCTGTAGCAAATTATTAACACTCCCCTATCTCATTTTTCTACTATATTCTTCTGCCCATAAAGAAAAGGAGCTTTCATTTACATGGCATCTTTCATGACCTGAGGACATCGCAAAGCTTCGCACAGCCAATTAAATTCTTTTGCAATGCAATCACTGTTGCACTGCAGAGAAATGTTTAGCATTTCCAGTACACGTGGGAGGAATAAGAGTTCTAAAGCATATATCGCATGCAAATTTCACATTTACTGGAACTACTGAATTATATGAAAAAAAATCAAATGTCTTGAAGTGTAATTTGGTTCCTAGCAGTGCGAGGCTTTCTGAGATCATGACAAAGCTACTGAAATGCAGAGATATACACTCAATGGCCACTTTATTAGGTACCTCCTGTACCTAATAAAGTGGCCACTGAGTGAATGTTACTGATTTTCTGTTGCTGTGGCCCATCTGCTTCAAGGTACAATGTGTTGTGTATTCAGAGATGATCTTCCACACACAATTGTTGTAACATGTGGTTATTTGAGTTCCTCTCATCTTCCTGTCTGCTTGAACCACTCTAGCAATTATCCACTGATCGCTCTCATTAACAACACATTTTTGCCCAGAGAAAATTCACTCACTGGATTAGTTTAGTTTCTTACACAATCTCTGTAAACTCTAGGACAGTTGTGCATGAAAATCCGAGTTGATCAGCAGATTCTGATATACTCAAACCACCCTGTCTAGCACCAACAATGATTCTATGGTAAAAGTCACTGAGATCACATTTCTTCCCTGTTCTGATGCTTGGTCTGATATCCACACTGTCACTTATGTATACACAAAATTCTAAAGTGCACACAAGTACAAACACTCAATAATATACATCTAACACACCTGCTGCCTCATATGTTCTAAGTTCTAAGTAAGTTTATTATAAAAGTTAATACATATAGCATATACATCACCATATACAAACCTGAGTACGTTTTCTTTTTTGCACTCATAGTAAGTACAAAAAACACAACAACCACAACCAACAGGGCGGACAACAGGCAATGTGTGATAAAAATTAAACTCTGCAAATACAAAAAGAAAATTAATAATAATATTAAAAATAAAATAAATAAATAAGCAATAAATATGGGGAACATGAGACAAAGATCTTTAAAAGTGAGCTCATAGTTTGTGGGAACAGTTGAATGATGGGGCGAGTGAAGTTGAATGAAGTTATCCACGCATGATAGTTGAGGGGTAATAACTGTTTGTGAACCTAGTGGTGCCATTCCTGAGGCTCCTGATCCGTTTTGCTGACGGTAGCAGCAAGAAGAGTGCATGGTCCTCCTTGAATATAAAATTAATTATGTCCTTTCTTCATTAAGATATAAAAATGTACATAATTATAACACAAGATGTTCTGCAAATGCTAGATATCCAGAGCAAACCATACAAAATGCCAGAGGAACAGCAGGTCACACAGCATCTGCATGTACTGCTTTGTGTAAAAGTCTCAGGCACATATACATAGCAAGGGTTTTAAGACTTTTGCACAGTACTGTAGTAACTTTATGTATTACACCTTACTGCTATCACAAAAAAGCAGATTTCATGACATTTGTGAGTGATGATAAACATAATTCAGATATGCGTCTTTGAATCATATTTTAGAGACTGAGAATGGAAAGGTGGCAGAGAGAGGGGGATAATGGTTGGGAAAAGGGGAAGTGAGAGAGGAGGAAGTGGGAAGTACCAGAGAGACATTCCGTAGTGATTAATAAACCAATTGTTTGGAATCAAATTACCTTGCCTGGTATTGCAGGACTTGGTGTGCTGGCACCCGCTCTACCATGGAGGCCTTTTAATCTTTAGTCGGATTCAATGAGAACCTCCTTATTCTTTTAAACTTCTGTTTTAAATATACCCAATGACTTTGCCATCAGATGAATCCAGATATATCTTAATAAAGTTTCAGCATTACTTCCATATTTGCAGGAGGTATAGAAGCCTTAAATACCATCCCACCAGGCAACCTGGATGGTGGCGCAGTGACATCAGCGCCGGACTCTGGAACGGAGCTTCCTGGGTTCAAATCCAGATGGGCCATTCCCGAGTATGCTTTCCATCCGTGCCGGGTTGAGTGTTGAGCTCGACCTCGTAAAATAAAGAAAAATACTGCAAAATGTCTGTGTGAGGAGTGGTGCGCCACACACAGTCTTTCGTTCCGCACCTTGTAAGGCATGAAAATGCCCGACGCTGGCCTCTCAGGCCTGAATCGACATTATCAGGCTGAGGATCAATTACAACCATCATGTTCTTGAACCAACTTCAACAACCCTAATTTCTTCCTTATGGACAACTGGATGTATAACCATGCATTTGTATTTTTTGCACTAATATCTTGGATTGCACTGTTTCCTTTCTTCACTGTCTTGCATATTTTATGCATGACTTATTTTATTCTGTTCATTGTTTGTATCTATGTACGAAGTACATTTATTATCAAGATGTGTATAGAGAAAACTGTTCTGAGATCAGACAGACAGACAGACATACTTTTTGATCTGCCCTCTCACAAGCAGCCACCAAACAAGGAACCAGCAAGGAACATGGCCATAGAAAATATCAAACATCCAAAACACTGGGAGAAAAGGAACAAATCACGCAAACAGCAAAAAGTGAGCAAACAACACATAGAATATCAAACATCATGTGGTGCTATCTGACTGCAGGTCACAGAGCCAATCTTTACTGAAGTGCCCCAATCAAACAGCAAAATAGTAGAGTAACCAGACGCTAAAAACACATGCAACATGAGCCTCAAAGTCCCCCAAAACAAGTTCACAATCACAAATGTCACTGATTAATCTATGCAACGTAGAACCCAAGACTTCTGCACTCTCCTTCAACAGCAGTTAGCTAGAGGGAGAGGATGTCTGGTGAATTGCAAACAGAGGGTGCCGTCCGTCCACCCGCCCTCCGATCTCATCCTCGTCAACTTCAACCTTGCTGGATGGCTCAATCAGAGAGAATCAATGGAGCTCAACTCCAGGAACATACTCCATTCCCAACCTCACTGAACTCCATTGGAGGCAGCAACACACAATTGGCATAAAAACACACCATCAAAATGTAAATCACAGGTTCCAGTCACACACACAGCTTAGTAGTAGAATTATATTTGAAAGAAGTAAAATAAATAGTTTTATGGACTGTCTACAGGATGTCTCCATTGATTATGTTGTTTGCTGGCGCCATCTTGTCAACATTCCAGTTAGGAAGATTTTTCACTGTACTTGTACCTTACCTCGGTTGTGCATACAACAAGAATTGGCTTCTTATTGTCACATGTACTGAAATACTTGTCTTGCATACTGTTCATACAGATCAAATCATTACACAGTGCATTGAACAAAGTAAAGAAAAACATGCATGATCATAAGTGAGTTAGCTTGAGGCATCAAGACAAGGGAACCATTCACAGCCATATACAAAATTCTGGAAAACTCACCAGTTCAGGTAGCATCTATGGTGGAGAAGGAACAGTTGACTTTTCAGTCTATGATGTCTCATCAGGATGGGAAAGGAAGAGGGATGAAGCCAAATAAGAAGGTGTGGGAAGAGCAGAGGACTACAAGTTGGCAGGTGATAAGTGAAGTCAGGTGAAGAGGAAGGTGGGTGGGAGGGGAGGGGAATGAAGTCAGAAGATGGGAGGTGATAGTTGAAAGAGGTAAAGGGCGGAAGAAGGAGGAATCTAGCAGGAGATGGCAGTGGACCATGGAAGAAAGGGGAGGGTGGGGGGGGAACCAGAGGGAAGTTATGGGCAGTTTAGGAGAAGAGAAGAAGCAAAAGAGAAGTCAAAACAGGGAATAGAAAAAGTGAAAGGAGGGATCTGTTCAGTAGTCTTATTACAGTGGGTTAGAATCTGCTCTTGATTCTGGTGGTATGTGCTTTCAGGCTTTTGCATTTCCTGACCAATGGAAGAGGATGGTGTTTGATCATACATACATATAAAAGGAGTTCTTTGATGCTGGTGGAGAGAATGTCTTTGGGCCAGGATTGGAAGTGATGGAAAGGGATAAAGGCATGCCTACGCTTGCCGCCACTGGGGCTTTAGAGCAGAGGAAGGAATATGAAAGAATCGCCTGGTTTCCTTTGAAGAATTGTTTGTTTCCTGCACTGATTGAGCAGATTTTGACTCAGACTGCATTTGTGGCTGAGTGATATGAAGGGCCATTGAAGTCTTGTACTTGATGTTGCCTGGGAACAGTAGAATGTGGCTGGGGTCTGCTTACTTGATTAGTGTAATGTACTAATTGTGTAATTAAGCTATTTCTCATGTATTAACTAGATTAGAACCGTATGGTTATAAGCAACTGTTTGAAAGCTTAAAGTAAATTTATTTATCAAAGTACAAACAGTATGTGTCATCTTGTACCACCCTGATATTTATTTTCTTGTATGTATTCACAGCAGAACAAAGAAATACAATAGAATCAATGAAAAACTACACACAAACACTGACAAAAAACCAATGTGTGAAAGAAGACCATCAGTGCAAGTACAAAAATAATAATAGTAACAAACTGATCACTTACACAGGCACAATCAAGTGCCAGACATCATTCACCAACATCTTGGTTTAAAATACAACCTCATAAAAGAGATCAAACCCTACTACAAATAGGAGCCTTGTGCAGTTTTAGAGCCAGAATACCACAAATTTCATTATGACCACACCGTTATTACAGATTGGACAATCCAGAATAACCAGCCAGATGGAATATTACAGGATAAACAGACAAGAAAAACTTGTTTAGTAGATAGAGGTATTCCAATCGCACATAACTTACAGAAATCAATAAGTGAAAAACACCAGAAATATGCTGAATTAAAAGAGGAAATATGAAGACTTTGGGACATGATCAAGGTATACCTTGTCCCCATAGTAATATAGGAAAATAAGACCACAAGATATAGGAGCTGAAGTAGGCCATTCAGCCCATCAAGTCTGTTCTGCCATTCAATCATGGGCTGATTCAATGCTTCCAGTCATCCCCACTCCCCTGCCTTCTCCCCATACCCTTTGATGCCCTGGTTAATCAGGAACCTATCTATCAATGCCTTAAATACACCAAATTAGTTGGCCTGCACAGCCACTCGTGGCAACAAATTCCACAGATTTACCATCCTCTGACTAAAGTAATTTCTCTGCATCTCAGTTCTAAATAGAGTTGAGAGAATGAGTAATTTCAAGTTTCTGGGTGTCAATATCTCTGAGGACCTAATTTGGACTCAACATATGGAAGTGACATATACAGGAGGAAAGGCAGCGACAATATGCCATTAGGAATTTAAGGAGATTTGGTTTGTCACCTAAAAAACTCGGAATCCTCTGCAGATATACCATGGGGAGTATTGTGACAGACTGCATCACTGTCTGATTTGAGGGGGGTGGGGGTGGCATTGCAGAGGAATGATAGAAGCTGCAGAGAGTTGTGAAATTAGTCAGCTCCATCATGGACACCAGACTCCGTAGTATCCAAGACATTTACAAGAACAATGCCTCACAAGTGTGACCCTGACCACCCAGGGCATGCCCTTTCTCATTGTTACCATCAGGAAGGAGGTACAGAAGCGTGAAGGCACACAGTCAGTGATTCAGGATTAGCTTCTTTCTCTCTGTCATATGATTCCAAAATGGACATAGAACCCACGAACACTACCTCACTCCTTTTTTAAAATTTCTGTTTTAGCTCTAGTTATTATAACTATTTAATATACACATACTGTACATATTAACTGTAATTCATGTTTTTCTTTTTTTCTATATTTACAACATATTGCATTGTACTGTTGATGCATAGTTGACAAATCTCATGCCACGGTATTAAACTGAAACATCACTACTGAGTCTCTGTGGGTGGAGGTTAGGGACAGGAAGGGGTTAATAACACTACTGGGTGTTTTTTTATGGACCACCTAATAGAAACAGGAACATCGAGGAGCAGATAGGGAGACAGATTCTGGAAAGGTGTAATAATAACAGGGTTGCTATGTTGGGAGATTTTAATCTCCCCAACTATCGATTGGCATCTCTCTAGAGCGAGGGGTTTAGATGGGGTAGAGTTTGTTAGGTGTGTTCAGAAAGGTTTCTTGAGACAGTATGTAGACAAGCCTACAAGAGGAGAGGCTGTACTTGATCTGGTATTGGGAAATGAACCTGGTCAGGTGTCAGGATCTCTCAGTGGGAGAGCATTTTGGAGATAGTGATCACAATTCTATTTCCTTTACCATAGCTTTGGAGAGGGATAGGAACAGACAAGTTAGGAAAGCGTTTAATTGGAGTAAGAGGAAACATGAGGCTTTCAGGCAGGAACGTGGAAGCATAAATTGGGTACAGATGTTCTTAGGGAAATGTATGGAAGAAATGTGGCAAATGTTCAGGGGATATTTGCATGGCAGTCTGCATAGGTACATTCCAATGAGACAGGGAAAGGATGGTAGGGTACAGGAATCATGGTATACAAAGGTTGTTAAAAATCTAGTCAAGAAGAAATGAAAAGCTTATAAAAGATTCAAAAAACTTGGTAATGATAGAGATCTAGAAGATTATAAGGCTAGCAGGAAGGAGCTTAAGAATGAAATTAGGAAAGCCAGAAGGACTCATGAGAAGACCTTGGCAGGCAGGATTAAGGAAAACGCCGAGGCATTCTACAAATATGTGAAGAGCAAGAGTATAAGGTGTGAAAGAATACAACTAATCAAGTGTGACAGTGAGAAGTGCGCTTGGAACCAGAGGAGATAGTAGGGATATTTAATGAATACTTTGCATCAGTATTCACTATGGAAAAGGATCTTGGTGATTGTCGGGATGACTTACCGCAGACTGAAAAGCATGAGCATGTAGATATTAATAAAGAGGATGTGCTGGAGCTTTTGGAAAGCATCAAGTTAGATACGACTCTGGGATCAGCAAGATATACCCCAGGCAACTGAGGGAGGTCAGGGAGGAGATTGCTGAGCCTCTGGCAATGATCTTTGCATCATGGATGGGGATGGGAGAGATTCTGGGGTATTGGAGAGTTGCAGATGTTTTTGTCTTATTCAAGAAAGGAAGTAGAGATAGCCCAGGAATTATATACCAGTGAGTCTCACTTCAGTGGTTAATAAGCTGATGAAGAAGATTCTGAGAGGCAGGATTTATGATCATTTGGAGAGGCATAATCTGATTAGGAATAGACAGCATGGCTTTGTCAAATGCAGATCATGCCTTACGAGCCTGATTGAATATTTTGAGGATGTGACTAAACACATTAATGAAGTTATAGTAGTAGATGTACTGCATAATGAATTTCAGCAAGGCATTTGATAAGGTACCCCATGCAAGACTTACTGATAATGAAAGGAGGCATGGGATCCAAGGGTACATTGCTTTGTGGATCCAGAATTGGCATGCCCACAGAAGGCAAAGAGTGGTTGAGGATGGATTATATTCTGCACGGATGTTGGTGACCAGTGGTGTGCCTCAGGGATCTGTTCTGAGACCCCCTTCTCTTCGTGATTTTTATAAATGACGTGGATGAGGAAGTGGAGGGATGGGTTAGGAAATTTACTGATGACACAAAGGTTAGGGGTGTTGTGGATAGTGTGGAGGGCTGTCAGAGCTTACAGTGGGACATCAATAGGTGTCACAAGGTGGGGACAAGGGTGCTGGGAGAGGACCCACACGCGGGACACAAGCACGTCTTTCTTAGGTACAATTAAATAGCGTTTATTACTCGCTATACAGAAGATCGGGAAATCAAGGAGGACAAAGAAGAACACGAACCTCGGACTAGGGGACTAGGGACTAGGATCGCCGCAGACCTGGGACTTGGAAACAGGGAACTGGGATCACCGCGGCCATGACTTGGACAGGGGGAACACGGACAGCCGCGGACCTTGGACTTGGACAGGGGGAACATGGACAGCCGCGGCCATGACTGGGACCCTGGGGACTGGGACTGTCACGGCCCTTGGACTTGGAGACTGGGACCTTGATTCACCGCCGCCAGACACTTGGATACCATGGATCGCTGCAGCCAGAAACATGGACACCAAAACACAGGACAAGGAATCTTGACCCAGGACTTCTCCTCCAGATCAGGCATCGAGCCGGGACTCTTCTTCAGGGGTAGACACAGACAATGGGCATGAACGTCGAGCCGGAACTCTGCCTTCCACTCAGGCACCGAGCCAGGACTCTTTGAAGGGTAGACACGGACAAGGGGCGTGAACGTCGAGTCAGGACTCCGCCTTCAGCTCAGGCACTGAGACAGGACTCTTCGAGGGGTAGACATGGACAAGGGGCATAAACGTCGAGTCAGGACTCTGCCTTCAACTCACCCCTGGTAGATTGACCTTGCCCGGACCCACTCTGGTGATGGAAGGCGAATTGCTGGTACTCCGATGTGGGCTGGATCACTCTGGCTTGACGTGGCGGTGGCGACTTGCGACGGCTTCTTAACACTCTCGCCCCGAACGGCGAAAGCCAGGGGCTTATAAGCTGCCAGTTCGGGTCGAGGGTAGATTACCTTGATTGCCAAGCTCAAGGGACGCGTGAAACAGAATTAGAAGGGAACAAGGCATGAATGGTCCGGATCGCAACCTAACTAAATTTAAAGGGGAACCGATCCGGACCATGACAATAAGTTGCAAAACTGGGCTGAGAATTGGCAGATGGAGTTCAACCCAGATAAGTATGTGGTGGTTCATTTTGGTAGGTCAAGTATGATGGCAGAATATAGTAGTAATGGTAAGACTCTTGGCAGTGTGGAGGATCAGAGGCATCCTGGAGTCCGTGTCCATAGGATCAGTCAAAGCTGTTGCACAGGTTGACTCTGTGGTTAAGAAGGCAGACGATGTATTAGCTTTCATCAGCCATAAGGTTGCGTTCAAGAGCCGAGAGGTAATTTTACATTGAACTGAAACACTTTGAGACCCCGCTGTCCTCAGTTCTGGTCACCTCACTACAGGAAGGATGTGGAAACTATGGAAAGGGTGCAGAGGAGATTTACAAGGATGTTGCCTGGACTGAGGAGCATGCCTTATAAGAATAGGCTGAGTGAACCTGGCCTTTTCTCGTTGAAGCAACGGAAGATCAGAGGTGACCTGATAGATGTATATAAGATGATGAGAGGCATTGATTGTGTGGATAATCAGAGGCTTTTTCCTAGGGCTTAAATGGCTAAAATGAGAGGGGACAGTTTTAAGGTGCCTGGAAGTAGGTACAGAATAGATGTCAGGGGTAAGTATTTTACACAGAGGGTGGTGAATGTGTGGAATGGGCTGCCGGCGGCTGTGATCAAAGCAGATTCAATGGAGTCTTTTAAGAGACTCCTAGATAGGTACATGGAGCTTAGAAAGATAGAGGGCTATGGGTAACGCTAGGTAATTTCTAAAGTAAGTACATGTTTGACACAGCTCACAGCTTTGTGGCCCAAAGGGCCTGTATTGTGCTGTAAGTTTTCTATGTTTCTATGTAATTCTGATTGTGTGCAGGGTCATCTCAGACATCTGTTTGAAGTCAACATCCGAAATTATGCATTGTCCGGAATAAGTAAACCTGCCAAATTCCTTTCCCTACTGCACTTCTAACAATCTGTGTTTTGGAACATAGAACATTACAGTACTTGCCCTTCAGCCCACAAGCTTGTGTTAACCTTTTAACCTACTCGAAAATCGATCTAACCTTTCATTCCTACATACCATAGTCCTCCATTTTTCCATCATCCATCTGCCTATCTAAGAGTTTCTGAAATGCCTCTAAAATGTTTCTGCCTCTACCTCCAGCACTGTCAGGTATTCCACATACCCACCTCTCCCTGTGTAAAAAACTTACTTTCCCCCCTGTATATTCCTCCATTCACCTTAAACTTATGCTCCCTTATATTACTCATTTCTGTCCTGGGAAAAAAATCTCTGGCTGTCCACTTAATCTATGCCTCTTTTTGTCTTGTGCTGCTCTGCCAAGTCACCTCTCATCCTTCTCCACTCCAAAGAGAAAAACTTAAGCTTGCTCAGCCTATCTTCTCAAAACATGTTCTCTAGTCCAGGCAGGATCCTGGTAAATCTCCTCATCACCCTCTCTAAAACTTCTGTATCTGTCCTATCATGAGGTGACCAGAACTGAACACAAGTTCAAGTTGAAGTTTATTATCGTCTGACTGTAAATGCAGTGCCTTGAAAAAGTATTCCATTCACAAAAATGAGTATGACAAGAAAGGACTTTTGCTCAATTTAACAGAATTTTAAATTCTGAATGGCATGCTCCTTTTTTTTTACAGTAGAGCCCAAAAATCAAGGAAAATTTTAACACATGAAAACCTAAAAATTCAAAAACTGAGAAGTCAGTGGTTCAAAAATATTCAAAAATATTTTTCTCTGTATTTAGTTGAAACACCTCTCACAGCTTTTATAGCCAGTAATTTTTGGGTGCTTTTGGTTGTTGTCCTGCTGAAATACTAACTTCCTTCCCAGTTTAAACTTTCTGGCAGAGGCAAGCAGGTTTCTAACTCAGGATCTCTCTGTATTTAGCAGCATTCATCTTCCCATCAATCCTGACCAGAGCTCCAGTCCCTTCTGTGAAAAGCATCCCCATAGCACGATGCTACCTCCACTACACTTTACAGTACTGATGGTGGTACCAGGCTGATGTGCAGTAGTAGGATTATGTTAGATGTAACACTAAAGAAAACATATACTTATACATAAAGAATTTGCAAGGTGTCACTGAGAAGTTACTGTAAAGATGTGGAAGTAGATCTTGCGGTCAGATGAGACAAAAGTGGAACTTTTTTATTGAGATCTTTATGCTTATTGTGTTTTTCTTTATGCTGCATCAGATCGAGAGAAACAATCATTTCATTCTACGTTACTTAGTAGAGCAGTTATTTGAGTTGAGTATGATGTTCTCCAAAGGGGTTGTCTTATTGGTTCGTCTTCGGAACGTTGTAGAGGCTGATCTAGGATCCACATATTCAGGAGGTTAAGGAGTAGTCCTGTACGATGAAAAGGGTAAATCTGTGTGTTTGATTGTAGCACCACCGGTGTATGGCCTTGAATGCATGGTGGGACACATGCAGAGTGGTGTCAAATGATGATTGGACCTGATTTGGTGGTTTAGCATAGTGCTAATGCATTGGACGAGTTACTGTAGTATTTCATATTTCATGGGTGCCAGTGGTGCTATGACAGCTTGGGGCATCGGAGTTCACACTTCAATTTTGCTGTCACTGTAAGGACTCTGTATGTCCTCCCAGTGGAATGTGTGGGTTTTCTCCAGGTGCTCTGGTTTCTTTTCACAGTCCAAAGATGTACTGGTTCAGAGATTAATTGGTCATTATAAAGTTTCCCACGATTAGGCTGGAGTTATATCAAAGGCTGCTGTGCAGTGCAGATTAAAGGGCCAGAAAGCCTATACTGCATTGTATCTCAATAACTAAGCAAATAAATATCAATGGAAAGGGTATAATTGCAGAGAGATTGGGAGGCTTGGGGTAGTATTTCAGGGCTTCACTGATGGGCTGATCATGAACAGTGTCCCAAATGTGAGTTATGCTGCAGTGAGAGGGGCCCTTGCATGCCTGCATAGGAATTTTAACGCTTGCTCTGTTCTGTCCTAATGATCAAAGTTTTGTGGATCCAAGTAGATAATTGGAGTCTGTGCCTTTCTGCCTATCTGAGAACCTATTGTTTGACAAAAACAATTCTCCTCATGGAGAATGCCTATGCATGACTTTGTTTAACGTGGGGAGGCTGATGCACGGAGAGCCACCACACGGTCCATTGCAGATCAGGGTCAGGGTCCAGTAGCATGGAATGCAAGATGGCCGGGGACACTTCACTATTGCAGCATTACTCCAGCTTCATTGCCTTTGTGATGTGTCATCACCTCCCACCAGTTCCACCATCGATTGCTCCTTCTCTGCAACCCTTGACCTTACAATCATGGGAGATCCCATCAGGAGCCAAGTACCCGAAGGCTGAACTCCAGGTGGCTTCACTATTGGAATATCAGAAACTCACAAGCCTCTCCACCATGACAGAAGAAAATCCTCGGAGAATGGACATTAAACCTATGAATGTTACTTCAGTATTTTTGTAATTTCATTTAATTTCATTTATATCGATAAATATATTCCTTATAATAACTTATCGTGCATTTTATGTATTACACGGTACTTTTGCTACAAACCAATGAATTTCTTCTGATGCTATAGCCTATCCACTTCAAGATTCAATGTGTTGTGTTCAGAGATGCTTTTCTGCACACCACTGTTCTAACGCATGCTTATTTAAGTTACTATCACTTTTTTGTCAGTTAGAACCAGTCTGGCCATTCTCCTCTGACTTCTTTTATAAACAAAGCATTTTTGCCCACAGAACAGCTGCTCACTGACTTTTGTTTTGTTTTTCACACCATTCTCTGTAAACTCTAGTGTTTGTTGTAAGTAAGCATCGCAGGAGATCGGCAGTTTCTGAAATACTCAAGCCACCCCTTCTGGCACCAACAATCATTCCACATTCAAAGTCACTTAGACCACATTTCTTCTGCATTCTGATGTTTGGTCTGAACAACAAATTAACCTCTTGATCATATTTGCATGCTTTTATGCATTGAGATGCTGCCACATGATTGGCTGATTAGATATTTGCATTAACAAGCAGGTGTAGGAGTGTATCTAATAAAATGGCCACTGAGTGTATGTTAGTGATAATAAACACAATGCTGATTCTTAAGAAGCTTTTTCTTTATTTTGCCCCTTTAGATGACATTCCCTCACTATTTTAGTGGAAGGATTTAAACAATGTTCCTGGATTAATCATTTAGACTTCCCGCTATTGCACTAATAAAGTCCGAATGTTTCTACACTGAGCGTCTCACACAGAGCTCTCAGCTTCAGTCTGCTGAGACTGAATCTCAAATCCAGTGTGTGTGTGTCCAACCAATCAATAAATGTATCTGTTGGCAAGACAACTTGAAAGTGTTTTGCTGTCTATTGACAGGTCTGTTGCAGGGTTCACTAGACACTGGATGTGGGATACCTGCCTACTTTAATGAAGAGTCCAGGCACATGAACTTAAATGCTGAGTAACAATGGGATATTAGACCTTTGTACCCCTGTCAATCTTACCTAAATATAATCAATGAATTCTTACTCGTGCTTTATATCTGATGATACTGTGTTTGCAGAGTGTCTGTGTGTATGTGTTACACAAAGTGTATTACAGACGGGAAAAGAGCTTGTTAGCATATGAAGACCCTGCTAACCATCAAAGACCCACTTGCACTCATCCTACACCAAAGGAGGTGACACAGCAGCATAGTGGTTAGTACAACGCTTTACAGTCCCAGAGATCCGGGTTCAGTTCCCACTGCTGCCTGTAAGGAGTTTGTGCATTCTCACCGTAACTGGGTGGGTTTCCTCCAGGTGCTCCGGTTTCAGTCCAAAGACATACTGTGTGGTAAGTGAGCTGGTCATTGTAAATTGTCTGGTGCTAGCATTAAATTAGGGTATTACTGGACAGCATGGCTTAAAGGATATTCTGCCCGATATTTCAGTAAATTATACCTTTTCAATCCTTTACATACAGCTGTAGTTCATTTGGTTCTTACAGATGTGTTGTGGAGTGCATCCAAATATTCCAAATATCCAAAGATTGATGGCAGTTTTATCTACCTATTGTAGGCTGCCACAGAAAATGTGAAATGTGGCGGGCAGGAGGATCCTACAGTGGGTGGTTAATACTGCCCCATGCATCAGCAACACCAGCTTACCCACCACTAATGACATACAGAAAGGTGCCAAAACAAAAGGCCGGCAATAGCACGAAAAATCCCACCCACTCTGCTTGTATCACTCCCATGTACAGGAAGGAGGCTACGTAGCACCCACAGCAGAACCAGCAGACTCAAAAACAGTTTCTTTTTCTGAGCCATCATGCTGATCAAAACCTCCACCAATCAAAGTATCCCATCACTACCTATCACCATGACTTTCTCATTTCCTGTCAGAGTCACCTTATGCAGATACTCTTGTACGTGTTCTGTGTACATACCATCGGTCTATGCATTGATATTTATTGTGCTTCTTTTTTATTGTGTTAATTATGCTTATTATGAATTTTTTGTTGCATCAGATCAGGATTAATAATCATTTTGTTCTCCTTTACATACCAGTGAAACACTCAAGTTGCGTATGATGTTCTCCCAAGGGGTTGTCTATTGGTGGGTTATCAGCTGGCTGTAGAAGCTGCTCTGGGATCCACATATTCTGGTGCAGTGTGGGTGAGAGTAAGTGGTGGCTGTGGTTAGTGGTTGTTCAGCCTCTCCTTTCACAGCTGCCGCTTGTTCTCTGCCACACAGCGGAGGTCGCTTTCATAAACGAGGGAAAGTCTGCAGATGCTGGAAATCCAGAGCAACACACACACACAAAATGCTGGAGGCACTCAGTAGGCCAGGCAGGATCTATGGAAAAATTACAGTCGACATTTTGGGCCCAGACTCTTCGGCAGGACTTCTTTCCACAGAAGCTGCCTGGCCTGCTGAGTTCCTCCAGCATTTTGTGTGAGGTCGCTTTCATGTTACACAGTTCCCTCTTGAGCAGATTTCCTCCAGGCACATCTATTGAGTGCCACTCTTCCCAGTTTTTAGATGTAATGTTGAATTTATTCAGCCTGATTTTAGTGTTATCTTTGAAGTGCTTCCTTTGCCCTCCTTTACACTCAGTACTGAAGAATGACAATAAACTATTTGAATCAGCTCTCTGCAGCTCTTTCTATTTACATGCACAGATCAATTTACAGTGATAAATAGAAGAGATTTTGGGGCGCCATGGTAGCATAGTGGTTAGCGTGACACTATTATGGCACGGGGTGTCAGAGTTCAGAGTTCACGGTTGTTGGGTGGTGCAGCTTGAAGGGCTAGAAGGCCCTGTATCACTAAATGTATAAAATATATCCATAAGCTTTAGAGCACATACAGTTCCACCAGACTCGAGGACAGTTGCTATCCCACTGTTATCAGACTCTTGAATGGACCTCCTGTACAATACAGATGAAATCTTGTTCTCATAATCTACCTCATCATTGAATCTTACCCACTATTGACCGACCTGCACTGCACTTTCTCTGTAACTGGAACACTAAGTGTTACATTCTGTTTTCTGTTTAGTAACTCGGTGTACTTGCCTGTGACATAGTCTGTCTGAATCCCACAAAAACACAAGTTTTGATGATGAGATCAGACAGAAGTCATATGCAAAGAGGAGAGAAACAAGTAACATCTCAGACCCACCCACCATCTTGTCAAGCTCTGTCCAGGAGGCTTGGCTCCTGCAAAAGACTCCAACCACCTCAATGCTCACAGAAATAGAATGGCAACGTTTCATCCTTGATCCCAAATGATGGGACTTGGAAGATAAGTAAGATGTTTCTAACCTGCAAAGTTCCTCCAGCTCCATCATGGGCACCAGCCTCCCCAACAGCAAGGACTTCTTTGAAAGGCGATGCCTAAAAAAGGTGACATCTATCAGTAAGGGCCATCATCACCATATTCTCATTGCAACCATCAAGGAGGAGGTACAGGAGCCTGAGGACACACACTCAATGTTTTATGAACAGCTTGCTCCCTGCCATTATCAGATTGTTAAATGATCGATGAACCCATGTATATTACCTCACTATTTGTTTTTTCTTTTTTTTAATGTGAAGAAGGCAGAGCGGAGTGATGATGGCACTATACAGTGACTCCTTCCCTTGCATTTTCGGAAACAGCTCTATTTCCATCTTTATTATCTTTATTTTTGCCTTTCAGGGTTCTTTTGAAGACCATGACCTCGAGTTACACGCTGACTACAGTTCTATGCAGGAATGGGACCCGCTCTTGAGTTTTCATAACCGGCCATTGTTGTTCGGAACTCCAAGGGCTCGGCCTAAGTATTCAGCTCGGCTTTGGAAGCCTAGGATCTCAGGGCGCTGGAGACGGGAGGATTGATCGACAGTGTCATGACAGCAGACCTATGTGTCATTGGGGCAGTCGGAATATCTGTGGCTGTGTGCCCAGATACTTGTGATCTTTTGGCACAGAGCTTGAAAAAGAGTGACATGGCAGACTTCTAACATCGTAAACCTACAAGCTGTTTGTTATGTATCCCTGCTCACTGTGAAAACAGAGACACTTCTTTCTTCCTTATTAGGGAGAGTGAGAGAGCTTGTGGTATGTTGAATACCGGGTGAAATGCAAAGTCTTTAGGGTAACTGCAAGTCTGTGTCTTTGTTGCTGCTCTACTCATGCTTGAGTGCTCAGTGGCGGGTGCCAGTGCTTTTTTGCCGGTGGGGGAGGAGGGATTGTTGCTTGCTGCTGCTTATGTGCAGGAGGGGGGAGCTGGGGGGGATCTTTGAGGTTCTAACATTTGACTGTCAGTCATTCTTTGGAGCACTCCTCTGTTTTCATGAATGGCTGCAAAGGAAAAGCATTTCCGGATGTATATTGTATACATTTCTCTGACGTTAAATAATTAAATGTATCTTTGAAGCTTTTGACACCTTTGAAACCCTGTTTTTTCACTACTTATTTAATTCAATGTTTATATATATATACACGTTTGTATATACACACACACTTTATTGGAATTTATATTTCTTTATTACGCATTGTAATGTACTGCTGCTGCAAAACAACAAATGAAGTGATATTAAATCTGCTTCTGATTTATTGCATTTGATTCTGGCTCTGAGCTCGATTTGCAAATTGTTCCTTCCTCTCCATAGATACTGCCTGACCTGCTGAGTTCCTCCAGCATCTTGTGTGTGTTTCTCAAGATTTCCTGCATCTGCAGAAAGATAAAGGATTAACTTTATTTGCCATATACATTTAGATGTTTTGGTAATTTGCTGCGGCGTGTTGGTCAGAGTGTGACATGCAACAGAAACAACATTCAACAGGCTTACAATGTTCATTTTATTTTTATTTTCTTTAGAGATACAGCACAGTAACAGGTCCTTCCAGCCCAGCGAAGCCAGGCTGCCCAATTACACCCCTCTGACACCCTACTGACCTCTATCTCTTTGGAATGTGGGAGGAAACCGGAGCAGCTAAAGGAAACCCATATGGTCACAGGAAGAACGTACAAACTCTCCACAGATTACAATGTGAATTGAACCATAATAAATGGCACTGTAGGGTGTTACAGCGCACTACTACACTGCCCCAAATGTTAGTCTCAGCAGCTGCTCATCTGAAGCTTGGGATCTCATAGCAAATTGCCTCAGATATCTTGTGAGAGCTCCAGGAGTCTGCCAGCCTGGAGCTACTGCCCTGAAGTTTCAAGGAAGAATCTCCTTCGTGCTGAGATCAGAGACTCACTGAATCAGATGGCTTGGACATGGGACCTTTGGCTCACCGCTCATCTCAAACATCAAATCCCACACTCATCCCATTTTGATTAATCAGATTAACAGCCTGAGGGAAGAAGTTTTTAAGATGGCATGTGCTTTGGTTTTAATAGCCCTACTGCGCATTTCAGAAAGAAGCTTTCGAAAAAGGCAGTTTGCAGAGGAGGTAAAGTCTGCAAAGATTTTTTCTACAGGACATGCTTCCTTGTTTTTGACACATACAAGTCCTGCAGTGACGGTAGACTGCAGCCAATGACCTTTTCTGATGACATGACGGTTCATTATAGTTTTCGTATATTGTGAGAGGATACTGAACCAAACCAGACAGTAATGGCTGATGTGAGGATGCTGTCTATAGTGACAGTGAGGAATTGCACCAATAATATTCAGAAGGACCTCCCCCAACCCCACCTCTCATTCTGCTCATAGACTGTTCCACCCCCATCAGAGGAGAGGCTACACAGCATCCACACCAGGACCACAAGACCCGGAAAGTTACTTTCCTTAAGCAGTAAGGCTGATCAGCACCTCCACCTGCTAACTCACCCCTGTACACTCCCAGCCACCACTACCTTATCATTCCCTGTCAGTCACCTTATGTACAGATACTCCTGGGCCTAGTGACACTTTATGGACATAGAACCTACAATATGTATATACATAAACTAACTATGCATTTATATTTACTATTCTTTATTATTGCATTCTTTTATCTTATTTTTTGTTTGTGCTGCACTGGATCCAGGGTAACAGTATGGCAGTACTGTGCAAAGGTCTTAGGCACCCTAGCTACTGTATACACACACACACACACACACACACACACACACACACACACACACACACACACACACACACACACACACACACACACACACACACACACACACACACACACACACACACACAAACTATACTGCGGTGGACTTTAGAAAATTTAGCACATTTATTTTTCAACATAGTCCCCTCCTACATTTACATTCTTAATACTCATATTGTATGTTAGAATGCTGTTCCTGGATTTCAGTTCAGCATTCAGGATTATTGTCGGCATATATGGAAAACAGTAAACAGTTGACGTTTTGGGCTGAGACCCTTCGTTGGGACATAGCATCTGCGTAATCACATTAACAAGTTTGCCAATGACACAACAGTGATGGGGCTCATCATGAACAATAATAAGATGGCATATGGAGAGGAGGTGGAAGAGCTCGAGGCCTGGTGTCTAGCAAATGACTTCTTCCTCAATGTCAAGAAGACAAAGGAGATGGTTATTGACTTCAGGAGAACACGCTTTCGTTACAATGCTGGTACAACAGTGGAAACTGTGAGCAGTTTCAAACTCCTGAGAGTGCACAACCTCTCATGGTCCCAGAACACATTCTATACAATGAAGAAATCTCACCAATGACTCGACTTTCTGAGGAAGTTGAACTATGCATGTCAATGCTCACATCTTCCTACAGCAGAGAGCACCCTAACAAACCATATCACTGCGTGTTATAGAAACTATACTGCGGTGGACAGGAAAACTCTTCCACAGGTAGTCATAACTGCCCACCGCTTCACCGACGTCAGCCTATCCGCTATTCAGGACATATATACAGAAAGGTGCCAGAAAAAGGCCAGTAACATCATGAAGGATTCCACCCACTCTGCTCATGGACTGTTCTTCCCCCTTCCATCAGGGAAGAGGCTACATATCATCCACGCCAGGACCACCAGACCTAAGAACAGTTACTTTCCTCAAGCAGTAAGGCTGATCAACACCTTCTCCTACGAACTCACCCCAGCACCGCTTCTTTACCATTTCCTGTTAGAGTTACCTTATGTGGAGACAGTCCTGTGCCTAGCATCACTTTATGTACATACAATCTATGTACATAAACTATCTTATGTACCTATATTCATTGTGATTTTTTATATTATTATTGTGTTCTTTATCGTTTTATGTTTATTTGGTGCAGCATTGGATCTGGAGTAAAAATTATTTCATTCTCCTTTACGCTTGTGTATTGGAAATCAGAATCAGAATCAGACTTTAATCGCCAAGTACCTATACACATACAAGGAATTTACTTCTGGCAGATGTTGGCTCTCTGCTCATAACAATAATAATGATAAATATAAATGAAAATATAGATTATACATACAGGTAGTGCAATCCAAGTAATAGTTAGCCAACAGTTAACCGGCAGTTAACTGTTCAGCAAAGTGACCGCAGTAGGGGAAAAACTTCTCCAGTGCCTATTAGTCTTAGTCTGGAGGGATCTGAAGCGCCTACCAGACGGAAGCAGATCAAACAGTCCGTGTGCAGGATGGGAGGAGTCCTTTATGATGTTCCCCGCCCTCAAATCAAATGACATC
Organism: Hemitrygon akajei; assembly: GCF_048418815.1. Taxonomy (NCBI): domain Eukaryota; kingdom Metazoa; phylum Chordata; class Chondrichthyes; order Myliobatiformes; family Dasyatidae; genus Hemitrygon; species Hemitrygon akajei. The sequence continues at coordinate 36,113,721 of NC_133138.1, read as the reverse complement.
AAATCAAATCAAATTCAAGCTTAATTAACATTCAGCCATACATGGATACAGCTGAATGGAACAACATTCCTCTGGGGCCAAGATGCAAAACACACAGAGTGTATTCAAAATAGTGAGCACAAAAACATAGTCACGCAAAAAAAACACACTTATAGCCCAAGACACATGAAATAATCTTGAATCTTTAATCAAAGGGCCACAGTTTCTGTCATTTAATAAAACTTAGCTCGCAGAGCAGTTACAACATAGTACGGGCCCTTTGGCCTCAAGATGGTGTGCCAACCTGTATAAACGTAGTTCACAATCAATCTATTGCCTTCCTCCTGCACAGCCCCATAACCTTCCAATTTTCTTTCATCCACACACCTCTCTCAGTGTCTCTTAGAGTGTCCCGGTTGTATCAGCTTTTACCACCACTCCCAGCAGTGCGTTCCACTTAATTACCACCCTGTGTTAAAAAAAACTACCTCTGACAACACCCCTAAAGATTTTATCCACTCACCTTAAGAACATAAAACACATAGGCTGTTCGGCCCATTAAGTCTGCTGCACTATTCCACCATGGCTGATTTAATATCCCTCTCAGCCTTGCTAAATTCTGGTGATAATTAGGAAGATCTGCCAATCAAATAGAAAGCCTGAGAAATGTACTTATTCATTCCTTATTTAGCACACTACATCATTTCAACACATAAAGCAAGTGTGACTCCTCTGATTTTTCTGATTTTGATGATCCTTTTTGATATGTTTGACTTGTCATGAATACAGATTACCACTACGACAAAGGCTTTTTTGTTTAAATGGACAAAAACGACGTTTTAAATTCAGAAGAATAAAGCCATTTTAGACGATTTAGGATTTGAACCACAGAACATTAATGGCAGCTAGATACTGAATAATGAGGTGTGAGACTCGTTCATTTAAATGAACAAATTTTGCAGAGGTGATAATGGCAAAAAATTGGACCTATTAATCTTGTGTTTAAATGTGTATAGAGAATCCAAAAGGTAGGCTCTGATGTAAATGACCTACTTTGTTACAAGATTAACGCAATGCCTGAATCTTCTGCAGATGTACTGTTGAACGTATCCAGAGAGATTGCATCGTGCTCTGGTATGGCAATTTGAACAAACAGGAATGAAAGAAGCAGCAGAGAGTAGTGGACTCTTCCCAATACATCACGAGCATTTTACTCCCTGGCATCAGTAGTGTCTACAGGGGGTGCTAGCTCAAGATGACAAAATCCATCATCAGAGATTCCCACCATCTTTCACAGCTACCTTTTCATTCTGCCTTCTTTGCCCTCCAACTTCCTTTCAAGTTCCGATGATGGGTCTTGGCCCAAACATTGACACTTTAGTCCCCTCTATAGATGCTACCTGACCTGCTGAGTTCCTCCAGCATTTTATGTGTGCTACTCTGGATTTCCAGCATCTGCAGAACTTCTGTGGATTAAGCTAACATTCAAACAACTGATTCAAAATTATGCTGCTGCACAAGATACATAAAATAAAACTGTTTCAGACATTGCCAGTGTGTTTGAGAAAAACAGATATGTGCTTTTTCTCTTGGAACCACTACTTTAGTTTCTGTGCACTTTTTGTTATAGGCAGCATAAATCTTTTCAGTCTTAAGTCCCACTGTCATATAATGCGTCAGGACCATAAATTCAGATTCAGTTTATTGTCATTTAAAAACCACAAATGCAATGCAGTTAAAAAATGAGACAACGTTCCTCCAGAATGATATCACAAAAGCACATGACAAAACAGACTACACCAGAAAATCCACATAACGTTTGGCAATCCCCAATCCAGAGTCCGAAGAGGCTGCTGCGTATTAATATCGCGCTACCGTCTTAGTGCGTTTCCCGGAAAGGAGCTCCAATCGCACCAGACAAAAACAAGACCAAAAACTAAAGCTACAAGACCTGCACAAAACCACATAGTTACAACATATAGTTACAACAGTGCAAACAATAGCATAATTGATTAAAAAAACAGACCATAGGCACAGTAAAAATAGTCCAAAGATTTTAAAAGACTATAAGTTCAAAAGAAACCACTACACAGTTTCCACAAGTCCCCAGGGTCCCGACAGACTCGCCATCCCACACCGGCGGCAGAAGGGAATACCCCCGTTATGGACTTCCACGGCGCCGCCTGACTCAGCCTCGCAGACACAGCACACAATGAAAGCACTCCAACCGCAGTAGACTCTGAGTCCGTCGAACCTCCGAGCCTCTGACCATCCCCTCCGGCACAGCCTCTCTGAGCACCATCCTCTGCCGAGCGTATTAAGACGCCCCCACCAACGGCTATCGGCAATGCGACCCCAAAGACTGGGGGCCTGTTCTTCCCAGCAGAGACCCGGACCTCACAGCAGCAGCAGCAACGAAGAAGGTCTTCCCGGGTGTTCCCCCGTGCTCCCACGTCCGTTTTTCATCCAATTATGATTGCGCACGGCACCCCACTTCACAAATAACAGATAATCAGCTCCGGAGTGGCCGCTGCAAGCTGCGTCGCGCTGCCATCTTGGAAATATGAATTGAATATATGAAATATGAATGAATTGTGAATTGTGAATTGACATCATTACTTACATCCTTCATATATACAAGGGGTAAAAATCTTTGCGTTATGTCTCTGTCTAAATGTGCAATGTGCAATTTATAGTAATTTATAATAAATAGTATGTATAACATGACAGTCAATATAGCCTAGAAATACAATTGTATCAGCATGAATTAATCAGTCTGATGGCCTGATGGAAGAAGCTGTCCCTGAGCTTGTTGGTCCTGGCCTTTATGCTGTGGTTCCATTTCCTAGATGGTAGCAGCTGGAACAGTTTGTTGTTGGGGTGACTCGGATTCCAAATGATCCTTTGGGCCCTTTTTACACACCTGTCTTTGTAAATGTCCTAAATAATGGGAAGTTCACATCTACAGATGTGTTGGGCTGTCCACACCACTCTCTGCAGAGTCCTGTGATTGAGGGAAGTACAGTTCCCATTCCAGGCAGTGATGCAGCCAGTCAGGATGCTCTTAATTGTGTCCCTATAGAAATTTCTTAGGATTTGGGGGCCCATAATAAACTTCTTCAACTGTCTGAGGTGAAAGAGGCATTATTGTCCCTCTTTCACCACACAGCCGGTATGTACAGACCACGTGAGATCCTCGGTGATGTGTATGCTGAGGAACTCAAAGCTGTTCATACTCTCAACCCCAGATCCATTGATGTCAATAGGGGTCAGCCTGTCTCCATTACTCCAGTAATCCACAACCAGCTCCTTTGTTTTTGTGACATTGAGGGAGAGATCGTTTTCTTGACACCAGTGTGTCATGGTGATGACTTCTTCTCTGTGGGCTGCCTCATTATTATTTGAGATTAGGCCAATCAGTGTAGTATTGTCAGAAAATTTAATTAGCAGATTGCAGCTGTGGGTGGTGACACAATCATGGGATTATAGGCATCTGCTAGTCTCGAGAGACCATGGATTTGCGCCTTGGAAAGTTTCCGGAGTGCAAGCCTGGGCAGGGTTGTATGGGAGACTGGCAGTTGCTCATGCTGCAAGTCTCCCCTCTCCACACCACCGATGTTGTCCAAGGGAAGGGCAAGGGCTGATACAGTTCGCCGCAATGTGTGATTAAGTGCCTTACTCAAGGACACAACACGTTGCCTTAGCTGAGGTTCGAACTAGCGACCTTCAGATCACTAGACCAATGCCTTAACCACTTGGCCATGCGCCAACAGCATGGGACAAAGTTGTTTACAATAAATTACCGCATAGCACTTTTTAGGAATATCACAATGCATACATTTTTCTAGTTGATTCAAGAACTAAATAATTGAAGGGAAGTAGTCATTCTTGAACCTGGTGATGTGGAACTTCTGGATTTTGTAGCCCCTGCCCAATTGTAACTACAAAGATAGAAAGGTGCCACCATGAATAGAAGACTTGAGTTCTAAGAGATTGAATAAGCTGAGATGCTTTTCACAGAGTCATCAATTCATAGAATCATAGAGCACTACAACACTGATAAAAACCCTTCAGCCCATCTAGTCTGTATCATATAATTCTGCTTAATAATAATAACAATAATTCTGCCTAGTCCCATCAACCTGCATGTGGACCATGGCCTTCCACACCCACATCATTCATGTACTAATCCAAATTTCTCCTAAGTGTTGAAATCAACCCCACATCCATCACTTCCACTGGCAGTTCATTCCACACTCTGACCACCCTCTGAATGAAGAAGTTTCCCCTGTGGTTCTCCTTAAATATTTCACTTTTGAACCTTAGCCCATGACCACTAGTTCCAGCTTCACCCACCCTCAGTGGAAAAAGCCTGCTTGTATTGACCTGGCAACATTCTTGTATATTACCCCTGTACTCCTTCAAACTTATTGATTCTTCTTGTCGGTAGGTGAACAGAGCTGCACACAATACTGCAAGTATGGCCTCATCGATGTCTTACTCAACTGCAATATAACATCTCAACTCATGTATTCAACACTCTGATTTTTGAAAGCCGATGTGCCAAAAGCTCTCTTTATGATTTGATCTATCTGTGACACCACTTTCAAGGAATTATGGATCTGTATTCCCAAATCCTTCTGTTCTACTGCACTCCTCAGAAACCTACCACTCAATCTGTAAATATACAGTTTCCCTGGAGTGAAGGAGACTGAGGGGTGACCTGAGGGAGGTTGGTAAAATCATGAGGGTCATAGATAACACAGGTAAATGTGTAGATATCTGAGCCCTTGGTTTGTCATGATTTCTGCACAAAAATTGGGGAGGAGGTACAGGAGCCTGAGCACACACACTTAACAATTTGGGAACAGATCCTTCCCCTCTGCCATCAATTTTCTGGATGGACAATGAAACCATCTACCCTGCTTTGTTGTTTCTTTTTTGCACTGTTTACTTATTCCAGAATTAATAGTAATTTTATTTCTTTGCTACCACAAAGCAACAGATTTTACAACATATAAGTCAATGATAATAAACATTTGTTACATTATCCTACCAGCCACATCAATGTTTCAAACATTTCAAAGTAAATTTATTATTGAAGTATATATATGTCAGGTTTATTAAGGTTGCTTTTGCTGGGGGAGGTAGTGGGGATAAGCTCCCATTAACTATTAGACAATCCCAGTGGTAAAGGACCTTGATGGCAGTTATATACAGGCTTCCCCACAGTAGCTGGGATGTTGACCACAGATTACAATGGGAAACAGAACAGCGAGTCAAAAGGACAATTTATGATAGTCACTGGAGATTTTAACATGAAGTTCTATTGGGGAAATCAGGTTGTTATTGGATCACAAGAGAGTGAGTTTGTTCAATGCCTGCAAGATAGCATTTTAGAGCAATTTGTCGTTGAGCCAGTGAGGGGATCAGTTAAACTGGATTGGGTGTCATGAATGAACTGGAGGCAATTAGGGAGCTTCACGTGATCACAAATGATTAAGTTCAACTTGAAATTTGATAGGGAGAAAGTAAAGTCTGACAGAGCGGTATTTCAGTGGAGCAAAGGAAGCTTAAGGTGGTCTGAGTGAGGAGTTGTCCAAAGTAAATTGGAAGAAAGTGCTAGTAGGGATAACAGCAGAGCAGCAATGGTGTGAGTTTCTAGGAAAAATGAGGAAGGTTCAGGATAGATATATTCCAAAAACAAAGAAATGCTCAAATGGCAAAATAGTACAACAGTGGCTGACAAGGAAAGTCAAAGCTAATGTAAAAGAGAGGGCTTACAAGGCAAAAATTAGAGGGAAGATAGAGGATTGGGAAACTTTTAAAAACCTACAGAGAGCAATAAAAATCATCGCTAGGAGGGAAAAGATGAGAATGGATATAGGACCGCTAGAAATTGAGGCCGGAGATATAAAAGCGGGGGACAGGGAGATGGCAGATGAACTAAATGAGTATTTTGCATCAGTCTTCACTGTGGAAGACACCAGCAGTGTGCCAGATGTTGAAGGGTATGAGGGAAAAGAAATGGGTGCAGTTACTATTACAAGGGAGATGGTGCTCAAAAATCAGAAAGACCTAAGTGTACATAAATCACCCAGAGCAGATGACCTGCACCCTAGGATTCTGAAAAAGGTAGCAGTAGAGATTGTGGAGGCATTAGTAACCATCTTTCAAAAATTATTAGACTCTGGCCTGGTGGCAGAGTACAGGAAAATTGCAAACACTACTCCAATCTTTAAAAAAGGAAGTCAGCAGAAATGAAATTGTAGGCCAGTTAGCCTGACCTCAGTGGTGGGAGATGTCGGAGTAAGTTGTTAAGGATGAGGTTATGGTGTACTTGATGACACAGGATAAGATAGCACAAAGTCAGCATGGTTTCTTTATAGGAAAATCTTGCCTGATGAACCTGTTGGAATTGTTTGAGGAGATTACAAGTAGGATACATAAATAGGATGCAGTGGATGTTTTATATCTGGACTTTCAGAAGGCCTTTGATAAGGTGCCACACATGAGGTTGCTTACCAAGTTAAGAGCCCACGGTATTACAGAAATGTTACTGGCATGGCTAGACAATTGACTGATTGGTGGGAGGCAACGAGTGACTACTGGTTTTCCACAGGGGTTGGTTTTGGGACCGCTTTTTTATGATTTAGATGATGGAATATATGGCTTTGTTGACAAGTTTTCATATGATATGAAGATTGGTGGAGAGGCAGATAGTGTTGAGGAAATAGGTAGGCTGCAGAAGGACTTAGACAGATTTGCAAGGAAGTGGCAAATGAAATACAATGTTTTAAAACGTATGGTCATGCACGTTGGTAGAAGAAATATATGTGTGGACTATATTCTAAATGAGGAGAAAATCCAAAGTCTGAACTGCAAGAGGACTTGGGAGTCCTTGTGCAGAACACCCTAAAGGTTAATTTGCAGGTTGAATCAGTGCTGAGGAAGGTAAATGTAATGTTGTTGTGCATTTCAGAGATCTAGAATACAAGAGCAGGGATGCGATGCTGAGGGTTTATAAGGCACTGGCGAGGCCTGGCCTCGAGTATTGTGAACAATTTCAGATTCCTCATCTAAGAATCTCAATGCTGACATTGAAGAGTGCTCAGAGAAAGTTCACAAGGATGATTCTAGGAATGAAGGTGTTATCTTACCAGGAACATTTGATGGCTCTGTGTCTGTACTCACTGCAATTTAAATGGATGAAGAGCAATCTCATTGAAACCCTTTTAATGTTGAAAGGCCTAGATGTGGAAAGGTTGTTTCCCATGGTGGAGGAGTCGAGGACAAGAGGGTACAGCCTCAGGATAGAGGGTCACCCAGTTAAAACAGAGATGCACAAAAAACTGGAGCAGGGATCCAATCACAGATCCAGTACTGTGCACACAGTGATATTAAATGAGTAACAAATCCCGAGGTGCAAACAAAGTCAGCGTCAAAGCTCAGGCAGAGATCAAAACATCCAGAAAAATTCAAAAACAGAATCAGGAAACAGGCAGAGCCAATATTCAGAGAGACAGAGTACAGATATGAATGCTGGAAAGGCTCAGGAAAATTCACTGGCACAATCTGCAACAAACAGGTGAAAACTCAGGACTGAAATACACTGAGCAATAAACAGAGAGGCAGATGATAGGTGAAGCACAATGAGACACTGGTAGCAGCAGTACAGGTTATAATGAGAAACAGATGAGAGAAGGAGTACTCAGTAATACAGGGGCCAAAGCAGAGCAGGAGTGGGGACAGGAGAACATGGCAATACAAAACCACAGACTGACAGCTAGGGGGTAACACACAAAAAGACAAAGTTCCACTGGAGGTGATTTTGTGGAATTTATTATCGCAGGCAGCTGTGGAGGCCAGGTTGTTGAGTATATTTAAAGCAGAGCTTGATAGGTTCATGATTGGACATGGCATCAAAGGTTATGAAGAGAGGGCCGGGGAGTGGGCTGAGGAGGGGAGAAAAGGGTCAGCCATAATTGAAAGGCGGAGTAGACTTGATGGCCTAAATGGCCTAATTCTGCTCCTGTATCTTACGGTCTTTTGGTCTAACTATCCTCCAACAAACAGGTCCACCTCCCGCCCTTCAATGGTGTGGTTTCGCTACTAAGCCCATTGGAAACATTTCTATCAACAAGAAAAGGGGCAAAGGTGGGTTACTAGTGTTTTAAAACCAGTCACTTTGGACAGATGCGTGCTCATTGGCTGTGGCTCATAGCTCATCTTGGAGAAGGAAAACTCTGATCAGAAACCTACACAATCTTGCAGCCGTATGGGGAAGACTTAGGAAGTAAACCCCAAGGGAAAAATACGGAACTGGAGTCCCTAAGGCAGTCCTATGTTGAGTTCAATGCTGACTGGCAACTCCTGCAATGCTGCTATTACCAAACTATATTGGTCTCTGCCATTCCTTTGGTGTCATCAGGTGCATGGAGATGGGGAGCTTGCTATATGGGCAACAGCTTGCTCTCCACATTGTACTGCCCAGACTTGTGTATGTAGGCAGCTTGCACACAACATCGACCCCCACCGATAGAGGCCTCCCTTACATATATTTTACCATATCATTCCCTGAAATTCATTTCCTTGTGGGCATTCACAATAAATACAAAGAAACACAATAGAAGAATGAAAATTCACACAACAGAGATGGACAAGCATCCAACGTGAAAAAGACAGCAAATTGTGTAAATACAAATTGAATAGGAATAAATAGAATGATAGATGGATAGATAGATAGATGGACATTCAGACACACAGGCAGACAAATAAATAGATAGATAGATAGATACATACATATCTAAATAAACAAACATAAATAAATAAGCTGGCAAGCAAGCAATAATTATAGAGAGCAAGAGTTGCAGAGTCCATAAAAGAGAGTCTATAGGGTTGTGGAATCAGTTCAGTGTTGAGTGATTGAGGTTATCCCCTCAGGTTCAAGAGCCTGATGGTTGAGGGATAACAACAGTTCCTGAACAGCTATAACCCATCATCCTCTAAACCACAGGTTCCCAACCTGGGTCCGTCAGTCCCCCGGTTAATGGCAAGGGTCCATGGCATAAAAATAGGTTGGTACCCCCTGCTCTAAACTAAAAATGAGAAATAAGTACTGATGGTAGAGGTCTAATCTGCACCACACAACCTCAAACTGTTTATTTAAATCCTTAAATCAGGATTTATTTGCTAGTGTTCATTTTGTTAAACTGTAATGAATAGTTCAGCTCACTATCAGCTATATTCAGCAGAGATCTGATCCATTATTCCACAGAGTGCCACTTCCCTGAGTGAGAAAGAATTCAGATTTCACCAAGTTATCACTTCTCAAAAATCTCCCCCCCCCCCCCGACAAATAGCGAAGAACCAATCAATTTCCTAATTGCATCTGGCAGTATCTTGCTGCCTGCGAAATTGCTGCCTTCAGAATAATTCATTGTGTGTTCCCAGAAATCTGATAAAGAGGGATATAAATGGGCAGTCTCTCTCAATCTAACTGCTCTCTTCTGTAACTGATTTATTTCATTTTCCAAACTTGGGGAGCAGCAGACTAACCATGTCTGACAGGTGGATCATGTTTTCCTTCTGGGCATTTTGCAACCAATTTCACATCACATGTTCAATGATAATAAACCTGATTTTGATTTTCATTCTGATTACATATAAATAGCATGCATGCAAGCTCAATTTTGACTTTTAAGAGAAGTTTGGATAGGTGCATGGATGGTACTGGTACAGAGGGCAATGGTCCTAATGTTGGTTGATGGGACCAGGCATTTTAAAAGGTTTGGCATGAACTAAATGGGCCAAAGGGTCTGCTTTTGTGCTGTACTTTTCTATAACCATGACAAATGTAGTGACACAGCAGCACTGCGGTTAGCATGAAGCTTTAAAAATTCAAAAATCCAAGGTGCAAAGGGACTTGGGAGTCCTTGTGTAGGATTCCCTAAACATTAATTTGCAGGTTGAGTCGGTGGTGAGGAAGGCAAATGTGATGTTAGCATTCATTTCAAGAGGACTAGAATATTTCAGCAAAACTGTAATGTTGGGACTTTATAAGACACTACTGAGGCCTCACTTGGAGTATTGTGAGCAGTTTCAGGCCTTTTATCTAAGAAAGGATGTACTTACATTGGAGAGGATTCAAAGGAGATTCACTGTAGTAAACCATATATATCTGTCTGGACATGCCTGGACACGTCCCTCTGCTGACAGCATGGACGTGGATCCATTTTGTTCTTAATAAAAGCCTTTCAGTATTTACTCGACTTCCAGTCTTTTGGAGTAATTGATAGTGCATCAATTTTATTAACAACAATTTTAAGGCATGGAGCACGTCCTGAGACCCGACAAGTTAGACTTCGACCCGCAAACACCTGAGGCCGGAAACGCTTTCGAACTTTGGCTAGCCTGCTGCGAATCATACCTGGAGGAGATTGAGGCGACCAAGTCCGCCACGAAGTGCAGAGTTCTCCTCTCCAGGGTCAGTCCACGGATCTACTCGATGATTAGAGACCAGCCAAGTTACAACGGCGTGATGAGAGTCCTCAGAAGACCATACTTGCAGCCCGTAAATACCGTCCATGCACGACATCGCTTAGCAACGCGGCAGCAGCGGGCAGGAGAGTTGAGTGCTGAGTTTGTCCGGGCCCTACAGACACTCGTGCAGGCCTGCGATTGCCAGGGGCTGACGGCCGAACAGCATGCGGATCTCCTAGTAAGAGATGCTTTCGTCATGGGGACCAGGTCCGTGTATATGTGCCAGCAGCTGTTGGAACACGCTGATCTTATTTTACGTTCGGCGATTGAGCTGGCCGATATGCTGGAGGTGGCTCTGCACAACTCTGACGCTCTCCAGGCACGCGATCTCCCGACGGCCTCGTGGACGCCGCAGACTCCGCAACCCGCCGGTGAATTGATCACGGCTGCTGCCAGTCGCGAGTCTGCGAAGTGTTACTTCTGCAGACTCGAGAAGCTCCCCTGGAAACGCTGCCCTGCCTGAGAAGCTACCTGCTCCAGCTGCGGAAAGAAGGGCCGCTTTGCCAAGGCCTGTAAGTCCAAACTGCGAGCGGGATCGAACAGCACCACGTGCGAGACATGGGGGTCGCCATCTTGCCTGCACGCTACCACCATGCGCGAGACATGGGGCGGCCATCTTGGTCGGTGCCACCTCGCACCACCTATGACCCATGGGTGCTTACCAGACACCCCACTGCGCTGGACCAAGACAGTGATTCAACTCTGGCCTCCATGACCCTTGACCAAAGCGCTCCCCACCAGCTCGCAACGTCAATGATGGACATCCTGGTGGAGGGGCGCAGGACAAGCTGCCTATTTGACACGAGCAGCACGGAGAGTTTTATTCACCCAGACATGGTGCAACGCTGCAGAATCATGACACGGCCGGTAAGCCAGAGGGTCGCCATGGCTTCTGGGTCGCATATCACAGACATCCAGGGGGGTGGTTGTATAGTGACGTTAGTGGTGCAGGGCACAGAATATCGAGACTTTATGTTACTGGTCATGCCTCAACTGTGTGCCCTGTGCTATTGGGGCTCAACTTCCAGAGCCACCTGAAAAGTGTGACTATGGAGTATGACAGTCCCCTTCCACCAATCACTGTTGGAAATCCTCAGTTCTGTAGGAATATGTCACATACCCTGCTACTAGCCACCCCCATACACCGACCCGCACATCCCACCCAACAACATGCCAGCAGCCGCACTACGGACACCACTTGCACTCTCTCCACCCTCAACATCCCTCCCCCACCGCTGTTCGCCAACCTGACCCCCGACTGTAAACCTGTGGCAACTAAAAGCAGGAGGTACAGCGCGGGGGACAGGGCCTTCATTAAGTCGGAGGTGCAGCGGCTGCTCAGGGAGGGGATCATTGAGCCAAGCACAGGTCCTTGGAGGGCTCAGGTGGTCGTTGTTCAGAACAGGGAAAAAATAGGATGGTTGTGGACTATAGCCAGACCATCAATAGGTTCACGCAGCTTGACGCATACTCCCTACCCTGCATCGCGGATATGGTCAATCAGATAGCTCAGTACAAGGTGTACTCGACCATAGACCTAAAATCCGCTTACCATCAGCTCCCCATCGGCCTGGAGGACCGCCCCTACACCGCCTTCGAGGCGGACAGCAGGCTTTATCACTTCCTCCGCGTCCCCTTTGGTGTCACGAATGGAGTCTCTGTCTTCCAGAGGGAAATGGACCGGATGGTGGACCAGTGCCAACTGAAGGCCACGTTCCCATATCTGGATAACATCACTATCTGCGGTCACGACCGGCACGATCATGACAACAACCTCCGAAAAATTTTCCAAGCGGCCAAAGCTTTTAATCTTACCTATAACAAGGACAAGTGTGTGTTCGGAACCACCCGACTTGCTATTCTTAGGTGTGTTGTGGACAACGGAGTCACTGGCCCTGACCCTGACCATATACGCCCCCTGTTGGATCTCCCTCTTCCCAACACCCTCAGAGCCCTCAAAAGGTGCCTGGGCTTCTTTTCATATTACGTCCAATGTGTCCCTAACTACACAGATAAAGCCCGCCCCCTGGTCAAGTCCACCACATTTCCCCTCTCAGCCAAGGCCCTTCCATTGGCAGCGACTCAAACCAGCGGCCTTTTTGACAGCAACAACTTGAAACAGATGCCCCTCCAAGGAAAGTCACATAAACCAGTGGCCTTATGGTCTTTAAAGATGTAATGCTAAGACTTAATAGATCAAATGGACTTATTCTGCTCCGTATATCTTATGTTTCAAAGGTTAATTTTTTTATTGAGAGAGAGAGAGAGACCGGTCGAAAGCAGGTACCTTCTTCTTGTATCAGCGACTAAGAGAGAGCATACTTAGACCATGGCAAGCAGTTTTGCATCCCTTATCAAAGAAAGGATACACTGGCATTGGAGAGGGTCCAGAGGAGGATCTTAAGAATGATTTTGGGATTGAATGAGTTAATATATGAGGAGCATTTGGTGGCTCGGGGCCTGTACTCACCAAGTTTAGAAGAATATGGGGACATCGCATTGAAACATATTGAATATGGAAAGCTTGGTTAGAGCAGATCTGAAGAGGGGGGAGTGTGGGACCAGAGGGCACAGCCTCAGGTTAGAGGGGCGTCCTTTCAGAATGGAGATGAGGGGGATTTACTTTAGCCAGAGAGTGGGGAATCTGTGGAATTAGTTGCCACAGGCAGCTGTGGAGGTCAAGACATTGGGTATATTTAAGGCAGCATTTGATAGATTATTGATTAGCCAGGGCATGAAGGGTTATGGGGAGAAGGCAGGAGAATGGGATTGAGAGGGATAATAAATCCGCCATGATGGAATGGCAGAGCAGACTTAATGGGCCAAATGGTCTTCACAGCTCCAGTGATCAGCAAACTTGGTTCAAGTCCCACCTCTGTCTGTAAGGAGTTTGTCCCAGTGACTGCATATGTTTCATCCAGGTGCACCAGTTTCCTCCCACATTCCAAAAAGGCATGGGTTAAGTTGTCGGCATGCTATACTGGCGCTGGGAGTGTTGAGACTCTTACTCCTCGCTCATATTTGGACTTTGCTGATCATTGAACGAAAACAACACATTTCACTATGTGATTTGATATTTCAGTGTACATCTGACAAATAAAGCTAATCTTTAACCTTCATTATCTCTATGTGTAGTTTCCAGTGTCAGTCGTCCTGTCAAGTTTTAAACTTTTGATGTGTAGGCACTGTTGCACTTTAAACAAAACATGGTGGACTCCAAATACTTTCTCGTAGTCAGGGCTTTGAGCATGAAAAGCCATGAAATGGCTACTTAAATTTTTAGTTAGGTTGTAGAACGATAAAACCCTAAGACACAGGAGCAAAATTAGGTCATTGGGCCCATCAATGTCTGCTTTGCCATTCTATCATGGCTGATTTAATATCCCTCTCAACAGCATTCTTCTGCCTTCTCCCTGTATCTTTTAATACCCTCACTAATCAAGAACCTATCAACCTCTATTTAAATATGACTAATGACTTGGGCTTCTGGGACATTGTGTGTGATTTTGGTTGCCCCATTATAGTTGTGGACACAGCTCAGCATATCACAGGCACCAGCCTCCCCTCCATGGACTCTATCTATACTTGCTGTTGGCTCAGTAAAACAGCCAGCACAATAAAGACCACGCCCACCCTAGGCATTCTTTCCTCTCAACTTTCCCTTCAGGGAGAACATATAAAAGCTGAAAGCTCTGGGCTCAAGAACAGCTTCTACTTTGTTGTAATAAGACTATTTTACACTGAAATCTCCTAGTACAACAAGATGGACTCTTGACCTCACAATCTACATCATTGTGACCTTGCATTTACTGAGGGCTGGATCCCTGAGTCAGCCAATCGCTGTGATTCCACCAGAAAGTCATAGTCCCAGTGCCTGTGAATCCACAAGTCTGCTGGAGGCCAAAGATTACCTGTCCTTGTGTTAGAGGACTCTGTATGTGTGTTGGGAGGGGGAAGTGGTGCTTGCTTTGCTGTTGTTCTGCCAAGCATTGTGGGTAAGCTATGTGGGCATTGGAATGCATGGCGACACTGCAGGCTGCCCCCAGCACATCCTTGGCTGCGTTGGTTGGTAATGCAAATGATACATTCACTGTACATTTTGATGTACATGTGATAAATAAATCTGAACCTGAATCTACTGTTTACCTGCACTGTTCCACCTTTGTACTGTAACACTTTATTCTGCTCCCTCTCATTGTTTTGCCTTGTTCTAACTCAATGCACTGTTTAGATAGATAGATAGATAGATACTTTATTCATCCCCATGGGGAAATTCAACTTTTTTCCAATGTCCCATACACTTGTTGTAGCAAAACTAATTACATACAATACTTAACTCAGTAAAAAATATGATATACATCTAAATCACTATCTCAAAAAGCATTAATAATAGCTTTTAAAAAGTTCTTAAGTCCTGGCGGTAGAATTGTAAAGCTTAATGGCATTGGGGAGTATTGACCTCTTCATCCTGTCTGAGGAGCATTGCATCGATAGTAACCTGTCGCTGAAACTGCTTCTCTGTCTCTGGATGGTGCTATGTAGAGGATGTTCAGAGTTATCCATAATTGACCGTAGCCTACTCAGCGCCCTTCGCTCAGCTACCGATGTTAAACTCTCCAGTACTTTGCCCAAGACAGAGCCCGCCTTCCTTACCAGCTTATTAAGACGTGAGGCGTCCCTCTTCTTAATGCTTCCTCCCCAACACGCCACCACAAAGAAGAGGGCGCTCTCCACAACTGACCTATAGAACATCTTCAGCATCTCACTACAGACATTGAATGACGCCAACCTTCTTAGGAAGTACAGTCAACTCTGTGCCTTCCTGCACAAGGCATCTGTGTTGGCAGTCCAGTCTAGCTTCTCGTCTAACTGTACTCCCAGATACTTGTAGGTCTTAACCTATTCTTTACTGATTTGATCTGTACGAACAAGAGGCAAGACATGTATTTCGGTACATGTGACATTAATAAACCAATCCAATCGCAAACAAGAGAAAATCTGCAGACGCTGGAAATCCAAGCAACACACAAAATGCAGGAGGTACTCAGCAGGACAAGCAGCATCCACGGAAATGAGTACAGTCGATGTTTCAGGTCAACTCTTTTCCATAGATGCTGCCTGGCCTGCTGATTTCCTCTGGCGTTTTGTGTGTGTTGCTTAAACCAATCCAATGTTAGGTTGGACGAACTTCACGCTTTCTTCCAAAACCTATCACAAAATTGTAGTATTTTTAATTTGCTGTCAAAGAGACAGAGAAACAGAAGCCTCGGTGGATAACTGAGGGAATCACGTCTCCATTGGTGCTGTTATGATCGTGAAGGCTGTACACTGCAGCTGTCTTTGGGTGGCACGGTGACGTAGTGGTTAATGTCACCATTTACAGTGTCGGCAATGTAGTTTTATTTCCTTCTGCTCTCTGTGAGGAGATTGTACATTCACCCAGAAACTGCAAGGGTATCCTCCCACATTCAGAAGTTGTATGGGATAGTAGGTTAATTGGTCACATGGGTGTAATTGGGCGGTGTGGGCTTGTTGGGCTGGAAGGATCTATTACCGTTGATATTTGTAAATAAAAACTAATAAGTAAATAGATACCTACATTCTCCATGAGATTAAAATATGACAGAGACAATATAACTTTCTGTCAATAATTTAACAGTGCTAGCTTCTCCAGCATTTTAAAATAAAATCGTCATCCTTATTAATCCAGAATATAAACAAGCTCTCACTATTTGGTGTTTTAATCAGTTCTGCAGTTCAAGGGCAGTGGAGATTTACCAGGATGCTGCCTGGATTGGAGAGCATGTCTGATGAGGAAAGACTGAACAAGCAATGGGCTTTCTCTTTGGAGAGGTGATGTGACAGAGATGTATAAGATGATGAGGAACAGATAGAATGATCAGCCAGAGACATTTTCCCTGGGTGGAAGTGCCCAATACAGGGAGGAATAATTTTAAGGAGATTGGAGTAGTGGGTGAATGGAACACACTGCCAAGGGTGGTGATAGAGGCAGATACATTCGGGATATTTAAGAAACTCTCAGAGAGGCACATGGATGAAAGAAACAGGAGGGCTATGTGGGAGGGAAGTGTTAGATTGATGCCAGAGAAGGCTAAATGATCAGTACAACATAATGGGCTGAAGGGCCTTCACTGTTCTTACTGTTCTATGTTCCATGTTCTATAAAATATCCCAAAATATTTAATGCTAAGTCATCTTGGCAATGATTGAATATTTGTGGCTTATAATGCTAACCTGGCAACTTCCTACATTTGTCTGTACACCCTTCAAATCACCCACTTGAACAGGTGGACATCCATCTGTTTAAGATCATAAAAGACACATCAGCTCTTTGATTCATGGCCCTTGATCCCTCAACAACAACAAAAATTCTTCCAGCTTACTTTGTTAAAATAACTGGGTCATGAAAATTTCCAGTCATGGAATTTCACAGAACAGAAATACTGTGACAAGGCCTTTTGAAGAGACATGCAGATTATCCCAGGTCCCAGCTCTTCCCATTACTGCCACAATATTTTCTCCCCTTTGTTCTTATCCCATTGTATTTTAATAGGCCTTCCAGTTTAAGAAGGCACTGATAAAGCCGAGTGACTACTTACTGGTGGCAAACAAAGAAAAGAATACGACTAAATACTTTATTAATGACACTTTTTCTGGCATAAATTTATGTTAAGCAATTACCACAAACAATAGAGAGGTGAGTGAACATGAGGCCGTCAAGGTTCACAGAAGCGGGTGTGGTGAGGTTGAGGCAGCTGGGGCTAGCAGAGGGACGCAGAGCCAGAGTAGAGGTGAGGTAGACTCAAGGTGAGGTTGGATCAGTCTAAGTGCCAGGCTCTGTGGACTTGATCTCATTCAGAACACTATTTGCTCACCTTTATTTTTAGTGTGATTTGTTTGTTTTCCCTCCCTGCACAATGGGTGTTTGGCAGTCTTCTTTTGCTTTAACGAGTTATTTTGAAGTTCTGGTTTTGTGACTATCTATAAGGAGACAAATCTCTAAGATGTATAATGCATGCATACTTTGATAATAAATGTGCTTTGAACTTTAGTTTATTCAATTCCCTTTCAGTCAATGCAATCCAACTCATAACCAAAGTTTAAAGTTCAAAATTCAAAGATCAAAGTGTCAGGGTCCAGTCTGGTCCGGAATCCACGTTCCGGGTCTCGATCCGGTCCGAGGGCTCCAGACTCTGGGTCCTGCAGTTGCCCCTCCTGTCACCCGTGAACTAGTTAGGACCCTCCTGGCTCAAGGAGGCACACCTGTAACTCATTGAGCTGCAGGTGGTTATAAGGGGCCTTGGGACTGGGACGAATCGGGTGGTCGTTTTGTTCTGTTTCCTGTTTCTCCGCCAACTCCGAACTCTTCTCTGCATTCTGTTATCCTGCCCAGGCTCAGATCCACTCCTCACCGTGCTTCTCTGCCCTGTACCAGTACTGCCAGGTTGGTCCTCTCCCCCACCTTTCTTCCCATGCGCTGGTCCCGCTTTTCTGCTGGTTTGTGTTGTTCGCGCAGTCGCGCTGTCTGCCGGCCTTTCCCGATTTTCTTGCTATCATGGCTGTTGTGTTGGTCACCGTAGACCTATGCCCGTTCCTACCCCTTGCCTCCGTCGGGCAGATCCAGCCGACCTGCCTCTGCCTAGTGGTGGTTCTGCCCGTTCCTATCCCTTGCCTCCGTCGGGCAGGCCCGGCCAGTCTGCCGCTGCCCGGCGTGGGTTCTGCCCCGTCCTCCTCTTCTGCCCGAACCCTGGGATTGTGCCCCGCACCCGCCTAGGGGTCCGCGTTGTGCCCAGGCCTCCGGTGTTTCCGCCTGGGAGGCGGCCCTACCCAGGATATATGCGGCCCACCCAGGGAGGGCTCTCCGCCAGCTTATCTAGCCACCTAGACCTGTCTGCCTGCCTGCCCGAACTCCGGGAGCTCGCTCCACTCTGCCTGCCCGAACTCCGGGAGCCCGCTCCACTCTGCCTGCCCGAACTCGGGAGCCTGCTCCGCTCTGCCTGCCCGAACTCCAGGAGCCCGCTCCGCTCTGCTGCCCGAACTCCGGGAGCCCGCTCTGCTCTGCCTGCCCGAACTCCAGGAGCCTGCTCTGCTCTGCCTGCCTGGACTTCGGGAGCCCACTCAGCTCTGCCTGCCTGACACTCTATCTACCTGAACCCCAGCTCTACCCTTAAATGCCATGGCATCCCCATCCTGCCCTCCCCCTAGTACTTCAGTGTCTGCGTCCTGCGTTTGGGTCCATCCGGCCCTGTTCCTGACACAAAGTAAATTTAGTATCAGAGTACATATATGTCATCATATGCAACCGCAAGATTCAATTTCTTGGACATATATATAATAATAGCCATAACAGAATCAAAGAAAGACCACCCAACCTGGGTGCAGAAGACAACAAACTGAGCAAATACAAAAATAAATAAATAATAAATAAACAAATATGCAATAAAAATCAAGAACATGAGATGAAGAGTCCTTGAAAGTGAATCCATTGCTTGTGGGAACATTTCAATGCTGGGGTAGGTGAAGTTGAGTGAAGATCAGGGATGTGGGGTTGATGGGCCAGCATGGCTCACAGGGCCCCTTTGGTTCAAGAGCCTGATGCTTGAGGGATTATAACTGTTCTTGAACCTGGTGGTATGAGTCCTGAGGCTTCTGTACCTTCTTTCTGATGGCAGCAGCTAGATGAGACCACATGCTGCAGAATCAGGATGAACATCTTGAGGCAATTACAAAGAAGGCATGGCAGCAGCTATATTTCATTAGGAGTTTGAGGAGATTTAGTATGTTTACAAAGACTCTAAATAATTTCTATAGATGTTTTGGGGAGAGCATTCTACCTGTTTCTATTGCCGTCTAATTTAGTGGGACCACTGCACAGAGTTGCAAAAACCAGAAGAGGGCTGTAAGCTCAGCCTGTTCCAACATGGCAAATGGCCTCCTCACCATTGAGCACATCTTCAAATGGAGATGCCTCAAAAAGATGGCATCCATCATTAAGGACCCCCATTACTCAGGACATGCTGACTTCTTACTGCTACCATCAGGGAGGAGGTACAGGAGCCTGAAAATTCACACTCAACATCTTAGGGACCACTTCTACTTTAAAAAAAACAATTTCATAACATACATGAGTGATGATAAACCTAATTCTGATATGGGTCTCTTTTATGGACTGAGTGAGAAGGGGGCAGGTAGAGGACAATCATTCTTGGGAAAAAAGGAAAGGTGAGAGGAGGGAGCAGGAAGCTCCAGATAGACATTCTGCAATGATCAATAAACCAATTGTTTGGAATCAAATGACTTTGCCTGGTATATCAGGACTGGGTGTCTCTACCCCCTCACACTTCTGCCCCACCCCTGGCACTCCTTCTCTGCCACCTGCCCCATACCTTTCCCATGGCATTCCACCCTCACTATTCCCAACATCCTTTGCTCCCACCAGTTTCACAAACTTGCCCACCATCCCTTGTTGACAAAAACCGTACTGTGCAAAAGTCTTAGGCACCTTAGCTGTATATATGTGTCTAAGACTTTTGCATAATACTATATATATATTTCTTACTGGAATTTATAGCAATTTGTATGTATTGCTCTGTACTGCTACAGCAAAACAACTCATTTCATGACGTATGCCAGTGAGATTAAAACCGATTCTGAGGTTTATCACGGACATATGTCATGATATTTATTGTTTAGCAGCAGCAGTACAGTAAAATACATAAAATAATTCTATGTTACAATAAGGAACATAAAAACTAAGCAGTGTAAAAAGAGAACAAAATAATGAGGTTGCATCCATGTGTTCATGGATCATTCAGAAACGATAGCAGAGAGGAAGAAGCTGTTCCTAAAACTAAGAGAGTATCTTCAGGATCCTGTACCTCCGTTTTGACAGTAGCAATAGTGTACATAGGTTCATAGTTCAGTCAGAAATCTGACGGCAGAGGGGGAAAAAGCTATTTCTGAAACATTTAATGTGTGTCTTCAGGCTCGTGCTCCTCCTCCCTGTTAGTAGCAATCAGAAGAGGGTATGTCTTGGATGGTGAAGGTCCTTAATAAGATCATAAGATATAAGAGCAGAATTAGGCCATTTGGCCTATTGAATCTGCTCCACCATTACATCATGGCTGATCCATTTTTCCTCTTGACCCCAATCTCCTGCCTTCTCCCCGTATCCCTTCATGCCCTGACTAAGCAATAATCTATCAACCACTGCCTTTAATATATTTGCACGCTTTTGCACGTTGGTTCTTTATCAGTCTTTGTGTGTGTGTGTACTTTTTCATTGAATCTATTGTATTTTTTGTTCTACTGTGAAAGCCTTTCTTGGTCTAAAGCCTTCCTGATTTGAAACATTCTCCATCAATTCTCCTCTTCCTCCCTTTTTTGGTGTAGCCTTTTCCAATGTTGACCTTTCCCACTAGTTTGATTTAATTTCTTGAATTATAATTTCCCATTTCAAATTTGAACTCAATTGTCCATGTTTCTGGACACCTTTCCAATAACTATACTACAATGCTGCCCAACCAAGGGTTCAGTGAGTGGTTGCAGACAGATCTGGAATTTTGTTAAACTAATCTATTTAGTTTCATAAGCAGAACTCTTTCCAATTAAATCAAAATTGAGTTTAATGTCTCTATCCAATATGACATGAAATTTGTTTTGTGGCAGTACAAAGACATACACAGTCCAAAGATACTTAAAAAGACCCTGTCAATATCCTAGATTGAACAAAAGTAGTGGAAGCTTTTTTTTCACTTTAGTCTTGTAAACAAGATCTTTAACAATAATAAGCAAGCTTGAAAATAACCTTGATTGCTTCCCCCAGCTACAATTGTTACCAAGGACAATTTTCAAGGAAGAAACACAAATTCTTTCACCACCCCCATGGCCAAATTCTCTGGATAATTTCAAAAGATGAAAACTTCAATTAAGTTTGGCATTCCTAAACCATGTGTCCTTTTCTCGGAAACATTCAGGAAATGTTTAGCATGACAATGTTCCTTGATGAGTTGCTCTTTGTCATTGAACAGTATAACCATAGGCCAGAACAGAATTCAATGAAAGAATTAGACTATTTACAAAGGATGTGTAGTCGTATTTTTGTTCCAGCTGCATTGTGTGATCCTGGCAGGGAAATAAAGTTCTCTGAGTTTATAAATCACTTTGCAAAGCTACAAAATGGTTTCAGCACAAGGCCAAGATATTTGGACCATGTTTATTTATTTATTGATTTGGCTCCTTAAGGTTCTCATAGATGAATGGGGTAATGGGCACAAGCTCCCACGACCTAATAAATGCTCCCAATGGTGCGCACCCCTGACAACCAAGTTCAGCTCCTGGCCTTCACATGTGGCTTTGATACTAAACTTGGGAGAACCGTTTCTACTGACAGGAGAAGGGGTGCAGGCAGGTAGCTGGTGCCTTAATACCAGTCACTTCGGGCAGATGGGGCTTGTCAGCCAAAGTTGGCAGCTCATCTGGGAGAAGGAAATCTCTGATCTCAAATGTCCGCAGTCTTGTGGGAATACTCACTCATGGGGAAGGCTTCGGGAGTGAACCTTGAGGGAAATTCTAGAGCTGGAGTCCCTAAGACATTGACAGTCGCAAGACTGCGGGTCCGGACGGCATCCCAGGGCGAGTACTCAGGATGTGCACAGCACAACTGGCAGGTGTGTTTACTGACATCTTTAATCCCTCCCTCTCCCAGTGTCGAATGCCTTCCCGCTTCAAAATGTCCACCATTGTTCCTGACCCAAAAAAGACCAAGGTAACATGCCTGAATGACTGGCGTCCTGTCGCACTCACCTCAATAATAAGCAAATGCTTTGAGACGTTAGTCAAGGATTACATCTGCAGCTTGCAACCACCCAAACTGGCCCCCCTACAACTCACCTACCGACACAACCGATCGACAGATGACGCAATAGCCACTGCTCTACATAACATCCTCACACATCTGGAGAAGAAGGATGCTTATGTGAGAATGCTGTTCTTGGACTACAGTTCATTATTCAAAACTATACTTCCATCCAGGCTCGACAAGAAGCTCAGAGACCTCGGCCTTGACCTTACCTTGTGCATCTGGATCCTGAACTTCCTGTCAGATCGCTAGCAGGTGGTAAGAGTGGGCTCCCTCACCTCCACCCTTTTGACTCTTAGTATCAGAGCCCCTCAGAGCAGTGTACTAAGTCCCCTCCTTTACTCCCTGTATGCCCTTGATTGTGTCACTGCCCACAGCTCTAATCGGTTAATTAAATTTGCAGACAGCCCTACATTGATTGGCCCAGTCTCAAACAATAACGAGATGGCCTACATGGAAGAAGGCATCTTTCTGACACAGTGCTGTCAAGAAAACAACCCCTCCCTCAATGTCACAAAAACAAAGGAGCTGGTTGTGGATTACAGGAGGAATGGAGACAGGCTAACCCCTATTGACATCAATGGATCTGGGGTTGAGAGAGTAAACCTCACGTGATCTGTACACACCAGCTGTGTGGTGACAAAGGCTCACAGTGCCTCTTCAACCTCAGACAGTTGAGGAAGTTTGGTATGGGCCCCCAAATCCTAAGAACTTTCTACTGGGGCACAGTTGAGAGCATCCTGACTGGCTGCATCACTGCCTGGTTTGGAAACTGTACCTCCCTTAACTGCAGGATTCTGCAGAGAGTGGTGCAGACAGCCCAGTGCATCTGTAGTTGTGAACTTCCCATGATTCAGGACATTTACAAAGACAGGTGTGTAAAAAGGGTAGGATCACTGGGGACCTGAGTCACCCCAACCACAATCTATTCCAGCTGCTACCATCTGGGAAACAGTACAATAGCATAAAAGCCAGGACCAACAGGTTCCGGGACAGCTTCTTCCACCAGGCCATCAGACTGATTAACTCACACTGATTTGAGTGTATCTCTGTGTTACATTGACTGTTCTATTTATTATAAATTATTATGATGTGCACATTGCACATTTAGACTGAGACGTAACGTAAAGATTTTCACTCCGCATTTATGTGAAGGATGTAAGAAGTAAAGTCAATTCAATTCAATTCAATTCAATTCAATGTTGACTGCTAACTCCTACAATGCTGGGGCTACCAAACTGTATTGGTATCTGCCATTTCTTTGGGATCATCAGATGCATGGAGAGGAAGAGTTTGCTACATGGACAACAGCTTGCTCTGCATATCGTGCTGCCCAGGCTTGTGTATCTATGCAGCTGGGCCAGAACATTCATGGTCGACCTCACTTACCCACTCACTTATGATTTATTGACATACAGCGTGGAATAGGTCCTTCTGGCATCTTGAGCCATGCTGCCAGTAACCCCAGTTTAATCCTAGCTTAGTTATGGGACAATTTACACTGACCAGTTGGTCTACCACCCTGTACATCTTTGGGCTATGGGAGGAAACTGGAGCACCTGGAGGAAACCCACGTGATCATGGGGAGAATGTACAAATTCATTACAGGCAGCGGCAAGAATTGAACCCGGTTTGTTAGAACTGTAAAGCGTTGTGCTAACCACTACGCTACCATGCTGTGCTATGTTCAGTTGGTCCACAAAAACCTTTTGCCATTTTCCTTCATTTCACCCCACTAAATACAGTATACAACACCATGCAAAAGTTTTAGGCACATACTGTAGCTAGGGTGCCTAAGACTTTTGCACAGTACTGTTCTTGTCAATGTAGCAGAGAACGAGTTTGTGAATCTAGCAGGAGCAAAGTATTTTGGGAATGGTGAGGGTGGAGTGCCATGGAAAGAGGTTGGGACAGGTGGCAGAGAAGGAGTGCCAGAGAAGTCACACCCAGCCCTGAGACACCAGGCAAGGTCATTTGATTCCAAACAATTAGCTTACTGATCATTGCAGAATGACTCTCTGGAGCTTTCTGCTCCTTCCCCTCTCCCTTCCCCTTTTACCAGCTATGATTCCCCTCTCCCTGCCTCCTTCCCACCCTCAGTCCACAACAGAGACCCATATCAGAATCAGGTTTATCATCACTCACATACACCATGAAATCTGTAGTTTTTTTGTGCCAGCATTATAGTTTAATACATAAAATTACTATAGTACTGTGCAAAATTCTTAGGCACCCTGGCAATATTCTGTATATGTGCCTAAGACTTTAGCATAGTACTGTACATTCGTAAATTATAAACACAAGAGATTCCACAGATGCTGAAAATCCAACAGCACCACACACAAAATGGTGGAGGAACTCAGCAGGTCAGTCAGTATCTATGGAGGGAAATAAACTGTCAGCCTTACTGCTATGGATGACCCTACCAGGAGCTAAGTGCCAGATGAATAAATGGCAGATAGCCAGGAACTCACAATCCTCTCCATCTCGGAGAAGATCCAGATCATAAGTACTCTCTGAGTAAGACATTGATTCCTCACATCTTTTGCTGGACATTTTCATTGTGCCCTCTCATCTTTGAAGCAACAGAAAATGGAAGCGCTTTCCCTCTACTTAGTCTCTCTACACCAGTCCATAATCTTCAAATGACCATAGGAGATAGGAGCAGAATTAGTCCATAAAGTCTGCTCCGCCATTTCATCATGGCTGATCCATTTTTCCTCTCAATCCCACTCTTCCAATTTCTCCCTGTTAACATTCACAACCTGACTAATCAACCTCTGCCTTAAATGTACCCAATCACCTGACCTCTACAGCTGCCTCTGACAATGATTTCCACAGATTCACCACCCTAAAGAGATTCTCATACATTTCTGTGAAATCTTCTCTCCTTCTTCTTTGCTTCAAGAAAGAAAACAACTATATCCCAGACTAAAACTTGAGGTCACAATACCTCATCTCTGAAACTACCCTGAGAAATCTACCTCTCTGAGGCATCTGCAGCTTCCCTAAAGGACGTTGATCAGAACTGGACTCTAAATGGGTCCTCGTCGATATTAAATAAAATTTAAATTAGCATTTCTCTTTTGTCCTCTGTGCTACTATATCTGAATTTTTGTATTGCTTGTAAATTAATTCACCTTCCTTCAATCATTCCTACTCAGTGCTGAGTAACTTTAAATGGGAATGGGCTCCATGGGCCTGCACATCTTTGCCATAGCAGTGAATGAGAATCAGAATCCAGTTTAATATCACAGGCATAGGCCATGAAATTGGTTGTTTGGCAGCTCTCCATGGCTCTCCAGCTTCAAGATAGCAGCATGACACGGTTTGCAGCAGCCTCTCGGGAGTTGATATCTGTTATTTGTCAAGTGGGGTGCCATGCACAATCCTAATCTGATGAAAAACGGACATGGGAGCACGAAGGAACATCTGGAATTCTCCAGGAAGGCCTTCTTCACTGCTGCTGCTATTGTGAGGTCCAGGTCTCTGCTGGGAAGAACAGGCTCCCAGTCCTCGGGGTCGCGTTACCGGTGGCTGGTGGCGGGGGCGTCGTAGTGCGCTCGGTAGAGGATGGTGCTCAGAGAGGCTGTGCCGGAGGGGATGGTCGGAGGCTCGGAGGTTTGACGGACTCGGAGTCCGCTGCGGTTGGGGCGCTTTCACTGTGTGCTGTGTCTGCGAGGCTGAGTCCGGCAGCACTGTGGAAGTCCATAGCGGGGGTATTCCCTTCTGCCGCTTGTGTGGGATGATGAGTCTATCAGGAGCCTGAGGACTTGTGGAAACTGTGTGGTGGTTTCTTTCGAACTTATAATCTTTTAACATCTTTGGACTATTTTTACTGTGCCCACGGTCTGCTTTTTTTTAATCAATTATGGTATTGTTTGCACTGTTGTAACTATATGTTGTAATTATGTGGTTTTGTGCAGGTCTTATAGGTTTAGTTTTTGGTTTGTTGGGGGTTAGAGTTGGTCTCCTGTTTGGGTAGTCTTGTTTTGTCTGGTGGATTTGGAGCTCCTTTCTGGCGAACGCGCTAAGATGGTAGCGCGATATTAATACGCAGCAGCCTCTCCGGACTCTGGATTTGGGGATTGCCAAACGTTATCTGGATTTCCTGGTGTAGTCTGTTTTGTTGTGTGCTTTTGTGATATCATTCTGGAGGACCATTGTTTCATTTTTTAATTGCGTTGCAGTTGTGCTTTCTAAATGACAATAAACCAAAATTCAATTCAATTCAACAGTGTATTGTAATAAGACCATAAAATACAGGAGCAGAATGAGTTTGTTTGGCCCATCGAATCTGCTCTACCATTTCATCCTGACTGATCCATTTTTCTTCTCAGCCCCAATCCTCTGCCTTCTCATCGACAACCTCCACGCCTTGACTAATCAAGAATCTATCAACCTCATTCTTAAACATACTCAGCGACATGGCCTTCACAGCTGCCCGTGACAACAAATTTCACAGATTCACCACACTCTGGCTAAAGAATTCCTTTCTCAGCTGATTGTAAAAGGACATCCCTCTATTCTGAGGCTGTGTCCTCTAGTCTTAGACTCCCCCACCATAGGAAACATCCTCTCCAAATCCACTCTATCAAGGCCTTTCAATACTCAATTGGTATCAATGAGGTCACCCTCCATTCTTTTGAATTCCGGTGAGTCAAGGCCCAGATCCATCAAACACTACTCATATGACAAGCCTTTCAATCCCAAAATCATTTTCGTGAACCTCCTTTGAAACCTCTCCAATGTCAGCACATCTTTTCTTACATCAGTGACCCAAACCACTCACATACTCCAAATGAGGCCTTACCAGTGTTTTATAAAACCCCAAAATTACATTCTGCTTTAATATTCTAGTCCTCTCAAAATGAATGCTAGGATCACATTTGTCACTGACTCAACCAGCAAATTAACCTTCATGGAATCCTGCATGAGGTCTCCCAAGTTGCTTTGCACCTCAGATTTTTGCATTTTTTCTCCATTTAGAAAAGTCTACCCTTTTATTTCTTCTCAAAGTGCATGACTATACACTTCCCAACGCTGTCTAAGTCATCATGTAGCTCCTCTATTTCCTCAAATCTACCTGCCCCTCCACCTATCATATGCAAACTTGGTCACAAAGCCATCAATTCATCATCCAAGCCATTGACATATAACGTAAAAAGAAGCAGTCCCAACACAGACCCAAGTGGAACACTATTAGTCAGAGACGGCCAGTTCCCTTTATTCCCACCCTTTGCTTTCTGTCAACCAGCTATTACATTATTCTTTCTAGTATATTTCCTGTAATATCATAGACTCTTAGTTTGTTAAGAAGCCTCATGAGTGGCATCTTGTCAAAGGCCTTCTGAATACTCAAATACACAGCATACACTGATTTTGCTTGTTATTTTCTCAAAGAAATCCAGCAGATTTGTCAGACAAGATTTTCCCTTGAGAAAACCATGCTGACATTGGCCTATTTTATCATGTACCTCCAAGTACCCCAATACCACATCCTTAACAATCGACTCCAACATCTTCCCAACCAACACACACAAAATGCTGGGGGAACTCAGAAGGCCAGGCAGCATTTTGTGTGTGTTGGTCAGATTTCCAGCATCTGCAGATTTTCTCTTGTTTTTATCTTCCTAACCACTGAGGTCAGACAAAATGGCCTTCTTCTGCTATTCACCCTATTGAAGAATGGAACGGCATTTGCAATTTCCCATTCCTCCAGAGACATGCCAGAATCAATTGCTTTGTAAAAGATCATTACTGATGCCTCCACAATCTCTTCAGTAATGCATAATAATAAGAAAATTACAAATTACTATAAAATTATATTTTAAAAGACAATTAAATTAGATAAATTGTGCAAAAAGAGAGCAAAAGGATAGGGAGATGATGCACATGAACTCATTGTCAATTCAGAAATCTGATGGCGGAGGGGATGGAGCTGTTCCTGAAACATAAAGTGTGCATCTTCAGGTCCAGTACCTCCTCCTTGATAGTCCTATGTGATGGGCTCCTTAATAATATATGCCACATTTTTGAGGTATTGCCTTTCAAAGATGTCTTCCAGCTGAGGAAGCTAGTACACATTATAGAGATAGCTGAGTTTTCAACTTCTGCACTTTTTTCAATCCTGTGCAGTCACCCCTCCATACCAGATGATGATACAATAAGTTATAGTGTTCTCCATGGTACATCTGTAGAAATTTGAGAACGTCTTTGGTGTGATACAGTCTCCTCAGACTCCAAATGAAATATAGCCACTTGTAATTGCATCAATATCTTTGGCCCAGGATAGATCTTCAGAGATGTTGAAACACAGGAACTTGAAACAACTAACCCTTCCCACCACTAAACCTGAAGTCCACAATCAATTCCTTGGACTTACTGACGTTGAATGCGAGTTTGCTGTTATGACACCACTCAACCAGCTGATATATCTTCCTCCTGTATGTCCCCTTGTCACCATCTGAAATTCTGCCAACAATAATTGAGTTATCGAAAATTTATAGATGGAATTTGAAATGTGTGTGTTGAGAGTGCAGAGCATGCATCCTTGAGGTGGGACAGTGCTGATTGTCAGCAAGGAGATATTATTTCCGATCTGCATGACTATGATCTCCAGGTGAGGAAGCCTTTATGAATAACTTTCACCAACTGCATGTAGCAGTATTTTCTAATCACTCCTGGTTCTCCTATGGAAGATTTGCAGCCTGTTCCCAAGTTCCTCAGTAAATGTAAATAATTTCTCTCTAAGTTGGGAATGACTGGTTTAGAGGGATTGTGGGCAAATGGGACAATTTCAGTATGGAGCAGTAGAGCGAAAATCATGTTTCTCTGCTGTATCATTCTATAGGTAGATATAGAATTCAACGACATAGGTAAAAAACGGGATGAGGTCCTACAAGGTGAATTTAGGGAGTTAGGAGATAAACTAAAAAGTAGGACCACAAAGATAATAATCTCTGGATTACTACCAGTGCCACGTGCTAGTCAGAGTAGAAAGAGGAGGATATTTCAGATGAATACGTGGCTTGAAAAATGGTGCAAAGGGGAGGGATTCAAATTTCTGAGGCATTGGAACCAGTTCTGGGAGAGGTGGGACCGGTATAAATAGGACGGTCTGCACCTGGGCTGGACTGGAACTAATGTCCTAGGGGGAGCGTTTGCTACTGCTGTTCAGGAGGATTTAAACTAATGTGGCAGGGGGATGGGAACAAGTGCAGAGAGACAGAGGGGTGTAAAATGAGGGTAGAAGCAAAAAGTAGTAAGGTGAAAAGTAAAAGTGGCAGGCAGGCAAATCCAGGGCAAAAAGCAAAAAGAGCCACTTTTCAACATAATTGTATAAGGGCTAAGAGTGTTGTAAAAACAAGCCTGAAGGCTTTGTGTGTCAATGCGAGGAGCATTCGTAACAAGGTGGATGAATTGAATGTGCAGATAGTTATTAATGAATATGATATAGTTGGGATCACAGAGACATGGCTCCAGGGTGACCAAGGATGGGAGCTCAACATCCAGGGATATTCAATATTCAGGAGGGATAGACAGGAAAGAAAAGGAGGTGGGGTGGTATTGCTGGTTAGAGAGGAGATTAATGCAATAGAAAGGAAGGACATTAGCCTGGAGGATGTGGAATCGATATGGATAGAGCTGCATAACACTAAGGGGCAGAAAACGCTGGTGGGAGTTGTGTACAGGCCACCTAACAGTAGTAGTGAGGTTGGGGATAGCATTAAACAGGAAATTAGAAATGTGTGCAATAAAGGAACAGTAGTTATAATTGGTGACTTCAATCTACATATAGATTGGGTGAACCAAATTGGTAAGGGTGCTGAGGAAGAGGATTTCTTCAAATGTATGCGGGATGGTTTTCTGAACCAACATGTCAAGGAACCAACTAGAGAGCAGGCCACTCTAGATTGGGTATTGAGCAATGAGGAAGGGTTAGTTAGCAAACTTGTCGTGCGAGGCCCCTTGGGTAAGAGTGACCATAATATGGTGGAATTCTTCATTAAGATGGAGAGTGACATAGTTAATTCAGAAACAAAGGTTCTGAACTTAAAGAAGGGTAACTTTGTAGGAATGAGACGTGAATTAGCTAAGATAGACTGGCAAATGATACTTAAAGGGTTGACGGTGGATATGCAATGGCAAGCATTTAAAGATTGCATGGATGAACTACAACAATTGTTCATCCCAGTTTGGCAAAAGAATAAACCAGGGAAGGTAGTGCACCCATGGCTGACAAGGGAAATTAGGGATAGTATCAAGTCCAAAGAAGAAACATATAAATTAGCAAAAAAAAGTGGCACACCTGAGGATTGGGAGAAATTCAGAGACCAGCAGAGGAGGACAAAGGGCTTAATTAGGAAAGAGAAAAAAGATTACGAGAGAAAGCTGGCAGGGAACATAAAAACTGACTGTAAAAGCTTTTATAGATATGTGAAAAGAAAAAGATTGGTCAAGACAAATGTAAGTCCTTTCCAGTCAGAAACAGGTGAATTGATCATAGGGAACAAAGACATGGCAGACCAATTGAATAACTACTTTGGTTCTGTCTTCTCTAAGGAGGACATAAATAATCATCCGGAAATAGTAAGGGACCGAGGGTCTAGTGAGATGGAGGAACTGAGGGAAAAACATGTTAGTAGGGAAGTAGGTTTGGTAAATTGAAGGGATTAAAGGCAGATAAATCCCCAGGGCCAGATGGTCTACATCCTAGAGTGCTTAAGGAAGTAGCCCAAGAAATATTGGATGCATTAGTGATAATTTTTCAAAACTCTTTAGATTCTGGATTAGTTCCTGAGGACTGGAGGGTGGCTAATGTAACCCCTCTTTTTAAAAAAGGAGGGAGAGAGAAACTGGGGAATTATAGACCGGTTAGTCTGACATCGGTGGTGGGGAAAATGCTAGAGTCAGTTATCAAAGATGTGATAACAGCATATTTGGAAAGAGGTGAAATCATCGGACAAAGTCAGCATGGATTTGTGAAAGGAAAATCATGTCTGACGAATCTTATAGAATTTTTTGAAGATGTAACTAGTAGAGTGGATAGGGGAGAGCCAGTGGATGTGGTATATTTAGATTTTCAAAAGGCTTTTGACAAGGTCCCACACAGGAGATTAGTGTGCAAACTTAAAGCACACGGTATTGGGGGTATGGTATTGATGTGGATAGAGAATTGGTTGGCAGACGGGAAGCAAAGAGTGGGAGTAAACGGGACTTTTTCAGAATGGCAGGCAGTGACTAGTGGGGCACCGCAAGGCTCAGTGCTGGGACCCCAGTTGTTTACAATATATATTAATGATTTAGACGAGGGAATTAAATGCAGCATCTCCAAGTTTGCGGATGACACGAAGCTGGGCGGCGGTGTTAGCTGTGAGGAGGATGCTAAGAGGATGCAGGGTGACTTGGATAGGTTAGGTGAGTGGGCAAATTCATGGTAGATGCAATTTAATGTGGATAAATGTGAGGTTATCCACTTTGGTTGCAAGAACAGGAAAACAGATTATTAGCTGAACAATGGCCGATTAGGAAAAGGGGAGATGCAACGAGACCTGGGTGTCATTGTACACCAGTCATTGAAGGTGGGCATGCAGGTACAGCAGGCGATGAAAAAGGCAAATGGAATGTTGGCATTCATAGCAAAAGGATTTGAGTACAGGAGCAGGGAGGTTCTACTGCAGTTGTACAAGGCCTTGGTGAGACCGCACCTAGAATATTGTGTGCAGTTTTGGTCCCCTAATCTGAGGAAAGACATTCTTGCCATAGAGGGAGTACAGAGAAGGTTCACCAGAATGATTCCTGGGATGGCAGGACTTTCATATGAAGAAAGATTGGATCGACTAGGCTTATACTCACTGGAATTTAGAAGATTGAGGCGGGATCTTATTGAAACATATAAAATTCTAAAGGGATTGGACAGGCTAGATGCAGGAAGATTGTTTCCGATGTTGGGGAAGTCCAGAACGAGGGGTCACAGTTTAAGGATAAAGGGGAAGCCTTTTAGGACCAAGATGAGGAAAAACTTCTTCACACAGAGAGTGGTGAATCTGTGGAATTCTCTGCCACAGGAAACAGTTGAGACCAGTTCATTGGCTATATTTAAGAGGAAGTTAGATATGGCCCTTGTGGCTAAAGGGATCAGGGGGTATGGAGAAAAAGCAGGTACAGGGTTCTGAGTTGGATGATCAGCCATGATCATACTGAATGGTAGTGCAGGCTCGAAGGGCCGAATAGCCTACTCCTGCACCTATTGTCTATGTTTCTATGAGATAATCTGTTTATGGGAACATTTCAGAACAGAATTGCAATCAGGTTTATTACCATTGACATGTCTCCTAAAACGTGTTGTTCATGGCAGCAGTACAGTGAAAGACATAAAAATTCTGTAATAATAGCACTCAAGAATAAATAAGCAAATAAACAAACAGATAAATAGATAGATAGATAAATGGATGTATATATATATATATATATATATATATATAGATCAGATAGACTAGATCAATGGATGAATAGATAGACAGATAGAAAGATAGACAAATGGATAAAAAGAGAGATGGATGGATAGATAGATTGGTATTGTAACAGAAGAAAAATGAGGTAGCGTTCATGGGTTCATGGCAATTCAGAAACTTGATGGCAGAGGGAAAGAGCTGTTGCCTAAAACTTTGAATGTGGGTTTTCAAACTCCTGCACATCCTCCCTAATGACAGTAATAGAAGAGGAATGGTGAGGGGCCTGATTGATGGAGACCACCTTCTTGAGGCACCATCTTTTGAAGGTGAAACATTAGCATTAGACCGGAACTGACTACCTATGTACACTTCTAGTGATCTCATTATAGGAAGAATGTATTTGCACTGGAGCTGGAGCAGAGGAAATTCATGAGGCTTTTTGTGCCGACCTGCAGCGTTTTGGTTATGAAGAGAGACTGGATAAGCTGGGCTTATTTCCCTTAAGAATGGAGGAGGCCAAGGGAGAGATCTGATAGTTGTAGCAAAGTTATAAAAAGTATAGAAAGGATATGTGGTAAGAAGGTACATTTGAGCAGCAAGTTAATGTAACAGTTAGCATGACACTGTTACAGTGCCAGTCATCTTTTTTTCAATTCCATCATTGTCTTTAAGGAGTTTGCACTTTCTTCCCATGATTGTGTGGGTTTCCTCTGGATGGGCTGGATTCCTCCCAGATTCCAACGATGTACCGATTAGTAGGTGAATGGTCATAAGGGTGTAATTGGGCAGCATGGGCTCGTTGAGCCAGTAGGGAGTGTTCTCTTGCTATTTCTCTAATAACAAAATCACAAACAGTTCCTGATTGCAGAGGTGTGTAAAACATGAGGGTGTCAGTTTTAGAGGATGAGCAAGAAGTTTTTGGAGAATCTAAGAAAGAATATTTTCACCCAGAGATTGATTAGAATTTAAAATGATTGCCTGTGTGTGTATTGAAGGCAGAGATTTACAGCATTGAACTTTGAACTTTAAAAGTATCAGGGAGGAGTGCTGAGCAATTGAATTAGCAAGGCTTTGAAAGCTATAAACCAAGTAATGGATAATGGGCAAGCATAGATTGATAATCAGCATGGATCGTGGGGGTGGATTCTTTACTGTCACAGGACTCTGCTGGGTTCACTCACTTGTTCTGTGATATGAATTATAATGACACAGGTGAAGAACTTGCCAACTAATCTTCAAATGGGGATCTTTACCATTCACCTGAGAGGCACTCAGTTTAATTGCTTGGACAACATGGTGCTCAATACTGTGGAGTTTCAGTCTGGGATGTCAGCGGAGTTTGAAGGATCTGGAGTCTCACAAGCACCTGAGATGCTCCTTTATGAACCGCCACTTCGCTATTATTCGGATCTCTGCACTTTCTATGTAAATGGCTCAAATGGCAACTCTAAAGATTGAATGTCATGAGGTATTAGACTGACTGAAAGGCAAGTCACTGGAACACACATTTGCAGTGTTCCTAATGTCTTCCTTTACAAAATAAAACCTTTCTGAAATATTCATGAATATACATATTGAAGAGTGCATTCAATTCTTTTGAAGTATCTGTCAGCGTGAGGGAATTCAATAGTGACTCACTAAATTTTACAATGTTTATTCTAACAGATTTTAAAGAATGTGATATGTAAACCATATCATTCCTTAATCAAATACTGCAATGGTAAATTTTCTATAATACCATTAAGGATAAATCTGTTGATGCCTCATTTATACAAATTTATACATTGATAGATACATATACAGAAAGGTGCTGGAAAAGGGACAGGAATATCATGAAGGATTGAACCCATCCTGCTCATGGACTGTTTGTCCCAATCCTATCAGGGAAGAGGTTTTACATAGCCAGGAACTCTAGCCTCAAAAACCGTTAACCTTCCCCGAGTAGTAAGGTTGATCAATACCTCCAGCCATTACCTCTACAACTTCTTTATTATTTCTCCTCACCTTATGAACAGCCTAATATCACTTTATGGACATAAAATCAATCTACTGTATGTATATAAGCTATCTTATGTACTTATAAGATAGCTTAAGATTCAATGATTCAAGATTCAAAAGTGCAGTTATTATCAACAAATGCATAAATTATACAACCTTGAGATTTGTTTGCTTACAGGCAGTTGCAAAGCAAGGAACCTGAAAAAAGCCAATTTAAAAAAGACCAACCCCCAGTGCCCACAGAGAAAGAAAAAGAATATAAAACAAATCATGCAAGCAATAGAAGCGAGCAACAACAAGAGCATTCCAAGCCATATCGAGTCCTGGGATCCAAATCCCCAGAGTAGGCCCAAAGCCTCAGTATCCAGATCATATTAGCATGCAAGGCTGATCCACACTTCCACCCCTCCACACCCAGCACCACCACTTCATTATCATTTTCTGTCAGTCGCCTTACGTAAAGACGATCTTTGCCTAGCGTTACTTTATAGACGTACAATTTATCTACGTATATAAGCTATATTATGCATTTATATGTATATTTATTGTGATTTTATTATTTTTATTAATGCATTTTTTACCTTATTGTATTTTTTTCCGTTGCATCAAATCTGGAGAAACAATTGCCTACAGGAAATGACATTAAGCAATCTTGAATCTTGAATTTTAAATGTCTCAACTCATTCGGACAATGAATCGATAGCTGGAGAAGTCGAAGTCCCATCAGCTGCGAGGCTGTGAGTCCGCTGGAGGCTGGAGACCCTGATGCAGCTTGGGGTTTGAGAACTGTCTGCATGTGTGCATGGTTGGCTGGGTGAGAGGGAGGAAAGGGGCTTGTTCTACTGTTTTGTCACCGTTACTGTGTTGTTGTTGTTGACTGTTGTGTTGTCCTGCTGAGCACTGTGGGCAAGCTAGAATGGGTGGTGTCACTTGTGGACTGGCCCCAGGGCATCCTTACATTTATAAATAAGATGAAATATTAGCTTATTTGTCGCAAGTCATTGGAACATCAGAACATACTGTATAGTCAAATGTGTAATTTGCATCAATGACCAACACGGACTAAGGATACATTGGAGGCAGCCCGCAACTGTAATTACGCTTCCGGCACCATCTTAGCATGCTCAGCTTACTAACTCTAACCTGTACATTTTTGGAAGTGGAAGGATGCATGAACATTCAGGGAAAACCCACGCAGTCACAATGAGAACATACAAAACTCCTTACAGACACTGTAATCGGGTCGTTGGTCTCTGCCCTCTTCCCATTCTCAGTCTACAAACGAGACCCATATCTGAACCAGGTTTATCATCATTCACATATGTCATGAAATTAGCTTTATTCTGCAGCAGCAGTACAGTGCAATACATAAAATTACTTTGCACTATACAAGAGACTTAGGCACCCTAGCGATGTATCTGTGCCTAAGACTTTTGTACAGTACTGTGTATTACAAAAAATTTACAAGGAAGTACCAAAGATTATACACAAAACACTGGAGGAATTCAGTGGGTGACGCAGCATTTATGGAGGGAAATGGACAATGAGTTGAGACCCTTCATCTGGACTGAAAGATAGAGAGGAGGTACCTAGTATAAAAAGGTGGAGGAAAGAGGTGTAGCAAGAGTTGGAGTGTAATAGGTGAGTCCAGGAGAGGGAGGGGTAAGTGACAGGCAGATGTGAGAAGGGGAGTAGTGTCAACGATCTGAAGCCGGGAGGTGATAAATCAAAGTGACAAAGAGCTGAAGGTGATGGAGTCTGATAGGAGAAGGAGAGAAGCAGGGAATAAAGGGAGGGAGGAGGAGGAGGGGAAGTGATATGGTGAGGGGATTGAGGTGGGTCAGGCCGAGAGAGAAAAGAAACAATGGACTGAGGGAGACCAGTTACCAGAAATTGGAGATTTCCAAATTCAATGTTCATGCTACAGGTTGGAAACTATTTAGGTGGATGTTTTTTCACTCTATGGCATAATTTTATGTATAATATATATGGTTATAATTTATATTCTATGTGTATTCTAGACTCACGTGCCTGTGATGCATAGCAATGCTTGTGGGCTGCCCCCAGCACGTCCTCGGACTGTGTTGATCATTGACTCAAGCGAAGCATATCACTGTATGTTTGAAAGTATGTGTGACAAATAAAGTTCAAAGTTCAATGCTAATTAATAAATAAAGCTAATTTTAAAAAATCATTGGCTTTAACAGACATTAATTGGCTTTAACCTTTCATTATACCTGTCTTTGTCCATGGTTGTTCACATAAGAATAAACTGGACTGCAAATGACTTGAATTGATTACATTTACTTTGTGAGATCTCACGATAGTGAACAGATTTGCTGCCTTACTGGACAACAAACATCAGATTCCAGTTTAATATCACTGACATATGTGGACTTTAGGCAACTCACTACATAGATATAAATAAACAGATAGGTGTGTACGGTAGGTAGGTAGACAGATAGACAGATAGATAACTAGACAAACATGCAAAAGAGGAAGAGTGAGATAGTGTTCCTGGGTTCATAGACCATTCAGAAACCTGATGGTGGAGGGGAAGAAGCTGTTTCTGCAATGGTGAATGTGTGTCTTCAGGGTCCTGTACCTCCTCCCCGATGGTAACAGGACACGTCCCAAAAGTACTTAATAATAGATGCAGATTTCTTGAGTCACCACCTTTAGAAAACATCCTCAATGGTGGGAAGGCTAGTGCCTGTGATGGCACTAGCTGAGTCTAAAACCTTCTGGAGCCTTGTGCAATCCTGTGCGTTGGAGCCTCTCTCCCAGAATTGCAGGGAAGTTCAGGGAAGACACACTCCAATTAACCAATGCAGCAACACTGTCACCAAACTTGATTGATCAGCTGAGCAAATGCACTCATCTTGCAATAATGTTGTCACTGAAGGCAGCCTAAGCAAACACCATTTGACAACATAATCAGCCTTATGTTTTTCCTTGTGGAGATGCCTAATGACCACTTCACCCACAGAGAAATAGTTGAGATCAGGACCTGCTGTGCGAGGAATCGTAGATGTGATCAAACTTTCTGCCTTGCAGAGCGGTATCCTCAGCACAGCTAGAAAATCAATGTGCACTCCTCCAGAAAACACAATCTGATGAATGGGAGAGCAACCAAAAGAGAAGTCCATAAGACGTAGGAACAGAAACAGGCCATTCAACCTATCAAGTCTGCTCTACCATTCTATCATGGCTGATTTATTATCCTTCACAACCCTTTTCTCCTGCCTTCTCCTTATAACCTTTGAGACCCTGATTAATCAAGAATCCATTAGCCTCCACTTTAAATATTCCCAATGTCTTCAACACCACAGTGGTCAGTGGCAATACATTTCATAAATTCACCAACCTTTAGCTAGAGTTGTTAGGACCCCCTGTAATGGGGATACAGACACTGTGCACGCTGATGATATGTTAGATTGGCATCATGGTTAGCACCAAAATGATGGGCTGAAGAGACTGTTGCTGTGCTGTTCCATGAGTTATGTTTAAGTGAACAGAATGAAACACTAGAAAGGCAATTTTGTGGCATTTACACATATAAAAGGGGCCACAGTGGCATAACAGTTGGCACAACGCTATTACATCTTGGGTTGTCGGAGCTTGAAGTTCAGTTCTGCATCCTTTGTGAGAATGTTTCTGCGTTCTTCCCTTGAGCACGTGAGTTTTCTCCAGGTGCTCCGGTTTCCTCCCACAGTTCAAAGATGTATTGGTTAGTAGTTGAGTTAATTGTTGTAAGTTGTCCTGTGATCAGGCTAGGTTTAGATTGGTGGGTTGCTGGGTGGCATGCCTCATCAGGCTGGAAGGGTCTGTTCTGTGTCGTATCACTAACAAATAAGTAAAAGAGATACGGCAAATTAGGAGAGTCAAAGATCTGGTTAATTGGTCATTGTAAACTGCCCTATGATTAGGCTAGGGTTAAAAAGGTGGGTTGTACAGCTCATTCGGCCGGAAGGGCCTGTTCCGTGTTGTATCTCTAAGTGAATAAATTTTTAAAATAAAATAAAATGACCAAACTTTAATTCACTACATGGTTCAGAATCCAAAGGGCCTTTAACTGACCTTTATCTCAGAGTGAGAGCTGAAGACAAAGGTGAAATCATTACCCTTCTGTTATAGCTGTCCACAAAATAAAGAAAACAGCAGACAAGTGACAACCTTAACTCCACCAGGTGCCAATTCACCCACAAAAATTTTATAAATCCTCGGATCCTTGTTAAAATATTATCAGCTCTTCAAATTTCTACTAAACCCAGCACTTTAAAACCCCTTTGAGCAAAAATGTCAAACATCAAGCAAGGTTATATTTCCTGAATGACAATGGAATGGTTCAGTTAATCAACAAATTCATAAAGTAACAGCAAGCAAACTGAAAAAGAGGATAATACGATAAAAAATGTATAATCAAGGTTTAGGTGATGGTTATGGGGTAAAGTTGATTGCATAAAAATGGTGTGCAAAATTTTCTGATGTTATATTAGTGTAGGGAAGTTATTGAAAATTGGGTGACAAGATAGTGTAGCAGTTAGTGTGATGCAATTACAGCTAGGGGCTTTCAAGTTCTGAGTTCAATTCAAGTGCCATTTGTACGGAGTTTGTACATCCACCTCATGGAAAACACAGGTTTCCTCCAGCTGCTCCATTTTCTTCCCACAGTTCCAGTTAGTGGGTTAATTGGTCAAGGTTAAGTAGGTGGATTGCTAGATTATCAACAACAGTGTGGGAGTACTTTCACTAGAAAGTCTGCTAGAAAGGAGAAGATGTTCACCTTTTCAGGGGGGTGTTAAGGATGGGCAATGAATTCTGAAGTTGTCAGTAATAGCCAGAAAAACAAAAAACTAAGTGCTTGAACCCGAAGTAACATACACAAAATGACGGAAGAACTCAGCAGGGCAGACAGCATCTAAGAAGAGGAATAAGCAGTTAATGTTTCGGACTATGACCCTGATGAAGGACTGTTTATTCTCCTCCACAGATGCTACTTGACCTGCTGAGTTTCTCCAGCACTTTGTGTTTGTTTACTGAAATTTTAAGTATGTGATAAATAGGATTGCCTTATAATATAGGTCAGGTTGATATATAGGTTAGATTAGTGGTCACCAACCTTTTTAAGCCAAGATCCCCTACCTCAGCCATAGTCAAAGGCAAGATTGACCCCAGATTAATTAGTTACGTGCATGCGCACCGGGGCAGAAAATACCGGAAGTAAAACCCCACAACCTGGAAGTAGAAATAATGTATAAACACCAGGGGTACCCACCCTTTTTTTGCACCGCAGGCCAGTTTAATATTGACAATGTTCTTACAGACCGGCCTACAGGGGGTGGGGGAGGGGTGTTAAACACAATGGTAATACAGCGAAACTCGAAGTAGGTTCCTTATGTCCAGTCTATTCTGCAATTTAGTTTTCGCAGCTCTCGGCACTTAGCTTCTGTCCCGCGCTGCTCACGTTTTTTCCGCTGAAAAAACTCAACGGGTTTGTTTTTAAGTGCAGGGTGCTTGGACTCAAGGTACCAAAGCAGTTTTGAGTGCTTCATTGTCTCATTGGACAGCCTCCGGGCCCGAACTCCAGCCTTCTGCCCACCCACCACCAGACACTTTGGCCAGGTGCGGCTGGTCGTGTGTGGGGTGAGAGGACAAGGTCAGGGCTGGAGGTCCTCGTGTTGGGGCCGCGGCAGTCGCAGTCCGGAGAGAGCGACCGATCGAGTGAGGAGTGCGACAGGTTGCGCGCCCGCCCCCCCCCCCCCTCCACCCCTTGTAGGATCTATCAGCCGACAGAAGTTTGTATCAGTAGATTGCAGCAAGGTAGCTGCTCTGATACTTACCAAACGCTGAGCCCGAATTAAGTCATCTGTGAATATTTTAGTACCGGATTCCCCACGAACATTCAGTGTGCTAAACAGGTTTAGAGGCGGTGCCCATCTGTCCACGCTCCAGGCCAGTAGCGATGGCTCTTCCCGCCTGCCGCCCAAGGCCAACCAGTGTTCCCTGGCGCGAGGGTATCACTGCATTTAGGCGACTGATCACCTCGTGTGAGTTCAAGTTCAACAGTGGGCATGAAAGGGAATGAGGAAAGGTGCAGCTGACTCCTATCGTTTCCTCGCAGCCCGGTGGTTGGGGACCACTGAAGTACACTATGTAGTGCGGGGGAGCTACACGCATGCGCACTGGGCAGAAAGAACGGAACTAAAACCCCGCAACCGGGAAACAATCTCTCAACAGTATTTGTGTATCTATTTTTCATTTTTTTCGGGATCTACTGGGAAAGTCTCAAAGATCGACTAGTCGATCACAATCGATGGGTTGGCGACCACTAGGCTAGATAAGACATTACCGACTTATTGTGTATGCAAGTTTGTTTATTTGTGATATATGCATACATGTAGATTCATTGAAAATTACAGCACAGAAACATCCTATCTTCTGTACTCAATACTTCGATTTATGAAGACAAAAGTGG
Organism: Hemitrygon akajei; assembly: GCF_048418815.1. Taxonomy (NCBI): domain Eukaryota; kingdom Metazoa; phylum Chordata; class Chondrichthyes; order Myliobatiformes; family Dasyatidae; genus Hemitrygon; species Hemitrygon akajei. The sequence continues at coordinate 36,072,386 of NC_133138.1, read as the reverse complement.
CAAAAGTTTTCTTTATGACCCTCTCAACCTGTGCCACCACTTTTAATGAATTATGGACCTGCATTCCCAGATTCCTGCTGCACTCCTCAGTGCCCTGCCATTCACTGTGTAAGGCCTACCTAGGTTGGCCCTCCTGAAGTGCAATACCTCACACTTGTCAGCGTTAAATTCTGCCTGCCGTTTCTCAGCACATTTTCCTAGCTGGTCCTGATTCCTCTGCAAGCATGATAGCATTCCTCATGGTCCACTACACCTCCAATCCTGGTGTCATCTGCAAATCTGCAGAGAGTAGAAATGCCATGAATATTAGCTGTTTTGGCAACAGCAGCACCCTACATTACAAAATGAACAAATGTAAGGTGACATAAACTTGAGCTAACAAAAATTATACAGAAATCACATGTGTAAAGAATAAGCAACATAACATTACTCGTGTATACTGAGAGTGAGAAAAATTAACTATGGTCTGAGGTAGTGTTAAGATTTTTCAGGTTGGTTTAAGAACCCAATGGCAGTGGGGAAGAAACTTAAGGTGTGGTTCTTCAGGCTCCTGATGACAACGTCACAAAGAGGGTATTGTCAGGATGGTGCGGGAGAGCAAGGTCCATGATGATGGCTGCCCTTCCCTGAGACATCGCCTCTTATACTGTAGATGCCCTTGATGGTAGGCAGAGCTGTACCTGTGATGGATTTGGCTGAGTACACCACTCTTGTGTTACTGTGTCCTGGAGTTTCAAACCAGCCCATGATGTGGCCAGCAAGATTCACAACAGTTGACGAAAGGTGGGGGAGAGCAGGGTGCAATGAAGATTTAGCCATTATGTAAATAGGAGTGGAGAACATAACCAAACAGGGTGACTTGATCTGTCATTTGACCACATACCTCACGGATTATCAGTAGATTGACTACTGGCAAAACCGTGAATGAACAGAATTAAGTTTGTCAGAACATAGAATGTAAAACAGGAACCATGATATTGTTCAAAGTTCAAGTGTAAATTCATTATCAAAGTACATCTATGTCGTCATGTACAACCTTGAGGTTTGTTTCTTTGTGGGCTTTCACAGTAAATCCAAGAAACACAATAGAATCAATGAAAGACTGTACCCAATATGACCAAACAATCAATCTGCAAAAGCCAACAAACTATGCAAATACAAAAGGGAAAAAAGAATTATTATAAATAAATAAGTAATAAATATTGAGAACATGAGGTGAAAAGTTCTTGAAAGTAAGCCCATAGCTCATTGATGGGGCAAGTGAAGTTGAGTGTAGTCATCCACTCTGGTTCAAGAGCCTGATGGCTGTGGGGTGATAGTAACTATCCCTGAACCTGGTGGTGTGAGTGCTGAGGCTCCTGTACCTTCTTCCTGATGGCAGCAGCAAGAAGATACTGTCATGTTGGGAAAAAAAAATCTAATAATTAAATGCATGTTAAAACAAATCCTTCTGCCTACTCAAGGTCCACATCCCCTCCTCCCAATCTCTGCACATTCATATGCCTATCAAAGAACCTCTTAAATGCCTCTATCGTTATTGGCCTCCACAATGGAAAATGCCTGGCAGTGCATTCCCAGCACCCAGAAGTCTGTATAAAGAACTTGCTTCACACATTTTCTTTGAAATTACCCCCTTACAGCTTAAATGCATAACTTCTTAGACCATTGGGCATAGGAACTGAATTAGGACATTTGGCCCACTGGATCTGCCCTGCTATTTCATCGTGGCTGATTTATTTTCCCTCTCAACCCTATTCTCCAGCTTTCTCTCTGTAACATTTGACACCCTTACTAATCAAGAACCTATCAGCCTTCACTTTAAATATACCCAATGACTTGGCCTTGACAGCCATCTGTGGCAATGAATTCCATAGATTCACCACTCTGTTAAAGAGAGAAGATATTAGGGTGTAGGGCAGTCATTATTTTGTTATTCCAGTTTCCTATTTCAATACAGATAGATCTTTGCACAATAATAATTCTGATTTCTTGCTGTTAGGGCAAATTCTGGAGTTCTCATAAATAGCAAATATTAATTTCAAAAGCAATCAGTCTTCAGATCTAAATTTGGATTGTAGATTGAGTTTAAAACTCACCCAGAACAATAGCATTCATGGAGCTACACACTGGGGTTGATTGCAAACAAAGAAACTCTCCATTTGACCTGAGATGCCTAAACATGTGTGAATGCAGCCCAGAATCAGTAGGGATTAACTTTCATTTTGGGTGTCTGGAGTAATGGTGCGAAGGTGGAGGTGTTTGAAAATGTTATGCAATTCAAATCATTGTGGATACATTGCAACAATTGAATTGTCTTGCTGTTACCTTTGATCTTTAGCAAGTAAAAACGTCATGTGATATTGGGCCATGCAGGCCTCTTCATCCAAGAGCGTCTCCAGTATGATTGCTATTTGTTTGGCTGAATAAGGACAATCACCAGATTCAGTCTCTCTCCAGCGACTTCGCTCACAATCACAATATCTACTAGACTAGTTCAAACTCCAGTGAAGCCTGGAGAAGCTCAGCCGTCATCCATTTTGAATGAAGTTTCGCTTAGTGGAAATGCCCCTCTAAACACTTCAGTTTGCTAAAAAGATAATGATTTCAGAAGAGATCTGCTTGCATTTTGATCTTCTGGATGTAGAGAATGTGGAGGGATTTAGACATGGTGTAGGTAGCAGGGACTAGTGCTTGGGTGTTTTTGATGTGTTTTTTAGCTGAATGGCCTCTTCCAGTTCTGTACTCTTCTATGTTCTACATTCTGTTATCACATCACATGATAATCAAAGTTGTTATGTTGGGTGGCAGGGTGGCGTAGTGGTTATTGACAATGCAGTGACCTGGGTTCAATTCCCACCCTACCACTATCTGTAAGAAGTTTCCATGTTCTCCCATTGACTGCGTGTGTTTCTTCTGGGTGCTCTGGTTTGCTGCCACAGTACAAAACGTAGTAGTTGGTAGATTAATCAGTCATTGTAAGTGGTCCTGTAATTAGGCTGGGGTTAGATCAGGGTTGCTGGGTGGAGTGGATCGAAGGGCTGAACTGTACCCTGCCTGCACTGTATCTCAATAAATTTTTTTAAATATATAAAATTAAAAAATGAAATGAAAATTGTTCCTCATGCAAAAACAGTAGAAATTTGTATTTTCACATTCCCGAATTGGAAATCCAGTCCAAGGCAAAGCAAAGGTTTGCCTCCATTGTTACTGTACGAGCTCAGAAATTTAGTTTTGTTTAATTTCTACTACATTTTTCCCCTTTGGTGAAATGCATTTGCTTCCATGTAGCATACTACAACTCTTATTCGTAAAAATTAAATCCCTTTTGGTATACAAAAGAAACATTGCACAGTATTGGCAGTGGTTTTTGTAAGCCCCATTTATCAGGGAGGAGGAAAATTGAATAAGCATCGGTATAATTTATAAACGGCCTTACATCTATAATGGTTATTGTGCTGTTTAGCTCCCTGTGAGGCCTCTGCTCTCATTGCCTCCAGCTCAAGATTCAAGATAGTTTAAAATCATTTCCAGTACACACATGTAAAGATGAACAAAATAATTGTTACTCTGGATCCAATGAGGTACAAATCAGCACAATGAGATAAAGAACACAATAATAATAATAAACACAATAAACATAACTACATAAGATGGCTTGTATACATAGATAGATTGTACTGTATGTTCATAAAGTCTCACTAGGCACAGGAGTGTCTGTTCATAAGGTCAGTGACAGGAAATGATAAAGTAGTGGTGGTGGGGTGTGTGGAGATGTGTGTTACTGCGTGGAGTTGTTGATATACCTTACTACTTGGGGAAGGTAACTGTATTTGAGTCTGGTTGTCCTGGCATGGATGCTATGTAGCTTCTGCCCTGTTGGAAGAGGGACAAACAGTCCATGAGCAGGATGGGTGGGATCATTCATGATGTTTCGGGCCCTGTTCCAGCCCCTTTTTGCATATGTACATGTCTGAACAAGTGCAATGAAAAACTCATTTGCAGCAGCGTGGTAAGTATATCACATTGGAGACACGCAATTCAGAATCAGAATCAGAATCAAATTTCATATCTTTGGCTTATGTGGTAAAATTTGTTTCTCAAAAGTAGTATAAGGTAAGCATGAATTATCAGAAAAAAATACAAGAAAAAAAACACAATTAGGACAAAAACAAAGCCCTAAGTGGACAAAACGATCACAGTATGATACTAACAATGAGATGGACTCTTAATTTCATAGTCTACTCATTATAATGTTACACTTTATTGTTTTACTTGTACTGCACCTTCTCATTAGCTGTTATGCTTTATTCTGCATTCTGTTATTGCTTTACCTTGTTCTACCTCAACACACTGTGTAATGATCTGATCTGTAGGAACAGTATGCAAGACAAGACTTTCACTGTATCTCAGTACCTGTGCCAATAGTAATGAGGGCCAATGTGTCCATATGGTTGTGCAGGTTAGTTCAGGAACCAAATGGTTGAAGGGAAGCAGTGCAGTCATGTACTCATGCTAAAACATCCCACAACAGAAGGATGATATTAAGTCTGTGGACTGAGCCTTTCAATCTTTCTACGCTCTGTCCGCCAACGAAAGCAGGATCTCCCAGTGACCACACATTTTAGTTCCATGTCGCATTCCCATTCTGATATGTCTATCCATGGTCTCTTCTACTGTCAAGATGAAGCCACACTCAGGTTGGAGGAACAACACCTTATATACTGGCTGGGTAGCCTCCAACCTGATGGCATGAACATTGACTTCTCTAACTTCCATTAATGCCCCTCTTCCCCTTCTTACCCCATCCCTGATATATTTAGTTTTCCCCCCTCCTTTTTTTTCCTCTTTCTGCCCATCATTTTGCCTGTTCTTCATCTCCCTCTGGTGCTCCCCTCCCCCTTTCTTTCTCCGTAGCCCTCCTGTCCCATGATTCTTCCCCTTCTCCAGCTCTGTATCACTTTTGCCAATCACCTTTCTGGCTCTCAGCTTCACCCCACCCCCTCCGGTCTTCTCCTATCATTTTGCATTTCCCCTCCCCCCCACTTTCAAATCTCTTACTATCTTTCCTTTCAGTTAGTCCTGATGAAGGGTCTCGGCCCAAAACGTCGACAGTGCTTCTTCCTATAGATGCTGCCTGGCCTGCTGTGTTCCACCAGCATTTTGTGTGTGTTGCTTTCTTTCAATTTTTTGTCTGGGACCCAGTCTCCTCATCCCTGTTTTAAATGGACGTCCTTCTATTTTGAGGCTGTACCCTCTCATCCTTGACTTCTCCATCAAAGGAAACATTGTCTTCATATCCACTCTATCTGAGCCTTTCAATAATTGATAGGTTTTAAGAAGACACCCACTTCTGAACTCAAGTGAGTACAGGCCCAGAGACATCAAATGCTGCTCATATGATAACTGTTTCATTGCTGGAATCATTCTCAACCTCTGAATCCTCTGGACCCTCTTTAATGTCAGCACATCCTTACTTAAATAAGGGGCCTAATGCTCAAAATGAGGCATCATCAGTGCTTTATACAGCCTCAGCATTACATCCATGTTTTTATATTCAAGTCCTCTTGAAATGAATGCTAACATTGCATTCATCTTCCTCACCACCGATTCAGCCTGCAAATTAACCTTGAGGGAATCCTGCGCGAGTGCTGTCAAATCCCTTTGCACAGTAACTTTATGGGAACTATAGATATGGAGCCCTAGATCTCTCTGATCCTCCACATTGCTAAGGATTCTGTACTCAGCCCTCTAATTCAACTATCCAAAGTGAATTACTTCATACTGTATATGGGCATCATGCTGGTGGCAACTGCAAGCCACAGCACAGAGAGTTAATATTTTTTCTCATTTACGGGATGAGAATGGAGCAGAACATTTATTTTTAATGAGTGGCATTCTGTTAAAAGGTTCGGAGTTGAGTTTACCAATGTGTATGTTCTCCTTGCCCATTAGTGCTGGAACCTCAGTGGAGCAGTTGTTTCTCTGCAGTTCACCGCTTCAGATGAAGACACTCTGTGATACCAATCATTGATTGCTGGTATTTTGTCAAGCAATGGATCAGCCAATCGACACTGAAGGATGTTTCAGACAGTGACAGGCAGGGTTCTGTTCTAGCTGAGCTTCAGAAGTAGGTGACTGATCAATTTCTGCTTAGCAAAGTGCACCAAGTTTTATCCTCCTTATTCCCTGGTTTGAAGCTTGTGCACTGTTTAGTCTCTTCATGAATAATTGCATAATATAAAGTCAACTGCGATTTTGTTGCTCAATTTGATATAGGGAAGATGAGACAGAAATCTGCTGGACTATTCTTAGACTTGCTTGTGGTATGACAGCTGCATTGTGCTGCTGAACTAGAAATCTGGCTGCCTAAAGGAATGACGTGATGCATGAGTTCAAATCTCACTTCAGGACTTAAGTTCAATCAGTTTAATAAATCTGTTATTTAAATAGATAAAGGTTTGCAATTGTATAATTGATGGGTTGTTATCAAACTTTAGTCAGGAAAAGAAATATGTTGCTTTCATCCAGTCAAGACTTTATATATCTCCAGACCTCCAACAAAGCAGTTAAAGGTGGATTGCACACTTTCTGACGGAGAATTAAGGACTAGTTTGAGTTAGCTTAACTAAAGATCCTCTTGTCTAGGGGTTCCCAAACTGGGGTCTATGGCATTAAAAAGGTTGGGAACTCCAGACATCTGATGAATCCAAAGAAACAGCAGGTACCATCACAGTTTGGCATCACCAATATTGCGGGAGTTGCCGGACAGCATTGAACTCAAAGCAGGACTGCCTTCTGTAGATTCACCACCCACTGGCCAAAGAAACTTCTCCTCATCCTTGTTCTAATTGACAGCTCAGGGCCTGTATTCACTAGGGTTTAGAATGACGAGGGGAATCTCATTGAAACCTATCGACCGTTGACTATTGAAAGCCTCAGATAGAGTGGATATGGAGAGGATGTTCCCTATAGTGGGGGAGTCTAGGATCAGAGGGCACAGCCTCAAAATAGAAGAACATCCATTTAAAACAGGGATGAGGAAACTGGGTCAGAACAGAGATGAGGAGGAATTTCTTTAGCCAGAGGGTAGTGAATCTGTGGAATTCATTGGCACAGATGATTGTGGAGGCCAACTCATGGGTGCATTTAAGGTGGAGGTTGTTAGGTTCTTGATTAGCCAGGGTGTCAAAGGTTACAGGGAGAAGGCAGGAAAATGAATGTGTTGAGAGGAATAGTAAATCAGTTATCGTGGAATGGAGGAGCAGACTTGATGGAGCGAATAGCCTAATTCTGTTCCTATGTTAGATGGTCTTGTGGTCTAACGGGATATCCTTCTATTCTGGAGCTGTGCCCTCTGGTCCTAGACTCTACTACTATAGAAAGGTATGGGAGTTTGTGGATTAATTGATACAAGGGGTGTGTTTGTGTGATCGTGCAGTGCTAGAAAAGAGTCATAGAGCATGACAGCACAGAAATAGGTGTCCTGAAGAAGGGTCTCAGCCCAAAACGTCAACTGTTTATTGCCATCCATAGATGCTGCCTGACCTGCTGAGCTCCTCCAGCACATTATGTGCATGGCTCTAGATTTCCAGCATCTGTGCTACCTCGTATCACAGAAACAGGACCTTTGACCATCAAGCCACAACTTCAGGACACACACCAAACCTACCATAGAATCACATCAGATGCAGTAGACATACGAGGGTGAATCCAACTTCCTCCTGCTTCAGCTGATCAATGAAAAACAGAAGTGATTATACTCTATTATCAATATCTGGAAACACATGCCCACTGAAGGGTTAATCAATTTATGCTCCATTGCCACAATACATATATAATAACAAATATTATATCCCCAATGTATATAAATAAATCAAAACCCCAGCCTAGTTTTTCTGAAGGCCTTGGTATTATTGACCTATTTTGGAATTTGTAATTGCCCGGCTTCCCAAGAGAAGACAATCTAAGTCATAAATTATCTCAAGGGTCAATATCAAACAGGCATTCCTTCTGACCAATGCTTGTTTCTCTGATAACCTGATATTGCCAGTTGATTGATCGTTAAGTCAATTCCTCTTTCGGGGTCTTTTTGACATCCTGCACACGTATCATGATTAGCTATGTCTGCCAAGCCATGGTTTTAGAGATGTCAGTCTATTTTCATTTTATCTTTGTACTTGGATTAAACAAGCTCTCCATTTCTGCCTCAGAAGTCGCCTGAGGCTCTTTACTAGTTGACTGTTTGTACAGTTGATTTACAGCAAAGAACTGTTAGTGCTATTCCCAAGCCTACAAGATTATATAAGAACGACATTGTAATAATGACTACTTTCCAGAAACATTTCATTAACTGTGAGAGAATCTGAGATACCTGAATTTCAAGAAAGACACATGTTTTTTTTAGGCAAATGAGGTGAGTAGAGAGTAAATGAGGTCTACAGAGAGAGAAACTATTCCTTGTGTTAGATGAGAATCGGGGAACATTATCTCATGGTTAGAGGTATTCCATTTAGGAATAACGTGCAGGGTTGGGAATCGCTGTTACTTTTTAACTCAAAAGACTGTAGTTGCACAATTTTTTAAAAATAATTTAGAGAAATCAACATTGCTTGTCATATGATCCTTAAAACATTGAAATTTACAGTGAATTGCGTCATTAGCACCAATAACCAATACAGTTCTAGGATATGCTGGGAGCAGATCACAAATGTTACCGTGCTACTGGTGTCAATGTAGCATGCCCACAATTTACTAACTCTAGCCCCTAAGTCTTTGGTATGTGGGAGGCAACTGACGTACATGGAGAAAACCCACTCGGTCATGATAGAGAATGGCGGCATGGTAGTGTAGTGGTTAGCACAACAGTTTACAGTGCAGGTGATGCAGGTTCAATTCCTGCCAGTGGCCTGGAAGGAGTTTGTATGTTTTCGCTGTGATTGCTTGGGCTTCCTCCAGGTTTTCCAGTTTCCTCCCACAGTCCAAAGACCTACCTGGTGGTAGGTTAATTGGTCATTTGTAAATTATCCCACGATTAGGCTGTGATTAAATCAGGGAATTGCTAGGTGGCACAGCTTGAAGGGCCTATTCTCCTCTGTATCTCAACAAATAAATGAATAAATTGAACCCCCAGTTGCTGGTGCCATAAAGCATTATGCTGGTCACTATATTACTGTGCTGCCCATCCAGTCCAAGGTCTGGATATCTGGATTTGAAGGGAATGACTTAAGATGGAAGATCCATTCTCATCTCGAATAGTGGAACTCTTCTGAATCCCTGATTCTTAACTTTATGAACAAAATTGCCTGAGAAAAGGGGCAAGAATCTTCCATTACAGACAAAGTATTTATTAAATGATGTGAAGTACTTCACACAGGGTAGAGAGAATCTTTAACTTTCTTCTAAAAACCATTAGCAAGTTTACTACTTTGACTTTGCAGTGTGCGTATTTGTCAGTTTTTGACTCATAGTATCAGAATTGAACAGCAAAGGCAGTCAGGAAGAGAAGGGCTAATGAAAATAAAGATGTCTCTCATCAGTCCCTGAGGATTGAGGATATCTTGCTTCTACTCTGGTTTTGTGGGTTCTGTGCTGGATAGAGTCCAATGTGTCATCTGCAGACTCCTCTGTAGATGGGGTTGGTGGGTCTCTGATGGATGGTGCATTCTCAGACTGTGAGGTGGTGCACTCATTTTATAGAACATATTAGGATTTAAATATGTAGTGCAAAAAGTGAGCAGAATAGTGAGGTAGCGATCCTGTGTGGGTTCATTTGGAAATCTAATGGCAGAGGAAAGAAGCTGTTTCTAAAATGTTGAGTGTTTACCTTTCGGCACCTGTACCTCCTCTTTGATGATAAGAGGGGAGTATGTCCAGGGTGCTGGGTGTGCTTAATCATGGATGCGGCCTTGTCGAAACATCATTTTTGAAGATGTCTTCAACACTGGAGAGGCTAGGGAGGCTAGTACAACTGTGTTGTCGGGCATGTTCAGAAAACACGTTGTCCTCTGAGGGAAAATATATCATATTGTTCTGAGAAGTGGAATACAGATCAAAGATAAACAATACTGTTTTTCAAGTTTAAGTTTCAAATTTCAATTTTCATGACATTCAACCATACATGAATACACCCATATTAAACTGTGTTACTCTAGGACCAAGAAGCAAAACATGGTGCCTACAGTCACATACAGAACATATCTTTCAACATACAGACATCTTTTATATGTATCTTAGGACATTTAAGATAGAAAGCACATAAAAGATATAAGAAAAATGCAGTCACACGAAACAAAATACAGTCTAGGACCCTGAGTCCATGAATACTTCAGAAATCTGCGGTCAACCACAATACAGCTTGTTTTCTGCTAAGCGAACACTGGGGGCAGCACTGACTCCAGCCTGGATGTTGTGCTACACTGCCTCCAGTGGTGCACACTGACTTCACGCCTCTGGATGGCTGCAAACAGGCAATACCGCAGCTTGAGGCCTAGTTCTCGTTATGACCGAGGCTACACAGCTCCCCTGCTGTCCACCCTTGCTGGCTTTCAATAAATCAGTGAATTGGACTTGCAGCATTCCACATTAACAATGACCAACAGGGTCTTGCGATCACAAGAAGAGTGATCATAGCAATACTACATTTGGGGTGAATTTAAAGCTAACCTAGCAACCAGGCAGAAGCATGTTGTAATATTCATTAAACATAGAACGGTACAGCACAGTGCAGGCCCTTTGGCCTACAATGTTGTGCCGAACATTTAACCATTCTAAGATCAATCTAACCCTTCCCTCCCACATAGCCCTCAATTTTTCTTTCATCCATGTACTTATCTAAGAGTCTCTTAAAATTCCTTAATGCATCTGCCTCAACCACCACTCTTGGCAGTATGTTCCACACACCCTCCACTCATTATGTAAGATCCTGCTTCTGGCATTCCCCTTATACTTTCCTCTAATCACCATAAGATTATGCCCCATCGTAGTAGGAATTTTCTGCCCTGAGAAAAAGTCTCTGGCTGTCCACCTTATCTATGCCTCTATATTCTTGTAGGCCTCTGTCAAATTACCTTTCGTCCTCCTGCTCTCCAAAGAGAAAAGACCTCGTGCTAACCATTAGAGTACTTTTGCTCAGAAGTGTATTCACCAGCAGTTGAACAATCTTTCATTAGTTCTGAGAGTAGGCTTCACTTCTGCCAAACCTTTGTTAAAGATGAGGTTTTGTGGGATGAATATCACCAAGAAGCTCACTTGGTCTGTCCACTCAACCACAGTCGTAGGGAAGGCACAACAGTGACTATACTGCCTGAAGTGCTTAAGGAGAGCTAATGTGCCCCCAGACTTGTTGGCCAACTTTTATCGAAGTGTGATAGAGAGCATACTGACATACAAAGTGACAGTGTGGTACTTGAGCTGCAGCAAGGCAGATCACAAAGCACTCCAATGGGTGATTAGGATAGCTCAGCACATCACTGGGGCTCAACTACTAGACCTGAAGACAACCTACAACTCTTTATGCCTATGGCATTATTAAAGACCCATCCCATGCTAGAGTCTGGCTGTTCAATCTCCTGCCATCTGGTAAGAACTTTAACAGTTTCTTCCCGAGGGCTATTGCTATACCTCGGCTTGCCAATGGCCTGTGAACATTGTGGACTATCGAATCACATGTTGCAAGTAAATATGGGAATTAGTTTTAATTAAGCTGGACCGCATGCATTGTAAATGTCTGTTTTGCATAGCTGGAGTAACACAGCAATCTTGTCTTGAGCAATGACAATGAAGTTCGATTCTACTCGATACTATTCTAACAAAGTGCTGAGAAAGATTGAGGAGAGTGCTGGGAGATAACACAAACAACATACAGAATGGTTCACTGTCTCTGTGCATTAATAAGTCAAAAGAATATCAGAGTTGTGACAGAGATAATAAAATTAACCGGAATAAGATATTACAAGACAAAGGAGAAGAACAGCCTTCTTGATCCAAAGTATTGAGTACAGGAGCACATTTTTGAGCACCTTTGCTCCATCTGCAAAAGGCAGGATTTAACCATTTTAATTCCTATCTCCATTCCTAGTCTGAGATGTTGGTCTATAGCCTCCTCTTCTCCCACAATGAAGCCACTCTCTGGTTGGAGGAGCAACACCTCATATTCGGTCTACATAGCCTCCAACTGATGGCATGAACATCGATTTCTCCAACTTACAGTAATTTTTTCCCTCCCACTCTTCTTTAGTTCCCTACTCTGGCCCCTTCTTACCTCTTCCCATCTGCCTATCACATCCTTCTGCTACAACTCTTCCTTTTGTTTCTCCCATGGTCTACTTTATCTTCTATCAGATTCCTTGTTCTCCAGCCATTTACCCTTCCTACATATCACCTCCCAGCTTCATACGCCATCCTCCCTTTCTAACCCATCTGGCTTCCCTATCGCTTTTTAGCTTGTACTCCTAGCCCTCTGCCCACCTTCTTATTCTGGTATCTCCCCTTTCTTCTTCATTCCTGAAAAAGGGTCTTGGCCCAAAATATCAACAGTTTATTCCTCTGCACAGATACTGTCTGACCTGATGAGTTCCTCCAGCATTTTGTTTGTGTTCCTCTGTATTTCCAGCATCTGCAGAATTTCTAGTGTTAATTGAGTACCAAAATTGGGATATTATGTTGAAGTTGTAATGTGAGGCCTAATTTGGAGTATTGTGTGCAGTTCTGGTCACCTACCTGTAGATGAGATATCACAGGGAAAATTTACAAGGATGTTGCTAAGACTTTAAGATCTGAGTTGTAGAGAAAAGTTGAATAGGTGAAAACTTTATTCACAAGAGTGTGGAAGATTGAGGGGAGACTTGATAGGGGTATACAAAATAATGAGAGGATTAGAATGGGTACAGGCTTTTTCCACTAAGGTTGGGTTAAGGATGAAAGGTGAAAGGGGAAAATGAAGGGGAATTTCTTCACTCAGTGAGAGTATGGAACAAACTGCCAGTGGAAGTGATGGATGCCAGTCTGGTTTCAACATTTAAGAGAAATTTAGAGAAGGTACATTGCTGGGAGGGGAATGGAGAGTGATAGTCCGGGTGCAGATCAATGGGACTTGGCAGAATAATAGTTTGGCACAGACTAGATGGGTTAAAGGGCCTGCTTTTATTCTGCAATATTCTGTGACTTTATGACTTGAATTAGTCCATTTGGCCCATCAAGCCTGCTCCACTATTCCATCATGGCTGATTTTTTTTTATCCCTCTCAACCTCATTCTCCTGCCTTCTCTCCATAACCTTTAATGCCCTGACTAATCAAGAAACTATCCACCTCTGATTTAAATATGCCCAATGACTTGGTCTCCACAGCTGCCTGTGGTAATTAATTCAACAGACTGGCCACCCTCTGGCTAAAGAAATTCCTTCTGATCCCTTTTCTAAAGAGATGGTCTTCTATTCTGGGGCTGTGCCCTCTGGTCCTAGACTCCGCCACTACTGGAAACATCCTCCCAAAGTCCTCTGTATGTAGGCCTTTCACTATTTGATACGTTACAGTGAGAGCCCCCCCCCCCTTCTTCTAAACACCAGGGAGTGCAGGCTCAGAGCCATTAAATCTCATGTGGTAATCCTTTCATTCCGGTATCATTCCTGTCACAACTCTCGAGCAAGAGTTGAGGGCCATCCTGTTCCAATTAGGATGAATGGCAAAGAAGCAAGATTAGAAATTTATGTTCATGACTTTGGTTTCTTAAGGTTGCTCCAGCTGGGGGTGGGAGGCATTTGGGTAGGGGCTGCACTATCTAGTAAATGCTCCCAATGGCATGTGTCTCAAATAGCCTCTGACAACGAAGTCCAGTTCCTGGTCTTCACGTGTGGCTGAGCGAAGGGCGCTGAGTAGGCTACGGTCAATTATGGATAACTCTGAACATCCTCTACATAGCACCATCCAGAGACAGAGAAGCAGTTTCAGCGACAGGTTACTATCGATGCAATGCTCCTCAGACAGGATGAAGAGGTCAATACTCCCCAATGCCATTAGGCTTTACAATTCTACCGCCAGGACTTAAGAACTTTTTAAAAGCTATTATTAATGCTTTTTGAGATAGTGATTTAGATGCATATCATATTTTTTTACTGAGTTAAGTATTGTATGTAATTAATTTTGCTACAACAAGTGTATGGGACATTGGAAAAAAAAGTTGAATTTCCCCATGGGGATGAATAAAGTATCTATCTATCTATCTATCTTAGGTACTAAGCCCAGTGGAACTGCTTCTACTGACAGAAGAAGGGACAAAAGCAGGTTATTGGTGCCTTAAAACTAGTCCCTTTGGGTAGGTGGGGCTTACCAGCCATGGTTAACAGCTCATCAAGGAGAAGGAAACTCTGATCTCAAACCTCCGCTTGCCTTGCGGCTGTACCCACTCATGGGGAAGGCTTTGGGAATAAACTCGAGGGAAAAATCCTAAGCTGGAGTCCCTAAGGCAGTCCTACTTTGAGTTCAATGTTGACTGGCAACTCCCGCAATAGTGGTGATGCCAAACTGTGACGGTGTCTGCCATTTCTTTGGATTCATCAGATGTCTGGAGACGGGGTGGGGGGGGGGGGGGGCAGCCTGCTACATGGGAATAGCTTGCTCTCGATATTGTAATGCCCTGACTTGTATATTCATGGTCAACCCTGACTGACGGAGGCCTCACTCATAGTTTGGACGGCAATGTGGTCAGCCAGCTTCAATGGGATTCTCCTCCCCCACCCCCCACATCATTTTGATGATATTCTAAACATCTTGTACATTGTTTCAAACACTTGAATAACCAGGAGCATTTATTTTACAAACGACATTCACCGTTTTATAGGAAAAACTATAGACCAATAAACCATCAACAAAAAGGACGCTATCACAAACTGATAGATCAAAAGACTTTGATTCTTATTTGAAGTGTTTAGAGCAGTAGTTAGAAGCAAATACTATTGCAAGTGGGAAAAGAATAAATATATCCCATGCTGTTTTAAACTTCTCAGAAGTCCTGTTACAACAAATTTGCCAACTTGTCTTTCGCAGATTCTGCTGAAGCACAGGACAACTCATTGAAAAGGCCAGGACAATACTGACTTACAATATTTCATAAATATTCTACAGATACTGAAAATCCAGAGAAACACACACAAAATGGTGCAGGAACTCATTAGGTCAGGGAGCATCTATGGAAAGAAATAAATAGCTGATGTATCTGGCCGAAACCCTTCATCAATGTTCTGTTGTCAGTATTGAAGACAAGTGCTCTCATTGATGACATAACATTATGAGAGAGAGTAAAGATGAGTATTATTTGTCATTTACTGTACGGTGCAATATAATTAGGCACATATATATACCTAAGACTTTAGCGAAGTGCTGTATTTATCAATGTGGAGAGGAAAGAATTTGTAAACCTGGCGGGAGCAAAGGATATTGGAAATGGTGAAGGTGGAGCACTGTGGGAGGGGCATGGGACAAGTTGCAGAGAAGGAGTGCTATGGGTGGGGGGGTGGTGTGGATACAGATACACCCAGCCCTGAGTGATTTGATTCCAAACAGTTGGTTTATTGATCATTGCAGAATGTCTCTCTGGTGCTTCCCGTTACTTCTCCTCTCTCTTCCCTTTTCCCAAACGTGATTCCCCTCACCATGCCTCCTTCCCATTATCAGTCCACAATAGACCCATATCAGAATCAGGTTTATCATCACTCACATATATCATGAAATTAGGTTTTTTGTGGCAGCTGTACAGTGTAATACATAAAGTTACTGCAGCACTGTGCATTCAAACT
This sequence comes from Hemitrygon akajei, assembly GCF_048418815.1. Taxonomy (NCBI): domain Eukaryota; kingdom Metazoa; phylum Chordata; class Chondrichthyes; order Myliobatiformes; family Dasyatidae; genus Hemitrygon; species Hemitrygon akajei. The sequence continues at coordinate 36,056,597 of NC_133138.1, read as the reverse complement.
TCAGAACGTACAATGATCTGCATCATTTTTATCAATAGCCAACACAGTCCAAGGATTGTGTTGGCAACAGCCTGCAAGTGTCCCCATGCTTTTGGAGCCTAGATAGAATGCCTACAACTTACTCACCCTAACAGTGGGAGAATGAGGGTGGCTTTGATAGAGATACACAACATTATGAACAGTATAGATCGGGTCAATGCAAGAAGACATTTTCTACTGAGGTTGGGTGAGACTAGAACTAAAGGTCATGGGCTAAGGGTGAAAGGTGAAATATTTAAAGTAAACATGAAGGGAAACTTCTCCACTCAGAGAGTGGTGAGACTGTGAGATGAGCTGCTAGCAAAGTGGTGGAGGTGGGTCTAGTTTGAATAAGAACATGGGTGAGAGGCATATGGAGGTTTATGGTCCAGGTGCGTCAATGGGACAAGGCAGAGTAATGTCGGTAGGCTGCCTCAGCAAGGACCTGAACCCACTGCAGTTTGCCTACCGTAATAATAGGTTAACGGCAGGAACAATTTCATTGGCTCTTCACATGGCCTTAAGATCACCGGACAATACAAACACCTATGCCAGCAAGCTGTTCATCGACCATAGCTCAGCATTTAGCACCATCATTCCCACAATCCTGATTGAGAAGTTACAGAACCTGGACCTCTGCAATTGGATCCTTGACTTCCTAACCGTAAAAGTACAATCTGTGCGGATTGGTGGTAATATCTCCTTGCTGACAATCAACACTGGCGCACCTCAGGATGTGCATTTAGCCCACTGCTCTACTCCCTCTATACTCATGTCTGTGTGGCTAGGCATAGCTCAAATACAGTCTATAAATTTACTAATGATACAAACACTGTTGGTAGAATTTCAGATAGAGACGAGAGGGCGTACAGGAGTGAGATATACCAACTAGTTGAGTGGTGTCGCAGCAATAACCTTGCACTCAATGTCCGTAATACGAAAGAGCTGATTGTGGACTTCAGGAAGGGTAAGATGAAGGAAAACATACCAATCCTCATAGAGGAATCAGAAGTGGAGAAAGTGAACAGTTTCAAGTTCTCTGAGGAACTAACCTGGTCCCAACATATCAATGCAGTTATAAAGAAAGCAAGACAATGTCTGCTTCATTAGGAGTTTGAAGAAATTTTGTAAGTCAACAAATACACTCAAAAACTTCAATAGATGTACTGGGAAGAGCATTCTGACAGACTGCATCACTGTTTGGTATGGGGGTGGGGTGGGGTGGTGGAGAACTACTGGACAAGACCCCGAAAGAAGCTGCAGATGGTTGTAAATTTAGTTGGTTCCATCTTGGATATTAGCTGATAAGCTATCCAGGACATCTTCAAAGAAGGGTGTCTCAGAAAGGCAGTGTCCATTATTATGGACCCCCAGCACCCAGAGTATATCCTTTTCTCACTGTTATCATCAGGTAGGAGGTACAGAAACCTGAAAGCACACACTCAGCGATTCAGTAACTGCTTCTACCCCTCTGCCATCTGATTCTTAATTGGACATTGAACCCATAAACACTACCTCACTTTTTAAATATGTATATTTTCTGGTTTTGCACAATTTTTTATCTATTCCATATACATATACTGTAATTGATTTACTTATTTATTTAATTTAACCTTTTTTTTCTTCTATATTATGTATTGCTTTGAACTGCTGCTGCTAAGTTAACAAATCTCACGACACATGCCAGTGATAATAGACCCGATTCTGATTCTGAACAATTCTTCAGCATGGTCCAGATACGCTGCGGGGCCTGGTTCCAAGTTGTAGTACTCCGCGATTCTATGACTTGCTGACACTTAGAAAGCCTTACTCTGAAGTACTGAAGTTGAGTCTTTACCCACATTTCATTGTTAGCTCTTCCGAGAGGTGCTGTTGCTAGGACAGGTAGCCTTGGTAACTTCAAGATGTTACCATAAAGAAGTAATTAATGTCACACGGTTGACCTAAATCTCCAGCAGGTTGACACAGGCCGTCTCGAGGGGGCCACCGTTATGGAATGCAAATGGCACCTGCTGATTATTATAATGCAATTAACACAGCTTCAACTTGGCAGCTTTGAAAGTGCAGTTGTGACAGAGTTTAATGATAATGTTCTAATCCAGGTGTGTATGTCAGGTAAGATGGCAGTTTTTAGTTGAGTGAGGGCAGTTGATTAATTGAGAACTAATTTGTAAGTCGGATGAATGTGTTTCTGCCTCTATACAACAAACACGTTGTCCACGTTCCTTTGACCCAAAAGAAAAGAAAAATAAAACCAATTTCCTTCCATGCCACATTACTCCAGGAGTCTCAAGACTACTGAAAGAATTTTAAGTGCAGCATGCAGGCCTGGTCCAACAGTATTTGTGTAGCACAGTGTGGGAAAAAGTCATCAGATGCATAGGATTACCATCACAGGGTCATAGAGCACCGCAGGTCAGAAATAGAGCCTTTGGCCCATCAAGCCTGTGCCAAACTTATATTTTCCCTAGTCTCAGGGGTCTGCAAATGGAACAAAACCCTCCCTACACCTCTCATCCATATCCCCATCCAAACTTCTCTTAAGTGTTGCAATGAAACATTTAGATTCAGATTTATTTATCATGTACAGTATATCAAAAATCATTTTTTTATTATTATTTTATTTTTTCATTGATTCCATTGTACTTACTTTTATCTATTGTAACTTCCACAAGAAAATAAATCTCAGGGTTGTATATAGCGAATTTTCATACTTTGATAGTAAGTTTACTTTGAACTTTGAATTTGCATCATTTGCGTTAACAAATGTGCTGGGGCAGCATGCAAGAAATGCCACATGTTCCAATGTCAACATAGCATGCCCACATTTTTCAGCAGAACAACCCAAGCGATGACAACAACAACAACAAGACAACAGGAAAGCAAGTCCCTTTCCTATCCTCCCATCTACCCAACCCCTCAAATACACAGACAGACTCCCATCTCCAGGAAAGGGTGCCTAGGGGTTCCAATCCTTGGCCCTGGATTTTTAGATTTATAGACATTGAATCTCTAACTCCAGAATCATGACCTCTGTGTTCAGCTTTTGGGCTTTGTATGCTCATAACCCTAGCATGAGCTTCCACTGACAGCTCGTTCCACACGTCCATCAGCCATTGAGCGAAGAAGCTCCCCCTCATGTTCCTCTTAAACATTTCATTTTTCATCCTTAACATATAACCTTTAGTCCTAGTCTCACCCAATCTCAGAACAAAATAACAAATTTCAGGACATACAGTATGTCAGTGGATATAAATCTGATTCAGATTGTGAGTGCACTGAGAACTTTGCCCAATTAGTCTGATTGTTTTATTTGTTTTTGTTTTTTTTTTAACTTTCGTGTCTTAAACACAACCAAATTTGTTTTTGGAGACACAAGAGATTTCAGATGCAGGAATCTGAAGCAATAAACAATCTGCTGGAGCAACTCCATGTTTTCAGTGGAGAAACTCAGGTCCTGAAGCAGGTTTTAACCAAAATCGTTGATAATTTCACTTCTCCTCAATGCTCCAAATTTCTTTTGAGATTTGAAGAGAAGTTCCAAGATCCAAGATGGCGGCGTGACACAGCTTGCAGCGGCCACTCCGGAGCTGATTATCTGTTATTTGTGAAGCGGGGTGCCGTGCGCAATCATAATCGGTTGAAAATGGACGTGGGAGCATGGAGGAACATCTGGTAATCTCCGGGAAGACCTTCTTCGTTGCTGCTGCTGCTGCGAGGTCCGGGACTCTGCTGGGAAGTACAGGCCCCCAGTCCTCAGAGTCGTGTTGCCGATGGCCATTGACGGGGGCGTCTTAATACGCTCGGCAGAGGATGGTGCTCAGAGAAGCTGTGCCGGAGGGGATGGTCGGAGGTTCGACGGACTCTGCAGTCAGGTCGCTTTCACTGTGTGCTGCATCTGCGAGGCTGAGTCAGGCAGCGCCATGGAAGTCCATAGGGGGGGTATTCCTTTCTGCTGCCGGCATGGGATGGCAAGTCAATTGGGGACCCTGAGGACTTGTGGAAACTGTATGATGGTTTCTTTCGAACTTATAGTCTTTTAACATCTTTGGACTATTTTTACTGTGCCCATAGTCTGTTTTTTATCAATTATGCTATTGTTTGCACTGTTGTAACTGTATGTTGTAAATATGTGGTTTTGTGCAGGTCTTGTAGCTTTAGTTTTTGGTCTTGTTTTTGTCTGGTGCGATTGGAGCTCCTTTCCGGGAAACGCGCTAAGATGGTAGCGTGATATTAATACGCAGCAGCCTCTCCGGACACTGGATTGGGGATTGCCAAACGTTATGTGGATTTTCTGTTGTAGTCTGTTTTATCATATGCTTTTGTGATATCATTCTGGAGGAACGTTGTCTCATTTTTTAACTGTATTGCATTTGTGGTTTCTAAATGACAATAAACTGAATCTGAATCTGAAGTTGGACAAACTGGGTAATTATCTCTGGAACGTTCAAGGCTGGTGGGGAGACCTGGCTGGAAATCATTAAAACTATGAGAGGAGTAGATGGGGTAAACAGCTACAATCATATTCTCACGAACACCCACCACTGCCTGTAATGGGTTTATACTTTCTCCACATGACGGTATAGGTTTCCTCCGGGTGTTTCAGTTTCCTCCTACAGTCCAAAGACAAACCGGTTGGTAGATTATCTGGTCTTTATAAATTTTCCTGTGATAGGCTAGCATTAAATTGCGGGATTGCTGAGTGGTGTGGCACAAAGGGCCAGAAGGATATATCTCAATAATGTAACAAACAAACAAGCAAATAAATAAACATCAAGTACAAAAGGGTATACATTTAAGGTGAGAGGGGGAAAGTTTAATTGAAATATCCAGAGCAAATATTTCACACAGAGTGTGGCAGGTACCAACACATGAATATGGCAGGAATGGAGGGATATGAGTAATGTACAGGCAGAATTGGTATTGTGTTCATTGAGACATTGTGGGCTAAAGGGCCTGTTCCTTTGCTTACAGCACTGTGCAAAAGTCTTAGGCACATACTGTATATATAGCTAAGCTCCCTAAGACTTTTGCACAGTACTGTATTTGCTAACGTAGTGTGGAGAGTGAATTTGTAATCAGGCAGGAGCAAAAGATATTGGGAATGATGAGGATGGAGTGCCACATGAGGGGTATAGGACAGGTGGCAGAGAAGGAATGTCAGGAGGGACCCAGCTCTGCGACACCAGGCATGGTCATTTGATTCCAAACGACTGGTTTATCGATCATTACAGAGTGTCTCTCAGGTGCAAACACGAGGAAATCTGCAGATGCTGGAAATTCAAACAACACATACAAAATGCTGGTGGAACGCAGCAGGCCAGGCAGCATTTTGTGTGTGATGTCTCTCTGGTGCTTCCTGCTCCCACTCATCTACCTTCCCCTTTTCCCAACCATGATTCCTCTTCCCACTTTCAGTCCGCAATAGAAACCCAGGTTTATCATCACTTACATATGTCATGAATGTGTTTTTTTTTTGCAGCAGTACAGTGTAATACACAAAATTACTACAGTAGTGTGGAAAAGTCTTCGGTACTCTAGCTATTTATATGTGCCTAATACTTTTGCACAGTCCTGTATGTTCTGATGTAAAGTTTCTCAGAGAAGTGGACATGGTAAAATTGTATTCCATTTCGCAGAGAAACGAGTACCTAAAGGGAATCAAATTTAATTGGTAGATGGTGTTGGATCAGGAGATAATATTGTCCAGAAGGGTCTTCAGAAGTTAGGAATGAGTCAAGGATCTTGTGGACACAGATGTTTTATTTGATGTTGATAACAAAGAAAGCAGAGTAAAACACAACAGCAGGTAACAAACTCCAAGTGTATCCGACTCACTCTACTGTAAGTAAGGAAGAAAGAATGCACAAAGGAAAGAACAAAGAATAAAGAAAAATACACAAAAAAGCTTGCCTTGTTGTCATCTTCATACTAAAAACTAGCTCAGATAGATCAGGGAATTTCTTTTCATAAGAACAGCTATTGGGGATGGTCTGACCATGATGGTGTGACACAGGCTCAGACAGAGAAGCTACAAAAGTTTCAGAACCATCTACACCACAAATTATGGAAAAGCTAATGAGCATTTATAGACAAACAGGTGGTTATTGAAAATTAAATAAGCATAAAAGAAGTTAAACTATAACAAAAATGACAATTTAGTCCCTAAATCAACAGATTTGGAAAAAAAAAGTTAGGAATGATTACTTTATATATTTTTGTTTGTATTTATTCAAAGACACAGCATGGAACAGTCCCTTCCCGCCTGCCTAATGAGCCACACTGATAGCCACACCTATTTAACCCTAGCCTCCTCACAGGACCAATTAACTTACTAATCAGTATGTATTGAACTGTGGGAAGAAACTCGAGCATCCAGAGGAAACCCATGTGCACACAGGAAGAACATGCAAACTCTCTTACAGAGGATGCTGGAATTGAACTCCGAACTTCAAAGCTCCGAGCACTAATAGGGCGTGCTAACTTATATGCTACTGTAGTGCCCCATTGAGTTACTTCATTCAACAAGTTCAGGGAAGCTGGAATTCTAGAAATATTCTCCATGTTTAGTAAGTATTTAAAGACATAGAGTTATGGGGTGCTACCTTCAGCCCATCTATCTGGTAACCCTTCAGCCCATCTATCTGGTAACCCTTTCTCTTCCTGCTTGTCACCTTCCAGCAATCGGCTTCATGTTCATCCTCCCCTTCTCCCATCTGCTCCAACTTCCTTTTTGCTTCCGTCTGTCTCCATCTATCCCCCCCCCCCCCCCGACACTGTCTCCTGATTCCACTTCTCCCGCTCCCCTACCTGGTTCCACCTGACCATCATCCTTCACCCATTTCTCCCGTCACTGGCCCTCCTCACTACTTCCCCTTTGTTATCACCGACAACCTGGAATCAGAAAGCGCACATTTACTTATGATGCAAACTTTCTTCATTTCACTTGTGCATAAGGAGAACAGCATGGCCCCTGTCATCACACCATTCTGAATTCCGAACAGAAAAATGGCATTTTTATACAGAATTGTGGATACTGACATTTGGTAAACTATGTATGTTTGAATTCCTTACATGCAGGAACAATCACAATTCAGAATACAGGGGTTAAAAGTCAATGGAAAATACAAGCTAACAAATAATGATATCTTGAAGTTAGTAAAGCAACTGCTCCTTAGTTAATGTGCCTCGTCTCTAGACCCCTGTTGTGGAAAGGTAAGCTGTGCTCTTCAAAGACTTTTCTAGCCAGTGCTCTCCTCACTCTATCCTTGCCTGGATATTATGCTAATCCTTACCTTCCTGCAACTTCCACACCCCTCCTGTTTGTACCAGACCTCTCCCCTCTTCACGTTTAGACCTAATACAGGGTTTCACCATTGACATTCCCACCCCAGGCATGCTGAGATCCTCCATCTGTGCTGCTCCAGATTCCAGCATCTGGAGTCTCATGCGCCGGCACTAACCTCTTGGGTTTAGAAACATAGAAACACACAAAACCTAATGCACAATACAGGCCCTTCGGCCCACAAAGTTCTGCCAAACAGGTCCCCACCTTAGAAATTACTAGGCTTACCTATAACCCTCTATTTTACTAAGCTCCATGTACCTATCTCAAAGTCTCTTAAAAGACCCTATTGTATCCGCCTCCACCACCGTTGCAGGCAGCCTATTCCACACACTCACCACTCTCTGAGTAAAAAGCTTACCCATGACATCTCCTCTGTACCTACTCCCCAGCACTTTAAACCTGTGCCCCCTTGTGGCAATCATTTTAGCCCTGGAAAAAGGCCTCTGACTATCCAACAATCAATGCTTCTCATCATCTTATACACCTCTATCAGGTCACCTCTCATCCTCCTTCGCTCCAAGGAGAAAAGGCCGAGTTCACTCGACCTATTCTAATAAGGCATGCTCTCCAATCCAGGCAAGCATCCTTGTAAATCTCCTCTGCACCCTTTCTATGGCTTCCACATCCTTCCTGTACTGAGGTGACCAGAACTGAGCACAGTACTCCAAATGGGGTCTTACCAGTGTCCTATATAGCTGCAACATTACCTCTCGGCTCCTAAATTCAATTCCATGATAGATGAAGGCCAATATACTGTATGCCTTCTTAAACACCGAGTCAACCTGCGCAGATACTTTGAGCGTCCTATGGGCTTCAAGATCCCTCTGATCCTCCACACTGCCAAGAGTCTTACCATTACTACTATATTCTGCCATCATATTTGACCTACCAAAATGAACCACTTCACACTTATCTGGGTTGAACTCCATCTGCCACTTCTCAGCCCAGTTTTTCATCCTATCAATGTCCCGCTGTAACCTCTGACAGCCATCCATACTATCCACTACTCCTCCAACCTTTGTGTCATCAGGAAACTTACTAACCCATCCGTCCACTTCCTCATTCAGATCATTTATAAAAATCACGAAGAGAAGGGGTCCCAGAACAGATCCCTGAAGCACTCCACTGATAACCGACCTCCATGCAGAATATGACCCATCTACAACTACTCTTTGCCTTCTGTGGGTAAGCTATTTCTGGATCCACAAAGCATTGTCCCCTTGGATCCCATGCCTCCTTACTTTCTCAAGAAGCCTTGCATGGGGTACCTTATCAAATGCCTTGCTAAAATCCATATACACTACATCTACTGCTCTTCCTTCATCAATGTGTTTAGTCACATCCTCACAAAATTCAATCAGGCTCGTAAGGCATGAGCTGCCCTTGACAAAGACATCCTGACTACTCCTAATCATATTATACCTCTCCAAATGTTCACAAATCCTGCCTCTCAGGATCTTCTCCATCAATTTACCAACCACTGAGGTAAGACTCACTGGTCTATAATTTCCTGGGCTATCTCTACTCTCTTTCCTGATTAAAGGAACAACATCTGCAACCCTTCAATCCTCCAGAACCTCTCCAGTCCCCATTGATGATGCAAAGATCCAGAGGCTCAGCAATCTCCTCCCTCATCTCTCACAGTAGCCTGGGTACATTTCCTACACCACCTCTAACAGGATCCCACTACCAAGCACATCTTTCCCTCCTCATCTCTTTCAGCTTTCCACAGGGATTGCTCCCTACGCGACTCCCTTGTCCATTCATTCCCCCCCCCCCATCCTTTCCCACCAATCTCCCTCCTGGCACTTATCCTTGCAAGTGGAACAAGTGCTATACCTGCCCTTACACTTCCTCCCTCACCACCATTCAGGGCCCCAGACAGTCCTTCCAGGTGAGGTGACACTTCAGCTGTGAGTCGGCTGGTGTGGTATACTGCGTCTGGTGCTCCCAGTGTGGCCTTTTATATATTGGTGAGACCCAACACAGACTGGGAGACTGTTTCGCTGAACACCTACGCTCTGTCCGTCAGAGAAAGCAGGATCTCCCAGTGGCCACACATTTTAATTCCACGTCCCATTCCCATTCTGATATGTCTATCCATGGTCTCCTCTACTGTCAAGATGAAGCCACACTCAGGTTGGAGGAACAACACCTTATAGGTAGCCTCCAACCTGATGGCATGAACATTGACTTCTCTAACTTCCGTTAATGCCCCTCCTCCCCTTCTTACCCCATCCCTGATATATTTAGGGGTTTTTTTGTTTTTGTTTTCCCCCCCCACCCTTTTTTTCTTTCTCTCTCTGCCTATCACTCTGCCTGTTCTCCATCTCCCTCTGGTGCTCCCCTCCCCCTTTCTTTCTCCCTAGGCCTCCCGTCCCATGATCCTTTCCCTTCTCTAGCTCTGTATCCCTTTTGCCAATCACCTTTCTGGCTCTCAGCTTCACCCCACCCCCTCCATTCTTCTCCTATCATTTCGCATTTTCCCCTCCCCCTCCTACTTTCAAATCTCTTACTATCTTTCCTTTCAGTTAGTCCTGACGAAGGGTCTCGGCCCGAAACGTCGACAGCGCTTCTCCCTATAGATGCTGCCTGGCCTGCTGCATTCCACCAGCATTTTGTGTGTGTTGCTGGGGTACATTTCGTCTGGTCCTGGCCACTTATCCAACTTGATGCTTTCCAAAAGCTCTAGCATATCCTCTTTCTTATTATCTACATGTTCAAGCTTTTCAGTCTGCTGCAAGTCATCACTACAATCACGAAGATCCTTTTCCATCGTGAATACTGATGTAGAGTATTCATTAAGTACCTCTGCTATTTCCTTCGGTTCCATACACACTTTCCCACTGTCACACTTGATAGTTCCTATTCTTTCATGTCTTATCCTCTGCTGTACACATACTTGTAGAATGCCTTGGGGTTCTCCTTAATTCTGCTTGCCAAGGCTTTCTCATGGCTCCTTCTGGCTCTCCTAATTTCCTTCTTAAGCTCCTTCCTAGTAGCCTTATAATCTTCTAGATCTCTAACATTACCTAGCTCTCTGAACCTTTTGTAAGTTTTTCTTTTCTTTTTGACTAGATTTATTACAGCCTTTGTACACCACTGTTCCTGTACCCTACCATAATTTCCCTGTCTCATTGGAACGTACCTATACAGAACTCTACACAAATATCCCCTGAATATTTGCCACATTTCTTCCGTACTTTTCCCTGAAAACATCTGTTTCCAATTTAAGCCTCCAATTTCCTGCCTGATAGCCTCATAATTCCCCTTACTCCAATTAAGCGCTTTTCTAATTTGTCTGTTCCTATCTCTCTCCAAAGCTATTGTAAAGGAGATAGAATTATGATCACTATCTCCAAAATGCTCTCCTACTGAGAGATCTGACACCTGACCAGGTTTATTTCCCAATACCAAATCAAGTACAACCTCTCCTCTTGTAGGATTATCTACATACTGTGTCAGGAAACCTTCCTGAACACACCTAACAAACTCCACCCCATCTAAACCCCTTGCTCTAGGTAGATGCCAATTGTTATTTGGGAAATTAAAATCACAACAACTCTGTTATTATTACACCTTTCCAGAATCTGTTCCCCTATTTGCTCCTCAATATCCGTGTTACTATTGGGAGGCCTATAAAAAACACCCAGTAAAGTTATTGACCCCTTCCTGTTGCTAACCTCCACCCACAGAGACTCCATAGACAATCACTCAATGGCGTTCGGGCTTTCTGCTGCCGTGGTACTATCTCTGATCAACAATGCCATGCCCCCACCTCTTTTGCCTCCCTCCCTGTCCTTTCTGAAACATCTAAAATCTGGTACTTGAAGTAACCGTTCCTGTCCCTGAGCCATCTAAGTCTCTGTAATGGCCACCATGTCATAGCTCCAAGTACTGATCCACGCTCTAAGCTCATCTGCTTTGTTCACAACACTCCTTGCATTAAAATAGACACATCTCAAACCTTCGGTCTGAACGCGTCCCTTCTCTATCCTCCCTCTCGCACTGTCTACAAGCTTTCTCTATTTGTGAGCTAACCTCCTCTTCCCCAGTCTCTTCAGTTCAGTTCCCACCCCCCAACAATTCTAGCTTAAACTCTCCCCGGTAGCCTTAGCAAACCTCCCTGCCAGGAAACTTGTCCCCCGGGATTCAAGTGCAACCCGTCCTTTTTGTACAGGTCACACCTGTCCCAAAAGAGGTCCCAATGATCCAGAAATCTGAATCCCTGCCCCCTGCTCCAATCCCTCAGCCACGCATTTACCCTCAACCTCATTTTATTCCTATACTCACTGTCGCGTGGCACAGAGACTAATCCTGAGATTACTACCTTTGCCGTCCTGCTTCTCAACTTCCTTCCTGACTCCCTGTAGTCTTTTTCAGGACCTCTTCCCTTTTCCCACCTATGTCATTGATACCAATATGTACCACGACCTCTGGCTGTTCTCCCTCCCACTGCAGGATATCTTGGACATGACAGAAACATCCTGGACTCTCGCACCTGGGAGGCAAACTCCCATCCAAGTTTCTTTCCTGCATCCATAGAATCGCCTGTCTGACCCCCTGACTATAGAGTCCCCTATCACTACTGCCTTCCTCTTCCTTTCCCTACCCTTCTGAGCCATGGGGCCAGACTCTGCGCCAGAGGCACGGCCACTGCCGCTTCCCCCATGTAGGCTGTCCCCCCCCCCAACAGTACTCAAACAGGAGTACTTATTGTCAAGCGGTACAGCCACAGGGGTACTCTCTAGTACCTGACTCTTCCCCTTCCCCCTCCTGACTGTGACCCACTTGTCTATCTCCCGTGGCCTCAGTGTGACCACCTGTCTATAACTCCTCTCTATCACCTCCTCGCTCTCCCTGACAAGGCGAAGGTTATCGAGCTGCATCTCCAGTTCTCTCAGTCCCTTCGGAGCTGCAGCTTGACACACCTGGTGCAGATATGGCCGTCTGGGAGGCTGGGAAACTCCAGGCCCAGCCACATCTGACACCGAGCACAGAAAACTGGCCTCACACGCATAGTTCCTCCTTTCCGCAAATAACACAGGTAAACCTACCTCGCCTCGTCCCGTTACCGCCTAAGCCCATTGAGCCAAAGTTCAACCACACTGCTGCCCGCTGGATAGGGCAGTCTTCTTTTTAAACCTTTCGCGCTCTACTGGCTGACGTCATGTGCCTGCGCAGTCTCGTCTCTCTTTTACCCCGAGTAGTAAAAAACTCCCTTCGCTCCAAAAAATCAGCCATTCACTCGCAGCTTTCTCGCTTCGAATTAAAAACCGTTGAAGATTCCTTGCCTTCTTAAACATTTCGCGTTTCACTGGCTGACCAGGTAAATGACATTATTACCTTCAACAGAGATAAAATATTGCAAAGACCTTCACAAAAGTATTCATCAGAAAATTATTTAAGGCCATAATACCACAGATACAGGAGCACAATTATTTGGCCCATTGAGTTTGCTCCATCATTCAGTCATGGCTAGCATGGTAGTGTAATGGTTAGCACAAAGTTTTACTGTACCAATGACCCGCCACTGGCTGGACATTCTCCTCTTGACTGCATGGGCTTTCCTTGAGTTGCTCAAGTTTTCTCCCATGGTCCAAGGACGTACCAGTTGGGAGGGCAATTGGGGGGAGCACCTGTTGTGACAGACACTGAGGTGGATTGAGGTCTTTTTCGGTTGGAGACAGAGAGGGAAGGAACACAAGAGAATCGGCTGTAGGGTTCAATCCAACAGGGACACATGATCCAATGGAGCCCAAAAGGAGAATTTTCACTGGGAAGCAGCGAATAGAAATTAGTGCAGTGAGTACATCGGCAACAATGGCTTTTTTAATTTGTTTTTGTTTCTTTATTTTCTTTAATAACTCTTTGGTTAATTTAATGTTGGTAAATATACTTTCTTTATAATTATATGCCATGTACGATCTGTTATTTCTTGCCCACTGACAATTGCAGGGGGCAGTAAGTCACACAAGCCAGGGTTTGGGTGGGTGAGACATCCCAGTGTCACGGGTTCGGTGGGACGAAAGCCTTGTACACCCTGGATGTACGGAGCTTGTGAAAGGGGGTTGCCTCACTGCAGAGTCCAGTGGCTGTTAGCGAGGGGCTAACGAGCTGCAATTCCAGAGACACCCTTATTTGAGGGGGTACGGTTACAGACCAGCAACCAGATGTAGAAAGGAGTCGGGGAATTATTGCAAAACAACAAAGTTTATTAACATTTACACAGAAAGATAGAAAATTAAACAAACGACTAACTTAAACAGAAGTTAATGTCGTTATGTGTCTGTAGCTCCCAAACAGTCAAACTTAGAAACAATTCTTAACAAAGTTTTACTCAAGCACAGTCTTAAAGTGGCAGTTTAAAAACTCCAGGTGATAAATGAAATAAGTGAGAGGAGAGACTTGTATCTTCACGATGCATTGAAGAGACGATCTTGGAGATTCACAATGCAAGAGAGAAGCGATCTCGCAGAGACGGAGAAACAGTTATCGTCGTTTGCAGCCACGGAATACCTTTTCCGAAGAGTCCAAAAAGAGCGAAATTTCACAGTGTAACTGACAGGCAATGTCCCTTTTGCTGAAATGGTCACCACACAACACCCGAGACCATGCAGGGGTTAACCCCAAGTCACGTATAGACTATATGAAATGTCAGTCACATTCGAAATGCACAGAGTGCTGCCGGCTAACCCACACCTTTAGGTTCGTCCAAAGCCTGCGATCTTCACTCTCACTCTCTCTTACCATCGATTTCTTTAATGACTCCTTACCGAGTGACTCCCGATTTCTCTCGCAATCTTTTTTTCTCTTTTTTTATACCGTCGGTATACGTCATTAAGTGAAGTTTACAGGAACAAAACTACGGATTCACAGTAAAGCTAAACTATGATCACGTGACGCCCACAGGAATCAAAACTACAAGTTTCCAGCAAAATAAGACCATAGATACCTCACACTTAGTAAACTAAACTAATATCATGTGACATCCACAGGAATCGAAACTGTGGACTGTAACAGTACTGTCCCGGGATTGAGTTCACTGGATGCTGTGTGATTGCCCTGAGCATTGATCCAGTTAGTTTGGTTTAAACTATTATCCAGAACGGTGATTGACCGTGGTTATGACCGCCACAGAGATTAAGCTTTAGTACGATTCAAAGAGATTACCTGTAACTAATACTTGTGTTCTGAGCGGGGTGGATATCCGCAGGGCAGATGAGTTGTTGATTCGGGTTTTTAGTACTGTTAAAGCATTAGGAAAGTTACGATAAGGGAGCAGCATTTTGACCAAAAGGCGGTAAAGATGTGGTTTTAGTTCAGACTAGTGATGGCGTGACAGGAGTGGATCTGCACGATAAACTTGGGGTCCTGGCAGACGAGGAACGTACAGAGAAGAGCGGAGTGTTTGCACGGGTGCTGAAATGGAAGCCGAGTTTCCCCACAGCTGATGGCGAGACTCAAAAGGCATGTTGCTCTCTTTTCTGCGGAGTGAGGAAAAGGAGTGGTCTGATGTGGAAGGTCTAATGAGTCGTCCAGTGAGGGCTGAAATTCTCAGCTGGTATCGGCCCTTCCGTCCCTGGTGGATAAATGGCAGAGAGTCAAAGTTATTGCAGGCTGAGAATGAGGGAAGCCCAGCACAGAGGGAAGGGAGAAATAGGAGACTTGGCTGGAGCAGACCTCTCCGATGCTGGATAAGTGGCAGAGCTCTGATGAAGTGAAAAGACAGCGGCTGGTAGAAAGTCGAAGAGGTCTGGCTGCTGAGGTGGTAAGGTCCTTGAAAGCAGAGAGCCCCTTTGCATGGGCTACGTGCAAGTGCTAGGAAGTGTTTTGGGCACGATGGGAAGCCCTGTGGAGCTTATGATGGGATCTAGGAGTATGTTTCAGGAGAAAGGGGAGAAACTTCCGGCCTGCATTTTTCAGCTAGAGTGACAGCTGCTTTGCCTGCGACGTAAAGGGGCCATTCAACTGGCTGATTGAGGGTGGACCTAGTGGTGAAGGGCACATAGTCACATAGGTGGGCTTGAAGCCTCCAAATGTCTCGAAAGATGAGCCTCCTCCCTCTTTTGTTAAGTTGATCAGAGAGGTAAGAGTGGAAGAAATTATGATGGAGCAGCGGGAGGCCTCCCTCAGCAGGGCACAGTCCTCGGTAGTGGCTTTTGTTGCTGGAGCGACTCCTAATGCCACTCAAGTGGGGGCTTTGCAGAATTTCATGAAAGATTTGAGAGCCAGGGTATCTGGGTTGATATCAGCAGGTGCTGTCACCAAGCATAACAAAGCCAATAGGAAGCTGTACCCACTGGTGGGACGTACTAAGCAGAGGCTGCTATTGAATGGGGTCCCTTGAAAAGGGGAGTGACCGGTATTGTCTGTTACAACTGTGGTGAGGAGGGACATTTCAGGCGGGAGTGTGAAGGATGGGAAAACCTTTGGAAAGTGAATCAATGGTTACTTAGGGGAAGTCAGGAAGCTTTGAAGAGACCCAGTGAATAGCCTGGTGTCTTGCGGGATGGGGGGAACACATTCCAATCAATGTATCAAGGAAAACACTAAAGTGCAAAACCCTATTCATGATGGCTTAGTGGGACCGAGCTCCAAGCTACGGATCGAGGTTATTTACAGATCCTTCTACAACTGGTGTTTGACGCATTTACCAATGACACCACTCAGTGCCCAAGAGCTCTGGGACCTTTGGCCTGATGACAACCAGTACACCCAGTCCAAACCCATTATGTTATGGCCTGGGGAAATTGCTAGAGTGACGGAAAACCCCAAATTTCCCAGAATGACTGAGTCGCCCTTCAGAGCCTTTTGGAGCAAGATGGGATGAAAAATGTGAAGAAGTTTTTCAGTTGCTGAAGGAGCTGCTGATGAAAGTGCCTGTGCTGGATTTTGCGAACCCCCAGTTGCCTTATGTATTGGATTCAGGTGCCAACCGAGAGGGCTCAGGGTGCATTCTATATCAGCATCAGTGGACAGGGTTGAGATCTGTCATGTTTGTCAGCCGGAATCTGTCACCCTCCAAGTGAAACTACCCCATGCACAAACTGGATTTTCTGGCATTGAAATGGGCCATGGTGGATAAGTTAAGTGATTATCTATATGGTGCCAAGTTCAAAGTGAGGACTGATAAAATCCATAGACTTATATCCTGACCTCGGCAAAATTTGATGCCACAGGCCATCATTGGCTGGTGGCATTGTCTGCCTATGATTTCAGCCTAAGGTACCGGGTGGTACTTGATGGTAGCAATGAGAAGAGGTCACATCCGGAGTGATGGGGGTCCTTAATGATGGATACCACCTTTACCAGCTATCACTTTTTGGAGAAGTCCTGGATGCTGGGGAGGCCAGTGCCCATGATGCAGCTGGCTGAGATTCAAACTTTCTGCACCTTTTCCCTATCCTGTGCAGTGACCCCTCCATACCATGCAGTGATGCAACCAACTAGCACGCCCTCTATAGTATATCTGTAGAAATTCATGAGAGTGTTTGATGACATGCCAAGTCTCCTCAAACCCCTGACAAAATATAGGCACCGTCATGCCTTCATTGTACTCAAACCACCCCGTCTGGCACCAACAATCATTCCACGGTCAATGTCACCTTAGATGACATTTCTTCCCATTTCTGATGTTTGGTCTAAACAATAACTAAACCTGTTGACCACATCTACATGCTTTTGTGCATTGAGCTGCTACCTCATGCTTAGCTGATCAGATATTTCCATTAATGAGCAGGTGTACGGGTGTACCTAATAAAGTGGCCACTGAGTATATTATCACATATACTCAGAATCACCCTGCAATACAGTCAAATCGAGTTTATTGTAATTTAACTCTACATATATATCATCAAACGAGACAATGTTTCTCCAAACCAGGGTGCAGAGCACAGTAGTACACATAACAAACACAATAACTTCGGAAAGTAAGAATTAAATCTACAAATGAATTAAGCATAAATAAACTAGGTAAAGTGCATTGACTAAATATTGTAGGGTACTATACAAATTATCCAGTGAAACTTCGAACGTCGATACAGCCAGGAGTTCAGAAACCTAATGGCCCGAGGGAGGAAGCTGTTATCACCCTGACCATTCTTGTCTTTATGCATCGGAATCTCTTGCCTGATGGTAGGATGCTAAAGAGGATGATGGATGGATGGGTGGGATCCTTCATAATGTACAGGTCTTTCTTCTTCTTGCTGGAATCCTTTGAGACAATATTTCTGCTTCAGTTGTTAAAAATAAACAGTTAAACATTTCCCATGTTCTCCAAGGGTTAAATTAATTCTATGTTTCTAGCCTTAAGCAAACTCTCCCAGTGTAGATGAAAGACTTGTGGAGTATTGATCTCCCTAATGTTGCAACAAACTTTATACTCCAGGCTTTCTGGTTTAATCTGCTAAGACCCACAGTAAAAATCTTTCTCTGTAGATTGGAACTATCAACAAGGTTATACTTTCTCAGCCTATGTAGACCACCGAGGAGTGAGAAAAATGCTTTAAGGTTTGGTTACAATTCTCCTTGAGGAAGTTAAACAATTTTTTTGCATTGGGAATTTCATAGGATCATAGAAATTTCCAGCACATAAGGAAGGCCTTTGCCTCATTATTTCCCTGTCACAACGACGTTTGTTTTATCATAAACGTACTTGAAGTATCTTGAATTAAAGCCCAGGAGGCTATGGTTTTTATAAGTTGTACCTCTTAAATGTGACAAAGGCTTCAAGATTTTCTGTAAAATGTATCTTTACAGGGGGCAAGAAAGGCTAATATATATTGTCCATTGCTAATTATCCCTGAGTAAGTTCAAAATAAATTTATACTAAATTTATCACCATATACTACCCTGAGATTCATTTTCTTGTAGGCATTCACAGTAGAACAAGGAAATTGAATGGAATTGTTGAAAAACTACACAAAAATAAAGACTGACAAACAACCAACGTGCAAAAAATAGATAATCTGTGCAAATACAAAAATAATGATAATAATTAAACAATACTAAGCACATGAGTTGTAGAGTCCTTGAAGGCGAGTCTATAGGTTGTAGAATAAGTTCAGAGTTGAAGTGAGTGAAGCTATCCATGTTGGTTCAAGAACCCAATGGTTGAAGGGTAATAACTGTTTCTGAACCTGGTGATGTGGGACTAAAGGCTCCTGTATCTCCCTCCTGATAGCAGCAGCAAGAAGAGAGAATGGCCTGGATGGTGGAGGTCTTTGATTATAGATGCTGCTTTCTTCTAGCAGCGCTCCTTGTAGTTGTATCATAAACTTTCTTGACATTTCCTAGTCCAGTAATTGTTTTATAACCAATTTCCATTTTGGAAACACACATTGTAGCTGAACTACCTCTATCTTCATTTGCATATTAATCATCCTCCCATGTGGGATTTGATCAAAAGTCTTCCGAAAATCCAAGTACATTACCTGGTCTCTCCCCACCCCTCTTACAAACACTAGTCATATCTTCAGAGAAGTCCACTGGAGAAGATTAAGATTAACTTTATGTTTCACAAGTACATCAAAACATTGAAACATACAGTGAAATCCATCAATGACCAACAAAGTCCGAGGATGTGCTGGAGGCATCTCACAAGTGTTGCCAGGCTTCTACTGCCAACACAGACATGCTTACAAATTAGTAATCCTAACTCCTACATCTTTGGAATGAGGGAGGAAACAAGAATACCCAGAGGAAACCCACACAATCATGAGAAGAACATACAAGCTCCTTACAGACGGCAGTAGTAATAGAATCCCAATCATTGACGCTTTAATAGCATTGCGCTAACTGCTATGCCAGCATGCCATCCCTATTCACATTTATAGATTATTCAAATATCATTTTCCATCTAATTCTATTCAATCCTATTTTTAAAGCAAGCTGTAATAACACAGTTTGTGATAGATTCCAGCAACTTTCTTTTTGCTGACATTCAGCTAATGGGTTTAAAGTCCTTTGCTTTCCCTCACCTTTAGTATCAAACAACATCTCAGGACAGGGTATTTCTATTTTTTACAATAAGCACTTGGGAGAAATCAGTGCAGCCATAATGCTCAACACACACAAAATGCTGGAGGAACTCTGCAAGTCAGACAACATCTATGGGGGACGATTGGTGTTCCAGGCTGAGAACATTTGTCAGGAAATAAGAACAAGATTGTTCATCAGAGTTCAATTGTAATGCTCAGCTCTCTGGAATTAGATTTCAACCCAGAACACTTTGATTCAGAGTCCTGAAAGAATATTTTAGCTAGTTGCCTCACTGCCTGGTATAGAAGGGCTACTGCACTTAAATCAATAAGTAAATACATAGGTAGACAGATAAATAATACTGAGAATTTAAGTAGTAGAGTTTGTGAAAGTGAGTCTATAGTTTGTGGAAACAGTTTAGTGATTAGGTGAGTGAAGTTATCCACTCTAGTTCAGGAGCTTGATGGATGAAGGGTAATAATTGTTCCTCTTGTAATAACAGAATCTGGAGTTGTGGGATCTACAGTACTGTGTCTTAGGCAGATATATATAACTATGGCGGGAGCAAAGCATGTTGAGAATATCAAGGATAGAGGACTGTGGGAGGGGTATGCGACAAGTGGCAGAGAAGGAGTGCCAGGCGTGGTTGAAGTCTGGGTGCAGATACACCCATCCCTGAGGTGCTAGACATTCATTACAGAATGTCTTTCTGGTGCTTCCCATTTCCTCCCCTCTCTCTTACCCTTTTACCAACCATGATTCCCCTTTCCCTGTCCCCTTTCCACTCTCAATCTACAATAGAGATCCATATCAGAATCAGGTTTATCATCACTCAAATATGTTGTGAAATGTGTTTTTTTTGTATCAGCAGTACAGTGCAATGCATAAAATTACTACAGTACTGCACAAAGGTCTTAGGCACCTTAGCTACATATATGTGCCTAAGACTTTTGGACTTCTGTAGGGCTCCTGTATCTCATTCCCAATGGCTGCAGCAAGAAGTGTGTGGTCTGGTTGGTGGGAGTCCTTGATGATTGATGCTGCTTTCTTGAAGCAACCTTCCTTTTAGATGTGCTTAATGTGCTTAACAGGGGTGCTCTTTTCTTGTGATGGAGTAGCCTGTATCCATCACTTTTTTGCCAACTTTATTTCTTATTTGCCATCTTATTGCCAACATAATCAGCTCGCTGGAAATCCCTGAGAATCCAAGTGTTGCTAAAGCGGTGAAATAATTTATTCATGTTAATCTTACAAAGCAAATGGATCCAAAACTGTTTGGACTTTTAATCTATCAACAAAATTTATCCATTCACAGAGACGTATTCATCATTAGCAAAGCCAGAATTTAATGAATGTCCCTTCATAGTCTTGAACTGTGTGTCTCACCAGGGCACTTCAGAACATATTTAATCGTGTGGGTCTAGGTTCACTCATAGTTCAGACCAGCTTTCCTTCTCTGAAGTATTTTAATGAACCAGATGGGTTTTAACCACATTTTCAGCTCCATAATCATCACTGAAGGATAAAAACTGAGTCTTCTCATGCAGAACTATGGGCATTTTGAATAGCTCTTCTAATGAAGTCAATGTAAATATATTCGTTCATAATGCTTAGGACAGTGGGGAGGCATAGCACTTAGTGTAACGCTATTACAGCGCCAGTGACCTGTGTTCAATTCTCACTGCTGTCTGTAAGGAGTTTGTGCATTCTTCCCGTGACCACATAGATTTCCTCCTCGTATGCAGACAAAAAGATGTTTCCTATATTCTGAGATTTAAGTGTTTATTGGATTGTGCTTTGCATTTGTTTCTTTCAGTTTTTTGGTGTTTTCTTTCTTGTGGACGATTGGCAGGGGGGTGATGTGTTTTTTTTGTGTGGGGGGGTTGTTACTGATCTTTTCTGTCAGTGAGTGGGTCAGGGACTGTTATCATTGCTGTGGGGTAAGGGGGATTTGGGGTCTGCGACTTTTGTTTCTGTTTTTTTCTGGGGGGAGGGAGTTTACTTCTTTCCTTTCATCAACACACATGATCTTCCTGTATTTAATGGCCATCCGGAGTAGGCAATTAGCAGAGTTGTACTGTACATGCAAACTTGGTCAATAAAAAGAACCTTAGAAGGACATACAAACTTCTTCTAGATGGCACTAGAATTGAACTCTAAACTCTGGAACACTCTTGTAATAGTGTCACGCTAAGCAGTGCGCTACCATGCTGCTTGCCATATCTCAGAACAAAATAGAAATGTTTTTTCAATCTGATCAACCATTCTAATTAGTCCTCCTACTCCCCTCTATCTATAACCCACGTCACTGCACTGCACAGCAGACACTTAATTTACATTGCTGTTTACATTGTACATACTTGCTGGCATTTATTTACATAATTATGTACATTTTATTCCATATCAGTCCTTTAACCTCTAACTTTAATTTTATATAATTCTTTATACTTTATTGTATCCATTATTTATTTATTTATTTAGAGATCATATGGTAACAGGCCTATGCCATCTCTCCAGGTTTCACCTATCCCCTGATGCTTTTCTCTCCTGTCCCCTCACTTTTTAAATCTACTCCTCTGCATTTTTTCTCCAGTCTTGCTGAAGGGTTTCAGCCCAAAACGTTGACTGTACTTTTTTCCATCGATGCTGCCTGGCCTGCTGAATTCTTCCAGTGTTCTGTGTGTGTTAGCCACAGGAGCTCAGTGCTTTGGTAAAGAGTGAGCGCCGATCTGGGGCTGAACACACCAATCCGGCCCCCAGTGATATCTTTGGCACCCTTTGCGTTCACCTTGATGCTTCAATCTTCCTCACTGCTTTGAGATGGAGTTGTTCATGACCTTGTGCCTTGACTTGGTCTTTTCCACGAGTCAGCTTGTGTTCTTTTCTACCCTGTCTCTAATCTCATAGTGCTGGATCCCTCGATCGAGTTTCAAACTGCATGTTACTGGCTCCAACAGTTTCCGTGACACAAAAAGAACAAGCAGAAGATGTAGAAATGTGAAATAGTTGGAGATGTCGCTGGAGGAAGTGCTGATCGCTGGCACCATCTTGACATGAACATGTGGGCTTCCTCCGGCTACTGCAGTTTCCACTCACATTCCAAAGATGTACCAGTTAGTAGGATATGGTCAATTCTCCTGTGATTAGGCTAGGGTTAAATCAGTGGGTTGCTGGGAAGGGTGGTTTGGTAGGCCAGAACGGCCTGTTCTATTTTGTATCTCTAAACAAATAAATTACCAGAAATTAAAATTAAAATTAAAGATTGCATCTTTCAGACCCTGACCACCACCCCACCCCCACCCCCATCTTCTCCCTGCTCCCTTTGGGAAGAAGATACAAAAGCCTTCAATCAGGCTCAAGGACAGTTTCTACCTTACAGTTATGAAAATATCAAACTGTCCCTTATTTTAATAAGATGGACTCTTTATCTCACAGTCTATCTTGTTACACCCTGCACCCTATTGTCTGCCTCTGTAAGTGTAACACTGTGTTTTGAATTCAGTTTTTTCACAGAACAAAACAGGTAGTATGGTCCGATAATGGCTAGCACAACTCTTTACAGTGCCAGCTGTAGGATCATGGTTCAATTCCAGCTGCTGTCCGTAAGGAGTTTGTGCATTCTCCCTGTAACTATGTAGGTTTCCTCTGGGCACTCCAATTTCCTCCCACAGTCCACAGACAGAGGGCTGGGATCAGCGAGTTGTGGGAATGCTACGCCAGAGTGGCTACAGTTGAGGGGTGCCCACTGCAATCTTTGCTGATTTGATTTGATGTAAATGATGCATTTCACGGGATGTGTCAACGTCCATGTGGCAAATAATGCTAATCTTCAATCTTTATTGTTTTCCCTTGCACTACCCAATGCTTTGTTGTAACAAAATGATCTATATGGATTATTTGAAAAAACAATTTGTACCTCAGTGCATGTGACAGTAATAAACCAATTTATCAATTAGTTTACTTGTGACATGAGAAATGAGAACACATAACCAAATATGATATGTAGAGACAACCTCCAAAACTGAAGAAGTCTTTCCCCAGTGAGAGGATTCCCTGTGAGTTTTTCCTCTCGCTGGGAAGATAATGGAATCATGCCTCATACGGTGACAATACAAATCCCTGATGGAGTTAACTGTTGAGAAAGGATAAACCTATTCCTTTGGAATTGCAATGGAACAGTCACATCAAAAATATTTCATTGCCACCTGTTGAGGCCATGGTGCATACATTGTAACAATGTAATTGTTTCTTTACTCTGATCTGTAATTCCATGATTATATCACAAGTGTGAAGAAATAGCCAAATATGGTTGATCCTCCAAGAGGAGCACAACTTTGTCATAGGGTTTGGAGGCTTGCGTGCCTCAACAACCCAGGGAACTATGTTTGCTGGAGTCAGGGCTTTATGCTTTGGTTCTTGGTAGGGTCACCCATGCCAAACAGGTCAAAGGGTAGAGCCTAGACTAAGTGTGATCCACCAGTCCTCTAGGTTTGGTGGTTCATCTAAGGGTTAACAACCCTGACTGGTGAAACAAAATTGTTATGGAAACAGCAATGAAGATTCCTCTGCATCTGATGGTATGTTGGTGTTCCTGAGTCTCCACCTGACACCTGCATGACTGACACAGTGAAATCTGAGAGGGAGCAACTGAGGTGATGAAGGAAGCCCTGAACATCACCAGTGATGGAGGACCTTCATCGCTGCCCTAAGCAACAACAGTATAATAGGCTGTAAATAAGTAAGTAGGTTGACCTGAGCCCATATAGAATACCTATAGAACCCTAACCCTAATGCTAACGGCATTAAACCCAAATCTTTACAGTTCACATTACCCCCAACTAAATTAGCCAATCAATTTTGGAAACAAAATTCTGCAGATTCGGGAAATCTGAAATAAGAATCAGAGTATGAATTTATGGTTTATGGTTTATTATCATTGACATATGAAGTGGAATTATTTGCTTTATGGCAGTAGTACAGAACAAGACATCCAAATGACCATAAATTACAAAATAAATAAATAGGAAAAAGGTAAATAACAGGATTGTGTTCACAGGTTTATGGACCTTTCAGAAACTCGATGGTGGAGAGGAGAAAGCTGTCCTAAAACATCAGCCAAGGTTTTGAAGCATGTTGATTAGTAGTGAGGGGACGATGATGATATACTGTATATTATATACATGTTTACTTAGCTGTCAGGCAGCCTCCATGCAAAGGGAACCAGAGCCAAACCTTAATCCCCATCATCCTTCATGTCAACAACATACCATATTCACTCTATTCCTCTCTTCATAGAAACTGCTTGCCACGCTAAGTGTTTCTGTAGCCCAATCACTCCCCTATCTCAATTTTTTCCCCTTTGGTTTCTAATCTAGACACAGAACTTAATAAATTAAGCCTTGACATGTATTACAAGGAACATTTTTTAGCAAGTTTGAAATTAAAGGCAGATTTGTAAAAAGAGAAGTAACCTCTGAACATAAATAATTGAATCTCTTTGTGAGAAAACTTATTTCCCAACTAATCAAAGCCCTATGAAATATTAAACAGCTTTTCAGTCATCAATATTAGTTAATAAAATGAACTTGATAAATAATTAATTCTTTATTCCTGCTGTGATATAATATTCAAATCACTTCATCATTTGCTATAAGAGAATGGCTTGGCAGCCTCGTCTTTACTCTATTGATCACTGACTCTGATTATACAGTACACAAAACAAATCATTTGTCAGTGAAACGTATTGACTATTTGTCAAAAGGGTGATTTGTTAATAAAAAGGATTATCTACTTACGCACACTGTTCAATATTCTAAGTACAAAGTGAAATATGTAATTCTGATACTGAATATCCTAACATGTTGTGATTGTACTTACTCATTCTTTTATTCTATGTATAAGTATATAAACATATGCTTGTTCACTTACTTGCAATATAGCAGGGTATTTTGATAATGAAACTCGAGTTTAGAAACAGGATATTTTGCATAGACAACTTGCAGTACATAAAACAACAAGAACCTAAGATACAGAACCAACATCACTTTCAGGACAGTTATTACCCCTCAACCAAGGGGATAACTTCGCTCACCCCATCACTGAACAGTTTCCACAAGCTGTGGACTCACTTGTAAGAACTTTTCATGGCATGTTCTTGATATTTATTGCTTATTTATTATTAGAATTTCTTTATTTTTTGTCTCTTTGTACTTGCACAGTTTGTTGTCTTTTGCACATTCGTTGCTTGTCAGTTTTTTGGGCGAGGTCTTTCGTTGATTCTATTGTGTTTCTTGTATTTACTATAATACCCACAAGAAAATGAATCTCAGGGTTGTGTAAGGTGATATATACAGTACTGTGCAAAAGTATATACTGTATATACTGCGAAGAAAAAAACATTTCAGGATGTACATTGTATACATTTTTCTGATGTTAAATGTACCTGTAAAACCTCTGAAACCTTTGAAACCTCTTGTGTGGGCATATATGTACAGTATATATACAAAAGTCTTAGGCGCTTATACATAGCTCGGATGCTTAAGACTTTTGCACAGTACTGAATTTGTCAATGTGGAGCAGAGAGAGGTTTGGAAATCTGGTAGGAGCAGAGCATGCTGGGAATTGTGAAAGTGGAGTGCCAGGGGAGAGATCTGGGACAGGTGGCAGAGAAAGATTGTCAGAGGCTGGGGATGGTGCAGGTGCAGACACACCCAGCCCTCAGACACCAGGCAAGATCAGTTAATTCCAAACAATTGGTTTATTGATAACTACAGAATGTCTCCCTGGTGCTTCCCACTTCCTCCCCTTTTCCCAAACATGAGTCCTCTTCCTCTGCCCCTTTCTCACTCTCAGTGAACAATAGAGACCCCGCTCAGAATCAGGTCACTCACCCACAGTAACCAAACAATACAAGAAACACAATGGAATCAATGAAAGACCACACCCAACAGGGTGGACAAACAACTGGTGTGGAAAGGGCAGCAAACTTTGCAAAAGCAAAACAAAAGAAAACATAGGAATTATAATAATAAATATGTGCCTAAGACTTGTACTGTATGTAATTTAGTAACAACTTTATATTAAACTTTGAACTTTGATTTAGGGCATACAACTATCGAGTCTTCTCCACCATGTGACCATTTTTTAAATTATCAGGCCCTTTCTCCAGCCATCTCCCCATTGAAAGCCAACAACTCACTAACTCTAACCCATACATTTCTGGAATGTGGGAGGAAACTGATGCACCTGGAAGAAAACAATGCAGTCACAGGGACAATGTAAAGACAAACTCCTTACCGACAGAGGCAGGAATTGAACCATGATCTTACACTGATGCTGTAAAGCATTGCATTAGCCGCTTTACTACCATGCCACACTAATTGTATGATTAACATATCTGATTGAAGATACAAAACCTTGAGAGCACGTACTATCATACCCAATGACAGTCCCCAATTTCATCCTGCTGACATGAGACCTTTGCATGGACCTCTCAGATGCTAAAAGATGGAAGATTTAACAAAAACTTGAGGAACATCTTCTTTTACACAAAGGGCTTTAACTATGTGGAATGAGCTGCCAGGAGGAAGTGGATTATGTAGGTACAAAAACAACTTTCAAAGAACAGATGAATAGGTACATGGATTGAAAGGGTTCCGTTGATTATGGGCCAAATATTGACTAATAGGACTAGTTTGGGTACGGCATCTTGTTCAGCATGGACCATTTGGACAGAAGGGCCTGATTCCTTGCTATACACGAGTGTTGTCTTTATTAGGCACGCTGGATCATCTGCTCATTAATGCAATTATCAAAACAGCCAGTCATGTGGTAGCAACTCAATGCATAACAGCATGAAGACATGATCAAGAGGTTCAGTTGTTGTTCAGCTCAAGCATCAGAACGGAGATTAAATATGATCTAAGCGCCTTTGATTGTTGGTGCCAGACAGGGTGGTTTGAATATCTCAGGAACTGCTGAAGCTTGGGATTTTCACACTTTCTTCGTCTACACACTCTGGACTTTCTCTGTAGCTGAAACCCTATATTCTACATTTTTTTTATTACCTTGTTATACATAGAACATAGGACATTACAGCACAGTACAGGCTCTTCTGGGTGGCAGGGTGTAAATATGATTCTACCAAAGAAGGTGTAAGGCACTTCTTCACTCCACTAGCCTGCTGGTCACCCTTGGGCAAGGTGTAGCTCCTGCTTAGCCCCACTGATCAAGATCATGTGAAACCTTGGGAGCAGGTGGTGGATGGTCATATGAGCAGCTGGTGCTTATCACAAGTCCTGGTTATGTGACCATTGATATGAGGTAGACAATCTCTGAAGAGTATTGATAATGGCTCGGGACACCAGTCTTGTAAAGGCACTGTACAGAAGAAGAAAATGGAAAAATATTTCTGTTGAAAAATTTACCAAGAAAAATTATGGTCATAGAAAGACCATGATCATTCAGGTCATACAACTTGGCACATAACAAATGAATATGCCCTCCAGCCCACATTTTGTGCAAACGTTTAACCTGCCCTAAGATCAATATAGCCCTTCCCTTCTATATAGCCCTCCATTTCCTTTTTGTCATCAATGTGCAAATGGGTTTTTGTATGGAATGTGTCAGGATGGCACAAAAACAGAAAAAATTTTCATTGCATCTTAAGACCAGAAAACCATAGGAGTAGAGTTCAGTCATTTGGACCATTGAGTCTGCTTTGCCATTGCAACATGGCAAATTTATTATCCCCCTCCATTCTATTCTTCTGCCTTATCCCCATAACCTTTGATGCCTTGATTAATCAAGAGCCTATCAGCATCCACTTTAAATATACCCAATGACATGGCCACCAGAGCCATTTGTGGCAATGAATTCCATAGATCGGTAGATGTGACAATAATATACCAATATACCAATACTAATATCCATCATGAATTTGGAAAAAGCACAAATTATATGTCACACTTTTCTCATAATGTTGCAATTGTTACAAAGAAACAAAATTATTTTTCTTAATAAACCACCTTTTTTATAACTGCAAGGCATTACAAACTATTTTACAGCCAATAAAATATTATACATTTTTATCTTACTTAGCAATACAGCACGGAGTAGGCCCTGCCAGCCCTTTGAGATGCAACACCACAGCAACCCCCAACAAACCCCACTAACGCTAACCTAATCATGGGACAATGACCAGTTAACCGATCCAATATGCCTTTGGACTGTGGGAAGAAACCAGAGCACCTAGGGAAAACCCACACTTTCCATGGGGAGGACTTACAGAGACTCCTTAAAGAGTGGCGTAGGAATTGAACTCCGAAGTCCAGAATGGGCCAAGTTTCTCATAGTGTTGTGCTAATCACTATGTGATCATGACACCCAAATATATCTGACATCTCGATATTATTATACTTCATAAATTACTGTTATTTTCTAAGATGTTTCACTAACATAGGTGACAAAAAATTATCTTAAAAATAGATGTTAAAGACGGTCATGAAGGATGAAAGATGTAAAGTGGTGGATGGATATTAGGAAAGAAACTCGGAGATGAAGACGAGGTAGCAAAAGGTAAAGTTACATTGGAATAATATCATGATTTTAAGATTCTTATCTATCCCTTTGTGAATCTGGACATGGTTGTAAAGTTACAAGGCAGCCAGGAAGATATTGAAGAATAATTTTAAGGGAGCTAGGGAGAACATGAGAAGGTCTTGATGAGTAGGATTATGGAAAACACCAAAACATTCTACATCTATGTTATGAACAGGAGGATGGAATTTTGTGTTTAGAAAAACATAGAAAACCTATAGCACAATACAGGCCCTTCAGCCCACAAAGATGTGCTGAACATGTACTTACTTTAGAAATTACCTGGGGTTACCCAATGCCCTCTGTTTTTCTAAGCTCCATGTATCTATCCAAGAGTCTGTTAAAAGACCCTATTGTATCCGTCTCCACCACTGTTGCTGGCAACCCATTCCATACTCTTACCACCCCCAGCATTAAAAAAACTTACCCCTGACATCTCCTCTGTACCTACTTCCAAGCACTTTCAAACTATGCCCTCTCATGTTAGCCATTTCAGCCTTGGGAAAAAGCCTCTGACTATCCACACGATCAATGCCTCTCATCATCTTATACACCTCTATCAGGTCACCTCTCATCCTCTGTTGCTCCATGGAGAAAACACCAAGTTCACTCAACCTATTCTCATAAGGCATGCTCCCCAATCCAGGCAACATCTTTGTAAATCTCATCTGCACCCTTTCCATAGTTTCCACGTCCTTCCTGTAGAGAGGCAACCAGAACTGCACACAGTACTCCAAGTGGGGTATGACCCGGGTCCTATATAACTGTAACATTATCTCCTGGCTCTTAAGCTCAATTCCATGCTTGATGAAGGCCAATACACTGTATGCCTTCTTAACCACAGAGTTAACCTGCACAGCTGCTTTGAGCATCCTATGGACATGGACTCCAAGATCCCTCTGATCCTCTACACTGCCAAGAGCCTTACCATTAATACTATATTCTGCCATCATATTTGACCTACCAAAATGTACCACCTCACACTTATCTGGGTTGAACTCCATCTGCTGCTTCTCAACCTAGTTTTGCATCCTATCAATGACCCTCTGTAAACTCTGACAGTCCTCCACACTATCCACAACACTCCCAAGTTTGTGTCATCAGCAAATTTACTAACCCATCCCTCCACTTCCTCATCCAAGTCATTTATAAACATCATGAAGAGAACAGATTCCTGAGGCACACCACTGGTTACCAACCTCCATACAGAATATGACCTGTCTACAACCACACTTTGCCTTCTGTGGGCAAGCCAGTTCTGGATCCACAAAGCAACGTCCCCTTGGATCCCAAGCCTCCTTACTTTCTCAATAAGCCTTGCATGGGGTACCTTATCAAATGCCTTGCTGAAATCCAAATACACTACAGCTACAGCTCTATCTTCATCAATGTGTTTAGTCACATCCTCAAAAAATTCAATCAGGCTCGTAAGGCATGACCTGCCTTTGACAAAGTCACGCTGACTATTCCTAATCATATTATGCCTCTCCAAATCTTCATAAATCCTGCCTCTCAAGATGTTTTCCATCAACTTATCAACCACTGAAGTAAGACTCACTGGTCTATAATTAGTTCTGGTCACCTCATTATAGGAAGGTTTGGAGACAGTGTAGAGGAGATTTACCAGGACGCTGCCTGGATTAGAATGCATGTCTTCTGAAGATGGGTTGAACAAACTGAGGCCTTTTTCTTTGAAGTGAAGGAGGATGAGAGGTGACTTGATAGGGGCAGACAAAATGATAAAAGGCATGAATTGAGTGGTTAGCCAGAGACTTTTACCTTGGGTGAACATGACTGATAAGAAGAGGCATAATTTTAAGGTGATTGGAAAGTATAGCAGGATGTGGCAGAGATAAGATTTTTTATACTGTTACGTACCCGTGGGTATCTTGTACTTGTCACGTGACAGTGGTGTTGATGCTATACTGGACTTAAGGTAGTGTTCTTGTGATGGTGGAGTGACGTCATTTTCCCGCCAGTAGAGGTCATGTGACAGGTTTTTTTAACAGGGTATAAAAGGAGGACCCATCCCTGTGAGGAGGGGCAGTTCATGGCTG
Organism: Hemitrygon akajei; assembly: GCF_048418815.1. Lineage (NCBI taxonomy): Eukaryota > Metazoa > Chordata > Chondrichthyes > Myliobatiformes > Dasyatidae > Hemitrygon > Hemitrygon akajei. Next base: position 36,025,595 of record NC_133138.1, on the reverse strand, counting down.
GATTTGTCATTTTGACTCCATGCCACTGCGTGGTCCAATATTATGACACAGTTTGGTTGAAAGATGGAGTTTTATTTAATGCCTAAAGTTTAAAAGGTCATTGCCAGCAGTTTCTTTATAATACTGCCAGTTAAAAATCAGTGGAGAGTGAAGATCGGAGTTCGGGAGCTAAAAGATCAAGGAAAGTCAATTTCGACGGTGAAACAGGTTCGACCTTGTTTGATCCTCATTCGGAAGGAATTCATTGGCTGTCCCCATGTTAATCCCTGCGAAATATAGCAGAAAGGATTGGGAACAATTTTGTAAAGGAAAGGTCAGTGCCTTTAAGCCGTTTCATTTTCATCTTCGTAAATTCTCCGGGAAAAGTATAGTTCAACTGGGAACCGCAACATGACGTGAAAGAGAATTTAAATCGTCTAAAAAGTCTCTCCTTTAATGGACTGTAAGCATTTTGAACTTTTGCAGTACTACTTTGAAGAACTTTTTTTGCAACATCGCTTTAAGAACTGTTTAAGCTGCTGCAAAGCAGTTGATTTCTGGTTACGTTAGTTGTTTGTTTACTTTTGGGGGTTTGTTTTTCAGTGTTTACTAAATGTTCTATTTGTTATAAAAAACCCTGCCTCTCTTATATATTTATTGTTGCTGAATCCGTAACAATACAGAGAGTGATGATTGTGTGGAACCCCTGGCACAGGTACTGATAGAGGCATATACATTAGGGACTTTGAAGAAACTCTTAGATAGGCACATGGATGACAGAAAAATGGAGAGCTATGTGGAAGGGAACGTTTTATTTAATCCTGGAGTAAGTGAAAATGTTGGCGCAACTTTTCAGGCCAAAGTGCCTGTACTGTGCTGCAGTGTTCTGTGTTCTACAAATGTCACAACATACTTCCGTCTTACAGCATACATGCTCTGTAAGCTTTATGTTCATCGCTGATGAGGGATCAGCAATAGAAAGGGTGAGTAATAACAAGTTCCTGGTTGTCAACATCTTTGAAGATCTATCCTGGGCCCAACGTATGGATACAATTACAAAGAAGGCATGTCAGTGGCTGTAGTTCATTAGGAATTCACAAGAGTGATATTAAACCTGATTTGGATTCTGGTGTAGTATCGCCATTGTACAGTATTATTTATCCTTGTACAGTATTCTGTTTCTCAGAACACTATGTATATATTTCCCCTTTGAGGACAGCACATGTTCTGAGCATGCCCAACAACTCCATTGCTTTAATAAAGAAGGTAGATAGGTGTCCAGGTTGCCCAGATGTAAACCATTATTATTCATCAAAAAGATGAAGTGTAAGAGCCAGTGAAGTTTACAGTTGGTTGGTAGTGTTAATTATGACACACTGCAGTGTTAGTATCTTGAAACCCATCTACAAATTAATTTCAGAGGCATTAATTTCTACTGACCAGAGAAAAAGTTCCTGACAGACATTATCCTAAGCCCCATTGCCTAATTGCTGACTCAGATCAAGCCCAATTTCACCAATCATCCCAAGTGCTCATGATTCAAGATTCAAGATTATTTATTCTCATTCTTCAGTACATGAATACAAAAGAGAAAAAAATAATTGTCATTCCAGATCCAATGCAGAATAAAATGACAAGAAGCATGGACACATGAAACAAAACAAAAAAAAGTACAACAAATATAAATATAAAAACAATCATATTTAGCACAACATACAAGTACTATTTAGATGAGGCCATATTACGTACTGCCCGATACACCTGTTGGCATTTAGGACAGCAACAAAGGTCCTCCATCTCTGTCTGTCCTTGGCCACACAGATGTAGAAGGATTCTTCATTGCTTCTTTCCCTAACAAATTTTGTTTTACCTGTCAAGGTTGTTAATCCTGAGTGGAACACCCGAACCTGGAGGACTGGTGGACCACTCTTAGTATGGCCTCTACCCTTTGACCTGTTTGGTATAGGTGACTCCAACATGGGCACTAGCCTCCCCAGCATCCAGTACATTGTTAAGGAGCGATTCCTCAATCCAGTAGCATCCATCATTACCCAGGACATGCCCTCTTCTCATTGCTACAGGAGCCTGAAGACAAACTCTCAATGATTCAGGAACAGATTCTTCCCCTCTGTTATCAGATTTCTGAATGGGCATTGAACCCATGAACGCTACATCATGACTTTTTCTGTGCTACATTTATTTTAACTTTAATACAGTATATATAATACTTACTGTAGTTCTGTAATTCACTGTTTTTATTATTATGTATTGCAATGTACTGCTACTGCAAAAACAGCAAATTTTATGACACATGCTGATGATATTAAACCTGATTCTGGCACAGATAAAGTTTCTGATATTTTATGTTCCCCGAGAGATCCAATGCAGAGATTTTAGCAACCATATTTAATAAACCAACTATATTTAATATTTTGTTTCCCCTGATTAGAAAGGGTGCCTCCAAAGGCTATGCAATCAAATTATATCCTGTGAGAAAGGTTTTATCTGAGGAAACTCAGGGAAAACAAACAAAATCACAAGGAAATGGAGCAGAAGCTGGTCACACGACTATCACACCTGCTTTGATAATTTAATATGATTCTAGTTAATCTTCACCTACATTTTCAACTCCTGTTTTGTGTCAGTTCCTGAAAGCCTTCAGACAATTCATTTTGAAAAATGTGTCCACCTCCTCATGTTTATAAAATCAGGAGGGGTGTAGATAAGGCGGATAATTATAGTCCAAAACTAGAAGGCTCAGATACAAGAGAGGATAGACTTAAAAGAGGCTAGACAGGTAAAACCCTTACCCAGAGGGCAGTGACCACATTGAACAATCTGCCAGAGGAAATGGTCAAGGTGGGTACAACTGCAGCATTTAAGAGGCATTTGGATAGGTATGTGGAGAGCAAGGGCTTGGAGGGTTATGGACCAAACACAGACAATTGAGACTAGTAGGGAAGATTCTGTTGTCAGCATGGACCAGTTGGGTTGAAGGGCATGGTTTCATGCTATATTACTCTACACTCTCTGGCCACCTTATTAGCTACACCTGTACAACTGCTCATTGATACAGATATCTAATCAGCCAATCACGTAACAGCATCACAATGCATAACAGCATGAAGACATGGTCAAGAGGTTTAGTTTTTGCTCAGATTAGACTTCAGAATGAGGAAGAAATGTGGTCTAAGTGACTTTAACTATGGAATGATTGCTGGTGCCAGATGGGGTTGATTGAGTATCTTAGAAGCAGCAGATCTCCTGGGATTTTCACGCACAAAAGAGTTTACAGAGAATAGTCTGAAAAACAAAGAAAAAATATCTAGTGAGTGGTAGTTCATCAGTGAAAATGTCTTGTTAATGAGTGAGGCCAGAGGAGAATGGCCAGCCAAGTTCAAGCTGATAGGAAGGCAACAGTAACTCAAATAACCACACCTCCAAATGCACAACACATAAAACCTTGAACTGGGTGGGCTACCGCAGCAGAAGGCCATAAACACACACTAAGTGGCCACTTACTTTTGTACAGAAGGTACCTAACAAAGTGGCCACTGAATGTATGTCTCTGTCACTCTTTAAATATTTTCAACGATCCAATCTCCACAAAATCTGAGGTGAAAATTAGGAGCAACAACAGGATATCCCAGGAAGATTTTCAGTCAAAAGCCAAAAGAACCAGAGAATAAGTTTATATAAATGGAATAATAAAATGTCAAGAACTAAAGCAAGAGACACAAAATGCAGTCAGCATTTTGGGCTGAGTCCCTTTTTCAGGACTGGAAAGGAAGGGGGAAGATGCCAGAATAAAAAGGTAGGGGGAGTGGACAAGAATTGCTTCAGAATCAGAATCAGGTTAAAATCACCATTATATGTTGTGAAATTTGTTAATTTTGCAGCAGCAATACGATGTAATACATGATAAATATAGGAAAAAAATTACCGTAAGTTTATACACAGTGCCTATAAAAATAATTCATACCCCTCTTGGAAGTTTTCATGTTTTATTGTTTTACAACATTGAATTACAGTGGATTAAATTTAGCTTTTTTAACACTGATCAACAGAAAAAGACTCTTCTATATCAAAGTTAAAACAGACCTGTACAAAATGAAGGTTGTCGATGCAACACTACTCTTCTAGCTGGTATATCTCACTCCTGTACACCATTTTGTCTCTATCTGAGACTCTACCAACAATGGTTGCATCATCAGCAAAGTTTTAGATGGCATTTTGCTGTGCCTAGCCACACAGTCGTAGGTATAGAGAGAGTAGTGTAGTGAGCTGAGCACACATCCCTGAGGTGTGCCAGTTTTGATAATCAGCAAGAAGATTTTATTACCAATCTGCACAGGTTGTAGTCTTCCAGTTAGGAGGTCGAGGATCCAATTGCAGAGGGAGGTACGAAGGTTCAGATTCTGCAGCTTTTCGACCAGGGCAGAAGGAATGATGCTGTTAAATGCTGAAGTACAGGCAATGAACAGCATCCTGACATAGATGTTTGTATTGTCAAGGTGATCTAAGACCGCATGAAGAGTTATTGAGATTGCACCTCACACCATTGAAAAATTCATTCAGAAGGTGAGTAAACAAAGAAGACCTATCTGAAGTGGTTCCACTTGTTAAATCAAATGACTTTTTCATGTTCACAGAAAGCTCTAAGCTCATTTTTTATAGAAATATGTAACCTTTCTATTCAGTTTCTTTCCACTTGGCCAGGTCCTTTGAGTTAGGGTCTGGGAATTTAGGTGTTGGCATATGTCAACACTTTATATATGTGACAACCAAGAAACATGCTTAAAAGCATCAGATATTGGAATTTACATGGACTGCAGAAACAAGCTATCCACAGAGGCATAAACTATCTCTCTGTTGCCCTCTATCACCCTGCATTCCGCACTTTCTGCTTTCACTTTCATTTATTCAGTTGTCATTCCTATCTGTGACTGGCTTTCTTCAACAGCATCTAAATTCACAGCATCCACTTCACTGATAAATTACTTCAGCTAATTTTAACACCCAGCAGATTTGAACATTTGCAGCGTAGTCTGGGAACACCCAGAATTATAGTACTGCTGCACTCCACAGTTATCAGACTGAAGGGTAGAATAGCATTACAGTTATGTCATCAGGGAATTGCAGACTAACATTGGAATACTACTGAGACAGCGGAGAAATCATTGGATTAAATAACTCCCTGTACTGCACATTAATAAATAAGAGTGCCAGTCATAGAGACACACAGCACGCAAACAGGCTCTTCGACTCATCAAGTCCATGTGAGCCATCAAATACCTATTTGCACTAATCTAACCTACCAGCACTTAGTCTGTATGTTGCAGCTCTATAAAACACTGCTCAGTCCACACTTGCAATATTGTGTTCAGTTCACCACATTACAGGAAGGATGTGAAAGCTTTAGAGGGGGTGCAGAGGAGATTTACCAGGATGCTGCCTGGATTAGAGTGCATCTTCTAAGAATAGGTTGAGCAATCTAGGGCTTTTCTCTCTGGAGCAAAGGAAAATGAGATGTGACTTGATAGAAGTGTGCAAGATCATAAGAAGGAGAATTATTATTCTATTATGGATTTATTATTAGCTGGCCGGTGGTGTAATGGCATCAGCACCAGACTTCGAGGCGAGTGGTGTCGAGTTCAAATCCAGCCGGAACCTTGCCTGCTTTCTATCTGTGCTGAGTTGAGCATCGAGCTAGCAACTAGGCTTCATAGAAAAAAGACAGTCAAGTACTATGGGAATGGCAAAGACCTGCAGCCCAAAGTTCCACAATCGCAAAAAGGATCAACATTAGATTTATTATGCTTGAAAGAGAATGAATCTGAGGGTCGTATATGTTCCTTGATAATAAATTTACATTGAACTCTAAGATTGAATGGACAGCCAGAGACTTTTTCCTCAGAGTAGAAATAACTACTCTGGGGCATAATTTTAAGCTGATTGGAAGAATATATGGAGTGGGGGGGGCAAGTTTTTTTACACAGTGAATGGAAGATGCACAGAACGCCCTGCTGGGGGTAGTGGTAGAGGCAGATACATTAAGGACATTTAAGAAGCTCTTAGATTAACACATGGATGATAGAAGAATGGAGGCTATGTAGGAGGGGAAGGGTTAAATTGATCTTAGGGTAATTTGAAAGGTTGTCATAAATAACATTGTGGGCCGAATGGCCTGGACTGAACTGTAGGGTACCATGTTCTATGCATTAGCGATTCAAGTGCTCATCTAGGTATTTCTCTAATGTTGGGAGAATACCCGTCTCCATCACCACCCCCCAATGGACAGTGCATTCCAGCTTCTAACCCCTACATGAGAACATCTCTCTTTAGATCCTCTCTAAACTTCTTTCCCTTTTCTCTAATCTCATGTCTTTTTGATTCATATAGAACATAGAACAGTACAGTCCCTCCGTTCAACAAATTTAGCTCACATTTTAACCTATTCATAGAACAATCTAACCCTTCCCTCCTACATGTCCTACAGGGGAACAATTGAGAGCATCCTGACTGGCTGCATCACTGCCTGGTATGGGAACTGTACTTCCCTCAGTAGCAGGGCTGTGCAGAGAGTGGTGTGAACAAGCCAGTGCATCTGTAGATGTGAACTTTCCGCTATTCAGGACAGGTATGACAGGAGCAAAAGATCATTGGGGACGCAAGTCACCCCAACGCAAACTGTTCCAGCCACAACCATCTAGGAAATGGTACCACAGCATAAAAGCCAGGACCAACAGGCTCCAGGACAGCTTCTTCCACCAGGCCATCAGACTGATTAATTCACGCTGACACAATTGTATTTCTAAGCTCTATTGACTGTTCTGTTGCATATCTCACTGTACATACTATTTATTAGAAATCACTATAATTTGCCCATTGCAAATTCAGACAGAGATGTAGCATAAAGATTTTTACTCGTCACGTATGTGAAGGAAGTAGGAAATAAAGTCAATTAAATTCATATCCCTCATTTTTCTCTCACCCATGTGCCTTTTTTAGATTCTCTTTAATGCCCTTAATGTATTTGCCTCTCCCACCAACCCCCACAGTGTGTCTCATATGCTCATCAATCTGTGTAAAAAATGTTACCTCTGACATCCCCCCATACTTTACTCCAATCATCTTAAAATTATATCCCCGGTATTATCCATTTCCGCCCTGTGAAAAGGTGCTGGCTGTCCATTCCATCTATGCCTCTTCTCATTTTGTACCCCTGTCATCCTCCCCTTCCCTCCTTAACCCACCACCCCGCTTATCTTTGGGATGTGGCTTGAAACCGGAGCAGCTGAAGGAAACACAGGGAGTCACAGTAAGAATGTGTAAACTCCACAAGGACAATGTCTGAAGTTGGGACTGAACCCAGCTCACTCTAGCAGTGAAACAGTAGTTGTACTGGCTGTACCAGAGCGTGATGATCAAGCTGTTTGACTGCCATAGAAACAAACATCTGGCCCATTCAAAGATTCAAAGTATGTATACAGAATACAACTTTGAGATGCGGTTCTTCTACCATGAAACAAAGAAACACCATGGAACCCATTCAAGAAATCATCGAACACCCAAAGCATGATAAAAAGAACAAATTGCACAAACAGCAGAAAGAGAGCAAACAAATAGAATATCAAACATTAAACCAGGAGTTCAGGAGTAGTGTGCTTAGTTCAGTTCAGCTCCATGCCACTAGCACACTGCAGGCTGGAGAGCCATTCTTCACTGAAGCACTCCAGTCCATTGTGATTGCCCTGATCAAACTGCACAAAAACAACAAAAAAAGGGTAACTAGAATCCAAAAATACATGTAACATGAATCTCAAAGTCCCGCAAGCCTTGCCGATCAATCATTGCAAAGTGGATTCCAAGACCGCTGCACTTTCCACTGAGAGGGAGAGAAAGACCAGTCAAACACAGGCAGACGGCACCAAACAGCCACCAGTCCTCCACTCTCGTCCTTGTCAACTTCAACTTCGCTCAATGCCTCAACCTGAGAGAGGCAATTGACTTGACAATAGGCTCCTGCCCCATCTCCTGACTTCCAGCCATCCAGGCCACACACTCCTCTCCAAACCTCACCGAACGTAGGAGCAGGAATCCCACTGCAGTAAAAGCATTTGGAGAGGATCCAGAGGAAGTTCATGAGAATGTTTCTGGGGATGAAAGGATTAGTGTATGAGGAATGTTTGATGGCTCTGGGCCTGTACTTACTCAGTGGAGTTTAAATTAATGAGGGGGGATCTCACTGAAACCTATCGAACATAGATGGGGCCAAATAGAGTGGAAGTGAAGAGGATGTTTCCTGTCATAGGGGATAGCCTCAGAATAGAGATGAGGAGGACTTTCATAAGTAAGAGGATGGGGAATCTGTGGAATAAATTGCCACAGACAATTGTTAGGGCCAAGTCATTGGGTATATTTAAACTGGAGGTTGATAGGTTATTGATTAGCAAGGGATCAAAGGTTACAGGGAGCTTTATTAGGAGTTTGAAGAGATTTGGCATGTCAACAAATACACTCAAAAACTTCTATAGATGTACCGTGGAGAGCATTCTGCCGCAGTATATCACTGTCTGGCATGGGGTGGGTGGTGGGGGGGCTACTACACAGGACTGAAAGAAGCTGCAGAGGGTTGCAAATTTAGTCAGCTCCATTTTGGGTACTAGCCTGCAAAGTACTCAGGATATCTTCAAGGAGCGGTGTCTCAGAAGAGCAGCATCAACTATTAAGGACCTCCAGCATCCAGGGTATGTCCTTTTCTCACTGTTACCATTATGTAGGAAGTACAAAAGCCTGAAGGCACAGTAATTCAGGAACAGCTTCTTCCCCTCTCCCATCTGATTCCTAAATGGATATTGAACCCTTGGACACTACGTCACTTTTTTAAAATATATAGTATTTCTGCTTTATGCACGATTTTTAATCTATTCTATACATATACAGTATAAAATATACTGATATATTTATTTATGTATTTAATTATTATTATGTATTGCACTGAACTGCCGCTGCTGAGTTAACAAATTTCACGTCACGTGCCGGTGATAATAAACCTGATTCTGATTCTGATTCTGAGAAGGAAGGAGCGAGGTGGAGCACTAGCTCTATAAAATCTAAGCTCCACACAATTGGTACTGGAGACACAGGAGATTCTGCAAATACTGGAAATCTTGAGCAACACATAAAATGCTGGAGGAATTCAGCAGGTCAGGCAGCATCTGTCAAGGGAAATGCAGAGTATCAAAGGTTATGGGGAGAAGGCAGGAGTATAGGGCAGAAAGGGAAAATAAATCAACCATGATGGAATAGCAGAGCAGAGCTGATGGGCTGAATGGTCTCATTCTGCTCCAATATCCTATGGTCATAAAATGCTTCATTCAGGAATATTCCTTTTACCACAGATGCTGTCTGAGCTGCGAGCTGCTGAGTGTTCTACAAGTTTCCAACATCCACAGTTTCTTTTTTAAATTTTACATCTCCTACTGCTCTTGCCTATCTCACAGCGCACAGCGTTTCTTCTCAGGAAGATTTCCTGTTCGAGGTCAATAGGGAATTGACAATTCCTGTGCGAATGATATCCATCCTCTGAGTAAAGGAACCAACTGGGTATGCCAGCGTCTTCCTACATTGTGCTTTGATTGGCTAATTGGCCACTGTAAATTGACCCTAGTTGTTGAGTGATTAGTAAAACCTGTGGTTGATAAAATTTATTATCAAAGTATGTATTATCTTGAGAGTTATTTTCTTGCAGGCATTGACAAAAAAAATAACAAAATACAATAGAATTTTACAAAAAAATCTAACTATAACCAGATAAAGACTGACAAGCAACAATCATGCAAAAAACATATACTATGTTTTTTTAAAAAAAAGTGAGGTAGTGTCTAAGGGTTCAATGTCCATTTAGGGATCAAATGGCAGAAATGAAGAAGCTGTTCCTGAATAGCTGAGTATGTACCTCCTACCTGATGGTAGCATTGAGAAAAGGGCATGCCCCGAGTGCTGGAGGGATAATGGATGTTGCCTTTCTGAGACACCGCTCCATGAAAATGTCCTGGGTACTTTATAGGCTAGTACACAAAATGGAGCCAAATAATCTTACGACTTGCTGCAGCTTCTTTCATTCCTGTGCAGCACCTTCCCCTCCCATACCAGACAGCCTGTCAGAATACTCTTCACAATACATCTATAGAAGTTTTTGAGTGTATTTGTTGACTTACCAAATCTCTTCAAACATAGAAAACCTACAGCACAATACAGGCCCTTTGGCCCACAAAGTTGTGCCGAACATGTCCCTACCTTAGAAATTACTAGGCTTACTCGTAGCCCTTTATTTTCTAAGCTCCATGTACCAATCCAAAGGTTTCTCAGAAGACCCTATAGAATCCGCCTCCACCACCATTGCCGGCAGCCCATTCCACGCACTCACCACTCTCCGAGTACCCTTGACATCTCCTCTGTTTCAGCCCTGGGAAAATGCCTCTGACTATCCACACTATCAGTGCCTCTCATCATCAACTCCTAATAAAGTATAGCCGCTGTCTTGCCTTCTTTATAACTGCATCAATATGTTGGGACCAGGTTAGATCCTCAGAGATCTTGACACCTAGGAACTTGAAACTGCTCACTCTCTCCACTTCTGATCACTCTGAGGATTGGTATGTGTTTCTTTGTCTTGCCCTTCCTGAAGTCCACAATCAGCTCTTTTGTCTTACTGACATTGAGTGCCAGGTTGTTGCTGCAGCACCACTCCACTAGTTGGCATATCTCACTCCTGTATGCTCACTTGTCACCACCTGAGATTCTACCAACAACGGTTGTATCACCAACAAAGTTATAGTTAGCATTTGTGCTATGCCTAGCCATACAGTCATGGATATAGAGAGAGGAGAGCAGTGATAGATAGATAGATAGATAGATAGATAGATAGATAGATAGATACTTTATTCATCCCCATGGGGAAATTCAACATTTTTTCCAATGTCCCATACACTTGTTGTAGCAAAAACTCATTACATACAATACTTAACTCAGTAATAATATGATATGCATCTAAAATCACTAACTCAAAAAGCATTAATAATAGCTTTAAAAAAAAGTTCTTAAGTCCTGGCAGTTGAATTGTAAAGCCTAATGGCATTGGGGAGTATTGACCTCTTCATCCTGTCTGAGGAGCATTGCATCGACAGTAACCTGTCGCTGAAACTGCTTCTCTGTCTCTGGATGGTGCTATGTAGAGGATGTTCAGGGTTTTCCATAATTGACCGTAGCCTACTCAGCGCCCTTCGCTCAGCTACCGATGTTAAACTCTCCAGTACTTTGCCCACGACAGAGCCCGCCTTCCTTATCAGCTTATTAAGACGTGAGGCGTCCTTCTTCTTAATGCTTCCTCCCCAACACGCCACCACAAAGAAGAGGGCGCTCTCAACAACTGACCTATAGAACATCTTCAGCATCTCACTGCAGACATTGAATGACGCCAACCTTCTAAGGAAGTACAGTGGGCTAAGCACACACCCCTGAGGTGCATCATTGTTGATTGTAAGCGAGGAGGATATGTCATCACCAATCCACACAGATTGTGGTCAAGGATCCAATTGCAGAGGGAGGTACAGAGGCCCAGGTTCTGCAACTTCTCAATCAGAATTGTGGGAATGATGGTATTAAATGCTGAGCTATAGTCGATGCACAGCATCCTGTCATAGGTGTTTGTGTTGTTCAGGTGGTCGAAAGCTGTGCGGAGAGTCATTGAGATTGCATCTGCTGTTGACTTATTGTGGCAATAGGCAAATTGCAATGGGTCCACGTCCTTGCTCAGGCAGGAGTTCAGTCTAGTCATGACCAGCCTCTCAAAGCATTTCATTACTGTCGATGTTAGTGCTACCGGGCAATAGTCATTAAGGCAGCCCACATTAATCTTCTTAGGTTCTGGTATAATTGTTGCCTTTTTGAAGCGTGGGAAATTCTGCTCATAGCAGTGAGAGGTTGAAAATGTCCTTAAATACCCTCACCAGTTGGTTGGCACAGGTTTTCAGAGCCTTAGCAGGTACTCCATCGGGACCTTCCACCTTGCGAGTGTTCACTCTCTTTAAAGACAGCCTAACATCAGCCTCTGAGACGGAGATCACAGGGTCATCAGGTGCAGCAGGGATCTTCACAGCTGTAGTTGTGTTCTCCCTTTCAAAGCTGGCATAGAAAGCGTTGAGTTCATCTGGTAGTGAAGCATCACTTCCATTCATGCTATTGGGTTTCGTTTTGCAGGAAGTAATGTCATGCAAGTCCTGCCAGAGTTGTCGTCCATCCAATGTGGCCTCCAGCCTCGTATGAAATTCTCTCTTCATCCTTGAAATAGTCCTCCGCAAATCATTCCTGGTTTTCTGGTACAGGCTTGGGTTGCCAGACTTGAATGCCATCGAACTAGTCTTCAGTAGACGACATACCTCCTGGTTCATCCATGGCTTTTGGTTTGAGAATGTTTAGTAAGTCTTTGTAGGCACACACTCATTCACACAGATTTTAGTGAAGTTGGTAGCAACTTCAACATACTCGTCCAGGTTGGAAGAAGAATCCCTGAATACAGTCCAGTCCACTGATTCAAAGCTGTCCTGTAGGTGCTCCTGTGCTTCCCTTGTCCATAACTTCTTGGTCCTCACTACTGGTGCTGCAGTTTTCAGTTGCTGCCTGTACTCAGGGAGTAGAAGTACAGCCAGGTGATCAGACTTCCTGAAGTGAGAGCATGGAATAGCACGATTGGCATTCTTGATGGTGGTGTAGCAATGTTCCAGTGTTTTGTTTCCTCTAGTATTAAAGTGATCTGTTGATGGTAATTGTTTAGTACTGCTTTTTTCAGACTGGCCTGGTTAAAATCTCCTACGACAATGGTGAAGGCATTAGGATGTGCTGTTTCATGCATGTTGATCACATTGTTCAGATCATCTAAAGCCTGATTGACACTGGCCTGAGGTGGAATGTGTACTGCTACCAAAATGACCTAGGAGAACTCCCATGATAGGTAAAAAGGACGGCACTTAACTGCTAGATATTCCAAGTCTGGTGAGCAGAATTGGGACAGCACTGATATATTCATGCACTAAGAAGAGTTGATCATGAGGCGTACTCCTCCACCTCTGCTTTTGAGGGTCTCTATAGATCTATCCTGACGGTGTTAACTATTCGATCTAAATTGTTAAATCTGGTACGGAAGGTGTTAACCAGGATTCTGTGAAACTAAGGACACACGTGGTCCTAATGTCCCTCTGATTCAGCACCCTAGCTCTGAGATTATCAATTTTATTACCAGAGGCTGCACGTTTGCCAGCAAGATAGTCGATATAGGGAGTTTAAAACCCTGTTTCCTTAAATGCACTTATAACCCCAATCTTCAGCCACGCTTCTTCCGTGGGCACTTCCGTCCACAATCAGAGTTGTTTCCTTCAGTTTTAAGCAGTGATAGTTCTTTTAAATGCATTAAGACAACTTTGTTGACTGTACTGACCCAGTTGTGTTTTTTAGCTGTATCAGGCTGAACCGAGAATATTTAATCGTATCCATTGAGAGTACTGCTGCTACTCGAGTCACCCTAGGTGCCTCAGAAGATACCTGTAATGTTTCAGGCTCTGCACTCTGCTTTTCCAGAATTTGCAGATTCTCTCATGTCTTTCCATTTCTTGGGCATTGGTATTTTCTGCTTGTAGGGTTGTTCGCCAAGCCTAGTTCTGAAATGTTTCATCATCAATTGAGGCAATATCTTCAGATTGCATTTGAGATTTTATATTGGTCTGACTCGTTCTGATTGGCAGCTGGTCTCTACTGGGTTCTGACATACTGGATAGCTGAGTGATTTTCTCTAGTCCATATCCCTGGTTATCAGTCATTGTGAGCGTTGGTTCCTTGGCGCATTGGCGTTTCCATATGAGGCAACCAATTAGGACATAGAACAGAGAAGAGTACTGCACAGGAACCAGGTCATTTGATCCACAATGTTTTGCTGAATCAGCTTAAAAGCTCATCAAAAACCATTCAAGCACTAATCTCTCCTACCTACACATGTCTGTATCCCTCCATCTTCCTTACATACATCTCTTAAAATCCAAACATCTCTTAAAATTCTCTAATGTATTTGCCTCTACCAATATACCGGACAGTTCATTGCAGGCATCCACGACTATCTGAGTGACAAACTTATCCCTCATATCCCCCTTGAACTTATCCCCTCTCACCCACAATGTATGCCTTCTGGTATGAGACATTTTGACCCTGAAAAACAGATACTTCCTGTCCACCCTACCTATGCCTCTCATAATCTTGTACACCTCTATCAGATCTCCTTTCAGCCTCCGGTGCCCCAGAGAAAACAACACAAGTTTATCCCGCCTCTCATAATATCACATGCCCTCTCAATCAGGAAACATCCTCAACAAAGCCTCAACTTCCTTCCTATAGTGAAGTGACACCCGGGACACTCGGATGATATGTTGTCTCCCAGGTGCCAGGGTCAGGGATGTTTCAAGTCATGTCCACAACATCTTGGAGGTGGGGGGGGCAGCCAGATGTCCTGGTACATATTGGTACCAATGACATAGGAAGGAAAAGCAATGAGGACCTGAAAAGAGAATTTAGAGAGGTAGGTAGAAAGCTGAGAAGCAGGACCTCTGGGCAACTAATTTCTGGATTGTTGCCTGTGCCACGCACCAGTGAGGGTAGAAGCAGGATGCATGGCTGAGAAGTTGGTCCAGGGGCAGGGCTTCAGGTTCTTGGATAATTGGGATGACCTGTTCAAAAGTGACAGGTTGCAGCTGAACCCAAGGGAACCAATATTCTCGCAGGCAAGTTTGGTAGGATTTAAACTAACTTAGCAGGGGGTGGGAACCGGAGTGAATGGGCTCAGGAAAGGACGGATGGTAAAATAGTGAAGATAGCAGGCAGTCAGATTATTAGGAAGAGCAGGCAGGTGATGGGACTTAGTTGCAGCAAAAAGGCTGAGTATCAAATCATTAGGGATGCAGAGTCAGAAAGGACAGCAACTCAAGGTGTTGTATCTAAATGCACGTGGTATAAGAAATAAGGTGGATGATCTTGTTGCAATATTAGATTATCAGGTATGATATTGTGCCCGTCACTGAATCGTGGCTGAAGATCAGTTGTAGCTGGGGACTGAATGTGCAAGGATACATATTATATCGGAGGGGTAGGAAGGTAGGCAGAGGGGATGGTGTGCTGTACTGGTAAAGAATGGCATCAAATCATTAGATAGATGTGACATAGGATCGGAAGATGTTGAATCTTTGTGGGTTGAGTTAAGAAACTGCAAGGGTAAAAGGATGTTGGTGGCAGTTATATACAGCCCTCCCAACAGTGGCTGGGAGGTGGACCACAGGTTACAACAGAAAACAGAAAAGGCAAGTCAAAAGGGCAATGTTATGGCAGTCCTGGGAGATTTTAATATGCAGGTCGAATGGGAAAATCAAGTTGCTAATGGATCTCAAGAGAGTGAGTTTGTTGAATGCCTAAGAGATAGCTTCTTACAGCAGTTTGTCGATGAGCCTACTAGGAGATCAGCTTTACTGGATTGGGTGTTATGTAATGAGCCGGAGGCAATTAGGGAGCTTAAGGTAAAAGAACCATTAGGAACCAGTGATCACAATATGATTGTGTTCAACATGATATAGGGAGAAATTAGTCTGATGTAACAGTATTTCAGTTGAGTAAGGGAAATTACAGCGGTATGAGAGAGGAGTTAGACAAAGTAAATTGGAAGGAATTGCTGGCAGGGATGTCAGCAGAGCAGAAATGGTGTGTGATTCTGGATAAAATGAGGAAAATGCAGGACATCTGTATTCCAAAAAGAAGAAATACTCAAATAGTAAAATAGTACAACCGTGGCTGACAAGGGAAGTCAAAGCTATTGTAAAAGCAAAAGAAAACACATACAGCAAAGCAAAAATTAGTGAGAAGATAGAGATTGGGCAGTTTTTAAAACCCTAAAGAGAGAAACTAAAAAAAATCATTAGAAGGGAAAAGATGAAATATGAAAGCAAGCTAGTAAATAATATCAAAGTGGATAGTTAAAGTTTTTTCAAGTATGTAAAAATGAAAGAGAAATGATAGTGCTAGAAAATGAGGCAGGAGAAATAATAATGGGGGATAAGGAGACGGCTGATGGACTAAATGAGTATTTTGCATCAGTCTTCACTGTGGAAGACACTAGCAGTGTGCCTGATGTTGTAGTGTGTGAAGGAAGAGAAGTGGGTGCAGTTACTGTTACAAGAGAGAAGGTGCTCAAAAAGCTGAAAGACATGAAGGTACCTAAGTCACTAGGACCGGAAGAACTGCACCCTAGGTTTCTGAAAGAGGTAGCATTAGAGATCATGGTGGCAATAGAAATAATCTTTCAAAAATCATTGGACTGTGGCATGGTGCCAGAGGACAGGAAAATTGCAAATGTTACTCCACTTTTTAAGAAAGGAGGAAGGAGAAAGGAAATTACAGGCCAGTTAGCCTGACCGCAGTGGTTGAGAAGATGTTGGAGTCATTTGTTAAGGATGAGGTGATGGAGTACTTGGTGATACAGGACAAGATAGTACATGATTTCCTTCAGGGAAAATCCTGCCTGACATACCTGGTGGAATTCTTTGAGGAGATTACAAGTAGGATAGATAAAGGGGATGTAGTGGATGTTGCATATTTAGACTTTCAGAAGGACTTTGACAAGGTGCCACACATGAGACTGCTTACCAAGTTAAGAGCCCATGGTATTAAAGGAAAGTTAGTAACATGGTTAGAGCATTGGCTGATTGGTAGGAGGCAGCGAATGGGAATAAAAGGATTCTTTCCTGGTCGGCTGCCAGTGACTAGTGGTGTTCCGTAGGGGTTGGGACCACCTCTTTTTATGCTGTATATAAATAATTTAGTTGATGGAATAGATGGCTTTGTTGCCAAGTTTGCAGATGATATGAAGATTGGTGGAGGGGCAGGTAGTGTTGAGGAAACAGGTAGGATGCAGAAGGACTTGGACAGATTAGGATAATGGACAAGAAAGTGGCAAATGAAACACAATGTTGGAAAACACATGGTCATGTACTTCGGAAGGATAAATAAATGTGCAAACTATTTTCTAAATGGGGAGAAAATCCAGGAATCTGAGATGAAGAGGGACTTGGGACTCCTTTGCAGAACACCTTGAAGGTTACCTTACAGGTTGAGTCGGTGGTGAGGAAGGCAAATGCCATGTTAACATTCGTTTGAAGATGTCTAGGTTATAAGAGTAAGGATGTGATGCTGAGGCTTTATAAGGCATTGGTGAGGCCTCACCTTGAGTATTGTGAACAGTTTTTGGCCCCTCATCTTAGAAAAGATGTGCTGGCATTGGCGAGGTTCCAGAGGAGATTCACAAGGATGATTCCAGGAATGAAAGAGTTAACAAACGATGAACGCTTGATGGCTCTGGGTCTGTACTCACTGGTATTCAGAAGCATGCTGGGGGATCTCATTGAAACATTTCGAACGTTGAAAGGCCTAGACAGTGTAGATGTGGAAAGGATGTTTCCCATGGTGGGAGAGTCTGGGACAAGCGGACATCGCTTCATTATAGAGGGGCACCCTTTCAAAACAGAGATGCAGGAAAACTTCTTTAGCCAGTGGATGGTGAATTTGTGGAATTTGTTGCCACATGTAACCCTGGAGGCCAGGCCGTTGGGTGTATTTAAGGCAGAGATTGATAGGTTCTTGATTGGATATGGCAGCAAAGGTTATGGGTAGAAGGCCGGAAACTGGGGTTGACGAGGAGATAGTAAAAAAAGGATCAGCCATGATTGAATGGTGGAGCAGATTCGATGGGCCAGATGGCTTAATCCTGCTCCTTTGTCTTATGGTCTTATGGACCAGAACTGTAGGCAATACTTTAGATGAGGCCTAACCAGAGTTTTATAAAGTTGCAACGTAATCTCCTGACTTTTGAACTCAAAAGTTAAGATGCTTTCTATTGTGTATCTATACTACTGTTAAATAGAAGTTTTTTTATATAGAATTTAGGTATAAAAATTCATTATAGAAACAATAAAAATAATAGATTGACTAAATTGATGATTAAAGATATACATAAAAGTTATAGAAGAAACAACAGCTATATAAGGAATACAATAAAAATAGTAATGATGTTAACCATAGACAATATGAAAAAATGAGAGCTATAGTCAATAGGGAAATTTGGATTGCCAAAAAGCAGGTTGAAGATATTTCTGATAATGCTAAGACTGACCCCAAGAGATTTTCTTCAATACTTTAGCAGTAAAAGAAAAATCAGGGAGGAAGTTAAGTGTATCAGGAATAATATCAGGATGTTAAATTATTCAGAGAAGGATATAGTGGATACTCTTAACTCATATTTTGCTAAATTATTCACCTGTGAAGATGTTAGCAATATGCCAGTAAGTGTAGAGGAAAAAAAGGTTGTTATATAGGTGACTTAGAGATTTTGGAATGTATTTGGTCCTGCTTCAGCTGAAAAGGCTGTAATTTAATAAATCTCCAGGCTCAGACAGCATACTGTATATCCAAGGGTATTTAAAGGCATCTGTGATTATATAAACAAACACACAACATGTATATTCCAAAATTCAGTGAAGACTGTTGCAATCCCTGAAAACTGGAAACGGGGCTAATGTTGTCCCGGTATATAAGAAGGGTGACTGCACTGACCCTGGTAAATATAGACCAGTAAGTTTAATGTGTATTGCAGGCAAGATAATGGAAACAATAATAAAGAATGAGTTGGAAAAGCAGCTGATAAGAACAGGCATGTTAGCAGAAAGACAACATGGGTTCAGAAAGGGGAAGTCATGTTATACTAATATGCTGGAATTCTATGAAGAGGCAACTAAGAATGGGATTAATGTAGGTTTAGTGTAAATAAATGCTTAATGGTTGGTATGGAATTTGAAGGTTGAGAAGCATATTTCGATGCTGTATCTCTCTATAACTAAAAAACAATTTATCAAGTTGGGACAGGGAAGAGAAATTTTGCATCTATTTATTTACCTTGCAAATTCCAAGTTTTTCAAAACACTTTGCAGATCTGAAAATGCTTTGAAAGTCAGCTTACTTTGCAATGTTGGAAGCACAGTCATTTAACTTTTAACAAGCATCAACAATGAGCAATAAACAGGTGATTAGTATTGCAACTGAACATTATAATGAGACTACTGTGGTTGAATCACCTGCTTCACTTTTCAGTGGTAACTGGCAGGGTATCAGTGATTGCTTACTAATTCTTAACAAAATGTTAAAGCAGCAGCCAATCAGTGATCAGAGTGTGAAAAGACTGACAGTAGCTCACTCAGGTTCACCAATTGAGTACATAAGGCATTGATTCATGATGGTTTAGTGTTTAAACAGTGGTCAATCAGTGATTGGGATTGGTTGGCAAGAACAAATAAAAATAATTTAGGGGCAAGTGGAATGGTCATAGGGTAGGCAGTGGAGAGAGAAGAGAGGAAACTGTGTGGACTAGGTTAAGGCTGGGGCACTGTGCACTAAACAAAACAATGAAAATGATAGGGAAACACCAGACAGGACTGTGTGAGGAATGTCAGGAAGAGGAGTCAGTAGAACATGTAATTCTGAGTTGCAGGAAGTATGGGATACAGAGAGAGATGATGAGAATTAATCTAAGGGAATTGGGAGTGCAGGAATTCACATTGAAAGGGTTGCTGGGCATAGGTGAGAGAGCACAGGTTAGGGTAATTTTAGCTTTCTTAAGGGGTACAGGGTTTTTTTATAGGATATGATGGATAGACAGAAATAGGGTACTAGGATGGCCAAAGATGGGAGGATAATGTGTAGGTTGGGGTATGTGTGTGTGTGATTGGGTGAAGGGATTTAGAATGTGAGTTAGTCTTTCAGTTAGTCCTGATGAAGAGTTTTGGCCCGAAACATCGACAGTGCTTCTCCCTATAGATGCTGCCTGGCCTGCTGTGTTCCACCAGCATTTTGTGTGTGTTGTTAGAATGTGAGTCTATTGTACACTCCAGAGCAGAAGGTGGTGGTAATGCACTATTAACCGCTGTGAAACAGGACAGAGAGAGAGGGAGGGAGAGAGACAGAGTGGAATGGTCATGTTGGAGTGAACAGTGTTAGAGTGGTTAATTGAGACTTTAGCTCTTCAAGGCTTCAGCAAAGAGGCTTGAGTGAGAGAAGGCAAAAAAGTTGTAGATAGATTTTTTTTTTACCTAGTTGAATTATTGTGTCCTCTTTTATATTTTCACAGTTAGAACAGGAGGGATACCAGTGAGGATAGTTGAGTGCTCCTCTTGGATGATGTGGCAAGGCAAGGAGACCTCCTGTATCCCTAGTGACTTAACCTTTGAGAAGGGCATCCAGTTGGAGCTTCTAACACTCCGTGATAAGGAGCTGCAGTTGGAACTGGATGAACTCCGGATCATTCAGGAAGCTGAGCAGATGATAGATAGGACATATAGTGAAGTAGTTACACCCAAGGGTCAGGACACAGGAAATTGAGTGATGGTCAGGAAGGGGAAAGTGCAGAATACACCTGTGGCTATCCCCCTCAACGACAGATATATCATTTTGGATAATGTAGCAGAGGAAAGTCACAGCAATCGGGTCTTTGGCACCCAGTCAGACTCTATGGCCAAAAGGGAAGGAGGGAGAAGAGGTGAGCTGTGGTAATAGGAGATTCATTAGTTGGGGGAACTGAGAGGAAGTTCCATGGACAAAGAGATTTCCAGAAGGTATGTTGCTTCGTACATGCCACTGGGACATCTTAGATCAAGTCCTTAACATTTTTAAGTGGGAGGGTGAGCAGCCAGAGGTCATGGTCCAAGTAAATACCAATAATATAAGCAGGAAAAATGACAAGGTTCTGGAAATTAAATTCAGGGAATTAGGTGCAAAGTTAAAGGACAGGATTTCCAGGGTTCTGATCTCTGGTTTGCTACCCATACCATGTGCTAGTGATGCCAGAAATAAAAAGATCATACAGTTTGACACGTGGCCAAGGGGTTGGTGTAGGAGGGAGGTCATTAGATTTTTGGATGATTGGGCTCACTTCCAGGTAAAGTGGGACCTGTAAAGAAGAGATGGCTTGCACTTAAGCTGGAGGGAGAATAAGTATCCCCGCAGGAAGGTTTGCTAGAGCTGCATGGAGGTAGGGTGCAAACTAAAGTTGCAGGGATCGAAACCAGAGAACCAGAACAGTTAGTGGAGAGATTATGAAGACAGTTATTGTTAAGACCTCCGACAAAGACAGGAATCAAAAGGTTGAACATAGTGCAACTAATGTTCTGAGCTGTGTGTATTTCTATGCAAGAAGTATTGTAGGAAAGGCATATGAGCTCAGGGCATGGATCAACACATGGAATTATGATATGGTTGGCACTAGTGAGATTTGGTTGCAGGAGCGGCTGGACTGGCCACTCAGTATTCCAGGGTTCCGTTGTTTTAGACATGACAGAGTGGGAGGGATTAAAGGAGGCTCAAGAGCGTGTGAAGTTACCATAATTAGAGAGAAGGTTCTTGGGAAACTGAAAGGTCTGAAGGTAGATAAGTCACCTGGACCAGATGGTGTACACCCCAGAGTTCTGAAAGAGGTAGCTGAAGAGATTGTGGAGGCATTAATAATGATCTTTCAAGAATCACTCTATTCTGGAATGGTTCTGGAGCACAAGAAAATTGAAAATGTTGTTCAGCCTTCAAAAAGGGAGAGAGGCAGAAGAAAGGAAATTATAGGCCAGTTAGTCTGACCACTGGTTGGGAAGATGTTGAAGGCGACTGTTAAGGATGCATTTTCGGGTTACTAGGAGGTGCATGATAAAATAGACTGTAGTCAGCATAGCTTCCTCAATGAAAAATCTTGCCTGACAAATCTGTTGAAATTCTTTGAAGAAATAAAAAGCAGGATAGACAAAAGAGATTTGGTTGATTTACGTACTTGGATTTTCTGACAGGCTGTTTTCTGGCAAATGTGTACTTGATAAGTGGGAGGCCTTCAAAAGTAAATTTCTTGACATATGTCATTGATATTAAACCTTATTCTGATTTTGAATCTTTGTACTATGATCACTGGATTAATTGATAGTGACGGGATGGAGACCTCCGCCAGGTAAAAGGTGCATAGGTAATCTGTGGATGGAGTCATCAGGGAGACTGAGGTGTAGTAAAGCCTAGATAGAGTGGATGTGGTGAGGATATTTCCTATGGTTGGGGAGTCTAGGTCTAAAGGGTACAGCTTCAAAATAGAGAGACATCCATTCAGAACGGAGAAGGAGGAATTTTTTCAGCCAAAGGGAGGTGAATCTGTGAAATTCATTGTCGCAGATAGCTGTGGAGGCAAAGTCATTGGGTATATTTAAAGCAGAGGTCAATAGGTCCCCATCACCTAGGATGTGCCATCTTCTCAATGTTGCTTTTGGGAAGGAGATACAGAAGCCTGAAGGCACCCACTCAGTGATTCAGGGACAGCTTCTTCCCCCCCCCCCCCCGCCATCTAATTTCTAAAAGGACATTGAACCCATGAACACTACCTCACAACTTTTCCATTTCTGGTTTTTTTGCACTACTGATTTTAACTTAACCATTTGATAGACGTATAAATGCTTACTGCAGGTCAGTTTTGTCCTCTATTTATTTATCTATCATGAATTTTATTGTACTGCTGCCATAGCATTAATGAATTTCACAACATATGCCAGTGATATTAAAACTGATTCGAATTCTGATTAGTCAGAACATTAAAGGTTACGGGGAGAAGGTGGGAGAATGGGGTTGAGAGGGGTAATAAACCAGCCACGATGGAATGATGGGCAGACTTGATGGGCCAAATGACGGGATTCTGCTCCTATGGCTTATGGTCTTACCTTGTGGGAGGAGCATTTCATAGCCTGAACTACTATTCTGCCTGTGATGAATCAATGTCTGAGGTTGAACAACAAAGCAAAACCTTTAATGTAAGTAATGTTTCTCGATTATTATGTTCTGCTGCTGCAAGGTTAACAAATTTCACAACATATGTTGGTGATATTACACCTGATTCTGATTCTGCAAAAATGCCAGAGGAACTCAGCAAGTCAGGCAGCATGTATAGAAATGATTAAACAGTCAGCATTTCAGGTTGAAACCCTCCACCAGGAATAGAAATGATGGGGGCAGAATCCAGAATAAAAAGTTATCTGAGGGTGGAGTGCAGGCTGGCAGGTGATAAGTGAATCGTGAGAGGGAGATGGTAGGTGTGTGGGGGAAGGGGGATGAAAGGGATTGATGTGAGAAAGGAGGAGGTGTTATGTGGGAGAGCTGAAAATGGAGGAACCTGAGAGGAGAGGACAGTAACCATGGAATAAAAGGAACGAGGTGGGGATAAGAGGAGGGGGCCACAGGAATGATGGAAAACAGTCAAGTGGGGTTGAGGAAGACAGAGGGGAATGGTTAGATGATCAACCAGGTACAAGAAATGATAGTGATAAACTCACAGGTGCAGCACTGCCTCACCTGGAAAGGGCCCTCAATGGTGGTAAAGAAGGAGGTGCAACACCTACCTTCTCCTCATCTGAACTTACCTGCTACTTGCTAGCTTGTGCTTTTCCTCCACACTCAGCATCTTTTTCTGGCTCTATTTCTTCTTTGTTTTTAGTCCTGGTGAAGGGCCTCATTTCGAAATGACATCTGTTCATCTCTCTCCATAGATGCTACTTGACCTGCTGTGTTCCTCCACAATTATGTGTGTTGATGTATTCACAAGTATACATATGCAAATGGGCAATGGAGAACCTGCATGTAGCAGCATCATATTAGCAACATTCACAAGAAAGCAAATTAAGTATAAATTATGCACATTTTTTTGCAAGAAAGAAACCAATTGGAACAAAATTAAACATGGGCAACACACACAAAGTGCTGGAGGAACTCAGCAGACCAGGCAGCACCTATGAAAAAAAGCACAGTCAATATTTCGGGCAGAGACCCTTCAGCCAGACTGGAGAAAAAATGATGTGGTGTTGAGTTAAAAAGTGGGGGGAGGGGACAGAAAAACACAATATTTTGGATGAAACCGAGAAACTGGGAAGTAAAGAGGTGGGAAGTTGATTGGTGAAAGAATACAGTTGAATAGGGAAATTGAGGGGTGAAAGAGAGGGAAAAGAGGATGGGGAATGGTGAAGAGGAGTGGGGGGACATTGCCGGAAGTTCGAGAATTTGATCTTCATGCCATCAGGTTGGAGGCTACCCAGACGGAACACAGAGTGTTGCTCCTCCAACCGGAGTGTGGCCTGACTGTGACAATAGAGGAGGCCATGGATAGGTATATTGGAATGTAAATGGGAAGTGGAATTAAAATGGGTGGCCACTGTGAGCCACTGGGAGATCCCACTTTTTATGGCAGACGGAACGTATGTGCTCGGTGAACCCCCAAACCTTTTTTGAGCATGGACATCAATTTCTCATACATCCCCCTCCTTCACCATTCCCCATTCCCCTTTATCCCTCTCTCACCTTATCTGCCATCTCTGGTGCTCCTTCACCCCTTCTTCTTTCTTCCAGGCCCTTTTGTCCTCTCCTATTAGAATACTCCTTCTCCAGCACTGTATCTCTTTCACCAATCAATTTAGCATCTCTTTATTTCATCCCTTCCTCTCTCACCTGTCACCTTGTTTATCCTTCCCCTACCCCCCACCTTTTAAATCTACTCATCTTTTTCTCTCCCTCAGTCCTGCTGAACGGTTTTGGCCCAAAACGTCGACTGTACTCTTTCCCTCAGATGCTGCCTGGACTGCTGAGTTCCTCCAGCATTTTGTTTGTGTGTTGTTTGGATTTCCAGCAGATTTTCTCTTGTGTGTGAAAATAAAGCATGAGTAAATTTTAGTGCAAGGTGATGAGATTGTTGCTACACTGCAGTGATTAAGGTTGTGCTGGTATGTTCAAAACTAAATGGCTGAAGGGAAGTGATAGTTCGTGAAACTGGTGGTGTGGAATTTAAAGCTTCTGTACCTCCTGTCCGATGGTAGATGCTTAAAGATGTTATGGCATGGATCTTGGGGATCTTTCAATAGATTCAATATCAGAGAAATGTATATGATACATATACTGAAATTATTTTTCTTCGCAAACATCCACAAAAACAAGAATGCCCCAAAGAATGAATGACAGTTTAATGTTAGAACCACAAAGCCCCCCCAGCTCCCCCCTCCCATGCATAAGCAGCAGCAAAGCAACAACCCTCCCTCCCCCACCAGCAAAAAAAATTGGCACCCCCAACCAAGCACTTAAGCATACAGCAAAGCATCAATAAAGACACAGACTTGCAGTACCCCAAAGACTACTTTCGCCTGGTAATTTGGGATACCACAGGCTCTGCCTTTCCCTAATGAGGGGAAAAAAGTGTCCCCATTTCACAGCGAGAGGGGGGCTGTAACAAAGCAACTCACCGATTTATGGTGTTACGAGTCCGTTGCGTCGCTTTTTCCAAGCTCTGTGCCCAACGAAAATCCAGCAACCTGAAGGCGCTCTAGACTTCCAGGCCATATCCTTGGCGTATCGAAAAGCAGCCGGTCATGAGGCCCCGAGAGTGGATCCCATTTCCACAAAGAACCAAGTCAGCGTGTAATTCCAGGTCAGGGTCTTTAAAAGAACCTAGGAGGGGAGAAGAAGAGATATTAAAGATAGAAATAGAGTTGTTTCCGAAGGTGCAAGCAAAGGAGTCACGGTTAGGTGCCATCATCTTCCTAAGCACAAACAAGAGAAAATTTGATGATGGATGTTACGATCTTGAACGATGAAGACATCTTAGAATGTACAGCACAGGAACAGAACCTTCAGCTCACAATGTTGTGATGAAACAACTAAATTAGTAATCAAGTAGCCGACAAAACTAATCCCTTCTGCCCACACAATGTCTATTTCCTTCCATTTTCCTCATATTCATGTGCCTATCTAAACATCTCTTAAAAGTCCCTAATGTATCTGTCTTGACCAACGCCCAAGGCAGTGTATTCTAGGAACCCACCCCTTTATGTGTTTAATTTAAAAAAAACTTGACCCTCACATCTCCTTTGGAATTACCCCCTCTCGCTTTAAATGCTAACCTCTAGTAAATAGATACTGTCTACTCTATCCATGCCTCTCTAAACCTTATATACCTCCATCAGATCTCCCCTTAGCCTCTGCCAAGCTTGTTCAACTTCTCATTATACCACATGCCCTCAAATCCAGGCAGCATCCTGGTAAGGCTTTTCTGCACCCTGTCTAAAGCCTCGACATGCTTTCTATATTGGGATGAACAGAACTCTATGCAATATGCCAGATGTGGGTTAATTATAGTTTTATAAAGCAGCAACTTAACTTCTTGACTCAGTTCCTCGACTAGAAAAGGCAAGCGTGACATACGCCTGCTTAGCCACCCTATCAACCACTGTTGCCACATTCAGGGAGCTACGAACTTGGACTTTAAGATCCCTCTGTTCAACACTGTTGAGGTTCCAGCCCATAACAGTATATTGTCTCTTTACATTTGACCTACCAAGTGCAGGATTTCATATTTGCCCAGGTTAAACTCGATCTGCCATTTCTTTATCCATATCTGGAGAATATAGCTGATCTACCATATTCTTTGCCAGTCTTCTATGCTATCCACAGTGCCACCAAACTTCGTATCATCTGCAAACTTACTAACCCACCCTTCTACATCTTCATCCAGGTCATTTATATATATCACAAACAGCAGAGGTCCCAGAGGAACACCATTAATTACAGACTTCCAGCTAGGATAAGTCCTTTGACTACCACCCTATGTCTTCTATGGGCAATCCAGTTCTAAATCCAAAAAAACAATTTACCGTGAATTCCATGCATCCTAATCTTCTGCAAGAGCCTTCCATGAGAGACCTTGGAAAATGCCTTACTAACATCCACATAGATAACATCTGGAGCTCTACCTTCATCAATCACACTCATCACCATGTCAGAATACCCAACTAAGCTAGTAGGAATTGACTAGTCCTGCACAAAACCATGTTAGCTCCCCCTAATCAAGCCATTGGATTGATTACACAAGAGATTGGACATGCTAGAGGCAGGAAACGTGTTCCCGATGTTGGGGGAGTCCAGAACCAGAGGCCACAGTTTAAGAATAAGGGGTAGGCCATTTAGAACAGAGTTGAGGAAAAACTTTTTCACCCAGAGAGTTGTGGATCTATGGAATACTCTGCCGCAGAAGACAGTGGAGGCCAATTCTCTGGATGCTTTCAAGAAGGAGTTAGATAGAGTTCTTAAAAATAGCAGAGTCAAGGGATATGGGGAGAAGGCAGGAACAGGGTACTGATTGTGGATGATCAGCCATGATCACATTGAATGGCAGTGCTGGCTTGAAGGGCAGAATGGCCTACTCCACCTATTGTCTATAATCAAGCCATGGTTTTTCAAATGCTCGTACATACTATCCCTAAGAATTCTCTCCAGTAACTTCCCTACCACCGATGTGAGACACACTGGTTGATAATTTACAGTATTATCCTTGGTTTCCTTCTTGAATAATGGAATAATATTATTTATTCACCAGTCCTTCAGGACCTTGTCTGTGGCTGGAGAGGACATGAAGATAGTGGTCAAGGCCCCATTAATTGCTTGCCTCTCTCAATAACCTGGCGTATATCCCATCAGGTACTGGGGATTTATCCACCTTAATGCTCTTTAAGATACCTAACACTACTCTTCCTTTACCTTGAAATGCTCCAGAGTATTAATACACTCGGCACTGATCTCCCTATCCTCAACATCCTTCTCCTTGGTAAATACTGATACAAAATGCTCCCCCTCATCCTCCACTTCCAAACAAGTGTTTTCCCCGTTAAACTGTGTTCTATGCTCTCCTTGAAGAGAAGCACAACCTTGCCGTCCTTACATACCTCAATGACCCAGGGAGCTCTGTTGACTGCAGACAGTGTTTTATGCTTTGGCTCTTTGCAGGGTCACCCATGCCAAAAAGGTCAAAGGCAGAGGCCAGACTAAGTGGTCCACCATTCCTCCAGGTTCAGGTGTTCAGCTCAGGGCTAACAACCCTAAATGGTCAAACAAAATTGTTCCAGAAATTCCAGTGAAGAATCCTTTTACATCGGCATGTGATGGTATTCCTGGATTTCCACCAGGGATTTGTATGGCTGATAGTAGTGAAAACCAAGAGGAAGCTATTCACACAATAAAGGAAGCCCTGAACACAACCAAAAATGGAGGACCTTCATTGCTGCCCTAAAACCAGTGGCATAATGATCAGTAAGTAAGGAAGGTCCTAAGTTTCCTCTCCCTAGTTCTCCTCTTGTCCTTGACGTATGTCTAGAATGTTTTGGAATTCTCTTTAATCCTATATGCTAAATACTTCAAATGACTCATCCGGGTTTTCCTAATTCCCTTCTTGAGTTCTTTTCTGGCTTCTTTATAATCCTCAAATCTATTCAAATTGTATCTTCATTAGCGTCTTCTGTACTGTCTCCAAGAGCTATATATCATCCTGTGCAACAAAGCCATAAACTTGTTTATAAAGAACTGATTTATTACTTCATTACAAGTAGAGCAGAAAGGTAATTCTGACCTCCTTGACTTGTATAGAAAGTTAGTATTCTTCAAATTAAATGGAACCAATTTCAAAATTAACATTTTTCTGATAAACACAGTTCATATAATCATTCCTCTCACTTAAATTATCTTTCATCTGTCATTTCTATCTTCCTTTCTTTTGTTCTTTTCTGCCTTTCTTTTCTTCCTTTCTTTCCTTCCTTCCTTCCTTCCATTCTTCCTTTTTTTTCACTTGCTTAGAACATATTATACTCTTTTCCCCCAATTACTTCCTTTATTCAGGCTCAGGGTGGCAATAATCACTTGTGTCTTGATTTGCCTGCCAAAATTGAAATGCATTTAATGCCACCCACTGTCACTGATGAATGCATGATCCAAATACATACTGCCAAACAAAAAAAAATTACAATGCCACTGAATGATTTGCTCCACGTCTGTTATTTTTTACAGTGAGTGGATGATGCTGGCACAGGCATTGACTGTTGTCCGTCCTGAATTCTCCATTATGGTCAGTTAAAGGTCAATCACAGCAGTGATCCAGAATCCTACAGAGGGCAGATGATGTCAGCAGCTCAAACTGGTTTTCACAACAATCCAATAGTCTCATATTCAGCATTGTTAATATTGTATTTAAGCAATTTATAGAGTTTGATTTCCCAACTGCAGCAGGATTTGAACTCATGTTTCTGAAATTTATGTCTTTTGAGGCTTGTGCAATGACTTGCCAACTGAGTACCATGGTCCTGTTGCTTAGCAACCTATTACAAATTATAAGTAATTGATGTGTATAAAATCATGAAGGTCAATGCTCAGTCATTTTCACTGGGGGGGGGGTGGAAATCAAGGACTGAAGGACATAGATTTCAAGTGAGGGCAGAGATTTCAAAGGTAGCTTTTTTTACTCAAAGTTTGGTCAGTAGTTTGAACAAAGTTTGAACAAGCTGCTAGGGGAAGTTCAAAAATTCAAAGTACATTTATTATCAAAGTATGTATGTAGTATACAATTCTGAGATTTGTCTTCTCCATAGACAGCCACAAAACAAAGAAAAACTATGGAACCCATACAAAAGAAAAAAGTGACTGAGGAAGATAGATAGACAACATTTAAGAAGTGCTTGGACAGGTACATGGATAGAAAAGGTTTAGACGCAGGGGTTCCCAACCTTTTTCATGCCATACCACTAGGTAAAGGGTCCATGGACCCCTGGTTTCAAGGGATATGGTCCAAACACGAGCAAGTGGGACTAGCTTAGATTGGCAGGGATCAGTTGCACTGTAGAGCCTGCTTCTATGCTGTGTAATGTTGCTGGTGTCCTCGGGACTGTCAAATTTGAGTATCGCAGAAACTGCTGATCTTTTAGGATTTTCACACACAGCAGTCTCCAGAGTTTACAGTGAATGGTGTGCAATTTTAATAAAATTCAGCGGGCAGCATTTCTGTGGGTGAAAACACCTTGTGGTTGAGAGAGGTCAGAGGAGAATGGCCAGACTGGTTCAAGCTGACAGGAAGGCGGCAGTAACTCAAATAATCACAGGTTACAATAGTGGTGTGTGGAAGAGCATTTCTGAATGCACAACATTGATAGGAGTGGGCTACAGCAGTAGAAAACCACAAACATGCCGTCAATGGGCATTTTGTTAGGCACAGCAGGTTACTAATAAAGTGGTCACTAAGTGTACAGTACTGTACAAGTGTCTGAGGCATACATATTTAGCTAGAGTGCCTAACACTTTTGCACAGTATTGTATATTATGTCTGTCCAGTTACCAAATAACACTTAATACTACAGAGCTAATACAAAGCTAATTACTCTTATTTCTATTTCCCAATCACCTTCCCGTTTTAACCAACATACGGTACTGTGCAAAAGTCATAGGCACATAAGCTATACATACTGTATGTGAATAAGAATTTTGCTAGTATTGCATGTGTATTTTGCTAAATTGATGTCTCTTTATTTGTATTCCACATTTCTAATTGCCCTCATCTCTTCACATGTCTGTTCCATTGTTCAGTCTTTTTCCCTAATTGTCCCCATTAATCCATCATCCAGTTACATTATTAGTGTCTTCTCATCACACTAATCCTGCCTTTACCTTATCGGAGATATTCCCTTTGTCGGTTTCATCTGTCCCCACCCTCTCTGCAGTTTGAAACTAATTTATTCTCTTTCCTTCCCTGTCCTAACACAAGAACTTATTTTCTCTTTCCCCATAACACTCCCTCACTGCTGAGAATTTTCAGCATTTATTGCAGATTTCAATCATCTACACTTTTTGATTTTTCATTTAGTCCTAAATTAGACTGGAGCTTAATATGAATAGGTTAAGATCTTGATTCAGATACCAGTGAAAGAAATGTCACCCTAATTTGTTATTACATGATCTCATCTGCTTTGAGTTAGCTTCCTGTTTTTCATCTACTATCTTTGAATTCAGATCATTCACTGTTTTTTTTTTCTGTGCTCAGAATATGAAATCGGACACATTTCCCTAATGAGAATTTTTATTTAACTTTCTTCAGTAAATTAAAGCATTGGTTTATGAAACACTTAAAAGAGTGGCATTGGCTCAAAAACAGTTACTTGCCCGAGCAGTAAGTCTGAGCAATACCTCCAGCTACTAATCCACCCTCCACAGCCCAACCACCACTACTTTATCATTTCCTGTCAGAGTCACCTTACATACAGACACTCTTGTGCCTCGCGTCAATTTATGGACATAAAATAAATGTATATATATAAGCCATTTTATGTACTTAGATTAGATTATGAGGACTCTCAGTCCTCGTTTATGGTCATTTAGTAATGCATGCATTAAGAAATGATACAATGTTCCTCCAGTATGATATCACAGAAACACAAGACAGACCAAGGCTGACAAAAACCACAGAATTATAACAACAACACACACAAAATGCTGGTGGAACACAGCAGGCTAGGCAGCATCTATAGGGAGAAGCGATGTCGACGTTTCGGGCCGAGACTCTTCGTTACAACAGTGCAAAGCAATACGGTAATTTGATAAAGAGCAAACCATGGGCACGGTAAAAACAAAAAGTCTCAAAGTCCCCGACAGCCCATCATCTCACGCAGACGGTAGAAGGAAGAAAACTCTTCCTGCCATGAACCTCCAGCGCCGCAAACTTGCCGATGCAGCACCCTGGAAGCACCCGACCACAGCCAACTCTGAGTCTGTCCGAAAACTTCGAGCCTCCGACCAGCCCTCCAACACTGAGCACTGAGCACTATCTTTGCCAAGTGCTTCGACCCCAGCTCTGGCTGCCAAGCTACAGGCAAAGCTGTGGATTTGGGGCCTTCCTCTCTGGAGAGTTTTTGATTGCACAGTAGCAGCAGCAACGAAACAGGCATTTCAGAAGTTTCACTGGTTGTTCCTCTGTGCTTCTCATGTCCGTCTCCATCAAATCAGGATTGTGCATGACATCCTACTTGACAGATAACAGATATTCATCCCGGAGTGGCCGCTGTGTGCTGAGTCGCGCTGCCATTTTCTCTCTTACTGTATATTTGCTGTGTTTTTTGGTCTGCATTGGATCCAGAGTAACAGTTATTTTGTTCTCCTTCCACTCGTGTGAAATGGCATTAAATTATCTTGAATCTTGAACCAGCAAAGATAGGCTGAAGAGATGATTGAATTCCCAGACATTGCCCATTCCGCCAATGGAAAATAAACTTTAATTTGTCTTTCTCAATATGATGACGTCCAGCCACCAATCAAGTAAAAAAAAAACACTCAGTGTAATGATATGGGAAGGATGTGGAAGCTTTAGAGAGGGTGCAGAGGAGATTTAACAGGATGCTTTCTGGATTAGATAGCATAGTTTATAAAGAAAGGTTTTGGAATGAAGGGGGATGAGAGGTGACTTGCTAGAGAAGTATAAAATGATAAGAAACATTGATAAAGTGGACGAGAGCATTTTACCCAAACAGAAATGGCTAATGCTAAAGGGCCTAATTTTAAGGTGATTGGAGGGAAGTATAGGGCTGATGTCAGTGTTAGGTTTATTAAACACAGAGACGTGGGTGCATAGAACCCAAGGTTCTATGGGGGTTTGTGGGGGTGCCCAAGGTAATGGTACATAAGGGGGATTTAGGAAATTTTTATATAGGCAAATGGATGAAAGAAAGATGGAGGGCTATGTAGGACGGAAGGACTAGATTGAACCTGGAGTAGCTTGAAAAGGTTGATGCAACATTGCGGGTTCAAGGGCCGCAGGGACTCAGCTGCTACGTGTTGTGAAGTTAACAAATGTCACAACACACGCTGGTGATAATAAATCTGATTCTGATTCTAATTTTGGTATGTTTTATGTTCAATGCAGAAAACATCATTACCCCCACTTATAAACATAAGAGATTCTGCAGATGCTTGACAAGCCGGTTCAAGGTCAAGATTAATTGTCATTCAACCTTACCCATAAATACAGCCAAACTAAAGTGTTCCTCTGGGGTCAATTTGAAAGACACAGTACCAACTGTCTCACACACAGCACAAGGCACATACAATTACAATCGCAGAAAAAGTCACAAATATAGCTCATCTCCCTGAATGTCATGGTAAGCAGATTGTTGGTGCATAGGATATTGTCCTGGAGCCATTTTTTTGCAAGAACAAGCATTCAGCAGTACCTTCTCTCATGCTTGTGTAGCCACAGATGAACGCAATTCTGCCAATGAACACTGGAGAGCAAAGCCAATGGGAGGGGCCAGTCTAATCCAGTATGGACTCTAGCATGCCTGCCATGCCGCTACTTTCTCCCACACCTCCTCTAGTGTCTCTTCTCCTGGGCAGCTGCAACAGGTGTACATGCGCATGGTCCAATCTATCGGACCGTAAGACAGAAGAGCAAAATTAGGCCATTTGGCCCATCAAGTCTGCTCTGCCATTCAATCATGCCTGGTCTTTTTTCCCCTCTTCAGTGCCATTCTCCAGCCTTCTCACTGTAACCTTTGATCCTGTGTCCAATCAAGAACCTATCAAACTCTGCCTTGAATACACCGAACGACCTGGTCTCCACAGCTGCCTCTGGTAACAAATTCCACAAATTCACCACCCTCTAGCTTAGTGGTCACCAACCTTTTTAAGCCCAAGATCCCCTACCTCGGCCTTGGTGAAAGGCGAGATCGACCCCAGATAGATTAGTTACACGCATGCGCACTGGGGCAAAAAAGACCGGAAGTAAAACCCCGACACACGGAAGTAGAAATAATGTATAAACACCAGGGGTGTGCACCCTTTTTTTGCACCGCGAAACGATTTAATATTGACAATATTCTTGCGGACTGGCCGACGGGGGGGGGGGGGGTGGGGGAGAGATGTTAAACATGACGGGAGTATAGCGATACTCGAAGCAGGTTCCTTATTTCCAGTCTATTCCGCAATTTAGTTTTCGCGGCTCTTGGCACTTAGCTTCTGTCACTCGCTGCTCACGTTTTTTTCACTGAGAAAACTCAGCGGGTTCGTCTTTAAGTGCGGGGTGCTTGGACTCGGGGTACTGAAGCAGTTTTGAGGGCTCCATTGCCTCATTAGACAGCCTCTCAGCCTGAACTCCAGCCTCTGCCCGCCTGTCGCCAGATGCCCTGGCCAGGTGCGGCTGGTGTTAGGTGGGGTGAGAGAACAAGTTCAGGGCCAGAGGTCCCCGTACCGGGGCCGCAGTGGTTGCAGTCTGGAGAGAGTGATCGACCGAGCGAGGAGTGTGACAGGCCCACGCCCACCCTCCTTGTAGGTTCTATCGGCCGACAAAAGTTTGTTTCAGCAGATCACAGCGAGGTAGCTGCTATGCTGCTGATGAAACCTTGAGCCCGAATTAGGTCGTCTGCGAATATTTTAGCACCGGGTTCCCCACGAACATTCGGTGTGCTAAACAGGTTCAGAGGCATTGCCCATCTGTTCACGCTCCAGGCCGGTAGCAATGGCACTTCCCACCGGCTGCGCGAGAGTATCACTGCGTTTAAGCAACTGATGACCTCGCGTGTATTCAAGTTGAACAGTGGGCGTGACAGGGAATGAGGAAAGGTGCAAATGACTCTTATCGTTTCCTCACAGCCCGGTGGTTGGGGACCACTGAATTACACTCTGAAGTGCGGGGGAGCTATATGCATGCGCACTGGGCAGAAAGAACAGAACTAAAACCACGCAACCCGGAAACAATTTCTCAACAGTATTTGTGTATTTATTTTTCATTTTTTTCAGGATCTACTGGGAAAGTCTCAAAGGTCAACCAGTTGATTGCGATCAATGGGTTGGGGACCATTACTCTAGCTGAAGAAATTTCTCTGCACCTCTGTTTTAACTGGAAGCCCACCTGTACTGAGGCTGTGCCCTCTTGTCCTAGACTCTCCCACCATGGGAAACATCCTTTCCATATCTACTCTGTCTAAGTAAATACAAACCCAGAGCTATCAAATGTTCCTCGTATGATATCCTTTCATTCCCGGAATCATCCTTGAGAACCTCCTCTGAAACCTTTCCAATGCCAACACATCTTTTCTTAGATGAGGAACTCAAAACTGATCACAATACTCAAGTGAGGCCTCACCAGTGCTTTATAAACCCTCAACATTACATCCCTACTCTTGTATTCTGGACCTCTTGAAATGAATGCCATTTGCCTTCCTCACCACCAATCAGATGCAAGATAACCTTTAGGGTTTTCTGCACAAGGACTCCCAAATCCCTCTGCATCTCAGAGTTTTGGATTTTATCCCCGTTTAGAAAAGAGTCTGCATATTTATTTATTCTACCAAAGTGCATACCTCATAACAACTGAGGCCATGCAGCTCCACTGCCCTCAGACTCGCAAATAAACTAGGGAACCGGACTAACAATATTACCAATGTCCAACAGGGTTTTGCGATCACAAGAAAAGCATCCAAGACAATAATTTGTCGGACTGCCCAACGCCTCCACGCACAAAGATGTTGACTGTTTATTCCTCTCCAAGAATACCGCTTGACCTGCAGAGTTCCTCCAGCATTTTGTGTGTATTACTCCCATCCTGTCTCAACACAAGCTCCACTCAGCCCACCCTCAATATCATAGGGAATGTTCTGAAGAAGTTGATGTCTTGGGCAGAATCCTGTTAATGGGCTTACGGTTGAAACATTGACTGTTTAATTCCCTCCATCGATACTGCCTGAATTTTGGAGTTCCTCTAGCAGTTTCTGTGTGTTATTCTCACTGGACTGTTAGCTGGTTGATGAGTTACCTTATGGAGGTTTATAAGACCATAAGACATGGGAGCAGAATTAGACCATTCGGTCTATTGAGTCTGCTCCGCTATCCCATCATGGCTGATTTATTACCCTTCTCAAGCCCGTCTTCCTGCTTTCTCCCTGTAACCTGTGACAGAGAAAAGTATTAAGGGCATAGATAGGATAGATAGTCAGAATCTTTTTTTTTTCCTAAGGCAGTGGAGCCAAGGTCTGAAGGACACGGGTTATGGTGGGAGGAGGGAATTTAAAGGAAGTCTGAGGAACATGTTGTTCACACAGAGGGTGATGGTTATCTGAATGAAGCTGCAAGGGGAAATAGTAGAGGCAGATATGATTACAACACTTAAAAAGCATTAAGACAGCTACCTCAGTGGAAAAGTTTTAAAAGCATACTGGGCTAATGCTGAGTTATGGGATGAGTACAGAAAGGCGTCGCAATTGGCATGAAGGATGGGGGCCATAATAAAATGGCATCCATTATTAAGGATCCTCAGCATCTGGGACTTGCCCTTTTCTCATTACTTCCATCAGGGATGAGATACAGACCCCTGAAGACACACAGTCAGCATTTCAAGAACAGCTTCTTCTCCTCCGCCATCAGATTTTGAACAGTCCATGAACACTACCTCATTAGTTGGCTCACATTTTTCACTATTAATTTATTTTGTAACTTATTGTAATTTTTCTCTTGCACAGTACTGCTTCCACAAAACAACAAATTCCTCTGGCATTTTGTATGCGTTACTTTGGATTTCCGGTATCTGCAGAATTTCTAATGAGTATTAAATTCAGAATCACAAACAGAATCAGAATCAGGTTTATTATCACTGGTATGTGACATGAAATTTGTTAACTTAGCAGCAGCAGTTCAATTCAATACATAATCTAGCAGAGAGAAAAAAATAATAAAAAAATAACAAATAAACAAGTAAATCAATTATGTATATTGCATAGATCTTAAAAAGTTCAAAATCAGAAATACTGTATATATAAAAAAAGTGAGGTAGTGTCTAAAGATTCAACGTCCACCCAGGAATCAAACGGCAGAGGGGAAGAAGCCATTCCTGAATCGCTGAGTGTGTGGCAATTCTGCAACAAACATCAGTGATAATAAACCTGATTGTGATTCTATGATTCAGTATTTACCCATAAATTTACCCAACAACACATACAATTTCACCACTATCTCTTGGACCTTGCCATAGTCATTGGCCTTTTCCAATGTAGGGGATTCGTAAACTAGGTCTAGATTTACAGTGAGAGGGGAATAATGGAAAGTTTTTCACAGAGGAAAGCTAGAATATAGATACACGCAGACAGATGAAGCAAAAGAGGCAGGTATAATTTAGACTGATATAGAGTATTATGCAAAAGTCTTTGGCACTTATATACAGCCAGGGTACCTAAGACTTTTGCACAGTACTGTAGTAATTTTATGTATTGCACTGTATGTTGCAGCAAAAAAAAACAAATTTCATGACGTGTGAGTGATGATAAACCTGATTCTGATATGGGTCTCTATTGTGGACCGAGAGTGGGAAGGGGGCAGGGAGAGGGGAATCATGGGAGAGCAGAGGAGAAGGGAGAGGGGACAGAGCAGGAAGCGCCAGAGAGACATTCTGTAATGATCCATAAACCAATTGTCTGGAGTCAAATGACCTTGCCTGGTTCTCAGGGCTGGGTGTATCTGCACCCCTCACCCTTGGCACTTCTTCGCTGCCACCTGTCCCACTCCCCTCCCATAGCTTTATTTATATATATGCCTAAGAACTTTGCACAGTACTAGAAGTCTGGAAAAGATATTGGGTGAAAGGTGAAACATTTTAGGGGAACCTGAGAGGGGACTTCTTCAATCTGAAGGTGGCTGGAGTGTTGAATGAGCTGCCAATAGAAGTGGTAGATCTAACTGAGAAGTTGGATAGGTGCGGGGCTGAGAGAGGCATGGACGACTGTGATCCAAGTGTAGGTAAGTGGGACTAGGCAGAAGTCCAGACTGCAATTGTGCCAAGAGGCCTGTTTCTGTGCTTTAGTTCTCTATGAGGGGCCATGAAGAGTCCTTGGCAAGTAGGATTAAGGTGAATCCCAAGGCATTCTGTGCATTCATCAAGACCAAAAGTGTAACTGGGGAGAGAGTTGGGCCACTCAAGAATAAAGGGGGGGAACATTTACATGGATGCAATAGATGTGAGAGAGGTACTTAATGAGTATTTTGCTCCAGTATTTACCAAGGAAAAGGATATGAAGGACCAGGTCATCAGTGCTCGGTGTATAGATACATTAGGGTATCTAGAGGTCAAGGAGGAGGAAGTGTTGGGCCTCCTAATGAGTATTAAGGTGGATAAGTCCCCAGGGCCTGATGGGACTTACCTCAGGTTATTGAAGGAGGCAAGAGACAAGATTGTTGGGCCCTTAACCTGTATCTTTGTGTTCTCTCTAGTGACAGGCAAAGTCCTGGAGGACTGACGAGTGGTTAATGTTGTACCTCTATTTAAGAAGGGAACAAGGGCAAATCCTGAGAGCTATAGATTAGTGAGTCTCATGTCAATTGTAGGGAAATTGCTGGAGAAAGTTCTTAGGGATAGGATATATGAGCATATGGAAACCCATGGTCTAACTAGGGAGAGTTAGCCACTGCTTTGTGCCTTACCAACTTGATTCAAGTATATTTGAGGCTTTTAAGAGATCTTTGGATAGGCACATACATGTAAGGAAGATGGAGGGAGATGGACATGGTGTAGGTGGCAGAGATTTGTGTTTGGGTGTTTTTGATTTGCTTTTAAGCTGGTTTGGCACAACACTGTGGGTCAAATGGCCTGTTTCTGAATCTGAATCAGAATCGGAATCAGGTTTATTAACACCGACACGTGTCATGAAATTTGTCAATTTAGCAGCAGCATTGCAATGATATTAATTGATAATACAGAGAGAAAAAAAGTAAGTAAATAAATAAATCAATTACTTAAGTGTATGTATATATATACAAACTGTAGAATAGAATAGATTAAAATAGAGAAAAAAACAAATAATATATATTACAATAAAGTGAGGTAGTGTTCATGGGTTCAATGTCCATTTAGAAATCGCATGTCAGAGGGAAAGAAGCTGTTCCTGAGTCACTGAGTGTGTGTCCTCAGGCTTCTGTACCCCCTACCCAACGGTAACAATTCATAACTTCCGGGGCACGTTACAGACCGGTGATTTTGAGCAGCAGAGCTTGATGGATACGATTAAGTACTCCCGTTTCAGCCTGTTACATCTGAGAACCACAACTGCTCCCAAGGTCCTGTGCTGTACTGTTCTATGTTCTCTGACGCTGTGAAACATTTTGAGGGATGAGGGTCAAATACAAGTCCAGATAGACATCATGATCAACATGAGCGAATTGAGGCAAAGCTCCTGTTTTGCATATTGTGACTGTAGGTCTGTACACACAAAGCCTCCAATTGTCCTCTACATTCCAGCACTGGCTTCTTGTTCAAAGTTTTCAATGGCTGTAAAACACTTTGAGATATCCTGAGATTATGAAAGGCACCATCTAAATGTGAACTCTTGCTTCCAACTTCACTTCAAGCTGTTAGAAAATAGAACATAGCACATCATGGGGCAGTACTGGACCTTTGGTTCATGGAGCTGAGCCGATCTTTTAACTTACTCGAAAATCAATCTATCATTTCTCTCCTACATAACCCTCCATTTTGTTTCAACCATGTGCCTATCTAATAGTTTCATAAATTCCCCAAATGCATCTGCCCCTACCACCTGGCCGAGTGTTCCACACACTTACCACTCATTATCTATAGAACTTACCTCTGACATCCTTCCTATACTTTCCTCCAATCACTGTAAAGTTATACACCTTTGTATTTGCCATTTCCTCCCTGTGAAAATTTCTCTGGCTGCCCACTCTATCTATGCCTCTTATCATCTTGTACACCTCTTTCGTATCACCTCATATTCTCCTTTTCCAAAGAGAAAATGCCTAGCTTGCTCAACCTTTCTTCATAAGACGTACTCTCCAATCCATGCAGAATCCTGGTAAATCTCCTCAGCACCGTTTCTAGAGCTTACAGATCCTTCTGACAATGAGGCAACCAAACTGAACATACTATTCCTAGCGTTGTTTAAACGGGTTTTTACAGAGCTGTAACATTACCTTATGGCTCTTGAACTCAATACCCCAATGAATGAAGGCCTAATCACCATACACCTTCTTAACAACACTATCAATTTGCGGAATAGCTTCAAGAGATGTGAAACCCAACAGCCCTCTGTTTCTCCCCGCTGCTAACAATCCTGCCATTAACCCTGCATTCTGAATTCAAATTCAACCTTACAAAATGAATCACTTCACACTTTTCCAGGTTGAACTCAATCTGCCACTTCCCAGGCCAGCTCTGCATCCTGTCCATGTTCCGTTGCAATCTACAACAACCCTCCACACTATCCACAACGTCACAATTTAATCCTTTACAAAAGTGCTTTCAGCAGCTAGTAAGATCAAGTATGGTTGACAATACTATTTTATGAAAAATTAAATTCAGTCATCCATTAAAAAAACAGGTATATTTTGTTAATACAGTCAAAACTGTGGGACGACCACTTGCATAATTTATAAAATCTGACTGTTGGACCTTACACAGTCCAATCATGAATCACAGAATTTAAGACCATACACCATCAGACCATAAGGTGTAACATCAGAATTCGGCCATACAGCTCCACATTCTATTGTGACAGATTTATTATCGCTCTCCACCCTATTCTTCTGCCTTCTCTGTGTAATCTTTGATGCTTTTACTAATCGAGAACCTATCAAACTCCGCTTTAAATATACCCAATGACCTGCACCCACAGCCATCTGTTGCAATGAATTCCACAGATTCTCTACATTCAGGTCAAAGAAATTTATCCACATTTCTCTTCTAAAGAGACATCCTTGTATTCTGAGGCTGTGCTTTCTGGTCCTCAGCTCCCCCATGATAGGAAACATCTTCCTCACATCCACACTGTCTAGGCCTTCCAATATTTGATAGGTTTCAGTGAGATCCCTCCCAACCCCCATTTTCTGCTGAACACCAGTGAGTACAGGCCCAGAACCATCAAACGTTACTCAAATGTTAACCTTTTCATTCCCAGGATTATTCTTATGAATCTCCTCTGAACCTTTTTCAATGCCAGCACATCCTTTCTTAGATATGCAGACTGACCAGTGCCATGTAAAGCCTCAGCATTACATCCTTGTTTTTATATTCTGGTCCTCGAAATGAATGCTAACATTACACTTGCCTTCCTCACCACCGACCCTACTGGCAAGTTAACTTAAAACACTGCAAAGATAATTCAAAATGTTAAAAATGCAAATGCAGCTTCCTTTGATTGACTCAACCTTCGTATGAACGGATCCTTGAGTTTTGATAAGTCAAACTCCCTATCAAGAAAGGCTGAATCAAACAGGCACAGCAGGTGTTTTAAGAGTGTGTGACACCACAGCAAACAAGAGGCAGCTCAGAGGTGTGATGGAGCTGTCAGAAGCAATTTACATCTACTTGTGCCAACTCGAGCCATGGCTTCTTCTGGAAGCTTCCCAGTTTTAGCAGACGCTTCTCGTTAACTACAGACAAAAAGGTGCAAAATAATAACAAGTATTTATCGCACTGAGCTGGGCTATTCAATCTAACCACACGGGATTATGAGTACAAATCGGCTGCCGCAGTAGTACAGCAATTAATATGATACTATTACAGCTCACAGCACTCTGGAGTTCAGAGTTCAATTCCGATGTCATCTGTAAGAAGTTTGTTTGTTCTCCCCATGAACTGTGGCGGATCCCTCAGGGTGCTCCAGTCTCCTTCCCACTGTCCAAAGGCACACCAGTTAGTAGGTCATTGTAAATTATCCTGTGATTAGACTAGTGTTACATACATGGTGGGTAGCTGGACAGTGCAGCTTGGTGCACCGGAAGGACCTGTTTCGTGCTGTATCTCTAAATAAAGAGACAGATAGATAATGATGCTGGTATCCATCATTAAGGACCCCACCACCCAGGAGGCCCTCTTCTCATTGCTACCATCAGAAAGGAGGTACAGGAGCCTGAAGTCACACACTCAATGATGCGGGAACAACTTCTTCCCCTCGACCATTTGATTTCTAAATGGACAATGAGCCCATGAACACTACCTCACTACTTTTTTGGAGTACTTACTTAATTTAACTACTATATATTATATATGATTATATAATATCATAACTATTATATATTATATTATATACATACTGTAAGTCACAGGTTTTATTATTACGTATTGCAATGTACTGCTGCCGCAAAAGCAGCCACCTTTGTTGGTGACATTAAACCTGATTCTGATAAATAAACAAACAAACAAAATGAGAAATCCAGAAACATTTAGTGGTCAAAGAGGACTGGCAAAAGTTCTCAGACCTACAACATTATGTTTTTCCCTCTTTCCACAGACGCTGGCTGGCTGACTGAGGGTTTCTGCTTTGTTTTAGCTCTTCAGCATCTGTTGTTGCCCTCACAGTGGCTGACTCACCTGCTGAGTGTTTCAGGCATTTCCTATTTTACTTTAGCTTTCCAGCACCTGCCGCTCCTTAACTTTTCAGTAGTGCCATATGTGGTAGCAACATGTGTCATTTTATTTGTTATGGAAAATTACCGGCTGTACAGGGGCTCTTTTCTTGAGAAGAGGTATATAGAACATAGAACACTACAGCACAGGAACAGGCTCTTCGGCCCTAATGTTGTGCCAAACCAATAAAATTAGTAATCAAATGGTGAACTAAACTAATCCCTTCTTCCTACACAACGTCCATATCCTTCCATTTTCCTCATATTCATGTGCCTACCCAAACATCTCTTAAAATCCCGAATAGATCTGCATCTACCACCACCA
The DNA here is from genome assembly GCF_048418815.1 of Hemitrygon akajei. Classification (NCBI taxonomy): domain Eukaryota; kingdom Metazoa; phylum Chordata; class Chondrichthyes; order Myliobatiformes; family Dasyatidae; genus Hemitrygon; species Hemitrygon akajei. The sequence goes on along the minus strand of NC_133138.1, from coordinate 35,982,898 downwards.
CAGGCACCATTGCAGGTACCTACCACTCTCTGTGTAAAAAACTTACCTCTCACATCTCGTTTGAAATTGCCCCCTCTCACCTTAAATGCATAGAGTCACAGAGCAGTACAGCACAGAAACCGATCCTTTGTCTAATCTAGTCCATGCTGAAACCATGTAAAACCCTACTCACATCGACCTGCACTGGGACCACAGCCCTCCATATCGATACTATCCATGTACCTAACATATTCAATCTTCCTTATAACTCAGGTCCTCCAGACCTAGCAACATCCTTGTTATTTTTCTCTGCACCCTTTCAACCTTGTTTACATCTTTCCTGTAGGTAGGTGACCAAAACCACACACAGTACTCCAAATTAGGCCTCACCAACATCCTATACATCCTCAACATGATAACCTATCGTTTGTAGTCAGTACTTTGATTTATGAAGGCCAATGTGCCAAAAGCTTTCTTTATAACCTTATCTACCTGTGACGCCACTTTCAACAAATGATGTACCTGCATTCCCAGCTCCCTCTGTTTTACCACGCCCCTCAGTGCCCTACCATTCACTGTGTAAGACCTACCCTAGTTAGTTCTTCTGAAGTGAAAAACCTCGCACTTGTCTGCATATGCTCTGGTATTAGACATTTCAACCCGGGGAAACAGATATTGTCTCTCAACTCTATCCATGCCTCTCATAATCTTATAAAACTCCAACAGATCTCCCCTCAGCCTCTGCCACTCCAGAGAAAACAACCCAAGTTTGTCCATTATTGCTCATGCCCTTGAATCCAGGCAGCATCCTGGTGAATCTGTTCTGCATCCTCTCCAAACCTCGACAACCTTCCTACAATGGGGCAACCAGAACTGTATGCAATATTGTAGATGCAACCCAACTAGAGTTCTAAAATTAACTGGCAGAAACCATTTATATGCTAAGAGTAGTGAGAGTATAAAGTTGGTGAATAACATGATGCATTTAGAGAGGTAGACACACATTAGAGAAAGAAGATAAAATGGAAGGATTTAGATGTAAAAAATGTAACAAAGTTCATTTATTAACAATATTAGGAGGGAGAGGGGCAAATAAACATACAGTAGTTGCTAACAATATAATAATAACATCTATAAATATTTAATTAAGAGCATATAAAAGACATTTAGGTAAGAACATGCATCGGAAAGGTTCAGTTCAGAGACTCTCAACCTGGGATCCATCGACCCGACTTAATGTTAGGGGTCCATGGCATAAAAAAGGGTAGGAACTCTTGTTTTATAGGGATAGAGCTAAACATAGGCAAGTGGGTCTAGCTTTGCTGAAACTATGGTCTGCAACGATAAGATGAGCAAAAAGGCCTTTTCATATTACTTCATTAGAGAGATGAGATTATTTTTGTTCTTAATTTCAGTCAATGGTGGCATCTAGAACTCACTCTCTCATAGGAATGTGTGCCGACACTTACCGGCTGCCCCCAGCACATACTTAGGTTGTGTTGGTTGTTAATGCAAACAACACATTTCACTGTATGTTTCGATTGTACATGTGTTAAGTAAATTAATCCGAATCAGAATATGTGTCATAAATTCTTCCTTGGTCATGTTGCTCACATCCCATTGCACAGACTGAAATGGCATTGAAAGTTGAGTTAGGGTGGCACAGAGCATAGTAGTTAGCATAAAGCTTTACAGCATCAGTGTCTGGGTTCATTGCATTCCACTGTCTGTAAGGAGTTTGTGGGAGAATACCAGAGTACCTGGTCTCAGAGAGAATATACAACTTCCTTACAGTGAGCTGATGGGAATTGAACCCTGGTCTAGTCCTGTAACGGCACTATGTTAACGGCTAAGCTACTGTGCCACCCCTCACGTTCTCTAGTCTGAACCTCTCAGCTCATCAGTGCACTGCAGGTTTGGGAATCAAGCCACTAACTAAAGATGGGGACATCTGCATCTGTCAGGGAAGGGAAAAGCAAAACGACCAAAGTATAGGGAGCTCTGCAAAACTCATTACAACAGTCGTGCCACTTCCCGCCTGAATCACAGAAAACTGCATCGGAAAACAAGATAATCTAATACATTAATGTCACTCTTCGCCACTCCCCAAATATTGAACAAGGCTTCACTGCAATATGCTTTGCAGACAGCCACTGAATAAAATTAGGCAAGACAGTAAATGTTGGTAATGCCGAAATGAAGGAGGTTCTCCTAATGAGCTATCAGTCAGCAGTAAGAAGTACACAACACACTGAGCAGTTTGCAAACTCCCAGAGGATTCCAGAATTAATGAGACATCAATCTAAGTGTTATTAGTGTTCCTGTTTGAACATTCTGCATTATTTCCTCGGATGGAATTAATTTCCCGGGTCTCTCTGTCTCTGCTCTTGTCCTTTCCACTGAAGCATGGACCGCAGAGAGTGAGAACACCAAAGGGTCCCAAAAATAAAACTCTGTGTAATCTCATTTCACTGATAAAGAGGCAAACACAGTGATAGATGAGTAGCTCGTCAGTTGCACACTGTGAGAAAGTTGAATGAAAGATTAATAGTTCATTTTTATTAAATGTACTTTGAAATTAAATATAATTTGAACTTTATTTTGATTGTTTTTAATTTAGAGATATAGCACAGAATAAGCCATTCCAGCCCTTTGAGGCACACCACACAACAAGCCGGATTTAACCATAACCTAACCACGGCGCGATGACCAATTGACCTACATGCTACTTGGGGTGGTGGAGTGGAGTTACTTCTCTACCAAAGGAGGTGTGAGACGCTCCTTCCCTTCACAACACTGTAGGTCACCATTGGGCAAGATATAATACCTGCTTAGCCTCCTGATCAGGGACACGTATTTAAACTCCTGTTTATGCAACTATCCGTAGTTGCCAGGCAGACTGTTTCTGAATAATATTGATAATGGCTGGGATTACCTGCCCAGAAGATGGCAAAGGCAAAGCACTTTGTAAGTGATCATGATCTTTCTATGACCATGATTGTTCTTGGCAAATTTTTCTGCGGAAGTGGTTTGCCATTGCTTTCTTCTGGGCAGTGACTTACAAGACGGGTGACCCCAGCCATTCTGAATGCCCTTCAGAGACTGTCTACCTGGAGTCAGTGGTGGCATAATCACGACTTGTGATACGCATCAGCTGCTCATACGACCAACCATCACCTGCTCCCATGGCATCACATGACCCTGATCTGGAGGCTAAGCAGGTTCTACACCTTGCCCAAGAGTGACCTACAGGCTAGTGGAGAGAAGGAACACCTTACACCTCCTTTGCTAGAGATGCATCTCCATCCCGTCACCCTCATTAGATTTTTTGAAATGTTTAAGGCCGTGAAGAGCTTCGATAGAGTGATTCAGGATATTCTGTTTCCAATGACAGAAAAAATGATAAATAAAGATTGAAAATTAATCGCCAAGGAACGCAAGAAAGAAAATGGAAAAAAAATCTTATTAAATGAGATTTTATGATCTGGAATATACTGCCTGAGAGGAAAAGCAAGTTCATCAGCAACTTTCAAAAGGGAATTAGATAAATAATTAAATGGAGAAAAGTTACAGGTCTTTGTGGATATAGAAAGGGAATAAGAAATTCTAACTGGTTGTTAACGTCTGGTACAGAGGGGTCACTGCACAGGATCAGAAAAAAAAACTGCAGTAAGTTGTAGAATCAGCCAGCTTCATCTGGAAAACTAGCCTCCTTAGAATGGAGAACGCCTTCAAAAGACGATGCCTCAAATAAGGCAGCATTCATCATTAAGGATCCCCATCAACTAGGACCTGCCCTCTTCTCATTGATCCCATCAAGGAGGAGATACAGGAGCCTGAAGGCACAGAATCAATGTTTTAGGAACGGCTTCTTCCCCTCCATTGTCAGATTTCTGAATAGACAATGAACCCATGTTTATTGTCCATTATTATTCACTCTCTTTTTGCAATGCTTATTTTATTCAAAATTTTATAAATACTTCTTATTGTAATTTATAGGTTTTTATTATTATTATTATTATTATTATGAATAGCAAATTACTGCTGCCTTAGATCAACAAATTTCATGATATATGCCAGTGATGTTAAAGCTGATTCTGGGTTTGAAATTATGTAGACAAATCTTTGAAAGCAGAAGCAAAGATAGAAAGTGACAAAGCCACTTTCTCTGATGTAATGAACTTTAATTAATGCCATTGTTGTATCTGATGTCTGCTCTGATGCATTCTACAATGCCCAGAGGAAATAGGATGCTGGTACACATTCCATCTAGGGTCAGCAAGATGAGGACAAGACTGAGGAACAAAGGAAAGCAGCAGATGTAATGTTTATTAGCTCTGCCTCAACATCACTCTGTCTGGCATTTCCAGATATCATCCCAACAAGGCCTTGCCACAATATAACACAATAGAATATAGAACATAGAACATTACAGCACAGAACAGGACCTTTGGATCACAAAACACTGTTGCAGGAGAGCAGTATCCTTCATCTGGGTCCCCCACTACACAGGTCCTGCTCTCTTCTCGCTACAGCCGTCAGGAGGAAGATACAGGAGTGACAAAACTCACACCACCAGGTTCAGGACCAGTTATTACCCCTCAACCATCAGTTTCTTGAACCAAAGGGGATAACTTCCCTCAACTTTATTTCCCCTATCTTTGAAATGTTCCCACAACCTATGGACTCACTCTCAAGGACTTTTCATCTCATGTTATCAACATATATTTCTAATTTATTTATTTATTATTATTTCTTTGTTTTTGTATTTGTACAATTTGTTGCCTTTTGCACACTGGTTGAACACCCAAGTTGGTGTAGTCTTTCATTGATTCCGTTATAGTTATTATTCTATTGTGCAGTTATTGAAAATGCCCACAAGAAAATGAATCTCAGGATTGTATGTGGTGATATATTTGTACTTATATAATAAACTTACTTTGAACATTGTTGTGCCAACCTTATCTTACTGTAAAATTTATCTCACTCTCCCTTCCAAGATAACACTCCAATGTTCTTTCATCTATGTACCTTGAATGTCCCTAATGTACCTACATCTGCCATGACCAATGGCAAGGTGTTCCACGCACCCGTCACTCTTTGTATAAAAGTGGTTCCCTCTGAGATCTCCCCTATATTTTTCATCAATTACCTTAAGGCTATGCCCCCTTCTTATTCGCCATTTCTGTTCTGGGAAAAAACGTTGCTGTCTCTCCATTTGATTTACGTCTCGTATCATCTTGTACACCTCTATCAAAAGGAAGCAGGATATTTATAAAAACAATTCCAGCAGGGCAGTTAGAAAACCATTCTGTTTAGCATATTCAATATGGTTTTATGAATGTTTAATCAGGTTTAGCAAATCTGCTAGACTGCTTTGAGGATGTGCAGTACTGTGCAAAAAGTCTTGTTCACATTTGTTGTATATAGCTAGGGTTCCTAAGACTTTTGCACAGTGCCATATATTGGTTAAAGTGGGAAGGTGGTTGGCAAATAGAAATAAAAGTACTTAGCTTTGAATTAGCTCAGTAGTATTAAGTGTTATTTGGTAACTGGAAAGATAAAATATACAATACTGTGCTAAATTCTTAGGCAGCTATATATAGCTAGGGTACTTTTACACAGTATTGTAGTAATTTTATATATTGCACAAAAAAACTACTGCTACAAAAAAAATTCATGACATATGTGATTGATGATAAACCTGGGTATCTATTGTGGACTGGACTGAGAGTGGGAAGGGAGCAAGGAGAGGGGAATTGCAGTTGGGAAAAGGGGAAAAGAGGGTGGTGGGAGTGGGAAGCAACAGAGAGGCATTCTGTACAGATCAATAAACCAATTGTTTGGAATCAAATAACCTTGTGTATCAGGGCTGTGTGTGTTTGCACCCATGCCACCACTGTCTCAGCTTAAGACTTTTGTACAGTGCTGTACTTATGTGCCTAAGACTTCTGCATTGTACCATACCAAACATAATAGATGAAGGGGAATGAGGAAATATTCAGTATGTATTCAAAGGAAAGATAAGACTTCTAGCAGTGCAAGGAAACAGGGATTTTTGGGTATTAGAATTGGAATTGGTTTATTGTTGTCAAAATCCCTTGAAACACATGTCTTGCTTACCATCCATGCAGATCAATTCATTACAGAGTGTACTTAGAAGAAGTCAAAACAATAACCAAATGTAGAATAAAATGCAACAGCTACAGAGGAAGTGCGGAGCTGGTAAACAATAAGGTGCAAGGTCATAAAGAGTTTGGGTACAAGTCCATAAATCCCTCAGTATTTCTGTGCAAGGTGATAGAATGGTTAAGAAAGTGTATGGTGTGCTGGTCTTCATTAGTTAGGGGACTGAGTCCAAGAGCTATGAGATAATGTTGCAACTCTATAAAGTTCTGGTTAGACCATCCTTGAAGAATTGTGTTCTGTTCTGGTTGCTTCATTACAGGAAAAATGTGGAAGCTTTAGAGAGAATGCAGAAGAGATTTACCAGCTTGCTGTGTGGATTAGAGAACATGTCTTATGAGAAAAGGTGGAGTGAACGAGGGCTTTCTTCTTTCGAACGAAGGAAGGTGAGAGATAACACATCAGAGGCCTGTAAGATTAAGAGGGTTGTAAATAGAGTACACAGCCAGATCCTTTTTATCAGAGCAAAAACGACCAATGCCAGAATACGTCCATTTAAATAGAGCAGAGGAAACATTATGGGAAATGTCAGAGTTGGATTTTATAGACAGAGTGTTAAGTGTCTGAAATCCACTGCTGGGGCTGATATAATGGGGACATTTAAAAGACTCTTCAATAAGCACATGGATGAAAGAAAAATGGAGGTTTATTGGTTGTGTAGGAGAGAAAGGTTAGATTGATCATGATGTATATAGGTCAACACAACATCTTGCGCCAAAGGACCCCCACTGTGCTGTACTGTTCAATGTTCTATGTTTCAAATTAAAAATAAAAACATGCTGCACAATATTGAAATGCAAGTTGTTAGGATTATTAGAATGATTAGAAGGCAGAAACTAATATTACCAATTATCCTGGTCTGATCATAAAGATGTCCATAGAAAAGTCCACAGCAAAGGAAGTGCACCAGAGCATGTACTTTCTCAACTGTAACACTTTATTCTGCACGTTGTTGATTCTTTTCCTTCTACCACCTCAATATATTAGATCCTCTAATAGAATAAGATGGATTCTTCACCTCACATTCTACCTTGCCATAACTCTTGCTTAGTATTGTCTGCCTACAGTGCACTATCTCTGTAACTGTAACACTTTATTCTACACTTTGTTATTGTTTTACCTTCGACTACCTCAGTGCAAAGGCACTGTAGTATAACAGTCACTGTAACCTTTTACACTGCCAGTAAAATTCTTGTCGCTGTCTGTAAGGAAATCGTACATTCTCCATGTGACTGCATGGATTTCCTCCAGGCCGTCCGGCGTTCTCCAACATTGCTCAGATGTACAGTTAGGCTTCATGAATTGTGGGCATGCTATGTTGCCGCCAGAGCAGACTGCCCCCAAGCACATCCTCGGACTGTATCGGTCATTGATGCAAATGGCACATTTCACTGTGGGTTTCGACGTTTCGATGTACATGACAAATAAAAGCTAATCTTCATAATCTAATCTAATCAATGAATCAAAGTTATGCAAGACAAGCCTTTCACTGTGACCTGATACATGTGACAAAAATAAACCAATATTACCAAATTTACTACCTCATTACACAGATATGCTGAAATGATCTGTATGTACACTGTGGAAAACAAACCTTTTCTCTGGAAGTCAATATACGTGACATTAATAAACCAACTATTAGAAAAAAGAGAGCTGAGGGTAAATGGGGCATTTTCAGACTGGTAATCAGTAACTAGTGAGTGACACAAGGATTATTACTGAGCCAACAAGAACTTCCTTTATTAATAACTTAATGATTAAAGATCAGCTTTATTTGTCACATGTACAGTTCTGTGCAAAAGTATTAGGCATGTATATATGTAAAAACTAGGGTGCCTAAGACTTTTGTACAGTACTGTATATTATGTCTTTCTATTTACCAAAATAACACTTAATACTACTGAGTTAATATAAAGCTAAGTACTCTCATTTCTATTTCCAAACCACCTTCGTATTTTAACCAATATACAGTGCTGTGCAAAAGTCTTAGGCACATATATATAGCCAGGGTGCCAACTGTAGTAATTTTATGCATTGTGCTGTACTGCTGGCACAAGAAAAAACTCATGACATACGTGAGTGATGATAAACCTGACTCTGATATGGGTCTCTGTTGTAGACCAAGAGTGGGCAGTGGCAGAGACAAGGGAATCATGGTTGGAAAAAGGGGAAGGGAGAGGGGAGGGAATGGGAAGCACCAGGGAGACATTCTGTAATGATGAATAAAACAACTGTTTGCAATCAAATGACCTTGCCTGATGACTCAGGGCTGGTTGTGTCTACACCTTCACCGTCCCCACCTCTGGCACTCCTTCTCTGCCCCTGTCCCACACCACTCTCACAGAGCTCTACCTTTGCCATCCCTTGCATAATGGTTTTCTAACTGTCCTGCTGCAGTCATTTTTTCTCATTTGGATAAAGGTGTACAAGATGATAAGAGGCATAGATTGAACGGACAGTCAGCACCTTTTTCTCAGAGCAGAAATGGCTAATACAAAGAGGGCATCATTTTAAAGTGACTGGAGGAAAATATAGGGAATGTCAGAGAGATTCTATTTTACAAAGAGAGTGGCAGGAAGATGAAACAACCTGCCAGTGCTAGTGGTAGAGCCATAAACATTAGGGAAATTCAAAGGTCCTTTACACTGGCACATGAATGACAGAAAAATGTAGGGTTATGGTGGAGGGAAGTCTGAGATTAATCTTAGAGTAGATTAACAACATTGTGGGCCAAAGGGCATGTTCTATGCTGTAATGTTCTACATTCTATATTCTATTCTCTCAAACTAGGCAGAGTTATGTTGCTGTGTTGACTATTCATCAATGGAACTAGGTTTGGAAGCTCACTACACAACTCTTAATTAATCAAAGATTGCATTTTATTGTCTCTGCACAAACAACAACGTAACTATGTTGACCCCGGGCCAACAACTTAGAACATGAATTTTACAGTTCTCTTTGTACCAATACTCACTCAGACCTTCTATCCAATTTATAACACTGAAATAGGGGATTTCCACTGGCCAGACGACTGATCCTTCTTGTCCCAGCTCCTGGCATGGGGGTTCTTCCTTGCTATGGTGGGTCTCTGCAGAGAGTTATCGCTGACTTGTATTTGAAAACCTCTGCTGTTATATTTATTCCTTACTAGTTCAAATGTTGCATTTCAGTTTATTGTCTATGGGTCATCTGACTGACCTTTAACACCTTCTTATTGGCTCTGGTTCATTTATTCCACTTCTTCTCCAAATGCCAACTGACAACTGGTAATTTATGGCTCTTTGTTTTAAATTAATTACCAAACCAGCAACCAGCTTGATCTCTCAGAGCAGACACAGACCCGAACATTCAGAAACCTGCAATGAACATCTCGGAAGTAACTTGTATTTGCAAATGATCTCTAGTCCAGTAGATTATCTGGAACATCATTATGTCTACTTTAAAACAACAAATGCCAAATGACTCCAGTTCACAAGATGCAGGATGTAGAGCAGCCTCCCAAAATGGCAGCCTCCATTCGTTTGATCTTATGGCAAGAATAATTAGTTTGTCTGCTTCCACTGTCCTCGAGCCACTTGAGTTTGATGTTTTTTTTTCATATTTTAATTCCTCTATGGCCAACAGTTGCAAGACCTGGCCAGGAAGATATCTGGAAATGCAAGAGTGATGTTGAGGTAGCACTAATCAACATTGCATCTGCTGATTTTCCTTTTTTCTTCAATCTTGTTCTCATCTTGGTGGAATGTGTACTAGTATCCTATCTCTTCTGGGCACTATAGCACTATGTATTGATCAGTTGTCTGCACATGCACTGTTGTCTATGCATGCACATTGTTTGCTCTCTCTCTCTCATTGCAAAGTCATCTCCAGCATGCATACTGTTATTTTCTATATACATAGTTGTGCATAGATACAGCAAATTTGCGACAAGTATGAATCTGAATGTCATAAGTTATCAGAACTGCACCAACAGTAACAGAACGAAACAATGACAATTAAACAGCACGAGAAGGCTGTCACCGATGTGAACAAAGGAATGCGTGAGTAACAGTAAAAAACATGCTGAATTTAAAGTGAAAATAACATGGCAATGGCTTCAGTCAGGAATGTTTATTAATTTGATAGTGCTAATGAAGGCTGGCAGTCACATATCAAGAGGGTTGAACTGTATTGTAATGCAAACAACGTGGAGCAGCAAAGGAAATCCTGTTCACTTCTTAGCTTAATGGGCCCAAGAACGTATGGTCTCTTATGCAACCTTGTCACCTCTGAAAAGTCAGCAAGCAAGATGTTTGACAAAAGTGTTACAATTTTACAAAATCTCTTGAGCCCTAAACTGCTGGCAATAGCTGAGAGAATTAGCTTTTACAAAGGAACCAGTCAAAAGATGAAAGCCTTTCTGAATACTTTGCAGAACTTCACAAACTTTCCCAGTGCTGTGACTTTAGAGGTGGACTTTTCTGATGCATTAAGGGACAGGCTTGTATGAGGCATGCATAGTCAAAGCACTCAAGTGAGGCTACTGGCAGAAAGAGACCTATTTTTAGAACAGGAATTGACCATTGCAATATCATTAGAGACTACCACATGGGATGCAACAGAACTTCAGAAAAAGAGGTTAGAATGTGAAATGCACAACACGTCCCTGAATGGTGAAAAAAGCCAAAAATATTATCGATGTGGCAAATCCTTCAGTGAAGCAAATGACAGTTGGTTTAAAGAAGAATTCTGCAGAAAGTGTCACAAACAAGGTCACGTAGAGAGAGGGTGCAAAGCCAACAAAAAGCACACCAAGTGAAGCCTCAAACACAAAACTAAGCAAATGCATAAAGTTACTAAATGTAAAATGGAATCAGACAACATAGAGTATGACAAAGGTGAACTGTTCTGCATAGAACTGCATTGTATTGCTGAGTAGATCACAATATAATATGGTTTAAAATAGTTTTGTGTGATGTAAAACTGAAAATGGAGGTGGATACAGGGTTAGCTTTGTCCATTATTCCAGAGACTGATTTACAACAGACTGTTTTCTAAGGTACCATTAGAGAAGACCTCTGTGATGCTAAAGACTTACACAGGTGAAAAAGTGTGTCCCAAAGGCAAACTGAAAATAAATGTGATGTATAGAGGCCAAACACAGCAGTTAGAACTTTATGTATTGAAAAGTGGAGGACCAGCACTTTTTGGAAGTGAATGGTTGAGAAAATTCCAGCTAGACTGGCACTCAATCAAAGCTCTCAGTGCGACATCAACAGGCAACTGCAGCCCAAATGGTAACACTAACCAGAGGCTGTCACAGCTGCTTAATGCTAATTAGAAGGCATTTGAGAAGGGAATAGAAAAACAGATCGAAACCTTGGCAAAAGCTGTTCAGGATGCCAAAAAGTTCAAAATGCACCCCCACAGGCATGGTCACGCACATGGGAGTAGCTGTTGTTACCATGGCAAAGGGCACATATTGACTTTGCTGGGCCATTCATGGACTCCATGTTTCTGATTGCTGTGGATGCTTATTCTAAGTGGCTGGAGGTTATACCAATGAATTCAACCACCTCAGCAAAGACTGTCATCACTCTGAGGACTATGTTCGCTAGAAATTGCTTATCAGAACAAATTATGAGTGACAACGGACCACAGTATACATCAGATGAATTCAGACAGTTCACAAAGAAAGTTAGCATCAGGCACTTCAAGTTAGCTCCACATCACCTAACAATGAATTTAGCTGAAAGGTTTATCCAAACCTTCAAGAAGTCTATTAAAGCAATGGACAAGGAGGACATTCCTCTATGGTACAAGGTGGAGAACTTCCTTTTTTGTGTATCAGAATTTGCTATCCATAATAATAATTTTTTAAAAACTGTAAATAACAATAAGTATATATAAAATGTTGAATGAAATAGGCATTGCAAAAAGAGAGTGAAAAATAATGGACAATAAACATGGGTTCATTGTCCATTCAGAAATCTAATGTGGAGGGGAAAAAGCTATTCCTGAAACATTGAGTTTGTGTCTTCAGGCTCCTGTATCTCCTTGATGGGATCAATGAAAAGAAGGCATGTCCTGGGTGATGGTCATTTTGCAGCAGCAGTACACTGCAATTCATAATAATAATAATAATATAAAAGGCCTTTATATTATAATAATAATAATAAGCATATATAAACAATTAAATCAAACAAGTTGTCCAAAAAGTCAGACAAAAATGTGAGGTAGTGTACATGGTTTCAATATCCATTCAGAAATCTGGTGGCAGAGAGGGAGAAGCTGTTTCTGCATCATGTATGTGTCTTCAGGCTCTTGTAAACATAGAAACATAGAAAATAGGTGCGAAAGTAGGACATTCGGCCCTTTGAGCCTGCACCGCCATTCAGTATGATCATGGCTGATCATCCAACTCAGAACCCTGTACCTGCTTTCTCTCCATACCCCCTGATCCCTTTAGCCACAAGGGCCATATCTAACTTCCTCTTAAGATTAAACTTCCTCCTAAGCCCTCTTTGGTGGCAACAATGAGAAAGAAGCATGTCCAAGGCTATAGGGATCCTGAATGATGGATGCTGCCTTTTTGATGCATCGCCTCTTGAAGGTGTTCTCCATTCTGGGGAGGCTAGTGCTCCTGATGGAGCTAGCTGAGTTTACAACTTTTCCTGATCTGTGCAGTAACCCTTTGTACCAGATGGTGATGCAACCAGTTAGACTTTCTTATTCCCCTTCTATTTCCACAAAGACCTATAACTATTCTCCATTTAATTATTTATCTAATTCCCTTTTGAAAGTTGCTGATGAACTTGCTTTTCCTCTTAGGCAGTATATTCCAAATCATAAAATCTCATTTAATAAGATTTTTTTTCCATTTTCTGTCGTGGGTTCCTTGGTGATTAAGTTTTGATCTTTATTTATCATTCTTTCTTTCGTTGGAAATAGAATCTCCTGAATCACTCTAACAAAGCTCTTCATGGCTTTAAACATTTCAAAAAATATAATGAGGGTGGTGAGGTGGAGATACATCTCTACCAAAGGAGGTGTAAGTCGCTCTTTCCCTCCACTCACCAGCAGCTGATTCTTGGACAAGGTACAGTACTATACCTGCTTAGACAACCCCTCCCCCCCACCACTCCCAGACCTTCTGTGCAATGCTGATACCATTCTGGTAAATCACAAATGTCTGAGATCCATCTTAAAAGTGTCCACAATTTTACAAGGGTGTTGACTAGACTCGGGGATCTGAGTAATACGAAAAGTTTGAACAAGTTAGGACTTTAATTTCTGAAGCATAGGAGAATGAGGACAGATTTGATGGACATGTATAAAATTATGGGTGGTATAGACAGGGTAAATGCATGCAGACTCTTTCCACTGAGATTGAGTGAGACTAGAACTAGAGGTCATAGGTTAAGGATGAATGGTGTAATGTTTAAGGGGATCACAAGGGGAAACTTCTTCACTCAGAGGGTGGTAAGAGTGTAGAAGAGCTGCTAGCAGATGTGGGTTCAATTTCAACATTTAAGAGAAATTTGGGTAGATACATGAATGGAACTCTTAAAAACTTCATCTGAAATATACATTACTGTGCATTGGTCTTAAGGAACATTATACATAGCTAGGGTGGCTAAGACTTTGGCACAGTTCTATATATTATGTCTTTCCCGTTAGCAAATGGCACTTAATACAAAGCTTACTTCTGTTTCCCAACCACCTTCCTGTTTTAACCAATACACAGTATTCTGTTGTAATTTTATGTGTTGCATTTTACTGCTGTCACAAAAGAAAATGAACTTCAAAGCACATATGAATGATGATAAACCTGATTCTGATGTGGGTCTCAAATGTGGATTGAGAGTGGGAAGGAGTCAGAGAGAGGGGAATCATAGTTGGGAGAAGGGGAAGGGAGAGGGGAGAGAGTGGGAAGCACCAGAGAGACCATTCTGTAATGGTCAATAAGCCAATTGTTTGGAAACAATGATCGTTATTTCAGGGCTGGGGATGTCATTCCTGCCACCTGTTCCACAACCCTTCCTGACGGTGCTCCACCCTCACCATTCGCAACATCTATTGCAACAGCCAGATTTACAAACTCATTGTCCACTCTCCATTGACAAATACAATACTGTGCAAAAGTCTTAGGCACCTTAGTGACATATATATCTATACAGTATGTATAGATGTGTGTGTGTGTGTGTGTGTGTGTGTGTGTGTGTGTGTGTGTGTGTGTGTGTGTGTGTGTCTGTGTGTCTGTGTATTTTTCATGTCAATGACCAACACAGTCCAAAGATGTACTGGAGGCACCCTGCAAGTATCACCATACTTCTGGCACCAGCAGGTGTGACAGTAGCATAGCAGTTAGTGCAATTCTATTACAGCTTTGGGCGTCACAGTTTAGAGTTCAATTCTGACACTGCCTGTAAGGAGTCTGTACATCCTCCCCATGGAACGCATCCTCTGGACGCTCCAGTTTCCAAAGATGTACCAGTTAGTCAGAGAATTAGTCATTGTAAGTTGTACTGTAATTAGGCTAGTGTTAAATTGATGGGTTGTTGGCAGCACAGTCCTTTGGGCCAGACTGTAAACAGCTTGCTGTAATAGTGATGAGACCTCGGAGAGATGGAAAATAGGGGGAAGGAAGACCCCAGTGATCCTGTCTGCAGCTTATACCACCCCTCCATAGGTTGCTGCGGTTCGATGCCTTGCAGCTTCCGTACCATACAATGATGCAGCCAGACAGGACACTCTTGATGGTGCTCCTGCAGAAGGTTGTTAGAATGGATGTGGGAGCCTTGCATGCCTCAATCTGTCAGAAAGTGTAGATTTTGCTAAACATACAAAGTTAGCAGTATGTACATACAAAAGTAATTTGAAAGACATCGAAAGACAGGTGGAATGTTGGTCCTTTTTTCAGGGGTTATGGAGCAATGGTATGATAGAGTGGTGAAGCCATATCTGTATGGTTTTGGTGGAAGCATTTAAAAAACAATACACTTGTAGCAACAAACACAAGAGATTCTGCAGATGCCAGAAATCCAGAGTCCCCATGAAGGATCACAGCCCAAAATGATATTCCTCTCCAGAGATGTTGCCAAACCTGCTCATTTTCTCCAGCAGTTTGTGTGTGTTATACTTATAACAAACACAGCGGTGAGTAGATTGACTAAATTGAGTCCTATAATGAAGAGTTTAAACTACTCAGCCCATCAAGTCTGTTCCACCATTTCATCGTGGCTGATCCGTTTCCCTCTCAACCCCTTTCTCCTGCCTTCTCCCCAAAACTTTTCATGCCCTGACTAATCAAGAACCTATCAACCTCCACCTTAAATACATCCAGTGAGCTGGCCTCCACAGCTGCCTGTGGCAACAAATTTTTGAGATTCATATCCTTACAGGCTGCCACAAAAGAAAGAAACAGAGTAGAACCTATTTTTAAAAAGACCATCAAACACCAGATGTGCAGAAAAAATATGTCATTCAAATAATAAAGGTAAATAATAGAAGGACATCTTTCTATTCTGATGTTGTGTCCTCTAGTCCTAGACTTCCCCACCACAGGAAGGGAATCCTCTCCACATCCACTAGGCCTTTCAACTTTTTTGAATGTTTTTGTACAAAGAAGCAGTCAGCAGTATTGGTCTACAAATTATTAAAGAAGTAGAGTTGATTTTAAGACTTTGAGATAAGAAGGAGCTTTCTTGGATGTTTCCCACCAGTGGAGTTAACTATACTCATTGATCACTTTTTTTAGGTACACCTATATATCTGCTTGTTGATGTAAATATCTCATCAGCCAACAATATGGCAGCAACTCAATGCATAAAATCATGTAGACATGGTCAAAAGGTTCAGTTGTGTTCAGACAAAACATCAGATTGGAGATGAAATGTGGTCTAAGTGACTTTGATATTGGAATGATAGTTGGTGCCAGACAGGGTGGTTTGAGTATTTCAGAAACTGCTGATCTCCTGGGATTTTCATGCATAACAGCCTAAAGTTTATATGAGAATAGTATGAAAAGCAAAAAAAAACACCCAGTGTGCAGCAGTTCTGTGTTGAAAATGCCTCGTTAATGAGAGAGATCAGAGGAGAATGGCTACACTAGTTCAATCTGACAGGAAGAGGACAGAAACACAAATAAACATGCATACTACAGTGGTGTGCTGAAGAGCATCTCTGGGTGCCCTGCATTTTTGAAACTTGAAGTGGGTGGGCTTTAGTAGCAGGGACCACAAGCATGAATTGCTGTTGCAAGAAAGCACCATCCATCATTAGGAACCCCTCCACCCAGGTCATGCTCTCTTCTCACTGCTCTCATCAGGAAGAGGTTACAGGAGCATCAAGATTCACACCAAAAGGTTCAGGAGTAGTTACTGCCCCTCAACAATCCAACTCTTGAACCAAAGGGAATAATTTCACCTAGTTTCTGTTATGGTTATTATTCTCAAACATCAGAATATATGCAGATGCTGGAAATCCAAGCAACACCTAGAAAATACTGGAGGAACTCAGGAGGCCAGGCAGCATCTATGGAAAAGAGGAAACAGTGGACAGTTTGGGCCAAGTCCCTTCATTAGGACTGGAAAAAACATGCCAGACTTCTCATCTTTTTTTTTCCAATCCTGATGTAGAGTCCTGGCCCGAAATGTTAAATGTTTACTCTTTTCCACAGATGCTGCCTGGGCTGCTGAGTTCCTCCAGCATGTGTTTGTGTGTTGCATGGTCATAATTCTATAGATTTGTTGAGTAAGTTCACAAGAAAATGAATCTCAGCTTTGTATATGGTGACATATGTACTTTGATAATACATTTACTTTGTACTTTGAACCTACTGGAGGTACTTAATAAAGTGGCCACTGAGGTACAGGAGGTCACGGAGTGCATTCCCAAGTCAGAATGGTGTGTGGCATGTGGCTTGGACAGCAACTTCTAAGTGATGGTGTACCTGTGCCTTGCACTCTTGTCCTTCTATCTCATAGAGATCTGAGTTTGGAAGATCTTGTCTAAAGAATCATGGTGAAGTGCTGCAATCTATCTCATAGATGGTACAGGTTGCTGCTACTGTGATCAGTGGTGGGCTGAGTAAACATTTGTGGATGGGGTGCATATTATGCAGGCTGCTGTATCCTGAGTAGAGTCAAGCTTGTCGAGTCTTTTTGCAAAATCCCTCATCCAGACAAGTGGAGAGTGTTCTGTCGCACTCCCGACTTGAGTCTTGTAGGTGGTGGACAGACTTTGTGGAGTTTGGAACTCATAGAGAAAGTGTGGAAAAATGGGCTTCAAAATTGCAGATGGACTTTAATGCAGACAAGTGTGAGGTTTTGCATTTCCGTAGGACCAACAGGGGTAGGTCTTACCCAGTCAACGTGGAGGGAACTATGGAGTGTGGTAGAACAAAGGGATTTGGGAATACAGGTATATAATTCATTGAATGTTTCATCATAGGTAGATAGGGTCATAAAGAAAGTAAAGAAAACTTTTGGCACATTGGCTTTCATAAATTAATGCATTGTATACAGAAGATGGGATGTTATGTTGAAGATGGTGGTGAGGCCTAATTTGGAGTATTGTGTGTATTTTTAGTCACCTACCTACAGCAAATATGTGAACAAGACTGGAAGAGTATAGGAAAATTTACTAGAATGTTGCTGGTTCTGGAGGACCTGAGTCATAAGGAAAGATTAAATAGGATAGGATTCTATTCATTACAACGTAGAAGTTTGAGAGGATATTTGATAGAGGTATGCAAAATAATGAGGAGTATAGATAGCATAAATACAAGCAGGCTCTTTCCACTAAGGTTGGGTGTAACTACAACCAGAAGTCATTGGATAAGGGTGAAAGGTGAAAAATTCAAGGGAACATGAGGGGAAGCTTTTTCACTCAGATGGTCGTGGGAGTGTGGGATGAGTTGCCAGCACAGTGATGCACGCAAGTTCAGTTTTAATGTTTATGCAAAGTTTGGATAGGTATGTGGATAGTAGGAGTATGGAGGGCTATGTTTCAGGTGAACATCAATGGAAGTAGGTTCCAGCATGGACTGGATTGGCCAAAGGGCCTGATTCTGTGGTGTATTTCTCTATATCTCTCTCTCTAAGACTTTTGCACAGTACTGTATATAATGAATAGGTGGTTTAATGACTTAACATTCTTTATTAGAAATTTCCCATCCAATTATTGCCTCTACATTCTCTCGTTAGTCACAGGTTTGTCAAGCCTTCCTTGTCAATATTTATGCATTTAGGCTTGCATATGAGTATATCAAATCACCATGAAAACCTGCCTACAATACGTTATTGTTAAGGAAGGGCATCAGATTTAGCTTTACAGAAAATAGCTAAATTAAACAAGGAGGCAACCTTTGAAAGAAGAATCGATGGATGACAGAATCTGGAGCAAATAATCTTCTGGAGGAACTCGAAGGGTGGAGCAGTACCTGTGGAGGGAAAGGGATGATTGCTGTCTAGGGTCGAGATCCCTAAATTATCATGGTGGTTATAAATCTGGCACAGGCCTAGTTGCTTTTCCAGTGTTCATCAGAATCAGGTTTAAGATTACTTGCATGTGTCATGAAATGTGTTGTTTTGAGGCAGCAGTACACTGCAATGTGTAATTAAAAAAACTATAAATTGCAATAAGGAATTTATATATAAAATTAACTTAAGTAAGTAGTGCAAAAAGGGAAAAATAGTGATGTAGTGTACATGGGTTCATTGTCTGTTCAGAGATATGATTCCAGAGGGGAAGAGGCTGTTGCTTCTTTGAGCGTGTGTCTTCAGGCTTCTGTATCATAAGAAATAGGAGCAAGAGGGGGCCATCTGGCCCATTGAGCCTGTTCCACCACTCAATAAGATCATGACTGATTTGGCCATGGACACATCTCCACCTACCTACCTTTTCCTCATAACCCTTAAATCCCCTATGCAAAAATATACTATGTATCATGTCTCTCATGGTGACAATGAGTTGAGGGCATTTCCTTAATGATGGACGTCGTCTTTTAGAGACATCACTGTTTGAAGGTGTCCTCCAAGCTGGCGAGTGTCTATGATGGAGCTGGCGCTCCATCACAGTGCTTAGGGTAGAAGATCCTTCTCAAGCTGCCGGAGATGAGAGTTAGCAAAAGCTCTTCATGGTGATTGTTTTCATTTAGAATCAGATTCTGGTGTATTAGGGTGTGGTAAATTATTACCACTATGTTTTAGCTGTCTCAAATAACATGAAACGTGTTGTTTTGTGACAACAGCACAGACTTACAGGTAGCGTAGCAATTAGCGCGACGCTATAGCAGCTCGGGGCGCCGGAGTTTGGAGTTAATTTCCGGCGTTATCTGTGGGAAGTTTCTACATTTTCCCATGAGCTGCATGGCTTTCATCCAGGTGCTCTGTTTTCCTCTCACAGTTCAAAGATGTACCAGTTAGGAGGTTAATTGGTTCATTGTAAATTGTCCTGTGATTAGGTTAGAGTTAAAATCAATGGGTTGCTGGGTGATATGTCTCGGTGTTCTGGAAGACCCTATTCAGGACTGAATCCCGAAATAATTAAAATAAATAGACCTTCTTAGTGTTTTTGGCATTTTCTGTTTTTATTTCAGATTTCCTGTATTTTTTAAATATATTCTTTCACTTACATCTTCAGCTATTATGGTGGGATTGTGAATTCACATCTTGGAAATTATTTTCCAAACCAGTGGATTGTTTGTCTGCTGGCTAGTAAGGTGCTGCCATAACCCATCATTCAGACTCTCCAGAGTAATGAGCTTCAGATTTCACAAGCAGTCTGATATTATGACTTGGTCTCAGGTTTCTGTAGAAGGCACCCAAATGGGAACCCAGATCCTGAACTGACAAGGGAAGAGTTAAATGGTTGACTAAAGCTGAAAAGAAATTGTCTTAGTTTATGGAATATTATACATTGGTTGGGTGATTTTTCTTAATAAAGACAACTTGAAACACTTTGATGTTTATTTCATAATGCTTTACAGCCTGTGAATATTAGCATGCCAATATTTAACACTTGTGTAAGACATCACTGGAACTGCTGTTATGATGGAGATTTAAAGTGGCTGAGAATTCTCACTCAGCAGTTCTGTTTTAATCTGCTGCGAATGACACAGGTAATTGGAAACTGCAGGTGTAAAAACTCTTTTAATAATGTCTGTTGGTTCATCCATGTATAAACGTTTAATTGTCAGTCCATTTTGTCACCTGTGAGCCACTACCTCATACAGTCTTAGAGTCAACTAGCATAGAAACATCCTCTGATGCCCAGCCAAGACAGTCTCATTTCCCTGTTCCTCTCCATCTTAAATCCAGAACTTCTTTACCCTGTAACTTTGCTCTTGGTTTAACACTCAGTGGCCACTTTATTAGGTACCTCCTGTACCAAACGTGGGTAGCGGGGTGGAGAAACATTTCAACTATCGCTGGATGGCCGTACGAGCAGCTGGTGCATATCACAAGCCCTGGTTATGTGACCACTGACAATTCAAATTCACACTACTTAAGAAGCTGTAGAGATTTGTGGACTCTGCCAAAAACATCAGAGGCATATCCCTCCCCCTGCCCTCTTTGCAGTTTGGGACGTTGAAGGTCGGAGTTCAATTCCAGTGCCGTCTGTAAGGAGTTTGTAAGTTCTCCCCATGACCGCATGGATTTCCTCCCACAGTCCAAAGACATACCAATTAGTAGGTGAATTGGAGATTGTAAATTGTCCTGTGATTAGGCTAGGGTTAAATAAGTAGGTTGCTGGGTGGTGCAACTCGTTGTGTGTGAAGGGCCAGTTCCACGCTCTATCTCTAAATGAATAAATAAACAAGTTGCTAAGATATATGTTCTGAAGAGCTGTGAGGTGAAGCTTTCACAAAGTTCACTTTGATCCTCGACAGTACAGTGACTGTTCTGGTGCACAGGCAGCATGTTACATCTAAAGGGAGCAAATCATCTACTTCCAAACACTGCTTGCTTCCATCTCCCACCCCAAAATAAAAAGCGAGAGCACTGAGCTTTTGCTCTTTGATCATCTGCTTACTGTGTCCAACACCAAGCTTCACAAATGATTTGTTTGAAAGACAAACTGCTGTAGGAGAAAGAGAGAAAGACAGACCAAAAGGAATTCTGAATGAAGGAATAAAAGGAGTCAGAGGTAATGCAGAGGAGGGGGGGCTACAGGTTTGACTTTGGAACAAGCAGGGGTACTCCAGGATTCAGTCGTTACCCCAAGTTTGTAATTGAATTCAAGTTGTATGATTTTCTTCAACACTGTGTGGTTTAAGATCCACTTAGAATCATTTGGCACAGAAATAGGCCCTTCAGCCCATCATGTCTGTGCTGACCTGCAAGCACCCACAAGAGAAGAAAAAGCAATTCCCAGCAGGCTTTTTTAATTGCCCCTAATTTCAGTATCTGCTGTCTCTTGGGTCCCCAGAGTAAAACTGTAAGACCATTGGACATAGTAACACAATTAGACCATTCAGCCCATCAAGTCTGCTCCACCATTCCATCATGGCTGATTTATAATCCCTCTCAACCCCATTCTCCTGCCTTCTCCCCATGACCTTTGACACCTTGACCAATCAAGAACCTCTCAACCTCCGCTTTGAATATATCCAATGACTTGGCTTTCCAGCCACCTGTGTCAATGAATTCCACAGATTCACCCCCACATGGCTAAAGAAATTCCTCTTCATCATCATCTCTGTTCTTGTATTCTGATAACTATAAGATTATTGATATTAATATTAGTATTCCTCGAGTGGCCTCACTGACACCCTGTGTAACTTTACCAAACCTCCTTATTCTTGAACCTCAATCCTTTCGCAATGAAATCCTAAATGTTGTTTATATTTAATCCTGCTGTAACCCTGTTTCATTCTTCCCAGAACCTTCCACCAAAATTCTGCTCCAGCCACTGCACTCCTCCATACATTATGGGCAATTATCATTGACAAAATTACCAATCAAATAGCACATTGTTGGCACTTGAAAGTAAACTGGAGAGTCTGCAGGAAACCCATGTGGTCACAGGTGCGACAGAAAAGTCCTTGTTTGAGACCTATCTAATTTTGAAATGTCTAGACAGAGTGGACATAGAGAAGATGTTTGCAATCATGGGGAAAGCTAGGACAAGAGAGCTCAGCTTCTGAATACCAGAATGTTCCCAAAGTGGCTTCATGGGCCCCTTGCTTAAAGTTTTTGTCCCTGACAGAAGTAAGGTGGGAAACCCTGCTAAAACAAAGATGAAGAATTGCTTTAGCCAGAAGGTGGTGAATCTGAGGAATTCATTCCTGTGGCACCTAAATCATTTGGTAAATTTAAAGCAGAGATTGATAGGTTCTTGATTATTAAGGGCATCAAAGGTTATGGGAAAAAGGCAGCAGAATGGGGTTAGAGGGATAATAAATCAGCCGTATTGAAATGGCAGAGAATAATCGATAAACCAAATAGCCTAATTCTGCTCCTATGTCTTAGGGTCTAAGTCCAGAATACATCCTGAGTATAGGCAATTTCTCACTCATGTCACACGAGCTAGGGCATATATCTGTGCACTTCCTGTTGTGACTAACCATTGTAACCCCAAATCAATTCCATTTCAGAGACTTATGTAATGCTGTTATTCTCTAACCAACATCTTCATAGGGTCATAGAACCATACAGCTTGGCTAAAGGCCCTTCTGTTACCAATCCATACTGACCAAGATGCCATTCCAAGTTAGTACCATTTGTCCATGTTTGGTCCAGATCTAGCTAACCCTTTACTGTCCAATTCAGAATCAGAATCAGGTTTGTTATTACTGAAATACAGCATATAGATAGATATAGCCAGGGTGTCTAAGACTTTTGCGCAGTACTGTATTTTTCAACATGGAGCAGAGAGCAGGTTTGTAAATCTGGCTGGAAGCAAAGAATGTTGGAAATAGCGAGGGTGGAGTGCTGCCAGAGGGATATGTGACAGGTGGCAGAGAAGGAGTGCCGGGGTGGGGGGTGAATAGAGGGGTGTGCAGACACACAAAACCCTGAGACACCAGGCAAGGTGATTTGATTCCAAACAACTGGTTATTGATCATTACGGAATATCTCTCTGGTGCTTTCCACTCCTCTTCTCTCCCTTCCCCTTTTCCCCACCATGATAACCCTCTTATTGCCCCCTTCCCATTTTCAGGCCACATCCACTTCAAGGTTTATGTGTTGTGTGTTCACAGATGCTCTTCTGCACACCACTATAGTAACCTATTATTATTTGGGTTACTGTTGCCTTCTTGTCAGCTTGAACCAGTCTGCCCATTGGCCTCTGACTCCCTCATTAATAAGGCATTTTCAAACACAGAACAGTCGCTTACTGGATGTTCTTTTGTTTCTCACACCATTTTCTGTAAACTCCAGAGACTGTTGTACATGAAAGTCCCAGGAGATCTGCAGTTTCTGAGATACTCAAACCACCCTGTCTGGCATCAACAATTATTCATTGGTAAAAGTCACTTAGCACAAATCTTCTTCATTCTGATATTTGGTCTGAACAACAACTGAATGGCTCAACCGTGTCTGCATGCTCTTAGGCAGTGAGTTGCTGCCACATCATTGGCTGATTAGATATTTGAATTAGTGAGCAGGGGTACAGGTGTACCTGTGTACGTGGCCTTTTCAACTTCCGCAAAGAGACTAAACTTGCATTGCAAAGGAGCACTTCATGTTCTATTTGGGTAGCCTCTAATCTGATAGCATGAACATCTGTTTCTCTAACTTCAAATAATTACATCCCCTCATGTTCATTCTTTTTCCATTCCCCATTTTGGCTCCCCTGTCATCCCCTCTCTTCTCCTCACCTGCGCATCACCTTCTTCTGGTGGCCCTCTTCCTTCCCTTTCCCCTATGATCATCAGTCCCCTCCTATCAGATTCTTTCTTCTTCAGCCTTTACCTTGTCGACCTACCATCTCCCAGCTTCTTACTTCATCTTTCCCTCCCCCAACCACCCACCTTCCTCCTTAGCTGGTCTCACCGATCAGCTTATACTTCATCCCCTCTTCCCACCATCTTATTTGGCTTCTGCTCCATTCCTGATGAAGAGTCTGAAACATTGACTGTTTATTCCTCTCTGTTGATGTCACCTGATTTGCTGAGTTCCTCCAGCATTTTATATATTTTCTCAAGATATCCAGTGCCTGCAGAAACTCTTGTGCTTATAACAGTGTAGGGGATTCCACCACATCTTCGGCACAGTTGATTTCAAATTTCAAGGTAAAATTTAATTATCATTTATCCATACATGAATATGGCCAAATGAAACAGAGTTCCTCCAGGGCCAAGGTGCAAAACACATTACCAACAGCACACTGCACATAGAGCAGAGCACAAATAGCACATATAGCTCTGATTTCAGGAAAAAACACGCGGTCATAAAGAGAAAAATAGTAATAAAATGACACAAGTCCCTGTGTGGCATGACTACGTTGATGGTAAGTTGCCAAGTCCAGCTTGTTCTTACACCAAACACTGCAGGGCAGCACCACCACAGCATCTCCTCCCCTGGGCGACTGCCACAGGTGCACCCATGGCTATGGCCCAGTCCTTGTCACAACGAGGCAAAGTAGCTCCTCAACCATTGGTCACACCAATGAACTAGTGAACTGGACTTGCAGTTTTCTACATTACCAATGTAAAACAGGGTCGTGCAATCAGAATAAAAACGCCCAAGACAATCACTCACATTGCGCACCTTCTTGGCACAAGACTAGGCAACTATGTACATACAACAATAATACACAATATGTACAGCTCTATTGCTATCGAGCAACCCGCTGATGGAACAATCCTGCAGTAATTGACGTTCTAATTATCCAGCAGTGACGTCAATTTTAAAAAAGACATCCAAGACGAACAAAAGTACCTTTGAATGGACCTGGAGTTGTTGCTATGTTTGATCTTGCCACCATTTTACCAGATGAGTCACCCTAACTGTGATTCAATCCTAAATAAAGAAAGATTTTAGCTGCCTGGAAAACCAGTGCCAACCATTAACTTCAGCGGCAGGATGGAACACACTCCAAAGCTAGTCAATCTCAAAGGTACATTATCACATTTGAAAGGATCTGACACCAAAACACCTTATTCATGGTCTATTCAGGTCTGGATTTCGGAGGCTTTGAAACACTTTTGAAATAAAGAAGCTCAAATCGGGAACAAAAGTTCTATTTCAGACAGCGGAGTCTGAAATAGAACAGAAAAAGGTGAAAATAGCAGATGAGGGAACATGTGCAGAGAAACAAATTTCAGGTTGACAACCTTTCATTTAAGTAAGAAGTAGATAATAAACAAATCCAAACTGTTTATTTTTTAATTTGCAGGGTGAGTTACACTTGAACGTGCATTTATCATCATTATGTGCTGTGTCACATGATGTAGGCAATCATTATCTCAGGACAATAATAATTCTAGGCAAATTTTTCTGAAGAAGCAGTTTGCCGTTGCCTTTTTCTAGACAGTGTCTTTACATGCCAGGTGACCGCAGTGAATGTCAATACTCTTCAGAGATTGTTTGCCCGTCGTCAGTGGTTGCATAACCAAGACTTGTGATCTGCAACAATTGTTCGTATGACCATTCACCATGTGCTCCCATGGCTTCACGTGACCCTGATCAGGTAGGCTAAGCCTTGCCCAAGGATGGCTTGTAGACTAGTGGAGGGAAGGAGTGCCTTCCCGTTCAAAGAAAAAAAATCAACCCCCACCACACATTAAAAAAAACGAATTGTACAAACAGCAACAAAAAAAAGCAAAAACACAGGATATATAACACAAATACAAAAGGCATACTGTATTTCAGTTCAGCTCAGTGTTCATTATCTGCAGGCCACCACAGTTCAAAATCATCCAAAGTAACAACAAAAAAAGGAGCAACCAGATACTAGAACACATCATAACCAATCCACAAACCCACATTGATTAAACCCTGCTCCAGAACCATCCTCCGCAGCATCGAGGGAGACAGAGATCACTCAACATAAGGACCTTCCTTTGGGAACAGCAAGTGGCAAGGAGAGAGAGACTATCACATATTCTTGTGGCAGCAACAAGTGAGAAGCTGGTGGACAGGGCTGAACACTCACTCATCCTGTGATTAGGCTAGGGTTAAATAAGTAGGTTTCTGCTAACAGTAGAAAGAACAAAGCTGGATTACTGGTGTCACTTCAGGCAGATGGGGCTCATCGACCACGGTTGGCAGCTCATCTAGGAGAAAGAAATCTCTGACCTCACACCACCTCTGCCTTGTGGCTACGCCCACTCATGGGAAAGGATTCAGGAGTAATCCTCTAGGGAAAAAATCCAGAGCTGGAGTCCTGAAGGGAGTTGTAAGTTGAGTTCAACGCTGACCGGCAACTCCTTCGATGCCACCGGTGCCAAACTCTCTGCCATTACTTTGGACTCATCAGTTGCGTGGAGATGGGGAGCCTGCTGCATGGGCAACAGGTTGCTTTCCATATCGTACTGCCCTGGCTTGCTTGTACACTGGCTTACATATCACGTAGACAACTGTGATACAACATCCATGGTCAGCCCTGACCTACCTGTAGAAGAGGTATCCAAACTAAACTCCCTTTCCAGCTCTTAACCTGCACCCTTGTAGGTTATAGTACCAATTTAGCAGCCAAATACTTTTTTTGAATATGATAAGTGTTGAAGTGTGAAAGGTTTTTCACTTCCTTGCAGTCAGTGATTTCCTGGTCTGCAAGAAAGAGAAATTGCCTCATACCACCTGTAATCTTTCCACCAAATTAATTTAAGTTTGTATCCCTGTAGTTAATGACCTCTCTACCAAGGGAAATAGATTTTCTCTATCTACTCAAGCTCGACTCATTGTATATTTATACACCACAATTAAATCTTCCCTCAACGTCTTCTGTTCTGAAGAATTCAACCACAACCTTTTCAGCTTTCCATCCTAGATAAAATAAAAGATACTGTAGTGATGTGCTACACATAGCGTTGAAATAACGACACGCAGTCGGTAAGTCGTTTCGAGGCTAGTTTATTCAAACTTCACGGCGCTGGCATTTAAATTCCTAGCGCCCGCCCTCTCCGGGCGGAAATGACATCAGAGGTGCATTACCAAAGTCTCCCCCCGCGCGCTGGCTATTTGTGAGCCGGTTCGCCTGCGCAGAAAGTGTATCGCCACATAACCGCCCCCCCCCCCCCCCCCCCAGATCCGACGATACACCCCCAATGTCCACAGTCTGGATCAGCCTCTGTTTGGGAGGTCTGCCTCTGCGCTGCGGTGCCTGAACCTCGACCGGCTGTGCCAAGTCCACATGGGCTGGTTTGAGTCAGTCCACCGTTAAAACCTCCTCTCTCCCCCCAATGTCCAGAACGTACGTGGACCCGTTGTTGTTGAACACCTTGAACGGCCGCTGTAGCGGTGCCCGGTGTCCGCCCCTTCGTACAAACACAAACTTACAGTTCTGCAGGTCTTTGGGTACATGGGTCGGGGTCCGTCTGTGCTGTGAAGTTGGTATGGGGGCCAGGTTGCTGAGCCTTTCGCGTAGTCTGTCCAGGACTGCTGCGGGTTCTTCCTCTTGCCCCCTTGGGGCTGGTATGAACTCTCCCGGGATGGCCAGGGGTGCGCCGTACACCAACTCGGCCGACGAGGCGTGCAGATCCTCTTTGGGCGCTGTACAAATTCCAAGCAGGACTCAGGGAAGTTTGTCCACCCAGTTATGTCCTCTCAGGCGGGCCATGAGAGCTGACTTCAATTGACGGTGGAAGCATTCCACTAGTTCGTTCGACTGTGGGTGGTAGGCAGTTGTGTGGTGTAGCTGCGTTCCCAACAGGCTGGCCACAGCCGACCACAGGCTGGAGGTGAACTGGGCGCCTCTGTCGGAGGTAATGTGGGCCAGTACCCCGAAACGTGCTACCCAGGTTGCGATCAGTGCTCAGGCGCAGGAATCGCCAGATGTGTCAGTGAGCGGGACCGCCTCTGGCCACCTCGCGAACCCGTCTACCATAGTTAGGAGGTACCGCACTCCTCGGGACACTGGTAGGGGGCCCACGATATCCACATGAATGTGGTCAAACCTCCGGTGGGTGGGTTCGAACTGCTGTGGTGGGGCTTTAGTGTGCCACTGCACCTTGGCTGTTTGGCACTGCGCGCACGTTCTGGCCCATTCACTGACCTGCTAGAGAAGTCCGTGCCACGCAAACTTACTGGAGACCAGCCGGACGGTTGTCCTGATAGATGGGTGCGCCAAACCGTGTATGGACTCAAAAACTCGCTGCCTCCAGGTTGCCGGGACGATGGGGCGAGGTTGGCCAGTAGCCACATCGCACAGGAGGGTCCTATCACCTGGGCCGATGAGAAAGTCCTGCAGCTGCAAACCCGAGACTGCGGAACTGTAGCTGGGCATCTCGTCGTTTGCCTGCTGCGCCTCCGCCAGTGCTGCATAGTCCACCCCCAGGGACAGGGCCTGGACAGCTGGTCTGGAGTATGCATCCGCCACGACGTTGTCCTTTCCCGAGACATGCTGGATGTCCGTCATGTACTCAGAGATGTAGGACAGATGTCGCTGCTGGCGAGCCGACCAGGGATCGGACATGTTCGTGAACGCGAAGGTCAACGGTTTGTGGTCCGTGAATGCGGTGAACGGCCTGCCTTCAAAGAAGTAACTGAAATGCCGGATTGCCAGATACAGTGCCAACAGCTCCCGGTCGATAGCACTGTACTTGAGTTCAGGTGGTCGTAGGTGCTTGCTGAAGAACGTCAAGGGTTGCCAACGACCCTCAATGAGTTGCTCCAGCACCCCACCGACTGCTGTGTCGGATGCGTCCACCGTGAGGGCGGTCGGAATGTCCATTCTGGGGTGCACCAGCATCGCGGCATCTGCCAAGGCTTCATTGGCTTTAACGAAAGTGGCCGCAGCCTCCTCGTCCCAAGTAATGTCCTTGCCTTTACCTGACATCAGGGTGTACAAAGGGCGCATGATACGGGCTGCTGAGGGGAGGAAACGGTGGTAGAAGTTCACCATACCAATGAACTCCTGCAGGCCTTTGACCACGTTGGGCCGGGCAAAGTGGCGGATCGCGTCTACCTTGGCAGGCAGAGGTGTTGCCCCGTCTTTCGTAATCCTGTGGCCCAGGAAGTCGATGCTATCGAGACCGAACTGGCATTTGGACGGGTTGATCGTGAGGCCGAAATCAGTCAGGTGGGAGTAGAGCTGGCGGAGGTGGGACAAATGCTCCTGATGACAACTGCTAGCTATAAGGATGTCGTCCAAATAGATGAACGCAAAGTCCAGGTCTCGTCCCACTGCGTCCATTAGCCACTGCAACATCTGTGCGGCATTTTTCAGGCTGAACGGCATTCGGAGGAACTCGAACAGGCCGAACGGGGTGATGAATGCCGTTTTGAGGATGTCTTCAGGGTGCACCGGGATTTGATGGTATCCCCGGACAAGGTCTACTTACGAAAGTATTCTTGCCCCATGCAGGTTTGCTGCAAAGTCCTGTATGTGCGACACGGGGTAGCGGTCTGGAGTGGTAGCCTCATTCAATCTGCGGTAGTCGCCGCATGGTCTCCAACCCCCTGGCTGCTTTGGGCACCATGTGCAGGGGGGAGGCCCATGGGCTGTCGGACCGTCGTACGATCCCCAATTCCTCCATCCTCTTGAACTCCTCCTTCGCCAGGCAGAGCTTTTCCGGGGGGAGCCTTCGTGCACGGGCGTGGAGGGGTGGTCCCTGGGTCGGAATGTGGTGCTGTACCCCATGTCTGGGCATGGCTGCCGTGAACTGCGGTGCCAGAATCGATGGAAAGTCCGCCAGGATTCTGGTGAATTCATTGTCCGACAACGTGATGGAGTCCAGGTGTGGGGCCGGCAACTTGGCTTCACTCAGGAAGAATGTCTGGAAAGTCTCAGCATGTACCAGTCTTTTCCCTTGCAAGTCGACCAGCAGGCTGTGAGCTCGCAAGAAGTCCGCCCCCAAGAGTGGTTGGGCCACCGCGGCCAGTGTGAAGTCCCACGTGAACCGGCTGGCGCCGAACTGCAGCTGCACTGTGCGGGTGCCGTAGGTCCGTATCGTGCTGCCGTTTGCTGCCCTCAGGGTGGGTCCTGGCTTCCTGCTGTGGGTGTCGTACCCCGTCAGGGGCAAGACGCTGATCTCCGCTCCGGTGTCAACCAAGAAGCGGTGTCCCGACTGTTTGTCCCAGACATACAAGAGGCTGTCCTGGTGGCCAGCCGCCATAGTCATTAGCGGCAGCTGGCCCTGGCGTTTGCAGGGCGGGCGACAATGGCGGGCTTTTGTGCCCCACCACTGGTGGTAGGAACACCACTGTTCACTGTCCTCCTCACTCCTGTCTCTGTGTTGTGTGCGCCCCCCTGCCGGGCCTGGTCTGGTCTGCTGTTGGGCGCATGGCCTGGTAATCTGATGGACGGATGCCACGCTCTCCCTCTCGGCTTTCCACAGCACGTCTGCCCGGGCCGCCACCTTCCGGTGGTCGCTGAAATCTGCGTCGGCCAGCAGCAGATGTATGTCCTCGGGCAGTCGCTCTTGGAATGCTTGCTCGAACATGAGGCAGGGCTTGTGTCCGTCAGCCAGGGCCAGCATCTCGTTCATCAATGCTGATGGCAGTCTGTCTCCCAAACCGTTCAGGTGAAGCAGGCGGGCACCCAGCTCACGCCGTGAAAGGCCAAAGGTCTCAATGAACAGCGCCTTGAATGCTTCATATTTGCCTTCTTCCGGGTGCGACTGTATGAAATCCACAACCTGGGCGGCCGTCTCCTGGTTAAGGGCGCTCACCACGTGGTAGTAACATGTGGAATCAGAGGACATCTGCCGAATCTGGAACTGGGCTTCTGCTTGGCTAAAGCACACGCATGGTCGCAGCATCCAGAAAATCGGCAGTTTTAGCGAAACTGTGTGAACAGATGAAGAGTCGGTCATCTTTGGTCCAAATCCTGTTTGGACCGTCGGGGTCACCAATATAAGTCGTAAGTCGTAGACACGCAGTCGGTAAGTCATTTTGAGACTAGTTTATTCAAACTTCGCGGCGCTGGCATTTAAATCCCTAGCGCCCACCCTCTCCGAAATGACATCAGAGGTGCATTACCAAAGTCTCCCCCCGTGCGCTGGCTATTTGTGAGCCGGTTCGCCTGTGCAGAAAGTGGGTCGCCACAATACTTTATATATCATTATTGGCAGTTCTGCATTAATTACTAGAATTGATGCTCAAATCTTCAGTTATGTTAATTTAGATTATCAAAAAAGACAAATTCTGTTTAAAAGAAATACTCATTTAGAAGAAGTGTTTGATATGCTAAAAGGTTTCTTTCAACTATTCTCTGTGATAGGTCAATCATCCAGTTTGTAAAATGGTGCGCTTGGTTAAGATATTTTCTTTCCCAGGCCATTTGAAGAAGTCTTCTCTTTTTCCTGAGTAAAATTAAAATGCATATTCTAAACGCGGTTCCTGCTGAATGCATCTGTGCTGCAAACCAACCTGTTAATCCTGCTCTAACCAAAGCGGTATAACAAGAACAATTGTCAGACTGAGTAGATGGAAACAGCGATCACTTTACTGCACACGTGAAGTACCTTATTCTTGAGCAGAGAAAAGAAAATCAAACATTCAAAATTTTTAAGTGCACTCTATGTCATGTGTGCATTGAAACTTGCAGTGAAATGCGTCATCGGTGTCAAAGAACAACAGAGTCTGAGAATGGGCTGGGGGCAGCCCACAGGTGTCACTGTGCTCTCAGTGCCATAATAGCATGCACAAAACTTCCTAACCCTGACAGAACAGTTTTGGAATGTGGGAAGAGACCAGAACACGCAGTCCGGAAGAAAGGTTAACAGATTGATAGGTTAACTTTGTTTATATCTTCACAGATGCTGACTGATTCGCAGAAAAGGACCAGCATTTTCTGCATCTAATTTCCTGCACCTTTTAAAGATATTAAAGATTAGCTTTATTTGTCAGATTTACATCAAAACTTACAGTGTCTTAAGGTTTTTTCCACTGAGGTTAGGGGAGAAAAAAAACAGAGAACATGGGTTAAGGGTGAAGGGGGAAAAATGTAAAGGGAACATTGGGGGGGGGGGCTTCTTCACACAGAGAGTGGTGGGAGTGTGGAATGAGCTGCCAGATGAAGTGGTAAATGCGGGCTCACTTTTAACATTTAAGAAAAACTTGGGCAGGTACATGGATGAGAGGTGTATGGAGGGATATGGTTCAGGTGCTGGTCAGTGGGACTAGGCAGAAAAATGGTTCAGCACAGCCAAGAAGGGCCAAAAGGACTGTTTCTGCGCTGTAATGTTCTATGGAAGAGTGTCAGCCCAAAACATCGATAGTTTATACATCATTCACATATGATGTGTTTCTATTTTATCTGGTCACTCCTCTTTTTGTTGCTAGTTTGGGCAATTTTGAATTAGGCAGCCTGCAGATAATGAAGACTGAGCTGTACTAAATATGCCTTTCGATTTTGTGTTTTATATTCTATTTTTGTTCACTTTTTTTGTTGTTTGCGCATTTCTCCAGACCAGAGTGTACACATAACACACTTAAAACCATGACTAACATAAGAAAATAATAATTAAATCTACAAATGAATTATACATAGATAAACATAGTAAAGTGCATAAATTAACTATTGTAGCGCAGTACAAATTATCTGGTGACAATTCGAATGCGATGCAGCAGGCAGTCTAAAGACTAATGGCCTGAGGGAAGAAACTGTCTCCCACCCTGACTGTTCTTGTTTTTATGCATCAGACTCTCCTGCCTAATTGTAGAAAGTCAAAGACACTGCTGGATTGATGGGTGGGGTCCTTGATAATACTAACTGAAGGTAGGCAGCGCTGCTGATAATTGTGTACAATGGATAATAGAAATTCACATCAGTTGGATAACTGACTACTCTAAATTGCTCTCATCACCCCACATGAATGTAAGTGTTAGCATCTGGGTAGGGTTGAAAGGAATGTGGGAAGAATACAATGGGATTCCTGTAAATGATTTCCTGATGGTCATCACAGACTTGGTGGACCAGTGGGTCCATTTCCTTTCTGGATATGACTCTAATGCTGAAGTTCAGAGAAGAGGACCATCATCAACATCATCATCATCATCATCATTATTGTGTCGCACGTTGTATGCCGTGGGTGATGATGGTCTTTCCATGACCATGATTATTCTTGGCAAATTTTTCTCCAGAAGTGGTTTGCCATTGCCTTCTTCTGGGCAGTGTCCTTACAAGATGAATAACCCCAGCCATTATTAATACTCTTCAGAGATTGCCTGCCTGGTGCCAGTGGCCGCTTAACCAGAATTGTAATATGCTCCAGTTGCATATACAACCATCTACCACCTGCTCCCATGGCTTCACATGACCCTGATCAGGGGAATAAGCAGATGCTAGATACCACACTTGCCCAAAGGTGACCTGCAGACTAGCAGAAGGAAGGAGTGCCTTACGCCTCCTTTGGTAGAGAAGTATCTCCACCCCACAACCCCTAGAAGACTATTGAATTCATTAAATCTGGGCAACTCCAGATACTGTAATAAAGGAAGAAAGTGTTGGAAACACTCAGCAGATCAAGCAGTATCTGTGGAGAGAGAGAGATGGTGTTTTAGTCCAGAGACTATTCATTAGTATAGAGAGAGAGAGAGAGAGAGAGAGAGAGAGAGAGAGAGAGAGAGAGAGAGAGAGAGAGAGAGAGCTCCTGCCCCACTTCACTCAGGTCTAAACAATAACTCTGCTTCTCAGCAACACACACAAAATGCTGGTGGTGCCCAACAAGTTAGGTAGCATCTACGGAGGGAAATAAACTGTCTAGTTTTGGACTGAGACCCATCATCAGAACTTTGTCCGAAATGTCAACTGTTTATTCCCCTCCATAGATGCTGCCTGACCTACTTTGTGAGTGTTGCTCTAGTCTTCCAGCTTATGCAGAATCACTTGTGTTCAATAGCTCTGTTCTTCAGATGCCACCAGACCACCTGAATCTTGATAAAACTTCCCAGTTTTAACCTTCTCCTTTGAAGATGTCTCCATCTTTCTCCATTGGTAGTTAAAATGGAATCAAGCTCATCAAAAGGTAAGGTAGTATCATTTTAAAATTCATTGGCCGTGCAACCAGATATCTGGACCTTCAATGGGAAGGGTAAAGTGCTGGGGAGGAAGAACTCTAATAGGAAATGAGAGTGTACTCCCAACACAACATCAAGGAAATTGAGGCTCAAAGACATTATAGAGTCATACAACATGGAAGCAAGCCTTTCAACCCAAATAGTCAATGCTGACCAATATGCTCCATCGAAGCTTGGGCCAAGAGCCAGTGTTTGGCCCATAACATTCTAAATCTTTAACAATGTTGGAGGAACTCAGCAGGTCAGGCAGCATCTATGGAAATGAATAAACAGAAGAATTTCAGACTGAGACTCTTCTTCAGGACTGAGAAGGAAGGGGGAAGATGCCAGAATAAAAAGTTTGGGGGATGAGAAGGAGGATAGCTACAAAGTGATAGGTGAAGCCAGGTGGATGGGAACAGTAAAGTTCTGGGGAGGAAGAACTCTAATAGGAAATGAGAGTGGACCATAGGAGAAAGGGAAGAGGAGGCAACCCAGAGGGAGGTTATAGGCAGGTGAGAGGAGGCAAAAGGACAGAATGGGAATAAACAAGTAGAGGGAGAGGGATTTTTTTTACTGGAAAGAGAAATCAATATTCATGCCATCAGGTTAGACGCTAACCAGTTGGAATATAAGGTGTTAGTTCTCCACCCTGAGGTGACCTCATTTTGACAGAAGAGGAGGCTATGGACCAACATGCCAGAATGGGAATGGGAATTGGAATTAAAATCTTCAGCTACTGTGAAGATCAGAGATGCTCGCTGAATAGTCCTCCAGTTTACAAGGGTCTCAATATAAACCTTTCCTATCCATGTTTCTGTCAACTGTCTCCAAGTTCAAGATACATTCCATTATCAAAGTATATACACCTTATACAACCTTGGGATTTTTTTTCTTGCAGGAGGCCACAAAACAAAGAAACACAACAGAATCTACTTAAAGAAAAACCCCACGAATACTGGGTGAAATGCAAAGTCTTCGGGGTAACTGTAAGCTGTGTCTTTGCTATTGCTTTGCTCA
The DNA here is from genome assembly GCF_048418815.1 of Hemitrygon akajei. Lineage (NCBI taxonomy): Eukaryota > Metazoa > Chordata > Chondrichthyes > Myliobatiformes > Dasyatidae > Hemitrygon > Hemitrygon akajei. The sequence continues at coordinate 35,947,616 of NC_133138.1, read as the reverse complement.
CGCTAGAGTGCTCGGTGCCAGTGCTTGTTTTATATTACCGTTGGGGGAAGGAGGGATTGTTGCTCACTGGTTCTTACGCGAGGGAGGGGTGAGGTGGGGGGGGTCTTTAGGGTTGTAACATTTAACTGTCGTTCATTCTTTGGGGCACTCCTCTGTTTTTTGTGCAACACACACAAAATGCTGGTGGAACGCAGCAGGGCAGGCAGCATCTTCCTGTAAATGCTGCCTGGCCTGCTGCATTCCTCCAGCATTTTGTGTGTGTTGCTTGGATTTCCAGCATCTGCAAATTTCCTTGTTTGCCTCTGTTTTTGTGGATGCTAGCATTTCAGAATGTATATTGTCTACATTTCTCTGACATTAAATTGTACCTTTGAAACAGTGAAACATACAGGGAAGATATCACTTGTGTCAACAACCAGCACATTCTGAGGATGTGCTGGGGACAGCCTGCAAGTGTCCCGTCCTTCCAATGGCAACTTTGGAACGTGGGAGTAAGTGGGAGCACCCAGAGGAAACGTGGGGAGAATGTACAAATTCTTTACAGACAGCGGCGGGAACCCATGTCACTGACGCTGTAAAGTGTTACGTTAAACATTACACTACTGTGCTGCCCAGAACATACCCACAACTTACTAACTCGTATGGCCTTAGAACGTGGGAGACAACCAGCTCATCTCAAGGAAATCCACACGGTCACTTATAGTATTGTTTCGCCATAAACTGGTTTTAATGCTCATAACAACATTAAAAGGAAATCCACAAGACTATAAGACATAGGGGCAGAAACAGGCTATTTAGTTCATCAAATCTACTCTTCCATTCCATCATGGCAGATTTATTATCCCTCTTCACCCCATTCTCCCTCCTTCTCCTCATAACCATTCACGTCCTGACTAATCAAGAACTCATCAACCTCTGCTTTGTATATAGTCAATGACTTCTCCTCCACAGCCATCTGTGGCAATGAATTACACAGCTTCACCACCCTCTAGCTAAAGAAATTCCTCCTCATCTCTATTTTGAGGCTGTGTCCTCTAGACTTCTCCACATCCATTCTGTCTAGGCCTTTCAATATTTGATAGGTTTCAATGAGATACTCCTTCATTCTTCTAAACTCAGTGAGTACAGGCTCAGAGTCACCAAATGCTCCTCATATGTTAACTCGTTCATTCCCAGAATCATTCTCGTGAACCTCCACCAGACACTGTTCAATGTCAGCACATCTTTTCTTAGATAAGGGTCCCAAAAATGTTTACAATACTCCAAGTGCAGTCTGGCCAATCCCTTACCATGCCTCAGCATTACATCTTTGCTTTTATATTCTAATCCTCTTGAAATCCTTCCTGTTATTGGCTAGAAATCTCTATCAGTTCAAATCCAATTTAGATTGCAAGACCAAGGCTTGTTAATTTGTCATCAACATTAGCAAAGCTTCATCAGCTTGGTAAATAAATTAAGCCCTAAATGTCATATCAGCAGAAAGATATTGAGGCAGAAAATAAAATCAGTTCCTTCAAGCAACTGAACATTAACGCCAACATTCTGTTTCAGAGACAAATGTTCACTCATTTTATTATCGCTGGAAGATTATTTTTGGGAGGGGTGTAATTAACAGTTAATGAATTTTACAGTTAGGGAAGCACAGTTAACTTTACGGATCGATGATCTTTCATTAGAAAAGTTAGAAATGAAATGAAATAAAGTTTCAGACAATGCAAATTTGTCACGACCCAATGCAAATATGTTGCAATGTACTGCTGCTGCAGAAACAGAAATTCACCACATTTAACCAATATACCGTACTGTGCAAAAGGCTTGGACACATATACAATATATAACCAGGGTGCCTAAGACATTTGCACAATACGGTATTTTGGTTAAAATACGAAGCTGTTTGGAAAACAGAAATAATAGTACTTTGCTTTGTATCAGTTCAGTAGTATTAAGTGTTATTTGGTAACTGAAAAGGCATAATATACTAGCTATATTTATTTATTTATTGTGATACAGTACAGAATAGGCCTTATCCGCCCTTTGAGCCATGCTGCCCAGCAAGTTATGTATTTAACCATAGCTTAATCATGGGACAATTTACAATGACCAATTAACAGAATAACCGGTACACCTTTGGACTGTGGGAGGAAGCCAATGCGGGGAGGACATGCAAACTCCTTACAGACAGTGGCGGGAATTGAACCCATATCTCAGGAACTCTATCTGCACCTCCAACTTTTGCACAGTAAAGTACCTACAGTTCCTCTTTTGCCTGTTACGCCACTCGCATTTAGGGCAACAATGAAGGTCCTCCATCTCTGCCAGCGTTCACAGCTTCCTTTATCGTGTCAGTAGCTTTCTCTTGCTTTACTGTCAGTTACACTTGTACCGGGTGGAGACTCAGGAGCAGTGTTGTCCACAGATGTAGGAGGATTCTTCATTGCTGTTTCTGTAATAGCTTTTTTCTGATCAGTCAGGGTTGTTAACCCTGAGCTGAACTCTCAAACCTGTAGGACTAGTAGATCGGTCTTAGTCAGGCATCTACCCTTTGACCTGTTTTGCACATGTGACCCTCCCAGGGGCCAAAGCACAAAGCCCTGATACTAACCAGCATAGCTCTCTGGGTCATAGAGGCACACAAGCCTCCAAACCAAGCCAGGACTGGGTCCTCTCGGAGGTCTGTTCCTACAGTATGTCAGTGATAATGAACCACATTCTGAGTCTATAGGTTTCCAGCCAGCTCTCACACACTTTCCTCAGCAAATTAAAACCTTTTTAATTTTGCATTTTTCCCCACTTATAGGATCATAGAATACTACAACACAGAAACAGGCCTTTTGGTCTATCTAGTCTGTGCCAAACTATTACTCTGCCTACTCCCATTGACCTGCACCTTGACCATAGTCCTTTATATCCCTCTCATCCTTGTTGGAAACATAGAAACATAGAAAACCCACAATACAATACAAACCCTTCGGCCCAGAAAGCTGTGCCGAACATGTCCCTTCCTTAGACCTACCTAGGATTTACGCATAACCCTCTATTTTTCTAAGCTCCATGTAGCCATCCAGGAGTCTCTTAAAAGATCCTATCGTTTCCGCCTCCACCACTGCCGCCGGCAGCCCATTCCAGGCCCTCAGCACTCTGAGTGGACATCTCTTCTGTACCTGCTTCCAAGGTAGGTTCTTATCCAAACTTCTCTTAAATTTTGAAATTGGACCAACACCACTACCTCCATTGGCAGCTCGTTCTACACTCTTACCACCCTCTGAGTGAAGAAAGTTCCCCTTATATACCCCCTAAATACTTCGCCTTTAGAAGATAGAACAATACAGCACAGAAACAGGCCCTTCAGCCCAGAGTGTTGCACTGTGCCAAAAAAATTAATAGTCAAATGAATCAGAATCCAGTTTATTATCACCGGCATGTGATGTGAAATTTGTTAACTCAGCAGCAGCATTTCAATGCCATACATAATAGAGAAAAAAATTAAAAATAAAAAAGATCAAAATAAAGTAATAATAATAAATCAATCAATTACAGTATACATATATTGAATAGATCAAAAATTGTGCAAAAAACAGAAATAATATACATTAAAAAAGTGAAGTAGTGTCCAAGGGTTCAATGTCTATTTAGAAATCCAATGGCAGAGGGGAAGAAGCTGTTCCTGAATCGCTGAGTGTGTGCCTTCAGGCTTCTGTACCTCCTACCTGATGGTAACAGTGAGAAAAGGGCATGCCCTGGGTGCTGGAGGTCCTTAATAATGGACGCTGCCTTGCTGAGACATCACTCCCTGTAGATGTCCTAGGTACTTTGTAGGCTAGTGGCCAAGTTGGAGCCGACTAAATTTACAACCCTGTGCAGCTTCTTTCAGTCCTGTGCAGTAGCCCCCCCCCCCCATACCAGACAGTGATGAAGCCTGTCAGAATGCTCTCCACGGTGCATCTATAGAAATTTTTGAGTGTATTTGTTGACGTTCCAAATCTCTTCAAACTGCTAATGAAGAATAGTCGCTGTCTTGCCTTCTTCATAACTGCATTGATATGTTTCCTTTGAGATCTTGACACCCAACAACTTGAAACTGCTCACTCTCTTCACTTCTTATCCCTCTATAATGATTGGTATGTGTTCCTTCATCTTCCCCTTTTGGAAGTTCACAATCAGCTCTTTTGTCTCACTGACACTGAGTGCCAAGTTATTGCTGTGACACCACTCCACTAGTTGGCAAAAAATGGACAACTAAATTAATCCCTTATGTCCATATCCTCCCATTTTCTTCACAGTTATGCACCAAACTAAACATCTCTTAAAAGTCCCTAATGTATCTACCTCTACCACCACCCATCACAAACCCCAGTTACAGTTAGGGTGACCCACAAATACACAAGTAAATAACTGTAGAACCCACGTTAAAATCTAATAATAAATAAACTGGAACTTCTAACTATAATCACACAAAGGGTTTTTAACACAAGAACAATAGCACGGTGCTAGTCATTAGAAATACAGGAATGGGCTGTTGACCACCTCCCCAACCCAAACACTCCCCCCCCCAAAGCTTCACAATGTGTTCCACTAAATTATTTGCCAGTTTTCTATACTGTCCACAACACCGCTAATCTTTGTGTCATTTGCAACCTTACTAACCCACCCATCTACATTGTCATCCAGATATATGTATAACACACAGCAGGCCCCAATACAGATCCCTGTGGAACATCACTATCACAAGCTGAATGTCCCTTCGACTCCTATCATCTGTCTTCTAGCAGTTCTGAATCCAAATAGCCAATTCACCATTGACCCTCTGCATCTTAATCTTTGGGATGAATTTCCCATGAGATCCTTGTAAGACACCTTACTAAAATCCATGTAGACAATATCCACAGTTTTACCTTCATCAATCATCTGCATCACCTCAACAAAAAACATAGTACTCAACTTGCCCTGCACAAAGCCATATTGGCTCTCCCAAATGAGGCTATGGTTTTAAAAAAAAGCTCATAAAACCTATCTCTAAGGAGAGCGATAGGGCAGGAGGGAGGGCTTCAGATTTTTGGATCATTGGGCTCTCTTCCAGGGAAAGTGGGATCTGTACAGAAGGGATGGTTTTCATCTGAACTGGAGAGGGACTAATATCCTAGTGGGAAGATTTGCTAGAGCTGAAGTGGGGGGGGTTAAACTAGAGGAGGAACCAGAACAGATAGTGGAGTGGTTGTGGAGAAAGATTATGTTAAGACTACATACAAAGTCAAAAATCAAAAGGCTAAGTATGGTGGGACTAAACTTCTGAACTGCATATATTTCAATACAAGGATGAATATGGGAAAGGCAGATGAGCTTAAGGCATGGATCATCATTAAGACATTAGTGAGACTTGGTTGCAGGAGGGGCAGGACAGACAGCTCAATCCCAGGGTTCCATTGATTTAGAGTGAGAGAGATTGAAGTGGGAGGGGTGGTTTACTAAGTCAGAAAATGTCACAGCAGTGCTCAGTCAGGACCGACTAGAGAGCTCATATATTGGGTAGAACTGAGAAATAAGAAAAGACTAATCACATTAATAGGATTTTATTACAGGCCACATAACAGTTCTCTGGAGTCAGAGGGACACATTTGCAAAGAGATCACAGACTGTTGCAAGAAATATAAGGTTGTGATAGTAGGTGATTTTTAACTTACCACATATTGACTGGGGCTCCCATACTGTAAAGGAACCGAATGGGATAGAGTTTGTCAAATGTGGTGGGGAAAGTTTTCTCAATCAGTACGTAGAGGCCCGAACTAGAGAGAGTTCTCCTACTTGGGAATGATGCAGGGCAGGTGACAGAAGTTTGTGTAGGTGAACACTTCACATCTAGTGATCATAGTATCATTACATTCAAGGTAATTATGGAAAAGGATGGGTGTGGTCTACGGGTTGAGATTCTAAATTGGAGAAAGGCCAATTTTGATGGTATCAGAAAGGATCCGGCAAGTGTAGAACAGGACAGGTTGCTTTCAGGCAAAGTGTACTTGGTAAGTATCAGGTCTTCAGAAGTGAAATTTTGAGTACAGTGTTTCAAGTCGAACTGAAATAGGTGGCCAACAATAACTCCTGTCTTTTGTGGTGGACTGAGGCAAGGTGTTCGACAAAGTAGTTCCCCAATCGGCATCTGGTCTCACTGATGTAGAGGAGATCACACCAGGATCACTGGATGCAATAGATAACCCCAAGAAACTTGCAGATGTAGTGTTACCCGACATGGAAGGGCTATTTGTGGCATGGAATGGTGGTGAGGGTGGAGGTATCTGGGCATGTGTAGCACTTGTCATGTTTGCAGGGATGAATGCTATGATGCAGATCAGTGGGGAGTGATGAGTGGACAAGGGGGCCATGAAGAGAGTGATCCGTACAGGAATTAGAGAGCTTGAAGAGGGAAAGCTATGCTTACTAGTAGGATCCCATTAGAGATGACAGAAGTTACAGAAAATAATCTGCTGGATGCAGAGGCTTGTTGTTAGGTAAGATTCTGTCTGGATAGACTCCAACCTGATGGCTTGAACATTGATTTCTCTAATTTACAGTATTTCCCCCCCCCCACCCCCACCTTTCTCCTTCACCTTTCCTCACCTTTTTTTTATTCTAGCTTCTCAAGACAAGTCAAGTCAACTTTTATTGTCATTTCAACCATAACTGCTGGTACAGTACATAGTAAAAATGAGACATCGTCTTTCAGGACCATGGTGTTACATGACACAGTACAAAAACTAGACTAAACTACGTAAAAAAAAAACACAGAGAAAGCTACACTAGACTACAGACCTACACTGGACTGCATAAAGTGCACAAAAACAGTGCAGACATTACAATAAATAATAAACAGGACAATAGGGAAAGGTGTCAGTCCAGGCTCTGGGTAATGAGGAGTCTGAGAACTTGGGGGAAGAAACTGTTACATAGTCTGGTCATGAGAGCCCGAATGCTTCGGTGCCTTTTCCCAGATGGCAGGAAGGAGAAGAGTTTGTATGAGGGGCGCGTGGGGTCCTTCATAATGCTGTTTCCTTTACGGATGCAGCGTGTAGTGTAAATGTCCGTGATGGTGGGAAGAGAGACCCCGATGATCTTCTCAGTTGACCTCACTATCCGCTGCAGGGTCTTGCGATTCGCGATGGTGCAATTTCCGAACCAGGCAGTGATGCAGCTGCTCAGGATGCTCTCAATATAACCCCTGTAGAATGTGATGAGGATGGGGGGTGGGAGATGGGCTTTCCTCAGCCTTCACAGGAAGTAGAGACGCTGCAGGGCTTTCTTTGCTACGGAGCTGGTGTTGAGGGACCAGGTGAGCCCCTTCCTTTCCAGTCCTGATGAAGGACCTCCACCTGAAGCATTAAGTGTTTAGTCCCCTCCATCAATGTTGCCTGACCTGCTGAATCCCTTCAGCACTTTGTGTGTGTGTTATTCTAGATTTCCAGCACCTGCAGAATCTCTTGCGCTTGGAATAAGAATTAGGTTTGTATTCATTGACATACTGAATGAAACTTGTTTTGTGGCAGTAGTGCACTACAAGGCATAAAACTTACTACAATGTCAAAAATAAAATAAATTGTGTAAAAGACAAGTAATGAGGCAGTGTTCATGGGTTTCATGGACAGTTCAGAAATCTGATAACCATTCATCGACCGTTTGGAAATCTTCCTGAAGTGTTGAGTGTGTTACAAACCCCGTAACTGGGTCACTTACCAGCAAAGATAGAGAGATCCGTTGAAGTCTGATGGTACTATTTTTAACAGTATTTATTAGTAAAAATACATAAAAATAATATCAATGCAAACATACAGATAATATACGTCGTCAATACTAAATCTAAAAGTGCGGGTATAATAATAATCAATAAGAAATAAGCTCTATCGTTGTCTAGGGGATAATGTATTGTCCGATGGAAATATAAAAGTCACTCAGTTCATGCAGGTTGCAGCCTTTGGGGGACCGCTGGGTTTGCAATGGTTGGAGAGAGTGAGATATTTTGAGAAAAACTTGCCGATTCCTTTTATGATTTCGATCCGACGGAGTCTCATTGGTGTGGCCGTTCACTTGTGGCCTCTCCTTTAGCTAAGCCGTTCTTCCATGGCGAGCCTGCCAATCCCAGGCAAGGGAAGGACGCACACGAGCCCCCCACTGGCTGTCACTATTAAACACTGTCACGGGATTTCTAGCGTTTCTCCTGGTGCGTCTAAAGGGGTTGTTCCCCAGACCCTCTTTTATCCTTACTCACGGGGTCTCAGATGTCAATCAGGTTGGGATGATGCAATCCCTCAACCAGCCCACTCTGGTCGTCCCCTGAGGGGCTTCAATGAATAGTACAGTCCTCAATACACAATTCCGTCTCCAAGAGAAAATAGCCGTTATCAGTGGCTTTGTTTCGCTGAGGCCAGGACACATTCCAAACCTTGTGGATTCTCTCTCATTTCCTGGGTCCCAGACCCGAATTAATAGCGATCTTGCGATTCTCAAAAAGGAGGGGGGGGCGACTCTGTACCCTTCGGCCCCTCAGAGTTGCTGCACATTCGTAACACCCCCTTCCTTCTAAGATTTTTACCAACAGGTAAAAATTAATTAATACAGAGTCTTACAGGATTTCAGAATCTAACACAATACAAAAGAGTTTTTTTTTTCACTACAGAGTAATACAGTTATACATTCAATTCAGCATGTAAACAGTTAGGGATTACATTGTCACTTCCTTTAATATCTTAACATCTTGTACCTTAATAAATTCTGGTAGCATCAGACTCCAATTTGATAACCACCTATTTTTATTCCTTTTCTTCAGCAAACAAAAACTAAAGAGTTGTGATCTTAGCTTACGTGTATATTACAAAAGTTCATGCAAATACTAATCTTCATGTTACTTTCAAACTTAACAGTCAATCTTCCATGGGGTTTGTCTTTATTATTCACATGCTTTGTCAAAATCCCTTAAAACCGGATCCCGTTATTTAACATGGCATCCCGTCAACCCTCGCCCCTTTTCCAGTTAACTCCCACGTGGTTAACTTGTATACTAGTGTGGAATAAGCTTTTGCATGCTCCTTTCATAGGAGTTATTTTATCAACAATGTGTTCCAAACTTAGACCATTTTCCGAATTTCCACACAATTCTTTAATTTTAAGCAAGTTGTTAGCATGAGTTTTCAGTTTAAACTCTGCAAGCGATCCCTCTTTGACCAAACAGCATTTCAAATTCTGCCTCTTCACAGCACACTCTTGAATAACAATAGCGTGTGGGGCACCTTTACATTCCAAATCAACCTGTAATTGATTCACAGGCACCGTGTTACCAAGCCATTATCTCTGCAGCCTGGTTGCTGTTTCTGACATCAATCCAGACTTTAAATTTTCTTCCTTCAATTTAGGAACTACACTTTTCCCTTTTCCTTCAATAAGAATATTCACCTCACCACCTTTTATCTCCTCACTAACTTTTAACACACCTTCGAACACATACAACTGGGAATTCTCACTTCCCACTATTACCAAGGTTAACCCTTTCTTCACTGAACCAAGTCCATCTGACCCACAAGGACTGCATTCCTTTTCAACTGAATCAAATACCTCAGACTTTTTCTGAGCTCCATTACTAGGTTCAGTACCACATGCATCCACATCTTGAACACACTCAAACGGGACATCTGCCTCTTCCAGGCTTTCAATATCCGTACCCTTTTCAAATTCTAAATTCCCCTGATCCTCCCAGTTACTCTCTAGGCAACTCCCTTCTGGAGTAAACTCAACCCCGCGGGCTGAAACAACCGCATCTGCCAACCCAGCAGACTTCTTCAAGGTAATGGCATCCTTTTCATCTAGGACTGCCCTCATTTCATTATCGGGAACACATTTAAAATTTTCAACTTCTTCAAACAGTTCTGCCAAACCAGACAGATCCTCCATGTCCAACCCTGGACCTTTTAACAGACTTATCTGTTTCTCATCTTTACTCCGTGCCTCTATAAATTTCCTCCTGGCTAAGGGAAGGTCTACCTCCTCTCCCTTACTCTCTTTCACTTTCCTATTCTCCATTTTACCACCCTCTAACCCCTCTTGGTACAGGGTTGGTAAAAACGTCTCGGCCAAATCGATACTGGCCGGATTTAAACTGGTCTTGTTCTCAGCTGCATTTCTCAACATGCTGCGAGTGGTCGTGCATGCGGGATAGATCTTTGAATCTAGGGGCAGGTCCTCAACACTTACAGGCTGGCTCGTCAGCTCCGTGGCCGACCAAACTTCACCACCAGCTAAATCATTACCCAGAAGGGCGTTCACGTCAGTTCTCGGAAATTCTGATCGCACCCCTATTTCAACTGGTCCAGATACCAGCTCACAATTTATAATGATCCTATGCAAGGGCACCTCTTCTGTCCCTTTTCCTATTCCTCTCAAAGCTACCTCTCCAGTCTGAGGACCAAAATCTAGTATCTTACTGTGAATCAATAACAGTTCAGCTCCCGTGTCTCTCCAGATCCGCACTGGAACTGGTCTGTATCCCTCTTTCACAGATACGGTTCCTTCTGAAATACATTTCTCAGACCCTTCTCGTATTCTGTCTACCTGGGGCTGTCTCGTCGATTTACTGATCACCACAATACATCCTGTAGGGACTGCTGCTCTCCATTTTCCTGTCTCCTTCCTCGGAGCAAAGCACTTAGATGCAATATGACCCACCTTCCCACAATTAAAACAGGTCAAGCCAGGACCTCTCCTGCCGTCTTGCCTTTCCTCCTCCTTAATTTTACCCCAAACTCCCGGCGGGATCTCTGCCTCAGCCAGCGGGCTTTCTCTACCTTCCCACGGTCTCTCTGGTAACTTTTATTCGAGGAAAACTTTGTCTTGTGGGTTAGGGCATATTCATCTGCGAACCTAGCAAATTCGGAGATGGACATTCGGCTTCTCATTCAAATACATCCGGATATCATCCGAAACACAACCTTTAAATTCCTCAATCAGAATTAACTCCCTGAGACGCCAAAAATCTTCTTCCACCATTTCTGCTGCACACCAGCGATCCAAGAGCACACCCTTCTCAAAGGCAAACTCTGCATACGTCTGATTCCACCCTTTCTTTAAATTTCTGAACTTTTGTCTATACGCTTCAGGTACCAATTCATAGGTCCGAAGAATGGCCTCCTTTACTTTCTCATAATTCTCAGACTCCTCCTCCTCCATGGACAACGCTGCATATGCCCGTTGTGCCTTCCCTTTTAACACACTTTGTAACAACGCCACCCACTGCTCTTTGGGCCACTTCTGACTCACTGCCACCTTTTCAAAATGCAAGAAATAACTATCAACATCCGTCTCCTCGAACGGAGGTACTAACCTAAACTCCCGACTAACATTAAACCGCTCCTCTCGGTCTGGCCCTTGAGCTCTTCGCTCTTGCCTTAACTTCTCCATGTCCAAGTCATGTTGCCTCTGTTTCTCTTTCTCCTAATACTCCCTCTCCTTCTCGGCTCTCTCTTTCTCTTTCTCGGCCCTTTCCTTCTCCTTTTCAGCTGCTTCCGGCTGTTTTAACTGAATTTCATGCTCCCTTTACTTCTCCGCTCTTTCCTGCTCTTTTTCCTTTTCGGCTCTTTCTTTTTCCATTTCAGCTGCTTCCAGCTGTTTTAACTTAATTTCATGTTCCAACCTTAATTTCTCCAACTCTAACTGAGCCGTCCCACTAGCTGGTACCTTTTCAGGGATATTTTCCAATACCTCAGCTGAAAACATATTCTTCACAATATAATACTGAGTTATGGCCCTCCGCACCTCCCGCTTTTTCATTGACAACCTCACCTCTGTGAGGTTTAGTCCTTTCGCAATATTTATCAAGTCCGACTTTGTGGCAGCCTCTAGCGCCTCCAGAGTCGGGTTTTCTATAAATTCGTCAACGTCCATCTTTGCTGGTTTCCCGTCTGGTTACCCACGCAACCAGACCCACGTTTGGACTTAAAAGCCCGATTCACTGGCCCTCCAATTTGGTATCAAATCTCGAGACGAGGCCCCACTTTGTTACAAACCCCGTAACTGGGTCACTTACCAGCAAAGATAGAGAGGTCCGTTGAAGTCTGATGGTACTATTTTTAACAGTATTTATTAGTAAAAATACACAAAAATAATATCAATGCAAACATACAGATAATATACGTCGTCAATACTAAATCTAAAAGTGCGGGTATAATAATAATCAATAAGAAATAAGCTCTATCGTTGTCTAGGGGATAATGTATTGTCCAGTGGAAATATAAAAGTCACTCAGTTCATGCAGGCTGCAGCCTTTGGGGGACCGCTGGGTTTGCAATGGTTGGAGAGAGAGAGAGATTTTGAGAAAAACTTGCCGATTCCTTTTATGATTTCGATCCGTCGGAGTCTCGTTGGTGTGGCCGTTCACTTGTGGCCTCTCCTTTAGCTAAGCCATTCTTCCGTGGCGAGCCCGCCAATCCCAGGCAAGGGAAGGACGCCCAGGAGCCCCCCACCGGCTGTCGCTATTAAACACTGTCACGGGATTTCTAGCGTTTCTCCTGGTGCGTCTAAAGGGGTTGTTCCCCAGACCCTCTTTTATCCTTACTCACGGGGTCTCAGATGTCAATCAGGTTGGGATGATGCAATCCCTCAACCAGCCCACTCTGGTCGTCCCCTGAGGGACTTCAATGAATAGTACAGTACTCAATACACAATTCCGTCTCCAAGAGACAATAGCCGTTATCAGTGGCTTTGTTTCGCTGAGACCAGGACACATTCCAAACCTTGTGGATTCTCTCTCATTTCCTGGGTCCCAGACCCGAATTAATAGCGATCTTACGATTCTCAAAAAGGAGGGGGCGACTCTGTACCCTTCGGCCCCTCAGAGTTGCTGCACATTCATAACAAGTGTTGGTCCTTAATTCCTATTAGTAGTAGTGAGAAGAGGACATGTCCCAGATAGGAAGAGTCTTTAATGTTAGAAGCTGCCTTCTTGAGGGGCCATATTTTTAAGATGTGCTTGATGGCAGGCAGGCTTGTACTGGCTGAGGCAACAAAGCTCTGTAATCCTACCCACCATCAAGGAGATATACATAGAAAGGGGGGCAGGCAGGGATTGGCGTTGAGAGGAAAAATGTATCAGCCATGTCAAAATGGCAGAACAGCCTTGATGGGCCAAATAGACTAATTCTACTCCTATATCTTATGGTGTTATGGTCTAAAAGAGCCGGTAACATCATAAAGGATCCCACCTGCCCTGCTCAGGGACCGGGTGATCCACTTGCATCAGGGAGGAGGCAATGTAGCATCCATGCCAGGACCACCAGACTCAAAAACAGTCTCTTTTCCCAAGCAGTAAGGCTGATCAACACGTTCACCAACTAACCCACCCCTCCACACCCCCCAGCCACCACTTCTTTATCATTTTCTGTCAGTTACCTTATGTACAGACATTCCTGTGCCTAGAGTCACTTTATGGATATGCAATCTACCTATGTATAAAAGTTATCTTATGTATTTACAAACATAAAAAGTCTGCAGATGCTGGAAATCCAAAGTAATACACACAAAATGCTGGAGGAACTCAACAGTTCAGAAAGCATCAATGGAAATGAGTAAACAGTTGGTGTTCCAGCCCAAGACACTTTGTCAGGACTGAGGAGGAAGAGGGAAAATGCCAGAATAAAAATGTGAGGGGAGGGGAAAGAAGTGAGTTGGAAGGTGATAGGGGAAGTCAGGTGGGTGGGAAAGGTCAAGGGCCAGAGAAGAAATAATTTGATAAGAGAGCAGAGTGAACCAGAGGAGAAAGGGAAGGAGGAGGGGACTCAGAAGGAAGAAATAGGCAGGTGAGAAGTGAAAGGTCAGAGTAGGGAATAGAGGAAAGGAGTGGTGGGGTAAAATTTTCTCATTGGAAAGAGAAATCAATATTCATGCCATCAGGTTGGAGGCTACCCAAACAGAATATAAGAAGTTGCTCCTTCACCTTGACCGTGGCCTCATTTTGGTACAAGAGGCCATGTTGATACATCGGAATGGGATGTATGTATATGTATTGTGGTTCTTTGTTAGTCATATTATTGAATTCTTTATCTTCTTGTGTTTTTTTTGTGCTGCATTAGATCTGGAGCAACAAATATTTCGTTCTCCTTTACAACCGTGTACAGGACGTGACATTAAACAATCTTGAATCTTGTGATCCTGTGCATTGGAAGCTCTATACTCGAGTGTGGTGGAACCAGTCACAATGCTTTCTAATGCAGAATTCTGTGGAGATATACCAGATCTCCTCAAACTCTTAATTATCACTTACCAGCATTTAGCCTATAACTTTCTATGGTTTGAAAAACCATAATGCTACTTAAATTCAGTGAGAGTATCTGCTTCCACCAACTTCTCAGACTGTAAGTTCCAGATTCCAGCCTCTTTCCATTCATATTTCCTCAAAAATTCCTCGCCTTGAATCAGTGCTTTCTGATCATTGATATTCTCCATTATCGACCATTCTTGGCTCTTTTGCCAATTGCCTTAAATTAGTCTCCTCTGGGGGCAGCATGACAGTGTGGCGATTAGCGTAAAACTTTACAGCACCAGCCATAAGAATAGGATTCAATTCCTGCCACTTTCTGTAAGGAGTTTGTACGTTCTCCCCTTGACTGTGTGTGTTTCCTTCAGGTGCTCTGCTTGCCTTCCACATATCAAAGAAGTATGGGTCAGGATTAGTAAGCTGTGGGCATGCAACGTTGGCACTTGTGGGCTGCCCAAGTACATGCTTTACTCAAAGGATGCATTTCACTGTATGTTTCGATGTACATGTTACAAACAAAACAAATCTAACCTTCAATCTCGTTCTCCATCCTTCCCCCCCAGGAAGATTGTCTATTCTAGCTTACAGCCTGTAAGACTTTAAAATCTTCTGTTGTGTGATAAAACACTCTTGAAAAAAGAAGAAATGTCAACGAATAATTCTATTCAGGCTTCGTGTCAGAACTTAAGGTAGTATATGATGACATACAGTACTAAGCAAATGTCTTAGGTGTATGTGTATATATATATATATACACTGTATATATGTATGTATATCTAGAGTCCCTAAGGCTTACAGTGCACAGTACTATATTTGTCAGTGTAGAGCAGAGAGCAGGTTTGTAAATCTGGCAGGAGCAAAGGATGTTGGGAATGGTGAGGATGGAGTGCTGCAGGAGGGGCGTGAGACAGGTGGCAGAAAATGAGTGCAAGTGGGGGGAGGGGTTGGGTGCAGACACATCCAGCCCTGAGACACTAGGTAAGGTCATTTGATTCTGAGCAATTAGTTCATTGATTATTACAGAATGCCTCTCTGGTGCTTCTTGCTGCCTCCTGTCTCCCCAACCATGATTCCCCTCTCCCAGGCCCGTTCCCATTCTCAGTCCACAATAGAGACCCGTATCAGATTCAGCTTTATCATCGCACACTTATGTCATGAACTTTTTTTCCTTTATTTTACGGCAGCAGTACAGTGCAATATGTAAAATTACTACAGTACTGTAAAAGGTAGCTCTGTGTGTGTGTGTGTGTGTGTAAGACTTTTACACAGTACTGTATATGTACTTTGATAATAAATTTACTTTGAACTTCGCTTTGAACATTTGTCCCACAAATGCTTAAACCGTTGAGTTCCTTCAGCAGATTGCATTTTTTTTGTTCTGGATACCATACTACAGGAGGAAGAGTTCTCATTAGAGAATCAGAAGTGGAGAAGGTCTTTAACTTTAAATTCCTTGGCGTTGTCATTTTGGATGATACGTCCTGGTACATAAAGCATAAAGCATGTTTACCTGCTTAGGTGTTTGCACAAACTTCTACAGATGTGCAGTGGAGAGCATCCAAGCTGGTTGAATCATGTCCGGGGTTTGCCAACACCAATGCCCAATAATGGAAGAGCCTCCAAAAATTGATGAATACAGCCCAGTCCATCACAGAAAAAGCCCTTCCCACTAGTATGCACATCTACAAGCATTGTTGCCAAAGAAAGCAACATCTATATTCACACACTCCCACCATCCAGGCCATGCTCTGTTCTCACTGCTGCCATCCGGCAGTGGGTGCAGGAACCTTAACCTTAAGCATAGTTTGTCTTCTTTTGCACAGTGGGGATTGTCAGTCTTTCTTTGTGTCTAGTTTTTCATTGATTCTATTGTATATCATCTTTCTTACTGCGAATGCTTGCAACAAACATGGTAGTGCTGTATATGATGACATATAATTACTTTGACAATAAATTTACTTTCAACTCTTAGCATCTGCAGTTTTTTGTGTCTCTCTCTTAATTCTACAGCTTGGTTTTCTGAAGTGAGTCTGTTTCTCAGTGCAGTGTTTAATTCCCACAGCTATCCAATACTAAATACCCCAGAGTGTTGAGGAAGTATATCTTGCAATTTGGTCTTGTTAGCTGATAAAATCGATCAGGAGGAGGTCCCTTGGTTCTTCATGACTCAGCAGGTTTTCTACAATGAGACTCTTTCTCAGTGCCATCTTTAATCTCCACAGGCATCTGATTCTGTTCATCCCAGCGTCTTGGTAATACGGATCAGAAGTCAGTAATGTGCTTCTTAATGACTCAGCCGCCATTCAGAGTGATCATTGTTGGTTTGCCTCAGACCTCAGTCAACTGAGTATGACAACACAGAAACAGGCTCTTTGGTCCATCTAGCTTGTGCCAAACTGTTGTGTGTAGTTCATCGATCTCAGCTGGACCACAATCCTCCATTCTCCTCACATCCAAGTACTCATCCAAACTTCCCTTCAATATTAAAATCAAATGCACATCCACTACTTCCTCGGATAGCTTGGGTTGCACTTTTATTTATTTATTGAGATATAGCGTGGAATCGGCCTTTCTGGCCCTTCGAGCCATGCCACTTAGTGAGCCCCCATTTTAACCCTAGATTCCCTTAAGGGACAATTTACAAATAACCTACTAATCAACATGACTTTGGACTGTGGGAGGAAACTGAAGCACCTGGAGAAAACCCACACATTCCATGGAGTACAGACTCCTAAACAGAAGAGCTTGGAATTACACTTCAAACTCCGATGCCCCAAGCTTTAATGGCATTGTGCTACACTACCGTGGCTTGCACTACCCTCTGAAAGAAGCCGTTTATCCCTCTGGTTCCCCTTAAATATTTTACTAATCCTTAACCTGTGACTCTAGTCTCATCCAATCCTTAACAGGATGAGCTCTAGTCTAATCCAATCTCAATGGAAAAAGCTTGCTTGATTTATCCTATCTATGCCCTCATATTTTTGCACACCTCTCTCAAATCTCCCCTCATTCTCCTACGTTCCAGGGCAAAAGACCTATTCAACTTTCCCCATAAATCAGACCTTCTATCCTTGCAATATCCTTGTAAATTTTCTCTGTACTCTTTCAATTTTATTGATATTATTCTTTTACGTAGATGACCTGAACTTAATATTCCAGATCAGGTCTCACCAACATCTTATACGACTTCAGCATAACATCCCATCTCTTATACTAAAGCACTCCTGTGCTCATCTCCTATTCTGGGTTCATCCTAGGCCCTGATTTCATTTAAGCACTTATCTACTTTCTCTTTAAATATCCACTCTCCAACCCTCATAGGTCCACATTTCCTTGTCAAACTTAGCCTCCATACTTTAGAAATCATCCAATAGCACCAAAACCTTGTCATAGTTGAGGAGAGGCAAACTCCATCATCAAGAGAGCACTTCACTGGATCCGTGAGGGGTAGAGGAAACATGGAAGACCAAAGACAACTTGCCTCTATACAGCAGAGGCAGGAATGAAGACCCTGAACCACACCTAGTTAACAATGGAGAAGATGGCCAAGGGCAGACAGAGATGAAGGACCTTCCTGAAAGTGTAATGAGCAGTAAATAAGTAAGTAGCTCAGAACTAACTATTGAATTTATACTAACCTGGTTTATCCTTTCCTCCTCTTATAAGCAATGTTACCAGGCTGGCCAAACTCCAATCCTCTGGCAACCATGGCTTATGGAGAAAAAGCGACCAATGTCTCTGTAATTTCTTTCTTGAATCTTTTGTCAGTCTAGGATTTTTTCTTCTTTAAGGCTGGGTGATTTATACACTGCAACATATGTTTAACCCTTTAATATTCCCTTTTTCTTGGATCTTGGGGTCCGAGTCCATAGGACACTCAAAGCTGCTGCACAGGTTGACTCTGGTTGAGAAGGTGTATGGTGTATTGGCCTTCATTAATCATGGAATTGAGTTTAGGAGCCAAGAGGTAATGTTGCAGCTATATAAGACCCTGGTCAGAGCCCAGTTGGAGTACTGTGCTCAGTTCTGGTCGCCTCACTACAGAAAGGATGTGGAAACTATAGAAAGGGTGCAGAGGAGATTTACAAGGATGTTGCCTGGATTGCGGAGCATGCCTTATGAGAATAGGTTGAGTGAATAGTCGGCCATTTCTCCTTGGAGCGACGGAGGATGAGAGGTGACCTGATAGAGGTGTATAAGATGATGAGAGGCATTGATCGTGTGGATAGTCAGAGGTTTTTCCCAGGGTTGAAATGGTTGCCACAAGAGGACACAGGTTTAAGGTGCTGGGGAGTAGGTACAGAGGAGATGTCAGGGGTACGTTTTTTACTCAGAGAGTGGTGAGTGCATGGAATGGGCTGCCAGCAACGGTGGTGGAGGCAGATACGATAGGGTCTTTTAAGAAACTTTTGGATAGGTACATGGAGCTTAGAAAAATAGAGGGCTATAAGTAAGCCTAGTAATTTCTAAGGTAGGGACATGTTCGGCACAACTTTGTGGGCTGAAGGGCCTGTATTGTGCTGTAGGTTTTCTATGTTTCTATGTTTTTTTCAGTCTGCTTGTAAGAACACACAAATTAATCAAATTTCTGTCTGACTGCCAGAAATGCAGAAGTGTCGGGGGGGGGCACAGAAGTGAGTGTAGTTGCTATAACTAAGGACAAGGTGCTTTGAAGCTGAAAAGCCTGAAGTTAGATAAGTCACCTGGACCAGATGGACTAAACCCCAGGGTTCTGAAAGAGGTAGCTGAAGAGATCATAGTAATGATCTTTCAAGATTTACTCGATTGTGGAATTTTTCCTAAGGATAGGAAAATTGGACATGCAACTCCACTCTTTAAAAAGGAAGTTCCTACAGAAGAAAGGAAAATATAAGCCGGTTAGCTGGAGTTCAGTGTTTACAGACAATATGAAGATAGGTGGAGTGGCAGGTGGTGTTGAAGAAGCGAGATGGCTGCAGAAGGACTTAGACTGGAGGAATAAGCAAAGAAGTGGCAGATGAAATATAATGCAGGGAAGTGCATGGCCATGCGCTTTGGCAGAGGGAATAAAGGCATGGACTATTTTCGAAATGTAGTGAAAATTCAAAAGTCAGAGATGAAGTGAGAGTTTGGATTTGTTGTTCATGATTGCCTTTGGGTTAACTTGCAGGTTGAGTCACTGGTGAGGAAGGCAAATGCAATGTTAGCATTCATTTCAAGAGGACTAGAAGACAAAAGCAAGGATGTAATGTAAAGGCTTCATAAGGCATTTGACAGACTGAATTTGGACTATTGTGAGCAGTTTTAGGCCCCTTCTCTCAGAAAAGATGTGGTGGAATAGGAGATAGTCCAGAGGAGGGTCATGAGAATGATCCCAGGAATGGAAGTGCTAACATATGAGGAGCGATTGATAGCTCTGGGCCTATACTCACTGGAATTCAGAAGAATGAGGAGGAACATATTGAATATTGAAGGGTCTGGACTAAGTGGATGTTTCCTTAGTGAGGGAGTCTAGGACTAGTGGACACAGCCTCAGAATTGAGGGACATCTATTTAGAACATAGATGAGGAAAAATTTATTTAGCCAGAGGGTGGTGAATTGGTTCAATTCATTGCCAGAGGTGGCTGTGGAGGCCAAGTCGTTGAATATATTTAAGGCAGAAATTGATAGGTTCTTGATTAGTCTGGGTGTCAAAGATTATGGGGAGAAGGCAGGAGAATGGGGTTGAGAGTGATAATAAATCAGCCATGATGTAATTCCAGAGCAGACGTCCAATGGACTGAATGGCCTAATTCTGCTTCTATGTTTTCTGGTCTTATGGTCTTAAGAGCAGGAGAGTGTCATCTGGCCTTCGGGTCCTATGGCTTATCAGGATCAACACTCATCTGCTACCTCAGTACCATTTTACAGCAAATGGCCATTACATCTTGGAGCAGAATCTAGCCACCCAGCCCATCATTCAATCATTGCTTGATGTTTTTTTTTCTCAATGCCATTCTCTCAACATTTCCTCACAAGCCTTAATCCCTTTACCCATCAGTAATGTATCAAACTCCTGACAAAGTGTCTCAGACCGAAATATCAATTCTTTATTCCTTTCCATAGAAGATGCCTTACACACTGAGTTCTGCCAACATTCTTTGAGTGCTGCTGTACATTTCCAGCATATGCAGAATCTGTGTTTACGTTTCACTCCCTACTTTAAATACACCCAATGATTTGGCATTCACCACCCTCTGTGGCAACAAATTCCACAGATTCTCCATCCTCTGGCTAGATAAATTCCTCCTGGTTTTAATTCATAAAAGGACATCCCTTCATTCTGAGGCTATCTCCAAGATTGAATCCGAAAAACGTGTGACACTTTTGCAGCTTGGGGCACCAGAGTTTAGAGTTCAATTCTGATGTCTTCTGAATGAAAGTATGTACATCCTTCCCACGTGCGTGTGGGTGTCCTCCCACAGCCCAAAGACATACCAGTTAGTAGGTCAAGTGGTCATTGTAAATTGTCCTGTGATTGGGCTAAATCAGGGGGTTACTGGGCAGCTCAGCTCGGTAGTCTAGAAGGGCCTGTTCCGCACTGTAACTCTAAACAAATAAATAAAGTTTCTTTAAATAAGTAGCCACAGTTCTCATGCAGTCTTATGAAGTCCTGGGAGTTATGGAACCAATTTTAAATCCCACGGGAATTATATTCTGTCTAACAGTGCCTAATGAGCTCTCAAAAGGCAAGTTAAGGCTCTTACAACCTCATTTTGTTGTGCTTTCTGGCTGATTAAACCCGTGAATTGCGGCACACATCATTTAAATTAACATTTGAAATGTTGATTCTCGTTCCGTATTCTCGCAATCACTAACATCACAGTAGCACAAAGCAAGAATCCATCATTAGCTACTCTGAAACAAAACTACACTGGGTTCTGTGGCAGGAAGGGAATTAAGGTTGCACTCAGTGGCTGCTTTATTAGGTACACTGTACACCTGCTCGTTAATGCAAGTACATAATCAGTCAAAGCATTAAAGCATGCAGACATGTTCAAGAGGTTCAATTGTTGTTCAGACTAAACATCTGAATGGGGATGAAATATCTAATTTACTTTGACTATGGAATAATTATTGGTGCCAGATAGGGTAGTTTGAGTATCTCAGAAACTGCTTATCTACTGGGATTTTCACGCACAACTGTCTCTAGAGTTTACAGAGAATTGTACAGAAAAAAAAAGAAACAAGCAGTGAGTGGCAATTCTGGAAACAAAAATGCTTTGATAGTGAGAGAAGTCAAGGGAAAATGGTTAGACTGGTTCAGGCTGACAGGAATAGAACAGTAACTCAAGTAACCACGTCATAACAGTGGTGTGCAGAGGAGCACATTGTGAACCTTTAAGTGGATGGGCTACAGCAGCAGGAATCTTGAACATTCACTCAGTGGCCACCTAGTAAGTACAAGAGGTATCTAATAAAGTGTCCATTGAGTGTATATACCCCTGAAAGAGAGTTCAGCTTTTAATCCATGACACACATTGCAATTTTCTACTGAGTCACTTGACATGTGCAGGTCGAGATGTTCTCCCAATTGTCAGAGCAAGGTGATGAGTAAATCTTTAGAGTAAATTTATCCTTGGTCACTGAGATAAGTGGGAAAGTGATTGAGTTGACTAAGATGAAAACAATACTCAGTCGCCACTTTATTGAGTACACGAGTGGAACCCGGTGTGGTCTTCTGCTTCTGTAGACCATCTACTTCAATATTTGACCTTGTTGTGCATTGAGAGACACTCTTCTGCATATCACTGATGCCTAGTTTTATTTCAATGGCTTCCTTCACTAGGCAGTCCCAAAAACCATTGGCGCGGCGCTGTAGTTTTGCCATCAAAGTCAATCTCATGGTCATTGTGACTGCAATCTTCTGCAACCGCAATTTCTCCGGGTGACCCAAATGGGCACACCTCCTGCGCTCCTTGATTCTGCACCAATGGCTTTTGGGACTGCCTGGTGAAGAAAGCTCTGGAAATAAAACTAGAGATGTTTTTAACAAAGGCAAAAGACTCGCTCTAAGTAGGAACTGGAATTTGCTTGTAAACAAGGTGGGACAGTGGAAACCTGGTGAAGATGGCAGAGTTTGTCGCTTAAAATCCATACCTGTAGTTGGCTGGAAGCCCAAGATGAGTTAAATCATTACTTACACCAGGAAACCACTGGATCCTTTTTTGTGGACCAGTTAATCTAAAGGGCCCCTTTCTATTCTATATGTCTTTGTGGATGGTGAACAGACTTGAGGAGCCTACTGCTGAATCTGTTTTCTTGTGTTTTGATTCCCCTGTGCACTGGATAATTGAGAACATGAATGAAACTTAGTGTACACAGTTCCTTTCACTGAATGTGACATGTGATGCATACTTGCATGCCACCATGGTCATTTTCAAATATATAACAGTGGTTCTCACAATTCTCCTTTCAACCATGCAAAAATAGGGTTCAATAGCAGCCAAGAAAATGGTAAATTGGTTTATTATTTTTCTCAGAGAAAACTGCTTTGCTTTACATCTATACAAATTATTTTATGACATCAGTTCATTAAGGTTGTATAAGGTAAAATGATAATTAAATGTATTTATTTATTTAGGGATACAGCACAGAGCAGGGTCTTCTGCACCATTGAGCTGTGTTATTCAGCACCCAACCTATTTAACCCTAGTCTAATCGCAGGACAATTTATGATCACCAATTAATCTACCAACTGGTATGTCTTTGGACTCTGGGAAGAAACCGGTTAACCTAAATTATTCCATAATCAAAGTCAATTAGATATTTTATCCCCACTTAAAACTTGCTTACAGAAGAAACTAGAATTGAACTCTGAACTCTGATGTTGCAATCTATAATAGTGTCCGGCTAATCAATACACAACTGCGGCACCCCAGAATGCAAACTAAAGTATTACAGCTTACGAGAAAGTGCAGTTCAGGCAGACAATTCAGTGCAAATCCATAACAAAGTAGATTATGAGGACAAGAGTCCATCTTATCGTAACCATTCCGTAGTCTTACAACAGCAGAATAGGAGCTGTCCTTAAGCCTGGTGTTACATGCTTTCAGGCTTTTGAATCTTCTGCCTGAAATGCCATGAAAGAAGTAATCAATAATTTATGTTTTTTTATTGTATTAGCACAGTTTGTCTTCTTTTGCACGTTATTTATCAGTCTGGTTGTGTAGTTTTTCATTGATTCTATTGTAATTCTTTGTTCTACTGTGAATGCCTGCAAGAAAATGAATCTCAAGATGGTATATAATGACATATACACACTTTGATCATAAATTTACTTTGAACTTCAAAGGTCATCGGCTATTGACTAAGGAGTGTTTGAACATGCTCTCTCTGTGGTTATATTTTCTAATTTCATCATTGAAAACTGAAGTTCTAATTTTTTGATTATGCCACCTGGATTCCCTACACAGGAAATAATTTTTGGAGAGAGCACAGACAGTCAATGCTGGAATCTGTAACAAACAGACTGTTGGAGGAACTCAGTGGACTGAGCAGCACGTGTGGGTGTTAAGGAACTGTCGATGGTTTGAGTTAAGCCTCTGCATCAGGAGATAATTTCTCTATAACTTTGCCATCAATTCTCCTCAACATCATAAACACTTCAACCAAATTGCTCTTTTCCTTCTAAAATCCAGTAAATCTTATACAACATTAAAAAAGAAAGTAATTTTATATCTTTGCATGTACCGCTCTTGCAAAAAACAAATGTTATCTCATCTAAGTCAGTGATCATAACTGATGGTGATTCTGAAACCTGCAAAAGTTCTAAGTAAATTTATTATCAAATCACATGTATCAAAACCATATAAAAAGTGCAAAGTTCAAAGTTAATTTAATATCAAAGTATGTATATGCCACCACATACAACTCTGAGCATCATTTTCTTGTGGTCATACATAATAGATCTATAGATTAATAACCATAACAGAACAGCAATTCTGTTATGATTATTATTCAACCAGAGTGCAGAAGATAATACAAAAAGAGAGAAATAATAATAATAAATAAACAATAAATGTCAAGAACATGAGATGAAGCATCCTTGAAAGTGAGTCCATTGGTTGTGGGAACATAACAGTGATTGGGCAAGTGAACTTGAGTGATGTTATCCCCTTTGGTTAAAAAGCCTGATGGCTGAGGGTAATAATTGTTCCTGAACCTGATGGTGTGAGTCTTAAGGCTCCTGTACCTTAATTTTATTAGGCAGAATTCACCCAGACTGTTAAGGGTTAAGTTTGCTGTGTATGTTACATTATTTTGTACGTTATTACTGTAGGAGAAAGTGGTTAGATTGATGTTAGAATAGATTAAAGGATCACCACAATTTTGTGGGCTGAAGGGCCTGTATTGAACTGTAGAATTCCATTTTATTTATACTTATTTAGTGGTCAGTGTAGAATTTCAGGACCTTTAAACCACACTAGCAAACAACACCCAACAACAAATTTGATTTAACCTTAATCTAATCATGGGACCATTTACAATGGCCAATTAAACTACTTC
This sequence comes from Hemitrygon akajei, assembly GCF_048418815.1. Taxonomy (NCBI): domain Eukaryota; kingdom Metazoa; phylum Chordata; class Chondrichthyes; order Myliobatiformes; family Dasyatidae; genus Hemitrygon; species Hemitrygon akajei. Next base: position 35,922,807 of record NC_133138.1, on the reverse strand, counting down.
GGGTTCACTTGTTTATTTTTACAGTTTAGACTGTGGGAGGAAACTGGAGCGCCCAGAGGAAACCCACGTGTCCCACGGGAAAGATGTACAGAGACTCTTCACACGCAGCTCCAGAATTGAATTCTGAACTCCTAAACATCCCAGGCTGTAATAGCTTTGCACTATCCAGAACGCTACTGTGGTGATACATGTCCTATGTTCTATAGCAGACTACAAGAAATGCTCAGCAGATCAAGCAGCATCCATCATCAGGGACACCCAGCACCCAGAACATGCTGTTTTCTCATTGCTGCCATCAGGAAGATGGTTGTAGGAGTGTTGACAAAAATTGACATGTGTATATATATATATATATAGAGATATATACACACACATATAAAAATTGACATCTATATATGTATGTATAAGAAAAACCCCTTCTCCCAAAACGTAATAACGAACAACGTAACACGTAACATACACAGTGAACTTAACCCTTAAAGGTCTGTGTGAATTCTGCCTAATGTAATTAAGAAGTCCTTCCACACTTCCATCAGCTCCCCCCAGAATTCTCCCTAGCAAACCTAGTCAAACAAGCAGGGGCCTGCAAAACTCAGCCGAACCTAGTCCTGGAGGAGGAAGAACTGTCAACATCAGAAGGTCTGGAGGTGGGAGGCTGGCTCCTCCATGGGGGCTGTGCCATTTCCACTGGAGAGTCCAGGTCCATATGGGCAGGCTTGAGATGATCCACAGAAACACTGTCTTTGATACCTCCAAAGTCCAGTGTAAAAAGCTCACCCCCCAATTCCAGCAAGCGGAACGGGCCATCGTAAGGCAGCCGCAGTGGACTTTGATGTCCATTATGATGCACTAACCCATATTCCACCTCCCGCAGACCCAGCAACAGGTAAGATCACAGCAGGCCATGCTGCATCATGGGCACAGGAGCAAAGGTTTTGGCACTGTCCATAAAAGCCACCGACTGCTGCGAAGCAGACCATGGGACCATGGATGTTGGCAGAAGTTCTCCCAACCCACACGGGTTGCCGAAAGGTGAGCTCCGCAGAGAGGACTGCAGGTCTGCCTTAGTGTCCGTCATCTGGCCCGACACGATCCACGGCAGGCTGTCCAGCCAACACCTGTCACTCAGGCATGCACAGAGAGCAGCTTTCATTGAACGCCGGAGCCGCTCGCACAGACTGTTGGCCTGGGGGTGATAAGCCGTGGTCCGGTGCAGTTTGATCCTCAGATCACGGGTAATTGCATACCAAAGCTTTGGTCGGGAAACGTATCTGACGGGATGCAAACCGAGTGATCCACAAGCCAACAGACACTAGCACCACCTCCACGGCTGAAACGGAAGACAACAGCACTACCTCCTATGAACGATGGTGAGGAGGTGAGTAAACCCACGGAACTGAGGTCAACTAAATCCATAGTCACGTGGTCAAACTGCTGCTCAGGGACTGCGAAAGGAGTTAAAGGAGCCTTGGCTTGTCGCTGCATCTTTGCGTGTTCTCACGTCAATCAAGCACTGGCCCATTCCATGACATCCATCTTAAGCCCATGTCACACAACTTGTCGGTCACCAGTTACGACAATGCCCTCTGGCCTGGGTGAGGAAGCCCGTGAACTGCATTGAAAACACACCACCGCCAGTCCGCTGGCATCACCAGCCTGGGCCACCCCACTGACATATTACACAGCAGTGAAATGCCGCTGTCACTGAAAGCAATGTCCAACTATTTCAGCCCTGTGTTTTGCTACAACAAGTGTATGGGACATTGGAAAAAAGTTGAATTTCCCCATGGGGATGAATAAAGTATCTATCTATCTATCTATCTAAATGCCAAATGCCAGATGCTGCATGCTCAGGTCTGCAACCTCACCTGCCGTCATTTGAGTGTAGTCCACGCTCAAATGGACACCACGGTGAAGACCGTGTAAGGCAGTCAGCCACAACGTTATACTTCCCCGTGACATGCTGGATGTCCATGGTGAACTCTGAAATGAAAGAAAGATGGTGCTTCTGTCAAGCAGACCAAGGTTTCAGAGACCTTAGCCATAGTGAATGTTAGGGGTTTATGATCCACAAAAGCCAAAATGCCACACTGCCAAGTACCTGTAGGCCGAGAAGCTCACTGTCAAACATGCTGTGCTTGCACTTTCAGGGGCAAAGCTGATGGATAACAAAGATGAGAGGCTACCAAACGCCGTTGACCAATTATTCATGCACCACGCCGACTGCACAATCTGACACGTCCGTGGTGAGAGCGATTGGTGCGTCTGAGAAGGGTGTGCCAACAGCATTGCATTGGACAATGCTTGCCTAGTGCCCGCGAAAGCCTTGGACCTTTCCTTCGTCCAGTCCACACCGTGCTTGGCTGCTTTGTCCAGAAGAGCTGAGCTGCTTTGGGGACAACACGTTGATAAAAGATCACCGTGCCCAAAAACTCCTGCAGGGCCTTAATGGTGACCGGCTGAGGGAAGCTTTTAATGGCCTCAATTTTTGCCAGCAGGGGAACTGACCCTGCTGCGTTGATGCAGTGTCCGAGGAAATCAATCATAGACAGTCCAAATTCGCACTTCGCCAGGTTAACGATAAGACCGTGCCGACTAAGGCGTTGAAAAAGGGTTATCAAGTGTAAGAAATGTTCGTCCCTGGAAGAGCTGGCTACCAAAATGTCATCTAAGTAAGCAAACAGGAATGGTAAACCCCTGAGAACACTGTTCATGAGGGGCTGAAAGGTCTGGGCCACGGTCTTCAGCCCAAATGGCATTTGAAAGAATTCAAACAAACCAAACATTGGAATGTCACTTGGGTGAACAGGAACCTCATGGGAACCGTGAACAAGGTCCACCCTCGAGAAATAATTTTCCCTGCCAGGCGGGCGGAGAAATCCTAGATGTGCAGGATCGGGTATCAGTCAGGGGTCGTGGCTTCTTTAAGGCGGTGGTAATCAACACATGGACAACACCCGCCTTCCGGTTTATGCACGATGAGGAGAGGGAAAGCCCATGGACTGCTGGAACACCTGAGGATGCCCAGATGCCCCGTGGCGACAGTTAGCTTCTTTGGGCTGAGGCGCCTGGTGCGGGCATGAACAGGCGGGTCGGTGGTGAGGATGAGTGTTTAGCGGTGGAGGAGGAAGTCTGGGAATTCAGCGAGGAGGCAGAGGAAATTGTTGGAGGTGGAAAGGGCGCTGGATAACTTTGAAGTAGCAGTGGCACTGAGTGTGCCGCAGAGGGAGTAGATGAGGCGTTGATGAGGTGCCAGTTTTGGACATCAACAAGAAGGATGTTGGTGCAGAAAAAGCCGGCCCCTGCAGGGGTGTAGACACCACCGCCAACACAAACCGGAACCTCTGCCCACCAAAGCACAAAGCCATCTCACGCTTACTAAAGGTCCGGAAGTGACTACTGTTCACAGCCTCAAGAGACAGTCCATATTCCCCAGTTCATATGTCCAATTTAGACGGGGGCAGGATGCTGACTAGAGCACTCTTGTCACAGAGGAAATGGCGCCCGGAAACAGAGTCTGTAATGAACAACAAACTGCCTGACCTGCTGACACCCATTGGAGCTAATGGGTGCCAGCTGTTCTGTTTCCCAATTCCTTGAACCCACAGAGTGGGCAGCACTTCTTGGCTCTCGGTCCAAACCTTGCCTGGTGGAAACACAGGGTGGGAGACCATCGTTGAGCCGTGGTGATTGTTTCACGTTCAGGTGGCGGTGAGGCGATGAAGTTGTCCAGCCACATGGTTATACAGACCCACTTGGTGACGAAAAACACCTCGTCAGCCTCTCTCGCTAGAGCCTGGAAGGGAGAACCAGAGCCCACCGCACTTATTGCAGGAAAAGCTCTCTGAAGATGAAACGTGGCTGATGTCCGCTTAGGGGAGACAGCATGTGGTCCATCAACTCTGACAACTTGGAGTTGCCTAAGCTGGGTAGTGAGAGGAGGTGACAGGCACGTGCTCAGACTTGGAAAGTTCAAAAGTCTATAGAAGGAGTTGCTTAAGGGTCTTATACTTGCTGTCTTCTGGGGGGCTGCTGTAGGATGCTCACCACCCTGGTCGCGGTAGAGCTGTCGACAACGTAGTGATATTTTGTGTCATCTTGCGAGATTCCCCGCACTGTAAACTGGGCCTCTGCCTGAGCGAACCAAATGGCGGTAGGTTGCTGCCAGAATTCAGGGAGTTGAGAGCAATGGCATTTGCAGTCATGATTGTAAAATGAGCTAAATTACTCTGGACTCATCCAGAGGAGCATCAGGGTCACCAATGTAGGAGCATCAACAATCAACACGAACGTAGTTATTATTAACATACACTTTATTGAGCCCCAACAAATGGCAAAATCATACACAAATAAGAAAAAACTGCCCCCAGAACCAATTGCTTTGGGTAGATGGGGCTGGTCAGCAAGGTTGGCAGCTCAACCAAGAAAAGGAGAACTCTGGTCTCAAACCCCCCTGCCTTGCAGTTTTATCTGCTCTGAGGAAGGCTTCGGGAGAAGACCCCAAGGGAAAAATCTGGAGTTGGTGTCCCTAAGGCAGTCCTATGTTGAGTTCAACGCTGACTGGCAGCTCCTGTGATGCTGCTGGTGCCAAACTGTATCAGTCTCTGCCATTCCTTTGGGCTTTGGGTGCATCAAATGTGTGGACAGCTTGCTCTCCATATTGTACTGCCTAGGCTTGCGTATCTAGACCGCTAAGATGCAACATTCATTGTCAAACCCAACTCTTTCTCTCTCTCTCTCTCTCTCTCTCTCATTCGATATGTTATTTTTATCTCTGTTGCCATCCAGTCTTCCAGAGATATTTAATTCTGCCCTGCTTTCCCCTAACTTCTAGCTTTTCCCTACTGCAATTAAAGATTATTGACCTGCAATGTTAACTTGTCTGACTAACCTGCTGTGTATTCCCTGCATTTCCTGTGTTTTTTCAGCTCAGAATTCCTCATGCACCTTATAAAAGGCCTATGGAACATGCATTGCTGCTACAAATACAGTCCTTTCTACTTGGAAAACCAAAGATGGATCAGATATGAAAACACCTTAGGCAGTGACCTAAATCTCCCTGCAAAAAAAAATGTCATCGAAAGTAATTACAATCTCTACTCTACATGTTGCCTTAATCAAAATGGGATCATAATATAAATGGAACTTGTGAGTGATTACCTAATATCCTTGGAGGATTTTCATAACCTATCTTGTCAAAAATAGTGAATTTTAAACTCTTGCTCTTTCACAATTTATTATCCAGCTGAGTGGCTGAAAACATCTTAAATTATGTATTCCTTTCTATTTTTATGTCATATTTTTGGAGTTTACCAATAGAAAAATTAATAGCTGTTTCTTCTCAACATTTTCCATTTTGCGGAAAATTAATAAGACTTGTCAATGGAAATAATAATCTAAAACTGGTCTAATTGATATTTAATGAATATTTTTTGATGGGAATTATTGGAAGTGCTAAGACCAATACATAAAAAGGGAAAATTGTGTTTGTACACATGATTGTGTCCACTGCCTGGATTAGTATATAAAAGAAAAGCTGTTTGTAGTCATTCAAAGAGGACTAGAATACAAAAACAATGGTGTAATTGTGGTGGACTACATATACCAGAGTGGTTTGCTCCCAACAGACCCCTGCTGACTGCTCCTGTGGCTCCTCCCACAAACCCCTGTATAAAGGCGAATGAGGCCTGAGGCCGGCCCTCATTCTCCAGGATGTTGGGTTGTTCATTCTTCCAGTCAATAAAAGCCGATAACTCTCTTCTTACGTCTCAGAGTGAGTTATTGATGGTGCATCAGTAATGCTGAGGTTTAAAAGGCATTTGTCAGGATGCACTTGAGGTATTGTGAGCAGTTTTAGATATCTTATCTAAGAAAAGATATGCCAGCATTGGAGAAGGTCCAGAGGAGGTTCGCAAGAATGATTCTGGGAACGAAATGGTTAACAGAAGGGGAGCGTTTGGTGGCTCTCGGCCTGTGCTCACTGGAGTTCAGAAGAATGGGCGGGGAACTCATAGAGACTCTTTCCTATAGTGGGAAAGTCTGGAACAAGAGGACACAGCCTCAGAATACAAGGATATCACTTTAGAATAGAGATGTTTCTGTAGCCAGAGGGAGGTGAATCCGTCAAATTCATAGCCACGGACAGTTGTGGAGGTCAAGTCATTATATTTAAAGTGGAGGTAGATAGGCGCTTTATTAGTCAAATGTTACAGAGGCAGGAGAATAGGATTGAGAAGGATAATAAATCAGCCATGATGGAATGGTGAGCAGACTCGATTGGCCGAACGGTCTAATTCTGCTCCTATATCATATCGTCTTATGATCACTGTTAGTGAGACAGAGAGAGAAGTTACACCCAAAGCACTGGTTTTGGTTTGAACTGAGATTTTATTGCTTGGGGGGTGTTGCAAAGAAATTACTTAAATGGATCTTTATATCCAGCCGTGGCAACTTTGTAAAGTGTATAGCCCAAGAAAAAGAACGTCACTAATGTCAGGAGTCGGCATTAGAAAATCCGAAAGAGGAAAAAATGTGTTGAATCAAGTTGGAGGTAACGTGGCATTTAGCTCTGGACAACACAATAGCATAGCGGTTTGCATAATGCTGTTACAGTGCCAACAACCCGTGTTTAATTCCCGCCATAAGGAGTTTGTATATTCTTTCCATGATGCCATGGGTTTTCTCCGGGTGTTCTGGTTTTCTCCCACATTCCAAAGATGTACAAGTTAGTAAGTTAATTGGTCACATTGGTGTAATGGGGCAGATTGGGCTCATTGGGTTGGAAGGGCCTGCTACTCTGCTGTATCCTCTAAACTAAAAAAAATCTCTATAGAGTGAAATAACTACTGGCAAATCTAGAATTCAACCTCTTTGAAACCAGTGGTATTGTTTCAAGTTAATTAACCAAACTTATATCAGCCTGCCAAAATCTTGGTCAAGCTGAGCAACAGTTGGCAAAGTATCTATCATGGTGTTCCATTGGAATCTACACAGAGCAAGCCTCAGAACTCAAATCCCTCAGTGTCACCCTGCAGAGTTTGTCTCTGTCATTTCACACCAGCTGGATGGAGCAGAATCCAAATAATTTCAATGGAAATTCTTTACTTGGAAGTTTGGGAAATCAAATCAATTGTCTTCTACCCCCTTTCTTTCCAGTCTCGATGAAATGTCTTGGCCCAAAAAGTTGACTGTTTCCCTCCAAAGATGCTACCTGACCTACTGAGTTCCTCCAGCATTTTGTGTGTGTTAAATCCAATTAGTCATCTTCTACTTACATTACAGTATTTCAAAGTTATAAATTATGTACTAGTGATCTTTTTTCAAAGGTTAGCAATCTTATTTTAGTTATTTGAAACAACTTCACTTGTTTTAAAGAGGTTGAAAAGTAGTTTTGCCAGCGGCTATCTCGTTCTATCAAGTTGCATTTCAAGATTTCAATTGCCTAGCTTTGGAGGATTTCATTAAGATTTTAAGTTTCCTGAAAAATTGTAATACCAAGAATATATGTGACATTCTTGGAGACATAAGAGATTGCAGATGCTGGAATCTGGAGCAACAATCAAAAGAGCTCAGCGGGTCAAGTACAGATTTTTTTGTCATTCAATGATACACCTGTAATTTTACCAAACAAGATAACATTTCTCTGGACCAAGGTGCCCAATACAAAACATATAATTTGTCCACAACACAAAGTAATACTACCACAAGTAAATTAATAATAAAGTGGATATATGATACAAGTTAAAAAATAAACAGTAAAATGCTACTGGCACTTCATATGTGACAAGACCTGGGTGGTAGCAGGGAGTTCAGTAGTCTTATGGCCTGGGCGAAGGAGCTGTATCCCATCCTAACTGTCCTTGTCCTAATGCTACGGTACTTCCTGCCTGATGGTAGGGGGTCAAAACATTTGTTCAACAGATGTAGGAATCACTGGCAATACTAAGACTCTGCGTGTACAGTGCTCCTAATAAATATCTCTAATGGGTGTAAGAGAGATTCCAATGATCTTCTCAGCAGTCCTCACAATCCTTTGCAGGGACTTGCAGCCAGATGTCTTGCAGTTCCCGTACCAGATGGTGATGTAACTGGTCAGGACACTCTTGACGGTGCTCCTGTAAAAAATTGGTTAGAATAGAGTTTGGGGGGGAGTGGTGAAGATTTCAGCCTTTCTTGCCTCAGTCTCTTCAGGAAGTGGAGACGATGCTGTGCTTCCTTGACTAAAGATGTGGTGTTTTGGGACCAGGTGAGATCATCCATTATGTGCACTCCCAGGAATTTGGTGCTCCCAACTTTCTTCTCGGAGGAGCTGTGTCTGTGCAGTGAGGAGGGGCAGAGCAGCATTTGTAGTAGAAAAGAAACTGTTAGTGTGTTGGTTGAAATCCTACATCAGGACCAGTGGTGCAGGGTCCTGATGTAGAGCTTTGATTCAAAACTTTGCCATTTTCTCTCCTCCCACAGATGCTGCTGGACCCATAGATTTCTTCCAGTAGATTATTGGTAACCATCTCAGTACATCACCTCTGTATAAAAGAGACTATTGTGTAGGAAGCTACTCGTTTTCCTACTTCTCCTTCTCCTTTGCTTTCTTCAACCGTGCCTCAGGATTCAGGACATTTTATGTGTGTTCTGAGCTGGCAGATAAATGGGGCCACAGACTCTCTCATAGATGGTGCAGCAGGAGATGCTTGGGGGTGGGGAAGAAGTTTCTGCACGTAGATGGCTTTTAACTTGAAAGGTTTATTTTATGTTCCATCCCACAGATGCAGTCTGACTTGATGAGTATTTCCAACATGTTCTGTTTTTATTTTAGATTTCCAGCTTGATTATTTTTGGCCAGAATCTCAGTATTGGCTTTGAATAACCCTTTAACATGTCTCCTTTCCCTTGTCTGAACAGTGATGGGTAATCATTCTGTTGGTCATACACTCAGTTGTCACTCTATTAGGTACAGGCATGGAACCCGGTGTGGTCTTCTGCTGCTGTGACCCATCCATTTCAAGATTCAATGTGTTGGACATCCAGAGATGTTCATCTGCACACCATTGTCATAACACATGGTTTTTGAGTTCCTGTCACCTTCCTATTAGCTTGAAGCAGGCTGGTCATCCTCCCCTGACGTCTTTCATTAACAAGGTGTTTTTGCCCACAGAACTGCTGCTCCATGGATGTTTTTTTCAGTTTTTTGTACCACTACCTGTAAATTCTAAAGATTGTTGTGTGTGAAAATCCAAGGGGATCCGCAGTTTCTGAGATACTCAAGCCACCCCATCTTGCGGCAATAATCATTCCAAGGTCAAAGTAACTCCAATCATATTCCCCCCCCCCCCATTCTGATGTTTGATCTCACAACAGATGGACATTTTGACCATTTCTGCATTCTTTTATATATTGAGTTTCTGCCAAATGATTGACTAATTAGATATTTGCATTAACGAGCAGGTGTATAGGTGTACCTAATAAAGTGGCCACCGAGTGGATAATCGGCTTGGCTTTGTTAGAGTGTGATCCTGTCTCATAAATTTGATTGGGCTTTTGAGGAGATGGCGTAGGGGATTGATGAGAGTAAGGCAATGGATGTTGTTTACATTGATTCTAGCAAGACTTTTGCAAAGTCTCACTCGACAAGCAGGTCTGAACATTAATATACATGGGGGTCTCAAGTGAGATAGGAAATTGGATTCAAATTGGTTTGATGGTAGAGTTGCTTTTCAATTTGGAGACTATAATCAGTGCTGTTCCACAGGGATCGGTGCTGGGTTCAGTATTGTTTATTATGTATGTTAATGATTTGGACCTGAATGTAGCTAGCAGTATAAATCAATTTGTAGATGACTCCAAAACTGTTGACGTAGTGGACAGCAAAGACTCTATTTCCCTTTTGGAATCTACATCTACTACGGCACATAAAAGATGCAGTTCCACAAGACGGTTCCTGGAACTTACCGATCAGCAGCATTTTGGTATATCCATGTTCCACCTGATGTCGGGTGCCTTTGGGACCTCGTGCAGCCTCTGTGGATATGAATTTTTGCCAGTGTCTCAAACTGCAGCACAGCAGTTTATAGACAGCGAGAGTGGCTGACAAAGGCTCTGAACTCAAGATCAATTTCTCTCTCTCTCTCTCTCTCTCTCCTCTCTCTCTCTCTCTCTCTCTCTCTCTCTCTCTCTCTCTCTCTCTCTCTCTCTCTCTCTCTCTCTCTCTCTCTATCTATCTCTGTATCTCTCTCTATCTATCTACACCTCAGACTGACTAATATTGAAATTAAGTCTGTTGTCTTCCTGTTGCTGTGGAGGAGTGATATCTGTCTCTCCCTTGTTAGTGAGAGAGGGAGCCTATGGAATGTTGAGATGTTGGAGTGGACAAGTTAGGTTTTGATGGACTACGGACCATGGTCTCTCTTTGGGGGTTTTGCTTTTGCTTGCATGCTAGGTGATGGGAATGCTGATGCTTTAAGCTAGGTTAAGTGGGAGAGGGGGATGGGGAGATACTGCTTGTGTGTGTCATTCATTCTTTGGGTTTTTTTCTGTATTGAGGATGTCTGCGGAGAGTAACAATTTCAGGATGTATATTGTACACATTCTCTATATTAAATAGAACTATTGAATAGAATATAGTTCATTTGGGAGAGTAGGCAGGAGTTTGGCTGGTCAAATTTTACTTGGATATTTTAGGAAGTTAAACTAGAGAAGGACATTTACAATGACTAGCAGGATCTGGGAGAGTGTTGCTGATTAAGAAGACTCTGGATTACAGTATAGTGGATACTGGTTAATTGGGCCATTTGTCCATTGTGGCAGCCATTTATTTGGGACAAGTCTTAAAGAACAAAATATAATCAGAAAATAGCTGGGATACTGTTTGTTTATTTGGGACTTATGCCACTTAGTTGGGGTGGCAGACTGCCTCCGAATAGTTTCTAAGTAGATCTTTCAATTCATTCTTAAGACTTGCTATCATTTTATACTGATGTCTTCCAATTGTTGCGAACAGCCAGAAAGCATCCCACTGGCACTCTTTCCTCCTGAAAAAGAAGATTTAAGGATAGAAACAATGTGGTGTCCCAATTTAACCCCGGCGAAAACTAACTGGTCTAACCAATCTACGAGCATCCCGAAACCCATCAGCAAGTTAGGGAGACTTCCTAAGCCTGCGTTGTTATCTGTCCGCCCTGGGACTCTGCATCTCTCAAATGGAGGTCCTCTCTTTTAATTAACCTCTTAAAGAAATGTATTTCCACTCAAAAAAACTTACCCTGCTCACAGCGCCAAATGTAATGTTGAATCAGGTTCCTTAAACAAAGGACGAAGAGAGCAAACCCCTTTCACATGCTATTGTGTATACCCAGGATATTCGAGACTGGACGTCAGGCATCTATCCAGTGGGAAAAGCAGCTGCAGCTTCTAAACTATCCAATCACAGCAGAAGTGACTTTCAACAGTCAGAATAAGGCATGCCCTCCCCCCCCCCCCCCCCAGGATATCCTCTTCTAATCTCAATAGGTTTCAATAGGTACATTTAATGTCAGAGAAATGTATACAATATATATTCTGAAATTGTTTTTCTTCGCAAACATCCACAAAATCAGAGGAGTACTCCAAAGAATAAATGACAATTAAGATATTAGAACCCCAAAGACCCCCCAGCCCCCCTCCCACGCACAAGCAGAAGCAAGGCAACGACCCATTCCCACCCCCACCAGCAAAAAGCATCAGCACCCTCCACTGAGCACTCAAGCATGGAGCAAGCTTCAATAAAACACAGACTTGCAGTACCACATAGATTACTTGTTCACCCGGTAATTCGACATACCGCAAGCTCTCTTTCTCCTTCATAAAGGAGAAAGAGGTGTCTCTGTTTCACAGCGAGAGGGGAGACATAACTGACAACTCACTGGTTTACAATGTTAAAAGTCTGTTGCATTGCTTTTTCTGAACTCTGTGCCCAGAGAGTCGGCCCCAGAAAGACTCAGGTCTCTGGACACACAACCCATGGCAGCTAACCCGCTGCTCCCAATGTTCCGTGTTCTCCCACGACACCTCAGTCAGGGGCACCAGTCTAGAATCAGCACGTCTCCAGAGCCATGAAAATCCGGAACCCTGAAGGCATGCTAGTCTTCCAGGTTGCATCCTTTGGATATCAAAAAGCGGCCAGACGTGAGGCCCTGAGATCTGGTTCCTTTTCTGCAAAGAACCAAATCCAGAGTGTAACTCCAGGTCAGGGTCTCCAAAAGAACCTTGAAAAGGAAATAAAAATGAGAATCAAAGATAGAAATAGAGCTGTTTCTGAAGATGCAAGCAAAGGAGTCACCATTTAGCGCCATCTTGATTTTGTTCCACCCTCTCGAGTCTTAACTATTCGTCTACATTTTAATCTATGTATGCACATATTTCACTTCCATTTCATTGGCTCTTAACTCTATCCTGGACAGCAAAGATGTATACATTATAATACTCTTCATTGACTATAGTTCAGCATTCAATTCTGTCATCCACTCAAAACTAATCAATAAGCTTCAAGACCTTGGCCTCAATACTTCCTTGTGCAACTAGCTCCTCGAGTTCCTTACTTGCAGACCACATTCAGTTTGAATTGACAACATCTCCTCCATGATCTCCATTGGCACAGATGCACCACAAGGTTGTGTGTTTAGTCCCCTGTTCCACTTGCTTTATGCTTATGACTGTGAGGCTAAGCACAGCACAGTTCCAATGTGATATTTGAGTTTGCTGATGACACCACTGCCGTTGGCTGCATTAAAAGCGGTGATGAAGAAGCATATAGGAGGAAAATTGAAAATCTAGCTGAGTGGTGCCACAACCTTACTCTCAATGTCTACGAGGCCAAAGATGTTATTATTGACTTCAGGAGAAGGAAACCTAGGTCCATTATCCAGTCCTCATCAGGAGATCAGAGGTGGAGAGAGTTGTCCTGACCTGGACCCAACATGTAAGTGCAATTACGAAGAAAGCCCAGCAATGCCTTTAATTTCTTAGAAGCATGTAAAGATGTGGCATGACATCTAAGACTTTCACAAACTTCTATAGATGTAAGGTTGAGAATATATTGACTGGTTGCATCACAGCCTGGTATGGAAACGCCAATGCCCTTGAATTGAAAATTCTACAAAAGTAATGAATATAACCCAATCCATCACAGGTGAAGTCCTCCCCACCTTTGAGCATAACTACACAGAGCAAGTTGCAAGAAAGAGCATCCATCATCAAGGACCTCCAGAATCCAGGCCATGGTCTCTTCTCATTACAATCATCAAGAAGATGGTACAGGAGCCTCAAGATCTGCACCACCAGGTTGAGGAATACTTATGACTCTTCAACCATCAGGTTCTTGAAACAGAGTGGATAACCACTCAACTTCACTCACCACATCACTGAACCCAGGGACTCTTCACCTCATGTTCTGGATATGTATTGCTTATTTATTTGCTATTATTTCCTTTTTATCTCTTTATTTTGTATTTGCACAGTTTGTTGTTTTTCTTGCACATTGGTTGATTGTCCATCCTGTTGGACGTTGGGTGTGGCCTTTAATTGTATTGTGTTTCTTGTAGTTACTGTGATTGCCCAGAAGAAAATGAATCTCAGGTTTGTGACATATGGTGACTTTGATGATAAATTTGCTTTGAACTTTGTACTTTTATGTATCCATTAGGTACCCATTTATTTAATTTTTATCTATCTATTTTAAAGTTCAAATTTATTATTAAAGTAGTGAATACTATATTCATTCATTCATTCATTATGTACCATATCATATAAGTCTTGACCATGATTGTTCTTGGCAAATTTTTTGATAGAAGTGGTTTCTATTGCCTTCTTCTGGGCAGTATCTTTAAAATCCAGGTGATCCCAGCCATTATCAATACTCTTCAGAGATTGTCTGTCTGTCGTCAGTGGTGACATAACCAGGACTTCTGATGTACACCAGCTGCTTATATAACCATCCACCACATGCTCCCTCGGCTTCATGTGACCCTGACTGGGGGGGGGGGGGGGGGGCTAAGCAGATGCTGCATCTTCCACAAGGGTAACCTGTAGGCTAGCAGAGGGAAGGAACACCTTACACATCCTTTGGTAGAGATGTATCTTCACCCTGCCACCCAGAATACCTGTTACGACCTTTGTTTGTTCAGTAACTTTTTATATCTGCACTGTACTGCTGCCACAAAACAAAACATTTTACATCATATGGCAGTTGAATTAAACCTGATTCTTCTGATTCTGATGATACGCTTGTCTTTACAAACCTTGGCATTAAGTCTAAAGGTTGGGAGAACATATTATAGTTGTACAAATTACTGGTAAGAATGCCCTTGGAGTGCTGTGCACAGTTCTGGTGGCCATACTGTTGGAAGAATGGTGACCAGATTAAGCTGGACAGGTTGCAGAGAAGATTCACAGGAATGTCACCTGGACCTTGATGGCTTGAGTTATAAAGAGAGTTGGAATGGGGTCGGACTGTTTTCCCTGGAGTGAAGGAGGCTGGGGGGAGTGTCGTTATGGACGTTATAGGATTATATAAAATTATGATAGGGTAGAGTCACAGTCTTCTCCTAGGGTAGGGGAGTCTAAAACTAGACTCAAGGCGTGCCGTCCTCTATTTCTCATTCTGTCTTTTACTTCTACTCACCTACCTATTATTTTCCTCTCAGGTCCCTCCTCCTTTCCCCTCTACTTTGGCTCACTCTCCTCTCCAATTAGATTCTCTCTTCTCCAGCCCTTGACTTTTTCCAGTCACCTGACTTCACCTTTCACCTTCCAGTTTGCCTCTTTCTCCTCACCCTATCCTTTTATTCTGGTGTCTTCCCTCTTCCTTCTCAGTCCTGAAGAGGCATCTGGGCCCGAAATGTCGACTGTTTATGCATCTCCACAGATGCTGCCTGACCTGCTAAGTTCCTCCACCATTTTGTGTGTGTTGCTTTGGATTTTCAGTATCTACATTATCTCTTGTGTTTCTAAAACTAGAGATCAGAGGTGTTTGGTGAGATATTCAGAAGGTGGCACATTTATCAAATTCAGCTACACTCATCCTATCACTGAACTGCTCCCACAACCAATGGGCTCACTTTCAAGGACTCTTCATTTCATGTTCTGGATACTTATTGCTTATGAGAGGCATTCATCATGTGGATAGTCAGAGGCTTTTTCCCAGGGCTGAAATGGCTAGTACAAGAGGGCACAAGTTTAGGGTGCTGCGGAGTAAGTACAGAGAAGATGTCAGGGGTAAGTTTTTTACGCAGAGAGTGGTGAGTGTGTGGAATGGGCTCCAGTGACAGTAATGGAGGCAGATACAATAGGGTCTTAAGAGAACTTAGAAAAAAATTACCTGGGTAACCCTAGGTAATTTCTATTGTAAGGACATGTTTAGCACAGTTTTGTGGGTCGAAGGGCCTGTATTGTGTCTATGTTTCTATGTTCTGTATTTATTTATTATTATTATTACTATTATTATATTTTCTTTTTTCCTCTTTCCTCTTGTACTTCACAGTTTTGATGGGTTTTTTTGCACATTGGTTGTTTGTCTGTCCTATTGGCTACAGTCTTTCCAGATACGGTTACCAGAGAAGGTGGTAAGGGCAAGTACAATGACACTTCAAAAGCATTTAGGCAGGTTCATGGACGTTAATGGTTGTGAGGGCTATGGACCAAGCTCAAGGAGATGGGATTATCATAGACAGCCATTTTGATTTGAGCTGAAAGACCTGTTTACATACTGTGTAACTCTATAAGTCTATGAAATTAAGACCCTACCCACAATAATATCTAATGACTGGGCTCTAAGAAAAGCATTGCCATTTTTATTCACTACCCATTGTCATTAACAATTCCATCCCTCTAATAATGTTTACCCCTGCACTCTTCTCGTTATTTAATGCCTACAATAAATATCACTATTTAACGGATATGCCAAAACACAGTTGAAACTTATATTAATATCATAGCAGTACATTAAAAGTAATACAGAGGATATACAAGACTTTGATAAATACTGTTGGCATACTGACAATAGAAAATTGTACAGATAGGATTTTGATGCTATCTATTCATGAGGAACTTCGGAAAAAAAACATAAATATTACTTCTCAGAATTAACAGCAGGCATTCTGCATGTACGATCCTTTCTTCCTGAATATGAATCAGGACTCGTAAATATCTTTACAGGCCGTGTAAGATTTTTTTAGGTTGCCCAGAATGACTCACTTCTCATTATTGATCTTTGCTTTCTGTTGCAATTTATGGGCATTTTTATGATTATATTGATATTTTTTCTGAGTAATTATGAGTGTTTGTTAACAAGTGACTGAGTTAAAGAAACTGAGATTGTGCCCCCGGTCCTAGATTCTCCCACTATTGAGAGCATCCTTTCCGTGCCCACTCTGTATAGGCCTTTCAATATTCAATAGGTTTCAATGAGATCTCCCCCTTATTCTTTTAAACTCCAGTGAGTACAGCCCCAGAGCCATCTAACTTTCTTCATACCTTTACCAAGATCATTCTCCTTAACTTCCTCTCAACCCTCTCCAATTCTAGGACATCTTTTCTTAGAATTGAGGTCCTAAACTGCTCATAGTACATCAAATATGTTCTTGACAATGCCTGCTAAAGTCTCCTTTCTTTTGTGTTTTAGTCCTCTCAAAATGAATGCATTACATTTGCCTTCCTTACAACTGACTCAACTTGGAAGTTAACCTTCAAGGAATCCTGAACTAGGACTACCATATCCCTTTGAATCACCAATTTCTGAATTTGCTTCCTGTTTAGAAAATAATCTATACCTTTATTCCTTCTGACTAAGTGCATGACGTACACTTCTTTGCAGTTTTGTAGTGCTACAGGTATCAAAATCTGGAGGACATAGTCTTAAAGTGAAATCTAGGAGATTTAAAAGGGACCCAAGTGGAAGGTTTGTTGATACGGAGAGTGGTTGGTATCTGGAATGTGCTGCTAGAAGAGGTGTTAGACTCAGATCCACTTGGCATTGTAGCATTGCAGTTAGTGCAATCGTTTTACAGTGGGAGCTGTAAGATCGGGGTTCAATTCCCACCATTGTCTATAGGGAATGTGTATGTTCTACCTGTGACCGCATGGGTTTCCTCTGGGTGCACCAGTTTCCTCCCACATTCCAAAGACCTATGGTTAGGGTTAGTGAGTTGTGGGCATGCTATGTTAGTGCCAGAAGAGTAGAGATACGTGTGGGCTGCCACTAGCACAATCCATGCTGATTTGATTTGACACAAATGATGCATTTCACTGTCTGTTGTGACGTACAATCATTTGAGTCATGTACGGCATCCCACTAAGGAGTTGTCTATTGCTAGGTCTTCAGGTGGCTGTAGAGGCTGACGCAGGATCTACAAATTCTGGTGCAGTGTGGTCCAGACTTCACAACGCTGTTCCCTTCGCCACTTGCTGATATCCTTGGGACTTAATCCGACATGCAAGGGTCCATGTAATAAGGACTTCCAGGGCACCTTCCAAAGGAGAAATTCATGGTGGAGCAGCTTGATAGATACAATTAAATATTTCTGTTTCAGCCTGCTACAGCTGAGAATCACAACTGTATAACCCACGAACAGTACCTCATTTTTATTATTTCTGATTTTGCACTATTTTTAATTTAACTATTTAATATACATATACTGTATATACTTACTGTAATTGATTTACTCATTTTTCCTCTATTATCATGTATTGCATTGTATTGCTCCTGCTAAATTAACTAATTTCATGACATATACCAGTGATATTAAACCTGATTCTGAATCCTTGAATGGGAAAGACAGTACATGACTCTATTTAGGTGGGGTGGTTTGATGCACAAGTAGACAACACACAGTTCTTGACAGATAAGAATCGGGGTCTAGTGGCATGGAGTGCAAGACAACTGGGACCTTTCACTGCTGTAGCCTTCCTCCATCTTCACCGCCATTGTGATGTTCCATCATCTTCCACCAGCTCCACCAGAGATCTTGGTTGGATCACTCTTTGTCTGGAACCTCCCTCTTATTCTTACCTCAATGGATGACCCTACCAGGAGCTAAGCACCAGATGGCTAAACTCCAGACAGCGTCATTCTTTGGACATTTGGAACTCACAAGCCCACGATGGGTTAACGTATGGAGAGCATTTGATGTGTCTGGGCCTCTTCTCGATGGAGGTTAGAAGGGATGTCTCACTGAAACCTTTTTAATATTGAAAAGCCTAGACAGAGTGGATGTGGATAGGATGTTTCCTATAGTGGTGGAGTCTAGGACCAGAGGACACAGCCTCAGAATAAGGGACATCCATTTAGAACAAAGTTGAGGAGAATTTCTTCAACTAGAGGGTAATGAATCTGTTGAACTCATTGCCGCAGATGGCTTTGGAAGTTAATTCATTGAGTATATAAAAACGGACCTTAATTGTTTCCTGAATAGTCGGGGCATCAAAGTTTATGGGAAGAAGATAGGGGAATGTGTTTGAGAGGGATGATAAATCAACCATGATGGAATGGTGGAGCATTCTTATTTGTCCACCTATCTCTTATGGTCTGATGGTATCAGAAATATCTATACTGTACAACTCAATGACTCCATGAGATACAAACTGCCAAATGAAATACACTGCATGAAGTTCCATTGACTTTAATTAGAAGTTGACTCAATTTTCAATGAGTGGACACCTGTATGTAATTGCTCATTACAACAAATCATTTGCAAATCATATCTCATTTGTTGTTAAATTAATCTTGTCTGATTGGTTGGTAGCAGGGGAGTTACTGATCCCCAACAGGTTCCTGTTTTCGAAGAAGTTAATTTAAACTTCTGATGTGTTCTGATTTTAATGGCCTGTGCATTCAGCAAACTCCTGATGGATTTTAATGCAGATGGTTGTATTTATTCTGGAGCTGGAATATAAATCTTAAGTTTAATTGAGTAACTTAACTCCCACCGAGCTTTCTGGTCTTTTGGAGGGGATGTTAAAACAACAAGTCTCCACATTCTTTCAGGTGGATGGAGAGGATTACAATGGTATATTCATGGTGGAACTGAGTTATAAGGAAAGGTTGAATAGGTTAGGACTTTATTCCCTGAAGCATAACAGAATGAAGGGGGAGTTATTGAGGTATACAAAATAATGAGAGATATAGATAAGGAAAACGGAAGGGCACATTTTCCACTATGGTAGGCTGAGACTAGAACTAGAAATCATGGGTTAGGGATGTAAGGTGAAATATTAAAGTGGAACCTGATGAGGAAATTTTTGACTCAGAGGGCAGTGAGGTTGTGGAATGAGTTGCCAGTGGAAATGGATGGGAGTTTAATTTCAACATCTGTGGAAGATTTGAATAAGGATTAGTTTTATTTGACACATATACATCAAATCATATGTGATCTGCATTGTTTACATCAGTGACCAATACAGTCATTGAGTACAGAGAACATTTACAAAGATGTTGCTGGGTGGGGCTTGAGGACCTAATTTATAGGGAAAGGTTGAATAGATTAGAATTCTATTCCTTAGAGTGTAGAAGATTGTGGGGAGATTTGATAGGGGTATATAAAAGTATGAAGGATATAGCCAGGGTAAATGCAAGCAGGCTTTTTTCCACTGAGGTTGGTTTATACTAAAAATAGAGGTTATTAGCTAAGGGTAAAAGCTGAAATGTCTAAGGAAAACATGAGGAAGAATTTTTTTTCACTCATAAGATTGTGAGAATGTGGTGGATGTGGGTTTGATTTACGTACATAAGGGGTGTTTGAATAAGTACACATCTGGGAGGGGTATGGAGGGCTATGAGCCAGCTCCATCAAGGATATTTACCTCCCCAGCATTGAGGATGCCTCCAAAAGGTAGCATCCATCATTAAGGACTACCAACACACAGGGTGTGCTCTCTTCTCACTGCTACCATCAGGGTGGAGGTACAGCATCCTGAAGACACACACTCAACATTTAAGGAACAGCTTCTTCCTCTCTGCCATTTTTATATATATAATTATAATCTGTACATTTTATGTATTGCAATGTACTGCTGCTGCAAAACGACAAATGGCACCACATTTGCCAGTGATATTAAACCTGATTCCGAACGCAGGAGGAACTCAATAGGTCAGGCAGCATCTTGAGGGAAGTAAGCAGTCAACATTTCAGGCTGCAGATCCTTCGGCTATATTTTCTTCTATAGAAGCAACCTGACCTACTGAATTCCTCTATCATTTTGTGTCTGTGTGTTGCTTGAGATTTACAGCATCTGCAGAATCTCTCGCATGCTTAATTTTCAGTCCAACTAAATACACTCAGTTTTAACCAACAGACACAAAATGCTGGGGGAACTCAGCAGCCCACACAGAATCCATGGAAAAGGGTCAACAGTCGATTCTTTCCAGATGATACCCTTCATCCTCCCTGAAACGTCGACTGTTTACTCTTTACCACAAATGCCGCAGGGCCTGCTAAGTTCCCCCAGTGTTTTGTGCCTGTTGCTTGGATTTCCAGCATGAGTTTTTAAAACTCAGTATTAATTTTTAAAATGTGCACAAACACAGCAGTGCAGAAGAGTGGACAAAATACATGAAAGAAAACAGTGAAGAATGGTTGGATGATTAATAAGTAAAGAAAAATTGACTAATGAGCTAAAGAAAGTCAGAATCATTATCAAGTTCATCGTGACATAAGTCATGAAATTTATTTTTTGTGGCAGCAGTACAGTGTAATGTATAAATAATTACTATAAGTTATAATAAGTAAGGAGGGTGGAGCAAAGTGAAGATGGCACTAAACAGCGGCTACTTTGCTTGCATCTTCAGAAACAGCTCTCTTTCTATCTTTGAATCTCTTTTTATCCTTTTCAAGACTCTTTTGAAGACCCTGACCTGGAGTTACACTCTGGCTTTGGTTCTTTGCGGGAATGGGACCCGCTCTCAGGGCCTCACGACCAGCTGCTTTTTAATATCCCAAGGACACGGCCTGGAAGACTAGCTTTCAGGGTTCCGGATTTTCATGGCTTTGGAGAAGGGCTGATTCATAGCTGGTGCCGCAGGAGAACACGGAACATCAGGAGCAGCAGGTTAGCAGCAGCAGGAGACCAGAGTCTTGGGGCTGATTCTCTGGCTGCAGAGCTCAGAAAAAGCGATGCAACAGCCTTTTAACATCATAAATCAGCAAGTTGTATGGTATGTCTCCCCTCTCGCTGTGAAATGGGGACACCTCTCTTAGGGAGAGAGAGAGAGCCTGTGATATGTCGAAATACCAGGTGAGCGAGTAGCCTTCGGGGTACTGCAAGTCTGGGTCTTTATTGAAGTGTTACTGCACATTTAATTATTTGGTGGAGGGTGCCGATGTTTTTCTTTGCTGGGGGGGGATTAATGCCTTGTTGCTGCTTGTGAGTGGGAGGGGGAGCTGGGGGGTGGTTTAGGGGTTCTAACATTTAACTGTCATTCATTCTTTGGGGCACTCCTTTGTTTTTGTGGATGTTTGCAAAGAAAAAGAAGTTCAGGATGTATATTGTACACATTTTTCTGACATGAAATGTACCTATTGAAACCTATTGAACCTAAATACATAGAAAAATAGATGGATAAATGAATGATAGGTAGACAACTGAACAAATGTTCAAATTCAAGTTCAACATCAGTTTATTGTCATTCAAATATACACCTGTACATCACCAAACGAAAAACATTCCTCCAGATCAAAGTGCACATCACAGTATGTATAACTCATACAAGATCAACACACACAACACATAAAGTAATATTACCACAAATAAATTTTTGAATTGAATTGACTTTATTTCTTACATCCTTCACATACATGAGTAAAAATGTTTACGTTACGTCTCCGTCTAAATGTGCAATGTGCAATTTTAGTAATTTATAATAAATAGAGCAGTCAATGTAACTTCAAATACACTGAAATCAGCATGAGTTAATCAGTCTGATGGCCTAGTGGAAGAAACTGTCTTGGAAACTATTAGTCATGGCTTCTATGCTGCGGTAACACTTCCTGGATGGTATTAGCTAGAATAGATTGTGGATGGGACGACACTGGTCCCCAGTGATCCTACGGCCCTGTTTACACACCTGTCTTTGTAACTGTCCTGATCATGGGAAGTTCACAACTGCAGATGTGCTGGGCTGTCCGCACCACTCTCTGCAGAGTGCTGCAATTAAGGGAGATACAGTTCCAACACCAGCCAGTGATGCGCTCAATTGTGCCCCTGTAAAAAGATCTTAGGACTTGGGTACCCATACCAAACTTCCTCAACCTTCTGAGGTAAAAGAGGCGCTGTTGTGCCTTTTTGACCACACAGCTAGTGTGTCCAAACCACTTCAGGTCCTCGTTGATATGGATGCTGATGAACTTAAAGCTGTTCACCCTCTCAACCCCAGATCCATTGATGTCAATAGGGATTAGCCCATCTCCATTCCTCCTGTAATCCACAACCAGCTCCTTTGTTTTTGTGACATTGAGGAAGACAAACAATAAGGTGCATTTATGGCACAAGTTAAAACGTAAATAATGTAACGCTATTGGCACTTCATAGATGATGAGACCTGGGTGGCGGCAGGGAGTTCAGTAGTTTTAACAGCCTGGAGGAAGAAGCCATTTATAGCCCTAACAGCCCCTGTGTAATGCTATGGTACCTCTTGCCTGATGGTTGGCTGGGGGGGGGGGGGGGGTCAAAGAAATGTTTGGACTGATGAGAGGGATCATTAACAATGCTAAGTCCCCTGCATATGTAGCACTGTTGGTAAATATCTCTGATGGGTGGAAGAGCCACCCTAAAGATTCTCTCAGCAGTCCTCACAATCCTTTGTAGGGACTTGTGTTCAGGTGCCTTGCAGTTCCCATACCAGATGGTTAAGACACTATCAATGGAACTCCTGTAAAAATAGTTTATAATAGGGAGTATGTTGGACTACCTTGCCCACTGCAATCCCCTCAGGACTATTGATCAAATAATAAATAGATTCAAAAGGTTCAAAAGTTCATTTAATATCAAAGTATGTATGCAGTATACAACTCTGGGATTCATCTTCTCCAGACAGCCACGAAACAAAGAGGCTGTTCAAAGAATAACATCAACCACACCCCCCAACACAAAAATGAATGGCAACATGATCATCAACCCTCAAACCCCCCTGCACAGAAAAGCTAACAAAACACGCCAATGAGAAAGATTGGGGAAAAACACAGAATAGAAAAGCCATAAGACTGAAAATGTCCACAGAATATAGTTCAACCATAAACGCAGAACCTCAGTAAAATAGATAGATAAATAAATAATGAACAAATAAGTAAATAATATATAAATGAACAAATGAATAAATAAATAATAAATAGGCAAATGAATTAATGAATAAATTCATAATAGATAGATCAATTGACTATTGAAGCAGATTTTCATAGGAGTGGTGATACAGAGGGAGCTTAAGTATGAACTGCATTACTCTGGGTCTGGAATCACATTTAGGTATGATTGATGAAGGAGGTAACTATTGGTAAGGGTACACAGACCGGGTAATATGAAGGCCACTGACACTCACTTCAATTTCAGGTTTTTTAAGCCTATATTTATTTAATAACCTTAATCTCCATAGCAGGGGTTTGAACTCCTATGTCTGCCTCATTCATCCACACTGGAATGCTATTACAGCTCTAATGAGCTCAACAGGCCAAAGGCACATTCAATATCTCGACACATTTCAGCCAGACTGTACTGTCCAACATGAGGTTCCCCCAAAAACAATGGGGAAGGCTAAAGATGTGCACAGTTTGGTGTTAACATGAAGCGGTTTCTCCTAGACGGCAACATACTGATGCAGCTACGAGGAAGGCATGACAGTGGCTATATTTTGTTAGAAGTTTGTGGAGATTTAGTATGTCACCTAAAACACTCATACATTTCTACAGATATACTGTGGGGAGCATTCTAACTGGCTGTATCACCGTCTGGTAAGGGAAGGGTGGGGCTATGGTACAGGATCAAAATAAACTTCAGAGAGTTGTAAACTTAGTCAGCTCCATCATGGCTACTACCCTCTGGAGTATCCAGGACATCTTCAAGGAGTGAAATCTCAAAAAGGTGGCATCTATTATTAAGGACCGCCATAACCCAAGGTATGCCCTCTTGTCACTGCTGTCATCAGAAAGGAGGTACAGAAGCACTCAATATTTCAGGAACAGCTTTTCACACAGAGAGTGGCAGGTGCTGGAATTGGTTGCCGTGGGTGGCAGAGGAAGCAGATATGACAGTGGTGTTCAAGAGGCTTTTAAATGGAAAGATAAATGTGCTGAGAGATGCTATGTAAATGCGGGTGCTTTATTTCTTCAGCTGCAGTTACCTCAGTGGGTAAATGAAAACAGAATATTCTCCAGATTCTGGTAATCTAAAGCAACACATACAAAATGCTGGAGGAACTTAGCAGGTCAGGCAGCAACTATGAAGAGGAATAAAGATCTCAGCCAAAAATTTTGACTGTTATCTCATTCTGTAATTGAAGGGCCACTGCAAAGGATTGGAAAAGACTGCAGAAAGTTGTAAACTCAGCCAGTCCCATCATGCCTCCCCAGCTTTGAGAACTCCTTCAAAAGGTGATGTCTCAAAATGGTGGCTCCTGTACTTCCCTTTTGACAAGAAACCATGTCCTGGGTGAAGGTGTACTTAAATAATGAATGCCACCTTTTTGTGTGTATGGTATTCAAGTGATTTCCAACACCTGTAGAATCTCTTGTGCTTATGAAATGCTGGAATCCAGAGCTAGAAGCATAAGCTGGGGAAAGTCAATGAATTAGGCAGTGGGATAATGCAGCCTTGCTTTTGATTTCCAATTTCCCCAAAAATTAATAAAAATCAGATACTTCCAATCAGGCTGAATATTTCCAGCAGTTTGTACTTTATGTGCAATCTCCAGCATCTGCACGTTTAGTCCTTATCTACAAGCTAACCTGGTTGTAGATTCTGGGTACAGCAGTCCCCTCTTGTCAACTCTGCATCTGCTGTCCATTGCCCTTACTCTGTGCCTGTTGGTTCCTTATGAATTTGCATTCATGTACTGAAAGCTGTTTAAATGCCAACTCCACACTACCTTGTAAAGGCTGGCCAAGCATTAATTTTACTGCCCAGCTGACAGGTAATGACAATCAGAAGAGCAATTGTCTCAGCATGGAGCATAATTCAGAGGCAGATGCAATTACCAAGCCATTGAGCCTACACTGAAAAACATATTTTGCCTCTTAAACCTTTGATATTTGACCTATTTATCTGTTGGCAGAGAGATTTGTTCAGAAGAAGGGAAAAATGCACCAGTTACATTCTCAGGATTTCCTAGAGCTCTTTAGTTCCAATGTATCATGGAAGTGAGGTTATGCTGGAAATTACCAGGAGAAGAGTTAACAGCTGTGTAGAGAAATGTTGTACCTTGTTATAATTGTTCACTGCACTTTTTCAGTGGTTCTTACAACTTATTCTGCATTGTTATTGTGCTATTACAAAGAAGGCACAGCAGCACCTCTAGTTTTTTTAGAATATTGTGCAGATTCAGCATGTCATCAAAAACTATGAAAAACTTCTAAGGATAAACTATGGAGAGTTTTCTAATGGGTTTCAACACAGCCTGGGATAGAAATACCATTTGCCAAGAAGGGAAATGCCTACAGAAATTGGTGAACACAGCGCAGTCCATCATAGGCAAATCCCTCCCACATCAACGAGTGCTGCCACAAAGAAAACAGCATCCATATTCAAGGACACACACCATCCAGGCCAGACTCTCTTCTCACTGCTGTCATCAGGAAGGAGGTACAGGAGCCATAGGTCCTACACCACCTGGTTCAGGAACAGTTATTACCCTTCAGCCATTAGGCTCCTGAACCAATGTGGATAACTTCTCTCAATTCAACTCTGAACTAATTCCACAACTAATTACTCACTTTCAAGGATTTTACAACTCTTTCTTTCAGTATTATTTTATTTACTTTTTAATGATAATAATAAGATGATAAATGAAGAAAATGCCAAGAATAAAAACGGAAACAATCCAACACATTATAGGATCCTGTAACAGTTTAACTGAATCTGATTACTTACTCAGGCACAATCAAGTGGCAAACGTCATTCACCAAAATCTTCCTTTAAAATGCAAACTCAGAAAAGAAGTCATACAAATATAAGTTTTAGAGTCAGAATCCCACAAATTATAGGACAATCCATAATAACCATCTGGATATAATAATACAGGATGAACAAGCAAGAAGAAATTACTGAATTGATATAGCCATTCTAAGCACATATAATGTACAGAAATCAATAAGTGAAAAACACCAGGAATATGCTGAATTAAAAGAGGAAATTGAAAGACTTTGGAACACAAACAAGGTGTATATTGTACTGATGGCAATATCTACAACAGGTGTCATCTCATAGACACTGCACAATAGCATTAAACAATTTGCGCTACTAAGTAATATCTATGTAAATCTTCAGAAAGCTACAATACTGAACACCACGAGAGTAGTCCCAAAAGTTGACAAATGAGTGTGCTTGGTTATGTCCATACCTCAGGTTTTACCAGCTTGAGCTGAGAAAAAATATTTTTATAATAGTAATTAATTTTTCTTTTTTCTTTTGTACATTGATTGCTTTCATTATGTGTAGGTTTTCATGGAACCATTGTATTTCTTTGTTCTACTGTAAATGCCCACAAGACAATCAATCTCAGGGTAGTATATGGTGACTTTGAAGTTTGTACTTTGTACTTTATTCCAGTTCAATGTTCTGTGTGATGATTTGATCTATATTAACAGTATGCTAGGCAAACTTTTCACTGTATCTTGTTACATATGACCACTATTATTCTATTGTTAGTTCTGGAGAATGTCGTCTAACAGTTTTAATATGAGATTCACAACCAGGTTATCAAGGGTAGATGCTTTGAGTTACAAGGAGAGATTGAATAGTCTGTAACTGTTTGCTCTGGAGTGTAGCAGGCTGATGTGTCATCTTATAGGGGTATATAAAATCACGATGGGTGAATGGTCACATGCTCTTTCCCAGGGTAGGGGAGTCTGAAGTTTGAGGACACACGTTTAAGGAAAGATGTAAAGTTTAAAATGCCATAAAAGCAGATTGAAAATTAGGTATTGTGTGGTGAGGCAAGTGCTTTCTATCATTTAAAAGATATGTAGACTCAAAATTCAAAGTTCAAAGTATATTTATCATCAAAGTACATATATTTCACCATATACGACCTTGAAATTAACTTTCTTGCATAAATTCAAAGTAAAACAAAGAAGTACAATAGAACCAATGAAAAACTATATACAAACAAAAATTGACAGACAAGACATTCTGTTTGCCAAGCAAATTGCAATAGTATTGGGTTTCCTGACTGCAAAGTTTTAAACTCAAACAAAAATCTTTAACTAAGTCCAGTTCTGGTC
This sequence comes from Hemitrygon akajei, assembly GCF_048418815.1. NCBI lineage: Eukaryota > Metazoa > Chordata > Chondrichthyes > Myliobatiformes > Dasyatidae > Hemitrygon > Hemitrygon akajei. Next base: position 35,895,361 of record NC_133138.1, on the reverse strand, counting down.
GCCTCAGTATAGGAAGGATGTGGAAGCATTGCAAAGGGTACAGAGGAGATTTACCAGGATGCTGCCTGGTTTAGAGAGTATGGATTATGATCAGAGATTAAGGGAGCTAGGGCTTTACTCTTTGGACAGAAGGAGGATGAGAGGAGACATGATAGAGGTGTACAAGATATTAAGAGGAATAGACAGAGTGGACAGCCAGCACCTCTTCCCCAGGGCACCACTGCTCAGTACAAGAGGACATGGCTTTAAGTTAAGGGGAGGGAAGTTCAAGGGGGCTATTAGAGGAAGGTTTTTCACTCAGAGAGTGGTTGGTGCGTGGAATGCACTGCCTGAGTCAGTGGTGGAGGCGGACACACTAGTGAAGCTTAAGAGACTACTAGACGAGTTTATGGAGGAATTTAAGGTGGGGGGGGGGTTATATGTGAGGCAGGGTTTGAGGGTCAGCACAACATTGTGGGCTGAAGGGCCTGTAATGTGCTGTACTATTCTATGTCTATGTCTAAATCAAAAATAGATAGTTATGGGTACCCACAGAAAAGGGATGTTATACTGTAGCCACTAACTGTACTCTTCTAAGGCTAGATCACTTCGCTATTCATCGTCCACAGTATGCTTAGCTGCTAATACCCACTATTTGAATGATGGGTCCCCCTTCATTACCAAGGAGCAAATACTTTCAATCACCAAAGTATTTTAATGCTAACATTTATTTTTAGTGATACATGTTGAAAATTTTAAAACACGTTGAAAACCCCAGAAGCTTTCTATTTTATAAAAGATTTCCAAATTACTGCTCTACTCTCTGTACACCCATGACTGTGTGGTTAGGCACAGGTCAAATACCATCTATAAATTTGTTGACAGTACAATTATTATTGGCAGTATTTCAGATGGTGATGGGAGGGCATACCAGAGCAAAATACATCAGCCAGCTGTGTAGTATTGCAGCAACAACCTTGCATTCAACATCAGTCAGACCAGAGGACTGATTGTGGACTTCAGAAAGAGGAAGATGAGGGAACACACACCAGTCCTCATAGAGGGATCAGAAGAGGAGAGTGTGAGCATCCTCAAGTTGCTGGGTATCAATATTTCTGAGCATCTGTCCTGGACCCAACATATTCATACAGCTACAAAGAAGACATGACAGTGGCTATATTTTATTTTGAGTTGGAGGAGGTTTGGTATGTCCCCAAAGACACTCACAAATTTCGACAGATGTACAATGGAGAGCATTCTAACTGGCTGCATCACCAGCTGGTATTGGTGTGTGTGTGTGTGGGGGGGGGGGGGTGGGGGTGTTGCTACTGCAGAGGATCAAAATAAGCTACAGAAGTTGTAAACTTAATCACCTCCATCATGGGCACTAGCCTCCATAATATTCAGGACGTCTTCAAGAAGCGATGCCTCAGAAAGGCGGTATCCATCATTAAGGATCTCCATCACCCAGGTTATACATCTCATTGTTACCATCAGGAAGGAGGTACAGAGCTTGAAGGCTCCCACTCAATGATTCTGGAACAGCTTCATCCCCTCTGCCCTCAGATTTCTGAATGGACATTGAAACCATGAAGACTATGTCATTACTTTTATACTTCTATTTTTGCTCTACTTATTTCATTTAACTATAATATATATACTGTAATTCACTTTTTTAATATTATTATTTATTGCATTGTACTGCTGCCACAAGGACAAATTTCATGACATACGCCAATGATATTAAACCTGATTCTGATTTTGAAAATACAAAGGATTTCCAACACAAGGAGAAATTCCTATACGCTAAAAAGACATATCAGCAAGTTGTAGACAAATGAATCATCCATTACAAAATTCGACGGCAGGGGAATGGATTCTAGTCACCCTGTCTTCTGTCATCTTCCTTGCTGTTCCTTGACCATTCCTAACAAGCCTGACTGCTCCCTAAGCAATACACACACAAACTGCTGGAGGAACTCAGCAGGCCAGGCAGAATCAATGGAAAAAAGTATAATCGACATTTTGAGCCGAGACCCTTCACCAGCACTGGAGAAAAAAAGATGAGGAGTAGATTTAAAAGGTGGGGGAGGGCAGAGAGAAACACAAGGTGATAGGTGAAACTGGGAATGGGGAGGGATAAAGTAAAGTGCTGGGATGTAGATCGGTGAAAGAGATACAGGGCTGGCGAAGGGGGAGTCCGATAGGAGAGAACAGAAGGCCATGGAAGAAAAAAAAGTGAGGGAGGCAATGAACAGGCAAGGAGAAAAGCTGAAAGAGGGAAAAGGGGATGGGGAATGCTGAAGGAGAAGGGGGGCGCCATTACTAAAAGTTTGAAACATCGATGTTCATGCCATCAGGTCGGAGGCTACTTAAACAGAATATAAGGTGTTGTTCCTCCAACCTGAGAGTGGCCTCATCGCGACAGTAGACTAGGCTATGGATTGACGTATCGGAATGGGAAAAGGAGGTGGAATTAAAATGGGTGGCCACTGAGAGATCCCTCTTGTTCTCGCTGATGGAGAGTAGGTACACAGTGAAATGGTCTCCCAATCAGATCATTGATATACAGGAGGCCACATTTGTAGCACCGGACACAGTATTTGACCCCAAAAGACTGACAGGTGAGTGTTGCCTCATCTTGAAGGATTATTTGGGGCTCTGAATTGTAGTGAGGGAGAAGGTGTAGGGACAAGTGTAGCAGTTGTTCTGCTTGCAAGGATAAGTGCCAGGAGGAAGATCAGTGGGGAGGGACGAATGGACAAGGGAGGTTCGTAGGGAGCAATCCCTGTGGAAAGCTAAAAGTCGGAGGGAGGGTAAGATGTGCTTGGTGATGGGATCCTGTTGGAGATGAAAGTTCCAGAAAATTATGTGCTGGAAGTGGAGGCTAGTGGGGTGGTGGTAGGTGAGGACAAGTGGAACCCTATCCCTAGTAGGGTGGCGGGAGGATGGGTTAAGAGGAAACATCCGTGAAGTGGAAGAGATGCGGTTGATGGCAGTGTTGATGGTGGAGGAAGGGAAGCCCCTTCCTTTGTAAAAGGAGGACATCTCCTTCGTTCATCCTGAGAGCAGATGCGGTGGAGATGGACAGAAGGGGATGGCATTTTACAAGTAACAGGGTGGGAAGTGGTATAGTCCAGATAGCTGTGAGAGTCCATGGGTTTATTATAGACATCAGTAGATAAGCTGTCTCCAAGGAGTAGGTACAGAGTAGATGTCAGGGGTAAGTTTTTTTTACACAGAAAGTGGTGAGTGCGTGGAATGGGCTGATGGCAACGGTGGTGGAGGCAGATACGATAGGGTCTTTTAAGAGACTTTTGGATAGCTACATGGAGCTTAGGAAAACAGAAGGCTATGGGTAACCCATAGTAATTTCTAAGGTAGGGACAAGTTCGGCACAACTTTGTGGGCCAAAGGGCCTGTATTATGCTGTAGGTTTTCTATGTTTCTATTACAGCACCTCCCTTATCTGCGGGCTTGATAGTGAGTTTAGGATTAGTGCATAGGAAGTGGAGAGCAGAGTGTTTGGAAGGAGTGAGGGTGAAATTGGAGAGAGAGGTGTTGAAGTCAAGATGGTTGATGTCCCTTCATCAGCTGGCAATGAAAAGGTTGAGAACAGGCAGAAGACCAGGGCAGGGTGCCCAGAAAGAGGTTCAAAGATAGCAGAAGGGGTTATCGGTACAGGGTGGGGAGTCCTTGTCAAAGAAGTAGGCTCAGAGACGGAAGTAGCGGTAGAAAAGCTCAGCATCATGCCGGGCTTGGATCTGGCTGAGGTAAGGACGCAGGGAGACAAATGTGAGTCCCGTAATGAGGACAGAACATTCTGCCTCAGAGGAAAAGGTTAAAGGGAATGGTGAAGACCCAGAATGGATGAAAGCTGGGATTGGAGGGTGGAGGTGGTGTCTGAGGAGAAGGGAGGTTTGGGTGTTCCAGCATGGTGGGGTGAATGGAAGATAGAGTCTTCAAGGGCCCAGCAGCTGGTGGTGGGACCTGAGAGAAATGGGATTTCAGAGTGGTAGTGGGAGAAGGTGAGACAGGGGCTCCAGTGGCAGCATGTGATGAACCAGCCAGGAGGTCAAGGCTGGAGTCAGAATTGGAGATTACACAATCAGCACTTTGGAGATGTCCGAGGTTGTTGGAACCCGCATTGATGGCGGTGAAGTCCAGGTTTTGAATCTGCTCTGGATAATTAGAGCCATTGAGGTCAGTAGCAAGGATCGCAGTCTGCTGATGTCCAAGCCTGCCAATGTTGGAGACAGCAGGCCCTGTGGTTTGTGGGCAGCTTTCTAACATTTTTACTGTATTTTGGTACTTTGGTGACTTCACACACCATATTTTTTTCAGATTCCTTTCCACACAGTTAATCTGAAAGCTTCTAGGAACAGAGTCCCTAGACTCAAATATCCCAAATTAATGCAGTGAAGCCAACTCTCAGAATACACAAACTTACAACTGTTGATAGATCACTATTTGATGTGCTCAGTAATAGTTTCGAACAGATCTGCAGCTTCCTTGAACTAATCAATTTAGCCAGCTTGGTCTGGTTTGTTACAGGCCAATTAACATAAACCCATTGTCTTACATTGCATCTCTCGAACAGGCATCTTAGTGCTACGGACTAGTGTTCTGTGTTTTGCAGAGAGTGCTGTTTGTTTCCAAAACTATCCTATTAACTTCAGAGTGATTTTTGCTTGCAATTTACATTAAGAGCTGACCACTGGATAACAAGTTGAACAAAGAATATTGATTGGAAGATTAATTACTCAAAAACAATTCTTTCACCTCAAGAAGTGTCAGCTGCTCTGTTAGAAAGCTGAGCTTGGCAAAAAGGACCCTGGCCCTGGACAGTGAATATCCATTACACAATAAAAATAATAGAATCTAACAAACAAACAAATAAATAACTAAGTAGATAGAGTCCGTGAGAGTGAATCCAAACTCACTTTAGCTCTAAACCAGTTCAGAGCTAAGGTGAGAAAAGTTATCCACTCTGCTTCAAGAGCCTGATGTTTGAATGGTAGTAACTGTTTCTGAAGCTGGTGATGTGGGATCTAAGGCTCCAGTACTGCTTTCCCAATGGCATTTGCAAATAAAAGAGCATGAACTGGATGTTGGGGGATTGGGGTGGCAGAATCCTTGATGATACATGCTGCTTTCTTGTGGCTATAACAATTTGAGGACACAGATTCAGATTCATGTGGTGGTGTAGCCTAGAATTGTAAATGTAAATTGGTAAATTGCTTTACTATTAATACGTGTAGCAAGGTACCATGAAAAACCTATCTTGCACTGTCCATAAAGAACATTTTGTTACAACAGTGAACTGAGATAGTACAAGGGAAAACAACAACAGAAGTAGAATAAAGTGGAACAGCTACAGAGAAATTGCAGTGCAGGAAGCCAGTAAAGTGCAAGGCCATAATGAAGTAGATTTTGAGGTCAAAGATCCATCTTATTCTACTGGGACAGACAGATATGATGTAGATGTATAACAGCTGTCCCTGAGGCCAATGGTGTGTGATTGAGGCTTCTGTATTTTCTGCTCATTGTTGGGGGGTGGGTGAGGGTTAAGAAAAGAGAATTCCTGGCCGGGTGGGGTCTTTGATCTGTCCACTGCTTTACTGAGGAAGTGAAAAGTGTAGACAAAGTCCATGGAAGGGAAGGTGGTTTCCATGATGTGCTGAGCTCTATTCACAACTCGTTGCAGTTTTTTGCATCACAGGCAGAGTAGAGCATTTACCAAATCAAGCCTTGATGTATCTGAATAGGATACTTTGAAAAGAGCATTGATATAAATTGGTGAGGGTCAAAGGTCCAAGCAGAATTTATTTAGCCTCCTGAGGAAGTGGAGGTGCTAGTGATCTTTCTTTGCCACGGTGTCTTTGTGGTTGGACTAGGACATGTCAAGAGCAAAGTGGAATACTCTCCACTGGTGTGGGTGAGTGCTGTACCAACAACCTTCAGGAATGTTGATACCAACCAGGACAATTCAACTATTGATTGGCACTCATCTGAAATGTTTGTGTTCCCCACCATAGGATCTCAGTAGTTGCAGTGTTCTCCATTAAGAAAGTAGACAAGCTACTCTTCCAATTCCTCTGACCGCTCTCAGCAGAAATGACAGGGGTAACAGGTACATGGGTGCACCACAAACATCGGGATTCTCTCCAAAACACACACCACCCTGGCTTGGAAATGAACAGTTCATTCCTCATTGTCTCAGTTTCTAATATACTTGAACACCTAATCCAATAGCACTGCCAGAGTACTTTCACCAGAAGGTCTTCTACCTTTCAGAAAGGCAACTCCCTGCAATCTTCTCAGGAGCACTTTAGCATGGAGATCATCCACAGGTCTTGTCAGTGATCTTGGAAGTGAATGGATGGATAGACAGGTTGATCGATAGGTAAGTAGGTAGATAAGTAGGTCAGTAAATAGGTAGGTAATTAGATGGGTAAGTGGTGGTTAGTATGCTAGGTACAGTATATAGATAGGTAGATACAGATAAATAGACAGATAGATAGATAAATAGATAGATAGCTAAATAGATAAGACCATAAGACCATACAACATAGGAGCAGAATTAGGCTACTCGGCCTATCGAATCTGCTCTGCCATTCCATCATGGCTGATATATTATCCCTCTTAACACTATTCTCTTGCCTTCTCCCTATAACCTTTGACACCATGATTAATCAATGAGTTAGCAAACTCCACATTAAATATTGCCAATGACTTGGCCTGCAAACTCATCTATGACAACAAATTCCACGGGTTCACTAACTTATAGTTAAAGTAATTTTTACTAATCCCTGTTCTAAATGGATGTCCCTCAGTTCTGAGATGGATACAGTGGATAGACAGATACCATTGATAGACAGATCGAGAACTGGTTGGACAAAGACTACAACCATACTGCCAGCATACTCAACCTCTTGCTATAAGTGTGTCTGTGATCTGAACTTTCATTGATTGATACCCACAAAATGCAGGACCTAATGAAGGATTATGGTCCAAAACTTTGACTGTTTATTCTTCTCCATAGATAGTGCCTGTCCTGTTGAGTTCCTCCAGCACTTTGTGTGTGTTGTTCTGATTTTCAGCATCTGCAGGATCTATGTTTACTTCATTGATTGACACCCCGTCGAGACCACCCCTCAGTAAAGTCATGACCACTGAGATCTGGGATTGCCTTTGCATTCTTGCCTATTGCTCTCAACCTTTGGTTCCACCATTGACCCATAATCTATCTGATTAGGCCTTGAAAGTATTCAGTGAGTGCTCCTTCAGTGGGGAGTTCCAAAGTTTCATAAATCTCTAAGAAAAAATTCTCCATCTCAAATCTGCAATCCCTTTATCCTGAATCTATGCCACCCCCAAAGTCCAGATTCAAAAAATGAGGGGATATATCCTTCCAACATCTACCCTGTTAAATCCTCCCATATTTCAATGAGATTCTTCAGAGCTCCAGTGAGCATAAACCTGATTAGATTAATCATTCCTCAAGTGAAAACTGCTACCGTCAACAGTTTCCTCTGTTGCAAATGTTCTATTATTCTATGAACTGATTCCTTCCAGGAATTAATCCTTCTCTGAATCCCTTCCAAAACCTCCTTTCAATTAGGAGATCAAAACTGTACACAATACTTCAGATGTGATCTCATTAAGTGCCTGTATAACATTAGCAAGACTGTTACAGCTTTTGTAGTCCTCCCCACTTTGTAATGAAGGCCAATATTCCATTTCTATTCCTCATTACTTACTCTGCTAAGTTTCTGTGTTTCTTAAGGATAGACTGTAAAAAGGTACAGCACGCAGAGCATAAACACAAGAGATTCTGCAAGAGATGCTGGGAATCCAGAGTTACACACACAGAATGCTGGAAGAACTCAGCAGATCAGGCAGCATCTATGGAGAGGAGTACACAGTCAATGTTTTGGGCTGAGACCCTTCTTTTGGACTGCACAGCACAGTACAGGCCCTTTAGCTATGATGTTGTGCCAACATTTAAACCAACTTCATGATCAATCTAATTCTCCCTCCTTACATAGCCCCCTACTTTTCTTTTATTCATATTCCTTTCTAAGCATCTCCTAAATGCCCCTAATGTATCTTTTACCACCACCACTGGCCGTGTATTCACACACCCTTCTCTCTCTGTGTATAAAAATACCTACCTTTGTTCAGTTTACATTCACAGAGCAGGCCCTCATGCTATGGGGATACCTGAGGTGGCTTCCCAGGAAAGGAGACACCAGAGGAGGTGAGACACTGCAGGTGTCCATGGTGAGTTGGGTGCTGGCTTCCAGTGTTTGCAGGGCGGGAAACAAGCTGGATTGCGTTCCTCTGTGGCTGTACCTTTTTCTTCGTGCGTGATGAGCAGATTGCTGTGGGCTTGTTCTTGCTGACAGCATCCCATGCACCTTGAATCCACATGACATGACATTCAGAGACTTGGGCTATGTTAAATTTTTTTTGTGTGACTGTATGTTTACTGTTATCTTTTAAGTGTTACATGAGTCTTGCGCTGAGTGTGACTGTCAGTACTATGCTTTTCACCTTGACCCCAAATTAACGCTGTTTCGTTTGGCTATATTCATGGGTATTCATGTGTGGTTGAATGACAATTGAACTAAATCTGGCATGCTGAGAACTCTAGTGGTCCTGGACTAGTGAATGTTTGAACTGTTGGATGTTATTTCTATTAATACCTAAAAGTGCTTTTATTTCAATGAACAATTTGCTAGAAGAACTCAGCAAATTGGAACTGCATCCATGAGAGGAAAGGAACTATCGATGTTTCATGTTCATGTGGGGTTTTGATCTAAAATAGCAACAGATCCTTTCCTCGCAGAGATGCTGTTTGGCTTGCTGAGCTCCCCCAGCAGGTTGATTGTTGCTCCATATTTCAGCATCTGCACCCTCTTGTGTCACACTTTTATTTCACTTCTTTTGTCTGTTACACTGCATTATAATATACACTTATTGATCACTTGATTAGATACATCACAAAAGCCAAGAAAAAGGCTAAAAAAATCCATTATGGGAATCATATATAGGCCTCCAAATTGTAACCAAGACATGGGGTTGAGATTGCAAAGGGAGCTGGAAAAGTCATGTAATAAGGGTAATGACACAATTGTAATGGGGGACCTCAATATGCAAGGGAATTGGGAAAATCAGACTGGTGTTAGATTGCAAGAAAGGGAATCTGTTGAATGCCTATAAGATGACTTTTTAGAGCAGCTTCTGTTTGAGCCTACTTGGGGAAAGGCCATCTCAGATTGGGTATTCTGTAATAACCCAGATCATATTAAGGAGCTTGATGTAAAGGAACTCTTAGGAGGCAGTGATCATAATATGAATAAATTCATACTGCAGTTTGAGAGGAAGAAGCATAACTCACAGGTATAAGTATCACAATGGAATAAAGGAAATTACAGAGGCATGAGAGAGGAGTTTGTCCACATGGATTGGAGGAGTAGACTGACAGGGATGACAGCAGAGCAGAGATGGCTGAAGTTTCTCAGAATAGCTCACAAGGTACAGGATAGATATGTACCACAGAGGAAGAAGTTCTCAAATGGTAGGGGTAGGCAACTGTGGCTGACAAAGGACGTTAAGGACTACATAAAAGCCAAGAAAATGGCAGACAAGATAGCAAAAATGTGAGGGAAGTTGGATGATTGGGAAGCTTTTAACATCCAACAAAAGGCAGCTAAAAAGTCTATAAGGGAAAAGATGAAATATGAGGGCAGACTAGCCAGTAATGTAAAGCAGGAATCCAAAAGTTTTATCAGTTATATGAAGAGTAAAAGGGAGGTGGCAGTTGATATTGGACCACTGGAAAATGATGCTGGTTTGATAGTAATGGAGTACTATTAGTACTGGATAGTAAAGCAATAACAGATAAACTTAATGGGTGTTTGCATCTGTCTTCACTGTGGAAGACACTAGCAGTATACCAGAGGTCCGTGAGAGGCAGGGAGCAGGAGTGAGTGCCATTGTTATTACAAAGGAAAGGTTTTAAAGTAGATAAGTCACCTGGATCAGATAGACTACATCCCAGAGTCTAGACAGAGATAACTGAAGAGAAAATGGATGCATTGATCATTATCTTTCAAAAATCACTTGATTCTGGCATGGTCCTAGAGGACTGGAAGATTGCAAAATGTCACTCCACTCTTTAGGACCATAAGACCGTAAGATATAGGAGCAGAAGTAGGTCATTTGGCCCATCAAGTCTGCTCTGCCATTCAATCATGGGCTGATCGACTTCATGCTGTCATCCCCACTCCCCTGCCTTCACCCCATACCCTTTGATGCCCTGGCTAATCAAGAACCTATCTATCTCTGCCTTAAATACACCCAATGACTTGGCCTCCACAGCCACACGTGGCAACAAATTCCACGGACTTACCACCCTCTGACTAAAGAAGGGTGGTAAAAGGGAAGAAGGCAAAAGAAATGAAATTATAGGCCTGTTAGCCAATCTCAGTGGTTGGGAAAGCATTGGAGTCTATTATTAAGGATGAGGTTTTGAAGTACTTGGAGACTATTGATAAAATAAGACAAAGTTATCATGGCTCTGTAAAGCAAAAGCTTGCTTGACCAATCTGTTAGAGTTCTTCAACGAAGTAACAAGCAGAGTGGACAAAGGAGAGTTAGTGGATGTCATTTACTTAGATTTTCAGAAAGCATTTGATAAGGTTTCATCCATGAGTTTGCTTAATAAGATAAAATCCCATGGCATTACAAAAATGATACTAGCATGGATAGTGAATTGGCTGATAGGCAGGGTGCAGCGAGTGGGAATAAAAGAGGCTTTTTCTGGTTGGCTGCCGGTGACTAGTGGTACTCCTCAGGGGTCAATATTCCTTTCACAGGTTTTGTCAATGATTTGGATAATGGAATTAATAGCTCTGTGGTAAAGTTTGTGGATGATATGAAGATAGGTGGAGGGGTAAGTAGTGCCGAGGAAGCAAGGGATTTCAGCAGGTCTTAGACAAATTGGAAGAATGGGTAAAAATGTGGCAGATGGAATACAGTTTTGGGAAATGTATGATAATGCATTTTGGTAAAAGGAACAATAGTACAGACTATTATCTAAATAGGGAGAAGGTTCAAACATCAGAGTTGCAGAGGAACTTAAGATTCCTCATGCAAGACCCCCAGAAGGTTAATTTATAGGTTGAGTCTGTGGTAAAGGAGACAAATGCAATGTTGGCATTTATTACAAGAGGAATAGAATATAGAATCAAGGAGATAATGCTGAGCCTTTATAAGATACTTGTCAGGCTTCACAGAGTATTGTCAACTGTTTTGTGCTCCATATCTCAGAAAGAATGCGTTGTCATTGGAGATCGTTGAGAGGAGGTTCACAAGGATGATTTCAGGAATGAAGGGGTTAACATATGAGGAGTGCTTGACAGCTTTGGTCCTGTACTCACTGGAACTTAGAACAATGCAGGAGGATCTCATTGAAATCAACTGAATGTTGAAAGGACTAGGTAGTGCAGATGTGGAGAGGATGTTTCCTCTGGTGGGGGTATCCAGAACTAGAGGGCACAGCCCCAAAAATGAGGGGCGACCCTTTAGGACAGAGGAATATTTATAGCCAGAGAGTAGTAAATCTGTAGAATGCTCTGCCACAGACAGTGGTGGAGGCCAAGTCTATGGATATACTTGAGGTGAAAGTTCACCTGATTGGTCTGGGCATCAAAGAATATGGCAAGAAGTCAGGTGTATGAATGTGAGTGGGATCCATGATCAGCCATAATGGAATGGTGGAGCAGACTCGATGAGATGAAATACCTAATTCTGTTTCTATGCCTTATAGTTTTATGGTCTATGGCCATTGAGTGTATGTTCATGTTCTTCTGCTGCTGTAGCCCATCCATTATAAGGCTCAATGCATTGTGCATTCAGAGACGCTCTTCTGCAGACCACTGTTGCAACACGTGGTTATTTGAGTTACTGTTGCCTTCCTGTCTGCTTGAACCAGGCTGGCCATTCTCCTCTGACCTCTCTTGTTACAAAAGTATTTTCTCCCACGGAGCTGAAACTCATTGGATATTTCTTGATGTTCACACCATTCTCTGAAAACTCTAGACTGCTGTGCATGAAAATCCCAGATCAGCATTTTCTGGGACACTCAACCCATACTGTCAGGCATCAATGAACATTCACAGTCAAAGTCACGTAGATCATATTTCTTCCCCATTCTGATGTTTGGTCTTGACAACAACTGAACCTCTTCACCATGTTTGCATGCTTTTATGCATTGAGTTGCTTCCACATGATTGGCTGATTAGGTACTTACAAGACGGGTGACCCCAACCATTATGAGTACTCTTGAAATATTGTCTGCCTGACATCAGTAGTCATATAACCAGGACTTATGATAAGTAGGTTTTCTGGTGTACCTAATGAAGTGGCTACTGAGTATATTTTTTTCCAGTGAATGCAATAATTTTAAAGAGATTGGGAAATATGCAAGCACTCCAGACTCTCTCTCTCAAGCCATAGACCCACCAACAGTAATATCAAAGTACTCTCCACTCCATAACGATTTGGTGTTGTTACTTTAACTGTAAAAGGAATAATAAGCCTTTGAACTTACTCCTTAGCCACCTCTCCCTTCACCAAGCCCCTGATCAGCGTCATGTGAAGCCATGGGAGCAGATGGTGGGTGGTCGTATGAGCAGCTGGTGCATATCACGTCCTGGTTATGTGACCACTGATACCAGGCAGACAGTATTCAAGAGTATTGATAATGGCAGGGGTCACCTGTTTTGTAAAAAAATTGCTCAGAAGAAAGCAATAGCAAACCATGTTTGTAGAAAAATTTGCCAAGAACAGTCATGGTCAGGTACAGGAAATCCATGATCACCCATATCATGCAGCACAGCCTATAATGATATTTACTCTCTCTATGCCTCACATAATTTTCGAGACTTCATCAGGCCTCACCAGAGCCTCCACTGCTCCATAGAAAACAACCCAGGTTCATCCAAACTTTTGCATTAGCACATGCCCTCTAATCCAGGTAGCATCCAGGTAAACCTCTTCAGCATCCCCTCCAGAGCTTCCCCATCCAAAGTTCAAAGTTCCAAGTACATTAATTATCAAAGTATGTATAACCATATACAACCTTGAGATTTATCTTCTTTCATGAAACAAAGAAACAATAGAATTGACAAAAAGCAACGCACACCAAAGACTGACAAACAGCCTACGCAATAAAAAAAGCAAGTCCTGTAAATAATTTAAAAAGTAAACAAACATTACATAGAACATGAATACTGAGTCACTGGAAGTGAGTCCACAAGCTGAGGAATCTGTTCAGCGCTGAGGTGAGTGAAGCCCGTCCAGGAACACAATGGATGCGGGGCAATAACTGGCCCTGAACCAGTCGACATGAGATCCAAACTCCTGCATCTCCCGCCTGATGGGCCAGATTTGAACACAATAAGTTTGATGCGGCCTTACCAGTGATGCTAATAAGGAGGTGGTAGTGGATGAATCCCAAGCAGGAGGCCGAACAAGATAGGCCAAATGGCCTTTCTATTCCCATCTCTACAGATCTATGTGACTATAACTGAGATCAAGAAAGTTTTGCAGAATGTGCAGATCCATCAGTGGCCCTATACCCATCACATCTGTGGTTTCCTGTTCTTAGCATATCCCTAAATTAAAAAGAGCTTTCTTAGTGAACTGATGCAGAAATGGCAAATATATATTCTCAAATCCCATTAAGAAGTTTTAATGTGGCAGAATCCAGTCTTAATAAAAAATTAAATTAAAACGAAATGGCCTACTGAGGAATTCATTAAAATTTCAGTACTACATCTGTTGTACTTAGCTTCTGTTTGCTAACCGCGTTACTCAGCTTCAAACCTGATGTTCTGCTGTGGATGGTGTTTGTGTAACTATGAGATGATGCCTAAGCCAGCAACACAGAAAAAACTGTATAAATTATACACATTTACATTTACAACAATTCATTGCAAACAAATAGGCAATGATATCTGAATGCCAGAGAAGTGCAATTCAGTGTTTCCTCCTCCTCATTAAAATGGCACCTGTTGGGATCAAAGCAAGAAATTATTGTCAAAATAAATTAGATAGTGATTTACTCCACACTTGTTCACAGCCATCCACCACATGCCGCATGCAAATTCTGCAGGAGAACCTGCTCTTGAATATAAGCTACACTTAGAGACACGTACACAGAGACAACTACTCCAGGCTCAGGCAGACAGACAAGCACACACACACAACATACTTTCTGAATTGGACACACAAGAAAATGCAAATGTTGCAATAACTGATTTGCTGGAAGAACTCAATGGAATTGCTTTAGTCAAGGGTTAGTTTTCTGACTGGAGCTTTGTGACCAGTGGTGTTACTGAAGAATTAGTGTGGAGATTGTTCTCCCTTAATTCTCTCTCTCCCCCCTTTCTCTTTCTTTCCTTCTCTATTTCTCTCAATCTCTCTCTCTCTCCCCCCCTCTGGCTTGCACTTTTTATTCTTTCCCTGACTCACTTGCTTTCGATCTAATTCCCACCCTCCCCCGTCTCTCATTGATTCTCTGACACTTTCTTTCTGATCTTCTCTCTCTTTGACTCTTTTACCTTTCTCTGACAGTCTCTCTCTCTCTCTCTCTCCCTCCCTCCCTCCATTGCTGTGGAGAGCAGTCATCATATTACAGGAAGAATGTGAAAGCTTTAGCAAAGGTGTAGTAGAAGTTCACCAGGACCCTGCCTGGATTGGAGACATAAAGGAAAAAAATGGATTTTTTTTACAGCATTTTAGCCTGATGGACAAACTGATAAAAGTTCACAGAACTATGACAGACATGTATAAATTACCGTAGATTCCGGATTTTAAGCCGCTACTTTTTTCCCACATTTTGAACAGCTTTGAACTCTGCGGCCTTTAATACGGTGCGGCTAATGCATTATTTTTTTTCATGCCGCCAAAAACATTTTGCCTCGTAACAGTAGACCAATAAAATTGATGAGTAGTTCACAGAGGTCCAATGAAATTGTACGATAAATCAAGCGCACTTTCACAATTAAATTATTGTAAATCAGTCATTTGTACTCACCCTCATCAACATGGAAAACACTCGAAGAAAAGCATTGTGCTGCCTTTATGGCAGTTATTTAGTTTATAATATTTTCGCTTAGTAATTCATTTGTTAGTTAAAGTTAGAACTGTTTTAACTATATTTGTTTTCTGTATTACATCGCGGGATGCTATGACGTCACACCCGGTTTCGCCGCGTCTTGTGGGATACCGGTTTGCGATAAACGGGAAGGAGGGGGGCGAGTGGCGGAGCGAAAACGCTGCTTTTAAGTTAAAGGCGATCAATAACTTTTCCTGGTAGGCTGCAGTATATATATTTTTTACCAGTCGTTAGGAGATATTGGAATGTTGTTCAGTAAAGAAGTATACGCAACGTATATTTAAAAGTAGCGGCGTTACAGGCACGGTTCGAAAAAAAGCATTTGCAATATGTATTTGTTTATGTTACCATATGGATTTAATTAAAAGATAAAAAATCCTCACGTGTAATATCTTTCTGTGTAAATATCTCATATTACAACATGGGACACCTGCGGCCGAAAATCCGGTGCGGCCTAAAATCCGGTGCGGCTTGTACAAGTAAAAAATTGATTTTATTTCTAAAATTAGAGCCAGCGGCTTTTAATCAGGTGCGCTCTGTAGTCCGGAATCTACGGTAAGTATATAAGATTCCTGGTATTTTTATTAGGGAGAAAGGTCAAATACTGGTGGACATAGTGTGCTGGTAAAATTTACAAGGACATTGTTGTTGTGTCTTTACAACTACATATCAATTGTTTTTTATACTTATTTATTAAATTTTTGAAAATTACAAGAATAAAAGAGATGATGAAATAGTGAGAAAAATAATATTAACCCTCCCCCCTCAACCCTTATCTAAAGAAAGAAAAAAAAGAAGAGAAAGATTGCCTGGATATCGGAGGATCCCCACATGTTCCATGGAGTTCAAAATAATTTTAATATTTATTTTTACTTTCCCCAATTACTTTATAATTTTATCTTCAAAGGACCTATGTATTTAATCCTATCTTTTGTAAGTATGGGAGCCAAATTTTCAAAAATATATCATATTCATTTCTTAGATTGTATGTAATTTTTTCAAGTGGAATACAACTATGTATTTCATTATTCCAACAATCCATAGTTAAATATAAATCAGATTTCCAAGTAACTGTGATAACTTTTTTGGCTACTGCCAATGCAATTTTTATAAATTTTTTCTGATACTTATTCAATTTAAGTTTTGGTATTGTCCCTTCAATATCTCTTAATAAAAATAATACTGGACTATGTGGGAGTTGTACTCCAGTAATTTGTTCCAATAAAAGTCTTAGATTTATCCAAAATGGTTGAATTTTAAAACAAGACCAAGTAGAATGTAAAAAAGTACCAATTTCTTGATTACATCGAAAACATTGGTCAGACATATTTGAATTTAATCTATTTATTTTCTGTGGTGTTATATATAATTGATGTAAAAATTATATTGTATTAATCTAAGTCAAACATTTATTGTATTTCTCATACTATCAGAACATAATCTTGACCAGTTTTTTCCATCAATTTTAACATTCAAATCAGATTCCCATTTTTGTCTTGATTTATGAATTCCTGATTTAATTGTCTGTTTTTGAATCAAATTATACATACAAGATGTAATTTTTTTAAATTTTCCATTTTGAATTAATATTTCTATTTCACTAGGTTTTGGCATCAACATTGTTTGTCCCAGCTTTTCTCGTAAATAAGCCTTTAATTGAAAATAACAGAAAAGAGTGTTATTTGATATTTTATATTTATTTTTTAATTGATCAGATGACATCAATATACCTCCAAAACAATCATCTATATATTTAATCCCCTTTTGGAACCAATTATGTAAAAGTTTATTATCCATTGTAAAAGGAATAAGTCTATTCTGAATTAAAGTTCTTTTTGCTAATAAAGATTTCTTTATCTCATCGTCCATATTTACCTTATTCCATAAATCAATCAAGTGTCTTAATAGAGGAGATTCTTTTTTTTCCCGTATCCATTTGGATTCCCATTTATATATAAAGTCTTCTGGTATGTTTTCTCCTATCTTATCTAATTCTATTCTAATCCATGCGGTTTTTCTTCATCAAAAAAAGACGCAATAAATCTAAGTTGATTTGTTTTATAATAATTCTTAAAATTTGGAAGTTGTAACCCTCCTAAATCAAATTTACATGTCAATTTTTCCAATGATATTCTTGACATCTTTCCTTTCCAAAGAAATTTCCTTACATATTTATTCAGTTCTTGAAAAAACTTCTGAGGTAATTGTATTGGTAAAGTTTGGAATAAATATTGCAATCTAGGAAATATATTCATTTTTACAGCATTAACTACCTATTAATGTTATTGGTAACATCATCCATTTATCAAGATCCTCTTTTTTTTAATAATGGCAAATAATTTTGTTTATATAAATTTTTTACATCATTATCAAATCTAATACCTAAATATTTTATCCCATTTATTGACCATCAAAATTCAGTTACTAATTGACATTGATTATAATTTCCTTTGGTAAGGGGTAGAATTTCACTTTTATCCCAATTTACTTTATACCCTGATACTTTCCCATATTCTTCCAATCTAAAAGATAATCTTTGCAAAGATTGCAATGGGTTTGTTAAATAAATCAAAACATCATCAGCAAATAAATTAATCTTATATTCTTCTTGATTAACTCTAAAGTCCCCAGTGTCTGAATCTGTTCTAATTAATTCAGCTAATGGTTCTATTGCCAATACAAATAAAGCAGGTGATAATGGGCAGCCTTGTCTAGTTGACCTCGTTAAGCAAAATGGTGTTGAAATCTGACCATTTGTAACTACTTTAGCTTGAGGATTAGTATTTAAGGTTTTAATCCATTGTATAAAAGATTTTCCTAACTCATATTTTTCCAATACCTTAAATAAAAAATCCCATTCCAATCTATCAAATGTTTTTTCTGCATCCAAAGCAACTGCCACACTCATTTCCTCTCTTTTTTGTGCCAAATGAATTATACTAAGTAACCGGGTTATATTATCCATTGATTGATTTTAATAAAACCTGTTTGATCCATATGTATTAATTTTGGTAAATATTTAGATATTCTATTAGATAAAATTTTTGCTATTATTTTATAATCTGTATCCAACAAAGAAATAGGCCTATATGATGTTGGTTTTAAAGGATCTCTATCTTTCTTTGGCAATACAGTTATGATCGCTGTAAAAAAAGATTGTGGGAGTTTATGCATTCTTTCCACTTGGTATATTAATTCCATAAAAGGAGGAATTAATAAATCTTTAAATGTTTTATAAAATTCGGGAGGAAAACCATCTTCTCCTGGGGATTTATTACCCTGAAGTGATCCTAAAGCTTCTTCAACCTGTTTTAATGTAAAGGGCATATCTAATCCTTTCTGTTCTTCCAAATTTAATTTTGGAAGGTTTATTTGTGATATAAATTTATCTATCTCAGCAATCTTATTTTGTGATTCTGATTGATATAGTTCAATATAAAAAATTTTTAAAGTTTCATTAATTTCTAAAGGTTTATAAGTAACCTTATTTACACTTGTTCTAATTGCATTTATTGTTTTAGAAGCCTGTTCTGTTTTCAACTGCCAAGCAAGAATTTTATGTGATCTTTTACCTAATTCATAATATTTCTGTTTAGTGCTCATAATTACTTTTTCTGTACGATATGTCTGGAGTGTATTATATTGTAGTTTTTTATTAACAAGTTGTCTTCATTTTTCTTCTGTCATATATCTTTGAGATTCTTTTTCTAACTTTATGATATCTTTTTCCAATTGATCTATTTCTGCCATGTATTCCTTCTTAATTTTAGATGTATAACTTATAATCTGACCCCTTAAATATGCTTTCATTGCTTCCCATAATACAATTTTATCCTCAACTGAATGTAAATTTGTATCCAAAAAAAATGTATCTGTTTTTTCATAAAATCACAAAAATCTTGATGTTTTAATAAAATTGAATTAAATCTCCATCTATAAATCGATTCCTCCTTATCCATCATTATCATTGTCATTATCAAGGGGGAATGATCTGACAGTATTCTTGCTTTATATTCCACACTTTTCACTCTATCTTGAATATTTTTTGATAATAAAAAAAATCAATCCTTGAGTAAGTTTTATGTCTATTTGAATAAAATGAACAATCTCTTTCTCTTGGATTAATTTTTCTCCATATATCAATCAGGTTTAAGTCTTTCATTAATGATAAAGTTAGTTTTATTACTTTTGATTTTGTAGCAACTTTAGTTGACCTATCCAAAACTGGATCTAAACAAAAATTAAAATCTCCACCTATTAATATTTTATCATGTGCATCAGCCAAGTTCAAAAAAACTTCTTGTATAAATTTTGCATCATTTTCATTTGGTGTATAAATGTTCATAAAAGTCCATAATTCTGAAAACATTTGACAATGTATAATCACATATCTCCCCACAGAATCAATTATTACATTTTGTATTTTAATTGGTAAAGATTTATTAACCAAAATTGCAACTCCTCTCGATTTTGAATTAAATGAAGCTGCAATGACATTTCCAACCCAATCCCTCTTTAATTTCTTATGTTCTGTTTCTGTTAAATGTGTTTCTTGTAAAAAAGCTATATCTCCTTTCATTTTCTTAATATATGTTAAAACTCTTTTTCTTTTCACAGGTCCATTAACATTAAAACTTTAAAAATTCAGTAAATTAATCATTCATAATACCTTGGGAACTCTTTAAAATTCTCCATGTTGCTATGAGTTTCTCCCCAACCATCCAGGCAAAAAAGAAGAAAAATAGAAGAAAGATAGCTAATATATAAGAAAAAAAAAGTACCCCCCCCACTAATGTTGCGAATAAAAAAACACAACATTACCCCCCCCCCCCATTTTATGGGTCATGGCAATCGCCATGATTGTATACGTGATACTCACAGCCATTGATCAGGAGCTCTTCCAGCTCCCCCGCAAAAAAAAAGAAAATATATTAGTGAAGAAAAGAAAGAAAATAATTAATGTCTCTACTCCCAGTTAATACTCCTCAACTATTTTTTTTTATAAATGTCCATCAAGTCCAACCTTGTTTCAGTCTTCACCATTAGTCCATTTCATTTCTATAATTCTTTACTTCTCTTCGTGGACATCAGGTAATTCTTGTACAAATTTCTCCGCTTTCCAATAGTCAATGAAAAATCTTCTTTCTTCGTTATCCAGGAAAATGATCAATTTTGCTGGGTAGCTCAATAAAAATTTATAGCCCTTTTCCCATAAAGATTTTTTCACTGGATTAAATTCCTTCCGCCTCTTCAGAAGATCGTAACTTATGTCTGGATAAAAAAAACTCTTTCCCCTTCTGTTGTCAATGGCCCATTTCTCTTTTTAGCACCATGAGTAGCTGCCTTCAAGATCATTTCTTTATCTTGGTACCTTAAGCATTTTATCAAAATTGATCTTGGATTTTGATCTTGTTGAGGTCTTGGTCTTAAAGCTCTGTGTGCTCTTTCAATTTCAATTACTTGGCTTCCTTCTTTCATTTCCAAAATTTTCGGAATCCATTCTTGAAAGAATTTTATTGGATTTTCTCCCTCTGTACCTTCCATAAGACCAACAATTTTGATATTATTTCGTCTACTTGAGTTTTCAAGCACATCTATTTTTTCCAACATCTGGGTTCTTTCTATTGTCCAGGCAAGATTATTGTCTTCTATCTTATCTATTCTTTCAGTATTTTCTTCCACTTTTACTTCCATCTCTTTAACTTTATTATCCATCTTCTTTTGTTTTTCCACCACATTATCGTGTGTATTCTGCATCCTTCTTATAGCTTTTAATTCATTCATAATATATATCAGGATATTTTTTATGTCTCCTTTAATCTCCTCTTTCTTTTCCTCTTCTTCTTCCTCTGAATTTCCCAAAGAGTCTGACTCCACTTCCGATTCATTTACAGTTTCACTTCTAGCCATAGTTGGGATTTGTAGTTTTATTACTTTTGTTAATATCTGTTCATGCATACTTGTTTCTTCGCGCATGCGTTGTTCTTGCCGTTTCTTCTTAGAGACCGCCGACATTGCTGCAACTTCTTGTCCCGCATCATCAGAAGTGCCATGCACTTCACTGGGAGGAGATCCAACTTGAGTCCGAGGCTTCGCCGATATGGTTAGGCCTTTCTCCCCGCCGATTTGCGCAGTCTTCAAAGTAGTAGCTTTCTTCTGTTTCGGTTTAGGAGCCATATCAAAAGATAATCCTGAGTTACTTATAAATAATTTCTAGTAGATATTTGTTAACTCTTCTTCATTTAAACCCTATTTCATTACTTTTTACGAGGGAGCTGGACTCCCAACGTCTCGATCCTACGTCATCACGTGACGTCCCCCTACAACTACATATCAATTAAATAAAAGCAAGCACCCAGAAGGTGAGGTTAACTGTTATGTTTACTTTGCAGCAAAAGAGAGAACAACAGATTAATGTGCATGAGTAAGTTATCAGTCAGTAGGGAGTGCTAAGGGGACTTATTGCACTAAAAGAAATAGATGCATACATTACATTTCCTCCCTTTTTCAATTAATGTAACATAAAACTATATATGTAACAAAACATTCAATTCCCCTTTAACACACCATATTCAAATAAGTACACTTTCACAATAACAGTCCATAACTAACTTCACTACCCTGATGATTCAGTCTTGTGGGTTGCGCTCTGTTTCTTTCAGGATAGTGCCTTTGGACCTGTGGAGAGGCATCACATTTGCAGGTGTCTTGTCAAAGCAACTTTCTCTGTTGCCTGTGTCATATTGCTGATGGGGTCAGTGGCTATAATGCACCTGTCTTGCTGGAAGCTGTTGACTCAGGTGTGTTCAGTGGCTAGCATTCAGTATCTGGTCCACGTGACATCTCCATGTATGATCTTCAATATCCTCTGTGTACATCAGTGGTCCAGTTTTTGTAGTTAACCTACCAGATGTCCACTTGTCTTCTCAGTGATCACATGCTAGGACTTCCTGTCCAAACTCAAAGTTCCTTGCTGCTTCACTTGACAATTGACTGAACAGTTATTTTGCACTTCCCTCTGGTTTCAGGAGGTCTATGCGAGATCTCAGACTCCTGCTCATGAGCAGCATTGCAGGTGTTTGATTTATCATCGTGTGAACAGAGTTCCAATACACAAAAAGGAAGCTGTCCACCTTATGCTGTACGGAAATGTCCTCATTGTCTATAGCTTTAATGAACTTCTTGAAGGTTACCCATTTGTTGCTGTGTGGTGAGGAGCTGACTTAATGACATTTTTCTTCATGAATAGTTGAACTCTGCTGATACGTATTATGATCTCTTTTCAATCACAATCTGTTGAGGTAAGCTTTTGCTAGAGAAGATAGTCCTCAGAGTAGAAACAGTCTTTGCTGAGGTGTTTGACTTCATTCGTAGGACCTCCAGCCACCTTGAATGAGCATCCGCAGTAATCAGAAACGTGGAATTCATGAATGTCTCAGCAAAATCAATATGTACTCTTTGCCACGGCAAAGACGGCCACTCACACGGATATAACAGTGCCTATGGGTGTGCATTTTGAACTTTGTGGCATCCTGAAGAACTTTAGGTCAGGTCTTCAACCTGTCTATCTATTCCTGTCCACCACACGTAGCTTTGGGTGAGACTCTTCATCTTGACTGCATCCAGGTGTCCTTCATGCAGATTCACAAACACTCTGGTGCACAGCTTAGAAGGAACCACAATGCGAAATCCACACATCAGGGGTCTTTGGCATACAGTGGTCTCATCTCACTGAGAACTCTGGAAACAGAAATACCAAGAGTTGGCAATCCTTGCATGGTAATGTCATAACATTTTGACAATGTCAGGTCATTTCTTGTTTCTCTTTGTATTTCAGAATTTGTCACCTGCCACTGGTCCACCAATGTGGTGTGGAACACATCTGCTGAGTCACAGAATAAAGACTTTTCTTTTTCAGTTGCCAACAGTGGAAGCAATGACAATCCATCCCATTGCTGTGTTGTTTGGTACCCTTGAACTCTATGTCATTAGAGTGTGTTCCTAGGAAAAATGCTTAGAGTTGAAACTGGGTAGCAGTCATCACTGGGATTCCCTTCCTGGGATTGAAAATGAACACTAGAGGATGGTGGTTTGTCACAAGAGCAAACTTTTGTTCATAGATATAGTGATGGAACTTCTTTATTCCCCACACTAGATTAAGGGCCTCTTGGTTGATCTGTGCGTAATTGCGTTCTGCATTCGTCAGACACCTTGAAGCAAATGCAATCGGTCTTTCAGATCCATTTTTCATAGTGTGTTTCAAAACAGCTCCACTGCCATAAGGGGACACATCGCATGCCAGTCCGATGGGCAGAGACCAGTTTATCAGATGTTTCCTTGAATACACTTTCATGTCTTTCTGATGATTTCCACTTTGCTCCTGTCTGTAACAGTGCATTCAATGGGTGCAGCATGTAGAAATGTTTGGGAGAAGCCAGTAGTAGTAGTTTACAAGGCCCAAATATGACCTGAGTTGTGACACATTTTCCGGTTTGGATGTCTGCAGCACTGCTTCCGTCTACACTTGTGACTTATATAAGCCATGCTTGTCAATGATATGACCACATAAGAGATTTTATTCTTGAAAAACTCACATTTCTCTCTCTTTGCTCACAGAGCATACTCATTCAACCTGGGAAGCAACCTGCCAAGATTCTGGAGGTGCTCTTTATCATTCTTGCCAGTCACAATAATGTCAACATGGTAATATTGTGTTTCTGGGATATCTTAGAGCACTTGGTCCATTGCTCTTTGCCAAAATGCTGGAGTTGGTGCAATGCTAAAGTCAAGACGATTAGAGTGGAACAGTCCTTTGTGAGTGTTGATTGTGAGGAACTTCTTGTTTGATTCCTCAATTTCCATTTGCAGATAGGCTTGTGGCAAGTCAATCTTTGAAAACCTCTCCTCCCCAGCCAAAGATGCAAAAATGTCTTCTATTCATGGCAGGGGATATTGCACAGTACACTCCAGTGGGCTGATGTTCACTTTCAAATCCCCACATATGTGAACTGCTCTTCAAGCCTTCCCTTTCTTGATCACAGGAACAATGTGTGTGGCCCAATCGCTCCACTCAACCTTGGAGAGAATGCCAGACACCTCCAATCTCTGAAGTTCAGCATCCACTTTAGGATGTAGTGTGTAAGGCACTGGACATGCTTTATGGAATCTTGGTTCATTTCTGGCCTTCCTGACTTTGAGCTTACCAATACCCTTCTCAAACACCTTCTCATTAACATTAAGCAGCTGTGACAATCTCTGGTTAGTGCTACACTTTTTCACCTGTGCATGTCTTTAGCATCACTGTGGCCTTTTCTAATGGTAGCTTAGGAAACAGTCTGTAGTAGGCAGTCTCTGAAATTATAGACAACACAGACCCTGTTTACAGCTCCATTTTAAATTTTATACCAGACACATCTGTTGTGATCCATATGATTTTGTGATCCGCTTCAGTAATGCTATACAGTTCTAGGCATGAAAGTGAACCTTTGCCAGACTCTGTGTTGTCTGATTCAGTTTCACATTCAGTCACTTCATGCATTTGCTTAGTTTTGTTATTGAAACGTCCCTCTCTTTGGTTTTTCTCTTTAGTTGTGCTTTTTGTCTGACACATACTCTCTATATGGCCTTGTCTGTGACACTTCCTGCAAACGTTTTCTTTGAACCAACAGTGATTTGCATCATGGGAGGATTTGCCACATCAATAACATTTTTGGCTCTTTGCACCATTCAGGGATATTTTGTGTGTTTCACATTCTAAACGCTTTTTCTGTAGTTCTGGTGCATCCTTTGCTGCAGTTTCTAATGATATCGCAAAGTTCAATGCCCATTCTAAGGTTTGGTCTCTTTTGAATGCTTTCACTATGCATGCCACATACAATCATGTCCCTTAATGCATCAGAAGGTCCATCTCCAATATCACAGTACTGAGAAAGTTTGCACAGTTCTGCAATGTATTCAGAAATGTTTTCATCCTTTGCCTGGTTCCTTTTTTGAAATCTAAATCTCACAGCTACTGCTAACGGTTTAGGGCTCAAGTGATTTTGTAAAATTGTGACAATTCCATCCAATGTCTTGCTTGCTGGCTTTTCAGGAGTTACTAAGCCTGTATGTTTTAGCACCTATTAAGCGAAAAAGTGTGAAGGATTTTCCGTTCCCCTCATCCACATCAATCATGCAGTTCAACCCTCTTAATATATGATTCCTAGTCCTCAGTACCACTATGAAATTCGTCAACTTTCCCGACTAAGGCCATCGCCATGTTATTTTTACTTTAACTTTGCTGGTTGTAAGTCTCTCACTATGTACCATGCACTATTAATCATCCATCCCTTTGTCAGCATCCATGACGGCCTCCTCCATACCATTTAACTCTTTCCTCTCGCTGTCTCTCTCCTTTCCTCCAAATTCTATCCTCTATTGTTGACATTAGGTTCGTACATGTCGCCAAATTGTTTTGTCCTTGCAACTACATATCAATTAAATGAAACAGTGGACGTAGAGGGTGAGAATAACTTATAAATTTACTTTTCAGCAAGAGGGAGAACAACAGATCTAGGTGCATCGATAAGCTATCAGTCAATTCGGAGTGCTGAGTGGAGTCATTGCGCTAAAAGAAATAGATCCATACACAACAATCTGGACCTAAGTTAGAATATAGTCTGAATATATTAGGTTTTTAACCATTGTAGTTTAGGAAAATGAGCGATGATTTGATTGAGGTATGCAAAATTATGAGAGGTATTGATAGGGTAAATGCAATCAGGCTATTTCCAGTGAGGCTGGGTGAGACTAGAACTAGAGGTCATGGGTTGAGGGTGAAAGGTGTAATGCTTAAGGGGAACATGAGGGGAAACATCTTCACTCAGAGAAAGGTGAGAGTGTGGAACAAGCTGGCAGTGGAAGTGGTGGATATGGGTTTGATTTCAGCACTTAAGGGAAATTTGGTTGGATACATGGATGGGAGGGGTACGGAGAGCTATGGTCCAGATGCATTTTGTTGGGGCTAGGCAGAATAACAGTTCAACATGAGTTGGATGGGCTGAAAGACCTGTTTCTGTGGTGTAGTTCTGTATGACCATATGACCCTTTAAGCTTTAAAGTTGAAGGGGGAATCGCAAAGGAACTTATGAAGCAAGATTTAGTCTTACACAAAGAGTGGAAGATGCCTAGAATTTTCTGTGGTGGTGGAAGCAGATATGAATGTCTGCCATGTTTCAGGGGGATTTGGTCAGCCATATGAAGAGGCAGGGAATGGTGTGATATAGAGATGTGCAGACAGATAGCATTAGTTTAACAGGAGTCTGTTCCTCTGCAGTGCTGTTCTATATTTTCTGTTACACCCGTGGGTCACAACTCCCACACTCAAGCACACACATGTACACAGTCAGAAATGGTATTCAAACAGAGTGCAAGGACACTCTTGCACGCAGCATACGTGCACATCCATACACTCATACATCCGCACGCACTACACGCATAATGTACATTGCATTCACATTTAGCATCGACAGTTTCAACAGCACACACACACACAGAATTTTGAAACAAACAGACAGCTTCAGACAGTCAAACACATTTCCACACACAGACATCCACAAAACACATATCCCCCCCCCTCCAACGCACACACAAGTTTTGATATGCTGCTGAGGATATGGGTTCAATTGCCACATCTGTGAGAAGTTTGAATAAGTACCTGGATGGGACATGGATGGGAAGGGCACAGAGAACTATGGTCCACCTGAGGACTGATAAGTCTTGGCAGAATAAGAGTTCAGCATGGGTGAAATGGGCTGAAGGGCTCTTGGTGCTCTATGCCTCTCTTTCTCTATGAAGGGATTTTGCAGACTGCTTCCTACAGAGCCTTGTTTCTTTAAGCCACTGTGCGATCTTCTGCGTGACTTGGTTTAACTGAAAATGCAGTGAGCTGCCAGCCTTCTTGGGCATTATCTGTTCTCTATTAGCGAGGCTCCTCATGCACACACATCCTTCGTGACAGGCTACCTGAGAAGTTGACAGTGCAAGGATCCCACGAGAAGGATAGTGAAGAAGATAGATGGGTTTAGTCAACAACAGTCCACACTCCCTTGTGTTTTAGACATATGTAGACATTGCATCACTTCTCCAAAAGGAGAGGCGTTGGAATTGTCACTAATCACTGCACTATTCAGATTCATTTGATAGATAAATATCAGGTTGATATAATCCACCATGCGGTTAATAGGTTAACTCTGCCTCAGTGCAAAGCAATTTGATTTCCTCATAATAAAACCACAAAAGATATTTAAGTTACCTCCTAATGTGTTGTCTGTATGAAGGCAGGAGAGTGCTTTGGGTTTTGGCTTATTACTATTGCCATATGTATCAATGCAGATTGGAAAACGTTCCTTTGCATGCCGTCCATACAGATAATTTCATTACAATAGTGTATGCAAGGGAAAATATTAACAGGATGCTAAATAAAGTGTTAGAGCATAGAATTTAAATGTAAAGGTGATGGTAAAAGTAAAGAGTACAATGTGGATATTATTTTGTTTGGATGTGTGTGTGAGAGAGTGAGGGGTGTGTGTGAGAGAGAGAGAGAGAGAGGGGAGGGAGGGGAATATGTATGTGTGTGAGAGAGAAAGAAGAATATGTGACTGTAAGAGAGAGGGAATGTGTGTGTGTGTGTGTGTGTGTGTGTGTGGGGGGGGAGAACTGGTAGTAGTGTGCAAACGCATCTTGTGTAGGCATTTATTTAATAACCACTTTACCAGTTACCTCTCTTACCTAATGAAGTGGCTACTGAGTGTATTTTTGAGGTCTTTTGCTGCTGTAGTCCATCCACATAAGGTTCAGCTTGTGTTGTGCATCCAAAGATGCTCTTCTGTACACCATGTTGTAACATGTGGCTATTTGAGTTACTGTTGCCTTCCTGTCAGCTTGAACCAGCTTGGCCATTCTCCTCAGATCTCTGTCATTAACAAAACACTTTCACCCAGAGAACTGCCGCTTACCGGAATTTTTTTCTTTTTTTTTGCACTGTTCTCTGTAAACTCTGGAGACGTTGTGCGTGGAAATCCCAGATCAGCAGTTTCTGAGATACTCAAACCACCTCATCTGGTACTAACAAGCATTCCATGGTCAAAATCACCTAGATCACAATTCTTCCCCCATTCTGAGGTCTGGTTTGAACAGCAACTGAACCACTTGACAATATCTGTATGCTTTCATGCATTGAGTTGTTGAGGCATGATTGGCTGATTAGATATTTGCATTAACAAATGGGAGAACAGGTGTACCTAATAAAGTGGCCACTCAGTGTAATTTGTTAGTTAGTTGGAATTGACGGGGTTCACTATGTATCAATAGTAACTATAGGGCATTGAAACCAGTAAGGGCAATTTATCTGATATCTGTTTAATTGACTGGCAGAATATATTTCAAGTGTTGAATGGCCTCAATATGTGTAAATACTTCTTTCCAACAACAGACGCTCTGCTAAAGATTCTGAAAACATCTCTAACAATGATGTTCCTACCTGTCTCTGCAGTCAGTAGCAATGATACCTGACAACAATTGGCAATGGAATAATTAGTGTGGCATTTTTGCAGATCATCTCCAACAGAACTACTGTGTGGTGCACTGTGACCATCGTTTATAGATCAGCTTGGCAGTTCATTAGACAGTGACCCCCACTGCGACCTCTATCTGTGACATTGCCATCTTCCCCAGCTCCGGAATTTTGAGTAGTGTGACAGCACAATAATGCGGCAAAGGAGACGCTTCTCGGGTCACCGATTCTTTCCGTGTGGGGAGTGATGCTTGATAGCTCTCATTCAGCTTGCTAATTAGGTCACCTGTGGGGAACACAGTCCACTTTGCTCCACCGGCTCTCTGCCTATCACTGCTGATAGACTTGTTCGAGTCTGTAATCTTCAGTTGTCTTCAAGGTTACCTAGTCTCCATTTATTGAGGATACTGCAACTGTGAGCGATCGCAGGGATCAAGGAATTACGCATTGAATTTGTCTGCCGAGGGACAAAAAAAAATACAAATCATTACTGTTAAAATAAAGGACAATAAAAAAGTAAAAGAGAACCAGTTATAAAGAGATTTGTGACAGGAGGCCAAGGCGAAGATGGTGACGACATGAGTGCTGGAGTATCTGAGGCTAGAATTGAGACACGATTCCCAGATCCCACTCAAACTCAAACATCTACCTGACTGATCAGGAAATGATCAACTTTCACCTTAAATATATACAGGTACTTGGCCTCCATCGTCACCAATGACAAAACATTCCACAGATTTACTACTCTATAATCCTCCTTACCTCTGTTCTAAAGTGTCACCCCACAATTTTGAGGCAATGCCCTCTAGTTCTGGATGCCCTACCACAGGAAACTTCCTTGCCACATCCATCCTAAATCGGCCTTTCAACATTTGGTAGGTTTCAAAGAGATCATAGAACCATAGAACACTACAGCACAGTAAACAGGCCATTCAGCCCTTCTAGTTTGTGCTGAAACTTTATTCTGCTAGTCCCATTGACCTGCACCCAGTCCGTAACCCTCCACACCTCTCCCATCCATGTATCTATCCAATTTATTCTTAAAACTTAAGAGTGAGCCCGCATTTACCATGTCAGATGGCAGCTCGTTCCACACTGCCACCACTCTGAGTGAAGAAGTTCCCCCTAATATTCCCACTAAACCTTTCCCCTTTCACCCTAAAGACATGTCCTCTCATATTTATCTCTCCTAATCTAAGTGGAAAGAGCCTACTCACATTTACTCTGTCTATACCCCTCATAATTTTGTAAACCGCTATCAAATCTCACCTCATTCTTCTACGCTCCAAGGAATGAAGTCCTAATCTGTTCAATCTATCCCTGTAACTCAACTCCTGAAGACCCGGCAACATCCTAGTAAATCCCCACAGATTTTTCTAAATTGCAATGAGTGTAGGCCCAAAGCTGCCAAACACTTCTCATATGAAGGGAACACTTCTCCCTTCATTCCTGGAATCATCCTCGTGGACCTCCTCTGGAGTTTTTCCAAGGACAACACATCCTATCTGAGATATGGGGCCCAAAACTGTTGACAGTACCCCAAGTGTGGCCTGACTAGTGTCTTATAAAGGATCTTTTTTCTTTTATATTCTATTCCCCTTGAAATAACTGCCAATGTTGCATTTGCCTTCTTTACCACAAATTCAATCTGTAAATTAACCTTCTGGGAGTCTTGTCTGTGGGTTCCTAAGTCCCTCTGCACCTCTAATATTTGAATTTTCTCCCCATTTAGATGATAGTCTATACTATTGTTCCTTTTACCAAAATGTGTTATCATACATTTCCCAACACTGTACTTCATCTGCCATATTTTTTACCCATTCTTCCAATTTGCCTACATCCTGCTGCAATTGCATTGCTTCCTCAGCAAAACCTATCCCTCCACTCATTTTCATATCATCTGCAAACTTTGCCACAAAGCCATCAACTCCATTATCCAAATCATTGATAAACAATGTGAAAAGCAGCGGTCCCAATACTGACCCCTGAGCAACACAAGAACAGTGTTCTTGACTAAATGCTAGATGAGAACATGATGAGACTAGATGAGAAACCAAATGAGACAGAAATCCTAAACACAATCACAGACTGAACCAAAGCTGGTCTGATTATTGAGCATTCATCAATCAGGTGCTCTTTAAATATCCTAATCTTGGTGCCAGAACTTGGCCATCAATTAGCAGAGCAGGTCAGAATCTTTAAATGGACTGCACCAGCTATCCATACTCCAAAGAATGGAGCATCTAAACCCAGGAGACTGGTGTGGTCAGATGTGTACTGTAACAAGGTTCTGCAGATGCTGGAAAT
The DNA here is from genome assembly GCF_048418815.1 of Hemitrygon akajei. Classification (NCBI taxonomy): domain Eukaryota; kingdom Metazoa; phylum Chordata; class Chondrichthyes; order Myliobatiformes; family Dasyatidae; genus Hemitrygon; species Hemitrygon akajei. The sequence continues at coordinate 35,864,330 of NC_133138.1, read as the reverse complement.
CCAGAGTAACAAACGCAAAATACTGAAAGGATTCAGCAGGTCAAGCAGCATCTAAAGATAGAAATAAATAGTTAACATTTTGGGCCGAGACCCTTCATCAGTCCATTGACTCCACTGCCTTTCCCTCACCTGTCCATCAACTCCCTCTGGTGCCTCTCCTCTTTCCCTTTCCTCCAACATCCACTGTTCCCCTATCAGACCCCTTTTTCCTCAGCCCATTACCTTTAACACCCATCACCCGCCAGCTTCTTTTCTCATGTCCTTCCCACTCCCACACATCCACCCTTTCCCCATACCTGATCTCATCTATCACTTGCGAGCTTGTATTCTTTCCTTTACCCTCCCCTTCTTATTCTGGCTTCTCCCACCCCCCCCCCCCCACTTCAAGTCCTAGTGAAGTGCCTCAGACTAAAATGTCATTTAAACCTCTCCATTAAAAAATGGACAACAATATGGAGGTATCAATGGAAGTGTACCAGTTCACAGAAATGGAGGGAGTTTGGATGGAAAAACTTGATAAGATATTTTATTACACCCTCTCAGAAATCCCATTATGATAATAACCACCCTGCTTGTTGGAGAAATTGTGGAAATCAAAATGCAAACATTATCATATTTTTTGGGACTGCCCTGTTATTAAAAACTGTTGGAGGGGGATACACAAAGCTCTCCAAGACATCTTTAAATATGAAATACCCTTAGAAAGTAAGACCATATATTTTGGATATATACCTCCAGAATGGTTGAAAAGAAATAAATATTTAATGTATGTACTGTTGGTTGCTGGTAAAAAGACTCTTACTAGGAAATGGTTATCACAGGAGAGCCCAACTTAAACACATGGATGAAAATTACAATGGACAATTACAAAATGGAGAAGATAACAACATCTGTTAATCATAAACTGGAATAATTTGATTCATACTGGGGAAAAATGGTTTAACTACATAATGCCTCATAGGCCTGATTTTATTCTCACAAATCAATGAATCTGTTGTAAAAAAAAATCACTCCCTACTTGTACATAGTTCTTTCCTTTTGCTTGTTTTTTCTTTCCACTCTTTTCTATAAGTGTATACCTCAGATAAATACTTTGTGGAGATTTGTGATATATATGATTATATGATATATATGTACAATGTCTGAAATACATCTTATGGAAATGTTTGTTTGATGATGAACTTCAATAAGAAATAAATTACAAAAAAAAATAAACCCCTCCATTGATGCCACTTATTCTTCTGAGTTTCTTCTGCATTTTGTGAGGTTTACAAGGTCCCAGAGGTTTCAGAATTCTTTTCTCAACCTCTATTTTCCACTCTGGTAGTAAAGCTAGTTATGCTGAAAATGGCACAGAAATCATTGGTCACCCCACAAGCAGAATACAACATCTAACTCTGGTTACCACACACTTGGAAAGTTGGGAATGTCCAAGAAAGGATAGGATCTGGATTTTCTAGAATGGTTCCAGAGACAAGGAACTTTGGCTGCTGATGGGAAAACTTGGGCTTATTCTAGAGATAGATATACAAGAGAATATCAGGACCATGCTGTAAAACAACATTGCAATATGGGTCTGATCTAATGTTCAAGAAAATAGCTTTTTTATATAATTGGTAGCAAGAACACTAACCAAATAAACATCATCATCATCATCATCTTTATTATGCCGTGTCCTCTGATATGGGTGATCACGGTCTCATGATCATGATTGTTCTGGCTTTGACTTTTCTTGTTAGCCATGGTTGTGTCATCTTTCCTTGAGAATACTTCTCCCTTTTTTGGAAGTACATATCCTGCACCTTCCAAATTACATCCATAAAGCCATCGCTGCTCTGTCATCATCCCTGCCAGTGTTTTTCTTCCAATCAAACCAGGCCACCTCCTCTCTCATGCCTCTGTAATTCCCTTTAATGCACTGTAATACTGATACATCTGACTTCAGCTTCTCCTTCCCAATTTTCAGGGCGAATTTCTTCATATTATGATCACTGCCCCTAAGGATTCTTTCACCTTAAGCTCTCTAATCAATTCTGGTTCATTGCACAATGCTCAATCCAGAATAGCTGATACCCTAGTGGGCTCAACAACAAGCTGCTGTAAAAAGCCATCTCATCGGCACTCTAAAAATTCCCTATCTTAGAACCCTGCACCAACCTGATTTTCCCAATCTACCTGCGTATTGAAATCCCCCATGACTATTGTAATATTGCCCTTTTGGCATGCATTTTCTATCTTCAATTGTAATTTGTAGGCAACATCCTTACTATTGTTTGGGGGTCTGTAAACAACTCCCATCTTTAACTCTATCCAACAAAGATTTAACACCTTATGTCACCTCTTTCTAATGATTTCATTTCATTTCTTTTTACCAACAGACCAGCATCCCCCCTTTTGCCTTCCTGCCTGTCCTTTCAATACAATGTGCATCCTTGGACATTAAGCTCCCAACTATAATATTCTTTCAGCCATGATTCAGTGATGCCTACATTATACCTACCAATATGCAACTGTGCTACAAGTTCATCTACCTTATTCTGTATACTCTGCACATTCAGATAGAACACCTTCAGTCCTGTATTCACCCTTTTTGATTTTGTCCATGTTTTAAATTGCAGCACATCCTGTTTGCCCTATCAACATCCTAGCCTTACTACACATTGCCCCTGTTTGTAAACCAGCTACCTCATCTTCAGCACTATTAGCCGCCTTTCCTGCATTGAAATACAGGCAGTTCAGAACACTAGTCTCACCGTCCTCAAACTTTTGATTCCTAACTTTGTCTGAGGTCTTACCAACACCTGCCTCAGCAACCTCTCCACTAACTGTTCTGACGCTTTGGTTCCCATCCTCCTGCAACTCTAGTTTAAACTCCACTATGCAACATTAACAACTTTTCCCGCTAGGATACCCTCACATACCTTACACTATTCCAATACCAGTAACAATAAAGTATATGCATCAGATCAAATTTGGTTCACCCCAACCCTTCCAAACCCAAAGAAAATCTCACTGACAAAATTCTCTGATTCACATAATCAAAACACTTATTGTAATGTGACAAATCGTTCTTGTCACAAAAGATGCAAGCAAAGTTGAAGGGTTGAACAAGTGTAGAGAAAATTTACAAGGGTCTGGAGGACCTGAGTCATAAGGAAATATTTAGAGTCAAAGAGTCAATTGAATCGGTTAGGACCGTATTCTTCAAAACGTAGAAGATTGAGGAAATTTGATAGAGGTATACAAAATTATGGACTGGACTTCGAGGTGGATGGTCCTGAATTTGACCAACCTGGACAGCAGCAGTATCTGTGCAGAAGAAAGGCCTGGGAATCTACTTCCGTTTTCTTATCACAAAAACCCTATGGACAACTACACGATCCATGAGTCAAAGATGACTCAACAACAATAACAATACAAACTTATGAGGGGTTTAGACAGAAGAAATGCAAGCATACTTTTTTCCACTGAGGTTGGGTGGGATTACAACAAAAGGTCATGTTTAAGAGTGAAAGGTGAGAATTTAAAAGGAACATGAGGGAAAACTTCTTCACTCAGAGGGCCATGAGAGTCTGGAACGAACTGCCAGCAGAAGTGGTCCATGTGAGCTCGATTTCAATGTTTAAGAGAAGTTTGGATAGGTACATGGATGGTAGGGGTATGGAGGGCTATGGCCCGAGAGCAGGTCACTGGGAGTCGTCTGCTTAAATGGTTATGGCATGGACTAGATGGGCCAAAGGTTCTGTTTCGGTGCCGTACTTCTCCATGACCAATCACGAACAGCAAACAAAATGTAATAAATCTGTTTGACGCAGGAGATTTGTCAGCTGTGGGGCAATACACACAAAATGCTGGAGGGACTCAGCAGATTAGGCAATAAGGATAAGAATAAACAGTCAATGTTCCGGACGGAAAGCCTTCAGGGGGACTGGCATGGTAACTAAGCTGTTTAACAAATGAACCATGAATGCATGAGTGATAATTAATGATGTTTAGTTGCACTAATATAAAGTCACGATAATCTAAGTAGAATTTGTAACGTCATTCTAAAGAGATTACATCAGAACTGAGCCCTGAACTCCATCGCCCTGAGCTGTGATAGTGTTGCACCAACTGCTACGTTTCCATGGCATCCTCACACCCCTCCCCCCCACCCCCGGCAAACCCCATGTTGTGTTATGTTATGAGAAGATCTCTATGGACGGCACATAAAACAGCTTTTATCCCCCACCCCCATCTCTTGGTATGTGTGACTATAGCAAACCTATTGGTTTGGGCAAGGTAGCGTAGTCAAACAGCCAATCCACCCTCCAGCCCTCAACTAGTCTTCTCTCAGGCATTGCCAGCTACAAACCTGCAGAGTCTCTTTAAAGTTCAAAGTAAACTTATTATCAAAGTACATATATACACTTAATAGATACTTCTGTTAAATCAGGGGTTACTAACCTGGAGTCCACAGGGAGAAAATCCAGGAATCTGAGATGCAGAGGGGCTTGGGAGTCCTTGTGCAGAACACCCTGAAGGTTAACTTGCAGTTTGAGTAGGTGCTGAGGAAGGCAAATGCCATGTTAGCATTCATTTCAGGAAGTCTAGAATACAAGAGCAAGGAGGTGATGCTGAGGCTTTATAAGGCATTGGTGAGGCCTCACCTTGAGTATTGTGAACAGTTTTGGGCCCCTCATCTTAGAAGAGATGTGCTGGCATTGTAAAAGGTCCAGAGGAGGTTCACAAGGATGATTCCAGGAATGAAATGGTTACCATATGAGGAACATTTGATGGTGCTGGGTCTGTACTCTCTAGAATTCAGAAGGATGAGGTAGGATCTCATTGAAACCTTTCAAATGTTGAAAGGCCTAGACAGACTAGATGTGGAAAGGATGTTTCCTATGGTAGGAGAGTGTAGGACAAGAAGGCACAGTCTCAGAATAGAGAGGCGCCCTTTCAAAACAGAGATGCGGAAAAATTTCTTAAGCCAAAGTGTGATGAATTTGAGGAATTTGTTGCCACATGCAGCTGTGGAGGCCAAGTCATTGGATGTACTTAAGGCAGAGATTGATAGGTTCTTGAATGGACATGGCATCAAAGGTTACAGGGAGAAGGCCGGGAACTGAGGTTGAGGAGGAGATGGAAGAAAAGGATCAGCCATGATTGAATGGTGGAGCAGACTCGATGGGCCAGATGGCCTAATTCTGCTCCTATGTTTTATAAACCCCTTGCTTAATGGAATTGCTCCATGGAATAAAAAAAGTTTGGGAAACCCTGCTTTAGATTCATTTTCTTTCAGACATTTACAGAGGAAAATGAAATATATAGGATTTACCGGAAAAAATGCACAGAAACAATCAAATAATGACAAGGAACCAGTGTAGAAAAGAAGGCAAACTGTGCAAATAAAATAAACACAATATGGAAAACGAGTTGTAAAGAGTCATTGAAAGTGAGCCCATAGGTTAAAGAATCAGTTCAGATTTTTGATGATTGAAGTTATCTACATCAGTTCAGGAGTCTGATGGTTGTAGGGTAATAACTGTTCCTGAACCTGGTGGTTTGGGACTTAAGGCTTCTGTACACTTGCATGATGGTAGTGACGAGAAGAGGGCATGGCCAAGATAGTGCACCTTTGATGAATGGATGTTGCTTTCTTATGGCAGTCCTCCATTTAATAGAGGGAACGGATTTGGTGTGTTGGACTTGGATGCAAAATTCACTTTCTATGGCATTTTCAGTTCCTAGGCATTGGTGTCTCCATACCAGACCATGATGCAATGAGTTAAGATACACATCACTGTACGTTTATGGCACTAATGAGAAACATCACAGGTAGCTACACTCACCAGGTAGTGTACCTTTCTCTGACACCTATCTGCACAGATCTAATTTTTGGATATTGTTCTAGATAAACAGCAACATGGTGCTTTATAGAAAATGTTTTTTTCCCACCAAATTGAAGATTCATTCATTGGACAAACATATTGGAAATAGAATGAGAATCAGAATCACTCTAATATTACTGGCATATGTCATGAAATCTGTTGTACAGTGCAGTACATAATAATTAAATAACTGTAAATTACAATAAGAAATATACATATATACACACACACAAATATATAAATATGCATATTAATATTTTACATATATATGTAGTGCAAAAAAAGAACAGAAATTAAAGGATATAAGTATGATTGTGTACGTGGGTTCAATATCCATTCAGAATCTGATGGTAGAGGCGAAGAAGCTGTTTCTCAAATGTTAAATGTGTGCCTTCAGGCTCCTATACCTCCTCCTTGATGGCAGCAGTGAAAAGAGGGCATGTCCTAGGTGATGGATGCCACCTTTTGGTGCAATATTCAGCAATTGTGGAGCACAGCAAATGCCCCAAGTCCAGGTTCCAGGTATCAGTCTGTACAGTGAAGATATCCACACACAAATAAACATTATTTCTCGCCACTTTTTTTCCACTATGTCTCAATGAATTCTGAAAACATTAAAGCCCCTCAGGAACTTTATTGCCATGAAGAATTGCACAGAGGTATTAATGATACATAACCACAGGAATAATAACTGATCATCAAACTCTCTCTGGGAAAACAGAACAATATATTCAATACACTTGTTATTATATTCAGCTCCCTCAGCACAGATTAGTTTAACTAGTAGGCAAATGACTCTTAAGTGCCCTCTGAATTGACACTGCAAGCCTTTCAGTTGTATAATTATCTTCACCTTCCAGTGAAGACAGCCCTGCAATGGTTCATGATAGGACCACTCTGCAATTTCCAAATGAGCAATAATGGTGGCTTTGCAGGCAATATCCAGATCTGAATCTTTTCTGCACTTCCTTCAAAAACTCCACATCCTGCCCGTAATACATGCAGCATTCTAAATGAGGCCGTACTGAATTACAAGTTCAAGTTTATTCTCATATCACTGTACATATATACAACCAAATGAAATAACTTTCCTCAGGACTATGGTGCACCCACAAATATAACATACATAATACGTAAACCAAAATATTACCATAAATAAGTTAATAAAATAAAATTCAAAGTGTATGCAGTCACAGCACAGGTAAACAGTAGACAGCTTGCTGTCCTCCTGACGGGACCTCAGTAGTGACAGGATATTCATTAGTCTCACGGCCCAAGGGAAGAAACTGTTACGCATTCTGGCAGTCCTAGATTCAGTCCTAGGTCCTGATGATTCTGGACCTTCTTCCAGATGGCAGAGGGTCAAAGAGATTGTGGAATGGGTGGTAGGGTTTAAAGTTGCGACTTCACTTCCCAGATTTTATTGTTGAAGCCTTGACCAATTAAGGTGTCTTCTATACCCCTTATCCGCTTGTGTTACCAACTATGGGCTTGCATACCACGATCAATTGCAGCATTTAAGAGAAGTTTAGATTGGTATGTGAACGAGGGAGTTATGGAGGGCTATGGTCAGGATGCAGGTAGATGGGTCTATGCATAAAACCAGGTCAGCACAGACAAGATGAGATAGAAGATGGCTTTGTATGCTGTAGTACTCTGTGACTCTTTGTTCATCAGTGCTTCTAATTATCCTGCCATTTACCTAACCCTTATAAGCATAGTAAAATTATCCAAGGTAATCTGGAACCTTGTTATGGGCTTGTATCCTATAACCTGCTTGCAGAGTACTTTCTCTGGTAACTGTAACACTTCATTCTGCATTCTGTTATTCTGTTTCCCTTTGTACGTCCTCAACATAGAGTATAATAAAATGATCTGTATGGATGGTATGCAAAACAAGAATTTTCACTGTGCCTTGGTGCATGTGACAATAACCTGCAGCTCCCTGTAGAGAGTTCGTAAATTCTCCCCATGATCACGCACGTTTACCCTGGGTGATCCAGTTTCCTCCTACAGTCCAAAGACATGCCGGTTGGTAGGCGAATTCGTCATTGTAAATGATCCCATGATTAGGCTAGGATTACATCATGGGATTGCTGAGTGGCACAGCTTGAAGGGCCTATGTCGTGTTACATCTCAATTAAATACTAAATAAATAATAAATAACAAACCAATTTCTTACTTTCTATGCTATATTTCTGCTGATAGCACTGACGCTGTATTTTAGAAATAATTCATTGGCTGTCTTTGGACAAACTAAAAAAGGATTTGAAATACAACTCCTTCAATATTCATTTTCCACAGCTGGATGTAAAAGGCACCCTGGTGTTAGTTGTAGAGTAGAAAAAAATACCAGTGAGGATGAGGGCCAGTACACATATATATAGTTAGGGTGCCTCAGATTCTTGTACAGTACTGTATTTGTCAACAACTTGGACCAGAGAGCGAGTTTGTAAATCTGGCAGGAGCAAAGGACATCGGGAATGGCAAAACAATGGGAATGCCATGGGAGAGACATTCCCACGGGGCAGGTGGCAGAGGAAGAGTGCCAGTGTTGTTGGGGGGTGGGGTAAGGGGTGGTGCATGTGCAGACACACCCAGCCCTGAGACTTCATTGATTCCAAACAATTGGTTTATTGATCATTACAGAAATTCTCTCTTCCCCCTTCCCACTCTCAGTCCACAATAGAGACCCATATAAGAATCAGGTTTATCATCACTCACATGCATCATAAAATTTGTGTGACTTTTTTTGTGGCAGCAGTACAGGGTAATTCAATTAAAGACCAACTGGTAAAGAATAGTAATGAAATGATGTCATTTCTGGGAAAACTTAAAGATCTGGAAACTCAAGTCACTGCACATAAAATAACTACAGTACTGTGCAAAAGTCTTAGGCACCCCAGCTATATATACAATATATGTGCCTAAGATTTTTGCACAGTACTGTGCATATATATAATTGTAATTTATAGTTTTTTAATGATGTACGTATTGCAATGTACTACTGCCACAAAACAACAGATTTTATGGAATATGCCAGTGATAATAAACTTGATTCTGCATGGTTATTGATTTTTCCCTGTTACTGTCTCAATGCACTTAAATCTTGAAATGTTCTGTAAAGATGGCAAGCAAAACTAAGTTTCTAACTCAAGTTGCGAACTGTATCTCAATAAAATCCAATATTACTACACACTTCTTTTGTCAAGGATATTTCTACCATGCTGTTTATCTATGTTCTGTGAGTTTTGCAGAAGGGAAGGGAACCCAATCGGTTTGCAGATTTCTCCCGAACTTCTAACACACTCACATATCTCTGACTAGATTCACTCTCATTAATTTTTGAGCATTTACCATTATGCTGACACCACAGTGTCTGACCCTTCCTTCTGTCTCAATCATGCACTGTGCTCTGCAAACGAGCAATCCCACTCAACATTCTCGTTACTATGGTGATTATTATTAAATGGGAGAAATGAACACTTACGGACAATTTCAGACAACATGAAGCACATCCTTTTGGGAACGACATATATTGCAAAATGTATTTGAATGTGCCGAGCTGGCAATGCATCTCAAGCCTCTGCTGAGATTGTACCAGAGAACGGGAGAGCCAAGCTTCCTCACAAGCGATTCAGAGAAACACATCCCAGAATTTTCAAGACACTAGAATTATCCTGGTGACTTCTAAGTATTTAAAATTATACTCTAGGATACTGCAGTGAATGATGTTTGGATGCAGAAAAATAAACAGTGTTTGTTCACCTAAGCTTTTGACCAACCCTAAGGTGCAATCATTCTGCCACAAATGTGCTTTTAGCTACTAAATTTCGAGACCCTGTAATCCCCTCCCAGGAAGTCTATTTCTATTAAGGGCCTCCAGAAAAAAAGTAATCCTTCTTAGATTTATAGAGTCATAGAGCACCATAGAACAGAAATGATCCCTTCAGCCCATCTAGTCTAACCCAACCTCTTTTACTGCCTGGTCTCATCTACCAGCACCCAGCACATACCACACCATTCCCCGCTCATCCATGCATCTATCCAAATTTCTCTTAAATATTACAATTCACTTTCAAGGAATCTCCAACTCATGTTCTCAGTGGCAGCTATTTATACATTTGATTTTTCTTTTTTTCAATATTTGCACAAATGTTCTTCTTTTTCACATTGGCTGTTTGTCAGTTGTCATGTATAGTTTTTCATAAATTCTACTGCATTTAATTATTTTCCTGTAAATGTCTGCAAGGAAATGAATCCCAAGATAATAAATGGTGGCATTTATGTAGTTCGATAATACATTTGCTTTCAACCTTGACAATTGAACCCACGTCTACCAGTTCTGCTGGCAGCCTGCCCCACACTGGCACTACCCTCTGAGTGAAGAAGTTTCCCCTCAGATTCCATAGACCATAAGACATAGGAGCAGATTTAGGCCATTCAGTTCATCAAGTCTGCTCTGCCATTCCATCGTGACTGACTTATTATCTCTCTTAACTCCATTCTCCTGTTTTCTTCTTGTAATCCTTAACACCTTTACTAATCAACCTCCTGGGTATGCCTCCAAGGTGTACGGCCCTCCTTCCCTCCACTAGCTTGCAGATCACCCTTGGGCAAGGTGCATGATCAGGGTCATGTGAAGCCATGGGAGTAGGTCGTGCATGGTTACATAAGTAGCTGGGGCATATGACAAGTCCTGGTTATATGATCACTGACGCCAGGCAGACAATCTCTGAAGTGTATTGGCAACGGCTGGGATCACCTATCTTGTAAAAACACAGCCCAAATAAAGGCAATAACAAACCTGTTCTGTAGAAAAATTTGCGAATAGCAATCATTACGAAAAGAGCATGATCACACATGTCATATACCATAGCACGTACTGATGTTTGGCCTCCACAGACATCTGTGGTAATGAATTTCACAGATCCACCACTCGCTGGCTAAAGAAATTCCTCCTCATATCTGACCTAAATGGACATCCCTCTATTCTGAGGCTGTGCTCTTGGGTCCTTGACTCACCCAAACATCCTTCCCATCAATGGTAGCAATGAGAAGAGGACATGTCGTGAGTGGTGGGGGTCCTTAATGGTGGAAGCCACCCTTCTAAAGTACAGCTCATTGAAGATGTCCTAGATATTACAGAGGCTAGTGCCTATGATAGAGCTGATTCATTTTACAACTCTCTGCAACTTACTTCAATCCTGTGAGTTAGCTCCTTCTTCTTCATATTAGAGAGTGATACAGCCAGTTAGAAATGATCTCCACCATACATCTGTAAAAACCTGTGAGCGTTCTTGGTGAAATTCCAAATCTCCTCAAACTCTGAATGAAATATTGCCACTGTCATGCCTCCTTTATATCTGCATTAATATGTAGGGTCCAGGTTAGGACCTCAAACATATTGACACCCAGGAACTTGAAACTTCTCACTCTCTCCAGTTCTCATCCTTCTATGAGAACTGATATATGTTCCCTCATCTTACACTTTCTGAAGTCCACAATTAGGTCTTACTGACATTAGTGCAATGTTGGTGCTGTGATGCTACTCAACTAGTTGGTATATCTTGTTCCTGTACTCCCTCTCATCATCATCTGAGATTTTGCCAACAATGGTTGTATCATCAGCAAACTTATAAATGGTGTTTGAGTTGTACTTAGCCACACTGTCATGAGTGCACAGAGAGCAGAGCAGTGGGCTAAGCACACATCCCCAAAGTGCACCGGAGTTAATTGACAGCGAGATGAAGATGTTACTTCCAATCTGCACAGACTCTGGTCTTCTGGTTTAGAAGTCGAGGATCCAGTTGCAGGAGGAGGTACAGCCGCCCAGGTTCTGGAACTTTTTGATCAGAATTGTAGCATTAAAGGCATTTACTTATATACTTTCAGAAAGATGGCAGTACATGTAGATGCAGTGGCCTCTGGGGGGCCAACCAAAGGTGTTTTTTTCTTTGTTATATGTGTTTTTTTTGGACTCCAATAGCAATGAATACAGCAGGCTTACTGCATCAGTGAGCTGCTCCTTGTTCAGAGTAGTCAGCCCGAGGTTCAGGGAATGGGAGGCCAGCCACCCGGCTGCAGGAGGAGAGACTGACTGTCAGGCTGTAGAATCAGCTAGTTTGCGTTCAGAGGAGCTAACCTGGTTGCAGGCCATGCTGCAGCCCGCTATTCGAAGGTACGGAAGTTAACATGCAAAGGCAGCACACAGAGAAACTGTGAGTGACTGTTTTGGATGTTTCTTTTGTGATGGAAAGATGCTTTTAAACATTAATTGCTGCAGGCCTGATTCCCTTGTTTTGTGGGGAGACAGGATGTGAGGCAGCAGGTTCGCCTCTGTTGTCGAAAAGGACTAGCCTCAAGCTGTGGGCTTGCCTGCTGCTACAGTCCAGTGAGGAGAAGGAACTGTAGGCAGTATAACGTTTGTTCGTGCTGAGTTGTTGGTGACCTCTCCAGTCAGTGCTGCCCTCCAGTGTGGATCACTGGAATTACAGGCTGGAATGACAGGAACCATCAATTTGGTGGACTTGTCGCTCAGGGTCGGACTTAGAATGTGTTTTATTCTGTGATTATCTTCTTTCCTTTTCTCCTTCTCGTTATTTTGAATGGCCGTGTATATTTTTGCACCTTGACCTCAGAGGAACAACGTCTTGTTTGGCTTTATCCGTATATGGTTTGAATGAAAATTAAACTTGATTTCATTCGATTTGATTTGAAATGCTGAGCTGTAATCAATAAACAGTTTACTTTCTGCTATAGATGCTGCCTGACTTGCTGGTTTTTCCAACATTTTGTGTGCATTGCTGAATGATACAACACCTATGACAAGGTAGACTGTGAGGTCAATAATTCATCTTCATTGCGTAAGAGGTCTATTCTAGAGTCTTATAACAGTGGGGTAGAAGATGTCCTTGTGCCTGGTAATGTGTGTTTCCAAGCTTTTGTATCTTCTGCTTGGTTAAAGGAGGAGAATAAGGTTTATTGCACTGAACTATAAGTTTAGAATGTGTCCCATAGGTCATCAGAATGTGATTTGAACACTAATCTACTGCAAGAGAAGTGGAATAGAGATCCAACAGAGCAATATGAAGGCTGTCTCCTCATAATCTCTGTCCTTTTCCTCATGCAGTGAGGTGTTGAAGGGTGTGGCATTGACCAAGGGCAAAAATATGAGTCAAAGCTGCCACCCAGTACACATGTACACATTGTTTGAATGCCCTGCCACTACACTCCTACCCACGTTCCCTAACTCACAGTCACACTCTCATCCTGCACTGGTCACTTTTCATATATTATTGCTGCTGTTTCACGTATTTATATGACTGTTTGTTTTATTAGAATGGTATCACTAAGATTATACTGTCTTACAAAAATATGCAGCTCACACTTTATGTCAAACCTGTCAGTCTTCAGGCCATGCCACTCAGGGACTTGTGCTAATACTATTTTGTTACTCCAGGTGCTGGATTGTAACTATATGTGCTGTGTGCGACTGTACATACTGTGGTTCAAAGTTTGGCCCCAGAGGAACAATGTCTTGTTTAGCTGTATACATGTGTTTGCTGAATGACAATAAACTTGAACGAGAAGTTAAATGATGTGAGAAAACTTCAGGACTGAAGGAAATTACTTTAGAAATATAAGAACATACAACGTCTTTGAATAATCAGATAATAGTATCACATTTTACTTCTATGCCCTCAGTGATTAAAAGAAAACTGCTTCACCGATTTAATTTGTACTTTGCTCCGGGAAAGATCAGCACTCTATGTTTTTAACTAACTCATCAATACATTCCACCTCTGTGCATTTTCCAACTCCTGTCATTACTTTCCCAATCAATTTAACAACTGCTTCCTGACTAATAAGAGCACCTAAATTTAATAGGCCAGAGGCCTTTTACTATGCTCTGGTTATGAAATGGCAAAATAAAGTGATATCTAAGTATAATTCATCCATAAAGGTTAAAAATTATAAATGTTTCTTTTCAATAAAAATGTATGACAGTGGAACATTTTGTTTTCCATGGAAATACATTCTAAAAATACTCCACCATGGACGAAGTGAGTGCAGTTATTATTACAAGGGAGAAGTTGTTCTAAAAGCTGAAAGACATAAAGGTGCAAAGTCACCCAGACCAGATGAACTGTAGCCTAAGCTTCTGAAAGGAGTACTGGGAGAGATTGTGGAGGCATTGGTCATGATCTGCCAGGAATCATCGGACTCTGGCAGGTTCCAGATGACTAGAAAATTGCAAATGTCACTCCACTCTTTAAGAAAGGAGGGAGGCAGCAGAAAGAAAATTATAGACAGTTAGCCTGACCTCAATGATTGGGAAGATGTTGGACACAAGTGTTAAGGATGAGGTTATAGAGTACTTGGTGACACAGGACAAAATGGGACAAAGTCAGTATGGTTTCCTTAAGGGAAAATCTTGCCTGCTGAACCTGTTGGAATTCTTTGAGGAGATTACATGAAGGACAGATAAAGGGGATACAGTGGATGTTGTATATTTGAATTTTCAAAATGTCTTTGACAAGTTGCCTCACATGAGGCTGCTTACAAAGTTAAGAGCCCATGGTATTACAGGAAGGTTACTCACATTGTTGGAGCATTGGTCGGAGGCAGAGAAGACTTGATGGACAAAATGGCCTAATTTTGCTCCTATGTCATATGTTCATATATATAATCATATATATAACAATCACAGCACGGAAACAGGCCATCTCAGCCCTCCTAGTCCGTGCCGAACTCTTAATCTCACCTAGTCCCACCCACCCGCACTCAGCCCATAACCCTCCACTCCTTTTCTGTCCATATACCTATCCAATTTTACCTTAAATGACACAACTGAACTGGCCTCTACTACTTCTACAGGAAGTTCATTCCACACAGCTTTCACTCTCTGAGTAAAGAAATACCCCCTCGTGTTTCCCTTAAACTTTTGCCCCCTAACTCTCAAATCATGTCCTCTCGTTTGAATTTCCCCTACTCTCAATGGAAACAGCCTATTCACATCAACTCTATCTATCCCTCTCAAAATTTTAAATACCTCGATCAAATCCCCCCTCAACCTTCTACGCTCCAGTGAATAGAGACCTAACTTGTTCAACCTTTCTCTGTAACTTAAGTGCTGAAACCCAGGTAACATCCTAGTAAATCGTCTCTGCACTCTCTCTAATTTATTGATATCTTTCCTATAATTCGGTGACCAGAATATTCCAATACACAATATTCCAAATTTGGCCTTACCAATGCCTTGTACAATTTTAACATTACATCCCAACTTCTGTACTCAATGCTCTGATTTATAAAGGCCAGTGTTCCAAAAGCCTTCTTCACCACCCTATCTACATGAGACTCCACCTTCAGGGAACTATGCACTGTTATGCACTGTTCTTATGGTATAATGCCTGCACTATCTTAACAGTTTTACATTCATAGTTTATTTGCTTGTTTGTTTGTTTATTGCTTTATTTATTTATTTATCTATTTATCGAGATACAGTGCGGAATAAGTCCTTCTGACCCTTCACGCCACACCACTCAGCAATCCCCCCAATTTACAAACAAGAAAAGATCTGCAGATGCTGGAAATCCAAGCAGCACACACAAAATGGTGGATGAACTCAGCAGGCCACGTAGCATCTATGGAACAACGTGCAGTCGATGTTTCAGGCTGAGTCCGTTCATCTGGACTGGAAAAAAAGATGAGACGTTAGTGTAAGAAGGTGTGGGGAGGGGAGGAAGAAGTACAAGGTGATAGGTGAAAGCAGGAGAAGGGGGAGGGGTGAAGTAAAGAGCTGGGAAGTTGATAGGTGAAAGAGATTAACAGCGGGAGAAAGTGGAAGCTGATGGGAGAGGATAGAAGGCCATGGAAGGAAAGGAAGCGGGATGAGTACCAGAGGGAGTGTATGGGCAGGTAAGGAGATAATTTGTGAGAACAGTGAAGGTTGGGGGTGGGGGAATTACCAGATATCAATGTTCATGCCATCAGGTTGGAGGCTATCTTGACGGAAATATTTGGTATTCCAATTGGGAAAACGTTTGGTGAAAATAACTGCTTTTAATTTTGGTCTTCCCGGCTTGAATGCTCCATGGCCTCCTGCCTGATGGATGTGTGACAAACAGTCCATGAGTCAAGTGGGTGGGATCTTTCATGATGTTTCAGGCCTGAAGCAGGGACAAGTGGAATCAGGAACAAAAGGAGGGAGTTACAACTCAGACTTTCAGGTGGGGCACCATGGTAGCGTAGTAGTTGGTGACACACTATTACAACACAGGGCGATGCAGTTCAGAGTTCAGTTCTGGCTTCCTCTGTAAGCAAGTTTGTATGTTCCTTCCCATGTGCAGATGAGTTTCCTCTGGGTGCTCCAATTTCATCCCACAGTCCAAAGATGCATCACTTAGTTTGTTGATTGGTGATTGTAAATTTTTCCTGCGATTAGGATAGTGTTTTATCAGTGGGTTGCTGGATCACATAGCTTGAAGGGATGGAAAGGCCTGTTCTATGCTGTACAGAATCTATAAATAACAAAAAAAGATAAGAAGGACTTCTTCACAGAATGAATAGTTGACATCTGGAACTTTTGCCCCAGAGAAGCTGTAAAATGGGAAAAATATTGAGAATGACAAATTTTGTCAAATGGGAAAAGAGCAGTAAGGATTTTACTGAGGTTAGCGATTATCACTGGATCAGGGACTCATTAAAATTCATGGCACAAAGCAGGTCAATCAACGTATCATGTTCATGCCACCCGAAGGTCAGGCAATGACCTCACCCCACTCACCAGTTCTAGGTTATTAACTCACAGCTTTTCAATTGCTCCACCAGATATCTCTTCAATCAGTTAAATGTCTGTGCATTTGAGCCCCCAATAGGCAATTCCTACTCTACAACAATACTATACCAGCTTATCCCAAAATCAACAATCGTCCAAGTGCGGCTTCACCGATGTCTTGCACAACTATAACACAGATGGGAAATAGATAGAAGAGAACAACACAGAAACAGATCCTTCAGCCCATAGTATTGTGCCACAATAATTTAACTAGCTATTAAATACCTAAATAAATGCCTACATAGGAGGGGTGATTGATAAATTCATGGCCTAAGGTAGAAGGAATCAATTTTAGAAAACCTAGCAGGTTTATTTTTCAACATAGTCCCCTCCTACATTTACACACTTAGTCCAGCGGTCATGGAGCATACGGATCTTGGACTTCCAGAAAGCGTCCATAGCATGGGTGATTGATAAGTTTGTGGCCTAAGCTAGCAGGAGATGAGTTATACAGCTCTCGTTACATGCACATGCAGTTCAACTCTGTGTGATTATGCAGAAAGTTTGAAGTTAACTCATCTCTTTCTACTGTAGGCCACAAACTTATCAATCACCCTGTTGAGTTATTAACTTCAAACTTTCTGCATAATCACTCGAAGAGTTGAACTGCATGTGCATGTAACAAAAGCTGTGTAACTCATCTCCTTCTACATTAGGCCACAAACTTATCAATCACCCCTGCTGTGGACACTACCTGGAGATCCAAGATCCATATGCTGCATGACCGCTGGACTAAGTGTGTAAATGTAGGAGGGGACTATGTTGAAAAATAAATGTGCTAGGTTTTTTAAAATTGACTTCGTCTACCTTAGGCCACGAACTTATCAATCACCCCTCGTAAATCTGTATCCTTCCATTCATGTACCTATCTAAGAGCCTTTTAATTCCCTCTATCATATTTGTCTACCACACATAGTAGTACATTCCAAGCACCCAACATTATCTGTGCAAATGACTTGCCGCGCACATATCCTTTGACGTTATTCCCTCTCACTTTAAATCTATGCATTTTGGTATTAGACACTTCAATCCTGAGGAAAAGATACTGCCTATCTACTTTATCTGATGTTTGATGATGATGGGATCAGTCTGTCTTGAAGATCAATGGATAGCAGCCCTGGAGTGACCTCTCCAGGACACAAGCCTGGGCAGAAGCTATGGAGATCTTGGGATGCCCAGTTGTCAAAGTTCCCCTCTTAGCTTTATCGGTATTGTTCGAAGGAAAGAGAAACTATACATTTGGGCTGCAGGAGGGATGTTCAGTGATCTCCAGCCACCTCTGGATTTTCTGCCTGAGCTTATTCCCATAGCCTTCATCCCACCTGAGGCTGCCCCCAAGACTGAGTCTAATTACCCATAGCTGGGCTACTTTATGCTTCCCATAATCTTATGAATGTCTTTCAGATTTCCCCTCAGCCTCCACTGAGAAAACAACCCAAGTTTGCTCAATCTCCCCTCATACCACATGTCTTCTAATCCTGGCAGCATCCACTCATATCAAAGTCTTCCTATTCCTTCTATAATGGGCTGACCAGAACTGAATAGAGACTAGGTGATAAAGAGAGTGTATGGCACATTGACCTTCATAAATCAGAGTATTGTGATTGGCCTAATCACAAATTGTAACAAATCTGCATATAGAGAGGAGGTCCTGACTCTGTCTAATTGGTGCAGGGGCCAGCATCAAGAAGACAAAAGGAATGATAACTTCAGAAATACAAAAGGTCCCAAATTAGCCCCATTATTCATAAATGGTGAGGTGGTGGAAAGGGTCTCTAGTTTCATGTTTTTTGGGGATGAACATCACCGAGAAGCTCTCTTGGTCCGTCAACACAACTTTGGTAGTTGGGAAGGCACAACAGCAGCTATACTACCTGAGGTGCTGAAGGAGAGTTAATCTGCCCCAAAACCTGGCGGCCAGCTTTTCTCAATGTGTGATAGAGAGCATACTGACATATGGAATGACAGTGAGGTACTCGAGCTGCAGCGAGACAGATCAATCACAAAGCAATCCAATCCGTGATTATGACAGCCCAGCACAACATTGAGACTCAACTACCAGACCTGGAGACAATCTACAGCTCTTGATGCCTACAGTGCGCACATAACATCATTGAAGACCCATTCCAACTTGGTCACTGTCTGTTCAATCTCCTGCCATCTAGTAGAAGATATAGAAACATCTGAGCCAAGACAGTAAGATTGTCGTGCAGCTGAATAATGTTACACTCCAGCTTGCGAATGGCCTTTGAGCATTACAGATTATTGAAGTCACTTATTGCATGAAAGTATGGGATTTTATTTTCTAATTAACCTGTACCACATGCATTGTAAATTTCTGTTTTGCACAAACTGGAGTAACTCCACAATCTCGTCTTGAGCAATGACAATAAAGTTCTATTCTATCATATTCGTTTGAGTACAGAAGTTGGAATGTTATGTTGAAGTTGTAGAAGACATTGTTGAGGCCAACTTTGGAGCATTTTGTGCAGCTCTGGTCACCTACGTACAAGAAAGGTAACAATAAGACTGAAAGAGTACAGAGGAAATTTACAAGGACATTGAAGGTATTTGAAGACCTGAGTTATAGGGAAAGGTTTTAATATATTATTGTGGCGACCTACTTCCTAGCGCACTCGAACCGGCTCACAAATAGCCAACGCGCCGGCACAATGGCCAGTCCCAAAAGGGCGCCAGGTCTGCTTCACCAACAAAGGGAAAAGCCTGCGGGGGATTGTGAGTATGTGCCCCCTACAGCATCCGCGCCCGGGGAGGGCGGGATCAGGGAGGCTTTAAAGCAAGGCTGTGAAGTTCGAATAAAATCTACTTTAACTGCAGTTTGCCGACTCTGTGTCGTTATTTTAGCGCTGCGTGTAGCACACCGCTACATTATGGCTTTTTCTCTGGAATGTAGGAGAATGAGTTAGAAGTACAGTACACAGAATTATACGAAGTATGGATAGAGTAAATGTAGGCAGGTTTTCTCCACTGAGGTTGGGTGAGACAAGAACTACAAGTTATAAATTAAGGGTGATAAATGGAATTTTTAAGGGGATCCTGAGAGGGAACTTCTTCACTCAGACAGTGGTGAGAATGTAGAATGAGCTGCCAGCACGTGGCAGATGCAGGTTCAATTTCAACATTCAAGAGAAGTTTGGATAAGTAAATGGCTGGGAAAGGTATAGATGGCTATGGCCCAGGTTCAATTTGAATAACAATTTGGCATGGACTAGATGGGCCAAAGGGCCTGTTTCAAGGCCGTTTTGTTCCATAAGTCTATGATTCTAATGCAATTTTCAAATGCAAACTAAACAAAGTTTTATAAAGTTACTTTGTAACTTCCCAACTCTTGAACTCAATGCCTCAACTAATAATACTATATGCCTTCTAGGACAACCTAAGGCTGTGGAAAGGTTATTCCTTATATTGGAGACATGTCAACAACAGTGTGCTGCAGGGATCGATGTTTTGTCATGTATATTAATGCTTTGGATGAGAATGTAGGCGATATCATTAATAGGTTTGCAGATAGCATAAAATTGGTTGTATGGTGGACCAATCTGTCTATTAATACAACTAAAAAATTGGATAAGGTAGTAGAAGATGAAATTTACTCAGACAAGTGCGTGAGAAGTTTTTCTGGGTTTTTGAACAAGAGCAGGACATATATTGTTAATGGCAGGGCCCTGGAGAGTGTGTTGAACACAGAGACCATGAGACCATGAGACATAAAGAGCCTCATCAGGTCTTCTGGCCCATCGAGTGTGCTCCACTATTTCATCATGGCTGATTTCGAAGGTTCAAAGTACATTTATTATCAACGTATATAGCATCTTCTTGCAGGTAGTCACAAAAAAAACACAATAGAATCCATGAAAAAGCCCACATAACAAAGACTGTCAAACATCCAATGTATGAAAAAGAACAAATCACAAACCTATTTTAAAAAAGTAAAGAAATAATATACAGAAAATGAACTGTAAAGTCCCCAAATGTGATTTCACAGCCACGGAGCCAGTTTAGTGCTGAGGAAAGTGCCAATGGCTCTCCCTCTCAACCCAATTCTCTTGCCTCATCCCTGTATCCTTTGATACCCTGACAAATCAAGACCCTATCAACCTCCACTTTAAATATACCCAATGACTTGGCCATCCACGATAATGAATTGCAAAGATTCAACACATTCTGGCTAAAGGAATTGCTCCTCATCTCTGATCTGAAGGGATATCTCTCTATTCTGAGGCTGTGCCCTCTGGTCCTAGACTCCCCTGCATGTCCACTCTGCATGTCCACTCCCTCTAGGTCTTTCAATAGTCAAATAGTTTCAATGAGATCCCTCCTTATTCTTCTAAACTCCACTGAGTACAGGCTTAGAGCTTTCAAACACTCCTCATTCCTGTACTCATTCTCATGAAAATCCTCTGGACCCTCTCCAACTCCAGCACATCTGTGTAGAAGACACTGGTGCATAAAAATGTTGTTCCAGCATACAGTAAAACAAGTGAATAGAGTGGTGAGAAAGGCCACTCATGCTCGTCCAAGGTATTGAGTACAATGCATTGATCAGGTCACATTTGGAGTGCTGTGTGTACTTCTTCTTGCATTACTATAGGAAGGACATAATTAAGTTGAACAAGGTACAGAAAAGATTCAGTTCTACTTCATTAGAATCTTGAAGAGATTTGGATGACACCAATGCCTCTTTCAAATTACTGCAGAAGTATGATGAGAGCATTCTGATCAGCTGCATCACAGCCTGCTATGGATCAAAATAGGCAGCAGAAACTCATTTCCATCATGGGCAGAACCCTCCCTACCATCAAGGGCACAGTCAATATGCAATTCCTCAAGAAAGTGGCATCCATCTTAAAAAGCCCTCACCATCCAGGACATGCCCTATTCTTATTAAGACCATTGGGGAGAAGGAACCAGAGCCTGAAGACTCACAGCCAATAGTTTAGGTATAGTTTATTCTCTCTGTCATCAGATAGCTAAACAGTTCATGAACTCATGAACACTACCTCGTTATTCATCTTTTACTTGACTTATTTGTTTTTTTGATAACTTGTAATATTTTTTATGTCTTATACTATACTGTTGCCACAAAACATCTAATTTTATGATATATGTCAGTGACAAAATACCTAGTTCTGATTCTGAGGTTCACAAGGATGTTTTGTGAACTGGAGGGCTTGATTTATCAGAGAATGTTGTATATGTTGAAGTGAAGGAGGCCAAGGGTGCAACAGTGACAGAGTTCTGTTCTGGTGCTGTCCATAAGGAGCTTGTACATTCTTCCCGTGACTGAATGGATTTCAAACTAGTGCTACAGTTTCCTTGCACAGTCCAAAGATGTCCAAGTGAAAACAAATAAATAAATGACAGAGATTTGGAAAATTAGGCGAGTCATAGATTGGGTAGAAAAGCAGAATCTGTTTCCCATGTTAATAATGTCTAAAACTAGAGAGTGCAGTGTCAGGTGAGAGGGAGGAGGTTTCAAAGTGATCTGAGGGACAACCTTCTCACAGAAACAGCAGCTGGGATCTGGAATGAGATGCTAGATGAGGCAGTGGGGCCAGAGCAGTAAGCTTAAAGTTCAAAGTAAATTTATTATCAGAGTACATATACTGTTTGTATTGGTAAGTTTGTATTGTATCTGGTACGTTTATCCCTTTCTGTTGTTATATATTCATTCCTCATCTGTTGGACCACAGTTTAGTTTGAATGGCTCCAAGGGCAGTGTTTTGTATTTTGTGTGGGATGTGGGAACTTCAGTCTCCCAGATAAACACATCTGCACCAGGTGCACCAAGTTGCAGCTCCAGAGAGGACGTATTCATGAACTGGAGCTTCAACTCATATGGGAGAATGAAGAGGTGGTAGACAGGAGCTACAGGGAGGAAGTTACCCCGAAGATGAAGCAGACAGGTAACTGGGTGACTGTCAGGAGGAGGGGAAATGCACAGCCAGAACAGAGTACACCAGCAGGCATTCCCCTCAATAATAATTATACAACGCTGAGTACTATTGAGGAGGACGGCCTACTGGAGGGTGCCACAGTGACTGGGTCCCTGGCACTGAGTTTGGGGCTGTGGTTCAGAGCAGAGAGATGAAGAGGATTGCAGTGTTGTCAGGAGATTCCTTAGTCAGAGGAACAGAGACGAGGTTCTGTGGGCATGATACAAACACCCCGATGGTATGTTTTCTCCCTGGTGCCAGGATTAGAGATATCTTGAATTGGGTCCATGGCATTTTCAAGGGCGAGGGTGAGTAGCCAGAGGCCTTGGTATGTATTGGCACCAATGGCATATGAAGACAATGTGAGCTGGTCCTGAAGCGAGGCTTTAGGAAGTTTGGTAGAAAGATGAAAAACAGGATCTCCAGGGTAGTAATCTCCGGATTGATGACTGCGCCATGTCATTGTGAGAGTAAGAGTAGGATGATTTAGCAGGTGAACACATGGCTGAGGTTCTGATGCAGGGGGCAGGGGTTCAGAGTTATGGATCATTGAGATCTCGTCTGGGGAAGGTATGACCTGTACAAAAAGGGTTGGTTTACACCTGAACCCGAGAAGGTCCAATATCTCAGTAGGTAGGTTGGCTAGAGTGGGTGGATTTGAACTAATTTGGCAGGGGGAAGGGTAGTGATAGTGCTAAAGATATGGTAGTTAGTTTACAAACAGGGATAATGTGTAGTGAGACCCCTTGCAAGGACAGGCTGATGAGGGAGCAATATTGCAGTCAACAGGATCAGTTGCAATGTAAAAAGTTGACAACATCAGAAACAGTAAATACAAGACTGAAGATGTTATATTTGAATGTGCCCAATATATGGAATAAGGCGGATGCACTGGTAGTACGTTTACTGATTGCCATGTATGATGTTGTAGGCATCACTGAAAGATTATAGCTGGAAGCTTGATGGCCAAGATCACCCATTGTCTCGGAAGGATAGGCAGGAAGGCAGAGAGGGCAGTGTTGCTCTGTTAATAAAAAATGAAATCAAATCATTAGAAAGAAGTGACATAGGGTTGGAGGGTATTGGATCATTGTGGATAGATCTAAAGAGCTGGAAGGGCAAAAAGACCTGATCGGAGTTGTATATAGATCCCAAAGAATAGTGAGCATGTGGTCTACCAATTACAAAGGGAGATAGAAAATGACAAAAATGGCAATATTAAAATAGTCATGGGGGATTTCAATATGCAGGTAGATTGGGAAAATCAGGTTAGTGCTGGATTCCAAGAGGTGGAATTTTGAGAATGCCGGATGGCATTTTTTGAGAAAACAGGTTGGCTTTTTAGAATCCACTAGGGGATCAGCTATTCTGGATTGGGTGCCGTGCAATGAACCGGAATTGATTAGAGAACTTAAAGTAAGGAATCCTTAGACACATGTGATCGTAATATGATTGAATGCATTCTGAAATTTGAGAAGAAGAAACTAGAGTCAGATGTATCATTATTACAGTGGGGTAAAGGGAATTACAGAGGCACAAGAGGGGAGTTGGCCAGAACTGATTGGAAAAGAACACTGGCAGGGATGATGGCAGAACAGCAATGGCTAGAATTTCTGGAAGCAATTTGAAAGGCACAGGATATATACATTGCAAAAAGGAATAAGTATTCTAAAGGCAAGATATCACAACTGTGACTAACAAGAGAAGTCAAAGACAACATAAAAGCCTGAGAGAGGGCATATAAGAGAATAAAAATTACTGGGAAGTTAGAGCATTTGAAACCATTTAAAAACCACAAAAAGCAACTAAAAAATCATTAAGAAGGTAAAGATGACATAGGAAAGGAAGCTAGACAGTAATATTGAAAAGGAGACCAGAAGTTTCTTCAGATACATAAAATGTAAAGGAGAGGTGAGAGTGGATATCGGACTGCTGGAAAATGATGCTGGTGAAGTATTGATGGGTGACAAGTTAATGGCAGATGAAGCAGCATGTTGCCTTCACTGTGGAAAACACTAGCAGAATGGTGGAAGTTCCAGGTGCAGGGGGTCATGAAGAGTCTGAAGTTACCATTACAAAAGAGAAGGTTCTTGGGAAATGGAAAGGTCTGAAGTTAGATAAGTCACCTTGACCAGGTGATGTACAGACCATGGCTCTGAAAGAGGTGGCTAAAGAGATTGTGGAGGCATGAGCAATGATCTTTCAAGAATCACTAGATTCTGGAATGGTTCCGGAGGACTGGAAAATTGCAAATGTCACTCCACTCCTCACAAAGGGAAAGAGGCAGAATAAAGGAAATTATAGGCCAGCTAATCTAACCTCAGAGGTTGAAAATGTAGGAACTGATTCTTAACAATGTGGTTTTGGGGCACTTGCAGGCACATGATTAAATAGGCCATAGCCAGCATGGTTTCCTCAAGAGAAAATCTTGCCTGACATTTCCATAGGAATTCTTTGAAGAAAAAAATACAAGCAGGATAAACAAAGGGGAATTGGTTGGTATTGTGTACTTGGATTTTCAGAAGGCTTTTGCTAAGGTGCCATGCATTAGGCTGCTTAGCAAGCCATGAGCCCATGGTGTTACAGGAAATATTCTTGCACGGATAAAGCAGTGGCTGTTTGGCAGGTGACAAAGAGCGGGAACAAAGGGAGCCTTTTCTGCTCGGCTGCTTGTGCCTAGTCGTGTTCTTCAGGGGTTTGTGTTCGGACCAATTATTTTTATGTTACATATTGATGATTTGGATGATGGAATTGATGGTTTTCTTGCAACGTTTGCAGATGGTATGAAGATAGTTGGAGAGGTAGGTAGTGTTGAGGGAGCAGAGAGACTATGGAAGGACTTAGACAGATTAGGAGAATGGGCAAAGAAGTGACAGATGGAATACTGTGTCAGGAAGTGTATGATCATGCACCTTGGAAAAATAAATTAAAGGGTTGACTATTTTCTAAATGGAGAGAAAATACAAATTCTGATGTGCAAAGGGACTTGGGAGTCCTTCAGCAAGATTCCCTGAAGTTCAAATTACAGGTTGAGTCTGTGTTGAGGAAACAAATGTGATGTTAGCATTCATTTCAAGAAGACTAGAATATCAAAGCAAAAATGTAATGTTGAGACTTCATAAAGCACAGCTGATGCCTCTCTTGTGAGATGTTTTGGGCCCCTTATCCAACAAAGGATCTGATGGATGGTTAGTTGGTTCGATGGATGCTCACAAAAAGGATTCCAGGACTGAATGGCCTGTCATATGCAGAGCACTTGATGGCTCTGGGCCTGTATTCACTAGAATTCAGAAGAATGAAAGGTGCCTTAATTTAAATCTATTGAATGGTAAAAGGCCTTGATAGAATGGATATGGAGAGGATGTTTCCTATTGTGGGAGAGTCTAAGACCAGAGGACACAGCCTCAGAATAAAGGGGAGATGAGGAGGAACTTCTTTAGCCAGAGAGTGGTGAATCTGTGGAATTCATTGCCACAGATGGCTGTGGATGCTAAGTCTTCATGTATATTTAAGGCAGAGGTTGATAGATTCCTGATTGGTCAGGGCATGAAGGGATACGGGGCGGTGGGGGGGAGGCAGAAGATCGGTGCTGAGGGAAAAATGGGTCAGCCATGATGAGATGGTAGAGCAGACACCATGGGTCAAATGGCCTAATTCTGCACTAGTATCTCAAGGTCTTATAGTCTTATGTCACCATATACCAGCCTGGGATTCAATTTCTTGCAGGCATTAACAGAAAATACAAAGAGACACAATGGAATCAATAAAAAAACAGCACACAACAATATAGACAAACAGCCAATGTGCAAAAGAAAACAAACTGCAAATACAATAATAATGATAATAATAAAGACCAGCAGAAAAGCAGGAAACTTTCATGTTGCTATATTGACTACCAAAAGACATTTGACTCTCTCCCACGTTCATGGTTATTAGAAATTCTAAATATATATAAACTACATGCAATACTTGTGAAATTCCTGCAACATCTGATGAAGCATTGGTGTACGATAGTCACCCTATCTATTGACAACCAGAAAAAGAACAACCTCCGCATTTTTCAGGGTGACTCTCTAAGTCCACTATGGTTCCATCTAGCTTTAAACCCATCCTCTAATTTATTCAATCGGATGAAAATTGATTATCAAATCAGAAACAATGAAATGAGCTATACCTCAACACACATTTTATATGTGGATGATTTGAAATTATATGCTCCTTCATCATTTAAGCTAAAAAAATTAATTCACATTGTAGAACTATTTTCAAAAGATATAAACATGAACTTTGGACTGGATTAAGTGCAGAACATTAAACATAACAAAAGGTGCAAGACAGACAGCAGAACATAAAACAGGGCAGCAGGATACAATACAACCGATGGATGAATATGATACATATGTACCTGGGATATCAACACGGAATGAAAATAGATCATAGTGTGATAAAGGAAAAACTTTTGATAGAATTCACTTCAAGACTTAAGAAAATCTGCCAAATGGAGCTCACGGTAAAATTATAACAAAGACAATAAACACTTCCGCACCCCTATATTAATATATTCTTTGGTATAATATCTTGGTCTGAAACCAATGTGGAAAATTTACAAAGAAAGATAAGAGCTGAAATGATAAATTTCAGAAAACACCATGTACACGTGAATGCATTCAGATTAGCGCTATCTGGGGCAGAAGGAAAAGGAATAAAAGACTTAAATTTGCACAACAGTTAGATAAAACTTCTTAGGATATATTTACATCAACAAAAACAAGATTCAGCTCTCCACGTGAGCATATGCAATTCTGATAAGAAGTATACACATGATTAGACTGAAATGAGAGCACAACCCAGAAAAATGAAGACTGTATCACTATTGAAGAAAAAGTTAGCCAATGGAAGAGCATGATCCTCTGTAGAATATATCCCTTCAATCTGAGCAGACTAGATGTTGACAAGGAAGTGTCAGAGATGGAGACCACTTTTCAAAAACAGAAGGGTTTCTTGTGGCAATACAAAAAATTATCAAAACTATATAACAAAAAGCCAACAAATTCAAGACGATGAATGTAGAAAATGTTAAGTAAAAAGCAGAAACAATCCAGCAGTTTACAGGATCCTGCAGCAGTTTAACTCAATCTGATTACTTACACTGACACAATCAAGTGGCAAAATTCATTCACCAGAATCTTGCTTTAAAATAGAAACTCATAAAAGAAATCATACCTTGCTATAAATAGAAGCCTTATCGAGTTTTAGAGTCAGAATTCCACAAATTATATTATGACCGATCTGTTATTGCAGATAGTACAATCTATAATAACTGCCTGGATATAATAATACAGGGTAAACAAGCACAAACAGTTTACTTAATCCTGCAGATACAGCCATTCCAAACACACATAACTTACAGAAATCAGTAAGTGAAAAACATCAGAAGTTTGCGAAGTTAAAAGAGGAAGTTGAAAGACTTTGGAACATGAACAGGGCATACAGTGTCCTGATAGTAATATCTACTCCTGGTATCATCCCAAAGTCACGACACAATAGCATTAAACAACTATACTACACAGCAATATTTATGTGAATCTTCAGAAATCCACAACACTAAACACTACTAGAATAGTCCAAAAGTTCCTAGCAATTGAGAAATGAGTGTGCTTGACTATGCCTGTACCTTAGGTTTTACCAGCTTCAGCTGAGAAAAAATAAATTACTTAAAAATAATAGTATTAATTAACAACTAAGAAATAAATATTGAGAACAGGAGCTCTTAAAAGTGAGTCTATAAGTTATGAGAACATTTGAGGAGAGTGAAGTTGAGTAAAGTTATCCCCTCTAGTTTAAGCACATGATGGTTGAGGGGTAATAACTGTTCCCAAACCTGGTGTTGTGAGTCCTGAGGTTCCTATACTTTCTTCCTGAAGGCAGCAGTGAGAAAAGAACATGTCCTGAGTGGTGGGGGTCCCTAATGATGGATGCTTCTTTCCTGTGACTGCGCTGCTTGAAGGAATGCTGAATGGTGGGGAGGGCTTCACCCATGATGGACTGAATGGTATCTACTACTTTTTGTAGACTTTTCCATTCAAGAGTACTTGTATTTCCAGACCAGGCCATGATGCAACCAGTCAGAATACTCACCATCACACAACCACAGAAGTCTGTCAAAGTTTTAGATGACATGCAGAATCTTTGCAAACATCTCAGAAAATACAAATGCTTCCCAGCCTTCTTTTTAATGGTACTTATGTGCTGGACCCAACACAGTAGAATCAATAAATACAATAGAATCAATGAAAAACTACACAGACACAAAGACTGACAAGCAACCAAACTGCAAAAGAAGACAAATTGTACAAATAAAAAATAAATAAATAATACAGAGAACAGTTAACAACATTTAATGCAGATAAGTTGGACTAGCTCAGGCTGGAGTTTTGGACAGCAGGGATAGTTTGGCCAAAGAGCCTGCTTGCATAACAGATAACACCATGAAATGCAAATTGATATATTTGTTAAGGTTGAATGAATGGTAGGGTGATCAAAAGAGTTTTAGAATTGTGTGAATGTAGAAATATGGGCAAGTCAATATGAGCAAAATGGGATGATCAAAGTTCAAAGTTCAATGTAAATTTATTATCAAAGTACATACTGTATATGTCACCGTACAGTTTTTAATCCTGAGATACATTTTCTTGTTGGCATTCACAGTAAATATGAGAAGTGGAGTAGAGTCAAGGTGGTCGCAAATGGTGACTCCATTGTTTGTATCTTTGGAAACAGCTCTATTTCTATCTTTCTTCTTCAATCTTTTTATTATTATTATTAATATCAACATAATAAGATTAATACATAGATAGTGGGATTACAAACTTACAAATTTAAGCTGAACATGAAAGGATACACAAGCAATAGTTACAATATAATTAAGTCTTCCCAAATCATGAAAGATACAAATAATATATAAACAAAGCAAAACTAGATTATATCATAATATATATAAAAAAAAGAAAAGAGAAAAAGAAAAAAAAATTATGCTAGAAAAACTAATCTAACAACCTAATAACTAATAAAGAGAAAAAAAGGAAAAAAGAGAGAAAAAAAATGAAAAATGGGCTGTTTATAATATCTATTAAAAAAATACAAAATCATCAGTGTCACCAACTCCAATCCTCTCAACGTATGTATAATCAAAACTGGAAAAACGAATAGGTTTGGAACAGGGTCACGTTACATCATATGAAAATATTGAATAAATGGTCTCCATGTCTTTTCAAATTTAATAGAAGGGGCTGATTCTCTGGACGCAGAGCTCGGAAAAAGCGACGCAACAGACTTTTAACCTCATAAATCAGTGAGCTGCGTGTTATATCTCCCCTTTCGCCGTGAAATGGGGACAGATCTTTTTCCCTTATTAGGGAGAGAGAGAGAAAGAGAGAGAGAGAGAGAGAGAGAGAGAGAGGTGAATGAATAGTTTTTTTGGGTACTGTAAGTCTGTGTATTTATTGATACTTTGCTGCACGCTTGAGTATTCGGTGAAGGACACCGATGCTTTTTTTCTGGTGGGGGGGTCATTGTCTTGCTGCTGCTTGTGAATGGGAGGGGGGAGCTGGGGGGAGCTTTAGGGTTCTAACATTTAACTGGCATCCATCCTTTGGGGCACTCCTCTATTTTTGTGGATGTTTGCAAAGAAAAAGAATTTCAAGATGTATATTGCACACATTTCCCTGACATTAAACGTTCCTATTGAACCTATTGAAACAATAAGAAATAAATATCGAGAACATGAGATGAAGAGTCCTTGAATGTGAGTGCATAGGTTGTGGGAACAGTTCAGTGTTAGCATGAGTAAAGTTGAGTGGAGTCTTTGGATCAAAAGCCTAATGGTTGAGGGGTAATCACTGACCTTGAATCTAGTGTTGCGGGTCCTGAGGCTTCTGTATTTCCTTCCTGATGGCAACAGCGAGAAGAGAGCATGGACAGAGAGGTGAGGGGTCCTTGATGATGGATGCTTCTTTCCTGCAACAGTGCTCCTTAAAGATGGAGGTGCGATTGTGGGCATTAACTTGGAGGCTGGATTGAAAGTTCAGAGACAGTTGTATCAGTGTTGCTTTAGAAGGGTGAAAATCTACTGGAGTTCGAAGTTGGAAAGCACGATTCCCTGTCCTGTAAATATTGTCTATTATTTGTGTACTTTTTCCTGTGAATGTTGCATATACTGTTGATTACCATGTGACTGTGATGTGGCTACAGGTATGATTTTCACCTGCAAAAGCAGACATTGGAGCAGAATTAGATTATTCAGCCCATAGAGTCTGCTCTGTCATTTCATCATGGGTCATTTATTCTCCCTCTCAATTCCATTCTCCTGCCTTCTCCGCATAACCTTTGATGCCCTTGCTAATCAAGAACCTATTAAGCTCATCTTTAAATATACCCATTGACTTGGCCTCCACAGCTGTCTGTGGCAATGAACTCCAGAGATACACCAATCTTTGCCTAAATAAGTTCCTCCTGATCTCCTTTCCGAAGTGACATCCCTCAATTCTGTGTCTGTCCCCTCTAGTCCTAGAGTCTCCCACTATAGGAATCATAATTTCCACATCCACTCTATCTAGGCCTTACAATACTTGATAGATTTCATGCATATGACAATACACTTAACTTTGACTAGGTCACCTTGCCTGCCATTTGTGAAACTGTTCCCCATACTTCTGCCCGGTGCCAAGGATGAAAGAGTTGTATATGTCCCAAGTGGCATATAATGATGTGCAAACCCAAAACTATTTTCTTCTTCTGCGACAATGAGGCCTCTGTCAGGGTGGAGGAGGAACACTTCTTATTCCATCTAGGTAGCTTTCTACCTGATGGCATGAACATTGATTTCTCCTTCTAGTAAAATTATTTTTTTCTTTTCCACTTTCTTCTTCTTTTCTCTACTCTGTCCCTTACTTCTCTTCACCTGTCTATCACCTCCTTCCTTCTTCCACTTTCCCAATGGTTCACCCCCTTCTGCTAGCATATTCCTTATTCTCCAGTCCTTTGCCTTTTCCAGGTATACTACCTCCCAGTCATTTACTTCATCTCCATCCCTCAGCCACTTGGCTTCACCAATCTATCATCTTCTAGCTTGTCCTGCTTCTCTTACCAACTTTTTATTCTCGCATCTTCCCCCTTTCTTTCCAGTCCCAATAAGGGATCTTGGCCTGAAACATCAACTGTTTACTCTTTTCCATAGATGCTGCCTGATCTGCTGAGTAACCCAAGCATTTTGTGTGTGTTGCTCTAGATTTCCATCATCTGCAGAATCTGTTGTGTTTACTATTTTCTGCTTTGTTCAGACACCTCCAAGACTACCTATCCACTAAGCTGCAGGGAGAACCACCTGCTGATATTTGAACTCATTTGCTTTTAGGTTATTCCTGATTGTAATATGTACTTAAAATTCATCTGGCAGCACACAGGAATTCATCCCCATTTGCACATTACATTAAAGAAGAGAATTCATGCTCATTTAGTGCCTTATCGAACATGTCTAAAAGCATTTCATATTCTACAAACCGCAAAATTGCTGTAATTACATGCCAGCTACTTGTCCATAGAACAGGTTTCAGCAAACAAGCATTAGAAGAATGACCAATTGGTATGGTTGTGGTTGGATCCTTTACAGTAACAGAAATTATACTTGTATTGCATACTTAACGGGCGGCACGGTAGTGTAGTAGTTAGCACAATGCTTTACAATACAGGCGACCTAGGTTCAATTCCAGTTGCTGCCTGAAAGGAATTTGTACAGTATGTTCTCCTCGTGAACGTGTGTATTTCCTCCCACAGTCCAAAGACATATCTGTTGGTAGGTTGATTGGTTATTGTAATTGTCCCGTGATTAGGCTGGCATTAAAACTGGGAGATTTCTGGCAGCACGGCTCAAACGGCCGAAAGAGCAGGAAGGGGCTTCGCTGTGCTGTATCTCAACAAAAAAAAACATGCAGTGAAATATCTTATTACGCCTCATTCGAGCAATAACAGACAGAATTGAGCACAAACCACAGAGAACTAGGTCACTTTTGAATTGTGGGTAAAATGCAAAAGTACGTAAATCATCTTAACTCTGCCACATCATGCATGCGTGCCTTGCTTAAACTAAAAACGAAGTTAGACTTCCATTTTAGGCTCCCTTGTTTTCCTTTCTAGTAGCTTTTATGTTTTGGTGTTACAAAGTATATCAGAGGGAATACTCGCCAGTCCTCATCAAGTGATCAGAAGTGGAAAGGGTGAGCAATTACAAGTTCCTAGGTGTCAACATATCTGTAAATCAATCCTGAGCCCAGCATATTGATGTAATTACAAATAAAGCTCAACACCAGCTATATTTCATTTGGAGTTTGAGCAGAATTGGTGTATGTCACCAAGGACGCTTGCAAATTTCTACAGATGTACGCTGGAGAACATTCTAACTGGTTGCATTAGCGTCTTGTATTGAGGAGCCACTTCACAGGATCAAGAAAATGCTGCAGTAAGTTTTAAACTCAACCAGCTCCATCATGGGCACTAGCCTCTCCAGCATTTAGGACACCTTCAAAAGGCAATACCTCAAAAAGGCGGCATCCATCATTAAGGACCCCAGGCCACCTAGGACATGCCCTCCCTATCAAGGGAGGAAGACACACATGCAACCTTTCAGTAACAGCTTTGTCCCCTCTTTCCCTCCACCATTAGATGTACACTTCCCCTCCCCACGTGCACTACCTCGCTTTATCTTTTCCTCTCTTTTTGCACTACTCATTTAATTTATGGGAATAAAAGGATCCTTTACTGGTTGGCTGCCAGTGACTAGTGGTGTTCAGCAGGGGTCGGTGTTAGGACCACTTCTTTTTATGCTATATATAAATGATTTAGATGATGAAACAGATGGCTTTGTTGCCAAGTTTGCAGATGATATGAAGATTGGTGGAGGGGCAGGTAGTGTTGAAGAAACAGATTGGATGCAGGAGGACTTAGACAGATTAGGAGAATGGGCAAGAAAGTGGCAAATGAAATACAATGTTGGAAAATGCATGGTCATGCACTTAAGTAGCAATAAATGTGCAGATTATTTTCTAAATGGGGAGAAAATTCAGGAATCTGAGATGCAGAGGGACCTGGGAGTCCTTGTGCAGAACACCCTGAAGGTTAACTTGCAAGTTGAGTCGGTTGTGAGGAAGGCAAATGTCATGTTGGCATTCATTTCAAGAGGTCTAGAAAGGATGTGATGCTGAGGCTTTATAAGGCCCTGGTAAGGCCTCACCTTGAGTATTGTGAACAGTTTTGTGACCTTCATCTTAGAAAAAATATGCTGGCATTAGAGAGGGTCCAGAGGAGGTTAACAAGATTGATTCCATGAATGAAAGGGTTATCATACGAGGAACGTTTGATGGCTCTGGGTCTGTACTTACTAGAATTCAAAAGTATGAGGGGGGATCTCATTGAAACCTTTTGTATGTTGAAAGGCCTAGAAAGAGTAGCTGTGAAAAGGATGTTTCCTGTGGTGGGAGAGTCTAGGACAAGAGGGCCCATCCTCAGGTAGGGGGATGCCCTTTCAAAACAGATGCGGAAAAATTTCTTTAGCCAAAGGGTGGTGAATTTGTGTAATTGTTGCCACATTCAGCTGTGGAGGCCAGGTCATTGGGGGTACTTAAGGCAGAGATTGATAGGTTCTTGACTGGACATGGCATCAAAGGCCGGGAACTGGGGTTGAGGAGGAGTTAGAAAAAAGGATAAGCCACGATTGAAAGAGAGAGCTGACTCGATGGGCCAAATGGCCTAATTCTGTTCCTATGTCTTATGGTCTTTATATATATGTATGTATATATAGTATATGTTGTACTTCTGATTGTAATTTATATTTTTTATTATTATATATTGCATTGTACTGCTGCCAAAAAAAAAACAAATTTCATGACATATGGCTGTGATATTTCTGAGTGGTGGGGGTTCTTAATGATGAATGCTGCATTCTTGAGGCATCATTCTTTATTGTGGGGAGGCTAGTGCCCATGATGGAGACAGCTGTGTTCATAAACCTCTGCAGCTTTTTCCAAATCCATGCAGTGGTCCTTCCACACCAGGTGGTGAGGCAACTGGTTAGAATGCTTTCCAAGGTACAACTGTAAAAATTTGCTAGAGTCTTTTGTAATATAGCAAATCTGCTCAAGCTCCTAATGAAATATAGGGACTGTTATGGCTTCCTTGTAATCGCATCAATTAGATCCGGGATAGATCTTCAGAGATGATTTACCAGCTCTAATCAGCACGTCTCTTTCACCTATTCAATCCACTCCATCTGCCCATCACCCACTCATTCCTCCCAAAAGGTCCCCTCTCCACTACTCCCCTCTGCCTTTCTACCTCCCTCCCTCTTATCCATGCTCCACCTTCCACTCTGATCAGATTCCATCATCTGTAGTCCTTTGTCACCTCCACTGGTCAGTTCTCAGCTTCTTTCCACTGTCTCCTTCTCCATCTGCCTATCACCCACCCTGACCTGTATTTACCTTTTTTAGTTTTTATTTATTTTAGCAGAAAATGGGGGTGGGGCGGTTGGTGGGTGGAAGATGTGCTTGGTGGTGGGATCCCGTTGGAGATGGCAGAAGTTCCAGAGAATTATGTACTGGACACAGGCTGGTGAGGTGGAAAGTGAGGACAAGAGGAACCCTATCTCTGGTGGGGGCCGGAAGGGTAGGGTGAAGGCAGACATGTGCGAAATGGAAGAGATGTGGTTAAGGGCACTGAGGGCAGTGTTGATGGTGAAGGAAGGGAAGTCCCTTTCTTTGAAAAAGGAGGACAACTCCTTTGTTCTAGAATGAAAAGCCTCAGTCTGAGAGAAGATGCAGCAGAATTGAGAGAAGGGAATTGCATCTCTTGTTACTTAACTTACTTCTCTTTTATATATATATATATATGTACCTCTTATTATAAGTTACAGGTTTTATTATTTTGTATTGTACTGTACTGTTACTGAAAAAATAACAAATTTCACAACATATGACGGTGATATTAAACCTGATTTTGATTCTCCTCCTTGCAGGTAGCAATAAGAAGATGGTATGTCCTGGATAATGGGGATCTTTAATGATGGAAGCAGCCTTTTTGAGCAAACCAGAGCACCTCAGAGAATGCACACGGTTACAGGGAGATCTTTCACATTGACTACAATGGAAGTGAAGATCAAACATGCATGCATGTGGTGGCAGCACTAAATGGTGCACCACTGTGGCAGCAGTATTGTACCTTGACAGTGACCCTTTGATGGACAGCTTATTTATTTAATATTTATTCAACATTATTTTTCAAATACAGTGCTGTGCAAAAGTCTTTGTCACTCTAGCTATATATGTATATATCTGTGTGTGTGTGTGTGTGTGTGTGTGTGAGAGAGAGAGAGAGAGACAGACAGATGCATCTCAGCCTGAGAGCTTTCTCCACTCCAGAAAACACTCCCGCCTTTCTTATCACTTCTTATAAAAGACATTTAATCCCAGATAAAGTCTGGGAAATTCTAAAGCCACATGTCCGTACCACCAGACTCAAGGACAGCATTGACAGTTTCTAACCCACTGTAACAAGACAATTGAATGAACACCCAGTTCTATAATATAGACTCTTGACCTCACAGTCTACCTGACTATGGCCTGGCACCTTATTGCAGATTTGCAATGCATTTTCTCTGTAACTGCGGCACTTTATTTTGCATTCAGTCTGAGCTTTCTCTTGTACTACAATGCACTGATGTGTTTTAAGTTATTCCAAACGGGTCAGCTTCACTCAACTTCACTTACCCCATCATTGAATGTTCCTACAACCAATGAGCTCATTTTTAAGGATTTTTCATTGCACATTCTCAATATTTATTTATTATTATTATTATTATTATTATTATTATTTGTTCTGGTTGGATGGCCAAGTTGGTACGGTCTTTCATTGATCCCATTACGGATATTCTTCTATTACACTTTTATTGATTATGCCCACAAGAAAGTGAATCTCAGGCTTGTACATGGTGAAATATGTGCACTTTGATAATAAATTTATTTTGAACTTTGAACTTTAATGAAATGATCCATATGGATGACATGCAAAAGAAAATTATTCTCCACAGCTTGGTCCAAGTGACAAAAATAAATCGATGTACTAATTTACTCGCCTCCTCTACACCCTTCCCGGAGTAGTTACATCCTTTCTATATTATATTGGCCATTCCAGATGTGGCCTCACAGATGTTTATATAGCTATAAGACTGTCACACATAAGAACAGAATTGGGCCATTTTGCCTAACAAGTCTGCTCTGCCTATCTATTTTGTTTAGGTCATCTATCGTTTGCTGTTAAAATCCTTCTTTTCTGCCCTGTCAACCTGTGCTGCCACTTTCAGAGATCTTTTGACTTGTACATCAAGGACCCTTCAATCCTCAATATTCTTTTATTTGATCTCCTAACATTTTCAGGACTAAACTTGACCTGTCATGCACTTGCCTGTTGAGTTGGACAGATCCATTGTTGAGGTAAACCCATCTAGTCTGTCAGTTAATATCTGTCTCTCAAGTCTCACTTTCTTGGTCTCCATACAAAAAGAAAAGAATCAATCACGTTTATTTGAAAAGAATTGGATGAAATTTGAGTGAATGTAATGTACAGATTTCAAGGGAGTGGGATAATGGGACTACAGGATTTTCTAAAGGAACAGCAGGGACTCAATGGGCTGAAGTGTTTCCTTCTGCTCCATAATAATTCCGGCAAGTCACTTGATGTTTCAGACTAACAGTGATGAAGAAATCAAGCTCACAGCAATACAAACACTACAGTAAGCTGGCAGTTCAGCAGAAAAGGTCATTGACTGCAGTCTATCATCACTACTGGACCTGTATGGGTCCAGAACAAAGAATTAGGAAGGAAAAATCATTCTGCACACTTCTTGATATGCAATCTGCTTTTTCCAAAAGCTAATTTCTGTAAGGCTATAGGGCTATTAAAAGAAAAGCTTCTTACCATCATTTATTTTATTTATTTATCTTATTTATTAACATACAGCATGGAACAGGCCCTTCCAGTCCTTTGAGTCTTGCTGCTCAGCAACACCCCCCCCCCCACAGTTTAACCCAAGCTTAATCATAGGACAATTTACAAGAAACTGTTAACTGACCACTGGTACATCTTTGCACTGTGGGAGGAAACCAGAGCACCTGGAGGGAACCTATGTGGTCACGGGAAGAACGTACGAACTTCTTACGGGCAGCGGCAGGAATTGAACCTGGGTCCCTGGCACTATAAAGCGTTCTGCTAACTACTACACCACTATGCCGCCCTATCTGAATGGTTTCCTCCCCTGGCTGTTAACCTGATTCACCATTTTAGTTTGCACCCCCAACCCCTCTAATGATTTCCTCATCGCTGCATTCCACTGTAAACACTTTAAGGCATTTTTATAATGTTGTTTATATCATAAATACACACCACTATTAATGTATTTATTTATGCACAATTTATTCCAAATTGGTACTTTAAATTTATATTTTATATATAATTCTTTATTCTTGACATTCATTTGTTGCATGCTGCATGCCAGTATTTAAGTTCAATTCAAGTACATTTATTATCAAAGCATGTAAAAATTATACAACCTTGAGATTTGCTAGCTCACAGGTAGCCAAAAAGCAAGTAACACAAAAGAACCCAATTAATGAAAAATAAGAATAAAAATAAAAGACCAACACTCAATATGCAAGAGAAAGAAAAAAAATAAATATCATACAAACAATTGAAGTGAACAGCAGTACAGTATTTCAAGAAAAAAATTGAATCCTCAGATCTGATCCCTGGAGCAGCCCAGAGTAGGCCCAAAGCCTCGTTTTTTCAGTTCATCATATTAGCAAGTGCGGAGCACAACGGCCAAGGCAGTCTTCATAGCCTCAGTGCAATTGAGATGACCATTGTGGAGAACAAGTGACATCAATTTTTGCCTCGGATCTCGACACCCTGTCTATCTGAGCCAGCGTTTAAATTGATCCAACAATGAACAGAGGCCCTGGAGAGAGAAGTAAAGGTCACGGAGAGCCAGCGTTTAAATTATCTAGGCAGCAAATCATACCTTGCACTTGGATCTAACTGCAGAGTAAATATTCAGGCCTAGATCATGTCGCCCAGTGACTCTCTCTGGGCCCAAATTTTGTACCCCAGCCTGAAGCCAATCTCAAACTCTTCGAATCAGCTTGGTACCCAAACTGATCCAACCTTGCTCCCTGGCCAGTTGAACGAGCACTAAAACTTCTCTGCCCAGGTGCCAACTTATCCGTTCAGTGTCCAGAGTGATCTAACCTTTCTCCCAGGTCATCTGTGTGGGTATCAGAACTCCATTTGCAATGGTTCTGAAACTCATCATCTCGCCTCACCATCACTCATCCCTTCACTGCTTGCATCAATAATTTAACACAATTTGCCTCAGAAAAAGTATTCTTAGTGCTGGTTTTAGTCGGATTACTTAGGTTGTTGACTACCGGAAGCTGTCGCACGTGTTCAGTAACTGTTCAGTAAATAGTTGACATTTCAAGCCAAAATCCTTCATCAAGGCTGGAAAGGAAGGGAGCAGAAGCCAGAATAATAAAGTGAGGTCAGAGGAATTAATATAAACAAGAAGATAATAGGTGAAGCCAGGTGAGGAGGAAGGTAGGTGGGTGGGGGAGGTAAGAAGAAATGAGAAACTAGGAGGCGATAACTAGAAAAGGTAAGGAGCTGAACAATCTGCTTGGAGAAGAACATGAGAGAAAGAGAAGGTGGAGGGGTATAAGGGGGGAGGTGACAGGCAGGTGAGGAGAAGACAAGAGGTAGAAGGGAGAGCCAGAGTGGGGAATGGAAGAAGAGGGAAGGGGGAGTGAGAAAAATTACTAGGAGTTGGAGAAATTGATGTTCATGCCATCAGGTCAGAATCTGAGGAGTTGTTCCTCCAACCAAGGGCTGCCTCATTATGACAGTAGTGGAAGCCATAGATCGACAATTTGAAGAATGTTTCCACTGGTAATCTCACATCAAAGACTGGTCCAGGACTGGACTTGAACGATGAAGATTGCTAAATTTGTTGCTTTGTCCTGGTCATAGATTCGATCACAAAGAAAAGCAATTTCTGCAACTTCCTTTCAGCAGTGATTTCTTTTTTTTCATTATGGTTTGTGTTTGAATAGTCATGCATAATTAATTAGAAGGCACATGACTGGGCAACCTCCTTTATTAATCCCTTCTCCAATAAATCTCTCTGAATTTATCGCATTGGCTGCTTCAAAGTTGGCAGAGGACAGAGAGAGCAAAAATGGAAAACTGTGCAGAGTTATTTAAAAATGAATTCTGGAAGCCTCGAGGGACAGCATGTCAAATTTCTGGAATATGCCGTACTAGGGAAAAGATGGATAATAAATATTGCCTTCGAGTGATAATGGCATGTGTTATGTTAGCCACAGGCACCTGCATCTTCCCTCTGAAAATGTTTTTAATTACCTACAAGCAATATGGTTGCTTTTTTTCTTCTGGCTCATTAGCATTTAGACGTATCTGTCACTGTCTGAAGCTGTTTTGAACTGAAATCTCCTTTGTGTGATCAAGGTTAGTTAGTCAATGCCACCTGAATATCGGGAAACATATTGAGCATGAGGCCAAGTATTTGCCAGGTGACAGCATCAGATTTTAACAATGGTTTTACTTTCTATTATTTGTAACTATGTTGTTAAGTTTAGTCCAATCATGCATACCAGCCTCCCCTCCATGGACTCTGTCAAAACTCCCCTCTGCCTGCCAAAAATATCCAGCATAATCAAAGACCACTCCTACCTCTCCTCTTTGACAAAGGATATAAAATCTTGAAAGCACGTGCCAGTGACTCAGGGACCATTTCTATCTTGCTGTTATCAAACTGTTGATCGCATGCTCATTGGTCAAATGTAATGTTGTAACAGCACCAGCTATAAGATCAGGGTTCAGTTCCTGCTGTTGTCTGTTGGGAGTTTATACACTCTCCCCATGGCCGTGCGGGTTTTCTCCAGGAGCTCCAGTTTCCTCCCACATTACAGAGGCGTACGGGTAGGGTTAGCGAGTTGCAGGAATGCTATGTTGGTTCCAGAAATGTGACGACACTTGCAGACTGCCACCAACAAATTCATTACTGTTTTACAATAATTTGACGGAAACAACGCATTTAAAAAAAATTTTTAGTTAGCGATACAGTACAGAGTAGGCCATTCAGACCCTTCAAGCCATGCCAGCCCAGTAACTCCCACAACCCTGATTACTCCCTTTCCTATCCCCCTGGCTTCACCTATTGCCTTCTAGCTTTCCTCCTTTCCCTCCCCACCCTTTTATTCTGCTGTCTTCCC
The DNA here is from genome assembly GCF_048418815.1 of Hemitrygon akajei. Lineage (NCBI taxonomy): Eukaryota > Metazoa > Chordata > Chondrichthyes > Myliobatiformes > Dasyatidae > Hemitrygon > Hemitrygon akajei. The sequence goes on along the minus strand of NC_133138.1, from coordinate 35,823,268 downwards.
TCTTGCTTTTCTAGTCCTGAAGAAGAATCTCAGTCCAAAACATTGAATGTTTATTCACTTCCGTAGATGCTGTCTGACCTGTTGCATTCTTCCAGCATTCTATGTGCGTTACTTTCGTATATACCGCATTCTGATTCTCGTTTTGTTGTCTCAGTCTACATATGTGCAGAATGATATGTCTGGGTGGCAGGTAAACAAAGGCTTTTCACTATATCTCAGCACATGTGACAATCATAAACCAATTACCAATCACATGACCAGGATTTTCACCTGACTTACTCTGAATTGAGTGACGTACTTGTCAATAAGAGTTTGTTTTTTTTGTTACTCTCTTGTTGGCTTGGTTATTAAGAATGAAATTATCCTCAATCAAACAAGTTTTAGATTTACTTAGAGTGCAACTCTTTTGGAATATTCAAATAAATGGGCCACTTTAATACTTAAACCTATTTGGAAAGCGTTAAGGCTACCATTTAATCTGAAAACAGATGATTGTTATGAACATGTATCTATGAAGGATACTTATATGAATGAAACATTAACAATCGGGTTAAGTTATTCCGCCAGTTTCAAGGAACCTGCTGGATAATGGAAGACTGAAAATTTAAGTTCAAATAAGAAATTTATTAAGGTCCATTTGGAACCACATTCTAACTTTTTGAAATGAACTATTGAACCACTCAGTTCTGAAATGGAAAATAATTCTGGACTTACTAGATATTCCATCATTAAGCAATGATAAAATGTGAAGCTGACTGGATGGGATGAATGGACTAATTCTGCCCCTATGTCTTATGGGTTTTATGGTGATTATTTAATATAAACTCAGTGGCCACTTTATTAGATGCACCTGTACACTTGCTCATTAATGCAAACATCTAATCAGCCAACCATGTGGTAGCAACTCAATGTATAAATGCATGCAGACATGGTCAAGAGGTTTAGTTGTTGTTCAGACCAAATATCATAATGGCAAAGAAATGTGATCTAAGTGACTTTGACTGTGGAATGATTGTTGGTGCCAGATGGGGTGGTATGATTATCTCAGAAATTGCTGATCTCATAGGATTTTCATGCACAACTGTCTCCAGAGTTTACAGAGAATGGTGGGACAGATAAAAAAAAAATCCAATGAGTAACAGTTTTGTGGGCAAAAATGCACTTTTAATTAGAGAAGTTGGAAGAGAATCGACATAATTGTTCAAGCTGACGGGAATAGACAATCATTACAAGAGAGGTGTGCAGAAGAGCATCTCGGAGTGCACAACACATCGAACCTTGCAGTGGATAGGCTACAGCTGCAGAAGAGCACACTGGGTTCCAAACCTGTACCAAATAAAGTGACCACTGAGTGCAAGAAAACAATTTATATAAATAATCACCATAAAACCAAAAGACATAGGGGAAGAATTATCCAGTATACTCCACATTTTATCATAGCTGATTTACTATCCTCTCCTGCCTCCTCTCTGTAACCCTTGAGGCCTTGACTAATCAAGACACTCTAAACCACTTAAAATATACCTAATGACTTGGCCTCTATGGTTGTGACAATGAATTCCACAGATTCACCACCCTCTTGCTGAAGAATTTCCTCTTCATCTCTGTTCTAAATGGATGTCCTTCTATTCTGTCCTCTGGTCCGAGACTCCACTGCTATGGGAAACATCATCTCCATATCCCCTCTATCCAGGCTTCAATGAGATCCCACTTCATTCTTCCAAACTCCAACAAGTACATCCCAGAGCTATCAAATGCTCCTCATATATTAATCCAGTCATTCCCAGAATCATTCCCGTGAACCTCCTCTGGACCCTCTCCAATCTTTTCTTGGATTAGCGTCCCAAAACTGCTCCAATATTCCATGTCATCTGCCATGTCTGTCAACAGCTAACAGTGGCAAAAGCACTAAAGAAACAGGCATGTAACAGGTCTGTTGCTCTCTCAGCAAGTCGGAATAGAAATCACTAAAAGGAAATGTGCCCAGCATTGGTAATCGCTTTCTTCTCTCCTGAAGTAGAGAAGGAAAGAAAATCTATTTGCACTAGACATGCAACTTGTGAATCTGTGCTGATGAACAAAACCAAGTGGACAGAACAGCAGCTTTACCTCCAACTGAGCTTTCTGTAGCTCAGAATACACCTGCAGATCAGAAAAATCAATACTTACTCCTCAGACACTGTTACTGTTCAGAAGGTTAATAAGTAACTCTCACCAGTATGAGAACAAGATAGAAAATGCAAATGAATTCTGCAGAACAACCCACACAAAATGCTGGAGGAGCTCAGCAGACCAGGCAGCATCTATGGGAAAGAATAAACAGTAGATGTTTCGTGCTGGGATCCTTCTGCAGGACAGGAAAGGAAGGGGAGAAGTCAAGCTTTTCCCTTCCTTTTCAGTCCTAAAGAAGGTTCTCTGCCCAAAATGTTGACTGTTTACTCTTTTCCAAAGATGCTGCCTGGCCTGCTGAGTTCCTCCAGCATTTTGTGTGGGTTGCTTTCGATTTCCAGCATCTGCAGATTTTTTTTTTTTTGCTTGGATTCTGCGGCTCTCGGATTGAATAGTTTGGAAGTGCTATTTTCCCAGTTGTAGTTCATGTTTAGTATGGGTATTGTGGAATATTAGGAGCACTTATGTGAACTTTACCAAGTTTCAAGTTCAAGTTTAAGTTTAGTTGTCATTCAGCCATACATGAATACCCATGAATACAACCAAATGAAGCAGTGCTGCTCTGGGGTGAAGGTGCTAAACACAGTACCAACAGTCATTACATATAGCACATGTAATATAACCGTAAACAGAGAGTCACAAAAGAACTAATACTAATATAGCCCAAGTCCCCGAGTGTCCGGTCTTGTAGAATGATAGAGCATGGGATGTTGTCAGCAAGAACAAGCCTGCAACAGTCTGATCCTCATGCACTAGTACAGCTGCTGTCAAATGCAACCCAGCTTGTCTTTCTCTGAGAGAACACTGAACAGCAGCCCCGATGGGACGGGACATCCCAACATGGATGATGTACAGGGCAATACATAAAATTACTGTCCTATGGGTGCCCAATACATTTGCACAATATTGTCTTATAATCTTAAGGTAGATTGGACTCATAATCCACTTGAGAGCCTATAAATAAATCATCGGAACGAAGATGATCATCCTCGACCTTGAGGGAGAGCCACGACGGCGACGATTGGTTTAACATTGTCATATGTATTGGGGTACATGAAATTCATCAACACAGATCATTTCAAAACGCAGGCGGGATTCACCGCAGACATTGAAGGTGAATTCAGGTCATTGGCCTATCGAGTAAATCGCAGCTGATTTATTTTCGCTCTCAACCCCATTTCTCTGCCTTCTCACCATAACCTTTGATGCTCTTACTAATTAAGCACTTATCAAACTCTGCTTTAAATATACCTAATGACATGGCCTCTATAGGTGCTTGTGGCAGTGAATTGCAGGAAAGCAACATGCTTCACCCAGGACATGCACCTTTCTTATTCCTGCTTCAGGAAGAAGGTACCGGAGCCTAAGGACTCACGCCACCAGGTTTAGGAACAGTTATTACCCATTGACCATAAGGCTCTTGAACCAAAGGGGATAACTTGGAGACTAATGATAAAATAATAATGATCAAAGTCAATATGATTTCTGTAAAGGGAAATCTTGTGTGACATATCTATTCTTCGAGGAAGTAGCAAGCAGGCTGGACAAAGAAGAGGCAGTGGATGCTTGGATTTTCAAAAGGCATTTGATAACGTTCCACACATGAAGTTGCTTAACAAGATGAAATCCCATGCCATTACAGGAAAGATACTGGCAGAGATAGAGGAATTGCTTACTGGCAGAAGGCAGTGAGAGGGAATAAAGGGGGCCCTTTCTAGTTGGCTGCCAGTGACTAGTGGTGCTCCTCGTTGGTCAGTATTGGGACTGCTGCTTTTCACATTGCTTGTCAATGATTTAGATAATGGAATTGATGGCTTTGCGGCAGATTTTGCATCTGATAGGAAGATGGGTGGAGAGCTAAGTAGTGCTGAGGAAGCAATGCAATTGCAGAAGGATGTAGACAAATCAGAAGAATGGGCAAAAAAGTAGCAGATGAAATTGTGTTGGGAAATGTATGATAATGCATTTTGTTAAAAGAAACAATAGCGCATACTATTATCTAAATGAAGAAAATTTAAACATCAGAGGTACATAGGGTCTTAGGAATCCTCATGAAAGACTCCCAGAAGGTTAATTTACAGGTTGAGCCTATGGTAAAGAAGACAAATGCAATGTTGGAATTTATTTCAAGGGGAATAGAGTATAAAAAGAAGGAGATAATGCTGAGGATTTATAAGACACTCATCAGGCCGCACTTGGAGTATTGTCAACAGTTTTGGGCCCCATATCTCAGAAAGGATATGTTGTCACTGGAGAGAGTCCAGAGGAGGTTCACAAGGATGATTCCAGGAATGAAGGGGTTAACATTTGAGGAGCATTTGGTAGCTTTGGGCCTGTACTCACTGGAACCTAAAAGAATACGGGGAGGGGGGGATTGAAACTTAACGAGTCTTGAAAGGACTAGATGAGGTGGATGTGGAGAGGATTTTCCTATGCTGGGGGTGTCCAGAACCAGAGGGCATGGCCTCAACATTGAGGGAGGATCCTTCAGAGCGAGCAGAGGTAAGGAGGATTTTTTTTAGCCAGAGAGTGTTGAATCTGTGGAATGCTCTGCCACAGACAGCTGTGGAGGCCAAGAGCGTGGGTATATTTAAAGCGAAAATTGATAGTTTCCTGATTGGTTGGAGAATCAAGGGCAAGAAGGCAGGTGTGTGGGGTTGAGTGGAGTCCAGGATCAGCCATGATAGAATGACAGAGCAGACTCGATGGGCTGAATGGCCTAATTCTGCTCCTATGGTCTTATGGTCTTAATTTCACTTGCTCCATCATTGAAGCATTCCCACAATCTAAGGATTCACTTTCAAGGACTCTTTATCTCATGTTGGTGATATTTATTATTTATTTGGCTGTTTGTTTATTTATTTATTTTCTTTTTGTATTTGCAGTCTGTTGTCTTTTGCACTGATTGTATGCCCAAGCTGGTGTGGTCTTTCATTGATTCTATTATGGTTATTCGTCTATTATGGATTTATTGAGTATGCCTACAAGAAAATTAATCTCGTTGCTGTATTTGGTGACATACTTGTACTTTGATAATAAACTTACATTGAACTTCAAACTTCAACTTGAAAACAATAAATTTCAATTTGATTTTTTTGATCTCATTTCATAAACATTGTTAGAGTCTTAGAGTAATACAGCAGGGAAATAGTTCCTTCATCCCAACTCGTCCATGCTGACTGAGATGTCCATCAAAGCCAATTCCATGAGAACAGAAGAGTGTTCTCTCTCGACCAATCCCTCAACATACAGTATATCATAAAAACCGTTTGTCCAGACATCAGTATTTTATTATTTCTGTGGAGCAACAAAACCTGGCATTCACATGAAAGAAACTGAAAATAGGTGAGTGGTACAATTTGGAGGAAATTGATGAACGGGACCTCCATTGGACGGGGTCGACCATAGATACTGCGTCCTAACTGTCTATGTGATATATGATACGGAAAGCAAGTTGTTGCCAAATTAGCAGGCTCCCCCTCTCTCTGCAGCTGAAGAATCCAAAGGAATGGTGCAGTTTAGCATTAGCATAAATTGTCGGCATAGACATGATGGGCCAAGTGGTCCATTCCCATGCTGTACCTGTCTCTGAACCTATGATGTCTTTATGTCTTTCATTTTTGAATCATATCTAGTGTGAAAGATGAATGATCATTAAGCAAGATAAATAGGGAAGATCCGTGTTGCCGGTAGGAACCGCTGCATCTCTGGAAATCTAGAGTGAGAGACTGTCAATTTAGGATTGAAATTAAACCTTGAAAATCCTCTTTGTCGAGGGTTGTAGGAATGCGCACAGCCTCTGGAGGCTATGGATTCATATGCAATTAAGGTGTTTAAAAAGACAAGTGCTGCTTGGTAAAATGAAGATGATTGATAACATGATATGAAGCATTGAGGAGAGAATGGCACCTGCTTTCCATAAAATTGCAAATAACAACATAGAATATGAGACACAGAACACTCAGCTAAGTACAGGCCCTTCAGCCCACATGTTGTTATGCCAACATTTTAACCTACTCCAAGATCAATTTAACACTTCCCTCCCATATAGCCCTCAATATTTCTTTCATTCATATGTCTAAGAGTCTCCCAAATGTCCCTAATGTATCTGCCTCTACCACCAGCTCTGGCAGCTGGTTCCATGCACTCACCCCTCTCTGTATAAATAATTATCCCTCCTTATTTATTTACTTATAGTTGACAGACAGTGCAGAATAGGTCCTTCTGTCCCTTCAAGCTGCACCACTTAGCAACCCCTGATTTAACCCTAGCCTAATCATGGGACAATTTACTATGACCAATTAATCTAACAACTAGTATGTCATTGGACTGTGGGAGGAAACCTACTCACATACTTTTACCTAAGTTACAGGGAACAAGTTAGGTCTTTATTCTTTGGAGTGTAGAAGGTTGAGGGGGGACTTGATAGAGGTATTTAAAATTATGAGGGGGATAGATAGAGTTGACGTGGATAGGCTTTTCCCATTGAGAGTAGGGGAGATTCAAACAAGAGGACATGAGTTGAGAGTTAAGGGGCAAAAGTTTAGGGGTAACACAAGGGGGAACTTCTTTACTCAGAGAGTGGTAGCTGTGTGGAACGAGCTTCCAGTAGGAGTGGTAGAGGCAGGTTCGGTATTGTCATTTAAAGTAAAATTGGATAGGTATATGGACAGGAAAGGAATGGAGGATTATGGGCTGAGTGCGGGTCAGTGGGACTAGGTGAGAGTAAGTGTTCGGCACGGACTAGAATGACTGAGATGGCCTGTTTCTGTGCTGTAATTGTTATGTGGTTATATATATATATAACACATGGTCACGGGGATAACGTGCACCTTTTTGCCCTGGGTTAAGGTTTGTGGCTATTTACTCTATCAATGCCTCATATCATCCTGTATACCTCTGTCAAACCACATCTCATCCTCCTTCACTCCACACAAAAGCCCTAGCTCACTCCACCTATCTTCAAAATAATGACAGTTTCTATTCATTAATTTTAATGTTGATATCTCAATTTTACTATCTCTGTAAATCACACCCATAACCCTTCCAGCGACCATCTCAACCTCTCCCACTAATCATTACTAATGCCTGTGCCACATATATCTCCACTAATCTTTTTTCAAGATGACAATTGACTGTAGTCTTCATCGAGATTATGGCTCAGACTTATGTAGTTGTATTTTGCCTCTAGGGATAGCTTTTGGGGACAGGGAGGGGAGTTAGAGAGCAGATTATGGTTTAGGTACAGTGATGTGGGGAAGTTAGAGTGCAGATTAGGATTTAGAGACAGGGGTGTGGAGGAGTCATAGGTTAGGCCTCCGCTCTGAGTCCAAAGTCCGACAATGTTGGTGGGAGACGAAGGACATCCACAGAGCTCTGCTCAGCACTCGATGGCGAGTCATGTGGACAAGTGAAGAAGGCCATACGTGGATGCCAGAATTCCCCAGTTGTGTACTGGGATCAGTTTTCTGTACACGCAGGAGACACAGGGAAGCAGGAAGCCTGAGGCCTGTCCTGGAGATGGATGATTGCCCATATGTGTGCTTGGGTGGGAGGGTGGATAGGGGTTCTTTTTTGCTACTGTTGTTTTGCTAATTATTCTGTTTTGTCCTGCTGATCATTATGGGCATGCTATATTGACACCAGAATGTATAGTAACACTTGTGGGCTGCCCCACCCTGCTCACCACTAGGTTTTGTTGGCTGTTAACGCAAATGACACATTTCACTGTATGTTTCAATAAACGTGTGATAATTAAATTTGAATCCTTATCCATTCTGCTGCCCTTTCTTCCACAAGGCCTTCCAGCATAAATAGTCAGCAGGCTGAAAGTCTGGTTCTGATCCCATTCAGCTCGCTAGTCTTTGTCCAGGCAGGGGATGAGAGGGAAAAATTTAAAAGATTTCCGAAGGACAACTTTTACACACAGAGTGTGGAGGGTAAATGGAACGAGCTACCTCAGATGACAGGAAGGCAATGCAATGTTTACATTCATTACTAGAGGATTATAATATAAATCAACAATGTAATGTAGAAGCTATTTAGGGCATTGATCAGACTGCACTTGGAGAATGGTGAGCAATTTTGGGCCCCTTAGCTAAGAAAGGATATGCTGGCATTGGAGAGAGTTCAGAGGAGGTTCCCAAGAATGATGCCAGGATTAAAGAGGTTAATGCATGAGGAGCATTTGGTGGCTTTCGGCCTGAACTCGCTGGAGATCAGAAGAATGAGGGGTATCTATCTCACTGACAACTATCACATTTTGAAAGGCCTAGATAGAGCGGACGTGGAGAGGATGTTTCCTGTGTCACATACAAGCAACCCTGTAAAAGTATCATCAGCAATAGAACACACCTGGAGTATGGTTTTGCTGTTAACAAAACACTATTTTATTAGAAACTATGTCATATAGTAACTTAACCAGGTAAATCAAGAGTTAACGGTGTTATGCATATTTTGGAGTAAATATATAAATCCCCAAACTTCTTCAAGCTTAGGTGGTAAGTGATACAGTCTTATGATAGTGTGGTAAGAAAGTTCAGTTCCATCCACAGAATTGTTATTTTTGGTATGAGAGAGATATTTGTAATCCAAAGGCGAATGTGAGAAGGCAATTACGTCGATATTCCACAGATTCCACGACAGCAATATAAAATAACAATAATAGTAGGTTTTATCTCCGAAGTTTTTCCACTCCACACACAAAGTATCACCGACAGTGATCTTCAACGAATATCCTTTCAACACAAGTGGTACCACACCCAAATTCAGCTACAGAACCTCCCAAAATGATAGCTACAGGATACTCAAACTTATCACAATAAGTTGGTGATAGTCCACGTATGGATTATCACCAACAGTAGCTTATCACAAAGGGGACCCTCTAACAGGGAAAACTACCACCCAGGCAAGGGTAGACACACTGGTAGATTCCACAGGGTTAACCCAACCATGCTACATGATAGCCACTTATCCAGTTCCGCCACATACAAAATAACTCTAACAGTGATTTACCACAAGGAAGCCTTTCTTCAGAGAACTACCACACCCAGACAAAGGGTAAACGTACACGTGGTACTCACAAAGGTTTCCCCCTCACCAGAGAACCCACTCCAGTGGATTAACTATGTGACAGTCACACCTCCGTAGTTGAATGGAAACAAACTCACCTTCACGGGCTACTTGGAGAGAGAGTCCAAACAGTGATCTCTTTGTCACTAGGTTTCTTCTGTTTCAAATCTTCCTCTCCCCTCCTCTCTGCAAGCTTCTTCTAGTTGCAGCACTTGTGAGAGTCACAAGATGACAAGGTCACAAGACAAAGGAGCAAAAGTAGGCCATTCAGCCCATCGAGTCTGCTCCGCCACTCCACCATGAGCTAAACTGTTCTCCCATCTAGTTCCAATGTCTGGCTTTTTCCCCATATCCCTTGATACACTGACTAATTAGATACCTAACAATCTTCTCCTTAAACACCCTCAATGATTGGGCCTCCACAGCTGTATGTGGCAACAAATTCCATAAATCCACGACCCTCTGGTTAAAAAAATTACTCAATTTATTTATCATTTATCAATACTATGGATCAATCTCATCTCACCCCTTTGGGCTACTGGAAGTTTAAAACAGTGACCAATTCACTGGTGTCTTCCATTGACTGAATCCGTCTTGACTCAAACTGTGTCTTTCTGTGTGTCTGTGTCCTTGTATATTCAAAACATTCATTGTCCATCAAATAACTCTCTCTCTCTCTCTCTCCCACCCCCTCTCTCTCCCTCTCCCTCTCCCCCCCCCCCCCCCCACCCCCCCTCTCTCCCTCTGTCTCGAGCAGCTCAAACTGTGTCCAAAAGTTGGTCTCATCCTCCTGGCATTTATAAGTGATGGTCCACTGAAAAAATGAACCCTAGGGGTATATAACAACTGTAGTGGGGAAATCTAGAACCAGAAGGCACAGCCTCAGAATACAAGGACATCCTTTTAGAACAGAAATGTGGAGGAATTTCTTTAGCTAGCAAATTTGTGGAATTCATTGCCACAGTTGTGGAGCTTAAACCATTGGATATATTTAAAGTGGAGGTTCATAAGTGGAGCTCCACCTGAAGGGCAGAGCTTAGTCATGATGGCTCTAAACGGTGACTCCTTTGCTTGCATCTTCGGAAACAGCTCTAGTTCCATCTTTAACATTTTTATTTTGCCCTTTCAGGGTTCTTTCGAAGACCCTGACCTGGAGTTACATGTAGACTTCCGTTCTTTGAAGGAATGGGACCCGCTCTCGGAGTTTCACGACAGGCCATTATTCAACATGCCTTGGATGCCGCCTAAGAGCTTCGCTTGCCTTTGGAGGTTTGCAATCTCATGGCTCTGGAGATGGGCGGATTGAAGGTCCATGTCCCAGCAGGAGATCGGTGTGACGCGTGAGTCGCAAAATCTATGGCTGTGTGCCCAGAGACCTGAGATCTTTGGGCATAGAGTTCAGAAAAAGCTACACAACATCGTAAACCAGTGAGCTGTTTGTTATGTAGTCGCTCTCGTCCTTATTAGGGAGAGACAGAGCCCGTGGTGTGTCGAATACCAGGTAACGAGTAGTCTTTGGGGTACTGCAAGTCTGTGTGTTTGTTGTTGCTTTGCTGCATGCTTGAGTGCTCAGTGGTGGGTGCTGATGCTGTTTCTTGCTGGTGGGGGGAAGGAGATTGTTGCTTGCTGTCACTTACGTGCGGGAGGGAGGGAATATGGGGTGACTTCGGGGTTCTAACCTTTAACTATCATTCATTCATTGGCAGCATTCCTCTGTTTTCATGGATGGTTGCGAAGAAAAAACATTTCAGGGTGTATATTGTATTTATTTCTCTGATATTAAATATACATTTGAAACTTTTGAAATACCGTAGATGTTGGATTATAAGCCGCTACTTTTTTCCCACATTTTGAACAGCTTTGAACACTGCGGCCTTTACTACGGTGCGGCTAATGCATGATTTTTTTTCATGCCGCCAAAAACATTTTGCCTCGTAACAGTAGACCAATAAAATTGATGAGTAGTTCACAGAGGTCCAATGAAATTGTACGATAAATCAAGCGCACTTTCACAATTAAATTATTGTAAATCAGTCATTTGTACTCACCCTCATCAACATGGAAAACACTCGAAGAAAGCATTGTGCTGCCTTTATGGCAGTTATTTAGTTTATAATATTTTCGCTTAGTAATTCATTTGTTAGTATTTTCTAGTTGAATAAAGTATCTATCTATCTATTTGTTTTCTGTACATCCCGGGATACTATGACATCACATCCGGTTTCGCCGCGTCTTGTGGGAAATACCGGTTTGCGATAAACGGAAAGGTGGGGGGGAGCACATTAGCCGAGCACATTACCCGAGCGAAAATGCTGCTTTTAAGTTAAAGGCGATCAATAACTTTTCCTGGTAGGCTGCAGTATATATTTTTTTACGTCGTTAGGAGATATTGGAATGTTGTTCGTGCACTGTTCAGTAAAAAAGTATATGCAACGTAATTTGTGTGTTACCGATACGTATGTATATTTAAAAGTAGCCGTGTTAGAGGCACGGTTCGAAAAAAAGCATTTGCAATATGTATTTGTTTATATTACCATACGGATTTAATTAAAAGTTAAAACATCCTCACGTGTAATATCTTTCTGTGTAAATATCTCATATTACAACGTGGGACACCTGCGGCCTAAAATCCGGTGCGGCTTGTACAAGTACAAAATTGATTTTCTTTCTAAAATTAGAGCCAGCGGCTTTTAATCAGGTGCGCTCTGTAGTGCGAAATCTACGGTAAGTTCTTGATTAGTAACGGTGTCAAAGGATATGGGAAGAAGACAGGATAATGGGGTCGAGAGGGATAATAAATCACCCGTGACGGAATGGATACAAACTTGATAGTGGGAAAGAAATTCCCTTGGCAAAATCATATATAGAGCATCATTATCTGTCATTAAGTTCCTTGGCACTGGTCATCCTGAAGACGAGAATAAAAATCCCAACTCCTTCCAACAAAGGGGTCATTTTAAATCCACTTAAATAAAATTTGGAATTTGCAATCAGTTGCAATGAGCTCTTTGGGTGCAGGAGAGCATTGGGTTCTGAAGATTTTAGAGTACCTGAATTGGTTCATTGTTCTTTAATCACTGTCTTTAATCGCTTAGAGTTCCTTGTACTTTTTCTCAAATGACTCACTCTTTGTAATGCAGTCTCCTGGTGCTTTCTGTTTAAGCCTGTTAAGTTTATTTTTATAGGCTCGGGGATTCAGTGTTACTTGGAATAGTTAAGCAGATGACCGATTAGCGCAAATTGCAGGGTCCTAGTTTACAGAATGTTACAACTCACATCGTTGCTCGGCCAAGCCATCGATGTGCTTTTGGAATTACGAGGAGTGATTGATAAGTTCGTGGCCTAAGGTAGACGGTGTCAATTTTAGAAAACCTAGCACATTTATTTTTCACCCTCCCCTAGTGTTGCCATCATGTTCTAGTGGACCTCCTTGGGTGATAAGCCCTTGAGACCGAGGTAGCGGATGACTGCACGAAGGCCGATGTTGTCCATTTTCTCAGACAGTGCTTACTTGCAATTTTCAATTATCTGAAACAGAAATACAACAAAAGTTATTAACTTCAAACTTTCTGTATAATCACTCAAAGAGTTGAACTGCACGTGCTTGTAAGGAGAGCTGTATAACTCATCTCCGTCTACCTTAGGGCACAAATGTATCAATCACCCCTGCTGTGGACCACTTTCTGGAGGTCCAAGATCCGTATGCTCCACGACCGCTGGACTAAGTGTGTAAATGTAGGAGGGGACTATGTTGAAAAATAAATGTGCAAGGTTTTCTAAAACTGACTCCTTCTACCTTAGGCCACAAACTTATCAATCATCCCTCGTATTAGATAGATAGATAGATAGATAGATAGATAGATAGATAGATAGATAGATAGATAGATAGATAGATAGATAGATAGATACTTTATTCATCCCCATGGGGAAATTCAACTTTTTTTTTCCAATGTCCCATACACTTGTTGTAGCAAAACTAATTACATACAATACTTAACTCAGTAAAAAATATGATATGCATCTAAATCACTATCTCAAAAAGCATTAATAATAGCTTTTAAAAAGTTCTTAAGTCCTGGCGGTAGAATTGTAAAGCCTAATGGCATTGGGGAGTATTGACCTCTTCATCCTGTCTGAGGAGCATTGCATCGATAGTAACCTGTCGCTGAAACTGCTTCTCTGTCTCTGGATGGTGCTATGTAGAGGATGTTCAGAGTTATCCATAATTGACCGTAGCCTACTCAGCGCCCTTCGCTCAGCTACCGATGTTAAACTCTCCAGTACTTTGCCCACGACAGAGCCCGCCTTCCTTACCAGCTTATTAAGACGTGAATAAACTCTTGTCACCGTCTCTACATCGGAGTCTGTCTTTCCTCCACACTTGGGTTCCAATATTGCCAGTGCACATCAAGACGATCAGTAATGGTGAATATGATATTACGGGACTGCTTTTTTATTGGATTCACTAAACTACTATCACCACGGTAGCACAGCAAGATGCTATTACAGCTTGGTGCATCAGAGTTGGAGCTGTCTGTCTGGAATTTGTATTCTTCCCGTGACCATGTGGATTTCCCCCGAGTGCTGCAGTTTCCTCCACAGTCCAAATATATAGCAGTTAGTAAGCTAATTGGTGATTGTAAATTTTCCTTTGAGTAGGCTAGGGTTAAATAGGTGGGTTGCTGGCAGCGCAGATTGTTGGTCTGGAAGAGCCGGTTCTGTGCTGTACATCTAAATAAATTAATTAAGTATCGTATTGTATATTGTTCTCCAGAACATTGTATTGATCCACTCTGTAAAACTGCAGCCCCTCTTGCTAATGGTTCACCACTGCCATCACAGAGTCAGGATTTAATTCCATCACCCTACTGGGACACAGACTATGGACAACATCTCACCATAGACCTCTGTCCTGGGATAGTATGTCTACCACAGGTGTACCCCATCTTCTTGGCATATCCTTCCTCTCCCAGGGATAAGGTCTTTGCAGCTCCAGTTCGTGTTTCAGTCGCACAGGGTTTTTATAGGATGAGGATGCTAGCTGCTAGCCGAACCCTCCTTCTTTCGCAACGGGGCTTGGATCCATGCATGGTAGAGCTCACAGGGTCAATGAGGAATAGAGAATAGGAGATGGCATCAACTGTATAGATAGAGTGGACAGCCAGAGACTTTTTCCCAGAGTGGAAGTGACCAATCCAAGAGGGCATAATTTTTACGTAATTGGAGGAAAGTTGTAGAGAGGATGTCGGAGGTAATATCTTTACACAGGGAATGATGGGTGCATGGAACACCCTACCAGGAATGGTGCTAGAGTCAGATACATTAGGGGTGCTTAAGTTCGAACTCTGGTGCTGCTTGGCTGCTGAGTTCCTACAGTAAATTGGTTGTTGGAACTGAATTCAGTACCCTCAATCTCTTGAGCCACTGTATGGGTGAACCACAATAACATGGGGTTAGATTAAGGTCAATATTGACCTTAATATTATAACCTAAATTAAATGTTGATCCAGTATTTATGCTCATCTATCCCAATGTCAGAATAACTGGTTCCAAATTAGGAATTGTAAATGGAACTCTATTGGAAAACTTGTCGATACGGCAGAAGCAAAACAAATAAAATATGGATCTTCTGTTTCAAGATACAAATTGAACACATACTAAATGCAACATCATATTTCAATTAGAAAACATATTTAAGCTAATGTCTATTCAATTATAGACTCCTAGAACCCAACATGAGACTCAGAAAAAGCTATTAAAAGATGTTTACTGCACCCCACATGTGACAAATTTGAAATAAATGAATCATTTATAAATTCCATAAGGCACAGGAGAAAAATTAGGCCACTCAGCCTATCAAGTCTGTCCCAACATGGCTGATTTATGTTCTAATGGGGAACCATTCTATCTTGAGTCTGTGCTGCTTGGTTCTAGAGTCCCCCACTGTAGGAAACATCCTCCGCATGTCTCCCCTATCTAGGCCTTTCATTGTTCGATAGGTTTCAATGAGAAAAATTTCTCCTCATATATGTTCACTTCCCTTCTCAGGATAATTCTTGTGAACCTCCTCTGGTCCCTATCCAATGCCAGCACATCCTTCTTTAGATATGGGGCCCAAAATTGCTCATAATTTTCCTTAAGACTGATTTATACTTGTGCATCGCATCTACGCTGTAGGTGTCGTGTACCCTACGTCATACCTACGCTGTACCCTACGCAGTAGGGTGACGTGCACCCCTCCATAAAAGTTACTCATGTGTTGTGGCGATGCAGACCGCAACATCTGTGATTGGTCCGCTTGGTAGCATCGCATTTCCTCCTACACGTTTCCGGTTGCTTCTTCTCCGCCATGTCTGTAGGCTGTGCGTACACCGATACGAAATAGACGAACCAAATCGTCAAATCTACCTGCCGACATACGAAAATGTTTGAAATGCATTACCTCGTCCATGTCTCTCACGAAGAAACTCAACACTGTGGCATAGAAACCCCACCGCCAACTAGTGTTTTGGCGCACACCAGCGCATGCCCGCTACGGCATAGAGCGACACAGAAGTGAAAATCAGGTTTACGGCGTAGCCCGTATGCACAAGTATAAATCAGCCTTTAGAAGCAGAGCCCTAAAGGGCTCACAATTAGAAGCTGACAGTTAATATGCTGTTTCAAGCTATATGTTAATGTACTAGGCATTCTTTCTTGATTTACAATATCAGTCTGTGGAAAGAATGGACTGCAGAGTGGTAGTAATTCTGTGCCAACATTTGCAAATAAAAGCTTCTCTCAGTATCTCGGTGCATGTGACAATAGTACAATAGTCAACCAATTACCACTCTCTGCTTGTCTCTGATTGCCCCTGAGATACAGAGCAATTATCAGAGTTTATGGTGGTGTCTGACTGGAGGATTTTCTGGCTTGTTGGATATTATTCAATATTAGTTCCCAGATATATTTGTAATATTTTTAATGGTGCCACACAGTGTTACAATATATTCTACACTGAACCCAGTGGTTCTTAGGAGGGCACACAAAATGCTGGAGGAACTCAGCAGGTCAGGGAACAACCGTGAAGAGGATAAGCAGAGTTAAATGGACTCTCCAAAACACAGCACCTCACATATATATATGAAATAAACCATTTACTATTCCTCAGCTCACTTATTCACCCACCATAGCAGTCACATATTCACCAAATTGCCATCAGGGAGACGCTACAAGTCCATCACCACCAGGACTACACGTCATCTCCGAAATGACTTTCCTGTAGCTATCGAGTTCCTCAACAATACTCAGTCAGGTGTAATACCCTGACTATCCCTGCACTTCCTGCTCTTCTTGTTCTGTTGATAATTATTGAGTCTGTACATATATTCACATCTATTTGAATTTGTTTCTTGGCATTTGCACATGTGACTGTTCTGCTAATTGTTGATTGCTTACGGCTGTTTGCACTGTTGTCTTGTAAATTGTTGGTTGCTATTGTGTTGTCTGTTATGATACTGTCCTGTGTTTTATGCTTGGCACTGAACCACAATGAATTCTGGAATATGTTACCTCTTGGCAATAATGTGATTCTAAATTTGATTCCAATCCTGATCACAATCTCCCTGTAATATTTTTGCTAAACTACTTCAGTGTCTTCAATGCCCCTTATCTAAAAAAGATGAGATGATATTGCAGAAGGTCCAGAGAAGGTTCACAAAAGTTATTCTGGCCCTCACCCACCTGGACAAAAAAGACACGTACGTTCGAATGCTGTTCATAGACTTCAGTTCAGCATTCAACACAATCGTTCCTCAGCACCTGACTGGAAAGCTGAAACTGCTGGACCTGAACACCTCCCTCTGCAACTGGATACTAGACTTCCTGACTGGGAAATGGCGTCAGTCAGTCCAGATCGGGAGCAGCATCTCCAACACCATCACACGGAGCACGGGGGCCCCCCAGGGCTGTGTGCTCAGTCCACTGCTGTTCACTCTGCTGACCCACGACTGTAAAACAATGCACAGCTCAAATCACAACATCAAGTTCGCCGACGACACCACCGTGGTGGGTCTCATCAGCAAGAATAACGTGTCAGCATACAGAGAGGAGGTGCAGCGGCTAACAGACTGGTGCAGAACCAACAACCTGTCTCTGAATGTGAACAAAACAAAAGAGATGGTTATTGACTTCAGGAGAGCACGGGGTGACCACTCTCCACTGAACACTGACGGCTCCTCCATTGAGATCATTAAGAGCACCAAATTTCTTGGTGTTCACCTGGTGGAGAATCTTACCTGGTCCCTCAACACCAGCTCCATAGCCAAGAAAACTCAGCAGCGTCTCTACTTTCTGCAAAGACTGAGAAAAGTCCATCTCCCACCCCCCATCCTCACCACATTCTACAGAGGATGTATCGAGAGCATCCTGAGCAGCTGCATCACTGCTTGGCTCGGGAATTGCATCATCTCGGATCGCAAGACTCTGCAGCTGAAGTGAGGTCATCTGAGAAGGTCATCGGGGTCTCTCTTCCCACCATTACAGGCATCTACACCACACGTTGCACCCGCAAAGCTAACAGCATTGTGAAGGACCCCATGCACCCCTCATACAAACTCTTCTCCCTCCTGCCATCTGGCAAAAAGGTACTGAAGCATTTGGACTCTCACGACCAGACTGTACAACAGTTTCTTCCCCCAAGCCATCAGACTCCTCAATACCCAGAGTCTAGACTGACATCTACATCATTTATTATTATGTTGAAACTTGTCCCACTATTGTGCCTATTGTCTTGTTTGTTATTTATTTCTTAATTAATTATAGTACTGCTCTGCACTGTTTTGTGCACTTTATGTAGTCCTGTGTAGGTCTGTAGTCTAGTGTAGTTTTGTGTTGTTTCATGTAGCACCATGGTCCTGGAGGAACGTTGTTTCTTTTTTACTGTGTACTGTACCAGCAGCTTATGGTCAAAATGACAACTAAAAGCGACTTGACTTGACTTGACTTGAAAGGGTTACTGTATGATGCGCGTTTGATGGCTCTGGGCAGGTACTTCCTGGAGGTTAAAAGAATGAGGGGTGATCTCATTGAAACCTATCAAATATCGACAAGTCTGGATATTGACAAGTTTTGAGACCAGAGGACACAGACTCAGAATACAGGGACATCCATTTAGAGCAGAAATGAGGAGGTATTTCTATAGCCAGAAGGTGGTGAATCCATGGAATTTATTGCCACAGTCGGCTGTGCTTGCCATGTCATTGAGTCTTTAAAGCAGAGGTTGATAGTTCTTGGTTAGTCAGGGCATCAAAGGTTATGGAGAAAGCAGGAAAATGGAATTGAGCGGGATAATAAGTTAGCCATGATGAAAAGGCAGAACAGACTGAATGGTCTAATTATGCTCCTATCTAATTATTATCTAATTATGTTCAAGCAAAAATACATATATTTCATGCTCTTGGTTGAAGATCAACCTACAAATGACCACTGATATTTTAGCTCTAGGGTCTATGATGACTTGGATTGAAGGGCTTGCTTCTGTGCTTTATGATTAGAAATGGATTGTTTTTGAACCCTCTGAGTTCAATTATTTTATTATCCCAGTATCTTGACAGGATGTGAGGTAAATGATTTTGTTCTTGGCACAAGAAGTCATGTAACAGGAGAACATCTTCTGTCAACTCAGATTGCTGATCAACCTCATGCATGCTACAGTAATTTATTGGGAAAGGTGCACTGTGAAACATGGTCCAGGACTGCCCAAGTCAGAATGATCACTCTCTCTTCTTCCTTCTCTTGTCAGGCACAAGGTACAAAACCTTGAATACCATCAGGGTGGAAGAACAGTTCCTATCCCACTGTTATCAGACTCTTGAACAGACCTTTCGTTCACTAAAGATGAATTCTTGATCTCCTCATCTACTTCATCACATCCCTTGCATTTTATTTGTGAACTTCACCACGCCCTCTCTGTAGCTGCTACACTATATTTATTGAGACAATGCTGAACAGGCCCTTCCAGCCCTTCAAGTTGCCCCACACAGCAACTCCCGATTTAATCCCAGCCTAATCACAGGACAATCTTCACTGACCAATTAACCTACCAACCGGTACGTCTTTGGACTATGGCAGGAAGCTGGAGCATCCGGAGAAAACCCATGAGGTCACAGGGAGAATGTACAAACTCCTTACAGCAGCGGCAGAAATTGAACCCGGGTTGCCTGTACTGGAAAGTGTTGTGCTAACCACTATACTACCCTGCCACCTGTATTTGCCATTCTGTGTTTGTTTTACTAACTCGATGTAATTATGCTTGGAATGGAAAGCAGACAAACAATATTTTTTTTCACTGCATCTCAGTACATGTCACACTAAACAAATATTCCAATCTGCCATAGGTCCAAGAACTAATGAACACCAATCCGTTGTAAAATAACCAGTTTAGTGATGATTACAGTATCCAATTTATTCATAATTACTTGAGTAATGAAGAAATTGAGTCAGCAAATTTTGGACAACTAGATTTCAGACTCAAAGAAAGGAACCTGTTTTACTCTGGCAACAACAGACACAAAATGCTGGTGGAACACAGCAGGCCAGGCAGCATCTATAGGGAGAAGCACTGTCGAAGGTTAAGGACGAAGGGTCTTGGCCCAAAACGTCGACAGTGCTTCTCCCTATAGATGTTGCCTGGCCTGCTGTGTTCCACCAGCATTTTGTGTCTGTTGTTGTTTGAATTTCCAGCATCTGCAGATTTCCTCGTGTTTGTTTTACTCTGGATTTGTTTTGTTATGTTATTGTTGTCATCACCATTGTTGTCCTGCTGAACATTGACAACAATGTTCCAGAATAGGTGATGACACTTGCCTGGTGCCCCAGCACATCCTTATGATATATTTCACTGTGAAAAGATAAATAAGGGAGGCACAGTAGCGTAGTGGTTTTGACAGTCATTTTACAGTGCAATCTGCAAGACTGGGGTTCAATTCCTGCTGCTGTCTGTAAGAAACTGTATGTTCTCCTCATGAGCATGTGGTTTCCTCCAGGTTCTCAGTTTCCTCTCACAGTCCAAAAAATATACTGTATGGGTTAGGGCTGGTGAGTTGCGGGCACGTTATGTTATTGTCAGAAGTATGGCAACATTTGTGAGCTACCCAGCATAATACTCGCTGATTTGAATTGGTGTAAACAACACATATCACTTGTATGTTTCGATGGGCATGGTCAAAGTCACTTTAATCACATTTCTTTCCCGTTCTGATATTTGGTCTGAACAACAACTGAACCTCTTGACATCATCAAGACCTGTGTGGATTGGTGTGTGCCTTCGAGAACATACCAGACATACCCAAACCAAAAGCCATGCATGAACCAGAGATTCATAGTCTACTGAGGGCATTCAAGTTTGGTGATCCAAAAATATACGAGAAGACAGGTATAATCTATGGCAGGCTATATTAAGGACGAGAACACAATTCCGATTACGGTTGGAGATGGAATCGGATATATGTCATCTCTGGCAGGGTTTGCATATTATTACTTCCTACAAAGTGAAACTTAACATCATGAATGGCTGTGATGCTTCTCTGCCAGATGAGCTCAACACATTTAATGCACACTTTGACAGAGAGAATAAACCTATGCCTTTGCATATCGCTGCAGCATCTGGTGACCCTGTGATCTCTGTCTTGGAGGCGACGTCAGAACGTCTTTTAAGAGGGTGAACCCTCGCAAGGCATCAGGCCATGGTGGTGTATTGGGTGGAGTTCCAAACAACTGGCAGGTGTTTTCAAGGACATTTTCAATCTCTCATTGCAGCAGTCGGAGTTTCCATCTGCTTCGAAAGGTGTCCAATCATACCAGTGACCAAGAAGTGCAGGCTGAGCTGCCTCATTAACTATTGCCCAATGGCACTCACATCTTCTGGGATGAAGTATTTTGGGAGGTTGGCTATGGCTAGAATCAACTCCTGCCTAAGCAAGGACCTGGACCCATTGCAAATTGCTTATCACCATAAAAGATCTATAGCAGATGGAATCTCATTGGCTCTCCACTTGCCCTTGGATTATCTGGACAATAGCAATACCTACGTCAGGCTAGTGTTTATTGATTACAGCTCAGCGTACAACACCATCATACCCTTCATTCTCATCAACTAGCTTCAAGACTTGGAGAGTGGCCTAATTCTGCTTCAATGTGAAATAGTTTTACGGTCTTCAAATGGGGGCCTTTGTACCTCCCTTTGCAACTGAATCCTTCACTTCATCACTGGAGAACACAGTCAGTACGGATTGGAAATAACATCTCCTCCTCACTGACAATTAACACAAGTGCATCTCAGGGATGCGTGCTTAGCATTCTTTGCACCCATGACTCTGAGGCTAGGCACAGCTCAAAACGTGTCTATAAATTTGCTGATGACACATCTATTGTCAGCAGATGGTGATGAGGAAGCGTTCAGGAGTGAGACAGATTAGCTGGTTGAGTGGTGTCGTGAAAACAGCCTTGCAATCACCATCAGTAAGTGATGGTGGACGTCAGGAAGGGGAGGTCAAGGGAACACACACCGGTCTTCGTCGAGGATTAGCAGTGGAAAGGGTGGGCAATTTCAAGTTCCTGGGTGTCAACATCTCTGAAGATCTATTGTGGATCCAACATTTCAATTCAATTACAAAAAAGGAATTTCAGCAGTGATTTTATATTAGGAGTTTCAGGTATGTCACCAAAGACGCTTGCAAATTTCTACAGATGCACCATGGAGAGCATTCTAACATCTATTCTGCAACGTGCTGACAAAAAATACTCAGAATATACCATGTGTGGCCTTACCAATTGGAGCAGATGGGGTTCATCGGCTGTAGTTGGCAGCTCATCTCAGAGAAAACTTTGATCTCAAACCTCTGCTGCCTTGTAGATATACTTATTTACGAAGACAAGTGAGACACAGCATCTATGGTCCACCCTGAGAAATGGAAGGCCTTAAATATATATATATATAGATAGATATAGATATAGATGTATATAAATAAATAAGTAAATAAATAAATGTATGTTTATGTATGTATTTATCTAAATAAATTAAATAAGTAGTTCAAAAAGAGGGCCAAAAATAGTGAGGTAAAGTTCATGGGTTGATTTATATTAGTGTATTATTGTATTATTGTTGGTTGGTTGGTTGGTTGTATGCAGTGACGCTTTAGTCATATAGAAAATCATTTCTGATGACAATCAAAAGAAGCCTTAAGCTCAACCTTAGATTTACACAAGAACATTTTGATTTAATTAGTTGTAATGTGAGAAGTTTTAACAGGACATATATAATTACCATCAATAACACTGCAACAAGGAATGTTTGGCTAAAATGTATGGCATGTTAATTAATTTGATAAATTATCTGGAACAAGATTGGCACCTCCTTCCACCCATAGATTTTGTTTAACTAGTCAAAGAATGAAGATGTATGAGTCCCAAAACAGTTCTTGATTTCAAAAAAAGCCCACGGCATACTGGAATACAAATTACAAAATCCAAGTGGTTTAATGAAAATATCTAACATATTCTAGGATAAATAAACTCTTCTCAGGCTTCCAGCTTGGTACTGGTATCGATTTTTAAAGACGTTTCGATGACAAGCTCTGCCATCTTCATTAAGGATGATGTCTGGGCCTGGCTAGTCCAGTGGTATTTACAACCCCATTGTCCACCTCTCCTGATTGCTTAGTCCTCATCCAAACAGATTTCCATTGTCCCACCTTTTTATAATTGAATTCCAGTTCTTACTTAGAATGAGACTTTTGTCTTTGTTAAAATTCTTTTCCTCTAGTTTTACTTCAATGGCTTCCTTCACCAGACAGTCCCAAAAGCCAGTGGTGTGGACGTCAAAATCAATCCAATGGCCATTGTGAATTCAATGTTCTGCTTTCTCCAGGTAACCCAGACCGATATACCTCCTATGTTCCTTGATGCGGGTTTCCACCATGTGCCCCTTCTGGCCGATATATGCTGCTCCACATTCAGAGGGAATCCTGTAAACGCCAGCCACACTGAGTCCTTGCTCATCTCTGACCAACATAAGCTGTGATTTGAGCTTCTTTACTGGTTTGTGGATGGTATGAATTCAGTAGTTCTTCAGGATCTTGGCGATGCTACCAGAAACAGTGGAGATTTAGGGAAGACAGGCGGTAGCAACAGACCCGGAGAGGAAATGAGATGATCACGCACAACATCTCACACTAAGGGGTATGCATTTGAGATGAAAGTGGGCAATTTCAAAGGATATGTGTGGATCAAGATTCTTACACATAGAATGGTGAGTGATACACCCAGAATGCTACCGGGGTAGTGGTGAAGGCAGATATGACTGCAACATTTAAGAGGTTCTTAGATAGGGATATGAATGTGCAGAGAATGGAAAGATATGGAAATTGTATACATATGCAGAAGGGATTAGTTTAGTTATGCATTTAATTATTTCAGCACATGTGGCTTTACAGGTTGATAGGATGATTAAGAAGGCAGGTAGCATGCTTGCCTTTATGAGTTGAGGCATTGCGTTTGAAAGTCAGTAAGTTACTGTATGTTGCAGCTTTATAAAGGCTAACTGCATCTGGAGTAATGCATACAGTTCTGATTGCCCTATTATAGGAGGATGCTAAGGCTTTGAAGAGGGTGCAGAAGAGTTTTACCAGGATGCTGCCTGAATAGGGCATGTGCTATAATGAGAGTTGGACAAAATGGGGCTATTTTCTCTGCAGCAAAGGAGGTTGAGGGGAGTGCTGATAGAAGTTTCTAAGATTATGAGAGGCATAGGCAGAGTAGACAGACAATATATTTTTCCCAGGGCTGAAATGTCTAATACCAGAGGATATGTGTTGTGTCCGTTATTGAGGGATAGTGCAGAGCACACCAGGATGCCAGCATGCAGGACATTCAACTGAAGCTTATTGACAGCACTGCTTGATATAGTATGTGAACTCTTCCCATGTAGGAGTGGCATACTCCCACTACAGTATACACAAGATGCAAGGGGGCAATTTCAAAGGAGATGAGAGGGGCAACTTTTTTATACAGAGAATAGTAGGTGCAAGAACGCACAGCCTGGTGTGGCTGTAGAGGCAAATGTGACAGAGGCATTCAAGAGGCTCACAGATAGGTACTTGAATGTGTAGGGAACACAGGAATATGAACATAATGTTGCAGCTATATAGGACGTTGGTCAGACCTCACTTGGAGTACTGTGCTCATTTCTGGTCGCCTCACTACAGGAAGGATGTGGAGATCATGGAAAGGGTGCAGAGGAGATTTACAAGGACGTTGCCTGGATTGGGGAGCATGCCTTATGAGAATAGACTGAATGAACTCGGCCTTTTCTCCTTGGAGCAACGGAGGATGAGAGGTGACCTGATAGAAGTGTACAAGATAGTGAGAGGCATTGGTCATGTGGATAGTCAGAGGCTTTTACCCCAGGGCTGAAATGGTTGCCACAAGAGGACACAGGTTTAAGGTGCTGAGGAGTAGGTACAGAGGAGATATCAGGGGTAAGTTTTTTACTCAGAATGGTGAGTGTGTGGAATAAGCTGCTGGCAATGGTGGTGGAGGCAGATACGATAGGGTCTTTTAAGAGACTTCTGGATAGGTACATGGAGCTTAGAA
Source organism: Hemitrygon akajei (assembly GCF_048418815.1). Taxonomy (NCBI): domain Eukaryota; kingdom Metazoa; phylum Chordata; class Chondrichthyes; order Myliobatiformes; family Dasyatidae; genus Hemitrygon; species Hemitrygon akajei. The sequence goes on along the minus strand of NC_133138.1, from coordinate 35,798,398 downwards.
AAATAGAGGGCTACAGGTAAGCCTTGTAATTTCTAAGGTAAGGACATGTTCGGCACAACTTTATGGGCCGAAGGGCCTGTATTGTGCTGTAGGTTTTGTATGTTTCTATGTTTCTATTTTGAAGTCAGAAGGGATTAGATTAGTTAGCCATTTAATTAGTTCAGCACAACCTTTTGAACTAAAGGGCCTGTTACTGTGATGTACTTTCTAAGTTCTAAGTTCTGAAGCAGATTGGGCTTGAACGCCTTCTATGAATTCAAACCATCTCAAAGATGCTAAGAAATACTTTTGAAGTGGAACGCCTGAGTAATTCACTTCAGTCATTCCACATGGTTCTAAGATGTACACCATCCTTCAATTTTATTATCCTTTGATATTAAATGAGGCTTCCTAGGGTATCTTTGTCAGCGGCTTATTTCAGAATTATTACACCTCTCCAAAGGGTTTAATGATGGATTTTTATACTCTCAATTTTAGGAGGGGTGTTCGTCAATCCCAAATTTAGAGTCTCAGATCCCATTAGAAATGATTAAGAAATATATGGATTCTGTGAACTGCAGGGACTGAGCTTCTAATTTGTGGTGAACTCTGACCGTGATCTAATTGAAGATGTATTGATGCCTAATTTACTTTTGTGCCCATCTGTTTACTTCTTTTAGGAAGGATCTATTAGATCGCAGATGAAAACTTTAAATGGTTCTTAGGAACAATTAATCCTGTGTCATTCGGTCTTTCCTGACCTCTTATGACATCTCAGTTTTGCTATTATGCAGACTGTACAGTGCCGGAATGAGTCTGACTAGTTAACATTTCCGCTCCGACTGAGACTCTAAAACATTTATTTAAATATATCAGAGTCCCCTCCATTACCTTCCTGCTCAACCTCAACACTCACTAACCTGTCCCATTTGCTTGTCTAAATTTCCCTCATCCAGTATGATTTCTTTCAACTTCTCCTTGGAGACAATCCACATGGAGGTTTCATCCTTGCAGCAGAGGCTAGGGAAAGGGCAAATACAAGTTTATAAAATTATGAAAGACAGTCTAAATGTTTTTTTTCATGGAAGAAATGTCAAATACTAGACCACAACGCTTTAATGTGGCTTCAGATTTCTGAATGGACCAAGGACCCATATACACTACCTCACTTTTAGTACTGCTTATTTAATTTAATTATATACTGTAGGGTGCAAACATCTCAGGCACATATATGTAGTGAAGGTGTCTAAATCAGTAAAATTACTGTAGTAATTTTATGTATTGCATTGTACTGCTGCCACAAAAAATCAAGTTTCATGATATATGTGAGTGATGATAATCCTGATTCTCATATGTACTGAGAGTGGGAAGCAGCAGGGAAAAGGGAATCCTGGTTGGGAAAAGTGGAAGGGGAGAGGGGAGGTAGTGGGAAAAACGAAAGAGACATGCTGTAATGATCCATAAACAATTGTTTGGAATTAAATTATCTTGCCTGGTGTCTCAGAGCTGGGTGTGTCTGCACCTGCACCGACCTCCTGCCCCGGCACCACTTCTCCACCATCTGCCCCACCCTCCTCCTGCGGTGCTCCACCCTCACTGTTCCCAGCATTCTCTGCTCCCGTCAGATTTACAAACTCGCTCTCCGCTCCACATTGACAAATATAATAGACAATAGACAGTAGGTGCAGGAGTAGGCCATTTGGCCCTTCTAGCCAGCACCACCATTCACTGTGATCATGGCTGATCATACACAATCAGTACCCCGTTCCTGCCCTCTCCCCATATCCCTTGACCCCGCTATCTATAAGAGCTCTATCTAACTCAGATAGTACTGTCCAAATGTCTTAGGTACCCTAGCTATATATATGTGCCTAAGACTAATGCATAGTACTGTAAATATATATTTCTTATTGCAATTTATAGTTATTTTATTATTATGTATTACACAGTACTGTTGCTGCAAAAGACCAAATTTCACGACAAATGCCACTGAAATTAAACCCGATTCTGAAAAGTTTAACGAGAATGTGCAGGTTATGTTTATTTTTACCCAGAGACCAGTGGCTGCATGAAACACACTGCCAGGGGTGGAGGCAAACACAGCAGTGGTGCTAAAGAGGCTTTTAGATAGTTACGTTAATTTGCAGGGAACGGAGGAAGATGGATCATGTGCAGGTAGAAGAAATTAGTTTAATTTGACATCATGTTTAGCATGGACATCATGGAGAAAAGGGCCTATTCCTGTGCTGTACTGTTCCATGCAATTGTTTTGCATCTTTTGTTGAGCATCCTGCCTATTGTAATAATAGGCATCCGTTAGTCTCTCGAGAGACCATGGATTTGCGCCTTGGAAAGTTTCCAGGGCGCAGGCCTGGGCAGGGTTGTATGGAAGACTGGCAGTTGTCCATGCTGTAAGTCTCCCCTCTCCACACCACCGATGTTGTCCAAGGGAAGGGCAAGGGCTGATACAGCTTGGTACTGGTGTTGTCGCAGAGCAATGTGTGGTTAAGTGCCTTGCTCAAGGACACAACATGCTGCCTTAGCTGAGGCTCGAACTAGCGACCTTCAGATCACTAAACCAATGCATATTGTAATGTTATAGTTAAATTATAGCTGTGTAGATGACTAAGTGACATGTGTGACAACAAGGTTTTACTTCCAGAAGTGATCAATGTCCTTAATGCTCACTTTGAGCAACAAAATATGGAGGAACCTTCACAAACTCCCACATACCGAGATGACCCTGTGATCTCTGACTCTGAAGCTAACATAAGAGTGACCTTCAGGAGTGTGAACTCTTGGAAACCACCTGGCCTAAATAGTGAATATCACTAATGAAATGACTGGAGTGTTTACTGATATTTCTAACCCCTCGCTTTGGCAGTCTGATGCAACCACTTGGTTGAAGCAGGCTTCAATCATACTGGAGCTCAAGAAGAATGTGGTGACCTAGCTCAGTGACAATCATCCAAAAGAACTTGCATCCACTGTGATGAAGTGCTTTGAGAGGTTGGTCATGAAACATCAATTCCTACCTGAGGAGTGACTTGGATCCATGCTAATTTACAACAGGTCAACAGAAGATGCCTCTTCATTGGTACTTCACTCAGAAACACCTGGGCAGTGAAGATGCATACACTTTATCAACTTCTGCACACTGGTTGCTTGTCTGTCTCTGTTTGTGCTTAGCCCTTCATTGATTCTATTGTATTTCTTTGTTCTACTGTGAATACCTGCAAGAAAATGAATTTCAAGGTAGTTTATGGTGTCATAGACGTACTTTGATAATAAATATACTTTGAATTTTGGACTTTAAATAACATCATTTTGATTGAGGAGAAAAACAAGAGGATGAAACATCATCAGAGTGGTCCACGGTCAAAGGTCAGAGATCCCAGAGGTCAGGTCAGCAGGCACTGAGGAGACCAATGATCCCCAGATCATTGAGTCTGAGATTGGAGGTCCGTATGTGTGGGAGTAAAATGGGCTTGTGATGCACTCCCCCACCATCCATAGGTCACCAGGGTTGGACGTCAATGGGAGTCTGTAAGTGAAGGCACTAAGGTCAAAGCTGTGATCAGCAAGTCATTGGGGTTGAGGCACAAAGAACAATTCCCAAATTGGTGAGACCCGGGGCCAATACACAGAGGTTGGTGAGGTCCGGAGGGCAAATCCGAAGGTTGAAGAGCAGAGGTTGGTGATCTTGGAGGTAAAGGCCCTTGGTCTGCTTGCCTGGAGGTGGGAAGCCTACTACCTGTGCATCTGTGAGACTGGGCCAGGAGCTGGAGGTTAGACGACTGATGTCTGTGAGTCTGAGAGACTGGGGCCGAGGACTTGGAACCTGGAGGCAACCTGTCTGTGAGTGTGGGAAAGGAGGTAGTTTTGCTGTTGTTGCTGTGCTTGCTGCTTATGTTGTTCTGCTGAACATTGTGGGGATGCTATTTTGGTGCTGGAATGTGTGGCGACATTTGCAGGCTGTCCTCAGCACAGATGTGGGTGTGTTGGCTGTTAATACAAATGACCCTTTACACTGTATGCTTCAATATTCATGTGATAAATAAAAAGACACACACACAAAATGTTGGAGGTACTCAGCAGGTCAGGCAGCATCTATGGAAATGAATAAACAGCCGACGTTTTTGGCCAAGATCTTTCTGAAGGACTGGAAAGGAAAGGGAAAGACAAGAGCTGGAGGGAGGAGGAGGAGGATAGCTGGAAGGTGAGAGGTGAAACCAGGTGGGTCAGAAAGGTAAAGGGTGAGAGAGGAAAGAATGCGATTGGATAGGAGAGTGGAAATCTGAATCTGATTTGAAATTTAAACACAAGCAATCTACAGATGTTAGGAACAGTCCTGAAGAAAGGTCCCGGACCAAAATGTTGACACTTTATTCCTTTCCATAGATGTTGCCTGACCAGCTGAGTTCCTCCAGCATTTTGTACATCTTACTCTGATCTGAATTTGATAGACAACACTGATATCAATTATCTATCAGTTCAATATACGGTACTTTAGATACGCCTATTATTTGATATCAGTAACATTCAACATCAATAACCCTGTTAAGGCAGTCCCAATATCACGGTGCCAGCACAAATAACACCCACACCCGTCACGAACATCACTCACCATGGCACTTTTATTATACCCTATCAGAGACATTGTCACACAGCCTGAGCATTACATCACTCACTTCGTTGGTTTCATCTATTATCTTTGGAGAACATCACACAAATGCATGCAGGAGTAGCTCTTTGTTGGCATCGCTGTTGTTCTGGGTTTGACGCTTTCGAGTCTCATTGTTTCACACATAAATTGAATCCACGGAGGAGTCAGAGGAGCTGAAAGAAAATATTAATAACAGACTCTTATGTGAAACCTGCTTTCAAGATTCGAGGTTAGTTAAAGTCATTTCCCGTACACTGGTGTAAAGGAGATTGAAATAATTGTTACTCCAGGTCCGATGCAGTACAAAAAATCCCAGAAGATAAAGAACAAATTAATAATAATACCAATAAAACACAATAACCAAAAATACAAAAGATAGCTTATACATATATATACAGTACTGTGCAAAAATCTTAGGCACATATACTTATAGCTAAGGTGCCTAAGACTCCTGCACGGTTCTGTGTTTGTCAACATGGAGCGGAGAGTGAGTTTGTAAATCGGGTGACAGCAAAGTATATCGGAAATGGTGAGGTTGAAGCACTGTGGGAAGGGTGTGGAACAGGTGGCAGAGAAGGAGTGGTGAGGCAAGGTTGGCACGGGTGCAGAAACGCGCAGCTCTGAGACATCAGGTAAAGTTACTTGATTCCAAACAATTGGCTTTTTGATCATTACAGAATGATACTCTGGTGCTTCCTGCTCACTCCATTCTCCCTTCCCCTTTTCCCAGCCATGATTCCCCTCTCCCTGCCCCCTTCCCTCTCTCAGTTCACAATACAGACCCGTTTCAGAATCAGGTTTATCATCACTCATTGTATGAGTGATGCATCATGAAATTTGTTTTTTTTTATTGCAACGGTAGTATAGTTCAATACATACGATTACTACAGTATGTGCAAAAAGGTTCCTTAAGGTCGTTATAGTTGTGGGTGTTAATGGGGACAAGCTCCCACTATCTATTAAATGTTCCCAATAGCGTGCATCACAGATAGTCTCTGACAACTAATTCTAGCTCCTGCCCTTCCCGTGTGGCTTATCTACCAAGCCTGGTGGAACCATTTCCGCTGACAGGAGAAGAAGCAAAGGCCAGTTACTGGCGCCTTGAAATCAGTTGCTTCCGGCAGATGGGGCTCATGGTTGGCAGCTCAGCTAGGAGGAGAAGGAAGGAGAAGGGGAAGGCTTTGGGAATAAACCCTTAAAGAAAAATCTGGAGCTGGAGTCCCTAAGGAAATCTTACATTAGGTTCAATGTTGACTGGCAAATCCTGTGTCACCACTGGTCCCAAACTGTTTTGGTCTCTGCTGTTTCTTTGGGTTTATCAGATGCGTGGAGAGGAGTAACTTTCTACATGGACAACAGCTTGCTCTCCATATCGTACTGCCCAGGCTTGCATACCTAGACAGCTAGGAAGCAACCGCCATGGTCAACTCGGACTTACAGAGACTTCACTCACTGTGCAGGAGCCTTAGGCACACAATTTGATTGTATGTCCACAAGGTAACGCTAGGCACAGCAGTGTTTGCATATAAGGTAACTGACAGGAAATAACGAAGTAGTGGTGGTTTAAATATACTCAATGGTCCACAGTCATCTGTGGCAATGAATAAACATAGTTTTTGTCACCTATTCATTTGTCCTTCAAATAGAACACAGAGCCTAGTGTGTGCAGAAGTCTTGGGCACATATATATAGCTGGGGTGCCTAAGACTTCTGCGCAGTTCTGCCTTTGTCAACATGGAGCAGAGAGCGAGTTTGTAGATCTGGCGGGATGCTGGGAATGACGAGGGTGGAGCGCCACAGGAGATGTATGTGATAGGTGGCAGAGAAGAAGTTCTAGGGGTAGCTGGGGGATGGGGGGGGGGTGCATGGTGATGCAGTTGTAACGACACCCAGCTCTGAGACACCAGGCGAGGTCATTTGATTCCAAATCATTGGCTTATTGATTTCAACAGAATGTGCCTCTCTGGTGCTTGCCATTCCCTCCCCTCTTCCACCCCTTTTCCCAAACAAAATTCCCCTCTTCCTGACTCCTTCCCACTCTCTGTCGCATATCAGAATCAGGTTTATCATCACTCACATATATCATGAAATTTGTTTTTTTTTTGCAGCAGTACAGTGTAATACAAAAAATTACTGCAGTACTGTGCAAAAGTCTTAGTCACACCAGCTATATATTCTGCATATTCCCATTCCAATCTGTGGGTCCATGGCCTCCCCTTGTGCCAAGATGAAGCCAGCCTCAGGGTTGAGGAGCAGCACCTTATATTCCATCTGAGCAATATGCAAACAGACAGCATGAATATTGATTTCTCCCTCCAGTAAACAAATTCTCGCCCCCCCCCCCGCCCTTCCCCTATTCCCCACTTACCCCTGGGTCCTTCCCTTTCTCCTATGGTTCACTCTCCCTTCCTGTCAAATTCTTCTCCAGCCCTTGACCTTGACCCTTCCCACCTACCTGGCTTCACCTATCACCTTCTAGCTAGTCCCCTTCCCCTTCCCCACCTCTTTATAATGATTTTTCAAGAATCACTAGATTCTGAAATGGTTCCAGAAGACTAGAAAATTGCAATTGTCACTCCAATCTTCAAGAAGGGAGAGAGGCAGAAGAAATTATACGTCAGTGTTTGGGAAGACACTTGAATCGTTTGTTTAGGATGTCATTTTGGGTACTTGGAGGCACATGATAAAATAAGCCATTGTCAGCATGGCTTCCACAAGGCAAAATCTTGCCCGAAATATCTGTCAAAATTCTTTGAAAAAATAGCAAGCGGAATAGACAAAAGATAATTCAGTTGATGTTGTGTACTTGGATTTTCTGAAGGGCTTTGACGAGGTGTCACACATGAGGCTACTTAACAATTTAAGAGTGCATGGTAATACAGGTGTAACATCCTATGAAAGGTTTCACTGCTAATGTAATGGTCTTTCTGTAGATACACTGCTAATGTGACTGCTTTCCTGTAGCAGCAGTGTTTGGCTTATGGCTAGAGATAACAGGGGCTTTGGAATGTGTGCCATCCAATGAAGGGAGTATTTTTTTCTTGTAGTGTGCCCGAGAGCGAGGTGATCTGGATCTTTTGTTTGGCGGAAGATGGGGAGAGAAAATTCCAGGAAGGAGAGGTTGTAGACACCAGAAAGGAGTGGACGTGGAGTGGGGCCGGCCCGGGGAAATTGATGGAGGACCAGTGGAAGGGAAGCTGTGAGCTCCAACTTGTGCACATTAGAGTGTTTCATTAAAATGGGCCCTTTTCTTTTTGTTTTACTTTACATACCCTTTAGTCAAATTAAGAATTATAAAGCTAAATCGCTTAATTGCATATGCCCTACTGTCTGTTATTTCGGGTATAGATTTGTAACAAGGTAACACACCACACGGCATCCACACCAACAGGAGCTTTTGCACCTCAATCTCATATGTTTGGTGGGGCCAGAGATTGTCTTCCCTAGACTTACACAGCCGACCGAACCCCAGGGTTACATTTGTGGGGGCATTGGTCAGGATTGATTTCATTGGATGCTTTGTGATTGCACTGAGCATTGAACCAGTGAGTTGTGTGTATAAGTCCATGCTAAACTATTGTCCAGTAAAGCGATTTCAACACATGGTTATGGGTGCTGCCAGGGTTGGGCGGAGGTGTGTGTCCACGGAGTTACTGGTAAGGAATGCGTGCGTGTTGAGTGGGGTAGATATTCATACTCCTGATGAATTGTTAATTCGATTTTTAAGTACTGTTAAAGCTGTAGGCAAAGTTACGAATATGGGGTGGAGATTTGATAAAATGGCGGGCACAAGCTTTGTTTTAGCTCAGACTAGCGCTGATGGGAACTGCCTGGTACTATTGGAACCCCAGGATAGGGTGGGCCGTGGACTGTCCATACCTCCTGGGAGGAGGAGAGTGTAGGTCAGTGGGCTGAATCGCAAGTCTCCCGTACAGACTGTCTCCCGTAGCTGGGGGTCGAGACTTCAAAGACAAGGTTCTCTCGTTTCTGCTCAGTGAGGGGAAGGAGTGGTTTGATTTGGAATGTCTAATGAGTCCCATCCCCCAGTGAAGAGTGAGAATTCTGAATTAGTATCTGCCCTTACCCCTCCGCTGAATAAATGGAAAACTGCCCAGGTTGAAAGCCCCACTATCGTAGGCTCCACCTATTCTCAGGGACGAAACCCACCTCTAAAGGAGAAGAGAAGTATGAAACTTGGACAGAGCAGACCTCTCAGTTGTTAGATGAGCGACAGTGCTCTGATGACATAAAACAACAGTGATTGGTTGAAAGTTCAAGTGGGTGGGCTGCTGATGTAGCGAGAGCCGTAAAGGCACAGAATCCTCTTGCCACTTCTGCGGCCTACACGCAAGCACTAGAAAAGGCATTTGGTGTAATGGGAAGCCCAATGGAGCTCATGATGGGGTTTCAGAACATGTGTCAGGAGAAGGGGGAGAAGCTTTCTGTCTACATCTTTCAGCTAGAGAGGCAGCTAAATTGCTTGTGGCATAGAGGGGCCATCCCGACGGTTATGGTGACTCAGTTAAGGATGGACCAAATAGCAAAAGGCGCCCAGTCCCAGAACTTGATTGCTTTGGGTCTCCAAGTGTGTAGTAAGATGTGACCCCCCCCCCCATTGTTGAGGTGATCAGAGACTGTACTAGGAGGAGAATGAGTCGGAGGCACAGGAGGCAGGGTATAGTCCTCAGTAGTGGTCCCCTGTGGTGAAGAGACCATGAATAGCCTGCCCCAGGGAGAAATGGAGGTGATTGTGGCTGAGTTAAGAACTGAGATGTTGGGTTTGTTATCAGTGAGTGTCCTTCCCCCCATATGATGGAGCTGATAGGGAGGTGGATCCTCTAAGGGGACGGACTATGTGGAGGGCTGCTAGCAGCCAGTGTCATGCAAGAAGGGGAGCGGCCAGTATTGTCTGTTATAACTGTGGTGAAGAGGGACACTTCAGGTGGGAGTATGAACGATGGGAAACCCCTCAGAGAGTGAGCCCCAGCTACCCAAGCAGAGAGAGTCGCTGGGAAAATTTAAAAGAGACCCATTGAGGGGATGGCCTATGTAGCACCAGGGGAACAGCGTGGGCCCCTACCGCTTTGGGGAGCTAAGTCACTGCCTTTTACACCTGGGTTGGACCTAGTGCTTTGCATGAAGGGTTGGCAAATTATCTCAATGTCATGAGGACATGACTAAACTTTGTGGGGGAAGAGTGTAGCACCCTGAGAAAGGTTTCACTGCTAATGTAATGGTTTTTCTGTAGCAGCAGCAACTGGGTTATGGCTGGGGATAACAGGGACTTTGGAATGTGCGCCGGCCAATGAGCAGAGTGTGTTTTTCTTGTTGTGTGCCTGAGAATGAGGTGACCTGAGTCTTTTGTTCTGCGGAAGATGGGGAGAGAAGGTGCCAGAAAGGAGAGGTCGTAGACAGTAGAAAGGAGTGGACATGAAGTGGGGCTGGGAGTCGACGAAGCCCAGGGAAATCGATAGAAGACCAACGGAAGTTGAAACCGTGAGATCCAACTTGTGCATGTTAGACTGTTCCATTAAAATGGGCCCTTTTCGTTTTACTTTACTAATCCTTTAGTCAAGTTAAGAATTATAAAGCTAAATAGTTTAATTGCATATGGTGTACTGTCTGTTATTTCGTGGTACTGATCTGTAATAGGGTAACACATCATGCAGTATCCTCCCAAACAGGGGGGTTGCTCCTCCATTTTACACATTTGGTGGGGCCAGAGACTGCCTTCCTTGGACTTACGCAGCTGATTGAACCTGAGGTACTAGCATGGATAAAGCAGTGGCTGATTGGAAGTAAGCAAAGAGTGGAAATCAAGGAAGCACTTTATGATTGCCTGCTGGTCACTGATGGTTTTCCACAGGGGTCTGTGTTAGGACCAATTATTTTTATGTTATATGTCAATGAGTTGGATGATAGAAGTGATGACTTTGTTACAAAGTTTGCAGATGATTCAAAGATGGATGGAGGGACAGGTAGTTTTGAGGAAGTAGAGAGGCTACAGAAAGGCAGACAGATTAGGTGAATGGGCAAAGAAGTGGCAGTTTGAATATAGTGTTGGGAAGTGTACGGTCATGCACTGTGGTAGAAGAAATAAAAGGATTGACTATTTTCTAAATGGAGACAAAATTTAAAAATCTGAGGCACAAAGTGACTTGGGAGTCCTTGCGCAGGATTCCTTAAAGATTAATTTGCAGGTTGAGTCTGTGGTGAGGAAGGCAAATGCAATTCATTACAAGAGGACTAGAATATAAAAGCAAGGATGTAATGTTGAGGCTTTATGAAGAACTACTGCTGAGACTTGGAATATTGTGAGTAGTTTTGGACCATTTATCTTAGAAAGGATATGCTGTCATTGGAGAGGGTTCAAAGGAGGTTCACAAAAATGATTCCAGGATTGAATGGCTTGTCATATGAAGAGCATTTGATGGCTCTGGGCCTGTATTCACTAGAATTCAAAAGAATGAGGGTAAACTGATTAAAACCTATCAAATGGTGAAAGGCTTTGATAGAGTAGATGTGGAAAGGATGTTGAGTTTCTCCCTATGGTCGGAGAGCCTAAGACCAGAGAACACAGCCTCAGAATAGAAAGGTGTCCTTTTAGACCTGAGGTGAGGAGGAATTCCTTTATCCAGAGACTGGCGAATCTGTGGAATTTGTTCCCACAGGCAGCTTTAGAGGCTGAGTCTTTACAAATATTTACGGCAGAGGTTGATGGATTCTGATTGGTCAAGGCATGAAGGGATACGAGGAGAGGGCAAGAGAATGGGGCTGAGAGAGAAAATGGATCAGCATGAAGAAATGACGGGGCAGACTCGATGGGCCAAATAGCCTAATTCTGCCATTATATCTTATGGCCTTATGGTCTTTATTCTGTTGTTTTCCCCCTTCCTTCTCAGTCCTGATGAAGGGTCTTGGCCCGAAACTTTGATTATCTACTTTTCCATAGATACTGTCTGACCTACTGAGCTCCTCCAGCATCTTTTGTGTGTTGTTTTCAATCTCCAGCATCAACAGACTTTCTCCTGTTTATTATACATGCCTAGGATTTTTGCATAGTACTGCAGAACAGGAACACAAACTATAGGTCTGCTCCAAAAATAGTGACAAATTAGACTATATCTCATTGTTTCTACATGACCCTTCCATTCTCTGCATAGTCATGTGTCTAACTGACGGCTGTCAGTCACTACTGTCGCATCTGCTTCCACTGCTGGGGCTAGCAACTACCACACAAGGTGTAAAAACTACCACCTTGATTCTGATCTTTTCTAATTAAATATAGGACGACGCAGTAGAGTATCGGTTAGCATAACCAGACCTTGGTGATATTGAAGGTAGTAACAGAGATGATTTTCACTCCAGTGGAATTAACGGTGTGAAGGCATTAATATCTGATTTTGTGAATCGCTACTGTCAGAGAGTTTCATGAAGTATAAAGTAAATGAGACCTCTTACTGAAATGCCTCATTATTCTTTGCTTCCTTTCCACTTTATACATTTTTAAAACATTTTCTATCTTCTCCAAGACAGTTTGGGCATCTAGTTTCATTCACCTATAAATTATTAGATTTGTGTGTCTTTTTGGAGAGGTTATCAGTAGGGATTAAGGTGGAGGTGGGGCTGTGGTGTTAGTACATGCATTTTACTATAGTAAAGAAAGAAACATGCCTTAAAGGAAAAATCTTCAAAGGGGTTCTAAGACAATTGATTACTTCTGAATTGTATTCAGAATCAGAATCACATTTAGTATCACTGGCATATGTTGCGAAATTTGTTGTTATGCAGAAGCAGTACATTGCAATTCATAATAATAAAAACTATACATTATAATAAGAAGTAAATTAAATAAGTAGTGCAAAAAGAGAAAAAGTAGTGAGGTAGTGTTCATGGGTTCAATGTCCATTCAGAAATTAGAGGGTCCTAAACTTTACTTTTATTATCCTTAATTATTTGGATGGAGGTGCGGAATTATTGATGCTACTGTGTATTTTTGACATAATGCAATGACCCATGTTGGTTAGGTTTTTCTTTTTATTGGGGGGGGGTTTCTTATTTACTCTATTTTTTGTAACTACTATGAGTTTGGGAGGTTATTATATAGGGATTATCATCTATTTGTACTTATACCTTAACCTATTAATTATGTACTCTCAAGCTCTTTGTATTCATGTTTCATTTATGTTTGTTCAAAATTGATAAAAAGATTTAAAAAAAAAGAAATTAGAGGGGAACAAGTTGTTCCTGAATTGTTGAGTGTGTCTTCAAGCTCCTGTACCTCCTCCCTGATGGCAGCAGTCAGAATGGGGCTTGTCCTGGGTGATGGGGGTCCTTAATGATAGATGCGCTTCTTCAAGACATCACTCCTTGTAGATGTTCTGCATGCTGGGGAAGTTAGTGCCCATGTGCCAGTTAGAATGCTCTCTGCAGTACATCTGTAGAACTTTGTGAGTGTCTTTGGTGGCATACCAAATCTCCTCAAACTTCTAATGAAATATAGCTGCTGTTGTGCCTTTTTGTAAACTGTCTCGATATGCTGGGCCCAGAACAAATCTTCAGAGATGTCGTCACTACTGAGGTTTAGACAGAACACCAGATATTTTGTGTGTTATTCCACCAAGCATTGTGGACATGCTATGTTGGCATCAGAATGTGTGATGACACTTGCAGGCTGCTCCAGCACATTCTTGGGTGTCTTACTTGTCAGAGCAAATGGCACATTACATTGTATGTGTTGATGTACGAGGGGTGATTGATAAGTTTGTGGCCTAAGGTAGATGGAGTCAATTTTAGAAAACCTAGCACATTTATTTTTCAACATAGTCCCCTCCTACATTTACACACTTAGTCCAGCAGTTGTGGGGCATACGGATCCTGCAACTTCAGAAAGTGTCCACAGATGGGTGATTGATAAGTTTGTGGCCTAAGGTAGAAGGAGATGAGTTATTAACTTCAAACTTTCTGTATAATCGCTCAAAGAGTTGAGCTGTATGTGCATGCAACAAGTGCTGTATAACTCATCTCCTTCTACCTTGGACCACGAACTTATCAATCACCCATCTGTGGACACTTTCTGGAGGTCCAGGATCCGTATGCTCCACGACCGCTGGACTAAGTGTGTAAATGTAGGAGGGGTCTATGTTGAAAAATAAATGTGTTAAGTTTTCTAAAATTGACTCCTTCTACCTTAGGCCATGAACTTATCAATCACCCATCGTACATGTGATAAGTAAATCTAAATTTCAGATCAGATGCAGTGCAGGGTGTTGCAAGTTCTTCTTTCTCCTACATGATTGTGACACCATCTCTTGCTTTTTCTCAGGAGTCCCACTGAGAGGCATAATGCTCAATCATGACAACATTGTCATGTCTGATCCAGCTCACACAAGCAGACCAAGGTAAGCTGGACGCCGAATGAAAAAGGAAGTTTATGAGAATTATACTGGGAAGGAAAGTGTAAATGTGTGAGGAGTGTTTTCTCAGAGAAACATAGAAAACCTACAGCACAATACAGGTTCTTCAGCCCACAAAATTGTGCCAAACATGTCCCAACCTTAGAAATTACAAGGCTTACCTATAGCCCTCTATTTTAATAAGCTCCATGTACCTATCTAAAGGTCTCTTAAAAGACCCTATAGAATCCGCCTCCACCACCGTTGCCGGCAGACCATTCCACTCACTCACCACTCTCTCTGACATCTCCTCTGTACCTATTCCTCAGCACCTTAAACCTGTGTCCTCTTGTGGCAATTATTTCAGTCCTGGGAAAAAGCCTCTGACTCTCACTGAAACCTATCAAACAATGTAGACCTATATAGAGTAGACATATAGAGGATGTTTCCTATAGAGGGCAAGTCTAGGACCAGAGGACACAGCCTCGGAGTTTAGGGACTGAGAAGAGGAAACATTTCCTTAGCCAGGGGGTGGAATTCATTGCCTCAGGTGGCTGTGCAGGCCAAGTCACTTGATAAATTTAAAGTGGAGGTTAATAGGTTCTTAATTGATCAGGGCTCAATATTTATGGAGAGAAGGCAGGAGAATAGGGTTGAGAGGGATAATAAATCAGCCATGATGGAATAGTGGAGCAGACTAGATAGGCAGAATGTCATAATACTGCTCCTATATCTTATGATCTTATGGAGTAAAACAGAAAATCAGGTTCACTTGATGCCACAAACTAAATATTTAGGCTGAAGCATCAATATTAAATGCAGTTTTAATAAGCTGTGAGTATCCTCAATGATAATCTATTTTTGGATTATTTATACATATTTTTAGACAGAAATTAATGAATTTATTTATTTTAGGTACCACGTGGAATGAGCCCTTCCCGCCCAACAGGCTGCACCACCCGGCAACCTACCTACTTAATCCTGGCCTAATCACAGGACAATTTACAATGACCAATTAACCTACTATCCAGCAGGTCTTTGGACTGTGGGAGGAAAATGGAACAACCAGAGAAAACCCACAAGGTTCGCGGGGAGAACGTACAAATTGCTTACAGAATGTGCTGGAGATGAACTCCAAACTGCCATTGTCCTGCCTGCACTATTGTGAGACCTTCATGCCCTGTCACTCAACTGTGGCACAGGAAGTTGAACTACAAATAAAAACTCAAGCCCATCAACGTGTTCTAAAGAAATACCTCTGCATCCTGAGTCTTAAGAGTCATAGGGGATAGAGAAAGGCTTCTCAGCCCATACACTCATGCTAAACATTTCAGTGACTGGTAACTCGTTTACTATCGTTTCTTGTACTGAGATACAATGAAGGGTTTTCAGATAAGACTTAATTTATTTGTCACAAATGTCAAAACATCAAAACATACAGTGAAATGCATTGCTTTATGAATGCACAAAACAGTCCGAGGATATGCTGGGTGCAGCCCACGAATGTTGGCATGCTTCCAGCACCAACAAAACATGCCCACAATACCCGGCAGAACACAGAGCACAACAGAACTGAACACAACAAACGGCAACGTTTTAAGAGAAACTTGGTTTTATTTTTCACGTGCAAATATACACCAAAACATGAAGTGAAAGTTGTTCTCTGCGTCGATGAGGATTGTGCCGGGGGCAACCCGCAAGCATTGTCATACCTCCGGCACTGATGTTGCATTTCCCACAGCCTACTAGCCCTAGCCCTCATCTGTACATCTTTGGAATGAAGGAGGAAGCCGGTATTCTGGGAGCAAGTCGGGGGGGGGGGGGTGGGGGGGGGAGAATGTACAAACTCCTTAGAAAGCACCGGAGCGCCTCCTTCACCTCAGACTTCGGACAGCTGAAGAAGTTAGGCATGAGTCTCCAAATGCTCAGGACTTTCAACGGGGCACCATTGAGAGCATCCTGACTGGCTGTTTCATCGGCTGATATGGGAACTTTTCTACCCTCAATCAAAGGGCACTGTGATAGAGAGTGGTGTGGACCGCCCAGCACATCTGTGACAATAGACAATAGGTGCAGAAGTAGACCATTCAGCCCTTCGAGCCTGCACCGCCATTTTGAGATCATGGCTGATCAACTACTATCAATACCCGGTTCCTGCCTTGTCCCCATATCCCTTGATTCCCCTATCCATAAGATACCTATCTAGCTCCTTCTTGAAAGCATCCAGAGAATTGGCCTCCACTACCTTCCGAGGCAGCGCATTCCAGACCCCCACAACTCTCTGGGAGAAGAAGTTTTTCCTTAACTCTGTCCTAAATGACCTACCCCTTATTCTCAAACTATGCCCTCTGGTACTGGACTCTCCCAGCATCTGGAAAATATTTCCTGCCTCTATCTTGTCCAATCCCTTAATAATCTTATATGTTTCAATCAGATCCCCTCTCAATCTCCTTAATTCCAGCGTGTACAAGCCCAGTCTCTCTAACCTCTCTGTGTAAGACAGTCCAGACATCCCAGGAATTAACCTCGTGAATCTACACTGCACTTCCTCTACAGCCAATTTAATGCTATCACATGTGGATGTGAGCTTTCCTCTATTTAGGGCTTTCACAGCAGCAGGTGCATAAAAAAGGCCCAGAAGATCATCAGGGACCCCAGCCTCCCCAACCACAAACTGCTTCAGCTGCTACTGTCTGGCAAACAGTACTGCAGCATTAAGGCCAGAATCAGCAGGCTCTGAGACAGTTTTTCACTAGGCCATCAGATTTATCAATACACATGGATCTGATTGCATATCTGACCATACAGACATGTAGACAATACATACATGTATATACAACAATTATGTAAAAATCTTCGTGTTTGGGCAATATCCTCACACATTTCCCCTCTTTATTGCTTATACACTGTGACCGAGACACCACATAAAGATTTTTACTCCCTTGGATGTAAGAATTAAAATAAATACAATACAATACTGTGTCGGGAATTGAACCCCTATCACTGATTGTTGTTGATATAAAGCATTGCTCTAACCGCTACTCTACTGTGCCATCCAAGTCTCGTTTTCATGCCATACAGCCAGATCACTCTGTACGTAAGTATATTGAGACAGTATACAAGGAAAAAGACAAGAGAGCAGAGAATGTTGAGTTATAGGGCCTTGGTGAGGTGGAGTGAAACATCAGAGTACACTTGAACTGAGATACAGTGAAAAGCTTGTCTTGCATACTGTTCATACAGACCAAATCATTACACAGTGCATTGAGATAAAACAAGGTGAAAAACAAATGAATGCAGAATAAAGTGTAACAGCAACAGAGGAAGTTCAGTGCAGTAAATGATATAGTGCAAGATAATGAGGTAGATTGTAAGGCAAAGAGTCCTTCTTGTCATGCTAGAAATCCATTCTGATAGCTATCCTTGAGCCTGGTGGTACATGCTGTCCTCTGACCGATGGGGAGAGGGGAGAAGCGAGAACATCCAGGGTGAGTGGAGTCTCTGATTATCCAGGCAGCTTTGCTGAGCCAGTGAAAAGTATAGACAAAGTCCACGGACAACAGGCTGGTTCCTGTGACGTGCTCTGTGTCCATAACTCCCTGCATTTTGCGGTCATGTGTAGAGCAGTTGCCACAATGAGCTGTTACACTTCAAGAAAATATTTCTTTCTATGGTAATCTAGGGGTTGCTGGTGGGAAAGGGGGGAAATAAAATGGGTTAAATGTTAAATGGGTTAAATATAAAATGGGTTAAAGGACACAATGAGTGAACAGTTTTTTTTCTGTGTTGTATGACGATGACAGTTGCTGTTACTCCTGACTCTTTAAGTGTTTGTATCACGTGCAGAGTATGGACAGTTTCGCAAATGGCAATGGCGTGTGAGTAATTCTTCAAAACTGATCCACAATAATCGGTTAAACTACTTCACCCAGGAGCAGCGAGCAACCATTGTTTTTGCATCATGCAAGATTCTATAGTCCATTCAAATCAATGAACAGGAAGAGGGAGTAGAAATGAATGTGTTTCCTGTCCAGAAACAATTACACAATGAGAGTTTTCTGTACAGTTTTGAATTCTCCCTTCAAAATGCTGTCAAATTTTTTTAGTTATTTTCTTATCTATTTATCTATATGTCCATCCATCTACTTATTTATGAATTTGTGTATTTGTTATTTACTTACTTACTGAGAGGTACAGGACACACATTCGAGGTTTTAGGAACAACTTCTTCCCCTCTGGCACCAGAGTTCTGAATGTACCAATCCATGAACACTATCTCACTGATTTTGTTCTCTTTTTACACTACGTACTTAACTATTTTAAAAATGTATTTCTTATTGTAATTTATAGCTTTTTGATTTATTGCACTGCTGCTGCAAATATCATATCATAGGTCAGTGATATTCGTAATGCTATGGGTATACTTCTTTCACAGCAAGACTCTCCCCTTAACATTACATACTGATCTGCTGTCGGTGCATGCTCTGATGTCTACACATGAGCATTGTTCTCTCTCTCGCTGCAATCTGAATACACCTGTTAAAGCCATCTCCCACGTCCGTGCTTCAATTTAAATGGTATCCAGTTGTGCACAGATAAAAGAATATTAAACCTGATTCTGGTTCTGATTTTTGATCCTTTTTAACCTTAAACTCAAGTCCTCAGGTGTTTGACATTTGCACCCTGGGAGAACGATTCTGACTGTCCACCATCTTCTACTATGTGATAATTTGGTTCATCACCACATTACCAAGTTGTGGACCGTTTGGCTTGCAAAGCTACCCAGCACAATCCTCGCTGATTTGATTTCTTGCAAATGATGGATTGCACTGTATGCTTTGATGTACATGTGACAAATTAAGCTAATCTTTGGTTGCTATTACTGTCTGGTATGGAAATTCCAATAATCAGGATTGAAAGAGGATTTAGAGACTTGAAGACTCAGTTAGCTCCATCGCAGGCTCAACAATCCCCACCTTAGAGGATGCCTTCAAAGGGCAGTGCCTCAGGAAGGTGACATCCATCATTAAGGACCCTCACCAAGCAGGACATGTCCTCTTCTCATTACTACCATTGGGGAGGAGATATTGGAGCCTGGACACCAACACTCAACACCTTAGGAACAGCCTCTTCACATCCATCATCAGACTTCTGAATGGTCCATGAAGCCATGATCACTAACTTTCTATTCCTCTTTCATACCATTCATTCATTCATTCATTCATTTATCTATCTATCTATTTATTTATTCATCTATTAATCTATCTATCCAGAAGAAGGGTCTTGACCTGAAACATCATTTCCATAGGTGCTTCCCAACCTGCTAAGTTTCTCCAGCATTTTGTGTGCATTGCTTTGGATTCCACCAGCTTCAGACTTCCACACATCTATCTATCTATCTGTGTGTTCATTGTAACTTATGGTGATTTTTTAATGTCTTTACGCTGGAATGCTGGCACAAAACAAGAAATTTCATAATATATATCAATGATATAAAACCCGATTCAGATTCTGAAGTTAATTGTAGTCGCATTAATGAATATACACTAAGAACTTCTGCAATAGCAGAACTGCAAAGCTCAACTTGATGGGCAAATGTTATGGTTGTGTATATCATGCTTGCCTTCAGGAGCTGGAGCTGTGAGTTTGAAAGTCATGTTGCAGCCGCATAAAATTTGAGTCAGGCCACATGTGGAGTATTATGTTCAGTTCTGGCTGCCACACTTAAGGAAATACATGGATGATTTGGAGCTCTGCAAAAGAGGATCAGCAGGACGTGGTCTCAACTGGAGAGTGTTACTATAACAGGAGGATGGGAAAACTTGGAGTGTTTTCTTTACAGCTTTGGAGGCTCAGACGAATCATAATCTAAATCAGGTTTATTATCAATGACATATGTCATGAAATTTGTTGTTTTGCAACAGCACAGTTCAAAAATATTGTAATAAGTTACAATAAAAAATATACATCCAATGGCCACTTTATTAGATACATCTGTACGCCTGCTCACTAATGCAAATATCTAATCAACCAATCATGTTTATGCAACTCAATGCATAAAACATACAGACATGGTCAAGAGGTTCATTTGTTCGGACCAAACATCAGAATGGGAAAAAATGTGATCTAAGTGACTTTGACCGTGGAATGATTGTTGGTGCCAGATGGGGTGGTTTGAGTATCTAAGAAAATGCTAACCATCTGCATTTTCACGTACAACAGTCTGTAGAGTTTACAGGGAGTGGTGTAAAAATCCAGTGAGTGCCATTTCTGTGGGTGAAAACACTTTGATAATCAGAGAGGTCAGAGGAGAATGGGCAGACTGATTCAAGCTGACAGGAAGATGTCGGTAACTTAAATAACCACTTGTTATTATAATGGTATGCAGAAGAGCACCTCTGAATGCAGAACATATCAAACCTTGAAGTGAATGGGCTATTGCAGCTGAAGATCACACCAGGTTCCAAATCTGTATGTAATAAATTGGGCATGAGAATACGTCATGAAATTTGGTGTTTTACAGCAGTGTGGTGCAATATCCAAAAAAGTACTATAAGTTACAATGAGAAATATTTTTAAAAAGTCCAAAAAGAGGGCAAAATAGGGAGTTGTTATTCATGGTTGGTGGGGTGGAGATACATCACTACCAACTGAAGTGTAAGGCACTTTTTCCCTCCGGTAGCTTACAAGTCACCCTTGGGCAAGGTGTAGCATCTGCTTAGCCCCCTGAGCAGGGTCACATTAAGCCATGGGAGCAGTTGGGGCACATTGCAAGTCTTGGTTATGAGACCACTGACACCTGACAGACAATCTCTGAAGGACATTGATAATGGCTAGGGTCACCCGTCTTGTAAAGGCACTGCACAGAAAAAGTCATTGGCAAACCACTTCTGCTGAAAAATTCGCCAAGAACAATCATAGTATGCATAGACCACGATGCCTATGTCATAGGACATGGCACATAATGATAATGAGTGTTCATGGGTTCATGGATTGTTCAGAAATATAATGATGGAGATGAGGAAGCTGTTCCTAAAACAGTGAGGATAGGAAGTCATTGCATGAGAAAAGGTCCTTTGGACCATCAAATCTCAGATGGTCATCAAGTACTCGTTACATTGATCCCATTATTTTTCTCCCCAAATCACATTAACTCCCGCTGATTCTATCACTCAGATACACAGGAGAAATTTATAACGCCTGTTTTGGGATTTAGATTTAGATATATGTGGATTTAGATTTACATAGATTTAGATTTATTTATTTAAAGTATACAGTGAAATGTGTTGTTTCCATAAACAACCAAAACACCCAGGGATGTGCAGGGACCAGCCCGCATGTGTTGCCCACAGTGGTCAGCAGGACAATACAAGTAGCAACAACAATTACAGAACAAAACAGGACAACAACAGTAAGACCAACTCCCTCCTTCCTCCTCCCACTACCATCCCCTGATACACACTAACAGGCCTCCAACCCCAAGGCAGTTCACCTCTGGGTCTCCAGGATTTGGGAGAAAACAAGAGAATCTGCAAGAAATGCATGCAGTCATCCGGAGAACACAAAAACTCCACACGGACAGTGCCGGAGATCAGGATTGAACCAACATCAGTAGAGCTTTGAGGCAACAGTACCAAGAGCTACACAACCGTGCTGCTAAATAGACCTTTCGAAGAACAGGTAATAACTACTGCAACACACACAAAATGCTGGTGGGACGCAGCAGGCCTGTGTTGCTTGAATTTCCAGCATCTGCAGATTTCCTCGTGTTTGAGGTAATAACTACTGTATGGATGTCACAACCTAGAAGACAATTTAAATGCATTTATTAAGATAAATATAATCACTAATACTTTATGACTTTGTTATATGAGTTCTATTTTTTTCTATCAGATATACAGGTATAGCATTTGAAGATAAATCTCTGGGAAGGGTGTAGATTGCATAAGATTGTATCATCAACCATCCACAGTATTATGGGGAATGAAGCCTCAGAAATGTAGTCAGGGTTAATTACAAGGAACCGCACTGAAATAGCAGCATAAAAACCTTGCTCGTCTTGAGTCTCGGTCCATGAGTAAACTGCAATTTCAGCAATTTTCTCCTGGGCCAAATCCTTGGAAATCTTTCCAGGCAATAAATAATAATGATGAAAAATAAATATCCACAAGAATTTTTTCTTGCTTTTCACTAGTGGCTGCAAGACGGCGGGAGCTTCTTGTGGCTGTCCATTGATTCCTTCTCCAATGCTGTTGTTATTTTTCTGTTAATTGCTACTTCCTTAAACACACATGCCGATGCTTTAGTTAAAGGTGAACAGATTTCCTTTTTTGTTAAGATTTAAAGGTAAAGATTAGCTTTATTTGTCACATGTACATCGAAACATACAGAAAGCTGTATTGTTTGTGTCACTCCAAAATGTGCTGGGGGCAGCTAGCAAGTGTCGTCATGTGTCTGGCATCAACATAGTGTGCCGACAACTTATAAACCCTAACTTGTATGTCTTTGAAATGCGGGAGAAAAGCAAAGCTCCTTGAGGAAACTCACAAGGCCATGGGGAGAACTCATCATACACAATCAGGAAAACTCACCAATGCCTCTACTTTCTGAGGAGGCTGAAGAGAGCTGGTCTATGCACATCTATACTCACATCATTCTACAGATGCACAGTATAAAGAACACCCTAACAAGGATGTTCTTTATAATGGTACAGAAACTGCAATGCAATGGACAGGAAGGCTCTACAATGGGTAGTATTAATCATCATGCCCAACTTGCTATCTTGCACATCTCCTGGCAGGACAGATTCACCAACAACGAGGTGCCTCAATGGGCTGACACCTCTAACATCCACACACTACTCCTCAGCCACAAACACCTCAGATGGTTGGGCCGTGTTAATTAGATGAGCTACGAAACATTCCCAAGGACATGCGGCATGGTGAGCTGAGTAGGGGTTACCACCCATGAGGAAGATCATGTCTCCACTACAGGGATGTCTGCAAGTGTGACATGAAGCTGGCAGGCTTTGACCTCAACACATGGGAGGAAACGGTTGAAGACTGGACATCATGGAGAGCCACAGTCGAAAGCGGTGTACAATGTGCCGAGATAGCAAAGACTAACATGCCCACCAACAAGAGAGCCCAAAGAAAAGCCAGAGATACATCACCCAGAGCACCTTCCTCCTTCACCTGCAGCTGCTTTGTAAGAGACTGACATTCTGGAGTGGGGAAGTACAGCCATTCTAGAAAGTGCAAAAAGGGGACTCGTGAGGGAGGCCACTAAGAGACCTATGAAAATTCTGAAGGCGTTACAAGCTTCAGTGGCTGAGATGGGAGAGACTGTGATACAACAACAGTTTGTCTGGATGCCATTTGCCACTTTATGGGAGAGTGGCAAAGAGAAAGCCACCATTGAAAAAACACACATGAAATCTCCGCTAGAGTTTGCCAGGAGACATGTGTAAGACTCTGAAGTCAGCTGGAAGCAAGTTCTCTGATCTGATGAAACTAAAATTGAACTTTTTAGGCTATCAGAATAAACACTATGTTTGGCGTAAGCCAAGCACCGGACATCATCCAAAGCACACCATCCCGACCGTGAAGCATGGTGGTGGCTGCATCTTGCTGTGGGGATGCTTCACTACAGCAGGTCCTGGAAGGCTTGTGAAGGTAGAGTATGAAATCAATGCAGCAAAATACAGGGAAATACTGGAGAACTGCACTTTGGGAGAAGACTTGTTTTCCAGCAAGACAATGACCCCAAGCATAAAGCCAAATCTACACAAGAATTGCTTAAAAACAGCAAAGGTTATGTACTAGAATGGTCCAATCCTCAATCCAATTGAGAATTTATGGTTGGATTTGAAAAGGCTGTACACTCATGATCCCCATGCTATATGACAGAGCTTGAGCAGAAAGGGAAAAAATTGCAGTGTCCAGACGTGCAGAGCTGACAGACCTACCCACAGAGACTCAAGGCTGTAATTGCTGCCAAAGGTGCATCTACTAAATACTGACTTGAAGGGGGTGAGTAATTAGACAATTAATTATTTTGTGTTCAATAATTGAAATAAACTTAAACCAATTTGTAGATTTTTTTTCACTTTGATATGAAAGTCTTTTCTGTTGATCAGTGTGAACAAAAGCCAAACATGTGCCTCTCTAAATTGTCCCTAGCATAGAGATGAGTGGTGGAATTTGTGAAATTGTTGAAAATATGATTGTCCAGTGGACCAGGTTTGTCCCTTGCTATCCTTTTGCTCTCAATATACCTGCAGCAGCCGCTTGGATTCTCCTTCCCCTTGTCTAATAGAGCAAACTCATGCATTCTTTTAGCTCTCTTGTTTCCCTTCTTAATGTTTTCTTACATCTCTTATACTCCTCAAGCACCTCATTTGCTCCTGCCTCCTATACCTGCTATGCACCTCCTTTTTTCTAAAAGAACATACTGTTTTTACAGATCAAATCATTACACAGTGCATTGAGCTAGAGTAAAGTAAAATAACAACAATGCAGAATAAAAATGTCAAAGCTACCAAAAATGTGTAGTGAAGGCAAATGATAAAGTACAAGATTATAAAGAGGTAGATTGTGAGCACAGGAGTCCATCTTATTGTACCTAGTAATTACTTAGTAGTTTTAAAACAATGGGGAGAAGATGTGCTTGAGCCTGTAGGATTTGCTTTTTTTATAGGCGTCCATTAGTCTCGTGAGACCATGGATTTGCGCCTTGGAAAGTTTCCAGGATGCAGGCCTGGGCAGGGTTGTATGGGAGACCAGCAGTTGCCCATGCTGCAAGTCTCCCCTCTCCACACGACCGATGTTGTCCAAGGGACAGGGCTAGGGCTAATACAGCTTGGCACCAGTGTTCTCGCAGAGCAATGTGTTGTTAAGTGCCTTACTCAAGGACACAACACGCTGCCTTAGCTGTGGCTCAAACTAGCGACCTTCAGATCACTAGACCAACGCCTTAACCACTTGGCCATGCGCCAAGATTTGCTTTTAGAACTTTTTTTATCTTCTGCCCATTGGGAGAGGGGAGAAGGAAGAATGTTTGGGTTGTGTGGGTGGGTCGTTGATTTTATAGGCTGCTTTACTGAGACAGTATATTCAGAATCCATAGATGGGAGGTTGGTTTCTGTATGTGCTGAGCTGTGTCCACAACTTTCAATTTTTCGATTTTCATTTTTTGCAGAGTGCTTTGGGAAGGGCTGAAATATTGAAAGCATTTTGTTTTTTTTTCCCAACGCATGCATACTTATAAACCTGATACAATTATGTTATATAATAAGAAGATACAGTATATCACTCATAAGGTCAAATGCCACTCGGGAATTGGTGGTTCTGTTGATAGTGACGAGAATAACTGTGGATCCAATACTCTATATATCTGCCTGTAAGATGCACAGAGAAATGGTAAGTGTGAAGAACAACACAATACTGTAGCGGTTAGCATATCTTTACAGCGTGAGCAATCACCAATCAGAGATCAATGTCTGCCATTGCCTGTAAGAAGTTTGTACGTTCTCCCTGTGACCACATAGGATTCCTCCAGGTGCTCCAGTTTCCCCCCACATTCCAAAGGCATACAGTTTGGGTTAATGAGTTGTGGCCCAGCTGTGTTGGCGCCAGAAGTGTGGTGACACTTTGGTGAGCACAATGCTCACTGATTTGATTTGACACAGAGTGACACATTTCATTGCATGCTTCAATGGTTCGATGGACATGTGCACATAAAGCTAACCTTTTAAGGGGCGGTATGGATAGGACATACACATTGATTGGCAGGGCTCTATGGAGTATTGAGGAGCCGAAGAAATTACGCATAAAAATCCAAGGATCACTGAAGGGAGTGCAGCAGCTCAATAAGGTGTTTAGGGGTATTTGTTTTTATAAGTAGAACATAGAATATGACTGAACTCCAACTGAGATGTGACCAACTTTTTATTTTTTATTTTCTTTACAAATACAGCACAGTAACTGTCCCTTCCGGCTCAAAAAGCCCATGCAGCTCAATTACACCCATGTGACCAACTAGCCTACAAACCTATATGTCTTTTGAATGTGAGAGGAAACCCACCAGGTCATGGAAAGAACATACAATCTCCTTATAGACAGCAGCGGAACTGAGTCTAGGTCACTAACCATGACACACATGTTCTAAAACATTGGTCAGACGTCAGCTGGAAGAACTGGGTGTCATTCAGAACTCCACTCGACTGGAAAGATGTGACAGTGCTGGAGAGGGTGCAGAGGTGACTCTCTTCGATGCTGCCTACAATGGAGCACGTCAGTCAGCAGGAGAGAATAGAGAAACTGGTCAGCTCTCTCTGGAGCAGAGGAGGTTTAGAGTGGACATGTTCTACTCTCTTCATACCCATAACTATGTGGCTAGGCATAGCTCAAATACCATCCATAAATTTGCTGATGATACAACCATTGTTGGTAGAATCTTAGATGGAGACGAGAGGGTGTACAGGAGCATGACGTAACAACTAGTGGAGTGGTGTCACAGCAACAACCTTGTACTCAATGTCAGTAAGATGAAAGAGCTGATTGTGGACTTCAGGAAGAGTAAGACAAAGCAACACATACCAATCCTCATAGAGGTAATAGAAGTGGAGCATTTTCAAATAAATAGATGTTGGCGTCAAGATCTCTGAGGATCTAACCAAGTCCCAACTTATCGATGCAGTTACAAAGGAGACAAGATAGCAACTATACTTCATTAGGAATTTGAAGAGATTTGGCATGTCAACAAAAACACTCAAAAACTTATAGATGTATTCTGGAGTGCATTCTGACAGGCTGCATCACTCTCTGGTATGGGGGCGGCGGGGGGGGGGGGGGGTACTGCACAGGACCAAAAGAAGCTGCAGAGGGTTGTAAATTTAGTTAGTGGCTCCACCTTGTCTTGTACCCAGGATGTCTTCAAGGAGCGATGTCTCAGCAGCATCCATTACTAAAGACCCCCAGCACCCAGGGCATGCCCTTTTCTCACTGTTACCATCAGGTAGAGGGTACAGAAATCTGAAGGCAGACACTCAGCGATTCAGGAACAACTCCTTCCCCTTTGCCATCCGATTCCTAAATGGACATTGAACCCATGGGCACCACCTGACTTTTTTAATATATATCATTTCTGTTTTTGCATGATTTTTAATCTATTCAATATACATGTACTGTAATTGATTTATTGATGTATTTATACATCAAATGAGTTATATTTTTTCTTCTATATTATGTATTGCATTGAACTGCTGTTACTATGTTAACAAATTTCATGACACATGTCAGTGATAATAAACCTGATTCTGATTCTGAAGGAGGTGTGTAAATTTACAAGAGACATAGACAGTGTGGACTGCAGGAAGCTTTCACCCAGATCAGAGACAGATAAAACCAGGTGACATAGATTTCAAGAGATTTAGAGGGGATTTGAGAGGGACCTTTTTTCATCCTGATCATCACCACCTTCACAAGGGCAATTAAGGATGGTTAAATAAATGTTGGCTCAACCTTCAATGTACACTCAGTGACCACTTTATTTGTTACATCCTGTAGCTAATAAAGTAGCCACTGAGTGTAAGTCAGAATCAGGTTTAATATCAACAGCATACTTTATGAAATTTGTTAACTATAATCCTGTGCTTTAGCCCCTCCATACTACACAGCATTGTTTGTTTTCTGCAGCATTCTCTTTAGACTTTAGAGAGTGTTGCATGTGAAAATCCCAGGAGATCAGCAGTTTCTAAGCGTTCAGCAGTTTCCAACCACCCCATCTGGCACCAACAACCACTTCGCAGTCAAAGTCACCTATATCACATTTCTTTCCCCATTCTGATGTTTGATCTGAGCAACAACTGACCCTCTTGACCATGTCTGCATGCTTTTATGTATTGAGGTGTTGCCACATGATTGGCTGATTAGATATTTGCATTAATGAGCAGGTGTACCTAATAAAGTGGCCACTGAGTGTTTACATAAAAATTCTGACCCTGTGAGTTTGTTGCTTTGTCTAGCCTCACACACAATTATCGATGCATCTTTACTTTTATGAGCAGAAACACTTGAATTATCATAATCACAATATTGTTCAGTAAATAAGTGTTACTACTACATCATCTGTTGTCTCTGTCTTCTGAATGCTGCTCTCACAGTGCTTCTGGAAAAAAATATCAGTGTTATACAGAAAGACACCAGTAGATTAGGCATTTTGGAAATGCAATGTCTATGCAGAAGTTACACCTCTTTTGTCAAGAGCCTCTACAGGCTGCTTGTGTATTGATTACACTAGTGCACAGTCATCAGCCACAATTTACATCTCCACCCAATTTCTTATCTGCACCGTAACAGGAAATATGATCTGCTCTCACATTTAGCCAATTGACTGCATTAACATACACATCGCCAGCAGTGTCAATCGCTGGAGTTTTATTCAATAAAGTTAAATTGTGCTTCATCGCTGCATCACCAGCACCAGTTTATCACCTTTAAGGACAAATATTCAGAAAGGTGCTGGAAAAAGGCCAGCAATATCATAAAAGATCCCAGCTCATGGACTATTTGTCCCACTCCTATTGGGGAAGAGGCTTCGCAACAACCGTGCCAGCATTATAACACATAAGCATATGTGTCCTGTATATGCCTCCTGCAATTCATCAGGATGATCAAAATCTCCATCCATTAACACACCTCACCATACCCACCACCATTACACACACTCGATGGCCACCTTATTAGTTACTACTTGCACCTAATAAAGTGGCCACAGAGTGTATGTCCGTGGTCTTCTGCTGTAACCCATTCACCTCAAGGTTCAATGTGTTTTGTGTCACCGGTGTTCTTCTGCACACCACTGTTGTAATCTGTGTTTATTTTGAAGTACTGTAGTCTTCCTATCAGCTTGAACGAGTCTGACCATTCTCCTCTGACCTCTTTCATTAATAAGACATTTTCACCCACAGAACTGAAACTTGCTGGATGACTTTTGTTGTTTGCTCCATTCTCTGTAAACTCTAGAGACTGTTATGTATGAAAATCCCAGGAGATCAACGGTTTAGAACCATCCTGTCTGGCACAAACACAGCCAAAGTCACTTAGAATACATTTCCTCCCGATTCTGATGTTTGGTCTCACCAAAACTGAATTTCCTGACAATGCCTGCATGCTTTTATGCATTGAGTTGCTGCTACATGATTGGTTGATTAGATATTTGCCTAATAATGTACCTAATAAATGACCACTATATAAGAGTACTATCAACAATTAGTTCTGAGATGCATCTAAGGCCCCAGTTACTCTGTAAGTGGTGCGGACTTAACAGGAATGGAAGTGGATATTGATGGGAAAATGGGCTACCTGGGAAAGGTAATTATTGCGATCATGTAGCACTGACTTGGAATGGGAACTTATTCAAGAATCAAGATTGTTTATTGTCACTCTTCAGTACACAGGTGTAAAGGAGAACAAAATGATTGTTACTCTGGATCCAATGCAGCTTAAAATCACAATAAGCAGAAAGAACACACAACACGTTAAACCTTGAAGTGGATGGGCTAGAGCAGCAGAAGACCATGAACATACACCTTTGTGTAGATACAGCTCAATCATGTGTTTGACT
The DNA here is from genome assembly GCF_048418815.1 of Hemitrygon akajei. Lineage (NCBI taxonomy): Eukaryota > Metazoa > Chordata > Chondrichthyes > Myliobatiformes > Dasyatidae > Hemitrygon > Hemitrygon akajei. The sequence continues at coordinate 35,768,731 of NC_133138.1, read as the reverse complement.
GCTAAAAAGGAGGCAAGGAAATCAGAAGGGAAGTTCAATGCAAGTGGAACAGTACACAAACATCAAGCATTTTAGTTATGTATTCCAATGGTTACATGGGATTCGAGTGATAAATAACAGAATTAGACGAATTTGCAAGAGCATTAGAAATTAAAGAAATCACAAATAGGTCAGGTTGTCCCAGCAAGTTTCTCCACCTTACTTAATGCCTTATGACATATTTCATCAAAGATTTCATGATACGTTTATAAAACATAGGAACAGAATTGGGCCATTCAGCCCATCAAGTCTGCTCATAATCTCATTATGGTTGATTTATTATCCCTCTCAACCCAATTTTCCTGTCTTCTCCTCATAGATAGCTTATCTATCAATGCAGACCTTCCTCGGTACTGTAATATTATATGTCTAGAGCTCTGTTTTCAGGTCTTTTGAATGGGGTACAGACCACAGAGAGTCTGAAAAATATGACGGCAAATGGACATTGTCCTCTCAGAGTCTGGGAGTCCAGAAGACCAGAAGATATAGGAGCAGAATTAGCCTTTTGACCCATATGACTTGGCCACCACAGCTGTTTGTGACAATGAATCCACAGATTCATCACCCTCTGGCTAAAGAAATTTCACCTCATTGCTGTTCTAAAGAGACATCCTTGTATTCTGAGGCTGTGTCCTCTTGTCCTAGACTCACCCACTGTACTAGTGCAGGGTTTCCCAAACTGGGATCTATGGACCCCTTGGTTAATGGTAAAGCTGTATGTAATAAAAAAGGTTGGGAAATCTTACGCTACAGGAAACATCCTCTCCACATCTACTCATCTGGACATTTAAGTATTCTTTAGGTTTCAGTGAGACCGGACCTCATTCTTCTAAATTCCAGTGAAAAGAGGCCCAAAGACATCACATGTCCCTCATACATTAATCCTCTCATTCCTGGGGTTATTTTTATGAACCTCTGCTGCAACTTCTCCAATGTCAGCATATCCTTTCTTAGATAAGGGCACAAAGCTACTCACGATACTCCCAGTCCGGTCTGCATCGTATTTCCAAGACTCCGCATAAATCCTTGATTGACACAGAAATATCATTCTTTCATACACTGACTTGTCTCCTTGATCCACACTGCTCTGAGACTCAAAATTCCAAAGATCCTTCGGAAGACGTTCCTCAACTATGTCCTTGCTCTGTCAGTGGGCTTACAGATTAAGAAAAGTAATTAGTCTTTTATATTTGCAGTACAGTTAGATATAACTGAAGCAGCTCATTTTAATATGCTACCTCTCCATTTCTTGATAATTCTGTCTTGGACATGGAGGACTGTGTGTGGATTTCTGTGTGGGTGGGAGGGAGGACAAGGGCTTGATTTGTTGCTTCCTGTGTTCTGGGTCATCCTGCCAAGCATTATGGGCAAGCTATGTTGGTGCCAAACTTTGTGGTAAATCTTGTGGGCTGCCTCAGGCACACCCACAGGTTGTATTGCTTGTTAATGCAAATGCCGTGTGTTTCAATGTACACATGATAAATAAATGAATCTAAATCAGAATCATCTCTGTTTCTAAACTCCAGCTAAGGGTTGAACTTCTCTCCAACTATCTTGCAAAACACATGATGAAGTTCAAATTTCAGTCCAAACATCCTTGCTCTTTTAAATACCAGGTGATAAATCCCCATTCATCCATCTCCCGTATTGGGATCAACACAAAGAATTGATTTGAAGAACATTTGATATATAGAAAATATTTTAAACATTTTAGGAACAGCTTCTTCCCCTCCACAATCGGATTTATCGTTATTGTGGTTATTATTCTATAGATTTAATGAGTATGCCCACAAAAAAAGAATCTCGGGGTTGTTTATGGTGACATATATGTTATTTGATAATGCAATTTACTTTGAACATTGAGCTTTGAACACTACCTCACTATTGTTGCACTCTATTTGTAATACTTATTGAATTTACTTCTTAAATATATCTCTCATTGTAATTTATAGATTTGTTTTTATGTATTGCACTGTACTACTGCTGCAAGACAACAAATATCATGACCTATGTCTGTAATATTAAACTTGATTCTGAATAAACATGACTCTCATTCTGAACCGTGCAGCAGAGGACAAAGTCCTTTGGCCCATGATATTATGCCAAACTACTGTCTGCCACTTCCCTCGGAATCGTGGCAAGAGGGCTTGGTCACAGGAGTGGCTGAAGCAGTGTGGGTTCATGCATCCCCTCCTCAGCATCCTACCAGCTAAAGTCCAGACCATCAGGAATAAACCTGATGAACTAAGGGTGAGATTTTCCTACCAAAGAGAACTGGCGAGCTGCTGTGTGTTATGTTTTACTGAAATATGGCTTTCACGTGCTTCACCTGAATGCACCATATGACCCGAAGGCTTCATAATTTAACCGATTAAGACAAGAAAATCTGCAGATGCTGGAAATCCAAGCAACACACAGAGTTTGAAGTTTGAGAAATCGATGTTCATGCCATCAGATTGGAGGCTACCCGGGCAGAATATAAAGTGTTGCTCCTCCAACCTGAGTGTAGCCTTATCGCAGAGGTAAACGAGGCCATTGACTGACATGGTACAAATTTATTTTTGCCCAGTAGGGCCAAGAGGAGGAACTGTTAAAGCAATTTTTGAGTTTAGCACATTTAGCAGATAACTTCAGCTACCAGTCTTCATATCTGAATATAGATTGTGGATTCGATTTTAATGCAGCTCTAAACAACAGGTTGTCAGACCTGGCAGACCAGGAAACAGGCACTTATCTGATTGCCTGCATATGCATGAGGCCAATCAACATTCTACACATGGATGCAACACTGATTAGCGCTTGTTTTTGGTGTGATGATGGGAAGATTGTAAATATGGATTTGTTTGAATTGTCCTGAATTTTCTTTGATCTTTTAGCACATAAAATGCTTGTAGTGCTAGGCACAGACAGACCTTTTTTGCACTGACAGCGCCTCAATATGATGCCTGCTGAATCTTGTATTTTCAATTCATATCCACCAGTACTTTTCTCCAGGACTTCGTTCATGCAACAGCATTTTAAAGGTTATAAAAATTAGCCGTATTTGTCACACATACAGTACTGTGCGAAAGTCTTAGGTATATATATATAGATAGATAGATAGATAGATAACTAGGGTGCCTAAGACTTTTGCAGTCTATATTTTTGCAAAATAAGACTGAAGCAATTTTATGTATTGCATTGTGCTGCTGCGGCAAAATAAAACAGATTTCCTGACACGTGTGAGTGATGATAAGCCTGATTCTGATATGGCTTTTTACTCTCGTCTATGAATGGGAGGGGGTGGCAGGGAGAGGGGAATCATAGTTGAGGAAAGGTGAAGGAAGAGGAGAGGGAACAGAAAACCATATATAACCATATAACCATATAACAATTACAGCATGGAAACAGGCCATCTCGGCCCTTCTAGTTCATGCCGAACGCTTACTCTCACCTAGTCCCATTGACCTGCACTCAGCCCATAACCCAAATGAAACACCAGAGAGACATCCTGTAATGATCAATAAAACAATTATCTGAAATCAGATGAACTTGTCTGGTGTCTCAGGGCTGGGCTCTACCCATGCCAACCTCCCGCTCCTGGATCTCCTTTACTGTTATCTGTCCCACACCCCTCCCATAGTGCCCCACCCTTGCCATTCTCAGCCTTCTTCGCTCCAGCCAGATTTACAAACCCACTCCCTGCTCCACCTTGACAAATATAGTACTGTGCAAAAATCTAAGGCACCATAGTTCTACATCTGTGCACAGTACTGTGAGTTAAGAGATACAAAAGATTCATCATTTACATTCAAATCAAATCAGCGAGGATTGTGCTGTGCAGCCTGCTTCTGACAGCACCAGACTATTCCCATAACTTAGTAGCCCGAAGCTTTGGACTGTCGGAGGATACCGGAGCACCCACAGGAAACCCCTGAGGTCACGTCGAGAGCGTACAAATATCAGCAGGAGTCGAACCCCCAATCTCACAGCTGATTCTGTAAAGCATTGCACTAACAGCTATGCTACCGTGCTACCCAATGGTCCTTACAGCATCCTTGGAGGGAAGAGTGATCTGCTTTAATCTGCATCATGTGATGCTCAAATTTGATAGTCTTACTGTATTTCTGCTCTCCCATTTTGGAATATCTAATGATGAAGTTTCACTCATACTACCTGCCATGGGAGTTCAGCTCAGATATGCTGATGGCAGTCTGACTCCCACCCCAGGCAGATGGTAAGCCTGCAGCCAATGAGGTATACTCCCTGATCGGCAGCCTTGATATATGATACCCTGAGGCCCTCTCTTCATCATTGCAGTGGACTTCAACCAGACCCACCTCAAAAGTGTGTTAACACAATTATTAACAGCATATCTCCTGCCCCACCAGGAGCCCAAACACCCTTGACCACAGCCTCTCAACCATCAAAGACACCTACCGAGACAAACCCCATAAATCCGGCACCAGGCTGTGATCCTTCTCTCTGCATAAAGACAGAAGCTGAAATGGGAGGGTCCAGTACAGTGCTGGCCTGAATCAGTTGTTCAATCACTATTACTTGATCACAAAGATGGTGTGAGCCTTTGAAAAGTCCCACAAATTGAAGTACAATAGTGACCAAGTTAGCGCTAAAACAGAAGTAAGGTGGCAGCTCTGTGCATCTGGAATGCACAGCCACTACCTAAGTTTATTGCAAGTTATCTGTGATGAATTTCCATGGAATTGTTTTTCAGAGGTGTTGATAAAGGGCTAAATATTAGGGGAACTTAGATAGGCATAAGCTCCACCATGGGCAGTCCCAATTCTGGCTAAAAAAGGAGGAGGGTTGGCACGGGGCTAGCAACCCCATCCCATAAAAAGCCAGTGCTACAGAAATGCCAACAGAAGCTCCAATGATCTCATCTCTAAGAAAGGAAGGGTACACTGAGAAGATGGCTACAGCTGGAGATAACATGAAAGACTGGCCCAGGACAGAGGACTTTGGCGAGTTACTGTCAGTGCTTCTATGTCCCAGTAGGGGTGATGAGCTTAAATGGAGTAAGTGTTGAGGATGATGCATCAAAGAAGACCATCCATCTGTTCCCAAACAGGGAAGCTTGGATGAACCAGGAGATCAACTCCTTACTGATGTCTATGGGTTGTTCAAATTAGGTGACTCAGATCTGTACAAGAAATTGAGATATGACCTTTGTAAAGCCGTTATGGCTGCCAAGAGATGATACCAGTCCAAAGTCAAATCCCAGGCCAATCTTCAGTTGTGTCAGAGCTTACACATTATAACGAGCTATAAAATAGGGTCACGATGCATTGCCGACTGCAGCATGTCCATTCATGATGATCTTAATGCATTCTATGGAAAGGAGATTGGAAAGTGACTATCCAGGCGAACAGTCTCCAGTGCATCTGAACCCACAGTCACTATTGCTGATTTACAATTAGTATTCAGGAGGGGTAAGATGAAAGGACACATACCGATCCTCATAGAGGGATCAGAAGTGGAGAGAGTGAGCAGTTTCAAATTCTTGTATGTTAGGATCTCTGAGGACCTAATCTGGTCCCAACATATCGATGCAGCTGTAAAGGAGGCAAGACAGCAACTATATTTCATTGGGAGCTTGAAGTGATTTGGTATGTTAACAAAAACTTTGAGAGATGTATCGTGGAGAGCATTCTGACAGGGTGCATCACTATCTGGTACGGGGAGCGGGGGGAACTGCACAGGACTGAAAGAAGCTGCAACGGGTCGTAAATTTAGTTGGCTCCATCTAGGATACAAGCCTATAAAGTACCCAGGAAATTTTCAAGGTGCAGTGTCTCAGAAAGTCAGCATCCATTAATAAGGACCCCAGCACCCAGGGAATGCCCTTTTCTCATTGTTACCATCAGGTAGGAGGTGCAGAAGCCTGAAAACACACACAATCAGCGATTCAGGAACAGCTTCTTCCCCTCTGCCATTGGATTCCTAAATGGACATTGAACCCGTGAACATGACCTCAATTTTAATATATATTATTTCAGTTTTTGCATGATTTTTTATCTATTCAATTTACATATACTGTAATTGATTGATTGATTAATTTATTATTATTACTTATGTCTTCTATATTATTTATTGCATTTAACTGTTGCTGGTAAGTTTAACAAATTTCACGACGCATGCCGGTGATAATAAACCTGATTCTGATTCTGATTCTGAAATGAATCCACGAAACCATCTTTCCTGGATGGTGACTCTGGCCATGTCCTTAGATCAGCTGGTTGGCATATTTAAGCTCTTCCTGTTTCAATCTGAGATTCCCACTTGCTTTAATAAGATAATTATCATCTCACTAACTAAGGAAAACAAGTTTATGTGTTATAGTGACAACCACCCAGTAGTTCTAACATCCACTACCATGAAGTACTTCAAGAAGCTGCCCATGGCACACATTAACTCCAGCTTCCATACAAACTAGACCCATAGCAGTTTGCCTGTCACCAAAACAAGTCTACAGTGGTTGCCATCTCCCTTGTCCTTTTCTCATCTCTGGAGTATCTAAGCAATAAAGACTCCTATGTTGGACTATTATTTGTTGACAACAGCTTGGCCTCCAATACTGTAATTTCAAGCAACGTTCCCTCAATTTTTTTTTAACAGCTGCACAGATCAACCGTTTCTCTGAGCAGGACATTTTTATATGGTCTGAAAACTGCGTGGCACTTTAATAAAATATTATATAAAAGAAAATTCCAGCTACACAGCAACAAAGGAGCATTTCAGTTACAGTGCAGTCATGACAGTTTGGAAGGAACAGTGATTCCAAGCAAATTCATCTCTAGACTCTTACATCAGGGACTCAATGCCTCCCTTTTCCACTGGATCCTTGACTTCCTGACCAGCAGATTGCACTTAGCAAGGATAAACAGAAACACCTCAGTTGCAATTTAACCAAACAGTGGTGCCCCACAAGGTTGCATCCTCAGCCCCCTACTTAACTTCCAGCACACTCTCTACTGTGTGGCTAGATTCTGACCTCACTCCATCTACAAATCTAGATAGTACCACCATAGTAGATAGATAGATAGATACTTTATTCATCCCCATGGGGAAATTCAACATTTTTTCCAATGTCCCATACACTTGTTTTAGCAAAACTAATTACATAAATTACTCAGTAAAAATATGATATGCATCTAAATCACTCTCTCAAAAAGCATTAATAATAGCTTTTAAAAAGTTCTTAAGTAGTTTACTTAGATACATTAAATACAATCAACCCCGGCATTTTAACATATCTTACTCCTGGCGGTTGAATTGTAAAGCCTAATGGCATTGGGGAGTATTGACCTCTTCATCCTGTCTGAGGAGCATTGCATCGATAGCAACCTGTCGCTGAAACTGCTTCTCTGTCTCTGGATGGTGCTATGTAGAGGATGTTCAGGGTTTTCCATAATTGACCGTAGCCTACTCAGCGCCCTTCGCTCAGCTACCGATGTTATACTCTCCAGTACTTTGCCCACGACAGAGCCCGCCTTCCTTACCAGCTTATTAAGACGTGAGGCATCCCTCTTCTTAATGCTGCCTCCCCAACACGCCACCACAAAGAAGAGGGCGCTCTCCACAACTGACCTATAGAACATCTTCAGCATCTCACTACAGACATTGAATGACGCCAACTTTCTAAGGAAGTACAGTCGACTCTGTGCCTTCCTGCACAATTCAAATTTACAATTCACTGTAGACTCTATTCAAATAATATTGAGTTAGTACAGGAAGGAGGTAGGTAGCTGTTAACATGGTGTCATGACAGCGGCCTTTCTCTCAGTGTCAGTAAGAGTGATGGCTATTGACTTCAAGAAATGTGGTGGTGCACATGTTCTGTTTTTACATCAAGATTGCTGACGTCAAGAAGGTTGAGAGTTTTAAGTTTGTAGGAGAGAACCCCGTCAATAACCTGTCCAGGATCACTACAGCCAAGAAAGTTGACTAGTTCTTCTACTTCTTCCAGAGGCTAAAGAAATTAGTTATGTCCCCTTTGACCCTCACGGATTTTTAATAGTACATCAAAGAAAACATCCTATTCCTGAAGCACCACAGCTTGGTGTGCTAACTGCTCTGCTCGTGACTGCAAGGAACTACAGAGTCGTGGACACAGCTCTGCACATTATTGAAGCCAGACTTCCCTCTATGGGTTCTTGTCTAAACTTACTGCCTTGGTAAAGCAGCCAGACAAATCAAAGACTTCATTCACCATGACATTCTCTCTTCCCTAATCTCCCATCGGGCAGAGGATACAAAAACCTGAAAGAATGTACCACCAAGCTCAAGGACAGCTTCTATCCTGCTGTCATAAAAATATTGAACAGTTCCCTGGTCAATAAGATGGACTCTTGACATCACCATCTACCTCATTCTGACCTTGTACCTTATTATTTACCTGAATTGTACTTTCTCTATAGCTGTAATGCTTCATTCTGCATTCTGTTGTTGTACTACCTCTGTGCACTGTATAACAAATTGATGTCTGAACAGTATACAAGACATGTTTTTCACTGTTCCTAAGTACATATGACAGGAATATACTAATTACCAATTTAAATGCCTATCTAAATTAATACCTTCCACCTACGGTATATCCATATCTCTTCATTCTCTGCACATACTGTACTTATGCCTATTTAACACTATAGTTGACAATATTTGCATGTATTGACTACAGCTCGACCTTCAATAATATAATTCCAAGCAAGCTCCTGTTCAAACTCTGAGATTAGGGACTCAATCCCTCCATTGGTATACTTGATACTAATGCATTGGTGTACTTCAAAGGTTCAAAGTACATTTATTATCGAAGTTTATATACAATATCTAACTCTAAGATTTATCTTCCCACACACAGCCATAAAACAGAGAAAACTCTGGAACACATTCAAAGAAAAACATCAATCCTCCTCGTCCCCACACCCCCATTGCTCAAAAAAAAACCTAACTGCACAAATGTCAAAAAAATGAGCAAAAAACACAGAATATAAAACACAATATTGAAAGAGTTCAGACATATTCAGTTGAGCTCAGTTCAGTGTGATCTAGCATGGTGTCGTTTATTATCTGCAGGCTGTCCTGATCAAAATCACTGAAAAATAGCAACAAAAAAGGAGCGATCCTAAACCAGAAACACATCACAACATGAAACACAGAGTCCAATCAATCAACCTTGCAAGAAGGAAGGGGGGGGGGAGGGGGAGGAGAAAGAGAGAGAGAGAGAGAAAGAGAGAGAGAGGGAGAGAGAGAAAGAGACACTACTCGAACACAAGGAGCTTCCTTCAGGAACAGCGAGCGAGAGGATGAGAGAGAGAGGACCATCATATGCAGACAACTTCTCCGGCAGCAGCATGGGGATGAACACCCACTTGCCTCAATGATTTTATTCTTCCTTAACACTAATCAGCAAGATTATTGAAAATGGAATCGATCATGGACTAGTGCCTCATCATTAGGCTTCTTGGCCTCAAGGTCACATGCTTTGTTCAAAACAAATACACTCAGAGACAGCAAAGCACCAATTCACTCAATTGCCCTGAAAACACACCACAAAAATGTAGATCACAGTCTCCAACAGTAACAAACCTCATTTGAAAAAAAAAATGAAAACATAAAAGAGTGAAAGAAGTAGTTTTGTGAACCACCTGGAGGATGTCGCCCATGATTGCATTATCCACTGGTGCCATTTTCTTCCTACGTGATTATACCTCTTCCCAACCTATCTCCTTGAAAAATGTTATTTCCTTCATCTCCGCCACATCTGTTCCCAGGATGAAGCTTTCCTCTCCAGAATACCAGAGATGTCCTCTTTCTTCAAAGATCAGGGTTTCCCGTAGTCCACTATTGATGCTGCTCTCACCCAGATCTCTTCCATTTCCCAGACATGTGCACTCATCCATCTTCCCATTGCCTTAACAGGGATAAAGTTCCTCTTGTCCTCAACTACCACCCCGTAAATGTCCACATTGAACACATCATACTCCACAACTTCCAACATCTGCCACAGGAACCTACCACTAAAAATACCTTTAACCTTTCCACACACCCCCCCCCCATTGTCCGCTTTCTGCAGGGATCATTCCCTCAGTGAATTCCTTCTCCATTCCTCCCTTCACCCTAATCTCCCTCCTAGCACAAACTCCTGCAAATGACTGAAAGGCCTCACCTGGTTATTCACCTCCTCCTTTAACCCTATTCAGGGCCTCAGACAGTCCTTTCAGGTGAGACAACACTTCTACTGTGAATCTGTTGGAGTCACCTACTGTATCTGATGCTCCCAATCTGGTCTCTACATTGGTGAAAACCAGCGTAAATTGGGGCACTGTTTGTAAAGTACCTCTACTCATGTGCCAAAAGTGGAATTTCCCAGTGGCCAACCAGTTTGGGTTCTATATCCCCATTCATGGACATGATGGTCCATGGCCTTCTCCTTTGCTATGATGAGACCACTCTCAGAGTGGAGGAGCAACATCTCATATTCCGTATAGGTAGCCTCCAACCTGAGGGCATGAACATCATTTTCTCCTTCCAGCTAAAACAGTTTTCCCTCCCCTTCCCTCTTTTTCTGTTGCCCACTCTGGCCTCTTACCTCTTCGTCTCCCCCACCTCTCCCCCAACCTTTTTATTCTAGCATCTTCCCCCTTCCTTTCCAATTGTGAAGAATCATCAGCCCAAAACATCAATGGCTTATTCATTTTCACAAATGCTTCCCGACTTGCTGAGTTCCTCCAGCATTTTATGTGTGTTGCCTACTGAAGCATCTTTTGAGTGTCTCTGTTGCACCTACCTCTACCACCATCCTATCAGTGTATTCCAGTATCCGTCAGAGTGCGTAGAAAAAATGTCTCCTTTAAAGAGCAAACACGAGGAAATCTGCAGATGCTGGAAATTCAAACAACACACACAAAATGCTGGTGGAACACAGCAGGCCAGGCAGCATCTATAGGGAGAAGCGCTGTCTCCCTATAGATGCTGCCTGGCCTGCTGTGTTCCACCAGCATTTTGTGCGTGTTGTCTCCTTTAAACTTACTTCTCGCACCTTGAATGCAATTCCTCTAGTAATAGAAGTTTCAACTCTTGTGAAAAGATACTGTCTACTCTATCTCTGCCTTTCATGATCTTACAAACTTCCATTAGGTTTGTTGTATACATTGTTTTGTACATTTGGAATATAATCTCCCTTAGGTAAGGAGAACGAATCTGTGTGGTGAATTTCAAGTCAAGTCAAGTCAAGTCAACTTTTATTGTCACATCAACCATAACTGCTGGTACAGTGCATAGTAAAAATGAGACAGCGTTTTTCAGAACCATGGTTTACATGACACAGTACAAAAAACTAGACTGAACTACGTAATAAATAAAAACAACACAGAGAAAGCTACACTAGACTACAGACCTACACAGGACAGCATAAAATGCACAAAAACAGTGCAGGCATTACAATAAATAATAAACAGGACAGTAGGGCAAGGTGTCAGCCCAGGCTTCGGGTATTGAGGAGTCTGATAGCTTGGGGGAAGAAACTGTTACATAGTCTGGTCGTGAGAGCCTGAATGCTTCGGAGCCTTTTCCCAGACAGCAGGAGGGAGAAGAGATTGTATGAGGGGTGCATGGCGTCCTTCATAATGCTGTTTCCTTTGCAGATGAGATGTGATCATGAGTTCTTCACTCTTGCCCTGCATATCACTGATGGTTGCTCTAGGTCAGGGTTTCAGAACATGGACTCCTCGGTTAATCGAAGGGATCTATGGCATAAAACAAGGTTGGGAACCCCTCCTCTGGATCAAAATGACACTCAAAAGAAAGTTGAATAGTTTGTAATACTGAGGCATTATTAGACATTGGCCAGGCTTCATTTGAAGTATTGTAAGTAGTTTTCATCCTCATATTTAAGAAATGATGTGCTGGCATTGTTGAGGGTCCAGAGGTAGTTTACAAGAATGATCCTAGGAGTAAAGGGTTAAATGGATGAGTAGTGATAGCTTTGGCCTACACTCACTGGCTTTTAGAACATTGTGGTGGCATTCCATTGAAGCCGATCAAATAATAAAAGGCTATATAGAGTGGATGTGAAGAGGATGTTTTGTATAGTGGGAGAGTCTAGAACCAGAGGGCACAAACTCAAGACAGAAGGATGTTGCTTTTGAAAGGAGATGAAGAGGAATATCTTTAGCCAGAGGGACGAGAATCTGTGGAATTCATTGTCACAGGTGACTATGGAGGCCAAGCTTTTGGGTATGTTTAAAGTGGAGGTTGATAGGTTATTGATTAGTCAGCACAGAACCATCAAATGCTCCTCATACCTTGATAAAATCACTCCTTAGTCTCCAATGCCCCAGGGATCATTTCACTAGCTTAATGTACTTACGCATGCTATAATCTGCTTGGATGGCAGACAAACAGATGTTTTTCTCTATAGCCTGGTACAGGTGCCAATTATAAACCAACAATCCAAAACCTCTTCTATAGGAGGAGGATGAGAGGTGACTTGATAGCATTGTACAGTATGTTAAGTGTCATAGAGTGGACAGAAACTATTCTCCCAGGACAGTAAAGGTTAATATGATGGGGGCATAATTTTAAGGTGATTGCAGTTTAGTGGGAATGTCAGAGATAGTTTTTTTATACACAGTGGTGCACGGGACATGCTGTCAGGGATGATAGTGGGGCAGATACATCAGGAACATTTAAGAGACTCTTTGATAGGCACATGGATGAATGAAAATTGGAGGACCATGTGGAAGGGAAGAGTTAGATTGATTTTGAAGTAGGTTAAAAGGTCAACACAACATCATGGACTGTCGGGCCTGTGCTGTACTGTACTGTTCTGTATTTATGTCTATATTCTATGTTCCAATATCCTCTTACTCAACACTCTCAATATGTGATGCCCACTTTTCAAATTTCAAAGTTCAAAGCTTGAAGTAGATTTATTGTCCAATTATGTATTTATCACCATAACACAAGCATGAAAGTCATTTTATCACAGACATTCACAGTAGAACAAATAAATACAATAGAATCAATGAAAACTCTAGAAACAATGATGGGCAAATAACCATTCGGCAAAAGAAGACACATTGTACAAAGAGAGAATATGAGTTTTAGAGTCCTTGTAAGTGAATCCATAAGTTGTAGAATCAGTTCAGAGTTGAAATGAGTGAAATTACCCAGACTGATTTAGGATCTGATGCTTGAAGGGTAATATCTGCTTCTGAACCTGATGGTATGGGTCCTAAAACTCTTGCACCTCTTTCCTGATTGCAGAAGTGAGAAGGGATCATGGCCATGATGATGGATGCTGTTTTATTTTGTGTGGCAGCTCTCCTTGTAGATGTGCTCAATGGTGGGGAGGGTTTTGCCTGCGATGGACTGGGTTGTATCCAGCCTTTTTGTGGGCTTTTCCATTCTTGGGCATTGGTGTTTCCATACCAAGCCTGGATGTTAGATAATTGGACAGAGTACAGAAGCTAGAGCATAAACAGTGATTTATCAATGGTAACCATAACTCCATGCCTCTCTCCATAAAGTCAACTATCCCATATAAATTATAAATTGCATTCACAGCTTGACCTATCAACTTCAAAGAGTTATGCACAACCTATTTATAATTGTATAATTTTTCTTCCTCCTGCAGTTTATTTCCTGGCAATGCTGTTTTATCATTCCTTATACTTATTAAATGGAGTCATCTCATCGCTTACAATTGTAAGCCTCACTGCATTAAGTCTATTCAGTCAAGTAGTCTCCTGCCATTGCTTCTCATTACAGTAATTTTGAGCTTTTTAACTTGATCTTGTTTCCCTAATCTCTTCCCGCTCCCTTTTGAATGTTTCCCTTTCACACATTTATCCCTTAACCCCATGGACACAGTCATTGATGGAAGATGTGCATAGAGCACAGAGTCCTGTGCTGAAGCAATAACATAACCTGGAGCAGGTCAGACTGTCTGCAGGTAGAAATAGTTCTCCTGACTTTTCAGTGCATTGGCAGACGCATTGCACTTTTGATGGTAAATTGGAAGGAGGTCTACAAAACTATTGTCTTAGTCCCATACAGCCAAACAGCACTCAAATAGGCCCTTCAGCCCATCAAATGCGCACAAATCCTTTTACTCCATTATTGGATCTGACTGTGTAATTGTTATTTCCTTTGCAGCTTACAAATTAATTATCTGCTTGTCTTTTAAGTACTTCTAATACCTGATTATGCTTCCTTGTGGCAACAGTATGTATATACAGTTGTTCACTGTGTCCCCTAGTGGTTATACTGGTATGATTCTACAAGCTTCTCTTTGTACTGCATTTTTCAAATAAGGACTTTCTAATGGGCTGACTCTTATCTATGAATTTGAGTGGATTTTTATTTAATCTGTGGGTATAAAAATAGGTGATCACAAGGCAGCACCACTGTAGTTGGTATGATTCTCCCTCTCAAGGTGTTGCATCTTGCAGGGCAAAGGTAAGGAGGCAGTACAAGCCCCCAACAGTGTTGCTGAGCAGAGAGATCTTGGGGTCCAAGTTTGTAGCTCCATGAAAGTAGCATCACAAGTCGATAGGGAGGTTAAGAAGATCTGCTTTTATTAGTTGAGGCACTGAGTTCAAAAGTCAAGAGGTTATGTTGCAAATTTATAAAACTCTGGTTAGACCACATATGGAGTATTGCATACAATTCTGATTGCCTCACTATAAGAAAGATGTCGCTGTCTTGCCTTCATTACAGCTACATTGATACATTGGGACCAGGTTAGGTCCTCAGAGATATTGACATCCAGGAAATTGAAATTTCTCACTCTCTACTCCTGATCACTCCATGATGATTGGTTCATGCTCCCTCATCCTACGCTTTCACAAGTGCACAATCAGCTCTTTGGTCTTACTGACACGAAGTGCAAGGTTGATGCTGTGACACCACTCAACTAGTTGGTATCTCACTCCTGTACGCCCCCTTATCTCCATCTGAGATTCTGCCATCAATGGTTGTATCACCAGCAAATTTATAGATGGTATTTGAACTATACCTAGACACACAGTCATGGGTATTGAGAGAGTAGAGCAGTGGGCTAAGTACACATCCCTGAAGTGCACCTGTGTTGATCATCAGCGGGAAGGAGATATTAAAGGTTCAAAGGTTCAAAGGTTTCAAGGGTCAAAGGTCCAATTTAATGTCAGAGAAATGTATACAATATGCATCCTGAAGTGCTTTTTCTTCACAAACATCCACGAAAACAGAGAAGTGCCACAAAGAATAAATGACAGTTAAACGTAAGAACCCCAAAGTTCCCCCCGATCCCTTCTGTCCTACACGTATGCAGCAGCAAGCAACAATCCCCCTCCCCTCACCAGCAAAAAAAAAGCATCTGCACCCACCACCAAGCACTCAAGCATGAGCAAAGCAACAGCAAAGTCACAGATTTGCAGTTACCCCCAAAGACTTCATGTTTCACCCGGCATTTGACATACCACAGGTTCTCTCTCTCCCTAATAAGGGAGAAAGAGGTGTCTCCATTTTCCCAGTGAGCGGGGAGGCATAACAAACAACTCGTTGGTTTACAATGTTAAAAGTCCGTTATGTCACTTTTTTTGAGCTCTACACCTGAAGATCACTAAGATCCCGGGTATTTGGGCACACAGCAGTAGATTTTCCAACTTCCCCGACGACACACGGGTCTCCTGCCATGACACTGACCCTCGATCAGCCCGTCTCCAGAGCCCCAAGATCTTAGGCTTCTGAATTCGAGCCGGACTCTCAGGCCGAACTCTTGGGGTGCCAAACAATGGCCAGTCCTGAAACCCCGAGAATGGGTCCCATTCCCGCAAAGAACTGAAGTCTGAATGTAACTCCAGGTCAGGGTCTTCAAAAGAACCCTGAACGGGAAAAATAATGATATTAAAGATGAAAATAGAGCTGTTTCTGAAGATGCAAGCAAAGGAGTCGCCATTTAGCGCCATCTTAACTTATTATTACCAATCTGCAGAGATTGTGGTTTTCTGGTTAGGAAGAAAAGGATCCAGTTGCAGAGGGAAGTACAGAAGCTCTGTATCGATCAGGACTGTAGGAATAATAGTGTTAAATGCAGAGCTATAGTTGATGAATAACATCCTGACATAGGTGTTTGTATTGTCCAGGTGATTTATATCTTGAAGCATTTCATCACCGTTGAGGTGCGTGCTAATAAATGATAGTCATTAAAGCAGCTCACACTATTCTTCTTGGGCACTGGTATAATTGTTGCCTTATGATTCAGGTGGGAACTTCCGACTGTAACAGTGAGAGGTTGAAAATGTCCTGAATACACCAGCCAGTTGGTTGGCATAAGTTTTCAGAGCCATACCAGGTACTACATTGGGGCTTGCCAACTTGTGAGAGTTCATCTTCCTGTAAGACAGCCTGACATCAACCTCTGAGACAGAGATCACAGGGTCACCGGGTGCAACAGAGATCTACACAACAGTAGTTATATTCTCCCTTTTAAAGCGGGCATAAAAGATGTTGAGCTCATCTGGTAGTGAAGCATCTCTGCTATTCATGCTATTGGGTTTTGCTTTGTAGGAAGTAATGGTGTGCAAACTCTTCCAGAGTTGACGTGCCGCAAATGTTGCTTTGAGCCTCACTCGGAATTTCTATCTTCACTCTTGAAATAGCTGTTTTACCTGGTTATCTTGTACAGGTCTGGGTCGCCAGACTTAAATGTCACAGATCGAACCCTCAGCAGATGATGGCCTCAGCCTTCTGGCTTAACCACGGTTTCTTCGTTTAAGAACGTACAGTAAGATTTCTTAGGCACACACACATCCACACTGGTTTTAATGAATTTGTTAACAACTGCGGCATACTCATCCAAATTCGAAGATGAATCCCTGAATATGATGCAGTCCACTGATTCAAAGCAGGCCTGTAAGTGCTCCCGTGCTTCCCTTGTCCAATCCTTCCTGGCCCTCACTACTGGTGCTGCAGTTTTCAATCTCTGCCTGTACTCAGGGAATAGAAGTACAGCCAGGTGATCAGACTTTCTAAAGTGTGAAAGAGCATGGTAGCCATTAGAGGCTGTGAAGGGATGTTTAGATAGGCACATGAATGTGAGGACTATGATTGGATATGAACATTGTGTAGGTAAGAGGGTTTAGTTTTTGGGGGTTTTGATTTACTTTTTAGCTGGTTTGGCAGACTGTTGTGGGCCAAGGGGGTTGATCCTGTACTGTACTGTTCTAAGTTAAATCAGTAAATTTCTATCATAGTCCTTTTTTAATTTTCCTTTACTCTAACAACACTTACTAAAACAATTATGAAGCAACAAGATTTGTGCCTTTTTCGTGACTTCTGCAAGAGCCTGGGATTAAAATATCAGAATCCAACACCATCAACACTGATCGCATTTGCTTGCAGCATTGGTGTGTTTCTATGGACTCAGAATCAGAATCAGGTTTATTTGCCATGTGTCATGAAAATCACTGCTTTGTGGCAGCAGGACAGTGCAAAGACATACACTCAGTAGACACTTTATTAGGTACATCTGTACATCTGCTCATTAATGAAAATATCTAATCAGCTAATCGCGTGGCAGCAACTCAATGAATAAAAGCATGTGGACATGGTCAAGAGGTTCATTTGTTGTTCAGAACAAACATCAGGATGTGGAAGAAATGGCATCTAAGTGACTTTGACTGTGGAAAGATTGTTGGTGCCAGATGGGGTGGTTTGAGTGTCTTAGGATCTCTTGGGATTTTCATGTGCAATGGTCTCCAGAGTTGACAGAAAAAGATGCAAACAACAAAATCTAGTGACTAACAGTTCTGTCTGTGAAAATACCTTGTTGATGACAGGTCAAGTCAGAGGAAAATGGTTCAAGCTGACAGGAAGGTGACAGTAACTCAAATAATCATGCATTATTTATTTGATATTTATTTACTTAGCAACACAGCCTGGAATAGGTCTTCTGGCTCTTTGAGCTACACCACCCCAGTATCCCACAACAATCCCAAATAACCGTAACCTAATCATAGGAGATTTTACAACGACCAATAAACCGACCCAGTTTGGACTGGGGGAGGAAGTCGCAGCACCCAGGAAAAGCCCATACATCCACGGGAATGATGTATAGAGACTCCTTCCAGACATGAACTCCAGACTCCAACCCTCCGAGCTGTAATAGTACTGCAATAATCACTACACTACCGTGGCACTCAATAGTGGTGTGTAGAAGAGCATCGCTGACACACAACACTTTGAACCTTGAAGTGGATGTTCTACTGCATCAGAATACCACAACCATTTACACTCAGTACAGGAGGTAAATATTAAAGAGGTCACTGAGTGCAAAATAACTACGAGCTACACAAAGAAAGGAAGAAATAGATAGATAGATAGAGAGGTAGATAGAGAGATAGAGAGATAGAGAGAAAGAGGGAAAAAGAAATAGTGCTGTAGTAGCCTACAAGAGTCTACCAAAAGTAATGGTTTTGGCTCATTACATCATGGGTAAAGCCCTCCCCACCATTGAGCACATCAACATGGAGCATTCTTGCAGGAAAGCAGCATCCATCATCAGGAACCTCCACCATCCAGGCCATGCCCTCTTCTCCCTGCTGCCATCAGGAGAAGGTACAAGAGCCTTAGGACCCACACCACCAGGTTCAGGAACATTTACTACTCCCAACCATAAGGTGCTTGAACCAGAGAGAATAATTTCCCTCAGCTTTACTTGCCCCAACAATGAACTGTTCCCACAACCAATGAACTCACTTTCAAGGACTCTTCATCTCATGTTCTCAATATGTATTGTTTTTATTTCTTTTTGCAGGCCTGATTTGCACAGTGTTGCCTTTTTCTCATTGGATGTTGTGTACAGTCTGTTTTAATGTTTTTCTTTGTATTTACTGCCGGCAATGAAACTCAGGGTTGTATAAAGTAACATATATGCACTTTGATAATAAATAAAATCACTTTCATTTTTCGTGTTCATAGACCATTCATAGACTCATATGGTTCATAGACCATAGACTCAACAGTCCCAGGTTGACTGTTAGAGCCAACCTGGGGGAGTAACTGTAAAGAAAAACAGGATTAGAAAGATGCTTAACTGCTATCATATAGTAAACTTAGAATTTTAAATGTTCCAATTTAAATTAGGTCATTGTTGTCTATTTAATATTTCAATAATATTTGAGTGATATTGTAAATACAATGTTTGAGTAAGCATTCTTTGTTGTTTAAATAATTCATTACCATTTCAATGTAAAAGTACATGAATGACACATGCTATCATGCCACCACCTCATATGAGTACATCTCGCAAAATGTAAAGAACGAAACCGAGATACACATCTCCCAGCTTTTTTCTTTTTCTCTCAATTTACTTTTATCTTTTAGAGTTATGTGGAGAAAAATCTTGTTTAACACCACATCTGAAAGGCAGGATCTCTGAGAGTGCTGCATTTCCTCTGTCAAATGCTTATATCTGAAGGCTTGAACCGACAGTCTTGCATCTCAGAGCTAAGAGTGCTATCCATTGACCCAAACCTGTATCTTAAGAGTTCTACTTGTGTCAGACTTAAGCCCATGGAACTGATTGCATGATATATCACAGATTGAATTCTTAATAGCACTGACTTAAAAAGCACAGTTCACTGCCAATATGACATTGTACTGCAGTGACCTTTCCTGGTTCTCCAGCAATAAAGAACATTTTTCTTCTGTTTTTCATTTACTCTGGTACTGTGAATCATTCTGAGCTGGCAGTCCAGCCAAGGCTTCTGCCACTGCTCCCACGTGATCAGCAGAATGTGGTCTGGAGTTTAACTTAAATGCAAGAGATTCTGCAGATGTTTGGAATATTGATCAAGGGTCTTGGGTCAAATTTGTGAGCAGTCTTTGGCCGCTTATGTAAGAAAAGATCTGCTAGCATTGGAGAGAGTCCACAGGAGGTTCACAAGAACGGTTCTGAAAAGCATTTGATAGCTCTTGGCCTGTACTTAAAGGAGTTTAGAAGAATAAGGGGGATCTCATTGAAACCTATTGAATATTGAAGGGTCTAGATACAATGGATACAGACAGAATGTTGTCCTAAACTCCTCACCATGGGAATGATCTGTTCCACATTTACTCTGTCTAGGCCTTTCAACATTTGAACATTTTCAGTGAAGTCCCCCCCTCATCCTTCTAAATCCCAGCAAGTACAAACCCAAGGCCATCAAATGTTCCTCGTATGATAACCCTTTCATACCCAGAATCAATCTTGTGAATCATTGAGCCAAGATGGCGGCGCAACGCAACTTGCAGCGGCCACTCCGGAGCTGATATCTGTTATTTGTTAAGCGGGGTGCCATTGGTAATCCTAATATAAAGGAAAATGGATGTGGGAGCAGGGAGGAACATCTGGAAATCTCCAGGAAGGCCCTCTTCTTTGCTGCTGCTGCTGTGAGGTCCGGGTCTCTGCTGAGAAGAACAGGCCCCCAGTCCTCGGGGTCGCGTTGCCGATGGCCGTCGGCGGGGGTGTCTTAATACGCTTGGCAGAGGATGGTGCTCAGAGAGGCTGTGCCGGAGGGGATGGTCAGAGGCTCGGAGGTTCGATGGACTCAGAGTCCGCTGCAGTCGGGGCACTTTCACTGTGTTCTACTTCTGCGAAGCTGGGTCTAATGGAGCTTTCATTGTGTGCTGCGTCTGCGAGGCTGAGTCCTGTGGCGCCGTGGAAGTCCATAGTGGGGGTATTCCCTTCTGCCGCTTGTGTGGGATGACGAGTCTATCGGGACCCTGAGGACTTGTGGAAACTGTGTGATGGTTTCTTTCGAACTTATAGTCTTTTAACATCTTTGGTCTATTTTTACTGTGCCCATGGTCTGTTTTATCAATTATGCTATTGTTTGCACTGTTGTAACTATGTGGTTTTGTGCAGGTCTTGTAGCTTTAGTTTTTGGTCGTTTTGTCTGGTGGATTTGGAGCTCCTTTCCGGGAAACGCGCTAAGACGGTAGCGCAATATTAATACGCAGCAGCCTCTCCGGACTCTGGATTGGGGATTGCCAAACGTTATGTGGATTTTCTGGTGTAGTCTGTTTTGTCATGTGCTTTTGTGATATCATTCTGGAGGAACGCTGTCTCATTTTTTAACTGCATTGCATTTGTGGTTTCTAAATGACAATAAACTGAAACCGAACTGAACTGAAAATCCTCTGAACCCTATCCAATGCCAGTACATCTTTTCTTAGATGATGAGCCTAAAACTGTTCACAATACTCAAGGTGAAGCCTCACGAGTGCCTTATAAAGCCTCAGCATCACAGCCCTGCTCCTGTATTTTAGACCTTTTGAAATGAATGTTAATGTTGTATTTGCCTTCCTCAGCACCAACTCATCCTGCAAAGTAACCTTCACAGTGGTTTCTACAAAGACTCCCAAGTCCCTTTGCATCTCAGATTTTTGGATTTTTTCCTCGTTTAGAAAATAGACTGTACATTTATTTCCACTACCAAAGTGCAACCATATCCATCTTCTAACATTGTATTTCATTTGCCACTTTCTTGCCCATTCTCCTAATGTGTCTAAGTCCTTCTAAAGCCTACCTATTTCCTCAACACTACCTGCCCCTCCACCAATCTTTGTATCATCTACAAACTTGACAACAAAGCCATCTATTGCATTATCTAAATCATTTATATACAGCATAAAAGGAAGCGGTCCCAACTCCAATCCCTGTGGAACACCATTAGTCACTGGCAGCCAACCAGAAAGGATCTTTTAATTCCCTTTCACATCCTCCTGCCAATCAGCCAATGCTTTAACCATGCTAGTAACTTTCTTGTAATACCATGGGCTTTTAATTTTGTAAGCAGGTTCATGTGTGGCACCTTGTCAAAGGCTTTCTGAAAATCCAAACATGTAACGTCCACTGCAAAGGAGAAAATGAGCAGATGCTGAAAATCCAAGCAACACACACAAAATGCTGGAGGAACTTAGCAGGCCAGACACATCTGTGGAAAAGAGTATAGTTGATAGCTTGGGCTAGGACCTGCTGTATGGTCTCAGCCTGAAAAAACGGCTGTACTCTTTTCCATACATGATGCCTGGCTTCCACTTCCACTGCATCCCCTTTATCTATGCTGCGTGGGATCTCTTCAAAGATTTCCAAAAGATTTTTCAGGCAAGATTTTCCCTTAAGGAAACCATGTGGGCTTTGTCCTATCTTGTCCTGTGTTATCAAGTACTCCATCACCTCATCATTAACAAATGGCTGCAACATCTTCTCAAACTCTGAGGTCAGGCTAACTGGTCGATAATTTTCTTTCTGCAGCCTCCTTCCTTTCTTAAACAGTAGAGGGACATTTGCAATTTTCCAGTCCTCTGGAACCATGCCAGAGTCCAATGATTCTTGGAATGTTATTAGTAATACCTTCACAATCTCTAGCACCACCTCTTTCAGAACCCTAGGGTGTAGTTCAGCTGGTCCAGATGGCTTAAACACCATTAGGGCTTTCAGCTTTTTTGAGAACCTTTTTCATTGTAATAATAACTGCACTCTATTATCTTCTCTCACACCTTTCAACATCTGATACTCTGCTGGTGTTTCCACAGTAATGACTGATACAAAATACTCACTTACCTGCCATCTCTTTGTCGTCTGTTATTTTTTCTCCAGCCTCATTCTCTAGCAGTCCAAATTGCACTCTCATCTCTCTTTTATTTTTTACATATTTGAAAAGCATTTACTATCCTCTTTGATATTGTTTGCTAGCTTGTTTTCATATTTCATCTTATCCCTCTTAAGATTATTTTAGTTGCTCTCTGTAGGATTTTAAAAGCTTCCCAATCCTCCATTTTTCCACCAATTTTTGCTTTGTTGTATGCCCTCCCTTTTAGCTTTGACTTCCCTTGTCAACCATGGTTGTAATATTTTGCCATTTGAGTATTTCTTCATTTTTGGAATACATCTATCCTCATTTTCCCCAGAAACACACGTCATTGCTGCTGTGCTGTCATCCCTGCCAGCATCTCCTTCCAATTTACTTTGGCCAACTCCTCTCTCATACCACTGTAATTTCCTTTACTCCACTGAAATACTGCAATGTCAGACTTTACTTACTCCCCATCAAATTTCAATTTGAACTCAATCATATTGTGATCACAGCCTCCTAAAGGTCCTTTCAATTTTAGCTCCCGAATCGCCTCCAGTTCGTTACATAACACCCAATCAAGTATAGCTAATCCCCTAATAGTCACAATGACAAGCTACTCTAAAAAGCCATCTTGTAGACATTCACAGACTCACTGCCTTGAGATCCATTACCAACCTGATTTTCCCAATCGACCCGCATGTTGAAATCTCTCACGACCAGCATAATTTTCACACCCTTTTGACTCGTCTTGTCTATTTCCCATTGTTATCTGTGGTCCACATCCCAGCGACTGTCGGGAGGCCTGTATGTAACTGCCATCAGGATCCTTTTACCCTTTGCAGCTTCTTCACTCAACCCACAGTGTTGCAAAGACCGGGTGAACCCAATCGCAGGACACTGGCATGGGGATAGAGTTAGGATGCCGACGAGGGCTTGAGCATGGCTGGAGTTGAATGACAAACAGGAGAATGAACAGAAAGGCAGGCGGCCAGCAATCCTTTATCTTGACACGGAGCGTTGCTGGAGCTGAACGGCAAATGGAAAGGCAGACAGCAGGCAATACTTATCTTGACACGGAGAGACAGAGTTACACAAGAAAACCTCGGCACCGAGCGGACGGGAACGTGAATTACCACAATGGCTAAAACAACGATCTGGCATTGAGTAGATGCAAAGCCGGGGTATTTATGCTGCAGGTTTAGATGAGCATCAGGTGCCACAATTAAGGATCCCAGGAGAACACGGGGAAAAGGGAATTACGAGAATATGAGGAATTAATGGTCGGGACCGTGACACACAAGGATTCAACATATTCCAATCCTATGTCACATCTTTCAACTGATTTAGATACATAGAAACATAGAAAACCTACTGCACAATACAGACACTTAGGCCTACAATGCTATGCCGAACATGTCCTTACCTTAGAAATTACCCCAGGTAACCCATAGCCCTCTATAGTTTTATAAGATCCATGTACCTATCCAGAAGTCTCTTAAAAGAACCTATCGTATCTACCTCCACCACCATCGCCGGGAGCCCATTCCACACACTCACCACTCCCTGCATAAAAAACTTACCACTGACATCTCCTCTGTACCTACTTCCAATCACCTTAAAACTGTGTCCTCTCATGCTAGCCAGTTCAGCCCTGGGAAATAGCCTCTGACTATTCACATGACCAATGCCTCTCGTCATCTTATACACCTCTATCAGGTCACCTCTCATCCTCCGTTGCTCCAAGGAGAAAAGGCCAAGTTCACTCAACCTATTCTCATAAGGCATGTTCCCCAATACAGGCAACATCCTTGTAAATCTCTTCTGCACCCTTTCTATGGTTTCCACATCCTTCCTGTAGTGAGGCGACCAGAACTGAGCACAGTACTCCAGTGGGGTCTGACCAGGGTCATATATAGCTGCAACATTACCTCTCGGGTCTTAAACTCAGTCTCATGATTGATGAAGGCCAATACACCGTATGCTCCTTTAACCACAGAGTCAACCTGCGCAGCTGCTTTGAGTGTCCTTTGGATTCAGACCCTAAGATCCCTCTGATCCTCCACACTGCCAAGAGTCTTACCAGTAATACTATATTCTGCCATCATAACAGACCTACCAAAATGAACCACCTCACACTTATATGGGTTGAACTCCATCTGCCACTGGCCACCGACCTCCATGCAGAACCTGACCTGTCTACAATCACTCTTTGCCTTCTGTGGGCAAGCCATGTCTGGATCCACAAAGCAATGTCCCCTTGATCCATTGACTCCTTAATTTCTCAATAAGCCTTGCATGGGGTACCTTATCAAATGCCTTGCTGAAATCTACATACACTACATCTACAGCTCTACCTTTATCAATATGCTTAATCACATCCTCAAAAAATTCAGTCAGGCTCGTAAGGCACAACCTTAAGGCTCTTAAGGCCTTTGACAAAGCCATGCTGACTATTCCTACTTAAGTTATGCCTCTCCAAATGTTCACAAATCCTGCCTCTCAGGATTTTCTCCATCAACTTAATTGCCACAGAAGTAAGATTCACTTGTTTATAATTTCCTGGGCAATCTTTACTCCCTTTCTTGAATCAATGAACAACATATGTAATCTCACAGTGCTCCAAAACCTCTCCCA
The DNA here is from genome assembly GCF_048418815.1 of Hemitrygon akajei. Classification (NCBI taxonomy): domain Eukaryota; kingdom Metazoa; phylum Chordata; class Chondrichthyes; order Myliobatiformes; family Dasyatidae; genus Hemitrygon; species Hemitrygon akajei. Next base: position 35,743,451 of record NC_133138.1, on the reverse strand, counting down.
TCCCCATTGAAGATGCAAAGATCATTATCAGAGGCTCAGCAATCTCTTCCCTCAGCTCCCACAGAAGCCTGGGGTATACCTCACCTGGTCCCGGTTACTTATCCAACTTGATGCTTTCCAAAAGTTCCAGCACATGCTCAAGCTTTTCATTCGATATAAGTCATCCCTGCAATTGCAAAGATCCTTTTCCATAGTGAATACTGAAGCAAAGTATTCATTAAGTACCTCTGCTATCTCCTCTGGTTTTGTACACACTTCCCCACTGTCACACTTGATTAGTCCTATTCTCTCATATCTTATCCTCTTGCTCTTCACATACTTGTAGAATGCCTTGGAGTTTTCCTTATTCCTGTCCACCAAGCCCTTCTCATGGCCCCTTCTGCTTCTCCTAATTTCCAGCTAGCCTTAAAAAATCTTCTAGATCTCTACTGTTACCTAGTGTTTTGAACCTTTCGTAAGCTCTTCTTTTCTTTTTGACTAGATTTATAGCAGTCTTTGTACACCATGATTCCTGTACCTTACCTATGAAGATCTCCACGCAAATATCCCCTGAACATTTGCCACATTTCTACCGTATGTTTCCCTGAGAACATCTGTACCCAATTTATGCTTCCACGTTCCTGCCTGAAAGCCTCATGTTTCCTCTTACTCCAATTAAACGCTTTCCTAACTTGTCTGTTCCTATCCCTCTCCAAAGCTATGGTAAAGGAAATAGAATTGTGATCACTATCTCCAAAATGCTCTCCCACTGAGAGATCTTGACACCTGACCAGGTTCATTTCCCAATACCAGATTAAGTACAGTCTCTCCTCTTGTAGGCTTGTCTACATACAGTGTCAAGAAACCTTCCTGAACTCATCTAACAAACTCTACCCCATCTAAACCCTTTACTCTAGAGAGATGCCAATTGATATTTGGGAAATTAAAATCTCCCACCATGTCAACCCATATAACCATATAACAATTACAGCACGGAAACAGGTCATCTCGGCCCTTCTAGTCCATGCCAACGCTTACACTCACCTAGTCCCACTGGCTGGCACTCAGCCCATAACCCTCCATTCCCTTCCTATCCATATACCTATCCAATTTTACTTTAAATGACAGTACCGAACCTGCCTCTACCACTTCTACTGGAAGCTCATTCCACAAACACTGATATTATTGCACCTTTCCAGAATATGTCTCCCTATCTGCTCCTCAATGTCCCTGTTACTATTGGGTAGTCTATAAAAAACACCCAGTAGAGTTATTGACTCCTTCCTATTCCTAACTTCAACCCACAGAGACTCAGTAGACAATCTCTCCATGACTTCCTCCTTTTCTGCAGCCGTGGTACTATCTCTGATTAACAGTACCATGCCCCCACCTCTTTTGCCTCCCTCCCTGTCCTTTCTGAAACATCTAAAGCCTGGCACTCGAAGTAACCATTCCTGCCCCTGAGCTATCCAAGTCTCTGTAATGGCCACAACTACATAGCTCCAAGTACTGATCCACACTCTAAACTCATCCGCTTTGATCATGATACTCCTTGCATTAAAATAGACACATCTCAAACCACCAGTCTGAGCCCATTCCTTCTCTGTCACCTGCCTATCCTCCCTCTCGCACTGTCTCCAAGCTTTCTCTTTTTGTGAGCCAACCACCTCTTCCTCCGTCTTTTCAGTTTGGTTCCCAACCCCTCAGCAATTCTAGTTTAAACTCTCCACAATAGCTTTAGCAAACCTACCTGCCAGGATATTGGTTGGTCCCCCTGGGATTCAAGTGCAACCCGTCCCTTTTGTACAGGTTATGCCTGCCCCAGAAGAGGTCCTAGTGATCCAGAAATCTGAATCCCTGTCCTCTGCTCCAATCTCTCAGCCACACATTTATCCTCCACCCCACTCTATTCCTATATTCACTGTCACGTGGCACAGGCAGTAATCCCAAAATTACTACCTTTGAGGTCCTGCTTCTCAGCTTCCTTCCTAACTCCTTGTAGTCTGTTTTCAGGACCTCCTCCATTTTCCCACCTATGTTGTTGGTACCAATATATACCACGATCCCTGGCTTTTCTCCTTCGTGGATGCGATCAGAAACATCCCGGACCCTGGCACCTGGGAGGAAAACCTCCATCCGTGTTTCTTTCCTGCACCCACAGAATTGCCTGTCTGACCCCCTAACTATAGAGTCCCCTATCACTGCTGCCATCCTCTTCCTTTCCCTACCCTTCTGAGCCACAGGGCCAGACTCTGTGCCAGTGGCGCGGCCACTGTTGTTTCCCCCAGGTAGGCCGTCCCTCCCAACAGTACTCAAACCGGAGTACTTATTGTTAAGGGGGACAGCCACAGGGGTACTCTCTAGTATCTGATTCTTGGCCTTCCCTCCCCTGACTTTTTCCCACTTATCTGTCTCACGAATCCCTGGTGTGACTACCTGCCCAAAGCTCCTCTCTGTCACTTCCTCACTCTCTCTGACCAGATGAAGGTCATCGAGCTGTATTTCTAGTTCCCTAATGTTGTCCCTAAAGAGCTGCAGGTCGATGCACCTGGCACAAATGTGGCCGGCCGAGAGGCTTGGAGTCTCCAGGACTTCCCACATCTGACACCAAGCACAGAACACTGGTCTCACACATACTTCTTGGCTGTATTCTACACAGATAACCTACCTGGCCACGACCTAATTATAAAGCCTTCCTACTCTGTTTCCCTTCAACGCCGTCGCTCACTCATCTGATGCCCGCTTTTAAACTCTTCTCACTGTTCTACCTGGCTGACTTCCACACACAGCCGTGCCCCGATCAAACTGCTGAAAATAACCTTCTCCTTTTAAACTGCTCCCACTGTTCTAACTGGCTGACGTCTATGTGCTTGCACAGTTGTGCCCCGATCAAACCGCCGAAGAAATAACTGTCTCCTTTTAAACTCTTCTTGCTGTTCTAACCAGCTGGCGTTCACGTGTTTCCGCAGTCATGCACATATCACACCACTGAAGAAATAACCATTTGATGCCATTCTTTACCAGCAGAGTCAAACCATTCCCTCTGCCTACCTTCCTATCCCTCTGACAGAATGAGTAACCTTGGACATTCAGCTCCCAACTGCAATCATCCTTCAGCCACGATTCAGCGATGGCCGCAACCGCATACCTGACAATCTGTAGTACTGCAGTGAGATTATCCACCTTATTTCTTATACTCCATGTATTGAGATATAACACTTCGAGTACTGTAATTGCTACTGTTTTTGATTCTGCATCCCTAATGCACTGATACTCACTACAATTTTGTCTTATCATCTGCCTGCCCTTCCTGACAGTCTGATTGCATGCTATCTTTATTTTTTTTACCATCTATCCTATTGAGTCCCTTCACTCCAGTTCCCACTCACCTGCTAAATTAGCTTAAACCCTCCGCAACAGTACTAACAAACCTGTTCTTGAGAATATTGGTCCTTCTTGGATTTTGGTGCAATCAGTCCCTTCTGTACAGATCATACCTCCCCCAGAAGAGATCCCAATGACCCAAGAACCCGAAACCCAATCTCCCACATCAGTTCTCAGCCACGCATTGATCTGCCAAATCATCCTGATTCGACCCTCACTGGCGGATGCACCAGGCATTAATGCAGAAATTACAACCTTGAAGGTCCTGCTTCTCGGGTTTCTGCCTAGCTCTCTAACTTCTCTCTTCAGCATCTCTTTGCTTTTCTTTCCTATGTCACTGGTACCAAATCGCACCAAGAGATCTTGCTGATCTCCCTCTCTCTCTGAAATGCTGTGGACGCAGTCCGAGACATCCCTGACCCTGGCACCTGGGAGGGAACATACCATGCGGGTGTCCTGTTCACATCCACAGAATCTCCTCTGACTATTGATGTCCCAGTTCCTGAAGTTCTACCTTGGCCCAGCTTTATAATCAAAAGCTTCACTGGACATACTCTGTAAATCTTAAGTAACTAATCATTTGATTTATTTGAATGCTTCTGAAACTTCATTAAAATCAATCCCCTTGTTCTGCAAATCTCAGGTATAGATGTAGCTGCTACATAGCTTGGTAGGGTCAAACAGGAGCAAAGAGAGAGCGAGATTTAGCTGGGATATAGGTTAAGAACATTCACACACACACACACACACACACACACACACACACACACACACACACACACACACACACACACACACACACACACACACACACACACACACACACACACACACACACACACACACACACACACACACACACACACACACTTCTTAAGCCAAAGTTCCTTTATATAGACTATATGACATTTTTCACTTGATTGCTTCTTTCAACTCTCGGACGTAAAACTCAGAAGTTCAGAAAAACTCGAGTCGAGACTTTATTCTTGGTCTAAGTACGTAAACCCTGAGGTAGTGTCTGCAGTCATTCATTTCAGCATGAAACTGGCTGAGCAATGTGTCAAGCTGAACTTTGTGAATCCTCGGTAACACCTGCCTCTCTAACTGTTCTTTAACTACTCTGATTGACCTCCTGATGGCTCTAATGGAAGCTGGATGAGACGAAGGTATGAGGGTGTGTTTGATTCTGTTCCTTGACTTGAGGTTTGCCAGAAAAAAAGCAGATCGAAGCATCGCCAGAAACAAGCTCTGCAAGCAAGCCATTCAGTTCTCAGCTCATTGCTGGCATGTCAGCATAGTACATGACCCCAGCTGATTCACTCCAATACAATGTGTGTAATCACTGACCAGGATGCACATACCCTATCTCGGAGGAGTCTACTTTCATTCCTTGAAAAGGTCTAAAAGTTCAAGAACATGACTACAAGGGAACTTTTGGTGGCTTGTTACTAGTAGCAGAGCAATCACTCAGCCTGAATATGATGTTCTCCTAAGGGGTTGTCCATTGATGGGTCCTTAGGTGGCTGTGGAGGCTGCTCTAGGTTCCACATATTCTGGTGTAGTGTGGACAAGAGTAAGTGGTGGCTCTGGTTAGTTGCTGGGTCTTCTGGTTTTCAGTCTCTCCTTTTGCAGCTGCGACACAGCATTCTTATGTAGCACATCTCCCTCTTGAACAGATTTCCTCCACATGTATTAATGGAGTGCAATGTCTTCCCAGTTTATAGATGTAATGTTGAATCTTTTCAGGTTGACTTTGACGTTGTCTTTGAAGCATTTCCTTTGGCCACCCAGGGGCTCGCTGACCTTCTTTCAACTGAGAGCTAGGGATCTGTTTGGGGAGATGTGTGTTAAGTATCCAGATGACATGACCTAGATATTGAAGTTGGCATTGCTTTATCGTGCTGGAGATGCTGTCCATGTCGGTCTCCTCCAGAATGCTGGTGTTAATGCATCTTTCCTTCCAGATGAACCTCAAAATCTTTCATAAGTGGGTTTGGTGGTATTGTTCCAAGTATTTAGGTGCCTACTGGAGGTGGTTCAAAGTTCACAGTAAACTATTTATCTGCCACCATATGTAACACTGAGATTTATCTTCTCACAGACATTCACATTAAATAAAAAGAAACAACAAAAATAAAACAAGTGTAACCATCTCAACATGACTCGTATGCAAACTTGGCTCTTTAGCTAACTCTGCTAATGGCCATGTGACTCAGCAGTAAGAAGGCCACCTTTTATAAACAATATATGTCCAGTGTCAGTATGATTTGGGGTTCAACTAAACAGGAAAGTGAGGATGTTTGGAACATTGATTGTTGCAAATGCTCCATTACTGCTCCTTGTAAAGTTATCATTTGATAGAAAATCAACAGATTGAGCATTGGCGTAAAATTATAAAGAAATATATTTACCAAATCTACAGTTACAGGAAAAAGAAATAAAAGGACCCATTACAGATAAATCAACCCAATGTGCACATAAACATTGGAGCTCATTTCTAGAGTAGTCAGAGTACATCACTTTACTCCCAACTAGACTCATGGTCTGTGTGAAATCACCCACCACAGTCTGAACTCCCTTCAAAGAACATCTTCGAGGGAACTGGCTCTATTTGTATTGACCCTTCCTCTTTGGAGCCATTCATCATTACAAAGCATTTCTTACAACGGGACTCTCCTTCAAATGGAATTCTGTGGCAACTTCCCTTGTGCCCTGCTTAGGAACTCCCGTCACAGAGACCTCAAACCAGACTATTATCCGTCAGGAATCTCTTCCTGCCTAGCTCTCGAGAAACTTCTCTCATGTCCAACCATCCTGATTGGCTGACACAACACTCCTAAGCTGAATGACAAGGCTCCTTAATTTCAGCCAAAACCAAAACACTCTTACCAGCAGGACACACTGCTTTTACAGAAATTGCTAAATTAAAATACCTCACAGCATAGCACTAGAAATCTTAACCAGGGCATTATACAAGCAAGATTATAATAATAAATAAATAAGCAATAAATATGGAGAACATGAGATGACGAGTTCTTGAAAGTGAGTCCGTAGGCTGTGAAATGTTTTAGTGCTGGGGTTAGTGGAGCTGAGTGAAATTATCCCCTTTGGTTGATAATTTGGTTCACGAGCCTGATGGTTGAGGGATAATAACTGTTCCTGAACCAGGTGGTGTGAGTCCTGAGGCAGCAGCATGGCCTGGCTGGTGGGAGTCCCTGATGATGGCTGCTGCTTTCCTGTGACAGTGCTCTATGAAAATGAGCTCAATAGTGGGGAGGGTTTTACCTGTGATTGACTGGGCCATATCCATACCTTTCATTTGCTTTTTCATTCAAGGGCATTGGTGTTTGCAGACCTGGCCATGATGCAGCCAATCAATATACTCTCCACCACACATCTATAGAAGTTTTAGAAGACATGCCAAGTCTTCACAAACTTCTAAGAAAGTAGAGGCACTGTCATGCTTTCTTTGTGATGGCACTTACTGTACGTGCTGGACCCAGGACAGATCCTCTGAAATGATAACACCAAGGAATCTAAAGTTCCTGACCCCTTCCACCTCTGTTCTCTCAATGAGAACTGGCTCATGGACATCCAGCTTCCTCCTCCTGAAGTCAATGAACAGCTCCTTGATCTTGCTGACATTGAGTAAGTCACAGCACCACTCAGCCAGTTACAATCTCCCTTTGATATGCTGATTCATTACCACCTTTGATTTGGCCAATGACATCAGTGTCATCAGCATATTTAAATATGGATACAATCATACAATCATAACTATAAAGCGAGTAGAGCAGGGCCTAAGCACACAACAACCTTGAGGGGTACCTGTGCTGATGAAGATTGTGGAGATGTTGTTGACAATCTGAACTGACTGGGGTCTGCAAGTGAGGAATTTGAGGATCCAGTTGCACAGGGAGGTATTGAGATCCAGGTCTTGGAGGGGATGATAGTATTAAATGCCCAGCTCTAGTCAATGAAGAGCATCTTAATCTACGCATCTTCACTGTCCAGATATTCCAGGGTTGAGGGAAGAACCAATGAAATTGCACCTGCTGTGAACCTGTTGTGACAGTAGGCAAACTAGAGTAGATCCAAGTTGCTCCTCAGCCAAGGAGTTGATAGGTTTCATCACCATCCTCTCAAAGCACTTCATCAAAGTTGATATAGCAGCTACTAGATGACAATTATTGAGGCAATTTATCTTCTTAGGCATTGGTATAACTGAAGCCTGCTTGAAGAAGGTGGGTACCTCATACTGCTAAAGTGAGAGGTTAAAAATATGAGTGAGCACTCCAGCCAGTTGATCAGCACAGGTCTGCTGTACTTGGCAAGATACCCCATCTGTGCCCAATGCTTCCCATAGGTTCACCCTCCTGAAGGATGCTCTCACATCGTTCTCAGGGACAGAAATCACAGGGTCATTGGGGCTGCAGATATTTGTGAAGATGCCTCTATGTTTTGATGGCAGTCCAGGATTCAGTTACATATAGAAATGGACACATAGTCTGCATATATAGAATAGTGCAGCACATTACAGGCCCTTCGGCCCACGATGTTGTGTCGACCCTCAAACCCTGCCTCTCATATAACCCCCCACCTTAAATTCCTCCATATATCTGTCTAGTAGTCTCTTAAGTTTCACTAGTGTATCTGCCTCCACCACTGACTCAGGCAGAGCATTCCATGCACCAACCATAACCTGTAGACCATAAGTTTTGTATTTTGCAGAATTCAAAGATATTTTTCCTTAACCTTGTATAGGCTTCACAATCACGCTGGTATTAGAGCTGGATAGCATGATTGTGCAAAGTTCCTTATCGGCCTAGTAAGTTAGTTTTCCTAGTAATTTAACTACAAGGCAGTATATTGTTACTTTATTGTTTCATGAAGGAATGTGAATGTAATGGAGTAATGTGAATGTGTTAATATTTGTTCACGTAGCATGAGTGAGGAAAATTTGTTTCAGGGTCTACCCTATTATGTTTGGAAGATAAACATATATATGTTTGGTGGGTTTACCTTAGTTAAGACGTTAGTTATTCATACTTTGATGCTATGTGTAAGATAGAGGGTTGGTGGGATTCTAATGTTGTTTGTATTGTTTTTAGAATTGCCACCACAGTATTGGTTTTGTATATTTTGGTTTATTTATTTCCATTCAGCATATGTTACTTAGTTGATACATAGGTGTGTGGACTGAAATTAAGCTGAGATTGTAGCAACAGGAACAGTGTTTTTATAAATTAATTTTGTTATTTTAATTTTGGTACCTTTTTGCATTAAAACATCTAAAACAGATAAGGGAATTAAAGACCCAAAAATGTACATTTTTTTACCTGAGTGCGTATTTTTCCCGGGGTACAAAATTTGATTTGCTTTTTCAGCACAGCATTGCGGGCTGAATGGCCTGTTCCTTTACCGTACGGTTCCATGTTCCATGTCCTGAATGTTAAAAGGTTGGCACAATACCAAAGGACCTGTACTGTGCTGTAATGTTCTATGTTCAAATTAGCATTTAACAGCAGCAGCACAGTGCACTGACAAAGTTAAGTTAGCATAAACATAATTAATATAAATGATCCTAAAACATCATTTATTACTAGACCTGAGAAATTCTGCAGTTGCTGAAAATCCAAAGCAACTCACACAAAGTGCTGGAGGAAATTAACAGGTCAGGCAGCATCCATGGAAATGAACAGATGTTAATTTGCGGTGTGCCCCTTCTTCAGGACAGCTGTTACTGGAGATATTGTGGCTGCAGGTTTCAACTGTGAAAGGGAAACATGAGAATACTTTACTATTCCCTTGGAATTGATTTATTATTGTCATACATATTGAGGCAGAGTGAAAAGTTTGCTTCTCTAAGAGCTGACTGCAAGATGCCACCTTTATTCAGTGCCAAAAAAATTGCAGATGCTGGAAATCTGAAATAACATCCTTCATCAGATCGGGCCAAAATGCACACAGTACTCCACCTGTGTCTTTAACTCCAGAGGTTTATATAGTTGTTATGGTCTCTGCTTTTATTTTTTATGTCAGTCATCCTGTGTCCCTTCTCAGGAAAAACTCCTTTCAGGAAACACTGTGTTCCTTACCACCAGGTTCAGAAACAGTTATTACATGTCAGTCATCAGGCTCCTGAACCAGGGAAGATAACTTCAACACTGAACTGATTCCACAACCCACGGACTCACTTTCAAGGACACTACTACTCACATCCTCAGCATTTATATAGTATTTATTTATTTACTTTGATACACAGCACAGAACAGGCCCTTCCAGCCCAACAAGCTGCATCACCCAGCAACCCAACACTTTAACACTAGCAACAGAAAATCTGCAGATGCTGGAAATCCAAAGCAACACACACAAAATGCTGGAGGAATGCAGCAGGCCAGGCAGCATCTATGGAAAAGAGTACAGTTGATGTTTTGGGTTGAGACCCTTCAGCACTACTGGAGGGAAAAAGATGAGGAGTCAGAGTTAGAAGACTTTAACACTAGCCTAATCACAGGACAATTTATAGCCTGCAGAGGAGAGGATGACACAGTGGTGCCAGGATAACAACTTCTCCCCCAATGTCCAACAAACAAAAGAGCTGATTGTGGATTACAGGAGGAACGGAGACAGACTTGGCCCAATCAACATCAATGGGAAAGCAGATGAGAGGGTGAGTAGTTTCAAGTTCTTCAGTATACACATCACCGATTATCTCACCTGGGCTATACAGACTGGCTTTGTGGCAAAAAAAGAGCACAACAGCGTCTCTTCCACCTCAGGTGACTGAATAAGTTTGGCATGGGCCCCCAAATACTTAAGACCTTCTACAGGGGTACCACTGAGAGCATCCTGACTGGCTGTATCACCGCCTGGTACGGGAACTGCACCAATCTTGATGGCTGGGCACTGCAGAGAGTGGTACAGACAGCCTAGCACATCTGTGGATATAGACTTCCCTCCACTGAGGACAGTCATAGCAGCAGGTGCAGAAAGATTTTAGATCACCAGTCACCCCAGCCATAAACTGTTTCAGCTGCTTCTGTCTGGCAAACACTACCACAGAATTAAAGCCAGGACCAACAGGCTATGGGACAGCTTATTTCTGCAAGCCATTAGACTTTTAAATTCACACGTCTGTACATTGCAACTAAGTCATAATGCAAAAAATTTTTACTACCTCATGTTGTGGGATGGCTGTAAGATTTAAATAAATTCTAAATGACCAATTAACCTAGTAAGTGGTATGACTTTGGACTGGGGAAGGAAACCAAAGCACCTGGAGAAAACACATTCGGCCATGGGGAGAACGTACAAACTCCTTACAGATGCTGCTGGAATTCAACTTTAAATTCCAATGCTCCTGTTACAAGGATCTACCCCTTAGTAATAACGTTCATTTGATTATTTAATCATTATTATCAATCTGTCTATCTATGTATTTTTTTATTTATTATCATTATTATTTGGGGTTTTTGCATTTGCAGTTTGTCTTCTTTTGCACATTGGATTTTTTGTCAGTCTTTATGTGTAGTTTTTCATTGATCTGTTGTATTTCTTTGTTCCTGTGAAAGCCTGCAAGAAAATCAATCTCAGAATGGTACATAGTGTCATGCGTGCATTGATAATAAATTTACTTTGAACTTCTTCAGCATCTTACCTAACCCTTCCTACAATCTTCAGGGATGCTGGGAATTGTAAAGGAAACCTTCTGTCCCTCAGTATCTCTAGAGCGACCATTCATATGTCTGCTCTACCCTTTTTTGTCCTCTGAAGTGCATCACACTTAATCAGGAATAAGTTCCATCGAGCACTTCTCTACCCATGTGATCATTATGTATCCTGCGCTGGAGCCCTGAGCCTGTCATTCTCTGCAAGTCCGATGGTGGAAGCGAAAGTCAAGTCTAATGACTGTGAATCTGAAAGTCGAAGTCACTTTTTATTGTCATTTCGACCATAGCTGCTGGTACAGTACACAGTAAAAACAAGACAACGTTTTTCAGGACCATGGTGCTACATGAAACAGTACAAGAACTACACTGAACTACGTGAAAACAACACAGAAAGAAAAACTACACTAGACTACAGACCTACCCAGGACTGCATAAAGTGCACAAAACAGTGCAGGCATTACAATAAATAATAAACAAGACAATAGGCACAGTAGAGGGCAGTAAGTTGGTGTCAGTCCAGGCTCTGGGTATGGAGGAGTCCGATGACTTGGGGGAAGAAATTGTTACACAGTCTGGCCCGCCGGAGCCTGGAGGCCAAAGCTGTTACGAGACACCCCCAACCACACCAGCTTCTGAGATTTAAATGCTTTAACTAGCACAGCCTCTTTAAGGGCTTAGGACAGTGCTGTTAATTGGTAATCATGATTTGGGTACCAAGTATTGAGCTTTTAAGGAGCACCTGAACTGTGGTTAGGTGCTCAGTTGTAAGCCTACTGGTGGTTTTGACTAGCGTTTGATTTGTGCTCAGCTTCACAATACCATTTGAGACCATACCTCGATTCCATCCTCAGATGCTCCAGCATTTAGGTCCAAGCCATTCTCATCAAGGACTCTCGTATCACCAGTACCGCCCCAGCAGGGTATTAAAGTCTTTCGTCCGCTCAGAGAGGAAAATCATGAGTGGACAGCTAGACCTGTGACCCAGGCAGTAACACAGGTCTCAGACTTTTCCTTTGACTCTGTTCTTCAAGTAGAGGCAGCAAAACCTCACTTGCCCTCAGTGTTGGACAAGATCTTCTACTGCAGTAACCCAAACCATGGCTTCATGTTCCAGAAAGACAGGCAGAGGAGAACCAAACTGGCATTCCAGTGATAGTGTCCCATTTACCGAGTGCTGTAAGGTGTAGTGGGTGGCCTCTGCCCATATCAAATGGTCACACCACGCATCAAATCTTTCCAAGGACAGACATCTCAGGGTACGTTCTAAATCTTGGTTGGTCTGCTCAGTCTGGGAGTTGGACTGTGGGTGAAACCCAGAGGAAAGGCTTGCTGTTGGCCCAGTCAGTTTCCAGAAAGCCTTCCAGAAAAATGATGAGAATTGTAGACCACGATCCGAGACACTGTCCATCGGGAAATCATGGACCGTGAAGGCCTGGTCCAGGACAGTCTCTGCCGTCTCCACTGTAGAAGGTAGCTTATCCAAAGCAATGAACTTTCAGACTTTTGAAAACTGATTGACTAACACCATGATGACCAATTTTCCCTTGGGATGCATTTGGCCCTCCAACTCTGCGCCCGGCGTTTGCTTCTTCTTCGTATAGAAGAAGGATGGGAGTCTGCGGCCTTGCATTGATTACAGAGGGCTGAATCACGTAACCGTCAAAATATTGTTACCCTTTTCCACTCATGAACACCGATCTTGAGATTCTCCAAGGGGCAAGAGTATTCTTTCTGACTTGCATACTGTTCGAGGTGTTTGGCAATACCTTGAGAACTGGGAGGGATTTCGATCGGAGGACTGGGGCTGGGTGCCAGAAGGAGACATCCTGGATCTTCTCTCATCCACAATGACCATCACTGCCTCTCTGAGCAACCAAGGGCGTCAGGAGTTGGCTGTAGTGGAGGGGATCCTGTACGAGACGCTCCCAACCGTGCCAGCTTCCGAGATTTAAATGCTCTGACTCTCTGGAGTATGGATAGCTGGTGTGGTCTCTTTAAGGGCTTAGGACATTCCCGTTAATTGATAATCACATTTTGGGCACCAAGAATTGAGTACTTTAGGAATACTTAAAGCTACTGCAGGTTCAGTGATCAATCAGAAGCCTACCAGTGATTTTTGTCTAACGTTTGTTTTTTGCTCAAGGTCTCAATCCCGTCCTCAGATGCTCCAGCATTTGGATCCAAGCCAACTTTCTCAAGGACTCTCGTCACAGAAAGCAGTCTTCCCTGGGGTGGGAGGTGAGTGGGAGGGAGAAAAGGGACTTGTTGAGTTCTGCTTTGTCCTTTCTGCATTGATCTGCCCAGGTGACGAGGTGGAGATACGTTCCTACCAAAGGAGCTGAAAGCTATAAAGCCATGGGAGCAGATGGTGGATGGTCGTATGAACAGCTGATGCATATCACAAGTCCTGGTTATGTGACTACTGACATCAGCAAACAATCGCTAAAGATTATTGATAATGGCTGACATCACCTGTCTTGTAAAGACACTGCCCAGAAGAAGACAATGGCAAGCCATTTCCATAAAAAAAATTGCCAAGAACAATCATAGTAATGGAGAGAGAATAAAATCAACAATGTGAAGGGGGTTTTCCCTACTGGCAAAGACAGGTGGAAGACCATGATCACCCACAACATACCACATGGCTTATGATGATGATGATGATGATATTGTATGGCTGAACATGGTGGGCACGTTATGTTGGCACCGGAATATGTGGCAACCATTGTGGGCTGCCTCCCAGCACACCCCTAGGTGTGCTGGTTGTTAACACAAGTGATGTATTTCACTATATGTTTTGATGTACATGTGAATCTGAATCTAACCATGGCTCGGCTCCTCATTCCAAAGGTGCTGAGTGTTCACAGCATTTTTATTTGCTTTTATTCAGATTTCAGCATCAGCAATTAAAAACGAGGTTTTATTTATTGAGATTAACAAATTTAATGACATATGTTGCTGATATTAAACCTGATTGTGATTCTAGAATAGGCCCTTCCAGCCCTTTGAGTTGTGCCACCCAGCGACACCCAATATAAGTCTAGTTTAATCACAGGACAAATTACAATGACCTATTAACCTAGCAACTGGTATGTCTTTGGACTGTGGGGAAAAGCCAGAGCACCCGGAGGAAACCCATGTGTTCAAGGAGAGAATGTACAAACTCCTTTCAGGCACTGTCATGAACTAAAGCGACAGTGACTCACTGTCATGTGTCACTAGTACTGTAAATCTTTGTGCTAACCACTATGTTGCTGTGCAGCCACCTGACTTCATCTTACTGTTGAGTTCACTGCCTCCTCTGTCCCAGAAATGTCACCTTGGTCAGGAAGGATTTTTTTTTTATTCTCAGTGCTTTCTGAAAAAGGGCACTTGGCCTGAATCATTCACTCAGTTTCTCTCTTCACAGCTGCTGCCTGACTAGCTGGGTACTTCCAGCACGTCCTGTTTTTATGTCGAGTTTCCCAACACTCCCTTCCCCCCAAAAAAGTAATTTCACTCTCTATCTCTCTTTCCTCCTTTAAGAGGTACTTCAGAACCCAATTCTAGAAACAAGCATGTGCTCACTCAGCCTCCTATCGAGTTATGTGTTGATTTTTGTGGAGTGGATGCACTATAAATTCTTGGAGAGCTTTGCTATATTCAAAGAGCCTAATCAATAGAGGTTGACATGTGCTGCACTGATATTGAAGTGGTGTTGCAAACCTAGATATTGTAGATATTAAGAGATTTTAGAGACTGCTAGTGCAGTAAAAGATGTTATAGAGCAAGGGTTCCTCAACTTCTTTATGCCATGGACCACTATCTTAATCTGTAGACCCCAGGTTGGGAACCCCTGGTTTGGAGGAATGATGGGATTGAATATACAATACTGTCAGGAACCCGGCGTGGTCCTCAGCTGCTGTGACCATCCACTTCAAGGTTCGATGTGTTATCCAATCAGAGATGTTCTTCTGCGCATCACTGTTGTAAGGAGCAGTGCAGTAACATAGTAGTTAGCAAAATGCTTTGCAGTGCAGGCGACCCAGGTTCAATTCCCACCGCTGCCTGTAAGGAGTTTGTACGTTCTCCCCATGACTGCATGAATTCCCTCCCAAGATGTACTGGCCGGTAGGTTAATTGGTCATTGTACATCGTCCTGTGATTAGGCTCAGATTAAATCAGGGAATTGCTTGGGGGTTGTGGCTCAAAGAGCCAGGAGGACTTATTCCAACAAATAAATAAATAAACCTGTGGTTATTTGAGTTACTGTCACCTTTCTGTCAGCTTGAACCAGTTTGGCCATTCTCTTCTGATCTCTCTCATTAACAATGCATTTTTGTGGACAGGACTGCCGTTCACTGGATTTACTTTGTTTTTCACACCATTCTCTGTAAATTCTAGAGACTGTTGTCTGAGGAGATCAGCAGTTTCTCAGATACCCAAGTCACTGGTCTGGCACCAACAATTATTTCACAGTCAAAGTCACTTAGACCACATTCCTTCTCCATTCTGGTGTTTGATCTGAACAACAAATGAACATTCTTAGGCTTCAAGCTGGGTACAGCTATCAATTATAACCAACATTTTGATGATAAACCCTGCCATCTTCCTCATGGACGAGGCCTGGGCACGTCTAGCCCAGTGGTATTTATACCTCTGTATTCTGTCCTTCCTGATTGGTTAGTCCTCATCCAGTCAGGTTTTAACTCTCCCACCTCGTTTACAATTGGATTGCAGTTCTTGCTGAATGAGACATTTGCCTTTGTTAAAATTCTTTCCCTCTAGTTTTATTTCAATGGCTTCCTTCACCAGTTGGTCCCAAAAGCCACTAGCGCAGCACAGAAGCTTTGTGCCATCGAAGTCAATCCTATGGCCATTGATTTGCTACTGCCTTCTGTATTCACAATGGCCGTAGGATTGACTTTGACAAACTTTAACAAAGACTAAGGTCTCGCTATAAGAAAAAACTGGAATTTGATTGTAAACAAGCTGGGAGAGCGAAGACCTGAATGTTTATTCCTCATCGAATCAGGATGGATGGAAAAGAGGGGTATAAATACCACTGGACTAGACCAGCCCAGGCATCATCCCTGAAGAAGATGGCAGAGTTTGTCATCGAAACGTCGGTTATAAAAGATACCTGTACCCGGCTGGAGGTCCGAGAAGAGTTTATTCTTCATATAAGCCGAGAAAACACTTGATCCTTTTTTTTTTTAAACAACTGAACCTCTTGAACATATCTGCATGTTTTATCGAGTTGCTGCCAAGTGACTGGCTGATGAGATATTTTAATTAACAAGCAGGTGTACAGGGGTACCTAATAAAGTGGCCACTGAGTGTATGTTTGTGATATTCTGCTGCTGTAGCCCAACCACTTAATGGTTTGATGTGCATTGCATACAGAGGTGCTCTTCTGTCCATTTGCCGTAACCTGTTTCAGACTCTCAAGGCTTTGGATCCCATTCGAAGGACCTGAACACAGAGCTCTAGACTGATGCGGTATTGCAGTACAGAGCAAGTGCTTGCATTAATAGGCATGCCGTATTTCAGGCATTAAAAAAGGCCCCGGTTACTCTCTCAGATCAATGAAAGAAATCTCATGAGATTTGTGAGTTTGTGGAAACTTACCTCTCTCTCAGTGGCTCTATAGCCTCTTCTCTGATTATTACCACATCACTGTTTGTGGGAGCTGGCTGTATTCAAATTGGCTGTCAAAATTCCTATATTACAACTGTAGTTAAACTCTGACAAGTAGTTAAATGGGCACTTTAGGATATTTTGAGATTCTGGATGATAGTTTATAATGGCATTTTTTGTGAGCTGTGTGTTAGTGCAGATGTTCCCATGGTGCTGTTGAGTTGGAGTTTAGACACAGGGATGATGAAGGAATGGTAATAAGAGATTCTGCAGATGCTGGGTATTTGAGCAACGCACACAAGGCACTGAAAGAATACAGCAGGAAGCAGCTTTAAAGGATAAGAAACTGTCAACATTTCAGGCCAAGACACGTCATCTGCTCCCTTCCTTTCAAGTTCTGGTGAAGGGTCTTGACCTTTTAATGTCGATAGCCCTCCATTACCCTCTCATTCATATATTTATCCAAACTTCTCTTAAGTGATAAAACTGAATCTGCATTCACAACTATAGTTCACACCACACTCACACCACCCCTGAGTGAAGAAGTCGTTCCTTCATAGGACATAGAACATAGAAGAGCACAGCACAGGACAGGCCACTGGGTTCACAATATTGTGCCAAACCAGCTAAAGAGAAAATCAAAAACACCCAAACACTAATGCCTCCTACCTATGCCACATTCATATCTCTTCATCTTCCTTACATCCATGTGCCTATCCAAATGTTTCTTAAGGGCCTCTAATGCCCTTGCCTCCACCACCATACCAGGCATTCCAGGCACCCACCACTCTCTGAGTGAAAAACTTACCCCACACATTGTTTTTGAACGTACCCTCCTCTTACCTTCAATGCATGCTCTCTGGTTTTAGATGTTTCAACCCTGAGAAACAGATACTCTCTGTCCATTCCATCTATGCCGCTCATTAATATTTCACCTTTCACCTTTACCCTATGACCTCTGGTTTTAGTCTTACCCAACCAGATGGGAAAACACCTGCAAACTTTCACCTTATCTATACCCTCATTATTGTGTAAACCTCTTTCAGATCTCCCCTCATTCTCCAACGCTCCAGTGAATAAAGTCCTAAACTATTTAACCTTTCCCCATAACTCAGGTCCTCGTATCTTGATGCTGTCTGTGCCACTATGAGCTTTCCTTCACCACTTAGAACAGCCTGGGTTCAATGAATCCCAGGAGATCCCAGGAGTCAGAGGGACTATAGCACCATTTCAACGATCTCATTATTCACTTGATGTTGCAGGATTGAATTATTTTTTAGTATTTTTATGTCTTTGCAATGTGGTGGCTGCTGGTAGTCCATCGTGCCCGACAATGACCTGAAACCTGTGCGGGAGAGTTTTTAAAGTTGAAAAGGCATTGCACAGGGGGCAGTTATACTCTCCTGGCCTCAGAAGTCTGGGTCCAGTGATATGAAAAAAAAGTCACAAACTGTGGTCTTCATTGGTTCCAGTGGATAACCATGACATCTTCTGTGCCTTGTCATGCCCTTTTCTCTCCTCAGAGTTTTGCCTTCTGCCTTCCTGGCCATTGGATCTCACTGTAGATCTCATCTGCCCAGTCCGCTGGAGCTGACTTTGCATTCTAGTACAGGCATGTCCCTATCTCACCAGGGTATGAGGCTGCTGTCTACCCTCACCTAGGTTAGCCCAGCTGTCAAACTGGTGCACCTGGCTTTTGACTGCTGTCGCATGCAAACAATTTCTTGGAGCCTAAGGTGAGAACTGTCTGCTGGGGATTAAAAGTGAATGAGTTGCCCAGAATGGACACAACACACCCCTTCATCAGAGGAGCTACCCCTCCTGCACACTCATTTACCCCCAGTGTACTGCCGCCACAAAACAACATACTTCACATAACTTAAGGAGGAGGCCCTCCATTTGTTGGGGTCGACCATGGACATTGCACCCTCACCATCTACATGATACTCAAGCCAGTAGGCAAGCTAGGGCAATAAGATATGGAGAACAACCTGCTGCCCAGGTAGCAAGCTCCCCTTCTCCATGCATCTGATGAATTCAAAGGAACAGCAGAGACCGATACACTTCGGCATCAGTGGCATCACAGGACTGCCTTAGGGACTCCAGCTCTGGATTTTTCCTCAGGCTTTACTGATGAAGCATTCCATATGAGTGAGTGTGAGGAGGTTTGAGATCAGAGTTTTCCTTCTCCTCGTTGAGCTGCCAACCACAGCTGACAAACCTCATTTGTTCAAAGTGATGAGTTTTAAGGTGCCTGTTACCCACTTTTGCCCTTCTCCTGTCAGTAGGAACTGTTCCACCGGGCTTAGTAGCTAAGCCACATGTGAAGGCCAGGAGCTGTAATTAGTTCTCAGAGGCTATTTGAGCCCCACACTATTGGAATCATCTAATAGGTAGTGGGAGCTTATCACCCCCACCCCCTAGAGCTTATCTCTCCCCACCCCCATCATCAGCTATGACGGCCTTAATGAACCACATCATCATTGAAGACAGCGATAATGGATCTGATTCCGATTCTGAGCCTGAGGATGCAGAATAGAAGATAGAACGTAGAGCAGTACAGCACAGGAACAGCAGGAACAGACATTCGGCTGACAATGTTGTGCCAAACCAATTCAATGAGTGAAAAAATGGTCACCCAAATGGCATTAACATTCCAACCCTGGGGAAAAGATACTCTCCACTCTGTCTATGCCTCTCATAATGTTATAAACCACTGTCAAACCTTCCCTCAGCCTTTGCCACTCCAGACAAAACAGCCCAGGTTTCCCTAATCTGCAGATGAAGTTATGAGAGAATATTTCTAAATACAATACTGAGCAAAAGTCTTAGGCCCATATATATAGCCAAGGTGCCTAAGACATTTGCACAGCAGTGTAGCAATTATATGTATTGTATTGTACTGTTGCCACAAAAACAAATTTCGTGAAATATGTGAGTGATGATAAACCTGATTCTAACATGTCTCTGTACTGTGGACTGGGAGTGGGAAAGGGGCGGGGAGAGGGGAATCATGGTTGGGAAAAGAGGAAGGGAGAAGGGAGGAAGTGGAAAGCATCAGAGAGACATTCTGTTATGATCAATAGATCAATTGTTTGGGTTCAAATGACCTTGCCTGGTGTATCAGGGCTGAGTGTGCCTGCACCCGTGCCACCTCCCCCCCAGCCCTGGCACTCCTGCTCTGCCCTCCTCTGGTGCTTCACCTTCGACATTCCTAACATCCTTTGCTCCCACCAGATTTACAAACTTACTCTCCGCTCCACATTGACAAATACAATATTGTGCAAAAGTTTTAGTCTTGGGCAGCTTAGGTGTATGTCTAAGGCTTTTGCACAGTACTGTATAACTTGCTTGGTAATTTTCTAAATTCTTTCCAGTCCAAAAGCACACTGACACTACAGAATAACAAGCAGAGAGTTTAGCGCTGAGTTTCTACACTGCGTTGACAAGGCAGTTATTTAAGCAGTGCTTCTTTGCAAAATGAATATGTTAACACCTTCTAGCATTCATATAATCAATGTCATGGACTTGTGGCTAAGTTAAGTCATTATGTCAAAAATCAATAACAAAAATGCTAATTTATGATAATATGTTCAGACCTAATCAGTCGTGACTTCTCAAATGTCCGATGTCTCCGCCCTCCCTGATTTTTGTGACTGAACACCTAGAAATTGTGTTGCAACTCATTTCTCCCGAAGGGTGATAAATTGCCATCTTGAGCTTAATTTTGTAAAATCACTCAAAATAAAAATTAACCGTTGACGCCCAGTTGATTAACGAAGTAATTATCTGAAAGCATTCGCATCCTCACTATCTTCTGTCATCAGCTGCTTCTGTGCGTTTTTGCTGCCTAAATACAGTTCTTTTTTTAAGATGTAACTCTAGATGCTAAGGTTAATTCTTGATTTGTTCAAAGTACTCAGTGATGTCCTGCACTTATCCTCTTTACACAGATAACTGATGTGCAGATTATGTCTGTCGTTTTCAGCATTTGAACCTTAATTACTTTTGCACACATCTCACTTGTACCTAATAAGCAAAAAACAAACCTGCCGATACTGGATATTCTGAAATACTGTAAAAGGAAAACATACCTGAAATAGCTGGTCAGGCTACAATTGTGAAGAGTTGTGTAGGCTTGGAGATGTAGTGGTGACTGTAACGCTATTACAGAGCAGGTGACACGGGTTGAATTCTTCTTGCTGACTGTAAGGAGTTTGTACAATTGCCCCATGACCCTGTAGCTTTCCACTGGGTGCTTTGGTTTCCTCCCCACATTCCAAAGACGCACGGGTTAATAGGTTAATTGGTCACATGTGTTCAATTGGGTGGTGTGGTCTCATCAGGCCGGAAAGGCCTGTTACTGTGCTGAATCTTTGAAATAAATAAAGAAAAGAAATTCAGATTCCAATTCACATTCAGGTTTGTTTATCACATGTATGCAGATGATCCTAAGATGGGTGGCGTTGCGGATAATGAAGCAGGTTTTCAAAGCTTGCAGAGAGATTTAGTCCAGTTAGAAGAGTGGGCTGAAAGATGGCAGATGGAATTTAATGCTGATAAGTGTGTGGTGCTACATTTTGGTAGAACTAATCAAAATAGGACATACATGGTAAATGATAGGGCATTGAAGAATGCAGTAGAACAGAGGGATCTAGGAATTATGGTGCATTGTTTCCTCAAGGTGGAATCTCAGGGTGGTGAAGAAAGCTTTTGGAATGCTGGCCTTTATAAATCAGAGCATTGAGTATAGGAGTTGGGATGTAATGTTAAAATTGTACAAGGCATTGGTGAGGCCAAATTTGGAGTATTGTGTACAGTTCTGGTCGCCAAATTATAGAAAAGATTTGGGAAAATAGACAGAGTACAGAGGAGATTTACTAGAATGTTACCTGGGTTTCAGCACCTAAGTTACAGGGAAAGGTTGAACAAGTTAGGTCTTTATTCTTTGGAGTGTAGAAGGTTGAGGGGGGACTTGATAGAGGTAATTAAAATTATAAGGGGGATAGATAGAGTTGACATGGATAGGCTTTTTCCATTGAGAGTAGGGGAGATTCAAACAAGAGGACATGAGTTGAGAGTTAAGGGGCAAAAGTTTAGGGGTAACACGAGGGGGAACTTCTTTATTTAGAAAGTGGTAGCTGTGTGGAACGAGCTTCCAGTAGAAGTGGTAGAGGCAGGTTCGATTCTGTCATTTAAAACAAAATTGTATATATATGGACAGGAAAGGAATGGAGGGTTATGGGCTGAGTGCAGGTAGGTGGGACAAGGTGACAGTAAGCGTTCAGCATGGACTAGAAGGGCCGAGATGGCCTGTTTCTGTGCTGTAATTGTTATATGTTTATATGTATATTGAAACATACAGTGAAATGTGCCAACAGTCAACACACGCAAGGATGTGCTGGGGCAGCAAACGAGTGTTGTTACACATTCTGGCACCAATGTAGTATACCCATAATGCTCAGCAGAGCAATACAGAATACAATAAGTGACAAAGCAACAACAGCAAAACAAGTTCTTTTCCTCCCACCCACTCACTCACATACACATTCCTTTAACAAGCTGTCTTTGGCCTCCAACATCCAGTGGACTTGCAGATTGACAGACATTGGGTCTTTGACTTCTCTAGCCACTGAAATTCACACACTCTGACCATCAGGCCTCAACCTCTGGAATTCCAATTGAGCTTCAGGCTTCGATCTGGAGTTCTGATTGACATTCGGGCTCTGATCTCCGATATTGACTGTAAGACTCTCCAATGATGACAGATAAGGATCCAAAATTCCAGGACCCAATCTCCAGACTTGCCAATGACAGGACCTCAAACTCTGATCTCACGTTTCTGGAGCCTCATGAGCCCTCATGCCCTCTGCCTGTATGGAACTCCCATCCCAGAACCTGCTAAAAGACTTACTGACCTGTGGGGACCACCAGCTCTCATCCTTTCTGGTATGTCGGGCCCCAACATACGACAGCAGACATCCCTTGTCACACGTCCACATCGCTGGTCTTCAGGTTTTCAAACACAGGGCAGATGTCTAGATGCAGGCCTGATCTCTAAATCCCCAACAGCCCTGTCGCTAAACCAGAGTTCTACACCAATGAAATAAACTGAGTTCTTATTTTATATATTGCTGGAGGAACACAGCAGATCAGGTAGTATCAGTGGAGACAAAGAGATGGTCAATGTTTCAGGTCAAGATCCTGCATCTTGAAATGTTGATTGTCCCCTTCCCTCACGGATGCTGCCATAACCCACTTATCATGCAGCAGTTTGATTTTTGCTCCAGATTACTGCATCTGCAGCATCTTATTTCCTCACATTTTATACAGGAGGCCTTTAATCAGACACTAAAACTGGAAATAAAAAACAGTGAAAGGAGATGGAATATGGAACATAGAACATTACAGCACAGCAAAAGCCTTTTGGCTGATGATGTTATGCCAGACTTTTATCTACTCTAAGACCAATTTAACCCTTCCCTCCCACATAACCTTTCATTTTTTTTCTACCATTCATGTGCCTATCTGTGTTTCTTAAATGCCCCTAATATATCTGCTGCCATGTATTTGCACTGAACTGTTGCTGCAAAACAGTAAATTTTATGTTATACAGTATTGTGCAAAAGTCTTAGGTACCTGAGATATATTTTTGCACAGTACTGTATTTGTCAACAAGGACACAGAGCAAAGTTGCAAAGGATGTTGGGAATGACAAGGGTGGGGTGCCGCTGGAAGGGTGTGGACTAGGTGGCAGAGACAGTGGGTGTGGGTACAGACACTCCCAGCCCTGAGATACCAGGTAAAGTCATTTGACCATAAACAATTGGTTTATTGATCATTACAGAATGTCATTTTGGTGTTTCCTGCACCCTCCCACTTTTCCCAACCATGAAGCTTCTACAATGGCGTGAGGTCTTTGTTTTAGTAGCCCTATAGTGCTTTCCAGTAGAGAACTTTTGGAAAAGGCAGTGTTGTCATCACGACAAGACAAAGTGGGAAGAAGTAGGAGACTAGGACACAGGCGAGACTAAGGCCCCACCCATATTCGGTCCTGATAGTTTTTTTTGACAGCTTGCGCTGTTTAAAGGCCTCTTCAATGCCTTCAAATGTCCTCAAACAATCTGTAAAAGTAGAGTAAATAAGACATATTAATAATGAATTAAAAATGTACTCCCTGCATGTTTCATTTCTGTTAATTAACTAAAACCATAAATATACACTGAAATAAATAAAAATAAACATTACTCTTAGCTAAACAGTTTTTAAAGGATGACTGGTGATGGTATTTAAGAGAATGGACCTGTGTCAGAATAGAATATTTTCATTCACGTTGGCACAGCTTTGTGGAGTGGCTGCTTCCATTTTGTATTGATGTACCATAGAAGGCATCAGATTCAGGTTCAGAGTCCAACTTAATTATCACATGTACATTGAAACATGCAGAGAGATGTGACACTGGCATGAAGAACCAACACACCCCAACGATGCACTAAGGACAGCCGGCAAACATCGTCACACATTCCACCTGGCTCAAGAACAACTCATATCTCTAAGACAATTGAACAGATCCTTAATGGAATAAGAAGGACTCTTGATCTTGTCATGGCCCTTGCACGTTACTATCTGCCTGTACCTCACCTTCTCCGTAATTACAACGCTATATAGTCATTCATTCATTATGTGCTGTGTCATATGACATAGGAGATCATAGTTTTTCCACGACCATGATTGTTCATGGTATAGTTTTTTCTGCAGAAGTGGTTTGCCATTGCTTTCTTCTGGGCAGTGTCTTTACAAGACAGGTGACCCCGGCCATTATCAATACTCTTCAGAGATTGTCTGCCCAGTGTCAATGGTCACATAACCAGGGCTTGTGATATGCAACACCTGCTCCCATGGCTTCACATAATCCTGGTCGGAGAAGGGGGTTTAAGCAATTGCTCCACCTTGTCTAAGGGTGACTTGCAGTCTAGCAGAGGGAAGGGGTGTCTTACAGCTCCTTTGGTAAAGACGTATCTCCACCCCATCACTATATTCTGCATTCTGTTATTAGCTTCCCTTAAACTACCTCGACGTACTGATGATCTGTGTGTTAATCTGTATGGATGATGTACTAAACAACGTTTTTCACTGTTTGTAATAAGCCAACTTAACCAATTTACTTCATGAATCTTGCTGTGTTTCCTCATCTGTGAACTGAATATTAATCATTAAGGTATGTACTTGTTCAGACTTAGATTTGTGAAGTCCGCATTGGCTTTGCCGGTGGCTGCTTCAAAAGGCTGCTATAAATAGTTAATTTACTTGCATTTTATTTTTTAATTATATCTGTTTTTATATTTTATTCATACAATAATACTTTCTTCTTTAAATATATAACTATATAACAATAACAGCACGGAAACAGGCCATCTCGGCCCTTCTAGTCCATGCTAAACGCTTACTCTCACCTAGTCCCACCTACCCGCACTCAGCCCATAACCCTCCATTCCTTTCCTGTCCATATACCTATCCAATTTTTTTTATGTAAGATTCTTACCATTCACTTTGTTGTAATTAGTTTCTATACTTGATCAGTTTGTTTGTGGATGACACAAAATGAGGAGATGTTGTTGATAGTGAAGGAAGTTATCATAGATCATCTTGATGAGTTAGGGAAATGAGCCAAGGAGTGGAAAGTGGATTTCAATAAGATGATGGATTTTGGAAAGTCAAAACAACTCAACACTGATAATATGAATGGTAGGGCACTCGGGTGCAGCAGGACCGGGGGACCCAGGAAATTGCAAGCAATGTCAAAGTTTGACAGGGTGATGAAAAAGGCATTTAGCACACCTGCCTTCAACACTTAGGGCACTGAGTACAGGGGTTGGGACATTATATTACAGCTGAAGAGGACTTTGGAGAGGTCACACATGCAGTTGTATAGGTCTCAGAATCAGGGTTAATATCATCAGCATATATCATGAAATTTGTGAACTTTGCCACAACAGTACAATGTAATACATATCAATAAAATACTGAAATACAGTGAGTATTTTATATAGTTAAATTAAATTAGTGCAAAATATAGATAAAAATCTAGTAAGGTAGTATTCATGTATTCAATGTCCATTCAGAAATCAGAGGGGAAGAAGCTGCTTCTGAATAGTTGAGTGTGTGCCTTCATGCTTCAGTACCTCCTCCCTGATGTTAGCAATGAGAACAAGGCATAAGACCATTAGACCAAAAGACCTGGGAGCAGAATTAGGCCATTCAGCCCATCGTCTGCTCCGCTATTCCATCATGGCTGATCATGGATCCAACTCAACCCCATACACCTGCCAGCTTGCCATATTTGTTGATGGCCTGACCAATCAGGAAACGATCAACATTTGCCATAAATATACCCACGGTCTTGACTTTCACCGCAGTCGGTGACAAAGCATTCCACAGATTCACTACTCTCTGGCTAAAAAAATTCCTCCTTACCCCTGCCCTAAAAGGTCGCCCCTCAGTTTTGCCCAAGGTAGGGGAACCCAAAATTAGTGGGCATGGATGTGGGACAATAAGGGAAAGCAGTAAGAGTGACAAGAGGGGCAACCTTTTCATGAAGAGGGTAGTGAGCATATGGAATGAGCTGCCGGGCAAAACACTTGAGACAGGTTCAATAATATCAGTTCGATAGGTACACGGAGAGGCGGGCTTAGAGTGATATCGGGACCAGCTGTGTGGGGACAGATTTCAGTGTAGTCTCATCGGGCCAAAGGGTTATACTGCTCTATGACTATGTGTCAGACATACGAGCTCTTAGAACAGAAGACAAAGAACAAAGATAGCAAAATGATACAGGAACTCAGCAGGACAGGCAGCATCTACAGAGAGGAATGAACAGTTTCAAACCAGGAAATGGTGAGACCCAGTCCTGATGAAGGGTTTTGGACCGAAATGTCGACTGTTCATTCCTCTCCATAGATGTTGCCTGTCCCGCTGAGTTCCTCCAGCATGCTGCGTGTGTTGGTCTGGATTTCCAGCATCTACAGAATCTCTGGTGTCTATGGCAAATGGCAAAGCTCCACCTCTCCATCTTTTCTACTTTTCAACTCCATTTGGGGGCAGATCTTCCTCTATTCACCATGAGGGCATTTATGTCAATCAGACCATGTCACTGGAGTCACCTGTCTTAGTTCAGTGACTGGAGGAAGATACCTTGCTACAGCCATAATTATTTACAGGAAATCTAAAGGAAAGCTCAGAGCAAAAATGAGAAAATCTGTATGAGTTTAACAGTAATTAAGAGTTCTAATGTGCTGCCACTCAATATTTACTTGTATTTCAATACTTTACCTTGCTTAGAATGTAATAATCAATCACCCATTGGATCTATATTTTCAAAAAATGCTTGAACTGCAGAGGTTGTGAGGAAAGAGATCTATGGCTGAGCACATTTTTTGAATAGTAGGCATTCTTATGTGAATTGAGAGTGCAGTACCTTACTGAAGTCTTGATTCGGTGTTTAACCATCTGTATACACGCAGTGGCCACTTTATTAGGTACACCTACACATCTGCTTGCAAATGCAAGCATCTCGTCAGCCAATCATGCGGCAGTAACTCAATGCACATGAACATGCGGTCGTGGTCGAGGGGTTCAATTGTTGTTCAGGCCAAACATCAGAATACGTAAGAAACGTGATCTAAGTGACTTTGACTGTGGAGTGACTGTTCGTGCCAAATGGGGTGGTTGAGTATTTCAGAAACTGCTGATCTCCTGGGATTTTCACGCACAACAGTTGCTAGCATTTACAGAGAATGGTGCAAAAAACAAAAAGTATCCAGTGGGTGAAAATTGCGGTGTTACTAAGAGTGGTCAGATTGGTTCAAACTGACAGGAACTCAAATAACCACACGAATCAAACGGTGTTGAACAGAACACGTAACACATCACTGGACACATAATACATCTAACCTTGATGTGGATAAGGCAGAAGACCACAAACATTCAA
Organism: Hemitrygon akajei; assembly: GCF_048418815.1. NCBI lineage: Eukaryota > Metazoa > Chordata > Chondrichthyes > Myliobatiformes > Dasyatidae > Hemitrygon > Hemitrygon akajei. Next base: position 35,715,809 of record NC_133138.1, on the reverse strand, counting down.
TCAGTGGCCACTTTATTAGGTACACCAGCTTCCTAATAAAGTGGCCGCTGAGTGCACAAATTGTTTAAAGTTACAAAAGCAATCAGAGCTGAAGAGCAACCCAACAGTAAGGAAGCATTAGTGCAAATTCTGAAAAGATCCTTGCTGACCAAACCCTCCTCAGTTTCCATAAGGCCCATAACATCTCTTACACTATCTCCCATCCTAGAGTGGTATTCAATCTCTAACATCAGGACTCACCTTCCTGCTGACATTAACAATGTATAATCTGGGATATTCTAATTAAGATAGCCAATATTATTAAAGAGGATAGCAAAAGATTTTTCAGATACATAAAGAGAGGGAAGATATCGGACTGCTGGAAAACGAGGCTGGAGAGGTAGTAATGAGGGACAAGGAAATGCTGGATGATCTGAATAAGTACTTTGCGCCAGTCTTCACTGTGGAAAACACCAGCAGTATGGTGGAAGTTCCAGGTGTCAGGCGGCATGAAGTGTGTGAAGTTACCATTACAAGAGAGAAGGTTCTTGGGAAACTGAAAGGTCAGAAGGTAGATAAGTCACCTGGACCTGATGGTGTACTCCCCAGGGTTCTGAAGGAGGTGGCTGAAGAGATTTTAGAGGCATTAGTAACAATCTTACAAGAATCACTAGACTCTGGAATGATTCCAGAAGAGTGGGAAACTACAAATGTTACTCCACTCTTTAAGAAGGGAGAGAGGCAGAAGAAATGAAGTTATAGGCCAGTTAGTCTGACCTCAGTTCTTTGGGAAGGTTTTGGAGTCGATCGTTAAGGATGTGGTTTTGGGGTCCTTTGAGGCGCATGATAAAATAGGCCTCAAGTATAGTTTCCTCGTGAAAATCTTGCCTGACAAATCTTTTGGAATTCTTTGAAAGAATAACAAGCAGGACAGACAAAGGAGAATTAGCTGATATTGTGTACTCTGATTTGCAGAAGGCCTTTGACAAGGTGCCACACATGAGGCTACTTAACAAGCCAGGAGCCCATGGTGTTACAGGAAATATTTTAGATTGGATAAAGTGGCAACAAACATAAAATGCTGGAGGAACTCTGCAGGCCAAGCAACATCTATGGAAAAGAGTACAGTCAACATTTTGGGCCGAGACCCTTCAGCCGTACTGGGAAAAAAGAGATGAGGAGTAGAGTTAAAAGGTGGGGGGAGAAGAGGGAGAAACACAAGGTGACAGGTGAAACTGGGAGGGATAGGGGTGAAGTAAAGGGCTGGGAAGTCGATTTGTGAAAGAGATACAGAGCTGAAGAAGGAAGAATCTAACACAAGAGGACTGAAGGCTATGGAAGAAAGAAAAGGGAGAGAAGCATCAGAGGGAGATGATGGGTAGGCAAGGAGGCAACGTGAGAGAGGGAAGAGAGAAAAGGGAATGGGGAAAGGTGAAGGGAGAGTGCATTACTGGAAGTTCAAGGAATAAAATCAGTGGTGGATTGGCAGGAAGCAAAGAGTGGGAATAAAGGGATCATTTTCTGGCTGTTTGCTGGTAACTAGTGATGTTCACAGGGGTCTTCATTGGGACTGATTCTTTTTATGTTATATATAAATGATTTGGATGATGGAATTGATAGCTTTGTTGCAAAGTTTGCAGACAATATGATGATAGGTGGAGGGACAGGTAGTGTTGAGGAATTTGAAAGGCAACCTAAGAACTTACACAGATTAGGAGAATGTGCAAAAAAATGGCAGATGGAATGCAGTTTCGGGAAGTGTGCGGTCATGCACTTTGGTAGAAGAAATGAAAGGGTTGATTATTTTCTAAACGGAGAGAAAATATAAACATCTGGTGTGTAAAGGGATTTTGGAGTCCTTGTGCAGTATTCCTTAAAGGTTAATTTGCAGGTTGAGTCTGCGGTGAGGAAGACAAATGTGAAGTTAGCATTCATTTCAAGAGAACTAGAAGTTAAATGCAAGAATGTAATTTTGAGATTTTATAAAGCAATGGTGAGGCCTCACTTGGAGTATTATGAGGAGTTTTGGGCCCCTTTTCTTAAAAAGGATTTGCTGAAACTGGAGAGGATTCAAAAGTGGCTCACAAAAATGATTCCAGGAATAAACTGCTTGTCATATGGACAGTGTTTGATGGCTCTTGGCCTGTATTCACTGGAATATAGAAGAATGAGGCGGTGACTTAACTGAAACCTCTTGAATGATGAAAGTTTTGATAGAGTGGATGTGGCAGGGATGTTTCCTATGATGGGCGAGTCTCAGACCAGTGGACACAGGCTCAAAATAGAACGGAGATAAGAGGGAATTTCTTTAGCCAGAGAGTGGTGTATCTGCAGAATTTGTTGCCACAGGCAGCTGTGGAGGCTAAGTCTTTATGTATACTTAAGGCAGATATCGATAGATTCTTGATTGGTCAGGGTATGAAGGGATATGGGAGAAATAGGAGACTGGGGCTGAGAAGAAGATTATGGAATGGAGGAGTAAGTTCGATGTGCCAAATGGCCTAATTCTGTTCCTATATCTTATGGTCTTATTCTGGATTAACTATCTCATCCTCATTTTGTGCAACACCAATGAGGCTTTTGGTGTTCTCCCAGTAATTTATCCAGCCACTTCAAATGTTGTTCCAAGGATTTCATCTCTATAACGCTGCCCATTTCATGTGCTAAACCCTCTGTGCTTAAAGAGATTGAAGTATCCTCTCATCATCTATTGTAAATTTGTGTTTCTTCCAATGCACACTTCATCTCTTTACAATATAAAACACAAAATAATTGATTCACCTGCTTCAAGTCAGAATTTAGTAGATGCACTTTTAGCAGCAATTACATTCTTGAATTTGTGGGGGTAGGTCTCTATCAGCTTTGCATGTCTGGATATTGTAGATGTCCCCCATTCTTCCTTACAAAACTGCTTAAGCTCTGTCAGATTGCATGGGGATTGTGTGTGAACAGTTCTTTTCAAGTTCAGCCTCAAATTTCTAAATTAGATTGAGGTCCAGCCTCTGACTTGGCCTTTCCAGGACATTAACTTTGTTGTTTTTAAGCCATTTCTATGTAGCTTCGGCTTTGTGCTTGGGGTCATTGTCTTGCTAGAAAACAAACCTACTCCCAAGTCGCGGTTCTCTTGTAGACTGCATCAGGCTTTCCTCCAGGATTTCCCCGTATTTTACCACATTAATTTTACCCTCTACCTTCTCAAGCCCTCTAGGGTCTGCTGCAGTGAAGTATCCCCACAGCATGATGTAGCCACCACCATGTTTCACAATAGGGATGGTGCGCTTTTGATGATGTGCGATGTTTGGTCTAATAGCCAAAAAGCTCGATTTTGGTTTCATAAGATCATAGAAACTTCTTCCAGCTAATTTCAGAATCTCTCACTTACCTCTGGCACACACTGGCCGATATTTCATGTGAGTTTTTTTTTAAAGTGGCTTTTTCTTTGACACTCTTCCATAAAGCTGTGGCTGGAGAAGCACCCGGACAATAGCTGTTGTACACGTGGTTTCAACCATCTCAAACACTGAAGCTTGTAACTCCTCCAGTGTTGTCAGGGGTCTCTTTGTGGCCTCCTCACTAGTCCCCTTCTTTCACGGTCACTCAGTTTTTGAGGACGGCCTGCCCTAAGCAGATTTACAGCTGTGCCATATTCTTTCCATTTCTTGATGAATGACTTAACTGTACTCCGAGGGATATTCAGTGATCAGGAAATTGTCTTGTATCCATCTCCTAACTTGTGTTTTTCAATAACCTTTTCGCAGAGTTGCTTGCAGTGTTCTTTTGTCTACATGCTGTAGCTTTTGCCGGGATACTGACTCACCAGCAGTTGGACCTTCCAGATGCAGGCGGATTTTTACTTAAATCAATTGAAACACCTTGACTGCACACAGGTCTCCAAGAGCAGATCTCCATTTAACTAATTATGTGGCCTCTAAAACCAATTGGCTGCATCAGTGATGATTTTGTGTGCTATTTTAAAGGGGAGTGAATACTTATGCAGTCAATTATTTTATGTTTTATATTTTCAAAGTTTTCAAGGTTTCAAGGGTACAATTAATATCAGAGAAATGTATACAATATACATCCTTAAATGCTTTTTCTTTGCAACCATCCATGGAAACAGAAGAGAGCCCCCAAAGAATGAATGGTAGTTAAATGTTAGAACCCCAAAGTACCCCCCCCCCCAGCTCCTCTCCCTTCTGCACGTAAGCGGCTGCAAGAAACGATCCTCCCTCCCCCCACTGGCAAAAAAAAGCATCAGCACTCGAGGACTGAAGCGTGAGCAGGCAACACCAAAGACACGGACCTGCAGTACTCCAAAGACTACATTGTTCACCTGTATTCAACATACCACAGGCTCTCTCTCTCCCTAATAAGGGAGAAAGAGCTGTCTCCGTTTCACAGCAAGAGGGGAGACATAAGCAACTCACTGATTTACGATGTTAAAAGTCCATTGCATCACTTCTCCCGAGCTCTGCGTCCAATGATCATGGGTCTCTGGGCACACAGACTTAGGTCTTCCATCTCCCACGATGCACCAGTCTTCTGCTCGGACACTGACCTCCAATACCCCCATCTCCAGACCCACGAAAGCTCAGTTCTACAAAGGCAAGGAAAGCTCTTAGGCCAAGCCCTTGGCGTGCCGAACAACGTCCAGTTATGAAACTCCGAGAGCAGGTCCCATTCCTGCAAAGAACCATAATCAGTATGTAATTCCAGGTCAGGGTCTTCAAAAGAACCCTGAAAGGGGAAAATAGAGATATTGAAGATGGAAATAGAGCTGTTTCCAAAGATGCAAGCAAAGGAGTTACTGTTAGCCGCCATTAACCCTCCTAAGCTTTGCCTTTTATAATTAATTTAGATCCCTTTGTAGAGAACTGTTTTAACTTTAACACAACAGAGTTTTTTTCTGTTGATCAGTGACACAAAAGCCAGATTAAATCATTGCTAATCAATGTTGTAAAACAACAAAAATGAAAACTTCCAGGGTGGGGGGGAGATGTGGATGTGAATACTTTCTATAGGCATTGTAACCTATGTTTCCAAGAAGCACTGCTTCTAAATTCCCAGACAACACACACAAAATGCTGGTGGAACACAGCAGGCCAGGCAGCATCTATAAGGAGAAGCACTGTCGACGTTTCGGGCCGAGACCCTTCGTCAGGACAGAGGATGAAGGATGAGTCCTGACAAAGGGTCTCGGCCCGAAACATCGACAGTGCTTCTCCTTATAGATGCTGCCTGGCCTGCTGTGTTCTACCAGCATTTTTTGTGTGTTGTTTGAATTTCCAGCATCTGCAGATTTCCTCGTGTTTGCTCTCTAAATTCCCAGATATTAGATTCCTTAGTTCTTAATCCCTCTGTCAATTTGATGTTGTAAGATCCAGTTGGAAGTACATGGAGTTTTCTATACTCAGTTCATTCGGTCTCACCTACTTGGTAATGCAAGTATCTCTTCATCCAATCATGTTTCAACAACTCAATGCATAAAAGAAAACAGACATGGTCAAGAGGTTCAATTATTGTTCAGATAAAACATCAGAATGGGGAAGAAATGTGATCTAAGTGACTTTGAATGTGGAATGATTGTTGGTGCTAGATGGGGTGGTTTGAGTGTTTCAGAAACTGCTGATCTCCTGGAGTTTTCATGCACAACAGTCTCAGATTTGACAGAGAATGGTGCAAAAAAAAATCCAGTGAGCAGCAGTTCTGTAGGCAAAAATGCCTTGTTAATGAGAGAAGTCATGAGAATGACCAGACTGGTTCAAACTGACAAGAAAGCGATAGCAACAGAAATAGCAACATGTTACAACAGCAGTGTGCAGAAGATCATCTCTGAATGCACAACACAATGAACTTTGAAGTGAATGGGCTACAGCAGCAGACGACCACGAACATACACTCAATGGCCACTTTATTAACTGCAGGGGGCACCAATAAAGTGGCCACTGCGTGTATATTTAACAGTTTTAAATCAAACCAATGATAGAGCCACTAAGCCCTGCAAGATAGAGAGAAGCGAAGTCTTACCATCAATTGCATAAACAGATATTCAGATACAAGTTCATTTCTTTCTAATGTGTACAGTGAAACATAGAGTGAAATGTGTCGATTGTGTTAACAAGCAACACAACCCAAGGATGAGCTGGGGGCAGCCCGCAAGTATTGCCGTATTCTCCGGCCCCAAAACAGCATGCCCCGATGTTCAGCAGAACACAAGCAACAACAAAGCAAGAATAACGACACAAAGAAAATCAAATGTCAACACCAACAAAACAAAATGAGCTCCTTTTCCTCCCTCCCATCAACACACACACACACACACACACACACACACACACACACACACACACACACACACACACACACACACACACACACACACACACACACACACACACACACACACACACACACACACACACACACACACACACACACACACTTCAACCCAAGGACAGGCTGTCCCTGGAGTGAAGTCCACAACATCATACCGATTAACTTCTAACTGTGCCACAAGTTTGTCCACCTTATTCCAAAAGCTACATGCATTTAAGTACAGCACTTTCAGTACTACATTCTTTGCCCTTTTGAATTTTGCCTCTGGTACAATTTCACTCTTGGCTCTGTCTGTATTTAACCCAATCATTGGTTTGTCATGTTACATCCATCAGCTACTTGTAAACCTGCTGGCTCATCCTCAGTTCCATCATAATGGTTCCCATCTCGCTGCCATATTAGTTTAAACCACTCCCAACAGTGCTAGTAAATCAGACCGCAGGAATATTGGTCTTCCTCGGATTCAAGTGCTACCCATTCCTTTTGTACAGGTCACACTTGCCAGAAGAGGTCCCAATTATCCAGCAATCTGAATCCCTGCCTCCTGCTCCAGTTCTTCAGCCACACATTTATCTGCCATATCATTCTATTCCTGTCCTCGCTGCACGTGGCACAGGCAACAATCCCAAGATCATTGAGCTTCACAGCTTCCTTCTTAATTCCCTGTATTCTGTTTTCTGGACCCCCTCCCTTTTTCTACCTGTGTCATTGGTACCACTATGTACCATGACTTCCAGTTGCTCACCCCCCCCTTTTCAGGATATTGTAGACATGTTCAGGAAAAGTGTGGACCCTGGTACCTGTGTTCCTTTTTGCATCCACAGAATCACCTATCTGTCCCCATAACTATAGAGCCCCTATTACTGCTGCAATCCTCTTCGGTTTCCTTCCCTTCTGAGCCAGATTCAATGCCAGAGGCACAGCTACAGTTGTTTCCCCCAGGTAGCTTGTCCCCCACCTCCCACAACAGCACTCAAAATGGAGTGCTTTTTGTTGAGTGGGATCAGTACAGGGGTGCTCTCCACCATTTAATGCTCTCCCTTCCCTTTCCATTTATCTGTCTCCTGTAGCCTTGGGGTGACTACCTCCCTGCAGCTCCTGTCTATCACTGCCTCACTTTCCCTAACAAGCTGAAGGCCATTGAACTGCAGCTCCAGCTCTTCATCATGGTCTCTAAGGAACTGCATCTCAATGCACCTGGTACAGATGTGGCCATCATGGACCCTAGCAGTCTCCTGGAAATCCCACATCTGACACCCAGAACAGAACATTGGCCCTGTAGACATAACCAGTATTCTCTGGAGAGTTAAATAAGAAAGAAGAAATAAGGAATATGGAATGAACTTAGCTACTTACCTCACTTCTGATGTTCTTGCTGAAGCCCTACTGAGACAAAGCCATACCACTCTAAGTCAGACCACTCCAGTGATGACGCTCAAGTTAAACCACACTTGGAGTGTCGTGTTCAGTTCTGGTTGTCTCATTGAAAGAAAGATGTGGAAGCTTGAGAGAGGGTGCAGAGGAGGTTTACCAGGATGCTGACTGGATTAGAGACAGTATTTCATGTGGAAAGGTTGAGGTAGTTAGGGCTTTTCTTTTTGAAGCAAAAGAGGATGAGAGATGACTTGATAGAGATGCAAGAGATGAAAGGAAGCAGGGGTAAACAGTCTGCACCTTTTGCACAGATCTGTGCTGATGGCAGTGATTAAAGCAGATACATTAGGGACAGTTAGGTTACTCTTAGACAGGCACATGGAAGAAATAAAAATAGAGGTCTATGTATGAGTGAAGTGTTAACTTGACTTTAGAGCAGGTTAACTAGTCAGCACAACATTGTGGGCCGAAGAGCCTGTACTGTTCTATGTTCTATAAGCAGAGGGGTTTCGAACTAGGAAAGATCAAAAGAAGGTGATTGGGATCTTGGAGATATAGTCCAAGATTGGTAAAACAAATATTTACAGCATATCATGAGATTCTCTCTAACTAAATGCTGACGAGGATTTCAGGGAACCTTTCCAGGGATTTATGGATTTGTTTCTGGAAAGGTAGCATATGTTTTGCTGATGGCTTTGGTGCATAATCGTACTTAATCTGTCTCCTCATATGCTTGTCTACCAGTATTGTTCAGTCTTTGGTGGATTTCTGATCATTTCCTCTGTCTTGGCCTTGCTTCTGAAACTGCCAGTTGCAGCTTATTTTTGTACTGGAATTGGATTATTGTTGTCACATATGCCCTGATACAGTGAAAAGCTTGTCTTGTTTTCTGTTTATACAAATGAAATAATTTCACAGTGCCTAAGGAGGTAAAACAGGAACAATGCAGAGGAGGAGGTGTTTGCTATCCTGAGGCATATCATGGTGGATAAATCCCCAGGGCCTATTAAGGTGTTCCCCCGGACCGTATGCAAGGCAAGTGCAGAAACCTCTGGGCCCTAGCAGAGATATTTAACCCATGCTCAGTGACAGGAGAGATACCAGAGGATTGGAGGATAGCCAATGTTGTACTTCTGCTTAAAAAAGGCTCTAAACAGAACCAGGAAATTATAGGTCAGTGAGTCTGACATCAGTTGTGGGAAAGTTATTAAAAGGTATTCTAAGGGATCAGATACCTAAACTTTTGGGTGGACATGGACTAATTAAGGATTGTCAGCATGGCTTTGTGCATGGTCGTTCATGTCCGACCAATCTTATAGAGTTTTTCGAGGAAGTTAGCAGGGAAGTGGGTGAAGGCAAGGCAGTGGACGTTGTCTACGTGGACTTTAGCAAGGCATTTGACAAGGTCCCACATGGGAGGTTGCTCAGGAAGGTTCAGTCGCTTGGCATTTAAGATGAGGTAGAAAATATGATAAGACATTGGCTTTCTGGGAGAAGTTAGAGAGTGATAGTAGATGGTTGCCTCTCTGACTGGTGACCTGACACTGGATTCCGGAATGCACTGAGATGTGTTCATAACCCTTGTGGACTCAGGCAGTGCACTTGCCACACCAATGCTATGTTCTATGCTTTTGACAATTTTATGGCGAATTGATAGAAATTTACAATGTGAAATGTGATCACCCACACTTATATCCTCTCGGATATCTGGTAATCTGGTAACATTGCTTCTTGTGACAGCTTGCTTTGCTTGCACTGGCTGTTGTATTGTAGTCATGACCACACTTCAAAAAAGCACCGTTCTCTGTGAAGCACTTTGCAAAGATGGGAAAGGTGCTAAATTAATGGAAATCTTTGCAGTCAAGACAGAATATGATAGGTTTTTAGTCTCAAGGGTTATGGAGATCAGGCGGGAATGTGTTGTTGAGGGCAGAGGCCACTAATTATCTAATTGAAGGGGTCAAGGGACCCCTTTAAACTCACTCAGGCTCCCATTTTCTATGATATGTTATCCACTGAATCTGCTCCGGTAATTGAAACCATCAGAAAGGCACGGTGTCTCACGGAAGACTTACTGCATAGAGGCTGGGAGAGCAAAGCAAAGCAATTAGCTAATGGACTGCTGGCTTCCGAAACGATGAGAGAACATGACCAGCCGCGCTCTGAAGCAGTCCTCTCATAACAAGAAGGATGACCTGGTGACCAATCATTTTAATATCACTCCCCGTTCCCACTCCGACACGTCGCCTCCTCTACTGCCACGATGAGGCCCCTCTCAGGTTAAAGGGGCAACATTTCATTTTCTGTTTGGGTGCACTTCAACCTAACAGCATGAACATCACTTTCTCCAACTTCTGGTAATTGCTCCCCTCTCCCTTCCTCTTCTCTATTTTTCCATTCCCTATTTTGTCTCCCTTCTTCTCTCTTCTCTTCTCCTCAGCTGCCTTTTACCTCCCTTTGGTACCCCTCCTCCTTTTCTTTCTTCCATGTTTCATTGTCCTATCACATTCTTTCTTCTTTAGCCCTTTTCCTCTTCCACCTATCATCTTTCAACTTCTTACTTCATCTTCCCATCCCCCACCTACCTTCCTATCACTTTCCAACCTGCATTCCTTCTCTAATTGAGAGTGGGAAATTGACAGGCCAGGCACCCAGGCATGTTCCCAGGTCAGTCCCACAGAATGAATCCGATTCTTTGCAAAGTGATCACCCGGTCTGCGTTTGGTTTCCCCAGTGAAGGGACATTAAATGCAGTAGACTACAGTGGAAAAACCACAAGTGAGTCACAGCCTTGCCTGAAAGGTCTGTTTGTGTTCCAGGATGTTGTGAAGGGAAGAAGTTGCTGTAACTAATCCCCTGCATGTTCCCCACAATCCTGCATCCTTGACAAGTGGTTTGATGGCCTGTTTTTAATTAGAGACGAAGAGAAATGCCTCCGCATTATTCAGTTTTCCAGTGAAGTCCACTGCGAAAAGATGTTGTTCTAAAGATGAATGTTAACCCATACGTTCTGATGATCTGTGTTCACTTATCTCACCCATTCCTTCGCGCAGTCCTGTAGCCTACACCAATAACTCAGAACCAGTTTTTCGCTTGACTGTATGGCAGCAAAAGCAATAGATGCACAATAAATAATGGAAAGCCAAAAAACTAAATAAAAGCATTAATGCAGATTTTGGGAATGAAATTGTGCATATAAATCACTTAAAGCTTGCTTTTGTGGCTTTTTCCATCATCTTAACCCATCACTTTTTATAAATAATGCATTACAAGTTTAAGGGTGTGTGTGTGTGTGTGTGTGTGTGTGTGTGTGTGTGTGTGTGTGTGTGTGTGTGTGTGTGTGTGTGTGTGTGTGTGTGTGTGTGTGTGTGTGTGTGTGTGTGTGTGTGTGTGTGTGTGTGTGTGTTATTGCTGATACTACTTAGCTCACACTTATTTGGGGATGCATTACATCGAGCCATGGTGTTACTAATGGGATTTTGAAACATGTGTGAATTAATAATCATTGCTTAGCACTGTCAACAGAAATGAATGAACTAAACAGTACATTTTATGCCTGACAATTATATACAGAAAGTTGTTGGAAAAGGGCAGTAATGTCACAAAGGATTCCATCCGCCCTGCTCACTGACTGCTCGTACCACTCCCATCAGGAAGGAGGCTACACAGCATCCACACCAGGAACACCAGACTCAAGAAACGGTTATTTTCCCAAAGCAGTAAGGCCAATCAACACCTGCACCCACTAACATACCTCTCCACATTTTCCGCATCCCCTACCATCACTACTTTATCATTTCCTGTCAGTCACCTTATGTACAGAAACTCCTAGTGTTACTTTATGGACATATAATCAATCAATGTTTAAAAACTATTGTATGTATTTATATTTATTGTGTCTTTTTTAAACTAATGTGTTCTTTATCTTTTTCTGTTTTATGGTGAGGTATTGGATCCGGAGAAACAATTATTTTGTTCTCCTTTACACTTGTGTAGTAGAATTGACATTAAGCAATCTTGAATCTTGACTATTGTACTGCAGTTTCTGTTTTAAGTATTTTGTGAAATTATATCTTCAGCTTGAATTAAGTTTATCTCAACCAACAGCTCTGTCAGAACCAGCAGAGCTACTTGACTCATAGTGTCACACAGACTGGAACTAATCTCTTCAGACCTCTGAGTGCATGCTTGCACTTGAACCTGCATATAAACTAACCCAAAACACAGGATATCCTGCAAAAACTGGAATTCCAGAGCAACACACAAAATACAAGTTGGCAAGCATCTATCGAGGAGAATAAACAGTTAACATTTTTGGAAGAAACCTCTCATCAGGACGAGTCAGAAAGTGGGGAGAAGCCGGAATGAGGAATTGGGGGGAGGCAAAGGAGCACAAGCTGGAAGGTTGATGCACCATCAATAACTCTCTCTGAGACGTGAAGGCGAGATATCGGCTTTTATTGACTGGAAGAAAGAACAAGCAGTAGTTGACCACCATACTACATCCTGGAGACTGAGGGCCGGGCTCAGGCCTCAATCGCCCTTATACCGGGGTCTGTGGGAGGAGCCACTGTCAGAGGGAGGGGCCACAGGAGCAGTCAGCAGGGGGCGTGTCCAGACAGGTATATGTAGTTCACCACAAAGGTGACAGGTGAAACCATATGAGGGGGAAGGTTGGTGGCTAGGTGAGAAGCTGGGAGGTGATAGGTGGAAAAGGTAAAGGGCTGAACAAGAAGGAACCTGATAGGGGAGGAGAGTGAATCATGGGAGAAAGGGAAGGAGGAAGTGCACCAAAGGCAGGTAAGGAGACAGGAAGGGTTAAGAGACGTACCAGAAAAGAGAATGAAAAAAGAGAGAAAGGGGAAAACAACCTTATTTTCTTCCAAATTCCCATCAACTCTCCCTCCCCCTCAATCCTACCACTTTTGAACAGAATGGGTAATTTACAGTGGCCAATTACAACTACTAGCCTGTACATCTTTAGGATTGGCTGGAACATTCTAATTCTCTTGTATATCCTAAGGACATGCAGGTTAGTAGTTTGACTAAACTCCGTAAACTGTCCTGGTATGAAGGTGAGTGCTAGGTTCCACTGGGGGTGAGGGGTTGGGGGATGTTGTGCGGAGGTCAGGAGGCAATGACAGCACCCTCTGTTGTCCGGAATGTTAGGGCTTTGAGTATAAGTGTTCAGAATTGATGTTGCAGCTTGAGTTAGGCCACATTTGGAAAATTATTTTTATTTTATTTGAGAAAGTGCAGAATAGGCCCTTCAAGCTGCACCACCGAGCAATCCCCCGATTTAACTCTAGCCTAATCATGGGATAATTTATAATAACCAATTAACCTACTAATTAACCAATTAACTGTCTTTGGACTATAGGAGGAAATCAGAGCACTGAGAGGAAACCCACACCGTCATGGGGAGAATGTACAAATTCCTTAAGGCAGTGGCAGGAATTGAACCTGGGTCACCAGTACTGTAAAGTGTTGTGCTAACCTCTACAATACCGTACTGCTCAGCCATTCTCATCAATCCTTTTAGGATGCAGAGGTTTTGCTAGGGCTCACCAGAATGCTATCTGGTTTGGATTGTAATAGCTATAAGGAGAAGATGAGCAAAGTTAAATTGTTTTTTTCTGGAGTGCTGGACAATGATGGAGTTTAAGGAGGCTTGATAAGTCAGCAATTATCTCGCAAATGTACCATGAAGAGCATTCTAACTGGTTGCATCATCGTCTGGGATGGAGAGGCCACTGCACAGGACTGGAAAAAGCTGCAGAAAGTTGCAACCTTGGCGAGCTCTATCTCGGGCACTAGCCTCCTAGCCACAAGGAAACCTTCAAAAGATGATGCCTCAGAAAGGTGGCATCCATCATTAAGAACCCCCAACACCCAAGATATGTTTGCTTTGCATTGCTACCACCAGAGCAGCGTTAGAGGATTCTGAAGACACACACTCAACATTGTAGGAATAGTTTCTTCCCGACCATCATCCTGCCGCAGCCTATAAGGAGGTTGTACATTCTTCCCACTGTCCAAAGACGTACCATGATTAGGTTGGAATTAAAAAGGAGGATTGACATACTGGAGTGATGTTTTGGGTGAAATGGAAAAGATTCTGAAGATGGAGCTTAAACTGGATCCAGTGTCTTTTCTCTTAGGCTTACCCAGTAGTCGTATTATTAATGCACATCAGAAAAAAACTTTTTAACATCCTGACTTTTTGTGCAAGGAAGAACATTTTACTTTGTTGGAGATCTGATAAGGCCCCTTGACTTTCTGGTTGGTATAAATTAATCATGGAATACATTCCTTTGGGCTCTTTATCATGTATGGTATACTCAAAAACAAATAGTTTTCATAAAACATGGCAACCTTTTCTACAATATGTAGATGTAAACCTGTCTGCTATACTAATACAGGTAAGGGCTTTTGTATAGGATGTGATGGTGATGTCTATAGTTTGATGGAAGTGTTCTGATAGCTGATATCTGTGAGGGGAAGAAATGTAAATGTACCTGGAATTTGAAAGTTTTGTTATGCTGTTCAAAAGAAAATATAAAAAAATAAAAAAAATAAAAAAGGGGGGGGGGATTGATGGGCACCACATCTTGAAGGGATGAACGAGCCTATACTGCGCAGTATTTCAATAAATAAATAAATTTCTCAGTGGATAATGAACCCATGTACACTATCTCAGTAATTCTTTTTCTTTGTTGTGTTCTCTTTTTGCACTGCTAATATATTCCTATTTTTATATCCTGTGTATTTACTCCCTTCTAATTTATAGATTTTTTGAATTGAAATGCACAGCTGACACAAAACAGTATGTTTCATGACATATGGCAATGATATTCAATCAAACGTGATTCTGATTCTGTGCAAAATTAAGGGACGTGAAGATGGGATAGATAGAATCTTTTAATCAGAAATGAAATGTCAGACACTAGCAGGCATGGGTTATAGGTGAGAGGGGGAACATTTAAAGACTTGGGAGGCAATTTATTTTACACAGAGAATAATAGGTGCCTAGAGGAGGTTGTAGCGGCACATAGGATAGCAATGTTGAAGACATACTTAGACAGAGACACAAGCAGGCAGGGAATTGAGGAATATGGACCACGTACAAGCAGGTGGGATAGGTACAGATTTGCTTTTTGATAGACATAGATATGATTGGCCAAAGAGCCTGTTCCTTTGCTGTACTGTTCTACATTCTAAGAATATAAACTATTCAAAGTTGAGCTCACTAACATATGAACAAGTACATCTTACTTTCTTAGAGTTTTGCACAGCATCAAGATGATACAGCAGGATATGGATCATTTGCACATATGGGCAGAGAAGTGGCAGATGGTGTGTAACCTGGAGTTGCTCCACAGTAGATCAAATTTAAAGAGACAGTACACTGTTAAGGACAAGACCTTTAACAGTGTTGATGAGCAGAGAGAGCTTGGGGTCCAAGTTAATAGCTCCCTGAAAGAAGCTACACAGATTGATTGGGTGGTTAAGAAGACCTTTATTAGTCATGGCATTGGGCTTAAATGTCCGGAAGTTATGTTGCAGCTTTATAAAAATCCAGTTCGGCTACATCTGGAGTATTGAATACAGTTCTGGTCGCCCCATTATAAGAAGGATGTTGAAGCTTTGGAGAGAGTGTAGAAACTTCAGTTTACCAAGGTGCTGCCTGGATTAGAGGGCATGTGCTATAATGAGAGGTTGCACAAACTTGAGTTGGTTTCTCTGGAGCAGTGAAAGCTGAGAGGAGATCTGATAGAAGTTTATAAAATTATGAGAGGAATAGTTAAAGTAGGCAATTTCTTCTTCCCAGGGTTGTAATATCTTATACCAGAAAGTAATTTAAGGTGAGTGGAGGTAATTTCAAAGGAGATGTGAGGGGCAATTTCTTTTTATATACAGAGTGGTGGGTGCCTGGAGTGATGGTAGTGACAGGTACATTAGAGAATTTTAAAAGACATTCAGACAGATGGATGTGAAGAAAATGGAAGGATATGGACATTGTGTAGGGAGAAGAGCTTAATTACTAATTTAAATGGTTTGCTGTGGGCTGAAAGGTCTGTTCCCATGCTGTTCTGTTCTATGTTTCACGTTCTAAGAATACAAACTATTCAAAGTCAACTTCACTATGTTCTTTGCACATGCATGTACAGGAAAAATGGAAAACATTCTCCTTGCAGCATCACAGGCACATCTTATCATATACACAACATTGACAAGGAAAACATAAAGTAAACATAAGCTCTACACAATGTTTACAAGATGAACACGGTGCTGTGAAATTATGGTTTGACCCAGATGGTGGGGATCTTTGACGTTGCCTTCTTGAGGCAATGCCTCCTCCACAACTGATGGTCAGGGGGAGGGTTGCACCTATGATATATTCAGCAGAACCCACGACTCCCTGTAGCTTCTGACATTCCTCCACATACAAACTGCTGGAACAACCTGTCAGGATAACTTCAACAATACATGCACAGAAGTTTCTCAGAGTGGCCGAGGATAAACCAAGACCCTCCTTAACTTCCAAAGGAAACAAACATGCTGGTAGACTTTCCTTTTGTTAATTTCTATGTGCCGGGCCAGGACAGGTCATCTGATACGTGAGCATCCAGGAATTTACCATCAGTTATTGACCCTAATGAAGTGTCAAACCAACATCAGGGTGGTGTAACAATTAGCTCAATGCTATTACAGCTTGAGGCATTTCTTAGTTTGGAGTTCATTTCTGGCACTGCCAATAAGAGGTTTGCATGTCCTGCCAAAGGGTTTCAGCCTGGAACATCAACTGTACTCTTTTCCATAGTTGCTGCCTGGCCTGCTGAGTCCCTCCAGCATTTTGTGTGTGTGTGTGTGTGTGTGTTGCTTGGAGATTGTACGTTCTCCCCATGAACCGCTTGGGTTTCCTCCAGCATCTCCAGTTTCCTCCCACTGTCCAAAGACATACCAGTTAGTAGGTTAACTGGTCATTGTAAATTGTTGTGATTAGCCTAGGGTTAAATAGATGGGCTGCTGTGCAATGCAACTCATTGGGCCAGAAGGACCTGTTCCACAATATATCTCTAAATAAATAAAATAAATACTTGATGGTTCAGATCAAAGACACTTCATTAAAACTGGAGAAGAGAGAAAACAAGTTTGTTTTAAAATGCAAGGAGAATGGGGAGGGATGTGTAAGTCAAGAGGAATATCTGATATGAGGTAAACCTAAGCTGTTAAGGCGACATACAATAACTGCTAAATAAGGGACCTTGTTTAAATTGAGGTACTTAGAAATGTCTTCTGTCAGAGGGCAACAAATCTCTAGAACTCTCTACCCCAAGAGTGGTGGAGGGCAGATTGTTAAATATATTTAAGGTGTGGATAAATTAATTTTTGAAAGATTGAGGAGCTTTCAACTAATCAGCTTTAAACTAATCCCTTCTACCTACATAATGTTCCCATCCTTTCATTTTCCTCACGTCCATGTTCAAAGTTCAAAGTACATTTATTATTAAAGTATAATAAGTACAGACCCCTTGTTCAATGGTATTGGTTCATGGCATAAAAAAGGTTGGGAACCCCAGGTACACTATATACAACCTTGACCTTCATCCCCTTTCAGGCAGCCACAAAACAAAGAGCCCCAATAGAACCCATTAAAAAGGGAAGACCATCAAACACCCATTGGGCAGAAAAAAAAATCATGCTAACAATATAAGTAAATAACACTGAGAACTGAAATTCATGAAAGTGAGTCCACAGCCACGAAGCCGATCCAATGCAGGCCACAGCCTCGTTCAGCACTGGGTCAAGTTATCAACACTGAGCAGTGAGCTGAACTCTGGCCCTTCCCTCACCTCCTGTCCCGACACACTGACCTTTTCAACCTGGCCCAAACAATGGATTGTTCCTTGCTCTCAGACCCAAACTCTGCTGCTTCAATATGCTCTCAGGTCTGAGATCCACTGCCTCGATGCAGCTTGTACCCAACTTCTCCAGTCTGGCCTGGTGCTTAAATTGGTCAAACATCAGTTTGCTTCTCCCTCTCAGGACTGGGCCCCACCACCTCAACTCTTCCTTACCTCAGTTCTGCTTCTTCCAATTCGCCTCCAAGTCCACTCCAGCAATGGCTCATTCCCCTCTTTCGGGCCCGGCCTTGTCACCACGATTTGGTTCATACACACCACACTGCAACTGTCCTGTACCTTTAAGACTTCAGCACACACCACAAAAATGCCAGGTCATACAGGCAGTTCAAATCTCAACACCAAAAGGGAAGTTAGAGACGATCGATTGCAGTGATTGTTGACAAGGAAAATTGTGATTATTAGTTAGTAGTTTTGTTTGCTGCCAGCAAGGCATCCTATGTTCCACCACTCCCATCTTAAACTGTGGCGGTGCCTTCTCAGTGAGGTTTACTCATCTCTAAACCTACCTTAAAAGTCCCTAATCCATCAGCCTCTACCACCACTGCAGGTGACGCATTCAGTCACCCACCACCTTGTGTAAAAAGCTTGCCCCTCACATCTCCTTTGAAATGACCCCTTCTCACCTTAAATGCAAGCCCTCTGGTATTAACATTTCAACACTGAGAAAGAGACGCTGTCTGTCTGTTCTATCTATGACTCTCATAATCTTATAAACCTCTAACAGATCTGCTCAGTGCATCACAGGCTAATCCCTCCCCTCACCATCAGTTGTGGAGGAGGCACTGCCTCAAGAAGGCAACATCAAAGATCCCCACCATGCGTGTCAAGCCATCATTTCACAGCATTGTGTTCCTCTTGTAAACATTGTGTAGAGCTTATGTTTAATTTATGTTTTCCTTGTCAATGTGTATATGATGATCTGTAGCTGTGATGCTGCCTCAAGAATGTTTTCCATTTCAGCTATACGTGTATTTGCATGGAACATGGAACACTAGAACACAGGAACAGACTCTTCGGCCCGCAATATTGTACCAAACCATTTAAGTTAGTAATCAAATGACCAGCTGAACTAATCTCTTCTGCCTACACAATGTCCACATCCTTCCATTTTCCTCACAGTCATGTGCCTATTTAAGTTCCCAATGTATCTGGATCTACCACCTCCCCAGGCAGCGCATTCCAGGCACCCGCCACCCTCTGTATAAAAAAAAACTGCCGCACACATCTCCTTTGAAATAAATCCCCCCCCCCACCCTACCTTAAATGCATGCCCTTTAGTTCCTGGGGAAATCTACTGTCTGTCTATTCTATCTACACCTTTCATAATCTTATAAACCGCAATCAGATCTCCCCGGCCTGCAGAGAAACAACCCAAGTTTATCTAGACTCTTATTATACGCATGCTGTTTAATCCCGGCAGCATCCCGTACTGTCTATGTTGGTTTGGATGAAGACAGTGTTTCATAACTCCTGCTGTCTGGTTAAGTCACAACAAGAGATATGGAGCCTAATTCTTCTCACCGTTATTTAGAAAGGATATAAATGTCCCAGAGCTGGTGCAGAGAGAAAGAAAAAAATGTCCTACAATGGTCCAAACTCCAAGAGGACCACAACCTTGTCATAATGGTTGGATACTTGTGTGCCTCAATGACCCAGAGAGGTATGTAGGCTGGAGTCAGGTTCACGTGCTTTGGCTCTTGGTAGGGCCACCCATGGCAAACAGGTCAAAGGGCAGAGCAAAACTAAGAGCAGCCCACTAGTCCTCCAGGTTTGGTGGGGGGGGGGGGGGGTCAGCTCAGGGCTAAACAAACACTCTGACTGGTCAAAAGAAAGTTGTTACGGAAACAGCAATGAAGAATCCTTCTACATCTGTGTGAGACTCAGGACACTGAACCACACTTGGGGTACAAATAGAGAAAATGGCCAAGGACAGACAGAGGTAGAAGAAATTCAGTGCTGCCCTAAACACCAGGAGTGTAACAGGCAGTAAGTAAGAATGATGCAAGGTGTGAAGGATGTCAGTTGCAATGTTAGAGAGTGGAAACTGGGTTTATTCTTCTTAGACTAAAGAAAACAGAGAGCAGATGGAATAGAGATGAACTGAATTGTGATAGGCTTAGACAAGTTCAACTGAAGAAAACTGTTCTCATTAGTGTGAGGTTCAGAAACAAGGGAATGAGATTCAAAATTTAGGCCAAAAGGTACAAAACAGGATTGAAATTCATTCTTCTTTTGTATGCTCCAAATAAAATTACATGTGCCTGACGTACAGCTTTGAACATTTCAATTCATTAACATCAATGGAACTGAATTTCAGAAGCAGTATTCAAAGTGCATACATTACTGCATTGTGCATTTAACGCACAGAACAAAGGAAGAGTTTATTCTTTCTTTGCTATCTTACCTGCTAAACAATGATTGATCAATGCCTTTGACTTTCTGCTAACTAAATTCTATCTCATCCGTGGAATCTAATTGCTTCCATCCAATGCACCAAACACATAGGATTCTTTAGTATTTAACTGGAATCAGAAACAGAAAGAGTTTAATATCTCTGGCCGGTTTATCTGCCGAGGGAGCTTTTCTGTTGTCATCCTGGTAGCTTTCAACCCCTCACCAATGTCAGGCAGGCACTGGAGGAACTGTGCACTGTGATCAGCAGTCACAGTACAGCATATCTTGATGCTTTTCCAATCATTGCAGGCGATTTCAGCCTGGCCAGCCTGAAGAGCTCCCTGACCAATTACCACTAACATGGCACCTGTGGAACCAGAGGAGCCAACACACTTGACCACTGTTACACCATCAAAATCAGAATCATGTTTAATATCATTGGCATATGCCATGAAATTTGTAGTTTTGCAGCAGCAGTGCATTGTGATACATACAGTTTAAAAATAAATTACAATAATAATAAGAAAAAAATATATATATAAGACTTCCTGTGTGCATTCCATCCGCTCTATCTAGGGCTTCCAATATTCGCTAAGTTTCAGTGAGGTCCCCCCTCCCTCATTCTGCTAAGCTCCAGCAGATACAGGTCCAAAGCTATTAAACACGCCTCATAGGTTAACCCTTTCATTCCTGGAATCATTCTTGTGAACCTCCTCTGGACCCTCTCCAAATGTGCTCTGACCAATGCCCTTTAAGCATTACATCCTTGTTCTTATATTCCAGTCCTTTCGAAATGAATGCTAACATCATATTTGCCCTTCTTATCATTGACTCAATCTGCAAGTTAAACATTAAGGAATCATTCATGAATATTCCCAAGTCCTTTGCACCTTTAAGTTTTGAATTCTTGAATTTACTCCCCTTTTCACAAAGAGTATTCCTTCTGCCAATGTTTATGACTTCCCTGCACTATATTCCATCTGCCACTTCTTTGCCCATTTACCCAATCTGTACAAGTCCCTCTGAAGATTCCCTGCTTTCACACTATCTGCCCCTCCACCCATCTTTGTATCATCAGCAAATTTGCCACAAGGCCATAAATTACCTCATCCAAATCATTGGCATATAACGTGAAAGGAAGCAGTCACAACACTGACCACTGGGGAATATCACTAGTCACCAGCAGGCAACCAGAAAAGGATCCCTTTATTCTGACTCTTTTGTCTTGCCTGCCAACTATTCTTCTATCCATGCTAGCATATTTCCTGTAATAATATAGGTTCTTATCTTGTTAAGTAGCTTCATGTGTGTCACCTTACCAAAAGCTTTCTGAAAATCCAAATAAACAACATGCACTGAATCTCTAGGTCTATACTGCCTAATATATCCCAAATGAACTTCAACAGATTTGTCAGGTGAGGTATCCCCTGAACAAAACCATACTGACTTTGGCCTCTTTTGTCATAGGCCTCCAAGTACTCCGAAACCTCATCCTTCATAATGGACTCCAACATCTTCCCATTCACAGAATTCAGGCTAATTGGTCTATAACGTAACACACACAAGATGCTGGAGGAACTCAGGAACCCAGGCTGCATCTACGGAAAAGAGTAAATAGTTGATATTTTGGGCAGAGACCCTTCATCAGAACTGGAGAGAAAAAGATAGGAATTCAGAATAAGAAGGTAGGAGGGGGGGAGGAAGAAATACAAGGTAGAAGGTGATGGTTGAAACCGGGAGGTGGGGAGTGGGTAAGTAAAGGGCTGAGAAGTTGATTCGTGAAAGAGATAAAGGGTTGAAGAAGGGGGAATCAGATAAGAGAGGGCAGAAGGCCATGGAAGAAAGGATAGGGGAGCAACACCTGAGGCAGTTGATAAGGCGAGAGAGGGAATGGAAATGGTGAAGGGGCAGGGCATTACCAGAAGTTTGAGAAATCGATGATCATGCCAGAGAGAGGTGATGGACATGTAAGGAGATGAGGTGTGAGAGGGAATTGGGAATGAAAATGGTGACAGAGAGGGGGGCCATTAGGGGAAGTTCAAGAAATCAATGTTTCATGCCATCAGGTTCGAGGCTACGCAGATGGAAAATAAGATATTGCTTCTACAATGGTTTCATCACAACAGTAGAGGAGACCATGCACTGACATGTGGGAATTGGAATGGGAAATGGAACCACTGGCAGATCTCATTTTTTCTGGCAGATGAAGTGTAGGTACACGGTGAATCAGTCTCACAATCTCCATCGGGTCTTACCGATGTACACCCGGAGTACCAGATATGGTAGATAACACCAACAGACTCAGAGGTGACCTGTTGCCTCACCTGGAAGAACTGGTTAGGGCCTTGGGTGGTAGCGAGGGAGGAGGTGTAGTTCTTGTTCCGCTTGCAACAATAACTGCCAGGAGGGAGATCAGTGGAAAGGGATGAAAGGACAAGGGAGTCTCATAGCGTGCAACCCCTGTGGAAAACAGAAAGTGGTGGGAAGAGAAGGATGTGCTTGGTGGTGGAATCCTGTTGGAGATGGCGGAAGTTATAGAGAATTATATGCTAGTCACAGAGGCTGGTGGTATGGTAGGTGAGGACAAGAGGAACCCTATCCCTGGTGGGAAGATGGGGTGAGGGCATATGTGTGCAAAATGGAGGAGGCCAGCATTAATGGTGGAGGAAGGGAAGCCCCTTTCTTTAAAGGAGGACGTTTCCATGTTTCTGAATGAAAACCTTTATACTGAGAGAGATGCAGTGGAGATGGAGGAATTGAGAGACCCACATCTCTTCCAATTTGCACACGACTGCCTCACCCCATCCTCCCAGCACCCTACCAGGAATAGAGTACCTGCTGTCTGCACCTATACCACCTGCCTCCACATTCAGCACATAATTCTCCTTAACTTCTGCCATCTCCAATGAAATCCCACCACAAAGCACGTCTTTCCCTCCCCTAACTTTCTGCTTTCCACATGGATTACTCCCTATGTGATACCCTTGTCCATTCGTCCCACCCCACTGATCTCCCTCCTGGCACTTACCCTTGCAAGCAGAACAAATGCTACACCTGCCCCTACATCTTCTCCCTCACTATCATTCAGGACCCAAAACAGTCCTTCCAGGTGAGATAACACTTCACCTGTGAATCTGTTGGGGTCATCTACTGTATTTGATGCTCAATGCGTGGCTTCCTGTATATCAGTAAGACCCGACATGGATTGAGAGACCACTTCACTGAGCACCTACGGTCCATCTGTCAGAAGAAGCGGGATCACCCAGTTTAATTCCACTTCCCATTCCCATTCCGATGTCAGTCCATGGCCTCCTCTATTGCTACAATGAGGCCATACTCAAGTTGGAGGAGCAAAATCTTATGTTCCATCTGGGTATCCTCAAACCTAATGGCATGAACATGGATTTTTTAAACGTTTTTTAAAATTCCCATTTGCCTCTCAGCATATCTCTGCCCATCATCTCCCTCAGGTCCTCCTCCCCTTCCCTTCCTTCCATGGCCTTCTGTCTTCCCCTGTCAGATACCTCCTGTCTCTAGCTACGTATCTCTCTCACCAATCAACTTCCCAGCTCTATACTTCTCTCTTCCACCCCTCCCAGTCTCACCTATCACCTACTACTATGTAGTTCTTCCTCCCCTCCCCCCACTTTCTTACTCTGACTTCCCATCGTGCTCTCTCCAGTTCTGATGAAGAGTCATGGCCCAAAACACCAACTGTTTACCCTTTTCCATGGATGCTGCCTGGCCTGCTGAGTTCCTCCAGCATTTTGTGTGTGTTGCTTTGATTTCCAGCATCTGAAGATGTTCTCTTATTTGTGATTAGTCTATAATGTACTTTATTCTGCCTCCCTCCCGTCTTGAAGAGTGGAGAGGCATTTGCAATTCACCAAATTTGCATTTGTTGACAGAACCTCCCAGAGAAATCCAACACCCTCCCCTCATGCTCCTGCTTTCCGTTCAGTTCTAACATTGATCAATAGAGGAAGGGTTGATCGATGATTAAAGACATACATGAGTGAAAGCAGGCCAGACCAAGCTTAAAATCAATAAAATTGTTTGGGTTGTAACAGGTCGTAATATTTATAATTAAAGTCCATTTGAAATCCATTTGTTCTCTCAATGTACTACCCTTCCGGATAAAACAAAATTTAACTGAAATTATTTATGATCTCTGCAGGGTGATAAATTAGCTTGACATCTTTGCATGAATTTAAATATACATACAGGCAGAACAATACCTATTACATCTGGATTTTTGAAAGATTAAAACATTTTTTGATAAAGACAAAAGATTCTGCAGATGCCGGACATCATGAGCAACATGCACAAAATTCTGAAGGAACTGAGCAGATCAAGCAGCTTGAAAGGAGAAGAATAAAGCATCAATGTTTCAAGCCAAGGCCCTTCAGTGGTCCTGCTGAAAAGTCTTGGCCCAAAACATCAACTTTTTTTTTTCTTTTCCATAGGTGCTGCCTGACCTCCTGAGTTCCCTTAGCATTTTGTGTCAAGGTACAGTGACACAACGTACAGTAAATTAATACATGACTCTCATTTAACCCTTAAAACTGAGCAGCTGATTTTTACAGAATGTGTGTTTAAACCAGAATCAGCCTTGAAATTGAATATTTAAAGCTAAGTGTGCTCCCAAAATTCCTGATAATACTTCCAGATCATTAAAAAAGACCCATTGATGGCCCATCCATACTGACCAAGATTCCCAACAAAGTTACTCCCATTTACAGTACCTGCATTTAGCAAATATCCCAGAGCCCTTCCTAACCATGAAGATGCCTAGTTTCCTTTCAAAAGAGGGAAATGTACCTGCCTCATCCACATACTGTGAGCTCATTACTCTCTAACCTCTAACCTTAAACCTATGCTGTCAAAATCTTGGTTCCCCTGAAAAGTTACAAGATAAAGATTATAGATATGAAAAATTCAGCAGTTGCTGGAAATACAAAGCGACACACACAAAAATGCTGGAGGAACTCAGCAGGTTTGGTAGCATCCATGGAAATGAATAAATAGTTGAAATTTCAGGCTGAAACCCTTTTGCAGGCTGGAAAGGAAGGGGGAAGACACCAAAGGTGGAGGGAAGGGAAGGAGGATAGCTAGACGGTGATAGGTAAAGCCAAGTGAGTGGGAAAGATAAAGGGCTGGAGAGGAAGGAATCT
This sequence comes from Hemitrygon akajei, assembly GCF_048418815.1. Taxonomy (NCBI): domain Eukaryota; kingdom Metazoa; phylum Chordata; class Chondrichthyes; order Myliobatiformes; family Dasyatidae; genus Hemitrygon; species Hemitrygon akajei. Next base: position 35,690,623 of record NC_133138.1, on the reverse strand, counting down.
GATAGGAGAGGAGAATGGACTAGAGGAGAAAGGGAAGGAGGGAGGGGCCTAGGGGGAGCTGATAGGAAGGTGAGAAGAGGCAAGGGGCAAGAATGGGAGGGAGTTTTTTTTTACCACAAGGAGAAATCAATATTCATGCCATCGGGTTGGAGGCTACCCAGATGAAATAAAGGGTTTCCCCTCCACCCCAAGGGTGGCTCATCATGGCACAGGAGGAAGCCATGGACTGACATGTTGGAACGGGAATGGGAATTAGAATTAAAATGTTTGGCTACCGGGAAGTTCCACTTTTGTTGGATGGTGTGGAGGTGCTCAATGAAGCGGTCCCCCAGTTTACGACGGGTTTCACCAATCTAAAGGAGGCCACATCAGGAGCATTGTACACAACAGGCAGCCCCAGCAGAGTTGTCACCTGTGCTATACAGTAAAATACCGTGTCAATGACCAACACAGTCCAAGGATGAGATGTGGGCAGCCCACAAGTATCGCCATGCTTTTGACGTCAACAAAGTATGCCCACAACTTACTAACCGTAACTCCAATGTCTCTGGAAAGTGGGAGGAAACCAGAACAACCGGAGGAAATCCACGCAGTCATGGGGAGAACGTACAAACTCCTTAAAGATAGCAGAAGGAATTGAACCCTGATCACTGGTGCTGTAAAGCATTAAGCTAACCACTATCAGGAGTTTGTACAATCTACCCGTGACCACATGGGTTTCCTATGGGTGACCCAGATTCCTTCCAGAGTCCAAAGACTTATTGGTTAGTAGGCAAGTTGGTCATTGTAAATTGACCCATGATTAAACAAGTGGGTTGCTAGGGGCTGTGGCTAGAAAGGCCTGCAGCACACTATAAGAGGTATTAGGACCTCTTCTTTTCATGTTATATGTCAATGATTTGGATCAACTTCAGGGGTTAGAACGATGCTAGAGTCTCTTATTAAGGATGGGGTAACAGGTACTTAGAGGTACATGACAAAATAGGCCAAAGTCAGCATGGTTTAGAAATAATTCAGTCGATGTGTAGCTTGGGTGGTTGAAGGTTGGGCTAAGTTGTTCCCTGACCTTGGCAAGTTACTTGCAAACAGTTTGTCACCATACAAAGAATCATCATCAGTGATCATGTTTTCCTTAAGCGAAATCTTACCTGACAAATCTGAGGGAATTCTTTAAGGAAATAATAGGCAAGATAGACAAAGAGAGGCAGTGGTTGTTGTTTATTTGGATTTTCAGAAGCCCTGTGTTGAGACCGCTTCTTTTCACATTATGTATCAATGATTTGGATAAAGGAAGTGATGGCTTTTTTGGGCATGTTTGCAGATGGTTTGTTATGGGGCAGGTAGTGTTGAGAAAGCAGGGAGCCTGCAGAAGGACTTGGACAGATTGGGAGAATGGGATGGGCAAAGAAGTGCCAGATGGAATATAGTATAGGGAACTGCATGGTCATGCACTGTGGTAGAAGGAATAAGGCATGAACTATTTTCTAAATGGGGAGAAAATTCATAAAATTAAAGGTGTGTAAGGACTTGGGAGTTCCAATGCAGCATTCCCTAAATGTTAACTTGCAGGTTGAGTCGGTGGTAAGGAAGGCAAATGCATCGTTACCATTCATTTCGAGAGGACTCGAATACAAAAGCAAAGATATAATGCTGAGACCTTATAAGGCACTGGTCAAACCACACTTGGAGTATTGTGAGCAGTTTTGGGCCCCTTAGCTAAGAAAATATGTGCTAGCATTGGAAAGAGTCCAGAGGAGGTTCACGAGAATGAAAGGGTAACATGTGAGGAACATTTGATGGCTTTGGCCCTGTAGTTGCTGGAGCTTAGAAGAAAGAGTGGGGGACCGCATTGTAACTTATCAAATACTGAAAGGTCTACATGGAGTGGATGTGGAGAAGATGTTTCCTATGGAGAGGGGTGCAGGACCAGAAGGCACAACATCAGAATAGAGGGACATCCATTTAGATCAGAGATGAGAAAAAAAAAATGTTTTGCCAGAGGATGGTGAATCTGTGGAATTCTTTGCCATAGATGGTTGTGCAGGCTGACTCAATTGGATATATGTAAAGTGGAAGTTGATGGGATCTTGATTAATCAGGGTGTAAAAGGTTACAGGGAGAAGGCAGGAGAATGGGATTGAGAAGGATAACAAATCAGACAAGTTGAAATAGTGGACCAGACTGGATGGGCCAAATGGCCTAATTCTGCTGCTCTATCTTATGGTGTTATGGTCGCTATAGTGTTGACAGGTGTTCATCACACATCTCTGGAAAAAATAATCAAGGGAATCCCTGGGGAGCGAAAAGCAAGCAGTAAAATGGAATGTTTCTACAGTGCTTCAGTGCCTCTCAACAAACATCACTGACAACCACGCCCACAGTTTACAGCCAGAGTCACGATCAATAAACAGAACACAAGTTTCAATGTTACCCGCAACAGGCAAATATCATTCCTAATTGGCACAGGCAGGGAGGAATTGTTCCTCTAGTTATTGCTATGAGGATATCTTTTGTTGTACTTATTTGTAAAGAATGAAGAAAGAACTTCCCAAGAAGCTGAACTAACAGCGCATGGGGAGATATTCACCAGTCTTGTACCCCTGGTGGGAAGCTCTGCTTGAAATGCGCAGACAATGCTGGCCATAAACACAAGTAATTCTGCAGATGCTGGAAATCCAGAGTAACACGTGTAAAATGTTGGAGGAACTCAACAAGTCGGGCAGCATCCATGGAAAGGAATAAACATTTGATATTTTGGGATGAGAACCTACATCAGGACTCGAAAGGAAGGTAGAAATAGCCAGAGTGAGAAGGTGGAGGCAGAGGAACATGACAGATGAAGCCAGGCAAAGGGGAAGGTAGGTGTTTGTGGAAGGGGAGGTATGAAGTGAGAAGGCTCACAGATGAAAAGTGGAAAATACTAAAGAAAAAGGAACGTGATGGGACAGTGAACCATGGGAGAAAGGGAAGGGGAGGCACCAGGGTGAGGTGATAGGCAGGTGAGGAGAAGGGAAGGGGTAAGAGTGGAGCCAGAAGAGGGAATGGAAAAGGAGAGAAGCACCTATTAACGCCTGTAGGTGGAAAAGTGCTGAAGAAGGAAGAATCTGATGAGATAAAGTTGACTCTGTAATATAAAAGTGTTTCACAATGAAAGTCAATTTTGATGAAATTACTTAGGAGGAAAGCAAGGCTACAACAGTGAAGGAGTAGCTTGTGGGGAATCAGTACTCTTCCAAGCCTGTGTGAGACATCCACACATTAATATACCCCTGTGCTGGAGGAGATCCATTTAACAGCTATCTGGACAAGATACAAGACAAGCCATATGCTAGATTCTTTGCATCTCTTATATTAAATCTCTCTGCTCTCACTTTAGCCATTGGCATTATTTTTTTCTGTATCTGCAGTTAAATACATTGTTCCTGGTTTCCCACTGAGAACGTATATCCAGAGGATATGTTCGTCAAGGAATCTGTGTAGAAACAGTTTCTTTACAAATTTCAAGCATTGCTTCCCAACGGGTGTCTGGGAGCAATAGTTTCTTTCTGATCTACTAGCAAAAAAAATGGTGATAGACTTAGCTTTCTGAAACAGGTTCTTGCCTATGTTTTATTTTACTTTATTTAGAGGTAGAGCACAGTAACAGGCTCTTCTATCCCAATGGGTCCATACCATCCTATTACAAAGGTGTGACCAACTAACCTGCCAACCCGTGCTTCATTGGAATCTGGGAGGAAACCAGAGTACCTGAAGGGAACCCACGTGGTTATAGAGAGAACGTACAAACCCCTTACAGACAACGGTGGGAATTGTACCCAGGTCCTTAGTGCTGTAAGTGTATTTCACTAACTGCTACACCACCATGATGCCCTCAGGTATCAGAGTCTGAAGCAAACTCGATAATACTGGGTTTTTTCTGTGGAGAGAGAAGGAGAGCAAAAGGTAGAAGAAGTAAAGCTGTAGACTAGTTGCTAAAACAGGGAATTAATTCAGAAATCAGAGGTGCAAAGAGACATAGGAGTCTCCTATGTCAAAAGAGACATAGAGACAATGAGACCTGAAAGGTTAACTTGCAGATTGAGTGGATAGCTTGGAAGACAAGTACAATGTTACCATTCATTTCCAGAAGATTAGAATATAAAAACAAAGATGTCATGCTGAGACCTTAAAGAAATTGCTCAAACTGCATTTGGAGTGTTGTGAGCAGTTTTGGGACCTTCATCTAAGAAAGGGTGTGCTGGCATTGGAGAGGTTCCAGGGGAGGTTTATGTGAATGATCCTGGGAACAAAAAGGTTAACTTATGAGAATTCTTTGATGGCTGTAGGCCTGTACTCAGGGAAGTTTAGAAGAACAGGAGGGGATCTCATTGTAATCTACCAAATATTGAAAAGCCTAAATTGAGTTTTGACATAAAAAGGATGTTTCCAATAGAGGGAGAGTCCAGGACTTGTAGACACAGAATAGGAGCACATTCCTTAACAACAGAGATGAGGATGAATTTTGTCAGTGGGTGATGAATCTGTGGAATTCATTGCCACAGTCAGCTGTAGAAGCCAAGTCATCAGGTAAGTTTAAATTAGAGGTTGATAGGTTCTTGATTAGTAAGTGTTAAAGATACAGGGAGAAGGCAGGAGAATGGGGCTGAGAGGGAAAATAAAGCAGCCATGATTGAATGGTGCAGCAGACTCAATGGGCTGAATAGCTCAATCTGTTTCTATCACTTACTTCCATAGGAGAATACAATGCACTACAGTGGAGGATGCAGCAATAATGATAGGAGAACGCTATTTAGATATGCCATATTTCCCTTTGCATTTACTCACTGGACGTGCTTTCTGAAACTATGTCATCAGAACTACTGCTTTCAAATCTAATTCTCCTTCTCTACAACCCTCCTCAACTCCTGAAATATTTTTCACTACTTGTAACCTTCAAGCTCCCACTCGTACCAACTATATCTTGCAAAGAAACAGACTCAGAAAAAATTACAGAATATAGAGACGAAAATGGAGTCAATGTAAACCTACTGAATCCTTTTACACCAAACCTTTCACCTGTTTGTAGTGCACCACCCAACATTAATTCAGGAAGACAGTTACCCTTTGAAGGACATCTTCATTCCTTGAAATGTCCCCATCAGGCAAACAGCTAAATATTTGGATGCTGACGTCACATTCCATTATTGAATTATTTCATGTTCTTCAAAATCAATGTTCGGACCATTGGAACTATGTATTGTACAATTACTCAAAGCTACAAGTTCTTTCTTGCTGCCAAAAAATGGGAGTGAATGTAAAGATATAAATTTATTTTGCCGCAATCATCAACTCTGAGTCTAACCAACCTGGCAAATTGAAAAAGAATGTTTCATGACTTGTGTTACAAATTGTGCTCTGCAGTGTCATTTCCTTTGCTAATGCTCTGTCTCCTATTTTTTTTTGTCTTCCTGGGGCATGTTTGTCAAGAGAGGAGTCTGTCTTGCTTCGAGCAATCCGTTGCTTGAACTTTTAACTCAATCAAACTGAATATATAATGCAAGCATTCACTCATGGTGCCAACGTATGATCTGTGCATGATAATAAACAAATGCTATTACGAATTACAACAAGAAACTGAAAGGGAAGAACTTCATAGAGGGAAGAAAATACCTGTTATGTAATGGACTATGAGATGCTCAATTGTGACAGCATCAAAACCACCATGTTCATGAACAGTTATTACCTGGGTATGAGGTTGGATCGCTCTGGGCGCTGAGCTAATCTGAAGAGCTTGAGAGTGTCTTTAGGCTGGGCAATGGAGTCTGGTCTGCAGCAAGTCGCTGAGTGGTGTGGTCTAGGCCCAGTGCCTGGGTTCTAGTGCAAGGTACTGTTGCTATTTAGACAGTTTGAACACTTGCTCAGATCAGAGGTGAGAATGGATTTCACTTGGTCTCCACAATTTTCACTCCTCTCTCCAGGGTGTTGGAGCCTTTCACTCTTCTGTTGTTGGATCAATTTCAATGCCGGCTCAGATAGACTGAAAAGACGGTGTCAGTCGGAATGAGAGCCAATTTCACTCATTCTCCATGATGGGATTTCACTCGATCTCCATGGCACTGAGGCTATGAAGACTGCCCCAGCCTCTGTGCTCCTGCTAATACGATGAACTGATAAGTGAAGCTTTGGACCTACTCCGGGCTACTCAAGGGGCCATATCTGAGGACCCATTTTTGGTTCAGTATGCTGTTGTTCACGTCAATTGTTTGCATGATTGGTATTGTCTTTTTCTCTTGCACATCAAGTGTTTATTTTTTTTAATTCTCTTTTTTCTTTAATTGGGCTCTTTCGGATTTCTTGCTTTGAGGTGACCTGTGAGTAAGCAAATCTCAAAATTGTATAATTTATACATTCTTTGATAATAAATGGACTGGAATCTTGAATCTTGAAATACCCTACACCATCAAGCTCCTGAACCAGTGTGGATTCACTTACCTCAACACTGAACTGATTCCACAACCTATGGACCCATTTCCAAGGACAGTGCAACTCAAGTTCTTAGTAAGTATGTTTATATGTATATGTGTATGTGTCTGTATTTTTTTTGTTTTTTTCATGAGGCATTGAGGCAATTCCATAACATTACAAATTATTATCCTCCGTAGCTCAGATGTGGTAGGGAAACAACATTTCCCAAGACTGGAGAAGCCAACAAAAAGTAATGGATACAGCCCAGTACATCTCAGGAAAAGCCCTCCCCACCATAAAGCACATCTACCAGGAAGAACATGTCCAACACGCTGGAGGAACTCAGCAGGTCAGGCAGTATCCATGGAAATGAGCAGTCAATGTTTTGGGCCAAGACCCTTTTTCAGGACTGAAGAGGGAGGGAGCAGGGGCCCTATAAAGAAGGTGGGAAGGAGAAGGCTGGTGGGGTGTCAGGTTAAAAACCAATCGAAGGAGAGATCAAGGGATGGGGGAGGGGAAGCAGGGAGGGGATAGGCAGGAAAGGTGAGAAGGAACGTAAGGGGAAAGCACTGTGTAGTAGGCGGCGGCAAAATCACGAGAGAGGTTATATCAAACATGTGATCTTCTGCAGATCCTGGAAATCCAGTCCTGATGAAGGGCCTCGGCCTGGAACATCAACTGTTTATTCTTTCTATAGATGCTGTCTGGCCTGATAAGTTCTCCCAACATGTTATATGTGTTAGTAAGGTTATTTCAAAGCCCTTACAGCCAGTAAAGAACACATGACAGGTAATTGTTCATACAGTGCAGGACCCAGTTGCTGAGGTGTACCTGGAAACTGAAAGGAGATGCTGACCATTTAACATACTGACTAGGTATGACTGTCAAGATTAAGTTTTGTTTGTCTGTCATGTGTCATTAAGACCTAAATTCAACTGTTCTTTTCCAGTGTTTGCTTCCTTTTCATGTCTTAATGATTTCACAAGGGTATGTACTCAGGACCAGAGGCTTGAGTTGCAAGGAGAAGCTACATATGCTGGTGTTGTTCCCTGGAGAGGAGGTGGCCAAGAGGAGACCTTATAAGGGAATGATCACCATTATTTCCCCCAGGGTAGGAGGAGTCTAAAACTAGAAGGCATAGGTTAAAGGTGAAAGGGGAGAGAATAGAAATGGATCTGAGGGGTTTTCCATGGAGAAGCTGAGAATCGGATTCAGGAAAAGAATAGGTTTATCATCTCTGACAAACAATACTGTGCGAAAGTCTAGTTCTAGTTCACTATATAAACATTTTAGGCACCTAGCTCTATATATAGAGAGAGCTGGGGTGCCTAACACTTTTGCATGGTACTGTATTTGTCAATGTGGAACAGAGAGCAAGTTTGTAAATCTGGCTAGAGCAAAGGATATTGAGAATGGTGGGGGTGGAGTGCCACAGGAGGAGTGTTGGTCAGATGACAGAGAAGGAGTACCAGGGCTGGGCTTGGCATGGGTCAGACACACAGAGCCCAGAGATCCAGGCAAGGTCATTTGATTCCAAACAACTGGTTTAATAATCATTACGGAATATCTCTCTGGTGCTTCCTGCTCCCTTCTCTCTCCCTTCCCCCATCCGAACCATAATTCCCCTCTCCCTGTCCCCTTCTCACTCTCAGTCAACAATAGAGACCCATATCAGAATCAGGATTATAATCCCTCATGTATGTTATGATGTAGTGCGACTATTGAATAGTGCCTAGCACGATGCTTCCACAGCTCGTGGCGTTGAATTTCAGAGTTCAAATCCAGCATCCTCTGTAAGCAAGTTTGTACACCCTTTCCCATGTGCACATGGGTTTGGTCCAGGTGCTCTGGTTTCCTCCCACAGTCCAAAGACATACCGGTTGGTAGGTTAATTGGTGATTGTAAATTGTCCAGTATTGGGCTGGGGTTAAATCAGTGGCTTGTTGTGCAGTGTAGCATGAAGGATCGGAGGGGCCTATTCCAGACTGTATCTCCAAATAAATAAATATTTACTAAATAAATAAGCTGGTCCTAAAATAAAAACACAAAATGCTGGCAGAACTCAGCAGGCCAGACAGCATCTATGGGAGGAGGTAGTGACAACGTTTCGGGCCGAAACCCTGCATCAGGAGTTTGGTCCTAAAACATTGATTGTGGGTCTTTAGGCTCCTGTACCTCCTCCCTAATAAGAAGAGGGAATATCCTGGATGGCAAAGGCCCTTAATAAAGGATGCTGCATTTATGAGGCTTCGACTTCTGAAGGCGTCCTGGGTGCTGAGAAGACCAGTGCCCAAAAGGGAGCTGACTGATTTTGCAGCCCTCTGAACCTTCTCCCGATACTGTGGATTGGCGTCTCCATAGGAGACGGTGGTACACCCAGCTAGAGTGTGGTAGGCAGGTGGAATGAGCTTCCAAAAGAAGTGGGATGGAATATTGAAAGAGTGGAATTTAATCCCAAAAGCGTGGGGTGTTTTGCACTTTAGGAAGTGAAGAGGGAGTGGAACATGTACAGAAAATCATAATCACAAGAGACTGTTCGGATTCTAGGAAGCTTGAACACAGGCAAAATGGTGGAGGAGTTCAGCAGGTCAACATCTCAGGTTAAGACCCTTCATCAGGATTTCATCATGCCTGATGAAAGGTCTTGGAAAATAACATTGATGTTGATTCCGTCTAACTTGCGGAGTTCCTCAAGCAGTTTTGTTCATTTTGCTGAACATACACAGTAAATGTCAGGACACTGAGGAATGTTGATGAAGTCCATAATTTCCTGAAAGTGACAATTTACCCTCAGTGGCTGCTTTATTAGGTATACCTGCACACCTGTTCATTAATACAAACATCTAATCAGTCAATTATGTGGAGGCAACTCAATGCATAAAAACATGCAGACATGGAGAAAAGGTTCAGTTGTTCAGATATCAGAATGGGAAAACAAACATGATCTAAGTGACTTCAACCATGGATTGATTGTTGGTGCCAGATGGGGTGGTTTGAGTATCACAGAAACAGATGATCTCCTGGGATTTCCTTGCACAACAGTCTTCAGAGTTTACAGAGACTGGTGCACAAACAAAAAAAAAAACCAGTGAGCAGGAGTTCTGTGGGCAAAAATGCCTTGTTGATGAGAGAGGTGGGAGGAGAATGGCCAGATTGGTTCAAGCTGACAGCAAGTTGACAGTAACTCAACCACACGCTACAATGGTGGTGCGCAGAAGAGCATTCCTGAGTGCACAACATGTTGAACATTGAAGTGAGTGGGCTACAGAAGCAGAAGACCATAAACATACAACTCTGTGGCCTCTTTATTAGGTACAGGAGGTACCAAATAAAGTGGCCACAGAGTGCATACAGTAAATGTCAGGGCACAATGGATGTTGATGAATGGACGAACCTTGGAGTTGAACCCCACAGTTTCCCGGTAGTGGCAAGATAGATAGATAGGGTGGTGAAGAGGTCATATGGCATACGGTAGTTGCCTTCATAGTTTGGAGTGTAGAAGATACATTTGGGAATCTGCGTTGCAACATACTGGTTAGATCACACTTGCAGATGGCTGTGCAGTTCCAGTCACCATACCAAAGGATGGATGTGGTTGTTCTGGAGAGAGTTCACAGAGGAAATTCACCAGCATATTGACTGGATTGCAAGACTTTGGTAATGGGCTGCTTAACTTGAACACCATCAGACTTACAGTCAAAAACTCACAACACAATTGATTCCAGATCCCAGACCTGTGGCTAGTCTTGAAAATATGAGCTGCAATTGAAGATCAATGCCCTTCTACGCAGAATAAAATAGCTTGTAATGCAGAGGAAAAGTGATGCCAAATCCTCCACCAGGTAATGAGTCAGTACTATACAGTATATCACACTATTCTTGTAAATCTCACTATATATAGCACTACATGATTGTGCCAATTTCTTAGGCACATATACAGTATATAGCTAGGGTGCCTAAGACTTATGCATGGAACTGTAGTAGTTTTATCAATTGCACTGTGCTGCTGCTGCTACAAATAAAACAAATTTCATGTCATATGTGAGTGATAATCAACCTGATTCTGATACGGGTCTGCATTGTAGACTGAGAGTGGGAAGGGAGCAGGGAGAGGGGAATCATGGTTGGGAAAAGGGGAAGGGAGAAGGGAGGGATTGGGAAGCACCAGAGAGATATTCTGTAATGATTAATACGCCGAATGTTCGGCATAAAATGACCTTGCCTGGTATCTCAGAGCTGAGTGTGTCTGCAACCATGCCATTCACCCACCCCCCCCCCCCTTCCAACTCTAGCACTCCTCTTTCACCTGTCACACTCCTCCCACGGCACCCACCCTCACCATTCCCAGCATCCCTTGCTCCCCCAGATTTACAAACTCGCTTTCCGCTCCACATTGAGAAATACAGTATTGTGCAAAAGTCTTCGACACCCCCCACCAGCTACAGGATATGTAAGTACCTAAGACTTTTACACAGTGCTGTATATATCACATTATCCTCCAGCAGGTAATGACTCAGAACTATATATCACCGACCTATAGATTATATATCTCACTATATATAGTACTATATATCACAATGGCCATCCTCCACCAGGTAAGGACTTAGTACTATATATCAGACTGCTCCTGTGAGGCTGCCAATGGCCAATCATCATTTCTATCACAGGCAGCAGTTTATGGATGGCCTAAAGGAATCTGAAATTCATTATTGATTTCAGAATTTAATGTTGAATTTACTATCTAAGTACTCTTGCAACCTCTGCACTGCAGTCTGTTCACATCCTAAATCACATGGTAGCACTCAATACATTACACCACAATAAACTGTTAACTCTCTCTTTACATTCCTGAACTAGTATGCTAAAGTCAAGATCTCAAGATTCAAGTTTATTTTTCATGTGTGCTTTGAAACACAGTGAAATGTGTCATTTGTGTTGACAATCAGCTGGGATGTGCTGGGGGCAGCCCACAAGTGTCACCACACGTTCTGGCACCAACGTGGCATTTCCATAATGCTCACCAGAACAAAACTGATCACAAGCAACAAAGTCAACAGCAAAAACATTCCCCATTCGTCCCTTCCACCCGTGCACATACACAGACCTAAAACCTAAGACTGGCCTCCAGCCTCTAGTTGACAGGATTCAACGTGTAGACACGGGGCTTTGACCTCCCTAGTGGTCTCATGCAGACCTGCAGACTCAGCTCTGACAAGCTAGTGGAGGGAAGGAGTGATTCACACTTGCTTTGGTAGAAACATATCTCCAGCCCACCATCCGATTAGTTTAGTGGGGCATTTAATTGCTAGTTTAATTAGTTTAGTTAAGTATTTAATTACTAGTTTAATTAGGTCAGCATGACACCATAAGCTGAAGGGCATGTTCCATTCCTGTTATGTTCTCCATTCTGGATTCTATGTCAAAAATAGATTTGACATTGAACTATTTAAACTGTTACAAATTCCATCACATTTTCATCAGCCGGTAACATTTGAAGGATCCTAAAGACCCATGGGTGGGTGCCAGGGTGGAGATATGTCTCTACCAAAGGAGGTGTAAGACACTCCTTCCTTCCGCTAGCCTGCAGGCCACCCTTAAGTAAGGTGTAGCACCTGCTTAGCCCCACTATCAGGGTTACCTGAAGCCATGGGAGCAGGTGGTGGATGGTCGTATGAGCAGCTGGTGCACATCACAAGTCCTGGTTATGCAACCACTGACGCCAGGCAAACAATTTCAGAATACTGATAATGGCTGGGGTTACCCGTCTTGTAAAGACACTGCCTAGAAGAAAGCAATAGAAAACCACTTCTGTAGAAAGATTTGCCTAGAACAATCATGGTCACGGATAGAGCAAAGAGTACAAACAAAAGTGTGAAGGGGGTCTTCCCCACAGGCATATTAAGGACATATGGAAGACCATGATTGTCCACATCATGCGATATGACACACAATGATGATGATGATGATGAGAAAGACCCAACCGCTAACCACAGCCATCACTTACACTTGTCCACGCTGCACCAGAATATATGGGTCTGCATCAGTCTCTACAGCCACTGGGAAGCCACCAATAAACAACCCCTGAGGAGAGCATCAAGTTCAACCATCATTTAACCATACATGAATACCCATCAATAAAGCTAAATGAAATAGCGTTACTCCAGGGTCAAAGTGCAAAGCACAATACCAACAGTCACACACAGCCCAAGGCACATTTAAAATAGCAGTAAGATGCAGTCACACAAATTTTGATTAAAAAATATAACATCATATTTAATTCAAGTAACCTCACTTTTACTATTACAGCAGAACATTGAGGCGACCATGTTTTCAAGCATTCCAACTTTCAAAATAAATTTATATTCAAACCGAAGCCAATGGTAATTTATGAGAGGGTGGCTGTTCAGAAGGAAGAAATCTGCATTAGATCTGAATCTTTCTCTAAATCTTTTAAGACTATAATGCATCATTTCATTGTAGCTAAAAAAATAATCCATTACAAGTTTCCATTTTCGTTGGCATGGATTCTAAGCAGCAGCATTCCCTCTGGCCATTACTCCTCTGCCAACTGAGTTTTGTTACACTAAGTATGATGTTTTCACAAAAATTGAATTCCCAAGTCATGAAAATGTGATGGAATTTGTAATAGTTTAAATAGTGCTGCTGCATAGACCTAACCTTCCGGGAGAATACCACCAAAATAAGAACAACTAACATTTCAATGTCAGACTTTCTTTTAACAGACAAGTTATTGCCAACCATGCCCAGTTGATGGCATGGGAGGAGGGTTGATGGTATTATAATTTTCTGCAAATTGCCAATTTTGCAGAGGGTAAAGTTAATGTATTGAAAATGTGAAGCCTATTTAAAGGGCAGAGGGGACAGAGGTTATAGCAACAGTTCCCCATAGAAACAGGGTAAATTTTCCTAGTGGATACCACAGTAGCGTCGTGGTTAGCACACTGCTATCACAGCTGGGGGCTTCAGAGCTTGGAGATCAATTCCAAAGTCATCTGCAAGGAGGTTGACCATTCATGTGGGTTTCCTTCAGGTGTTCCGGTTTCCTCCCACAGTCCAAAAACATACCAGTTAGTGGGTTAATTGTTCATTGCAAATAGACCAGTGATTAGGCTAGAGCTAAATAGGTGATTTGCTGGGTGGTGCAACTCGTTGGGCTGAAATGGCTGGTCCTGCATTGTATCTCTAAAAAAACAAAATAAATGGAAATAAATAAATAAATAAATAAATAAATAATACTATATAGAGCAGAAACAAAAAGAATGCTGGAAATACTCCATAGATCTTATAAGGTAATCACTTTGAATGAGCCACATCGAGACTGGGGTCTTCAGCTAAACCAAGTGGATAATCTCAAAAAATGACTTTAAATGATCTTGATAGAATGCTCCATAAACACAAGAGATGTTGGAAATCTAGAGTAACGCACAGAAAATGATGGAGGAGCAGCTTCGGTGGAGAGAAATAAACAGTCAACATTTCATGTCAAGATCCTTCATTAGCACCCAACGTGTCCGCACGAAATGTTGACTCTATTCCTTGAAAGAATGCCCTTCTGAGAGGAATTCTTTGATCACTTGTACAATGAGATATTTTGCTATTTAAACACAAAGGTAACAACAGTTAATCGAATGCAATTCAATTGTTAAAATTACATAAGTTACATTAACATTTAGGGTATCGGTTGGGGTCCTGTTTTTACAACAGGAGCACATCTCAACTGTTAAAAACATCTCAGCATATTTAAACACCTTTGTTCAGAATTGAAACATCCAAAGGTAGAATTTATTTGTCACGTATAGATCAAATCATCGAAAGATGCAATGAAATCCATTGTTTGAGTCAAATCATATCAGCAAGGGATTGTGCTGAAGGTAGCCCACAAGTGTCGCCACATTTTCAGTGCTAACATAGCCTGCCCACAACTCAATAACCTCAAATGTACTGTATATCTTTGGAACGTAGAAGGAAACTGGAGCACTTAAAGGCACCTATGCACTCACGGGGAGAATGTACAAACTCCTTAGAGACAGTGGCAGGAATTGAACCACAATCTTACAGCTGGCATGTGGTAAAGTGTTGCACTAACTGCTACACTGTCATGTCGCCCCACGGTAAAAGAGCTATCTAGTATGTGGGGGGGGGGGGGGAGAGAGCAGACTGTTGCTCAGGATCGAAAAAAGCTACAGAAAGTTGTGAACTCTATCATGGGCACTAGCTTCCCCAGCATCCAGGATATCTTCAAGGTGCGATGTCTCAAAAATCCATCGTTAAGGACCCCCACCACCCAGGACCATTTCTCATTGCTACCATCAGTGAGGAGGTATAGGAGCCTGAAAGCACATAATCAACAATTCAGGAACAGCTACTTCCCCTCTGCCATCTGATTTCTGAACTGACAAACTAGCTTTTCAATCTTGTTTTTGAACTTGTTCCTCTTGTTTCTGATTCAAACACTATCTCACTACTTTTTTGCACAGCATTGAGAGATGCTGTCCAAGTTGCATGCCATCTTGGACAATGTCTCCCATCCACTCCATAATGTACTGGTTAGGCACAGGAGTACACTCAGCCAGAGACTCATTCCACCGAGATGCAACACTGAGCATCATAGGAAGTCATTCCTGCCTGTGGCCATCAAACTTCACAACTCCTCCCTCGGAGTGTCAGACACCCTGAGCCAATAGGCTGGTCCTGGACTAATTTCCACTTGGCATTATTTACTTATTATTATTTAATTAGTTATGGTTTTATATTGCTATATTTCTACATTATTCTTGGTTGGTGCGACTGTAATGAAACCCAATTTCCCTCAGGATCAATAAAGTATGTTTGTCTGTCTGTCTGTCTGCAGACAATGGTGCGCATTCATCCTTATTCCAGACTGAAAACTGGTTCTCATCTGTAGTGGAGTCATAGAGGTATAGAAAAGTACAGCACAGAAACAGGCCGTTTGGCCAGTCGAGTCCATGCTGAACCATTTAACCTGCCAAAGCCATGAACCTGCACCGGGAGCATAGTCCTCCATATCCCTACCATCCATGTACTTATCCTAACTTCTCTTAAACATTGAAATCAAGCTTGCATGCATCACTTCTGCTGGCAGTTCATTCCACACTCTCACAATCCTCTGAGTGAAGAAGTTTCCCCTCATATTCCCCTTAAACTTTTCACCTTGCACCCTTGACCCATGACCTCTGGTTGTAGTCCCCATCCAATCTCAGTGGAAAGAGCCTGCTTGAAATTACCCTATCTATGTTCCTCATAGCTTTGTATACCTGTATCAAATCTCGTCCCAAACTTCTATGTTGCAAGGAATAAAGTTCTAACCTATTCAGTCTTTCTTATAACTCAGGTCCTCCAGACCCGGCAACATCCTTGTACGTTTTCTTTGTACTCTTTCAACCAAGATGACTATGCGGTAGGGAAATTCTAGGCAGCTTCTAGAGTAAATTACATAGTCAGCACAACATTGTGGGCTGAAGGGCCTGTAATGTACTGTAGATTTTCTATTTTTCTATGTTTCTTATTAATTGACTGCTACCCCCTATTTCCCCTGAAGCCTATACTGGCTTTCATCACTTCTAACAAACAGCAAGGGTAGAAAGAGAAACAGAGTTGAAGACCGTTTAGCTGCATTTCTTGAACATCTGCAGTTATTGTTATTGGTGGTGGCAGAGTAGGGTAGCAGTTAGCATAACACTATTTTAGCACCAGCGAACTGGGTTCAATTCCCGTCATCGACTGTAGAGTTTGAAAATTCTCCCCCTAATCGTGTGTGTTTCTTCTGGGGACTCTGGCTTTGTCTCACATAGCAAAAACATACGTATGTACCAGTTTGTAAGTTAGGTCAAGTGGGTGTAATTGGGCAGTGTGGGTTTGTTGGTTTGGAAGGGCCTGTTACTGTGTTCTATCTCTAAATCAGGAGGTTCCAAACATTTTTAATGCGATGGATCCCCAACCAATAAACAAGGGGTCTATGGACCGTAGTCTGGGAAACCCTCACCAAAGTAAATAAATAAATGAATAAATTCTATTCAATGGAGTAATGAAGACTGCTATCTCAATATAATTTGCATAAAAACAGTCTCAATCACTTGCAGGACCCTGAAAAGTTAAGCTTGATTGAAAGAAATTGACCAACATATTTCTGCCTTGCCTGGCCACTGCAGTAC
Source organism: Hemitrygon akajei (assembly GCF_048418815.1). Classification (NCBI taxonomy): domain Eukaryota; kingdom Metazoa; phylum Chordata; class Chondrichthyes; order Myliobatiformes; family Dasyatidae; genus Hemitrygon; species Hemitrygon akajei. The sequence goes on along the minus strand of NC_133138.1, from coordinate 35,673,986 downwards.
CATTATGTGCAGACTTACGGTAAGGAAATAACTGTTTATTTATATTATAAATATAATTATGGCAAGGAATAGCTGCGTATGGGTGTGTGTGGTTGTGTAGGAGGTGTTGCTCTGTTGCTTGTTCTGTTCTGTGTTGTTCTGCCGAGTATTGAGGGCACCCTATGCAGGTGCCAGAATGTGTGGCGTCACGAGCGGACTGCCCCCAGCACATCCTCAGGTGTGTTTGTTGTTAAGAGAAATGGAGCATTTCACAATATGTTTCAATGTAGATGTGTTAAATAAATCTATGTCTGAATCTGAATCTGACTTGCACAATAGAACATAGAACAGTACATCACAGGAACAGCCCGGTTGGCTCTCAATGTCTATGTCAACCACAACGCCAATTTAAATCAAATAGATTTGTGCAGCACTTTGCATCACTTGGGTGTATCCCAATATGACACATTGCCACTAGGTAATTTTAAAGGAAATTAATTATTTCTATGTGCCAGGATCTGAGCATTAGAGCTTAAGACATAGGAGCAATATTAGGCCATTCAGTCCATTGAGTCTGCTCCACCATTCCATCATGACTGACTTATTATCCCTCTCAACCCCATTATCCTGCCTTCTCTCTGTAACCTTTGACACCCTGACTAATCAAGAACCTATCAACGTCCACTCAAATATATCCAGTGACTTGCCCTCCACAGTCATCTGTGACAATGAACTCCATTGATTTACCACCCTCTGGCTAAAGAAATTTCTCCTCACCTCTCTCTCTGAGGCGTGTCTTTCTCTGAGTCTGTACCCTTTGGTCCTAAACTCTCCCACTATAGGAAACATCCTCTCTACATCCACTCCATCTAAGGCTTTCAATATTGGATTGGGTTCAATGAGCATTACTTGCAAGAGCAACATACATTAACAAGAGAAAATATTCAGATGCTGGAAATCTGAGCAACACACACAAAATGCTCGGGGAACTCAGCAGGCCAGGCAGCATCTATGGAAGAGAGTAAGTTTACGTTTTGGGCTGCAGCCTTTCATTTGTTGCCTACTTGAAGGTTGTGCAGAGGGTAGACATGAGTCTCCTTGAATCACGAACATCTCTTGTCATGCACTGTAGATCCTCCCACAGTACCATTGGATAGGTGTTATGATACACATCCAACCATGCCAGCTTCCAGAATTCCAACGCACTAACCCTCTGGAGTATGGATAGCTGGCATGGCCCCTATAAGGATTCAGTACCGTCCCACTAATTAACTGCCAAGTTTTGGCACTAGTATTTCAGTATTCAAGGAGCAGCTGAACAGAGGTACAGTGCTCAATCATAAGCTCAACTGGAGATTTCACCTAGAGTCTTGTTTAGTGCTCAATTCTCATTCCGGTTTCATACCTGGTCTCCATCCATGCCTCGGACCCTCCAGCATTTGAGACTTAACCATCCTCATCAAGGTCTCTTATCACAATAGGGAGTTCCAAGATTGTTGTCGACCTGACAACAATGAAGGAATAATTATAGTTCCAAGCCCGGATGGTATGCTCCTTGGAGCTACTCCGGCAGATCTCACAATGTTTTAAATTTTTTAGTATTGGAATCGGTTTGTTATTGTCGCATGTAGGGTGATACAGTAAAAAGCTTGTCTTGCAGACTGTTCATACAGATCAGATCATTACACCGTGTTTCAAGGCAATACTAGGTAAAACAATAACCGACTGCAGAATAAAGAGTAACAAACATCGGGAAAACGCAGTGCAGGTAGATAATAAGGTGCAAATTTATCATGAAGTAGATTGTACACTGCCTTATCTGTGATGGAGGAAATTGCAGAGAGTTGTGGACACAGCCCAGCATATCATGCTGTTGTTTTGTTGCTTGTTGCATACTTTGTTCTTCTGCCAGGCATTGTGGCATGCCATGTTGGCAACATAGTGTAGCAATCCCATGCGAAGAATGCGCAGCAACACTTGTGGGGTTCCCCAGCACATCCTGAGGTTTGTCGGCTGAAAAAGCAACTGCAGCATTTCACTTTGCTTTGATTAATTCTGAATCAGAGTCACAAAACCAGCCTCCCCTCCAGGAACTGTCTATACTTCTTGCTACCTCAGCAAAGCAGTTAGCAGAACCATGTTGGAGGAGAAAATGTGGGCTACATTTGTTCCAAGTGTCTGCTGCCGTTATCGTTCTGGGTGGTGAAGGTAGTGAGCTGGGAAACGCAGCGCTGGTGAGAAGCAGCAGCATTTTTGTAGACGGTACACACTGCAGATACTGTGCACTGTGGGAGAGAAGCCATGTTGAGAGAAGTGTACCGGGTGCAAATTATGTGGGCTGCTTTGTCCCCTGAATGATGTAAATCTTTTAACGAGTTGTTTGTGCTGCACTCATCCAGCAAAACAGTGTGTTCCATTTGGTTCTTGACTTGTCCTTTCTTGATAGTAGAACAATGTTGGGTGGTAGGATGTGCGTTGCTCCATAAAACCATAAGATATAGGAGCAGAATTAGGCTATTTGGCCCATCAAGTCTGCTCTGCTATTTCATCAGGGCTGATCGATTTTCCTTCTCAGCCCCAACCTTCTGCTTTCTCCCCATATCACTGGTCTTAGGTTCTTCCACCAAAGGAAATATCCTCTCCACATCCACTCTATCGAGGCCTTTCAACATTCGATAGGTTTCACTGAGGTCATTTCTTATTCCCATGAATACAGACCCAGAGCCATCAAACACTTTTCATATCAAGCCATCAAGCCATTCAATTCTGGATTCATTTTCATGAATCCATTTTCTGTGAATCCTCTCCAATGTCAGCACATCCTTTCTAAGATAAGGGGCCCAGAACAGCTCACAATGCTCCAAGTGAGGCCACACCAGTACTTTATAATGCATCAACTTTACATTCTTGCTTTTATTTTCTAGTCCTCTTGAAATGAATGCTAACATCGTACTTGCCTTCCTCAGCACAGACTCAACCTGTACAAGGACTCCGAAAATCTCAGATTTTCTAATCTTCTCTCCATTTAGAAAATAGTTTACCCTTTTATTTTTTCCACCCAAGTGCATGATCATACACTTTTCAACACTGTATTCTATCTGCCACTTCCTTACCCATTCTCCTAATCAGTCTCAGTCTTTCTGTAGTCTCTCCACTTCTTCAAAACTACCTGCTCCTCCACCTATTTTCATATTGTCTGCAAACTTTGCAACAAAGCCATCAATTTCATCATCCAAATCATTAACATACAATGTAAAAAAGATTTGGTCTCAATACAGACTGCTGTGGAACACCCGTAGTCATCAGCAACCAGAGAGAACTGGTTCCCTTTATTCCCACTCTTCGCTTCCTACCGATCAGCCACTGCTTTATCCAGGGTAGTATCTTTCCTATAATACCATGGGCTCTTAGCTTGTTAAGCAGTCTCATGTGTGACACTTTTTCAAAGGCTTTCTGAAAATCCAAGTACACAACATCTACTGATACTCCTTTGTCTATTCTGCTTGTGATTTCTTTAAAGAATTCCAACAAATTTGTCATACAAGATCTTTCCTTGAGGAAACCATGCTGACTAAGGCCTATTTTATCATTTGCCTCCAAGTACCCTGAAATCACATCTTTAACAATTGATTCCAATATCTTCCCAACCATTGAGGTCAGACTAACTGCCCTATAATTTCCTTTCTTCAGCTTCTCTCCATTCTTGAAGAGTGGAGTGACATTTGCAATTTTCCATTCCTCTGGAACCATTCCAGAATCTAGTTATTGTTGAAAGATTATTACTAATGCCTCCACAATCTCTTCAGTCACCTCTTTCAGAACCCTGGGGTGTACACCATCTGCTCCAGGGATTAATTTATCTTCAGATATTTCAGTTTCCCAAGGACCTTCTCCCCAGCAAAGGCAACTTTGTACACTTCCACACCCTGACACTTTCAAACTTCTGGCATACTGCTAGTGTCTTCCACAGTGAAGACAGATGCAAAATACTTATACAGTTCATCCACCATTTCCTTATCCCCCAGTGCTACCACTCCAGCATAATTTTCCAGCAGTCCAATATCCAGTCTCACCTCTCTTTTACGGTTTATGTATCTGAAGAAACTTTTGGTGTTCTGTTTAATATTATTGGTTAGCTTAACTTCGTATTCAATCTTTTTCTTCTTAATGACTTTTTTAGTTTCCTTCTGCTGGTTTATAAAAGCTTCCCAATCTTCCATCTTCTCATTGGTTCTTGCTCTGTTTATACCCTTCTTTGGCTTTTATGTTGGCTTTGACTTCTCTTGTTCACCTTGCCTTTAGAATACTTCTTCCTCTTTGGGATATATATCCTGCACCTTCTAAATTGCTTCCAGGCCAGACAGCATCTATGAAAAAGAGTACCATCAACGTTTTAGGCCGAGCTCTGAAAAAAATGAGTAAGATTTTTGCACAATACTGCGAATATCTAATCAGCTAATCAAGTACCAGCAACTCAACAACAAAAAGCACATAGACATGGCAAAGGGGTTCAGTTGTTGTTCAGAAATGTGCAAAGAGATGTGATTGAGGCTACTTTGACTGTGGAATGATTGTTGGTGTCAGACGGGGTAGTTTGAGTATCTCAGGAACTGCTGATTTTGGACCGTAAGACCATAAAACATCGGAGTAGAATTAGGCCATTCAGCTCAACAAGTCCAATGTGCTATTTCATTGTGGCTGATCTTGGATCCCACTCTACCCTGTACATCTGCCTTCTCTCCATATCCTTTGATGCCCAGACCAATCAGGAAACTATCAACTTTCACTTTAATTATACTCACTGATTTGGTCACCACAGACTATGGCAGAGCATTCCACAGGTTTACCACTCTTTGGCTAACAAAAAATTTCCTTACTTCTGTTCCGAAAGGCTGCCCCTCAATTTTGAGGCTGTGCACTCTAGTACTGGACACCCTATAGGAAACGCCCTCTCCACATCCACCCTATCTAGTCCAATCACCATTTGATCAGTTTCAATAAGATCACCCACCACTTATTCTTCTAAATTCCAGTGAGTACAGATCCAAAACTGCCAAACCCTACTCATATGTTAACTCCTTCATTCCTGGAATCACCTTCATGAACATCCTCTAGAATGTCTCCAATGATAATATGTCCTTTCTGAGATAAGGGGCCCAATACTGTTGACAATACTTTAAATGCGGCCTGACTAGTGTCTTTTAAAGCTTCAGTGTTATCTCTTTGATTTAATATTCTATTCCCCTTGAAAAAAATGCAAACATTGCATTTTTCTTTTTTCACCACAGCCTCAACCTATGAGTTAACCTTCTGAGGGTCTTGCACAAAGACTCCTAAGACCATTTGCACCTCTGATGTTTGAATTTTCTCCCCACTGGTCTGCACTATTGATCCTTTTACCAAAATGCATTATCATACATTTCCCAACACTGTATTCCACCTGCAACTTTTTGTCTATTCTTCCATTTGTCACAATTGTATCATTCATAAACTTTGCCTTAAAGTCATCAATTCCACTATCTTTCATATTATTGACAAACAATATGAAAAGTAGCAATCCCAATACTGACCTCTGAAGAACATCACCAGTCACTGGCAGCCAACCAGAGAAAAGGCCCCTTTTATTCCCACTTGCTGCCTTCTGCTAGTCAGCCAGTCCTCTGTCCATGCCAATACCTTTCCTATAACACCATAGGATTTTATCTGGTTAAGCATCCTACGTGAGGTACTTTATCAAAATCCTTCTCAAAATGCAAGTAAATGACATCTACTGCCTCTCTTTTGTCCACACTGCTCATTACTTCCTTGAAGAATTCTAACAGATTTTTTTGGCAAGATTTCCCTTCACAGAAACCATGTTGACTTTGACTTATTTTATCATTAGTCTCCTAGTGCCCCGAAATCTCAAACTTAATAATAGACTTCAACACTTTCCCAAACAATGAGGTTGGACTAACTGGCTTATAATTTTCTCCTTCTTAAAGAGTGGAGTGACATTTGCAATATTTTAGTCCTCCGGGATCATCCCAAATCAAATGATTCTTGAAAGATCATTACCAATGCATCTGTTATCTCTGCAACAATCTGTTTAATGGCTCTGGGTTGTAGTCCAACTAGTCCTGGTGACTTATCCACATTAAGACCTTTTAGATTGCCTTGCAATTTTTCCTTTGTAATAGCAATGGCACTCACTCCTGCTCCCTGACATTCATGAACCTCTGGCACACTACTAGTGTCTTCCACAGTAAAGGCTGAAACAAAGTACTTATTAAGTTCATCTGCCGTTTCATTGTCCCCCATACTACCACACTAGCATCATTTTCCAGTGGTCCAATATCAACTCTCACCTCCCTTTTATTCTTTATATAACTGAAACTACTTTTAGTATCCTGCTTAATATTACCGCCGAGTTCACCCTCATATTTCATCTTTTCCCTTCTTATAGGCTTTTAGTAGCCTTTTGTTGGATTTTAAAAGCTCTCCCATCATCCAATCATCACTTTTGCTGTCTTATATGCTCTTTCCTTGTCTTTAATGCAGTCTTTAACTTCCCTTGTTAGCCATGGTTGCCTAGCCTTGCCATTTGAGAACTTCTTCTTCCATGGGACTTATCTATGCAGCACCTTATGAATTATTCCCAGAAACTTCAGCTACCTCTGCTCTGCTGTCATCCCTGCCAGTATACTCCTCCAATCCACCTGGACAAGCTCCTCTCTCATGCCTCCGTAATTCCCTTTATTCCATTCCAATACTGTCACATCTGACTTGTGCTTCTCTTTCTCAAGTTGCAGTATGAATTCAATCTTATTATGTTCACTGCTTCCTTAGGGTTCCTTTATATTAATCTGTCTAATAAAATCTGGGTTATTACACAACACCCAATCTAAGATAGCCTTTCCCCTAGTAGGCACAAGAAGAAGCTGCTCTAAAAGGCAATCTCATAGGCATTCAACAAATTCCTTCTCTTGCAATCCGACATTAACCTGATTTTCCAAATCTTCTTGCATATTGAAGACCCCATTACAATTGTGTCATTACCTTTGTTACATGCCTTTTCTTGCTCCTTTTGCAATCTCAACTCCACATCTTAGCTACTATTTGGAGGCTTATACAGTATATGATTCCTTTTTTTTTACTCTTGTAGTTTCTTATCTCCACCCACAAAGAATTGACGTTCTTTGTCCCCATGTCACCTCTTTCTAAAGATGTAATTCCATCTCTTACCAACAGAGCCACAATACTTCCTATGCCTTCCTGCCTGTCCTTTCAATACAAAGTATATCCTTTGATGGTAGGCTCCCAACTATGACCTTCTTTCAGTCACGACTCCGTGATGTCCACAATGTCATACCGACCATCCCTAATTGCACCAGGAGTTTAACCATCTGATTCTGAATGCTATGCACATTTTAACACAACACCTTTAGTCCTGCATTCTTCACCCTTTTGAATTTTGCCTCTGTGGTACAATTTAACTTTTTCCTCTTTCTGCATTTGTACCCAATCATTGGTTTGTCTCTCCTTACATTCAGTTTACATATTACATCATCTACTGTTAAACCTGCCAGTTCATTCTCAGCTCTATCATACTGGTTCCCATCCCCTTGCCATATTATTTAAAACTGCTCCCAACAATTCTAGTAAACTTGCCAGCAAGGATGTTGGTTTCTCTTGGATTCAGGTGCAACCCATCCCTTTTGTACATGCCACACCTGCCCCTGAAATGGTCCCAATGATTCAGAAATCTGAATTCCTGACCTCTGCTACAATTCTTCAGCCACGCATTTATCCGCCACCTCATCCTATTCCTATCCTCACTCTCGCGTGGCACAAACCACAACCCAAGATTTTCACGAACATTTTCTAGAGTTTACAGAGAAAAGTGCAAAAAAAACAATGTAGATCTCCGTTGGTCTCAATAGATCATGGATTTGCACCTTGGAAGGTTTCCAGGGCGCAAGCCTGGGCAAGGTTTTTTTTAATGGAAGACCGGCAGTTGCCCAAGCTGCAAGTCTCCCCTCTCCATGCCACCAATGTTGTCCAAGGAAAGGGCATTAGGACCCATTTAGCTTGGCACCGGTGTCGTCGCAGAGCAATGTGTGGTTAAGTGCCTTGCTCAAGGACACACACACAAGCCTCAGCCAAGGCTGGAACTAGCGACCTTCAGATAACTAGGTGAATGCTTTAACCATTTGGCTATGCGCCAACACAAAAAAAAACAATAAATATCGAGTGAATAGTATTTCTGTGGGCAAAAATGCCTTGCTAATAAGCAAGCTCAGAGGAGAATGGCCAGACTGGTTCAAGCTGACAGGAAGGTGGTACTATCTCAAATAACCACATGCTACAGTAGTGGTGTGCAGAAGAGCATCTCTGAATGTACAACACATAGAATGTTGAAGTGACTGGGCTACAGTAGAGGACACCATGAACATACACTCAGTGACCACTTTAATAGGTACAGGAGCTACCTACTAAAGTAGCCATTGATTTTAATTAGTGAAGTTTCTGAAACTTGCATTCCATATCTCTACTTTTGTTTGCAGTTCCCTGTTACCACATTAACACAATCCATCTCATTACTTACTTATTATTAGCCCTCACTATTCCTTCCCCTACAACAGTGGATGAGTGTAATGCCAAGGGATAGACCATGAGAAAGTCCCTGACATGATCCAAACATGATCTCAGCCTTCGTCCAAACCTCCTCTCAGTCTTGGTCCAAACATCGTCTCAATCTTGACCAATCATCATCTCATTCTAGGTCCAAACATCATGTCAGTCTTTGTCCAAACATCATGTCAGTCTTGGTCCAGACAATGTCTCAGTCTAGGTCCAAACATCATCTCAAACTTGGTCCAAACATCAACTCAGTCTTAGTCCAGACATCATCTCAGTTTTGGTCCAAACATCATCTCAGTCCCAGTCCAAACATCATTTCAGTCTAGTTCCAAACATCATCTCAGTCTAGGTCTGAACAGCATCTCAATATTGGTCCAAACATCATCGCAGTCTTGGTCCAATCATCATCTCAGTCTTTGTCCAACCCTTCTCTTAGTGTTGGTCCAAACATCCTCTGAGATTTGCTTCAATCATCATCTGAATCTTGGTTCAAACAACTTCTCAGTCTTGGACAAACATCTCTGTCTAGGTCCAAAGGCCATCTCAGTCTAAGTCTATCTCTGTCTTTTCTTGAAAATCCTCTCAGTCTTGGTCCAAGCATCCTCTCAGACTTGATCCAATCATCATCTCAGTCCTGGTCCAATCATCATCTCAGTCTTTTCCTGAAAATCCTCTCAGTCTTGGTCCAAGCATCCTCTCAAATTTGATCCAATCATCATCTCAGTCTTGGTCCAAACATCCTCACAGTCTTGTTCCAATCGTCATCTCAGTCTTATTCCAAACATCATCTCAGTGTTGGTCCAATCATGACAAAACAGCTGAATTCCAGAGCCCAGCAAAGAGTTTCTACCTTGACATTAAGGCAGCATTTAGTCAAGGAATTCTAATTAATGAGCATCAAGCATGAAACACACCAGGTGGTTTGCACTATTCTTGACAGAAAGGAAAATAGCTGTGGTTGTCAAGTAACAATCATCTGATACCATGACATCACTGCTGGGCTTCGTCAGGACACTGTCTAACTTCATATCTGTCATTTGTGATCCTTCTTCAATTACTTTGCCTGTCCTTTAACCTTCAAAAGCATATGGCTTGCTGAGGGCAGCCTGCACGTGTCATCATGCTTCTGGCATCGACATAGCATGCATATAACTTATTAAAATTAAGGTGGGCCAAAGGGCCTATTGCTGTGCTCTAAAGCTCTATGACTTTAACTGTTGCCTTATCTGTTGACTGACACCAGCATTTTCTGTTTTGGAGTCAGCTGGTTTAAATATTCAGCCCGAATAGTTCCTAAGATAATGCTATCATAAAATATACCTGACTCCCAGTTCCACTAAGGGTAAAACAAAAATCAATGATATTGTTCCAACGATCTCCACAAAGTAAATGTTAAACACAGAGACTCTGCAGATGTTGGAACTCCAGAGCAACACAAACAAAATGATGGAGGAACAAAATGCAGTATCACATGTTCTCAATATTTATTGCTTATTTATTTATATTATTGTTTCTTATTCAGTTTGTTGTTTTCTGCACTGTGGCTCATCTCCCTAGTTGGGTGGTGTCTCATTGATTCTGCTAGAGCTGCTATTCTTTGGGTTTTTTGAGTATACCTGCAAGATTAATAATCTCAGGGTTGTATATGGTGAAGGCACACATTCAGCGATTCGGGAACAGCTTCTTCCCCTCTGCCGTCCGATTTCTAAATGGATATTAATCCCATGAACATTGCCTTATTACTTTCTTATTTCTGTTTTTTTCACTACTTCCATTAACTTAACTAGTTAATAAACATATATATAGTCACTGTAATTCAGTTTTTTTTCTCTATAGTTATTGATCATGCATTAATTGTACTGTTGCCGTAAAGTTAACAAATTTCACAACATATGCCAGTGATAATAAAACTGATTCTGATTTTGATATATCTGCTTTAATAATAAGATTCATTTTGAACTTTGAACTTTGAGTATCTGTAGAAGGAAATAGTTGATAATTGATTAAGTGTCTTGGCCATAATGTTGACTGTATTCCCTTCCATTAATGCTGCCTGACTTGTTGAGTTCCACCAGCATTTTGTGCAAAGTAATTATCAGTCAGGATGTTGAGTATGAGTCCCTTGCATTATTTCATCAAAATGCTACTTGATTTCAGACTGATAACAAGACGGCAACACAGGAACACTATTTAACATTCTGACAGATAACACATTCAAAAATGTCGTCTGTTCTCTTGACTACACCGGAGTTTCAGCCAAATCTCTGGAGTGACAGTACCTGGGATGACAGGGAACTGGGTAGAAGTTGACAAAAGGAAGTTTATCTGCTCAGGAAGAGTTCAGTAATTCATCAGTCAGTGATCAATGTTAGTAATGCCATCATTATACACACATCACCTCACATCACTTTCTGTACATACAATCAGTCTATAAAACAGTCACTTGTAAATTATTATTTATGGCATGGGATAGCTACCTCCTGTAACTAATAAAGTAGCTACTACGTGTATCTTTGTGCTTTTGCTGCTGTAGCCTATTCCCTTCAAGATTCGACCTGCTAACACAGAAACATAGAAAACGTACAGCACATACAGGCCTTTTGGCCCACAAAGTTGAGCCGAACATGTCCCTACCTTAGAATTTACTGGCTTACCTGTAGCCCTCTATTTTTCTAAGCTCCATGTACCTATCCAAAAGTCTCTTAAAAGACCCTATCATATCCGCCTCCACCACAGTTGCCGACAGCCCATTCCATGCACTCACCACTCTCTGAGTAAAAAACGTACCCCTGACATCTCCTCTGTACCTACTCCCCAGTACCTTAAACCTGTGTCCTCTTGTGGCAACCATTTCAGCCCTGGGAAAAAGCCTCTGATTATCCACACAATCAATGTCTCTCATCATCTTATACACCTCTATCAGGTCACCTCTCATCCTCTGTCACTCCAAGGAGAAAAGGCCGAGTTCACTCAACCTATTCTCATAAGGCATGCTCCCCAATCCAGGCAACATCCTTGTAAATCTTCTCTGCACCCTTTCTATGGCTTCCACATCCTTCCTGTAGTGAGGAGACCAGAACTGAGCACAGTACTCCAAGTGGGACCTGACCTGGGTCCTATATAGTTGCAACATTACCTCTCGGCTCCTAAATTCAATTCCACGATTGATGAAGGCCAATACACCGTATGCCTTCTTAACCACAGAGTCAACTGCACAGCTGCTTTGAGTGTCCTATGGACTCGGACCCCAAGATCCCTCTGATCCTCCACACTGCCAAGAGTCTTAACATTAATACTATATTCTGCATTCATATTTGACCTACCAAAATGAACCACTTCACACTTATCTGGGTTGAATTCCATCTGCCATTTCTCAGCCCAGTTTTGCATCCTATCAATGTCCCGTTGTAACCTCTAACAGCCCTCCACACTATCCTCAATACCTCCAACATTTGTGTCATCAGCAAACTTACTAACCCATCCCTCCATTTCCTCATCCAGGTCATTTATAAAAATCATGAATAGTAAGGGTTCCAGAACAGATCCCTGAGGCACACCACTGGTCACTGATCTCCATGCAGAATATGACCAGTCTACAATCACTCTTTGTCTTCTGTGTGCAAGCCAATTCTGGATCAACAAAGCAATCTCCCCTTGGATCCCATGCCGCCTTACTTTCTCAATAAGCCTTCCATGGGGTACCTTATCAAATGCCTTGCTGAAATCCCTATACACTACATCTACTGGATCTTCCTTCATGAATATGTTTAGTCAAATCCTCAAAAAATTCAATCAGGCTCACAGGGCACGACTTGCCCTTGACAAAGCCATGCTGACTATTCTTAATCATATTATACCTCTCCAAATGTTCATAAATCCTTCCTCTAAGGATCTTCTCCATCAATTTGCTAACCACTGAGGTAAGACTGACTGGTCTATAATTTCCTGGACTATCTCTACTCCCTTTCTTGTCCCCATTGATGGTGCAAAGATCATTGCCAGAGGTTCAGCAATCTCCTCTCTCGCCTCACACAGTAGATTGGGGTACATCTCATTCAGTCTGGCGACTTATCCAACTTGATGCTTTCCAAAAGCTCCAGCACATCCTCTTTCTTAATATCTACATGCTCAAGCTTTTCAGTCTGCTGCAAGTCATCACTTCAATCACCAATATCCTTTACAATAGTGAATATTGAAGTAAAGTATTCATTAAGTACCTCTGCTATTTCCTCCGGTTCCATAAACACTTGCCCACTGTCACACTGTTGTGCATTCAGAGATACCCTTCTGCACACCACTGTTGTAACAGGTGGTTACTGTCACCTTCAACCAGTCTGGCCATTCTCTCTGACCTCTCTTGTTAACAAGGTGTTTTTGCCCATAGAACTTCCAGAGGAATTTGCTTAGCCAGACAGTAGTGATTCAATGGAATTGATTACCACAGAAAACTTAGCCTCCACCACAACCTGTGGCAGAGCATTCCATAGACTCACTGGTCTCTGGCTAAAAAAAGAATCCCCTTACCTCTGTTCTAAAAGTTCACCTCTCAATTTTGTGCCTCTAATTCTGGATATCCCTATCATAGGAAACATCCTCTCCACATTCACCCTATCTGGTCCTTTCAACATTCAATGAGATCCCCCTGCACTCTTCTGAATTTCAAAGCTGCTAAATGCTCCTCATACATTAATTCTTTCGTTCCCTGAATTATCCTTGTGAAACTACTCTGGACTCCCTCAAATGATAACACATCCTTTCTGAGAACTATTGACAATACTCCAAGTGCAGCCTGTCTAGTGTCTTATAAAGGCTCAGTATTATCTCCTTGTTTTTATCTTCTATTCCCCTTGAAATAAATGACAACAGTGCTTTCGCCTTCTTTAACACAGACTCAACCTGTAAATAAATTAACCTTCTGGGAGTCTTGAACAAGGGCTCCTAAGTCCCTCTGCACTCCTTATGTTTGAACCTTCTCCCCACTATTAGTACTTTTGCCGCTCACCCCTCATTCTTCTGAATTCCAGTAAATACAGGCCCAGAGTCATTAAAATGTTTTTCATATGGCAAGCCATTCAATCATGGAATCATTTTCATGAACCTCCTTTGAACACATTCCAGTTTCACCACATCCTTTCTAAGACAAGGAGCTCAAAACTACTCACAATACTCCAAGTGAGGCCTTACCAGAGCTTTATAAAGTCTCTACATTATATCCTTGCTTTCACATTCTAGTCCTCTTAAAATGAATGTTAACATTCCATTTGTCCTCCTCAGCACAGACTCAACCTGCAAGTTAACCTTTGGGAAATCCTGCACAAAGACTCGCACATAACTTTGCATCTGAGATTTTTGTATTTTCTCTATTTAGAAAATAGTCAACCCTTTCATTTCTTCTACCAAAGTGCATGACCATAAACTTCCCAACACTATATTCCATCTGCCAGTTCTTTGCCCATTCTCTTAATTTGTCTAAACCATTCTGTAGCCTCTTTACTTCTTCTGAAATACTTCCCCTTCTACCTATCTTTCTGCAGTTTACAAACTTTGCAACAAAGCCATCAATTCCATCATGTAAATCATTGGCATATCACGTAAAAAGTATCAGTCCCAACATAGACCCCTGTGGAACACCACTAGTCACCGGCAGCCAATCAGAAAAGGCTCCCTTTATTCCCATCTTTGCCTCCTGCCAACCAGCCACTGCTTTATCTTTCCTGTAAGACCATGTGCTCGTAGCTTGTTAAGCAGCCTCTCGTGTGGCTCCATGTCAAAGGCCTTCTGAAAATCCAAGTACAATCTAAGTTACATTAGCATTTTTTTTGCACCGCTCCAGTTTACACTATCATTTCACCATTCCATTGTTTTTGTGCTCATCACTGTACTTAATACTGTATTAACTATTATGATGCATACTTTTTACTCTGTGAGCTTTTTGTGAACAAAGAAATTTATTACACACTGGTATAAATGACAATTAATCCATCTGAATCTGAATTAGAGTGAAGTTTGAAGCTGATGACCAGGGAGATGCAGAAGGCCAGAGTTAAACACACACACACACACACACACACAATTCTACACAACATGCACACATGTATGAGGAGATGCATGCATGCACAAACATGTACACATGTAGTACATTTCCATTCACACATACACCTACACAAGCTCATATGCGATTGTACTGTACACACAGACACACACACATACAGTGTTCTTTCTTGTCAAAATTATGTTTAATTAATGTTTTTCTTGAAATTCTGCTGAAATGATGTTGTGTGCCTGTGAGGCTACTGCAAGTTTCTCATTGCACCTGCACATCCATATACCGGTACATGTGATTATGAACTCTACTCTGGCCTGCACAGATAACACACAGGACACAGGCACAGATATCCATATTATACATTTACATAGAGACAGACACCTTCCCCCTCACCCTCATAGACACCTCCCCTTCACACACACACACACACACACACACACACACACACACACACACACACACACACACACACACACACACACACACACACACACACACACACACACCAATGCACGCACTTACGTGCCATGTTCTCTCCTGATCTGACAGCAAGAAGGTGCCACCAGTACAGTTCAGAGCTGTCAGGTTGCACTGCTATCAAACAAGTACCAGTGTCAAGCAGAACTGCAGTGTAAAGGGAGTAAGACATGACTGATTATTCTCAATAGTTCACCACTGACAGTCATGAATAGCCACTTGGTTGCATTCAGTGATAATTGAAGTTTCCAGGTGACTGCACAATGGTTCAATCATCGGTCAACTTCACACTTCATGGTTTTATTGACTAGCCTCTTGGTCAGAGACATAACAATCAAGAGGAAAAAAACTTAAAGGGTTATGACGAGCTCTTGTGAATAACCAGTTGTATTCCCACAGCTCTTACTGTGAACTTTCTGGAAACGTAATACTCAAGAATTCAATATTTAATTCCACTTTCAAAAGTTATGTACGCACTTTCTCAGGACAGCGTCTACATTCCAGGCTGAATTAAATGTCAAAGTCAAATCATAAAACTGTGTTTCAGTGTAATCATTGTGGGTTGTGCTCGGGTGAGTGAACAACTAGTGTTCAGCGGTGTAATAACGAATGTCATTTACATACTTTTACATTTAACCTATAATGAATTATGTAAAGATAAAAGAAAGCATGAGGTTTAAATGGGACAGAATTTGTTAGGTGCATCCAGCAGGATTTCTTACATCAAATGTAGATGGTGCAACAATGTGGGTGGATCAGGTGTTGGGTAAAGAGTCTGCACAGGTGACTAATCCTTCACTGGGTGACCAGTTAGGGAACAGTGACCACAACTCCAAGATTTTAAGGTAGCTATAGGTAACGCTAGGTATAGACTTTTTGGGAAAATATGAAATTGGAGCAGAAGTAGGAACTGGGGAGAGATATTGGAAACAGCATTTTTTGGGCAATTTTGCATCTGAAATGTGGAGGGTGTTTAAAGACCAACTGCATACAACACAGGCCAGGTATGTTCCAGTCAGAAGGAAGGATGGCTTGGATGTTGACTGAGGTGATGAATTTAGTCAAGAAGAAAAAGGAAAAGTATGTAAAGCTTAGGAAACTAGAATCAAATAAAACCCTTGAGGATTATAAAAGAAGCAGGAAAAGAATTCAAGCAGAGAATTAGAAAAGCCAGGAAGAGTAATGAAAAATCCTTGGCAAGCAGGATTAGGGATTCCAAGGCATTGTGTATGTACATCAAAAGCAAGAGGATAACTTGGAAGAGGGTGGGACCACTCAAAGATAAAGGACATTTCTTTGATGGAGAAGATGTGGGTGAAGACCTCAATGAGTAGTTTACATCAGTACTTACCAAGGAGAAGGATGTGGAGGTTAGAGAGATCAGTGCCAAGAGTATTAATATAATAGGGCATTTTGAAGTAAGTGAGAAGGTAATGTTGGGTCTCTTAAAGAGTATTAAGGTGGATAGGGTCTCCAGCACCTGACAATACCTCAGATTACTGAACGAGACAAGTGATGAGATTGCTGGGGCCTTGACCAATATCTTTGTGTCCACTCCAGCCACAGGCAGGTCCTCAAAGACTGACAAGTAGCTAATTTTCTTCTATTATTCAAGAAGTTAATCAGGGATAATCCTGGAAATTATAGACAATGAGTCTCACGTCAGTGTTAGGGAAGTTACTGGAGAAATTTTTTGGGGATAGCATTTATGAGCAATTAAAAATCCATGGCTTGATTAGGGAGAGCCAGCATGGCTAACCATGGGGCAAGTCATCTCTTACTAACTTGATTGAGTTTTTTAAAGAAATGATGATGGTGACTGATGAAAGTAGAACTGTGGATGGTGTCCATGTGGATTTTAGTAAGGTGTTTGATAAGGTTCCTCATGGAAGACTCATCCAAAAGATTAAGATGCATGGGATCCATGCTAAATTAGCCAATTGGATTCAGAACTGACTTGCCTACAGAAGACAAGGGGTAGTGGTTGAAGGGACTTATTTTAGCTGGAGGTCTGTGTTTAGTGGTGTTCCAGAGAAATCTATACTGAGACCACTGTGGTGTGTATTTAATATTTGAATAATAAAGTAAATATATTGTTCGTAAACGTTGAGTTTTGCGGTCTCCTCACCTGCTTTCACGGAAGTCTGTTGAGCCAAAGCCTGACCACTCCAACACTAGTTCACTTACAGAATTGCCACTCTGCTTGCTTCTCCATTCTTTCTATTGGATCAAATAAAACTCAGTCCCAGTGAGACCTGCTGTTTTCAAATGACTGCCACCCCACAAGATGTCACTCTTCACTTGGTATTTCAAAGAATAACTCACTCACAATGAAACTTGCTGTTTTCTAATGTCTCCCACCTTGCAAGATGTCACTCTCACACCAAGGACTTCAGAAATTTAAGAAAAGTTTGGATAAGCGGATGGGAGGGCTATGGAGGGATATGGTTTAGGTGCGAGTCGACAGGACTAGGCAAAATAACAGTTTGGCATAGACTAGATGGGCTGAATGGCCTGTTTCTGTGCTCTATTGCTACTTGACCCTATTGTAATTTTTCACACTAACCTGGCGATGCCTCTGACCATGACAGCAAATCTATTTCAATCATTGCTAAGTGATGATTAATCCTAAAGGGTTAAACAATGCCTATAGTTCGGTTGAACAGAGGAGGCTCAGGAGATTAACTGGACCCATTCGCTGTGGAAATCTTACAGTAAGCAGCTAGCAGGGGACATGTGGATATCACCAGTACTGCCAACATTTATCATCCACTGCTAAGATAAGAAGATAGTTAATGGTCAACCACACTGGCAGTCTTCATTCCTTGAAGGCAAGGGTTTCCAACCTAGGGTCCGCAGACACCTTGTTTAATGTTGTTGGTCCATGACATAAAAAAAAGATTGAGACCCCTGCCTTAAGGACATTGGAAATCCAGCTGGTATTTTAATGTCCCAGTCGCTGACAATATTATTTTTGTTGCTTCCAGTTTTTGTAGGTAGCTCATTGAATTCTAGTTCTACCATCTGTGTTTCAAAATTGCACCTACAAATCAATAGTCCAGAACTTTGTTTCCTAGAATTGAAAAAAATTAAATACAAAGTAAAAGTTAAAATCAAATTGGTTGAGTATATTTTTATATGCACAAGTACGTGTATGTGCAAATAAAATGAAAAACTGATTTGCAGCAATGTCACAGGCACATGGCATCAATGGCCTAATGGTTTCAATGATTCAACTTAATATCAGAGAATGTACCTGAAATTCTTACTCTTCGCAGACATCCACCAAACAGAGAAAAAAAGAAACCCTAAAGGATGAATTACTGAAAATGTTAATACCCCAAGACTTCTCTCCCCCTTTCCCTCACACAGGCAATAGCAAAAGCATCAGCCCTCCCCACCACCCACCATGGAAGCAATAGCAAAGACCCCAAAGTCCATGATCTAGAGTCCATCAAAAACTATTGTCCATCCCAACACTTAGACATTTTAGAGACTTTCTCTCTCACTAGTGAGAGAATGGGAGATATAACTCCTGCAACAAGGAGAAGGGAGACCAGCTGTTTTGATGTTACAATATGCCACATCACTTGTCCGCGTTCCCTGACGCACGGACCAACAGACTCTCGCTCACCGTCAAGAGAGTGAGAGAAAGAGATCATTCGAGTGCAGTGGCCTTCCTTTGACAGCAGCGTACATCACCTGCTGTCTCAATGTTTCAATTTCCCATGATGCTTCAGAGGGCATCAGCTGCAAGGTATTGGGTCATCCATTCATCCACCCTTAATGTGCATGTCTTCTAGGCTGCTCGGCAAGTCCAAGAGCAAGAACCCATCACCTGTGAAGAACCATAGTTTGAGCTGCAGTTGTATATCATGGACTCTGACAGGACCCCAGCCATCTTGAAAAGGGAAAAAAGACACATCAGAAGAGAAGTCATTTCATGGATGACTTGGAAGAAGGCCTGCAAAAGCCTTGACACTATCTTTAGCTTCTCCCAGATACAAAACATCCACAAAAAACATAAATTAAACATAAATTATACAATTTAAAACTAAAAATATCCATTGTAGCTAAAGTGGTCAGAATGCTGCTACTCACACAAAATGCAGGTCAGGTTAGAATAAAAAGGTGGGAGGAGGGGAAAGAGGATAGCTAGAAGATGGTAGGTGAAGCCAGTAGAGTAGGAAAGTTAAAGGGCTGGAGCAGAAGGAATCTGATAAGAGAGGAGACTGGACAATGGGAGAAAGGGGAGAAGGAGGGGAACCAGGGAAAGGTAATAGGCAGGTGAGGAGAAAAGGTAAGATGCCAGAAAGAGGAATTGAAGACAGAAGAGGAGGGAATATAATGTTGCTATACTGAAGTAGTCATTATAGTTGTGTAGATTGGTTCAAGAACTGAACGGTGGCAGGGAAGTACTGTGCAAAAGTCTTAGACACATATATATGGTGCCCAAGACCTCCGCACAGTACTGCAGTAATCTTCTACATTGCACTGTACTGCTGCCACAAATCATGACATATGTGAGTGATGATAAACCTGATTCTGATATGGGTCTCATTTGTGAACTGAGAGTGGGAAGGGGACAGAGAGAATAGAATCATGGTTGGGAAAGGGGAAGGGAGTGGGAAGCACCAGGGAGAAATTCTGTAATAATCCATGAACAATTGTTTGGAATCAAATGATCTTACCTACCGGTATGTCTCAGGGCTAGGTGTGTCTGCCCTCACAACTTCCCCCCAGAGCACCTGGCACTGCTTCTCTGCCACCTGTTCCACACCCCTCCCGAGCCACCTCACCCCTCACCATCTCCAACATCCTTTGCTCCTGGCAGACTGACATACTCGCTGTCTGCTCCACATTGACAAATGCAGTACTGTGCAAAAATCTTATGCACCCTGGCAATATATTTGTGCCTAAGACTTCTAGACAGTACAATAGCTGATCTTGAACCAGGTAATATGAGACTTTATACTCATGGACCTCCTGCCCAATGATGGCTGCATGGCCCAGATGGTGGGGACGTTCACTGATAGACGTTGCCTTCCTGAAACAGCACTGGTGTGGATAATACCGATGGTGGGGAGTGATATACTCATGATGTATTGGCCTGAGTCCCTGACTCTCTGCAGCTTTTAGTATCGTGCACATTTGAATTGTCGAACGAGACTATGATGCAACTCGCCAGGATATTTTAAATAGTTAAGTGTTTGGTGATTTTGTAATTTGTAGTAACTTTACATCTTTACACTGTATTGTAAAACACAGAATTCATGTCATATGTCTGTGATAATCAACCTATTGCAGACTCTGTGTTAGAGATGTCTTAGTTGGTTTTACACTGATCATCTAACCAGGGTTTCCCGATTTTTTTTATGCCATGGACCCTTACCTTTAACTGACGGGTCCTTCCTGGTTGGGAACCCCTGAATCTAACCCAAAACTTTGGTAGTTCAAACCCCTACACCTACAGAAAATTAAACACAGATGCTCCAGTGCAGATCTACAGATTGATGCAAATGTTTCTATGTTGCAGAAGACCCTTAACAGTGTTGAAGAGCAGAGGGATCTTGGGGTCGAAGTTCATAGCTCGCTGAAAGTGGACGCACAGGTTAATGGGGGGGGGGGTTAAGAAGGCATGTGGTATGCTTGCCTTTATTAGTTGAGGCATTAAGTTCAAAAATCAGGAAGTTAGTTGCAGCTTTAAAAAACTCTAGTTAGGCCTCAGCTGGAGCATTGCATACAGTTCCAGTGATCCTCTTATAGGAAGAATATTGAGGCCTTGGAGATTACCAGGATGTTGCGTGCATTAAATAGCATGTGCTACAAGAGGCTGGACATACTTGGGTTGTTCTCTCTGGAGAGGCGGAGGCTTAGGGAGGATCTAATAGAGGCTCATAACATTATGAAAGTCATTGATTGAGTAGACAGGCAGTGTCTTTTTCAAGGTTATAAATATCTAATACCAGAGGGCACACACTTAAGTTGAGAGGGGGTAATTTCAAAAGAGATGTGAGGGGTAAGTTTTTTTACGCAGACAGTGGAGGGCGCTTGGAATGTGCTGGCTGGGGTGGTGATAGAGGCAGATACATTTGAGACTTTTAAGAGACGTTTAGACCGGCACATGAATATGAGGAAAATGGAAGGATGTGGACATTCTATTGGCAGAAGGAATTAGTTTAGTTGACTATTTGATTATTAATTTAAATGTTTGGGATATGTCTGGGACCTGTTCCTGTGCTGTATTGTTCTATATTCTATGTTCTAAGAGTTAAATGTCATCCTGTCCATTTTTTCTTTGCAATTTGAAGTGGGTATTTTCAACATTACAATGATGTCCTTCTTACATTTCACTAAATGAGCAGAACACTGAATTTCTGACAGCTGTTCTCCAAATTCAATCAAAACATGTTCTTTTACTCTGACAATTACTGAGGAATCATGCAAGATGAAAAAGAAGGAACAACTGTGAGTCTAAAATCTTGGTGGTGAATAAAGCCATTCTGGCTCGTGGTGGGGCAGTTTAGACCGACGTGGACCCTTTGGCTACGGTCATCTGATCAACACACACATCCTGTGATCTGCCACAATCAAGGGTTGGAATTTTGTTCACTTTTAAGCTCAAAGTTCATTTTTTATCAAAGTGTGTATACTATATACAACCTTGATGATTTGTCTCCTTACAGGCAGGCCATAACACAAAGAAACCCAATAGAATGAATAAAAAGAGAAGGCTGTCAAACACACAATGTGCAGGGAAAAGAAAATAAATCATATAGACAGTAAAAGTAGGCAAATAACATTCGGAACTGAAGTTCACGAAGATGAGCCCACAGCCACAAAGCCAGTCAGCACTGCAGCTGATCCAGATGCCCATTATTTGCAGGCCACAGCCTCAGTTCAGCGCAGGGACAAGTAAATCTCATGGAGCAGAGAGCTGAACACTGGCCTGACCGTCCCTTGCCTCCAGCCCTGATAGCCAGACCTTTTCAATCTGGCCCGGCACTTTAATCGGCCAAACCACGGCTTGTTCCTTACTTTTGGACCTGTTGCTTTGATACACACTGACCACTCATTTCCTTGACTATCTATCTATTGACCAACCAGTACACATTATTTATGGCTGCTTCAGTAGCATTATACTGTTGTATATCTAACTATATGTCATATATGGATTTCATGTCAACCTAGAAGTTCAAAGTAAAGTTATTATCAAAGAACATATCCACGTCACCATATGCATTTTCTGAGATTCATTTTCTTGTGGGCATTCACAATAAACACAAAGAAACACAATAGCATCAATGAAAATTCAGGCAATAAATACAAACAGCCAGTGTGCAAAAGACAACAAACTATGCAAATACAAAAAAAGAGAAAAAATAAATAATAATAATGATAATAAATACATAAGCAATAAATATCAATAACATGAGTTGTAGAATTCTTAAAAATGTGTTCATAGGTTGTAGAATCTGTTTCGTGTTGGGGCAAGTATAGTTATCGCCTGTAGTTCAAGAGCCAGAATCACAGAATCTACATCGACAGAGTATTTTTTTCTATGACTGTTATCTATTAATATTCTTGTGCTAATATTATTTTATGTGCTGTATGTGATATATGTACTGTGTTTTGTACCTTGGTCCCAGAGGAATGATGGCTTGTTTAGCTCTGTACATGTGTAGAGTTGAATGACAATGAACTTGAACTCAAACTTGTTCCTTGCTTTAATCATCTTGCAGCTTTGTACTGTCAATGAAGTAGAATGTGGAACAGTTTGTAGCAACACACAAACTCAGTCGGTCAGGCCGTATACACGTATTACATTTATTTAGAGATAAAGCACAGTAACAGGCCCTTCCGGCCCAACTCATGCCACCCAATTACACCCATGTGACCAATTAACGTACTAACTTACACATCATTGAGAGGCTGGAGAAAGCTCATGTGGTCATGGGAAGAGTGTACAAACTCTTTACAGACTGCAGCAGGAATTGAACCTGGGTCACCAGAGCTGCAATGGTGTTATGCTAACCATTATCGCACAATGCCAACCCCCTGCCCCGGAGGGAAACGGGCAGTCAAAGTTTTGTGTCAAGACTGTTTGTCTATGAATCAAATGTCAAGCTGAATATCCATTTTATAGGTAGGAGAAAATCTGCAGATGCTGGAAATCCGAGCAACACACACAAAATGCTGGAGGAACTCAGCAGGCCAGGCAGCATCTATGGAAAAGAGTATTGTTAATGTTTTCTGCCAAGATTTTTCAGCAGGACTGGCCTACTGAGTTCCTCCAGCATTTTGTGTGTGCCGTTCATTTTACAGACTGCCCATCCTGTTCAAACGTCATGAGATTTGCTGGGAAAACCAAAATACCCCTGATTTAGTGGACATTTCCTCTACATACCACTCAGGTGATCAATACCAGAAGAAATGTCACCGCCACCTTATTGCTTAAAACACCACACTAATGTCCTGCTTTCCAGTGAAGAACTATTTTCAAGTCCTTCAACCATTTTCTTGCCTTTCTTCAGTGACACTTCAATATTAATTCTGTCTCTAACAGTCCTTATGAGCTGTTTAAATGAAAAATGATTCGAGAAGATCGATTAGGACTCCCCCTAGTGGTCGAGTCATTGTCTGGTGTTCCACTGAGTTCACTCCATGGTCTGTTTGAGCTGTTGTTAACAGTCAGCACAATGTTCAGAAGGTTTGATGATTATTCCCTGTGCTCTTGAAATAAGAAGCAGGGGGAAGCAGACAGGATTGTCACTCCAAATCAACCTTGAAAAGTGTGTGGAAACAAAAACAGTTAAATCTTTTGAGGTTGAGGACCTTTCAGAAAACTCTGTATTGCCAGTATTTTCTGTTCTTATTTTAGACTTCCAGCATCTGCAGTTTATATTTTGATTCCTTCTTGTTACAGCTTTCTTTGGGCCTGTTGTCAGAACAAGGAGAACTTTTCATATCGCAGAACTAATGAGATGTCTTTCATTTCAGAACTAACGAGATGCCCTCCTTCAAAAAAAGAGGCTTTCCTTCCTCCACCATCAACGCTGCCCTCATCTGCATCTCTTCCATTTTGCTCACGTAAGCCGTTACCCCATTCTCCCTCCACAATACCAGGGATAGGGTTCCTTTTGTCCTCATCTACCACCCCATTAGCCCCTGCGTACAGCACATAATTCTCTGTAACGTCCGCCATCACCAATGGGATCCCTCCAAGCACATCTTTCGTTTGCTCACCACCATTTTCCGCTTTCCACAGTGATCACTCCCTATGAAACTCCCTTGTCCACTCATCCCTCTCAACTGATCTCCCTCCTGGTACTTATCCTTGCAAGTGGAACTAGTGCCACACCTGCCCTTACACCTCCTCCCTCATTATCATTCAGGGTCCCAAAATGTCCTTCCATGTAAGGTGACACTTCACCTGTGAATCTGTTGGGGTCATCTACTGAATCCGGTGCTCCACATGTGGCTCCTGTCTATCAGTGAGACCCAACGTAGATGTGGAGCCCGTTTCACCTACACCTGACTTCTGTCCACCAGAGAGCGGGATTTCCTGGTAGCCACCCATTTCAATTCTACTTCACATTCCCATTCTGAAATGTCAGTTCATGGCATCCTCCACTGCTGCACTCAGTTTAGAGGAGCAACAACTTATATTCTGTTTGGGTAGCCTCCAACCTGGATGACATGAACATCTATTTCTTGAACTCCAGATAACTGCCCACCCCTCACCATTCCCCATTCTTCTTTCCTTCTCTCATCTTTTTCCTTACCTGCCCATAAACCCCTCTGGTGCTCCTCCTCCTTTGCTTTCTTCCACATTCTTCTACCCTCTTCAATCAGATTCCACTTCCTCCAGCCGTTTACCTCTTTCACCAATCCAATTTCCCAGATCTTTACTTCAATCCTTCCCCTGCTCCCAGTTTCACCCATCACCTACCACCTTGTACTTCTTCCACCATTAGCTCCACCTTCTTACCCTGACCTCATTTTTTTCTCCAGTCCCAATGAAGGGTCACAGCCCAAAACAGTGACTGTTTATTCTCTTCCATAAATGCTGCCTGGCTTGCTGAGTTCCTCCAGCATGTTGTGTGTATTGCCTCCTGCAACAGGCTGTCCAGAGGGCTATACCCAAGCTGATGAATAACACAGGGCACTGAGTTATACATCTAATCCATGCTGATCCTAATCTAAATTGATCCTGTTTGCACATGATTGGCCCATATCTCTCCAAACATTTCCTATTCTTGTACCTGTCTAAATGTCCCATAAATGTTATTATCAAACCTGCCTTAATCACATCTTCTGGCAGCTTGTTCACCATCTTCTACATGTAGAAGTTACCCCTCAGGTCCCTTTTGAATCTTTATCTTCTCAATTTAAACCTATGGCCTTTGGTTCTTGATGTCTTTTCCCTGGGAAAATGCCATTGTAAATTCCATCATGATTTTGTACACCTCTATAAGGTCACCACTGTCAGCTTCTTGTGCTCTGAGGAATAAATTCCAAGCCCATGCAACCTCTTTCAAAAACTCAGGTCCTCAAGGCCTTGCAGCATCTTTCTTCACACTCTTTCTAGCTTAATAAGTATTTTGTATTACATAATTACACAATATTACAAATACAGCCTCACCAATGAATTATACAACTGCAAAATAACATCCCGTCTCCTCTACTCGTTATCCTGACTGATGAAGTTCAGCATGCTAAACCAGCACTTGACCACTCTGTTCACTGGACGGGAAGGAAATCAGTTCAGCAACCATCATTGCTCAGAATTTCCCAAAGGTTTTGCAGTCAGCAATGGACATTTGAAGAACACTCACCAATATTTAATGTGAAACAGAGAAAATGAAAGCCTGAGAAGACATAGTTCAATCAGTTCAGCCAATTGAGTAGAAAAGGCAGCAACTCATGGATGTTTGGTGCTTTGAGCAGTACCCAATCACTGTTCGGGATTTATTGGTGAGAACAAATTAAAGTAGGGCAGGGACAAGCAGAGCAGCCGTTGTTAGAGAGGACAGAGTTAGATTGCAGATTTTGAGGCTTTACCTCGTCGAATCTTTAGCAAAGAGAGGCTTGAGTGAGAGAAAGCAAATAAAGCTGTAGATAGAGTACCCCGATGCCCTCAGTTTATCATTCTTCCTCCTTTATATTTGCTGAGTTAGAGATGCCAGCAGGATAGTTGAATGCTCCTCTTGTGGGATGTGGGAATGTAGGGATACTTCTGGTATCCCTGACTCATCGTCATCATGGCTAGGCTTCGTGAACGAAGATTTAGGAAAGGGGCTGCCCACGTCTGCTGAAGTGGTCAGTGAGGATGGTCGTAGACATGGATGTGTCCTTCGGCCTGCGCAATGATTTTTTTAGGTGGAGTGCAGTGTGCGCCTTATTGGCCCCACCCTTTACACCCGGGGTTCATCTGTCATAGCCTAGCAAGCTGGGGCGGTGAAAGTGAGGTCCTTGGGTCCTTGGGTCCCTGACTACGACACCTGCAAGAAGTGCATCCAGATGCAGCTTCTAACACTTCAAATTAAAGAGTTGGAGCTGGAACTGGATGAACCCCAGATCATTTGAGAGGGTGAGGTACCCCTGTGACCATCTCCCTCAACAACACGTATACCACCCTGGACATTGTTGGGGTGGGATGACCCAGCAGAATAAAGTCGCAATGATCAGGTCTCTGGCACTGAGTCTCAGGTAATTCAGAAGGAAAGGGAAAAGACAAGGCGAGCTGTGATAGAGGACCAAAAAGATGGTTCTGAGGACAAGAATGAGAGTCCCAGATGGTATGTTGTCTCGCAGGTGCCAAGGATCGGGACATCTTGGATCGAGTCCTCAAGTTTCGTAAGTGGTTGGGTGGTCCAGCTAGGTACCAATGACATAGGTAGGAAGAGTGACGGGGCTCTGCAAAGGGATTTCAGAGAGTTAGGAACTAAGCTAAAGGGCAAGACTTCCTGGGTTGTGATTTTAGGACTGCTACCCTTGCCATGTGCTAGCGATGCCAGAAATAAGATTATATTGTTTAACATGTGGCTAAGTAGTTGGTGTAGGAGGGAGGACATAAGAATTTTGGATCATTGGGCTCTCTTCCAGGGAAGGTGGGATCTATACAGAAGAGTTAGTTTGCACCTGAACTGGAAGGAGACTAATATCCAATGGGAAGATTTGCTAGTGTTGCACGATGGGGTATAAACTAGAGTTGCAGGTGGATGAGAACCAGAGTGTCAGAAGAATTAGTGGAGAGGTCGTGGAGACAATGTTGTTAAGGCCTCAGAAAAAGTCAGGAACCAAAAGGTTGAGCATGGTGTGACTAATGTCCTAGGCTGAGTATATTTCAATGCAAGAAGTTTTGTAGGAAAGGCGAATGAGCTCAGGACATGAATCAGCACTTGGAATTATGCTATTGTAGCCATCAGTGAGACTTGGTTACAGGAGGGGCAGAACTGTCAGCTCAATATTCTGGGGTTCCATTGTTTTAGACATGACAGAGCGGGAGGGATTAAAGAGCAAGGGCTGGCTTTACTAGTCAGGGAAAATGTCAGGGCAGTGGTCAGGACAGACTGGAGAACTTGTCTAGTGAGGCACTATGGGTGGAACCGAGAAATGAGAAATGTATGACCATTTAGTGGGGCTATATTGCAGACCACCCAACAGTCCAGGGGATTTAGAGGAAGAAATTTGCAGAGAGGTCACTGTCTGTTGCAAGAAACATAAGGCTGGTGAGGTAAGTGATTTTAACTTTGCATGTGTTGACTGGGAATCCCATACTGTAAAAGGACTAGACGGGATAGACACAAAATGCTGGAGGAACTCAGCAGGCCAGGCAGCATCTATGGAAAAGATTACAGTTGATGTTTTAGAATGAGACCCTTCAGTAGGTGGGTCTTGGCCTTAAACATCAATGGTACATTTTTCCATAGACGCTGCCCGGCCTGCTGAATTCCTCCATGAGGTTGCCCTAGCAAACAAGGTGAAGAAGAGTCTGAAGGGTTTCTACAGATATGGCAAGAGGAAAAGGATTGCAAGGGACAAAATTGGTCCTCTGGGAGATCAGAATGGGAATCCACATACAGAGCCAAAAGAGATGGGAGAGTTCTTAAATGAATTTTTTGCATCTGTATTTACTCAGAAGATGGACAAAAATATCTATAGAAGAGAGGCAAAGCAGCATCAACTTCATGGATCCTATAGAGATTACAGAGGAGGAGATGTTTGCTGTCCGGAGGCAAATTATGATGGATAAATTCCCAATGACTGACAAGATGTTCCCTCAAACCTTGCGGGAGGCAACCACAGAAATTGGTGGGGCCCTAGCTGAGATATTCAAATATTCTTAGTGGCAATTGAGGTACCAGAGGATTGAAGGATAGCCAATGTAGTTCTGCTGTTCAAGAAAGGCTCTAAAAATATATCAGGAAATTATGGGCTAATTAGCCTGACATCAGTTGCGGGGAAGTTTTTGGAAGGTTCCTTGAGGGCTCGGATATATAACTATTTGGATAGATATGGACTGATTAAGGATAAGCTGCATGGTTTTGTGTGTGGAAGGTCATGTCTAACCAATCTTACAGAGTTTTTCGAGCTAGTTATCAGGAATGTTGATGAAGACAAGGTCGTGGATGTTGTTTACTTGAACTTTAGTAAGGCATTTGACAAGGTCCCACAGTGGGGGCTGGTCAAGATGACTGGGCTGCTCAGCATTCAAGATGAGGGAGTAAATTGGATTAGAAATGGTTTGGTGGGAGAAGCCAGAGAGTGGCGGTAGATGGTTGCTTCTCTGACTGGAGGCCTATGACCAGTGGAATGCTGTGGAGTTCAGTGCCGGGTCCATTGTTGTTTGCTATCTACATCAACAGTCTGGACGATAATGAGGTTAACTTTATCTTCACATTTGTGGATGGCACCAAGATTGGGAATTTACTGGAGGGTAAGGCAGGCTATCATGACTTGCAGCAGGATCTAAACCTGCTGGAAATCTGGGCTAAAAAATGGATGATGGAATTAAATGCAGACAAGTGTGAGGTGTTGCACTTCAGTAGGGCCAACCAGGGCAGGTTTTACATAGTGAAAGGTAGGGCACTGAGGAGTGCACTAGAACAAAGGGATCTGGGAATATAGGTCCATAATTTGCTGGAAGGGTGGCACAGGGAGATACTGTCGTAAAGAAAGCTTTTGACTCATTGGCCTTCATTGATCAATCTATTGAGTACAGGAGATGGGATTTTATGTTGAAGTTCTATAAGACATTGGTGAGTCCTAATTTGGAGTATTGTATCTAGTTTTGGTCACCTAAATACAGGAAAGATGTAAATAAGATTAAAAGAGTGTAGAGAAAATTTACAAGGATGTTGCTGGGACTGGAGGACAAGAGCTATAAGGAAAGATTGAACAGGTTAGGATCTTACTCTTTGGAATGTAGAAGATTGAGGGGATAGTTGATAGAGGTATACAAAATTATGAGGGGTAAATGCAAGCAGGCATTTTCCACAGAGTTTGGATAACCCAGAGGTCATGGGTTAAGGGTGAAAAATTTAAGGGGAACATGAGGGGATACTCCTTCACTCACTGGGTCATGGGAGTGTGTAATGAGCTGCCAACACAAGTGGTACATGCAAGGTTGATTTCAACGTTTAAAGGAAATTTGGCTATGTACGCGGATGGTACAGGTATGGAGGGCTATGATCTGGCTGCAGTTCATTGGGAGTAGGCAGCTTAAATGGTTTGGCACAGACTAGATGGAATGAAGGGCCTGTTTCTGTGCTGTACCTATGACTGTAGGACACTTGTGTGCTGTCCACTTGGACTGTGTTGGTCTTCGATGCAACAATGTATGTTTCGATGTTTTGATGTGCATGACAAATAAAGCCAAGCTTAAGATAATCTTAACTAACTCAGAGAAATGGCAAAGGTATTGATAACCACCCAGTGAAATGGGGTAGGATTATAAGGAAGAAGCCATTCAGTCTGTTGAGGCCTTACCATGCTATGGAAGAGCAATCCAGTGCGTCCCATTGACTTCTCTCCAGAGTCCTGGAGTTCTTTCTTTTTAGGTGCATATGCAGACCTTTGGGAACACTGTGATTAAACCTGCCTCCAATACCACCCCGACCCCAATGCAATCCAGACTGTAACTATTCTTCAAATAAAGTTTTCTCTCATGTTAACTTCAGTTCTTTCGACAATCACCTTCATTCAGAATTTCACACACAAATTGCTGGAGGAACACAACAAGTCAAGCAACATCCATAGAGAGGAATAAACAGTCAATGTTTTGGACTGAGACCCTTTATTAGGACTGGAAAAGAAGGGAGCAGAAACCCGAATAGACTATGCAGGTCCCTGATGAAGGCCCTTTGTCTATAAAGTGTAAAAATAAGGTGAGAGTAGTTATTGCGCCATTGGAAAATGGTGCTGGAGAGGTAGTAATGGGGGACAATGAAATAGCAGATGAACTACATCACTAGCAGTATGGCGGAAGTTCCAGGTGTTGGGGGCATGACATGTGTGAAGTTAACATAATTCGAGAAGTTTTTGGAAAATTGAAACGTGTGGAGGTAGATAAGTCGCATGCACCAGATGATGTACACCCCAGAGTACTGGAAGGGGTGGCTGAGGAGTTCATGGAGGTATTAGTTTCCATCTTTCAAGAATCACTAGAGTCTGGAATGGATCCTGAGGGGTAATAATTGTTCCTGAATATACCAAATTATATAAATATAATCAACATCAACAAGCATTAATTAATCCTATAAGTTGTCCAAATTGAAAAACTTGGTTTTTAGAAGTGTTTTGACTAAATGTCATGATCTCTTTTACTCCAGGGAAGATTTCCCTCACCATGAAAACAATCTCTAACCATCATGTAATGAGCTTGTATCTCCTCCCCGTGTGGAATGCACGAGTTTCCTTCAGGTGTTCCAGTGTCTTCCCACAGTCCAACGGCAGACCAGTAAACTGTCCCATGATTAGACTAGGATTAAATTGGGGAGTACAGGCCAGCGCAGCTAGAAAGACTGGAAGGGCCTATTCCGCATTGTATCTCAATAAATAGATAACTAAGTTTTGGCAAGAGGCAAGTCCTCAGTTTAATGTCTGTTCCAGAATACTGTGCCTCCATCAGTGATGTACTCACTCAATGCTGGACTGAAGTGTTAGGTACCTAGGACTCTGGACTTTGAGAAAATGACATTGGGGGAGGGAAAAGCCATAAAGAAATGGAGAGAATTTTCAATGACAATGTACCTGTATTAATATAATTGTCATTTGTTATGTCAAATTAGCTCCAAATTACTGGATAATTTACTGCAAGGTAATTAGAATGTTATTAAGCAGTCACATTAAAATAAGGGATTACAGTTACATTTTTTTATCCAACTAAGGTTGTGTTCATCAATTATTTTTCTCATCAAAATGATTAATTGGACACTTGGATGTAAGAAATCATTACAATTATTACATTGTCCTGAAACTTGCTGGGCCAGACTAACACTGAACAGAGTTACAGAGGATTTTCTCATCACTGCCTTCTTTATCTCAGTCCCTGCCTGAATCTCTACCACCCATGTAACCCCATTCCCTTTACAAAACACTCCATTCCTCCAGTTCCAAATTCTTGTACATTCAGTAGACATGGACACCTCCTTCAGTAGATATGGACACCTCCTTCAGTAGACATGGACACCTCCTTTAGTAGATATGAGCATCTCCTTTAGTAGACATAGACACCTTCCTTAGTAGACATGGACAGCACCTTCATTAGACATGATAACTGCCTTCAGTAGGTGTGGACACCTCCTTCAGTAGACATGGACACCTCCTTTAGTAGATATGAGCATCTCCTTTAGTAGACATAGACACCTTCCTTAGTAGACATGGACAGCACCTTCATTAGACATGATAACTGCCTTCAGTAGGCAGAACATCTCCTTCAGTAGGCGTGGACACCTCCTTCAGTAGGTGTGGACACCTCCTTCAGTAGACATGGGCATCTTCTTTAGTAGAAATGGCACCTCTTTCAGTATACTTGAACCCTTCCTTTGGTAGAATTGTCCTCAGTTACCTGGGGCTGCTTTTCATGCAAAGAGTGATGCATATCTCTAATCAGCAGCCAGAAATAGTAGTTGAACCAGGCATATTAGCAAGATTCAAAAGCCATCTAGCTGTGCACATAAATAGAAGGTGAGAGGATTATGGACCAAACGTGAACAGAAAGGATTAACCCCCTGAGCAACACCATTGGCCTTGTTGGGCTTATTCCAATGTTGTATGCATTTTGTAGATAGTATTTACTGCAGTCCCAGTGTGATAGTCATGGGCGGGATGGTGGATGGGGCCCCAGTCCACAGTATCATAGCACCGGAGTTAGCATAACTCTTTACAGTACCAGCGATCCAGGTACAATTCCTGTTGCTGCTTGTAAGGATTTTTTACATTCTCCCTGTGACCGTTTGTATTTCCTCTGGGTGACCATAATACCAGAAGACCATAAAATATAGAAGTCTGCTCCACCATTTCATCATGGCTGATCCAATTTTCCTTTCAACCCCAGTCGCCTGCCTTCTCCCTGTATTCCTTCATGCCATGATCAATCACAAATCTATCAACCTCTGCCTTAAATATACATAAATTTTGGCCTCCACAGCTGCCCCGGCAAAGAATTCCACAGATTCACTATCCTCTAACTAAAGAAATTCCTCCTCATCTCCATTCTAATAGGACTTCCCACCACAGGAAACATCCTCTCCACATCCACTCTATCAAGGCCTTTCACTATTTGATAGGTTTCAATGAGATTACACCTTTTTCTTCTGAATTCTCACGAGTAGAGGCCCAGAGTCATCAAACACTCTTCATATGACAAGCCATTTAATCCTGGAATCCTTGTCGTGAACGTCCTTTGAACCCTCTCCAGCATCAAATCATCCTTTCCAAATGCCCAGAACTACTCACAATACCCCAAGTGAGGCCTCACCAGTGCTTTTTAAAGTACATTACATCCTTGCTTCTGTATACCAGTCCTCTTGAAATGAATGCTAACGTTGCATTTGCCTTCCTCAACACAGACTCAACCTGCAAACTAAACTTTAGGGAAACGTGAACAAAGATTCTCAAGTCCCTTTCCACCTCATTTTTTTTGTATTGTCACTCCATTTAGGTCAACTGTTTCATTCCTTCTACCAAAGTGCATGACCATACACTTCACAACACATTTGCCAGTTCTTTGCCCTTTGTCAAGGTGCTCTGGCTCCCTCCCACAGTCCAAAGATGTACTGGTTGGTAGGTTAGTTGTTCATTATAAATTATCCTGTGATTAGGCCAGGATTAAGATCAGGGGATCACTGAGTGGAGCAGCCAGAAGGACCTATTCTATGCTGTATCTCAATAAATAAACAAATAAATCAATAATTCTACCAGGTTTCTTTATCTTGAATGGTGTGTAACTAACTAAACATTACTGGAGCTACATTCACCTCAGAGGAGACTGAGACAAGAGATACTATAGTTGCTGGGATGTAGAGAAAAAATAACTGCTGGGGGAACCGAGAAGGTCAAGCAGTATCTGAGGATGAAAATGGAGATTTGACATTTCAGGTTATCACGCTTCCTCTGGACTGAGGAGCTAGCAATGGGGAGTTCCACTCTTCTCATTTCCACACCTTATCCATTGCTAGGATGAAGGTAGTTGGTCAAAAAATGTAGAAATCACAGAGGCAAGGTAGTGTGAGGTGGTCTCTCAGAACTCCTGCTGAAGAGAGGAGCAAAAACACACTTCAACATCAGAATACCATGAGGAGAATTGAACAGTAAAAGGGAGACACAAGAGACTGCAATAGAATGTTCTGGAGTAGAAGACAAACTGATGGAGAAGCTCAACAAGTCAGACTGCATGTGTGGGAAGGCGAAGTTCTTTTCCTGCACAGAGGAGAGTGATATTGGTTAATAAGGGCCAAGCATGGTAAAATTTTGATAATCTGGCATTCCCAAGACTTTAGTGGTGCCGGAGTGGCAGATTTTGGATGTTATTTCTGTAAGGGGTTTCTTCTTTTATGTTATATTAAAATGGCTTCTCTGTACTGTTAACTGCTGAGACAGTGGTTCTCTATAGCAGCTTTTTGGGTTATAATTACTGATAACAGGAATTGTATTCATTTGCTAACCAATTGAGATAGACGTTATTCTTTCTTGTGTGTGAAAGCTATTGTTTTTCGCAGGCTTTGGGGAGAAGGCGCAATGGGGACAGAGAGAGGAGACGCAATGCTGTAAGCTGGGCAACGGAACAGACCCCGAATGGGAGTCCGAGGCCCAGGGTCTTTGGTGAGGAGAGGAGACACAGTCAGACTCGAGTAGGGCGTTTGGTCGATCACCGAGAGTGGCCCCATTCGTGGGTCAGCGGAGTTCAGAGGACATCGACTGGAGGAAGGGGGACCCGGTTCTGTAGGAGCTCCAACGATGTGTGCACAAACTGTTTAATAATAATGGCGCCTTTTTCTTTTTTTTAAACAGTTCTTATTTTGTTCCTTTACTATCTACATAGTCAAAGCAGGAGTTATAAAGTGTAATCATTTAACCGCATATGGTGTACTGTCTGTTATTTGGCGAGGTGGGATACATCACACAGCATCTACACAAACTCGATTACACAGTTTGGTGGGGCCGAAGGCTGCCCCTCCTAGACAAAAGCGAGCTGAGTGAGCCTGAGGCTTACCAGGAGGCTACATTTCAAATTAGTACCTTAATTTACTTTTGATTCAAGCGTAACACTATTACAGCAACTTATCTCTTATTCATTTCCGCTGCTGTCTGTAAGGAGTTTGTACATTCTTTTCAGACCCCACGAGTTCTTTCCCAGTGCCCTGGTTTCCTTCCACATTCCAAGGGCATACAGGTTAGGGTTGGGGTGGGCATGTGGTGTTGTTTCCGAAAGCATGGTGACATTTGTGGGCTACCCTCAGCACATTATCGGCATAAGCAACACATTCCCCTGCATGTTTCGATGTACATGTGACAGATAAAGCTTACCTTTATCTTTTACCAGAGATACAAGAGAGACTAAAGATGCTGTAAATCTGGAGCAACACACATAAATGCCAGAGGGTCTCAGCAGGTAAGGAAGCATCAACTGAGAGGAATAATCAGTCAATGGTTTAGTCTGAGGTGTTGACTGCTCATTTCCCTCTGTAGGTGCTGTCTGACCTGCTAAGTTCCTCCGGCATTTGTGTGTGTTGCCGGGAAGATTAATATCTATTGCCAGTTTCTAATTGCCTTTGAGAATGTGGTGGTAATTGAACCTCTTGAACCCCTGCTACACTTCTCGTGAAGGTGCTGTGTGGCAGGGAGTTCCGGGATTTAACTAGGTGAGTGAAGTGCTAAATCATTGGGATTCCTGAAGAGAGGCAAAGCAGATGGCGTTTTGGGTACCACGGTAGCATAGTGATTAGCGTGACATTATTATAGCTCAGAGTATCAGAGTTCAGAGTTCAATTCCAGAATCCTCTGTAAGGAGTCCCTGTACGCCTTCCCCGTGGAATGTGTGGGTTTTCCCTGAGTGGAGTTTTCCAAAGACATACTGGGCAGATTAATTGGTCATTGTAAATTGTCCTATGATTAGTATAGGGTGAAACGGGGGTTGTCAGGCGTTATTGGGATAGCACTCTGTGCATTATCTTTAAATAAAAACATAAAATTTCTACTGCCCGCTAGATCCGTGAGTTGCACAGGAGAACTTGCTCAATGGGATGGACCGATATTTCTTGAAGTGTCTCTGGAAACCTTTCTGCCTCTTTCCCTCTCTTGCCACCTCTAATGTTCCACATTTTAAAACTTGCTTCTTCATCAAGTGTTTAGACCCTCTTGTTCGTGGGGAACGAAGTGAGGACACAGTAGCTCTGCATTTGTGATGCAAAGTGTTTCATTGTTTGCGTTTGGAAAGGATCAACACCAAAGGAGGACTGGAAGATTGCAAGTGTCACTCCGCTATTTAAGAAGAGGGCAAGGAAGCAAAAAGAAAATTGTAGACCTGTTAGCTTGACATCGGTGGTTGGGAAGTTGTTGGAGTCTATTGTCAAGGATGAGGTTACGGAGTACCTGGAGGCATACGACAAGATAGGCCAAACTCAGCATGGTTTCCTTAAAGGAAAATCCTGCCTGACAAACCTAGTGCAATTTTTTGAGGAAATTACAAGTAGGCTAGACAAGGGAGATGCAGTGGATATTGTGTATTTGGATTTTCAGAAGGCCTTTGACAAGGTGCCACACATGAGGCTGCTAAACAAGATAAGAGCCCATGGAATTACGGGAAAGTTACATACATGGATAGAGCATTGGTTGATTGGCTGGAAACAGAGAGTGGGAATAAAAGGATCCCATTCTGGCTGGCTGCCGGTTACCAGTGGAGTTCCACAGGGGTCCGTGTTGGGGCCGCTTCTTTTTACATTGTATATCAACGATTTGGATTATGGAATAGATGGCTTTGTGGCTAAGTTTGCTGATGATACAAAGATAGGTGGAGGGGCCGGTAGTGCTGAGGAAACAGAGAGTCTGCAGAAAGACTGGATAGATTGGGGGAATGGGCAAAGAAGTGGCAAATGAATTACAGTGTCAGAACGTGTATGGTCATATACTTTGGTAGAAGAAATAAATGGGCAGATTATTATTTAAATGGGGAGAGAATTCAAAGTTCTGAGATGCAACAGGACTTGGGAGTCCTCGTGCAGGATATCCTTAAGGTTAACCTCCAGGCTGAGTTGGTGGTGAAGAAGGCGAATACAATGTTGGCATTCATTTCTAGAAGAATAGAGTATAGGAGCAGGGATGTGATGTTAAGCCTCTGTAAGGCACAGGTACGATATTCCACCTGTAATACTTGGAATACACTTG
Source organism: Hemitrygon akajei (assembly GCF_048418815.1). Classification (NCBI taxonomy): domain Eukaryota; kingdom Metazoa; phylum Chordata; class Chondrichthyes; order Myliobatiformes; family Dasyatidae; genus Hemitrygon; species Hemitrygon akajei. The sequence goes on along the minus strand of NC_133138.1, from coordinate 35,636,971 downwards.
GAATACTGCGTGCAGTTTTGGGCTCCTTATTTAAGAAAGGATGTGCTAACATTGGAGAGGGTTCAGAGAAGATTCACTAGAATGATTCCAGGAATGAGAGGGTTAACATGTGAGGAACGTTTGACCGCTCTTGGACTGTACTCCTTGGAGTTTAGAAGAATGAGGGGGGACCTCATAGAAACATTTCAAATGTTGAAAGGCATGGACAGAGTGGATGTGTCAAAGTTGTTTCCCATGGTGGGGGAGTCTAGTACGAGAGGACATGGCTTGAGGATTGCAGGGCGCCCATTCAGAACAGAGATGCGAAAAAAAATTTTTAGCCAGAGGGTGGTGAATCTATGGAATTTGTTGCCACGGGCAGAAGTGGAGGCCAAGTCATTGGGTGTATTTAAGGCAGAGATTGATAGGTATCTGAGTAGTCAGGGCATCAAAGGTTATGGTGAGAAAGTGGGGGAATGGGACTAAAGGGGAGATTGGATCAGCTCATGATGAAATGGCGGAGCGGAATCGATGGGCCGAATGGCCGACTTCTGCTCCTTTGTCTTATGGTCTTATGGTCTAAAGAGAACTACTGATCAGGCATCTGTGGAGAGAGACAGAATAAAAGCATTTCTGTTTTATGACCTTTCATCCTAAATTGATGTTTATAGCATCTGCAGGTTCTGATTTTATTTTCAAAAACGTAATTAAGAGTAATTTTGTATATGCAATGTTAAAAGAACATAGAAATCTACAGCACATTACAGGCCCTTCAGCCCACAATGTTGTGCTAACCATGTAACCTGCGCTAGTAACTGCCTAGAGTAATGTTAGAGCACAAAAGCAGGCCACGTGCCCCAAAATGTCCACACCGAACATGACACCAAATTAAGTAACATAGCTACTTTATGAACATGATCCATATCCCTCTATTTTCTGCATATTCATGTGTGTATCTAAAACCTTCTTAAAAGCTTTTGTTGTGTCTGCTTCCACCATTACCTCAGGCTGTTTCGTTAAAACACATACCACTCTCTGTCTAAAGAATTTGCCCACCACATCTCCAACTCATACAATACAGCATTAGACCATCAGACCCATCTCCTATCGTACAATATAGTATCAGACCATCAGACCCATCTCCTATCGTACAATACAGTATCAGACCATCAGACCTATCTCACACAATACAGTATTAGACCATCAGACCCATCTCCTATCGTACAATACAGTATCAGACCATCAGACCCATCTCCTATCGTACAATACAGTATCAGACCATCAGACCCATCTCACACAATACAGTATTAGACCATCAGACCCATCTCCTCTCATACAATACAGTATCAGACCATCAGACCCATCTCCTGTCATACATTACAGTATTAGACTATCAAAACCATTTCCTCTCATAAAATATAGTATTAGACCATCAGAACCATCTTCTCTTATACAATAGGGTATTAGATCGTCAGGCTGATGTCTTCTTCCAATCTGAGTGGTTTTCAAAAACAAAGTCCCATTTTTCTGATCTTTCACCATTGTGAAGCAAGTTATTCACTCTTATAAACTTGCCTCACTCCCTTTTCAAAGTGTTGATAATTTTGGTTTTCATTCCCAAGCATTGAGTTTTAAATCATTACCAAAGCTCAGTGTAAAAACGATTTTCCTCATAATCCTTCCTGCATCTGAAGAATAAGGGGTGATCACACTGAATCCTGTTGAATGTTGAAAGCCCTAGCTAGGATGGATGTCGAGAGGGTCTTTCCAATAGTGTTGGAAATCTAGGACCAAAGGGCACAATGTCGGAATACAAGGATGTCCCTTTAGAACAGTGGTAAGGAGGTATTTATTTAGCCAGAGTGTGGTGAATTTGTGGAATTCTTTGCCGCAGGTGGCTGTGGAGGCCAATTCATTGAGTGTACTTAAAGTGGAGGTTGATTGGTTCTTCATTAGTCAGGGCATCAAAGGTAATGGGGAGAAGGCAGGAGAATTGGGTCAAGAGGGGAAATAAAGCAGACATGATGGGCCAAATGTCCTAATTCTTCTCCTATGTCTTTTCTATTAGCTAAAATGTTATATCCAATTTCCCCCGGACCTTTGAACAGTTGCTAATGGGAATAATCTTCCTCCATTTACCTGGTCTCAACCAGTCATGACCTTGACCTCCTCTGTCAAATCCCCTCTCCACTTTCTCTGCTCTGAAGGGCTTGTTCCATTATTTGAGTGATTGCACAAAGAATTGACAGTGTTCTACAACACATTTAACCCGATTGCAATGCCTAATTAAACATGCCTTTGTTACCTTGCAGAGCCTTATGTTACTCTCAGTATTGGAGCCGATACAGACATCGTCAGCCTGGCCAAGAAACAAAATGCTTGAAAATACATTGATGTCGGATCATTATGAATATTCACATGAGATATTGTTCACCTGTCACCCAGTCAAGTTGTAAAATCAATTATGATATCAGAAACTGCTGGAGACATTCGGTAGGTCAGGCAGCATCTGTAGAGCGAGAAAAAAGAGTTGATTTTTCAGACGATGGGTCACTGAGCCGAAATGTTAATTCTGATTTTCTTTGTACAAATGCAGACAGTTTTTCTGAGTGCTTCTAAAATTTCCTATTGCAGGTTTCTAGCATCTAAAATATTTGTTTTTTTCATTTACTTGAAGAAACAATTACTTGTCACCATCTCTGCAAAACTATCCTGGCCCAACATATTGATATATTCACAAAGAAATCACAACAGCGGCTATATTTTATTAGGAGTTTGAGGAGATTTGGTATATCATCTAAGACACTCGAAAATTTCTACAGACGTAATGTGGCATTCTAACTAGTTGTATCATTCTTGGTATTGAGGGGCCACTACATGGGATCGGTAAAACCTGCAGAAAGTTACAGACTCAGCTGTAACTTGGTGTAGGAACACCAATGTCCAGGAACAGAAAAGTCTATTCAATGTGGTGGATACAGCACCATCGATCACATGAAAAACTTTCCTCACTATTGAGCATATTTACGTGCAGCACTGCCTCAAGAGAGTAGCATCCATCATCAAGGACCCCCACCATCCAGGCCATGCTGTCTTCTCAATACCAGCATCCGGCAGGAGATATAGGAACCTGAGGTGCCACACCACCAAGTTCACAAACTTTCATTACCACTCAGCCATCAGACTCTTGAACCAGTGTAGATAATGTCACTCACCTCAGCTCTGATGAGATTCCAGAAACCTATAGGCTCAGTTTCAAGGAATCTACAACTCACGTTCATGGTACTTTTTTTTGCACAATTTTGTCTTCTTTTTCACCTTGTATATTTGTCAGTCTTTGTGTATAGTTATTCATAAATTCTATTGCATTTCTTTATTTTCCTGTAAATCCCTGCAAGAAAATGAATCTCAAAGTGATATATGATAACATATACATGCAGTACATTGATACAAAATTTTACTTTGACTTTGACTTTGGGTAGTTTAATAGAAGTCATTATAAAATAGTTCAATATATTACCTGTTATGAATATATATCCCTCTGTATGACCCAGCAGAACCAGAGGCTCTAAGTACAAGACAGTCATTAGTAATTCCAATGTGAAATTTATTCTCAGAATGTTCAGAATATGTAAAGCTGCAGCCCAAATTGAGCCAAATTGCATGAATGTATTTATTCAGATTTACAGGAACTTGAAAGAATAGAATAATATATTGACAAAGTGGGAGGAGGAGGCTTGTGTGAAACATAATCACCACCTGTCAGATTAATTTCAGTCTCTTTGCTGTCAATCTATGAAATTCCATGAGCATATTTTTTGCAAATTCTTTAAGCACTTTACAGTAATAGCTACAGTGTATAGAACATTCTTAACTCTAAAAGCTCTAGTCATTTGTGGTGTATGCATTGTCTGTTCCAAAATCTGTTCTCATTGGCTGTTCTGCCCTTTGGGCAATTGATTCATGTTTTTCTATGTGATTTAAGCACATTGAACTTTTATTTTGAAATGAACAGTTTCAGATCTGTATTAGGCCACTTCTTGTGTAGTTGAGAAATAGCAAGAAGGAAAGTCCATTGACTAGCAGAAAGCCGGAGATTTATGTTAGGAGCTAAAGAAGTTTCTGTCTAAAACCATCCTGTCTTTTTCCCCCAACAGAAACATTGCTTATAAGTTGATGTGATATTGTTTAGCAGCTAATCTAAAGGTATCAGTAAGATTTTGCTGAAATAGAACGTTATTTTTTGAGTTTATTGGACATTAACCCTGCTGCTAATGGCTTATACATACTATTTACCTGATGTATTAACTTGTTGGAAGCTTATAATATTTACCTGCAAGACCCGTAACTAAGTTCTTACTTACTTGCTTCTTTACTTGTGTGAATGGACCAACACGGTAACTGCACTGTACTTTGTTGCTTTTGTCTGTGTCTCTCCCTATTGACCATGTCATGTCATTAAGTCTGCAATAACCTCAGGGAGCTAGGAGCCTACATGCTGATTCTCATGTCATTTTTGATTGGAGTTTGCCTGTCTGTCCAGTTCCTGTTACAACACCTCCGCAAGGGTAGTACACTGACAGACTGAGGTCTGTACTCTTCAGCAGAACATGCCTCAACAGGTATTCTTTTTATCTAATGGATCATAAGACCATAAGACAGAATTAGGCCATTTAGCCCAAAAGGCCTGCAGTGCCATTCCCTCATGCCTGATTTACTATACCTCTTACCCCATTCTCCTGCCTTCTCCACATAACCTTTGACACTCAGACTAATCAATAACCAATCAACCTCCACTTTAAATAAACCCAATGATTTTGCCTCTACAGTTATCTATGGCAATGAATTTTACAGATTCATCACCCTCTAGCTAATGAAAATCCTCCTCTTCTCAGTTCAAAAAGGCAGTCCTTAAATTCTGCAGCTATACTTTCTGGTCCTAGACTGCACTGCTATTGAAAGAGCCTCTCTATAACCACTCTGTCTGGTTCTTTCAATATTCAACAGAGCTCACCTCTCATTCTCCTAAACTCCAGTGAGTACAGGCCCAGAGCCATCAAATACTTCTCATATATTAAACCTTTCATTCTCAGAATCATTCTCGTGAACCTCCTCTAGATCCTTCAATGCCAGCACATCTTTCTTAGATAACAGGCCCAAACTCCTCACCTCATCTTCTTTGAATCTAAAACCAATTATATTTTTCTCTCTTTCTAATACTGAGAGTGAGCCCTGGGCTTAAAACATTAACTCTATTTCTCTTTCCACAGATGCTGCCTGGACTGCTGAGTACTTCTAAGATTTTGAGTTCCTTTGCCAGCATTTGAATTTGTTTAAAACTTTCAAGCGGATAATCTAATTGAGTGTGATTTACCCTCAGTTACACTTTATTAGTTACCTCCTGTACCTAATAAAGTGGCCAATAAGCATATGTTGATGGTCTTCTGCTATTGTAGCTCATCCACTTCAAGGTTCAACATGTTGTCTGTTCAGAGATGCTCTTTTGCACACTACTGTTGTAACACATGTCCCTTCCTCCCAGCTTGAACCACTCTGGCCAATCTCCTCTAAACTCGCTCATTAACAAGGCATTCTTGCTTACAGATCTACTGCTCACTAGATTTTTTTTTGTTTTTCACACATTTCTTTGTAAACTCTAGGCAGGGTGGTTTGAATATCTCAGATAATCCTGATCTCTTGAGATTTTCACACACAACAGAGCTCACCTGTTTGTCAGTGAATACTGCTTAGCAGATGAGGCCTTTTGATTCAGGTACCAGTTGAGGCTTATCTTCTGACTATAACCTTTCCTCCTCAAGAAGAGTATTTCCATTACAAAATTCTTTCTTTAACCAATCAGATATTGAGCACAAGGGATTCTACAGATGCTGGAAATCCACAGCAACACACACAAAATGCTGGAGGAACTCAGCAGGTCAGGTAGCATCTATGGAGGGGATCTCCTCTCCTATCAGATTCCTTCTTCTTCAGCCCTTTCCCTCTTCCACCTATCAGCTTCCAGCTTCTCACTTCATCCTCCCTACCCCAGCCACCCACCTTCCATCTCAGCTGGCTTTAACTATCACCTGCCAGCTTGTTCTCCTTCTCTTGCCCACCTTCTTATTCTGGGTTCTTCCCCTTTCCTTTCCAGCCCTGATCTTAACCTAAAATCTCCACTGCCTTTTCCTCTCTACAGATGCTGCCTGATCTGCTGACTTCCTCCTGCATTTTGTTGTTTTAGATTTTGAATTCTTTTATTCAAAAAAAAATCTTTATTTAGAGATAGAGCATGGGAATAGGTCCTCTCAGCCCAATTAGCCTGCACTGCATAATTAAACCCACATGAACAATTAATCTGCTAACCTGTACATCTTTGATATTTGGGAGGAAACCAGGGCACCTGGAAGCAACCTATGCAGTCAATCCTAAAGCAGTGATTAACATAGAACATAGAATAGTACAGCACAGTACAGGCCCTTCGGCCCACAATGTTGTGCTGATCCTTAAACCCTGCCTCACATATATCCCCCCACCTTAAATTCCTCCATATACCTGTATTCAACCTGAAACACTGGCAATTCCTCATCCCTGAACCACCATAGAAGCTGCTTGACCCATATTTCCCCCAGCAGATCATTTATTGCTGCAGCCATTAGCATTGTTTGCCTTTCCTGAGTGTGAATTTGGCTAAGGACCAGCACCGTTATCATTTATTTATTTAACAATATAGCATGGATTAGGCCCTTCTGGCCCTTTGAACCACACTGGCCCAGTCAACCTCTAACAAACCTAATTAACCCTAAACTAATCACAAGACAATTTGCAATAACGAATTAACTTACCTGGTAGTCTTCAGAGCGTGGGAGGAAACTGGAAGAAAAGCCATGCATTCCACTGGGAGGGCATACAGAGAATCCTTAGAAAACCACACCAGAATCGAACTCTAAACTCTGGAATGCCCTGTGGTATAATAGCATCACGCTAACCATCACACTACCGTGGTGCCCAACAGAACTAGAAGGCCAGGAAGACAGACAGGAACATTTACCACTCAACAGAAAAAAATGTGGTAGTAAATCGCTTACAATATACATCTGTAAAGAAAATAGTCAGTTAGATTAGCTGTGGAGCAAATTTTAAGTATTCTTTGTAATATGTAGGTAGCATAGATGAAGGAACACATAGGAACACATAGGAGAATAAATACTTCACTCCCTGATCTGCTCAATTGACTTGTTTAGTGGGATATCAAAGTTATATTGACAGGAACATCTAGATTGACAGGAACATCCAATTTGATCAGACGTCCACTGTAATTTTTTTGTTTGCTTGAATAATTTGGTTGAATACAGGCTGGCAGTGTGACAAATAGCTCGCTGTTTCTCAGAGAATGATGGCAATCTTACTGTCTTTCCAGACCCACCTCCTTTATTTTGCTGCATGTTTTCAACGAGTGCATCCCATTTAAGAACATAGAACAGTATAGAACATAAACAGATCCTTCAGCCCACAATGTTGTGCCAAATCAGTTCAATTAGTAATTAAATGGTGAGCTAAACTAATCCCTTCTGCTGACACAGTATCCCTCCATTTCCCTCATGTTCATATGCCTATCTAAACATTGCTTATAAGTCTCTAATGTACCCGCCTCTACCACCACTCTTGGCAGTGCATTCCAAGCACCCACCACTCTCTTGCCCTTCACACCTCCTTTCAAATTACCCCCACTAATGTCAAATGTATGCCCTCAGGTATATGATCATTCAATCTTCCGACAAAGGTATTGCCTGTCTACCCCATTTATGCCTCTCATAATCTTATAAACCTCTGTCAGATCTCCCCTCAATCTCCACCGTCCCAGAGCAATCAGACCAATATGTCATGATCGCACATGCCCTCTAGTCCTGGCAGCTTCCTGTTAAACCTCTTCCGAACTATCTTCAAAGCTTTGACACCCTTCCTATAATAGGGTGAGGAGAACGGTGTGCAATACTCCAAATGCAGCTTAGCTGGTGTATTATAATGCTGCAATTTTATAAGACTCACTAGGCATCTGGATTATTGCTTACAGCTTACTGACTTCTGAAAGACAATCATATATTCATACATTGCAAAATAACTGGGAGTGAATCCTCAGCATGTTCTAAATAACAGTTAATCTCATGTTCACCAATAACACCAATTATGTCCCAAGCAACACTTTCAACACAACATGTCGAAAGGCCTAGATAGAGTAGATGTGCAAGGGAATCTAGGACCAGTGGGTACAACCTCAGAACAGAGGGACATCCATTTAGAATGAGAATGAGGAGGAATTTCTTTAGCCAGAGGATTGTGAGTCTTTGGAATTCATTACTACCGACAGCTCCTTCTTCACCCTTCTATTTGTTGTTTTTCTTTGTCCAATAGGTTTGTTTTCACAATTGTCCTGATGGTTAATTACAATCAAAAGAACTTTAATCAGAATCAGGTTTATTATAACTGCTATATGTTATGAAATCTGTTGTTTTGTGGCAGCAGTATACAGTATTAAAAGAAAATTATAAATTATAATAAGTATCTATATCAGTTCAGCAATCTCATGGTGGAGGGGAAGAAGCTGTTCTTAAATTGTTGCATGTGTGTCTTTGAGCTCCTTTACCTCCTCCTTGATGGTGGCAATGAGATGAGGGCAACTCCTGGGTGATGGGGGTTATTAAAGATGGATGCTACATTTTTGAGGCATTGCCTTTTGAAGATATCCTCAATACTGGAGAGGCTAGTGCCCATGATGGAGCCCGAATGTAATGTTAGGGTACTCTGCACTGTGCAGCTGTAGAAGTTTGTCAAAGTTTGAGGTGACTGACTGAATCTACACAAACTTTTAAGAAAGTAGAACTCCTCCTGTGCCTTTGTTCTGATGACACTTATGAGTTGGTGCGAGGACAGATCATCTGATATAATAATGGCAAGATCCCTCAACATCTTCCTCTTTTCCAAATAAAAAAACTTAGACCCTATTTAGTCTTTCTTGATGACTACACATGTTCATTTCTGCAAGCATTTAGGTAAAGAATCTTTTTTTAAAATTTTGAGATACTGTGTGGAACATTACAACTTAAACACAATTTCAAAAATCCACAATTCATACATTTGGTATTCCTGGAACTTCCTTTACAATGTCAAGGACAGCAGCAATTCAAGAAAGCAACACATTTTCATCTTGAAAAGGACAGCTAGGGATGGACAATTAAATGCTGTCTCAGACTGCAAAGCCCACATCTCATGAATGAAAGTTAAAAGAAGGCTTTGAGATTCCTTCTAAATTCTCTTGTAATTTCAGATAATAGTTGCACAATCTTTTAATCTCTCCTCTCTTCCATCAATAGGTCATTAGGTGCATTTAATGTCAGAGAAATGTATACAATATACATCCTGAAATTCATTTCCTTCAATATGATTTCATCAAAACATCCTTTTCCCTTCCTTGGGATGTGAAAACTGGTTGATCTCCCCTTTAGAATGTAGAACATAGAATATGACAGCACAGTAAAGGTCTTTAGACAGACAGACAGACATACTTTATTGATCCCGAGGGAAATTGGGTTTTGTTACAGCCGCACCAACCAAGAATAGTGAAGAAATATAGCAATATAAAACCATAATTAATTAAATAATAATAAGTTAATCATGCCAAGTGGAAATAAGTCCAGGACCAGCCTATTGGCTCAGGGTGTCTGACACTCCGAGGGAGGAGTTGTAAAGTTTGATGGCCACAGGCAGGACTGACTTCCTATGACGCTCAGTGTTGCATCTCGGTGGAATGAGTCTCTGGCTGAATGTACTCCTGTGCCTAACCAGTACATTATGGAGTGGATGGGAATCATTGTCCAAGATGGCATGCAACTTGGACAGCATCCTCTTTTCAGACACCACCGTCAGAGAGTCCAGTTCCACCCCTCCAACATCACTGGCCTTACAAATGAGTTTGTTGATTCTGATGGTGTCGGCTACCCTCAGCCTGCTGCCCCAGCACACAACAGCAAACATGATAGCACTGGCCACCACAGACTCGTAGAACATCCTCAGCATCGTCCGGCAGATGTTAAAGGACCTCAGTCTCCTCAGGAAATAGAGATGGCTCTGACCCTTCTTGTAGACTGCCTCAGGTCGACAATGTTATGCCAAATATTTAACCTACTCTAAGATCAATCTAACCTTTCCTACCTACATAGCCCTCGTTTTTTATCATTCATATGCCCATCTATAAGTTTCCTAAATGTCCCTAGTGTATCTGCCTCTACCACCACCTCTGGTAGCATATTAGAAACATAAAAACATAGAAAAACTACAGCACAATACAGGCCCTTCGGCCCACAAAGTTGTGCTGAACATGTCCTTACCTTAGAAATTACCTAGGGTTACCTATAGCTCTCTATTTTTCTAAGCTCCATGTACCTACCCAGGAGTCTCTTAAAAGACCCTATCGTATCCACCTCCACCACCATCGCCAGCAGCCCATTCCACACACTGACCACTCTCTGCTTAAAAAACTTACCCCTAACATCTCCACTGTACCTACTTTCAAGCACCTTAAAACTATGCTCTCCTGGGCTAGCCATTTCAGCCCTGGGGAAAAGCCTCTGACTATCTACTCGGTCAATGCCTCTCATCATCTTAGACACTTCTGTCAGGTCACCTCTCAGCCTCCATAGCTCCAAGGAGAAAAGGCCAAGTTCACTTAAACTATTCTGATAAGGCATGCTCCCCAATCCAGACAACACACCTATCTACACAATATTCTACACACCTATCGCAATCTGTGTACGAAAACCTACCTCTGACAGCCCCCTCACTTTCCCCCAATCACCTCGATTTAGCTTTTGCTGCCCTGAGGAAAAGGTCTTAGGTTGTCTACTCCATCTATGCTTCTTATCATCTTGTACACTTCACCTTTGTCCTTTTTGCTACAGAAAGGTAATCAACCTGAAGCATCGACTGTGCTTCTCTGTTATCAGATCATCTGACCTTCTGAGGTTCTCCAGCATTTTGCATTTTTTAATCAGCAAATTAGTACATGTTATCTTTGTCTTGGACTCGTATGGTAAAGACCCTATCGTGGGGAGATGTATAGAAAGTCATGGAATTAAACTCAATTCCTGAAGCAAGTTCAAGTTTATTGTCAGCTGCCAATACCGATTAACAAAATGAAACAATGTTCTTCCAGACAATGGTGTAGCCGCAAATTATATGACATGCACAGCACATAAAATAAAATATTACCACAAATAAATGGTATGTATTGTAGTGCACAGCACAGGTAAACAGTAAACAGCTCGCTATCCTAGTGATGAGACCTTGGTGGTGGTATGATATTCATTAGCCTCACCTCCCAATAGAAGAAGCGGTTATCCAATCTGTGAGTCATGGTCCTGATGCTCCTGATGGTAGTGGGTCAAAGAGATTGTGGGATGGGTGTGAGGGAGCCTCAATGACATTTTGGGTCCTTTGTCTACAGCACTTCTGTAAATGGCACAAGTAGCAGGAAGGGAGACCACCGTAGGGTTTTGCAGTCTAATACCTTGCATCCTCTGTACCACATACTGATGCAGCCAGACAGAACACTCTCAATAGTGCCCATGTAAAAAAAAATGTTAGAATGGATTTATGTTCATTCTACAGGTCACGTTAAGAATTTAACTTTTTTAAAATTAAGATACAGTACAGAATAAGCCCTTCCGGCCCTTCTAGACATGCCACCCAGCAATCCCACAATTTAATCCATGCCTAATCATGGGACAATTTACAATGTAAAAATTACCCTGCCATACAGTAGGTCTTTGTTCCATGGGAAGAAACGGTACACCTAGAAGAAACCACATGGTCATGGGGTGGACAAACACTAGGCTACCATGGCACCCCAAGTTGAGACCTCGGTCTGAAGTTACTTAGAGACATGTGCAATTGTGCATTTGACTTTTGAAAGCTGAGGCACGACAGTTTGAGCACCATGTCATAATTCACTTTGCTATTTCATCCCACAAAGCGTAGCATGAAGGTACAAATGGAAAACTTGACTATGAATTGTTCTGCTGACGTTAGCCCTCTGGCTGAATGGAGGTAGAAACTGAAATTGATTTGAATAATCATTTTACCTCATTTCCCTGCATTAATGACCATTCAATTGGAATCCTCCTGCCATTTTGACCTGCTCCCAACGTGTAATTACAGCACATCTGTTACCACAGATGTACCGTGAAAATATAAAACTCCTAGGGCAGTCTGAGTGATTTGTTTCAAATGCATCTGTTTGCAAACCAGTGAAAACCTCTCGTTTCAATCTCAAATTGCCTGGGCAAAGCATTTGCCTTTTCAGCAAAATTATTTGTTTTTATATTAAGTTTAACACTAGCTTCCCCAGTAAATGATTGATTTTGAATGCCAATACAGGGGCTCCCTGGGTTATGGATAATTTAGATTATGGAAGTTCAACTTTACACTAATATCTCCTATACGCTTTAAAGCAATTTTCAAGATATTAACAGTAATAAGAAGAATAAGAATATTAAAAGTATGAGTGGTATTTACCAATGACTGGTTACAATTTTAATATCGTTAGTTAAATTATAGGTAGTGTTAGAATGGCTACTTGAACAATTAAGAAATGATAACAGCTACGGAGGGCTATGGTCCCAGTGCAGGTCAATAAGAGTTGGCAGTTTAAGTAATTTCAACATGCATTAGATGGGCTGAATTGCCTGTTTCATGCTGTGCTTTTCTATGACTCTATATGTAGGATGAAATAATACGGGTTACAATAAAAATCAGACACTTCTGTTTTGGAAATTTTGGCTTTCGAATATTTCTCAGTTAGAGAATCCTTTTTCTAACTCTGAGACTAACTATACTGTACATGTTACCGGCTCAAGCGCACAAGCTTACGTTCTGCCAGGATCTTCCTAGGAGTGTAGCAGTTATCACAACGCTTTCCAGTGCCTGTGTGATTGGGGTTCAATTCCCTCTGCTGACAGTGAGGAATTTGTACATCCACCCAGGACTGGGTGGGTTTCCTCTGGATGCTCGAGTTTCCCAACACGTTCCAAGGACGTAAGGGTTTGTGTTAGTAAGTTGTGGACATGCTAAGTTGGAGCCAGAAGCATGGCGAGCTGCCAGTGCAAGTGGTATATGTGAGCTCAAATTCACCACTTGAGAGAAGTTTGGACAGGTACATGAGTAGCAGGGGTATGGAGGATGATGGTCTCAGTGCAGATCAATGGGACCAGGCAGTTTAAGTGGTTCAGCATGAACTAGATGGGGTGAAAGGCCTGCTTCTGTGCTGTACTTAATTCTGCTCTTTTGTCTTATGGTCTTGAAGTTTATTGGAGCCTATCGCTGTAAACAAATTATAGTTGTGTGCCCTGATATCTGTAAACCTATGTGAAATATGTAATTATGCCCTCTTTGCAGACCCATTTTTTTCTTACTTTTTTCCTCCCTCCCTCCTCCTGATATCTTCCTGCCCTGCAATCCTGTTTGAGCTCCAACTCATTCATTCTCTGCACTGTCCAGGTGAATCTTGCAGGGAAGCGCCAAATGTCTGTGATTCCCTGGGTCGGTACCAACAGGTCAACCAAGTCCGGGGGGCAAAGGTGAAGGGTGAAATCCAGAGCTTGATGAACCTGGAGGTAGAGCTCCCTCGATCAGCATGCGCAGAGATCAGTGGACTGATGTCAGTGAGTCCGGGCTAGTGACTGTAGGCTGTAAGTCTGATATCTGCAAATCTGAGGGTCTGAGATGGCCTTTCCTGGGGTTGGATGCCTGTCTAAATGCGTGAGGGGCTGGTTGGGTGTAGGGTGGGGAAGTGGTCCGTTTGGCTGTTATTGTCTAGTTTGTTTTGTGATTCTCTGGTTTGCATTCCACCCATGCTGATCATTTCAGTAAAGTACTGCACTAAGGCAGGACAAACTCAGATTACCAATTTTATCAGTGCATGGGAATATGAATTCTACAGATGAAGATCCTTGGAATTTTATTAAGTGGAGAAGAAGTGTTCTAAGGGAATGTTGGAAATGAGTTATTGGGTCTATAGAGCCATATTGCAGGGAAACATGCCCTTCAGTCCATTTCATATGGAACTAGCTTAGACGGACCTGTTGGTAAGAATCTATGAGTTAGGTTGAAGGGATATTTTTCTGAGCTGTATTTTTCTATGACTATGACTCAAAGATGCTGACTAAAATGCCTCTCTACACTCACTGTTCTCAACTTTTTTATGCCTAATGGACTAATACTTTTAAGCTAGGGGTCCATGGACCCAAGTTGGGAACCCTTGCTCTACATTAATTCATTTTCCTTGCAATTGGCTCATATCCTTTCATTCCTTTCCGATCCATATGCCTTTCCAAAACTTTAAGTACCAATGCACAAGAACAGAGAAGTCTACAGTAAGTGGTGGATATAGCCCAGTCCAGCACAGGAAAAAAATCATTGAACACAGTTACATAGAAAGCCAGAGGAAAGCATCATCCATCATCAAAGACCCCCTCCATCCAGGACATACCCTCTTCTCACTACTACCATTGGATAGGAAGTACAGAAGCCTTAGCTCCTGCACCATCTGGTTCAGTAACAGTTGTTTCCCTTACAATCATCAGGCTCCTGAACCTGTACGGATAGGTTTACCAGCTCAAGTCTGGACTGATTCCACAACCTATGGACTCGTTTTCAGGGACTCTAAACTCATGTTCTCAGCTTTATTTATTTATTTGTCTTTAATTTGCACGGTTTATCTTCTTGGTTCTCTTAGTCCCCTAAAACAGCCAGTCCAATTGGATTGCTTGTCTAACTTTGCTTATGTATAATTTTTCCTGTAAATACAAAAAAAGAAACTCAAGGTAGTGTATGATAACATATATGTACTATGATAATAAAATTAATTTGATTTTGAATATAGTGATTAGCCCTGCTTCGACCACCTTCTCTAGCTGCTTGGTCAATATCTCCACCACTCTCTCCATGAAGAGTTTGCTCCTTTCACTAAATCTCTCTCCTCTCTCCTTAAACCTTTGGTAAAAATCTGTGACTGCCTGACCTATTATAATTGTTTCATCGTCCTAAGCCTATAGTGGGAGAGTCCAGCACCAGAGGACACAGGCTCAGAAGAGAAAGATGTCCCTTTAGAACAGAATTGAGGAGGAATTTCATTTGCCAGAGGGTGATGAATCTGTGGAATTCATTGCTACAGACAGATGGAAGGCCAAGTGATTAGGAATATTTAAAAAGAAGGTTGATAGTTTCTTGATTAGTGAGAATATCAACGGTTATGTGGTGAAGGCAGGATAATGGTGTTGAGAGGGATAATAAATTAAATATGATGGAATGGCAGAGGACTCTCAATGGGTCGAGTGGCTTAATTCGGCTCCTATATCTTGTGGATTTATGGTCTTATAAAGCGCCAGGGCAGCAACCCCAATCAAAGGTTTGCAAAACTGGCAAACAGAATCAACAGAAGACAAGGGAAAAAATAATGAGGATTTTCATGGAAGAGTATTCAATTATTGTAGGCAACTTTAACCTTCATATAAATTGCACAAATCGAATTGGCTAATGTAGCCTTGAGGACGAGTTCATAGATTCTGTTTGGTGCAAGTTTTCAGTAGAATATGTTGTAACCCTTACAAAGACTCTGGATAACTTACTTTATCAAAGACACTAATTTAGATCTGTAATGAGACAGGATTAATTAATGTTCCTCTGGGGAGTGAGTGATTGTAATATGATGAATTTCACATTCATTTTGACAGTGACAAACATCGATTTAAAACTAGTGTCTTAAACTTTAATAAAGTAGCAAAGGTATGAAGGCAGTGTTGGCTGGTGGCATGGGAAAATGGATTAAAGGGTAGGATGGTTGATAAGCAGTGGCTCACGTTTACTGAGATATTTCATCATTCTCAACAGAGATATATTCCACTGAGAAATTAAGAAGGATGATCAATCTGTGGCTAGCTAATGAAGTTACGGATGGTATAAAATTGAAAGGAAAGTCATAAAGCGTGGTGAAGATTAGTCATAGGCCAGAAGATTGGAAATATTTTAGAATCCTGCAAAAGATGGTAAAAAAAGTAATAAAGTAAAGGAAATAGATTATGAGAGTAAACCAGAAAGCAAAATAAGAGCAGACAATAAGAATTTCGACAAGAATATAAGAGGCAAAAGCGTAGATAGGATTTGGTTCCTTTGAGAAGGGATGAGAGAATTAATAAAATGGAATAAAGAAAGGCAGAACAAATATTTTCCGAGGAGATGACAGAAAAAAAGATCATAATAGTCATAGAAATTGCAGAGGGAAAAAGTGGGAGAAACTTAAAACAATCACCAGGATTTAAGGAGAGGTATGATGCAGACAGCCTGCCAATAGTGCAGTGTCATTCACACTAGACTTTGACATGAGTGGTCCTGGGTTCGAATATGGCCGTCTCCTTGCACACTTTCCATCTGCGCAGGGTTGAGCATTGAGCTAGTAATTTGGCCTAATAAAAAACAGATAATTGCAAGATTGTCACCCCATACATTAGAAGGTGCAGAGGGGAAGAACAATGCTGCATACAAAGGAAATTGAGGATGAATCACTCCCCAAGACCTGAAAAGATTTCCCACTCAGGATCGATAAAGTACTTCTTCTTCCTCTTCTTCTTCTTCCTCTTCCTCTTCCTCTTCCTCTTCTTCTTCTTCTTCTTCTTCTTCTTCTTCTTCTTCTTCTTCTTCTTCTTCTTCTTCTTCTTCTTCTTATTATTATTATTATTATTATTATTATATTAATAATAATAATGGATTATTAGTCTTCATATTCTAAATTTCCTGGATTCAAGAAAAGTTTCAAACAGATATGAAATTGAAAATGTAATGCCTCTATATTACAGTGAGATGAGGAAAAGATCTTCCAAAGATCAATCCAACCTTCCCCTCCCCTCCAAGACACACACATAGATCCCTTCATTTTCAATCATCTATAAGTTAGATGGCAGGGTGGTGGTACATCTCTACCAGAGAAGGTGTATGAAGCTCCTTCCCTCCACTATCCTGCAGGTGACCCTTGGGCAAGGTGCAGCACCAGCTTAGCCCCTCAATCTTCTTCACGTGAAGTCATGGGAGCAGGTGGTCGATGGCTGTATGAGCAGCTGGGGCATATCACAAGTCCTGGTTATGTGACCACTGACACCAGGCAGACAATCTCTGAAGAGTATTGATAATGGCTGGGGTAACCCGAATTGTAAAGACACTGCCCAGAAGAAGGTAATGGGAAACCACTTCTGTAGAAAAATTTTGCCAAGAACATTCATGATCAAAGACTGTGTCTGTCCACATCATATGACAGGGCACATGATGATGATCATAATGATGAATTATCTAAGAGTTTTTAAAATGTCCTTAATGTATCTGCCACTATCAGCAACCACAGCAGGGCATTCCTCATACCCACTAATCTCTCTGTAATAAAAACTTACCTCTAACATCCCCTTACTCTTTCCTCCAATCACCTTAAATTATGCCCCCTGGTATTAACCATTTCCATCCTAGGATATATCGATCTGTTAAAACACATACCCATTAATGGCAGCTTCTGAGGATTAGACGCTCTAACTCCCCAGCGTATGGATAGCTGGCACAGCTCCTTTAAAGATTCAGGGCAGTCCCGCCAGTTGGTTATCAATATAAGGAGTACTTGAACTGAGATTCGCCATTCAATCATAAACCTACTCTTGATTTTGTCTAGTGTTTGTTTTGTGCTCAGATTCTCAATCCAGTTTGAATCCGTGTCTTGATCCTAGCTGAACCCATACTCCAGCGTTTGGGTCCTAACCAAACTCATCAAGGACTCCCATCACAGTATCTTTCACCTTCCAAATTACTCCCAGACACAACAGTCATGTCTGTTCTGCCTTCATCACTGCTAGTGTCCCCTTCCAATCAATTTTGCCAGCTCTTCTGTCATGCCTTTGTAATTTCCTTTACTCCACTGTAATACTGATACATTTGACCTTATCTTCTCTCTCTCAGACTTCAGGGTAAATTCCATCATATTATGATCAGTGCTTTCTAAGGGTCTGTTTACTCTAAGCTGTCTGATCAAATCTGCTTCATTACACAATACCCAATCCAGAATTGTGTTTCCCCTCAAGGCCTCAACCACAAGCTGCTCTAAAAAGTCATCACGGAGGCATTCTACAGATTCTCTATCTTGGGATACAGCATCAACCTGATTTTCCCAATCCACCTGGGTATTGAAATCCCCATTGAAATTTGTAACCCACTTCCTGGCTTCTAGTGGAGACCTGTATATAATTCCCATCAGGGCCTTTTTACCCTTGAAGATACTTAACTTTACCCACAACAATTCTACATCTTCCATAGAAACATAGAAAACCTACAGCACAATACAGGCCCTTCGGCCCACAAGCTGTGCTGAACATGTCCTTACCTTAGAAATGGCTAGGCTTACCCATAGCCCTCTATTTTTCTAAGTTCCATGCACCTATCCAGGAGCTCTTAAAAGACCCTATCGTTTCCACCTCCACCACCGCCGCCGGCAGCACATTCCACCCACAATTCTAAGTCACCTCTTTCTAAGGATTTGATTTCATTTTTTACCACCAGAGCCACACCACCCCTCTGCCTACCTGCCTGTTCTGTCGATACAATGTCTATCCTTTGTTGTTATGCTCCTAACTATGATCTTCTTTCAGCCACAACTCACTGGTGCCCACAGCATCATACCTGCCAATCTTTGACTGCGCTACAAGATCATATACCTTATCCTGTATAATGTATGCATTCAAATATAACACCTTCATTTCTGTATTCATCAGCCAACTTAATTTTGCCCACATGTTACACTTTAACTCATTCCACTGATTGCAAATTTGCCCGATCATAGTCTGTCCTTTCTCACAGTCCCGCCTCACACTGCATCAACTTGTATATCAAATGCCCCATCCTCAGCCCCCTATCACTGCATTTTCCATCTGCCTGCCAAATTAGTTTAAACCCTCCCCAAATTCTTCCATATTTCATTATTTTCCTGAAATGTCTGCAAGAAAATTAATCTCATAGTATATGGTGACATATGTACTTTGATGATAAATTTATTTTGACTTTGAGTAGGTTTCAGATCCATCAAAAAATGAAATGCATTGTTGCATGTTCATCTGGGTTTTGTGCATAACTTTCAAAAGAACCTACAGATGTGTGGTATTCCCATATGTCTGTTGTCCTTCTCATTATTTGACCATGAGCATTGTCAGTGATCCCTCCCATCCAGCGAACAATCATTTGACTCCCTACCATCAGCCGGGAGGTACCATAGCATTAGAAGAAGGACATTTAGGATAGGAAACAGCTTCTTCTCTCAGGCCATAAGACTACTGATCTCCATGCCATCACCAACGACTCATCAAGCATGAAGTGTCAGTAGCATTATACTGCTTCATTTTTAAATTGTGTCGAAAATGCACCTTATTATTTGTTTGTGAGCAAAGTTCTATTTATTTATTTATTTATTTACTGTGACACAGCACAGAATACACACTTCTGGCCCTGTGGGATGCACAAAAAGCAATCCTCCAATTTAATGCTAGCCTAATCTCTCTCTCACACACACACCCTTTGCAATTTTTGCTCATTTCTTTCTCAATTCCTGCTAAAACATTGCTTACATTTACATCATTTATTATTATATTGTAATTTGCCCTTTACTGTGCCTATTGTCTTGTTTATTAATTATTGTACTGTCTTGCACTGTCTTGTGCACTTTATGTAGTCCCATGTAGGTCTGAAGCCTAATGTAGTTTTGTGTTGCTTCATATAGCACCATGGTCCTGGAGGAACGTCGTTTCGATTTTACTGTCTATTGTGCCAGCAGTTATGGTTGAAATGACAATAAAAGCTACTTGACTTGATTTACAATGACCAATTAACCTACTAACTGGTACATCTTTGGGCTGTGGGAGGAAACCGCAGCATCCAGAGGAATCCCATATGGACATGAGGAGAACATACAAACTCCGCTCAGGCAGCGGCAGGAATTGAACCTGGGTCGCCTGCACTTTAAAGTTTTCTGTTAACCACTACACTATTATACCACTCTGACTTTATGTGTAAGAGTTATATGTACTATAGTTTGCACCTTGGTCTGGAGGAACATTGATTGGTCTACATGTGTACGGTTGAATGAAAATAAACTTGAACTTGATAGGGGAGGTCAAAGATGTTTAGCAGTTGATTAATAGAACAAGAACTGTTAGACTGGGAGGTAGCTTCTTCCCCTAGGCTGTAAGGCTTCTGAACACCCTGTTGCCACCTAGTACACATTACTTATGACAGCGCCACTAGCATTGTACTGTTGTATATTTAACCATATGTCTATATGCACTTTATGTCAATTTGTACTTCTACTCGGTGTACTTTTATAAGTTGATATTATTTTATGTGCTGTATATGATATATGTACTGTGTTTTGCTCCTTGGTTCCAAAGGAACGTTGCTTCACTTGGCTGTATACAGTTTAGTGACAATAAACCTGAAATTGAACTTGAACTAACTGCGGTGTGGATGGTGCACAGGACAGCCACAGTGAACCTGTTGTATAGAGAATGTTTGGTATTATGAAAAACTATACATAAACATGGAATATGTTGAATTCATTGCAACAGAGAGCAATGCAGACCAAATCATTGGGTATATCTTACTGTCTCCCACAGTCTAAAGACATACTGGTTTGTTGATTAATTGGTCATTGTAAATTGTCCTGTGTGTGGTGATATCATGTGTCACGTGTAAGAACATGATTGGACAGAGTTTGGAGCATGCGCAGAAATGACAGACTGATCTAGAAAGCATGGCAGTGTTAAACGTGGTTGCTGTTTGCTGTTAAATAAAAGTTCTAGTTTTAATTCTTCCAGAATATGGTCTGTTCTTAGTAACCCAGGGTACGTATAAAGAACACAACATGGTGTTAGAGTTGGTCTGGAAGAATAACACGTTTTGCTAACACAGGAGAAGAGAAGGTAATCGAAAAAAGAGCGCAAACTTTTCCGTTGTTTGCTAACAGCTTTGAAAATGGAAGTTTTGCAACTCCTATCGACACTTCAGCTGACTGGAAACGTAGCTGAAAACTGGAAAAGATTTAAACAGCATTTTGAAATTTATTTATCGGTGATCGGAGCTGATAAAAACAGGAAAAAACGAAAGTTGGCATTCTACTCCACGTGACTGGCGATGATGCAGTTGGGGTATATAACCATTTTACTTCTGAGAAAGTAGATAATTTGGATCTAAGAGCGATAATCGACAAGTTTGAAGAATTTTGTATATTGAAGCGCAATGTGACATATGAAGGGTGCAGATTATTTACATGCAAGCAGAAAGCTGGTCAAACGATTGAGCAATTTGTTACAGAATTGAGAAACCACAGTAAAACATGTGAGTTTGCAGGACTGATAGACTCTCTCATAAAGACAGAATTGTTTGCGGCATTCTGTTAATGCTCTGAGAGAAAGACCCTTAAGAGAACCAAATGTAAATTTGGAAAAAGCTTTGATTCAAAAACCAGAAAGTCATAGGCTAAAGAGATTTTTATTGAGAACTGCAGCGTACACGCTGTGAATAACCACAAACATATTAAGAAAAAGAATAAAACGCAATGAAACTGACAGAGAGCAAGACGTCATTTGAAAGAAAAAAAATTGTGATTGCTGTGGGCGGCAGCACCGACCTAAAAAGTTTCCAGCGTATGGAAAAATGTGCAATCACTGTGGTAAGAGTAATCATTTTTCACGCTGTCGCAGAAGTAGAAAGGAAACAAAACACAAAATGCAGTGCTTGAAAATTAACGTGAGGAGTTTTATATAGATGTGCTTTTTGAAAATAAACAAAGTAAGAATGACTGGACTATGCCATTGCAAGTGAACCAAAACATTATTCTGTTTAAACTGGATACTGGAGCACAAGTAAATGTTCTTTCAGAATCTGAGTGTGATGCATCAAAGCTAAGACCAGAGTTACATCAGACAAATATAAAAGTGACTGGGTGTTCAGGTGCAGACATTCCAGTTAAAGGAACATGTGTGGTGAAAGTATCACACAAAAATAGTATGTACACGCTTTCATTTGTGGTCGTGCTAAAGAATGTACAGACAATTCTGGGTTTATCTGCCTGTGAGAAACTGAATTTGGTGAAAAGAGTCTTAGTCCTGGATAGTGACACAGAGTCAGAATACAGTGACTTGATGAAAGAGCAAGAGAGAACAGAATTTGATTCCAAGTAAAAAAAGTAATAAAGCAAGATCCCAGACCCATCCCTTTGTTACCAGCATCTGACAAAGCATTGCCACCAAAACCAGGAGTTGCAATTTTGTCCTCTGGAAGTAATGCACATGCATCAATGGGCCATGCATTCCATCACAATCCCACCTCTGCAGGAGGACAGAAACCAAACTGGCCGGTACAGTACAATACCGATCTGAAGCCAAAGAGTGACAAGAATCAGGATCCAGTTGAAGAAGTGAAAGCACAAGTGAAGGTATTGAGAAGTTTTATTGAAATGATGATGTCTCAGCATAAAAAAGAGATTACACAGTTAATGAATCAATTGCAATTTCTTCGCAAAGACCTCAAGAAAGAGCCAACTTAAGAGTTTCTATTAATTGATGCAGACCAGATGAAACATGGAAATAACAACACAACACAAGAACTGTGTAAACCACTTAGAAGGTCTACTCGTGTTCGTAAACCCCTAGAAAGACTGATAGAGACATGTTAAATTATACATTTGTTTTGATTAATGTTGCTAATTGTTTTCCTTTTTAAGGAAAGGAGGATGTGGTGATATCACATGTCACGTGCAAGAACATGATCAGAGTTCAGAGCATGCGCAGACATGACAGAATGATCTAGAAAGCATGGCAGTGTAAAACGTGGTTGCTGTTTGCTGTTAAATAAAAGTTCTAGTTTTAATTCTTCTAGAATATGGTTTGTTTTTAGTAACCCACGGTACGTATAAGGAACTCAACACTGTGATTAGGCTAGAGTTAAGCAGCTGGCTTGCTGGCCAGTGCAGCTCATTGAGCCAGTAGGGCCTGTTCTGTATTGTATCTCTAAATAAAAGTAAGTTGAACAAACTGCAGTGTTGAATGTGCATACCACAGCCACAGTGTACCTGTTGTAAACAGAAGATTTGCATGACATTATAATGCAGTTGATGTGACCAAGTATTTCTTGCACTCACCCATGCAGATGCAAGATATTCAGTCAGATCCTGATATGCCTCGCACATGTTAAAAGGACTGCAAGAAATCAAAGGAGATTTGCAATCAATATAACCCAGTATTTAACTTGCAGTTGTAGAGAGATTATTTATGTGACTGATCGATGGTGATCCTAAGACTTCTACTTTTGGGCACTCAGCAAAGGCCCTGTTGGTGAAAATTAAGGCTTATAATTAAAATCTCTCTTGTTGAGGAATTTCTCTTTATAACTTTTCAGCAAACTTTGCTCACTAGATGATTGAGCAATTGCTTCAAGAATCTTACTTGTGCCAAGGTTGAGCAGATAACATACCAAACAGAACTGGATAAATTACTAGTTGTCTTTAGATAACTGTCTTCAAAATCCCCTGACTAATGGCATTCACTAGTCAGCAGATTGAGTTCAAGAGCTATAAGGCAACTTTGCAGCTCTATAAAACTCTACTTAGACCACACTTGGAATATTGTGTTCAGTTCTGACCACCTCTTATTGGAGGATGTGGAAGCTTTCAAGGGGCTGCGGAAGAGATTTGCCAGCATTCTAAATGGAGAGCGTGTCTCATGAGGATAGGTTGAGGAAATGAGGGCTTTTCCCTTTGATGGAAAGGAGGACAAAAGGTGACCTGATAGAGGTGCACAAGATGATAAGAGGCATAGTATGAGTGGACAGCCAGAGACTTAAACATGAGAAATTCTGCAGATGCTGGAGATACAAAGCAACACACACAAAATGCTGGAAGAACTCAGAAAGTCAGGCAGCTTCTTTGGAAAAGAGTAAACAGTCAATGTTTCAGGCCCAAGACCCTTCTTCAGGACAATCTCACAGGATGGAAGTATTGGGGGGGATGTTAGAGAAAGCTCTTTTTACACAGAGAGTGGTGGGTATGTGGAATACACTGCCAGGAATGGTGGTCATTCAGATATATTAGTCCACTTTAGAGACTATTAAGTAGGCAAATTATTGACAGAAAATAGAGAACTATGTGGGTGGGAAGTGTTAGATTGATCTTGGAGTAGGTTTAAATGTTGGCATAATATCATAGGCCAAAGAGCTTGTATTATGCTCTAATGTTCTATACTCTACAGAACATAGAATATTATATGCCTAATAGACAATAGACAATAGACAATAGACAATAGGTGCAGAAGTAGACCATTCAGTCCTTCGAGCCTACACCGCCATTCTGAGATCATGGCTGATCATCTACTATCAATACCCGGTTCCTGCCTTGTCCCCACATCCCTTGATTCCCCTATCCATAAGATACCTATCTAGCTCCTTCTTGAAAGCATCCAGAGAATTGGCCTCCACTGCCTTCCGAGGCAGTGCATTCCAGACCCCCACAACTCTCTGGGAGAAGAAGTTTTTCCTTAACTCTGTCCTAAATGACCTACCCCTTATTCTCAAACCATGCCCTCTGGTACTGGACTCTCCCAGCATCTGGAACATATTTCCTGCCTCTATCTTGTCCAATCCCTTAATAATCTTATATGTTGCAATCAGATCCCCTAATGTATCTGCCTTTCCTCTATCCCTGGAAGTGAGTCCCACACATGCACCACTCTGTGTAAAAGATATCCCTCTGATATCCCTCCTATACTTTCCTCCAACAGCGTGCGCCTTAAATTGCCTCTGGCAACCAAGTCCAGCTCCTGGCCTTCACATGTGGCTTTGCTACTAAGCCTGATAGAGCCGTTTATACTGACAGGAAAAAGGGCAAAGGTGGTTACTGGCACCTTAAAATCAATCACTTTGGGCAGATGGGGCTCGTTAGCTGGAGTTGGCAGCTCATCTAGGAGTAGGAAAACTCTGATCTCAGACAGCAGATTTGCAGCTATACCCACCCATGGGGAAGGCTTCTGGTGTAAACCCCGAGGGAAAAATCCAAAGCTAGAGTCCCTAAGGCAGTCCTACAATGAATTCAATGTTGGCTAGCAACTCCTGCAATACTGCTGGCACCAAACTGCATCAGTCTCTGCGGTTCCTTTGGGTTCATCAGATGCGTGGAGAGGCTGGAGCTTGATACATGAGCAACAACTTGCTCTCCATATCATACTGCCCAGGCTTGAGTATCTAGACAGCTAGGATGCAACATCCGTGGTCAACTCTGACCGATGGAGGCCTTTACTCACTCACTTTCCTCTAATCAGCTTAAAATTTTGCCCAATCATATCAGTTATTTCCACCTTAGGAAAATGTCTCTATCCATTTGATCTATGCATCTCATGATTGTGTACACCTTTATCATGGCACGTCTCATCCATCTTTGCTCATGTTCTGAATAGCCTCATGTTCTGTGTCAGTGATGGTAAGAAGAAGAGGAAAGCTCCTTACTCTGAGTGGAGTCATCAGGACGCTATTGTGATGGTGTTTTTGTTTTTTTTTGGCAGGCTTTCTTGTTTTTACAAGGCCGAGTTGCTAACTCGATGCTCAACCCAGCACAGATGGAAAGCGTGCAAGGGAGCCGGCCGGATTTGAACTCCGGAGTCTTCGCTCCGAAGTCCGGCCACTATGCCACCAGCCAGCTAGAGATGGTAAACCTGTTTCCATTTCACTGATACTGAAATAGCATAGAAAATTTGAAGAAGGCAAGTAATAGAATGGCAGGGGAAAGAAAATAGAGAGATACTGAAGTGAACGGGCCAGTGTTAAATATTCCCCCTGCCATTCTATTACTCTGCATAGCAGTTTGCTCATTACAATTACGGCTCGAGGTATTCCGGAGATCGGAGTTTACTTCTGGAGCCATCTGTAAGGAGTTTGTATATTCTGTTCCTGGTGCTCCGGTTTCCTCCCACAGTCAAAGGCATACTGGTTAGTAGATTAATTGGTCGTCATAAGTTATCCTTTGATTAAGCTACAAGTAAATGGGTGGGTTGCTAGGCAGTGGGGCTTGTTGGACTGGAAGGTCCTGTTTCGTGCTGAATCTATAAATAAAAATCGCACATGTGTAGCATTAATCCCCTCTCGTAAAAGATGAGAAGTTGAGGAAGGCAAACTAGTTTCAAAAGTCCATGCCCAGGCATGCCTGCCACTGTGTGCCAATACCTAACATTTGTTTCTTGTTTCTGGAGAGTAAATCTAAAGGCAATGAATGATTTGAATCCAGGGGTATTTGCAATGCCTTATTTCCAGCAGTAAATGTTGAGAGCACCCCCCCATCTCCCTCCCCTTTATCGCCCCTTTACTTGCTGGAGAGTCTAGTGTCATTACAAGTGTCAACTCACAATATTTATATCCAGGTGCAGACAGTAATCACAATCTCACTGAAGGAACAGAATATTTTTCAGATTCTGATCCTTGTTCTTCATTCATTTCGTGTTTACCTATCATGAAAGTGCATTTAACAAAAAAAGCTATTTAAATATTCATGTATTTTACATTTTGGACAAGTTACATGCTAAGATACACTCAGTGGCCATTTATTAGCTACCTCCCATACCTAATGAAGTGGCCAGTGAATGTAACTCATGTTCTTCTGCCACTTTAAATTTCAACGTGTTGTGCATCCAGAGATGCTCTTCTGCACACCACTGTTGTAACACACGGTTATTTGAGTTACTGTCACCTTGCTGTCAGCTTAATCCAGTCTGGCCATTCTCCTCTGATCTCTGTCATTAACAAGAACTGCCACTCAATGGATGGTTTTTGTTTTTTATACAGTTCTCTGTAATCTGTAAGGAATGTTGTGTGTGAAAATCCCAGATCAGCATTTTCTGAGATACTCAAAACACCCCATCTGGCACCAATAATCATTAAGTGGTTAAAGTCACTCAGATCACCATAATGTAGCATTTAGCATTACAAGTGCCATGGTACTGTAGTGGTTAGTGCCATGCTATTTCTGCTCAGATGTTGGAGTTTGGAGTGTAACACTACCTGCAAGGAGTCTCTGTACGTTCTCTCCTTGGACTGAAGGGGTCTCCCCAGGTGTTCTGTTTCCTCCCACAGTCCAAAGATGTACTGGGTAGGTTAATTGGTTAGGATTAAATCAAAGTTGTCAAGGGTTGTGGCGCAGAGAGGGTCAAAGGGGAGGAAGGGCCTACTCTGCACTGTATCACAAAGTAAGCAAGAATAAATCACTTTTCTTCCTCATTCTGATGTTTGTTCTGAACTACAATTAAGCCTCTTGACCCTGTCTTTGATGCATTGAGAAGCTGCCACATGATTGGCTGATCAGATAATTGCATTAACAAGCAGGTGTACAGGTGTACCTAATAAAGTGGCTACTGAGTGTATTTATCCGTCATGGAAATCCACTTACCATAAAATATTTAAATATTAATGTGTTTTACATTTTGAAGAAGTTACAGGGTAAGATATATAAGGCTTAAGTTGTCTTATAAATGGATTTAAAGGCTCCATTAATGTTTCTTGTTGGTCCAAATAACCACTACATATTGAAGTTGGAGAGAAAATAATGACCTTTTTAATATGCACAAAACAAGCTGCAAAACATTTAAATTGCTTTCTTTGGAGACATAGATATATGCAAGAAGAAGTGTAAGATAATGTCAGTGTCCATCCAGTTCTGGGGTGTTCTGCAGATAATTGGACATTGTACCAGGCTATAACTGAGCTAGCGGATGCAAGGCACCAGCGCCAAGGTTAAAATTAAACAACAGAATTAGAATTAAATGTGGCAGCTAAAAATGGTAACTGGAAAATTAAACACTTGTGAATGTGCAATATTGTATAGAAAAATTAAGGTGATGCATCCAGTCTGTTCAGTAAATCAACCAGCCTCTCTCCCTCCATCCTGCAACAGCAATAGGAAGAGACAAAGGCCTTCTGTTCTTTCAAGCCTGGCTGACTATTCAATATGATCCTGGTTGAACTACTCAAAGCCATGTCCCAGATCCCCAATGTTCTCAATCCGAAAGTCTTTCAAACGCTTATCTAATCCATTAAATTCTTCTAAGAAGCTGGTGTCTGCAACTCTCTGGAGCAGCGATCAACCATCCTCTGCAAAAAAAAATTCTATAAACCTCAGAACGAATTGACCGGCCCGATCTATAAATTATGTTGTCTTGTTTGAGGTTCTTTCACTCACTAAACATCCGAATATCTACCCTATAAAGGATCATACTTATTAAAAGGCCACTGTTTGTTACTGTACTCAGAATCCCATTCTATTAAATATACTGCCAGTTCTTATGCTCTCTGAAAGTATGTTAAGACCATAAAACCAGAAGACATAGGAGTGGAATTAGGCCACTTCAACCTTTGAGTCTGCTCTGCCATTGCATTATGGCTGATTTACCCATTCTCCTGCCTTTTCCATGAAACCTTATACACCCAGACCAACAAGGAACCTACCAAACTGCTTAAATATACTCGATGACTTAGCCTCCGCAGCTGCCTGTCACAATGAATTCCATAGATTCGCCTCACAGATTCCTTGTAATTTCTGTTTTAAACGGATATCATCTCCACATCAACCCTGTCTAGACATTTCAATATTCAGTAGGGTTCAATAAGATCCCCCCTCGTTCTTCTGAACTCCAATGAGTACATACCCAGGGTCATCAAGTGTTCCTCATATGTTAACACTTTCATTTCCAGAATAATTTTTGTGTACATCCTCTGGATCCTCTCCAGTGCCAGCACATCTTTTCTTAGATAAGGGGTCAAAACTGCTCACAATATTCCAACAGATTTGTCAAGCTTGATTTTCCCTGGTCTTCCTTATCATGTGCCTCCAAGTACTGCAAAATCCTTAATAATGGAATCTAGCAATCACCCAATTATTGAAGTCAGTCTAACTGGTCATAATTTAATTTCTCAGCCTCCCTCCCTTCTTAAAGAGTGGGTGATGCTTGCAATTTTCCAGTCCTCCAGAACCATTCCAGAATCTAGTGTTTCTTGAAAGATCATTACTAATGCCTCCATAATAAGCTTCTTCTTTCTGAATCCTAAGGTATGGTCCATTTGATCCAGTTAACTTACAATATATTCCTTCAGACCTTTCAGCTTCCCAAGCACCTTCTGTAACAATACATTCACTTCTGCCGCCTGACACTCTTGAATTTCTGGCATACTGCCAGTGTCTTCCATAGTGTAGACTGGCAACAAATATTTATTAAGATCGTCCTCTATTTCTTTGTCTCCCCTCCCTCCACTGCATCTCGAGCATCATTTTCCAGCGGTCTGACATCCATTGTCGTCTCTCTTTTACTCTTTATATATCTGAAAATGTTTTGGTATTCAATTGATAGCTTTGGCTAGCCTACCATTATATTTCATCTGTTCTCTCATTTTTTTTTAGTTGCCCTCTGTTGTTTTTCAAATGTTTCCCAATCTTTTATCTTCTTACTAATTTTTGCAATATTACACTGTATGCTTTATTTTATGCTGTCTTATCTTTCCTTGTCACCCACAAATTCTTCATCCTCTCATTAGAATACCTCCTCATCTTTGGAATGTACCTAACCTATGCCTTTCAAATTGTCCTCTTCTGCCATCGTCCCCTTCCAAACAACTTTAGCCAGCTCCTCTCTCATACCCCTATAATCCCCCTTACTTAACCGTACTACTGATACATCTGACTTTAACTTCTCCCTCTCAAACTGTGGGGTGAATTTTATCATTTTATGATCACTGACCCCTAAAGGTTCCTTTACCTTAAAGTCCACATTCAAATCTGATTCATTACACATGTCCCAGTCCAGAATCACCTTTCCCCTCATGGGGTCAACCACAAGATACTCTAAAAATCCACCTCATAGATATTCTACAAATTCCCACTCTTGGGATCCTGCACAAATCTAATTTTTTTTCAATCTACCTGGATATTGAAAACCCCCCTTACATTCATAACATTGCCTTTTTGATATGCTTTTTCTATCATCTATTGTAATTTATATCTCACATCCTGACTACTGTTCGGAGGCTGGTATACAACTCCCATCCGGGTCTTATTACCCTTGCAGTTTCTTAACTCTACCCACATGATTCTACATCATCCAATCCTATGTCACCTCTTTCTAAGTATTTGATTTCATTTTTAAAAAATATGTTTTATTTTTTTCTATAAGCAAACAAAAAAAATATAGCACATCCACAAAAACCATGACCTTAACAAAATTAAATTAAATATTGAGCAGCAAAAGGGAGAAAAATATAAAGGCAAAAGTAAACATACACAGCAGAGGTGCACTGCACCAGAAAACCTCAGTTCTCACCCCGTAAGAAAGTCCAATACACGGCCAAATATCATTTCAAAGGTGTCCCCTCTGTCCTCATTACATATTCTCAGTCTCTCCAAATGTAAAGTATTTGCCAGTTCTCTCAGCCACAGATCATATGTAGGCACAGAATCCATTTTCCACATTTGCAGGATTAACTTCTTAGCAATCACCATTCCAAACAATACAGCCATGTCTTCATACTTATTGGCTGAAGATAGGGAGCCTGTTGCTCCAGGGATGGCTATGAGCAGGTCTGGTTCCCACCGCTTCCCATAAGCCTCAGAGAAACAGTGACAAATTCTTTTCCAGTATGCATAAAGCTTACAACATGACCAGAATGAATGTGACAAGTTACTGTTCTCAGATTTACATCTATTACGAACTGGTGAAACATCAGGATAGAAGCTGTGCAACTTTTCTTTGGAATAATGGAGTCTATGTATTGTTTTAAACCGTATAAGTCTGTGTTTGACGTTGACCGAACAATCATGTATACTCTTTAAACACTCATCCCAGACCTCCTCTGACAGTTCTATACCCAATTCATCCACCCATGCGGGTTTAAGTCCTGCAGTATTCACCCAAGCTCCATTATGTAGGATCCGATAAAAATAGGATACGGCACTACGAGTAACCGGATCAAATTTATTTATTGCCTCCAGGGACTCATGTTTGTCTAAAACTTCAAAATTAGGTATATATTTCCTAACCTCATAATCTCGAATTTGTAAATATCTAAAAAAAACTAGATACAGGGATATTGTAAACTGCTTGTAACTGCGCAAATGAGGCAAAGTTTCCATTAATGTATAGGTCACCTACACTACAGATGCCACTCTGTTTCCAGGAATAAAAAACAGTATCATTCAGGCCAGGCAAAAAAGAATAGTTGTCACAAATCGGAGTGTCAATATAAGTTTTTGGAGCCTTAATGTGTAGTTGAATCTGCTTCCAAATTCTTACAGTGCTGCCGACCACAAAGCTGTTTCTAAAATGTGCCTTATTAACTATAGTGGGGCTATTAAGGAGAGCTGGTAAGGAAGTCTTCTTACAAAGCACTTGATCTATGAGTAACCATGCTGGGCATGAGTCTGAGGTAAAGGGTGGGCCTTTTTTTCCCACTAACATTTAATTTTTTACCAACAGAGCCACTGGACCCCCTCTGCCTACCTGCCTGTCCTTTCAATGCAATGTGTATCCTTGGATTCTATGTTCCCAACCATGATTTTCTTTCATCCACGACTCAGTGATGTCCACAACATTAAGCCTGCCAATCTCTGTGCTACAAAATCATCTTCCTTATTCCGTGCACTGCATGCATTCAAATATAACACCTTCAGTCCTGTATTGATCACTCTTTACGATTTTGCTTGCACATTACACTTCACCTCATTCTACTGACAGCACTTTCGCCCTATCGCCTGTTGTTCGCTACACACTGCATCGACTTGTATAACAACTGCCCTATCATCAGCCCTATCACTCTGGTTCCCATCCCCTTGCCAACTTAATTTAAGCCCTCCATAACAGCTCTACCAAACCTGTCCAGAAGCCCAAATCGGGTCAGGTGTAACCCACACAAAATGCTGGTGGATCACAGCAGGTGACGAAGGGTCTCGGCCTGAAACGTTGACAGCGCTTCTCCCTATAGATGCTGCCTGGCCTGCTGTGTTCCACCAGCATTTTGTGTGTGTTGTTGTTTGAATTTCCAGCATCTGCAGATTTCCTCGTGTTTGTTCAGGTGTAACCTGTCCTGTTTGCACAGTTCATACAATACCTTCCTCGGAAGAGATCCCAATGATCCGAATTCTGAAACCCTGCCCCTGCACCACTTCTTCATCCACTCATTCATCTGTACTATCATTCTATTCCTGCCATGTGGCACTGAGAGGACTCCAGAGCTCATCTCCTTGGAGGCTCAGTTCTTCAGTCTTTTCTCTAAATCCCTATACTCAACGCGCAGCACCACTTCCTCCTTTCTACCTATGTTGTTGATGCCCATGTGCACCACAAACCTCTTACTGCTCACCCTCTTTCTTAAAAATCTTCTACGGCCACTCTGATTCTAGCACCTGGGAGGAAACTCACCATCCTGGCATCTTTTTTGCGACCACAGATTCTCTTGTCCATCCTTCCAACTATGGAGTCTCCTATCGCTATTGCTCTGCTTGACTTATACTTCCCTGCTGAGCCTCACAGCCAGTCATGGTGCCACTGGCCTGCTCGTGCTTACGTGAAATTCAAACTTCTCCAGCTTGACGTAAAGTCCATGATCAAGAAGCCACTTTAGAATGCCTCTGCTGTGAGCGATGAGCTCCTCCATGGACTTCAAAAAAATTAGGATGTCATCCAATTAGACGAAAGCATACTTTTGGAGAGCATCCCAGAACACGTTGTTTGTAAAGGCCTGGAGAGCTGCTGGAGTGTTCAGAGGGCCAAAGGGCATGTCCAGATACTCATAGTGCCCTGTCAGTGTGTTGAATGCTGCCTTCCACTCATCACCCTCCTCTGTAGGAACCAGCTGTATGCACTTCACAAGTCGAGATTCGAGAATGCTCTTGTCCCTTGGAGAAACTCAAAAGTAGTGTTCATGAGTGAAAGAGCGTAACAATTCTTGACTGTTATGCAATTTAGTCCTCTATAATTAATACAAGGCCACAGACTCCCATCTTTTGTATAAAGAAGAAGCCAGCTAAATGAATCCCAGGGCAAGAGCCTCCTTAATATACTCCTCCATAGCACTTCTCTCTGGGCCTGTGACACTGTGGAGGTCATCGACCTGGCAGTAGATCTGTTGCACAGTTGTAGTGATAGATTGGTGGAAAAGTTGAGGCCTTTCCCTTACTGAAGACCCCCTTCCAAATCTTTGTAAATGGATGGAATTTCTTTCGACTTGGGTACTGCAATTACCTCCGAATCTTCATCTGAGGATGACTTCTGAGACTCCGTCTGTAGTGGGGGGTGCTTTGAAAATCCCCAGCGTCTCCCCCATAGGTCCACAAGAGTCTTTGGTGAAAACAGAAGCCGAATCTGATGGTCATGAATCCTCCAAGTCTGAATAAAGCTCCAACCTGTATTCCCAATGCGCAGTGTCCCAGGCCTGGGCTCTCCAGTCAGAGGAAAGGTAATGAAGGCCACCTTTTCATGCTCTGAACGGAACCGGGATGGCTGGAGCTCAAACACTAATGACACTGGATGAGGAAGCCTCAACAAAAATCCAGGTCATCGTTGAACCTCTCCAGGTTGGAAGATATACTGGCTCCGAAGTGGTACCTATTGATTCTCTCAAGTGACTCTGGTCTCTTACTTGCAAAGGTTGACCCATGTCTCTCTGGAGGCTGTGTATCTCTGGGCTCCATCAGGAAATGACTTTACTGTGGCAAGTCACAGTGAACGAAAGACTCTGATACCCAGCTGGGTCCATACTGACTCAATCATACTGTGATGAGAGTCCTTGACAAGAATGGTTTGGACCCAAATGCTGGAATCCCTGCGACAAGGATCAAGGCACGATTTCAAACTTAATCGCGAATCGCGAAAAACAAACATCAGACAAAATCATGAGTAGGCTTATGATTGATCACCAAGCATCAGTTCAGGTGCTCCTTAAATGCTCAATCCTTGCTGCCCAAGACATGATTACCAATTAGCAGACTGTCCTGACTCTTTAAAGGGACTGCAGCAGCTATCCTCTGTTATGTTATGTTATATGGCTCAGAATGTTGGACAATATCTAGTAACATGAGGAAACTAATTGAAGCAGCAGAGATGTGGTTTTTGAGGAGGATGCAAAGAATATCATGGATGAAATGAATATCTAAGGAAGATGTCATGAGCAGAGCAAGCACAAAAAGAGAAATAATGTATGAGATCATGAAAAGGCAACGTAACTTCATTGGACATGTGATTAGGAAAGAGGAGTTAGAATGCATGGTAATTATGGGAAAAATTGAAGGGAAGAAAACAAGAGGAAGGCAAAGACAAATGATGATGGAGACAGCAGCCAGGGGATTGGAAATGAGTACTAATGAATTGATCCACTTGACCCGAAACAGGAGTGTGTGGGCCATGGCAGTCAAAGCTCACACTGGGCATGGCACCTGATGATAATGATGAGCAGCTATCCATAATCCAGTGAGTTAGAGCATCTAAACTTCAGAAGCTGGTACAAATGGGTACCTGTTGTAATATGTTGTTCCTTTGTGCCAGGGATAGCCACCTGGAGAAGAACACACACTCCTATAACATCCTAACTACTTTTTAAATTCTGTTATTTCACACTTCTTGTTTTAACTTAGCTATTTAATAGACATATATACTTACTATAACTCAGTTTTTCTCTTTATTTATTTAACATGTATTGCATTGTACTGCTTCCATAAATTTAACTGATTTCCTGACATATGACTGTGATATTAAATCTGATTCTGATTCTGATAACTGACACTCACTGGGTGTTTTTTACTGCACCATCTGTTGTGTGTGAAAATCCTAGGAGATCAGCAGTTTCTGAAATACTCAAGCCACCCCATCTGACACCAACAATCAATCCATTGTCAAAGTCACTGAGATCCCATTTCTTCCCCATTCTGATATCTGAACAAGGTATGGACTGCAGAAGGCTATTTTAAGGATAAGAAAACAATTCTGACTGAGGTTAGAGATGGAATCAAAGGTATGTCAACTCTGGCAGGGTTTACAGACACTACAAAGTGAATGTCTGTGATGCTTCATTCCCAGATGTGCTCAGCAACTTTTATGTACACTTCTAAAGGGAGAATCAAACTACACCTGTGCAAATCCCTGCAGCATCCGGTGACTCTATGATCTTAGTCAGATCATCTTTCAAGAAGGTGAACACTCAAAAGCTGCCAGGGCCTGATGGTGTACTTGGTGGGTCTCTGAACACCTGTGCCAAGCAACTACCAGAAGTGTTCAAGCATATCTTCAATCTTTCACTGCTACAGTTATAAGTTCCTACCTGCTTCAAAAGGGTGACATTCAAACCGGTTCCCAAAAAGAGTAGGGT
The DNA here is from genome assembly GCF_048418815.1 of Hemitrygon akajei. Taxonomy (NCBI): domain Eukaryota; kingdom Metazoa; phylum Chordata; class Chondrichthyes; order Myliobatiformes; family Dasyatidae; genus Hemitrygon; species Hemitrygon akajei. Next base: position 35,601,490 of record NC_133138.1, on the reverse strand, counting down.
GAGCTGCCTCAGTGACTATTGCTCAGTGATACAGACATCCACTGTGATGATCTGCTTTGAGAGGTTTGTAATAGCTAGAATTAACTGCTGCCCAAACCCTCTGCAATATGACTACAGCTCAGCTTTCAACACAATCATATTCTCAGTTCTAATCAACAAGCTCTAAAACCTGGACCTCTGTTCCTCCCTCTGCAACGGCATCCTTGACATCCTGACTGGAAGACCACAGTCTGTGTGGATTGGAAACAGCATCTCAGCCTTGCTGACAATCAACACTGGGGCACCTCAGGGATGTATGCGTAGTCCACTGCATAGGAGCAAGATAGATCAACTGGTTGAGTGATGTTGCAATAACAACCTTGCACCCAATGTTTGTAAGACCAAGGAATTGATTGTGGACTTCAGGAAGGGGAAGTCGAGGGAACACACACCAGTCATCATTAAGGGATCAGAAATAGAAAGGGTGAACAGCTACAAGCTCCTGGGTGTCAACATCTCTGGGAATCTGTCCTGTGCCCAACATATTGATGCAATTACAAAGAAGGCACAAAACCAGCGATTAGGAGTTTAAGGAGAATTGGTATGGCACCAAAGACACAAATTTCTACAGATATGCCATACAGAGCATTCTAACTGGTTGCATCACAGTCTGGTATGAAGGGGCCACTGCACAGGATTGGAAAAAGATGCAGAAAGTTGCAACTTCAGTCAGCTCCATCATGGGCACTAACCTCCCCAATGTCCAGGACACCTTCAAAAGGCTACATCTATCATTAAGGATCTCCATCACCCAGAACATGCTCTCTTCTCATTTCTACCATTAGTGAGAAGGTACAGGAGCCTGAAGGCACACACTCAATGTTTCAAGAACAGCTTTTTCCGCCATACCATCAGATTTGTGAATGGACATTTGGAGTTGCTGCAACATGAGTGGCTGATTATGTATTTGCATTAGCGAGCAGGTGCACAGGTGTACCTAATATAGTGGCTGCGGAGTGTAGATCTGTCCACAACCCAATTCATTCATTATATGAATAGCTCATGTTGAAAGATCTGTTCTGCATCAGAACTGTCAGGAAAAGCTTTAAACTTTATTTAAGCTTTATTTGAAACAGGCTTTTAAAATATTTCTTGGCATATATAAGGGTGATAGACTGGTGGTGTTTGATTAATAAAGCCGAAATGGGTATAAGAGCATAAAAATAAACATTTTTAATTAGTGTGTTAATTCACCATCTGTGAGAAACCAATATTAAATTACTGAACTTTAAAAATTATTGCTGAGCAATTTTCAAGTTAGCGTAGAGTTCAGCAGTCAGTTCTCTAGTTGATGAATAAAGCTTTTTCAAAGATCAAATTTCAAAGTTCAAATTTATTCTAATAATATGTACATCATATATAACCTTGAGATTCATCTTCATGCAAAATAAAGAAACACAATCGAGTCCACAAAAAACCATACACATAGAAGTCTTTCAAACATGCAATGTGCAAAAGAGGACAAATCATGCAAATAGTTTTTAAGAAGTTTTTTTAAATAAATAGAACATGAGCTGCAGACTTCCTGTAAGTGAGTCTGCAGGCTGTGTAGTCAGTGCAGTGTTGTGGGAGTGTAGACGGCCCAGGAACCCAGTGGTCGCAGGGCAATGACTACTTCTGAACCTGGTGACGTAGGACCCGAGACTCCTGCACCTCTCACCTGATGGTGGTAGGAAGAAGAGAGGGAACTGGTCAAGCACTGGTAGATGGCACTGAACTTATTTTCATTTTGTTCCACTCTCAGGCCTCTGCTTAAATGTCTGTTGTTGTAAAACCTGTCTGCTTAATTTGTGGGGGTTCCTCAAAAAACTCTTGCAAATTTCCACAGATATGCAGATACATTGGTAAGATGAACCAATGTTTGAGGTACTTGGAGGCACACGATAAAATAGGCTGTAGCCTGCATGGTTTTCTTTAGGAAAGTTTTTGCCTGACTTACCTTTTGAAATTCATTGACACGAATTAACAAGCAGGATAGACAAAGGAGAATTGATGGATGTTGTGTACTTCAATTTTCAGAAGGCCTTTGCCAAGTTGACACACATGAGGATGCTTAACAAGTTAAGAGCCTATGGTATTACAGAAAACATATGGATAGAGTATTGGCTCAGAGGCAGGAGGCAAAAATTGGGAATAAACGGAGCCTTTTCTGGTTGGCTGCCAGATGCCAGTCGTGTTCCATAGGGATCTGTTTTGGAATCACTTCTTTTTAGGTTATACGTCAATGATTTGGATGACTTTGTGCTCACGTTTGCTGATGATACAAAGTTAGGTGGAGAGGCAGTTAGTGTTGAGGAAGCAGAGAGACTACAGAAGGACGAAGACAGATTAGAAGAATGGACAAAGAAGTTGCATATGGAATACAGTATCGGGAAATATATGGTCATGCATTTTGTTGGAAGAAATGCCAGGGTTTTTTATTTTCAAAATGGAGAGAAAATTTAAATATCTGAGGTGCAAAGGGTCTTGGGAGTCCTCATGCAGGATTCCCGACGGTTAATTTGCAGGTTGAGTTATTGGTGAGGAAGGCAAATGCAATGTTTGCATTCATTTTGAGAGGAATAGAAAATAAAAACAAGGATGTAATGTTGAGGCCTCACTTGGAGTATTGTGAACAGTTTTGGGGCCCTTATCTTAGAAAGAACGTTTTGACATTGGAGAGGGTTCAAAGAATGTTCACAAAAATGATTCTAGGATTGAAAGACTTATTGCATGAGGAGCGTTTGATGTCTCTGGCCCTGTATTCACTTCATTGAAACCTCATTGAAACCTATCGAACAGTGAAATGCCTTGATAGAGTGGATGTGGAGAGGATGTTTCCTACATGGGGGAGTCTATGACTAGAGAATGCATCCTCGGAATTAGAATTAGACCCATTTAGAATGGAGATATGGAAGTTTTTCTTTAGCCAGAGAGTGATGAATCTGAGGAGTTTGTTGCTACTGGTGGCTGTGGAAGCCAAGTTTTTATGCATATTTAAGGCAGCCCCTGATAAATTCTTGATTGGTCAAGAAATGAAAGGATGCGGGGAGAAGGCATGAGATTGGACTGAGAGTGAAAATGGGTCAACCATTATGAAATAGTGGAGCAGACTCGATAGGCCAAATGGACTAATTTGCTCCTAGATCTTATGGTATTATATGTATGTTGTGACAATAAACCTGATTCTAACTCTGAAATGGGTGTAATTTTATCAAGCTGCTAGAGGATGTGGTTGAGGCAGGAACAATAACAACAGTTTAAATGCATTTGAACAACACACAGATAGGGAAGGTTTAGGTGTATATAGGTCAAACACAGGTAAATGGGATTAGCTTAGATGGGCATTTTGTTTGGCCTGGTTGAGTTATAAATATTAAATTTATTTGTCACATGTACATTGAAACTGTGAAATGTATCAATTGTGTCAAATCAAATCGGTGTGGGTGTGCTGTGGCATCCCACAAATGTCCATAAGTTATAAGACCATAAGATATAGGAGTAGAATTAAGCCCATCAAGTCTGCACTACCATTTCATCATGGCTGATCCAATTTTCTTGTCAGCCTCAATCTCCTGCCTTCTCCCCATATCCCTTCATACCCTGAGTGTCACCACACTTCCAGCACCAACAGAGCATGCCCAATACTCACTAACCCTAACCTGTACGTTTTTGAAACTGGAGCACCTGGAGGAAAACAAAGCACACAGAGGAAACCGATGTGGTCACAGCAAGAACATACAAACCATTTTTTTTTGTTTGGACTATTTTCTAAATGGGGAGCCAACTCAAAAATCAGAGTTGCAAAGGGACTTGGGAATCCTCATGCAGGATTAACTTGCAGGGTGAGTCAGTGGTAAGGAAGGCAAATGCAATAAAAGGAAGGATATGATGCTGAGGCTTTATAAGGTATTGGTCAGATCACACTTGGAGTATTGTGAGTAGTTTTGGAACTTTTATCTCGGACAATATGTGCTGGCATTGGAGAGAGTCCAGAGAAGGTTCTTGAGAATGACCTTGGAATGAAATGGTTAACATATGAAGAAGGTTTGATGGCTCACGGCCTGTACTTGCTGGACTTCAAAAGAATGAGGGAGGATCTCATTGAAGCCTCTGAATATTGAAAGGTTAAGAAAGAGTGGATGTGGAGAAGATGTTTCCTATCGTGGGAGAGTCTGGGACCAGAGGGCACAGCTTCAGAATAGAGGCACATCCATTTAGAACAGAGATGAGGAAAAATTTCTTGAGCCAGAGGATGGTAAATCTGTGGAATTCAGTGTCACATGGCTGTTCAGGCTAATTCATTGGTTACATTTCACAAATTTCAAGCTTTCAAAGTACACTTATTATCAAAGTATGCATATAAAATACAACTCTGAGATTCCTCCTCCTGCAGGCAGACACAAAACAAAGAAACACCATGGAACCCATTCAAGAAAACATCAAACACTGAACGCATGAATAAAAGACAAATTGCAAAATGGCAAAAAGTGAGTGAACAACATTTAGACATCAAACCAGCCATCCAGGAGTGCTCGGTTTAGTTCAGCTCAGCAATACACCACTAGCCCACAGCAGACTGCAGGGCTATTCTTCATCAAAGTACCCTGATCAAACTGCTCAAAAGCAGCAAAAAAAAGTAGCCAGAATCCAGAAACACATGTAACTTGAACCTCAGATCCCCCCAAACCAGTCTACAACCTTGCCGACCAACTCTTGCAATGTGGATACCAAGACTCCTGCATTTTCCTCTAAAAACAGCTAGTGAGAGGGAGAGCAAGACTGGTTAACTGCAGGTGGATGGTGTCGAACCCCGTCCATCTTCCACTCTCGTCTTTGTCAATTTCAGCCATGCTCAACAACTCATTCGGAGAGAAGTCAATGGAGTCAATCATGGGCTCACGCTCAATCTCCAGGCTTCCAGGCATCAATGCCACAGACTCTGCTCCGAACCTCACCAGATTTCCTCGGAGATAGCAAAGCATCAGATCGCTCAATCGGCCCAAAAACACACCATCAATATTTATATCATAGGTTCTAATCACACACAAATTAGTAGCAGAAACATTTTTGAAAGAACTAAAAGGAATAAAAAGAACTCTTTACACGATATCACTGGCACAATCTTGAAGGTTATAGTAAATTTAAGATGATGGTGATAGATTCTTGATTAATTCGAGCATCCGAAGTTATGGGGAAAAGGCAAGAGAATGGGGTTGAGAAAAACAATAGACCGGCCATAATGGAATGGAGGAGGAAACTTGATGGACAAAATGGCGTAATTTTGCTCCGATGTCCTTTGATCTTATGGTCTCATGCTCAAACTCCTTACAGACTGCTGTGGGAGTTAAATTATGGTCGCTGACACTGTAAAACATTTGCACTAACCACAACATTATCGTGCCATCCCAATGATTCTGCCTATGGCCACTGACCTGCACCTGGACCATAACCCTTCATACCCCTCCCATCCACGTACCTATCATGTAACCGTGCATATGAGACATATAATGTAAAGTCCTGTGAGGTATTTTAGATAAGTGTTCTTACCCAAAATAAGATTAAGAAGTTAGTATTATTTTTAAGTTCTTGTAAATGAAAATGTGTAAGAAGGAAAGGAAGGAGATAAGTTTAAGATAAGAGAGAAAGAAAGCTTAATGGGAGAGACAGCATTAGTAAGGACCAGTGTTTTGTGGGGGCGTGGCATATTTTGGTCAAAAGCCACTTCTATCATGCCAATCAATGATTGGTTCATTTAAAGTTTGCAATGTTCTTTTCCCATTGGTTGGCTTGTGTGCCGCGGTACCCATTTCTGGCTCCAGTCACTTTGGGAGTAGAAGGGTAGCACATGCTTTCATCCACTAGGCCCACTTCAGGCTGAGAGTCGCAACCAGCTCTGAAGGACTACGGGCAAAGAGCACTGAAGACATAGATGGATTCCACACATTTGCTTAGTTAAGTATCTGACTGTAGCATCTTGGGTTGTATTAAATCATGGAGCTTTAGCAGAGTATCGTTCATTTAAAGGTGGTTTTGCATAGCTTAGATAAACTCCTTTCCGTTGGACACTGGGTTTAGTGTTTCACTGTTCATTTTTAAATAAATAGTAACATACCCCTTTTTAAACCCGTGTCTCCTGTTTCTTACATTGGATCCTCGAACCTGCTCTGTCACATTACAGACCAATTGTGTCAAACGGCTCCCTATGAGCTGTAACTTCTCAGTAACTGCTCAAACAAATTACTGAAGAGAAAATCAGATGTATTCCTATGTTGGAGTACAATCCGTGACATTAGGGTGACCTTGACGCACCAGTCCATGTCTGATATGCATAAATACAATTTACATCAATTTAAGAGCATTAGCTGGGGTAGATTTGAAATGGTCTGACCTAATTACCATTCAGCTGGTGAATATTATTATTCTTGTCGTGCAACCCAAACAATGTCAGGAACGTGGAGATCAAATTGAAAGCAAAAATGGGATGGACACTACAAATCTGAAACAGACGGATACCCAGAAAATCAGGCTGTATCAGAGGAGAGACTCTGAAAACCAGACTGTATCACTTTAATTGATAGTTTCAATTCCACTTTGACCTCTTTACTCATTGATGTCCTAATCTCTCCCAGGGAAGCTGGAGGACCAACATCTCGATTTCAGACTGGATTGACGATAGCCCTCCAGATGCAACACTGAATACAGGGATGGAAAACAGAAGTGCTGCAGATGCTGGAAATATCTCATGTACCTAATAAAGTGATCACCGAGTGTATGCTTGCGGTCTTCTGCTTCTGTAACCCATCCACTTCAAGATTCAATGTGTTGAGCATTCAATCATGTTCTTTAGCACACCACTGTTATAATGTGTGGTGAGTTACTGTCACCTTCCTGTCAGCTTGAACCAGTCTGCCTATTCTCATCTGACCTCTCTCATTAACAAGGCACTTTTACCCATGGAACTGCTTCTCACTGGATTTTTTGATTTGTTTTTGCACCATTCTCTATAAACTCTAGAGACTGTTGTGTGTGAAAATCCCAGAAGATCAGCAGAGTCTGAGGTACTCAAACCACCCCGTCATCTACAGTCAAAGTCACTTAATCACATTTCTTCCCCATTCTTATGTTTGGCCTGAAGAAGAACTGAACCTCTTGACCATGTCTGCAAGCTTTTGTGCATTGAGTTGCAACCAAATGGTTGGTTGATTAGATACAAGAGATTTTGCAGATACTGGAAATCCAGAGCAACACACAAAATGCTGCAGGAAACTCAGCAGGTATGGAATTGAATAGCCATTTGACATTTCTGGCTGAGAGCCTCCTTTAGGACTCTTCTTCAGGTTAGATATTTACATTAACATGCAGGGATACAGAGTTACCTCATAATTCCCTATCATATTCATATACATAATTCCCTATCCACACAGACTATATATGTGTTCTTTCATATCTAGCAGTTTCACCACTTCCATAAAATTCCCTATTCCATCTATATCACCATGTCTGCCTGGTCCTTATTCCAGTACCTACTACTCATGTGTCTCTTAAACCAAATTCAATTCCAATTTCCAAACACAAGAGATTCTGCAGATGTTGGAAGTTCTTTCATTTCCATGCAAGGATTCTGCATCTCCCACAGAAGCCCCATCATTTGTTTCCTAATGATTGACTACCATCGTCATTTTTGCCTTTCATTGTCATGCATTCTGTAAGAGAGGGTTGAGAACTTCAAGTTCCTCATATGAACATCACTAATAGCCTATCCTGGCCCAACCAAGTTGACGTCATGGCCAAGAAAGTTCACCAGTGCCTCTACTTACTCAGGAGGTTAAAGAAATTTTGCTTGTGCCCCTCATTAACCTCTGCCAATTTCTATTAATGCATCTAGTTGAGTGCATAACTGCTTGGTATGGCAACTGGTCCGTACGTGACTGCAAGAAATGACAGAGATTTGTGGACACATTTCAGATGCCATGGGAAACAGCATTTCCTCCATGGACTCTGATTATACTTCTCGCTGCCTCAGTAGAACAGCTGTATAATGTAAGACTCCACTGTACCTAGACATTCTCTCTTCTTCCCCTCTCCCATCAGGCAGAAGATACAAACAGCCTGAAAACATATACCATGAGGCTCAAGAGAAGCCTCTATCCCACTCATGTCAGACTTCTTGCTGATGAGATTGTTTCTCAACCTCATAATCTACCCGGTAAATTATAAAAAGTAGTGGACCACTACCTTCTTGGCCATGCCCTCTTCTCGCTGTTGTCATCAGGAAGAAGATACAGGAGCCTCAGCACCCACACCACCAGGTTCAGGAACAGTCACTTTCAAGGACTTGAGTTTATCTCATGTTTTTGATGTTTATTGCTTATTTATTTTTTCATTTGTACTTGCACAGTTTGTTCTTTCTTGAACATCGGTTGCTTGCCCATCCAGTTGGGTGCGGGTTGTCATTGATTCTATTAGGTTTCTTGGACTTACTGAGTATGCTCACAAGAAAATGAATCTCAGGGTTGTATATGGTGATGTATATATATTTTAATATTAAATTTACTTTGATCTTTAGACTCTTGACCTTGTTATGAACTTGCACCTTACTGTTTATCTGCATTGCACTTTCTCTGAATTTTATTCTGCATTGCTATTGTTTTACCTTGATCTGTCTCAGTGCACTGTGTAATGTTTGATCTGTATGAACAGTATGCAAGACAAACTTTTCACTGTATCTTGTCACATGTGACAATAATGTGACCTATAACAACGTTTAACTTCCCTTACTTCCTGCCCTCATACAACCTCCCTTTTCATTTCCCCCTCCCTCTGTGTCCTACAAACTGTCATCTCTAGTGCCTATTGTTTACGAGAAAGTTTAACTCTGTTCCTCTCCCTACAGAAGCCGTCTTATCGGCTCAGGATTCCTAGCACCTTTTGAATCCACTGGCAAAATGGTTTTCGCTGCATGAGTTGGGATATTAACCGGCAGTCCTCTTAATATAATATATAATATGTACACAATGAAAAAGAGAACAAAAGTAGTGAGGTAGTGTTCACCGTTCAGAAATCTGACGGCTCAGTGGGAAGAAGCTGTTCCTAAAACACTGACTATAAGACCATAGGACCTTAGATATAGAAACAGAATTAGGCCATTTGGCCCATCGAGATTTCCCCCTCAATTTTATCATGGCTGATCAATTTCCCTCTCAACCCCAATCTTCTGTCTTCTCCCCATATCATTTCATGCCATGACTAGTTAAGGATCTATCAACCTTTGCCATAAACATACCCAATGACTTGACCTTCCCAGCCACCTGTGGCAAAAAATTCCATGGATTTACCTCTCCCTGGCTAAAGAAATTCCTCCTCATCTCTGTTCCAAATGGCTATCCCTCTATTTTGAGGCCATGTCCTCTGGTCTTACACTCCCCCACCATAGGAAACATCCTTTCTACATCCACTCTATCGACGTCTTTCAACATTAGATAGGGTTTGGTGAGGTCCCCCCTCAATCTTCTCTGCTCCAGTGAGTGTATCTCTTCATGGTCCTGTACCTCCTCCCTGATGGTAGCAAAGGGCCTGTCCTGGGTGATGGACGGATTTTATGATGGATGCTACCATTTTGAGGCATCACTTTTTGAAGATGTCCTCAGTGCTGAGGAGGCAAGTACCCATGATAGAGGTGGCTGAGTTTGTAGGCCTCTGTGGAATTTTTCCAAGCCTGTGTGTTGCCCCCCTCTGTACCCAAACGGAGATCTGTCTTGGTCAGAGCCCAGTCATGCATTTCCTTTAAACTCTTTGACCTCCTTTTTGCTTGACAAGTGAGCTGTGCAGCTAGTGTTGCAGTAATTGATCAGTGGTGTGCTTTCTTTGCAGGATTACAAACAGGAGAGGGATGAATGATGTCTGTCATATTTGAGTATAAATCAGCCTAACTTAGTAAGCAGTAAAGCTGAAGTGAAACAAATTACCTCACCCTTCTCAATATGAATTTAATTTCCACTCATTAAATAATTTATCTGATAATAAATAGGCTGCTTCTGCTGACGCAGTCCCTAGAAGTACATATCTATAAGTCAGCATGTTTTTTTTCTCTCTCTCCAGATACAAGAGCCATTTCAGATTAAAATGAACACTGAAAGGTTTCACTGTGGCACAGTCCAATTTGGGTATTAATTAGACTAACTCAGACAGTGACAAAGCTGCGTCTTGAGGCTGGTTCTGGCCAGTCCAGGCTTGCAGATCTGTTACTCTGCTAGGTTTGACTCATTAATTTCTATAGGCTCTGGAGGGCTAGAATCTAATAGCATTCTCTTAAAACAATTAAAACACCCTTTTTCTGTCATTGAAAGCCTCTTGTGTGTGTGGCGTGACTCATTTGGTAACAGTCCCTTGTCTCATTTGCAAGGTTATGGGTCCAGTCCCAAAATGGGGATGTGTGCACTGCAGAAACTTGTGTCTTCACTGCCGTACTGGGCTGAGGGATGTGCTGTTTTACAAGAGTCAAGATTTAAGGCTGCTTATTGTCATCCTTTCAGTTCAAGAGCATAAACTTACGTATTCATTTATTGAGATAAGCTTTATTGAGATACAGGCCCTTCAAGCCGCCTCCTCCAGCAATCCCCTGAGTTAATCTTCTCCTAACCAGAGGACCACTTAGCCTTCTAACTGGTAGGTCTTCAGAATGTGGGAGGAAACCCATGTGGTCATGGCGAGAATAGGCGGTGCTGGGAGTTGAACCCAGGTTGCAGGTACTGTAAAGCATTGTGCTAACCACCATGCTACCATGCCACCCTGGTATGATATGCTGTATCAGATCAGATGCAACATGCAAATAAACACAGAAGCACAAAGACACAATAAGCATAAAAGCACAATAAGCACTTATCCCTGCAAACAGCCGAAGTGCCAATTCACCTACTCCCTCACCTCCATTCATGAGTCCCAAACAGTCCTTCCAGGTGAGGCAGCACTTCAGCTGTGAAACTACTGGAGTCATCTATTGTGTCCAATGCTCCCAATGCGTCCTCCTCTACATTGGTTGAGCACCTCCGCACCATCTACCATAAGCAGAAATTCACGGTGGCCATACGCTCTAATTCCCATCCCCATTCCTGTTCTGATGTGGAGGTCCATGGCCTCTTCTTATGCCAAGATGTGGTCACCTTCAGAGTGAAGGAGCAATGCCTCATATTCCTCCAAATGGGTCCTCTCCAATCTGACGGTATGAATATCTATTTCTCCTTACAGCAACAAATTGCACCCTCATTCTGCTATTCACCCTGACCTTTTACCTCTTCTTAACTGCCTATTAGTTCCCCCTGGGTACCCCCCTCCTTCCCTTTCTCCTATGGTCCACTCTCTCCTATTAAGTTTGTTTCTTCTCCAGCCCTTGACCTTTCTGACCCACCTGGCTTCACTAACCACCTTCCAACTAGAAACTTTACCTTCCCACCACCTTCTTACACTGACTTCTCATCTTTCTTTCCAGTCCTGGTGAAGGATCTCGGTCCAAAACATTGACTGTTTACTGTTTTCCACAGATGCTGGCTGACCTGCTGAGTTGCTTTTTGGATTTCCAGCATCTGCAGGCTTTCTTGTGTTCATGACAAGTGTAAAGAACACAAAACAACAAAAAATGTTAAGTATAAATATGAAAGCAATCCTATAAATCGATGTATGAGTAACTGTTTGAGTGTGGCCATCTATACATAAGATTAGCTTATATAAATAGAGTGATTGTAAGTACATTTCAGAAGCCATGCTAATCCTTAACTGTTTCTTGTGGTTGTAAAACTTGCAATGAACAGGGGCAGAAACCCAGCATTACTAAAATACGTGAAGTCATCGACCTGAAATACAAGTCCTGTTTATTTCTCCACAGCTTGACTTTGTCAGCATTTCTTTCATCTTGCTTTTGCCATGACAGCTACAGCAATCTGCTCTTTATCATGTTGCTTCTTGTGGGATTGTTTCCTGTTCTGGGGACACTTGGAACTAATAAATTCACTGTCCACTGGCTTTTACTGTTCCTGTCAGAAGCAACCTGCTTGTGTGGACAAATATTGGATCGCTTGCATTTTCTAATGCCTCATCGTACAAGGGCTGCAGCCTCTGCTGCTGTCGGTGTGGAATTTGTACATTCTCCTTGTGACCACATGAATTTCCCCCCAAATACTTTGTTTTCCTCACTCATCCCAAAGTCAGGCAGCTTGGCTGCTTAATTGTGCACTGTAACTGTAGGTGAGTGGTAGAATATGAAGGGAATTGATGGGAATGTCAAGAGGATATGATGGGATTAATGAGCTTTTAGTTGCTCTGGGCCTGTGTCAGAATTAAAAGTTCAAAGTCCATTTATTATCTAAGTACCGTAGATTCCGGATTTTAAGCCGCTACTTTTTTCCCACATTTTGAACAGCTTTGAACTTTGCGGCCTTTAATCCGGAGCGGCTAATACATGATTTTTTTCATGCCGCCTCGTAAACATTTTGCCTCATAACAGTAGACCAATAAAATTGATGAGTAGTTCACAGAGGTCCAATGAAATTGTACGATAAATCAAGCGCACTTTCACAATTAAATTATTGTAAATCAGTCATTTGTACTCACCCTCATCAACATGGAAAACACTCGAAGAAAAGCATTGTGCTGCCTTATGGCAGTTATTTAGTTTATAATATTTTCGCTTAGTAATTCATTTTCTAGTTAAAGTTAGAAGAGTTTTAACTATATTTGTTTTCTGTACTACATCGCGGGATGCTATGACGTCACACCCGGTTTCGCAGTGTCTTGTGGGAAAACGCCGGTTTGCGATAAACGGAAAGGAGGGGGGAGCGCATTACGCGAGCGGCTTTGGATCTGAGCGAACGCTGCTTTTAAGTTAAAGGCGATCAATAACTTTTCCTGGTAGGCTGCAGTATATATATTTTTTACCAGTCGTTAGGAGATATTGGAATGTTGTTCAGTAAAGAAGTATACGCAACGTATATTTAAAAGTAGCCGCGTTATGGGCACGGTTCGAAAAAAAGCATTTGCAATATGTATTTGTTTTTGTTACCATATGGATTTAATTAAAAGTTAAAAAATCCTCACGTGTAATATCTTTCTGTGTAAATATCTCATATTACAACGTGGGACATCTGCGGCCTAAAATCCGGTGCGGCCTTTACAATTAAAAAATTGATTTTATTTCTAAAATTAGAGCCAGCGGCTTTTAATCAGGTGCGCTCTGTAGTCCGGAATCTACGGTATATATACTATATGAGTATAGTATATATATATACACAAGTATGAGATTTGTCTCCTTACAAGGCAGCCACACAAAAAAAAATCCATTAAAAAAGATGACCATCAGACAATGTGTGAAAAAAGAACATATTATGCAAGCATAAAGAAGTAAACAAATAACGTTCAGAACTGAAGTTCACCAAGGTGAGTCCACAGCCACTAAGCCAGTCATTACCACAGCCCATGCTGGAGTCTTTTAGTTGTAGGTCACAGCCTCAATTCAGCACAGAGGTGAGTAAACCTCACTCAGCAGTGAGCTGAACACTGGCCCTTCCCTCACCTCCTGCCCCAAAACCCTAACCTTTTCATCTGGCCTACGACTTAAATCTACCAAACGTTGCTCATTCATCACTCACAGACCTGCCAGTTTGATACGCTCTTGGGCTCTTGATTCAACACGTATCCAAACTTTCCAACCTGGCCCAGTGGAGTTTAAAAGAATAGAGGGTTGGGGGAAGTCTCACTGAATCCTTTTGAATATTGAAAGGCCTAGAAGGAGAGGACGTGGAGAGGATATTTCCATTAATGATGAGTCTTGGACCAGAAGGCACAGCCTCAGAATACAAGGACATCCCTTTAGAAGAGTTGAGGAGGATTTTCTTTAGCCAGAGAGTAGTGAATCTGTGGAATTCATTGCCACAGGCTGCTGTGGAGGCCAAGTCATTGGGTATATTTAAAGTGGAAGTTGATAGGTTCTTGATTAATCAAGTTGTCAAAGGTTACAGGGAGAAAGTTGGATAATGGGGTTGAGAGGGATAATAAGTCAGCCATGATGGAATGGCAAAGCAGACTTGATGGGGCATGTGGCCTAATTCTGATCATATATCTTATGGTCATATGGGATTAATGCAGCATTGATGCACATAGATGGTTCATAGGTGCTTATTAGATTGAAGGGCCATGCTGTGGAACTGCCTGGCTCTCTATGACTCTGGTTCAATACCACTGAAGACAAAGGCTCTGTCCATACTTCTCTCTCAAAGATTATAAACTTAAGGGTGTATCTCAAAGTCAAAGGCAAAGTCAAAGTTGAGTTTATTGTCAAATATGCAGGTACATACATGTATAGGTGCAATCAAACTTACTTGCACAACATCACAGACAGACAGTGCCAGATATAAAACTTCCACAGAAAAATTAATTATACACAATTCTTACAAGAAATAACACAATTACAACAAAAAAATGTTCTTTTTAGTACAAAGTAGTTTAAGTGGTCATAAAGTTTTCATTTCAGAGAATCTGTCCTGGGTCCAGCCCATAAATGCAATTAGGTAGAGCTCAGCAGTGCCCCTACTTCCTTCAAAGTTTGCAAAGATTTGGCATGACATCTAAATCTTTGACATATTTCACTAGAGGTATGGTGAACTGTATATTAACTGGCTTTATCAAAGCCTGGTATTGTCATGGCGAGGGCTGGCAAAGACTGAACCCAAGTATGGTGGAAAGAAAGTCTCCCATATGAAGGCGGCAACCTGGGCTTATTCATACAAGTTCCAACAAACCTCGGTAGCTTGGCAGAGCAACATTGCGAGATGTAATATTCTCAAAGTTAGGACCCAAGCGATATGCGCTAATTGGGAGTCCGCTAAAAATAATTACAGAATGCAGAAAACCTGTTCCAGTCAAAATAAGCTTACCAATAATAAACAAAAAGCATAAGAGCTTAATGACTTTCAGTAAGACAGTAATGAACAAATGCAAGTGCTCTAGAAATCCAGGAGCCCAGCGTTCTCCGGCTCTCTGCACAGATCCTAAGGATTCATTACAGGTATAAAAACACCAATGCCCTTGAACGGAAAATATAGTCTAATCCACCATGGATAAAGCTCTCCCCACTACTGAGAACATTTACATGAAATACTGTCACAGTAAAGTAGCATCCATCATCAAAATCCCCACCACCCAGGCCATGCTCTCTTCTCTCTGCTGCCAAGCACAAAGAAGGTACAGGAACTATAGGATCCACACCATGGGGTTCAGGATCAGATATTATTCTTCAACCATCAGGCTTTTGAACCAGAGAAGGTAAGTTCACTCAACTTTACTCGCCCCTATCACTGAATGATTCCTTCAACTTGCAGACTTATTTTCAAGAACTCTTCATCTCATGTTCTCAATATTTATGCTTATTTCATTTATTTGGCATTTGTGATGTTTGTTGTCTTTTGCACATTTGTTGTTTATTTGTCTTTCAATTATTGCATCATGTTTCTTGGATTTACTGTTTATGTCTACAAGAAGTTTGAATTCTAAACTTTAGTATTGCTATATTGAGATATTGTTTAAGTTTATGCAGGGTTGTTCAACAGTATTTATTTTAGAATTTCAGTATGTATAGGTGTTTTACTTAATTTTCATTTGGTGTATCTTCAGTATTTTTCTATCATCCGTGTTCCTATCTGACAGTTTCTTAAATACCCCTAATGAATCTGCCACTACCACCACCTCAGGTAGAATGTTCCACACATTCACCACTTTAACCATGTATTCTGGATTTATGGCACTGTATATAGCAAATAGTAGTTTAAACAGCAGCCTGTCTTCAGACATGGCCGTGGATTGTAGATTGAACTTAAAAAGCAGCTCTGAACAACAGCCTTCCATTTGATTGCAGAAACCTGCATATGCATGAATGCAGCCTGGAGTCAGTTGGAATTGTTACGTGCCCGATAGTTTTGTTTACTAAGTGTGGCGTATCTATAGTTTTGTCTTATTGGGAGTTCTTAGTTTCATTTACAGTGGGTGTCACGTGTCCCCAGTTTCGTTTTACTTTGAGTCCACAGTTTCGTTTCTGTGAGCGTGACTTTATGACGTATGTTGATGGTATAAAAGAAATGTGGTCAAAGAGTCTGTTAAGGAGTTGAAGGAAAGAGAGAGAATGAAGATTGCAGGCTTCGAGCTATCTGGGAACAGCTCACGATCAAGAAGGGTAAAGTCTAATGCTTACCCAAGCCCAAAGGACTGGGTTAATTACTGGCACACTGTTCATTGTGGAGATGTGTCTGTCCTTCGTATGGTCCATGGGTGTGGATTTCATGACAGTCACCTTGAGAAATCACTCTTTGTGGACTTTGGAACAGTATTTCTCGGCTGGGATCTTCGGTAACCGTTTCTTCATTTGCTAGCCGTGGAATCTTTGGAATTTGGTGAGGTCGCCTCTTCGCTGCACTGTGAATCCACAAGTCTCTCCTCTCACCTATTTCATGAATTACTGAGATTTTCTGAACTGCCACTGTAAGACTGCACTTGAGTAAGTTTTGTTAAGGACAGGTTCTAAGTTTGACTGTTTGGGAGCTTTAGATGCATAACACTGTTAACTCTCATTTAAGAAAGTAGTTTATTTAATTTTCTATATTTTTGAATAGATGTTAATAAATATAGTGGTTTTAATATTAAAACCTGGCTCAATTTGTCATCTTTTGCTGCTGGTACATTATGATTTCATAACAGAATTAATACTCATTTTGGGTATTTGGAATGCGGGTGTGAAGAAGGAGGTATTAGTAAGCTATATGTAAATCAAAGGAAGCATTGTAGATACATTGTAACTATAGAATTGTCCTGCTGTTACCTTTGATATTGGATCGAGCAGGCCCCTTCTTCCAAGGGTGTCTCGATATGATGCCTGTTGCTCATTTTTGCTGAATAAAACACTTTTATATCCATTAGTTTCAGTGTCTCTCTGGTGACTTTATTCACATCACAACAGCTGCTCTCTGTTTCAAAATTGTACCTCTGAGAACATCCTACAATCACCTTAAAAGTATGCCCCCTGGTATTAGCCATTTTCACTATCCGATCGATATCTCTTATCATCTTGTGCACCCTATTCATTACCTCTCATCCTCCTTCACTCCAAAACGCAGAAGGCAGGAGAGAAAATGCCTCCCACTATACAGATGATGAGGAAGTCCACAAGTGTGAGATAGATCACCTGGTTCAATTGTATCGCAAAAACAACCTTGCACTCAACATCAGTAAGATCAAGGAACTGGTTGTGGACTTCAGGAAGAAAATGTTGAGGGAACACACATCATTCCTCATTGCAGGGTCAGCAGGGAAATGGGTGAGCAGTTTCAAGCTTTGGGGTGTCAACAGCTCTGAAGATCTATCCACGGCCCAACATATTGGTGGAATTACATAGAAGGTACACCCACAGCTATATTTCAATAGGAATTTGTGGAGTTTTGGAATCATAGAAGCAAATTTCTACAGAATTCCAATCGTAAGTATTATGATTGGTAGCATCACCATCTGGTATAGAGACACCAATGCAGAGAATCGGAAAAAGCTGTAGAGAGCTTTAAACTCAGTCAGATCAACATAGGCATTAGCCTCTCCAGCTTCAAAGACATCTTCCAAAGACAATGACTCCAGAACATGGCATCCATCAAGGAAGACCCTCACCACCCAAGACATGCCCTCTTCTCATGTTCACTGTCAGGGAGGAGGTACAGGAGCCTGAAGACACAAACTCAATGTTCTAGAAACAGCTTCTTCCCTTCCACCACCATATTTCTGAATGTTCCATGAACCCATGAATACTACCTCACTATTTTGCTCCTTTTTTGGCTTGATTTGTATTTTTACATACAGTATTCCTTTTGGAATTTGGAACACATTTCATGACATATGTCAGTGACAATAAGGCAAATCCGGATTCAGGTCCTTACAAGCCATCCTCTAATACATCAGCAGACAGTGTATCTCTCTGGTTAAAGTTAGCCAATAGGAAGAATATATTGCATGTTTTTGGCTTTTTTAATGAAATTTTAACTGTGATGTAGGATCACCAGTTACAGCACTCTCACACATAAGCTTGCTCACTTTCCATTGACCTATGACATTAAAGCATTTAGAATTTTTAACACTACTTTTCTTTTACCTGAACCTGTGTTTACACTCAAGACATTATAGCAGTGATTATTATCCTGAAACAAAATATGCCCTGAATATGCTGTGAATCTTATTGTACTTTAATTTATATTCATGAAGGGACTTCAGTTCTGCACCAACAAGATCCAACAAGGTTCTTCTTAACCTTTCACTTAAAGCCAGTTGCGAGGAAAATAAACTTCATCACTTCACTTTTTTTATGATATTTGACCTCTAGTGGATGGACCACAGAATTATCCAGTTTAGAAAGCAAAGAAATCTGTGTTTAATTCTCGAGAAACTGGTGCAGTGTGGGTTATATCACACGTCCATGAATGTTAATACAACTTAAATGAATGAAAGGGCTTCTGTTTGTGCAGAGATTTAATAAGTCCTCATGACATTTCAGAGTGTTTTAAAACCCATTTATTATTTTAGAAGAACAGTCAATATTAAAACATAGGATAACACAGAATTAGATTGCAAAGAGTCAATCCCCACGTTGCTGTACATTTCTCCTCTTCAAATTTTATCCAATTCAATTTCAGAACTCCTACTGAATTTTACCTTCCATATCCTTTGCCTCTAGTGCATTACAGACCATAATTTATTGAGCAGAAGCAGGAGTTCTTCATCTCCCTACTCCAGGACCAGAACCACCCCCCCCCCCCACCCACACATATACACACACACACACACACACATCATGGAAGACATCATCATGTGGAAAGTGGCCAGTGAGTGAGTGGGCCAGTGAAGGAGTGGAGATTTGAGCCTTTGACTCGAGGGATTCTGGCAGTTTTGGCAGTTGGACTGTGCAATCAAGTCAATCAAGATTTGAATAGCTCAGCAGAAAGCCGTTGATTAGACAATCAAGATTTGAATAGCTCAGACTCAGCAGAAAGCAGCTGATTGGGCAATCGAGGTCAGGTGACCAAGCAGTTTGAAAAGCTCAAACAAATAAATAGAGGGTTACCTCAAGTGGAGTGGCCTGTGGAAAGTGGCGAGTGAGTGGGCGGTGAAGGAATGCAGATGTGAGACTTTGACAAGAAGAGGCTGAGGATGAGCTTCACTCCAAGTGAGGTAAGGCTGGGTAAGTTCCTTTCAAAGGAGAAAGTTTCAAAAGTTGAGGCATGTATTGGGTAGGTCATGGCAGCTGAGATCGGCCCTGTGGTTTGTTCATCCTTCAGCATGTGGAAAATCAGGGATACTTCCAGGAAGTGTGTCCAACTGCAACTTCTGGCAGACTGCATTGAGCATCTGGAGCTGTGATTGGATTCATACTGGAGCATCCGCAATGCTGAGATAGTCGTGAATAGCACATTCAGTGAGTTGGTCACACCGCAGGTAAAGGCTACACAGGCAGAAAGGGAAGGGGTGGCCACAAGACAGCGTAGCCGTAGGCAGGTAGTGCAGGAGTCCCCTGAGGTCATCTCCCTCCTAAACAGATATACTGTTTTGGATACTGTTGGGGGAGATGTCTCATCAGGGGAAGGCAGCAACAGCCGAGTTCATTGCACCGTGGGTGGCTCTGCGGCACAGGAGGGAAGGAAAAGGAGTGGGAGAGCTTTAGTGATAGGGGATTTGATTGTAAGGGGAATAAACAGGTGTTTCTGTGGCCGCAAATGAGACTCCAGGATGGTATGTTGCCTCCCTGGTGCAAGGGTTAAGGATGTCTCTGAGTGGCTGCAGGACATTCTAGAATGTGAGGGTGAACCGCCAGTGGTCATGGTGTACATAGATACCAATGATATAGGTAAAAAAACAGGATGAGGTCCTACAAGGTGAATTTAGAGAGTTAAGAGATAAGCTAAAAAGTAGGACCACAAAGGTAATAATCTCTGGATTACTACCAGTGCCACGTGCTAGTCAGAGTAGAAATAGGAGGATATTTCAGATGAATACGTGGCTTGAAAAATGGTGCAAGGGGGAGGGATTCAAATTTCTGGGGCATTGGAACCAGTTCTGGGGGAGGTGGGACTGGTATCAACAGAATGGTCTGCACCTGGGCTTGACTGGAACCAACGTCCTAGGGGGAGTGTTTGCTACTGCTGTTCAGGAGGATTTAAGCTAATGTGGCAGGGGGATGGGATCAAGTGTAGAGAGACAGAGGGGTGTAAAATGAGGGTAGAAGCAAAAAGTAGTAAGGTGAAAAGTAAAAGTGGCAGGCAAATCCAGGGCAAAAAGCAAAAAGAGCCACTTTTCAACATAATTGTATAAGGGCTAAGAGTGTTGTAAAAACAAGCCTGAAGGCTTTGTGTGTCAATGCGAGGAGCATTTGTAACAAGGTGGATGAATTGAATGTGCAGATAGTTATTAATGAATATGATATAGTTGGGATCACAGAGACATGGCTCCAGGGTGAGCCAAGGATGGGAGCTCAACATCCAGGGATATTCAATATTCAGGAGGGATAGACAGGAAAGAAAAGGAGGTGGGGTAGCATTGCTGGTTAGAGAAGAGATTAATGCAATAGAAAGGAAGGACATTAGCCTGGAGGATGTGGAATCGATATGGGTAGAACTGCATAACACTAAGGGGCAGAAAACGCTGGTGGGAGTTGTGTACAGGCCACCTAACAGTAGTAGTGAGGTTGGGGATGGCATTAAACAGGAAATTAGAAATGCATGCAATAAAGGAACAGTAGTTATAATGGGTGACTTCAATCTACATATAGATTGGGTGAACCAAATTGGTAAGGGTGCTGAGGAAGAGGATTTCTTGGAATGTATGCGGGATGGTTTTCTGAACCAACATGTCAAGGAACCAACTAGAGAGCAGGCCATTCTAGATTGGGTATTGAGCAATGAGGAAGGGTTAGTTAGCAATCTTGTCGTGCGAGGCCCCTTGGGTAAGAGTGACCATAATATGGTGGAATTCTTCATTAAGATGGAGAGTGACATCGTTAGTTCAGAAACAAAAGTTCTGAATTTAAAGAAGGGTAACTTTGAAAGTATGAGACGTGAATTAGTTAAGATAGACTAGCAAATGATACTTAAAGGGTTGACAGTGGATATGCAATGACAAGCATTTAAAGATCGCATGGATGAACTACAACAATTGTTCATCCCAGTTTGGCAAAATAATAAACCAGGGAACGTAGTGCACCTGTGGCTGACAAGGGAAATTAGGGATAGTATCAAGTCCAAAGAAGAAACATATAAATTAGCAAAAAAAAGCAGCACACCTGAGGATTGGGAGAAATTCAGAGACCAGCAGAGGAGGACAAAGGGCTTAATTAGGAAAGGGAAAAAAGATTGAGAGAAAGCTGGCAGGGAACATAAAAACTGACTGTAAAAGCTTTTATAGATACGTGAAAAGAAAAAGATTGGTCAAGACAAATGTAGGTCCTTTACAGTCAGAAACGGGTGAATTGATCATAGGGAACAAAGACATGGCAGACCAATTGAATAACTACTTTGGTTCTGTCTTCACTAAGGAGGGCATAAATAATCTTCTGGAAATAGTAAGGGACCGAGGGTCTAGTGAGATGGAGGAACTGAGGGAAATACATGTTAGTAGGGAAGTGGTGTTAGGTAAATTGAAGGGATTAAAGACAGATAAATTCCCAAGGCCAGATGGTCTGCATCCCAGAGTGCTTAAGGAAGTAACCCAAGAAATAGTGGATGCATTGGTGATAATTTTTCAAAACTCCTTAGATTCTGGATTAGTTCCTGAGGATTGGAGGGTTGCTAATGTAACCCCACTTTTTAAAAAAGGAGGGAGAGAGAAACTGGGGAATTATAGACTGGTTAGTCTGATATCGGTGGTGGGGAAAATGCTAGAGTCGGTTATCAAAGATGTGATAACAGCACATTTGGAAAGAGGTGAAATCATCGGACAAAGTCAGCATGGATTTGTGAAAGGAAAATCATGTCTGACGAATCTTATAGAATTTTTTGAAGATGTAACTAGTAGAGTGGATAGGGGAGAGCCAGTGGATGTGGTATATTTAGATTTTCAAAAGGCTTTTGACAAGGTCCCACACAGGAGATTATTGTGCAAACTTAAAGCACATGGTATTGGGGGTATGGTATTGATGTGGATAGGGAATTGGTTGGCAGACAGGAAGCAAGGAGTGAGAGTAAATGGGACCTTTTCAGAATGGCAGGCAGTGACTGGCGGGGTACCGCAAGGCTCAGTGCTGGGACCCCAGTTGTTTACAATATATATTAATGATTTAGACGAGGGATTAAATGCAGCATCTCCAAGTTTGCGGATGACACCAAGCTGGGCGGCGGTGTTAGCTGTGAGGAGGATGCTAAGAGGATGCAGGGTGACTTGGGTAGGTTAGGTGAGTGGGCAAATTCATGGCAGATGCAATTTAATGCGGATAAATGTGAGGTTATCCACTTTGGTTGCAAGAACAGGAAAACAGATTATTATCTGAACGGTGGCCGATTAGGAAAAGGGGAGATGCAACGAGACCTGGGTGTCATTGTACACCAGTCATTGAAGGTGGGCATGCAGGTACAGCAGGTGGTGAAAAAGGCAAATGGTATGTTGGCATTCACAGCAAAAGGATTTGAGTACAGGAGCAGGGAGGTTCTACTGCAGTTGTACAAGGCCTCGGTGAGACCACACTTAGAATATTGTGTGCAGTTTTCGTCCCCTAATCTGAGGAAAGACATTCTTGCCATAGAGGGAGTACAGAGAAGGTTCACCAGATTGATTCCTGGGATGGTAGGACTTTCATATGAAGAAAGACTGAATCGACTAGGCTTATACTCACTGGAATTTAGGAGATTGAGGGGGGATCTTATTGAAACGCATAAAACTATAAAGGGATTGGACAGGCTAGATGCAGGAAGATTGTTTCCGAAGTTGGGGAAGTCCAGAACGAGGGGTCACAGTTTAAGGATAAAGGGGAAGCCTTTTAGGACCAAGATGAGGAAAAACTTCTTCACACAGAGTGGTGAATCTGTGGAATTCTCTGCCACAGGGAACAGTTGAGGCCGGTTCATTGGCTATATTTAAGAGGAAGTTAGATATGGCCCTTGTGGCTAAAGGGATCGGGGGGGTATGGAGAGAAAGCAGGTACAGGGTTCTGAGTTGGATGATCAGCCATGATCATACCGAATGGCAGTGCCAGCTTGAAGGGCCAAATGGCCTACTCCTGCACCTATTTTCTATGTTTCTATGTTTCTATCAAGAGAGAATGTACTGAGAAGGCAGTATCCATCACTGAGGACTCTCACCAACTGGGACATGCCATCTTCACCTTGCTGCCATTGGGGATGAGATACTGGAGCGTGAAGACACACACTCCATGATTCAGAAACAGTTTCCTCCAATCCTCTATCAGATTTCTGACCAGTCCATGAACCCATGAAGACTTCCTTATTATTCCTTTTTTTTGCACAAATTATTTTTACAACTTGTAGTAATATTATGCCTTTGTACTGCACCTAATTCTGCTCCTATCTCTTATGGTCTTATTATGTCAATCCAAATCTAATCAGATCTTTTTCTTCACTTAATAGCTCAGCATTTAATACCATTATTCCCACAATCCTACTCAAAGTTGCAGAACCTGGGCCTCTGTATATCCCTCTGCAATTGGATCCTCAACTTCCTAACTGGAAGACCACAGTCCGTGTGGATTGGTGATAACATATCCTCCTTGCTGACGATCAACACTGGCGCATCTCGGGTGTGTGCTTAGCCCACTGCTCTACTCTCTGTATACACATGACTGTGTGGCTAGGCATAGCTTAAATGTCATTTACAAATTTGCTGACAATACAGCCACTGTCGGTAGAATCTCAGGTGGTGATGAGAGGGCATACAGGAGTGAGATATGCCACACTCCATAATATACTAGTGGAATGGTGCCGCAGCAACAACCTGGCACTCTGTCAGTAAGACGAAAGAGCTGATTGTGGACTTCAGGAAAGGTAACTTGAAGGAGCACATAACAATCCTCATAGAGGGATCAGAAATGGAGAGAGTGTGCAGCTTCAAGTTTCTAGGTGTCAAGATCTCTGAGGATCTAACCTGGTCTCAACATCTCGATGTAGTCATAAAGAAGGCAAGACAGCGGCTATACTTTATTAGGAGTTTGAAGAGATTTGGTATGTCAACAAATACACTCAAAAACTTCTATAGATGTACTGCGGAGAGCATTCTGACAGGCTGCATCACTGTCTGGTATGGAGCGGGTACTACACAGGACCGAACGAAGCTGCAGAAGGTTATAAATCTAGTCAGCTCCATCTTGGGTGCTGGCCTACAAAGTACCTAGGACATCTTCGGGGTACGGTGTCCCAGAAAGGCAGCATCCATTATTAAAGACCTCCAGCACCCAGGGCAAGCCCTTTTCTCACTGTTACCATTAGGTAGGAGATGCAGAAGCCTGAAGGCACACACTCAGCGATTCAGGAACAATTTATTCCCCTCTGTCATTCTATTCCTAAATGGACATTGAAGCTTTGGGCACTACCTAGATTTTTCAATATACAGTATTTCTGGTTTTGCATGTTTTTTAACTCTATTCAATATACATAATAGATTTACTTGTTTATTTATTATTATTATTTTTATTTTTATTATTATTATTTTTATTTTTATTATTATTATTTTTTCTCTGCTAGATTATGCATAGCATTGAACTGCTATTGCTAAACTAACAAATTTTCTGTCACATGTCAGTGATAATAAATCTGATCCTGATTCCGGAAATGTGGTCTGTTAAGGTGGACTGATGGATACCTCTTGACCAAAGAACCAGACCATCCCCATTTTATTTCCCAACAGGCTTACAGGAAGTTTTCAGTCCGCAAAACAAAGTTTTGGATTGACACCACTTCTAAAAGTTGGCACCTCCAAACATAAGTCCTGGTTTGATGATCCCTGAAAAAGACTCAGTGAACACTTCATTAGGAACATTTGTACATCTACTTGTTAATGAAAATGTCTAATCAGCCAATCATGTGGCAGCAGTTCAAGGCATAAAAGCATGCAGACATGGTCACCCAACCCTGAGGCACGAGGCAAGGTCATTTGATTCTAAACAATTGGTTTATTGATCACTACAGAATGTCTCTCTGGTGTGTCCAGTTCTCTCCCCTATCCCTTCCCTTTTACAACCATAGAACATTACAGCACAGAAACAAGCCTTCTGGCCCTTCTTGGCTGTGCCAAACCATTTTTCTGCCTAGCCCCACTAACCTGCACCTGAACCATATCCCTCCATAGACCTCTCATCCATGTACCTGTCCAAGTTTTTCTTAAATGTTAAACGTGAGCCCGCATTTACCACTTCATCTGGCAGCTCATTCCACACTCTCACCACTGTGTGAAGAAGCCCCCCCCCCCAATGTTCCCTTTAAACTTTTCACCCTTCACCCATGTCCTCTGGTTTTTTTCTCCCGTAGTCTCAGTGAAAAAAAGTCTGCTTGCATTCACTCCATCTATACCCATCATAATTTTATATACCTCTATCAAGTCTCCCCGCATTCTCCTAACCTATTCAACTTTTCTGTGTAACTCAGTTTCTCAAGTCCTGGCAACATCTTGTAAACCTTCTCTGCACTCTTTCAACCTTATTAATATCCTTCCTGTAATTTGGTGACCAAAACTGCACACAATACTCCAAATTCGGTCTCACCAATGCCTTATACAACCTCACCATAACATTCCAACTCTTATACTCAATACTTCGATTTATAAAGGCCAATGTACCAAAAGCTCTCTTTACTACCCTATCTACCTGTGACGCCACTTTTAGGGAATTTTGTATCTGTATTCTTAGATCTCTCTGTTCTACTGCACTCCTCAGTGCCCTACCATTTACCTTGTATGTTCTACCTTGGTTTTTCCTTCCAAAGTGCAATACCTCACACTTGTCTGTATTAAAATCCATCTGCCATTTGTCAGCCCATTTTTCCAGCTGGTCCAAATCCCTCTGCAAGCTTTGAAAACCTTCCTCACTGTCCACTACACCTCCAATCTTTGTATCATCAGCATATTTGCTGAACCAATTTACAACATTATCATCCAGATCACTGATATTGATGACAAATAACAATGGTCCCACTAGCCACACCACTAGTCACAGGCCTCCACTCAGAGAAGCAATCCTCCACTACCACTCTGACTTCTCCCATTGAGTCAATGTCTAATCCAATTTACTACCTCACCATGTATACCTAGCGACTGAATCTTCCTAACTAATTTCCCATGCAGGACCTTGTCAAAGGCCTTACTGAAGTCCATGTAGACAACATCCACTGCCTTCCCTGCATCCACTTTCCTGGTAACCTCCTTGAAAAACTCTAATAGATTTGTTAAACATGACCTACCACACACAAAGCTGTGTTGACTCTCCCTAAATAAGTCCCTGTCTATCTAAATACTTGTAGATCATTACAGATTGTCTGTTTGCTTCCTCCCCTCTCCCTTCCACTTTTCCCAACCATGACTGCCCTCTCCTTGCCCCCTTCCCACTCTCAGTCCACAATAGAGACCCATATCAGAATCAGGTTTATCATCACTCACATCTGTCATGATTATTTTTGCAGCAACAGTACACTGCAATACAATACATGAAATTACTACAGTATTGTGCTGAAGTCTTAGGCACCCTAGCTGTATATAAGTGCCTAAGGCTTGCAGAATACAGTACATAAATACCAGTATGAATTTAGTCTGTAATGTTAATGTGCAGAGGTTGCATGGATCTGGATGGGGTGCCTATCAACTGGGCTGCTACATCTAATACGTTGTTGAGCTTCTTATGTGTTGTTGAAGCTGCATTCATCCAAGCAAGAGGAAGGAAGTCCACTGTTCACATGACACACACCTCAGGATCAATGATCTAAATAATCAGATCCAGTAACCTAACTACTTTGTAATGGGATCTCACAAGTCACCGTAAACAGCTGCTTGAAAAAGACTCCTGTTCTCAATCTCATGTGCTCATGAAAAGTTTAGAATAAAAGAAGATACATTTGGCTCCTCGGTCAGATGGACATTTGAGATTCATGGACAGTGTGGACGTCGAGAGAGGATAGCCATTAGTAGGGGAATCGGAAACCAAGGGCATAAAATAAAGGCAATTAGCAGAAGAAAAAGTGAAACAAGTTTCTCCTTTAAGTCTGTGAGTGGAATGTTGGCCTTCATCACTCAGGGTATTGAGCATAAGAATCGGGATGTAATGTTACAGTTGCACAAGACAATGGCGAGACTGGAACTGGAACATTGTGTGCAGTTTTTGCCACTCTGCTATAGGAATGACAACGTTAAGCTGGGAAGTGTGCAGAAAGGATTTGCGAGAGTGCAGCTTGGACTCGAGGGCCTAAATTACAAGATGACATTGGACAGGAAATGACTTTATTCCTTGGAACACATGAGGTAATGTGTAACATATGAGGAACTATGTAATTTTACACAGATAATAACATCACAAGGAACATAGATTGGGTGAATGCACAGTCTTTTCCCAAGGAAAAAAAAACATAGAGGGGAAAAGTTTAAGATGAGGAAATACTGAAAAGGGATCTGAAGGACAACTTCTTCAAACAGAGGATGACACATATATGGAACGAGCTTCCAGAGGAAGTAGTTAAGGCAGGTACAATATTGCAAACACGAGAAATTCTGAAGATGCTGGAAATTCAAAGCAACACACACAAATTCTAGAGGGACTCAACACGTCAGGCAACATCTATGGAAATGAATAAACAGGCAAAGGTACAATATTGACATTTTAAAAATATTTGTTTGTGGATCAGAAAGGTTTAAAGGGAGGCAGGCCAAGTGTGTACAAATGGGATTAGATTAATTGGATACCTTGGTCAGTGTGGACAAGATGGGCCAAAGGCCTGTTTTTTTTACTATGTTGCTCTACAATTCCATACCCCCATGAGTGGTTAATGTTTGGAATGCACTGCATTTAGGGATGATTCAATAACTGTGTTAATAGAGAGGATCAAAAAGTTGAACACTGAAGGGATGTGGAGAAACCAGCAGGGAATAAAACTACTTACAGCCAGTCTGGACATGACGGGAAGAATGGTCTCTTCAATGTGTAAACATTCTTTAAATCTATTGCTGAAGATATATTGTGCAAATTGTTGGATTTCTAGCATTGGACTTGAGTATCGTAGATCCACTCAAGCAAGTTCAAGTTGATTGTCATTCAACCATACACATGTATGCAACTAAATGAAACAATGTTCCTCTGGGACCAAGGTGCAAAACACCGAATATATATCTCATAGAGTACAGCACAGATAAAAGTCTTTCAGCCCACCTAGTCTTTGCTGAACTATTTACACTTTCTACTCACATCAACCTGCACCGGGGCCATAGCCCTCCATACTCCTACCATCCATGTACCAATCCAAATTTCTCTTGAGCATTGAAATTGAGCATTAAATAATATCAATACAATATCATTGACAGAATTGTTTTCAAATCTGCAGCTGTACAAGTTGGCATAAAATTCAAAGTTCAAATTTCAAAGTAAATTAACAATATACATATATGTCAAAATACAACCCTGTGTGTATACACATTTAATTCAAGAAACACAATGGAGTCAATTAAACACCAAGCCCAACAGGGTGGACGAACAACCACCATGCAAAGAAGAAGAAACTGTGCAAATTCAGATTCTGATTCAGTTTATTGTCATTTAGAAACCACAAATGCAATGCAGTTAAAAAATGAGACAACGTTCCTCCAGAATGATATCACAAAAGCATATGACAAAACAGACTACACCAGAAAATTCACATAACGTTTGTCAATCCCGAATCCAGAGTCCGGAGAGGCTGCTGCTTATTAATATCACGCTACCGTCTAGCGCATTCCCCGGAAAGGAGCTCCAATTTCACCAGACAAAACAAGACCAAAAACTAAAGCTACAAGACCTGCACAAAACCATATAGTTACAACAGTGCAAACAATAGCATAATTGATAAAAAAAAACAGACCACGGGCACAGTAAAAATAGTCCAAAGATGTTAAAAGACTATATAAAAAAGAAAACAAAATAATAAATGAACAAACAATACATGTTGAGAGCATGAAGTGCAGAGTCCTTGAAAGTAAGTCAATAGGTTGTGGGAACAGTTCCATAAAGGGGTGAGTGAAGCTGAGTGAAGTTATCCACTCTGGTTCAAGAGCCTGATGGTTGAAGGGTAGTAAGTATTCCTGAATCTGGGGGTGCAGTTCCTGAGGCTCCTGTACCTTCTTCCTGATGGCTCCATTGAGAAGAGAGCATATCCTGGATGGTGAGGATCCATGATAATGGCTGCTGCTTTCCTGCGAATGCGCTCCATGTAGACGTGCTCAAAGGAGGGGAAGGGATTTACATCATATAGTTAAATGTAAAACCATATAATGCTATTGCTGCTGTCGTAAATAATGTGTACTAGGTGGTAGCAGGGTGTTCAAAAGAATTTTAACATCAAAAATCCCTGTAATGTATTACCACTTTTGGAGAAATACAAACGCACACACAAATGATATTCCAGAATGTTCTTGACAGTCCATCTCAGAGCAACATCAGATTTCAGAGAGTGTGTCACATCACCGCTAATCTCTGATTCATTATGAAGGAGTTGATTCTTAATTTTGATGAAAGTTCCTAGGGACATGTAGGGTGAATTTGCTTATGAACTTTGTTCCGGGCTTATTATTAAGGAATTACCTTGGGGGCATATGTGGACTTTGATCTGTCAGCAGCAATTTGTGTCTGGCCATTAAGTTTGCTTAGCATTTTACACTAGGAGAAAGCATAAAAAGTTTTAAGCCTTTATAATCTTACTCTGAAACAATAGTTTATTTTGGAAACCCCTTCAGTAGCTCTGCTTCTTACTCAACTCTGTGAATGGGAACAGAGTGAGCATCCCTAAAAATTATGAAGGATTTCTTGGATGAAAGAAAAGTGTTTCCCAGTGCAACGAGGATGAATAAGAAGAGATGAACAAAATGAAAAGAAATGGCAAAGGAACATGAAGATTTCTTTTATTGTGCCTTCAGTGTGTGCTGTGTCTGCGAGGCTGGGTTCGACAGAGCTTTCATTGTGTACTGCGTCTGCAAGGCTGAGTCGGGCGGCGCCATGGAAGTCCGTAGCGGGGGTATTCCCTTCTGCTGCCAGCGTGAGATGACGAGTCTATCGGGACCCTGAGGACTTGTGGAAACTGTGTGGTGGTTTCTTTCAAACTTATAGTCTTTTAACATCTTTGGACTATTTTTATTTTGCCCATGGTCTTTTTTTTTATCAAATTATGGTATTGTTTGCACTGTTGTAACTATGTGTTTTTGTGCAGGTCTTGTAGCTTTAGTTTTTGGTCTTGTTTTGTCTGGTGGATTTGGAGCTCCTTTCCGGGAAACACGCTAAGATGGTAGCATGATAGTAATACGCAGCGGCCCCTCCAGACTCTGGATTGGGGATTGCCAAACGTTATGTGAATTTTCTGGTGTAGTCTGTTTTGTCATATGCTTTTGTGATATCATTCTGGAGGAACGTTGTCTCATTTTTTAACTGCATTGCATTTGTGGTTTTTAAATGACAATAAATTGAATCTGAATCTGATTACACTGTGTCAAGTTAGTCCAAGGAACAAATAGTTGAAGGGAAGTTCGTTCATTATGTGCCATAATCGTATGACATAGGCAATCATCGACTCTCCATGACGATGATTGTGTTTGGTTTTTTTTTTACAGAAATGGCTTGCCATTGCCTTCTTCTGGGCAGTGCTTTTACAAGATGAGTGACTCCAGCTCTTATCAATAATCTTCAGAGTTTGCCTGGCATCAGTGGTCACATAACCAGGACTTGTGATATTTGTGATATGTACCAGCTGCTCATCCATGTGACCCCGATTGGTGGGGGGTGGTGGGTGGGTGTGCCTGAGCAGGTGCTACACCTTGCCCTAGGGTAACCTGCGTGCAGGCGGAGGGAAGATGCACCTTACGCTACCTTTGGTGCAGATGTAAATTGCACCCTTAAGAAAGTGTTCTTGAAACTGCTGGTGTATTACTTTAGGTTTCGGTACCTCCTTTTGGATTTTAGTTATAAGAAGATGGCATAGTGGGGATCTTTGGTGGTGGATATTGCCTTCTTGAGGTAGTTCCTCACTTTGAATGGTGGGGAGGGAATTACTCATGTTGATTTGGGCTGAGTCTGCTGCCTTGTGCGTTCCAATACAATTGTGTATTCATACCCCTTGTTAGCCCTGATAGTAATTTGGGCCAATTTTAAATTGCTCAGCAAATGGCTGCTTTCATCCTGGTCATTGTATAAAAGGGAAGAAGGGAAATCTTCACAGTGCTTTCCAATAGACCACATGATAAGTGTAGACACTAATTAATATAGTCAGACTCAGATAAATATAGCCCCAATCTCCACACTGTCTGGTAGTACATTATATCCTGATGTGACATCTCCTTTTACCCAGTCAAATTACTTAGCAGGATGAGTTTAGCTACAGACTAAGGAACAAAACCCCTGTTTCAAGCAAAACCCTTTGAAAGTCCTCTCACTTTTGCATAAAATAAATGTTTTAGTTAATAATTTTTGTTTGGATTCAATTACATGGTAAAGGATTCAGTGGTCTACAGTGCAATTTGGCAATTTTTATCTGCAGTTTATAAATAAAAGGCTGATTCCAGCATTATCCGGACTCACGAATAACACTTCTTTGGCAAGGAAGAGATTTCTCATTCATCAGGCTTCTGTGTTAACAGCGGCCAAACTGTGAATGAAATGCTCTGTAAAATATTAGCCTACAGATGTTAAACATGCCTGCATTAAATTGCTGTGTCACTGGCCTCAATGAAGGATTAAACATTCTATTTTAAAGTGGCTCAGTGTAAGCAACAGTGCTTCCTCAGATGATTGTACATGTGCCTTTAATTTAGAAATTAGTCCCTCTCCCAAGCACAAAAATAAACTGGCCACTTTATTAAGTACAAGAGTGTAACTAATAAATTAGTCACAGGATTGGAACCTGGTGTGGTCTTCTGCTGCTGCAGCACAACCACTTCCAGATTCAAATGTGTTGTGTGTTCTGAGATGCTCCTCTGAACACTTCTGTTATCCGAGTTACAATCATCTTCCTGTTAGCTTGAAACAATCTGGCCATTCCCTTCTGATCTCTCAATTTAACAAAGCATTTTTTTTCTCACAAAACTGCTGCTCACTGGATGTTTTTTTTCCGCATCATTCTCTGTAAACTCGAGAGACTGCTGTGCATGAAAGTTCCAAGAGATCAACAGTTTCTGAGATACTCAAACCTCCCTGTCTGGCACCAAGAAACATTCCACAGTCAAAGTTACTTTGATCACATCCCTTCCCATTCTGATGTTTAGGCCCAAACAGCAAATGAACCTCTTGACTATGCCTGCATGCTTCTATGCATTGAGTTGCTGCCACATGATTGGCTAATTAGATATTTGCTTTAATGAGCAGGTGTACAGGTGTACCCAATAAAATGGCCACTGAGTTTATTAGGCTGGCATAGTAATGCTGAACAGGGAAGTTCTTGATCTCTGAGGTGCCCTGTATTTTGTTTAAATTATGAAACTAACGTTCTGCTTTCCCAATGAAATAGGTGTTAAAAAAATAAACCATAAAAGCAATAGTAAACCATTTCCCTTCTCAAAATAGTTGCACATTTCAACAAGATGGTGAAAGATCTTCCATCTCAACAGTTTTTATGTTCTCACCCCTTATCTCTTTCAGTTCTTGGTGAGGTGATTTAAAACTTTCTCATGAATCTGAATCTGAATGGGTACCACAGTATTGTAGCAGTTAGGGTAACACCATTATAGTGCCAGCAATCCAGATTCAATTCTGATGCTGTCTGTAAGGAGTTTGCATATTCTCCTTGTGACCTCATGGACTTGCAGCAGTTGCTGTTGTGCAGTGCTCATTGTTACCGTGTTGTATCTCGAAATAGCAATAAACATCAGAATCAGGCTTATTATCCCTGACGTATGTCATGAAATTTGTTATTTTACAACAGCAGTACAATGCAATACATACAGTGCTGTCCAAAAGTTGCAGGTACATACATATAACGAGGATGCCTAAGACTTTTGCACAGTACTGGAGTACGTAATGTTATGTATTGCAGTGTATTGCCGGCACAAAGAAAAACAAAATTCATGACATGTGAGTGATGATAAACCGGATTCTGATATGGGTCTCTATTGTGGACGGAGAGTGGGAAGGGGACAGGGAGAGTGGGAATCATGGTTGGGAAAAGAGGAAGGGAGAGGGGAGCCAGGGGAGGCACCAGAGAAACATTCTCTAATGATCAATAAACCATATGTTTGGAATCAAATGACCTTGCTTGGTGTCTCAGGGGTGAGTGTGTCGGCACCAGTGCCACCCCCGCTCCTGGCATTTCTTCTCTACCAACTGTCCCACACCTGTCCGGTGATGCTCCACCTTTACCATTTCTAACATCCTTTGCTTCTGCCAGATTTACAAACTTGCTCTCCACTCCATATTGCCAAATAGAGTACTGTGCAAAAGTCTCTCTCTCTCTCTCTCTCTCTCTCTCTCTCCCCACACACACACATATATATATACACATACACACACACATACATATATCTAAGACTTTTGCACAGTACTGTATAAAAGTTACAAAATAAAATATACAAAACTAAGGAAATTGTGCAAAGAGAGAGCAAGATGTTTTATGGGTTCATTTCCTAGAGTCTTTGGTGATGTTCAATGATCAAAGTTCAAATAAATTTATTATCAAAGTATACACTGTATATGTCATTATAAACAACCCTGAGATTTATTTACTTGTGGGTATATTCAATAAGTCTGTAATAGAATAATAACCATATCAAAATCAATGAAATACTTTGCCAACTTGGGCATTCAACCAGACTGCAGAAGACAAGAAACTATGCAAATACAGAATGAAAAAAATAATAATAATAAATAAATTAGCATTAACTATCAAGAATAAATATTGATTACATCAATATGATGTGCCCAGGATAGATCCTCTAAGATGCTGATGCCCAGGAACTTGAAGTTTCTCACATATTCCACTGCTGTCCCCTCAGACTGGAATGGTGTGTGTTTCTCCAACTTCCCTTTCCTGATGTTGACAGTTAGTTCTTTGGTTTTACTGACGTTAAGTGCAGGGTTGTTGTTGCAACACCACTCAACCAGCCAATCTATCACACTCCTGTATATGCCCTCATCACCATCTGGGGAATCTGCCAACAACAGTCTTGTCAATCGCGGATTTATAAAAGGCATTTGAGCTGTGCTTAGCAATACAGTCATGAGTGTAGAGAGAGTAGCAAAGCAGGCTAAGCTTGCATCCTTGCAGTGCACCAGAGTTGATTGCCAGCGAGGAGGAGATCTTATTTATGTTGCACACTGACTGTGATCTCACAATGAGATAGTCAAGAATCCAGTTGCAGAGGGAGGTACAGAGGCCCAGGTATCAACTGGCCTGTATAAATGGCATTACAAAACCAAGGTTTAGTGAAAAGCCCGGTATTATGGATCCAGTTTCTCTGCTGGAGTGCTTGTGCCACTATGAGTCAATGTAAGAAAAATGGAAGATTATGAGCTATATTGGATGGAAGGGTTGATTAAATGTGGAGAAAGTTAAAAAGTTGGCACAGCATCGTAGTCTGAAAGACCTATACTGTGCTGTAATGTTCTATGTTCTCAATAGCATCTGAATGTTCTTTCTCCACTTTGAGCAGTCATGGCCAGAGTTTCTCAGTAGTGAGGATGGACTCTGCATTCTCAAAGGCGGCCTTGAGCACATTCTCTCTCCTGTGAAAAAGCCCAGCATAGTTTGAACAGTCTGATGTTGAGAAGAAGTAACAAGGCATAGAGAAATATGGAAAATACTGAAGTAGGCCATTTAGATGTTCAAGCCAGCTCCCTCTATCAATATGACCACATAAAGGTGATTAAGGTTCAAGGTACATTTATTGTCAAAGCATATATGCAGTGTACAACTCTGAGATTTGTCTTCTCCAAACAGCCATGAAACAAAGAAAACTATGGAAAACATTCAAAGAAAAAAAATCAACACAACACCCACAAATAAAACCATATAGCATAAATAGAGGCTAAGGTCTTACCTCAGGGTTATAATCCTGAGACTTTCCCTTGCTCTTTGATGCCTTCTGTGTCTAGAAAGTTATCTTAAACAGAAGAGATTCCGCAGATGCTGTCTTCAGCAACATACACAATGTACGAGAGGAACTCAGCAAGTCAAGCACCATCTATGGAGATGATTAAACAGACAATGTCTTGGACTGAGACCCTTCATCAGGACTGGAAAGGAAGGTGGTGGAAGAATAAGAAGGTGGGGTGAGGGGAAGGAGGTGCTAGCAAGCTGGCAGGTGGTAGGTGATTGGTGGGAGGTATGTGGGTGGGTGGGGAGGGATGAAGTGAGAAGCCGGAAGATGATAGGCAGAATAGATAAACAGCTGAAGAAGAAGGAACCTGATAAGAAAATACAGCAGACCATGGGAGAAAGGATACGAGGAAGGGCATCAGAGGGAGGCTATGGGCAGGCGAGAAAAAGAGAAGAGGTGAGGGGGAACCAGAATAGGGAATGGGAAAAACATTCCTGCTATCAGTTTGGAGGCTGCCCAGATGAAATATGAGGTGTTTCTTGTCCAGCCTGAGTTTGGACTGATCAGTGTTTACCACGGAGTATAAATAGAGCCTCGGTCCTATGATGGAGACACAAGATAATGAAATCTGGAGCAACAAATGGACTACTGGGGGAACTCAACAGGTCAGATCGCAGCTGTGGGGGCTGGGGAACAAATTGTTGATGTTCCAGATCAGAACCCTTCATCGGGACCAAGAGTGGAGATGGGAGGATAAAGGCAATGGCAGGAATGATGAGATAAGGGGCTAGTTGGAGACTGGTGGACAGAGAGCTGAGGGATGATGGGAGAGGGGTAGAATTGGGGGCCAGTGATGGGTAGATGGAGAAGGCAGGATGAGTTGACGGGGGGTGGGGGCAGGTGTTGCTGAAGGAAAGAACACTTGCATTGATTTGCTTTTCCTGTCCACATAAAGTTAAGGTTCAAGGTACATTTATTATCAAAGCATAAATGCAGTGTACAACTCTGAGATTCATCCTCTCCAGACAGCCATGAAACAAAGAAAACCAAGGAAGCCATTCAAAGAAAAATAAATCAACACAACTCCCACAAAAAAAAACCATATAGCATAAATAGCAACAAGAACATCAATGATCACTTTCACATTCTTATTCCAGCATTCACAAGAATGATTCCAGGAATGAAATGAGGAACGTCTGGCAGCTCATGGGCTGTATTCCCTGGTGTTCAGGAGAATGAGGGGGATTTCATTGAAACATTCCAAATGTTAAAAGGCAGGAACAGACTAGAAATGGCAATGTTTTTTTCCCATGGTAGGGGATTCTAGGACAAAAGGGCATGACTTCAGGATTGAAGGATATCCAATTAGAAAAGAGATGTGGAGAACTTACTTTTTGCAGCTGTGGAGGCCAAGTCATTGGGTGTATTTAAGGCAGAGATAGATAGGTTCTTGATTAGCCAAGGCATGAAAGGGTATGGGGAGAAGGCAGGAGAGTGGGAATGACTGGAAGAATTGGATCAGCTCATGATTGAATGGTGGAGTGGACTAGATGGGCTAAATGGCCTGCATCTGCTCCTATATTTTATGGTCTTCTGGTCTTAATAAAGATACAAGCCCTGAAAACATTCTAATCAACCTGTCTTCTTCATTTCAGGTACCAGTTGACATGGTCCCTCTGTTCCACTTTCCCGCCCAGTATCCTAAAACCTATCCTAAAGATTGGTAGGATCATTTTAAACTAACAATACAAAAAGAGGAAGAGGTCTTGGGCTCTACAATTGTTTTCCTCTACCTTTTCCCTTTACTAGCCTCTTCCTCTTTAAAAACTGTGCTGATAGAGATATGTCCAGAATGAACAGGAGAAAAATGGTACGGGGTTTTCACTGCATTCTCATCCAAATGCCTTGGCCTTAAACAGTATAAGGGTACGGTTATGTAATGGTCGTATTACAGCACAATTCATTTTCAAGCCTGAATTATTAACAGAGGAAGCATGACTTCCAATCACATCAAGGCAATTTGAAAATTTTAAATTTAGTTTAAATGAAAATTGGGATATATAATTATGATAAAAGAGTATGAAGCAGCAAAAGTGACTGTGACGCTACAGACTGTCATGTTAAGTTAATCGTATACCCTTCATTGACAGAAATTTGTAGTCCTTGTCTGCCATGACAAAATACATTCTGTGGTCACTTTATTAGGTGCACCTGTACACCCTGCTTGGTAAAGCAAATATCTAATCAGCCAATCATGTGGCAGCAACTCAGTGCAAAAAAGCATGCAGACGTGGTCAGGACGTTCAGTTGTTGCTTAGAGCAATGATAGAAAGTTGAACAAAATGTCTTCTAAGTATCTTTGATTGTTGGAAAGATTGTTGGTGCCACATGTGGAGATTTGAATATCTCAGAAACAGCTGATCTCCTGGGATTTTCACGCACAACAAATGTTCAAAGTCAAAGGTCAAATCTAATGTCAGTTACCCCAAAAGCTCCGCATTTCATCAGAAATTCGACAAACCGCAGGTTCTCCCTCTCCCTGGTAAGAGAGAGGGAGGTGTCCCTCATCTTCACAGCAAGCGGGAGACATAACAACAACCCACTGGCTTACGATATTAAAAGTCCGTTTTGTTGCTTTTTTCGAGCTCTGTGTCCAAAGATCGCAAAGACCTCAGGTCTTCAGGCCCACAGCGGAAGATTTTCCGGCCTCCCCGATGACACACAAATCTCCTGCTCTGACACCAACCCTCGATCCGCCCAGTTCCAAAGCCCTGAGATCTTAGGCTTCTGAACATGACTGAGATCCTCAGGCCAAAGCTTTGGCTTGTCGAATAGCGGTCAGTCATGGAACCCCGAGAACGGGTCCCATTCCCGCAAAGAACTGAAACCGGCGTGTAACTCCAAGTCAGGATCTTCAAAAGAACCCTGAAAGGGAAAAATAAAGATATTAAAGGTAGAAATAAAGCTGTTTCGAAGATGCAAGCAAATAAGTCGCTGTTAGGTGCCAGCATCCCTCTTAAACTCTACCCAAACAGTCTCTTGAGTTTACAGAGAATGGTGTGAAAAACAATAAAAAACATCCAGTGAGCTGCAGATCTGTGGACGAAAATTCATTGCTAATGAGCAAGGTCAGAGGAGAATGGCAGACTGGATCAAGCTGATAGGAAGGTGACAGTAACTCAAATAACCATACGTTACAACAGTAGTGTGCAGGAGAGTATCTCTGAATGCACGACACGTTGAACTTTGAAGTTGATGGGCTACAGTTGCAAAATACCGGGAATATACGGGGATATGCTCAGTGGCCACTTTATTATGTACCTCGGGTACCTAGTGACTGGCCAGTAAGTATTGTATTTATTTGATACAATGAGCACTTCCAGGAAGAGCGACAAGAGCACTGTCACATGAAATTTGACACTGAGATACATTGGGACATATTAGACAAACAAATGGCTTTGTCAAATGAGTAGGCTTTCAGGACAAGGTAAAAAGGGAGAAGTAAAGGAGAAGGAATTTCAGAGATCAGATTCAGTATCATTTACTTAATGCAGGTACATCAAAACATTCTTCAATTTGAGGGCCATGGTTGTTGAAGTTTCAGCTGCTAGCAGTGACCAATTAAGTTCAGGATTGTTCAACAGTCTAGAAATGGAGGGAGTGCAAAGGCTTAGAATTGCAGCACAGAGATTAACGCAGGGAGAGTACATAGAAAGATTTGTAAATTGAGATAGAACATAGAAAACATAGAAAACCTACAGCACAATAAAGGCCCTTCAGCCCACAATGCTGTGTCTAACATGTACTTATTTTAGAAATTACTTTGGGTTACCCATAGTCCTCTATTTTACTAAGCTCCATGTACCTATCCAAGAAACTCTTACCGTCGCTGGTAGCCCATTCCATGCACTCAACACTCTCTGCATAAAAAACTTACCTCTGACATCTCCTCTGTACCCACTTCCAAACACTTTAAAACTGTGCTTTCTCGTGTTAGACATTTCAGAATCAGAATCAGGTTTATTATCACCAGCATGTGATGTGAAATTTGTTAACTTAGCAGCAGCAGTTCAATGAATACATAATCTAGCAGAGAGAAATTTAAAAAAAAAATAATAAACAAACAAGCAACTCAATTACATATATTGAATAGATTTTAAAAACCATGCAAAAGCAGAAATACTGTATATTTAAAAAAAGTGAGGTAGTGTCTAAAGATTCAATGTCCATTAGGGAATTGGATGGCACATGGGAAGAAGCTGTTCCTGAATCACTGAGTGTGTGCCTTCAGGCTTCTGTATCTCCTACCTGATGGTAACAGAGAGAAAAGGGCATGCTCTGGGTGCTTAAGGTCCTTAATAATGGACGCTGCCTTTCTGAGACGCCGCTCCCTGAAGATGTTCTAGGTACTTTGTAGGCTAGCAGTCAACTTCAGAGCTGACTAGATTTACAACTTTCTGCAGCTTCTTTCGGTCCTGTGCAGAAGCCCTTCCATACCAGACAGTGATGCAGCCTGTCAGAAGCTCTCCATGGAACAACTATAGAAGTTTTTGAGTGTATTTGTTGAATGCCAAATCTCTTCAAACTCCTAATAAAGTATAGCCGCTATCTTGCCTTCTTTATAACTGTATCGATATGTTGGAACCAGGTTAGATCCTCAGAGATCTTGACAGCCAGGAACTTGAAACTGCTCACTCTCTCCACTTCTGATCCCTCTGTGAAGATTCAGCCCTGGGAAAAAGCCTCTGGCTATCCACACGATCAACGCCTCTCATAATCTTATACACCTTGATCAGGTCACCTCTCATCCTCTATTGCTCCAAGGAGAAAAGGCCAAGTTCACTCAACCTATTATCCCAAGATCTCTCTGATCCTCCATACTGCCAAGAGACTTACCATTAATACTATACTCGGCCATCATATTTGACCTACAAAAATGAACCACCTCACAGTTATCTGGGTTGAACATCTGCCACTTCTCAGCCCCATTTTGCATCCTATCAATGTCCTGCCGTAACCACTGACAGCCCTCCACACTATCCACAACACACCCAACCCTTTGTGTCATCAGCAAATTTACTAACCCATCCCTCCACTTCCTCATCCAGTTCATTTAGAAAAATCACAAAGAGAAGGGGGCCCAGAACAGATTCCTGAGGCACAACACTGGTCACCAACCTCCATGCAGAATATGACCCATCTACAACCACTCTTTGCCTTCTGTGGGCAAGCCAATTTTGGATCCACAGAACAAA
Organism: Hemitrygon akajei; assembly: GCF_048418815.1. Lineage (NCBI taxonomy): Eukaryota > Metazoa > Chordata > Chondrichthyes > Myliobatiformes > Dasyatidae > Hemitrygon > Hemitrygon akajei. The sequence continues at coordinate 35,560,964 of NC_133138.1, read as the reverse complement.
GCCCCCTTGGATCCCATGCCTCCTTACTTTCTCAATAAGCCTTGCATGGGATACCTTATCAAATGCTTTGCTGAAATCCATATACACTACATCTACTGTTCTACCTTCACCGATGAGTTTAGTCACATCCTCAAAAAATTCAGTCAGGCTCATAAGGCATGACCTGCCTTTGACCATTCCTAATCATATTATTCCTCTCTAAATGTTCATAATCCTGCCTCTCAGGATCTTTTCCATCATCTGTTTCCTGAGGTCCCGGTATGGCTACTTGCCTAAAGCTCCTATCTATCACTTCCTCACTTTCCCTGACCAGTTGAAGGTCATTGAGCTGCATCTCCAGTTCCCTAACCTGATCCCTTAAGAGCTGCAGCTCAATGCACCTGGTGCAGATGTGACAGTCTTGGAGGCTGGGTGTCTCCCGGACATTCCACATCTGATACCCATTACAGAACACCGGCCTCACAGACATACTCTGAATTCCTCTACTCCATCTCCCACTCCTTCAACACCCACTCTATAAAGATATCTTCTTTTTAAATTGTTCCCGCCGATTTAACTTGTTGACGTCCATGTGCATGCACAGTTGTGCCTTGATCAAACCATTGAAGAAAAAATGCTCCCCTTTTATATTCTTCCTGCCGGTCTACCTCACTGATTTCCACACACCTGAGCAGTTGTGCCTTGATCAAAAACTGAAAAAAAAAATCAAATGTTGCTTGATAAACAAGCAGCGTAGGTCTTGATCTTCTTGAATCTGTCCACAAGGAGAAACAAGAACTGATTTTTTTCCACTTGTGGACACAATGCAAGTTCAGGTGCTGGCCTTGTCAATATCCTAAGCCATGTATGCTCCATTCTCTGACCAGAAGAAAAACCAAAAGATATTGCATAGTCTGGCTCTTGCCACATTCACTGGTCTTAGGAAGAGAAGGTCAGGTGCAAGTTCTCCAGCGCTGTCTTAGTAATTCATCACAGCCCTTCCTGTTCTTATTTTGTAACTGAGTACATTATTCTGCCTTTCAGAAATGTTACAACTCTTCTGAGTGGAATGAAATCTTTTGCTGTTGCTCTTGAAGGCAAGTGACATCAAGTTTTGGGATATGTCGTAGTAGTGACAAATACTGAACAAATGTAAAGTAAGACATTCATTTTCTCTTTGAAATGTTTGGATAAGCTTAAGGCACAGTTGTTTATTGCATTACTGCAGTAAATAACATCAAACAGCTATCTTTTTTGAAGTGTGGCAATATGCCACTTCTTTTGGTAAATAAATGTCTTTACTAATAACTTCTGTTGGAATTGTTTGACCTGAACCATTTAATGAATGATTCAGCAGTCTGTGGGGCAAAGGTTTGCAAATTGGCCATTTTTATCTGCAGTTTATAAAAGAATCTCTGATCCCAGCATAATGTGATTATGTATGAGCGTCTGGTGTACTAAAAAAGACTTACTAATGCAGTTCAGTTGACTGAGGTAATCATTTTAATAATGAAAAAAAACAGAGCTTCATTAAGCCAGTGACATCAGCCTGTGTCTGTTTTTATTTGTGTGTGTGTGTGTGTGTGTGTGTGTTGGACAGGAACTAACTCCATAATGTAAATCTGAAAGAAAATGAGAGAGAGAGAGAGAGAAAGAGGCAGAAAAGAGAGACAGAAAGAGAGAAGTACACTGCGGGAGGGGGTGGAGACTGGGACAGAGACAGAAAGACGGAGGCAGGCGGAGGGGGAGAAAGAGGCAGAAACAGAGACAGAGAAAAAGAGAGTAAAATTTCCTTCAAAACCCTTAAATTTCCTTCAAAACTCTTAAATTATTCTAACACCTGTGATATTCCAAAGGAGAACATAAAAACCAATGCTATCTGCAAAGATTCCTCCCCCTCCCCTGCCCATCAGTTAACCTTCATCAACCATTTTAGTTGACCCATCACTACAATGCACTGTGGACACTTTAAACCATTTTTATAATGCTGTTTGCACTGTAAATACAAGCTGGTAGTTTTGTATTTATGCTCATTTTATTCTATATCCATACTTTAATTTCTAACTTTATTTTTGTAAAATTCTTGATTACAAACAGAAAACCTACAGCACAATACAGGCCCTTTGACCTACAAAGCTGTACTAAACAGGTCTTTATCTTAGAAATTACCTAGGATTATTCATAGCCCTCTATTTTTCTGAGCTCCAGTCATCTCTTAAAAGATCCTATCGTATCCGCCTCCACCACCATTGCCAGCAGCCCATTCTAGGCACTCACCACTCTCTGCATAAAGAAACTACCCCTGACATCTCCTCTGTACCTACTTCCAAGCACCTTAAGACTGTGCCTCTCTTGCTAGCCACTCCAGCCCTGGGAAAAAGCCTCTGACTATCCATACGATCAATGCCTCTCATCATCTTGTACACCTCTATCAGGTCACCACTCATCCTCCATTGCTCCAAGGAAAAAAGGCCGAGTTCACTCAACCTATTCTCATGAGGCATGCTCCCCAATCCAGGCAACATCCTTGTAAATCTCCTCTGCACCCTTTCTATGGTTTCCACATGCATCCTGTAGTGAGGCGACCAGAACTGAGCACAGTATTCCAAGTGGGGTTTGACCAGGGTCCGAAACAGCCGCAACATTACCTCTTGGCTCCGAACCTCAAACCCACAATTGATGAAGGTCAATGCTTTTTTAACCACTGAGTCAACCTGAGTGGCAGCTTTGAGTGTCCTATGGACTCACACCTCAAGTTCCCTCTGATCCTCCACACTGCCAAGAGACTTACCATTAATACTATATTCTGCCATCATATTTGACCTACCAAAATGAACCACCTCACACTTACTTGGGTTGAACTCCATCTGCCACTTCTCAGCCCCATTTTGCATCCTATCAATGTCCTGCTGCAACCTCTGACAGCCCTCTACACTATCCACAACACCCCAACCTTTGTGGGATCAGCAAATTTACTAACCCATCTCTTTGCTTCCTCATCCAGGACATTTATAAAAATCACAAAGAACAGAGGTCCCAGAATACATCCCTGAGGCACACCACTGTTTACCAACCTCTATGCAGAATATGCACGCTCTCCATCTGTGTCTGGGTTCAGTGTCGAGCTATCAACTCGACCTTGTAAAAAAAAACCTGGAGAGGGATGGGCTCTACCAGGTTTCAGGTGCCCAAGATATGAAATACAATGAGCAATCACCAAAAGGATCGGTGCAAAGAGCTTGTCATGACAGCGCCCCGACGACTCCACCGGGGTTAAGGGCACACACACACACACACACACACACAATATGACCCATCTACAACCACTCTTTACCTTCTGTGGGCAAGCCAGTTCTGGATCCACAAAGCAATGTCCCCTTGGATCCCATAACTCCTTACTTTCTCATTAACCATGCTGACTATTCCTAATCATATTATGCCTCTCCAAATGTTCATAAATCCTGCCTTTCAGGATCTTCTCCATCAACTTACCAACCACTGAAGTAAGACTCACTGGTCTATAATTTCCTGGATTATCTCTACTCCCTTCTTGAATAAGGGAACTTCATCCGCAACCCTCCAATCCTCCGGAACCTCTCCCGTCCCCAAAGGTCATCGCCAAAGGCTCAACAATCTCCTCCCTTGTCTCCCACAGTAGCCTGGGGTATATCTCATCTGGCCCCGGAGACATATCCAACTTGATGCTTTCCAAAAGCTCCAACACATCCTGTTTCTTAATATCTACATGCTCAAGCTTTTCAGTCTGCTGTAAGTCATCCCGACAATCGCCAACATCCTTTTCCGTAGTGAATACTGAAGCAAAGTACAGTATTCATTAAGTACCTCTGCTATCTCCTCTGGTTCCATAGACACTGTTCCACTGTCACCAGGTTTATTGCACAAACTTGCTCTTTTCACTTTGACAAGGATCAAATTTATTTGCCATAATACATTTACATGTATTAGGAATTTGCTGTGGTGCGCTGGTCAGGGCACAACATGTAACAAAAATAAAAACATTCAACAATTATAAAGAGCTATGATGTTGTGGCCATTACAGAGACATGCATGGCTCAGGGGCAGGAATGGTTACTTAGAGTGCCAGGCTTTAGAAGTTTCAGAAAGGACAGGGAGGGAGGCAAAAGAGATGGGGGTGTGGCACTGTTGATCAGAGATAGTGTCACACCTGTAGTAAAGGAGGTGGACATGAAGGGATTGTCTATGGAGTCTCTGTGGATGGAAGTTAGGATTTGATTGAAACTCTAATAGATTTGTTAAACATGACCTACCACACACAAAGCCATGTTGACTCTTCCTAATAAGTCCCTGTCTATCCAAATACTTGTAGATCCTATCTCTTAGTACTCCTTCCAATAATTTACCTACTACTGACATCAAATTTACCAGCCTATAATTTCCCGGATTACTTTTAGAGCCTTTTTTAAACAACGGAACAACATGAGCTATCCTCCAATCCTCTGGCACCTCACTCGTAGATACCGACATTTTAAATATATCTGCCAGGGCCCCTGCAATTTCAACACTAGTCTCCTTCAAGGTCCGAGGGAATACCCTGTCAGGTCCTGGGGATTTATCTACTCTGGTTTGCCTCAAGATAGCAAGCACCTCCTCCTCTTCAATCTGTATAGGTTCCATGACCTCACTATGCCTTATTTCCATTGACTCCATGCCAGTTTCCTTAGTAAATATATAGATGCAAAAAACCCATTTAAGACCTCCCCCATTTCTTTTGGTTCCATACATAGCCGACCACTCTGATCTTCAAGAGGACCAATTTCATCCCTTACTATCCTTTTGCTCTTAATATACCCGTAGAAGCTTTTTGGATTATCCTTCACCTTGATCGCCAAAGCAGCCTCATGTCTTCTTTTAGCCCTCCTGATTTCTTTCTTAAGTATTTTTTTGCACTTTTTATACTCCTCAAGCACCTTATTTGCTCCCTGTTTCCTATACATGTCATACATCTCTCTCTTCTTCTTTATCAGATTTCCAATATCCCTCGAGAACTAATGTTCCTTATTCTTATTCACTTTGCCTTTAATCCTGACAGGAACATACAAACTCTGCACTCTCAAAATTTCTCCTTTGAAGGCCTCTCACCTACCAAACACATCCTTGCCAGAGAACAACCTGTCCCAATCGACGCTTTTTAGATCCTTTCTCATTTCTTCAAATTTGGCCTTTTTCCAGTTTAGAACCTCAACCCGAGGACCAGATCTATCTTTATCCATGATCATGTTGAAACTAATGGTGTTATGATCACTGGAACCAAACTGTTCCCCTACACACACTTCTGTCACTTGTCCTAACTCGTTTCCTAATAGGAGATCTAATATTGCATCCTCTCTAGTTGGTACTTCTATATATTGATTTAGAAAACTTACCTGAACACACTTTACAAACTCTAACCCATCTAGACCTTTAACAGTATGGGAGTCCCAATCAATATGTGGAAAATTAAATTCCCCTACTATCACAACTTTATGTTTCCTGCAATTGTCTGCTATCTCTCTGCAGATTTGCTACTCCAATTCTCGCTGACTATTGGGCGATCTATAATACAACCCCATTAATGTCAAGTCAAGTCAAGTCAAGTCACTTTTATTGTCATTTCGACCATAACTGCTGGTACAGTACATAGTAAAAATGAGACAACGTTTTTCAGGACCATGGTGTTACATGACACAGTACAAAAACTAGATTGAACTACGTAAAAAAAATAAACAACACAGAGAAAGCTACACTAGACTACAGACCTACCCAGGACTGCATAAAGTGCACAAAAACAGTGCAGGCATTACAATAAATAACAAACAGGACAGTAGGGCAAGGTGTCAGTCCAGGCTTCGGGTATTGAGGAGTCTGATAGCTTGGGGGAAGAAACTGTTACATAGTCTGGTCATGAGAGCCCAAATGCTTCGGTGCCTTTTCCCAGACGGCAGGAGGGAGAAGAGATTGTATGAGGGGTGCATGGGGTCCTTCATAATGCTGTTTCCTTTGCGAATGCAGCGTGTAGTGTAAATGTCCGTGATGGCGGGAAGAGAGACCCCGATGATCTTCTCAGCTGCAGGGTCTTGCGATCCAAGATGGTGCAATTTCCAAACTAGGCAGTGATGCAGCTGCTCAGGATGATCTCAATACAACCCCTGTAGAATGTGATGAAGATGGGGGGTGGGAGATGGACTTTCCTCAACCTTTGTAGAAAGTAGAGACGCTGCTGGGCTTTCTTTGCTATGGAGCTGGTGTTAAGGGACCAGGTGAGATTCTCTGTCAGGTGAACACCAAGAAATTTGGTGCTCTTTACGATCTCTACCGAGGAGCCGTTGACGTTCAGCAGGGAATGGTCGCTCTGTGCCCTCCTGAAGTCAACAACCATCTCTTTTGTTTTGTTCACATTAAGAGACAGGTTGTTGGCTCTGCACTAGTCCATTAGCCGCTGCACCTCCTCTCTGTAAGCTGACTCATCGTTCTTGCTGATGAGACCCACCACGGTTGTGTCATCGGCGAACTTGATGATGTGTTTCGAGATGTGTGTTGCAGCACAGTCGTGGGTCAGCAGAGTGAACAGCAGTGGACTGAGCACGCAACCCTGGGGAACCCCCGTGCTCAGTGTGATGGTGTTGGAGATGCTGCTCCCGATCCGTACTGACTGAGGTCTCCCAGTCAGGAAGTCTAGGATCCAGCTGCAGAGGGAGGTGTTCAGGCCCAGTAGGCTCAGCTTTCCAATCAGTTTCTGAGGAATGATGTGGTCATACCTTTCCTGTTTCTCAGCTCCACCCATGTGGGCTCGGTAGACAAGCCCATTAATCTGTCTTGCCTGAGTACTGCTGTAACATTTTCCCTGGATAGCAATGCACCCCCCCCCCCCCCACCCTTCATCCCTCTGCCTCTATCACGTCTGAAACATCAGAACCCTGGAACATTAAGCTATCAGTCCTGCCCCCCGCCCCCCCCCCCCGTAGCCAAATTTCACTAATGGCTACAATGTCATAATTCCACGTATCAATCCACACCCTCAGCTCGTCAGCCTTCCCCACAATACTCCTCACATTGAAATAGACACACCTCAGAAGATTATTACCACCACACACAACCCTTCTATTTGTTAATTTGCATGAACCTTTAACATCATTTATTTTCACCCCCGCTCCACTATCTGCTCTGGAACTCTGGTTCCCATACCTCTACAAATCTAATTTAACACCCCCTCCCCAAGGCACTAACAAACCTCCCTGCAACAATATTGGTCCCCTTGTAGTTCAAGTGCAACTGTCGACATTGCTCACTGCCTTGGCATTCAATCAACGTAACTGAAGTCCTCTCCCACTCTGGACAATACTTCTTCTCCCAGTAAGTTACAAAAACCTGAAAGCACGTACCACCAGTCTCGAGGATGGCTTGTTATAAGAATATTGAAAAGTCCCTAATACAATAAACATGCACTCCTGGTCTCACAGTCTACCTTGCTGTCATCTTGCAGCTTATTATCTGTCTGCACTGCACTTTCTCTGTAACTGTAACAATTTATTCTGCATTCTGTTATTGTTTTCCTTTCTACTACCTCAATGCACTGTGTGGAGATCTATATGGATGGCACGCAGAAGAAAGTTTTTCATTGTAACTTGGTCCATTTGACAATAATAATCCATCTTACCAATTTACCAATGAACTGTGTCATTTAAAGCAGAGTTTGTTGGGTTCTTGGTTAGTCAGTGTGTCAAAGGTTACAGGGAGAAGTTAGGAGAAAGTGTTTGAGAAGGATAATAAATCAGCCATGATAGAATGATGGAGCAGATTTAATGGGCTGCATGGCTGCATTCTGCTCCTGTCTTATGGTCTTATGTGCCTAACATACTAACATCCTTCCTCAAGTGAGGAGATCATCATGAGACAATACCTCAGATATGGTCTCGGCAGTATCCTATAAACAGTTATGCAATCAATATCCCTCAATGAACCAGGAAAAAAAGGAAGGCTTAGAGAATCCGGCATCTCAGAATGAGGCCATTCTGCCCATTTTGCCCTTGCCAGCTTCTTAATACAACAATGTAAACTGTCTCATTTCTGTAAATATTTCTTGTCCCTTTTCACAGCAGTAAGTGAGTCTCTTATCAGCGCCCTTCCATACAATGCATTCAATCACAACATGCTGTCTAATAATATTCTGTCCCTGGTATTTTTTCTAATTACCACAATATGGGATTTAAATACAGCAAAAATTACCACTGCTGATGGGTCTCAGCCAGAAATGTCAACTGTTTACCATAGATGTTGCCAGACCCACTGTGTTTCCAGCATTTTGTGGAGGAAGTTTGGATTTCCAGCTTCTGCAGACTTTCTTGTGTTTGAAAAATTACTGCTCTCTATGTTATGTCTCTCATTCCTTCCTCCAATCATGTTAAAATTATACCCTCTTGCATTAGACATTGCTAACTAGCTATGCACTCTACTCAAGCCTCTTATCCTGTACACCACTGTCAAATTGCCTCTCATCCTCCTTCATTCCAAAGAGAAAAGCTTGAGATTACTGGAACTTTCCTTTGCACCTTCGTTAAAGCTTCTACATCCTTCCTATAATGAGGTGAGCAGAGCTGAACACAATACGCCAAGTGTGATCTAACAGGGATTTTACAGAGCTGCAATATTACTTGGCAGCTCTTGAACTCAATCCCCTGATGAATGAAGGCCAACAAACAAATGCCTTCTTAACAACCTGATCAGCATGTGTGGCAATTTTGGGGGATCCGTGGACATGGATCCCAAGATCCCTCTGTTCCTCCACACTGCTAGAAATATGATCAAGGGGCTAGAATTGGAGGAACAAAGGTATTTCAGGGAATAATTAGATCACAGGAGGTTGAAGAGAACAGAAGCAAAAAGGCTTCACCAAAAGGACTGCTGTTTGTTCAGGAAACTGGCTCACCATGACCTTCTCAATGTCAATTGGAAACTGAGCAATAAATAAGATCCCATAAACAAGACTCACAATCCTTTAACATAGAAGGTAGAACAGTATGTCATAGGAGCAGGCCATTCTGCCCTCATTGTAGTGCCAAACCCTCCTACCTACACCATGACCGTATCCCTCTATTTTCCTTATGTCTCTGTGCCTAACCAAATGTCTCTTAAAAGCCTCGAATGTATTTGCCTCTACTACTATACCAGGCAGCGCATTCCTGGAATCCAAGACTCTTAAAGTTAAAAATTCACTCCTCACATCGCCATTTAACCTACCCCATCTGGTAGGTTTCAGCCCTGGGAAACAGATACACTGTATCCACTCTATCTACTGTATACCTCTCAATCTTATAAATGCCTATCAAAACTGCCCTCAGCTTCCGGCACTCCAGAGAAAACAACCGAAGTTTATCCAGACTTTTGTGATAGCACATGTCCTATAACCCAGGCAGCATCCTGGAAAAACTCCTCTGTACCCTCTCCAAAGTCTCAACTTCCTTCCTCTAGTGGAGTGACCAGAACTGTACACAACCAGCATTTTATTAAGGTGCAACATAACCTCCTGATTTTTGAACTCAATGCCTCAACTGAAAAAAAAGCAAGCATTCCATAAGCCTTCTTAACTATCTTATTGACCTGTGTAGCCGCTTTCAACGAGCTAGGAACTTGGATCCCAAGATCTCTCTGTTCAGCAAAATTGTTAAAGATCTTTAAATAAATTAATATAAAATTAGATGGATAGGATTACATTTGTTTTCCTGTCAAATCAGCTTGGTGTGATTGTGTTGAATTCCAAGCCAGGCGATCATGCGGTAACACCCCAGAGACATGTCCACAAAGGTTTGACCTGTCTGTGGAAACAGATTATAAAGACATAAATGTAGTTATTATTGATAAGTCAAGTCAAGTTTATTGTCATTTAACTATATACATGTATATAATGTAAATAACCATATAATGTATATAGAAATGAGATACGGTTCTCTGAACATAAAACACAATAATGTAAAGATAAAATCTACAGATGAATCGCACATGAATAACGTACTAAAATGCATTAATGCTAAATATTGTAAGGTACGGAACAAATTAAGCAGTGACTCTTTGAATACAATGTGGCAGAGGTTCAGAAGCCTTAAGGCCTGGGATAGGAACTGTTTCTCACCTTGACCATTCTTGTTTTTATACATCAGAGTCTCCTGCCTGATGGTAGAAAGTCAAAGAGGATGCTGGATGGATGGGTAGGATCTTCAATAATTTATCAGCGCTTCCGATAAATGCCCCCGATAGATGGTAGGGAGACACGATGAACCACTCAGCTGTTCTCACAGTCCTGTGTAGGGAATTCCAGTCCAATGAGGGGCTGTTCCCATAGCAGCTGGAGATGTAACTTGTTAGCATGCCATCAATGGTGCTCCTGTAAAACACAGTTAAGATGGGAGGGGTGAGCCTTACTTGCCTCAATCTCCTTAGGAAGTGGAGGCACTGCTGTGCCATCTTGTTCAGGGAGGTGATAAGGAGCAGAAATATCCCCTCCAGCTTCTCCCAATGTCCGGATATTGTTTCTAAAGGTTATTCTGCCTGTGTCCTAAAGTCCGGCCATAAGGTTTCCCCAGCCCATGCCTATGATTGGTTGTATCTGATGATGACAATTACATTTATGCAGATCTATTGTAGGTGGCTGCTGAGTCCAAGTTGTAAGTGACATAGACGTCCACAATAAGGACACAAAAGCTCTGGTGGATCTGGAAGTGGAACTGCTGCTATTGCTTTTCTTCATTGTCAAGCAGTGATTAGTACTGCTTGCCATCTCTCTTCTTAGTTATTGTGAGCGTCTCCAACCAAGGCTCACCAGCCACTCTGGTCTTGTGCACTCTGTTCCAGCCATTTTGGTACAAGTCCATTGTGTGCAATGTTAGCTTTCATGCAGAATTTGAACCTCTTACCTCAATTCCTATACCTATACATGGAGCCTAATCACGGGGAAAGGTTCTGTACCAGCACAGGAATACCTTGCTCCTTCTTCAAACAATCTTTGATCAACCTAAGGGGAACTTGAGATGGAACTTTTTCACTCAGAGGGTGGTGAGATTGTGGACCGAGCTGCCAGTGGAAATGGTGGATATAGGTTCAATTGCAACAATTAAGAGAAATTTGGATAAGTACCTGGAAGGGGTGGATATAGAGGGCTATGGTCTGCATGAAGATCGAGGGGACAAGGCAGGTTAATATTTCAGCATGGACTAGATGGGCTGAAGGATCTGTTACTCTGATACAGAGTTCTATGACTCCATTTTATGGGGAGTATGGAGTTACGTTCCTCTCGGACAATTACGTAGCAGTACTGAGCCAGAAGGTCCTTTGATTCTGTAGTTGGCGGAGCTTGCATTCGCACAGCACTGATCACATCCCTTTTACATGAGCTCAAAGCATCCTGTTGCCACTGAAATACTTTTGACATCTGTTCATTGTTTTAACGTAGACAGCCCAGATGCTAAAAACAAGCACAGCAAGATCCGACAAGCTCAAAGATCAGTTACTTGGTCTGCTGAGTCAGAGAGTATCTGCAGGAGGAAAAGAATTGTCAAAGTTTATGATTAATAGACGCATAGAAATTGTGGCAAGGTAAAGGTTAATATGATGTGCAGGCACGGACAGCTTATAGATAGTGTGCAGTCAGCCCAGGGAAGAAACATCCTTGAGAGCATAGCTTCCTTTTTGCACAACATTGGGCTGGAGCCATTGCCATACCAAGAGAAGACAAGGATGGAAATGACTGGTTCTAGTGTGACACTTACTATTGGATAGTTATTTTACTAATTCTGAAGTATTATTGGCCTCCAATGCAGCTTCCATTGGCTAGTAATACCTGTAATATTGTAGTATGGATGGTGATTTGGGTGGTATGGTGGAGATATGTCTCTACCCTGCAGGTCACCCTTGGACAAAGTGTAGCACATACTTAGCCCCCGATCAGAGTCACCCGAAGCCATGGGGGCAGGTGGTGGATGGCCGTACGAGCAGTCGGTGCAAATCACAAGTCCTGGTTCTGCAACCACTGACACCAGGCAATTTCTGAAAAGTATTGATAATGGCTGGTGTCACATGACTTGTAAAACCACTGCCTAGAGGACGGCAATAGCAAGCCACTTCTGTAGACAAATTTGCCAGGAATGATCATGATCATAAATGTGATCACATACATCATACGACATGGCAAAAAATGAAGATGATGGATGGTTATTTCAGCAAATAGGGAATTTGGACTTCCAAAAGGTTATCTTTTGGTCAATATCTGTATTCACCTTGTGGATTTTTGTATAAAAATGTCATTTCTTTGTTCAGACTTTAGAACAGTTTGGTGACAGGGGACATGCTGTTCTCCTTTTGCACTCGTGAATAATGTGTGATTGAGGAATGAATGGTATTCAGAGTCCAGTTAACCAACAATAACACATCATTACATTGAGGTACTAAAAGAAAACAGGATGCAGAATATAAAGTTGAAATTACAGAGAGAGCAGAGTTTGGGCTGACATACAGTGCAAGGGAGATGGCAAAGTAACCTGAGAGAGCATGAGTTCATCTTTTAGCAATGAGAGGTCCATTGAAGTGGCTGATGACAGTGGGATAGAATCTCTCCTTAAGTCTGATGACAAGTGGTATCAGGCTTTTGCATCATCTGCCCATTGGTCTTCACTGGAAGCCATCAAGCTTTACAACTCCTCCCTCGGAGTGCCAGACACCCTGAGCCAATAGGCTGGTCCTGCACTTATTTCCACTTGGCATGATTTACTTATTATTATTTAATTATTTGTGGTTTTATATTGCTATATTTCTACACTATTCTTGGTTGGTGCGACTGTAACGAAACCCAATTTCCCTCGGGATCAATAAAGTATGTCTGACTCTCTGTCTGTTTGTCAAGTTGTTAAAAAAAACTCATCCGATTGTTTTTAGAAGAATAAAACTGGTGTCCCTACCTTATCTGGCCTCTACTTGATACCAGACCCATAGCAAAGTGACTAAATTCTAGTCTTTTAAATGACTTCCCCAACCATCAGGATTTTGAATCAAAGGGGATAATTTCACTCAACTTCACTTGCCCATCATTGAGTAGTTCCCACAACTAATGGACTCACTTTCAAGGGCTTTTCTCATGTTCTCAATATTTTTGCTTTTTTTAATTATTATTATTTTTATTATTTTTTCTTTTTCTATTTGCATAGTTTGTTGTCTTCTACACTTCAGTTGAATGCCCCAGTTGGGCAGACTTCTATAGATTCTGTTATTGTTATTATTCTATAGATTTATTGAGTATGCCCACAAGAAAATAAATCTCAGAGTTGTATGAAGTGACATATAAGTACTTAGATTATAAATTTACTTTGAACCTTCAACTTTCAACTTTAAAATAGTCCAAAAAAATCACTCTAATTTGGGCAATGAATGCTGGCCTTACTCTTTAAACCTCATTCTAAAGAAATGTATGCCTGGAATGAGCTGCCTAAGGAAGCAGTCAAAGTGGTTACATTGCAAAACAGAAAATAGAACACAGAATACTACAGCACAGAAGCCATTCAGCCCATGCTGTTGTGCTGACGTTTTAACCTACTGTTTAAGTATTTGGGTTGTACATGGAGGGGAAGGACTTGGAGGATTGTGAGCTGAATATGGAACTAGTCTGGAGGATGGTTAGTATGGATCCGCTGGGCTGAAGGGCCTGTTGCACTACTGTATCACTCTATAACTCTAAAAATATAAATAAGAAGAAAATGTTCTGGCCTAGCAATAGGAGTTTGGCAATTGCCGTGCCAAAAAAAAATTAATTGTCAAACAAAAAGATTAAATTTATTTAAATTGTTTAACATTCTTCCTGTGACTCATTGACCAGAACAAAACACATTAGTTGCAGTGTGGTCCATCTGGCTTAAATGAGATCTTGTATTTTACTGATCGCCTTAGTAATTCCAAGTAGTTTGTTAATATTAAGGAGAATTAATTCATGTAGACACCAAGTTACATTCAATATCAGCGATCACTCAATGGGTAGTACACTAATGGTTAGATAACATCAATAGAAAGTGTTGGAAATGCTCTACAGAGTGAACATTATGCATAGAACTTATGATTGGACCTGAAATATTAAATCTGTATCTTTCTTCACAGATGCTGCTTGACTTGCTCAGTGGTTTGATCATATTCTGCAGATTCTCAGAATTTTAAATTTCACCTTTCCTCTCAGATCCAAGTGCCCTGATACAGCACCTGGTCCAACGTTGTTCTTTACCATCCTCTTGCGTGCATTAGAAGTGTCAATGGTGGCTTGACCTTTCACTCCAAGTGTGTGCCTGAACAAGCATCATCTACTGATGAACAATCTGATGGAGGAATTCAATGGATGGAGCAGCATCTGTAGGAAGAAAGAATTACTGATCTTTTAGCTCAGTCCTAATGTTAAGCATGAGAGATTCTGCAGATGCTGGATGCACAAAATGCTGGAGGAACTCTGCAGGTCCAACAACACCTATGGAGAGGAATAAGCTATCGACATTTTGTGCTGAGACGCTTCATCAGGATCGGGAATAAAGGGAGAAGATGACAGAATAATGAGGTGGTGGAGGGGAAGGATATGAGCTAGACGGTGTAAGGTGGCTAGCTTCACCTATCACCTTTTTTGCTACTAGCTTGCATTCCTTCCCCTTCCCCACCTTCTTATTCTGGTATCTTAAGACCATAAAACATAGGAGCACAATTAGACCATTCAGCCCATCGAGTCTGCTCCACTAGACTCTTCCCCCTTCTATTCCAGTCCTGTTGAAGGTCTCAGCCAGAAACATGCGCTGCCTGACTTGCTGAAATTCTTCAACATTTTGTGCTTGTTGCTCCTAATATTAAATTTGTTTACAGATGCTGCTATACCTGCTGACTTCTGTTTTTTTTGTTGCAGATTTTCAGAACCTGTAAATTTTTACCTTGGCTCTCAGATTCAATGCCCTGACACAAAACCTGATTCAACACTGTTCTTTCTTATCTTCGTCCATACTTCATCGCCTATGTCAATGGCTGCGTGGATCTTTCATGCTACATCAGTGTCATCTACTGATAACCGATCTGCTGGAGGAACTCCATGGGTTCAGCAGCATCTGTCGGAAGAAAGGGACTGTTGATTTTTTGGCACAGTCCTAATGAAGGGTTTTGTCCAAAATCTCTGACAATTCCTTTCCTCCTACAGACACTGCCTGACCTGCTGAGTTCTTCCAGCAGATTCTTTGTTGCAACAGATTCCAGCATCTGCAGGTTTTTGTATTTCTCAAGGAGAGAGCTGCAACGCTATTGGGTTATTTGTTCCAGGTGAAACGCCCAGTCAGAGCTGTCCAATGGATGGAAAAGACCCTTTGACACTTCATTAAAGAGCCAATATTTATTAATTTATTTGTTTCTTTGTTTATTGATTTATTTATTTGACTCATACAGTAAAACAAGTAATGTTGTGTCAGCAACCAACACAGTCTGAGGTCTGTGCTAGAGGCAGCCTGCAAGGGTCATAAAGCAACAGGCCCTTCTGGCCTAATGAGTCGCACTGCCTAGCAACCCATCTATTTAACACTAGCCTAATTACAGGGCAATTTACAATGACCAGTTAACCTGCACATCTTTGTTTTTTTTTTGGATACATCATGGAGTAGGCCCTTCTGGCCTTTCTATCTGCGTCGGCCAGCAACCCACAATTTTAACCCTAAGCTAATCACAAGACAATTCACAATGACCAATTAACCTACCAACCGGTACGTCTTTAGACTGTGGAAGGAAACCAGAGCCCCCCCCCCCCCCCACCCCGAGGAAACCCACGTGGTCATGGGGAGAATGTACAAACTCCTTACAAACAGTGCTGGAATTGAGCTCTGAACTCCAGAACACCCCAGCTGTAATTGTGTCATACCCGCCACTACGATACCAAGTTGCCCCTGTTATCTGTTGATTAATGTCATGATAGTTACTTGGCCTTTATTATTCTGTGTTGTAACTGGTTTGCATGAATGTTAAATCACTGAATAGCAAGGATAACAACAATCAACAATGGACTTGAGGCAAACACGAGGAAATCTGCAGATGCTGGAAATTCAAGCAACACACACAAATGCTGGTGGAACACAGCAGGCAGCATCTATAGGAAGAAGCGCTGACAACGTTTCAGGCCGAGACCCAGTCAAGGGTCTCAGCCTGAAACATCGACAGTGCTTCTTCCTATAGATGCTGCTTGGCCTGCTGCATTCCACCGGCATTTTGTGTGTGTTGAATGGACTTGAGGCGTTATGATAGTGTAATGGTTAGCACAACACTTTTACAGCTCGGGGCATTGGAAATCGGTGTTCAGTTCTGGCATTCTTGTACATTCCTTTCAGTCTCCACATGCCCTTCCTCTGGTTGCTCTGGGTTCCTCCCACAGTCCAAAGACGTACCCATTAGTTTGTTAATTGGTCATTGTAAACTGTCCTGTGATTAGGCTAGGGTGTGACAAATAAAGCTAATGCAAGTGTTATCTGAATACACAGCAGAGCCAACACATAATCCACTATTTTATCTCTGTAAACATAGTCCCAAAGATTCAGAGCCAACAGACATTTGGCTGATAAGAAGTTCAATGTCAAAGCTCTCAAGGGCCCCACAATATGAGCTCTTCCCAAGACACAAAATCTCACACATCCCAGTCAACTCCTTTTTGATTCTTTAGGAATTCAATGCTCAAAGTTCAAAATTCAAAGTACGCATCGCCATATACTATCTTAAGATTCATTTTCTTGCAAACATTTACAAGAAAGTATACTATAAAGTTTATGAAAAACTGTACAAAACCAAGACTGACAATAATTTAACGTGCAAAAAGAGAAAAATCATACCAGCAATAAATAAAAATAAAGGTAAATAAATAATACTGAAAACATGAGTTGCATTGGTCTACTTCCAACCTTGAAAGTGAATCAATAGGTTATAGTCAGTTGAGTGTTAATGTGACTGACGTCAAAAGTCACTCCACTTCTAAATCACTTTGGATTGGTGATTTCATGGAGCTGGGGTCCAAAGTTGGGATATATTCCTTTGGATTTTCCTCAAGATAATATTGAATCTCAGGACGAATGGTTCCCAATGAGAATTGGAAAACTGCTGTTATTTCTTATTCAATATTGTAAGTCAGTGTAGCCTTACCAATCTGACGGTCCTTGTATGGCATACCAGAGCTATTCAACTCAGAACCACATGGAGACAGCTGAATTCACAATTAAGAATGATTGGAAGTTAGTTACTTAGTGAAGCCTTGGATTCACTTCAAGGATTTCTCCTTCTCATAGTTCAAGGTTTATTTCATATTTTTTATTAAAATGTCTAAAAGAAATCATCCAAGCTCACATTCTGGATGGCTCCATCAAAATAATGAGTCTTATATTTGGGACTGACTCAGGCTCTAGAGTAGTTCCATAACTGCCATACTCTGGACTCCCACAGACATTCTCCCTGTCCATTCTCAGTCTCATTCTCTACTTCAGGCGATCCAAAGAGATGCTGTTGAACTCACACTGACTCCCATTCACCCACCTTTTCTCTGCACTCCCTTTCAATTCAACAAGAGATTCTGTGAAGTGCATCACTTGTGTTAACATCCTAAGGATGTACTAGAGGCAGCCCACAAATATTGCCACACATTTCAGCACCAACAGCGCCTGACCTCTGAAGTCCAGGTCCAGTGGTTGAACAAATGTTACAAACTGGGGTCTTCCTTGGTTGCAGTGGATGACCACTACATCCTCCAGGCCTTGTCATGCCCTTCGTTTTCCACAAAGCACTGTAGAGCTGCCTCCCTGGCCATTGGATCTCACTGTAGATCTCATCAGCCTAGTCTGCCGCCGCTGACTTTTCACGCTAGGGCAGCATGGCACTAACTCACTGAGATTTGAGGGCCACTGGCTACCCTCACCTGCTTTAGCCTGCCTGTCAAAGCAATGTACTGGGGTGTGGCCGCTGTCACAGGCAAACAGCTACTTGGAGCCATAGAGGAGAGCTGAATGTCACCAAAGGTGAGTGAACTGCCCCAGAATGAACATTTCAAGCCCCTTCACCAGAGGTGCTAGCCCTCCCTGGACACCCCATATATAACTTTATGTATAATTTGTGTATAACATACTACATGTACTGTGTATGCCCTCTCAAACTAAGTGCACGTGGTGAGGATGCAAGGTTTTTCATTGACTCTGTAGCTCACCTTACCTGTGGATGTGACAATAAACGTAACTTTATTCCACAAGCAATGGTCACACGTCAAAGGTCTCTACGACTTGCACAAATTGTCTCCTTTTGCATGTTGGTTGTTTATCAGTCGCTGTGTGTAATTTTTCATTGATACTATTCCATTTCTTCTTTTTACTGTGAATGTCTGCAAGAAAATGAATCTCGAGGTAGTATATGGTGACAGATACATACTCTGATAATAAATTTACTTTGTACTTTGACTTGACATAGTTTGACCAGGTTAATCTCACTCTCCAGTCCCTGTTGCTCCCTGGAAGTTGTTTGTACATTCTCCCCGTGACCTCATGGGTTTCCTCCAGGTGCTCCAGTTTCCTCTCGCAGTCCAAAGATGTACCAGGTGGTTGGATAATTGGTCATTGTAAAATGTATCACGTTTAGGCTAGGATAAAATCGGGAGATTGCTGGGTTGTGTGGCTTGAAGGCTGGAAGGACAGATTCCGCACCGTATCTCAGTAAATAAATAAAAAGTGGTTTTTGCTTTGTTTCATAGATTGGTTTAATGGTTGGAAAATGTGCTCCAGGTACCAAATTTTCTCTGCATAATAAAAATCTTGCATTTCATGGAATCATAGCATCATAGAGAAGTACAGTACAGAAACAGGCCCTTCGGCTCATCTAGTCAATGACAAAACCATTTAAGTCGCTATTCTTAATGACCTGCACCTAGACTATAGCTGTCTATATCCTGCCTATCCATGTATCTAGCCAAACCTCTCTCTTAAACATTGTAATCAAGCTCGCTTGGGCCATTTGTGCTGGCTCATTCCACACTCTCACGGTTCTCTGAGTGAAGAAATTTCCCCTTATATTCCCATTAAAGTTGTCACCTTTCACCGTCAAGCCATGACCTCTGATTGTAGTCCCACCCATTCTCAGTGGAAGAAGACTGCCTGCATTTATGCTATCTACAGTATACCCTCATCATTTTATATACCTCTATCAATTTGAATCATTTGCCAAACATCTTAAATCTGTGGTTCCTTACTGTTAAACCTTATCAAGGAGACCACTCTCCCATTGTTTGTACCTCAAGTTTTGTTAAATACACTCAGTGGCCATTTTATTAGTTACACCTGTACACCTGCTCATCAAAGGAAATATCTAATGAACAAACCATGTGGCAGTAATTAAATTCATAAAATGATGCAAACATGGTCATGAGGTTCAGTTGTTCAAACCAAAAATCAGAATGGGGAAGAAATGTGATCTAAGTGACTTTGACCATGGAATGATTGTTGGTGGCCGACAGGATGGTTTGAGTGTCTTAAAAGCTGTTGATCTCCTGGAAGTTTCCGCACACAGCATTTCAAGCGTTTGTAGCAAATGCTGCAAAACAAAAAAAAAGGGAAAAAAAACACACACACACACTTCCAGTAAGCAGCAGTTCTGTGGCCGAAAATATCTTGTTAATGAGAAAGTACAGAGGAGAATAGCCAGACTGGCTCAAGTTGACAGAAGGATGACGGTAACTCAAATAACCACACATTATAGTAGTGGTGTGCAGAAGAGCATCCATGAATGCATAATGCGTTGAACCTTAAAGTGGATGGACTACAGCAACAGAAGACCATGCAACCGCATTGAGTCGCCACTCTATTAGGTACAGGATGTACCTAATAAAGTGGCTACTGAGTGTGCATTTAGCACATTTTTTATTGAATAACGTCCCTCCTTCAACTTATTTTCTCTGCAGGGAGCCGCAATGGTCCTTGCTAATAACTCTGTTTTTTTTTTAATCCAACCCTCCCTAGGTCTCTGTTTGTGATTAACCTTTTTTGGAAAGTGAAACTGGTAGTCAAAGTCATATTAGTTACAACTCTGGCATGTGATGCATAATTGATAAGGGTATATGATACGATATGCCTGCCCAGTTCATTATAGCCTAATGCACTTTCCTGGTTAGATCTGCTGTACCAGCAGCTGTAGACATCCGTAGGTAATCAATCACTCATGAGGTAATACAAATCACTCCTTGTTTCAACAGTGGATCATTTAATTAAAGATCCTGCTGCAAAGAATTATTCACATGTTCCAGACTCTGGAGAGAAGAGCACAATGAGGAATCCAGTGAAATTATTACTATAATTTTGTTGAAGTACCCAGGAGTGGGCTATTATCATCTCAATGTCTCATTGCCTTCCGATTCTACTGTGCAAAAGCAGCCATTAAACCACCACTCTGTTGGGAAAAAATGAAGGAGCATTATCATTGCTGAATTCTCTGGAATGCCAACAATGAAATAACATAATTTATGTTTACACATCTTGGGTAAGTGATGCATGCATGAACTTGCATTTGTATGAATAGATACATGCACAAAAGACCATAAGACAGAGGAGCAAATGTAGGCTATTTAGCCCATCAAGTCTAATCCACCATTTCATCATGGCTGATTACTTACCCTCTCAATCCTTTCTCCTGCCTCCTTCCCATAACCATTAAGCACATTGACATGAAACGTTGTCATAGGAAGGCAGCATCCATCATCAGGGATCCCCATTACCCAGGTTATACTCTTCTCATTGCTGCCATCAGGAAGTTGTAAAAAAGCCTCAGGACTTGCACCACCAGGTTTCAGAAAAGTTACTACCCCTCAGCCATCAGGCTGTTAAACAGATTAGGATAACTTCAATCCACTTTACTTGCCTTGTCATTGAAAACTTTCCACAACCAGTGAACTCACTTTCAAGGATTCTTCATCTCATGTTCTCATTACCTATTGCTATTTACTTATAACTGCATTTGCACAGTTTGTTGCTGCCTTCATGTTTGTTGAATGCCCTAGTTGGTTGGTCTTCCATTAATTCTGTTATAGTTACTATTCTATAGATTTGTTGAGTATCCCCACAAGAAAATGAATTACAGGGTTGTATATAGTAACATATACAGTATGTACGTTGATAGTAAAATGTACTTTGAACTTTAACACGTGCCCTGACTAATCAAGAATCTATCAGCTTCTGCAACTGACTGGGAGAATGAATTCCACAGATTCACCGCTCTCTGGCTAAATAAATTCATGCTCATCTCCATTCTTAATAGGCATACCTCTATTCTGAGACTTTGCCCTCTGATAATAGCCTCCCCACCAGAGGAAACATCCACTCCATATCCACTCTATCGAGGCCTTTCAACATTCAATAGGATGGAATGAGAAATTCTTCTGAATTCAGGAGAATACAGTCCCAGAGCCATCAATTGGAATCATTTTCGAGAACCTCTTACGAGCCCACTGCAGTATCAGCACATCGTTTCTTAAAGGACCCAAAACTGCTCTCAATACTCCAATTGAGGCTGTACCTGTCCCTTACAAAGCCTCAATATTACTGCTTTGCTTTTATATTCCAGTTCTCTCAAAGTGAACGCTAACATTGCATTACCTTCTTCAAAACCAAGTCAACCTGCAAATTAACTTTTAGGCATTCTGCACAAGGTTACCCAAATCTCTTTGCACTTCAGATTTTTGAATATTCCCTCAATTTAGAAATTAGTATATGATTTTATTTCTTCTACTAAAGTGCATGACCATACAATTTTGCCTCTTCTTTGCTTATTTTCCTAGTCTGTGTAAGTCTTTCTGTAGCCTCTCTACTTCCTCAACCCTACTTGTCCCTCCATCTATCTTCCTATCATCTGCAAACTTGGCTATAAAGCCATCAATTCCATCATCCAAATCATTGACATATAACATAAAAAGAATTGGTCCGAACATAGACCCATGTGAAGCACCACTGGTCACTGGCAACCAAGCAAAAAAGCTCCCTTTATTCACACACTTTGCAGATCAGCTGATGTTCTATCCATTCTAGTATATTTCCTGTAATACCATGGGTTCGTAGTTTGTTAAGCAGCCTTACGTGTGGTACCTTGTCAAAGGTCTTTTGAAAATTCAAGTACACAACATCAACCAATTCTTCTTCGACTCACACACACATCCATACATACACTAACACACATATCAATACAGCAAATATAACTTCCCCAGTGATACCATTTCAAAAGATCTGTCCTGGGCCAACATGTAACTTCAAATTATGAAGAAAGTTCCGGCTTGCCTCTACTCCCTTGGGAGTTACAAAACATAACAATGGTGATGAATAAGTTTTAACCTGTTGAAGTGCAGTGCATTTTTTCCTTTGCAAGAGGAGAGAGATGTTTGAGTTTTTGAAAATGTGCAGTGAAATGTTGGAGTTTAAAAAAGGTAGAAAATGGATGAAAGTCACATTGAGAACCAAGAGATAATAACAATAAATTTTAAAAAACAGAAATGACTGGCTATATTGGAAAGATAGACATGCCTGACTGCCAAAGAGATAACTGGATATTGTATACTGAGTGAATTAAGCAGTATTTTAAAGCAAATTAAATACCCAATTCAAAGCGAGTGCCAGTTTTGCTGAGTGCAATAGATGGAAAAGCATACAGTTTGCTTAGAAGTTTAAATATTCCAACCAAACTGGCTAAAGTGACCGATGCTGATATTGTGAAAATAATGCAGGAATATTTAGAACAAACCCATTGTTGATTAGGAATAAGCAGAATCAAAAGAAAGGGGATTCCATTTCAGCTTATGTGGCTAAATTGAAGAAATTGTCTGAGCATTGCCAATTCAGTGATGGCTTAATAAGAGAGATTCCTTAGTTTCAGGAATCTTACAAGAAAACATTAAAAAGTTTCTCCTAACTGAAGCACAACTCACACTTACAGTTAAAGAGTAGTTGAAATTGTTGCATCAATGGAAACAGCAGAAGGAGACACAAATGAGCTGTTGTCAGCAATGAAAGTGAGCACAAACAAAATTGCAAGGTCTAGAAAGAAACATGCCTTGCCAAACAAATTGTGTTGCCATTGTGGCAGAGGCTCACATTCATCGGATAAATACAGGTTTCAGGGCAGAACTTGCAGAAAATGCAAAATAAGTAGGAAACATATAAAGAACATTCTAGGCATACAGGAAGAGAAAAAGAAAAAAGTCAAGTTACCATTTCAAAAAGAGCACTATTCTGCATGCTGGTGATGAAAAGTCTGATCATAATGAGAGTAACACAGGACTGAATAGCCTTGGGATTTACAAGGTAAAAATTAACAAGAGACAAGCAAAATGGCTTACAGTACACCAGAAGTGAACGGCAAATCAATTAAAATGGAATTGGACACTGGTTCAGCTGTTTCAGTCATTCCACAAAATGAGTTTGAATGGCATTTCAAAGATATTGAACTGACACCTGTAGATATCCAACCAAGAACTTATACTGCAGAAAAAGATAATTCTTGTAGGAATGACATTTGGAACAATGAAATACAAGAACCGAAAAGCCGCATTGGACTTGTATGTGGTAAAAACTGGAGGGCCAGCATTGTGGGGCCGTGATTGGCTGAGACTTGATTAGAGATCTATTCACCACTTGCATGTTATATTTTCTGTTACATAGTCAACAGAAAGCAAATTAAGAAAGGTACTGGATGATGGCACAGCAGTGTACAAGGACTGCACTGAAAAACTTAAGCATATCAACATTAAAATTGCGTTAAATAAAAATGTCACACCAAAGTTTTACAAAGCCTGTCCAGCTCCTGCTACCATCGGCGATAAAGTAGCCAGTTGAGCTAGATCACATGGAGGTTGAAGGAATTTTTTTCCAAGTTTGAGTGAAGACCATAGGAAACACCAATGTGCACAATAGCCAAGAAGGATGGCTCTGTCAGGATCTGTGGTGATTTTAAGATCATCATCAACCCAGTACTGAAAGTAGATCAATACCATCTGCCCAGGTTAGCGGATATCTTTGCAAACCTTTCTGGAAGGAAATACTTCAGTAAAATGAACTTAGCTGAGGCCTACCTACAGATGGGGATGGAAGAAGAGTCATAAGTGTTTCTCATCATAAACACTCACAAAGGGCTTTATCGCTACAGTAGTCTTATTTGTGGAGTAGCATCTGCATCTGCACTCTAGCAGAGAGCTGTGGACCAGGTGGTGCAAGGCTGCCCAGGAACTCAATGTTGCCTCGATAACTCCATTTTTACCAGTAAGGATGACAAGGAACTTCTCCAAAATCTCAAGACCATGTTAATAGTATTAAAAGATGATGGGCTCAGAGCACAATGCAACCAGTGCGAATTTCTTAAACCCAGCATCGTTTATTGTGGTTGATGCACAAATATTGCACAAGTGTGCTGAGAAAATTCAAGCAGTGGTGGATACCCCAAGGCCAAAGGACATGTCAAAGTTGTGGTCTTTTCCAGGATATATTAATTACTATAACAATGTCCTACCAAACTTGACTACTGTGTTCCACCCCTTGAGCTCATTTCTACAGATCAGGAAGAAATGGCAATCAACCAAGCAGAGCGAGGGGGATTTCCAAAAGATAAAGGAAATGGTGACATCAGACACTGTACTCACATATTATGATCCACATCGTCAAGTGAAGCTTGCCTATGATGCCTCGCCTTGTAGTACAGGTGTAGGCATGTCATCATGTTATGAGTGATGGAAGTGAATGCCCCATAGCCTTTACATAATATTTCCTTACTGCTGCAGAGAAAAGATTGACAGAGAGGACATGAATCTGGTTTGCAGTGTAAAACATTTCAACTAGTACTTGTACTAATCATCAACCACTAGTATCCATTTTCAATCCACAGAAACACAAATACAGCAATAGACTCCGTTTCTTGGACGACACAACTTCAAGATCAAATTCAAGAGCACAGCTAATCATGGAAATTCTAATGGATTTCCCTGTCTACACATGTAAAGGAAATACCTGAAAAATTTACAAAAAAGGACACTCCTCTTGACACATACTTCCTCATGTAAATCGAAAGCCTTCCTATTACGGCAGTGATGGTCCAAAGAGAAAGCAGAAACAACCCCAGACTGTCTCAGGTCTACATAGCTACCCAAAATTGCTGGAATATGCAGCAAAAATCCCAGTTCCCCCATTTTTTCCAGTGTCAGTATGAACTTGCCCTTCACATGGGTTGTCTTATGTGGGGATTGAGAGTTGTTGTACCATCCAAGCTGAGAGCTGAAGTGTTGGAGGAGCTACATGCTGGTCATCTAGGCATGGTCAAAATGAAAGCATTGGCTCAATGCTTTGTCTGGTGGCTTAGGATGGATCAACAGATCAAGCAGATTGCAATGCACTATTCAGGATGCCAACACATCCAGAAGATGGCAAGACCAGTGTGTCTCCGTCCCTGGGAATGCCCTGTATTGTTCTGACAGATGATTCATGCAGATTTTGCTGGACCATCATGTGCACAAGTTCCATAGTAGCAATAGATACAGCCACAAAGTGTCCAGAAGTTTTCCTAAGAGCCTCCACTGTAGTCTTAGACACTGTTGACGTGTTGAGAAGCCTCTTCTCAAGGACTGGTGTTCCAGAATACTTAGTAACATTGGACCACAGTTTGTTGTGGAACAATTTCAGTCATTCCTGAAAATGAATGGGTAAGACATATTACATTGCACCATACCACCCAGCTACAAATGGCTTTGTGGAAAGAACACACTGCGAGCAATGTCAGCAGAGCACACTGCACTGACTGACACTGAATCCAAAGCCTGCGACATTGCTCCTTGCATATCAGTGCTGCACATTCCACAACCAGTGATGCTGTTCCTGGATTGTCCTCGCGCTCATGCTTGGATCTGCCAAATCTCAATCTCAGAAGGAGGATATACGACAAATAGCTGAAACAAACTGTGGGCTCCTCAAACAAGGATGTTTCACTCCTGGACAAACAGTCCTGGTGAGGGACTACGGAGGTGATTAAAAGTGGGTACTTGGCAAGATTAAGGACAGAACGGTACCACTCTCTTACACAGAGTGGTTTGCATCTGATGTCATCTGGAAACGATGCACTTGAGGAGAGCAGAGTCAATTGTTAGAGAAGAGAGGTGTCTAGACCTGTCAGAACCACTTCCTGCAGTGCCAAAGTCAGCTTTTACAACCATTACTGAGCAGGCTCTGTAGGTATGTAAATCCATGACATATTTGAGTTGAGATGCATTCTACATTGAGTTGGAGTTCATAGCTAAGCAGAGAGGAGTGCTGTGTATTTAATATTTCAGTAATATTTGAGTAATAGTGCAAATATATTGTTTGACTAAGCATTCTTTGTTGTTTACATAATTCATTATTGGTTATATGTAAAAGCATGTGAGTGTCATACATCATTATGCCACCACTACATCATATGTGCATGCCAAACGAAAACTGAAACTAGGAGTGTATACTTTTGTCCCCGGCTTCATGCTTTTCCTTCAATTAGTTTTGCAGCTTTTTGAAGATAATAGAGGGGAACCCCCAGATATTAAACACCCTAATTCTGGCCCACCTATTACCAACTAAGAAATAACCAAACCAATGGAAAGCATGAAACATGGTAAAGCCACTGGACCTGATTAAGTTTCAGTGGAAATGATACAACCCCTAGAAGATTTGGGCATAGATATTCTTTTTGAACTGTTTAATGGCATATATGAGTCTGGTGGCTTGCCTGACGATCTCTTAAAATCAGTATTCATAACTCTGCCAAAAATTCCTGGAACTATTGACTGCGAAAATTATAGAACAATCAGTCTTATGAGTCACATAATAAAGATTTTGTTGAGAATTGTTCTGAGTCGAATTAAAAATAAGTTAAGGCCAGAAACTTCTAACCTGCAATATGGGCTTATTGAGGATAGAGGAACTGGGAAGGCAACTTTCATACTACAAATGCTTTCAGAAAGAGTGATTGAATATCAAAATGATTCATGGATAAGGCATCTGGCTGAGGGTCAGAAGACTGCAGGTTCAAGTCCTGCCATTGTCAGTTTTATACTCAAAATGTTTTGCTGGTGCCAGAACATGTGGCAACACTTACAGCCTGTCCCCAGCACATCCTTGCTTATATTGGTTATTAACACAAATGACACATTTCATAGTATGTTTTGATGTACAAAACTAATCATAACTTTTCTGTAGAAAATTCACCAGCCTCTTACGAGATGTTCCTACGCACTTCAGTTTAAAGTGACCGTCCCCTTAATCTCACTGCAGTTACTATGTACTGTTCTTTATACAATGTTTCTCCAGCAGTGCAGTCCATTCTACAGCCTTGTACATCTGTAACCACTTTACAAGAGTTAAATCTTCTTTCCGCAGTAGCTGTTCTCTCAGGCCCAACTCCTAATTCCATGAATAATCCAATCTTTGAGCAACAAGTTCATGAAATCCGCAAAACTAGGATTTTCTGCCAATAATTTTAGCTCCGTTAAGAGACTACTAAAGGAACTTCCCTGCTTTTTGCTGCAAGGAATGTACCCCTAAAGGTCAACTATTTCATTTCCTGGTGGGCTGGAAATACAAGTAATGCATCTAATGCATTCTCCAGGGACTAATATGAGGATTTTATGGTATGGTACAATATCCTTGTTTTAGAAAAAATATGTATAATTGCTTTTTTTTAAAAACAAAGCTTTATTCAGATGATTACAATATTATACAATCTTTCAGAACTTCAGAATATGTGGAAAATACTGTAGAGGGTTATAAACTCAGGCAGCTCTATCATAGAAATATAGAAACATAGAAAATAGGTGCAGGAGTAGGCCATTTGTCCCTCCGAGCCTGCACCGCCATTCAGTATGATCATGGCTGATCATCCAAACATATCATGGGGATTATGTTTCTACACACCTCTTTTATTGTGTACAGTTCTGGTCACCGAATTATAGGAAAGATGTCAACAAAATAGAGAGAGTACAGTGGAGATTTACTAGAATGTTACCTTGGTTTCAGCACCTAAGTTACAGGGAAAGGTTGAACAAGTTAGGTTATTCTTTGGAGTGTAGAAGGTTGAGGGGGGACTTGATGTTTAAAATTATGAGGGGGATAGATAGTGTTGACATGGATAGGCATTTTCCATTGAGAGTAGGGGAGATTCAAACAAGTGGACATGAGTTGAGAGTTAGGGGGCAAAAGTTTAGGGATAACACGAGGGGGAACTTCTTTACTCAGAGAGTGGTAGCTGTGTGGAACGAGCTTCCAGTAGAAGTGGTAGAGGCAGGTTCGATATTGTCATTTTTTTTAAAATTGGATAGGTATATGGGCAGGAAAGGAATGGAGGGTTATGGGCTGAGTGCAGGTCGGTGGAACTAGGTGAGAGTAAGCATTCTGCACGGACTAGAAGGGCCGAGATGGCCTGTTTCCGTGCCGTAATTGTTCTATGGTTATATGGTTATATGTTTCTCACCATCAACACACACAAAATGCTGGAGGAACTCTGCAGGTCAGGCAGAATCAACAGAGAGGAAACAACAGTCACATTTCGGACTGAGACCCTTCATTAGGACTCCCCATCATCGATGACATCTTCAAAAGGCAAGGAGTCAAAAATGCAGCAACTATTATTAAGGACCCCCACGCACCCAGGACATGCCCTCTTCTCATTCATGCCATTCGGGATGAACAGCACACCACTATTTTTGCTCTCTTTTTTCAATACTTATTTAACTCTCTTGTATATATATATATATATATATATTTCTTACGGTAAATTATAGTATAGTTCATGTATTGCACTGTGCTACAGCTGCAAAAGCAACAAATTTCACAGCATGTGTCAGTGATAATAAGTCTGATTTAGATTTTAATTCTGATTCATTACTACACAAAACCAACTTGAGCCCCTGATGCACCTTCTTCACACTTTCACATGGCCTCTTCCATTCCTCAAAGTGAAATAAAGAAGACAGGCTCCTGGGAAGTTTCCAGCTTTTCGCATGAACATCGAATTCTCAAACTTCTGGCAATCACACCCTCATCTCTTTTCCCAATTATATTCTCTCTTCTTGATCCACCCGGACCCCATAACCCTATCTCTGTCACCTATCCTATCCTCTTCCTCCACTATCACCCACACACTTCTTTAAATTGTTCCCCGCTTCCTACTTTATTCCCCTTTATTCCATGCTCTACCATCTGTTCCTATCAGATTCCATCATCTTCAGCCATATGCAACTTCCACCAATCAGCTCTCAGCTTTTGACATCATTCCAGTCCTTATCTGCCAATTACCCACCAGCTCTAGCTTCACTGCTTCCGATCACTTTTTTATTTTGGTTATCTGCCCTCTTTAATTCCAGTCCTGATGAGGAGTCTTGACTCAAAATGTCAATTGCCCATTTCCCTCCATAGATGTTGCTTGACCCATTGAGCTTCTCCAGTGGTTTTTGTGTTGCTCCAGAATCCAGCATCTGTAATCCCTAATGTCTCAGTGTACAGCACAGTGTCCAGATTTCATATTATACTGGCCAGCACTGGTGTAATCCTGTTGTGGACTTCCAAGTGATGAAGTTTGGATGAGCGTAGGATCCATGGTGTTGGGTTTATGAAGGCTAACTGAAGGAATTGAAGAATGGTTACTCTTATCCACACTGCACCAGAATATCTGCATCATGGTTCAGCCTCCAAAGACACCAAAGGACCCATCAATAGACAGGACACCACCATACTTGATCAGGGCTATAGCTTCTACTACAACTACTGCCATTGTGGAGTGGTGAAGGCCTGGTCTTCCACTAACTTCTGGACTTTCAATTGACCTTCAGGCTTAGATCTTTGTAATTGACCCCAGAACCCACCGATGAAAAAGAATGAAGACTATAGATAAGGACCTTGAGCACTTGGCCTCAAATGCCAGTCTATGCACCTAGAGGGTCACGACCCTTCATGCCTCCTGCCTGCACAGATCTCTGACGCTAGCTTAACTCTTTACAGTGTTATGAATTGGGGTTCAATTCCCAAAAGGAGATGGTACATTCTCTCCATGACTGTGTCGATTTCCTCCAAGTGCTCTGGTTTCCTCCCACGTTCCAAGGATGAACAGTGTTGGTGAATTGTGAGGAAAGGTGACACTATAAGACCATAAGACATTTGCACAGTACTGAATGTCTTAGGCACTCTAGCTTTTTTTATATGGTTTCAGATAGCATGGCCTCCACAGATGTCTGATCTCAACATCATCAAGGGATTACCTGGAGAGACAGAAGCAAGTGAGACAGGCAAAGTTTTCAGAAGAATTGCGACAAGGTTTCCAAGACGCTTGGAACAACCTATGAGCCGATTTTCTCATGAAACTCCACAGCAACGTGCCCAAGAGAATTGATGTAGTTTTGAAGGCAAAGGGCTGTCACACCAAATACTGATTTGATTTAGGTTTTTTTTAATGTCTACTGCTGTTCATTATTTTTGAAGGCATCCTCACTTTATAGAATTTTTTTTTTACATGTGGCTAAGACATTTGTACAGTACTGTCGAAGCAGAATTTGGCCATTCAGCCCTTTGAGGCTGCTGTATCTTTCCACCATGGCTGATCCATTATTCCTCTCAACCCCATTCTCCTGCCTTCTCCCAGTAATCTTTGATGGCTTGACAAATCAAGAAACTATCAATATCCGCTTTAAATATACTCAATGACTTGGCCTCCACAGTCATTTCAGGCAATGAATTCCATAGATTCATTGCCCTCTAGCTAGAGAAATTCATCCTTATCTGTATTCTAAAAGGTCATCCTTCTGTTCTGAGGCTGTGTTCTTTGGTCCTAGACTCCCCTTGTAAAGAAAATATCTTCTCCACATCTACTGTATCTAGGCCTTTCAATATTTTTTTAGGAATCAATAAGGACCACTGTCATTCTTCTAAACTCCAGCGAGTACAGGTCCAAAGCCATCAAACGCTCCTCATACATTTGTTCATTATGGGCTGTGTCATATGGTCTTTCCGTGACCATGACTGTCCTCAGCAAAATTTTCAACAGATGTCATTTGCTATTGCCTTCTTCGGGGCAGTGTCTTTTAAAGATGGGTGACCCCAGCCGTTATTAATACTCTTCAGAGATTGACTGCCTGGCATCAGTAGTCACATAAGCAGGACTTGTGATACACACCAGCTATTCAGATGACCATCCACCACTGCTCCCATGGCTTCACGTGACCCTGATCAGAGAGGCTAAGCAGGTAATTCACCTTGCCCAAGGGTGACCTGCAGACCAGCAGAGGGAAGGAGTGCCTTACATCTCCTTTGGTAAAGTCATATCTCCACCCTGCAACCCATATATTAACCTTTTTATTCCCAGGATTATTCTCATCCTTTCTTTCTTATGAGCCTACCATCACACAGGCTTAGCTCCACACAGAAATATTTGTGCCAACAGAGTGAATAGTTTCTCAAACTTATTATGGAAATACAAAAGACAATTGATTCTGCAATCTGAAACAAAAAAAAAAAATCTGCTTGACTTGCTGAGTTTCTCTAGCAGTTTATTTAATGTTCCAAAAAATACTCTTTTTTTCCATCGAACAGTCAGTCCCCCTTTGGCAATGTTTTAGTGTGCCCAACAGTGCCACCCTGGGTGAAAATGAGAACTGCACCTGTTTCACAAGGTTTCCTTCACCCACCTCAGGTATTCCCACCGAGCAAGCACTCCGCTGGACAAAATGCCAACTGCTTGTAGATTAAGATAATTGAGCAGTTAACTAACTCTTCCACTTGCATTAAGAAGTCCATTAGCTTCTGTCTACATCTGTAAATCATAAATTTTCAAACTGACAGGAGTGAAGCCAATTAACAGGCCTAATTTAAGGTGACGCGAGATCACTGCTTTAATTGCAATGCAGGGAGAATTCACACTTGCCTTCACAGATGAATATTTTTTCTCAGGTTAGCACTCTAACTCATTTGCTTGTTGACGAATGCAAAATAAGTCTCAGGCACAGGGCCAATAAGCAAGTGTTTTTCAAAAAACGTCTTAAAATATATTTCTCAGCACATTTCAGAGAACTTTTATTTATACAGGGATGGGTAATGAATGTTAACCTTGTTATTCATATCTTGAAACATAAATAACTAAAGGAAATCTCTTTTGTAAAACCAGATACAAACTCGGTTTAACATCTGATCCGCCAAACAGCTTGATGATCAACGCAAAAGGTGCAACAAATACTGGAAGTCCAGAGTAACACTTTACAGTACCAGCGACTCTGGTTCAATTCCCACTGCTGCCTGTAAGGAATTTGCACATTTTCCCCATGCCCGCATGGGTTTCCTCCAGGTGCTCCGGTTTCCACCCACAGTCCAAAGGCGTACCGATTGGTGAGTTAATTGGTCATTGTACATTGTCCTGTGACAAGGCTAGGGTTAAAATTGAGGATTGTTCAGCCAGAAGGGCCTGTTCTATGCTGTACACACACACACACACACACACACACACACACACACACACACACACACACACACACACACACACACACACACACACACACACACACACACACACACACACACACACACACACACACACAAGGTCAGGCAACAGCCGTGGAGAGGAATAGTCAATCAACATTTTGAACCAAGACCCCTCAGCCCTTCATTGGGACTCTTGTCAAGACAGTCAGTACCGCTGCCTCATAGTTGCAGAATCATGGCCTCGAATAATGTCTGAAAGGAACATACTGTAGAAGACTACAGCTATTTGGCCCATGATGACGTGCTGATCTTCGAACCTTCTCTAAGATCAATCTAGCCCTTCACTCCCACATCACCCTCCATTTTTCTATCATCCAATCTGCTTTTACCTCTGCCCCGACAGAATATTCCACAAATCCCCCACTCTCTATGTAAAAGACCTTTAGTGCTGTGCAAAAGTCTTAGGCACATATACGTAATTAGCAAGGGAGCTTAAGAACTTTACACAGTACTGAATTCATCAACAGGGAACAGAGAGCAGGTTTGTAAATCAGGCAGGAGCAAAGACTGTTGGAAATGGTGAGGGTGGAATGCTATGGAAGGGGTTTGGGACAGGGCTGAGAGGTGGCATCACAATAGAGACTCATATCAGAATCAGTTTTATCATCACTCATGTCATATAATTACTACAGTCCTGTGCAAAAGTCTTAGGCACACATACACACATATATATGACTTTACCTCTGTACTGTACCTCTGATATCCTCACTATACTTTCCTTAAATCATCTTAAAATTATGCCCCCTGGTATTAGCCATTTCCACCCTGGAGAAAAGTCTCTGGCTGTCCACTCAATCTATGTCTTTTATCATATTGTACACCTTCCTCAAGGCTGAGACCCGTCGGTCCTGACGAAGGGTCTCGGCCCGAAACGTCAACAGTGCTTCTCCCTATAGATGCTGCCTGGCTCGCTGTGTTCCACCAGCATTTTGTGTGTGTTGCTTGAATTTCCAGCATCTGCAGATTTCCTCGTGTTTGCTCTGACCAATTAATCTACTAACCCGTATATCTCTGGAATGTGGGAGGAAACCGGAGCACCCAAAAGGCACCCATGTGGTCAAAGGGAGAAAGTGCAAACACCTTACAGTCAGCGGCGGGAATTGAACCCAGGCTGCTGGTGTTATACTAATGTTACACTGACCTCTGTGCTACCGTGCCACCCCATTATGTGGACCAGGCAAGACAATGACTGTGGACTTATTTCCCTGAAGGATATCATTGCGTGGAATGGCCACATGGAATTAATTGGTTGGTTTGTGATTCCAAATTAACAAAGTACATTTAACAGGCTGCTGTTTGTAGGTCTAGGTCTCTGTTTCAATCGGTGGGCAATCTAACTAATACAGAATTATATCAACCTCAGCTTGGTGCAGCTTGATTAATACACATGGAAATGAGTTTATTCACCGTGAAAATCACTGCATGTCAATCCTCCTCCAGTCATGGCTAACCCAGTTGTAAGCTTCTGAAAATAACTTAAAAACTGCAGAGATCCTTTCAACTGTATAAGTTCGTGGATACGTCCAGAGATGCATAGTGAAGAGCTCTTCAATTTTTCCGTTTGTTGGGTTAAAGCTGCCTTGTGCAAACTGAAGTATTATGTGGAACTTGGCTGGCTGAGTTCAAAAACAGTGCTACAGTGAAACATTTTTTTTTAATATCTAAGTATGCATATGTTATCATATACTAACTTGAGATTCAGTTTCTTGCAGATATGTGCAGGAAAAAAAGAAATACGATAGAATTTATGAAAAATATACATAAGCAGTCAATGACTGACAAACAGCCAAGGAAGACAGACTGCAAATAAAAAAATGATACTGAGAACGTGAGTTGTAAAGATTCCTTGAATGTTTAAAGTTCAAAGTACATTTATTTTTGGAGTATGTACAGTGTAAATTATATAACCTTCAGATTCATCTCCTTACAAGCAATCACAAACCAAGAAACCCAAAAGAACACATGAGAAAAAAGACCAACAAACACTCAATGCGCAGAGAGAAAGCATAAAAACACAAATCGTGCAAACAATAAAACATTCAGGGTGAAGGTGAGTGCTCTGACATGAAGGCTGTCACATTGACATGTTTTACCTGAACCCTGCCTCCACGTTCCGGCCCATACCCAACCTTTCCAAATTAGGCCAATGTTTAGATCAATCCAGCCTTGCTCTCCGATTAGGTGGATAGGCTCTGAAAATCCTCTGCTTCGACTTTTCTCCACTTCACATGCCCCAACTCCATCTCGGCCTTGCTCTGATCACTTCTCCTCAAACATACCGACCTCACTCCGACTTTGCATCACATGTCTTGACCCTTGAGGTAGCCTCACCTTCACTCACCTCATCATTGTTTGCAATGATCGTTTGCCACACCTTTCCACAGAAAAAGTGTTATTAAAGAAGTATTTAATTGCATTTCTTACTTTATGAACCGCCAGTAAGTCATCGCCCATCTTCAGTAGTGCCATCTAAAACTGTAGGTGAGTCTGTAGGTCGAAGAATCAGTTCAGAGTTGTGATGGGTGGAGTTATCCACACCACTTTAGGAGCATGATGGTTGCAGGGTAATAACTGTTCCTGAAACCATTGGTGTGGGACCTGT
The DNA here is from genome assembly GCF_048418815.1 of Hemitrygon akajei. Lineage (NCBI taxonomy): Eukaryota > Metazoa > Chordata > Chondrichthyes > Myliobatiformes > Dasyatidae > Hemitrygon > Hemitrygon akajei. The sequence goes on along the minus strand of NC_133138.1, from coordinate 35,525,795 downwards.
GTGTGAACCTCCAGCCTGATGGCAGCAGTGAGAAGAGAACTTGGCATGCATGGTGGGTGGCTTTGATGATGCATGCTGCCTCCTTGGGGCAGTGCTCCACATAAATGCATTCAATGGTGGGGAGGCCTTTTCCAGTGATGGACTGGGCTGTGCCCATCTCTTTCTATAGCCTTTTCTGTTCCTGGGCATCAGTGCTTCCACACCAGGCTGTGATGGTATCAGTTCAGACACTCTCCACTGAGCACCCATAGAACTTTGTCAAAGTTTTTTGTATACGCTGAATCTACACAAACATCTAAAAAAGTAAAAGTGCTATTGTACCTTCTTTGTGGTGACACTCCCAGATGAAATCTTTTGATCAGTTAATGTCAAAAAATGTAAAACTCCTGACTCTCTCCACCTTCCATCCCCTAATGGGGACTGGCTCATGAGCCTACAGCTTCTTCTGCCTGTAGTCAATAATCATCTTTTTTGGTTTGGCTGACACTGTGTGAGAGGTTGTTGTTGTGGTACTATTTAACCAGATTTTCATCCTCCCTCCTCTATGCCAATTCATCACTACACAATTAATTGTAGAGTGATTAATTAATTAGAACATGAAGGTATGCAATCAGTGGCCACATTATCAAGCTTACCTGTACACCTGCTCATTAATTCAGTCCAGCTAAAAGGTCTTAGCCTGAAATGTTGACTTTTTATTCATTTCCATAGATACTGCCTGACCTGCTGAATTCTTCCAGCATTTTGTGTGTTACTTCAGACAGAATTATACAAGATGTTTTACAAGCTGATCCACAATGGTGATAGAAGCAGAGCCATTCAAGGTTGCGATGGATATGTTAGGAACAGAGTACAAGAAGTCTACTTTACACCGGGGGCACACAAAAGCAGAAGCAAATTGCTGGAAATGATATTTCATACCAAGGTTAATAGATTTATTTCAATAAGGGTAGAATGGTGTGCTAGGAATTATTATGGTTTCAATTTACAATTGAAAGATCAGATGTCTAAAGGGCTTATTCTGCACTTTGATTCACTTCACAATCATTCATTTTTATGAATCCTATTGTGTTCATAAGCATCAATAGCCTCAGCCATCGCTATCTCCTCTAGTCCTCTTCTGGAGTCACAACAAAGAAACAGGACTTTTGCCAGTGATGGACTGGACTGTGTCCATCTCTTACTGTCACGATGATGACCAAGGTGGCCCATCCTGTCTGCTCCCATTTGTCAGTGTCTGGCCCATAACCTTCCAAAACCATCCTATTCATGGACTGTACCTATCCAACTTTCTTCTAAAGATTGTTGTTGTACCTGCCTCAAAAACGTCCTCTAGCAAATCATTCCAATATGTACTGTATGTAACACCCTTTGTGTGAAAGAGTTGCATTTCGAGTTTCTGTTGAATCTTTTCCCCGTTGCTCTTCATTCCCTATGCCTGAAAAAAAATAGACTGAGTGCATTCACCCTATCTATGCCCCTCATTATGTTGAACACTTCTATAAGATACCTCTCAGTCTCCTTTGTTCTAAGGAAGAAAAAGTCCTAGCCTGTCCAATCTCTCCCATCCCCAGTTCAAGTTCTGGAAATATCCTTGTAAATTTTTTCTGCACTTAACACAGCATGGAGACCAAAACTAAATACAATATTCCAAATATGGTCCACTGAGGTGAGGGCCTCGGTTGGTCAGAGTTGATCATGGATATTGTGTCCTAGCTTTCAAGATAAACAAGCCTGGGCAGTACAAAATGGAGAGCAAGCTATTGCCTATGTAGCAAGCTCCCCCTCTTAATGCAACTGATGAACCCAAAGGAATGGCAGTGACCGATACACTACGATACCAGCAGCAGGAGTTGCCAGTCAACATTGAACTCAATGTAGGACACCCTTAGGGGATCCATCTCCGGACTTTTCCCTCGTGGTGTACTCCTGAAGCCTTCACCATGAGTGGGTATAGCTGCAAGGCAGCGGAGGCTTGAGATCAGAGTTTTCCTTCTCCTAGATGAGCTGTCAGCCATGGCTGACGGGCCCCATCTGCCTGAAGTGACTCGTTTTAAGATGCCTGTAACTGACTTTTGCCACTTTTCCTGTCAATAGGTTCTGCCGGGGTTAGTAGCTGAGCCACACATGTAATAAAGTAAAGTAAAGGCAGGATTTGGTCTTGGTTGTCAGAGACTATTTGAAGTGCACACCACAGGGAACATTTAATAGGTAGTGGGAGCTTGTTCCCATTATCATCCCCAGCTCTAACAATCTTAAGGAATCACACCATGGTCTAGTGCAACCACACCATTACTTCCCAATTTCTATACTCACTGATTAAGGCCTGCATGCCAAAAGCCTTTTTCACCACCCTACCTGCCTATGATTTTACTTACAAGCATCATGTAACTAAACCATAGACATGAGCTCCAAGTTCCTCCTGTTCCACAACACTTCCCAGGGCCCTAGTATTCACCGTGAATGGCTTACCTTAATTTGACTTTCCAAAATTAATCATTCCATCACTCTGTGAATTCTTGGAATAGTTTTATTCCCTAGTGTGCATGGAAGCTAAATCATCTCATGTATCTAAGGGTAAAACAGATGGATTGTTGGGCTGTGAGGAAAGGGTGAGGGTTATGTGAAACAGGAAGGACAGTAGAGTGGAGGCCAACAATTAAATCAAGCCTAATTTTATACAATAGTAAAACATGCTTAAGGGGCATTTAGTTATTCTTGTGTTTTAAAATCATTGGATTTCTTTAAATCTAACTCATAGTATGTGCTATATGTGCTGTGTGTTGTCTATGACTGTTTGTTGTTTGTTTTTCACCTTGGTCCAAGAGGAACAACATCTTGTTTGGCTGTATTCTTGTCTATACTGGAAAGACAATTAAACTTGAGTTTGACCTTGACCTTGAACTTTGACTTTAACTCTGAATTTGCGATCTCATAATGCTGTTTTGAAGGAGGACGAGAAAGATTACTTTGGTGTTTTAGATGAGTTATCTCCTTTGGTCTAAATTACCAAAACCCTGATATGCTGGCATTAGCATTTGTTTGAGGAATTTTGCTAAGTCATAATTTATTCTAAGAACAACTTCCTACTTAAGACCAAAAGATCATAAGACAGAGGAGCAGAATTAGACCATTCCATTATGTCTGATTTATTATCCCTCTCCACCACATTCTCATGCCTTCTCCTCATAACCTTTCATGCTCTGACTAATCAAGAACCTATCAACCTTCTGCTTTAAACAATAGCTTGGCCTCCACGGCCGTCTGTGGCAATAAATCCCACAGATTCACCGCCCTCTGGTTGAAGAACTTCTTCCTCATCTCTGATCTAAATGGACGTTCCATTGTTTTGAGGCTGTGCCTTCTGGACCTAAACTTCCCCACTATAGGATACGTCCTCTCCACATCCACTCTATCTAAGGCATATATGTCAAACTCAAGGCCCGCGGGCCAAATCCGGCCCGCGGTGGAATTATCTTTGGCCCGCGAGATAATATCTAATTACTATTAAAGCTGGCCCCAGTAATCGAAGCGCCTATGGCGTATGATATGGCTAATGCTGAGTTTATTCAGGTACCAGGTTTTCAGGGTTTTTAGTGTTTATTCGGCAGTCTTGCTCAGCAGTCTTCTTCATAAGAAACGGAATTTGTAAAGTGAAACACTTTGTAGTTATAGCAGAGACTGAGACACATGAGAGCAGGCTAAAAAAACGGAGGCAACGAAAGCTGCATTCGCACGCGTCCGACTGATCCGGCCCGCATGAAGCTGCATTTTGCTCAATCTGGCCCGTGACCTAAAATGAGTTTGACACCCCTGACTAAGGCTTTCAATATTTGATCGGTCTCTGTCTTACTCTCCCAGTCAGTGGAAATAAATCTTGCCATCCACTCTTTCTAAGGTTTTATTAATTCTTTCACCTTAAACTCTGGATTAAATTACATATTCTGCCAATTAGCAGCATATTTTTGGACACTGTGTAGCAGCTTAGACTTTATTCTGTATTCCATTATTGATTTCCCTTGCGCTATCTCAATGTATCAATTGGATGAAATGATCTGAATTGGGTGGTATACAAAACAAAGCTTCTCACTGTACCACAGTGCATGTGGCAATAAATAAATAAATTACCAGTATAGACTTGCTCAAATGTGCACAAATAATTCCATAGTTTTATTGCAATAAGAATTAGACATAGCCAAGAGGTTCAGTTATTGTTCAGACCAAACACCAGAATGGGGAAGAAATGTGATCTATGTGATTTTGACCGTGGAATGATTGTTGGTGCCAGATGGGGTGGTTTGAATATCTCAGAAACTGTTGACCTCCTGGGATCTTCACGCACAACAACAGGTGTTCCCAACCTTTATTATGCCATGGATCAATACCATTAATCAAAGGGTCTGTGACCCCAGGATGGGAAACCCTGATCTAGAGTTTACAGAGAATGGTGCAAAACACAAAAAAAAAAACTTTAGATGAGTAGTAGTTCCGTGGGCAAAACTGCCTTGTTAATGAAAGCGATCAGAGGAGAATGGCCAGACTGCTTCAAGCCAACTGGTTCACTTCAGGTATAAGATAGCGCTAGTGAAGTTGGGTGACAGCATACTGGTGGTTCATAAGGCACAAAATATAACTAAATCCTTTATTAATAACACTTTTCCTGGTGAAAATTGTGGTAAACTATCACCATAAACAATCAAGAGGTGAAAGAAGGCAAGGCTGACTCGAGGGCTGAGTTGTGTGGGGACGATGCAAATTCAGAGCATGGCATGTTGGAGAAGTGGCATGTTTGAGACAGAGCTGGAGTTCGAGTGAGTGATTTGGAGAGGACCGAGTGTGGAGGACTTTCTGAGCCAGTCCACCTAAACCAGGAGTGAGGTTGGATCGACCTAAGCACCAAGCTGATTTGGAAAAGTTGAGTATGCTGGCCACAGACTGGGCAGCGGAGTACAAGCCCAGAGCGTACCGTTGTGATGGGGCCCGGGTCCTAGTGCGGTGATGACCTGGTGTTTGGATAATTAAAACTCTGGCCCAGATAATGCAGGGTGTCGAGACCAGAGGCGAGGATCTGGCCAATTCCGTTCACTCTTCTGAGGCATTTACTCCTCTGTCTGTGGTACTGAGGCTGTGAGGCTGCTCCAGCTGCTACATGCTTCGTGTCTGCAAACTTTGCGGCGATTTGCCTTGCTGTGTGATGAACTGAGACTGACACGATTTGCCTACTTCGGCTGCTCCAGGTCAATGGACTGTAATTGGTTCTGAATGCTGTTGCTTGCTTTTATTGTTTGCATGGTTTGTGTTTCTTTTTCTATCTTCACATTAGGTGTTGGGCTTATTTTTTCTCATTGGGTTCATTTGCGTTTCTTGCTTTGTGGCTGCCAGTAAGCAGACAAATCTCAAAGGTGTCTAATTTATACATACTTTGATAATAAATGTAGTTTGAACTTTTGAACTTTGAGGAAGGCATTAGTAACTCAAATTACCATGCAGTAAGGTAATCAACAGTAAGGTGCAGAAGAACATCTCTGAAAGCACAACACATTGAACTTTGAAGTGGATTGACTACAGAGACATAAGACCACGATCATACACACAGTGGCCACTTTATTTGATAAAGGAGGCACCTAATAAAGTGACACTGAGTGTACTTTGCATCTTTGCCAATGTTCACCCTCAATTAGCACCACCAGTGCAGGCAACTTGATTATTTATTATTTGTTGGGGTTTTCTGTTGCAGCTTGAAGGAGTATAAAATCAATGGCCTCATGAAACAAGGAAAAAAAATCATACTCAATTGTAGTAAAACATTTCTGATGTAATTTAGATGTGAATGATGTTAGTTAAATGCAATTTATTTCCTTAAGAAGGAACAATTATGAGTCTGTAGGCAATTGTTAATTTGTCAGTGCCTATTTTGCTAATGGATTAAAACCACACAAATTCTGAAATAGATGTATTAAGATGTTCAGGAAATTCATTTGTTAATTTAGTCCAGGTGTTAATTCTATTAAAAGTAATCTCTTGAGGCTTGCAGTGGAATACAAAACTGCATAATATCACATACAAATGCCATTCCACTTTTCTATTTCATCTCAAAGCACTATTTCCTAGACTCCGCTTATATTTAAGGCTGTGTTTTGCTTCAGGGACGGCATCAAATCAAGTCTGGTCTGTTCTGTTAGCTGAAGGCTGTCCTCTCACATCTACGATCAAGCAAGAGGCAACACACACAAAATGCTGGTGGAACACAGCAGGCCAGGCAGCATCTATAGGGAGAAGCACTGTTGACGTTTCGGGCCGAGACCCTTCGTCAGGACTAACTGTGTTCCAGCATTTTGTGTGTGTCGTTTGAATTTCCAGCATCTGCAGATTTCCTCGTGTTTGATCAAGCAAGAGGTACAGGTCTGAAGTCCCCCAATACCAGGTTCAAGTACAGCTCATTCCCTTCAACTGTTTGGTTCTTTTAAAGAACCAGCACAACCATAATCATTTACCTCAGTATCAAAGTTCAAAGTAAATTTATTATCAAAGTATTAATTTCAAAAAAGGATCTAGTGCTTTCCTGGAAATTTATTTTAAATAATTTTTTTTTCATTCCTGGAATTTAAATAAATTCTTCTTGGGCTCCAGCTGGGGACAGGTATCAATTTTAACTGACTTTTCGATGACAAACTCTGCCATCTTCAACAGGGATGATGCCCGTACATGTCTAGTCTGGTGGTATATATAGCCCCGTTGTTTGTCCCTCCTGATTGATAGTCCTCATCCAATCAGGTTTCTGCTGTCCCACCTTATTTACAATCCAATTCCAGAAGTTCTCGCTCTAAGTAAGAACTGGAATTTGATTGTAAACAAGATGGACAGTGGAAATCTGATTGGATGAGGATGAACCAACCAGGAGAGACAGACGATGGTTGCATAAATACCACTGGACTAGACATGCCCAGGCATCATCCCTAATGAAGATGGCAGATTTTGTCATTGAAATATCAATGAAAATTTATACTTTTACCCGGCTGGAAGCCCGAAAAGAGTTTATTCATTAAATTACACATGTGTTTAAAACTAGCGGGCATAGGTTAGAGGTGAAAGGGGAAAGAACAAAAATGGATCTGAGGGTTTTTTCATAGAGAAGCTGATAATCAAAATCAGCATAAGAGTACGTCTATCACCTCTGACGAACAGTATGCTTGTTTTGCAGCATTAGGGTGCGACATTTTACAGTGCATTACATAAAAGTTACTATAAATTACAATAAGAACATATAAAATAGAAGCAGTACAAAACGAGAGTCATTTAGAGTTCATGAACCATTCAGAAACCTGATGGTGGAGCGGTGCCTTCATAGTGTAATGGTTATTACAGCATTATTACAGCTTGGGGTATCAAAGTTTGGAGTTCAATTCCGGCATCCGCTGTAAACAAGTTAGTATGTTCCTTCCTGTGTCCAAAGACATACTGGTTAGGAGATTAATTGGTCATTGTAAGTTGTCTTGTGATTAGGCTAGGGTTAACGTGGTGGATTGCTAGGCAGTCTGGCTCAAAAGCCGGAAGGACCTATTCTGTCCTGTATCACAATAAGTAAATCTAAAAATACATACCCAATGACCTGGGCTCCACAGCCATTGGTGGCAATGAATTCACAGATTCACTATCCTGCGGCTAAATAAATTCCTCCTCATCACTCTTCTAATTGGATGTCCCTCTATTCTGAAGCTGTGCCCTCTGGTCTTAAACTCCCCCACCATAGGAAATACCTTCCCCACATACACTCTCTCTCGACCTTTCAATATTTTAAAGTTTATCATGTGATTCCGTTCCCACATTCCTCCAAACTCTAGCAAGTACTGGTCCATCAAACATTCCTTATATAGTAACCCTTTCATTCCTGGTATCATGCTTCTGTCCCTCCTCTGGATTCTCTTCAGGGTCTGGATTCCTTGGAAGTGAGTACATAATATGGCAAAATAATGACCAATTTGATCACTTTCCACTACAATGGACTTTCTCACTGAATTACATTCTTTCTTGTATAATTTTTATACAATGTATGCCTTTTATTAATAAATGTGTATCTGATGCTATGTGCTGGTGGTGCTGCTGCAAGTAAGTTTTTCACTGCACCTGTGCATTCTTGTACATGTGCTGGTGACAGTAAACTCGACTTTGATTTTATGTATGAATTTGAGATTTCATTGTGCTGTTGAGGAGGGCAAAGGTTCAATGATTCAAAGTATATTTATTATCAAAGTATGTGTGCAGTATACACCCCGAGTTTCATCTTCTCACAGACCAGCCACAAAACCAAGAAGCATCATGGAACCCGTTCAAAGAATACATCAAACCTGAAAGTCATTAAAGCAGTCTGGCGATGTTCAGTTTAATTCAGTTCAGTTCAATTTAGTGCTGTGTCATTCATTGACAGTAGGCTGCAGAGCCAGATGGACTTCCTTGCTGTTTTAGCCAAGATCCTCAAATCGCCAAAACCCCGGTAAGCTAGCAATTAGCATATGGTTTGAGGAATCTTGCTAAGTTATAATTAGGTATGATGGTTCTTACATACTAACGGTCACACTCTTTAACACATTCTTCATGGTGCATAAACTTCAGTAAAAGACCTAAATATTTTGTGAAGAACAGATCTTTTTTTAATCAATGGTCATCAATGTTCAGGTTAGACTATATTCAGTAGGCTTCAATAGGTATATTTAATGTCAGAGAAATGTATACAATATACATCCTGAAATTCTTTTTCTTCGCAAACATCTGCTGAACAGAGGAATGACAGTTAAATGTTAGGACACCGAACCCCAAAGCCCCCCAGCTCCCCCCTCCCATGCACAAGCAGCAGCAAAGCACCCTTCCCCCACCAGCAAAAAAAGCATCGGCAATCCGATTGAGCATTCAAGCATGCAGAAATGCATCAATAAAGACACAGACTTACAATACCCCAAAGACTACTCATTCATCCAGTAATTCAACATACCACAGGCTCTCTCTCCCCCAATAAGAGAAAAAGAAGTGTTCCCATTTCACAGCGGGAGGGGAGAGATAGCAAAGCAACTCGCTGATTTATGGTATTAAAAGTCTGTTGCATTGTTTTTTCCAAGCTCTGTTCCCAAATAATTTGGGTCTCTGGGCACACAGCCAGCAGCCAGCAAGCTGCTTACGATGTTCTGTCACCCACGACGCATCAGGGGGTAGTACCGGCCTTGAATCCACCTGCCTCCAGAACCACAAAAATCTGGCACCCTGAAGGCATACTAGTCTTCCAGGCTGCATCCTTGGCATATCGAAAAGCGGCCAGTCATGAGGCCCCAAGAGTGGGTCCCATTTCCACAAAGAACTAAAGTCAGCATGTAACTCCAGGTCAGGGCCTTCAAAGGAATCCTGAAAAGGAAAAAAAAGAGATATGAAAGACAGAAATAGAACTGTTTCTGAAAATGCAAGTAAAGCAGTTGCCGTTAGGCGCCATCGTTCTTGTAAGGTCCACCCTTAGGAGGACGATGACACGAAGTGTTTTATTTATCTATTTACTTAGTAACCTACTATTTATTTTCTAACCCATACGTTCTATGGAGAGGACATTTAGACTCCTTACAGATGACAATGGAATTGAACTCTGAACTCCAAACTCCAAAACCTGATCTGTAATAGTGCTGCTCGACCACTAGGCCCAAGACAGTGTGGCAGTTAGCAGAATACTAAAACCATGCTTTTATTTTCTCTCCATGCCTTAGTGTCCGTTACCTCTTTCATCTCAACCTTGATGAATCTCCTTAGCACCCTCTTCTGTGCAATGACCCTGTGCAACAGTGTGACCTTCTGAACTGTCCCCGGTAACCCAGCATTGCCGAATCAATGCCCCATGATGAACTTCATATTCATGAATATGCAATCAATTTTACAGATAAAAATAGAAAATGGTGGAGTAGCTTATCAGTCCTGTCAGAAACTGGGAAATGTTTATTGGCTTTGGGCCGGTACTCACTGGAGATGAGAAGAACGAGGGGAATGAAATCTATTGAATATTGAAAAGTCTAGATAGAGTGGACATGGAGGGGATGTTTCCGATAGTGATAAGTCTAGGACCAGAGGGCACAGCCTCAGAATAAAAGTACATCCCTTTAGAACAAAGATAAGGGGGAATTGTTTTTTAGGATACAGTGCGGAGTTGGCCCTTTGAACTCTCTGCCCAGGAACCTCTGATTTAATCCTAGCCTAAACATGGGACAATTTATAATAACCAATTAACCAACTAACTGGTACTTCTTTGAAATCTGGGAGGAAACTGGAAAACCTGGAGGAAACTCGTGTGGTCACCGGAAGAATGTACAAACTCCTTTTAGGCAGAAGCAGGAATTAAACCTGTGTCCTCGATACCTCGATACAGGAATTAAACCTGTGTCCTTGTGCCAACCACTACACTACTGTGTTGCCCATATTATGTAGAGACAGCTTGATACAGGGCCTCATCCCAAAATATTGACCATCCCTTTGCCTTCACCAATGCTCCCAGATCTGTTGAGTTCCTCCAGGAGTGTTTCTCTTTGCTCCTGAATACAGCTTCTGCCGTCAATGCCTTAGAATATTCCACTGCCTCTCTCCCCCCCCCCCCCCCGCCCCCTTAATTTTCAGTCCTAATTCTTCCGTCTGTGACTCTGTAATATTATCGTTAATGTTTATGGAGAGCAACACACACGAAATGCTGGAGGAATTCAGCAGGTCAGGTAGCATCTAGGAAAGTGAATAAATGATTAGTGTTTCGACATTTTGTGTGTGTTGCTCTGGATTTCCAGCATCTGCAGGCTTTCTCATGTTAATGTTTATGGGGAATATGTACATGATTCGGAACTGTTTAATATCCTTTTAATAACAATGGTAAAGGAACATGAGAAAATTGTGACTCCAGATCTAATACAGCACAAAAAGAAAACACAATAATATTAATAGCACAATTATCTAAAAAACACAATAAATATAAATACATAGATTGTTGTATGTCCATAAAGTGATGCTAGGCACATGAATGCCTGTACATAAGGTGACAGGAAAGGAGAAAGTTTTGGTGGTTGGGGGTGTGGAGAGGTGGATTAGTAGGAGGAGGTGTTAATCACCCTTACTGCTTGGGGAAGGTGACTATTTTTGAGTCTGGTAGTCTTGGAGTGGTTGCTACATTTCTGGGAGATGTCACCATATTTAATATGCTCTGAACACAGCAACAAGCCATTCTGCTCATCACGTCTGTGTTGACCATGAGGTGAATTTACACCCATCTATCTACCTGCTCATGGTCTATATAACTGAATTTCCTGCCTGTTTATGCACCTGCCAAAATGCATCTTAAGCTTTGCATCCACCAAGTCCCCTGGCACTGTGTTCAAAACACCTATAACCCTCTGTGTAAGGGAGCTTGCTACAAAAATTCCCTTTAAACTTTCCCCCCTCACCTCAAAGTAACATCCTCCAGCATTTGCCATCTCCACCCTGGGTAAGGAATCTGACACTCTACCTTAGCTACAAACACAAAAGATTCTGCAGATGCTGGAAATCTTGATCCACACACACAAAATTCTGGAGGAACTCAGCAGGTCAGGTAGCATCTATAACATTTTGGGACAAGATCTGATGAAGTCTAGATGAAGTCCTGATGAAGAGCCACACCCCAAAATGTCAACTGTTTATTCCCCTCCTGACATTTTGAGTTTGTCTACCACAGCTAAGCTTCTCGCCATTTCATAAACTCCTCTCAGGTTGCCCTTCAGACTCTGAAGCTCCAGAGAAAACACCCAAGTTTATCCCATGAACTTGACCTTGTTGGTCCTGTAATGTGGCAACCAGAACTACACACAATACACAAGGTGAGCCCACCCAGCTGCATATTGCTTTACACTCAATGTCCCAACCAATACCCCGACAATGGAAGACAACTATGTCATATGCTTTCTTTTACCACCATATCCATTTATGTGGTCACTTTCAAGTTAAAGGTGAAGATTTGCTTTGTCACACTTACATCAAAACTTTGAAACATACAGTGTAAAGTATAGCTTGCGTCCACAACCAGCATGGTCCGAGGACGTGCAGGGAGCAGACTTCAAGTGTTGTCATGCCTCTGGTGCTAACATAGCATGCCCACAACTTACTCATCTATAAGTCATTAGAACGTAAGAGGAAACTGGAGCATCCGAGGGAAATCCACATGGTCATGGAGAGAAATTACAGACTCCTTACCAACAGCGGCGTGAATTGATCCCCAATCATTGGGGCTGTAGAGTGCAATGTTATCCACTACACAAGCTAACAGATAATAGATTTTCAAGCAGATGTTTATATAAAACCTAGTTACAACTTTTAGCATGTTAAAAAAAACATTTGATATCAATGGGTGATTCTTTTTTGTAGATTGTACACTGTGTGACACAGCTCATAAACCCCAGATAACAGACCATGAAAAGCAAATCTGTTGAACGTCACAACACACACCTACCCAATTATCAGTACAGTCTTGACATTTTCCTTTACTTCCCATTGTCTGGGCTCTGAAAGAGAAAGGATGTTCCTATTAAGACAGTCCAAGGACAAGATGCAGGGTTTAAAATCCTGGGCAGTTCACACAGTGGAAATGTGCTAATAGCACATTTCATTTATGCTGGAAGTAGGTATGACCAAAATAGTGTCGGTGATGTTGCTGGAAACAGAACCAATCAAGGTTTGTCTCAAAGAGAAAATTGGAGAGGCACTTCAGGGAAAATAATTTGCATTTCAAAATCAGATTTAATGTCACAGACATACAGTACTGTGCAAAAGTCTTAAGGCTGATTTATACTTGTGCGTTGCATCTACACCGTAGGGTGACGTGTACCTCTCCAGAAAAGTTAGTCACGTGGCGCGGCGACACAGACCGCAGTAACTGTGATTGGTCCACTTGGAAGCATTGCATTTCCTCCTATGCATTTCCAGTTGCTTCTTCTCCACCATGTCTGTAGGCTGTGCGTACATGGATATAAAATAGATTAACCAAATCGTCAAATCTACCTGCCGACATGCGAAAATGTTTGAAATGCATTTCCTCGTCCATGTCTCTCACGAAGAAACTCAACACAGTGGCATAGAAACCCCACCGCCAACTAGCGTTTTGGCACACACCAACGCATGCTCGCTATGGCGTAGATTGACACAGAAGTGAAAATCAGGGCTACGGCGTAGGCTACAGCTTAGCTCATACGCACAAGTATAATTCAGCCTTTAGATGAGCGCGCGTGCACACACACACACACACGTGTTGGCGTGTGGCCAAGTGGTTAAGGCGTTCGTCTAGTGATCTGAAGGTCGCTAGTTCCAACCTTGGCTGAGGCTGCGTGTCTGTCCTTGAGCAAGGAACTTAACCACACGTTGCTCTGCGACGACACCGGTGCCAAGCTGTATGGGTCCTAATGCCCTTCCCTTGGATAACATTGGTGGCGTGGAGAGGGGAGACTTGCAGCTTGGGCAACTGCCGGTCTTCCATAAAAAAAACCTTGCCCAGGCTTGCGCCCTGGAAACTTTCCGATATTGTATATCGGTTAATGGGAAGGTGATTGGGAAATAGAAATAAGATTACTTAGCTTTGAAGTAGGTGGTATCCATCATTAAGGGACCCAAACAGCCAGCACACAACCTTTTCTCATTGCTACCATCAGGGAGAAGGTACAGAAGCCAGAAGGCACACACTCAACAATTCAGGAACAGCTTCTTCCCCTCTGCCATCAGATTTCTAAATGAACATAGAGCCCATGAGCACTACCTCACTACTTTAATTTTCCTTTTGCACTACTTATTTAGTTTATCTTTTTAAATATATATACTTACTGTTATTATGTACTGCAATGTACTGCTGCTGCATAACAGGAAATTTCACAACATATGCAAGTGATATTAAACCTGATTCTGATTCTGATTAGCTCAGTAGTATTAAGTGTTATTTGGTAACCGGAAAGACATAATCTATATAATCTGTGTAAAAGTCTTAGCCACCCAAGATATATATATATATATATTTGTACAGCAATGTATGTCATGAAATATGTTGTTTTGCAGCTGTGGTACATTGCAAAGCGTAATTAAAAATAACTACTTATTTAATTTAATACCTGTATTTCTATTGTAAAATAGAGTGCCAAAAGAGAGCTAAAAAACAAATAAAATAGCGATGCCCTGTACATGAGTTCAATGTCCATCCAGAAATCTGATGGTAGAGGGGAAGAAGCTGTTTCTGAATTGTTGAGTGAGTGTTTTCAGGCTCTTGTACCTCCTCTCTGAATGTAGCAATAAGAAGCGGTCGTGTGCTGGGTGATGGGCGTTCTTAATTATGGATGCTGCCTTTTTGTGGCATTGCCTTAAAGACAGATACATTTTTATGTATGAAAGGGCGGGGTAAGGAGATTGATAGAACAGGCATAATACAACACAGGAACAACCTTTCGGCCCAAGATGTTGTGCCAAACTTAGTATTCGAATACTTAACTAAACTAATCTCTTTTTATTTTATTTAGAGACACGGCACAGTAATAGGCCCTCCAGCCCAATGAGTCTGTGTTGCCTAATTACATCCATGTGACCAATTAACTTACATAATCATAAGTCTTAGGAATGTGGAGAGAAACCAGAGCACCTGGAGGAAACCCCCATGGTCACAGGGAGAAGATACTCCTTACTCACAGGGGCAGAATTGAAGTCAGCTCAGAGGCACTGTAATGGCATTACGCTAACCTCTTTGCTACCTTGCCGCCCTACACAATGTCCACATGCCTCCATTCTCTGCACATTCATGTGGCTATCTGAGATTAGTTTATGCCCATCACTCCAAGTGGGGCTCAGGTAGACAGCAGCTCGTGACGGTCCTTTGTCCTGGGTCAGTCTTTCAAGTTGTCCTGTGCGTAGCCCATCTTGTTATCCTTCTTCTCCCAGGGTTGAGGACTATGGATCTTCTGTTGGTGTTTCTGGAGCTCTGGATTTTTATGGGATGGAGTTGTTAGCCTCGTACCCGACCCTCCTTCTCTGGCAGCTGGGACCATGTATGGTGTGTTGCTTATCTAAAGCCAATTATTATTCGAGCAGGGGGCTACGTGAGTGCAATTACTCTTAAGAAATGCAATGGAACATCACTTAATGCAATGCCTATGAATGTAAGAATATTCCGGTTTAAGCTGGCACTGCTGAAGGTGAGCAATAACTTACCGCTGGTTAACAAAACAAGAAATACAACTAAATACTTTGGTAATGAAATCTGTTCTGTGGAAAATTTACGGTACACGATTATCGCAAGACGAGTGAAGGCAATGCTGAATCGTAGTGTAAAACATGCAGGTGCACAGCACGGTCGAGGCATGTTCCGGGAGAAGTCAAGGTGAGGTCGGGGCATATTTGAGGTGAATTTGGGGCGA
This sequence comes from Hemitrygon akajei, assembly GCF_048418815.1. Lineage (NCBI taxonomy): Eukaryota > Metazoa > Chordata > Chondrichthyes > Myliobatiformes > Dasyatidae > Hemitrygon > Hemitrygon akajei. The sequence goes on along the minus strand of NC_133138.1, from coordinate 35,510,370 downwards.
GTGGAGCAAATTTGGAACAAAGAGGCAGATTCGGGGCCCGACACCTGAACCGATAGCAAGGTTTGATGGATTTAAGCGCCAGGCCGATGTGGAAAGGTTGGGTACAGGCGGAAACATAGCGGTGGGGTCCAGGCCCAGAGTGTATCACCGTAATGGGACCCAGGTCTTCGAGCGAGGAGCAACCCAATGTTTGGCTAATTTTAATGCCAGGCCAGGTGGACTCAGAAGGCAGGGTTTTGGGGCCAGGGGTGGAGATCGGGCTGATTCTGCTTGCTGCTGCATGATGTTTACTCTTCGGTGTACTGAGTCTGAGGCTGTGTCTTGCTCCGGATGTTCTGGCTCCTCAATGTTTGCTCCACACTGCGATGAAGTGAGGCTGAGGCTGTGGCCTGCTCCAATTGTTCATACTTCATGTCTGAGGGCTTAGTTTGTTCTAAACACTACTTGCTTACTTTTGTTGCTTGATGCTTCATTATTTTCTTTCTCTCATCACATTGGGTGTTTGTCGGTCTTTTTTTCACGGGTTCTTTTGGGTTTCTTGTTTCTCAGCTGCCTGGAAGAAGACGAATCCCAAGGCTGCATAATGCATACATACTCTGGCAATAAATGCACTCTGAACTTCAAACTTTTGAAAAGGCAATGCGCGGTTTATTCTTGTTAATAAATTCTTATTATGAATTAAGTTTATTTTGGTTCCAAGGTTGTCAATCTGAGGAGTGGTAGTGGGGACAAGCTCCCACTACCTAAAAATGCTCCTCGTGGCATGCACCTCAAATAGCCTCTGATAATTAACTCCATCTCCTGGTCTTCTCATGTGGTTTAGCCTCTAAGCCCGGCGGAACTGTTTCTCCTGACAGGAGAAGGGGCGAAGGTGGGTCCCAGTGCCTTAAAACCAGTACTTCGGGTAGTTGGAGCTCAGCCTGGGAAGGCAGTCCATCTAAGCGAGGGAAAACTCTGATTTCAAACCTCTGCTGCATTGCGGCCATACCCACTCATGGGAAAGGCTTCGGGAGTAAACCCTGAGGACAAATCCGGAGCTGGAGTCCCTAAGGCAGTCCGACGTTGTCTTCAACCTCGTTCTGGCAACTCCTGCAACAATACCGGTGCCAAGCTGTATCGGCCCTTGCCCTTCCCTTGGACAACATCGGTGTTGTGGAGAGGGGAGGCTTGCAGCATGGGCAACAGCTGGTCTTCCATACAACCTTGCCCAGGCCTGCGCCCTGGAAACCATTCCAGGCGCAGATCCATGGTCTCGCGAGACTAACGGATGCCACCGCCATTTTGATAAAATTTTAAAAAGAGCCTCTTGAATGCTTCTACCAACACCCTAGCAGTGCATTCCAGGCACCTGCCCCTCTCTGTGTGAAAAAACTTGCCCCTCACAATCTCACATGATGGGACTGGATTCCTCCGGGCCAAATGACTTCATTATCTGCTGAAATAAGCAGGCAATTCTGTGAGTTTCAAAGCAGTGAACTTCTCTTTTTAAACTGGGAAACTTCAAGATAGGTTTTTAAAAGAGTCGCCCAACCTGTGACAGGATGTCACAACTGTGACAGATCTCTAGCTTGCTTCGCCTGCTTGCTGTCTGCTTCCCGCTCCGCTCTCGCTGAAGAGACTGGCAGTTTGCAGCAGAGTCCAAGTAACCTTGGAAGCAACTGACTGGTGGTCATTTTAGATCAGTCCGTCGCCTGCTGCTGTGAGTCACTCCAAACAGATGAATTCAAACCAGCGAGCTGGAGGCAACTGTTACACCTACAGCCCTTTCAGCTCCCTCTGTCAGCCAACACTTGTCATACGAAGAGACATTAATCCAAGCTCGGCAGTGAAGCCACCTGCGGCTTGTAAGGCTTCAACAGGATGTGAGAGCAGTCTCCTTGATCAACATTCATTTCTATAGCCTTCCTTCGAGCTCAGTACTCGCAGTGCACTTTGCACTGTATTGCTGCTGCAAAGCAATGAATTTCACATCATGTATGACAGAGATAATGAACCTGATTCTGACCGATAATAGAGCATGAAAAGAGGCCCTTCGGTTCAACTTGTTCATACTAGCCAAGTTGCCCATATAAGTTCATCCTATTTAACTGCATTTGTCCCATATCCCTCTAAATCTTTCCATTTCTTTACACTCACAAGTATAAACGAGATGAAGTAGACCCACTGCCCTGTCCACCAACCTATGTCAATAATTTGAATGTCCTGGCACCTAATGAAATGCAGATCTCTTGAATGAAGTAATTTCTGATAACCCCCAATTCTCAGTTCCCCTATCCTTCAGACATTTATATAAGACAATAAGTCACAGGAGCAGAATTAGGCCATTTGGCCTATCGAGTCCGTGTCACCATTTCATCATGGCTGATCCATTTTCCCTCTCAGCCTACTGGAATACTTTCTAATGATCCAGCCTTCTCAACCCTCAGGAGAAGAGAATTACACCCTCTGCACAGAAAGAAAATTCTGTAGACTTCTGATTTAAATGTCCAGTTTGCTTATCTTAACGTAGCGGTTAGCAAAATCCTTTACAAAACTAGTGATGGGAGGTCTGGGGTTTGATTCCTGCCAGTGCCTGTAAGGAGTTTGTACGTTCTCCCCATGACCAAGTGGGTTTCCTCCTGGTGCTCCGGCACCCTCCCCCATTCCAAAGATACATGGGTTAGTGTTAGTAAGTCGTGCATGAGCTGTGTTGGCATCAGAAGCCTGGAGAAACTCACGGCAGCCCCCAACACATCCTCGGACTGTGTTGGTTGTTGACACAAAAGACACATTTCACTATGTTTCAATGTGACAAATAGATCTAATTTAATCCAGTCTAATTTAAATGTACATATTCTTCTGACTTCCATTGGAATGGTATAAATATCAGGAGCATCGCAGTGGAGAAAATTCCAGCCTCTTAGGCACCATGAACTACTCAGCTGATTATGGTTTATATTAACCATTGTTGGGATTCAGTTCCATCGGAATTTCTGATTGGACCCAGGCAATGCAATTGAGAAGTGGCTAAAGGGTCCAGCAGAGAAACAACCCATAACAAATTCTGTAATGACCCTTTAAACACTGGGATCTTTCCTTCCTGCCACTCTGGGATGGATTCAGTAGCTTTCATCATCACTGTTATGTGCCGCGTGATATAAGTCATCATGTTCTCATGACTATGATTGTATGATTGTTCTTGGCATAATTTTCTGTAGAAGTGGTTTGCTATTGCCTTCTTCTGGGTAGTGTCTTTATCCAGCCATTATCAATACCCTTCAGTGATTATCTGTCTGAACGTCAGTGGTCGCATAACCAGGACTTGTGATATGTCCCAGCTGCTCATTCCACCATCCACCACCTGCTCCCATGACTTCACATGAGCCAGATCAGCGGGATAAGCAGATGCTACACCTTGCCCAGGGGTGACCTGCAGGCTAACAGAGGGAACAGATGGTACAGATGTAGCTCTACCCACCACCCATTAATTGCTTTACCAGAGATGAAAGAATAACTTAATTGATTTTATTTAGCGATAAACCACAGTAACCGGTCCTTCCAGTTCAACACACCATAATGCACCAATTATGTCACGTGACTAATTAACCTACTAACCTGAATGTCTTTGGAATGTGGGAGGAAACCGGAGCACCTGGAGGAAACACATGTGGTCATGAGGAGAATGTACAAGCTCCTTAAAGATAGCGCGAGAACTGAACCCCCATCTGGACACAGCGTAGCATTATACTAACCATGCCACCCCAAAGATGAGTGAATGTTTGATGCCAAGCAACTAATACATCGTCTCCAAAGGATTTTCAGTTCTGTAGCATAATTGTTAATTAACTAGGTACAGTGGAATCTCTTTAATGGCTGCTTGCCAGCTTAGCTCATTTAATTATCTGAGCTTTCTCCTGAATATTACCCTCATTTTCCTTCACAGTTTTTAGTTTTGTTTTACCACGCTTGCAATTTTAAATCCTCGCAGCTCCTTACAACACTTAGAACTTCCCTCTGCTGAGAAATTTTATCTGTCCTTAGACAGGACATTTACCAGGAAGCTGGCAGGTTAGGAGAGCCTGTCTTATGTGGGTGTTGACTGAGCTAGGACTTTTCACTTAGTAGAGAAGCAGGATGAGAGGTGACGATCAGGTGATAAGAGGCATAGGTAGAATGGATAGCACGTGACTTTCTTCCCAAGGCTAAAATGAGAGGGCATACGTTTAAGGTAATAGGAAGAAAATACAGTATATGGGGAATATCAGAGTATCAGAAGTAGGTTTTTTACAGAATTGTGGGTATGTGGAATGCACAGCCAAATGTGGCGGTAGGGGCAAATAAGAGACTTTTAGATAGGCACACGGATGGAAGAAAAATTATTGATTTTTTATTTATTGAGAAACAGCGTGAAACTGCTGGGCCTGAACACCTCCCTCTACAACTGGATCCTAGACTTCCTGACTGGGAGACCTCAGTCAGTCCGGATCAGGAGCAGCGTCTCCAACACCATCACACTGAGCACAGGGGCCCACCAGGGTTGCGTGCTCAGTCCACTGCTGTTCACTCTGCTGACCCATGACTGTGCAGCAATAAACAGCTCGAATCACATCATCAAGTTCACCGATGACACGACCGTAGTGAGTCTCATCAGCAAGAATGATGAGTCAGCATACAGAGAGGAAGTGCAGCAGCTAACAGACTGGTGCATAGCCAACAACCTGTCTCTGAATATGAACAAAACATAAGAGATGGTTGTTGACTTCAGGAGAGCACAGAGTGACCGCTCTCTGCTGAACATTGATGGCTCCTATGTTGAGATCGTTAAGAGCATCAAATTTCTTGGTATTCACCTGGCAGAGAAGCTCACCTGGTCCCTCAACACCAGCTCCGTAACAAAGAAAGCCCAGCAGCGTCTCAACTTTCTGTGAAGGCTGAGAAAAGTCCATCTCCCACTCCCCATCCTCACCACATTCTACAGAGGATGTATTGAGAGCATCCTGACTATCTGCATCACTGCCTGGCTCAGGAATTGCACCGCCTCGGATCGCAAGACCCTGCAGCGGATAGCGAGGTCAGCTGAGAAGATCATTGAGGTCCCCCTTCCCGCCATTACAGACATTTACACCACACGCTGCACCTGCAAAGCTAACAGTATTGTGAAGGACCCCACCCCCCGACTCACACAAACTGTTCTTCCTCCTGCCATCTGGGAAAAGGTACCGAAGCATTCGGGCTCTCACGACCAGACTGTACAACAGTCTCTTCCCCCAAGCCATCAGACTCCTTAATACTCAGAGTCTAGACTGACATCTACATCATTTATTATTATATTGTAATTTGTCCTCTACTGTGCCTATTGTCTTGTTTGTTAATTATTGTACTGCCCTGCACTGTTTTGTGCACTTTATATAGTCCTGCGCAGGTCTGTAGTCTAGTGCAGTTTTTATGTTGTTTTACGTAGTCCATTGTAGCCTTGTGCTGTCTCACATAGTCTAGTGTAGTTTTGTGTTGTTTCATGTAGCACCAGGGTCCTGGAGGAACATTGTTTTTTTTTACTGTGTAGTCTACAAGCAGTTTATGGTTGAATGACAATAAACTTGACTTGACGGAGTATGCCTTTCCAACCCTTGGAGGCCCACCACCCAGCACCACCTGCTTCCACCCTGGCCTAATCAAAGGACAATTTACAATGACCAATTCACCTACTGACCCGTACGTATTTTGGAATGTAGGGAGAAACTGGAGCACCTAGAGGAAACCCACCCAGTCACGGGGAGAACGTACAAACACCTTACAGACAAGGGGTGGGAACTGAGTCTCGGTTGCTGGTACTGTAAAGCTTTGTGCTAACCACGACAATACTGTACCGTCAAAACAGAGGGCTATGTGGGAGGGAAGGGTTAGATTGATCTTGGTGTTGATTAAATGGTCAGCACAACATTGTGGGCTGAAGAGCTAATACTGTGCTGTACAGTATGTTGCTCTGTGCTCTATGTTCTATGTCTACGTGTTCATCCCACTCATCCTCCTGTCTGCATCCTTAATCCTCAGTCACTGAATATCAGACAGTGTGCTTGAGAATCTCAATATGTCAAGCAACATCTATGGGGGCAGTGGTGGATGAAGAAGGATCTAATGCCTGGAACTTCATCTGTTATTTATCAGTGTTGATTGGATGCCCCATTTCCCTCTTCAGTGGAATCATGGCTGGAGCTTGGATCTTATTAACCCTGTTATCTCACCTCCAGTAACTTTTTCCCTTCCACCTTCCATCTTCTTCCAACCCCCTCTCTGGCTCCCCTCTTATCTCGTTCTCTTCTCCTGAATGAAAATCAACTACTAGGCCAACATTTTCCAGACATAAGCAGTCAGGAACTAATATGATAAACACACGAGATTCTGCTGATGCTGGAAATCTCCTGTCTATCACCTCTCCCTGGTGCCTCTCCTTCTTTCCTTTCTCCCACAGTCCACTCTGCCATCCTATCAGATTCCTTCTTCTTCTTCAGTCCTTTACCTTTTCCACCTATCACCTCCCAGCATCTTCCTTCATTGCCTCCTCCGCATTCACCGGGTTTACCTATTACCTTCTAGGTTGTACTCCTTCCCCTCCCCCTCCCTTCTTATTCTACCTTCTCCCTTTATTTCTAATCCTAATGAAGGGTCTTAGTCCAAAATGTCAACAGTTTATTCCATTCCATGGATGCTGCCTGACTTGCTGAGTTCCTCCAACATTTTGTATATGTTACTCTGGATTTCCAGCATCTGCAGAATCTCTTGTGTTTATCATTTTAGTTCCTGACTCCTTATGTCTAGAAAAATAGTGACCTAGTGCTTGGTTTTCATTCAGATCCTCCTTTAAAGTGCCATAGATGTGATTTCTACTTAACCGACAACCAGCTGAAGTCTCGTGTTTGAACTAGGCACATCCTACGACAGAAATCGGCGACAAGGAAAGGGAAGGGTTAAAGAAGGAGAGAGTGCAGGAGCCAAGAAGAATCAGGATGAGACAAATGAAATTAAGGATAATTAACAGATGGGAACAAGGAAGCAATTTAAAAGAACAAGCACATTTATCATTCATGCCTAGACTGACTGGCGGCCTCTACATCCTCCAGCCTCTCAATGAAGATGGATATTTAACAATAAATAATACAGCTGTTATTAACACAGGAGATTCTGCAGATGCTGGAAATCCAGAAAAACATACACACAACTGTGAAGGTGGTGCAGTAGCCACCTTAGCACAACGCTTACAGTACCAGTGACCGGGGTTCGATTCCCACCTATCACCTTGTGTTTCTCTCTCCCCTCCCCCCACCTTTAAAATCTACTCCTTGGTTTTTTTTTCTCCAGTTCTGCTGAAGGGTTTCAGCCCAAAACATCAACTGTACTCTTTTCCATAGATGCTGCCTGGCCTGCTGAGTTCTTCCAACATTTGGTGTGTGTTTCATGATTCAAGATGGTTTAATGTCATTTTGAGTCTGGTGGTCCCAGTGTGAATGCTCCCTGCTGGGAGTGGGACAAACAGTCCATGAGCAGGGTGGGTGTGATCTCTCGTGATGTCCCCGGTCCTATTCTGGCACCTTTCTGTCTCATATGTCCTTGATGCCGGGAAGGCTGGTGCTAGTGATATGTTGGACTGCTTTGACTACACGTTGTAGAACCTTCCTATCCGCTGCAATGCATCTTCTGTACCAAGCAGTGATGCAGCTTATTAGGATGTTCTCCACTGCGCTGCTGTAGAATGACGTGTATATGGATGAGTAAAGTCCAACTCTCTTCAGCCTCCTCAGGAAGCAGAGGCGTTGTTAAGTTTCCTAACACTAGATTATAATTTTTTAGAGTTAGGAAAACCTTATATTCCTCCACCAAATATCACCCATGTTAATTTTCCATTCTGTTTAAATGGATTAGTTCTCCTCTTTAACGCCATACAAAGTCGAAATAGCCTTTCCTGCAAAGTCATGCACAGTGGCTTCAAGTTGCTGATTTCTAACCTGCTTCAGGACACCAATTTAGCACGACTGCTTTCACAATTTCTCCAGCTGAAGAGAGGATTTGACAGCAATATGTTAGTAACAACAGTGATGGTTACACCAACCGGCCAGATCTTGCCTCTGAACACATTTATTATACTCGTCAGGTCAAAGAGATTTTTACTTAGTGACTCAGGATCTGCTTCCTCCCCTCCATCTTCAGATTTCTGAATGGTCTATGAATGCTACCTCATTATTCCTTTTTTATTACATTGTTCATCTATTTATGAAAGTTACAGTAATTTTATGGCTTTGCACTGTACTGCTGCCACAAAACAACACATTTCATGTCGTAAACATAAAAGATTCTGCATTTGCTGGAAATCCAGAGTTACTGGAGGAACTCACAAAGTCAGTAAACACAAAATACACTGCAGATGCTGTGGTCAAATCAACATGTACAAACATGCTGGAGGAACTCAGCAGGTCGGGCAGCATCCACAGAAACGAACAGTCAACGTTTCGGGCCGAGACCCTTCATCAGGACTGAAGAAGGAGGGGACAGGGGCCCTATAAAGAAGGTGGGGGGGGGGTGGAAGGTGCTAGGTGAAAAACCAATCAGAGGAAAGATCAGGGGTGGGGGAGGGGAAGCAGGGAGGGGATAGGCAGGAGAGGTGAAGAAGGAGTGCAAGGGGAAAGCACTATGGGTAGTAGAAAAAGGTAGAATCATGAGAGAGGTGATAGGCAACTGGAAGAGGAGGTAGAATGAAAGTGGGATGGGGGAAGGGAGAGGGAAGGAATTACCGGAAGTTGGAGAATTCAATGTTCATACCAAGGGGCTGGAGACTACCCAAACGGTATATGAGGTGTTGCTCCTCCAACCTGAGTTTGGCCTCATCATGGCAGTACTGGAGTCCTATTGAAGGGTCTCAGCCCAGAACATCACCTGCACTCTTTCCGATAGAAGCTGCATAACCTGCTGTGTTCCTCCAGTTTTTTTTTGCTTGTGTTACGTGAATTTCTAGCATCTGCAGATTTTCTCTTGTTTATACTTGTGCCTAAGAATTTTGCACAGTACTGTACATGTTTATTTACTTATCTATCTGTCTGTCTGGCTATCTACAGTGGTGCTAGAAAGATTGTGAACCTGTAGAATTTTCACTGTCTCTGCATAAATATGAATTAAAATGTGATCAGATCTTCACATAAGTCCTAAAACTAGATAAAGAGAAGCCAATTAAATAAATAATATAAAACATTATACTTGTTCGTTTACGTATTGAAAGAGTGATCCAAGGTATTTGTTGGAAAAAGTATGTGAACCTCTGGGGTAATGCCTTCTACAAAAGCTATGTGGAGTCAGGTGTTTCAATTAGTGAGATGAGATTGGAGGTGTGGGCTGTAGAGGTGCCCTGCCCTATAAAAAAGACATGCAAAGTGAGGTTACTGATAGAGCCTGCTCTTCTCAAGAAAGATTCTGTTTATGTGTGCATGCCTTGATCAAAACAACTTTTAGAGGACCTGCAAAGAAGAATTGTCAAGATGTATGAAGCTGGATGTATGAAACACTCTGGTTTTGACGACCAGAATGTTCATAATTACCACAGTAAGAGAAATTGTCTACAAATGGAGGAAACTCAGTACTGTTGCTACTTTCCCTAGGAATGGGCTTCCTGAAAAGATCACACCAAGAGCACAACGTGCAATGCGGAAGGAAGTGAAAAAGAACCCAAGGATAACAGCAAACGAACTGCTGAAATCTCTGGAACTACCAAGAGTCTCTGTACATGTGTCCACTATAAAAAAGAATGGTGTTCATGGAAGGACACCATGGAAGAAACCACATTGCTGCATGTCTCAAGTCTGCAAAAACCACCTGGTCATTCTATAATGTAACTGGGACAATGTTCTGTGGACAATTGAGACCAAGATTTAACTTTTTGGCAGAACTGCACATTGCAATGTTTGGAGAAAAAAGGGTACTACACACCAACACCAAAACCTCATCCCAACCATGAAGCATGGTGGAAGGAGCATCATGGTTTGGAGCTGCTTTGCTACCTCAGGGAGTTTGCAATTGTTGAGGAAATAATGAGTTCAAAATTGTTTCAAGACATTTTATGGGAGAATGTCAGGGTAGCAATCTGACAGCTGAAGCTTAATAGAAGTTAGATAATGCAACAAGACAATGATCTGAAAGGCAAGATTAAATTAACTGCAGAATGGTTTTAAATGAAGGAAATTATTGCTTTGGAATGGCCGAGTCGAAGTCCTGACCTCAATCCTATAGAAAAGTTGAGGAAGGGCCTGAAGGACAACTTGAAGTAGTTCATGCAAGGAAGCCCACCAGTGTTGAAGCAGTTTTTTAAGGAAGAATGGACTAAAATCCCTCCAAGCCCATGTTCAGGATTAATCAATGGTACTGGAAATGTTTGGTTGAAGATATTACTATATAAGGGGGGGTCACAACAATTACTGAAAGAAAAGGCCCATGTACTTTTTCAAACAAATACATGTAATATTGGATACCTTCTCTCAATAAATAAATGAAAGTATAATTTTTTTAGTGTTAGATATTTAATTGGTTTCTCATTAACTAGTTTTAAGACTTGTGTGAATATCTGATCACATTTTAGGTCACAAACTTTCAAGCATCACTGTATCTATCTATCTATTTATTTGAATGGGCCCTTCCAACCCTCTGGACCATGCCAACCAGTAGCCTAGCCTAATCACAGGACAATATACAATGGCCAGCTAACTTACCAATTAGTATGTCATTGGACTGTGGGAGAAAACCGGAGCACCCAGAGGAAACCCATGCACTCACTGGAAGGAGGTGCAAACTTCCTTACAGAGAACACTAGAGTTTGAATTCAGAACTCTGATACCCAAGCATACTGATTTTACATACAGTATTATTATAAGAATATATAAAAATGATCCTTTTGGGTTTTAGCTCACATTCCAGAGGCTTGATACATATTACTTTCTGAGTGATGTTCAGACTGCATGTTCAATGCCCAAGGCTTCCTAAACAAGCAACTGAAAAATGGTACTGGTTTACTATGTGAAATCGGCAATCACCTTTAGAGGCACTCACTGAATACCAGTGCTGGGCGTATGGATTACACATCTACTACACAGGTCTTACAGTATTTGCGTTGTAAATCGACATTAATGAGAATTCATGCACCTAAAATGACCAGTAAAACTTAGGCAATGTAACAACGTGCTCTTATCATACCAATGTTCTGTTGCAATGGTATTGCAAGCAATCATTCACCATTATACAACTTGAATTCTGGCCTGACTAAACTTTTCCCACAATGTGCTTTAATAAAGCTGCATTGTTGATTAATCCAGTTGGGTGCTTACCACCAGTTGCTCAGAAGAATAGTTTCTTTATTGCAAAATACATTGCTTTGATTTTCAAAAGCTTGCAGTTATAATATGCCATTACTGGGATGAAATGTGCCAAAGAGTTTTGCAGCAGCAGTTAACACAGAACAAACCATGTAAGAAGAAAAAAATGTCTGGTCACAGAGGTGACCTGAAGCATTTCTGTCCTCTCATGTTGGTTTGTAGCTTCCTCTTTTAACATGATGAGGCCATACTCAGGCTGGAGTAGCAACACCTTATATTCCGTCTCAGTAGCCTCCAAACTGATGGCATGAAAATTGATTTCTCCAACTTCCAGTAATTTTCCCCTCCTCCTTCCTTTTCTTCATCAATTCCCCTTCTAGCCTCTTAACTCTTCTCCTCACCTGCACTTCACCTCCCCCCTGATGTCCCTCTAACTTCCCTTTCTCCCATGGTCCACTCTCTTCTCCTAACAGTTTCCTTCCTCTCCACCCCTTTACCTTTTCCACCTATTATCTCCCAGCAACTTACTTCATTCCCCCCTCCCCCACCCACTTCTAGTTTGTCCTCCTTCCACTCACCCACCTCCTTATTTGGACATCTTCCCCCTTCTTTTCCAGTCCTAATGAAGGGACTCTGCTTGAAATACTGGGTACATAATATTTCAGCAGTATTTGAGTAATATTGTAAATATATTGTTTGATTACTCATTCTTATTTGTTTAAATAATTCATTACAAGTTATATGTTAAAATATGTGAATTGCAAATGTCATCATGTGAAACGCTTGTGCCTCACTCAAAGTACACAAAGTTAGACTCACTTTTTGGACTCCCGTGTCTTCCTTTGAATTAGTTCAGTGTTTTGATGCTACGAAACGTAACACGGAACATCAACTCTTTATTCAATTCCACAGAAGCTGCCGCACATGCTGAGTTTGTCCAACATTATGTGTTTGTAGCTCCAGTATCTGCACAGCTTTAGTGTTTATGCTCAGAGACAGATTTCAGGAGGTGTCCTAACTGCATTAAACAGAAATGTTCCTCAGTTCCCTGTGGACTTAGTCCATTGTTAGTGGAAGAAGGGAGTCAGGAGATTTCAGGTGCTGGAGTCAGCAGAAATACAATCAAACTTTGGGAGGAATTTGGCAAGTCTGGTGGGATCTTGTAGAGAGCGATGAGCAGCTGATGTTTCGGATTGAGTCCCTTCCTTTGGGATTCCTCCGGCAATAAGCTTATTTTGGTTCTCCTGGATAGATAAGGACTTTTCATAGAAGAAACAATAATAAAGGACAGAAAGTGATGATAGGTTTACTGTGGAGATGAAAGAACATGATGGCTATGCATAACTTATTTTTTCCCCCTTATGACCTCCCTTGTAATTTTTCCCTAAGGTTTATATCCAGGCCATCTGTGAAACATCCAATAATGTAGAACTATTGTCTGTATTTTTATATATTTATTGAGTTACAGTGCAGAATAGGCCATAAGACCATAAGACAGAGGAGCAGAATTAGGCCATTTGGCCCATCGATTCTGCTCCACCATTCCATCATGGCTGATTCCAGATTCCACTCAACCCCATACACCTGACTTCTCGCCTTATCCTTTGATGCCCTGACTGATTAGGCAACGATTAACTTCTGCCTTAAGTTTGCAGATGGACTTGGACCCACAGAGGTCTGTGTCAGAGAATTCCACAGATTCACTACTCTCTGGCTAAAAAAATTCCTCTTTACCTCTGTTCTAACAGGTTCCCCCTCAGTTTTGAGCCTGTACCCTCTAGTTCTAGATACCCCCACCATAGGAAACATATTCTCCATATCCACGCTATCTAGTCCTTTCAACATCCAGAAGGTTTCAATGAGATCCCCATGCATTCTTCTAAATTCCAGTGATTACAAGCCCAAAGCTGCCAAACGTTTTTCATAGGTTAAGCCCTTCATCCCTGGAATCATCCTCATGAACCTCCTGGACTCTTTCCTTACTGAGATATTCTGCCCAAAACTGTTGACAATAATCCAAGTGCAGTCTGACCATAGTATTATAAACACTCACATTATCTCTTTGCTTTTATATTCTAGTCCCCTAGAAATAAATGCCAACATTGCATTTGCCTTATTTACCACAGACTCAATCTGTAAATTAAAATTTACAATTCCTTGGGTGTAAATTGAAAGAACGGGCAAAACATTGGCAAATGGTATAACGTGTTGGGAAATGCATTTTGCAAAAAGGAACAATAGTGCAGACTATCATCTAAATGGAGAGAAGGTTCAAATATCAGAGGTGCAGAGGAACTTGGGAGTCCTCGTGCAAGTTTTGCCCATTCTTTCAATTTGTCTAAGACCTGCTGCAAGTGCATTGCTTCCTCAGCACCACCTACCCATCCATCTACCTTTGTATCATTCACAAACTTTGCCACAAAGCCAACAATTCCATTCTCAAAGTCATTGGCAAAGAAGGCAAGAAGTAGTAATCCCAATACTGACACCCAAGGAACACCAGTAGTCACTGGTAGCCAACCAGGAAAGGACCCTTTTATTCCCTGTTGCTGCCTCCTGCCTGTCAGCCATTCTTCCATCCATGCCAGTATCTTTCCTGTAATGTCATGGGATTTTATTTTGTTAAGCAGCCTCATGTGTGGCACCTTATCAAATGCCTTCTGAAAATCCAAGTAAATGATATCCACTGTCTCTCCTTTGTTCACCCTGTTTGTTACTTTACAAACCACGGAAGTTAGTCTAATTGGCCCATACTTTCCTCTCTTTTGTCTTCTTCCCTTCTTAAAGAATGGAGTGACGTTTGCAATTTCCAGTCCTCTGGGACAATGCCAGGATCAAGTGATTTGTGAAATATCATGATCAATGCATCTTTATCTCTTTAGCAGCTTCTCTCAGGACTCTGGGGTGTAGTCCATCTGGTCCAGGTGACTTATCCACCTTGAGACCTTTGAGTTTGCCTAGCACTTTTTCCTTTGTAATAGTAATGGCACTCACTCCTGCTCCCTGACACTCACGGACCTCTGGCACACTGCTAGTGTCTTACATAGTGAAGACTGATGCAAAGTTCCCATTAAGTTCATCTGCCATTTCTTTGTCTCCCATTACTACCTCAGCAGCACCATTTTCCAGTGGTTCAATATCAATTCTCAACTCCCTTTTAACTGAAAAGCTTTTAGTATCCTGCTTTATATTATTGGCTATTCTGTCTTCATGTTTCATCATTTTCCTTTTTTTTTTGTGATTTTGCTGGATTTCAAAAGCTTCCTAATCATCCAACTTCTCACTCACTTTTGCTACTTTATATGCCCTTTCCTTGGCTTTTATGCAGTGCTTAACTTTCCTTGTCAGCCATGGTTGCCTAGCTCTGCCATTTGAGAGCTTTTTCTTCTGTGGGACGTATCTATCGTGCACCTTGTGAACTATTCCCAGGAACTTCAGCCATCTGTGCTCTGCCATCATCCCCACCAGTATCCTCCTCCAATCCACCTGGGCAAGCTCCTCTCTCATGCCTCTGTAATTCCCTTTAGATAGATAGATAGATACTTTATTCATCCCCATGGGGAAATTCAACTTTTTTTCCAATGTCCCATACACTTGTTGTAGCAAAACTAATTACATACAATACTTAACTCAGTAAAAAATATGATATGCATCTAAATCACTATCTCAAAAAGCATTAATAATAGCTTTTAAAAAGTTCTTAAGTCCTGGCGGTAGAATTGTAAAGCCTAATGGCATTGGGGAGTATTGACCTCTTCATCCTGTCTGAGGAGCATTGTATCGATAGTAACCTGTCGCTGAAACTGCTTCTCTGTCTCTGGATGGTGCTATGTAGAGGATGTTCAGAGTTATCCATAATTGACCGTAGCCTACTCAGCGCCCTTCGCTCATTGCGACTCATGCTTCTCCCTCTCAAATTGCAGTACGAATTCAATCATATTATGATCACTGGCTCCTAAGGATTCCTTTGCATTAAGCTCTGTAATAAGATCTGGGTTATTACTTAACACCCAATCTAAGATAGCCTTTCCCCGAGTAGGCTCAATCACAAGCTGCTCTAAAACACCTTCTCGTACGCATTCAACAAATTCCCTCTCTTGCGATCTGACACCAACCTGATTTTCCCAATCCCTTGCATATTGAAATCCCCCATTACAATGTTGTCATTTACCCTTATTACATGTCTTTCTGACCTTTAAGTTACACCACCCAGCAATTCCCTGATTTAATCGTAGCCTAATCATGGGACAATTTATAATGATCTTTTAATCTACCAACTGGTATATCTGTGGTGAACTACATATACCTGTCTGGACACGCCCCCCCCCGCCCCCTCTGCTGACTACTCCTGTGGCTCCTCCCACAGACCCCTGGTATAAAGGCAATTGGAGGCACGGCTCCTCCCTCAGTCTCCAGGATGTTGTGTGATGGTCTCTTGCTGCTGACAGTGCTTTCTTCCAGCTAATAAAAGCCTATCTCGCCTCACGTCTCTGAGAGTTATTGATGGTGCATCAATATCTTTGCACTGTGTCAGGAAACCCACACGGTCACGGGTAGAATGTACAAACACCTTGCAGGCAGTGGCAGGAATTGAAACCAGATCGCCTGTACTGTACTGCTACAGTGCCACCTGCCTCAACACCCCAATGACCTTGTCTACTTCTTGTCAATCTCACCTTAACCCTTCTTGCTCCAAGTAGACCTTATGAATCCCTTCTGCGCTTTTTCCAGCATTATGAATCATTTCCATCACTCGGCAACCAAAACCATGTACAATATTCCAGTTGCGATGCTGCCAGTGACTTACACAGTTGCAACTTGATTCCCCATAACACAGTAGGTGTGTGGACTGTAGTGTCCTGCTAGTATTATGACAAACTTTCATCTATCTTGTGTGCTCTCTTAATAATAATGCTTTTCGCTTATGCCTTATCATGTTTCCAAACACTTGCTGATTAAGTTCTTATTTGATTATGTCCTGCGATATATCCTCTATTTATGTTCAATTACACTGGAAAATCAGACCTTTAAAAAAATCAATGAGAGAAGCTAACAATGATAATCAGTCCCGATATAAATCGTTTTATTCATCAACTTTATAGATTTCCTGAAGACTGGATTAGTAGCCACACTGATCAGTGTTGAACGGAGCCATAGCAAGCAGGATATTGCTGCCAGGGATCTCAGCCTATCTTACAGAAGCAAATGGTTTTAGGTCTCATAGTACGTCTTTGGCTTGAAGTCTCTCCCTTGTAGACATTCTTCAGATGTAGGCCATTGGAAATAAGGTACTTTCCATGTCATTGTTGGCCAGGTTTAGTTAAGTAAAAGAAAATGCACTCAGTGGCTACATTATTAGGCACCTCCTGTACCTAATAAAGTGGTCAACGACTGTATGCTTGTGGTCTTTGGCTGCTGTAGTCCATCCACTTCAATGTTTGATGTGCTGTGCATTCACAGATGCTCTTCCACACACCATTGTTTTAAAACGTGGTTCGGTGAGTTGCTGCCACCTTCCTGTCAGCTTCAAACAGTCGGGCCATTCTCTCCTCTGACCTCTCTCATTAGCAGATTATTTTCACCTACAAAACTGCCACTCACTGGATGCTTTTGTTTTGCACCACTCTCTATAAACACCAAAGACTGCGCGAGAATCTCAGGAGATCAGCAGTTTCTGAGATACTCAAACCACCCTGTCTGGCACCAACAATAATTCCATGGTCAAAGCCACTTAGATCACATTTCTTCCCCATTCTGATGTTTGATCTGAACCACAACTGAACCTTTTGATCAAGTCTACATGGTTTTACTCATTGAATTGCAGGCACATGATTGGCTGATTAGATATTTGCAATAGCGAGCAGGTGTACGTGTGTATTTATACTGAGTGTACAGATAAACTAGCAACATTCAGACACACAGCCATCAACCTGAAATATTATCTTTGACTCAGACTGTGGCAGAGATAATTTTTTCAAGCTGATGGCTGTGAATCGGAATCGAACTTCAGAAATATCCTCATTTCTGAAGGAAGGACATCAAACAATAAACTTAACTCGAGAAATTGAGGCTATAGTGCGATCACGCGAGTCGAGTATGATGTTCTGCAAATGGGTTGTCTATTGGTGGATCTTCAGGTGACTGTAGAGACTGATCTGGGATCCACATATCCAGTATGTTAAGGTAGATTCCCTTAATGAAGAACACCTTTATGTGACTTGGTTTAACGTGTGGAGGCTGATGCAGGGGCAGCCATTACACAGTCCTTGACAGATTGAGGTCAGGGTCCAGTGGCGTGGAATCAAAGTCAAAATCAAAGCATGTATGCAGTATGAAACCTTGAGATTTTTCTTCCTACTGACAGCCGTGAAACAAAGAAATACTGTGATCCTGTTAAAAATAAACATCAAACACCCAATGCACAAACAATGAACAAATCGCGCGAATAGCAAAAATCGAGTGAAAAACACAAAGAGTGTAACAAACCAAACCACGGAATCCTTGAAAACATCCAGGAATTTTCACTTTAGTTCAGTTCAATTTTGTGCTGTGTCATTCGTTGGCCGCAGGCTGTGGAGTCAATTAGCCCGATCAGAATCACAATAAAAAAAAGTAACCAGAAGCCTGAAACACACAGAACGTGAATTGCAGAACACTCTAAAAATGAGTCTAATTGTCTAAGTCGAGAGTAAAGAGCAGCACACAGTCATGACATATTGAATGGTGAGGCAGGCTTCAGAGTTCGATTTGATGAGTCATGCTCCAAATTTCTTATTCAGTCTTCTCTCCCCTCAATCACTGACTGTTCTGCTGATTACGTCCAGCTTCCTGTAAAGTTACCAGAATCTGCAGGTTTTTGTATTTCTGTTGCTTGTCTTCTCGTTAATCTAGGAATGCTTCCGGGATGGGGAATTCCGGCTGCTTGAACAGACCTGGAGGCTTGGTCAGGCACACTGGAGGAACGTTTATGAGGAGACTTGATACAAGTACAAGATCTCACTTTTCAACTATTTTTATGTCTATTCACAACATAGGTGGTAGATATTGAGCTGCTAATTCCATTGTGCCTTCTAGAGCAACTGGATCCTAGACTTCCTGACTGGGAGACCTCAGTCAGTCCGGATCGGGAGCAGCATCTCCAACACCATCACACTGAGCACAGGGGCCCCCCAGGGCTATGTGCTCAGTCCACTGCTGTTCACTCTGCTGACCCATGATTTTGCTGCAACACACAGCTCAAACCATATCATTAAATTTGCCGATGACACGACTGTGGTGGATCTCATCAGCAAGAAAAATGAGTCAGCTTACAGAGAGGAGGTGCAGCGGCTAACGGACTGGTGCAGAGCCAACAACCTGTCTCTTAATGTGAACAAAACAAAAGAGATGGTTGTTGACTTCAGGAGGGCACGGAGCAACTACTGCCCACTGAACATGAACGGCTCCTCAGTAGAGATCGTTAGGAGCACCAAATTTCTTGGTGTTCACCTGGCGGAGAATCTTACCTGGTCCCTCAACACCAGCTGCATAGGAAAGAAAACCCAGCAGCGTCTCTACTTTCTGCAAAAGCTGAGGAAAGTCCATCTCCCACCCCCCATCCTCATCACATTCTACAGGGGTTGTATTGAGAGCATCTTGATCAGCTGCATCACTGCCTGGTTCGGAAATTGCACCATCTCGGTTCACAAGACCCTGCAGCGGATAGTGAGGCCAGCTAAGAAGATCATTGGGGTCTCTCTTCCCACCATCACAGACATTTACACTACACGCTGCATCCGCAAATCAAACAGCATTATGAAGGACCCCACGCAGCCCTCATACAAACTCTTCTCCCTCCTGCCGTCTGGGAAAAGGCATCAAAGCATTCGGGCTCTCACGACCAGACTACGTAACAGTTTCTTCCCCTAAGCTATCAGACTGCTCAATACCCAGAGCCGGGACTGACACCAACTTACTGCCCTATTGTCCTGTTTATTATTTATTGTAATGCCTGCACTGTTTTGTGTACTTTATGCAGTCCTGGGTAGGTCTGTAGGCTAGTGTAGTTGGTTTTTTTTCTCTCTCTTTTGTTTTTTTACGTAGTTCAGCCTAGTTTTTGTATTGTGTCATGTAACACTATGGTCTTGAAAAACGTTGTCTCATTTTTACTATGCACTGTACATAGCAGTTATGGTCGAAATGACAATAAAAGTGACTTGATTTGATCAGTCAATCCCTTCATTTATTTCCTTGTAATCAAAGTAAAGTACTTCAAATTGTATTAACCCTGAGATTCATTTTCCTGTGGGCGTGCTCAGCAAATCTATAGAATAGTAACTATTTCAGAATCAATGAAAGACCAATTAGACAACAAACTGTGCAAATGCAGATATAAGTAAATAGTAATAAATAATGAGAACATGAAATAACAAAATAAAGAATCCTTAAAGTGAACCAATTGGTTGAGGGAACATCTCAATGGATGGGGAAGTGAGTGTAGTTATTACCTTTTGTTCAAGAGCCTGATGGGTGCAGGATAGTGACTGTTCGTGAACCTGGTGGTGCAAGTCCCAAAGCTCTTGCACTTTCTACCTGATGACAACAGTGAGGAAGGAGTTATGGAGCAACACAGCCAGAGACAGGATGTTTGACCTGCCTAGTCCATGTTAACTTAGTTTTATGCCTAATCTCATCTGCCTGCACCAAGACCAGAGCCCTACGCACCCCTCTCATCCATGCACGGTACTGTGTAAAAGACTTTGGCACATATATATAGCTAGGGTGCCTAAGACTTTTGCACAGTACTGTAGTCATTTTAGGTATTGCACCGTACTGCTGCTGCAACAAAATAAAATCAAATTTCATGACATATGTGAGTGATGATAAATCTGATTCTGATAGGGGTCTCTATTGTGGACTGAGAGTGGGAAGGACCATGGTTGGGAAAAGTGAAAGGGAGAGGGAAGCATCAGAGAGAGACTTTATGTAATAATCAATAAATCAAATGCTTGGGATCTACTAACCTTGTCCGGTGTCTCAGGGCTGGGTGTATCTGCAACTGTGCCACCCGCCCCGGCACTTCTACTCCGCTACCTGCCCCACATCCCTCCCACTGTGCTCCACCCTTGCCATTCCCAACATTCTTTGTTCCCACCAAGCTTACAAGCTTGCTCTCCACTTCACGTTGAGAATGCAATCGTGCACAAAATCTTTGCCACCCTAGCTATATAAATGTGCTTGGACTTTTGCAGTGAACTGTAACTGTCTTAAATTCTATAATTGTAATCTATTCATATCTTATTGACCTATCAACACCACATCATTATATTTCCACCAGCATTCATCAGGGGTAAATCATAGATTCATGGATTCACACAGTACAGAAACTGGCCCTTTGGCCCGATTCATCCATGTTGACCAAGATGGCTATTGACCCTGATCGAATTTTCTTGCATTTAGCCTACTTCCCTCTATGCCTTTCCTATCCTTGTACTTGTCTGAATGTTTTTTAAACTTTATAATTGTTTCCACCTCTAGCAGCTCATACCATATAATCAAGACCTTCTGTTTGAAAAACTTGTCCCTCAGGTCCTCTGTCAATACTTCACTTCTCACCTTAAACTGTTTGGCTTTTGTCTCTTCTAATCCAGTGAAAAATGTTCTGACTTTATATGCTACTCAGAGTGGCCAATTAGCCTAGCAAGCAGTATGACTTTGTAATTGAACTCCTAAGTGATTGTGCCAATTTGTCACAGATAGCACTGGAAGTTAGGATTAAACCAAGTTGGAATTCACTTAAATTCTATTATCATTCAACCATACATAAAACTAGCTAGATGAAGGAATGTTCCTCCAGGGCCAAGGTGAAAAACACATTACCGACAGCACGCAGCACATAGTGCATAGCACAAATGGCACATATGGTTATGATCTCAGAAAAACATACAATCACAAAGAAAAAAATCTTTTCGACGACTTTCACCAATGTTTATAGATGCACCATCTATCCGAATGCTTGGGATAGCAACAGTTCTGTCCAAGACCACAAGAAATGACAAGGAATTGTGAACACGTCATATAACACAGCACAGAAAAAGGTACTTCAGCCTATCTAGTCCATACCAAACTATTATGTAGCCTAGTCCCATTGACCTGTCTTTTATATCTCTTCCACCCAAATATCTCCTAAATATTGAAATCGAATCCACTTCCACCACTTCCACTAGCAAATCATTCCACTCACACACACATCACCCTGAGTGAAGCAAGTCCCACTCACGTTCCCCTTAAACATTTTACCATTCACCATTAACCCATGATCTCTAGTTCTCGTCTCACCCAACCTCAGTTTATTACAAAAATCAGCTTCCCCTCCATCAACTCTGTCTACACTTACCACCGCATCGCGGAAAACTGCCAAGATAATCAAAGAGTTATCCTACACTTGTTATTCTCTCCTTTCCTCACCACACACACACACACACACACACACACACACACACACACACACACACACACACACACACACACACACACACACACACACACACACACACACACACACACACACACACACACACACACACACACACACACACACACACACACACACACACTTCCACCGAGCAGAAGGTAGAAAAGCTTGAAATCACGTATCTCCAGACTCAAGAGCAGTATCTATCCCTATGTTCTAAGTTCTATGTTCTACCTTCTGCATCCCTTGAAGGAGTTTAAATTCAGATTCATTTATTTCTCACACGTTTGTCGAAGCATATAGTGAAATGTGCTGTTTGCGTTAAAAATCAACGCAACCAAAGAATGTGCTGGGGGCAGCCCACAAGTGTCACCACACATTCTGGTGTCAAGCTAGCTTGCCGGTGATGCTCAGCGGAACAACACAAGCAGAAGCAAAAGAACAACAGCAAAACAATTTCCTTTCCTCCCTCCCACTCTCCACCTACCCACTTCTTATGTGATAAGGATGAACATTTTATCCCACAGTGTACCTCTGCCTGTGTTGCACTTCCTCTGCAACTATACACTCTGAATTCTGTAACAATTAGATTCTGCAGGTGCTTGAAATCCAGAGTAATATATGAAAAATACTGGAGGTCAGGCAGCATCTATGAAGAGGAATGAACAGTCAGAGTTTTGGGCCAAGACGCTTCATCAGCACTGAATTCTGCTACTGCTTTTCCCTTGTACTACCTCAGGGCGCTCCGTTTGGAAAGATCTGTCTGGATGGCATTCAGAACAAAATGCTTCAGTTTATCTCAGTACACGTGACGATGAGAAAGCAATCACCAACACAAAACTGAAGATGTGAACTTTGTCCAACGAGCATAATGGCCTTGATCCCAAATTGGCTTCCAATGGAAATAACTTGTTGAGATCTCTGTTAACTTATTAGCACCTCAGTTCTCTTGCAGTGCATTAGACAACAACAACTCCGATGGAAATAATGTAAGACTTTCACACCACCCACACAAAGTGTTAGATTGGAGTTTCGAGATCTGAATCCTCCTCGACAGAAGCACATGGATACATGCTCTTGCACACTGGTTGTCTTAATTTAGTAACTAATATATGGATTAAATAAGTAATGCAACTTTGTTTTACCCGCATTTGGGACTGGGCATCATTAGAAGTTTTGTGAATGCTGTTGTTTAACTGTGTGAACTGCTATACCATTTCAGAGAAGAGTCAGGAGTCAATCACATTACTGTGGATCACAGTCACATGTAGACCCAACCAGATCAAGTGTGGAAAGAGAAACAGGAGATTCTTCAGATGCTATAAATCTTGAGCAACGCACACAAAATGGTGAAGGACCTCTCCAGACCAGTCTGCATCTACAGAAGGGAAAAATAGTTGATGTTTCAGGCCAAGACCCTTCATCAGGACCCTTGAGGAAAATTCTTGACCCAAGACATCAACTGTAGATGCTGTCTAAGCTACTGAGTTCCATTTTGTGTGTGTTTCTCAAGTGGATATTTTTCCCCAATATCACAATGCTAAACCAAATGACATTGACAATAACACCAGTGACTCAGTGGTGAACATCAGTAAAACCAGATTTTTTTGTCATAACCTACATATTTAAGTCCTCCACTCTGATAGAATTTGGGGCTGCATATTTCTGCTGTTCATAAAATTGTTGCCTCAAGGCTTCAGTAAAACAACTTTTGATTCTGATTCAGTCCTGACCTCGAGTACTGTCTGTGCAAAGTTTGTACATTCTCCCTGACACCTCACCTGTATGTTCTGATTTCCTCTCACACACACAAAATGCTGGAAGAACTCAGCAGGTCAGGCAGCATCTATGGAGAGGAATAAACAGATGATGTTTCTGCCTGAAACCCTTCATTACCTCCAAATGCTTTGTCAGGTAAACTTTCCCACTTCACACATGAATACCATCTTTTTTTCTTTTACATCAGGTCTCTCATCTGAGCTGACAGTAGGAAGGAGGCTAAAAAAGAATCAATTACTTTGTATAACAGCATGGAAAGTGCTGGAAATACTCAGCAGATCAAGCAGCATTAGTACAGAGAGAGATACAGATCCTAATGATGGAGGTGCATTAACCATCTTTCATTCTTCACAAGTGCCACCTGACTTGTTGAATATTTCTAGCATCTTTGGATTTCATTTCAGTTTTCCAGTATCAGCAACATTTTTAAAATATTCATTCAATTCTTACAGTTGTTGAGCCTATTTTCCTTTATGTTTGACAGCTTCCCAATTCCACAGTTGGTCCATTGGGTCATAGCAAATTTCACGGGTGTTTATATTTGGTCCTCCAAGAGAACCACAACCTTGTTGTAGGGTCTGGAGGCTCATGTGCCACACTGACCCAGAGAGCTATGTTGGCTGGAGAAAGGGCTTTATGCTTTGGCTCTTGGTAGGGTCACCCATACCAAATAGGTCACAGGGTAGAGGGCAGGCTGAGAGTGGTCGACTGGTCCTCCAGTTTCTGGGGTTCAGCTCAGGACCAACAACCCTGCCTAGTAAAACATTTTTTTTTAGGGAAACAGCAATGAAGAATCCTTCTTCATCTGAGTGTGATGGTGTTCTTGAGCCTCCACCTGGGACTTACATGACTGACAGTAGTGAAAAATGTGTGGAAGCTACTGACATGATGAAGGACCCAGCAGAGATGGAGGACCTACATTGCTGCCCTCAACGCCAACGGTGCAATGTGTAGTGAGTAAGTAAGCTATATTTGATGCAAGATTTATGAGGTCATTGTCTAGAATCATAGTCTACAGAGTTTTCAGAGAATGGTCCAAAAAAACAAAATTACATGCAGTGAGCAGCAATTCTTGAGTGAGAATTTCTCGTTAATGAGGGAGATGAGAGGAGAACAGACTGGACAGGAAGGTGACAGTAATTCAATTAATCAAATGCTACAACAGCAGTGTGCAGAATGGCACAACACATTGATCCTTGAAGTGGATGGGCTACAGCAGCAGAAGACCGCACTGGGTTCATCTCCTGTATCTAATAAAATGACCACTGAGTGTATATGTCCTTGATGGTGTGTAGTCTCACAGTACTGTTGAATAGGGATGAGTAATTAACCATTAATCCTAATTCTTCCCTTTTTAAATCCTGCAGTACATCCTGTCCTGTTATCTGGATCACCAGCTATATCCGCAGGCTTGATTCTCTTCGCTGCTTGTACGCATCATTTATCAAGATGTGAAATCTGACTGTTGTAACTTGCTATGAATGTTGTAGATTTGTCACACTCATAATTCTTATCAGAGCTGCCTCGCAGTGAAAGGTCCTACAGCAGGTAAACTTTGTTCTTTATCCAGCTCTGCCTTGGAGCAAATTATTCCAAGCCAGGCAACCGTGAATCTTTTAATATGTTATATTTGTTGCTCTGAATCCCCCGCCTTATCTCCCGACATGAAGGCTGGTAGCTTTTCAGTATCTCCTTCTCACTGCCTTTGAACATCTTTTATATATGAGCCAAACCAGGTAGTCAAAACTGCTCACTGCATCCCTGCACCTGCCTAAGTGATATACAGTGTTATATATATTCAGAAAGGTCTGGTAACATCACAATAGATCTCACCCATCCTGCTCATGGACTGTTTGTCCCACTCCCATCCATGTCAGGACCACTAGACTCAAAAACAATTACTTTCCCTAAGCAGTAATGCTGATCAACACTTCCACTTAATAACTACCCCTTCACACTCCTAACTACCACTACTTCATCATTTCCTGTCAGTCACCTCATATGTAAACACTCCTGTGCCTGGTGTTACTTTATTGACATACATCTTTGTATATAAGCTCTCTTATGTATTTATATTTATTGTGTTCTTTATCTTATTGAATTTTCATTTGTGCTGCATCACATCCGGAGTAACAATTATTTAATTCTCTTTTACTGGAAATGACATGAAATAATTTTGAATTTTGAAGTGAGAGGGATGCTATGGAAAAATATGACACAGAGAATTCCATGGACTCTGTTTACATTTCTTGCTGCCTCAGCAAACCAACCAGTATAATCAAAGACCCCATTCATTCAGACATTTGCTCTTCTCACCTCTCCCATTGGGCAGAAGATGCTAAAACCTGAAAGCACGTATCACCAGACTCGAGGACTGCGTTGATCACACTGCTAAAGGACTATTGAGTGGTTTAAGATTAGCTTTATTTGTCACATGTACGTTGAAACATACAGTGAGATGCATTTGTCTGGTGTTTACAACTAACAGAGTCTGTTACAAGTGTTGCTATACTTCTCATGCCATTATAACATCCCCACAATCTACTAACCTTAACCCATACATCTTTTAGAATGTGGGAGGAAACCAGAGCATGTAGAGGAAACCCACACGGTCACATGCAGATTATACAAACTTCTTACAGATAACAGAGGGAATTGAATTCCAATATTTTTCAAATAGTCTATACAGCATTTCACTAATCGCTACGCTATCATACCAGCCTTCACTAATTTTATTGCACGTTTCGATACTTTGATGTACATGTGACAAGTAAAGGCCATCTTAATCTGGTTCCCTCATACCATAAACGGACTCTGACCTCACAAGTACCTCGTCATAGCCTCGAACCCTATTGTCTACCTGTACTGCGTTTTCTCTGTAACTAATGTTTTATTCAGCATTCTGTTATTGTTTTCCCTTGAACTGCCTCAGTTCACTGTTGTAATGAAATGATCCAGTGGAACCGTATGCAGGAGAAGGTTTTCTCTTTATTTTAGTACATGAGACAATGGTAACCTAATTTACCAGTTTATCATTACCCTCCCCCCACCCCCAGCCTCGTTCCTTGTCCCATATTCAGTCATTTACTCGTTCACAGGTGTCACTAATGATGCTAGCATTTTTTGCTCATCCTTAATTGTCCCTGAACTGAGGAGGCAGACAAGAGGCAAAGTACTGTCAGGCCTGAAGTCACATATGGACCCAAGTCAGTGAGAAAGGCAAACATCCTTTCCTGAAGGACATTAACTAACAATGTGGCCATTTACAACACTCATGTTGTTTACTGGTTACTGACACTGGTGTTTTCTTTAAATACTGTAAATAGAATAACTTTAAATTCTCTTGATGGCATGGTGGGATTTGAACTGACGCCCTTGAATCAATGGCTAGAATTCTGACTGCAGGTACAGTGATGTACCTGCAATCAGAATAAGGCTCTGAATATGAGGAGAAGTTTCTTAGAACACAGAGCATATAACAGTACAGCAGTGTGTGGTACCTTTGGTCCACAAAGTTGTGTGGATCTTTTAACCTATTCTATAATCAATTTTCTCATTTACCAAGATCGTGACGGACCTTTGAACTGTGACAATTTTCTAGCAGTGTTGGCAGGTCCCTTGATTCCCTTCATCTGTCAATCTCTAGCGTGAATGATCTCAGAGACTGAGCCTCGACTGCCCTCCAAATTGAAGAATCCCTAAGATATACTTCCCTCTGAAAGAGTTCCATTATGGTCGCCTCATTTTCGAAAGTATGTGGAAG
This sequence comes from Hemitrygon akajei, assembly GCF_048418815.1. Classification (NCBI taxonomy): domain Eukaryota; kingdom Metazoa; phylum Chordata; class Chondrichthyes; order Myliobatiformes; family Dasyatidae; genus Hemitrygon; species Hemitrygon akajei. Next base: position 35,483,051 of record NC_133138.1, on the reverse strand, counting down.
CTTTAGAGAGGGTGAAGAGGTGAATTACCAGGATTAGAGAATAATCATTATGAGGAAAGTTTGAGTGAGTTATGTTTTTCTCTTTGGAGCGAAGGAGGAAAGGAGTTGACTTGAGAGAGGTATCTATGATAAAAGGCCTGCACCTTTACCCCAGGGTGGCCATGGTTAATACCAAAGGACATCCTTTTAAGGAGAGGGGAGGAGAGTTTAAGGGGAATATCTGAGATTGTTTTTAAATAAAGAGAGTGGTAAGTGCCTGTAACTCTGTAAGTAAGTGGTAAGTAACTCTGCAGGCCAGGCAGCATCTATGGAAGAGTACAGTTGACGTTCTGGGGCCGGGATCCTCCAGAAAGACTGGAGAGAAAAAAAAGATGAGGAGTAGAGTTAAAAGGTGGGGGGAGGATAGGAAAAAACACCAGGTGATGGGTGAAACCAGCAGGAGGAAGGATGAAGTAAAGAGCTGGGAAGTTGATTGGTGAAAGAGATACAGGTCTGGAGAAGCAGGAGTCTCATAGGAGAAGACAGAAGCCCATGGGGGAAAGAAAAGGGGTGAGGAAGACCAGAGAGAGGTGTCGGGCAGGCATGGAGATAAGGCGAGAGAGGGAAAAGGGGATGAGTAATGGTGGAGAGGGGGTAGGAAGTTCGAGAAATCGATGTTTATGCCATCAGGTTGGAGCCTACTCAGACAGAATATAAGGTGTTGTTTCTCATCATGGCAATCCTCTTCTATCAGACTCCCCCTTCTCCTGCCCCCACCCTTGCTTCCCTCTTCACCAGAACTCACCTACCACCTCCCAGCTTATACTACCCCCGCTCCTCCTACCCTTTAATTCTAGCTTCTACTCCCTTCCCTTCCCATCCTGATTTAGGGTCATCAACTGTTCACTTCCCTCCATAGATGCTGCCTGACCTACTGAGCCTCTCCAGCACTTAGTGTACTTTGACATAACACTCCACTCAAGATTCTGTATAACTGTAGTATGATATCTTTACTTCTGCAATAAAATCCACGCATACTAAAGGCCAACATACCATATGCCTTGCTAATTGCTTGTTGCACCTGTGTTTTGGCTTCCAGTGACTTGTGCACAAGTTACGTTGTAAGTGCCGCTATTTCAGAGTAATTAAGAAGTAACCATATTGGTGGGTCAGAGTCACACATGAGCTGTACATTCCCTGAAGGATATTAATGAACCAGATGCGTATTTAATAACAGCAGTTACCAAAGATGGATTTTCAAGTCAATTAATTATTTGAATTTGAATTCCCAAAGCTGGTCTTCAAAATTGCACTTAGTGGCCACTTTATTAGGCACTTCCTGTACCTAATAAAGTGGCCGCTGAGAGTCTGTTCATGGACCTCTGCTGCTGTAGTCCATCCATTTAATGATCGACGTGCTGTGCATACAGAGATGCTCTTCTGCACACCACTGTTGTAACCTGTGGTTATCTGCGTTTCTGTCACCTTCCTGTCAGCTTGAACCAGTCTGCCTATTCTCCTCTGACCTCTCTCATTCACAAGGCACTTCTGCCCACTCAACTGCCTCTCACTGGATGTATTCTGATTTTGCACCATTCTCTGTAAACTCTGGAAGCTGTCGTGTATGAATATCCCGGGAGATCAGCAGTATCTGAAATACTCAAGCCACTCAATCCGGCACCAGCAATCAATTCACATTCATATTCACTTAGATCACATTTTTCCCATTCTGATCTTTGGTCTGAAAAACAACTGAACCTCTTGACCATGTCTGCATGCTTTTATGCATTGAGTTGCTGCCACGTGATTGGCTGCTTCAATATTTGCTAGGAGCTGATGTACAGGTGTACCTAATGAAGTGCCCATTAAGTGTTGTCTCTGAATCAATAATCCCAGGATTCTGTTTGTTATTCCTTCATTAGTAAACCACTGTTTTCTGGTACAAAATTACCTTCCTTCAAGATACTGATAAGATAACCAGTAGGCTAAACTTATCAAGTTTCTTTATTAAACATATTAAGCAAAAACACTTACAGAGATAGACAAGGAGAGGCAATTAGCTATAATGTGTCTATTATACAAGCAAACAGATTTAACATTAGTAAGCAGCAAGCTTGCACTCCTTCTCCTTCTTTGTCTTTGTACTCTGGCTTCTGCCCCCTTCCTTTTCAGTCCTGATGAAGGGTCTCAGCCAGAATCACTGAGTGTTTATTCTCCTCCATAGATGGTAGAGGTGTTGAGGGCTATGGTCCAGGTGCAGGTAGATGGGAGTAGGCAGTTTAAATGGCTCAGTATGGACTCGATGGGCTGAAGATCATGTTTCTGTGCTGTACTTTTCTATGACTCGTGACTCTTAAAGAAGACAAAATGTTCAAATACATAGAACATAGAATAGTACAGCACATTACAGGTCCTTCGGCCCACAATGTTGTGCCGACCCTCAAACCCTGCAAAAAAAAGCAACAGATATTAATTGTAAATAATTAATACTGAGAATACGAGTTGTAGAGTGCTTGAAAGTGAGTCGACTGGTTGTGGAATCATTTCAGCTTGGAAGTGAGATAAGTTATCCATGCTGATTCAGGAGCCTGATAGTTGAAAGGTATTAACTGGTTCTGAACCTGGTGGTGTGGGACCTAAGACTCCTGTACTTCTTTCTTGATGGCAGCAGTGAGAAGAGAGCATGACCAGGATGATTAAACCTAATACAGGGCTTTGACCTGAAAGGCTGATTACTCTATTCCTCCAACATAACCTGCTCCGTCCATTGAGTTCCTTCAGCAGGTTGTTTATTGTAATAGTACTAGCTCAATTTAATTTGGTATCACAGTTGACACAAATATAGTGAGCTAAAAACCCTTTACTTTTGCTGTAATCTTCCTTGGTCTATAAATGTTAAAAGGAGTTGCACTCATGGTATAATTCTTCTTCTTTTCAAGCCTATCACTCCTACTGGAGTGTAGGTCAACAACAGCAGCTTGACAAGTCCCCTATCCTGGGCCAGTCTTTCAAGTTGTCCTCAGGTGTGGCCCATTTTTGAAGATCCTTCCTATCCCAGTGATGAGGTTTTTTGGAGTCTCTGTTGGCATTTCTGTAGCACTGTGTTTATATGAGGTGGAGTTGCTAGCCCAAGGCACAACCTTCTTCTTTTCGCAGCCGGGTTTGGGACCGTCAATGGGGGAATTATGATAAAATTCTTAAAGGGTGCAAAATATTCCATTAGCCCCATTGGGGATGTCTGGTAATCCCTTCCCAATGTTCAATTAAAAATAAAGAAATTAGCTTTATTTGTCACATGTACTTTGAAACATTGAAACACAATGAAATGTACCATTTGCGTCAATGCTCAACATGGTCCAAAGACGTGCTGGGGGTAGCCTGCAAATGTTGCCATGACTCCAGCACCAAGATAGCATGCCCACAACTCACCAACCCTAACCTGTACGTCTTTGGAATGTCGGGGGATGTCTGAGCAGCAGGAGGAAACCCATGCAGTCATGGGGAGAATGTGCAAAATCCTTATGGACAGCAGCAGGAATCAAATCCCAATCAGTGATTTCTGGCACTATAAAGCTATTGTGCCAAACTCTATGCTACCATGTCAAGAGTTTGGTGACTCCCTCCGTAATATTATTTAAAACTCATCCCTTCCACCTAGATTATTATTACTGTCTTAATACTTTATTGATAATAAAGAACTTTTAGACCATTTAATGGTTCAATATTCCTGACTACTGTTATGTTACCCACTCTCTGAGGCATTGGTTAGTAAACAATTCTCCAGGTAAGTAGACTAATAAGAGTCACCATGGTTATAATGTGGAAAGGCAGTGCCTGGCACATACTTAACAAAGAGTTGCAAACTTGTGCAAAAGTCTTAGGCATACAGTATAGCTAAGGTGCCCGAGAGTTCTGCACAGTTCTGTAGTAATTTACGTATTGCATTGTACTGCTGCAGGAAAAAAAATCTTGACATATATGAGTGATAATAAACTTGATTCTGATATGGGTCCCTATTGTGGACTGAGAGCGGGAAAGGGGCAGGCAGAGAGAAATCACATTTGGGAAAAGAGGAAGGGAGAGCGGAGGGAGCAGAGGCACCAGAGAGATGTTCTGTAATGATCAATAAACCTTTGTTTGGGATCAAATGACCTTCCCTGGTGTCTCAGGGCTGGGTGTGTCTAAACCCATGCCATTCCCTGCCCCTCGCACTCCTTCTCTGCCACCTGACCCACACCCCTTGTGCAGTGCTCCTCCCTTCTGTTCTCAACATCCTTTGCCCCTACCAGATGTACAAACTTTCTCTCCACTCTACGTTGACAAAGAGTACTGTGCAAAAGTCTTAGTCAACCTGCAGTAGCTATATGTACATGCCCAAGACTTTTGTAGAGTACTGTATTTAAGTAAACATTATAAAATTAACATTTTTGTCATATGTACATTTAAACATTCAGTGAAATATACTGTTTGCATCATCAGTCAACGCAGTCGGAGGATGTTCTTGGGATAGCCTGAAATGTCCCCATGTGTCTTCGATCTCCTGTACCTCACTCGATCGTAGCAATGAAAAGAGGGCATGTCCTGGATGGTGAGGGTCCGCAATGATGGACACCACTTTCTAGAAGTATTGCTGATTAAGGGTGTCCTGCTTGGTGGGAGGGCTAGTGCCCATGATGGAGCTGGCTAAGTTTGCAACCCTTTACAGCTTTTTCTAGTCCTGTACAGTTGGCATCTCCATATCAAACAGTGATGCAACCAGTCAGAATGTGCCCCACGTGCATCTGTAGAAATTTAGTGACATACCAAGTCTCCTCAAACTGCTAATGAAATATAGTCACTGCTGTGCTTTCTTTGTAATTGCATCAATATGTTTGGCGCAGAATAGATCCTCAGAGATGTAGACACCCAGGAACTTGAAGCGGCCTGTTCCATTTGTTCCAAGTCATAGAAGGTTCCAAGGGGATGGGATTAGTATAGATAGGTAAACCAGGAAGCATGAGCAGAATGGGCTGAAAGGCCTGTTTCAGAACAGCACCACTCTATGTCTCTTGGGAGTCTCAACCCAAATGGAAGCTGCAGTTCATTACTGAACCACAGGGGGAGCTCATGTGGTGTTTGAAGTCCGACAGCATTTGTTGTCTCAACAGAACAGCCTGATGCATCAGCCAGTGACAAGGCCATTTAGTTGAACCTTTCAGTTTTTTTTCATCATAATTGCAAAGAAAAATATATTGATACGAAAGGCTGCTTGAAAAGGTGCTGGGAGGAAATCCAATTGCAGCTGTCAAAAGAGAATTGAATAAATCTGAGAATTTCTTCAGGGCAATGAGGAACTGTTGGATAGCTCTTTTAAGGTAAATGAGAAAAGAGAAAACTGCAGATGCTACAGATCCAAAATAAAAACAGGAAATGCTGGAAAGGCACAGCAGGTCAGGCAGCATCTGTAGGGAACGAAACAGAGGTAACATCAGCTCCCCTATATTTTTATTTGGCAGCACAGTAATGATGCTAGTAGATTTACTGCCTCTCCTCAGGTTGAGTCCTGGTGTCCACAGAGATCCAGTTTCAATCCTGATCTTAACTAATGTCTTTGTATAATTTGTATGTTCTCCCTGTTATCAAGTGGAATTTCTCCAAGCTCTCCAGTTTCTTTCCGCATCATGAAGACATGGTTTACATTAATTGGCTCTCTCTCAAAAATCTCTGCACTCACCTCAATGTTGAACTGACTCCACGACCTTGAAACTCAATTTCAAGGACTCTGCGGCCCATATTCTCAGTATTAGATACAGCCCAGTCTATCATGGTTAAAGCCCTCCCCACCATTGAGCACATCTACACAAAACGCTGTGGTCGGAAAGCAGTATCCATCATCAGGGACCCCCACCACCCAGGACACGCTCTCTTCTCACTGCTGCTATCAAGAAGAAGGTACAAGAGCCTCAGATCTCACACCACCAGGTTCAGGACTCACACCACCAGGTTCAGGAATAGTTACCACCCCTCAACCATCAGGTTCTTGAACCAAAGGGATAACTTCACTCAACTTCACTTGCCCCATCACCCATCATTGAAATGTTCCCACAACCTATAAACTCACTTTCAAGTACTCTTCATCTCATGTTCTCCATATTTATTGCTTATTTATTTATTTTTAAATTTGCACAGTTTGTTGTCTTTTTCACACTGGTTGAACACCCATTCATGTGATCTTTTATTAATTCTGTTATGGTTATTATTTTATGGATCTATTGCATATGCCCAAAAGAAAATTAATCACAGTGTTGTATTTACTGACAGGAGAACAGAGAGGTTATTAACGCATGGGGTGGTTGATATCTGGAATGTGTTGTCAGAGGAGGTGAGAGAATCAGATGGAAATTCTGCATAAAACCATAAGATACAGGATCAGAATTAGGCCAATTTAGCCCATTGACTCTGCTCCACCATTTCATCATGGCTAATCCATTTTCTCTCTCAGCCCCAGTCACTTGCCTTCTATTTGTATCCCTTCATCTCCTGACTAATTAAGAATTTATCACCCACTACCTTAAGTATGCCCAATAACTTGGCCTCCATGGCCACTTATGGCAACAAATTCTATACCTTCATCATACCCTGGCTAAAGAAATTCCTCCTCATCTCTGTTCTAAAAGAATGCCCCTCTATTCTGAGGCTGTGCCTCCTGATTCTAGACTCCCCCACCATAGGAAACACCCTCTGCACATCCACTCTATCAAGGCCTTTCAACATTTGATAGGTTTCAATGGGGTCATCCATCATTCTTCTGAATTCCAGTGAGCAGGGGCCCAGAGTCTTCAAATTCTACTTAAAATTAGAAAGCATTTAGACAATTAGCTAAATAAGCAAAGCAAAGAAGGGTATGGTCCTAATATAAGCAAATGTGACAGGTGTAGATGAGCAAGAAGGTTGGCATGGACTTGATGGGCCAAAGAGGTTGTATATGCCTCTGTAATTTTATAATCCATCAATAGCTTTAAAATGACATATATGTCACCATATACAACACTGAGATTCATTTTCTTGTGGGATTACTCAATGATGATTGAGGGGTAGTAACCGTTCCGGAACCTGATAGTGTGAGTCCTGAGCTGATGGTAGTGTTTGTCCATTCTGTACTGTTCTATATTCTGTTATAATTATGGCAGATTTGTCCTCTTTAAAAGGTTGTTTCAATGACCAGATTTTAATTGTCTCTGAAGAAGGAACAGATTGTGCTGAGACAAAAGATCAGTTGCCTCTTTCTTAGATTTAGCTTCAACTGGCAAAGACCAGCAAGAGGAGAATTGATTCATATGCAGCAAGTGGAGGTTCTCCGCACACACTTCCAAGAATTTTAAGCCATTTCGTGTTTGTGAACTAATTAAATCACACATAGAACAAGCACACAAAGTGCTGATGACTTCATCAATTATTCTATAATGTCTCCACTCTGGCCCATTGTAAGATACAAGGTGCTGAAAGATCAGGAGAAAATATTAGCTTGGGTTGTTTTGCCAATACCAGTAAAAATACCCCAAAGCACTTTACAGGAGTTTAAGTCTTTTGGTGCAGTTGTACTGGAGATGATCTTGTTATGTCAGCAGTGAGTAAAAGGGTTTGTCTTTATTGTTGAAAAACAAAATTGTTTGCCTTCATAATATTTTAGTGTGTTTAGGGAAGCTTGCAAAGTGTTTCATGGTCAATTGCTTTACTGACAGCAAACGTACTTGTTTTGCAAATAAATGCACCAACAATTTCAGTCCAGCAAGGAACAGGAAGGGAAGAGAGGGTTAATCTGGTACCTTATTTTAAAATCAGTCTTAGAAAACATTGGTTAGACTGCACTTGGATTATAGTGAGTAGCTGGGTTGCCAGACTGTAGGAAGACACGAGGAATTCTGCAGATGCTGGAGACCTTGAGTAGCTCACACAAAATGCTGGAAAAGTCAGCAGATCAGGCAGCATCTATGGAGAGAAATAAAGAGTTGACATTACAAGCCAAGACGCTTCATGAAGACTCCTGGATGTCGACTGTGTATTTCGCCGGATCTGCTAAGTGCCTCCAGCATTTTGTATGTGTTATTCATTTTATTTAGAGATACCACACGTCAGGTCATTCCAGCCCAGTGAGCTGCTCCACACAGCCACCCACTGATTCAACACCAGCCTAATTACAGGACAATTCTTATCTCTTCTATATTATGTATTGCATTGAACTGCTGCTGCTAAGTTAACAAAGTTCACGACACATGCCGGGGATAATAAACCTGATTCTGATTCTGATTCTGGGCTAGAATGTCGGCAGTGAAGTGATGGGCCAAAGAGCCTGTATATGCCTCCATAATTCTATAATCCACCAATAGCTTTAAGATGACAAGTTTTACTTGGTGAAAAAAAAATTTGGTAAATTGGCTTATTATTCCCTCTGAGGTACAGTGAAAAACATGTCTTGCATATTGTCGATTCAGACAAATTCATTACAGCAGTGTATTGAGGTAGTAATAGGTAACTGAAATAACAGAATACAGAATAAAGTGTAACAGTTACAAAGAAAGCGTAGTGCAAATAGAGAACAGGGTGCCATATCATAAAGTGGAAAATAGTGAGGTCTTATTGTACTAGGGAACAATTCAATAGTCTTACAACAGTGGAGCAGAAGCTCTCCTTGAACCTAATGATATGTCCTTTCAGGCTTTTGTATCTTCTGCCCAATGGGAGGAGGGAGATGTCTGGGATGGGTGGAATCTTTGATTATGGTGGCTGCTTTACTGCGACAGTAAGAAGTGTAGACAGAGTCCTTGGAGGGGAGGCTGGTTCCTGTGATGTGCTGAGCTGAACTGGCCATAAGATAGAAAAGTAAGATCTGAGATTATATATAGATTAAGTAAGTGCAGTATCTTTTCTTAATATTATATTAAAATACTTTAACATACATAAATGTATGAAATGCTTTCAAATTACTTTATAAAAGCAGAAACTGCTGAAAACACTGATCAGGACAGGTAGCATCTATGGAGAGAAAAACAGAAATAAAGTTCGAGATCTCTCAGAAATGGAAAAGAGAGAACACTAATTAAATTTAAGCTGCAGGGAGTGTGGGGGAGGAGATGGCACATATGTTGCCTGACCTACTGTGTGCTCCAAGAATTTTCTGTTTTTATTTCAGAATTCCGGCAATTACTTTAATTTTCGTCAAATTACTTCACTGACTGTTATGGGATATTCAAAGTCACAAGAAGTGATATGCAAAATTAAGTACTTTCTTCTTCAATCAATAAGAGAAATGTTAACAATTGAAGATGCATGAAAGGCAGTAAAATACTGCCCTTTGGAAAAGAAGATTTGAAAGTTGGTAATTGGTCACTGGTTTATTGTTGCTTTGCACAAAATGCTTCCACAATCTTTCTCAACATTTATTTTTCTTTATTCCACACCTTCTTCATTAAACATATTTTACCTAAATTCTTACTCCTAGTTTTCTAACTTATTTATTTATTGAGATACAGGATGGAAGAGGCTCTTCCAGCACTTTGAGCCATGCCGCCCAGCAATCACCTGATTTAATCCTAGCCTAATCACCGGACAATTTACCATGACCAATTAACCACGAACCAGTATGTCTTTTTGGACTGTGGAAGGAAACTGGAGCACTCCGAGGAAACCCAGGTAGTCATGGAGAGATCTTACTAACTCCTTACAGACAGCTGTAGAAATTGAACCAGGGATCTTGGTATTGTAAAGCGTTGTGCTAACAATTATGCTAATGTGCCACCTCTATCAGTGTGAACTCTGCCCAAATTCTGTACCACAAGGCTGTTAAAGCCACAAACAAATTGCTGGAGGAACCCAGTGGGTCAGGCATGCGGAGGGAAATTACACTCAGTGGCCACTTTATTAGATACACCTGTACACTTGCTTGGTAATGTAAATATCTAATCAGCCTATCACGTGGTAGCAACTCAATGCATAAAAGCATGCAGACATGGTCAAGAGGTTCAGTTGTTGTTCAGACTAAACATCCAAATGGGGAAAAAATGCGATCCAAGTGATTTTGACTGTGGAATGGTTGTTGTTTCAAGTATCTCCTGCTCACATACGATCATCTCTATGAAGTTTACAGAAAATGGTGTGAAAAATGGTGAAAATAATAATATTCCATGAGCAGCAGCCCTATGGACAAAAATGCCTTGTTAATGAGAAGTCAGAGGAGAATGGCCAGACTGATTCAAGCTGACAAGAAGGTGACACTAACTTATCTAACCATGTGTTATAACAGTGTTGTGCAGAAGAGCATCTCAGAATGCATAGCATGTTGAACTTTAAAGTTACACATACAAAGTGCTGGAGGAATTCAGCAGGTTAAGTAGAAGCTATGGAGTGTAATAAACAATTACTGTTGCAGGACAAAATCTTGATGAAGAAAAATCAACTGTTTATTACTCTTCATAGATGCTACCTGACCTGCTGAGTTCCTCCAGCATTCTGGTTGTGTTACTCTGGATGTCCAACATCTGCAGAATCTCTTGCATTTATTCTTGTTCCATGTGTTGAGATACACTGGAAAACTGTGCATGTTGTCCAGGCAGATCATTCCAAAAAGAAGTACATCAAAGTAGGGCAATGGGAAAGGCATTAACTGAATGCAGAATATAGAGTTATATTTGTGGAGAAAATGCAATGCAGATAGACAATAAGATGGAAGGGACAAAATAAGGTAGATTGAGAGATTAGAGTTCATCTTTATTCTGCAAAAGATCTGTTCAAGAATCTATGAACAGCTGCCTTAGAAAGGCTAGAGACTGGAGGTAGGTGGTTGGGAATGAAAAGATGAAGCCACAATGTTCAAAGATCGACAGAGTACTGTGCAAAGCTCAGAGTCATATATCTATATGCAAGTAAGGTGCCTAAGATAGTACTTTAGTTACTAGGGCAGAACATGATCCAATCAATATTGACACGCAACGCGAATTGCAACAGTAGGTATGAGAAAGTGTGAATGCTCTTTACCCGTCTATTCACGTCGAACTGTTATGTTTCATGTTCCTTATTCTAATTAGAGCATCATGAAATAGGGTGTAGAACAGAAAATATCAACTAGCCAATGTGCATGCTTTATTTACTATGTTCTACATTTACTTCATAGTTAGTGAAGTTCCATGTGGGCAGGAGGCATAAGTGACAGTGTTCTCCAAGGTATGCAAATCGAGATCACTGGAATTCGAGGCCTAGTGTTCAGGGTCCCGTCACCCCGAGTCTGGAGTTTGTGGCCTCATTCATTGTCATTGGCGAGTCCTGTGGTTGATATCGAAGACTGAAGCCAGAATGTCGATCAGAAATCTGTGGAAGATCAAGACTGCAAGTCTCCAAGAGTCTGCTGGGGTTCGAAGCCCAATGTTCATGAATACATGAGTCTGCTGGAGGATGAAGATGGTCTGTCCTGGAGCTAGAGGGCTGTGTGCATGGGTGGATGAGTGGAAAGGTGGAGCATAACTTGTTTTGTTGTTGTTGTTCGATTGGTTTACGTGTACTGTGTTGTTCTGTCGAGCATTGTGGGCATCCGATACTGGTACTGGAATGTCAGGCTGCTCCCAGCATATCCTCAGGTTACGTTGGCTGTTTATGCAATGGTGCACAGTACTGTGTAAAAGTCTTAGTCACATGTAATATATACTGTGCATCTAGGGTGGCTAAGACTTCTGCACAGTGCTGATTTGTCAATGTGGAACGGAGAGTGAATTTATAAATCTGGCATTAGCAAAGTATGTTGGGAATGATGAGGATGGAGTGCCATGAGAGGGGCCTGGGACAAACAACAGAGGAGGAATGCCAAGCGTGGGTTTGGCCCGGGTGCAGACACACCTAGCCCTGAGAAACCAAGCAAGGTCATTTGATTACAAACAATTGGTTTATTGATCATTATAGAATGTCTCTCTAGTGTTTCCCGCTCCCTCCCCTCTCTGTTCCCCTTTTCCCAACCATGATGCCCCTTTCCCTGCCCCCTTCTCACTCTCAGTCCACAATAGAGACCAATATCGGAATCAGGGTTGCTATCACTCATAGCTGCAGTTTGGTTTATTGATCATTACAGAATGTCCCTCCTGTGCTCCTTATTCCCTTCCTTCACCATTTCCCTTTTCCCAACCATGATTCCCCTCTCCCAGCCCACTTCCCACTCTCACTCCACAATAGAGACCCATATCAGAATCAGGTTTATCATCACTCACATATGTCATGAAATTTGTTCTTTTTGTGGCAGCAGTACAGTGCAGTACTCTGCAAAAATCTCAGGAACCCTAGCTATATAAATATGCTTCAGATTTTTGCACAATACTGTGTAAGGAGCATTTGATGCCTTTAGGTCTATTCTCACTGCTTTTTAGAAGAATGAGGGGAAGCTTATTGAAACATGCCAGATATTGAAAGGCCGAAATAGAGTTGACATGAAGACGATGTTTCCTACAGTCTTATGCCTGCTCTGGTATCCACCCACTTCCTGATGACATGAGGGCTAGAGGTCATGTGACCATTGTAAATTGCTTCTGGTGGGTGGCAAGGCTGCAAAGCAGTTAACATAACACTTTATAATGCAGGTGATCGGAGTCCAGTTCCTGCCACTGTCTGTAAGGAGTTTGTGTTTTCTCTCTGTGACCACGTACACTTCCTCCAGGTGCTCCCACATTCCAAAGACATACAGGTTAATAACGGTTAGTAAGTTATGGACATGCTATGTGCTACTTCAACAGATGCAGCTTGGCAACTCTTGTGAGCTGCCTGGGCACATCCTCGAATTATAGTAAACACAAGAGATTCTGTAGGTGCTGGAAATCCAGAGCAACACAGAAAATGCTGGAGGAACTCAGCAAGTCAGGCAGTATCAATGAGGAAGAATAAACAATCGACGTATTATCATTGGAGTGAGTCCAGAAGAGGTTCATGAGGATGATTCCAGGAATGAAGGGGTTAACATATGAGGAACATTTGGCAGCTTTGGGCCTGTACTCACTGGAATTTAGAAGAATGCATGGGGATCTCATTGAAAAATACCAAATGTTGAAAAGACTAAATAGGTGGATGTGGAGAGAACGTTTCCTCTGGTGGAAACTAGAGGGCAAAACTCAAAATTGAGGGGTGGCTTTTTAGAACAGAAATAAGGAGGGATTTTTTTTTTTAGCCAAAGAGTAGTGAATCTGTGGAAAGCTCTGCCACAGACCGTGACTGAGGCCAAGTCCATGGGTATATTTAAAGCGGAAGTTGATAAATTCCTGATTGGTCAGGGCCTCAAGAGATATGGTGAGAGGACAGGTGTAGGGGATTGAATGGGATCTGGGATCAGCCATGATGAAATGGCAGACTGGACTCAATGGGCTGAATAGCCTAATCCTGCTCCTATGTCTTATGTACGCTTCTGGCCAAAACTTCATCGGGTCTTGGTCCGAAATCAACTATTTATTCCTTTCCATTGATGTTGCCTGAACTGCTGAGTTCCTGTGACTGTTAGTCATTGATGCAAATGACACATTTCACCAATGTTTCAATGAACATGTGACAAAGCTCTTTTTCTTTTTAGATGGTATGACAGCAAGTGGCAGAATCGGGAGGGAATAGAAGCGCATCTGAGGAGAATTATAAAAGGGATTAATGAGGGAATTAGTGTGAAATAGTGGTTGATGGTCAGTATAGACTTGATGGGATGAAGAGCCATTTCCCATGCGATATCTCCCTGTGGCTCTTTGACTCTAAGGAAATAGAATTAATGCTTCAGGTCAATTATCAATCAGAATTGCAACAGCATCACTTATTTGAACTCTCTCCGCTAACTTACACACCATGGCAGTTAATGTTGTGAGTGTGGTGGGGGGATGTGTGTCACCTGAAGTTGATATTGAGAGGATGGAGGGCTGGAGGGTATGGGGAGAGGTGGAGAGTGTTGAGGGTGGTGGAGGGTGTGGAGGGTGGGGAAGATTGTGGAGGGTGGAGGAACGTGCCTACCTTGGATGTTGATGTTGCAAGTATGGAATGGAGGAAGGTAACATTGTAGTAAAGGAGAGAGTGTGGAAGGTGGGGGCAGTGTGTCCAACTTCCACACACTGGCTCTGTTATAGGAGGCAAACTGGACACACAGGAGGCTGTGGTAGAACAAAGGACCCTTCGCAAAATTTTGGAAATTAGGAACAATGTTACTCACCCTTTGCATGCCACCTTGGCTGAACAGAGGAGCACTTCCAGTCATAGACTAAGACAACTGTGCTGTTCCAAAGAGCGCGATATGAGGTCATTCTTACCCACGGCCATTAGGCTATATGAGTCAACCTCTAGCTGGAGAAGTGATGCCCCCTCCTGTTAAACTGTTATTAGCTTCTGTTTACCAGAGCTCTATTTAAACTCTGTTTAGCTCTGTTTACTGCACCCTGCTATCACGGACACCCATTGCAATGCTACCATTAGTTCTTATCTGGACGGTGTGAATGTATACCATTACTGGATAATATAACAGTATTTCTTGCACTACTGTCTTATCAGTGTGAACTTAGAAATCTTGTAAATCTTGTCATCTTTGACTTCCAAATCTTGAATATCTTATTTTTAAGGTAACTCATTTTTTTATTCTTTCTTACGTCTCTTCCAATGTATTTATATCTGTGCATTTGTAATGCTATTGTGACACTATAATTTCCTTATCTACCGGTGGTTGATACCGTGAGTACAGTGGAGGGTGGAGAGTGTGGTTGGAGAAAAGTATGAATGCAGTGAGGGGGCGTGTCTACTTTTGGCACAGTGTAGTTGATATTGTGAGTGCAGGGGGGGTAGAGAGTGTGATTGTGGGGGTGACGTGTCTATGTTAAACACAGTGTAGTTGATATTGTGAGTGCAGGGGGGGTAGAGAGTGTGATTGTGGGGGGGGCGTGTCTATGTTAAACACAGTGTAGTTGATATTGTGAGTGCAGGGGGGGTAGAGAGTGTGATTGTGGGGGGGGCGTGTCTATGTTAAACACAGTGTAGTTGATATTGTGAGTGCAGGGGGGGTAGAGAGTGTGATTGTGGGGGTGACGTGTCTATGTTAAACACAGTGTAGTTGATATTGTGAGTGCAGGGGGGGTAGAGAGTGTGATTGTGGGGGTGACGTGTCTATGTTAAACACAGTGTAGTTGATATTGTGAGTGCGGGGGGGTAGAGAGTGTGATTGTGGGGGTGACGTGTCTATGTTAAACACAGTGTAGTTGATATTGTGAGTGCAGGGGGGTAGAGAGTGTGATTGTGGGGGGGCGTGTCTATGTTAAACACAGTGTAGTTGATATTGTGAGTGCGGGGGGGTAGAGAGTGTGATTGTGGGGGTGACGTGTCTATGTTAAACACAGTGTAGTTGATATTGTGAGTGCGGGGGGGTAGAGAGTGTGATTGTGGGGGGGGCGTGTCTATGTTAAACACAGTGTAGTTGATATTGTGAGTGCGGGGGGGGTAGAGAGTGTGATTGTGGGGGGGTGTGTCTATGTTAAACACAGTGTAGTTGATATTGTGAGTGCGGGGGGGTAGAGAGTGTGATTGTGGGGGTGACGTGTCTATGTTAAACACAGTGTAGTTGATATTGTGAGTGCGGGGGGGTAGAGAGTGTGATTGTGGGGGGGGCGAGTCTATGTTAAACACAGTGTAGTTGATATTGTGAGTGCGGGGGGGTAGAGAGTGTGATTGTGGGGGGGGCGAGTCTATGTTAAACACAGTGTAGTTGATATTGTGAGTGCAGGGGGGTAGAGAGTGTGATTGTGGGGGTGACGTGTCTATGTTAAACACAGTGTAGTTGATATTGTGAGTGCAGAGGGTGGTCAAAAGGAGAGTGTGGATGTTGTGTGGGGGGTGTCTACGTTAAACAGTGCAGTTGATCTTGTGAGTGCAGAGGGGGGCAGAAAGGGTGGTCACGGGAAGAGTGTGGATGGTGGGAGGTTACAGGTCTACACTGATGTGAGTATGGAGGCGGGGGTGGAATGCCAAACTGGGAGCTGCAATGTGGAGTGCATCTCCCTTGGACAAATCTGCAGCTGATGTTATGGAAGTAGGGAAGTATAGGAGGGGGGTATGGAGGGTGGTAGGCAGTGAGTCTACCTAAGACAAACCTGTAGCTGAATATTGTCCATTCACGCCAGCTGAGAATATATTGTTCTAAGTCTTCCTCTTCAACGTATCTGGCTGATCAATGTTTACAGTAGTCTGACTTTACATCTAGTTTGCTACAAATATGGACATTATGACCAGTAATGTGTGTGTAGAACATTACTATATATCTTCCCAATAGCCTATGTAAATGAGATTTTGAAGCAAGTGTACTGAATATCTCTTTGCAGTCTAGTTTCAGTTCCCTGAGCAAGTTGTTGCCCGTTGGTGTTATTCAAGTCATATAATCAGCCAGAACCATTGAGAGGTCTATTTGCTGATCATAATGATTCTCTCTGAGTCTCATCCAGCTTATAGCTTTCAATACTTTGTCTATGTTTTCAGATTCAGTGCACTCTTCATTAGTGCTGGCTGACTGAATTGCCTTGGTAGCTTTGCCCATGAATAAGAAATTTCATACTTTGATACTTGACTGGCCATTAAACCATACATTTTCATTAGGTTGTTCGCCTTTTCGGCCGTCAACATTGGTGTTATGATGCATATCTTCTCCAAGGATCATTACCTTGTCATGTTGGTGAGGTCTGTAAGCTTCTAAGATCCTGAGAGCGACTGAGTTTAGCTACTGGGCGCTTGGCTTGTACTCGGTTCACTTAAAGTGGTAAGGTCAAGAGGGAAGTTCCAGTCGAAGAGCAATCTGACGAAAACCTGAGCTGGTGGGAAATGGTGACATGTCACAATGGCAGTGAAGGGCCTCCAGTCATCCTGCATTCCATACCACTAGCCACTGACCCCGATTTACCAAAGACTGAGTGGTAACTGCCCGTGCATCAGCCTTGCCAATGCCAAATCACACACAGACATTCTCCATCGAAGGAATTCACCCTAGCATCCCGGATTAAGTCCCGTGGTGATCAGCAAGTGCAGAATATGTCGATCCTGTATCAGCCTCTACAACCAACTGAAGATGTAACTGTAGATAATCCTTAGCAGAACGTCACACTCGGCTCGAGTGATTGAACAACTACAATATTACATACATAAGGCCAATTTTCCAACATTCCTATTGCCTTAAAAATGTGGTCTTCCTCTCTGTGTCCTTCATTTCTCTGATGCCTTCCGTTTTGTGTGTCAAATGCTCTGTTAGAGTTTCTGTAACTACCTTAGCTTCAGACCAGCATTATGATCAACATTTAAACTAACTACTCCCATTGGCATTCACCCGGACCACAGCCCTCCATATCTCTACCACATTAGTTGTTTGTCAGTCCTTGTTTGTGTGTAGTTTTTCAATGATTCTATTGTACTTCTTTGTTCTATTGTGAATGCCTGCAGGAAAATTAATCCCAGAGAATGAGAGTTGAGTGGAACACTGCCAGAGGACTGGTGGAAGAAGATTCACCAGGAACATTTATGCAGCATTTTGACACGTACATGAACAGGCAGGAAATGGAGGGGCATGGACCACATGCAGCACAAGAGATTCAGTGGATGCTGGAAATCTTGAGCAACACAAACAAAATGCTGATGAACTGAGCAGGTCAGGCAGCATCTGTGGAGAGGAATAAAGAGTCAATGTTTCAGGTTTTGTTCCAAAATGTCAGCTGTTTATTTCTCTTCATAAATACTGCCTGACCTGCTGAGTTCATCCAGCATGCACAGGCAGATGGAATTAGCTCAGATTTGCATCATAAGATATAGGAGCAGAATTAGGCTATATGGCCCATCAGCTGTGCTCCACTATACCATTACGGCTGATTGATTATCCCTCTCTACTGCATTCTCCTGCCTTCTTCCTTTGATGCCCTCAATAATCAAGAACATATCATCCTCTGTTTTAAGTATATCCTGTGACCTGGTCTCCACAGCCATCTGTGACAATGCATCCCACAGATGCTCCACCCTCTAACTAAAGAAATTACTCCTCACCTCTGTTTGATAGAAATGTTCTTCTATTCTGAAGCTGTGCCCTTTGGTCCTAGACTTCCTGTCTAAAGCAAACGTCCTCTCCATGTCCACTCTAGGGCTTTTAATATTCAATAGGTTTCATAGAAACATAGAAGCATAGAAAACCTACAGCACAATACAGGCCCTTCAGCCCACAAAGTTGTGCCGAACATGTCCCTACCTTAGAAATTACTAGGGTTACCCATAGCCCTCTATTTAATGAGATCCCCTCTCATTCTTCTAAATTCCATCAAATATAGGCCCAGGGCCGTCAAATGTTCCTCATACCTTAACCTTATATTCAGGGGATCATTGTCTTAAACCTCCTCTCGAGCCTCTCCAACGTCAGCACATCCTTTCTTAAGTAAGGGGGCCTAAAACTCCACTCTCTGTGGCTCTGAGGCTGAGGCTGGGAGGCTGCTCCAGGCTTCATGTCTGCAGGCTCTGCGACGATTCACTCCAGTGTGCGATGAATTGAGGCGGAGGTTATGGACCTGCGCCGGCTGCTCCAGTCTCCGTGTTTGAGGACTCACGTTCATTCTGAATGCTGTTGCTTGCTTTTATCGTTTGCACGATTTATGTTTTTTTTGCTCTCTCTTTATTGGGAGTTGGTTGGTCTTTTTTTTAATGGCTTCTTTCAGGTTTCTTGATTTGCGGCTGCCCGTAAGGTGACAAATCTCAAGATTGCACAATTTATACATACTTTGATAATAAATGTACTTTGAACTTTGAAAGTTGCTCACAATACTCCGAGTGCAGTCTGACGAATGCCTTATAAAGCCTCAGTTGACACAGGCATAGTGGGTTGAAGGGGCCTTTTGTGGTGCTGTACTATTCTCTGATCTATGTCTGCTAAGTATGTTTGCTTTGTTCCTGCAATATCTATTCTCTATATCTTTGTCTCCAATTTGTAAACTCTGTGTTGCTTTGTATTCAAGCTATCAGCTGTGCCTGGAGTACACCAAATCACTATAGAGACTGTGAAAGCTGTAGAAACATGTGCAGCCCTTCATAATGTAGTACACTGCGTGTGTACATGCTTCCAATAAGCTATCATGAGAACAATATATGGTTCACTCGGGTGCTTTATAAACACAATTTTTAATCTGCTTTTTCCTTGTTGCATTAGTCTTGTTAATATGTTCAAACACAACATGGATAACCTTCTGCTAGAAGAAAGAGTCTGCTACTGGAACTCAGCAGATCGATCTGTGGGAGGAAAAGAATTGTCGCCACTTCATGTCAAAAGCCTGCATCAGGATGAAGCATCGGCAAATCGTTTTTGGGCTGCATGGGAACATAGCTCTTACCGCAACTCTTTACAACTCCAGTGATCAGCGATGGGGGTTCAAATCTCACTGCAGTTTGCACGTTCTCCCCATGTCCATGGGGTTTCCACTGAAAGCTCTGGTTTCCTCCCACATTCCAAAGGTGTATGGGTTAACGGTAGTTAGTTGTGAGCGTGTGATGTTGGTGCCAGAAGCACGGTGATATTTGCAGGCTGCCGCCAGCACGTTTGCAACTCATAAGACTCCCGGAAGCGGTTGAGTTGTATTCCTCTCTATGGGTTCAGACCTGCTAGAAGTGTACAATGCTATGCTTCTAGCCGGCAGCATGCCAGAATCCATGAGTAAAGGCATCATTATCCTTACCTACAAGCAGAAGGGGGAAAGGGAAGACATTAAAAATTGGAGGCCCATATCACTCCTGAATGTGGACCACATTATCCTGTCCAAGGCTATCGCCAACAGGGCCAAGTCTGCTTTGGAACAGGTGATCCACCTGGTCCAAACCTGTGCTGTACCGGGCAGGAAGATCTCAGACAGCCTCACGCTGCTGAGGGACATCATCGCCTACGTGCAGGACGGGGGGTGGACGCCTGCCTGGTCAGCTTGGACCAGGAGAAAGCCTTCGACAGGATATCGCACACGTACATGGCGGATGTACTCTCCAAAATGGGATTTGGGGAGGGAATCAGGAATTGGATCAAACTGCTCTACACGGACATCTGTAGCGCAGTCCAGGTCAACGGGTGGGAAACAGACAGCTTCCCCACCAGGTCTGGAGTCAGGCAGGGCTGCCCTCTCTCCCCTGTCTTGTTTGTGTGCTGCATAGAACCCTTTTCCAAAGCCATCAGGAAGGATGAGGGTATAAAAGGGTTGATGCTGCCAGGCAGCGGAGGGTCCAAGTGGAAACCTCCCTGTATGTGGAGAACCTCACCATCTTCTGCTATGATCCAAGGTCAGTTCGCAGGCTGATTAGCATCTTCGACCAGTTTGCGCTGGTGTCAGGGGCCAGGGTCAACCGCACAAAGAGCGAAGCCATGCTCTTCGGCAACTGGCCCGACTGATCCAGTGTCCCCTTCACCATCAGATCAGATTACGTGAAGATGTTGAGGATCTGGTTCGGGGTCCGAGGTGAGCATTAAGAACTGGCTGGAGCGGACTGCCAGGTAAAGTAGAAACTGGGACTGTGGAGAGGTCTCATCCTATCGATAACGGGGAAGAACCTGGTCATCACATGTGAGGCACTCTCAGGGCTCCTGTACTTGGCGTAAGTGTGGCCCATTCCCCACTCCTGCAGCTCGGAAATCACCCAAGCCATCTTCAGGTTCATATGGGGATCAAAGATGGAGTGGGTCAGTCGCATTATCCCGCACGACTCCCTGGACAATGGGGGCAAAAACATTCCCAATGTCGCCCTCATCCTGAGGACCAGCTTGGTGTGTTGCTGCATCAGGTTGTGTGTGGAACCCAAATATCTGGGCATCAAGTACCACTACATGCCCAGGTTCTACCTGTTGCCCTGGTTACAAAGGATGGGTCTGGCCCCATTCCCGTGCAAAACCCCACTAAGCTGGACACCGCTGCACTACCTGTCCTTTGTGGAGAAGTTCTTCCAGAACAATGCCTTTGACCACAGGGCCATCAGGCAGTAGTCAACAGGGAATGTCCTGCAGACAACGCAGGAGGGGGACGTGAAGGACATAGTGCGGTGGTTCCCTGAGTAGCCTGTCCAGGTCATCTGGCAAAATGATTCATCGCTAGACCTTACCAACAGGCACCAAGACTTAAGAACATAAGAACATAAGAAATAGGAGCAGGAGTAGGCCATCCAGCCCATCGAGCCTGCCCCGCCATTCAATAAGATCATGGTTGATCTGTCTGTAAACTCAGCTCCATCTACCTGCCTTTCCCCCATAACCCTTGATTCCCTTACTATGTAAAAACCTATATAACTGTTTTTTAAATATATTTAGTGAAGAAGCCTTAACTGCTTCCATGGGCAAAGAATTCCACAGATACACCATTCTCTGGGAAAATCAGTTTCTCCTCATCTCTGTCCTAAATCTTCTCCCCTGAATCTTGAGGCAATGTCCTCTAGTTCTAGTCCCTCCTACCAATGGAAACAACTTTCCTCCTTCTATCTTATCTATCCCTTTCAAAATGTTGTATGTTTCTATAAGATCCCCTCTCATTCTTCTGAAATCCAGAGAGTATAGTCCCAGGTGACTCAAGCTCTTCTCATAGGTTAACCCCTTCATCCCTGGAATCAACCTGGTGAACCTCCTCTGTACTGCCTCCAAAGCCAGTATATCCTTCCTCAAGTATGGAGACCAGAAATGCACACAGTGCTCGAGGTGCGGCCTCACCAGTACTCTGTATACTGTAGTTGCAGCATGACCTCCCTGCTCTTGAATTCAATCCCTCTAGCAATGAAGGCCAACGTTCTGTTTGCCTTCTTAGTAACCTGTTGTACCTGCAAGCTGACTTTTTGTGACCTAGCCTGGCTGGTGGTGAAAGGGGCCCTCTCAGTCAGATCCCTCCTATATCAGTAACCCACCTCTTTGCACATTGTGGGTTTGCGGAGAAGGTGTGGAGCAGGATGAAAGGGCTGGTGTCACTCTTCATCCCCAGCAGCTGCGTAACAGAGGACTCTCTGTTCTATGGGCTGTTCTCGGGGATGCACATGGAGACCAACATCTGGTGCTGCTGGCAGATCATCAACTCGGTGAAAGACGCTCTTTGGTCGGCCTGAAACTCAATGGTCTACCAGCACATGGAGATGTCCGTGGCAGAATACTGCCAACTGGCACATTCTCGGCTGCAGGAGTACGTGCTGAGGGATGCATGGAAACTTGGTGCAGCGGGAGTGGGAGGGGTTGGGAGGCAGGGAATATACCTCTCAACAATGGTTGTACAATATGAACTGACAGAGTGGCTGAAATTGTTGAACTGTGCAGAATGTAATGATAATGTCTGTAAAGTATTCAGAGTTATTGAATAGTTTATTGTAAATAATTTTATTGTGAATAAAGTATATTTTGTTAAAAAAATTGTGACTCATATGATTCGTTTCACTGTGTGAACATAGAACAGTGGAGCTCACACAGAATGCTGGAAGAACTCAGCAGGTCAGACAGCATCTATAGAAATGAATAAACAAGTCAATGTTTCAGGCCAAGACCCTTCTCAGGACTGGAAAGAAAGGGGGAAGAAGCCAGAATAAAAAGATAGGAGGAGGGGAGGGAAATGAGGATAGCTAGAAGGTGATAGGCGAAGCCAGGTGGATGGAGTCGTATCCCAACATACCATGTACTATGAACCTCATTGTCAGTTCTCAGACACAAGAGGAACACCAATGTGAGAAAATATTCAGTACTACATCCTCGTTCACTCATTTACTCAAAGGAGCCAAGCTTCCTGCTCCTAGTGCACCAAGTTATAGATTACATTGTCTTCAGCCTGTGATCAATTGAACCTCCAGATTATTAACAACCAACTAAAGAAGGTGTGCTGTCTGTCTCCTGTGCTACATCACAGACCTCATTTAAATGAACTGCTTGCATATTCAATGCATGAACCAGTTACCTACCAAATGTTAGGCAGAGTGTGTGTGCTTCATCACGAACACCATTAATCAGAAATGGTTCCAGTGGTAGAGTCACCTTAACATGTTGACTGAATAAAGCCAAACCATTATCACATGGCTCAGTCTAAAAGCTTTGTAAATTAGTCCACAGCCAGCTTTATTTACAATATGTACAATAAAATTTTAATATTCCCATGTACTTCCCTCAACTGAAAAAATTAGAACACAGAACATTACAGCACAAACCCTTTAGCCCAAAATGTTGTGCTGACCGTTAAAACATTCTAAGACCAATCTAAGCCTTCCCTTCTACACAGACCTCCATTTTTCTATCAGTCATGTGCCTATCTAAGATTTTCTTAGATGCCCCTGGAGTATCTGCCCCTACCACCTCCCCTAGCAGTAAGTTCCATGCACCCACCACTCTGTGTAAAAAAAAAGAGTGACAGCTTGTTTAAAGCCCACCATTTCAATGTTTAAACTATACTACCAAAAGTCCTGACACATGAGTGCTTAAGACAAGATTGTTTCAATATCAGGGCAGCACAATGTACTGCCTCAGAATTCCAGTGACCCAGAATGAAACTTGGACCCAGGTGCTGTCTATATGGAGGTTTCAAGCTCTCCCTGTGCCCGCATGGATAATCCTGTTCCTTTCCGTGGTCAGAAGATATGGGGTGGCACGGTAGGGTAGTGGTTAGTATAACGCTTTACTGTACTGGCAAGCCAGGTTCAATTCCTGGCACTGTCTGTAAAGAGTTTGTACGTTCTCTCCATGACCAAGTGGGTTTCCACCAGGTGCTCCAAATTCCTCCCACAGTCCAAAGACGTACCATTTGGTAGGTTAATTGGTCCTTGCAAATTGCCCTGTGTTTAGGCTAGGATTAAATCAGGGCTCGGCTCAAAGGGCCGGAAGGGCCTATTCTGAGCTGTATCTCAATAAATAATTTTTAAAAAGATGTGCTGATTAGTTGGTAAATTGGCCTCTGTAAATTGCCCTTAGGTAATTGTTACATCTGCAGGGAGCTGATAGTTACCGGAATTGGAATTGGTTCATTATTGTCACATATATCGAGGAATGGTGGAAGTCTCATCTTGCATACTGTTCACACAGATCAAATCACTACTCAGTGCATGGAGGTAATACTACTTAAAGTTCAAAGTTAATTCTATTATTAAGGTACATATATGTCACCACATACATCCCTGATATTCATTTTCCTGAGGGCATACTCAACAAATCTGTAGGGTATGACCTATGACAGAGTCAATGAACAACCACACAACTAGGGCATTCAACTAGTGCCGAAGATGCCAAATTGTGCAAATTCAAAAAGAAGGAACAATAATATAAATGAATATCGAGAACTAAAGTGAAGAGTCCTTGAAAGTGTGTCCATTGGTTGTGGGAACATTTCAGTGATGGGGCAAATGAAGTTGAGTGAAGTTTTCCCCTTTGTTCGAGAGCCTGATGGGTGAGGAGTAGCAGTTGTTCCCAAGCCTGGGTCGTATGAGTCTTAGGGCTCTTGTACTTTTTTGCTGATAGCAGCAGGAAGAAGAGAGCATATCCTCAGTGGTGGGGGTCCCTGATAATGGATGATGGAAATGACAATGCTGAGGAAGTTGAAGGAAGTACAGAATGCAGAATAACATATAACATCTGCAGAGGAAGTACAGTACAGGTAGGTGTGAAGGTGTAAGGTCATTACATGGTAGATTGTGTGGACAAAAGTCCATTTTATCATACAAAGGAACCAGTTAATAACCTTATAACATCATGGCAGTTACTGCCCTTGAGTCTGGTGGTACATAATTCCAGGCTTTTCCATCTTCTGTCCAATGGGGTAGAACAGCAAATGTGGATAGCATCTTGATTATGTTGGCTGCTTTACCGAGGTGACAATAAGTATAGAGGGGAGGCTTGTTTCTGTGATATGCAGAGCTGGGTCCACAACTCACTGTAGCTTATTTCAGTCTCATTCAGAGCAGTTGCTATGCTAAGATGCATAGCATCTACATCCAGAAAGAATGCTTTCTACGGTGCATCAATAAAAATTGGTAAGGGTAAATGTGGACATCCTCTTGAGGAAGTAGAGATGATGTTGAGTACTGATGCAGTATAAATTCCTCTAATTTACCTGGACAACAACACTCTCAAGGAGGCTGCAATCCATTCTAATGCCCTCAGGTCTCTTCAGAAGGGATACGTATTGCATAGACATGACCTTTCAACAGACCAAATGGAATTGAGTAGTCCTACTGTCAATCAGATCTACCTTTCCACTCCACCTCCAACCCTTCACTGAGACAGTGATATCAGCATGTGTAGCACCCTTCAAATACAGGGTTACTGCCATCCATGGGGTGGTGGGGGGAAGAAAAAAAGCAAACTGTTTAAGTGTTACATTTAAGCCCTTGTAACATTAATGCATTCAGCCCAATATACAGATGTAGTTACAACAAAGGAGCGACAGCAGCTATATCTCATTTGGAAGTTGAAGAGAAATGGCATGTCACCAAAAACATTTGCAAATTTCTACAAATGTATCATGGAAAGCATTCTAACTGACTGAATCACCATCTAGTATGGGCAGGGGCTACTGTACAGGATTGAAAGAAGCTGCAGAAAGTTGAGAACTCAGTCAGCTCCAACATGGACACAACATGTCCGGCATCCAGGACATCTTCAAGGAGCGATGCCTCAAAAAGGTGGAATCGATCATTAAAGACCCCCACCACACAGCACTTGCTTTCTTTTCATTGCTACCATCAAGGAGAAGGTACAGGAACCTTAAGGCACACACTCAACAATTCAGGGATAGCTTCTATCCTCCTGCCATCTGATTTCTGAATGGGCATAGAACCCATAAGCCTCACTACATTTTTTATGCTACTTGATTAATTTAACTTTTATATACATACTTCTTACTGCAATTCACAGTTTTTATTATAATGTACTGCAACGTACTGTTGCTGCGTGACAATGAATTTCATGATATATGCCGGTGATACTAAACTTGATTCTGATTCCGATCTGAGGTCTTCTTCTGAAGAATGATGACAAGTCATTTGGTTTCTACCTCGCTACTTCACTATTTTTTTTTACTTTTTGCACTTCTTATTTAATGTAACTTTTTAAATAAATATATATGTGTGTGTGTGTGTGTGTATATATATATCAACTGTAATTTGTACTGGTGCCATATAACAACAAATTTCAGTGCCAGTGAAATTTGCCAGTGATATTGAACCTGATTCTGACTTAAAAAACATCATTCATTTGATGGAACAAATTGTAAATGAGAGACAACAGTCATAAAAGAACTTTGGTTTCCTTGTCGATGCAGTTTGTGAATAAAATCAGTCAAATGCAACCAATCTAGCTAATAAACATAAAACTCTGATATTTTGACCTATTTTTATTTAGTTTGTTGCTGTATTTCTCCATTTTTCTCTCATTGTTATGCATCTTCGAATCACAGTGATACCTAAATATATATGTCATTGGGCAACACGTAAGATACTGGAGGAACTGTATGGGTCAGGCAGTATCTGAGAAGAGAAATGGACAGTTGATGTTTTACTTGGCTAGCAACAGGGGACGACTCGTTTCCACACAGCTGTGACTGACCTTAGCCTCATCCATTGGCAAGAAGTGGTTAAATACAAATTTGAGGAACAGCACCTGATATTCCATAAATCCATTAGATCATAAGACATTGAGCATTTTCTGTCTTACGATTGTGGCTGATTTATTATTTCTCTCAATCCTATTCTGTCTTCTCCCTTCTATAGTCTACAACCCAGTGGTCTGGGTTGTCACTGTGATTGAAGTCACTGGGAGACATGGAACTGGTGATATAGGAGACTTTATTCTGCACAAGAAGGCGTCTTTGGAGACGCTCTCAGTAGAGGCTTCCTGAGCCAACAATACATCATATTTCTATATGCTAAAGATCAAAGATAATGGCAGAACATTTCTATAGTTACAATATATCACAATGCTTCTTTTCAAACACTTAGATCTTCAGACCAACATTTCAGACAACCAAAATGAACATAAATCACCGCTGTCTCTAAGCTTCATTCATGCATATGCAGACATCTCAGGTCAGTGGAGTGTTTTCTGGTTTGCAATCAACCCCAGTCTGCAGCTCCAGGAAGACCAATATTTTGAGCTGCATTTTAAATTCAATCTACAATCCACATTCAGATCTGAAGACTGGTTGCAGTTGGAATGAATATTTGATATATTCCGTAACTCCAGAAAATGCCCTAACAGTGTGTACACTTAGGTTCATCAGTTTCAGGTGAACTGCACTCTCTCTGTCCCTTTTCTCTCTCCTCCATATCTATCCAGTTCTTCCTGCAACCATTTCAGTCCTGATCACCCAATTCATTTCTCCTCTTCCACCCACCCCATCTGCCCATTACCTACACACTGCTCCCATTAATTCCCCTCCCCCACTGTTCACATCTGCCCTCCCAAACTCTCCCACTTAATTCCATGCTCCTATCAGATGCCACCATCTGAGGCCCTTTTCCCATCTCCAGCTCTTATCTCTCAGCTTCCTCCTCCATCTACCCTCACTTAATTCCACGCTCCATCTCCTCACCTGGATTCACCTTTGCTCTTTTCATGCCGGCTATCTCCCCTTTGTTGTTTTAGTCCAGATAGAGTGAGTGTCTCAACTTGAAACACTGAAAGTCCAATTCCCTTCACAGACAGGATGAAGAGGTCAATACTCCCCAATGCCATTAGGCTTTACAATTCTACCGCCAGGACTTAAGACCTTTTTAAAAGCTATTATTAATGCTTTGTGAGATAGTGATTTAGATGCATATCATATTTTTTACTGAGTTAAGTATTGTATGTAATTAGTTTTGCTACAACAAGTGTATGGGACATTGGAAAAAAGTTGAATTTCCCCATGGGGATGAATAAAGTATCTATCTATCATCTATCTATCTATCTAGATGCTGTGTTCTTCCGAGGTCTTGTCTTTAGCTCCAGATTCCAGCATCTGTAGTCTTGCTTTTATATCTATTTTGACAAGCTAGTTCAAAATGTAGAACCTGTGTGCATACATCTACTGATGCTTCTGGACACATCTTCAGTGATGTTCCTGGAATCATCGGGTGTTTCGGGTCTTTCAACATCATACATCCTTCTCCAGGTGACCCAGCCGGGGCTGATCAGACCCCAGCTTGTGTCCAGATGGCTAACTACACATGACTCCATGGCTCCCTTCTCTTGAGCCACAGCCATCTGGAGGCCCTCTCTGCCGCATCGGTGGTACTGCAGATGGCTCTCCTCTTCCTCTCTCCCTCGATGCCCAAATTGCTGTAGGCTCTGGCTAAGGAATGGGCTGTGAATCCCCTACAACCAACCTCCACTGGGAGACACCTCGCTCTCCTTTCAAAAGCCTCTTCCAAGTGATCTTCCCATGGGACTGTGAGCTCCAGCAACACCACCTACTTCGTAGACTCAGACACAAGGACAATGTCTGGTCGCAGGGTGGTGGCTGTGATATGGTCGGGGAACCTCAGCTGCCTTTCGAGGTCCACCAACAGATGTCGGTCTCTTGTAGAGGTCAGGATACTTGCTGATGTTCTTTTGGCGGGTATTGGCTGCTCCCCAGCTCTTACAAAGGCAATGGTCTGCTTGAAGGGTTGGGACCAGTTCGCCCACTCCACTTCTGCACTGATGGCTTTGGCAATGGTCTTCAGGACCTGATCATGCCTCCATCGGTACCGTCCCTCACCAAGTGCCCTTGTGCAGCCGCTGAGGATGTGCTCCAGGGTTCCTCGCTTGGAACACAGTGGGCACGCTGATGACTCTGCTTTGCCCCATGTGTGCAGGTTTGATGGGCTTGGAAGCACATCGTACACTGCCTGGATGAGAAATTGGATGCGGTGTGGCTCGGCTTTCCAAAGCTCAGCCCAGGTCACTTTCCCCTCAACCGCATTCTCCCATCTTGTCCAAGCTCCTTGTTGCTTCATTCCCACCGCCTTGCAGGTTCTCCTCTCTTCCACTGCTGCCTTCACCTCCTCTTGAATTAGATTGCGCCTTTCCTTCCCTCTGATGGTGTCCATTTGGGGAGTTGGAAAGGATCCTAGCCCAGCTCTGCTTCATGTGACCACTCCCACCAGCCTCCTGTGACACAGTCTTTCCTCAGCTTCCTCTGCCCTCCACTTCCTGCCAGTCCTCACTTGGATCCCTGCTCGAGCCACCTTCGGATCTCTTGAGTCCCTGTACTGTATCATTTCTCTGGAACCAATAATATGTCTCTATAATAATATTGATTCTCAATTTTGAACTAGTTTGTAAAGCTGGTTGTAGGAAACTGGTTATGTCATGCATTGAATGGGTAACATCAATATTTTCCATATTTTGTTTATTTCACTATTTTCCTGTACATACAAGGAACCATTTGACTCACTGAAGCTATGCTAGCTGACAGTATGCTCAGGAAGGTTTACACATCTCTGCACTGAACTGAGGCTAACGGGCTCCTGAATCGGCTGCAGTAATGACTGTCTTCAGGGCTGTGGACACACTTTTGAGAACCTCAGTTCTGGTTGTTGGAGTCTGGAGGTGTGGAGAACTGATGCAGAAGATTGTAACATCGAAACAGCGAGCTACTACTCTTCCCTTTTATTGCTAGGAGTGATATCTCCCTCTCCCTCACTAGTGAGAGACAGCCTGTCTGAGATAGCAGAGTGTTGGGATGGACAGTAGTTTTTGATGGACTCTAGATCATGGTCCCTTTGGAGGTTTTGCTATTGCTTGCCTGGTGGGTGGTGGGTGGGGGTTTGGAAGCTTTTGCTGGAGAAATGGGGGAAAGGTTGATGCTTTTACTACACTTGTGTGCATGGGGAGGGTGGGAGGGGGCTCTGTGGTTTAACACTTTCTGTCATTCATTCTTTAGCATTTTTTTAGTTTTGTGGTTGTCGGCAAAGAGTAAGAATTTCAGGTTGTAATCTGTATACATTCTCTAATATTAAATTGAACCATTTGAACCATTGTACCACTGATTGTTGTTCATTTAATGTTATTTTTTGCACAGTTTGTTTCTTTTTCTGCACTTTGGGTGTTTGGCAGTCTTTTCTTAAAGGGTTCTATCTTTTTAAGAGATGAATCACAAGGTTGTATATCGTACACAGACTTTGATAAATGTACTTCGAACTTTGAAGCAATCCCATTCCTTAATATTCCATGCAAACTATTATCCCCACACTCCCATCATTTCCACCAACTGCACCCACCTGACATCCCTTATAAATATACCAAGAGCTTGCAGCTGGATCTGGATAAGCTGGGAGAAATGGCTGAAAAATAACAGATGGAACTTAACACAAACAAGTGTTAAATTTTGCACTTTGATAGGA
Source organism: Hemitrygon akajei (assembly GCF_048418815.1). Taxonomy (NCBI): domain Eukaryota; kingdom Metazoa; phylum Chordata; class Chondrichthyes; order Myliobatiformes; family Dasyatidae; genus Hemitrygon; species Hemitrygon akajei. The sequence continues at coordinate 35,452,754 of NC_133138.1, read as the reverse complement.
CAAATCTGAGTAAGGTTTACACAGTGAGTGGTAAAGCACTGTGGTGTGCAGTAGAACAGAGGGATATGGGAATACAGAAAGGGATACAGATCCATTATTTCTGGAAAGTGATGTTATAGTTAGATAAGGTCATAAAGAGAACTTTGGCACATTGGCTTTCATATTCAGAGCAGGGTACAGGAGTGAAGATGTCCTGCTGAAATTTTATAAGATGGTGGTGAGGCCAGATTTGGAGTATTGTGTGCAGTTCTGGTCATCCACCTGCAGAAAAGACATTAATAAGCTTGAAAGCGTGTAAAGAAAATTTACAAGGATGTTGTTGGGACTTGTGGACCTGAGTTACAGTCAAAAGTTGTGTAAGTTAGGACTTTGTTCCCTGGAACATGGGAGAATGAGGGAACATTTAATTGTACTGTTCCCTCTAAACTGCGCAGGTACACAGCCACGCAATAACTGATATGCTCCCACTCATGTTGCCTTTGTTACCTCACAGTTGGAATTTCCTTTTATATAATGTTTTATTAAAGTGACATCAGTTTTCATGCCATGCAACTATTTCCTTATCAGAACAATGGTTGGTCCATGCAGTAGTAAAAAATTATTAGCAGGAATATTGTTTGATAGATATATAGAAAATTATAAGAGTTATCAGCATTACCATTATGTGCTGTGTCGTATGACATAGACAATCATGGTCTCATGACCATGATTGTTCTTGGAAATTTTTTCTACAGAAGTGGTTAGCCATTGCTTTCTTCTGGGCAGTGTCTTTACAAGGCAGGTGACTCTAGCAATTATCAATACTCTTCAGAGATTGCCTGCCTGGAAGCAGTGGTCACATAAATAGGACTTGTAATATAAGACCATAAGCTATAGGAGCAGAATAAAGCCATTTGGCCAATCAAGTCTGCTCTACTACTTCATTATGGCCGATCCATTTTTCCTTTCAGCCCCAATCTCCGACCATCTCTCCATATCCCTTCATGCCCTGACCAATCACAAATCTATCAATCGCTGCCTTAAAAATATGTAAAGAGTTGGTCTCCACAGCCTCCATGTGCACCAGTTACTCATACAACCATCCACTACCTGCTTCCAGGGCTTCACGTTTCACATGACCCTGATAGGGAGCTAAGCAGGTGCTACACCTTGCCGAAGGCTAGCAGTGGGAAGGAGTGCCTTATACCTCTTTTGGTAGAGATGTATCTCCACCCCACCCCAATATGAGGGGTATAGATAAAGTAAATGCATGCAGGCTTTTTCCACTAAGATTGAGTGAGACAAGAACTAGAGGTCGTAGTTTTAGGATGAAAGGTGAAATATTTAAAGGGATCCTGAGGGGGAACTTTTTCACTCAGAGGGTGGTGCAAGGGTGGAACGAGCTGCCAGTAGAAGTGATGGAACTGAGTTTAACTGCAACATTTAAGAAAAGCTTAGATGGTATGTACATGGATAGGAGGTGTAAGGAGGGCTATTGTCTGTGTGCTGGTAGATGGGTCTGAGCAGAAAACCAATCAGGCATGGACTGGATGGCCCAAAAGGCCTTTTCTGTGCTGTCTAGGATTTGATGAGGGCAAACACGTGGCTACCTAACTCACTAACACTCAATTTCTTGGTATGTCTCATCTGCTCTGTGACGCCTCTGATTTTACCACACACCTAGAGGCTAGGGGCAATTTAATGACTAACCCATAGGTTTTTGGATTGTGGAAGGAACCTGGATGAAAGTCATGATCACAAAGACATGCTGCTAAATCCATACGGTCATCACCCACGTCCGGGATTGAACCCTGGTCTCCAGAGTTGTGAGATAGCGATTGTACTAGCTGTGTTCCTATAAGGAGACTGAGGGTTGAACAGTGTTCAAGCATTGAAGGAAACACAGATAAAGGTGGTGGACTTCTCAGAGCAAAGAAGATTAATGGGATACTTAACAGTACTCAAAATCATGAAAGTTTATAATACTTGTGCAAATAAGTTGTCTAAGATATCAAGCCATTTTTCACTGGGCAGTAACCAAAGAATGTAGATTTACAATAATGACAAAAGAGACAGATAAGACAACTTTATTTTACAGCATGTAATTTTGATGTGGAATTAAGAGATGAGATGAGAAATATCTTCATTTGGAGTATTGTGATCCATTTACAAACACACAGACACATACATACAGTTGAAGTCAGAAGTTTACATACACCTTAGTCAAATACATTTAAACTCAGTTTTTCACAATTCCTGACATTTAATCCTAGAAAACATTCCCCATCTTAGGTCAGTCAGGATCACTACTTTATTTTAAGAATGTGAAATATCAGAATAATTGTAGAGAGAATGATTTATTTCAGCTTTTATCTCTTTCATCACATTCACAGTGGGTTAGAAGTTTACACTTTGTTAGTACTTTGTAGCATTACCGTTAAATTGTTTAACTTGGGTCAAATGTTTTGGGTAGCCTTCCACAAGTTGCTGGAATTTTGTTCCATTCCTCCAGACAGAACTGGTGTAATTGACTCAGGTTTGTGGGCCTCCTTGCACGCACTCGCTTTTTCAGTTTGGCGCACAAATTTTCTATCGGATTGAAGTCAGCGCTTTGTGATGCCCACTCCAATACCTTGACTCTGTTGTCCTTAAGCAATTTTGCTACAACTTTGGAGGTATGCTTGGGGTCATTGTCCATTTGGAAGACCCATTTGTGACTGAGCTTTAACTTTCTGGCTGATGTCTTGAGATGTTGCTTCAATATATCCACATAATTTTCCTTCCTCATGATGCCATCTATTTTGTGAAGTGCACCAGTCCCTCCTCCAACAAAACACCCCCACAACATGATGCTGCCACCCCCATGCTTCACGGTTGGGATGGTGTTCTTTGACTTGCAAGCCTCACCTTTTTTCCTCCAAACAAAATGATGGATATTAATGCCGAACAGTTCAATTTTTGTCTCATCAGACCAGAGGACATTTCTCCAAAAGGTAAGATCTTTGTCCCCATGTGCACTTGCAAACTTTTTTATGGTGGCTTTGGAGCAGTGGCTTCTTCCTTGCTGAGCAGCCTTTCAGGTTATGCTGATATAGGACTCGTTTTCCTGTGGATATAGATACTTGTCTACCTGTTTCCTCCAGCATCTTCACAAAGTCCTTTGCTGTTGTTCTGGGATTGATTTGCACTTTTCGCGCCGAAGTACGTTCATCTCCAGGAGACAGAATGCGTCTCCTTCCTGAGCAGTATGACGGCTGCGTGGTCCCATGGTGTTTATACTTGTGTATTATTGTTTGTACAGATGAACGTGGTACCTTCAGGCATTTGGAAATTGCTCCCAAGGATGTACCAGACTTGTGGAGGTCCACAATTTTTTTTTTCTAAGGTCTTGGCTGATTTATTTTGATTTTGTTTGTAAACTTCTGACCCACTGGAATTGTGATATAGTCAATTAAAAGTAAAATAATCTGTCTGTAAACAATTGTTGGAAAAATTACTCATGTCATGCACAAAGTAGATGTCCTCAACGTCTTGTCAAAACTATAGTTTGCTAATATAAAATCTGTGAAGTGTTTAAACAATGAGTTTTAATGACTTCAACCTAAGTGTAAGTAAACTTCTAACCCACTGGGAATGTGATGAAAGAAATAAAAGCTGAAATAAATCATTCTCTCTACTATTATTCTGACATTTCACATTCTTAAAATAAAGTAGTGATCCTAACTGACCTAAGATGGGGAATGTTTTCTAGGATTAAATGTCAGGAATTGTGAAAAACTGAGTTTAAATGTATTTGGCTAGGGTGTATGTAAACTTCTGACTTCAACTGTATATATATTACATATGGTATGAACCACTATAATATAGATACTGTGCAAAAGTCTTAGGCACATATACATATATATACAGCTAGGGTGAATAAGACTTTTGCACAGTACTGTAGGAATTTTATGTATTACACTGTACTGTTGCCATAAGAAAAAACAAATATCATGACATACAGTATGCGAGTGATGATAAACCTGATTCTGATATGGGTCTATTGTGGACTGAGAGTGGGAAGGGGGCAGAAAGAAGGGAATCATGGCTGGGAAAAGGAGAAGGGAGAGGGACAGGAGTGAGAAGCACCAGGAACACATTCACTAATGATCAGTAAGCCAATTGTTTGGAATCAAATGATCTTGCCTGATGTCTCAGGCTGGGTGTGGCTGAACCTGTGCCAGCCCTGCCTCCGGCACTCCTTCTCTGCCACCTGTCCCGCACTCCTCCACAGTACTACACCCCAACATTCCCAACACCCTTTGCTCCCACGGGATTTACAAACTCACTCTCCACTCTACATTGACAAATACAGCACTGTGCAAAAGTCTTGGGCTTTTAAATACAGTATGTGCCTTAGAGTTTTGTACAGTACTGTACACAGAACTGTACAGCACAGGAACAGTCCCTTCAGCCCACCTTGTTGTGTTGAAAGTATTAACTTGGTATGCAAAAAAAGAACTAAATTAATCTTTAGTCCCTACACAATATCCTTATCCTTCCATTTATCTCATTCATATGCCTATCTAAGCATTTCTTAAAAATCGTGAATGTATCTGCCTCTCCCGTCACCCCAGGCAATGTATTCCCGGCACCCACCACTCTCTGTGTTAAAAATTTACCCGTCACATCTCCTTTGAAATTACAACTTGCACCTGAAATGCATGCCCTCTGGTATTAGATCTTTCAACCCTGGGAAAAGGATACTGTCTGACTACTCTGTCTATGCTTCTCATGGTCTACAAACCTCTATTTCAGGTTTCCTGACTCAGTGTACACCGACCACTCAGTTAATAGTAAGGCACAATGGCATAAATATAAAAAAGGTTGGGGACGCCTGCTCTAGCAGATCTCCCTTCAGCCTCTGCCTCTCCAGAGAAAACAACGGCTGGATTGTTCCAAGCTGACAGGAAGGTGACAGTAACTCAAATAACCACACATTACAACAGTGGTGTGCAGAAGAGCATCACTGAATGCACAACAAGTCGAACCTTGAAGTGGACGGGCCACAGCTGCACAGGATCACAAGCAAACACTCAGTGGCCACTTTATTAGATACAATATACATGGGATAATGTGACAACTGAGTGTATAACTCCCAGTTACGCTTCTTATATCCAATGCAACCTTTCAAATCATGAAAGAGTTTTCCTTCTAATAACCCATAAAAAAGCTCACAAGTAAAGAGCCAGGTTGAGAAGCTGCAGCCCAGATGCTGTGATACAAAATTACTCTCATAATTCACTAAAGGCATGGCAAATAACAAAATCAAGTGATTGGAATACAATTCCTGAATTCAACAGAGCAACCGGAATGGCATCTTTCAGTTGGCTCCTTTATTGATTATGTACACATGCTTATGTCAGAATGTGTAGAATGATTGATATCTTTCATTTATTCACAATAGGACGGCAAACATTGCCCCGGGAATAATGGAGTTTACAGTGTAAGCAGAAGTTTTCAGCAAAGGTTTTTTTTTGTCAGAGAAGTGTACAGGAACTCAGTGGTGCAGGTGTAGATGAAGTGGGTGATAGCTGATCAAGGATGACCCCGCCATTTATTTTATTACTTTATTTAGAGATACGCTGTGGAACAGGCCCCTCTCGCCCAACGAGCTGCACCACCCAGTGACCCACCTAGCCTAATCAAAGGACAATTTACAATGACTAATTAACCTACTAACTGGCGCGTCTTTGAACGTCGGACAAAACCGGAGGACCTGGAGGAAACCCACACGTTCTCGGAGAGGAACATACAGACTCCTTACAAATGACATCAGAGTTGAACTCCAATCTCCGACGCCCAAACCTGTAATAGCACAGTGCTAACCGCTACGCGACGTGGTGAACTAACCTGCTTCTGAGTGTTTTACCAGACAGGAAGACTTGCATTTATATATCACCTTTCGTCACCCTAAGATACTCCCAAAACATTTTACAGCCAATTAAGTACCCTTGAAGTATAGAGCTGCTGTAATGTCAGAGCGGAGTGGTGAAGAAGGTGGAGACACAAAAGATTTCAGATGCTGGAATCTGGAATGGTACAAAGTGTGCTGGTCAGGCAGCAAATAAATGGATATTGGATGTTCTGATGACTGAAAAATAGAGGATTTGGTTTCTCCACCCCACTTCCTTTCTTTTATTCCTTACTCCACCTTTCTATCCAATCAGATTCTACTATCATCTACCCTTTGCATTTCCACCTATCACCGCCCAGCCTCTGACATCATTCCCACTCCTGCCCTCCCTCATAGGCCTATCGCCCCTTCACCTGGATCCTCTTATCAGCTTGCTCCCCACTCCCCTTCCCTCCATCTTGCCTGTCCCCCATCTATCCTTCAGTCTAGGTGAAGGGTTCTGACCTGAAACATTGCCTGCCCAGTTCCCTCCACAGATGCTGCCTGAACTGCTAAGTTCCTCCCACAATGTGTTTTGTACATTACATAGTGAAGAAGGTGCTTCATATACATACCCTCAATCGTCAGGGCACAGTGTACAAGAAGTGAGATATCATGTTACAGCTATACAAGGAGTATTGCACTTGAAATACTGTGTACACTTCTGGCCACCCAGCTATAGGAAGTCTGTTATTAATCTGGAAAGGATGCACTTGTCTTAGTGTTCAACTTGCTCCATGGCTGTGACTGATTAGAAGAAGGCAGAGAGTGGGAAGAAAAGGATCCTTGTCTGGTTAGCTGCCAGTGACTAGTGGTGTTCCGCAAGGTCAGTGTTGGGACCGCTTCTTTTTATGCTGTGTATCAATGATTTAGGTGATGAAATAGATGGCTTTGTTGCCAAGTTTGCAGTTGATACAAAGATTGGTGGAGGGGTAGGTAGTACTGAGGAAACAGATAGGATGCAGAAGGACTTAGACAGATTAGGAGAATGGGCAAGAAAGTGGCAAATAGATAGATAGATAGATAGATACTTTATTCATCCCCATGGGGAAATTCAACTTTTTTCCAATGTCCCATACACTTGTTGTAGCAAAACTAATTACATACAATACTTAACTCAGTAAAAAATATGATATGCATCTAAATCACTATCTCAAAAAGCATTAATAATAGCTTTTAAAAAGTTCTTAAGTCCTGGCGGTAGAATTGTAAAGCCTAATGGCATTGGGGAATATTGACCTCTTCATCCTGTCTGAGGAGCATTGCATCGATAGTAACCTGTCGCTGAAACTGCTTCTCTGTCTCTGGATGGTGCTATGTAGAGGATGTTCAGAGTTATCCATAATTGACCGTAGCCTACTCAGCGCCCTTCGCTCAGCTACCGATGTTAAACTCTCCAGTACTTTGCCCACGACAGAGCCCGCCTTCCTTACCAGCTTATTAAGACGTGAGGCGACCCTCTTCTTAATGCTTCCTCCCCAACACGCCACCACAAAGAAGAGGGCGCTCTCCACAACTGACCTATAGAACATCTTCAGCATCTCACTACAGACATTGAATGACGCCAACCTTCTTAGGAAGTACAGTCGACTCTGTGCCTTCCTGCACAAGGCATCTGTGTTGGCAGTCCAGTCTAGCTTCTCGTCTAACTGTACTCCCAGATACTTGTAGGTCTTAACCTGCTCCACACATTCTCCATTAATGATCACTGGCTCCATATGAGGCCTAGATCTCCTAAAGTCCACCACCATCTCCTTGGTCTTGGTGATATTGAGACGCAGGTAGTTTGAGTTGCACCATATCACAAAGTCCTGTATCAGTTTCCTATACTAAAATGCATGGTCATGCACTTTGGTAGTAGAAATAAATGTGCAGCCTATTTTCTAAACAGGAGAAAATCCAAAAATCTGAGATGCAAATGGACTTTGGAGTCCTTGGACAGAACATTTTAAAGGTTCATTTGCAGGTTGAGTCGGTGGTGAGGAAGGCAAATGCAATATTAGGATTCCTTTCAAGAGGTCTAGAATACAAGAGCAGGAATATGATGCTGAGGCTTTATAAGTCATGGGTGAGGCTTCACCTTGAGTATTGTGAACAGTTTTGAGCTCCTCATCTTAGAAGAGATATGCTGGCATTGGAGAGGGTCCAGAGGAGGTTCACAAGGATGATTCCAGGAATGAAAGGTTTATACGAGGAATGTTTGATGGCTCTGGGTCTGTACTTGCTGGAATTTAGAAGGATGAGGGGGATCTCATTGAAACCTTTTAAATGTTGAAAGACCTAGACAGTGTAGATATGGAAAGGATGTTTCTCATGGTGGGAGAGTCTAGGACAAGAAGGCACAGCCTAAGGATAGGGGGGTCTCCATTCAAAATAGAGATGCGGAGAAATTTCTTTAGCCAGAGGGTGGTGAATTTGTGGAATTTGTTGCCATGAGCTGTTGTGGAGGTCAGGTCATTGGAAGTATTTAAGGCAGAGATTGATAGGCTCTTGATTGTACAAATCATCAAAGGTTAAGAGGAGAAGGTTGGGAAATGGTGTTGAGGAGGGAAAAAAGAACAGCCACGATTGAATGGCAGAGCAGACTCGATATGCCATATGGCCTAATTCTGCTCCCAGGTAGGTAGAGAGGAGACGTCAGGGGTAAGTTTTTTTACGCAGAGACTGGTGAATGCGTGGAATGGGCTGCCGGCGATAGTGGTGGAGGCAGATACAATAGGGTCTTTGAAGAGACTCCTGGACAGGTACATGGAGCTCAGAAAAATAGAGGGCTATGGGTAACCCTAGGTAATTTCTAAGGTAAGGACATGTTCGGCAGAGTTTTGTGGGCTGAAGGGCCTGTATCATGCTATAGGTTTTCTGTGTTCCTATATTTTATGGTCTCACTTTCAGGAACTTTGTGGTTCAAGTCCTGTGTATAATTCGTTCACTTCTTTATTGTTTGCACAATTTATTCCATTTATTTTGCACATTGAATTGTGTCAGTCTTTGTTCTGTGGGTTTTTTTGTGGATTCTATTGTATTCCTTTGCTTTGTGGCTGCCAGCAAGAAGTTGAATCTGAAGGTTGTGTAGATAATAAATGAACTTTGAAGTTTGAAAACTTATGGTGGATGTTACTGGGTCTGGGTGGAGGAGTTAAGTTATAAGGACAAACCAGATAGGCAGGGCCATTTTTCCCTGAAGTGTAGGATGCTGAGATGAGAACTTTTGCAGATTATTAAATTATGGGAGGCAAAGGCAAGGTCTTTTTCCCAAGGTAAAGAATCCTGAAACTTGACAGCATAGAGCTAAAAGGAGAGGAGAAAGGTTTAAAAGGAATCTTAGGGGCAATTTTTTCATAGAGAGGTTAATTGGTATATGGAATGAGCTGCCAGAGGGATTGATCACAGAGGGTACAATTACAACATTTAATAGATATTTGCACAGGTACAATATGGCAGTGGCATTGTAGTGTAGCACTTGGCACAATCACAGCGCCAGCAATCGCTGATTAAGGTTCAATTCCCAATGCTATCAGTAAGGAGCTTGTATCTTCTCCCTATGACTGAAAGTGCTCCGGATTCTTCCCTCATCCCAAAGACATATGGTTAGACATATAGTTGGTATAATTGGTATATAGCGTATAGTTGGTACGCTGTGTCCATGCCAGAAGCTTGGCAAAACTTGCGAGCTGCCTCCAGCACAATCCTTGACTGTGGATTAGTCGTTGACACAAAACACCATATTTCACTGTATATTTCGAAGTTTCAATGTCAGTATGACAAATAAAGCTAATCTTTACATGAATGCTAAAGGTTTAGATGGATATGGGCCAAACATGGTAAAATATGACGAACTTGTGGACAACTTTGTTGGCTGAAAGAGCTGGGCTGAACTGCCTGTTTCCAAGCTATATAACTCTGTGTCTCTAGAACAGTGGAAAGCAATGTTCGAGTCACAAGCTCCGATGAATAGTAATTTTCTAATGAACTCATTTTTAGACAATTGAACATAGACTTGATGACTCAACAATTCTGGAAGCAGTGCCACAGTGTATTAGATATCCTGCTGAATAACAACTTTGCCAGTACAGACTCTGCAGTTCATGTTCTGTAGATTGTTTGCTTGCTTTTATCATTGTTTGCACAATTTGTTCTTTTTTCTTGCACATTGGATGTTTGATGGTCTTTGTTCTGTGGGTTTTCTCATAGATTCTATTGCATTTCTTTGTTTTGCGGCTGCCTGCAAGCAGATGAATATCCAGGTTGTACATGGTATACATACTTTGATAATAAATTCACTTTGAACTTTGAAGAGCTTTGTGTTCAAGATTCTGAAGTAAAACCCCTTAGCTTTCTGACTACAAAGAGAGCATCGGTTTAGAACAGAGATGAGGAGAAGTTTCTTTAGCTAGAGGGTGGTGAATCTGTGTTGTTCATTGCCACAGACAGCTGTGGCGGCCAAGTCACTGAATATATTTAAAGTGGAGATTGATAGCTTCTTGGTTAGTCAGGATTAGTCAGACTCCATGGGCCAAATGGCCTGATGTCTTATGGTCAACAAAGTAAGGATGCAAGCACTGAGATCAGCAATGCGGAGGGATCCATCTTAGAGATGAGACAGTAAACAGAGACTCCGGCTTACACGAGGGGACATTAAAGATGGATAAAAGCTCACCATGTCCTTACCAGCATTGCCCCTCACAGAATATCTTTAAAACCAGTTGAATAGTTCTTTCACTTCCAAGATTTGGCGTATCATTCGACGGAAGCATACAATATTATGGGGGGGTGTAAATACTGTAAACGCAGACAGGTTTTCTCCACTGAGAATGGGTGAGACTAGAACTAAAGGTCATAGGTTAAGAGTGAATTGTGAAAAGTTTAAGAACTTCTTCACTCAGAGTGTGGGAAGCAGTGTAGAATGATCTGCCAGCAGAAGTGCTGGATGCAGGTTCAACTTTAACATTTAAGAGAGGTTTAGATAAGTAGACGGAAGGCAGGGGGATGGAGGGGTATGGTGCAGGTGGGTGTCGATGGGACTGGATAGATTAACAGCTTGGCATGGACTAGATGGGCTGATGGATCTGCTTCAGTGCTGTACGATGACTCTCTCTTCCCTGGATTACACTGAATGTTAATTTTCAAGTTTAGCAATTGCTGCAAGGTGGAAAATGGGAGTAATGAGAGTGACGCTTTATTATTCAATGTCTGTTCTATCATAATTTATATTATTCTCTTTCATCCATTCCAATCACATCTTGCTTTCCCAACGTGCTGTTATCTCTCCCTGCACTGATTTCTTGCTTGAACAGCATTCAGCCGATCTTATACACCATGACTCTGGCACGTATTCATGGAAAAATTGCTCTTTTGGAAATGCTGAGGAGGCTTTTGTTTTATTTTTCCATTGCTTTTAAAGAGCTCTGAGGGAGATCAAATAAAGGTTGGTTTTTAATGACAGAGGGTTGTCTCGATGTACCCTTGGTGTGCAGTCACCATTCGAAAATCACAGCAGCAAATTTGAACCAATAATATCTCAGGCACAGTGGTGTGATAATGACCACTTTAATGCTGTGGCTTGAAAGATAACATGCCTCTACTATCCGAGGAGGCTGAAGAGAGCTGGTCTATGCACATCAATACTCACAACCTTCTCCAGCTGAGTAGTAGCAAGCTGCATCACTGTGCGCTTCGGAAACTGCACTGCGACTGACAGGAAGGCTCGACATCGGGTTGTCAAAATTGCCCGGTGCATCACCGGCACCAGCCTACCTACCACCAAGGGCATAGAGTACCGTGCTAAAATCTTAGCAACATATATAGCCAGGGTGCCTAATACTTTTGCACAGTACTGTAGTAATTTTATGTATTGCACTGTACTGCTACCGCGAGAAAAACGAATTCTCATGACACGTGAGTGGTGATAAAGCTGATTCTGATATGGGTCTGTATTGGGGACTGAGAGTGGGAAGGGAGCAGGAAGAGGGGAATCATCATTGGGAAAAGGGGAAGGGAGAGGGAAGCACCAGAGAGACATTCTGTAATGATCAATAAACTAATTAGTTGGACCTTGCCTAGTGTCTCAAGGCTGGGTGAGTGCCACCTCCCCCACCCCCTGCCCCTGACACTCCTCTGTCACCTGTCCCACACCTCTCTTGTGCCACTTCATCCTCACCATTCCCAATATCCTTTGGTCCCACCAGATTTACAAACTCGCTGTCTGCTCCACATTGACAAATACAGTACTGTGCAAAAATCTTAGCCACCCTAGATGTGTGTGTGTGTGTGTGTGTGTGTGTGTGTGTGTGTGTGTGTGTGTGTGTGTGTGTGTGTGTGTGTGTGTATGTGTGTCTAACACTTTTGCACAGTATTGTACATACAGAAAGATGCAGGGAAAAGACCAGCAATATCATGAAGGATCCTGCCCACACCGCTCATGGACTGTTTGTCCTGCTCCTATCACGGAAGAGACCAACAAATTCAAAAACATTTACTTCATTCCCCCAAGCTGTCAGTCTGAATAGCACCTCCATCCATTAACACACCCCAGCACCACTACTTTATCATTTCCTTTCAGAGTCATCCCGTGCCTAGCATCACCTATGTACTTAAGCTAATCATGTGTACAGCTGATGTGGGTTGGTGTCCAGGGTGGGGTATTACCTCTTGTGAAGAGGTTTTGTCCTGTCCATTCTGGGGTAGCTCGCTCACCTTTGGTCCCCACTGGACACTTAGCTCTCACCTGTGACCCCAAGTGGCTTATTGCATGTGACAGAGGCCACAAAGCCCGGTGCACCCCTTCAACAAATGGGCCAAACCAGGTGAGGGTGGCCGACAGTAAAATGGGTACATACCTGTCCTCGCATGTGATGTCCGCTCTGGTAGACTGGGTGGGTGAGATCTACAATGAGATCTAATGGCCAGGAAGGCGGTACTGCAGCACTCCATGGAAAGCGAAGAGCATAATGAGGCACAGAAGACAGAAGACATCATGGTCGTCCATGCAACCAAGGAAGACCACACTGGACTCAGACTTCTGACACTGAGAGAGTGGAACTGCCCCAGTGCAACAGAGTTTTCACTTTAAAAACTCTCCTGCACAGTTTTCCAGTCGTTGTCAGAGACAATGGACAATAACAATGTATGTAGAGGTACTTATATTTATTGTTCAAAGTACGTTTATTATCAAATTTTTATACATTATGCAACCTTGAAATTTGTCTCCTTACAGACAGCCACAGAACAAAGAAACCCACTACAAAGAAGGCGGTCAAACATCCCATGTTCAGAGAGAGAAAAACTAATCTTGCAAATAATAAAAGTAAACAAATAGCATTCAGAATATGTGTGCCTGCAGACATGAAGCCAGGCATCACTGCAGCTGGAGCAGGCCACGGCCTCAATTCAACACAGAGCTGAGCAGCGGGCAGAACCGGCCCAATCCTCACCTCTGGTCCCGACAACCTGATTTTTCAATCTGCCCCAGTGTTTAAATCATCTAAACATCGTGATTCCCCTTGCTCTTGGTCCCAAGCCATGTTGATTTGATATGCTGTGGGCTTGGAGCTTGCCACCATGGACCAGCCCATATTCGACCTTTCCAAATTGGCCTGCTGCTTAGATCGTTTAAAGCTCAAGTCTTACCTCACTCTTGGCTTTGGTGGAGGCATCTCACCTTCGCTTCCCTCGACTATGCCTCAACCTCGCCCCGATTCTGCCTCACACTCACTCGTCTTCCTCTGCCTCGACTCCAACCCGCCCCCATTGTTTACCAGGAATTATTAATAAAGTATTGATTTATATATTCTTTGTTTTGTTTGCAAGCCGTAAGTAGCTGCTGGGCTTCACCAACAACATCTTAAACTGGAATTGTGCATTTTTTATCATGTCTTTATGCTTACTGCATTTTCTATGCTGGATCAGATGCTGAGTAACAACCATTTTGCTCTCCCTTACACTTGTGCACTGACGAATGACAATAAACTATCATAGCCAGGGTAATCTGCTTATCTGGTAACATAGTACTGAAAGTCTTTGGTGAAATTCTTCAGCAGGACAAGGGGAGAATTATTCTGAAGCCAGCTTGCGAAAAACAGGTTCACACATTTTAAATTTATTTAATAGGGAACGTTTAGAGGGTTATTGTGGTAAACTATGTATACCTGTCAGGACAAGCCCCTCTGCTGACTGCTCCTGTGACTCCTCCCACAGACCCCTGTATAAAGGTGATTGGGGCACTGCTCTTCCCTCGGCCTCCGAGATGTCGTGCTCTCTTTTTGCTGCTAATAAAAGCCTATCGTTCACTTCCTGTCTCCGAGAGTTATTGATGGTGCATCAATTTTATTAGCAGCAATTTTAAAACATGGAGAGCATTTTACGACCCGACAGATTGGATCTCGACCCTCAATCCCAGGAAGCCGGTGACGCTTTCGAACTCTGGCTAGCATGCTTCGAATCATACCTGGAGGGGTACCTGGAGAAATCGACCTCGGTTGCTGCCAGTCGCGAGTCCCTGAAGTCCCCGCAACCTGCCAGCGAGTCGACCAAGGCTGCTGCCAGTCGCAAGTCTGCACAGTGTTACTTCTGTGGACTCAAAAAGCACCCCCGAAAACGCCGGCCCGGCCCGAGAAGCTACCTGCTCCAGCTGCGGCAAGAAGGGTCATTTCGCCAACGTCTGTAAGTCTAAACCATGAGCGGGGTCGAGCAGCGCCACGTGCGAGGCAAGGGGGTCGCCATCTTGGTCGCCACCATCTTGCCTGCCCACCGTGTGCGAGGCATGGGGGCAGCCATCATTGTCAGCGCCACCTCGCCCTGCCTCCGACCCATGGGTGCTTACCAGGCACCAAGACAGCGATGCAACTCTGGCCTCTGTGACCTTCGACCAAAGCGCTCCACGCCAGCTCGCAAGGTCAATGATGGACATCCTGGTGGAGGGGCACAGGACTAGCTGCCTGTTTGACACGGGCAGCACTGAAAGTTTTATTCACCCGGACATGGTGCAACGCTGTGGACTCGTGACACAGCCGGTAAGCCAGAGGGTCACCATGGCTTCTGGATCGCATTCCACAGACATCCGGGGGGGTTGTGTAGCAACATTGGTGGTGCAGGGTACTGAATATCAGGACTTTGCATTACTGGTCATGCCTCAACTGTGTGCGCCTGTGCTATTGGGGCTCGACTTCCAGAGCCACCTGAAAAGTGTGACAATGGAGTATGATGGGCCTCTCCCACCAATCACTGTCAGAAATCCTCAGTTCTCTGGGACTTCGTCACATACCCCGCTACTGACCACACACACACACACACACACACCGACCCGCACATCCCACCCAACACCATGCCTACAGCCGCGCTACTGACACCACTTGCAGCCTCTCCACCCTCAAGATCCCTCCCCCACCGCTGTTCGCCAACCTGACCCCCGACTGTAAACCTGTGGCAACTAAAAGCAGGAGGTACAGCACGGGGGACAGGGCCTTCACTAAGTCGGAGGTGCAACATCTGCTCGGGGAGGGGATCATTGAGCCAAGCACAAGTCCTTGGAGGGCCCAGGTGGTCGTTGTTCGGACCGGGCAGAAAAAATAGGATGGTCATGGACTATAGCCAGACCATCAATAGGTTCACGCAGATTGACGCGTACCCCCTACCCTGCATCGCGGATATGGTCAATCAGATAGCTCAGTACAAGGTGTAGTCGACCATAGACCTAAAATCCGCTTACCATCAGCTCCCCATCCGCCCAGAGGACTGCCCCTACACGGCCTTTGAGGTGGGCAGCAGGCTCTATCACTTCCTGCGTGTCCCCTTCGGTGTCACGAATGGTGTCTCTGTCTTCCAGAGGGAAATGGACCAGATGGTGGACCAATGCCAATTGAAGGCCACGTTCCCATATCTGGATAACATCACCATCTGCGGTCACGACTGGCCGGATCACGACAACAACCTCCAATGATTTTTCCAAGCGGCCAAAGCTCTTAACCTTACCTATAACAGGGACAAGTGTGTGTTTGGAACCACCTGACTTGCTATCCTTGGGTATGTCGTGGAGAATGGAGTCATTAGGCCTGACCCCGACTATATGCGCACCCTGTTGGAACTCCCTCTTCCCACCACCCTCAGAGCCCTCAGACGGTGCCTGGGCTTCTTTTCCTATTACGCCCAATGGGTCCCTCACTACGCAGACAAGGCCCGCCCCCTGGTCAAGTCCACCACATTTCCCCTCTCTGCCGAGGCCCGCGCGGCCTTCAGCCGCATTAAAGGGGACATTGCCAAAGCAACAATGCATGCGGTGGACGAGACCATTCCCTTCCAAGTAGAGAGTGACGGCTCCGACTTCGTGCTGGCTGCTACCCTCAATCAGGCAGGAAGGTTGGTAGCATTCTTCTCTCGTACCCTTCAAGGCCCTGAAATTCGGCACTCCGTGGTGGAGAAAGAAGCCCAGGCCATAGTGGAAGCTATTAGGTACTGGAGGCATCTCGCAGGCAAAAGGTTCACCTTGCTGACCGACCAGCACTCAGTTGCGTTCACGTTTAGCAACCAACAGCGGGGCAAAATCAAAAATGATAAAATTTTGAGGTGGAGAATAGAACTCTCCACCTACAACTATGACATCCTGTACCGGCCTGGAAGGCTCAATAAGCCCCCTGATGCCCTATCCCGGGGAGCATATGCCAGCGCGCAGCTCGACCAGCTATACGCCCTCCATGCAAATCTTTGCATCCCGGGGGTCACCCAGCTTTACCATTTCATGAAAGCCCGGAACCTGCCTTACTCCCTTGAGGAAATCAGGTGACGATGACCAGGGACTGCCAAGTCTGCGCTGAGTGCAAACCACACTTCTACCATCCTGAAAAGGCGCAACTTATCAAGGCCACCCGCCCCTTTGAGCGACTGAGTGTCGACTTTAAGGGCCCCCTTCCCTCCACCGACCACAATGTGTACTTTCTTAACATAATCGACGAGTACTCGCGGTTCCCCTTTGCCATCCCCTGCCCCGATACCACTGCCACATCCGTCATAAAAGCCCTGCGCCAGCTCTTCACTCTGTTCGGATATCCCTGCTATATCCACAGTGATAGAGGGTCCTCGTTTATGAGTGACGAGCTGCGCCAATACCTGCTGGCTAAGGGTATTACTACTAGCAGGACCACGAGCTATAATCCCCGGGGGAATGGACAGGTGGAGAGGGAGAATGCCACTGTGTGGAAGGCCACACTCTTAGCCCTTAGGTCAAAGGGATTGCCAGTCTCTCGCTGGCAGGAGGTCCTCCCTGAGGCGCTCCACTCCATCCACTCCCTGTTACGCACGTCCACCAATGCCACCCCTCATGAGCAACTCTTTTCTTTTCCCAGGAAGTCTGCCACTGGGACCACCCTACCGGCTTGGCTGACGTCCCCAGGGCCAGTGCTGCTCCGGAAACATGCGAGGAGCAATAAATACTCCCCGATGGTCGAGAGGGTTCACCTACTTCATGCGAATCCCCCAGTATGCCTACGTGGTCTTACCTGATGGGCGGGAGGACACGATCTCCGTCCGCGACCTGGCGCCCGCAGGAGCACCAGACCCCTACCCCGAACACTCCACGGTGACTATGAACCCCGTACCCACCGATGTATATACCCACGAGACACTGCGCACGCCAAGCCCTACACAGACTCCTCACGACACTCCCATACCGGGCGCCATGCACACACATGAGGGATTACTGATGCTTAACGGGCTGGCACCTCAAGTCAGGCCGGAGCCAGCACAACCACCGTCACC
The DNA here is from genome assembly GCF_048418815.1 of Hemitrygon akajei. Taxonomy (NCBI): domain Eukaryota; kingdom Metazoa; phylum Chordata; class Chondrichthyes; order Myliobatiformes; family Dasyatidae; genus Hemitrygon; species Hemitrygon akajei. Next base: position 35,435,095 of record NC_133138.1, on the reverse strand, counting down.
GGTGCAATCACAGCCGGAGCTACGTAGATCGCAGCGACAGACTCGACCACCTGATAGACTTGACCTGTAAATATACTTGTAAGAAACTTCGCCCCTTGGGGACTCTCTTTTAAAACAAAGCGGGGGTGAATGTAGTAAACTATGTGTATACCTGTCTGGACACGCCCCTCTGCTGACTGTTCCTGTGGCTCCTCCCACAGACCCCTGTATAAAGGCAATTGGGGCACTGCTCCTCCCTCAGTCTCTGAGATGTCGTGCTCCCTTTTTGCTGCTAATAGAAGCCTATCGTTCACTTCCAGTCTCCGAGAGTTATTGATGGTGCATCAGTTATGAGCTGACCACAGCTAAATGGGACTAGCCTGGGCTAGAATGGCACTTTGGTCAGCATAGAGCTTTTGGGCTGAAGGCCTCGATTTGGCAGTGCATAACCAAGACCAACCATCTTTTCTGATGGCAAACATTCCTATTAAATCATCCCTGGCTTAGAACACACTGCAGCCATCTCTCAGATCCAGGGTGACACATTAACTCTGGCTGAGGGAACCAAGCAGCTCCAGACACTTTTTTAGACCTTAGCTTTATTTGTCACATGTGCAGAAAATCATCGAAACATACAGTGAAATGCATCGTTTGTGTCAGCGATCGACACAGTCCAGGATGTACTCGCAAATGTTGGCATGCTTCTGGTGCCAGGGTAGCACGTCCACAACTTACTGACCCTAACCTCTACATCCTTGGTATGAGGGAGGAAACCAGGGCACCTGGAGGAAACCCACACGGTCACGGGGAGAACATATAAACTCCTGAAGCCCATGAACCTTAAGGATGGCTACAGCAGCAGAAGACCATGAACATACACCCAGTGGCCACTTTATTAGATAGTGGAGGTACTCAATAAAGTGGCCACTCTGTGTCTATTTTTCTCCTTGGAATATTGTTGAACTCACGACCTTTTGATTCACAAGTGAGAGAGATGCCAACCCTTCACTGAGCAGCTGGTGTCAAGGCATTTCAGACTGCAGCCAATTTGAGATTGAGGTGCCTGCTTCTCCTTCCAACCCATTGCTCCCTGTCCATGACACTAACCACATCACTAACTTAGTCGAATTATGGAGAATGAAAACTTCAATCCCAAGTGGCTAAAGACTGAAGATATATTTAAAGCAAAGTCTATTATACCCCAGGAAGTTCCAGAGTACTTTGCAGATGATTAGGTGTGCTTGCAGTTGTGGTGTATGCACTCGAAAGCCAAATTATGTTCAGCAAGATTGGTCAGGACACTGGGGAGATGATGAAATATTTACTGGCTGCAATCAGAGATTTAATGTATGAAGTCGCTGACATAAATCTGTTCTAGCAATGGACAATATCACCAGATATTTCAGAGACGGGAGATCCAGATGTAGGGCTAAGAATATAACGGGATAATCTGTTTAATTCGGGTTGAAATAACTAATACTAGAGGGAACGAGGTTAAGGTGAGAAGGCATAACTTCAAAGGAGGTGTGCAGGGCGAGTGTTTACACAGAGTGCTAGGTGCCCGGAATATGCTGCCTGTGGTGGTAGTGAGTAATAAGAGACATTTAAAAGGCTCACAGAAGTACATGAATGTGCAGAGAATGGAGGGATGTGGACATTGAGCAGACTGAAGGGATTAGCTTAGTTAGGTATTTAATTACCAATTTAAACAGTTTGGCACAACAATGAGGACTGGAGGACCTGTTCCTATGCTGTACTGTTCCACATTCTATGTAATTGGTGAACTGCATCTTATTCATAAGCTCCTCATCTATAGCTGTGAATATGATTGCCCAATAGAGATGTGACAGCCTTTCTATGCATTCTTGTCTGTGACAAAATTCCATCTTGTTTCACTGTCGAGATTTCGGATTCTATAGAAATTAAACATGTAGAGAATTCACATGTTTTCGTATTGCATAAATTAGTCACAGCAATTCTTTTTTACTCCTAACTTCCCTCTAGATTTCTTTCTCTCTCTTGAAGATTGCAGTCCTGGCAGGATACATTTTCAGGAGCACTATCTGCCCACTGGACCTCTCAACCAAAGAACATTCATTTCACGGTATCTGCCCTGGAGTTTATAGAAAGCACACAGCATGCAGTGAAACACTCCTCTGTCCATGAAGTGACACACTCCTCTGCCCGTGAAGTGGCGCACTCCTCTGCCTGTGCAGTGACACACTCCTCTGCCCGTGCAGTGACACACTCCTCTGTTCATGCAGTGACTCACTCCTCTGTTCATGCAGTGACTCACTCCTCTGTCCGTGAAGTGACACACTCCTCTGCCCGTGCAGTGACACACTCCTCTGTCCATGCAGTGACACTCTCCTCTGTCCATGCAGTGACACACTCCTCTGTCCGTGCAGTGACACACTCCTCTGTCCGTGAAGTGACACACTCCTCTGCATGTGCAGTGACACACTCCTCTGTCCATGCAGTGACACACTCCTCTGTCCATGCACTGACACACTCCTCTGTCCATGCAGTGACACTCTCCTCTGTCCATGCACTGAGACACTCCTCTGTCCATGCACTGAGACACTCCTCTGTCCGTGAAGTGACACACTCCTCTGTCCGTGAAGTGACACACTCCTCTGCCCGTGCAGTGACACACATCCCTGCCCCTTGCAGTGACACACTCCCATCTGTGAAGTGACACACATCCCTGCCCATGCAGTGACACACTCCCCTGTCCGTGAAGTGACACACTCCTCTGTCCATGCAGTGACACACTCCCCTGCCCGTGAAGTGACACACTCCCCGTCTGTGAAGTGACACACTCCTCTGTACGTGCAGTGACACACGCCTCTGTCCGTGCAGTGACACACTCCTCTGCCCGTACAGTGACACACTCCCCTGTCCATGCAGTGACACAGATCTCTGCCCCTTGCAGTGACACTCTCCTCTGTCCATGCACTGACACACTCCTCTGTCTGTGAAGTGACACACTCTTCTGCCCATGCACTGACACACTCCTCTGTCCGTGAAGTGACACACTCCTCTGTCCATGCAGTTTTGCATCTGTCAAGATGACAGATTAAAACAAGTACCGGCTGACAGGACATTTCTTCCTGATACGCACAGGGAGAAAGTGGAATTGGCCACACACACACACACACACACACACACACACACACACACACACACACACACACACACACACACACACACACACACACAAAACAAGCCAGCGAGAAGCTTTTGCTACTTTTTTTTTATCACATGTACTGTCAAACAGACAGTGAAATACGTCTTTTGTAGTAACAACCAATACGAACTAACGATGTGCTGTAGGCAGCCCACAAGTATCACCACGCATTCCGGCTCAGCATAATGGGCCCAGAGTGTTTCGCAGGACAACACATCAACAGCAACATAACAACAACAAATCATGAGAGCATATATTTTACTTCTTTTTATGTCTTTTACATTTGTCTTTTGTCTGGAATGTAATTCTAGTACTTTTGGAGCCTGTGATTATTTGGGTGCTTCAATTCTCTGCGTGTCTCTGAGAAGATTGCAGGAGGCAGAGGCAGTGTACAGGAGCGTCATGGTGAGAAGGCTGAGGGGCTCCATTTCGCCAATTAACTTTCCCATCTTTTGCTGATTAATGTGGAGGTAAATTGAAACATCGAGGCAAATGCGGAAGATGAGCAATGGCTGCCTGCCTTTTGATGGCTGGGGGATCGTTCTGCTGCTGGAAATTGGAGACTGCCTTTTGATCGTTTGGTGAGATCACTCTGCTGCCAGAGAGGGGAGACTGGTTTTGATGGCTGGGGGAATCACTCTGCTATGGAGAGGGGAGACTGGTTTTGATGGCTGGGGGAATCACTCTGCTGCTGGAGAGGGAAAAACCTGCCACTGTGCTCAGGAAATGTTATTCAGGTTTTCAGCATTTTGGATATGGACTTGAACTATAGACTTTTTTTCAGTCTTACTGTTTTTTATATTCTGTGTTTTTTGTCCAATCTTTCTCGCTTTTTTGTGTGCAGGGGAGAGGGATTTACTGGTTGATATGTCAATTCCATTTTTGTCCACCTTTTTGTGTGGGGAGGGTCCTTTGGGTGTTGCATTTCTTTTCTTTCTTGGCTTCCTGCCTATCAGAATTGTATACTTTGATAACCAATGAACCTTTGACACACTCAGACAGGCCTCCAACCCCAAGACAGGACACTTCCAGGCCTCCAACCTCAAGTATCTGGCCCGAATTTATAGGCTTGCAGGTATCAAGCCTCCGACTTCTGGATGCACCAACTTTGGGCTACGATCTTCAGTATTGGCTCCGAGACTCGCCAATTCAGAACTTCAAACTCCAGACTCGCATGGACATCTGACCCTTGAGCATGCTGACCTGAGGAGGTCACCGATGCTTATGCCTCCTGCCTGCATGGACTTTTGATCTGGAACATCATTTGTGAAGAACATCATGGAGTCATAGAGTTATGTTATGCAAAGTTAGTCCCTTCAGCCCAAAACATCCAGGCTGGGCAAGATGCAATCTTAACCAACCTCATTTCCAATGGTTGAACCATAGCCCTCTAAACCGTTCCCATCCAATTACCTGTGTGTCAGGAGGGGCCGGTTGTGGTAGGACTCAAGTGCAGACCAATGAATGTTCTTTTACCAGGATTTTATTAGCGGCCACAGGGGCAACAGTCTTTCCACACCAGGAGGCAGGCACGCAGCCAGAATGGCAGGTGGAGGTCTTACCCGGGAAAGGCTATCTGGCGAGGGCAGATGATTACGGGTGCTTCAGGCAAGAATCAGGTTCCAAACAGGCAGAATCCGGAAACACAGAATTCAACTATTTCAGTTGGCAGTAGTCACTATAGCAGGCTAGAACGACTCAGTTCAGGACTGGGACAAATGGGCAGAGAGTGTGAGTCGAGGCAGGGTTTAAATGGACCGGGTAATGAGCGAGAACAGAAACAGGTGGGTGCTATTGAGGAGATAAGTGGGTAATTGGTGAGAGTCCAATTAGGGAAGGGGTTGGTTCAAAGCCCACATGGCCAGGTGAAAGAAGGTAGAATTTAAGGGCTGTCATCGTCCAGAGCTATCAGCAAAGCCCCTCTGACCCAGTGTTCAGGCTGGATCCTTAACACTGTGCAAGGAAGAAGAGAGAAACACTATTAGTGTTTCTTTCACCACGGCTCAGGGATATTTTTCATCACTTCAGAACATCAGTTAAGTTTTTTTTCTCCATAGATGCTTTGTGATCCATAGTTTCTACACAACACTCTGCACCAGGGATTCCCTACCGGTTTTATGCCATTGACCTCTAGGGTTAACCAAGGTCTGTGGACCCCAAGATGGGAATCTTGCTCTATACAATAGGCAGAGAATTCCATACTCTGTTGGCATTTCTTGCTGCCTCAGTGAAGCAACCAGCAGGAACAAAGACCACACAAGCCACAGATATTCTCTCTTCTCCCCTCTCCCATCAGGCAGAAGGTACAAAAGCCTGAAAGTACATGTCACCAGCCTCGAGGATAGCTTCTATCCTACTATTATTAGACTCTTGAATAGATCTCTTGTACAAAAGATGGACTCTTTGTCTCACAATCTACCTCATTATGTTCTTGCACTTTTAACTGCACTGTACTTTTTCAGTAGCTTTCGCACTTTACTCAGCATTGTTATTCTTTTACCTTATTCTAGAGCAATGCATGGTCAATGATCTGATCTGTATGAATTGAATTTGTATTTATCTCTTACATCTTTCACATACACGAGGAATAAAAACCTTTATGTTATGTCTCTGTCTAAATGTGCAATGTGCAATTTATAGTAAATTGTAATAAATAGTAGGTACATCATGACAGTCAATGTAGCATAGAAATACAATTTTATCAGCCTGAATTAATCAATCTAATGGCCTGGTGGAAGAAGCTGTCCTGGATCCTGTTGGTCCTGGCTTTAATGCTGTGGTACTATTTCGCAGATGGTAGCAGCTGAAGCAATTTGTGGTTGGGATGACTCGGGTCTCCAATGATCCTTCAGACCTGTTTTACACTTCAGGCCTATCTTTGTAGATGTCTTGAGTTGTGGTAATTTCAAACCTATAGATGCACTGGGCTGTCCACACCACTCTCTGCAGAGTCCTGCGATTGAGGGAAGTACAGTTCCCATTCCAGGCAGTGATGCAGCCAGTTAGGATACATTCAGTTGTGGTCCTGTAGAAAGTTCTTAGGATTTGGGGGTTCATGCCAAACTTCTTCAATCATCTGAGGGGAAAGAGGCACTGTTGTGCTTTTTTCACCACACAGCCGGTATGTTCAGACCACATGAGATCCTCGGTGATGTTTATGCCGAGGAATTTAAAGCTATTCACCCTCTCAACCCCAGATCCATTGATGTCAATAGGGGTTAATAGAGGCCTGTCTCCATTCCTCCTGTAGTCCACAAGCAGCTCCTTTGTTTTTGCGACATTGTGGGAGAGGTTGTTTACTTGACCCCACTGTGTCAGGGTGACACAGTCTACACGACAAGCTTTTTGCTGCATCTTGGTACATGCAACAATAATAGACCAATACTGATACCATTCTGTATTTTTTTTATTTTAGATGTCCTACATGTTACTAAACATAGTTAATGATTCTATGATCCTTCGGCATGTACACATAAACAGATATCAGATGGATAACAAATCCGTCATAACGGAATGGCAAAGGAGATTCAATGAGCTGAATTCCTAATTTTGCTCATATTTCTTATGGTCTTATCAACCTGATGTTGACTCTGAAGGTAGTTGCCTTCTGATTATCATTTGGAAGGCAGCTGTCAATCTCAGGGGATTATGGGTCTGTGCCTCTGGTGGACTGGGTTAAGTGTCCTCTCCAGGGCATAAGCCTGGGTGGGAAGATTTGAAGAACCGGCTGTTGCCCATGCAGTGGGTTCCCCCTCTCCACATCACTGATGTTGTTCAAGGGAAGGGCAATCGCCAATACAGCTTGGCACCAGTGTCTTCGCAGACGTTGCCAGAGTGAAGTTGTAAACAACATCAAACTGCCTCAGGGACCCTGGCACTGGATTTGGGCGGGTATGGCCGCAAGGCAGTGGAGGTTTAAAATCAGTGTTTTCCTACCCCTAGGTGGGCTGCCGTCCAAGGCTGATGAGCCCCACCTGCCCGAAGCAACTGGTTTTGAGGCAACAGTTCTCTGTCTTTGCCCCTTCTCTTGTCATTAGAAACAGTTCCACCAGGCCTAGTAGCTAAGCCACACATGAAGGCCAAGAGTTGGACTTGGTTGTCAGAGGCTGTTAGAGACACATGCCATTTGGAGCACTTTATAAGTAGTGGGAACTTATCCCCACTACTGCCCCCGGCAATGACAACCTTTGGAGTCTGACTATCATTACCACAACAGTTAATGCATTTGCCATCTGGTTTACTGATAGAAGTTAACCACCGAATTCAGAAATGGAAGCAGGAGTTCCTGATGAAAGACATTAAAGTGGAACTAGCTAAACCAATCAACCTTCTAATTGTGGGATAGAAAAAATGCACTTTGACATTAAAAACCTCCCAGAAACTAATGGCTAGATATTAAATTCTCCGTGGTTCCTGTTTCATATTGATTACTATCCAACCTTTCCCTGTTCAAGCAACTTCAGCATGGATTTAGGAAGATAAGTTGAACTTGGTGAAGAGGTAACCTTTTGAAACTTGACACTATATTTGCTCATATTCCACGTAGGTAGCTTCCAATGTGATGACATGACTATAAATTTCTGTAACTTATCATCATTTCTCCCCCATCCCCTTTCTTTTTCCATTCCCTATCCCGGTTCCTCTCGTATCACCTTTTCTTCTCTTCACCTGTCCATTACCTCCTCCTTCCCTTTCTCCCATGATCCACAGTCCTCTCCTATCAGATTCCCTGGAGAAAGAATCTAAAATGGAACTAACTAAACTGATCGGCCTTTTAGTTGTGGGCTAGAAGAAATGCACTTTGACGTTAATAACCTCCCAGAAACTAATGGCTAGACATGAAATCCTTTGTGGTTGCTGCTTCATATTGATTCCTTTTTTTGAAACCACAGCAGGGATTTGAGAAGACATTTCAAAACTTGGTACACAGGTAACCTTTTGAAACTTGACCCTACAATTGCTATTGCTCATCCTTCTAATGTCACTAAATGAGAGCTTAAAATAAAACAGAAAACCAGGGCTGATTCAAACTTCCTTCACATCTGAAGATTTAAGAAAAAACCAATGTATTAAATGGACTATGTTTTTATAATCTTGAAAGTATATTTCACATTGCAAGTAACAACTAGAGAGTAAATCCATAATAAGGAGGTTACTGTGGTGTTAGTGCTGGGGTGGAGGTGGAAGGAGTTGGAAGGTTTTCCTTCTGTCCGCTATCCTGCAGGTCATTCTTGTGCAAGGTGTAGCACCTGCTTAGCCCCCTGATCAGGGTCACCTGAAACCATGAGAGCAGGTGGTGGCTGGTCGTATGAGCAGCGGGTGCATATCACAGGTCCTGGTTATGTGACCACTGACACCAGGCAGACAATCTCTGAGAAGTATTGATAATAGTTGGGGTCACCCGTCTTGTAAAGACACTGCCCAGAAGAAGGCAATGGCAAATAACTTCCGTAGAAAAATTTGCCAAGAATAATCATGAGACCATGATGGCTTATGTCGTATGATATGACACATAATGATACTGATGATTGTGGTGTAGTGGTTAAGCTATTGGACTAACAAACCAAAGGTCAATGATCCAAGAACCTGGCTTCAAATCCCACCTGCAACAGTCGAGAATTTATATTTCTGAAGATCAGCACAACATTGTGGGCAAATGAATATAGGGTGTTGTTCCTTCAACCTGATGGCATGAACATCGATTTCTCAAACTTCCGGTAAGCTGCCTTCCTTCACCATTCCCCATTCCTTTTTCCCTCTCTCACCTTTTCTCTGTACCTGCCCATCACCTCCATCTGGTGCTCTTCCCTCTTTTTTGCTTCCATGGATTTCTGTCTTCTCCTATCAGATTCCCCCTTCTCTAGCCCTGTGTGTCGTTCACCAATCAACTTCAATCAACTTCACAGCTCTTTACTTCTTCCCTTCCTCCCCCTGATTTCACCTTGTGTATCTTCCTCCCTTCCCCACCCCTTAACCCTGACTCCTGGTCTTTTTCTCTTCAGTCTTGATGAAGGGTTTTGGCCCAAATATTGACTGTACTCTTTTTCCATAGATGCTGCCTGGCCTGCTGAGTTCCTCCAGCATTTTGTGTGTGTTGCTTGGATTTCCAGCATCTGTAGATTTTCCCTTGTTTGTGACTATCAGCAAGGTGGAGACATTATTTCCATTCTGCACAGACTGTGGTCTGCTGGTGAAGCAGTCAATGATCCAGTTGCAGAGGGAAATATAGAGGCCCAGGTTTAAGAGCTTTTTGATCAGACGTGTAGGAATGCTTGTGTTAAAATGCTGAGCTGTAGTGAATACTCAGCAGCCTGTCATAGGTATTAGTATTGTTCTAATATTAGATACCCTGATATAAGGAATTGGTGACATATTGATGAGGAATTTCTTTGGACCAACCTTCTAGTATTGGAGGAGAACAACTTTGAAGCTATTCATCTATTTTTGTCTCATGTACTGAGATAGTGTATAATACAGTCATATGCTGTTCATATGGATCATTTCATAGAATATGGAATATTACAGCACAGTATAGGCCTTTCGGCCCATGATGTTGTGCCAATCCTTTAACCAGCTCTAAGTTCAATCTAACCCTTTCCTCCTATTTCAATACAGTTCAGAGTTCAATCCCAGTGCCCTCCATAAATACTTTATACGTTCTGCCCATGAGCCACTCTGGTTTTCTCCAGGCACTCTGGTTTCCTCGATTCACATTGTAAATTTTCTTGTAACTAGGCTGGGGTTAGAATAGGTGGGCTGCTAGGTGGTGGTTCTCGTGGAGTTGGAAGGGCCTATTCCACGCTGTATCATTATATGGATGGCAGGATGGAGACACATCTCTAACAAAGGAGGTATGAGGTGCTCCTCCCCGTCTCTAGCCTGCAGGTCACCCTTGGACAAGATGTAGCACCCCGATCAGGGTCATGTGAAGCCATGGAAGCAGCTGATGGGTGGTCGTATGAGCATCTGGTGCTTATCACGTCCTGGTTATGTGATCACTGATGCCAGGTAGACAATCTTTGAAAGGTATTGATAATGGCTGGAGTCACCAATCTTGCAAAGACACTGAGAAAAGAAGGCAATGGCAAAACACTTCTTTAGGAAAATTTGCCAAAAACAGTCATGGTCATGGAAAGATGTCATCGCCCATGTCATATGGCATGGCACAAAATGATCACTAAATAAAAATATTTAAAAGACACATAAATGTACATTGCAAAGAACGTGAAGCCCTCAATCCTCTTGACCTCAGCACCACTGATATAAACAGGAGCAGATGCATCCGAACCTCTCCCCAACCTGGTCTAGTCAATGACCAGTTCTTTTGTTTTGTTGACATTAAAAGATAGAAAGTCAGAGTACAAGAAGGGAATAGAGAGCATGATGACAAAGTGTCATCACAACTGAGGTCTCTATCTCCTTCCTGTACTCCGACATATCGTTATTTGAAATGTGGCTTTACCAAGGCAGCAAAAAGTGCAGAGAGAATCCACAAACAATAGACTAAAACTTATGTCTGATTCTATATGAGGTTCTTAACTATTTCTGTAATACCCCAACAATTTTAGATAATAACAACAATTAAATAATAATCAAGTTACTAAGTGTTCATCCACCACTGCATTCAAGATTTGCATTATTTATTTTATTTTAGGGGTATGGCACCATAGAGGCCGTTCCGGCTTCATGAGTTGCGTCAGTCAACAACCCTCAATTTCACAGGACAATTTACAATGACCAGTTAACCTACTAACCAAGACAGCTTCATACTGTTGGAAGAAACCTGAGCACCTACCCTATGTCAGGTTGCTGATCGTCGACTATAACTCAGCATTTAATATCATCACTCCAACAATCTTGATTGATAAGTTACAGAACCTGGGCCTCTGTACCTCCCAGAGCAATTGGATCCTCAACTTCCTAACCAGAAAATTGCAATCTGTGCAGATTGGTGATAATATCTCCTCCTCGCTGTCAATCAACACTGGTGCACCTCAAGGGTGTGTGGTTAACCCACTGCTCTACTCTCTTTATACCCATGACTGTGTGGCTAGGCATAGCTCAAGTATCATCTATAAATTTGTTGATGATACAACCATTGTTGGTAGAATCTCAGATGGAGACAAGAAGGTGTACAGGAGTAAGATATACCAACCAGTGGAGTGGTGTTGCAGCAACAACCTTGCACTCAATGTCAGTAAGATGAAAGAACTGATTGTGGACTTCAGAAAGGATAAGATGAAGGAACACATACCAATCCTCATAGAGGGATCAGAAGTGGAGAGAGTGAGCAGTTTCAAGTTCATGGGTGTTAAGATCTCTGAGGACCTAACCTGGTCTCAACATATCGATGTAGCTATAAAGAGGCAAGACAGCGACTATACTTCATTAAGAGTTCGAAGAGAATTGGTATGTCAACAGAAACACTTAAAAACTTCTATAGATGTACCATGGAGGGCATTTTGATAGGCTGCATCACTGTCTGGTATGGGGCCGGGGGGAGTCTACTGCACAGGACTGAAAGAAGCTGCAGAGGTTCGTAAATTTAGAAAGCTCCATCTTGGGCACTAGCCTACGAAGTACCCAGGATATCTTCAGGAGGCGGTGTCTCAGAAAGCAGCATCCATTATTAAGGACCTCCAGCACCCAGGGCAGGCCCTTTTCTCATTGTTACCATCATGTAGGAGGTACAGAAGCCTGAAAGCACCCACTCAGCGATTCAGGAACAACTTCTTCCCCTCTGCCATTCAATTCCTAAATGGACATTGAACGCATGAACACTACCTTACTTTTTTAATATATGTTTTTTCTGTTGATGCACAATTTTTAATTTATTCAATATACATACATTGTAATTGATTGATTAATTTTCTTCTCTATTATGTATTGCAGTGAACTGCTGCTGCTAAGTTAACAAATTTCACATCACATGCTGGTGATAATAAACCTAATTGTGATATGCTCTGGGAAAATCCACTCATTCCATGAGGAGGACATACAGGCTACTTACAGAAGACTCAGGGACTGTTCGCCAAACCCAGAACTGCAAAAGCATGGCGTTAACCTTTAGACTTCTGTGACACTCAGAAATTGAAAATTCACCTCACGCTGACCGATATTGTTATTTGTATTGGTTCATTATTGTCACACATTCTAAGAGGTCTAGAATATAAGAGCAGAGATGTGATACCGAGGCTTTATAAGGATCTGGAGAGGCCTCACCTTAAGTACTGTGAACAGATTTGGGCACCACATCTAAAAGATGTGCTGGCATTGGAGAGGGTTCAGAGGCGGTTTACAAGGATGATTCTGGGAATGAAAGGGTCATCAAGTGAAGGACATTTGTTGGCTCTGGGTCTGTACTCAATGGAATTCAGAAGGATGAGGGGGGATCTCATTGAAACCTTTCGAATGTTGAAAGGCCTAGACAGAGCAGATGTGGAAAAGATGTTTCCCATGGTGGGAGAGTCTAGGACAAAAGGGCATAGCCTCAGGATAGAGGAGCATCCATTTCAAACAGAGATGCAGAGAAATTTCTTTAGCCAGAGGGTGGTGAATTTGTGGAACCTGTTACCATTGGCACCTGTGGAGGCCAGGTTTTTGGGTGTATTTAAGGCAGAGCTTGATCAGTTCTTGATTGGACACGGCATCAAAGGTTACCGAGAGAAGGTCAAGGAGTGGGGCTGAAGAGGGGAGAGAAAAGGATCAGCCACGATTGAATGGCGGAGCAGACTCGATAGCCTAATTCCGCTCCTATGTATTATGGTCTTATGATGATACAGTGAAAAGCTTTTCTTACATGTTTACAAATCAAATCTTTACATGGTGCATTCAGCTAGAATAGCAGGTGTAAAACAATAACAAGAGTATAGTGAAATAAACAAAAAAGCAGGAAAGCATAGTGTAATAAACAATAAAGTGCAAGATCATAACAAGGTAGGTTGTGATGACAAGGTCGTGCAAAAGGTTTGTTCAAGATCAGAGGCATTGTTGAGCTTTCTGGGCCATGCCATCAACAGGCTATTGGTGATACTCACACCTGGCATCTTGAAGCTCTCACTCCTCTCTGCCTCAACACTATTGACATATTTGTTTATTTTTTTTAAATATAATGATGCCACACAGAACAGATCATTCCTACCCGAGCCATGCTGCTGAGCTCATCACCTACTTTTATTTTTAACCCCAGTTTAATCACAGGATAATTTTCAATGTTCAATTAACCTACAAACTGGTACATCTTTGGATTTTGGGAGGAAACCAGAGCATTTGGAGGAAACACGCATGGACACAGGGAGAATTTATAAACTCCCTATAGACAGTGCTAGAATTGAATTCCAAGCTCAAAAATCCTGAGCTGTAATAGCATTACACTAACCTCTACTGTGGCATAGACCGGTCGTTGTGCACCATCCACCCCCCCTTTCCTCTTTTATTCTGGTTAAGAAACCTAAAGCATTCTGCAATCAACAATGGTTTCAGTTCTAAATGTTCCTGCATTACTACATGATATCAGCAAAACTCATTTTGGCTGGCTTGGATGGAGGAGCTAAAATTCAAAGCACACTGTATGCATTTAAACTCAATGCACTCAGCAAAACTGGTACTCTTCTTTCATTTATTATTCCATTTGCTTTAAACTACTGTTCAATTTGTTCAGTATCCAATATTCAGTTATCACTCGTGCAATTGGATGCATCTATCTTCTGATGTAGCCAGCTACTTCTGCTTTTCTTATTTATGATTATTATCACTAGGTACTCACTGTTTATGCACCCTAAAATTTGTCAGTTTTCTCCTGTTTTTAAGTCAGGTGTTTCTTCCTTTCCAAAGAGCTTGCCCTGTAATTTTTGTTTTTAATTTGAAGGTCCCGCTATACTTTTTTAAAAAACTTAAATATTGTGTTGTGCTTCAATAGTTAAGTTGTTATCTCGGGTTCATTTTAAAACTTCCTTGTCACCTCTATTATGTTTTGTAACTCCAGAACAGAAAGCTAATTGAAGCCAAAAAGATGGGATCCCAGGGGAACATGTCTGTTTCATTTTTACTTTAAGTAAGGCACATACGCATGTCGTGGTGGCTTAATGATGTATGCCATTTATGTACCTTTACATATGATATGCAATGCATTATGTAAACAACAAGAGTGCTTAATGAAATAACATACTTATAACATTTCTCAAATATTACTGAAATATTAAATACACAACAAAAACCACAACAACCTGTACATGTATATTTCTTTCAATGTGATAAACATCGCAGGGGCCTACAACAGAGCATTATCAAGCAGAGAATTTGGCACAGTCGATTATGAGATAAAAGCGTCTAATTTTAAATAAATTGGGACTGATTTGGTATCTTGTAATTAGATGATGGCAAGCAGATTGCAATCTAAAAGACTTGTGATAATCATTAGATAGTGTTGTACTTATTCCCTGCAAGATCCTGCCAGAAGATTCAATTGAGCATGACAGGGGTGGAGGAATGGAGATCTCCAGATTGGAAGAGCAGTATAAATTGTTTAATGTGCACATTCATCAGTATAACCTGAAGGAAAAGAGAGAGTCACAACTATCTATTAAGGTTCAAGTGTCCTTCAGATTATACATAGTACTTTAGAGCAAAATTAAATGTTTCTTTATTTAGTGTACAGAATTTTTGCAAAAGTCTAAGGCATATACAATACGTATAGCTAGGGTTAAGGTGCCTAAGACTTTTGCATGGTATTGTATCTATCAACATGGAGCTGAGAGCTTGTAATTCTGGCGGGAACAAAGGACGTTGGAAATGGCAGAAGTGAAGTGCCATGTACGGGTGTGGGACAGGTGGCAGAGAAGGGGTGCGGGGATGGGGAGTGTGGAGGTGGCATGGGTGCAAACACACTCAACCCTGAGACACTAGGCAAGATAATTTGATTCCAACAATTGGAATCAATTGGTTTATTGATCATTACAGAATGTCTTCTCACTCCCTCCCTTCTTCCTTTCCCTTTTCCTAACTATGATTCCACTCTGCTTGCCCCTTACCTGCTCTCAGTTCACAACAGAAACCCACATCAGAATCAGGTTTATCATTACTCACATATGTCATGGATTATTTTTTATCTGACAGCAGTAACAGAGCAAGGCATAAAATTACCACAGTACTGTGCAAAAATCTTCAGTTCCCTTGCTATATATATGCACCTATGACTTTTGCACAGTAATGTACTGACTATCTAAGAAATATGGCAGTCAATTTGACCATAAGGCCATGAGACAGAGGATTAGAATTAGATCATTCAGCCCATTGATTTTGCTCCACCTTTCCATCATGGCTGATTTATTAGCCCTCTCAACCTTGTACTCTTGCCTTCTCCCCATAACCTTTGATGTCCTTACTGATCAAGAACCTACCAACCTCCTACTTAAATATACCCAAAAACTTGGCCCCCACTGTCATTTGAGGCAATGAATTCCACAGAATTCCACTATTTGATAAAGAAAGTCTTCCTTATTTTTGTTCTACAACATCTATGGAATGGAATAAAAGTTAACGATTCCAGTTCTGATGGAAGGTCTCAGCTTGAAATTTTTACTCTTCATTCCTTATCCTAGATGCTGACCGACCTGCTGAGTTCCTCCAACGTTTTGTGTGTGTTGCTGCAGAATATCATGCTATGGTTGCAGAACAAGTGTATTTTGCCAATAGAGCAGTATGACACACGAACATGCCCTCCGCCCATGATGTCTGCAATGATCAAGATGCCAAATTAACCCAACCCCTTCTGCCTGTATCCATCCAGTCCCTGTATAATCATGTGTCCATTGAAAAGCCTCTAGAAGCCTACTATGAAAGGTCACAGTAAACTGGAAGTTAGAGGGAATGTATTTCCAAAGCACACATATGTCACTATGTACCACCCTGAGATTCATTTCCTTGCAAGCAATTTTTAGGAAAATAAAGAAATACAATGGAATTTATGAAAAACTATATAAAGATTACCAAACAATGTGCAAAATAATTGTGGAAATCATGGCTACTTCATTGCTCAGCCCATTGAAACTGTTTCAACTGACAGAAGAAGAGGCAAAGATGGGTTACTGGTGCCTTAAAACCAGTCATTTTGGGCAGAGTGGGCTTGTCAGCAGTGATTGACAGCTCATCAAGGAGAAAGATAACTGATCTCAAAACTCCGCTGCCTTGTGGCTCTACCTACTCATGGGGAATGCTTCGGAAGCAAACCCCAAGGAAAAATCCAGAGCGACAGTCCCTAAGGCAGTCCTTTGTTGACTGACAACTCCTGCGATGCTACTGGTGCCAAACTTCCCTTTTTGTTATGGTCTACTGTTCTCTCCGATCAGATTCTATCTTCTCCAGCCCTTGACCTTTCCCACCCATCTGGTTTTACCAATCACTTTCCAGCTAGCCTCTTCCCCCTCTCCCCACCACCTTTTAATTCAGACATCTCGCTCCTTCCCTCTCAGCCCTGAAGAAGGGTCTTGGCCCGAAATGTTGACTGTTTACTCATTTTCATAGATGCTGCTGACTTGCTAAGTTCCTCCAGCACTTTGTTTGTGTAGACTGTATTGGTCTCTGCTGTTCCTTTGTGTTTATTAGATGCATGGAGATAGGGAGCTTGGTACATCGGCAATAGCTTGCTCTCCATATTGTACTGGCCAGCCTTGCGTATCTGGACAGCTGGAACGCAACATCTATGGTTAAAGCCCAGACCAACGGAGGCCTCGATCAATTACTAGTAAATCAGAGAAACATGACAGAATCAATGGAAGACTACACACAATAGAACTAACAAACAACAAACGAGCAAAAGACAACAAACTGTGCAAATACAAAAGAAAAAGAAAGAAATACAAATAATAATAATAATACATAACTAATAAATATTGAGAACATGAGATGCAGAGCATTTAAAAGTGTGTCTATAGGTTGAGGGAACAGTTCAGTGATCGGGTAAGTGAAGTTATCCCCTCTGGTTCAGGAGCCTGGTGGTTGAGGGATAGTAACTGTTCCTGAAGCAGGTGGTGTGGGTCCTGAGGCTCCTGTACCTTCTTCCCATTGGCAGCAGTGAGCAAAGAACAAGACCTGGGTGGTGGGGATCTTTGATGATGATTGTTGGTTTCCTGTGACAATGCTCTGTGTAGATGTGCTTGGTGGTGGAGAGAGCTTTACCCATGATGGCCTGGGCCACATCCACTACTTTTTGTAGGATTTTCCATTCAAGGGCACTGGTATTTCTATACCAAGCTGTGATGGAACCAGTCAATATACTCTCCACCATGCATCTAGAGATGTCTGTCAAAGTTTTAGATGTCATGTCAACTCTTTGCAAACACCTAGGTAAGTAAAGGTGCTGCCATGCTTCCTTCATAATGGCACTGAGGTGCTGGGCCCAAGACAGATCCTCTGAAATGAAATGAAAAAGGGAATTGTGTGAAGAATTGACCAGGAATATGGGTAATACAAAGAATCTGACTCAATCATTTTATTATCACTGAAAAATGTTTTGAATTCTGTTGTTTTGCAGCAGCAGTACATTGCAATACGTAAAAAATTACTGTAAGTTACAGTAAGAAAAATAAAAGCAATTAGTATTGCAAAAAGAGATCAAAACAAAGAAGCACTTTATCCACAAACAAGAGAAGCTCAGCAAATCCAAACAACACACACAAACTGCTGGAAGAATTCAGCAGGTCAGGCAGCATCTATGGAAAAGAGTAAACCATTGACCTTTTGATCTGAGACCCTTCATCAGCATTTTGTGTGAAGTGCTTCATCCTCTGGCTTTCACAGAAGGATGCTGAAGGAAGAGGAACAAGCGTAAAATACAATGAAAAGCGAGGGAAATAAATGAAGCATTTGATATCAACAGATGGTCAATGGTCAGCATTCGCTCAATGGGCTGAAGGTCCTGTTTGCATGCTGTATGTTTTGAAGCCTCTATGAATCCATGAATGAGTGGACTGAGGTTATGTGTTTGCTGCAGTCCTTCCACAATTAGAATTGTGTCTCCCCAGAATTTGTTTCACATTCTTTATAGATGACAAGAGATTGGGCTGGATTTAAACCCTGCTCCCAGGAGTATAAGGTAATTTTGGATTCATTAACACTTCAGAGAAACTGAGGTTTCTCATCTTCTGTGCCGAGAGACAAAGAGCTATTTTAAATCCCTTCTGATCTCTCTGTGTTGGCACTCTAAACTGTAAGCAGGAAGCAGCACTCAAAGGAACTACAGAGGCCCGTGGAATAAAGTGTTATCACCAGTCTATAGACCACAGTGTTAATGAAAGCCATGCGGCCTAGCAGAAATGCCATCACTCAAGTGGAGGATGATGTTCTCCTCAGGGGCTGTCTATTATTTCCTTAATCGAAAATGCCTATGTATGACTTTGTTAAACGTGGAGAGGCAGTTGCACAGGACACCACCACACAGTCCTTGACAGATCGGGGTCAAGGTCCCATGGCATGGACCGCAAGACCACTGGTGACAACTCACTGATGTAGTCTTGCTCTGCCTTCACTCCACTGTGATATTTCATCATCTTCTGCCAGATTCACCATTGCGGTCGTGGTTGTACCGCACTTTGTCTGAACCTCACCATTGACCTTTCCACCATGGGTGACCCTACCAGGAGCTAAACACCGGGTGGCTAAACACCAGGCAACATCGCTTTCCAGATCGTAGGAACTCACAAGCCTCTCCACCATGACCAGCTAACGATCTTGGAGAAGTACCAACCAGTGTAGTTTGAAGTCTAAAGCTGTAGAAGATCAATGTCACTCTCTCCCCTCTCTCACCTGAGCATCATTCCCAAATCTAAACTACACCATACCCTAATGAAACCCCCAGGCCTCTTGGATCAGAGATCCAAGCCTGGAAGTTGAGGCCCAAGGTGTCCCACAGTTGACCTCGGTAAAGTATGGATGGCAAAAGCCGAAGGTCAAAGTGCAGTGCTCGTGCCAGTCCAGAGTCAGAGGACTGCAGGTTGAGTTGGCGAGTCTAGTCCATGGTCTAGAGATTGAAGGCCCAATGTCTGCTCATCAGAGTGTCTAGGACAAGGACTGCAGGCCCAGAGGTGGCCTGTCGTGGGAGACGGAGGCCTATCATGGGGGTTAGATGTCTATTAAAGGTTATGGGGAGAAGGCAGGAGAAGTGGGTCAAGAGAGATAAGTAATCAGCCATGATGGAATATTGGAGCAGACCTGATGGGCTAAATGGCCTAATTCTTCTATGTGCTATAGTCTTATGGAACTCAGACGATCCAGTAACACCCCCCACCCCCCCCCCCCCCCCAAGGCAAGTTCTCAGCCCAAAACATCAACTATTCCTTCTTCTGCACCCATCATCTCATAGACGCTACTCGACCCTTTGAGTTCCTCTTGCTGGTTGCTCATCGCAAGATTTTAGTAATGGCCAGTAAGCTGTTTGAAAATGGGTCTTCAAAGTGGCAATTCCTGCAGAAGATTTGCGAGATCAGGAACACTTGTTTATCAGGATTACATCTCAAAACAGCTGACTCACAAACATCCTGATCTAGAATAATATGGAAGTCATAAATTGGGGAGTTATCAGGGAGTAAGATTTGTTTGTTTGGAACCCATGGATTTTTCATCTACACAGAATGGAATGCCTTTACTAATGAAACCAGTGGAATGTATGGCAGTGAACTCCTTCCCATCTGTTACTGAGAGATGGTGAGTTCAAAACCCAGCAAAGCAAGAAATAAAATTGAAAGCAAATCATAAACATGAAAAATTCTGCAGATGCTGGAAATCCAGAGCAACACACACAAAATGCTGGAGCTGGAGGAACTCAGCAGGTCAGGCATCATCCATGGAAATGAATAAACAGTCGATGTTTCGGACAGAGACACTTCTTCAAAGAAATTGAAAGGCTGCATATCTAATGGCGATACTAGTGACAGACATGTGGAGATAATTGGATAATTTCCTTGTGAATCAGACTTGGTGAACACATTGTAATAAAATTAGCCTTATTTGTCACATCTACTGTATTATGCAAAAGTCATGTATAAAAAAATTCTGTAAAGTGAAGAAGCTTTCAAAAATAATGTAATGAAAGCTTTTAAATATCAAAAAAATTACTATAAGGAGCAGTAAATAGTAAAATTCTACTATTCAACATTTTATACACTATTCTACATGAGTCTAAAAACAAACCAGTTCCAAACTAATGATTTGAAGAATGAGAGGTGATCTCTGTGGATTAGAGTGTATAATCGTTATTTTTTTTCGTAGTTTAAACTTTCCTGTGCTTGCTTGTATTTTTACAGTACTGTATGAAACTCTTTGGCATGTTAGCTATATTTATGTGTTTAAGACTTTTGCACAGTACTGTATTTGTCAACGTGGAGTGGACAGCAAGTTTATAAATCAGGCGTAAGCAAAGAATGCAGGGGGTGGCGAGGATGGAGCGCCGTGGGAGGGGCATGGGTGGGACAGGTTGCAGAGAAGGAGTGCCAGGTGCAGCTTGGGTGCAGACAAACCCAGCCCTGAGACACCAGGCAAAGTCATTTGATTCCAAACAACTGGTTTACTGATCATTACAGAATGTCTCTCTGGTGCTTCCTGCTCCCTCCTGTCTACTTTCCCTTTTCCTAACCATGATTCCCCTCTCCCTTCCCCCGTGCCACTCTCAGTTTACAGTAGAGACCCATATCAGAATTGGGTATATTATCACTCACAAAATGTCATGAAGTTTGTTTTTTTTGTGTGGCAGAATACAGTGCTATACATAAAATTACTACAATCCTAGGCACCCTAAATATATATATATTGTATAAGTGCCTAAGACTTTTGCATAGTGAGTTTTGCAGTAATTGTATTTCAGTTTTTTCCGTGCTTCCGTATTTTTCTAGAAGCTTAGATTTTCTGTGGTGCATGTTATGCCTTCTGGCTATTTCATAGGCTACTTGTTGTCAGGAAAGTCTTGTTATCTTTTTCATCTGAGCTAGTTTTGTATAAAACAAAAACAACTTCATTGTTCTTTGTTGTTTGCTCAATAAATGGCCAGAAGCAACAAAAATTACTTGCCTCATTCTTGACTTCCAAAGAACCACTGGATCACAAAAGCACCAGGATCCAACATCTCACTGAAATGAACAAAATTCATAAAAGGCTCAACAGCAGGAATTGAACTGTTTTCTCTGGTCAAGGCAGCTAGAACTAAGGTTCACGGTCTCAAAGTGACGAAGAAGTGGGGAGAAATTTGAGGGGGGGGAGGGTGAACCTTTGCAATTCTGAACCTCAGAAATAACTCAGAAGATGTGTAGCTCGGGTGGTTGATGGTTGGGTTGAGTTGTTCTCTGGTCTTGGCAATCCATTTGCAAACGTTTCATCACCATATGAGGAGACACATTTCACTTAGTTTTGGTGCGTCGAGCCCAAGCATTCGAAGGACACACTGCAATTGAACAGCACACTAATGATATCTTCTCCTGTGCTGAGGAAACATTTGCAAATGGATTGCCAAGATCAGAGAACAATTCAGATCAACCATTCTGAACCCTCAAGGGCTGTAGAGGGTACATCAATGACTGCATTCAAGACAAAGATCCATGGATTTTTGGATATTAAAGGAATTAAGGGATATAGGAATAGGCCTGGAAGATGGGCCTAAGGTAGGAGATTAGCAATGATCCTGTTGAGTTGTGGAGCAGACTTCGGAGAACAAACATCCTATATATTACATTCTTATGTCATTAAACTTGGCATGCACTTGCTCTCAACCTGAAATGTGTTGAATCTGTAAATCGCAGCAGTAAACAACTCCATTCTGAGCAATACATCATAACCAAATATTGACAGCTCGATCGATATTTTAATTGTTGACACATTTCTCCCTGTCATCTCCTGCTGATATACAACTAATAAATCATGTTCTCAGAATTTCTTCTGATTACAAGGAGTGTGGACTTTGTTGAGTAAAGGGTGTTTCAACAATTTTCTTGATTACACTTCTTGTACAGTTTTAGTTGATTTGCTGTTTTAAGGTGCAATGATATAAAGTGCCAAATAATTAAGTTGTCATCCTCCAGATAATCACCTATAACAGCTAATTAAAGTCAATAATTTCCTGTTTCATTGGCCACAGAATTCAGTCATACAGTCAATATTAACATTTCACAAATGAGAGGCCATTACATATTGCTTTTGGCTCCTTATTCTTAACTTCTGAAATTCTATTGCTTCCCTTGTGTCTGCGATAGTGAGTGGGTTGTGTCCGTGATGGAGATAGGTGATTCTACAATCCTCTGCCATTTCATGCATTCCCCTCCACCATCAGATGTAAGAATGGTCCATATGAATCTACCTCACTACTCAACATTCCTTTATCACCATCATCATTATGTGCCATGTCGCATGGCATGGGCAAACACGGACCTTTCATGACCTTGATTGCTCTTGGCAATTTTTTCTACAAAACTGGTTTGCCAATGTCTTCTTCTAGGCCATTTCTTTATAAGACGAGTGACCCCGGCTATTATCAACACTCTTCAGAGATTATCTGCCTGGCGTCAGTAGTTGTATAACTAGCACTGTTGATCTGTAGCAGCTGCTCATACAACCATCCACCACCTGCTCCCATGGCTTCACATGACCCTGATTGGGTGGGGGGGGTAAAAAGCAGGTGCTACACTTTGCGCAAGGATGACATGTAGGCTAGTGGAGGCCAACCACCTTACACTTCCTTTGGTAGGTTTGTATCACCACCCTGCCACTCATACATACTTTACCTTTCCCACCCACCCGGCTTCACCAATCACCTTCCAGCCAGCCTCCGTTCCCTCGCCCCACCTTTTTATTCTGGTGTCTTCGCCCTTCCTTTTCAGTCCTGATGAACTGTCAAACATTGACTTTATTTATTCCCATAGATGCTGCCTGACCTACTAAATTTCTCTGCCATTTTGTGTGTGTTACCCATACATACATGTTTAGTCGAAGAGTGGTGAATCTGTAGAATTCTTTGGCACAGGCAGCTATGGAGGACAAGTCTTTATGTATAGTTAAGGCAGAGGTTAATAGATTCTTGGTTGGTCAGAATATGTAGGGATACGGGAAGGAGGCAGGAGATTGGGGCTGAGAGGAAAATTGGTTCAGCCATGATGAAATGGTGAAGCAGACATGATGGGCCAAATGGCCTAATTCTGCTCCTATATCTTATGGTCTATATTCTTTTGGTCTCTTTATTCTTACCTCCTGCAATCTTATTACTTTCTCTGTATCTGTGATAGTGGAAAGGGCTGTGTTCGTGATAGAGATGACTGAGTCTACAACGTTCTGCGATTCTATGCTTTCCCCTCTGTTATCAGATTTATGAACAGTCTGTGAATCTATGAACACTGATCAGAATCAGAATCAGGTTTAATATCATCGGCATATGTCGTGAACTGTGTTGTATTTGCGACAGCGGTACAATGCAATGCATAATAAAAGAGAGAGAAACCTGAATTGCAGTAGGTCTATATATACTAAATAGTTAAATAAGCAGTGCAAAAATAAAAGTAAAAGAGAGTAGTGAGGTAGTGTTCCATCTCCCTATTCCTCTCACAATATTTATTTATTTATTTTTAATTGTAACTTGCAATAATATTTTGGGTGTCAGTAATGAAGGAAAGAAAAACACATGGATCTGTTAGACTGATGTGAATGGTGAGGAAAATGCTGCAATTTAGTATTAAGGCAGCGACAAGTTGATCAGAGTCAGTGCAGATCTATGGAAGAGAATGTCTGACAAAATCCACTCACAATCAGAATCAGATTCATTATCCCTGACGTGCATGACATGAAAGGTGTTGTTTGCATCAGCAGTACAGTGTAAAGCTATAAAACTACTTTAAATTGTAATAATAAACAAACAGTGCCAAAAATGGAATAATGAGTTAACTATTCATGAACTAATCAGAAATCTGACGGTGAAGGAGCGGAAGGTGTTGTATGATTGCTGAGCTTCAGGCTCTTGTACCTCATCCTCAATGGTGGTATAAGAAGAGGATATCTTCTGGATGGTGAAGGTCCTTAGTGAATCAAGGGTTCACCGCCTGGGACCACAGATCCCTCAGTTAATGATAGGGTCCATGGCATAAAAAAACAGGTGGGGATCCCTGTTCGTGTTGGATCCCATCTTCCTGAGGCACCACCTGCTAAAGATGTCCACGATGGTGGGAAGAGTTGTGCCTGTGATGGAGATCACTGTATCTACAACACCCTAGAGCCTATGGTGATATTGTGCATTCTCCTTCGCCATCAGATCTCTGAGGAACCCATGAACCCATGAACACACTACCTCACTATTCCTCTTTGCACTCTTTGTTTATTTTCAATTGTAACTTCCAGTATCTTTTTCATATATTTCACTGCACTGCTACCACAAAACAACACAGATCACAATGTATGTCAGTGATAATAAACCTGATTTTGATTCTAATGTTAAGAATCATGTGTGACTATTACTCTTCAGAATCAGGTTTATCTATTGTTAAAATTGAACTCGGAACTCCGATGCCCTAAGCTGTAATAGTGTCGCACTAACTACTGCACTAGGTAGGTTTAGGGTTCTACTGGTCCAAACACAATCATAACCCTACCTTCTTATATTAGTGCAGTTCTTGTACAATTTAATTCCATCCACTCAATCTCCACTGCTCTATCCCAGAACCACAGCTTGCAGAATACTTTCTCACAGCTAGAGTGCTGATCCCAACACCTATTACTCCCTCCTTGGCACTGTTGATGCCAGAGGGATTTCCACAAATAAATGCATGCTACATTCTGCTGGGAATATTACTTCCTCTTATCACGCTATAGTGAAATCACACAACACTCACCCTGGGGGACAGATTCCACGTACACTGACTCTCCTTGGGGGAATACAGATACAGCATGACACCACATCTCCCCATATTTGAATCCATTAGAGTCAGAAAAGGCTACAGAAAGTAACTCAGTCAGCTCCATCATGGGTACTAGCCTCCCTAGCATCTAGGATACCTTCAAAAGATGATGCCTCAAAAAGACAGCATCCATCATTAAGGACCACATCAGCCAGCACATGGCCTCTTCTCTTTGGTACCCTAAGGGTGGAGGTGCAAGGATGCAAAGGCACACATTCAATGTTTTAGGAACAGGTTTTTTCCTTCTGCCATCAGATTATGAATGGACATTGAACCCATGAACACTTTCTCAATATTTTCCCTCTCTTTTTGCACTACTTATTTAATTTATTTTTATATATACTTCTTATTATAATTGATAGCTTTCATTACTGTGTTTTGAAATGTATTGCTGCCATAAAACAACAACTTTCACAACATATGCCAGCGATATTAATCCTGGTTTTGATTCATTTACCGCAATTCTGTCCAGTCAAAGTTGAAAATTCAAAGTTAGTCCACTGCTGGCCGAAGGCCTGTTCTTCGCCAAGGCACCCCAGTCCGTATCAATCGCCCCAATCAAACCGCTCAAAAGCTGCGAAAGAAAAGTAACCCGAATCCAGGACACATGCAACATGAACCTCACAGTCCCTCAAAACAAGTCCACAGCTATGGCAATGAATCCTTGTAGTATTTTATTCATTAATTTTTCTCTATAAATCTAATGCGATCTCATAAATTTAGAACAAGGAACAGTACAGCACAAAAAAAAATCTTTCAACAAATGATGTCTATAGCAACTGTGAAGCCAAATTAATCCAAATTGATCTGCCCACATGAGGTCCCTCCATTCCCTGCAAGCACTTGTCTAGCTACTTCTTAAATTCCAATACCATATCTGCTTCCTCTACCACCCATGGTAGAATGTACACAGCACCTACTTTTAAAGGAATTAACTAAGGGCCAAGACCCTTCTTTAGTCCTTATGGCTTGATGACACTTGAAGAAACCTCAAACTCGTCCGCAAATGTGCTGGTTGTTGATGCAAGTGACACATTTCACTGTATGTTTTGATGTTTCTGTGTATATGTGACAAATAGGGCTAATCCTTGTGTTCAGAGAGGTGTTTGAGGCTTCAGTACGTGAAGGAGGTGTGCAGTCTAATGGCAAGTGATCGTCTTGGTCACCTTTCTTGTGTCGCAAGATCCTGTTGGACACTGCTAATGTGGAATGGTGTAAGTCCAATTCACTGATTTATTGGTGGACGATGGAAAACGTGTAAGACCACATGTGTAAGGAGTGCATTTACTGAATGCTGTCCATCACACTATATGGAACAGCTTTAAAAATGGGCTGAAAAATAGCATATGGAATTTAATGCAGACGAGTGTGAGGTATT
This sequence comes from Hemitrygon akajei, assembly GCF_048418815.1. Taxonomy (NCBI): domain Eukaryota; kingdom Metazoa; phylum Chordata; class Chondrichthyes; order Myliobatiformes; family Dasyatidae; genus Hemitrygon; species Hemitrygon akajei. The sequence continues at coordinate 35,408,631 of NC_133138.1, read as the reverse complement.
ACTCTTCAAGAGGACAAAACAGGGGAGGACATATAATGAATGGCAGGGCACTCAGGAGTGAGGTAGTTCAGAGGGATCTGGGAATACAGATCCATAATTCCTTGAAAGTGGTGTCACAGGTAGACAGGGTAGTGAAGAAAGCTTTTTGGGACATTGGCCTTCATAATCAAGGTATTGAATACAGGAGTTAGGATGTTATATTGAAGTTGGCAAGGCAAAATTAGATGGGTTATAATGACTGCACTGAGCATTGGATCCATCTGGTCTAAGTCAGCTCCAGGAACAATCTCATCAGTTCCTTTCCTTCGACCAATTTCTCTGTAACTACATGCATACCCGTCAACATTGTCCTTAGTGTAGAATGCAACCGACCGAAGTAGAATGGATTTCATTACTAAATGACAATGGTGTAGATAGATTGTCCTATAGCTTTGCAATCCATCAGCTTACATTGTGACGAATCTAGGAAATCACCAACACAATAGGTGGCAGAACAAATCAATATGGCTGCTAGCATTTACACTAAAGCAAAGAAATAATGTTGAGGCTTAGAAATCATTACTTAGAAATCATCTGGAATACTAGAAACAGAGAGCAGCAGATTCATAGAATCACAGAGTTATACACATAGTGGCTACATTATTAAGGATCTCCTGTATCTAATAAAGTGGTTACTGAGCGCATGTTTGTGGTCTTTTGCAGCTGCAGGCCATCCACTTCACAGTTTAATGCATTGTACATTCAGAGATGCTCTTCCACACACCACTGTCGTCATATGTGGTTACTTAAATTACCATCACCTTCCTGTCAGTTTGAACCAGTCTGCCCATTCTCCTCTGAACTCTCTCATTAGCAAGGCATTTTTGCCCACTGAAATTCTGCTCACTGGAAATATTTTAGTTTTTGCACCTTTCTCTGTAAAGTCTAGAGACTGGTGTGCGTGAAAATCACAGCAGTTTCTGAAATACTCAAATCATCCCATCTAGCACCAACAATCACCCACGGTCAAAGTCACTTAGATTACATTTCTTCCCCTTTCTGATGTTTGAGTTGAACAACAACTGAACCTCTGGACCATGTCTACATGAGTTGCTGCTACATGATTAGCTGATTAGATATTTGCATTAACTTTCAATCAGATGGCAGCACATTTGCATGAAGTGGCCTCTCAGGGACAAAATGTGCTTTTTTTTTGTTAAATGTGCTTTTTACAATCGCAGGAAAATTCTACTTCAAGAAATTTCACTACGGCAGGGCTACTTCGTCATTGAGCTGCTAGTTCATCAGAGTGGCTGGACCGGTGTCAGTGACAGAGTTGGCTGAGGTGTTGAAGGGGTCAACTGGGATGTCGGAGGAGCTGGCTTGGGTTCAGTGGAGCTGACCTGGATGCAAACTGTATTGCTGCCTGTAACTTGTAGGCATTGGAGTTGGTGTGTGAAAGTGGTGTGCAGTATAACCGTGGGAGATTGTCCCAGACATTTCTTGTGCAATTGTAAGACTTTGTTGGATAGTAAGTTGCTGCAGGCATGTTACCCTTGTCTGGTGGCATAACAGATGACTTTGGAAGACATGTAGTCTCAGTCATAGCAAGGACTAGGCCTCAAGCCGTGGGATTGCCTGCTGCTGCAGACCAGGTGAGGATACGTCAGATGCAGTGCAGCGTGGCATCCACACTCCGTGGGGGGGGCGGGGGATGGCTGGTCTCTCCAGTCAATGCTACCTTCCCATGTTCACACAATGGAATGACAGGCTGAATTGTAAACATCTGTGCACTGCCGGGAGACGGCATCACTGAGGGTTTTGGACATATATATAGATATTATTTCCGTGTGAAAATGCTTTTTGCTCGCTATTTTGGTTGTTGTGAACCTTGGCCCAGAAGAATGCTCTTTCATTTGCTGTATCTATTATGGTTGAATGATAAATAAACTTGAATTCATTTCATAACAAGCACATGTACAGGTGTACCTAACAAAGTGGCCAGTGGGTGAAAAGTCACAGAGTTACAGAGTTATTTTATTTTATTTAGAGGCACAGTGTGGAACAAGCCCTTACAGCCTGACGCTGTACCATTCAGCAACACCCTTATCTAACCCTCGTCCAATCATGGAATAGATTGCAATGGCCAATTAACCACTAACTGATATGTCTTTAGACTGTGGGAGGAAACCAGAGCACTTGGAGGAATCACTTGCATTTATAGGGAGAATGCACAAACTCCTTGCAAGTGGACATGAACTCAAAACTGCAACGCCGCAAGCTGTAAAAGTGTCGCTCTCCTTATGGAATCATAGGGTCACAGAATCATAGAATAATAGAGCCATAGAATTATACAATCAGAGTCACAGAGTCATTGAGTCATACAGTCACCGAGAAGTACAGACATGGAGTGTAATCATTGAATTATAGACTCTTTGCAATTGCAGTTTTGTCATCTTTTGCACAATTGTTTGCTTTTATATGTAGTTTTTTTTTTACTAATTCTATGTATTTATTTGGTCTGTTACAAGAATCACCCTTTATAATATTGATCAGTGAGGCACAGAGAATCTGTATTTACCGACAAGAAACTTATTATTTCAATAAAAAGCACGTGAGTTCACACTTTTATCTACCTATGTGCTGCCTACTAGAACCCCTGACACTATATGAACAGTCACTGAAGAGAAAAGGTATTACCTGGGAAAGGAATCTACACTGGCCAGACGTTCCTCATGGTCCTAATCTGCACATGTCCATGAGGTCCCCCTAAATCTTGTACTGTATTTGGAGCTCCTGAATCGTATACTGTTCTGCATCAATTGAACCATTGAATCTCCATCCCATTGGATCAAGGTCACCTGATCTACCTGGGTCACTTTCTTACTGGTCATTGTACAGGGCTACAATCAACATTACTTCAAGGCTCTGCCCACCCCAGCCTTGTGTATTTGTGCCTTTCGACACTGACTGGTCCAAGTCAGTTAAATGGGGCAACCCAGACAGAGTCTAACAAGAGAACAGATTGCTTCTTCGGCAGGTCTGCCATTTTACATAACAAGCAGCTACTCCTCTGAGAATAGTCTCAGATTTAGCGCTCTGATTAGACTATCCCAGAGCAAGAATCGGATCAGAGTCCATGTCCTTTACATAACAAATGGCTACTTGTTTGAGAATGGTCTCAGGTTTGGCAGATCATTACCTGAAGCTTCTGTCCACATTCAGTTGCTCTGATTAGATTATCCGAGAGCAAGAAACTGTTCAGAGTCAAAAAAGGGGGAAAGAAAGACAACTGGCTTGTCTGCTTCCCCAGTTCTTGATTAGACTGCAGTTTCTTCTGGCTAACATTTCTATGATGAATGCCTGCAAGCAATTGAATCTCAGGGTAGTATCACCATCATCATAATGGATGCTGCATTGTATAACATGGACGATCATGGTCTCATGACCCTGATTGTTCTTGACAGAAGTGGTTTGCCATTGCCTTCTTCAGGGCAGTGTCTTTACAAGATGGTGGCCCCAGCCAATATCAATACTCTTCAGAGATTGTCTGTATGACATCATAACCAGGACTTGTGATCTGCACTAGCTGCTCATTCGACCATCCACCATCTACTCTGATAGCTTCCTAAGACCCTGACTGGGAGGCTAAACAGGTGTTGCTTAAGGGTGATCTACAGGCTCGCAGAAGAAAGGAGCACCTTTCTGCTTTGTAGAGGATTATCTTCACCCCACCACCCATATACATATATACTTTGATAATAAATTTACTTCGAGTCAAAGAGTCACTGAGTTGTACAGTCAAATTCAATGGGTTGGAGAGCCATATAGTTGTTAGATCATAGAGTCATAGGTTTATGGTAGGGTAGGAGTTAGCGTAACACTATTACAGCGCCAGAAATCATCGATCAGGGCTCATTCACATCCCTACGCATAGGGAAGTTGTACATTCTCCACTTGATAGTGTTTCTTGCAAGTGTTCTCCCACATTCCAAAGACATTAGAGTCAGTGAGCTGTGGGCTCTGTTCCATCTAAGCTGTGTGGGTGTGTGGCCGTGCAGTAATTGAATGCTCTCATGCAACTGGACTTTCTTGCCACACAGCTGGAATAATGACAAACAAGAAGATTACAAAGCATGGAAGATATTCTTAGTCTTACTGTATTTCATTAAACCTTTCAATTTATTAATAATATTTTTCAGCTTTCATTCTAAATACTCACAGTATGCATATTGTGAAAAAAAATTAAAGTGCTGCAACACACACAAAATGCTGGAAGAACTCAGCAGACCAGGCAGCATCTATCGAAAAAGGTACAGTCAACATTCTGGGCCGAGACCCTTTGGCAGGACTTCTCTTCCACAGATGCTGCCTGGCCTGCTGAGTTCCTCCAGCATTTTGTGTGTGTTGCTTGGATTTCCAGCATCTGCAGATTTTCTCTTGTTTGTGATCGAAAGTGCTATGCAGATTTCAGGCTGTATAAAAATTTCCTGCTCAGAGCAATGGTTTGTCCGTGCAGCTATAAAGGAAAATAGGAGAGAAAGTGGACTGTGAGCATGCTCTGTTGATGCCAGTAGCACGGAGACAAATGCAGGCTGTCCTTCTCAATCATGACTGATTTGATTTGACACAAAATAATGCATTTCACTGTATATTTTGATGTGCATGTAACAAATAAAGTTAATATTTATCTTTTCTGTCGGGGAGTTGTAGAGTCAGAGTCATAGGATCATACAGTTCATTACACAGCACCGAAGCAGGCTCTTCAGCCTCCAGTACTGGGCAAGTCTTAGGCATGTATATATAGCTGTGTGGTCCAAGGCTTTTACACAGTACTGTATTTCTCAACATGGAGTGGAGAGCGGCTTTGTAAGTCTGGCAGGAGCAAATGATGTTGGGAATGGTGAGGGTGGATCGCCATGAGAGGGACCGGTGGTAGAGAAGCAGTGCCAGGGCTGTGGGGTGGCACGGGTGCAGACACTCCCATCCCTGAGACACCACAAAAGGCAATTTGATTCCAAACAATTGGTTTATTGATCATTACAGAATGTCTCTCTGTTGTTTCCCACTCCCTCCACTTTCCCTTCCCCTTTCCCCAAAGATAGCCCCCTCTCCCTGTCCGCTTCGCGCACTCAGTCCATAACGGAGACACATATCAGAATCCAGTTTATCATCACTGACGTCATTAAATTTGTTGGGTTTTTTTGCAGCAGTACAATACCATACATAAAACACTTCATTACTGTGTAAAAGTATTGTAACAAATTCCTTGTGCAGTTGGAGGCAGCCAGGTCTGAAGGCTATTTACATGGTTTGTCTTACCTTGACACTGCACGAGTAATCCATCCCGTCTTGGAGAAGCTCACCTTCTTTAGTCTGCAGGAGAAATAGATGTCAGAGGGGACTAGATTTAAACTGGAAAAGGGAGTCAGCTTCCCACTCTTCTCCTTCTCTGATTTCATCTGGACTGAAGCAAGAATGAGGAACAACACCAGCTTCATCATGACCACCTCTAGGTCAGCACCACTTAAATCAGAGAAACCTGCTAGAGGTCCTGTCATGGTGCACAAAACTGAGGTGGACAGTGTTCTCCAAAAAGATGGCTCTAAAATTTCAGAAGATGCTAACCAACAGTGCCTTCTACATCAGAAACCACAGCCTATCCAGAAGTGTAGAAGTTTCAACGAGAAACCTCTAGAGGAGGAAGGGCCTTCTTCAAAGAGCACTCCACATGCTTCCGCTGCCGTTCTTCAACCAGCCACCGGGCAAGGTACTGTAATGCTATCATCCAGTGCTCTGAATGCAACTCCAGCAAACACATTGCAGCTCTTCCTTTTGACCCACTTCCCTGGTCTGTGGAGAATAACACAAGTACTTCCTTTCAGTATGGTGGGGAGATAGATGTATCCCCTTCCTCTCTCGTTGCCACCTTGTCCTCTACTGAGGTTTGTGGGGAAAACTCCACCAGTAGGTCATGTTCAAGGATCTGCCTTGTCAATGTTTACCAAGAAGGTTCCCGTGAGAAGAGGATGACGATGGATGACATCTTGGATGATTAGAGCAATAACTCACTAGCTAAATCATCTTTATTCAACATCTTCAACATAACCGACGGTGCCTCTCCTTACATACTTAAAATACATGCAGGTGTATCACAGATAGCTAGGCAATGAGCAAGAGGCTTCATTGTTGAATCTGCTGAAAAAATGACTTGTTATCTCTCCCCGTGCTCCTTGACTGTGATGAACTTCTGGACAAGAGGAACAAATTCCCTACCCCAGAAGCAGTAACTTGCCTCCCTCACCTCAGGACCTTAGCCAGCAAGATACCATCAGTCCAGCCAAAGGCTGAGATGCTGCTCCTGCTGGGAAGGAACATCATTCAGGTACACAAGGTACTTGAGCAACATAATAGGCCTCCAAACACTCCCTCTGCTCAGAGGTCAGCAATGGGATGGTTTATAGTAGGAGACATCTTCCTAGGGAGTGCAAACAAACCTTCACCTGTGAACATTCTAGAATATGGGAGCCCCAGTCTCATGACCTTTTGCCTTGGCAGCATCAACATCAAGGAGAACTTTGGCCAGTCCTGCCAGCTTCCCGTCTCTCCTGCCTTGACCTCACAACAGGGGTTTGTCGAGCAACACAGCAAGCAAGGGAAAATCTGTCTTTTTCCATACAAAGGATGACAACAAACCAGCTCCTCCAAAGGATGGCCTTATGATTCTTTAGTAATTGACTGTGCTATTCAATTGATCAGGTGCATTTTTTTTTGTGAAAGCCCTGGGTGCAGTTGTTGGCATCATCTGCAGATACCAGGTGGGGAATGTTATGCCTTTCCTGATTTGGATTGCTACCTTACCTCTGATTATAAGATCTCACTAATTGTAAGCCCACAGCTGTTGTTGATAGCTCATTACTGGGTTGTTACGCAATTAGCTTTCATCATCATGGCAGCCATTTTACATCGTTTGTACATTTCAGTCAGTCAGAAGCAATTTGTTGGAAGTCAAGGGAATTTTGATCAGTGTTTGAATCTGCTTTTCATTAGAATGCCGAGAAGTACTACCTTTATACATTGGCTCCTTGCATGTTGTAACAGGTTGGTGAATAATCAAACTGACTTCAACCTCAGCTATGCCAGGACCAGAGTTATCTATCTGTCTAGCTTAAGAAAATGGGGAAAAACTCTTGAGCAAGGGCAGAATAGGTGCCCTAGCTCTATATATGTGCCGAAGATTTTTGCCTAGTACTGTATGCTGACTATTGAGTATATATCTACATGAATCCTACTTACCAGCACCGATCTCCTAGCCCTCTGTATCCTGGTGATTTACGTGTTTACTGAAATGCTGCTTAAAAGACATGAGAATCTCGTTCTCTACCATCCACTCAAGCAGTACATCCCAAATTGTTATAACTCTGGGAACCACCCTTTGCTAAGTTCACGAAAGGAGGAGGAGGAGATTTACTTGACTGATAACGGTGATTACTTATTCAGTGAAAACTAGAGTTTTTCAGAGAGCAGAGAACATTGAGGGAATATTTAATGGTGCTGTTTATAGATAATATAGATGACTATTTGACAGTCAGGGCTAAGGTGCTCGTTTCTGTGCTGACATAATGACTAAAATTAATAGGTTGTTGCAAACTAAATAAGGAAAGATCATTTTTATTGATGATAATCATTGAAGATTTGAGTTAGGTGATGGGGATTGATTAGACTTTGGAATTCAGTCAGCAGTTAAACAAAAATCATCTAAATCTTCCACTGAACACAGCTATCCCAGTATTCCCAATAAATCATATATTACCCACATAGGAACTTAGAGGTCAACTTCTACAGTGGAACGAGAAGATCAAAGAGATACAGTAAGTGTCGGGTCTTTTCAACCACAACTAGTAGGCCATGTAAAGAGAAAGGCCTTAGAAGTGGGTTAGGCCTGGACCACATCCCCTCTGAGAGATTGAATGTTGACTAATACCTCCAACACATTCAGGAATCTGATGGCAGAGGGGAAGAAGCTGTGCCTAAAACATTAAGTGTGGGTTTTCAGGCTCCTGTACCTCCTCCCTGATGGTAATAATGAGAAAAGGGCATGCCCTGGCTGGTGAGGGTCCTTAATCATTGATGTTGCATTCCTGAGGCACCACCTTTTAAAGATGTCCTCGACGGTGGGAGGCTTGTGCCCTTAATGTAGCTGGCTGAGTCTAAAGCCTTTGCAAACTCTTGTGATCCTGTGCATTGGAGCCTCCATATCAGGCAGTGATGTAACCTGTATGAATGCTCTCCCTGGTACATCATGAAAATTTGTGGCACTTCACCTGCAAGTCTATTTGGGTCGTCTACTGGACCTGGTGCTCCCAATGCGGCCTCTTGTGTAGAGGTGAGACCTAAAGTAGATTGGAAGACTGCTTCGTTATGCACCTTCAATTGGAAAAAAAGCAAGGTTTCCAGGTGACCACCCATTTCAATTCTAGTTCCCATTCCCACATGTCAGTCCATGGCCTCCTCTACAGTCACGATATAGCCACACTGAACTTGGAGGAGCAACACCTTATACTCCATCTGGGTAGTCTCCAACCTGATGGCATGTATATCAATTTCTCAAACTCTTGGTAATTGTCCATTCTCTCTCCATCACCATTCGCATTCCTGTTTCCCTCTCTTCTCATCTTCCTACCTGTCCATCAACTCCCTCTAGTGCTCCTCCCCCTTCCCTTTTTTCCATGATCTTCTGTCCTCTTCGATCAGCTTCCCTGGTATGGATTTCAGTAAGGCATTTGATAAGGTTCCCCCTGCAAGGCTTATTCAGAAAGTAATGAGGCATTGGATCCAAGAAGATCAGAATTGGCATGCCAACAGAAAGCAAAAGGGTGGTTGTAGATAGTTTGTATTCTGCATGGAGGTTGGTGACCAGTGGTATGCCTCAGGGATCTGTTCTGGGACCCCTACTCTTTGTGATTTTTATAAATGACCTGGATGAGGAAGTAGAAGGGTGGGTTCATAAGTTTGCTGATGACAAAAAGGTTGGGGGTGTTGTAGATAGTCTGGAGGGTTGTCAGAGGTTACAGTGGGACATCAATAGAATGGAGAACTGGACTGAGAAATGGCAGATAGAGTTCTACCCAGGTAAGTGTGAAGTTCATTTTGGAAGGTCAAATTTGAAGGCAGAATATAGTATTAATGGTAAGACTCTTGGCAGTGTGGAGGATCAGAGGAATCTTGGGGTCCAAGTCCCACGCAGGTTAACAGTGTTGTTAAGGAGGCATATGGTGTGTTGGCATTCATCAATCATGGGACTGAGTTCAAGAGCCGAGAGGTAATGTTACAGCTATAGATGACCTTGGTCAGACCCCACTTGGAGTACTGTGTTCAGTTCTGGTCGCCTCACTACTGGAAGGATGTGGATACTATAGAAAGGGTGAAGAGGGCATTTACAAGGTCGTTGCCTGGATTGGAGAATGTGCCTTATGAGAATAGGTTGAGTGAACTTGGCATTTTCTCCTTGGAACGGTGGAGGATGAGAGATGATAGAGGTGTATACGATCATGAGAGACATTGATCATGTGGATAGCCAGAGGCTTTTCCCCAGGACTGAAATGGCTATCACGAGAGGGCATAGTTTTAAGGTGCTTGGAAGTAGGTACAGAGAGATGTTAGGGCTAAGTTTCTCACACAGAGAGTGGTGGGTGCATGGAATACACTGCCAGCGACAGTGGTGGAGACGAATACAATAGGGTCTTTTAAGAGAGATGGGTACATGGAACTTAGAAAAATAGAGCACAGTATGGTAGGGAAATTGTAGGCAGCTTCTAGGGTCGGCACAACATTGTGGGCTGTAGGGCCTGTAACATGCTGTAGATGTTTATGTTCTGTGTTCCATGGATGCCTTTGTCATGACAGCATCAATAAGATGTTCTCAGAATAGATCTGATGAATGAAATGTTGACACCCAGGAACTGCTCACCCTTTTCACTGGGTGTCAACTTATGCTCTAATGCTTCTCATACATTTATGTTCTGCAGGGCAGCACAGTGAGATAGCAGGTAGCCGAGCTCTAGCAGACCGGGTTTTGATCTTACCTCTACTGCTGTCCACATGGAGTTTGAATGCCCTCCCTGATTTTCCTGTCACATCCTTAATGCTACATTGGTTGCTGAAAAGTCAGCAATTCAAAGCCACTCCCCATGTAGGCGGGCGGTGATAGGAGAGTCACCTTCACCTACTCATATCACCAAGTTAGAGTTGATGGACATGTGTGAGAAGATGGATTACAGGAAAAAAATGTGGAAAATGGGATTAATTGGCATGATCTGGGAGCTGGTATGGATGAAGGGTTGAATATCCCCTTTCTTTGTCATAAGGTTAAATGATAAAGGCACAAAATGTAAAGTTGGGTACGAAAGTTGTATTTGTTAAAGCAATAGGACTTTTATACTTCTGCAGTAAAGTCTCAGAATTTATAATGTGCATGAATACACAACCATGCGTACACTGCTGACTACTCCACAGGCCATTTATGAAATTGGTAAGAGTCTTTAGTGACATAGACTACTGTGCAAGAGCCACAGGCATCATAGTTATATACATGGGCCTTGGACTTTGCACAGTACTGTATCAGATTGGTGTGGTTTGAAAAGGTGGCATAACAACTTAAAGAGCAGGGGTGCAGCCTGGCAGTTAGCATAACACTTTATAATGCCAACAATTCTGTCACTCCCTCTGTAAGGAAGTTTGCACGTACTTCCTGTGTGTGCATGGGTTTCCTCAGGTGCTTCGGTTTGCTCCCACAGTCAAATGACATACTTGCCAGTAGGTTATTTGGTTATTGTAAATTGTCCTGCGATTAGGCTAGGGTTAATTAGGTGGGATGCTGGGCGGCACGGCTCAAAGAGAAGGACGGACCTGTTCCACGCTGTATCTTCAGATAAAATAAATAACTAAAATAACAATCTCAACAGGATTCAATTCTGCCACTGTCTATAATCAGACAGTTTACTCCCTGTTCCAGCATGGGTTTCCTTTGACCCTCAATACAGGTGCCCCTCAGGGCTGTGTCCTAAGCCCCCTCCTTTACTCTCTGTATACCCATAACTGTGTCATCACTCACAGCTGCAATCTGCTAATTAAATTTGCTGCTCACACTACATTGATTGGCCTAATCTCAAATAATATTGAGGCCGCACACAGAGAAGAAGTCATCACCCTGACACAGTGATGTCAAGAAAACAACCTCTCCCTCAATGTTGCAAAAACAAAGGAGCTGGTTGTAGACTACAAGAGAACTGGAGACAGACTAACCCCTATTGACATCAATAGATCTGCGGTTGAGAGGGTGAACAGCTTTAAGTTTCTTGGTATACACATCACCAAGGATCTCACGTGGTCTGTACATACCGGAGTGTGGTGAAAAAAGCATAACAGCACCTCTTTCACCTCAAATGGTTGAAGAAGTTTGGCATAAATCCCCAAATCCTAAGAACTTTCTAAAGGGGCACAATTGAGAGCATCCTGACTGGCTGCATCACTGCCTGGTGTGGGAACTGTACCTCCCTTAATCGCAGGATGCTGTAGAGAGTGGTGTGGACAGCCCAGCACATCCATAGATGTGAACTTCCCACTATTCAGGACATTTAGAAAGACAGATGTGTAAAAAGGGCCTGAATGATCATTGGGGACCGGAATCACCCCAACCACAAACTGTTCCAGCTGCTACCATCTGGGAAACAGTACCACAGCATAAAAGCAAAGATTAACAGGCTCCGGGACAGCTTCTTCCACCAGGCCATCAGACTGATTAATTCATGCTGATACAATTGTACTTCTATGTTACATTGAATGTCCTCTTGTACATACTATTTATTATAAATTACTATAAATTGCACATTGCACGTTTAGATGGAAATGTAACATGAAGATTTTTACTCCTCAAGTATATGAAGAATGTAAAAAGTAAAGTCATTTTAATTCAATTCCAGTTTCCTTCCACATTCCAAATAGGAGATCAGTACATTGCGGAAAATCTCTGCTGCCCAGTAAGCACGGCAGCACTTGTGGGCTGTTCCCAGCACATCCTCGGACTTCGTTAACTGTTGACATAATTGACGCACTTCACTGTATGTCCCAATATTTCAATGCCCATATGACAAATGAAGTTCATCTTCAATCCCTCCTACCTTTATCTGCTTTTCCATTACATTGAGAAGCACATACTCGATTGTCCGCATCATCAATACAATTTTTAAAAGACCGTGCCTTGAAAAGTATCCACACCATCTGGGACATGTCCTGCTATAGTTACTACCATCAGGGAGGAGGAACAGAAGCCTAAAGACACACACTTAATGTTTTAGGAACAGCTTCTTCTCCTCTGCCATTAGATTTCTGAATGGCCCATGAACCCACAAACATAACCTCACTATTCTTCTTTCACATTAGATATCTACTTAGTTGTTATAGTAATTTAACATTAATTTTTTGTCTTGCACTGTATTGCTGCCACAAAACAACAGATTTCTTGAGATATGTCAGTGATAATAAAACTAATTCCGATTCTGTTGCTGATCAGACCTGCTGCCTGTGTCTGACCCCTATGCTAGAATTGTAACCTTTCACATGACACTGACGCCAAGCCTACAGTTCTAAATTCACTTCGGCTGAGATTGATTTTAATAAGTATATATATAGCATAATACAAAAGTCTTTGGCACCCTAGCTATATATGTGTGCCTAAGACTTTTGCACAGTACTGTAGTAATTGCACTGTACTGCTACTACTAAACAAATTTCTTGACATGCATGACTGATGATAAATATGATTCAGATATGAGTCACCCTAAGAGGTGGAAGTGGGCAGGGAGAGGGGAATCATGGATGGGAAAAGGCGAAGGTGGAAGGGAAGGATCGAGAAGCACCAGAGAGACCTTCTGTAAAGATCAATAAACCAATTGCTTGGAATCAAATGATGTTGCCTGGTGTTTCAGGGTCAGTTGTGTCTGCATATGCATCATCATCCTTCCACTCCCTCCCAGTCCCAGTAACTCCTTCTCTGCCACCTGTCCCATACTTTTCCCAAGATGCTCCACCCTCACCATTCCCAACATCCTTTATTTCCACCAGATTTGCAAACACGCTCTCCATTCCACATTGACAAGTACAGCATTGTGCAAAAGTCTTAGTCTAGGTATACAGTGTTTAAGTGTCTAAGACTTTTGCTCAGTACTGTATATCTACAACTGTATTTTTTAAATGTTAACAAAATAAATAAAATATTAGACTAACATTAATTATGTACAAAAACAACATAACCATATTGTGAAATAACAATCACCTCACTTAACATAATGGAACTCTTTGCTCCTGGGAGAGATTGTAGTGCTTAAGTTTCTGTTTATCTGGCTGGAACTAAAAGTGTTAAGTGTGCAATGTGACAATTTTATTCTGCTGCTCATGTTAAGTGCACTAAATGCTTGGCAATGCATTTGACTGATGTAGCGCAGAGTATTTGCAAGATAGTAATCCACCAATACTTCTTCCACACTATAAATCCAAGGGTCTGTATGCTTTTCCTGACCACATTATCAACATGTCCTCTCACTTATTTATTTATTTTTATTTGGAGGTGCAGCACAGAAAACTCTGACCTCAAACCTCCATTGCCTCTCAAGTCTTTGGCACCCTAGCTCCATACAGATGGCGGCGGAATTAAACTCCAAACTCCGGGACACATGAGCTGTAATAATATTGCTTTACATGCTATGCTACCAGGGCAGTTTCATGATAAATCACCTACATTTACCCCAAATCTCTCTGCTCATGTCGAAGCCCGAAGGTTGAAGATTGAAGTCAGCAAGTCTGGATGGAGGTCAAGGCCTAAAGGTCAAAGCCCCTGGGTCAGCGTGTCTGGAAGTTGAAGATACTTGGAACACGTGAGTCTGAGCCAGTGACTGGGTGGTTGGAGGCATCTGTATGTCTAAGAGCTCTGGGCCAAGAACTGCTGATCAGAGTCCCAGGATTGGAGGCCAGTCTATGTTTGTGAGTGTGTGGGTGGGAAGGAAAGGAGTCTACTTTGCTGTTGTTCTTGTTGCTGAGTATTGTGGAGATGCTATGTTTGCACTGGAATGTATAGCAACATTTGAGCGTTGCCTCCAGACATCCTTAGGTTGTATTGGTTGTTGGTTGTTAATGCAAACAAGGCATTTCACTCAATGTTCAATGTCCATGTGATAAATAAATGGAAAATGAATCTGAATCTGAACGCTTTCAGAAGAGTGTCCTCTGATTTATATTGCTTCTTGTCATTCCTTCTACCAAAATGTACCACTTCTCATTTCTCAGCATCACACTTCATCGGCCCTCTCTCTACTCACTCTGCCTTAAAGACTGGTATCTTTGGTCACTGGCAATTGACAGTCTCCATCTTGTTGCTGCCACTGGAAGGTGTAGGAGTCATGGGTTCCCTGCTGTAAAGCTTGATCATCTCAGTGGCTCATTGATGTCGACTCATTTTGGCTGTGGTTTGATGTTTGATGTCCTCAGTGATAAACGAGCTTTGCTATTTGTGTAATTTCCTCGAGGCTCTTTGGTACGGAACTGGTTCTGCAGCTGTAGCCACCGACACAGCACTGAACTAACTGATTCTGTTTCTGTGGCCCTGGCCATTGGCTCCTAGACCAGCTTCTCTTGCCTCGGTAGCTTGAAACAGTGAACTCACTTTTGTTGTTTCTGCTGTTTTTTGGGAATGTTTAATGTTTTGTGTGTTATTTGTTTGCTTTTTGTTGTTGTGTAATTTGCTCTTTTTTCACATGGTTGATGGTCTTGTTCTGTGGGACTCTCCTTGAAATAGGTTCTATGGTATTTCTTTGTTTTGTGGCTGCCTGCAAGGTTGTATGAGTTGATAATTCATGTACTTTGAAATTTGAACTTTGATCACCAATCAGACATCAACAATCTTGACTATACCATTCCACTCACCAATTCTAACTTCACCTCATTTGAATTCACTGCCCTCCACTCTCTCCACACCAATCCCAACATCAAACCCACAGACAAGGGTGGTGCTACTGTAGTCTGGCAGACTGACCTCTACCTTTCTGAGGCCAGGAAGCAGCTCTGAAACACCACCTCTTTCTTACCCCTTAATCACAATCACATTAGGAAGCATCAAACCATTGTCTCCTGCACCATCACCAGCCTCATTGCCTCTGAAGATCTCCATCTCCTGCCTTCAACCTCATAGTTTGCCCACCCCTTGTTGCTACTTCAAGTCCAAGATTCACAAACGTAACTGTTCTGGTAGGCCCATAAATTCTGCCTACACTTGCTCCACCAAACTTGTGTCTTGTGCAGCACCCTCCCTCTCCTCCACACACCTTCTTATTCTTGTGTTTGTCCCCTTCCTTTCCTGTCCTGCAAAAAGATCCTTAGCTCAAAATGTTATTCCCCTCTATAGATACTGCTTGACTTGCTGAGTTCTTTCAGCATTGTGTGTGTGTGTACGTGTGTGTGCATGCGTGTGTGCGTGTGCGTGCATGTGTGCGTGTGTGTGTCCATCTGTCTGTGTGTACGTGTGTGTGTGTGTGTGTGTTACTCAACATTTCCAGCATCTGCAGAATCTTGTGTCTGACTTTGAGACTATTATCTTTGTTTTCATCATTCAAGTTCTCCAAGTACTGTGCCACCTGCAAATTTGGTAATTGTGCCCTGTTCACTCAGGTCCAAACCATTAGCATGTATGTTAAGAGAAGCTATGGTTCTATAACTAACCTCTGAGAAACTCCATTGCACACTTTGTTCCAATCTGAAACACAACCTTTTGCTTCCAATCTCGGTCTCTTCTAACTTAGTTAATCATTTTCCCATGCTCTACATCCTTCAATCAGGATAACAAAACTATTGTTGGCATCTAATCCAATGATTTTCAGAAGTCCATATACATCACATCAATTATATGCCCTCTCTTTTGCTTTTATGCTGCCTTTGACTTCCATTGTCAGCCACAGTTGTCTCATCCTCCATGTAGAAGAATTCTTCATTTTTGGAATGTACCTTTCCTGCACCTTCCAAATTGCCCAAATAAACATCAGCCATTGTTGTTCTGCCCTCATCCCTGCTGGTGTCCCTTTCCAATCTATTTAGGTCAGCTCCTCTCTCATGCCTCTTTAATTCCCTTTACTCCACTGTAATACTGATATATTTCTCAAACTGCAGGGTGAATTCTATCATATTATAATCATGTCTCCGAGGGGCTTAAGCTTCCTAATTATATTTGGGTCATCACATAACATCTAAAAGAAACTTGGACAGGCACATGGGATAGGAAAGGTTTAAAGGATTTGGGTCAAATGAAGGTGAATGGAACCAGCTGAGATGGACACTTGGGTCAGCATAGGCATTGAGCTGAAGGGCTTGCTTCTGTGCTGTATGGCCTCATGACCTTATAAGGTTGTGTTCTGTATCTACCTCCACAATTCCTGCCTCATCCTCTGGGCAGTTTAACCCTTTGCATTTTTTTGTCATTGCCAGCACAGTAGAGAAACAGGCCCTTCAATTCAACTGGTCCACGCCAACCAAAAATTACCATCTGTTTTGCTTTGGAATGCTCAACCTTCTTGCTGTCTTCTTGTATACTTTGCTTTTAATGCTGCCTGTTTTATTAAATTTCTCTTACTTCAAATTCAGATTTATTTAACATATACATCGAAGCATATAGTGAAATTAGAACATTAAAGATTTTTTGACAAGAACAGGCCAATCGACCCAATGAGGCTTGCCAAATTCCTATTCACATAGGGTGTTGAAATAGATTTGAAAGTCTCTGAGGTACTACTCTCAACTACACAACTAGGTAGTTTGTTCTATGTGTCCACAACTCGCTGTGTAAAGAATTACATCTTGACATTAGTCTTAAATTTCCTTTTAACCAGCCTCCACCTACGGCCCCATTTTCTTGATGATGGATTAATTTTGAAGTAGCAGCTGGCATCCACCTTACTTATATCCTTAATGATTTTGAACACTTCTATCATGTCTCCTCTAATTCCACGTCTACTTAGGTTAAAAATATTTAATTATTTCAATCTTTCTTCATAGCTCATACCCTGCAGACCTGAAATTAATCTAGTCACCCTTGTCTGAACTCTCTCCAGTGCTTTCATGTCCCTCACACAATATGGAGATCAAAATTGTACACAGTACTCAAGACATGGCCTCACAAGCACATTATACAGTTTAAGGCGAACATCTCTAGACTTGAAATCCTCAGAGCACATTTTATAGCCCAGCGTTCTAATAGCCCTCCTAAAAACTTCTGTTTATTGTGTAGGTGTTGATTGTGATGAGTCTACCATGACACCCAAATCCTTCTCTTACAGTGCGCCATCTAACTCAAGACCCCCCATTGTATAATTATACCTAATATTTCTACTTCCTGAATATAATACTTTACATTTACTTCCAATAAATTGCATCTGCCATTTATCTGCCATACTCACAGCGAGTGGTGGGTGTGTGGAATGCATGGCCAGCGATAGTGATAGAGGTGGATACAATAGGGTCTTTTAAGAGACTCTTAGATAGGTACATGGAGCTTAGAAAAATAGAGGGCTGCATGGTAGGGAAACTCTAGGCAGCTTCTAGAGTAGGTTACATGGTCGGCACAACATTGTGGGCCAAAGGGCCTGTAATGTGTTGTAGATCTTCTATGTTTCCAAGTTTCTATCTGCCCACCTTTGGATTTTGTTTTCATCTAACTGTATTGATTCTGCCACCTGAATGTTACCAGCCCATCCCCTAATATCATGTCTTTGACAAACTTTACTAGTTTATTTGTTACCTGCTTATCAAAATCATTAACGTAAATTAAGAACAGCAGTAGCCCCAAAAATGATCCCTGTGGAAACCCACTTTTAACATCTTCTAGCTGTGAACATGATCCTCTCACCATAACTCAATGTTTTCTGTTTTTGAGCCAATTCTGGACCCATTTGCACATGAATCCCAACCTCCTCTAATTTGATTAGTAACCTCTCATGGGGTACCTTATCAAAAGCCTTCTGAAAATCCAAGTAAGTGATATCAACAGCTCTATTGTATTCATAAATTTTAGTTGCCTTTTCATAGAATTCCGGCATATTAGTAGAACATTATTTCCCTTTTGTAAACCCATGTTGTCTTTCTGCTAACATGCCTGTTCTTATTAGCTGCTTTTCCATCTCATTCTTTATTATTATTGTTTCTATGATCTTGCCTGTGAGACACATTAAACTTACCAGGGTCAGTGTGGTCACCCTTCTTATATACTGGGACAATGTTAGCCCATTTCCAGTCCTTAGGGATTGCAACAGTCTTCAATGACTTTTGAAATATACATGTTAGGGGTTTCTATATCTAATCACATACCTCTTTAAGTACCCTTGGATACATTGTCTGGCCCTGGGATTTATTAACTTTCAGCCTTTTCAGCTGAAGCAGGACCTCACTTTCTAAAATTTCTAAGCCACTTAAAACAACCCCATTTTTCTCCACATTAACTTACATATTGCTATCATCTTCACAAGATGTGTTGTTTGCACTAATAACCAACACCCATATGGATGCACTGGAGGCAGCCCACAAGTATCACCACGTATTCCAACACCGACATAGCATGCGTGCAGTGCTCAGCAGAACCACAAAGCGCGCAACAATCGACAAAACAACCGCAAAAGAAGCCTTGTTCCTCACCCGTGTATGCACATCAACCTCGGGACAGACCTTCTTCAGCCTCTAGCCTTCAGTAGACTCAGACTTACTGCTATCGGGCCTTCTACTTCCCCAGTGGATTTGTAAAGTTGGAGCTGCACCCAATTTGGCATCACTCTTCAATCTTCAGTATTGACCCAAGGCTCACTGATGATGAAGATTGAGGACCTGAACTACTTACTAAACCAGGCAGGATTCTGAAAGCAGAGTAGTGGAAACTGAATCCCAAATCTTCTTGAGAGTTATTCCTGAGCTACCAGATTGTTTACCCAGCAAAAAAAACCTACCGCATCCAAGAATCATTCGTTTGTTCATTATGTGCAGTATTGTACAATGTGGGCCATCATAGTCTATAAATGACCACAATTATTCTTGCCAAATTTTCTACAGAAGTGGTTTGCCATTTCCTTCTTTTGGGCAGTGTCTTTACAAGATGGGTGACCCCAGCCGTTATTAATCTTCTTCAAAGATTGTCTGGCATCAATGGTGTCATAACCAGGACTTGTGATTATGCATCAGATACTCAAATGATCACCCACCATCTGCTCCCATGGCATCACGTGACACTGATCCGGTTGGGTGGGGGGGTGCTAAGCAGGTTCTATGCCTTAGCCCAAGGGTGACCTGCATACTAGTGGAGGGAAGGAGCGCTGTATACCTCCTTTGGCAGAGATGTAGTGAGAGAGAGAGAGAGAACATGGAAAGGGGAGGGACAGAGAGAAAGGAGGAGCCATGAAAGGAGAAATAGAGAGAGAGGGAGATAGAGAGAGAGAGAGAGAGAGAGAGAGAGAGAGAGAGAGAGAGAGAGAGAGAGAGAGAGAGAGAGAGAGAGAGAGAGAGAGAGAGAGGAAAGTGAAGGGGCAGAGAGAAAGGGGGAACTGTGAAGAGAAAGATAGGAATAGAGAAAGAGAACAAGAGAAAGGGTAGAGAGGAGAGCATGTGGAAAGGAGATAGACACAGAGAAAGGGAGGAGTATGAAGGGAGAGAGAGGGATAGAGGGAAGGAGAGAGAGGAGTGGGAGGAGAGTTTGTGGAAAGGGAATGGAGAAGGAGAGGGAGAACCGTGAAGGGAAACATAGGGAGAGAAAGAGTTATGGGGAGAGAGATAGAGTGAGGGTGAGGTGGGAGGAGACGGCAGCAAGAGAGGTGGAACTGTAAAAAGAGAGTGTGGAGAAACAGAGAGAGAAGATGGATGAAGTAGTGGTAGTGCAAGTACTCAAATTGAGTATAATGTCTTCCTACAGTGGCCGATCCAGGATCCACATATCCTGGTGCAGTGTGGATAAGAGTGAGTGATGGCTGTGGTTAGTGCTTGGGTGTTTTGCTTGTGTTCAGCCTCTCCTTTTGCAGCTGCCGCTTGCTCTCTGCAGCACAGTGGATATTACTCCCATGTAGTGCATCTCCCTCTTGAACAGATATTTCCTTCAGCAATCTTGTTTGCAATGTCTTTCCAGTTTGTAGATGATTTTAATGTTATCTTTGAAACACTTCCTTTGCCCACTAGGGGCTTGCTGACCTTCCTCCAGCTAGATCTGTTTGGGAGATATGACTTAGGTATCTGGATGACACAACCTGTCCATCGGAGTTGGCATTGCTTTATTGTGGTGGAGACACTGTTCATGTTGGCCTCCAGCAGTATGTTGGTGTTAGTGCGTCTGTGACAGAGAAGGAGGAAGAGACAGAGGGTAGGGAACAAAAAGGCAGGTAGAAGAGAGAGAGGTGAGGAGAGAGAGACAGAGAGGGCGAGAGTGAATGAGAGGAGGGATGGAGAAGGAAAGAGTGTGAGGGAGTGGAGTGGGAGAAAGAGAGAGAATGAGAGACAGAGAGAGCGAGCAAATGAGAGAAAGAGAGAGAGCTGTGAACTGCAAGTCACAGTCGTTTCTGAAACATAAAATGAAAATAGTAATGACAAAAGAATGCCAGAAGTGCCCAACAGATTGTTGACCACACTTGAAATCTTACCTTCAGAGAAATCTCCTTGGAAGGACAATCAATGTGAAACGTGTATTGTGACTGACTGTGGGAACTTCAGGGTCATGTGATCGTTTGTGAATAGGAGTGGAAGTAGATTTACTCCCTGTTCCCATTATTGTTCAGGTGTACCATATCCTCCGTGTATTCACAAGATGCATGCAAGATGGGAAAGGCTAATTCATTGGAGAGTGCAGGGAGACAGGTGCTTCCTGCTTCTTTGAATGGTGATTGTGAGCTTGTAGTTACCTGCTGCTGCCTCTCATACAATGGGCAATCCATTCAGCCTGAATAAAGACCTGAATTAGGAACCTGTTGCCACACAGGTTTAGTTTCTTTCACTTTCCAGTTCAAATAGAAAGTTTAATGAATGTTCACAGTTGCTCTGTGCCCCCTCCCATAGTATACACTCGGTGGCCAATTTATTAGGTACCTACTGTACCTAATAAAGTGACCACTAAGTATATGTTAGTGGCCTTCCGCTGCTGTAGCCCATCCACTTCAAGATTCATAAACAGAAGAGATTCTGCAGATGCTGGAAATCCAGAGTCACACACACACACACACACACACACACACACACACACACACACACACACACACACACACACACACACACACACACACACACACACACACACACACACACACACACACACACACATACACAAAACACAATGCTGGACAAACTCAACAGGTCAGGCAGCACCTATGGAGAACTCATGAATAATCTCAGCCTGAAATGTCGACTGATTATTCCTTTCCATTGATGTTGCCTGATCTGCTGAATTCCTCCAGCATTGTGCATGTGTCATTTCAAGGTTTGACATGTTGAGCGTTCAGAGATGCCCTTCTGCACACCGATGTTGTAATGGATGGTTTTACTGGGTTCCTGGCAGCTTGAACCACTCTGACCATTCTCCTCTAATCTCTCTCAGTAACAAGAGTTTTTGTTTTGCCCACAGATCTGCCACTCACTGAATGTGCTTTTAGTTTTCCACACCATTCTTTGTAAACTCCGGAGAGTGCTGTGCATGGAGTTCCACAGTTAGATCACTTAGATCACATTTCTTCCCCATTTTGATGTTGGGTTTGAACAATGAGGGAACCTCTTGACCACATCTCCGTGCTTTTATGTATTAAGTTGCTGCCACATAATTAGCTGATTGGATATTTGCATTATTGAGCAGGTGTATAGATGTACCTAATAAAGTGACCACTGACTGTAACTTCTTTGATGCTTTGTCAAGGAAAGGCTTCATGAATGGAACATGCTGTGTTTTGACAGTGTAGATGAGCAAAGATCAAAGTTCATATTTCAATGTAAATTTATTGTCAAAATACTTATCTGTAACTATACAACCTTGTGATTTATTTCCTTGCAGGCATTTGCAGTAAACAAATAATAAACAAAAAATACAAAATAATAATATTAAATAAAAAAAAGCAATGAACATTGAGATCAGGTGATGAAGAGTCCTTGAAAGAGAGTCCATAAATTGTGGGAATAGATCAGTGTTGGGTTTGTGCATCATCTCTGTACTGTCCCATGGAGACAAGTATAGTGTACGCTTAAACATCGTCAAAATGCCCCAGGCAATATGTCTTCAATGCCGCATAAACCCTATCTTTACAGCAATAGCTAATACCCATACAGAAAATGGTAGCAAAGCAGTTAGCGTGACGCTATTACAGCTCAGGGCATTGGAGTTTGGAGATTAAATCCAATGTCACCTGTAAGAATACTGTCTGTTCGTGCTGCGGATTGCGTGGATTTTCTCCGGATGCTCCCATTTCCTCCTGTAGTCCAAAGATGTACCAGTGAGTAGATTACTAGGTCATTGTAATTTGCTCCATGAATTATTTGTGTGTTTGCTGGCTCAAAGGGTTGGAAAGGCCTATTCCATGCTGTATCCCAATAAATAAATAAAACATCGTACACAAACCAGATCAGACAGTCAGACAGCCTAGCAAACACACAAATAATTAGTCAGAGTGTCAAAGGTAATGGGGAGAAGGTAGG
This sequence comes from Hemitrygon akajei, assembly GCF_048418815.1. Taxonomy (NCBI): domain Eukaryota; kingdom Metazoa; phylum Chordata; class Chondrichthyes; order Myliobatiformes; family Dasyatidae; genus Hemitrygon; species Hemitrygon akajei. Next base: position 35,385,915 of record NC_133138.1, on the reverse strand, counting down.
AGAATGGGGTTAAGAATGATAATAGATCAGCCACAATGGAATGACGGAGCAGGCCCCATTCCACTTCTTCACTATGGATGGAAGTGTTACTGGACGATAGTCATTGAGACAAGTTACGACATTCTTGTTAGGCACCAGTATAGTTGAAGCCTGCTTGAAGCAGATAGGTACCCAGACTGCCGAAGTGAGAGGCTAAAGATATCGGTGAATACTCCAGCCAGTTGATCAGCGCAGGTATTTACCACTTGGCCAGGTACCCCATCTGAGCAGGGCACTTTCCATGGGATTGCATGCACTCATATCGGTCTCTGAGACAGAAATCACAGGGTCAATGGGGGCTGTGAGAGTTTGTGAAGGTTCCTCCAGACATTGACAAGTCAAAGTGGGCATAGAAGGCACTGAACTCATTTGGAAGCAAAGCATTTTAGTCACCTGTGCCTCTTGATTTCCCTTTATATGAGGTGGTAGCATTCAAGTATTGCTACTGCTGTTGACCGTCATTCAGTGTTTCAAGTTTGATCCAGAATTGCCACGTTACACCTGAGTTAGCTTCCTGGAGATCATAAACGGACCTTTTGCACTTTACTTGGTCACCAAATCTGCATGTCACTAATGTGGCCCTCAGTAAATTGTGACTCTCATGGCTCAGCCAGGACTTCTGTTTGGGGAAGACTGTGAATGATTTTCTGGGAAGATACTTGTCTACGACTGTTTTCACAATGTCCATGACAACTGTGGTGTATTCATCCAGATGCTCTGATGTGTGTTGGTGACCAGTCCACTGACTCGAAGCAATCCCACCACCGCTCCTCTGCTTCCCTTTGTTGTTCTAATCTCTGGAGCCTTGCTCTTTAGCCTCTGCCTGTATGCAGGGAGGAGAAGGACAGACAAGCATTTCGATTTGCCAAAATGCAATCTAGCCATGGAATGATAGGCATTCCTAATCATAGTGTGTCAGTGGTCAAGTGCATTGGGACCTGCTGCAGGTTATACAATGATGATAATTGGGCAGAGATTTCTTCAAACAAGCCTGATTGAAGTCCTCAACTATGATTGATAATGTGTTGGGATGAGCTGTTTCTTGTTTGGAGATGGCAGCATTCAATATCTCAAGTGCCTGAAGAATGTTAGCTTCTGGTGGTATGTAATCTGCGGTCAGGATCATGTAGAACTCTCTTAGTAAGTAGAATGATCAGTGCTTAATTAGTAAGTGTTCCAGGTCGGAGGAAGAAGAGTGTGACAAGACCGCTGTGTCCAAGCACCACAAAGAGTTTATCATGAAACAGACTCCCACCTTTTGCCTTCTCCGAATCAGCACTCCAGTCCATTCTATTGTTTTATAAATTCTAAACTTTAGAGTAATTCAAAAGATGACATGGGAGTCTGAAATGCAGGTGTATTTTTGTCTTTAAGCGAGGTGCTCACATATCATTCTGTAGTGTGCAAACAGTATATTCTTCCATATAATCTGTAATTAATTATTTAAACAAACAAAAATTCTTAATAAAACAATATATATGCAAGATTACTCAAATATTATTGAAATAGCAAATACACAACACATCCTAGGTATCGAGAAGCCTTCAGGTCTCACCAATGTGTCCAGAGTGAGCCATGACTCTGCAAAACTCAGAACACAGCAATTCCTCATTTCCCTCCAATACAGCAAATGTCCTTAGGTCCTCAATCTTGTTGTACATTTGCTAGTAAGATTCTGGGTAGAGGAATTTTCATTCCCCAGTGTTTCAGTCTACCTTGGAAAGCCATTTGCCTCTTTAAGTATTTCTAGGTACATACAAAATAGAACAAAGTGCAAAATAAAGTGAAGCCATCAAGAATGATACAATATTTTAAAACCATTTATGTCATCACAGATAATATCCCAGTGTGCCACAATAAATTAATTATGCTTCTGCTTTATTATTTTTCTGCAACTTGAGTAGCTGAAACACATTTATATCTTTTTAAAGTTTCTCTGAATCTATGCTGTCATTAGGAACAGATTATATAAAGGGAAATTTCTATATTTAGATGAAAAATCATGATTTGAAGAGATTTGAGATGCTAAATTATGTTCAACTGGGTTCAGTAACAACAGTAAATATTGCAAACATTTAGCAGATTAGACAGTGTTTGTAGAAAGAGAAACAGTTAAAACTTCAGGTCTGAGACCCTCTGTCAAAACCTGAAATAGAACATAGAATGTAAAACAGGAACAGACCTTTTGACCAATGGCTTTGTGCAGAACTATTTAAATGAGTAATTAAAATCCAAATTAAACACACTTGCCATATCCCTACACGTTCTTGTGCCTTTCTCAGTCTGTTAAATGCCTCAATCATATTTCCACCCTCGACCACACTTGGCACTGCATTCTAGGCACTCACCGTTCTGTAAAAAATTTTCCCTGCACCTCTCTTTTGAACTTATCTTAAATGCATTGCCTCTAATATTAAACACTTCAACTCTCAGAAAAAATACCGGTTGTCTATCTGAGCCTATTATAACCTAATACATTTTGGACAGGTGTCCCCCAGCTCCCACCACTCACAAGGCAACAGCTCAACTTTATCCAACTATGCAAATGGTGAACAAACTCCTTGGTCTAAATACACCATTGTGCAACTTGGTGTTGGACTTCCTAACCAACAGATGCCAGGTAGTCAGAGTGCCCAACCACTCCTAACTCCCCATTATCTTCAACACAAATTCCCCTCAGGGCTGCGTGCTGAGTCTATTGCTGCACACTCTGCTTGTATGTGATTGCATGGCCAAACACCGAAGTTCGCTCTTGACATGAGAGTGGTAGGAGTCATTACCAACAATGATGAGGTGACCTACAGAGAGGCGTTGGAAGAGCTCAAGGGCTGGTGCCAGGTAAATAACCTCTTCCTAAGGCAAAGGAGAAGGTTCCCGACTTCAAGAGATGTCACACCACTCACGCCTGCCCTTTATATTATTGACACAGTATGGAAACTGCAAGCAAACCTGGGAATGCATGCCACATAAAACCTCCTAGAACACATCCTATACTGTCACCAAACCTCACCAATGCCTCTGCATTCTGAGGAGGCTGAAGAGAGCTGGATTTTGCATGTCCATACTCATGTCATTCTACAGATTCGCAGTAGAAAGCATCCTAACGATGTGCATCACTGCCTGGTATGGAAACTGCAGTGCAGCAAACAGGAAGGCTCTACAACAGGCAGTCAAAACGCATCGCTGACAGCAGCTTTCCCACTATCAATGATATATTTAAAGATTCAGAGTACACTTACTATCAAAGAATATGTGCAGAATGCAATTCTGAGATTTGTCTTCCCGCAGACAGCCACAAAATAAAGGAACACTGTGTAACCCGCTCAAGAAAACATCAAACACCCAACGTGGAAAGAAAGAGAACAAATTTTGCAAACAGGTAAAAGTGCATGAACATAGCATGAACATAACATATCAAGCATCAAACAAGGACTCTACTAGTATTCAGTTTAGTTCAGTTCAGCGACACTAGCCCACTGCAGGCTGCAGTCCATTCTTTGCCGAAGTGCACCAGTCCACATCAATCACCCCAATCAAACCACAAAAAATCAGCAAAACTAATGAGTAACCAGAATCCAGGAACACGAGCAACATGAACTTCAACATCCCCCCAAACTGAGCCCACACTCTCACCGATCAATCCAAGCAATGTGGATCCCAAGACTCCTGCACTTTCCCTTAACAGCAGCTAGTGAGAGGAAGAGGCAGCAACTGTCATTCAAGCCACCCATCACCCAGGACATGCTTTCTTCTTCTTACTACCATTAAGGAGGAAGTACAGAAGCCTGAAGACACACACTCAATGTCTCAATGTTTTAGGAACAGTTTCTTCCATTCCACCATCCGATCTCTGAACGGGCAATGAACCCATGACACTAACACAGTATTTTTGCTCTCATTCTGCAATACTTCAATACTTAAGTAATTTAATGTGTGTGTGTGTGTGTGTGTGTATCTCGCATTGCAATTTATAGTATTTTTATGTATTGCACTTTTCCTGTCAGTGGTTTTGAACCTCATTCTGATGCCCCCTAATCCAGGCAATATCCTGGTGAATCTTTTTTGCGCCCCCTCCAAAGACTCCACAGAGGGTACCAAATAAAGTGGTATTTGCTTGTATCCCATCCACTTCAAGGTTCAATGTGTTGTGCATTCAGGGATACTCTTTTGTACACCACTTTTGTAGTGTGTGGATGTGGTTGTTTGAGTTCTTATCACCATCCTGTCTGCCCATTCTCCTCTGACCTCTTCCGTTAACAAAGCATTTTTGCCCACAGAACTGCTGTTCAATGGGATGTTTGTTCTTTTTGCAATCTTTCAAGATTCAAAGTTTCAAAGGTCAAGTTTAATGTCAGAGAAACATATACAATATACATACTGAAAAGTTTTTTCTTCACAAATTCTCTTTAACTTCTCTGCAAATTCTAGAGACTGTTGTGTCTGAAAGTCCCAGGAGACCAGCAGCTTCTGGGATACTCAAACACCTGATCATTCTATAGACAAAATCACTTAGATCACATTTCTTCCTCCATTCTGATGTTTGTTCTGAACAACAACTGAATCTCTTGATCATGTCTGAATACTTCTTTGCATTGAATTGCTGCCACATGATTGGCTGATTAGAATTTTGCATAATGAGCAGGTGGACAGGTGTGCCAAATAATTAAACATGAAACTAGGAGTTTACTTTAAACAATGTGAGCACGTATCACTTGGTAGCATGATGTATTTATACATATGACCCGTATTTATTAATGTATTTATACATATAACCCGTAATCAGTTATTTAAACAAAAAGGAATGCTTAATCGACCAATATAAATATGCAATTATTCAAATATTATTGAAATATTAAACACAGAACAAAAAGTGATTCTGCAGATGCCGGAGTAATATACACAAAATGCTAGAGGAACTCAGCTTGTCAGAGAGCATGTAAAGGGAGGAATAAACAGTCAAGGTTTTGGACCAAGATTAGAATGGAAGGAGAAAAAGCCATAATAAGAAGGATGGAGGGAGAGGAAGGAACACAAGCTGGCAGGTAGGTGATAGGTGAGGTTAGCAAGGAGAAGGTAGGTGGGAGGGGGAGGGGAGATGAAGTGAGAAGTTGAGAGCTGATAGGTGGAAAAGTTAAAGGTCTGAAAAAGAAAGAATCTGATAGGAGAGGACAGTGGACCATGAAAGGACGGGAAGAAGGAGGGAACCAGAGGGAAGTGATGGCCAGGTGAGAAGAAGAGAAGGGGTAAAAGGAGAGGCAGAATGGGGAATGGAAAAAAGAGAGGAGCAGGAGTAGGGGTTATTTACAGGAAGTCAGAGAAATCGATGTTCATCATCCTGAGTAACACACACAAAATTCAGGAGGAAATCAGCAGGTTTGGCAACACCTATAGAAATAAATAAAGAATTGACATTTAGGGCAGAGAAAGTTATCGAACAACGTTGGAAGCAACATCGGATGCATGACAGCTCTGGCAAGGTTTGCAAAACATTACTTCCTACAAATTGAAACTCAATTGCATGAATAGCAGTGATGCTTCACTACCAGATGAACTCAACGCCTTCTACGCTGTGACTTTGAAAGGGAGAACAGAACTACAGCTGTGAAGATCCCTGCTGCACCTGATGACCCTGTGATCTCTGTCTCGGAGGCCGATGTTCGGCTGTCTTTAAAGAGAGTGAACCCTCGCAAGGCGGAAAGTCCCAATGGAGTACCTGGTAAGGATCTGAAAAACTCTGCCAACCAACTGGTGAGAGTATTCAAGAACATCTTCAAGCTCTCACTTATACGGGCAGAAATTCCCACTTGCTTCAAAAAGGCAAAAATTATACCAGTGCCTAAGAAGAATAATGTGAGCTGCCTTAATGACTATCACCCAGTAGCACTCACATCTACAGTGATGAAATGCTTTGAGAGGTTGGTCATGACTAGACTGAACTCCTGCCTCAGCAAGAACCTGGACCCATTGCAATTTGCCTATTGCCACAATAGGTCAATGGCAGATGTAATCTCAATGGCTGATCGCATGGCTTTAGACCACTTGTTGACAACAGATCAGCATTTAACACCACCATTCCCACAATCCTGATTGAGAAGATGCAGAACCTGGGCCTCTGTACCTCCCTCTGCAATTGGATCCTTGACTTCCTAACCGGAAGACCATAATCTGTGTGGATTGGTGATAACATCTCCTCCTCGCTGACAATTAACACTGGTGCACCTCAGGGGTATGTGCTTAGCCCACAGCTCTACTCTCTCTATACCCATGACTGTGTGGCTAGGCTTAGCTCAAATGCCATTTATAAATTTGCTGATGATACAACCATTGTTGATAGAATCTCAGGTGGTGATGAGAGAGCATACAGGAGTGAGATATGCCAACTAGTGGAGTGGTGCACAGCAACAACCTGGCAGTAAGACGAAAGAGTTGATTGTTGATTTCAGGAAAGACAAGATGAAGGAGTGCATAGCAATCCTGATAGAGGGATCAGAAGTGGAGAGAGTGAGCAGTTTCAAGTTCTTGGGTGTCAAATTCTCTGAGGATCTAACCTGGTCCCAAAATATCGATGCAGTTATAAATAAGGCAAGACAGCGGCTATACTTCATTAGGAGTTTGAAGAGATTTGGTACATCAACAAGTACCCTCAAGAACTTCTGTAGATGTACTGTGGAGAGCATTTTGACAGTTTGCATCACTGTCTGGTATGGGGGGCTACTGTACAGGGCCGAAAGAAGCTGCAGAGGGTTGTAAATTTAGTTGGCTCCACCTTGGTTACTATCCTATAAGGTACCCAGGACACCTTCAAGGAGTGGTGTCTCAGAAAGGCAGTGCCCATTATTAAAGACTTCCAGCACCCAGGGCATGCCCTTTTCCCACTGTTACCATCAGGTAGGGGGTACAGAAGCCTGAAGGCACACACTCAGTGATTCAGAAACAACTTTTTCCTCTCTGCCATCCAATTTCTAAATGGACATTGAACCCTTCGACACTACCTCACTTATTTTTTAATATATAATAATTCTGCTTTTTGCATGATTTTTAATTGATTCAATATACATATAGTGTAATTGTCTGATTTATTTATTTATTATTATTATTATTATTTTATTTTGTGTTTTTTTTCTATATTATGTATTGCATTGTACTGCTGCTGCTAAGTTAACATATTTCACGTCACATACCAGTGATAATAAACCTGATTCTGATTCTGATTCATCTTGGCCTGAAACATGTACTGTTTATTCTTTTCCATAGATGTGTTCTGACCTCCTGACCTCCTCCACCATTTTATGTGTGCACTTTGGATTTCCGGCATCTGTAGAATCTCTTGTGTTTAAACATAATCCTGAGTCCTCTTCTGCCAGCTTATACCTCAGGTTCAAAGTTCAAAGTAAATTTTCTAAGTACATGTATGCCACCATATACAACCTTAAGATTCATTTTCTTGTGGGAAATGCTAGTAAATACAAGAAGCAAAATAGAATCAATGAAAGACCGCACCCAACAGGACGGATAAACAAATGACAACAAACTCTGCAAATACAAAAATAAAGAGGAAAAATAAACAATAATAAATAAATAAATAAACCAACAAATAAATTGAATGAAGTGTCCTTAAAAGTGAATGCATTAGCTGTGGGAACAATTCAGTGATGGTGTGAGTAAAGTTATCCTCTTAGTTTCCGGAGCTTGATGGTTAAATGGTAATAATGTTCCTGAACCTGATGATGTGAGTCCTGAGGCTCCTGTACCTCTTTCCTGATGGCAGCAGCGAGAAGAGAAAATGTACTTAAGTATTTCCAAACTGCATAATGCATTAAACACATTGGACAAGCTATGTCCTCAAGAGGTCAACAGGGAGCTGAATATTTTTTAGTTCAGTTGATGCACATCATTCCAGGCAAGTAGCCCAGTGAGCTGTTGATATTCAGCCAAATGGAAAGTTGTCCATGGGAATGCAAAGTGACTGTACCACTAAAATAGGAATTTTTTCACTCACTGTGGAATGCATCAAGTGAAATCAGTTCATGCGGCTTTTCCCAGTCGCAGGAAAAGGCTCTGTCTCCCATACGAGATCCAGATTTACAACTGCTCTTGAACACAGCAAGTAAACAGCACATTTCCCACGGTTTGTTTGGAGGTTGTGGGAAGTGCCTGACTTGCTCTTTCCTACTGTGATCTAACTGACATTTTCTGTGCTCACAGCAAGCTAGCAGGGTCTCCAAAGGGATCATACAACTAAACATATCTTTACCCCTCCCCCACCTCTCAGTTATCCACAGGGATTGCTCCCTCCGTGGTTTCCTTGTCTATTCACCCCTCCCCACTAATCTCCAGCTCAGCACTTATCCCTGCAAGTAGCAAAAGTGCTACAATTGCCCATTCATCTCCTCTTTCATCTCTATTCAGGGTCCCGAACAGTCCTTTCAGATGAGGCAACATTTCACCTGCAAATCTTCTGGGGTTGTTTATTGTGTACCATGCTCCTGATATAGCCTCCTCTACGTTGGTGACACCTGTTGTAAGGGGACCATTTCCTCGTGCACCTCTGCTCCATCCGCCAAAAGCAAAACTTCCTGGTGGCCAAACACATTAATTCCGAATCCCATTCCCATTCCAACATGTCAGTCCATGGCCTCCTCTTGTGCCACAATGAGGTCACCCTCAGGGTGGAGGAGCAACACCTTATATTCTGCCTGGGCTACTTTCAATGCAATGGCATGAATATCAATTTCTTCTTTTTATAAAAAAAAAATTCCCTTCTCCGATGGAGCAAACTTGATGGACCAGATAGCCTAACTCTGCTCTTATGTCTTGTGGTTTTCTAGTCTCACATCTGCTTTGAACTTGGTGTCTCTTTCCTTACGTGCATACCTTCTGGTTGAAGTTAGATAGGTGATTATGGCAATTGAAACTGTAGTTACTTGCTTATTGCTACCTTCGTGTTGAAGAAGTATAAAATATCATGTAAGGAGAGTGAGATTCTCTTGTACTTTCTCTCCTAGAGGTTTGCTCTTGTGAATAAAGACTTTTACACCTCCAAGTTACGACTTCTGTGTGATTCAGTTTTAGTGAGTCACAACATTTTGGGAGGTTTCTGCATTTTGACCAAAAGACCGAAGGACCAAAGGAGCAGTATTATGCCATTTGCCCCATCAAGGTTTCTCCACCATTTCACCATGGCTGGTTTATTTACTTATTTATTGATATATTACGCACAACAGGCCCTTCCGGTCCTTTCAGCCTCGCTGACTAGCAACCATAAACTTAATCCCAGCCTAATCACAGGACAATTTATAATGACTAATTAACCTACCAACAGGTATATCTTTGGATTGAGGGAGAAAACCAGGGCAACCGGAGGAAACGGATGTGATCACAGGGAGAATGTACAAACTCCCTATAGGCAGCAGCGGGAAATTAACCCAGGTTGCTTGTACTGTAAAGCATTGAGCTAACCATTGCACTACCATGCCACCCTAGGAGTATTGTCTTCCCCTCTGTAATTTCAAGGAGACAAAACAACAATGTCCTATTAAATTGGATCCAGGCTTTATTTCTTGAAGACTGGGTCTTATTTTAGTTAACCAATAATTATGATTCCCAACACTGAATATTTGTGTCAATATTTCATTACCATTTTAGCCGATAGTCAAAACTAAAAATCAGAAAACAGGCCATCAAGTCATAGAATCATAAACTATACAGTATAGAAACAGATCCTTTCTGCCCACCTCATCCATGATGTTTGTCAACACCAATCACATTTTCCTGCGTTAGACAGTAATATAATAAAAAAAATTCCTGCAGTTTGAGAAATAGAAGTCAGATGTATCAGTATTACAGTGGAGTGAAGGGAATTATAGAGGCATGAGAGAGGAGCAGCCCAAAGTTGATTGGAAGGGGACACTAGCAGGGATGATGGAGAAATAGCAATGGCTGGAGTTTCTGGAAACAATTTCTAAGGCACAGGATAGATACTTCTCAAAGATGAAGTGTTCTAAAGGGCGGATGAGGTAACCATGGCTGACAAGAGAAATCAAGGACAGCATAAAAAGTGAAACAGAGGGCGTATGGTATAGCAAAAAATTAGTGGGATGTTAGTGGGTTGAGAAGCTTTCAGAAACCTAAAAAAGGCAAGAAAATAAGTCATAAGGAGAGAAAAGATTAAATATGAAGCTAAGCTGAACAATAATATAAAGAAGGATACCAAATTTTTTTAGATACATAAAGGGTAAAGAGAGATGAGTTACTTATTGGACCACTGGAATATGACACTGAAGAGTTAGTAATGGGAGACAAAGAAATGGCAGAAAAAAATTAGTAAGTATTTTGCATCATTCTTCATTGTGGATGATGCTAGCAGCATGCCAGGGTCACAAGCGAATGTAATTGCTATTATTAAAGACAAGGTGCTTGCGAAGCTGAATGATCTGAAAGTAGATAAGTCACCTTGGCCAGATGAAATATGCCCCAGTGTTTTGAAAGTGCTATCTGACGAGATTGTGGAGGCATTAATAATCACCTTTCAAGAATCACTATCATCTGGAATGGTTCTGAACCAAGTGTCCCACCCACTCTTTAAGAAGGGAGGGAGGCAGAAGAAAGTAAGTAATATGCCAATTGGTCTGGCTTCAGTGGTTGGGAAGATGATGGAGTCCATTATTAAGGATAAGTTTTCAAGATACTTGGAGCCATATGATAAATTAGACCAAAGTCTGCACAGTTAACTTATTGGAAAATCTTGCCTCACAAATCTGTTGGAATTCTTTGAAGAAATTAACAGACAAGATAGACAAAGGAGAGTCAGTGGATTTTGTTTGCTTTGATTTTCAAAAGGCCTTTGACAAAGTGCCAAGCACGAGGCTGCTTAACAAGATAAGAGCTCATGGTATTACTGAGAAGATAGTAACATAGATGATAGTCTGGCTGATGGGCAGGAAGCAATAAATGGGAGTAAAGGCAGCCTATTCCATTTAGCTGCTGGTGACTACTGGTATTCCGTAGAAGTCAGTATTGGGATCGCTTCTTCTCACCTTATAAGTCACGATATGGATGATAACATTGATGTTTTTGTGGCCAAGTCTGTGGACAATAAGATGTAAATGGAGGGGCAGGAGAGACAAGTAGAGAGTCTGCAGAAGTACTTTGACAAACTGAAGAATAGTCAAAGAAGTGCCAGATGGAATATAGTGCAGGGAAGTGTATGATCATGCACTTTGGTAAAAGAAAGGCATATACTATTTTGTAAATGAGGAAAAAATACAAAATTTAGGTGCAAAGGGACTTGGGAGTCCTTGTGCAATATTCCCTAAAGGTTAATTTGCAGGTTGAGTCAGTGGTAAGGAAGACAAATGCAATGTTAGCAAACATTGTGAGAGGGCTAGAATCTAAAAGCAAGGATATAATGTTGAGGCTTTACAAGGCGTTGGTCAGATAACACTTGGAGTTTGTGAGCAGTTTTGGGCCCCTTATCTACGCAATGATGTGTTGGCATTGGAGAAGGAGGTTCACAAAAATCATTCCAGAAATAAAAAGGAGCATTTGATGGCTCTGATCCTGTATTTGATGGAGTTTTGAATAACGAGGGGTGGACCTCATTGAGAACTATTGAATATTGAAAGGTCTGATAGAGTGGATGTGCAGAGGATGTTTCCTACAGTAGCAGAGTCTAGAACCAGAGAAAACAGCCTCAGAATAGGATTTCCTTTTAGAAAAGAGATAAGGAGGAATTTCTTTAGCCAGAGGGTGGTGAAACTGTGGAATTCATTGCCACAGATGGCTGTGGAGGCCAAGTCATTGGGTATATTTAAAGCAGAGGTTGATAGCTTCTTGATTAGTCAAAGCATCAAAAGCTATGAGGAGAAGGAAGAAGAATAGGGTTGCGAGAGATACTAAATCAGCCATGTTGGACTGGCAGAGCGGACTCAATTGGCTAAATGGTATTGTTCTGCTCCTTTGTCTTATGTTCTTATGGTCTTATGGTCCATAACCATCTTCCCCTTCGCTTTCCAAGTACTTGTCCAAAAGTCTTTTAAACATTGTAATTGCATCTTCCTCTAATAATCCCTCTGGCAACTCATTCCAGAGAATAAGCATCCGTGTGAAAAACTTACACTTCAATTCTGTTTCATCTACTCTCATTTTAAACCTCTGCCCTCTAGTTCTCGACTCCCTGCCCTGGTGGGAATAACAAGATGATCCATCCTATCTCAACCACTCATCATTTAAAAAGCCTCTATGTGGTCACCCCTTGTCCTCCTCTAATCCAGAAAACCATCTCAACCTTAAGTACAGCTCAAGTGCCATCTATGAATTTGCCAGTGACACAACTGTGGTTGGCAAGTGAAATAGATTGGCTGGTTGAGAGTGGTGTTGCAACAACAATCTTGCACTCAACATCAGTAAAACCAAGGAACTTATTGTGGACTTCAGGAACAGGAAGTTGGGAGAACACCCATCAGTATTCATCGAGGGATCAACAATGGAGTTTTAAGATGGCAGAGGAAAGCACAGAAGGGACGTCAGAGGTAAGTTCTTTACACAGGGAGTGATGGGTGTTTGGAACACTCTGCCAGGTGTGGTGATAGAGATAAGTTTGGGGCATTGAAGTAACTCACAGAAAGAAACATAGATGAAAATATACAGATATGTAGGAGGAAAGGGTTAGAGTGATCTTAGATTATGTTAAAAGGTCAGCACAACATCATAGGCTGAAGAGCCTGTGTTGTGCTGTAATGTTCTATGATCTATGTTCTATGTTGTATGTTATATGTACTCTGTTCTATCCTATCTAGATCCTTCATAATTTTAAAAAACTCTATGAGGACACTCCTCAGCCTCCTATAATCCAGAAAATAAACTCAGTCTTTCCAACTAGGCACAGCTCAAACACAAACTGTGAATTTGCCAATGACACAACTGTGGTTGGCAGCATCTCAGATGGTGACTAGAAGGCATACAGGAGTGAAATAGATTGGCTGGTTGAGTGGTTTTGCAACAATAATCTTGCACTCTAAGTCCAAGGAATTGACTGTGGAGTTCAGGAAGGAGAACATATACCAGTCCTCATCAAGGGATCAGCAGTGGAATTTTAAGCTGACTGGATAGGTGATAGGAGAATGTCAGAGGTAAGTTTTTTACAGAGAGAGTAGAGGGTACATAGAATGTTCTGCTGGGGGGCAGTGGTAGGGGTATTTAAGAAATTGTTAAGTAGCCACGAGGATGATAGAAAAATGGAGGACTATGTAAGAGGAAAGGGTTAGATTGATCTTAGTGTAGGTTAAAAGGCTGGCACAACATTGGGGCTAAAGAATCTGTGCAGTGCTAGATTGTTTTATGTTCCATGTTCTGTTACATTTTATTCTGCATTTTTATAGGTTTACCTTGTTCTACCTCAGTGCACTGTGTAATGAATTGATCTCTATGAACAGTATGCAAGACAAGCTTTTCATGTACCTCAGTACATGTGACAATAATAAACCAATTACAATTACAGTTCCAAGCTTCACCCTAGATTACCTACCGTGGTGAGACCTGAACCCACAAACGTATGTCCTGGGTGTGAAATGCTAACCTTTGATATCCCATTTTGCACCTACTCAGAGTGTTCAGATATTACTCTGCCTGAGCTCTGTACACTGTAATAAAAGGCAATTACACACTGTTAGAATCAACTATACAAGCTCATAGTTGTTTTACTGTTGCTGTCAGCATCCTGATATAGAGCAACTATCAATGCAGGAGAAGCCCCTGACAGAACAGTTTCAGACAAGCATAAAGAGACTATCAAGATGTCCCTTCTTTATTCAGTCCTGAAGCTTACAACTTCCTGACTGCCAGTTTTCTCTATAAACCAGGACTCTATTAGAATAAAATATGACTGAGGGCAGATTTAACATATGCTCAGGCTGACATCAATGTCACTACTTATTGAACAATCGATAACATATCCCTGTATTTCTATAAAGTTCACCTGCAAACGTAAAAGCAGATTACTCAAGACTTTGGAAAATAAATCACTGGTGGAAAGAAAGTGCACCAGTGATTAGGTTACGATAGGTCAAAAGATGAAAAGATTTATTTATTTATTTATTTAGTCATCTTTCTAAGTATTTATCCATTTTATTATTTTATGAGGACTCTTCATCTCATGATCTTGATATTTATTACTTAGTCTTTCTTCTTTTTGTTTTTGCAAAGTTTATTAACTTTTGCAAATTGACTGTATGCACAGTTGATGCAGTCTTTCATTGATTCTATTATGGATTTATTGAATATGCCTGCAAAAAAATGAATCTCAGGGTTGTAAATGGTGGCATATATGTACTTAGATAATAAATTTACTTTTAACTTTGAATTTTGAACTATTTATTTATTCAGAGACACAGCACTGAGCCCATGCCACCCAATTACATCCATGTGACCAATTAAGCTACTAACCCAGACGTCTTTAGAGCCGGAACACCCAGAGGAAACCCATATGGTCACAGGGAGATTGTACAAACTCCTTACAGATGGTGGCAAGAAGTGAACTCAAGTCGCTGGTGCTGTAATAGTGTCTCACTATGCTAGTAGGTCATCCCTTAGAGCATCTCAAAGGTTTACCTCTCAATGTGTAGCTTTATCTGCAGGGCTGTAACTTAGGAATTACACTATGATGTCAGTGCAGAGCAAACCCAAAACTCTGTGACTTCCATAATCTTCAACGGGACTCTACCACCAAACACATCTCTACCTCTCCCCGCCATCCCCATTCTCTACTCTTTGTAGGGATCACTGCCTCTGTGATTCCCTTGTCCATCTGTCTTTCCCCACTAATTTCCCTCTTGCCACATATCCTTGCAAGCAGATAAAGATCTATACCTGCCCATTCACCACCTCCCTCACTTCCATTTAGGGCTGCAAGTAGTCCTTCCAGGTGAGGCAACATTTCACCAGCGAATCTGCTGGGGTCATTCACTGTATCTGGTACTCCTGATGCAGCCTCATTGGTGACACCTGCCATAGACTGGGAGATCACATTGTTGATCAGCTTCGCTCCATCTGCAAAAAGCAAGATTTCCCGGTGGCCAATCATCTCTCTTCCAATCTCCATTCCCATTCTGACATGTTGATCCATGTCCTCCTCTACTGCCATGATGAAACTCACTCTCTGGTTGGAGGAGCAACACCTTATATTCCATCTGGGGAGCCTCCAACCTGATGACATGAACATTGCTTTCTCCAACTTCTGATAATTTTTTTTGACTCCCCCTTCCCTTTTCTTCAATTACGCACTCTGGCACTCATTTTACCTTTTCTCTTTTCCTGCCTATCACCTCCCTCTGGTGCCCCTCCACCTTTCCTTTCTCTGTCCTATCATTTGCCTCTCCTATCAGATTCCTTCTTCTTCAGCCCTTTACCTTTTCCACCTATCACCTTCCAGTTTCTTACTTCATCCCCTCCCTCCCCCCACCCACCACCTTTTTACTCTGGCTTCTTCCCCCTTTCTTACCAGTCCTGATGAAGGGTCTAGGACCAAAACATTGACTGTTTATTCATTTCCACAGATACTGCCTGACCTGCTGAGCTCCTCCAGCATTTTGTCTGTAAAACTAAAACAGATACTTTTAACAAGGCTACATTTCAATGCAACGTAAGAGACTACAGATGCAGGCAATGAACAACAGTACTTAAAGAAATGATCTAATAGTGAAAGTAGGAATTAACTTATCACCATCATTGTTATTTGCCCTGACATTAAAGACAGTTGCTGAGATTAAACTAAATTGAAGATTGGTTAAATTACAACTTTTTTAACCCACGTAGAATTCCAGGATTTATTGGAGTGTAAAAATTCTCCATCAGCTGCTGCTTCTTCCAGTTGTCCAGTTGATGTGATGATATAAACACAAGAGATTTTGCAGATACTGGAAATCCAAAGCAGCACAAACAAAATGCTGGAGAAACTCAGCAAGTCAGGCAGCATCTGTAGAAATGAATAAATTGTCGATATTTCGGGCCAAGACCCTTAAAGATTGGAAAGGAAGGGTTAAGATGCCAGACTAAAAAGATGGGAGGAGAGGAAGAAGGATAGCCAGAATCCGGGTGAGTAAGAAAGGTAAAGGGTTGGAGAGGAAGGAATCTGATAGGAGAGGAGAGTGGACCAAAAGGGAAAGGGAAGGAGGAGAAGACCAAGGGTGGAGTGCTAGGCAGATGAGAAGAAGTAAAATTCTAGAGTGGGGAATAGAAGAAGAGGGTAGGGGGAGGGTTTTTTTTTACAGGAAGGGGAAATCGATATTCATGCAATCAGGTTGCCATCACTAGTTGATCTTGAGAAGGTGTCAATGAGCTGCCTTCTTGAACTGCTGCAGTCCCTGAGTTGTAGGTACACCCACTGAGCTGTTAGGGAGGGAATTCCATGATTTTGACCCAGTGACAATGAAGGAATGATGATATGTTTCCAAGTCAGGATGATGAGTGACTTGGAGGAAGATTTCCAAGTGGTGGTGTTCCCAGGTGTCTGCTGTTCTCATCCTTCTTGCCGGTAGTGGTCATGGGTCCAGAAAGTGCTGCCTTAGGAACTTTGGTGTGTTGTTGTAGTACATTTTGTAGATAGTACACAGTGATGCAACTGTTTATAGATGGTGAAAGGATTGGATGCTTGTGGAAGGGGCACCAATCAAGTTTGCTGCCTTGTACTGGATGGTGTCAAGCTTCTTGAGTGTTGATGGAGCTGCACTCATCCAGGCGAGTGTCAAATATTCCATTACACTCCTGACCTGAGCCTTGTAGATGGTGGACAGGCCTTGGGGAGTCAGGAGGTGAGTTACGTGGCACAGGATTCCTAGCCTTTGACCTGCTCTGGTAGCCACGGTGTTCATATGGCAAGACCAGTTCAGTTTCCTGTCAATGGTAGCCTCCCCAGGATGTTGATAGTAGGGGATTCAGGATTCAGGGTGATAATGATGCCACTGAATGTCAAGGGACAATGGTTAGAGCCTCTCTTGTTGGAGATGGTCTTTGCCTGGTACTTGTGTGGCTCAAATGTCACTTACCACTTGTCAGCCGAAGTCTGGATATTGTCCAGGTCCTGCTGTATTTGGGTAAGAACTGCTTCATTATCTGAGGAATCACGAATGGTGCAGAACATTGTGCAGTCATCCCCACTTCTGACCTAATGATGGAAGAAAAGCCATTGATGAAGCAGCTGAGGATGGTTAACCCTAGGATACTTCCCTGAGGAACTCCTGCAATGATGTCACGAAGATGAGATGACGGACATCCAACCACCACAACCATCTTCCTTTGTGTCAGATATGATTGCAACCAGCAGAGGTTTTCTCTTAATTCCCATTGACTCCATTTTTGCTAGGTCACCTTGATGCCATTCTTGATCAAATGCTACCTTGATGTCGGGGACTATTACTCTCACCTCACCACTGGTATTTAGCTCTTTGGTCCATGTTTGCTCCGAAACTGACCAGATAGTTAACTTTAATAAAGGATCAAGCATCCCATGTGGGCTAGAAGCAGAGAGAAATAGGATCAGCAACAGGCCTCTTGGACTTCAAACCTGCTCAACCATTTAAAAATGATCATAATTGGTCTACACTGGTCTCAACTCAGCTGCAAGAGTTAACATATGAGAAATGTTTGATCGTTCTGGCCCAGTACTTGCTGGAGATTAGAAAAATGAGGGGTGATCTCATTCAAATTTATCAAATATTGGAAGGCCTAGATAGAGTGGACATGGAGAGGATGTTTCATATAGTGGGGGAACCTAGCGTCAGAGGGCCCGGTCTCAGAGAAGAGGGCATCACTTTAGAACAGAGATGAGGAGGATTTTCCTTAGCCATAGAGCAGTGAATCTGTGGAATTCATTACCATGGAAGGCTGTGGAGGCCAGGTCATTGTTAATAGTTAGAAGTTAATAGTTTTTTTTATCAATAAGAGTATCAAAAGTTATAGGAAGAAGGCAGGAGAATGGGGTTGAGAGGGATAATAATTCAGCCATGATGAAATGGCAGAGCAGACTTGATGGGCCAAATGGCTTAATTCTGCTATGACTTATGGTCTTATGGCCTTATGGTCAACTCATCATTTGTACCAATACCCCATAACACTCAAATCCTTGATCATTCATATGTTTATATCTCTCTGCTTTAAAAAGTTTAAGGATCTGTCCTCCAGCACCCTAGGGTGCAAGGCATTCTAGAGATACACTATCTTCTGAGGAAAGAAAATTCTGAGCACCTCAATTTGAAGTAACTAGCCTCTCATTCTCCAGCTGTCTCTGTTGGTTTCTCTTCCATGAATGAGAAAATCTCAACATCTACAGTATATTTAGGGTCATATATGCTTGAATAAAGTCACCTCTCATCCTTCTAAACTCCAAGGAATACAATCCCTAGCCTCCCTTGATGGGACAACTCTATCATTTCAGGAGTTAGCCAAGTCCATCTCCTTTGGACAGCCTCCAAGATTAGTTTTATTTGTCACAAGTACAGTGCATCGAGAGGTATTATCAAATGAGTGAGTGTTGTGCTGGACAGCTCACCAGTGTCATCACACTTCTGCTGCCAACATAGCTTGCCTACAACTCAATAACCTTTACTGTATGTCTTTGGAATGTGGAAGGACTCAGAGGAAATATGTGCAGTTATGGGGAGAACATACAAACTCCTCACATACATTGGCAGGAAGCAAACCTTGATCTGATTGTTGGCATTGTAATAGTGTTCTGCTACAGTGCTGCCTCTAATACCATCATAAAGGTAAGGGGACTAAAACTGTGTGCAGGTGTGACCTTACCAACACCCTGTACACCTCTGAGCATTCCCCACCATTGAGCATATCCACGAGGAGCACTGTTGCAGGGAAGCAGCATCAGGAATGGACAGGAGGAGGAGTATAGGAAACTGATACAGGACTTTGTGATATGGTGCAACTCAAACTACCTGCGTCTCAATATCACCAAGACCAAGGAGATGGTGGTGGACTTTAGGAGATCTAGGCCTCATATGGAGCCAGTGATCATTAATGGAGAATGTGTGGAGCAGGTTAAGACCTACAAGTATCTGGGAGTACAGTTAGACGAGAAGCTTGACTGGACTGCCAACACAGATGCCTTGTGCAGGAAGGCACAGAGTCGAATGTACTTCCTAAGAAGGTTGGCATCATTCAATGTCTGTAGTGAGATGCTGAAGATGTTCTATAGGTCAGTTGTGGAGAGCGCCCTCTTCTTTGTGGTGGCGTGTTGGGGAGGAAGCATTAAGAAGAGGGACGCCTCACGTCTTAATAAGCTGGTAAGGAAGGCGGGCTCTGTCGTGGGCAAAGTACTGGAGAGTTTAACATCGGTAGCTGAGCGAAGGGCGCTGAGTAGGCTACGGTCAATTATGGATAACTCTGAACATCCTCTACATAGCACCATCCAGAGACAGAGAAGCAGTTTCAGTGACAGGTTACTATCGATGCAATGCTCCTCAGACAGGATGAAGAGGTCAATACTCCCCAATGCCATTAGGCTTTACAATTCTACCGCCAGGACTTAAGAACTTTTTAAAAGCTATTATTAATGCTTTTTGAGATGGTGATTTAGATGCATATCATATTTTTTTTACTGAGTTAAGTATTGTATGTAATTAGTTTTGCTACAACAAGTGTATGGGACATTGGAAAAAAAGTTGAATTTCCCCATGGGGATGAATAAAGTATCTATCTATCTATCTATCTATCTATCTATCTATCTATCTATCTATCTATCTATCTATCTATCTATCTATCTATCTATCATCAAGTCCCTCAGCATCCAAGCTACACTCTCTTCTCAATGCTACAATGAGGATGGAGGTACAGAAGACTCCATCTGGTTCAGGAATAGTTATTACCTATCAACTGTCAGCCTCCTGGACTTCATTAACCATAAAACTGAATTGACTCCACAACCTATGGACTCACTTTTAAGGACCCTATAAATCATGTTCTCAATATTTATTATTATTATTATTATTATTTTCTATTTTTTCTCAGCTCAAGCACACTTATTTTTCAATTGCAAGGAACTTTTGGGCTCTTCTAGTGGCGTTCAGTATCATTATTGTTATTCTTAATTTTTTTTCTTATTGTACTGTATTTTCACTGTTTGCTGTTTTTTCCACATTGTTTGTTTGTCTGTCTTTGTATGTGTGCTGTTTTTCAATGGTCCTATTGTGTTCCATTGTACTTACTATGAATGACCGCAAGAAAATAAACCTCAGGGTAGTACATGGTGACATAAAAGTACTGTGATAATACGTTTACTTTGCACTAGGAAGTTGTGAACTTTGAACTGCTACAACAGCAACAAAACCTCCCAATTCCTAAACTTCAACCCTTATGCAGTCAAGGTCAACGTAACATTTGGCTTTTTAGCTTGCAGGACTTGCCTGCTAAGTTTTGTTGCTGTGATTCATGTGTTAGATCCGACAAGGGTGACAGATTTCTTTCCATGAAGGACATTAGTGAACCAGATGTGATTTTATAATCCTGTCTCTTTGTGGTCACCATTACTGAGGCTTGCTATAATCCCAGTCTTATTTAATGAATTGCATTTAAATTCCCAAGCTGTCACTGGGGGGGATTTGAACTCTCGTCTCTGGATCAGTGGTGCAGAATACTGGCTTCCAGTCCAGTAATTTGACTGCTAAGCTACTGTACCCTTTCTGAAGGGCACTCACTTTTTTTTTGTAGTTTAGACAATGCAGCAGCTAATTTGCACAAATCAAATTCAGCCTCAGAATTATTTATCACATGTACAAAAATATGTGTTAATGTAATGGTATTGCAGTGCCAGTGACCCAGGCTCAATTCCCACCACTGCCTAGAAGGCGTCTGTGGGTTCTCCCTGTGACTGTGTGGGTTTCCTCTGGGTGCCCTGGTTTCTCTCACATTCCAAAGGTGTACAGGTCACATGGGTGTAATTGGTTGGTGTGAGCTCATTGAGCCAGAAGGGCCTGTTACTGTGCTTTATCTCTAAAATAATTTATTTTTTAAATATAGAGTATATGTACATCCTAGTGTGTGTTGGTTGTTAATGCAATTGATGTATCTCTCTGCAACCTTTCCAGCACCAACATAGCATGCCGACAATGCTCAGCAGAGTAATACGTAACACAACAAACAGAACATACCAAGTAACAAAGCAACCACGGTGAAACATTCTGTTCCTCACTCACTCTATTCCAACTACACACAAAGTCCTCTGACCCCAAGAAAGGCCTCTAGCCTCCAGTGGACTAGTGGATTCAGAGACACTAGGCCCTGACTTCCTCAGCGGACTTGCAGAGTTTTCCAAACTTGGTGCTCCAGCCATTGGTGCTCCACTGGACTTGCAGTTGAACTTCAAACTTCAATCTGGACCTCTGATTGGCCTTTAGGCTTCGATCTGGGCCTCTGATTGGCCTTTAGGCTTTGATCTGGGCCTCTGATTGGTCTTCAGGCTTCGATCTGGACCTCTGATTGGTCTTCAGGCTTTGGTCTTCAATATCGACCCAGGACTCACAGATGGTAACAAATGAGGACCTTTGATGAGTGCCCAAATTCCAGGCCTCAAACGGCAGGCTCACCAATGATGGGATCCTGCAAACTCAGCCTTGAGCTCTGGTCATATCACACTACTGGCCATAAAATATTAGGCAGAGGCTTAGACTTAGACTTAGCTACTAGTCTGTCCTATGATTCCTCCTCATTCCTATTTGTAAACCATAACCTGAACCCTAAGTAAATCAAATTTCAAAGTAAATTTATTATCAAAGTGTGTGTATGTCACGATGTTCTACCCGAAGGTTCCTTTTCTTGTAGGCATTCACAGAAGAACAAAGAAATACAATGAAATCAATGAAAAACCACACACAAAGGCTATCAAGCAACTAACGTGCAAAAGAAGACAAACTGCGCAAATACAAAAAAACGATTTCAATTAATAAACTGTAAATAAATTATACATGAGTTGCAGAGTCCTTGAAAGTGAATCACTAGGTTGTGGAATTAGTTCAATGAATAGTGAAGTTATCCACAATAGTTCAGGAGCATACTGGGTGAAGGGTAATAACTGTTCCTGCACTTGATGGTATAAGATGTAAAGCTCCCTTCTCTGTCCCCAAAGCTATCCCCCCTACAAACCTAAAAGAAACCTAAAAAATAACTAAATCTGAGCTGCAATCTTGATGGAGACCATAGTTTGGCACATTATTGAACCTTTTAAAGGTTCTAGAAAAAAGCGACTGCTGCTGCAACCTTAAGTATTCCATTCTACAGTGCTTTTTTTGACTATATTGGTTTCCCTGTATGTTCCACCACCATTATCTTGAGTTCATACAAATTGCTGCAACTCAACTTCAAGTTCACATTGATTATTATTCAACCATTCACATGTGTATAACTAAGTGACACATCATTCCTCTGAGGTCAAGGTGCAAAACACAGTACACAAAGTCACACACAGCACATAGAGACTCAGTAGTAACTTTATTTGTTACCTTGGTACACCCGCTCATTAATGCACATATCTAATTAGCCAATTTCGTGGCAGCAACTCAATGTATAGAGGCATGCCGATATTGTCAAGAGGTTCAGCTGTTGTTCAGACCAGACAACAGAATGGGGAAGAAATGGGATCTAAGTGAATTTGATTGTGGAGGGATTCTTGGTGCCAGATAGGGCAGTTTGAGTATCTCAAAAATTGCTGATATCCTGGGATTTTCACGCACAACAATCTCTAGAGTTTACAGAGAATGGTGTGAAAACCAAAAGAAAAAACAATCCAGTGAGCTGCAGTTCTGTGGGTGAAAACACCTTGTTAATGAGAGAGGTCAGAGGGGAATGGCCAGAATGGTTCAAGCAGACAAGAAGGCGACCGTAACTCAAATAACCACACATTACAACAGTGATCTGCAGAAGAGCTTCTCTGAATGCACAACACGTCAAACCTTGAAGTGGATGGGCTACAGCAGCAGAAGACCACAGCACACACATTCAGTGGCCACTTTATTAGATACAGGAGGTACCAAATAAAGTGGCTGCGGCGTGTAGTTTTGATCCAGCACATACAGTTGCAGAATAATATTAACTGCACTGTAGCTCAACTCAGTCTTCATTCATTAATCAGTACCATGTCAAAGTCAAATAAATTTATTATCAAAGTACGTACAGTATATGTCATATACCACCTTGATATTCATTCTCTTGCAGGCATCAACAAGAAAATTTTTTAAAAGCAATAGAATTTATTTAAAAAGATAAATAAATAAAGGCTTACAAACAACCAATGTAAAAATTAAGATGAGTTGTGCTAATTAAAGTACCGGTAAGTAAATAAATAAATCATGCTGAGAACATGAATTGTTGAGTCTCTGAATGTCTGTTTGTAAGTTGTGGAATCAGTTCAGTTTTGAGGTGAGAGAAGTTATCCATGCCAGTACAGGACACGAATGGTTGTAGGGTAATAGCTGTTCCTGAACCTGGTGATGTCGAACTAAGGCTCCTGTATGTCCTGCCCAGTCGTAGAAGTGAGAAGAGTCCTTAATGATGGGTGCTGCTTTCATGTGGCAGTACTCTTTATAAATGTGCTCAACGCTGGGAAGAGCTTTGGCTATGAAGGGCCGGTCTTCACTTATTCACTGTCTGACAGATCTGAAGGTTCTTAAGGCAGTTTTCAAAACACTTGTTGGCTTGGCTCCCTCCAATTCTATTAACCCTCAGAGTGTTACAACATCACCATCACACATCACACAACACTGCACAATACATAGAAGAGGAGACCAATTGTGTATCATTAAACATCATTGGATTAATCAGGTCCCTTTCACTCATCTAAACTCCAGTAAAAGGAACCTGTAAGAAACCTCAGAAGAGTAGTGAACTCTACAAGAAGCACTGCCTCAAGAAGGCAACATCCAACATCAACATCCCGTAACAACCAATGTGCATATATTTTCAATGCTATCATCAAGCAGGAGATACAAATGCATGAAGTCCCACACCACCAGGTTTAAGAACAGTAACTTCCCATCAACCAGTCCATTCATCACCCAGCTGGCAAAACCCTAATCATCACCACAGTTTATCAACACTATGACTTTAAAATGTACCATTTTGATTCTAATTGTTTTTTTACTTCTTTTAACCAATATGATTATTTTTTTTTATTTATAGTTTGCTTGCGAATTCTGCTTATATGATGCTATGTGCCTGTGATTAATCTATTCATTACACCTCAAAGTTCAAAGTCCAAAGTAAATTATTATCAAATATGTACATGTCACCATATACAACCCTGAGATTCATTTTCTTCCAGGCATTCACAGTAGATCAAAGGAATGCAATAGAATCAATGAAAGACCACACATAAACAGGCTGACAAGAAACCAATGTGCAAAAGATGACAAACCATGCAAATGAATTATACACACGCACAAATATATAAATAAAAAGAATGATGAATGAATGAATGAATGAATAAAGAAATAGATAAATAGATAGGCAGATATGTAGATAGATAGGTATATAAATAGATAGATAAATAAGTAAGCAGAGAGATAAATAAATAAATAATAGATAGATAATCAAGTGCCTGAGTTGTAGAGTCCTTGAAAGTAAGTCCGCAAGTTATAGAATAAGTTCAGAGTTGAGGTGAGTGTGAGGTGAGTTTGCACCTGTGCATATGGCAATAAACTTGACTTTGACTTTGAGATATAAGACTGGTGGATAACATTCAATACTTCCCCCACCATGCTGTCTAGATGTGGTAAGCAAGAAACTGCTGGACATAAAGAACTCTCTTTGGTTCAACCAGTTTATTTGAAACAATTAATTATTTAAGGATAGGAGAAATCTGCCTTCCATAGTCAGCCTTCACTCTCCACAGCTCCCGATCTACAAATGCGGAAGAATCTCAAAGGCCCTGTGGAATAGCAAGCACAACAGCCATGTCAAAGGTAGATGAGCCTGGGCAAAAAGTGTTGACCCTGCCGTAAAATGAAGATAATTAAAATTCCTCATCGCTCTGTTGGGTCTTTAACTCAAGCTCTGTACCATGCTCTTTGGATTCACAGTGAAGTAAGTTATTGCCCTTTGGTATTTTGCTCTTCAACACAAACTAAACAAAAAAATGTGCTTTTGCTACAGCAGCACACAGCACACTTCTATACGTACATGGCAGAGCACATTCATTAGCCGAAAATATATCGTGATGAAAAATCGGCACATCTTGTTCAGTTTAGGATGCTGAAGATGATTATTCCTGGATTGCGGCTGTGTGAAGAAAACATACAGAATACCTCATAAAGTATTTATAGCTGAGGACACTCTAATAAAACTCAGTGCTGTAATAACTCTGTAGTTATTGTCAGAGCAGAAGATATGGAAATGCTTCACTCGCACACAACAATAGATGTGACAATGATAAATGGTGGTTATTTTAAATCGCCTAAACAGCCCGGGTCTCTACACTGTATTTTAAATGTTATCAAATGTTATTTTTTTTCCTGAGATCTGCCACATGAAATTGCTTCATGTCATGCTTTTCTGGTGATATAACCTAGTCTAGACTTGCAACCAAGAATTCCTAATATTATTTTGCAACTGAATGTTCAACCATAGCTATAAATGCTATGTGCTGTGTGTGACTGTATGTACTGTGTTTTGCACTTGGTCATGAAAAAATTGCTTTCATTTAACTGTACAGTTGAGTGACAATGAACTTGAATTTGAATTCTCTCATTTTGTCTATCCATACATTCTCCAGGCTGCAAATCCTTTACCGAACTAGATGTTAATGTGAAATCCTTCAGGATAGATGTCAAATCTGACCCCTTCTGCATATGAGGAGGATTTGCAATTATTGTTTAGGAGTTATAGCAAAATTCTGCTTAACTTCTGTCCTTCACTGTTATCAAAATTAGCTGGTTTGTTTCTGGTGTATGATAACTTACTGTTATAGCTACTCGACTAATATCCAGTAAAATAGCTTAATGATCTGAATTCAAATTTCTGCTGGGCTAACACAGCAGCATTTGAAGCAGAACGGTGGCATAGTGGTTAGTTCTTTGCCTTACAGCAGCCAGATGCAAGATCGGGGTTCAATTCTCATCACTGTTGGTAAGCTTTTGTATGTTCTCACTGTGACTGCATGGACTTCCTCCTGATGCTCCAGTTTCTTCCCACGTTCTAAAGATTTATGGTGGCTGATGCATTACAGGCTTTCTATTTTTGTGCCTCTCCAAGAGGACCATAACTTTAACATGGTTTGGAGTCATGCATGCTCCAGTGACCTGGAGAGCTATGTTGTCCGGAATCAGGGCTTTATGCTTTGGCTCTTGATAGGATCACCCCTGCCTAACTGGTCAAAGGGTAGAGAACAGACTAAGAGCGGTTCACCTGTCCTCCAGGTTCAGGAGTTCAGCTCAGGGCTAACAACAAACATTAAACAAATTTTTTACAGAAACAGCAGTGAAGAATCCTTCTACATTTGTGTGCAACTGTATTCCTGAGTCTCCATCAAGGACAGTTGTGAAAACTAAGGGGAAGTTACTGGTGTGATGATAGAAGCCCTGAATGCTGCCAGAGATAGAGGATCTTTGCTGACCTAAATGCCTGTGGGGTAATAGGCAGGAAGTCAGTATATCGGTGCCAGAAGCACGGCAACACTTGCAGGCTGTTCAACACAATCTTTGCTGATTTGACTTGATGCAATGCAATGCATTTCACTGATTGTTACGATGTACTTGTGAAAACAAAGCTGATCTTATCTCTTTTCTATTTAGGGGCTGAATTCAAATTGTGTAACACTATTACAGATTGGAGCATCGGAGTTTGGAGTACAGGGTAAAGCAATTGGTGGAAACGTACAGAATTCACAGCCACCAACATTGAGTTGGGTTTTCACTTTAGGAGACTGGTCTGACATGAAAGGTTTTAGCACACCTAGGTTTGGAGTTCACTAAATGTGTTACAGATTTTTTCTTAAACATTAAGCACAAAAGAGAGGCATATGAAATACAATGTTGGAAAATGCATGGTCATGCACTTTGGTAGAAGATAGATAAAGGGGATGTAGTGGATGTTATATATTTAGACTTTCAATAGGCTTATGAAAAGGTCCCATACATAAGGCTGTTTACAAGTTAAGAGCCCATGGGCAAGAAAGTGGTAAATGAAATACAATGTTGGAAAATACATGGTCATGTACTTTGGTAGAAGAGATAAATGAGCAGGCTTTTTTCTAAACAGGGAGATAATCCAAAAATCTGCAATGCAAGGGGACTTGGGAGTCCTTGTGCAGAACACCATAATGGCTAACTTGCAGATAGAGTCAGTGGTGAAGAAGACAAATGAAATGTTAGCATTCATTTCAAGAGGTCTAGAATACAAGAGAAGGGATGTTATGCTAAGGATTTATAAGGCACTGGTGAGGCCTCACCTTAGGTATTGCGAACAGTTTTGGCCTTCTCATCTAAGAAAAGATGTGCTGGCATTTGGAGAGGCATCAGAGGAGGTTCACTAGAATGATTATGGGAATGAAAATATTATCAGACGAGGAGCATTTGATAACTTTGGGTCTGTACTCGCCAGAATTTAGAAGGATGAAGGTGGATCCTATTGAAACCTTTTGAATGTTGAAAGGCCTAGACAGAGTAGATGTGGAAAGGATGTTTCTCATGGTGGTGGAGTCTTGGACAGACAAGTTAGCCTCAGAGTAGAGGGGCGTCCATTTAAAACAGAGAAGCGAAGAAATTTCTTTAGCCAGATGGTGGTGAATTTGTGGAATTTGTTACTACAGGCAGCTGTTTAGGGAAGGTTATTTAGTGTATTTAAGGTAGAGATTGATAGGTTCTTGACTGAATATGACATCAAACGTTATGGAGAGAAGGCTGGGAGGAGGACTGAATATGGGAAAAAAAGCATCAGTCATGAATGAATGGTGGAACAGACTCGATGGGCTAAACTGTCTAATTCTGTTCCTATATCTTATGGTCTTACAGACCTAGTGCATTATTCACAAAGGGCCAGGATACAGGTACAAACACAAGAAACAGTACAGATGCTGGAAATCTGGTCCAATAACTTCCTCACATCGACTCTGTAAGCTTACTGAACTGCAGGACAAATTTGCAAACCTCACAAAGCCCACATCCTCCACTACAGTCACAAAACATGGGGTCGAGCACCACACTTCTACAACCGGCCAGCCAATCCATGCGTGCGCGTGTAGACTGGACCCAGGAAAGCTGGCAACCATGAAGGCTGAGTTTGACAATATGGAAAGGCTTGGCATTGTATGCTGTTCAGTAAGTCCAGTGGTGGCTGCCACCTATGTGGCAATTACTGACACCTTTACATGGCCATCACCCCCGATCTTTACACAGACCCACACATCCAAGAGTTTTCGGCACATTTAGCCGGGAAGTTAATTTGTTCCAAAGTCAGTTTATTTAGGGTCTACTATCAGATGCCTGTGTGCTCATAGGACATTCTCAAGATGGCTGTGATAACCCAACTTGACCTCTTTTAGTTTCTGTGCCTGCCATTTGAGCTGAAAATTGCAGTGCAGACTTTCCAATGGCTAATGGACTCTGTATTAAGAGACTCAGATCTCCTTTTTGTTTACCTGGATGACATGCTTGTCACCGGAGCATCCAAATTTGTACATGAATCTCATCTTCTCACATTTTTTGAGCGCTTAAGCCAATACAAGCTGATTATTAACCCTGCTGAATGCCAGTTTGGTTGTCAGCCATTGACTTCCTTGGCCATCGCATCTCTGCAGAAGGTGCGAAACCCCTCCCATCAAACGTAACCACTATTATGAATTTCCCACTGCCCTAAAGTACTAAAAAACTGCAGGAGTTTCAAGGTATGGTTGTACACTCCAAAGATCTGAAAGAGGTATCTGAAGAGATTGTGGACGCTTAGTAATGATCTTTCAAGAATCACTAGTTTCTGGACTAGTGATATTGGAGTTGATTATTAAGGATGAGGTCTCAGGGTTCTTGGAGGCACATGGTAAAATTGGCCATAGTCAGCATGGTTTCCTCAAGAGAAAATATTGCCTGACAAATCTGTTGGAATTTTTTGAAGAAATAAGAAGCAGAATGGACAAGGGAGAATCAGCTGATATTGTGCATTTGGATTTTCAGAAGGTCTTTGACAAGGTGCCCCACATGAGGCTGCTTAACAAGCTACATGCTCATGGTGTTACAGGAAATGTGCCAGTATGGGTAATGCAGTGGCTGATTGGCAGGAGGCAAAGAGTGGGAATAAAGGGAATCTTTTCTGGTTCTCTTCCAGTGAGAAGTTGTGTTCCATAGGGGGTTGTGTTGGGACTGATTTTTTATGTTACATGTCAATGATTTGAATGATAGA
Organism: Hemitrygon akajei; assembly: GCF_048418815.1. NCBI lineage: Eukaryota > Metazoa > Chordata > Chondrichthyes > Myliobatiformes > Dasyatidae > Hemitrygon > Hemitrygon akajei. Next base: position 35,356,494 of record NC_133138.1, on the reverse strand, counting down.
ATCAATGGTTTTGTTGCAAAGTTTGCAGACAATATGAAGAGAGATAGAGGGCAGGTAGTTTTGATGAAGTAGAGAGGCTGCAGAAGGACTTATGTGGATTCAGAGAATGGGAAAAGAAATGGCAGATGGAATACAGTTCTGGTAAATGTATGGTGATGCACCTAGGTAGAAGAAATGAAAGGGTTGATTATTTTCTAAATGGAGAGAAAATACAAAACAGAGGTGCAATAGGACTTGGGAGTGCTTGTGCAGGATTCCCCAAAGGTTAATTTGTGGATTGAGTCTGTAGTGAGGAAGGCAAATGCAATGTGAGCATTCATTTCAAGAGAACTAGAATATAAAAACAAGGATACAATGTTGAGACAATAAAGATATGGTGAAGCCTCACCTGGTACATTGTGAGCAATTTTGGGTCCCTTGTCTTTGAAAGGATGTGCTGAAAACTGAAGTGGGTTCAAAGGAGGTTCACAAAAATGATTCCAGGATTGAATTGCTTGTCATGTGAAGAGTATTTGATAGCTCTGGGCTTGTATTTGTTAGAATCAGAAAAATGAAGGGTGACCTCATTGAAACCTATCGAATGGTGATAGAGTGGATGTGGAGGGGATGTTTTGTATAGTAGCAGAGTCTAAGGCTAGAGGACACAGCCACGGAATAGAGGGGAGTCATTAAAAAAAACATAGATAAGGAGGAATTTCTTTAGCCAGAGAGTTGGCATCTGTGGAATTCTTTGTCACAGGACATGAGTCAAGAGGACATGAGTTGAGAGTTAGGGGGCAAAATTTAAGGGTAACACGAGGGGGAATTTCTTTACTCAGAGAGTGGTAGCTGTGTGGAATGAGCTTCCAGTAGAAGTGGTAGAGGCAGGTTTGGTATTGTCATTTAAAGTAAAATTGGATAGGTATATGTACAGGAAAGGAATGGAGGGTTATGGGCTGAGTGCGGGCCAGTGGGACCAAGTGAGAGTAAGCATTTGGCACGGACTAGAAGGGCCGAGATGGCCTGTTTCTGTGCTGTAATTGTTATATGGTCATATGGTTATAGGCAGCTGTGGTGGCCAAGTCATTGGATATATTTAAGACAGAGGTTGATAGATTCTTGATTGGTCGGGGTATAAAGGGATACAGGGAGAAGGCAGGAGAATGGGGTTGAGAAGAAAACTGAATCAGCCATGATGAAATGGAGGAGTGGACTCGGTGGGCTTCTATATCTTATGATCTAATGGTCAGGCTTTACTTCCTCTTCCGATATGACATCTCCTATGAAAGTAGGTGTCTTAACCCCAAACTCACATTTTTCTTTGTTTAATCTGATATTGACGTTCATTGTTGCATCAAGCACTTGTCTCAATCGTGCATCATGTTGATCCTTGGTGGACCCCCAGATGTTGATACCATCCATCATAGTCTTGACACCAGGTATGCCCTCAAAGATCAGGTGGATGGTTTTGTGGGTGACTTCTGGTGTGGACAGAATCCCATATAGTAGTCGATGAAAACGATGTCTTCCATGTGGCGTGTTAAAGGTGCACAGTCTCAAACCTGCCTCATAAAACTTCATCTGCCAAAACCCAGAGAACACGTCAAGCTTGCACCAGCAAACCGGGACAAGATCTCCTCCCATGTTGGCAATTTAAAATGCTCTCTCTTGATGGCTTTATTGAGATCTCTTGGGTCTAGACATATCTGCAATGCTCCATTTTTCTTTTTCAGAATGCACAGTGAGCTCACCTAATCTGATGGTTCTTCAATTTTCTGTCTGACATTTATGTATTCCACGTGTGCTAGTTCTTGTTTAAATTTGTCTCTAAGTGCAAACGGAACACCTGCATGCGTGGACAACAGGAGCTATTGTCTCATCTACATGCATTTTGTGTACACAAGGTAAGCATCTGAGTCCCTCAAAGATATCTGTGTACACTTCCATGAGTGTGTGTGGTCATCCATTGACTGTGTAAGTCAGTACAAAAATTCTTTTCACCAAGTTGAACTTTTCATATGCACGCAGATGTTATATTGACTGTAATCTCTTTTCTATAATCAGTGGCTGTGCCTTTAGATGCTGCCTTTTGTGCTTGAAGATCACTGTACAACCTCCTTTTACTGAAATGTTTTCTCCAATATAGCCTGTCACTTTTAACTTCACTGGGAAAATCTTGCTCTTTACGTTGTCAGTCTTGTAATCATCCAGGCATAATAGATTTACCTGGGGTCCAGTGTCAATCTTGAATGAATTACTGTCTCATTCACAGTCACTGGAACAATCCATTCCATCTTACCAGCACCAATAGTCTGTATGAATCTACAATAACTTCCTCGGTTTCCTCAGCAAGCATGCGCACCTTTCTTTCGGTAGTCCCGGCTTTGCAGCACTTTGCAAAATGTATCGTCTTCCCACAATTATTGCAGGACTTTCCATAAGCAGGACTTATCTACCTCCACATTACTGCATTTGCTGTTTGAACCTTCATTTTTGCTTTGCCATTGCTTTGGGAAACACCTTGTTCTCTGCCCCTCAGTTTTCACAGCATGCACTGTCGTATCTGCCCATTGCAAATCCTTAGCTTGTGCTCATGTGATCTCTGCTGTCCTACACATATCCACAGTCTTCTTCCATGTCAAATCTTTTTCATGGAGCAATCTTTCCCTTAGTCCATTATCAGGGATTCTGCAAGCTATTCTGTCTCTTACTAGCGAGTCTCTCAAATCTCCAAACTCACAGGACTTACTCAGTATGTGAAGCTCCGCTAGGTATTGTTCAAAGCTAACATCTTGTTTCTGCTCATAGGAAAAAATATTACGTCTCTTAAAAGTAATGTTTTTACTGGATACAATATAGTCCTCAAATTTTGTCTTCAGAGTGTCCAATGTAAAGACTTTCTCATGATTTTGACAGCTGTTATAGATGCCCAAAGCATCTTCACCAATTACATGAAGAAAAACAGATGCTTTCAATTTTTCATCAGTCCCTTCTGCTCTGTTAGTCACCATATATATAGAATAGCTGCTTGAGGCATTTGCAGATATCAGTAAGATTGCCAGTAAACTGTACAGGTGTGGGAGGAATTAGGCTATCCATGATGACAACCCTCAGTCTCTCTTGGTTAATTCAGGAACTATGTGCTCACTTGGCTTGATGGCCATTTGACCGTCATAGGCATCTCTTTCTTAGTCACACAATCTACTCATTTACCCTCTGTGTTTAATCCTCATGCTGTCTTCTGACACCATGTCATACTTGCTCTTAATAAAGACAAACAGCATGGGTAAACGTAAGAACACTTTATTTACAGAAATAGCTTCAGTTCAACACTAACCATGTGTGACCAGCTCACCAATGTAATTTCCGGTTCCGGGTGAACTATCGCATCACCCACTGGGGACAGAATTCTTTATTATGTACACACATAATAACTTAATTAAGACCTACAGCTAAAACACCTTATCCATGGAAGTATTGTAACAGACTCGTGAAGATGTCTAACACTGAACTGTTCTCTGTATTGGCTTAGCAAGTTCTTCATTTCAGCACACGGTTATTGATGGGTAATAACTATTGGCCTTGCCAACAGTAGCCACAACAATTGACATATTCAGACCATAAGACCTCTTTTTAATGTAAGACCTCCTTAACATATGAAGAGCATTTGATGGCTCTGGGCCTGTAAGTGTTGGAGTTTAGAAGAATGAGAGGGTTCTCATTGAAACCTATTGAATATGAAAAGGTCTGGATAGATTGGGTGTGGAGAGGATATTTCCTACAGTGAAGGAGTCTTGGACCAAAGCGCACAGCCTCAGAAAAGAGGGACATCCATTCAGAACAGTGATGAGGAGGAACTTCTTTAGCAAAAGAGTAGTAAATCTGTGGAATTTATTGTCACAGGGAACTGTGGAGAACAAGTCATTGGATATATTTAAAATGAAGGCTGATAGGTTCTTGATTAGTCAGGGTGTCAAAGATTACAAAGAGAAGGTGGGAGAATGGGTTTGAGATGGATAATAAATTGACGGCATCGTAGTGTAGTGGTTGGCGCAATGCTTTACAGTACCAGTGACCTGGGTTCAATTCCCACTACTGCCTGTAAGGAGTATGCATGTTCTCCCCGTGACAGCATGGGTTTCCTCCAGGTGCTGCAGTTTTCCTCCAAAGACATACCGGTTGATCGGTTAATCTGTCATTGTAAATCGTCCCGTAATTAAGCTAGGGTTAAATCGTGGGGGGATAGGGTGGTTGCTGGGTGCCATGGTTTGAAGGGCCAAAGGGCCTATTCCACACTGTATCTCAATAAATATATAACTAAATCAGCCATGATGAAATAGCAGAGCAGACTCGATGGGCCAAATGACCTCATTCAGCTCCTCTATCTCATGGTCTTTACAGAAATTTATACTAGGTTTTAAGTACTTGCTTAGTTGTAACAAGACACCAACAGGTCTTTAAAAAGTGTTGTATGGATGTTAGTCAGGTTTTCTTCAAACAGCCTCTTAACAGTATCTACCTTTCCCACATAGGGAGTGACCATCTGTATTATTTTAATCATTGTACACATTGTAAGATTAGCTCTGTGATTTGAAAAAGAACGATAACCATTCAGCTGAAGGAGAAAAACACCATTATGCACTCGCTATCAGCCTAAGGTTTAAATAAATCCCTTACATCTATTTAGGCTCAAACATTAAGAAAAGCAATTAATAAGCTCGATTCATCCATAAATAAACTGTGTTCCGGCCATTAACAACCTCTATTACAACACATCTATACTGATGGGATGGAGGACAAAGAGTCCTTCTGAGGGGCAATCCAAAATTGTGTTTTAATATTTAATGCTTATTAGTTCATCCAAATGGACACAAAATGATTAAAGAGGGGAAAAAATTAAACATAAAGATTGAATAATACATAATGATTATAAGAAAATTACAGCTTGATTATGCAAAGATGAGTTCTTAGATCAAACAACTAGTTTATCGCGAGCAAGAACAGCTGAATTGAAATTGCACTTTCTCATGCTAATAATGATTATGGAGAACATGTACAGAAGAAAATCTGCAGATGCCGGAAATCCAAGCAACACACACAAAATGCTGGAGGAACTCAGCAGGGCAGGCAGCATCTATGGAAAAGAGTACAGCTGACATTTCAGGCCAAGACCCTTCAGCAGGACTGAAATGTCGACTGTACTCTTTTCCACAGATGCTGCCTGGCTTGCTGAATTCCTCCAGCATTTTGCATGGAAAACATGTAATGGGAAAGAATATTTGTCCATCCATCCACCCCAGCCCCTTCCAATCCTATTTACGCTTTGCATTTCAAATCTCACTTGCTCCTCTTGATCTACTGCTCTGAGTTGCTTTCTTTGGAATGAGGAAAGCTGGAGGGGATTTAATCGAGGTGTATAAAGTTTCCTATGGTGGGAGAGACTAATACCTAAGATCACAGCCTCAAGATAGAGGGTCATCCTTTTAGAAATGAGATGAGGGGGAATTTCTTTAGCCAGAGAGTAGGGAATCCGTGGAATTGGTTTTCACAGTTGGCAGTGGTGGCCAAGTCATTGGGTATATTTGAGGCAGAGGCTGATAGATTCCTGATTGGATATGGAAGGGGAAGGCAGGAGACTGACACTGAGAAAGAAAATGGATCAGCCATGATGAAATGGCAGAAATGACTTGATGGGCCAAATTACCTAATTTGCATCATATGGTCTTATAGTCTTGTGGCATAAGGTCTCTAGTAATCTAGGTAAGATAAAGAAAAAGAGTACTTACCTTAGCAATGAGAACAATAACAGATCTTTTGGCTATTAATGTAACAAATGCAATCAAACGGCAAGCTGAAGGGGATAATTGACTAGAGTCCATCACTGGTAATCCAAGAATTGCAGTAATAGGATGAGGTTGTAAATCAATACACAAAACTGCTGAAATAATATCAAAAATATCTTTCCGATATTTTTCCAAAAGAGGACAAGACCAGAACATATGTGTATTTATTTAAATGGAAAGATTCTAATCCCCCTACTACATTTCAATGGTTTTCCCAAGCTATAACATGTTTAAACTTGGAAAAAATTAGGAGTGGCACTATCGACCCTTTGGTTAAATTTGAAGAAATTTGGAGGCCATTTATTCAATATTTTCATATGATGTAAGCTGGACTTTTCCGAATCCTTCTCAATAACTTTTTGTCCGTTTATGGAGGAGCAGAGTTAATGACAAATAATGATTTTAACTGATGAAACATGGCAGCCCAGCTTTGTTTTTCGTTTTTTTTTTAGTTTAGGGGGACTTTTTTTTCTTGTAAAAAAATTTTTTGGGATCTTTTTCATGTTTAGTTACTAAGAGATTGGGAGGCTTCGATTACATATGTTACTCAGAGTCTGTTTCTGTATACGTTAACCGTTATTAATGTAATCCCGATCTCTTTGCATCATTATCATTGTTATGTTTCTCTACTCAAAACTCAGTAAAAAAAGATTGAGAAAGAAAGAGAATGATAACGGAGTGCATTGGGGTTGCTAATTGGCTCAAGGTTTCGAGGGTTGTCAGCGAGCACAGAAACTGACCCATCAGTCCAACTGGTCCATGTTGACCAAGATTCCCATCTATCATTTCTAGTTCTATTTTCCTGTAGTTGCCCTATATCCCTCAAAACTGTTTTTCATTATAAAAGACCTTCACCATCTTGGGTAGGCCCTCTTCTTTTACAACCGTCAGAGAGGAGGTACCAGTGTTTGAAGACCCACACTCAATTTTTTAAGAAGAGCTTTTCCCCCTGCACCATCTGATTTCTGAACAGAAAATGAACCCATCAATATGATCTCATTATTCATCTTTTGCACTATTTATTTTGTATCTTATAGTAATTTTTTATGTCCTGTGGTTTTCTGCTGCCACAAAATAAAAAATATGACAACTGTGACCCCAGCCATTATCAATGCTCTTCAGAGATTGGCGTCAGTGGTCACAGAACCAGGACTTGTGATATACACCAGTTGCTCATCCACTACCTGTTCCCATGGCTTCACATGACCCTTATCGGGGAGGCTAAGCAGGTGCTACATCTTGCCCAAGGGTGACCTTCAGGCTAACAGAGGGAAGAAATGCCTTACACCTCCTCTGGTAGAGACATATCTCCACCTTGTCACCCAAACTTGAAGGGTCACAGCTGCTGAAAAACAGATCAAGATCTGGAAGATTAACCTCAATAACCCACTGTTACCCAATGTGTTCTTCATAGACCATTGAATCTAAACTCCTAGCATTCAATGATGTGCTTTTTCCTTCTGAGCACTGGCAGGCTATTTGATTGTGTGGAGGGTGGGGATGTCATGTGGATGGTGGGGGTGCCATGTGGATGGGAGGGTAATGATATTTGGATGCACAGTCTTGCACATTTTTTGGGATCTCTGGTTAACTGCTCCATGAATACAAACCTCAGAACTGTACTCATGCATCAGGTTGCAATTAATTTTGTAAACCATTGGGAGACAATACAAAAGCCTGAAAGCATGCATCAGGCTCAAGACAGCTTCTGTCCCACTGTTATCAGACTCCTGATCGGACCTGCTGTACAATAAAGATATAATGACACAGTATACTATAATGTGCAAAAGGGCGCATATATATAGTTTTGACTTTTGCCCACTACATAGCAATTTTACATATTGCACTGCTAAGCCCCCAGTTCAAGGTCACGTACAGCCATGGGAGCTGAGCACGTACAGCCATGGTCACATGAGCAGCTGATGCATATCTCAAGACCTTGTTATGCGACCACTAGCACCAGACATACAATTTCTGAAGTGCATTGACAATGGCTGGGGTCATCCATCTTGTCAAGACACTGCCCAGAAGAACTCAATGGCAAGCCACTTCTGTAGAAGAATTTGCCAAGAACAATCATGGTCATGGAACCATGATCACCCACATCATACGACACGGCACATAATGATGATGATGATGATGCTCAATACATGCGACACAATATTGAACTAACACTATATTCCGTATTCGGTTATTGTTTTTCCTTCTGCCCACCTTGAGTGACCAATGCTAGTGTAGCAGTTAGCTTAACTCTTTATAGTGCCAGCGATCACTGATCATGATTCAGCTCCCGTCACTCTCTGTCAGGAGTTTGTATGTTCAGTTTGTGATTATGTGGATTTTGTCCGTGTGCTCTGGCTTCCTCCCACGTTCCAAAGGCATATGGTTCTGCTGGGGTTAGTGAGTTGCGGGCATGTTATATGTTGGCGCCGGAAGGGTGGCAGCACTTGTGGGCTGCCCCAGCACAATCTTCAGTGTGTGTTGGTCATTAACAGAAATGATGCATTTCACTGTACATTTCGATGTATTGTTATTGTTGTCCCTCTCCGCACCTTGTGCACATTGGCTGGTAACCTTTGCCATTTCCTTAGCATCTTCTCTGTTTTTTTATGAGGCCAAGTTGCTCTCTCGACATACACCCCAACATGGATGGAAAGCGTGCAAAGAGGCGGCTGGATTTGAACCTGGGATCCACTTGGCTCGAAGACCACTGCGGATGCCACTACATCTCTGGTCAGCTATATTTCAAAGGTTTCAAAAGTACATTTAATGTCAGAGAAATGTATACAATATACATCCTGAGAATCCTTTTCTTCACAACTATCCATGAAAACAGAGGAGTGCCCCAAAGAATGAATGACAGTTAAATGTTAGAAACCCAAATCCCCTCTAGCTCCCCCCTCCCATACGTAAGCAACAGCAAAGCAGCAATAACCCCTCCCCCACCAGCAAAAAAAAGTATTGGTCCCCTCCCCCCATCGAGCACTCAAACGTGCAGCAAAGCATCAGTAAAGACACGGACTTGCAGTACCCCAAAGACTACTTGCTCATCCGTTAATTCGACATACCACAGGCTCTCTCTCTCTCGAATAAGGGAATAAGAAGTGTCCCCATTTCACATGTATATCTCGATATAAAGCTGACAACAAAAGCTAATTTTTTTCAATCTTTGATGGGTTTTTTGGAATGATCTGTCGGGATAACATGCAAACAAAAACTTTTCACTGTGACTGAGTACAGACGACAATAGTAAATCACTTAGCAGTTACGAATAAAACATAGCATTGTCCTAGCCTGCAGTAATCATCTCCATGCATCAAGTATAAATGTTGCACCATCTATTACATCAGCAATAAAAATAAATTTATAGAGAACCTATATGAGGGTGAACTATCCAATAATACATAGTAGGATACTAATTTTTTTTTCAGTTATTTAAAGAGTAAAAGGGAGGTGAGAGTTGATATTGGACCACTGGAAAATGATGCTGGTTTTGTAGTAATGGTTGACAAAGAAATGGTGGATGAACTTAAGAAGTACTTTGCATCAGACTTCACTATGGAAGACATAAACAATGTGCCAGAGGTCCATGAGTGTCAAGGAGCAGGAGTGAGGGCCATTGCTATTACAAAGGAAAAAGTGCAAGGCAAACTCAAAGATCTTAAGGTGGATAAGTCATCTGGACAAGATTGGCTACATCCCAGGTTTCTGAAAGAGGTTGCTGAAGAGATAGCAATGCATTAGTTATGATCTTTCAAGAATCACTTGAATCTGGTATGGTTCGAGAGCACTGGAAACTTGTATATGTTACTCCACTCTTTAAAAAGGAAGGAAGGCAAAAGAAAGAAAATTATAGGCCGGTTAGCCTAACCTCAGTTGTTTGGACAGTGTTGGAGTCCATTATTAAGGATGTTCCATTATTAAGTCCATTATTTTTGGGTTACTTGGAGACTAATGATAAAATAAGTCAAAGGCAGCATGGGTTCTGTGAAGGAAAATCTTGCCTGACAAATCAGTTACAGTTCTTTGAGGAAGTAACAAGCAAGGTGGACAAAGGAGAGGCAGTGGATGTCATTTACTTGACCTTTAGAAGGCATTTGATAAAGTACCACACATGAGGCTACTTAATAAGATAAAATCCCATGGTATTACAGGAAAGATACTAGCATGGATAGAAGATTGGCTGACAGGCAGGAGGCAGTGAGTGAGATTAAAGGGGGCCTTTATTGGTTGGCTGCAAGTAACTAGTCGTGTTCATTAGGGATCAGTATTCAGACCACTACTTTTCATATTGTTTGTCAATAATTTAGACAATGGAATTGATGGCTTTGTGGCAAAGTTTGTGAATGATACGAAGGGAGGGGTAGGTAGTGGAGGAAGCAATGTGATTACAGCAGGATTTAGACAAATTGGAAGAATGGGTAAAAATGTGGCAGATGGAATACAGTATTGGGAAATGTTTGTTAATACATTTTGTTCAAAGGAACAATAGTGCAAACTATTATCTAAATGTGGAGAAAGTTCAAATACCAGAGGTGCAGAGGGACTGGGGAGTCCTCGTGGAAGACTCCCAGAAGATTAATTTACAAGTTGAGTCTGTGGTAAAGAAGGGAAATGCAACATTGGCATTTATTTCAAGGGGAATAGAATACAAAAGCAACGAGATAATGCTGAGCATTTATAAGACACTAGTCAGACCTCACTTGGAGTATTGTCAACAGTTTTGAGCCCCAAATCTCAGAAAGGATGTGTTATCATTGGAGAGAGTACAGAGGAGGTTCACGAGAATGATTCTGGGAATGAAACTGTTAACATATGAGGAGCATTTGGCAGCTTTGGGTCTGTACTCACTGGAATTTATAAGAATGAGGGGCGATCTCATTGAAACCTAACGAATGGACAAAGTGGATGTGGAGAGGATGATTCCAGTGGTGGCAGTGCTAAAGGGCACTGCTTTAAAACTGAGGGTCAACTGTTTAGAAGAGAGGTTAGGAGGAATTATTTTTAGCCAGAGAGTAGTGAATCTCTGGAATTCTCTGTCACAGACTGCAGTGGAGGCCAAGTCTTTGGGTATATTTAAAGCGGAAGTTGATAGCTTCTTGATTCAACAGGGAATCAATGAATATGGTGAGAAGACAGATGTATGGGGTTGAATGGGATCCAGGATCAGCTATGATAGAGTGGCAGAGCTGACTCGATGGGCTGAATGGCATAATTTGCTCCTATGTCTTATGGTCTAACCTCTGACAATCCATCTCAAAGGGATTTATAGACAATGAGCCATGTTCTTAATCAAAGGTCAAAGGTCCAATTTAATGTCAGAAAAATGGATACAATATACATCCTGAAATGCTTCTTCTTCACAAACATTCACAGAAACAGAGAAGTGCCCCAAAGAATGAACAACAATAAAACAAGAGAACCCCAAAGTCTCCCACCCAGCTCCCCACTCCCGCGTGTAAGCAGCAGCAAGCAGCAATCCCCCACCAGCATCAAAAAAGGGCATCGGTACCAAGCCCAAGCATGTGCTAAGCAATAGCAAAGACACAGACCAAAGTTACCCCAAAGGCTTCGTATTTCATCCAACATTCAACAAACCACAGGTTTACTCTCTCTCCCTGGTAGGGAGAGGGAGGTGTCCCCTATTTTCACAGTGAGCAGGAGACATAATAACAACCCACTGGTTTACGATGTTAAAAGTCCATTTGTCACTTTTTTCGAGCTTTGTGTATGAAGATCGCAAAGACCTTGGATCTTCTGGCCCACAGCGAAAGATTTTCTGGCCTCCCCGACGACACACGAGTCTCCTGCCATGACATTGACCCTCAATCCGCCCGTCTCCAGACCCCCAAGATCTTAGGCTTCTGAACACGAGTGAGACTCTCAGGCCAAACTCTTGGCATGTCGAATAATGGCCAGTCGTGGAACCCGGGGAACGGGTCCCTTGGCTCCACGTCAAGGTCTTCAAAAGAACCCTGAAAGGAAAGAATAAAGATATTAAAAGTAGAAGATGCAAGCAAAGGATTCGCCGTTAGGCGCCATTATCCCTCCTAAGCTCCGCCTCCTAGTAATGTAGGAAATGTTTAACCACAGACAGAAATATGGTAATGAGCAAACATTTTTTAGCAATATTATTGATGGATGGATATTTATCAACACAGTGAAGGGAACTCTAACTTGAGACGTTGTGACAAATGTGAGTGGTCATGTCATTGGACTTGTATTCAAAATGATTGATCCTGCAATATGTGCTTGAATCCCACCATGATTGCTGTGAAACACAGACAAAACGCTGGAGGAACTCAGCAGGCCAGGCAGTATCTATGGAAAAGAGTACAGTTGATGCTTCGGGCTGAGACCCTTCATCAGGACTGGAGAAAAAGAGATGAGGAGTCAGAGTTAGAAGGTGGGAGGAGGGGTGGGAGAAACACAAGCTGATAGGTGAAACTGGGAGGGAGGGGTGAAGTAAAGAGCTGGGAAGTTGACTGGTGAAAGAGATACAGGTCTGGAGAAAGGGGAATCTGATAGGAGAGGACAGAAGACCATGGAAGAAAGAAAGAGGGAGGAGCACCAGAGGGAGGTGGTAAGGTGAGAGAGGGAAATAGGAATGGGGAATGGTGAAGGAGGGGATGTGATATTACCTGAAATTCAAGAAATTGTTGTTCATATGTTGAGGCTGGAGGCTACCTTAACGGAATATAAGGTGGTGCTCATCCAACCTGATTGTGGCCTCATCACGACGTTAGAGGAGGACATGGACTCACATGCTAAAATGGGAATGGGGAATGGGATTAAAATGTGTGGCCACTGGGAGATCCCGCTTTTTCTATTGGATGGTGTGGAGGTGCTCGGCAAAGTGTCAGGTTTCAATGATTTACAGGAGGCAACGCTGGGAGCACGCAATACAGTAGATGACCCCAACAGACTCACAGGTGAAGTGTCGCCTCACCTGGAAGGACTGTTTGGGGCCCTGAATGGTATTGAGGGAGGAGGTGTATGGGCAGGTATAGTACTTGTTCTGCTTGAAAGGGTAAGTGCCAGGAGGGAGATCAGTGAGGAGGGATGAATGGACAAGGGAGTCGCGTAGAGAGTAATCCCTGCGGGAGGCAGAAAGTGGGTGGAGAGGAGGAGTTAAAGATGTGCTTGGTTGTGGGAATCTACTGGAGATGGAGAAAGTTATAGAGAATTACGTGTTGGATGCGGAGGCTGGTGGGGTGGTAGGTGAGGACAAGAGGCACCCTATCCCTGTTGGGGTGGCAGGAGGATGAGGTGAGGGCAGATGTGCACGAAATTGAAGGGGTCCAATTGAGGGCAGCTCTAATAGTGGGGGAAGAGAAGCCCCTTTCTTTGAAGAAGGAGAAAATCTCCTTAGTTCTCGAATGAAACGCCTCATCCTGAGAGCAGATGAAGCAGAGACAGAGGAATTGAGAAAAGGGGATAACGTTTTTACAAGTGACAGAGTGGGAAGAGGTGTGGTCCAGGTGGCTGTGAGAATCAGAGGGTTTATAACAGATATCAGTAGATAAGCTGTCTCCAGAAATTAAAAAAGAAAGATCAAGAAAGGGCAGGGAGTTGTCAGAAATGGACCAGGTAAATTAGAGGGCAGGGTAGAAGTTGGAGGCAAAATTGATGAAGTTGAGTGCTCCACATAGGTGCAGGAAGCGGTCATCAATGTAGCATAGGAGAAGCTGGGGAGCAATGCCAGTGTAGGCTTGGAACATGGACTGCTCCCTGTAGCCAACAAAAAGGCAGGCATAGCTAGGACCAATGTGAGTACCCATGGCTACACCTTTTGTTTGAAGGAAGTGGGAGGAGCTGAAGGAGAAATTATTAAGTGTGAGAACAAGATTTGCTCTATGGTGGTGAGCGATAGTGGAGGGGAACTAGTTGGGTTTGTGTCCAGAAAGAAATAGAGAGCTTTGAGGCCTTCCTGGTGGGGGATGGAGGTGTATAGGGACTGGAAATCCATATTGAAAATAAGGTGATCGGAGTCAGGAAAGTCAAAATCATTGAAAAGATCGAGAGTGTGTGAAGTGTCATGGACATAGGTAGGAAGGGACTGGACCAGAGAGGATAAAACTGAGTTGAGGTATGCAGAAATAAGTTTTTACTTAGAAGTTTGCAAAGACTTGGCATGACATCTGAAACTTTGTCGTTTTGTTCAGTCATTAAGTTGAGTTCAATTCTACGTGATCCCATGGACTCCTACACACTATGCCTTCTTGCTGGAAACTGCTTCTCTAAGATCCCCCAAGGTCACATGCATTGTTTGAGTAATATTATCTATCCATCGTAGCCTCTGTCATCATCTTCTTTTACCTTCTGTTTTACCTGACGTGAGGGTCTTCTCCAAGGAATCCTGTCTTTTCGTGATGTGGCCAGAATATTTGAGCTTTTGTCTCCTAATCAAGCCTCCTAGTGAGCAGTCTGGCTGTATTTCTTCAAATATTGACCTTGTTGGATCTTCTTGCTGTCCAACTCTTAACACTTTCCTCCAGCATCCAAGTTCGAAAGAGTTGATTCTTTTGTATTCAGTCTTACTAACGGTCCAGCATTCACAGCCATACACCACAACTGGAAATACTATAGACTTGACTTAGTAGACAATGTTATCTTTGCTTTTCAGTATTTTATCTAAATTTGCCATTGTTGCCCTCCCCAGAAGTAAGCGCCATTTAATATTGTGGCTGCAGTTACCATCTATAGAATCTTTGAATCGAGGAAGACAAAATCCGTCACTGCTTCCACTTCCTTTTCATTTATTACCACGGAGTTTTACAGGGTTGGTCGACATAATCTTGGTTTTCTTAATATTGAACTACAAGCCAGCTTTTGCACTTTCTTCTTTCACTTTGATTAGAAGCTTCCTCAGACCCTCCTCACTTTCTCACCCATTAGAGTAATATCATCTGCATATTTGAACTTGTTAATATTTCATCCAGCAATTTTGATTCCAACATTTGAGTCCTCCAGACCAGCATTCCTCATGATGTGTTCAGCATATAGATTAAATAAGTAGGGTGACAGTATGCAGCCTTGTTCAGATCCAATTGTTGCTTCTTGATCTTTGTACAAGTTCCTGATAAGAGAGATCAGATGTCCAGGTATCTCCATTTCTTTAAGGATTTACCATAGTTTATTGTGGTCCATACTGTCGAAGGATTTAGAGTAGTCAATAAAACATAGATAAATACTTTTCTGGAATTCCCTCGATTTCTCCATTTTCCAGCGTAGTTAGCAATTTGGTCTCTGGTGCCTTTGCCTCTTCTAAAACCAGTTTATTACATCTGGCAGTTCTCATTCCACATATTGCTGGAGTCTTGCTTGCATGATCTTTAGCATTACCTTGCTAGCATGTGAAATTCATGAAATTGTTCAGTTATTTGAACATTCCTTGACATTTACTTTCTTGGGAATTGAGATATAAACTGATCCTTTTCAGTCTAAAGGCCATTGTTGGGTTTTCCAGATCTGCTGGCACATTACATGCAACAGTTTTACAGCATCGCCTTTTAAAATTTTAAACAATTCAACTAGAATCCTGTCACATCCTGCAGCCTTATTATTGGCAATGTTCTCTATCCGCCATTTCCAGAATGTCCATCTCTAGATCGATGAGGGAGTCGTTGCAGGTGTCTTCGCTGTTGGGATCTTTCATGTACAATTCTTCTGTGTATTCCTGCCATCTCTTTTTGATGCCTTCTCCTTCTGTAAGGTCCTTCCCTTCTTTGTCGGGAAAAGGAAATTGCAACCCACTCTGGTAATTTGCCAAGAAAACCTAAAACTATGACAAACTTCCAATATGTGTTGGAGAGTATATTGACTAGCTGCATCACAGCCTGGTAAGGAAACACCAATGCTCTTAAACAGAAAATCCTACAAAAGTAAATTTTACAGCCCAGTCCATCATGGGTAACCCCCCCCCCCCCCACTCCCCCACACCCACCACCATTCGGCATATCTACATGGAATGTTGTTGCAGGAAAGCAGCTTCCCTAGCGGGGGCTCCTAGCAGCCTGGTCATGCTCTCTTCTTTCTGCTGCCATCAGGAGGATCACTCTCATCACCAGGTTCATGAACAGTTATTACCCTTCAACCATCATGAACCAGAGGGAATAATTTCACTCAGCGTCACTGGCCCTATCACTGAAATAGTCCCACATCCTTTAGACTCACTTTCGAGGTCTTCATCTCATGTTCTCAATATTTATTGCTTAACTGTTTATTATTATTTTTTTTTTCTTTCTTTTTCTATTTGCACAGTTTGTATTTTGTATAGATGATTTGCACAGATTGAAGGTTTGGTGGGGGGGGGGGGGGGCTGCGGGTTCTGTCCTGTACCTGTTTATGGAATGTGCATGTGCACCTTTATAACAACTTGCCTCTTCACCTTCACAAGTTTAATGACAGACTCTTATATCACCCCATTTAAAAATGACCCTTCAGTGTGAATTTATTACAACTTATATAGGAGCTAAGCTGATATTTTAACCCATTTTAATATTTCAATCCACATGCCTTATTCATAATTGCACATAGATATTTTGATCAAATATCCCTTAAAAATTGAACAGCTTATTAAGAGCTTATACACATGAGAGTCAATTAATAAATGTTAGGTTGTTGAGAATATTGACATTCCCTTGAATTAAATGATTTACCTTAGAAGGGAATGAATTAAATGGGCGACCTTCCATGAATTGTTAAACATTTTATCACAAATTAAAAGGAATATGGCAGTCCTATGTTCAAATCTCAAAGTGACAAATGAAAAAGCTGAACTAGATCAATCAGGTTATTTGAGGGGAGAAGTCCCATCAATAAACTATAAAACTATAAAAATGCAACTCATATATTAATTGAGAGGAATAAACAGTCAACGATTTGGGCTTTCTCCCGCCAGCCCCCATTTCACCCAAATCTTTCCCCTCTTCATCTCCTGCATCTGGCCACCTTTCACACACAACTCCCAATGGGTCCCCACTTCCCACCACTCCCATCTGTTCTTCTCACCTCGTTTATTTGGTTCCATGTTTCACCCTCCTTCTCCCTCACATTCCATTACCCTCCACCCTTTGTCACCTCCACCTATCAGCTCCCAGGCTTTGCCACTGTCTCTACCCATTTCTCTTCACCCTGGTCCCACCTGACAATTAAATCCAACTCACTTGCATCCAACTATCGATTGCCAGCACTTGCCCAAACCCATTGGCTTACTTCTTCATCTGCCCTCTATTCTTGCAGTCCAGAAGAAGGGTCTCAACCAAAAATTTTGACTGTCCATTTCCATCCACAGGTTCAGCCTAACTCACTGAGTTCCTCCAGAATATTATTTTTTGCTGCAAATTCATTGAAATGTATCTGGGGAATGAGACTATCATCCACACAAGAGGTTCTACAGATCATAAACATTAGAAATTCTAAAGATGCTGGCACACTAAACTGAGTGGAAAAGCAAATTGTACAGAGGATGTGGAAGTCTGCAGAGGGATATAGATAGGTTAAGTGAGTGGGCCAAGGTCTAGCAGATGGAATAGAACCATAGGACAGTACAGAAACAGGCCTTTTGGCCCTTCTTGGCTGTGCCAAACCATTTTTCTGCCTAATCCCACTGACCTGTACCTGGCCCATATCCTTCCATACACCTTTCATCCATGTACCTGTCCAAGTTTTTCTTAAATGTTAAAAGCATTTACCACTTCATCTGGAATACGAACTTCCCTTTCAAAAATTCTTTTCTGTCAAGAACTATAGGGCTTTTAAAACAAAAAAGCTTCACGCCATCTTAAAAGTTACTTCCCCCAGACAACTAATCTGATCAACCATTATCGTCAGCTATCCCAGCCCCCTCTATCTCTTACCCCAGTCTATTTAAACCACATTTTATAATGCTGTTTATATTGTAAATACATGATGGCATTTATGTATTTAAGCACGTTTTATTCCATATCAATACCTTAACCCTCTAACTTTATTTTTATATAATTTTTATTCTTCATAATTGTTGAATGTTGTTGTTTTTTGTTGCATGTCACACCAACACACCACAGCAAATTCCTAATACATGTATATGGTGAATAAAGTTGATAAACTTTATCCTTGATATTGACATTTTGTTGACAGAAGGGATTAGTTTAGTGAGGCAGTTAATTACTAGTTTAATTAGTTCAGCACAACTTTAAAGGTCAAAGAACCTCTTCTTGTGCTGTACTATTCTCTAGTCTATTTCTTAGTTGACTATTGGTCCTGACGGTGAGCTGTTGGTGTGAGGGAAAACGGGATTAAAGGAGAAGATCACCCATAATAATTTCTAATGTCTGAGGTGTCCTTTTAAATTTGGATCCTTTGTATTTCCCATTTATACTTTGCTTCAAAGCACAAATTTCAATATTCAATGTAAACATTATTAAATTATGCACGTATATGTTTCCATATCCACCCCTGAAATTCATTTTTTGCGGGTATTCACGGTAGATACAAAGAAACTCAAGAGAATCAAAAAGAAACTATACACAAAGAAACTACACAAAAACAACCACACTACAAGCAAACAAACTCAATGTGCAAAAGAAGATAAATTGTGCAAATACTGTACAATAAATAAATAATATTGAAAGAATCTTTGAAATTGAGTCCATAGGCTGACATGAGAAAAGATGTCCACACTGGTCAGGAGCCTAATGGTTGAAGTGTAATAACTGCTGCTAAACCTGATAGTATGTGAACTAAGGCTCCTGTACCGTCCTCCTGATGGCATCATCGAGAAGAGAAGATGGTCTGGATGGCGTGGGTCCTTATGATGGATGCTGCTTACCTGGGGCAGCGCTCCACCTAAATGTGCTCAATGGAAGGGAGGGATTTTCCTGTGATGGCCTGAGCCGTATCCAGTACTTTTCCATTGATGGACAATGGTGTTTCCATACCAGGTTGAATATGCTGCACGTTGCATCTATAAAAGATCCTGTTTCTGTTTCTGAGCGGGAGGGACAGAACTATTGGTCTGATACAGTTAAAAGGCATAAATTGGAAAACTAACATTTGTGTCAGGGAGCCTTTGAAGTTATAAATGGAGAGTTACATGCAGCACATCACCAAAGAAAATTAATTAGAATGGCTGCCTCACATTGCAAGCAATAAATTGAAAGATTAATTTAGCCAAAATTAATAGTTAAAATATCTGATGGCTGCCTCAGGCCGGTTGAAGTACTGTTTCTTTGCAATCTGTCAGAGATGATTATGTGCAGTTTGTATGCTGTTGAATCCACAATGAAGTTTAAGGACATGCTTTAAATGTTTATTAAGAGTGTAAGGAAAAACTATCTGCAAACTCCTTGAAACCATTGACTAGAGTGGGTGAAGCACCACCAGTTGTTCAGTCACTTTAAAATGCACTGAAACTTGAATATGTTTGAGGTTTTATGATGGGGGGGTGATTGATAAATTTGTGGCCTAAGGTAGGAGTCAATTTTAGAAAACCTAGCACATTTATTTTTCAACATAGTCCCCTCCTACATTTACACACTTAGTCCAGTGGAGCATACAGATCTTGGACCTCTAGAAAATGTCCAGAGCAGGAGTGATTGATAAGCTTGTGGCCTAAGGTAGAAGGAGATGAGTTATACAGCTGGAGTTACATGCACATACAGGTCAACTCTTCGTGTGATTATGCTGAAAGTTTGAAGTTAATAACTCATCAGGGGTGATTGATATGTTTGTAGTTTAATGTAGAAGGAGATGAGTTATTAACTTCAAACTTTCAGCATAATCACACAAAGAGTTGACCTGCATGTGCATGTAACTACAGCTGTATAACTCATCTCCTTCTACCTTGGGCTACGAACTTATTAATCACCCCTCGTACATTGTGGAAATGATTGTGGTACAGAAGATGCACTACGGCGAACAGGAAGGCTCTACAAGGCTCTACAACAAGTAGTCAAGACATCTCCGGCACCAGCCCCTCTGACATCAAAGCCATATACAGAGAAAGGTGCCAGAAAAGGGCGAGTAACATCATGAAAGTTCCCACCTACCCGGCTCATGGACTGTTTGTCCTTCCCACTCCCTCCAGGACCAGGACCACCAGACTCTAAAACAGTTACTTTCCCCAAACAGTAAGGCTGATCAACACCTCCACCACCACTGCTCTATCATTTCCGGTCAGTCACCTTTTGCCCAGCATCACTTTATGGACATACAGCACCATCAACCTATGTATAGAAGCTATCTTAGATATCTATATTTATTGTGTTTCTTTATTATTGTGTTCTTGTGATTTCTTTTGAGCTGCTTTGGATCTGGAGAAACAATTATTTTGCTTTTCTTTAAACAACCTGGAAATTGCTTTAAAAAACCTGAGAACTGACATTAAGCAGAGGTGAAGATACATTCACATTATTGAAATTTAGCACATTGCTACATTCAAACGGACTTCTGAGGGATTATTTTGACAAAGGAAGTTAGAACGCATAAGAAAGGCATTTGACCCATTGTGTCTCCACGAGCTGATAAATCAGTCAATGTAACATGAAACAGAATAATGGAAGCATTCAGCAGGTTAAGTGGAAGTAACAGAGGTAAAGTTTCAGATCAATAACCTTTCGTCAGAACTGGGAAATGGTTTCATAGAATATGGAACAGAAAAACACAGAAAAATACTTTGCAGCATAGTACAGAGCCTTCAGCCTACGATGTTTGTTTGTTTATTTAGTTATTTACTTAGTGTGGAACAGGCCCAACCAGCCCAATGAGCCACACCGCACAGAAACCCAGCAATGTGATCCAAGCTTAATCAGAGGACCAATTACCCCACTAACCAGTTTAAGATGGTGCTGCTGAAGGCAGGCGACAACTTTCTGGCTATTCTCAAAGCAAGAATTACAACTAAATACTTTATTAACAACACTTTTTCTGTGAGTCAGAAAAATAAGGTAAATGATCACCACAGACAATGAAGAGGCAAGCAAAGCAAGGCTGACTCGAGGGTTGAGGCGTTCGTGTGCGAGCGAGTTTGAGGTCTGTTCGAGAAGTAGTCGGAGATGGAGTGGAGAAGTTTCAGTGCCTGTCCACCCAAACCAAAAGCGAGGTTTGATCGATCTAAGCGACAGGCCGATTTGGAAAGGTGAGGTATGGACTGAAATGTAACGGCACTTTCCAGGCCCGGGTCCTAGAGTGAAGAATGACTTGATGTTTGGATGATTAAAACACTGAGCCAGATGGATTGTCAAGGTAGGATATCGAGTCTGGAGACGAGGGTCGGGTCGGTTCTGCTTGCTGCTGCTCCAGGATATTTGCTCCGCTTTTCACTGCGCTGACGCTGCAGGCCTGCTCCAGCTGCTCCAGACTTCGTGTCTGCAGCTCCGCGTTGTTTTGCTCCGCTGTGTAATGAACCGAGACTGAGGCTGTGGGCCTGCGCCAGCTGCTCCAGGCTTTGTGTCTATGGACCCACTTCCATTCTGAATGCTGTTTGCTTGCTTTTACTGTTTACACAATTTGTTTTTTTTTCACTCTCTCTGCATATTCGGTGTTTTTTCGAATTTTTCAATGGGTTCTTTTGGGTTTCTTGTTTTGCATCCGTCTGTGAGGAGACAAATCTCAAGGTTGTATAATGTGTATATACTTCGATAATAAACGTACTTTGAACTTAGAACTTTGACATTAACCAGTATGTCTTTGGACTGTAGGTGGAAACTGGAGCATCCAAAAGAAAACCACTTGCACATGGGAAGAACGTACAAACGTCTTACAAACAGCATCCAAACACCAACATCCCTGGCCATAATAGCTTCATACTGACTGCTACTTCATGGAAGTGGTCCTGCTTTAAAATTAGAACTCATAAAAGAAACCATAACTTACTATAAATACAAACTTGATCCAGTTTTAGAGGCAGAGTGCCACAAATTAAATTACAACTGATTGTTATTACAGATAGGACAATCCATAATAACTGTCTGGATATAATAATACAGGATAAACAAGCAATAATATCTTACTTAATAAATATCGCCATTCTAAACGCACATAACATACAAAAACGCCAGAAATATGCTGAAATAAAAAACGAAAGTGAAAGAATTGGGAACATGAACAAGGTATGCATTGTACCAATAGTAATATCTACAACTGATACCATTCCAATTTCACCACACAATAGCATTACACAATCAAGCCTGCACAGCAAAATATACGTAAATCTTCAGAAAGCCACAATACTAAACACCACTAGAATAGTCCAAAAGTTCCTAGCAATTGACAAATGAGTGTGATTGGCTATGTCCATACCTTAGGTTTTACCAGTGGGAGCAGGAAAAAAATACAATAATAATAATAATAATAATAATAATAATAAATAAGCAATAAATATCAAGAACATGAGATGTAATCTCATTGAAAGTCAGTCCAAAGGTTGTGGGAATGGATCAGTGATGGGGTGAATGAAATTGAGTGAAGTTATCCCCTCTAGTTCAAGAACTAGGTGATGTAGATCCTAAGGCTCCTGTACCTCCTTATTGATGGCAGCAGTGAGAGGAGAGCATGGTCTGGATGGTGGGGATACTTGATGATGGGTGCTGCTTTCTATGACAGCACTCCATGTAGATGTGCTCAATGGTAAGGAGGACTTTGCATGTGATGGACTGGGCTGTATCCACTGCTTTTTATAGGTTCTTCTGTTCAAGGTTATTGGTGATTCCATACCAGGCTATGAGGCGACCAGTCAATATACTCTCCACTGCACATCTATAGAAATTTGTCAGATTTCTAAACATCATGCCAAAGTTTTGCAAATTCCTAAGGAAGTAGAGGCACTGCCATACTATCTTTTTAATTGCACTTATATGCTGGGCCCAGGGCAAGTCTTCCAAAATGCTAACACTGTGAGTGCTTGGCTTGTTTTGCCCTGTTACTTTTGCATTAAAAAGCTGTTTAAGGGATTCCCGAAACAGCTCTTTAATACAGAAGGAACAATTTTGACAATGGGAGCAGGCAGTTATTCTTTAACGTTATTAAAAAAGATGATTAAATATGGTGGAGGATCTCAGCAGGTCAAGCAGAAACAAAGGGATTATTGACGTTTTGTACTGAGACTCTGTATCAGGACCTAAAAAGTTGTCTCAAAACAGTTCTGATACATAGTCTTGACTTTGAACTTTTGACCGAACCTTTATTCCACAGAGGTTGCTTAATTGCTATAGAATCCAGCATCTGCAATCACTTTTGTCTCCTTTCCTTTGACATTGTTGAAAGATCTTAATGGTTCTTGCTTAGTGTATTTGCAGCACCAAGTCTGATGTTTGAGCATTTTCCTGCCATCGCTCGTGGCATCTTTTTCATCGAAGACTTCCAAGTATACTGACGGAAGTGTCCAACATCACAGATCACAGAAAAAATTAACAGTAGGGCTGACTTATGACTGAATCATGTCTCCAATGAGATGAAACAAGACAACATTTTTTTCCCAACTAACAACACTGGGAGATTTGGCATGTACAATTTGATCTGACAAACATTCAGCTTGTTTTATGGAATGTGTAATATATTCATTCATGGAAACCATGCTATGGAGGTTGAAAAGATGATAAATTTAACCAAAATGGCATGATATACAAACAGCAAAAACAATGACCCCAGTGGAGAATGAACCAGATGCTGACAGATCTGCTCCAAACATACAAGGCAAATCTGAAGAACTGAAAAATTAATTGAATCCAGACATAGCCAAAAACTTCTTCCAGCATTTATTGTGTATAGCCAAAATCAGTAAGTTTGTGACATGGTGAGGCAGTTAGTGAGTCCATTGCTTCGTTAAATAACTTAGCTTTACATTTTAATTTTACTCCCTGCATTAACACCAGCTTCCCAGACATTGACTCATTGAAATTTGCCTACCTCCAAAACAAGTTTATGGCATATGCCTTCTCCTTGGCTCTATTTCTGGTCTCTGGAGCAACTGGACAGTAAAGATCACTATATCAGACTATTGCTTATTGGCTATAGTTCAGCCCTCAGTTCTATAACTCCCAGCAAACTCATCACAAAACTCTGGACCCTGAGTGGTAACACTTCCCTTAGTAAATGAATTCTTGACTTTCTGTCTATCAGACTGCAGTCTGTGAGGAGAAACAGCAACAACACCACCACAGTTATCATCAAGATCAGTGCCCCACAAGGCTGCTTCCTCAGTCCCCTACTCTACTCCATACACACACCGTAACCTATCTCCATCTATAGGTTTGCCAATGATGCCACCATAGTGAGCTGCATCTCAACAAGAATGATTCAGATTACAGAAGGGAGACAGAGTGCATATTGATAGTGACATGACAGCAACATTTCCCTCAATGTCAACAAAACAAGAGAGTTGGTCATTGACTAAGGCTGGGGAGATGGTGCAGTAGAGGAGGGGTTGCACTTTTTATTCAATGTTGCTGAGGTCAAGATGGTTGTGACCTTCAAGTTCCTTGGAGCGAACATCACAAATAGCCTGTTCCAAGCTAACCAGGCTGACACTACAGCCAAGAAAATGCACCAGAACCCCTACTTCCTCAGAAGCCTTAAGAAATTTGGCACATCCTCTTTGACCTGCACTATCTTTATATCACTAGATTATGGAAAGCCTCCTTTCTGGAAGCATCTTGGCTTGATACGGCAACTGCTCTGCACACTAACTGCATGAAACTGTAGAGGGTTGTGGACACAGCTCAGCACATCACGGAAACCAGCCTCAGTCAGTGTTCCAACATAATCAAAGACCTCACCCACCCCAGACAGTTTCCCTTCTCCCCACTCCTATTGGGTAGAAGATATAAAAGCCTGGAAGCATATAACACCAGGCTTGGGGACAGTTTCTATCCCAGTGTAATAAGGCATTTGAATGGTCTCCTGCTACAATAGAATGGATGAAACTGCACCTTATTGTCCACCAGCTCTACACTTTCTCTGTAACTGTACCACGTTATTCTGCACTTTTTTATTGGCTCACCTTGCACTACCTCAATATATTCCTGTAATGAATTGATCTGTTTGAATGGTATGTAAGGCGAGATTTTCACTGTAACTTCGTATTTGTGACAACAATAAACCAATTTACCAATTTTTAGATTTATAGGTGGTTTAAGACTAGAAGCATAGTCTATGGCTATAAAACTGACTCCACGTTCTACTGCTGAGTCTAGTTCTATTCCACTACTTAGGTCAACACTTACCATAACTTTGTCAGTTTAGAACAACTAAGCAGTGCCAAGAGAAAGGTCATATTTCAACAGCCTTCAGAATTAAGGCAAAGAACATATCCAGTTTCATTGGGAACTTGAAACTACAAGAGAAAATAGATTTTGTATTGCAAAACTTCTTTCAGATAATGTATAAGCCTTTCTGGTCTTGTGACTTGCCAACATGGTGGGCGTTGAGTTCCAAGTTCAAAGTAAATTTTTTGTCAAAGTACAAATACGTCACCAAATACTGCTCTGAGATTCATTTTCTCATATGCATTCACGGTAGAACAAAGATTTACCATAAAATCAATGAAAAACGACACACAGTGTAAACCCAAAAGCAAACTGATAAATAAATAGATGAATAATAGATAAATAAATAAATAGTTGAATGAATGGATGGATGAACCTGAGAACATGAGCTGTAGAGCTAGAGTTGGGAAATAATGATGGCATTGTCAGTGAAGTCTATATCCTATAGAAGAATCCACAAAACTATGGCCTTGCCAATATTGCCGCATCCTGTGAATTAAATATTAATGAGTTCCTGAAGCTACAATCGACAACTCTGTTACTAGCATGATTTTTTTTTGTGCTTAGGTACTGGAGAATCCATTCACAGTTTCTTGGGTTACCAGCTCATTGGACCCTGGTGACCCAGTCAGAGCTGGAGGTTGGGTGGGCCACTAAAACAAGTGACATTTTGGAGCTATCCATTCCAGGTGGATCTGTCTGGGTTTGATACCAAAGGAAAACCAATGGCTCCATACAGATGTGTTTTGTGTTTGTGTTTTATACTCCTGGCAATTTCAAATAATTAGGAGCATTGCATGATTCATGTGTGCAACAATTTGTTAAACACCTCCAACGATAAATCATATCTGGTGATTTAATTATCCTTGATGTGGCAGAGGAACATCAATAATCAATGTTTTATTATGTTTCCTTGCTCTTTGATGAATAATCTACAGCTTTTGAGCTCACAATGACAGTGAATATCAAACCTTTTCCACAGATATTCCCCCAAGTGAACGTGGACCACAGTAACATATTGAGAAATGTTATTTCTAGGAGAAAACAAAGGCAGCAGCAGAGGGGGGGACTGAGGCAGAAGGAGAGACAGAGAGTGAAACTGCTCCTTTGCTGGCCATTATCTCCATTGTGCTCTCAATGGCCACTTTATTCGAGACCTCTTGTATTGAATAAAGTGACCACTGCTTGCATATTTGTGGTCTTTTGCAATATTGTATCCAAATCTCTGAGCATTAGTCAGAATCTGAGCCTGCTAGAGACTGGAGGTTGAAGAAAAGGACTTATCCTGGGTTTAGAGGACTGGGTTTGTGTGTTTGTGGGAGGGGGCATGGGATTTGTTTTGCTGTTGTTGTTTTCAAAGTTCAAATAAATATTATCAAAGTAGGTATGTCATGTACAGCCACGTGTCTTCATCTTCTTGCAGGCAGTCACAATGGGAAGAAACATTCACAATGAAGACCGGCAGACATCTGATGTGCAAAAAGGAACGAATTGAGCAAGTAATGGAAAAAGTGAACAATGCAAAGAGCATGAACTGTGGAGTCCCTGACTGTGAGTCTACAGGCTGAAGATTGCAGTGATCATAGTTCAGTCAAAATATATCCGATAGAATATCTAGTAATTCTGTGAGCTGAGCAAGAAACATCTCCATATATCACAGGCACCACCTGAACAGGGAGCTACTTTTTGTTGCTTTTTGTTTATTACATTCTGCTGCCAATCATTGTGAGGTCATTATGTTGGCGCTGGAATGCAGCGACACTTGCGGGCTGCCCCCAGCAGGACCTCAAGTGTGTTGGTTGTTAATGCAAATAACGCATCATTTCACGGTATGTTTCGATATACACTTGATAGATAAACTCGACTCTCGAATCTTGAATCATATTTAGAGACACAGTACAGAGTAGTCCCTCCTGGCCCTTTAAATCTCACTGACTAGCAGCACCTGTCAACCCCGATTTAAGTCTAACCTAATCACGCTACAAGTTAGAATGGCCAATTAATCTGCTAACTTCTTTGAACTGTGGGAGGAAAGCTAAGTAGCTGGAGAAAACCCACACGATTCCATGGAGAGGATGTAAAAAATCCTTACAGAGGACGCTAGGATTGAACTCTGAACTTCAATGCCCTGAGCTGTAATAGCATCACACCAACTGCTACACTATCTTGAATCTCAGAATTCTCCAAACACCTTTGTAGGAGAAAGGTGCTGTAGTTCACATTGTTGGTCTAATGGTCTTGTGACAGCTAAATACCCAAAGATCCATTTTTTACCACAAAATTATGACAGGATGGTTTTCTGCATACACAAACTTTCCAAGTCCTAACTGACAGAACAAACATGGCAATGTTTGATGTGCTAGTTGACAAAATGACTGGTCCGGAATTCCCTAGGTCTCATGCTCTGTATCAGAAAGGTGGGAATACCTGAGCTCAAGATGCCTGTTCAAATTCAGACTGCAACAAAGTTGATCCCAGGATAGCTCGTCTAAGGTGCTGATGTTCAGGAAGCTGCTCACCCTTCCCACCACTGACCCTTCAATAAGAACTGGTGTCTGTCCCCTTGTTCTCCCATCTACTGCCGCAATGCACTATTGTAATGAAAAGATCTGTATGGATGGCTTGCAAAACAAAGATTTTTCACTGAACCTTGGTACGTGACAATAATAAACCAATTTATTAATTTACTGTCAAAGTTTTCATGTAGCTGTTCTGAGCTGCTTTGTTATCTTGCCTACTATTTTCCTCTTAATTAATGTTACTAAACAAAGTTTAACTGGTCTACCGCACATTGCTTTGTTTAATGCTTACTCTACATAAATTGCCTAATGTCAATTCAGGAACTACATTTCAAAAGCAATTTGCTGGTTGCAAATTTCTTTATGACAACCTAATTTCATAAAGTGAAAGCCTTTCTTTTTGGTATCCAAAACTCGATGTGCAAATCACTGAATCATAGAGCAGGGGGTATTTTTCACCCATCTTTACACAATGGTCATTTTCCAATTGGCCTGTCTACCAACGCGTCTTTGGGATGTGAGAGTAGAATAGAACACCCAGGCAAAATCAAAGAGAACGTGCAAACTCTGCACAGACAGCACCTGAACTTGGGATTCAACTGAGCTCTCAGGAATGGTGACAAAGCAGCACTAACTGTTGCATCACAATAACTGTGTGGATACAGTATACAGATAACTAACTACCACGGCTGGCAGTGAGACTGCAGGTAAGTCCAAGGGAAGATGATATGCACGGAGGGGCAGGGGTGATATTGTGTGGGTATGAGAAACCTTCCTGTCATGACAGGAAAGGCTGAAAGCCTTCCTGATCCCGCCCTCCCCGGGCGGGAATGCTGTAGGGGGCGCATATTCACAGTCCCATCCCGCACGCGGGCTTTTCCCCTTGCTGGTGAAGCAGGCTTGGCGCCCTCTTTGGGACCAGCTTCAATGCTGGCGTGCGCCGCTTTGTGAGCCAGTTCGAGTGTGCTGGGAAGTGGGTCGCCACAGTCTTGAACATCTCTATCAAGACTCCTCTCATTCTCCTTCACATCCTAGCTCGCTCAGACTGTCTTTATAAGACATGCTCTCCAATCCAGGCAGCATCCTGGTAAATCTCTTCTGCACCCTCTGTAAAGCTTTCACATCCTCCTATAACAAGGAGACCTGAATTGAATACAATATTCCAAGTGTGCACTAGCCAGGGTTTCACAGAGATGCAAGATTATCTCATGGCTCTTGAACACAACACAATCTCAAACTAATGAAGGCCAACATTCCATATGCCTTCTTAATAACTTAAGTGGCTATTTTGAGGGATCTATGGGCATGGACCACAAGATCCCTCAGTTCCTCCACAATGGAGGACCAGAGAGAACTTTCTATGCCCTATCTACACACAGTGACTACTTTATTAACACCTGCTCCTTAATGCAAATGTCTAATCAGCCAATTATGTGACAGCAACTCAAAGTATAAAAGCATGCAGACATGGTTGTGGTTCGGTTGTTCTTCAGATCAGACATCAGAATGGGGAAGAAATGTGGTCTGTGACTTTGACTGTGGAATGAATGTTGGTGCCAGACAGGGTAGTCTGTGTATCTCAGAAATTGCTGATCTGCTGGGATTTTCATACTCAACAGTCCTTAGAGCTCATGACTATTGGAACATTGCCCTTTTGGCATATACTTTCCATCTCCCGTTGTAATTTGTAAGCCTCATATTTTCTACTGTTTGAGGGTGTATGTACAACTTCCATCAGGATAATTTTACCCTTGCAGTTCCTTAGTTCAATCCACAACGATTCAACACTTCCCAACTCTATGTCACCTCTTTCTAGTGATTTGATTTAATTTTTTACCAACAAAGCAATGCGACCCCCGCCCCTCTGCCTTCCTGCCTGTCCTTTCGACACAATGTGTATCTTTGGACGTTAAGCTCCCAGCTATAATCTTCTTTCAGCCATGATTCAGTGATGCCTACAACATCATACCTGCTAATCTGCAATTGTGCTACTAGAGCATCTAGTTATTCCATATATTGCGTGCATTCAGATACAACAC
Source organism: Hemitrygon akajei (assembly GCF_048418815.1). Lineage (NCBI taxonomy): Eukaryota > Metazoa > Chordata > Chondrichthyes > Myliobatiformes > Dasyatidae > Hemitrygon > Hemitrygon akajei. The sequence continues at coordinate 35,326,867 of NC_133138.1, read as the reverse complement.
CTTCAGACCCGTATACTGACCTTCGTCAGGACAAATGATCTCGGCTCGAATCGTCGACTGTACTTCTTCCTATAGATGCTGCCTGGCCTGCTGCATTCCACCAGCATTTTGTGTGTGTCTTTTGATTCCTAACTTTGTCAGAGGTCTTACCAACACCTGCCTCAATAGCCTCTCCACTAACTGCTCTGGCACTTAGGTTCCTGTCCGCCTGCAATTTTAGTTTATATCCCACCATGCAGCATTAATGAACCTTCCCACTAGGATATTTGTGCCCCTCCAGTTCAGGGGTAAACCATGCCTTCTGTACAAGTCCAACCTTCCCTGGAAAAGAACCCAATGATCAAAAAATCTTATGCCCTCCCTCCTACACCAACTTTTGAGCTACGTATTAAACTCTATAACCTTCCTGGTACTGGCCTCACCAGTGTATGGCAAGGGTAGAAATCCTGAAATCACAACCCTGGAGGTCCTGCCTTTTAACTTAACACCTAATTCTCTGAACTCCCTATACAGAACCTCGTCACTCGTCCTACTCATTTCATTGGTATCTACATGGATCACAACCTTTGGCTGTTCACTCTCCCACTTAAAAATGCTGAGGACCTGATCGGAGATATCCCCGCCCCTGGCACCCGGGAAGCAACATACCATTTGGGAATTTCATTCTCTCCCAAAGAACCTCCTGTCTGTTCCCTTAACTAATGGATCTCCTCTCACCACAGCATTCTTCTTCTCCTCACTTTCCTTCTAAGTCACAGAGGCAGACTCAGTGCCAGAGACCCGACCACTGTGACTTTCCTCTGTTAGGTTATTCACCACGCACCACCCGCTGACAATACCGACAGTGATATACCTGCTGTTGTGGGGGATGGTCAGAGGGGAACTCTACACTGGCTCTAAAACCCTTTCCATTTCTTGACTGTCACCCAGTTTCCTGTGTCCTGCACCTTGGGTGTAACTACTTCTCTATGTGCCCTCTCTATCACCCCTCAGCCTCCCGAATGATCTGGAGTTCATCCAGTTCCAGCTCCCATGTGGATTGTTAGAAGCTGCAGTTGGATGCATTTCTCGCAGTTGTAGTCATTATGGACACTGGAGGTCTCTCTGCCTTCCCACATCTCACAAAAAGAGTGTTCAGCTATCCTGCCTGGCATCTCTACTATCCTAGCTGAGCAGATATAAAGAAGGGAAGGGAAAAAAAAACTTAACCTTGAGCTTTTCTTTCCTTTGCTTTCTCTGATGGAAGCCTCTCTTTGCGGAAGCCTTGAGGAGCTAAAGCCTCAAGATCACCACTCTGATTCTGTCCACTCAGATGGCAGCCGCTGCACAATGGCTGTTGTGCTTGCCCTGTATTAACTAACTTTTGCTAATCAATCCCAAACACCAGTTGGTCACTGGTGAAAGCTCTTTTTGCTATTGTGACCCGCTGCTGCCTTTTGCACTTGGGCGGTGGACCTGTTGACGTCCCCTCTTCTCAAAGCTTCCAATGCTGGATTAGCCGCAGGTCAAAGCTCTTTTTCTTTGGCTCTTGGTGGAGCCACCCACACCAAACAGGTCAAAGGGTAGAGGCCAGACTAGGAGCGGTCCACCAGTGCTCCACGTTCTGGGATTTCAGCTCAGGGCTAACAACCCTGACTGGTCAAAAAAAGCTTGTTACAGAAACAGCACTGAAGAATCTTTCTATATCTGTGTGTGAAGGTGTGGACAGATAGAGAAGGAGGGCCTTTATTGCTGCCCTAAATTCCAGCGGTGTAACAGGCTGTAAAAAAAAAGATTCAAGCTGACAGGAAGAATACAGTAACTCAAGTAACCCATGCATTACAACAGCAGTGTGCAGAAGAGTGTCTCTAAATGCACAGTACATTAAACTTTGAAGTGGATGGGCTACAGCAGCAGAAGACCATGAATGTACACTCAGTGGCCACTTTATTAGGTACAGTAAGGAATCTAATAATGTGGCCACTGAATGTACTTGCTATGTAGAGCATAGAAAGAATGTGACATTGTCTGTAACAGATCTCCTCCCCTATGTATAAAGGATAAGGATGGATAACTAGATGGCATCACGTACAGTTACAATTTCAGTTTGTCACTGTTACTGCAAGGAATGTAGGGGAGGGCTGGTGAGTTTGATAATGGATGCAATACAGGAGGGATAAAGCCTACTGAGAGGTAAATGAGATCTATTAAGACTGTCAGTCAGTCATACCTGGAAGACCTTTATGTTTAGAGATCAGACTTTTCTTCCCATTCGCAGACCAGGGTCAATGAGGGATTCCTGCTGTCCGGATGAAATCAGTATGGTAATGTAACAAGCTGACTGGCCTCCTGAGTACATCTATGTCAGTCGAAGGCAATTTGTTCTTGTAATCTTTGCACTTCATGGGGCTTTTTCAGCTTGACATAACAAAGGTTTGCCTGAGCATATAATTCCCCTCCTCTAATATCTATAATTACAGAGAGATGATTTTAGATGTTGTGGCATTTCAGAATCAGAGCCCGGTTTAATATCACAGACATACGGATATGTCATGAAATTTGTTTTGCAGCAGCAGTATAGTGCAATATATAAAAAAACTACAAATTTCAACGAGAAATATTTTTAAATAAATAGTGTTAAAAGAGCAGAAAATAATGAGGTAGTGTTCATGAGTTTGAATTTGAATTTAAGTCTTACATCCGTCCCACAATGTAAGGGAATTAAAATCTTAGCGTTATGACTCCATCGCAGTGTACAGACATGTGAATTTATAACTCTAATAGCTTGGAGAAAGATGTCCCATAGCCTGTTGGTCCTGGCTTTGATGCTGCAGTACTGTTTGCCAGATGGAAGCAGCTGAAACTGTTTACGTTTGGGGTGACTGGTGTCCACGATGATTGTCCAGGCCTCCTTTACATGCCTGTTGCTGTAAGTGTCCTCAACAGAAGGAAGTTCACATCCACAGATGCGCTTGGATGCCCGTACCACGCTCTGCAGTGCCCAGCGATCAAGGTTGGTGCAGTCCCCGTACCAGGCGGTGATACAGCCAGTCAGGATGCTCTCAATGGTGCCCCTGTAGAAGGTCTTGAGAATTTGAGGGCTCATGCCAAACTTCTTCAGTCTCCTGAGGTGGAAGAGATACTGTTGTGTTTTTTTTTGCCGCACAGCTGGTGTTTTCAGTTCATGTGAGATTTTTGGTGATTTGTATACCAAGGAATATGAAACTACTGACCCTCTCATCTGCCTTCCTATTGACATTGATCGGGGTGAGCCTGTCTCCGTTCCTCCTGTAATCCATGATTAGCTCTTTTGTGTTTTGGACATTGAAGGAGAGGTTGTTATCTTGTGTCAGAGTGCTAACCTCTCATCTGTTGCTGTCTCATCGCTGCCAGAAATAAGGCTGATTAATTTGTGTCAACTGCAAACTTGATCAGTAGATTGGAGTTGTGTGAGGCAGCAGTCATAGGTGTAAAGGGAGTAGATGAGGGGCTCAAGACACAACCCTGGGGGGCACCTGTGTTGAGGGGCAAAGGTGAGGGAGCCGATCCTTACCACCTGCTAGCGATCTGACAGGACGTCTAGGATCCAGCTGCAGAAGCTGGGGTGCAGGCTGAGCTCTCTGAACATCTTGTCAAGTTTGGAGGGAATTATGGTGTTGAATGCTGAACTGTAGTCCAGAAACAACATTCTAACGTATGCATCCCTCTTCTTCAGGTGAGAGAGGATGGCGTGTAGTGCTGTGGCTATGGCGTCATCAGTAGACCGGTTCCATCCGTAGGTGAATTGCAGTGGGTCCAGTGTGGGTGGTAGCATGCTGCAGATGTAGTCTTTAACCAGCCTGTCAAAGCATTTGCTTATAATTGAGGTGAATGCGACAGGGCGCTGATTGTTCAGGCATGCTACCTTGGTTTTCTTAGGTACAGGGACAATGACTGGTGATTTGAAACAGGAGGGCACCACACACTGGGAGAGAAAAAAAAATCTGTAAACACACCAGCCAACTGTTCCGCACGCACTTTAAGGACCCATCCTGGGATGCTGTCCAGCGCTACTGCCTGGTGGCGATTGAAACGCTGAAATCTTCTACATACCTCAGCCTCAGAGATGACCAAGGAGCAGGTCTCATTGATGGCTCTCCTCAAGAGTTCAGTCTTATCAACCTCGAATCGATCATAAAAAACATTTAGCACATCCGGTAGCGAGGCGCCAATGTTGGCTGTAGAGAGAGAAGCAGAAAACTCCAAATCCAATTCGGAGTACACAACACCATCTTGAGAAGGATGCTCCCTGTCTGCTCAGATATCCAATGGCAGAAGGAAACAAGCTGCTCTTAAAATGTTAAGTGTGGGTCTTCAGGCTCCTGTACCTTCTCTCTGATGGTAGCATTGAGAAGATGGCATGTCCTGGTTGATAGGGGCCCTTAACGATGAATGCTGCCTTCTTGAGGAATTACCTTTTGAAGATATCCTCAAAGCTGAAGACGCTAGTGCCCATGATAGATCTGGGTGAGTTTTCAAACCACTACAGCTATTTCTAATCCTGTGCAGTGGCCCGTCCATAGATGGCATTTGAACTGTGGCTCGTTTGTAGATAACTTTTGAGCTGTGCCTAGCTACAGAGTTATGGGTGTAGAGAGAGTAGAACAGAAGGCTAAGTACGCATCCTTGAGAGACAGTGTGCTGATTGTCAGCAAAGAGGAGATATTATTTCTGATCTGCATATCTTCCAGAGGACAGCACAGAAAGGAAGAAAGCCCTTCTTTCTCTTGGTCATATTCTGTGGTGGAAATACTACTATGTCAGAAACATACTGCAGATGCAGTGGACTCAGCATAATACTTCTTGAACTCATCACCTCTCACGATAGGATCTTTAGGAGGCGCTACCTCAAGAAGCCAACATCTATCATCAAACATCCCTACCATCCAGGTCACACCATCTCACAGCTACCATCAGGCAGGAGGTAAGGAATATTGAATCCCACACCACTTAGCCCTTCATTCAATCTACACAACCCTAACCATTGCCACAGTAGAGCAGCATTATGATCACTTTGCATTACAATCATTTATGTTTATGATTTGGCTCTAATTGTGTCTTTGATAATTTTTATAATTTATGTTTTCCTTGTGAATATCACATCTCCAATGTTATGATCCTAATATGTTGCTGAAGGTAGTTTCTTCATTGTACTCGTGCACTCATGTCCTAGTGCACATGACAATAAACATGATTTGAAGTTATCATAATGAACAAGTTATAGATTCATAGAAAATATTATTATTATCATCATTATGTGCAGTGTTGAAGGAAGTGGGGAATCATGGTCTTGACGATGATTGCTCTTGACAAGTTTTTCAGCAGAAGTAGTTTGTCATTGTCTTCTTCTGGGCTGCCCATACACGACAGGTGAACCCAGCCATTACAATACTCTTCAAAGATTGTCTACCTGGCATCAATGGTAACATCACCAGGACTTGTAATACACATCAGCTGCTCATACAACCATCCACCACCTGCTCCCATGGCTTTATTTGTCCCTGATCTGGGGACGAAGCAGGTGCTACGTCTTGCCCAAGAGTGATGTGCTCGATGGTGGATGGAAAGAGAACCTTGTTTGGTAGAGTTGTATCTCCACCACAGCACCCACAGAACATAGAAGTCTGCCAAAGTGAGCAGATCTGATGTAACAATCATTTTGTTCTCCTTTTCATGTGTGTACTGAAGAATGACAATAAACAATCTTGAATCTTGAAATCTCTCAGCATCTTGAATTCAGGCAGCAACTGAACATCCATAGCTCTCTGCAGAAGAGAAATCCCAAGTATCACCATAATCATCTGAGTAGAGAGAACATTGTTCAACCCTGTCATTAATATGCTGAAACTGTTGGTTATTATTTAGAGATACAACACAGTGTAGACCTCCCAGCCCAACAAGCCCATGCCTCCCAGTTATACCCATGTGACCAGTTAACCTACTAACCCATTCATATTGGGAGTCTGGAGCAAACCAGAGCACCAGGAGGAAACCCACGCACTCACATGGAGAACATACAAACTCTTTATGGACAGCAGTGGGAATTGAACCCGGATCACTGGTACTGTACAGCATTATGCTAACCATTGTATTATCGTACCACCCCAATCCAGCCCGGAAGATAAAAGGCCTTCGATAATGCTCTCCCACTAATGTCACTTTCAGAATTGCAAATAAACGCCCTGAAATTTTCCTCTCAGCTCACCCAGGAATCAGTTGTTACAGCAGAGAGATCCAATAAGAGAGGTATAAGAGATTGCATTCCTGTATGCTGGAATCTGGAACAGAGTCGTGATACAGGATTGCAATCTGAAATGTTCCTTCCTTACCACAACTCCCACCAAATAGGCATCGCTCGGCCCACTGAGTTCTTCCAACATATTCTTTGATCCTTCCTATGCAAAAAGGTTTGTATAGTTTAGCTACAAACACTCATGTGAAAGCAGAAATAATAACTCCTTCTGGTCAATGTCACGCTTCACCAACTAATGCCCCCTATTGTTATAAAGTGATTAGACTCATAGTGGGAGGCAGGATGGAAATATATCTCTACCAAAGGAGGTGTAAGGTGATCCTTCTCTTTGCTAACCTGCAGGCCACCCTTGGACAAGGTGTAGCACCTGCTTCGCCCCCTGATCAGTGCCACGTGAAGCCATGGGAGCAGGTGGTGGATGGCCGTGTAAGCAGCTGGTGCATATGCACAAATCCTGATTATCTGACCACTGACCGAAGGCAGACAGGAGAAGAGTATTGATGATGGCTGGGGTCACCGCTCTCGTAAAGAGTCTGCCCAGAAGAAGGCAATGGCAAACCACTTCTGTAGAAAAAGTTGCCAAGAACAATCATGGTCATGGAAAGACCATGATCGCCCACGTCACATGATACAGCACAAAATGATGATGAAGAAGAGGCACAGATCAGGTGGATAACCAGAAAATTTTCCTCAGGACAACAATGGCTAATTTTAAAGTGATTGGCAGAAAGTGTAGGGAGTCTGTCAGAGGTAGTTATTTACACAGAAGTTGTCAAGTGAATGGAACACACTGTCAGAGTTGCTAGGGACAGGTCCATTGGGGACATTTAAGAGAAGCTTGGTCACATGGATGAAGGGAAAACGGAAGACTCTGTGGTAGAGATAGGTGAGATTGATCGTGGGGTAGGTTAAATGGTTGCAGAACATGGTGGGTCGAAGGGCCTGTATTGTGCTGTACTTTTCTATGTTCTGATATGGATTGGTGAGTTAAGAGAGCACAGGGTTTTACGAGGAAAATATTGAGATAGATATCCATGTATATTCTCTAACAGATCAATGGGTTTTGTTGTCTCAACGTCTTTACAAGCAAATGTAAGACATACAATGCTAGGAGTGAAGGGGTCCTGAGAGAGCAATCAGATCTTCAATTAGGGCTAATTAGTCTTGGAAAAAAGGATACACAACTCATTGTCATTCTAGAGCTCCCAAACACCAAGAGCATCATTAATCTTTCATGCCCACCTATGTAACCAGCGGACAGCTACCTACCTTCGCATCATTGAGAGAGGAAAAGCTCTGGTGCAGCCGACTTCTAAACAGTGCTTATCATCTCAAGATGCCACAGAACGGAGTTAGTAAACTAAATATTATTCTGAGTTACCTCAGGAGGTACACAAGAGATAATCAAAAACTTAGCTTATCAGGTAGGCAGTAAGGAATATCTTACAAAAGAGAAAAAGGATAGATTCTGAACTCTCACCATCCAGGACCTGTCCTCTGCATATTACTGCCATCAGAGAGAAGGTACAGGAGCCTGATGATGTACACTCAATATTTTAGAAACAGCCTCCATCCCTCCATCCTCAGATTCCCAAACATTCCATGAATTCATGAATGCTATATCTTTCTTATTTTGCACTCATATTGTCAATAACAAATCTGATTCCTCTCCATAGATGGTGCATGACTTGCTGTGTTCCTCCAGCATTTCATGTGTGTTGCTCTGGATTTCCAACATCCATAGAATCTCTTGTCTCTATAACAAACCTGACTGTATTACAGTGCCAGTGACCGGAGTTCAATCCCTATCACTGTCTGAAAAAAGTGTACATTCACCCATGATCACATGCATTTCCTCCAGATGCTCCAGTTTCCTCCTACATTCCAAAGATGCATCGAGACTGTAGGTGCAGTAGATGAGGCCTCTGCTCTCAAGTAATCACTCTCTCTCTCTCTCTCGATGGTGATAAGGAGTTTGCTGCAGACTCTCAAGTCAGAGAAACTCGAAATAAAGCGGACTGTAACATCGAAACAGTGAGCCGTTGGAATCCCCTTTCACTGTGGCAGGAGTGACACCTCTCTCTTCCCTGTTGGTAAGAGAGAGCCTGTTCAATGTTGAACTGTTGGGGTGAACGAAGTTTTTTGATGGACTCTAGATTGAATTGAATTGAATTGACTTTATTTCTTACGTCCTTCACGTACATGAGGAGTAAAAATCTTTACGTTACGTCTCCATCTAAATGTGCAATGTGCAATCATAGTAATTTACAATAATTTATAATCAATAGAACAGTCAATAAGTACACTCAAATTAGCATGAGTTCATCAGTCTGATGGCCTGGTGGAACCTGTTGCTCCTGGCTTTTATTCTGCGGTACCGCTTCCCGGATGGTAGCAACTGGAATAGATTGTGTTTGGGATGGCTTGGGTCCCCAGTGACTCTAAGGGGTCTTTTTTACACACCTGTCCTTGTAAATGTCCTGAATCATGGGAAGTTCACAGCTACAGATGTGCTGGGCTATCCAAGCCATGCTCTGCAGAGTCCTGTGATTAAGGGAGGTACAGTTCCCATACCAGGCAGTGGTGCGGCCAGTCAGGATGCTTTCAATTGTGCCCCTGTAGAAAGCTCTTGGGATTTGGGGGCCCACACCAAACTTCCTCAACCACCTGAGGTGAAAGATGCGCTGTTGTGCCTTGTCCACCACACAGCTGGTGTGTGCAGACCACGTGAGGTATTCAGTGATGTGGGTGCCAAGGAACTTGAAGCTGTTTACCCTCTCAACCCCAGATCCATTGATGTAAATAGGGGTTAGCCCATCTCCATTCCTCCTGTAATCCACAACCAGATCTTTTGTTTTTGCAACATTGAGGGAGAAGCTGTTTTCTTGACACCACTGTGTCAGAGAGTTGAGTTCTTCCCTGCAGGCCACCTCATTAATGATCATGGTGTCATTTGGGGATTTGGTATTGTTTGCATGGCGGGTGGTGGACCGATGCTTTTGCTGAGGCAGCAGAGGGGAGTGTTGATGTGTTGCTGCTGTTTATGTGTGGGGGAGGGAAGTGGGTGTCTTTAGGTTCTAACATCTTCCTGTCGTTAATTCTACGGAGTTTTTCTTCTATTTCATGGATGTCTGCAAGAGAGTAAGGATTTAAGGTTGTCTATTGTATAATATAAAACAAAGCTGAATGTTGAAGATTCCATATGCGAATCAGAATTAGAATAATTTTATTGCCAGTATGTGAAACATACCCAAATTTTTTGTGGTTTGCTGCCAGACATAAAACACGGGACAATACCATAACAGTCAACACAATAGCAACCAACAATTTACAGACAATAGTGCAAACAGCCCTGAGCAATCAGCAATTAGCAGAACAGTCACACGTGCAAATGCCAACAAACAAACTTAAATAAAAGTGAACATATGAATAGACTTAATAATTATCAACAGAACAAAGAGAGCAAGGAAGTTTGATGAGAGTCCTTGACGATGATGAACTGGACCCAAGTGCTGGGATATCCAAAGCAAAGTTCGAGACATGGTATCAGACTGGATCTGAACTGAAAACAAGTACTGGGCAATATTCAAGATTCAAGATTCAAGATTCAAAAACTTTATTGTCATTCTAACCGTACATCAGCTCTGCAGGGCAGAATGAGACAGCGTTTCCCAGGAGCAGTGCAATCATGACATAACAAACGCAACACTAAATAATAAACATAACAATAAATAGTAAAACACAACAGCCACATGTCAGTTAAAAACAAGTTATAAGTGTCCAGTGCAAGTTAAAAGTGTCCAAAGCAGAGTCAGATAGAGCAGCTATTTAGCAGTCTGACTGCCTGTGGGAGGAAGCTGTTTAGTAGCCTTGTGGTTTTAGTTTTGATGCTCCTGTAACGTTTGCCTGATGGCAGAAGAACAAACAGTTCATGGAGAGGGTGTGAGGGGTCTTTAACAATGTACCATGTCTTCTGGAGGCATTGACTCTGAAAGAGGTCTTGGACAGAAGGTAGGGAGACCCCAATAACCTTCTCTGCTCCCCTAACCACCCTCTGCAAGGCTTTTTTGTCAGCAGCACTGCAGCTGGAGTACCAGGTTGTGATGCAAAAGGTCAGCACGCTCTCAACCACTCCTCTGTAGAATGTAGTTATGTTAGTGAGGAGTGATGCTTGTTTAAGCTTCATCAGAAAGTGCAATCTCTGCTGGGCTCGTTTCACAATCCCAGTGGTGTTCCTGGACCAGGTGAGATTGTCCGAGATCTGCACCCCAAGGAACTTGATGTTTTGTTATCACTTGATATATATATAACTTGATATCACGAGTAGCTTACGATTGAGCACCGAACCATTTAGGGTGTTCCTTAGATACTCAATTCTTGGCACTCACTACATGATTACCTATCAGTGGGATTTTCCTGAATCCTTAAATAGGCCGTGTCAGCTATCTGTACTTCCAGGAGTTTGAATGTCTAAATCCCAGCAGCTGGTGTGGTTGGGAGTGCATCTTCATAACAGAAAGACCACTTGACAAGTATTGTGCAGGGACAGTTCAGGGTATTACACCTGAGTGAGTTTTGTGAAGAATCTGGGTAGCTACAGGGAAGAAACTTCGGAGGTGACATGTAGTCCTAGTGGTGATGGACTTGTAGCAACTCCCTGGTGAATAGGTTACTGCTAGGATGGATGGGGTCAGCAGTAATTTTTTCAACTCTTTTCTTCACTCTGTTGATGAACAAGTCTTTTAATGTCAGCCAATGATCTTCTCCACCAAGTAGACACTTCGCTGCAACCTGGATTTGAAGAGGGAGGAGGTGGCGGCAAACCAAACAGTGACAGAGGTGGTCACAACATTCTCAATGATAGCTGAGTACAAATTCATCAGTTCAGAGGTTTATTAAGCAGGTGTAGGAAGAACCTCTGCTGGACTTTCCTTGTGATGAGTATAACATGCTTGTCCCATTTCAATGCATTGGTAATGGTAGTCCCCAGGAAGTTGAATGACTCGACCACAGATTCAGCCTGGTCATTGATTTCCAAGGGGGGAGGAGGAGTTGCCAGTTGAAATCAATCCTCATTTCCACTATCTTGACAGCATTAAGATCTAAGTTGGTACAGGCATAGCATGCTTTAAGATGGTCTAACTCTCTTTGATAGCAGGTCACATCATTATTAGAGATGAGACCAACTACAGGATTTTAAAGAACTTTAGGATAATAATCGATTTGTCTGTGGAGGGACAGTCATTTGTATAAAGTAAGAACAATAGGGGTGAAAGAACACAGCCCTGGGGAGAGCCTATCAGACAAGTATGAGCCCAGTTTTACTACTGCTTCCTTCTTGTCTGGAAGTTCATAATCCACTGACAGATACTGTAAGGTACAGTATCTGCGTTTCCATTTGGTATGGGAGCAGCTGAGCATCAGACAGAAGTCCCTGCAACGGACTGTGAGAACAGCTGAAAGGATCATAGGGGCTCCCTACCTTCCACAGGGACATTTATCAGGAGCGTTGTGTACGCAGGGTCCTTAATATTATCAAGAATCCCACCCATCCATCCAGCATTCTCTTTAACTTTCTACCATCAGACAGGAGACTCCGATGTATAAAAACAAGAATGGTTCAGAGGGGAAACAATTTCTTCCCTCCATCCATTAGGCTTCTGAACTCCCTGCAGCATTGCATTCAAAGTGACACTGGTTAATCTGTTCTGTACCTTACAATATATACTTTATGCACTTTAGTTTGTTTATTTATGTAAAATCCATCTGTAGATTTCATCCTTACTTTCTTAAGTTTTTATGTGTTATGCTTTACACCCTGGTTTGGAGAAGTCTCATTTGACGATATATGTGTATATAGTTTAGTGATAATAAACTTGACTAGACTTGATTAGCTGGGTTAGCTTGCTGTGGAGCAACTCTGGAACAATAGGCAGAGATGTTGGAGAATTCACCCTCTGAATGTTAATAAAACACTGACTTTCTGATTTATAACTCACTGTTTACAACCTTGCTTTGATTATTAAGTTTTTTACTAATGCCAGTAAATGCACTGCAAAATTAATTCATTAGCTAAGAAGTTCTTTCGGACAACCTGCTCTTAGAGGGAAAAAATGACTTGTAAGCATGCATTCATTTGTACATCTGCCCAGCCCAGTTAAGCAATGCATCAATGAACCAAGCGAAACGCCTGAACCGGGCTTTCATTGTCAGTGCTACCAATAATGTTGACAACCAACCACCTCTCTCTCAAAAGGAATCAGTCAGCCAAATTATGTGCTGGAGACTCTCGCACACTCCGTCAATGTCAGGTTTAGTTTCAAACACTGCGCAATGCTATATTCTGTGGCAGGCAAGAAAAATGGTGCTGCAGCCAACGGGTGAAGCCTGGTGCCCGTCTGATCACTAACATTTGACGCAATGCGAGAAGTGTGATCTCGATCCCGCTTAACCTTTTCTGAGGCTGGCGTGCTATTAATAAATGGCAAAACATTGCTGCTAGATCACAGCAATCCGGCAGTTGGTATTTCAAGAAAAACTTCAATTGAAATGTGCTGGTATTTCAGGTTTGGAAGGTCACTAACAGATGTCTTTTAGTACTGCGTACATCAAGCTAAATTAACAGCAAAATCATTGGGTTGCACGAGATGCACCGCCACACAGAGCCTTCTCACTCAATGAGTTTCACAAATCAAAGAACTGGAACAAGTTACGACACAAATACAACATGGTATGTCATCAAAGACTTCAGCCAGTTTCTATAGATGTACAGTACAGTGAGAGCATTCTGAGTAGTCGCACCGCCTCCTGGAATGGATATCCCAATGCACATGATCGAAGGAGGCTGCAGACGGCAGTAAACTCAGTCAGCTCCATCATAGAGATTAGATTAATTAAGACTCATTGGCTTGATTAATTCAGCACAACAGTGTGGGCCATAAGACCTGGCCTATATTGTACACGTCGATCCTTTATGTACCTCAGCCCCTAGAGCAGGGGTTCCTAACATTTTTATGCTGTGGACCCCTACTATTAACCGAAGGGTCCGTGACCCCCAGGTTGGGAGCCCCTGCTCAAGGGAATGTTCCACCATTCCAGGCCTTTGTAAAATTATTATATCATAGCAAGACACCATTCAAGCCATCAAGATCATGTTGTTCCCAGTAATATCAACCCTGCCAATCCCGTTTTGGATTTGGAAGGCTAAGATTATTTCAAAGCAGAGCAGCGATACCTCATGTGGTGACAAGGTCTTACATAAAGTAACCGAGTGATATAAGCAGACTAGGGGAGAGAGATAGATCGACTGGCTGAGTGGTGTCACAACAACATTGCACTCAATGCCAGTAAGACCAGGGAGTTTATTGGAGACTTCAGGAAGGGGAGTTTGGAAGAACACACATCATTGAGGGGGACAGGGGTGGAAATGGTGAATCGCTTCAAGTTCCTGGACAACAGCATCTTATAGGATCTGTTCTGGACCCAACACATCAATGTAATAATAAGTAACACACACAAAATGCTGGAGAAACTCATCAAGACAGGCAGCATCTATGGAAATGAATAAACAGATGACATTTCAGGCTGAGGCCCTCCTTCAGCACTGAAAAGGGGGAAGAAGCCAGAATAAAAATGTGGGGGGGAGGGGAAGGAGGGGGGCTAGAATGTGATAAGTGAAGCCAGGTAGGTAGGAAAGGAGAAGGGCTAGAGAGAAAGGAATATGATAGGAGAGGAGAGTAGACCATAGGAGAAAGGGAAGGAAGAGGGGACCCAGACAGAAGTGATAGGCAGGTGAGAGGAGGCAAAAGGACAGAGTGGGGAACAGAAAAAGAGGGAAAGGGGGAGGAGGAGGGAAAAAAATCACCAGAAGGAGAAATCAATGTTCATGCCATCAGGTTGGAGGCTACCCAGATGGCATATAAGGAGTTGCTCCTCCATCCTGAGGATGGCCTCATCATGGCACGAGCGGAGGCCATGGACTGACAAATCAGAACAGGAATGGGAATCAGAATTAGAATATTTGGCGACCGGGAAGTTCTACTTTTGGCAGGTGGAGCAGAGATGCCTGACAAACTGTCCCCACAATCTGCGACCTGTCTCACCACAGTAGAGGAGGCAGCATCGGGAGCATTGGACACAATAGACGACTCCAGCAGATTTGCAAGTGAAGTATTGCCTCAACTGAAGGGCTGTTTGGGTCCTTGAGCGGAGGTGAGGGAGGAGGTGAATAAGCAGGTGTATCTCTTAGGCCACTTACAGGATATGTGGCAGGAGGGAGATTATTGAGGAGGGACAAATGGACAAGGAAATCTTGGAAGGAATGATTTCTACCAAAAGTGGAGAGGGAGCGGGGTAGTAATGAAAAAGAAGCTCTAATGGCTCTACTTCATTGGGAGTATGAGGAGATTTGATAGGTTACCACAGACCTTGCAAATTTAAATAGATGTATGGTGGAGAGCATTCTAATTGGTTGCATCTTTGTCTGGTTTGAAGGCTCCAATGCACAGGATCAAAAGAAGCTGCAGAGGATTAAAGACACAGCCAGCACCATCACAGGCAGAACAAGGCGGTATGGTAGCAAAGCTGTTGGCTTAACATTACTACATCACCAACAACACCAGGATCAATCCCTCCATTGTCTTTACATTCATCCCCTGAGCACGCGGTTTTCCTCTTGGTGCTCCGGTTTCCCACATTCCAAAGCTGTATGGGTAGCAGGTTAATTTACCAGATGATTGTAATTGGGCAGTGTGAGTTCATTGGGCTTGATGGACCTGTTGCTGTGCATTAGCTCTAAATACATAGAAAAATAAAAGCCCTCTCCATGATTCAGGACTTTATCAAGCAATGAAGCCTCAAGAAGGCAGTATCCATTGTTAGGAACCCTCACCATCCAGGATATGATCTCTTCCCATTACTACCACTGGGGAGAAAGTACATGAGTCTGAATGTTTAAAGAATAACTTTGCAATTGCATTATTTGTGCTATTTATTCTTTCCTTCATTCATTCATTCATTGCCTCACTTCCACCCTGCCTTTTTACTCGGGTGTCTTTCCCCTTCCTTTCCAGTGCTGAAGAAGGCTGCTGGCCTGAAACGTTTGATCATTTCCATAGATGCTGTCTAACCTGTGGAGTTCCTCCAGCATTTTGTGTGTTGCATTCATTCATATCTATCTAATTATTTATTTATCTAGTTAGTTATTGTGACTTTTTATCTCTTACACTGTACAGCTTCCACAAAACAACAAATTTCATGACATATGGTGTATAAGATGATGAGAGGCATTGATCGTGTGGATAGTCAGAGGCTTTTTCCCAGGGCTGAAATGGCTAACATGGGAGGGCACAATTTTAAGATGCTTGTAAGTAGGTACAGAGGAGATGTCAGGGTAAGTTTTTTACACAGAGAATGGTGGGTGCGTGGAATGGGCTGCAGGCGATAGTGATGGAAGCGGATACAATAGGGTCTTTTAAGAGACTCCTGGATAGGTACAAGGAGCTTAGAAAAATAGAGGGCTATGGGTAACACGAGGTAATTTCTGAAGTAAGTACATGTTCAATACAGCCTGGTGGGCTGAAGGGCTTGTATTGTGCTGTAGGTTTCTGTTTTTATATGTCAGTGATAATGAACGCCATTCCAAATCTGATGAATTTGAAGTGGAGCATTCTGACATTTGAACTTCTACATGTCTGACAGATGCTTACAAAATTATAAGAGGGGTGGATGAACTAGACGGTCAAAATCTTTTCACCTTATGTTAGAAATGTAAAATAGAAGAGGACATGTTTTTCAAGTCCTTCCAAAGGGTCTCATATCCACTGTACTCTTTCCATGGATGCTGCCTGGCCTGCTGAGTTCCTCCAGCATTTTGTGTGTGTTGCTCAGGTAAGAGGGGCAAGTTTGAAAGGATTTTTTTTACATGGGGTGGCAGGTGCCTGAATGGGCTATGGCAGGTAGTAGTGGAAGCAGATGTTTTATGTCAATGAGGTCCAAAGTTCAAAGTAAATTTTACTTTCAAAGTACATATACCAGATACAACTCAAGATTCTTTTTCCCGTGGGCATACTCAGCAAATCTATAGAATAGTAACTATAACAGGAACTATAACTGGAGTTGAAATAATGGTCTGCTCATAGCTTGATAAAATCTCATGAGATTTTGTCCATAACTATCATATCTGCCTGTCTGTGGTGTCCTAAACCAAATGCAGTGCTTGAAGTAGGTGTATTATTCATAAAACCATGCCTAATGGCCGATTAGTCACTTGACACTCCCACTCCAGGAATACAAGAAAACTATTCAGGTGGTTATAGGGAGTCACTTGACTGGTTAAATCCCTACAGTAGGTAAGCTTTCCAGTTCAACATTTACATTATATCCCGCTTAGAAAGCCATTAATATTGCATACAGAGCTTGAATATCTAATGAACGTGAATCACATCAGCAAGATGAAAAATGTTTAGAGAGGCTCCAATGACCTAATTAATGACACAAATCTTGACATTTTCATCAGATATGCTGTGCATGGTACAACATAGTTTTAATGACTGTACAGTTTGACTTTAACCGAGTATCATAATTGTCACAACATATGCTTGAACTGTTAGGTAATACTGACTTCCTGATGATTCAGACAGATATATTAATACAGTAACCCTTTATTACAATGCTCATCTTGGGCCTTAAGAGACAATGACATCGCAAATACAAGAGATTCTGCAGATGCTGGAGATCCAAAGCAACACACACAAAAAGCTGGAAAACTCAGCAGGCCAGGCAGTATCTACAGAAATGAAGAAACTGTTTGTGTTTCGGGCTGAAAACATTATTCAGGACTGGAAAGGAAGGAGGAAGATGCCAGAATGAAAGAGGAAGAAGTAAAAATTTCATTATTGTAGAGGACATGGGACTTGCTGATGTGACTCATGTTCTTTGTGGTTGAATGGGGAGCGGTATGCTTTGTCTTAGTAAAAGAAATGTTTAACAAAATGAACAATTGACACTGTGACACTTTGCATGAGCTATCTAAGACTGATCACCCAAAATCTCAGTGGGAGCGGTAAACAATGAGGACTCCGTATGATGCCCCTGTAGAGGTGAACTGGCACGGAACTGCTTTTTCGATCCAGCCAGCTTTCTGCTTCCCTCTTCTGAACGTCACCGGCAAGATTCTAATATTCTTCTGTCCTAGGCACATGGGGAAAAGAAAAGTTAGTTATTTGACACCTTGAGGCCATGCAGCCTTTAATATAGTCCCTGAAAGTTGTCGTGCAAGTTGATAAGGTTGTTAAGAAGGCACAAGGTGGGTTGTGAGGTAACGTTGCAGCTCTGTAAAACCCTGGGTAGACCACAGTCGGAGTATTGTGTTCAGCTCTGGTTGCTTCATTATAGGTAGGATGTGAAAGCTTTAGTGAGGGTGCAGAGGAGATTTGCCAGGATGCCGCCTGGATTGGAGAGCATGTCTTATGAGGATAATTTGAGTGAGCTCGGGCTTAAGTCTTTGGTGTGAAGAAGGATGAGAGGTGGCTTGATAGATCTGTACGAGATGATAGGAGGCAAGGAAAACCCTGCTGGGGTGGTGGTAGAGGCACTTACATTAGAAATCTGTAAGAAGCTTTTCAGATAGTCACAAGACTGATAGAAAAATGTGGGGGGTGACATCTATGTAGGAGGAACGGGTTAGATTGATCTTAGCGTAGGTTAAAAGGTCAGCTCAACATCTTGGGCCGAAGGGACTGAACTGTGCTGTAATGCTCCATTTTCTATGTTCGAGTGTTCATGGAGGGGATCTGCTGGTTAATTTAATTAAATATATATACTGTATATAAAATTAAATGGTAATTGGGGTGTTTATTTCCATTGTGTTTTATTGTGGAACAAATGTAACTAACTATACAATTGATGCAAAAAAAAACTTGTTAGATATGTTACCTTTAAAAATAAAAACCAACTACTCTTTTTCAGTGTAAACAATATCTGAGAATTGTTACATTGATGTGCTTAATATCCCTACAGGCAGGCATAGAGACTTTAGCAGGCAAGTCAGTGTTTCTACAAATTTAATAACACTGATTTTAAACCATCAATGTGACTTTCAGTTTATGTTTTGTTAAGAGTTGATTCTATTTGGCTTTGAAAGGTTTAACTAAAGCAAAGTACATCAAAATTTATGAAGCTAACTTCTGGGAAAAGGAAGGCAGGAACAAAATTTCCCCATGGGGATGAATAAAGTATCTATCTATCTATCTATCTATCTATCTAAATTATGTTCCTAGTTTGGGGTGTTCTCTCTGTGATTCAGCAAGTGTCTGCCATAATCAACTCCTTCATTCCCCCTACACCAGGTGATGGTATCCCCGATTAGCACAAGGCTCGCTGTGATCTTCCTACTGGGTTCAGAGCACATGTTGTTCAGCAGAATTTAAAGATTACCTTTATTTGTCAACTGTCGTTTGAGTCAAATCAAATCAGCGAGGATTGTGCTGGGGATAGCTTGCATTTGCCATCGCAATTCCAACACCAACACAGCATTCCACAACTGACTAACCCTGGCCTAAACCATACGTCTTGGGAGCGTGGGAGGAAACTGGAGCACCCGGAGGAAAGCCACGTAGTTATGGGGAGAACGCATCAGTTTCTTTCGGACAGCAGTGGGTATGGCTGATCTCTGTGCTGTATAGCGACTGCACTAACCACTACGGCACTGTGCTGCCCTTCTAAGGTTCAGAACAGAACTGACTTGGTTGGCAACAACACTGCAGAGAATTTTATCATTCACACTGAACAGAACATCGAACAATACAACAATACTGGCCCTTCAGCCCATGATATTGTGCCAAACTAATTAAGATAATGATGCCTAATTAAACTAATTTTTTCTGCCTGCATATTGTCCATTATCTCTCCATTCTCTGCAGATTCGTGTGCCCATCTGAGAGCCTTTTAAACACCACTATCGTATTTGCTTCTAAGACCGCTGTGGCAGTGTGTTCCAACCATACTCCAGTAAAGAAACTTGTGCTGCACATCTCCTTTGAACTTTGAACTCAATTCAATGCATGCCTTGCAGTGTTAAACATTTTGACCCCAGGAGAAAGCTAACACTCTATACCTCTCATCATATTATAAACAGAAATGTGGATCACCAGTAGATGAGGGTGAGGATTGTCCTTCCTATTGACTGGCTTCCTGCCACGTAGAGCAGTGGTCCCCAAACACCAGGCCGCGGATCGGTACGGGGCTGCAAAGCATGTGCTACTGGGCCGCGAGGGAATGATATGATTTGGTTATATGAAACGATATGAGTCAACTGCACCTTTCCTCATTCCCTGTCACGCCCACTGTTGAACTTGAATGCACGCGAGGTCATTACACATGCGAGGTCATCAGCCGGTCATTAACCTACAACTACTCAATGAGTAAAAAACCAATGTCGCTTGAGAGTTTCTTTGGAAGAGGTGGTAGGGGACATAAAAGGCCTAACGATGATGATAACGCAGGGACAGCTGAGGCCGAGACTGAAAAGAAAGCTTCCTTCAACAGAAAATACAACGATCCATACATAAAATATGGCTTTAATGCAATGGGTGATGTGCACACTCCAAGCTCCCTGTGTGTGATATGTGGAGACAAGCTGTCTAATGAGGCAATGAAGCCCTCAAAACTGCTTCGGCACCTTGAGTCCAAGCACCACGCTATTTTTCACATTGTCTGTCAATAGTGGAATTGATGGCTTTGTCACAAAGTTTGCGAATGATATGAAGGTAGGTGGAGGGATAGGTAGTGCTGAGGAAGCAATGAATTTGCAGCAAGACTTAGACAAATTGGAAGAATGGGCAAAAAGTGGTAGATGGAATACAGTGTTGGGAAATGTATGATAATGCATTTTGGTAAAAGGAACAATAGTGCAGACTATTATCCAAATGGGTAGAAGGTTCAAACATCAGAGATACAAAGGGACTTAGAAGTACTCATGCAAGACTCCCAGAAGGTTAATTCACAGGTTGAGTCTGTGGTAAAGAAGGCAAATGCAATGTTGCATTTATTTCAAGGGAAATAGAATATAAAAACAAGGAGATAATGCTGAAGCTTTGTAAGACACTAGTCTGGCTTCACTTGGAGTATTGTCAACAGTTTTGGATCCTTATCTCAGAAAGGGTGTATTGTCATTGGAGAGAGTATGGAGGACATTCATGAGTATGGTTCCAGGAATGAAGGGGTTAAAATATCAGAAGCATTTGGC
The DNA here is from genome assembly GCF_048418815.1 of Hemitrygon akajei. Classification (NCBI taxonomy): domain Eukaryota; kingdom Metazoa; phylum Chordata; class Chondrichthyes; order Myliobatiformes; family Dasyatidae; genus Hemitrygon; species Hemitrygon akajei. The sequence goes on along the minus strand of NC_133138.1, from coordinate 35,306,351 downwards.
AGCTTTGGGCCTGTACTCACTGGAATTTAGAAGAATGCAGAGGAATTTCATTGAAACCTACCAAATGTTGGAAGGACTAAATAAGGTGGATGTGGAGAAGGATGTTTCCTCTGGTGGGGTTATTCAGAACTAGAGGGCACAGCCTCAAAATTAAGGGTCAACCTTTTAGAACAGAAGTAAGCAGGATTTCTTTTAGTCAGAGAGTAGTGAATCTGTGGAATGCTTTGCCACAGACCAGTGGAGGCTAAGTCCGTGGTTATATTTCAAGCGGAAGTTGATAGATTTTTGATTGATTGGGGCATCAGGGGACATGGTGAGAGGGCAGGTGTATGGGGTTGAATGGGATCCAGGATCAGTCGTGATGCAATGGCAGAGCAGAATCAATTGACTGAATGGTCTAATTCTGTTCCTATGGCGTATGGTCTTATGTCCTTACTCTTCTGTTTCCTGCACATTCATGTACCAATCCATTGTTAGAGCCTCTTGAACAACCCTGTGGTATTTGCCTCCATCTCCATGCCTAGAAGCAGATTCCAGATACCCATTATTCGATGCAACATTCTTGCATTGCACATCTCCTTTGATCTTAGCCCCCTCTCGCTTTAAATGGATGTCTTCTTGTATCAGAAGATCTGGCTTAGAATCTCTCTCTCAGTCAGCTCCATCATGGGCACTAGCCACCATAGTATCCAGGAGGTCTTCAAGGAGTGATGCCTCAGAAAGGAGGCATCCATTACTAAGGATCCCCATCACCCAGTTCTCAATGCTACTATCAGGGAGGAGATACAGACGCCAGAAGACACATAATCAACTATTTAGGATTTGTTCACCTCTGCCGTCAGATCAGTATTTCACGACACATGCCAATAATATTAAGTCTGATTCTGATTCTGATTCAATGGCTCTCATAACCTTACAAACCTCTATCAGATCTTTCCTATCAGCCTCTGCTGCTCCAAAGAAATTAACTCAACTATCTCCAACCTCTGTCTATAGTACACACCCTTTAATCCAGGAAACATCCTGTAAATCTCTTTTGCACCCTCTCCAAATTCGCAGCATCATTTCTGAGTGACAGAAATTAACTCTAGATGCTGACTAACCAGAGTGCTGAAAGCTGGAACATTTAACTTCTTGACTCTCGAACTCTGTTCTTGGTCTGACAAAAGCAAGCATACTATATGCCTTCTCTATTACCCTGTCTATTGTGTATTTAATATTTCAGTACTATTAGGGAAATAGTATAAATATGTTGTTTGATTAAGCATTCTTTGTTTAAATAGTTCATTATGGGTTATAAATAAAAGTACAAGAATGGCATATGTCAGCACGCCACTACATCATCCTTGCGTGTCTCAGTATAATTAGAATCAAAACTAATGTACATGCAGCATGGACTCCCATGCTTTTATATCAATTAGTTTTACGTTTTGGAGTTAAAAACAACATAACACTATTTACCTGTGTACCCATTTTTCCTGGATCGCCCTGTCAATATTAACACTGTTAAGGGTTCATAAGTACTACTTCACTAGTCCTCTTTTGCATTATTTACTTATTTTTGTAACGTTGTGATTTTTATATCTTGTACTGTATTTCTGCAGCAAAATGTCATGGGTGTTGCATTCTAGCTGTCTACAGACAGACATACTTTATTAATCCTGAGGGAAATTGGGTTTCGTTACAGTCACACCAACCAAGAATAGTGTAGAAATATAGCAATATAAAACCATAAATAATTAAGCAATAATAAGTTAATCATGCCAAGTGGAAATAAGTCCAGGACCAGCCTATTGGCTCAGGGTGTCTGACACTCCTAGGGAGGAGTTGTAAAGTTTGATGGCCACAGGCAGGAATGACTTCCTATGATGCTCAGTATTGCATCTCGCTGGAATGAGTACAATATTGGGGTCAAGCTGTTGTCCATGTAGCAAGCTCCCCCTCTCCATGCATCTGTTGAATACAAAGGAATGGCAGAGAGCAAACTGCTGATACAGTTTGGCACCAGCGGCATCACAGCATTGTCAATCAGCACCGTAGTCAACGTATGACTGCTTTAGGGACTCCATCTTTGGATTTTTCCTTGGGTGTACTCCCAAGGCCTTCCCCATGAGTGGGTATTGCCGCAAGGCAGCGGAGATGTGAGATCAGAACTTTCGTTCTCATAGATGTGCTGCCAACCACGGCTGGTGAGCTGTATCTGCCTGAAGCGACTGGGTTTAAGGCATCAGTAACCCACCTTTGTCCCTTTTGTCAGTAGAAACGGGTCAGCTCAGCTTTAGTAGCTAAGCCATATGTGAAGACCAGCTGCTGGACTTGGTTGACAGAGGCTATTTGCGGCATACACAAAAAACAGGATGTAATAGGTAGTGGGAGCTTGTCTCTATTGCTGTCCCTGGCTATAACAACATGAAGGAACCATTGTAAATAATAACTGGATGGTAATTATGAAATATCCCTGACATCATGTTGGGGTTTGAATGGGCCTACAGTTTAGTGAGTCAGTTGTAGACTCACGAAGTCAAACAGCATGGAAAGAGACCATTCTGCCCGACTCATCCGTGCTGACTGTATTGTCCAGCAGCTTCGTACCATCTGCCTGTATCTGGCACATAGCACTCTAAACCTCTCCTATCCATGCATTTATTTGTCCTGAAGAAGATTCTTGAGCAGAAAGGTCAATTGCTTATTCGTTTGCATAGATACAGCCTGACCTGCTGAGTTCCTCCAGCATTTTGTTTGTGTTGTTTTGGATTTTCAGCATCTGCAGATTTTCTCTTGTTTGTGTACTCACTAAATTAGAGATATGGTATGGTAACAGGCCCTTTTGTCACAATGAACCAATGCAGGCTACTTTTCTCCATGAGGCCAATTAGCCAAAAAATTCTGTACATCTTTGTAATGTGGGAGGAAACCAGGGCAACCAGATGAAAACCCCATGTGGTCATGGGGAGAATGTACAAACAACAGTGGAATTGGACTTTGGTTGTTAGCACTGTAATGAAGTTACGCTACCGTACTGCACAATTTAGACAGTTTTTAAATGTTGCTGGCTCAAACACGATGTCAAAGTTCAAAGTAAATTTATTATCAAAGTAGATAAGTAATATGCCACATATAGTACCTGGAGATTGATTTTCATGCAGGCATTCACAGTAGGACAAAGAAATACAGAAGCAAGAAGAGAGATGTCCTGAACGGTGGGGGTCCTTGATGATGGGTGCTGCTTTCTTGTGACAGCGCTCCTTGAAGATGTGTTCAGTGTTTGGGGTGGGCTTTATCTGTGATGGTCTGGACTGTATCCATTAATTTTTGCAGTGTTTCTGAAGTTTAATCCAATAATGTTATCACTTTATGTAGGAAATGTAGCAGGAGTGCTCTCCCCCACCTAGTCTATAAACAGAAACAACGGTTATTATGAAGCGAGTGAAGGACTGGAACGTATTTCCTTGTGATCAGCAATTCTGTACGGGACAAGGAATAGATTCTGCTTGGCAGGTCAACTAGTTGCTAGCATCAGCACCTGCACATTGGAATGCTGAAACAACCCTAATGTTGCTTCTTTTTTCTTTCATTTTTATTTTTTATTAAAAATTCACATGGATAATACAGAGTCACAATTCAAGCCACAGTTTCAGAAGTTGCAATTAAAATGAACACTTCAGGTTTTTGGAGTTTTGACACAGTTTCCAAATAATTAGTGTGTAGTGTTTGGTGTATAGGGTGTCCAGGGAGGGGTAGTATCTCTGATGAAGGGGCTTATAGTGTCCATTCTCACATTTGATCCCCACTGGGTACTCAGCAGCCAGCTTGTGGCGAAGTGGCATCAGCACCGGACTTCGGAATGAAGGCTCCAGAATTCGAATCCAGCCGGCTCCCTTGCACGCTTTCCATCCGTGCTGGGTTGAGCATCGAGTTAGCAACTTGGCCTTGTAAAAACAAGAAAGCCTGCCAAAAAAACGCCATCATGACGGCGTCCCAATGACTCCACTCGGAGCTAAGGACTTTCTTCTCCTTCATCTGGACACTCAGCTCTCACCTGTGGCTTCAAATAACTGTTGACATGTGACAGCAGCCATGTTTCAATACACTGCTTCGACACGCAGGCAAAGCCAGCTGAGGGTAGGTGGAGGGATGAGAAAGGGACATGCCTATCCTAGCATGTAAAATCAGCTCCGACAGACTGGGTGGAAGAATTTGACAGTGAGATCCATTGGCCAGGAAGGTAGATCTCCTGGAAAGCAATGCTTCCTGGAGAGCACAGGACATGACAATGCACAGAAGAAGTCATGGTCATCCACTGAAACGAAGGAAGACCCCAGTTTGTGACAACTACTCCTACCACTGGACCCGGACTTCTGAGGTTAGGAGAGTGGAACTGCCCCAGTGCAACGGCTTTTCCACTTTGAAAACTCTCCTGCACTGGTCTCCTGTCGTCGTTGGACATGACGGACAGCCAACAACGTGAAGTGAGAGGAAGGTCCTAAATTGTGGTCTCTGTCCTTAGACCGGTGGCAATGCCTACACCTTGCTTCTGTGTATCTTGCTGCATAATGTCCTAGAGGTTTGAGAGTTCTAGTCTGCACTATACAGCCGTGGACAACATTGTTATGAAATACCAGAGAGTTTCAGGCAAGTTCCACTCAGTTTATAGTTCTCCAGCATTAGTTTAATACGCGTCATGCTGTGTATCCCTGGGAACATCGTGAATGGCTCAGAGGCTTGAGCTAGCAGCTATTCATACAAGTCCATGTTGATACAGAATACAAGGTTGCCCCTTTAGAACAGAGATGAGGAAGAATTTCTTTAGCCAGAGGGTGGTGAACTTGTAGAACTCATTGTCACAGACGGTTGTGGAAGGTGAGCCTTTGGGCATATTTAGATTGGAGTTTGATAGTTTCTTGATTAGTCAGGGTGTCAAAGGTTATGGGAAAAAGGCAGGAGAATGAGGTTGAGTGGGATAATCAATTAGCCAGGGTGGAATGTGAAGCAGGATCGATAGGCTGAATGACCTCTTCCTGTGCCTATGTCTTACTGTTTTCTACTCTCTTACAGCATTAAGATGGATACACAGCCGGATGGACTCCTGGGCTGACAATTTACCTCATTATGATCTTACACTTTAGCATTTACCTGCACTGCACGCTCTCAGTAGCTTTATTCTGCATTGTTATGGTTTTAGCTCAATGCACAGTGTAATAATTTGATCTTTATGAACACAGTGCCTCTCAAAAACCAACAATATGTCCCTGTGGTAAGAGGTGGAAATGGGTAAGGCCAGCCAAAAGGGGTCTGTCTGATGAAGTTACATCGGCCAATCCCCTGTACCCCTGTACAGTGGATACAATGGATCACAGAAACATTGATCACTGAAGAACTCGTCTGGACTGTACTGGACTGGCAGTGTGGCAAAAAGAAGCTCAACAGAGTCTCTTTCACCTCAGGCGACTCAGTAAGTTTGGCATGAGTCCCCAAATCCTCAAGACCTTATACAGGGGCACCATTGAGAGCATCCTGACTTGCTGTATCACCACCTGGTATGGGAACTGCACCAACCTTGATTGCTAGACACTACAGAGAGCAGTACAGACAGCCCAGTGCATCTCTGGATATGAATTTCCCTCCAGAGGACACTTACAGCAGCAGGTGCATAAAGAAGGCCTGGAAGATCATCTGGGACACCGGTCACCCCAACCATAAACTGTTTCAGCTGTTTCTGTCTGGCAAATGGTGTTGCAACATTAAAGCCAGGACCAACAGGCTATGAGACAGCTTCTTTCTACAAGCCATTAGATTTATGAATTCACATGTCTGTAGGTTGCGACAGAGTCATAATGCAAAGATTTTGACTCCCTTACATTGTAGGAAGGATGTAAGATTTAATTAAGTAAATTCAATTCAAATTCAATTCAATAGAACTCCAACCATACCACTGACTTTGGACGAGTTGGCCAAATACCTACATTTTGTATGTATTGCTCTGGATTCCCAGCATTTGCAGAATCTCTTGTATTTATATTTCACTACATCTTGGTACATGTGACAATAATAAATTAACACCAATATTAGTCCTGGCAATGCCTTCCAGGCATCCATCACTCTCTGCACAAAAAAAACAGTCCCACACAACTCCTTTAAACGTCCCCCTCTTACTATAAATAAGTGACCTCAAGTACTAGACATTTTGACCCTAGGGTGAAGATATAAGCTGTCTACGTTGTCTATGCCTCACCATGTTTTTGAAACTTCCATCAAACCTCCCGTCAGCCTCTGCCGCTCCAGAGAAAACAGAGACAGAATCAGATTCATGATCACCAATGTATATCATGAAGTTTGTTGTTTTGTGGCAGCAGTACAAATGAAAAGCAAGTAAGACAAAAAAAAGCTATACGCAACTTATAAAACAGGGATGAATACCGAATGTGAAAGGTGAAAAGTTTAAAGGGAACACGAGGGGAAACTTCTTCGCTCCAGGGTTGTGAGAGTGTGGAATGAACTGCCAGCACAAGTGCTGCATGCGAGTTCAAGTTCAACATTTGAGAGAAGTTTGGATTGGTATATAGATGGTAGGCGTATGGAGGGCTATGGTCTCTGTGCAGGTCAATGGAAGTAAGCAGTGTAAATGTTTCAGCATGGATTAGATAGGCCAGAAGGCCTGTTTCAGTGCAGTACTTTTCTATGACTCTACGTCTTGTCCAATGGCTCTTCAGAGCAGAGCTCCTCCAATCCAGACAGCATACTGGTAAATTATCACTACACTCTCTCCAAAGCTTCCACATTCTTCCTATAATGAGGCAACCAGAACTGAATGCAAGGCCTTAAATGTGCCTTAACTGGAGTTTTATAATGCTGAAACATAACTTCCAGACTCTTAAATTCAATGACTTGATTAATAAGGATTGCCTTATACAAGAAGATCTGCAGATGCTGGAAATTCAAGCAACACACACAAAATGCTGGTGAAACGCAGCAGGCCAGGCAGCATCTATTGGAATAAGTACAGTCGACGTTTCGGGCCAAGACCCTTCATCAGGACTAACGGAAAAAAAGAGATAGTAAGAGATTTGAAAGTGGGAGGGGGAGTGGGAGACCTGAAATGATAATTTTGCAGATGATCATTTTTCTCTCTCTTTCCCTCTCACAATAACCCCTTGCCTGTTCTCCATCTTCCTCTGGTGCTCCCCTTCCCCTTTCTTTCTTCCAAGGCCTTCCGTCCTATGATACTCCCCCTTCTCCAGCCTTGTATCTCTTTTGCCAATCAACTTTCCAGCTCTTAGCTTCACCCCTCCCCCTCCTGTCTTCTCCTATCATTTCAGGTCTCCCCCTCCCCCTCCCACTTTCAAATCTCTTACTACCTTTTTTTCCCATTAGTCCTGATGAAGGGTCTCAACCCGAAACGTCGACTGTACTTCTTCCTATAGATGCTGCCTGGCCTGCTGCGTTCCACCAGCATTTTGTAAGGATTGTCCATGCCTGCTTTACCACCCTGAACAGCTTTTACAGTTCTGACTTAGCTTTATTTGTCACATGTACTGTGTGGTGAACTACATATACCTGTCTGGACACGCCCCCTGATGACTGCTCCTGTGGCTCCTCCCACAGACCCCTGTATAAAGGTGATGGAGGTCTGAGCCCGGCCTCTCAGTCTCCAGGATGTAGTATGGTGGTCACTCACTGCTCGTTCCTTCTTCCAGTCAATAAAAGCAGATACCTCGTTTTTACGTCTCAGAGTGAGTTATTGATGGTGCATCAATTTTATTGACTGGAAGTTTTAAAACATGGAAAGCGTTTTACGTCCGGAAAGATTGGATTTGGACCCCCAACACCCTGAAGCAGCTCTTGCCTTTGAACTCTGGCTTGCATGCTTCCAATCATACTTGGAGGAGGTTAGTGCAACTGAACCCACTGTTATGCATCGAATTCTCCTCTCAAAGGTCACCCCAAAAGTTTATTCACTTATCAGGGACCTGTCGACCTACGAAGGGGCACTGGACGCCCTCAAAAGACAGTATCTGCGGCCGGTGAACACCGTCTACGCAAGACATCGTTTAGCTACCCGATGACAGCGGCCTGGAGAATCGAGCGCCCAATTTCTCCGAGCCCTACAGACTCTCGTCCAAACTTGTGATTGCAAAACACTCACGGCGGAACAGCATGCAGAGCTGCTAGTACGAGACGCCTTTGTGACAGGAATGAGGTCAGTGTACGTACGGCAACAGCTGCTGGAAAATGCCGATCTTCCCTTACGCTCAGCGATCGAGATGGCCAACACGCTGGAAGCTGCTCTGCACAATGCTGACGCTGTCCAGCCGTGCGATTCCCCGCCGGTTCCGTGGACACCTCAGACCCCGCCGCTGCCGGTTCCCGCGAGCGAATTCGCCAACGCCGCTGCCAGTCGTGATTCCACGAACTCCCCGAAGCCGACCACGGCGGCGGCCAGGCGAAAACCTGAGCTGTGTTATTTCTGCGGGCTCAAAAGGCATTCCCGAAAACACTGCCCGGCCCGAGAAGCGACCTGCTCCAGCTGCGGGAAGACGGGCCATTTCGCCAAGGTCTGTAAATCTAAACTACGAGCAGGTCGGGCAGCGCGGCGTGTGAGACATGGGGGCCGCCATCTTGCATGCCCGGATGTGGGCGGCCATCTTTGTCGACGTCAGCAAGCCCCGCCCCCGACCCGTGTGAGTCATGGGGGCCGCCGTCTTGCATGCCCGGATGTGGGCGGCCATCTTTGTCGGCGTCAGCATGCCCCGCCCCCAACCCGCCGGCGTTTACCGGGCACCAAGCCGGCTCAACTCTGGCCACCGTAACCCTCGACTAAAGCGCCCCACACCAGCTTGCAAGGTCAATGATGGACATCCTGGTGGAGGAGCACAGGACTAGCTGCCTGTTTGCCACGGGCAGCACTGAGAGTTTTATTGACCCGGACACAGTGCAATGCTGTGGACTCGTGACACGGCCGGTAAGCCAGAGGATCACCTTGGGTCGCATTCCACAGACATCTGGGTGGGTTGTGTAGCGACATTGGTGGTGCAGGGGACAGAATATCAGGACTTTGCGCTACTGGTCATGCCTCAACTGTGCGCACCTGTGCTATTGGGGCTGGACTTCCAGAGCCATCTTGAAAGTGTGACTATGGCATATGACGGGCACCTCCCACCACTCACTGTCAGGAATCCTCAGTTTGGTGGGACTTCATCACATACCCCGCTACTGACCACACACACACACCGACCCACACATCCCACCCAGCACCATGCCGACAGCTGCGCTACCGACACCACTTGCAGCCTCTCCACCCTCAAGATCCCTCCCCCATCGCTGTTCGCCAACCTGACCCCCGACTGTAAACTGGTGGCAACTAAAAGCAGGAGGTACAGCGTGGGGTCAGGGCCTTCATTCAGTCAGAGGTGCAGTGGCTGCTCGGGGAGGGGATCATCGAGCCAAGCACAAGCCCTTGGCGGTCCCAGGTGGTTGTTGTTCGGACTGGGCAGAAAAATAGGATGGTCGTGGACTATAGTCAAACCATCAATAGGTTCACGCAGCTTGACGTGTACCCCCTACCCTGCATCGCAGATATGGTCAACCAGATAGCTCAGTACAAGGTGTACTCGACAATAGATCTGAAATCCGCTTATCACCAGCTCCCCATCAGCCCAGAGGACCACCCCTACACCGCCTTCGAGGCAGGCGGCAGGCTCTATCACTTCCTGCGTGTCCCATTTGGTGTCACAAATGGTGTCTCAGTCTTCCAGAGGGAGATGGACCGGATGGTGGACCAGTACCAACTGAAGGCCACATTTCCCTATCTGGATAACATCACCATCTGTGGTCGCGACTGGTTGGATCACGACGCCAACCTCCAATGATTTTTCCAAGTGGCCGAAGCTCTGAACCTTACTTATAACAGGGACAAGTGTGTGATCAGAACCACCCGACTCGCTATCCTTGGGTATGTCGTGGAAAACGGGGTCATTGGCCCTGATCCCAACCATATGTGCCCCCTGTTAGAACTCTCTCTTCCCACCTCTCTCAAAGCCCTCAGACAGTGCCTGGGTTTTTTTTCCTATTACGCCCAATGGGTCCCCCATTACGCAGACAAGGCCCGCCCCCTGGTTAAGTCTACCACTTTTCCCCTCTCTGCTGAGGCCTGCGCGGCCTTCAGCTGCATTAAAGGGGACATTGCCAAAGCAACGATGCATGCGGTGGACGAGACCATTCCCTTCCAAGTAGAGAGTGACGCCTCCGATTTCGCGCTTGCCGCTACCCTCAATCAGGAAGGCAGGCCAGTAGCATTCTTTTCTCGTACCCTTCAAGGCTCTGAAATTCGGCACTCCGCGGTGGAGAAAGAAGCCCAGGCCATAGTGGAAGCTATTAGGCACTGGAGGCATTATCTCGCCGGCAAAAGGTTCACCTTGCTGACCGACCAGCGCTCGGTTGCGTTCATGTTCAGCAACCAACAGCGGGGCAAAATCAAAAATGATAAAATTTTGCGGTGGAGAATAGAACTCTCCACCTACAACTATGATATCCTGTACCAGCCTGGCAGACTCAATGAGCCCCCTAATGCCCTATCCCAGGGAACGTGTGCTAGTGAAAATTTTGTGAAAATGGTAAAATCGGGTGACCCCCGGATGGCAAAGTTGTGCATGAAGGGTGTATAGCTGGTCGAGCTGTGCACTAGCACACGTTCCCTGGGATAGGGCATTAGGCAGTCCCTGGTCATCGTCCTGATGTCCTCCAGAGAGTACCAGGGACTGCCAAATCTGCGCTGAGTGCAAACCGCACTTCTACCGTCCTGATACGGCGCAACTTGTCAAGGCCACCCGCCCTTTTGAGCGACTGAGTGTTGACTTTAAGGGCCCCTTTCCCTCCACTGACCACAATGTCTATTTTCTCAATATTATCGACGAGTACTCATGTTTCCCCTTTGCCATTCCCTGCCCCGACACCACTACCACGTCCGTCATAAAAGCCCTGCGCCAGCTCTTTGGCATTGCCAAATGGGATAGGCACTCCACTCTATCTGCTCCCTGTTATGTACGTCCATCAATGCCACCCCTCACGAGCGCCTATTATCTTTTCCCAGGAAGTCTGCCACTGGGACCACCCTACCAGCTTGGCTGACATCCCCAGGGCCAGTGCTGCTCCGGAAACATGTGAGGAGCAATAAATACTCCCCGCTGGTCGAGAGGGTTCACCTTCTACATGCGAACCCCCAGTATGCCTACGTGGTCTTACCTGATGGGCGGGAGGACACGGTCTCCGTCCGCGACCTGGCGCCCGCAGGAGCAGCAGACCACTACCCCGAACACTCCACGGTAACTATGAACCCTGTACCCGAGGTGACACCGCGCACACCAAGCCCTACACTGACCCCTCACGACACTCATATACCGGGAGTCTCATACGCGTATATTCCAGGCGCCTCGCACACGCGTGAGGGATCACTGACGCCTAGTGGGCTGACACCTCCAGTTAGGCCGGAACCAGCACAACCTCCGTCTCCGGTGCAATCACCACCACCGGCACCTGTGCAATCACCACCTCCAGCACCTGTGCAATCACCACCTCCGGCATCTGTGCAATCACCACCACCAGCACCTGTGCAATCACCACCTCCGGCATCTGTGCAATCACCACCACCGGCACCTGTGCAATCACCACCACCGGCACCTGTGCAATCACCACCTCCAGCACCTGTGCAATCACCACCACCGGCACCTGTGCAATCACCACCACCGGCACCTGTGCAATCACCACCACCGGCACCTGTGCAATCACCACCACCGGCATCTGTGCAATCACCACCACTGGCATCTGTGCAATCACCACCGGTACTGTGCAATCACCACCGGCACCTGTGCAATCACCACCACCGGCACCTGTGCAATCAGCACCTCCAGCACCTGTGCAATCAGCACCTCCAGCACCTGTGCAATCACCACCGGCACCTGTGAAATCACCACCACCGGCACCTGTGCAATCACCACCACCGGCACCTGTGCAATCAGCACCTCCAGCACCTGTGCAATCACCACCACCAGCACCTGTGCAATCACCACCACCGTCTCCGGTGCAATCACCACCGGCACCTGTGCAATCACCACCACCAGCACCTGTGCAATCACCACCACCGGCACCTGTGCAATCAGCACCACCAGCACCTGTGCAATCACCACCTCCAGCACCTGTGCAATCACCACCACCGGCACCTGTGCAATCACCACCGGCACCTGTGCAATCACAGCCGGTGCTACGTAGATCGCAGCGACAGATTCGACCACCTGATAGATTTAACCTGTAAAGATACTTGTAAGGAACTTCGCCATATGGGGACTCTTTTTTAAACAAAGGGGGGGTGTCGGCTTTTACATCTCAGAGTGAGTTATTGATGGTGCATCATACTGTACCGTGACAAATAGCTCGTTATCCTGCGGGTCACCCTTGGGCAAGGTGTGGCGCTTTGCTTACCCTTGCTTCAGGGTCACGTGAAGTCATGGGAGCAGGTGGTGGATGGTCGTATGAGCAGCTGATGCACATCACAAATCCTGGTTATGTGACTGCTGGCACCAGGCAGACAATCTCTGATAAGTATTGATAATGGCTGGGGTCACTCATCTTGTAAAGCCACTGCCCAGAAGAACCACTTCTATAGAAAAATTTGCCAAGAACAAGCATGGTCATGGAAAGATCTTGATTGCTCACATTAGACAACATGGTAACAGTTGTCTGGAATGATGATGGTAACAGTACTGTCTGTATATATATATATAGCTCGGGTGCCTAAGACTTTTGCACAGTACTGTGTTTGTCAATGGGGAGCGGACACCAAGTTTATAAATTTGGTGGGAGCAAAGGATGTTGGGAATAGTGAAGGTGCAGGAGGAGTGTGGGATAGGTGGCAGAGAACACAGGAGTGACAGGGCAGGGAGGAGGAGTGGATGGGTTGTTCAGTGGGTGCAGTCACACCAGCCCTGATACAGCTGGCAAGGTAATTTGATTCCCAACAATTGGTCTTTCGACCATTATAGGATGTTTCTCTGATGCTTGCCCATCCCTCCTGTCTCCCTTTCTCTTTTCCCAACCATGATCCCCCTCTCCCTGTCCCCTTCCCATTCTCAGTCCACATAGAGAACCAGGTTTAGAGAATCAGGTTTATCGTCCCACATATGTCATGAATTATTTTTTTTGCCAGCAGCAGTTCAGTGCAATAGATAAAATTACTACAGTACTTTGCAAGAGTCTCCAGCACCCTAGCTATATATATATATATATATATATATATATATATATATATATGTGCCAATGACTTTTGCTCAGTATTGTACATTAAAACATACAATGAAATGTGTTGCTTCTATTAAAACAAATCAGAAATGATTGTATTGGGCTGCCCACAAGTGTCACGATCCAATGCATCCAATATAGCAAGCTCACAACTCACTAATCTTCACCATACGTATTTAGAATGTGAATGTCATGTATCAAGACCCGAGGAACAACAGTGTTAAGGATACTGCTATTAACTGTTTACTGTCCCTTCTGTTGGATCTCTTGAAGAGCAGCACCTTATACTTGCCCAGAACAAACTTCAAAGAACAATTAGGTTGGTGAGGAAGAGAAAGAAGGCTCCTTTTGTGAATGTGAGGAATTAATGCGCTTCAGCATTTTTTATGGTAGTGTAGTAGCTAGCGTAACAAATTGCAGTATTGGTGACCAGGGTTTAATTCCCACCTCTGCAAGGAGTTTGTAGGTGCTCCCTGTGTCCACAAGATCACAAGACAAAGGAGCAGAAGTAGGCCATTCAGCCCATCGAGTCTGCTCCACCACTCCAACATGAGCTAAACTATTCTCCCATCTAGTTCCAATTTCTGGCTTTTTCCCTATATCCCTTGATACCCTGACTAATTAGATACCTATCAATCTCTTCCTTAAACACCCTCAATGATTGGGCCTCCACAGCTGTATGTGGCAACAAATTCCATAAATCCACGATCTTCTGGCTAAAAAAATTTCTCCTCATCTATGTTTTAAATGGGTACTCTCTAATTCTAAGACTGTGACCTCTTGTCCTGGACTCACCCACCAAGGGAAACATGTGAGTTTGCTCTGAGTTCTCCGGTCTCCACCCATATTCCAATGACGTAATGGTTAGTAGGTTAATTGGACACATAGGTGTATTGGTCAGCATCGCCATTGGGCTGGGAAGTCCTGTACTGTGCTGTATCACTAAATAAATAAACATAAAATAAATGAATATTTATGTTGCATGAAATTTTAGTCTCTTTTCCAGATAAATCACTTGCTATTCACATCCTGCAAAATATCCCAGTTTTGGGCACGCTGTGCTGGTGCCAGAAGAATGGTGACACATGCGGCTGCCCAGCGCAATCCTCACTGATTTGATTCCAAGTTCAAGTTCAAGTTCATTGTCATCTCACTGTACATATATACAACCAAATGAGACAATGCTCCTCTGGACCACAGTGCACTTGCAAAACATATTGTCATGAAATTTAGAGAAGGCTTGACCCAAAAGCAGAGCATTGGCAATAATTTGGCAGTAAATGATATTTTACTAATAAACTGCAAATCTTACATCCATAGGGATGAATTGCTTTGAGAGGTTGGTGATGAAACATATGTTCCTGCCTGAGAAATGACTTGGATACACTCCAATTTGCCTACTGGAGCAACAGGTGCGCAGTATATGCTATCTCATAGGCTCTTCACTTGACCCGGGAACATCTGGGCAGCAAAGATGCATACATCAGGATATTCTTTATCAAACCCAGATCAGCATTCAATACTATTGTCTCCTCAAAACTAAACAATACCTCCTTGCGTAATTGGATCCTTGATTTGCTTACTTGTAGACCCCAGTCAGTTTGGATTGGCAGCAACATCTCCTCAACAATCTCCATCAACGCAGTTGCACCACCAAACTGTGTGCTTAGCTCCCTGCTGTACTCACTGAACAATTATGACTGTGTGGCTAAGCACAGCTCCAGTATCATATTCAAGCTTGCTATGATATTGATAGCCAAATCAAAGGCGGCATATAAGAGGGAAATTGAAAATCTGGCTGAGTGATACCACAACAACAAGTACTTACTCAATATCAGCAAGATCAAGGAGCTGATTATTGACTTCAGGAGGAGGGAACCAGAGGTCAATGACCCAGTCCTCAATGGAAGAGTGGAGATGGAGAGGATCAGCAATTTTAAATTTCTCGGTGTTATCATTTCAGAGCACCTGTCCTGGGCCCAACGGGAATTCACAAAAATTTGGCATGACATCTAAAACTTTGACAAACTTCTATAGACTTGTGGTGGAGAGTATATTGACAGTCTGCATCATGGCCTGGTATGGAAACACCAATGCCCTTGAATGGAAAATCCTACCATAAATAGTGGATACAATCCAGTCCATCACAGGGCAAATCCCTCCCCACCATTGAGCACATCTACATGGAGCACTATCGCAGGAAACAACATCCATCATCAATGACCCCTACAATATAAGCTATGTCGCCTTGTCGCTGCTGCCATCAGGAAGAAGGTACAGGAGCCTCAGGAGTCACACCATCAGGTTCAGGAACAGTTATTACCCCTCAACCATCAGGCTTTTGAACAAAAGGATGAGAGGTGAGCTGATTGATGTGTATAAAATAATGAAAGGCATTGATCGTGTGGACAGTCAGAGGCTTTTTCCCAGGGCTGAAATGACTAACACAAGAGGGCACAGTTTTAAGGTGCTTGGAAGTAGGCACAGAGGAGACGTCGGGATAAGTTTTTTTACACAGAGAGTGGTGAGTGTGTGGAATGGGCTGTCAGTGACGGTGGTTGAGGCGGATACAATAGGGTCTTTTAAGAGACTCTTGGATAGGTAAATGAAGCTTAAAAATAGAGGGCTATGGGTAACCCTAGGTAATTTCTAAGTACATGTTCAGCACAGCATTGTGGACCAAAGGGCCTGTATTGTGTTATAGTTTTTCTATGTTTCTAAAAGGGGATAACTTCACTTGCACCATCAGTGAAATATTTCCACAACCTACAAATCCATTTTCGAGGATTTCATCTCATGTTTCAATATTTATTGCTTATTATTATTACTATTTCTTTCTTATTGCACTTACGCAGTTTAACACCCAGTTGGTGTCACCTGTAATAGAGTCTATTATGATTATTATTCTATTAGGGGTTTATTGAGTATGCCCACAAGAAAACAATCTCTGAGTTGTTTATGGTGACATATGTAGCTTGATAATAAATATACTTTGAATTTTGAACAAAATATTAAGGCATGAGTAATCACGAAACAGGAAAGAAGTAACACAAGGCGACTGAAGGCTAGGAGCAAATAAATGAGGCCAGTCTGGTTCAATGAGTGAACAAGTATTGTGGATGAGTGCTGGGTTTAAATAGGCGATGATTTGGAAACAAGTTTCAGTTGACTCCTGTTAGCTGGGCGGAGACTGCCTAACACATTAATCACACACAACACATTAAGAAAAATATTACACAAATACAGTAAGCTGATAAAATATAATTCAAGGTTCAATTAGTGCACAGCACAGGAAAACAGAGAGAGTACAGAGAAGATTTACTAGAATGTTACCTGGGTTTCAGCACCTAAGTTACAGGGAAAGGTTGAACAAGTTACCGGTAGGTCTTTATTCTTTAGAGCGTAGAAGGTTGAGGGGGGACTTGATAGAGGTATTTAAAATTATGAGCGGGATAGATAGAGTTGAATTGAATAGGCTTTTTCCATTGAGAGTAGGGGAGTTTCAAACAAGAGGACATGAGTTGAGATTTAGGGGGCAAAAGTTTAAGGGTAACACGAGAGGGAATTTCTTTACTCAGAGAGTGGTAGCTGTGTGGAACGAGCTTCCAGTAGAAGTGGTAGAGGCAGGTTCGGTATTGTCATTTAAAGTAAAATTGGATAGGTATATGGACAGGAAAGGAATGGGCTGAGTGCGGGTCAGTGGGACTAGGTGAGAATAAGCGTCCGGCACAGACTAGAAGGGCCGAGATGGCCTGTTTCCATGCTGTAATTGTTATATGGTTATATTGTATATGGTTAAACAGTAAACAACTCACTGTCCTAGTGGCAAGACCTCAGTGGTAGCTGGGAATTCATTAGTCTCACTGCCTGAGGGTAGAAGCTTTTATCCAGTCTGGCAGTCCTAGTCCAGTGCTATTTTTTTGCCAATGGTTCATTTCACTGGATGTTTTGATGTATGTACATCTGACAAATAAAGCTAATCAATAAAGCTAATGTATGCAGGAAGAACCATCGAACTATGCTACATCGCATAGTACTGGACTCAGTGCCTTTGTTCCACTGTGTCTGTGTCAACTACGATACAAATCCAAACTAACACAGCCACTTGTACATGGTCTCCCGTCTAAATTGCCTCTAAAATGTTGCTATTGCTTCTGCTTCTGGCACTTCTCGCTGCTACTGCTGCTTAACAATGTTTAGAACTTTGGGAAATAATGACTGAAGGAAGATCAAATGTCTGTGCAAGCAGGAAGCACAAGGTTGTATAAGTCAGTGCTCATGGTGTTCAGGGTCCCTGTCACTGGCTAGTCTGGTTGTCAATACAAATACTGGAAGCCCAAAGGTCACTCGGAAGTCTGGACGTCGAAGCACAATGGCCAAAGGTTGGGGACTATAGATTGGAGGCCTGGAGGCCTCTCCTGGGTTTGGAGGACTGTCTGTGTGTCTGAGTGGGTGGGAGGGGTGAAAGGGGTAAACACAAGAGATTCCGCTGATGCTGGAAATCCAGAGCAGCACACACAAGATGCTGGAGGAACTCAGCAGGCCAGGCAACGTCTATAGAGAGGAATAAGCTGTTGACGTTTCAGGCTGAGACCTTTCATCGAGACCTGCTGATTTCCCCCCAGAGTTTTGTGTGTGCCACTTTGGAAGGAAAGGGGTTTGTTTTGCGGTGGTAGCTGTGTTCTGTGTTGTTCTGCAGAGCATTGTGGCTGCCCCAGCACATCCTTGGTGATTGTTAACACAAATGACACATGCCACGTGAGCATGTAATAAATAAATATGAATCTGATTCTGGATTTACTGGATGCAAGTAAAAACTGATTTATTTCAAAACTTAAAGATGAACAGTATAATTTAAAACCTATACAATAAAAAAACTGACCCTGAGTTGACTTCAGGCATTGAGACACCACATAGCACAGCAGTCAGTGTGATGCTATGTCATCTCAGGATGTCTGTAGGAAGTCCGTACGTCCTTCCCGTGAGCAAGCAAGTTCCCTTCAGGTGCTCCGGTTTCCTCCCACGTTCCAAAGACGTACTCGTTAGGAGGTTAATTGGTCTTTGTAAATTATCCCGCAATTAGAGCATAAGACCATAAGATATAGGAGAAGAATTAGGCCATCTGGCCCATCAAGTCTGCTCTGACATTTCGTCATAGCTGTTCCATTCTCCCTCTCAGCTCAATCTTCTGCCTTCTCCCAGTGTCAATTCCTGCCCTGACTAATTAAGTATCTATCAATCTCGGCCTTAAATATACCCAATGACTTGCCCCCCATAGCCACCTGTGGCAACAAATTCCACAGATTCACCACTCACTAGCTAAAAAAATCCTTCCTCATCTCCATTCTAAAAGGATGTCCTATTCTGAGGTTGTATACTTTGGTCTTAGACTCCACCACTATAGGAAACATCCTCTCCACAACCACTCCATTGAGGCTTTTCAACATTCTATAGGTTTCGATGAGGTCACTTTTCATTCTTCTGAATTCTATTAGGCTAGGGTTGAATAGGTGGGCTGCTGGGCGGTGCAGCTCATCAGGTCAGAAGGGCCCATTCGGTGTTGTATCTCCAAACAATAAGAAAAAAACTTCGCAAGATTGTAAATGCAGTAGAGTTAGTTCATCCGTGGAAAATGTCTTCAATAATGTCGCCCGTAAATTGAGGCTAACTTTTGCATCCTACTAAATGTTGAAAGAACGTGAAAAAAAAATTGGAAAGAAACTAGTGTGTCGCCTTCAAAGCTAGTCAAGTGCATTATTCCCATAAGTATTTAATCTTTCCTCAGGCAAGTTAGCCACAGTTCCATTGCATACAGTAATATTTTACAACACTGAGTCTATCACAAACATCTAAAGGATCTACTTAAAAGCTGATTTTAGAGTATTCCTCAACTCTCCTTGGTACTTGCGTGTCAAAGGTTCACTTGATTCTAAAATGAAGTTTTGTGTTTACATAATATTGCACTTCATCACTCAGCAAATACTCAAGTGCTTCACATACAGTGTAGCAGCATGTTTTGAATGCATTGGTGCTTGTTATGAATGCCAAGGGAAGGCACACATCACTTTGACTGATATCTTTCATCTTGTTTCGTGTGAATCCCAAATGTGGTACTAACAGAGGCGCCATCTTTCAGATAGGAAGATAAATGAAGGTCTTATCTACTTCTCTTGCCACCCAGCAACCCACATATTTATTTTTTTATACATCGTGGAGTAGGCCCTTTCAGCCCTTTGTGATACACTACACCAGCAACCCCCAACAAAATCTAATCACAGTACAATTTACAATGATCAGTTAACCTTCCCTATGTGTTTTTGGACTGTGGGAGGACCCAGAGAAAATCTACACATTCCACAGGGAGACTGTACAAAGTCTCCTTACAGAACGGGGCCGGAATTTGAACTCTGAACTCCAGAACAACCTAAGCTATAATAGCATTGCATTAACCACAACAGATTCAACCCTAGCCTAATCACGGGACAATTTACAATGACCAACTAAAACAACTAACTGGTCGTCTTTGGACTGTGGGAGGAAATAGGAGCACCCAGAGAAAACCCACTCCTACACAGGGAGAACGTGAAAAATCCTTACGAGCTGAGCTTTGAACTCTGATACTACAAGGTGTAAAAGTGTCATGGTAACAGTAATACTTAAGAGATGCCCCATAGATGCAAGGTCGTTGAATGCAAAGGATCCCAGTGCGCTATTTCCAGAGACGAACTATGGATTTATTGCAGATCTCTGTTTGTGGTGGAGGGAATGAGTGAAGGTACTGATGACGCATATAACGATGATAGGGTGTACACGTTTTCTTCTGGACATAAGAGCTGTAACAGGATGGTTAACAATAAAGCTATGAAATCAAAGTTAAAAACACTTAGGATGCTGAAAGGCCTAGACAGAGTGAATGTGGGAGGATTTCATCAGTAGGAGAGTATACAATCTGAGGGCACAGACTCAGAACAACTGAAGAGCTGAGAGGAGGAGGTATTTCTTTAGTCAGAGGCTGGTGAATCTGTGACATTTCATCGCCACTGAGGGCTATGGAGACCAAGTCATTGACTATATTTAAGGTAGAGTGTCGTGTGAACGGTTAACTTACCTGCCGGTCAAAAGCCATTTCCACCGTGCCAGTCATTGATAGGCCTTTTCAAAGGATGTAGCTCCTCTTCCCAATTGGTTGGCTTTTGCGCCAAGGCATCTGTTTCCAGTTCAGTCTTTAAGAATAGCACGTGCAAAAGACTCGGTCTTTACTAGGGGCTCATTTCAGGCTGAAGTCGCAACCATTGGGAATGTGTGTTGCAGATATAGGAGGGCCCACACGCACACTCATTTTGCTGAACGTTTAGTTTTGCAGTTGTGTAACTTGCGGAGACTAAAAGACATGCCTGCTGAGACTGAAGTGTTACTGAATGCTCAGTGTCATAATTCTTGTAATGCAGGGAGGTTTAGATGTGTACTTGTCTGACTTAGCTATTTTGTTGGGTGTTTTACTGTTTGTCTGTAAATAAATGGTTAACATGCTTGCTCGTAATCAGTGTTTTCTGTGCCACTCACCAAATCCACAAACCTGCTTCCCTGTAACACTGAGGTTGATAGGTTCCTGGCTGGTAAAGGGATTAAGGACTACTAGAAGGAGGTGTGAGAATGGGGTTGAAAAAAATTCAGCCATGACTACATAGTGGATCTGACTCAATGGACTGAATGGCCTAATTCTGCTCTCATATCTTATGGATTAACTCTTGCATTAACTCTTCTATTCATACATAGAGTACACACTAAACTTTGAAACTTCTTGAAATTTTACCATTCTTTTTTTTTTGTGGTTTTGCTCTCAGTATATTCAGGTCATTTAAGTTCATGTTCAAGTTTATTGTCATCTGATTGTACATGTCTACGACCAAACGAAACAACGTTCCTCTGGACCACAGTGCACCCACTAAACGTAAATCACATACAACACATAAAATTAATTATTACCACAAATAAGGTAATAAAATATAATTCAAGATGCATTCATCATCTATTAGCTGTGCCTCCTGAATTTATAAAGGACAGGAATAATCACTGATTTATCGAGAGTGAATTAAAGGCCAGACTGGGCGTGTTGGGAAATTTCCTTCATTATATGACATCATATCTGCTTCGGCCCAACTTGCCAATACTTAACACAGGAATACTGTGAGCCCCTTATCCAAGAAAGGATGTGCTAGCATTTGAGAGGGTCCAGAGGAGGTTCCTGACAATGATCCTTCAAACGGAAGGGTTAACATATGAGGAGCATTTGATGGCTCTGGGCTTGTATTCTCTTCGGTTTAAAAACCCATCTTTAAAACCTATCGAATATGGAAAGGCCAAGACGGAGTGGATGTGGAGAGGATGTTACCTACAGTAGGAGAGTCTGGGTCCAGAAGGCAGAACATCAAAATAGAGGGACATCCCTCTATGAGAAGGAATAGCCAGAGGGTGGTGAATTTGTGGAATTCATTGCCATGGATAGCTATGGAAGTCAAGCCATCGGGTATATTTAAAGCAGAGGTTGATAGGTCTTGATTTGTCATAGCATCAGAAGTTATGGGAAGAAGGTAGGAGAATGAGATTGAGAGGGATAGCAAATCAGACATGCCAGAATTGCAGAGCACCCCTGATGGACCATGTGGCTTAATTCTGCTCCAATGTCTTATCGTCTTTGGTTTTACCAGGATTTCTTTCTAATCTAATGGCATTTTCCTGCATTTGGTTTAAACTGATTCAAATACTATTTGAACATTATAATCATACCTGCTTCTATCAAATTCCTTAAGGTTGTCAGAGCAAGGGTGGGGAATGGGTGTAGGGGTTAGTGGGGATAAGCTCTCATTGCCTTTTAAATGCTCATCAGCCTTGGTGGCTGCTCATCTAAGAGAAGGAAAACTCTAATCTCAAGCCTCCACTACTTTGTGACTATGCTTATGGGAGAGATGTTGGAAGTAACCGACAAGGAAAAATCCAGAGCTGAGTCCCTAAGACAGTCCTACATTGAGCTTAACGCTGACCGGCAACTCCTGTGACACAGCTGGGCCAAACTGTATCGGTCTCTGCGGTTCATCAGCTGCACGGAGAGGGGGAGTTGCTGCATGGGCCATATCTATATTAACTCTCCATTTTGTACCACTCCAGCTTGTGTACTTGCTTGCATATCAAATGTAGTCAGCTAGGATTCAACATCCATGCTCGAACCAATGGAGCACTTCTCCCCTACTGCCTCCTTATTCTATATGCTCACTAACGTCTGTGTGAAAATCGTGGCCATGAGGTCTCCATTTTCAGTCATTGCTTTCAGGAAAAATTAGTAAGGGTTAGCATTGTTTTGTCAGCCAGCAAGAATCAATGGGCTGAGTGTCTGCCTCCTGTGTTTCAGTTTATTTGCTTTTGGTTTATAATTGTCACATGTGCCAAGATACAGTGAAAAGTTTGTCTTTCATACTCACACACAGGCGGGTAAGCCTCTCTGCCTTGGTTGCTGTCCCTCTCTCTCAATAAATGTCAGTCATATTGTCGGATGGTATCATGGATCTGTATTAATGGATTGGACTATTTATGAACTGTGGACTTTTTCAGACATGGTTTTTATGTTCTGTGTTTTTTATCATCTGTTCCTTTTCCATTTTGTTGTGCAAGGGGAGGGTGTTTGGAGATTGAAGTTCTGCTAGTATTTTGTGCGGGGGAGGGGTTGTATTTTTTGGCGGAGTGGTCGATGTTTCTGTTCTGTTTTGTGTGGAGGAAGGGGAGTTTGGGGGGGGGATTGATGATTGGGATGCCGTTCGTTTTTGTATTGAGGAGTGTTGGGTGTGATATTTCTCTGAACAACTTTCATATTCTTTCTTGTTTTTATGGCTATCTGGAGATACACAAATTTTAAGTTGTATATGGATACATACTTGATAATAAATGAACCTATGAATCTTTGCAAGATCATATCATCATTATCATCCTTATGTACTGTGTAATATGACATGGACAATCATGGTCTTCATGACAATTATTGTTCTTGGAAAATTTTTCGACAGAGGTGGTTTGCCATTGCCTTCTTCTGGACAGTGTCTTTACTAGATGGGTGACTCCAGCCATTACCAACACTCTTCAGAGATTGTTTGCCTGGTGTCAGTGGTTGCATAACCAGCTGCTCATTTGACCATCAACCAGTTGCTCCCCTGTCTTTAAGTGCCCCTGATTGGGGGACTAAGCAGGTGCTACACCTTGCTCAAGGGTGTCCTGCAGGATAGCAGAGGGAAAGGCCAGAGGAGGGGAAGAGTGCCTTACACCCACTGTGGTAGAGACGTATCTCCACCCTGCCACCCAGAGATTATAATGAGGTAGATTGTGAGGCCAGAAGTCCACCTTATCCGTCTTCATATTGTAAGGGAACATGGACATGTGTAAATAAATAGCCTCATAGCACGAATCTCTGTGTGATACAGGTCGCTCCCAGAGACTCACGGTCAAACTGGTGATGGAGAACCATGAACTGAGTGGAACAATTCCTTGCAGTGATCTGCAGAGTAGTTGTTATACCTAGGCATGATTCATACAAATAAAATGCATAGTAGGGGAATTAAGGGTTATGGGGAAAAGGCAGGTATGTAGAGTTGAGTCTATGGCCAGATCAGCCATGATTCTATTGAATGGCGGAGCAAGCTCGATGGGCCAGATGGCCTACTCCTGCTCCTATTTCTTATGTTCTTATGTTCATTCTATGGTACATTGATAAAAATTGGTAAGAGTCAATGGGGACATTGCAAAGTGAAGGGTTAGTTTACTGGTCAGTTAAAAGTCACTTCTATTGTGCTGGTCATCGACTGGCCTGTTTGAAGGATGCAGCAGCTCTTTCCCATTGAGGCAGGTTACCATGATCTTCTTGGGCACAGGTACGATTGAAGCTGGCTTGAAGCACACTGCTGGAACGAGAGGTTGAAGATATCCATGAATACATCAGCCAGTTGGTCAGCACAGGTCTTCAATACTTGGCCAGGTTCTCTGTCCAGACCGGCTGCCTTCCTTGGATTCACTATCTTGAAGGCCGGCTGGTGCGCAATGGCATCAACGCCGGACTCTGGAGCGAAGGCTGCCGAGTTCAAATCCAAGTCGAGCCACCCTCGAGCGTGCTTTCCATCCATGCCGGGTTGAGTGTCGAGCTAGCCACTCGGCCTCGTAAAAAAAAATGAGGGTCAAGTCAGGAATGTTCTTATTGTGACCTGGTTAATCTGAAAGGAGACCAATCCTGACACCATGCATCAGATAAGAATGGCTGACTGTCTGGTGCGACATGCTAAAAAAAATACTCTCTTGAAGGCAACTCGCACATTGTCTTCAGATACCGAGACCAAAGGATCATCGGGAGACATGGGGCGCGCTATGGTTCCTCCCTCTTCTGGTGGTCAAAGCAAGCACTGAATGCTTTGTGCCCATCTGGAAGCGAAGTTCTGCTGTTCCCTATGTTTCAAAACTAATGTGCTTTTTCATTATCAGTATCTTTGTGTTTCACTTACCAAATCCATGAACCTGCTTCCTCATAATAGGGCTCATAGAGGCTTTGGTGAGATTCCTTAGCTATAACATCAATATGGGTAGATCAGGACAGGCTATTGGCGATATTCACTCCTAGAAATTTGAAGCTCTCAACCCTCTCAACCTCAGCACCATTGATGTAGACAGGAGCACCCCTTTCTGAAGTCAATGAACAGCTCTTTTGTTGATATTGAGATTGTTGTAATGACACCATGTTACTAACCTCTCCGTCTCCAACTCATCGTTATTGGAGAAACGGCTCACTAGGACTAAGCTTACAGTCAGTCACAGCAGACTGTTCACAAGGACACTAAAGGCAATGTACTGTGTACAGGATATGGCATACAGCCCGACATGTGATCAAGTCTGATGACCGATGGACCCAACAGGCCTCAAGCTGCTCACTAGGCCTTCTGAATTTCCAGTGAGTTGCACGTCCTTTTTGAAGTTTACATTCACAAACCAGATTTAAAACAGTTCCACGTCCTCAGCTGCCACCACAAGTGCAATAAGGATCACAGTGTTTTCTGAAGTGATCATGAATTTGAAATTCTCTTTGTCCTGTAAGAAGTGCATTTATATTCAGCTCCAGAGTGACAGAATGGAAGTAAAGTATTTTTTGTTGATCTGTATGCTACTAACTTGTTGTGTAGAGTTATGAAGATAAATGATCAAACAATCTAATAGCCCAATGGAAAGAAGACATTTTTCTTAACTTGTTCACAGATTGTGGAGAGCACTGAGACTGGTGTTTTGAATCCATTGCTATTAGTTCCTGAATTAGGAAGAACATAAGGACTAAGTAGGCATTGGTAGGTCAGGAGACGCACATCAACTACAGCAGGTCATCAGGTTGTACAGCATGAAAACAGGCCCTTCACCACACAATGTCCTGATTGACCTTCTTGCCCATCTGCACTATCTCCATTTCCCTGCACCAGGACCATATAATACAGGTGTAAATAGAAACGGCACAGAAATTAGCATTCATTTTGAGAGGACTAAAACATAAAAGCAACGATATAATGTTGAGGCCTTATAAGGCACTGATGAAGCCTCATTTGGAGTATTGGGAGCAACTTTGGGCACCTTATCCAAGAAAGGATATGCTGACATTGGAGGAGGTTCACGAAAATGATCCTGGGATTGAAAGATTTGTCATATGAGGAGCATTTGATAGCTCTGGGCCTATACTCACTGGAATTTAGAAGAATGAGGCAGGAGATCACACTGAAACCTATTGAATGTTAAAGAACCTTGATAGAGTGGATGTGGAGAGGATGTTTTCTATGGTGGGGAGACTATGAACAGAGGACACAGTCTCAGTATAGAGGAATGTCCTTTCAGAACAGAGGCATTTCTTCAGCCAGAGTGGTGAATCTGTTGCCACTGGCAGCTGTGAAGGCCAAGTCACTGGATATATTTGAGGAAGAGGATGATAGATTCTTGATTAGTAAGGGCATGAGGGGGTATGGGGAGAAGGCAGGACAATGGGGTAGTGAGGGAAATAGATCAGCCATGATGAAATGGCAGAGCAGACTCGATGCCCAAATGGCCTACTTCTGCGCCTATGTCTTATGGTCTATGTCTAAATAGTCTCTTCATCACACTGCCTGGCTACCACCCATTTATACTTGTTCTAATGGAATTCCACATTCTTACAATTTCCCCTCAAATTTATATACGCTCTCAAGCTTTTATAGCTTCTGCACTGGAGAGGGGAGGACGGAGAATGACTGAGGTGGGACTGATGTGGGAGCGTGTTCTACATTATGTTGGCTGCTTACCCGAGGTGGGGGGGGGGGGGGGGGGGGGGGGGGGGGGGGGGGGTGTGTGTGTGTGTGTGTGTGTGTGTGTGTGTGTGTGTGTGTGTGTGTGTGTGTGTGTGTGTGTGTGTGTGTGTGTGTGTGTGTGTGTGTGTGTGTGTGTCTGTTTATATGAATGTGTATGAGTGTAGCATGCGTTTATGTTTTGATATATAGGACTGTGCAGTAGCTTCAGGCACATATATATAGCTAGGGTGCCTAAGACCTTTTCATAATACTGTCATAATTTTAGGTATTGCACTGTACTGTTGCCACAAAAACAACAAATTTCATGACATATGTGAGTGATGATAAACCTGATTCTGATATGGGTCTCTATGGTAGACTGAGAGTGGGAAGGGGCCAGGGAGAGGGTATTCATAGTTGGGAAAAGGGGAAGGTGGAGGCGAGGGAGCAGGAAGCACCAGACAGACATTCTGTAATGATCAATAAACAAATTGTTTGGAATCAAATGACCTTGCCTGGTGTCTCAGGGCTGGGTGTGTCTGCACCCTTGCCACCCCATGTTCCTGGCACTCCTCTACCAGCTGTCCCACACTGTAACTGCGTGCTCCACACTTAGCATCCTCAACATCCTTTGTTCCTGCCAGATTAACAAACTTGCTCTCTGCTCCACATTGACAAATACAGTACTGTGCAGCAGTCTTAGTCACCCTCGCTATATATATATATATATGCCTAAGACTTTTGCACAGAATTTTATATCTGCACCCACCTCTGTCCTCTGTGTGTGTGTGCATGTGTATGTGTCTGCGTGCACATGAAGGAAAATACTTCAAGCTTCAGACTGCAAGCTACAGTGTGGGTTTAGTCTGGTAAAGATCCGTAGGAGTTCATCTGTTCATTTTGAGAACAGATGTAAATTAACACAAAGACACGCTCTAACTTTTCTCATGTAATGAATGATCAGTACTTGCCTCAGGGAATTCATGTATAATTCCAACAAGCTCCCAGTGAAGCACATTCTCTCAGACACAATGATGTACTTGAGGACTGTCTCAAAGTGGATGATGTCTTTTCAATATATAAAATTCTTACAGTAATTGATTGGGGATTTGTTGAGTTGTCGTTATCCCTAGATGGGATATCTGGAACCAAAGGGCACAGTCTCAGCATAAAGTGTTCTTTATCCAACTAGTACAGAAAAGATAATTCCTCATCCAGCCAGTGGTGAGTCTTCGGAATTCTCAACCCAAGAAAACATATGCAGGCTCTCTCTCTTTAAGGATGATATCTGACAGAAGAAATGTTCCAGGAACAGCTTCTTCCCCTCCACCATCAGATTTCTGAATGGACAATGAACTCATGAACTCAGTACTTTTCCCCTCTCTTTTTGCACCATGTATAGGGATGGAGATACATCTCTACCAAAGGAGGTGTGAAGTGTTCCATCCCTCCTCTAGCATGCAGGTCACCCTTGGACAAGGTGTAGCACCTGCTTAATCCCCAGTTGGAGTCATGTGAAACCATGAAAAAAGGTGTGGATGGTTGTATGAACAGCTCGTGCATATCACATGTCCTGGTTATACAATCACTGATGCCAGGCAGACAATCTCTGAAGAGTAATGATAATGGCTGGGTCACCTACCTTGCAAAGACTCTGCCCAGAACACAATGACAAACCAGTCGTGTCAAAGGTTATTGACATGAGATCATGATCGCCTACATCATACAACATGACACATAATGATGGTGAAGATATACATGGGCTGGCCGGTGTTAACAATTCACCTTGTTAATAAATTTACTTTTAAATACACTCAGTAGGGACTTTCAACGGTACAGCGGTACACCTGCTCTTTAACGCAAACATCTAATCAGCTAATCACATGATAGCAACTCAATATATAAAAGCATGCAGATGTGGTCAAGAGGTTCAGATGTTGTTTGGAGCAACCATCAGAATGGGGAAGGAATGTGACCTAGGTAACTGTGACTGTGGAATGGTTGTTGGTCCCAGATGGGGTGGTTTGAGTATCTCAGAAACCGCTGATCTGGGATTTTCGTGTACAGTAGTCTCTAGAGTTTACAGAGAATGGTGTGACAAACAAAATACATTCAGTAAGTGGCAGCTCTGTGGATGAAATAACCTTGTTAATGAGAGGCCAGAGGAGAATGGACAGACCGGTTCAAGCTGACAGGAAGGTGACAGTAACTCAAATATCCACGCATTCCAACAGTGATATGCAGAAGAGCATTTCTGAACACACAACACATTGAACCTTGAAGTAGATGGGCTCCAGCAACAGAAGACCATGAACATACACTCAGTAGCCATTTTATTAGGTACAGAATGTACCTTATACAATGTTCTCTGAGTGTGGTTTCACCAGAGGTGAACAGGCTGAGGTTTAGCCTTAACTATCAAAGGCTTTAACTCTCTAGACCATTATGGCTAGAGTTACTTCTCTTTATCGTGGATGGTGAGACACAAAGATCACTGTGTCCTATCACAGAGAGTTCTGTGAGAGTTCTCAGTCCTATTAAAGGAATGTAAGAAGCTACAGAGGGTAGTGGGCTCTGCCCAATATGTTTGTATTGAGATGGTTTATTATTGTCACATGTGCCAAGATTCAGTGAAGAGCTTGCCTTGCACACTGATCATACAGATCAAATCACAGCACACATTGCACTGAGCAAGAACAAGGTAAAGCAATAACAATGCAGAATAAAGTGGAAAGCTACTGAAAGAGTGCATTGCAGGTAAACAATAAGGTGCAAGATCGCAACAAGATAAATTGTGAGGTCAAGACTCCATCTCATCATGCATGATGCACATTCA
Source organism: Hemitrygon akajei (assembly GCF_048418815.1). Classification (NCBI taxonomy): domain Eukaryota; kingdom Metazoa; phylum Chordata; class Chondrichthyes; order Myliobatiformes; family Dasyatidae; genus Hemitrygon; species Hemitrygon akajei. The sequence continues at coordinate 35,276,903 of NC_133138.1, read as the reverse complement.
GGAATTTGATAATAATGAGTAAGAGCTCTCATTAAGCCTGGCAGTGTGTCTTTCAGCCTTTTGTCTTTATAGTCTGATGAAAGTGAGGAGAAGAAAGAATATTTAGGATGGATGGGGTCTTTGATTATGTTTGCAGCTTTACGGAGGCAGCGAGAGGTATGGACAGAGTCCATTAGTGGAAGTTGGTTTCTGTGATGTGCTAAGCTGTGTTCTGAACTCTCTGCAGTTTCTTGTGGTCACATGCAGAGCAATTGTCATACCAAGCCACTATACATCCAAACAAAATGCTAGCTATGCACCATGGGTATCCCATTGTTACTATCTAAGAAAGGTGTTTCCACATGAAGCAACATCCATCATCAAAGATCCTCACCAGCCAGGTCATGTCATCTTCTTACAGCTACCTTTGGGTAGCAGATACCTAAGCTTGAAGTCCCAGATGACCAGGTTCAAGAACTGCAATTTCCCTTCAGCCATTTGTTTATTGAACCAACTAGCACAACCTGACCACTTCGACCACTTTGCACGAAAAGGGACCTTGTTTTATTTATTGTAGTTGTGCTCTTTCTTGTAAAAATCGTGTAAAAATTGTGTTTAACTGTGTTTCTGAATGCTATGTACCTGTGATGTTGCTATAGGTTTTTCAGTGCACATGTTCATATGGCAATAAACATAACCTCGACTTTGTAAAATTCATCAACAAATCTCTCAAATCAACAAAAACAGTCCAGGAAAGCATGGGTCATTGAATATATGAAGTCAGCATCCCAGTTTGCTGTCAAATCCAATAATAACAGGAGACTGTTTTTTAATTGGAAAAACCATGGCACTGGGGTAAGATGCACTCTCTCGACCTTGAAAGTCTATGTCCAGTGCTGCGAACAAGTGTTACAAATGGGTCATCCTTGGTTGCAGTGGATGACCATGACTTTGCCTGTGCTTTGTCAGACCTTTCACTCTCCATGAAGTATTGCAGAACTGCTTCCTTGGCAGATGGATCTGACTGTAAATCTCATCCCTACCTCAGTGGGGTATGAGGCCTGCCAGCTACCCTCACCTGGCTTAGCCAGCCTGTCGAAGTGTGTACTGTGATGTGGCTGCTGTTGCATGCAGATAGCTACTTGGAGCCACAGGTGAGAGCTGAATGTCTGGTGGGAACCAGAAGTGAGTGAGCTGGCTCCTCACCAGAGTCCATTCAATAGTCTTACAACAGCAGGATATAATCTCTCTCTGAGAAGGCTGGTAGGTCAGTCCTGACGAAGGGTCTCGGCCCGAAACGTTGACTGCTCATTTCCACGGATGCTGTCCAACATGCTGAGTTCCTCCAGCTTGTTGTACATGTTGCTATAATCTCTCTTTGAATGTGGTGATATGTTATTTTGGGCTTTTGTATCTTCTGTCCAATGGGAGGTGGAAGAAGAGGGAATATACAAGATGAGAAAGGTCTTTGATTATGTTGGCTGGCTTTATGTTGACTTTAGAGTGAATTAATAGTTAATGATGAGATTTATTTTAGGAAGGAGAGTTGCTTTATACACATATTACTGGAGGAATTCAGCAGGCCAGGCAGTATCTATGGGAAAAGTACAGTCAATGATCTGGGATGTGATCCTTCAGAAGGAAGGATCTCAGCCCAAAACGTCAACTGCACTTTTTGTCCATAGATGCTGCCTGGCCTGCTGAGTTCCTCCAGTATCTTATGTGCGTTGCTTGGATTTCCAGCATCTGCAAATTTAATTTTGTTTGTGGCTTTATACCCCATTTATCCCCTCCTTCTCTGTTGATGCCACCCCATACAAACAAACAAACACGCACGAATGCATGCACACACACTCACTCTTCCCTCCAATAAACAGGTAGAGGGCTACTCACAAAGTGTTGAGCATGCAGTACAGACACAAGAGGCTGAATGCCCTAGTCTTGACTCCATTCCTTCTGTTGTGTGAAGCGATGTATTTTCTGACTGACAGTACCCGCAGGCACAATGCATCAGCAGGTCTGCACTTTCCCTATCATTTGTGCATGAAAGTTATTTTTTTAAACAGCGATGCAAAGTCTAGTGCGACACGACTGAGTAACTGCAAATATATTCAAGGCTGGGAAAGCAATTCTATATCAGATTTACATCTGTTGTGTTGTGCACAGGGCCATGGATTATGCTCAGAGAGGCAGCTGGCCTACAGCTTCACTTGCAATGTTAGCAAAAAATGTGTCAACACATTCATTGCCACGCAGCTATTTTAACAAAGGCATTAAAATAAGAACATAAGAATCAAGATCAAGAGGAGATTATAGGCTTTAAACTTCCTTTTTCCAACTACCTACACGTAGGAGAATCTGCAGCATCTACACCAGGACAATCAGAGTGAAAATCCGTTACTTTCCCCAAGCAGTAAGGCTGATGAACACCTCCACACCCCCAATGACCACTAATTTATCATTTCCTCTCAGTCACCTTCTCTACAGACACTCCTTTTCCTAACTTTATACATGCAATCTATGTATAAAAGCTAACATACGTATTTATATTTAATGGGATTTTTATTATTATTGAGATCTTTGCATTATTGTGTTGTTACTTTGTGCCTGCACTGCCATTCAGTATGATCATGGCTGATCATCCAACTCAGAACCCTGTACTTGCTTTCTCTCCATACCCCCTGATCCCTTTAGCCACAAGGGCCATATCTAACTTCCTCTTAAATATAGCCAATAAACCGGCCTCAACTGTTTCCTGTGGCAGAGAATTCCACAGATTCACCACTCTCTGTGTGAAGAAGGTATGTAATGATCCATATTTATTCAGTTATTATTTTTTTATATCTGCGCAGTTTGTTGCCTATTGCACACTGGTTGAACACCCAAGTTGGTGTGGTCTCTCACTGTTTCTGCTATGGTTATTAATCTACAGATTGCCCCCAGGAAAATGAATCTCAGGGTTGTATATGGTGACATACGTGTACTTTTAAATATATTTGAACTTTGAACTTGGAGTACAAAGTGCCACAGCATTAAAGATGCAGAGCGGAATGTAGAGAAAAGCTTGGACTGAGGGAACGCCGAGCTGTATTCAATAAACAGAAACCTGGCATGTGATGATGTATAAAATCATAACAAATATAGAAATGGTGAACTGTCCCATTTTTTCACCCAGCTTACAGAAGTATAAAACTCAAAGACATTGGTTTAAGGTGAGAGGGCTAAGCATTTAAAAAAGGGCTCAGGTCCAACTTTTTCGCTCAGTGGGTGAAGGGTTTATCTCACAATGTAAATGAAGGAGTTATTGAGATAGGTAAAACTGTAATGTTTAAAAGATAAAGGAACTGCAATGTTTAAAAGAACTGCATAAAGAGGATTTAGAAGGATATGGGCCAAGCCAAGACAAATGGGACAAGCTCGATCAGATATGTTCGTTCAGCTGAAGAACCTGCTTCCGCATTCTGTGACTCTATCATGCCATGCATATTTATCTCCTTCATTGCAGATTAGCATTGTTAGATCACAAACAATAATCAACTCCTTTTAAAATGTACCGAAGGAGATACACATATAGTTCAAAATTTCAAAGTTCAAATTAAATTTTATTATCAAATACATAGATAGAATGTCACCACATACAACCCAGAGTCTCATTTTCTTGATCCAGAATTGGCTGTATTTTAAAATTCAATGGCATGTTTTTAAATATCTTCATGGCTTAACACTGACTCCCTCTGAAACTTCATCTGGTCCTTCCTCACTCCTGGGTCTCAACAGTTCTTCAGAACTTACCTTAATGTGTCCATGAATATAACCACTCTATTTCTGGCAGCTGTGTCTTCTAACTTGGGTGGTGGGGTGGAAACACATCTCTGCCAAATACGGTGTAAGGTGTCACAAAACTCCCAGAGTATGCTTAAGACCACACCCAAAATCTATCTCTTGAACCAAACTTCTGATCGTTTGCTCTGATCTCTCTCTCTTAAGGCTACATTCACACTAGACCAGATAATTTTGAAAACGCCGGTTTTGCGTAAAAACGATAGGCATCCACACTACCACACTATGCATTTTTAAAAATATCTCTGTCCACATTGAAACAGAGATTTCAGCGAATCTCCTCCTGCTGCACATGCGCAGAAAACATCTACCGAAAACAAGCGACATGTTTGGTGTCGAATCTCGCCGTGAAAGTGCGCGTTTGTGTAGTTACAGACTAGAAAAACTTAAACGACTGACAGCTGTTGGCTCTCCAGCAGGAGAGCTTAAAAGTATAAAAAAAAAATACTGGAGCATACGGAGGCAACCGACAGGGAGTTCATGGACAGATTGATCCGGCTGTCGACGAACATTGAAAAACTGACTAACTCTGTTGCATTAATAAAGCACCTTGTTAAATGTATCAAACATGTCTGCATCAATGTTATCTTGTATTTCCATATAATGTTAAAGTAGGCTGTTACACATCTATTGTCAGAGAACTACTTGCATAAATAGGTAAACCATCTTCATACGAGCAAGGACAGCAAACAGGGCAAAGTGAGTATACTTATTTATTCAGTAAGTTATGGGTCAAAGTATTTGGTGAGTACATTTCTAACTCTTCTGGCCTCAGTCTCATTGCCATCTGTTCTGAAATTGTTCGGTTGCGTTTAAGAAAACAATGAAATTTTGTGCTGCAATCTGACAGCGCTTTCAGATTTCTCTGGTTACCCCATCCACACTGCTCTGGCCAATCCAGCGTTTTCAAAATTATGCACTTTGGAGAGCGTTTCTGAAAAGCTCCGGTTTCAGGGGACGAAAACGCCGTTTTAGTGTGGACGGAGGGTAAAAACGAAGAGAAAAAGCTTCCGTTACGGATTTATCCGGTGTAGTGTGGACGTAGCCTAAGGTAGCAGTCAAGGTTTTTCTTAACACACATCCACAACGCCCACCATGAGCATGGAGCATTTTGCTCAAAAACCACAGCATGATTGCATGAAATGTAAGCTGACTGAGCAAAAATAAACAGAAAATGCTGGAAGCACTAACTCAGGTTGTTAAGAAGAGAAATACTAAGCAGCTCTGTGGAAAGAGAATTTGCTAAAATTCTTCTATAAATGCAAGTCACCATTGCCAAACCTCTCACTAGTTCTTTCACTACACCAGTAAAGCAGCCAGCATATTCCAGACTCCACTCACCATGGCATTCTTTCTTCTCCCATATCCCCATCAGGCAGGAGATACAAAAACCTGAATGAATGTACCTCCAGGCTCAAGAACAGCTTCTATCCTATAAGACTATTAAATTGTTCCCTTGTACAGCAAGTTGTACTCTTGACAATCTATCTCATTATCATTTTGCACCTTATTGTTTACCCGTGTTGCACTTTCTCTGTCACTGCTACATTTTATTCCACATTGTTATTGTTTTACCTTGTTCTACCTCAAAGCACTGTGTAATGATCTGATCTGTATAAACAGTATGCAAGACAAGCTTTTCACTGTCTCTCAGTACATGTGACAAGAATAAACCAAACACAATTCCAATTCAATATTAAATAAAGGGAAAATATTTGTCTATGCATGGCCTTGGTGACTTCAGAGTGTCCTATGCTCTCCTCTCACTGCTGCCAGTAGGAAGGAAGTGCATGAGCCTTAGGTCCCACACCACCAGGTTTAGGAACAGTTACTACCCTTCAACCATCAGACTCCTGAACCAATGTGCATAACTTCACTCATCTCAACGCTGAACTGATTCCACACTCTCAAGGACACTACAACTCATGCTTTCAGTATTGTCCATCTATCTACTTATTTGATTATTTATTTATTCATTCATTGATTTATTGATTTAATGACAGGTTGAGTTTTTTTTTAGTATTTGCACAATTTGTCTTCCTTTGCACATGGAGTGCTTGTAGTTTTTCATTGATTCAGGTATGTTTCTTCATTCTACTGTGAATGCCTGCAAGGAAATGTATTTCATTTGGTGACATGCGTATATGTACTTTGATAATAAATTTGCTTGAAACTTTGAAAACACTTGAGAAAGCAGCAGTGTGCTCTTTAGAAGTATAGTCACTTTTGTAACACAGGATAAATTGTACTGCAAATATCTTTGATATCATGGAGAAGACACAGTAATGTATTTCATCAGCTTTTTTGTCTTCTTATCACTTAAATTCTCGTGTGTCTTTGGGAACAATTGAAATATTTTAAAAGAGCAACTGAATGACAGGTTAATCCTGCCTAATGGAAGTGCAGTAATGGCAAGGGACTCTCCGGAGAGAAAGTTTGCAAAGGAATAAGTATTTAAATAAATGTATATTCGCACTGCTAGAGGTGGGTGACACTTGGAGTTCACATCAAGCACATAGTCTGGAAATAAAGGAGGTATTTTGCATATTGTATTATAAAATTACATGCTTTATTCTTTTGTTCTTTTTCTCTTGGTTGTAAGTATTGTTCTTCTGAAGTTACGATATTCTGTTATATCCTTTTTGTTAAAGGTAAGCTTTACTTGAACCATCAAAACATAGTGAAATGCGTTGTTAGCATCAAGGACCAGCACAATCTGAAAAAGGGCCGGTGGCAGACCAAAAGTGTCACCATGCTTCCAGCACCAACATAGCATGCCCACGGTAACAGAGTGGTTAGCACAATGCTTTACAGTACCAGCGGCCTGGGTTCAATTCCCACCGGTGTCTTTGAGGAGCTTGTACAATCTCCCCTTGACCTTGTGGGTTTCCTCCCAAAGTCCAAAGACTGATTGGTAGGATAATTAGTCATTGTAAACTGTCCCTTGATTAGGCCGGGGTTAGATCGGGGGTTCCTGAGCAATACAGTTTGAAGGGCTGGAAGAGCCTATTCCGCACTGTACCTCAATAAATAAATAAATAGGCTTACATTACTAACCCTAACCCTAATGTTTTTGGAATGTGGGAGGAAATACAAGCACTCAGAGGAAACACAAACTCTCATGGTGAGAGCATACAAATTCCATACAGACAGTAACTGTAGTTAATTTTTTTAGTATACTGTATACTTATTCATAAATTCTACTGCTTTTCCTAATTTTCCTATAAATGCCTGTAATAAAATTAATCTGAAGTCACATTATCCTCCATGAGGACCACAACATTGTCATGGTTTGGAGCTTGCATGTCTCAATGACTCAGAGAATTATGCTGGCTGGAGTCAGGGCTTGGTGCTTTGGCTCGTGGTAAGGTCACCCATGCAAACAAGTCAAAGGATAGACGCCAAACCAAGAGTGGTCCACTGGTCCTCCAGGTTCAGGGGTTCAGCTTGGAGTAATGCAAAAGTGTTATGGAAACAGTAATGAAGAAACCTTCTACATTTGTGTGCAACGGTATTCCTGAGCCCCCACGGCTGACAGCAGTGAAAACCAAGAGAAAGCTACTAGCCTGATGAAGGAAGCCCTGAACATCACCAAGGACAAATATGGAGCCCATCATTGCCAGCAGGTGCAATGGGCAGTAAGGTCAAGGTAGTAGACAGTGACATATACATACTTTGATAATAAACTTACTTTGAATTCTGAACTTTGAAGTTCAATATTGTAGAGGATATGAATGTGCTGAAGACTGCTTCTGAAATTCAGAAATTCAAGCATCTCATTAGAACACGAATAAGATCTTATTAAGACCCAACTTTATTTAAAATAAGGAAATCATAGAATCTTAGGAGCGTAGAGAAATATTATTCAGCTCATCAAATTCCTCATGTTATTAGAGTTACAGAATCATAGAAAAGTACAGCACAAAAACAGTCCCGTCAGCCCATTTAGTGCATGCCAACCATTTACTCCCATCAATCTGCACTGGGACCATAGCCCTACCTTCCATGTACCTAACCAAACATCTTCAACAGTGAAATCTAAATCACAGCCACTACTTGTACTGGCAGCTCACTCCACACCCTCACCACCCTCCGAGTGAAGAAGTTTCCCCTCATTTTCCCCTTAATCATCTCGTTGTATTCTCACCTGCCCTCAGTGGAAAAAGCCAGCTTGCATTTACCCATCTATACCCCTAATAAATTTGTATACCTCTATCAATCTTCTACATTCTAAGGAAGGTAGCGCGTACAGTTTCAAGAAACGGAGGTGATCATTTAAAAGTGAGGAGGCAGAGACGATAGTTTAATTGGTCACAAGGGTGTAATTGGGTGGCTCAGTGGTCAGAAAAGACTTGTTTCCGTGCTGTATCTCTCAGCAAATCTAAAATAAATATGAAAACTGCATGTGCAGTCAGATGTTGGAATGCATTGTAGGCAGCAGTGGTGCTGTAAAGAGTTTTATTACTTCAGCAACACAAATTCCATTCTGAACTCTGGTGTTGCCTTTGTGGAGATGTGTATTCCATCATTTAGCCCAGTCCATCACAAGCAAAGCCCTTGCAACCATTGAGTGCATCCACAAGGGGCACTGCTACTAAACACCAGCTTCCTTCATCAAGTTTCCACCACAATTTAGGCTATGCTCGATGTTGCCATCACAGAGGAAGTACAGGAGAATTAGTTCCTACGCCACCAGGTTTAGGAACAGTTACTACCCCACAACTATCAGGTTTCTGAATCAGTGTGGATAACTTCACTCACCTCAATACTGAACTGATTCCACAACCTATGGACTCACTTGCAAGGACTCTACAGCATATGTTCTCAGCATTATTTATTACTTATGTCCTTCTTTTTCACATTGGTTGTTTGGCAGTCTGTGTGTGTCATTTTTCATTGATCCCATTGTATTTATTTGTATCTACTGTGAATGCCTGTAGAAAAATGAATTTCAGGGTAGGAGATGGAACATATATGAACTTTGGTAATAAATGTGAACTTTGAACTTATTTTTCTCTGTGACTGTATAAGGTTCCTCTGGGTGTTTCAGTTTCCTTCCACATCCCACAAATGTGCAGTTCCAGCAGATTAATTGGCAACTGTAGACTGCCTTTTGCGTGGGCTAGGGGTCAGTTAATGGGAATGTATGGAGAGCAGGTTATGAGGGAAAATACTAAAGAAGTGAAATTGCTCTGTGAGCCTTCATTACCTCAATAGGCTGAATTGCCTTCTGTTAGGATGTACAGAAACGTGGTTGGTTTTATAATTGATTCATTATCTCTGTATGTTCACATGTTTCATTGGAGCTTCTTCTCTAGAATTGTGCTAGCTTACTGATACACAAATCATCACATTACCAGATAACAGCTGAAGAACTATCTCTGCTGTCAGAAAAATAAAAATATTCCCAGTTGTTTTGTGGGTTGGTTATTTTCAGGATAAGGATAGAGCAATAGCATAAAGAATCCAACAACAAAAGATGGAAAGTGATGAAAATTAAAATACAAAACAGAACATTATTTAACTCAGATGAATGTGAGGAGATCTCTTTGGAGTGATAGGGTACTGTCATCGTGACTGTGGTCAAAGTCACCGGAGACACTGAAGTTGTGATAAAGAGGTCTTGATTCTGCACAACAAGTGGGCATCATACTGGAGGCACTCTTGGAAGAAGAGGCCTCCTGTCCCAATATTACATCATATTATATATGTTAAAAAACAAAGTTAACAACGGGACAATTTCTATAGTTACTATACATTCATAATGTTTCCTTTGAGTTGTGCATAATTTCAAATGTCTAGATCTTCACAACAATGCAAACAAAATGAGTTAATCACCTCTGTCTCTGAGCTACGTTCATGCATATGCAGACATCTTGAGTGAAAAATCTTGAGGAAAGTCCTAGCAATTCTGGACAATGTTTCTCACCCTCTGCATGCCACCTTGGCTGAACAGAAAAGCACTTTTAGCAATAGATGAAGACAACTGCGCCTCTCCAAAGGGCCCTATATGAGGCCATTCTTACCCGCGGCCATTAAGTTCTATAATAAGTCAACCTATAGCCAGGGACGTGATGATCACATCCTGTTAGACTGCTGAGGTAACTTTTTTTTTTATTCTTTCTTACTTATCTTCTAATATTTGTATATCTATGCACTTGTAATGCTACTGTGACACTGTCATTTCCTTTCGGATCAATAAAGTATCTATCAATCTACCTATCTATCTGAACTGGTTTTTCCTGGTTTGCAATCAAATCCAGTCTGTGGCTCCAGGAAGACCATTGTTCTGAGTTGTATTTTAAACTCAATTTACAATCCACATTTAGAACTGAAGAATGGTTGCTGTTGAAATTAATATTTCCTATATTCCATATCTTTGGAGTATTTCCTAATGTTGAAAAGCCTAGATAGACTGTATATAGAAAGTGTCTTAGTGGAGAGTCTAGAATTCAAGGACACAGCCACATAATAAAGGGACATCCTTTTAAAACCAGGATGAAGACATTCTTCAACCAGAGGATGATAGATCAAAAAGTCTTGAAGGAAAGAAGGCATAAGAAAGGAAATTAAAGGCCAATTAGTCTAACCTCAGTGGTTGGGAAAATGTTGGAGTCTAATATTCAGGATGAGGTTTTGGGGAACTTGGAGACCAATGAAAAAATTATCAAAGTCAGCATGGTTTCTGTGAAGGGAAACTTTGCCTGACAAATCTGTTAGAGCTCTTTGAGGAAGTAACCAGCAGGGTGGACAAAGGGGAGGCAGTGGATGTCATTTACTTGGATTTTCAAAAGGCATTTGTTAAGGTGCCACACATGAGGCTGTTTAACAAGATAAAATCCTATGGCGTTACAGGAAAGATACTGGCATGGATAGAGGAATGGCTGACAGGCAGGAGGCAGCAAGTGGGAATAAAAGGGCCTTTTTCTGGTTGGATGCCAATGACTAGTGGTGTTTCTCAGTGATAAGTATTGAAACCGCTACTTTTCACATTGGTTGTCAATGATTTGGATAATGGATATGATGGCTTTGTAGCAAAGATTGCTGATTATATGAAGATAGGTGGAGGGGTGGGTAATGCTGATGAAGCAATGGACAAATTGGAAGAATGGGCAAAAAAGTGTCAGATGGAATGCAATATTGGGAAATGTATGATCATGCATTTTGGTAAAAGGAACAAAAATGCAGATTATCATCTAAATGAGGGGAACATTCAAACATTAAAAATGCAAAGCAACTTAGGAGTCCTCATGAAAGACTAGCAGAAGGTTAATTCACAGGTTGAGTCTGTGGTAAAGAAGGTAAATGCAATGTTGGCATTCATTTCAAGAGGAATAGAAAATAAAATACAAGGAGATAATTCTGTGGCTTTATAAGGCACTAGTCAGGCCGCGCCTGGAGGGTTGTCAGCAGTTATGGGACCCCTATCTCTGAAAGGATGTGTTAGCATTGGAGAGAGTCCAGAGGAGGTTCACGAGGGTGATTCAGGGAATGAAGCAATTATGAGGAGCACTTGGTGGCTTTGGGCCTGTACTCACTGGAAATTAGAAGAATGTGGGGAGGATCTCATTGAAACTTACCGAATTTTGAAAGGATTAGATAAGGTGGATGTGGAGAGGATGCATCCTATGGTAGGGATATCCAGAACTAGAGGGCACAGCCTCAAAATTGAGGGGTGGATTTTTAGAACAGAGTTAAGGAGCAACTTTTTTAGTCAGAAAGTATTAAATCTGTGGAATGCTCTGCCACAGACTATGATGGAGGCCAAGCCCAGGGCTATATTTAAGGCGGAGATTGATAGTTTCCTGACTGGTCAGGGTATCAAAGGATATGGTGAAAAGTCAGGTGTATGGCATTGAGTGGGAACTGAGATCAGCCATGATGGAATGGTGAAGCAGACTTGATGGGCTGAATTGCCTAATTCTGTTCCTATGTCTTATGTTCTTATGGTTTTATGAACACATCCCTCGAGTTTTCTGGGATAAATAATTACAAAGGTTCATAAACCTCAGAAGAAATCCCTCCTCATCTCCTATCATGGTCTGGTCCGTGAAATCTGCATTTCAGTTCACGGTCCAGTCCATGTTCCTTATTCCAGGTTTTCTAGTTTTCTCCAGTTTCTGTTGAGGCAGCTGATTCTCATTTGGGCTAGCTTCATAAATAGCTTCAGGATTCAGCCTCTGGTTGCTAGATTGTTCCTGTCCATACCCCCTGTCTGTATCCCTTCCCTTCACCTGCCTCTTGGAGCCTCGCCTCACCTGGAGACTTGTCTTCACCACTGTCAAGTTCAACCACAGGAGCAAGATAAGGAACTGTCCTTCGTTGTTTTGAACTGTCTGTGTCCATGCCTTTGCTAGGTAGGTCTGGCTGTTTGCTGCTACCTTGTGTTGAGAACCATCTCTTCGTATTCTACATTCAGTGTAATAAGTCCTGGCCCTACATCCTGTACCCAAGGAGAGGTCCTGACTCTGTGTTCTGTGTATTAATTCTGGCCCTATGTCCTGTTTCCAAGGAGGGGTCCTGGGTCTGTGTTCCATGTTCCTGTCTCTCCCTCAACCAAGGCTCTGCATTCTTGTCTCTTCCTCGACCAAGTCAAGGCTTCGGGGTCTTGTCCAGTCCTAGCCACATCTAAGAACCTTGTCCTGTCCAAGCCACGGTTTTGTGTTCTCGTCTTGTCCATGTGCCTCGCCCAGTCCAGGAATACCTTGCCCAGCCTGGTGCTGGGGTTCCCTTGTCCTGTCCAGGAGTCTCACGTCCAGTCCTGTTGCCTCTCCTCATCATGTCCTCGCTTAGTTCTGGGGTCCAAGCCTGAGTCAAGACCCAGGTTCTGGGTCCTTATCCAGTCTCTGGCTCGGAGTCCAAGCCCAGGCTCCTAGTTCCCAGTTCCATGTCCTGTTTCCGCTATCCTAGTCAAGTCCTAACCCAGGCCCAGAATCCTTGTCTCGTCCGGGGCCTGTGTCATGTCCAGCATCCTTTCTTCCCCACTTTCCTTGCTTCCTTCTCACAACTAGTCCTGTTCCTGGTAGTTCAGTGTCTGTGTCTTGCATTTGGGTCCGTTCCCAGCGCCACCCTTATGACATCTCCATGTACTGTACAACATGTGTGGCTAAGCACAACTCAAACACCATCTATAAATTTGCTGATGACACCACTGTCACTGGTATATTACCAGATGGTGACAAGGAGATGTGCAGGAGTGAGATAGATCGGTTGGCTGAATGGTATCACAACAACATCACACTCACCGTCAGCAAGAGCAAGGAATTGATTGTAGTCTTCAGGAAGAGGACATCAGGAGAAGACACACTAGTCATTCGTGATGATGATCCTTGAAGAGGGTGAGCAGTTTCAGGTTCCTGGGCATTGATGTCTCATGGGGGCTGCCCTGGGCCCAACACATTGATGCAAAGAGAGCACGCAAGTGGCTCTTATTTATTAGAAGTTTGAAGAAATTCAGAATGTCACCAAAGACACTTGCAAATTGCTATAGGTGCACGGTGGAGAGCGTACTAACTGGTTGCATGACAACCTGGTAGGGAAGCTCCAACGTACAGCTATGTGAGAGGCTGCAGAATGCTGTACACTTAGCCAGCTCCATTACAAAGACTCATTCTGATTCTAAAATTCAAACATAGAATTAAAGAGATAGTGACAACATTGTCTCAAAACTGGCTAAAGAGTTTAAAAAGTAAGCGAGGTGGTGCATAGGTTGCTATTATACTGTTTCCCATTCATCAAAATACTATTTTTAATTTAGGTTGTAACCAGGGTGACCGAGAGGTAAAATTTAGATGTCAAAGAGATGTTTCTCTTAAGAGAATCTAGAATAATCTCTGTTCTAGATTGTCCTGTTAAGGCAAACATCTCTTGGTTATCTAAATATTACCTCCTGGTTACCTTGATTACCAATCCACTTAACTTAAATATAGTATATTTCAGTCTTGGATGGCAGGGTGAAGAAATGTCTCCACTAAAGGATGTGTAAGGCGCTCCTTCCCTCTGCTAGCCTGCAGGTCACCCTTGGACAAGGTGGAGCATCTGCTTAGCCCCCAGTTCAAAGTCATATGAAGCCATGGAGCAGGTGGTGGACTGTGATGTACTGTAAACAGTTGGTCCATATCACAAGGCCTAGTTATGTGATCTCTGACACCAGACAATCTCCAAAGAGCATTGATAATGGTTGGGGTCAGCTTTCTTGTGACACTGTGTAGAAGGCGGCAATGGCAAACCACTGGTTGGAAAATTTTCCAAGAATAATTATGGTCAAAGAAAGATCATAATTGATCACGTCATACAACACAGCACATAATGATGGTATTTCAGACTTTTAACTCACTTAAGATAGAGATTTAAGGATCAGGCTAGGAATCTTTGTAATTGTCTGTCCCAGAGTTTTTTAAAGGCTGTGTCATTGAAGTGTCTTCAGGATTGAGATGGGCATATATTTGATTGATAGGGGAAAGATTATAAGTCACAGGCAGGAAAGTGGAGCTAAGGTTGACACTAGATCAGCCACACTCTTATTAAATGACAGGACAGGCTTAAAGTCCACACTTGATATATTGAAGTAGAGGGATGTACAGTACTTTCAGAGATGTGCTAATCTAGAACACAAGACCTGGCAAAGCATTGGAAGCAGATTCAATAACAACATTCCACACTGGATTAACCCCTGGAAGGAAAAGACATGACCGAATAAAGTGAAGGCTTAACTGTGTAGAACATCAAATAAATGATCAAAGCATCAAAGGTTCCGATGTACAGAATGAAAATAAGCTGCAGAGCATTACAAACTCAGCCAGCTCCATCATGGACTCAACCTTACCTGCTATCGAGGGCATCTTCAAGAGCTGGAGCCTCAAGAAGGTGGAATCCATCTTTAAGGAGTTTCACTATCTGGAACACATCTTCATCTCATTACTCCCACCAGAGAGGCAGTACAAGACCCAAACTCATCATTTTAGCAACAGTTTCTTCACTTCCACCATCAGGATTCTGAAAGGACCATGAACCAATGAAGACTCCCTCGCCATTCCACTTTTGTACTTACTTATTTTATTTTTATTTATCTTTTCTTTATATATAAAGCTGCTCAGTTCTGCTCGCTGCTCTGCAATGTTTACTCAGCTTTGTGATGAACTGAGGCTGTGGCCTGCTCTAACTGCAGTGATGCCTGACTTTGTCTCTTTCATTAGGTTCTAGTTCTGAATACTATTTGCTTTATTTGCTTACACAATTTTTTTCTCTCTCTGTGCATTGGGTATTTGACCATTTTTATTTTGTGGGTTCTTTGGGGTTTCTTTGTCTTGGGGCTGCTAGAAAGGAAACAAATCTCAAAGTTCTATAAGTTGTACAAACTTTCATAATATATACTTTGAACATCTATATATATTTTATTTATAGGTCTTCATTTTATTAATCTTTATTTATTTTATTGTAAGTTATATTAATTTTTAATGTCTCGCACTGTACTGCTGCCACAAAGTAACAAATTTTACTTGCATCATATACCAGGGTGCTCTCTGCAGTTACCTGATGAGGTAACCATAGCCTTTGGCCAGGAACAGATGTTGGCAGGTGGTGCCCAACCTTCATAGAGTGTTTCAACCCTGAACCACTACAAGAGGACCCAAATGAAGTTGTCAGTATATTGTTTCCCAGCATCTGCTGATTTTCTCTTGTTTTTTCAGTATACTATTGGGATTTAAATATAAAGACGGTTAAAAAGATTGATGAAGGAAGCCATTGAAATAAGACGAGAATAAGAATTTTAGCAAAGACCAAGGTCTCACTCTAAGTAAGAACTGAAATATGATTTTTAACAAGGTCGGACACCGGAAACCTGATTGGTTGAGGAACAACCAATCGGGAGAGACAGAAGACGCGAGTATATATACCACTCGACTAGATGTGCCTAGGTATCATCCCTGATGAAGACGGCAGAGTTTGTCATTGTAACATTGGCTAAAATCAATGCCTCTACCCAGCTGGAAGCATGAGAAGAGGTAAT
This sequence comes from Hemitrygon akajei, assembly GCF_048418815.1. Lineage (NCBI taxonomy): Eukaryota > Metazoa > Chordata > Chondrichthyes > Myliobatiformes > Dasyatidae > Hemitrygon > Hemitrygon akajei. The sequence goes on along the minus strand of NC_133138.1, from coordinate 35,261,074 downwards.
TCATAAAGACGGTTGATAGAGGAATTTGAACAGAGTAGGAATTTTATCAATTTATTCTTACTTAAGGAAATTTCAGGGATTTTTGTGTACTGTCAGCTGACAAACTGAGCTGGATCAAGGATATTTGTTGAAAGAAAATAGGCCATTGGCTGCAACAAAGCGAGTCAACCAGATTTTCAAATGGGTGAAAAAGAACAGGGAGTTTAAACTGATAATCATTAAATGCAATTAGTGACCAAGATAAACTTATTCCAAACAATTGAATTCAGTCAATAGTAAGTGATCAATTGAGTTTAAAAGAGTATTAGCCTCAAAAAAGGAAGCAATCTCCAATTACAATCTACTACTCTCGATGCCTACGGCGTGCTTATAACATGATTGAAGACCCATCCCATCCAGGACACTGTCTGTTCAATCTCCTGCCATCAGCTAGGAGATAGACCAACACCTTAGCCAAGGCAGTCAGAATGAAAAACAGCTTCTTCCCGCAGGCTGAATAATGCTACATCCCAGCTTGCCAGTGGTCTTTGAGTATTGTGGGCTATTGGTGTCACTTATTACATGTAAATATTGGAATTTTTTTAATTAAGCTATACTACATGCATTGTCAATATCTGTTTTGCACAAACTGGATTAGCACTGCAATCTCATTATCTTGAGCAAATGCTCCATTTTGTTCTCTTCCATTCCATCCTATTGTATCATTTTCTGTTCTATTCCTTTAAAGTTTTGATCTTATTTGAAATTATTCCTTGGCAAAACAAACTGGAATTCCCTCCCTCAATCCCACCATCATTTTCTCCTCCTTCAACATGCTCTGTCATTCCTTTCTCCTCAAATCTTTGCCTCACTACTTCTTCCTGTAACTTGAGTTCAAATTCTGTCGAAATGAAGGCAGAGATTGTTGGAAGCACCAAGCAGGCAAGATGACATCTGTGGAAAGAATAAAAAGAGTTCACATTTCAGTTCAAGCATCCTACAGTAGAATTGAAAAATCCAGAGAACAAGTAGGTCTCAAGTTGCTGAGTCAATTGGCGTGGGATAGTGAGGACAAAACAACATCTCAATGATTGGGTGAAATTCGGTATTGATGTGGGGATAAGTAACCACAGAAATGTATTGTAGATAATTTCATCAGTGGCTTAACCCCAAACCTAATGAAAATCAATATAAAACCTGCAGATTCTGTAAATCCCACCATTGTCTGTAAGGAGCTTGCACATTCTCCATGTTTACTCTAAGCACGGTGCAGAGACTAAGGGGCAGAAGTACACACGACTGACACTAATTAGAAGATGTTTGACAACAGTCTTCTGCCCCAATTAAGTGGTATAGTTTGCCAAATAAGTGAAGGGAGTCTTGCCTATTTTCTTGATTATTTTTGATATTTAAGTGCTGTCCCAAATAAGCGAGTGTCCCAATTTACCGATGGCCCAAATAACCAGAATCCACTCAATTTATTCATTTGGAGGCACGACCGACCCTTCTGGCCCAATAGGCCAGTCACACAATCACATCCATGTGACCACTTAACCTAATGACCCATATGCCTTTGGAACATGGGAGGAAACGGGAGTTGCTTGGGCAAAATACATACACTTACTGGGAGAATGTACAAACTCTTCATAGAGAGAGGCGAGAATTGAAACACTGGCACTTTAAAAGTGTTTTGTTAACCACTGCACCACTGTACTATCATGTCTACGCCACTGTAGGCATTGGCAGTACCACATTCCTGGCCCTTGGATTTCACTGTAGATCTCATCTGCCCAGTCTGCTGGAGCTGGCTTTGCATTCTAGTACAGGAGTATTCCTATCTCACTGGGGTATGAGGCCACCAGCTGCCCTCACATGGTTTAGCCCATCTGTCAGAGCTGTATACTAGTGTGTGGCTGCTGTCACATGCAAACAGCTACTTGGAGCCAAGGACGAGAGCTGAGTGTCTACTGGGGATCAAAGGTGAAGGTGAGGGGGCTCTGCTGGGATGGACACTGCAAACTCCTTCACCAGAGGCACTACCCCTCCCTGAAACCACCTACACTCCAGTCATCATCCACACCAGTATTGATTACTAACAGTATCTCTTGTTGTTTTTAGAACATAAGAAATAGGAGCAGGAGTAGGCCATCTGCCCTGTCGAGCCTGCTCCGCCATTCAGTAAGATCATGGCGGATCTGGCCATGGACTCACCTCCACCTACCTGCCTTTTCCCCTTAACCCTTAATTCCCCTACAATGCAAAAATCTATCCAACCTTGTCTTAAATATATTTACTGATAAACCATTAGACTGTTGGACAGGTACATGGATAGGAATGGTTAGAGGGATATGGGTTAAAAGCTGACCTCCTGGGAAGCAGGGCTTGCTTCTGTGCTGTGTGACAATAAAACTCAATATATCTAAGCTGTGCTCACAGTAACATTTTGCACTGATCCCTCACCTGCCTCTCACCCTGATCAAACCAAGTCAGCTCTTGCTTCACCCCCACCTCTTTATAATATCCCCTCTTTTTTTTTCCAGTCCTGACATAAGGTCTTGACCTGTCCATTTTTCTGCCTGACTGAGTGAGTTGCTCTCACGTTTGTGTATGTTGATCCAGCTGAACCAGGTATTTAGTCTATAATGCAGTCCCTGGGTTACGAACGAGATCCATTCCCAAGTTTGCCTTTAGGTCGGATTCGTACATAAGTCAGAACAGGTACATCTGGTCTTATTTAGTGTCAGTTAGTCAAATATTTATCTTAGTATATAGTATATATTTTACCTTTCTATGCATATAAAACACTTAAACACTTCCAAATACACTAAAACATCTTAAACATAATAATACAGTAGTAATAAAGGTAACTACATACAGTTGCATCGATGTCTTGCATACCGGAAGGGGCATTCATGAGGTAACATTATGATGGAGCTGGTGCTGGAGAGTCAGGGTTTGATTCTGCTGCTGGAGAGGGCAGGTTTACTACTGGAGTCAATTTCTTGAAGTAGGCATCAAGGGAGGCTTGTACAGAGCTTTTATTTTTCTCGTCATAAGTGGCCTTGTAGCAACTGAGGTCCTCGGTAACTGCACGGTAAACTTTGGTGAACTTCTCTGTATTAGGATCTTGCTCCTCTAACTTAGCCATCCTTGCTTCAATGAGATGAAAGGCATCAGCTAACTCTTTCATCACAAACTTTTTCGGTTCCAGAGTTCCTATTTTCCAGTCTTCTTCCTACGACATCATTTTCACTGATGTCTAACTGCTGTTCATTACCAATATCAACAACAGCTTGCCTGGCCTCGGCGATATCATCAGCTGTAAACCCCTGAAAAGCAAGCGCGAATAGGGGGCGTAAAGTTACACACTCAACACAGTGTTAACGGCAACGTGATCCAACTTAAAATGGCAGACGGTGTTCTCCTTCCTTGAGCCGACGAACCGTTGAAGCCGTGCAATGTTTTCATGAGCATCACAACGTAGAGCGTGCATTCGTTATTACGAACCATTGTATTTAACTCAAGTTTTCAATCTAATAGGCTTTATGGCAGTCTGTTCGTAAGTCCGAGTTGTCTGTACGTCAGACGTTTGTAATCCGAGGGCTGTCTGTATTGAATTATTTAAATATAAACGTTAGGACTAACAATTAGGAGATGGGGTTCAAATCTCACATGGAATTCTAAATTTTGCAAATTCAATGACTTTGGAATGACAAGTGTAACCCGCTCACAGTGGCTCATAACAAATTAGGCTGGTTAGCTGCCTGTGGATAACAGCAACGTAACTCATCTATGCATGGGTAATGGTGAGATGGCCATCTCCAATGTACAACACACATCTAGGGTCAGTATGATTCGGGTTCAACAAAACAGCAAAGCCAAAATGTTCCGTTGAGGGAATGAAAATTATGGTGAATGCTGTAAAATACTACCCTATGTAAAAGTTAGGAAATAAGGAACTTAAACCAGCATAAAATTAAAGTGGGAGTATACTTACAAGTGTCATAAGGGGACAGGAGGCTGGACCCAAACACAGGACACAGGCTCTGAAGTACTAGGGGCAGGACAAGAACAACTAAGTGAGAGACAAGACAAGGAGACCATGGTTTGCATGAGGGACAGGACATTCAAGGTGATGCTGGGGTTCCAAGAGAGTCTTAGGGTTCCAGCAGGCAAGGAGGATCCTGGGGTTCCAGCAGTGTCTAGGAGTTCAGTGGGCAGGCTGCATAACTCCTGGGCAGGGCCCAGACCTCCCAGGCAGGAACACAGGGGCCTGGGCAGGTCACAGGGCACCTGGGTAGGAAGCAGGGCATAACCCATCAACAACGAGATAAGTAGGAGCAGAGACCTCTGGACAGGCCACATAACTCCTAGGCAGGGCCCAGACACAACCCATCAGCAACAAGGGATGGAAAGGGGCAGAGTCCCCCACTGGGCAACAGCAGTCCAGCCAGGCTTGCCCAACAGAGGCAAGGGATAAGAAGGGAACTAGGTCCAGGGTGACTGCCAGACTTACTCAAAGAACTCATCTTTAACCAGGGGACCTCCAAGCCAAGGTGACCAGAGGAACAGGATAGGCAGGACAACACCCACCTCCACTCAGTCCCAGAGCCCCCTATATACACTGCCTCCTTGAGTCCAAACAAGCCACGATGATCCACAGGTGTGACTTCTTGAGCTCAAGGGTGAAAGGAGGGATGGCCACAAGACCCGGAGTCCGGAGTCCGCGGACCGGATCAAGAACCGGAATGCGGGCTCTGGACTGGACCATAACAACAAGTATTTCAACTTTAACAAACAGTTAACAGAAAAAGGGCCCATTACAGTTAAACCAGTCTATAATGTGCAGATAAAAGTTGGAGCTCATTGCTAGGTAGGCGGGTGCTTTGCCTTAATTACTCACAGTGCTGAACCACGTTCTGCGTGAAAGACACCAGCCACAATTCAAGTTTTCCTCGAGGTTCCTTATGAATTAACTGGCTAACTCAGTGGAACCATTTGTTACCTCAGGGACTTCTTACAATGGTGTCTATCTTTCAGGCAAGGTTTCATGAGGGTCTTCCATTGTGTTTTCTACACCTCACATCTTCCCTGACTCAATCCTCTGCTGTTCACTCTGCTGACCCATGACTGTGCTGCACCACACAGCTCGAACCACATCATCAAGTTCGCCGATGACATGACCGTGGTGGGTCTCATCAGCAAGAACGATGAGTCAGCTTACAGAGAGGAGGTGCAGCGGCTAATGGACTGGTGCAGAGCCAACAACCTGTCTCTGAATGTGAACAGAACAAAAGAGATGGTTGTTGACTTCAGGAGGACACGGAGCGATCACTCCCCGCTCAACATCGACGGCTCCTCGGTAGAGATCGTTAAGAGCACCAAATTTCTTGGTGTTCACCTGGCAGAGAATCTCACCTGGTCCCTCAACACCAGCTCCATAGCAAAGAAAGCCCAGCAGCGCCTCTACTTTCTGCGAATGCTGAGGAAAGTCCATCTCCCACCCCCCATCCTCTTCACATTCTACAGGGGTGGTATTGAGAGCATCCTGGGCAGCTGCATCACTGCCTGGTTCAGAAATTGCACCTTCTCGGATCGCAAGACCCTGCAGTAGATAGTGAGGTCAGCTGAGAAGATCATCGGGGTCTCTCTTCCCGCCATTACGGACATTTACACTACACGCTACAGCCGCAAAGCAAACAGCATTATGAAGGACCCCACGCACCCCTCATACAAACACTTCTCCCTCCTGCCGTCTGGGAAAAGGCACTGAAGCATTCAGGCTCTCACGACCAGATATGTAATAGTTTCTTCCCCCATGCTATCAGACTCCTCAATACCCGAAGCCTGGACTGACACCTTGTCCTACTGTCCTGTTTATTATTTATTGTAATGCCTGCACTGTTTTGTGCACTTTTTGCAGTCCTGGGTAGGTCTGTAGTCTAGTGTAGTTTTTTTTCTGTGCTGTTTTTTACGTAGTTTAGTCTAGTTTTTGTACTGTGTCATGTAACACCATGGTCCTGAAAAACGTTGTCTCATTTTTACTATGCAGTTATGGTCGAAATGACAGTACCAGCAGTTATGGTCGAAATAACAATAAAAAGTGACTTGACTTGACTGCTGCAAAAAGCCCTCTCCCAAAACCCACATTCTCAAAATACCGGACTATAAAGTTTTGATTAACGGAAACCATTGCATTTCACAGAAAAGCTACAGAAAATAAAGATACCCAATGTGCATACAGCATAACTGTAGTAATACCATAAAACATGTTCTTAACCAGATATTACACTAGGAAATAATAATATTAATGGCTGTGAAACTCCTGGATTTTATGGTCTATGTGGACTACCAGCATCTGGTCCATAACTTTCAATGCACTAGTAATTTAGGATCTCGTCTTTGAGAGCATCCTTTAGATTTTCGAGATTCAAGATTGAAGTTTATTTATCACGTGTACGTTGAAACTTACAGTGAAATACATTGTTTGCATCAACAATCAATACACTGGAGAATGGGCAGCCCGCAGGTGTTGCCACACATTCCGGCATCAACGTACATACCCACAATGCTCAGCAGAACAAGCAGCAAAACAACAGCAAGTCACGCCACACGGACGCATACATAGTCTTCTAACCCCAAGGACAGGCAGTCTTCTTCAGCTTCCAGCCTCTGGCGGACTCAAGTTCAGAATCAGACTTGTGGAGATTTGCAGCCCTGAGGCTGCAGCCAATGGGCCTCATCTTCCAGACTTCCGATTTGAGCCCCAGGCCCCAGCAACAACCATAAGCCATCGGTTGGGATAATGCGTTGAAGCCATTTTCTTTATGAAATCATACCACAGTGCAGCATATAAAACTTCTGACAAATACGCAGGTATGATTGATACAGGTGAGCGATGTAAGTTTATAAAACATTATTTTCATAGGGCAGTTTACAGGGAGGCACATCAGTAAGAAAAATGGGTCAACATGCAAAATGACAGCAGAGCAAAGATGAATTCCTGCATAAAACAAGAGACAACATTTGTTTATATTTTGGTGGGTGACATTATCATAAGGAGAGGAGACAGCCCTGAGAAAATGAATCCATTTCATTTAACAAGCTCAGCATGGTGAAAAGGAGCTTCATAACGATGTTGCTGACGGGAATTAATTCAGAGGTCTGGTCTCTGATCCGAAGCAAGCTTGGCCTGGGGAGCAATAACCTAGAGGTTATGGTACTGATGTAGCGTAATCACAGCACATGATCCATTACAGCTGGTGAATTTTAAATCTATTAATTGATGAAAAGCTGTATTTTTGCATTTAATGTACAGCTTATACAGTACTGTCTTAGACACACATACATACAGTAGCTAGGATGCCGGAGACCTTCGCACAGTACTGTAGTAATTTTATGTATTGCACTGTACTGCTGCTGCAACAGAAAACAAATTTTATGACATATGTGAGTGATGATAAACCTGATTCTAATGTGGGTCCCTTTTGTGGACTGGCTGTGGGAAGGGGGAAGAGAGAGGGGTATCATGGTTGGGAAAATGGTAAGGGAGAGGGGAGGGAGCGGGAAGCACCAGAGAGACATTTTGTAATGATCAATAAACCAATTGTTTGGAATCAAATGACCTTGCCTGGTGTCTGAGGGCTGAGAGTGTCTGCATCTGCACCAACACTCAGCCCCTGGTTCTCCTTCTCTGCACCTGTCCCACACCCTTCCCACGATGCTCGGTCCTCACCTTTTCCATCATCCTTTGTTCCCATCAGATTTACAAACTTGCTCCCTGCTCTATGCTGACAAATAGAGTACTATGTAAAAGTTTTTGGCACCCTAGCTATATATAAGACTTTTGCACGATACTGTACGTGTCACTGAGAAAGACAATCATTGTTACCATCATCACCAAACATTGGAATCAGATTCAAATTCATTTATTTACCATAAACACAATGGATACTGCAGATGTTGGAAATCCAGAGCAACACTTATAAATGCTGGAGGAACTCAGCAGTTCTGATGAAGGATTTTGGCCCGAAACGTCAGCGTTTTATTTGTTTATTCTTCTCCATAGATTCTGCCTGACCCGATGAGACACTTCAGCATTTTGTGTGTGTTGCTCATTTACTTATCACCTGTACATGGAAACATTCAGTAAAATATGTTGTTTGCAAGAACAACCAACACAATGTAAGGATGTGCTCTGTGATCAGCCAGCAAATGTCGCCACCTATTCTGGCGCCAACATCACATCCCCATCAGTGTTCTGCAGAAGCAACTGAGTTATGGTGCACTGATCTGCTTACAGGATTTCAAAATAGGGAAATAAAGCTCAGAACTTAACAACATATAATTCTTCGTAACTTCCGGCACCTCCAACGGGATCCTACCACCAAGCACAACTTTCCCTCCCCCCCCCCCTTCTGCTTTCCGCAGGGATCGCTCCCTACATGACTCCCTTGTCCATTCGTTCCTCCCCCCATCCCTTCCCACCGATCTCCCTCCCGGCACTTATCCTTGTAAGCGGAACAAGTGTTACACCTGCCCTTACACTTCCTCCCTCACCACCATTCAGGGCCCCGGACAGTCCTTCCAGGTGAGGCGACACTTCACCTGTGAGTCGGCTGGTGTGGTATACTGCGTCCGGTGCTCCTGGTGTGGCCTTTTATATATTGGTGAGACCCGACACAGACTGGGAGACCGTTTCACTGAACACCTATGCTCTGTCTGCCAGAGAAAGCAGGATCTCCCAGTGGCTACACTTTTTAATTCGATGTCCCATTCCCATTCTGATATGTCTATCCATAGCCTCCTCTACTGTCAAGATGAAGCCACACTCAGGCTGGAAGAACAACACCTTACATTCTGTCTGGGTAGCCTCCAACCTGATGGCATGAACATTGATTTGTCTAACTTCTGTTAATGCCCCTCCACTCCTTTCTACCCCATCCCTTATTTATTTATTATTCCCCCCCCCTTTTTCTCCTTTTTTTTCTCTCTCTGCCCCTCTCACAATCACTCCTTGCCTGTTCTCCATCTCCCTCTGGTGCTCCCCTCCCCCTTTCTTTTCTCCCTAGGCCTCCCGTCCCATGATCCTTTCCCTTCTCCAGCTGTCTATCCCTTTTGCCAATCAACTTTCCAGCTCTTAGCTTTATCCCTCCCCCTCCAGTCTTCTCCTATCATTTTGGATTTCCCCATCCCCCCCATTTTCAAATCTCTTACTAGCTCTTCTTACAGTTAGTCCTGACGAAGGGTCTCGGCCCGAAACGTCAACTGTACAGCATTTTGTGTGTGTTACTCAGAACTTAATGATGCTTTGTCATTATTCTCTGCAGGATCAATATTGACAAGGATAATATCACTCTGTCAATCAAAACCATCTAAAGCAGGGGCTTCCAGTCTGGGGTCCACAAACCCCTTGCTTAACGGTACTGGTCCATGGCATAAAAAGGGTGGGAATCCCGGATCTAAAGCATATTAAATATTCTTTTCTATCAGTATATAAGAAATTCTCCTCTTTGTCCTGGTCAATATGTTCAAAGTTCAAAGTTAATTTATTATCAAAATATATATACATTATACAGCCTTGAGATTGGTCTCCTCACAGGCAAGCAAAAAACAAAGAAACACAAAAGAAGCCATTAAAAAGAGAAGACACCCAATGTGCAGAAAGGGGAAAAAAAACAAATCGTGCAAACAATAAAAATAAGTAAATAGCATTTAGAATAAAGGTGAGTATTCACACGGTCTCAGTTCAGCGTGAACATCATGGAGTCCTCAGACACGAAGCCCAGAGTAGGCCCCAGCCTCAGAGCAGCACATAGTGAAATAACTGTCACAGAGCAGCGAGCAGAACTGAACCAGTTCTGGCCTTCAGTCCAGCCACCCTGCCTTTTCAATCCATCTGTCCCATCCAAACAAATGGTCGTTCCTTGCTCTAAGACCCAGGCCCAGGTTTCGACTCATACCCAACCTGTCCAAATCAGCCTGGCACATAGAAAGATGAAATCTCACTCTCAGTATAGGTGGATGGGTCTCGAAACTGCCTTTCTCTACTTCAACTTTATTTAACTCCACTCACCCTGACTTTGCATCAAGAATGCCTCGACCTCCCTGGTTGAAGGATAATAACTATTCCTGAAGCTGCTGGTGTGAGTCCTGAGGCTTCTGCATCATCTTCCTGATGGCAGCAGTGAGAAGAGAGCATGACCTGGGTGGTGGGGGACCCAGATGACAGACACTACTTTCCTACAACAGTGTTTCATGTAGATGTGCTCAACAGTGGGGAGGGGTTTATCTGTGATGGACTGGGGTGTATCCATTACTTTTTCTAGTATTTTCCATTCAAGGGCATTGCTGCTTCCATACCAGGTTGTGATGCAACCAGTCAATATATTCTTCACTAAACATCTATAGAAGCTCGTCAAAGTTTGATGTGCCTTTTATGCTGCTGCATGTAAGCTACATTGTACCTTTGTGTGAATTTGCTTGTGTGAAGTTTATAATAATAAACTTGACTTTGAATGGGCACAGTCCATCTCAGGCAAAGCCTACCCCACCAAAGAGTGCATTAACATGGAGCACTGCTACAAGAGAGGAGAATCCATCATCAGACATGCCCACCATCCAGGCCATGTCCTCTTCTTGTCTTTACCATCGGGCAGGAGATACAGGAGCCTTAGGTCCAACTCCACCAGATTCTGGTACAGTTATTACCATTCAACCATCAGGTTCTTGAACCAGTGTCGATAACTTCATTCACCTCTTCTCTGAACTGATTTTACAAACTTCAGACTCACTTTCAAAGACTTTTTACCTCTCATGTTCTCAATGTTTTTTGAATAATTTGTCTTCTTTCACACATTGGTTGTTTCTGAGTCTTATCACCTTCTCATATGACCATCCACCATCTGCTCCCGTGGCTCCACATGGCTCTGATTGGGAGGCTATGCAGGTGCTACACCTTGCCTAAAGGTGAACCGCAGGCTAGCAGAGGGAAGGAGCACCATACACTGTATACCTCCTTTGGTAGAGATGTATCTCCACCCCACCACCCATCCCTGTCAATCCCTGCAAGAAAATTAATCTTACGTAGTATATGGTAACACTTTGATAATAGATTGACTTTGAATTTTGAACATTTAAAAGCCTTATTCCATGCTATAAACCTAACTGATCGACATAGCCTAATTTTCAACTTGCAATTCTTTGAATTTTTTTATATAACTGCAGATTTTCAATCATGTTGTCAAATGTATTAAAGACAATTTTTAGATTTAGTAGCAGCCTACCTATCATCAAGGACATATGTATAGAAAGGTGCCAGAAAAGGGCCAGTGAGACACAGCTTTGAATAGGCCCTTCTGACCCTTCAAGCCATGCCACCCAGCAATCCCCCAATTTACAATGACCAATTAGCCTACCAACTGGTATATCATTGGACTGTGGAAGGAAACCAGAGCAGACGGAGGAAATCCATGGGGTCACAGGAGAACGTACAAACCCCCTACAGGCAGCAGCAGGAATTGAACCCAGGTCACCTGTACTATAATGCATTGTGCTAACTACTGCACTACGGTGCTGCCCTTACTATGTTTGGGATCCTTCAGTAACATCATGAAGGATCCCACCCACCCTGCTCATGGACTGCTTGTCCAACTCCCATCAGGGAGGAGTCTATGTAACATCTACGCCAGGACAAACAAACTCAGAAACAGTTATTTTCCCCAAGCAGTAAGGCTGATTAACCTGCTAACCCATCCCTCCAAACACCCCCACCACCACTACTTTATCTTTTTGTGTCAGTCACCTTATGTATAGGCACTCTTGTGGAGCATCACTTTATGGACATACGATCAATCTCTGTATACAATCTATTTTATGTACTTATAATTATTGTGTGTTTTTATATTAATATTGTATTCTTTATCTTCTTGTGTTTTTATTTGTGCTGCATTAGATCCAGAGTAACAATTATTTTGTTCTCCTTTACACTTGTGTACTGGAAATAACATCAAACAGTCTTGAATCTTGAATCTTCAAGTCCATCAGTAGAAGGGAATCTCTCCCATGACGGTAGGGGAGTAAAGAAAAAGAGGATTTCACCAAAGCTCAAGGCTGAAGTTACTTGTCAAGTCTGGCAGAGAAGTGTAATTGAGAAATCCCACTGAGAGTTGGCTCTTTTGGGATTTATCATAGTTATTTATAGATCCTTTAACATTCTTACTAACAGGAATGCTGTATTTGAAGTGATCTGGGGATGGAACATTTCATTGTTGCAATTGCCGCTTTTTTAGCTTCACATCAATCAGATATTGCTGCAATGAAGAACACAATGTTATATCTCATCTATTACCTCCGCATCAAACATTAAGTGATGATGTGGGTCTATATCTGAAGGATCGTTTAATGTTTGTTTTTATTGCTAAGCCATCAGGACAGAGCAAAGAGAAGAAATACATACTGTCTGTGAGATTCAAATACCTGTCATGCTTCAAGAATTCCTTTAATTGGCATTGGTTTATTGTTTTATTTTTAAAATTTATTTTATTTATAGATACTCTGCGGAACATGTACTTCTAGCCCAACGAACAACACCGCCCGCTCCCCATTAACCCTGGCGTAATCGCAAGACAGGAGCGATTGGGGTGTTGAGGCAGGGATAGTACCTCTGGGGAAGGGGCGTGTCGTGTCCGGTCTGGGGCAAGTCACTCACCTTTGTCCTCCACCAGACACCAGGCACGCAGCTCCCACCTGTGGCTTCAGGTAGCTGTTTGCACATGACAGTGTCCACACCCCAGCACACTGCTTCAGCAGGTGGGCTAAGCCAGGTGAGGGTATCTGGCAGTGAGAGAAGGACATGCTTGTCCTAGCACATGAATTCAGCTCCAGCAGATGAGGTGGATGGGATCCACGGTGAGATCCAATAGTCTGGAAGGCAGTTCTGCAATTCTCCATGGAGACCGAAGGGCATGATGAGGCACAGTGGAAGTGATGTGATCCACTGCAACCAAGAAGGACCCCAGTTGTGACAACCTCAACTTGTGTGCAGTGGAAATGCCCCATTGCAATGGCTTCTGCACTTTAAAATCTCTCCCACACAAGTTTCCTGGCGTCATTGGATACGACAGACAACCACCAATCACGGGACAATTTACAATGACCAATTAACCTGCGATCCGTGGGAAGAAACTGGAGCAGCCGGAGGAAACCCACATGTTCAAGGGGAAGACAAACAGACCCCTCACAGAGGATGCCAGAAATGAATATCAAAGTCTGATGGCCTGAGCTGTAATAGCATCACACTAACTGCTGCAGTACCATGGTGCCCAATGATGGCCCTTTATCCTAGGAAAGGACATATTGTCACATGTATCGCGGTACAGTGAAAAGCTTTTTGCTTTGCATGCCATCCAAAGAAATCATTCCATATATAATTACATCAAGGTAATATAGAAGTACACAATGCAGAATATGGCACAGTGCAAGGGACACGATGAGATAGATTGGGAGATCAAGAATTTAAAAGTACATTTTCTCAGTGACCTTGTGTCCGGTAATCGGTGCTCTCAGGCTTGTGTAACCGGTGGAAGGAAGAGAAAGAGAAAATGACTGGGATGGGATGGAGCTTTGGGTCCCTTATCTGAGGAAAGGATTGCTGACATTGGAGAGGTTTCACAAAAATGATTCCGGGATTGAAAAGCGTATCATATGAAGAGGCAATGGGAAGTGTTTGAATCCCGGAATCATTCTTCTCCCCTGAGGCAATGCGAAGTGTTTGAATCCCGGAATCATTCTTCTCCCCTGAGGCAATGGGAAGTGTTGTTAAAGTTAGTGGAGAGGAGGCTGGGCATGATGGACTGGGCTGCATTCACAATTCCGCAATATCTTGAGTTCTTCAGCAAAACAATTAAAAATAAGATCATATGATATACAGTAGGAGCAGAATTAGGCCATTTTGCCCATCGACTCTGCTCTGCCATTTCATCATGGCTGATCCATTGCTCTCTCAGCCCAGTCTCCTGCCTTCTCCCCATATCTCTTCATACCCTGCTAATCAAGAATCTATCAACTTCTGTCTTAAGTATACCCTGTGACTTGTCCTCCACAGCCACATGTGGCAATGAATTCCACAGATTCACCACTCTCCGGCTAAAGAAATTCCTCCTCGCCCCCATTCTAAATGAACATCCTATTCTGAGGCTATATTCTCTGGTCTTAGACTCCCCACTATAGGAAACAACTTCTCCACATCCACTTTATCGAGGCGTTTCAACATTCGATAGGTTTCAATGAGGTCTCTCCTCACTTCCCACCATGCTTCTGAATTCCAATGAGTACAGGCCCAGAGCCAACAAATAACCAGATGATATGCCTTTCAATCCCGGAATCATTTTTGTGAACCCTCTCCAACGTCAGCACATCCTTTCTCAGATAAGAGACCCAAAGCTGCTCACAGTACGCCAAATGAGGCCCCACCAGGGACTTGTACAAATTGGCGATGCAGCTGGTCCCTATGCCTCCTCTGGCACTTCTATTAAAATTTGTAAGTGTTTCAGTTTTGCCTTTTGATAATGTTCCAAAATTGATCAGAGAACTTGCTTTTCCTCATTAACAATCTGATGTTACAGCCAAATAGTCAAAAAAAAAACATCATTCCTTACGGCATCCCATTCCATCTCCAAAGTCTCTTGTAGTTTGTCAGACCATTTTGGAAACCTAGTGACATAAAATGATTTTTGTGTGGGTCTAGGATCACAAATATACCATATTAAAAGGGTAGATGTCCTTCCACAAAGGATATTTGTGTTTTTAGACCAGTCTATTTGTTTTGTGGTCAGTATTCAAAAGAGAAAGTGAGCTGCCAGTGGAAGTGGTGGATATGGATTTGATTTCCGCATTTAAGAGAAATTTGGATAGGTACATTGATGGGAGGGGTACGTAGGTCTATGGTCCATGTACAGGTTAATGGTACTATGCAAACTAACAGTTTGGCATAGGCAAGATGGGCTGAAAGGCCTGTAACTTAAAAAAAAACTCAGCAGGTCAGACAGCACCTAGGAGAGAGAAGCAGAGTTGATTTTTGTTAGGTCAATGACACCACAACTTGCAGATTCTCTTATATTTGACAGATTATTGTTTTTTTCCCCACAAATACTGCCTGATGCATTAAGGGGCATCCTATTTTCTATTTCAAATTTCCAGCATTGATGATTTTTTTTTGATTTACTATCTCAGTGAGTTTAAATTCCCCAGCTGTCTTGGCAGGATTCAAATGATACCTGATTATTGACTCAGATTTCTGCATGTCCCTTTGGGATCCTACCACAGCACAGAAGTATGTGCCACCTCTGCATATGCTGTAGTTTATTTCACCAACTACACCCAGTGGCCACTTTGTTAGTACTGTATGTTTATGGTCTTCTGCTGCTCTACCCCATCCACTTTCAGGTTAGAAACGTTATGCTTTCAGAGATGCTCTTCTGCACACCACTGTTGAAATGCATGTTTATTTGAGCTATTGTCAGCTTGAACCAGTCTGGCCATTCTCCTCTGACCTCTCTCGTTAACAAGACTCATTCATCCACTGAACTGCTGCTCGTGGATTTTTTTTGTTTTGTGCACGATTCTCTGAAACTCTGCAGACTGTTGTGTGTGAAGATCCTAGGAGGTGAGCAGTTTCTGAGAAACTCAACCATCCTGTCTGGCACCGACAATCATTCCACAGTCAAACTCATTTAGATCACATTTCTTTCCCATTCTGAAGTTTGGTTTGAGCAACAACAGAATCTCTTTATCATGTCTGCATGTGCTTTTGAATTGAGTTGCTGTCATAGGATTGTCTGATTAGATATTTGCATTATTATTAGGCATATAGTTGGACTTAATTAAGTGGCCACTTAGAGTGTATACCAGAGTGCTATTTTCTTCAACTATTGAAAGGAGCGTTGATGCATCGATTCTCTTTCTTTCTTCTTGAAAAAAACCTATACAGCTTCTTACTTACCTTTTCTTATTTAAAACTGTTCTTTTTTGTTGGACTGAGAAAACTATGGCACTGCTAGATGGCAAAATGTTCAGTAAAACATTTTGCCTTTTGTCACCTTCAGCTATCATCTCCCTGCCTCTGTCAATATTTCCATTCTTCATTCCTCCAACTGCCTATCATATCTCCTCATCTGGATCCACATATCACCTCCCTGCCTTTGTCAATATTTCTACTCTTCACTCCTTCATCTGCCTATCATCTCTCCTCAGCTAGATCCACCTATCACCTCCCTGCCTTTGTCAATATTTCTACTCTTCACTCCTTCATCTGCCTATCGTCTCTCCTCAGCTGGATCCACCTAACACCTGCCTACTCCTGATCCACCCTTTCTTTATACTAGCTATCTCTTCTCCATCTTGCAATCTGGATGAAAAATGTCATCCTGAATCAGCAGCTGTCCATTTCCCTCCACAGATGCTGCCTGACCTGCTGAGTTCCTCCAGCATCTTGTTTGTTATTCCAGAATCTGCAACCTTTCTGAAGTACTGATTTTAAAAGGGACCAGGAGTTCTGTCCTCATGTCCTCATTGGTTATCAAAACCAATGTGGGTACAGCAATCTGTTAGAAGGCTTTGTGACTGATCGTTACAGAGAGTCTTCAGCCTGCAGAGTTAACTCTTTCCCTTTAACTGCTGAGTGTGTTTAATATTTACAGTTTTCATTTGGACAAATTTCATTATGAGGGGATTTGAACACAGGAGTAAAGATGACTATTTTTTGTGAGATATAGTATGGAACAGACCCTTCCAGTGCAACTAGCCACAATGCCCAGCAACCCACCTATTTAACACTAGCCTTAGAAGTAGGCCCTTTGGCCTATCTAGCCTGTGCCAAACCACTAATCTACTTAGTCCCATCGACTTGCACCCAGACCATAGTGCATCACATCACTCCTGTGTTGAGATGCGTCGGGCAGCATTTTTTTCTGTTTGACTGTTTTGTTATTTCGAGGTCGAGTTGCTAGCTTGACATCCAACCGTGCACGGATGGGAAGCATGCAAGGAGCCGGCCGGATTTGAACTTGGGACCATTTGGCTTGAAGTCCGCTGCTGATGCCAATACACTACCGGCCAGCACAACACACTGTTCCTGTAGCTTTCCAAATTTCTCTTCAGTGTTGAAATTGAATCCACTTGCGCTAGAGGCTCATTCCACACTCTCACCACCCTTTGAGTGAAGAAGATGCCCCTCATATTGCTCTTAAACATTTCACATCTCACTCTTAACTCATGATCTCTATTTGTAGCCTCACCTTACCTCAGTGTAAAAAGCCTGCTTGTTTTTACAATTTCTATACCCCTCATATTTTGAATACCTCTATCAAACAGAGGAATACCTCAGTCTCCTATGCTCTAGGAAATGAAGTCCTAACCTTTCCCTATAACTCAGGTCCTCAATTCCCATCATCATCCTTGCAAATTTTCTCTGCACTCTTTCAATCTTATTGATATCTTTCAAGTACGTAAGTGACCAGACTGCACACAATACTGTAAGGCCTCACCAATGTCTTTTACAATGTCAACATAACATCGCAACTTCTATACCCAATATATTGATCTATGAAAACCAATGTGTCAAAAATTGTCTTTATGACCCTATTTACCTGTGACACCACTTTCAAGGAATTAAGGATCTGTATTCCCAGATCTCTCTGTTCTACTGCACTCCTCAGTGCCCTAGCGCTCACCACAGGTCTGGTTTGCCCTCCCAAAGTGCAACACCTCACACTTGTCTGTATTAAGCTCCATCTGCAAATCACAGCTACAGTTGTCCTAATCACAGGACAATTTACAATGACCAATTAACCTACTAGCCAGCATGTCTTTGGACTTAGGGAGAAAACTAGAGCACTCAGAGGAAACCCATGCATACATGGAAAGAATGTAAAACTTGCTTACAGAGGACGCTGGAAATGAATACTGAGTTAAAATAGCAACACAAAAATACAACTGCAGATGCTGTGGATCTGTGATGCAAGTTAAAATAGCACTGTACTAACCGCTACACTACTGTGGCACCACAATGATACCCAATAAACTGGCCAATAAGTGTATATGTTACCATATATTTACTGGCCATACACCACTGGCATTTAGAGCTGCAATGAAGCTCCTCCATCTCTGTCTGCCCTTGGCCAGTTTTGGTCTTGGTCTTGGCAGTGTTCAGGTCTTCCTTCATCATAGCAATAGCTTCCTCTCAATTTTCTCTCAGCCATGCAAGAGACTCAGGAATAACGTCACACTCAGATGTAGAAGGACCCTTCATTGCTGTTTCTGTAACAATTTTGTCTTACCAGTCAGTGTTGTTCATCTTGAGCTGAACCCCTGAACCTGGAGGAACATTGGATGACTCTTAGTCTGGCCTCTAGCCTTTGACCTATTTGACATGGGTGACCCTACCAAGAGCCAAAGCATAAAGCCTTGAATCCAGCTAATGTAGGTCATTGAGGAATGCAAGCCTCCAAAACCTGCTGTCCTCTTGGAGGATTTCAGGTCTGGCCTCTACACTTTGACTTGTTTGACGTGGGTGAATCTACCAAGAGCCAAAACATGTCCTTATCTCTGGGCAGCATAGTTCTCGGGGCCAATGAGGCATGCAAGCCTCCAAGCCATAGCAAGGTCGGGGTCCTCTTGGAAGTAATAGATACCTCCTCGAGATTATATTTTTTCTTGCAGCCATTTACAGAAAAATAAAGAAATACTACAAAGAATTTATGAAAAACTGTACATAAAGAAAGACTGACAAAAGAAAAATATGTAAAAGAAATGTTGGTCCAAATAAAACTCACCAAGATGAATGGAGAATATGGACCAGAAAAATAATAAATCTCAACTTGGGTTCAAAGGTCCATAATTAAAATCCATTTTTTAAAATTTCATTTGGCAGTGAATGGGAAGTGGTTCAGTACAATGGAATCATATAGAGCACCGAGTCAAACTTCAGTGGAATGAAGAGAATGGGAAGTCATTCAGCACACAAGGGCTCGATATAATTGGAGGGAAAGAATAGCAAGTAATTTTGGTGTGTAAAAAAATACAATAGAGGGATGATTATTCACAATGTAGTTCAGGGAAAATTACCTGATGTGGGCTAGGATCAGGTGAATATTTGTCCTCTGTTGACTGTAATAACATTTTGAGTTTCAAAAGAATGCTTTAATTGAAACAAAGCAGTATGCGTTTTTTTGACAACTGGGGTGTCGCTTCTTTTTGTGTTGAGCATTTCGACAGCAGGGTTTGCAAATTTCCCTTGTATTTCTTTTATCTCCTTCCTTTCTGTGGTAATATAAGCCTTTTCACTCAGAGCACAATGGTGTTGTTCTGCAGTGGGCTTGCTGAGTATGTGAGAGCCCCAGGGTTCCCTTCATTTGTTCTGTGTGGCCTGCTTCACTTCATGCCTCTGGTCAGTCGGCTAATGGGATGGTTGCCCACTGGCATTTTAACCATTAGACACAGTCAGCATGCCAGAGCGCATTAGCAGGAAACATTGAAAATGTACAGACTACCCATTGTCAGGATAACAGTCAATAGCAGTCATCACTATTCATTCAATGAGAGCCTATGAGACAATCTCTAAATATAGGCTCTTTTCCATAATAGTATTAGAAGGATCCCAGCACAAAAGGCATTTAAATACTTCTTTCTTGCCAAAGGGTAGTCAGATGGAATAAAATGATAAAGGATGATATATAACAGAACAGTGAGTTTTACTGCACTTGTCTTGTTCCAGACTGATACAGGGGAGCGGCGATTTATGCAAGGTCAATTACTAATAGGAAACTTAGATTCTTGTTTAACAAATATTTAAGGGAAATAACAAGGTGCTTTAAGCATATAGGTCACAAATAAGCCATTATATGACACAGGCTCAAGGGCTGAATAGCCTCATTTAATTTGGAATCATAGGGTCAAAAAGCATTTAAAAAATCAGGCTCTTTGGGTCTCCTATGTCTCTGCTGAGTCTCTGTGCTAATCCTATTTATCACTACTTGATCTTTAGTCTGCTTCGATAATTCAAACAGTTAACCAGATGCTTGTTAAATGTTATGGAAGTGCCTGCTTCCGCTACCTTCTCGGACAATGTGTTTTGATTACAACCAAATATCTTCAGATTCCCTCTTATTCCTCACATTAAAGACCATATGATTTTAAGATGTAATTGCAGAATTAGGCTATTTAGCCGATAGAGTCTGGCCCACAGTTCGATCATGGCTGATTTTTTTCCCCCTCTCTCAACCCCATTCTCCTGCCTTTTCCCCTTCACCTTTCATGCCCTGGCTAATCAAGACCATAAGATCATAAAACATAGAAACAGAATTAAGCCATTTGGCCATTAAGTCTGCTCTGTCATTTCATCTTAGCCGATTTATTTTCCCTCTCAAACCCCTTCTCTTGCCTTTTACTCGTAACCTTAGATACTCTTACTAATCAAGATCCTATCAACCTCTGCTTTAAGTATACCCAATGACTTGGTCTGCACAGCTGTCTATAGCGATGAATTCCACAGATTCACCACCTTCTGACTAAAGAAATTCCTCACAATCTCTGTTCTAAAGGAACATCCTTTTGTTCTAAGGCTGTGCCCTCTGGGCCTGGGCTTTTAAACAAATGCCCTCTGATATTAAATATCTCTGGCAAGGTGGAAACATTCTTACCATTAGGATATCTGTGCCTGTCATAATTTTGTATGTCTCAATCATGTCCTCTTTTAGTCTCCTACAGTATTTTTCAAGGAAATCAAACCCAACATATCCAGTCACTTCTCCACTGATACTTTCCATTTCTCACCAAGAAAGCCAGGATGCACAGGATCCAAGGAAAATTTGCTCTGTAAATTTGGTATTTGGCTTGCCTATGCCCTTATCCCAAGGCAGTAATCGTAAATACGAGACACCATAATCTTAAGGTGATTGGAGCAAAGTGGAAAGGGGATGTCAGTGGAATGTTTTTTACGGACAGTGGTAAGTTCATGGAATGCACATCAGGGTAGTAGTAGCCCCAGATAAATTAAGGATGTTTCATAAACATAAGAAAATCTGCAGATGCTGGAAATCAAAATCAACACACACAAAATGCTGGAGGAACTCAGCAGGACAAGCAGCATCTATAGATATTAATAGATAGTCAATGTTTTGGGCTGAGACACTTCTTCAGGACTATCCATTCATTTCCATAGATGTTGCCTGATAAGATAGATTCTTGGTTGGTCAGAGCATGAAGGGGTGTGGCAGAGGTGGGGAAGGCAGGAGACTGGGGCTGAGAGGGAAAAATGAATCAGCCATGGTGAAATGGTGCAACAGACACGATAGGCCAAATGGCCTAATTCTACTTCTGTATCTTATGGTCTTATGAACAAGGCTCTCGGCCCAAAATGTCAATCATTTATTCATTTCCATAGGTACTGCTTGACAGAGGGCCTTGGCCCAAAATGTCGACTGTATATTCGTTTTCATAGATGCTGTCTGACCTGCTAAGTTCCTCCAGCACTTTGTGTGCATTGCTAGGGAGATTTAAGTGATTATTAGATAGACACATGGATGAAAAAGAAATGGAGGCCAATGTGGGAGGGAAGGGTGTGATTGACCTTGGAGTGTGGTAGAGATCAGGACAACATCATGGGCCTGCTGGGTTCCTCCAGCATTTTGCGTGTGTTGCATTAGATTTCCAGCATCTGCAGACTTTCTTATTTTATGATTTTGTATTGTGCTATAACGTTCCATGTCCTGTGCTCTATTCTATCCCAGGTACATTCATAGTGAATCTCCTCTATGCCTTCTCCAATTCACTGCATTAATGGGCTGTTCCTCTGCACCATTGATCACCCCATTTGCATTGATAAGAACAGAAAGAAAATCGTTATATAAAATATATAACCTATTGATCAATAGCAGTAAAGTTAGGCTGAGGTACTTTTGTGATGAGGATTGTTAAATAACAGAAAAATTAATCACAGCTGGTGAATATTCACAGATATAACTGGCGTTGACCAGATTTTTTTACTTTTATAAGACCATAGACCATAAGATATAGGAGCAGAAGTAGGCCGTTCAGCCCATCGAGTCTGTTCTGCTATTCAATCATGGGCTGATCCAATTCTTCCAGTCATCCCCACTACCCTGCCTTCTCCTCATACCCTTTGATGCCCTAGCTAATCAAGAACTTATCTATCTTTGCCTTAAATACACCCAATGACTTGGCCTCCACAGCTGTTCATGGCAATAAAATCCATAGACTTACCACCCTCTGACTAAAGTAATTTTTCCACATCTCAGTTCTAAAAGGACATCCTTCAGTTCTGAAGTCATGCCCTCTTATCCTAGAATCCCTTACCATGGGGAATAACATTGCCATATCTGATCTGTTCAGGCCTTTTAACATTCGGAATGTCTCTATGAGATCCCCCCCTCATTCTCCTGAACTCCAGGGAATACAGCCCAAGAGCTGCCAGACATTCCTCATATGGTAACCCTTTAATTCCTGGAATCATTCTTGTGAATCTTCTCTGAACCCTTTCCAATGACAGTATATCCTTTTTAAAATAAGGAGCCCAAAACTGCACACAATACTCCAAGTGTGGTCTCACGAGTGCCTTATAGAGCCTCAACATCACATCCCTAACTTTCACAGACTCCTTCAAAATCAAAGTGGAAAGTTCAAAGTAAATTTTATTATCAAAGTACATACTGTATATGTCATCATATTCAGCTCTGAGATTCATTTTCTTGTGGGCATACTCAGTAAATCTGTAGCATAATAACCATAATAGAGCCAATGGAAAAGCCTCCAGACCTGGGCCTTCATGAAGTGTGCAGAGAACAGCAAACAATGCAAATACAAAAAGAAAAAGCAAGAGTATAAATTTATAAGCAATAAATATCGAGAACATGAGATGAAGAGTCCTTGAAGGTGAGTTCATTGATTGTAGGAAGATTTAAATAATTTGGCAAGTGAAGTTGAGTGAAGTTATCTACTTTCGTTTAAAAGCCTGATGGTTGAAGGGTAATAACTGTCCTTGAACTTGGTGATGTGAGTCCTGAGGCTCTTGTACCTTCTTCCTAATGGCAGCAGCGAGACTGGAGCATGTCCTAGGTGGTGGGGGTTCCTTTGATGGATGCTGCTTTCCTGCAACAGCATTTCATATAGATGTACTCAGTGGTTGGGAGGGCTTTATCCATGATGGACTGAGCCATATCTATTACATGTTGTAGGATTTTACATTCAAGGCCATTGGTGTTTCCGTACCAGGCTGAGATGCATACAGTTAATATACTCTCCACAACACACCTATAGAAGTTAGTCTAAGTTTTAGATGTCATGCGAATCTGCTCAAACTCCTGAGGAAGTAGAAGTGCTATAATGATTTCTTCATAATTGCACTTATGTTCTGGGCCCAGGACAGGTTCTCCAAAATAATAACACCTAGGAATTTGAAATTGCTAACCCTCTCCACCTCTGATCCCCCAATGAAGACTGGGGCCTGTGCCAGTGCAAAAATTCCAGGTATTGATCATATCCTGTGCTTTTGTTATCTTTTGGGGCTGTTTTTGCAAACATTGCTAGAGCCTGTCCCACCTATAACAACCATACTCTTCAGTCTAATGTGTTGCTCTTAAACAGGATGGTCCTCAGACTAACCAAGGCTTTCTTTTGTGCTCAAGAAAGTTAATTACCATACCTTAAAATGTTTAATTTATGAACTGATTGAAGAAATGGTTACCACACCCCAATACTGAATTGAGAGAGGTTCTGAAAGTCAATTAAAATAAGGAAATTGTCAGCTAGTAAGGTGATAAAAATGACTTTATATTTATGTTAAACCTGTTTCCCTTTGTATTAAACTAAACTACATCATGTTATTACAATAAATATTGTAACATTATGTTTAAAACAATCTTTTTAAGACTCTCCCTTATTTCTCTCTCTCCAGTTCACTCTAGTTTGCAGATTGAATTATCTATCATGCTTAGCATCGTTTACCTATTAACTTTTAGTTACATGACACCGTAGTGTCGCGGTTAGCACAATGCTTAATGACACCTGTGATCACTGATAAGGGTTCAATTCTTACCGCTGTCAACAAGGAATTTATGCAATTTGCCAACATGACCTTGATGAGCTGAATTGTCTCTTGCTATGATATAATAATTCTACAAAGCCCTGGAACGGTGAAACATGCTGTGGGGCACGGATTCCCAACCTGGGTCCAATGGCCCTTTGTATAGTAGTATTGGTCCATGGCATAAAAAGATTGGTAACCCCTGCTCTAGGGGGTGAGTTACATAGAACTCAACAGCACAGAACAGGAACAGGCCTCTGGCCCCACTGTTGCGCCAAACCAATTAAATTAGTTACCAAATGGCTAACTAAACTAATCTCTTCTGCCTACACAACGCCCATATCCTTCAATTTTCCTCACATCCATGTGCCTATCTCAACACCTTTTCAATGTCTCTCATGTTTCTACTTCTACCACTTCCCCGGGCAGTGCATTCTACCCCCGTGTAAAAAAAATTGCCCCTCAAATCTCCTTTGAAATTCCTTCCTCTCACCTCAAATGCATACACTCTGGTATTAAACATTTTCACTCTTGGAAAATAGATACAGTCTGTCTACTCTGTCGATGCCTCCAATAATCTTATAAACTTCTATCAGATTTTCCCTCAGCCACCGGCGCTCCAGAGAAAACAACCATAGTTTGTCCAACTTCTCGTTATAACACATTCCCTCTAATCCAGGCAGCATCCAAAAGGACCAGCCATTTGGCCCATAATGTTGTGCTGAATTAATCAAACCAATGATCCCTAATTAATCTAATCCCTTTTCCTCGCACATTGACCATGCCCATCAGTAATCTGCATATTCATGTGTTTATCCAAGAGTCTCTTAACTGCTCCATTGGCAGTGCATTCCAGAGCCCCATCACTCTGTGTGTAAAAACTTGCCCCTCATGTCAGCTTGCACTTTCTCCCCTCACCCTACATGCATGCCCTCTGAAATTAGGCATTTCAGTCTTGGGAGAAAGATACTGGCTGACTATCTACGCTTTGCATAATTTTATAGATAGATAGATAGATAGATAGATAGATAGATAGATACCGTAGATGTCGGATTATAAGCCGCTACTTTTTTCCCACATTTTGAACAGCTTTGAACACTGCGGCCTTTACTACGATGCGGCTAATGCATGATTTTTTTTCATGCCGCCAAAAACATTTTGCCTCGTAACAGTAGACCAATAAAATTGATGAGTAGTTCACAGAGGTCCAATGAAATTGTACGATAAATCAAGCACACTTTCACAATTAAATTATTGTAAATCAGTCATTTGTACTCACCCTCATCAACATGGAAAACACTCGAAGAAAAGCATTGTGCTGCCTTTATGGCAGTTATTTAGTTTATAATATTTTCGTTTAGTAATTCATTTGTTAGTAATTTCTAAGTTAGAAGTGTTTTAAGTATATTTGTTTTCTGTACTACATCGCGGGATGCTATGACGTCACACCCGGTTTCGCCGCGTCTTGTGGGAAAAATACCGATTTGCGATAAACGGGAAGGCGGGGGCGAGCGGCATTACGCGAGCGGCATTGGATCTGAGCGAACGCTGCTTTTAAGTTAAAGGCGATCAATAACTTTTCCTGGTAGGCTGCAGTATATATATTTTTTACCAGTCGTTAGGAGATATTGGAATGTTGTTCAGTAAAAAAGTATACGCAATGTAATTTGTGTTACCGATACGTATGTATATTTAAAAGTAGCTGCGTTACAGGCACGGTTCGAAAAAAAGCATTTGCAATATGTATTTGTTTATGTTACCATATGGATTTAATTAAAAGTTAAAAAATCCTCACGTGTAATATCTTTCTGTGTAAATATCTCATATTACAACGTGGGACACCTGCGGCCGAAAATCCGGTGCGGCCTGTACAAGTACAAAATTGATTTTCTTTCTAAAATTAGAGCCAGCGGCTTTTAATCAGGTGCGCTCTGTAGTGCGGAATCTACGGTAGATACTTTATTCATCCCCATGGGGAAATTCAACTTTTTTTTCCAATGTCCCATACACTTGTTGTAGCAAAACTAGTTACATACAATACTTAACTCAGTAAAAAATATGATATGCATCTAAATCACTATCTCAAAAAGCATTAATAATAGCTTTTAAAAAGTTCTTAAGTCCTGGCGGTTGAATTGTAAAGCCTAATGGCATTGGGGAGTATTGACCTCTTCATCCTGTCTGAGGAGCATTGCATCGATAGTAACCTGTCGCTGAAACTGCTTCTCTGTCTCTGGATGGTGCTATGTAGAGGATGTTCAGAGTTTTCCATAATTGACCGTAGCCTACTCAGCGCCCTTCGCTCAGCTACCGATGTTAAACTCTCCAGTACTTTGCCCACGACAGAGCCCGCCTTCCTTACCAGCTTATTAAGACGTGAGGAGTCCCTCTTCTTAATGCTTCCTCCCCAACACGCCACCACAAAGAAGAGGGCGCTCTCCACAACTGACCTATAGAACATCTTCAGCATCTCACTACAGACATTGAATGACGCCAACCTTCTTAGGAAGTACAGTCGACTCTGTGCCTTCCTGCACAAGGCATCTGTGTTGGCAGTCCAGTCTAGCTTCTCGTCTAACTGTACTCCCAGATACTTGTAGGTCTTAACCTGCTCCACACATTCTCCATTAATGATCACTGGCTCCATATGAGGCCTAGATCTCCTAAAGTCCACCACCATCTCCTTGGTCTTGGTGATATTGAGACGCAGGTAGTTTGAGTTGCACCATATCACAAAGACCTGTATCAGTTTCCTATACTCCTCCTCCTGTCCATTCCTGACACACCCCACTATGGCCGTGTCATCAGCGAACTTCTGCACATGGCAGGACTCCGAGTTATATTGGAAGTCTGATGTGTACAGGGTGAACAGGACCGGAGAGAGTACGGTTCCCTGCGGCGCTCCTGTGCTGCTGACCACCGTGTCAGACCTACAGTCTCCCAACCGCACATACTGAGGTCTATCTGTCAAGTAGTCCACTATCCAATCCACCATGTGAGAGTCTACTCCCATCTCCGTTAGTTTGTGCCTTAAGATCTTGGGCTGGATGGTGTTAAAGGCACTAGAGAAGTCAAGGAATGTAATCCTCACAGCACAACTGACCCCATCTAGGTGAGAGAGTGATTATAAGCTATTTGCCAGCTAATGGAGATATCTACAGTGGAATTCTGCTGACTGGCACATTGCAAGCTTGGTGCAGTCACAACAAGGGCTTGGTGTGGGAGGACCACAGCATAGGGTTCTTCTGCTACTGCACAGGGAGGGGCCGGGTTGGGTGAGGAAACCCATTCATTATTGTAGCAGACCACTACGTGGTGCTCCGCAGGCGGCACCAATCCTATTATTTCTCAGGCATGTAAAGGAGAATGGGTGGATTCCCTCAATGGAAAACACATATATGTGACTGTTTAATGCGAGGAGGCTGATGCACTGGCAGCAGCCACACAGTCCTTAGCAGATCAGGGTCAGGGTCCAGTGGCATGGAGTGCAAGATAACTGGGGACCCTTCACTGTCGCAGCCTTTTTCCATCTTCATCAATGTTGTGATGTCTCATCATCTTCCACCGGCTCCGCTGTTGAGAACTTGGTTGGATCACTCTGTGCCTGGGCCTTTCCCCTTAACCCAACTGTCATGGGTGACCCTAGCAGGAGCTAAACTCCACACAACATCACTCTCGGGATCTTAGGTACTCATGAAGTTCGAAGTAAGTGTTATTATTTGAGTACATACATGTCACCACATACAACCCAGAGATATTTTTCTCCCCCACGTGTGTACTCAGCAAATCTGTAGAACAGTAACTATAACAAGATCAGTGAAAGATCAAGTAGAGCATAGAAGACCACAAACTGTGTAAATGCAAATATAAATAAATAGCAACAATAATGAGAGCACGAAGTAACAAGATAAAGAATCTCTCCACCGTGACAAGTGATGGTCCTCAGAGAAGAAGGAATGTAACAGAACACAAAGTATTGACTATGAATGTAAGAATGAAAAAGCATTGCATGGTTTATTCCTGTAAATATTTTTTATTGTGATTAAAACTTATTTTGATAAAAACAGCTATCAAATCTCCCCTCGGCTTCTGCTTCTCTACAGAAAACAGCGCAAACTTGTCCAACTTCTCCTCATGGCATTTATCCTCCAGACAAGGCAGCTTTCTGGTTAAGTTTATCTTGCACCCTCTCTAAAGCCTCCACATCCTTCTGATAATGAGGCGAACAGAGCTGAATGCAGTACCCTAATGCCGCTCCCCAGGCATCCACCATTTGCTTGTCAGACCACAATATACCTTTTTCCTTGCTGACAGCAATCAGTTCCTGACTGAACTCCTGAATTCCCAAGGGAGTCAGGGTTGAGGAATTTGCCTCAAGCTACACTCCTGAGCTGAACAGATTCTTTGTTTATTTGCCAATGTGAACTACAGCTCAGTTGGAGGCTATGCAGGCCTGTTGAGACAAAGCTGATTACTCTGCTCAAGCAACAGGAGTATGAATATCATTATAAAATTCTGACATGCAGTTTCTCTCTGGTCAACACATTAGAGGCTGCGATGGAATGGATTTTTTTCATGCCGATCTATTAATCCTACAGCATGCTGGGAGAGATCATTGAATTTAATCTCTAGTTGAACTTTATGAAGCACTTCCTCCAGAAACTTGCAATGACTATTAAGATGCTACTCCCCAATTCAGATAGAAGTCCAAACTGGACAGATGTATCCAGAATTAGCTGGGAGAGTTGACAATTGCTAGAGGATTTGGAAAGCCATGATTGGAATTGATATTGGTATTGGTTTATTCAATTCAATTCAATTCAAGTTTAAATATCATTCAACCATACATGAATACTCACGAATATAACCAGACGAGACAGTGTTACTCCAAGGCTAAAGTGCTAAACACACAGCGCATACAAGATGGGAAGCTCATATTGGTACCACAGCCACACAATAAAACAGTCCAAACTCAAGCCATCAATCTACATGGCATGAACATTGACTTCTCTAACTTCCGTTAATGCCCCTCCTCCCTTTCTTACCCCATCCCTGACATATTTAGTTGTTTGCCTGTTCTCCATCTCCCTCTGGTGCTTTCCCCCCTCCCCCTTTCTTTCTCCCGAGGCCTCCCGTCCCATAATCCTTTCCCTTCTCCAGCTCTGTATCACTTTCGCCAATCACCTTTCCAGTTCTTAACTTCATCCCACCCCCTCCGGTCTTCTATCATTTTGCACTTCCCTCTCCCTCCACTACTTTCAAATCTCTTATTATCTTTCCTTTCAGTTAGTCCTGACGAAGGGTCTCAGCCCAAAATGTCGACAGTGCTTCTCCTTATAGATGCTGCCTGGCCTGCTGTGTTCCACCAGCATTTTGTGTGTGTTGTCCATTAATCTACAGTTAGCCACAAGAGAGCTTGTCTTCTGCCGGGTGAGCTCTGGGGGGCAGCACTGATTCCAGCCTTGACGCCATGCTTCACAGCCCCTGGTGGAGCAACCAGCTCCAACACTGTCTCCTGGAGACTGTAAACAGGCGATACTGCAGCCAGAGGCCTACTCCTTAGATAACAAGCACATATAGACTATCAGTAAAATACAATCACGCTATATATATAGACCCGACTCTTCAGTCGATTGAAATCTTCAGTCAATCACAATAGAGCTTGTCATATATACCAAGATACAGTGTAAAACTTGTCTTACATACTCTTCATAGAACTGAAATAGCTCAGCTGGACAAGTGTTAGACTGATGATCTAAAGGTCCTTGGATCAATCCTGGGTTTCTGCAGTGTTGGGTGCCGCAGTAACGTAGCAGCTCAGCACATCACAGAAACCATGGAGTCTGTCTGCACTTCTCACTGCCTTGAATCAGCAGACCCTATCTACTCTGAGTATTCTCCTTTCTCCCCCATTCAAATCCTGAAAGCATGTACCCAACTCAAGGGCTGTTTCTGTTAAACAGACCCCTAGAAGGTTAAGATGGACACTTGACCTCACAATATACCCCATTTTAGACTTGAAACTTGTCTGCCTGCACTGCACTTTCTCTGTAACTGTAACACTTTATTCTGCATTCTCTTATTGTTTTCCCTTGGGCAATCTCAGTGCATTAATTAATGAAAGGGATCAGTATGGATGGCATGCACAGTTTTTCACTGTGCCTCACTATATATGGCAATAATACACTAATTGAGCTGGTTATTTATTTCACCTTGCTTTTAACTAATAACTTTAACTAACATCTTTTGTTCTTTTATTTTCATGTTTTTACTTTATCCCATTGTAAAGCACATTGATTTACATGGTTTGTATGAAAAGTTCTCTATAAATAAATTATTATTATTGTTTTATTAATGTATCAATTTACCATATCTTTGCTTCCTATTCCTCCAAGAGAACCACAACCTTGTTATAGGGTTTGGAAGCTTGCATGTCTCAATGACCCGGAGAGCTGGGGTAAGAGCCTTGAGCTTTGGCTCTTGGTAGGGTCAACCATGCCAAACAGGTCAAAGGGTAGAGGCCATACTAAGAGTGCTCCACTGGTCCTCCAAGTTTGGGGTTCATCTCAGGGATAACAACCCAGACTGGTCAAAAAACAATTGTTATATAAGCAACAATGAAGAATCCTATACAGACTCAGATGGAGGACCTTCATTGTTGCCCTAAATGCCAGCAATGTAATGGGCAGTAAGTAAGTTGTTTCCGTTTGGATCTAGATATTGTTGGACTCAGCTGCTTTTAATTCAAGGTTGTTTCAGAAGTCAGGAAAGAGTCATAAAACTGTTTGCTTCACAATCATTTTAAGAAGCTCAAATGAGAATTGGAAATGTAGAGCTGCAGAATTCTAGTAGCTAAGAACAAAGGCTAAAATGATGGTGCAGCATCACGTCCAGTTCTTTTTATACCATAGATTAGAAGCATTGCATTCAAATTTGCAGGTAAGTCTTAACCAATCATAGAGACCCAATTCAAATAATACAATGGCACAGAAGCTTCCAGAATCATACAACCCTAATCATGAGGACACACACTGAACAATCTCATATACATACTGTGACTACTAGGAAACATACTAAACATTACCTGTATATGTGTGTTATATAAAATACTAGCAGGCATTTAAGTAAAGCTGCAAAGAAAATAACAATTTTGCAGTCTAATCAAGCAATATCTATTCACCTCTTTATTAAATACTTCTGGCAATTTGCCTTTCACAACGTCTTTGGTAAAGAATTCCACCATCACAGTGGCCATCAAGATAATATTCATAATACACTCAGTGGCCACTTTATTAGGTACACCCGTATACCTGCTTGTTAATGCAAATATCTAATCAGCCAATCATGTGGCAGCAACTCAACGCATAAAAACAGGCAGGCATGATCTAGTGGTTTCTGTTGTTGTTCAAACCAAACACTGGAATGGGGTAGAAATGTGCTCTAAGTGACTTTGACAGTGGAATGATTGTTCGTGCCAGATGGGGTGGCTTGAGTATCTCAGAAAATACTGATCTCTTGGGATTTACACACACGACAGTCTCCAGAGTTTACAGGGGATGGTGGAATAAACAAAAAATATCCAGTGAGTGATAGTTCTGTGGGTGGAAATGCCTTGTGAATGACAGAGGTCAGAGGAGAATGGCCAGACTGGTTCAATTAGACAGGAAGACAGCAGTAACTCAAATAACCACACATGACAACAGTGGTGTACAAAAGAGCGTCTCTGAATGTGGATGGGCTACAGCTGTAAAAGACCGTGAACAAACACTCAGTGGCCATTTTATTAGGTACCAGGTGTACCTTTAGCAATCATAATCTCTGGTGGCAAAGAATTCCACCATTTCAGTGTCCATCGAAATAACATCTATAATATAGTCCAGCAGAGAGTAAGGAGATAGATCTGAGAAAAATAGGTTGTGTTTACATTGATGTGGGAATGTCTCTGGTCCTGGCAAGACTAGCATTGCAGTCACTGCCAAAAGACTGGGCAAAGTTCAAGCAATCAATAACTTCTATAGGATTGTTCATAGATGCAGGGTTCTCAAAACAAGATGGCATATATTAAAGGTGAGGGCAAGGAGTTTTAAAGTACATTTAAGAGGAAAGAGGAGGTGGTGGAATCAGGTATTTAGACATACTTAACTTTGCAAGGAACAGAATTGACATGAGCAAATAGAAAAAATAGAATCGATGAACAAGAAGGTAATGTGTTCAAGCTCAAGTTCATTTATCACTCAGCCATACATGAATGCCCCTGAATACAATCTCGGGGACATATAACACATACAAAATCGCAGTGAACATACTGTCACACCAAATATATATATATATATAGCCCAAGTCCCTGAGTAACATGTACAGTAAGTTGATAGTACATGGGAGTTATTGACAAGAACAAGCAGTTCTCAGCAGTCTGCAAATGATCATATGCACGCACGCAAACCAGCTTGTCTTCAACTGAGTGAATACGGGATGGCAGAACCAATGGGAGGGTCCAGCCCCCAATCCAGTAACGATGTCCTGCTGCACCACCTCCGGCTTCTCCTCTCCTGGACCGCTGCGACAGGCAAGTTCGTGGCATAAGGCCTAGTCCTCATTACAACCGAAGCTACACAACTCCCCTGCCATCGGTCACACCAATAAACCAGTGAACCAGACTTGCAGTACTTTACATTGCCAATATCCAACAGGGTCTTGTGATCACAAGAGAAATGTCCAAGACAATCACTCACTGGTAGAGTGCACAGTGCCTCCGTGACCCGACTCCAATGCATTTCTGTAACAGGCAGCAACAGCTTTTTCATCAAGTCCAGCTTCTCCAGCTCTTGCACCAATGAGCAACTTGCTGAGGTGGTAGACCAGCAGTACTTGAAGTTATTAGTGTCCGGCATTGTCTTACAATCATAAAAAAAAACATTTAAAAAAGACAAAAACACCTTTGGTTGGCCCCTGGAGGTGGTATGCTGACAACTTACCTGAGGCTTTAAAGGCCATTGTTCAGACCGTACCTGGAGTATTGTGAGCATTTTTGGGCCCTTTATCTAAGAAAGGATGTGCTGGCATTAGAGAGGGTCTACAGAAGATTCACAAAAAATATCCTGGAATGGAAGGTTTAATGTATGAGAAGCATTTGATGGCTTCGAGACTGTATTCACTGGAATTTTAAAGAATGAAGGAGGAATATCATTAAAACCTACTAAATATTGAAAGGTATTGAAAGTGGATGTGGAGAGGATGTTATGATAGTGTGGTAGTCTACGAGCAGAGGACACAACTTCAGCTTAGAAGCACGTCCCTTTAGAACAGAGATGAGGAGGATTTTCTTCAGCCAGCCGGTGGTGAATCTGTGGAATTCATTGCCACATTTGGCCATGAAGGCAAACTCACTGGGTATATTTAAAGTGAAAGTTGATAGCTTCTTGATTCGTATGGGGCATCAAAGTTTTCGGGGAGAAGGCAAGGGATGGAATGGTGAAACAGACTCAGTGGTTCAAATAGCCTAATTATGCTCCTATGTCATATGGTCTTATGGTTTAAAAAGTTTGCCAGGAATAGCTTAGTCTGAAGTGGCTGGGTCTGTGTACATTTAATATCATTTAATGAATCTATGGCTCCCTATCTCCTCAGATCAATACACTTTACCATTAATGGCTAGTGATCCTAAAACATAAAGGATCAGAAAATAATGCTTTTACCTTCCAAGGAAGAAGTGCAGAAGCAATCGATTTACTACACATATCTTCTTCCTTGTGTTTTTTGCTATCTCCTTGGGTATCAACAGACTCTGACGATCTGCTTGTGGCTTTGCTGCTAGTTTGCAGTTCATTGCCTCTGCTAATTAGGTAGTTTCTTGGGGCTGAGGATGAACTCGCTTCCATTCCAGCTCTGGAGAGTGGAAATTGCCTGTGCGTGATTTTCTTTTAATCTGAACTGGTCATTCCATAGCAGCTGCTACGTGGACTTGATAAAACAAATGTTTGCTCCAGTGGCAAAGAGGGCCAGAGTGACACACACACACACACACACACACACACACACACACACACACACACACACACACACACACACACACACACACACACACACACACACACACACACACACACACACACACACACACACACACACACACACACACACACACATCTTGCCCTCCTGCCAGAGGAAGTGGTGAATACGGGTTCAGTTTCAACACTAAGTTTGGACGGGAGGACTATGGAGAGCTACATTCCAGGGCCAGGTTGATGGGACGAGACATCATAACCGTTCAGCATGGTTTAGATGGACCATACGGTCTGTTTCAGTTCTATAACTCTATGACTCCAATTAAGGGGAATCAGAAGGGATGCTACTTCACTCAGAGTGTGGTGCGAATGTGAAGCAAGCTACCAGCAGAACTGATGGATGCAGGTTCAATTATAACATATAAGAGAAGTTTAGATAGGAGGGCTGTGGAGGGCTACAGCCTAGGTGTGGGTCAATGCGACAAAGCAGAATAATAGTTTGCCATGGACTAGATGGTCTGAGGAGCCTGTCTGGGTGCTATAAATCCTTCTCTCAACACTCACACTTTCAATCTCCTGCCCTCATCTTCTTCTTCCTTAAGTTTCCTAACCTAGGACATGCTCCCTAATTTTTGTCCCTGAAATTCACACCCACTGCCTACTTCTCTTAGCTCCTTCCCCCTTCTTTTTCCATCCAAATTCCACACACTGCTCACTCTCTGCAGGAACGAGGCTTGTCCATTAGTGTCTCCCACACACCTTCTACAGTGTGCTTCCTGATAGTTTCCAGTTAGCAGAGAAAAGCTGCTTGAAAGCCATGAAGGCCCAACAATTAAAATTTTATTCATAGTCGCTCTTCGACATAACCACATCAAGAATCAAAGTTCACATTTACCTGCTATGAAGTGTCACTATAATGAGGTACTGCACTCCACGGGACTTGCTTTATAGCTGAAGGCATTGCACGGGCAGGAAATCTAAATTTAAAGAGCTGAATTTAAAATACTCTACAGGTCAAGTATCAGCTGTGGAGAGTTAATGTCTGAGTTCAATGATTTTCTATCAGAACTCCATGGGAATTCAGTAGTTTACTGCTGAAAGATTATTAACCTGAACCATTCACACTGTTACTCTTGCTACAGATGCTGCCTAACCTGCTGATTATTTCCAGCATTTATTTTTTAATATATTTTAGACAGAGGTATGAGTTTCACTTAAACCTCCACCATGGGTGGTCTCAAGCATGGCTGCAAAAAAAGGAAGATTGGGCAAGGGGCTACCAACTCCATCCATATAAACTCAAAGGGGCTACCAACTCCATCCATATAAACCCAGGGGGGCTACCTACTCCATCTCATATAAACCCAGAGGGGCTAGCAACTCCATCCATATAAACCCAGAGGGGCTAGTAACTCCATCCATATAAACCCAGAGGTGCTAGCAACTCCATCCATATAAACCCAGAGGGGCTAGCAACTCCATCCATATAAACCCAGAGGGGCTAGTAACTCCATCCATATAAACCCAGAGGTGCTAGCAACTCCATCCATATAAACCCAGAGGGACTAGCAACTCCATCCATATAAACCCAGAGGGGCTACCAACTCCATCCATATAAACCCAGGGGGGCTACCTACTCCATCTCATATAAACCCAGAGGGGCTAGCAACTCCATCCATATAAACCCAGAGGGGCTAGCAACTCCATCCATATAAGCACAGAGGGGCTAGCAACTCCATCTCATATAAACTCAAAGGGGCTAGCATCTCCATCCATATAAGCACAGAGGGGCTAGCAATTCCATCCATATAAACCCAGAGGGACTAGCATCTCCATCCAAATTAGCACAGAGGGGCTAGCAAATCCATCTCATATAAACTCAAACGGGCTAGCATCTCCATCCATATAAACCCAGGGGTGCTAGCAACTCCATCCATATAAGCACAGAGGGGCTAGCAACTCCATCTCATATAAACTCAAACGGGCTAGCATCTCCATCCATATAAACCCAGAGGGGCTAGCAACTCCATCCATATAAACCCATGAGGGCTAGCAACTCCATCCCATACAAAAACAAAGGGGTTAGCAACTCCATCCAAAGTAAGCCCAGGCCTATAGAAATGCCACTAGAAGCTCCAAAGACCTCCTCCCTAAGAGAGGAAGGAGCTTTGCAAATTTCTACAGATATACCATGGAGAATATTCTAACTGGCTGCATTACTATCTGCTATGTTCAGGGCTGGGGGTGGTGCTACTGTACAGGATCTAAATAACCCGCAGAGAGTTGTAAGCTTAGTCAGCTCCATCATGGGCACGAGCCTCCGCACTATCCAGAACATCTTCAAGGAGTGATGACTGATTAATGACCCTCATCATGCCTTGCTCTCCTTGCTGGCATCAGGAAGGAGATACAGAAGCCGAGGGCACACACTCAGCGATTCAGCAACAGCTTCTTCTCCTCTGCCATCTGATTTCGGAACAGATATTGAACAATAAACACTACCTTATTACTTTGTTTTTTTTCACTACTTATTTAACTAATCTTTTTAAATATGTATATACCTATAGTAATTCATGTATGTTTTCTAGTACTATGTATTGCATTGTGCAGCTGCTGCAAAGACATCAAATTTTGCAAAATATGCCAGTGATATTCAACCTGATTCTGAACACATATGAAGTTGTGTAGTGAAAACAGGAGCCACAAGCCCGATTAACCATTGGCTCAGGACTGAGGACACTGGTGAGCTGCTCTCAGTGGCCAGTGCCCTGGTAAGAGTGATGGGCTTAAGATGAAGATAAAAGTCATTGGTAGTTAGTGAAATCTGCAAATGAACCATCAATCAACATAGCTTAACCGAAAGTCTATTGAATTGGAACACAATATCGAAGGGTAAATGCAAGCAGTCTTCTTTTCCACTGAGGTTGGATGAGATTTGAACTGGAAATCATGATTTAGGGTTGAAAGGTGAAACGTTTAAGGAAACATGTATGAGGGAGAACTTCTTTAATTAGAGGGTGCTGAGAGTGAAAAATGAACTGCCAGCAGAAGTGATGGATGCTAGCTGTATATATCAACATTAGACTGAATTTTGGGTAGGTACATGGATAAGAGGGGTATAGATGGTTATGGGTGTAAGCCATTGGGACTAAGCTGAATAATAGTTCAGCACAGACTAGATAGGTTGAAGGTCCTGTTTTCTGCTGTAGAGCTCTATGACTGTATGGCTATTCAATTCCAACCAAGGCAGGTGGAGCGAGCAAGGACTTTTCTCTTTGGAACAAATGAGAATGATAGATGGCTTGATAAAGGCGTACAAGATGATGAGCCATGATCAAGTAGAGAGCCAAAGACTTTTTTCCCTGCATGGAAATGGCTAATAGAAGGTGGCATAACTTTAAGGTGATTGGAGAAATTAATTGGGTAGATGTCAGAGGTAAGTTTTTTTACACAGGAAGTGGCGGGTGTATAGAACGCTCTGCCAGGTGTGATGGTAGAGGCAGACACATTATGAACATTTAAGAAACTGTTTAATGAACATGTGGCTAATAGAAAATGGAGGGCGCTGAGTTGCTGCCACATGATTGGCTGATTAGATATTGGCATTAAAGAGCAGGTGTACATAATAAAGTGGCTAGTGCATGTACCCGTCTTTGGTGTTTGAAATAGATCAGCACCATCAAAACAACTGTTCAGAAGAATGTAACTTCTCACAAAAGAAAGGTTAGGAGACCTCCATGTCAGGCTGAGAAGCTGGAAGCAAGTGGCAGAATATACAGATAAGAGTCCATATGGGAATGAGACCACGGGAAATTATTTTACTCAATTATAAATCACTGGAATTACCTACCCCAGAGAGATGTGCTTGATCAGTCACTGAGCACAATCAAGACTGAATTCGTTAACCATTCATTAAGGATCCTCACCATCTGGGACATACCCTCTTCTCGTTGCTACCATCAGACAGGAGATGCAGTTGCCTGAAGACCTACATTCAAAAATTCAATTTCCCCTCTGCCAACAGACTTTTGAACAGTCCATCAGCCCATGAACACAGCTGGCTTTTCCTTTGGTTTTGACACTTTCAGGAACAGTACAGGTTCAGGGACAGTTACTATTGTTGAACCATCAGGCTTATGACCCAGTGTGGGTACCTTTGCTGACTTCAAATCGGAACTAATTCCAAAACCTACAGGCTCACTTTCAAGGTCTCTACAACTCAGAATCAGGCTTAATGTCACCGGCAGATGTCGGGAAATTTGTTGATTGTTGTCTTCGCAGCAGCTGTACATTGTACTGAGGTGGTGTTCATGGGTTCTATGTCCATTCAGGGATCATTTGGCAGTGGGGAAGAAGCTGTTCCTGAATTGTTGAATATGTGCCTTCAGGCTTCTGTACCTTGTCCCTGATGGTAACAATGAGAAGAGGGCATGTTATGGGTGAAGGGAGTCCTTGATGATGGATGCCACATTTTCTGAGGATTCGCTTCTTGAAGATATTACAGAATATCTGGATATTACAGAAGCTAGTTCCCATGATGGAGTTGGCTAAGTTTACAACTCTCTGCAACTTATTTTGATCCTGTGCAGTAGCCCCACTATACCAGCTGATGATGCAGCCATTTAGAATGCTCTCTGCAGCTGTAGAATTTTGCAAGAGTTTTTTGGTGACATACCAAATCTCCTCAAACTCCTAATGAAATATAACCGCTGTTGTGCCTTCTTTGTAGCTGCATCGATATGTTGGATCCAGGTTAGATCCTCAGAAATGTTGACACCCAGGAGTACTCATGCTCTCAATCTTAATTACTAACATACTTATTGCTTTGTTTATTTGCACAGTTTGTCTTCTTTGCGCAGTGGCTGCTTGTCATTCCTCGCGTGTGGTTTTTCCTTGACTCTATTGTATTTCTTTGTCTTATAGTGAATGCCTGCAAGAACATGAATCTCAAGATAGCATATGGTGACCTATGTGTACTTTGAAAATAAATTTATTCTGAACTTTTAAGTTTATTTATTTTGTAATTTATAGTAATTTCATGTCTTTGCAAAGTAGTGCTGCAACAAAATGACAAACTTCACATCATTTAAGGAGTGATATTAAACTTGATTCTGATAAGTTCTGGACTCCAATTCTGTTGTGTCTATGCAACTCATGTCAGTTTACATAAAAGCACACATGCAGGAAATGGCTTTAAATTAGTGGTCGCCAATCCGTCGATCGAGATCGACTGGTCGATCTTTGAGACTTCCCCAGTAGATCCTGAAAAAAGATCAAAAATAATACACAAATACTGTTGAGAGATTGTTTCCGGGTTGCGGGGTTTTAGTTCCGTTCTTTCTGCCCAGTGTGCATACGTGTAGCTCCCCACACTACACGTGTAATTCAACACGTACAAACAAGCTGGATGAACTCAGCAGGTCGGGCAGCATCCGTTGAAATGAGCAGTCAACCTGCTGATTGCTGAGTTCCTCCAGCTTGTTTGTACGTGTTGATTTGACCACAGCATCTGCAGCGTACTTTGTGTTTACACAGTGTAATTCAGTGGTCCCCAACCACCGGGCCGCGAGCAAACAATATGAGTCAGCTGCACCTTTTCTCACTCCCTGTCTCGCCCACTGCTGAACTTGAACCCACGCGAGATCATCAGTCACCTAAACTCAGTGATACTCTCGCACCAGGGATCACTGGTTTGCCTCAGGCCACCAGCGAGAACCGCTGATGCTACTGGCCCGGAGCGCAGCCGGCGGGAAGTGCCGTTGCTACCGGCCTGGAGCGCGGACAGATGGGCGCCGCCTCTAAACTTGTTCACCACACCGAATGTTCGTGGGGAACCCGGTGCTAAGATATTCACAGATGATCTAATTCGGGCTCAGGGTTCTGTAAGTATCAGAGCAGCTACCACGCTGTGATCTACTGAGACAAACTTTTGTCGGCTGATAGCCCCTACAAGGGGGCAGGCGGGCACCCTGTTGCACTCCTTGCTTTGTCGCTCTCTCTGGACTGGAACTGCCGTGGCTCCGGCATGGGGACCTCCGGCCCTGACCTTGTCCTCTCACCCCACCCACGACCAGCCTCACCTGGCCAAGGTGTCTGGCGTTTGGCGGCGGGTGGGTGGAGGCTGTCCAATGAGGCAATGAAGCCCTCAAAACTGCTTTGGTACCCCGAGTCCAAGCACCCCGCACTTAAAGACAAACCCGCTGAGTTTTTTGAGCGGAAAAAACGTAGGCAAGCAGGACAGAAGCTAAGTGCCGAGAGCCGCTAAAACTACATTGCGGAATAGACTGGGCATAAGGAACCCCTTTCGAGTATTGCTATATTCCAGTCATGTTTAACACCACCCCCCCCACAACCCCCCGTCGGCCGGTTGGCAAGAATATTGTCAATATTAAACCGGTCCGCGGTGCAAAAAAGGGTGCACACCCCTGATGTTTATACATTATTTCTACTTCTGGGTTGCAGGGTTTTACTTCCGGTCTCTTCTGCCCCGGTGCGCATGCCGACATGTGAAAATGTTTGAAATGCATTTCCTCATCTATATCTGTCATGAAGAAACTCAACACAGTGGCATAGAAACCCCACCGCCAACTAGCGTTTTGGCGCACACCAACGCATGCTCGCTACGGCGTAGAGCCTACGCAGAAGTGAAAATCAGGACTACGGCGCAGCCAATACGCGCAAGTACAAAGTATAGATCAACCTTTACTGTTTAATTTTGAAGCTCCTTGCTGCTTCACTTGGCAACTGGCTGAACTGATTATTCTGCACTTTCCTCCATAGATCTGGTGTCAGAATGTCTCTGCGAGATCTCAGATTCCTGTTCATGAACAGCATTGCACGTGTTTGATTTGTCATCGCATGAGCAGAATTCCAATACGCAAAAAGGAAATTGTCCACCTTGTGCTGGAGAGAAATATCCTCCTTGTCCATAGCTTTAATGGACTTTGTGAAGGTTTGGATAAATCTTTCAGCTAACCCATTCATTGCTGAGTGGTGACTGGAAATGTCTGATGACATTTTTCTTCATGAATAGTCTGAACTCCTCTCTGGTGTATTGTGGTCTGTTGTCACTTGCAATTTGTCCAGGTAAGCCATTTCTGGAAAAGATAGACCTCAGTGTGGAAACAGTCTTTTTCTGACGTAATTGACTTCATTGGTATGACCTCCAGCCACTTTGAATGGGCATCCACAGCAATCAGAAACATGGAGTTGATGAATGGCTCAGAAAAGTCAATATGTACTCTTTGCCATGGTGACAACAACCACTCCCACGGGTGTAACGGTTCCTGTGGGGGTGCATTTTCAAAATTTTGGCATCCTGAACAGCTTTAGGTCAAGTCTTCAAATCTGTCTATCTATTCACACATGTCTCCAGATGAGACTCTTCATCTTGACTGCACCAAGATGAAGACGCTAACTTCATGTAGATTCTCTAGCACTCTGGTGAGCAGTTTATAGGGCACGAGATGCACACATCAATGTTCTTTGACATACCAACAGTTAGTCTTGTCTCACTGAGAACTCTGGAAACATGGGGTTACCATGAGCTGGCCCCCCTTGCATAGACTTTTTACAATGTTGTGTCTTTCCTTGCTTCTCTTTGTATTTCAGAATTTGTTACCAGCACCTAGACCACCGATGCCGTGTGGAACACTTCTGCTGGGTCACAGTATGAAAAATTCTCTTCTTCAGTTGCCAGTGGTGGAAGATGTGATAAGCCATCAGAGTTGCTGTGTTGCTTGGTAACTTTGAACTCTATGTCATAATAGTGGGTTCCTAGGAACAGTCCCCAACATTGTAACTGGATAACTGGCATCATTGGAATTCCCTTCTTGGGACTGAAGATGGACACAAGGGTCTGGTGAACTGTCACTAGCATAAACTTTTGTCTGTAGAGGTATTGGTGGAACTGCTTTATTCCCCATATGAGGTTTAGGGTCTCTTAGTCAACCTGTGTAGTTGTGTTCTACACTCGTCAGTGATCTTGAAGCAAATGCAATCAGATGTTCAGATCCATCTCTCATTATGCGTGACAAAACAGCTCCAATGAAGAGGATACTGCACAGTGTGTAGCACTGGGTTGATGCTCACTTTGAAATCCTCACATATGCGAAAGATTCTGGCCATCACTTTCTCGATCACAGGGACAATGTGTGTGGCCCAATCTCTCTACTCAAACCTGGAGAGAATGTCAG
The DNA here is from genome assembly GCF_048418815.1 of Hemitrygon akajei. Lineage (NCBI taxonomy): Eukaryota > Metazoa > Chordata > Chondrichthyes > Myliobatiformes > Dasyatidae > Hemitrygon > Hemitrygon akajei. The sequence goes on along the minus strand of NC_133138.1, from coordinate 35,218,799 downwards.
ACGCCTCCAAGCTCAGCATCCACTTTAGGATATAATGCATAAGGCAGTGGATCTGCTTTATGAAATCTTTGTGTTGCTGCTTCCTCCAGTCCAATTCTGGCCTTAATGAATTTGAGTTTACCAATACCTCTCTCAAACACATTCTCATTAGCATTAAGCAGGTGTTACAGTGTCTGGTTAGTGCTACCATTTGGGCTATATTTGTTTGTTGATGACATATTGAGAGCTTTGATTGTGTGCCAGTCTACTTGGACTTCTCTGAACCATTCATGTCTGAAAAGTGCTGGCCTCTCACTTTTCAATACATAAAGCTCCAACTGTTGTGTTCGACTCCATACAGCACATTCATTTTCACTGTGCCTTTGGGAGACACTTTTTCACTTGGTAGGTCTTTAACATCACTGAGGTCTTCTCTAATGGTATCTTAGAAAACAGGCTGTTGTAGTCAGCCTCTGGAATTATAGACAAATCTGTCACTGTATCCAGCTCCATTTTCAGTTTTACGCCAGACACATCTATTGTGATTGATATTATACTGCAATTTGCTTCAGTAATACTACGCAGTTCTAGGCATGACAGTTCACCTTTGTCAGTTTCTCTGTTGTCTGATTCTGTTTCACATTCAGTAATGTTATGCATTTGCTTAGTTTTGTGTTTGAGACTTTTCAGTAGGCTGTGCTTTTTGTCTGCCTTATGCCCTCTCTCTATGTGGCCTTGTCTGTGACACTTTCTTTGAAACAACAGTCATTTGCATTTTGGGAGTATTTGTCACATCAATACCATTTTTGCCTTTTTGCACCACTCAGGGGCTTTGTGGGCATTTCACATTCTAAACTCTTTTATTTGCATGCTTTGCAGATATTGAAATGGTCAATACCAGTTCTAAGGTTAGGTCACTTTTGGACAGTAGCCTCTTTTGAGTGCTTTGACTATATATACCACATACAAGCCTGTCCCTTAATGCATCAGAAAGTCCATCTCTGAAGTCACAGTACTGGGAAACTTTGCACTGTTCTGTATATTCAAAAAAGCTTTCATACTTTGACTGTCTCCTTTTGAGAAATCTAAATCTCTCAGCTATCACCAGTAGGTTAAGGCTGAAGAGATTGTGTAAAATTGCAACAATTTCACCAAACACCTTGTTTCCTGGGTTTTCAGGAGTTCATTATCACTGTCAAATTCATCAACTTTCCTGATTAAAGCCATCACCAGGTTATTCTGGTATGTCTTTAACTGTGTACCGTGCAGTTCTTCATGCATCCATGATGGCTTTCTCCATACAGTTTAACTTTTTCCTCTCGCTGCCTCATCTCGTAACTGTCAGTATAGCTGGTGATATTCTCTGACATCCAAGTTCATTCTCATCATCAATTTGTTGTGTCTGTGCAAAACTACTTATCAATTAATTAAAACCACACACATGGGAGATGGCTTTAACTGGTGCTTTCATGTTGCAGAAAGAGAGAGAGAGAGATCAGATCAATGCACACGCATAGACGAGAGATCAACGTACATAGGTAAGTTATCAGTCCATAAGTCATTGCTCTAAAAGACATAGATTCATACATTACGGATTTATTCATTTGTTCTGTGCCATGTCATATGGCGTGGGCGATCTTGGTCTCTCCATGTTCATGATCCCTCTTGGCAAACTTTTCTACAGAAGTGGTTTGCCATTGTATGCTCCTGGACAGTGTCTTTACAAGATGAGTGACCTCAGCTTCAGAGATTATCTGCCTGGCGTCAGTGGTTGTATAACCAGGACTTGTGATCTGCATCAGCTGCTCATACAACCATCCGCCACCTGCTCCCATGGTTTCATGTGACCCTGATCGGGGGCTAAGCGGGTGCTACAACTTGCCCAAGGGTGACCTGCAGGCTAGTAAAAGGAAGGAGCGCCTTACACCTCCTTTGGTAGAGAAGTATCTCCAACCTGCCATCCACTTGTACATCAGGAATTGCACGATTGAGACTGAAAGTAGATTAAATCAAAGTGGCATACAAGGCGTTGATCAATAGGAATAAAGAAATTGCTGATGTTTCAGGTCAAAACCCTGCATCAAGACACAATTAAACTCTGTTGAGAAAATAGTATATGAAATTCAAGATTCACGATTGAGCACCTGCAGATTTTCTCATATTAATGTTAATGGGGAACTTGTTGAAGATTCCAAATTATTTAATGTCATTTCCAATATACAAGTGTAAAGGAGAATGAAATAATTGTTACTCTGGATTCGATGCAGTACAAAAAAAAACACAATGAGGTAAAAACACAATAGCAATAACAACAAACACAAAAAATTGAAATAAATTAGATAGCTTATGTACATAGATTGATTCTATATCCATAAAGTGATGCTAGGCACAGGAGTGTCTGTACACTAGATGATTGACAGGAAATAATGAAGTAGTTGGAGGTTGGGGGTATGGAGGGATGGGTTAGTGGGTGGAGGTGTGGATCAGCCTTACTGCTTGGGAAAAGTAACTGTTTTTGTGTCTGGTGGTCCTGGCGTGAATGTTACATAGCTTCCTCCCTTATGGGAGAGGGACAAACAGTCCATGAGCAGTGTGGGTGGGATCATTCATGATGTTACTAGCCTTTTTCTGGCATCTCTATGTATATATGTCCTTGATGGTGTGTAGGCTGGTAATCTGTTGGGTAGTTGGGCAAATGAAGGCAAAGTTTCACTTTTTATGACTGACCAAACTATTTGGATGAAGAATGACCATCACAGGTAAACCATCATGATCTGAAAAATGCCTGTATCTAAAATGGGGTTCTTCCAGCATTTGTGTATGGAAGGAGGAGGAGTTGGGGGTTGATTGTGTTTCCTTGCTTTTATTATGCAGGGGGTGCGTTTGATATCTTTCTTTGAATGACTTCCATGGTTTTCTTTGTTTTGTGTCTATCTGGAGAAGACGGATCTCAGAGTTGTATATTGCACATATACTTCAATAATGAATGGACCTTTGAACCTTTGATTTTGTCTGTGTTGCTCAAAATTGGAAGGTTGCAGCAACTAAACTTAGGCTAAACTGAATGAAATTGGACAGACAGCTACAGACACTTACTGTGCACTGCAAGGGTTGAATTGTAATGGACGAAGTACCTGGAATCCCGGAGAATGTGATTTTCAACAATGATTCTCAATGATTTACAATTGCAGGCTGAGTTCTTACAAAGGAGAAAGATTCGGGCAATTTAGTTCTATAACTTCTTCAGTTATTCTTATTTCAGCTTAGTGCAGATATATTTTTTCCTACATTTGTTTATTCACTTTGCAATGCAATGTGGATGTCACTTCTATTTATTGACATAGATTTCCTTCTGAAATGAATTTTTTGACTGCCATTTTAGTTCCTAATCAGCCTCAGCCATACTGTTGTAGGTGTGTGACTCCTATGAGTCAAACCAGGTAAGGATGATGTGTTTCATTTTATTTTAAAAAACAGAAAGCATTAATACCAACATTCTAATTTCAAAAATTTAGTACTTGAAGTTAATGTACCATGGCCATTTTAAACGGTTTTGACCTTGTCTGGATCCATATTGAGGGAACTTGTGTGATATTAATTTATCTACCATGCCATCGTACACAAACACCCAGATAGAGTGGACATGGAGACAATGCTTCCACTGTCCGAGAAGTCTAGAACTAAGGGGTACTGCCTCAGAATACAAGGTTGTTCCATTAGAACAGAGATGAGGAAGAATTTATTTCACCTGTAGCTGGTGAATCTGTGGAATTCCTTACCACGGACAGCTGTGGAGGTCAAGTCATTTAAAGCTGTGGTTGATAGGTTCTTGATTGGTAAGAGTGTAAAATGTTACGGGAGAGAAGGCAGGAGAATGGGGTTGTGAGGGATTAAAATCAGCCATAATGGAATGGTAGAGCTGATTTGATGGGCCAAGCGGGCTAATTCTGCTCCTATGCCTTCTGGGTTTAGAACATAGACCAGTGCAGCAGGTCTAAAAATGTCTACACTCTATGTCTACACTCTAATGTCTACACTCTAAATTGTGCTGAACCAATTAAATTCGTAATCAAATGGCTAACGAAACTAATCCTGTCTGCCTAAACATTGCCCATATCCTTCCATTTTCTTCAATTGCCTATCTAAACATCTCTTAAAAGCTTTTAATATTTCTGATTCTACCACCACCTTAAGGAGCACATTCTGGGCACCCACCATTTCCTGTGTAAAAACTTGCCCTTCACATCTCCATTGAAAGTACTCCCTCTGTCCATGCGATATCCTGCTGAACCTCCTCTGCATTCTCTCCAAATCCTCAAAATCCTTCCAATGGTGTAGCGACCAGGTATGTATGCAATACTCTAGATGCAGCCTAACTAGAGCTTTATAAAGCTGCAACATAAGGATCTTGTCTTTAATATTTATGATCTTAAAGAGATTTAGCACTGACGAAGATGGTAGCTAGTTGTTGTGAATATCTTGGCATTAAAGGTTTCCCTCTTTCAGCTCAAATTATGCCTCCCCTTTCTTTCAGAGTAGGGCTGATTTGAAAGACAAGATCACAAAGTACGTGTCAGATTGCAAGTCATCAGATTTAAGATTCAATTGCACACTCCTCTCAATCTTCATTGACAACCGTTTGCTCCTTTTAGGAAATCAATCAGTTCAACATCTCTCCAAAATGAAATATATCCTGCAGGAAAACCTATTGGCATTGCGGACCCTGTTGGTTGGACTATTGATCCATACTCTGAAACATAAGACTTTATGTCAATGATTGAGCACCCTTCTACCTGAGTGTATACACAGCGGACATTGCTATGTTGAGAAAGTGTATTGCTTCATCTTATGGTGCTGATCATGTTAAAAAGCATTCTGCTGTCACTATAAACTCTGAGATTATGGCCCACTGTCAGTTTAAAGAATATTTCACTATGTTCAACAGAGTGACAGGAGATGTCAGTCAATGCAAATATCCGTTTGCTCATTCATTTGCTTTGTGTCGGGTTGTGCGACATGGACGATAATGGTCTTTCCATAACCATGATCACTCTTGGCAAATCTTTCTACAGAAGTGGTCAGCCATTGCCTTCTTCTGGAGACTGTCTTTACAAGATGAGTGATCCCAGCCATTATCAATAGTCTTCAGAGTTTGTCTGCCTGGCGTCAATGTCGCATAACCGGGACTTGTGATTTGCACCGGTTGCTCATACGACCATCCATCACCTGCTCCCATGGTTTCACATGACCCTGACTGGGTGGCAAAGCAGGTGCTACACCTTGCCCAAGGGTGACCTACAGACGGCTGGAGGGGAAGAGCACCTTACACTTCCTTCGCTAGAGACGAATTTCCACCCCGCCACACTTGCAAACATTGTTTGCTTATTTTATTTATTGTGATACAGTGCAGAATAAGCCCTTCCAACTCTTTGAGGCGCACCACCCAGCTATTCCCTTAATCATGGGACTATTTACAATGACCAATTAACCTACCAGCTGGTGTGTGTTTGGACAGTGGGAGGAAACCGGAGCACCTGGAGGAAACCCACACTGTCAAGGGAGAACGTACAAGCTCCTTACAGGCAATGGTGGGAATTGAAGCTGGGTCACCTGTGCAGTAAAGTGTTGTGCTGACCACTAAGCTACCATGCCACTGAGCTATCTATAAGATCATAAGACATCAAAGCAGAATTAGACCATTAGAACCATTGAATCTGCTCGGTCATTCCATAATGGCTGTTTTGTTATTGTTGACAAGCCCATTCTCCTGTCTTCTCCCCAAAACCTTTGACACCCTCACTAAGAACCTATCAACCTGCCAGTTAAATATAGCGGCTGAATCCGATGCACTGCAAGCTCCTGCTCCTAAGTGACCTCAGTAGCCATTCATTGAGTCACAGAATGAGGCCTTTCTACCCATCATGACCATACTGACCATCTTTCTATTGGTATTGGTATTGATTTATTATTATCACATGTGCAAAGCTCAAAGTACGCTTATTATCAAAGTATGTATAATTTATACAACCTTGAGCTTCATCTCCTAACAGGCAGGCTCAAAACAAAGACACCCAAAAGAACCCATAAAAAAGACCATCAAACACCCAATGTGCAGAGAAATAAAACACAAATCAAACCATGCAAACAATAATTGCAAGCAAATAGCATTCTGAACTGAAATCCACAAAGAGAGTCCCAGAACCAGACTTCAGTGCAGAGCTGAGTAAACACTGCAGAGTAGTGAACTGAACCAGCTTGTCTCTTGCCTTGGGCCCTGACTCCCTGACCTTTTCAATCTGTACCAAGATACGGTGGAGAGTCTGTCTTACATAAGGTTTATACAGATCAAATCATTACACAGTGCATTGAGGTACAATAAGCTAAAACTATAACATTACAGAATAAAGTGTGAAAGCGAGAGATAAATTTCAGTGCAGGTAAAGAATTAGTTACAGGATCGTAATTCCAGGGTCATACTGTAAGATCAGAAGTGCAGGAGTCATCTCAAGTGTCGGTGAACAATGGGATAGAAGGTGTCCATGAGCCTGGTTGTACATACTTTTAGGCCTTTGGATTTTCTGCCTGTTGGGGGAGGAGGGAATGTCTGGGGTGGGTAGGGTCTCGGATTATGCAGGCTTCTTTACTGAGAGAAGAGTAGACAGTCCATGGAGGGGAAGATGTTTTCTGTGGTATGCTGAGCTGTGTCTACAATTCTCTGCAGTTTCCTGTGGTCACAGCCAGAGCAGTTGCCTTACTAATCCGTTATGCATCCAGGTAGAATGCCTTCTATGGTGCATCAATGAAAGGTCAACAGGGGCATGCTGAATTTTTTTATCCCACTGAAGAAGTAGAGGCTTGGTGAGCTTCCTTTTCCATGACGTCAACATGGTTGACCCAATACAGGGTGTTAGTTATTTCTACTGCTCATCTGCACCAATCCCATCTTCCTGCATTTGGTCTAAATCGTTCTATCTCCTGCTTACTTAAGTGTCTGTCTAAGTACTTCTTAAATGTAATTATTGTATCTGTTTCTACTACCACCTTTTTGAACAGTGTGTTGCCTGGTTCTTTGGGAAGATCAATGATGGGGGGGCTGAGCTGCCTCGGCTGTTGTGCAGACCACACCCTCATGCCATGGTGTCGTTTTTTTCAGTTGCTGATTATAAAGATAAAGATTAGCTGTACTTGTTACATGTGTATTGAAACATCGAAACATGCAGTGAAATTCATCGTTTACATCAAGTCAAAACAGTGAGGAATGGTCTGGGGGCAGCTCACAAGTGTCACCACACTTCTGCTAACAACATAACATGCCCCACAACTTACTAACTCTTACCCTAACTTAGGAATGTGGGAGGAAACTGGAGCACTTGGTGGAAACCCATGTGGTCACAGGGAGAACATACAAAATCCTTAAGGACACTATTAGGAATCGAACCCCAATCAGTGATGAATGGACTCAATTTCAAGACCTCTTCATCTCATTTTGCTTATATTTATTGTTCATTTATTTATTATTATTATTTCTTTCTTTTTGTATTTTCAGTTTGTTGTCTTTTGCACACTGGTTAAATACCACTGGTTAATTGGTGTGGTCTTTCATTGATTTTGTTGTACATATTATTCTGTAAATTTACTGAGTATGCTGGCAAGAACATGAATCTCAGGGTTGTATATGGTGACATATATGTACTTTGATAATAAATTTATTTTCAACTTTTAACATTGAACTTCCAAAGCAGTTCACAAACAATGAAACTTTACACAGGTTCATGTCATTACAGGAAGGTAGAAAAATCAGCAATTAATTTCTACAGAATTGAAAATACACATGGACTAAGATGTTAACTGTCCTGTGCTATCATCAGTTGATCTGCCACCTGTCCTCAGGAGTTTCGGCCCGCTTATGATCAAGACTCCCTCAAGGTGGTGGGCCAGCAGTGCTAAAGCACCACCTCCCACTGATGAGCTTAACAACTTGGCATCTGCCTCTATCAGAGTTGTTGGTTGCTTCCATCCAACAGATAGTCTACTCTTCAGGTATCTACGCAGCTACTGAAGAGTTTACAAAAGATGGATACACTGTCCAACTATCTGCCCCTCTGGACGTACTTAGTCCACACCCATGATGATCCTGCCTCTGCTGCCTCAGCTACAGCCCTGCTGGTTGACTTGATCTCTCTTCTAGTGAAGCCAAGTTCACGCAGCCACTTCTGGAAAGTGAACGCAATAAAGCCACGACACCCTACTTCGAATGGATAGCATGAGACCTTCCACCCTCTGTCTCTGCACTCTGATCTTAATTCTGCATACTTGGTTAACTTGCACTCATGGGCTTCATCGATGTTGTCTTCCCAGGGGACTGTGAGTTCACCAATAACCACTTCTCTACTGGTGTCAGACCAAATGATTATATCTGGACATAATGTGGTGAAAACTATTTGCTCCGGGAAACTGCCTTTCCCATCCAGGTCGGCCTTGACACACCAATCAATGGCTGAAGAAAATATGCTTGATCGTGGGCCTGCGCTGTACACCCTTGACTTGGAGCCTTCTTTCATAAATGATATGCGATGTTCTTTGCAGCATGGGGCATGAGATAAGTTGAGCTGCAGTACTCTCTGCTCAACCGCTTCTGTTACAACTTTGAGAACGTTGTTATGTCTCCAAGTGTACATGCCACTGGAAAGATTGACTCTGCATGCACTCAAAATATGCTGAAGTGTTCCCTTCTTGCCACAAGCAGCACACCTGTCTGTCTTATCTTCATACCAGGTGCTGAGGTTGGCAGGTGTTGGGAGCAGGTTGTACACTGCTCTATATAGAAAAGAAATATGGAGCGGTTCCATCTGCCACAGGACATTCCAAGATAGATGTCGTTGTTCAACACTTTCCCACCAGGTCCAAGCCCCTTGTTTGGTCAGGCCAGCTGCTTTAGCTAACCTCTTCTCCTCTTCTACCTCTCGTATTTCATGTGTTACAAGCTCACGACACTCCTTACCTGTAGAAGATGACCACCACTTGTGGATTGTCCATCCAAGTCCCTGGCAGCCTAACTGCGTAGCCCCAACCATCTCCTTGTGCTTCAATCTAGACTCTGCCTCATCAACTGCTGCCCGGGCTGACAACTTCCTGCCTGATCTCACATCCGGCTTGAAAATTCAACAATTAATTTCTACAAAGGTAAGTTCCTCAGAATTAACATGTAATAAAAGGTATATCATTTTGTTTTCATATTTGGTTGATGGATAACCAATAGGGGACACATCTGGAAAATGATCCTTTCAACTTCTAAAAATTATACCATCAAACTTAATGACAGGGTCATGCATCATGCAAAACCCACAAGTGGTATCTGGTCTGAATTTTGTGGTTACATTTTTGTAGAGTGAATCTGCTCCTTGTTCAATATCTGGCTCAAAGATAAAACTCAGCCTAGATTCCAATTTCTCTTTGCTCTCATTTAATAAAAGTTATTCTTCCCATGAAGTAACTCCAGGAAGCAATGTTAGTATTCCGAGAAAACAGGATTGTGCGTCTTTCTGAAAACTTCCTGTTTCCTATGGGGAACAAGCTCCTACAATGAAACTGCTCTCAGAGTGTGCCCTAACATTGACAAGAAAATACCAAGATTGGAAGAGTAGTGCAAGTTCAAATGAAGATGGTGAATGGTTTTAAAGATAACTACATGAATTCATCCTTGATCGTAGGATTTTAGAAAACAAAGTAACACACTGCTATTCATTTGGTGAGGAGACCGAGAATGAAATCCTGCTCCATCACAGACACAAACATCCCTACCATCAAAAACATCTTCAAGAAGCAGTCCCTCATGAATGTGGCATCTATCATGAAGGACCCTTGCCATCCGGGGCATGCCCTCCTATCATTACTATCACCAAGGTACTAGGTCACTCTACTGATACTACTAAATACAGGAGTCTGAAGACCCAGGTTCAATAAAAAGGAACAACTTTTCCCCTCCACCATCAGATTTCTGAACAGCCCATGAACCTATGAATATGTCTTGTTACTCCACTTTCTCAAGTATTTATTTATTTTGCAGTTTATAGATTTTTTTGTGGATGGAAGGATGAAGATATATCTCTCCCAAAGGAGGTGTAAGGTGCTCCTTCCCTCTGCTAGCCAGCAAGTCACTCTTCAGCAAGGTGTAGCACTTGCTTAGCTCCCTGATCAGGATCACGTGTAGCCATGGGAGCAGGCAGTGGATGGTTGTATGAGCAGCTGGTGCATATCACAAGTCCCGGTTACACAACCACTGATGCCAGGCAGACAATCTCTGAAGAATATTGATAATGGCTAGGGTCACCCGTCTTGTAAAGACACTGTCCAGAAGAAAGCAATGGCAAACCACTTCTGTAGAAAATTTGCCAAGCACAATCATGGTTGTGGAAAGACCATGATCATGCACATCATATGACACAGTACATAACTGGTGTAGATACACCAGCATTCTAACTGGTTGCACCATTACCTAGTATGGAGGGGCTACTGCACACGATCAGGAAAAGCTGTAGAGGGTTTCAATCTCAACCAGCTCGATTATAAGCACTAGTTGTCCCAGCATTGAGGATATCTTTTAAAGGCTGTGCCTCAAATAGGCGACGTCCATGATTAAGGACACCCATCATTCTCTCTTCTTGTTACTGCCATCAGAGAGGAAATACAGGAGACTGAAGACATGCATTCAATGCTTCAGGAACAGCTCTTCCCCCTTCTCCATCAGATTTCTGAGTGACACATGAACCCATGAACACTGCCTCTTTATTCTTTTAGTTTTGCAGTGTTTGTTTAATTTTGTAATTTTTAGAACATAAGTCATAAGAGGAGAATTGTTCTGCTCATGAAGACTGCTGCTCCAGTTTCTAGCAATTTATGTTTTTGCACTGAAATGCTGCTACAAAACAACACATTTAGAACATGACAGAGAAGCAGAATCAGACCGTTCGCCCATCAAAACTCCTCTGCCATTTCATCATGACTAATTTATTTTCCTTCTCAACCTCATTCTCCTGTCTCCTCTCCGTAATCTGTGAAGCCCTTACTAATCAAGAACCTATCAATCTCCGCTTTAAATATGCACGATGACTTGGTCTTTGCTGCCATCCGTACCAATAAACTCCACAGATTCACCACCTTCTGGGTTAAAATGAAATCCTCTTTATCTCCATCCTAAAGGGACATCCTAGTATTCTGAGGCTGTGCCCTCTGGTCCTGGACATTTCTCATCATATGTCAGTGATACTAAACCTGATTCTGATTCTGATTGTAAGTACTTGGTGTTAAAAAATGGTTACAGATCAGCATTATAGAAAGGATAGGGTAGTGTGATGCCCCTGTGGTGGAACAGACAACCAATATTCATTATCAAGTCCCGCATGTGAAGATCACATGTCTCTTCACCCAGGCATGCCATTGTCACCTGCCCTGCTTGTCTGATTCAGAACTTCTGATGGAAGTCAGAGAGACAGAGAAGGAGAAAAATGTAGGTTTAAATATCCAATGTGGGTTTCATTTAATAGGCAGAGTCTGGCTTTGCTTTAATGGTTTGACAGTGGAGTTCTGAGCACTCAGTAAATCACTTTAGAAAGGTGTAAGTGCACATTCATGATCCGTTCTGCAAACATGCAGGTAGTGTCTGCATTGTGTGATTTACAGTTTATTATGATTCTCAAGCTCCATCTTTTCAATATCAAAGCTTCTGAACAACAGAACAAGGATCATTCCATCAATATCACAATGAGTGAGTGCTGCATAAACTGTAGTACCTCGCTAGCACATTTTAATAGTTTCATAGTCACGCTGCAGTTCCCTTACATTTAACTCCTGCATTGCAATCTTCTCATACAAGCAATCTCATCTCACACTCACTTTTCTAGCAATAAAAATAAAGCAGGTTTTTCAAGCTGTTTATACCCAGGGGCAAATGATAGTCATAGGGATTATCAAGTCACAGAGAGATGTGGCTGGCAAAAGGCCATCCTTGACCTATTGAATCTGAGTCAACTATATCAAAGTTCAAAGTAGGGGACTGAATGATAACTTTTAAAGTGCATTAGGTGAAAAATTGGTTCATAAAACTAGTGAAAAGTTGGTTTATAGGTCTGATGAAAAGTTCTTCTGAAGAGTATCATCAAATAGTAAAAAGTATGCTCATAAACTTAATGATTCCATAAGTGTTATACACAGTGTATTGACATTCATTTTTATTCCTAAAGTTCAAAGTAAATTTTATTATCAAAGTAAATGTATGTCACCATATATAACCCGGAGATACATTTTTCCTGTGGGCATACTCAGCAAATCTATAGAATAGTAACTATAACAGGATCAATAAAAGATCAACCAGATTGCAGAAGACATCAAACTGTGCAAATGCAAAATTAAATAAATATCAATAAATAATGAGAATTTGTGATAAAAAGTCCTAAAAATGAGATAATGGCTGTGGGAATATTTCAATGATGGAGCAGGTGAGTGTAATTATCCCCATTTTATTCCAGAGTCTGATATTTGAGGGACAGCAATTGTTCTTGAACCTAATGGTGAATCCTGATGCTCTTGTACCTTCTACCAGATGGCAGCAGAGGGAAAAGAGTATGACCTAGGTGGTGGGATCTCTGATAGTGGATGCTGCCTTCCTGTGACAATGTTTCATGCAGATATTCGCAATGGCTGGGCACAACCGCTACTTGTGATGCAGTGAGTTGAATCTACTCCATGGGCAACTTTGTAGATTTTCTATTCAAAGTATTGGTATCAGAATCTGATTGTATATCACTGACATGTGTCATGATACTTTTTACATTGTGGCAGCAGTATATTGCAAAGCTTTAAAAATCTATTATTTACAATATAGTATAGTGTGACACGATAACAGCTCAGAGCTTCGGCGTTTGGAGTTTAGTCCTGGCGACCTCTGTAAGGAATCTTAGTATATCCTCCCCATGGAATGCATGGGTTTTCCCCAAATGCTCTGGTTTCCTCCCACAGTTCAAAGGCGTACTGTGTAGGATAATTGGTCATTGTCAATTGTGTTGTGATTAGGTTAGAGATAAATTGGGGTTGTTTGGGGTTGCTGGGCAGTTCAATTCTAAGTGCTGGATTTGCTAATTCTGCACTGTATATCCAAGTAAATAATAAATATATTAACATTTTAAATTAAATAGTGCAAAAATTGATCAAAACTAATGCAGTCGTGTTCCTGGGTTGGTTCATTGCCCATTTATAAAGCTGTTGACGGGGGGAAGGAGTTGTTCCTAAAATGTTGAGTGTGTGTCTTCAGGCTCCTGTACCTCCTCTCTGATGGTAATACTAAGAAAAGAGCATGTCCTGGGTGATGGGGGTCCTTAATGATGTATGCCACCTTCTTGAGGCATCACCTTTTGAAGGTGTTCTGGATGCTGGAGATGCTAGTGCCCATGATGGAGCTGGCTGAGTTTACAACTTTCTGCAGCCTTTTCTAATCCCTGTGCAGTGGCACCTCCATACCAGATGGTGATGCAACCAGTTAGATTGCTCTCCATGATATATTTGTAGTAAACTGCGACATGCCATGTCTCCTCAAAGTTCTAATGAAATATAGCTGCTGCTGCACTTTCTTTGTAATTACATGTTGGACCCAGGATAGATCTTCAGATGTGTTGACACCCAGGAACTTGAAACTGCTCACCCTTTCCACTTCTGATCCCTTGATGCGGTTTGGTGTGTGTTTTCTGCAGTCTTTCCAGTTAATATCATTTTTCCTCTAGGAGGGCAACCAAAACTGAACACAATGCTCCAAGTTGGCTTGTACAACTATCTGGTGATGTCCGATTTTCATAGCCAATGCCCTGACTGCTGAAGGCCCTGAATGTTAAAAGTCTTCTTCAGTACCCTGTGTATCAGTGACATAACTTTCAGGGAAAAATGTTTCTGTACTCCAGGATCCTTCTGTTCTGCAGCACACTGCAGGGCCCTACCTGTCATTATGAATGACCTGCTCAGATTTGACTTTCCAAAATTCAACACCTTGCACTGAATAGTTAAACTTACTCAGCTGATCAGAGTCCCATTGTAATTTTTGATTGCCGTCTTCATTGTTCAATATGCCAGTTATTTTTGTATCATCTGCAAACTTACTAATAGTGCCTCTTGTATGTTCTTAACCGATGCCATAGTTGGAGAGTTGTGTTCAGTTTTGGTTTCCCTGCTATAAGAGAGATGTTAGTTTAAGTTCCAGTTTACTTGTCATTCAGCCATACATGAATACCCGTGAAGACAGCTAAACGAAACAGCGTTACTCTAGGGCCAAGGTGCGAAACACAGTACCAGCAGTCATACACAGCTCAAGACACATATAGCACATATAAGATTCAGTAAATTTCAGTCACACCAAAACAAAAATAGTACAAGAACCCGAGTCCATGAATATTGCAGCAGTCTGCAGTCAAATTCAATATGGCAAGCACTGATTCCTGCTTGGATCCCGCACCACACTGACTCTGACGCTTCTCTCCTGGGCAGCTGTAAGTAGGCATCATCACAGCTTGGGGCCTGGCCCTTACTCTGACTGAGGCCACGCAGCTCCCCGGCCATTGCTCCTCCCATCAAAGATGTCTAGAGTGGATGTCTGTGGCCTCCGTTGGTCGTGCTCGACCATGGGTACTGCGCCTCTGGTTTGTCGAGCAGTGTCGACTGTGGCTATTGAGGCGGATCCTGGAACAGTAAGCTCTGCCACAGTTGCTGCATGTGTAGGGCGTCGTGGAATTGTTGTCCGTTGTCCGCTGTGCTCTCCATTTAACTCTTCGGTCCTCAAACTGACTCAGGATCACTTTTTTGCCACACTCTAGGTGTTGCTGAAGAGTACCTCGCCATTTGTTGTGGTCATCTGCTGTGTCCTCCCAGCTCTCTCTGGTGATTTTTAAGGCTTTCATGTCGCACTTGCAGAGGTCCTTGAAGCGAAGCTGGGCTCTACCAATGTTCCTTTTGCCTGTTGCTAGTTCTCCCTAGAGGATGTCCTTTGGCAGTCTACCATCCTTCATATGATGGACGTGGCCCAGCCAGCGCAGTCTGCGTTGTCTTAAAAACATGAACATTGTGGGAGGTTCAGTGTGAGAGAGGACCTCAGAGTTTGGGACTTTGTCTCTCCAGGTGATGCCGAGGATGCGGTGAAGGCTGCACAGTTGAAGACTATTGTGTCTTGTGTATTGTGTTTGAATAGGTGGTCCAAGTCTCACTGCCATACAGGAAGGTGCTAATAACGCATGCATTGTACAAGGCAGTCTTGGTCTTTCTCCCAGACCGGCGAGGAGAGTCGAGCAAGGATCGATGTTGCTTTGCCGATAAGCCTATTGATTTCAGCATTGAGGGAAACAGTGTCACTAATGGTCGACCCCAAGTATGTGAACTCATGGACCACTTCAAGATCGTAATTGTTGATGGTAATGACTGGTGTCTCCACTATGTTCTGGGCAAGGACATTTGTTTTCTTTAGGCTGATGGTAAGCCCGAAGTCCTTGCATGCCTTAGAGAAGCAGTCCATGAGAGTTTGTAGTTATTGTTTGGTGTGCGAGGTTATAGCAGCGTCATTGGCAAAGAGCATGTCTCGTATTAAGATCTTTCACACCTTTGTTCTTGCTCTCAGGCGCGCAGGGTTGAACAGCCGCTCGTCAGACCTGGTGTGCATGTAGATGCCTTCTGTTGATGTCCCAAATGTGTGCTTCAATAGCTTAGAGAAGAAGATGCCAAATAATGGTGGGGCCAATTCGCAACCTTGTATGACTCCACTACAAATATTCATAGTGGAGTTGATGCCACAAATGATAGTAAAGGGGTATAGTAAATGGAAGACATTCAGCAGATGCTAGAAATCCAGAGCAACACATGCAAAATACTGGAGGAACTCAGCAGGTCATGCAGAATCTATGAAGAAGTATAAGCAGTCACCATTTCAGCAATGAGGGAAAACAATAGGCAAATGATACATTGGCGATGCGAGGAAAGACCTTTTTTTCTCAGAGCCTTATTATGATCTGGAACCTAAAACCTACACAAATGGTAGAAACAAAAATAATCAGTGTTTTCAAAGGGATTACTTCTTTTTTTACTCAATTAATGACTGCAAACATTGCCAACATTTAGTGTTCAATCATATTCGTCCCTGAACTGAGGAGGCAGTTAAAATGCAGCCATGTTAATCATGGAGTCATACAGTCATATTGCACAGAGAGAAGCACTTTGACACAAATGGCCCATACTGATCATAATTCCTATCTAAATTAGTCCCTTCATTTTCCAACAGTGGACCATTCTCAGCATGAGAATATTGCTCTTTAGATTCCTGTTAATTCTCTCTCCTCTCACCTCCTCACTGCTCCTCTAGTTCTTGGTTCTGCAACTCCAGGGAAGACACTGTGCACATCCATCCTACCTATTCCCCTTGTGATTTTATAGTCCTCTATAACATCACTATCATTCTCCCATGTTCCAATGAGTAAAGTCCCAACCTGCTCAAACTCTCTCCATAACTCAGTCCTTCAAGTCCTGGCAACATCCTTGTAATTCTCCTTTGCACCCTTTCAGCTAACTTGCTCTAACTCTTCCTTAATTGAAGAAAAAATTAGAAATAGTCAGCAGGCCCGGCATCAACAATAGTAAGGAGAACAACATTGAATTTCATTCCAATGACATTAGGAGTCACTTTCAAACTCTTTCACTTTAAGTGTGGGAAGATGACAATGGGATCAAGATTCTTGGTTGCTTGAAATAAATGTTCATTTCAAACAACATTGACAATAATTTCTCCAACTGCTGGTAATTTTCCCCCTCCCCTTTCCCTCTTCTTCAATTCCCTATTCTGTTCCCCTTCTTAACCCTTCTCATCTGTCCATCATCTCCCTTTGGTGCCCTTCCCCCTATCCTTTCACCCATGGTCCACTCTTCTCTCCTATAAGATTCCTTCTTCTTTGACCTTTTCCACCTATCACATCCCAGCTTCTTACTTCATCCCTCTCCCCCACCCACCTGGCTTTACCTATCACATTCTAGTTTGTATTCCTCCTCTTTCACCAGCTTCTTATTTTGGCTTCTTCGCCCTTCCTTTCCAGTCCTGAAGAAGGGGGTCGGCCCAAAACGCTGATTTAACACTGACTTAATTTCTATAGATACTGCCTGACCTGCTGAGATCCCCCAGCATTTTGTGTGTGTGTGTTACTGTAACAAAGCTTGTGCATTTAACCCCACTGCTAAAATTCAAATGTGCAGATGTTAATGGAACTGAGTTTCCTAGGAGAGGAAACAACTTCCACACACTACTGCATGCATACTTAGCAGAAGCATCAGATGATAAATTTCAAAGTATACCAGATCTGACTTCTCATTGCCTCCTGCTGATCGTGGGTGCTGAAAGCTGGAAAGTACTTAATTTTCTATCACTCCTACACCTCACTTTGAGCACAATTCTCTTTCTTTGTGCTGCATGACTGCAAAGTAAGGCTTGAAGATGCTGTAAAAAATCTTGCAGTGTGATTCAGCACTCTGCCAGTCAAGGAGGACATTTGGCCGATCATGTCCATACTCACACTTTGGAGGAGCTGTCCTAATTTTTCCACCACCTTTGTGTTTCCCTTGGGCAAAGTATAGCACTTGCTTAGACCCCTGATTAGGGTCACGTGATGCCATAGGAGCAGCTGGTGCATGTCACAAGTCCTGGTTATGTGACCATTGACACCAGGCAGACAATCTTGGAACAGTATTGATAATGACTGAGGTGACCCATCTTGTAAAGACTTATGCCCCAAAGAAGCCAAAGGCAAACACTTCTGTAGAAAAATTTGCCAAGAACAATCATGGTCATAGAAAGACCAGGATATTCTACGGCATGACATATAACGAATGGGTTTCCACACAACACTACAAGCCCCCATTATGTCCAATTATCATATGAAATTTCCTTTGGAGTCTAATTGGTTCACTTTGTTTGTAGTCCAAATGATAGTCCACCCTGAATATACAACACTCAATACTCATTCTCTTTCTATTTTTTAAGCTAATTATTTTAAGGCCCTATCACCTGGTAACTAAACTACATACCTGCTTGTTCCAACACATCTCATCAAATTCCTCACAGTTTCACCTCCATAAGATCTCTTTATCTCTTCCTAGATTTAACACATTCCTACTATAAAAGAAGAGAAGACATTTCCACTGGTGAAGCAAGGGAACATAATGTTAAAATTCTACTTTTCCATGAGGAAAGTTAGAAAAATATTATTAAATTAACTGTAGAAATCTGGAATTTTTTCCTGCAACTATAACAGTAATAGAGTTATACAACATGGAAACAGGGCATTAAGCTTGTTCAATTTGTGTGTTATTTTCCTTGTCTTTTCACTTTCTCATGCTTGCTCGTATTTTTGTCTAATCACTATGCACATATAATTGTTCAGTGAGTTTTCCAGCAATTATAGTAGAATTCCTTTTGTATTTTTCTAGAAAATTTTTAGTTTTCAGTTACAAGTGTCACACTACTTGAATCTGGTTAATTGTTATTACTGGAATTTCTAGTATCTCCTGTTTGAGTATGAGATGACTGCCACTGACTCTCCTTTTCTTTACTCCCTCAGCTCCTCTTTCTTTTTCATTTTCCCTTCTTGGAACATTAAATAAGTTTTATGCCTCATTCCTGATTTCCGAAGAACCTTTGCATGGCAAAAGTATCAGTATTCGACAAACCCAATGTTTCCATGCTTACCTCAGCTCGTTCCATTTCCATTCTCTTGATATTGGTCAGAATTTTGGAGTTCTGAGTTACAGCGTCATACCAAGATCATCATCGTCATTATGTGCAGTGTCGCATGATGCAGATGATCATAATCATTCACCGTGATTGTTCTTGGCAAAGTTTTCTGCAGAAGAGGACATTTCCTTCTTCTGGGCAGTGTCTTAACAAGATGGGTGACCCCAGCCATTATCAATACTCTTCAGAGATTGTCTGGCTGGTGTCAGTGGTTGTGTAACCAGGACTTGTGTTATGCACTAATGCTCATATGGCCATCCACCACCTGCTTCTGTGGTGCTTATCCGTGTGCTGAGCTGGCATTACACCTTGCCCAAGGGTGACCTGCAGGTTAGTGGAAGTACAGAGTACCCTACATCAATCTTGGTAGTGACGTATCTCCACCCTGCCACTCAGTGCCAAGGAACGCTGAACAAAAGTGAGCAGGTAAATGAATAGATCAGTCACAAATTAACTGAATGATAGCTGAGTTTCCTACTCCTGTTTCAGTGTATGAACATACGGTGGGATGAAGAAAGAGAGGAATAGATGTGCGTGGAGGAGAGTGCAAAGATCGTCAATCACGGCGGCATTGGCTGAACTCATTAGCTCTCATATTCAGATTAATTTTTGTTTCATTTTTCTCATTGGGATTTAACATCCTCCACATTTCGTATGCAGTTTCATATCACTCAGAATGTCAATATTTAACAATGATGTACATGTATCATCACTCATTAGTACTCACTCAAGCATAAATCTTATTCTCATTGAAATATCATCTGTTAAACTTTAACCATACTTAATAATTCAGTGCTTTTACTGAGTAAAAGACCATGGGCTAAATTCTATACCCAAGTGTGTTGGCACATTAAATTTTGTCAGTTCTATTTGAATATCATATTTGTAGTTAGACTGTCTTCAAATCAGTACCATGGCAGGCTGCCAACTTCATTCTTTTAGAATTAGTGTGACTCAGTTTTAAATCAGATGCTTGTGCTTTTTAATTCTTACTTCAGGTCTTGAGTTTGTAATTAGACCAGCTCATCAAACGTTAAACATAAGAGTGTCTGCAGATGATGAAAATCCGGAGTAAAACATACAAAATGAGTTTGGACTTATTTATTGAGTGGCTGTCTCTTTCTATCTTATACGTGTTATGTGTGCTTTGTGCTGTGTGTGATTGTTAGTTCTGGGTTTTGCACTTTGGTCCCGGAGTAACATTGTTTCATTTGTCTGTATTCATGAGCATTCAGGTATGGGTGAATGATAACTAAACTTGAATTGAACTGAAAATGCAGGAGGAACTCAACAAGTTGGGCAGCATCTATGGAAAGAAATGAATTGGTGACAGTTCAGGCCAAAGCCTTTCATCAAGAAGTCCTGATGAAAGGTCTCAGCACAAAATGTCAACTTTTTATTCCTTTCCATAGATCCCAGTTCACCTGCTGAATTTCTCCAGCATATTGTATGTGCACATCTTCAAATGGTCAAGACAACATAGGAATAGAAGTAGAGAGAGAACATAGAACATGGAACAGTCCAGTACCAGAATGGGACTTTGGCCAAAAAGGTATGTCCCAAATTAAACCAATTCCTTATTGCTCATGATGCAATGCCTCCATCCCTGCATATTCATGTGCCTTCTTGAATGCCTCTATTGTATCTGTTCTTACTGCAACCCCTGGCCACCTACCACTCTCAGGGTAAAAAACTTGTCCCACATATCCCCTTTAAACTTTCTACCTCTCGTATATGACATTCCTACTCTGGGTTAAAAATTCTAAATATCTACACTATCTATGCCTCACATAATTGTACAAACTTCTATCAGATCTCCCCTCAGCCTCTTATTCTCCAGATGGGAAAAAAATCCAAACAACTGATTTATTGATCGTTACAGAATGTCACTGTGGTGCTTCATGCTCCCTCCACTCTCACTTCTCCTTTTCCCAACTACGATTCCCCACTCACTCCCTGCCCGCTTCCCACTCTCAGTCCACAATAGAGACCCATATCAGAATCAGGCTTATCATCACTCACATGTCATGCAATTTGTTGTTTTTGTGGTAGCAGTACAGAAAATCACTACAGTACTGTGCCTAAGACTTTTGCACAACACTGTACGTGTAACATCTGGTAATGTTTATCTCTAATCCAGGCAACATCCTGGTCTCAACACAGAATATTAACCATCTATTTCCTTCCAGAATTGATGCCTGAACATTGAGACTCCCCAGTATTTTGTGCGTTGCTCCAGATTACAGCATCTGCAGTCTCTAGTGTTGGCATCTCTTGTGAACTCACTCCAAAGTCACCATATCGTTCTTGTAATTGGGTGACCAGAAATGCACAAAAGATAAGCCAGAGGCACAAGAAGGTACGAGGACTGAGGGCTGAGGGCTGGTCAGTCAGCAAGCCTGGAGTTCAGGATCCCGCAATCGGCTAGCCAGGGTTTGATACCAAGAATGAAGGTCAGTCGGAAGTCCAGAATACAAAGCCCAGTGGCTGAAGCCTGGAATCTGGAAACAGTGGGCCGATCCAGGAGTTGGAGGATTGAATGTATGAAGAATGGAAGAGTAGGAGGGACAAAGGGGGCTTGTTCTAATGCTGTTTTTCTTTTTGTTTCCTGTAGAATTCAGTTTTGTTGCGTTCTGTGTTTTTCTGCCAGACAGTGAGGTATACTATTCTGGCACTAGAACAGGTGGCAATTTGCAGACTGCCTCTTACACATTCTTAATGGACAAAATGCATTTCACTGTATGATTCAATGTGCACATGATAAATAAATCTGAATCTGAATAAATAAAACTGAATCTGAAGTGTGCCTTATCAAAACTTTATACAACTGAAACATGACTTTCTGACTCAATGAAGGCAAGCTTGCCATTTTCTTTTTTTAACCAGTCTAGATTAGATTAGCTTAGTCTGTTACATGTACATCAAAACATGCAGTGAAATGCATTGTCAATGACCAGCACAGTCTGGGGATGTTTTAGGGGCAGCCCACAAGTGTTGTCATGTTTTTGACGCCAACATAACATGCTGCTGTCACCTGCAGGGGTTTTGGACCCCAAGATCTTTCTGCATGTCAGTGTTGTTTAGGATCCTGCCATCAATTGTTTCCTTTGCTCTTGCATTTGATCTCCTAAAGTGCAACACACAACATGATAAACACAAGAGATTCTGCAGAGGTTGAAATCCAACCTGGAATAAGAATCTCAGAGTTGTATGTGCTGGCATGTATCTACTCTGATAATAAATTTTACTTTGAACTTTGAAATCTAGAGCAGCATTGATGCACCATCAATAACTCTCGGAGACGGGAGGTGAACGACAGGCTTTTATTAGCAGCAAAAGGGAGCACGGCATCTCGGAGACTGAGGGAGGAGCAGTGCCTCCAATCGCCTTTATACAGGGGTCTGTGGGAGGAGCCACAGGAGCAGTCATCAGAGGGGCGGGTCCAGACAGGTATACATAGTTTACCACAAGCACATGCAAAATGCTGGAGAAATTCAGCATCTATATGGGAAGACTAAACAGTTGATGTTTCAGGACAAGACCCTTCTTCAGAACCTTTTCCACTGCTGACCGGTCAAAGAGATTGCTGGACAGATGGGAGGGATCATTGACAATGAATGGCTGATTCAATATTTGCATTAAAGAGCATGAGCATAGCTGTACCTAATAAACTGGCCACTGAGTGTGTTTTATTACTAAATAGTCATCCACAAAACTTTCCCATGCCTTCCTTCCCCATGTACTATGACATAGAGGAAGATTTATGCATTTAGTCTGAAAATAGCTGTTGGTCCTGATGAGAGGCTTGACACTGCTACAACTTAAATCATTTCAATGAGGCTTCACACGACAACAAGAGGCAAAGCCTTTGCCATAGCAGGGAACTGATCTGATCAAACACGATTGTAAGTGGAGAATATTTCATTATAATTTCTTCTTCTGATATGATCAGATCAGTTTCTTTAGAATTTCTTACACAGAGTAAATACTTTCAAAATTCAACATGCAATTTTGTATTGCATCAAAAAAAAATTATTCAGGTAATTTTATCTTTTGCAATTAGCTTGCATCAGCTTGCCTCTATTGTATCATTGGTCCATTGGTTCTGGGATTTGAAGCTACAACACAATGTAACACCTTAATTAATTAGTGGGATATTGTCAAAAAAGCTTGTCTCTGGATACATAGCCAGGTGCTCTTTACCTGTTCAGGTGAATATTAAATATCCCAAAGCACTAACGAACAAAAAAAACAAATTATAATATTATCACAGAATCAGTAAAAGCTGCAGAGGGCTGCAAGCTCATACAGCTCCATCATGGGCACTAGCCTCCAAAGACATCTTCAAAAGGCAGCATCCATCATTTAGAACTTTCACCAGGACAAGTAATTACTGAAAAAAATCACTTAATAATTACATGTACTGTTTATAGATGATTACAAGAAAATGCAAGCAAGTGTAGCAAAATTAAACATCAAGAAAATATCTTCTGGATGCACTGGTTTCCTTCCAGATTCCAAAGTCATATGGTTAGTAGGCTAATCAGTCACTGTAATTTGTCTTGTGATTAAGCTAGGGGTGAAAAGATGGGTTGCTAGGTGGTACGGTTCGTTAGGCCGGATGGACCTGTTCTGCACTGTTTCTCTAAATAAATAGAAAGAGTAAAAGATTCCATTCCAGAAATACCAGGCAACTTTCAAAGGCAATGTTGAGACTTTTGGCCTCAATATTCTGCTGTCACCATTGATCAGAACACAATCTGCTTCTATTGTTTGCACGATTTGTGCTTTTCCTTTTTCTCTGCCCATTGGATGTTGTTCTTTATTTTTAATTAGATTCGTTCAGGTTTCTGGCTTTGTGACTGCTAATAAGCAGACAAATTTCAAGGTTGTATAACTTATACATTCTTTGATAATAAATGTACTTTGAATCGTGAAAGAAGATATCCAGCTTCTCAGCTGTGTTTCTAAAACCTGTGGCTAATAATTCAGATCAGAAATTCAGTGTCCTGTGGGACATCTCTTCACACCCACAGCCTTCTCACACCCTTCAAATCAAAAGAGATGTATATTAATTGAAACTGTTCATTTGCTTGGATAAAGGCAGCTCTAGCAACACTTAAGACATACCATTGTCATCCAGATTAAAGCTACCCACATAATTGTTGTACCATCCACAACTTTAAGCTCTCAAATTCACTCCCAGCAGTACACAATGACTGTAGAGTGCACCAAGTATAAAGGGTTCTTCACAAATAGTTACTCAAACCACCTCTCCGAGGGTTGACATCTTGTCATGGTTGAGAGGCTTGTGATTTCCTGAAAGCCTGAGAGTGCTCTTTGAAGCTTAGCTCCTGGTAGTGTCACTCATGGGAGTAAGATCAAATGGGAAGCTCCAGACAAAGAGCAATCCAACTAAGACCTCACCGGTGGAGCTGGTGGAAGATGACAACACTGCACAACAGCAGTGAAGGTGGAGGAAGACTACAGCAAAGAAGGGTCCCCAGATGTCTTCCATTCCATGCTACTGGACCCTGACTCTGATCTGTCATGGTGGCAGTCCATGTATTAGACTCTCAATGTTAAACGAAGTCATTCACTGTTTTTCTCCATAAAGGGAACACCCTAGACAACTCCTTTGGAGAACATCACACTCGACTTGTGTGATCACACTGCTACTAGTAGTCAAACACACAACCTCAATCACCAGAAGGGCAAGAGTTTCAGAATAACAAGGACAATATCACCTGTTGTTCTCCCTCTGCGTTACACACCATCCTGACTGGAAATCTATGCTATTCCTTCATCATTACAGTCTAAATCTTGGAGAACCCATCTCAAGAGAAAGATGACCACCTTAACCAGAAGAACTGCAGTGGTTCACAAAGATATCTACCACCATGTTCTCAAAGGCAGTACAACAATGGACAGCAAATGCTGGTCTTGTCAACATTAGCAATGTCCTAAAATTAAATTTATAAAATGTCTACACAGCATCTCTGGTGAAAGAAACAGAATTGGAGTCAGAGAGCACAAGAGCATAGAAATAGGCTCTGTGGCCCATCTAGCCAATGCCAAAATGTTGTCCTGCCTAGTTCCATTGACCTGCACCTGGATCTTTGCTCTCTCTACACTTCCTGCCCATGTACTTATTAAAACTTCTCTTAAATGTTGTAATTGAATATGCATCCGGCACTTCCTTTGCCAGCTTGTTCCACACATTCACCCTCTCACTCTTTATGCATGACCTCAAGTTGTAGTCTCACTGAACGTCAGTGTAAAAAGCTCATAGACATTTGTTTATTCGGTCTGTGCCGTGTTGTTTGACATAGGCAATGTTGGTCTTTCCATGAGTGACAAATTTTTCTAAAGAAGTGGTTTTACAGTTGCCTTCTTCTGGAAGTGTCTTTACAAGACGGGGGACCCCATCTTCTTCAGAATTTGTCTGCTTGGAGTCAGTGGTCACTTTATCAGGACTTGTGATATGAACCAGCTGCTCATACGCCCATCTATCACCTACTCCCGTGGCTTCATGTGGCCTTGTTCTGGGGGCTAAGCGGGTGCTACATCTTGCCTAAGGATGACCTGCAGGGAAGGAATCTCTTACACCTCCTTTGGTAGAGATATACCTCCAAGCTGCCACCCTTGCACTAACTCTACAATTATATAACTCGTAATTAATATTACAAATCTCCAGAACCAATTCTGATTAAAGACAACCGAACTGAATCTTTAACATTCTCTCTCCATGGAGACTGACTGACCTGCTGAGTACACACAGCATTTTTCAGCTTTATAATGTATTTGCATCTATTTCTGACTCAAATTCTGTCATGATACTGAGTTTTGCTGCACCACAGGAGAAGTTGTCCTTGAGAGTAGCTGTTAAACCATAGCTTGTTCTGAGGTGGTGCTATGTGAAGAGAAGTAACACAAATGCTTAATTAGCCTGATGTCTCACTGTTCCCGAGAAAACTCTGTGATGTAACAATACCCACAGCATCTTGATCAAAACTTCTGCTGTGTTAGATAAACAAGACCATTGTTCAGTGAAATAACATCAGTTGCACACCTATTTGGAATAAAATTACTGATGAAAATTAAACTCAGCGGCGATTTTAATAGGTACACCTGTACCCCTGCCAGTTAATGCAAATATCTAATCAACAAATCATGTAGCAGCAACTCAATGCATAAAAGCATACAGACGTGGTCAAGAGGTTCAGTTGTCATTCAAGCCAAATAACAGACTGGGGATGAAAAGTGGTCTAAGTGGACTGTGGACTGATTGTTGCTGCCAGATACGGTGGTTTGACAGAATATCTCAGAAAATGCTGATCTGATAGGACTTTCAGGCACAACAATCTCCAGAGTTTACAGGGAATGAAGTGAAAACCAAAAAAAAACATCCTGTGAGCAGCAGTTCTGTGGGTGAAAATGCCTTGTTTATGTTCAGAGGAGAATGGCCAGAGTGGTTCAAGCTGACAGTAACTCAAAAAACGAAGCACTACAACAGCAGTGTGCAGAAGAGCATTTCTGAATGCACAACGCATCGAACCTTGAAGTGGATGACTACAACAGCAGAAGACCACGGACATACACTCCTTCACAGTATGTATGGAATGTTAACTTGTCAGAGATGCTGCCTAGAGGACCAGATGCTGCTCTGAGTTTACATTTCTCACTGGGAAGGGTAAATTGCAATTAGATTAAAAAAGAATTAGCTTTATTTGTCAAGCGTACATTGAAACACAGAGTGAAATGCATCAAATCAAATTAATGAGCATTGTGATGGTCTTTAATGCATCTTAGTAACAGAATGCAATAAAGTCAATAGGTATAGTAGATAATACACCAGGCAGTGGTGTAGGTGCTTCAGCACTAGACTTCGAGACAAATGGTTTGAATCTGGCCAGCGTCCTGCGTGCTTTCCATCTGTGCTCAGTTGAGTGCAACGCCAGCAACTCAACCTCCGTTCAATATATGTATACTGCAATCGATTTACTTATTTATTTATTTTTACTTTTTTTCTTCTATATTATGTATCGCATTGAACTGCTGCTGTTAAGTTAAAGAATTTCACGACACATGCCGGTGATAATAAATCTGATTCTGATTCGTAAAAAAAACAGACAAATGCTAAGGTAACAGCAAGAAATGCCACCCGATGCACCACAAGGTGACAAGGCGGGTGAAAAGAATAACAACAGTGGTAATACTGTGGTTCAGTGAGGTTAATGAGGAAACGTTGAGGGGAGTAAAGCGCCTCATAAACTACCTCCTGCATCAGATGTGGAAGACACTGTACTTCTCATATCAACTTCATCTCCACCTGGTATCACTGCAATGAATCCCAGATGGAGAATACTGAGGTTGTGCTGATGACTAAGCAGTCATAAGGCAATGGAAATCTTGGGGAATTGTGCTTAAATATGTACAATACCAACATTGCTGATGGCAGAAATGGGGACAACTTCACGAAAGTGCATGGTCCTGATAGAAGCCTTGGCCTAAGTGTCAAATGTTTATTCCCCTCCATAGATGCTGCCTGACTTTCCGAGTTCCTACAGCATTTTGTGTGTGTTACTCAAAATTTCCAGCTTTTGAATGCTTGTAAAGTGAAATCAAACGACATAGGTGATAACAGAGCTTCACTCTCAGATGAGCTCAATGCCTTCTATGCTCGCAATGGCCATCAAAGCTTGGAGGAAATTTCACAGGCTGTAAAGCCCCTGATGAACCTGAGAGTTCAGTCCCTGAGATTGACATGAGAGCACCCTTCTGGAAAGCATCTCAGCCAGATGGAGTACCTGGCTGAGTACTAAAGACCCATGCTGATCTACCGGCTGGAGGGTTCACCAATATCTGTAACCTCTTGCTTCAGCAGTCTGAGATACCCACCTGCTTCAAGCAGTCTTTAACTACACTGGTGCCTAAAATGAATGTGGTAAATCTGCTTCAACGACTATCGTCCAGTAGCATCCACTGTGAAGAAGTGCTTTGAGAGATTGGTGATAAAACATATCAACTCCTGCCTAAGAAGCGACTTGGAACTGCTGTGATTTGCCTACCAGCACAACAGGTCCACAGCAGATGCCATTTCATTGGCTCTGCACTCTAATCTGGATATCTGGACAGCATAGATGCATACAGTACTTCAGGAAATTTGTTGACTGCAGTTTGGTATTCGATACTGTCATCCCCTTAAAACCAATCAATAAACTTCAAGAATTTTGCTTTGATACCTCTTTGTACAACTGGATCCTTCATTTCCTCACTTGCAGACCCCAATCAGTTCAGACTGGCAATAACATTTCCTCCACAATTTCCATCAGCACAGGTACACCACAAAGCTGTATGTTTAGCTGCTGCTCTACTCACGTGATAATTATAACCGTGTGGAGCCGTGTGGCTCCAGTGCCATATTCAAGTTTGCTGATGACACCACTGTCGCAGCCGAATCAAATGTGGTGACAAATCAGCATAAAGGAGGAAGATTGAAAATCTGTCTGGGTGGTGCCATAACAACAACTTCTTATTGAATTTCAGCAAGACCAAGGAGCTGATTAGAGACTTCAGGAGGAGGAAACCAGAGTTCCACAAGCCAGTCCTCATTGGGAGATTTGAGGTTGAGGGTCGGCAATTTTAAATTCCTTTCTGTTATCATTGTAGAAGATCTGTCTTGGGCACAGCACGTAAGTGCCATTATGGAGGAAGCACAGCAGAAGTTCCTCAGAAGTTTGCAAAGATTCAGCATGTCATCTAAAACTTTAACAAATTTCTTTAGATATATGCTGTCTGCATCACTGCCTGGTATGGAAACACCAATGTGAATGCCCTTGAATGGAAAATCCGACCATAAGTAGTCGATATGGCCCAGTCCATGATGGGTAAAGCATATCTACATGGAATGCTGTCACAGGAAATCAGAATCCAACATCAGGGACCCCCACCACCCAGGCGTGCTCTCTTCTCACTTCTGCAATTACAAAGTTTGTAGAAAGAATGTACACGATCCTCAGGGTCCACACCACCAGGCTCATGAACAGTTATGACCCCTTAACAATCAGGCTCTTGAACCAGAAGGGATAACTTCACTCATCTTCACTTTTCCCCACAACCTATAGACCCATTTTCAAGGTTTCTTCATCTCACATTCTCGATATGCATTGCTTTTTTTTATTTGGACAGTTTGTTGTCTTCTGCACATTGCTTTCTGTCCGTCCTGTTGGGTGTGGTCCTTCAATGATTCTATTGTGTTTCCTAAATTTATTGTGTAGCCCCAGAAGAAAACAAGTCTCAGGGTTGTGTATGGTGACACATATGTACTTTAATAATAAATTGACTTTGAAGTTTGAATTTGCAGAATCTCTTGCATCACCATTGTTTCTTTGTTTACATTGCAGAATTCCAGCAGCTGCATTTTTAAAATTTTATTGAGCCCCATTTGCTCCAATGACAAGAAATAGGCTTTGATGAGAACAAGGACTCTCAATTGGACCACTTACACAAGGCAGCATTCGTCATTTGGACCAGGAATGAATTCCACTGACTTCATTGGTAGAGAATGCTATTCAGACTCACTTGTATCAGCTTCAGCAGTTTGGCACAGGGGAGTAGCCGTTATCCTGAACGATCTCAAAGTCCGCTTATTCCTCAATGGTTCAGGAATTCCAGAGGTTTGGACTAGGCTGCAGAACACACTCATCATTGTGTCAGCTGAATGCTTGAGCGGACTTTGTCCTTCTCATAAAGTGATACCAAAGGAAACAAAGGAGTGGCAATAAGATCTCCGATTGGCTGACGGCCATGAACTGTGCTCCAACTAATTACAGTCAGCTTTTGGAGAAAGAGCAAGAACCTCAAGTCTCTGTCACCCACTTACCATTGCTTTAATTGTGCCTCAGTGGAAAATCACCCACCTTTGAGACCAATTTCTGTGTTCACACTCCCACCACAGACATGAACACAATATTGAATGGGGGAGATAAGTCATCAAACTGAATCCTTGTTTGCTTGCTCAACACATTGCATAAGATTCCCCAATATTGCTAAGAGAAGCAGAGCATTTATTCTCAGTTGCGTGGCCAATGCTAAACTCTCAATCATAAGGATATACAGGTGTAGAATTCAGCCATTTGGCCCATTGAGTCTGCTCTGCTATCCCATAACGACTGATTTACCATCCCTCTCAATCCCCGTTCTCCAGTCTTCTTGTCATAACCTTTGATGCCCTCACTAATCAAAAACCAATCAGACGCTGTTTTAAATACATCCAATGACTTGGCCTCCATAGCTGTCTGTGGCACAGATTTCAGAGATTCACCACAAACTAACTAAAGAAATTCTTCTTCATCTTTCCACATCCACTCTATCTAGGCCTTTCAATATTTGATAGAGTTAAATGGTATCCCTGATGGTTCTTCAAAACTCTAGCGAGTACCAGCCCAGAATCATCAAGCGCTCCTCATACATTAACCCTTTCATACTCAGGATAATTCTCGTGAATCTCCTCTGGACCCTCTCCAATGCAAACACATCCTTTTTAAATAAGGGGACCAAAACTAATCACAGTACTCCAAGTCAGAAATTGTCTGGTCCTAAACACTTTGCTGTTCTTTTTGGAGCTTGCTGCACAATACATGACTGCAGAATATCTGGCATTATAATCATCTCTTGCAGTTCAGTTGCTTTGACTTGGATGCAGCCAATGCAAAGACTTGGTGTTAAAGGACCATTGCCTAGGATCCTTCCACAAACACAAATGGAGGTCTGGGTTGGTTGGGGAAACTCTTAGAACATTGAAATGATGTATTAGCTGAGTTGAACACAAGTGGCAGTGCTGTAATTGGTAAACTGCTATATTGGTTTAGTTTGTCACATATGTGAAGATACAATGGAAAACTTGTCTTACATTACTGTTCATACAGCTCAAGTCATTACATCGGTGTAAAGAAGTAGTAGAAAGGAAAACTAAAGTAGAGCACAGAATAAAGTTCTACAGAGAAAGTGCAGTTCAGGTGGACAATAAGGTGCAAGGTCATGACATAATTGGAATCAGAATCAAGTTTAATATCACTGACATGTCGTGAAATTACTGTTTTGCATAGCACTACATAAATTATATATATTTAGATAAATTGCAAAATTATTTATATGTAGTATATATGAAATTTTATACACACACACACTCTCTCTCTCTCTCTCTCTCTCTCACACACTCTTGTGGCCTAAGGTAGAAGGAGTCAATTTTAGAAAACCTAGCACATTTATTTTTCAACATAGTCCCCTCCCTACACTTACACACTTAGTCCAGCGGTCATGGAGCATACGGATCTTGGACCTCCAGAAAGTGTCCACTGGATGGGTGATTGATAAGTTCGTGGTCTAAGGTAGAAGGAGATGAGTTATATATCTCTCATTACATGCACATGCAGGTCAACTCATTGAGTGATTATGCAGAAGGTTTAAAGTTAATAACTCATCTCCTTCTACCTTAGGACATGAACTTATCAATCATCCCTGATGAGTTGTTTCTTCGCTTGTGCTTATATTTATTATGAAGCTAGCCTATTTTTGAAAGATAAAAGTTAGTTGTTCATCCCTTTGAGATGTACTGAGTTTGACAAAATCTTATCTTGGTTAAAAGTTACTGTCAAGAGTGAAGCTGTGCATTCATTGGCGGAGATATCATAGTCACTAGTGATGATGGTGTCTTTACAGCTGCTGCACACCATACATCAAATTAATTCCATGCTTGTAACCAAGAAGTCTGTGTCTGAAAGGTCAGAGAATGAAATGAAAACTCATCTCTTGGAACGTCAGATTCAGCTGACACATTAAACAGTCCGGAATCAGCTCTCGATATTGTAAACTGCAGTGTTGGTTAGTTGTGATAATAACTGCTCTAAATGGTTTTGTTGCTAACGCAAATCAAAGTTCAAAGTAAATTTATCAAAATGTGTACATGCCACCATATACTACCCAGAGACTAATTATCTTGCGGTCATTCACAGTAAAGAATTACAATAGAATCAATGAAAACCTACACACAAATACTGATAACCAACCAAAGTGCAAACGAAGAAAATCTGTGCAAATACAAAATTATTATTACCAATAATAATAATAATAATAATAATAATAAAGCACCATTATAGAGTTATGGTTAGTGCTGAGTTCAATTCTGTACTGCCTGTGAAGAGTTTGTAAATTCCTCCCTGTGAGCATGTGGGTTTCCTCCAGGTGTTCTGGTTTCTTCCCACGTCCCAAAGATGTACCAGTTAGTAGGTTAATTTGTCATTTGTAAACTGATCTGTGATTTGACTAGGGTTAAATAGGTAGGTTGCTGGGCGGCACAGTTCGTCTGGCCAAAATAGCCTGTTCTGCACTGTAACTCTAAACAGGAATTTTTAAATAAATAAATGCATACATACAGAAATAAGTACTGATAACATGTTTTGTAGAGTCCTTGAAAATGAATTAATAGGCAGTGGAATCAATTCAAGCTTGAAGTGAATGAAGTTATCCACGCTGGTTCAGGAGCCTGATGGATGAAGGGTAACAACTAATCCTGAACCTGGTGGAGTGGGACTTACTGTCAAAGTACATTTACTATCAAAGTACCTATACTGCATCCAGCCTTGAGACTCATCTCATTATAGATAGCCACAAACAAGAACCCCCTAAAAAACATTAAAAAAAGATTGTCAAACACCCAATGTGCAGAAAAAAGAAAAAGAAAATTAATCAAATAACATTCAGAAGTGAAATTCACGAAAGTGAGTCCAAAGCCATGAATCCTAGGCTCCTGTGTCTCCTTCTCAATGGCAGCAGTGAGAAAAGACCATGGCCTGAATGGTGGGGTCCTTGATGATGGATGCTGCTTTCTTGTGGTAGTGCACCTTCTGTGCTCCAAGGAATAAAGGAATAATGGAATTACTTCTCCCTGTAGCTCAGACCTTTAAGTCATGGCAACATCCTTGTAATCTTGTCTTCACTCTTTCCAGTTTAATGATGTGTTTCCAACAACAAGTGGATAAAAACTGTATATGATATTCCAAGTGCATATTCCCATGTTTGGGGAATCAGGAACAACAGGACATAGTTATAAGGGGAGATGAGAAAGATTTAAAAGGGACTTGAGGGGCAACTTCTCCATGTAGAGGGTATTGTGTATGTGGAATGAGCTGTAAAGAAAGTGGATGAGGCAGATACGTTACTGAGCAAAAGTCTTAGGCACATACATATAGCTGGAGTGCCTAAGGCTTTTACGCAATATGTTAGTAATTTGATGTATTACACTGTATTGCTGCCACAAAAAAAAGACAATTTCATGTGAGTGATGATAAGCTTGATTCTGAAGTTGATCTCTATTGTGGACTGAGAGTGGGAAGCGGTCAGGGAGAGGGGAATCATGATAGGGGGAAGGGAAAGGAGAGGGGAGTGAGAATCACCAGAGAGACATTCTGTAATGAACAATAAACCAGCTGTTTCAAATTCAATGGCCTTGCCTGGTATCTCAGGGCTGGGTGTGTCTGTACTGGTGACGCCCCCCTCCCTACCACTGGGTACTTCTTCCCTGCACCCCCTCATCCCACACCCCTTCCACAGCTCTTCATCCTCCAGATTCCCAATGTCCTTGACTCCTGCCAGATCTTTGAACTCACTCTCTGCTCCAGTATAGTGCAAAAGTCTTAGACACCCTAGCTCATATATATATATTTATTATTGTACAATAACAAATTTCAGAAGTCATATTATCAGTATATGATAAACACAGGAAAATCTGCAGATGCTGAAATCGATAGTCACACACACAACATGCTAGAGGAATTCAGCAGGTCAGGCTGCATCTATGGAAAGGTTTATTCCTTTCAACATTTTGGGTTTGATCTGATGAAGGGTCTTGGCCCGAAACATTGGCCATTTATTCTTTTCCAGAGATGCTGCCTCACCTGCAGCAATTTGCGTAGATCAGTACATGGATCTAACAGACTGGTAAACTGAAAGTGAACAAGTGGGACTAGCTTAGTGGGCACCGTAGTCAGCATGGACAAGTTGGGCCAAGTACGGTCTCAACAATATCTTACACTGCAACATATGATGAAATGGTTCTCTGTGAAACCATCATGATGTGCTTTCAAATAACACACAGGGAAGTTCTCCCTGCTGTATCATAATCTAAAGAAGACCTTAAGCATCACCTGGGTTTACGCATTTTCTCAATATCACCATCAGGGAGGATGTACAGGAGCCTAAAGGTCTTGGATTCAACAATCGAAGAACAGATTCTTCCCCTCTGCTGTCAGTTATTTTGACCCTTCCATTAACCCATGAACATGATCTCAATATTCCCTTTCATTGCACTATTTGTCATATTTTTGCATAGAACACGACAGTGTTAGGGCGCATTCTAAAGGTATGGAATATAGCAAATATTATTTTCAATAGCAAACAGTCTTTTGATCTGAAGTGGACTGTAGGTTGAATTTAAAATGCAGCTCAGAACAATGGTTCTCCAGTGGATGCGTTTTGGATTTAATTACAGAGCAGGAAACACCCCATTGACCTAAAATGTCTGCTTATTCATCAATGTAGCTCAGAGACTGTGATTAACACTCATTTTGAGTGTGCTGGTGTGAAGATCTAGGTATTTGAAAATTATATGTAACTCAATGGAAGTATTATAAATGCATTGTAACTATAGAAATTGTCCTGTTGTTAGCTTCGATCTTTAACATATAATGATGTGATGTAATGTTGGGTCAGGGAGTCTCTCTCCGGAGTGACTCCAAATGCAGCCAGATTGTGTGTGCCATATAAAGACCTCGATACTACCCTCTGCATGTCGCTCTGGTGGATTTCACTAACAGTAACAACAGACAGCCCAGAAACAGGCCCTTCAGCCCATCCTGCCCATGCCAAACTATTAATCTACCAAGTCTCATTGAGCTGCACCTGCATCATGCCCCTCCATACTGCTTCCATCCATGTACTTATCCAAATTTCTATTCGCTATTAAAATCAAAACCTCATCCGTTACTTCTGCTGGCAGCTCGTTCCACACTTGCACCACTTTCTGAGTGAAGAAGTTCCCCCTCATATTGTCCTTAAATATTTCACCTTTCCCCCTTAAACCATGACCCATCCTCAGTGGAAAAAGCCTGTGTGCATTTACCCGATCTATATGCCTTATAATTTTGCATACAAATATGAGGAGAACAGAGAGGGTAAATACACAACAGACTTTTTTAGAGAATTTTATAATAATCTTTAGTTTTTGCAATATACTTCTCCTACAAATCAACAAATTTTGCATCATATAATACCAAAAGTAGTGGATACGCCAAGTCCATCACTAATAAAGTCCTCCTCACCATTCAGCACATCTACATGAAATGCTGTCACATGAAAGTAGCACCATCATCAAGGACCCCCACCATCCAGGACATGCTCTCTTCTCACTGCTGCCATCAGGAAGAAGGTACAGGAGACTCAGGACTCACACCAGCAGGTTCAGGAGCAGTTACTACTACTCAGCCATTAGGCTCTTGAACCAAAGGGGATAACTTCACTCAACTTCACTTGCCCCAGCACTCATCATTGAAATGTTCCTACAACCTATAGACTCACTTTTAAGGACTCTTCATCTCATATTCTTGATATTTATTGCTTACTGATTTATTATTTTTCTTTCTTTCTTTTTGTATTTGCACAGATTGTTGACTTTGGTTGAATACCCAAGTTGGTATAGCCTTTCTTTGGTTCTGTTATGGTTATTAATCTATAGATTTATTGCGTATGTCCACAAGTTAATGAATCTCAGGGTTGTATATGATGACATATCTGTATTTTGATCAAAAATTTCCTTTGAACTTTGATATAAGACATAGAACACAGCTCAATACAGGTGCTTCAGCCCACAATATTGTCTGACCCTTTGACCTACTCCAAGATCAATCTAATATGAACATAAGAACATTAGAAATAGGAGCAGAAGTAGGTCCAACAAGCCTGCTCCGCCATTCAATAAGATCATGGCTGATCTGGCCATGGACTCATCTCCAACTACCAGCCTTTTCTCCATAACCCTGAATTCCCTTACAATGTGAAAATCTATCCAACCTTGTCTTAAATCTATTTACTGAGGTAGCCTCCACTGCTTCATTGGGCAGAGAATTCCACAGATTCTCTGTGAATAGCAGTTTCTTAACATCTCCATCCTAAATCTACTCCCTCGAATCTAGAGGCTATGTCGACATAGTCTTCCACATAAAGCTCCATTTTTATTTCATCTATATGCCATGATAAAACAGTGATAATCTGATTCTGATTTGATTCTTATTCTGATCTTCTCATTGCCACATTGCTTGCAGTGTCTGAATTACCACCAAGTATTTCACATGACAACAATAGCATGCTATAGAAGGAGTAAATCTTTCAGGAGATTCTGATCACCATTAAAGTACAATATCGCTGATATTCTTCAGTATTATTTCATTTCTGTCAACAGAAAAGTAGACTTGCAGTGACATTAGCTCTTTTTAATTAAGTCGAAAGCTTTGGCTCAGATTCAGGGAACGAAGCCGGAGTTGGCTTTAAACATGGAATCTTCCTATTCCCCACGGACGAGTGCCTCAGCGTGTTTACAGAGCAAGATGTGCAAGGAACCTCAAATTAGAAGTCATTTAAAAACACTCACTAAAGGCTGCACGCTGTCCTATTGAGAATGCAAAGTTTGGAAGGACAGTTAATTAAGTTTCCTTTGTGGACAATAGACTTTTGGAATGTTAATTTACGGGAAACATCAAATTAACTGGTCTTTGTCAGTGGAAGGGAATAATGAGATTTTGTAATCCTCCACAGATGGATATTGTTCGCTATTTAATCTCCAATGAGTGAATTAAATAGATTCATCTCTCCTTAGACTCACTGTTACTGAATGCAATTTACAAATAAGTGTTTGAGGTCTTATTTTCATTAATGGTTAGCTGCTCCTCCCCCAAGCCTGAGCCAAAAGTTAGGACTGATGCCAATAAATACTGGATGTCTTCAGGCAAAAGAGTCAAAGGGCAACAGTCAGTAATTCTGTCTCGTCCATGGCCAAATCCGTAAATTCTTCATATACCTCACTGGATTCACCAGGAAAGTTCAATCCTTCCACAAGAGCAGAATATAGTATTAATGGTAAGACTCTTGGCAATGTGGCGAATCAGAGGGATCTTGGGATCCGAGTCCATAGGATGCTCAAAGCAGCTGCTCAGGTTGATGCTGTGGTTAAGAAGGCGTACAGTGAATTGGCCTTCATTAAACGTGGAATTGAATTTAGAAGCCGAGAGGTAAAGTTGCAGCTATATAGGACCCTGGTCAGACCCCATTTGCAGTACAATGTGGAAGCCATAGAAAAGGTGCAGAGGAGATTTACAAGGATGTTGCCTGGATTGGGGAGCATGCGTTATGAGAATAGGTTGCGTGAACTCGGCCTTTTCTCCTTGGAGCGAAGGAGGATGAGAGGTGACCTGATAGAGGTGTATAAGATGATGAGAGGCACTGATCGTGTGGATAGTCAGAGGCTTTTTCCCAGGGCTGAAATGGTTGCCACAGGAGAACACAGGTTTAAGGTACAGGGGAGTAGGTACAGAGGAGATGTCAGGGGTAAGTTTTTTTACTCAGAGAGTGGTGAGTGTGTGGAATGGGCTGCCGACAACAATGGTGGAGTCGGATACATTAGGGTCTTTTAAGAGCTATCTTTTGGATAGGTACATGACTCTTAGAAAAATAGAGGGCTATGGCGAAGTCTGGTAACTTCTAATCTAGGGACATGTTCGGCACAACTTTGTGGGCTGAAGAGCATGTATTGTGCTATAGGTTTTCTGTGTTTCTATTTATGTTTAAGAGATACAGAGAGGGGAGACTGGTAAAATTATGGAAAATCGGTAACAGATTCAACCCTCGTTCTCTATTCATCACTCTAACCTTTCATTTCTTCTCATCTGCCATTTACTTCCCCATTTACTTCTCTTCCTTCCTTTTCTCCCATGGCCCACTCTCCTCTCCTATAAGATTCTTTCTTCTCCAGTTCTTGAGCTTTCTGTCTGCACCTATCATCTTTCAGCTGGCCTCCTTCCCCTCCCTCCATCTTTTTATTCTGGTGTCTTCCCCCTTCCTTCTCAAATCTTCCCCCCACTGGCATGAAAAAGAAAAAAAACAAAACTTGCAAACCCCAACCACCCCCAACAGCCCCACCACTGCCTCCCCCACACTCAAAAGTTAACAGATCACCCACATGGAAACCAGCAGCTGGAACATCAAAAAGCCAAAAAGACCATCTCTCGCAAAAAAAAAGGCGACAATACCATCAAATCCCTCAACTTCCTCCTTCGCAAAAGAACAGTGACAATAACATTAAATCCCTCAACCTCCTCCTTTGCAAAAAAACAACGGCAATAACATCAAAGCCCCCACCTCCACCCTCACAGAAAAAACAGAGACAATAGCATCAAAACCACCCAAACCACTCTCGCACACAAAAAGCTAACAGAATATTTGAACCTTTGAATGTCTTATGATCTTATCTCTAACCACAGAATGAGGATACATTCTTCAAAGAGCTTAATAGCAAGATAGTTCATATATGATGCTGATATCATTAGATCTTATGCACATTATGTACAACAGGGTAAGGAGTGAGTTTTTCTTAATGCCCAGTCTGTAAAATTTCCATATTGACTTACAACTCTTCTGGATATAATTTGGAGTCCAAATGATTCCTTGTATAAATATAATTGTTATTTGATATTATGATTTAGACATTTCACTTTGTATGATGAGAAAGTGGACTAACTATTTGGCCAATCACAAGAATTGTTAAATTGCTGATGGAGAAATACAAGCTCAAATCCAAACTTTGCTGCCCATATACGAAGCTGAGATACATCCTGGGATGCACTGGGACCCACCATCAGTGACGTAACCTCAGATCACTGGGTTTCAACATCTCGCCTTGTCGACCCAGCCCGAGTTGATCAGGCCCCGGCTTGTGTCCCAGCATCGTGGGTCCATCACACCTCTTGATCCATAGCCATCTGAGGCTCGCTCAGCAGCCTCCATGACAGACCTGCTCTGCTGGCTCCTTTCTTTGCAGCCCCTGGAATGCGATGCAGAGAGTGGGTAATGAGCAGCCAGCAAAACACTATAGGCTCACATCATGCCCTCCATCTCTCAGAAAAAATACTGATAATAGTTACCAAAAACCAACTGAATTGTTATAACTTAGCTAATTCATACCAAAAAAAATCAGGAAAGGTAATCTGCTGTCTTTATTTAGTTTGAACAGTATGTGCCTTCAGTCCTACCACTGTGGTTAACTCTTCAGATAAGAGACCATTGCGTCTGGACAATGAAAACAGGCAGAACCAGTGATATCTGAAGTCACCAGAAGAACATGGTGCCTGCAAAAAAAGGACCAAGAGAAACATCCTCCAGACTGTTCACAAAACTATTTCTTTCACTTCCTTTACATCTTATTTTTCTTCTAAATGTTATTCTGCTACTGTTGCTGCCTGCGATCTGCATTTTGGTGGTGTGTTTTCGGACCGATTGAGCGATCTGGTATTTTGCTCACTCTGAGGGAGTCCGCTGAGGCATGTGGCCTCAAGATCAAGAGGCCTGTTTTTCTTTGAATGGGTTCTATGGTTGTCATTGTTTTGTGGCTGTCTGCGGGTAGACTAAGCTCAGGGCCGTATATTGTACATGTAGTTCGAGTTTGATTTAAGATTAGCTTTATTTTCACATGTACATCAGAACATCAAAGCAGACAGTGAAACTAAAAACAGGAATGAAAGGCTTGTCATATGAAAAGTATTTGATGGCTCTGGACCTGTATTCACTAGAATTCAGAAGAATGAGGGGTGAACTAATTGGAACCTATCAAATGGTAAAAAGACTTGATGAAGTGGATGTGGAGAGGATGTCTCTTATGGTGGAGGGGTCTAAAATCAGAGGACACAGCCTCAGACAACTGTAACTGCATTTTGCAACTCAAGATTTAACATTCAAGATTCAAGATTGTTTATTGTCATTCTTCAGTACACAAGTGTAAAGGAGAACAAAATGTTTGTTACCTCAGATCTGGTGCAGAATAAAAAAAATAAGCATAAAACGGCAATAAATATAAATATAAAAGCAATCCTATAAAACACAATCTACAAGAAACTGTTGAGTGTGCCCATAAATACATATGATTATCTGATATATATATATAGCCTGATTGTATGTACATAAAATAAGGCTTGGTGCAGAAGTACCTGAACATAAGGTGACTCTGACAGGAAATGATATGCATGGATTCCTCAAGGGAAAATCTTGCCCGACAAATCTGTTGGAATTCTTTGAAGAAATAACAAGCAGGATAGACAAAGGAGAATCAGATGATGTAGTGTACTTGGATTTTCAAAAGGCCTTTGACAATGTGTCACACATGAGGCTGCTTAACAGGCTATGAGCCCGTGGTATTACAGGAAAGATTCTAACATGGATAAAGCATTGGCTGATTGGCAGGAGACAAAGAGTGGGAATAAAGGGAGCCTTTTCTCGTTGGCTGCCGATGACTAGTGGTGTTCCGCAGGTGTATGTGTTGGGACTGATTCTATTTACGTTGTACATCAATGATTTGGATGATGGGATGCATGCCTTTTTTTACAAAATTTGCAGATGGTACAAAGATAGGTGAATGGGCAGGTAGTTTTGAGGAAGAAAAGAGGCTACAGAAGGACTTAGACAGATTAGGAGAATGGCAAAGAACAGCAGAATATGGTATTAACGGTAAGACTCTTGGCAGTGCGGAGGATCAGAGGGATCTTGGGGTCCGAGTCCATAGGATGCTCAAAGCAGCTGCACAGGTTGACTCTGTGGTTAAGAACACGTACGGTATATTGGCCTTATAAGGTAGGGATATGTTCGACACAACTTTGTGGGCCGAAGGACCTGTGTTGCGCTGTAGGTCTTCTATGTTTCTAAGTGGCAGATGGAATATAATGTTGGGAAGTGTATGGTCATGTGCTTAGGTAGAAGAAATGAAACAGTTGACTATTTTATAAATGGAGAGAAAATACAAAAATCTGAAGCACAAATGGACTTAGGAGACCTTGTGCAAGATTCCCCAAAGGCTCATTTGCAGGTTGAGTCTGTGGTGAGGACGGCAAATGCAATGTTAGCGTTCATTTCAAGAGGACTAGAATATAAAAGCAAGGATGTAATGCTGAGACTTTATAAAACACTGGTGAGGCCTCACTTGGAGTATTGTGAGCAGCTTTGGGCTCCTTATCTTAAAATGGATGTGCTGAAACTTGAAATGGTTCAAAGGAGGTTCATAAAAATGATTCCAATTGTAATGAAGGACTTCAATATGCAAGGGGATTGGGAAAACTGGGTTGGTGAAGGATTGCAAGAGAAGGAATTTGTTGAACGCCTATGAGACAGCTTTATAGATCAGCTTGTGTGTGAGCTTACTAAGGGAAAGACTATCTTAGATTGGGTGTTGTGTAATAACCCAGATCATATTAGGGAGCTTAATGTAAAGAAACCCTTAGGAGGCAGTGACCATAATATGATTGAAATTATTCTACAATTTGAGAGGGAGAAGCATAAGTCTCAGTTATCAGTATCAAATGGAATAAAGGGAATTCCAGAGGCTTGAGAAAGGAACTTGCCCGGGTGGATTGGAGAGGGATACTGACGTGGATGATGGCCTGAAGTTTCTGGGAATAGTTCACAAGACGCAGGATAAATATGTCCCACAGAAGAAGAAGTTATCAAATGGCAGTTCTAGGCAATCGTGGCTGACAAGAGAGGTTAAGCACTGCATAAAAGCCAAGGAAAGGGCATATAAGGTAGCTAAAGTGAGTGGGAAGTTGGATCATTTGGAAGTTTTTAAAATCCAAAAAAGAACTAAAAGAAAGCTATAAGAAGGGAAAAGATTAAATATAAGGGAAAATTTCGGGTAGATGGAGCTTGTCAGCCTGGGAAAGCAGTCCATCTAAGAGAGGAAAAACTCTGATTTCAAACCTCCACTGCCTTCCGGCCATACCCACTCATGGGAAAGGGTTCAGGAGTGAACCCTGAAGACATATCCGGGGCTGGAGTCCCTCAGGCAGTCCGACGTTGCCTTCGACCTCGTTCTGGCAACTTCTGCGACAACACTGGTGCTTAGCTGCATTGGCCCTTGCCCTTCCCTTGGACAACATCAGTGGCGTGGAGAGGGGAGACTTGCTGCATGGGCAACAGCCAGTCTTCCATACAACCTTGCCCAAGCCTGCGTCCTGGAGAGGGCGCAGATCCATTGTCTGACGAGACTAACGGATGCCTCACAAGGGCAAAATAGCCAATAATACAAAGCAGGATACCAAAAGTTTTTTCAATTATATGAAGAGTAAAAGGGAGGTGAAAGTTGATATTGGACCATGGGAAAATGATGCTGGTGAGGCAGTCATAGGGGAAAAAGAAATGGCATATGAATTTAATGGGCATTTTGCATCAGTCTTCACTATGGAAGACAGTAGTAGTGTGCGTGTCAGGAAGCAGGAGTGAGAACCATTGCCATTACAAAGGAAAAAGTGCAAGGCAGACTGAAAGGTCTTAAGGTGGATGAGTCACCTGGACCAGCTGGACTGCATCCCAGAGTTCTGAGAGAGGTTACTGAAAAGATAATGGATGCAGTGGTCATGATCTTTCAAGAATCATGATTCTGGCATGGTTCCAGAGGACTGGAAAATTGCAAATTTTACTCCACTCTTTCATAAGGGAGGAAGCAAAAGAAAAGAAATTATAGGCCAGGTAGCCTAACCTCAGTGGTTGGGAAAGTGTTGGAGTTTATTATTAAGGGTGAGGCTCTGGGGTACTTGGAGGCTAATGATAAAATAGGTCAAAGTCAGCATGGTTTCTGTGAAGGGAAATCTTGCCTGACAAACTGTGTTCCGCAAGGAAGTAACAAGCAGGGTGGACAAAGGAGAAGTAATGGATGTCATTGACTTGGATCTTCAGAAGGCATTTGATAAGGTGCGACACATGAGGCTGCTTAGTAAAATAAAACCCTACGGCTTTGCAGGAAACATACTGGCACGGATAGAGGAATGCCTGACAGGCAAGAGGTAGTGAGTCGGATTAAAAGGGCCTTTTCTAGGGCTGGTGGTATTCCTCAGGGGTCAGAATTGGGACCGCTACTTTTCACATTGTTTGTCAATGATTTAGATAATGGAATTGATGGCTTTGTGGCAAAGTTTGCAGATGATAGAAAGATAGGGGGAGGGATAGGTAGAGCTGAGGAAGCAATGTGATTGCAGCAGTGTTTAGACAAGTTGGAAGAATGGGCAAAAAAGTAGGAGGTGGAATGCAGTGTTGGGAAATGTATGATAATGCATTTCGGTAAAAGGAACGATAGTGCAGACTATTATCTAAATG
Organism: Hemitrygon akajei; assembly: GCF_048418815.1. NCBI lineage: Eukaryota > Metazoa > Chordata > Chondrichthyes > Myliobatiformes > Dasyatidae > Hemitrygon > Hemitrygon akajei. The sequence goes on along the minus strand of NC_133138.1, from coordinate 35,175,562 downwards.
GGGAGAAAAGTCAAACATCAGAGGTGCATATTTCTGAAGCGACATTGAACCAATGGACACTACCTCACTACTTTTTTGCATTATTGAAATCAAGTATATACTCTTACTGCAATTCAGTTTTTATTATTATATATTGCAATGTACTGTTGCTGTACAACAAGAAATTTCACGACATATGCCGGTGACGTTAAACTTGATTCTGATTCAACGTTATGTTTGATTGTTTAGCTACACTGCATTTCCTCTGATGCTGCAATACCACATTATGAATTCTGGTTTCTTTTTACTCTCTCGATGTATTTAAACTCAATGGCCACTTTATTAGGTACACCTGTGCACATGTCCGTGAATGCAAATATCTAATCAGCCAATCTTGTGGCAGCAACTCAACACATAAAAGCATGCAGAGATGGTCAAGAGTTTCAGTTGTCGTTCAGATCAAACAGCAGAATGGAGAAGATATGTGACCTAAGTGACTTTGACCATGGAATGATTGTTGGTTTCAAAAACTGCCAACCTCCTTGGGATTTTCATGCACAATAATCTCTGAAGTTTACAGAGCATGGGGTGGAAAACAAAAAAAAACATCCAGTGAGCAGATCTGAGGGCAAAAATTTTTAATGAGAGAGGAGAATGGCCAGAATGGTTCAATCTGCCGGGAAGGTGTCAGTAACTCAAATAACCACACTTTACAGCAATGATGTGCAAAAGAGCACGTCTGAATGCACAACATGTTGAACCTTGAAGTGGCTGGACTACAGCAGCAGAAGCCCATGAACATGCACACAGTGGCCTCTTTATTAGGTACAGGAGTTACCTAGTAAAATGGCCATTGGGTACGTATTCTGCATTCTTTTTTCTTTTTACTAGTTCAATGCACGTTTATTTATGTATTTATTTGTTTGTTTGTTTATTTATTTATTTATTAGTTATTTTGAGATACAACATGGAATAGGCCTTTCTGGCTCCTTGAGCCATGCCACTTAGCAATCCACCAATTTACCCCTAGCTTAATCATGGGACAATTTGCAATGATCAATTAACCTACTAACCAGTACATCTTTAGGAAGAAGGTACAGGAGCCTCAGGATTCACACCATCAGGTTCAGGAACAGTTATTACCCCTCAGCTATCAGCTCTTGAACCAGAATGGATAACTTCACTCGCCCATTACTGAACTTTGGACTCTATAGACTCACTTTTAAGGACTTGTCATCTCATGCTCTCGAAATTTAATGCTTATCTATTTATTACTATTATTCCTTTTTATTTGCATTTGCACAGCTTGTTATCTTTTGCATACTGGTTGTCCACCCTGTTGACTGCGCTCTTTCACTGATTCTATAATGGTTATTGGATTTGTTGAGTATGACCACAAGAAAATGAATCTCAGGTCTGTATATAGTGACATATATGTACTGGATAATAAATTTACTTTGAACTTTTTAACTTGTCCTAATTCAATGCATTATCATGGTGTAAGAGCAGTTGTTGTCCTCTCCATGCCTTCTGGCACATAGGGCAGTAACCTTGCTGTTTATCTGCTTTTTATATGGTTGAGTAGCCAGGTCGATGCTCAACCCAGCACAGATAGTAAGCTTGCAAGGAGCTGGCGAGATTCGAACGCGGGACCCCTCACCTCGAAGTCCAGTGCTAATGCCACTGCACCACCAGTCGGCTTATATGTAGACTGTAGGGAAGACAAGATCCTCACTGTATCTCGATAACAATAACAAACCAATTTAACACTTTAAGTAACACCATCGAAGTCAGATGTGAAATTCTGCCATGGCTGAAAGGGCTATTTAGGGCCTTGGATGGTGGTGAGAGGTGTAGGGGCAACAGCAACACGTTGCATGGTTACTGGGGTGAGCCTCTCTTTCCAGCTTACCCCTGTCAAAATGTCAAATGCTTTCATACACAGTACCTGGAACTGTGCTTTCTCTGTACAAGGTTTCTGATGGCTTTGACTCACAAATTACTTTATCAATTGTAGAACTATCCAGGGCAGCACAAAAATATCAGGAATGTTCTATTTGGTATCGCTTTATTACCGTCTCATGTACCAAGTACAGTGAACTACTTTTGTCTATGTACTACCCGGCCCGATCAAGGTATATGCATAGTGGTTAGTGGAACACTATTCCAGCTTGGGGCATTGGAGTTCCAAGTTCAGTTCCATTGTCTTCTTTAAGCAAGGTTGTATGTTCCTTCTTGTGTGCACCCGGGTTTCCTCCGGGTGCTCCGGTTTCCTCTGACAGCCCAAAGTTCAAAGTTCAGATTTGAAAGTAAATTTATTATCTAAGTACTTATATGTCACCATATACAATCCTGGGATCGATTTTCTTCGGGCATACTCAATAAATCCATAATAGAGTAATAACCATAATGGAATCAATGACAGACTGCACCGGCTGGGTGTTCAACCTGTGTGCGAAAGACAACAAACTATACAAATGCACAAGAAAGAAATAATAATAATAAATATTCAATAAGTATCAAGAACATGAGATGAAGAGTCATGAAAATGAGTCTATAGGTTCTGGGAACATTTCAATGATGGCAACAGTGAGAAGAGAGCATGACCTGGGTGGTAGGGGTCCTTGAGGATGGATGCTACTTTCCTGCATCAACACACCATGTAGATCGGCCCAATAACAAAATACAGAATAAAGTGTTACAGCTGCAGAAAAAGAGCAGTATACGCAGACAATAAGGTCATGATGAGGTTAAATGCGAGGTTAGCAGTCCAACTTATTGTATTATAGAACCATTAAATAGTGGAGTACAAGCAGTCCTTCAGCTTGCTGGTATGTGCCTTCAGGCTTTAGTACCTGCTGCTGATGGGAGGGGTGGGGGAAGAAGAGAGAATATTACTTATTGCATCTGGTGGTTCTGCTGTGCACTCCTCCACATCACGGATTGGGAGACTGCTCTGTCAGGAATCCATCTGTTGTACCAGCAAGGATCTCCCGTTGGCCAGCTATTTTAACTCCATGTCCCATTCTCACACTAACATGTCTGTCCACAGGTACTTGAGTGAGTAGAGCATGGAGGAATAGGGAATTAATTCAGGTGGAGATGTGATAGTGATTGACACAAGTGTGATGGGCTGAAGGTCCTCTTCTTATGCTGAACAACTCCATGATTCTAGAACTCTTACTTTCTCTAGTGGACTTACGGTTAGCCTGCAAGTCCACTCGGGAAGACAGAGGTCTGATGTCTACAAGTCTGTGGGTCCACTTTGGATTGCAGGCCTGGGGTTCACCTCACCTAGAGTTGGAATTTCCCCCTCATAATCCCTTTAAATATTTCACCTTGCATCCTTTAATGATTCTTCCAGTTCTCGTCTCACCCAAACTCTGTGGAGAAAGCCAGCTTGCATTTACTGTATCTATACCCCTCATAATTGTCTATCAAATCTCCCCTCATTCTCCTATGTTCCAGGGACCTTTCTCTACAACTCAGGTCCTGAAGTCCCAGGAACATCCTTAGAAATTTACTCCATATTCTTTCTATGTATTGTTATCTTTCCTGTATGTAGGTGACCAAAAATGCATAGAATACTGTACTCTAAATTTGGCCTTACCAATGTCTTATACAACTTCTACCATAATATCTCAATTCCTGTACTCAGTAATCAGATTTATGAAAGCCAATGTGCCAAAAGCTCTCTTATCTACCTGTGTTGCCACTTAAGAAACATAGAAAACCTACAGCACAATACAGGCCCTTCAGCCCACAATGCTGTGCCAAACATGTACTTACTTTAGAAATTACCTAGGGTTACCCATAGCCCTCTACTTTCTAAGCTCCATGTACCTATTCAGGAGTCTCTTATCCGCCTCCACCACCGTTGCTGGCATCTCCTCTATACCTACTTCCAAGAACCATAAAATTGTGCCCTCTCGTGTTAGCCGTGGGAAAAAAGCCTCTGACTATATTCATGATGAATTCTATGCACTTCTGTCAATTCACCTCTCATCCTCCACTACTCCAAGGAGAAAAGGACGAGTTCACTCAACCTATTCTCATAAGGCATGCTCCCCAATCCAGGTAACATCCTTGTAAATCTCCTCTGCACCCTTTCTATGGCTTCCACATCCTTCCTGTAGTGAGGCGACCAGAACTGAGCACAGTACTCCAAGTGGGGTCTGACCAGGGTCCTATATAGCCATAACATTACCTCTCAGCTCTTAAACTCAATCCCATGGTTGATGAAGGCCAATGCACCATACGCCTTCTTAACCACACAGTCGACTTGCGCAGCAGCTTTGAGCGTCCAATGGACTAGGATCCCAAGATCCCTCTGATCCTCCACACTGCCAAAAGACTTATCATTAACATGATATTCTGCTTTCATATTTGACCTACCAGAAATGAACCACATAACACTTGTCTGGGTTGAACTCCATCTGCCACTTCTCAGCCCAGCTTTGTGTCCTATCAATATCCCGCTGTAACCTCTGACAGCTCTCTACACTATCCACAACACCTCCAATCTTTGTTTCATCAACAAACTTACTAACCCATCCCTCTACTCCTTCATCCAGCTCATTTATAAAAATCATAAAGAGAAGGGGTCCCAGAACAGATCCCTGAGGCACACCACTGGTCACCGACCTCCATGCAGAATATGACCCATCTACAACCACTCTTTGCCTTCTGTGAGCAAGCCAATTCTGGATCCATAAAGCAAGGTCCCCTTGGATCCCATGCCTCCTTACTTTCTCAATTAGCATTGGAATGGGGTACCTTATCAAATGCCTTGCTGAAATCCATATACACTACATCTACTACTTACCTTCAACAATGTGTTTAGTCACATCCTCAAAAAATTCAATCAGGCTTGGAAGGCATGACCTGCCTTTGACAAAGCCATGCTGAGTATTCCTAATCATATTATGTCTTTTCCAAGTGTTCATAAATCCTGTCTCTCAAGATCTTTTCCATCAACTTACCAACCATTGAATTAAGACTCATTGGTCCATAATTTCCTGGGCTATCTCTACTCCCCTTCTGGAATAAAGGAACAACATATGCAACCCTCCAATCCTTCGGAACCACTCCCGTCCCATTGATGATGCAAAGATCATAGCCAGTATTTATGCTCCATAAAGCAATACTGCTTTATGGAGCAGTATTCCTAGATCCTTTTGTTCTACATTCCTCAGTGCCTATCACTCTTCATTTAAGTCCTACCCTGGTTTGTTCTCCCAAAGTGTAACATTCCACAGCTATTCAACACCCTTAGGCCTTTCAATATCCAATAGATTTTAATCGGATACCCTGTCACGTGAAAGACGTGACATGGAAATTGGACCAATGGATAATTATCATGGATCACAATCGGTAGTACAGGATGTCACAGCATCAAAGAGAACGGGTTTGAGATTGAAGGCATTTGTTTTATCATGTAGGTGGAATAGAAATGTGGCAAGAATTTAAGGTATGGAGTTGACAGTGATTTGCCAGTTCTCTTGCTCTATAGGGTTGAAATAGAAGGTAGCTAGTAAATTTCTTATGTGGAACAGGAGATCACGGAACTTTTCCCATTCTGTGACTGCATCTCATGATTACGTTGATAGAAAGCAGCCTTCAATTATTATTTCCTGTGAGAAGACTTTGTAGGATGCCTCTGGTGCCAGCTTCATAAAGACAGTGGCAGTGAATCAGAAGATTAAATTGAATAATTGAACATTGATTACCTGAACTTCTGATAATTTTTCCCCAACCCCCTTCCCTCTTCTTCAATTTCCCACTTTGCATCCCCCGCACTTACCTCTTCTCTTCTCTTCTCCTCATCTGCCTATCACCTCCCAGGTGTCCCTCCTCCTGCCCTTTCTCCCATGGTCCCTCCCTTCTCCTATCTGATTCCTTCTTCACCAGCCCCTTACCTTTTCCACATTATTATCTCCCAGCTTCTTATTTCATCACCCCTCCCCCACCCATCTGCTCTCATCTATCACTTTCTAGTTGGTACTCACCCACCTTCTTATTCTGGCTTCATCCCCACCACTTCCTTTTCAGTCCTGATGAAGGGTCTTGGGCCGGAATGTTGACTGTTTATTCTTGCTGCCTGACCTGGTTAGTTCCTCTAACATTTTGTTTGTGTTGCTTTGGATTTCCAGCATCTGTCAAATTATTCCAAAGTAAAGTGAATTAAAAGCTAGAAGGCATAAAATTTAAGGTAAGTGGGGAAAGCTTTAAAAGGGTTTTGAAGTGCAACTTCTTCACAAGGAGGGTAGTACATATAAGGAATAAGCTGCAATAAGAAGTCGTTGAAGCTGGTATATTAAAATATTCAAACAGCAATTGGACTATAACATAAATAAGAAAATTTTAGAATAATTCTGGCTAAAACATGGGCAAATAGGATGAGCTGACACATATGAGCAGCTTGATTGGCATGGACAAGTTGGGCTGAAGAGGTAACATGGGCTCTTGATCTCACAATCTATCTCATTATAATCTTGTACCTTATTGTCTATTTTACTTTCTTTGTAGCTGTTACACATTCTTCTGCATTGTTCTAACTCAATCATTATCATCATCATTATTTGCCATATAATATGATGTAGGTAATTATCATCTTCCATCAGTCTTTAATCTGAGAAGGTCTAAAACACTCTTCAAAATTTTTTGCCTGTCCATCCTTTGATGTAACTCATTAATGTCATGTGCTGTCAACTGCAACTTTTTCTTCCATCAATTTTTCCCATTACTACAAGATGTTCGAGCTTCTCTTTCCTCTGTACATGTCCCAGAAATTCCAGCTGCCGTTTCCTGATTGATGATATCATCTTGATTTTTATTCTGGATTTTCACACTTCCTCATTTGTTCTTCTGTCCTTCCACAAAATTCTCATCAATCTTCTCAAAAAACACATTTCTGCTGCTTCAGTTCTTCCCTCACTTTGCTTTGAGATTGCCCACCATTCGCTTCCATATGTTTGCGTGGAATGAACGTAGCACCACAACACTCTTGAGTTTCATACCTGTAGAAATGATGTTATTCTTTAGTATCTTGCTCAAATGCACAAAGGTGCATTTAGCAATCCCAATACTCCTCTTAATTTCAACCTCAGCCCTACCATCAAATGTTATCATGCTCCCTAAGTAATTGAACTTATATGTTTGTTTAATTTTTTTGTTTCCCAAATTCAATTTGCATTTCTGTATTTCTCTCTTCTTTGTGACAGACATGCATTTGTTCTTCTTGCAGTTGACAGTCAATTCTCAATATATTGTGTAATAATATGATCTGTATGACCAGTATGCAAGACAAGCTTTTCACTCTATCTCGGTACATGTGACAATAATTAACCAATTCCATTTCCAGTTCCAGTCCTGGATCCATTCCGTATTCCTCCATGGCTCTTCGACTCTCATCCAATAATTGCCAGAGTATTGTCATTAATATATCCTCATCCATCTTCTACATAGTTACCTTTGGTGTGGGCCCTTTTCTTACTTCACACTTTTGCAAGAAACAGGAGCAGAACTGACCATAGAGCCCTTTGAATCTCCTGTAAATGGATTGCTTATTTTCTACCTGTGGAAAACTTGTGCCAAGATAAACAATTGCAAAGTTACACCCATCACTGGCTGACTCCAATGCCAGTGGTAGGAGGTCCTGCCTCAAGAAGGTGACATCCATCATTAGAGATCCTCACCATCTAGGCCATGCCATCTTTCAACAGTGCCATTGGGCAGGAGCACATAGGCCTGAAGTCCCACACCACCAGGTTCAAGAACAGCTACATCCTTTCAATCTCTTAATTCTTGAACAAATTTGCACAAACCGAATCACTCGAGTTTAGTTACACAATAACCCCTTTGATCATCATCATCATTATGTTGCATGTCGTATGACATGGGCAAACATGGTCTCCCATCTGTCCCTAATCTGTGAGGGATCGCTGCCTGTGGGGAAGAACCCCCTCCCCCCCCCCCCCCACACACACACTGCTATTCCCATTGCTTTATTATCCAGAAGTGGTTTGTCATTGCCTCCTCTAGGCACAGTTTTATAAGACGAATGACCCCAGCCATTATCAATACTCTTCAGAGAATGTCTGCCTGCTGTCAGTGGTCGCATAACCAGGACTTGTGATCTGCACTAGCTGCTCATACAATCATTCACAACCTGCTCCCATGGCTTCATGTGACCCTGATCAGGGGGGCTAAGCAGGTGCTGCACTTTGCCCAAGGGTGACCTGCAGGCTAGCGGAGGAAAGGTGAGCCTTACACCTCCCTTGGTAAAGACAGATTTTCACCCAGCAGCCCCCTTGATCATTTTTACTAAAAAGAACATTTTGTTTCATGCTAATTGTATTCTTTCTTACAAATGTTTTGTTTTATTTATGTGGTTGTGAAGCTGCTGCAAGGAAGTTTTTCAATGCAACTGTGCGTACATATTTTTCTACAGATGACAATGAATGTCTTCGACCTTGACTCTCCTGCTCCTCAACGCCAGTCCATTCCTCCTGCTCTGGTGATCACTTCACTGTTCAAAGACTTGCCAATTTTAAACTCTGCTCTGTTCAGCACACTTCCCTGCCTTTTATTAGCACAATTTTTGCTGACCACTGCATGTATCACAGCCAGCTGAACAGAACAGAGCGTTTGTCACTTTTACTGTTAAATAACAATTCCATGGCCAAGAGGTATGAAATGAACGTTATTATAAGTGTTTGACTATTTTCCTTTGATTAAAATTTTCAAATCTGGAAAGCACAGAAAAGTATGTCCACTATGAATGAAGTAATACCTCCATTTACCAGCAGCTTTCCAGCATTCAACACCCTTTCCTTCCAATTCTGGGTCTAGTCTGTGAGAGACCAAACTACCAACCTACATTGGGACCAGTGAACACATCATGAATGGCAGTGATGCTTCACTCCTAGATGAGCTCAAAGCCTTCTATGCTCACTTTGAAAGGGAGAATAAAACTACAGCTATGAGGATCCCTGCAGCACCCGGTGACACTGTGACCTCTGAAGCTGAAGTCAGATCATCTTTCAAGAGGATGAATCGTTGTAAGGTAACAGACGCCGATTGTGCACCTGGTAGGGCTCTGAAAACCTGTGCCAACCGACTGGCGGATGTTTTCAAAGACATTTTCAATATCCCATTGCTACAGTCCCACCCACTTCAAAACGGCAACAATTATACCAGTGCCCAAGAGGATCTAGGTGAGTTTCCTTAACAGCTATCTTCCAGTAGCACTCTGGTCTACAGTGATGAAGTGCTTTGAGAGGTTGGCTAAAAGACCACAAGACCATAAGACATAGAAGCAGAATTAAGCCATTTGGCTGATAAGTCTGCTCTACCATTCAATCATGGCTGAGTCTTTTCTCCCACCCAGAATCTCTATCGCTACCTCTTTCAAATCCCTTGGGTGCAGTTCACCTGGTCCAGGTGACTTATGTCCACTTAGGTCTTTCAACTTTCTGAGCAACTTCTCCCTTGAAATAGTAACTGCACTCACTTCTCTTCCCTCGCAGCCTTCAACACCTGTCCTTCTCAGGGCATGTCTTCCACAGTGAAGACTGATGCAAAATACTCAATTAGTCCATCTGCCATCTCCTTGTTCCCCGTTCTTATTTCTCCAACCTCATTTTGAAAAAAAGTTTTGACTATCCACTTTGATATTATTTGCTAGCTTGCTTTCATATTTTATCACTTCCCTCCAATTGTTTCTTTTAGATGCTCTCTGAAGGTTTTTAAGAGCTCCATCCTCCATCTTTCTGCAAATTTTTGCTTTGTTGTATGCCCTCTCTTATGCTTTTACATTAGCTTTGACATCCCTTGCCAGCCACGCATTCCTGTACTATTTTGCCGTTTGAAAATTTCTTCATCTCTGCATCTTCATTTTTGGAATACATCTATCCTGCACCTTCCTTATTTTTCCCAGAAACGCACGCCGTTGCTGGTTGCTGGTTGCTGGTTGGCTGTCCTCTCTGCCAGCATCTCCTTCCAATTTACTTTGGCTGACTTCTCTCTCATACCACTGTAATTTCCTTTACTCCACTGAAATACTGCTACATCAGACTTTACTCTCTCCCTATCAAATTTTAAGTTGAACTAAATCATATTGTGATCACTGCCTCTAAAGGGTTCTTTTAACTTAAGCTCCCAAAGTCGAGGATCCAGTTATGCCTAGAATCAACTTCTTCCTCAGCAAGTACCTGGACCTACTGCAATTTGCCAATTGCCACAACAGGTCTATGGCGGATGCAATCACATTTGCTCTTCACGCAGCCTTAGATCATCTGGACAATCCTAATACTTTTGTCAGGCTGCTGCTTGTTGACTACAGCTCAGCATTTAATATAATCCTTCTGCCAGGTCTGATCAAAAAGCTCCATAACCTGGCCTCTGTACCTCTTACTGAAACTGAGTTCTCGGTTTCTTTACAGGAAGACCACAGACCGTGCAGATCGGAAATAACAACTCCATTCACTGATAATCAACACTGGTGCACCTCAGGCATGTGTGCTTAGCTTGCTACTCTACTCTTTCTGTTCCATTTCTATGTCGCTAGGCACAGCTTAAATGAAATCCATGAATTTGCTAACATTACAACTATTGTTGGCAGAATTTCAGCTGGTGACGAAAAGGCATACAAGAGCAAGTTATTTCAGCCAGTTGAGTAGTATCACAGAAATGACCTTGCATTCAGTATTAGGAAGACCAATAAGCTGATTGTGGACTTCAGAAAGGATCAAATGGGGAAATATACACCGTCCTCATAAAGGTGTCAGGACTGGAAGGGACGAGCAATTTCAAGTTCCTGGGTGTCAACAACTCTGCAGATTTACCCATGCCCAACATATTTCTTCAATAGCCATGAAGAGGAACAACAATTTGGTGTTCCAGACCATGATGTAACTAGTTACGATGCTTTTAATAGCAGATCTGCAAAAATTTGCTTATTCATATGCTGAATGTCCTTAGCCTTCTAATGAAAGTAAAATTTGAAACCAAATCAGAATCAGCTTTAAAATCACTGACATTTGTCGTTTGTGACAGCAATACAATGCAAAACATTAAAAAATCACAATAAGAAATATATATATAAATTAAATATAAAAACTAAATTAAAAATATATAAAAATTAAATTAAATAACTAGTGCAAAAACAGTGCAAAGAAATGAAATAATTTCCATGGGTTGGTTCATTATTTATTCAAACATCTAATAGTGGAGAGGAAGAAGCTGTTCGTAAAACATTGAGTGTGTGTCTTCAGGCTCTTGTACCTCCTCCTTGATGGTAGAAATAAGAAGAATGCACATTTTGGGTGATGGGGTCCTTAATGCTGCATGCTGCCTTTTGGAGGCATTGTCTTTTGAAGGTATCCTTGATGCTGAGGAGGATAGTGCTCATGGTTCATTTTGCAACCCTTTACAATTTTTTCAGATCTTCATACCAGAGGGTGCGCATTTAGTGACATACCAAATCTCCTCAAACTCCAAATGAACGTTAGCCGCTGACATATTTTCTTTGTAATTGCATCAATATGTGGGCCCAGGAAAGATCTTCAGGGGTGTTGACACCTTGTATGTTTCAAATAGATCAGTGTTGTGCCTTTCCTCACCCTCAGTGAATTTGTAGAGTATGTCACTGAAAAGGTGCTATTTTGCACAACATAATTCCTGGTATTGAATAAATAAAACATCTTGGCTTTTATATTCAAATAACCAGCAATCCTGTGGTATCCTGGAGAGAGAATGAGATAACGATAACAAGAGACATTGTCAGAAGCGTCTGTTAATGAAATTATGAAATTCTAATTCAATGCCCAGAATCAAGGAATGAGCCTCCAACTGAGATAACTTGCAAGTATTATTTTACATTTCTTACTGGCATCTTTATGTTGGCAACATTACTGCTTTCACCTGTTGGTACTGATTGCTCTGACCACTTTCTTATCGGTACACTGTATCAGCCTGTGCATGCTTAGTGTCACGTCGGACAGAAGCCAGAAAGAACATGCAGAGTGTGGAGAACACAGCCCTGTCCATCACAGGTTGGTCACTTCCTTTCGTCCGGTCCATCTTCACAATGCATTGCTCCAGGAAGGCTAATAGTATCATCAAGGATGCCCGCTACACTGGCCATTCTCTTTACTCTTCTATACTCTTAGAGAAGAAATCGGCAGGCCTATGTGGCGAGCCAAGGAGTGCTGGGCTCCAAGGCACCTGTATTTGTTAATTGCTGCCTTATCTAGAGTCATTAAACCCTTGTGCTTTCCATTTAATCTTGTCAAGTTTATTTTGACTGTCACGGGTTTTCCACATATGGTGATTATTTAAAGTGGACTCCCAATTAGAGCTTATTGCAGGGTCATTTTACTGAGAATGATTTGTTTCGTGAGGTCACTCGGTCGAGCCACTGATGTTCTATTCCAATTCTCATCTGAGCTCAGTCATTGTCAAAGCACACTGTGACAACAGCAACTTGAAGAGCTCCTTGCTATATAACTTATGTATAGTTCTACAATAAATTCTATTGTATTTATTTTTTCCCTGTAAATGACTGTAAGAAACTGAATCTCAAGATAATGCATTGTATGGAACCATCTACATATACTCAGCAACCACTTTATTAGGTTCAGCTGTAAACCTGCTCGTTAATGTAAATATCTATTTGACCAATCATGTGGCAGCAACTCAACGCATTAAAGCATGCAGATATGTTCAAGAGATTCATTTGTTGTTCAGACCAAAGATCAGAATAAGGAAGAAATGTGGTCTAAGTGACTTTGACTGTGGAATGACTATTGGTGCCAAACAGGGTGATTTGAGTATCTCAGGAGCTGCTGATCTCCAAGGAATTCTCACACACAACAACCTCTGGAGTTACAGAGAATGGTGTCAAAAACAAAAGGTGAGCAGTAGTTCAGTGGACAAAAATGCCTGTTAATGAGCCAGATTAAAGAAGAATCGCCAGACTGCTTCAAGCTGTCTGGAAGGTTTGTGGTATCTCAAACAATTATGTCTTATAAGAACGGTGTGCAGAAGTGCTTCTCTAAATGCACAACACATCGAACCTTGAAGTAGATGGCCTATAACAGCAGAAGACCACAGAATATACTCAGTGGCCACTTGATTTTGTGCAAGACAGAGTTCATAAAGTGACCACTGAAAATAGATTTACATTGGACCTTGAAGTGAAGATGAACAGACTTCAGAGCAGTTCCTTCCCAACTGCTGTCAGACTTCTTAACGTATTGTCCCTTTCACAACCCCTTCCTGGTGGTGCTGACATATTCTCAAAATCTTAATCCTACCTTTCTTGGTTATTCCATTCTTGTCACTTAACCATTTCTTCAGAATCAGAATCAGATTAATCATCACTGACTGATATGATGTGAAATTGTTGCTTTGCATCAGCAGTACAGTGCAAAGGCAATTGTAAAAATAACAAATATAGAGTGTAGAAAAAGAGGAATGGCTAGGTGGTGTCACAGGTTCATAGTTGAAAGTTCAAAGTAAATTTTATTATCAAAGTACATACTCAACCTTGAGATTCATTTTTTTTTGGACATACTCAACAAATCTATAGAATAGTAACTCTGATAATGACTGGTTGGTAAACCTGTGATTTTCTTCTCCTGAAGTCTATAATCAGTTCCTTGGTCTTGCTGACATTGTTGTTAAGACAACACTCAGTCAGATCTTCAATCTCCCTCCTATATGCTGTTTCATCATCACCTTTGATTCGGCCCACGCCAGTGGTGTCATCAGCAAACTTGAATGTGGCCTTGCAGCTGTGCTCAGCCACACAGTCATGGTGCTCATTGGGCAGGGGGCTAAGCACACAGCCTTGTGCTGCACCTGTGCTGATGGAAGCTGTAGTTGCCAGTCCAAACTGACTGGGGTCTGCAAGTGAGGAGATTCAGGATCCAGTTGCACAAGGAGGTATTGAGGCCAAGTCTTAGAGCTTCTCGATTAGCTTTGAGGGTGATGATAGGTTTGAATGCTTGATCTTTAGAAACCTGATTACAATCCTTCAAACTGAACCATTCACCTATCACCTGCCAGCTTGTACTCCTTCCCCTGTCTTCCCCGTCTTCTGGCTCTTGCCCTATCCTTTCCAGCCAAGATGCCTCCTGTGTCTTCCCCTCTTTAGATGTTGTCAGACGTGCTGAGTTCTTCCAACATTTTGTGTGCATGACTGAACCATTCTGTTGTTCTGTGCATGGTCTTCTGTTTATGGTTATATTTATTACTGACATGTATTCTGTTTATTCTGTGAGACTCAGACGAACAGGGAATCTCATTTTACCCTGATTTATATGGCAATAGGCTAATCTAAATCTAAATCTGACATTCTGATAGATGGAAAGAAATAAAAGTTAAAGTAATCTTTTATCCCATTGGTCACGAGGGAACTGCCTTGTACAATAAAGCCCCCTCACTGAAAACCCTGGAGAATGCATTGGAAGCACATTGTAACGCTCATGGAAATGAATCAGTTGAGTGTTACTACTTCTTCGCTCACAACTAGAGAAGGGCAGCACAGTAGCACAGTGGTTAGCACAATGCGTTACAGTACCAGCGACCAGGATTCAATTCCCGCTGCTGCCTATAAGAAGTTTATACGTTCTCCCTGTGACCACATGGGTTTCCTCTGAGTTCTCTCAAAGTCCAAAGACACAGCAGTTGGGAGGTTAATTGGCCATTGTAAATTGTCCCATGATTAGGCTAAGGTTGTATCGGGGGATTGCTGGGTGGCAGGGCTCGAGTGGCTGGAAGTGCTTATTCCTCACTGTATCTCAATATTTAAAAAAAAAGCTTGGGGCAGGGAGAATCCATTGATACCTCCTCAATTAAATCAGCAGTGCTATCAGATCATTGCAGTTTTATAGAGATTGGATTATTTATGATACTAATACCCAGCCTGAGGGTATAACTACTAGGGAGAAAAGATTTAATGCTGGAAAAGTTTATATAGATGTCCGTGGCTGTGAAACAGTCTGAAGACAGGCAGGAAATGTTGGATGGTCGACAAAAAGAAGTAGCAGTGATGTAACTGCAAGGCAGCAAGAGCAGAAGAACAAGATGCTGGGGGAACTCCGCAGGTCAGGTAGAATCTGTGCCGGGAAATGAACTGTTGATGTTTTGGGTCAAGGCCATTTAGCCTGACTGAAAGTCTGAGAGGAAATAATTAGTGTAAAACGCAGAAGAGTTGGGATCATAGGTGAGGGATAAGAACAGGGTGACGGGGCATACATGAGTGCAAGAAGATCAGGAGAGAGAAAAGAGAGAGGGGACAGTTTACCTGAGCACATCTACAAGGAGCACTGCTGCAAGCCAGCAGCATCCATCATTAAGGAAGTCATGGCCCATGCTCTCTTCTCACTGCTGCCATTGAGAAGTAGGTACAGGAAGATAGCAGGCAGGAATTATGAACTCTCTCCACGTCCGAATGACCTGCTGATCACTGGCTCCTTGACCCCCAATTTCATCCTCCTGTAATCAGTAAGCATTCTTTGGTTTTATCAACGTTTCAGTGAAAGGTTATTGTTGTGGCTCCACTCCATCAGATTTATAGTCTCTCTCTTATATTCATCAGCACCTTTGATTCCAGCAATGGTGTCATCAGTAAACTTCAATATGGACTGATGGAAGAAATAAAAAGAGGGCACAACGTGGGTGTTGGGGGTCCTTAATGATGGAAATAAATTTAACCATATCACTGGTTGGTCCATTTCTCCTCTTTAGATTTAATTGGATCTCTTGTAGGATTTTCACAAGCATTGCAAATGCACCTTAAGTATGACATTCATCTTATTGACCGGAGTGTTAACTGTCATTAGCACAGATTTAGGGTAATTGTCAAAATCACTACAGGCAATATTGGGAGAAAGTAATTGATGCAGCAACTTGCTATGATCTAGAATGTGCTGTGTGGAACAGATTTAAAAATAACTTTCAAAATGGAAGTAAGCAAATATTTCAAGATGAGTCAGGGGTAAAATGATTCATTTAGGGTCATTCATTTAATTAATTATCACATGTACATCAAAACATAGTCAGTGGCCACTTTATTAGGTGCACTTTGCCTTGTACACATGCTTGTTAATACATATATCAAATCAGCCAATCATGTGACAGCAACTCAATGCACAAAAGCAGGTAGACATGATCTAGAGATTCAGTTGTTCAAACCAAGCATCAGAATGCAGAAGAAATGTGATCTAAGTGACTGACCATGGAATGATTGTTGGTATCAGAAGGGGAGGTTTGAGCATCCCAGAAACTGCTGGTCTCCTGGGATTTTTATGCATAACAGTTTCTGGAGTTTCCAGAGAATCATGCGAAAAGCTAAAAATATCCAATGAATGGCAGATCTGTGGGTGAAAATGCCTCGCAAATGAGAGCAAAGAATGGGCAGACTGGCTCAAGATGACAGGGATTCAAGTAGATGTGTGTTACAACAGTGGTGTGCAGAAGAGCATCTCTGAATGCACAACACTTTGAAAATGGAAGTGGATGGACTGCAGCAGCAGAAGATCACAAACATGCACTCTGCGTCCACTTTATTAGGTACCACCTCAGCTAATAAAGTGGCCACTGAGTGTACAGTGAAATGCGCTGCTTGCGTTCACAACCTGCTCAGCCTAAGAGGAGCTGGTGGCAGACTGCAAGTGTCACCACACATTCCAGCACCAACAAAGCATGTCCACAAACAGGGAGTTGAATGTCTCTTTTACTGTGCAAGACTGGAAAAATCTGCAGAGGGTTACAAACTTAGGAATCTCCATCTTGGGCATTAGTCTCCCCAGCATCAAGGACATCTTCAAAAGGTGATGACTCAAAATGGCGGCATCTATCAGTCAGGACCCCTACCACCCAGGACATGCCCTCTTCTCATCAGTACAGGAGCTTGAAGACATACACTCAATGTTTTAAGTACAGCTTTTTTCCCTCCGCCATCAGATTTTTGAAAGGAATATGAACCAACCCATGAACATGATCTCATTATTTTTCAACATCTGCAGATTTCCTCGTGTTTGCCTCATTATTTTTCTCTCTTTTTGCATAACTTATTTATATACTATTTACATATTTCTTATTGCAATTTATAAGTTTTTATGTATTGCACTGTACTGCTGCCACAAATACACTTCACTTCAAGGTTCAACATGTTGTGGGATGTCAGGGTAGTGTAGTGGTTAGCACAATACTTTACAGCACCAGTGGCCCAAGTTCAATTCTTGTGATGCCTGCAAGGAATTCGTATGTTCTCCCCGTGACCATGTGGGTTTCCTCTCACAGTCTAAAGACATAAAGATTGGTAAGTTCACAAACATGAGAAGATTGGCAGATGCTGGAAATCCAAAGCAATGCATACAAAGCGCTGGAGGAATTCAACAAGCCAAGTAAAATCTATGGAAAAGTAAACAGTCGTCATTTCGACTTCTCATCTTTCTTTCCAGTCCTGATGAAGGGTCTCAGCCCAAAATGTTGACTGCTTACTCTTTTCCAATGATGCTGCCTGACCTGCTGAGTTCCTCCAGCATTTTGTGAGCGTTGGTAGGTTAATTTGTCATTGGAAATTGTCCTGTGATTAGTCTTGGATTAAATCCGGGGATTGTTGGGCAGCGAGGTTCAAAGGTCTGGAAAGGCCTATTCCGTGCTGTATCTCAATGGGGGAAAAAAAATAATAATAATATATAAATATAAATAATTCACAACATGTATCAGTGATAATAAACCTGATTGTGAAAAGGCAGAACGGTCTGAGCACTTGCTTTCTACTTTGCATCACTATGTGATTTGTGCTTCATTATAAACATTATAAACAAAAATGAAACCTGTCATTTTTCTAAATACATCCACAAATAAAGCCTTCTATTGAATGCAAGCGATCATGCAGAAGAAAACAGTTAAATAGCAGAGAATGTGTTAAACGAAGCAGAAATGTCATGTTCAAAAGTGACAACGTTAGACAACACAGAACACAGATCTGGATACTTTGTAAATACGTATTTTCTGTCCTGCTGGTTGAACGTGTGAAGCTGAAGACGTCCCTGAATTTTTTGACAACTTCAGAGTTCCATGTGGATTTGATGTGAAATAGCACAACTATTAAATGTGACTTCTGAAATTTCTGTTAATGAGTGTAAATAAATATTTTCACAGCCAATTAATTACCAATTAATTTATACCAGTTTGTGATTAAATCAAATACTAAAATGAGGCATGCAAAATAAGATCGCCTTCTCAAAATCTCCTTAATGTTAGAATTCCATGGGATCATTTCTACTGAAAAGGAATTGATATATTCAATGGGGTCCCATGTCTATTGAGAGCCAATACTAACAGGGCACTAACAGGGACCCTGGGGTTTATGTCCTTAGTTCCCTGAAAGTGGTACAATAAATATGTCAGGTTACAAAGATCGTGAGACCATAAGACATAGAAGCAGAACTAGGCCATTTGGCCCATCGAGTCTGCTCCACCATACTTTCATGGCTGATTTATAATTCCATTCTCCTGCATTTTCCATTGCATTTGACATCCTTATTTATCAAGAACTTTTCAACCTCTGCTTTAAAGAAAGCATTGGGCATACTTGTTTTCATAGGTTTGGGAGCAGAACAGAAAAGTTTGCAAATCAATAGATATATCATACAGGGGGTTTTGTGTGCAGTTAAGTCACCAGAGCATATGAAGAATTTACCACTTTCTTAATCTGGTATGATGACTAGAATTGCACACAGATCTAGAATACGGAGAACATGAGAAGAATATGAGGTTTACCTCAGCTAACCTACAGGTCACCCTTGGGTAAGGTGTATCACCTGTTTAACCCCTTGATCAGGGTCACATGAAGCTATGGGAGCAAGAGGTAAGATGGTTGTATGAGCAGCTGGTGCATATCACGTGTCCTGGTTATGCGACCACTAACACAACTAGATAATCTCTGAAGAATATTGATAATGGCTGGAGTCACCCATCTAGTAAAGACACTGACAAGAGAAAACCTGCAGACACTGGAAATCCAAGCAGCACGCAAAAAATTCTGGAGGACAACAGCAGGCCAGTCAGCATCTATGGAAAAGAGTAAGCAGTGGATGTTTTGCGTCAAGCCCCATCATCAAAACTGGAGAAAAAAGCTGAGAAGTCAGAGTAGCAAGGTGGGAGGATGGGAAGAAGAAATACAAGGTAGTAGGTGATAGGAGAAACCGGGAGGGGGGATGGAGGAAGTAAAGAGCTGGAAAGTTGACTGGTGAAAGAGATAAAGTGCTGGAGAAGGGGGAATCTGATAAGACAGCACAGAAGGCCATGTAAGAAAAGAAAGGGGAAGGAGCACCAGAAGGAGGTGATGGACAGACAAGTAGATAAGGTGAGATACAGAAATAGAAATGGGGTACGGTGAGGGGGCGGGGGCATTACCGGAAGTTTCAGAAATCAATGTTCATATCATCAGGTTGGAGGATACCCAGACGGAATATAAGGTGTTGCTCCTCCAACCTGAGTGTGGCCTCATTGCGACAGCAGAGGAGGCTATGAGCTGACATGTTGGAATGGGAATGAGAAGTGGAATTAAAATGGGTGGCCACTGAGAGATCCCCTTTTTCTGGCAGAGTGTAGATGCCCGGTGAAGTGGTCTCCCAATCTACGTCCGGCCTCAATAATATACAGGAGGCCACACTGGGAGCTCTGGATACCGTAAATGACCCCCAGCAGATTTACAGGTGAAGTGTCACAGGGGCAGCTGTCGCAATCGTTCTGCTTGTCAGGATAAGTGCCGAGAGTGAGATCAGTGGAGAGTGATGAGTGGACAAGGGAGTCGTGTAGGGAGAAGGAGGACAACTCCTTACTTCTGGAATGAAAAATTCTGGTGGACAGAACCTAGGTGCTTGGTGCAGCGGTCTCTCAATCTATGTTGAGTCTCACTGTTATATACAAAGGGTGATTGATAAGTTTGTGGCCTAGGGTAGAAGGAGTCAATTTTAGAAAACCTAGCACTGCCGTGGGCAAAGTACTGGAGAGTATAACATCGGTAGCTGAGCGAAGGGCGCTGAGTAGGCTACGGTCAATTATGGAAAACCCTGAACATCCTCTACATAGCACCATCCAGAGACAGAGAAGCAGTTTCAGCGACAGGTTGCTATCGATGCAATGCTCCTCAGACAGGATGAAGAGGTCAATACTCCCCAATGCCATTAGGCTTTACAATTCAACCGCCAGGAGTAAGATATGTTAAAGTGCCGGGGTTGATTGTATTTAATGTATTTAAGTAAACTACTTAAGAACTTTTTAAAAGCTATTATTAATGCTTTTTGAGAGAGTGATTTAGATGCATATCATATTTTTACTGAGTTAAGTATTGTATGTAATTAGTTTTGCTACAACAAGTGTATGGGACATTGGAAAAAATGTTGAATTTCCCCATGGGGATGAATAAAGTATCTATCTATCTATCTATCTATCTATCTATCTATCTATCTATCTATCTATCTATCTATCTATCTATCATTTATTTTTCAACATAGTCCCCTCCTACATTTACACACTTAGTCCAGCGGTCATGGAGCGTACGGATCTTGGACCTCCAGAAAGTGTCCACAGCAGGGGTGATTCATAAGTTCGTGGCCTAAAGTAAAAGGCAATGAGTTATACAGCTCTCATTACATGCTCATACACGTCAACTCTCTCAGTGATTATGCAGAAATTTTGAAGTTAATAACTCATCTCCTACCTTAGGCCACGAGCTTATCAATCACCCCTTGTAGGAGGCCACACCAGGAATACCAGATACAAGGATATGTCTTCCTTCTTCCAAAAAAAATATGTTTTCCCTCCTCTACCATCAACACTGCCCTCAACCACATCTCTTCCATTTTACACATGTCTGCCCTCACTCCTTGCTCCTGCCAACCCACCAGATATAGGGATTGTCTTGTCCTCACCTACCATCCCCAGCCTCTGTATCCAGCACATAATTCTCCAGAACTTTCGCCATCTTCAATGGGATCCCATCACCAAGCACAGCTTTCCCTCCTCCCCCTCCACTTTCTGCTTTCCCCAGGGAAAGCTCCCTTCGCAAACCCTTTACCCATTCATCTCTCCACACTGATCTCCCTCCAAGTACATATCCTTGCAAGTGGAACAAGTGCCACACGTGCCCCTACACTTCCTATCTCACTACCATTCAGGCCCCAAACAGTCCTTCCAGGTGAGGTGACCCTTCATCTCTGAGTCTGTTGAGGTCATCTACTGTATCTGGTGCTCCCACCATCTGCCGAATTACCTGTGTTGATAAAAAAATCACACAGTTGCTGGAGGAACTCATCAAGCCAGGTAGTATCGAGCCCATCAACTGTACGTTTTTCCACAGATGCTGCCTGGCCTGCTGAGTTCCTCCAGCATTTGGTGTACGTTGCTTGGATTTCCAGCAATTGCAGATCTTCTCTTGTTTGTAGTAAAAAATTCAGGTGTGTTTGAGGTATCGAAACTGGAGAAGTACTGACAGACATCTCAAAGTGTTGGAGCGAAAAGGGAGATGGGAAATCATTTAGATACAAGAATGAGAACTTTTAAAATCAAAGCATTCTCACAAATTTCCTGCATTGTCAACTATGACTGAAACAAGCAAAGTGTGAATTAAAGTGCCAGACGATACATCATACTCTACCAAACTTGTTTTTTGTAAACTGGCATATTGCACCGAAATGTCAGTGAACAGTTTGTTAAATTTTGACCTTTACACTGAAGCTATTGAAATGCAGACAAATCTGCCTGTTCTGTCCAACAATGGCAGCCTTGATGAAAGGGTAATCCCCTTCAGGAGCATGGGTTTAGTTTGCAGGGGTCAGCTCTGACGTTACCGCAAGAGCGGAAGACAGAAAAACTGCAGGGGACGTGCTTGAACCCTCTCTAAAGATTCCAACTGTAATACTGTGCAAATATATGAAGTCATTCAGTGAAAAATCAGGGACATACTTGACAGTTTAATCATCTGACAGCATCTTTTGGAATATTTCCTTACATTTCTCTTTGGTTTTACCCTGAGGGTTTCTCAATATGTCATGATCCAAGCACTCTCCTTTAGCTGGCAAAAGATCAAGTATTACCGTGAGGTTAGGACTATAAGACATAGGAGTAGAATTAGGCCCACTGAGTCTGTTCCACTATTCCATCGTGATTGATTTTATTATTTATTTATTGAGATACAGCATGATATCAGAAATGATCTGGCAATTGTAGATTGAGCCAGGGTGTTTTCTGGCAATGGTGTACTTGTTTAGTGGGAGGCCTTCAAAGGGGAAACGTTGAGAGTACAAAGCATGTATGTGCCTGTCAGAATAAAAGGGAAAGTTAACAGGTCTACAGAATCACAGGAAACGAAAATCCTTCAGAGTGTGGAAATCAAAGCAACATGCACAAAATGCTGGAGGAACTCAGCAAGCCAGGCAGCATCTCTGGAAAAGAGTAAATAGTTGACACTTTAGGCTGAGACCTTTCATCAGGGCTCTTCATTTTGTGTGTGCTACGAGTGTAGGGAACCTTGAGTTATTGAGGCCATGGTTAAGAGAAGAAAGGAGGTTCATAACAGGTAGAGGTAGATTGGAGCAAATAAGATACTTCTGGAGTATCAGAAGTGCAAGAGAACACTTAAGAAAGAAATCGGAAGGGTTAAACGAAGGCATGAAGATATTCTAGCAGACAAGGTGAAGGAGAATCCTAAAAATATTCTACAGATACATTAAGAGCAGGATGATTGCAAGTGACAAAATTGGACCCCTGGAGGATCAGAAAGATAATCCATGTGTGGAACCAAAGCAGATGGGGGAGATCTTAAATACTTTTTGCATTTTTATTACACAGGAGACAGACACAGAGTCTATAGAAGTCAGGAAAAGTGGCATCAAATTCCTGGACCCTGTACAGGTTACAGAGGATGAGGTGTTAGCTACCCTGAGGCAAATTGGGGTAGATTAATCCCCAGGGCCTGACAAGGTGATCCCTTGGACTCTATGGGATGCAAGTGCAGAAATTAACATAGCAGAGATATGTTAATCATCCTTAGCAGGAGAGACAGGACACAGGAGATGTAACAGAGGATTGTAGGATAGCCAATGTTGTTCCGTTGTTTAAGAAAGGCTCTGAACATAAACCTGAAAATTATTGGCCAGCGAGTCTGACGTTAGTTGTAGGAAAGTTATTGGAAGGTATTCTAAGGGACCGGATATGTAAGTATTTGGATAGACATGGACTGATTAAGGATAGTCAGCATGGCTTCATGCATAATAGGTCATGATTAACCAACCTTCTGGAGTTTCTCGAGGAAGTTACCAGGAAAATGGATGTTGTCCACATGGGCTTTAGCAGATCCTTTGACAAGCACCTGCATGGGAGGTTGGTCAAGAAGGTTCAGTCACTCTGCATTCAAAATGAGTACATAAGTAAATTGGATTAAAAATTGGTTTTGTGGGAGAAGCCAGAGAGTGGTAGTAGATGACTGCCTCTCTGACTGGAAGCCCGTGGTTAGTGGCATACTGCAGGAATTGGTACTGGGTTATTTTTTGCCAACTATATCAATAATCTGGATGATAATGTGTTAAACTAGATCAGCAAATCTGCGGATAGCACTAAGACTGAGGGTGCAGTGGACAGTGAGGAAGGCTGTCATGGCTTGCAGAGGGATCTGCGTCAACTGAAAGATGAATTGAAAAATAGCAGATAGAATTCAATGTAGACAAGTTCAGGACGTTGCACTTTGGTAGGACCAACCAGGGCAGGTCTTACACAATGAACAGTAGAGCTCTGAAGAGTGTGGCAAAACAAAGGGATCTGGGAATATAGGTCCATAATTCCTTTAAAGTGGTGTCACAGGTAGACAGGGTTGTAAAGAAAGCTTTTGGCACATTGACCATCATAAATCAGTGCATTGAGTACAGGAGATGGGATTTTATTTTGAAATTGTATAAGATGCTGGTGAGGCCTAATTTAGAGTATAGTGTATTTGGTCACCTACCTACAGGAAAGAAGTAAATAAGGTTGAAAGAGTACAGAGAAAATTTCCAAGGATGTTGCTGGATCTGGAGGACCTGAGTTATAAGGAGAGATTGAATAGGTTTGGACTTTATTTCTTGGGATGCAGAAGATCAAGAGGAGATTTGATAGAGGTATACAAAATTATGAGTGGTATAGACAGGGCAAATCCAAGCAAGCTTTGTCCACTGAGATTGGATAGGACTACAACTAGAGGTCATGAGTCAAGGGTGAAAGGTGAAAAGTTTAAGGAAAATCAAGGTGAAATCTTCACTCGGAGGGTTGTGAGAGTGGGGACTGAGCTACCAGCACAAGTGGTGCATACAAGCTTGATTTTAATGATTAAGAGAAGTTTGGTTAGGTACATGGATGGGAGGGGTAAGGAGGGCTATGGTCCCGGAGCAGGTCTATGGGAGTAGGCAGTTTAAATGGTTTCTGCATGGACTACATGGGACACAGGCCTTCTTCCGTGCTGTACTTCTCTGGGATTCTAAGACTCCATGGAATAGGCCCTTTTGGCCCTTCGAGCCTCACCGTCCAGCAATCCCGATTTAACCCGAGGCTTATCACAGGGCAGCTTACAATGATCCATTAACCTACCAGTTGGTATGTCCTTGGACTGTGTGAGGAAACCAGAGCACTTGAAGGAAACCTACATGGCCATGGGGAGATCGTACAAACTTCTTACAGGCAGCAGTAGGATTTGAACCATGCTAAATATATCTCTCAGCCCCATTCTCCTGCCTTCGCCCTGTAACCTTTGGTGCCCTTGCTGATTAAGAATTTATCAAACTCCACTTTAAATATGCCCAATGACTTAGCCTTCACACCTGTCTATGGCACTGAATTCCACAGATTCACCACCCTCTGGCTGACCCTGTTGAGCTCTCAGATCTTCCAATGCTGGTCTCTTAAATTAAACAATCTCTCTCAAAAGGCAATTCTCTGGTCAGCCTTTTTGAACTTCGGTCCTAAGCTTTGGAATTCAGTACCTAAAACTATAAGGGATGCAGACTCAGTTGTCACACTTAAACATCAACTCAAAACCTATTTATTTAATCTTGCCTTTAGCTAACATCTTTTTATCTTTCACTTTCATGTTCGTACTTAATCCCATTGTAAAGCACTATCAACTACAGTACTGTGTCAGCGTGAATCAGAGAGCAAGTTTGTAAATCTGGCGGGAACAAAGGATGTTGGGAATGGTGAGGGTGGGCAGCCGTGGGACAGATGACACAGTAGGAGTGCCAGGGGCGGGGGGGAGGTACGAATGCAGACACACCCAGCTTTGGGACACCAGGCACGGTCACTTGATTCCACACAATCAGTTTATTGATCATTACAGAATGTCACTATGGTGCTTCCCTCTCTCTTCCCCTTTTCCCAACCGGAACTCCTCTCTCCCCGTCCCCTTCCCACTCTCAGTTCACAACGGAGACGTATATCAGAATCAGGTTTATCTTCGCTCATATATGTCACGATATTTGTTATGTTTTGTTACAGTGGTGAAGTGCAATACATAAAATTACAGCAAAACTGTGCAAAAGTGTTTGCCTTATAATGTGTGTCTAAGACTTTTGAACATTACTGTACATTTTGATCAATATGTGGTAAATAAATTGAATCTAATCTATACTTTCCACTACCTTGGGAAAGCACCCGACATAATCAAGGGCCTCTTCCACCTCAATCAACCTTTCCCCCCCCCCCCCCACTTCCATTGGGCAAAGCATACAGTTTAAAACATGCACCTCCAGACGTAAGGACACTGTTAGAAGACTCTTGAAAGGTTCTCTTGTACATAAAAGTCACGCTCTTGTCTGACTGCTAATTTTCCTAGATTACGTCTAAATTTCTTTAGCTATCAAGCTGTTTGAAACTTGCTAAATGTACCACACAACAGTAAGACTTTATTTTACTTTTTGCACTTTTACTTTTACAAGTTGGGTAATCAAGTTGGGTAATTCTGAAACCTATCCATAAGTTAACAGCAGAAAGAAGAAATACTGCATGTGGGAGTTTGTTTTGTGTAAAATTTGGTTGCAAATCTCAAATTCTCAGCCAAAGGAATTTAAAGAGATGCTAAAAATGTCCCTTGTGATTTTATTCAGCTCTATAAGGTCACCCCTCAGACTCCTGCGCTCCAGGAAATAAAGCCCTGGCCTGCCCAAGTTCTCCTTATAGCACAGTCCCTTGAATCCTGGCAAACATTCTTTTAGCTCTTCTTTACACTCTTTCCAGCTTGATTCAAAGTTCAAAGTAAACTTTTTAAGAAAAATTATTTTATTGAGATTCAGCACAGAATAGGCCCTTCTGGCCCCTCAAGGCACACTGTTCAGCAAACATACGATTTAATCCTAGCCCAATCACAGGACAATTTACAATAACCAATTAACCTACCAATTGGTATGTCTTTGGACTGTGAAGGAAGCCCAGGCGGTGACAGGGAGAACGTACAAACTCCTGACGGGCAGCGGCAGGAATTGAACCTGGGTCACCTGTACTGTAAAACACAGTGCTGATCACTACACTACCACACATTTATTATCATGTTCCTTATCTTGATATTCATTTCTGTGAAGGCATTTTGGGAAAAATGAAATACAATAGAGTTTATGGTAAATTTTCCTTAAAAAAGGCAAAGACTAACAATCAATCAATGTACAAAAGAAGACTTTACAAACAAAAATAACGCGGAGAGCATGAGTTGCAAAGAGTCTTTGAAATTAATCTGCAGGTTGTAGAATCAGTTCAGAGTAGTGATGAGGAGTTATCCATGAGTTATCCAGAGTTAGTGATGAAATGATCCATGCCCTGATGGTTGTGTGGTAATAGCTGTTCCTGAATCTGATAGTGTGGGAGCTTAAAGCTCCTGTACTTCCTGCCTGGTAGAAGGATAAAGCTTGGCTTGGATGGCAGATGCATTTGATGACAGATGCTTTTTATTCTTGTGGCAGCACTCCACGTAAATGTATTCAAATTGTACAGGACAGACTGGGCAATATCCAACACTTTCCCCAGGCTGTCCTCTTCTTGTTTCTATACCAGGCCACCAGGCCTTGATGCAACCAGTTAGGAGAATCTCCACTGTGCATCTGTAGAACTTTGTCAAAGCTTTTGGTGACTTGCAGAATGTACAGACTTCTAAAAAAGTATATATATTTATTGTTTAATTTATTGAGATACCACGAGGATTAGGCCAGCCCAATAAACACCTACCCCCCCCCCCCACCCAGTTTAATCCTAGGCTAATTACTAGACAATTTACAATGACCAATTAACCGCTGAACTAGTACATCTTTGGACTGTGAGAGGAAACCAGAGCACCTGGAGGAAACCGACATAGTCTCGGGGAGAATATGCAAACCCCTACAGGTAGCAGTGGGAATTGAACCTGTGTCACCTGTACTGTAAAGCATTGTGCTAACCACTATGCTGCCATGCCATCCTTATAGGTGCTGTCATGTATGTGTTGGATCCAGGACAGATCCTCTGACGTGTTATCTCCAAGGAATTTAAAGTTACTAACCCTCTCAACCTCAGATCCCCTAATGAAGACTGGCTCATGGACCTCGAGCTTCTTCCTCCTGTAATCAGTAATCAGCACTGTGATGATTATCCTATGAAAGGGTAACTAAAACTACAGACAATACTCAAAATGTGGCCTCAACAATGTTTTCTACATTTGTTAATTTTTTGAGCACTTACATCTTCAACCTGACGTTCTCTCTGATCTCCTGGATTGATATAATATGTCCTATGGCACTCTTATGAAGAAGAAGTTCAGGGAAATTGAGATTGGTTTATTCTTGTCACATGTACTCAAGTACAGTGAAAAGATTGTATTACAAGCTGTTTATACAGATCAATACATTTCACAGTGCATTGAGGTGTTCAAGGTAAAACAATCAAAGAATGCAGATTCATGTAACAAGTACAGAGAAGCTGCAGTGTAGATAGATAATAATCTGGAAGATTATGAAACCCCACTGGTTTCCTTGGCTGCATAAATCCAGGGAATGCACACTCCGGTACTGCCAAACCTGTGAGACAGGGACGGCTCTCCCACCACAAATCCCAGTTTGTATTGATGCTGTGTAATTCGCTACCCTTTTACAACTCAGTGTCAAGAAACAACAGACAGCACACCGCATCAATTAAAGGAATTATATTTATGCATCTTAGCTTGACTATAGGGTTAGTAAAGAAAAGAAAAAAAAAACCAAAACGGGCCCATTATGATTAAAATGTGCGCCAGTTGGAGCTCAATTCACTGATCTTCAGTCGATCGCAGTACCTGGCTTCATCAGATCACAATCTCCCCACCGGGTTGTATCCTACACCCCGTTCTCTCCAGCTTCTTCTCTCTTCATCTCCCAGCCAAACAAGAAAAAAACCAAGACCAATCTTCCTAATTGGATGACATGCATTCCTCAGCATCCCTGATCTTCAACTATAACCCAAACAAGCTGAAAGCAAAACAGACTGCTCTTACAAAACTGCTAAATGAAATACCCTCAGCATAGCAGCAAAAATATGAACCAGGATTTTACAATTATAATGAGGTTAATTGTGAGATTAAAAGTCCATTTTGTCAGACTAGAAAGATTATTAAGCCAGTTGAGTGGTATCACAATGCCAAAGAAATTATTGTGGACTTCAGAAAGGGCAAGATGAGGGAACACACACCTTTCCTCACAAAGGAATCAGAAGTGGAAAGAGTAAGCACCTTCAAGTTCCTGGGTGCCAATATCTCTGAGAATCCATCCTGAGCCCAACATATTTACAGTTACAGAGAAAGGTTGAACAAGTTAGGTCTTTATTCTTTGGAGCGTAGAAGGTTGAGGGGGGACTTGATAGAGGTATTTAAAATTATGAGGGGGATAGATAGAGTTGACGTGGATAGGCTTTTTCCATTGAGAGTAGGGGATATTCAAACAAGAAGACATGAGTTGAGAGTTAGGGGGCAAAAGTTTAGGGGTAACACGAGGGGGAACTTCTTTACTCAGAGAGTGGTAGCTGTGTGGAACTAGCTTCCAGTAGAAGTGGTAGAGGCAGGTTCGATATTGTCCTTTTAAAAAAAAAAAAAAATTGGATAGGTATATGGACAGGAAAGGAATGGAGAGTTATGGCTGAGTGCAGGTCGGTGGGGCTAGGTGAGAGTAAGCATTCGGCACGGACTAGTAGGGACGAGATGGCCTGTTTCTGCGCTGTAATTGTTATATGGTTGTATTGAAGCAAAGAAAGCACAACTACAACTTTATTTCATTAAGAGTCTGAGAAGATTTGGTTTGTCACCAAAGACACTTGAAAATTTCCACAGATGCTCCGTGGAGAGCATTTTAGCTGGCTACATCACCATTTGGTGTGGGGGTGGCTACTCACTGGATCGAAGTAAGCTGAGGAGAATTGTAAACTCAGTCAGCTCCATCATGGGCACCAGCCTCCACAGTATGCAGGACACCCTCATGGAGCGATGCTTCAGAAAGGCGGCACCCATCATTAAGGATCCCTATCACCCAGGTCATGCCTTGTTCTCAATGCTACCACCAGGAAGCGGGTACAGATGCCGACATATGCCGATGATATTAAACCTGACTCTGATTCTGATTCTGATGACAAATCATCAATAGTCTTATAACAGTATGTAAAAGCTAACTTTCAGCTTGGTTGTATGTGCTTTCAGGATTTGTATCTTCTGTCTGATGGGAAGGGGGAGGAGAGAGAATGTCTGAGGTGGGAGAGGTCTTTGATTATACTGGGGGTTTCACTGAGGTCGTGAGAAATGTAGACAGATTCCATGGAGGAGAAGCTAGTTTACATGATCAAAGTTCAAAGTAAAATTTATTATCAAAGTACATAAATGTACCACATACTTAGCAGATCTATAGAACAGTAACTGTAAACAGGATCAATGGACAACAAACTGTGCAAATGTAGCTATAAATAAATAGCAATACATAACAAGATGAAAGAGTTCTTAAATGAATGTAGTTATCCCCTTTCATTCTAAATCCTGATGGTTGAGGGGTAGTAACTGTTCTTGAACATGGTGGTGCGAGTCCTGTGGCACCTGTATCTTCTATTTGATGGCAGCAGTGAGAAAAGAGCATGGCCTGGGTGGTGAGGATCTTTGATAATGGATGCTGCTTTCCTGTGACAGTGTTCCATGTAGGTGTAGTCAATGGATGGGAGGGTTTTACTTGTTGAGTACTGGGCCAAATCCACTACTTGTTGTCAGATTTTCCACTCAAAGGTGTTGTTGTTCCCAAACTAGGCTTTAGTGAAGCCTGTGCAGGACTGTGCCCACAACAACTCTCTGCAGGTCCATGAGGTTACGGGCAGAGCAATTATCATTATCATCATTCATATTGTCATCATTGTTGGACAATAGCTTTGCTTTTATCAATGAACAATACTAAAACTGATAGCTTATTATCCATTTCCTATTTTGAATATTTCCTGGAAGGAGTTTAATTGTATATATCAGAGGTTAAGAGAGAGAGCAAGAGAAAGGGCTACAGGCCTTTAGGCCCACCAAATAAGACCATTAGATATAGGAACAAAATACAGCCATTCAGCCCTTCGAGACAGCTCCGCCATTCCATCATCACTGATTTATTATTACTCTCAACTCCATTCTCTTTCCTTCTCCCCGTAACCTTTGACATCCTGATTACTCAAGAACCTATCAACCTCCACTCTAAATATACCCCATGACTCGGCCTCCACAGCTGTATGTGGCAATGAATTCCACAGATACTCCACCCTCAGGATAAAGAAATTTCTCCTCATCTCTGTTATGAAAGGATTCCCTTATCTGAGGCTGTGCCATCTGCTCCTAGATTCCCCCACAACAGGAAACATCCTCTGTACATCCACTCTAAGCTCTACAATATTTGATAGGTTTCAATGAGATCCCCCCCCCCATTCTTTTAAACTCCAACAGGCTAGTTACACTAATTCTACTCCAGTCTGTAATATGAAGAGCCTAGAGCTATTTCAGTTCTGCCTACTCTGTGTACATTGAGTGCCCAGAAATGTCTAACTGTGCTGAAGGAAAAAATCACAGACTTTTCCACTCAAACTTGGATCAAACAAGGTGTCCAGAATGATAATTTTGTTCCTGTCTTTTTGGTGACATAATCATGCGGAGGCTGTACATAAGCATAAGTGGGAGCCTGTTTTGTTTTCCTTCTGGCTGGAACAAAGTTACTTTCTGAAAAGAAATTAAAGTCTGATTTATTTAATCCAAAATGCATTATGTGTCTGCCTCCGGCCTTCCAGGCATTTAAAGTACTTTGAAGTAAAATAATGTCCTGCACAAAGTAGTGTAGAAGGTACCACAGGGTATAACCTGGCTGCATTTCCACTCAGATTAATTTTTATGAGAGCATAACAATGTATAAAACTTTTTTCTGTATGTCAGAAATTGGTGTTACTACATGGTTCCTTCAGGTTGTTATAGCCAAGGGTGTTAATGGGGATAAGCTCCCATTACCTATTAAATGCTTCCAGTGGCATGCACCTCAATTAGCCTCTGACAACCAAGTCCAGCTCCTGGCCTTCACATCTGGTCTAGCTACAAAGCCCAGCAGAACTGTTTCTACTGACAAGAGAAGTGGCAAGGGTGAGTTGCTGGCACCTTAAAACCAATTGTTTCAGGAAGATGTGACTTATCAGCCTTAGTAGGCAGCTCACCCAGGAGAATGAAAACTCTGATCTTCACCTGTGGCTGTACCAACCCATGAGGAAGGGTTTGGGAGTAAACCCCACAGTAAAAATCCCTAAGGCAGTCCTATGTTGAGTTCAGTGCTGACTCCTGCGATGCTGGTGGTCTGTGCCGTTCAGCAGGTGCGTGGAGAGGGGGAGCGTGTTACGTGGGCTCCAGCTTATTCTCCATATTGTACTGCCCTGGCTTGCGTATCTAGACAGCTAGGACAGAACATCCATGGTTAACCTTGACCGATGGAGGCCCCTTCATACATGATAAGGAAATTGTCCACACAGTTTGTGAGCAATATTGAGTCGGGTGATTGGAGATATCATAGATGGTTCTTTACACAGAGTGTGGTGCGTGTGTGGAAGGGGTTAAGGTTGAGGCAGGTACGTTAGGGAGATTTAAGAAACTTAGATTGGCACATGGGTGGAAGAAAAATAGAGAGCTATGTGGCAGACTGATCTCAGAATAGCTTAAAATTTTGCCATAACATCAATGGCAAAAGAGTCTGTACTGTGCTGCACATTTCTGTATTCTACAGTATACTTGTAGTTTTATGGTCAGTGTTCTATGTTCTAAAGTGCCACAATTGCAGAATAAGGTGCTATCAGACTGCCATTTTTTCCCCCCCTCTAGGTTGGAAGACCATAAGTCCATAAGGCATAGGAGCAGAATTAGGCCATTGGCTCATTGTGTCTGCTTCAAGATTCCATTATAGCTGATTTAATGTCCCTCTTAAACTATTCTCCAACCTTTTCCCTGTAACCTTTGACATGCTTACTAATCAAAAACCTATCAATTTGGACTTTAAATAGAAGAAAGCAGAGCTTAGGATGATGGTACTGAACGGCAACTCCTTTGCTTGCATCTTCAGAAACAGCTCTATTTCTATCTTTAATATCTCTTTTTTCCCTTTTTAGTGTTCTTTTGAAGATTCTGACCTGGAGTTACACGCTGACTTTGGTTCTTTGTGGAAATGGGACCGGTTCTCAGGGCCTCACGACTGGCCGCTTTTTGATATGCTTTTTGAGACTAGCGCTCCTTCAGCGTGTCGGATTTTCATGACTCTGGAGACGGGCTGATTCGAGGCCGGCACCACCGCCTGATGTGTTGTGGGAGGACACGGAAGATCGAAATCAGCGAGCTGGATGCTGGCTGTGTGCCCAGAGACCCGAGTTCTTTGGGCACAGAGCTCGGAAAAAAGCGACGCAATGAGTTGTTTTGTTATGTCTCCCCTCTCGCTGAGAAATGGAGACACCTCATTTTCCCTTCTTAGTGAGAGAGAGAGAGAGAGCCTGTGGTATGTCAGATTACCGGGTGAACGAGTAGTCTTTGAGGTACTGCAGATCTGTGTCTTTATTGATGCTTTGCTGCACGCTCGAGTGCTTAGTGGAGAGTGCAGATGCTTTTTTGCTGGTGGGAGGGCAGGTTATCACTTGGCTGCAGCTTGTGTGCAGGAGGGGGGAGCTGGGGGGGCTTTGGGGTTCTAACATTTAACTGTCATTCATTCTTTGGGGCACTCCTCTGTTTTCGTGGATGTTTGCGAATAAACCGGATTTCAGGACATATATTGTCTACATTTCTCGGACATTAACTGTACCTGTTGACACTTATTGAAATATATTTATTAAAGTTTTATTTGATTCCGCTTTTGAGTTCCCTCTTGCTATTGCTCAGGAAGCTCTGTCAGAATGACACTCTTTCAAAGTTGGAGGATTTGTTTCAGTTGGTGGTTTATAACACCTTTCTCTATCAGAAGGTATCTTTAAAATCATACACCATCCCACCTTGTAACTCTACCACTGTTCAACAACACTGGGTCTCCTTGAACTCTGTCCCCACAGCACAGCCCTAAGAAACATTACCAGAAAACTGCTAATAGCATACAGCAGCTGCTGTGTATCCTACATGACCTCGGGGAGATTCCCTTGAAGGTTTGGAGTTGTAAGAGTTATAAGGTTTGTGCAGTTTGACTTTGCAACCTAAATCCCTCAATGAGTACAACAGTTAATGCCATTTCCTACCAGCTCCAGTTGGTTTGATCTTGAGCTCCAGAGCTATCTGCCTGGAGCTGTAAGATAAAGATTTAGTCTGTTGTTGTATGTACACCGAAACATCAAAACGTACAGTGAACTATGTCCTTTGCAGCAACAGCCATCATCGACCGAGGACATGCTAGGGGACCAAGTGTTGTGGTGCTTCTGGTGCCAACATAGTATGCTCACAATTCAATGACCCTAACCCTAACCCATACATCTTAGGAATGTGGAAGGAAACCGTAGCACCTTGAGACACTTCATGTGGACATGGTGGAATGCAAAAATTCCATACATACACTGACTGGAATTGACCCCCGATCTCTGATTGCTGACATTGTAAAGCATCACATTAACTGCTATGCTATGATGCTGTTCACACTTTCTTCTAACAATCACAGGAATTTCTCCCACCTTCTCCCCTAATATGGTTTTCTCCTACATTCTATACACATGCTGGTTGGTAGGTTAAGGTTAGATGGGTGGTGGGAGACGTGAGGGTGGGGGGAATTGATAGACATGTAATCTATAGATGTGTACTGAAGCGTATATTGACTGGCTGCATCACGGCCTGATATGGAAGCACCAATGCCTTTGAACAGAAACTCCTACAAAAGGTAATGGATTTGGCCCAGAGCATCAGGGTAAAGCCCTCCCGACCATCGAGCACATCTACATGAAATGCCGCCATAGGAAAACAGCATCCATCATCAGAGATCCTCACCACCTAGGCCATGCTTTTTTCTCCCTGCTGCCTTCATGTTGAAGGTAAAATAGTTTCAGGACCTGCACCACTAGCTTCAGGAATGGTTACTACCCCTCAACCAGTAGGCTCTTGAACCAAAGGGGATAACTACACTGACTTGTCTATCCATTGAGATGCTCCCACAACCAATGATCTCACTTTAAGGACTCTTTATCTTGTTATTTCATGTTCTTATGTATTACTATTTATTTATATTTGCATTTACACCGTTTGTTGTCTCCTGCACTCTAGCTGATCTTTCATTGATCCTGTTATAGTTATTATTCTATAGATTTGCCGAGTATGCCAACAAAAAAATTAATCTCAGGGTTGTATGCGGTGACATATATGTGCTCTGATAATAAAATTTACTTCAAACTTAGAGAGAATGGGTTGCAAGTGGGAGAATAGGATTTATGGGGAGACCTTAGGAGCCAGCATAGACTCAATAATACCAATAATATATTTAGCACCACATGACTTGATAGCTTTCATCAGTAAATCTTAATTTGCATTAGGAATATCATACTGTCTCCCAAATTATGAAACCCTCTTCTCACTCTTTGGTTAAACAAATCCCATATTTTGTTGGCATTTGGAGGGTTCAATACAACAGAGTTCATGATTGAGAAATTTTTAAAAATGCAGATTATGGAAATTTGAAATAAAACTGAAACTGCCAGGAATATTCAGCAGGTCAGGCAGCATTTGGGGAGGGGGTATAGGGTTAATGTATCAGTACTGAAACTCGGTCATTAACTGGAAAACGAAAGCCACTGGAGAAACTCAGCAGGTCAGGAGGGAAATGGACAATGTTGCAGGTTGAGACCTTTCATCTGGACAGTGGATTGAGCTGTTTTGTTAGATCAGTTTCTCTCCCCTCTCTCACAGGGTGTCTCCAGTAACCCCTGCTCACACCTCAGTCAACAGGCGCTAAATTCCTGACGGCAGCCGATGGAGAGTAACTCATGCATGATCGCAGTGGGAGAAGTTTGTCAGTGGTTGAATATTTGTAATCATCTAGATGGCCCAGCATGATTTAAATGGCCTTTAAGTTTTATTTAGCGTTGTCAAGATATTGGAGATGCCTGTCAGATCTTCAGCTCATAGAACAATGTAAGTAAGAATGAAACAGTGTTGGTATTGTTGCCGTGGGAATAGGTGCCACAAGAAATGTATATCTAATCTCTGTCTAAAAGAATCATAGCTGTTTAGAGAGAACAAAACGAGGCCAGATGACCCATGGGACTGATACTAGTCCTATCTAATAGTCCCTCTCCACTGAACTTAACAATGGAACTGCAGACTCTATTCTTCTTGATTCCCTTTCAGTAGTTACCATTGAAACATCCCTCCTGCAGTCTTTGATATCTTGGATTCCAGCATGACAACTGACTATCGTTTCTGTTGACAGACTAGTGTGTCGACTTGTTCCTGTGCTTAGCTCCAGGGGCAGCGCCGTCTGAAGGAAGGCGTCCTTTAACTACTGGAATATTTCCTTTTCTTATGTTCTCCTTGTCCCTCCTCGAGGCATTTTTTCTGCAATACAACATAGAGCATAAACAGTATGTATGTAGGCCTCCGTTAGTCTTGATAGACCATGGATTTGCGCCTTGGAAAGTTTCCAGGGTGCAAGCCTGGGCAAGGTTTTTTTTATGGAAGACCGGAAGTTGCCCAAGCTGCACGTCTTCCCTCTCCACGTCACCGATGTTGTCCAAGGGAAGGGCATTAGACCCCATACAGCTTGGCTCCGGTGTCGTCGCAGAGCAATGTGTGGTTAAGTGCCTTGCTCAAGAACACACACGCAGCCTCAGCTAAGGCTTGAACTAACGACCTTCAGGTCACTAGACGAACACCTTAACCGCTTGGCCACGCACCAACACACATAAACAGTACAGCACAGGCTATTCAGCCCAAAACATTGCTCCGACCTTTCAACCTACTCTAAGATCAATCTCATCCTTCCCTCCCACATAGATCTCTATTTTCCTTTCATCATGTGCCTATCTAAGAGATTCTTAAATGTCCCTAATGTATCTGCCTCTACCACCACCTGTGTCACACTTATTTATTACCCTGTTACATTTATTTTTATTGTTATTACTTATATACTGGTAGTGAAGTGGTTAATGTATCACTATAACAGCACGAGATGTAAGATCAGGGCTCAGTTCCCACTGCTGTCTGTAACCACATGGGATTCCTCTGGGTGCATCATTTTCTTGCCACATTCCAAAGACGAACAGTTTGTCAGGAAATGGAGAGGAGGCTTGACCCAAAAGCTGAGCCGCGAAGGCAATTTAGCAGCAAGCAATACTTCACTCGCAAACTGCCAAATAACAAGCCACAAGGGAACCATAAAACATGAAAGAACAGATACTAGACACAACAGGAAATAAGGAAACTGAAGGCTCAGAGCAACTGCTTGAGGCCACCTGGTTTGATGACTGTGGCTGAGAGCTGGGTTCAAACAGGCTGCAGGCGATGATTTGGAAAGAAGTGGGAGTTCACTTTTAGCTAGATGGAGAATGGGAGGTGCCTGCCTGTACAGACCTGGCACAGTTAGGGTTTGAGAGTTGTGGAAATGCTACGTTTAGACCAACAGCTTGGTGACACTTCCCATCTGCCCAGCACAATCCTCGGTGTTTTTATTTGATGCAAACAATGCATTTGACTATATGTTTTGATGTGCACATGACAAATAAAGTTAATCTAAGCAATTATTTATATATTGATTGCCTCATATCGATATTACTCTGATTTGTTTTGACTAAAAACCTACCTCACTCTGTATACTAAAACAATTAGAAATTGTAACTGACCCAATCATATCCTATGAACAATATTCTGTGGCTGTTGAATAGTTGTAGTGGACTATCTATAAACAAAAATACATCCCAGCTTCCAAATTGAGGAAAGGTTTAACTTGAATATCTACTTGGATAGTGTACTATCAGATTCAGGTGTTGGCGAGGAACTACTGCCTGATGTAGGTCAAATACGATGGCAGAATATAGTATTAATGGTAAGACTCTTGGCAGTGTGGAGGTTTAGAGGGATCTTGGGGTCTGAGTCCACAGGACACTCAAAGCTGCTGTGCAGGTTGATTCTGTGGTTAAGAAGGCATACGGTGTATTGGCCTTCATCAATTGTGGAATTGAATTTAGGAGCCGAGAGGTAATGTTGCAGCTGTATAGGACCCTGGTCAGGCCCCACTTGGAGTACTGTGCTCATTTCTGGTCACCTCACTACAGGAAGGATGGGAATACCATTGAATGGGTGCAGAAGAGATTTATAAGGATGTTGCCTGTATTGGGGAACATGCCTTATGAAAACAGGTTGAATGAACTCGGCCTTTTCTCCTTGGAGCGACGGAAGATGAGAGTTGACCTGATATAGGTGTATAAGATGATGAGAGGCATTGATCATGTGGATAGTCAGAGGCTTTTTTCCAGGGTTAAAATGGTTGCCACAAGAGGACACAGGTTTAAGGTGCTGGGGAGTAGGTACAGAGGAGATGTCAGGGGTATGTTTTTTACGCAGAGAGTGGTGAGTGCGTGGAATGGGGTGCGGACAACGGTGGTGGAGATGGATACAATAGGGTCTTTTAAGAGACTTTTGGATAGGTACATGGAGTTTAGAAAAATAGAGGGCTATGGATAAGCTTAGTAATTTCTAAGGTAGGGACGTGTTTGGCACAACTTTGTGGGCCAAAGGGCCTGTATTGTGCTGTATGTGTTTTATCTTTCTATGTTTCTACGAAAGGAGCAATCTGTGACCTGAAGTAACTCTAGTCCAACCAGTGGCCTGACCTGGCTGGAAATAGTTTACTTATTTAGAGAAACAGAACAGAGAAGACCCTTCCAGCCCTTCGAACCACACTGCCTAAAAATCCACCAACTTAACCATTACCTAAGCAATGGCCAAATTAAAATTACCAATGACTCTACCAGGCGATACTCAATGCCTTCTGCACCTGCTTTGAAAGGGAGAATATAACTACAGCTGTGAAGATCCCTGCTGCACCTGATGCTCCTGTGACCTCTGTCTCGGAGGCTGATGTTAGGCTGTCTTTAAAGAGAGTGAACCCTGGTAAGGCAGAAGGTCCCGATGGAGTACCTGGAAAGGCTCTGAAAACCTGTGCCAACTAACTAGCGGTAGTATTCAAGGACATTTTCAACCTCTCACTGCTAAAAGCAGAAGTTCCCACTTGCTTCAAAAAGGCAACAATTATACCAGTGCCTAAGAAGAATAATATGAACTACCTTATTGACTATCGTCCAGTAGCACTCACATTGACAGTGATGAAATACTTTGAGAGGTTGGTCATGAATAGACTGAACTCTTGCCTCAGCAAGGACCTAGACCCATTGCAATTTGCCTATCGCCACAATAGGTCAACGGCAGATGCAATTTCAGTGGCTTTTCTGAGCTTTAGACCACCTGAGCAACACAAACACCTACATCTGGATGCTGTTCATCGATTATAGCTCAGCATTTAATACCAACATTCCCACGATCCTGACCGAGAAGTTGCAGAACCTGGGCCTCTGTACGTCCCTCTACAATTGGATCCTCAGCTTCCTAACCGGAAGAGCACAATCTGTGCGGATTGGTGATAACATATCCTCCTCGCTGATGATCAACACTGGCGCACCTCAGGGGTGTGTGCTTAGCCCACTGCTCTATTCTCTGTATTCACATGACTGTGTGGCTAAGCATAGCTCAAATACCATCTATAATTTTGCTGATGATACAACCATTGTTGGTAGAATCTCAGCTGGTGATGAGAGGGCGTGCTGGAGTGAGATATGCCAACTAGTGGTGTGGTGTCGCAGCAACAACTTGGCACTCAACATCAGTAAAACAAAAGAGCTGATTGTGGACTTCCAGAAGTGTAAGATGAAGGAACACATACCAATCCCCACAGAGGGATCAGAAGTGGAAAGAATGAGCAGTTTCATGTTCCTGGGTGTCAAGATCTCTGAGCATCTAACCTGATCCCAACATATCGATGTAGCTATCAAGAAGGCAAGACAGTGGCTATACTTCATTAGGAGTTTGAAGAGATTTGGCATGTCAACAAATACACTCAAAAATTTCTATAGATATACCGTGGAGAACAGGCTGCATCACTGTCTAGTATGGGGGTGGGCTACTGCACAAGAGCAAATGAAGCTGCAAAGGGTTGTAAATCTATTCGGCTCCAGCAGGGCATCTTCAAGGAGTGGCGTCTCAGAAAGGCTACATCCATTACTAAGTGTGAACATCATTGAGGACCTCCAGCACCCAGGGCAGGCCCTTCTCTCACTGTTACCATCAGGTAGGAGGTACAGAAGCCTGAAGGCACACACTCAGCGATTCAGGAACAGCTTCTTCCCCTCTGCCATCCGATTCCTAAATGGACATTGAACCCTTGGATACCTCCTCACTTTTTTAATATATATTATTTCTTTTTTTGCATGATTTTAATCTATTCAATATGCATATACTGTAGTTGATTTACTTATTTATTGTTATTATAATTTTATTTTGGTTTTTTTTACCTTCTATATTATGTATCGCATTGAAATGCTGCTGCTAAGTTAACAAATTTCATGCCACATGCCAGTGATAATAAACTTGATTCTGATTCTGAACTGAAGTCACCAGAGGAAACTCAGGCATTCCACGAGGAGGACACAAAAACTCTTTACAGAGGACACTGGGACTGAACTCTGAACTAGTAATCTCTGGATTGTTGCCTGTATCATGTGCCATTAAGGGTAAGAATAGGATAATTTGACAGAAGAAAATGTGGCTGAGGAACTGGTACAGGGAGCAGGGTTTCAGTTTTCTGAATCTTTGTGATCTCCACTGGGAAAGGTATGATCTGTACAACAGGGATCAGTTAACCAGAACCCGAGGGAGAATAATATTCTTTCTATCAAGGCGGCTAGAGCTGTTTGGGAGGGTTTAGACAGGGGGATGGGAACCAGAGTGATTGGGCTGTCGATAGAGCTGTTGGTTTATAACCAGAGGCAGTGTGTAGGGAAACTGTCAAGAAGGAGAGGCTGAAGATAGGGCAAAATTTTTGCAGTCAACAGGATGAGTTGCAATGTAAAAGAAATTGAAAAGGGTGTTGGATATAGGATTAAAGGTTTTATATTTGAATGCACACAGAATACGGAATACGATAGATAATCTTGTAGCACAGTTAGAGATTGGCAGGTTTGACATTGTGAGCAACACTGAGTCGTGGCTGAAGGAAGATTATAGTTGGGAGCTTAAGATTCAAGGATACTCATTGTATTGAAAGGACTGGAAGTTGGCGGAAGTGCGATGTAACTCCGTTGGTAAAAAATGAAATCAAATCATCAGAAAGAGGTGACATATGATAAGAGGATGCAGAATCCTTGTGGGTCGAGTTAAGAAACCGCAAGGGTAAAATACCCTGATGGGAGTTATATACCAGCCTCCAAACAGTAGCCAGGATGTGGGTTACAAATTAAAATGGGAGGCAGAAATGGCTTGTCAAAAGAACAATGTTATGATAGTCATAATGGAATTCAATATGCAGATAGATTGGGAAAATTGGGTTGGTGCTGTTTCCCAAAGAAGAGTATTTGTAGAATGCCCACAAGATTTTTAGAGCAACTTGTGGTTGAGCCCACAAGGGGATCAGCAATTTTGGATTGGGTACTGTGTACTGAATCGGATTTGATTAGGGAGCTTAGGTAAAGGAACAATTAGGAGACAGTGATAGAACTCACCCTACAGTTTGAGAGGGAGAAGATGAAGTCAGTATTACAGTGAAATAAAGGAAATTACAGAGGCATGAGAGAGGAGCTGGCCAAAGATGACTGCAAGGGGATAGCAGTAGGGATGACAGCAGCACAGAGGTGGCTGGAGTTTCTGGGAGCAATTCAAAAGACACAGAAATTAGTAATGATCTTTCAAGAATCAATAGATTCTGGAATGGTTCCAGAGGACTGGGAAATTGCAAACATTGCTCCACACTTCAAGAAGGGAGGGAGGCAGAAGAAAGGGAATTAGCTGACCATAAAGGCTGGGAAGATCTTGGAGTTGATTTTTAAGGATGAGGTTTGGGGTACTTTTAGGCCAAAGTTAGCATTGTTTCTTTAAGGGAAAATCTTGCCTGACAAATCTGTTGGAATTCTTTAAGGAAATAACAAGTGGGATAGACAAAAGAGAATCAATGGATGTTGTATACTTGGATTTTCAGAAGGCCTTTGACAAGGTGCCACACATGAAGCTGCTTAGCAAGATAGGAGATCATGGTATTATAGGAAGCATACTAACATGGATAGAGCATTGGTTGATTGGCAGGAGGCAAAGAGTGGGAAAAAAGGGAGTCTTTTTCTGATAACTAGTGGTGTTCTACAGGGGTTAGTGTTGGGAACACTTCTTATAATGTTGTATGTCAATGATTTGGATGATGGAATTGATGGCTTTATGGCCAAGTTTGCAGATGATACAAAGCTAGATGGAGGGACAGGTAGTGTTAAGAAAACATAGAGCCTGCAGAAGGGCTTAAACAGATTAGGTGAATGGGCTAGAAAGCAACAAATGGAATGCAGAGTTGGGAAGTATATGGTCATTTCTTTGCAATAAGAGCATAGACTAGCTTCTTAATGGGAAAAGAAATCAAGAATCTTAAGTGCAAAATGATTTGGGAGTCCTCGTGCAGGATTCCCCAAAACTTAACTTGCACGTTGAGTCAGTTGTGAGGGGGAGAATGGAATGTTAGCTTTCATTTTGAGAAGGCTAGAACAAAAAAAACAAGGATGTTTTGCTAAGTAAGGCAACGGTCAGATCTCACTTAGAGTATCGTGGGCAGTTTTGGGCCCCTTAACTAAGAAAAGATGGCTGGCTGGTGACGCAATGGCATCAGCGCTGGACTCCAGAGCGAAGGCTCCCGAGTTCAAATCCAAGTCGGGCAACCACCGAGCACACTTTCCATTCGTGTCGGGTTGAGTGTCGAGCTAGCCTCTTGGCCTTATTAAAAAAAAAGGTTGACTCAGGAATGTTCATATTGTGACCCGGATAATCCGAAAGGAGACCAATCCTGACGCCACGTGCCAGAGAAGAATGGCTGACTGTCTGGTGCGACATGCTAAAGAAAATTAAGAAAAGGTGTGCTGTCTTTGGAGAGGGTTGAAAGGAGTTTCACAAAGTTAATTCTGGGATTGAACAGTTTATCTTATCAGGAGCTTTTGATGGCTCTGGGCCTGTACTCACTGGAATTCAGAAGAATCAGGGGAAATCTCATTGAAACCTATGAAATATTGAAAGACCTCAATAGTGTGGATGTGGAGAGGATGTTTCCTATGGTGGGGAGCTCTGCAATCAGAGGACACAGCTTCTGAACTGATGAGGAGGAATTTCTTTAGGTAGAGGTTGGTGAATCTGTGGAACTTGTAGCTACAAGTGACTGTGGCAGCAAGTCATTGTGTGTATTTAAGGCAGAGGTTGCTAGGTTCTTGATTAATCATGGTGTGAAAGGTTATGGAGAGAAGGCAGAAGAATGGGACAGAGTGGGAAATGGATCAGCCTTGATAAAATGATGGAGCAGACTCGATGGACTGAAGTGCCTAATTCTGCTGCTATGTTGTATGGTCTTATGGTCTATGGTCTCACCTAGGGATAAACAAAGTTACATGAGGCACAAGTCCTTATTGTGATGAAGAAGAAGAGGTTATGCTGCTTATCTTCATGGGCCAGATAGAAATTTGACATAGACTAGTCAGCTAAGCCAAAACCAACAAAATCTAAAGACTAGAGAGGGTTGTGGAGTCAGAGAGCAGTACAACACAGACATGGGCCCTTTGGCCCAACAAGCCCGTACTAACCACGGTGCCCACTCAACTTGTCCCAGTTTCCTGTCTTCAGCCATGTCCCTCCAGGCCCCTCCCTTCTATTTTCCCATCCAAGAGATTCTTAAATTATACTGTAAGATTTTTTTGAATAAGACATGCAAGAGTTATTTTATGTGTGTAAAAAAGGTTGCATTCCTTTACTTCCATTACAAGCAAAACAAATACAGTCACCTTATGCTGACATCATTATGTCAGACACTGTCTCTTTAAAGTGAACACAACAACTCAATGACAATATTTGTTAATTATGTGGAACTGTTTCTATTATGAGCTATAAGAGTCATCTAACACCAATTACATTATCTGCAATATCATCATCCCTGCCTCATTCACTTCCTCTGGCAGTCTCCTTGATCCACCAGTCACCTCCTGTTCGATCTTTGATGCCCTGAGCTTTAATAATGTTGCTCTAACCATGATGCTACCGTGGCACCCACCTCATGCATTCATGTACCTAGGATGCTCTTAGGCACCCCAACACCATCTGCCTCTAATTCCATTCCAGTCAACACATTCTAGGCCTCCACCATTCTCCATTTGAAACTCTTGCCTCATCCATCTCCTTCGTACTGCACTCCTCTCATCTTCACATCTGAATGTGCGGTTGTGCACATTGTGGAGACTACAATATTGAAGAGAAGCTTGGATAAGTACGTGCTTTGCAGGGGTATGGAAGGCTAT
Source organism: Hemitrygon akajei (assembly GCF_048418815.1). NCBI lineage: Eukaryota > Metazoa > Chordata > Chondrichthyes > Myliobatiformes > Dasyatidae > Hemitrygon > Hemitrygon akajei. The sequence continues at coordinate 35,131,480 of NC_133138.1, read as the reverse complement.
GGCCCAGGTGCTGGTTGATCAGACTAGACAGAATAATTGTTTGGCACATACCAGATAGGCTGAAGAGCCTTTTTCAATGCTCTATGACTCTATGGCTCATCTTAAATTCTTGCCCTCCAGTATTAGACACTACAACCCTGGTAAAAAGATATTAGCTGTCTGAGAACTTCGCTGATGCAGTAATACTGCTGATAAAAACAAATATTTATATTCTCAGCCTTATTTTAGTGGTTCTTTGGAACTATGTAAAAGAAGACCAGGTATTCTGGTTGATAACGGCCTGTTAAGTAAGATCATTAAAACAAATTCCCTGGTTGTTGTTTGTGGGATTGTGATATGTGCAAATTGACTGATGTTTCTTTTCATTAATAATTAGTATGATAACATCACAAAAGTTCTTTCTTAGCTTTATAATACACTTGGATTTCCACAGATCATAACAATGCCAGTCTTTCTTTGACAAAATAAATTCTCCTGGTGTTTATTATCTATAGTTATCTTCAACAATAGAGAGGGAAAAATAAATATAGATTTCCTGTATCAAAGACAAATCACATGCAAATCAAAGCGAGATGCAATTGTCATTGGTGTTACAACATTAATTCTATAATAAATGGCATTCAATTTATGTACAAGTGTGACTACTGTGCAGTAATTATATACCATTCACAATATGCCACATCTACGGCAAGCAGTAATAGATAGCAGGTTCTCAAAACTACAGGAATAATGATCCTATTCTAAGCCAAGGTTAACATAACTGGAGCAATTAGTGTTTCATGCTGGACAACATATTAAATTGCTCTGCACCTTATCCATACTGTTTTGTGGCTTTACGGATGGTTAAATTGGAAGTTTAAGATAATAATGATTTCCCGTTATCTGTGACCAATGAATTATGTTGCCCAGTTGATAATGCTGTGACAATATTTATTTTCGGGTGGCATGACAGTGTAGCAGTTATCATAATGTTACACTGCTAGAGACACAGGTTCAGTTCCCACTACTGTCTGTAAGGAGTTTGTACAATCTCCTTGTGACTGCGCAGGTTGTTCCAGTTTCCTTCCATATTGCAAAGAAGTACAGGTTAGTAGGTTAATTGGTCACATGGGTGTAATTGGGCAGCATGGGCTCATTGGCTCTCTGATGCTGAGATACATCTTAGGATGCACCGGAAGACATCACCAGTGATGCAGATTGAGTGTCATTCAGTCTCTCAACATAAGTCACCCTCAACCAGGCAGCCCAGCCAGGTTTGATCATATCCTGGTTTGTGTCCCAGCAGCATTGGTCCACAGGTCACACACTTGGTCCATAGCCAGTGTGAATAGCTTTTAATTTAAAAAAAAATTAAAACAAACATAAAAGTACTAGCTGCTTTAGCTCCAGTGTTAAATATTGTGACAATGGAGAAAGACCATGTGACCCAGAGTGATAGTACAGGAACAATTCAGTGCCGACATTCAGATTGGGAGATCTTCACTGATTTGTTTCTGTGTTGACTCAGTGCCAGATTTATGATTCGTGATTGTTTAATGTCATTTCTTGTACACAAATGTAAAGGAGAACAAAATAATTGTTAATCTGGATCCGATGCAACACAAAAGATAAAGAACACAATAATAATGATAAAAAAAGAAACACTACAAATATACAGTGATACTTAAGATAGATTATATACATAAATTATATTTATGGGTTGTATAATGAATGAATATAAATTATATTATAAATATACATATGATTTAATTGTACCAGGCATTGGTGAGGCCAAATTTAGAGTATTGTGTACAGTTCTGGGCACCGAATTATAGGAAAAATGACAACAAAATAGAGAGAGCACAGAGATTTACTAGACTGTTACCTGGGTTTCAGCACCTAAGTTACAGAGAAAGGTTGAACAATTTAGGTCTTTATTCTTTGGAGTGTAGAAGGTTGACGGGGTCTTGATAGAGGCATTTAAAATTATGAGGGGGATAGATAGAGTTGATGTGGATAGGCTTTTTCCATTCAGAGTAGGGGAGATCCAAACAAGAGGACATGAGTTGAGAGTTAAGGGGCAAAAGTTTAGGGGTAACACGAGGGGGAAATTCTTTACTCAGAAAGTGGTAGCTGTGTGGAACGAGCTTCCAGTAGAAGTGGTAGAGGCAGTTTCGATTTTGTTTTTTAAAAATACTGGATAGGTATATGGACAGGAAAGGAATGGAGGGTTATGGGCTGAGTGCAGGTCGGTGGGACTAGGTGAGAGTAAACGTTCAGCATGGACTAGAAGGGCCGAGATGGCCTGTTTCTGTGCTGTAATTGTTATATGGTTATATAAATTGATTGTATTTCCATACAATGGTGCTAGGCACAGCAGTGTCTGTACAGAAGGTGAGTGACAGGAAATGATAACGTAATGGTGGTTGACGGTGAGGAGGGGTGGGTTAGTGGGCAGAGATGCTGGTCATGCTTACTGCTTGGGGAAAGTAATTGTTTGAGTATGGTGTTTCTGGCATGGATGCTACGTAGCTTCCTCCCTGGTGGGTCAGGGGCAAACAGTCCATGAGAAGGGGTGGATGGGGTCCTTCAGGATGTGACTAAACACATTGATGATGGCAGAGCAGTCGATGTAGTGTATATGGACTTCAGCAAGGCGTTTGATAGGTACCCCATGCAAGGCTTATTGAGAAAGTAAGGAGGCATGGGATCCAAGGGGACATTGCTTTGTGGATCCAGAACTGGCTTGCCCACAGAAGGCAAAGAGTGGTTGTAGATGGGTCATATTCTCCATGGAGGTCGGTGACCAGTGGTGTGCCTCAGGGATCTGTTCTGGGACCCTTACTCTTCATGATTTTTATAAATGACCTGGATGAGGAAGTGGAGGGATGGGTTAGTAAGTTTGCCAGTTTGCCGTTGACACAAAGCTTAGAGGTGTTGTGGATAATGTGGAGGGCTGTCAGAGGTTACAGCAGGACATTGATAGGATGCAAAACTGGGCTGACAGGTGGCAGATGGAGTTCAACCCAGATAAGTGTGAAGTGGTTCATTTCGGTAGGTCAAATATAATGGCAGAATATAGTATTAATGGTAAGACTCTTGGCAGTGTGGAGGATCAGAGGGATCTTGGGGTTCAAGTCCATAGGACACTCAAAGCAGCTGCGCAGGTTGACTCTGTGGTTAAGAAGGCATACGGTGTATTGGCCTTCATTAATCATGGAATTGAATTTAGGAGCTGAGAGGTAATGTTGCAGCCATATAGGACCCTGGTCAGACCCCACTTGGAACACTGTGCTCAGTTCTGGTCACCTCACTACAGAAAGGATGTGAAAGCCATAGAAAGGGTGCAGAGGAGATTTACAAGGATGTTGCCTGGATTGGGGAACTTGCCTTATGAAAACAGGTTGAGTGAACTCAGCCTTTTCTCCTTGGAACAATGGAGGATGAGAGGTGACCTGATAGAGGTGTATAAGATGATGAGAGGCATTGATGAGAGGCAATGTACAGGGAGGAGGTCAAACACCTAGAGAGCAGGTGCAGGGGCAACAACTTGATATTTAATGTCACCAAAACCAAGGAGATGATCATCGATTTTAGATGGTCTCAGCCTGAGCACACACCCCTCAGCATCAGTGGCTCCACAGTGGAGAGAGTGGAAAACATCAAGTTCCTTGGGGTGTAGATCTTGGACAATCTCACCTGGTCCAGGAACATCACTGGGATTGTGAAATGGGCCCAGCAGAGATTGCACTTTCTGAGGAACCTTAAACAAGCATCACTCACCACTAACATCTTAACTACATTCTACAGAGGCGTGGTTGAGAGCGTGCTGACCTTTTGCATCACAACCTGGTACTCCAGCTGCAGTGCTGCTGACAAAAAAAGCCTTGCAGAGGGTGGTTAGGGGAGCAGAGAAGGCTATTGGGGTCTCCCTACCTTCTGTCCAAGACCTCTTTCAGAGTCAATGCCTCCAGAAGACATGGTACATCGTTAAAGACCCCTCACACCCTCTTCATAAACTGTTTGTTCTTCTGCCATCTGGCAAATGTTACAGGAGCATCAAAACAAAAACCACAAGGCTACTAAACAGCTTCCTCCCACAGGCAGTCAGACTGCTAAATAGCTGCTCTACCTGACTCTGCTTTGGACACTTTTAACTTGCACTGAACACTTATAACTTGATTTTAACCGACATGTGGCTGTTGTGTTTTACTATTTATTGTCGTGTTTACTATTTGTTGTTGCGTTTGTTATGTTATAATTGCACTTGCCCCTGGGAAATGCTGTCTCATTTTTGCCCTGCAGAGCTGATGTATGGTTGGAAGGACAATAAAGTTTTTGAATCTTGATCGTGTGGATAGTCAGAGGCTTTTTCCCAGGGCTGAAATGCTTGCCACAAGAGGACACAAGTTTAAGGTGCTGGGGAGTAGCTACAGAGGAGATGTCAGGGGTAAGTTTTTTATGCAGAGTGAGTGCGTGGAATGGGGTGCCGGCAACAGTGGTGGAGACGGATACGGTAGGGTCTTTTAAGAGACTTTTGGATGGGTACATGGAGCTTAGAAAAATAGAGGGCTATGGGTAAGCCTAGTAATTTCTAAGGTAGGGATATGTTTGGTACAACTTTGTGGGCCGAAGGGCCTGTATTGTGCTGTAGGTTCTCTATGTTTCTATGATGTTACTGGCCTTTTTCTGGCACCTTTCTGTCTATATGTCCTTAATAAGCAAAAGAACATAAGAAATAGGAGCAGGAGTAGGCCATGTGGCCCATCGAGTCTGCCCCGCTATTCAATAAGATCCTGGCTGATCTGGCTATGAACTCATCTCCACCTACCTGTCTTTTCCCCATAATCCTTAATTCCCCTACTATGCAAAAGTCTATCCAACCTTACTGAGGTAGCTTCCACTGCTTCATTGTGCACAGAATTCCAAAGACACACCACTCTCTGGGAAAAGCAGCTTCTCCTCATCTCTATCATATATCTAATCCCCCGAATCTTGAGGCTATGTCCCCCAGTTCTAGCCTCACCTACCAATGAAAACAACTTTCCTGCCTCTATCTTATATATCCTGTTCATAATTTACTACGTTTCTATAAGATCTCCTCTGATTCTTCTGAATTCTAGTGAGTACAGTCGCAGGTGACTCAATCTCTCCTCATAGACTAACCCCCTAATCTCTAGAGTCAACATGGTGAACGTTCTTTGCACTGCCTCCAATGCCTGTATATCTTTCTTCAAGTAAGGAGATCAGAACTGCAAACAGTACTCCAGGTGCATCCTCACCAGCACCCTGTACAGTTGCAGTACAACCTCCCTGCTCTTAACTTGAAACCTTCTAGCAATGAAGGCCAACATCCCATTTACCTTCTTGATAGCTTGCTGCACCTGCAAACCAACCTTTTGCACAAGCACTCCCAAGTCCCCCTGTACAGCAGCATGCTGCGATTTTTTACCATTTAACTATTAATCTGCTTTTCCATTTTCCCTTCCAAAGTGGATGACCTCACATTTACCAACATTGTGTTCCATCTACCAGACCTTTGCCCATTCATTTAACCTATCTATATCTCTCTGCAGATTCTCTGTATCCTCTGCACAATTTGCTTTTTCACTTAATTTAGTGTCATCCATAAACTTAGATACAGTACACTTGGCCCCTCTTCCAGATTGTTAGTGTTTATCGTGAACAGTTGTGGGCCCAGTACTGACCTGTGGTAAACTATGTGTATACCTGTCTGGACACGCCCCTCTGCTGACTGCTCCTGTGGCTCCTCCCACAGACCCCATTATAAAGGCAATTGGAGGCACTGCTCCTCCCTCAGTCTCCAAGATGTCGTGGTCACGTTTGCAGCTAATAAAAGTCTATCTTTTGCCTCCCATCTCCGAGAGTTATTGATGGTGCATCATGACCCCTGTGGCACACCACTCACCACTGATTGCCAATCAGAGTAACACCCATGTATCTCAACTCCCTGCTTTCTATTGGTTAACCAATTTTCCATCCATACTAATACATCACCCCCAACTTTATGCATCCTGATCTTATAGTTAAGTCTTTTATGTGACACCTTATCGAACGCCTTCTGGAAATCCAAGTAAATAATGGTCCATCTGTTCCCCTCTATCCCCTGTGCTCATTATATTCTCATAAACCTTCAGTAACTTTTTCAAACAGGACCTGCCTTTGCTGAATCCATGCTGCATCTGCCTGATGGATCCATTTCTTTCCAGATGCCTCGCTATTTCTTCTTTAATGATAGCTTCAAGCATTTTCCCAACTACAGATATTAAACTAACTGGCCTATAGTTACCTGCCTTTTGCCTACATCTTTGTTTGAACAGTGGCATGAGATTTTCAGTCTTTCAATCCCCCTGGACCTGCCCAGAGTCGAGAGAATTTTAATAAATTATTACCAAATTCTCTACTATAATTTCTGCCATTTCTTTCAGTACTCTGGGAGGCATTCCAACAGGACCAGGGACTTATCTATCTTCAGGCCCACAAGTTTGCTCAGCATTACCTCTTTAGTGATCGCTATCGTATTGAGGCACTCACCTCCCATCGCATCCACAACATCTCTCTTTGGCATGTTAAACGTGTTCCCCACCATGAAGACCAGCATAAAATAGTCATTCAAAGCCTCTGTCATTTCCTCAGAACCAATATCAATTCTCCCTTCTTGTCCTCCAAGGTACCTATGTTCACTTCAGCCACCCTTTTCTACTTTATATAATTATAAAAAAACTTTTACTATCCATTTTTATATTCTGTGTTAGTTGATGACAGGTAGGCTGGTACTAGTGATGTGGAGATCACAAGATCACATTCACAAGTGGAGATAGGGAATGGATCCCATTCCTTTCTGAATCTCCACTTGTGGATCGTATGCCACAGGAGCCAGTGTTGGAGCCCTTGGTATAGTAGGATTTTTGCTATCTCTGACATCCTCCATCTGCTTTCCTTCAAACCATACACTGTGAAGATGGATGGGATGGAGGGAATTGATAGCAGCCGATAGACTGGGCAGTGTTTACCACTCTCTATTAGTTCTGTCAGTTCAGAACAGAGCAGTTGCCATACCAGGCTGAGATGCAACCTTTAAGGATGCTTTCTATAATATATCTGCAGAAGTTTGCCAAACCCCTTGTGAACATAGTGAACAGTCGTAGATGCCGAAGAAAGTAAACGCACTAATGAACTTTCTTCGGTGTGAAGGGTCCAGGTGAGGCTGTTGGAGTCGTGGTTGCAAAGGGGATTAAAGCTGTCGATCATCTCTCCTGCATGGATTGCAGGACAGAGAAGCGGCAGCAGTAAAGGAAAAGACAGTTAATATTTTATTTCCATAGAGGAAAGTGCAAGAAGACAGGCTTTAACTCAACCAACTGTGCCTGGGGTGGAAACACAAATGAGCAAAGAAAATTCATTCATCTAAAGACCAGGTAACGTGAAATGACTGAACAAAAATTTTAGCAGATTCTTGAGGGGTTGGCTGAATCAAGGTACGAGTTCTTTACATTGAGAAGCCTCCAGTCTCAACTCCTGCATGTGAAACAAAGCAACAACAAGAATCTCTGTTCATCCCCTGTCCTCTCTTCTGCCTTCTTGGAGAAGGTACAGGAGCTGGAAAGCCCAGACAACTAGAGTCAAGAATGGCTTCTTTCCCACTTCTGTCAGACTTCTGAACTAAACACCTCTTTCACATCTCTTAATTTTACCTCTCTTATTTATTCTGTAACAGTCACTTCAGCATTTCTATATGCACTACTACAGATTACACTGATATCTCCACTCACTCGATTGTTGTCCACTCATCACTGTATTGTTTTATTTATTATGACCATGTATGTTGTTTACTGGGCAAGCAATGGATTTCATTGCACCCTGGTATAATTTAATCTAATTAAATACAATCACAGAATTACCTGTATCAAACATCAGTTAGTGTGCAACCAAACTATAACATCTAACTTTGGTTGTCCATCAAATATTGTTTTGGAAAAATGTTTTGGGCTTAGATGAAGAGTCTTATCCCAAAATGCTGACAATCTAGTTCTCTACAAATATGCTGTCTGACCCAATGAATGAATCAAGTTTTTCTTTGATTCAATTGTGTTTCTACTGTGATTGCTGCATGAAAATGAACCTCTGGGTATAATAGGGTGATATATACGTTCTTTGATAATAATTTTGAACTACAATTTGACCCCTTCAACATTTTGTGTGTTGCTTCAGATTTCCAGCATTTGTAATCTCTTCTGTCTCCATTTTATTGTTCTACTGTGAAGTTTGGGCAGTGGGATAGAGATACGTCCCTACCAAAGGAGATGTAAGGTGCTCCTTTCTTCCGCTAGCCTGCAGGTCACCGTTGGGCAAGCTGTAGTACCAACCCCGTCCCCCAAAATCAAGGTCATGTGAAACTATGGGAGCAACCGGTCATATGTGTAGCTGGTGCATATCACAAGTCCTGGTTATGTGACCACTGACAATTTCTGAAGAGTATTGATGATGTCTGAGGTCACGCACCTTGTAAAGAAGAAGGCAATGGCGAGCTGCTTCAGTAGAAAAATTTGATGAGAATAATCACGGTCATGGAAAGACCATGATTGCTCATGCCATATGAACTGTGAAATATCTTCACGGTGCGCCCATTTCTCCTCTTTACGATGGGAGTACTGTGAGGGTGAGGGTTAACACACTCTCACTGGTTCCTCTCTGTGATCTCTGCTGCCCTTTGGTTCTCACCTAGATTCTCACTTCCACCTATCACTTCCTATCTTCTGACATCATTCCTACTCTCACACTCCCTCACCTGCCTATCACCTCCCCCTCCCGGATCCACCTATCAACTACCAACTCTTGCTCCACTCACAACCCTCACCCAAACTTTGTTATACTGGCTCTCCTCTTTCTTTTCAAGGAGTTCCTAACCTGGGGTCCATGGGTTTGACTCAATGGCGTAATAAAAGATCTCAAACCAAAACGTCATCTACCCATTATCCTCTGTAGATGCTGCCTAATCCAGTGAATATCTCTGGTGCCTTCTGTGTTGGCCCAGGTTCCTGGCATTTGCACTCCCCTGTGTCTCCATCTGTGATGGAGCTGTTAAGTTTTATAGCTTACCGAGCTTTGAAGCAAAATTTATAGAAACATTGACAATTATTAAATGTCCATCATTTTTAGATTTAGAAGGAAAAAATGAATTATCAATTGTCGTTTGCAGAAAAGGTCCAAAGCTCTATTGACCCACATGTCGAAGCGTTTCCTAATTAAAGACCTGATCCCACATCAGACTATGCTCCCTGATCCTACAATTCTTATCCTCTCTCCTTCGTTCGGCCGCATAGAACATAAAATATTAACGTGTATAGGTGGATAGGTAAGGAGGTAAGGAGGATGATAGACATTCTCCCTGTCTGCATAGGTTCCCTCCACCTCCCCAAGCTCCAAGCCCTCCTGTTTTCTCCCTCACACCAAAGAATATAGGTTGGAAGGTTAATTGGCCACAAAAGCAATGCACACAAAATGCCTGTGGAACTCAGCAAGTCAGGCGCAGTATAACTATACAAACCTACTCTGCTGATTATTTAATATTTCAGTTATATTTCTGCAAACTTTATTTAAATATTATTTGAATAAGTATTCTTGTTTGTTTGAATGTACATAATTCACAACCACCAACATTGCATTGCGGTTCACTTTAAGAGGCTGGTCTGACATGATGATGTAATTACGAAAAGAACTTTTAGCGTGCTTTGTGTTCAGGTTTTGGAGTTCAATAAATATGTTGTTGCGGTTTTCTTAAACTTGAAATGTCTCACATCTTTTTGTGAAAACCTACAAGTAATTACAAGTTATATGAGAAAATACATTAATTGCATACGTCTCCATGCTAGCATGTGATACGTACGTGCCTTGCATAAGTTAGACCCGTATTCCCAAACTCCCAACTTCATTTGAGTAAACTTATTGTTTTAAAGTTAAAAAGCAGCATACTCCACGATCAATCTGACTCTTCTCTCCTGCACAGCACATAATGGGGAAAAATGATAGAAAAGTTGAGGATTATATGGAACGGAAGCGTTAGATTGATTTTGGAGTTGGTTAAAAGGTCAGTACAGCATTGTGGACTGAAGGGCCTGTACTGTGCTGTAATGTTCTATGTTCTATTTCAAGTTCAAGCTCAAGTTTATTGTCATCTGACTGTACATATATACAACTAAACGAAACAACGTTCCTCCGGACCATAATGCACCCATAAAACATATGGCGCATAAAGCGAAATATCACCATCAGTAAGTTCATAAAAGACAATACAAATGCATGTGGTGTGCAGAACAGGTAAACAGCTCGCTGTCCTAATGACGAGACATTGATGGTGGCAGGGTAGTCATTAGTCTCACAGCCTGAGGAAAAAAAGCTGTTACTCAGTCTGGCTGTCCTCGCCCTGATGCTTCAGGCCATTGTTGATGATCCTTGTCACCCATCCCACAATTCCTTTGACCCACTACCGTCAGAAAGGAGTTACAGCCTGCTCGATGTTCTAACCCTCAATGTTTCTTGTATTCATGTGTGTATCTAAAAGAGTTTCTTATGTGTGTCTGTTTTACAAGTCTCTACCACCACCCTCAGCAGTGTGTTCCAAGCACCCACCTCGTACTGTGTAAAAACAAATTACGCTATGTGAGTGATGATAAACTTAATTCAGACATGGGTCTCTATTGTGGATTGAGAATGGGAAGGGCATCGGGAGAGTGCAATCGGGAAAAGGGGAAGCGAGAGGGAAGGGAGTGGGAAGAACAGGAGAGACATTCTGTAAAGATCAATAAATCAATTGTTTGGAATCAATTGATCTTATCTGATGTGTTAAGCCAGTGTGAGTCTGCACCTGCACCATCAGTCCTTCTCTGCCACCTGTCCCACACTCCTCCCACGGTATTCCACCCTCATCATTCCCAACATCCTTTGCTTCCGCCAAATTTACAAACTCGCTCTCTGCTGTACATTGGCAAATACAGGACTATGAATAATGTTTAGGATCATTAGCTATACATATGTGCCTAAGTCTTTTGCACAATGTGTTAGTGCCATTACACCGCTGGCATTTAGAGCATCAGTGAAGATCCTCCATCTTCACTGGCAGTGTTCAGGGCTTCTTTCATGATGTCAGTAGCTTCCTGTTGTTTTTCACTACTGTCAGTCATGCAAGTCCTGGGTGGAGACTCCAGAATACCATCGCACTCAGATGTAGAAGGATTCTTCATTGCCTTCTCCGTAGCAATTTCCTTTTACCAGTCAGGGTTGTTAGCCCTGAGCTGAACCCCCGATCTTGGAGGACCAGTGGACCACTCCTAGTCTGTCCTCTATCCATTGACCTGTTTGCCATGGGTGACCCTACCAAGAGTGAAAGCACAATGCCTTGACTACAGCCAACATAGCTCTCTGGGTGATTGAGGTACATAAGCCTCCAAACCATGACAAGGTTGTGGTCCTCTTGAAGGTTTGCACAACACTGTACCTATGTCATCTCTCCTTGACTTTGCTCCACTCAAGCAGATATCTTCTGGTATTAGATTCTGACATATTAAGTTTTACTTCTCTTTCTTTATGGAATCAACCCTGACATCAGCTTTGGTCTGTGTATCTTCCTTGTGGCCTTGGATCCCCCAAAGCTCTTTTATTTCCTCCCACATACCAAGGTATGCACATTGAAATGGTAATTGGTCAATAAAGCAACAAACACAAAATACTAGGGGATCTCAATACATCACGTAGCATCTATAGAAGTGAATAGATAGTCGACATGCCAAGCCAAAGCCCTTCATAAGGAAGAGGCCAGAAGCCAGAATGAAAAGGTGGTGGTAGGAAAAGGTGTAAGGAGACAGGGGAAGGGGAAAATTACCAGAAGTTGGGGAAATCAGTGTTCATACCATTAGGATGGAGGCTACCAAAACAGAATATGAGGTGTTGCTCCTCCAACATGAGTTTGGCATCACCTTGGCAGTAGAGGAAGCTTGGGCAAATATGCTAGAATGGATACGGGAAGTCAAATTGAGATGGGTAGCTAAAAGGAAATCATGCCTTTTGCAGCAGACAGAAGGTTGGCAAAGTGATCCCCCAGTCCTTTCCATGATCATGATTGTTCTTGGCAAATTTTTCCACAGAAGTGGCTTGCCATTGCCTACTTCTGGACAGTGTCTTTACAAGATTGGTGACCACAGCCATTATCAATACTCCTCAGAGATTGTCTGCTTGGTGTCAGTGGTCACATAACCAGGACTTGTGATGTGCACCAGCTGCTCAAACGACCATCCACCACCTTCTCCCATGATTTCACATGACCCTGATCAAAGGTGGGGGGTGTGGCTAAGCAGGTAATACACCTTGCTCAAGGGTGACTCGCAGGCTAGCAGAGGGAAAGAGCATGTTACATCTCCTTTGGTAGAAACGTATCTGCACCCCGCCACCCCTTTGCCCCTGGAGTGTAGGTGACAAGTGAAATTCTGGGTGGAGTTGTTTAGAATATGAAGAGAGTAAAACATGGGATAATTTCTATCCCCTCGTACTTCTCTCATATTTTACCCAAAGAACATAAATTTCTCCAACTTCCATAATTTACCTTCCATCTCTCTTTTTCCATTCCTCATCCTGGTTACTCTCTTAACTCTTCTGTTCTCCTCACCTGTTCACCACCTCCCTCTGATTTGCCTCCTCCTTCCCTTTCTACCATGGTCCACTCTCTTCTCCTATCAGATTCCTTCTTCTTCAGTCCTTGACCTTTTTCTACATATCACTTCCCAGCTTCTCATTTCATTCCCTTACCCCACCCATCCACCTTTCCCCCTCACCTGGTCTCTCCTGTCTCCTGCCAATTTGTGTGCCTTCCCCTCCACCCACCTTCTTACTTTTGCTTCTGCCCCCTTCCTTTCTAGTCTTGATTAAGGTATTTAGAAGAATGAGGGGGAATCTCTTTGAAACTTATTGAACATTGTAAAGCCAAGACAGAGTGGATGTGGAGAGGATGTTTCCTACAGTGGGGAGTCTAGAACCAGAGGGCACAGAGTCAGAATGGATGGAAGTCCATTTAGAATAGAGATGAACAATGTATTTAGCCAGAGAGTGGTGAATCTGTGGAATTCATTGCCACAGACATATGTAGAAGGTAAGTCATTTGGTAAATGAAAAATAGAGTTTGATTAGTTTGATTAGCATCAAAGATTATGGGGAGAATGTCGCAGAAATGGGTTTAGAGGGATAATAAATTAGCCTAATTCTGATTCCATGTCTCATAAAGGTTCAGTGTAGCAACTGCGCTACATATGACCACAAGAAACTGCATGAATTTAGAAACGTAGAAAACCTACAGCACAATACAGGCCCTTCGGCCCACAATGCTGTGCCGAACATGTACTTAATTTAGAAATTACCTAGGATTACCCATAGCCCTCTATTATTCTAAGCTCCGTGTACCTATCTAGAAGTCTCTTAAAAGATCCTATCGTATCCGCCTCCACCACCGTTGCCGGCAGCCTATTCCATGCACTCACAACTCTCTGCGTAAAAATCTTACCCCTGACATCTCCTCTGTACCTAATTTGTGGACACACCTCAGCACATCAAGCTAACCAACCTCGTCTCCATGGACTCTGCCTACAGTTCTCTCTACCTCATCAAAACTGCCAGCATGATCAAAGACCCCACCCACCCCACTCATTCTTTTTCCTGCCCCCTCCGATTAGCTGAAGAGACAAAAGCCTGAAAGCACATACCACTGGGTGCAAAGGGCAGCTTCTGTCTCGCTGTTATCAGACTCTTGTGTGGACCTCCTGTATGATTAGATGGATTTTTGATCTCACAATCTACCTCATTATGATTGTCCATCTGCACTGCACCTTGTCTATACATCATTCTGCATTGCTATTGCTTGTTCTACTTCATTGTACTGTAATGATTTGATCTGTAAGCTCTACAGTGTCCTGATGAAGCTTCCAGGCCCGAAACTCTGCCTGACTTGTTGTGTTCCTCCAGCATTTTGTGTCTGTTGCTCAAGGTTTTCAGCATCTGCAGAATCTCTTATGTTTCAGTGTTTCATTGTATCTTGGTACATGTGACAATAATCAATACCAATACTAATATAATACAAATTCAGAACTCGTGATTGCTTCCGGAAATGCTAAATTTGTTTTTTGCTCTCTCTACAACTGTGTTCTGACCTGCTTAAGAGTATTTTAGTACATTCTGTATTTATTTCTGAATCACCAATTTACTCAGGACTGGTAAAATGTAGTAAATTGTTAAACTGTAATTGTCTTAATTGTCCTCTGACGTATCACCGCAAACATTGCCCGTATGGGGTTAATTGGTCTCTTCACAGCTACTTAGAACTCACCCTAGGACACCATGAACATTGTAATCCCATTGATCCATTGCCTGAGGTGGGGAATATTTCCCTGCAAGATTTGATCTGTCTGCTGCTACAAGGAAGATTATGTTGAGGTAATTTGATTTGAACTGGATGAAGTAGAACAAAGACAAGAACTTTAGATATGGGAATACAAACAAATAGGCGGCCATAGTCCTGCCTCAAGCCTCCTCTGCCAGCAGCATGATCACGTCGTGATTTTGGCCTCAGTTATAGCTTTCTGCCTGTTCCTTCTTTGATGCTCAGTGGCCACTTTATTAGGTACCCCCTGTGCCCAACAAAACAGCCACTGAGTGTATGTTCATCGTCTTCTGCTGCAACAGCTCATCCACTTCAAGGTTCAAGGTGTTGTGCAAACGGAGATTTTCCTCTGCACACCACTGCTGTAATGCATCACTATTTGAGTTGCTGTCAGCTCGAACCAGTCTGGCCATTCTCCTCAGATAGCTTTCATCAACAAAGCGTTTTCTCTGCCGCTCATTGGATGTGTTTTGTTTTGCATCATTCACTGTTGTGCATGAAATTCCAGGAGAGCAGTTTCTGAGATACTCAAGCCACCTCATCTGGCACCAGCAATTACTCCACAGTCAAAGATCTCATTCTAATGTTTGGTCTGAATGAGAAATGAACCTCTTGAGCATGTCTACATGCTTTAGTGCATTGTTGCTGATTGGCTGATTAGATATTTGCATTAATGAGCACATGTGGTGCACAGATGTACCTAATAAACTAGCCACTGAGTGTATCTGACTTCACTTCAGACCACAGACCCACTGTCCTAATCTTGAATAGGCATTGCCTCTGCCTTCATACTCTGTGAGGTAAAAAGGCCCAAAGATTCACTTCTCTTGATATGATTGCAACATATAAGACTATTAAGGGATTGGACATGCTAGAGGCAGGAAACATGTTCCCGATGTTGAGGCAGTCCAGAACCAGAGGCCACAGTTAATAAGGGGTAGGCCATTTAGAACAGAGTTGAGGAAAAACTTTTTTACCCAGAGAGTTGTGGATCTACGGAATGCTGTGCCTCAGAAGGCAGTGGAGCCCAATTCTCTGGATTCTTTCAAGACTCTTTCTTAAAGATAGTGGAGTCAAGGGATATGGGGAGAAGGCAGGACCAAGGTACTGATTGTGGATGATCAGCCATGAGCACAGTGAATGGTGGTGCTGGACTCCTGCACCTATTGTCTGTTGTCTATTGTCTCTCTGAAAAAAGAAATTCCTTTGTGCCTCCCTATTAACTAGATTGTCCTTTGGTCTTAAACAATATCCCCAAGTTTCAGAACCCACCGTGAAGAAAAATTCTCTCTGTACCTCCCCGTCAAATCATCTCTGAATATTATAGCTTATTAAATCCTCTTAGCCTTCTTTGCAGCACTGATGTTAAATCCATTCTGTGCAAACTTTAGACCTTAAGACCATAAGATTCAGGAGCAGAATTGAACCATTCAGCCCATCAAGTCTGCTTCACAATTTAATCATGGCTGATTTATTATCCCTCTTAATCCCATTCTCCTGCATTTTCCCTGTAATGGCCGTATGAATCAAGAACCTATGAATCTGCTGTAATTGTACCCCATGACTTGGCCTCCATAGCTGTATGTGGCAATGAATTCCCCAGATTCATCACTATCTGGCTAAAGAAATTCTTCTTATCTCTGATCTGAAGGAATGGACTTCTATTTTGAGGCTGTGCCCTCTGGTCTTAGATTGTCTGAATAATGGAAGCATTCTCTCCATGTCCACTTGATCTGGGTCTTTCAATATTCAGTATGATTCAATGAGATTCCCCATTCATTCTTATGAACTCCAGAGAGAGCAAGCCCAGAGCTATCAAATCGTCTTTGTGGAATTTTTGTAGAACAAGCTGCTGGGGAAAGTCAATAGGTGATGTAGCATCTACAGAGTCAAACAGATAGCTGACATTTCAGCCACAAGTGAGTTCAAGTTCGAGTTTAATTGTCATTTAACCATACACATAAATACAGGCAAGTGAAACAGCATTCATTTCTCTGGGTCCAATTTGCAAAATACAGAACCAACAGTCACACACAGCACAGGGCATATGTACCACATATAATTATAATAGCAGTAAACCATTGTTACAAAAAAAAAAGATAAGATTAAAAAATAATAACATAGCCCAAGTCCCTGAATGTCATTGTCTGTAGATAGATGGTGATTGGATGTTGTCCTGGGCCCATGTTTCTGTCAGAACAGCCCACAGCACTCCTTCATATCACGTAGTGCAGCCGACATTTCGGGCTGTGACCCCGCATCGTGTTCTGATCAAGGGCCTCAACCCAAAACGTCAACTGTTAATTCCTTTCCATAGATGCTGCCTGACCTGCTGAGCTCCTCTAACATTTTGAGTGTGTTACAGCAAATCCTCAATATATCTTGATCCTTGATCTTTCTCGCAGTGAGTGCATGGGTTTCCTCCCATATGCCTAAGATGTATGCATCAGTAGGTTAACAGGCCTGAAGTAAATTGCCTCAAGTGATAGGTGATAGCTCATATAAGTCAAGACATCTGCAGGATATCGGAGAGGGTGCAGAGAATGTTCACAAGAGTGACCTGGGAATGAAAATGTTACTACATGAGGAGCATTCAGTAAGTCTGGGCCTGTACCTGCTGGAGTTTAGAAGAATGAGAGGGATGGCATTGAAACCCTATTGAATATTGAAAGACCTACAGCAGATGGAGTGGATTTGATGAGGATGTTTCTAATAGTGGGGGAGTGTAGGACCAGAGGCACAGCCTCAGAATAGAAGAACTTCGCTTTAGAACGGAGATGAGGAACTTCTCAGAATCAGGTTTAAATCATTGGCATTTGTCGTGAATTTTTTTAACTTACTGGCAGCAGTACAACACAATCCATATACATATACATATGTATATTAAATAGTTAAATTAAAAATAGTGCAAAAAACAGAAATTATACAAGTGAAGTAGGGTTCATGGGTTCAATGTCCATTTAGGAATCAGATGGCAAAGGGGAAGAAGCTGTTCCTGAATTCATTGACTGTATACCTTCAGGTTTCTGTACCTCATTCCTGTCAGTAGCAATGAGAAGAGGGCAATGTCCTAAATGACGGACATTGCCTTTCTGAGACACCTCTCCCCTGAAGATGTCTAGGATACCATGGAGGCTCGTACTAAAGATGGAGCTGACTAATTTTAAGAATTTCTGTAGTTTCTTTCAATCTGGTGCAGTAGCAACCCCCCCCCCCCCCCCACCATCCCCACCCCCCACATACCAGAGAGTGATGCAGCCTGCATGGTACATCTGCAGAGGTTTTTGAGTGTTTCAGGTGACAACCAAATCTCCTCAAACTCCTAATGAAATATAGCTGCTGTCTTCCTTTCTTTACAGCTTACATTGATATGTTGGGACCAGGTTAGATCCTCAGAGATATTGACACCCAGGAATTTGAAATTGTTCACTCCCTCTACTTCTGATCACTCATGCTCCCTCATCTTACCCTTTCTTTTTTATAGCTAGAGGGTGGTGAATTTGTGCAATTCATTGGTTGTATTCAAAGCTCCATGTTGTTAAAGGAATAAACAGGGAGCTGACAAATAGATCGACAACTTGATGTTGCCAGTTTTACATTACTGAGCAGCCATGATCTACCCTGAATATGACTTCACACTGGCTTCAAATTTGTTGTTCAAAAATCTCACTGGGATGGCTGTAGACATCTGGAACAAGTGGTTGGGTGTATTCAAAGCAGAGGTGAATAGGTTCTTGATTAGTAAGGGTGCCAAAGATCACAAGGATAAGACAGGAGAATGGAGTTGAGAGGGTAAGAAATCAGCCATGGTGGAATGGTGGAGAAAACTCAATGGGCTGAATGGCCTAATTCTGCTCCTATGTCTTATGACCTAAAGGTCTAAAGTTTGTACAGATTGGACTTATCATCGGTGGTCCATGGAAAGCGAAGAGGTAATTAATAAACTATAATATTCTATGAGGAATTGACAGGGGAGGTGCTGCTGGTCTTATGGTATCGGGGAATGAATATAATCAAGGAGTTGATTACAATGATCTGGGTTAGGGAAACAAAAATCCTCGAGAGAGTTTACCCACCACACAAAGTTAAGGATGAAATGAATAGTAAAGCAGAATTGACATTAAATATACAAACACCATGCTCCATTTAACCACTCCACACTGTAACCACTGCAAAATCCCACTAGATTTACAGTTCATCTGCTAGAATTTCTTTAGAATTTGTTCCAGATGTCTACAGCCATCCCAGTGGGATTTTTGAACAACAGATTTGAATCCAGTGTGAAGTCATATTCAGGGTAGATCATGTCTGCTCAATAATGTAAAATTGGCATCATCAAGTCGCCAGTCTATTTAAAATTGCTCCTGTTTATTCCTTTAACAACATAAAGCTGGCGGATAGGGTCATGACTGTGTTCTTAAGATTCAACATCTAATCAGTTACAAATGCCTGGAAAATTAAAAATACAATCCAGATGCTAGAAATCCCAATGCTCAGTGTTGAATCTAGGCAACGCAGTTGAACAGGAGAGATCCACTGGCTTACAGCACCAGAGAAATGGGTTTGATCCAGACCTCGGTTACTGTCTATTTGGAGACTAATGATGAAATACGTCAAAATCTGCATGGTTTCTGTGAAGGGAAACCTTGCCTAAAAAACCTGTTAGACTTCTTTGAGGAAGTAACAAGCAGGGTGTTCAAAGGAGAGGTACATTGGTTAGGAAAAGCTTAGAAGGTTATGGTCAAAATGCATGCAAATGGGGCTGGCTTGAATGTGCACAGCAAATCATAAATACAATAGATTCTGCAGATGCTAGAACTCTTGAGCAGCGTTATCAAAATGCTGGAGGTACTCAGCCAGTCAGGCAGCATTCACAGAGGTGAAAAAGCAGTTGACGTTACAGGCCAAGACCCTTCAGAATCAGTTTCAGAATCACTTTATTGCCGGTTCTGAACACAGAGCAGAATTGATCATGGTTCGGTGCAAAGCATAAAACACAGGACAATACCATAACAGACAACACGATGGCAACCAGCAAATTACAAGACAACAGTGCGAACTGCCATGAGCATCAACAATTAGCACAAATGTCAATAATCAAACTTAAACGTGAATGTATGAACAGACACAACAACTATCAATGGAACAAGGAGAACAAGAAAGGCCAGATAATAGATGTGCAGGGACAATTAGGGTATTACACCTGAGTGAGTTTTGTTGAGAAGCTAGATAGCTACAGGAACAAAACTTTGGAGATAGCATGTAGTCCTGGTGGCAATGGACTTGCAGTGTCTCCCTGATGGTAATTTGGTGAATAGGTGACGACTAAGGTGGGTGGAGTCAGCAGTAATTTTTCCAGCTCTTTTCCTTGCTCTGCAATGAACAGGTCTTTTAATGTCATTGGATGGCTCCCAATAATCTTCTCCATTGAGTGGACCACTCGCTGCAACCTGGACGGAGAGAGGAAAAGTGGTGGGAAACCAGATGGAGATACAATATTTTCATTCATGGCTAAGTTAAAATCCGTCAGGATACACCCTGAAATGTTATGCTTACTAAGCTGCTGGAGGAACAATCTCTGTTGGCCTTTCCTTGTAATGAGCCTAACGTGTTGCTCCGTTTCAATGTATTGGTCATGGTAGTCTCAAGGAATCTGAATGACTCAAACACAGACACAACCTGACCATTAATTTCCAAGGAGAGGGAAGTTTGGGGGTGGTGATAGAAGTCATCCTCTTTTCCAGAGTCTTGATACAGCCATTGATTCTGATTCCTATGGGAATCCTAGACAGGTTAAAGACAAAGGCTCTATCTCCATTAGCAGAGTGGTCAGTAATTTTATTTACATCAGTTGGTGAAAGGGTACGAAAGGATTTGAGGAATGTTTGGGGTGCCAGGGTTGAATACGGTTAGCATGACACTATTACACCTCAGGGTGTCAGAGTTTGGAGTTCAATACCAGAGTCCTCTGTAAGAAACCTCTTTGTTCTTCCCATGAGTGCATAGGTTTCCTCTGGGTGCTCCAGTTTCCACCCAGAGTCCAAAAAGATATTGGTTAGTAGTTTAACTGGTCGTTGTAAAGTGTCCTGTGATTAAGCTAGGGTTAAGTAGGTGAGTTGCTGTGTAGTGCGGTTCATTGAGCTGGAAGGATCTACTCCACACTGGATCTTTTAAATAAAATAAGTAAATAGTTTAAGGCCTTAGACCTCACTACCTGAAGACAAGGGCAGCTGAAACCTTTCCCACATGGAAAACATACCTGGATGATCATCTGAAGGACTACAACCTGCAGGAGTACAGACCAAGTGTTGAAAAGTGGGATTAACTAACGTCCACCTTTGAGGAATATAGACACAAAGGGCAGAATGGCCTTCCTCTGCATTGTAATTTGCTCTGATCCTATGATCAAGGAGGGGGTGGGGGTAGAGTGCTGGTGGTACAGCTCTGAGTCCCAAACATGGTCACTTGTTCCAAATAATTGGTTTATTGATTTCTTTGGTGCTTCCCATTCTCTCCCCTTTTCCCAACCATGATTCTCCTCTCCCTGTCCCCTTCCCACTCTCAGTCCACAATAGAGACCCAAATCAGAATCAGATTTATCATCACTCACCTATGTCATGAAATTTGCTTTTATTTTGCAGCGGCAGCAGCAGAACAGTGCAAAACATAAAATTACTACCACGTTGTGCAAATGTCTTAGGCTCTCGATACGTGACTAAGACTTTTGCACAGTACTGTACATCTGAGCGATGCTTTATAAAACCTTTCCCAGCTTTTATTAATGAGATTTGGCAAAGAGCTGACAATTTTAAAGTGCTCAGGAGGAATTATGACTTCTACAGGTCCCATGTGAGGAATTAACGCATTTGTGCTAAATTGTTCTGTGAACGTTTATTTACACTACCATTCCCATTTGTCTTCCCAGTGGCTGTAACCTCAGCTGGTAGGTACCATCCCTTCCCACCATGACAATCAATTGTTGGCATGCCATTTTGCTTCACAGAGAACAAAGAGAGACAGAGGACCAAAAAAAATCCCAAAAGGAGAGTACCTCTTCAGAGATAAAAGTTGTTATTGATTATGATAATGAATGTCTTGTTGGCACTTGAGCTGATGATTGATGCCCATCTCTTGTGGTTTGTCTTGCCTTTTCATAGTATTTGGCTTGCATTTGACACAAAACATATATTAACATGAGGGGACAAAAGGATGAGATACTTTATGATCTTCTACATTATTAAAGAGGTGCTGACTTCATTCCTGCTGATTGATAAGAATGCAACAGTCATGTGACATTTTAGTCATAATGATGGACAATTTACACAATGCAACTGCTGACAGCCATTTTATTGTTGACACCAGCGAGATAAACTGACAGTAGATTTGTGTCCTGGGAACTGGCTTTCCCCTTCAGATTATATTTGAGATAAAAAGCTCTAATATTACCTCGGATTACTTTTAATTTTTATTTTTATTTGGAGTTACAGCACTGAACAAGCTCTTCTGCCCCAATGAGCTGTACCACTCAGCATCTGACCAATTTGCACTCGCCTGATCAAAGTTTCAAAGATTTAAAGCTTTATTAATTATGCAATAAACAACTCTAAATTCTTCTCCTTCAGGTGGCCACGAAACAAAGAAGAATTATCAAAGTCAATTCTGAGAGAAACAGTAAACCTACCAATGCATTCATCAATCCCCTAAAACCCCCTCCCCTGCACAAAATGCAACAAGAATATTGACCCCTAACTCCCCTCCCCCACACAAAAGAAACAATGAAAAAGAATGGCAAAAACGCAGAATAAAAAAACCATAAGAGTGAAAACAATTGTAGTCCAAATTCCAAAAACCATCCGCAGAAACCTCGGTAACATTCACCAGCATTATCAAAAGAGAGAGACTTTGAGCACAGTGATAGGGCACACAAGCTTCTTCTTCAGCAACAGAGTGATCCCACCAGCAATCAGAAGGCCTTTGGTATTCATCCTCCGCATTCGCCTCGATGATTCAGTCTTACTCATTGCTCTCATTGGAGAATAATGAAAGCTTTAGTTAATGAAATGGAGTTGACAATCAGCTTGTACCCTGTCTCATAGTTTCTTCAGCTCAAGTTTCACGCACACTGCTTCCCGGAATCTTCTCGGAGACAGCAATGCGCTGCATCACTCTATCGATCTTCAAACTAGAAATCGCAGGCTCTAGCAGTTCCAGAAACACATTCAGAATTTTTAAGAAGTTGTAAAACAAGAAGAAGAAATTAAATAAATGGATTTGTGGTTTATACAGAAGATGTCGACCGAAGGAGTATTATACACAGCTGCCATCTTGACTGGAATCACAGGGAAATTTACAAAGACCAATTAATTTACTGACCAGTACACATTGGACTGTGGGAGGAAACTCACACACTTCGGGGGAGATCTCAGTATGGACAGATGGCACCAGAATTGACCTCTGAACTCTGGAACGTCTCGAGCTGTATTCGTGCAATGCTAACCACTACCATGGTACCCTTATTATAGGTATTACTGGGAAATAATGGATTTTAGGTAAAAAAGTTCTAATTATTCCTCAGGTTACAAGTACTTGTTGTAGGATTTATGGTCTTTGGGAAGGGAGTAGAACTAGAGGCCATAAACTTACTCCATTAGGTATAGGAGCAGAATTAGGCCCTTTGGCCCATCGAGTCTGCTCCACCATTTCATCATAGTTTTCCTCTCATGCACAGTCTCTGGCCTTCCCCATATCCCTTCATACGCTGACCAATCAATAAACTGTCGGCCTCTGCCTTAAATATATATAAAGACTTGGCCTTCATGGCTGCCTGTTGCAAAGAATTCCACAGATTCACCACTCTCTGGCTAAAGTTATTCCTCCTCATCTCCATTCTAAAAGGACTCCCCTCTATTCTGAGGCCTTTCACCATTTGATAGGTTTCAATGAAGTCACTCATCATTTTTCTGAATTCCAGTGAATGCAGGCTCAGAGCCATCAAACTCTCTTCATATGATAAGCCATTCAATCCTGGAATCATTTTCGTGAACCTCCTTTGAACCCTCTCCAGTTTCAGCACATTGTTTCTCAGGTAAAGTGCCAGAACTGCTCACAATACTCCAAGTGATGTCTCACCAGTTCTTTATAAAATCTCAACATTACATCCTTGCTTTTATATTCTATTTTATATTCTTGCTTTTAGAGTGAAAAGTAGTATATTTAAGGGGAATCTGTGTGGAATCATCTGCATTTGAAAGGTGTTTTGACTGTGGAATAAGCTGTCAGTAGAAGTGTTTGATATGGGTTCAATTGGAACATTTAAGAAAAGTTTGGATAGGTACATGGATAGGAGAAAGTTGAAGGGATATGGTCCAGGTGCAGGTAAATGGACTAAACAGAAGATCAAGTTGGCCTGGACTCAGGTGGGACAAAAGGTGTGTTTCTGTTCTGTAGTACTCAATGACTCTATGACATAATTACACACAGCCACCTCTGATGGGTCCATACAGTCAACATTGGGCTCCTGAATCAAACCTTTGAGTTGTACAAGGATCAAACATTTCAACTTCATCAATGTTCCCAAAACCTTTTTGAAAGCATGAATTCTCCTCATTGGCTCTTGGGAGTCATGACCAGTGACTGCTGGAACTAGAGAAACAAAATTCAGTTTGGCACCAACAGGAGAACAGAGGAGCCAAGTAAAAACAGTGGAATAAGTGGACAAGTGGACAGAGTGGTAGACTCATGCCAGTCTATCACCCCCTCGTCCATTCTGTCCACCCAATCTGTACAGAAATATGCCTTTTGATTTTATGTTTTTATATTCTGCGTTTCTGATCATTTTTTGTTTCTGTTTGCACAAATTTTTCCGCACATCAGAGGCAGGTTTGATATTTGAAGTTTTTCATTGGGTAGGTTGTTTCCAAGGTTCTTTGATTTGTGATTGTCTGTGGGGAAGACTAATTTCAGGGTTGTGTACTGTCTACATGCTTTGATAATAAGTGTACTTTGAACTTCAAGCAATCAATCTTTAAGGGACGTTGTCTCAGGAAGAATAACCCCGCCATCAAAGATGCCTACCATCCTAGCCTTTCCACGTCCTTTCTTCTTCCATCTGGGAGAGGAGCTGTTATCTGTTTTTCCCTATGGCTACCAGAATTCTAAACCAAATACTTCTCTCACGCCCATTCCTAAGTAGTTCTGCCACAACCTCAAACTCTCAATTTTACCTCTCTTGATGGACTACCTCTTCCTGGATGGTTTTGTTTTTCACACCATTCTCTGTAAACCCTAGACTGTTGTGTGTTCTGGCTCCAACAATCATTCCACAGTCAAAGTCTCTTAGATCACGTTTCTTCCCCATTCTGATGTTTGGTCTGACCAACAACTGAACCTCCTGACTATTTCTATATGCATATATGCATTGAGTTACTACCACATGATTGTCTGACTGGATATTTGCATGATTGTGAAGGTGTATTTGGTGCATCTAATAATGTGGTCACCGAGAGAAGATAGTCATGTGGCCAGATCCAACTCCAGACTGACTCAGAGACAAGAGCCTTACCACTGACTCAACTTTCAGCGGTACTTTCTGAATCAGGTGCAAGACTTACATGACAACTGTCCTAATGGTACCCTAAAGAAAACCGTTCATGCTTTAATAGCTTTAAACAAAACTAGCCTTGTAACAGAGAGAATCCCAAATTTCAAAGCCAAGTTCATTCAAGCGCGACAACTGTGAAAATTATACGAGAATAATAACTTATTTCAGCACCAAACAGCAGACCTTCAAATCCAATTAAGATAAAAAGTTCAACAAATCTCCTAATTACAAAAAAAAAATTAGAAAGTCTCCAGGAGAGTGGTTATTATGTTGAAAATCGTGATTGAAAAATTTACTTGAGGGTATTGTACTGGATCTCCCTGGAGGAATCAAAAAAGGGAACACCAAGCAATTTGTGACTAATTGGTTGCTGGAAGTGGTGGGATTAATCCTTATAACTACCGGCAGCAGTTCAAAAGGGTCTGAGGTATCCCAAAGGATAAATCACTTTGCTCACACCTCATCTTGCAGTGTGCAGAGCTCAGCTTTCAGTGCTGATTTCTTTCTCTTCCAATGTTCTGAGGTGACTGGAATTTTTTGGGACATTTTCTTCCTCTCCGCTATCTGATTTCTGAATAGACAATGAAACAGCTTATGAACACTACTTTTGCTCACTTTTTGTCTACTTATTTAACTTAATGTTTTTTTAAAATATACATTCTGTAGCCATTTTAATGGCTTCACCTGTGTGCTCACTCTCTAATGCAAATATCCAATCAGAGGATCATGTGGCAAGAACTCAATGTATAAAAGCATGCAGATATGGTCAAGCGGTTTAGTTGTACAGACATAACAGCAGAAGAAACATGATCTATCTGTTTTTGACTGTGGAATGATTGTTGGTGCCAGACAAAGTGGTTTGATTATATCAAGAGCTACTCCAATTTTCATGCACAACATTCTCACATTTACAAAGAAAAGTACAAAAAACAGAAGAGTGAGTGGCATTTATGTGTGTGAAAATCCCTTATTAATGAGAGATGTCAGAGGAGAACGGCCAGACTGGTTCAAGCAGAGGGGAAGGTGGCAGGAACTCAAATAACCACAACATCCATGGTCAGCCCTGACCAACGGAGGCCTCAGTGTGGCAATGTCTTGATCTGTATGAATAGTATCTAAAACAGGTTTTTCACTGTACCTCAGTGTATGTGACAATAATAAACCAATTTATCAATTCAATCTGTTGCATTCTCTGTGTTTGTGAGCTCCTGAGTATCTTGTTTGTTGCCACAGATCCCAACATCTGCTGTCTCTTGCATCTCCATTATTAATGATGAGCAGACTATAATGAAAAACAATTAAAATACAGTTTGTTTTACAAATACTCTCCTGGTCTGTCTTAAGAGGAATATCAGACCACTAGCAATATTGTTAACTTTGCAATGGCTCAGGAAGCCAATCAAATTAAAGAATAAATCCAGTTATGGAATAATTTTGAGGTAGAACAAGGTCTCTCTCTCTCACTCGATGGACCTGAAGGAAGGTTCCTGCATTAACATGGTCTCTCCCTCCCTCAATAGTGTTGGAGTTCTGGGACTTAATGATGCATTTTGTGGATTGGACTCTGTAGTTCACGTTATGTTGTGTTCTAGTTTCTGGTCACTCCTTTTTTGTTGCTATTTTGAGCACTTTCAAATCGTGACGGTCTGCAGATAATGAACAATGAGCTGAACTGAAATATGCCTGGACCATTTCTCTTTTCGTTATACTTTATATTAATTGTTTTTTGCTTTTCCTTTGGTTGTTATTTGCATAAATTGTGATTTTATTTTCTGCAGGTGAGGCGGGGTAGCAGAGGTTTGGATGTTTTTCTTTAAACAGGTTCCATGGATTTCTTTGCTTTCGTGGCTGCCTGTGGAAAAGATGAACCTTAGGATTGTCTACTGCATAGATGTTTTGAATCTTTGATATTTGGGTCTTACCAGTGATGTCCATGGTTATTGAGCAAAGAGAAAGAGGCGCTGGAGGTTGCCAAGTGAACTGGCTGTTTTGGCAAGTCACCCACTCCAAGTGTGTAGATTGAAGTGGAAACAAGCAGGCCATCTTGGTCAGTATGGATGAGCTGTGCCAAAGGGCCTGTTTCTGTGCTGTATGACTCCATAAGATGCAGAAGTGAGGTTCAAGACTAAAGAGAGATTGACAAAAACAGTTCCAACTGGAAAGCAATCCAATGATTGCAGCACCGAGGCAAATTATAATTCATTTTCTGGCCACAAACCAGAATGAGGGAGACTGTACAGAGCCTGATGCAATCCAATATGTAACCGGTCTGCCTTGGGGTGGCTTGCAATGCTGTTGTTTGAACACAGGATATTAGATCAATATATTATGATGTAAATTCAATGTTGCTGCTGTAAACACACTCCAAGATACAGTTGCTATCAAGACAGAAACATCATTGAGAGCCTTTTGGCCCCGCAGGGGCCCGCATTAACATCACTGCTCAATGTCCAGATGTAATACTTCTTCATAATTTCCACTGCCTCCAGGCAGTATTCTAAATACAAGCATGCTTCATAAATAGATTGCTAGTTTTCTTCCCTCCAATGAATTGTGCTGTTGATGAAAATGAAACAGGAAGATACAAACTGAAATCCCTTATTGTCACCTACAATGCAGAGACTTGCATTTCTACGGTGCCTTCCTTTTCTTTCTCAGACATCCCATGGCACTGTCCAACCACTGATGTGCAGTCATCCATATAATGTAGAAAGCCCAAATCCAATACTGAGGTGCCAGAACAGTTAGTGGAGAGGTTTTGGAGCCAGATGTTGGTAAGACTTCAGACAAAGTTAGGAATCAAAAGGTTGAGCATGGTGCAACTTGTGTTCTGAGCTGCCAATATTTAAATGCAAGAGGTATGGTAGGAAATGTGGTTTATAGTGCTGAAGATGAGGTAGCGGGTTTACAAACAGAGTCAATGTGTAGTGAGGAGAAGCTGTTGATAGGGCAAAATTGCAGTCAACAGGATGAGTTGCAGCATGAAAGGCGGATAAAATCGAAAAAGGTGAATACAGGACTGAAGACACAGTATACAGAATAAGGTAGATGAACTTGCAGCACATTTGCAGATTGGCTAGTATGTTGTTGTAGGCATCACTGAATCGTGGTTGAAGATTATAGCTGGGAGCTCAATGTCCAAGGATACACATTGTATCAAAAGGATAAGCGGGAAGGCAGAGGGGGCGGCGTTGTTCTGTTGGTAAAAAATATCAAATCATTAAAAAGAAGTGACAGAGGGTTGGAGCATGTTGAAACATTGTGGATAGAGCTAAGGGACTGCAAGGTTAAAAAGACCCTAATGGGAGTTGTATATAGTCCCCAAACGGTAGTAAGGCTATGACCTACAAATTACAGCAGGAGATAGAAAATACTTGCCTAAAGGGAAATGCTGCAATAGCCATGGGGGATTTCAATATGCATGTACTTTGGGGAAATTGGGTTGATGCTGGATTACAGGAAGGGGAACTTCTAGAGTGCCTACAAGATAGCTTTTTAGAGCAGCTCGTGGTTGAACCCAAGAGAGGATCAGGTATTTTGAATTGGGTGTTGTTCAATGAACCAGCATTGATTAGAGAGCTTAAAGTAAAAGAACCCTTAGGGACAAGTTATCATAATATGATCAAGTTCACCCTGAAATTTGAGAAGGAAAAGCTAAAAGTCAGAAGTATCAGTATTACAATGGAGTAAAGGGAACTACAGAGCCATCAGAGAGGAGTTGACCAGAATTGATCGGAAAAGAACACTGGCAGGGATGTCAGTAGAGCAGCAATGGCTGGAATTTCTGGAAGCAATTTGGAAGGCACAAGATAATGTACATCCCAAAGAGAAAGAAGTATTCTAAAGGAAAGGTTACACAACCATGGCTAAAAGAGAAGTCAAAGCCAGCATAAAAGCCAAAAAGAGGGCATATAATAGAACAAAAAATTAGTGGGAAGTTAGAGGATTGGGAAGCTTTGAAAACAGAAGGCAATAAAAAAAAGTCATTAAGAACGTAAAGATGAAATATGAAAGTAAGCTAGCCAATAATATTAAAGAGGATACCAAAAGTTTCTTCAGATGCAAAAAGTGTAAAAGAGAGGCAAGAGTGAGTATCAGACTGCTGCAAATGAATTCTGGAGAGGTAGTAATGGGGGACAACAAAATAGCGGATGAACTGAATCAGTATTTTGCATCAATTTTCACTGTGGAAGACACTAGCAGTATGTTGGAAGTTCCAGGTGTCAGGGGACATGAAGTCTGTGAAGTTATCATAACTAGAGAGAAGATTCTTGTGAAACTGAAAGGTCTGAAAGTGGGTAAGTCACCTGGACCAGATGGTGTACAATTCAGAATGCTGAAAGAGATGGCTGAAGAGATTGTGGAGACATTGGTAATAGTCTTTCAAAAATCACGAGATTCTGGAATGGTTCCAGAAGACTGGAAAATTGCAAGTGTCACTCCACTCTTCAAGAAAGGAATGAGGCAGAAGAAAGGAAACTGTAGGCCAGTTAGTCTGACTTCAGTGGTTGGGAAGATGTTGGAGTCAATTATTAAGGATGAGGTCTCAGGTTACTAGGAACACATGATAAAATAAGCTGTACCCAGCATGGTTTCCTCAAGGGAAAATCTTGTCTGACAAATCTGTTGGAATTCTTTGAAGAAACAAGCAGGATAGACAAAGGAGAATCAGTTGATGTTGTGCACTTGGATTTTCAGAAGGCGTTTGTCAACATGCTACACATGAGGTTGTTTAACAAGCTACGAACCCATGGTATTACAAGAAAGATTCTAGCACGGATAAAGCAGTGGCTGATTGGCAGGAGGCAAAGAGTGAGAATAAAGGAAGCCTTTTCTGATTGGCTGCCGGAGACTAGTGGTGTTCCACAGAGGTCTGTGTTGGGACCGCATCTTTTTATGTCAATGACTTAGATGATGAAATTTGGTGCAAAATTTGCAGACAATATGAAGATAGGTGGAGGGGCAGATAACTTTGAGGAAGTTGAGAGGCCACAGAAGGGCTTAAGCAGATTAAGAGATTGGGCAAAGAAATGGAAGATGGAATACAGTTTGGGAAACATATAGTCATGCACTTTGGTAGAAGAAATTAGCGTGTTGACTGTTTTCTAAATGGAGAGAAAATACAAAAAACTGAGATTCAAAGGAATTTGGGAGTCCTTGTGCAGGATTCCCTAATGGTTAATTTGCAGGTTAAGTCTGTGGTGAGGAAGGCAAATGCAATGTTAGCATTCATTTCGAGAGGACTAGAAAATACAAACAAGGATGTAATGTTGAAAATTTATAAGCACTGGTGAGGCCTTACTTAGAGTATTGTGAGCGGGTTTGGGCCCTTATCTTAGAAAGGATGTGCTGAAACTGGTGAGGGTACAAAGTAGGATAATGACAGTGATTCCCAGAAGAATGGCTTGTCATGTTAATAGCGTTTGATGGCTCTGAGCCTCTACTCACTAGGATTCAGAAGAATGAGAGGTGATCTCATTGAAACCTATCAAATGGTGGAAGTCCTTGTTAGCGTGGATGTGGAGAGGATGTTTTCTATAGTGGGAGAGTCAAAGGCCAGTGAACATATCCTCAAAATAGAGGGGGGTCCTTTTAGAATAGAAATAATAAGGAATTTCTTTAGCTAGAGAGTGGTGAATCAGTGTAATTCTTTGCCACAGGCAGCGTTAAAGGCCAAATCTATATATATTTAAGGCAGAGGTTGATGGGTTCTTGATTGTTCAGGGTATAAGGGATACTGGGTGAAAGCAGGAGATTGAGGCTGAGAGGAAAATTGGATCAGCCATGATAAAATGGCAGAGCAGACTAGATAGGCCAAGTGGCCTAATTCTACTCCTAGATCTTATGGTCTTATATGTGCCTTGTGCTCTGTATGACTGTTGGTAATGTGTTTTGCACCTTGGCCCTGGAGTAACATTGTTTTGTTTGGTCATAGTCATTGGGTATTCATGTTTTGTTGAATGATAATTGAACATGATCTAAATCTTTTCAGGAACTGATTAAATGGGGTTGGTACTGTTACAAGAATTGGAATAACATCTAGCTTGGTACAGTGTATGTTGAGGTGAGAGATACACTCACTATCCATTTTATTAGGACCAGGGTAACCTAATAAAGTAGGCACTGTGTACATTTGTGGTCTTCTGCTGCTGTAGCCCATCCACTTCAAGCTAGACGTGTTGTGTATTCAGCAATGCTGTTCATGTGTGGTTATTTGAATTGCTTTCGCCTTCCTGTCAGCTTGACACACACTGCCCAATCTCCTCGACCTCTCTCATTAACAAAGGGTTTTCGCCTACAGAATTGCTGCTCTCTGCATTTTTTTGTTTGCTTTTCTCTGTAAATGCTGGAGACTATTGTGAAAGAAAACCCCAGGAGAGCAGAGATTTCTGAGATATATCAAACCACCCGGTCTGGCATCAACAATCATTCCAAGGTCATAGTCACTCAGATCATATTTCTTCCCCATTCTGAGGTTTGTTCTGAACATCAGCTGAACCTCTTCAACATTTCTGAATGCTTTTATGCACTGAGTTGCTGCCACACGATTGGCTGATTTGATATTACCAATCGGGGGAGGAATGTGCCTGTGATGTATTGAGTAAGTCCATTGATTACTTTCTGCAACACCTTGTTTTCTGAAGCATTCAAAATGATGTCCCAGGCTGATGTAACTGGTCAGGATACTTACAGCAATACATCTAGAGAAGTTTGTGCAAGTGTCCGATAACATGCCGAAGCTTCTTAACCTCTGTAGAAATTAAAGATATTGGCACGGCTTCCTTATGAATGAATCTATGTGTGAGGAGCAGAACAGGTCATCCAATCTTTTCACACCCAAGAATTTAAAGTTGTCACCAGTCTTCAAGTGGGTACTGGTGAATGTTCGACCTCCTTCCCCTCCTGAGGTCAAAAATTAGCTCTTTTTGGCACAGAGCCTATGGACTGTTTCTGTGCTATCGTCTCCTGTGTTCTTTGCATAATTGCAGAGAGGAGTTATGCTAAAGTTATGCTAATCAAAAAGTTCAAAGTTCAAAGTGAAATTTACTATCAGAACATATATCTGTCAACATATACAATCCTGAGATTCATTTTCATATAGGCATAATCAATAATTCTCCAGAAGAGAAAGCCATAACAGAATCAATGAAAGGCTGTTGAACTAGAGCATTCACCCAGAGTGCAGAAGACA
This sequence comes from Hemitrygon akajei, assembly GCF_048418815.1. Lineage (NCBI taxonomy): Eukaryota > Metazoa > Chordata > Chondrichthyes > Myliobatiformes > Dasyatidae > Hemitrygon > Hemitrygon akajei. The sequence continues at coordinate 35,099,269 of NC_133138.1, read as the reverse complement.
ACACACTATGCAAAGGTAAGTATAAATAAATAGCAATAAATATTGAGAACATGAAATGAAGAGTCCTTGAAAGTGAGTCCATTTGTTGTGGGAATATTTCAATGATAGGGCAAGGAAAGTTGAGTGAAGTTATCCACTTTTGTTCAACAGCCTGATAACTGTTCCTGAGCCTGATTATGCGAGTCTTAAGGTTCTTGTACCTTCTTCCTGATGGCAGCAGTCAGAAGAAAACATGACCTGGGTGGTGGGGATCCCTGATGATGGGTGCCTCTTTCCTATGTCAGCATTTCAAGTCGAGAGGGCTCAAGTCGAGCTTAATCGAAGTTCAAAGTTGCATATTAAGTGATAAGACAAATTTCAGAAGCTTCATGTAGAATATTCTGGTATCAAAGGTATAGGGAATTTCCTGATGATACAGTGCCTGTAAAAAGAATTCACCCCCACTTGGAAGCTTCATGTTTTATCATTTTACAACATTGAATCACAGTGGATTTAATTTGGCTTTTCTGACACTGATCAACAAGAAAAAGACTCTATCAAAGTGAAAGCAGATCTCTACAAATTGGTCTAAATTAATTATACATATAAAACACAAAATAATTGATTGCATAAGTATTCACTCCCTTCCATTCAGTATTTCATAGATGCACCTTTGCCAGCAACTACAGCTTTGAGTTTGTGTGACTAGGTCTCTATCAGCTTTGCACATCAGGACATATTTTTTCCCATTCTTCTTTACAAAACTGCTCAAGCTCTGTCAGATTGCATAGGGATCTTTTTCAAGTCCAGCCACAAATTCTCAACTGGATTGAGGTCTGGACTCTGACTTGACCACACCAGGACATTAACTTTGTTGTTTTTAAGCCATTCCTGTGTAGCTTTGGCTTTATGCTTGGCGTCATTGTCTTGCTAGAAAACAAAGCTTCGTCCAAGTTGCAGTTCTCTTGCAGACTGCATCAGGTTTACCTTTTGGATTTCCCTGCTTTTCTTGTATTAATTTGACCCTCTACCTTCACAAGCCTTCCAGGGCCTGCTGCAGTGAAGCATCCTCGCAGCATGATGCAGCCACCACCATGCTTCATGGTAGGGCTGGTGTGTTTTTGATGATGGTCAGTATTTCGCTTACGTCAAACATAGCGCTTAGTCTGATGGCCAAATAGTACCCCATTTGCCTTCTGCAAACTCTAGCTGAGATTTCATGTGAGTTTTTTTTTCAACAGTGGCTTTCTCTTTGCCACTCTCCCATAAAGCTGTGACTGGTGAAGCACCCCGGCAGCTGTTGCTGGATTCGCATTCTCTCCCATCTCAGCCATCAAAGCTTGTACCTCCTCCAGAGTTGTCTTTGGTCTCTTGATGGCCCCCTTCACTAGTCCACTTCTTGCACGGTCACTCAGTTTTTGACGACAACCTGCTGTAAGCAGATGTACAGCTGTACCATATTCCCTCCATTTCTTGATGATTGACGTACTCTAAGTGATATTCAGTGACTTTGAAGTTTTCTTGTATCTATCTCCTGACTTGTTCTTTTTCAATAATCTTTATGTGGATTTGCTTGGAGTGTTCTTTTGTCTTCATGGTGTAGTGTTTGCCAGGATCCTGACTCACCAGCAGTTGGACCTTCTGGACACTGGTGTATTCTTACTACAATCAATTGAAACACCTTGATTGCACACAGGTCTACAAAAACAAATCTCAGTTTAATGAATTATGTGACTTCTAAAACCAATTGAATGCACCAGTGATGATTTGGTGTCATATCAAATGGGGGTGAATAGTTAAGCAATCAATTATTTTGTGTTTTATATTTGTCATTAATTTAGATCACTTTGTAGGGATCTGTCTTCACTTTGACACAGGAATCTTTTTCTGTTGATCAGTGTCAAAATAGCCAAATTAAATCCATTGTGATTCAAATATTGTAAAACAATACAAGATGAAAACTTCTAAGGGTAGTGAATACTTTTTATAGGCAACTGTAGGTCCTTGACCTCAAACATTAACTGTCTTTCTTTGCTCAGATTCTGCCTGAGCTGCTGGACAGCAGTAGTGGCATTTTCTGTTTCTTGACATACTTCCTGTGTCTGTAGTTTCTTTTTAGGTGGTTTTGTTTATTAGATAAGGTTCTGAGGAAACGGTGGTAAATCAAAATCTAGAACTGGAGGTCATCAGATTAGATCAGGGGTTCATAGACCCTTGATTAATGGCCTTGGTCCATAGCATAAAAATGGTCAGGAACCCCTGGTTTAGAGTATACGGTGAAATATTCAAGAAGAATATGAGGGATAACTTCTTCACTCAGAGGGTGGTGCGTGTGTGTGTGTGGAATGAGCTGCCAGCAGAAGAGGTTGGTGTTGGTTTAAGAGAAGATTGGATAGATCAAATGGATGAGAGAGGTCTGGAGGAACATGGTCTGGGCTGCAGGTAGTTGGAACTAGGCAGAAGATCAGGTCAGTGTGAACTGGATGGGCTGAAGGTTCTGATTCTGCACAGCAGTCCTCGATGACTCTAAAATCCAAATCAGGCTTATTATCAATGACACGTGTATTGAAATTTGTTGTTTTGTGACAGCAGAACAATGAGAGACATAAAAATTATGATAAGTTGCAAAAAGTAATGAATAGTCTAAAAGATAAATATCAAGGTAGTGTTCACGGTTTCATGGACCATTCAGAAATCTGATGGCAGCACACAGGTGTACAATCTGTGAGTTTTCAAATGAAGGTTCTCAATCTGCATTCCTCCTGTCTCTATACAGACACTGTCTGGTGTTGCCGACTTCCTCCATCAGCTTGTTTACTATTTTTTTCTCTGGCTCCCAGCATAATCATGGACTGTTTGTCCCACACCCATCAGCGAATAGGCTATGTAGCATCCGCATCAGAACCAACTACCAGACGCAAAACAGTTATTTTCCGCAAGCAGTAACTTGCGGAAATCGGATCCGCAGATCGATACCTCCGCCCACTAACCCACTCTTCCAACCACCACTATTTTATCATTTCCTGTCAGAGTCACCTTATGTACAAGCACTTCTGTGCCTAGTGTCACTTTATGGACATACAATCAATCCATACAAATAAGCTATCTGATGTATTTATAGTTATTACATTTTTTATCATTATTGCATTCTTCATTTTATTGTGTATATTTTTTGCTGTATTAGATCCAGAGGAGCAATTATTTTGTTCTCCTTTACACTTGTGTGCAGGAAATGACGTTAAACAATCTTGAATCTTGATGTAGCTACAAAGGGATCAATAAGAATTCTCAAAGAAGCGTTGAAGAAACTAATGCATCAAGGGTGCTGGAATTTAACAATGAGATATTGCTAGGTAAACCTCTTGCTAAATTACATACCATGCCACAACATACCGCTGCTGTGTTACTAATGCATTGAAGACTCAATATAGGATTGAGCTTAGTTCAGCCAAATCTTGAGGGGAGAGTGGAAGAGGAGTCAAATGGAGATACAATTTAAACAACACGATCGAGCTTATGTATTAACAGCTCCTTACAAATCCATCACTTGGAAACGGGATATTGAAGTATGTCAGATAAAAAAGCATCTTGCAAAAATAGGAGATGAAATTGGAAGTGTACACCTAAATCACCTAATTTCAGCAAGGGATATACAGGAGAATATCAGAGAGTTATGTGATCATTTCAGCTGTTGATCTAGTGAAGATTGAAGTGGAAGTGATACAAGGTTCTACTGAAGAGAGTCACAAAGTGCCACCTTCCACAGGCCAAGAAGGTCAGCACATTTGCTCTAACGGCCCAGGGCGTCGGAGTTCGGAGTTCATTTCCAGCATTCTCTGTCAGCAAGTTTGTACGATCTTTTCCATGTATTCGCGGGTTTCCTTCGGGTGCTCTGGTTTCCTCCCACAGTCCAAAGACGTAGTGCTTAGAAGGTTAAGTGGTCATCACAAATTGTCCTGGGATTAGCTACCGTTAGCCAGTGGGTTACTGGCCGGCGCAGCTTGATATAATATAGATGCCAATGACCGCAAGCCCCTCTGAGGAGATTAAATCTACTCAGAAATCCATGAATAGGACAGGTAAATAAAAAGAACATATAACATAGAACAGCACAGCACAGGGCCCACGATATCTGTGCTTACCATAATGTCAAATTAAAATAACTTCTGTCTGTACATTATCCACACCCCTCCATTCCCCGGGTATTTGTGTGACCATCTATAACCTCTTAAATGCCAGTGTCAGATCTGCTTCCAGTACCACCCCGACCGCTTGTTCCAGGCACCTTTCCACTCACTATGTGGGGGAAGGTGCCTGGATGGGGGAGGGGGTTGTTCAAGTGAGAGGCTGAATGGTGATTGCCCACCTCCCCTCCTGGGGCACAAGCCACCAAATGCTGAGCATGAAGGGTATGTTTAATGTAGAGGAGATGCTGAAAAGATGCTGCTGGGTCTGGTGGGCTTGAGCCAATAGGAGAAGCTGGATAGTCTGGGACTGTTTTCCCCACAGTGACCTTACAGAGGAAAACAAAATCTGAAGAGCATAGATAAGTTGAATGGTTACAGTCTTTTTTCCAGGGTAGGGAAATATAATGCTTCCCATCTTTAGTGCAGAAAATTTGTGGCGTCAGCTTTCATTTTGCCCAGTTCTAGTTATGTAACATTCAGAATATTTTAATAATCTTCTATCACTGGTTGATTTCCTTTACGTAGGGAGAGGATAACTCAAAGTAAACTTTTCCCCCAGAATTTAATTGGCTCGTTTGATCATCATTGTGACTGAAAGGGGTGCAATACAGAGTTTCTGTGTTTCAAGATACTCTTCAGAATGCAAAGAATGCAAAAAAAAGATTTTTTTCACGAAGTTCCTTTATGGGCGTGAAGCTGCTAAAGTGATATCTTGGCCAAACCTCAGGGATTACTTTGTGTGAGTTTTTCACATCACCTGGCTTCCGAGAGATCGGAAGGTCAAAGGAGGCACTATGTAAATGCAGATTTATTGGGTGATCTGTGCATGTTTGTGCTGTTTTTCTTCTGACCTCAAGTAGCCAGCATAATCAAAGACACCACCCACCCCAGGCATCCTCTACCATCGGGTCGAAGATAAAGAAGCTTGAAAGTACATACCAACAGGGTCAAGCACAGCCTCTATCCTGTTATCAGATTCATGAATGGACCTCAAGATGGACTCTTGATTCACAATCTATGCTGTGATGATTTGCACTTGATTACTTAACTGCACTGCCCTTTTTCAAATGCTTTTACACTTCATTCTGCATTGTTATTGTTTTACCTTGTTCTACCTCAATGCATTGTGTAATAATTCGTTCTGTGTAATGACTCGAATGTTACAGGAACACTCAGTGTCGTGGAAACAGCTTCTTCTCCACTGTCATCAGACTTCTAAACAGTCTCTATGAACACAAATTCACTATTCTCACTATTCTTGCTCTCCTTTTGCACTACTTGCATGCACAGACACATGTGCATCCGTGTGTGTACACACACACACACACACACACACACACACACACACACACACACACACACACACACACACACACACACACACACACACACACACACACACACACACACACACACACCCCTGACAGTTACACATATATACAGTACTGTGCAAAATAAGGTGCCTAAGACTTCCACACACAGACACAAACGCAGACACTCAAAGAACTGAAAGCCCGTATCACCAGGCTCAAGAACAGTTTCTATTCTGCTGTTTTCAGAATTTTGCACAGAAAACTTTTAGGATAAAATGACTTCTTGAACTCGCAATTAGACCTTGTCGTCTGTCTGCATTGCACTTTTTCTGTACGTGTATCAATATATTCTGCATTCTCTCTGAGACTGAAGAGTGCTGAAGCACTCAAATGATTTCCCAACTTCCACATTTGCCTCGAGTTTACATTCTCTCTTGACGCTTTAATCGGTGAAATGTTATTGAACATCGAATCGCCACTGTATCTCAGTACATGTGACAATAATAAACCAATTTACAGTTTAGGGAGGGTTGAATTGTCCATAATGCAAGGCGTTTGCTGTTACAGAATCGTCTCTGAACATAGCCTCTCATTCAAAGGACTTGTCTTAGCACAGGGACCAACAATCGACATAAACAATCAGTGTATTTATGGCTTGCTTCATCGTTCTGAGTATCACTTACACCCAGCTTGACAAATCACCATGTTCATAAAACTTTAAAGAAAAAAAGCAAACACATTTTGTCTGGTTAGTTATTTAATTTGTTGTAAGAAAGAATTTCACATTGTAATTCTGCTGTGTTAGAAGCAGATGTAACCAAACAGAAATAAAAGGTAATGTGCAGTATTAATGTGATGTTAATTGCCCACAAATGAGCAACCAATTTGAGTGCCCGTGTTACAGCTGTAATGGACCGAGGTTTTACAATCTATTGAATAAATCATTTTGCAAAGCCTTCTGTGACTCAGAGCTGAAATCACCAAAGATACCACACAGATAAAGTGCTTTTGTGACTGCAACACTCTGAGCCCAGTTGCAGGTGTGATGCTTTCTCCAATATTAATGCTTCCAGTTAACAAATGTGTTCTTATGCATCATACACAGTCTCCTCAGCTCCAACAGCAGAATCAAAATCAGGTTTAATATCACTGACATGTTCAAATGTCCGAGGCACGTATGCAGTACACAGCCAGGGTGCCCAGGACTTTTGCACAGTACTGCATTTGCAACATGGAGCAGAGAGTAAATTTGTTAATATGGCTGGAGCAAAGGATGTTGGGAACAGTGAGAGTGGAGTGTCACAGGAGGGGTGTGGGGCAAGTGGCAGAGAAGGAGTGCCAGGGGTATGGGTGCAGACGTGCACAGCCCCGAGACACCAGACAAGATCATTTGATTCCAAATAATTGGTTTATTGATCATTTCAGTATGTCTTCCCTGGTGTTTCCTGTTCCCTCCTCTCTCCTGATATATATGTGTCTAAGACATTTGTACCATGCCATTTATTTTTATATATATATATATACACACACACACATACATATACATATATGTGTGTGTATATGTATGTATGTTTGTGTGTATGTATATATATATCTATATATATATATATAGATCTATAATCCAAATAAGTAGTGCAAAAAGAAAGCAGAAAAATTTGTTAGTATACATGGGTTCATTGTTTATTCAGAAATCTGATTGAAGAGGGGAAGAAGCTGTTCGTGAAACATTGAGTGTGTGTCTTCAGGCTCCTGTACCTCCTTCCTGATGGTAGCAATGAGAAGAGGGCATGCCGTGGGTGATGGGGTCCTTAGTGACGGATGCTGTCTTTTTGAGTCATCGCCTTTTGAAGATGAGAGCTTACACTTCAATCAAACTTTCGGTCACATTTATAAAATGATGAGAGTTCAGATGGAGTGGGAACTGGAAGCTGTTCCCCTTGGTGGAGAGGTTCAAGAATTTGAATTCCTCAGTATAAAATGAATAAGAAGGGTTAATCGTGACATGAGCATTTCTTTATGTTGCACAGTCTGTGGTAGGAAACTGGAATACATTGCCTGTGAAGAGAGTTTCTTTTGCAGCCTTCAAAAGGCAATTAGATGCAGGGTGAGTGATGAAAAATTTCCAAGGCTGCAGCAAAAGGGTGAGATTATCATCTGAATAACCTCCTCTTCTCTGTGACTATTCCGTGATTGGTTCAGCAACACTATGACTACTTAATCAGTTTGCACTAAAATTATTTTATTGTTCTTTGCTCTAATTGTGTTCTTGTAATTATGCTCTTTCTTGAAAAAATTGGGTATAATTCATGTTTATGTTTTCTTATAAATTCTGCTTATCTTATCCTTTGTGCCTGTGATGATACCGTAAATTTTTCATTGCACCTTGGCACGCACGTACTCAACTGTGGCTTCTATGATATCATAATATCTCTTAATGCAAACCTTTGTCAAATTTGCTTCCTTTGAATTTCCCTTTATTGAAGTGTTATATTAATTCAATTGAGTTATTTTTATTGGGCTAGACAAACCTCCACATTGCAGACCAAAGAACTTTAGTGTACAATATTACATAAGTTCTAATTCTGGTACAGATTTTATTTATTTATTTATTTATTTATTTATTGAGCTACAAAACAGAATATGCCCTTCCAGCCTTTTGAGCCATGCAGCAAGCCCCGATTTAACCCTAGCCTAATCACAGGACAATTTACAACGACCAATTGACCTACCATCCAGTGGGAGGAAACCAGAGAACTCGGAGGAAATGCACACACTCACAGGGAGAATGTATAGACTCCTTTCAGGCTGCATCAGGAATTGAAGCCAGGTCAATGGCACTGTAATGCATTGTGCTAACCACTACACTACCATACCAAGCATTTGTCTGAACACCTCTTATGCTTAAAAGGCTTTTAAACATTTCAATAGGTAAGACTTAGAATACGGGCAAAAAATCAGAATGAATATGATGGCTGAAGACTCTATTTCTGCACTGTAATATAAGACTCCATATGGCAAGGTGCAGATGCATCTCTATCAAAGGAGGTGTAAGGCGTTCCGTTGATCCGCTAGCCTACAGGTCATCCTTGGACCAGGTGCAGCATCTGCTTACTACACTGACTCCAGCTCCCAATCGTGGTCACATGAAGCCATGGGAGCAGGTGGTGGGCAGCTGGTGCATATCACAAGTCCTGTTTATGCACCCTCTGAAGCCAGGCAGACAATCTCTGATGATTATTGATAATGGCTGGGGTCACCCGTCTTGTAAAGACACTGCCCAGAAGAAGGCAATGGCAAACCATTTCTGTAGAATAATTTGCCAAGAACAATCATAGTCATGGAAACAATACCATACAACACTGCACAAAATGGTGCTGCTGATGATGACTGTATGACTATAGCTTGGAATAAATTATTATCAAAGAACATATATGTCATCATATACAACCATGAGATTTGTTTTCTTGCAGGCACACTCAGTAAATCCAGGACACACAATAGAATCAATGAAAGAGCTCACCCAACAGGACAGACAAACTGCCGAAGCACTAAACTGTGCAAATACAAAAGAAAAAATATATAATAATACATAAATAAGCAATAAATATCAAGAGCATTATATGAAGAATTTTGAAGGTTAGTCCATACATTGTGGGAACAGTTCAGTGATGGGGCAAGTGAAGTTGAGTGATGTTTTCCCCACTGGTTCAAGAGCTTGATGGTTAAGGGGTAATAACTGCTCCTAAACCTGGTGCGGTGGGTCCTGAGGCCCCCATACTTTCTTCCCAATGGCTGCAGTGAGAAGAGAGTATGACATGGATGGTGGGGGTCCTTGATGATGGATGTAAATATGCTCCATTTAGATGTGCTTCTTGGTGGAGAGGGCTTTACTCAAGATGGACTGGGTGGTATCCTTTACTTTTTGTGGGATTTTCCATTCAAGGGCATTGGTGTTTCCATAATCATTCCATAAAGGAATGAAGGAAGGAAATATTGCCTGAGCTGAACACGTGTAACACATTGAATTCTGACTGTCCTCTAAAATGCTCTACCAAGGTTCACTGCTCAAGGAAAAATGAAGGACACCAATGATCACTAGGTTTGCCAGTACCATCCACTTGTTACAAAATCATTTTGAGAAAGCTGGATGAAATGGAGGAGTCACCTTAAGAGTAGGGAGAAATAGTTTCTCTTAGGAAGAATTTATGGCTTATATTCTCTTTCCAGACATTTCTTTTTCAGCGGGAAGATTCCACAGCTGCACAGAAAATTAATAAGTCTAGTTAAATCGTTACAAAACAATTTCCATGACTGTGTTTCATTGTTCACTTAATCACAGCACATGCAGAAGTTGTCGTGATTGCTTTAATGTTGCACAGTCAAACTCAATTAAGGAAACCTTCATGAGGTAATGGAAAATGTCGTTAATCACCCTCTTTTCTGTGGTGGCAGAATAAACACCAATATTCATGGAATATGTAAAACTGCAAAATTCCTCAAAACCTCAGAAGACCAGGCAGCATCTGTGGAGGTCGATAATTTTTCATCCAAATCAAGTAGCCGCTCAATTTTTGGTCATGGCCTAGTCTGCTTATTTTGAATCCTACTCTTTTTCATGAGTCTGGTGGAGCAAATCAGGTGAAGATTTGTGCCAATCATGGTCCTTCTGATATTCACATGTTACGTACCCCGTAACTGGGTCACTTACCAGCAAAGATAGAGAGGTCCGTTGAAGTCTGATGGTACTATTTTTAACAGTATTTATTGATAAAAATACACAAAATAATATCAAGGCAAACTTACAGATAATATACATCGTCAATACTAAATCTAAAAGCGTGGGTCTAATAGTAATCAATAAGAAATAGCTCTATCGTTGTCTAGGGGATAATGTATTGTCCGATGGAAATATAAAAGTCACTCAGTTCATTCAAGCTGCAGCTTTAGGGTTGGAGAGAAAGACGGGTTAAAACTTGCCCATTCCTTTTATGATGTCAATCCTTCGAGAGTCGTTGGGAGTTGATTTCCCCGTTGTTAGCTAAAAACCGTTCTGCCGTGGTACAGGGCCCACCGATTCCGGGGCAAACAGAAAAGGACGCACGTGGCCCTCCACTGATTTTTGCTATTACGGGATCGTTAGCGTTTCTTCTGGTGTGTCTGAGGGGCTGTTCCCACAGACCCTCTTTTTATCCTGACTCACAGGGTCTCAGGTGTCAATCAGGTTGGGATGATGCAATCCCTCCACCAACCTCCTCCTTGGTTCATTGCCTGGGGCTTCGATGCATTGTACAGGATGCAATACACAAGTCCGTCTCCAAGAGACAATAGCCAGTATCAATGGGTCCGCCTTTCGGAGGCCAGGACACATTCCAACTCTTTGTGGATTCTGCATGTCTTTCTCTCATTTCCTGGGTCTCCTGAACTGACGTAATAGTGATCTTGCGATTCTCACAAAGGAGGGGGCTACCCCGCACCCTTCGGCCCCTCAGAGCTGTGGCACATTCGTAACACACATCACAGGGGTTCCTAACTCAGAAAATGACATAGTCAATGAGATGTCATTGTTTAGATTGGGGGGGTGTTGTCAAAATGCCTTGAGTTTGTTTTTTTCTGACAGAAGACAGTGTTTGTGATGATAAGACTGTGCTCAGCAGAGAAGGTGAGAAGAAGTACTCCATTTCAGTGGCTGTTGCCAGTGCCTTCCTTTCATACGGTAAACTTCCAAAGGTTGAAGTCTTGACCAACCCTGGCATTGAAGTACCCTAAGAGAATTATCATCCTTGAGGATGCTCAAGAGTGTCACATATAGGCAAGCATCGAAGGCCTCTTGTTCGTACTCATGTAAGTCCAGAGTTGCTGCATGGTTGCCATTTGAAGCACCAAATGGATCATCAAGAGTTGTTCTCTAATCCCGCATGGGAAGTTCAGAGCAATAACTGACAGGCTGGTTCTGAATAGGATATGTGATGAGCCAAACTGTTTCTTTCTGTATTTATTACCTGACTTGCAGAATATTGCTGACATTTTCTGTTTACTGCTCTCACACTAGCTTCATCAGTCACTTCCTTCTCCACAGAACTGGAACAGGAGCCATTCTTGATCCATAGGAGCTCCTTGAGAAGAAGTCTGGGGCAGCAGACAATCTTGCTTTAGGGAAAGACTTGGTGTTATGAAAATCTACACACAGATTAAGCCTGGCTGGTTGACAACTAACCTGTCTTCCATCAGATATGTAATCATTTTTTGCTCCTTTTTCAGTTTATATTTGCTGGTACACCACGTTTGTAGCCTATCACCTAAGTCCTGACTGCAGGGCATTCACCCCAATGCTAGCTCTTTCAACATGCTGTCTAATTAGGCCCACCACCCTGCTCTCTCTCCAATGAATCTCCCACCAATGTTCCCTTTGGAACATTAAACAATATAGCACAGGAACAAGCCCTTCAGCCCACAATGTCTGTGTCTACCATGATGCCAAATTGAATTAATCCCATCTGACAGCATTTGATCCACATCCCTCCACTTGCTGTATGTTCATTTGCCTGTCTGAATCTGTACAGTATGTCCTCTGAATGGTCCCAATGCACCTGCTCCAAAATGAACTAATTTCAAAATTGGCACTCAGTGGTCACATTATTATGCACCGCCTGTAACTAATAAAGTGGCCATTGAGTGCATGTTTATGGTTTTCTGCTGCTGTAGTCCATCCACTTCAAGGTTCGATGTATTATGCATTCAGAAATGCTCTTATGCACACCACTATTGCAACACTTGGTTAGCTGAGTTACTTTCCCCTTCCTTCAGCTTGAACCAGTTTGGCTAGTATCCTGACCTATGACAAGGCATTTTTGCCCACAGAACTGCCACTCACTGGATGTTCCTAGTCTTTTGCTTCATTGTCTGAAAATCTGGAGATTGTTTTGCATGAAAATCCAAAGAGATCAGCAGCAGTTAAGAAGACCACCCTATATAAACACACACACACACACACACACACACACACACACACACACACACACACACACACACACACACACACACACACACACACACACACACACACACAAGTAAGAAACAAGAAATACTTCTTGAAGATATTACAGGTTAGTTATGATGCAAATTCAAATTGGCTCAAATCAATTGGAATCATGGAATAGAGGGGGTATGGAGAAATGTCACAATGGAGTAGTTGAGGCAAGTCATGATCACAGCAAATGGTGGGCTAGGCCTGAAGGCTCTAATTGCCTATTCCTGCTCCTTTGGCTGGAGTCTACTGGCACTGCAGGACTTGTGTGTGTCCAGGACAAAGAAGCTGGCAAGAAAAATCATTGTCAACACTACCCACCTGCCTTTTCCAAAAGCTCCCTTCTGGAAAGTGATATAAAGCTATTAAAACAAAAAACACACCACTTTAAAAGGTCCCCCTCCCAGCTGTTAATTTTATTAACTATTCCAGTTATCCCCCCCCACCTCCATCTATTATCTCAGTCACTACACTGTGCTGTAAACTTTGAACCATTTTTAATGCTGTTTACATAATAAATACATGCTGGTATTTATGTATTTATGCACATTTTGTTCCATATCCATACTTTAACTTTATTTTATACAATTCTTTATTCTTTATAATTGTTGAATGTTATTGCTTTTTGTTGCATGTCACACCAACACACCACAGCAAATTCCTAATACATGTAAATGTATGCTCTCAGTGGCCACTTTATTAGGTACAGCTACACACTTGCTCATTGATGCAAGTATCTAATCAGCCAATCACGTGACAGTAAAACAATGTATAAAAAAATGCGCACTTGGTCAAAAAGTTCAGTTGTTGTTCAGAACAGACATCAGGAATGTGAAGAAATGTGATCTAAGTGACTTTAACCGTTGAATGGTTGTTGATGCCAGACAGAATAGTTTGAGTGTCTTAGAAACTGCTCATCTCCTCATCCCAATTCACGCCCAATAGTCTCAAGCATTTACAAAGAATATTGTGAAAAGCAAAAAAATCCAGCGAGCAGCAGTCCTGAGGGTAAAAAAACCTTGTCAGAGGAGAATGGCCAGACTAGTTCAATTGGACAGGAAGACGACAGTAACTCAAATAAATATGCATTACAACAGTGTTGTATATAAAAATATCTTTGAATCAAACTTTGAAGTGGATTGGCTACAGCAACAGAAGACCATGTACATACACTGAATGGCCACATTGTTAGCTACAGGAGATACCTTGATTGCAGATTTTGAAATTAGTGCAGTTTGGAGCAGTTGCCTTCCATACCCTTGGACTATTCAGAGGACATACTGTTCATACCAAAGTAGCATTTCGACAGGCAAGCGAACATATGGCAAGTGGAGGGATAGGGATCAAATGTTGGCAGATGGGACATAACAGCGTAGTACGGAAGAACACCTTTGAACACACAACACATTGAACCTTGAAGTGGTTGGGCTACGCTGCAGAAGACCATGAATATACACTCAGTGGCCACTTTATTAGGTACTTATAGCCATTTTTTAAATTTTATACTGTTGAGATAATTGACTTTGTGCACATTCTGCATTCTTGGTGGAAAGAAAAGATGTGCGCACAATACACAAGAGCAAGAATCTTCTTCAAACTCACTTCGCACCAAAATGTAACAACTCGTTGACCTGGGGAAGATTGGGTACTTGCGGCAACAAGAAGCTGCCGGTAAATAGGAGGTCAATGTCAAAGAAAACTAATTATCAAAGAACATATACGTATGTCTCCACATACAGCCCTGAGATTCATTTTCTGGTGAGCATATTCAATAAACCTATAGATTAATAACTATAACAGAATCAATGAAAGACCACACCAACAAGGATGTTCAACCTGAGTGCAGAAGAGCAAACTGTGCAATTATAAATAAAAGGAATAATGATAATAAATAAATAAGCAATAAATATCAAGAACTTGAGATGAAGTCCTTGAAAGTGAGTTCACTGGTTGTGGGAATATTTCATTGATGAGGCAAGTGACATTGATTGAAGTTACCCCATTGGTTCAAGAGCTTGATTGTTGAGGTGTAGTAACAGTCCTTGAAGCTGGTGGTGTGAGTGCTGACACTCATGTACTTTTTTCCTGTTGGCAAAAGCAAGAAGAGAGCATGTCCTGGTTGGTAGGATCCCTGATGATGGAAGCTACTTTGCTGCAACAGTGTTTTGTATAGACGTGCTCAATAGCTTGAACGACGTTATCCCTGATGGTCTGGAATATATCCACTATTTTTTGAAGGATTTTCCATTCGGGGCTTTGGTGTTGCCATACCAAGCTGTGGTGTAGCTGGTCAATATACTCTCCACTACACATCTTTGGAAGTTTGTCAAAATTTTGGATATCATGCCGTATCTCCACAAACTTCTAAGAAAGTAAAGGCACTGCCATGCTTTCTTTGTAATTTCACTTACATGCTGGGCCCAGGACAGCTCCTCCAAAATAATAGTGATGAATTTAAAGTTGCTAACCCTCTCCACCTCTGATCCTCCGATGAGGACTGGCTCATGGACCTCTGGATGTAAGTAGATATGATATTAGTCTTCACCTATACCTTTAAAGATTAGCTTTATTTATCACATGCACATCAAAACATCCATGAAATGCATCTTTTGCATAAATGACCAACACAGTCCGAGGATGTGCTGCGGGCAGCCCACAGATGTCAGTACACTTCCAGTGCCAACATAACCTGTCTACAACTCAGTAACCCTAACCTATACATCTTCAAAATATATGATGGAGCCAGAGCAGCTAGAGGAAATGCACGCAATCACGGGGATAATGTACAAAGTCCTTACAGACAGTGGTGGGAATTGAATCCTGATCTTACAGTTGGCTCTGTAAACTATAGTGCTAACTAGTAAGCTCCCATGCCAACCATTCCAATGTGTTTAGTACACCGTTAATTACAATCAACCCCAACAATTTTAAAAAGTGGGTTGATTATATGGAGAAAACTGGTATCCAATCTCTGTAACTCCCTCATTACATCTCCCTGCCACTCTCTCCTCCTTGAGAATATTTCTTTAAGTTTCCCTGGACTCTGTCCTACACTTCTCGCTGCCTCGGTAAAGTGACCAACATAATCAAAGACCCCATCAAAGCCACACATCCTTTCTCCTGCCCCTCTCACTGAGCAGAAGCTACAAAAGTCTGAAAGCACATCTCAAAGACAGCTTCTATCCCACTGTTCTAAGACGATTGAACACTTTGTTACTATGATTAAATGGATTCTTAACCATTTTTGTAACTTTGCACCTTATTTTCTGTCTGCATTACAATTTCTCTGTTTCTGTAACATATTAGATCTGTATTACAGCATAGAACACTGTAGTACTGTACTGTTTGTTCAGCCTATGACATTGTGCCCACTTTTTAACCTACTGCAAGATCAGTCTAAACTTCTCCTCCAACATAGTCTACACTTTTTGTATCATGAATTTGCTGATCTAAGAAACTTAAATATCTCTAATATATCTGCCTCTACCACCACCCCTGGCAGGGCATTCCATGTACCTACCACTCTCTGTGTAAAAGAAAACCTACCTCTGAAAAACCTTTCTCCAATCACCTAAAAATTACACCTCAGGTATTAGTCACTTCCAATCTGGGAAGCAGTCTCTGACTGACCACTCACTCATTGCATCTTTTCATTTTGGACACCTCTATCAAATCACCTCTCCTTTCCCCTTGTTAGTGTCACTTGTACCACCTCAATGTATTGATATGGAAGGCATGGACAATTTTTTTTACTGTACCTCGATAAGTATTCAGTAGTCACTTTATTAGGTACAGGATTGAAAGCCAGCGTGGCCTTCTGCTGCTGTAGCCCCTCCACCTCAAGGTTCAATGAGCTGTACATTCAGAGATGCTCTTCTGCACACCACTGTTGTAATGTATGGTGATTTTTGTTGCTGTTGCCTCCCTGTCATCTTGAACTAGTCTGGCTATTCTCATCTGACCGCTTTCATTAACAAGGCTTTTTCGCCCACAGAACTACTGCTCACTGGATGTTGTTACTTTTTTTGTCTTTTTGCACCATTCTCTGTAAAATCCAGAGCCTGTTCTGTGTGAAAATCCCAGCAAATCAGCGGCTTCTGAGACTGGCAGGACACAAAGAATGGGAATAAAGGAAGCCTTTTTTGATTGGCTGTTGGTGACTAGTGGTGTTCCACAGGGGTCTGGGATGTCCCTTTTTTTTACTCTATGGATTTGTTGCAAAGGTGCAGGTAATATGAAGATAGATGGAGGTGCAGGTAGTTTTGATGAAGTAGAGAAGCTACAGAAACACTGAGACAGATTAGGAAAATGGGCAAAGAAATGGCAGATGGAATACAATGTCAGGAAGTATATGGTCATGCACATTAGTAAAATAAATGAAAGGGTTGACTATATTCTAAATGGAGAGAAAATACAAAAAAAAACTGAATTCCAAAGGGACTTGGGAGTCCTTGTGTATGATTCCCTAAAGATTAATTTGCAGGTTGAGTCTGTGGTGAGGAAGGCAAATGCAATGTTGGCATTCATTTCAGGAGGACTAGAATATAAAAGCAAAGATTTTATAAAGCAGTAGTGAGGCATCACGGAGTATTGTGAGCAATTTTGTGCCCCTAACTTGGGAAGGATGTGCTGAAACTGGAGAGGGTTCAAGGGAGGCTCATCAAAATAATTCCAGGATTGAATGCTTTGTCGTATGAAGAGCATTTGATGGCTCTGGGCCTGTATTCACTAGAATTCAGAAGAATGAGAGGTGACCTCATGAATGGTGAAAGGCCTTGTTAGAGTGGATGTGGAGAACCATAGAACCATATGTTTCTATGGTGGGAGAGTTTAAGACCAGACCACACAGCCTCAGAGTAGAGGGGCATCCTTTTAGAACAAAGATCAGGAATTTCTTGAGCCAGAGAGTGGTAAATCTGTGGAATTCTTTGCCAGAGGCAACAGCGGAGGCCATGTCTTTCTGTTTATTTAAGGCAGAGGTTGATGGATTCTTGATTGTTCAGAGTATGAAGGCATACAAGGAGATGGCAGAAGATTGGGGTTGAGTGGAAAACTGGATCAGCCATGATGAAATGGTGGGGCAGACTAGATGGGTCAAATGGCCTAATTCTGCCACTATCTCTTATGGTCTTATACTCTAACCACCTCATCAAGCACCAACAATCATTCTGTGCTCAAAGTCACTTATATCACATTTCCTGCACGTTCTGATGTTTGACCTGAACAACAACTGAACCTATTGCATACTTTAATGCACTAAATTGCTACCACACAATTGGCTGATTATATATTTAGATTAACGAGAAGTTGTACAGATGTACCTAATAAAGTGGCCACAGAGTGTATGTGCTAATAATGAACCAATTTATTTCTTGGATTCTCAGCCACCAGTCGAATATGTCTTTCTGTTGTACAATGCCACGTTTGTCAGACATTGCTTTGCTACGGTGCCTTGAGATTTTCTACCTCATTCCTTTCTAAATGTAAGTCCTCCAACAGATTTTCTGCTCTGCAAAGCAATTTCACACCTAAATGAGAAAAGAGAAGAATAAAATGCCGAATGGGAACATGTTAGCTTTCTCTCGTGCTTGCCTTCATCAGTCAGGATATTGAGTACAGGAGTTGGGACATTGTGTTACAGCTGTACAAGACATTGCTAAGACCAAAGTGAAAGTACGGCATGCTCTGCTATAGGAAGCCAATGTATAAGCTCTCAGAAAGTACAAAGAGTATTGAGGTTTTTGATAATGGAAATCAAAATGGTTTACAGGTGACGTCACTGAACTATTACAAAAATAAAAAGCACTGACAAACTGAATCCCAAAGGAGTTGAGATAAAACAGAGTGCAGGTAAGTAGTTCTAATCCATTCGAACATCACCCCCTCCCAACACACACAGTGAGGATGGGGTCTCATATACAGTCAAGATGGGGTCTCAAACTGAACACTGACTGTCACTTTCCCTCCACTGTTGCTCCCTGACCCGCTGAATCCCCCAGCACTTTGTTTCTTGCCCTAGAAATGCCCTTTCATATTCTTTCATGATCCAACAGAAATGAAAGTAACTTACGGTGCATAGAACATTCAATAGCACAGGAACAGGCCCAATGACCCATGATGCTGTACTGACCAATGACACTGAGACCCCCGGGTACTCCGGTTCCCTCTCACATTCCAAAGGCACATGGACTAGGGTTAGTAAGCTGTGGGCATGCTACGTTGACACCAGGAGCATGGAAACACTTGCGGGCTGCCTCCAGCACAGTCCTTGGACTGTGGTGGTTGTTGAGGCAAATGACACATTTCACTCTTTGTTTCAATGTTTCACGACTCAAGGTTGTTCAGTGTCACTTCCTGTACACTAGTGTAAAGGAGAACAAAGAAATTGTTACTCTGGATCCCATGCAATGCAAAAAAAAACCATAAAAGATAAAGAACACAATAATAATAAAAACACAATAAATATAAATACATAAAATAGCTTACATACATAGATTGATTGTATGTTTGTATGCTCATAAAATGACACTAGACTGTACATAAGGTGAATGACAGGAATAATGGAGTAGCAGTGGAGGTGTTGATCAGCCTTACTGCTTTGGGAAAGGTAACTGTTTTTGAGTCTGGTGGTCCAGGTGTGGTTACTACGTAGCCTCCTCCTTGATGGAAGTGGGACAAACAGTCCATGAGGAGGGTGTGTGGGGTCTTTCATGATATTACTGGCCCTGTTATGGCAACTTTTTGTATATATTGTATGTCCTTGATGCTGGGTACGGTGGTGCCAGTGATGTGTTGGACAGTTTTGACTACCAATGCAGAGCCTTCCTGTCCAGTGCAGTGCAACTTCCATACCATGCAGTGATGCAGTTTGTTAGACGTTCTCCACTGCGCATCTGTAGGAAGACGTGAGTATGGATGTGCAAACTCCAGCTCTTTTCAACCTTCTCAGAACCTAGAGGCATTGGTGAGCTTTTTTGACTGTGAAGGATGTGTTCTGGGATAATGAGAGGTTGTGTGTGACGTGCACTCTCAGAAGTTTGACAAATAAAGCTAATCTTCCTTCTTTACCTCATCCTTCTTGTCTGCTCATGTCCATATCCATTCTTAGCATATTCCTGTGTGTGTTCACTCTTGCCTTCTCTTCATTTCTGTGGGCCCTATTGGCTACACAATTGGTGTAGCCAACATGGAAACCATGTACTTTACCGCAAGTGGGGCAGGAAATGATTCAAATGCAGGTTCATTTAATTATCACAAAACATGGAAATGCAAAGTGAAATTCATTATATAAATTAACAACCACACAGGCCAGGGATGTGCTGGAGGCAGCCCACAAGTGTTGGCACTGAGTTCAGCACCAATATAGCAGCCCAGTGTTGTGTTCGATATTGAAGGAGAGTGCAGAGCACACACCAGCACGGCAGCATGCAGGCTATTCAGCTGAACTTTATTGATAACACAGCTTGTACAATATGTGAACTCCTTCCATGTGGCGGTGACTAACTGAGAGGCATAGGTTAGCCACAACATCTCCTCTTCTTGAAAATCGAAAAACTAGGTATGTACTTCTTGAATGTGTTGAAATTATAGTCACTGAAATTGAGCAATTCTGTTCACTTAATCCATAGCAAGTGATTTATGCTCCTTACGTAAAGATAAAAAGGAATTACCAACATTATAACTATCTTTCTCTTTGTTTAAAACAGTCTCTCTGTCTTTGCATAAAAAAAGAATTGCCAACATTGTATCTGTCTTTCTCTTTGTTTTTAATGCTCTCTCTGTGTCTTTCTCCTTTTTTCACCAATTCTTTTTTGTTTAAGAATAGTCTCAACTTGTGAAGCATTTCCAACAGTGGAACGCTAAATCTAATAGTCAGCATAGAATACCTGAACACACTGGCAAAGTGGAAGGAATATTCTGCCTCTGTAGTCACCTGCCCTAAGTTATTAGGCTATGGAGTATATCTCTGCGGTGGGACAGATAAATAACTCGATCTGGTATCGGCTCCTGGAAGTATTGGAGTAGATGTAGATCCTTGAACAGGTGCGTCCACCTTGGGTAAGTGGTCCTTGTTATAAGGATCAGCTCACTCTATTTCTGCCTTTACCTTTTGTGGAATTTCAAGGTGTATGAGTGCACGTCTGTTCTGCCTGATTTTGGTGTTCTGACCACAAGCAATCATGGTGCATGCTGCCAGACTGTGGTTCCTTTGGTGAAACCCTAACAGCTTCACCACTCCTGAGCGGCAACACAGATTTTGCTCTCTGTTTGAGATCATGTATGCTCTTTGTTTTCTCACACTGTGTTGTCTCAAAATGTCTCACTTTTTCTAAGTCCAGTAAGTGAGGTTGGAGAAGGGAAGGAAGAGCAGGCAGGCTTGTTCTCAGTCCCTGGTCTATTGACAGCTCTGACGGACTGTAGCCATTCACAAGAGGTGTAAAGCAATAAACTAGCAGTGCTTTGTAGGGACCTTTTGCCTTCAGTAGGAGACTTAACAGCATGCACTGCTCTTTCCACTTCTCCATTTGCCTGTGAGTAAAGTGGACTGATTGTTTGGTGTTTGAGCTCATAGTCCCTATCAAAGAATTTGAATACTGAGCAGCTGAATTGTGGACCGCTGTCTGACACAAGTGTCTCTGGGATTTGATGGTGAGTGAATACAGCTTTCAGGTGCTGTATAACTGCTGTTGAGGATGTAGAGGACAGCTTGGCCACTTCAGCATTTCATGAGTAGTGATGCGCAGTGAAAATATGTGTGCCTGCAATTTTCCATGGAAACTTTGGGAATTCTGTGGGACTGAGAGGTGCGGCATGAATGTTGTGCAATTTTCTGCATGCTTCACATTGCTCTACATAACTCCAGCTGTGTGCTCTGACCAGGCTACAACACGGATTGCCTTGCTCCTAGGTGATATGTTTTCATGCCTTAATATCCTGAAGTTACTGGCCTTGATGTGAATCGAGCTGCTGCCTGTGTCAGAGAGGCACTTGGTGCGCACGAAGGCAGTGTGCAGTGTAACAGCGAGGGATCACCTTGCTCTCTTTTCCTGCGATCACAAGACCCCGCTGGGCATTGGTGATGTGGACTGCTGCAGGTCTGATTCACTGACTTATCGGTGGACATCAGGGGAGCTGTGCAACTTCAGTCATAGCAAGGACTTGGCCGCAAATGGCAGTGTGGCCTGTTTTCAGCCGCCAAGAAGAGGGGCATCGGAGCTGCTGCATCCGTATTCGAGTCAGTGCTGTTCTCCAGTGACCACTCAGCAGAAGACGAGATGTATTGTGCTCAACTGCAGACTGTTGCAACAGTCATGGACTCAGGGACTTGGACTATATTTTTTTGAGTGTGACTATATTTTACTGCTATCTTATATGTGCTATGTGAGCCTTGTACTCTATATGACCGTTTGTACTGTGTTTTACACCTTGGTTCCAGAGTAACGTTGCTTCGTTTGGCTGTATTCATATATGGTTGAATGATAATTAAACTTGAACTTATTACTACGTTAGCTTGAATTGTTTGCTCTGTCCAGCTCTGACAGAGTTCCATAGAGAGTGTCTGTTCTGTGTGTCTGACATTGGGTACGTATACAATGTTTCCTGATCATTAGAGCTCACACTATCAATGCAGACATTGGTACACTTTATTCAGCCAGTGCCTTTGGAAGGTTCTGCAGAGACAGGTTTGCTAGTATTTCCCCAGTGAGCTGGGTGAACATAATGCACTGCGTTCAGTTTCAGTTATCCTGCTGTAGGAAATATGCCAGTAAGCTGGAAAGAATTCAGGGGAGATTTACAAGCATGTTGCTGGGACTCAATGGATTGAGTTATGGAAAGATATTGAGTGGCTTGGGACATTGGGACAGGTTCAAGGAGCACAGGAGAATAAGCGAGATCTTATAGTGGTGTATAAAGTCATGAGGGGCGTAGAGAGAGTCAATGCCTTCAGTCTTTTCCTTGGAGTTGGGGTATCTAGAACTAGAGATTATAAACTTAGGCTGAGAGGAGAGAAATTTAATAGGAACTTGAGAGGAAACTTTTTACCCAGTATGCTAAAAAATGGGACATACAAACTTATGCTAAAGACAAAAAATTGTGCAAATACAAAAGACAAAAAAGAAATACTAACAATATATAAATAAACAATAAATGTTGTGAACATGAGATAAAAAGTCCTTGAAAGTGAGTCCATATGTTGTGGGAACAGTTCAGTAATGGGGCAAGAGAAGTTGAGTGGAATTATCCTCTCTAGTTCAAGACTCTGATGGTTGAGGGGTAATAACTGTTCCTGAAGCTGGAAGTGTGAGTCGGGAGGGTCCTGTACCTTCTTCCTGATGGCAGCCGTGAGACTGGAGCATGGCCTGGGTGGCGGCAGTCTCTGATGCTGGATGCAGCTTCCTGTGACAGCGTTTACAACTGTTATAATAAGGAGTATATAAAATACATAAGTGATGGAAAAAGACAGCAAAATAATGAGGAAGTGTTTATAGACTTATGTACTGTTTAAGAAATACAACGGCGGAGGGGAAGAAGCTATTCCTAACACATTGAGGCGCAGTTCAACCATTCTCCATTACACGTCAATGCCACTGCCTTGGACTGAGTGAAGAGCACAAAGTTCCTTTGTGTACACATAATGGACGATCTATCATAGAAACATAGAAAACCTACAGCATAATGCAGACCCTTCAGCCCACAATGCCGTGCTGAATAGTTACTTAATTTTCGAAATTACCTAGGGTTAACCATTTTTTTGTGTGTGTGCCATACTCTGCCAGAGCTTCGGCGACCACTTTGTTTTTTCAAGTGGTTGTCTTGGAGGAAAGATTCTGTGAGTGGTCCCCCACGTCCTTCTCACAGTGCAGTGTTTTTTTTTGACGAGGCCGAGTTGCGAGCTCAACACTAAACCCGGCACGGATGGAAAGCATGTCTGGGAGTGGCCTGACTGGATTCGAACTCGGGAACCTTCGCTCTGGAGTCCGGCGCTGATGTCACTGTGCCATCAGCTGACAGTGTTAACCATAGCCCTCTATTTTTCTAAGCTCCATGTATCCTGAACCCTCAACACCTCCTCATTAGTCAAGAAGGTACAGCAACATCTATACTTTCTGAGAAGATTGAGGTGGGCAAGGCTCTTCGGCCACATTCTAACAACTTCCTACAGAAGCAGTATCGAGAGTGTCCTACCTGGCTGTATCAACATGTGGTATAGAAGCTGCAAAACAGCGCATGCAAGACCCTACAAAGGATCGTAAAAAACACCAAAAGGATAACCAATACTTGTGACATTTACGAGGAGCATAGTAGGCAAAGGGCCTGATGCATCTCTTTGACCCATTTCTGTCAGGAAGGAGGTACAGAAGCCAGACAGGGAACTGCTTCTTCTCTCAGGCTGTGAGACTAATGAATACCCTGCCACCACCAAGGTCTCATCACTAAGACAGTGAGCTGTTTACTGTTTACAGTTTACTGTTACCTGTGGTGCACACTACATGCATTTTGAATTATATTTTGTTAATTTGTTTATGGTAATATTCTGTTTGATGTGCTGTGTGTGATGAATGTTTTGTGGGTACACCATGGTCCAGAGAGGGGAGTTGTTTTGTTTGGTTGTATATAGGTACAGACACTTGATGTCACAACCACGGTTTCAGCTGCACAGCAACTATGGCAATTGCGCTTGTGAACTTGCATGTGTCAGCTAATTATTATTTAATTTTGATGGCATTTAATTCCATTCTTTTTGTCGTAGCGCTGTCGAGACTTGAGCAATTCCTTTCAGCTGCAGTGTTGGCTCGTTTTCCATTTGAAAGTTGTAGTTAACGGCCCTGTTTGGCCTAGCGTTTATTGTTTTCTTTCCCTTCTAACCCTAGTCGCATTAAGGGCTGTGAACTATTCACCTGCTTCAGTGTATCTCACTCAGCACTTGGGCCATATCCGAATGAAGTGACACTTGACAATAAACTTGACCTTAAACATGAGTGTGGGCCTCAGGCTCCTCTACCTCCTCCCTGAACGTATTAATGAGAAGAGGAAATGTCCTGGATGGTGAGGAATCTTCTTGATGGATGCCACCTTCTTGAGTTATTGCCTTTTGAAGATGTCCTCGATTGTGGGGAGGCGAGTGCCCACAATGGGGTTAAAATAAATAAGTAAGCAAATAAATAAATAAGTTGATAGTGTATAGAAGAATAATGGGTAGAGTTTATAAGGCCAAAAGGCATATGAGCAGAATTAGGCTATTTGTCCAATTGAGTCGGTTCCACCATTCTATCATGGCTGATTGCTTATCTGTTTTACTCACATTCTCCTGTCTTCTGTTGTTTGATGCCCTGACTATTCAAGAATCTATCAACCTCTGTTTTAATCTATCAACCCAATGACTTGGCCTCCACAGCCGTCTGTGGCAAAGAATTCCACAGATTCGTCACCCTTTGGCTAAGGAAATTTCTCCTCATATCTGTTCTAAATGGATGTCCCCTACTGCAAAGCTGTGGCCTTTGGTCCTAGACTGACCCACTATAGGAAACATCCTCCCCACATCCACTCCCTCTAGGCCATTCAAAATTTGATAGGATTCAATGAGATCCCCTCCTCATTCCTCTAAACTCCAATACTGGCCCAGAGCCATCAAACGCTCCTCGTATGTTAACTCTTTTATTATTGTATATCTTTCTCATGAACGTCCTCTGGACCTTCTGGAATGCCAGCACATCTTTTCTTAGGTAAGCTGCCCAAAACTACCCACAAGTCTGCAGAAGTAAATAGACAGATTTGGAGAATGGCCAAAGAAGGAGCAGATGAGATATAGTGTAGGGAAGTGCATGGACTGATCAATGTCTTAAAAGCCCTGAATATTACATCTTTGCTCTTATATTCTAGTTCGCTGAAGTGAATACTAACATTGCATTTGCCTTCCTCACCACCTGCTCAACCTGCAAATTAACCTTTAGTGAATCCGGCACAACGTCTTCCAAGTCGCTTTTCACCTCTGATTTTTTAATTTACTTCCCATTTAGGAAATAGTCTATGCCGTTATTTCTTCTGCCAAAGTGCATGACCATGCACTTCCTGACACAGTATTCCATCTGGCACTTCTTTGCCCATTCTCCTAATCTGTCTAAGTACTTTTGAAGACTCTCTGCTTCAACAACATTACCTGCCCCTCCACCTATCTTTGTATCATCTGCAAACTTCGCGAGAAAATAATTTATTCCATCATTGACATATAACGTGAAAGGAAGTGGTCCCAACACCACTCCTGTGAAATACCACTAGTCACTGGCAGCAAACCAGAATAGGCTCCCTTTATTCCCATTGGCCTCCTGCCAGTCAGCCAATCTTCTATCTCACGTGCAGTACCTTATCAACGGTCTGCTGAAAATCCCAGAAAACAACATCCACCGATCTCCTTTGTCTATCCTGCCTGTTATTTCCTCAAAGAATTCCAACAGATTTGTCAGGCAAGGTTTTCCTTAAGGATAACATGCTGACTTTGGCCTATTTTATCATGTGCCTCTAAGCACCCCAAAACCTCATCCTTAATAATGGACTCCAACATCTTCCCAAGCACTAATGTCAAGCTAACTGGCTTTTAATTTCCCTTCTTTTCACTCCATTCCTTCTTAAAGAGTGAAGTGACATTTGCAATTTTCCAGTCCTCTGGAACCATTTCAGAATCTAGTGATTCTCGAAAGATCATTATTAGTGCCTCTACAATATTTTCAAATGCTTCTTTCAGAACCCTGCAGTGTAGTCCATCTTGTGCAGGTGATTTGTGTACCTTCAGACCTTTCAGCATTCTAAGCACCTTCTCCTCAGTAATAGTAACTACATTCACTCTTGAATTTGTGCCATACTGCTAGTATCTTCTACAGTGAAGACTGATACAAAACTCTCTAGTCTGAAGTTTTACTAGCATTACAGGATGAATGAGTTTGAATTTCCTTAAACTAAGTAAAGAAAAAAAAACAAATTTTGTTTATTTGTGGCAATAAAAAGTATCAATCTAAGAAATAAACTTGATCATCTGGCCTTACAAATGAAGCCTTAGAAATTTAGGACTTACTTACTCTGAGCTTGACTTGAAATCACATATTACTTTCACTGAAGGAACATTGCAGAAGTTTTGTTTCTTATACCATCTCAAGATGCAGAAACATTGATACACTTGTGTTTTTAGCCAATTAGGCTACTGTGATGCACTCTTTTCAGGACTGCCTGAGAAAGATATAAATCATCCGCAGCAAGAATCTTAACCAAAAAAAGAAAATCTGAGCACACTTCACCGGTTTTGGCATCGCTCCACTGACTGTCTGTGTCCTTTAGGATCAATATTAAAATACTCCTGATTTTATATAAGTCTCTGAATAATCTAGCTCCTCAGTATATTTTGGAGTGTCTATCCCCTCACTTTCCTTAGCATAATCTTAGATCCACAAATATTGGCTTGCTAGTGTTCCTAGAGCCAATCGTATAAGAACTGGTGATGTTGTCGTTTGCTCTTATGCACCAAAAATCTGGAAGACTCTACTGACAGATATACACCAGGCTAGGACTGTGGAACACTGGAAACACTTATAAAAACTTACTTTTATAATTTGGCCTATTATAGGATTACTTAATGCCTGTTAATGTTGATTATATTTGATTATATTTTATTTTGCATGATGTTTTTGTCTTTACTTATGATTTTAAATTTTGTCTCATAGTTTTATCACTATATTGATTAATCTCTACAATCTATGTAAATCACTTTGAGGCTGCAACTTAATATATAAAATTAAATGAAGTTATTATTTTAATATGCTTATTAAGTTTGTTCACCATTTATTTTGTCCACTGGAGGGTATCTCTCCAGTGTCACTTTGCAGTGGTCCCATCAATTTATGGATTTATCGATCGTTTAGAAATTTGATGACAAAGGGGACGATACTGTTCCTAAATCATTGTTTTAAAATTTGTGTAAATCAATCGTCTTTTGAAGTTTTCCAGTAGCAAACCATTTTGTGTAAAGGGTTTATCCATGTTAACAAATCACCCTTGATTTGGGAAGATTTTAACAGCAAATATGAAGCAGCGAGGGATCACTGCGCTCTTTACCTCTGTGCTTTCTAGTTACAGGCATAGCTTTTGAGAGTAACTGATCACACTAACTGTTGATGTATTCCGCCCCAGGCAGTAGAAGGTGCAGGTTTGATACCCCAGGCACTGTTTTGTTAGAAAGAAATAAAGGTAACATTTATACAGTGCTTTTCAAGAGCTTAGAACAACCAAATATAGCAAGGCCAGTGAATTATGGCAACTAGCAAAGTGGAATCCGAATCAGGTTTAATATCACTGGCATATGTCACAAAATTTGTTAACTTAACGGCAGCAGTACAATGCAATATGTGATAATATAGGAAAAAAAAGTAAATCATTTACAGTAAGTCTATATATGCATACTAGATAGTTAAATACAGTGCAGAAACAAATAATTATCGTGAGGTAGTGTTCATGGATTCAATATCCATTTAGGAATCAGATGGAGGAGGGGAAGAAGCTGGTTCTGAATCCCTGAGTGTGTGCCTTCAAGCTTCTGTACCTCCTTCCTGATGGTGACAATGCTAAGAGGTTATATCCTGGGTGAAGGGTGTCTTTAATAATGGACTCTGCCTTTCTGAGGTACTGTTCCTTGAAGATGTCTTGGTTACTATGGAGGCTAGTACCCAAGATGGAGCTGACTAATTTTACAACTTTCTGTAGCTTATTTTGATCCAGTGCAGTAGCGCACCACCCCATACCAGAAGGTGAGGCCAACTATCAGAATGTTCTCCACTGTATATCTTTAAAAGTTTTTGAGTCATAATCTTACAATTATAGCACCAATCTGCCGGAGGAGCCCAAAAGGTCAAGCTCCTCCAATGGGAGGAAAGGAAATGTTAGTGTTCCAGACCGAACACCTTGCATCAGGATGTCCTGATGCCTGATGTAATGTTTTGATCTGAAACATCAACAAAATGTGTAAGCTGTAGAAAGGTTACAGAGGAGATTTACTAAGTTGATGCCTGAATTAGAGAACAAATGTTAGGAAGGTATGCTGTGTTGGGCTAGGACTATTCTCTTTGGAACAAAGGAGTATGAGAGGTGACCTGATAGAGATGTACTAGATAATACAAGGCATAGATAGAGTGGACACCCAGAGACTTTTCCCAGGGCAGAAATGTCTAATATGAGGGGGCTGAGAGGACCACTGGGGTCTCCCTCCCCTTGTATTTGTGACAATTACTGGAAGTGTTGTAGACAAAGGGCCCAATGTATTGGTGAGGATCACTACCACCTATCCCACAACCTCTTTGATCTACGACTGTCAGGACTGAGATACCCAAGATCATCAGTACTGGGACTGGATAACAGCTTCTTCCCTCAGCCTCCAAGACTAATGAATACCTTACCATCACTGTAATCTCGTCACTAGGCCAGCGAGCTGTTTACTATTTACTTGTGCTTCACAGTACCTGCATTTTTGAATTAGACTTTAGTAACTTTATATGGTAATATTTTGTTTTATGTGCTGTGCGTGATATATGTTTTGTGGGTACACCGTGATCTGAAGGAAAATTGTTTTCTTTGGTTGTATATATGTACAGTCAGATGACAATAAACTTGAACTTGCACTTGAATTTTTAAGAAAAGGATGTCACAAGGAAGTTTTTTTGCACACGGAGAGGTGGGCATGTGGAAAACCCTGCCAGAAGTTGTAGCAGAAGCAAATACATTAGGAG
Source organism: Hemitrygon akajei (assembly GCF_048418815.1). Lineage (NCBI taxonomy): Eukaryota > Metazoa > Chordata > Chondrichthyes > Myliobatiformes > Dasyatidae > Hemitrygon > Hemitrygon akajei. The sequence goes on along the minus strand of NC_133138.1, from coordinate 35,070,000 downwards.
TATTTAAGAAACTCTTAGATAGAAAAATGAAGGATAATGTAGGAGGAAAGAGTTAGATTGATCTTAGAGTAATTAAAAGGTTGCACAACATTGTGGGATAAAATTCTAACTGCAGAGTGAGGAACTCAGCAAACTAAGTGGCATTTGGAGAGGCAAATGGTGGTCGATGTTTCGGTTTGAGATCTTGCAACGGGACTGAGGGCAGAGTTCAAAGTTCAAGTAATTTATTATCGAAGTACATATATGTTTCCATATACTAACCTGAGAATCATTTCTTGCAGGCGCCTACTGAAAAAAGGAAATGCAATAAGATGTTACGAAAAGGAAGGAAGCGGCAATATTTCATTAGGAGTTTGAGGAGATTTAATTTGTCACTTAGATGTACTGTGGAGAGCATCGCAGTCTGGTATAGGGGGGTGGTGCTACTGCAAAGGATAGAAAGAAGCTACAGAAAGTTGTAAAATCAGTCAGCCCCCACTTGGGTACTAGTCTTCATAGTATCCAAGACATCCTCAAGGAGCGGTGCCTCAGAAAGATGGCATCCATCATTAAGGACTCCCACCACCTAGGCATACAATCCTCTCATTGTTACCATCAGTAAAGAGGTACAAAAGCCTGAAGGAACACATTCAGTGATTCAGGGACAGCTTCTTCCCCTTTGACAACCAATTCCTAAACAGACATTTAATCCATGAAAACCACCTCACTTATATTATTTCTAATTTTGCCCTATTTTTAATTTTACAATTTAACATGTAGATATATATTTACTGTAATTGATTTACTTTATTTTTCTATATTATAATATATTGCAATGTACTGCTGCTGCTCAGGTAACATTTCATGACATATGCCAGTGATATTAAACCTGATTCTGATTCTGATTGGTGAAATCTTAGTAAGAACGTGGTCAAAGGGCAGTGGGAACACGTGGGAGGGAGAAACCCTAGCCAGTATAACTGACAAGAATCAGAGAGTCGAAGAGGTTAAATAAAGCAAACAATCTTCAGTAAATGTGACAAAAATTTTGCTTTTGAATGAAAACTAGCTGGAAGGGGAGAGATGAAACCAGGTGGGTGGGAAGGGCCAAGAGCTGGAGAAGAAAAAATCTAATAGGAGAGGAGAGTGGTCAACTGGAGAAAGGGGAGGAGAAGCAGACCCAAGGAGAAGTAATTTATTCACTGCAAAGAAAAGTCAATATTTATGCCATCAGACTGGAGGCTACCCTGATGGAATATAAGGCGTTACTCCTCCACCCCGACAGTGGCCTCACTTGGTACAAGAAGAAGCTATGGACCAGCATTTTGGAATGGGAATGAGAATCGGAATTAAAGTGTTTGGCCGCTGGGAAGTCCCACTTGTGGTGCATGGAGCAGAGGTACTCGATAAAGTGCTCCCCCAGTTTTAAATGTTTTGATGTGTTTCGATGTACATGTGACAAATGAAGCCAAAGCTTTAAAGCCAAAGCTCTAGTTCTTGATACCCAATTCTGGAAAAAGACGGCCTGCATTCATCCTGTCGATGCTCCTCATTCTTCTTGTACACATCTATAAGGTCACCAACAAAAGCAAACCTACAGATGCTGTAAATAAAAGGGATACACATAAATGCTGGAGGAACCTGTAGGCCAGGTATCATCTCTGGAAGAGAGTAAACAGTTGATGTTTCGGGCTGAGACCCTTCATCAGGAATAATAGCTCGTTCTGATGAAGAGTCTCGGCCTGAAACATCAACTGTTTACTCTTTTCCATCGATGCTGTCTGGCCTGCTGAGTTCCTCCAACATTTTCTGTGTATTTCTATAACATCACCTCTCAGTCTCCTACGTTGTACGGAATGAAGTCCTAGGCTGTCCAACCTCTTCTTAGAACTCAGTCCCTCATTTCCTGGCATCTAATGTCAAGGTGTGGTCATTTGAGGGTAGTTTGAGAGGGTTGTTAACATCAGTTTGCTGGCAAGGCTGAACATTTTCCAGTCAGCATGTTTGAACTGAAGTCATGTGGGTAATAAAACCAACAGCAGAGTTTCATCAGGATGAGAGTGAAATTCCCTTTGAAACTTATTAACGTCAAGATGCCAATTGTACTTTTGTGCACTTGGAGTCCATTAGACCAAAAGGCCATAAGACCATTCAGCCCATCATGTCTGCACCACTATTTCATTATGGCCAATCCATTTCCCTCTCAGCCCCAATTTCCTGCCCTCTCCCTGTATCCCTTGCATGCCCTGAATAATCAACAACCTGTCAAGTTCTGTCTTAAATATACCAAATGACTTGGCGTCCACAGCCACCTGTGTCAATGAATTCCACAGATTCACCAGAGGAAAGTAAATTTATAAAACAATGTTTCAACTATTCATCCATTTTGTTTAAAATAAAACTGGTGAAGTGAAGGTTAACTGCCACTTTCATTTAAAAAAAGATGTTTCTTCACACATTCCCTTAGGCAGCAGTTGTGAAACTTACTAAATTGCTGAAATGGCCAAAATGTTGTAAAGAAACATAAATGAAGCATGAGGATATAAAAAAAGAAGCTAAATGTTCATACACTTAGTGACCTCTTTATTAGGTACACCTGCGCAAGTGTCCCTTAATGGAAATATCTAAGTAGCCAATCACGTGGCTGGAACTCAATGCATAAAAACATACAGACACGGTCAAGAGGTTCACTTGTGTCAGACCAAACATCAGAATGGGGAAGAAATGTGACTGAAGTGACTTTGACTGTACAATGCCAGTTGGGATAGATTGAGTCTCTCAGAAACTACTGATCTCCTGACGTTTTCAAGCACAACACAGTTCCTAAGATCAGGAGTTGCCAACCTGGGGACCATAGATCCTTTGTTTAATGGTGTTGGTCCATGGTATAAGAAAGTTGGAAAACCCTGCTAAAGTCTACAGAGCATGAAATGAAAAACAAAATAAATCCAGTGAGCATCAGTTCTATGGGCAAAAACATCTTGTTAATTTTTTCTCGTCTGTTTTTTACGAGGCCGTGTTGCTAGCTTGATGCTCAACCCAGCACAGATGGGCAGCCTGCAAGGAGCCAGCTGGATTTGAAGCCAGGACCACTCACCTCAAAGTTTGGTGTGGATGTCACTACACCACCGGCTGGCATAAGGTATAGGACGTAATTAATAAAGTGACCACTAATTGTATAAGTATAGAATCTGACTTCACAGCAACCCTGCAGAAACATGGCTCTGTGCTCTTTGAGATGCTCTGGCACCTGAACATCAATAGGGTGCATGTGTTCAATCTCTTTCCAGAGTTTTGGTGTCACGAAGGAGAAAGCATGGCTTTCAGGTGAGAGGGGAAAGATTTAAAAGCAATTTGAGGGGTATATCTTGATTATACAAAGCTAAATAGCAAATCAAGTGTGGGGATTGATTTTTTTAAATTTCAAGTTTTCATTAGTATTTACGAAACTCATTTTTCTTGTTATTGATTGGCTATATCACAGCCTAGTATGGAAACACCAATGCCCTTGAATGTAGAACACTTCAAAAAGTAGTGGATACGGCCCAGTCCATCACAGGTAAAGCCCTCCCCAACTTTGAGCACATAGAACCATAGAACATTACAGCACAGAAACAGGACTTTTGGCCCTTCTTGGCTGTGCCAAACCATTTTTCTGCCTGGTCCCACTGACCTGCACCTGGACCATATCCCTCCACACACCTCTCATCCACGTACCTGTCCAAGTTTTTCTTAAATGTTAAAAGTGAGCCCACATTTACCACTTCATCTAGCAGCACATTTCACACTCCCCCCACTCTCTGTGTGAAGAAGCCCCCCCCTAATATTCCCCTTAAACTTTTCCCCCTTCACCATGAAACCACGTCCTCTGGTTTTTTTCTCCCATAGCCTCAGTGGAAAAAGCCTGCTTGCATTCACTCTATCTATACCCATCATAATTTTATATACCTCTATCAAATCTCCCCTCATTCTTCTATGCTCCAGGGAATAAAGTCCTAACCTATTCAACCTTTCTCTGTAACCCACTTTCTTAAGTCCCGGCAACATCCTTGTAAACCTTCTCTGCATTCTTTCAACCTTATTAATATCCTTCCTGTAATTTGGTGACCAAAACTGCACACAATACTCAAAATTCAGCCTCACCAATGCCTTATAGAACCTCACCATAACATTCCAACTCTTATACTCAAGATTTTGATTTATAAAGGCCAATGTACCAAAAGCTCTCTTTACTACCCTATCTACCTGTGAAGCCACTTTTTGGGAATTTTGTATCTGTACTCCCAGATTCCTCTGTTCTACTGCACTCCTCAGTGTCCTACCATTTATCTTGTATGTTCTACCTTGGTTTGTCCTTCCAAAGTGCAATACCTCACACTTGTCTGTATTAAACTCCATCTGCCATTTTTCAGCCCATTTTTCCAGCTGGTCCAAATCTCTCTGCAAGCTTTGAAAACCTTACACCTCCAATTTCTGTATCATCAGCAAATTTGCTGATCCAATTTACCATATTATCATCCAGATCATTGATATAGATGACAAATAACAATGGACCCAGCACTGACCCCTGTGGCACACCACTAGTCACAGGCCTCCACTCAAAGAAGCAATCCTCCATCTACATGAAATGCTGTCAGTGGATCAGTGACCATTATCAGCGACCCCCACCAGCCAGGACATGCTCTCTACCACTGCTGCCATCAGGAAGAAGGTACAGGAGCAACAGAATTCACATTACCAGATTCAGGAACAGTTATTACCCCTCAACCATCAGGCTCTTGAACCAAAGGGGATAACTTTTCGCAATTTCACTTAACCCATCGTTAAAATGTTTCCACAAATTATGGACTCAATTTCATAGAACATAGAATAGTACAGCACATTACAGGCCCTTCGGCCCATGATGTTGTGCCAATCCTCAAACCCTGCCTCCCATATAACCCCCCACCTTAAATTCTTCCATATACCTGTCTAGTAGTCTCTTAAATTTCACTAGTGTATCCGCCTCCACCACTGACTCAGGCAGTGCATTCCACGCACCAACCACTCTCTGAGTGAAAAACCTTCCTCTAATATCCCCCTTGAACTTCCCTCCCCTTACCTTAAAGCCATGTCCTCTTGTACTTAGCAGTGGTGCCCTGGGGAAGAGGTGCTGGCTGTCCACTCTGTCTGTTCCTCTTAATATCTTGTACACCTCTATCATATCTCCTCTCATCCTCCTTCTCTCCAAAGAGTAAAGCCCTAGCTCCCTTAATCTCTGATCATAATCCATACTCTCTAAACCAGGCAGCATTCTCGTAAATCTCCTCTGTACCCTTTTCAAGGACTCTTCATCTCATCTTCTTGATATTTATTGTGCATTTATTTACTATTATTATTTCTTTTTGTATTTGCACAGTTTGTTGTCTGTTGCACACTAGTTGAATGCTGAAGTTAATGCGGTCATTCATTGATTGCTTTATGTTTGTTATTCTGTTGCAAATTTATTGAGTATGCCCACAAGAAAATGAATCTCAGGGTTGTGTATACTGATAAGTAGAATGGAAGTCAATCACGCAAATATCCATTTTTGTTCCCTTCAGGAATATCAACTCTTGCACCTGATGGCTTATATCCTAGGTTGAAATTAGCTACAAAAAACAATGCACATATTAATTGCAAACTACTAAGAATCCCTGGATCCTGAAGTTCCAGAGATTTATAAAACTACACATGTAACACACACAAAGTGCTGAAGGAACTGGGCAGGTCAGGTAGCATCTATGGAGAAGGAGAACCTGTTGACGTTTCGGGCCGAGATGCTTCATCAGGACAGGGTTTCAGCTTGAAATATTGACTATATGTTCCTCTCCTTAGCTGTTGCCTGATCCACTGAGTTCCTTCAGCATTTTGTGTGTGTTACTCTGGATTTCCAGCATCTGCAGAATCTTTTGTGTTTATGATTTCCTGCAAATGTAACACCACTATTGAAAAATAGAATGTAATTCTATTTGTTACCATTCGGAGGGAGGTACAGGAGCCTGAAGACCTGCATTCAGTGATTCAGGAACAGCTTCTTCCCCTCTGAACAGACCATGAACCCACGAACACTACCTTGCTTTTTAATTGCACTATTTATTTTTATTATTTACAGTAATTTTATGCCTCTGCAATATACTGCTGCTGCAAAGCAATGAATTTATGTGCAGAACAGTTGCCTTACAAAGATATTATGCATCTAGACAGAATGCTTTCTATGATGCATTGATAAATTGGTAAGACTAGGATTTATTATCATGGATATACAATACATTGTCAAATTTGTTGTTTAGTGGCAGCAGGACAGTGATTGACATAAAAGTTATTGTTTATAAATGAATAGTTGACAGATAAGTATGTACAGTACTGTGCAAAAATCTTAGGCACATCTATATAACTAGGGTGCCAAACACTTCTGCAGAGTATTATAGAAATTTTATGTATTGCACTATATAGTGGCTGCAAAAAAATCATGACATGTGTGAGAGGTGATAAACCTGATTCTGATACGAGTCTCTATTGTGGACTGAGAGAGGGAAAGGCGCAGGGAAAGGAGAATCATGTTTGGGTAAAGGAGAAGGGAGAGGGGAGGGAGCTGGAAGCACCCGAGGGATATTCTGTAATGATCAATAAACCAATTGTTTGGAATCACATGTCCTTGCCTGGTGTTTCAGGGCTGGGTGTGTCTGCTTTACACACCAGCCACCACCCCCAGCATTCCTTCTCTGCCCCCTGTTCCACACCCTTCCTGCAGCACTCCACCCTTCCCACTCCCAACATCCTTTGCTCCTGCCGGGTCTACAAACCTGCTCTCCACTCCACGTTGACAAATATATCACAGTGCAAAAGTCTTAGACATCCTCGCTATATATCTATATCTATAACTATGTATACATAAATATAGACTGATATATGTATAGATCTAGATGGAGAGATGGATAGGTGGGTTAATAGATACTGTAAGAAGATAAATAATGCAAAACAGGAATAGTGAAGTAATGTTCATAGGGTCCTGGGCCATTGAGAAATCTGATGGTAGAGTAGAAGAATCTATTCCTAAAATATTGAGTGTGAGCTGTTCAATACCAATTAAGCTCCAGATAAATTCAGCCAATTAATAATAACATAACCTAAGCGTTTTTTTGCAGAGTTGCCATGAAGTCAGATTCTACACCTGTTCACCTCTGTACTTTTTATCATCCCATCATCCTAACAGGATCAGAATCAATTTAAATATCACTGGCATATGCTGTAAATTATGTTATTTACAGCATATGCCACTGCATTATAATAAAAAAACTATAAATTACAATAAGAAATGTACATAAAAAAGAAAATTAACTAAGTAGTGCAAAAAGAGAGGGGGAAAATAGTGAGGTCGTGTTCATGGGTTCATTGTCCATCCAGAAATCTGATGGTGGACGGGAAGAAGCTGTTTCAGAAACATTGAGAGGCACATACTGTAAAGCATTCAGAAGTAGATTCCTCAACCAGAGAGCAACGAATTTACCAGCAGGTACATCAGAGGAGCATGTATTTCTGTTTTAAACACACTATGAATAATTAATTTCCCAGCCAGTGTTAAAAGACGGAGCTTCATTGGGAACAACAACATTTATCAATTTGAAATACAGGCATGAGGCTCACATCAGGATCCTGCAAGGATCAATTAATAAGAATAGCAAAGATCAGGTACTAATTCTAGTTTGTTTGGCATTCCCACAAATTATCTGGCAAATAAAATAAAATTATAGATTTATTTTTCAATTAATGCTCTGAGTTATTTGATCCAGAATGCGCAGCCTGAAAAAGTGACAGAAATGGATTGAGTAACACCTTTCAAAAAAAATGAATGATAGAGGGAAAAGCATTGAACAAAACTGAACCAAGCTGGCTAACAACAATTTATTATCTTTATTTTTTATTTATTTTAGAGACACAGCACAGTATCAGGCCCTTACAGTCCAACGAGCCCATACTCCACAATTACCCCCATGCAACTAATCAATACCCTATCCTGTGTTCCTTTTGGGATGTGGGAGGGATTTGGAGCACCTGGAGGAAACGACACAGTCACGGGGAGCAGTGGGAACTGAACCAAAGTCGCTGGCACTGTTGTAGCATTATGCTATCGACTAGGCTCCCTACAAGATGCAGAAGATTCAGGGCATGTGGTAGTTTTTCAAATCAAAGAACCACCATAGTCTATTGAACCAAGGAGTCTCCTGTATCATCAGTTGATTTTATAAGCTATATATTTGCTGAGAGCAATTGGAACAATCTGAAGCTTGGCCTTTTCTTTCTGCAGGAACGCTCTATTAAAACTATACCCTGCTGGTCTCTGCTTTCTTGTGACTAATCTCCCATAGCCTTCTGCAGCATCTTTGCTCCTTCCTTCTGAATTTGCCGGGTCCTGTCGAAACACTGCCTTGCACGTTGTGTTCTCTCAGATGCAGTCCTTAAAAGATGAAGGGGAAGCAGCTCAAACTGCAGTCAGGCAGGCAAAATGGAGCTGTGGTTGAGTGCACAGCATGATGCCACAGGGTGAACGTTAGCCTGTTTCCAGTGGCGTTTGATGTTGACATGGACACCTTACATTAAGATGAAGGAGCATTAACCATGAAATAGATTAGCATCCACATGAATACACTGCTTCTGAAATTCTATTTTATTGCAATTGAATTAAGAGCAGGAGAGGACTTGGCCTCACAAAGCTGCTCCATCTCTTAATTACATCATGGGTGATTTAGTTCTGATCTAAAGCTTGCATTCTCACCTCAAGTTTTAACAACAGCTTTTTTCCCACTGCCATCAGATATCATTGGGTATACTTAATGCAGAGTTGATAAATTTTAGATAAATAACTACATCAATGTTTACAGGGAGTGAACAGAAGAATGGGGTTGAGAGGGATAATAATAATTCAGCCATGATGGAATGGAAGAGGAGACATGATGGGCCAAATGGCCTAATTCTGCTCCTATGACTTACGGTCTGAAAGGTTCATGAACACATGGGTACTACCTTGTTATTCCTCTTTTGAATTATTTACTTACGTTTTGTGAACTTTCATGATTTTTAGGTCTTGCCCTGTACCGCTGCCACAAAACAACAAATACTTCTAGTGTGTGCTAAAAGGAGAGGTTGGACAAACTCATAACACACACAAAATGCTGGAGGAACTCAGCAGGCCAGGCAGTATCTTTGGAAAAAGAGTGCCGTTGACGTACTGTATAGGAGTGCTGAAGGATTCTGTCCAACACGTCGACTGTACTCTTTTCCATAGAAGCTGCCTGGCTTGCTGAGTTCCTTCAACACTTTGTGTGTGTCCCTTGGTTTTCCAGAGTCTGTAGATTTTCTCTTGTTTGTGGATGGACAAACTTTGATTATTTTCTCTGGAGCAGCAGAAGCTGAGAGGAAATCTGATAGAAGCAAATGCAATGTTAGAATTCATTTCGAGAGGACTGGAATATAAAAACAAGGATGCAATACAGAGGCTTTATAAGGAATTGGTGAGACCTCACTTGGAGTAATGTTAGCAGTTTTGGGCTCCTTATCTAAGAAAGGTTGTGCTGACACTGGAGAGGGTTCAACGGAGGTTCATGAAAATGATTCCAGGATTGAAAGGCTTATCACATGGTGAGTGTTTGATGGCTTTGGGCAACTACTCTCTGGAATTCTGAAAAATGAGGGGGTATCTCTCCAAAGCCTATTGAAAGTTGAAAGCCTCGGAGATTTGGAGAGGATTTTCCCGATGGTGGAGGAGTCTTAGACTAGAAGACACAGCCTAGGAATAGATGGCGTCCATTAAGAATGGACAGGAGGAACTTCTTTCGTGGGAAGGTGGTGAATCTGTGGAATTTTTTACCACAGGTGGTTGAAGTGATCAAGTCACCAGGTATATTTAAGGCAGAGGTTGATGGATTCTTGAGAACTCGTGGTATCGAAGGTTATGGGGAGAATGCAGGAGGGAAATGTATCAGCCATGGTGAAATGGTGGAGCACATTTGATGGACTGCATGGCTTAATTTTTTTCCATAATCTCCTTTGGTCTCTTTTGGTCTTTATAGATTATTAGAGGCAAAGATAGATTAGACAACAAACAACCTTTTCCCCGGGTGGAAAAGAGTCTAATATAATCATTTAAGGTGAGAGGTTGTAAGTTCAAAGGAGATGTGTGGGGCTAGTGTTTTACATTGAGTAAAGAGCACGTCTAATGTGCTGCCTCTGGTGGTGGTGGAGACAATTACAGCAGAGGTGTTCAAGAAGCTCATGGATGGGCTTATGAATACACAGGAAATGGAAGGATACGGACAATGTGCAGGCAGAATGGATTTGTTTAGCTTGGCATTTAATTGCTAACATAATATTGTGGGCCAAAGGACCTGTGCCTGTGCTGTATTGCCTTGCATTCTTTGCTCAAGTTAAACATATTCAATTTATTATATTAAAAATTGGGAATCAGTGCTTCATTTTCCTCTGCTGATTTTTACAGTCACGAACACTGCTGAATCATTGCTTATTTCGCCCTGAAGGACCTCAGAACACAAATGCAGAGTTACCATGCACATCTGCTTCAGTGGTCATGTTACTGATTATGTTGTGAAAATGCACCGTATCTCTTTGGTGTTAACTGAATTAAATACCCGTGTGCTACTTGCTTTAGTTTATAAGCTGTCAGGAGATGAGTGTTCATTCACTCACGACTTGCCTTGTTCAAACAGTGTAAGAAAGCCACTAAGTAAAAGCAAACAGGATTCGAGAGGAAGCTGCCAATCAGTTGAGATCATGCCTGGAAAAACGATGTGTAAACAATGGCTTGGCCTGGATCTGACTGCCTCATGAATGTCTTGTATAGTTTAGGTCCTGATCGGACACCCTCAGCTGAGGCAGTAAGGAAATCTGAAAGAACAGTTAAAAACTCAGAGTAGAATATAATATTAGGGCAGCGTGGTAATATAGTGGTTAGCACAATGCTTTGGAGTACAGGCGTGCAAGGTTCAATTCCCGCCACTGCCTGTAAGGAATTGTACTTCCTCACTGTGAATGGGTTTCCTCTGGTTGCTCTGATTTCTTCCCACAGTCCAAAGATATATCAGGAGGTAGGTTAATTGGACATTATTAATTGCCCCGGCTAGGGATAAGTCAGGGAATTGCTGGGTAGCGTGGCTCGAAGGGCCAGTAGGGCCTATTCCATGTTGTATCTCAATAGATAAATAATATTGGGTGGCAGGGTAGAGATTTGTCTCTGCCAAAGAAGATATAAGCGCTCCATTCCTCCGCTGGCCACTGAACAAGGTTATGAGAAGCCATGGGAGGAGGAGGTGGATGGTCGTACGATCAGCTGGTGCATGTCACAGGTACTGGTTATGCGACCACTGACACCAGGCAGACAATCTCTAAAGAGTATTGATAATGGTTGGGACCACCCGTTTTGTAAAGATACGGCAGAGAAGAAGGCAATGGCAAACCACTTCTGTAGAAAAATTTGCCAAGTATAAACATGGTCAAGACCATGATCGCCCACATAATAAATGTTGGAATGAATATATATATATATAAACAAATCACACCGAGGGTGGCATGTATATGGAGCAAGCTGCCAGTGTAAAGGTTAGCTTCTTCTGTCACATGTATATTGAAACATCCTGTTTTTCTGTGTCAATGACCAACACAGCCTGAGGATCATTATCTAGTATTATTCCTTGGCTCAATGACTTTAAATAGCTGGGATAGTTTTGATTTAGATAGTGATCTCACTACAATGGGTGGGCAGTGACAGGGTACTTCTATAATGATCTCAAAATTCAAAGGCCTGGGCACATGATCCGAAGATGAAAATAGAAGAGTTTAAATTCAGTGAAAACAATAATTCTGGAATAAAAATAATAGCTGTCACATGTACATCAAAACATCTGGTGAAGTGTGTTGCTTGTGCTATGGATAAGCTGGGGGCAGTCTGCAGGTGTTGCCACATTTCCACTGCCATATAGCATTCCCAAAACTTACTAATATTAACCTGTGTGTCTTTGGCGTAAGGGAGAAAACAGGAGCACCTGGAGAAAATCTGCATGGTCATGGGTAAAACGTACAAACTCCTTTACAGAAGCTGGTGGAAATCGATCACCGATCTTACAGCTTGCGCTGTAAAGCGTTACGCTACTGTGCTGCCCCACTAAAAACATGTATGTGATTACTATAGTCTGTGTTAAAAAAATAGCAAGCAAGCAAACTCAGAGGGCTGAATGGCCTAATTCTGCTCCAATGTCTAATGGTCTTATGGCGATGACTGTGAATCTTATGTGATAACTGCTTTGCTGAGGTTATCCAAGGAAGACCATCTACCATCTGTCCCCAGTGGAAGCTATGGGTGATTCCACACTCGTAGTAATGTGGTTGACTCCTACCTGCCCACTGAAGTGGCCCAATACACTAGCTGTTCTGGGGAATGTCGATTTGGGTTAATGATACCAATGATACTCGTATTCCTAGAAAAAAACTGTACTAAACAACATGGGGCTTGAGGACCTTAGTTACAGAGAAAGGTTGAATAGATTAGGACTTTATTCCCTGGAGCATAATAGGATAAAAATTATTAAGGGTATAGATAGGGTAAATGTTAATAAGCCTTGTCCACTGAGGCTGGGTAAGACTAGAACTAGAGGACATGGGTTAAGGGTAAAAGGTAAAATCTTTAAGGGGAACATGAGGGGGAATCTTTTCCACTCAGAGGGGTTGAGAATGTGGAGCAAGCTGCAAGTGGAAGTGATCGCTGAGAGTTTGGTTTAAAAATTTAAGAGAAATTTGGATAAGTACAGGGATGGGTGGGGTATGGAGGGCTATGGCTCCAGTGCAGGTCCAGGGAACTTGGCAGAATAATAGTTCAGCACAGAGCAGATGGGACAAACAGACTGTTTCTGTGCTGCAGTATTCTATGATGATGATCTGTGACGAAGAATAACTGAGTCAATTGAAACGAGAATATAGTATAGATTAAGGGACAGAAATTGGTGCTCATGCCCAAAGGTGAAACACTAGCCCCTCCTCCCATCTTTCCATAGTCTCTACCATGAGCTAAAAGGCATAATGTTTTAGTAATCTTCAGAGAAGATGGCGGCGCAACTCAGCTGCTACTCCGGGATGAATATCTGTAATCTGTCAAGTAGGATGCCGTGCACAATCCTGATTTGATGGAGACTGACGTGAGAAGCACGGAGGAACATCCAGTGAAACTTCTGAAATGCCTGTTTTGCTGCCACTGCTACTGTGCGATAGAAAAATCTCCGGAGAGGAAGGCCCCGAATCCTTGGCTTTGCCTGTTGCTTGGCGGCCGGGGCCGGGGTCGAAGCGCTCGGCACAGATGGTGCTCTGTGCTCGGTGTTGGAGGGCTGGTCGGAGGCTCGAAGATTTTGGACAGACTCAGAGTTGGCTGTGGTCGGGTGCTTCCAGGGTGCTGCATCGGCAAGTTTGCGGCGCTGGAGGTTCATGGCAGGAAGAGTTTTCTTCCTTCTACCGTCTGCGTGAGATGATGGGCTATCGGGGACTTTGAGACTTTTTGTTTTTACCGTGCCCATGGTCTGCTCTTTATCAAATTACCGTATTGCTTTGCACTGTTGCAACTATATGTTATAATTTTGTGGTTTTTGTCAATTAGTCTTGGTCTGTCTTGTGTTTCTGTGATATCATACTGGAGGAACATTGTATCATTTCTTAATGCATGCATAACTAAATGACAGTAAACGAGGACTGAGTGTCCTCATAAACTAATCTAAAAAAATCAGATTCTTCATAAAAGTTATTCTACAAGCATCCCCTTTCTCTCCTTTGTGACACAATCCCAGAGGAAAACCCGATTTAAATGGTTGCTTCTGAATTAGAGCTGTCCCAACGAAAACAATAAACTTGCATTCCCATAGTGTGGTGAACTACATATACCTGTCTGGACACGCCCCCCGCTGACTGCTCCTGTGGCCCCTCCCACTGACCGTGGCTCCTCCCACAGACCCCAGTATAAAGGCGATTGAGGACTGAGCCCGGCCCTCATTCTCCAGGATGTAGTATGGTGGTCAACTACTGCTTGTTCTTTCTTCCAGTCAATAAAAGCCGATATCTCGCCTTCACGTCTCAGAGAGTTATTGATGGTGCATCACATAGCAACAGTCACATTCTCAGGAATTCCTAAAACACTCTACCCAATACTTCTCTGTTAACCCATTTGCAGGAAATGAGAATGTTAAGCTCTCAGCAACAGTAATGTGTCAATCAACATTCGATATTTTTGTTTTGTTTATTGAGAAGTAAATTTGGGTCAGGGCACTGGGAAGTCCTCCCTATTCTGGCCCCATTATGGAGTGTGTGTGTGTGTGTGTGTGTGTGTGTGTGTGTGTGTGTGTGTGTGTGTGTGTGTGTGTGTGTGTGTGTGTGTGTGTGTGTGTGTGTGTGTGTGTGTGTGTGTGTGTGTGTGTGTGTGTGTGTGTGTGTGTGTGTACATACCCAGCTTTTCATCAGTGATCAGTGTGGATGTATACTCAGTGGCCGATTTATTCAGAACGCCTGCAGATATCTAATCGGCCATTCATGTGGTCACAACTCATTGCATAAAAGCATGCAGTCCTGGTCAAAGGGTTCAGTTGTTCTTCTGACCGAACATCAGAATGGGGACCAAGTGATGTAGGAATAATTGTTGGTGCCAGATAGGGTGGTTTGAGTATCTCAGAAACTACTTATCTCCTGGGATTTTCATGCACAACAGTTCCTAGAGTTTACAGAGAATGTTGTGAAAAGCAAAAAAATATCCAATGAGTGGCAGTTCTGTGGGCAAAAAAAATGCTTTGTTAATGAGAGAGGTCAGAGGAGAGTTCTCAGACTGGTTCAAGCTGACAGGAAGGTGATAGTAACTCAAATAACACAATTCTGAAGGTGTTATAATTGAATGTCTGCAGTATACAGGATAAGGTAGATGAACTTGTAGCACAGTTACGGATGGCATGTATGTCGCTGTGGGTATCACTGAATCATGGCTGAAAAAAAGATTATAACTGGGAGCTTAACATCCAAGGATCCACATTGTATCAAAAGGACAGGTAGGTAGGCAGAGGCGATGGAGTGGCTCTGTTGATAATAAAGGAAATCAAATCATGAGAAAGAAGTGACACAGAGTCAGAAGATGTTGAATTGTTGTGGGTAGAGTTAAGGAACTCCAAGGGTAAAAAGACACTGGGTGGTATGTACAGATCCCCAAACAGTGGTAAAGATATAGTCTACAAATTACAATGGGAGATAGAAATTGCATGCCAAAAGGGCAATGTTGCAATAGTCATGGGGTTTTCAATATGCAGGTAGATTGGGAAGATCAGGTTGGTGCTGGATTCCAAGAAGGGGATTTTCTAGAATGCCTACAAGATGGCTTTTTAGAGCAGCTCATGCTTGGCCCACTAGCGGATCAGCTATTCTGGATTGGATGTTGTGCAATGAGCTGGAATTGATAAGAGACCTTAAGATAAATGAACCCTTAGGGACAAATCATTATAATATGATCAACTTCACCCTGCAATTTGTAAAGGAGAAGCTAAAGTCAGATGTATTGCTATTACAGTAGGGTAAAGGGAATTATGGGGTGTATGGGGTGTCTAAGGAGGGGTAGCACCTCTGGTGGGGGGGGGGCCTGCCGTGCCTTTTTTTAGGGCAGCTCATCCACCTTTGGACCCCACCTGGTGCTCAGCTCTCACCTGTGGCTCCAAGAGGCTGTAGCATGCGCAGTGGCCACACCCCGGTAAACCATCTTGGAAGAAGGGCCAAACCAGGTGAGGGTAGCCGACAGGTCTTTGACCCTCAGTGAGATAGGGGATCTGTCTGTCCCAGCGTGTGAAGTCTGGCCCTGGCAGAAGGAGCAGAGGAGACCGATTAATGGTCCAATGGTCCAGGAGGCAGGCCAGCAGGCGTTGATGGAGTGCTAAGAGCAGGACAAGGCACTTAGACATACTGGCCATCCACTGCAAGAGTTGGTGATCTCTTTAAACTCACCCGGCAGGAGGCAAAGGCAAACCACTGCTGTAACCTGCTGAGTACATGATTTCCCAATACGTCAGAGCGGCGTGGAGGGAAATTGTCCACCAACTGGAAATTCCAGATGCGACCTAAAGTGAGTGAAAGGGAATTACAGAAGCATGAGAGAAGAGCTGGCCAAAATTGATTGGAAAAGAACACTGGCAGGGACGGTGCCAGAACAGCAATGGCTGGAACTTCTGGGAGCAATTCTGAAGGTGCAGGATATACACATCCCAAAGAGGACAATGTATTCTAAAGGCAGGATAATTCAACCATGGCTGACAAGAGATGTCAAAACCAAAGCCAATATAAAAGCCAAAGAGAGGGCATATAATAGTGCAAAAATTAATATGAAATTAGAGGATTGACAAGCTTTTAAAAGCCAACAGAATGCAACTATAAAAGTCATACAGAAGGAAAATATGGAATAAGAAGGTAAGCTAGTAAATAATATTAAAGGGGATGTTACCTGCGTTTCAGCACCTGAGTTACAGGGAAAGATTGAACAAGTTAGGCCCTTATTCTTTGGAGCGTAGAAGGTTGAAGGGGGACTTGATAGAGGTATTTAAAATTATGAGGGGGTTAGATAGAGTTGACGTGGATAGGCTTTTTCCATTGAGAGTAGGGGAGATTCAAACAAGAGGACATGAGTTGAGAGTTAGGGGGCAAAAGTTTAAGGGTAACATGAGGGGGAATTTCTTTACTCAGAGAGTGGTAGCTGTGTGGAATGAGCTTCCAGTAGAAGTGGTAGAGGCAGGTTCGGTATTGTCATTTTAAGTAAAATTGGATAGGTATATGGATAGGAGAGGAATGAAGGGTTATGGGCTGAGTGCGGGTCAGTGGGATTAGGTGAGAGTAAGCGTTCGGCATGGACTAGAAGGGCTGAGATGGCCTGTTTCCGTGTTGAAATTGTTATATGGTTATATGGGATACCAAAAGTTCCTTCAGATACATCCATTGTAAGAGAGAGGCAAGAATAGATAGTGGACCCCTGGAAAATGATGCTGTAGAGGTAGTAATGGGGGACAAAGAAATGGTGGATGTACTTTAAATCACTCTTCATTGTGGAAGGCACTAGCAGTATGTCTGAAGCTCAAGAGTGTCAGTGTGCAGTTGTGTATGAATTTGCCACTACTAGGGAGAAAGTGCTTGGGAAACTGAAAAGGTAGCTGAATCACCTGGACCAGACGGTATACATTCCAGTGCTCTAGAAGAGGTGGCTGAAGAGATTGTAGTGGCATTAATGATCTTTGAAGAATCAATTGATTCTGGCATGGTTCCAGATGAATGGAAAATTGCAAATGTCACTCTTTTCTTCAAGAAGGGAGAGAAGCAAAAGAAAGAAAATTATAGGCCAGTTAATCTGACCTCAGTGGTTGGAAATATATTGGAGCTAATTGTTAAGACTGTGGTTTTGGAGTATATGGAGGCACATGATAAAATAAGCCTTTGTCAGCATGGTCTCCTTAAGGGAAAATCTTGCCTAACAAATCTGTTGGAATTCTTTGAAGAAGGAACAAGTGGAATAAACAGAGAACGATTGGCTGGTGTTGTGCCCTTGGATTATCAGAAGGCCTTTGATAGGGTTCTACACATGAGCCTGCTTAACAAGTTAAGAACCCATGGTGTTGAAGAAAAGAAATACAAAACATGGATAAAGCATTGTCGGATTGTCAGAGGCAAAGAGTGGGAATAAAGGGAACCTTTTCTGGTGACTAGTGGTGTTGCACAGGGGTCTGAGTTGGGACCACTTTTTTATGGTACATGTCAATGACTTAGATGTCAGAATTGATGGCTTTCTGGTCAGGTTTTGGACAATATGAAGATAGGCAGTGGGGCAGGTAGTTTTGAGGAAGCAGAGAGGCAACAGAAGGACTTAGGCAGATTAGGAGAATGGGTAAAGAAGTGGCAGATGGAATACTGTGTCAGGAAGTATATGGTCATGCGCTTTGGTAGAAGAAATAAGAAGGTAGAATATTTTCTAAATGATGAGAATATTCAAAAACTTGAGGTATAAGGGGACTGGGAGTCCTTGTGTAGGATTCCCTAAACGTTAATTTAGAGACTGAGTTGGTGGTGTGGAAGGCAAATGCGATGTTAGCATTCATTTGGAGAGGACTAGAATATAAAAGCAAAGATGTAATGTTGAGGCTTTATAACAGACTGTTGAGGAATCACGGAGTAATGTGAGCAGCTTTGGGCCCTTTATCTACAAAAGGATGTGCTGACATTAGAGAGGGCTCAAAGGAGGTCCATGAGAAAGATTCCAGAATTGAAAGGCTTGTCATATGAGAACCATTTGATGGCTCTGAGCCAGTGTTCACTGGAATTCAGATGAATGAGGGGTGACCTCATTGAAACATCGAATGTTGAAAGGTCTCAATAGAGTGGTTATCCTGAGAATGTTTCCTATCTGGGGGTGGGGGGGAAGATATCTAAGACCAGAGGACACCGCCTCAGAATGGGGGGGGGGGGGGAATGTCCTTTTAGAAAATAGATAAGGAGGAATTTCTTTATCCAGAGCGTGGTGAATCTGTTGAATTAATTGCCACAGGCAGCTGTGGAGGCCAAGCCATTGGGCATATTTAAGGCAGAAGTTGATAGATTCTTGATTAATCAGGACATGAAGTGATACAGAGAGAAGGCAGGAGATTGGGGCTGAAAGGGAACAGGTCAACCATAATGAAATGGCGGTACAGAGTTGATGGGCCAAATAGTCTAATTCTGCTCCTTGCTCCTATATCTTATGGTCTTATAACCATACATTACAACATTGTTGTGCAGAAGGGTATCTCTGAATGCACAACATGTCGAATCTTGAAGTGGATGGTCTACAGCAGCAGAATGTGTGTGTGTGTGTGTGTGCAGTCCTCAGACTGACACAGAGTGGGAGTGCAGTAGATCAGTATGCACACAAACAATATGAAAACCAGCTTATATTTCACCATTACCCACTGATATAAAACCAAACCAAATGTGACCATTAGCATTGGTGTAGGCCACTTTATACTGTAAATGTCCAACAGCTCCAATGTTTTGTGTGCAACATTTAAAAGACACTTGGACAAGTTAATGGACAGGAGGAAAGGTTAAAAGTATAAATGTGTGCAAATGGGATAGTTTAGGACCGTTTGGGCAGGATGTCCTGTTTCCTTGCTCTGTTGGTCTATGACCCTATTAGATAACATATGGCTAGCCTTCTCTAGGAGAATCCAACTCCTCAGAAATCCCAAAAACCTCCTGAATGGAGAGAGAGTCTCAAAGACAACAGATTTATCATTTTTCCATTTTATTGTAAAGCTTCGAGGAAGGAATAATTACAATGATTGTGTTTTCTCTCTGTTGATGGCTCAGCAAATGAGGGCCAAGAATTCGTTTACATGCTTAACAATAGGAAAAAAAATATAAACCAAGAGGAGGTGCTCACTGCCCGCGCAAATCTCAATAAGTAACAGAGGAAGCCAGTGGATTAACTAGTGAAGCATTACGTGTTTCCAAACACCCTTAACAATATGGTCCAGATTATACATTTAATCCATCTAAAAATAGTAACATACTTCCATTTGCTGATTGTTTTTATATAAAAGCGACATTTACATGTACATAAAACTGTACAAAAAACATGGCATACAAGCAATTAAATTAATTATATAAATAGAACCAACATTGAAGTTCAAATCATCTAAACAGCAATCTGCTGCTTGTTCCTAGACAAATCTCATGGACTCTGGGTTTCCGCTCTCCACCCGTTCCCCAGTGTGGTGGGGACTCTTATCAGGGTGCTAACAGGATCTACACTATAGACTCACTGAAAGTACTGGTCCTCCTACAGATGCGTGTGCCACTGTAGTTCTGGTCCAGGGTATCACAGGGCAAGCTACATCGCGACACAATACTTTTATAAAATACATACATAGTCTACCGCTGTATCCGTTTCCTTAGAATGAAACACAAACAAAAAAAAATGCATCAACTACTTCTGCCTATAAATGCGTGAGAAGTGGCCTGTTCAGATACCACAAAGTTGTTCTGCCACCTCAACACATTTTGGGGATTTTTTTTGGTACCTGTATGTTCATGGTTGGGGTGTCTTTATCTTTTTGATTGTACCTGTAACTTGTCTGATTCCAAAATACTTCTTCATCAGTTAAACTGTATCTTAATCATACTAAAAGGCACCTTTAGCATCTCACCTCAAGTCTCCTCAATGTTCAATCTTCCTAAACTTCTCAGCATTGATTTCAGATTGGAGGACAATGGTGAGATTTATCCAAGATTCTTCCAATTGTAACTCCAGCTTGATCCTTGATTACAGGTCAACCCCGTGAATGCGGGGAGCTGAGAAGCCCAAAGCGGACAGGCATCAAGGAGACCTTTCCTAGAGGGAAACCTCCACTAATTCCTGAGAACTGGAGGTGCAGAGCCCTGGAAGTATGACCACTAATCCTCCTGCCTTCAATGCTACATACATAGGCTCTCTTAATCCTGCTATGCCAAAAGCATCAAGCAAATTACTTGATCTGAGAAAAAAAGAGAGATCCTTTTTGAGACATTCCAGTGTAAATTGGATGGATTCAAGGTCAATTATACTATGCCAAGGTATCCATTAACTTCAATACACCCCCATTTTTCCTCAGTGTAGACCCTTGGTCCTGACCAATGAACCTTACATGTGAGAATGCATTGCAGGATACAGTAAGAAACTTGGATGAGTCAAATTGCCCCCCCCCCCCCATCACCCCCTCTGACAGTATATTCTGACTCGCATCTCCCCGCTTTTCATTTATCAAGGCACAAAGATAAAACCTGCTTCACTTCGGTCACAAACCCGGGAGGGGGGATTCCTAGACCCAACCTGTTCACCGAATCATCAGGATTCTGCCACAGATAATGGAACGAGAACAAATGCCAACACACGCACACATACACACACAAAAAAAAAGCAAATATTTTTATCATGAAAACTGAGTATTAATCATGCTAACATAACATTTTTTATATATACACCGCTGTCTATCTGAATTGAGTTTCACAAGTCGTGAAGTGGGTACAATTAGAAAGTGCGCTATAACTGGAGACAATAACAGCAGTAGAAACAATAATTAGAGGAGGATCAGTGGGCCATTGAACCAAAAAGCTAAATGAAAATAGCAGGCTGCAAAGCTCTGTTCCATAAATGGTTATAAAATGAGTTCAAAATGCCATAAGGTGTCCAGCTCCAAGTGGGCAATCAAGTAGGCTTGATGAATTTTGATGGGGTTTTGCGTTGGCTGGTTGGATGAGTAATAGTGTTCACTACCATCCAATGAGTAGACTCTGGTGTGTCATCATTGCACCAAAGTCAGCTGTCCAATCACATAACCAATGCATCGGTGGGAGGTCACCCAGCCTGTGGATCAGAAGAATCTATTATTTGTTTTGATTTAAAATGGCACCGTGTTCAATGCCTAATAGAAACATCTCAGAGTAATGTAACTCTACTTGTCCATGTGGGCTTGGGAACCATTACTGCATCCATGGTCATGTGACAGCTAGCAAAAGCCAAACATCTGCGCACTCTTCTATTCCCTCAAGAGGTTAATGCCTCCTCACCTCATTGCGAGAAGGGAATTCACAGACACACGCGTCTAGAGACATACACACACACACACTCGCTCAGTCACATCTATGTACAGAAAAACATAGCTACAGATTTACACACACACACACACGCACGCAACCACGTTTCCCCTACAGATACAGACACCCACCACCCATACAGACAACTACACACAACCACCCAAAGAGGACTACAGAGACTCACATGAGCACCTGCAGATGCATACACCCAGCAGGGCATAGACTCACTTACAACCACACACAACCAAAGTGACAGGCACATTCACATACACACAGCCGTATCCATCCACAGAGCACATATCCACTCACAGGCATACTGATACCAAAAGATGCATAAGCACACACTTCAAATCAATTAGGGTAGGAACTTTTGCAGGTGTAATGCTTTACAATATCTCAGGACCTCCTGTGAAAAGCTACCATTTCCAGTGAGGCTCTGGTTTTGGCTTCGAATCCTGAGCTCTGAGCTCAGAAAAGGGTGAAGTGTCTCTGTTGTCCCTTTGTGCACATTTTCCACAGCAGCCAACATTACTTGCAGTCACATTCATCCCAGGGGACATCAGTCATGAGAAGGCGATGTACATGTCCACTTTTCGAAGGTCTGATCCTGAGTGATGTAGTGATAGAAACCACAACCTCCATGCAAGATACCAAAAGTGAAACAGTTCCACTTCTCAAAACAAAACAAGTTATGTGAGAACACTGTGAACGGCGAAATGGATAAAGGTCAGGATTCACCGATGCTATTTTCAATGCTCATCCACCAGCGTGGGTCACTAAAAGTTTCTCACAGTTGTTACATTTTCAAGATGGCTTTTCCATCAGTACCTTTGAAACAGTTTGCACGAGGAAACAAATCTTTTAAACTTAAGATGGGTTTGTTGAAATCAGCTGAGAAGCAGGAATGATGGCGCTGATTTTAGCTCTGCAACCTGGAACTGTTTAAGATGTAATTCATATATTAACTGAAAGTTATTTTCCCACAAATGTACAGCAACCCTCCTGTACCACTGCATCGATTGGTCACCATAGCAAGGGCGAGCATTATGTCAAATGAGTGTTCCATGCACTGAGACGCCACATTTAAAACTACACGAGTGTCCACGTGTCCATGTATGTCATCTGGTTCATGTCATCTGGTCTATGTCCTCTGCACCCTCACATCCTATCAACACACATGCACACAAACGCACAGGCTCCCCACTCACATAGGATGATGCAGACCACTCAAACACACACACACACACACTCCATACGTACATACACAAGCACAATCATGCATGCAGGCACACAGCAAGCACATGAGCACCTCTACACACGCTTACACACACACACAACTGTGTATGCACATACATATGTGAACACACAAGCACACGCATACAGTATCAAGCACACACTCAATCATGTAGATGCATGCATACACTCTCTCACAAAGACAGTCTCATACATGTACTGATCACACATGAATATACACACAATCACGCAGGCTTTCACACACGAGCACGTGCGTGCGTGACCCTCACAGGTACACACACACGCACGTGCGCACACACACACACACACACACGCACACACACATAATTAAAAATAAATGATTTGACTGCATGCAGTTAAGAAGTTTGGCAGCAATGGAAACGATTGGGGTAAACAGCACCATGCTTGAGCTTTGACCACTGTTCTGCCTGCATTTTGTCTCTGTTTTCGGTGCTGGGTGGGGGTCAAGGCTGTGCCAACGTTACGGAAATCCCTGGACAACACACCATTTCAATCCCATCCATGCTTTGAAAAATCAAATTTTCCTTTGAATTGTAGTGCAGACAATAAAGCCTTTGTTTCTTTGCTTCTCCGAATGTTTCCCCTTGCGCTCATCTCCTCTTTAACTCTTGCACTTCCATTTAGCTGAAACGGCTTCAAACAGGCACAGAGCTGGCTCCATTGCTCCCTAGAGATAAATCTCACGCTTGGAATTCTGGGGGGCAGGCCCGGGGGCCTGTTGGTAGTCAGGGGGTTGGGTGAGTGGAATTTCTTCCAGAGTCGAATCCTTGCTGGGCTCGTGGTTTGAACCGGGGAAGGCACTATGCGTCGGTATGAAGCGGATGTTGGCCATCTTGGCATTACGGTCCTCAGTGATCCGAGGGCTCCCATTGGTCAGACGATCCTGGCTCCCCCGTTCTTCATAAGGCACAAAAGTGGACAGTTTGGGGACATTTTTCTGCTTCCTGTTGGGGGATGGTTGACCTGGCATCCAACAGGTATCTGAATGGCCAAACTCTGTGCATTCCCTTGTGCAGTTCCCCGTCATAGCCACGTCAGGCAGTGGTCGAAGATCTACATCGGCATATATAAAGAGAAATAAAAACATTACTTTAATATACAGTCATAGAGTCAAGCAGCACAGAACACAGAACATGGAAAAGTACAGCACAGTACAGACCCTTCGGCCCACAATGTTGTGCCAATATTTCATGCTCCACAGTCAATCTATTCCTTTCAGCCACATAGTGCACTATTTTTCTTTTATCCATGTACTTAAGAGTCTTTTAAATGTCCCTAATGCATCTGTCTCTACCATCACTGCTGAATCCATCATTAGGAGCCCTCAAAGTTCAAAGTAAATTTATTATCTAAGTGCATATATATCACTATATACAACCCTGACATTATTTTCTGGTGGGCATTCAGAGTAAATCCCAAAAACATAATACTATCAATAAAAGACCACACCCAACAAAACGGATGAACAGCCAATGTTTAAAAGGTAACAAACTGTGCAGATACTAAAGAAAATAATAGTAATAATAAAAAATAAGTAAGTAAGTAAGTAAATAAATAAATAAATAATAGAAATCAAGAACATGAGATGAAGAACCCTTGAGAGTGAGTCCACAGGTTGTGGGAATGGCTTAGTGATGGGGCAAGTGAAGTTGCGTGAAGTTGTCCCACTGACTCAAGAGCTTGACGGCTGAGGGTAATAACAGTTTCTGAATCTTCAGCAATAGTTTCTGGTCTTGAAGACTCTTGCAAATATCAGTAGATATATGGTGAAGAGCCTTCTGAACAGTTGCATTACTGCCGAGTCTGGAGGCTTCAATGGACAGGATGGAAAGAGGTTATAGAGGGGTATTTATTTTATTTAGAGATACTGCAGGATAGCAGGTCCATTCGGCCCGAGGCCGTGCCGCCCAGTTATAGCCATATGATCAATTAACCTACCAAGCTGTATTTGTTTGGGTTGTAGGAGGAAACCGGAGCACCCAGAGGGAACCCACCCGATCATGGGGAGAATGTACAGGCTCCTTAAAGACAGCGGCAG
This sequence comes from Hemitrygon akajei, assembly GCF_048418815.1. NCBI lineage: Eukaryota > Metazoa > Chordata > Chondrichthyes > Myliobatiformes > Dasyatidae > Hemitrygon > Hemitrygon akajei. The sequence goes on along the minus strand of NC_133138.1, from coordinate 35,045,024 downwards.
AAATTGAACCCAGGTCACTGGCACTCTAATAGCGTTACACTCACCATTCCATTACCACGCCAGCCACCAACTGTTTGTAGGCTCAGCCTGCTCCATAACAGGTATAGCCCCCCCCACCTCACAACCAGGATATCTTCAAAAGACAGTGTCTCAAGAACTTGGCATCCGTCATTAAGGATACTCACCATCCAGGACCTGTATGCTTCCCATTACTACCATCATGGAGGAGGTATAAGGGCCTGAAGAAGCACACCCGATGTTTTAGCAACAGCTTCTTCCTCTCTACTAACATATTTCTGAATGGTCTGCGAACACACGGGTATTACCTCACTACTGCTCTTTTACATTATTTATTTACTTTATCTATCTATCCATCTACCTCTCTGGACTTTCAATTAAAATGAGGATGAGGGAGTGTATCACTCCTGCCCTAACTACTCTGCATTGGCTTCCTATATCTTTTAATTCTCTTATTTTTAAAGCACTCAATGTTCAGAGACCGGAGTGCATCACAAAATCGCTTTTGTTTTACAACCCTGCTCGAGCTCTCAGGTCCTGTTCACCAGTCTCTTAAATTTAAACAATCTCTCTCAAAAGATAATTGGCAGGTCAGCCTTTTTGAACTACTCTCCTGAGCTGTGGAACTCAGTAGCTAAAGTGATAAGGGATGCAGATGCAGTTGACACTTCTAAACATCAGCTCAAAACCTGTTTATTTAACCTTGCTTTTAACGAACATCCTTTTGGCTTTTATTTACACGTTTGCACTTTATCCCATTGCAAAGCACTTTGAATGAACCTTGTCTGTATGAAAAGTGCTCCATAAAAAAAGTTATTATTATCTATGTATCTATTTATTAGAAATTTAAAATAATTTATAAGTCTTGCAATGTACTGCTGCCATAAAGCAACAAATTTCACGGCATACAATGTGATGCAAAAGGCAAAAGTCTTAGGCGCAGATACACAGCTAGGCTGTCTAGGACTTTTGCACAGTACTATATTTGTCAAAATGGAGCAGAAAGTAAGTTTGTAAATCAGATGGGAGCAAAGGATATTGGGAATGGTGAAGGTGGAGCGCCGCAGGAGAGGTGTGGGACAGGAGGCAGAGAAGGAGTGCTGGTGTGGGGTTGGCTGGGTGCAGGCTCATGAAATGAAGGTTATTCGATTCCAAACTATTGATCATTACATAATGTTACTATGGTGCTTTCTGCTCACCTCCCTCTCACTTCCCATTTTCCTAACCATGATTCCCCTCTCCCTAACCCCTTCCCACTTTCAGTCCACAATAGATACCCATATCAGAATCAGGTTTATAATTGCTCACATATGTCATGATAATTGTTTTTTTTTGCAGCAGCAGTACAATGCAATACATAAAATTACTACAGAACTGTGCAAGTCTTAGCTATATGCATGTGCCTAAGAATTTTGCACAGTACTGCATGTACCTATCTATAAGATAGTTACAATAAATTTTATGTATTCTAATGCACTACTGCCATAAAACAACAAATTTCATGACGTACGTCAGTGAAAATAAACCTGATCCTGCTTCTGATTCTGATTCTATTGCTCTGACACAAGGTAAATGTCGAAATGATAACTGGATCCACATCTTTTGTATGCACTCAGCAATTTTATCTCCCAATGATGAGATGACCTTTGAACGCTGATGTCAGGGTCCCGATGAAGCATTTCCTAGATTAGTAATTCATTGCAACTCTCAGAAAAATACACGCTCAGATCAGCGAGTAAATTGCAGACTGACATCTATCAATGGGAGCACAAAAAATATCATACAGATAGGAATGGTAAATGGTGATAAAAAAAAGCACAGTGCTCAGAAAAAGGAGTGCGCTCAGCAATGTTCTTTAATAATGGCACTGGCTTGATGGTGACATGAAGTTAAACTCATGCCAGACACCTCCTGGCTCTCTGCCCACACATCCATTATTAATGGATGCGCTTCAGCACTTCAGGCTGGAAAAGTGAGAAGAAGAGGATCGTATACAAAATCCGTTCACCGACTGAACCTGCACCAAGAAGTAATCTACTGAGTCATGCTTTCACTGTATCCCTTGGCAATTGCTTTTCCATCTTAAACATCTATCCAGTATTGTAAAATAAAAACTTTTACTTGCGTCATCCAATCTGTAAGAAGAACACAGACTACTCTGACTTGGTGGTAGGGATCACAGATTTCAGATCCAAATTCACCATTCCATTACTCAAGTGAAAGGAGGAACAAAATAATTGTTATTCCAGATTTGACGCAGCATATCAAAACACATAAAGTTAAAGAACACAATAATAAAATAAAACATAATGAATATAAATACAGTGTTGTACAAAAGTCTTGGGCACATAAATATCTCTAACAAACCTAAGACTTTTGCACAGTACTGTATATGTCAATGTGGAGCAGAGAGCAAGTTTGTAGATCTGCCAGGAGCAAAGGATGTTGGGAATGGCGAGTGTGGAGCACTGTGGGTGGGGTGTGGGACAGGTGGCAGAGAAGGAGTGCCAGGGGTTGGGGGTGGCATAGGTGCAGGAACACTCAGCCCTGAGACACCAGGCAAGGTGATTAGATTCCAAACAATTAGTTTATTGATCATTACAGAATGTCTCTTTGGTGCTTCCCGTTCCCTCCTCTCTCCCTTCCCCTTTTTCCAAACATAATCCCCTCTCTCTGCCCCTATCCCACTCTCAATCCACAATAGAAACCCACATCAGAATCAGGTTTTTATCATCACTCACATATGCCATGAAATCTTTTTTTCTTTCATGCTCCACCTTCCTTTAATATTAGATCCAATCATTTTCAGTCCTTTGTCTCTTCAACCTATCACATGCCAGCTCTTGTTCCAAGTCTTCACTTCACCTTTTTAAACCACCTCCCTTTTTCCTTCCAGTCGAGATGGAGGGTTTTAACATGACTGTTCATCTCAACCACAGATAGTGCATGACCCATTGAGTTCTTCCAGCTTTTCATGTATTGCTCCAGATCTCAGCATCTGCAGCCTCGTGTCTGCACCTAACTTCTCATAGACTATCTTCTTCTGAAGCCCTCAATACCTTCAGTATGAAGTGCCATTCACATTGGGAATGACAACATAACTGTTATGTCACTGGATCAATAATTGGGCAGCTGTAGTTATCAAGGGTTGCTGGGAGTGTCCCAAAGGGTCAAAGGACCTATTCTGCGCTGTGCCTCTAAATAAATAACACTACAGATATTGGGAATTTAAATTAGAAGATCTGAAAACTAACAATGCATTATTATTTGTGAGTGAATAAGTTGGATGTTGTTTCTCCACTGCTACAACAATGACTACACCAAGCTCTTCAGTGACCACAAACTGACCTTAGTTTGTAAGTAATACTAGGTTAAGGCATATAAATTGCTGAAACTGGAGAGAGTGAGAGGCAGTGTTTCAGGTCAGTGGTCCTTCTGCAGCAAATGGTTTTGACATGAGTTCATGAACCCGAAGTGTTAACTCTGCTTCTGTCTCCGTGCATGCTGCCTGACCTGCTGTGTGTGTCCAGCAGGCTTTGACCTCAGTCAAGAACAATCACTGTCAACTGAATTAAATATTTTAAATCCAAAATAATTTTTTTCTAACTTACATGCAATTTGTTAGCGCTTATAAGTAATACTGACTTAATAGCAAATCATTAAATAATAATTGCTTGATGTACAAGTTGTTCATCAGTTAATTCAGTGGTGGTGAAGGTCTAGTCTGGTCTCTTCTCATTTTCAATTTTAAAATCTCTTCAAGGAAAGTAATCATAAAATCCATCAATTAAAACAAGTCAGAAGCAGGGATCATAAAATGAGGATTTATACTGTTTTTATAAGACCATAAGACATTATATAGAAGCAAAATCAGAATCAGAATCAGATTGAATATCATATGTCGTGAAATTCAATTTTTTTGTGGCAGCAGCACAGTGCAATACATAATAATAAACCTATAAATTGCAATAAGAAAATATATATTAAAATGAATTAAATGAGTAGTGCAAAAAGAGAGCAAGAAAAAAGGAAGAAAACAGTGAGGCAGTGTACAGTACTGTGGAAAAGTCTTAGGCGTGTATAAATAGCTAGGGTACTCAGGACTTCCACACAGTACCATAGTAATTTTACATATTGCACTGTACTGCTGCTGCAAATAAAAACCAAATTCATCAGGACTGGAAAAGAAGGGGACAGAAGCCAGAATCAGAAGCTGGTGGGTGGGGCAGGGGAGAGTGAAAGCAGTATAAGTTGGCAGGTGATAAGTGAGACCAATTGAAGGAGAAAGTGGGTGGATGGGTGGGTGTCTCCCCTCAAAAAGCCTGCAGGTTCCCCTCCAAGTTGCACTTCACACTAACTAGGAAATGTATTGTTGGTCCTTCCTCACCAGTGTATCTCAATCGCCTGAATCTCTCTCCAACAACACATGGAATTATCTTCTCTTATGTCAGGAGTTCCCAACCTGGTATCAATGGACTCCTTGATTAATGGTATTGGTCCATGTCATAAAAATGGAACTCCTAACTTAGGTATAGACTTAATGGGCTTAAAAATTGATGGATATAGCCCATCACAGGAGAAGTCTTCCCCATATTGAGCATATCTACAAGGAGCACTGCTAGAAGAAAGCATCATCTGTCATCAAGGACCCCCATTACCCAGGCCACGCTCTCCTCTCACTACTATCATTGGGCAGGGGTAGAGGAGCCTTAGGTCCCATACAACCAGGTTCAGGAACAGTTATTACCCTATAACCATCAGGCTTCTGAACTGGCGTGGATAACTGCACTCACCTCAGCACTAAACTGACACTCCCGCCGACACTGAAATAACTCTACAACCTATGGACTCAATCTCAAGGTCTCTACAACTCATGTTCTCAGTATTATTTATTTACTTGTTCATTATTATTTCCACGATTTGTCTTCTTTTTCACATTGGTTGTATGTTAGTCTTTGTTTATGTCTGGATTTTCATAGATTCTATTAGATTTCATTATTTTCCAGTAAATGCTTGCAAGGAAATGAATCTTAAGGTATATGGTGACATATAAATTTGACAATAAATTTACTTTGACTTGTCTCCCTGCCATTGTAAGAAAATCTGAATGGTTCAAAGAGGTGGCAATCACCATCTTTTCACGGGCAATAAATGTCGATCTTGCCAGTGATGCCGATATCCCATGAGTGAATCTAAAATATGACCAGGGAGATTTGTGACAGAGCAGAGATAAGGGTTGTGTCAACAAGTGACAGCTGCTGACGAGAAATTAGTAATTATCAATCACCTTTATCAACAGGACTGCAACCAGTGATAAAAACTGCAAACACAAGCCACATGTACTAGGCTCGTAACCAAGGAAACAATGAAGACCCTATAGTCACTGCTTATTGATTTGCCATTTACCTCGCACCACAAAAAGAGACAACAGTGACTTGGAGGGAGTTGGGCTGACAGAGACATCTGATTATTATCGACATTAACACTGGGCGCTAAGGAGCAGCAGCCTTCAGTGCATTGTTTCTTTTTCATGTAGACCTCCATGAAATTCTGTTTAAGGCATAATTTCATAAATAAGGGTCAAGAGCTGATGACCCTGCCTAAGGGATCTGCATTTTCTTAGTATCAAAATAAACTTTATTGTAATAAAAATAATTATTTACAAGAATAAACTGTGCAATGCCTTATATTTGTAGTCAATGCGTTATGTCATATCTGTCACATTCCTTAAAACCAATAGGACTATTGCCACTCATGTGCCATTCACCCCTGAGGTGAAACACGACTACAATAATTGAGGGGCTTCCTCATCCAACCCACCCCCACTCTTTCCAGCAGCAGGAGAACCCTATGCTGTGATCCTTCCCCACTGGACCTTTGCGGTGGCTGCACCAAGCTTTAGTGTGTCCCTCAGCACATGATCCTGCAGCCTGGAAAGTGCCCGTCGGCAGCATTCCTCCATGGACAACTTGATGAGCTGGCGGACCAGCAGGTTCTGGCCAGACCAAAGGGGTAGTATTGTGTAGAGCACTGTACAGAGAACCAACCAACGGAGGAGGACTAAGTACCTCCTCTTTGTCATGCCATTGACAATGTGCTTTTCCATAGCACCTTTAACTGGGTACACGTGTCACTGCAAGGGCAGGTTTGACTCACGCTGATACTGAGTTCTAGAGTTTAAAAGTTACTGAATTACATTTGTGGTCACTGACATTATGTGCAGGCAAAAAAACAGAAGCAATTTGCATCCAGTAAGTTCCTAACAGCCACAATGAATCGATAGAGAGGAATAAACAGTTAATCATAAATATGAGAAATTCTGCAGATGCTGGAAATCCAGAGCAAACATACAAAATGCTGGTCAGGCAGCCTGTATGGAAATGTATAAACAGTTGATGTTTTGGGCCGAGACTCTTCATCAGGACTGGAAAGGAAGGGGGAATGAAGCTGGAGTTAAAAAAAAGGTAGGTGAGCTTGAGACTCCCATCTTTGCAGGATCTGTGTTAATAATTTGTTGCTCCACTGTGAAGTCTTTTTGAGGTGTGTCCACCTTGAAAAGTTTCAATCTTCTCTGTGACTGGAGTTCAGTGAAACCCCCTCTCACTGGTATCCTCCGCAATCTCTGCTGCTCTCTTGACTCTTTGCCAGTTTATGCTCCTTCCTCTCCCCCCCCCCCCCCAACACATTTTATTCTGGCTTCATCCCCCTTCTTTTCCAGTCCTGATGAAGGGTCTCAGACTGAAATGTTGACTGTTTAATCTTCTCATTAGCTGCTGCATTCCTCCAGCATGTTGCGTGCGTGGGTCCAGATTTCCAGCCTCTGCAGAATCTCTTCTTTTTACAATGAACTGAATGACCAATTGGATACTTTCAACATCGTCAGTCAAGATATTAAACTACCGAGGAGGTCACTGCGGTCCTAATTAGCTTTGCCAAATGCCAGTAGATTTTTACACCCACTTGATCAGGCAATTGAGTATTTAGAGTCATACAATACAGAAGCAGGCCCAGTGGCCCATATTGTTTATGCTAACCACTTTGCTTGCCTACACTAAACCTTCTTCCCTGCATCAAGTCCATATCCTTTCATTGCTTGTCTTCTTAGGTCCCTGTCTAAATGCCTCTTAAAGATAGTAATGGCATCTGAATTTGCCACCTCCTATGGCAATATGCTCTGGATATCAACCACTCTCAGAGGGTGGCGAGAGTGTGGAATGAGCTGCCAGTGCAATTGGTACATGTGTGCTCAATTTCATTATTTAAGAGAAGTTTGGATGGGTACATGGATGGTAGGGCTATGGTGCACCATGGTGCCATTACAGGTCAATGGTAGTAGGCAAGTTAACCGGTTCAGCATGGCCTAGATGGGCCAAAGCAGCTGTTTCTGACTGTATTTTCCTATGACTCTTTGATTCTCAATGGAAAAACATATCCCTCATTTAAATCTCATTGAAACTCTTCCCTTTCATCTTAAGCAACGTTCTCTTACTTTTATCACTCCAGCTGTGAGTAAAGAATTCTGACTAGGCCTCTCAGCATTTTACCTGCCTCCCTCAGGTCACTGTTTTGCCTCCTTTGATCTATGGGAAACAAGCCTCCCTGATCTGATCTTATATAACCACATAACAATTACAGCACGGAAACAGGCCATCTCAGCCCTTCTAGTCCGTACTGAATGCTTATTCTCACCTAGTCACACTGGCCCGCACTCAGCCCATAACCCTCCATTCCTTTCCTGTCCATATACCTATCTAATTTTACTTTAAATGACAATACCGAACCTGCCTCTACCACTTCTACTGGAAGCTCGTTCCACACAGCTACCACTTTCTGAGTAAAGAAATTCCCCCTCATGTTACCCTTAAACTTTTGCCCCCTAACTCTCAACTCATGTCTTCTTGTTTGAATCTCCCCTACTCTCAATGGAAAAAGCCTATCCACGTCAACTCTATCTATCCCCCTTATAATTTTAAATACTCTATCAAGTCCCCCCTCAACCTTCTACGCTCCAAAGAATAAAGACCTAACTTGTTCAACCTTTCCCTGTAACTTAGGTGCTGAAACCCAGGTAACATTCTAGTAAATCTTCTCTGTACTCTCTCTATTTTGTTGATATCTTTCCTATAATTCAGTGACCAGAACTGTACACAATACTCCAAATTTGGCCTTACCAATGCCTTGTACAATTTTAACATTACATCCCAACTCCTATACTCAATGCTCTGATTTACGAAGGCCAACATACCAAAAGCTTTCTTCACCACCCTATCCACATGAGATTTCACCTTCAGGGAACTATGCACCATTATTCCTAGATCACTCTGTTCTACTGCATTCTTCAATGCCCTACCATTTACCATGTATGTCCCATTTGGATTAGTCCTACCAAAATGTAGCACTTCACACTTATCAGCATTAAACTCCATCTGCCATCACTCAGCCCACTCTTCTAACTGGCCTAAATCTCTCTGCAAACTTTGAAAACCTACTTCATTATCCACAACGCCACCTACCTTAGTATCATCTGCATACTTACTAATCCAATTTACCACCCCATCATCCAGATCATTAATGTATATGACAAACAACATTGGACCCAGTACAGACCCCTGAGGCACACCACTAGTCACCGGTCTCCAACCTGACAAACAGTTATCCACCACTACTCTCTGGCATCTTCCATCCAGTCGCTGTTGAATCCATTTTACTACTTCAATATTAATACCTAACGATTGAACCTTCCTAACTAACCTTCCGTGCGGAACCTTGTCAAAGGCCTTACTGAAGTCCATATAGACAACATCCACTGCTTTACCCTCGTCAACTTTTCTAGTAACCTCTTCAAAAAATTCAATAAGATTTGTCAAACATGACCTTCCACACACAAATCCATGTTGACTGTTCCTAATCAGACCCTGTCTATCCGATAATTATATATACTATCTCTAAGAATACTTTCCATTAATTTACCCACCACTGACGTCAAACTGACAGGTCTATAATTGCTAGGTTTACTCTTAGAACCCTTTTTAAACAATGGAACCACATGAGCAATACGTCAATCCTCCAGCACCATCTCCGTTTCTAATGATGTTTGAAATATTTCTGTCAGAGCCCCTGCTATATCTATACTAACTTCCCTCAAGGTCCTAGGGAATATCCTGTCAGGATCTGGAGGTTTATCCACTTTTATATTCCTTAAAAGCACCAGTACTTCCTCCTCTTTAATTGTCATAGCTTCCATAACTTTCCTACTTGTTTCCCTTACCTTACACAATTCAATATCCTTCTCCTTAGTGAATATGATTTAATTAAAGCCCTCCAATCCTACTTTATTGGCAGTAAGTTTTCATGTCCCTTACTAATCAAAAACCTGTCAACTTCTGCTTTAAATATAGACCAAAAGACCATAAGTCCATTAAGACATCAGAGCAGAATTAGACCACTTGGCCCATCGAGTCTGCTCTGCCATTCCATCATGGCTGATTTATTATTCTTCTCAACCCCATTCTCCTGCCTTCTCCCTGTAACCTTTGATGCCCTTACTAAACAAGAACCTATCAAGTTCAGCTTTAAATATACCCACTGACTTGGCCTCCACAGTTATCTGTGGCAATGAACTCCACAGATTCACCACCCTCTGGCTAAAGAAATTTCACTTCTTCTCTGTTCTAAAATAACGTCTTTCTATTTTGAGGCAGTGCCTTCAGGTTCTAGACTCCCCCACTATACAAAACATTCTTTCCAACTTTCACTCTATCTCGGCCTTTCAATAGTCACTAGGTTTCAATGACATTACCCCCATTCTTCTAAACTTCAACAAGTATTGGCCCAGCACAACAAACACTCCCTATACATAAATCTTTCTGTTTCTGTGATCATTCTCGTGAACATCCTTTGACCCCTCTCCAATGCCAGCATATCCTTTCTTAGATAAGGGAGCCAACACCATTCACAATACTCCAAGTATAGTCTGACCAATAGCTTATAAAGCCATTATATACCCAAAGACTTGGTCTCCACAGCTGTCTATGTCAATGAGTTCCATAAATTTACCACGCATTGCCTAAAGAAATTCCTCTTCATGTATGGGCAGTAGAAGAGGTGAATATCCATGTAATTCTGCCAAGCTAATAGTTATTTATGTTGTTCATACACAAACCAACTCTGTGGCATGATATGAGCAATGTTAAAATCATTTTTTATGTACTCTCTCTTTATACGCAAGGGCAAACAGTGAAGCAATGCAATGCATTTGTCATAGAACATTGAACACTACAGCACAGTACAGGCCCTGCAGCCCATGGTGTTGTGCCAACCTTTTAAACTACTCCAAGATCAATCTAACATTCAGTTATTTAATTTGTTCAGTACAAAGACACGACAGTTAGTGGAATGGGCCCCAGTGAGCATCCTCTCCACATCAAAGGTGCGGAAAAGCCTGCAAAAGTAATGGACGCAGTTCAGTCCATCACAGGGAAAGCTCTCTCTCTAGCATTGGGCACATTGACAAGGTGCACTGCCACAAGAAAGCAGCATCCATCATTAAGGACCCCACCACACAGGACATGCTCTCTTCTCACTGCTACCACAGAGAAGGTGGTACAGGAGCCTTTAGGCTCTACATCACCAAGATCAAGAACAGTTATTACCCTTCAACCATCAGGCTCCTGAACCAGTGTGGATAACTTCACTCACCACAACACTGAACTGATTCCACACATCAGGCAACTGAACCAGTGTGGATAACTTCACTCACCCCGACACTGAACGGATTCCACACATCAGGCTCCTGAACCAGTGTGGATAACTTCACTCACCCCGACACTGAACGGATTCCACACATCAGGCTCCTGAACCAGTGTGGATAACTTCACTCACCACAACACTGAACGGATTCCACACATCAGGCTCCTGAACCAGTGTGGATAACTTCACTCACCCCGACACTGAACTGATTCCTGGAGAAGGAGCTTAGGAGAGTCAATGGCCTAACAACGGCTCCTTTGTTTGCATCTTTGGAAACAGCTTTATTTCTATCTCTTTATTTTTCCCTTTCAGGCTACTTTTGGAGATCCTGACCTGGAGTTACACACTGACTTCAGCTCTTTGGGGAATGTGACCCGCTCTTGGGGTTTCACGACATGCCAAGGGCACTTCCTAACAGCTTCGCTTGCCTTCGTCGGTCCGAGGTTTTGTGGCTCTGGAGATGGGCGGATCAAAGGTCGGTGCCCTGGAAGGAGCTCAGTGTATCGCGGGAATCAGGAGATCTACAGCTGTGTGCCTGAGATCTTTGGGCGCAGAGCTCGGAAAAAGCGACGCAACAGACATTTAACATCAAAAACCAGCCAGTTGTTTGTTATGTCTCCCCTCTCGCTGTGAAACAGAGACATCTTATTAGGGAGAGAGAGAGTGTGTCGTATGTCGAATACTGGGTGAACGAGTAGTTTTTGGGATACTGCAAGTCTGTGTCATTGCTATTGCTTTGCTACGCTTGAGTGCTCTGCGGTGGGTGCCAGTGCTTTTTTTTGCCGGTGGGGGGAGGGGGGATTGTTGCGTGCTGTTGCTTACACGCGGGAGGGAGGGAAGTTGGAGTTCTAACATGTAATTGTCGTTCATTCTTGGGGCACTCTTCTGTTTTTGTGGATGGTTGTGAAGAAAAAGCATTTCAGGATGTATATTGTATACATTTCTCTGACACTAAATGTACCTTTGAAACCTATAGACTCACCTTCAAGGACGCTACAACTCATGTCCTCAGATTTATTTACTAATTTATTTGTTTGTTCATCTATCTATTTATTTATTTACTGATTGTGATATTTATTTTTTTCTGTGTTTGCACAGATTGTCTACTTTTGCACTTTGGCTGTCAGTCATGTTTGTGTGTATATTTCATCAATTCTATTGTATTTATTTGTTCTGCTGTGAATGCCTGCAAAGAAATGAATCTCAGGGAAGCATAATTTGAAAATGAATATACCTTGAACATTGAACTTCCACACTGTTTCAACTACTTGCAACATTTTGGAATTGTAAAGTCTTGAGTTAACAAAGGCACAGACGACGACGGAGATTAAAACGTGGTTATAAATGATAGTGTAGCTGGAAGTACATCTCAGTATCAAAGATGACGCCAGTGCTATGAATAATCTCCTTGTCAAGAGTTTTAAACAGATGTCAAGATAACATTTCTTCTATAGAAAAGGTGCACACATTCTCAGGGATGCTAACAGAGACAATGAATTTATCTATAAGAGAGAATTTATATATGGATCTTTTGTTCGTAAGACAGCAAGGAACTGCACGTTACAGCTGCGGTGAACCAGCTACAATTACAAAGAGGTATTTGAAGAGACACATATGTACATCGACACCTTTAAGTGCTCTCTAATATTATTCCTGATTTTATGGAAATTGGATCAGTTCTGAAAAGCCTCTTTGCCACTTTATAAGATTCCCATCACTGGAAGTGCTTAGATAGACAAATAAAACCACAGTTGACTTTGTGTGAAGAATGGACAAAATAGCACTTGTGACATTCGCACAATATCTAGATTGGTTTACATGAAATTGGATATTGCTAGTGCTTATCCCATACACAAACTTTCCCCTTCCCTAGTTCATCTTCAGGAAAGGGCAGGAGAGTGAACCTGCACCAGTCAATAGTGTATTGGGGGATTAGTGGTGGGGAAAGTCAGCTTCTTTAAATACCTGAGTGTTAACATATCAGATGATCTATCCTGGCCCCATTAACTCCACTAGCATGACACCTTTTACTTTTTAACGTGTTGTAAATGCACTTTATGCTGAATGTCAATCTTCTGTAATATATTTATTATTTGTTAATTTTTTACGGTAATATTACTTTGTGCTGTGTGTGAGATATATGTATTATGTTGTGCAGAGGATCATTGTTTCATTTGGTGGTATACCTACAACACAGTGCAAAAATCTTAAGCACAAATATAGAGCTAAGGGTGCCTAAGACTTTTGCAGAGTGGAGCAGAGAGCAAGTCTAAATCTGGCGGGAGCAAAGGATGTTGGCAATGGTGAAGGTGGAGCACTGATGGAGGGGTGTTGGACAGGTGGCAGAGAAGGAGTGCTAGGGTGGTGGTGTGGGTGCAAAGTCACCCAGTCCTGAGACATCAGGCAAGGTAGTTTGATTCCAAACAATTGGTTTATTGATCATTGCAGGATCTGTAATGATTCTCTTTGGTGCTTCCCGCTCCCTCTCCTCTACCTTCTCCTTTTCCCAACCATGATTTCCCTGCCTCCTTCTCACTCTCAATCCACAATAGAGACCCATGTCCGAATTAGGTTTATCATCACTCACGTATGTCATGAAATTTGACCTTTTTTATGCAGCAGCAGTACTGTGCAAAAGTCTTAAGCACCTGAGCTATGTATACGTGCCTAAGATATTGATCCATAATGAATGGTTGAATAACAATAATCTTGAGACTGGGCTTGAACATGAACCAAGGAAGACAAACCAATGTCCCAACCCTTTTTTAAGAAAGTTTGGCTTGTCATTTAACACTTGAACAAGCTTCTAGGGATACTCTGTTGAAAGTATCCTGACTAGTTCATCATGGTCTGGGATGGCAATTTGAATATGAAGCTGCAGAGGATCGTGGACTCAGTCCAATACATCATGGCCTCATCCCTCCCCACCATTGTTAATATTTATATGAGGTGCTGCCTCAAGAAGGCTATTCCTTTCAACCATTCACTTATTGAATCAACCTGCACAACCCTAATTACTACTTCAAATATAGCAAGACTGTGACCACTTTGCACTACAGTGGACTTACAATGGACAGAAGCAGGCTCTTCATCCCATCTAGTCCATGCAAACCTGATCTTCTGATTAATTCCATCTACTGCACCCGGACCATAGCCCTCCATATCTCCCTCATCCATATCCAAACCTCTCTTAAATGTAACAATTGAATCCACATCTAACACTTCTGCAGGCAACTCATTACACACTGGCCCCAACCCTTTGAGTGAAGAAGTCTCGCCCGAGATTCCCCTTAAACATTTCGTCTTTCACTCTCAACTTATGACCTCTAGTTCTAGTCTCAGCCAATCTGAAGGGACAAGTCCTGCAAGCATTTACCACTCATAATTTTATATACCTCTGAAAGGTCTCCTCTCATTCTCATGTACTCCAGGGGAGAAAGTCCTAACCTGTTCAAACTTCCCCTATGACTCAAGTCCTAGCAACATCTTCGTCAATTTTCTGTGCAGTCCTTTAAGCTTATTGATACTTCGCATGAAGGGAGGTGACTAGAATCATTTTTTTAAAGAGGAAAGCAGCAAAACAGATGGAGAAGTGAGGAAATCTCAATTCAGTAAATCAGTCATAGTCACGGAGTCATGCAACATGCAAGAAGGCCTTCGGCCCATCTCATTCATGCCAACCAAGATGCACATCAAAGCTAGTCCAATCTGCCCATGTGTTATCCATAACCCCCTAAACCAGGGGTTCCCAAACTTTTTTATGCCATGGACCAAATTCATTACGCAAGAGGTCTGTGGACCCCAGCTTGGGAACGTCTGCTCTGAACTTTTCTATCAATGCCCCTGTCAAAATCCCTTTTGAAATGTTTTAAATTGCACCTGTCCCATTCACTTCCTCTGACAGCTCATTCTGTAAATATATCACCCTATTAGGTCGAGTTTACAGCCACAGACATATGTACCTGTATATACAAGTGCAATGAAAAATCTTATTTACCGCAATATCACAACCACATAGCATTGGAGACAAACTATCACAAGAAAGACATAAATTAAGTGTAAATTATACAAAATTACACACAAAATAGAACAAAAAAAGCAATGCTTGCAGCGTGATATCGACCAGCTGAGAACATTTAATATAGACAAGAGATAGGTTTTGCATTTTGGCAGGATAAACCAAGGTATGATATACATAGTGAACGGTAGTGATCTGAGGTGAATGGTGGAACAAAGGGACCTGGGTCTACAGACCCCTAATCCTTTGAAAGTGGCAGAGTGGCATCTTAGGTAGATAGGGTTGTTAGGGTCATGTCCTACATGTACTACAGGTCTGACAAGCTGTGGTGACATAGGCATTCTATAAAGTTTGTGGCGACCCACAAGAGTTCAGAACTGGATGAATGCAGAAACTTGAGGAAGGTTACAAAATGAACACTGCAGAAGGAAAACAGTTATTATAAGTTCATTTATGGAAGGATGAGAAGGCATTTGGGGAGAAAGTAATTTTATTCATTGACTAATTAAGGACTGGAACTACAGCAAAATTCAAGGTTCAAAGTACTTTTGTTACAATAGAACAAAGAAATAAAATAGAATTAATGAAAAACTGCACACAAAGAATGACAAATAACCAGTGTGCAAAAAAAGACAATGGTGCAAATACGAAAAACCTTATAATATTAAATAAGTAACATTGAGAACATTAAAATATTTAAATCACAGCAGTATACCTTTTTGGTGGAGTGCTCAAATGTAAAATACTACTCCTACTACAAATAAAAATAATAATAACAGCAGAAATATGCTGAATTAAAAGAAGTTGAAAGACTATGGAATATGAACATGGTACACATTGTCCCAATAGTAATATCCACTACTGGTATCTTCCCAAAGTCACTGCACAATAGCATTAAACAATTAAGGCTACACAGAAATATCTATGTAAATCTCCAAAAAGCCACAATATTAAACACCACTGAATAGTCTGAAAGTTTGTAGCAACTGGAAAGTTAGAGTGCTTGGCAGTGCTCCAAACTCAGGTTTTAGCAGCTTCACCTGAGATAAAAATAATAATAATAAATAAGTAAATAAATAAAACTGAGAACATGAGTGTAGAGTCCTTGAAAGTGAATCCATGCGTTTTGGAATCAGTTCAGTGTTGAGGTGAGAGAAGTTATCCACACTAGTTCAGAAGCCTGAGGTTTGAAGGGTAATAACCATTCCTGAACCTGACGGTATGGGACCTAACACTCCTGTACCTCCTTCCTGATGGCAGCAGTGAGAAGAGAGTACGGACTGGATGGCGGGCCCATCCAAGCCACGCTCTCTTCATCAAAATCAATAGTCAGGGCAAGTCCTTATGGGTCAGGACCCTGTGTCTTGATAGTCTTGGCCAGAAACATTGACTGTATATTCCCTCCTATATATGCTGCCTGACTTGTTGAGTTGCAAAAGCATTGTGTGTGTGTGTGTTACTCAATATTTCCAGCATCGCAGAATGTCTTGTGTCCAGGGCCTGGAGCACACAGTTTGAAGGAGTGGTGGAGCCAGAAACCCTCTCTGTACAGAATGTGCCTTCACTTCCAGTGCTGCCAATTCTGGGCACTTTGTGCCATTATCACAATAACAAGTATTCACAGCCAGTGAGATGACAAGGAACATGGCTGTTAACCAGCGCTCGTGGTTAAGCGCCATGCCACCTCAAGACAGATAATTCTGAAGCTCCTTCAGCAACTCCTCTTTACGAGGTTCATTGGACAGGTTCAAGCCCAAGGTCATATATCAAGAATATAGCTTTAATTCCATTAATGACATACCACAACCTCTGGCCAGTAAGGTTGCAATCAGAAAGATAACATGCTAAATTATTGACAAGCTTTGAAGTCTTGTTTCAAATTCAAGTTCAAGTTCAAGTGTCTTGTCATCTGACTGTCCCCACAGTACTGTGTAAAAGTCTTAGGCACGTACAAGAGTGCCCACGACTTTTCCACAGTACTGTATACACAACCAAATGAAACAACATTCCTCTGGACCATGATCACCACAAAACATATACATACAGCACATAAAACAAAATATTACCACAAATAAGGTAATTAAATACAGTATTGTGTAAGAGTTTTTGCCAAAGGGTTTTGGTCCGAAACATCAATTGCACTTTTTTCCATAGATGCTGCCTGGCCTGCTGATTTCCTCCAGCATTTTGTGTGTGTTGCTCGGATTTCCATCATTTGCAGATTTTCTCTTGTCTGTCTGTACTCTTATTTCTGTTCTCCAAACATCTTCCTATTATAACCAATATACAGTATTGTACAAAAGTCTTGGGCACACACACACACAAAAACTTTTGTACGGTACTGTATTTGTCAACGTGGAGCAGAGAGCAAGAACAAGTTTATAAATTTGGCGGGAGCAAAGGGTGTAGGGAATGGAGAGGGTGGTGCACTGCAAGACAAGTGTTGGAAAAGTGGCAGAGAAGGAGTGCCAGAGGCAGGGGTACCATGGGTGCAGACACACCCAGCCCTGAGACACAGGGAATGACAAATGATTTATTGATTACAGAATGTGTTCTCAGGGATGTTTATGATGATGTACATGTACTTGGATAATAGATTTACTTTGAACTTTGATCTTTGCTTCCCACTCCCTCCCTTCTCCCTTCTTTTCGCCAACATGATTCTCCTCTCTCTGATCCCTTCCTACTCTTGGTCCGCAATAGAGACTCATATCAGAATCAGGTTTATCATCATTCACATATGTCACAAAATCTGACCTTTTTTTTGTGTCAGCAGTACGGTGCAATACACAAAATTTCTGGATTACTGTGCAAAAGTCTTAGGTACCCTAGCTATATCTATCTATATATATATATATATGCCCAAGACTTTTACACCATTCTGTGCAATTCAAAAATGCATGTAGTGCACAGCACAGGTAAACAGTAAACAATAAACTCCTAGCGACAAGACCTTGGAGGTGGCAGGGTATTCATTAGTCTCACAGCCTGAGGGAAGAAGCTGTTACCCAGTCTGCCAGACCTTGTCCTGATGCTCCTGTAACACCTTCCTGTTGGTAGTTTCTGTCCCTTAGAAAGTGTTGTCTTGAAGATATTCACATTTTGGCTTGTTCTTGGCTAAGACAAATACATAGGCCTTTCACAGTTGCCTCTGTTGTCAGATATCTCTGTAGTAAAAACAGCAGGCATCACATTTGCCTCTGGGAGAATTTGTCCACATAACAGCAGACTCCTCTCCCTCTACATGAGCCAGCTGTGTCTCTGTGGGCTGCACGCACACATGCCTCAGCAAGGCATAAGCTTGTGGGTTCAAATCCCACTGTAGAACCCTGGTCACACAAATCCAGCCTGACACTCTCAGTATGGCATAGAGTACTGTACTGTTTTTAGATGTGACATTAAATCAAGGCGTGCTGCGCTCCCTCGAGTGGATAGAAATTATCCCCCTGACTCAGTTTCAAAGACATTTTCCCTAATGTTTGTTTTTCAGTCTTCACTAATATATGACGAGCATGAGGAGTATGGGACATGCTGCCAGAGGAGCTGGTGGAATCAAATTACTCAATTCAGCATTGAATCTAAGGTACCATTCAAAGCTTTTCCGAACTGCATCCATCATTAAGGACCCCCATCACTCAAGACATTCTCTCTTCTCATTTCTACCATCAAGGAGAAGGCACAGGAGCCTGAAGGCAAACACTCAATGTTTCAGGAACAGCTTCTTTCCCTACACCATCAGATTTCAGAATGGTCAATGAGCCCATGAACACTATCTTACAATTATTTTTCCTCTTTTTGCACTACGTATTTTAAGTATTTAAAATATATATACTTACTGTTATTTATACTTTTTATTATTATGTATTGCAAAGTACTACTGCCACAAAACAACAAATTTCATGACATGTGCCAGAGGTATTAAGCCTGAAACTAACTTTGATCCTGTGTTCAAAGATCAAAGTAAATTTATTATGAAAATATGTATTTGTCACCAAATACTACCCTGAGATTAATTGTCTTGCAGGCACCACAATAGAACAAAGAAGTACAATAGAATCAATGAAAAACTGCATACAAGGACAAATACAAAAAGAAACAAGTAATAATTGGTCTCTGGGATGGTGCAAGAGGACCGAAAAATTGCAAATATCAATTCACTCTTTAAGAAAGGAGGAAGGAAGCAGAAAGGAAATTATCAACCAGTTAGCCTGACCTCAGTGGTTGGGAAGATGATGGTGTCAATTGTTAAGGATGAGGTTATGGAGTACTTGGAGACATAGGACAAGATAGGACAAAGTTAGTGTGGTTTCCTTAAGCAACACACACAAAATGCTGGAGGAAATTGGCAGGACAGGCAGCATCTGTAGAAAAAAAGTATAGTTGACGTTTTGGGCCAAAACCCTTCTGCAAGACTGGCCTGAAACACCAACTGTAGTTTTTCTCCATACACGCTGCCTGGCCTGCTGACTTCCTGCAGTATTTTATGTGTGTTGCTCGAACTTCCAGCATCTGCAGATTTTCTCGTTTATGATTTCCTTAAGGAAAGATCTTGCCTGACGAACCTGTTGTAATTCTTTAAAAAGGTTTCAAGTAGGATAGATAAAGGGGATGTAGTGGATGTTGTAGATTCAGAAGACCTTTGACAAGGTGCCACACGTGAGGCTGCTTACCAAGTTAAGAGCCCATGGTATTACTGGCTTGGTTAGAGCATTGACTGATTGCTAGGACACAGAGTGTGGGAATAAAAGGATCCTTTTCTGGTTGGCTGCCAGTGGCTAGTGATGTTCCTCAGGGGCCAGTTTTGGGACCATTTCTTTTTATGCTGTGTATCAATGATTTAGATGATGGAATAGATGGCTTTGCTGCCAAGTTTGCAGATGATATGAAGATTAGTGGTGGGGCAGGTTGTGTTGAGGAAATAGGTTGGCTACGGAAGAACTTAGCCAGATTAGGAGAATGAGCAAGGAAGTGGCAAATGAAATACAGTATTGGAAAATACATGGTCATGCACTTTGGTAGAAGAAAGAAATGCACAGGCTATTTTGTAAAGAGAGAAAATCCAAAAATCTGAGATGCAAAGGGACCTGGGAGTCCTTGGGAAGGGCATCCTTAAGGTTAACTTGCTGGTTGAGTCAGTGGTGAGGAAGGCAAATGCAATGATAGTATTCATTTCAAAAGGTCTAGAATACAAGAGTAGAGATATGATGCTAAGGCTTTATAAGGCACTAGTGAGGTTTCTCTCTGAGTATTGTCATCAGTTTTGGGCTCCTCATCTTAGAAAAGATGTGCTGGCATTGGAGACAGTCCAGAGGAGGCTCACAAGTTTGATTCCAGGAATGAAAGGGTCATCATACGAGGAACATTTGATGGCTCTGGGTCTGTACTCACTTGAATTTAGAAGCATGAGGGGGGATCTCATTGAAACCTTTCAAATATTGAAAGGCCTATTCAGAAGGTGTGGAAAGGTTGTCGCTCATGGTGGGGGAATTTAGGACAAGAGTGTACAGCCTCAGGATAGCCAGACATCCATTTAAAACAAAAATGCGGAGAAATTTCTTTAGCCAGAGGGTGGTGAATTTGTGAAATTTGTTCCCACAGGCAGCTGTGGAGGCCAGGTCATTGGGTGTATTTAAGGCAGAGAATAATAGCTCCTTGATTGGATACAAAGGTTATGGGAAGAAGGCCGGGGAGTGGGGCTAAGGAGGGGAAAATAGGATTGAATGGTGGAGCAGACATGATACGCCAAGTGCCTAGTTCTGCTCCTATGTCTTATGGTCTTATGGTCTAATAATAATAAATAATAAGTAAATAAATAACACTGACAACATGAGTTGCAAAATCCTTGAAAGCGAGTCTGTTGGTTGAGTTCAATAATGTTGGGGTGAGTGAAGTTATCCACACTGGTTCAGGAGCCCGATGGTTGAAAGGTAAAAACTGTTACTGAACCTGGTAGTATGCGACCTAAGTCTTCTGTCCCTAGCTATGCTGCAAACCTGCTCCATCATGTTGTACAGGTGGGGTCTTTTATTATCATGTACCTAGCTGTGCCTGTGCTAACCAATAATTAATACTTAAACCATCATCAAACTATCTGGGATTGAATGCTAGCAATTTGTCTGCAAGGTATACTCAGTTTACAGAAATGGTGACTACAATTCATAGGTGCTTCATAATCTTCAAGCGTTGGGACCCTTATGAAGCAAAACATGCTTTATAAATGCAACAAATACAACACATTCTCTGTTATTCCCTTAGACTTCAAAACCACAGCTGTATGTGTTTGTACATTCAATGGCCTGCTCGTTAATGCAAAAACCAAATGTGCTGTTCATGTGGCAGTAACTCAATGCATAAAAGCATGCAGACATGGTCAAGAGGTTCAGACATTGTTCAGACCAGACATCAGAATGGGGTAGAAATGTGATCTAGGAGACTTTGACCGTGGGATGATTGCTGTTGCCAGATGGGGTGGTTTGAGCATCTCTGAAACTGCCAGTGAATGCAAGTTCTGTGGGTGAAAAAACCTTGTTAATGAAAGAGTTTTGAGGAGAATGGCCAGACTGTTTCGAGCTGACAGTAACGCAAATAACCCACGCATTACAATAGCGGTGTGCAGAAGAGCATCTCTGAATGCAGAACCAGTCAAACCCTGAAGTGGAAAGGCTACAGCAGCAGAAGACCAAACTAGCTTTCACTCCTATGGCCACATTCTCAGGTACTTAACTGTGCATAAACAGCACAGAGTGTATCAGAATGGAGAGTCGTGGGATAAAAAGACAAAGATCACAGCAAGAGAGTCGCGGAATAAAAAGACAAAAATCACGGCAAACCCAATGCGACAAACTAACTAATTACTGTAGATTTCGCACTACAGAGCGCACCTGATTAAAAGCCGCTGGCTCTAATTTTAGAAATAAAATCAATTTTGTACTTGTACAAGCCGCACCGGATTTTCGGCCGCAGGTGTCCCACGTTGTAATATGAGATATTTACACAGAAAGATATTACACGTGAGGATTTTTTAACTTTTAATTAAATCCATATGGTAACATAAACAAATACATATTGCAAATGCTTTTTTTCGAACCGTGCCTGTAACGCGGCTACTTTTAAATATACGTTGCGTATACTTTTTTACTGAACAACATTCCAATATCTCCTAACGACTGGTAAAAAATATATATACTGCAGCCTACCAGGAAAAGTTATTGATCGCCTTTAACTTAAAAGCAGCATTTTGGCTCCGCCGCTCCGCCTTCCCGTTTATCGCAAACCGGTATTTTTCCCACAAGACGCGGCGAAACCGGGTGTGATGTCATAGCATCCCGCGATGTAGTACAGAAAACAAATATAGTTAAAACACTTCTAACTTTAACTAACAAATGAATTACTAAGCGAAAATATTATAAACTAAATAACTGCCATAAAGGCAGCACAATGCTTTTCTTCGAGTGTTTTCCATGTTGATGAGGGTGAGTACAAATGACTGATTTACAATAATTTAATTGTGAAAGTGCGCTTGATTTATCGTACAATTTCATTGGACCTCTGTGAACTACTCATCAATTTTATTGGTCTACTGTTACGAGGCAAAATGTTTTTGGCGGCATGAAAAAAAATCATGCATTAGCCGCACCGTAGTAAAGGCCGCAGTGTTCAAAGCTGTTCAAAATGTGGGAAAAAAGTAGCGGCTTATAATCCAACATCTACGGTATTCAATCACTGGAATCAAACAGATTTAACATCTACCTGACTTCACAAAAACAAACTAATAATTTATCGTCCAATATGTTAAGGAATAAGTGCTATCGGAATTCGTTTATTATTGTCACGTCCCAAGATACAGTGAAAAGTTTCCATAGCATTTATATAGATCAAATCATTACACAGAGCCTTAAGGTAGAACAAGGTAAAACAATAACAATGCAGAATAAAATGTAAAAGCTATTCAAAAAGTGCAATGTAGGTAAGCGATAAAGTGCAAGATCATAACAAGGTAGATTGTGAGGTGAAGAGTCCACCTTAACGTACAAGTTGTCTGTCAAGGTTCTGATTACAGTGGGGTAGAAGTTGCCCTTAAGCCTGGCAGGGTACGTGCTTTCAGGAATTTGTATCTTCTGCCTGATGAGAGAGCGGAGAAGGGAGAATGTCTGGGGAGGATGTGGTCTTGTTTACTAAGGCATCGGGAAGTATAGACAGAGTCCACAGAGCGGAAACTGGTTCCTGTGATGTGCTGAGCTGTGTCCTCAACTCTCTGCAGTTTCTCGCGCCACATGCAGAGCAGTTGCCGTACAAGCTGTGATGGATTCAAAGAGAATGCTGTTTTATGGTCAATAGGGACAGGATGGAAAACAGTTTCTTCCCTGAGGTCATTAGGCTTCTGAACACGCTGCCACACCGCATTCATTGTGTCACTGGTTAATCTGTTCTGTGCCTTACAATATTTAATTTATGCACTTTAGTTTGTTTATGTGTAATCCATTAGTAGATTTCATCCTTATTTTCTTAAATTATTGTGTTATATATGTATTATGTATACTACAGTGAAGGTATAAATGTATACAGTTAATTGACAATAAACTTGACTTGACATCTCTTTATCCTCCTAAGGAAGTAGAAGCATTGCTGAGATTTCTTAGTCATAATGTCAAAGTAGTTGGGCCAGCACAGATTATTGGTAGTGTTCACGCCTATGATTGAGCTTTCAGAAGAGATAGGAAAGGAAACTAAATATTTCTGCGAGAGAGTAAGTCTAGTGATTGAAACCGGGCTTTAGAGGAGTGGTGTTAATGTTTCCACATAAAGAGTAGGGGTGGGACTTTGTAATTCTCTAATGCAGAAGGCACTTAATGTAGGTCAATTGTTAATTTTAAACTTGGAATTGATAGATTGCAGTTAACAAGGGATATAGGGTAAAAGGCAGGAAGTAGGTCACAGAGCAGCCAAGGATGGCACTACAGGCTCAATGGGCTAAATCGTCTTCCCTTCTTAAGAATGGAGGAGAGGAAAATGAACTTTGAAAGTTCATAGAACAAAGTAAATTTATTACCAAAGTATATAAAGTATATGTCACCATATACAACCCTGAGATTCATTTTCTTCCGGGCACGCTCAATAAATCCAATAACCGCAACAGAGTCAATGAAAGACCATAGCTACCAAGTGGACAACCAATGTGTAACAGACAGCAAACTGTACAAATGCAAAGGAAAAAGAAGAAATAATAATAGCAAATTAGTAAGCAATACATATTGAGAACGTGAGATGGAGAGTCTTTGAAAGTGAGTCCATAGGTTGTGGAAATAGTTCAGTGATGGAGCAATGAAGTTATCCCCTCTGGTTCCAGATGCCATTTCTTCTCCCCAGACTGACTGCTGCCATCCCCATTCATGAAACAGAATGAAATACATCAAGATCAATGGGTAGTAATCTTTGAATCTGCACTGGAATTGCCTTGAACATTCACTTGAAATCACCCAATCACTGGCAGAAGGAATAAAGGTAAAGACTATTTTCCAAAAGGGGAAAGAATTCTGAAATCAGAGGTACAAAGGAACTAGGGGGTCCCTGTACAGGATTCCCTAAAGGCTAATTTGCAGGTTGAGTCAGTTGTGAGGAAGGTAAATTCAATGTTAGCATTCATTTTGAGAGGACTAGAATATAAAGCAGGGATGTAATGCTGAGGCTTTATAAGGCATTGGTCAGACCACACAGAGCATTGTGAGCAGTTTTGGGCCCCTTATCTAAAAAAGGAGAGGGTCCATAGGAAATTCATGAGAATGATCCCAGGAATTAAACAGTTAACATATGAGGAGCATTTTGATGGAGTACTTGCCTGCACTTGCTGGAGTTTAAAAGAATGGGGGTGTTGGAAGCTCTTTGAAACCTATCAAATGTTGAAAAGCCAAGATAAAGTGGACATGGAGAGGATGTTTCCTATAGAAGGGGAGTCTAGGACCAGAGGCACAGAATCAGAATAGAAGGGCATGCATCTAGAACAGAGATGAGGAGGAATTTCTTTAGCCTGATGGTGGTGAATCTGTAGAGGCCAAGGCATTTAAAGCAGAGTTTGATAGGTTCTGTTTAATAAGGGTGCCAAAAGTAATGGGGAGAAGGCAGAAGAATGGATTGAAAGGATAGTAAACCATCTGGGGTGGAATCAAAGAGCAGACGTGATGGGCCGAATAGCCTAATTCTGCTTCTATGACTTGTGGATTATGGTCTAAAAGGAATTGGAAACAAATGCTAGTAAGACACAAAAACATTAGGGCTTTTGATTTGAAGGTTTTTAAAGCAAATTTATTTTATAAATTGGCCACATTGGCCTTGAGAGTCAAGTTGATAATATTTGAATATTCTCATTTTATGATTTGTAATAAAGGTTTAATATAACCTGAGTATCTTCATATGCCATCTCATTGCAGCCACCATCAGGCAGTACGTAGGCTAGTGCAGAAATTGCATCCTTAATAACATCCTTAGCCACGGATAAGGTGCTGGCGGATTGGAGGGTACTAATATTTCTCCGTTGTTTATGAAAGGCTCTAAGAATAAGTCAGGAAATTATATGCCAGTGACCTTCACTGGTGAGGAAGCTATTTGAAATTAAATTGTACTTAGATAGACAGAGAATGGTTAGGGATAGTTGACATGGCTTTTTGTGTGGTAAGTCACGATAACTTAATCTTAGTGATTTTTTCAAGAAATTTACCAAGGAAGGCAGTGGATGTTGTCTATATGGAATTTAGTAAGGCCTTTGACAATGTCCCACATGGGAAGTTGGTCAAGAAGGTTCAGTAATTTGGCATTGAAGGTGAGGCAGTAAATTAAATTAGACCATAGCTTTGTGGGAGAAGCCAGAAAGTGGTAGGAGAAGGTTGCTGCTTGGGCTGAAGACCTGACGAGTATGACGAGTGGCATACTGCAGGGATCAGTGCTGGGTTGTTTTTCTGCCATCTATATCAATGATCTCGATGATAATGTGTTAAATTGGATCAACAAATTTGCAAATGATGCCAAGTCTGGGGATGTAGTGGACAGCGAGAAAGACTATCAAAGATTAAAACAGGATCTAGACCTACTGCTGAAATGGACTGTAAAATGGCAGATGAAATTTAATACAGACAAGTGTGAGGTGTTGTACTTTGGAAGGACCAGCCAGGGTAAGTTTTACATGGTGAATGGTAGGGCTCTGAGAAGTGTGGTAGAACAAAGGTATCTGGAACTGCAGGTCCATAATTCATTGAAAGTGGTGTCACAGATGGATATGGTTGTAAAGAAAGTTTTTGGCATGTTGGCCTTCATAAATTAACGTATTGAATACAGGATTTGCAATGTTATGTTGAAATTGTAAAAGCCTTATTTGGAGTATTGTGTGTAGTTTTGGTCACCTACCGACAGGAAAGATTTAAATAAGATTGAAAAAGTGCAGAGAAAATTTGCAAGCATGTTTCTAGGACTTGACAACCTGATTCAAAGGTTAAATAGGTTAAGACATCATTCTCTAGAACGTAGAGATTGAGGGGAGATTTGATAGAAGTATACAAAATTAGGATTGGGTATAGATAGAGTAAATGCAGACAGACTTTTTCCACTGAGGTTGGGTGAGACTAGAACTAAGAGAGATGTGAGAGTGTGGAATGAGCTGCCAATGCAAGTGGTGAATGCAGGGTGAATTTCAACAGTTAAGAGAAATTTGGATAGATACATGGATGGGAGAGGTATGGAGAGCTATGTTTAGGGTGGAGGTCGATGTGACTAGGCAGATTAATTGTTTGACATGGACAAGAACAGCCTGTAGTATTCAATGACTCTATGACTCTGAGCTGTTCCTGGGACACTGAGCGTGTATCTTCAATAATTAAAGACTTAAATAATTCTTTATTTAACTCCAAACAAGAATCCTACTTGTCTTTCTCCTGACAGCTGATTTCTCTCTTTCCTGACAGCATTCAGATGTCCAAGTTTGAATGTAACATCTTTGTCTGAATGCAGACGTAGTGCGTTTTATTCTCGTATAGCAGGGCAATGGAGGGATCCCGAGGTTTAGTGTTCTGAATGTTCTACTGCAGACTCTGCTCAGGGGCTGTCAAGTGGCAGATCCAGGCAGTTCAGAGTACACACCCCCAAGTCAGTTCTCCCTGATCTTTGTAAAGTTTTCAATGTTCTTTTTCCCTAGTTCACTGCTGCTGAGACCTGCAAAGACTGCCCACCGTTACTAATGTCAATGAACTAATCCCTATTCTAATTTACTTGATTGATTTTGAAAGAAGCTAAAACAATGCAACACATTCCCTGTAACCTCTGCAGTTCCTCCACATCACTCCTGAGTGTTGTTTGCATTTCACTCTGTCATCCATAGCGAGCAAGCAAGAAACGAGGTTTATTTACTTATATATCTATTTATTGAGATACAGTGCAGAATTGGTCCTTCAGGCCCTTTGAGCCACACCGCCCAGCAATCCTCCAATTTAATCCTAGCCTAATCACGGGACAATTCACAACCTACCAATCGGTACGTATTAAAAATGTGAGAGGAAACAGGACCTCCCAGAGGAAACCCATGTAGTCACGGGGAGGATGTACAAACCCCTTGCAGGCAGAGGCAGCAATTGAACCCAGGTTGCTGGAACTGTAAAGCGTTTTGCTAACTGCTTCGCTACCGTGCTACCCAGTCACATTCCAATCCATAAGGAGAACACATAGGAGGCACAGGAGACTGCAGTAGCTGGAATCCAGAGCAAAAAAAAATGCTGGAGGAATTCAGCAGGTGTGGCAGAGTCTGTAGAGAGAAATGAACTCGACGTTTTGGGTTAGGACCATTCAGTTAGAGATAGAAGAGAGATAGCCAGTATAAAGAGATAAGTGGCAGGGGTGGGATAGGACCTGGCAAGCAATAGGTGAGAGAGTGATGATGAAGGAGGGAAGAGTGGAAGTAGTGACTGAGGCTGGAATTTTGTTGATCCTTTTAGTGGGAATGAATCAAAAGCTCAGCTGGTGTCATGAACAGTAAGTCTGATGTCATGAACGGAATGAATGAAGCCGTGAGCAGAGAGCTCAAGTTCAAGTTTAGTTGTCATTCAACCACACATGAATGCAGCCAGACAAAACAACAGTCCTCCGGGACTAAGGTGTAAAATACAGTAACGACAGTCATACGCAGCACAAGAGTCATATAGCACATATAATTATGATAGCAGTAAACATATAGTCAAAAATAATATAGTTCAAGTCCCTGAGTGTCATGTCCTGTAGGCTGATGGTGCATGGGATATTGTCGGCAAGCCGTCTGATCCTTATGTGCTAGTTTGCAGCTGCAGATGAATGCAATCCAGCTTGTCTTTCTCCAGATGAACACTAGAGGGCAGCACGAACCAGAGGGGCTTGCCCCACATATCATCATGGACACAGGCCTTGCTACACCGTCACAAGTATCTCTTCCCCGGGCAGCTGCAAGTGGCAATCCTGTGGCACGGGGAGCTGGCCCGTGCACAACCGAAGCTACGCAGCTCTTCCCCCTCCCGCTGATGGTCTTTCCAATGATTCAGTGAACTAGACTCTCAGTATTCTACATTACTGATGTCCAACAGGGTCTGGAGATCGCAAGAGAAACGTTGTGATATCTTGAGCAGAAAGTATGATGCCACAAGCAGAAAGCATGATGTCATGAGCAAACATGTGATGTCAAGAGCAAGTGTGTGATGTCGTAAGCAGAATGTGTGATGACACGAGCAGAAGGCATTACAGCATGTGATGTAACATACAGGTCACACGAGATCATGCACAAAGAATAGGAAGTTGTAGATGGAAGGGCAGTGAAGGTGTTTGTAACATGAGCAGAAAAAGTAAATTCTTGTGCAGAAATTGTAAGGTTGTATTCAACTTATCCTGACTCTGCAGGCCATCAGATCCCTCATTGCAAGTTTGCTCGCAGAAGTTAGCTCCAAGGTCCTTTATATCAGCAGAGCTGTGCCACCTCCGGTACAGGGAGAGGCACAGACTGAAAAACTAAAGCCGTACAACTATATATTTTTTTCCAAACTATATGCGTTGTGACCACTCTAGGTGCACACCCAGTCCAGCATTGTGCAGGGAGATCACCATGGCAACCAGTGAGATTGCAATTCTCAAGTCAGAAAAGCGCCAT
Source organism: Hemitrygon akajei (assembly GCF_048418815.1). Taxonomy (NCBI): domain Eukaryota; kingdom Metazoa; phylum Chordata; class Chondrichthyes; order Myliobatiformes; family Dasyatidae; genus Hemitrygon; species Hemitrygon akajei. Next base: position 35,016,093 of record NC_133138.1, on the reverse strand, counting down.
CCTGAAAACTGATTACAGATTTTCACCAGCGTTTTGGAACAATCAATTTGGCCAACAGGCGCATCATGCAGCACGCATTAACCTACAGCTTCATTTCATCATTCTCCAGAAGAGCATCTAATTGCTGCTTCATGCTAAATAAACATCCAAATCTATTAGCAGGAAACTGAAACTGTAACAACCAATCAGTTTCTGTGGACAGACTATAGAACATAGAAGAGTACAGAACAGGAGCAGACCCTCTGGCCCACTACAAAGTGCCAAACTAGTTAATTTTGAAATCAAATGGCCAACTCAACGAATCGATTCTGCCTACGCATTGTCCATATCACTCCATGTTCCTCATATTCATGAACCTTTCTAAATGTCTCTTAAAAGTCTAATGTCTCTGCCTCAACCACCACCCTAGGCAGTGTATTCCAGACACTCCCCACTCACTGAGTAAAAAGCTTGCCCCTCGCATCTCCTTTGGAATTACCCCTCTCATTTTAAATGCTTGCCACCTGGTTTTAGACATTTCAACCCAGGGGAAAAAGATATTGTCTATCTATTCTGTCTATGCCTCTCATAATCTTATGAACCTCTCTCAGATCTCCCATAGATGGACAGTACCTTATAACAAAATAATATACAAAAAGTTTGCAACTTCTTAACAGCTGCTTGGAAGATAGTTTACAATGCAAATATGTGAATGAACTTGCACTAGACATGACTAAAGGTTGGGAAAACATAATTATTGCTTGGATACCTCTGTCTCTTCAGGTAAAGTCCAGGTACTTGACTGTCGTCTAAGAAGCTTCAGGTGTCAATGTGACACATCATGAAACACTCAATCTTCTACAGATGCACTGTAGGAGGTATCCTGGCTGGGGCTGGTTTCTTCATGGCCTGCGGTGGGAAGTTCAACACTGTACAGGGTAGTGCACACACCCTGTTCCATCCTCCGTGCAGCACTCCCACCATTGACAGCACTATCTCAAGAAGATGGTAGATAAGATTATGAGGGGCATCGATAGGGTAAGTGCAAGCAGGCAATTATTGGTTGACACTAGAACTAGAGGTCATGGGTTAAGAGAAAATGTTTAAGGGCAACATGAGGCGGAACTCCTTCGCTTGGAGAGCTGTGCGACTGTAATGAGCTGTGATGGATACGGGTTCCATAAGATATAGACAAGAGGCATATGGTGGGCTATGGTCCAGGTGCGGGTTGATAGAACAAGGCAGAATAAGTGTTTGACACAGACTGGTTGGACCAAAGGGCCTGTTTCTATGCCGTAGTGGTCCATGACTTTATGACTGTACTCTTTCCCATTTACTTGAGAGGATAGACTGGCTCTAAAATACACATTTTATATCAAAGTTTAAAGAAAAATTATTATCTAAGTACATATATGTCACCAGATACAACCCTGAGAGTCACTTTCTTGTGGGCATACTCAATAAATCCATAATAGAATAATAACCACAACAGAATCAATGGAAGACCACACCAACCTGGGCACTCAGCCAGTGTGCAAGATCAATCTTTCAAATACAAAAATAAAGAAATAATAATAAATAAATAAGCAATAAATATCGAGATTGTGAAATGAAGAGATGAAGACAAGCAAGTCCCAGCCGTAAGTGAACTATGAACCTTTAATGACAATATTCTGCTTCAAGCCCCAAACCAACTAACCTACATACAACCTCGTTCAGAAATCCCACCTCTGTGTCTCAAACACAAGAGTGTTCTGTTTCCACTTATTAAGTCAAAGATGATGACAATAAATACTTCTGAGCCACTTAAATTGATTAGAAGAGTTTCAGATGCGATACTCTAGATTCAGATCCAAGGAAAAAGCTGTCCCACAGGGATGGTAACATCTTTTTTAGCTAAAAGGTTTGCTGACAGAAAATGAGTGCAATTGGCTTTCAACTGTAAGTGCCTGAAAATAACTCCAGCAGCCTAACTCTTCCAATTAGGTAGAAAGGTCACTGGGGATCAAAGTGTCAGGGGCTCTCTTTGTAGCTTTAAAGATCACTTTTGAGTTTAAAAAAAACTGGTTCAAAAGGCTAAAGGATGGAGAACAACAGGGAGAAAGGTTCCGGGAACGAGGGAAGGGATTGCAGTTTCTCACAGGGCAATGAAAATAAGTTCAAGCGAAATGTTCAAAAGTGGATTGGAAAAATACCTGAACAAAAAAACACAAAAACATGGAGATATGTGGGAAAAAGTATGACCAGCTGGTTAGATCTTCAATAACATTTAAATAATATTTGGATAAGTGCATGGATAAGGGGGGGGGGGGGGGGTTAGAGGGATGTGGCCCAAATCTGGGCTAATGGGATCAGTCTGATGGGCACCATAGTCAACATGGACAAATTGGTCTGAAGATTCTCTGCTTCTATGCTCTATTACTCAAAAGATCCAGGTCAAAATCAATGGACTGAATGTCCTCATCTCTATTGTCTATTACTCTGAATTATAATCTGAGCCTGTGTGATTGCCAAAGGCTACTCTGTCACTTTGAGGCCAGAGCTCCTGGTTTATCCTTCGATCTTTTAGGAATTTGTTTTGCCAAAAGGTCACAGACCCAAAACACTGCCTGTTTATCTCTACGAATGCTGCCTGACCCTTTGAGTATTTCCAGCTCTTTCTGTTTCTGTTTCAGATTTCTAGCATCTTCTGTAATTTTTCTCTAAGTGTTTCAATTAGACTCAAACTGATCGGATCACTAGGTGTAGACTGACAGATCCTGGAAAATCGCAAGTGATTAGAGAAAACGTGACAATGATTTTCTTAATCATTAATCATGAGAACTGCATGAAATAGGATGTGTGCACACTTGATCCGATGAATTCCAGTAAGAGTGCACACCACTAGGTTCAGGAACTTTTATTACCCTTCAATCAGTGTGGATAACTTCACTCACCTCAACACTGAACCAAAGGATGCATTTTCAAGGACTCTATAACTCACGTTTTCATCATCATCCATCTATCGATTGTATTTGCTCAGTTTATCTTTTACACATTGGTTGTTTGTCAGTCTTTGTGTGTAGTTTTTAATTGATTCTAGTGTATTTCTTTGATCTACTGTGAATGCCTGTAAGAAAGTGAATCTCAGAGTAGTACATGATGACATACTGGATATATTTATTTATTGGAATGCAGTGTGGAATAGACCCTTCCAGCCCTTCGAGCTGCTCCCAGTTTAATCCTAACCTAATCAGAGGACAATTGACAATGACCGATTAAACTGTTAACTGGCAGTCTTTGGGCTGTGGGAGGAAACCCGAGCACCTGGAGGAAACCTACGCACGTGGTCAAGGGGAGAACGTATAAACTCATGACAGGCAGTGGCAGGAATTGAACCCAGGTCACTGGTACCGTAAAGTATTGTGGTACCACTATGCTACTGTGCATTCCTTCCCCCCCCCGCAAAAAAATTACACAATCCCAGGGTTGTAGACGGTAGCATACTTTGATAATAAACTTACTTAAAATGTTAAACTCTGAAATGGTGATTTATAACCATGTAGTTCTGATCGAGAAAATGCATGAGAGAAGCAATTTGATTACCCAGTCTCAGGGTTGTATACAGTGACATTTTTTTATAATAAATTTACTTGGCAATTTGAGAGAGGGACAGAGAAAAAGCAGTGGAAATGAGAGAAAGAGTGATAGAATCAACAGGAGAAGTGTAATAAAGAGAAACAGAGAAGGAAGAGAGTGGGTGGGGAAGTATGGGAAAGATACAGTGAGAGAGAGACATGAAGTTAGGTGATTTAGAGGATAAGAGGTAGATAAGTAGAAAATGACTAAAGAGATAGCAGAAGGTAGAAACTGGAACACATGGACTGTTGGGAAAAACTCAGTAGTTCAGGCAGCATTTGTGATCTGTTGCACCTTGGTAGGACAAATGCAAGGAGACAGTACTGAGCAGAGATATCTTGGGGTCCACGTTCATAGCTCCTTGAAAGTGGCTACACAAGTCAGAAGGGTGGTTAAGAAGACCTATGGAATGCTTGCTTTTATTAGTTGAGGTATTGAATTTGAAAGTCAAGAAGTTATGCTGCAACTTTATGGAAGAGTGGTTAGGCCACATCTGGAGTATTCCATACAGTCCTGGTCCTGGTCCCATTACAGTAAGAATGCTGAGACTTTGGAAAGTGTGCAGAACAAGCTTGCCTGTTTTAGAGGGTACGTGCTATCAGGAGAGGCTGGATAAACTTGGGTAGTTGTCTCTGGTGTGATGGAGGCTGAGGGACAATCTGATAGAGGTTTAGAAGATTATGAGATGCAAAGACGGAGTAGACAGGGAGTATCTTTTTCCCAGGGTAGAAATGCTTCATACCAGAGGGCATGCATTGAGAGTAAGAGGTGCTCTTTACTCTGAGAGTGGGCGATGCCTGGAATACGTTCCCTGGAATGATGGTAGAGGCAAATACATTAGAGATCTTTAAGAGACTTGTGAGGACTATGGAGGGATATGCTTAGGTAAGAGGTTTTGGAGGTTCCTTTAGATGAGCTTTTGAGCTGGCTTGGAACAACATCATGGGCCAAAGGGCCTATTCCTATGCTGTATTGTTCTATGTCTATGTCCATCAGCGGAGAGAAATGATCAGTCAAAATTTTGGGTCGAGAACTGCCACCAGATCCACTTAAAACATCGACTGTCCATCTCCCACCATGACACTGAGTTCCTGCAGAAGCTTTTTCTTTGGGTGAGAGAGGGTGTCAGATGGAGAGAGCAAGAGTTAAGGTTTGAGATAAAAAGAAAGAGAAAAAGAGAGAATGAGAGTGAAAGAGAATTAAGACAGAGACGAAACGAAAGACTGGTCTTCAAATACAATAATTTTAGTGAATTCAATTTCATTACAGAGCAGATCAAAGTCAAATCTATTTTGAAAATTACATTTGATTGAAGGAATTGGCATTTTATGTCAATTTTAGAAGTGTACCAAGATGCTGCATTTCAAACAGGAGCATGATAAAGTACAATGATTATAAGAAAAGATAGCTTATATAATGGAATGCTGTGAGGTGTCAGATCTGAAAATAGCAACCGTTTTAAAATCAATTTCATTTCAAACTAACAATCTCCCCTACTGGGTTTAAGAATATTGCTGCCGTCACACACTTTGAATAATATACACACCTGGGAGAAGTTTTAGAAACAGTATTCATTTTTAATGTCATAGAGTCATAGAACACCACAGCACAAAATCAGGCCCTTTGACCCATCTAGTCTGTGCCAAGCTATTACTCTGCCTTTTCCCATTGACCTTCACCTGGATCATAGACCTCCATACCCCTCCCAACCATCTACCTATCCAAATTTCTCTTAAAATGTTGAAATCAAACCTGCATCCAACACTTCCACTGGCAGCTTGTTCTACCCGCTATGAAGAAGTTCCCCTTCATGTTCCCCTTAAACATTTCACCCTTAACCCATGACCTCTGGTTTTAGTCTGACCCAACCTCTGAAGAAAGAGCCTGCTTGTATTTACCCTGTCTATGTTGTTGTTGAGTGCCATTGAGTTGCCATCGACTCAAGGTGGCCCCAAGGATAGTGTAGTTGTCCTTAGGGTTTTCATGGCAAGATGCGGAAGTCGACTGCCAGGCCTTTCTTCTATGCAGATACTGCTGCTGCCCAGGTTGGGACCCGGCTGGATTCGAATTCAGAACCATCCACCTTGAAGTCCTGTGCTGATGCCACTGGCTGGCCCACCCTATCTAGATCCCTCACAATTTTGTATACCTCTCAGTCTTCTACTTTCCAGGAATGAAGTCCTAACCTATCCAGCCTTTCCCTATAACTCAGATCCTCTGTATATTTTCTCTACATACTTTTGATCTTATTTATGCCTTTCCTATAGAAATGTCTGCTGCTTATTTGCAGTCGTCGGCTGGAGAAGGTGATTCATGAGTGGGCTTTTCTGGTAGTCTATATCTCCACCCAAGAACCCAATGCGTATTTGTTGATCTGTAGAGGGAAGGACAAGCCTAAACTGATAACAGGATCATGTTTGTTTCCGTGAAGCAGCCATGAAGAGAGATCAGTGTGGTTCAGAAGAGTTGCTCCATCATAACTCCATCAACGTCAATCCAGTCCTGGCTTCAGGTACTGTACATGTGGAGTTCGTTTGTCCTCCCTGTGTGACTGAATGGGTTTCCTCTGGGTGCTCTGGTTTCCACCCACATCCTATCAAAATCTGCACTGGGAGGCTAATTAGCCAGTGTAAATTGTGCGGAAGGTGAGTCCACATCCCAGGGACTACAGTTTACAGACTCTACAACTGGTGTTCTCGTTTTTTATTGTTTTTTTAAATTAATATTATTTTTTCCTATTTTGTATTTGCACAGTGAATGTTTGTCGCGTATGGTTTTCCATTGATTTTATTATGTTTCTTTTGTATTCACTGTGAATGCCCACAAGAATATGAATCTCAAGGTTGGATATGGTGACATACATGTACTTTGATAATACATTTATTTGAACTTTGAGTTGTTGGGATGTAGGGACAATGGTTTAAAGATAAATATTGGCTTAATTTGTCACATTTTTTTCTAAACATCAAAACATACAGTGCGGTGAGGTGTTTGCATCAACGACCGACACAGTCCAAGATGTGCTAGAGGAAGGCTGCAAATATCACCATTCTTCCCGCGCCAACATATCACGGCCACCATTTACGAACCCTAACTCATACGTATTTCTTTTGAATCTGGGAGGAAGCTGGAACAGCTGGAAAAAAAGCTACATGTTCACTGGAAGATCATACAAATTGCATACAGACAGTGACAGGGATTGAACACCGATCTTGCAGATCAGACAGTAAGGTGCTAACTGCTACACTACCATGCAACCCTTGGCATTGTACAATGGGTTATAAAAAATAGTGGGCAGTATGGTTGCCCTCTCAGCCAGTATAGACTTGATGGGCCAAGTCACTTCCTTAAGGAAATATGAACGTGTGTCAATTCCTGATCTGGTTTGGCCACAGTACATTAATGTCTCAAATTTAGAAGTTTAATCTTTATATTCAAAACATGATTGATAAGGCAGATTTGTATATGTTGGCTTCATGTGCCTTAGCCAGGAAGTTGATATGGTAGGTTGGCCCAGAATTTAGAACACTGGAGATAACAATTTGGATATAAAAATTGGCCTGGTGGGAGAAGGCAGAGGGCTGGTATTGAAGAGTTGCTTTTCATATTGGAAGCCAGTATACACAGCAATTTTTAATGGATACTTTATTGCTCATCATTTATATATATATATATATGATTTGAAAGGAAATGTGGATGCTGTGGTTAGTAAGTTTGATAAATGACGCCTAAATGGTGGCATAATGAAGAGCAAACAAGGTTGTCTAAACTTGCAACAGGATTTGGGTCATTTAGGGTCAGTGGGCAAGGAAATAGCGGATGGAATTTAATACAGACAAGTATGAGGTGAAATATTTTGAGAGGTTAAACCAAGCCATGGTATGCACAGTGAATGGTAGGACCCTGGGGAGTGTTATTGAACAGCAAATTCTGGGTACAAATCCATGGTTCTCTGGAGGTTCAAACTTCAGAGTAAATTTATTATCAAAATAAACCGCTGTGCAAAAGTCATAATCACCTTAGTTATATATTTATGCTGAAAAGTTTTGCACAGTACAGTATTTGTCAATGTAATACCCTGGTTAAGATGTCCATTGCTATGCTAGTTCAAATTAGCAGTTTTCTGTAAAAGAAAACTACATTGGAAAGTTGTACCGTAGATTCCGGACTACAGAGCGCACCTGATTAAAAGCCGCTGGCTCTAATTTTAGAAAGAAAATCAATTTTTTACTTGTACAGGCCGCACCGGATTTTAGGCCGCACCGGATTTTCGGCCGCAGGTGTCCCACGTTGTAATATGAGATATTTACACAGAAAGATATTACATGTGAGGATTTTTTAACTTTTAATTAAATCCATATGGTAACATAAACAAATACATATTGCAAATGCTTTTTTTCGAACCGTGCCTGTAACGCGGCTACTTTTAAATATACGTTGCGTATACTTTTTTACTGAACAACATTCCAATATCTCCTAACGACTGGTAAAAAATATATATACTGCAGCCTACCAGGAAAAGTTATTGATCGCCTTTAACTTAAAAGCAGCGTTCGCTCAGATCCAATGCCGCTCGCGTAATGCCGCTCGCCCCCGCCTTCCCGTTTATCGCAAACCGGTATCCCACAAGACGCGGCGAAACCGGGTGTGACGTCATAGCATCCCGCGATGTAGTACAGAAAACAAATATAGTTAAAACACTTCTAACTTTAACTAGAAAATGAATTACTAAGCGAAAATATTATAAACTAAATAACTGCCATAAAGGCAGCACAATGCTTTTCTTCGAGTGTTTTCCATGTTGATGAGGGTGAGTACAAATGACTGATTTACAATAATTTAATTGTGAAAGTGCGCTTGATTTATCGTACAATTTCATTGGACCTCTGTGAACTACTCATCAATTTTATTGGTCTACTGTTACGAGACAAAATGTTTTTGGCGGCATGAAAAAAATCATGCATTAGCCGCACTGTATTAAAGGCCGCAGAGTTCAAAGCTGTTCAAAATGTGGGAAAAAAGTAGCGGCTTATAATCCGACATCTACGGTAGTTGGAAAGATACAAAAGGAAACTACCCATTGCCATGCTGGGAAGTGGGTTTTGGCTTTGGCTAAGATAAGGACCCATGTTGTCCAGCTTAGGAATGTGAGTCAGCCAATCAGGATTGTGGGATGAAAGAGAAGGTTCCAGAGGGCAGTGGGGAAGAGTTTTCTGAAGGATAGTAGTCTGGTTTGGGGTCTTTTTGGCAGGAGCTGCGGAGTGGGCACAAGGGAGATGCCGCAGAATGCCATCAGATGGAGAGTCCTCACTGCAAGACGTGCTTTGTGCAGATGAGTAGCTCCAAGGGGGAATAGCCCTACTCCTGAGAGAGAACCAGTTTGTTTGAGATGGACACCAAAGGAAATTCAGAATGTGGCAGGTGTTTTCCACAGATCGCAGATCCAGTGCGTGAGTAAGATACGCCCCTGACTTCTCTAGTATGATCTCCAACAGCTATGTGCAAATTGGACCGGGTTAACTGTAAGTGCCCTTTCTTTTCTTTTTCCTATTAACTGTTTGATGAAGCTGAAATTGCTAAAGATACTTTCTTTATAATTTTATGCAGTGTACAATCTGTTAATTCTGTCAAACAATAATTGTGTAGGGCAGTATTTACATAGCATTTGCTCAAACTGAGGTTCCTTTAATTGGAACATTACAATGTTTCTGTTTGGTTGAACGCAAAATCATACTGACCTGAAATGTATCTCACCACTGCGTCACATAACATAGAAACATAGAAAATAGGTGCAGGAGTAGGCCATTCGGCCCTTCGAACCTGCACTGCCATTCAGTATGATCATGGCTGATCATCCAACTCAGAACCCTGTACCTGCTTTCTCTCCATACCCCCTGATCCCTTTAGCCACAAGGGCCATATCTAACTCCCTCTTAAATATAGCCAATGAACTGGCCTCAGCTGTTTCCTGTGGCAGAGAATTCCACAGATTCACCACTCTCTGTCTGAAGAAGTTTTTCCTCATCTGTTAGCAGAGTACGCTATCAAGCCAAGTTTGTATACGAGCCCGGTGAGAGCGTTACATGGAGCGGAGGGAGAGTCTGTAAATCTGGTGGGAGCAAAGGATGTTGGGAATGGTGAGGCTGGAGCACTGCAGGAGGGGTGGGGGACTGGTGGCAGAGAAGGAATGCCAGTGTCGGGTCTGGCGTGAATGCAGACACACCCAGACCTGATACACCAGGCAAGGTAATTTGATTCAAAACAATTGGTTTACTGATCATTACAGAATGTCTCTCTGGTGCTTCCTGCTCCCTCTCCTCTCCCTTCTCCTTTTCCTAAAAATGATTTGCCTCTGCTTGCCCCCTTCCCACTCTCAGTCCAGAATAGAGACCCATATCAGAATCAGGTTTATCATCACTCACATATGCCATGAAATTTGTTGTTTCTTGTGTCAGCAGTACAGTGCAATACGTACATAAAATTACTACAGTACTGTGCAGAAGTCTTAGGCATCCTACCTATTTTATATATATATATGTATTATTATTTTTTTTTTGGGGCACCCCTGGTCAAAATTTCTGTTATTGTGAATAGCTAAGCGAGTAAAAGATGAACTGATTTCCAAAAGGCATAAAGTTAAAGATGACACATTTCTTTAATATTTTAAGCAAGAAATCTTTTTTATGTCCATCTTTTACAGTTCCAAAATAACAAAAAAGGAAAAGGGCCTGAAGCAAAAATTTGGGTGCCCTGAATGATCAGTACTTAGTAACACCCCCTTTGGCAAGTATCACAGCTTGTAAATGCATTTTGTAGCCAGCTAAGAGTCTTTCAATTCTTGTTTGGGGGATTTTTGCCCATTCTTCCTTGAAAAAGACTTCTAGTTCTGTGAGATTCTTGGGCCATCTTGCATGCACTGCTCTTTTGAAGTCTATCCACAGATTCTCAATGATGTTTCGTTCAGGGGACTGTGAGGGCCATGGCAAAACCTTCAGCTTGCGCCCCTTGAGGTAGTCCATTGTGGATTTTGAGGTGTGTTTAGGTTCATTATCCTGTTGGAGAAGCCATCTTTGGCTTTTTTACAGACGGTGTGATGTTTGCTTCCAGAATTTGCTGATACTTAATTGAATTCATTCTTCTCTCTACCAGTAAATGTTCCCCATGCAACACAAGCCCAAAGCATGATCGATCCACCCCCGTGCTTAACAGTTGCAGAGGGGTTGTTTTCATGAAATTCTGCACCATTTTTTCTCTAAATATACCTTTGCTCATTGCTGCCAAACAGTTATATTTTAACTTCATCAGTCCACAGGACTTGTTTCCAAAATGCATCAGGCTTGTTTAGATGTTCCTTTGAACCTTTTGAGTAGAACTTTTTGGCCGCTGAAGGTTTTACCATGGCCCTCACAGTCCCCTGACCTAAACATCATCGAGAATCTGTGAATAGACCTCAAAAGAGCAGTGCATACAAGACGGCCCAAGAATCTCACAGAACTAGAAGCCTTTTGCAAGGAAGAATGGGCGAAAATCCACCAAACAAGAATTGAAAGACTCTTAGCTAGCTACAAAAAGTGTTTACAAGCTCAAAGGGGGTGTTACTAAGTACTGCCATGCAGGGTGCCCAAACTTTTGCTTCGGGCCACTTTACTTTTTTATTATTTTGAAACTGTAAGAGATGGAAATAAAGAAGTTTTCTTGCTTAAAATATTAAAGAAATGTGTCATCTTTAACTTTATGCCTTTTACTATTCACAGTAACAGAAATTTTGACGTGTGTGTGTGTATGCCCAACACCTTTGCACAGTCCTGTATATGTATATGTCACCATATACATACCTGAGATTTATTTTCCTGCAGCCATTCACAGTAGAACAAAGAAGTAAAATACAATCAATGAAAAACTACATTCGAAGTCTGACATACAATAGTGTAACAAATTGGCAACACAGGTAGATTAGTGAAGAAGGCATCTGGTTTATTTACCCTCATCAGCTGTGGCACTGAGCGCAGTTGTTGGGACATCATGTTACAGTTGTTTAACTCGATGGTTCAGCTACAGTTGGAGAACAACGTGCAGTTCTGGACACCATACTGCAGTTCTGATGTCACTAAGCTTGAGAGTGTGCTGCAAAGTTTCATGGAAATGCTGCCTAGACTGGAGGGCTTGAGTGAAAAGGAGAGATGGATTGACTGAGATTGATTCTCTTGGAGTGCAAGATGCTCAGTGGTAACCTTACTGAGGTTTATAAAATTATCAGGGGCATAGATAGGATAGAGTCTCTTTTCCCAGTGTAGTATGAAACTGAAAGACATGGGTTTAAGGGAAGAGTTGAAAGGATGTAATGTTGGGTGAGTCTACAGAATGAGCTAGCAGAGGAGGTGGTAGAGGCAGGGATCGAGGTCAAGGGGTGAGCCGCAGACAGTCAAGAAACCAGCACTCACAATGACCATTAACAAGGGGTACGGGCCCTCGGACATCGCTCAGCTATCTGGTTGGCTGGGACCCTGTGGAGACTAGTGACAGCCAGCCAATCAGAACAACGAGATGGACCAATATATACGTGAGCACTCAGCAGAAACGGCACTCAATTGTGCACTGATGATGTTACCATGACAGGTGACCTTGCGGCCTAAACTCCAGGCTCGTCAGACAACCCTACAAACAAAACAGGCGGGTACAATTACAACATTTATTTGAGAATCCCTGGTTTAAAAGATATTTGAAGAAGGATAGGGAGATTTCAGAGAGATACAAGTCAAATGCAGGCAAAAGGATTCAGCTCAGATAGGCACTTTGGTTGCGATGGATGAGTTGGGATGAAGAGTTTGTTTCCATGATGAATCACATCATGAATCAATTGGAATTCGATAGAATTGTTATTGTCTCATGTACCAAGATACAGTGAACAGCTTGTCTTTGAATACCCTTCATACAAATAAGATTATTACACAGTTTATTGAGGTCTCATCATCAATATTACGTGCCGTGTTGCATTGACAAGGGTGATCATGGTCTTTCGATGACCAATTGTTCTTGGCAAATTGTTTCTCTATAAGTGGTTTGCCATTGCCTTCTTCTGGACAGTGTCTTTACAAAATGGGTGACCCCAGCCATTATCTATACTCTTCAGAGATTGTCAGCCTGGTGCCAGTGGTCACATAACCAGAACCTATGATATGCACCAACTGCCCATATGACCATCCACCACCTTCTCCTATGGTTTCTCGTAAACCTGATCTGTGCTACACTTTTCCTAAGGGTGACTTCAGGCTAGCGGAGGGAAGGAGCACCTTACACCTCCTTTGGTAGAGATGTCTCTCCACCCCGCCACCATTGAGGTAGGACAATAACAGAATAAAGTGCAACAGCTACAGAGAAGGAACAGAACGGGTTAACAATAATGTGCCAGATCACAACGAGGCAGACTGTGAGGTCAAGAGTCTAACTTTTCCTTCTAGGGGATTATTTAATATAAAGGTGAGGTAGAAGCTGTTCTTGAGCTTGGTGGTATGTGCTTTGAGGCTGGTATATTTTTCTACACAAAGATAGAATGTCTGGGATGGAAGGGGTCTTCAATTATCCTGGCTGCCTTCTTGATGCAGTGAGAGATATATACAGAGTCCGTGGAGGAGCTGGAATGCTGTGAAATTCTATAAAATTCCCTGGGTATTAAAGGCATGGCAGAAATGCAACAGTTCTTGCTCAGTAATTTTTCTCAGCCTAGGGATAGTGCCGCCTAATGTAGCACCAGATCGACATTGGGGAAGGAGGTAATAAATTGTGACATGAGAAACTGGCCCATGGGGTTATTTTTATCGTATAGTTATCTATAGTGAAATGAAGCAGGGAACAGTCCGTTGTCGCAGAGCTCCAATTGGCCTCTTGACCACCTGGAGCTGTGGTTGGAAAGGGAATATATATGTCAATGTTCTTGGTGTTAACTGCTTTGTACCTGGGAGCCACAAAGAGGCATTAAATGAATTAGAAGGATCAGAGAGCTTCAGTACAGGGGGAAAAATAGGCTTTATTCTCCAGAGGTTGAGAAGGGATGTCAAAAATTATGGAACACTGTAATGGATTGTTAGGATGGGCAATGATAAGTCTTGTACCTCGGGCTTGAGAGGCCAGAATTGACGTGTGCATTCTCAGGGTAAAGCACTGGTCACTAAAGACTGTCTACACTTCTCACTCCCTCAGTACACCAGCCAGCATAATTAAAAGTCCTACTCACCCCAAATGTTCTATCTTCTATCCTCTCCCATCAGGCAGAAGAAACAAAAGTCTGAAAGCACATAGCACTAGGTTCAAGGACAGCTTCTATCCCACTCTGTAAGTTTATTGAATGTTCAAAGATTCCAAATACATTTATTATCAAAGTATCTATGCAGTACCCAACCTTGAGATTAGTCTTCCCTGCAGACAGCCACAAAACAAAGAAACACAATGGACTCCATTCAAAGAAAACATCAAATGCCCAATGTGCAAAATAAAAGGACAAATCATTCAGGTGGCAAAAAATGAGCTATTAACACACAGAATATTAAACATCAAATGGCCGAGACCGTGAAACAGTTTAGGAATGTTCAGCTTAGTTCCGTTCAGTTCAATTTGGTGCTGTGCTGTTCGTTGATGGCAAGCCACTGAGCTGGTCTGCCACAATCAAAATCGCGCAAATCAGGAGTAACCGGAAACCAGGAACACGGACTATAAAAATCGCAGTCCTCGACAAACGAGTCCAATCCAAAACCGTGCCTCTTGACCACATAATCTACCCGTGGTGGCCCTTCACTTTATCACCTGCCTGCGCTGACTTTCTCTGTGGGCATTCTGTTACTGCCTTTGTTTGGACTCCCTCACTGCAGCATTGTAAAGAAAAGGATGGCCTGGCAAACAAAGGTTTTTCACTGCCTCAGTAAATGCAACAATTTATCCATTCACCAGAAGAAATAAAGGCAAGTTTGAATTTATTTAGAGAAATAGTACGGAACAGGCTGTTCTGGCCCAACACGCCAGCGTCCCACCTATTTAACTGTACCCTAACCATTGGACAATTTACAGTGACCAATCAACCAACAAACCTGTACATCTGTGGACCGTAGGAGGAAACCAGATCATGCAGCCACGCAAAGAACGTACAGACTCCTTACAGATGGCGACAGACAGAACTCCAACTCCTTCAGCTGTAATAGCATTGCACTAATCGCTGCGCTACTGTGACCCCAAAAGTGAACGGGTAGTGTAAAGGATGCGGACGGTAGTGGGAGATGAAGGACAGAGAGTAACGTAACAGAATGAGTATTGAGGTGGCCATATCCTTTCTCAACTGGATGATGTTGGACAGTGTTAATTTCACCGCGTTCAGCCACTCTCTTACTGGAGGCAGTGCAGAGTTTATTCATGTGTGATCATCTGTATTGATCGGAGCATAAAGCCACATCAACAATAATGAGTAACAGACTCTGCTGGGGAAACTAAGCCGGTTGAACAGTGGGGGCAAGGCGTTATCAATGCTTATGGTTGAAGTAGTTGTTGAGTGGACGGAAATGGCCAATACCCAGGGGCAGTAATTTTATATTTTATTTTTATTTAGAGGTACAGCATGGAATAGGCCCTTTCATCCCTTCGAACCACAACACCAAGAAATTCCCAATTTAATTCTAACCTAATCACAGGACAGTTTTAAATGACCGATTAACCTTTGTGCTGTGGGAAGAAACTGCTGCTCCTGGAGGAGAGCAACGCATTGCATGGGAAGGACGTGCGGAGTTTGCTGGGATTGAACTCCAGTGCCCTGAAGTGTAATAGAGTCACGTTAACTACTACACCACTGTGTCACTCATAATCTAATCTTAAAATGACTGGAGGAAAGTATAGGGGGGATGTCAAAGGTACCATAGGGCTTAATACAGAGAGAGGTAGATGCATGGAATGTGTTGGAAAGGGTGGTGGTTGTGGCAGAAACATTAAGCACAATGGGTGATAGAAAAATTGAGAGCAATGTGGAAGGGAAGGGTTAGATCAAGTGTTCCACTGACCCCTCAGTTAATGGTAGGGATTCCATGGCATCAAAAAGATTGAGAACTCTAAGGTTAGACTGATCAATGTAGGGACAATATCATGGTCCAAAGGACTTGTAATTCTATGTTCTAAGGTCTCTGAAACCCTGAATCAGGACCTGAATCATTGACAATTCCTCCCGCTGCACAGGTTCGGCTCAAGATGCTGAGTCCTTCCAGCTAATTGTTTTTTTTTTCGCTCCAGACTCCAACATCTGCAGTCTCCTGTGCCTCTGTAAACAGAAATGACATAGCCTAGCCCAAACATCGAAAACAGTCACTTAAGCTGAATTTTAAGTTGCCGATTTTTGGACAAGTTTCAGAAACCACAGTATTTGCAGTGCAGTCATGCAGTGATCTGATCCCCTGAAGCATTAACATGGAGATAAGCTTATAGACTCTCATCATATCAGACAGAGCAATTCTTATCAGTATGAAGGTCTGCTCAATAACATCCTATCCATTTCACCTCTCTTCATCTCCTGCACAAGCTGTGTGGGTTTACCGGGTGTCAGCAAAAAGGGGAGTCAGAGTTGACTTTCCATGAAGGATAATGGAGACCCTTCATTTGGACTCCAAAAAAATATGGCTGAGAAGAAGAGACAGGGCCTCTTCTCTTGAGAAAAGATGGCAGGTGAAGGTTCTGACAGAGGTTTGAAATTATGAGGGGTCTTAGATAAAGTGGAGACAGAGAGTGTCAACTTGTGGGTGGGAGCCTAACATGGATGTCATTAATATAAGAAAGTCATTAAGAAATCCAGTGGGAAATTCAGAAGAAACTTCTTTCAGATTCAGCTTAATTTATTTAAAACATACACATCAAAACATACACTGAAATGCAACACAACCTAAGGATGTGCCGACGACAATGTTGCCACACATTCCGGCATCAACATAGCATTCCACAATGTTCAGCAGAACAACACAAAACAACAATGACAACACAACAACAGAAAAACAAGCCTCTTTTATTCCTCCTACTCAGACATACAGACTATCCTCCAGCCTCAGCACAGGCTTCCGTGACTCTGGCCTCCAGACTGGCAGACAATGAGCATCTGACCTCCCCAGTGCATTTCTTTGCTCAAAGAGAGATGAGAAAGTGGAAATCTCAAAACAAAATGAAGATACTAGAAATCTGAATCGAGAAAAGGAATTGCGAGACACTTAGCTGGTCAGCCAAGAACAATTATGGTCACGGAAAGACCATGATCGTCCATGTCACACGAAACAGCACAAATGAACGAATGAACCAGGAGTGTGTGGTACATGAACAGCCTGAAGCTTTGTTCAGGATCCCTACCACCCATCCCACCATTCTTTGACCCACTATCATCAGGAAGGAGGTACAGGGGCATCAGGACTAGGGCTCCTAGACTGGGTAGTAGTCTCTCCCCTCAGGCTGTGTAACTAATGAACTACCTGCCATCACCGACCTCTTGTCATTAGGACAGCGAGCTGACTGCTAACCTGTGTTGCTCACTACATGCAATTTGAATTATATTTTATTAACTTATTTGTGGTCAAGTATGTGCTGTGTGACATATGTTTTGGGGTGCACCGTGGTCTGGAGGAACGTTGTTTCATTTGGTTGTATACGTGTACACTCAGAAGACAATAAACTTCAACTTGAGCAATGACCAGTCCCTACAGAAACAGAAAGAAAGAACAAGCTTAGTGCGTAGAAAGTTGAGGGGGGACTTGTTAGAGGTATTTAAAATGATGAGGGGGATAGATAGAGTTGACGTGGATAGGCTTTTTCCATTGAGAGTAGGGGAGATTCAAACAAGAGGACATGAGTTGAGAGTTAAGGGGCAAAAGTTTAGGGGTAACATGAGGGGGAATTTCTTTACTCAGAGAGTGGTAGCTGTGTGGAACGAGCTTCCAGTAGATTGTCATTTAAAGTAAAATTGGATAGGTATATGGACAGGAAAGGAATGGAGGGTTATGGGCTGAGTGCAGGTCGGTGGGACTAGGTGAGAGTAAGCGTTCGGCATGGACTAGAAGGGCCGAGATGACCTGTTTCCATGCTGTAACTGTTATATGATTATATGGTTATAAGTTATTTAAAATTGGGGAAATGTGATACTGAGTACAATAGACCTCAAGATGTACAGATGGAAAAAGTGAGCTATATATTGAGTAGAGGGTGTGAGCTCGATTGGAGGATATGAACATGAAATTGTGGTTAGACAAATTTTGGCTGATTTCTCTGGAGCATCAGAGGCCTGATAGAAGTTTATAAAAATATGAGAATTATAGACAGATAGTCTCAGAACAGAGGGACTTCCATTTAGAACAGAGATGAGGAGGAATTTCTCTAGCCAGTGGGTAGTGAATCTGTGAAATTCACTGCCACAAACAGCTGGGAGGCCAAGTCATTTGGTATATTTAAAGCAGAGGTTACTGGTTCCCTGATTAGTCAGGCCATCAAAGGCTATGGGAGAAGGCAGGAGAATAGGGTTGAAAGAGATAATAAATCAGCCATGATGGAATGGCAGAGCAGACTCGATGGGCCAAATGGACTAATTCTGTTCCTGTGTCTTATGATCTATAGTCTGAATCTTTTCCCCCAAAAATATCAAATAACAGAGGGACCTACATTTGAGGTAAGAGGAGGGACATGTGCAGAACCAAGCTTTTTTAACACAAAGAGTGGTCAGTGCCTCGCGGTGGAAGGAGGTAGAATTGCAGTGTTGAAGAAGTTTCTCAATGACCACATAAATACGCAGGGCAAGGAGGTATTTGAATCATGTACAGTCCCAAGGGATTGAATTTAATTCAGCATCATGATCAGCACAGGATTCACGGGCTGAAGGGCTGGTTTCTGTGCTGTGTTAAACAGTGAGCAGGTCAGGTACTTTCAATATAAAAGTGGGAAACAGGGTTAATCTCTGTATCAAACAAGATGCTGAGGTAACTCAGGAGTCAGGTAGTATTTGTCTTTGAGAAGATAGTCTTAATTCCTCCACAGAGGCTGCCTGACCCACTGAATTCCTGCTGTATCTTGTTTGTTTCTGCTGATTCTAGCATCTGCAGTCTCTTGTGTCTCCATCAAGTAGTCCTTTTTCAGGTGGCGTGGAGCCAAAGGATTGAAAAGAATACTTCTTCACAATGAATGTCTTTGATTCCGTGATATGAAATGCTTTTATGCTCACTGAGGGCTACTTGTGGCAAAGCATAGATACTGCAGCCATTCCTTCACCACTGAACACACATTTCAGAATCAGGTTAAATTACACTGGTATATTTCATGACATTTGTCACAATATATAATTTTTTTTAAAAACTTCAAATTGCAATATATATAAGAAAACTTAAATTAAGTAAGTCGTGTAAAAAGAGCAAAAAAAACCCCCAAAAATTGTGAGGTAGCTTATTTGGATTGATTGTCTGATGGTGCAGTGGAAGCTGTTCGTAAAACATGTGTTTGTGTCTTCAGGCTCCTGTACTTCCTCCTTAATGGTGGCAATGAGAAGATGGCATGTTCTTGGTGAGGGGTGTCCTCAATGATGGAATTTTATCATTTTTATTATCATTTGTGTGATCTCTGGATAGATAGATAAATACTTTATTGATCCCACAGGATATAGCAGTGTCACAATGGCATTACACGTGCACAGATATACAAATACTAGAAGAGAAGTAAGAAAGAATAAAAAATAAGTTACTTCAAACAGTCTAACGTGAGGGAGTCATCACTTCCTTGGCTATAGGTTGACTCATTATAGAGCCTAATAGCTGAGGCTAAGAATGACCTCGTATAGTGCTCTTCGGAGCAGTGCTTCTCTTAGTCGATTACTAAAAGTGCACCTCTGCTCAGCCAAGGTGGCATGCAAAGGATGAGAAACATTGTCTAGAATTACCAGTATTTTCCATAGCATCCTTTGTTCCTGTGGTCTGCCATTCAGGTAGCCCATTATTTCGGATACAAGGGGAGTGCCAACCTGTATTGAATGGAGCTTTTCTCCTAGAAACGAAAGCTGTATAGTATTGAAGGCAGTTGAGAAATCAAAAAACTTGATCTTCATAGTGCTGTCTTATTTACCCAAATGGGAGTAAGGATGCTCAGATTGCTATTTTTTTGCTGATCATGATCTGCACAAAATGATCTATTGGAAATGGAATTGATTTATTATTGTCATATGTACTAAAGCACAGTGAAAAGTCTATCCTGCATACTGTTCATACAAATCAAACATTAACATTGTGCAGTGTGATCGTACAAGGTAAAACAAT
Organism: Hemitrygon akajei; assembly: GCF_048418815.1. Classification (NCBI taxonomy): domain Eukaryota; kingdom Metazoa; phylum Chordata; class Chondrichthyes; order Myliobatiformes; family Dasyatidae; genus Hemitrygon; species Hemitrygon akajei. The sequence continues at coordinate 34,996,201 of NC_133138.1, read as the reverse complement.
AACAGAATGCAGAGTAAGGTGCAAAAACTATGGGCCGAATAGCCTAATTTTGCGCCTGTGCCCTTTGGTCTGTGGGATAGAAGTTGTCTTTGAGCCTGGTGGCATGTGCTTTCAGATTTATGGAAGAGAGAAGACGGTATGTCTGGGCTGGATAAGGTCTTTGATTATGCTGGCTACTTTACCAAGAAGCAGACACAAAATTGTATAGACAGCTATTGGAAATCATACCTACTGAACTGGCAAATTGACCAAACCTCCAGTAATGCTGCCTTATATCCATCTCATCGGTCACTAAGAAGAAATGTACATCACGTAGAGTGGTATTGAAATGAACTCTTGCCAGTTGAATGGCATTATACTTCAGCTCCTGCTCAGTCATTCTTTTTAACATCACAACTATTTTCTCCTCTCCTCTCCACAGATCCCTGAAGGTCAGACAGGTAGATAAGATGGTTGAGAAGATGTATTGGATGTTTTCCATGATTGGCCTTAAGAGTTGAATTCAAGAGCAGGGAGGTCATGCAAGAACTGCATAAAACACTAGTCAGGACACGGATGGTGTACCATACACAGTTCTTGTCAGCATATTTCAGCAAGGATATGTCAGCCCTAGAGAGTGCAAGATAGTCAGAGCGATATCCCACTAATACCAGCCTTCCAGACTAACATCTACACAGATAATCAACTACCCATTTATGACAATTCTACATTAATACTATTAATTTATTACTCTATATTTTCATCAACTTTTCACTCAGCACTCACTCACTTGCATAACTTAAATCAGCAAGTTATCAGATCCACCTTCACGACTTTGGGATGCGGGAAGGATCTGGTGGAGTACCTGAGGGAAACCCATTCAGTGGTAGAGAGTATCTACAAACAGCACACAACTTCAGCAGCGAACCAGGGTCTCTGGCGTTGTGAAACAGTGGCTATGAAGACCCTGATGCAATGAAGAAGGTGAGCAGGGAAGATCTGCCAAATGTCCCCACCAATGTTTATTTCTCAACCAATACTCACAAAAAATTTATGAGAATATCACTTTCTTCTTGTGAGAGTTCTTTGCCAGTTGGCTGACACATTCCTTACACTGCAAGTATGATGACACTTTTAGAAATACTTTATTGGCTCTACTGTGTTTTGGAACGTAGCGAGAACTGCCTCAGTAATGAATAGTCTCTTATTTGCTGAGATGGTCAATGATGAGGTCAGCTTATTCAACACACAACAGGCATCAGACTGCGTGCTCTCTTTGTGAAGAACAAAAGAGTCGTAGAACAGCACATAGCACAGTTACAGGCCCTTTGTCCTATCTCGTCCCTGCCAAAATATTATGCTGCCTAATCCTATTGCCCTGCACTCGAATCATAGTCTTCATAACACTTCCATCCACGTACTTATCAAAATTTCTCTTAAATGTTGAAATCAAACCCACATCCATCACTTCCACTGGCAGCTCTGTCCTACTCTCACCACACTCTGAGTGAAGGCACCGCTCTCCTTATGTTCCCCTTAAACATTTCACATTTCATCTTTAACCTATGGCTCCTAGATCTAGTCTCACCCAGCCTCAGAGGAAAAAGCCTGCTTGCATTTACCCTATCTATACCCCTCATAATTTTGTATACCTCTATCAAATCTCACCTCATTCTCCTAATCTCCAGAGAATAAAGTCCTAACCTATTCAACCTATAACTCAGGTCTCACGTCCCAGTAACATCCTTGTAACATTTCTCCACTCACTTTAATTTTATAACCATAACCATATAACAATTACAGCATGGAAACAGGCAATCTTGGCCCTTCTAGTCCATGCCGAATGCTTAATCTCACCTAGTCCCACCTACCTGCACTCAGCCCATAACCCTCTATTCCTTTCCTGTTCATATACCTATCCAATTTTTTTTTTAAATAACAAAATCGAACCTGCAGATTATTGATGTATTTCCTGTAGGTAGGTGACCTCAACTGCACACCATGCTCCAAATTAGAGCTCAGTATTTACTTATACAACTTCAACATACCATCCCAACTGTTGAACTCAATATATTTATACCATTTCATCATGGCTGACTAACCATCATAAATTTGGCCTCCAATCTCCTTTTAACCAGATCTTGATACACCAGTTTTCCAAACAAATGAGAGATCACAGCAACCTTGTTGCTGGTGAGTGAAAGACCAACCAGCAGCATGGTAGCATTTGTTTATTGCAATCACTTCACAGCAGCAGCGACCACTAATCAGGCTCAATTCCCATTACTGTCTGTAGGGAGTTTGTACATTCTCCCTGTGACTGCTCCAGTTTCCTCTGGGTGCTCTGGTTTCCTCCCACATTTCAAAGATGTACAGGTTAGTGAGTTGTGAGCCTGTTATGTTTCTGCCCCCAGCAAAATCTGCATTGGTCGCTGATACAAAATGGCGTGTGGACAGTGTATTTTAATGATCAAATGTACATGTGACAAGTAAAGCAAATCTTTTATCTTTGAGCACCCTATGCCACAAGGCCAATTATAAATTCCCCACATTTAGACTACAAACATTTTGCTTGGCTTGACTGAGAAATGACGGCAGAATATTTCTCGAATGATTAGTGCAGTGTATCTCCACTAGTTCACCTGCTATTTGGAAACTAACAGGAGTGCTCTATGTCCTGGTGCATCAGCAGTACCAGCCTACCTGTCATCAAGGGCATATTGTATGTACAGAAAGGTGCCGGAAAAGGGTCAGTAACATCGTGATAAATCCCACCCACCTTGCTCATGGACTATTTGTCCCACTTCCATTAGGGAAGAGGCTATGTAACATCAACACCAGGACAACCAGACTCAAAAACAGTTACATTCCCCAAGCAGTAAGGCTGATCAACACCTCCACCCACTAACCCACCCCTCCATCACTACTTTATCATTTCCTGTCAGAGTCACCTTATGTGCAGATACTCCTGTACCTAGCATTACCTTATGTACGTACAACCAGTCTGTGTATATAAGCTTGTCTTATATATTTATATTTATTGTTTTTATTCTGTTCTTTAGGTTTATTGTGTTTTTATGCAGCATCAGGTTTAGAGTAACAAATGATTTTGTTCTCCTTTATATCCCCATCACCCAGGACATGCCCTCTTCTCATTGCTACCATCAGGGAGGAGGCACAGGATCCTGAAAACACACACTCAATATTTCAGGAACAACTTCTTTTCCTCTGCCATCAGGTTTCTGAACAGACAATGAACCCATAAACACTACCTCACTATTCTTCTTCTCTTGTTTCTGTTCTCTTTTTGCACTACAAATCTTATTTAATTTTTTATAAGTATATATTTATTATTGTAATATAATTTTTAAAAATTATTATGTATTGCATTGTACTGCTGTCACAAAACAAATTTTATGACATGTCAGTGATATTAAATCTAATTCTGATTCTACTTGTATACTGAAGAATAACAATAAACAATCCTGAATCTAATTAATCTTTGTTACGTGGAGGGCAGTTCTCAGCTCCAGATCGATGTGTTTTATACCAGTATTCATGGGAAACATTGACAAGGCAAGTTTTATCGACTGTTGATCAAGTCCTGTAGGACTATCAATATTTTGCACTCTGTTCCACACACAAAGTGCTGTGGGACTCAGCAGGTCAGGCAGCATCTATGAAGGAGAATACGAAGAGTTAATATTTCAGGCCGAGACACTTCATCGGGACGGGAGCAGAAGCCAAATTATGCAGATGGGGGGAGGGAAGGAGTTCAGGCTGGCAGGTGATGGGTGACACCAGGTATCTGGTGCTTATGGTATGGCCCCCTCTACATTGGTGAGACCTGATGTAGACTGAGGGACCACTTCATCAATCACTTTCATTCTGCAAATAGCAGTATCTTCTGGCAGCCAGCTATTTCAATTCAACTTCCCATTCCCATTCTAACATGTCTCTCCTTGGCCTTCTGTACTACCATGATGAGGTCCAACTCAGGTTGGAAGAGCAACACCTCAAATTCCACCAGGGTAATCTCCAACCTGATAGCACAAACATTAATTTCTCCCCCTTCTCTCTTTTTAAATTTCCCATTCTGGTTCTGTGTGTGGTTCCCCTCACACCCCTTCTCTTTTCTTCACCTGCCCATCACATCCTCTTGCTTCCTCTCTTCCTCCTTCTTCCACGGGCCACTGTTCTCTCCTATTAGGTTTCTTTTTCTTCATCAGATCTTCCCCCTGGTCCCACCCATCATCTGTTAGCTTGTACTCCTCCCCCTCCCTCTATCTTGTTGTTCTGGCTTCTTCCTCCTTTGTTTCCAGTCCTAACAAAGGCCTCTGCTTCATGCATTGACTCTTTATTCTACTCCATAGATGCTGTCTGACCTGCTGAGTTCCTCCAGGATTCTGTGTGTGTTCCTCCGTGTTTCCAGCACCTGCAGAATCTCGTCTTTATGATTTGCCCTCTACTTCAATTCAGCCTTTGGCTTCCAAGTACAACAAGACAGACGAAGCAATCACCCAAAGCGGACCCAGTGAACCAAGTTCTGATGTCCGAGTGTGGCCTGTGTGGAATCTCCACACGCTTCCTGGGTTTCTTGTGGCTCCTCTGGTTTCCTCCCTCAGCTCAACAATATCAGGGTTGGTTGATTAACTAGCCGTCGCACATTGTTCCCAGTGTGTGGGTGAACGGTATAGTCAGTGGTGGAGACAGCTGAAGAGAATGTGGGAGACAGCTGGTACAAAATTAGCTGCTGGATGCACGGTGCAGACTCAATACGTGATAGCCTTGTTTCCAAAATCTATAACTCAATGATGTTTCCGCAAAACCGGCAAAAGACCATAAGACCGTAAGATACCAGAAGTAGGCCACTTGACCATCGAGTCTGCTCCGTCATTTCATCATGACTGATCCATTTTCCTCTCAGCTCCAGTCTCCTGCCTGCTTCCCATATCCCTTCCTGCCCTGACTAATCAGGAATCTATCAAGCTCTGCCCTCAATGAACCCAAATGTGTTAAGGCGGCATGGCAGTGAAACACCACACAGTGTCAGCTATAAGAACAGGATTCGATTCTTGCCACTATCTGTGAGGAGTTTGCACGTTCTCGTGTGGCCATGTGGGTTTCCTCTGGGTGCTCTGTTTTACTACCACATTTCCAAAGACACATAAGTTAGGGTAAGTCTTGGGCACTGTATGTTGGCATCGGAAGCGTGGGGACATTCGTGGCCTGGCCCCCTGCACATTCTTGATGCAAGCGATGCATTTCACTGTATGTTTCAATGTCCGTATGAAAAATAAAGCTAATCTTTAGTCTTTATCTTTACGCTGTGGAGCAGTTTGGAATGTCCTACATGCCTGGGTGGTTGCATTTGAAGGCAAAAACTTTTTGCTCTCAAAAATCTGTTCCCTCTCATTTCTATCAGCTCCCATTTCTAGCTAAAGGTGAAAAAGCTGCATCTCGTCTCAGAAGAGATAAGGCCTGACATGCTGAGAATTTTAAGTAATTTCTTTGCCTTCCAGCATTGGAGACTGATGAGCAGATTACTGTTGATACAGGTTTGAAGTTCAATTATGATAACGAACCAGTCATACCCCACTCACTTCAAGACAGGGTTGAGGGAACCAGGAGAGATAGACTGGCCTCAAGTGAGAAAACTGCCTGATGCACCCTGACTACTAATCCAGAATCTTCCATTATAGAGTCAGAGAGCTCTACAGCCCTGTCCAGTCTCAGCAACCTGCACCTACACCGTGGCCCTCCATACCCCTCCCACCCATGTACTAATACAAACTTGCAGCTGAACTTGCAGCTCCCACTTCCACTGACATCTCGTCCAACACTCACACCACCCTGTGAGTGAAAAAAAATCCCCTTTGAATATTGCACCTTTGACCCTAAACCCATGACCTCTAGTTTTAGTCTCATCCAACCACAGTGGAAAAAGCCTGCTTGCATTTACCCTGTCTATATCCCTCATAATAATTATCTACTACAATCAAATCTCCCTTTCATTCTCCTGCACTTCAGAGAATAAGGCCCTAAACTATTTAATCATTCCCTGTAACTCAGGTCCCCAAGTCCCGACAACATCCTTGTAAATTTTCTGTGCACTCTTTCAAGCTGATTGATATCTTCCCTGTTTATGTAAAGAATTCTCCCTCCTGAATTAGCAAAGCCTGTTAATTCTGCAGCAAGCTTTGATGAATAGGCCTCTTCCATTCAACACGCTCTCAAGCTGATTAGGATGCAAGCAGAATTGCTCAGCGCAGTGCTGTGCTGCACGGACGGAATGAAGTATATGGAGGCTGTCCAGACTCATTAGAATCAATACACTCCACAGGAATCAGATACCGCATTGATATGATCAGTTCTCGCGCTGCCGGGGTCATGCTGTGGAGTGACTCAGCTCGAAACTCCATTCCATGATGATAGAGGGAGAGAAGAATGGTTGAATAGGGGAAGGTTCAACAGATTAAAGTCAAAATAAATTTATTATCAAAGGACATATCACCATATACAATAGTGAGGTTCGTCTTCTTGTGGGCATTTACAGGAAAAGAAAGAAATATAACAGAATTTATGAAAAACTATGCTCAAACAAAGACTGATAAACAACCAATGTGCAAAAGAAGACAAATTGTGAAAATAAAAAATAAATAATACTGAGAACACGAGTCCTTGAAAGTGAGTCCAAAGACTGTGGAATCAGTTCAGTGTTGAGCTGAGTGAAGTTATCCACACTGGCTCAGGAGCCTGATGGTCGAAGGGTAATAACTGTTATGACTGTACTCCCTGGAGCATAGGAGAATGAGGGGTGATCTGACACCGGTATATAAAATTATCGAGGGTATAGATAGTGGGCTTTTTCACTGAGATTGAGTGAGATGCGGACTGGAGGTCATAGGTTCGGGACAAAAGGTGAAATATTTAAAGGGAGCTTGTGGGGGAGCTTCTTCAGTCAGAGGCTGTTTAGAGGGTGGAATGGACTGACAACAGCATTGGTGGATTCGGGCTTGAATGCACTTTTTAAAAGATGTATGTATAAGTATATGGGGGGGAAGGGTTCTGGAGGGTCATGGTCCAGGTGTGGGTTGAACAACTAGAGGGGCCAAAGGGCCTGCTTCTGTGCTACGGTACTGTCCGAGTCCATGACTCAGAAAAAGGTGTGGGGAGGGGGGGAAGGGAGGGACAGGGAGAGAGCAAGGAAGAGAGGGAGAGAGGGGGAGAGAGAGAGAGAGAAAGAGAGAGCAAAGGAGAGAGAAAAGGTATAGGAATGGAAGGAAAAGTGAGGTACTAAAATGGACGTGAGGCACATGACAGCCCCACACCTGCACCCTAAGATGGCAAATCTTTGCAAGACGGCTTCTGCAGGTCCATTCATTAAATTTATTATAATCATTCCTCCTTTTAAATCTCAGTTCTATGACCTGCACTGTACTTTCTCTGTGACTGCAAGGTGATATTCTGCATTCTGTTTCCTTTTCGCTACCTTGATGTAATTATATATGGCATGATTTGTATGCATGGCATGCAAAGACTTTTTGCTGTTTCTCGGTACACGTGAGAATAATAAACCAATACCAAGACCAATAGAGAAAAGCGAAAGATAGATTGGAGATAAATAGATGGAGATTAATGGATAGATCATAGATAAACAGCAAGACTGCAGCAATACACAGAATTAATGAGCAAACAGGCCTATAAACCCATCCAGCCTCGCATTTGGTTGAGAGTTATTCCTTCACAGAAGCAAAAGTTTCAGTCCCACACACTATCCTTGTATTCACGACCTCTTTCAACTTTCCCCTCAGCCATCCGCGTATTGCTCTGTTGAATGTTGTTGAGCATTGGAATATCTGGCAACACATAGTTTGGCACAGACTAGATGGGCAGAAGGGTCTGCTTGTGTAGTGTATTTTTCTATGACTCTATGACATGCAGGTTGACCCCTGTATATCTTCAGATTGTATTTGTTGTTAATGCAAAGGCCATGCCACTCAGGGACTTGTGCTAACATATTTTCTGTTGCTGTACATGCTGTTGTAACTCTATGTCTTGGGTGGTGTGTGTGGCTATACGTGTTGTCATGACTATGTGTTATTGTTGTGTGTGACTGCACTTGCTGTGGTAACTGTATGTGCTGGCTGTTGTGTGTGACTGTACGTGTTCTGATAACTGTATGGGTTGTGTGTTGTTTGTGACTGCACGTGCTCTGATAACTGTATGTGCCGGTTGTAAATGTGTGGCTATACGGGTTGCGTTTTTCACCTTTACTCCAGAGAAATGCTGTTCCATCTAGCTGTATATCAGTGAGTGGTTGAATGACAATTAAATTTGAATTTGAACACATTTCACTGTATGTATCCCCACATACATCTGATTAATAAGTAAATAAATCTAAACCTAAATCTAAATTGAAGTCCATCTGATAAGTAGCTGCAGCCGACACCATCCAGTCCGGCTGTTGACTTCAACCACATTATCAAGCTGACAGCAACACTGCCAGAGTCCAAACAGAAGTAGTGGAAGTTGCCAATCTTACACCAACTCTGCAACTGTATCTTAAGACTGTAAGACCATAAAACTTAACTCTGTTCCTATGTTCCATGGTCTTACGACTGGCAACTTTCACTGCTTCTGTTTGAACCATCAGGTCTGCTCCACCATTCCATCATGGCTGATTTATCATGACATTCTCCTGCCTTCTTTACATAACCTTTGACACTCTTGCTGATAAAGAACCTATCAGCCTCTGATTTATATACATTGTATGTACCCAATGACTTGGTCTCCACAGCCATCGGTGGCAATGAATTCCACAGATTTACCACCCTTCTGGGAGAAGAAATTCCTCCTCTTCTCTGTTCTAAAGGGCACCCTTGAATTCTGAGGCTGTGCCCTCTGGTCCTAGGAATATTATCCTCAATAATAATCAGAAACAAGAGAAAAGCTGCAGATGCTAGAAATCCGAGCAACACACACAGAATGCTGGAGGAACTCAGCAGGCCAGGCAGCATCTAGGAAAAGAGTACAGTTCACATTCGGGGTGAAACCCTTCGCCAGTCTGGCCCAAATCGTCGATTGCACTTTTTTCCTAGCTGCTGCCTGGCTTGCTGAGTTTCTCCAGCATTTTGTGTGTGCTGTCTCAATAATAATCATCATGACAATTCACCTGGCTTAGAGCAATCCAGCCCTAGACATCCTTCCACTTTGGCTACCAACAGCACACCCTCAATCCACTAATAACAGACCAGTGTGTTCTGGATGACTGTCGCATTCAGGAAGACCAGAAGCTGAGAGTCAAACTTCTGATGCCAGAAGACTCTGACAAATGGAAAAAAAATCAGCACAATTTGGAGAGCGGTGAAATCCTTCTTTCATTCATCAAAGCATTGGTGGGTGCTAATTAAGGTGAACATCAATAGGGTTCCATAGATAGATGCAGCAAAAAAATTCTCACTCCAAAACCTAAGTGCAAACGTCACTGACCCAAAGTATGAATCAAGGAATATTCTCCCTTCTGAATGCTGATATCTCTGTGAAACTCAGGAAAAACAGCTTCATGGATGCCAGTGAAAGCAGAAAGTGTAGTTTGTTCACATAGTCTGCCACACTGTCCCCCTTTGCTGGAGGTACGCTTCTCATAGCACCTGCACATACAGACAGAGCGTATGACCACTGGACTTTGACTTCAGGACATCTTGTGGCTTTGAAAACTATCAGAGGGAAAAGAGGTTCTTCCTTTGCACATTAAAGAGCAAAATACGACGGGTGATTGATAAGTTTGTGTCCTAAGGTAGAAGGAGTCAATTTTAGAAAACCTAGCACATTTATTTTTCCTACATTTACACACTTAGTCCAGCGGTCGTGGAGCATACGGATCCCTTCTTTGTAGAAGTCGGCGTCTTGGACCTCCAGAAGTGATCCACAGCAGGGCTGATTGATAGTTTGTGCACTAAGGTAGAAGGAGATGAGTTATTAACTTCAAATTTTCTGCATTTTCACTCAAAGAGTTGAACTGCGTGTACATGTAATGAGAGCTATATAACTCATCTCCTTCTACCTTAGGCCACAAACTTATCATTCACCCCCTGCTGTGGACCACCTGGGGTTCCAAGACGCTCTATTTACATGCATGTGCAGTTCAACTCTTTGAGTGATAATGCAGAAAGTTTGAAGTTAATAACTCATCTCCGTCTACCTTAGGCCACAAACTTATCAATCACCCCTGCTGTGGACCACTTCTACAAAGAAGCGATTCATATGCTCCACGACCGCTGGACTATGTGTGTAAATGTAAGAGGGGACTAAGTTGAAAAATAAATGTGCTAGGTTTTCTAAAATTGACTCCTTCTATCTTAGGCCACAAACTTATCAATCAACCATCTTAGGTTGGATTCATTTCTAAGATAAAAATTAGCTTTATTTGTCACATGTACATTGAAACATGATGATAAAATAGGCTGTAGTCAGCATGGTTTCCTCAAGAGAAAATCTTGCCTGCCAAATCTGTCAGAATCCTTTAAAGCAAGTAGCATATCAGTAGATGTTGTGTACTTGGATTTTCAGGCCTTTGACAGGGTGCCACACATGAGGCTGCTTATCCACCTATGAGCCCATGGCAATGCAGGAAAGATGCTAGCAAGGGTAAAGCAGTGACTGATTAGCAGGAGGCAAAGAGTGGAAATAAAGGGAGCCTTTTCGGCTTGGCTTCCGGCAACTAGTGGTGTTTCACAGGGGTCTGTGTTAGGACTGATTCTTTTTATGTTATATGTCAACAATTAGGATTATGGTATTTGTGGCTTTGTTGCAAAGTTTGCAGACAATACGAAGATAGGTGAAGGGGCAGGTAGTTTTAAGGAAGTAGAGAGGCTGCAGAAGGATTGAGACAGATTAGGAGAATGGGCAAAGAAATGGCAGCAGAATAGTGTCGGGAAGTGTATAGTCATGCAGAAGAAATGAAAGTGTAGACTATTTTCTGAATGAAGATAAAATACAAACATCTGAGGTGCAAGGGGACTTTGGAGTCCTTGTACAGGATTCCCTAAAGGTTCATTTGCAGGTTGAGTAGGTGATGAGGAAGGCAAATGCAATGTTGGCATTCATTTTGAGAGGATTAGAACATATAAACAAGGGTATAATGTTGAGGATTTATAAAGCTCTGGTGAGGTCTCACTTGGAGTATTATGAGCAGGGGTTTTGGACCCTTATATTAGAAAGGATGTGCTGAAACTAGAGTGGGTTCAAATGAGGTTCATGAAAATGATTGCAGGGTTGAACAGCTTGTCATATGACGATTGTTTGATGGCTCTGGATCTGTATTTACTAGAAGTGAGAAGAATGACAGGTGACCCCATTGAAACCTAATGAATGGTGAAATTCCTTGATGGAGTGGATGTAGAGAGTATGTTTCCTATGATGCTAGAGTCCAAGACAAGACGACACAAGTTCAGAGTAGAGGGACGTCCTTTTAGAAATGAGATGAGGAAGAATTTCTTTAGCTAAAGAGTGGTGAATCTGTGAAATTCATTGCCATGGACAGCTGTGAAGGCCAAGTCATTGGGTATATTTAAAGGAGAGGTTAAGAAGCACCAGTAGCTCTCTTCTGTTTACTTTTTAACTTGTGCTGCAAATATATCTTCTTATTTGTTAAGTTCTTAGTGGTAATTTTACCTTTGTGTTGTATGTGAGTTATACATACTGTGTGCACCTTGGTCCAGAGGAATGTTGTTTTGTTTGGCAGTATATATGTATTTGGTTGAATGACAATAAACTTGAATTTGACATGCCTTGAAGTGTCACCATGCTTCTGGCACCAACAGCATACCTAGAACTCAGTAATCCTATCCCATTCATCTTTGGAATGTGAGAGGAAACCAGAGCACCCAGAGGAAATCCATGGGGTCACGAGGAGAACACACAAAATCTTTATCCTCAGCGACAGGATTGGAACCCTGGTCACTGGCACTCTAAAGTGTCACACTCACCACTACACTACTATATCGCCTCAAAAAGGAAATATTTAGGCAAAGAATCTCTCCTAAAATCATAAATAAAACCATAACTGTATTAGGAACAGAAGTAAACCATTTGGTTCTTTAAGACTGTCCCGCCATTCGTCATAATCACAGCTAAAATGATCTCCATAAAAATTGTTAACGTTCAAGGAATGTAGCGGTACATTTGGGTGCAGTGGCTTTTATAGGGTCAACCAAAGGTGTTATGGCTTTATTTTACACGTAATTTTTAAGATCACAAGACTCTGATGGACATTAAGAACTTAAAGTACTGAAGGTCTACCCCATTAGTGAATTGCTCATTAGCAGAGAAACTGGAGGAGCTGGACTTGGTTTGGAGTGTGATGCTGGCTGCAACAGAGAGGCGTGGGTGTGTGAGGGAGCAGTGCAGTCTAACAGCAAGTGATCTTCCTAAGTCACTTTTCTTGTGATCACAAGACCTGCAGGACAGTGGTACAAGTCCAATTCATTGGTTTACTGGTGAATGGCGCGGGGGAATGGAGCAAGAGCAGTGTTGCATAAGTTGGAGCAATGACTAGGCCTCAAGCTGTGGTGTCGCCTGTTTGCAGCGGTCCAGGGGGAGCCATCAGAGTCAGGCACTACACTGAAGTACCACAGGTGGTGTGGCATGGTGCCCCCAGTGTTCACTTGGCAGAAAACAAGCTGTATTGTGACTACAAACTGGTGCAACATTCATGGACTCATTTACTTGGACTATATTTTTTGTGTGACTGTACTTTACTGATACCTTATATGTGCTATATGTGCCTTACGCTGTGTATGACTGTTGGTATTGTGTTTAGCTCCTTGGCCTCATAATAACACTGTTTCGCTTGGCTGTATATATGGGTATTCCTGTATGGTTGAATGGCAATTAAACTTGAACTTATGTAAGGAGCATTTATGTTGTGCTGAAAATGAGGCAAAAGTTTGTCAAGATACATCAGTGGAACATTATCAAATACAAACCGTTTGTACAAAGTGAGAATGGATCTGAAAAAGAAATACACATGCTTGCTCAATTAGATTTAGTTTTAAAGAGTGCCCTAGAGGAGGAAAGAGATTCAGAGTTTGCCAGCTGAAGGCATACTCTCACATAGAATGTTACAGCACAAAACCAACCCTTCAGCCCATGATGTTGTGCCAACCTTTTAACATACTCTGATGGGCAAATTTCTTCACGCAGAGGGTGGTAGATATATTGAATAAGCCGCCAGTGGAAGCATTAGAGGCATATACAATCACAAAAGTTAAAAGACGTAAAAGACTTCTGGACAGTTAGCCAGAGAGGAAAGAGGGATATAAGCAAATTTCAGGCAAATTGGACCAGCTCAGATAGGCAACATGGTTGGCATAAACGAGTTGGGATGATGGGTCCCTTTCTGTCCTGTATAACTCTGTAACTGTAACTCAAACTCATGGAATATAAATCTAAATCATAAGCAGGTTTATTTTTTAACTGACATGCATCATAACTGTCATGAAATTCATTGTTTTGCAGCAGCAGTATATTATATTATTAGTATATTATATAAAATGTACTATTATAGTAATATTTTCAGTATATATACATATATATTTATATATAGTTTAATGCACACACACACACACACACACACACACACACACACAATACATAATGTAAATCCGATGGTGAAGGAGAAGAAGCCATTGCTAAAACATTGAGGATGTGTTCTCAGGCTCCAGTACCTCCTCCACGACGGTGGTAATGAGAGCAAGGCACGTCCTAAGTGGTGGGGTTCTTACTGAGGAACGCCACCGTTTTGAGGCATTACATTTGAAGATGTTTCCGATGTTGGGGAGGCAAGTGCCCATGACAGAGCCGGCTGAGCCATTTTTTGATCCTGCACATTGGCCCCTCCACAGCAAAAGGTGATTCAAGCAATTAGAATGCTCTCCATGGTACATCTCTAGAAATCTGATAGAGTATTTGGTGACATACTAAATTTCCTCAAAATCCTAATGAAATATAGCCGCGGGCGTACCTTCTTCATGATTGTATCGATATGTTGTTTGAGAAAAGCAAGACAGAGCACATAGAAAGAACCAAAAAAGCACAGATGGGATTTTCAGTAACAAATGTGGCAAATTGAGTGATACGATAGAGATGAAACTACCCCGCTGTTTTCCACCAATTCCTGTACTCTTTGGTAGAGCTGTGACAGTGACAAAGGGCTGAATGGTCTCCTTTACTTTCATGGGTCTTTGACGCTAAAATTTACTCTTTCCCTCTTTGGATTTTCTGGCAGAATGTCTTTTTTTGTTATTACTTGCATGGACACAGAGGTGAAAAGACCTTCTCAACATATAGTGCTGCCGCAGAATGAAAATGAACAAAAGGGAGAGATATTACATGTTATCTCCCTGAGGGACTGAATCAAAATGAAGAGATAGCATTGCACACAGTGCATTCTTATTCAATTTTTATTGAGGTATTCTTCTATTAGAATCCCCGATGTAACACTCTCTTCAGGTCTCAGTCGCATTAAGTCCTGCTGAGTCAAACAAACTGAGAAAAAAAACAGGTGGTTTTGATCTCTAGTGTGTTCTGAATTGGTTGTAGTTGGGCTAAAGGTGACAGGACAAGTTGATAAGGTTGATAAAAAATTCATACCTGATATTTAGGCTTATCAATAGAGGCACAGAATACAAAGCAAGGATGTTATGCAGTTGTCTTTGCAAGGTACTGGTTTTGGAGAAATTCTGGACCTTGTTGTAGTTGTGAAGCAGATTTACCAAAACTGTGCCCAGGAGGAGGTGAAGAAATGGATATTATTCTCCGTGAAACAATGGAAATTAACATACTCAAAGTTCAAAGTAAATTTATTATCAAAGTATAAATATGTCAACATATACAATATTCTTGCAGGCATACTCAATAAATCCATAATAGAATAATAACTGTAATAGAATCAATGAAAGACCACACCAACTTGAGTGTTCCAACCAGTGCGCAAAAGACAACAAGCTGTGTAAGTATTAAAAGAAAGAAATGATAAAAAAAACCAAACAATAAATATCAAGAACATGAGATGAAGAGTCTTTGAAAGTGAGTCCATAAGTTGGGAGAACTTTATAATGATGGGGCAGATTAAGTTATCCCCTTTGGTTCAAGAGACTGATGGCTGTAGGTTATTAACTGTTCCTGAACCTGGTGGTGTGATTCATGTGGTTCCTGGACCTTTGTTCTGTTGGCAGCAGAGAGAAAAGAGTATGGCCTGGGTGGTGGGGGTCCCTAATGATGAATGCTGCTTTCCTGCAACAACGCTCCATGTAGATGTGCTCAATAGTGCGGAGAGCTTCACCCATGATTTACGAGGTCATATTCACTATTTTTTGCAGCATTTTCCATTCAAAGGAATTGGTCTTTTCATACCAAGCTGTGATGCAGTCAGTCAGTATGTAACCCAATACACATCTATAGAAGTTTGTCAAATTTTTAAATGCCATGCTAAATCTATGCACACTCTTAAGAATGCATAGGTGCTGTGAGCTTTCTTCATAATTGCACTTACGTGCTGGGCCTAGGACAGTCTGAGGTGTTTAAATGAAATATTTGCAAAGAAGAAATAAGAAAGAACCAAACCCATTGGGAAGAGAGCTCATTATCTCAAACATACACTCAGTGGCTACTTTATCAGGTACCTCCTGTACCTAATAACTGTGCCATGGAGTGTATGTTCATGGTTTTCTGCTGCTGTAGCCTATGCACTTCAAGGTTCAATGTGTTGTGCATTCAGCAATGCTCTTCTGCACACTACTGTTGTAACGTGTGGTTATTTGAGTTAATGTTGCCTTCCTGTCAGCTTGAACCAGACTGGCCATTCTCCTCTGACCTCTCTCATTCATAAGGTGTTTTCACCTACAGAACTGCCGCTCGCTGGATATGTTTTGGTTTCTCACACCATTCTCTGTAAACACTAGAGGCTGCTGTGTGTGGAAATCCCAGGAGACCAGCAGTTTCTGAGATATTCAAACCACCCCATTTGGTACCAATAATCAAAATCACTTAGATTGCAGCCCTTCCCCATTCTAACGTTTGGTCTGAACAACTGAACCTCCTGACTGTACCTGCATGCTTTTATGCATTGAGTTCTTGCCACACGCTTCACTGAGCAGACATTTACATTAATGGGCAGGTTTGCAGGTGTAACCAATAAAAACTGACTCTAGACTGAAAATAACTGACCAACTGCGGACAGATGGGAGAGATGAAGAAAGTGATTTATTAAGCCTTAGAATGCATTGACTCAAAGGGATGCTGAAACTAAATTAATAATAACTCTCCAAACAAAAGGGAAATATTTTAATTAGAACTAATTTGTTGAACAAAGGGAAAAAGACATGGAGTTGGGCTCTGGTCTATCCATTTTACTAACACAGTGACCAATTGCATTCTTGTCTGTATTTTAAAAGCCATCTGGATGTCACAAACAATGGACCCTGTGGAGCTGTGAAGCAGATCCACCCGAACATTTCCCAGGAGGAGGTAGAGAAATCAATATTACTCTCTCTGGAACAATGGGAGCTACCATGTTCAAAGTGTTCAACTGTTTGAGAATAAGAAATTACACGGAATTAATTCCATTGCCAAGAGAGCTGGTTATCTCAAATGTGGAGTGAAACTAATTGAGAAACTGCGGACAGATGTGAGAGATGAAGAAAGTGAGTTATTAGCTCTTGGAATGGGTTAACTGAAAGGGATGATTCAACTTCATGTGCGCCATCACTGAAATATTCTCACAACCTATGGACTCACTTTCAAGGAATCTATCTCATGTTTTCAATATTTATTGCTTATTTATATACTATTATTAGAGATGTATTTTAATTTTTTTTCTCATCTCAAGCTGGTAAAGCCTGAGGTACGGACTGAATCAAGCACACTCACTTCTCAGTTGCTAGGAGCTTTCAGACTATTCTAGTGTGGCTCTCTTCTTACTGCTGCCATCAGGAAGAAGGTACAGGAGCCCAAGCTTCATTACCACTCAACCATCAGACTCTTAAACCAGTGGGGATAACTTCACTCAAATTCACATGCCCAATCACTGAACTGTTCCCACAATCTATGGACTTACTTTCAAGGACTCTTCACCTTATGTTCTCAATATTTACTGCTTATTTATCACTGATTTTATTATGATTATTAACCTATTATGGATTTATCAACTCTTCCCGGGCTCAGATGAGTACAGGTGTTGATTATAACTGATGTTTCGATGATTAACTCTGCCATCTTCATTGGGGATGATGCCTGGGGATGTCTAATTTGGTGGTATTTATACCCCGTAGTCTATCCCTCCTGGTTGGTAAGTCCTCATCCAATCAGGTTTCTGCTCTCCCACCTTGTTTACAATTGTCATATATGCCGGGAAAGCACTATATCCTTTTTCTATTATGGATTTATTGAGTATGAATGCAGAAAAAATGGATCTCAGGGCTGTATATGTACTTGGATAATAAATTTACTTTGAACTTTGAATCAGAATTAACAATAACTTTCCAAAGAAAAGTGAAATTATTTTAATAATGAAGTAATTGGCAGAACAAAATGGAAGAGACAGGTAGTCGAACCCTTGGCTATCCATTTTACTGACACAAGTGACTAATTTTTTTCAATATTATAAAATCCATCTGGATATCACTAGATGTCACCCTTGGGAGAATGATCTATAGAGTTGAGGTATGATGAGACTGCACTGGGTAGATGCGGTCATACACCAGAAATATTCAACAAAACCTTTAGTGGCTTATACTTACACAGCAGTTCATTGAAGCATTACCAGAAGTAAAAGGGAAAAAAGCAGATGAGCAAGTTTGCTCAGAAAGATGGAAGTGAAGGCAAAAAGTTCAGTAGTTATAGGAGGCTACTTGGGCAACTGAAGGTATAGCTAACAATAGGGGGAATTATTTAAGGCTGGGCCTCATTTAGAAGGCTAAAATTAGAGCACGAAGACCTCAGAAGGTTGTCAAGCTGCATGAGGTTACAGTTGTAGCGAGAGGTAAGGAAATGGGAAAGGTACGGTGCCTCGGTATTGTGCAAAATACCTGGATGCATCTCTATTGTACCTCAGTGTTAATACCATAAGACACAGGAGCAGAATTTGGCCATTCAGCCCATCAAGTTTTCTCCACCATTTCATCATGGCTCATTGATTATCTCTCTCACCACCATTCTCCTGCCTTCTCCTCGTAACGTTTGACACCCTTACTAATCAAGAGGCTATCAGGCTCCGCTTTAAATATACCCAATGACTTGGCTTCCACTGCTGTCTATGGCAATGAATTCCACAAATTCACCAACTATTAGATAAAGAAATCTCTCCTCATCTCTGTCCTAAAGGAATATCCTTCTAATCTGAACCAGTGCTCTCTGGTCCTGGACTCCCACACTATTGGAAACATCCTCTCCATATCCAGTCTATCTAGGCCTTTCAATATTCAATTCCTACCCACCCCCCCTCCCCCCGCATTCTTCTTCACCCCAGTGAGTACAGGTCCAGAGATAATAGATCTGACCCATATATTAACCCTTTCATTCCCAGATTTATTCTAGTGATCTCCTCTAGACCCTCTCCAATGTCAGTAAATCATCTCTTAGGTAACAGGCAGAAAACTGCTCACAATACTCCACGTGCAGTTTAACCAATGCCTTATAAAGCTTCAGTATGTCATCCTTGCTTTTATATTAACAGACTGAGTATCTGCTTCTGTGAGTGCAGTACTCTGGTGTACCTACCAGTACTGTATCCCATTATTAGACATTAACGATATATTGCCCATCAGCAATATTCACTCTAAGGCATGTGCACTCATCTTTTTCTACTAGCGCAGAAAGGATGTCAACCTCTACCTTGTCAGCATGTTAAGTATATTTCACGATTGTACACAATCACATTTCTTTTTCTGGTTTCTAACGTGGATGGTGTTAACAAAGAGGAGTTTGCAATGATTTGTCTACAGATTTTAGAACTGGTTTACTTATACTGTTTTTATTGAAGAAATTATGCAGTGCGTAGATGTTGTTGTCACTGGGCAAAAAAATTGCACAGCGTAAGATTTTTACACACATTAGTCATTACAAATTAGAGGGAATATTGCCTATCAGTACTGTACCCCAGTGTTAAAGTTTGATACGCCCACATCCATCAGTATACCTCAATGGTATGCAATAACAAACTTATACCCCAAAGCATTGCACGCCAGTATTAAAATTTGATAGCCTACACCCACACTTAGATCTTGAATTCAACATACTTTGCAATCAGGCCTCAGATCTGAGGTGCTCCCCGGTTCTAGAACTGACAGAAGCCCAAATACTAGCTCTGTTTTGTGGTTAGCCAATCAATCTAGGCAGGATTTTTTCAGGGGTGGAGTGGATAGTGAGTGGAATTATGGAATCCCACCTGCAGGCTCTACTCCATCACATTGGACTTGGCATTGGCATTCGAACTGGTTTATCATTGCCACACGTGCTGAGCTATAATGTAAAGCTCGTCTTGCATTGATGTAGCACAAGTTCAAACAATAACAGAATGCAGATTTGCAACAGCTGTAGAGAAAGTGCAGTGCACTACAGGGAGACAATAACGTGCCAATCATAATGAGTGTTGTGTAGTTAATATTCCAATAATATTAGAGTAACCTTGTATATATATTGTTCAGTTAAGCATTCTTGTTCATTTAAATAATTAAATACATGTGATATATTAAAATGCATTAATTGAATATGTCATCACGCTACCACTTGATACGAGTGCGACTCGCTTAAAGTAAACTCGAACTTAAAGTAAACTCGAACTATATCATATTCCTCAATTCGTGTCTCCCATGAATGAATTTAATACATTGAAGATACAAACCGTAACAATGAGGTATGAGTGAACATCATTTCTATGTTGTAATAAGTGCGTGTAATGCAGTATGTTTATGTTTATATGGAGAAGAAATCATAAATCTTCTAAATTAATTGACACCTCCATTCATTGCTAGCTGTTGTATGTTTACAGGCCGATTCACTCAGTAATGAGAAAGAGTTGTATTTTGGAGAGATCTTACATTGAAATTGGCCTATTTTGAGGTATTGTAGAAATGTATGCGAACTGATTGGTGCTCATTACTGCTTCTACATCATCGGAGCATCGGTAGTCCAGAACAGCTTGGAAAATCTCAGCTCATAAACATGCATTCAAAGGATGCACTTCTGAGCTGCATCCTTACCCCCTTGAATAAATAACAATCCAAATAACTCTGAGCTTTATGCTCGAACTGATTATGTTGTGGATGATTGGCACAGCAGGGGAGAAGTGATGAATCCAAGGTAGTTTCAGAAAGACTGCATTAATGCATGGGGCAGACTGAGAGCCATGTAAAAGCACTTGATTGAAATGTGAACGAGTGTAGTACAGGTAATCGTAGCGATTAGCACCCCCTGTATGACTGAGGTTCAACTCCCGCTGCGGTCTGGAAGGATTTTGTACATTCTTCCCATTCTGTCTGTGTTCTGATTTCCTCCCATATTCCAAAGAAAGTATGGCTAGGGTTTATGAGCTGTGGGCATGCTATGTTGGCACCAGAAACATGAGAACACTTGCATAATCCTTGTTAATTTGACTTGAGGAAAATGGCACATTTCACCATATGTTTTAATGTCCATTTGACAAGTAAAGCCAATTTTACAATCCTTCTTAGAATACAACATGTTAACATCACTTGGTCCTGACACTCTATCTCACAGATACTGAGTACAAATGCAGGTCTCCAATAAGCAGTGACAGTAGAGATACGTGGTGTCAGCTTTACTGTGGCATTTCCCGATCAGTCAGTTCCCTGTTTACTGGAGACTGGTTATGTGTACCGTATTAAACAGCAGAGCCTTACTTGACATGATGTGATTTATAGACAGTTGAACACACTTCTTTTGTTAAGCAGGAAATGCAGCAGGAAACATGTGCATAACAAACTCCTACAAATATCAACAGGTTAACAAACAGATGTAAAACCATAAGGCCAAAAGATATAGGAACAGTATTAACACGAGGAAATCTGCAGATGCTGGAAATTCAAACAACAACACACACAAAATGCTGGTGGAACACAGCAGGCCAGGCAGCATCTATAGGGAGAAGCGCTGTTGACGTTTCGGGCCAAGATCCTTCATGATGAAGGGTCTCAGCCCGAAATGTCGACAGCGCTTCTCCCTATAGATGCTGCCTGGCCTGCTGTGTTCCAGGAACAGAATTAGGCTATTTGGTCCATCAAGTGTGCTCTACCATTTCATCATGGCTGATCCATTACCCCCTCAGCCCCAGTCTCCTGCCTTCTCCCCATATGCCTTCATGCCCTGACAATCAAGAATCTATCAAACTCTACCTTATATATATGCTGCACAGCTCCACAGCTACAAGGCAACAAATTCCACAAATGCACTACCCTTTGGCTAAAGAAATTTCTCCACATCTGTGTTTTGAAAGAGCGCCCCTCCATCCTGAGGCTGTGCTGTCTTGTCCTAGCATCTCCCACTGTGGGAAACATCCTTTCCACAACTACTCTGTCTAGGCCTTTCAACATTCAAAAGGTTTCAATGAGATGCCCTCTCATCCTTCTGAATTTCAGCGAGTACAGACCCAGAACCATCAAACGTTCTTTGTACGATAACCCTTTCATTCCTGGAATCATCCTCGTGAACCTCCTCCGAACCCTCTCCAGTGCCAGCACATCTTTTCATAGATGAGGGGCCCAAAACTGTTCACAATGCTAAAGTTGAGGCCTCACAGTGCCTTATAAAGCCTCAGCATCACATCCCTGCTCTTGTATTCTAGACCTCTGACTGGGTTTCAAAGACAAACATTGCGCAGGGCAACATGGGAAACATACCCACAATAGGATGTTTCAGCCCCTGAGAATACGTGTTGCTACTAATGCACTGCCCTGCAAGATATATGATATACTGTGCAAATCATAGGTACATTTTACAGCTTTTGCACAGTACTGTAGTAATTTTATGTATTGCATGGTACTGCTGCTGCAAAAATAAAGAAAATACATTCCATGAGATAGATGAGTGATGATAAACTTGATTTTGTATGGGTCTCTGTTGTGGACTGAGAGTGGGAAGGAGGCAGGGAGAAGGGAATCCTGTTTGAGAAAAGGGGAAAGGAGAGGGGAGGGAGTGGGAGTGGGAGAGATATTCTGTAATAATTAATGAACCAATTGTTTGGAATCAAATGACTTTGCCTAGTGTGTCTGGGATGGGTGAGTCTGCACCCACACCACCTCCTGCCACTTGTCCCACACCCCTCCCATGACACTCCACCCTCACCATTCCCAACATTCTTTGCTCCCACCAGATTGACAAACTCGCTCTCTGCTCCACGTTAACAAATAATGTACTGTGCAAAAGTACTAGGCACCCTGGTGATACATGTGTAACTAAGGCTTTTGCACAGTACTGTAAAAGAGTAGAGGACCTTCGGCCCACAATGTTGTGCTGACCTTTTAACCTATACTAGGATCAGTCAGGACTTGTGATATGTACCAGGTGCTCATACGACCATCCACCACTTGCTCTGTTGGCTTCAAGTGACCCTGATCAGAGGCCTAAGCAGGTGTCACATCTTACACAAGGGTGGCCACTTGCAGGCTAGTGGAGGGAAGGAGTGCCTTACACCACCTTTGGTTGAGACAAATCAGTCACTGGGGCGCCGTCATGACAAGCTTTTTTGCACCAGTCTTTTTGGTGTGCTCATCGTACGGTGAGTCTTGGGCGTCTGAAACCTGGAGGAGCCCATGGAGGAGTTGCTAGCTCGACATTCAACCCAGCATGGATGGAGAGCATGCAAGGGAGCTGGCCGCATTCAAACTCGGGACCTGTCGCCCCGAAGTCTCGCGCTGATGCAACTTCGCCACCAGCCTGTGCTATTACACTCATTAAAACCAATAAGACTGTTGCCATTCATGTGGTGTACTATTACAATAATTGAGGAGCTTCCTCACCCAACCCGGTCCCTCTCTGTCCAATTGCAGAAGAACCCCATATTATGGTTCTTCCCCACCAAGACCTTGCGGTGGCTGCACCAAGCTTTAGTGCATCCCTCTGCTCATACTCCTGTAGCCTGGAATGTGCCCATCAGCAGCACTCCTTTCCTTATCCCAATGCAAGCAAGATCCGCATTCTCATCACCCTCAGGGCAGGAGGAGAATTGTTCTTGCTTGCATCTTCCATCTTCTCTGTACACACAGGGCAACAGGTCTCAATAGCCATACTGTGTCAGAATTCAAGCACCAAACACACGAGCTGGCTGTCATAAGATTCAAACTGTGTAGGATAGCCTCCAGCAAGGAGCTTTGCATGGACATCTTGAGACTTTGGATCATTCATGTTTACCAGTCTAGTTGACAGCATCAGCCTGGTATTTCAGTATTTGACTACAGTGAGGTAACAGTCTATAGAGAGAACAGTGCACAGAGTGAGAGAAACAAAAACGTGACAGAAAGATGAGAGAGTGGTGTGATTTAAGAGAGGTGCACACAGAGAAATGTGAAAGGGGCAATTACTAATGAGAAAGCCATTGCACTTGCACATCTTAGGGCAGGGATGATCAAACTCCAGAGCATGTTGTCATTATAAAGGAGGGTGTTTGATATGGAATATTAGAAAGCCTGGATAGATTGGATGTAAAGAGGATGTTTCCTATAGTGGGGGAGTCTAAGATCAGAGGGAACAGCCTCAGAATACAAGGACTGCTCTTTAGAACAGAGGTGAGAAGGATTTATTTTAGCCAGAAGGTGGTGAATCTGTGGAATTCATTGGCATAAACGGCTGTGGAGGCCAAGTCACTGGATATATTTAAAGCAAACGTTAATAGCTTCTTGATAGGGCATCAACGGTTAGAGGAAGAAGGCAAGAAACTGGGGTTGAGAGGGATAATAAATCAGCCATGATGGAAGGCAGACCAGGCTTGATGGACCGAATGGCCTAATTTTGCTCCTACATCTTATGGTCATGGTATTAATGTCTTAGCAGGCCTAAAGGTGGATAAGATCTCCAGGACCTGATGTGAAATACCTATCTCTGGCTACTGTTTGTCTGTGGAGGAAAGCTGCTGACTGGCATATTCCGGCCTGCAGGAGCACGTCCTGAAGGATACATTGAAACTTGGTGCAGCCACCGCCGAGGCTTGGTGGGTGAGGACCACAGTATCGGGTTCTGCCATTTCTGAACAGAAAATGGCTGTGTTGGGAGGGAAACCCCTCAGTTATTGTAGAATTGTACCACCCCATGGGGCCATGTGAGTGGCAACAGTCCAAATTGTTTCAAGAAATGAAACACAGGGTGACTTTGATGGACAAGACCATAGATCTATTAGGTGGTAGCACAACTGAAGAGGGTATTAGCAGGTTTGATTTCATTACATTAGACACAGAATATACTTGCAAAGAGGTTTTGGTACAACTTTATAAGATGTGATTGAACTGTTGAGGGTGAAGACAAAAATGACTAGGATGTTGCCGCGGATAGAATGTTTCAGTTGTGAGGACAGACTGGTTAGGTTGTGGACACAAGAGATGCGACAGATGTGAGAAATCTAGCGCAATACACAAAAGTGCTGGGGGACCTCCTCAGCAGGTCAAGATGCATCTCCGGATGGGAATAAACAGTAAACATCTTGGGCCAAGACCCTTCACTGAGACCGGAAACAAAGGTTGTTGTTTGTTGTGTTCTGTGTTGTTCTGCCTAGCATTGTGGGCATGCTATGTTGGTGCTAGAATGCACCCCAAAACTTGCAGGCTGTCCCCAGCACATCCTAGGGTGTATTGATTGTTAATAGGAATAACGCATTTCGCTGTATATTTTGATTTACACATGACAAATAAATCTTGAATAAAGAGTACCGATACAAAGACAGATAAACCCAAAATTTGGGTACGCATGGTAGGTGTAGAGAAATATGGAAAAGATGAAGAGCATCTTGTGAAGAGAATACAAGAACACACACAAGAAAGGGAGAAGAGGAAGTGCACAGACCATAGTGCGAGTCCAGACGCAAATGGAATCACGATGAGATCAGCTCATCTGAGACTAGGTAATGATTGCTTCAGTCCAGTCATTCCAAAGTACACCCAGCAACCAGCTGGTACTAGGTTCACCTGAATGCCTGCTCGTTAATGCAAATATCTAATCAGCCAATTGTGTGGCAGCAACACAATGCATTAAAGTATGCAGACATAGTCAAGGGGTTTATTTGTTGTTCAGACTAAACACTGGAATGTGGAAGAAATGTGATTTAAGTGACTTTGACTGTGGAATGATTGATGCTGCCAGACAGGGTGGTTTGAGTACAGGTACCCCCCCCCCCCACCTTATAAAGGTAGAGCAAACCTATGAAACCTTTCTTAAGCCAAAATGGCGTAAAACAAAGAACCATTCATTTATATGGGAAATATTTTTGTAAAAGCGAAAATTCTCTTTGTAATACAAAAACAGGTTACTAATGTTGCTCTTTTGTAAAAGTGAAGTGGCGTAAAGCAAACATTCATAAAGCTGAGGGACACCTGTATTTCAAAACCTGCTGATATCCTGGTATTTGCTTTGTGGCTGCCTGATAGGAGAGGAATCTCAAGGTTGTATAATTTATACATACTTTAGATAATAAATGTACTTTGAACTTTGAATGACCGTGGGTGCCAGAATAGGTGGTTTGAATATCTCAGAAATTGCTGATCTCCTTGGATATTCACACATAATAGTCTCTAGTGTTTACAGAAAATGGTGTAAGGAACAAAAAAACATTGAGTGAGCTGCAGTTCTGTGGGTGAAAATGTACTGTTCATGAGAAAGGTTACAGGAGAATGGCCAGACTGATTCAAGCTAACAGTGGTGTGTAGAACAGCATCTCTGAAACTACAACACATACAACCTTGAAGCAGATGGGTTACAGCAGCAATAGACCACAGCATTCAGCGGCCACTTTTTTAGCTACATGAGGTACCTAAAAAAAGTGGTCACTGAGTACAGAAGATATAGACATAGCCTCGAGATTCGGGGAAGTAGATTTAGGATGGAGATGAGGAGGAACCGCTTTTCCTGGAGAGTGGCAAATCTGTAAAATTCTTTGCCCAATGAAGCAGTGGGGGCTACCTCAGTAAATATACTTAAGGCAAGGTTGGATAGATTTTTGCTTAGTAGGGGAATTAAGGGTTATGGGGAAAAGGCAGGTAGGTGGAGATGAGTCCATGGCTTGAATGGCAGAGGAAGCTCGATGTCCAGATGGTCTACACCTGCTCCTATTTCTTATGTTCTTATGATTTGAACATCCAGCTCATTTCCTATTTGAAAATTGAACCTGGGTCTTGCTGGATCCCACAACCTTGAGTGAACTACCCTCTGTTGCTGCATCCGGCCTACAAGCTACCCCCACCAATGATAGTGCATCAATGCCACCAAATCAAAACACAGTGAGAGAGAGACTTCAACACGCGCGCACACACACACACACACACACACACACACACACACACACACACACACACACACACACACACACACACACACACACACACACACACACACACACACACACACACACACACACACACACACACACACACAAGATAAGGTGTGAACCTTTCTATCACCATGCCGCTTTAAAATGTTAATAGGGCAGGGTGAGAATCAAAGATGAAAAGAAGAAAGCCAGAGGGAAAAAATAGTCAATCAGATGTTTTTTTTAATCTATTCCTGGTGCCTGTAGGGAGAAAACATTCAATACAAGATTCTTTGATCAGCTGGCCTTCAAAAGGAACTGAATTATCTATTTGCCTTCGGATGGAATCCACTTTGGAAGCACATGCAAAAATATAAAAAGGGTAGGGGAGCAGCTGGAGTGTGAAAGACGAGGAACATTCCTGGGAGCGCAGGAGAATGAGGGGAGATCTTATAGAGGTAGACAAAATAATCTGGGGTATTGATAGTGGGGATCCTCATCATCCAGAACCTGTCCTTTTCTATTTACTACCATCAGCGATGAGGTCGAACAGCTTGAAGATGCACACACGACATCTTAGGAACATCGGATTTCTGAACAGTCCGTGAATCCACAGATACTACCTTACTCTTCCTCTTTTTCATTGTTTATTTATTTGTAATAAGATGGTAATTTTACTGTGACCTGCTGAGTTCCTCCAGCATTTTGTATGAGTTACCCATTCATCAGGACAAATTTCACAATACACAGTGTGTCAGTGATAATAAACCTGATGTACTGTGTATGCTGAAAGCAGGCAGGTTTTTTTCCTGTCAGATTGAGTGCGACTGGAACTGGAGTTTATTGGTTTAGGGTGAAAGGTGAAAGTTGAAATATTTAAAGGGAGTATAAGGGGAAATTTCTTCACTCAGAGGGTGGCACAAGTGTGGAATGAGCTGCCAGAATGTTAGACACAGGTTCACTTGTAGCTTTTAAGAGAACATTGGATAGGTATATGGATGAGAAAGGTATGGAGGAGACTGGTCTGGGTGAAGATGATTGGACTTGGCAGAAGACCAGGTTGGCATGGACAAGATGACCAAAGGGGGCCTTTTACTGTGCTATAGTGCTCTATGATTTTAACATTACAGGATCCCTGACACAACTCCCCTAGTGATTAATATACTGCAAATTTAATTACTCAGGTTATTTACTGTATAGTTAGAAAGGGACACAGACAAAAAAGTACACCTACGTTTGGAAAATCCGTGCTCCCCCTGTTCCAACCTCCTAAGCATTCTGGCTGTCCTTGGCCTTCTCATCACTCTTAAGAGCTGGCATCCCTTCTCAAAGCTCGCTCTTGCTTTAAATATTACTAAAACTGTGCCGCTTTGATAAATCTCCCAGTCATTAGCCCAGCAATCTGGTCTCTGATTTTAATCTGTTAACTTTTCTCTGAAACACCTTGGGACATTTATATTACATTAAAAGTGTTGTAAAAATTATTGCTCTTACTTGAGTTAGATTGATCTCGGGTACAAAGAAGATTAAGCAGATAAGGCCCACAGACTTAAAGGTGACCTTTTCAAATTGTGTAAGATTCTGAGGAGGTTTCCTAGAGAAAATATACAGAGCATATCTTCTTTAGTGGGGCACTCTAGAGAGAGGGACAGTCACTGTGTGGGACAGAGATGGTGGCCAAGGCTTTTTGTTTCTCACATACTTGGAAACCTTTGAAGCACATATCCCCAAGGACTAGAGACTGAGTTACTGAATGTCAAGGCAGTGATAGATAGGATTTCAGACTAACGGAATCAGGAGTCTTAGCGACCAGGCAAGACAATGGAATAAGAGGATACATTCACACTCATTAGTGGAGGAGGCTCCAAAGACCCATTGTGTGGCCTAATCCTGTTCTTTTTTATCATCTTCTTATGAAATTCTACTACTCCATGATATTTTTCAGAAACTTTTTATAATCTTTTGTATGTTAGATGACAGGGATTATTCTTTTTTTTCTTTTTTTTTCAGCTCAAGCTCGCAAAACCTGAGCTATGGGCATAGCCAAGCACACACATCTTTCAATAGCTAGGAACTTTCAGACTATCTAGTGTTGTTTAGTATTTACATAAATATTACTGTGTAGGCTTCATTGTTCAATGCTACTGTCTAGTTAATTCAGAATGATACCAGTTGTAGATATTACTGTCAGGACAATGTATACCCTGTTCATATTCCACAGTCTTTCAATTTCCTCTTTAAATTCATCATATTTCAGATGGTTTTCACTTAATGATGTCTGTATGTTATGTATATTTGGAGCAAGTGAGTTGTTCTTGCTTGTATATACTGTATATTATATCTGGACAGTTATTATGGATTGACCTTTCTGTAATAATGAATTGGTTATAATTTAATTTGTGGGATTCTGACTCTACAACTGGATCAAGCTTGTATTCATAGTAAGGCACAGTTTTGATATTATTTTTTTTCTCTCAGCTTAAGCTAGATTGCAAGACCCTGCAGCGGATAGTGAGGTCAGCTAGAAGATCATCGGGGGTCTCTCTTCCCGCCATTACAGTCATTTACACTACACGCTGCATCCGCAAAGCAAACAGCACTATGAAGGACCCCACGTAACCCTCATACAAACTCTTCTCCCTCCTGCCGTCTGGGAAAAGGCACCAAAGCATTCGGGCTCTCACGACCAGGCTATGTAACAGTTTCTTCCCCCAAGCTATCAGACTCCTCAATACCCAGAGCCTGGACTGACACCTTACTGCCCTATTGTCCTGTTTATTATTTATTGTAATGCCTGCACTGTTTTGTGCACTTTATGCAGCCCTGGGTAGGTCTGTAGTCTAGTGTAGTTTTTTTTTCTGTGTTGTTTTTTACGTAGTTCAGTCTAGTTTTTGTACTGTGTCATGTAAACCATGGTCCTGTAAAAATGTTGTCTCATTTTCACTATGTACTGTACCAGCAGTTATGGTCAAAATGACAATAAAAGTGATTTGACTTGAAACCTGGGATACGTGCATAGCCAAGAACACTCATTTCTCAATTGCTACAAACTTTGCACTATTCTAGTGGTGTTTAGTATTGTGGCTTACTGGAGATTTATATAGATATTACTGTGTAGCCCTGATTGTTTAATGCTATTATGTAGTGTTTTTGGAATGACACCTGTTGTAGATATTGCTACCAGGAGAATGTATACCTTGTTGGTGTTCCAAAATTTCCTCTTTTAATTCAGCATATTTCTGGGTTTTTTACTTCTTGATTTCTGTACGTTTTATGTGTTTGGAGTTGCTACATCTATTAAGTAAGTTTTTCTTGCTTGTTTATCCTGTATTATTATATCTGGACGGTTATCCGATCTGTAAGTGTCCTATCTGTAATAACTGATCAGTCACAATATAACTTTATTATTATTATTATTAGATAAATGAGTCATCGACTCAGCCAGCTCCATCACAATCACAACTCTCCCAACCATTAAGAACATCATCAAGTTCCTTAGTATCCATCACACAGGGCCCACGCCTCTTCTTGTCACTCCCATTAGGGAAGTACAGGAGACTGAATACTCACACTCAGAGAGTGATTACCATTTAGATGGGATAGATCTGGGAATCAAAGGCTCGAAGGAGACATCATCAGAAGACTTTTGGTATTTAATAAATTACTGTATTTTACACAAATTCATTGGAAATGGTAAATTCCTGAAGACACACTCTGAACATTTTAGGAACAGCTTCTTCCCTTCCGCCTTCAGATTTCTGAATGGTCCAGGCATCCATGAACACTACCACACTATTTTGTACATTTTTATTTTTATGCTGTTTTGTTCCTCCTGCACTATTTACTTAGTTATTGTAATTTTATGTCCTGCACTGTTACTGCTGCTACAAAACAACAAATTCATGACATACGTCAGTGATAATAAACCTGATTCTGAATTGTTAATGAATTGATTCAAAGGATTCAACATGCATTTATTATCAAAGTATGCATGCAACACACAACCTTGAGATTTGTCTTCCCACAGACAGCCACAAAACTAAGAACTATGGAACCCATTCAAAGGAAAAAAAAAACTTTAAACACTCCCCATTTCGCTACACCCAAAACATAACAAATCACACAAACAATAACAAAAATAAATGGGCAAAAATTGAACAATTACATGGAATTCTACAGTCTTGTTTTGGTAACCGATTGTATGTTACCACTTTAATCAGCACTTTTCAATATTCTCAGTGTGGATATCTTTTTCAGGTCAAGTTCTGATGGGATTGTGTGACTGTACAATTGCTATAAGAAAGTTTAATCAGCACTGAAATTCTTTCAAATTTTTTATGGATTTCTGTTGTCAGCAGGTGTGAGGTTGCTCAATTATGCTCAAAGCACCCAGAGATGAAGCAACAGTGAGACAAAGCTCTCGATAAACAGGAAATTAAGACAGTTATCCACCTTGCATTTAAATGCATCTCCACAATTTAGAACATAAAACAGAGAAAAATTCAGCACAGGTACAGGCCCTTTAGCCTACAATATTTACACTGACCATGAGGTCAATTTAAATTGCACATTAGACCACGAGAACCTAAGACCATAGACACTGGAGCAGAATTGGGCCTTTTGGCCCATCGATTCTGCTCCACCATTCCTGATTTATTAGCTTTCTCAACCCCATTCACCTGCCTTCTCCTCATAACTTTTAACACCCTTACTAATCAAGAGCCTATTTATCTCCACTTTAAATATACCCAAGGAATTTGGCCTCTACCACCATCTGTGGCAATGAATTTCACTGATTTACCACTGTACGGCTCTCTCTATCATGGACACATCCCTCCAACCACAAAGTATCTACACATGGCCCTACTTCAAGAAGGTAACAATAATCAACAAAGATCCCCACCATGTGGCCCATACTGTCATCTCCCAGCTACCATTGAGCAGGAGATACAGAACCTAGAAGTTCCTCACCACCAGGTTCATGAATGGTACCTCACTTTTAATCACTCAGCTCTTAAACCAGCCGGCAATAGCCTAATCACTACCTCGGTATAGCAACACTATGGCCACTTAGAACATGTTGTGCTACAGTCGACTTTTTTCTTGTAATGATTGTGTTCTTTCTGATTATCATATAGATATGGAGTACTACAACACAGAAACAAGAGCTTCAGTCCATCTACTCTATGGCATTCTGGTCTTCTAACTAGTCCATCTACCTGCACCTGAACCACATCCCTCCATACCCTTCCCATCCATGTACCTATCCAAATGTCTGAAATGTTACAACTGAACCCACATCTTCCACTTTGTTCTGACTCAAACCACCCTCTGAGTGAAGAAGATCCCCCTCAGGTTCCCCTTGTATAAAGTATGTTTAATTTATGCTTTTTTTAATGAATATTTTGTCTCTGATGCTTTGTGGCTATGAAACTACTGCAAGAAAGATTTTCATTGAATGTACACTATGTTAGTTTTCTTTCTTTTCTTTGGGGAATCTATTGCCAGTTGGTTTAAGAGCTAAATGATTGAAGGGAAGTAGCTGTTCTTGAACCTGGTGATGTGGGACTTCAGGCTTCACTACCTTCTGCTCAATGCTGGCTGGGAGAAGATATATTTCAGCGCAGACTTGTGGAAATGACAACAGACTTGACTTTTAACTTTGAAATTGTGATGTAGAACCTCCAGTGAATGGAGTTCAGAGGAGGACAGCCAAGGAGGCGTAGTGATGGAAATTGCTTGATTGCAATAACATTGAAAGTTTAAACCCATCCAGCAAACTGAAAGGGAGTGTATGAATGTGGTTAGGTGGAAATTAAAGCTTGGGGCATTGGAAATTGGTATTGATACTGGAATTGTTTATTATTGACATGTAGCAAGATACAGTGAAAAGCCTGCTTTGTATACTGTTCATACAGATCTCAGTAGAACAAGGTAAAACAATAACAATGTAGAATAACATGTAAAAGCTACAGAGAAAGTGCAGTGCAGGCAAACAATACACTCAGGTTGAGTACACGGAGATGGGAAAATGGCAGACAGATGACAAGAACGATAAGCCTGCAGGTAATAGAAGCAAGGGCAAGCGTTTTAGTACCAGGGTGGAGATGGACAACATTTCAAAGGGACAGCAGGTGTTACCATGATGGAAAACATATGGATTTAGAAGGTCATGTTAGAGCCAATTAGGATACCAGGGCAGCACACAATCTGTTCTAGCCTTGGACTGAGGCCAGAGACAGGGCTGGAATTATTGCTTTGCTGTTGGAATACACAGCAGCCTATTTGTCAGCAGCAGGATACTACAAACTGCCCTGAGATAGATGACCAGATAACCTAATGGTGACACGGGTTGAGGTGAATATTAGCTGAGAAATCAGAAACCTCTCTGCTCTTCTTCCAGTCAAATCAAAGACAGTATACAATGCTGTGCAAAAGTCTTAGGCATAAAAATATAGTTAGGGAGCTCAAGACTTCTGCACATTGTATGTATTGCATGTACTGCTGCAAAAAAACAAATTTCAGTTCATGTATGAGTGATGATAAACCTGAGACTGATATGGGTCTCTATTGTGTACCGAGAGTGGGAAGGGGGCAGGGAGGGGGTTGTCATGGATGAGAAAAGGGAAAGGAGGGAGAATTACCAGAGAGGCATTCTGTGATAATCAATAAACCAGTTGTTTGGAATCAAATGACCTTGCCCGTCGTCTCAGGATTGGGTGTGTCTGCATCTGCACCACCCCTACCCCCAGCACTCTGCCACCTGTCACACCCCCTCCCATGGCGCTCCACCCTCACAATTCCAAATATTCTTTGCTCCCTTCAGATTTCCAATCTCCTCTACGTTCCACATTGACAAATGCCGTACTGTGCAAAAGTATTGGGCACCCTATCTACGTATATGTGCCTAAGGCTTTTGCACAGTACTGTAGATGCACTGAAGAAGATGGACATGGACAACGTTCCTTTTAAGAGGCACATTAAACTGTGTAGTGTATTTAGTGCATTAGCTGACCACAGAACACTACAGCACATGAACCGGTTGTTTGGCCAATGATGTCTGTGTCAATAAGGATGCCAGTTGAAACTAATCTCATTTGTCTGCACTATAGTCTATATCTCTCTATTCCCTGTCTATACAGGCACCTCTCTAAATCGTTCCGAAGCATTTCTATTAAATATGCTTTCACCACATGTGCTGGCGGCTTAAAGCATGGCACAGAGGCGTAGTGGTTTGTGTAACACTACTACAGCGCCAGTAATCAATGGTCCTGCCACTGTCCGTATGTTTCCTCCATAGCCGTATGGGTTTACCTCTGGGTTCTCTGGCTTCCTCCCACATTCCAAAGAATGTGTTATAGTTATTAAGTTGCGGGCACGCTTTGTGGGTGGTTGACTAAACTTGCAAGCTGCCCCTAGCAAATATTCGGAGTGTAATGGTCGATGCAAATGACACACTTCTCTCTGTGCTTCAATATTTCAAAGTACGTGTGACAGATAAAGTGAAACTTTAAATCTTAAATCTCTCTGTGTGGAAAACTTGCTTCCTAAATCTCCTTTAAGCCCCTACACCTCAAACTAGAACTCTGCGCTCTAGTATTTGACATTTCCACCCTTGTAAAAAGGCTCTTGTTATCTACCCCTCATAATTTTGATCTGCTGTTCTGTATTCAAGTCTCAGGAATGGGACTTCACATGAGAGTTCAATCAGTGAGTCAGGTCTCACTTGTGCGAGCAAGTGCATTTAGGAGTTCAGTTCACTTCAGTTTCTTACTGATCAATCACAGTAAACAAATTCATAAGATTAAAGCCCTAGAATCAAATATTAATCAAAAGAGCAGAGTGAAAATGTAGACCACAGTCTCTGAATGCATCAGATGCAAATATCCTTCAACTCCATTTATAAAAGAATTTGTTTCTATACTCTTATAATTGTCACCACATTAGGAGGCACAACAAAGGGTAGTTAAAGCTCCCCAATGCATCACCATCACTTGCCACCAACAACACATATACAGAAAAGTGTCGGGAGAAGGCCAGTAAGATCGTAAAGGATTCCACCTACCCTGCTCATGGACTGTTTGTCCCACTCCCATCAGTGAGGAAGCTTCGTAGCATCCATGCCAGAACCACCAGACTCAAAAACAGTCAATTTCCCCAAGCAGTAAGGCTGATCAACACTCTACCTAATCCACCCCTCCACACCCCCACCATCATCATGTCCTGTCTATCACTCTATGTACAGACACTCCTGTACTTAGCATCATTTTATGGAGCTACAATCAAACTCTGTATTTAACTGTCTTATGTACTTCTAGTATATTTATTGTATTTTTTATTATTGTTATGGTCTTTATGCTAACTGTGGTTTTTTTATGCTCCATCAGATTGGGAGTAACACATACACCGAAGGATGATGACAGCCAATCTAAAAATCTTGATCTTCATGTATAACATTGTTGGGTTAAGGATGCATAGATAACTGCTCACAGATAAATAGCAACAAGTAACAACTGAGATCAATATATTTTCAGTTTTAAGGAAAAATGACATTCAACTATTCTTAAGTTGCACGTGTGTGTAAAAATTGGGCTTCTGAACAGAGCAGAAAGAGCCAGTAGGCTACAGGATAACCATGCAATGAAACTGAGAAGCATTCATGAGAGCAAACCCAGTTCGAACTCCGATTTCACTCATCAAAGAATATAACAAAACTGGACTCCAAGAGTATACAACACTGGCTTTCAGATGAATATGCAGTGAATGGAGGGATATGGATCAAAGTACGAAGTTCAAAGTAACTTTATTATCAATATCACCAAATTCTACCCTGATATTCACTTTCTTGTGGGCAATCACAGTAGAACAAAGAAATATAATCAAATAAACAAAAAAACTACAAATAAAGACTGACAATGTTGCCATAGAAATGCAGCATCCATTAACAAAGATAATCACTAATAAGGCCATGCTCTTTTCTCACTGCTGCCATCAGTTAGAAAGTACAAATGCCACAGGACTCACACCACCAGATTCAAGAACAGTTATTACCCCTCAACCATCAGGCTCTTGAAATAAAGGGGATAACTACACTCATTTAAAGACTCTTTTATTTTGTTATTTCATGCTCGTTATTTATTGCTGTTTATTTATATTTACATTTGCACAGTGTGTTGTCCATTGATCCTGTTTACAATTACTATTCCACAGATTTGCTAAGTATGCCCGCAGAAAAAGAATCTCAGGGTTGTAGATGGTGACATGTATGTACTCTGATAATAAAGTTTACGTTTACTACTCAATCATTAGGCTCTTGAACCAAAGTATGTAGCTTCACTTAACTTCTCTTGTCCCATTACTGAAAGGTTCCCACAACCTATGGACTCACTTTCAACTCATGTTCTCAATATTTATTGCTTATTTATTTATTTGTTTGTTTGTTTATTTATTTTATTTTTTTATTTACCATTTGTTGTCTTTCCCACACTGGCTGAACACCCAAGTTGTTGCTCTCTTGCATTAATTCTATTATAGTTATTACTCTATTATGAATTTATTGTGTATGCCCACAAGAAAATGAATCACAGGGTCGTATATAGTGACACACATGTACTTTGATAATAAATTTTCTTTGAATGTTGAACTCTAGAGCTCTTGAAAGTGAATCCATCAGTTGTGTCCAGTAACCAGTGTGGTGGTGAGTGAAATTGTCCACTCTGGTTCTGGAATCTGGTGGTGACAGACCTAAGATTCCTGTACCTTATTACTGATGGTAGTAGCGAGAAGAGATCATGGCCTGGATGGTGGGGTTCCTTGATAATGGATCCTGCTTTCATGCATGCAGAAGAGATTTTGTTTAAGTTGGTACTGTGTTTAGCACAGACATTTTGGGCCAAAGGGCCAATTCATGTGTTGTACTGTTCTGTGCTTGATGTACGTGCAACACTGCGCAAATCGTATGCTCTATAACGCTATAATCACCCACTCACATCTCAACCAGGTGCACCGTACCTGGCATTGGAGAGGGTCCAGAGGAGGTTCATAACAATGATTTCAGGTATGAAAGGATTATCATATGAGGAACATTTGATAGCTCTGGGTCTATACTTGCTGGAATTTAGAAGGATGAGGAAGGATCTCATTGAAACCTTTCAAATGTTGAAAAGCCTAGACAGAGTAGATGTGGAAAGGATGTTTCCCATGGTGGAAGAGTCAAGAGGGCACAGCCTCAGAACAGAGGGCTGTCCATTTAAAACAGAAATGCGGAGAAATCTCTTTAGCCAGAGGGTGGTGAATTTGTGGAATTTATTACCACAGGTAGCTGAGGAGGCCAGGTCATTGGGTATATTTAAGGCAGAGCTTGACAGGTTCTTGATTGGACATGGCATTAAAGGTTACAGAGAGAAGGCTGGGAGTGGGATCAGCCTTGAATGAATGATGGCGCAAACTCGATAGGCTAAGTGGCCTATTTCTGCTCCTACGTCTCATGTCTTAAGGTCTAAAACCTTTAATAAAGGTTTTTATTAAAAACTGAAAATGTTGGAACAATTAGAAATCTTCTCATCTGTGGAAAGAGAAACAGAGATAATGTTTCAGGACACAGATCCTTCATCAGAAGTGGAAATGTGAGAAAACAAGGTAAGGTGATGAAGGATCTTTGATCTGAAACAGTAACTGCTGCTTCACCTGCTGAGTCTTTCGACATTTTGATGTTTTTTTAAAAATTTAGATTTCCTGCATCTACTGTTTTTAATTATCAATCAATAAATTTTTAATGTACTTCAAGCTTTTCTCACCCCTAATATGATTATACCTCCTGATGTTTGCAAGCTACCAGAATTAATAAAAGTATGTACAGTATAATTCCTACAATTCAACTCTTTGCAATTTTTGAAGTTCATTCTGCAATTAATACCAGTCATGAATTGAGGATATTATATGGGCCACTGCCCTGAAACCTGGTATCATTTCCAAAGCAAATTGGGAAACTAGAGGAGGGAGGGGTGGCTAGAGGTATGAAGATGCTGGAGGGGTCAAATATACACCTTTAGCTATATACCTGAGTTAAAACAGGTAAAAGGGTATGGTGCCTGGTGATCTGTATATTATACTCTGAGGTGATTTTAAAAAGCCTTGCAACACTTCTTTGATAACAATGAATGAAACTGGAAATAGTTAGAAACAAGAAGTTATAGAGTCATAGAGCACTACAGCACAAAGCAGGAATTTCGGCCCATCTAGTCTGTGCCACACTATTAGTCTGCCTAGTCCTGTCGACCTCCACTTGGATCATACCCATCCCGTCCGTTGCCTATCCAAATTTCTCTTAAGTGTTTAAGTCAAATCCACATCCACCACTTCTGCTGGCAGCTCATTCCACACTCTCACCATGCTCTGGGTGAAGAAGATGAATATGAGGGACACTCATGTTCTCCTTAAACATTTCACCTTTCATACTCAATCCATGACCTCTAGTTGTATCTCACCCAACCTCAGTGGAAAAAGCCTGCATGTTTATTTACACCTCTCATAATTTTGTATACCTCTATCAAATCTCCACTTATTCTCCTGCACTCTAGGGAATAAAGTCCTAAACCGTTCAACTTTTCCCAATAACTCGGGTCCTCAAGTCCTGGCAATATTCTTGTAATCTTTCTCTGCCCTCTTTCAATTTTATTGATATCTATCCTGTAGGTAGGTGACCAGAACTGCACACAATACTCCAAGTTGATTGAAGGAAGTCCTGAAATAAGAACAGTTCTTCATGAATTTGATGTTGTGTTCCTTAAAGTGACAAAAATAATTATGGGCTATAAATATACACAAGAAATTCTGCAGATGCTGGAAATCCAAAGCAATGCTCACAAAATGCTGGAGGAACTCAGCAGGTTAGCCAGAGTCGACGTTTCAGGCTGAGATCCTTCTTCAGGTCTGGAGAGGAAGGGGGAAGCCACCGGAAACTGGTTATAATTTGCTTTATTGACTATAAAACACTTTTAAGCATCTTAAGATGCTTAAGTTTACAACCTCAGCTTACTGAGGGCTCAATGGGAGATGTAATTCACCATACTTGTGTGTTGCTGTCAGAGATCCCATGACTTCCAGCAGAAAACATTTGAATTGACTCAGCCGTGCCTGAAGAGTTTAGTATCAGAGATTTTATGGTGATGGACTGATGGAATCCATTACCCATCTTTACTACAACCATCACTTTGAATCTACTTAAAATGACCTAGCGGAAGAAAAACTCAGCTGCTTGGTCCGTTGAAGTAATGCGTATAAATATACAATTGACACGCTCTACTTGGCAGCTGCTATGGCCAGACATGACCCACCGGCGCAGCAGAGAATCAGTGTATAAATATCACCCTATTCATGCCATGAGGCCTCACCTCTTTTCTCTACAGGAGAACATAAGTAAAGGACCAATTGCAAACTATAAATTGTAAATGGCTGCACGGTACCATAACAGTTAGTGAAACGCATTACCGCCCCTGTAACCACAGATTGAGGTTCAATTCCCGCCGTTACCTGGAAGGAGATTGTACGTTCTTCCCTTGACAGTGTGGGTTTACGCTGGGTGCTCTGCTCTCCTGCCACATTCCAAAGATGTATGGATCAGGGTCAGTAAATTGTGAGCATGCGATGTTGACGCCAGGAGCGTGCCAATACTTGCAGGCTGCCCCCAGTACATCCTCCGACTGTGTGGGTCATTGACACAAACAACACATTTCATTGAACGTTCCGACGCCCAAATGCAACTAGGTGACCACTTAACCTATTAACCTTCTTTGGAACATGGGAGGAAACCGGAGCATCCAGAGAAAACCCAGAGAAGCTCACGAAGATCCATGCCATCACAAAAGCTCAGCACAGACTGCACCGGAAGTGGGAATTGAAGCTAGGTCTCTGGCATAAGCAAAGTGAATGGAGTTAAGGAACCGACTTGTTTCAGATGATTGATCCTGCAACTGGCTGAAGGGGGAGAATGGCCCAAGAAAGACTCAGGTCTTCCTTGAATCAATCTACAGAACAGGCATTTTCCCTATTCAAAGCCCTCTGCCCTCAATTGCCTCTTCCTCATTAGCTGATTTACAAGGACCCAACAAGGCTTGCTCAAACACTGCCCACCTTCACTGACAAGATGGATTTGAGAACCTGGGGCATGCAGGTCTCATTATGATATGCTGTATCGTTTAAAAAAAAGCCCTCTTCTTGAATCTATCTCCCTCCTTACACCTTGGTGTGGGGCTAAAATAAACATTAGGATAGTGTTGGCAAATTTTTAAGACACCAATTCTGTAACCTCCTTAAATAGAATATTCAAAAATTACTGATTTTACAGGAAGGGACATACATCCTTCCCCCATCTGCAGTACGTAGGCAGGGCTTCACCAATGGCTGAAGCTATTCCAAGATTGTAACTGATAATTTAGGAACTGTAAACAAGGCAGAAGAATCAGTGCCTTATAATAATCACAACATCTCACAGACAGATGCTCTCAAGCATATTCAGTAACAGAGTCATACGCAATACCACACACCTGCAGCTCCCACACACCAAGCCTGAACACACACTCAAAAAATCTTGCAGAGAGTTTGCAAGTTGGGGTAAGAAATGGGGGGTCAGAATCCAAGGCTGTGTTATTACTGTCAAATGTTGACTACACTCATGACTCTGAGTCAGAGTGTGGTGGGTGGATATCCCACTCCTAAAGAACATCATCCTGCTTACAACTTCCTACCCAATTACGAGGAGGAGTTTTACTTTTGCAAGTGTCGTCATTGATGAAAGAGGGAGTGAAACAAAGTTTTGCCAGATTGATTACTGAGATGGCGGTGATTGTAGAGTCAGGAAGGTTAGGGACCTAATCTTGCTTGAGTTAAGGAGAATTATAAATAATCTTGAGCAACATTTTGCATCAGACTGGACTGAGATAATATGAAGTTCAAAGTTCAAAGCACAAATTGAAGAGAGCATTGAAATGTGGGGACCATGGAAAACATCCTATCCTGATGCACCTAATCATTCCATCATACATTTTTATTTCATCCATTGAGATACAGCCATGCTGCCCAGCAACCTCCCAATCTAATCTTAGCCAAATCACAGGACAATTTACAGTTCAATGACTAACTAACTTACCAATTGGTACGTCATTGGATTGTGGGAGGAACCTGGAGCATTCAGAGGAAACGCACACAGTCATGGGGAGAATGTTCAAACTCCTTACAGACGCTGGTGGGAATTGAACCCAGGTCACCTGCACTGGGAAGTGTTGTGCTAACTGCTACGCTACCACGCCACCCATGAAATTAAACGTCCCTGGCAATGTATTCTGCACACTTACCACTCTCTGTGTAACAAACCCACCTCTGACATTCCCCTATGCTTTCTGCCAATCAACTTAAAAATATGCCCCTTTGTATAGCCATTGCCATCCTGGGGAAAAGGCACTGGCTGTCCACTCTGTCTATGCCATTTAACATCGTGTACATATTTCCAAGATGGCGGCACGACGCAGCTTGCAGCGGCCACTCCGGATCTGATTATCTGTTATTTGTGAAGTGGGGTGCCGTGCGCAATCATAATCGATTGAAAACGGACGTGGGAGCACGGAGGAACATCGGGAAATCTCCAGGAAGACCTTCTTCGTTGCTGCTGCTTCTGTGAGGTCCAGGACTCTGCTGGGAAGAACAGGCCCCCAGTCCTCGGGGTCGCGTTGCCGATGGCCGTTGGCGGGGCTGTCTTAATACGCTCGGCAGAGGATGGTGCTCGGAGAAGCTGTGCCGGAGGGGATGGTCGTCGGCTCAGAGGTTCGACAGACTCGGAGTCTGCTGCGGTCAGGTGGCTTTCACTGTGTGCTGTGTCTGCGAGGCTGGGTTTGACGGAGCTTTCATTGTGTGCTGCGTCTGCGAGGCTGAGTCGGGCGGCGCCGTGGAAGTCCATAGTGGGGGTATTCCCTTCTGCCGCCGGCGTGGGATAGCGAGTCTGTCGGAACCCTGGGGACTTGTGGAAACTGAGTGTTGATTTCTTTTGAACTTATAGTCCTTTAACATCTTTGGACTATTTTTACTGTGCCCATGGTCTGTTTTTTATCAATTATGCTATTGTTTGCACTGTTGTAACTATACGTTGTAACTATGTGGATTTGTGCAGGTCTTGTAGCTTTAGTTTTTGGTCTTGTTTGTCTGGTGGATTTGGAGCTCCTTTCCGGGGAACGCGCTAAGACGGTAGCGCGATATTAATACACAGCAGCCTCTCCGGACTCTGGACTGGGGATTGCCAAACGCTATATGGATTTTCTAGTGTAGTCTGTTTTGTCGTGTGCTTTTGTGATATCATTCTGGAGGAACATTGTCTCATTTTTTATCTGCATTGCATTTGTGGTTTCTAAATGACAATAATCTGAATCTTAATCTGAATCTGAATCTTTAGCAAGTCACCTCCGAAGAGAAAAGCCCCAACTTGCTCTATCTTTCTTCATTAAGACACACTCCCAAACCCAGGCAGCACCCTGGTGAATCTCCTCTGTACTCTCTCAGAAGCTTCCACATCCTTTCCATAATAAGGTGACTGAAAATGAACTCAACACTCCAAGTGTGGTCTAACCAGAGACATACATGGGTGGAGAAAAAGAAACAGGAGCAGGAATTTGTCATTTGGCCCCATGTCACTGCTTTTCCATTCAGCAGGTCATCTCTGCCCTGCTATCTTGGAAGGGAAGGGGATCTCAGGAAGGAGCGGTAGGTAGGTAGTGAGGTGATGCTGAATTTGGTGTTGAAGGGCAGGATGGAGGCATAAGCAAAACCAAGCCAAATATTTGATGAGAACTCTCTTGTAGAAAGTAGAAAGTTACCCCTCAACCATCAGCCTCTTGAACCACAAAGGACAGCTCGTCTCGCCCCAACACTGAACTGATTCCACAACCTATGGACTCATTTTTAAGGATTCTGCAACTTGTGTTCTCAATATTTATTACTTATTTTTTTTCTTTTGGTATTTGCACGGTTTGTTGGTGTTTGTACATTGACTGTTTGTCTGCCTCTGTAGTTTACAGTTTCTTGTTGATTCTCATGTGTTTTTGTATCTACTATGAATGCCTGCAAGAAAATGAATCTCAGGGTTGTATCTGGTAACGTACATGTACTTTGATAATAAACTTATTTTGAACTTTTGAACTTATTTGCATGTGACTTGTGCGCCAAGGTGCCAATCACTCTGTTTCCCATTATGTTTCGGATAAACTTAATTTGCAAAGCAAATATATTGTACCATGCAGGAGAGTTTCAGACCCATTATCAAGTTATTAGTTAATTGTGGGATCTTGTTGTGTGTTAACAAACAATAAACACAAGAGATTCTGCAGATGCTGGAAATCTTGAAAATATACACGAAATGCTGGAGGAACTCAGCAAGTCGGGCAACATCTATGGAGGGAAATAAACTGTCAACTTTATGGGTGAAATTTGACTGCTAGGGTTATCAGTTGATGATGAGGCCAAATTCAGGTTGGAGGAGCAATACCTTACATTCCGTGTGGATAACCTCCATCCTAATGGCACGAACATTGATTTCTCTAACTTCCAGTAATCTCTCTTCCCCATCTCCCTTCACTCTTTTTCCATTCCCATTCTGATCTCAGTCTCACCCCTCCTCTTCTCCTCACATGCCTGTCACCTTCCTCTTGATCCCGTCCTTCTTCCCT
Source organism: Hemitrygon akajei (assembly GCF_048418815.1). NCBI lineage: Eukaryota > Metazoa > Chordata > Chondrichthyes > Myliobatiformes > Dasyatidae > Hemitrygon > Hemitrygon akajei. The sequence continues at coordinate 34,952,986 of NC_133138.1, read as the reverse complement.
TTTATCCTATGGTCCAGTGTCCTCTGCAATCAGATGTCTTCTTCTTCAGCTCTTTATCTCTTCCACCTATTGCCTCCCAGTTTATCACATCAGAAGAGTGCAGCAGAGATTTACATGGATGCTGCCTAGATTGGAGATCATGCCTTATGAGGATAGGTTGAGTGGGCTAGGGCTTTTCTCTTTGGAGCGAAGAAGGAAGTAGCTTGATAGGGGTTTACAAGATCAGGTGGACAGCCAAAGATTTTGGCAGGAAAAGATCACTTGCAGACCCTTGTCAGCTTGGATTGGCAACAACATCTCCTCCACAATTACTATCAATACAGATGCACCACAAAGCTGTGTGCTTACCCTACTGCTCTGCTCGCTTTACACTTAAAGTTCCAATGCCATGTTTAAGTTCACTGCGACACCACTGTTTTTGGTCAAATCAAAGGTGGTGACTTATCAGCATGTAAGAGGGAGATCAAAAATCCGGCTGGGTGGTGCCAAAACAACAACTTCTCACTCAAGTTCAGCAAAACCAGAGAGCTGATTATTGATTATAGGAGGATGAAGAGGTCTATGAGTTCCTGTTTCCTGTCTGTTGTGTACAAAGACTGTCCTTTCTCTGCATGGAGAGAAGTTCTTATGTTGCCTGATTTTTTGAAGGAGTGGGGTAAAGAAGCCAAACTAAGGAGGAATTAAATTCAATCATCACAGTCCAGTGAGAGTTGTTTAAAGTCTTCTGGATTTTGTTTACCTCTATTGCTTGCACAACTTGTTTTTTCTCTCTGAACATTGGGTGTTTGATGGTTTTCTTTTTTTCATGGTTTCTATTGGGTTTCTTTGCTTTGTGGCAGCCTATAAGGAGAGGGATCTCAAGGGTGTATAGTGTACACATATTTTGATAATAAATATACTTTGAACTTTAGCAATGAAAGGAATCTATTGTTGAGCATGATATTTTGGATAGGTAATGTAGGATCAGGCTTGACTTCTTTTAATCAGATTCCTTTGAGGTTGTGTGGCTTACTGACAAATAAGAACCGTTTTAGGGCAGCACGGAAGAGTCGTGGTTAGAACATTGTGTACATTGCCAGCAGTCACCAGTCAGTGTTCAATTCCCACCGCTGTCAGTAAGGAGCTTGTATGTTCACCCCATGACCCGTTTTCTCCCATGTTCCCAAGACATACAGGTTAGGGTTGCAGTTGTGGGCGTGCTGTGTTGGCATCGGAAGTGTGGCAACAATTGCAGGCTGCCCTCAGCACCACCCTCACTGATTTGCTTTGACACAAAATGGTGCATTTCACTGTATGTTTTGATGTTTCACTCTTCACTGACCGGCTAAGCTTTCATCTGATTTCCTGTTCTGTGGACTGCAAGCCTGATGAATCACCTGCTGTTTCTTCAGTGCAAGTGCCTCCTACCTCAATACACTCTCCTTCAGAAATGCAGCCAATTTAGTCAAAGACCCCTCCTCCCACTCTAGTTATTCTCTCTTTACCCGCCTCCCAGTGAACGGACGAAGTACCAAGCACCACCACCAAGGATAGCTACTACCCTGCTGTAGAAGGATATGGAACAGGATAATGGATTTTACCTAGTGCAGTAAAATGGATTGCTTCAGATTCAGATTTATTTATCACATGTGCATCGAAACCTACAGTGAAGTGTGCCCATTGTGTTTACAACTGCCACACCCAAGGATGTGTTGCGGGCAGGGCCCGGGTGTTGCCAAACATCCCGGCGCCAGCTTAACATACCCATGATGTTCTGCAGAACAACACAACCGGGATCAACGATGGCAAATCAAAACGATAACAGGAAAAACAGCCCTTTTCCTCTCCCTTGCACCTCTGCAGCCACTCATTCCCTCACCCCACCCCACCGCTCCCTCTCACGTACCCAGAGAGACGTCCAATCCCGGCACAGGCTACCTCAGGGTCTCCAGTCATTGCCTCCACATCTGCAGACTCACAGGGATTGGGCTTCTAACTTCAGATTTCACCACAGGATGCCGGTCACTGGTTTGACCTTCGGGCCTTGTTATGACCCTTGCACCTTGCTCGCATACACGGTACGCTCTCTGTAACTCCAGTGCTATTCTGCATTCTTTGTTTGTTATACGTTTTCACTTTACAATACACTGATCTAATGAAATAATATGTATGGATGCCATGAAAAACAGTTTTTTACTGTACAGTGGTACAGTACTGTGCAAAAGTCTTAGGCACATGTAAATTGCTAGGATACCTACCTACGACTTTTGCACAGTGCTATAGTAATTTTATGTATTGCGCTGTATTGCTGCCGCAAAAAAAAACATGGCGTATATGAGAGATGATAGACCTAATTCTCATATGGGTCTCTATTGTGGACTGAGAGTGGAAAGGGGCAGGGAGAGGGGAATCATGGGTGGGAAAAGAGGGAAGGGAGAGGGGGGAGAATGGAAAAACACCAGAGAGACATCCTGTAATGATCATTAAACCAATTGTTTGGAATCGTGTGATCTTGCCTGGTTTCTCAGATCTGGATGTGTCTGCGCCCACGCCCACTCCCCTGCCCCTAGCACTCATTCTCTGCCACCTGTCCCACACCCCTCCAGCACTCCACCCTCACCACTCCCTACATCCTTTGCTCGCACCAGATTTACAAACTGCTCTTCACTCCACATTGACAAATACTGTACAGTGCAAAAGTCTTAGGGGGGGGGGGGGAGTGGTGTGTGTGTGTGTGTGTGTGTGTGTGTGTGTGTGTGTGTGTGTGTGTGTGTGTGTGTGTGTGTGTGTGTGTGTGTGTGTGTGTGTGTGTGTGTGTGTGTGTGTGTGTGTGTGTTGTATGAGAGTTTAAATGTCTGTGTGTGTGTTTTTCTGTATGTGTTTCCACGTGTGTGTGCAAGTGCATGCGCGCCCAAGACATTTACACAGTACTGTACATGACAATAATAAACCAATGACCATTCAGATTAGACGTTATGGTTTAAAGATAAAGTAAAGCACGGTAATCCCCATCACCCAGGACATGCCCTCTTCTCATTGCTGCTATCACAGAGAAGATACAGGAGCCTGAAGGCACACACTCAACGATTCAGGAACAGCTTTTTTCCTTTTGCCATCCGATATCTGAATCGACATTGAGCCCACGAACACTACCTCACTACTTTTTTGCACTAATTTAACTATTTTATGTTTATTTACTGTAATTCAGTTTTTGCATTTACTTCCTGTATTGCAATGTACAGCTACTGCAAAAACAACAAATTTCATAACAAGAATATAAAATCATGAGAACTAGGAGCAGGAGTAGTGCCATCTGTCCCGTCGAGCCAGCTCTGCCTTTCAATAAGATCATGGCGGATCTGCCCATGGACTCACCTCCACCTACCTGCCTTTTCCCCATAACCCTTAATTCCCCTACTATGCAAAAATCTATCCAACCTTGTCTTAAATATATTTATTGAGGTAGCTTCCACTGCTTCATTGGACAGAGAATTTCATAGATTCACTACTCTCTGGGAAAAGCTGTTCCTCCTCATCTCCATCCTAAATCTACTCCCACTGAATCTTGAGGCTATGTCCCCTAGTTCTAGTAAAATGCTGGAGATATTAAGCCTGATTCTGATAACAGTCCCCCGATGTGTGTTTAAACATCCACTTCCCTCTCCACAGTCATCCATTTAACAAGCCTCTTATTGCTTGTTCACTTACTGGGGCACTGTTGCTTAACTTCCCCCAAGGAAAAGTCAACACCCTACATATTAATCAATGGAACTTTGTCGAAACGTCTCAATATCTTGTGTTACGTACCCCGTAACTGGGTCACTTACCTGCAAAGATAGAGAGGTCCGTTGAAGTCTGATGGTACCATTTTTAACAGTATTTATTGATAAAAATACACAAAAATAATATCAATGCAAACATACAGATAATATACGTCGTCAATACTAAATCTAAAAGCGCGGGTATAGTAATAATCAATAAGAAATAGCTCTGTCATTGTCTAGGGGATAATGTATTGTCCGATGGAAATATAAAAGTCACTCAAGTTCATGCAGGCTGCAACCTTTGGTTGGAGTCAAGAGAGAGAGAGATTTTGGGAACTTGCCCAATTTGTCCTTTCTATGATGTCGATCCTTCGAAATGTCGTCGGTGTCCTTTTCCTTTTAGCTAAGCCGTCTTCCGTGGTCAGTCCCACCAATTCCGAGGCAAATGGAAAAGGACGCACGTGGGCTTTCCACCGGCTGTCGCTATTACGCTGTCACGGGATTTCTAGCGTTTCTCCTGGTGCGTCTAAAGGGGTTGTTCCCCAGACCCTCTTTTATCCTTACTCACGGGGTCTCAGATGTCAATCAGATTGGGATGATGCCATCCCCCAACCAGTCCACGTTACTCATTCCTTGAGGGCTTCGATGAATAGCACAGTGCTCAATACACAATTCAGTCTCCAAGAGACAATGGCCGTTTCCCATGGCTTTGTATCTTTGAGGGGCCAGGACATTCCAAACCCCTTGTGGATTCTGCGTGTCTCTCTCTCATTTCCTGGGTCTCCTGACCTGAATTAATAGCGATCTTGCGATTCTCAAAAAGGAGGGGGCTACTTTGTACTCTTCGGCCCCTCAGAGTTGGGGCACAGGCGTAACACTTGGTACAGTACACGTGCTGAGCAGGACAACGGAGAGACATCTGACCACACATATACTGAAGCAACAGATATCAGCCGGAGTACTGTCACTGCTGCAAGACGCAGTGAAGGAGAATGAGGAGAAGCAGTGGCAGTGAGCTCTGGCCAACATTAGAAAAATTAAGCAGCATTGGGCCTCTTCAGAGGCTCCCTGCCTTAGGTATCCCAACTACATATAAAGGGAAGGAGAGGAAATAACTAGGAAGTTAGCCACTGAAGAATGAGATAAAAGATACAGAGGGTTTGAACCCAAATGGGAAATGTATTGACCTCCACTTCCAAAAAATAGTTTCATTTATTTCAATGGAACTGAATTTCAGAAGCAGTGATCCTTACCAAATCTTGTTTCTGGTACATGCAAGAAGAACGTATTGATTTTTTAAAAATTTATGGATATAACACAGTAGCAGGCTCCTCTGACCCCATGAGCCTGTGCTGCCCAATTACACCCATGTGACCAATATCCCTTTGTACTAACTCGTACGCCCTTGGACAGTGGGAGAAAGCCTCAACACCTAGAGGAAACCCACGCGGTCACGGGGAGAACGTACAAACAACCGCGGGAATGGAACTATGGTCGCTGGCACTGTGATAGCGTTACACTAAGCACTGTGCACCTGTACTGTCCTTTATCCAACCAAGCTTGGCCTAGCATCAATCAAAAGAGAAGGGGAGGCCTGCCCTTCAACATTCCTTTCAAGACAGCCTGAATAACTTTGCACATTTTACTCCATATTCCACATCCATCCTTTAAGGCATAACTTTATTTGCTATTTATTTATATATTATTTCTCCTTTTTATATATTTTTTTATTTTCTAAATTGTTTAATTTTGTTGCTTGTTGTTGCATGTTACTCCCTGACCGACACACCAAAGGAAATTCCTGACACATGTAAATGTACAGGATGAATAAAACTGATCCTTGATTTCTCGATCCTGAACCTAACTGGGATTAGCGGCTTTTCCTCCTACTTTGCCAGGGTTGAATACCCTGCTGAGCCTTACAGAACAGTTCACACAAAGATAACTCAGGTGCTTAGCAAGTGCCAATTTAACACTGAGAGACCGCTATTTCAGATGGACGTGGAGAACAAACAAGCAAGAATGCTCATTTAATATTTTCCAAAGAAAAATCGGATTCCAGAAGCAGTTTTAGTATCACTGGAATATGTCGTGACATTTGTTGTTTTGTGGCAGCAGTACAATGCAATACGTAGGAATAGAAACTATAAATTACAATATGTGTATTGTAATACAATACACACACACACACACACACACGCACGCACGCACGCACACACTTTTATATATTTATAAATTAAGTAAATAGTGCCAAAAAGAGAGGCAATCAAAAACTTAAGTATTCATGCTTTCATTGTCCTTTCAGAAATCCGATGGCTCAGAGGAAGAAATTGTTCCTGAAACATTGAGTGCGTCTTCAGCAGCAGTACATTATAAAGCATAATATTAATTGCATTAAAAAATACATTTTTCCAAAGTTAACTAATAGTGCAAAAATTAATGAGGTAGTGTGCATGGGTTCATGTACCATTCAGAAATCTGATGGCAGGGGGAAGAAGCCGTTCCTAAAATGTTCAGAGTGTGTCTTCAGGAATTTACCATTTCCAATGCATTTGTGTAAAATGCAATAATTTGTTTAATACTAAAAGCGCTCTGATAATGCCTCCTTCGACCTTTTGATTCCCAGATCTATCCCATCTAAATGGTAATCACTCTCTACAGCACGCCATTATCTATTAAAGTGCACAGGGCTGATATCTTAGGTCACATAAGCTGCTTTCACACTGCAGCTCCATTACTTTGGATTCAGAAGGATTGTGCGACAGTTCCCAATATAGCCACTAATAACTGCCAGTCCCTTAACCCCGTGTAGAATCAAAAAGCCTCTTGCGCATCTTAGTTCTAAGATGATTCAAGAAAACAATTTGCTTTGCAGCCAGCGAGATATTTCATAGATGCAGTCACAGCTGTAAGGTAGGAAACACATCAGGCTTTTTGCCAGTTGCCACGTCTCTCAATCAACGGTGGAGCTGTTCGTAAGACATCGTGACTTGTCATAGTCAGCAATAATCTGCTTTTTAGATGCTGTGTGATGGACAAAAATTCTCCAGGGTACTCAGGTTTATCTCCCCTGTTCTCCTTTGAATTAACACCATGCAATCTTTATGAGAGATATCTTTAGTTGGAAAAGGTCCAGAGGAGTTTCACTGGAATGGTCCCAGGAGTGAAAGGGTTAATATATGAGGAGTGTTTGATGGCTCTGGGCCTGTACTCGCTGGACTTTAGAAGAATAGGTTGGGGGGGGGGGGGGGAAGGATCTCATTGAAATCTATCAAATTTTGAATGGCCTAGATAGAGTGGACATGGAGAGGTTAATTCCTATAGTGGAGGAACCTAGGACCAAATGGCACAGCCTTAGAATTCAAGGATGTCCCCTTAGAATAGATGTCCTTAGCTGGAGCTGGCAAATTTGTGGAATTCATTGCCACATACAGCTGTGGAGGTCAAGTCATTGGGTGTATTTAAAACCGACATTGATGCTCTTGATTAGTGAGGATGTCAAAGGTTATGGGGAGAAGGAAGGAGAATGGGGTTGAGAGGAATAATAAATCAGTCATAATTAAATGCTGGAGCAGACTCTGTGGGCCAAATGGGCTAATTCTGCTCCTCTATCTTATGGTATTTATGTCTACTTTAGAAGGCAGACAGGGTCCCTGGTTTATCATCTTAAAGTTTTTTAAAGGTGATCTTTATATGTTGCATGTATATTGAAACATCAAATCATACAGTCAAATGCATCGTTTTCATCAACAATCAACACAGCCTGAGGATGTGCTGGGGCAGCCCTCAAATGTCACCATGCTTCCAGTGTCCACAACTTACACACCCGAACCCGCACATCTTCTCTATAAGAATGCAGGAGGAAAGCCATGTGGTCACAGAGGGAATGCACAAATTCCTTGCGGGACAGCAGTGGGAAATGATCCCCAGCTCTGATCGCTGGGTGCTATAAAGCATTACACTATCCGCTACATGACCCTGCTGCTCTATATCATATACTCTGTGGAAAAGGCAGCACATAGAGGCATTTACCACTCCATCACTACTGTACTAGGGAAGCATCCTGCACAAAACAGACAGAGAGAGACACGGGAGCAACAGAAGAAAAAGACTGCTGGAGGAACTCAGCATGCCAGGCAGCATCTCAGAATCAGAATCAGGTTTATATCACTGGCATATGTCGTGAAATGTTTGCAGCAGTAGTACATAATAATAAAAATAACTATAACTTACAATAAATATAGTTATATATAAATTAAATAAGCAATGCAAAAAGAGAACAAAATAAAAGGAAAACAGAAAAATAATGAGGTAGTGTTCATGGGTTCTTTGTCCATTTGGAAATCTGAGGACAGAGGGGAAGAAGCTGTTCCTGAATCATTGTATGCGTGCCTTCATGCTCCTGTACCTTCTCCTTGATAGTAGCAATGACAAGATGGAAATTAATGTTAATATTCAGATCGATGCCATTCATCTATACTGCAATTCCGATGGAGGGTCTCGACCCGAAACGTCGACTGTCCATTTCCTTCCATAGATGCTGCCTGACCCACTGAGTTCCTCCAACATGTTTTTATTCAGTGTTGCTTCAGCCCTCCACACTCAGCTGATGTGCCTGACATCTTAGATCATCTGATTTAGACACAAAACTCACACCACCAGGAAGACCAGCAAGGGCCCCCAATTCTTGGTCAAGTTCCCTAAAAGCATGGGGTGGGACTGAATGGACGAACAGGATGAGATCAGACTGCGATGCACACCATAGCTGCAAAGCCTAACCCTGCTGAACCCTGATGTGAAGCAATTGATAGAGATTGCCTGATGGGCTGTTCCTGGAAAGGCATGGCTTCTTAGCAGAAGTGATAGAGAGGGAAAAAAATAGTTGTGCCAACTTAACACTTAATATGTATTTATCATTTCTTACCCTTTCCAAAAAGGATTAATCTACTGAACATTGGTATTGACTCATTATTAAAGCAATTCCTTCTTGACATTACGTGCCAACTGTCTCACAGGGAAAAAAAAATTGAAAGAAGTGTTTTGTGAAGCACGCTCACAGTACATAATCCCAGTGTAGCTGTCTCCTTATTTCTTCTGACTTTGGTTCTGGCCTTTCTCTTGCTGTAAATCTCCCTAAGCTTCCTTTATTTCAAATCATTCCTTACTTCCCCGGTGGCGTGTATCTGTCACTTACAATGGGATGGTCAGACTCTCTAAGCTAGGGCCTTGTAAGTCCATCGCCAAGGAAACCAGGTTCAACAATGAGCTTGTCTCCACGGATTTTCTCTGCAGAAAACAGAGACTCGGATGCTTGCGTGTTTGGCTGCACGCCAGTTTGAGGATGTCCTGCTCTCCTATCAGCTAGTGTGGGACGTGGTGCATCAAATTTCTGGACTCCCGCAATTCTGACCTCATATTCATTACTGAATCTAATGCCATGCCTCAGGAAGCTTCACTACATGTTCTTGCTGGTGGATATCTGACGACCATGAATTTGTGCACATAACCTGCGTCAACATGTCCTTGATACATTTCAAGCAGTTGTGACTAAACTTCCCCTCCCAAAGCTATCTAAAATGAATAATTTCCCAATGCCTTGCCCTGCAGTGCAAAGTACAGGATGGATGAAGTTTCCTGAAATCTTGTAGACTCCATCAATGCCTTTGTACACCATGCAAGATTCGACCCGTGATCTTTCAGTAAACTCTCTCACTGCACTCAGTGGCCATTTTATTAGGTAAAACTGTGTGGTCTTCTGCTGCAGCATAAACAGATCCAATAAGCATAGACAACACAATGATAAAAAAGCACAAAAAACACGATAAATATACATTCATATACATATACCTCCTGTAGCTGACAAAGTGGCCACTGAATATATGTTTGTAGTCTTAGCCCATCCATTTCAAGGTTTGATGTGTTGTGCATTCAGAGATGCTCTTCTGTACACCGCAGTAAAGCCCAGTTATTTTGGTTACTGTCGCCTTCCTGTCTGCTTGAACCAGTCTGGCCACACTCCTCTGACCTCTCCCATTGACAAAGCAATTTTCCCTACAGAACTGCCGCTCACTGGATGATTTTTAGCTTTTCACACCATTCTCTGTAAACTCTACACATTGTCGTGAAAGCCCCAGGAGATCAGCATATTCTGAGATACTTAAACCACCCCATCTGGCACCAACAATCAATCAAAGTCACTCGGATCACATTCTCACCCCTTTATAATGTTTGGTCTGAACAACAGCTGAACCTCTTGACCATGTCTGCATGAATTGCTGCCACGTGATGGGCTGATTAGATATTTATTTTACACCAGGTGTACGAGTGTAGCCAATAAAAAGACTATTGTGTGTATATCATTATGTCATTTTCTGCTATGGCAAGGTTTTCTCTGTGCCTCAGTGGGAAAGGTTCAGGACTGTAACTCATGATAGTTGTGAGTTCATGTAGCACACAAGAGGCTAAACATTGAAAGCTTGGAATGAAAGTTCCAAATCAGAATATGTTGGGTGGCAAGGTCGTGCGGTTAGTGCAATGCTTTACAGCAGACATCTGTAAGACAGAGGTTCAATTCCTGCAGCTTTCCATAAAAGCAGCTTTCCACAGTCACGTTTTCCCTGTGACTGTGTGGGCTTCCTCTGAGAGCTCCATTTCCTCCCACAGTCCTAAGGTATACGGTTCAGTTTAGCGAATTGTGGGCAGCGCAGTTCTCACTGATTTATTATTTATTACTTATTAAGATGCTGCATGGAACAGGGCCTTTTGGCCCCTCAAGCCATGCCACCCACAGCACGGAATAGACCACACTGCCCAGTAATCTCCCAATTTAACTCCAGCCTAATCATGGGATAATTTACAACGACCAATTAACCTACCAACAGGTACGTCTTTGGACTGTGGGAGGAAACCCCAGCACCCGGAGGAACCCCATCTGGTCACAGGGAGAACGTACATACTCCTTGTCGACAGTGGCAGCAATTGAACCTGGCTTGCTTGTATTGTCACTAACCACGATGTTATAGTGCTGCGCTGTGATCTGACACAAACGGTACATTTCACAATATTCATCGTACTGTGAAAAATAATGCTAGCCTCTCCCTTTACCTTAAGATTAGCTGTTAATCTTCACTAACATGTATCTGAATTTCACGTGGCATACATTAAGACTACACTTGATATCAAGTCTGTCATTTATCTCTCAATTAATTGCATCGAAACAGTTTATGTCTTCATTTATTTGACATGGGAGCATTCTGTGTGCAACTGACTCCCTCTTTCCCAACCCTGGCAAAGCTTTGAAACGTTCTTCAAGGCTGTGAGCCTGTTGGGAACATCCTGGGGTCAGGGAGTACTGTGTAAGTGGAAGTCTTTGTCATTTTTAATCGAGCCTCCAAATAAATCCAATATATTCATAAAGGAAGTGCCATTCCAGGATGTTGTCCAAGCGACAATATATTTGAGACAATAGATGGAAACAGGCCGCTCTGCCCATTAAGTCCAGGATGGTATCTAGATTCAAGATTCAGGATTGTTTAATGTCACTTTCAATAGATTAGGAGAACAAAATAATTGTTATTCTGGATCCAATTCAGCACAAAAAGCATAATAAATATAAATATGTAAGATAGCTTATATACATGGATGGAATTTATGTCCATTAAGTGATGCTGGGCACAGCAGTGTCTGTACATAAACAAACTCCGAAACGGAATGAAAAAGCAGTGCCGGTGATTTGAAGAGTTTAGTGGGTGGCAGTGTTGATCAACTTTACTGCCTGGGGAATGCTCCATTTCTGCAATCCAGGAGCATTTTCTTCTGTCCCTAACATCCCGACCAGCTTCTCCAGATTCCAGATAGCCCGTATATCAGGAGTATTGTTCCACAGATGTGGTCATAGGCAGGACATGTGAACTCTGCATAGCACCAAAGGCCAAGATTGAAGTCAAGTTGCTGAAGCTATGAAGGAGTAACTCTACTGGCTGTTCCATTGTGTCAACACATTTTCCTTAGCGGCCCTGGGCTAGTGAAAGGCATGCTATCTGGGCCTTCTGCAATGTCATTGAAATTTGCTATGAAACACCACAGCTGCACCAAAAGAATTAAAAACAAGAGATGTTGCAGATGCTGGAAATCCAGAGCAACAGAGGCACAAAATGCCGTAGGAACACAGCAGGTCAGGTAGCATCCACGGAAAGAAACAAACATTCAACGTTTTGCACCGAGAACCTTTATCGGTACGATTGAAAGAGTACAGAGAAAATTTACAAGGATGTTGCCAAAACTTGAGGACCTGAGTTATAGGGAAAGGTTGAATCGGTTAGGTCGTTACTCCTTGAACATAGGAGAATGAGGGGAGGTTTGACAGAGGTATACAAGTTTATGAAGGATATGTAAATGGAAATGCAAGTAGGTTTTTTTCCCCCTGAGGTCACATGAGACTAGAACTAGAGGTCATAGGTTTAGGGTGAAAGATGAAATATTTAAGGGGAACTTGAGGGGGGAATTTATACACACTGCGGGTCATGCAAGTGTGGAATGAGCTGCCAGCAGAAGTGGTGAATGACAATTCAATTGCAACATTTAGGACAAGTTTGGATCAGTACATGGCTGGGAGTGGTATGGAGGACTATGATCAACACCTGCAGGTAGATGGGATTAAGTAGAAAAAACAGTTTGGGCAGACTAGATGGACCAATGGGCCTGTTTCTGTGCTGTAGTATTCTATGATTATGTATCTGTCAGAAAGGAAAGGGGGGCAGAAGTGAGAAAAAGAAGGTGGGACAGGAGGAGGAGTAGTAGTACAAACTGGCATGTAATAGCTGAAACTCGGTGAGGAGGAAGCTGAATGGGTGGGGGAGGGGGATGAAGTGAGAAGCTGGAAGATGACAGGTGGAAAAGTAGAAAATGGTTGAAGAAAAAGGCATTCAATAGAAGAGGAGAGAAAAAGGGAAGCAGGAATTAATGTAATTATGGTGATGCATAACTAGCCATTGTTTGGCCTCAACTACATAAAATGATAGGTGTATAAAGGTACCACCTGTCACTGAGATCTGCTGTTGTCCACCAGGGCCTAAACCATGTCATTACTAACCAATAGCGCCTGTGGGATAACGTCTTTGGTTGCTGGGGCCCACAAGGATTTTACTGCTGACCATCAAAACTTGTAAGGTATTGCCACTAAGGAATATCCTAAGGGTAGGTAGGATATTATACTAGCCCAGGGATATTAATGACCACAGCACTAGACACTGCGATCTGTGGAATCCTGCCATTGGCTTCAAGAACCAGTCACTGGCCATTGCTGGAAATATACTTCACCTGGCAGGATTAGAGAAAACAATGAGCGATGAAAACACTACCCCAGTGGACATGATCGAAAACGATAAAATTTCACCTAAATCAATAGGACGTTATTGATTCTTGCTGGATTAAAGTGGATAGATTAAAAATGTCAGGATTTTGAAATAAGGCCAGTATCACAACCTGCAAAGGCTATTTTAAGAGTGAAATATTTTGCATAACTAGGGACCTCGAAAAAAAAAACTAAAACATAATTTCTCATCATCAACCACTTCTGCAACTTTAATTTATTTTTCAACATAATGGAGACAGACCAGCTACAGACCTGTTCTGCCAGAGATAAGATACTGCTGTATGGACTGGAGTTCAGGACCATTCTACACGGCCTAGCTTCACAGTGCGTACAAGGCTCTGTCTTGTGAATGTAGAACTTCCAAGGCCGTGATAGCATCTTGATATACAAAAGTGTGCAAAAGTCTTAGGCACATGTATACAGCTAGGGTGCCTACTATGTTTGTCAAGGTGAAACAGAGAGCGAGTTTGAAAATCTGACAGGAGTAAAGGATGTTGGAAGTGGCAAGGGAGGAGCATTGCAGGAGGGAGTATGGGACAGGCGTGCTGGGGGGGGGGGGGGGGGTGGGAGGGTGGCGTAGGAAGCAGACACACCCAGCCCTGAGACACCAGGCAATGTTATTTGATTCTATAAAATAAAATAGTTTATAGATCATTACAGGATGTCTCTCTGATGCTTCCTTCTCTCTCCCCTCTCCCTGCCCCACTCTCAGTCCACAGTAGAGACCCATATCAGAATCCGGTTTATCATCATTCACATATGTCATGAAATTTGAATTTTTATTTGGTGACAGGTGTACAGTCCAATACAAAAAATTACTACAGTACTGTGCAAAAGTCTGAGGCAATGCAGCTATATGACTTTTGCACAGTACTGTAGATTAGTACAAAACAGGAACAGATCCTTGGGCCCAAGGGCTCCTCACTGACCGTGATGTGAATCCAAACATATCCTTATGTTCTACACTCAGTGGTCACTTTATTAGGTACACCCATACACCTGCTTGTTAATGCAAATATTTAATCAGCTAATCATGTGAAAGCAATTCAATGCATAAAAGCATGCAGACGTGGTAAGAGGTTCTGTTGTTGTTCAGAATATACATCAGAATGGGGAAGAAATGTGATCTAAGTGACTTTGATTGTGGAATGGTTGTTGGTGCCAGACAGGGTGGTTTGAGTATCTCAGAAACTACTGATCTCCTGGGATTTTACACACAACAGTCTCTATTGTTTTTAGAGAATGGTGCAAAAAACAAAAAGGGATCCAGTGAGCGACAGTACTGTGGGCAAGTACACCTTGTTAATGAGAGAGGATCGAGGAGAATGGCCAGACTGGTTCATATTGACAGGAATGCGACTGTAACTCAAATAACCATGTATTACAACAGCAGTGCGCCAAAGAGCATCGCTGAATGCACAACACTTTGAACATTGAAATGGATGGGCTACCAACATAATACCATAAGCATGCCCTCAATGGCTACTTTATTGGGTACAGAAGGGGCCTAACAAAGTGGCCACTGTATCTTGAAGAAGGGTCTCGGCCAAAGCGTTCACAGTTTATTAATTTCCATAGATGCTGCCTGACCTGCTGAGTTCCTCTAGCATTTTGTGTGTGTTGCTCTGGATTTCCAGCATCTGCAGATTTTCTCCTGTTCATATTACATATATATATATATGTAATATAAAATTGTGATATCTATGCTTATTGTGTTTTCTTATGCTGCAGCAGATCCGGAGTTACTAACATTTTGTTCTCCTTTGCACTCGTGTGCTGAAAAATGACAAACAATAATCTTGAATTCTGAATCTTGGATTAGTGTAGAAGGATGATTGATAGCTGATAATGAGTACAGGGATCTGTTTCTCTGGGAGTTGGCTCTATGTATTAAAACCTGTTGGGCTTGTTGATACTGTTACACACAATTTATTGTGTACCATTTCTATTTGCACAATGAAAATTAGATAGACAAGGGTTTAAAAACTGACTGTGATTTGTACTTAGTAGAATCATTATAATTATCCCTCTCCCAAGTTCTTGGGGAGCACTTTGGAAAGTAGTTTGTTGAGAGTACGTTATCCTGTTCACTGCAATCATGTAAACTGCTAATCATATCATTGACTGCCAGACTGGATTCGTGGGTCTGTGCTCTCTGTTTGGATTAAACAGTTTCATTGTACACATCCGTGACAAGCTCCTTAGTGTTAATCAGGGCCGTTTGGAGGGCAGAGAAATACAGATGTTCATTAGTTGTCGATTATGGAACATGCATCCTAAATTTAATCAGCTTAATTTTAAAAATGCGTATTCAATTCTGTTATTGAGATAATTTTACGATATAAGGAAACACAATGAAAAGGCTAGGATTGTCCTCTGTAACAGACGGCAAAGGGAGAGAAGTCCTGAAATGGGTTTTAAATTACTTTAGGAGAAAATATGGTTTGTAAAGCACAGAAAGGGGCAATTCAGCCCATTGAACCTATGCCGACCCAAAGTGGAGTATTTCATTAAACCCTCCTCCCACTCGTATCCCATAATTTATTTTATTTAGAGATACAGCACAGTAACAGGCCTTTCCGGCCTAACTAGCCTGCGCTGCCCAATTACACCCATGCGACCAATTAACCTACTAACCCGTACACCTTTGGAATGTGGGAGGAAACTGGAGCAGCTGGAAGAAACCCACGCAATTCTGGGGGAGGATTTAAGGTGAGAGGTCCTAGATTGAAGAGGGATCTGAGTGGCAACATCTTCACATAGAGTGTGAAGCACAAATGGAACAATTTAGATGCAGCCTTTTAACAGACCCTTCTGGCCCAATTGCACTCATGTGACCAATTAATGTCCTAACCTATATGCCTTTGGAATGTGGGAGGCAGCTGGAACACCCAGAGGAAACCCACTGCGGTCACGGAGAGCGCGTATCCTTACAGACAGCGGATGAAGTGAACCCAGGTCACTGGCACTGTAAAACTGTTAATAATACGCAAGACAAGCACTTCACTGTATCTTGGTACATGTGGTAATAATAAACCAGCAGCAATAACAATACCACATAAGTGAGGTTTCTCCTCAAACCTCCTTCTGTATCTTTTATTAATAACTTTAAATATAGTCAAGAATCAAGATTCAGATCTATTTATCAGGTGTATGTCAAAGATGTACATTGGTCAAGATGGCGCCAGTGAGCGTTGATTCCTCAGGCGACATCTTCCAGATAGTAAATCGATTCAGTTTTTCTACATCTTCCACTTATTCTTTTTATCTTAATTTTGTTTTTGAAACTATTGGAGCCTGGGACTTAAAGTCAAGTGAGCTAGCACTCTGCTGTCCCCGAGGAAACTCCGGGAGGGAAATGGGAGCACAAGCTACACCAAGGAGAAGCTCAGAGACAAGATGAGGGGCCGTGATCAATTACATTATTCACCAATTAAAGCCTTGAGCAAGATTGAAACATTGAGGCAAATATGGAGGAGAGTGAGCTGTTCTCGGAGAGGCTGCCGGTTCGTGTCGCTTTCTGCGGATCAAGTCTCTGCCCGATGCTCTCGGAGATGTTATTGAAATCCAGAGATTAATGGATTGGACTGTTGTTCATATTGGCCTCTTTCAGTTCTATGTTTTTTTCCTGTTTTCGCTCATTCTTTGTTGCTGATTGGTGGGCTGGAGGTTTGGATGATCTTAGTTTTGGTGCAAGGGAGGGGTTAGGGGTGGTCAAGGTTCAGGAGTTTTTGTTTTCTTTTCGTGTGGTACGGGGTTGATGTCTTTCTTTCAACTACTTATATGGTTTTCTGCATTCTTTGGCTATCTGGAGAAGACACAGATCTCAGAGTTGTATTCTGCATACTCACTTTAATGATAAAAATGAACCTTTGAATCTTTGAAACTCTTTGAACCTTTGAAACATGCAGTGAAATGTGCTATTTGTATTAATAATCAACATAATAAGACATAGCGGCAGAATTTGGCCATTCAGGCCATCGAATCCTGCTCCACCATTCCATCATGTCTGATTCATTTCCCTCGCAAGCCCATTCTCCTGCCTTTTCCCCGTTACCTTTCACACCCTGACTAATCAAGAACCTATCAACCTCCACTTTAAATACACCCAATGACCTGGCCTCCAGAGCTATCTGTGGCAATGAATTCCACAGATTCACCACCTACTGGCTAAACATGCCAGGGGTGTGCTGGGACAGCCCACAAGTGTCACCGCAGATTCCAGCTCCAACGCATCATGCCCACAATACTCAGCAGAACATCAAAGATCACAACAAGCAACAAAACAACAACAGCAAAGCAAACCCAGTCCCTCCCTCACACCTACCCATGCACAGTGCATTGAGGTACAACAATAACAATGTAGTCTTACGTGCAAAAGCTACAGGGAATGAGCAGTACAAGCAAACGGTAAAGTGCAAGATCATAATGAGGTAGATTGTGAGGTTAAGAATCCATGTGCCCTTTCACTAATTCAAGTAGATTCTTGGAGAAAGAGCCCATTCAGCCCATCTTGTTTATGCTGACCACCTATCCCTTTTCTCAGCATTCGTCCAAGGTCTTCTGTTTTATAATTGTAAATTGTCCTGAGATTCGGCTAGGGGAGTTTCTGGACGGTGTGTCTTGAAGGGCCTGAAGGGTCTGTTCTGAGCCGTCTCCCAATAAATAAATAAATAACTAAAGCTTGAGGAGCTGAAAAGACGAAAGGCAATTGGATTACTTACTAATTCATAGACTTGGACCTTATCTGCCTGAGATTACATGAGCAAGAAGAAGAGCAGAAGGAGAATACCATGACTCTTAAACCTAATGAACCATACAGTACTTTCACTGTGGACATACATTGGTCTTAGCTCCTATTCTGTGACAGTTCCTCATCTTAGATTCCTCAATCTTTCATCTATCTCCATGTGAATTACATCTATGCATCTGACCTCACTCACCCTTCTTGACGGAGAATTACGGAGATCTCCTCTAAGAAGAGAGACAATTTATATGCAGCAACAATCTGCTGGAGGTTTTCAGTAGGTCGGCGGTGGGTGAGGGGGAAGGAATTGACAATATTTCGGATCAAAACCCTGCAATAGGGACACATTGATCAGACCAAGGAATTCCAGATCACTGCTTCTGTCCACATAAAAGAAGATTCTCTCCACAACCCCATCTCTATCCTTTGTTCATCACTTTCATTTGGAAATGGGGGCCACTTCCATCCATATACCTGACCCACTTTGGTCCATATTCTATTATGTATAGTTCCTTGTGTCTATATGCTCTTCAATTGTAGGTATAACTTCTTGATCATCACTGTCGTATGAGTGAAAGCATCTCAACATCTACCTTGTTCAAGCTCCCTTAGGATCCCATATGTTTGAATAAGTCACCCTTCATTCATCAACAAGGAATACACATCCAAACTATCTAGCCTCTTTTGATAGGCATGTTGGCAGCCAATCCACTTCCTTCAAAGGAGATTGGTCTGCATTGCTCTTTGAATGTACCTGGAGGTCAATCCCATTTGGGGAAAACCCAAAGGGTAGGGACGAGGTGATAAACTGGCCTAAGCTGACTAAAGTTTGCTAAGCAACAATGTGGGACAGCTCCAAAGACAAATAACTTGCCCAATACTGATATCCAGTGTGTGTCTGAAAAGCTGGGAAAATAGAAAGAGTTAATTTTAGGTTGGAATTAATTTAGGGCCATCAGATTTGCTTGGCTGCTTGGTGACAGATATCCATTTAAAAATTGGGGAGAAAAGGGAAGTTCCTTTGCAGTTGCCATTTTTTACAACAGACCAAGTTAATTATTTTTAAGAGGATGAGTGTGCATGAGGTGTATAAAAGGTTTATTCTGTGTATTGTTATTTTTAAATTTTGTTACTGCTTTTCCCTTTCTACTGTCTCTTTATACTTTTGTTTGGAATGCTCTGTTTGGATGGCATATGAAACAAATGTTTTCACTGTATCGCGGTAAACATGACAGTAATAAACTAACAACTAGTAACCATCGAATTAGATTGGAGCTAAAAACAAACTTTCAGAGGAGCTGGGAGGTACTTAAAGGAGTTGTAGTCACTGCTCTGATATGCTCACCCACTGAAAAATCGGTCACCTGTCTCGGCTCATTACACACAATCCAATCCAATACAGACCCTCCTCTTGTTCGACTATCTACATTTTGATTTAGGAAGCCCTCCTGGATGCAACTAGCAAATAATTTTAATAATTATTATTATAATCACTTAATAATTTTATGTATTTGTTTGTTTTTATTTTAACTTACAGCATTTTTTTGTACTATTCTACTGCCAGTGAATGCCAGCAGAAGCAGTGGAAGTGGGTTCGATTTCAACATTTATGTGTTTGAATGGAGAATCCTACAAAAAGTAACAGGTATGGCCCAGTCCATCACGGGTTAAGCCCTCGCCACCACTGAGCACTTCTACACAAAGCATTGGCACAGGAAAGCAGCAATCATCATCAGGGACCCCACCGCCTTGGCCATGCTCTCTTCTCACTGCTGTCATCAGAGAGAAAGGATAAGAGCCTCAGAACTCACACCACCAGTTCAGGAATATTTATTACCCCTCACCCATCAGGCTCTTGAAACAAAGGGGATAACTTCACTCAACCTCACTTACCCCATCATTGAAATGTTCCCACAAACAATGGCCTCACTTTCAAGGACTCTTCATCTCAGGTTCTCAACATTTATTGCTTAATATTATTTTTTTCTTTGTTTTTGCATTTGCATGATTTGTTGTCTTTTACACACTGGTTGTCCTGTTAGTGCAGCCTTTCATTGATTCTATTAAGGTTATTGGATTTTTTGGGTATGCCCATTAGACAATGAATCTCAGGGTTGTATATGGTAATATATATGTACTTTGAAACTAAACTTACTATGAAATTTTGAGTTTACATTGAACTTTGATTTAAGAGAAGTTTGGTTAGGTACATGGATGAGAGGGGTATGGAGGGCAATGGTCCTAGTGCAGGTCGATGGGAGTAGGCAGATAAATAGATTGGCATGGTCTAGATGGCTGAAGGGTTTGTTTCTATGCTGTAGCGTTCTATGATTCTATGCCACTAAAGTATTTTTATAGTCTTTTTCTTCACAGTTTTCTGTAACAGATATTTAATGTTCTGTGCTCGTGTATGAATCTTCTTGCCTTTTTACCGTACTAATGCATATGACAGCGTGACAGGCTGACATGTTAGTGTAGTGGTTAGTGCACTGCTTCACAGCACCAGTGATCAGTGATCGGGATTCAATTCCTGCCACTGTCTTACAGAAGTTTATACATTCTCCCCACAACTGTGTGGGCTTCCTCCTGGTTCTCCGGATTCAAGTTCAAGTTCATTATCATTCAACTGTAAACACATGTACAGCTGAACAAAACAATGTTCCTTTAGGAACAATGTGCAAAACACTGTACATATATCACATGAAGGACATAAAATAATAGTAACACAACAATATGAACAGATAATTTAAAAAATCTGTTGATGTATAAGTTGACATCCCATTAGGGTTAAGTAAGTTGTGGGCATGTTATTTTGGCACTGGAAGCATGGCAATGCTGAGAGAGTGCTTGTCATTGACAGAAAATAAGGCATTCCACTGTAAGTTTTTGATGCAAGTAAGACAAATAAAACTACGGTAATCTTTATCTTTAAACTCAACTTGCAGTGACTGAACAGTAGTTCACTGGCTGCTGAGCATAGTTTTTGACGTGAAGATTCTGTAATCATATACATGCAAGTTGTTCTCACGCTTATTGGCTTTTACAGGCTGATCTGTCATTTTCCACCAATAAACCTGAGCCAAGCACGTCCTTCCTACCTGTGTCCTAACATGCAACCTATCCTGCACATCCAATAACCGGATTTGAGTATCGTATTCTAGCTTGGGAGATACCTTACTCTTAAAATTCTTTTCCTTGTTTACACAGGCATGTCACAATCAGTACTTCAGATTCTAAGTGACTTAATTTCCAGAAACAGTTCCAAAAACCACAGCCCATTTCACATTTTTATGTGTTATGACATGAATTCAATGGTCAAAATGTACATGTAAACTAAGCAACACTCAATTCTATATCAAGAAAATTATTTGCAGCTGAAATATAATTAAATTTCTAAGGTCTATAGATTGTGCAAAAAAAAAGATTGTTGTACAGCAACATCTGTGTGACAGTCTAGTGACACACATTGGCAGTGAATTGCGAACACAATTATATAAGAAAGTACAGTAAGACTTCAATAATCTTGCATCCGAAACTTAATCTCACAGTTTTACAAAGACTTAAAGATTTATTATCACTCATCTGTATACGTCTGGAATAGTGTTCTTCTGGACCACAGAACTTAAAACTCACCCACGACATAAAATAATATCACAACTGAATTAGCAAAAAATAAAATTATGTTCCAGAAGATTAGCAAAAGATGTACAGTATTTCTGCACAAGTTAAGAAGTTAGCAGTGTAATGCCACTGGTGCTTTATACGTGATGAGACCTGGGTGGAGGAAGAAATTTCATTCATCTTATGGCTTGGGGGAAGAATCTGTTTCCCAGTTTAACAGCTGTTGTTCTCATGTCAAAGTTCCTCCTGTCTGATGGTAGGGGGTCAAAGAAATTGTTGGATGTGTGGGAGGGATCCTTGACAATGAACTGTCCACAGTGCTCCCAATATGTATCTCGGATGGGTGAAAGAGAGACCCCAGTTATCATCTCAGCAGTCTTTGCAAACTTTTGTAGGGTCTTATGATCAGATGCCATGCAATTCCTATAGCAGACGGTGATGCAGCTGGTGAAGACACTCTCAATGGTGCTCCTGTATACATTGGTTAGAATCGGGGTGGGGAGGCAGGGGCAAGTGAAGTCTCGCTCAAATCAATCTCCTCAGGAAGTGGAGGTGCTGCTTTGCTTTCCTGACTAATAAGGTAGTGTTGAGAATCAAGCTGAATCTTCCACTGTGTGCATTCCCAGAAAACTGGTGCTCCTAATTCTCTGCAGGATAAAGATGATTCTGTATTTCAGCCTTCTGGATAAAAATTATTCTTCTCAGCTTTCTGATGAATGAGAAGCCCTTTACTTTGGGACTGTGACCCCTATTTGATGTCTCAGCAATGACAAAATCGTCTTCATCACAACCCTCATGAGTTTTGTATGTTTTAGATAATTCACTATTTCTTTTTCCACAATTGCTGCCTTACATGCTGAAAGTATTTAGCATTTTCTGATTTTGTTTCAGATTTCTGTCATCTGCATTTTTAAATTTTCTTTTCTTTAAATCTTTCCTCTTTTTCCAAGCTTTATTTTAAAAAATAATTAATTTATTTGTTCAATTATTTATTTATTATTTTGTTAGAGCGCATAAATTAAGTTTCTCCTCCAACATCACATCGAGTCAGTGTGAAATGTCTTGGGAAATTTAATTAACTTAAATGTGATTGGTTGATACTGAGTTTATTGATAAATATAATTGTAGAGTTAAGTCAGCCTTAATACATAAAGTTTATGAGTCCCAAGTTCCAGCAATGAGCAAACTTCAAACTCATCCCTTCCCCACTTGTATCCACCTATCACAAGCCTGTTGCCACTTCAACCCTCCACTCCACCTTTCTATCCTGGTTGTCTCTCCTCGATATTTCATTCCAGATGAAGAGTCTTCACCTGAAACCAAAGCTGTCCATTTTTCCAAACAAATCCTGCCTGAAAGGGTTAAAATATGAGCAGGATTTGATGGCTCTGGGTCTCTAATCATTGGAGTTTAGAAAAATGAGGGTGGGGGAGAAATCACATTGAAACATATCAAAAGACCTAGATAGAGTAATTGTGGAAAGAGAGTCTAGTACCAGAGGGCAAAGCCTCAGTATACAAAAATGTCCATTTAGAACAGGGATGAGGAGGAATTTATTTTGCCAGAGAGCAGAGAATCTGTGGAATTCTTTGCCACAGACATCTGTGGAGGCCAGGTCAGTGAGTATCTTTAAAGCAGAGGTTGAAAGGCTTTTGATTAGTAAAGGTGTCAAAGGTTTTGCGGAGAAGGCAGGAGAATGGGGTCGAGTGGGATCATATATCAGCCATGATGGAGTGGCAGAATGGGCCCAATGGGCCAAATGGCCTAATGCTGCTGCAAAGTATAATTGTCTTAGGTCTTATCAACCCACTGAGCTCCTCCAACAGATGTGTATTGTTCAAAAATTAGTCAGGCGCTTTACAATAGCCTGGGAGTGTTAAGAAACTGGGCAAAGATTAACTTCTTGTTTCACTGTGCCTTCAAAGGTGTGTAATGTTTGCCTTGTTTGCTCCAGTTTACTGCTTCCCTGTCTTGCTGCCTCTCAGTTCAATAGACCAACAGCACAATAACCACTCTACAATGCCAAGCCTGGCTCGGTTAAGCACAAGATATCCCGGCCCTCACCACTTCTAATTCCTCTGGCGTTCTCCCCCAACAAATAT
This sequence comes from Hemitrygon akajei, assembly GCF_048418815.1. NCBI lineage: Eukaryota > Metazoa > Chordata > Chondrichthyes > Myliobatiformes > Dasyatidae > Hemitrygon > Hemitrygon akajei. The sequence goes on along the minus strand of NC_133138.1, from coordinate 34,929,400 downwards.
CTGTCTAAACGTGTGCAATTTCAGTTTCATGTTCCTCATGTACATCGGACTCTTTGAACAAGACTACACCTGTTGGTAGTTAGAGTGCTGTGAGACTCTCTCAAAGTATGTGCAGTGCCAAACACAGCTGAAGGCTATTGATCTATCAAGACTCTTAATTCCTAAAGGTGAGCTGAAAAAGATATGACAGTGTCACTTTATTAGATACATCAGTACACCTGCTGGTTAAGGCAAATATCTAATAAGCCCTTCGTGTGGCAGTATCTCAGTGCATAAAAACATGCAGACATGGTCAAGAGGTTCTGTTGTCATTCAGGCCAAACATCAGAATGGGGAAAAATGTGATCTAAGTGACTTTGACAGTGGAATAATTGTTGGTGCTGGGGGAAGTGGTTTGAGTATCTCAGACACAATTGATCTGCTGAGATTTTTACGCACAACAGTCTGGAGTTTATAGACAATGGTGCAAAAAACAAAAAAAAAATACATCCTGCGAGCAGCAGTTCTGTGGGCAAAAGCACCTTGTTAATGTGCGAAGTTAGAGGAGATTGGCCATACCGGTCCAAGTAGACAGGAAGCCAACAGTTACAATACATTACAACAGGAGTGTGCAGAAGAGCATCTCTGAGCACACAACACATCAAATCTTGAAGTGGATGGGCTGCAGCTGGGGAAGGCCACAATCGTACACACAGTGGCCACTTTATTCGGTACAGGAGGTACCAAAGAAAGTAGCCACTGAATATCCTAAGGGTCTCGGCCTGAAATATCAACTGTTTATTCCTTTCCATAAATACTGCCTTACCCACTGAATTCATCCAGCATTGTTGCTTTGGATTTCCTGCATCTGCAGATTTTCTCATTATATAAAGTGAGAAAATGGTCAGGATTTCCTTCAATTATTTGGGACAGTCGGCTGCTTAACTGGGGCAGAAAACAGTCAGTCACCTGCACTTGTGTGGCCATTAGACACTACGCCATGCTTCAAGTGAACTGTTGAGTGTGCTTGTGTTATATTATCCAGCTGGGCCAATGGATGTCGATTCAAAGCGCAGTTATTTTTGATCATTTCGGGTTTTTTATGTTTTGACTTTTAAAAAATTTTTGAGATGCTTGCTATGAAAATACTGACACTAACCAAACACGTTACCTTACTAGACCAAATTAAAAGCTATCTGCCTAACCCCACTCATCGTCAGCTGGCAGAGATAACTGGAGTGCTGAAATCTATAATTGCACGTTTGGTGTATCAGAGAGAGAAACTGTCAGAAGAATGGGCATTACGCGAAGGACAACAAGGTACGTCCCAAAAATGAAAACGTGAAGAAAAGGACCCAAATGTTGAAGAGGGCCTCAGTCAATGGTTTTCCATTGTAACTGGATGAGGTGTGTGTGTGTCAATGGACCAATGTTAAAAAAAAACATGTCAGAAGGAGCTAGCCAAGAAGCTGGGTCATGAAGGTTTTCAAGCAACACGATGGAAATCTAGGCAATACATTAAATTCCAGAAATCACATGCTGAGAAAGGTAATGCTGATGCTATAAGTGCAGAAACATGAAAATCTACCAAAGTACCCAACTTGCTTCAAAAATTTTGTGCAGATGATATCTGCAATGCGGATGAAATAGGCCATTTTATGGTGTGACACCTGACGGTTCCCTTTGCTACAAGCACGCAAAATTATCAGGTTCAAAGAAAACAATGGATCACAAAACTGTGCTGTGTTGTTCAAATATGCCAGGAACTGATAAAAATAAATTGCTGGTTATTGGGAAAAACGTTAAATCTCAGTCGTTTAGGGGCTAAGAATGGATAGTTTACCAATCGAGTACTATGCCAGCATGCACTTGATGAACTCCTCTGTAAGTAGCCATTACGAACTAATACACTGTTTCATAGTATTGTAGTGTTCTAAATTGCTCTGGGTTTCATTTAAATGCATAACTTGTTACACAGTTAAACGGCAGTTTGTCTTCTTTAATAGCTTTTTAACTATTTTCATGAAACTTCGGCTAATTGGCTCAGTTACTTAATTGGGCCAGAAGGTCTCTATGTGTCCCAATGAACTGGAATCCACTGTGTAATGAAGAAAAATGTAGGTAGGCCGAGGGAGATACCTGTCATAAAATACACACAAATATAGAGACTTGGACAGCGAACCTTACAATGAGGGAAAAAACATCCTTGCATGCGTGTGTGCACACACACACACACGGAGCATGTGGAAAGGGTGAAAAGGCATAAGTTCAGAGACAGACAGACTGACAGAGAGATAGAAAAAGATATGTTGAAAGATAAACCTACTTACCCCTCACCCAGTCTCACCTATTACCTGTCAGCTTGTCCTCCTTCCCCTCCCCTACATTCTTGTTCTACTGTCTGCCCCCTTCCTCTCCACTCCTGATGAAGTGTCTTGGCCTGAAACATTGACCGTTTATTTCCCTCCACAGAGAGAGTGAGAGAGAGAGAGAGAGAGACAGACAGACAGCTACTGTCGGGCAACAAACCATTATTGATTGATTTGGACTTGGTCCTACACTGTCTACTCTTTAAAGAACATAGTATAGTACTATTGTGCGGACATTTTAACCTACTCTAAGATCAGTCTAACCCATCTTACATAGTCCTCCATTTTTCTCCCATCCATGTGCCCCTGATGTATCTGCCTCCAATGCCACCCCCGGTAGAACGTTCCATGCACTCACCACTCTCTGTGTAATGGACCTACCTGACGATCCCCCTATACTTCCCTCCAATAACCTTAAATTCACGCCCATCACCCCTCTAACCCCGCCTTGAATTAGCCACTTCTGCCTTGAGAAAATTAGTCTCTGGCTGTCCACTCGTTCTTTGTCTCTTATAGCCTTGTACACCTCTATCAAGTTGCCTCTCAGCCTTGTTCACTTCTCTTTAGAAACTCTGTATCTTTTCTGAACAGAACAGACTTTGACATAAACACAAATCTTCCCTCTCCTAACAACGTGCAGCCTTTCACACACACTGACAGCAGAGACCCCCTATCAGCCCAAAACTGAACCTTCGTACCTGTCAATAAAACGTTTCATCCATCCGTTTCCCATCATGTTGTAAATTAATCATAAAACCTCACTGATATGGGATGACTGATGTGCAAAAAAAGGGTTAGAGCTGTTGCCATGGAGAACAAACATGCCTGCAAAAGGTCATATTTCAAGCAGACATTGAGTTTGAACGTTTTACAATACCTGGATGTCAATTCACTGCTATCTGACAAAGTATCTGAAAGAAAAAAATAAAGGAGCTCTTTCTGTGTCTCATTCTAGTAGACACACGCTGAGATTACCTCACCAACTAATGAAAGCGAGGACAACTTTGTAGAAACAAAAGAAGCCTGACGCCAACCACCGATCACACATACCGAGAGAATGTAGGACAACTGAAGATGCCAACCTTGACTGAGGTGTTCAAGCCTTGTCACATCTACCTTCAAGGTTCATAGGGGCGGCATGGTAGCAGAGTGATGAGCACAATGCCTTACAGTACCAGCGGCCCAGCTCCAGTTCCCGCCGCCGCCTGTAAAGAGTTTGCACGTTCTCCCTGTGGCCACATGGGTTTCTTCCAGGTGCTCAGGTTTCCTCCCGCAGTCCAAAGACATAGCAGTTGATAGGTTAATTAGTCATTGTCAATTGTCTCATGATTAGGCTAGGATTAAATTAGGAGATTGCTGGATGGTGTGGATCAAAGGGCTGGAAGGGCCTATTCTGCGCTATATGTCAATAAAAATAAGTTCAAAGGACAAAGTTAATTTATTGTCTTAGTATATATACTATATGCAACCTTCAGATTCATTTTCTTGCACCACCACAGGAAAATAAATAAATACAATAGAATCCATGCAAAACCTAAGAAAGACCGACAAACATTCAATGTGTAAAAGAAGATAAATCATACAAATACTTTAAAAAACATAAACAAGCTGTACTGAGAACACGAGCTGCAGAGTCCCTGAACGTGAGTCTACGGGTTGTGGAGCCAGTTCAACACCGAGGCAAGTGAAGCCATTCACACCGGTCTAGGAGGCAATGGTTGTAGGACGATAGCTGTTCCTGAACCTGGTGGCATGGAACCCACGACTTCTGTACCTACCACCTGATGGTAGTAGTGATAAGAAATGGAAGATGAGTGTAAGTGGACCCATGGTTCCTACACTCAAGAGCAGGTACATTCTCCCACCAATTTCCCGATCAACATTCAACCAACATTCTTAAAAACTACAACACGAGTGAATCTGCAGATGCTGGAAATAAATAAAAACACAAAATGCTGGCAGAACTCAGCAGGCCAGACAGCATCTATGGGAGGAGGTAGTGACGACGTTTTGGGCCGAAACCTTTCATTATGAGTGATGAAGGGTTTCGGCCAGAAACATCGTCACTACCTCCTCCCATAGATGTTATCTGGCCTGCTGAGTTCTGCCAGCATTTTGTGTTTTTATTTTTTGTTAAAAACTAAATCTAGTCACGGTCAGTTGGAGACACAAAGCAGAAGATTTTGAAATGTAGAACAACAATCTGCTGGAGTATGTGGAGCAGGATCTATAGGGGTGATGCAGTGTTTCCGCCCAAAATGACAACAGTTCCTTCCACACGTGCAACACATGCACAAAATGCTGGAGGGATTTCATCAGGATGGGTCTTGGGCCGAAATGTTAGCTGTTTATTTCCCTCCATAGATGCTGCCTGTTCCTCCAGCATTTTGTGTGTGTTGAGTCTCTTGTAGGGTTTGGTCCTTTTCGAGACTTGCTGAATGAATCATAGTCAGATGAACGTGACGTGACTGTCGAGGAAACACAGACATCAAAGCATGATACCTCAAGCTCAAATTCAATTATATTGTCATCTATATAGAATGCTCTTCCAGGCCATGGTGCACCACAAAATGTATAGCACACACAGTATATAAAACAAAACATTACAACACTGGCAACACACACTAAACGCTAGTGGAACACAGCAGGCCAGGCAGCATCTATAAGGAGAAGCACTGTTGACGTTTCGGGCCGAGACCGTTCGTCAGGACAGTCCTGACGAAGGGTCTCGGCCCGAAATGTCGACAGTGCTTCTCCTTATAGACACTGCCTGGCCTGCTGTGTTCCACCAGCATTTAGTGTGTGTTGCTTGAATTTCCAGCATCTGCAGATTTCCTCGTGTTTGCATTAGAACACTGGGGAGTCCAGGGATGAGTAGCACCTCCAGTGAAGGGGCTTGTTCGTCTGTTCTGGGGCAGCTCACTCACCTTTGGCCCCATCTGGACACTCAGCTCTCAGCAGTGCCTCCAAGTAGCATCTGACAGTGGCCACATCCCGGTACACTGCTCTGACAGGTGGGCTGAACCTGGTGAGGGTAGCCAGTGGGCCTCATACTCCCCGTGACATTAGGAAAGGCTTTGTGGAGAGCGAAGGCCATGTCGAGGCACAGAAGATGTCATGGTCATCGACTGCAAGCACCCTCAGTCTGAAACGACCACTCGTACCACTGGATCTGGGCTTCCGAGTTCAAAAATTGGAACTGCCCAAGTGAAAAACCTTTTCCACTTTAAAAACTCTCCTGCACAGGTTTCCTGTCATCATTGGACATGATGGAAGCCACCACCACAAATAAGTAAGTAAAATAAATCTTGCAGCAGAGAGTGGAATAGCTAGGCCCCAGCTAGTCACAGATTGATCACCCTGCATGAACTAAATCACCACTCAGTCACGGAGGTCAGCCACACATACAGGGCCTGAACTCTCTCTGCCTCTTTCCTCTTGGATAGCCTGCGGCACCCTAAAAGGCTAGTGGCACTCTTCAACTAAAGCCCAGTAAAATATCATCCCCTCTTACCCCTTCTATTCTCCTCAACTGCCCATCATCTTTCTCTGATGACCCTCCTCCTTCCCTTTTATTCATGGTCCTCTCTCCTCTCCTATCAGATTTCTTTTTCTGCTCACCTTTTCCACCTATCACCTCCCAGCTTCTCACTCTAACTACCATTCACCATCCACCCACCTTCCTCCTCACCTGGCTTCACCTATCACCTTCCAGCTTCAACTCCTGCCCCTCCACCCAACTTCTTTTTCAGGCTTCTGCCCCCTACCTTTCCAATCCTGATGAAGGGTCTCAGTCTGATCCGTTGATTGCTTATTCCTCTCCATACAGTACCACTCAAAAGTCTTAGGCACATATGTAAAGCTAGTGTGCCAAGACTTTTGCACAGTACGTTGTTTACCAATGTGGAGTGGAGAGTCAGTTTGTAAATCTTGTGGGTGCAAAGGATGTTGGGAATGGTGAGAATGGAGCACCATGGGAGGGAAGTAGGTCAGGTGGGAGGGAAGTAGGCCAGGTGGCAGAGAAGGAGTGCCAGGGGCGGCTGTTGACTCACCCAGCCCTGAGGCACCAGGCATGGTCATTTGATTCCAAACAATTGGTTTATTGATCATTACAGAATGTCTCTCTGGTGCTTCCTGCTTCCTCCCCTCTCCCTTCCCCCTTTCCCAACCATGACTCCCTTCTCTCTGCGCCCTTCCCACTCTCAGTCCACAATAGAGACCCATATCAGAATCAGGTTTATTATCATTCATGTACATCACAAAATTTGTTTTCTTTGTGGCAGTAGTACAGTGAAATATATAAAATCACTACAGTACTTTGCAACAGTCTTAGGCACCCCTGTTATACATATAAATATATATACCTAAGACTTTTTCACAGTACTGTATATACTGAGGAATAATGTAGTACTGCTGAACAGCCTACAACCTGTATGTCTTCAGATGTGCATGAAACAAGAACCTTTGCGTGAGCCCCTGCAATAAGAGGGATAGCTTGCAAACTCTACACTGGCGGTCAGGATCAAACCTGAGTCACATGGCTTGTGATGGAGACTTGCTTACAGAATGTCTCTCTGGTGAAAGACTTCTGTAGATGAACCATGGAGAGCAGTCTGACAGGCTGCATCACTGGTATGGGGGAGGGGTCTACTGTACAGGACTGAAAGAAGTTGCAGAGGGTGGTAAATTTAGTTGGCTCAGACTTGGGTACTAGCCTACGAAGTACCCAGGACATCTTCAAGGAGTCTCAGAAAGGCAGTGTCCATTATTAAGGACCTCCAGCATCCAGGGCATGCCCTTTTCTCACTGTTATCATCAGCCAGGAGGTACAGAAGCCTGAAGGCACACACTCAGAGATTCAGGATCAGCTTCTTCCCCTCTGCCATCTGATTCCTACATGGACATTGAAGCCTTGGACACTACCTCACTTTTTTAATATATATTATTTCAGTTTTTTGCACAAATTTTAATCTATTCAATATACACCTACTGTAATTGATTTATTTATTTATTATTATTATTAATTTTGTTTTTTATTTCTTCTATATTATGTATTGCATTGAACTGCTGCTGTTAAGTTAACAAATTTCATGACACATGCCGGTGATAATAAACCTGATTCTGATTCTGGTTCCAGCAGCTGAACCCCTGTACTACTGTAAGTTAGTGAGCAGCTTGTATGAGGGGAAGTCTTTTATACGATCATAGGACATCAGAGCAGCAAAAGGCCATTCGGTCCATCAAATCTGCTCTGCCATTCAAAAATGTTTCTTTTTCCTCTCAACTCCATTCTCCTGCTTTCTCCCCATAAACTTTGGCACCAAGGGATTCCAACAGGCAAGATTTTCTCCAAAAGATACCATGCTGAATTCGACATATTTTATCAAGTGCCTCCAAGTACCCCAAAATCTCCTCAATAATGGGCTTTAATAGCTTTCTATTTATTTATATAGAGATACCAAGCAGAATAGGTTCTTCTGGCCGTTCGAGTCATGCCACCCAGCAACCTACCAATTGAACCCTTACCTGACCACTGGCCAAATTGCAATGTCCAATTAACTTACTAACTGGTACATTTTTGGACCGTGGGAGGAAACCAGAGCATCCAGAGGAAACCCATGCATTTCACAGGGAAGACGTATAAACTCCTTACAGAGATGCTAGGATTGAACTCCGAACTCTGACACCCTGGAGACATCCACTGGCCATGTTAACTGGCCTATAATTTTTTATTTTTGCTTCCGTCCCTTCTGAAAGAGTGGCATATCCTTTTGCATTGAGGGGACCTTAACCCTCTATTGCTTGCTTCTATGTGCCTGTCTAGGGTTCCCAACCATTTTTTATGCTATGGACTAATACCATTAAGCAAAGGGTCCACGAAACCCTGTCCTTAAATGTTGCTATTATATCTTCTTTCACTGCCTCATCTGGCAGCACATTCTAGATATCTACCACTATGTAAAAATTTGACGTTTCCAACCTGGGAAAAAGACCCTATGTGCCATATGTCCCTCATAATTTCATATACATTTGTCAGGTTGTTCAACACTCCAACGCTCCAGAAAAAAAAAATCTAGGTTTTCCCAATCTCTCTTTACAGCTAATGCCCTCGAATCCAGCATTACTAATCCTGATTTAGTATCTCAATGTCAGGAATACTCAGTTTCGTTCAGGCCAAATGAAACATAACCTAGGCCCCAGACCCATTCTAAATTGGGGGACCACTTTGTCTGTTCCATCCGCCAAAAGCAGAACGTCCTGGTGGCCAAATATTTTAATTCCGATTCCCATTCCTAATTCAACATGTTTGCCTATGGCATCCCCTTGCACCATGATGAGGCGACCCTCAAGGTGGAGGAGCAACCAGTTATATTCCATCTGTGTAGATTCTAATGCAATGGCATGAATATCAATTTCTCCTTCTGGTAAAAAAAAAATGCTTCCCTCTGCCTCCCTGCTTCTTCTATTCCCCACTCAGGCCTCTTACCTCTTCTCACCTGCCTATCACCTCCCTTTGGGTCCCTTCCTCCTTCCCTTTCTCATGAGGTCCACTGTCCTCTCCTGTCAGATTCCTTCCTCTCCAGCATTTTATCTTTCCCACGCACCTTCCCCCTCCCACCTTTTTATTTTGGCATCTTCCCCCATTCTGTCTCAGTCCTGATGAAGGGTCTTGGCCTGAAACGTTGACTGTTCATTCATTCCACAGATGCTGCCTGAGCTGCTGAATTCCTCCAGTATTATGTGTGAGTTGTGCAGGCCTCTATGGTTCTCTCCTCAACCAGACCACAGGGGGAGCTGTTCACTGAGAGCTTAACATTCGAGAACCAATTCATTCTTAACTTTTTTTCTTTTCCCATCTCCTGCTGCTGGTGTTTTTCATTGATGTTTCACTGGGCTACCCTGTATCAGTCCTGGCCCACAGCCAAGTTGTGTAGCACATGCCATGGGTTGACAAGAGAGCTCATTCATTCCTTCTGCTGTCCTTGGCTACATCATTGCTAGTTCTGCATTCAGAGCTCAATGTCCGCACCGCGGCTTTCAAAGAAGGGAATTCTATCCACAGCGACAACTCCTGTCTCTGACACATTGACCGTCACTGTTCTTATAGTTAGGCTCTGTCAAAATGGCAGGAGATGTCAGCTGCCAAGGAATTCCCTCCCTAAGTCTCTCCTCCTCACCAGCTCACTTCTCCTTAAAACCTAGCCCTTTAGATCATCTGCCCTACATTCCCTAACATGGCCCAAGATCAATTTTTCCTCGACAAGGCTCCTGCAAAGATTTTTTATCTGCCCTACTGGTGCCATGGAAATGGTTGGCATTGTCTTTGTTGCTATTGAGATGCAGAACTTCAGTCTCTGCGCCATTGGTAGAATGATTTTTAAAAAGCATTGATGGGGGGAGAGATCGCAAAACAGTCACTATCAAAGTTGAAAGTATCTTTGATGTAATTCTGCTGAAAGCTCTTCCCCTACCCCTCTGCCATCACATTTAGATTTAGATTTAACATAGAACATAGAAAATCTACAGCACAATACAGTCCCTTTGGCCCACAAAGCTGTGCCAAACATGTCCTTACCTGTGAAATTACCTAGGGTTACCCATAGCCCTCTATTTTTCTGAGCTCCATATACCTGTCCAGGAGTCTCTTAAAATACTCTATCATATCCGCCTCCACCACTGACGCTGGCACCCCATTCCATGCACTCACCACTCTCTGAGTAAAAAACTTACCCCTGATATCTCCTCTGTACCTACTTCCAAAACCTTAAAACTGTGGCCCTCGTGCTAGCCATTTCAGCCCTAGGAAAAAGCCTCTGACTATCTACATGATCAATGCCGCAATTTAATTATACTTCAAAATTATACATGTACTTTAAAACATAGAGTGAAATGTGGTGTTTTCCAGAACTCAAAGATGCACTGGGGGCAGCCCCCAAGTGTCGCCACACATTCCAGTGCCATCATAGCATGTCCATAATGTTCAGCAGAACAACACAAGCAACAATAACAATAACAAAACAAGACAACAACAGCCCCTTTCTTACCCTCCCACCTACCCCTTCACATACACAAGCAGGTCTCCAACCTCAGGACAGGCCATCTCCAGGCCAGCAGACCTTGCCCCCAGACTTTCAGACATGAAGCTTCCAACTTCACCCGAGTACTCATTGATCACTAGTCTGGCCTTCAGGCCTTGAGTTCCAGACTCGCACAGACCTCTGACCCAGGCCCTTGTGACTCCTTCGGGCCTCTACCTTCGGTCTTCAACCTTCAGGCTTCTATCTCCGCCACGTCCTCTGGGATTTTTGGCTCTACCCAATGGTGGAGCATTGACATAATTAGCTGAATTGATGGGTTCTACCAGTCAAACAAAACAGACTGAAGCCAAAGAAGGTTGGTGGTCCATTTGATATTGTTAATTCATCTCCTCAAATTCAGAATTCAGTCAACAAACTATAGATATTTTTTAATTGCATGTTTCTGCTGGGTGGAGGTCAACATGCCCAAAAAGTATCACATGTCACTGAACTGATTTACCAATAAAACTCACATCTTGTGAGAATAAATGGCTGCATGGGAACTGTCGGACATCGTGAATGGTGCTTCACAAATGTGGAGCGTTGTAAGTGGAGTATATGAACACCCATATCATTATGTGAATGAAATAAAAATGCGGTTGCTGTTCAGTATTGATCACAATTTCCATTCAAAAGAGTTGCACGACAGCTTTCAGAGCAACAAGTCTAAGTATGGCCCCTGATAAAATAAGTGACATGACAGAACAACTTAAGACCAGTTAGCATAAAGAATATTCAAATCAACTTTGCATGAATACATTGCAAATACACCCATACAGCATGTACCCTTATTAATCTCCTCCAGTCCTGAAGGCAGTGCTTCAAGAAGGTGACATCCATCATGAAGGACGCTCACCATCTAGGACATGCCCACTTCTCATTACTCCATCACAGGGAGCAAGCATGGGAGGCTGAATTTTTTAGGTAGAGCTTCTTCCCCCCTGCTATTCAGACTTCTGAATGGTGCATAAACACATGAACCATGTGTTCAATGATTCAATGGGTAAATTGAAGATCAGATAATGTATACAGTATACAATCTAAAATTCTTAGCCTTTGCAGCTACCTGTGAAACAGAAAAAAACCCCCAAATAATGAACTGTAGAAATATTAGAATCCCCAAAGCCCCTCCCCCTCCCATGCACAAGCAGCAGTAAAACATCAACCCTCCCCACACTTGCTCCAGCAAAAGCACCAACACCCTCCCCACCACTCCACCATGCAAGCAATAGCAAAGCTCTCAAAGAGACCATCATCCAGAGTCCATCCCAGCACCTCAACCTCTCTCACTAGCGAGGGAAAAAGAGATACCACTCTTGCAACAAATGCCACTATTTTGCTGTCATTTTGTTCTCTTTTCGCACTATTTATTTTTTATATATTCTTAAGGTAATTTATAGTACATTTTATGTGCTGTGATGCACTGCTGCTGCTAAACAACAAATATCATGACATAAGCCAGTGATAATAAACCTGATTCCCAATTCTTATTCTGATTCTGATACACACACAAAGTGCTGGAGGAACTCCCTGTCAGGCAGCATCAATGGAAAGGAACAAACAGTTGATGTTTCAGGCTGAGACCCTTCTTCAGGACGCAGACTGGGTGGGTACATGGTCAAAGAGTCAGAGAGAAGTAGAAATCACAGAGGGGAAGCAGAAAGGGACTCTCAAAAGTTCAAAGATTAAAGTAATTATCAAAGTACATGCATGTCACCAAATATTACCCTGAGATTCATTTTCTTGCAGGCACTTGCAGTAGAACATATAAATACAACAGAATCAATGAAAAACTATGCACAAACAGAAACTGAGAAGCAACAATGTACAGAAGAAGACAAACAAGTACTAATAAATAAATAGACAAACAAACAAACAAATAAATAAATAACATTGAGAACATGAATTTTAGAGTCCTTGAAAGTGAGTCCATAGTTTGTGGAATCAGTTCAGAGTTGAGTTGAATCAAGATATCCACACTGGTTCAGGAGCCTGATAATAACTGTTCCTGAACCTGGTCGTGTGGGACTGAAATCTCCTGTACCTCCTTTCCTGATGGTAGCAGCAAGAAGAATCAAGTTACCCACACTGGATGACTCGCAGCAAGCAGGGCTCTGATGGTGAAGGTCCTTGATGGTGGACACTTGTGGCAGCGCTCTTTGTAGATGCATCAGAGCAGCACTGTTCCCTCTAAACTGTGTGGGTGCATGGTCGCGCAGTAACTGAAATGCTCCCACACACATAGCCTTTGTTGCTGCACAGCTAGAGTTTTTTATATATAATGTTAATACTAAAAAAAAATCACAGTGATACTGTGATTTCAAATTTGTAGTTTTTGAGAAAATTAAGACTGGTTCAATCAGATGTTCATTGATATGTTGAACTATGTGCCTAGGAATGAAAAATTTGAAGAACTGTTTATTCTTGACATCATTGGAACATTTCAAGCTTCTTGTGCAGATTGAGAACATGGATTCAGTCTTATGATTTCAATCAAATGTAAATCCAGAAACAGACTAGAAGCAGAACATTTTGAATGATCTAATGAGGATTATGACATATTTTTCATCTGGATGCAAAATTAATCTGGATAGAGTTTATAGACAATGGATTTATTGTAAATATAGACAGGAAAAAGCTACAAAATGTGGAAGGTTTTCTTTGCTATGCTGTAATTTATTATACATTTCATCAATAAATAAAATCAAAAATACGTGATTTTTAATTTTTTTATTCTAAATATTCATAGTATGCATATTTTTAAGAAACATTTAAAGTGCCGCACAGTTTTCAAGCAATGCAAAAATTTCCTGCTCAGAGCAGTGATGGTGGACGTTGATGCTGGATGTTGGATGTTGTCCACACAGCTGTAAGGAAAACTTAAGGGAACGATGCTGGATGGACACATGGCCAATGAGTGATGAGCAGAAGAAAAATCAGACAGACAGCAGTAAGACAGGGTCTCACAGAGCTCCAGTAGTAAAGAGAAGGAAAACTTGTTCAGGGTAGACATACCTTGAAGACTCTAATCAGCAGAGCAGCAAAACAGAGACAGAAGAGATTCTGCAGGTGATGGAAATCTTGAGCAACGAGGCCAACGAGATAGACAGCAGCAGAGATAAAGGAGTAATTTATTTAGCATTGACCTGCTGAGATCACCCATTATTTTGTGTGCATTACTCTGGATTTCCAGCATCTGCAGAATCACCTGTGTTTTTGATTCTGATATAAAATGTTCCCAACTTTCATCATTGGCATCTATTCTGAGCGGAGTTCGAGAATTCCCCTTTTCTCACTCCTTCACTCTAACCCTCTCTTTTCCGAGACCTCTTCTGTGCAATTGCTCACCAGCCTATTTTTGTAGTGCATTGGGGGTGGGGCTGTAGATGCTGAATTTGACAAGTCATGAATTTTAAATAGGATGGGATATGAAAGAGGCGAGGAGCAGCAGAGTGATACGATAGGAACTTTACTGTTCTGTTTCACTGTGGAGGTGCCAGAGGAATGTAAAACAACCTCTCTCTGCCTGTTGGCACCATTCCAGATTGAGATTTGAATACGCAGCATCACAAAACTAAAACCCAGCTTCTAAGCAAATGCTGTTCCAAATTGTTGGTTTCAATATCATACATCTGACTCCTTTCAGAAAGTGCTGAGGACCGGAGGACTCGGCTGTTAGGGGAGAAGGATAAAATGTAGGCAGGATGGTTACACTAGATGCCGGTCACTTTATCTGTAGAACCCAGCTCTAAATTCAGATCGTTCCACAGCAGATGTAGGATCTTGAACTCTGCTTTATTGTAAAGAAGTGTGAACATGACTCTTGAAATCCAGTCAGTTCATTAATGTTACTTTCATTTTATTTGTTTCTTAAATGGGCTAGAAGGATATTCAGCCCATTGAGTCTATGGTGGCTCAAAACACATGGAGTCATAGTCATAGAAATGTTCAGCACTGAAACAGGCCCTTTAGCCCATCGAGCCTGTGCTGAACCATTTAAACAGCCTAGTCCCATTGAGCTGCATCCGGACCATAGCCCTCCATACCCCGGCCATCTAGGTACCTATCCAAACTGTGTTTAAAGGTTGAAATCAATCTTGCATGCACCACTTGCCCTGGCAGCTCGTTCCACACTCTCACAGCCCACTGAGAATTGAAGCTTCCCTTCATGTTCCCCTTAAACATTTCACCTTTCATCCTTATCCCATGGCCTCTAATTGTAATCCCACCCAACTTCAGTGGAAAAAGCCTTCTATACTCCACATAGTTTTCTATACCTCTAACAAATCTCCCCTCAGTCTTCTCCAAGGAATAAAGTCCTAACCTATTCAACCTTATAACTCAAGTCCCCAAAACCCAGCAATATCCATTCCCCCATTTATTTCCTGTAGCTTATTTTCTCTCACGTGACCATGAGAACTCCATGATTCTTGCCTGCATTAGGGACAATTTACCCCAGTCAATAACCCTCACAATCAGCACATATTGGACCAACACGTTCACAGGGAGAGCGGGCAAACTCGACACGCTCGGTGGTCAGCTTTGAGCCCCCAGTTTCTGGTGCAGGAAGTTTCAGTAGAGCAGGGCGTGTTTCTGATTTCTCAGCTAACATTCACCTCAGCGTGTGTCACCAATAGGTTATCTGATCACCTATCTCACAGCAGTTTGTAGGATCCTGCTGCCAACAACATTGTTCCATGTTCTGTTCTATGTTTCTACCAGGCTGCCTGAAGGACAAAAAATTACCAGCAGCATAGAACACAGAACATACAACATACAACATAAAGCAAAGAACATTGAATATAAACATAGAAGAGTACAGCACAGAGCTGGCCCTTTGTTGCATGATGCTGTGCCTATCAACATCTCTTTATATGACCCATCAATCTAACTTCCTACATCGCCCAGAAACCTCCATTGTTCTTACATCCATGTGCTATCTAAGTGTCTCTTAAATGTCCCTTTTAAATCTGAGGCCTCCATCACTCTCCAATAAAAAAAAACTACTCTGACATCCCCCCTAAACTTTCCACCATTCATCTTAAATGGATGTCCTCCCGTATTGGCTATTGCCACCCTGGGATACAGGAGCTGGCTGTCCACTCTTTCTTATCTCTCACTGAAAGGGTTTAGCTCTCTCACCAGATGTCACTGAAAGATTTCAAATACAAGAGAGTCTGCGAATGCTAGAAGTCCAGAGCATCATACAAAAAAACGGGAGGAATTGAGCAGTCAGCAGCATTCATGGAGAGGAATAAACAGTTGATGGTTCCGGTTAAGGCCATCCTAAAGCATTGACTGTTTATTCCTCTCCATAGATGCTGAGGTCCTTCAGAGTTTGCGTGTTACACTGAAGTATTTTAAGACTTTTATAGGATTATATGGGATATACGGCACAGAAAAAAAAGCAGACCATAAGGCCTTACGATATAGGAAGAGAATTAGGTCATTTGGCCCATCAATTCTGCTCTCCCATTTAGTCATGGCTGATTCATTTCCCCCTTAGCCACTATCGCCTGCTGTCTCACATTAACCCTTCATGACCAGGCTAATCAAGAATTGATCAATCCCTGCCTTGAATATATCCAATGATCTGGCCTCCACAGCCATCCATGGCAATGAATTCACCTCTCTCTGACTAAAGAAATTCCTCAGCTTCCAGTTGAGGCTCTGGCCCACCACCCTATCTTCTTTATCATAAGTTGTGGGTGTAACTGTTGTGTCACACAGATATGTCCCAGGAAGCGTGAGGACAAGTTTCTGTGTAAAGAAACAACTCCCTGCAGGGCAAAGAATGAGGAAAGAATGTAACGGAGGCATTGCAGGGATAAGACACTCCTTCAAATCGACATATTTAAGTGCTGTTCGAGCCACCTCATGTTTCTGTGGTTCTGTGCAATATAAACTGATAACACTACTGTGAATCACCATGGGATTTGATTTTAAAGTTTTCTTTGTCAATATGTCTGTCTGGAGATTTTGCACTTCAGTCTGCTATACTGATTGTAAGCAGGTTATTATGATTTAAAAATAAAGCCACATTGTTCTAACATCCCAAATTCCATATTAAACATCCTTTTCTTTCATTAAGATGCTCCTGTCATCTCCCTCTCTCTGTGACCGAGCTTCTGGATGCCTGACAAGTCATTATGTAGCATTACACTCAATGGCCCCATTATAAAGTCCCTCTTGTACACCTGCTCGTTAATACAAATATCTAATCAGCCATTCATGTGGCAGCAAATCAATGCACAAAATCATGCAGGCATGGTCAAGAGGTTCAGTTGTCATTCAGACCAAACATCTGAATGGGTAGGAAATGTGATCTAAGTGACTTTGACCATGGAGTGACCGTTGGTGCCAGACGGAGTGGTTTGAGTATCTCAGAAACCGCTGATCTTCTTGGAGTTTCACAAGCAGTCTCTGGAATTTACAGAGAATGGTGCAAAAAATGTGAAGAAAAGCATCCAGTGAGTGGCAGTTTTGTGGGCGAGAAAGCTTTGTTAAAGAGAGAGATCAAAGGAGAATGGGCAGGCTGGATCAAGCTGATTGTAACTTAAATGATCATGTGTTACAACAGCGGTGTGCAGAAGAGTGTCTCTGAACAAACAACACGTCGAACTTTGAAGTGAATGGGCTACAGCAGCAGAAGACTATGAACATAGACTCAGTGGCCACTGAGTGTATGGCCAATTTTGCTCGTCAGTGCTCCAATGAAATAGGTACGTTTGGTAATTTGAGGTACCATACATGTGCAGTTGTTGTCACATAAAAGGGGTGGCCACAGCAATACCTGGACTCTTCGTGCTGCTCATCTGAGTGCAAGCATTTCGATTCACTTCCTCTGTCTCTCTTTCTATTTTAGAAACACCAGGATGCTCATGACCCTTCAAGAATGGAGCTCACGTTTCTCAAGCTTCTTTTTCCCATTAATCCAGTCCTCCAACTCACATTGCTGTTGGCGGATTTCGTAGAAGACCATTGCACTGATGATAAGGCTAAATCAGTTACAGCACAGCTCTGTCACAGACCAATTCAACAGCAAAGTGACAAATGAAATGGAAGCTTGGTTCTTGAATTCGAACCAATATAATACCTCTGATGGAGATTCACTTTCAGCCGGAAGATGTTAAGAATCCACAACCTATGGATGCCCTTTCAAGGACTCTATAACTCATGTCCCCGGTTCTATCTATCAATCTATCTCTCCATCCATCTATCTATTTATTTACTTATTTTGTGTTTTTGCAGTTTGTCTTCTTTTGCGCATTGGTTGTCAGTCTTTGTGCGTAGTCTTTCATTGTTTCAGTGGCATTTTTATTCTACTGAGAATGCCTACACAGAAATGAATTTCCAAGTAGTGTATGGTGATACATATGTACTTTGGTAATAAATTTTCTTTCAAGTTACAGTACTCTGCAAAAATCGAAGGCATATATGTATAGCTAGGGTGTTTAACACTTTTGCACAGTCCTGTACTTGTCAACATGGAGTGGAGAGTGAGTGTGTAACTCTCGCAGGAGCGAAGGATTTTGGGAATAGTGAGGGTGGAGCACCATGGGAGGGGTGTGGGACAGGTGGCAGAGAAGGAGTGCCAGGGTCGGAGTGTTAGGGTTGGCGCATGTGCAGACACAGCACGGAACAGGCCCTTCTACCCCTCCCGGCTTCATTGCCCACCACTCACTGACAACCCCATTAACACTACCCCAGTCACAGGACAGTTGACAATGGTGAATTAACCTACTAACTGGTACGTCATTGGACTGTGGGAGGAAACTGCAGCATCTGGAGGAAACCGGAGCAACTGGAGGAAGCCCACAAGATCACGGAGAGGATGTGCAAGCTCCTTACAGACGGTGCTGGAGTTGAACTCTGAAATACTCCATCCTGTAGTAGTGTCACGCTAACTGCTACACTACCACAGTGCATCTATTTGCCCCATGGCAAAAAATATTGATCCCTCATCAAGGATCAAGAATCAACTTTATTTTCCATATACATTCACATGTATTAGTCATTTGCTGGTGTGTTGGTCAGGGTGTGATATGCAACAAAAATAAGCATTCATCAACTGTAAAGAAAAAGATAATTATATCTACTGGTAAAACTAGCGGTTAAAGTATAGACATGGAATAAAATGTATTTATTTTTATTTATTGAGCTCCAGTGTGGAGTAGGCCCTTCCAGCCCTTCAAGCTGCATCACTCAGCCATCCCCTAATTTTTGTTGTTCCCCTTCATGCCTTGTAGCACATCCCTAGCATTTGTCTGTTTTTTCACAAGGCCAAGTTGCTAGCTCGACGTTCAACCCTAGCATGAATGGAAAGCATGCAAGGGGCTTGCCGGGTTCGAACCCCAGACATTTGCTTCAAAGTCCAGTACTAATGTCACGACACCACTGGCCGTCTAAACCCTAATTTAACCCTAGCCTAATCATGAGACAATTTATAATTTAATTCACCAGCTGGTACGTCTTTGTACTGTGGGAGGAATCTGCACCTTACAGACAGCAGCGGGAATTGAACTTGATTCACTGGCACTGTAAGCCATTCTGCCGCATGGAAATTACATAAATACCAGTATGTATTTGCAATGTAAGTAGCATTATAAACAGTGGTTTAAAGATTTTACAGCACAGTGCAGTGATGGGGGTGATAGATAATGGGGAGTGGGTGGGATTAATTAGAATGCCCGGTCAGATTAACTGCCTGGGGATAGAAACTTTTAAAATGGCATAACATTGCTGATGATTTATCTATTCACTCTGTTTATATCTCCGTACATCCCATCCATTGCATGATCATTTCCAGGCGCTTCAGCTTTCTGCATCTACAGTGTTGTTATGAAATCCTCATCGACTGCAGGTTGCTGCTCCTCTTTAACAACATTGTGTCCGATTCCCCTTTAAGGATGCTGTTCGTGTCCGCTTACCACCCAGTGGCAATAAAGAAAAGAGCCTTGTTTCCGTCATGTTCAGCAGTAAATTGGAATAATTAACCGCAACTGTAAGGGCTCAGGCTGTTGGTATTTACAATATCGACTGCAGTTCATTGATGTCACAAGCACCAACTCCACCACCAATGCAGTGTGCAACAAAGACTTGATAGTTCTGTATAAAGGATCTGCCTGAAGCATCACCTCCCCGATTAAGGGTCTGTTAGAGTTGAGGCAGAACCACAGTACAGAAAGAAACAGTGAGTGGAATATAGATATTTCTCACAGAGATTAAGAGAGGGGATGCAGGGTCATTTGGAACCAGGGGCCACCCATCAGGACAAAGAGAAGAAATTTCTTCACCCAGAGAAGAGCAAGTCTTTAGATGTCACATCTGAGTGGCCAGAGGAGGCTTATCTAACAGAGAAACATAAACTAACACGAAAATAGGTAGATCATTCAGCCCTTCAAATCTGTTCTAGCATTCCCTACAGCCTAGCTCTGATTCCCACCGGTGTCTTTAGGGAGGTTGTATGTTCTCCTTATGATACCGTGAGTTTCTTTGCACATTCCAAAGACAAACAGATTAGGATTAGTTAGTTGCAGCATGCTAAATTGGCACTTTAAGCAAAGCAACAACTTGTGGGCTGTGTTGGTCTTTGATGCAAACGACACAGTTCAGTTTATGTTTCGATGTTTTGATGCAATTCTGACAAATAAAGCTAATTTTTATCTTAATCTTTTAGACTTTATCTGAAAAATCTATTCCCAAGATCGCCTTTAAATCTCATCTTAACCTCTACCCTCTAATTTTTGACAACCACCGATTGATCAGGAGGGCACTTGTAACAATCCCGCAGTTTCCTTAAAACTGGTGTTCCTGAACAAGCTATTAGTTGAATTTAAATTTCTTAGTTGCTGTGCTGGGATTTGAACTAACGTCCTAATATGCTGCTCCAGTAATTTAACCACTCTGCTCCCTTGCCTGTTAACTAGAATAACTTTCTTGTTTTCTTTTCCTGGCACAGGTATAGTGGGATAAGTGGCCTTATACAACGTAATAAAATAAAATTGCTCTTGCCTGGTAACCAGAGGTCTGAAACCAGAGACACAAGTTCAATATCTACCATAGCAGATGGAGAATTTAAATTTACATAACAACATAAATCTGGAAATTAAGAGAGCTTTTATGAGCCATAAGGAGTTTCAAAGACAATATCAAAATCAGCCTGAAGAAATTCAACATTACATCTAAAATCTGGGAAGACATTGCACTCAATAGACACATGGAAGGAAATCTGTTCAAGAGGGAGCTGCACTACATCAGAACGACCACCACTGTGCCTCAGAGAACAAACGGCAGCTGCAAAAGGAGAGACAGAACAACCAAAAGACCCAACCATTAACCACAACCATTGCTTACTTGCGTCCACATTGCACCAGAATATGTGGATCCCAGACTGGCCTCTACAGTCACTTCAGGATCTATCAATAGACAGCCCCTCAGGAGAACATCATACTCGGCTCGAGTGATCGCAGTCGTACTACTGCTACCTACGTTTGAAGGCCTGGTCCTGTTTTGCAATGCTCTATGTGCTTTTCAATGGTGATTGTTAAACCATTAAATTTATCTGGTCTACCAATGCCTTTTGTGGCACAAAGTCTGTCATCCTTATGTGGTCTAGGGCAGAGGTTTCCAACCTGGGCTCTGTGGCGTAAAAAAAAAGTTGGGAACCCCTGGTCTAGAGTTACAGATCATAAAAATTTATAGCATATAAAGGACCTTCAGCCCATTCAGTCCATGCCGAACCATTTCAACTGCCTAGTCCCATCGGCCTGCATCCTTGTCTAGTCTACATCCTAGCCCCGATAATAGTCAAGGTAACATGACAGCTTACATGACAACTGAGAACTAACTCCTCAGGTTGTGGAAACTAGGGAAGGACGATTAATGTTGGAAATTTCAGTGATGGCCAATCCATTGTACAGATATTTTAAAAACATTTTCAAAAATCAAAATAATTAATGAAAAGATGTTAAGAGATTAAAATAAATTATCATATTAATACGATTATTAAAATAAGATTCAAATATATTTTGTTAAGAATCCAAGATTTACATCCACCTCCATCAGAACCTGGAACAGACTGAGTGAGTGGGTGGAACAGGCAGGTACATCCGTAACGTGATCCAAACATTATCTGGATAGCGTAGAGGTTCGTGTACCATTTTACAGCAAAAGTAATCAGAAAGATTGCTGTCTGGAAAGAGTTTTGTATATTATCCCTGTGACCAGAGAAAATTAACTTTGTGGTGCTAGCTGTAAGGTTCAGCCATCCTGGGTCCAACATATTGATGCAATTACAAAGAAGGCATGACAGGGGCTATGTTTCATTAGGAGTGTGAGGAGACTTGGTACGTCACCAAGGACTCTTGCAAATGTCAACAGATGTACCGTGGACAGCATTCTGACTGGTTGCATCAGCATCTGGCATGGAAGGGCCACTGCACGTGATCAGGAAAGGCTGCAGGAAGTTACAAACTCAGCAGCTCCATCATGGGCATGAGCCTCCCCAGCATCGAGGACATCTTCAAAGGAGATTCCTCAAGAAGGCAGCATCCATCTTTAATGACACTCATCACCCAAAACATGCTCTCTTCTCATCACTACCATCAAGGAGGAGGTACACAAGCCTGAAGACACACATTCAACATTTCAGGAACATCTTTTTCCCTCCCACTATTATCTCTGCATCAACAATGAACCTATTAACACTACCTTGTGGCGACCCACTTTTTGTACAGGCAAACCGGCTCACAAATAGCCAGCGCGCGGGGAGAGACTTTGGTAATGCACCTCTGATGTCTTTTCCGCCCGGAGAGGGCGGGCGCTAGGGATTGAAATACCAGCACTGCGAGTTTTGAATAAACTAGTCTCGAAACGACTTACCGACTGCGCGTTGTTATTTCAGCGTTGTGTGTAGCACATCGCTACATTGGTGACCCCGATGGTCCAAACGGGATTTGGACCAAAGATGACCGACTCTTCATCTGTTCACGCAGTTTCGCTAAAACTGCCGACTTTCTGGACGCTGCGACCACGCGTGTGGTTTAGCCAAGCAGAAGCCCAGTTCCAGATTCGGCAGATATCTTCTGATTCCACGAGTTACTACCACGTGGTGAGCGCCCTTGACCAGGAGACGGCCACCCAGGTTGCGGATTTCATACAGTCGACCCCGGAAGAAGGCAAATATGAAGCATTCAAGGCGCTGCTCATTGAGACCTTTGGCCTCTCACGGCGTGACCCTGCTTCACCTGGACGGTTTGGGAGACAGACTGCCATCAGCATTGATAAACGAGATGCTGTCCCTGGCTGACGGACACAAGCCCTGCCTCATTTTCGAGCAAGCGTTCCTGGAGCAACTGCCCGAGGACATACATCTGCTGCTGGCTGACACAGTTTTCAGCGACCCCTGGAAGGTGGCGGCCCGGGAAGACGTGCTGTGGAACGACAAGAGGGAGAGCGTGGCGTCCGTCGGTCAGATTACCAGGCCACGTGCCCAACAGCAGACCAGACCAGGCCCGGCAGGGGAGCGCACACAACACAGAGACAGGAGTGTTGTTCACACAGTGAACAGTGGTGTTTCTACCACCAGCGGTGGGGCACAAAAGCCCGCCATTGTCGCCCGCCCTGCCAGGGCCAGGGCCAGCTGCCGCTAATGACTATGGCGGCTGGCCACCAGGACAGCCTCTTGTACGTCTGGGACAAACAGTCAGGACACCGCTTCTTGGTCGACACCGGAGCGGAGATCAGCATTTTGCCCCCGACAGGGTATGACACCCGCAACAGGAAGCCAGGACCCACCCTGAGGGCTGCAAACGGCAGCACGATACGGACCTACGGCACCTGCTCAGTGCAGCTGCAGTTCGGTGCCAGCCGGTTCATGTGGGACTTCACACTGGCCGTCATGGCCCAACCACTCCTGGGGGCGGACTTCTTGCAAGCTCACAGCCTGCTGGTTGACTTGCAAGGGAAAAGACTGGTACATGCCAAGACTTTCCAGACGTTCTCCCTGGGTGAAGCCAAGTTGCCGGCCCCACACCTGGATTCCATCACGCTGTCGGACAACGAATTCATCAGACTCCTGGTGGGCTCCCCATCGATTCTGATACCGCAGTTCACGGCAGCCGTGCCCAGACATGGGGTACAGCACCACATTCCGACCCAGGGACCACCCCTCCACGCCCGCGCATGAAGGCTCCCCCCGGAAAAGCTCCGCCTGGCGAAGGAGGAATTGGGGATCATACGGCGGTCTGACAGCCCATGGGCCTCCCCCCTGCACATGGTGCCCAAAGCAACAGGGGGCTGGAGACCATGCGGCGACTACCGCAGGCTGAACGAGGCTACGACACCGGACTGCTACCCTGTGCCGCACATTCAGGATTTTGCAGCAAACCTGCACGGCGCACGGATCTTCTCCAAGGTGGACCTCGTCCGAGGATACCATCAAATCCCGATGCATCCAGACGACGTCCCCAAAACGGCACTCATCACCCCTTTCGGCCTTTTTGAGTTCCTCCGCATGCCGTTCGGCCTAAAGAATGCTGCACAGACATCTCAGCGTTTAATGGACACGGTGGGACGCGACCTGGACTTCGCTTTCATCTATTTGGACAACATCCTCATAGCCAGCAGCAGATGTCAGGAGCATCTGTCCCAACTCCGTCAACTCTACGCCCGACTGAGTGAATACGGCCTGACAATCAACCCGGCCAAATGCCAGTTCGGGCTCGACACCATCGATTTCCTGGGCCACAGGATTACTAAAGACGGGGCAACCCCTCTGCCCACTAAGGTAGATGCAGTCCGCCATTTCCACCGACCCAACACAATCAAAGGCCTTCAGGAATTTGTGGGTATGGTAAATTTCTACCACCATTTCCTCCCTTCAGCTGCTCGAATCATGCTGTTCGCCCTGATGTCGGGTAAGGGCAAGGACATTACCTGGGACGACGAGTCCGCCGCCGCTTTCATTAAAACGAAAGAAGCCTTGGCAAATGCCGCGATGCTAGTGCACCCCAGAACGGATGTCCCTACCGCCCTCACAGTGGACGCATCCAACACGGCAGTCAGTGGAGTGCTGGAACAACTCATCGAAGATCGCTGGCAACCCCTGGCGTTTTTCAGCAAACACCTGCGACCACCCGAGCTCAAATACAGTGCTTTCGACCAGGAACTGTTGGCACTATACCTGGCAATCCGGCATTTCAGGTACTTCTTAGATGGCAGGCCGTTCGCCGCATTCACGGACCACAAACCGTTGACCTTCGCGTTCACGAAGGTGTCCGGTCCCTGGTCAGCTCGCCAGCAGCGACATCTGTCCTACATCTCCGAGTACATGACGGACATCCAGCATGTCTCGGGAAAGGACAACGTCGTGGCGGACACACTCTCCAGACCAGCTGTCCAGGCCCTGTCCCTGGGGGTGGACTATGCAGCACTGGCGGAGGTGCAGCAGGCAGACGACGAGATGCCCAGCTACAGGACCGCAGTCTCAGGTTTGCAGCTGCAAGTCTTCCTCGTAGGCCCAGGTGAGAGGACCCTCCTGTGCGACGTGGCTACTGGCCAACCTCGCCCCATCGTCCCGGCAGCCTGGAGGTGGCGGGTTTTCGACTCCATACACGGTTTGGCACACCCATCTATCAGGACAACCGTCCAGCTGGTCTCCAGCAAGTTCGCGTGGCACGGACTTCGCAAGCAGGTCAGTGAATGGGCCACAATGTGCACGCAGTACCAAACAGCCAAGGTGCAGCGGCACACTAAAGCCCCGCCACAGCAGTTTGAACCCACCCACCGGAGGTTCGACCACATTCACGTGGATATCGTGGGCCCCCTACCAGTGTCCCGAGGAGCGCGGTACCTCCTAACGATGGTAGACCGGTTCACAAGGTGGCCAGAGGCGGTCCCGTTCACTGACACATCTGCCGATTCCTGCGCCCGAGCACTGATCACAACCTGGGTAGCACGCTTCGGCGTATCGGCCCACATTACCTCCGACAGAGGCGCCCAGTTCACCTCCAGCCTTTGGTCAGCTGTGGCGAGCCTGTTGGGAACGCAGCTACACCACACAACTGCCTACCACCCACAGTCGAACGGACTGGTGGAACGCTTCCATCGTCACTTGAAGTCGGCTCTCATGGCCCGCCTGAGAGGACCTAATTGGGTGGACGAGCTTCCCTGGGTCCTGCTTGGAATTCCTACAGCACCCAAAGAGGATCTGCACGCCTCGTCGGCCGAGTTGGTGTACAGCGCACCCCTGGCCGTCCCGGGAGAGTTCATACCAGCCCCAAGGGGGCGAGAGGAAGAAGCCGCAGCGGTCCTGGGCAGACTACACGAAAGGCTCGGCAACCTGGCCCCCATACCCACTTCACAGCACGGACTGACCCCGACCCATGTACCCAAAGAACTGCAAAACTGTAAGTTTGTGTTTGTATGAAGGGGCGGACACCGGGTGCCGCTACAGCGGCCGTTCAGGGTGATCAACAACAACGGGTCCACGTACGTTCTGGACATTGGGGGGCGTATCGCCGGTTCTGGGGGAGGGTTATGTGGCGACCCACTTTCTGCGCAGGCAAACCGGCTCACAAATAGCCAGCGCACGGGGAGAGACTTTGGTAATGCACCTCTGATGTTTTTTCCGCCCGGAGAGGGTGGGCGCTAGGGATTGAAATACCAGCACCGCGAGTTTTGAATAAACTAGTCTCGAAACGACTTACCGACTGCGTGTCGTTATTTCAGCGCTGTGTGTAGCACATCGCTACAACCTCACTATATTTTCTCTTTTTTTGCACTACTTAATTTAATTTTACGTATGTTTCTTTGTGTAATTTATAGTACTTTTAAATGATTATGTACTTCAATGTACCACTGCTATAAACAACAAATTGCATGACATGTGCCGGTGATATTAAACCTGATCCCGATTCTGATTTGGAATGCAGTTCAATTCCTGCTGCGGTCTGTGAGGAGTTTGTACATTCTCCCTGTAACTCCGTGAGCTTCCTTCAGGTGCTCCAGCTTCCTCCCATGTTCCAAAGGCATACGGTTTGGGTTAGTGCGTGTGGGGATGCTGTGTTGTAGCTGAACGCAAGGTGTCACTTGCAGGCTGCCCCAGCGCGTCATCGGACTGCGTTGGTAGTTGATGCAAGCAATGCATTTCACTGGACGTTTCGATATTCTGATGTGTGTGTGACAAATAAAGCTAATCTCTATCTCCTTAATCTCTTTCTGTCTACCGTATATTCCGGAGTATAAGCCGACCCCCCCATTTTCAAGGTTAAAAAAGTGACTTTTTCATGTTACCTTTGTATAAGCCTTTTGTAGAGGATTTTGATTTAACCAGTAAAGATCACAAGATCTCACAGCGGTACTCAGCTTTGCCGGATCCAGAACCCGGAAATTTTGTGAACCAGTACCTGCTAAGAAAACAGGCCTAAACATTGCAGAGTATTATAAGCGAATTCTTAATAAATAAATCAGGCAGGGAAGTTTTGGATTAGGTCTCCAATTGTAAAGAATCCTCAGACTTGTAACCCCCGCGAAACCATTTAGCGCCCATTGTAATCTCGTTAAAACATAACACGGGGTTGCAGGATCAGTACGTCTACTCAGTATTAAATTTGTGACCACCATGTACAAAAGATTAAAACAAATGCGATATGATGCTGGCTTCAAGCTGAAGGTTGTTGATTTTACTAAAAGAACGAATAATTCTGCAGCTGTTAAGAAGTTTAGTGTAAACGAGAGAGGGCGAGAGAGTGGAGAAAGGCAGAGGACACGCTGAGGGAAACGCCAAAGATGAAATGTGCAAACTGCGGGAAAACATGCCAGTGGCCAGAACTGGTAGAAAAAGTTTTAGAGTGGGTGAATCACCAGCGATCATCCGGATACATTGTTACCAGAAAAATGATTCGAGTTCAAGTATTGAACTGGGCCGAAAAACACCGTGAGGTCAGCGAAAATTTCAAAGCTACACGAAGTTGGTGCACCCAATTTATGAATAGACGTTATCTTGTGTTGAGACAAAAAACAAAGATTGCTCAGAAAATTCCCGTGGAGTGTTGTTTACGTTCAAGAATGCTGCTGGATGGACGAAGCCGGTTGCTTGAAGTGGGTTAAAGAGGTGTGGCGTCGACGTCCCGAAGGTTTCGGGAAAGAAAATTTGCTAATTGTCTGGGACGTCTTCAAAGCGCACTTGTCAGGTGAGACAAAAGCAGCATTGAAAGCTGAAAATACGGACATTGCAGTCATCCCCGGTGGTTTGATCTCCATGCTCCAGCCACTAGATGTGAGTTTAAACAAATCATTCAAAGAATTCATGCGACGACAGTGCAACGAATTTGACTGAAAAACAGCCAATAAATACGACCTGTCTTCCGTGTCTTTTTCCAAAGTTGGCACCCTCTGTATAAGCCGACCCCCTAATTTTAGGACCACAATTTAGGGCCAAATTCTTGGCTTATAAACCGGAATTTATGGTAATCCAGCAGTGCTGCCCGACAGTGTTCACTCAGGGGAAGTCAAGCTAGAAAGTGTACATGCATACGTTCACCTGCGGACTGCTGGAAACTACTTGTTCTTGCTGATACACCCATACGGCATCGATTTACAGGATGTGTCACTGCCAGAGTCCAAATAGAAACGGTGAAAATTGCCAATCTTACAGCAACTCAGCATAAGTCACAGGAGCATATTTAGGCCATTTGGCCCATTGAGTCTGCTCCACCATGGCTAATTAGTATACGTAGATATACTGGATGGTATATCTTTGAAACTGAGAAGATTTGAGAGTGGTGATGAAAACCATGATTGGTTCAGACAAGGTGAACAGGAAGCTGCTGCGTCTCATGGCAGCCGGGGCAACAATCAGGGGACAGAGACCAGACGGAATCCACTAACAGAAAACATCTTGGCACTTTTGCACTTAATGGAATGTTCAGCATGAGCACAATGGGCCAAATGGCCTGGCTCTGTGACTCTCTAAAGCAGGGGCTCCCAAACTTTTTTTTATGCCATAGACCTCGATCATTAACTGAAGGGTCCATGGACCCCAGGCTCGGAAGCAAGTAGAGCAATTTTTATGAGGAGAGTTTTCATAATTTGGTTGCACTGCCGAAGTAACAGTTAAAAGAGATTCAGTGTTGATGTGATTGATTGAAGAAAATAAAATTGCTTAACTTTAGTTGTCGTGTGTACGGTGAAATGCGTTGTTTCACGCCAAAAGCTAACGTCATCTGAGGATTGAGCTGGAGGCAGCCCGTGTGTGTCACCATGCTTCCAATGCCAACATAGCAGGCCCACAACTCACTTGGAATGCTGGAGGAAATTGGAGCACCCAAGGGAAACCCACACGGTCACGGGAAGGAGGTACAAACTCCTTAGAGGTAGCGGTGAGGATCAAACATCGACTGACGATCGCTGTCGCTGAAAAGCGATTACAATACCATGCTGCCTGATGGGGAATTGAGTACCTAACTGGAACTTTCAATGAGATCGAATGGGTCTTATGATTCCAGGGTACGAAGGGTTAACTATGAACACACGTAAGAATTCAATTCAGCTGCTTCGTGTACAGTTGAGGCACTCGATTATAGAAAAAGGAAATGAAGTCAATGGGAAAGGTGCACTGTAGCAAGGGTCACATTCTGAAGAGCGGTTTGAGAGCCTCGAGGTTTTATATCACCGAGAAGGTTAGGGGTAACCCGATAGAAGTGCTCAAGATTGAGAAGGGTTCATGAGGTCAATTGTGATTTGATCCCATGCTTCCGCTGGCTGGGAAGATGGTAACGAAAAGACACAAAATGAGAAATAATTAAAGGAAAGCTGAGAAATACATGCTCCCGTTCCATGAATGGCATTAACTTTCTGCTTCAGCAGCAAATCCACTTAACAGGAGAAGTCAGCAACAGGGTGAGAGGGAGAAATAGTATCGGGTCACAGGGTCTGATTAGTGGAGAGGCATTGTAGGCCGTGCAAAATGATGACGGTGGCTCAAACTAGTTTCAGGTCTGTGTTACTTACGAAATATTTTATGATGCACTGTAGAGAGGAAAAATAAATGCAAAAAACAAAAGAAATTTGATATTGCACTGCACTTATGCAGTAGGGCAGCAAAAAATTGATTCCTGACATGGCCAGCCTAAGGCGTGTTACAAAAACAAGATCTTTAGACCTCAGTCAGGTCGGATTGGCAACAACATCTCCTTCACAATCACCATTAGCACAGGTGCACTGAACTGAGGTTGAGGCTGTGGCCGGCTCCAGGCTTCATGTCTAAGGATTTCCTGATATTGACTCGGCCCTACGCTCAACTGTGTCCGAGGGCTTTGTGATGTTTATGCTGTTCTGCGCTGAATTAAGGCTGAGGCTGTGGCCTGCTCTGGCCGCTTCAGGCCTCATGTCTATGGACTCAATTTGTTCTGAATACTACTTGTTTCCTTTTATTGTGTGGACAATGTGTTTTGTTTTCTCTCGACACATTGGGTGTTTGTAGATTTTCTTTTTTCGTAGTTTCTTTTGGAGTTCTCATTTTGTGGCTGCCTGTAAGGAGCTAGATCAAGGTTGTAATATGTATACGTACTTTGATAATAAATGCACTTTGAACCAGGTCAGGCGCTTAACCTCCTGCTCTATTCACTTTGTACATATGACTATGAGGCTAAGTACAGCTCCAATGCTATGTTCAAGTTTGCTGATGACATCACACTCGTTGGCCGAATCTAAATTTGCTGACGACACCGCTGTCATTGATGACGACAATGTATAAGAGGGAGGTTGAAAATCTGGCTGAATAGTGCCACAACAACAACCTCTTACTCACTATCAACAAGGTCAAAGAGCTGTTTATTGACTACAGGAGGCGAAACCGGATGTCCACGAGCCAGTCCTCATTGCAGGAACAGAGGTGGAGAGGGACAGCAACATTAAATTCCTCAGTGTTATCATTTCAGCGGATCAATCCTGGGTCCAGCAGGTAAGTGCCATTACAAAGAAACTACACGGTTTCAGGAAAGCAGCATCTATCATCAAGAACCACCACCATCCAGGCCAAGTTCCCTTCTCGCTGTTGCCTTTGACCCCACACCACCAGATTCAGGAACAATCATTACCATCAACCATCAAGCTCCTGAACCAGCATGGATAACTTCACTCATCTCAACACTGAACACAACCTATAAGGTCACTTTCAAGGATGCTACAACTCCTGTTCCCACCATTATTTATTTACTTATATTATTATTTTTTTATTGAATTATTTTTATTAACAAAGAAAAATAGCAGAACATATGCTATAATACATTCAACCATTTTATACCAGTCTTATATTATTTGTTGTTTTTTTTGTAACTGTACAGAATTTCCATCTTTGACTGTGTGTAGTTTTCACTGATTTTATTGTATTTCTATTGTTAATGCCTTCAAGAAAATACATCTCAGGTTAGTATAAGGTGACATACCGGGGTATATGTAATTTTAAAATAAATGTACTTTGTCTTTTAACTTTGATTCAAGCGTCTGTGGTTTGATTTGTTTTGCAGTTGTATAATTGTGTTAAGTTAAGAATGATGTTGTCGGGAATATCTTACAGGGAATAAGTGTCTACAAAATTATGAGAGTCATCCCTACTATCAGCAGTGAGTAGCTTGTTCTGAAGGTCAAAAATTCTAACACTAGAAGGCATGCGTTTAAAGTATAAAGGGGCAAATTCAAGGGAGGTGTGTGGAACAGACAGTGGAGGGTGACTGGAATATGCTGCCAGGGGTGTTGGTGAGACAGATATAATAGAGGCATTTAAGAGGCTCTTAGATAGGCTCATAAATATGGAAAATATTGAAGTGTATGGTTTATGTGCAGGCAGAAGGGAATATTTAATTCTGCACAACATTGTGTGTCAAAGGGCCAGTTACAGGGCTGTTCTGAATGGGGTTCGGGATTGATGGAACTGCTCTGAATGATAGCATAAGCTCTATGGGCGAAGTGGTCATCTATGTCGAAGGGAAATATGAAACATGAGAATTTATAGGCTTTCAAGCAACTTATGATGACCAGTGATCACAAATAGTAGATTCATTGAAGGCAGGAATTTCCCTCCTTCTTTGTTCTAGTTAGAGAGCCTTTGTTATCTGGATTTCAGCTTCTGATGTTTTAGTTTGCTTTAGTAATATCGTTGACTATTCTTAAGTGCCCTAGCAAGCTGACTGAACTGCTATAACTGAACAATTAGGAAAGGACATTGCATACTGGAATTGTCGGTAGTGCTCACTAGGAATGTATAACCTCTGTCCAACAACCTGCCACTTCTCAGAGGTTGACAAGGTGATAGGTAAATATAAATTGCTATTGAGACAAAGTCTGGATCAATGGAGGGAAACCATCATGAAATCACAAGCAAAAATAGCAAAGGAAAGGAATGAAGAGGTAATGGAGTGCTCTTTATAGAGACTGAGCAAAAAACAATTAAAATTTCAGTCGATCTCCTCAGAATTAAAGGTCGTTTAAGTCATTATATCACAAGATAGTGCAGCATAACCTTTGGGTTTAAATCAAGATTGACAAAGAAAATTAATTACGAAACACTTAAAGTCAGGAGATGAGTTAGCTTGCTTCCGAGGAGTAGGAAGGTTCTCTATGTCAGAAATACCTTGATAGGTACAGTACTGTACAAACATCTTAGGCATGTGTATATAGCTAAGGCGTCTCAAAGATTTTGCACAGTACTGTATTTGTCATTGTGGAGTGGACAGTGAGTTTGTACATCTGATGGGAACAAAAGATGCTGGAAAGCCAAGGTGGACCACCACGGGAGGGGTGTGAAACAGGTGGCAAGGGGGCAGGGTATGTAGCTCACACCCACCCAGCCCCGAGGCACCAGGCAAGGTCACCTGATTCCAAACAATTGGCTGATTGATCATCTCTGGTGATTCCCATTCCCACCCCTCTCCCTTCCCCTTTTCACAACCAAGATTCCCCTCACCCTGACCCCTTCCCACTCTCAGTCCACAATGGAGACCCATATCAGAATCAGATCTATCATCACTCACATATGCCATGAAATTTGTTTTTCTTGTGGCAGCAGTACAGTGTAATATATAAAATGACTACAGTACCGTGCACAAGTCTTAGGCACTCTTGCTCTCGCTCTCTCTTTTATATATGTATATAAAGGAAAAGTCTTAGAGATATATATATCTAAGCTCTTTCTTTTGTACAGTACTGTAGATTCCAACACAGCAGTCCATTCAGAACTAGCAAGCTTATGATTTATCTTTTTATTAATGGTGCATACAAGCATAAAAGCATGGAAAATTGGCTTGCTCAACTCCTACAGCAAAGAAAATGATGTCCCACAGACATTGGCACACTCTGGAAATAAATGCAAAAGCTAAGACAGACACTTAAGAGTCACAAATTGACACTTATTCCATGACAGTTATCATTTTCAACAAGGGGAAACTTTTCCTTGATCATTAACATCAATGAATCCCCACTATCAGCACCCTGAGAATCACTATTAAAAATATTACCGTACTTCAGATTGTGAGAACCCTGTAGTGAATAATGCCCCAAAGCTTTCCATTATCTATATGACACATGATAGGAATGTGGTAAAATCCCTCAGCTTGCTTGGTTGAGAGGAGCTCCAATAACACTTAAGAGCCCCGACAGCATGGAGTACAGATATCCCACTCATTGCTGCTGTCTCATCTCATACCATTCATGGTTACTCCCTCCATCAGTGGTGGCGTACACCATCTGCAAGATGGGCTATGGTAACACACTGAGAGTTTGTTTTTTATTTAGAGATTCAGCACTGTGACAAGCCCAACCAATTAACCTACGGACTCATACATCCTTAGAATGTGGAGGAAAGCCACGCGATCATAGGGAGAATGCACAAACTCCATAAAGACAGCGGTGGAACTGAACCCAGCTTGCTGGCGCTGTCGAAGCAATACACTAACTGCTATGCTACTGTGTTGCCACTAGTAACTGATCCAAACCGTGAAGACACAGGGAAGTGCCACAACAGGTACATTCTCTTTCACCACATTGTCAACATACCTAAATCTTAGAGGTGCCAACCCAACAGCACTGTGAGGTACCTACATGAAATTAACTGCAACAGCTAAGAAGAGAACTTGTCCTCTTTCTAGAGGGCAAATGGATATGGACATTAAATTCTAGTCTTACAAACAATGCTCATACCTCATGAATAGATAGATAACAGTAAGAACCACAAAAGGCCATGGAGACATATGACACAGAAACAAGCCCATTGATCAAGCAAGTTCATGCCAACTATCAAACACCAATTTCAGCTTAAGTTATTAGAGAAACACACAGGTACAGGCAGTGTCTATGGAGGGAAATAGGGCAGTCAGGGTTTTCGGCCGGATCTTTCATCAATCCAAATGAAGGGTCTTGATCCAAAACATCAACTATCTATTTCCCACCACAGATGCTGCCTGACCTGCCAAGTTCCTCCAGCATCTTGTACTGCTTCAGCTTCCGACATCTGCAGTCACCCTGTGTCACCCATTTACTCCCATTTGATTCTCCCCTCATTCCCCTTCTACTGGATATGACTATATGTGCACCAGGGGCAATTTACTAGACAATTAATCTACCAAACTGCTAATTTTTTTTCCAAAGTGGGATGAGACTGGAGCACTTGAAGAAACCCCCGATGGCCGAAGGGGAACTTGCAGACTCAGCAAATATTGAGCCAACGTCAGTGTCATGGAATACTACTGGCATACAGTCAGCCCTCCTTATCCGCGGATTCCCTATGCGTGGATTCAACCAACCGCGGATCAGGAAAACTCGGAAGGTCTCTCTCCAGCACTCGTTGCTTGAGCATGTACAGACTATTTTTTCTTGTCATTATTCCCTAAACAATACAGTATAACAACTATTTACATAACATTTACATTGTATTAGGTATTATAACTAATCTAGAAATGACTTAAAAGTACAGGCAGTCCCCGGGTTATGAATGAGTTCCGTTCCTGAGTCTGTCTTTAAGTCGGATTTGAAGTCGGAACAGGTACATCCAGTATTATTTAGCGTCAGTTAGTCAAACGTTTTTCTTAGTATATAGTACATATTTTACCTTTCTATGAATATAAAACACTTAAGGAACATACGTATTTCAATAATTTAACCACTGCGTTGCTTAGTACTAATTGTAGCTTTCATCGGGGCAGGGCCTTTCACATTCTCCATTAAAATTGTTCCGATCATTGACCAACTGTAGCCTAACGCTTTTCCAATGACCAATGGCGTTTCACCTCTTTCCAATCGCTTTATTACTTCCACCTTATTTTCAATTGCGATTGTGATTATTTTCGTGAACAGAAACACTGTGGATTCAGAGCTGCACCGCCAGGTTCTAATGTCCACATGTTAAATAAAGTCCGGGGTTCCGCTGGGTCCAAAGACCACTGCACTGATACTTGCTAAATAAGGGACCTGAGCATCTGTGAATTTTGGTATCCGTGGGGGGGGAGGTCCTGGAACCAATCCCCTGCGGAGAAGGAGAGCCGACTGTATAAACAGGTCCTTCAGCCCATCTAATCCATACTGAAAGGCTATTCTGCTGAGTCCCATTGACCCACACATGGACTATAACATCTCATTGATTTACTTATCCTAATTCTGTTATATGACGCTGTGGAAACCGCATCCACTTCTTCCTTTGGCAGCTTATTCCACAATCATACCAGCTTCTGAGTAAAGAAGTTCCCCCTTAGGTTCCCCTTAATTATTTTGCTGTTCACTCTAAACCTATGTCCCCTAGTTCCAGTCTCACCTAACCTCAGGGGAAAAAGTCTGCTTCTATTTACTCTATCCATATGGCCTCGTGTTTTGAGCCCAACCAGTGGCCGGGATCAAAATGATATTAACCACTTGCATGAGACTTAGCTTCGATCTTTAGCAGTCAAGTGGATTGAAAGTAGCCTGTCGTTATACAGAGATTGATCAGGATTTGAGCAAACACCGTAATCTGAAGCTGACAAGTCACACCTGGGCCACACGATCGACAATAACGAGTCCTTAACATCCATGGCAGGCTGCCAATGTCGTACATGAGATGGGTGATCCTCCGGGGGCTTCAGGAAAACAATTGGAATCCCTCATCCAAAACTGAGGTAGGACATGGCCACAGGGACAGAAGCTGACAGAGCGAACAAGTAGCCGTCTCATTGCTCGGTGAATCAACAATGCGTCAATTCATCTGCCGAGTTTGGAACCCGAAACATGTTTCACGCCGCTCCTGAGAAAGACCGAGACATGTAAGGAAGATGTTCTTCTATTTACCAGAGCATATCTCATCAAAGTGACAACAGCTTATACTTCTATAATTCAGCTAACAGAGCAAAATATCCCAGGATGCTTGTCAGGAGAGAGAAAACTGATACTGAGACATTTAATGAGCTGTTAGACTGAATGCCAATGAGGGAGCCTTAAGGGGGAGGGGAAGGAGATTTAAGAGAGATTTGGGTTGGGAATTTCAAGGCTTAAGGCTTTGGCTGGTGAAAGCAAGCCTGGCTCTGATGAAGTAGCTGAAATCTGTCATGAGCAAAAGGAAGGTGTAGGAGGATCCTAATCTCTTTGTGGTTTCCTGCAGTTACAACAAGGCCCAATGCAAGTTTGAAGAACAACAGTACATCTTCCATCTGGCTTCATTTCAGTCTTCTGAACTCAATATTCCCAAATATTAGGTAATTTGCTCTTTCTTTTTTGTTTGGCTGACATCTGGCCATCTCTGCTAGTCATCCATCTCTGATTTTGGCTCAGTTATTTTTGCTTTCTATGTTAATAGCATTGACATAGCTCAGAGCCACATGATTAGATACACATAATGCAAACATTGCAAAGAAATTTTACAGGGATGTTGAGTATCTGAGTTATAGGGAAAGGTTGAACAGTTTAGGACCATATTCTCTGAAAGGTAGGAGAATGAGGGGAGACTAGATAGAGGAATACATCATAATGAGGAGTACAGATGGGAAAAATGCAAGCAGTTTTATTCCACTGAGCAACACACAGAAGATACTGGAGGAACTCAGCTGGTCAGGCAACATCCATGGAAATGAATAAACAGTCATGTTTGAGATTGAGTCCCTTCTTCAGGACCCACTGAGGTTGTGTGCAACTAGAGCTAGAGGTCATCTGTCAAGGGTGAAAGGGGAAATGTTTAAGGGGAACATGAGGGGGAACTTCTTCACTCAGAGCGTGATGAACATGTGCAGTGAGCTGCCTGAGGAAGTGGTAGATGCAGGTTCAGTTTCAATATTTAAGAGAAATTTGGCTAGGTACATGAGTGGGCAAATGGAGGGCTATGGTCCCGGTGCTGGTCAATGGGAGAGGACAGCTTAAATGGTTTGCCATAGACTAGATGAGATGAAGGGTCTGTTTTTGAGCTACACTTTTCTATAACTCTATTGATTTTAGGCAGCATCTGTAGAGGGGAACTTTTCCCCTCCATAGATGCTGCCCGACTTGCTGAGTTTCTCCAGCAGTCTGTGTGTGTGTGTTTGTTTCCTTAAGATTTCCAGCATCTGCCAAGTCATTTGTGTTCATTATTGATTTCACTTCTTCTGAAATGCTTCATGTTATGTGTTTGAAATATCTGGAATGAAAGAAAAACTCGACTCTGCACGAGGAATGATGATTCTTCGTATTCTATTAAACTTGAAGCGAAGTAATTGCAAAACCTAACATAGTGCATTATTAAGATTCCAAATGGTGTTTCAAAATCAGAATTGTGTTTCACATTGACCTGAGTCCAATTGGGAAAAAGATAGATATACATTAAACCTAAAAAACAGTTCGAGCGAATTCCTACAGACGTACTGTGGAGAACATTCTAACTGGTTGTATGACCATCTGGAATTGGAGACGGGGGGGGGGGGAGGTTACAATGCACAGGATCTGAAAATGCTGCAGAGGGTTATGAAATCAGCCAGTTCCATCATGGGCACTAGCCTCCCTACAATGAGGAAATTTTCAAAAGGTGGTACCCATCATTAATGTTCTCCCTACCCGGGACATGCCCTCTGCTCATCGGGGAGGAGGTACAGAGGTCTAAAGGCACAAACTCAGTAACAGCTTCTTACTCTCTGCTCTCAGATTTCCGAACAGTTCGGAAATCACCGCCTCACTATTTTGCTCACTTTTTCACTACTTATTTATTTTTTCATACATTTCTTATTGTAACTTTTCAGCTATTTATTTTATTTAGAGATATAGTGTGGAACAGGCCCTTCTGGCCCAATGAGCTGCACCATCCAGCAACCCACCTAATCTTAAGAAAATTTACGATGACCAATTAACCTACTAACCGGTATGACTTTGGACTGTGGGAGGAAACCAGAGGACCCTGAGGAAACCCACATGGTCATGGGGAGAATGTACAAACTCCTTAGTTGATGCTGGAATAGAACTCCGAACTCTGGAATGCCCTAAGTCGTAACAGTCACGCTAACCGCAATGCTACCGTAGCACCTAACTTACAGTAATTTTAAGTATTGCTGCAACAGAACAACAAATTTTGTGACATATATCAGTGATAATAAATCTGATTCTGATTATAATTCTAGGCTCTCCTCATAAGGTTAATGCAGATGCTAATTTATTAAATTCACAAGTTGTCTAACAAGAGGCTTTATGCTGTCCCCTCTCAATAGCTCTCTGAGCAATCACTGATGTACCTAGAATCAGCTGTATGAGGTCAATCATTCTCTGGTTGCAAGATTCCACGACAACTAACCTGATGACCACTGATGCTCCTGTCTATAATGTCTAATATGCTACAAGTTCCAATCTTGAACACATTGGCTGTTAGGGCAATGAGAGCAGATCCATTAGTAATTATCAAAAAGGAGCTGAAAAAGTGCTTGAGATGCAAAAGCATTCATGGAGATACCAGAAAAAAGAGTAGTAAATGTGACTAATTGGTGAGTTCTTTCAAAGAGCTGGCATGTCCCCGATGGGCCATATGGCCTCTTTCTGTGCGATGTGATTCCACAACTACCCAATGCACAGATGGCATCAAAAACTCATTACTAAAGCAGCAATCTATAGTCATTATCTTTCTGAAAACCAACCAAATCTCTGCCGTTTGTGTTCCACAACAATCAATGGACTTTAACTTCCAATAAATAATTCACAGGCGTATTAAAGCTAAGCTGGCTTCCCACCACTCCTCCCCAGTGCCAGCATGGAGCAGATGATGATATTTGAATCTTATTAGTGAATTCTCTCTCGAGGAGCTTCACATCAGAGTTGAACACAGAATGCAATGACTCATTATTTCATTATGGTG
The DNA here is from genome assembly GCF_048418815.1 of Hemitrygon akajei. Taxonomy (NCBI): domain Eukaryota; kingdom Metazoa; phylum Chordata; class Chondrichthyes; order Myliobatiformes; family Dasyatidae; genus Hemitrygon; species Hemitrygon akajei. The sequence goes on along the minus strand of NC_133138.1, from coordinate 34,890,650 downwards.
TTGCACAGAGAAAGGCATATTACACAACATTGACAGGGCTCAGAAGACAGTGGCCAGATCCTGGCCAAAAATTTCCTTGGAATTCCTCACTAAAAGTTGCGCTTCAAGTCAAGTCAAATCAAGGTTTCCCTTCCACCCATCCGAAGTATTTGTCAGGAGTGCTCAAAGAACTTTCACCAAAAAGGTTCCAGGATTGAATGGCTTGTCACATGAAGGGTGTTTGATGGCTCAGGGCCTTTAGTCACTAGAAATCAGAAAAATAAGGGGTGCTCTCATTGAAACCTATTGAATGCTGGAAGGCCTTGATAGAGTGGATGTGGAGAGGATACTTCCTGTGGTGGGGAGTCTAGGACCAAGGGACCAAGCCTTAGAATAGAGTGACATCCTTTTAGAATGGAGATGAAGAGAATTTCTTCAGCAAAAAACTGGTGAATTTGTGGAATTTGTTGCTACAGACAGCTGTGGAGGTGAAGTCTTTATATATATTTAAGGCAGTGATTGATAGATTCTTGATTGATCAGGACATGAAGAGATATGGGGAGAAGGCAGAAGATTGGGGCTGAGAGGAAAATGGATCTGCCATGATGAGCCAAATAACCTAATTCTGCTCCTATGCCTTATGGTCTTATGGTATGCAGTGCCTTCACGTTGTCAAGGATCCCAGCCAACCACCCCATCCCTTTGACTCCCTGCCCTCAAGCAGGAGGTACTGTAGCATTAGGAAAAGTGCTATTAGGATGGGAAACATCTTCTTCCCCCAGTCTGTGAAACTACTGAACTTTCAGCCACCATCCCGGTCTCATCACTTATGACGCACTAGTAGCACTATACTGTTTACTCTTTAACTTGTGTCGTAAAGACTTTTTCTGCAAAAAGTCAATCTTCTTGAATATATCTTATGATTTGTTAACTTATTTGTGGCAATATTACTTTCTGTGTTGTGTGTGAACTGTATGTACTGTGTTGTGAGCCTTAGTCTGGAGGAACGTTGTGTTGTTTAGTGGTATACATGTACGCGGTTGAATAGCATAAACTTAAACTTGAAACTGGGCATGAAGTTACTGCTTTGCTTACCTGGTTCTCTAAATGTTAATATTAATAATGCTCCCTCCTAGCAGGTGTACCCTGAATTCTCCCCGGATTCGACCACATAGCTACACCATAGGGCCAATTAGCATAACAACTCACAGAATTATGGGATGTGAGGGGAAACAAAAGCCTGAAGGAACTCATAGCACCAGAGGGAGAACGTGCAAACTCACCACAGATGGTCAGAACTGAATCTGGATCAGAGAATCCAGAGAGTTGTTGAGTCATACAGAACAGAAACAGTTCCTTCGTCATAACTGTTCCATGTTGACCAAGATGCCTCATCCGTGCAAACCCATTTGCCAGTATTTGACTCCTAACCATTTGGACTCATCTGCAAGCCTTTTGGTCCATAACCTTATCGACATTTCAAAGTCTACTCCTCATCATTTTTTTTCTCTCCAGTCCTGCTGAAATCTGTAGATTTTCTCTTGTTTGCAATCTATGTACCTGTCCAATTGCCTTTTCAAAAGTCAATTGTGTATCCCCTTCAACTATTTCCTTTGGCAGCTCATTCCACATAAACACCAACCTTACTATTGTTATTTTTTCCTTTTGTATTGGCACAGTTTGTTGTATTTTACACATTGGCTGCTTGTCCATTCTGTTGGGTACAGCCTTTAATTGATTCAATTATGTTTCTTGGATTTACTGATTTTGCCCGCAAGAAAACAAATCTCAGGATTGTATACAGTGACATATGTGCACTTTGAAAATAAATTTACTTTGAACTCTGTGTAAGAAGTTGCCCCTTTTTCAATCTGTCCCCTCTCTCCTTAAACCTGAACCGTTTAGATCTTGAATGCCCAAACCGTTGGAACAAGACTGAGTGCATCCATATACCTGTCTAATTGCCTTTTAGAGATTGTCATTTTACTTGCCTCAATCACTTCCTCAGCAGTTCATTCCACATGGACAGCACCTTTTGTGAAAAAAGGTTGCCCTTCAAGTTCCTATTAAATCTGTCCCCTTCCTCCTTAAACTTACAGAGTCGTCATGGGGCATTCCAGCACAGAAACAGGCTGTTCAGCCCATCTAGTCCGTGTCATGTTGTTCTTTTGCTTAGTCCCATCGACCCGCATCTGGACCATAGCCCTCCATAAACTTCACATCCATGTAACTGTCCAAACTTCTCTTAAATGTCGAAAACAACCCCACATCCAGCAGTTCAGCGAGTAACTCATTCCTTACTCCTATCACTCGCTGAGTGAAGAAGTTCTTCTTCAGGTTCCTCTTAAATATTTCAACTTTCACCCCTAACCTATGACCTCTAGTTTTCATTTTACCCAACCACAGTGGAAAAAGTCTGCAGGCACTTATCCATTCTCTAGCCCTCATAATTTTGTATATCAAATCTCCCCTCATTCTCCTACACTTCAGGGAATAAAGTCCTAACCTTTTCAACCCTTCCCTATCATTCAGGTCCTCAAGTCTTTGCAATATCCTTGTAAATTTTCACCGTTAATCAATGCTTACATGCCATATATCATATATCAATGCTTATTGATATTTTTTCTGTAGGCAGGTGACCAGAAATGCACACAATACGCCAAATTTGGACTCTCCTACATCTGATGCAACTTCAACATCACATGCCCTCTGAACCTCGATTCCCCAGTCCTGGGAGAAAGACTGTGTATATTCACCCTGTCTGTGCCCCTCGTAGATCTTTGGCACCCTGAGGCAGCAAAAATGTGAGCCGTACCACTGCCTTGGCTGGTGCTCACTGCAGGTAACAACCAGCACCTGCCATCTTCTCGGTCGGTTTGAGTTTGTTCAAAACAGCAACATCACGCGTCTGCATGAAGCTGTCACCAAGAGGAGCTGAATAGCTTTCCCCCACGACTCCACTCGCATGCTTAACATGCCAGATGTACTCTACATCCCGATTACTTCCTTGAGAATTACCTCAGGAGCCACTGCAAGAGCGACCAATACAGTCACAAACAATATCAAATCCTCCTGTGACAACCAAGCTGGCAAAAACCATCAAATATTAAATTAGAGCATGCGGGAGCATTACTGAACCGCAGACAGCTCGAGGCAACTTTCAGAGTGCGGTACACAGACCACACAGAATCAAAATCATTCTGACATGTTACATGGTAACTATATAACAAGAGGGGGAGGCAAGCAGAATTGCTAGCGAGAAGCACCATCAATACTGGAGCAATAGATTATTGCTGGCGAACACTGTAAGGATAGCAAAGACCTCCTGTCAAATATCTGTGTGCTGTTTACTGTGCACCACAACACAATGAGTCCACTTGGACACCCTTGCATTTTCTTTTCCCACAGGTTTCATTAATTAAGCCACTCTACTCAGGTTAAGGGAAGTAAAACACTGGCTCTCCATGGCCGTTAAGTCATATAGCACAGAAACAGACCCTCTGATCCTCCTCTCCAGTGCCGCACAGAGGAAAAGGTGCCATGCCAAAGATTCTGCCTTTCAGGCCAAGATGTTCAACCCAAGACCCACATGCCATCCCATGTGGGTAGAAGAAAAATTGCAGAGAGCAGAGGGTTCTCTTCAGAGTGTTGAACACTATTATCCACTCAACACACCAAATTACTGAGAGTTTTCATTGAAATGCAAAGTTTACTTCATTTAGACCTCCTCCTACACTTTATTAAGTCCTTTATTAAGTCAGGAGATTCTGCAGATGCTGCAGATCTAGAGAAACACACACACACACTTTATGCTGGAGGAATTCAGCAGGTCAAGCAGCATGAATGGAGAGGAATAAACAGTCAATGTTTCGAGTTGAGATAAAGGACCTCAGCCCGAAATGTTCACTGTTTATTTCTCTCCATGACCGCTGAGTTCTTCCAGCATTTTGTGTGAGCTTCATCAACCAAATACAGTCATATGCTTTCCCATACACTCATCTTCCCTATAAAAGGCACTTACAACTCAACAAATCATGTGAACCCATCTCTACCCCTATTGTTTACATTTCCTGCTGCTTTGGAGAAGCAGCCAGGATCATCAAAGACCCTTCTCTTCTGACTCTGGTCATTTTCCCTTCACTCCTCTCCCATTGGGCAGAAGATACTAAAGCTTGAAAACATGTATTAGCAGACTCACGGGCAGCTTCCAACCTGCTGTTAGCAGACCCTTGAATGAACTTATTTTATGATGAAGATGAACTCTTGATCTCTCAATCTCCCTCACGGTGACCCTTCCGTCTTATTGTCTACCTGCAGGGAATGGATCTCACCTGGGTTAACGTGAGGTTCCTGAACCAGAGTGGATAAATCACCTCAATACTGAACTGATTCCACAACCTATGGACCCACTTTCTAGGACTCTACAACTCACATTTTTCTCATTACTTATAATTATCATTTTGATTTATTTTCTACTTGCATAATTTTGCACATTGATCTTCTGTCTTTGTGTGCAGTTTCGCATTGACTCCATTGTTTTTCTTTGTATCTACTAGGAATACCTGCAAGAAAATGAATCTCATGGCACTGTATGGTGACATTACGTAGTTTAATAAAAACATTACTTTGAACTTTGACCAGCAACTGAAATACAATGTTGGAAAGTCTATGGTCATGCACTTTGGTGAAAGAAATAAACGGGCAGATGATTATTTAGATGGGGAGAGAAATCAAAATGCCGAGATGCAAAGGGACTTGGGAGTCCTTGTGCAAGATATCCTAAAGGTTAACCTTCAGGTTGAGTCAGTTGTGAAGAAGGCAAATACAATTTTGGCATTCATTTCTAGAGGTATAGAATATAAGAGCAGGGATGTGATGTTGTGGCTCTATAAGGCACTCATGAGACCACACTTGGAGTATTGTGTGCAGTTTTGGGCTCCTTATTTTAGAAAGGATATACTGACGGAGAGGGTTCAGAGAAGATTCACAGGAATAATTTCAGGAATGAAAGGGTTACCATATGAGGAACGTCTGGCAGCTCTTGGACTGTATTCCCTGGAGTTCAGGAGAATGAGGGGGGGATCTCATATAAATATTCCGTATGTTAAATGGCCTGAAAAGATTAGATATGGCAAAGTTATTTCCCATGGTAGGGGACTCTAGGACAAGAGGGCACAACTTCATGATTGAAGGACGTCCATTTAGAACTGAAATATGGAGAAATTACTTTAGTCAGAGGGTGATAAATCTGTGGAATATGTTGCCATGAGCAACTGTGGAGCTCAAGTCATTGGGTGCATTTAAGGCAGAAATACATAGGTTTTTGATTAGCCAGGGCATCAAAGAGTATGGGGAGAAGGCAGGGGAGTGGGGATGACTGCAAAAATTCGATCAGCCCATGATTGAATGGTGGAGCAGACTCGATGGACTGAATGGCCTACTTCTGCTCCTATATCTTATGGTCTTATGGTCTAACTGTCTGAAAAGGGGAAGCGCACATGGGGAAGAGGAAGTGTGTGTGTTTGTGATCTGTGTATGTATGTGTATGGCATGTATTTGTGTTTCTTGGCACAGGTGTGTGTCTATGTACACCAGTATCTGTACTATGCATGCTTGTGTGTACTTTTTTCCGCTCAACGTCCAACACTGCGTCCCTGTCGTGAGAGGTGGAAATGCACAAGGTGAAGCTGTATAGGCCGATCCCCTGTAGAGTGGCTACAATGGGTAACAGAAACATCAACTTTGTGTGAAGAGGCTCATCATCGAGTGAGCACATACAGATGATGGGGACACTCCTGGTCCACCCTCGAGCAAGTAGCTCAGAACAGAGGATGGTGCAGGCGGGGGGTCATCGATGGCCAATGCTCCACTGGGAGCTAAGGGCCCAAGAAGAAAAAGTGAGTATAGGTACTTGTGTAAATCTGTTCAGATTCAGATTTATTTTATCATATGTACAGTACTGTGCAAAAGACTTAGGCACATGTATATAGTTAGAGTGCCTAAAACTTTTGCACGGTACTGTATTTGTCAACATGGAGTGGAAAGAGAGTTTGTAAATCTGGTGGGAGCAGATTGATGAGGGTGCAGCACTGTGGGAGGGGTGTGGGAGAGGTGGCAGAGAAGGGATGCCGGAGGCAGGGGAAGAGCAGGGGGTTTGGTGGTGTGAATGCAGACACACCCAGCCCTGAAATACCAGGCAAGGTAATTAGATTACAAACAATTGGTTTATTGATCATTACAGAATGTCTCTCTGGTGATTCCTGCTCCCTCCCCTTTCCCTTCCCCTTCCCCTTTTTTCAAACATGATGCCCCTCTCCCTGCCCCCTTCCCATTCTCAGTCCACAATAGAGACCCATATCAGAATCAGGATTATCATCACTCACGTATGTCATGAAATTTGTTTTTTTTTGCAGCAGCAGTACAGTGCAATACATAAAATTACTACAGTACTGTGCACAAGTCTTAGGCACCCTCATTGCCTTACACTTTTGCACAGTACTGTACCACTGTACAATGAAAGTCTGTTCTGTGTGCCATCCATGCAGATCATTTGTGTGTGTACATGCGTACTTGTGTGACTGTGTAGTACGTGTTTGTGTATGTGACTGCGTGAAATTGTGTGTGAGGCTACACATGTGCTTCTCTGCATTTGTGAGAGAAAGAGAGATTCTATCAGTACAGGTGCGCGTGTGTGTATACTGTGTGTCTGTATGCGTACATATATGCTGTATATGTGCGTAAGACTGTGTGTCTGTGTGTGTATGTATATGTGTGTGTGTGTGTGTGTGTGTGTGTATGTTCAGCTAACTGAAAACAGAGCAGTAGAATTTCAATTTTAAAACGTAGACGAGTTTGTTTGAGTGAAAGGAAGCCTTTCCTTCTCACAGGACAATGAATCAAGTCAGATCTTTTTCTGAGTCATAGATTTAGCATGACTGCCTCTTCCAGTGCAGGTGTACAGACAGGAACAAAAACAATACAACTCATAGGCGCAATCTCTGCATTACACACTAGCTAATTGCAGCTGATTACATGTGCGATTGTTCCAGGATCATTGAAAGGTATAGACTCGCTGGTCTCATTGTCAAGGCCAGCTGATTCCCACAATTGGAGCTGTTTTTTAATTGTTTTGTTGTATTTCCATTCTATTCTTCATCCTCCCCATCATTCACCAATTCTCCCACACTCCTCACCCCTCACCCATCCATTCCCAGGCAGACATCAATTGTTTTAAAGCTACAATCCATTTGAGAGCGTCCAACTCTAAACAAGATCCAAATCCTTGACCCTTTCCTTTTCCCTCTGCCTTTGCAGTGGGGCTATTTAAAAAGTTATTGTTGCTGTGTTTGGTTTTTATGTCATTTCTCACCAGTTTTTTTCTCCCCCATCCTTTTCACTCCACAATCTCTCATCGTTAGCTGGGATCTCTGGCACTCTTCACTATTCTGCCCCCGTGAAGTGTGAGTACGGACAGCTCTTTAGGCTTCAGCATGTACACACACACACACCCACGACCACTGGAGACACACCTGCCAGCATGCACGTGTTCAGACTTTCACCCACACACTCACATACATGCACAGACAATTGACGCATCACATGCACACCAGCAAAATCATGATGAAGACATGCTAAAAAACACATGGATATGCACACATTGACATTCATCTGAAAGTGTGCACACACACACACACACACACACACACACACACACACACACACACACACACACACACACACACACACACACACACACACACACACACACACACACACACACACACACACACACACACACACACACACACACACACACACACACCACCCCGGAGGAACTCAGCAGGTCAGGCAGCAACTGTGGAAGGAAAGCAATAGTCAACATTTTGATGTTGCCTTACTCACTGAGTTCCTCCAGCATTTTGTGTGTTTTGCTCACCATGTATAAATAACCTGCACAAGCTTGCACCAGAAACACGTAATCACTTTTCATATATGCATACGTGTGCATATGTACACAGCAAACTCAGTTTCTATCAATACATATAACACACACACAAATAAGAGATTGTGGAAATCGCACTGTATGCTTTTGAACAATGTCTCAGATATAATCTGTCTCTAGGTTACAAACACCCAACTGATGGACACTTCCACATACAAACGAGTTCCCATGATATTACTGAGAAGTCCGACCTGTGGCAGAACTCCTTTGTCTCCATCTTTGGTAATTGCCATCTTATCAGTCCGTATCAATAAACTGGAAGTATGCTTACCATTTCAAGTAAATTTTTATGGACAAAGTCTATTTATGGCCATTGGCAAAACGAGAACTTGCTCATTACTCAAGGGTGGCCTGTATTCTGCATTCCACCTCCAGAAAGCAACAGAAAGGGACCACAGATAATTTTAGTTAAAACAAGTAGACATCTCTTATATTTGCTTGCTTTGTTGTATGCTATAGGTTCCAGTCTCGCACTAGCGTCACGACTGGGCAGATGCTAGCTCAAACAGAATGGACAAAGCAGTCATCACAGTGGGGTCACTGTCTAATATTTCCTCGTGTTCTTTCCCTTAATCCTTGCCCCTTGCCCACTCCCATCTGGCTCCAATGCTCCAGAGAAAGCAATACAAACCTCTCCTTATACAGCAGCTAATACACTCTTCACCACTCCGCATACTGATAAGCCTCTTCTGCACCCTCTTCAAAGCCTCTACATCTTCCCTGTAATGGAGGGAACAGAGCGGCAGACAACACTTCAAATGTTGGTATAACTGAAGTTTTATACTGCTGCAACTTGTTTTTCTGACACTTATATTGAATGTCCTGACAGATGAAGCCATAGGCCTTCCTTACCACCTTATCTATTTAAGTTGCCACTTTCAGGAAGCAATAGAATTGGACCCAAGATCTCCTCTGCACTTCGTGTTCAGAGGGGCCCTGCCATTTACCAGACAACTTTTCCTTCAGCTACTCCAGTCCATAAGGCGAAGGTCCTGCCACAATGCACTGGGAACAAACCGGCCCGTCCATCCCTGAGAAAGTAGAAATGGGAGTTACCATTTTCTGGGTGCTCCATTTCTCCGATGCTGCCGTCCGGAGTGGTGCGCTCGTAGTGGTCCTCAGGCAGCGCAAGTGGTCCCAGCCGTGGCCCGGAGGATGACTTGCTGCTTGGCGTTTCTGATTCCTCAAGCCCACTGTCATAGTAACTGTGCTGGGAGGGGTCTTGGAGGTCCTGTGATTGGTTGGCTGTTGAGAAGGTCACTCTTCTATGCGGAAGCTGTCAAGGAAGCAAAGAATAGGGTCAGCATGTCTGCTGGTTGGGCTCTTGAATTTATAATTATTATTGTTTATTTGTCTATTATTGTGGCATAATACAATGAAAAGCTTTTTAATGTTTGACAACCAGACGAATCACCCCATACATCAATACCTCAAGATGGTACAAAATGGAAACAGAATGAAGAGTATACATTCAGTGACCACGTTATTAGGTACACCTGTACACCTGCTTGTTAATGTAAATATCTAATCAGCCAATCATGTGGCAGCAGCACAATGCATAAAAGACTGCAAACATGGTTAAGAGGTTCAACTGTTGTTCAAACCAAACATCAGAATGAGGAAGAAATGTGATGCAAGTGACCTTGGCCATGGAATGATTGTTGGTGCCAGATGGGGTGGTTTGCGTATTTCAGTAACTGCTGAGTTCCTGGGATTTTCATGCACAACTGTCTCTAGAGTTTGCAGAGAATAGTGTGATAAACAAAAAAAAATATCCAGTGAGTGGCAGTTTTTTGGGGGGGAGTGCCTTGTTAATGAGAGAGGTCAGAGGAGAATGGCCAAACTGGTTCAAGCTGACAGGAAGGAGACAGAAACTTATATAACTAGAGTATATGTTGCAACTGTGGTGTGCAGAAGAGCACCTCTGAATACACAACACACTGAAATCTGAAGTGGATGGGTTACAGCAGCAGAAGACCACAAATTCAGTGGCCACTTTATTAGGTACAGGAGGTACCAAACAAGTAGCCTCTGATTGTAGTGTTGCATTTAAGGAGAAAGTGCAGTGCAGGCCTACAAATACAGTGCAAGGGCCACAATGAGGTAGATTCTGAGATCAAGAGTTCAGCTTTTAGTGTATGAGAGCTCCATTCAAGGATCTCTTAACTGGGAGGATAACCAGTTGTCCCTTGAGTCTGTAAACTTCTGTATCTTCTGCTTGACAGAAGAGGGGAGAAGAGAAAATACCTGAGCTGGATGTGGTCTTAGATTATGTTGACTGCTTTCCCGAGGCAGCGGGAAATCTAGATGGGGTGAATGGAGGGGTTTGCTGGTTTCAGTGATGGACTGGGCTGTGTTCACAGCTCTCTGCAATTTCCTGCCATCGTAGGCAGAACAGTTGCCATACCAAGCTGCGATGCATCTGGATGGGATGATTTCTGTAGTGCATTTGAAGAAATTGGCAAGAATCATCAGGAATATATTACCATTGCCAGAGACAGTAGGGAATGACATCAGGTTTATTGGTCCATTCAATTCATTGAACATGTATTCCCTGAAATATTTTGGTTTAACTTTGCCAGTGCACAGTCGGTACAACACTGCACCTCTGTCTAAATTACTTTGTCATATGGTAGCACTGTGTCCAATGCAAAAATCTGCCTTTCAGCATAGAGGCAAACACTGTCAATGCCATGAATTATGGAATATTTTTACTGAACTGTTATAGCACCTTCAGCAGATTGAGACATTCTCTCCTTTATTTAATTATTTATTGAGGTACGGCGCACAATAGGCTATTCGAGCCACAACGCCCAGCAATCCCCCTATTTAATTCCAGTCTAATCACAGGTCAATTTACAATGACCAATTCACCTCCCAACCGGAATATCTTTGGACTGTGGGAGGAAAGCAGAGCACCCTGAGGAAACCCACAGGGTCATGGGGAGAACATACAGACCCCTCACAAGTAGTGGTGGGAATTGATCTCAGGTCACCTGTACTGCTAGCCACTACACTACCCTGCCGCCCATTCTCCAGAACAATCCAATCAGTTCCATTCCCTATACACTGGAAAACTATTTCCTCGCAATATCTTATCAACTTTCTTCCTAGTGAACGAAAAGTGAGCTGCTGGAGGAAGTCTGGCTGAAGGGTCTCAATCTGAAAGGTCAGCCGTCTACTTCCTTCCACAGATGCTGCCCGACCCACTGAATTTCTCCAGCAGTTTATGTTTTGCTCTGGATTCCAGCAACTCCATTCTCTTGTGTCTCCTTCTTGCTTTTAAGAGACATGGATCTGAAATGTGTATAGAAAATTCTGGAAACTGCCAGGAAATTAGGCATTTATGTGGCGGGAGAAACAACTGCAGCATGGTAGCGTAGTGGTCAGCACAATGCTCAACAGTCCGAGCGACCCGGGTTCAATTCCTGCCGCTGCATGGAGTCATAGGGAAGCACAGCACAGAAACAGACCCTTCGGCCCATTTAGTCCGTGCCGAAACCATTTAAACTGCCCACTCCCAACGATCTGCACTAGGACCATAGCCCTCCATACCCCTACCATCCATGTACCCATTTCAATTAAACATTGAAATCGAGCTTGCACGCACCAATTGTGCTGGAAGCTTATTCCACACTCTCACCCATGTTCCCTCCGAGTGACCCTCTTTCCCCTCAGGAGTTTATACGTCCTCCCCATGACTGTGTGTAGCTCCTCCGGGTAACCCAGTTTTCTCCCACAGTCCAAGGATGTACTGGTTGGTCGATTAATTGGTCATTGTAAATTGTCCCGTGATTAGACTAGGGTTAAATCAGGGGCTTAGGATAGCACAGCTTGAAGGGCTGATAGCGCCTATTTTGCGCTGTATCTCAATGAAATAAAAATTTCATAAAATGCTCAAATAGTTATCTCGGGTGTCATGCAGAGGAAGTGTGAAAAGCTAGTTTTAGTTTATTTATGCTTCCACATAAGCACTAGCACATATATGTCAAACTCAAGGCCCGCGAGATAATATCTAATTACTATTAAAGCTGGCCCCAGTAATCGAAGCGCCTATGGCGTATGATATGGCTAATGCTGAGTTTATTCAGGTACCAGGTTTTCAGGGTTTTTAGTGTTTATTCGGCAGTCTTCTTCATAAGAAACGGAATTTGTAAAGTGAAACACTTTGTAGTTATAGCAGAGACTGAGACACATGAGAGCAGGCTGAAAAAACGGAGGCAACAAAAGCTGCGTTCACACGCGTCCGACTGATCCGGCCCGCATGAAGCTGCATTTTGCTCAATCCGGCCCGTGACCTAAAATGAGTTTGACACCCCTGCACTAGCATAAGTGTTCCAGAGTTCGGAGTTCAATTCCGGCGGTGTTCTGCAAAGAGTCTCTGTAATCCTCCCCGTGGAATGCGTGGGTTTTCTCCCGGTCCGCTGGTTCCTTCCCACACTCCAAAGATATACAGGGCAGGTTAATCAGTCATTGTAAATTGTCCCCTGATTAGGTTAGGATTAATCAGAGGTTGCTAGCATGGCACAGCTTGAAGGGCCAGAAGGGCCTTCTCCATGCTATAATAAATAAATAAAGTAAGGTCAGTGCAGATGTCAGCTGCTCAGCAGAGATATCCTCTTTGAAGATTTGAAACTTTGTGTGATAATGAGCACAGTCATTCATTTCATATTTGCTATGTTTCACATCAATACAGTTTAGACTGAAAATAAAGGACTGCAGTGGAAACCATTGTTTTTGAAAGGATAAGGAGATGTCAAACAGTTCAGAAATTAATTTGAAATTTTATGCACTAAAACGAACTTTGTACTTTTGTTCAAAATTGTTTTCTGTCTTGTAAGGACTGTGTAATGTTCTTGCTGTGAATGTTGCTGATGTGGTGCTGGGTCTGTGATGCTGCTATAAGTAAGTTTTTCATTGCTCCTGTGCACACAAGTATCGCCTAATGATAGCAGGCTTGACTTTGAGTGATGTCAGAAGATGAAGAATGTGCTGTAGCCCTGCTACAGACAGCTAAGATTTGGCCTAATTCACAGGTCTAAGGAAACACAATACTAGGATCACCTGTCACAAAGGTTTCTTAGTGTCACACAGAGAATTCATGATAATCTTTTTATCAACATATGAACGTCAGAAGCTGAAACTAAAACAGGCTATTCAGCCCTTCATGTCATGAACCAAGAAACACCATGTCGCTCTTCCTCTTTAGCTCTTCTATCTTCCTCTTCCATCTATCACTTTGTCGAGCACCTCAAGTCAAGTCAAGTCAAGTTTATTGTCATTTTGACCATAATCTGCTGGTACAGTACACAGTAAAAATGAAACAATGTTCCTCCAGGACCCTGGTGCTACATGAAACAACACAAAACTACACTAGACTATGTGAGACAGCACAAGGCTACAATGGACTACATAAAACAACATAAAAACTGCACTAGACTACAGACCTGCACAGGACTACATAAAGTGCACAAAACAGTGCAGGGCAGCACAATAATTAATAAACAAGACAATAGGCACAGTAGAGGACAAATTACAATATAATAATAAATGATGTAGATCTCAGTCTAGACTCTGAGTATTAAGGAGTCTGATGGCTTGGGGGAAGAAACCGTTGCACAGTCTGGTCGTGAGAGCCCGAATGCTTCGGTACCTTTCCGCCAAACACAAAACTTCCCCATGACCAAACATCTTAATTATGATTCCCATACCTGTTCCGACATGTCGGTCCATGGCTTCCTCATGTGCCACAATGAGGCCACCCTCAGGGTGGAGGAGCAACACCTTATATTCTGCCTGGGTAGCTTCCAACCTGATGGCATGAATATTGCATTCTCCTTCCGACATTAAAAAAAATCCCTCCCAGTCCCCTTTTCTATTCCTCACTCTGACCCCTTACCCCTCCTCACCTGCCTATCACCTCCCCTGGGTCCACTCCTCCTGCCCTTTCTCCTATTGTCCACTCTTCTCTCCTATCGGATTCCTTCCTCTCCAGCCCTTTATCTTTCCGACCCACCTGGCTTCAGCTATCACACTCTAACTAGCCTCCTTCCCCAGTCCCCCCCTTTTCATTCTGGTGGCTTCCCACATTTCTTTCCAGTCCTTTTCAGTATTATCCTGAAACGTCGACTGTTTATTCCATTTCATAGATGCTGACTGACCTACTGAGTCCCTCAAGCATTTTGTGTGTGTTGCGCCAGATTTCCAGCATCTGCAGACTCTCTTGCGTTTTTCTATCTAGTTACTTATTTATTGAAATGTGGTATTTTTAATGTATTGCATTGCACAAAACAACAAATTCCACGTCATACAGCATGTCAGTGCTAAACCTGATCAAGATTCTATTTACTGTACTATTCATTTGGACGTCAATCTTAAATCCGCCCCACTTCCCTGTACTTCCCAACCTGGAGATGCAGGAAATGCTCTTAAAGGAGGTTAGAAAGCCTCAATGGGTTGAGTGCATAGGAGTGGTTCATGTGGGTACAGTAGCAACATGTAAAAGAGACTTGGGCGGTTACATGGACAGGAAAGGGTTAAAGAGATATGGGTCAAATGCAAGCAAGTAAGACCAGCTTGGATTAGATGGGCTGAAAGGCCTGTTTCTGTGCTGTACTATTCTATGACTTTGATCCTCTTAGTATCCAAATTTATCTTGCAGATCCCAAAAAAAAGGGGTGAATGGTGATCTCACTTGGAATGGAGCTGCTTTTGAGGGCTCAGAGTGGATTTCACCAGTGACAGATTCATTACTGCACCAGTAGACACATCCAGGCTCCCTGTGATGTATGAAATATGTCTTTAGTGGGCAAGAGAAAAGATATTAAAGAACAAAACAGAAACGGGACACTGACAGCTGGTCCCACCAAGTTGACATCTCTGGCCCCTCGAAAGAGCAGAGGTGTCGTTGATTAAGATGACAGCACAGTATGCATCCCATAGTAATTAGTGTGCACATTTTCCATCAATGAGGAACTCACTGTGGAGAGAAATAGTCTAAAAGTACTGGATAATTATTTAATATGTACAGGATGTAGCAGAGGAACTGCTTTGCGTGACCCTGTTGAATGAGCTGCCAATCCAATATCAATTAAATGCTCAACCTTGCTTTCCAGAGACTTTGAACTTGGCACTCAAAAATCCTTGCTTAGCATCAGCTAATGCAACGTGAATTCCATTTATCTGGAGGGTCAGGTTCACCCGTCATAAATGTGCACGTGGAAAATCACTTTAACGGCTCCCCTTTTTCCATCAACTCACTCCCCAGACTTCATTAGAGGCTGTTTGGGTCCCACTTATCTTTTGAAGAGGAGGTTTTAGGTTTCAGCTGACTAAGTGCCGCAGTCTGATTGGCTTGTGCAGAATGGCAATGCAGATGCTAAGTGCTTGCCCTCTCACCTCCGGTGTTGATTCTAAAGGCAACACAGAAGCCTAGACGTGCAGGAAATGATCTCAAAGAGAGGGGATGCCCTTAGGGAGGTAAGGAAGTCTCACTGGGTTCAGTGCAGTGGACCAGACCCACAGCCTGTCCACCTGGGGCAGATACAGAGAACACACCTCACTGTCCCCCTTCACATATCTGTCTAGTCCATTGACTTCTGGCAATGTAGTGCATAAGCACTGCCCTTGAAATGACTCTGACAGCTGCTTGTCAAAAGAGGGTGGGGTTTTAGCTTCTGTCAAAGGTATCATGGATTTAAACAGTTTTTACAGTATATTATATATTATTCATTGATACTTCAAAATGATTACGATTTTTGTAAATGATTTTAAGGATGAAGTTAATTAAAACACACAAGAATAATTGAAAATAGTTATGGATAAATTTAAGTAGAATAATTTTAAGAGTGAGCAATTTTAAGTTCCTAGGTGTCAATATCTCTGAGGATTCATTCTGGGGCCGACATTTCAGTGCAGCTACAAAGGAGGCATGACAGCGACTATATTTCATTAGGAGCTTGAGGAGACTCGGCATGTCATCTAAAACACTTGTAAATTCCTACAGATGCACCATGGAGAGCATTCTAACTGGTTGCATCACTGTCTGGTATGGGAGTGGTGGTGGGGGGGGGGGGGAAGGGGTGTTACTGCATCAGAGTGAGTTAAATTGCAGAGAGTTGTAAAGTTAGTCAGCTCCATCATGGGACTAGTCTCCACAGTATCCAGGAGATCCTCAAGGAATAATGCCTCAAAAAGGTGGCATCTATCATTGAGGACCCCCATCACCCAGGACATGCTCTCTTCTCATTGCTACCATCAGGAAAGAGGCACAGGATCCTGAAGGCACACACTCAGCAAGTCAGGAACAGCTTCTTCCCTCTGTCATCTGATTCCTGAATGGACATTGAACCTATGAACACTACCTCACTACTTTTTTATTTCTATTTTTTGTACTACTTATTTAATTTACCTATTACACACACACATACTATAATTCACAGTATTTGCTGTCTATTATCATGCATTGCATTGTACTGCTGCCGCAAAGTTAACAAATCTCATGACATAAGCTGGTGATGTTAAACCTGATTCTGATTCAAACATGCACCTGTAGATTCTGATTGGAAAGTTTTATTTTTTTATTTATTTACTTTTCTTCAGAGATATAGCATTAACTGGCCCTACCAACCCAATGAGCCCATGCTGCACAATTACACCGATGTGAACACGAACCGTCTAACCCGTCCCTCTTTGGAATGTGGGACGAAACTGGAGTACCTGGAGGAAACCCACGTGGTCATGGGAGAACGTACAAACTTCTTACAGCCAGTGGCAGGGAGCTGACCCTGGGTCACTGACACTGCTATAGCGGTACAATAACCAGGACACCACCCTAACACTCTGATCCCATTCCAAATCAGTTAGATCCAAATGGAATGGGATAAGAAAGAGGATATCCCCAGGCGAAGGCCAGGGAATACCATCCAGACTGGGCCCCATTGCACAGCTGTGTGTGTGGAGTCCAATAAGCAATAGGTGTTGCTTGAAGCTCTGCTTATCACCCAATGAGTTCCCCACTGGACAGTGTCTAGCCAGAAATCTGCAACTCACTGAAGATTCAAGGCCTGATAGCTTGTAGTTCAAAACACTAGCTGGCAAAACTTACCCCACTATTGACTGTTGTAACTCTACCCAAGCCAGTTTGCAAAAAGAGGAGATTTGGGCATGGGGCTAGCAAACCCATCCTGTAAAAACTCAGAAACTAGAGAAACACCAACAGAAGCTTCACAGACCTTGTCTCTGGGAGACGAAGGGTCTTTGACTGGAAGATGTATGAATCTGTGTGGTAAAAGCAAAAGCCACAGAGCTGACCCACCTTTGGGCCTGAACAGAGAAATCTGGCGGGCCACAGTACGGGTGATGGGCTTAAGAAGAAGAAGAAGAAGAAGAAGAAGAAGAAGAAGAAAAAGAAGAAGAAGTTGACTGTTGTATTTTCAAGGAAATAGTAATACAAAATGTCCAAGAAGACAGCGTCAACAACAACATATTCTACAGCAGAAGCACAAGCGACTGTAGACGTTGGAACCCGGTGATTGACCCTTCTTGCTGCTCGTTCTGGAGGAAAACGGGAACATTACGAATTGGGGCAGAAGCAGATTCTGTGGCTTCTTGCACCAGCTCTCGTACTTAACCTCTTCCCATGCTTGTCCACATTGCTCCTTGATTCCCACTCTTTCTGTTTTTATAAACCTTTAAAAATCCCTGCCTCAAGTGTACCAAAGGCTAACTATATAGATTAAAGAATTCCAAGCCGTTACAACTGTCCTCATCTAGGTGCAAAATGGAGGACCACTTTCCCTCAGGTGCTATGTAAATGCAAGATGTGTACAATGCTATAACTATAAGCACAACATTGTGGGCCAAAGAGCCTTTAGTGTGCTGAAGTGTTCTATGTTCTGTATTTTTATTTCATAATTCTGTGGCAGGGATAATAAGAAGGGTGATGAAATGAGAAAGAAATAGAGAGAAGAAGAGAGACAAAGGAAGAAGAACTGAAGCAAGAAATTATAATCGCTCCTTTTAATGCCTCTCAGGTTGTCAAGGGGTTTTGTGGCAAATGAATTTGTTTTGAAGATGTGCTGTCTGCCAGGACGGTAATTAGATATTTGTACTCAGCACCATCTTGTAAACAGTGAACATAATGAATGAGTTAATTGGCTCGGTGGTGCTGGTTGAAAGAGAATTGCTGACCAGGATTGGGTGAATACCCCTGCTCCTCCTCCACTTTTTGTCAATTAAGATGTGAGTTTGCACATTCTCCCCATGACCCTATGGGTTCCGCCAGTTTCCTCCCTCCTTCCTAAGATGCACCGGTTGGGATTCAGGTTCGTGAGTTTGGGTATGGCTATGTTGATTCCGGAAATAGTTGATGGTCCCAATTGGGGTGGTTTGACTATCTCAGAAACTGCTGATCTCCTGGGATTTTTCACACACAGCAGCCTTGAGACTTTACAGATAATGGTGTGAGAAACAAAAAAAAATCAAGTGAGCGACAGTTCTGTGGGCAAAAATGCCTTGTTAATGAGAGGTCGGGGAGAATGGCCAGACTGGTTCAAGCTGACAGAAAGATAAGATAATCACAGCAGAAGAGCATATCTGAATGCACATTGAACCTTCAAGTGGATGAGTTACAGCAGCAAAAGATCACAAACGTACACTCTGTGGCCACTTTATTAGGTACAGGAGGTAGATAATAAAGTGGCCACCGAGTGTAAACATACACGGTGTGTTGCCTTTATGGCATTTGTTTCGTTTATAATATTTTCACTTTAGTAATTCATTTGTTAGCATTTTTTAGTTAAAGTTAGGATTGTTTAAAGTAAATTCGTTGTCTGTGATATATCGTGGCATGCGATGACGTCACATCCGATTTCGCCGCGTCTTGTGGGAAAATACCGGTTTGGAGAAACGGGAAGGAGGGGGCTCACATGTGCAAGATCAACGCAAGAAAAGTTGTCTTTCTACGCATTAGAAACATAGTGAAGCAACGCCGTAAGTTCATGAGATAATCGATGTGTTGAATTAAAATGTTAACGTTGATTCTGTTAAAAGTAATGACGGTTGATAAGGTTTATGTTTTCGTTAGTTAAAGAGTTGCGGATAATTTGTGTTGAAGTGTATTTAAAGCAGTCAATGGCGTAGGTAGATTCCGATTGTATGCTGCATTTTAATGTAATGTAGTTGTTGTAGTTTATTTTTGCAAGTATTTATGATGTAAATGTGATATCAAGAAGGAAACAAATACTGTACAAATTTTGTATTGTTTTATCAACAGTTTTCACCATACGTTAATGTGGAAGAGTGAACAGTAAACGGTTAATCTTACTGCGATCCTGTTTTCATTGACGATGGTTTACCTCGGTGTTTAGTTCAGCGTTCTCTTACACCTGAGCGAGAACACTACACATGGGTATCATGATGTTTTTACCAAACACAATGCTGATTTCAATTAAATCCCTCCTGATGCATACGATCCATATCCCTCTGTTCCCAGCATATTCAGAATCAGAATTGGGTTCAATATCACCGGCCTATGGCGTGAATTTTTTTCTTTTGCGGCAGCACATTGCAATACGTAGTATAAAAACTATAAATCACAATAGGAAGTAAAGAAAATAAGTAGAGCCAAGGAGAGAGGGATAAAACGACTGAAGAAATATTCATGGGTTCACTGTCCATTCATGAAAGGATGCACTGAAAAACCATACAGACGAGTTAACTACCTACCAACACATATACTGTAGGTAACAGACCTGTGGACAGTGCACCATGGAGCTACACGGACAGAGGAAAATCAACATCTCTTCCCACCCGGGGCTTGAAGCTAAGACTTGAAAGTATCATCTGCACTCTCAAGAGTTGTAAATGGACCAATGGGAGTGTTTCGAAACAGACATATCCAAATTCTCCTGGCCAGACTTTAATCTCAAGCAAGATGACTGGATGAATTACTTGGTGTTCATCACGTTGCTCTGAGTGGACCTGCTGCATGCCAACTCTCTTCCTCTCTGCTGTGCTACCTTACAATATAGACCACGTCTGAAAAGAAAGTTAAGCACTGTGATGTAAGATGTTGAGATATCCTGAAAGGAGTCCTAAACCAAAAACATGAGAAGCTCTGCAGAAGCTAGAAATCCAAATCAACACATACAAAGTGCTGCAGGAACCCAGTGGGCCAGCCAGCATCTCTGGAAAAGGGCAAACAGTTGACATTTCAGGGTAAGACCCTTCTTCATGACTGAAAAGGAAGGGGGAAGATGCCAGATTAAAAGTAGCGGGGAGGGGAAGGAGGTTAGCTGGAAGGTGATAGGTGCAGCTAGGTGGGCGGGAAAGGTCAAGGGCCGAAGAAGACAGAATCTGATAGGAGAAGAGAGTGGACAATCGGAGGAAGGGCAGGAGGGGAGAACACAAGTGGAAATAAAAGGCAGGGGAGAAGAGGCAAAAGTTCAGAGTGTGGAATAGAGGAAGTAGAGGAGACCACATCGGGAGCATCAGACATAAGAGACGACTGCAGCAGATTCGCTGGTGAAGTGTTGCCTCACCTGGAAAGATTCCCTGGGGCCCTAGGTGGAGGTGAGGAAGGAGGTGTATGGGCAGGTGTAGCACTTAGGCTGCTTGCAGGGTTAAGTGCCAGGAGGGAGATTAGTGGGGAGTGATAAAGGGACAAGGGCACCGAGGAGGGAGAAAGTGGAGGGAGTAGTGAAAATATGTTTAGTGGTAGGATCCTTTTGGAAATGGCAGAAGCTGTGGAGGATAATATGTTGGGTACAGAGGCTGATGGGGTGGTAGGCAAGGACAAGAGGCACTATTGTCCAAGTACAAGAGGCACTATCACAATGAAGGCAGCAGGAAGATAGGGTGAATGCGGATGTACAGGAAATTGTGTAGATACAGGTGAGGGCAGCATCAAAAGTAGAAGCAGGGAAACCTTGTTTCTTTAAAGAAGGAGGACGTCTCTTATATCCTGGAATGGAAAGTCACATCCTGGCAACTGATCCGACTGAGGCGAAGAAACTGAGAAAAGGGAATAGCATTTTTACAGGAAACAGCGTGGGCAAAGGTATAATCGAGATAACCCATGTTAATGATGAGCTTCCAGATAACTCTGCCTACCTTCCTTCCTTCCTGTCTGCCTTTCTTTCCTTTTCTTTCTCTCTTTCTCTTTCTTTCTTTCTTTCTTTCTTTCTTTCTTTCTTTCTTTCTTTCTTTCTTTCTTTCTTTCTTTCTTTCTTTCCTTTCCCTTCTTTCCAGTTTTCATTATTCTCCACATTGTTCCACAGGTTAGCATTACCAGAGAACAAAGCTGCAAACAGTGTGAGTGTGTACTTCTGGAGGGACACAATAGAAAAGTCAGCAAGTTGAGCAGAATCTGCATAATTTACACTACACTTGACATATTGCATATGGTTCCAGTCACCATATTGTCATCAGATTTGCAACTGGTTTAATATTGTCAATTGAACTGAGGTACAGTGACAAAGTCTGCCTGCTTTCTATTCAGATGATTTCATTAAACAATACATTGAGGTAGAACAAGGAAAAGCAATAACAGAATGCCGGATAAAGCTTTAGAGTTACAGAGAAAGTGCAGTGCAGGCAGATAATAAGGTACGAGGGCCATAGCGGATTGTATGGTCAAGAAACCATCTTATCATGTAGAGGAACATTCAATTATGGATAGAAGCTGTCTTTAAGCCTGCTAGCACGTGCTTTCAAGTTTTTGTACCTCCTCCCTGATGGGGCAGGGAGAGAAAAGAGAGAATATCCGGGATAAAATTTATTTTTCTTTCTTCTCAGACAAATCCCTTGGTTTCAGAGTTGATTTAGAGGAGGCTGAAGAAGATGCAGTGACGACCTACAATATCAGAAATGAGACAGAACCTCACATTCCCTTGGAACTTGAAGTTGAAGGGTGACTAACAAAAATCAGTAAAATTATGAAGGGTTTTGATCGAGTGGAAACAGAGAAAATGTGCACATTGAGGGGTGGAAGGGAAATGCTCAGATTCATGGTATGAATTAAAAGAGCCACAGAGACATAGGAGGGTAAAACCAGAGGAATTTTATTTTTTTTAATAGCTAGGTACATATGTTAGATAAATGAATCTGAATCTGAATCTAAATCAAACTCTAAATCTGAATCTGAACAAATCTAAATCTGAATCAGAATCTGAATCAGAATCAGATCCAATCTAAATCTGAATCTGAATCTGAATCTGAACCAATCTAAATCTAAATCTGAATCTGAACACCTTACGAAGATCAAACCTTCAGGCAGGAAAGGCTTGTTTGAAGAAATCAGTAACAATTAGGCAGTGTTGAGGACATAGAAACATAGAAAACCTACAGCACAATACAGGCCTTTCAGCCCACAAAGCTGTGCCAACCCTACCCTAGAACTACCTAGGCTTACCCATACAGGCCTCTATTTTTCTAAGCTCCATGTAGCCATCCAGCAGTCTCTTAAAAGACCCTATCGTTTCCGTCTCCACCACTGCTGCTGGCAGCCAATTCCATGCACCCACCACTCTCTGCAAAAAAAACTTACCCCTGACATCTCCTCTGTACCTACTTCCAAGCACATTAAAACTATGCCCTCTCATGCTAGCCATTTCAGCCCTAGAGAAAACCCTCTGACTATCCACATGATCAATACCTCTCGTTATCTTGTACACCTCTAGTAGGTCACCTCTCATCCTCCATCACTCCATGGAGAAAAGGCCGTGTTCACTCAACCTATTCTCATAAGGCATGCTCCCCAATCCAGGCAAGAGCCTTGTAAATCTCCTCTGAACCCTTTCTATGGCTTCCACATCCTTCCTGTAGTGAGGCGACCAGAATTGAGCACAGTACTCTTAAGTGGAGATTAGTAATCATAGAGGTGATATTGATAAGTGATCTAAAACTCAGTATGAGTTCATAATCAGTATAACACCATTTCGCCATTAGTTACATTATGTGGCTGGAAGCATAACGTAGGAGTAATACCTCTGTCAGGGGAAGAGGATTCTACTCTCCTGTCCCTACAGGTGAAAAATAACATTGAAGGCTTGTTGTGTCTGGTAAGAAAGATACGCTCATATCAAGGTATGAAAGGGTAACTGTCAGCGGTAACAGTGATACGCTTGAGGCTTGAGGGGAGATGGGAGCGGCACTGACTGAAACAGCAACAAGTCACTTCAAAACACCGAAAGATCTAGGGGAAATTCTGCCTGAAGGGGTAGCAGAGACAAATACAATAGTGGCTCTTAAAAAGAGAACAATGTAAATACTGGAGGGTGCAAAAAGCACAAAGCTTTAGGGGAATGATTGATTATCTTGTTCCCGTAGAGAGAAATTCTGATTGACTGCAAGGTTTCCTTTTCACACTGTGACTCTATACTATTCAATATTCATTATCATGGTTCACTTAAAGATGAATATTTTAAAAGGCATTGGGGAGACCACATCCAGTGTAATGAGTACCACACTGGTCAGCTTATCTAGTGAAAGTTTCAAGGTGCTGGAGGCAGTTCAGAGATATGAAACCTATTGTGGGCAGTCAGCAGTGCATGACATGCATGAGTTACATCAAGGGATGGACAGGCAAATGTTGTGAAGAGCTTATTAGAACTTCTCTGATTAAAGGCAGATGGAAGGCCACAATTGCCCACGTCTTATGACATGGTACATAATGCTGATGATGCTAAGGATGGGTTTGAAATGACTCTGGTGAATCTCACTGACTTCTGTCTGGTGGCTGATGAAACAAGGAAAGCAACTAAATATTTTGTTAATCACTCTTTTTCTGGTAAATGATTATCATACACAAAAGTCTGTAACTTCCCTTTTTGCTGGTGGTTACTGTTTGCATGATTTTTTTCTCTGTTCATCGGGGTATTTGACAATCTTTTTTATGGGTTCTTTGGGGTTTCTTTATTTTGTAGCTGCCTGTTAGGGGACGAATCTCAAGATTTAATAATGTACACATACTTTGATAATAAATGTACTTTGAACTTCGAAGGGGTGTGTCAACGTATGAGGAGAGATTGAACAGGCCAGGCTTGCACTGACTAAGGGGTGGGAGGCGACTTGAGTGATTCTGTTGGGCCTTGAGAGGGGGAATTGGAACGGATCGTAAACATAAGAGACTCGGCACATACTGGAAATCTCGAACAACTTACAGAAGATGCTGGGAGAACTCAGTACACCAGGCAGCATCTATGGAGTGGGAAAAACAGTCAACATTTCAGGCTGAGAACCTCGCCCTGTGGACTGAAAAGTAAAGCGTTTATTCCCCTACATAGATGCTGCCTGACTTGCTGAGATCCACCAGCATTCTGTGTGAATTGGAGAGGATGTTTCCCCATGTATTTGATACTAGAACCAGGAGTCATTCTTTATCACAGAAGGTTCACCCATTAACCTGAGGAACAGTTGTGAGCCTCTGAAACTCTCTTCCTCAAAGGGTGTTGGAAGAAAATTGACAGACCTATCAAGTCTGCTCTGCCAATTCATCATAGCTGATCTATTGCCCTCTCAGCTCAAATCTTCTGCCTTCTCCCCGTAACCCTTCATGCCCTGACCAATCAAGAAACTATCAGCCTCTGCCTTAAATATACATAAAGACTAATCAATAATCTATCAACCCCTTCCTTAGCCTCCACAGTTACCTATGGCAATGAATTCCACAGATTCACAATCTGGCTGAAGAAATTCCTCCTCATCTCTGATCTAAATGGACATCCCTCTATTCTGAGGCTGTGAACTCTGGACTTAAATGCCCCATCAAAGAAAATATTCTCATCACCTCCACTCTATCGAGGCCTTTCAACGGTCGATAGGTTTCAATGAGATCCCCCCCTCATTCTTCTGAATTCCAGGCCCAGAGCCATCAATCAGTCCTCATATGGTAACCCTTTCACTCCCGGAATCATTCTCATGAACCTCCTTCTAAACCATCTCCAATATCAGCACACCCTTTCTAAGATCAGGAGCCCCAAACTGCTCAAAATTCTCCAAGTGACTTACAAAGCTTCAAAATTACATCCTTGCTTTTATATTTAATCAAAGGTGTCATATTCAGAGTGACGGATTGGACGAAGTGAGAAGGGAAATATTAGTAGGAAGATAATAAACCCATCTGAGCTGTTCAATCCTTCCAGCTCTCTTTCACACCTCTAATCCCTCACTCCCTTTCAAAGAGCTCTGTGGCTCAAAGCTGCATCAAATCCAACAATGGAGATAAAAGAGATTTTGCATATGCTGGAAATTGTATTTTATTTATTTAGAGGTACAGCATGGTGGTAGGCCATTACAGCACAATAAGCCCGTTCTGGAATATTCTTGGTGCTAGGAAAGTTGGAACCTGCATTTCCACTGAGTGGCCACCTGTTCAATAATGCTCACCCACCTGGCTTCCCTGTCACCATCCAGGTAGCCTCCTTCCCCTCCCCCCATCTTTTTGTTCTAGCGTCTCCCCCCTTCCTTTCCAGTCCTGAAGAAGGATCTCGGCCTGAAATGTTGTCTGTTCATTCATTTGCATAGATGCTGCCTGACCTGCTGAGTTCCTCCAGCACTTTGTGTGTGTTGCTTTGGATTTCCAGCAACTGCAGACTTGCTTGTGTTTTAAATATCTAATCAGCGAATCGAGTGGCAGCCACTCAATGCATAAAAGCATACAGACATGATCAAGAGGTTCAATTGTTGTTCAAACCAAACATCAGAATAGGGAAGAAATGTGATCTAAAGAAAGCAGTAGTCAGTGCAAACGTAATGGCAGATTGCCAGGAAGAAAGTCCAATCACAATTTACAGCTCAGATGAGGGACAGACACGGAGAACCTGTCCCACCGCAACACCCATATTCCAAGTAATAATTCACTCTAAGAAAAGGAACTCCACCGTGAGCAGTCCCGAGTCAGGATGCAAAAGGAGGAGGGTTGAGAATGGGGCTAGCCACCCATCCTGTAAAACTCCAGAGGTACAGAAACACCAACGGAGGCATCAAAGGCCTCATCACTGGGAGAGGAAAGATATCCAACACACCTGGGGAGGGCTTGAAGGACTAGCCCAAGGAGAGGGCTCTGGTGAACCGCTGGTGGCAGCAGAGGTGGTGTAAGGAAAAGTGTTTGCAAATCTGGCACTCTTGTGTAAATATTGCAATATCAATGACGCACCAATTTTCAGACCGTTAATCACGTACCATTGGATGAGGTGGAGCAGTGTCAGTCTGACTGACAAAACCATTGCTTATTATCTGAAAACCGTCAGTTGTGAGCTATTTTACGGAGACTACACCTATATTTGGTTAGAAATAAAATACTGTTGAGCTCACTCTCTTCAATAGGTGCCAATTTGCGAGTGAGGGCAGGTCAGTAAATAATTCCTCAACAGCAGCTCACAGCTGCAAAGATATTTAAATATGTAATGAACACATCTGTTGATCTTTTAAGTACTGCTTCCTGTGTCTACAAGTGGATCTGACGTCACTCTCAGCATAGAGTCATAGAAAAGTACAGCACAGAAACAGGCTGTTCAGCCCATCTAGTCCATGCCGAACCATTTAAACTGGCTAGTCTCACCAACCTGCGCTGGGGCCGTAGTCCTCCATATCACTTCCATCTATGTACCTGTCCAAACTTTGATTAAACGTTGGAATCGAGCTCACATGCACCACTTGTGCTGGCAGATCGTTCCAGATTTTCATGACCCTCTGAGCCTGCTGACAACTTACCGACACTAACCTGTACGTCTTTGGAACGTGGGAGGAAGCCGGAGCACCTGGAGGAAGTCCGCATGGGTGGGGGGAGTGGGGGGGATGTGAGAAGCTGGTGGGTGATAAATAGAAACGGGAAAGGGCTGAAGAAGGAGGAATCTGATAGGAGAGGAGAGCAGACTAAGGGACAGAGGAGGAGAGGCCCCAAAGGAAGGTGAAGGGCAGGTGAGGGCAGCCAGAGTGGGTTACGGAAAAAGGGGGTGGAGGACGAGGAGAAATTAACAGAAGTTAGAAAATTCAGGATTCAGGAACAGCTTCTTCCCCTCTGCCACCCGATTCCTAAATGGTCATTGAAGCTTTGGGCACTAAATCATTTTCTTAATATACAGTATTTCTGTTTTTGCACATTAAAAAAAATCTATTCAATATATGTAATTGATTTACTTGTTTATTTATTATTATTTTCTCTCTTACTCTGCTAGATTATGTATTGCATTGAACTGCTGCTGCTAAGTTAACAAATTTCAATTCAGATGCTGGCGATAATAAACCTGATTCTGATTCTGAAATCATTGAAAACTTTGCTCAAAGATGGGAAACCTATTCATCTAGTTTGAGACTAGAAGGCGGCTTTATGTTGAGAGGAACAAACAGGCATTGTTGAGCAGAAGTTTCTTTAGTCATCAGGCGATATATTCTGTGGAATTCATTGCCACAGATGGCTGTGGCGCCAAGTTATTGAGTATATTTAAAGCCAATGTTGATGTCCTTGATTAATAAGGGCATCAAAGGTTACGAGGAGAAGGCAGAAGAATGGGGTTCAGAGGGATGATAAATCAGCCATGATGGAGTGGCAGAGAGGACTCGATGGGCTATTGAACTAACTGTACTCCTATGGTCTTATTGTATTAATATCTTATCAGATTTAAAAGTGGATAAGTCCCTAGTGTGTGATGTGAAGTGTCCTTTCAGTCTGAGACAGAAGTAAATGCATCTTTCTGTTGAGTGGAACAAGCAGCCTATTGGAGGACCTCAGCAGGTTGACCAGCATCTGATCTGATGCAGGACTTTGACTCAAAATGTCAACAGTTGTTCTCCCCCCACCCCCCTGAGATGCTGCTTAACCAGTTGACTTCCTCAGATTGTTTATTGTTCTGTTTCTGAATTCAGTTGATCTGTAGGATAAAGTTCTCTGCCTGACTTCCCTCTTAAGCTCTCCCATGAGATGATTAGCCTGGTTTTGTGGCTGCCCTCCATATTCTGGATAAAATTAGACACGGAACGTCAAGTCCTCTGTTCCCAAAGGAAATAAATCCCATGTGTTCTGCAATATACACTCATTCAAACGATGCAGGAAGTGAAGTGTGCACCTACCCTGTGGGAGCCAGTAAAGGGTATGACTGTTCAGCTCCAGGAGTAAAGCAAAGTCACATCACACAGTACATATTTTTATGAAGTATTTCTTATTAAAGGAAAGGAGTCAGGATGGATGTGGGAGCTCGAAAACCGAAACTAAAATAAAAATTGCATTCAAATGACATCATTGTCTGGTGATGCTTTCAAGCAAGAAACATGACAGGTTTTTATTGGCATCCATCCAAGAAGTCAGCACACACACAGTAAGAAGGATATTAAAATTAAAAAAAGTTTTTTTAGGAATCTCGAAGTGAATTGTTAAACATCTACTCTGCATAGGAAATGCCTCCTTTCGGGAGAATGAACCAAACAGTTTTGCCTGAGGTATCTTGAAAGCAGATGAGGGGACACAGAAAGAGATGGAGAGCACAGGGAGAGCGGGAGTGATATAAATGGAGAAGGAGGACAGAGAAATAGAGGAAAGAGTGAGTGAAATAGAAGAAAAGAAAGAAGAAAGAATAAAACAATAAATCAGTTTATTATTGTCACATGCTCCAAAGTACAGTGAAAACATATGTTGTACAGTGCATTGCAGTAGTACAAGGAAAAACAATAATTGAATGCAGAATAAACATTGAACTAGTACATATAGTATAGCCCATTCGGACTACGACGTTGTGCTGACCTTTCAAACTACTCTAAGATCAACCTATCCCTTCCCTTCCACATAGCCTTCCATTTTTCTAAGTTGCCTAAGACTTCTGCACAGTACTGTTGTAATTTTATGTATTGCACTGTACTGCTACCGCAAAATAAAAAGAAATTTCATGACATATGTGAGTGATGATAACCTGATTCTGATGTGGGTCTCTATTGTGGACTGAAAGTGGGAAGGGATCAGGGACAGGGGAAATCATGGTTGGGAAAAGAGGAATAGAGAAGGGAGGGAACAGGAAGCACCAGAGAGACTTTCTGTAGTGATCAATAAACCAATTTTTTGGAAACAAATTACCTTGCATGGTGTTTTAAGGCTAGGTGTGTCTGCCCCTGGCTCTCCTCCTCCACCACCTGTCTCACACCCTTTCCATTCCCAACATCCTTTGCTCCGGCCAGATTTCCAGACTCGCTCTCTACTCCACATTGACAAATACAGTACTATGCAAAAGACTTGGGCACCCTAGTTATATATAAGTGTCCAGGATTTTGCACAGTAATGTATGTTGCAGAGAAAATGTGGCACAGCCAGAGAATTAGGTGCAAACCCATGATGCAGTAGTTTGTGTGGTCAAGATCATATGATCATACTATTGAAAGGGCAAAGTTCAGTAATCTTTTAACAGAAGTTGTTCTTGAGCCTGGTGATACATGCTTTTGGCTTTTGTTTCTTCTAAAGAAAGACAGAAAAATAGAAGATAGAGAACAAGGAATGGGAAGAGGCTTTTTCCCAGGGCTGAAATGGTTGTCAAAAGAGGACACAGGTTTAAGGTGCTGGGGAGTAGGTACAGAGGAGATGTCAGGGGTAAGTTTTTACTCAGAGAGTGGTGAGTGCGTGGAATGGGCTGCCAGCAACGGTGGTGGAGGTGGATACGATAGGGTTTTTTAAGAGATTTTGGATAGGCACTTGGAGCTTAGAAAAATAGAGGGTTATGGGTAAGCCTAGTAATTTCTAAGGTAGGGACATGTTCGGCATAACATTGTGGGCCGAAGGGCCTGTATTGTGCTGTCAGTTTTCTATGTTTCTAAGTTAAGAGTGAAATGATAGAAATATAGACAAAAAACAAGACAGAAAAGAAAGAAAGGAGTGAGAGAGGAAGAAAATGAAATACAAAGGAAAGTTACAAACACAACGAATTCTGCATAAACTGGATATCCAGAGCAACACACATATAATGCTGGACGACCTCAGCAGGTCAGGGAGATGGGCAGGTGGAGAGAGGGGGAGGGGCAAGAGTAAAAAGGCTGAGTAGGGGAGAGAGGCGCAAGGAACAGTGTTTCAACAATAAGCAAATTAAATGGAGAACAACTCCACGAGTGAGTGAGATTATTGTACATGGATTCACACCACACAGAGTAAACCACAGTGGCAATGTAAAAGTAATGGTTATTTGAGTTAGTGTTGAGTTGTTATCAGCTTAAACCAGTCTGGCCATTCTCCCTGACCTCTCTCATTAACAAGGGACTTTCGCCCACAGAACTGCCACTTACTGGATGTTTTGTTTTACACCCATGCTCTGTAAACTCTGGAGACTGTTGAGCATGAAAATCCTAGGGGATCAGCAGTTTTGAGATGTCCAAACCACCAACAACCACTTCACAGTCAAAGTCAATCAGAACACATTTTTTTCCCATTCTAATGTTTGGTCTGAACACAAGTGAACCTCTTGATCAAGCCTATATGCTTTTATGCATTGAAACACCGCCACATGATTGGCTGATTAGCTATTTGCATTAATGAGCCTGTGTACATATGTACCTAGTAAAGTGCCCAGTCGGTGTAGAAGGAATCAGTATGGACACTAAGCCCTTTGTACTTGCTGTGTTCCGAAGAAGGCTGTGTCTGTTCTACTGCTCTTCCTATTATATGTGCCAGATCTGGTGCTATGTGAATGCAAACTGCTGCTGGTGTGATGGTGGTGCAGAAATTGGATGAGTGATCCAGAGGACTGGGTTAACAATCCAGAGATTTGAGTTCACATCCTTCATAGCAGATGTGCAATTTAAATTCAAATGGAAGTCTGGCACTTGAAGTAAAACCAAATGAGTTGAGAGCAACATGATCACAAACATCTGGATTATTGTAAAAACATCCGGGGAAGAAATTTGCCTATATTTAATTCATAGAGTGATAGAGTAATCTGCACAGAAACAGGCCCTTCCACCAATGAGATCACGCCAACCATCAAGCACTCATTATGCTGTTCTTATTTTTTAGTTCTCCTGATGGAGAATCGTAGTAATTCCTCCCCCCCCCACTCACAGATCATGTTTGACCCATCGAGTTCTTCCGACGAGTTGTTTGTTTCTCCAGATTCCAGCATCTGCAGTCCCTTGTGCATCCAATTTTTAGTTTGACCTTATTCTCTTCAACATTCTCCACAGCACCCAGAGCAATCCCACGCGGTCACGGGGAGATGATATAAACTCTTTACAGAGAGTGGCAGTAATTGAATCCTGTCGGTGTTTGTTGGCACTGTAAAGCATGGCGCTAACCCACTATGCTAACATGCCGCATTCTTAATAAGTACAGCCTTTAACTAATGAACTGAAGTCTGGATCTTTCTAACGGGGGAATAATCAGACTCATTTGTACCATTGGAAAAAGGAGACATTTGCCATGGAAGATGTTGAAGAGGATGTAAAAGACAGAAAAACAGAAAGAAAGAGAGCTTTGCACACAAAATGCTGGAGGAACACAGCAGGTCAGGTGGCATCTGTGGGGAAAAGCATAGTCGACATTTCGGGCCGACACTGTTCTTCAGGTCTTAAAGAGATTTCAAGTGCACCATAGTAAACTCCCAGTACTAAAAATCACTTCTGTAAGATGAAGAAAGGGCGCTTTCTATCCTTCTGTACCTAATAAAGTGGTCACTGCGTGTATGTTCACGGCCTTTTGCAGCTTCAAGGTTCAATGCGCTGTGCATTCAGAGATGTTCTTCTGCATACCACTGTTGTAATGTGTGGTGAGTTGAGTTACTGTTCTCATCCTGTCAGCTTGAATCAGCCTGGCCATTCTCCTCTGACTTCTCTCATTAACAAGGTACCTTTGCGCTCAGAACTTGCCACTCACTGTATGTTTGTTTTTTGCATTTGACTTCATTCTTTTTAAAGCACCCCATCTGGCACCAACAGTCATTTCATGGTCACAGTCACTTAGATCAAATTTCTTTCCCATTCTGATGTTTGGTCCTCCAAGAGGACCACGACCTTGTTGTAGGGGTTGGAGGCTAATGTGCCTCAATGACCGGAGAGCTATGGTGGCTGGAGTCAAGGGCTTGTCTTTGGCTCTTGCCAAACAGGTAAAAGGGTAGAGGTCAGACTAAGGGTAGAGGTCAGTCCTCCAGGTTGGGGGGCGCGGGGGTTTCAGTTCAGGGCTAATACTGCCGACTGGTCAAAAATATTGTTACGGAAACAGCAATCTGTCCTACGTCTGTGTAAGATCGCACGGACAGACAGAGATAGAAGACCTTCCTTGCTGCTCCAAACACCTGCAGCATAATGGGTAAAAAGTAAGTGATGCTTGGTCTGAACAACAACTGAATCTCTTGACCATGTCTGCATTCTTTTATGCATTGAGGCGCTGCCACACGATTGGCTGATTAGATATTTGCATTAATGAGCGGATGTTTGGGTGTACCTAATAAAGTGGCCACTGAGTGTAGTCTAAACCTTCAGTTGTTCTCCAGGTCAGACCCAGTTTGACAGGGCAATGTTAATAAATCCTGGCTAATTTCAGTGGTATTCAGTATGCTACGAGGAACATTGGTGGTCTAATGATTGAATTGAAAAGCTCACATTGCTTTTTTTTAAACAAGCATCTTATTAACTTTATTCATTGCATTCCTGCCTCAAAACAATCATAAACAATACTCAGTTCTCCTGAAGCAGGTCATGATATTTCTGCAGTGTATAAAGGGAAGTTTGTATATACAGTTAGTCACAACAGTAATTAGCGTATTCCAATGGAGGGTAAAATTACACCAATATCATATTTTCCCCTTGGGCGGTTCTGCATTAGAGACTCAAACAGCCCTGATGAGATTGTCTGCAGCAGGTGAAGCTGTACTTACATAATGTGAAAATGTGAATTGGCATTGAAACAGTGGGTTAGTTGGCATCTCACTCAGAAAGCTATGGGTTCAAATCCCACCCTTGCCCCGCAAAGATGAAGGAGGCTAATATTTCACAGTAGTGGTGGTGAGGGAGTCACATTGTCTCAAGTGACATGTTACATTATGAGAAAGTTCCCACCTCTGTCAAGTACCATGGTGTTCTTTCCTGTAGGCTGACCAATATACAGGAAAACTCCAAAAACCTGCTATCTGTTGAATTTGGAAATCTCGAGGGTTTGACTCTTGTGAAACGAGGAAATGAAGTGCATCAGAAAGGAGGAACAGGAGCCTTGGGTTCCACACCACCAGGAGCAGGAACAGTTATCCATCAGACTCCTGAACGAGCATGGATGACTTTACTCACTTCAACAATGAACGGATTCCACAACCTATGGAAACATTTTTAAGGACTCTACAAACGTTCTGAGCTTATTTGTTTGTTTGGTTATTGATTGATTATATTTTTTGTGTTTGCAAAGTTTGTCTTCTTTTGCACATTGGTTGCTTGTCAGTCTTTGTGTGTAAGTTGTTCATTGATTCTGTTTTACTACTCTGTTCTACTGTGAATGCCCAAAACAAAATGAATTTCAGCTGGAGTATGGTAACATATACATACTGTGAAAGTAAACTTACTTTGAACTTTGAAGCAAATGTGCAGATAAAGCTGACGCTTCGTAAAAAGCATCTATGACTGCCCAGCTGATGATTTGATCTCTCAGTCTACCTAGTCATGGTGTTGCCCATTATTGTCTAGCTGCAATCCACTTTTTATGCCACCGTAACACTTCATTCTGCAAGTTTTTGTTGTTCTTCCCTTGTATTACCTCAATGTAGTAATGCGCGGCATGCAAAACAAAGATTATCACTGTACCTTGCCACATCACTACCATCGGGATGGAGATAGATAAATAAATAGAAACTTTATTGATCCCAAAGGAAATTACAGTGTCACAGTAGCACTACAAGTGCACTGATATAAATATTAGAAGAGAAGTAGAAAGAATAATTTACCACAAACAGTCTAACAAGAGGGGTCATCACTTCTCCAGCCATAGGTTGATTCATTTTAGAGCCTAATGGCTGAGAGTAAGAATGACTTCATATCGCGCTCTTTGGAGCAGCGCAGTTGTCTCAGTCTATTACTAAAAGTGTTCCTCTGTTCAGCCAAGGTGGCATGCAGAGAGTGAGAAATGTCCAGAATTGTCAGGATTTTCTGTAGGGTCCTTTGTTCTACCACAGCCTCCAATATGCCCAATTTGACTCCTATAACAGAGCCAGACTTTCAAATCAGCTTATTGAGCCTGTTGGCATTACCCATGTTGATGCCATTGCCGCAGCACACCACCGCATAGAAGATTGTACTGGCAACATGTGAAGAAGAGGTCTGCAAACTCAAAAGGACCTCAGTCTCCTCAGGAAGTAGAGGCAACTCTGGCCCTTTTTGTACACAATCTCCACTCAAGTCTGGCACCCAGGTGCACCCCCAGGTACTTGTAGGTCCTCACCACATCCCCATCAACAGTAACAGGGAGCAGTGTAGGCTTAGTCTTCCGAAAGTCCATCACCATCTCCTTTGTCTTACTAATGTTGAGCTGAAGATGATTCAGCTTGCACCATTCGACAAAGTCCTCCACCAGGGCTCTGTATTTATCCTCCTGTCCTCCATTTATAACCCAAACATTGCTGAGACATCAGAGAATGACATGACTCAGACTCAGGAGGAACAGGAGCCTGAGGACACACACTCTGTCACCTGATTTCTGACCAGTCCATGTACGCTTCCTCACCAATTCTCTTTTAGCACTATTAATTCATTTTATTTTAATTGATAGTGAAAGTAATTCTTTTGCCTTTCACTGTACTGATGTTGCAAAACAATGTAATTTTGTGATGCATGCCGGTGATAATAAACCTGCTTATTATTCTGATTCTACAAAAAGTAGTGGATACGGCCTTGTCTATCAAGTGTAAAGCCCTCCTACCATTGAGCACATCTACATAAAACACTGTCGTAGCAAAGCAGCATCCACCATCAGGGACACCCACCACCCAGGTCATGCTCTCTTCTTGCTGCTGCCATCAGGAAGAAGGTACAGGAGCCTTAGAACTCACACTACCAGGGTCAGAAACAGGTATTACCCCTCAACCAGCAGGTTTTTGAAACAGAGGTTCAATCAAGTTCACTTCAACTTCACTGGGGGCACCGGTGACCCCTGTTTCCATCCAAGGGGTCAGCGTGGACATAGTGGAGGATTACAAATACCTGGGGATATGAATGAACAATAAACTGGACTGGTCAAAGAACACTGAGGCTGTCTACAAGAAGGGTCAGAGCCGTCTCTATTTCCTGAGGAGACTGAGGTCCTTTAACATCTGCCGGATGATGCTGAGGATGTTCTACGAGTCTGTGGTGGCCAGTGCTATCATGTTTGCTGTTGTGTGCTGGGGCAGCAGGCTGAGGGTAGCAGACACCAACAGAATCAACAAACTCATTCGTAAGGCCAGTGATGTTGTGGGGGTGGAACTGGACTCTCTGACAGTGGTGTCTGAAAAGAGGATGCTGTCCAAGTTGCATGCCATCTTGGACAATGACTCCCATCCACTCCATAATGTACTGGTTAGGCACAGGATTACATTCAGCCAGAGACTCATTCCACCGAGATGCAATACTGAGTGTCATAGGAAGTCATTCTTGCCTGTGGCCATCAAACTTTACAACTCCTCTCTTGGAGTGTCAGACACCCTGAGCCAATAGGCTGGTCCTGGACTTATTTCCACTTGACATGATTAACTTATTATTATTTAATTAATTATGGTTTTATATTGCTATATTTCTTCACTATTCTTGGTTGGTGCGGCTGTAACGAAACCCAATTTCCCTCGGGATCAATAAAGTATGTCTGTCTGTCTGTCTGTCTTGCCCCATCACTGAAATATTCTCACAACCCATGGACGCACTTTCAAGGACTCTTCGCCTCATGTTCTCGATACTTATTACTTTTAGATTTATTTTTGTCATTTCTTCTTTTTGTATTTGCAGAGTTTGTTGTCTTCTGCGCTCTGATTGAATTCCTTAGTTGGGGGTTCTTTCATTGATTCTATTATGGTTTATATTCTATGATAGATTATTGAGTATGCCTACAAGAAAATGAATCCCAGGGTTGTTTATGGTGACATGTATGCATTTTGACAATAAATGTACTTTGAACTTTGATTCTGAGTAAACCAAAACAAACTTCAGCTTTCTCAGTCTCTCACCAGGGTCCTGGTCCCTGAATTTCCATTCACAGGAGGCCGAGTTCCCATGATCCTTTTCCACTCACCAGAGCCCCATTTCCTACACTGTACCACTCACCAGGTTCCCTCATCCTGGATACAAGAGATTTGGCAGCTGCTGGAAATCTTGAGCAACGTACACAAAATGCTGGAGGAATTCAACAGGTCAGATAGTGTCTATAGGGTGTGTGTGTGTGTGTGGTGGGGGGGGGGGGGGGGGAATAAGTAGCCAAAGCTTTGGGTTAATTATTTCCTGCCATTGATGCTGCCTAACTTGCTGAGTTCTTGAAACATTTTCTTCAAAGTTCAAAGTAAATTTATTATCAAAGTACATATATTGTATGTTACCATATTCTATCCTGAGCCTCATTTTCCTACAGGCATTCACAGTAGAACAAAGAAATACAATAGAATCAATGAAAAGCCACACATAAAGACCACAAACAATGTACAAAAGAAGACAAACTATGGAAATACAAAAAAAGTAATAATAATCATAATAATAACATAATAATCTATCATCTCAAAGTCATACACAATAGCATCAAACAGAAACATGAAAAACTCTGCAGATGCTGGAAATTCAAAGAAACACACACAGACTGCTGGAGGAACTCACCAGGTCAGGCAGTATCTATGAAAAAGAGTAAACAATCAACGTTTTGGGCCGAGACACTGAGGATTGTAGCAATTGAGAAATGAATGTGCTTGGCTGTGCCTGTACCTCAGGTTTTACCGGCTTGAAATGAGAAGAAATAAAATTAATAATAACAATAAGTCAATAATAATACTGAGAATGTAAGTTTAAAGTCCTTGAAAGTGAGTTCATAAGTGTGATATCTGTTCACTGTTGAGGTGAGTGGTTATCTAAGGTAACCTTGATCTACAGCTTCAAGAGCCTAATGGCTGAAGGGTGAAAACAATTCCTGAACCTGGTGGTGTGGGATCTAAGACTCCTGTATCTCCTTCCTGATAGTAGCAGTGAGATAAGAACATGGCCTGGATGGTGGGGGTTGTTGACAATTAATGCTACTTCCTTGTGGCTGTGCTCCTCTTAGATGTCCTCAAAGGTAGGGAGTGCTTTTCCTATGATGGACTACCTGTATCCACTGTTTTTTGTTTTACCAGTATGCTTACAGCTCTCAATATCAGCTCAGTTCCCAGATTTCCAATGTAGCCTTTGTGAGTTGCTACAGGCATGGGAAAGGCTAGCTTCCTACTTCATCTCCAAACTAGACATGCTGAAGACAAGAAAGGCACATAAATAGCGGAAATTGGCCGTGGATTGCTATTTTTCTGCACTTGACCTACACGTAGCACCTTGGGACCTTAATTTCCTGCTTTTACATAGTTAATGGATTCTGCCGCGTTGGACAATAAACATCTGTGGGAAATAAGGCGTTCAAATATTCAGGACCATTGCAAGGCATTATTTCACAGTAATCATTCACTGACATCAGAAAATTGTTATTTTCTATTCATATTTGGATTTCAATGGTTTAAATAAAGTGACTCCACCACACTTCTGGTCTTGACTACGACCCATGTATCACCTTCAGACCGAGTTACTGACCAATAAACCATTGTCACATATAGCCCATATTCCTGATGCCCTTCTTTGTCCACTACTGGGTGTATGGGATGCAGCAGACATGTTGGGCCAGAAGAACCTGCAGCCATACTGCACTTCAAAGCTCAAAACTCATTTATTATCAAAGTATGTATAAATTATGCAACGTTGAGACTCATCTCCTTGCAGGCAGCCACCAAACAAGAATACCAAAAGAACCCATTTAAAAAAGTCCAACAAACACCCATTGCAAAAAGAGAGAGGAAAAAGCACACAAACTGACAAATTGTACAAACAATGAAAGCAACAGCATTCAGAATGAGAATGAGTCTATAGACATGAAGGCTGGAGCAGCGGGAGAACCTCAGCCACAGTGCCTCAGAGAGTGGACTAAATGTCACAGGGTGGCGAGCAGAGCTGGCCTGGCCGTTGCCTCCAGTCCCAACACCCGGCCTTTCCAATCTATCTGGCCCAGCGTTTAAATTGTTCAAACATCAGGTTGTTCCCTGCACTGCGACTCAAACCCTGCCCTATCGATACTATCCAGGCCTGGACCTTACTACCAAGTTCCAGCCTATACCTGAACTTTCCCAATCTGCCTGGCACTTAGGTCGACCAGACCTTGCTCTGGGTTTAAGGTGGATGGGCTCCGAAGCTCCTCTGCTCCACTCACTCTATCTCTGTCTGAAACATGCCTTGACCTCTCTCCGACTTTGGTTTGCTTGCCTTGACCCTCGAGTCAGACTCGCCTTTGTTCACCTCTTCATTGCTTGTGGTAATCATTCACCACAACTTTCCACAGGTAAAGGTTTATTAATGAAGTTTTTAGTTGTATTTCTTGCTTTATGAACTGCCTGCAAGGCCACCTTCAGTAGCGCCATTTTAAGCTGGAAGCCTAAATAAAAATAAAGCTTTAGGTGGCCTTTTTTCTCATTTCTTCTTAGCATAGAGGCATAAATTCAAGATCTTTGCACTTAAAATATTAACATATTTGATTTGTAGGTTGATTCATTTAATATATTAAAAAATTATAGCACTTCTAGCTAGTGTTTGCACATCTATGCTCACATCACTTTACAAATGTGCAGTAGAGCGCATTCTAACCAACTACGTTACTGCTTTGCACTGAAACTGCACTGTAGGGGACAGCAGATAATCAAAATTGCCCATCGCAACACCGGCACCAGCCTACCTGTCATCAGGGACACATATACAGAAGGCCATCGGAAAAGAGCCAGTGACATCATGAAGGCTCTCACACACCCTGCTCATGGACTGTTTGTCCCACTCCCATCAGGGAGGAGACTGTGTAGCATCCATGCTAGGACCATCAGACTCAAAAATAGCTACTTCCCCCAAGAAGTAAGACTGATCAACACCTCCACTCACTCACATACCACCACTTTATTAGTTCCCATCAATCACCTTATAGACAGCCTACCCTTCCTTTATGGGCATACAATCAATCTATGTATATACTTTAAGCTATCTTACGTATATATATTTATTGGATGTTTTTTAATGAATATTGTGTCCTTTACTTTTGTGGATTTTTTTTTGTGCTGCATCAGATACAGACTTACAATTATTTTGATCTCCTTACACT
Source organism: Hemitrygon akajei (assembly GCF_048418815.1). Classification (NCBI taxonomy): domain Eukaryota; kingdom Metazoa; phylum Chordata; class Chondrichthyes; order Myliobatiformes; family Dasyatidae; genus Hemitrygon; species Hemitrygon akajei. Next base: position 34,851,336 of record NC_133138.1, on the reverse strand, counting down.
TGTGTGCAGGAAATGACATCTTGAATTTTGAATATACACTCATGGACAAAATTTGACTAAGCTTCATATTAGCCCAGCTTAGTCAAACAGGTAGATTTTAAGTGCAGGTATATGGTCATGAACTTAGGTAGAAGAAATAAAGGAGTAGACAATTTCCTGAACAGAGAGAAAATTCATAAATCAGAGATGCAAAGGGACTTGAGAGTCCTTGTGTAGGGGATTCCCTAAAGATTAACTTGCAGGTTGAGTCAGTGGTAAGGATGGCAAATACAATGTTAGCATTCATTTTGAAAATATTTATTAGGCATTGCTCAGAATGCACTTGTAGTACTGTAAAACAATGTTAGGCCCCTTATCTAAAAAAGGATGTGCGAACACTGCAGAGGGTCCAGAAGACGTTCATGAGAATGAATCCAGGAAGGAAAGGGTTAACGTATGAGGAGCTTAATGCTTCTGAACCTGTACTCACTGGAGTTCAGAAGAATGAGAGGCGATCTTATTGAAACCTAGAAGATATTGAATGGCCTAGAAGGTGTGGATGTGGAGTATGTTTCCTACAGTGGGAGAGTCCAGAACCAGGGGGCAAAGACTCAGAATAGAGGGACCTCCATTTAGAAAAAAGAGAGGACAAATTTGTTCAGCTAGAGGGTGGTGAATCTGTGGAATTCATTGACATGATGGCTGTTGAGGCCAAGTCATTGGATCTTTAAAGTGGAGGGTGATAGGTACTTGATTAATTAAGGCATCAAATGTCATGGGCAATGGAGTGGGATTGAGAGCAATAATAATGATAAAATAACAGCGCACACGCGACAGGCCCAATGGCCAAATTCACTCCTATGCTTTATGGTCTTTAAAGATTGAGGCTGTTTAAAGGAAGTATTTCAGGAATTAAGGTGTTTAAGATGATAAGGGGCATAGATGGACTAGACAGCCATCGTCTGTATTTCCAGGACAGAAATGGCGAATATGGGAGGGCATCATTTTAAGGTGATTGGAGGAAAGTAAAGGGAGGATTTCAGGGTTAAGTTTTTCACAGGGAGTGGTGGGTGTGTGGAACACCCTTGCCTCGGGTGGTGGTAGATGCAGATACATTAGGGACACTTAAGAAACCCTTAGATAGCAACATGTATGAAAGAAAAATGAAGGGTTATGTGGGAGGGAAGTGTTATATTGACCTTGGAGTAAGACCATGTCTTAAGAGTCTCGCCTGCCATTCCATCATGGCTAATCCTGGATCCCACACAACCTCATACAAATGCCTCCTCACCATACCCTTTGATGTCCTGACCAATCAGGAAACTTCCGCTTTAAATATAAGCACAAACTCCACCGTCATCTCTAGCAGATCATTCCACTAATTCACTATTCCCTGGCTAAAAAAAAAAAAATCCCCCTTACCTCTGTTCTAAAGGGTCAATCCTCAATCTTGAGGCTGCACACTCTCTGGATGCCCCCGACACAGGAGACAATCTCTCCACATCGACCTTTTCCAGTTCTTTCAACATCTGGTACGTTTCAATGAGGTCCCCCTTTATTCTTCTAAATTACAGTGAGAATAGGCTCAAGGCTGACAAATGTCCCTCATGTGTTAACCCCTTCATTCTTGTAATCATCATCATGAACCTCCTCTGGACTCTCTCCAATGACAACACATCCTTTCTGAGAAATGGTGTCCAAAACTGTTGACAATGCTCCAAGTATGGCCTGACTAGTATCTTATAATGGCTCAGCATTATCTCCTTGCTTTTATATTCTATTCCCCTTGAAATTTTCCTTCTTTACCACAGACTCAACCTAAAAATTAACCTTCTGGGAGTCTTGCACCTGAGCTCCTAAGTCCTGCTGCACCTCTGATGTTTGAATCTTCTCTCCATTTAAATAATAGTCTGCACTATTGTTCCTTTTACCAAAATGCATTATCATACAATTCCCAACACTGTATTATTCCGTTTGCCACTTTTTTGCCCATTCTTCCAATTTGTCTAAGAACCTACTGCAATCGCATTGCTTCCCCAGCACCACCTGCCACTCCACCTATCTTCATATCATCTGCCAACTTTGCCACAAAGCCATCAACTCCATAGGTTAAAGGGTCAGCACAAGAACCGAAGAGCTTGGACTGTGCTCTATGTTGTATGTTCTAATTAAGCATCTAGCTGCCCAAGGCATGCCACAGTGGTGGAGGAGAGAACATCTAATACGTGGAGGAGGTTGGAACTGGTAGAATGCTGATCTTAGAATGCTGTGGACTGGCTTGGATTCTGAGAGTGAGAGAATGGGTGGGAGCCTGGATCAGTGGGGTTACATCTCCTCAGTGATTGGAAAAAAAGTGGAAAAGGATACAGTTAGAAATCAAAACAAGGGACAAGTTGAAGCCCTACTGAAGACCCAGAGATCTGAAATGTATAACACAATTACACTCAGTGGTCACTTTATTAGGTACATCTGTACACCTAAATCTGTCAATCATGTGGCAGCAACTCATGGTCAAGCATGAAGACACAGTCAAGAGGTTCAGTTGTTGTTCAGATCAATCATCAGAATAGGGATGAAATGTGATCTAAGTGACTTTGACCATGAAATGATTGCTGGAACCAGACAGTGTCGTTTGAATATCTCTGAAACTGCTGATCTCCTGGGACTTTCAAGCACAACAGCCTCTAGAGTTTACAGAGAATGGTGTGAAAAACAATAGAAAAAAATTGAGTTACAGTTCATGGACAAAAATGCCTTGTTAATGAGGGAGATTAGTTCTGTGGGTAATAATGCTTTTTTAATGAGAGAGGTTCGAGGAGAATGACCAGACTGGTTCAAGCTGACAGGAAGGCGACTGTAACTCAAATACCGTAGATTCCGGACTACAGAGCGCACCTGATTAAAAGCCGCTGGCTCTAATTTTAGAAATAAAATCAATTTTTTAATTGTAAAGGCCGCACCGGATTTTAGGCCGCACCGGATTTTCGGCCGCAGGTGTCCCACGTTGTAATATGAGATATTTACACAGAAAGATATTACACGTGAGGATTTTTTTAACTTTTAATTAAATCCATATGGTAACAAAAACAAATACATATTGCAAATGCTTTTTTTCGAACCGGGCCCGTAACGCGGCTACTTTTAAATATACGTTGCGTATACTTCTTTACTGAACAACATTCCAATATCTCCTAACGACTGGTAAAAAATATATATATTGCAGCCTACCAGGAAAAGTTATTGATCACCTTTAACTTAAAAGCAGCGTTCGCTCAGATCCAAAGCCGCTCGCGTAATGCGCTCCCTCCCTCCGTCCCGTTTCATCGCAAACCGGCATTTTCCCACAAGACACCGCGAAACCGGGTGTGACGTCATAGCATCCCGCGATGTAGTACAGAAAACAAATATAGTTAAAACTCTTCTAACTTTAACTAGAAAATGAATTACTAAGCGAAAATATTATAAACTAAGTAACTGCCATAAGGCAGCACAATGCTTCGAGTGTTTTCCATGTTGATGAGGGTGAGTACAAATGACTGATTTACAATAATTTAATTGTGAAAGTGCGCTTGATTTATCGTACAATTTCATTGGACCTCTGTGAATTACTCATCAATTTTATTGGTCTACTGTTATGAGGCAAAATGTTTACGAGGCGGCATGAAAAAAAACCATGTATTAGCCGCTCTGGATTATAGGCCGCAAAGTTCAAAGCTGTTCAAAATGTGGGAAAAAAGTAGCGGCTTAAAATCCGGAATCTACGGTAATCACAACAGTGTTCAGAAGAGCATCTCTGAAAACTCAACACCACAAATCTTGAATAAATGGACAACAGCAGAAGAAGATCACAAACATATACTCAGTGGCCACATTATTAGGCGCAGAAGTACCCAACAGAGTGGCCACTGTATTTATTCAAAATGCAGCAAGAACGACTGGACTCTTAACAGAGCAACGAGTTCATTAGACATGGTGTGTCTCTGTAAAAAGCTACAAATTATTGACTAGTTAACTTGCATCAGCTTGTTAGCATAGTCAAGTACATTGTTACAATCAACGCTGCATTTGATTTCTCCTGCATCAGTGGAAAATCTTGACAAAAATGTTACTGACAGTACCAGAGAAGTTACAGAAAATAAACTAACTTAGAATGTAGTAAAATACACCATTAACCTGTATCTTCCACTTCCACTTCTACTTCCACTTCTAGACTGTCACACTGACTGAGTGAAGCAGATCCCCCTCATGTTCACCATAAATGTTTCACATTTCCCCCTTAACACATGACCTCTAGCTCTCGTCTCAGCCAACCTCAGTGGAAAAGGCCTGCTTGCTTTTACACTAACTATACCTACAGGGTGGCAGGGTGGAGATATGTCTCTACCAAAGGAGGTGTAAGGCACTCCTTCCCTCCACTAGTCTGTAGGCCACTCTTGGGCAAAGCTTAGTGCTCTCCCCTCCCCCACAGGTCAGGGTCACATGAAGCCATGGGAGCAGGTGATGGACGGTCGTATGAGCAGCTGGTGCATATCACAAGACCTGGTTATGCAACCACCGGCGCCAGGCAAACAATCTCCGAAGAGTATTGATAATGGCTGGGGTCACCCAACTTGTAAAGACACTGCCCAGAAGAAGGTAATGGAAAACCACCTCTGGAGAAAAATTTGTCAAGAACAGTCATGGTCAAAAGGCCATGATCATCTATGTCATATGACACAGCACATAATAATGATGATGAACAAGAGAAAATCTGCAGATGCTGGAAATCTGAACAACACACACAAAATGCTGGAGGAACTCAGCAGGCCAGGCAGCATCTATGGAAAAGAGTACAGTCGACGTTTCAGCCCAAATCATTGATTGTACTCCTTTCCATAGATGCTGCCTGACCTGCTATATTCCTCCAGCATTTTTGTGATGATGATGATGATGATACCACTTTAAAAGTGCCGCTCTCTAACCCATACGTCTTCAGAGTGTGGGAGGAACTGGAGAACCTGGAGGGAACTCATTCAGGTACAGCATACAAACTCCTTGCAGAGTGCAGCAGAACTGATCCCATGCCACTGGCGCTGTGATACACTATGTTAACTGCTGCACTGCCACGCTGCCTGCACATATACTGTGTGGTATAACTCTACTGTATGTCTTTATCCAGACAAACAATCACTCCCAGATCCCTTCCCAGTGCCACAAAAGAGACGACAACAGTAAACTCCCTGCCAGTGCCATTGTTTATGCTGCAGCAGAGCAGGGAGCAGTGGAACGAGGTGCCCGCTTGAAAGGAAGCATTTCGGTCAGCACAGTGAGGTTTTGACTGATGGGATCAGGGGAGGGGAGCTGTGCGTCTGAGACAGTTTACAGCAGTGTGTAAAATTGCTCCGGCGCTCTGATATGAACTCAGGTCACTACAGCTCACTGAACATCTGAGATTCGCAGACCCTATAAATCCAAGCAAAATTCCGTACGATGGGCTTTGAAGTGGTACTACTGGCAGCTTCAGCTATCGAGTGGGAGAACACTCCCCCGCAATAGGGAGTGAGTGACAAAGGAAGCTTACTGGCTTCAACCTCAAGTCCCTTCACCGTTATGATACACTGCTAAACATCCCCAACCTCCTCACAACATAGAAGCTGGCCATTTAACCCCTTAAGACTATACTGGCTCACTGAAAGATAAAGGTAAAATGTATTTATTTATTATTTATTTATTTGTTTATTTAGAGTGCAGAATAGGTCCATCTGGCCCTTTGAGCTGCATGGCCAGCAACTCACTGATTTAACCCTATCTTAATCATGGGACAATTTACAACAAGCAATTGACCTGCAAACCAGCATGGTTTTGGACTGTGGGAGGAATCGGTCGAGCTGTAATAGTGTCATGCTATCCACTACACCACTGTGGTATGGTAAATAGATTGGATTTATTGGTCACAAGTACATCAAACGATTGAAACATACTGTGAAATGCACTGTCTGCGCGAGAATGTGCTGGGAGACAGCCCACGAGTGCTGCCGCGCTTCCGGCCCCAACATAACACGGCCACAACTTACTGACCCTAACACGTTTGTCTTTGAGAAGTGAAAGGAAACTGGAGCACCTGGACAAAACCCATGCAGTCATGGGGAGAACATGTCAACTCCTTACAGACAGCCGTGGGAATTGAACCCTGATCTTACAGCTGCGTTGTAAAGCCTTACGCTAACTATTACGCTATCGCAACACTGCAATATCTCATTCCCCCTGCTGATTCCCTCAGTAACCTCGTCTTCCCCTTTCCGGGCAATTGTACCACTCACCAACTCACGAACAGTGACTTACATCAACCAATTTACCTACCAACCCTGTGCATCTTTGGAATGGTGTGGGGGTTGTGGGGGTGGGGGAGAATGCAAAACAGAGAGGGAGCATGCACTAAGAATCAGAATCAGATTTATTATTACTTTTGTTTAATGATGTGAAAATCAAAGTTCAAAGTTCATTTATTATCTAAGTATGTACACAATATACAACCTTGAGATTCATCTCTTTACCGGCAGCCACAAAAGAAACCCAGTAGAACCCAATAAAAGAAAAGTGTTGAACACCCCACGTGCAGAAGAAAAACAAATTGCACTAATGATAGAAGTAAACAAATAACATTCACAACTGAAGTCCATGAAAGTGAGTCCAGACAGCCACAGAGACAGTTATCACTGCAGCCGATTCAGGAGCCTGCAGGCCAATTCCGCACAGAGATGAGTAAACCCTCCGAGCAGTGAGCTCGTCCCTCTCCTCCCAGCACCCTGACATTTTCAATCTGGCCTGGTGTTTAAAATGTTGTTTTATTACAGCTGTACAGTACAGACATAAAATTAATGTAAATTACAGGAATAAGTTAATAGTGCTAAATAAAGGAATAATGTGGTAGTGTCCACGGATTCAGAAATCTGATTTCTGATTTAGGAGGAGCAAGGGAACTTGCCTTGCTGTTTTGTTGCTTGCTGTGTTCTATGTTGCTCTACCAAACGCTGTGGCGTCCTATGTTGGCACCAGAATGTGTAGAGACATTTGTTGTCTGCCCCCAAAGCGTCCTTGGTGTATCTCACAAATGGTGCATCTCACACCATGTTTCCTTCTACGTGTGATAAACAGATTTGAATTTGGAATCCTGAATTTGATCGTGAAGGGGAAGAAGCTGTTTCTGAATCATTGTGTGCAGATCTTCAGGCTCCTGTACCTCTGCCCCAATGGGAGCGACGGGAAGAGGGCATATCCTGGGTAGTGAAGGTCCTTAATCATGGAGGCTGCCTCCTTGAGGCAACGCCTTTCAAAGATGTTGTTGATAGTAAGAAGTGTTGTGCCCGAGATGGGGCTGGCTGACTCTGCAACTCTCTGTCGCTTCTTGAGATCCTAAAAATTGGAAGCACCATATGAGTCACAAGGAGAATGTGGAAGCTCCACGCAGACAGCATGAGAGGTCAGGATGGAATCTGTGATGCTAGAGCTGTGGGGCAGAAGATCTAAAGCTACATCATTGTGGCACCCTCTCACGTAGAATCAAATGGTTTAAAAAAAGCTCTGGCTCAGCTACAAAGTCAAATAAAGTACCATAGGAAAGCAAGCTTTCATGAAAACTCCAAATCCTTGGCTCTCACATCTTGAGTTAATTTTCACCTTTGGAAATCAGAATTTAATAACTGCAAACATGCAAATAAATATCACTACCTGCTGTTCATTGGTTTAACCCCAGTAGCTGACACTTTTCTCCAGCCTAAAATCCCATTTGCAAAATTCACACCTTGTTACTCCTGGCAGGAGCCACTATTGAAATTAATGATTCATTTTACTGAACAGCAGTGATGGATTCACTTTTAATTGTTTAAGCTGCAGTCTGCCATGCTTCAAATTTAACTTTTCTGTAATTGCTGCGCAGCTGTTTACTTTTTGGGGATTTAATGGTTGTTAAAGTAACTGAATCATTCACAGGCAAGACCATTCAACCCACTGGGCCTGCACCTACTCATAACTGACCAGGCTAACTCTCTCAAACGTGAGAAAACCTGCAGGCGCTGGAAATCCAAAAGCGACACACACAATTGCTGGAGGAACTCAACAGGTCAGGCAGCATCCGTGGAAAACAGTAAACAGTCGATGTTTTGGGCTGAGACCCTTCACCAGGACTGGAAAAAGACGATGGGAAGTCAGAGTAAGGGGGGGGGGGGGGGGTGGTGGAAGGGGAGGGAGAAGTACAATGGTGGTAGGTGAGACCAGGAGAGGGGGAAGAGTGAAGTAAACAGCTGGGAAGTTGACTGGTGAAAGAGATAAAGGGCTAGAGAAGGGGAAATCTGCTAGGAGAGGGTAAAGACCATGGAAGGAAGTGTAGGGGGAGGAGCACCAGAGCGAGGGCTAACTAATTCATTCTCTCACATTTCCCTTTTCAAATCAAGATCCCATTCCCTTTGGAAACTTGCCATAAAATTGGTAGCAATATTCATTTAGGCACTTGTATTCTTTATCATGACAATTCAGTGAATCAGCATCAGGTTTAATAGCACTGGCATATATCGTGAAATCTTTGTGGCAGCAATACATGATTAACATAGAAAAAAACAATGTGTGTGTGTGTGTGTGTGTGTGTGTGTGTGTGTGTGTGTGTGTGTGTGTGTGTGTGTGTGTGTGTGTGTGTGTGTGTGTGTGTGTGTGTGTGTGTGTGTGTGTGTGTGTGTGTGTATTAAATAGTTAAATAAGTAGTGCAAAAACAGAAATTTAAAAATATCAGTGAGGTAGTAGTCATGGGTTCAATGTCCATTCAGAAATTGGATGATGGAGGGGAAGAAGCTGTTCCTGAATCGTTGAGTGAGCTTCTGCACCTCAAACAAATTTTCAGCTCCCTTGTTGCTAATGAATATATATATAGATAGATAGATAGATAGATAGATACTTTATTCATCCCCATGGGGAAATTCAACTTTTTTTCCAATGTCCCATACACTTGTTGTAGCAAAACTAATTACATACAATACTTAACTCAGTAAAAAATATGATATGCATCTAAATCACTATCTCAAAAAGCATTAATAATAGCTTTTAAAAAGTTCTTAAGTCCTGGCGGTAGAATTGTAAAGCCTAATGGCATTGGGGAGTATTGACCTCTTCATCCTGTCTGAGGAGCATTGCATCGATAGTAACCTGTCGCTGAAACTGCTTCTCTGTCTCTGGATGGTGCTATGTAGAGGATGTTCAGAGTTTTCCATAATTGACCGTAGCCTACTCAGCGCCCTTCGCTCAGCTACCGATGTTAAACTCTCCAGTACTTTGCCCACGACAGAGCCCGCCTTCCTTACCAGCTTATTAAGATGTGAGGTGTCCCTCTTCTTAATGCTTCCTCCCCAACACGCCACCACAAAGAAGAGGGCGCTCTCCACAACTGACCTATAGAACATCTTCAGCATCTCACTACAGACATTGAATGACGCCAACCTTCTTAGGAATTACAGTCGACTCTGTGCCTTCCTGCACAAGGCATCTGTGTTGGCAGTCCAGTCTAGCTTCTCGTCTAACTGTACTCCCAGATACTTGTAGGTCTTAACCTGCTCCACACATTCTCCATTAATGATCACTGGCTCCATATGAGGCCTAGATCTCCTATGTCTTTTTGCTTTGGATTACCCACTTTCCAAACTAACTACTCTCTTAGTTACAAACACCCATGGGTACCCATTCTCTTCATTACCTGCTTTCCTAGTATCCATTCTTCTAGTTGCCCTCTCTCCTTGTTACACTCCCTTTTTAATTTTCCACTCTCCTCATTGCCTACTCTCTTCATAGCTACTCTTCCGGTCACCTGCTTTCCTAGTTATCCATTCTCCTGATTATCGACTGTCCTAAATACCTGGTCTCCTAGTTATCTAACCTTGTCACATGCTTTCCTGTTTACCATTCTTCACGTGACCCGCTCTCGTGCCAATGTCACAAACAAGAGAAAATCTGCAGATGCTGGAAATCCAAGTAACACACACTAAATGCTGGAGGAACTCAGTAAGCCAGGCAGCATTGATGGAAAAAAGTTCAGTTGACGTTTCAGGGCGAGGCCCTTCGACAGGACTGGAGAAAAAAAGATGAGGACTAAATATGAAAGTTCGGGGAGGGGAGAGAGAAACACAAGGTGATTGGTGAAACTGGGAGGGGGACGGATAAAGTAAAGAGATGGGAAATTGATTGGTAAAAGAAATACAGGGCTGGAGAAGGGGGAGTCTGATAGGAGAGATCATGAAAGAAAGAAAAGGGGGAGGAACACCAGGGGATGATGGGCAGGCAAGGAGATAAAGTGAGAGAGGGAAAAGGGGATGGGGAATGGTGAAGGGGTGGGGGGCATTACTGCGTTTGAGAAATTGGTGTTCATGCCATCAGGTTGGAGGCTATCCAGACGGAATACAAAGTGTTGTTCCCTGGATTGCCATATCGAAATGGGAATAGGAAGTGGAATTAAAATAGGTGGCCACTGGGAGATCTCGCTTCTTCTGGCAGACAGAGCATAGGTGCTCGGTGAAACAGTCTCAACAATATACAGGAGGCTACACCGGGAGCACCATACACAGTATATGACCTCAACAGCCTCACAGGTGAAGTGTCACCTTATATTCCGTCTGGGTAGCCTCCAACCTTTCACCTATCAGACTCCCCCTTCTCCAGCCCTGTACCCCTTTCACCAAACCGCTTTCCAGCTCTTTACTTCATCCCTTCCTCTCCTGGCTTCACCAATCACCTTGTGTTTCTCTCTTTCCGCCCCAATCTTTTATATCTACTCCTCATTGGTTTTTTTCACCAGTTGTGTCAAAGGGTCTCACCTCGAAAAGTCAGCTCTATTTTTTTCCATAGGTGCTGTGTGGCCTGTTGAGTTCCTCCACCATTTTGTGTGTGTTGCTCATGCCAATGTCATTTAGATTCTCTTTTTTTGTTCCAGAACAAAACACTCTATTTCAATTGCCTGTATTTAGTTTACCATTAATATTCTGTTTGAGAAGCAGGTGAAGTCTGGGCCTGACGTCCCGCTCACCCAGTGAAAGTGCATGCTCAATACATCATCTCTCCTTTCCCAGTGTAGAGATCGCCGTGTGGTCACTGTCCGGCTTGCTAGATAGATAGATAGATGATACTTTATTCATCCCCATGGGGAAATTCAACTTTTTTTCCAATGTCCCATACACTTGTTGTAGCAAAACTAATTACATACAATACTTAACTCAGTAAAAAATATGATATGCATCTAAATCACTATCTCAAAAAGCATTAATAATAGCTTTTAAAAAGTTCTTAAGTCCTGGCGGTTGAATTGTAAAGCCTAATGGCATTGGGGAGGATTGACCTCTTCATCCTGTCTGAGGAGCATTGCATCGATAGTAACCTGTTGCTGAAACTGCTTCTCTGTCTCTGGATGGTGCTATGTAGAGGATGTTCAGAGTTTTCCATAATTGACCGTAGCCTACTCAGCGCCCTTCGCTCAGCTACCGATGTTAAACTCTCCAGTACTTTGCCCACGACAGAGCCCGCCTTCCTTATCAGCTTATTAAGACGTGAGGCGTTCCTCTTCTTAATGCTTCCTCCCCAACACGCCACTACAAAGAAGAGGGCGCTCTCCACAACTGACCTATAGAACATCTTCAGCATCTCACTACAGACATTGAATGACGCCAACCTTCTTAGGAATTACAGTCGACTCTGTGCCTTCCTGCACAAGGCATCTGTGTTGGCAGTCCAGTCTAGCTTCTCATCTAACTGTACTCCCAGATACTTGTAGGTCTTAACCTGCTCCACACATTCTCCATTAATGATCACTGGCTCCATATGAGGCCTAGATCTCCTAAAGTCCACCACCATCTCCTTGGTCTTGGTGATATTGAGACGCAGGTAGTTTGAGTTGCACCATATCACAAAGTCCTGTATCAGTTTCCTATACTCCTCCTCCTGTCCATTCCTGACACACCCCACTATGGCCGTGTCATCAGCGAACTTCTGCACATGGAAGGACTCCGAGTTATATTGGAAGTCTGATGTGTACAATACTATAGTATATCCTCCACTCCCACCTTCTCCTTATACGCAAACTGAAGAGGATCCTGGGCGTGCCTGGTTTGTGGCCTCAGATTCTGTATTATCAGCCGCTCCATGGTCTTCATCACGTGCGACGTCAAGGCAACAGGTCTGAAGTCATTCAACTCCTTTGGTTGTGGTTTCTTCGGTACCGGCAGGAGGCCACTGAAAATGGCCTCTCCTACACTACTGCGGCCATAGCAACACCTCCTAGTCGGTGCCCCCTGTTTCCACCGAGCTTGCTATGTCACGGTGCGACTGAGCGTCCGGCTGTGTAACTGGATGGGTAGTCTGGGCTTGTTAGCCTTGGTTGGCAGCCAGCCTAAGAGAAGGACAACTCTGACTCCAAACCCAGGCAGGTGGGACTCATCAGCCTTGTCAGGCCATCCACCTAGGAGAAGGACACTCCGACGTAACTCCTATGACCTGAGGATGTCGCTGTCACCGTCCCAGCTTGCTAGGCTATGGCAGTGAACCCCGTGTGTAAAGGGTGGGGCCAGTACTGTGCACACTTCACTCCACCTGAAAAACCATCGTGCAGGCCGAAGGACACGCCCACGTCGACGACTATCCTCCCTGACCATTCATCAAGCCCTGCAGCGATGGGAAAGGAGCGAAAACAGCAGCTGGAAGATGACACTGGAAGCCGCAGTTCCGATCCTGCATGCAGATGGCTCAGGTGTATGGGTCATCTGATGTTGACCCTGGAGATGACGATATCATTCGGCAGCACCCTGAATGACCAAGCAGCCTTCTCTAGAGACAGCACCACTTGCTCCACACGGAGAGGGGCCTATCAGACGTGGGCAGCCCCCTTCCTAAATCTTCATTCGCGAAGCCAAGCTTTGAAATATTCTGTATTAAATTTGAACAATCTCATCTATCCATGACTGATGTCTTTCCTTCCTACAATACCAACATTTTAAATCCCTTCTACAGTCTATTTAAAATGACCACCAGTCCCTTGAACAAGTTACCCTGGAGTTACAGAGTCTCATAGAGAACTACAGCACAAAAATAGGCCCTTCAACCCATTTAGTCTATGTTGAACTGTTATTCTACCAAGTCTCATCAACCCACAACTGGTCCATAGCCATTCATCCCCTTCCCATCCATGTATTTAACCAAAAGTCTTTTAAATGTTGCAATCAAACCTGCATCCACCATTTCAGGTGGCAGCTCATTCCACAATCACACCACCCTCTGAGTAAAGAAGTTCTCCCTCAGGTTCCCCTTAATCATTTCACCTTTAACCCTTAACCTTTGGTCTCTCATTGCAGTCTCACTCAAACTCAGTGGAGAAAGCATGTTTGCTTTAACCCTATCTATACACCTCTTAATTTTGTATGCCCCTATCAAATCTCCCCTCATTCTCCTTGGAGGGTGGGAAGAGGTTTGACGTGGATTACCCAAGCTTTCAGTTTGTGGTGAGCATGATCAATCTGTCAATTGGCCAGTGAAGATAAGATACATACTGCAACAGCCCGAAAACAATCTAGCTGTCCATCGACCGAGGGGCTAGCTTCATTTAACACCTCTCACCCCATCACAGAACTGTTTCCACAACCAATGGACTCACCTTCTAAGATTCTTCATCTCATGTTCCTGATATTTATTGCTTACTTATTATTATTAATATTTTTTCTTTTTGTATTTGCATACTTTGGATCCTTCGCACACTGGTTGTTTGTCCATCCTACAACACACACAAAATGCTGGTGGAACACAGCAGGCCAGGTAGCATCTATAGGGAGAAGCGCTGTCGACGTTTCGGGCCGAGACCCTTCGTCAGGAAGGAAACAACAGCACTTCTCCCTATAGATGCTGCCTGGCCTGCTGTGTTCTACCAGCATTTTGTGTGTGTTGTTGTTTTGAATTTCCAGCATCAGCAGATTTCCTCGTGTTTGTCCATCCTGATGCTTGTGGTCTTTGATTGATTCTATTATGTTTCTTGTATTTACTGTGAATGCCCACATGACAATGAATCTCAAAGTTGTATATGGTGACATGTATATACTTTGATAATAAATTCACTTCAAACTTTGACCAGGCCAATCCTTGAGGAATTTTGCCATTGAAAGTAGATGTCGCCATGGTCAATGTAAAATTGGCTCCTCCTCAGAGCCTGATCAGAGTTAGGAACATAGGGCAGTAACTCTTTCATAGTGGGTGACCATTGTACAAGGTTGTACACTAATAAAGCAAAGCCAACCCCTAACTGTACTCTACATTTAAGAACTAGTTTGTGTTACATGGTATGAGTCTTGATGAATTCTTGTACAGGCTGTCCCTGGGTTCCAAACACCTCACAAAGGAACACACAAAATTCTGGAGGAACTCAGTAAGTTGGGCAGCGTCTAATGAGGGAAATAAACAGTTCAGGGCCAGGACCATTCATCAAGACTCTCGGCTTGAAACGCCGACAGTTTATTCCCTTCCTGAGATGCTGCCTGACCAGCATTGTTCCTCCAGCATTTTGAGTGTGTTGTTCTGGACTTTCAGCATCTTCAGAACCTCTTGTGCTTATGTACCTGGTTTACCAACACCATCGCATATCAGTGAGCTTTGATTAATACCATTAAATTCAAATATCTGAACTGCATACAAATTTTCATCTGTACAAGGAGCAGAAGTTATTCTCTCTCTCTCTCTCTCTCTCTCTCTCTCTCTCTCTCTATCTATCTATCTATCTAACTCCTGTCAACAATTCATCTTTCTTATCTTCTTATATGCTGTTGATGGCTATTTATAACAATACTGGGGAGGTATGGTTATCATCTCAAGTGTTTTTGTCCATTCTCTAACTTTATGGACAAAACCGACTTAAGGACGTCAGACCATAAGATATAGGAGCAGATTTAGGCCATTTGGCCCATTAAGTCTCCTCCATCATTTCATCATGGTTGGTACAATTTTCCTCTCAGCCCCAATCCCTGTATCCCTTCACACCCTGACCAATTAAGAATCTATCAACCTCTGCCTTAAATATACAAAAAAGACTTGGCCTCCACAGCTGCCTGTGGCAAGAATTCCACAGATCCACCACTCTCTGACTCATCTCTGTTCTAAAAGGACACCTCTCCATTTTGAGGCTGTGTCCTCTAGTCTTAGACTTTCCCACCACTGGAAACATCCTCTCCACATCTACTCTTTTAATGTTTCAATGAGGTCATCCCCGTTTTTCTGAATTCTGGTGAATACAAGCATCTGTGAGAGGGAAATCCGCTCATTACACCCTTGAAAGCCTGTACCTGGAAACTGCAGATTCATTGTGAGCTGCTGACTTCAGTGAAAGATGTTCTTTTTATATTGCCAGCTCTGTTCATTTGCATATACAATCAACAATACAGAGGAACATCTAAAAATTACATTTATCAAGGCTGCAAAACAACCACTGCTCCATATTTCTATGTGTAAAACAGATTTCGCTATCACTCTATCATTACTGCCCACCTGAGCATTAATGCTAACTCCACCCTGACCTATGCCCTTCTAGTAATAGGGGAAAGAGAATATGCAGAACTAGTATAGGTAAATGCAAGTGTCAGCTTGGACATAAGACCATAAGACGACATCGACATCATCATCATCATCATCATTATGTGCTGTGTCATATGACGTGGGCGATCAATGTCTTTCCATAACCATGGCAAATTCTTCTACAGAAGTGGTTTGCCATTGCCTTCTTCTGGACCATGTCTTTACAAGACGGGTGATCCCATCCATTGTCAATTCTCTTCAGAGATTGTCTGTCTGGTGTCAATGGTCGAATAACCAGGATTTGTGATCTGCACCAGTGCTTATACGGCCACCCACCAGCTGCTCCCAGGGCTTCCCGTGACCCTGATTGAGGGGGGGGGGGGGGTGTTGCAAAGCAGGTTCCACACTTTGCCCAAGGATGACCTGCATCTCCTTTAGTAGACGTACCTCTACCACACCACCCAACATAAGACATAGCAGCAAAATTTGGCCATTCACCCACTGAGTCTGCTCCACTATTCAATTATACCTAACTTATTTTCACTCTCAAACTTGTTCTACTGCCTTTTTCCCTAACCTTTGTTGCCCATACTAACTGAGAGTCCATTGAATTCTGCTTTAAACAAACTCAATGACTTAGCCTCCCCAAAATTCTGTGGATACGAATTCCACAGATTCGCCAACCTCAGGTTAAAAAAAAATCTCCTCATCACTGTTCTAAAAGGGATGTCTTTGTATTGTGAGGCTATAGCATCTGGTCCTCGACTCCCCCACTATAGGAAACATCTTCTCCACATCCACTCTATCTAGATCTTTCAATATTTCAGAGGTTTCAATGAGATCTCACCTTATTCATTTAAACTCCAGTGTGTACAGGCCCAGAACCATCAAACACTCCTCATACATTAACCCTTTCATTCCTGGGATCATTCTTGTAAACCTCCACTGGATCCTCTCCAGTGCCAGCATATCCTTTCTTAGATACGGGGCCTAAAACTGCTCACAATACTCCAAACGTGGTCTGACCAATGCTTAATAAAGCCCCTGCATCACATCTTTACATCATTACATGCTCAGCTGAAGAGACTGTTTCTTTCCAGAAGTGCGCTGAATGGCCTAATTCTATGGACGTCATATGGCAGGCAATTTGCACTGCTACCCTTCAGCTCCAGGGGCTGCTGGTTGGGTGAGGTCTGCAAGTCCTCTTTGACACCACCTGGGCTTCTACTGGGTACTCTGTTTTCTCCCACAAGCCATGGATCACGCTGCCAAGGGTGGTGGAAGACAAATTAGGGACATATAAGAGACTCTTAGGTAGGCACATGGATGATAATAAAATGGAGGGCTATTTAAAAGGGAAGGGTTAGATTGATGTTAAAGTAGGTTAAAAGATCAGCATTGTATATTCTATGTTTGAAGTCAAAGAGATGCTGTTAGTAAAATCGATACCTAGAAGCCCGAGATGAGCTTATGCACCAACACCTTTGACTGGAAAATCCTATAAAACGTAGTGGATTTGTTCCAATATATCACAGGTAAAGCCCTGCTAACCATTGAGCACATCTGCATGAAACATTGCCGTGGGAATGCAGCATCCATCATCAGAGATCCTCACCACACACTACTTTTTTTAAATTCATGTTTTTGCACTACTTATTTAACTATTTGATATACATATATGTATATTTACTGTAATTCATAGTTTTCTTTCTTATATTATCATGTATTGCATTGTACTGCTGCCACAAAGTTAATAAATTTCACTACACATGCCGGTGATACTAAACCTAATTAGGAGTCTGAGTACGTACTCTGATATTAAATGTAACTATGAACCTTTGAACTACAGAAGCCTCAATCGTTTGGCTTGAGTACACTCTTATCTCATCTGTAGTAAGCCGAGGTGTCTCCGGTGGTCTCACTTCAAAAGTCTCAATTGATTACAACTGCCCCAGGCTATCCTGACTGACTGCACCTCCACATGTTTCCATGTAATACGTAATCTTCCTTACTTCCACCATTGACATCATCAATGTTCCTATGACAACCATCACGCTCACATGCTCTGAATGTTTCTAATGTCACCATCTGATGCACAAGTAGTTTAATAACTTGGTTACAAACTGGGCTCAGACAAGGATCAAGGACCAACTTTATTCACCTGTGCTGCACACTAGATCCATTTTGTGTTGTATTTAATTAACTTTTTTGTGGTAATAATTTGTTTTGAGTGTTGTATGTGATGTACAGTACTATGCAAAAGTCTTGGGGATGTATATGCAACTAGGGTGCGCACAGTACTGTATTTGTCAATGTGGAGGAGAAAGCGAGTTTGCTAATCTGGCAGGAGCAAAGGATGTTGGGAATGCTGAGACTGGAGTGCTGTGGGAGGGGTATGGGAGAAGTGGCAGAGAAAGAGTGCCAGGGGCAGCATGTGGCACCGGTGCAGACATACCAAAGCCCTGAGAGATCAGGCAAGGTCATTTGATTCCAAAAAATTGTATTATTGATTATTATAGCATGTCTGTCTGGTGTTTCCCCCTCCCTCCCTTTTCCCAACCATGATTCCCCTCTCCTTGCCCATTTCCCACTCTGTCCACAATAGAGACCCATTTCAGAATCAGGTTTATCATCATATGTCATGAAATTTGGTTTTTTTTTGGTGCAGCAGCAGTACAGTGCAATACATACTGTATATATAGCTCGGGTGCCTAAGACTTTTGCACAGTACTGTATGTTTTATGAGTGCACTGTGGTCTACAGGAATGTTGTTTCATTTGGTTGTATATATATAGAGTCAGATGGCAATTAACTCGATCTGTGCTGACCGTTAAACTGTTCCCTGAAATGGCTCTGATCAATTCAATGTACTAGCTATAAAAACGGTATTGTGTGTAAGACCGCTTTATTACTCATTCCTCTCTGCCTAGGATAACGGGTGGTGAACTGTCACCTTGGACTACTGCCATCTGCTTTCTGAACATAATCACGAATCTATTAGGCAACGATGATGTTGGATGAAGAATGACAATTTCCCAAGTAAAGATTCCATGAGATTTGATGACGGTGATTCATTCCCATGTGCTGACTTCTCATTTCCTTGGAAAATATCACTGACAAAGCCCGAACATGTCAGTGGTATACAGTGCATTCAGATAGGGCTTCGCCACTAACGAAGATGGCTTGTATTTAATACATAAATGAGTAGACTATTTTATAAATGGAGAGAAAATTCAAAAACCTGAAGTGCAAAGGGACTCGGAAGTCCTAAAGGGTAATTTGCATGTCAAGTTGGTGGATTTCAAGTGGACTAGAATATCAAAGCAATGATGTAACATTGGGGCTTTAGAAGGCACTGATGAAGCCTCACTTGGAGTATTGTGAGCGATATTGGGCCCCTTATCTAAGAAAAGGAGGTTCACAAAAATGATTATGGGATTGAAAGGGTTATCATATGAGCAACTGTTTGATGGCTCTGGGCCTGTACTCACTGGAATTCAGAAGAATGAGGGGGTGGTGGAGTAAAGGGATAGGTAAATAGGGGTATAGATTAGAAAGGATTGAAAGACAACGATTAGCTAATGATCAATTACCTTATAGGTACCTTATGTTAGTTGCTGTATAGCCAAAAATGGAACCTTACCCAGCAACAAGTGATGTACCAGACATTGTTTCCTAATAGCGTTAGACATAGGTCTAAATAAAGAATTATCTGGTCGCACAAAACATTTCTGAGGTATAACATAACTAAATAGAGGAAGGACAGCGTGGGGGGGGGGGTGGTAGAACGTTGGAGAGTAGGGGCAGGTGTCAACATAAGGAACTGAGATTATATCCACACTGGTCTTGGCAGAAATAATTATAACTAACCAATAATGATTTTACACCTGATTGTATCTTACCATGTGACCAAAACTATTCTAAAATTGTATTAACTCGCATAATTATAATATTTCCTGTAATGATTGCTGTTATAAATTGTGTGGAATTGTGTTCGGGGGAGGGCAGTGTCTGGAATGTCTCCTTGGGAGATCAGTCTGTAACTTTACCCATAGCATGCTATGAATAAAGAGTGAAGTTTGACGAAGTATCGCTTGTTTTATGGTTTTATTGAATTTGTGGTACCTTGCATTATTTTATCGGGTCGATCTGCCTTTGACGGGGGATCTCACTGAAGTCTATCGAATGTTGAAAGGCCTCTATAATGGGGGAATCTAAGACCAGAAGGTGCACGCCAGAATAAAAGGACAATCATTTAGAAAGGAAATGAGGAGGAATTTCTTTAGCCAGAGAGTGGTGAATCTATGGAATTCACTGCCACAGGTGGCAGTGGAAGCCAAGTCATTGGGTATATTTCAGGCAGAGGTATAGTGGATAGATTCTTCCTTAGTCAGGGCATAAAGGGTTACAGAGAGAGAAGACAGGAGATTGGAGCTAGAGGGAAATGGATCAGTCATGATGAAATAGTGGAGCAGACTCAATGGGCCAAATGGCCTAGTTTTGCTCCTATATCTTATGGTCTTGCGTCCTTACTGGGAAGATCTGACCCAATAGTCACTGGAGTCTGGAGCAACAAAGCTTGGAGGAATTCAATGGGTCAGACAGCATCTGTGGAGGGAAATTGTTTCATCCTGGTCTAAACATTGATGCTCCATGAAGAGAGCCTTCCAGCTGATATATGTTGTTACCAGTTTGAGGACATTTTCTCACCAATGACTAGCCAATTTCTACAGATGTACGGTGGAGAGCATTCTGACAGGTTGCATCACTGTGGGCTCCAATACACTGAATTACCGTAGATTCCGGATTTTAAGCCGCTACTTTTTTCCCACATTTTGAACAGCTTTGAACTTTGCGGCCAATAATCCGGAGCGGCTAATGCATTTTTTTTTCATGCCGCCTCGTAAACATTTTGCCTCGTAACAGTAGACCAATAAAATTGATGAGTAGTTCACAGAGGTCCAATGAAATTGTACGATAAATCAAGCGCACTTTCACAATTAAATTATTGTAAATCAGTCATTTGTACTCACCCTCATCAACATGGAAAACACTCGAAGCATTGTGCTACCTACCCTCTTAGTTTAAACTATATTTGTTTTCTGTACTACATCGCGGGATGCTATGACGACACACCCGGTTTCGCGGCGTCTTGTGGGAAAATGCCGTTTGCGATGAAACGGAAAGGAGGGGGTCGAGCGGCGGAGCGGCTTTGGATCTGAGCGAAATCTGCTTTTAAATGCCGTTTGCGATGAAACGGAAAGGAGGGGGGGAGCGGATTCCGCGAGCGGCTTTGGATCCGAGCGAACTCTGCTTTTAAGTTAAAGGTATCAATAACTTTTCCTGGTAGGCTGCAGTATATATATTTTTTACCAGTCGTTAGGAGATATTGGAATGTTGTTCAGTAAAGAAGTATACGCAACGTATATTTAAAAGTAGCCGCGTACGGGCACGGTTCGAAAAAAAGCATTTGCAATATGTATTTGTTTTTGTTACCATATGGATTTAATTAAAAGTTAAAAAAATCCTCACGTGTAATATCTTTCTGTGTAAATATCTCATATTACAACGTGGGACACCTGCGGCCGAAAATCCGGTGCGGCCTAAAATCCGGTGCGGCCTTTACATTTAAAAAAATGATTTTATTTCTAAAATTAGTGCCAGCGGCTAAAAATCAGGTGCGCTCTGTAGTCCGGAATCTACGGTACATAAATGCTGCAGGTGGTTATACACATAACCATCCCCGCCATCGAGAAGTTCTTCAAAAGGCAGAGCCTCAATAAGCCAGAAGCCAGCTCTTTCTATCATCAGGGAGGAGGTACATGAGTCTGAAGGTGTATACTTATCATTTTAGGAGCAGCTTCTTCCTTTTGACCATCGGATTTCTGAATGACCATTAACCCATCAACACTATCTCATTATTCCTCTTCTGAAGGATTTAATTTTATATTTTAATTTATAATAAAATTTTATGTCTTGCACTGTATTGGCCCCACAAAACAATAAATTTCAGGACATATGTCAGTGATAATAAACCTAAAATTGATCCTGATTTTGGACTTGATGATTCAATTAAGGCCCTTCATTCAAAGATCAAAGTTTAAAACAAATTTATTATCGAAGTTCATAAACATCACCATATATAACCCTGAGATTCATGTTCATGCAGACATAATAAATCCATAATAGCATCAATGAAAGATCGCACCAACTTGGGCATTCAACCAGTGTGCAAAAGACACAAACTGTGCAAATATAAAAAGTAAGAAATAATAATAAATAAATAAGCAGTCAATATTGAGAACATGTGATGAAGAGTACTTGAAAGTGAGTCCGTAGGTTGTGCAAACATTTCAATAATGAAGTGAACTTAAGTGAAGTTATCCCCTTTGGTTCAAGAAGGGCAATAACTGTTCCTGAAACTGGTGGTGTGAGCACTGAAGATCCTGGACCTTCTTCCTGATGGCAGCAGCAAGAAGAAAGCTTGTCCTGGGTTGTGGGGGACCCTGATGATGGTTGCTGCTTTCCTGTGTTTCATGTAGATGTGTTCAATGGTGGGAAGACATTATCTGTGATGGACTGGGCCATAACCTTTCTTTTTGTAGGATTTTCCATTCAAGAGCTTTAATGTCTCCAAGCCAAGCAGCCAGTCAATATGCTCTCACTTCATCGAGCTGAAGTTTAAATTCTCATTGTAAAGGCAACACCCTGAACCCTGGCGCACTCTCCTGATTGGTAATGAATTATAACTTGGATTTGGGAATTAGGGTTTCAACCCTTCGTCATTAAACCCAAAAGTCATGAACCATTGAGTCACCACTTGTGATGGTTTGGGTTACAATTGAGCACATTTGAGAAAGATGTGAGGTGGCAATTTAATTTAAGGTTACGAAGGATGGAGATGTTGAATGAAGATACAAGATACTGTGGATGCTGGAGTCGGGGACAAGACAAAAGCAACCTACCGGAGGAACTCAGAGGGTCAGTCTGCTTCAGTAGAGGGGACTGATCCATTTTCTCCAACTGTGGAGGTCTACTAGTTGTGTATTTGACCAGCTCTCTCCATCAGAATTCCACCAGTTGTGTGTTTAACTTGCTGTCAGACTAGCAGTTGTGAGTTTAACTTGCTGTCAGACAAGCTGAGCTCCTCCAGTAGTGTGTTTAACCTGCTGACAGACCAGCAATTGTGAGTTTAACCTGCTGTCTGACAAGCTGAGTCCCAGCACTAGTGTGTTCGACCTCCTGCCTCAGCAGCTGAGTTCCACCAGCAGTTTGCTTTCTGCTGGAATTATTGAATATCTGAGCCATTCCAGAGCTTTGCAGCTGGAAAACAAGAGATGAAGCTTGACTTGTAAAAAGCAAAATAATCCTTTTAGTAAAGATCCAAAAATAAATTTGCTATTAAATTTGTCATTAATATTGCTTTCGATTTATTTATTTACCAAGCGATAGAGCGTGAAATAGGCCCTTCCAGCCCTTCAAGCACGCATTTCATAGGGAGTCATACAGAGACTTCCTATAGAATGGTGCCGGAATTGAACTCTGAACTCCAGAAAGTCCTCAGTTGTAATAGCGTCAGGCTAACTGCTACACTATCTTGGCACCCTTGTATATTATTACTTAACATTTGAGGAGTGTCTGAAGGCCCTTGGCCTGTACTCACAAGAGTTTAGAAGAATGGGGGGGGGGGGGGGGGGTCTCATTGAAACCTGTCAAATATTGAAATGCCCAGATACAGTGCACATGGAGAGGATGTTTCATATAGTGGGGGAGTCTAGGATTGGAAGGCATAGACTCAGACTCTAATGCCATCCCTTTAGAACAGAGAGGAGGAGGAATTTCTTTAGTCAGAGTGTAGTGAAATCTGTGGAAGTTATTCACATAGAAGACTTTGGAGGTCAAGTCACTGGAAGTAGAAGCTGACAGGTTATGCATTAGTCAGGGCTTCAGAGGTTCTGGAGAAAAGGCAGGTGAGAGGGATAATGAATCAGCCATGATGGAATGGTGGACCAGGCTCGATGAGTCAAATAGTCTAATTCTGCTCCCATGTGTAATGGACTTTATTTCTTACCATCACTGATGAGACAGCAGTGCTCTGACTGTGCTGCAGACACATGAAGGTGCTGGTATGAAGATGAGTAGACTAACCCTAGCCAAAGAGTTGCAGTTGGGAATGGAGACTAGGACTCACAGCAATAGTTTGTTGTACTGCGAGCAACATTAACTTATTCAGGAAGCACTATCTCAAGAACAGTCAAAACAAATTATAGCAAGGAAACGGTGCCAACCCCTGTCTTCAGCACTCTTTCTCTGGCAACTGTCCCACACCCCTCCCATGGTACTCTACCCTCACCATTCCAACATCCTTTGTTTCTACCAGATTTACAAACTCGCTCTCTACTCCACATTGGTAAATGCAGTTCTTAGTCACCTTTGCTATATATATATATCTCTGTGTGTGTGTGTGTGTGTGTGTGTGTGTGTGTGTGTGTGTGTGTGTGTATGTATATATATATATATATATGTGCCTATTTTCTTTTGCACAGTATCATTGAACATATTAAAAATTAGTCAAAAGGTTTGATGGCTAAGGGACATCAATCTAAAACTTCTCTCTTTCCCAGAAGGTGGCCTGACCTGCTCAGCATTTCCATACGTTTCCATGTTTCCTTCACATTTCCAGTATCTGCAAGGTTTTTTTCATTTGATTCTGCAATATTAAGAAAAAAACGTCTTTGTAGGGAAAAGTATTGAGCTTGCACAGACCAATAGAAATGAATGGCCTGCGTCAACAGTGTGGGCTTAGTGTGAAACTATATCAACAGTTTGTCATTAGACGACGATCACGCAGGAAAATGTCTTGCGTTGCTTGACAGATGTGCAACGTGTAATCAGTGGCAGACCCAGTCTGTTTGGCAATGTATTTTCTGCCCTCTTGCAGCTAATAAAGATGAAACAGAACCACTGTCAAGTGTTAGTGCTTCATTTGTTTCTGTAGAAGTTGAAAGGGCCTTTGTCAATTGCGGTGTCTTTTGGAGCTGACCCCTATAAAGCGGGTTAATGGCTGTGGCTCAATCACGCTGTTTGCCTGCCTGTGTAAATCTTCCTAGGTGTGACCTCATCACATCCATGAGAACACTCAGATGTTTGGTTGCATGGTTGGTTTCAGTCTGAAATTATCATTTCCTTCCCTGGCCCTCCGGTATCTCCATCAACGTGATGTTCTTTATCGCCTTATTTTTGTGCAGGATTTAACTAATCCTTTCTCTGTGGAGATTAGATCTTTCTCACAGTCATCATGGCTTAATAAGCAAAAGTCGAACGTGAAAGGTTCTGCAGACGGTCAGATTGAAGACAAAGGATACTGTTGTTAGAGATGTAGATAATTTACAAATACAATGTAGGTTTGAGAGGCGAGCAGCCATGATGACGGGCCAAATGACCTAGCTCGGTTCCTGTGCATTATGGTCTTGTTGTCTAATATAGACGAATTTTTATAGTTCCTGAAGTGTAGTCAAACCAATTACTCAGATCCATGATTATGATTGCTATGAGGAGTTGTAGTTTTTTTTTACCATTGTATATATAACAGCATAATATTTTACCTATTTGATTTTGACATTATATACTTTCTGTTTTTATTATTGCTGTTTATATGTCTTTTATATTATCTACTTGCTGAACTCCTCTTCCGATTTGTATATTCTTTATTTGAAAATCAATAAAAAAGATTGAAAAATGAAATGAAATGAAATGAAATGAAGAAAGGAAAACTGGATCAGGATATCCTGTGCACCCACAAGAGAGCTGTAACTTCATAGAGCATAGGTCAGACCGCACTTGGTGTATTGTGAGCAGCTTTGGGCTCCTTATCTCGGAAAATATACTAAGCTATTAGAGAGGATCTCATGGGGATTCATGAAAATGATTTCAGGAATGAAAGGGTTAATGTGTGAGAAGCACTTGATGGCTCTGAGCCTGGAGTTTAGAAAAATAAGTGGAGGGGGGGGGGGGGGTTCTCAGTGAAACCTATCAAATATTTGAAAGGTCTAGATAGAGTGGATGTGGAGAGGATGTTTTCTGTAGAGGGGGAGTCTAAGACCAGAGGGCACAATCTCAGATAGTGGGAGAGATAGACTCTGGATATCACAACCTAGCGTTGTGCACCTTATGTCTACCAGAAATCTAGCGGGGCCACAGCACAGAATTGGAAAAAGCTACTCAGGATTGTAAACTCAGCCAGCTTCATCATGGGCACTAGTCCCTTCACCATCAAGGACAACTTCGAAAAGCGATGCCTCAAAAAGACAGCATCTATCGTGAACCCAGCCAGTATTTCAGGAACTGCTGTTTTCCCTTCATCATCAGATTTCTGAATGGACAAAGAACCCATGAACTCTAGCTCACTACTTTTTGCTCTACATATTTTTTTAGATATAGATTTCTTCTTGTAACTTGAAGTATATTCTATGTCTGTGCTGCTGTCACAAAAATAACACAATTTGCACCATATATCAGTGATATTAAACCTGATTCTGATTCCTTTTTCATCATAAGATAGTGCCTGACCCACTGAGCTCCTCCAGCGCACTCACTGTCTGTTGCTGCGGTTCCAGCGTTAGCTGCCTCTTGCTTTCGAAACACATTAAAATGTTTGAAGTCAAGGAAGATGCTTTAATAAATGCAAGTTGTTTATTTCATCATTAGATAACATACACATATTGAGAGTTACCAGTCAACTCACGATACATTCCGTGTTTGGCTTTAAAAGTTTTCCTTCCGAGACATGTTCACAGCAGTGAAGTTAAAAGTAATGACTCAACCAAATGTTGAAAGAGAAATTCTGTTGCAACGTGCTAGTCTTGTGAAACAACTTCAGATTTCAGGTACTGGGTACTTGTAAGGTTGCTTCACAGCATTCTTTAAAGATGAGCCAAATGATTATTTTACAAAGGTTTTTTTTTAGTCGTCAGATGCCAGTACATGTTGTACTCATATGAACATAGGCTTGTACACCCATCAGAACCATCTGCAATATTGTGGCTTCTCCAACAGAGCTCCTTAACAAATCCCTGACATGTCCATCGGTATCAACTTCTGAATCCCAGCACCACCCTGCTTCTTCAGCAGAGACTCCTGCAAAATCCCAACACTAGTCTGGAGACCCTGTAGCACTCATTGTAAAATCCCAACACAAACTTGCAGCTCCTTCAGAACCCAACAGAAACCAGTAGCTCCTGCAGAACCCGCGAGAAAATCCCAACACAAACCGGCAGCTCCTTCAAAACCCAACAAAAGATAGATAGATAGATAGATAGATAGATAGATACTTTATTCATCCCCATGGGGAAATTCAACTTTTTTTCCAATGTCCCATACACTTGTTGTAGCAAAACTAATTACATACAATACTTAACTCAGTAAAAAATATGATATGCATCTAAATCACTATCTCAAAAAGCATTAATAATAGCTTTTAAAAAGTTCTTCAGTCCTGGCGGTAGAATTGTAAAGCCTAATGGCATTGGGGAGTATTGACCTCTTCATCCTGTCTGAGGAGCAAAAAGCAGTAGCTCCTGCAGAGTCAACCGGAAAATCCCAGCATGAGCCTATAGACATATTAGGCGTCACTACCAAATCCCAGCAGAGACTGTTCCCCAGATGATTCTCACAACACACAAAAATGACTATGAAATTCAAAAAAAGATTGTGCAATGCTAGAATCACGCTCTTAGAATGTGTGTCAAGAGATTTGAAAGAAATAGTCTTGGCATGTTTTAAAAGCAACAATTCCTCAATAAAAGCCAATCTCCAGTTTAGCATGACCAATTTTTTGGGAGTTGCTCAGACCAGAGTGAACTGGCAGCACTGATGGAAGTCACAGTTAGAATGCTTCACTTCTCCCCGAACCACAGTGACACAAGGTCACTAAGGGGTGGCACAGTAGGGTAGCGGTAAGCACAGTCACTTTACAGTATCGGCGATCTGTGAACAGGGTTCAATCCCTGTTGCTGTCTGTAAAGAAATTGTATGCTTTTCCTGTGACTGCATGGGTTTTCTCTGGCAGCTCTGGTTTCCTGACACATTCCAGGTTAGGATTAGTCAGTTGCGAATACACTCTGTTGGGGCCTGAAGGAAGTCGATGCTTGTGGGCTGGTCCCAGCATATTCTTGGGTTGCGCTGGTCATTGAAACAAACTGATGCATTTTGCTGTATGTTCAATGGTTTGATGTACATATGACAAATAAAACTAATATCATCTAATCTAATGTAAAAGGTGGGGGGTGGAAGAGAAAGATTTGTGTGTGGGTGAGCGAGAGAGAGGGAAAGAGAAAGGGGGAGAGAGATAGAGGGCAGTGAGAATGGAGAGAGTAAGGAAAGAGAGAAAGAAGGAAAAGAAAGTTTACAGGGTATTACCCACCTCGCAAACTGCTTTTTCTAAAAGACTCCTTCTGGAAAGCACTTTCGGGCTGTTATGCCGTCTTAAATGGTTCTTCCCCCAGAGAGTTTATCTGATCAAACATGATGATTACTGTTCCCACCTCCCCTCTGTCTATTACCTCAGTCACTGCATTGCACTGTAAACACTTTGAACCATTTCGTCGTGATGTTTACTTTGTAAGTACATGCTGGTATTTATGCAGATCTTATTTCATATTCATAGTTTAACCTATAACATTATTTTTATAGAAATCTTTATTCTCTATAATTGTTGAAGGCTTTGTTACATGTCACATCCTGACCCACTTAACACAGCAAATTCCTAATACATGTAAATGTATGGTATGTGGTGGGTAAAGTTGTCCTTCAGAGAGAGAGAGAGAGAGAAGGGGGAAAGAGGAGAGTAAGAGAGAGGGAGAAGAGAGAGGATGAGAAAGAAGGAGAGAGAGGGGGAGGTGGGGAGAAAAGGGTAAAGAGGAGAGAGGGAAGGAAGGGATGAGGGAGAGATGGGAGAGAAAGAGAGAGAGAGGGTGAGAGAGATAGATGAGAGAGAGAAAGTGAGAGAGAAAAGGAGAGCCAAGGAAAATAGTGGAACAAAAATAGTGAAAGCGTGAGAAGGAGAAGGGAAAAATACAATTTTGCTGGGCTTAATGAGCTGGATACACAAGTCAGTGAAAGAAGCAGTGCAGGTTGAGAAAACAATTAATAAAGTATTCACAGTTCTGGGCATTATTTATAGAAGCACAGGACATAAAAATAAGGAAGTCACACAGCAATTTATAACACTGATCCGGCCTCAACTGGAATATTGTGTTCAATTCCAGTCACCTCATTATAGGAAGAATGTGAAGCTTCTAGACAGGGACCAGAAAAGCTGGACTGCCAGGGATGACAGACTATAGTTAAAAGGACAAATTAGTGAGGTTCAGACTGTTGTTTGTTTTGGAGATAACTGAAGGGAGAACTGAGAGAAATACATAAAATGATGATGGATCTGGACAGGGAATGTTCCCATTGATGATGAGGTCAAGATTAGAGGTCATTGGTAAGACAGAAAAGGGGAAGGAAATGAATTAACTAGTTAACAAGAGGGAAATCTTTCTTACATATAATCAGGTCTGAATCTGAGGTAAGATGTTGGCTGATGTGATGGATACAGATGCCAACAAAAGCTGCAACTGCCACCAGCATCCCCAGCATCAAGGGCAACTTCAAAAGATGATGCCTCAAAAAGGACAGCCATCACACAGGACATACCTTCTTCTCATTGTTATCATCAAGGAGACGGCTCAGAAACCTAAAAACACAGTCAATATTTTAGGAATAGCTTCTTACTCACCGCCATCAGATTTCAATACTGACATTACACTAGCTTGCTAATATTTTCTATTTCTTTGTTTTCTTTGCACTACTTTTAATTTAATTTTATATATATATTTCTTATTGTAATTTATATTTTTTATTATGTATTGCCATATACTGGTGCCTCAAAACAACAATGTTCAGGAAGGGTAAGACAAAGGAACGCATATCAACCCTCACAGAGGGATCAGAAGTGGAGAGAGTGAGCAGCTTCAAGTTCCTGGGTGTCAAGATCTCTGAGGATCTAACCTGGTCCCAGCATATCGATGTAGTTATAAAGAAGACAAGACAGAGGCTATACTTTATTAGGAGTTTGAAGAGATTTGGCATTTCAACGAATACACTCTAAAACTTCTATGGTTGTACCGTGGAGAGCGTTCAGATAGGCTGCATCACTGTCTGGTATGGAGAGGCTACTATACAGGACTGAAAGAAGCTGCAGAAGGTTGTAAATCTAGTTAGCTCTATCTTGGTCACTAGCCTACAAAGTACCCAGGACATCTTTAGGGAGTGGTGTCTCAGAAAGGCAGCATCCATTATTAAGGACCTCCAGCACCCATGGCATGCACTTTTCTCACTGTTACCATCAGGTAGGAGGTACAGAAGCCTGAAGGCACACACTCAGCGATTCAGGAACAGCTTCTTCCCCTCTGCCATCCGATTCCCAAATGGACATTGAAGCTTTGGACACTACCTCACTTTTTTAATATACAGTATTTCTGTTTTTGCACATTTTTAATCTATTCAATATACATAATTGATTGACCTGTTTATTTATTATTATGTTTTATCTTATTTACTATTATTATTCTTTTTTGTCTCTGCTAGATTATGTATTGCATTGAACTGCTGTTGCTAAGTTAACTAAATTCACGTCACATGCCACTGATAATAAACCTGATTCTGATTATGACATAGGCCATACTGATTAATGTCAAGAAGGAATTGGATAAATGTATATAACATAGAACAGTGCAGTACAGGAACATGCCTACAAACTCTGATTTAGCCATGATGCCAAATAGAACTAGACCCATCTGCCTGCACATGATCCATAACCTTCTATTCCCTGCTTGTTCAATGTGCCTACACGTTTTAAATGCCATTGTTGTGTGTCATTCACCATTATCCCTGGCAGCATGTTGTAGGCACCCAGCACACTGTGCAAAATTCTGCCCCTTTAAAATTTACCCCTCTTGCCTGAAAGTTATCCCCTCTTCTATTTAACATTTCTATCCTGGGAAAATGATTCGCTGACATCCCGTTGCCGACTCACCATTGTGCACATGCAGTTCGTCGGAGCAGGAGAGTAGCATGGGGTGGGATACGGAACAAGCAAACTGCCCTTGTACAGAGCTGCTTGAGACACAATGGGCAAATGGGCTCATTTTGAAAATAGAACAGTACATTCTTTGGCCTGTGATGTTGTGTGACCTTTTAATCTGTGGTGAATTCGGTCTAACCTTTCCCTTCCACGTAGTTCTCCAGTTTTCTTTCATCCATGTACCTATCTAAGAGTCTCCATAGTGTCCTTTGTACAGCTGCTTCGAGCTTCAATCCCAGAAGTGCATTCCATGCACCCACAACTCTCGGGCAACAAAACCTACTTCTGGCATTTCCGCTGAATTTTCCTCCAATCATCTTTGAAGTACATATCTCCTCTTATATTAGCCATTACTGTTATGTTTTGTACCTTCAAACATCTAACTTTGAGTTTGTTTTAAGCGAGGTGCACGTGTATCACATGGTAGTGTGATGACATATGCAATTCACGTATTTATACATATAAACAAGTTAGCCTAACATCTGTGGTTGGCAAAATGTTGGAATCGATAATTAAGGAAACAGTAACAGGGCATTTGGATAAACATAGCTTAATAGGACAAAGTCAGCATGGCTTTACAAAAGGGAAGTCATGTTTGACAAATTTGTTGGAGTTCTTTGAGGACATAACATATAGGGTAGATGAAGGGGAACCAGTGGATGTGGTGTATTTGGACTTCCAAAAGGCATTTGACAAGGTGCCACACCAAAGATTATTACTTAAAGTAAAAAATCATGGGATTGGGGATAATATTCTGGCATGGGTGGACGATTGGCTTTCTAACAGAAAACAGAGAGTTGGGATAAATGGTTTATTCTCAGACTGGCAGTTGGTGACTAGTGGTGTTCCGCAGGGGTCGGTGTTAGGACCCCAACTCTGTACAATCTATATTAATGATTTGGAGAAAGGGACTAAGTGCAACGTATCGAAGTTTGCTGATGACACAAAGATGGGAGGGAGTGTAATGAGTGCGGAGGACATTGAAACCCTGCAGGGAAACATAGATAGGCTGAGTGATTGGGCAGACATTTGGCAGGTGAACTATAATACTGACAAGTGCGAGGTCTTGCACTTTGGCAGGAAAAATAATAGAGCAAGTTATTATCTAAATGGAGAGAAACTGGAAAGTGCTTCTGTGCAAAGGGATCTGGGGGTCCTGGTGCAGGAAACACAAAAAGTTAGTATGCAAGTGCAGCAGGTGGCCAAAAAGGCCAATGGAATGCTGGCTTTTATTGCTAGGGGGATGGAGTATAAGAACAGGGAGGTCTTACTGCAGTTGTACCGGGTATTGGTGAGACCACACCTGGAGTACTGCATGCAGTTCTGGTGTCCATATTTAAGAAAGGACATACTGGCTCTCGAGGCAGTGCAGAGAAGGTTCACTAGGTTAATTCCGGGGATGGGTGGGTTGATGTATGATGAGAGGTTGAGTAGATTGGGACTCTACTCATTGGAGTTCTGAAGAATGAGAGGCGATCTTATTGAAACATATAAGATTGTGAAGGGGCTTGATCGGGTGGATGCGGGGAGAATGTTCCCAATGATGGGTGAAACTAGGACCAGGGGGCATAATCTTAAAATAAGGGGATGCCGTTCCAGGACTGAGATGCAGAGAAATTTCTTCACTCAGAGGGTAGTGGGGCTGTGGAATTTACTGCCCCAGAGAGCTATGGAAGCTACTACACTCAGTAAATTCAAAACGGAGATAACGACATTTTCCTGGATAAAAATGGCATTAGGGGATACGGTGAACGAGCAGGTAAGTGGACATGAGGCTAGGTTTAGATCAGCCATGTGATCTCCTGGACCAGTTTTCGATAGCCTGGATGGGTCGGAGAGGAATTTTCCAGATTTTTTCTCCTCAATTGGAAACTCGGTTTCTTTTCCCCGGGTGATCACATGGGTTTGGGCGGGATGAATAATAAAATAAAATGGGCGGCATGGTGCCCTGTTGGTTGGCACTGTTGTCTTGTGGGATTCGGTGAAAACTAGAGTTAAGATTGGATCAGCCATGATCTTGTTGAATGGCGGAGCAGGCTTGAGGGGCCGATTGGCCTACTCCTGCTCCTATCTCTTATGTTCTTATGTTCTTATATGTAAACTGTAATGAACAGGGAACAGGAAGCACCAGAGGGACATTCTGTAATAATCAATAAACTAATTGGTTGGAACCAAATGACCTTGCCTGGTTTGTCAGGGCTGGGTGTGTCTGTACCCATGCCACCCCAGCCCCTGGCACCCTTTCTCTGCTACCTGTCCCATACACCTCACCATTCGCAACATCTTTTGCTCCTGCCAGATTTAAAAACTCGCTCTCTGCTCCACATTGACAAATACAGTACTGTGCAAAAGTCTTAGGCACACTACCTATAGACATTTGCCCAGTACTGTAGATTACCACAGTAATGTAGTGGTTAATGCAACGCTATTACCACTCATGGCGTCAGAGTTCAGAGTTCAATCCTGGCGCCGCCTGTAAGGAGTTTGTACGGTCTCCTTGTGCCATGTGAGTTTCTTCCAGGTGCTCCGGTTTCCTCGCACAGACCAAAGACGTACCAGTTAGTAGGTTAATTGGTCATTGTAAATTGTCCTGTGATTAGGCTAGGGTTAAATAGGTGTGTTGCTGCTGGTTGGGCCAGAAGGGCCTGTTCTGCGCTGTATCTCCAAATAAATAAATAAATTTCTCTGCTTTATCGATTGAAGTGTTTGTCCTTACTGTTGGCTTTTTATCCCTTGCACAAATGTTCTGATGCAAAATGCCTCTGAGCTTCTATCCAGTGAATCCCTCTCATTAGAAATTGCCTGAGGCGAATACTCAGCCACACACTGTCCCTGAATAATGAGATTAACGCCATATAGTGGCTTATTACAATAACTTCAGAGGCAGTCAGCTTGGCAGTATGTCAGCACCGATCAAGAATCCGTTTGCAAACCCCGTAATGAATGCACTTATTTCACTGCATCATTTGGACATTTCTTTGCCCTTCCTCCAGGTATTAACCCAGGGGATATTGGGGTGCAGTCATGTTCCTCGTGGCTTTGCCTTCTGTCAGACAAATCAGAGTTCACCATTATTCATTGGCGGAGGATGCTGAAGGTTGGCTGCACATTCAACCATAACGTTCGGGTCCAGTGGCATAATTGTTAAGTTGCTCAGGCAATACACGGAGACCTGGGTCATTGATCTGGAGGGTTCAGTTCAAATTCCTCCAAATCAGCTGGAAGCTTAGACTTAGACAACTGAATAAATCACAGAATAATAGTTTCACACGGACTAGGTGTCTGCTCCAAGGCCAACACCTCAATATATGTATAGCTAGGGTGCCTAAGTCTTTTAAACAGTACTGTATTTGTCAAGTGGAGTGCAAGTTCGTAAATCTGGAGGGAGCAAAGGATGCCAATATTGGTGAGGGTGGAGCTCTGTGAGAGGGTTGCGGAAGTGGTGGCAGAGAAAGAGTACTAGGGGCAGGGGGGTGATGGCGCGGGTGCAGACACACCTAGCCCTGAACACGACACAAGATTATTTGATTGCAAACAACCGGTTTATTGATCATTGCATAATGTCTGTCTGCTACTTCCCGCACTCTCCCCTCTCCCTTCCCCTTTTCTCAACTACGATTTCCTTTTCCCTGCCTCCTTCCCACTCTCAGTCCACAATAGAGACCCATATCAGAATCAGATTTATCATCACTCTCATATATCTTGAAATTATTTTTTACGGCAGCAGTACTGTGCAATATATAAAATTACTGTGCAAAAGTCTAAGGCACCTGAGCTATATATATGTGCCTAAAACTTCTGCACAGTATTGTATATAAGCTATCTTTTGCATTCATACTTAATTTGTATTGTTTATTACTGGTTTCTTTATCTCATTATGTTTTTTTGAGCTGCATCAGATCCTGAGTAACAATTACTTCTTTCTCCTTTACAGTTCTGCACTGGAAATGGCATTAAACAACCTTGAAACGATTGATGCTGAGGTTTTATAAGGCACTGGTGAGGCCTCACCTTGAGTATTGTGAACAGTTTTGGGCATTGGAGAGGGTCCAGAGGAGGTTCACAAGGATGATTCCTGAAATGAAAGGGTTATCGTATGAGGAATATTTGATGGCTCTGCGTCTGTATTCACTGGAATTCAGAAGTATGGGGGGGGGGGGGGATCTCATGGAAACATATTGAATGTTGGAAGGCCTAGACAGAGAAGATGTGGAAAGGATGTTTCCCATGGTGGGAGAGTCTAGAACAAGAGGGCACAGCCACAGGATAGAGGAGCACCCTTTCAAAACAGAGATGCGGAGAAATATCTTTAGCCAAAGGGTGCTGAATTTGTAGAATTTGTTGCCACGTGCAGCTGTGGAGGCCAAGTCATTGAGTGCACTTAAGGCAGAGGTTGATAGGTTCTTGATTGGACATGGCATCAAAGGTTACGGGGAGAAGGCCAGGAACTGGGGTTGAGGAGGAGATGGAAGAAAAGGATCAGCCATGATTGAATGGTGCAGCAGACTCGATGGGCCAGATGGCCTAATTCTGCTCTTATGTCTTATTGTCTTATAATCTTGAATCGGGAGGGCTATGTTTATAAATGCAAGCAGGCGTTTTCCAAATGCAATCAAGTTGTGTGAGACTAGACGTAAAGGTCATAATTTTGCCTGGGCAAATCTTCAGTCTCATGCAAGGACACTGAGTGAACAGTATGACATGAACAATCAAGTGCATTGCTGAATTTTTTTCTTAACAGGCTTTAACAGAACATAAAGACTGGTTGCAAAGTTATGAAAGAGTTTACTAACCGCAGGCAAGAATAGCAAATGTTTAATGGAAAGCTTCCAACTGTACTTCACCCTTTTAATCATTCACGAGAGAATGTTTCCACCATGATTTTGAAAACATTCTCTTGAAAGATGGAATAAGTAAAGGAAAACAAAATAGAGAGAGAGAGAGAGGTGGGGAGGTAGCCTGAGACTTTTGCACAATACTGTACTGTTTTTTTTCAAATGGACTGGAGAGTGAGTTTGTAAATCTGGCAGGAACAAAGGATGTTGGGAATGACGAGGGTGGAGTGCCATGGGAGGGGTGTGGGAGAGTTAGCAGAGGTGAGTGCTGACACACCCAGCCCTGAGAAACCAGGCAAGGTAATTTGATTCCAAGCAACTGGTATATTGATCATTATAGAATATCTCTCTGGTGCTTCCCGTTCCCTCCCTTCTTCCTTCCCCCTTTCCCAACCATGATTCCCCTCTCCCTGCCCCCTTCCCACTCTCAGTCCACAAGAGAGACCCATATCAGAATTATGTTTATTATCACTCACATAAGTCATGATTTTTTGGGGGGGCAGCAGTACAGTGTAATACATAAAATTACTGCAAAAGTCTTAGGCATTTTAGCTACCGTATATATAAAGGCGCAAAGCTGCACACCTACAACATGTATATGGGTAATAAAGATACAGGCAAGCATAGGAAAGTTAAACTTCAAGAAAGATAACAACTCAGCACCCCAATCCAACAGCTGGCTGCTGAAAGTCACAGAGGGATGAGATCTTTAAGATCCGTTGTAATGATGGGTTGCTTTAATGTGCTTAAACAGGAGGGCTGAAACAGCTGATATAGAACTACGTGTTACTAGGACATGGAATAACAGTGAGTGATGCCTTTGAAATGAGCTTGCGAGGACTGCAGACGAGGATTAATGGACACTCAATTCCCAGAGTAGTCAGGTAACTGAGAAGGAAGATGAAGTACAAAGAGCCAAAGTGCACTCCACTAAACTCCAATTTGTGCCAGAATGGAACTGAAAGGAGATTGAAGTACCCGTGTCACGTACACTGCCACAGCTTGATGCTAAGTAATTCAGCCCTGCCTCTTGATGAGCTTCTGATTGTCTCCCTGTTCGTAACCTAGAAGATGTTCTCCGACTGATCTGTCAGTAAGGCCTTCCCTCTTGACTGCTACTTAGCCTCCTTGAGTAAATGACTGAACCATTCACGAAGCACATAAAGGCGGCCCGACAGGCTTCGAGTCCAAGGAGAAGCCAGACAAGCTGAATGGGCTCCTCCACTTACATTGAACATCTGCCGAGGTTACATAGGGAGCATCATGGCATCTTTTAGCCCTTTGCACCTTGATTTGTAATCCAGCACTGTCAAACACATTTCAGTCAGAAGAGCCCTGGGATCTCTTATTTCTAGGAGAGTGCAAGTCCAAGTGAAGTCGATAAACAAAAGAGTTCAATTTGGGCCAGCGGCAGTTTTAATTCTAAAACCTTTAATAAATCAGCAATATAATATGAGTTTTACATCTGTGTTAAGAACTATTAGTCTATATTTAAACGTGCACCATTAAAAGTAACATCAACTGTGTTTAATCTACTTTATTAGCTCAAAGTATCACCTGCTTGGCAAGGAGGGCTGGATCCACCACTCAAGAAGCGAGTAGTGACAGCTAGATAATGCCACAGAGACGAGACAGGGAAATAAGCTGGTCTTCGAAGAGTAGGTGGATGCAGTATAATCTTCCTATAGTGAAGATACATGTAGATATCTATCGGATAGGGCTTAAAATCTCCTTCTGAGTCTCAGGCTTTGCAGACAGTGAACCCAATACAAGCACAACTTCTGCTCCAAGGAAAACAAGCGCAATTCATCCCATCTCTCTCCATAACTGGAAAATTCCATCATGGAATAAAGATGCTCTTGTGCCTGGCGTCACTTTATGGACGGACTATCAATGCATGATTATAAGTAACCTTATGTACTTACAGTATATTTATTTGTTCTTTTTTATTACAGTGTTTTTTATCTCATAGTGTGTGTGTGTTTTTTCGTGCTGCATTGGATCTGGAGTAACAATTATTTTGATCCATACTTTTTTAACCTTTCAAAAGAATGTTTTCATTATCATGGCGAAAACATTCTCTCTCGAAAGATTAAAAATGTAAAATACATTAATAAGCTTTCCATTAATCATTTGCTGTTCTTGCCTACGGTTGGTCAACTCCTTCAGAACTTTGCAACCAATCTTTATGTTCTGTTGAAGCCTGTTAAGAAAAAAAATTCCAGCAATGCCCTGGTGTCTCTGAGCTGGGTGTGTCTGCACCCACACCAGCTCCCACCCCTGACACTCCTTCTCCGTCATCTGTTCAGAGCACTGCATCCTCGCCTCCCAGCATCCTTTGCTCCAGCCGGATTGGCAAACTCACTCTCCACCCCATGTTGACAAATACAGTACAGTGCAAAAGTCTTAGGCACCCTTTGCATAGGTTGTAAGTATCTATATGGAGCACCTCGGTTTTATCCGATTTGTCAGGGTTGCTGGGGCAGTATGGCTCTCACTCCATGCTGTATTGTTAAATAAATAAGTAAATACTGGCTGTTACCAATGTAGATGTACCGGTAATTGTTCACCGAATTTTCCAGAGTACAGTTGCTTCTGTATTTTCTTGGCAACTTCTTAGCAGCAGATGCCACGCTATGAGAATCTGGTTATTTTAGACTGCTTCTTCCTTTGTCTTTTTAAAAATTTTCTCGGCTTCATTTTCTTGTTTATTTTCTGCTCTTGTAACATGTAATAAATGACTGCAAGCCGTAAGTTTGGGACTCATTCTTAACTTCTGAAGAACATCTGGATCACAAAAGTATCAGGATCCAACACAGCATGGCTGAGCCCATTCTGCCATGGGCATGGCTGCACTGGTCGGCCGAATTGACTGCACTCTCACCTCAGAACATTGTGTTTGAATTGGGAGGTGCTGCACTGTCAGAACTGCCATCTTTCAGATATATAGGAGAGATTCTGTGGATGCTGGAATGTCAGAGCAACACACACAAGTTGCTGGAGCAACTCTGCAGGTCAGGCAGCATCTGTGGAAATGAACAAACAATCGATGCTTTGGGCCAAGACTTTTCTTCAGGACTGGAAAGGAAGGGGGAAAGATACCAGAATATGAAGGTGGGAGGAGAGGAAGGAGGACAAGCTAAAAGCTGATCGAGATATGATGTTAAATCCAAATCCCATCTACTCTCAGTTGGAAGCCAGAGGTCCTTCAGGAAGATAAAGATAAAATTAAAAATATTAAAATTAGCTTTATTTGTCACATGTACATCAAAATATACAGTGAGATGTGTCCATTGCATCAATGGCCATCACAATCCGATAATGACCTAAGGGCAGCCCGCAAGTGTCCCCATGCTTCTGGTGCCCACAACTTACGAACTCTAATCTGTACACTTCTGGAATGTGGAAGGAAACCAGAGCACCTGTAGGAAACTGACGTGCTTACAGGGAGAGTGTACAGCTCTTTACAGGCAGCAGCAGGGACTGAAATCCAGTGTTATGCTCACTGCTATATAACTGAGCTGACCCACTTACTGAACCAGAATCAGGTTTAATATCACTGGCATATGTCATGAGATATGTTGTTTTGTAGCAGTAATAGATTGAAATACATAATAATTTTAAAAGACTATAAATTACGATAAAAACATGCAGTATATATGAATTAAATTAAGTAAGTGGTACAAGAAGAAAGCAAAATAAAAACAAAATAGTGAGGAAGTGTTCATGGGTTCTTTGTCCATTCAGAAATCCGATGGTGGAGGGGAAAAAGCTGTTCCTAAAATGTTGTGTGTGTGTCTTCAGGCTCCTGTATCTCTTCCTTGAGAAGAAATATAGGAGCAGAATTAGTCCATTCAGCCCATCGAGTCTGCTCCGCCATTCCATCATGGCTGATCCCCGATCGCACTCAACCCCATACACCTGCCTTCTATCCATACTCTTTGATGCCCTGACTGATCAGGAAACAATCAACTTCCGCCTAAAATATACATATAAACTTGGCCTCCACCGTAGTCTGTGGTAGAGCATTCCACAGATTTACTGCTCTATGGCTAAAAAAAAATCCTCCTTGCCTCTGTTCTAAAGGGTCACCTCAATTTTCAGTCTGTGCCCTCTAATCTTGGATACCCCCACTATAGGAAACATCCTCTCCATATCCACCCTGTCTAGTCCTTACAACGTTCAGGAGGTTTCAAGGAGATCTCCCGGCATTCTTCTAAATTCCAGTGAGTACGGGCCCAAAGTTGCCAAACACTCCTCATATGTTAACCCCTTCATTCCAGAATCATCCTCACGAACCTCCACTGGACTCTCTCCAATGACAGCACGTCCTTTCTGAGTTATGGGGCCCAAAACTGTTGACAACACTCTAAGTGCAGCCTGACTATAAAGCCTCAGCATTATCTCTTTGTTTTTATATTCTAGTCCCCTTGAATAAATGCCAACATTATATTTGCCTTCTTTACCACAGGCTCAAACTGCAAATTAACCTCTGGGAGTTTTTCATGTGGACTCCTAAGTCCCCCTTGCACCTCTGATATTTGAATCTTCTCTCCATTTAGATAATAGTCCGACTATTGCTCCTTTTACCAAAATACATTATCATACATTTCACAACACTGTATTCCACCTGCCACTATTTAGCTCTTTCTTCCAATTTGTCCAAGTCCTGGTAGCAAGGAGAGGTGGGCATGTATTGGGTGATGGGGGTGCTTAATGATGGATGCCCCTTTTTTGGGGAATCGCCTTTTAAGTCCCACATTTTCAGTATCTGACACTTACATACTGAAAATTGAATTCAGAAAAGGTGGCCGGAACTGAATTCCCGATTGTGATCACTGGTGCTATAACGTGATACGCTATCCGCTATGCTTCCATGCATATTTTGATACCTTAGAGTCATAGAAAAGTATGGTGCACATATGGGCCCTTCAGCCCATCTGATTTATGCTCACCCATTTAAAGTGCATCAGCATCAGAAGTTTAAGTGTTGTGGGTTAGACATCAGGGTGAGATGGGTCAGTGAGATGGAGCTGTCAAGTTGAGAAGGAGCAAACACGAGGAGATCTGCAGATTTCTAACAGGAGCTGCCTAACACTCTCTCAGCTTTGCCTTTCCACAAAATGTAAGTGCTGTACATGCTGGGGGTGGTGGGGGGGGGGGGGGGGTGGAATGAGCTACCACACATTGAGTGAGGACAAATTGTCCCAATTCAATTCAAGTTTTATAAAACGAGGAAAAATGCAATATTCATGTAGCGGAGACAGAAAAGTAGCTGAAACTGCTGCAAATATTAGCAGATGCTTTTGTTCCATCTCTGATAACTCAGCTTAGAAACAGTGACGTCAAGAACCTTAATGGTCTCAAACCAAAGGAAGTTTCAAAGGAAAAATCACTGAGTCTATTTTTTTCTTAGCTCACAGAATAATCCACTTACCACTTGATTATAATTAAATTTTACATAATAGGTTTTCAGGGAAAAAGTATGATTTACACAGATGCAATTAATCTTTAATATAATGTTCAAAGGGAGGGGATTTATTTGGTGATTGATGCAAACTGCAGCTTATTTGAGCATAAACCAACTGAAGAACATCAAACGAAGTTGATATTTGACAGAAAATTACACTGAAAAGAAATATAATTTCTGATGCTGTTGCTTTGCACTACTACACAGGGCTCAATTCATCCTCCACTACTGCTTCCTATCCCTGCAACAAGATCACTCCAAATTCCACACCGGTGACCCCGACAACATCTAAACTCAATTAGGCACACTGCCATGCAGCTGGGTTCAAAGGTCATCGGCACATTTCCCACTCCAAAGATCGAAGCAAAAAATCGAGCAAGGGTGCTCCCAATTCATATATGGCGAGTGTTGTACTGCTAGAGGAGCTAATTTAAAGTGAGTTTTTAGTTCAGATTTCTGTTTACCTTCCATGGTATAAGTAAAGGGTCCCACAGCTTTAATGCCCATACCAGTGTTATCATCCCATGATACAAGATATGAAATTGAAAATCAGAAAAGTTGAATCAGAAAACTGTTTTAAGAGGAAAGTTGAAGTGATCTGTGGAACGGGGGTTGTAAGGTTTATTTACACTAAGGAAGTCATTGACAGCTGGAATATGGCTGATATGGTGTGATAGCACTTCACAGCGGCATTAATCACTGATCAGGGTTCCCTTCTAGTCATGGTCTGTGACTGTGTACGTTTCTTCTGAATGCTCCAGTTTCCTCCAACGTTCCAAAGACGATAGGATTAGTGAGTGGCAGACATGCTTTATTGGTGACAAAATGGCTCCTAACATAATTCTCAGGCTCCGTTGGTCGGTGATGGGAAAACAAAACATTTCATTGTATGTTCCAACGTACATGTGACAAATAAAGCTAATTTTTATCTTTAGAGCAGATCATAGTAAGAGTTGAATTTATTATCATATACAGAAATCATTGTCACACTGCCACATCACCATATGCAGAAGCTATTCATTTTTCAAACTATTTACATTAAGTTTATGCCTTTTCACTCTACTGCTGCTGCAAAGTAACAAATTTTGTGACGTAATTCAAAGATATACTTGATTTAGATTCTGATTCTGTTTTGTTTGGCTGCATTCATGGGTAGTTATGTATGACTATTGAACTTGAACATGAACGTTGTTCTAGTGAAGGTAAATGCCATTAGTGCCAGAAGGTGTGAATGGTCAAAAGGCCTGTTCTGTGTTGTACTCTCTATCACTCAAAGGAAGCTGGTTCCAACCACATGACTAAAAGATTTATCCAGTAAGCTGTTCCATGACCATTTGCAGGCACTCACCCTTAGTGAATTGGCTGTGGTTCTGCTCACGTTCCCGTAATAGTAATGCACTATTTTATGTGAAAATGAGGGATGACTTGAGATTGTAAAATCATTCCTTCCTCCCTCAGAAATATTGTCAAAGTTACCCAGAAAACTTCAACGTTGGGGGGGGGGGGGGGGGTGGTTGAGCCACTCGGAGTGCTGGCACGGAGCTGGGAAGTAAATCTCTCCTGTGTGCAGCTTTCACAAGACTCTGGCATGTCAAAGCACAGACTTTCCCACATGTGGTGTAATTATTGGTAGAATTTCTAAGAATCTCTAAGAAAATAGGATGCCCTGCTGTTTTTGCAGACTATTGTGTTTACCTGGATGAAGGAAATTTAATACTCTCAACAGAGATAAGTGGAGTCCACATGATTCACATACAAGCTTAATTCCCTCTAACAGGAGCTAAAGTCTCAATTAAAAATCTCTAAGTGGCAAACTGAGGCCCTCGATTGTCAGTTCTAACTGTTTCTATTTACTCAGAAGTTTATAGGGTCAAGTTGTCCACAATCCAGGATGGAAGCATATTAATTCTAGATGAACTTCCAGCACTGTACCGAAGGAAATGTCACCCTTCAGATGATGTGTTAACCCTTGTCCGTCTGCTCTGAATTTTATGGTATAATGCTACGGCATGTAGCAAGACCTAGACAACATGAGGCAGTACGTAGAAGGTAACATATATATGACAAATATGCCAAGTAATTGCCATATCTAACAGCAGAAGAAATCTCACCACTGAGTCCTGATTTCTATTGGCGTCTATTGGGCCCATCGTGTTAATGCAATCACAAAGGAAGGCATGCCACCAGTTTTACTGCATCAGAAGACTGAGAAGAATTAGTATATCAGCAAAAATTCTGACTGATTGTAACACCTCCTGGTATTGAGGCACTAATGCACAGGATCATAAGAGGCTTCAGCCAGCTCCATCACAGGCACAAGCCTGCCAACCATCGAGAACACCTTCCAAAGGTGCCTGAAGAAGGCAGCATCCAATATGAAAGACCCTCGCCACCCAGGGTATGCCCTACAGTCAACTTTCTAAGAACAGCTTCTTCTCCACCACCACCAGATATCTGAACAGTCCATGAACCCATGAACACTACCTTGCTATTACTCTTTTGCACGATTATTTATATTTTATCGTGATGCCTGCCACAAAGTAATAAATTTTATGTCATATGTCAGTGATAATAAATCTGATTCTGATTCAACTGTTGCACAACCTGTGGACATACTTTCAAGGACACTTCAGCTCGTGTTGTAGATGTTTATTCTTTATTCATTATTATTTGTTTTTCTTTTGTACTTGCACAGCTTGTTGGCTTTTGCACTTTGGTTGTCAGTACAACCTGATAGGTGTGGTGT
Source organism: Hemitrygon akajei (assembly GCF_048418815.1). Classification (NCBI taxonomy): domain Eukaryota; kingdom Metazoa; phylum Chordata; class Chondrichthyes; order Myliobatiformes; family Dasyatidae; genus Hemitrygon; species Hemitrygon akajei. Next base: position 34,807,627 of record NC_133138.1, on the reverse strand, counting down.
GGTCTTTCATTGATTCTATTGTATTTGTTGGACTTACTGTGTATGCCTGCAAGAAAATGATTCTCAGGTGACATATATGTACTTACTTAATTAAAAATGTGTTATAGATATATGTATATATAAAATTAAATAATTAGTACAATAAAGGAGCAAAATAAAAGAGAAAAACACTGAATGCAGGTTGCCTGTACTGTAAAGCGCTGGGCTAATCACTATGCTACCATGATGCTCCATGGCATGACTAATGAGGAGAAGTGCAGATCGGTGTGGTAACTTACAGAACTGTTTCAAGGGGTTGAATGGTCTAACCTCGGTAGCAGAGCCTCAGGAGGCTGGGTAAATAAGATGTCAAAATCAATGTCAAAGTAAATTTATTATCAAATTATGTATATGTTACCTAGAAATTCATTTGCTTGCAGAGGCATTTACAGGAAAAATAAAGAAATACAATAGAATATATGAAAAATTATACTTAAGTAAGACTGACAAACTGACAAAAAGACTGACAAAAATGTGCAAAAGAAGACAATTTCTTTGCAAGTAATGATTAACTTTGAGAACATAAGTCTGTAGGTTGTGCAATCAGTTCAGTGTTGAGGTGAGTGAAGTTATCTACCCTGACTCAGGAGGCTGTAGGGTAACAACTGTTCCTGAATCTAATAGTGTGGAACCTAAGGCTGCTCTACCTCATGCCTAATAGTTGTAGCAAGAAAAGAGCATGGCCTGAATCATGGGGTCCTTGATGATGGATGCTGCTTTTTTGAGACAGTGCTCCTTGTAAGTATGATGTGTGTTACAACATCTTTCTACCACACAATAACACTTCTAACTAGAATTTGTATTTCCCTTATTTAATCTTGGATTGTTCTTCAATAATATTCTGTGCAATAATGAAGTTGTCACACAACAGAGTTAATTTAAACTTTCAAAGGTCTCATTATCAAAGCAATATCTCCAGGGCAAAATGGGGCAACTCCAGTAATGGTGCCCCGACAGTTAGTGCCACCTACACAAGGGAGTGTCTTCAAATGACAACTTACACCATTCCCCTCAGCAGCCGCTTTATACTTACAATCAGTGAACAGCCACAGTGAAATTCTGAAAAAGATGAGGCACCTAATGCAGCCCCTATACATTCTCTCTCTCTCTCTCTCTCTCTCTCCCCTCCTCTCCCTCTTCCTCCGTCCCTCTCCCTCCCTCCTCTCTCTCTTTTTCTCGCACACGCATAGACATTCAGGCAGTTACTCTCACATGCACGCACACACACATACAGATATGCACATGAAACAGATGCACACTTTTGGACTCACTCAGACACACGCATACAAACACACAGATGCACATGCAAATACACTCAATGGAGATCGATGTTTACAGAGACATGGACACATTATTAATCTATAATGCTCAGCGACTGCAAACAGTAAGGTTAGGGTGCGGCACTATTAACTATTTACACTGCATAATAGCAATTACTGAAATTATGTCCAGATCATTAAATAGAAAACTAATTAAGAAGAAGCACACTATAATTTATATGCGTCAGCAAAGATGTGGATTGAGAAAGCTGGGCAAAATATCAATATTCAAAGGCAAATCCTGGCATGCATCACACAACAGACTAGGAAGGAAATTTTGTTCGGATAGTGATTAGATAAGATTGAAAATGGCTTTTTAAAATTCGGTGCATTGCAGGGACAGCACAACACAAAAGTGAATTACCGGCACACACAAAATGCTGGACGATCTATCTCATTAGGTCAGGAAGCATCTATGGAAAGGAATAAACCGTTGACATTTTGGACTGAGGCTCTTCATCACATCCTGAAACCTTGGAACTGAGGGATTTTGAACATTGCTACACAAATGCAGGTTCAGTTTTTTTTCTCCCCCTGACATCTGGGAAAGAAATTCAGACCTTGAAAATCCCAGAAAATCCCACCAAGTATATTCCATAGCCTTCGATCGCCAGCTAACAAGGGTTATTTTGTGTAACATCGCCATAACTTGTAGAGCCTCTGCTCCACACCTGTAGAAATCTGGGTTCAATCCAGACCTCTAATGCTGCATGTGCAGAGATTGCACGTTACCCCCTGTGACTGCGTGAGTTTCATCCATGTGATCCAGTTTTCTCCAAAATCCCAGAAATGTGCTGGTTGGTATGTTAATTGGCAATTCTAAATTAGCCTTTGTACAATCTAGCTGGAGTTCAAAGTTCAAAGTAAATTTATCATCTAAGTACATATATGTCACCATATACTGTACAATCCTAAAATTCATTCTTTTGTAGGTATTCACAGTAAATACAAAGAAACACAATAGAATCAATTAAAAAAACTGCACACAATGACTACAATGCCAATATACAAAAGACAACAAATTGTGCAATTACAAAAAGGAAATAATAATAATAAGAAGCAACTATGGAAAACTTGAGTTGCAGAGTCCTCAAAAGTGAGTTCATAGGTTGTGTAATCAGTTTAGAGTTGTGATGAGTGAAGATATCCACTCTGGTTCAGCAGCCTGATGGTTGAAGTGTTCCTGTTCCTGAACCTGCTAGTGTGGGTCCCAAGGCATCTGTACTTCCTTTCTGATGGTAGCAGTGAGAAGATGGAGATGTTAATGAGAATTTGGAGAGAATAAAAAAACTTGGATTAATGTGAATGGGTTGAATGGCCTGTTTCCATGCTGTTTGTCTCTATAACTTTAGCAAGTCCTTTCTCTCCATACATCCCATCAGACTGTATATATCAAGATGCCAAGCAGTGCAATATTTCAGGGCTCTTTGCATCTGGACAGAGAGAGATATACTGGCCCATGCCTGCTTAACATTGGCCATCGGTGCAGACAGTGGTTATTGACGTGAGGGAAATGTTGTGGAAAGCTTCTACAGCTTGGCACCTTCAATAACCCCACTCTGGTAGTAAAGCTAAAGAGCAGTTCCATAGCTTAAGATGTGCTGGGAAATAAGGAGCTGAACACTCCAAGACATGTTGGAACATGTAGAAAGGATTTTCATTCCACCAGAGCACTTAGGTTTGGGAATTCATTTGTTCACGTAATAACAGGGGCTTTCATAAATGAATTTTTACCTGCTGCACTAGTAATTTAATTTTTTGCTTTTAATTTCTGTAAAAAAAACCTGGATAGCAACAGTGCGTTCAGTCTTTTATTAATCTATGCGCTGTGAATCCCTAATTCTACCTCAGACTATATTTCCCTGCAATTAAGTTAATTACGATTATTCCCGTTCCAACATGTCAGTTCATGGCCTCCTCATATGCCAAAATGAGCCCACCTCAGGGTGGAGAAGCAACACCTGATATTCTGCCTGGGTAGCCTCCAACCTAATGACATGTATATAGATTTTTTTTCCGATAAAAAAATTCCCTCCCCCTCCCTTCTTCTTCTATTCCCCACTCTGGCCTCCTACCACTTCTCACCTGACTATCACCTCCCCCCGATTCCCTCCTCCTTCCCTCTCTCCTATGGTCCACTCTGCTGTCCTATCAGATTCCTTCTTCTCCAGCCCATTATCTTTCCTACACACCTGACTTCACTTTTCTCCTACCCCTCCCCTCATCTTTTTAGTTTAGCATCTTCCCCCTTCCTTTCCAGTCCTGAAGAAGGATCTTTACCCAAAACATTGACTTAGATGCTGCCCAACCTGCTGAGTTCCTCCAGCAATTTGTGTGTGTTGCTCTGAATTTCCAACATCTGCAGAATTCTTCCTGTTTAAGATATTGATATGCTATTTGTGTTGTGCAATACTTTTAATTTTATGTAACTCAGATTTGTCTATTTTGCAATTTATAGGGCCATTGCTGCAAAAAGAATAACAAATGCAAAAATGCCTGAGAGATTCAGCAGGTCAGGCAGCATCTATCGCAGCATCAGTCCTGATGAAGTGTCTCGGCCCAAAATGTTGACTTTTTTTTATTCCTTTCCATATATTTCTGCTCTCCTGACCCGCTGAGTTCCTCCAGTATTTTGTGTAAGTTGCTCTGGATTTCCAGGACCTGCAGAATTTCTTGTGTTTAATACAGTACTCTGCAAAAGTCTTAAGTGCATATATAGAGCTATGGTGACTAAGACTTTGGCACAGTACTGTGTGCTTGTCGACGTGGAGCGGCGCGACAGCTTATAAGTCTGGTGGGAGCCGAGGATGTTCGGAATGATGCGACTGCAGCGCCGCAGGTGGGGACTGGAACAGGCGGCAGAGAAAGAGTGCCGGGCTCGGGGTGAGGTGGAGGGGTGGTAGTGGGTGGCGTGAGTACAGACCCACCCAGCCCTGAGACATCAGGCAAGTTCATTTGATTCCAAGCAATTGGGTTATTGGTCATTACAGAATGTCTCTCTGATGCTTCCTGCTCCATCCCGTCTCCCTTCTTCTTTTCCCAACCATGATTCCCCTCTCCTTGCCCCCCTTCCCAATCTCAGTCCACAATGAAGACCCATATCAGAACCAGATTAATCATCACTCACTCGTGTCATGAAATTTGTTTTTTTTGTGGCACAAGTGCAGTGCAATACATAAAATTACTACAGCACTGTGCAAAAGTCCTAGACACCCTGACTATACATATGTGCCGAAGACTTTTAGACAATACTGTAAATGTTGTGATTTTTTTTTGCTTTTCAGCAGCACTGCACTGCAATACATAGAAAATATGACTATAGGTTACAATAAGAAATTAAAGATTAAATAAATAGTGAAAAAAGAAAGCAAAGCAGTGAGTTAGTGTTCATCGGTTCATTGTCCATTCAGAAATCTGATGGCAGCAGGGAAGAAGCTGTTCCTAAATCGTTGAGTGTGAGTCTTCATGCTCCCGTACCTCCTCTCTGATGGTGGAGGTCGTCGCAAAAGATAATGAGGATCTCACTAGAGACGATGGATGCTGGACTCTGGAGCAATAATCAAAATGCTGGATGAACTCAGCAGATCAGGCAGCATCTGTGGAGGGAGATGAACCGTAGACATTTCAGGTTGAGACCCTTCATGATACGATTTTCAGGCTACATATAATGACAATGTTAAAGATGTCCAGGATAGAAGGGTTCCCTAAAGTTGTCATAGCCAGAGGGGGTAATGAGAACAAACTCCCACTACCTGTTAAATGCTCCCAATGGTGTGCACCTCAAATAGCCTCTGACACCAAATCCAGATCCTACCCTTCATGTGTGGCTTAGCTACCATGGCAGAACCGTTTCTACTGACAGGAGGATGGGCAAAGGCGGGTTACTGGCGCCTAAAACCAGTCACTTTGGGCAGAAGATGTTCGTCAGCCATGGTTGGCATCCATACATCCATACTGTACACATACTCATCTAGGAGAAGGAAAACTCCAATCTGAAACATCTGCTGCCTTGCAGCTACACCCACTCAAGGGGAATGCTGCGGGAGTAAACCCCAAAGAGAAAAATCTGGAGCTGGAGTCCCTAAGGCAGCCTTGTGTTGAGTTCAACACTGACTGGCAACTTCTGCAATGCTGCTAATACCAAACCTTTGGGTTTATCAGATGCGTGGCGAGAGGGAGCTTGCTACAAGAGCAACAGCTTACTCTCCGTATCGTACTGCGCAGGCTTGCATGTTTAGATAGCTAGGACACAACATCCATGGTCGACCTTGACCAGCGGAGACCCATGATAGAGAGGAATCAATCCACACTTGCTAACCTTTCTGCTGTGGATGAAAATGCTTGATGATTTTATACAGATTGACTGTGTAACCATTTTTTACAAGGATCAGCAGCCTTGCTATTATTGGGAGCTGTTGAATAGGAGCTCCACTCTTTAAACAGACCACATTTACTGAGCAAATTGACTCTCTCAACAATGCTTTAGCTCATTTGCCGTGCGTCATACAAATTCAGCTCACTTGCTAACTCACTGCTGCAAATAAGCGTGCCATTTGGCTAAATATGTGCCTTCGCATTCTCATTATGGTTATTACGTAGCAACTTCATTCTCCCGTTTACTCCAATGGGTTGTCTGGTTAACTATGGGAGAAAAAATCAACTTTAATCACATTTACTCTATGTTTAACACTGAATGATGCAATTTTTTAACAAAATAAAATATATTCATAATTTTAAAAATCAATTATTTACAAAATTGTTTAGCCATGATAAAATGGCAGGGCAGACTCAATGGGCCAAGTGGCTTAAATCTGCTCCTATATCTTATGGTATTATGCTTTTAAGAATATACCACTGTATGCTTTTCATACTTTACACTGACAGTGAATGCTTTCTGTACTATTACATAGCATTGATACGCATCAGTCAATCTCTGTTGTCACTCATGTGGCCCCCTAGCATGGTATATCACTACAATAACTGATGGCATGAACATTGATTTCTTTAACTTCCATTAATGCCCCTCCTCCCCTTCTTATCCTATTCCCTAATTTTTTTCTCTCTCTTTCCCTCTCACAATTACTCTTTGCCTGTTCTCTATCTTCCTCTGGTGCTCCCCTTCCCCTTTCTTTCTTCCAAGGCCTTCCGTCCTATGATACTCCCCCTTCTCCAGCCTTGTATCTCTTTTGCCAATCAATTTTCCAGCTCTTAGCTTCACCCCTCCCCCTCCTGTCTTCTCCTATCATTTCTGGTCTCCACCTCCCCCTTCCACTTTCAAATCTCTTACTATCTCTTTTTTCTGTTAGTCCTGACGAAGGGTCTTGACCTGAAACGTCGACTGTACTTCTTCCTATAGATGCTGCTTGGCCTGCTGCGTTCTGCCAGCATTTTGTGCGTGTTGCTTAAATTTCCAGCATCTGCAGATTTTCTCGTGTTTGCAATTATTTCCTTGTTACTTTTAAATTTCTTAACAGTTATCTAGTTAATCGGCAGTTTTCAGTATTTCTATAGAAAGTTTCCTGAGAAACTTTGATGAACTTATTATCCATTCCTTGATTCAATACAGCCCTTTATCTTATTTACTCTCACACACACCTATTAAACTTCCCACTATCTTTTTGCAATATAAGGAGCCGGTTGCAGTGGCTGGACCTCCCACTGGAAGATGGGGCACCTCAAGGAAACTAATGGAGATCAGACTAGTGTTAGAATGCACTAGAGAGCAGTTCACACCTGAGTCCCTTGAACAGTAAGGCAGTTATTTCCCATCCTGAGCTGCATTGATCGTGTGGGGCTGCCTTCATAGTGCTTCCACATTTAATGATACACCCACAGTCTCTGGAAATTTCAGCACCTGCAGACTCTTGTGTGTTCCACAGTACACAAAAACGTAAGAAATAGGGGCAGAAGTAGGCCATCTGGCTCTTCGAGCTTGCTCCGCCATTCAGTAAGATCATGGCTGATCAGGCCATTAGCTCATCTCCATTTACCTGTCTTTTCCCCGTAACCCTTAATCCCCCTACTATGCAAAAATCTATCCAACCTGGTCTTAAAGGTTGTACTAATTGGAGGGAGTCCTACAGTTCAGACCAATGACACTGAAGAAACATCAATACATTTAAAAGTCAGGACCATGAATCACAATCAGGTTTACTGTCACTGACATATGTCAGCAGTACATGAAATACATAAAATATTTTGCGAGTTACAATAAGAATAAACAGATAAATAAATACATAATGAATAAGTAAACGCATGGAGCGGCATGGTAGCTTAAAGGTTAGCACCACACTTTACAGTACCAATGACCCGGGTTCAATTTACACCACTGTCTGTAAGGAGTTTCTAAGTTTTCCGGTTTCCTCCAACATCCCAAAGACATACCGGTTAGTAGGTTAATTGGTTATTGTATATTGTCCGGTGATTAGGCTACGATTAAATTGGGGGATTTCTGGGAGGCGTGACTTGAGTGGCTGAAAGGGCCTATTCCACACTTTATCTCAATATATAAATAAACTGGGGAAGAGAGATCCTTGTCATGTTGATGGACCTCAGCCTATTTTCCTCCATAGATGCTGCCTAACCTGCTGAGATACTCCAGCAATTTGTGTGTGCTGCTCGAGAGAGAAAAAATATAATTTTAAGTCACAGAGAGGTTGTTACGAGAGAGGGATAGGGCAAAGGGAATGTCTGTGATAGGGTGAAGCTCAGGTTAATGTTGATTCAATTAGCGTCTCTTTCTTCAGAACACATATGTCAGGCTTCAGGATCGACCACAATATAATGTGGGAAACTCAGCAGTCAATTTGAGCACTTATTGCAAGAGAAGTGTTAAAGACCAGATATTTCAATGGTTAGCCTGGAATAAAAGACAACCAGAACATTCCTTGTAATACTTGTGTTTACTTATTCACTCACAGGACATAGAAAAGGCAGCTTAGATTCAGCAAAGCTGGTGGGTCTGGGGTCATACACAGGCTAGAGCAGGTAAGGACACCAGATTTACTTCCCTTAGGAGTATTAGTCAACCAGATGTCTCACACAACAATCCAATTGTTTCCTGGTGGTCGCCATTGAAGCTACATTATTATTCTAGACAATTTAATCATTTGAAATTAAACTTCGCAGCCGACGGGATTAAAACTGAAATCTTAATTCTCTTATTCAAACTCTAGCTTGAAGTCCAGTGTGTTCACATATCGAGTTCACTGAATTCCACTTTGGTCCAGCTTCACATAAATACGTTATCAAAACCATGATTAATGCATTGTAAACTTGATAACTGAAATTATCCACCAAGCAAATACCTCAAGTGATTAAGAGTTTAAAATTGAACATTGTTTTCCTAAGAGCTCGATTTTCAAGGTCAAAACTGAGGATCACTTTTAAAGTTTTACCAACAATCCACCAATTCCTAAGCAAAGGTAGGAAGTAGATCATAGAATGCAAAGGACCTGTGGTAGTTACTAAGTCTCTGATCTGCAACACCTTTGCATCCATTTGATGTCCAGAGCAAGCTGGTTGATATAAGTGTACTGAGAGGGACAAATTATGCATACGCTGGAAGTCGTGAGCAACTCACACACCCTGCTCCTTTCCCTCCATAGATGTTGCCTAACCTGCTGAGTTTCTCCAGCATTTTGTATGTGTTGTATTGACTGAGAGCTGTTTTAGCTTCTGAGCTCCATTTGTGGGCAACAGGTGATTCATATTGGGAGTAGGAAGGGAAAGAGGGAGGAAAGTTCAAAGCTCGAAGTATATATATTATCAGAGTATGTATACCATGTACAACCTTAAGGTTCATCTCCTTGCAGGCAGCCATAATACAAAGAAACGCAATAGAATTCACAAAAAAACCCACACCAAGGGCAGTCAAACATCCCATGTGTGAAAAAAGAAATAGTAAATCACGCAAACAATTAAAAAGTAAACCAATAATGCACCAAACATGAACATCAGAGTCCCTGAAAATAAGTCCTCAGCCACGGAGCCAGTTTAATGCTGCAGCTGGCCCATCCACAGCCATGGAGCCAATGCCTTACCGTGTAGTGAGCTGAACAGCGGTTTCTCCTTCACCCACAGTCTTGACAACTTGATTTTCTTAAGCTTAAGTTCGCTAAACCTCAGTTCATTTTCCACTCTTGGGCCCAGGCCCCCCTGCTTCAATCCAGCCCGAAGTCGGCTCCTGCAATGGCCATCACAGCTGTACCTGCATTCTTGAGAGTCCAGTTCAGCAAATACTTCAGGATACCACAAAAACTCCAGGTTTTTGGTGTAGCTGGTCAAGGACTACATCTGCAGCATGCTACCACCCACACTGGACCCCCTACAGACGCAACCGAGCGACAGATGACACTCTGTGGCGCTCTCACAACAGCCATAACTCTACACACCATCCATACACATCTGGAGAAGAGGGATGCTTATGTGAGCATGCTGTTCTTGGACTATAGTTCAGCATTCAACACCATAATTCCCTCCAGGCTTGACAAGAAGCTCAGAGACCTCAGCCTTCACCCTGCCTTGTGCAGCTGGATCCTGGACTTCCTGTCAGATCACCGGCAGGTGGTAAGAGTGGGCTCCCTCACCTCTGCCCCTCTGACCCTCAACACAGGAGACCCTTCAGGGCTGTGTCCTAAGCCTCCTCCTTTACTCTCTGTATACCAATGACTGTGTCACCACCCACAGCTCCAATTTGCTAACTAAATTTGCTGATGTTACTACATTGTTTGGTTTCAAATAATAATGAGGCAGCCTACAGAGAAGAAGTCATCACCCTGTCACAATGGTGTCAAAAAACAATCTCTCCCTCAATGTTGCAAAAAAAAAGCAGCTAGTTGTGGACTACAGGAGGAATGGAGACAAGCTAAGCCCTATTGACATCAATAGATCTGGGTTTGAGAGGGTGAACAACGTTAAGTTCCACAGCATACACATCATTGAGGATCTCACGTGGTCTGTACATACCGGTGTGTGGTGCGAAAAGTACAACAGTGTCTTTTTCACTTCAGACGGTGGAAGAAGTTTGGCATGAGTCCCCAAATCCCAAGGACTTTCTATAGGGGCACCATTGAGAGCTGACTGGCTGGCTGCATCACTGCCTGGTGTGGGGACTGTACTTCCCTCAATCACGAGGCTCTGTAGAGAGTGGAGCGGACAGCCCAGCACATCTGTAGATGTGAACCTCCCACTATTCAAGACATTTACAGAGACAGGTGCGTAAGAGTCTGAAGGATCATTGGGGACCTGAGTCACCCCAACCACAAACTGTTCCAGCTGCTACCATCCAGGAAACGGTACCACAGCATAAAAGTCAGGGCCAACAGGCTCCAGGACAGCTTCTTCCACCAGGCCATCAGGCGGATTAATTCACGCTAATACAACTGTATTTCTATGCTATATTGACTGTCCTGTTGTACATACTATTTCTTATAAATCATTATAAATTGCACATTGCACATTTAGACAGAGATGTAAAGATTTTTACTCCTCATGTATATGAAGGATGTAAAAAAATAAAATAAATTAAATTCATACAGATGGTTCAAAAGCACACCTCCCAAAGGGAAATTACAGGCTGAAGATTGCAATGATCATTGTGCAGAAAAAGTACATTTAGTAGAATAGTTAGTAGTTTTGTTAGTTCTGTGCAAACGTCACTGTTTATCTCCAGCACAATCTTGGAAAGATCATAAAATGAGCTGTGCTTTCTGCTTCCAATTTGCATGTTCAGGAACTAACAGTGGAGATGAGAATGTGATCGAGCCATATTGTCATTCTCAAATCCAAGTTCAATCTGGAAACAAATGCTAGTTTTGACCTCTCAATGGAACGGACCTTGCCGGCTTTGACTGTTCGGTCTGGTATGGGGGTGGGGTGGAGGCTACAGCACAGGATCGACAGAAGCTGTAGAGAGTTGTAAACTTAATCAGCTCCAAAATGGACGCTAGCCTCTGTAGATTTTATTCTCTATTATTATTTATTGCCTTGTATTGCTGCCGCAAAGTCAACAAATTTCAAAACATATGCCGATGACATTAAACCTGATTCTTTTCAAATTTGGAAACCTTGGCATTCAGCAGTTGACTCTACGAGTCATAAAGTTACACACCAGACAAACAGGCCATTTGGCCCAACTCTTCCATGCTGACCAAGGTACCTACTTAGATTCATTCCATTTGCCTGCAGTTGGCCCATATCCCTTAAATCCTTCAATATTCAAGATTGTTTAATGTCATTTCCAGTATGTAATTGTAAAGGAGAATGAAATAATTGTTACTCCAGATCCAATACAGCACAAAAAAACAACAAATTAAAGAACACAATAATAAAAAATGCAATGAACACACAGTAAATACATAAGCTTGCTTACATTTCCTATCCAAGTACCTGCTCAAATAACTTTTAAACATTGTAATTGTTCCTCCCTCCACCAATTCCTCTAACACCCCATTCCATAAATCCTCCAATTCTGTCTGAAATACTTGCTCTTCAGATTTCCTTTAACTATTTCCCTTCTCACCTCAAATGTATGCCCTCTTGTTTAGGCACTTTGGAACTCATGTATGCATTTTGAAGCTTATAGAGCACTGTGCAAAAGTCCTAGGTATACATATAGCTAAAGTGCACAGTGTTCCTTTAACCATGTCCATAGACTACCAGAATATTGTGCAATCAGGGAGATACAGCACTGTGCAGAAGTCCCAGGCACACTCGATTGTTTATACAGTTTCAGATGATATGGCCTCCACAGAGCCTTGATCTGAACTGTGGCAAGTTCTCCAAGATGCTTTGAACAGCCGATCAGCCGATTTTCTTACAAAACTGCACGACAGTGTACCTGAGAGAACTGATGAAGTTTTAAAGGCAAAGGATGGTCACAGCAAATATTGATTTAGTTTTTACTGTTTACTGCTCTTGCTAATAATCCTTTTAACATTTAGAAACTTTTCAATTCATTATTTTTGAACGCATCTTCGCTTTACAGAATACATTTTACATGTGCGAAAGACTTTTGTATAGCACTGTAGGTCCATTACAATTGACTAGCAGCATTGGGTTGTAAACTTCTGCAAAATGGTGTGTTGCTTTACCAACATAGGGTTAATGACAAACAGCAAAAGCTCTTCATTTCTTATGTGGAGACACTGGCAAATTGATTGTGACAATATTTAGAAAAATGATCACAATGTCTTTGCAGACCAAGATCCTTTTTTGTCAAGCAGTTCTATTCTGCCAACTTTTCTAAACTCCATCGTCAAGGATAAACAACAGTTGACTCAATGAGTTGAGGATAGATTTTCAATTTACCCTCTGTAGCCCTGGTCAAGGCAGTGCCAGTTCATCCCCTTAAATCAATAGGTACTTGAACAATGCAAATTGAGTACATTGTTCAAGCAGGATCATACAGTTCCATTGTGTGGCTGGCTGTTTTAAAAGGCCTGTTATTTATTTATTCAGATACAGTGCAGAATAGGTCCTTACAGCCCTTCGAGCCACACCATGCAGTTTCCCCCCTATTTAATCCTAGCCGAATTACAGGATCACCTTCGCTCTGTCTGCCAGAAAAACTGGGATCTCCCAGTGGCCACTTCCCATTCCCATTCTGACATGTCAGTCCATGGCTTCCTCTACTATCACAATGAGGCCACACTTAGGTTTGAGGAACAACATCTTGTATTCCATTTGGGTAGCCTCCAACCTGATGTTATGAACATTGATTTCTTGAACTTCTGGTAATGATCCCCTCTTCCCCTTCACCATTCCCCATTCCCATTTCCCTCTCTCACCTTATCTCCTTACTTGCCCATCACCTCCTTCTGATGCTCCTCCCCTTTTCTTTCTTCCATGGTCTTCTGTCCTCTCCTATCAGATTCCCCCTTCTCCAGCCCTGTATCTCTTTCACCAACCAACTTCCCAGCTCTTTACGTCATCCCTCCCCTTCTCGATTTCACCTATCACCTTGTGTTTCTCCCTCCCTTCCCCATCTTTTATATCTACTCCTCATTGTTTCTTCTCCAGTCCTGCCAAAGGTTCTCACCCCAAAACATAGACTGTACTAAATGGACAGGTACGTGGATTGGAAAAGTTTAGAAGGCCGATGAGCCAAAAATTTGCAAATAGGACGAGCTTGAATGACCCACCTTGGTTGATATGGACCAGTTGGTCTTTGGACGTGGTTCTATGAAGTATGACTCTAAACGGACACTGAGAAGTATATTGAGGAGTCAGTATTTCTTTTTTTTAATTTGGAGATACAGTGCAGAACAAGCTTTTCTGGCCCAACAGCAACCCAGGTATTTCACCCTAGCCTAATCACAAAACAATTTACAATGACCTACTAACAGGTACGTTTTCAGATTGTGGGAGGAAACCCACACACACACGAGAAGAATTTACCAACTTTCTTACAGAGAACCTTGGAATTAAACACCGAACTCCAATGTCCCAAGCTGTAATAATGTTGCACTGACTGCTACTCTACTGTCGTGCCCCATGGTATGACTTTATGATTCTAAATGGACACTGAGAGGATTTAGTAAGTAGCTGTAGATGGTTTAGTAACTGGAATGGTGGTAAATAGGAGTCTAGTAAGCAGTAATAACACAGACAACTTGCATCAGGATAATAGACGGATGAGTAATTTCTTGACATGAGCCAATTAAAATGAGCTTTTCGCACAATATGCCCATGCAGGCAAACGTGGGGTTACGGGGCTCAGCAGTAGCGAGAATTTAATGCAGAGCAAAACAATTGCTTAATGTGTTTCCTGTTCCTTCTGTCTGACAAGCAGACAGGAAACAAAAGGCTGAGTAAGTCAACTACTCCATTGCAAACACAAAACATAGAGAGAGAGAGAAAAAAATAGGTGGAAAACACATCACTGCTGCATGGTTTCACATTGTATTTCCATCCAGGCTTAAATGGAACTGCTTGTGTAGTAAATAACGCTCTGATAATGGAAACATCTGACAGCTGAATGTGAACGTGCTTCGAGTAAGGCTGAGGGATTCTGAGGGGGGAGGTGTTGGGAAATAGTGCCAGAGAGTAAAGGGACAGAATGAGGCCACTCGGTAGACTGTGTACGTAACTCACACACAATACAAAGGTAACAGTACCACAAATAAATTAATAAATAATAAGGTACATTTATGACGCAAGTTCAAAAGTAAAGAGAATAACGCTGCTGGCGCATCTTACATGGTGAGACCTGCGTGGTGTCAAGGAGTTCGGGGAAGAAGATGTTTCCCATCCTAATAGTCCTTGTTCTGAAGAAGGGTCTAGGCCTGAAAGGGTATCTCACTGTTCTTGTGCTCGACTTAAGCATCAGAGGCATGTAGATTTAGGGAACATGCAGGACACAAATTATACAAGACAGCGAAGGAAAAAAGACTGACAAGTTAGACATTAGTGCAAAAAAAACACGTTTCCATCTTCAGTCCTAGCAATATGCTCATGAATTTTCTCCCTCTCTCCTACCTTATGCCATCCTTCCTGGACCTCGAATGGCAGCTGTTCCCCAACCATATCGGAGCTATCACCCTGCGACCAGACATCGCCCTTGTGTCTGAGTCTACCAAGCAAGTGGTGATGCTGGAGCTGACAGTCCCGTGGGAAGATCGCTTGGCAGAGGCCTTTGAAAGGAAGCTCTCCAAGTACACAGGACTGGTCAGCAACTGTCAGCAGGCTGGATAGAGAGCGAGGTGTCTCCCAGTGGAGGCTGGATGTAGGGGATTCGCAGCCCGTTCCTTAGCCAGAGCCTTCAGTAATTTGGGCATCGAGGGAGAGAGGAAGAGGAGAGCCATCTGCAGTACCACCGATGCGGCAGAGAGGGCCTCAAGATGGCTGTGGCTCAAGAGAGGGGAGCCATGGAGTCATGTGTAGTTAGCCATCTGGACACAATCTGGGGTCTGATCAGCCCCGGCTGGGTCACCTGGACGAGGGTGTATGATGTTGAAAGACCTGAAACACCCGATGATTCCAGGAACATCACTGAAGATGTGTCCAGAGGCATCAGTAGATGTATCTACACAGCTGCAAGTGCTGCTTCTCTTCTACCATTTGTATCTTGAACCAGCCTGTACAATCCTAATCAGGACTGCTACACCTAATCAGAACGATGCCTCAGTATATCAACACTATGAATCAGAATCAGAAACAGGTTTAATATCACTGGTATATGTCATTAAAAATTTGTTGTCTTCATAGCAGCAGTACATCGCAATAGTTAGTAAGAGTAAAAAACTGTGAATTACAGTAAATACATATATTAAGTAGTTAAATTAAATAAGTACAACAAAAATAAAAATAGAGAAGTAGTGAGGTAGTGTTCATGGGTTCAGTGTCCTTTCAGAAATTGGATGGCAGAGGGGAAGAAGCTGTTACTGAATTGTTGATTGTGGGCTTCGTGCTTCTTGCCTCCTTCCTGATAGTAGCAATGAGAACAAGGCGTAACCTGGATGATGAGGGTCCTTAATGATGTATGCCACCTTTCGGAGGCATCGCTCCTTGAAGATGTCCTGGATAATACGAAGGCTAGTGCCCGTGATGGACCTGACTAAGTTTCCAGCTCTCTGAAGCTTATTTCGATTCTGTGCAGTAGTCTGCCCCCCTCTCCTCCCATACCAGACAATGATGCAGCTAGTAAGAACACTGCATGGTACATCTATAGAAATTGGTGAGTGGCGACATTCCACATCTCCTCAAACCTCTAATGAAATATAGCTGCTGTCATGCCTTCTTTATAGCTGCATCAATATGTTGGGCCCAGGTTAGATCGTCAGAGATGTTGACACCCAGGAACTTGAAATTACCCACTCTTTCCACTTCGAGTCCCTCTATGATAACTGGTGTGTGTTCCCTCGACTTACCCTTTCAGAAGTCCGCAGTCAGTGCTTTGGTCTTATTGATGTTTGACCACTTTGCATTGATAGGGACTTCGATATTTTTATTCCTGTTATGTTCTATCATATAATTCTTAAGGTTTGCTTTTTTAGTGAATATTGTGGATCTGATGCTATTTGCCTAAGAAGTTGCTGCAAGATCTTTATTGCACCTGTGTTCCTCTCTCACCGCCACAAGCAATCACAGGAGCATCTGTGTGAGCAACATCCTGAGACTGCAGCTGAAATTATGTCACTTTGCGGAAAGCAGATCCCTGTCTTCACTTGACAAAGTAGATAAACAAGGAAAAAAATAGTAGAATTTTGTCAGAAAACCACTTTCACTCAGCAGCTTACTTCACACAGAATAACTGAGAACTCGCAGAGAAATAAAAGCCAGAACTAAATTGGACATTTAACAGCTCAGTCCCAGGTGCCAGCAAGCCGAAAGGGATGACAAAACATCACGGAGAATCTAACTCAGGTAAAATGCTCTCAGATCTGAGAGAGACTCCTGGAGAAATCTCAGCAAAGTGGAAGAGTGTCAACAAGCCGAGAGGCTTTCAAAGAAAGCAAGGCCAATGGGGAAAGATTTGTGAGACTTGTTGTTTCTGTGACAAGGCACAGTCACTAGTCCTGCAGAAAAGCAATTGATTTATTTTATTTGAGTGACTCGGAGTGGAATAGGCCCTTCTGGTCGTTCGAGCCACACTGCCCCAGTAACCCACAACCCTGACTAACCCTAACCGAATCACAGGACAATTTACAATGACCAATAAACCTACCTGGTATGTCTTTGGACTATAGCTGACCCAGAGAGTACTCATGCATTCTATGGGGAGGACATACAAAGCCTCCTTACAGAACAGCACCGGAATTAAACTCTGAACATTGGAGTAACCCGAGCTGTAATAGCTAATTGCTACACTACCAATTATAGTGGCACCTCAGGATGGTTATTAGACCAGAACAGGCTCCTAGATGGACTGAAATGATCTTTGGCACCTTGGTTGTACCTCCTCATTCTGCAATGACAGCCAGATCAAGTATGAGAAAAGGAGATTACTGGAGATGCTGAAATTTGAAATAATAATAGAAGGCAGTGACACAAGAGGCTGGACCTACACACAAGATGTTGGAGAAGCTCAGAGGATCAGGAGCATCTGTGGAGAAAAATAAACAGTTATCTTGGGTCCAGATGAAGGATCTCCACCAAAGCTGTTGACTTGCGATTTCACTCCACAGCTGCTGCCTGACCCGCTGAGCTCCTCTTACACAAGGGTCCTCAACCTTTTTTATGCCATGGACCAATACCATTAAGCCAGGGTCCAAGAACCCCAGGTTGGAAACCCCTGCTCTAGCATGTTGTGTGTCACTAGGAACAGAGATCAGTAAAAACAAAGAGTGCCTGAGACACCCAGTGGATTGTGGAGAGGGAGATCCAGCCAATTCTTCAGGTTAACGATCCTCAATAACTCTATTGTGTTTCTTTGCATCTACTGTGAAATTCACACAGGAAAATGAATCTCAGAGTAGCATCTGGTGACACATATGTACTTTGATAATAAATTTACCGATGACTCAAACATGAGCTCCACTCCATTGTTTCCACTGAGGTTTGGTGGGACTACAACTGGTGGTCATGAGTTAAAGGTGAAAGGTCAAATGTTTAAGACAAACATGAGGGGTAACTTCTTCTCTCAGAGGGCTGTGAGAGTGGAACTGCAAATGGTGGATGTGAGCTTGATTTCAACGTTTAAGAGAAGTTTAGATTTATATGGTTGGGAGGGTTATAGATGGCTAAAGTCCGTGTGCAGATTGATAGGAGGAGGCAGTTTAAATTGTTCAATATGGACTAGATGGTCGAAAGGGTCTGTTTCTGTACTTTACTTTTCTATGACACCATGACTGCTTCCCCCTCCACAGATGCTGTCCGACATGCTGAGTATTCCCGTCAAGAACATGAGTCGAATTGTAAATCGCAATGTTTGCTTCCGTGAATTATGTGCAGATGGGAGAGTGAACTCTCCACACTGCATTTTCAGGGGTCTATCTGGTGCTCATTTCCTTTCCTCAGACAAATAGTTATCTAAGATCTTGCCCCATAAATCTATGGAGCAGATCACAGCAAGTACCACAGATGAAATGTAGAATTCTGAAACTATAGAAATAGTATTCAAGAGATTTGTTAACTGTTTCTCTTGCATCAAGCTTCATACCATTAAGCTACATTGATCAGCTGTAGTCAGACTCTGCGGCTAATAAACATACTTCAGTATCAATGCTGAGATGTTGGTAGTGATACCCTGTCAAAGCAACTCCTCTTATTTGCTTTCATCATGACTTGAATCTCTAGTAGTTGCAGTGTGATTACTTAATGTTCTCCAAAGGGTTTGTCTATTGGTGGGATGGCCGATCTGGGATCAATAAGACTGGTATTTAGGGTGTATCCACTTAATGGAGGTGTCTGTGTATGACTTCGATTAGCATGGGGAGGCTGATGTATGGGAGGTTACCACACGACCTTTGACAGATTAGTGTCAGGGTCCAGTGGCATAGAGTGCATGACAACTGGGGAGCCTTCACTACTGCAGTCTTCATCTGTCTTCAACACATCAACCCTATTGACCTGTGCAACTTCTTTGAAGGATCAATAATCTGGACCCCAAGATTCCTCTGTTCCTCCACATTGCCAAGAATCCTGCCATTAGCCCTGTATTCTGCCTTCACATTCAACCTTTTAAAATCAATCATTTCATAATTTCCTTGGTTGAAATCCAATTGCCACTTCTCACCCCAGTTCTGCATCCATCAATGTCATTGTGCAAACTATAACCCTCCACAATATCCACAAGTCCACCAACCTTCATGTCATCTGCAAACTTACTAGCCCACTGCATCCAGAGATACCGGCCACTTGACAGACGCACTGCCACCTGGCTGGTCGGAGGACACACCACACGCCAATCAGTATTTGGTCCCTCCCAACTAATCAATGCACACCTAAATTATTGGTCACCTTAATTGGATTATCTCGCCCAGACCCAAGCTATAAAAGGTGAGACATGTGCCTGGCTCGCTCTCTCTTACAGACCACCTCATTGAAGGTAAGTGCATTGATTTATGTTTGGGAAGGTTTATCGTTTGTCCTGGTAAGGGAGCCGCAGCTATCCAAGGTCAAGGGGGATAGCTGTCGTGCTTTTCCCTTGTTCTTTGTATGTGTAACTGTACCCTGTCCCCACACCACTTTCTGTGTATTGTACAGCCGACCCGACCTTCCCCACACGTGTTAACCCTAAGTGTTTTTTGTTAGAATATTGTAGTTGCTTGTGTTGACCCGACTTCCCCTTGTAAATAAATTCCTTAGTATTAAAACTATGTGTGTCCAGGCCTCTGCTGTTGAGACTCAAAGAACCAGTTATTTTCCATCACAACACTCCCACGCTTCCACTTCCTCATCCAAATTATTTATAAAAAATCGCAAAAAGCACACTTCACAAAACAGATCCCTGTTGAATACCACTGTTCACCAACCTCCAGACAGCAGATACCATCTCGTTGGCTCTTCACTCAACCCTAAAACATCTGGACAGCAAGGATACAGACACCAGAAGGCTCTTTATCGACTAGAGCTCGGCATTCAATACCATCATCTCATCAAAATTAATCATTAAGCTTCAAGATCTTGGTCTCAATACCTGCTTATACAACTGAATCCTAGAATTCCTCACTTGCAGATTCCAATCAGTCTGTCGGTAACAACAGAATCTCCAATAGCGCAGATGTACTACAAGGCTGTGTGCTTAACCCCCTGTTCCACTGGTTTATGGCGAAGCACAGCTCCAAGGCCTTATTCAAGTTTACTGATGACACCTCTGCCATTGGCTGCGTCGAAGGAAGTGATGAATCAGCATATAAGAGGGATATTGAAAATCTGGTTGAGTGGTGTCATAACAACCTCTCACTCGATGTTAGCAAGACCAAGGAGCTGATGATTGACTTCAGAGGTCCATGAGCCAGTCCTCATTGGAAGATCAGAGGTGGAAAGGGTCAGCAACTTTAAATTCTGCCACTTATTATTTCAGACGACCTGTCCTGGGCCTGGTACGTAAGTGCAATTATGAAGAAAGCATGACAGTGCTCCTACTTGCTTAGGAGATTGCATAGACTCAGAATGACATTGAAAACTTTCACAAACTTCTGCAAGTGTGCATTGGAGAGTGCTTTGACTGGCTGCACCATAGCACGGTATGGCAACACTAATGCCTTTGAATGGAATGGTGACGTATACAGGTATATACTGAGAGAGTAAATTTACTTTGAACTTTAATTGATCTTGGGTTAGCTTAAAAGGTAGTCACAACATTGTGGGCTGAATGGCAGAATGTTCAATTTATAAAACATCTTCAGAAGATTTTTATGCACTTCCAATAGATTCTATGATTCCAATGGATTTTATGCATTCTACGAGCACCAATGGAATTTATTTCAGAAGAAGAGTATAATGTGAAAATCCAGCCATCGATGAATATTCAAGCAAAGTGCTTTCGATTTTTCCTCTTCTGTGAAACAATGGTTTGGGAAAATATTCATAATCCTGCAATATGGACATGAATTTGATGAATGGATGTTGCAACAGAATGGTGCAATCAAACATAGAATGGATCCAAGTGACATTAAACATGGTGTTGCAACTGTCACCATGGTGACTGCTTGTGGTGATGTGCCAAAGGGTCCCTCGACTGAGCTTTGAGTAAAAGAGAAACAATTATGCAAACACAGGCTCTTTCGTTCATTTAATGTCGACCCTAATGGGGTAATACATTTGACCATGGGGAATGAGAATGATAGAATCTATAAGAATTGGGACAAAGGGAGTGTAGATGGGGGGGTTGATTGGTGCAGACAGTCGTAATGATGGCAATTTAAAAATGCCATTGAAAGAATCAGAATCAGGTTTATTATCACCGGCATGTGACGTAAAATTTGTTAACTTAGCAGCAGCAGGTCAATAATAATAACTATTAGCAATAAATAAATAAATAAAATAAAACATAATAATTAATAAACCAGTAAATCAATTACATATATTGAATAGATTTTTTTTTAAACTTTCAAAAACAGAAATACAGTATATTAAAAAAAAAGAGGTAGTGTCCAAAGATTCAATGTCCATTTAGGAATCAAATGGCAGAGGGGAAGAAGTTGTTCCTAAATTACTGAGTGTGTGCCTTCAGGCTTCTGTACCTTCTACCTGATGGTAACAGTGAGAAAAGTGCATGCCCTGGGTGCTGCAGGTCCTTAATAATTGTCGCTGCCTTTCTGAGACACCACTCCCTGAGTCCTGGGTACTGGGTACTTTGTAGGCTAGTACCCAAGATGGAGCTGACTAGATTTACAACCCTCTGCATGTTCTTTCAGTTCTGTGCAGTAGCCCCTCCAAACCAGACAGTGATGCAGTCTGTCAGAATGCTCTCCATGGTACAATTATATAAGTTTTTGAGTGTATTTGTTGACATGCCAAATCTCTTCAAATTCCTAATAAAGTATAGCCGTTGTCTTGCCTTCTTTATAACTACATCAATATGTTGGTTGTTGCTGCAGCACCCCTCCACTAGTTGGCATATCTCACTCCTGTACGCCCTCTCGTTACCACCTGAAACTCTACCAACAATGGTTGTATCGTCAGCAAATTTATAGATGGTATTTGAGCTTTGCCTAGCCACACAGTCATGTGTATATAGAGCGTAGAGCAGTGGGCTAAGCACACACCCCTGAGGTGCGCCAGTGTTGATCGTCAGCAATGAGGATATGTTATCACCAATCCGCAAATTGTAGTCTTCCAGGTAGGAAGTCGAGGATCCAATTGCAGAAGAAGGCACATTGGCCCAGGTTCTGCAACTTCTCAATCCAGGCCAATGGGAGTAGTGTGTGGCCTTTTATATTTTGGTGAGACCCGACGCAAACTGGGAGACCGTTTCGCTGAACACCTCCGCTCTGTCTGCCAGAGAAAGCAGGATCTTCCAGTGGCCACATTTTTTTTATTTTATTGTGTTTTCAAATAGTTACAGAATAAAAGTGTGTGAAAAAGAAAATATGTGTTACCCATCCCCCCTCCCCTTAACCCCTCCCCCCTAACATCCCTATTGAAAGATATTTTAATCCCATTCCCATTCTGCTATGTCTATCCATGGCCTCCTCTACTGTCAAGATGAATCCACACTCAGGTTGGAGGAACAAAACCTTATATACCGGCTGGGTAGCCTCCAACCTGATGGCATAAACATTGACTTTTCTAACTTCCGTTAATGCCCCTCCTCCCCTTCTTACCCCCATCCTTGATATATTTAGTTTTTTTCCCCCCTCCTCTTTTTCTTCTCGCTCTCTGCCCATCACTCTGCCTGCTCTCCATCTCCCTCTGGTGCTCCCCTCCCCCTTTCTTTCTCCCTAGGCCTCCTGTCCCGTGATCCTTTCCCTTCTCCAGCTCTGTATCCCTTTAGCCAATCACCTTTCCAGCTCTCAGCTTCACCCCACCCCCTCCGGTCTTCTCCTATCTTTTCGCATTTCCCCCTCCCCCTCCTACTTTCAAATCTCTTACTATCTTCCCTTTCAGTTAGTCCTGACGAAGGGTCTCAGCCCGAAACGTCGACAGTGCTTCTTCCTATAGATGCTGCCTGGCCTGCTGTGTTCCACCAGCATTTTGTGTGTGTTGCTTGAATTTCCAGCATCTGCAGATTTCCTCGTGTTTGCTTTTTAAGAATGTTCTGTGGGCAGCCCACAAGTGTTGACACACATTCCAGTGCCAACACAGCATGCCCACAATGTTCAGTTAAAGCACCAACGCTCTCAAGTCTGGTGAGACTAATGCTAAAAAGCAAAGAAGGGGTTAATCTTGGTGGCACGAGAGACCACAGATGAAGCATTCTGGAACACCACCCAAAGGGCTCGAGGAACTCAATGGTTCAGCTGCATCCACGGAGGGACAGACACAAAATGAGGCAGGAACTAAGCAAGTCAGGCAGCATCTCCAGAGAGAAATACACAGTCAATGTTGGTTCAAGTCAAGATCTTTCATCCAGCAATCCAGCAACACATGTATATAAGTACAGTACTGTGCAAAAGTATTTACTCTTACTTTCAGAGTACAGAGATAGAAAAAAATGTGCAGTACTCTGCAAAAGACGCACATATACGGTATAAGCTAGGGTATGCAGTATCGTAGTAATTTTATGTATCGCACTGTGCTGCTGCTGTTGCAAAAACAAATAATTAATGACATATGTCAGTGATGATAAACTTGATTCTGATGTGGGTCTCAATTGTGAACTGAGAGTGGGAAGGGGATCGGGAGAGGGGAATCACGGTTGGGAAGAGAGGGGATGACGGGGGGAGAGAGTGGGAAGGACTAGAGACCTTCTGTAATGATCAATAAAGTTACCATTTGGAATCAAATTTCCAAATTGAGCTTGGTGACTCAGGGCAAGGTGTGTCTGCAAGCGGCAAACCCTGCAGTGGCAATCCTTCTGTGCCACCTGCCCCACACCTTCCACAGCGCTGCCCCCTTGCCATTCCCAACATCCTTTGCTTCCACAAGAATTATAAACTTGCTCTCTGGTCTATTTGGCAGGCGCCTACTGTATTTGCACAGTACCAGATGTGTGTATATACACACAGTATATGTACATACACAGTGGATTCCTGTCAATTGTGTCATCGGAGAATCAGAACAGCCAACAGTCGCTTATTTGGGACAGCTCTCAAAGTACAAAAACTAATGAAGAAAATAGCTCAAAATCCCTTTGTTTACTTGGGACACTAAGTGTTTAATTAGGACAAGAGAAAAGTTTCTAACTGGTATCAGTTGTGCACACTTGTGTGGCAGTTAGACACAACACCATGCTTAGAGCGAACAGTTTTAAAATGTTGTTGTGTGTGTTTGTGTTCAAAATGCAGTGATTTTTGTCACTGATAGTTACTGTGAAATAAGCCATAAGCCAATTTTGATCTGTTTTGCTGACTTCCATTTCAAACATTCAGGCTTAGAGATGCCATAACTGGCCTGGAGTGAAAACTGATTTCACAACTTTAACAAGCTAGGATCACAAAGAATTTGAAACGGATAGACAATTATCTTGAATACTACCATGAAAATAAAGATATGGAGGATGCAATCATTGAAAGCATTGTGTGAAGGCAGTCTGCAGTAGGTACCTTCACTGACTTTGTTTCTTCATTGACTTCATTTACAGTCAATCAAAAGAACACGGCAGCATACACTGGATGAATTCCAGTGGAACTAATTTCATTAGGAAATAATACTGTACTGTAGTAGTATTGGCAGTATTCTAATTTGTTCTATATTTAATTTAAATACACAATTTATTACTCAGTTAAATGCTAGTTAATCTTTTTTATACTCTTAATTATTTCAATGAAACTTCAACTAACTGGAGTGGCTCGTTAACTGGTCCAAAATGTACTGGTCCCGATGTGACCCAATTAACCAGAACCCTTGGGGGGGGGGGGGGGGGGGGGTGTGTGTGTGTGTGTGTGTGTGTGTGTGTGTGTGTGTGTGTGTGTGTGTGTGTGTGTGTGTGTGTGTGTGTGTGTGTGTGTGTGTGTGTGTGTGTGTGTGTGTGTGTGTGGTCTATAATATATATACATACACACACATGCATACATATCTACAGAAATAGGTATATATTTGGAAACAGAAAACCTACAGCACAATACAGGCCCTTCGGCCCACAAAGTTGTGCCGAACATGTCCCTACCTTAGAAATTACTAGGCTTCCCCATAGCCCTCTATTTTTCTAAACTCCATGTACCTATCCAGAAGTCTCTTAAAAGACCCTGTCATATCTGCCTCCATCACCGTTGCCGGCAGCTCATTCCATGCACTCACCATTCTCTGAGTAAAAAACTTACCCCTGATATCTCCTCTATGTCCTCCCCAGCACCTTAAACCTGTGTCCTCTTGTGGCAACCATTTCAGCCCTGGGAAAAAGCCTCTGACTATCCACACGATCAATGCCTCTCATCATCTTGTACACCTCTATCAGGTCACCTCTCATCCTCCGTCGCTCCAAGGAGAAAGGCCGAGTTCACTCAACTAGGCCAAGTTCACTCAACTAAGATTTTTGCAAGATTTAACCAAAAACTTCCATCCTTGACCATGTTATTGATCACATCTCATAATATCTACAGAATATTGTCTGATTCTTAAGAAAATGAGGCTTTCTTTGAAAAATTCTATTATACTGAAGTTTGAAATGATAAGTGATACCATTTTAATATATATAATGTAAAATAATGTTTATCCTTCTGGTGTGAGCTTTTAATCAAAGGCATTAAACCTTCATCAATGTTAAATGGATGGATGTTTAAACAACACGGGAAAGCAGATGTCATTTGATTGATTTTTATATCTCTACTTGATCCACAGTCCTCTCAATCTGTTCAACCTGTTAATATCGCAACTGAAAATAAGTTATGTCCAAACTTTTAAAATTTGTAAACTTTCTCCCCGGGGCTTGTTTGCAGGGTTAAGTGAATCTGCCCTTCTTCCTGATGTGTGTTTCTAAGTGAGTCTGTGTGCACGAGTGGGTGTGAGAATAAATGTTAATGGCTGAAAATTATGCTCCTGTCATTTTGGTCCAGTTGAACCATGTTCAGATGCATCTTTTCAGAATCAGAATCAGGATCAGGAATATTATCACTGACATTTGTCATTAAGTTTGTTTTTTTGTGGCAACAGTACTGAGCAATACATAAAATATACAGTACTATAAATTACAGTTAGAAATGTATATTAATAAATTTGTGCAAAACGAGAGCAAAAATAGTGAGGTAGTATTCATGGGTTCATTGGCCATTTGAAAATCTGATGGCAAGGGGAAGAAAATATTCCTAAACCATTGAGTATGGGTCTTCAGATTCCTGTACCTCCTCTTTGATGCTAGTCATGAAAAGAGGGGAACAAGAATTCTTTCGCAGAATTTTTCATGTTGCTGCTCAATGCATATTTTTAATTCATTTGAAATTGTTCAGTTTTATTTTGCTGTAATCAAGTATATAGGGATGGAGACTGCAGTTCTTCAGGGGATTAAGATCTTAATATATAACTCAGAATATATATTCAGCCTCCTGCACTTCTGTTCCTTAAGTTACAGGACCTGGTTGGTGAAGCTCATTCCATTCATTAAGCATATAATCTAAGTGGACACTTCTGTGCCCCATGGGAGATAAACATCATTTCTGGCATAATACCTCCAAGAGGACCACAACCTTGTCATAGGATTTGGAGGTTTGCATGCTTCAATGAACTGGAGAGCAATGTAGGCTAAAGTCAGGGCATTGTGCTTTGGCTCTTGGTATGGCCACCCATGCCAAACCGGTCAAAGGGTAGAGGCCAGACTAAGAGTGGTCCACCTGTCCTCTAGGTTTGAGAATTCAGCTCAGGGCTAACAATGCTGATTGGTAAAACAAAATTGTTACAGAAACAGCAATGAGGAACCCTCTACATCTGAGTGTGACCGTGTTCCTGAGTCTCCAGCTGGGACTAGCATGATTGACAGTAGTGATAACTGAGTGGAAGCTCCTGACACAATGAAGGAAGCCGTGAACACCACCAGAGATGGAGGTGGTGCCCTAAATGCCAGCCATGTAAAGGGCAGTAAATAAGTAAATATGGCATAATTGCAATTTTTATTGACCTGAGCCCATGAGGAGACACTTGAGATTGCAGATGGAGGACTGCAGTGGGCCAAGCAGCCATCGGCAGAGAGAAATGGATAGTCAATGTTTTGGGTTGAGAACTTTCACTTGGAGCAATCTAAGCAAAATCAAACCAGCCAGCAGCATAGTGACATCCGCACCAGACTTTAAGGTGAGTGGTCCAGAGCATGAATCTAGCTAGCTCTTTGCATGCTTTTGATCTGTGCTAGGTTGAGAGTTGAGCTAACAACTTGTCCTTGCAAAAAGCAGACAAAAATGCTAAAGAAAGGGCAAGGTTGCCTCACGATGTGGTACGAGGCGCAGAAAGGAACAACAACAGCAAGCACAGTCAGATAAACATTCTCCGGAAGCCTTGCACTTTCAGTGGGGTTGTCTTTTGATGAAGCTCCAGCATAGTTAACTTCAGTCACCTCCACTCTGAACTGATTCCACAAACATCTTGCTTCATCAATCACTTTCAAAGTTTCTACAACTCATGTTCTCAGAATTATTTATTGATTTGTTTGTTTGTTAAATTATTTATTATTGTATTTGCACAGTTTGTCTCCTTTTGCATATTGGCTGCTTATCAGTCTTTCTGTATAGTTTCTCATTGATTACATGGTATTTCTTTGTTCTACTGTGAATGTCTGCAAGGCAATGAATATCAGGGTAGTATTGATGACATACACGTTCTCTGATAATAAATTTGCTTTGAACTTTATCATTTACTTTGAAGGTGATGCATCTGCCTCTTGATCGCAGATGCTGATACCACTATTTTGATGCAGTGATACTGGCCAAACTCATCTCCCTATCTCCATGGCTTAAAAATTATAGTTTTGTCATCATGGCAATGTTTATGGCTGTTTGCCCGTGCATATTAATTTGCACTGGAGACTGTTTCTGTAATCAGCAAACCATGCATTAGCAATGAAGCTAAATCATATCAAGCCCCAACTGGAGTGTAGTTAAAATCGGGAATTACATTGAACACAAACCACAGCAACAGGCACAATCCACACAAACTTGGACAATAACTAGATTTATACAGAAACATAAAAATATTTCGAACCTTTGATTTGCATTTAAGATGTAATGGGAAAAAAATCAATTAGCGACAGCAATTTTAATACATCACTCTGCAAGCAGTCCTCTGATTTAATGGTTTTCCTTACACAGTCATCTCTGGTTTGCTGCGATTATGACAATTGTTCATGTTGCCTCTTCTTTTTCCAAACATATCTATACCGCAGCTGATGTATGTTAGTTCAACCATTCATCATTTTATATCCAGAGGCAAACTCTTACAAAAAACTGCTTCTCTGATGCAAGGTTGGAAATTAAAGGTTGCAAAGAATGCCAGAACTCCCATTACTTCACTTACATAAGTGGTATTTTATTTATTTTGAGATGCAGCACAGAACAGGCCCTTTGGCCTAACAAGCTGTGCTGCCCAACAGCCGGCCTTTTTAGCAGAGGACATTTTGCAATAGCTAATTAACCTGCTAACCGGTGTGTCTTTACACTGTAGGAAGAAACCGGAGCACCCGGAGAAAACCCACATAGTCACAGGGAGAATGCACAAACTTCTTACAGATGCCATGGAATTGAGCTCCTACACCCCAAGCTGGATGAGTGTTGTGCTCATCGCTACGCTACCCTTATATTGAGGAAGAAATTTCCAAGTATGATCTATGAGATTCCATGGTTCTTACTGGGGGAAAAATCCTGTCAGCGTTTACTGTATGGATAGGGTATTAGTATTGGTTCATTATTGTCACATGTACCAAGATACAGTGAAAATTTTATCTTGAATACAGTTCATACAGATCTATTTATTCATTTATTTTATTTCGAGATACAGTTTGGAACAGGCCCTTCTGGTTCTTTGAGCCATGCCATCTAGCAACCCCCAATTTAACCCTAACATAATCATAATTTATTATGAACAATTAACCTAACAACCAGTACAACTTTGGACTATGGAGAAAATAGGGGCACCTAGAGGTAACCGACATAAACTCGGGAAGGATTATACAAATTTGCTTACGGAGTACACCAGAAATGAACTTCGAACTCTGATGCCCAGAGTTATAATGGCACTAAAGAGCAGCTTCTTGGAGCTCTTCTGTGGAAACAGCTTAAATTCTATCTTTTATGTTTCATTTTTTCCATCTTCAGG
Source organism: Hemitrygon akajei (assembly GCF_048418815.1). NCBI lineage: Eukaryota > Metazoa > Chordata > Chondrichthyes > Myliobatiformes > Dasyatidae > Hemitrygon > Hemitrygon akajei. Next base: position 34,778,486 of record NC_133138.1, on the reverse strand, counting down.
TTGGACGAGTTCTGTCAGTGCCCGTGACTTGCAGCTGCACTCAAACTTCAGTTCTTTACGGCGATGGTTCCCGCTCCCAGGGCTCACCAACTAGCCGCTGCTTGATACCCCCAGGATACGGCCTGGAAGGTGAGTACACCTTCCGGTTTCCGAGGCTCGCAGACCTGTGGATGAGGCATTTCAATGCCAGTGGTGCCAACCGAAGCATCGCAGGAGAAAACGGAATATCGGGAGCAGCATATCATCTGTCGGAGTTCTCTACACTCAGCAAATCACTCTCTATCTCTCCACTTGTGGGGGAGAGTTTGCTGCCGATTCTCAAATCAGAGAACTCAAAAACAGTTACGCGACAGACTTTAACACCGTAATCAATGAGTTGCTTTGTTTTTGTTGGTCTCCCCTCTTGCTGAGTGGCACCTCTCTGCCCCTTCATTATGGACGGAGAGAGCCTGCGGCATGTCAAATTGTTCAGTGAACAATTCGTTTTTCTGTACTACAGATCATGACCTCCCTTGGGGGCTTTGCTTGCTGGGCGGTGGGTGCTGATGCTTCCTGCTGAAATAAGTGGGGTAGAAGAGGGGGAGGGTGATGCTTTGTCGTTGCTTGTGTGTGGGAAGGGTGAGAAGTATGGCTTAGGCGTCCCAACACGTTTACTGTCACATTATTTGGGGTACTCTTCTGTTTTCGTGGATAGTCATTTCATGGTGAAGACCGAGAATTTCAGGTTGTAAACTATATTATATACATTCACTGATATTAAATGGAACTATTGAACTATTGATCTAATAGTGTCACACTAATTGTTACACTACTGTGGTACCCAGTGTTCAGCTTTCTGTTATTGACTACCTTGTTCTACCTCAATGCACTCGTACACAGTGCATTCCTAGGACCAAAAGGGTACAGCTTCAGAAAAGAAGAACAATCCTTTAGAACAGAGATGAGGAGGAATTTCTCTATCCAGAGGAAGGGGAACCTGTGGAATTCATTGCCATGGATGGCTGTGGAGGGTAAGGTATTGGGTATATTTGATACAAAGGTTGATAGGTTTGTAATTAGTAAGGGCGTCAAAGAGAGAATGGGGTTGAGAGAGAGAATAAATCAGCAAGGATGGAATGGCCCCACTCTGTTCCTATTTCATATGGTCTTATGTCGTTCCTATGTAGTTGGTTTAACATTAGTGCACTGGCAAGCTTCCAAGGGTCATATTCAGAATTTTTAAAAACTAACTTGTAAAATAAAGTTGAGTTCAGGATCCCAAATCCGTTATGGAAAGATGTTACGTTAGGGTTTTTTTGGAGTAATTCAGAGACTGTAGCACCTGGATCATCACCTTGATATGGCGGAGAGGCTTGTGAACTCCTGAGATCCTGAGAGCGATGCTGTCTGGAGTTTAGCTCCTGGTAAGGCCAACCTTGGTGGGGGTGGTTCCAGACAAAGAGAAATCCAACCAAGATCTCAGCAGTGGGGCAGGCAGAAGATGATGACACATCACAACGGCAGTGAAAGCAGCAGAATCAGAATGGCTTTATTGCCAGTATGTGAAACATAGCAGAATTGATTGTGGTTCAGTGCCAAGCATAAAACACAGGACAATACCATCATAGGCAACACAATAGCAACCAACAATTTACAAGACAATAGTGCAAACAGCAATGAGCAACCAACAATTAGCAGAACATGTGCAAACATTAATAAACAAACTTAGAAAAATGTGAACATACAGTACTGTGCAAAAGTCTTATATATCGCTAAGGTGCCCAAGACTTTTGCACAGTACCATAGTAATTTTATGCATTGCACTGTACTCCTGCAGCAAAAAAAAAACAAAATTTCATGACATGTGTGAGTAATGTTAAACCTGATTCTGATATGGGCTTCTATTGGACTAAAAGGGGGAAGGGAGAGGGGAATTGTGGTTGAGAAAGGGGGAAAGGAGAGTGGAAGGAGCGGGAAGCACCAGAGAGACATTCTGTAATAATCAATGAATCAATTGTTTGGATTCAAATGACCTTACCTGGTGTCTCGAAGGCTGGGTGAGTCTGCACCCAATCCTGGCACTCCTCTGCCATCTGTCCTACCCTCCTCCCGCGCTGCTCCACCCTTGCCAATCCCAACATCGTTTGCTTCAACCAGATTTACAAACTCGCTCCTGCTCTACATTGACAAATAGAGAACTGTGCAAAAGTCTCAGGCACCTTAGCTATAAGTAGATATGGGCTTTTCTAGAATAGACTTCTGCGCAGCACTGTATGAACAGAACAATGAGAGCAAGAAAGACTTTTTAACGGACGTTGTGCAGGGACAGTTAGGGTATTACAGCTGAGAGGTTTGTTGAGAACCAGGATAACCACAGGAAAGAAGCCTCTGCAGCGAATGGTCTTCCACTGGACCCTGACCCCGATCTGTCCAGGACCATGTGAAGGCTGCCCTTGGTTCAGCCTTCCCACGTTAAACAGTCAGGCACAGATGTTCTCAACTGAGACCAAAGCCACACGCAAAATGCTGGAACTCAGCAGGTCAGGCAGCCTCCACGGAAATGAGCAAATAATCATGCTGAGACACTTCCTCAGGACTGAGGGGGAGGGGGAAGATGCCAGAATAAAAAAAGGTGGGGAAAGGGGAAGGATGTTAGCTGGATGGCGACAGGTGAAGGTCAAGCCCTGGAAAGGAAGGAATCTGATAGGAGAGGTTTCTCCAATGAGGGAAATCACCTATTCTTTACTCGTCATGAAAATGTGTATGTTTTCTAGTATAACTAGTCAACCTACTGCTACACTGGGTGATAGACATATTCTCAAAAAAGAGAAAATCTGCAGATGGTGGATAGAGATACTCTTATGACAAAGCACTGCTGGCTAGTTTACACTGCCTCTCAAGATATGGGATAAACAGTCAAAATTATTGACAGGTTACTTTGCTTCCTTATAATCAAGGTGCTGAATGGCTGAATAATTTCACATTTTGTGTGGTTATATTGAGATGAAAAATTTCCACATCTCCACACATTTCCGTGGGTACCTGCCCTTTGTGACACCCACGGAATCTTCCTGTCATACTAACAATCATTTTATCTTCGGGTAGTAAATTTCTCTGAAACAATTAGGGGTATTGTCAAAGTGTGACAAGAAAAGTGCTCCTGGAAACAAGTGTTGTAAAAAGGATTTGATAGATTAACAGACGTTTATGGCATAATTTAAACTTTAAAACCAAAATGATCAATCTGTAATAATGGAATTAATTCCTTTAACTCAGAAGCAAATTGTACACAACTGACAACCATTTTCATGCAGACTAAAGAGGCTTTATTTTATGTGTTCTAAGCAACAGTTCAGAAGTTCAAAATAATAAAATTTCATCTCCATATACTGTATTTTTAAAGGTTCCTTTATCATTCGGAAAGAATACAAGTAGATACTCTCTGGGGATATTTATGTAGAACAAACAATTCAAGTACAATAAACCATTATAAGTTGTCTATATCGATTTGACTTGTCCAGTATCTCCAGTCTCATTAATAACACCATGGTGTTTATTGCAATTTGAAGTATAAAAGAAAAGGCAATGATGTTTTGCTTTCAATTCTATCAGGAAGTAGGAATTGCTGAGGAGATCAACATCACTACCCTTCCCCATTTAATGAAATAACTAAAAGGACATCCACGAATGGTGGAGTAGCAAACGATGGAAGAGCCCAACTTGCTACAATGGAGGAGGCTGACGTTTGGTGGAAATAAACGATTTCCATGATACTGTAACAGTGCAGATAATAAGCAGATGCATCTCAGTGAGTTCCGGGCTGTTGAGCTCAGTGTCACTGCCTCCATATCCATTTATTTGGCAAGGAGACCTCCTCCCCCATCTGATGACCCCTTCTCCCATTTCTAGCTCTTCCTTTCCCCCTGGCCATTTACCTTCTCTTGACCTCGAATTCAGATTCACACGTACATGGACTCCTACAGTGAAAAGTGCCATTTGTGGTGGCAATTAACAGCCTAGTGTCGCCACATTTTCCAGCACCACCATGCTCGACAGACTACTCCTTACTCATCTGTGCCTCTTGTCATCCTGTACACTCTATTAAGTTATTCCTCATCCTCCATCCCTCCAAAAATAATCTGAATCTGAATCTCTGTCTCAAACTAAATAAATGGTTTCCACAGTTGCAAGCAAAGTTCAGAAACAGAATCAGAATCAGGTTTAATATCACTGGCATACGTTGTTATGTTTGTTGTCCTTCCGGCAATGAGAACAAGGCATGACCTAGGTGAAGATTCTCTAACCGAAAATTCGAAGTACATATTTGTCAATATTTACCACTCTGAGATTCATTTTCATGCACTCATTCAAGTAGCCTACCTGGCTACGTGACTTGACATTAGAAGTGTATAAAGAGGGTGTTTTCCACCTAATGGACAATGCACTCTTTAAACACTTCCATTGGTATATTTGTTGTCCTGAGTAAGCTTTGCAGGATAACGGGGACTGCACTCTAGTTAAGAGCCAGGAAATGGAAAAATAGGCACAAACTTTGCATGTTGATTCATGTGAAGGAAGGCAAATGCAATATTAGCATTCATTTCAAGAGGATTAGAATATAAAAGCAAGGGTGTAATGATAAGGCTTTATAAGGTGCTGGTGAAGCCTCACTTGGAGTACTGTGAGCAGTTTCGGGCCTCTTATCGAAGAAAGGATGTGTTGACATTGGAGAGGGTTCAAAGGTGATTCAGGGATTGAAAAGCTTATCATATGATGAGTACATGATGGCTTTGGGCCTGTATTCATTGGAATTCAGAGGAATGAGGGGAGATCTCATTGAATGTTCAAGAGTAGATGAGGAGAGGATATTACCTATGGTAGGGGAGTCTAAGATAAGAGGACACAGCCTCGGAATAGAGTGATGTCCATTTAGAACAGAGATGAGGAGGAATTTCTTTCATCAGAGGATGGTGAATTTGTGGAATTTGTTGCCACAGGCTGCTGAGGCCATGTCTTTGGGTATATTTAAGGTATAAGTCGATATATTCTGGATTTAGTCAGTAATGAAGGGGTACAGAGAGATAACAGAAGATTGGGGCTGAGAGAGAAATGGATCAGCCATGATGAAATGGAAGAACAGACTCTATCGGACAAATAGCCTAATTCTGCTCTTATATCTTATGATCTAAGTTTTACTAAGAACCGTAATCATGTGACTCCAGTTTGAACATTACAGATATTCCATAACATGTCTAATTTTGTAGATACAATACTGAAGGTAAGATTAGATATCTAGTTTTCAACTGGAACATTTAGTAGTAAATCTTGCATTGGCAATAAAGGCAGAATATATTAATCTGTAATGTCATTATGGGGGCTAATAAACCATTTGACATTCTGATTAGCCAAAGCTACACTACTCTGTGCAGAGTAAAGATACAATCCTGAGAGATGGCTCAGTGAATAATTGCACCATGTGACAGTAACTGTGTTACAAAGGTCAGAAAGGCCACTGATCCTTCAAGCGTTTGTGTGCAAAACAGCAGGGGAGCACTTCGCGAGACTATCAGCCAGTTCAGAAGAATGGACGGGCAGGTGGGAAATTCAATCTAATGTACCGAAGTGCAAAGCCATAATAAGAGTATTGAAAAGCACAAAGGAACTGAGACCTGCAGGCCCCCATAACAAAGGTGGGCAGACAAGATTCCGAGAGAAAAGGGTGCTCTGGGCAAACAAAAGAAAGAATGCAGCAAGGAAAGAGGAAAGGGAAAGGGAGGAAGGAGAGAACCAGCATGGAAATTTTCGCTTACCACAACACTGAAATGATCACTGAACACAATCTATGGCCTCACTTTCAAGGACTCTACAACTCATGTTCTCAGTATTATTTATTTCTTTGTATTTTTTTAGGTTTGTTTTCTTTAGCACATTGTTGGCTTGTCAGTCTTTGTGCATAGTTTTTCATTGATTCCATTGTATTTCATTGTTGCTCATAGGGTCTCATAGAAAAGTACAGCACAGAAACAGGCCCTTCAGCCCATCCAATCTGTGCCGAACCACCAAAACTGTCTATTCCCATACCACAACACTGGGACCATAGCTCTCCATACCCCTGACATCCAAGTACCTATCCAAGCTTCTCTTAAACATTGAAATCAAGCTTACATGCAACCCCTGTGCTAAGAGCTTGCTCCACATTCTCACAATTGTCTGAGTGAAGAAGCTTCTCTTCATGTTTCTTTTGAACTTTTTCACCTTTTAATTTTAACCTGTGACCTCTAGTTGTAGTCCCACTCAACCTCAGTGGAAGAAGCCTATTTGCATTCACCCTGTCTATATCCTCATAATTGTGTATACCTCTTTCAAATCTCCCCTCAGTCCTCTACATTCCAAGGAATAAAGTTCCAACCTATTCAATCTTTCCTTGTAACTCAGGTCCTCTAGCCCCTGTGAAAGAAAATGAATCTCAGGTTAGTATTTGCTGACATATACTGTATGTACCTAGATGATAAATTTACATTGAAAATTGATCTTTAATCAGTGGGAGAGAGGAGGAAAGGAAAAATGCAGGGAGGAGAAAAATGAGGCAGAACTACAGTGAACGTGAAAAATGCTGGAGAGAAGGAAGGAACAAATGTAGGTGAGAATTAACGGAGATAAATGGCGAGGACAAAAAGCGCCACGGTAGTGCAGCAGTTAGCGCTATGCTAATACAGCTTGGGGCATCCCAGAGTTCAGAGTTCAATTCCAGCACCATCTGAATGTTCTACCCATGAACCGCATGGGTTTCCTGTGGGTGCACCAGTTTCCACCCACAGTCCAAAGACATACCAGCTTGTAGGCTAATTATTCATTGTAAGCACACTTTCAATTAGGCTAGTGTTAAACAGGTGGGTTGCTGGTCAGTGTGGCATGTTGGACAGAAAAGCCTGTTCTGTGCTGCATCTCTAAATTAAAAATTAAAGGCACGTTAACAACATGCGTACAGCTAACTTGAACCCTACCGCTGTATCATAGCTACAAACAATAGACTTTGACAGGAAAGGTGCTTTAATTTGTGTTTCCAGAAGGAGATTCAGTTTATCTGAATTTGAAAGCAATGTTACACTGCATCCTCCATTATTAGATGGAGGGCTTTTGGTGCAAACCCACTTGCTTGGTGAGTCAGGCTGTTTATAAATACCTTTTGGGACTTTTCATTCCTCTGCTGAGTGCATCCCCGATGATTTCTGTTATAATTTGAGAACTCAGCAGGGAGGATAAACTACACTCGGGGTCTGGATATCACTGAACAATGGTACTGGGCAAGTAGCAGGTGAGAGCAACATTATGCCCCAGGTGTGCTTGCAATGTGCATGCATAGTGTACCGGGATTTCTCCAGAAATGGCACCGAACATACTGAGAATTTCTGCCAGTGATTGCAGGACAATCTCTATCCATTCTCCTCGATCGCTTACAATGTGTATAACTCTATTAACTCCAGTGCAGTTTGCCTAACCATAGACTACAAACAAGAAATCTTGCATGAGTAATGTCAATTGTTCCTTGAGCCAAAAATAATATTTAAAACTACAATGTTGTAGAATAAAACCATCTGGAGTCATTGTGTTTATTAGCATAGGAAAAGTTCATAAAAGGCGAGCATGTGGTATGCTGCTCTTATCAGCTATATGATAGGATATAGACTCAGTGGCCACTTTATTAGGGACACTGTACATTTGCTTGCTAATGTAAATGTCTAATCAAACAATTATGTGGCAGTAACTCAATGCATAAAAGCATGCAGACATGGTCCAGAAGTTCAGTTATTGTTCAGACCAAACATCTGAATGGGAAAGAAGTTTGATCTAAGAGACTTTGACCGTGGGATGTTTGTTGGTGCCAGATGGGGTGGTTTGAGTATCTGAGAAACTGATGATTTCCTGGGATCTTCATGCACAGTCTCTAGAATTTACAGAGAATGGTGTGAAAAACAATAAAAATAATCCAGTCAGTGGCAGTTCTGTGGGTGAAAGTGCCTTATTAATGACAGAGTTCAGAGGAGAATGACCAGTCTGGTTCAAACTGACAAGAAGACAGCAGTAACTTAAATAACCATGCATGTGTAGAAAAGCATCTCTGATTGCACAATATATTGAACCATGAAGTGGATGGGCTACAGCAGCAGAAGACCACATACATACAGAAAGAACACTCAGTGGTCAATTTATGAGGTTGCTCTAGTACCTATAAAGTGGGCACTGAGTGCACATCCTTTTTCTGTGAAATACAATGATATAGCTCTAGTGACTCTATTGTAGCTTGCCTAACCACAAGCTACATGCAAGCCATCTTGCTTGAATAATGTCATTGTTCCCTGAGCCAAAAATAATATTTGCAACAACAATGTAGAATACAAGCATCTTGGGGTCATGGTGTGATTATTAGCAAAGGAATGGTGCTTGCAAGCAGGCAAGCATGTGGGATGCTTGCTCCCACCGGCTGCGTGACAGGATATAAGAGCAGGTCGTCATATTACAGCCTTCTGAAACATTGGCTAAGAAGCACTTGAGGAATCTGAATAAACCCTTGAACCATGAAAGGCTTTGGACCTAAAGCGGGTCAATGGGATTAGTATAGTTGCGTGCAATCGTTGATAGGGACACGGTGGGTTGAAAGAGCAGTTTCTGTGCTGTATGACTCCATGGCTAAGAAGAGATTAGCTCCAGGCAAAATAAAATGCAACATCTCTTCACATTCTTGGACAAACCCCCCAGAAAGGAAGCAAGCGGACCGCAAATGACAACATGGAAATAATAAAAGTATTTGAGTTTTCAGAGATTCAAGACTGAGTAAAGGAGAACAAATGAGATAGAGCACAGAGTTCCTTCGAGCCATGTCGTGCAACAACCTCCCCCGCAGCCTAATCACAGGACAATTTACAAGGATCAACTAACCTACCAACAGACTTTGGATTGTGGGAGGAAACTGGAGCACCAGAGAAAACCCACATGGTTATGGAGAGAACGTACAAGCTCATTACAGGCAGTGGAGGGAATTGCTACTCTGTATCCGATGCAGCACAAAAAAATATCCACAATAAGATAAAGAATACTAATTGTCAAAAGTTAATAAATATACATAAGATAGATAGATTGTATGTGCATAAAGTGATGCTAGGCACAGAGAGGCCCACCATTGTTTAGGGTTGTCCATGGATGTTGCCTGCCAGTTGTCTATGTGATACACAAGCCAATAGGTAAACTAGGGCAGTACAATATTTAGAGCAAGTTGTTGCCGATGCAGCAGGCTCCCCCTCTCCATGCAGCTGATGAACAGCAAAGACTGATACGGTTTGGCACCAGCGATGTTGCAGGAGTTGCCAGTCAGATTGCCTTAAGTACTCCAGCTCCAGATTTTTCCTCAGGATTTACTCCCAAAACTTTCCCCACAAGTGGGCAGAGCCACAGTGTATTGGACGTCAGAGTTTTCAGTAGGGTCAGCTGAGAAGATCATCAGGGTCTCTCTTCCTCCTATTACAGACAGTTACACCACACGCTGCACCCGCAAAGCTAACAGCATTGTGAAGGACCCCATGCACCCCTCATACAAACTCTTCTCCCTCTTGCCATCTGGCAAAAGGTACCAAAGCATTTGGGCTCTCACGGCCAGACTGTGCAACAGCTTCGTCCCCCAAGCCATCAGACTCCTCAATACTCAGAGTCTAGACTAACATTGTAATTTGTCCTCTACCATGCCTGTTTTAATTACTGTACTGCCCTGCACTATTTTGTACACTTTATATAGTCCTGTGCAGGTCTGTAGTCTAGTGCAGTTTTTATGTTGTTTTATGTAGTCTAGTGTAGTTTTGTGTTGTTTCATGTAGGGTCCTGGAGGAGAGTTGTTTCGTTTTTACTGTGTACTGTACCAGCAGTTTATGGTCGAAATGACAATAAAAGCAACTTGAACTTGTAGACTTCTTCAAAGAGAGTCAATTGGTTGTGGAATATGGGAACAAGACTGACTTGCTGTGGGTGTGTTTTATGTGGAACCAAATAGAACTTAATAGACTGAATGGCCTGCTTTGTGACATAAAGATTCTGTGGGATCTACAATGACTTAGTTCTCAGAGCTCTCAACACTGGATGTTGCCTGCACAAGCTATCTGCATTTATAAAAGATTCACTGATGATAATCAATCACTCTAGTTTGTCAGCGACTCCAACGTCATTATAATAGATCAGGGGGCGGACGCAGAAGGACTCCATAATACGTGGTTTTTATTTGTGTATTTTCACAAAGATAAGTCAGCACTTATCTCTATAACAGGCTCCTTCCCTTCCTGCCGGAGCTCTCTGAAGGTCTGTCATCTCAAACACGCACAGATAATGCTGGAGGAACTCAGCAGTTCAGGCAGCATCTATGGAAAGGAATGGTTGATGCTTCCTGAAGAAGGGTCTTGGCCTGAAAAGTTGACTATTTATTCATGTCCATAGATGTCGCCTGACCTGCTGAGTTCCTCCAGCATTTTGTGTGAGTTGTCCTGGATTTCCAGCACCTGCAGAATCTCCTGTGTTTAATGTCATTCACCTTGCTGTGTTATAGATCCGTGTTAACAGGCAGGTCTCTAGTGTATCAGGCAAGTGCCAAGTTTAAATTGTATGAGCTCAGAGACCGATTTGTCTAGGGGAGCTCACTGTCAAGCCTGGGCCTGCCTTTTGTATGAGAATTCCCATCTGCTACTGCTGACTCTGTTCTCCCCTCTAACTTTGTAAATCCTAAAATTCTTAGCATGATCATAAACTGCAAAGTACTCTACAAGTACTTTCTTAAATATATGAAGTCCAAAACTGCTCACAATATCCTTCTGACAAACACAAAATGCTGGAGGAACTCAGCAGGCCAGGTAGCACCTATGGAAAAAAGTACAGTTGACATTTCGGGCCAAGACCCTTCTCCGAGACTGGAGAAAAAGCTGAGTTGCTCCAGCATTTTCTGTGCGTTGTTTGGATTTTCAGCATCTGCAGATTTTCTCTTGTTCACAATATCCTACTTCTCTACAAGGGTAGAAGCTGTCCTTGAGCCTAATACAGTCATAGAGTCATAGAAAAGTACAGCACAGAAACTAGTCCATGCCAAAACCATTTAAACTGCCTAATCCCATCGACCTGCACTGGGACCATAGCACTCCATACCCCTACCATCAATGTACTGATCCAACCTTTGCTTAAATGATGAAATTGAGCTTGCATGCACCTTTAACCCATGTCCTCTGATTGTAGTTGCAGCCAACCTTAATGGCAAAACCCTACTTGCATTTACCCTATCTATACCGCTCATATCTATACCTGTATCAAATCTCCTCTCAGTCTTCTACATTCTTAGGAATAAAGTCCTAACCTATACAGTCTTTCCTTATAAATCAGGTGCTCCAGAGCCAGCCACATCCTTGTCAATTTTCTGTTCCTGTTTTGAGGCGTTTATATTTTCTGCCCTCGTGGAGGAGGTCAGGGAGATGGAAGTCAATTTCAATTACTCTGGAGCAGCTTCTTCCCCTCCACATTCACATTTCTAAATTCTTCATGAATCCATAAATATTGCCTCCTTATCTTACACTATTTGTTCTGTGACTATACTAATTTTATATATTGTTGCATTGTTCTTCTGCTTCAAGTCAACACGTCACATCGTACAGTACTGTTCAAAAAGTCTTAGGCACATATACAGTACATATGTAGCTAGGATACCTAATATTTTTGCACAGTGATGTATTTGTCAATGTGGATTGGAGAGTGAGTTTGTAAATCTGGTGGAAGAAGTATGTTCGGAATGGCAGGAGTGGAGGCCTGTGGGGCTGGTGTGGGACAGGAGGCAAAGAAGGAGTGCTAGGGGTGAGGGTTATTGCGGTTGCAGACACACCTATTTCTCAGATAGCAGGCAAAGTCAGACAACTGGTTTATTGACCAGAGAGTGACCCTCTGGTGTTTCCTGCTCCCTCCCATCTCCTTGCCTCTTCTCCCAACCATGATTCCCCTTCCCTGCCCCTTTCCCACTCTCATATCAATCGTCACTCACATATCTTATTTTATTTTTTGTTTTGCGACAGCAGTACAGTGCAATTCATAAAATTACTAGCATACTGTGCAGAAGTCTTAAGCACGCTAGCTATATCAGAATCAGAATCAAAATAAGGTTTATTTATTATCACTGGCATGTGTCATGGAATTTGTTAACTTAGCAGCAGAATTTCAATGCAACATAGAAGAAAAAAAGTAATAATAAATAATAAATAAGTTATAGTATATGTGTATTGAATAGATTTAAAATCATACAAAAAACAGAAATAATATATATTAAAAATGTGAGGTATTGTTCAAGGGTTCAATGTCCATTTAGGAATCTGATGACAGAGGGGAAGAAGCTATTCCTGAATCGCTGAGTGTGTGCCTTCAGGCTTCTGTGCCTCCTACGTGATGGTAACAGTGAGAAAAGTGCATGCCCTGGGTGCTGCAGGTCCTTAATAATGGACGCTGCCTTTCTGAGATACTGCTCCTTGAAGATGTCCTGGGTACTTTGAAGGCTAGTACCCAAGATGGAGCCAACTAAATTTATGACCCTCTGTAGCTTCTTTCATTCCTGTGCAATAGGCAACCCCTGCCCCATACCAGACAGTGATGCAGCCCGTCAGAATGCTCTCCACGGTACATCGATAGAAGTTTTTGAGTGTACTTGTTGACATACCAAATCTGTTCAAACTCCTAATGAAGTATAGTCCCTGTCTTGCCTTCTTTATAGTTGTATCGGTATTTTGGCACCAGGTTAGGTCCTCAGAGACCTTGACACCCAGGAACTTGAAGCTGTTCACTTCCTCCTCTGCTGATCCCTCTATGAGGATTGGTATGTGTTCCTTTGCCTTACTCTTCCTGAAGTCCACAATCAGCTCTTTCGTCTTACTGACGTTGAGTGCCAGGTTGTTGCTGCAGCACCACTCCACTAGACTAACACCTGACAGAAATTCTCTTCAACCTGTGGGCCATCTGTCAACAGAAGGGATTCTGCAGATGCAGCAGATCTTGAGCAACATAGACAAAGATACTAAGGAACTCAGCAGGTCAGGCAGCTTCTGTGGAGGGAAATAAGAGGCGAAATTTCCGATGTAGAATCAATCCTGATGAATGGTCTCAGCTCGAAATGGCGACTGTCTATTTCCTTTAATAGATTCTGCCTGACTTGCTGAGATCCCCCAGCATGTTATGGGTCAAGGACAAGGACGTCCCTTTAGAACAGAGATTAGGAGGAATTTCTTTAGCAAGAAGGTGGTGAATCTGTGGAATTTGTTGCCACAGACAGCTTTGGAAGCCAAAGTAATGGATCTATTTAATGCAGACATTAATAAACTTCTTGATTTGTCAGTGTGTCAAAGATTACGAAGGGAGGGCAGGAGAATGGAGTTGAGAAAATCAAAATTGGAATGAGGTTTATTATCACCGGCATATGTTGTGAAATTTGTTAACTTTACAGCAGCAGCACAATGCAATAGAGGAAAAAAAAGAGTTACAGTAAGGACATCTATTAAATAGTTAAGTTAAAATAAGTTGTGCAGAAAAGAAAAGTAGTGAGGTAGTGTTGGATAATAAATCGGCCGTGATGGAATAGTGGAGCAGACCTGATGGGCCAAATGGCCCATTTCTCCTCTTAGTCTGTCTTATGGTCTTATGGTTGTTTATCAATTCTGCTGCATAACTCCATGTTAACACTCCCAAATATTTTACCTTCTCTGTAACTGGAGATTGCAAAAGCATTTTTTCCGGACTTTGGTGTGCTAAAGTCCTTTGCAAACAAGCTAATCACAGTAAGAAAGGCTCTGTCAGGTAGTTTAGCAACTATGCAGGCGTTGTGTTATTAACCAGATAACTAAAGCAGTGTATGTTGTAAGTTGCTGAGGCAAGTCTGTGGACAGAGAAATACATGCATTCCTTGTATTGTTCAGCATTCCTGCATTCAAAGTGCAACATGAGTGGCAAACAAGGTGTGGTGAACTACATATACCTGTCTGGACACGCCCCCTGCTGACTGCTCCTGTGGCTCCTCCCACAGACCCCGGTATAAAGGCAATTGAGGCCTGAGCCGGCCCTCATTCTCCAGGATGTAGTATGGTGGTCAACCACTGCTTGTTCTTTCTTCCAGTCAATAAAAGTCGGTATCTCGACTTCACGTCTCAGAGAGTTATTGATGGTGCATCACAAGGCCAATTTGTAGCAAACTTATCATGGCCGACAAGCTACAAAGAAAGCAACGCAAGTCAACTGTGACCAGATGCAGGCAGGCAGAAAAGTGGAAGACCATAAAACTCTAAGACATAGGATTATACCTGGGAGGAAAGGTTCACGTAGAAAGGAAGGGACAGAGTGATTTTATGTGGGAGGGAAGACCATAACAACATCATGCACAGGTGCAGAATTAGGCCATTTGTCCATCGAAACTACTCTGCCATTCCATCATGGCTGATTTATTTTCCTTCTCAACCCGATTTCACACCCTTACTAATCAAGAAACAAATCACCCTCTGCTTTAAATATACTCAATGATTTGGCCTCCACATCTGTCTGTAGCATTGAATTCTACAGTTTGACCATGCTATAGTGTAAGAAATGCCTCCTCATTTCTGTTTTAAAGGGATATCCTTTTATGCTGATGTTCTGCCCCCGGTCCTAGACTCCCCCATTATAGGCCTTTTAATATTTAATAGGTCTCAAAGAGATTCACTCTGCCTCATTTTTTGAAACTCCAGAAGGTACAGGCTTAGAGCCATCAAATGCTCCTCATATGTTAACCCATTCATTCCTGGAGTCTGGAGTTTGGAATTCAGTTCTGATGCTGTCTGTAAGGACTTCAAAGTTCATGTTCAAAGCATTTCTGAGCGCACAACATGTCAAACCTTGAAGAGGATGGGCTACAGCAGCAGAAGCAGCTCGGCATGTCCTGGTTGTTGGAGGTCCTTAACGATGGATATCGCCTTTTTGGGGCATCTCCTTTTGAAAATGAGCTTGATGCTGAGGAGGCTAGTACCCATGAGGGAGTTGGCTAAGTTTGCAACTTTCTGTAGCTTTTTCCAATCAGATTTTCAGCTCCTCAGACCTGCCTTGCCATTCAACAACTTCAAGCCTGATTTGATTCTAATCTCGGTTCCACTTTGCAGTCTATCTTTGCAGAAAACCTTTCCCTCTCTTGTTAATCAAGAATTTTATATAAATCTGCCTTAAAAATATTCATAGATACTACTTTCATTTTCCTTTGAGGAAGAGAGTTCCAAAGATTCAGAATCCTCAGAGATAAAAAAAAATCTCATCTGTCTTAAATGAATGATGACTTATTTTTGAACAGTGACCCCTATTTCAGGATTTGCCCTCAAGAGGAAGCCTCCTCTACATATTTATAAGATCCAACATAATCTTATATGTTTCAGTTAAATCCCTCTGACTTTTCTAAATTCCCGCATATACAAATTGTAGCTAACTTTTTCTGATAAAACAACCACACATTCCAGATATCATTCTAGTCAAACTTCTCTGGACTGCTTCCAATGTAATAATAATCTTCCTTAAGTAAGGGGTCAGAAGACCAATGCAATACTAGGTGAGGGCCTGATGACCTCCTATATAATTTAAAGTGAAACTTCTCTACATCTGTATTCAATTCGCCAGAAATAACCACTAACCTTGTATGAACTTTCTTAATTAAATTGGTAAGTTAGTTTATTATTGTCACTGAAGTACAGTGCAAAAACTTTCTTTTGCATGCCTTCCATACAGTTCATTTCATTGCATAAGTATATAAAAGGAGAACAATAGGACAGTACAGTAGGTGGGTAGTTAGGATTGTAGTGTAGCAGCTAATGTAACGCTTTACAGCCACAGCGAAAGGGGTTCAATTCCCACCACTGTCTGTAGGGAGTTTGTACATTCTCCCTGTGACCGTGTGGGTTTCCTCCAGTTTCCACCCGCATTCCAAAGATGTCCAAAACGTTAATTGGTCACATGAAATTGAGCAGCATGGGCTTATTGGGTCAGAAGGTCCTGGTACAATGCTCTAGAAACATAGAAAACCTACAGCACAATACAGGCCCTTCGGCTCACAAAGCTGTGCTGAAAGTGTCCTTACCTTAGAACTACTTAGGCTTACCCATAGACTTTTATTTTTCTAAGCTCCATGTACCGATCCATGAGTCTCTTAAAAGACGCTATTGATTCTGCCTCCACCACCGCCTCTGGCAGCCCATTCCACGCACTTACCACTCTCTGCGTAAAAAACTTACCCCTGACATCTCCTCTGTACCTACTCCCCAGCACCTTAAAACTATGCCCTCTCATGCTAGCCATTTCAGGCCTGGGGAAAAGCCTCTGACTATCCACACAATCAATGCCTCTACCTCCCAATAAATAAATCAACCAACAAATAAATATGTACAATGACTCACAGAATATAGAATAAAGTGTCAGTTACAGAGAAGGTGCAGTGCAGGCAAACAATAAAGTGTAATGTCATAACGAGATAGTTTGGGAGGTCAAGTGTCCATCATAGTAATGAAGTGACCATTCAATTGTCTTGTAATGGAGGGTTAGACACTCTCTATGAACCTGATGGCATGTCTGTTCAGATTGTACCAGAATCTCTGATAAGGTCTTGGACTGAAACTTCAACTCGTTATTCCTTTCCATGGATGCTGAGTTCCTCCAGCATTTTGAGTGTGTTACTCCGGATTTCCAGCATCTTTAGAATTTCTTGAGTATCCAGGCCCTTTGTGAATAATGCACTCGGACGATCAGACCATTAGATTATAAGGCATAAGAGCAGAATTAGGCCATTTGGCCCCTCGAGTCTGTTCAGCCATTCAAACATTGCTGATCCATTTTCCCCTCCTCAGTTCAACTCTCTAGTCGTCTCCCTGTAACCTTTGATCCCCGTCCAATCAAGAACCTATCAAGCTCTGCATTAAATACACCCAATGACCTGTTCTCCACAGATGCCTGTGGTAACAAATTCCACAAATTCACCTCTCTCTGGTTAAAGAAATTTCTCTGCATCTCTATTTAAATGGACCCCCTCTATCCTGAGAATGTGGCCTCTTGTCCTAGACTGCCTCACCATGGGAAACATCCTTTCCACATCTACTCTGCCTAGGCCTTTCAACCTTCAAAAGGTTTCAATGAGATCCCCCTCCCATCCTTCTGAATTCCAGCGAGTCCAGACCCAGAGTTATCAAACATTCCTCATTTGATTACCTGAATCATCCTTGTGAATCTCCTCTGAACCCTCTCCAATGCCAGCACATCTTTTCTTAGATGAGGAGTACACAACTGTTCACAATACTCAAGGTGAGGCCACACCAGTACCTAAAAAAGCTTGAGCATCACATCCCTGTTCTTGTATTCTAGACCTCTTGAAATGAATGCTAATGTTGCATTTGCCTTCCTCATCACCATCTCTACTTGTAAGTTAATTTTTTAGGGTGGTCTGCAAAAGGGCTCTCAAGTCCCTTTGCATCTCAGGGTTTTGGAATTTCTCCCCATTTTAGAAAATAGTGCGCACATTTAATTCTACCACCAAAGAGCATGACCATTCATTTTCCAACTTTGTATTTCATTCGCCAGTTTCTTGCCCATTCTCCTAATTTGCAGCCTGACTTTTGCAATTCTCCAGTCCTCTGGCACCATGCCAGAGTCCAATGATTTTTGAAAGATTATGACTAATGCCTCCACAATTTCTACTGCTACCTCTTTCAGAGCCCTAGGGTGCAGTTCATTTGGTCTGGAAGACTTATGTAACCTTACGTCTTTCAGCTTTTTGAGCACCTTCTCCCTTGTCATAGTAACTGCACTCACTTCTCGTCCCTCGCACCCTTCAACATCTGGTACACTGCTGGTGTTTTTCACAATGAAGACTGATGCAAAATACTCATTTAGTTCATCTGCCATCTCCTTGTCCCTGTTATTATTTCTCCAGCAGCATTTTCTGGTGGTCCTATATCCACTCTAATCTCTCTATTTTTGACATACTTGAAAAAGCTCTTACTATCAAGTTTGATATTGCCTGCTAGCTTGCTTTCATATTTCATCTTTTCCCTCCTAATGATTCTTTTAGTTGTTCTCTGTAGGTTTTTAAAAGTTTCCCACCCTCTATCTTCCCACTAATTTTTGCTCTGTTGTATGCACTCTCTTTTGGTTTTACGTTAGCATTGACTTCCCTTGTCAGCCACGGTTGTACTATTTTGCCATTTGATTATTTCTTCATTTTTGGAATGGATCTATCCTGCACTTTCCTCATTTTCCCAGATACTCACGTAAAGGATCATCCGAAGCATGTAGTTATCTTTGTTGGTGGCAGATTTTATTGTCCATCTCCATTGTTCCTGAACTAAGAAGCAATTATAAGCCAACCTCTTCCTTAGGAGTAGACTAAGCCAGGTTGATTAGTTGTGGCATGGTGGTATCATAATGATTAGCGAATCGTTTCACAGCATCAGCAACTTGGGTTCAATTCATGCTGCTCTCTGTAAGGATTTTGTACGTACTTCCCATGACTGCATGAGTTCCTTTCACATGCTTCTGTTTCCTCCCACATTCCAAAGACCGACCAGTCAGTCGATTAATTAGTCACATGGGTATAATAGGGCTTGTTAGGCCAGAAGGACTAGTTACTGTGTTGTACCTCTAAATAAAATTAAATTAAATAAATAGATATGGCAGATTTTCTCACCTGAAGAAAGTATACAGTTATGAAAACACAGATTCCTTCATAATTATTGTAAATGAAATGAATTTTCGTTTGAAATTCCAGATTTATTTAATTACTTGAATCTAAAATTCCAAGCTATCACCTTGGGTCAGATTTTTTCTCTGGATCACTGATCCGGAACTTTAGCTGACTGTCAAGTACCTTGCCTACTTTGCTGATAAACCTTCACTGCAAAACGAGGGAGTTAGGTTCATGTGGTGACAGTGGAGATTTAAGCACCCGTGAAATGTCACGAATCCTCTATGTCCTCAATGCCCACACTCGGCAATTTTAGGACTAGTTTCTTCCCCTCTGCCATGAGATATCTGAATGGTCCATGCAGTCAACAAGGCGGCATCCACCATGAAGGACCCTCACCATCCATGACATGCCTTCTTCTCATTACTACTATCAGGGAAGAGGTCCAGGAGTCTGAGGTCACACACTCAGCATTTTAGGAACAGGCTCTTCCCCTCAGCTGTCAGATTTCTGAATGGACATTGAGCCCCAGCTCTTTTTGCAGTATTAATTTAGTTTTTAACTTAAGGTTCTGCATTGTGCTGCTTCTGCAAAACAATAAATTTCACAATATAATTAAGTAATAATCCTGATTCTTTTGATTTTGAATTTGCTCTCATCTCACCCATCCACTGTTTACTTATTTAACTTAATTAGGTTCTCCTGGCCTCTCAGCAATCCCTGATTTAATCCTAGTCTAATCATGGGCAATTTACAATGACCAATTAACCCACTAACCCGGTACATCTTTGGAATGTAGGAGAAAACCGAAGCACCCAGAGGAAACCCACATGGTAACGGGGAGAATGTACAAATGCCTTGCAGGCAGTGGTGGGAATTGAACCCAGGTTCCCAGTACAATAAGGCGTTTTGCTAACCACTACACTACCGTGCTGCCCCATAATCAGACAGGTACAGAACTTCACTGTGTTCAGATATTAGCTTACAACTAAATGACCATGTTGACCAGGTTTCAACCAGTAGCAGTGAAACAAAAACACTCCAGCAACTGTACCTGTGTGATTACACTGTCAACTGAGATGCACGAGACAAACACCCTTTTGTAAAACCGTCAATGTTATAAATTCCGACGAGGTGCGGACAGGTCTTTACACATCCTGTACTTGAGCTTTCAGGAAGCTCTCTGTTATTCTTATACCTTTTGTGGAAAGCAGTAAGGTAAAAACAGTGAGCTAACCCTTAAGTGCTCCCTGAACAGAACTAGGATATTTCATAAGGAACTTGGAACTAAATGCTCTTCTGCAAAGGTCATCAGCGACAAGTTACAACTTAATTTGCCCAGCAAGATCCAAGAATGCCATTGTCATAGAGTTATATAGAACAGAAATAAGATTTTTTGCCCATCTGGTCCACTCTGAGCTGATCTGCTGCCTCGTTTGATTGACCTGCAACTGTACCATATCCTTCCAAACCCTTCCCATCCACATACCTCTGCAAATTTCTCTTAAATGTTTAAATTGAAAATGAATCCACCACTTCTGCGGGTAGCTCATTTCATACCCTCAACACCCTCTGAGTGATGAAGTTCTCCCTCATATTCCCATTCAACATTTCACATTTCACTCTTAACCCATGACCTGTAGGTCTCACCCAACCTCAGTGGAAAACAGTTGCTGGTATCTATACTCATCATAATTTTATACACTTCTATTAAGTCTCCCCTCATTCTCTTACCCTCTAGAGAATAAAGTTCTAACCTATTCGGCCTGTCCATATAACTCAAGTCCCAGCATCAGGCTTGTAAATTTTCTCGAAATTTACAATCTTATTGATATCTTTCCTGTAGATAGCTGATCAGAACTGCACACAATGCTCCAATTTAGGCCTCACAAACATCTTTTACAGCTTCAACATAACATCCCAACTCTTGTACTCAATAGAATAATTTATGAAGGCCAATGTGTCAAAATCCTTCTTTACAACCCTATGTACCTGTGATGCCACTCTCAAGGAATGATGGATCTGCATTTCCAGATGCTTCCTTTACCACACTGGTCAGTGCTCTACCGCTCATTATCTAAGTTCTACCCTAGGTTGTCCTCCAAAAGTGCAACACCTCACACTTGTTTGCATTAAATTCCACTTGCAGTTTTTCAACCCATTTTCCAGCTTGTCTAGATCTTGCTGCAAGCTTTGATAGTCTTCTTCGCTGTCCACAATGCCCTCAATTTTGACATCATCAGCAAATTTGCTGATCCAAAAAGCAAACGCTTCTTCAGGAAAACCAGTTTTACCTCTCTAAGCATCTCCCAAACACTATTGAATACTGCAGTCAAAAATACTTCCAAGAAATTAGCATGGACCGGATTTGACTGTCAAAATATTTGCCTGATCCTGATTTGCATAGAGGTCATGCAACAAATTATCACAATGGCACAGTGGTTATGTTGCTACTGCACAGTACCTTTAACCTTGGTCTGATCCCCATCTCTGGTGCTGTCGATGCGGAATCTCCCTGCAATCCAGTGGGTTTGCAGTGGCTGCTCCAGTTTCCTCCCACAACACAAAGACATGCCAATAGTTTAAAGGCAACCGTAAACTAGCCTGCGTGTGATTGGATGGATACCTATGCCCACCGATCATGTGCAAGATCATTGGATGCACAAGCAATGTTCCCTCTGATTTATAATGACTAGTGTGCGCAAAAATCTTTTGCTGTGCAATTTGTTTGCCCAGTGACAACATGTGCGCACTGAATAATTTCTTCAATAAAAACTGTATGAATAGGTCAGTTCTAAAATATGCAGACAAATGATCACAAACTCTATATTGTCAACACCGTCGGCATTGCAAACTGGAAAAGGAAATGCGATTGTGTACGATTGTGACAACCTTTTGTGCGCAGTTTACATTCTCTTGTGCATTAGTAGAGAAAGATATGTACGTGCACAACACTTAGAGGAACATTGTACACAAGTATAATTGAGGAAGGTGAGGTGCAGAATAGGATAGAGGGTTAGCTGAAACTCAATGGGCTGAAAGGCCACCTTCCAAATCATTATAAGCAATTGAGTTCAAATCATGCTGGAATCCAGAGCAAAGTGAACAACCTGCTGAAAGAACGGGCCAGGCCAGGCAGAATCTGTGGAGGGAAGTGAAAATTTGGAGATCTTTTCTCTGAAATTGGATTGGTTCACCTGGACTCTCCTGACCTGCTGATAGTCTCCAGCATTTTGTATTGCTGTTACTATGCTGACTTGTGATCAATTTTCCAATAAAATATCTTTTGTTTGTTTGTAGCATTCCTGGTATTTTAGCTCTGAACTTAGCACCTCATTGTAAAGGGGGCACACTTCGCAAATCATAAACAGCACTGATAAACAAAATGCCTGTGTATTCTTTGGATATATAACAGAGACAGAGTTCCATACAGCACTCAGCCTATGTATATTAGGCACATATATATAGCTAGGGTGCCTGAGACTTTTGCACAGTACTGTCGGAATTTTATGTATTGTAATGTACTGCTGACACAAAAAAAAAACTTTATGACAGTTGGCTGTGTTTGCATCTGTACCACTCCCCCTCTCCTGGCACTCCTTCTCTGCCACCTGTCCCCCACCTATCCCGTGTTGCCCCATCCTCACCATTCCCAACATCCTTTGCTCCCGCCATATTTACAAACTTGTTCTCCACTCTCCATTGACAAAGTCAGTACTGTGGAAAAGTCTTAGGCTACATACACATGCCTCAGGCATTTGCATTGTACTGGTATATAATCAGTATGTACCATCATCGGCTATATTCTTCAGGAAATGTCCACAGACAAGATTTAATATCACAGTGCTGCAGCAAAAGCAGCGTGCTGGGCCCATAACCCAAATCGAACCCATGCTCTCCTGTACCCCTCACTGGCAACAGCAATTATCCACCTGTGCACTTTAAGGACAGCACAGTAGTGCAGTGGTTAGTGCATTGCCTTGCATCACCACTGGCCAGGGTTCAATTCCCACTGTAAGGAGTTTGCACTTTCACCCCGTGGCAGCATGGATTTCCTCCGGGTGCTCTGGTTTCTTCCCACATTCCAAAGACATACAGGTTACCAGATTAATCAGGACAGCAGGGGCTCGTTGGCCCAGAAGGGCCAGTTACCTTGTTGTATATCCAAATGAAAATTAATTTATAGATCACTTAAGATCATATAAATCATATAGTTTATAGATCATATAAACTGACACAACCAGAATGACTAAAGACTCTAATCAATGGCATAACGCTTTTCAGAATATCCACCAGCCATTAGTCAAACCAGCCTGCGGCTCAGAAAGTTCCCTTACAGTGTCAAATTTCTTGGTTGTGGAAAACATCTTTTGAAAGTGTTGCAGTTGCTTCCTGGAATATTTTCCTGGCCACATATTGTTGATTTTCAGTAACAGAATTTGTGATGTGTAATGCAGAACAATCTGTCTATTATCATTAAACAGCAGGTTCTCCCACTTACTAAGAACACCTTGTGTGGCAATGAGTTTCACTCTCTCGATAAACAGCTTCTTCTTAACATGACAAATGTACATATTACATAGAACTGTACAGCACAGTACTGGCCCTTCAGCCCACAATGTTATGTTGACCTATATAAACCTACTCAATAATCAAGTTCTTCCCTCCTACATAGCCCATAAACTATTCTTTTAACATCCATATACCTGTGTAAGGGTCTCTTAAATGTCCCAAATGTATCTGCCTCTATCACTACCTCCGGGAATGCATTGCAAGCAGCCATCACTCCCTGTGTAGAAACCTACTGCTGACATCTCCCCTTTGCACTCCTCCACTCCATTGATGCTTTCTGGCATTGGCCATTGATCTTTTGGGATAAAGGCAATCTATCCATTTTATATGTGCCTCTCATAATCTTGCAGACCTATATCAAGTCACTTCTCATCCTCCTTCAAAGCAAAGAGACAAGCCCTAGCTCGCTCAATCTTTCCTCATAAGACATGAACTCCAATCCAGAACACAAGACATTCTGTAGATGCTGGAAGTATTGAGCAAAACACGCAAAATGCTGGAGGCACTCAGCAAGTCAGCCATTATCTATGGAGGGAATAAACAGTAAATGCTTTGGACTGTGATCCCTCATTAGAACTCATCCAGGCAGTAAGCTGATACATCTACTACACCCTCTCTGAAGCTACCAAATTTATTCTAATAACCAGTTCAATCTATCTTTAAATTGATGTATTAAGTTAATGTGATCTACACTCAGAGGGCACTATATGAGGTACACCTGTACACCAGCTTGTTAAAGCTAATATCTAATCAGCCAATCATGTTCCAGCAACTCAATATATAAAAACATCATGGTCAAGCAGTTCAGTTGTTGAAAGAGCTAATATGCTAAAAAATCTAGGAGAAGGAGTGTTCTTGAAGTTACTGCATTTTTATAACAGAGTGTGGGAGGAGGGAAGATTACCAAGTGCATGGAAAGAAGCAGTAGTAATTCCAATCAGGAAACCTGGCAAGGATCTGTCAAAACCCACTAGCTACAGGCCAATAGCACTAACATCAAATATATGTAAGGTAATGGAAAGGATGATAACTGAAAGGCTATCATATGATCTTGAGAAGAGAGGAATGCTGGCAAGTTATCAGAGTGGTTTTAGGAAGGGAAGGAATTCCATGGACTCAGTGATAAGGTTAGAGACTGAAATAAGAAAGGCCCAGGCAAATAAAGAATCAGTAGCTGCAGTGTTTTTTGACATTGAAAAAGCCTATGATATGATGTGGAAGGAAGGATTATTAATTAAACTGCACAAGATGGGGGTTGGGGGTAGAGTTTTTAATTGGATTAAAGATTTTTTGTTTGGTAGAAAAATTCAAGTTCGGATTGGATCAGAATTATCAAAACAGTACAAGTGGGAAATGGCACACCTCAGGGTAGTGTGATTAGTCTGTTACTTTTCATCATTATGATCAATGATGTCTTCACAAAGGTACCAGTGGATATAGGTAGGTCACTGTTTGCGGATGATGGGGCCTTGTGGAAAAGAGGCAGGAACACGGAGCATATAATCAGGAAACTACAAGGAGCAATTGATGAAGTGGTAGAGTGGAGTTATGATTGGGGATGTAGATTTTCAGTGGAAAAAACTCAAACTGTATTTTTCACTAGGAAAAGAATTGAAGTAGGGAAGAAGTTAAGGATGTATGGGATTGAATTAGAAAGGGTTGGATCATATAAATTTCTGGGAGTTATATTTGATTCACGATTAACATGGGCAGACCATATCAGGAAAGTTGAGGAGAAATGTAAAAAAGTAATAAACGTGATGAGATGTTTGACTGGTAGGGAATGGGGAGCAAGTTGTTCAGCATTAAAGAGAATGTATGTGGCTTTAGTAAGATCTGTGTTGGATTTTGGAAGTGTAGCATATGGATCAGCAGCTAGGTCTCTCATAAGGAAACTGGATGTGATTCAGGCTCAGGTTTTGAGAGTGTGCAGTGGGGCTTTTAAAACGTCACCAGTATCAGCCCTGCAGGTAGAAATGGGAATAATGCCTTTGGAATTAAGAAGGATGCAATTGATGGCAAACTACTGGGTTAATTTGCAGGGACACAATGATTCTCACCCTGCTAAAGGAGTGTTGCAGGAGTCCTGGGAAAATGGGAGGTTTCAGAGGGAAAACTTTAGTCGGGTAGGGAATAATATTGCTAGATCATGTGGAGTGTTTGATCTAAGGATAAGTCCTTCAGTAGTTTATCCGGTTGTAGCTCCATGGAAGCTGGTGTGGCCTGACGTAGACTGGCATTTGTTAGAGGTAAAAGGAAAGGAAAGTATAAAACTGATTTGGTAAGTGCATTTAACTGTCATGTGATGGAAAAGTATAGTGATTATACTCAGGTCTATACAGATGGTGCTAAGGAACCTGAGACAGGAGTGACAGGGTTTGGGGTGGCTATACCAGCAAAAGCAATTGCAATCAGCAGAAGAACATCTGATAAGTTAGCAGTGTATACAGTGGAGATGATGGCAGTGTTGGTTGCGTTGCATTGGGTGGAGAAAACTAAACTAGTCAAAGCGTTGATATGCTCAGATTCATCTTCAGTACTAGCAAGTTTAAGGTCTTCTCACTCAAACAGCCGGCAAGATGTACTTTATGAAGTCCTTCAATCAGTCACAAGAGTTGCAAATCAGGGAGGTCAGGTTAAATTTCTATGGGTTCCAGCTCATGTAGGGGTGAAGGGCAATGAAAGGGTGGATGAGTTGCAAAGAGGGCAATAAAGAAAGAAAATATAGAAATGCACATTAGTATCAGTAAAGCAGAGGTTAAGTGTGTAATCTGGGAAAAAATTAAACAAATGTGGCAAAAAAGATGGGACAGGGAGGGGAAAGGGAGGCATTTATATCAAATACAAAAAAGTGTTGCAGGTACTAGGGTAGGAAGTAGATACAGAAGAGAGGAAATTGTGTGGACTAGGTTAAGGCTAGGGCACTGTGCACTAAACCAAACACTGAAATTGATAGGGAAACACCAGACAGGACTGTGTGAGGAATGTCAGGAAGAGGAGTCAGTAAAACATGTAGTTCTGAGTTGCAGGAAGTATGGGATACAGAGAGAGATGATGAGAATTAAATCTAAGGGAATTGGGGGTGCAGGAATTCACATTAAAAGGGTTGCTGGGCATGGGTGAGAGAACTCAGGTCAGGGTATTTTTAGCTTTCTTAAGGGGTACAGGGGTTTTTTATAGGATGTGATGGATAAACAGAAATAGGGTACTAGGATGGGGAGGATAAAGTGTAGGTTAGGGTATGTGTGTGTGTGCGATTGGGTGAAGGGATTTAGAATGTGAGTCCATCGCATACTCTGGAACAGAAGGAGACGGTAATGCACCATTAAGCTGGGTGCCAACCGCTGTAAAACAAGACGGAGAGAGAGAGAGAGAGAGTTAGTTAGTTAGTTCAGTTGTTGTTCAGACCAAACAGCAGAATGGGGAAGAAATGTGATCTAAGTGACTTTGAAATGCTTGCTGGTGCCAGATTGGGTGGTTGAATATCCTGATCTTCTGGAATTTTCGCACATAACAGTCTCTAGATATTACAGAGAATGGTACGAAAAAGCAAAAAGACATCCTCCTGTAAGTGGTAGTTCAGTGGGGAAAAAATGCCTTGTTGTTGAGAGAGCTCAGAAGAGAATGACCAGACTAGTTCAAGCTAACGGGAAGGCAACAGTTCCTCAAATACCCAGACATTGCAACAGTGGTGTGCAGAAGAACATCTCTGAAAAATGTAATACATCGAGCCTTGAAGTGGATGAGTTACAGCAGTAGTAGACCACACAAATGCACTCAGTCACCACTTTATTAGTTACTGAGTGCATTTTAAAGTAATTATTTTGAATATTGACTAGAAGCCTCAGCAATGATAGCATACATAAAATGAGCTTTCTGCCAGAGGTTTCTACAAGTTCCACGATAGTATAGTGCTTACTGCAAAGTTTTTAAGCATGGGATGTTGGATTTTCATTTCTGGTGCCATCTGTAAGGAGCTCTGTACAACCTCCCTGTGGAATGTGTGGGTTTTCTGCAGGTGCTCCAGTTTCTTCCCACAGTCTAAAGACATACTGGACAGGTTAGCTGGTCATTGTAAATTCTCCTGTGATTAGGTTAGGTTAATAGGGAGTTGCTGGAGTGACATGGCTCGAAGGACCAGGAGGGCCTACTCTGTGCTATATCACAAAATAAATAAATAAAAATAAGTTGATCAACATTACCAGAATTCCAAATTTTGTAGTTTAACTCCTCTCACTAGAGAACGACACCTGAAATAAAGTTCATATGGTTGGCAAGGAAAGTTTTACAAGGCTTTCTTAGGAATACTGAAAGACCTTCAATGAGAAGTGCAGGTTTTATTGATTGCTGTTGCTCAGGTGGTGCATTCTGGGACATCCCTTCCTCCATTGCTTTCAAGAGAGAATTCCTGTTTAACAACTCACTGAATTGCATTGAAACCAACAAATGAGACAAAGAACGGGAGAAAGAGAAGGAAGAATAACATCTACTTCAGAGAGTTTGCCTCCTTGACCACCTTTTTTTTTTGCCTTGATGAGGCATTTGATAAACAACTGAAGATCTATGCTCAGGCGGTTTGAATGATAAATGTCTCAGATGTTCCTCAGGCTCCATTTGATTCAAACACCCACCTATCTCCTCGGTAAAGCTAAGCCAACTCAAAATTACCATTCCTACCTCTGAGTCAGAAAATTACGGGCTTGAATTTGATGATCAATGTTCCAGCATAGTTTGTTACCTCCAATATAACTTCAATGCATGAACAGTCTTCCAAATTGGACCTTAAACATATGTGCCCACTTAGTAGAGATGAAAGGAAAGCAAGGTGACTAATGCTTGTATCTTAACCCATACCACTAATTCCAAAATATTTTTGAGATTTTTGTGCTCCAATTTCCCACACAGCAACATGTCAAAAATTATTTCAAAAGCTACGGAGTTTTGAGATATTTTGTACTTCTGAGGCATCAGAAATAATTCAGATGTTGTCTAAGATTGGAGGCATTTAGTTATGAGAGGGGATGGGTTCATCTGGGCTGATTCCTTTGGTGAAGAGGGAAAATGTAGCCCAGAGAAAATAAAGTAATAAAATGCTTTTGTTTGTTCAGGTTGATTTGGAAGAACCCATGACATTGATTAGAGTGATCAGTAACAGGGGCACATAGTTAGGATGAATGTTAAAGGGAGTTCAGGGAAGTATATTCACCTCTGGAGAGGTGACAGGGTTTGGAATCCTCTGGCTGGAAAATAATGCAGGCAAAATATGTCCATCACATTTAAACCCTACCTGCAAGTACCAACATTCTGGAAAATTAAGTAGGAATTTGAAGTATAGCCTCTTAGCTTTGATAAACATGATCTATCTCTTTTTATTCTCTTCCTATTCCATAATTCAATGAAAGAAGTCACACTAAGCCAAACCTTTGCCAGTTGTTCATTAATAATGTCATGTAGCACACAGAACAGTACAGCATAGAATAGATCCTTTGGCTTGCAATGTTGTGCCAAACTTCTCCAATTAACCTACTCCATGATCAATCTAATTCTTTCCTCCTCCTTAGCGCACACCCTCCATTTCTCTCTCATCCATGTGCCTGTCTAAGTCTTGTAAATGTCACCAGTGTACTGATGTACACTGATTTTTTTTTGTTCTGCATGCCATCCAGAATGATCAATTACACTGAGGCAGAAAAAGAAAACAGAATGAAGAATATAGTTCAAATTTCAAGAATCAAGCTTGTATATCACGTGTAAATGGAACTGTACAGTGAAATGCGTCATTTGCATTAACAACCATCACACTCGAGAGTGTGCTGGGGGCAGTCCACAAGTGTCGCCACACTTTCCAATGCCAACACAGCATACCCACAATGCTCGGCAGAACAACTCAGGACACAACAACAGCAAAACAAGCCCTGTTCCTTCAACCCACCCACACAGTGTTCTTTGAGCTCCCAAAGCAGCCTCCCCTACATCGGAGAGACCTGTCACAAATTGGAGGACTGCTTTGTTAAGCACCTCCATTCCATTTGCCAAAAGCAGAACTTCCCAGTGGCCAAACATTTTAACTCCAACTCCCCTTCCCCTTCTCCTTCTGGTATGTCGATCCATGGCCTCCTCTTGTGCCAAGATTAGGCCACTCGCAAGGCAGAGGAGCAAAACTTTGTATTTTTTTCTAGGTAGCCTCCAACCAGATGGCATAAATAACAATTTCTTCTTCCAGTATAAAAGTGTTTCCCTCCCCTTCCCCTCTTCTATTCCCCACTCTGGCCGTTTATCTCTTTCTCACCTGCCTATCATTTCCCCTGGGTCCCGCCACCCCCTTCCCCTTCCCTTTTCCTTTCTCCTGTGGTCCACCCTCCTCTCCTATCAGATTCCTTCCTCTCCTACCTACCTTGCTTCACCTTCTATCTAGTCTCCTTCCCCACAACCCCACTTTCCTTTCCAGTCCAGCAAATGAATACTATGGCAGGGAGAACAGATAGTCTCCATCTTGTGCAGTCTTATGTTTGAGTGGCGCACCTCGCGAAGAGCCATCACTGGTCTGTCACATCAGCTGTCAAAAAGCTGCTCAAACTCATCGTCTGGGGACAAATAATGTTGGTTCTATCATCCTGATCAATGGCACTGGGAGTCCCTTTTATTTAAAGTAAACTGTCAGCACTTTATTTCATGTGTGTTTTGTAGCAGTTGTTATTTGGCTAGTGGGATTATCCACCAAAACTACAGCTCGAGTGGTTTCGTTAATTATTTCTAGATGGCACATGACAAAGAAATCATTTGATTCCCATGGGCTTTGAATCTTTTTTTAAAAAAAGCTTCACATAATGCTGAATGAGCTGTCTAAATTTTGAGACTACACTGGAAGCTTCTATCCTTGGGCCTTGTCCAGGCCACAGGCAGGCCTCATATTGACTGAGATGTCACAGCATCAAACTGATACCATAAGCACAGAAACATAGAAAACCTACAGTACAATACAGGCTCTTTGGCCCACAAAGCTGTGCTAAATATGTACTTACTTTAGAAATTACCTAGGGTTACCCATAGCCCTCTATTTTTCTGAGCTCCATGTACCTATCCAGGAGTCTCTTAAAAGACCCTATTGTATCCGCCTCCACGACCATTGCTAGCAGCCCATTCCATGCACTCACTACTCTCTGCGCAAAAAACTTACCCCTGACATCTCCTCTGGACCTACTTCCAAGCAACTTAAAACTGTGTCCTCTCGTGTTAGCCATTTCAGCTCTGGGAAAAAGCCTCTCACCACCTTATATATCTCTATCAGGTCACCTCTCATCCTCTGCCACTCCAAGGAGAACAGACCAAGTTCACTCAATCTATTCTAGTAAGACATGCTCCCCAATCCAGGCAACATCCTTGTAAATCTCCTCTGCAACCTTTCTATAGTTTCTACATCCTTCCTGTAGTGAGGTGATCAGAACTGAGCACAGTACTCCAAGTGGGGTCTGACCAGGATTCTATAAAGCTGTAACATTACCTCTCTTGGCTCAATCCCATGGTTGATGAAGGTCAATGCACTGTATGCCTTTTAACCACACAGTCAACCTGCGCAGCAGCTTTGAGTGTTCTATGGAGTCTTACCATTAATACTATATTCTGTCATCATACTTAACCTACCAAAATAAACCACCTCACACTTACCTGGGTTGAACTCCATCTGCTACTTCTCAGCCCAGTTTTGCATCCTATTGATGTCCCGCTGTAACCTCTGACAGCCCTCCACACTATCCACAACACCCCCAACCTTTGTGCCATCAGCAAATTTACCAACCCATCACTCCACTTCCTCTACCAGGTCATTTATAAAAATCATGAAGGGGGGGGTCCCAGAACAGTTCCCGTAAGGCACACCACTGGTCACCGACAGGCATGCAGAATATAACTACAACCACTCGTTGCCTTCTGTGGGTAAGCCAATTCTGGATCCACAAAACAAGGTCCCCATGGATCCCTTGCACCCTTACTTTCTCAACAACTCTTGCATGGGGTACTTAGCAAATGTCTTGCTGAAATTAATATACACCAGATCTACTGCTCTACCTTCATCAATGCGTTTGGTCACATCCACAAAAAATTCAAACAGGCACGACCTGTCTTTGAAAAGTTTTTGAAGAAAATTGGAATGGAAAGTGTGTTCTTTTTTTCCAACATACTGATGCAGTTACAAAAAAAGCACAACAGTAGCTATATTTCATTAGTAGTTTGAGGAGCTTAGGTATGTCACCAAAGACACTCTCAAATTTCTACAGCTATACTGTAGAGAGCATTCTAACTGGCTGCATCACCATCAGGTATGGGGGCGGGGGCATAGCACACTAAGCTGCATACAGTTGTAAACTCAGTCAGCTCCATCATGGGCACCAGCCTGCCCAGATTCAGGACACCTTCAATGAGCGGGTGCCTCAAAATGGTGGCATCCATCATTAACGTCCCTCATCACCAAGGACATGCCCTCTTCTCATGTCTACCATCAGGAAGGAGGTACAGGAGCCTGAAAGCACACACTCAACAATTCAGGAACAGCTTCTTCCCCTCTACATCAGATTTCAGAATGGATGTTGAACCCATGAACACTACCTCACAATTTATTTCTCTTTTTGCACTACTTATTTAATTATATAGGCACAAGAAGTGCAGCAGATGCTGGAAATCTAGAGCAATACCACATGTGCTGGTGGAACTCAGCAGATCAGACTGACATCTTCCCTCTTCCTTTCCATTCCTGATGAAGGCTCTTGGCCTGAAACGTTCACTGTTTATTCCCACCCATAATATATATACTTCCTGCATTGAATTTTTTTATTATGTATTGTAATGTACTGCTGCCGCATAACAACAATTTTCATGACTAAGCCAATAATATTAAGGCTGATTCGATTTCCCTTCCTGTAAAATTGGAGCCCACAAAGATCTCTTTAAGGGCTCCGTAACGTCTCTTCCCTCACAGCTCTGTGTGTGGGATGAACACCAATCAGATCGTGCCTCAGATAGTCACATTATCCAAATGAGCATTAATTTCCGTTCCACTGACTCAAGAGTTCAAAAAAGCTCATTGCCAGAGAAATCTGCTAATGACTGGAACACAGACAAGAGCAGAGAAACAAACATTCATTATTTTGCTAAATCAGTGGCTGTGTCAAACTAGATTAAATTAATAACTTGCCATGAAGAGGACAACAGAGAAACATCTCCTGGGTTATGACAGTTAGGAAACTAATATCCTTCTTTTTCGATGTGCCTAATCTACAAAATAAATTAAGAATTCTGAAGCAAATTACCTCAGGTAGATCACACATCCTGCAGGGGAAGGGGGAGCAGAGGAGTGGTTAAAACCATATATTGGAGAGCTGTGGACTGGTGTTCCAATAACTCCATGGTTGCTAGGGAACTTGTGTCTGGTTCACAAAAAAGCAACATTGGTGGTGGGGACCTTGAAATGAGTGAATTATTGTTAAAAAAAAACAGCCTGGCTCATAAGTGACTCCATTCCAGCAAGCCATTCAAAAGGAAAAACCTTTGGTCTTCGCATTTACTTTCTTGCCTTGATCCCTTAACTTCCTGTTTTCCAAGTGTCTAGAAATCTGACTTTCTCAATTGAGAACATTTTCAATGACTCAGCTTCCAGAGTTCTCTGGTGAATCTCGGGATTACTGCCTGTGCCACGCGACAGTGAGTATAGGAATAGAATGAGGTGGAGGATAAATGCGTGGCTGAGGGATTGAGCAGGGGGTAGGGATTCGGCTTTCTGGATCGTTAGGACTTCTTTTGAGGCAGGAGTGACCTGTACAAAAAGGGCAGATTGCACTTGAATCCCGGGGGGGTGCCAATATCCTGGCGGGGAGGTTTGCTCAGGCTACTGGGGAGAGTTTAAACCAGAATTGTTGGGGGGTGGAAACCGAACTGAAGATAGACGGTTTGAGATGTGTCTATTTTAATGCAAGGAGTATGGTGAACAAAGCGGATGAGCTTAGAGCATGGATCAGTACTTGGAAATATGACGTGGTCATCATTACGGAGACTTGGATGGCTCAGGGACAGGAATAGTTACTTCAAGTGCTGGGTATTAGATGTTTCAGAAAGGTCAGGGAGGGAGGCAAAAGAGGTGGGGGCATGGCACTGTTGATCAGAGATAGTGTCACGGCTGCAGGAAAGGTGGACATCATGGAGGGGATTGTCTACGAAATCTCTATGGGTGGAGGTGAGAAACAGGAAAGGGTCAATAACACCACTGCGTATTTTTTATAGGTCGTCCAATAGTAACAGGGATATCAAGAAACAGATCCTGGGAAACAGATCCTGGAAAGGGGTAATAATAAGAGTTGTCGTGATGGGAGATTCCAATTTCCTAAATATCAATTGACATCTCCCTCGAGCAAGGGGTTTGGATGGGGTGGAGTTTGTTAGGTGTGTTCAGGAAGGTTTCTTGACACAATATGTAGATAAGCCTACATGAGGAGAGGCTGTATTTGATTTGGTATTGGGAAATGAACCTGGTCAGGTGTCAGATCTCACAGTAGGAGAGCATTTTTGAGATAGTGATCATAATTCTATCTCCTTTACAATAGCATTGGAGAGAGATAGGAACAGACAAGTTAGAAAAGCGTTTAATTGGAGTAAGGGAAATTATGAGGCTATCAAGCAGGAAATTGGAAGCTTAAATTGGGAACAGATGTTCTCAGGGAAAAGTACAGAATAAAAGTGGCAAATGTTCAGGGGATATTTGTGTGGAGTTCTGCATAGGTATGTTCCAATGAGACAGGGAAGTTATGGTAGGGTACAGGAATCGTGGAGTACGAAGGCTGTAATAAATCTAGTCAAGAAGAAGACAAAAGCTTACAAAAGGTTCCGAGAGTTAGGTAATGTTAGGGATCTAGGTATAACCATATAACAATTACAGCACAGAAACAGGCCATCTCAGCCTTCTAGTCCATGCTGAACACTTACCCTCATCTAGTCCCACCTACCTGTACTCAGCCTATAACCCTCCATTCCTTTCCTGTCCATAATGTTAGGTAATGTTAGGGATCTAGAAGATTATAAGGCTAACAGGAAGGAGCTTAAAAAGGAAATTAGGAGAGCCAGAAGGGGCCATGAGACGGCCTTGGCGAGCAGGATTAAGGAAAACCCCAAGGCATTCTACAAGTATGTGAAGAGCAAGAGGATAAGACATGAAAGAATAGGACCAATCAAGTGTGACAGTGGGAAAGTGTGTATAGAACCGGAAGAAATAGCAGGGGTACATAATGAATACTTTACATCAGTATTCACTATGGAAAAGGATCTTAGTGATTGTAGTGATGACTTGCAGCAGACTGAAAAGCTTGAGCATGTAGATATTAAGAAAGAGGATGCGCTGGAGCTTCTGGAAAGCATCAAGTTGAATAAATCACCGGGAGCGGATGAGACGTACCCTAGGCTACTGTGGGAGGTGAGGGAGGAGATTGCTGAGCCTCTGTCAATGATCTTTGAATCATCAATGGGGACGGGAGAGGTTCCGGAGGATTGAAGGGTTGCGAATGTTCTTCCTTTATTCAAGAAAGGGAGTAGAGATAGACCAGGAAATTATAGACCAGTGAGTCTTACTTCAGTGGTTGATAAGTTGATGGAGAAGATCCTGAGAGGCAGGAATTATGAACACTTGGAGAGGTATAATATAATTAGAAAAAGTCAGCATGGCTTTGTCAAGGGCAAGTCGTGCCTTACGAGCCTGATTGAATTTTTTGAGGATGTGACTAAATACGTTGATGAAGGAAGAGCAGTAGATGTAGTGTATATGGATTTCAGCAAGGCATTTGATAAAGTACCCCATGTAAGGCTTATTGAGAAAGTAAGGAGGCATGGGATCCAAGGGGACCTTGCTTTGTGGATCCAGAACTGGCTTGCCCTCAGAAAGCAAAGAGTGGTTGTAGATGGGTCATATTCTGCATGGAGGTTGGTGACCAGTTGTGTGCCTCAGGGATCTATTCTGGGACCCTTACTCTTCGTGATTTTTATAAATGACCTTAATGAGGAAGTGGAGGGATGGGTTAATAAGTTTGCTGATGACACAAAGGTTTGAGGTGTTGTGGATAGTGTGGAAGGCTGTCAGAGGTTACAGCGGGACATTGATAGGATGCAAAACTGGGCTGAGAAGTGGCAAATGGAGTTCAACCCAGGTAAGTGTGAAGTGGTTCATTTTGGTAGGTCGAATATGATGGCAGAATATAGTATTAATGATAAGACTCTTGGCAGTGTGGAGGATCAGAGGGATCTTGGGGTCCAAGTCCACAGGATGCTCAAAGCAGGTACGCTGGCTGAAGCTGTGGTTAAGAACGCATATGGTATATTGGCCTTCTTTATTCATGGAATTGAATTTAGGAGCTGAGAGGCAATGTTACAGTTATATAGGACCCTGGTCAGACCTCACTTGGAATACTGTGCTCAGTTCTGGTTGCCTCACTACAGGATGGATGTGGAAGTGATAGAAAGGGTGCAGAAGAGATTTACAGGGATGTTGCCTGGACTGTGGAGCATGCCTTACGAAAACAGGTTGAGTGAACTGTGTGTTTTCTCCTTGGAGCAACAGAGGATGAGAGATGACCTGATAGAGGTGTACAAGGTAATGAGAGGCATTGATCGTGTGGATAGCCAGAGGCTTTTTCCCAGGGCTGAAATGGTTGCCACAAGAGGTCACAAGTTTAAGTGCTGGGGAGTAGGTTCAGAGGAGATGTCAGGGGTAAGTTTTTTACTCAGAGTGGTGAGTACGTGGAATGGGCTGCCGGCATCGGTGGTGGAGGTGGATATGATAGGGTCTTTTAAGAGTCTTTTGGATAGGTACATAGAGCTTTGTAAAATAGAGGGCTATAGGTAATCCTAGTAATTTCTAGGGTAGGGACATGTTCGGCACAACTTTGTGGGCTGAAGCGCCTGTATGTGCTCTAGGTTTTCTATGTTTCTATTACCCCTCAAATATTAGGCTCTTAAACCAGAGTGGATAACTTCACTCACCACTGAACTGATACCACAATGTATGGATTCACTTTCAAGGACTCTACAACTCATGTTCTCAATATTATTCATTTATTATTATCACTATTTGCTTTTTTATATTTGCACAGGTTGTTTTTGAACATTAGTCGATTGTCAGTCTTTGTGTGCAGATTTTCGTTGATTCTATTGTATCCTTCACTCCACTCTGAATGCTTGCAAGAAAATGAATCTCAGGGTAGGAAATGGAGACAGATAATGAACATGCTTTGATAATAAATTTATTTTGAACTTTGAAACATGTCCCATGTTTATTTTTTTATGTTATGAAGTTATTCAGTGATGAATCCTGTACTAAGGAAGAAAAGAGTTTGTACTTATGTACGGTCTTTCAGGATTTGAGAAATTTAGCTTGTAATTCTGAGGCGTGATCGCTTTTTGTAAGGCTGCTTAAGGGACTGGAGATGCTTACATCCTAAACTTCAAACTTGAGCAAGAAAGCCTGTTGAATCTGTAGCATTTACAGCCACAGACAGCTGTGGAGGACATGTCATTGGGTATACAGTGGATTCAGGTTAATCGGGACCAATAAAGTAAGCAGTTACCCCAATTAGCCGAACTTTCATGTAAATGGTTAAAAAGGTTTAAAAAAGACAAACTGAGTAACAAATTATGTAATTAAATGAAATACAGAATAAATTAGAATAACACCGATTGTACTACAGTACTATCAAACTGTGTATTAGTTCCAAATAGTTACTGATGGAGGAATTCATCCA
This sequence comes from Hemitrygon akajei, assembly GCF_048418815.1. Taxonomy (NCBI): domain Eukaryota; kingdom Metazoa; phylum Chordata; class Chondrichthyes; order Myliobatiformes; family Dasyatidae; genus Hemitrygon; species Hemitrygon akajei. The sequence continues at coordinate 34,741,433 of NC_133138.1, read as the reverse complement.
GTGTACTCAATGAACAAAATCAGCACAGACAACTAGATCTGATATTGGACTGCTGTCATACAATGCTATCGCCAATTGCTTCCTCAAAATCTTCAAGATGTGTTGATATTCTCAACTTCTTCATAGTTCTTAACTTGTCGAAGTAGTGAAATCACTTCATTTTTACTCCACTTGTTTCTGGCATTTCCATAACTGAATGCTTGAAATCATAAAGAACAAAACGGTTCTGAAGTATCCTACTGCTCATTTCTCACCAAGTATCAGTGACAAAAGTTTGAGCACGATCACAGCCAACTGATGCTTTCTAAAAACGGTTCACTCTAAGCATGGTGTAGTGTCTAACGGCCACACAAGCATGCGCGACTGACGTTAGTTAAAACCTGTTCGGCAACAATCTCCTGCCCCATTTAAGTAACATAGTCTCACAAATAAATGAAGGGAATTCTGGTTATTTTCTGAATTAGTTTTTCTTCTTTAAGAGTTGTCCCACCTTAAGCGACTGTACTGATTAACCGATAACCCAAGTAACTGGAATCCACTGAATTTAAAGTGGATTTTAAAGGTTCTTGATTTGTAATGGTGTAAAAAGTTACAGGGAGAAGGCAAGAGGATGGGTTTGGAGGGATAATAAATCAGCCATGAAGGGATGACGGAGGAGATTTGATGGAACATACGGCCTTTTTTTTCTTAAGTTTTATGATCTAAACTATCTGCAACAGGAATTCAGTTGGTAAAGCAAGATCTATGGGGAGAGAGGAATTGTTGGTGTTTTGGGTCATGAGTGGAGAGTTGAGAGATTCACCACTTCTTTTTTTTTGTAATTTATTTTTTACTGAAGTTCATCATCCCTAAAGTCAACCAGTCACCTCACACTCCTGTCCCACCACTTCCCCCTCCTTCTTTATCCTGTCCATCTCTCCACTCTCAGTCCTGATGCAGAGTTTAAACCCAAACATTGATAAGTCCTTCCCCAAAATATCCCCCATCCTACCGATACCACTGGGACCCCCAGCAGACAGGCTGCTGCTCTAGGAAATGTGGCCATTGCAAAACCTCACTGGCACCAATGGGAAAATAAGAAAGCAGCACCTCAGAAGCTATAATGTTGGTATTGGTTTATTATTGTCACATGTGGTAGAAATGCAATAACTGCAGTTATTAGGTGTTTTCCCAAGAGGCTGTCCACTGGTAGATCATCAGGTAGTTACAGAGGGCGATCCGGGATCCACATATTTAGAGTGGATTCCCTTAATGGAGAACACCTATGTGTGACTACTTTGGTTTCCATCCATATCAGAATCCGAATCAGGTTTAGTATCATCGGTATATATTGTGAAATCTGTAGTCTTTCAGCAGCAATACAATGCAATACATAATAAGAGAAAAAATGTGAATTACTGTAAGTATATATATATATATATATATATATATATAGAGAGAGAGAGAGAGAGAGTTAAATAAATAGTGCAAAATAGAAATTAAAAAGTAGTGAGGTAGTGTTGATGGGTTCAATATCCATTTAGAAATCAGATGGCAGAGGGGAAGAATTGTTAAGTGGGTGCCTTCAAGCTTCTGTACCTACTCCCTGATAAGAAGAAGGCATGACCTTGCTGATGGGGATCCTTAATGATGGATGATGCCTTCTAGATGTCCTGGATACTATGGAGACTGGTGCCCATGTTGGAGCTGACTAGGTACAGTAATAATTCCTCCCCTTGCTTCATAATTAAAGCAAGGAGTATCATGAACAAAGTGGATGGGTTGACAGCGTGGATCAGTACTTGGAGTTATGATGTTGTGGCCATTACTGAGACTTGGATCACTCAGGGGCAGGAATGGTTACTTAGAGTGCCAGGCTTTAGATGTTTCAGAAAGGACAGGGAGGGAGGTAAAAGAGATGGAGACGTGGCATTGCTGATCAGAGATAGTGTCACGGCTGCAGAAAAGGAGAATGTCATGGAGGGATTGTCTACTAAGACTCTATGAGTAGAAGTTAGGAACAGGAAGGGATCAATAACTCTACTGGGTGTTTTTTTATAAACCACCCAATAGTAACAGGGACATCGAGGAGCAGATAGGGAGGCACATTCTGGAAAGATGCAATAATAACAGGGTTGTCATGGTGGGAGATTTTAATTTCCCCAATATTGATTGGCCTTTCCCCACAGCAAGGGGTTTAGATGGGGTGATGTTTGTTAGGTGCATTCAGGAAGGTTTCCTGACACAATATGTAGATAAGCCTACAAGAGGAGAGGCTGTACCTGATCTGGTATTGGGAAATGAACCTGGTCAGGTGTCAGGTCTCTCTGTGCGAGAGTATTTTGGAGATAGTGATCACAATTCTGTCTCCTTTACCACAGCTTTGGAGAGGGATAAGAACAGACAAGTTAGGAAAGTGTTTAATTGGAGTAAGGGGAAATATGAAGCTATCAGGCAGGAACTTAGAAGCATCAAATGGGAACAGATGTTCTCAGGGAAATGTACAGCAGAAATGTGGCAAATGTTTCAGGGTAACTTGTGCGGTGTTCTGCATAGGTACATTCCAAAGACATAGGGCAACAATGGTAGGGAACAGGAACAATGGTGTACAAAGGCTGTTGAAAATCTAGTCAAGAAGAAAAGAAAAGCTTATGAAAGGTTCAAAAATCTAGGTAATGATAGAGATTTAGGAAACTGTAAGGCTAGCAGGAAGGAGCTTAAGAATGAAATTAGTAGAGCCAGAAGGAGCCATGAGAAGGCCTTGTGAGCAGGATTAAGGAAAACCCCAAGGCATTCTACAAGTATGTTAAGACCCAGAGGAAAAGACGTGAGAGAATAGGACCTATCAAGTGTGACAGTGGAAAAGCATGTATGGATTCGGATGAGATAGCAGAGGTACTTAATGAATAGTTTGTTTTAATATTCACTATGGAAAAGGACCTTGTCGATTGTAGGGATGACTTACAGCAGACTGAAAAGCTTGAGCATATAGACATTAAGAAAAAGGATGCACATCTTTAAATGTGAAATATCCTTAGAGAGTAAGACCATATATTTTGGATATATACCTCAAGTACGGTTGAAAAGAGATAAATATTTAATGAATATACTGTTAGTGGCTGGTAAAAAGACTCTTACTAGGAAATGATTATCACAGGAGAGCCCAACTTTAAGTACATGGATGGAAATTACAATGGACATTTACAAAATGGAGAAGATAACAGCATCTGTTAATCATAAGCTGGAACAATTTGATTCATACTGGGAAAAATGGTTTAACTACATAATGCCTCATAGGCCTGATCTTATTTTCACAAATCAATGAATCTGTTATAAAAAAAAAGATCATTCCCTACTTGTACATAGTTATTTCCTTTTGCTTATTTTTTCTTTCCACTCTTTTCTATAAGTGTATATCTCAGATAAATACTTTGTGGAGATTTGTGATACATATGATTATATGATATATATATGTACAATGTCTGAAATACATCTTATGGAAATGTTTGTTTGATGATGAACTTCAATAAAAAAAATAAATTATGAAGAAAGAGGATGTGCTGAAGCTTTTGAAAAGCATCAAGTTGGATAAGTCACCAGGACCAGAGGAGATATACCCCAATCTAATGTGGGAGGCAAGGGAGGAGATGGCTGAGCCTCTGGCAATGATCTTTGCATTGTCAATGCGGACTGAAGAGGTTCCGGAGGATTGGAGGGTTGCAGATGTTGTTCACTTATTCAAGAAAGGGAGCATACATTGCCCTGGAAATTATAGACCAGTGAGTCTTACCTCAGTGGTTGGTAAGTTGATGGAGAAGATCCTGAGAAGAAGGATTTATGAATATTTGGAGAGGCATAATATGATTAGGAAAAGTCAGCATGGCTTTGTCAAAGGCAGGTCGTGCCTTACGAGCCTGATTGAATTTTTTGAGGATGTGACTAAACACAATGATGAAGATAGAGCAGTAGGTGACCTGATTAAGGTGTATAAGGTGGTGAGAGACATTAATCAGGTGGATAGTCAGAGGCTTTTTCCCAGGGCTAAAATGGCTAACACAAGAGGACACAGTTTTAAGGTGCTTGGAAGTAGGTAGAGAGGGGATGTCAGGGGTAAGTTTTTAACACAGAGTGGTGAGTGTGTGGAATGGGCTGCCAATGACTGTGGTGGAGGCGCATACAATAGTGTCTTTTAAGATACTCCTGGACAGGTACATGGAGCTTAGAGAAATAGAGGGCTATGAGTAACCCTAAATCATTTCTAAAGTAAATACAAGTTTGGCACAGCATTGTGGGCCGAAGTGCCTGTATTGTGCTGAGGGTTTTCTGTGTTTCTATGTTTCTTTTTATAATTAGTAGTGTGATCACTTGTGTCAATTATGGTGTTGTCCTTCAGGAAGAATGCCTTTGCATGGCCATGTTTAACATGGGGAGGCAGATGCATGAGCAGCAACCACATATTTCCTGGCAGATCAGGGTCAGAGTCCACTGGCATGGAATGCAAACTCTTCACTGCTGTACTCTTCCACTGCCTTCACTGCAATTGTGATGTGGCATCATCTTCCACCAGTACCACTATTAAGATTTTGGTCGGATCTCTGTCTGGAAACTCCCTCTTGACCTTACCACCATGGGTGGCCCTACCAGGAGCTTAAACTCCAAACAGCATCGCTCTTAGGTTCTTGGAAACTCACAAGCCTCCCCATCATGACAAGGTGACGATCCTTGGAGAAGTGTCACATACAGGATATAATGAAGGACTCATGCTTATACAGATCAAATCATTACACAGTGCATTTAGCTGAAACAAGATAACAGAGTCATAATGCAGAATAAAGAGTAAAAGTTACTGAAAAGTGCAGAGTAATAAATTTTTAAGTGTAAGTTCAAAACAAGGGAGATTATAAGGCCAACAGTGCATCTTATTGTTTGTTGTTTCTGACTCCAGTGTCTGCATAGTCTGGAGTCTCCATGGTCATTTGTTCAGCATGAATGAGTTGGGCCAAATTCTCTGTTTCTGTACTGTGTTACTCTATAAGTCTGTGGTCCTGTTACATGAAAAGAGATGACATGGGAATGGTTTTGTCAATGTGTGCCTGTGTTATCTGCATTAGACAACCTTGCGCTACGTTGCCCTGCACATAAATGCGAGGCTTGAGAAGACGGGTAACAGAAAGGAACAAAAGTTGTAGATGAAGCATTAAAATATTACTGTAGACCAATGAGACTGAACTGCTCCTTATTCCCCTTCATAGGTGCTGCCTGGCCTGCTGAGGTCCTCCAGCATTCTGTGTCTGTTGCTCAAGACTTCCAGCATCTGCAGAATCCCTTGTGTCGATAAACACAAGAGAGCACCTCCCCCTAGTTCCTCTCTTTCCTTTTCTCCCATACTCCACTCTCCTCTACTATCAAATTCCTTCTTCTCCAGCTCTTTACCATTTCCACCTATCACCTCCCAGCTTTTTACTTCATTCAGCCCACTCACCCACCTGACTTCACATAGCACCTTCTAGCTTGTTCTTGTCTCCCATCCCCAACTTCTTATTCTGGCATCTTCCCATTTTTTTTCCAGTCCTGATGAAGGGTCTCAGTCCAAAACGTCAACTATCTATTCCCGTCCATAGATCCTGCATGACCTGCTGAGCTTCTCCAGCATGTTTTGTGTGTTGCTCTTGTGTCTATAAATTGGCAATGTGAAGTCCACAAAGCACTGACAACCAGGAATGCACCAGCAGATTCATGCATTCTCCAAGTTATTCGCAGCTAGCAGACGGCTCCTTGGAGGATCTGTCACAGAATTTCCCCTTGTGGAACATTAACATTTGCCAGACTAAATACTGGCAGTTGAATCCAGTGTAGTTGAGGGCAGATCCCGTCTTAAGGCATTGTCTACACAGAAAAGTCCTTGTGATCCCAATCTTCAGAAGCTGAGCAGTACCAGTTTTTTGTGTGCTTAATGGGACTTTTTCTCCTCTCTCTTAACTGATTTGCAGTGACTGCTGTCGGCAAGCTTTATCCCCTGAAATCTGAAATCTGTTCTTCAAATCAGTGAAGCATCATTAAATCAGTGCTAATCTGTCCTTCACAAATCAGAACCAAACGCTACACATACTCCCTGTAATCTGCTTACTGGATTTAATGTTATCTTATACCACGATACCACCGGATTGAACAGATATTAAACACTTCTTACAGGCTAAATGATTCTTTACAATAAAATGGAATTTGTATAAATCTTTCCGTGACCTTGTTCTTTATTCCCCGCTCCCATTTTCCATTCACTGACCTCCTCTTTATATAATTTCCAGTATTACTTACAATCAAAGAGAATCACAGTTCAAAATTAAACCATAAGACCTTAAGATATAGGAGCAGAAGTAGGCCATTTGGCCCATTGAGTCTGTTCTGTCATTTCATCATGGCTGAACCATTTTCCCTCAGTCCTAATCTCCTGCCTTTATTACCAAACAATATCATATACTATGAGATTCATTTTCTTGCAGGGATTCACAGTAAAACAGAAATACAAAACATTCACTGAAAAGCTCCACATAAAGAAAGACTGACAAACAATCAATGTGCAAGAGGACAAAGGAAGTCAAACTGTGCAAATAAAATAAATAAATAAAACAAAACAAAAGAGAGAACATGAGTATCAGAGTCCCTGAAACTGAGCCCATAAGCTGTGGAATCAGTTCAGTGCTGTGGTGAGTGAAGTTATCCGCGCTGGTTGAGAAGCCTGATGGCTGAGGGGTGATAACTGTTCCTGAACGTGGATGGATGGGACCTAAGGCCCTATAGCTCCTTCCCAATTGCAACAGCCAGAGGGTGGTGACTCTGTGGAATTCATTGCCACAGACGGCTGTGAAGGCCAAGTCGATGGGTATATTTAAAGCAGAGACTGACAGGTTCTTGATGAGTTAGGGCATCAGAGGTTATGGTGAAAAGGCAGGAAGATGGGGTTGAGACAGACAATAAATCAGCCTTGACAGAATGGTGGAGCAGACACTTGATGGGCCGAATCACCTAATTCTGCTCCTTTGCCATATGGTCTTACGGAACCAATTTTAAGTAAAAGATAGATTGGTGGGAAACCACCCGTATTAATAAATTCTCATTCCTCCCCTGAAATGTACAAATGACACTGCATTAGCATAAGAAATTGCCTTTGGATGTTTGTTGTTGAGTTTCTGGGCCACTTGCCAACATCATTACGATTCAAAAAATATACACAGCTTCCCACCACATTCAGTTTAAAAAAAAACAAAATCCAACTAAAAAGCTGGTTTATATTTCATCTGCATAGCTTTGCAAGATTTACATTTTATCACAGAATTAAAATGGATGACTAATTATCGTGTGCAGGACTGGAGGACATTGTGATTGATAGCAAGGTGCCCATTAGTTGGAACATCTTAATTTGCCGTGAACATTTGCAACATTTGCTTCTGGCTCAGAAGGTAAGATGTTGATGGGAACAAACAGTTTAGTTATGTAGGATTGTTATGCCACTGCAAGCTATTCAGCCCATCCTTCTGTAGACCACTATCATTCCCTAAATATAGTGGGGGCAAATTGGTGATAATCTTCTAAAAAATTCCCTTGCATGCCATGGTGATTTTGAGCAGAGATTATCAGTGAATTAGTAATAATAATTATGGACCATTTTTAAGAAAAAAAAAGACTCCTGGTGCTTACTTGAAGATTGTTTAATGATTGTTTCTTTCCAGTTTACAGGTGTAAAGGAGAATGAAATAATTGTTACTCCAGAATGGTGCAGTTTAAAAAACCACAATAAGATAAAAAACACAATGATAATAAAGTACAATAAATATAAATACATAAGGTAGCTTATAGACATAGATTGATTTTATGCCCATAAGGTGGGTGGAGGTATTAATTAGCCTTATTGCTGGGAAAAGTAACTGTTTTTGAGTCTCGTGGTTCTGGCATAGATGCTACAGAGCTTCCTCCCTGATGGGAGTGGGACAAAAAGTCCATGAGCAGGGTTGGTGAGATCCTTCATGATGTTACTGGCTGTTTTTCAGAATCTTTCTGTATATACTGTATGTCTTTGATGGCGTAGTAGTGCTGAGGGGTGTGGAGGTGTGGCTCAGTGGGTGGACTATTGATCAGCCTTACTCATTCATTCTTTTACTGTTAATACAATTCTGTTTGTCATCCTCAAGGAGCAATGCCTCAAAAAGGTGGTGTCCATCATTGAGGACCACCATCACCCAGGTCATACCTTGTTCTCATTGGTACCATCAGGAAGAAAGTATGGAGCCTAAAGGCACCCACTCAACAATTCAGGAACAGCTTCTTCCCCTCTGCCAACCAATTTCAGAATTGGTCATTTCATAATCGACTACTTATTTAATTTAACTATTTAATATATGTATCCTCCAAGAGCACCTTGTTGTGGTTTGGAGTGTTGCATGCCTCAATGACTTAAACAGTCAAAGCTTAATGCTTTGGCTCTTGGTAGGGTCACCCATGCCAAACAGGTCAAAGGACAGAGGCCAGACTAAGAGTGGTCCCCTGGTCCTCCAGGTTTGGGGGTTCAGCTCAGGGCTAACAACCCTGACTGATCAAACAAAATTGTTACGGAAACATTCTTCTTTATCTGAGTGCGATAGTATTCCTGAGTCTTCATCAGGAGTTGCGTGACTGACAGTAGTAAAAATTGAGTGGAAGCTACTGACGTGATGAAGGAAGCCCTGAACACACCACCAGAGATGGAGGACCTTCAATGCTGCCCTAAATACCAGCAGCAAAATGGGGGGGGGGGGGGGGGGGGGTGGTTGTGTGTGTGTGTGTGATTCATGTTTTCTCTATAATTATGTACTTCATTGTACTGCTGCTGCAGAGTCAACAAATTTCACAGCATATGCTTGTGATATTAAACCTGATTCTGGTTCTGATTATAACATAAACAGATTGAAATAAATAAAACAGTTTAGAAAATTATTCAAAAATTATTGATATTAATCTTTTTAAAAGACAATTGGGAGGAGATTAGGGCGATGGCGCCTAACGGCGACTCCTTCGCTTGGATTTTCGGAAACAGCTCGATTTCTACCATTGATACAGTATCTCTTTTTTCCCCTTTCAAGGTTCTTTTGAAGACCCTGACCTGGAGTTACACTCTGACTTTGGTTCTTTGTGGGAATGGGACCCGCTCTCAGGGCCTCACAACTGGCTGCTTTTCGATATGCCAAGGACGCGGCCTGGAAGACTAACGCGCCTTCAGGGTGCCGGATTTTCATGGCTCTGGAGGCGGGCTGATCCAAGGCTGGTGCCACCGACTGATGTGTTGTGGGAGTACACGGAAGATCTGAAGCAGTGAGCTTGCTGCTGGCTATGTGCCCAGAGTTCTTTGGGCACAGAGATCGAAAAAAGCGATACAACAGACTTTTAGAGCATAAATCAGCAAGTTGTTTTGTTATGTCTCCCCTCTCGCTGTGAAACGGGGACACCTCTTTTACCCTTATTAGGGAGAGAGAGAGGTTGTGGTATGTCAAATTACCAGATGAATAAATAGTCTGGGGCACTGCAAGTCTTTGTCTTTATTGATGCTTTGCTGCATACTTGAGTGCCTGGTTGGGGGAGCGTCGATGCTTTTCTGCTAGTGGGGGAGGGGGAGGTCGTTGCTTTGCTGCCGCTTATGCGTGGGAGGGGGGAGTACGAGGAGCAGGTTTGGGGTTCTAACATTTCACTGTCATTCATTCTTTGGGGCACTGCTCTGTTTTCGTGGATATTTGTGAAGAAATAGAATTTCAGGATATATATTGTATACATTTCTCTGACATTAAATGTACCTATTGAAAAATAGCATCATTTCTAAATAGTGTTGTTACTGTACCTTACATATAAAACTTAAGATATGTGAATGCAAAATTATAAGTTTTGGTGCACATTCATAAAAGTTCAAGGAAAGGAAAATAAACACACTTTAATCTTTGTGAGACTTTTGTTATTGAACCAAAGATAACAAATATTTTATATCCCAAAAAAAAATTATAATTGATATCCAGACAGGTAGGTATTCCCACCTACCTGGCTTCACCTATCACCTTCTAGCTATCCTTCTTCCCCTCCCTTCCCCTTTTCTATTCTGGTGTCTTTCCACTTCCTTTCCAGTTTTGAAGAAGGGCCTTGGCCCGAAAAGTTGACTGTTTATTCATTTCCATAGATGCTGCCTGCCCTGTTGAGTTCCCCCGGTATTTTGTGAGTGTTGCTTTAATTGGTTATTTTTGGCTTGTATCTGGTTGACATGCTCTCTTCTCATTACCACTCTCAGACTGGAGACTGAAGACACAATGTTTTGGGGACAGTTTGTTCTCCTCTGTCATCAGGTTTCTGAACTGTCCATGAATCCATGAACACCACCTCACTATTTTTCTCTCTTTTTGTACTAATTATATATCCTTTTATATAGATTGTTGTTGTAATAGGAGCATAGAAATCCTACAATGCAATACAGGCCCTTCGGCCCACAATGCTGTGTCAAACATGTACTTACTTTAGAAATTACCTAGGGTTACCCATAGCCCTATATTTTCAAACCTCCATGTAACTATCCAGGAGTCTCTTAAAAGACCCTCTTTGTATTTGCCTCCACCACTGTTGCCGGCAGCCCATTCCACGCACTCACCACTCTGTGTAAAAAAACTTAGCCCTGACATCTCCTCTCTACCTACTTCCAAGCACCTGAAAACCGTGCCCTCTCATGTAAGCCATTTCAGCCCTGGGAAAAAGCCACTGACTATCTACACAATCAATGCCTCTCATCATCTTATACACCTCTATCAGGTCACCTCTCATCTTTCATTGCACCAAGGAGAAAAGGCTAAGTTCACTCAACCTATTCTCATAAGGCATGCTCCCTAATCCAGGCAACATCCTTGTAAATCTCCTCTGATAGATAGATAGATAGATAGATAGATAGATAGATACTTTATTCATCCCCATGGGGAAATTCAACTTTTTTTTTCCAATGTCCCATACACTTGTTGTAGCAAAACTAATTACATACAATACTTAACTCAGTAAAAAATATGATATGCATCTAAATCACTATCTCAAAAAGCATTAATAATAGCTTTTAAAAAGTTCTTAAGTCCTGGCGGTTGAATTGTACAGCCTAATGGCATTGGGGAGTATTGACCTCTTCATCCTGTCTGAGGAGCATTGCATCGATAGTAACCTGTCGCTGAAACTGCTTCTCTGTCTCTGGATGGTGCTATGTAGAGGATGTTCAGAGTTTTCCATAATTGACCGTAGCCTACTCAGCTACCGATGTTAAACTCTCCAGTACTTTGCCCACGACAGAGCCCGCCTTCCTTACCAGCTTATTAAGACGTGAGGTGTCCCTCTTCTTAATGCTTCCTCCCCAACATGCCACCACAAAGAAGAGGGCACTCTCCACAACTGACCTATAGAACATCTTCAGCATCTCACTACAGACATTGAATGACGCCAACCTTCTAAGGAAGTACAACCTTCCTATAGTTTCAACATCCTTCCTGAAGTGAGGTGACCAGAATTGAGCATAATATTCCAAGTGGGATCCGCCCAGTGTCCTATATAGCTGTAACATTACCTCTCAGCTCTTGAACTCAATCCCACGATTGACAAAGGCCAATACACCGTATGACTTCATAACCACACAGTCAACCTGCGCAGCAGCTTTGAGTGTCCTAAGGACTTGGACCCCAAGATCCCTCTGATCCTCCACACTGCCAAGAGTCTTACCATTAATACTATATTATGTCATCATATTTGACCTACCAAAATGAACTACTTCACACTTATCTGGGTTGAACTCCATCTGCCACTTTTCAGCCCAGTTTTGCATTGTATCGATGTCCCAGAGTAACATCTGGCAACCCTCCACACAATCCACAACATCCCCAACCCTTGTGTCATCAGCAAATTTACTAACCCATCCCTCCACTTCCTCATCCAGGTCATTTATAAACATCATGAAGAGAACAGATTCCTGAGGCACACGACTGGTCATCAACCTCCATACAGCATATGACCCATCTACAGCCACACTTTGCCTTCTGTTGGCAAGCCAATTCTGGATCCACAAAGCAAGGTCCCTTTGGATCCTGTGCCTCCTTACTTTCTCAATAAACCTTGCATGGGGTACCTTATCAAATGCCTTGCTGAAATCCATATACAGTACACTACATCTACTGTTCTACTTTCATCAATCTGTTTAGTCACATCCTCAAAAGAATTCAATTAGGCTCATAAGGCACGGCCTGCCTTTCACAAACCCATGCTGACTATTCCTAATCATATTATGCCTCTCCAAATGTTCATAAATCCTGCCTCTCAGGATCTTCTCCATCAACTTACCAACCACTGAAGTAAGACGTTCCTGTCCCCATTGACGATGCAAAGATCATTGCCAGAGGCGCAGCAATCTCCTCCCTTGTCTGCCACAGTAGCCTGGGGTACACCTCGTCTGGTCCTGGTGACTTATCCAACTTGATGCTTTCCAAAAAATCCAGCGCATCCTCTTTCTTAATGTCTAGGTGCTCAAGCTTTTCAATCCGCTGTAAGTCATCCCTACAATCACAAAGGTCCTTTTCCATAGTGAATACTGAAGCAAAATATTCATTAAGTACCTCCGCTACTCCTCAGGTTCCATACACACTTTTCCACTGTCACACTTGATTGGTTCTATTCTCTCACATTTTACCCTCTTGCTCTTCACATACCAGTAGAATGCCTTGGGGTTTTCCTTAATCCTGTGTGCAAGGCCTTCTCATGGCCCCTTCTGGCTCTCCTAATTTCATTCTTAAACTCCTTCCTGCTAGCCTTATAATTTTCTAGATCTCTATCATTACCTAGTTTTTTTAACCTTTTGTAAGCTTTTCTTTTCTTCTTGTTTAGATTTTCAAAGGCCTTTGTACACCATGGTTCCTGTACACTACCATTGTTTTCCTGTCTCATTGGAATGTACCTATGCAGATCGCCATGCCCTGAACATTTACCACATTTCTGCTGTACATTTTCCTGAGAACATCTGCTTCCAATTTATGATTCCAAGCTCCTGCCTGAAAGCTTCATATTTCCACTTACTCCAATTAAACGTTTTCCTAACTTGTCTGCATCTATCCCTCTCCAATGCTATGGTAAAGGAGATAGAATTGTGATCATTATCTCCAAAATGCTCTCCCACTGAGAAACCTGACCCCTGACCAGGTTCATTTCCTAAATTTAATTAATAGTTTTTTTAATGTATTGCACTGTACTGCTGCCACAAAACAACAAATTTCATGACATATATCAGTGATAATGAACCTGATTCTTGATTTTAATTTTATCTATTTAGAGATAATGTGTGGACCAGAACTTTTCCACCCAATGAGTCACACTGTCTAACAATGCACGTATTTAACCCTCACCAAATCACTGAACAATGTACAATAACAATTAATTTACTAATCTGTATGCCTTGGGAACATGGGAGGAACCCCATGTGTTCATGTGGATGACGTACAAACTCTTTACATGCCACGTCAGAATTGAACTACGAATGCTGATGTCCCAGCTGTAATATCATGGTGCTAACCACTTCACCACCACAGTGCCCGCTACGCTATTGTGATTCTGATTCTGTTTACAGACCTATGCTCGTAACACTACTTTCACCGGTAAGTGTACTCATAATGAGATTTGAGGTATTCGTGCCATAGGTTCGCCACCCCTGTGCCTAGGATGTCCCTAGTTAGTCTGCATGTAATTTTCTTTCAAGTCCATTAGGAAGGAACTGATGATTCTAAACACAAGAAAGTCTGCAGATGCTGGAAACTCGTGTTGCTCGTCTCAACACCACTCAGTACCTCTGTTGACGAACCACTCTTAGCGAATTGCAATCGACGTCTGTTCTCAACCACCACATGCCCCCCCCACCACCACCGTCCAAGCTGCCATCTCTGATGGAGTGTGACAGTGAACATTTTAAAGTTTAACATTCATCAGCACTCACTGTACATTGATGATCAACCTCTGTCCTATAACAGTAACTGTGGTGATAATGGCTTGATACAAGTGTGGAAAGTACATTTCTGGTTGTTAATTATCTAAAGTTCTACATCTGCAGTTTTGAAGCACAGTGTTTCTTGTTCATAAACATGTACTCATAATAAAATGTGTTGATATATAACCACCAGTTTCAGGAACGGATCTTAACCCTCAACCATCAGGCTCTTGAAACAAAGGGGATAACTTCACTTACCTCATCATTGTAATGTTCCCACAAGCAATGACTTTTTCAAGGACTTTCAAGGACTCTTCATCTCATGTTCTCAATATTTAATATTTATTATTTATTTATTAATTATTTCTTTCATTTTGTAGTTGTATAGTTTGTTGTCTTCTGCATACTTGGTTGAACACTCAAGTTGGTGTGGTCTTTCATCGATTCTATTATGGTTATTATTCTATTATGGATTTATTGAGTATGCCCACAAGAAAATGAATCTCAGGGGTGTATATGGTAACATACTTGTACTTTGATAATAAACTTACATTGAACTTTGACTTTGTTTCCTGGACTGGACAGCTTGAAATACGTGGAGAGAATGGATAGGCTGAGTCTGAGATTGATGGGCAACAGTCATGATGGGCATGGATAGTGTAAACTCCACCATAGACACTCCCAAGCCTGGCTGACGAAGGAGGAGTTTGGGTATGGGGCTAGCAACCCCATTCCTTAATACAGTAATCTAGAGTGACATAAGCACCAACAGAAGCACCTAAGACATCATTCTGGGGAGAGGAAGGCTACATTAAGAAGATGGTCTACTCCTGGGGACAGCTTAGAAGATTGGCCCAGGACAGGTGACTCTAGTGAGCTGCTGTTGGCAATCTATCTTCCAGTAGGTGTGATGGGCTTCAGTAAGTAAGAATCGATGGGGTAAAGAAGATCACTCGTCATTCTCCGACACTCAATGAAGAAAATCCCAATCTGCTCAACCTCTCTCCCTAACTCAATTTCCTCTGTACTCTTTCCAATTTAATGGGATTTCTTCTATAGCGGGCTGACCAAAGTAGTCCAAATATGGCCTCACCAAAATCTCTGTTTCTATACTCAGAGCCCTGACTGATCAGTTGCAGTGTGACAAAAGCTTTCTTCGCCACCTTGCCAGGCCAATTTCGGGGAAGTTACTTACTTGTGCTCTTGGATCCCTATCTATGATGGTGCAGATATTCAATTCCCAGTCATTACAGTACAGAAACAGTTTTACATCTGTTGGCTAGATTCATTTATCAGATATCTCTCAAGTCTGAAACCTTTTTAATACATATTTTAGAACATAGAACACTACAGCACAGTACAGGCCCTCTGACCCACAATGTTGTGCTGTCCTTCTAACCTACTCCAACATCAATCTAACTCTTCTCTCCTACATTGGCCTCCGTTTTCCTTCATCCATTTGCCTATCTAAGAGTTTCTTAAATGTTCCTAAAGTATGTGGCTCTACCGCCACCCCTAGCAGTGCATTCCAAACACTATCTTCTGCATAAAAATATACATACTTTAATTTTACAATACAGAACATAGAACAGTACAGTACATGCCCTTCTGCCTACAATATTGTGCCGACTTTTTAGTCTATACTTCAAGAGCAATCTAACCCATCCATGCCACGTAGGCTTCCAATTTTCTTTCATCTTTGGGCCTATCTAAGGGTCTCATAAATGTCCTTAAAGTACCTGCCTCTAAAGCACCCATCGCAGTATATTCCCTACACCCACCTCTGACTGTCCTCCAATTACCTTCAAATTATGTGCCCTTCTATTAGCCATTTTTGCCATGGGAAAAAGGAACTGGCTGCCCACTCTGTCTATGCCTCTTATCATCTTGTACATCTCAATCTAGTCACATCTCATCCTCTTTCATTCTAAAAAGAAAAGCCCTAGCTCACTCAACCATTCCTCACTGCACATCACATTTTCTCCCACACCCTCTTTTGGACCTTCAACTGAAAATTCCTCAGATCAGAAATTACTAACAATCTCTGCAGCTTACAGAAAATTGGTGTGAAAGGCATAACACATCCAGCAAGTGGCAGTTCTGTGCGTGAAAATGCCTTGCTAGTAAGAGAGGTCAGACTGGAATGAGAGGAGAATGGCCAGACTGGTTCAACTTGACAGGAAGGTAACAGTAACTCAAATAACCACGTGTTATAACAGTGGCGTGCAGAAGAGCATCTCCGCATGCACAATATGTTGAACCTTGAAGTGGATGGGCTTTAGCAGCAGAAGACCACAAACATACACTCACTGGCCACTTTATTAGATACAAGACATACCTAATGAAGCAACCATGGAATGTATCTGCACATAGCAAGATGCCACAGGAGATTAATATAAATCAGATAATTGCTTTAACAATGTTGATATGGGATAAGTAAGGACACATAGTGAGCTACTGCTGTATAGGCTGAATTCAGTCTCTGATGCTTCCTGTGTGGAGTTTGCATGCTCTCCCTGTGGACCACACAGGTATCACCGTGTCAGAGAATCTTAGGCACAATAATTATCCCTTTGGTCTGCCACGTTCGCCTTTTGTCCATTTACACTAATTCCATTCACCCCATTAGGTCTCAACCCTTTTAAGCCTTGTCTTTTCAAGTACCTGCCTCAATATACCTCAAACATAGTAATTATATCTGGTTCGACCACACCCTCTGGCAGTGCATTCCAGATATCACCCAGTCACTGTGTGAAAAAAACTTAGGCAGCTTCATGGATGGAGAAAGTTCATTGCAGGAAATCCCATCCTGGGGTCCACTGACTTGTCGGTTAATGGTAGGGGTCCATGGCATAAACATGGTTGGGAACCCCTGCTCTGGACTAGCTCAGTTTGAAATCTTGGTCAGCATGCCTCAGTTATAGCGACAGGCAGAGAAGTGGTGCCAGGGGCAGGGGGTGGCACTGGTGTGGACACACCCAGCCCTGTGACACCAGGAAAGGTCAGTTGGTTCTGAACAGATAATAAAACAGTTGGTTTATTGATCATTGCAGAATGTCTCCCTGGTCCTTCTCTCTCCTACACTTCTGCATTTCCCTTTTCCCAAACATTATTCCCCTCTCCCTGCTCCCTTACCACTCTCAGTCCACAAGAGGGATGCATATCTGAATCAGGTTTATCATCACTCACATATGTTATGACATTCTGTTTTGCTTTGTGGCAGTAGTACAGTGCAATACAAAAATTTACTACAGTAGTGTTCCTAGCAATATGGATGTGCCTACGACTTTAGCACAGTATTGTACACTATGCCTTTTCAGTTACCAAAGAATACTTAATACTACCAAGCTAATACAAAGCTAAGTACTCTTATTTCTGTTAACCAGCCACCTTCCAATATTAACCAATATACAAAAGTCGTAGGCTGTGCAAAAGTCATTGGCATCCGAACTACATGCTGTACACGTGCCTTAGACTTTTGCACAGAACTCTATGTGAAAAACTTATTCATTGTGCCATCTGGGATCTTGCTGTGCCAACATAAACTGCTCAGCTTCTAACAAGGCAGTACACCAGGACATCTTGCAGTGTCAATATACGTGAGACATTTCCTTGTTTTAATCTCCTCAGATTAATGTTGGCTGCTCTTGGGTGTCCCTCTCCAATTGTTCCTCAACACCTGAGCTAATAAATTTTGTCAAGTATCAAAAAAAAACTCTTCAATCTAGCACCGGTTTCAAACCTGCTGGCTTTCTAAATAGAAAGGCACTTGGTGATTGTTGCCTTTAATCAGAAACTCTGAGTGCCTTGCCATTCCCAGCTGACTGAATGATGGGAACTGTCTTTCCCAGACTCCACAGACTCTGGTTCACTCTCCTCACTGACAAATTTATTCTCACAAAGTGCTAAGTGACAACTGTGTCGATGAAATGGGCCGGAGCTAGACTGCAAGAGTGCTATAAAAGAAGATATGGGGAGGAGGGGTGGGGAGAGATGGGGATTGGGTAGAAGGGAGGTGGCATGGGGAAGGTGAGGGGTAGATGGAGGGGTAAGGGTAATGAGGGAGTGGGATGGGGAAAATAAGGGGGAAGAGGGACTGGGAGAGAAGGAACAATTGTAGCAATAGGGGAGAGGATAGGTCAGAGGAAGGGAAGGTGGTGGGAAAGGAGAGAGAGGGAGATGAAGGGGGTAGGGAGAGGGAGAGGGATGGGGTAGGTTGACGAGGCGGGAGGGGAGAAAGGAAGAATGGGAGAGGGGAAGTGAAGGGGAGGGAGACAGGAAAAGAGGGGTCACACAGTGGGGAAGGGAAGGGGAGGGAGGGGGAAAGAAAGGGAGAGAGAGAAAGAGGAGGGAAAGGGGAGGGAGAGAGTAGAAAGGAAGTTTTAACTGTGCCTATGAAACGGGCTGGAGATGGAAACAAGAGGGGACACTAACCTAGTCATCAAAGAAATGCATCAGGATAGATGTAAGTGTTCTCTTTGAGGAGGGCTGGCGACGTAAGTTTAGCTATGTAAAGCAATGTAACACAGAGCTGAGCTGTCAATCTAACCAGTTTTAATTAATTGCCAGCACTCCATGCACGCGACGCTGGTGTGAATCTTGACTGTTGCTCCTGTACTTAATCATACCTAGTTAAGCATGGTCGTTCCCAGACTGTCAGCCAGTATTGATACCAGGGAGAAAAGGCAGCAGGTACCAATCTTACTGCGTCACCACAGAACATTTTATTGCAGTCAAGCACAGAGAATAAATTGAAAGATAGCACATATGCCCACAGCAAATGGACTGAATACTAATCTACCTTGGACCATATTTCCCTCAATTTAAAGAGCATAAGCCCATAAGAGATAGGAGCAGAATTAGACCATTCAGCCCATCAAGTCTGCTCCATCATTTCCTCGTGGCTGATCCATTTCCCTTTCAACCCCATTCTTCTGCCTTCTTCCAGTAACATTTCACACCCTAGCTAATCAGGAAACTGCTTTAAATGCACCACAGCCATCTGAGACAATGAATTCCAGATTCACTGCTCTCTGGCTAAAAAAATTCTTCCTTATCTCTGTTCTAAATGGATGTCCTGCTATTCTGAGGCTGTGACCCTAGCCTTAAACCCCACCCCCCCCATAAGAAACATCTTCTCCATATCCACTCTATTTAGGCCTTTCAACATTTGATGGGCTTCAATGAGATCCACCTCCCCCATTCTTCTGAACTCCATGGAGTACAGGGTCAGGGCCAGCAAGCGCTCCTCATGCATTAACTCTTTCATTCCTGGAATCATTGTTGTGAATCTCCTCTGAACCCTCTCCAGTGTGAATGCATCTTTTCTTAGATAAGGGGCCAAAAACTGCCCATAATACTGCAACTCGGGCCTCAACAGTGCTTTATAAACCCTCAGCATTACATCCTTGCTTTAATCCTCTCAAAATGAATGCTAGCATTGCATTTGCCTTCCTCACAATGGACTCAACCTGCAAATTAACATTTAGTCAATCTTGCATGAGGTCTTCTATGTCCTTTTGTGCGGCAGAATTTTCCCCATTTTGAAATTGGTCTATGCTTTTACTCCTTGTACCAAAGTGCATGACTGTACACTTCCCGACACTGCCCATCTGCCACTTCTTTGCCCATTCTCCTAATCTGTCTCAGTCCTTCTGTAGTGTCTCTACTTGCTCAAAACAACCTGCCCCTCCACTTACCTTTGTATCGTCTTCAAACTTGGTCACAAAACATTCAATTCCATCATCAAATAATTGACACACCTGTACAATGTAAAAAGAAGTGGTCCCAGCACAGACCCCTGTGGATTACCACTAGTTACCAGCAGCCAACCAGAAAACACTTCCTTTATTCCCAGTCTTTGCCTCCTGCCAATCAATCAATGTTCAATCCATGCCAGCATCATTTCTGTAATGCCATTGGCCATTACCTTGTTAAGCAGTCTCACATTCAGCACCTTGAGAAAGGCCATCTGAATATCCAAGTACAGTCGGCCCTCCTTATCCGCGAGGGATTGGTTCCAGGGCCCCTCACGGATACCAAAAAACGCGGATGCTCAAGTACCTTATTCAGCCTGTTTCAATGCGGTGGATCTTAGGACCCAGCGGAACCCCAGATCTTATTTAACCTGTCTCAGTGCAGTGGACATTAGGACCCAGCGGCGGAGCTCTGAATCCGCAGTGTTTCTGTTCACGAAAATAATCACGATCACGATTGAAAATAAAGTGAAAATAATAAAGCGATCGGAAAGAGGTGAAATGCCATCGGTCATGGAAAAGTCGGTTATAGTCAGTCAACGATCAGAACAATTTTAAAGGATAAAGTGAGAAAGGCCTTGCCCTGATGAAAGCTACAATTATTACTAAGCAACGCAGTGGTTTAATTATTGGGTCTTGAGGTTTTGGGTTTTTGATCCTCCACATCAATCAGGCACGGATAGAGAATGCTCTTGGAAGTGGTCTGTTACTGGATCGAACTCAGGAACTTTCCGAGCCTGGCACTGAAACATATGTTCTTAAGTGTTTTATATGCATAGAAAGGTAAAATATATACTATATACTAAGACAAACGTTTGACTAACTAACGCTAAATAATACCGGATGTACCTGTTCCAACTTACATAGTGAGAAACTTCCGATTTTTTTAATCCCGATCCACGATAACCTCCACACATCCTCCCGTATACTTTAAATCATCTCTAGATTACTTATAATACCTAACTCAATGTAAATGTTATGCAAAATAATTGTTATACTGCACTGTTTAGAGAATAATGACAAGAAAAAAAAGTCTGTACACACTCGAACAACAAGTGCAGGAAGAGCACTTCCGGGTTTTCTCGATTTGCGGTTGGTTGAATTTGCGCATGCAGAACTCGTGGATAAGGAGGGCCGACTGTATACAATTTCCAGCCTCCTTTGTCTATACTGCTTGTAATTTCCTCAAAGAATTCCAACACATTTGCCAGGCAAGATTTTCCCTAATGTGAAACATGCTGACTTTGGCCAATTTTGTCATGTACCTCAAAGTACCCTGAGGCCTTATCCTCAACAATCAACTCCAGCATCTTCCTAACTACTGATGTCAGGCTAACTGGCCTATAATTTCTTATCCTTCTTGCAGAGTGCAGTGACATTTGCAATTTTCCAGTCTTCCAGAACCATGCCAGCGTCCAATAATTTTTAAAAGATTATTACTAAGGGCTCCATCATCTCCTCAGCTACCTCTTTCTGAACCCTGGGGTGTAGTCCATCTGGTCCAGGTGACTTATCTACCTTCAGACCTTCCAGTTCCCAAGCACTTTCTTACCAGTGCCACTGCACTCACTTCTGCTGTCTAATATTCTTGAACTTCAAGCATATTGTTAGTGCTTTCTGAGTAAAAATTGAGCAAAATACTTATTCAGTTCTTCCGCCATTTCCACGTCCTCCATCACGACCTCTCCTGCGTCATTTTCCACCATGCCTACCTACTGTCAGCTCTCTTTTACTCTTTACATATCTGAGAAAACATTTGCTATCCTCAATGATATTATTGGCTAGCTTACATTCATATCTAATTTTCTTCTTCCTTATGGCTTTTAGCTGCCTTCTGTTGGTTTTTAAAAGCTTCCAAATCCTCTAACTTCACACCAATTTTTGTTCTATTTTATGCTCTCCCTTTGGCTTTTATGTTGGCTTTGACTTCCCTTGTCAGCCATGATCATACTGTCTTTAGAATACTTCTTTGGGATGCATCTGTCCTGCACTTTCTGAATTGCTCCCAGAAACTCCAGCCATTGCTATTCTGCTGTCATCCCTACTACTGTTTCTTTCTTTCTAATAAACTTTGGCCAGCTCCTCTGTCATGCCTCTATAATTTCCTTTACTCCACTGTAATACGGATACATCTGGCTTGAGCTTCTCCCTCTCAAATTGCAGAATGAATTCTATCATATCATGATCACTGTCTCCTAAGGGTTCCTTTATCTTAAGTTTTGTAATCAAATTCATTTCATCACAAAATTTGATCCTCTAGTGGTCTCCACCACAAGCTGCTCAAAAAAGCCATTTCATTGGCATTCTATAAATTCTCTCTCTTGGAATCCAGCACCAACAGGATTTTCCCCATCAACCTAAATACTGAAAGTCCCCATGACTATCAATATGTTAAGAGTTTTTATGAGCCTTTCCCATTTCCCGTTATAATTTGTAGCCCACATCCTAGCTGTTTGAAGACCTGTATGTAACTCCAAACAAAGTCGTTCTACCCTTGTAGATTCTTAACTTTACCCACAAGGATTCTACATCTTTTGATCCTTTGTCAACTTTTTCTATGGATATGATTTCAATTTTTACCAACAGAACCACCCCACCACCTCTGCCTATCTGCCTGCCCTTTCAATATAACGTGTGTCTTTGGATGTTATCCTTGGATCCCAACTATGATTGTCTTTCAGCCAGGACTCAGTGATGCCCCAACATCATAGATAGATAGATAGATAGATAGATAGATAGATACTTTATTCATCCCCATGGGGAAATTCAACATTTTTTTCCAATGTCCCATACACTTGTTGTAGCAAAACTACTTACATACAATACTTAACTCAGTAAAAATATGATATGCCTCTAAATCACTCTCTCAAAAAGCATTAATAATAGCTTTTGAAAAGTTCTTAAGTAGTTTACTTAAATACATTAAATACAATCAACCCCGGCACTTTAACATATCTTACTCCTGGCGGTTGAATTGTAAAGCCTAATGGCATTGGGGAGTATTGACCTCTTCATCCTGTCTGAGGAGCATTGCATCGATAGCAACCTGTCGCTGAAACTGTTTCTCTGTCTCTGGATGGTGCTATGTAGAGGATGTTCAGGGTTTTCCATAATTGACCTTAGCCTACTCAGCGCCCTTCGCTCAGCTACCGATGTTATACTCTCCAGTACTTTGCCCACGACAGAGCCCGCCTTCCTTACCAGCTTATTAAGACGTGAGGCATCCCTCTTCTTAATGCTGCCTCCCCAACACGCCACCACAAAGAAGAGGGCGCTCTCCACAACTGACCTATAGAACATTTTCAGCATCTCACTACAGACATTGAATGATGCCAACCTTCTAAGGAAGTACAGTCGACTCATATCTCCAACAGCACTACAAGATCACTTACCCTTTTCCCTATACTGCACACATTCAAGTATAATACTTTCAGACCTGCATTCATCACCCTTTTCAACTTTGTCTCTATCTTACAGCATCCCACTGACTGTAATTTTGCCCTGTCATCTGCCTGTCTTCCTCACAGCCTCACTACACACCTCATCTAGTTGTATACCCACTGCCCCAATCTCAGCCCTATCACTCTGGTTCCCATCCCCCTGACAAGTTAGCCTAAACCCTCCCCATCAGTTCTAGTGGAACTGCCCACAAGGATATTGGTCCCCCAAGGGTTCAGGTTTAATCCATCCCTTTGTTACAAGTCATAATTTCGCCAGCAGAGATCCCGATGATACAGATATCTGAACCCCTGTTCCCTGCACCTGCCAAATCATCCCATTTTTACCTTCATTGGGGTGTAGCACAGGCAGCAATCAAAAGTTCGCAAATAAAGGCCTTTCGGCCCACGACGGTGTGCTGACCCACATAAATCTACTCCATGATCAATCTAACTTTTCCTTCCTATACAGGCCATAACTCTCTGCTTTTTTTTTACATCCATGTGCCTATCAAAGAGTTTATTCTGTTTATCTATTTAGAGATAAAGTACTATACAGGTCCTTCCAACCCTATGAGCTGCACCACCCATCAACCCTCTCATTTAACCCTAGCCTAATCACAGGACAATCCACAACAACCAATTAAACTTCTAACCAGTAACGACTTTCGAATGTGGGAGAAAACCGCAGCAACCAATGGAAAACCACATGTTCACAGGGAGGACATAAAAACTCCTTCCTAATGGCATGGGAATTGAACTCAGAACTCCATTGCCCTGAGCTGTAATAGCACCATGCTGACTGATATGTTACTTTGGCACCAAATTATGTTTATTTTCATCTTATTTTGTTGTGTAAATTATGAATAAAAATCTGTGAAGTTAAATTGATGTAATTCCTGCTTGTCATGTTCATACTGTACTGAGTGGCTGCTGCTAAAAGCTCATTTTCATGGTATTTTTCCCTTGGGTGTGTATGCCCATGACAATAAACTTGCATTTGAATATGACAGCTGACTGAAAAATACTGCTGCTGAACTGAAGAAAACTTGGTAGCATTTAATCATAAGATCAAATCCCCTTCTGGATACATAAATGAAAGAGTCATGTATCTATTCTCTACTTGTTTTGTATTCTGTGATGTGTGTTTTTTCTGTTTATTATTGTAATTAGTCACATCAGTAGGGGTGTGGTAAAAGTGAAGGGAATAAGTTTTGTATTCTTGCTTATTTCGTGGTTGCTTGTAACTTGGGACCAGTGGAGGTCATATCTTTGCTGACCGCTGAGATAATGCTCCATAATGCTTAATTGTATGTTTGCTAACTTGCTGATAAAGCATCAAAATAACAAATTTGACTCTTTGGAGTCGAATCTTTGGAGTTGTGAGTGTGTCATGCAAGTATAACAATTCCGTGGAGTTGCAGGCTGCCAGCAATTGCTTTGTTTTGATTTTGGATCAATTTTTTGCCTCTACAATGATATTGGGACTGGCTTATTATTACCATATGTACCAAGATACAGTGAAAAACTTTTTGTTTGTGTGACATCCAAACAGATCATTCCATAACAGAAATAGATTGGGCTTGTAAAATAAAAACAGAATACAGTGTTAAAGTGAATAATATTTCTGCATGGACTAGACAGGCTGAAGAACCTGTTTCTGGGCTGAAGTGCTCTATGACTCTATTGTACAGGGATGGGAGGGGTATGGAGGTTTATAGTCCAGGAGTAAGTTGATGGGAGTCACTGGCTTAGACAGGTCTCATAGGCTGTCAGTCATTCTACAATGAACCAAGTTTGTTTCTCTGACCTTTCACCTCTTATCACATTCCTTATTTCTCCACCCTGGGTGACCTCCTCCTTCCCTTTCTCCTATGGGCCACTCTCCTCTCCTATCAGATTGTTTCTTCTTTGGCCGTTGACCTTTCCCACTCACCTGGCTTCAACTATCACAAGAAAATCTGCAGATGCTGGAGATCCAAAGCAACAGAACACACAAAATGCTGGAGGAACACAGCAGGCCAGACAGCATCCATGCAAAAGATTAAACAGTCAATGCTTCAGGCGAAAACCTTTCTTCAGGACTTCGCCTAGCGTCCTTCACTTCCCCTAACATTTTATTCCAGCATCTTCTCCCTTCCTTCTCAGTCCAGAAGAAGGGTCTTGGCCCAAAATGTTGACTGTCTATTTATTTCCATAGATCCTGCCTGACCTGCTGAGTTTCTCCAGCATTTTGAACATGTTGAATTGGGTGTAGTCTCTTTAATTTGCTGTCATTCAATTTCTTTTATATCATAAATGCCTTAACTTCTTAATGGCTATTGATTATTACCACAGAAAGACTATGTTTTTCTCATCTGACCCTGGTAGTATAGAACTGAAACACCGATTGTAAAAAAAATCAATGATTTTGTCATTAACCCTGTAAACCATCTTTGCAAATAACTGGGTGAAGTCCCTTTAGTTTGCTGTCTGTTACTCTCTGTTCTCTTGCTCTCAGTGTGAATTTTCCTCACAGTCTCCTGCAGACAGTGAAGTGGGGGAAAATATCAGCACAGCAAAGGCTGGGGGTTGGGATGAAACACTCTAACACACAAGATCTGGCTAGTCAATTGTGTCATTTAGTATGGACTAATCACCTCTTGCAACATCCATCACCTTCTCAATGAGGAGGGCATTTATGCCATAATTTCCTTCAATGGATGCTTCATTCCATTACCCTGTTCATTCACAGTTTGCATGTGCAGCTAATTGCCATTGATCAGTTCCAGGGAGCTCAATGCAAATTGTAAGATGTCACCTCTGACCCTTGCCCTCACTGACAAAAGGGGAACCTTTGAAGAGGTCAGAAAGCAGTACAAAAAATATCCAGCACTTCCAACTTCTGTCCTTTGAGGGGAAAGAATCACAAGGCCCCTTTGAGAAGACTATAGACAGAAGTTCTGTTGAGTGTGTATGTGTTCAGGACATTCCGAAGGGTTGGAGATTGGACACTGTGGGGATCTGATACACAGGAGGAATTGTGATCTGGGATAGAGTTAAATTCCTGGGTATAATATGATGATCTGTGCTGGCATAGTATATAGAGGCAACTACTAGGAAGATACATGAGCATCCCAAATGTTTTAAAAGGTTAAGGTGTAGTTTGTCATCAGACACTATAACAAATTTAAGTCCACCTGAGTAGCATCCAAACTGATGGCATGAACTTTGATTTCTCTAAGTTCTGTTTATCTCTCCCCATCCCCTTCTTTCTTTTTCCGTTCCCCATTCTGGTTTCCTTCTCAGCACTTCTCGTCTCCTCACCTGCCCATGATCTATTTATTTGTAGCTGCAAAACAAGCCGCACTGCCCAGCAAACTACTTATTGAGCCCTGCCCTAATCGCAAGACAGTTTACAATGACCAACTGGCCGACTAAGCGGTCTTTGGACTGTGGGAGGAAACCAGAGCACCTGCAGGAAATACACACGGTTCACAGGGGGAATGCACAAAATCCTTACAGATTGCACCACAACTGAAAACCAAACTCTGGAATACCCAGAGTTATAATAGCGTCACGCTAATTGCCATGTTACCATGACGACCTATCCCTCTGATCTCCTACAGGTGCCCGAAGCACAGACACACTTGCTGGCCACCTCCAGCACATCCTCAGACTATTGTGGTTGTTGACGCAAAGAATACATTTCACTGAATGTTTTGATGCTGCATAGGCAATCATGGTCCCGTGACCATGCAGAGTTGGGGTATCCATTCAAGTTGACTTGACTGACTGAGCAACATTGGCCTCAGTCTACTATTTCCCCAAAGAATGTAACACTCTGCTCTAACGTACAAACATAAATTATAAAATCAGATCTTGGGAAAAAGCCAGCCTTTCAATATCAGGTTTCAAAATGGAGGATCCCTAACTCTGCTTCTGAATGAAGACTCCACCCTGCTTTAGTTGGCGAAGTGCAGCTCCATGAGGTAACTTTCACACCTAGAATACCCTTTAAATACAACTAAGTAAATAGTTTGGAAAATGTGAGAAGTAAATCAAGAACATCTATTTGAATTGTGCTGGAAGCCGGAACAGGTGCAGGTAATTTCAACTCTTCACTTGCCATTAACAGTATTTGCATCTCCAAAGCCCAGGAGACTGAGTGATTCATATTTACACATGCGCGACATCTTCAAAGTCAAAGTCAAAATAAGTTCCTCAAGGCAGACAAGAAAATGAAGCTCAAGGCAGAATATGCTTATTATCATGTACTATCTTGAGATTCATTTTCTTGTAGGCATTCGTAAGAAAATTGAGTAATACAACAGAATTAATGAAAAATTATATATAAGCAAAAACCGACAAGCAACCACTGTGCAAAAGAAGACAAATCATAAAAATAGGAAGGTGTATTGGCCTTCATCAATCGTGGATTTGAATTCAGGAGCCGAGAGGTGGTGTTGCAGCTATATAGGACCCTGATCAGACCCCACTTGGAACACTGTGCTCAGTTCTGGTCGCCTCATTACAGGAAGGATGTGGAAGCCATAGAAAGGGTGCAGAGGAGATTTACAAGGATGTTGCCTGGATTGGGGAGCATGCCCTATGAGAATAGGTTGAGTGAACTCGGGTTTTACTCCTTGGAGCGACAGAGGATGAGAGGTGACCGGATAGAGGTGTACAAGATAATGAGAGGCATTGATCGTGTGGATAGGCAGAGGCTGAAATGGTTGCCACAAGAGGGCACAGGATTAAGCTGCTGGGGAGTAGGTACAGAGGAGATGTCGGGGTAAGTTTTTTACGCAGAGAGTGGTGAATGCGTGGAATGGGGTGCCGGCAAAGGTGGTGGAGGTGGATAGGACAGGGTCTTTTGAGAGACTTTTGGATAGGTTACATGGAGCTTAGAAAAATAAAGAGCTATAGATAAGCCTAGTAATTTCTAAGGTAGGTACGTATTTGGCACAACTTTGTGGGCCGAAGGGCCTGTATGTATTGTGCTGTAGGTTTTCAGTGTTTCTATGTCTATGTTTAATAAAATAAAGTAAGTAAATTATACTCAGAATATGAGTTATTGAGTCCTTGAAAGTGAGCCCCTCGGTTGTGGAATGATTTCACTGTTGAGGTGAATGTCATTATCCACACTGATTTAGGAGCCTGATGATTGAACAGTGATAAAATACTGTGCAAGTCTTAGGCACATATAGATATCCAAGGTGTTTCAGACTTTTACACAGTATTGCATTTGTCAATGTTGAATGGAGTGCAAGTTTATAAATCTGGCAGGAGCAAAGGATGTTGGGAATGGTGTGGGTGGAGCACTGGAGGAGGGGTATGAGACAGGCAACAGAGAAGGCGTGACAGGGTGGGGGGCAGTGGTGTGGGTGCAGACACACCCAGCCCTGAGACAACAAGCAAGCCCACTTGATTCCAAACAATTAATTTCTTGATCATTACAGAATGTCTCTCTGGTGCTTCTCTCTCCCTTCCCCTTTTCCCAATGATGATTCCCCTCTCCCTGCCTCAGTCCACAATACAGACCCATATCAGAATCCAGTTTATTACCACTCACATATGACATGAAATTTGATTTTTATTGTGACAACAGTACAGTGCAATACATAAAATTACTACAGTACTGTGCAAAAGTCTTAGGCAACTTAGACATATATATGTCCTAAGACATTTAAACTACTGTAACTGTTCCTGAACCCGGTAGTGTGGGACTTAAGGCTCCTGTTCTTCCTGCCAATCTTCCTCTTATTTGCAAGATAAATAATGCCAAAACTGTCACAATAAAATATAATGAAAATATAATGAACGGAACGTAAAGTGCTATAAATGAGAACAATGAGGCAATAATTGTGAAGCCTCGTAGAGTCAAATGACTTCAGGCCTACACTCCAGCATCAGCGACTCTTCACCGCACTACGCTCCAGCATCGGCGACTCTTCACCGCACTACACTCCAGCATCGGCGACTCTTCACCGCACTACACTCCAGCATCGGCGACTCTTCACCGCACTACGCTCCAGCATCGGCGACTCTTCACCGCACTACACTCCAGCATCGGCGACTCTTCACCGCACTACGCTCCAGCATCGGCGACTCTTCACCGCACTACACTCCAGCATCGGCGACTCTTCACCGCACTACACTCCAGCATCGGCGACTCTTCACCGCACTACGCTCCAGCATCGGCGACTCTTCACCGCACTACGCTCCAGCATCGGCGACTCTTCACCGCACTACACTCCAGCATCGGCGACTCTTCACCGCACTACGCTCCAGCATCGGCGACTCTTCACCGCACTACGCTCCAGCATCGGCGACTCTTCACCACACTACACTCCAGCATCGGCGACTCTTCACCGCACTACACTCCAGCATCGGCGACTCTTCACCGCACTACGCTCCAGCATCGGCGACTCTTCACCGCACTACACTGCAGCATCGGCGACTCTTCACCGCACTACGCTCCAGCACCGGCGACTCTTCACCGCACTACGCTCCAGCACCGGCGACTCTTCACCGCACTACACTCCAGCACCGGCGACTCTTCACCACACTACACTTTGTCTAGTTGCACAGTTTAGTTACTCCATTAAATTCTGATTTATCTCACTCCCAAAAAATGTGCGGATCAGTACAATCAATCCAATAATTAAAAGGCTTTTTATGATTATGTAGCTGTGACAGGGTGGAGATACATCTCTACCAAAGGAGTTATAAGGTACTCCTTCCCTTCGCTAGCCTGTAGATCACCCTTGGGCAAGGTGTAGCTCCTGCTTAGCCCCCCGATCAGGGTCACATGAAACCATAGGAGCAGGTGGTGGATGGTTGTATGAGCAGCGGGTGCATATCATAACTCCTGGTTTTGCGACCACTGATGCCAGATGCACAATCTCCAAAGAGTATTGATAATGGCTGGGGTCATCTGTCTTGTAAAGACAATGCCCAGAAGAAGGCATTGGCAAACCACTTCCATAGAAAAATTAGCCAAGAAAAATCATGGTCATGGATCCCACATCATCCAAAATGGCACATAATGAACAAATGACAGTTATGTATCATACATTTTGGTTAAACTTCTCCTACCACTGCAAAGCATGAGTAAAATTATTCACTCACCCTTACAGCTTGGTTACCACTTGGAGTGTAGAGGCTTTGAATCTCATTAAGTCATTTCATAAAGCATGGAAAGCCAGTAAATAAAGCTTTGTCTCCTGAAGCGTCCATCTTCTGGAATTAAAACTTGTGGAGCACAGCCTGCCATCTCCAGAGACTTGCATTCAATCCTGACATCTGGTGCTGCTGTCTGTGTGGAATCTGCATGTTCTCTCTGAGCTTACAGGCTTCCTCTGGCTGTTTGGGTTTCTTCCCATATCCCAAAGGTGCACGTGTTGAGAAGTAACTGGCTACTGTAAATTGTCCCAAGTGTGTAGATGAGTGATGGTGAGTCAATGGGAACGTAGGATTAACAGTTGATGGATGTCAGCATGGCTTCAATGGGCTGAAAAGCCTGTTTCTGTGCTACTCTTATTGACTCTAAAGCTTTCCTGTGTAAATTAGAGATTTGGCTGACAATGTACGTCGGACATTATACTTCCATTTGCAGACTCTCTACCATTAGCAGTTTCTGGATTGTTCTTATCATCGTATTATGGCGGAGCAGACTTGATGGACTGAATGGCCCTATCTGCTCCTATGTCTTATGGTCTCATAGTTATATCTGTGGGTTGTGGACACAGCATAACACATCATGGAAACCAACTCACTCCTCCAAGGATTCTCCCTACACTTCTCACAGCCTCAGAGAGGAAGCTAACATAATCAATGACCCCCATCACTCTGGACATTCTCCCTTCTACCCTCTCCCATCAAGCAGAAGATACAAAATCCTGAAAGCAAATACCACCAGGCTTAATGACACCTTCTGTCCTGCTGTTATAAGACTATCAAATGGACCTCTTGTACATTAAAATGGACTTCTGATTTCATAATCTACCTTGTCATGGTTCCTGAATCTTATCGCTTGCCTGCACTGCACTTTCTCGGTAACTGTGACATTTTATTCTGCATTCTCATATGGCTTTTCCCTTTGTTCTACCTCAATGTACTGATGTGATGGGACGCTCAGTATATGTGATATTAGTAAACCAACTACCAAGGCCAAAGTGTATCGATGTGACAGGACCCTGTTCTTAGAGCAAGGAATGAGCCAATGTTCGGGCGATTTAAACACTGGGTCAGACGGATTGAAAAGGCAGGTTGTCGAGACCAGAGGCGAGGGTCGGGCTGGTTCTGCTCTCTGCTCCACGATGTTTACTCTGCTCTTCGATGCTCTGAGGCTGAGGCCCTGGCCTGCTCAGGCTGTCCCAGACTTTGCGCCTGAGGACGCACTGTCATTCTAAATGCTATTTGCTTACACGACTGCCAGCATGATTTGTTTTGCTTTTGCACGTTGCGAGTTTGGATTCTTTTGGGTTTCTTGTTTTGTGGTTGCCTGCAAGGAGATGAATCTCAATGTTGTTTAATGTACACATACTTTGACACTAATGTCCTTTGAACTTTCTGAACTTTGTAATACTAGCTCCAATCCAGAAACTCCATGTTCTCCATGGAGCAACCAGCTAAGGGTGATGCCTCTCCCATTGGCTCACTCTATGGTACAGAGGGGATGAGGAGGCATCATTTTAAAAAAGGATGTCAGTTGCCCTCATTGGAGCCACCACCCATGAGAAGGAGAAGACATGAGACATTTTGCCGATGCTGGAGATCCAGAGAAACACGCACGCAAAATGCTGGGAAAACTCAGCAGGTCAAGCAACTGCTATGGAGAGGAATAAGCAATTGACATTTTGGGCCAAGCTCCTTAATCAAGACTGGAAAGGAATGGGGTATAAATCATTATGATTATTCCTCCCAATAGAATCTGCCTGGCCTACTGAGTTCCTCCGGTATTATGATTGTTTCTGTTGCTTGAGAAATAGAACTCATGGATCCGTGGTTGGCAAGATCATGGCAGCCAAATGCCCACAGGCTGGCTGATGCACTTACGCGCTTGGCAACAGTAACCAGAGATCTACAGGTGGCTGCAGAGTATAACCAATTTTCCGGAGTTGTTGAAAAGGTTTATTTAAATACATACACACTTCTTTGTTCTATAAATGTAAGCAGTAGTGAATCAGTTAGTGTAAATATGGGATGAGCCCATTGTTAATGATGAGAACATCTCTGGCCTCCGCCTGCCTCGGGGTGTGGTTGCTAAACTGGCTTAGTACAGCAGTCAGCAGGAAGAACTGGCTGTCAGGAGAACCACACAATTTGATATAGTTGGTTCATTCAGGTTCATTTAAATGTATTTAGCTTTTCTTAAGCATGTGCAAATGGAAAAAGGCCAGCATTATCATGAAGAATCCCACCAACCCTCCCCAAGGACTGTTTGTCCTGCTCCCACCAGCAAAGAGACTACATTACATAGCATCCACGCCAGGTTCACCAGACTCAAAAACAGTTACTTCCCCCCAAGCCATTAGGATGATTATCGCCCCCCACCCAGTAACCTACCCCACCACACTTCCCCATTTACCACTACTTCACACTTCTTGTTGGAGTCACCTAATGTACAGAAACTCCTGTACCTCCTGTCATCAGTCTAGTTATGTAAGTTAATCTTACTTACTCATTTTATTGTGTTTTACTGTGTTCTTCATGCTTATTGTATTTTTTAAGTTGCATCAGATCCAGAATAAAAATCATTTTGTTCTCTTTTACGCTCATGGACTGACAAATGACAATCAAAATATTTGAATCTTGAATCTTAAATTTTAAATGATCTGACAACCTCACCGTCTGATCTGGGAGTGCAGTAGACTATGTGCCCAAGGAGTAAGACCATGGACAGAATCCAGTTAGAAGACTGTACTAAAGTTATATTTGGAGACATAACACAAATATATAACTTATATCTCACTTACAAACAAGAGAAAATCTGCAGATGCTGGAAATCCAAGCAACACACACAAAATGCTGGAGGAACTCAGCAGGCCAGGCAGCATCTATGGAAAAGGGTAAACAGCTGACATTTTAGATTGAGGGGGAGTTTAAATCTTCCCTTCGATGGGAGTTCAGTGAAACCCTCTCTCACTGCTCCCCCTCTGTAATCTTTGCTGCCCTACCTTGTATTTCTTCCTCCCCTCCCCCCAACTTCTTATTCAGACTTACGGTATTTTTTCTCCAGTTCTGATGAAGAACCTCAGCCTGAAATGTCGACTGTTTACTCTTTTCCACAGATGCTGCCTGGCCTGCTGAGTTACTCCAGCATTTGTGTGTGTAACTTATATTCCACTTGGGTAGTCAGCAACAGATTGAATGGTCCAACTTCCAGTAACTGCTCCTTCTCTGTCCCCTGTCTCTTCCTCAAGATTAAAGATAAAGATCAGAAATATTTGTAGTTCCGGACTGAAAGATCACTCCTGTCATCAGTCAAGAGACCAGTCTGATATGGATTTAGCCAATTCCCTCTTGAAGGTCATAATGGAAACTTCTTCCAGCACATATTGGTAAAGATCTTCCCTGCTATTAATTAATTGTACCAAATGGCAGATAGCAATCAAAATGTTGAACAGAATTACAAAAAAATTCTTACCAGCACAATCCGTAGTATGATAATGGTTCCCTAGTATAATAAAATGGACGCTTGACCTCTCAATCTACCATGCTATAATCTTTTGCCTTATTGCCTACCTGCAATTGGGAGTAAAGGATTTGTTTTGGGAGATGTGAGTTAGGTATCGGAATGACATGACCCATCTGTTGGAGATGGTGCTGCTTTATCGCAGTGGAGATGTTGTTCATGTTGGCCTCCTCCAGTACGCTGCAGTCAGTTCTTCCAAATCTTTCAAAAGGATATTTGGTGGTATTGTTCCAGGGCTTTCAGATGCATTCTGTAGGTAGTCTATGATTCAGCTTCACATAGTAAGGTAGGAAGCCTGACTGCTCCATACCCAGGTTTTGTTTGGACCTCCAGGCTTTGCTGCGGAGAATAAGTGGCAGCTGAACAACCAAATGACCCATCAATAACCACAGTCATGGCTTATTTGTGTCCACACTGCAGCAGAATATGTGGATCCTCAGTCAGCCACAACAGCGAACTGGGACCCCACCAATAGACAACCTCCTTGGAGGATAGCATACTCCACTCAAGTGATTGCACTACTGCTACTACTATTGGGCTACATTAAGAAGTATTAGCACTAGCAATGAAAGCTCGGAGAAAGAGCGAGTTTTAAAGGTTTCCTTAAATGACAAAAGACGGATTAAGGCCATAAAACAATAGGATATAGGAGCAGAATTAGGCCGCTTGGCCCATGGAGCCTGCTCCACCATTTCATCGTGGCTGATCCATTGTTCCTCTCAGCCCCAATCTTCTTCCTTCTCCCCATATCCCTTCATGCCCTGACCATCAACCTCTGCCTTAAATATACATAAAGGAAAACACTGAGGTAAATAATTTCAACGTACATCCAAAATCATGATTGTTAACCAGGAGAAAGATACAGGAATTATTTTAAAAATTAATTTTATTTAGAGATACAGCATGGTAACAGGCCATTCTGACCGAATGAACCCTCACTGCCCAATTAACTCACTAACTCGTAAACACGAAAAAACCTGCAGATACTGGAAATCCAGAGCAACAAACACAAAATGCTGGAGAAACTCAGCAGGTCAGGTAAAATGTAGGGAGATAAATAAATTGTCAAAGTTTCAAGCTGAGACAGTTCTTGAGGATTGTAAAGGAAGGGGGAAGATGCCAGAATAAAAAGATGGGGGGAGGGGAAGGAGAATAGCTGGAAGGCAAAAGCCAGGTGGGTGGGAAAGATAAATGGCTGGAGAGGAAAGAATCTGATAGGAGACGAGAGCGTACCGTGAGAGAAAGGGAAGCAGGAAAGGCACAAGGGGGAGAGGATAGGCAGGTGAACATAAGAGGTCAGAAGCCAAAGTGGAGAATTGAAGAAGAGGCAAGCGGGAGGGGGGAAATTACCAGAACTTGGAGTAATCGATGTTCATGGCATCAGGTTGGAGGACACCTAGATGGATAATGAGGAGTTGCTCCTCCAAGCTGAGAGTGTCCTCTTCATGACATGGACTGACATGCATTCTGTTATTGTTTTACTTTGTATTATCTCAATGCACTGTGCCGTGGACTAAACTGCTTGTCCAGAATGCAAGATAACCTTTAAACTGTACCGCTGTATATGTGGCCAATAATAGAAAAGTACAGCACAGGAATAGGCCCTTCAGCCCATCTAGTCAATGACAAAAACATTTAAACTGCCTCGTCCCTTTGACCTGCACCGGGACCACAGCCCTCCATATCCCTACTATCCGTGTACCTATCCAAGCTTCTCTTAAACGTTGAAACTCAGCTTGCGTGGACCACTTGTGCTGGCAGCTCATTCCACACTCTCACCTCTCTCTAAGTGAAGAAATTTCCCCTCATATTCCCCTTAAACTTTTCACCTTTCACCCTTAACCCATGACCTCTGGTTTAGTCCCACCCAATTTCAGTGGAAAAAGCCTGCTTGTATCCTATCTACCCTCAGACAATTGTAACAATAATTCCAATCCTGAGGCTCAGAGAAAGAGAGATGAAGTATGGTAAGGGTTAAAGATTGTAATTTCATCATCAACTCTCTCAGATCTCTCTAGGACACTCGGATACCTTTCCAAACCCAATTAATTCCCATTCTTCCTCTCAGCAATGATTTCTGATGCTGAGCGAAACTAATTATAGAGACAAGGGAAATAATTAAGTTAGAGAAACCCAACCCGTGGATCACACAAAAAAAGGCCAGACCCTTAAGGACCACACTTCCAGTTAAATAACTTGAGAGAGCTGCTGGGAAGGATCTCTTGTGACTGACACGGGCCATACTCAGTAGCAGCAGAAGAGTGACCTATTGCTCTAAAACAAAAAACCATTCCACCGTGCAATTTGGAATCTAATTAAAATGTAGTCAAGAGGGGGGGTTCATTAAACATGAGATTCAGAATTACTCATAACTATAATAACATCACTTGATCGTGCAGGATGGGGTCTGATGTCTTTGACAGGACATGTTTATCGAAGCTGGCTGGAATTGCCAACAATTAATTTTTCATCCACAGATGCTGCCTGATCTGTTGAGTTCCTCCAGCATTTTGTGATGTATAGTTCTGCACAAAAGTCCTGGGCACACATATTTAGTTAGGGTGCCTTAGACATTTGAACAGTACTGTATTTGTCAATGTGGAGCGGAGAGCAAATTTGCAACTCTGGCTAGAGCAAAGGATGTTGGGAATGATGAGGGTCATGTGCCACGGGAGGAGTGTAGGACTGACTGGCGGCAAAGGAGAAGAACCAGGGTTTGGGGGTGGTGTGGGTGCAGACAAACCGAGCCGTGCATTTGATTCCAAACAATCGGTTTACTGAACATTGCAGAATATCTCTCTGGTGCTTCCCACTCTCTCCCCACTCCCTTCCCCTTTCCCCAACCATGATTCCCCTCTCCCTGCCCCCTTCCCACTCTCAGTCCACAATATTGACCCATATCAGACTGAGGTTTATCATCACTCGCATATGTCATGATTTTTTTTTTTGCAGCACTACAGTGCAATAGCTAAATTTCTACTGTACTGTGTAAGATTCCTTGGCAGTGTAGCTATATATACGCCTTAGACTTTTGCACAGTACTGTATATTATCTTGTTTTGTAATTTTGTGTCTCTGTACCCTGAAAGAAAGATTAGCTTTACTTGTCACATGTGCATCAAAACATACAGTGAAATGTGTCATTTACATCAAATCAAATCAGCAAGTATTGTGCTGTGCAAGCTGCAAGAGTTACCACACTTCTGGTGCCAACGTAGCATGCCCACAACTCACTAAGCCTAACCCTTACATTTTTTAAATGTGTGACAAAACTAGAGCACCCAGAGCTAACCCACATGGCCACAATACAGGAGTCAAAGAGAGAGAGACAAGAGACTGCAGGTACTGGAACCTGGAGCAACAATCTGCTGGAGGAACTCGTGGACCGTTGGCATTTTGGGCCGAGACCCTTTATCCGGACAGTATAAAGAGGCAAGGGAGGGGAGGGAAAAGAGTTGGCAGGTGCCCCCTCATCCAAATCCACCAACTGATTACCATCACTTGCTCCACTATTTCCCATCTCCTCCTCATACCATCTATCGCCCCTTTCAGGCCAGAAGTGACTTCGAAGTGCAGCAGTTAGCATATCGCCTTACAGCATCACTGATCACTGCTCGGCGTTCAGTTCCCACTGCTGTCCTTCAGGAGTTTGTATGTTCTTCCCGTGATTGTGTGGGCTTCCACATTCCAACATTAGCACAAGGTTAGGGTTATAAACCATAGTCTTGCTATGCAGCCATAAAGTCATAGAAAAGTATACCACAGAAACAGACCCTTCAGCCCATCTCATCCATGCCAAACCAGTTAACTACCTACTTCCATTGACCTACACCAAGACCATAGCCCTCCATACCCCTACCATCCATGTACCTCTCCAAACTTCTCTTAGAAATTGAAATCACACTTACATGCACTATTTGCACTGGCAGCTCGTTCCACACTCTCACAAGCCTCTGAGTCAAGAAGTTTCCTCTCATGTTCCCCTTGAACTTACCAGCTTTCACCCTTAACCCGTGACCTCTAGTTGTAGCCATACCCAACCTCAGTGGAAAAAGCCTGCTTGCTTTTACCCTATCTAAACCCCTCAAAATGTTGTATACTGTACCTCTATCAAATCTCCTCTCAGTCTTCTTCATTCTAAAGAATACAGTCTTAACCTATTCAATATGTCCTTATAACTCAGGTCCTCCAGACCCAGCAACCTCCTTGTAAATTTCCTCTGTACTCCATTAACCATATTTACATCTTTCTGGTCGGTGGGTGACCAAATCAGCACACAGTTCTCCAAATTAGACCTCACCAATGTCATATACAACTTCAACATCAATCCCATCTCCTGTACTCTATTGTACCTCTGTACTGTGTTGGCAGTGAAAGCACGGCAACACTTGCAGGCTGCTCAGCACAATCCTCGCTGATGTGATTTGACGTAAAACGACGGAATTTGCTGTATATTTCTATACACATGTGACAAACAAAGCTAATCAAAGGGTCTGGATCTGAATTACTGACTGTCCATTCCCCCCACAGATCTTGCCTTATATCTAGAATTAGTCCAGCAGCTTGTTTGTTTATTTGTAGAGAATACAAGCACCTGCCCCTTTAAGGACATTATTATGCCCTTCTTCATAGCATAAGTGTTGTGTGTGCGTTGATTATTGCAGTGTAGTAGAGATCAGTAACTTTCTTGTATATTTAATGCCCTGAGGATTAAAGACTGGATTGCTTCTCTTCAAAAGTTCCTCTTTAGCTTTAAGTGTATCATCTGGCATGTAATGAAGCACATGTTGAGACTAAACTGGCAATTGAAAATGAAGAAGAATGAGCTAAAAATAGGATCTTCCTCCTGTTAAAGCTGGCCTCCCTCTTTGTTGTCCTGCTTGATTTCTTGGCTGATCAGATCCCACACTCAGGCTGATATGTGTTATAATACGACTCGGTGGACATGGACCACACATATGTAGGCTTGCAACTCTAGTACGAAGTCTGTGCTACAGCACTGGAGATGCAACATTCCAAATAAAACACCAACAACAGGCCCAAAAGATGCCCAGGTACGCAGTAAAATGGCCAGACACCCGAGCAATCACAATGGTGAGGCTCATCACCAATCACGATCTGACGGCTAATAGAGAGGAGGTGGAAGAGCTCGAGGACTGGTGCCAGGCAAATAACCTTTTCCTCTTTGTCAATAAACAAAGGAGATGGTTATCGCCTTCAGGAGAACTTGCATGACTCACACCCTCTCAGACAACACCATCACGTGCCGAGTTGTGTAACGCGAGCAATCATTGTCTTTGACCATGATGTGGGTCGAAGTAAGCTGCAGAGAGGTGTAAAATTAGTCAGCTCCATCACGGGCATTAGCCTCCGTAGTATCCAAGACACATTCACGGAGCAGTGCCTCAAAAAGGCAGTGTCCATCATTAAGGACCCCCATCACACACAACATTCCCTCTGCTCACTGTTACCATGAGGAAGGAGGCTGAAGGCAAACACACAACAATTCAGGAACAGCTTCTTCCTCTCTGCTATCTGATTTCTGAATGGACATTGATCCCATGAACACTACCTCATTACTTTTTATTTCTGTTTCTGCACAACTTATTTAATTTAACTATTTAATATACATATATATATACTCCATAGTCATTTATTTAAATATTATCATATATCACATTGTACCGCTGCCGCAAAGTTAACAAATGTCATGACCTATGCCGATGATATTAAACCTGATTCTGATTGTTCTTGACGAATATTTCTACAGAAGTGGTAAAAACAGATTAATTTGTTATTATCATCAAATGGGTGCAAGGGTTGACCAGCTGCTCCCTTAAGTCTGTCAATTTATTCACTGTCATACAGTCATTGAGTGATACAGCATGGAAAGCACTGATCCAGGCTGATCGAGATGCCCATCCAAGCTCGCCCTGCTTCA
This sequence comes from Hemitrygon akajei, assembly GCF_048418815.1. Taxonomy (NCBI): domain Eukaryota; kingdom Metazoa; phylum Chordata; class Chondrichthyes; order Myliobatiformes; family Dasyatidae; genus Hemitrygon; species Hemitrygon akajei. The sequence continues at coordinate 34,701,641 of NC_133138.1, read as the reverse complement.
CATTCAGATTTATTTATCACATGTACATTGAACCGTTCACTGAAATGTGTCACTGGCATTAACAAACAACACAACTGAGGGATGTGCTGAGTACGGCCCAATCGTGTCACTATACATTCCAACACCACTATAACATGCCTACAATGCTTGGCAGCATGAAACAGAGCACGACAAAATAGAACACATTCGGTCCAGAGCCATCCAAAACTTTACTCGCCATGTAGATGTCTAAAAGCTGTTAGTGTAACTGGTTCAAGTGCCTTTTTCTGGAAGCTCAATCCCCATATAAAAGTCACCCCTGAAAATTCCAATTAAATTTCCTTCTGTCATCTGAACCCTGTGCTGATTAGTACTTAGTTCACCAATCCTGGGTGAAAGACTATGCGCATTCATCCTATCTATGATCCCTATGATTTCACACACCTCTGTAAGGTTAGCCCTCAGTCTTCCACACTGCAAGGAGAAAAATCCTCACCTGTCCAACCTTTCCATAAAATTTTGTCCCCAAGTCCTAAATATTCTCTGCGCTCTTTCCAGTTTAGCAACATCTGCCCCAGACCTCAACTCTTCTGTGCCAATTCTTCATTGTCTCAAATTCCACAATCATTCGCAAAATCTTGATTGTAATAAAGCAAAAAAATAGTTTGCTTGAGAAATGAAAAAAACCCGGAATATCCTGGTAACGCTCGGCAAATCATGCAGCAACCATCGAGCGAGAAATTGTGTTAAAATTTCAGTGTTATAACTCAGCGCTATTGAAATATGTTAATTGTTTGCAGAACTTAATCATTTTTCTATTTCTTTCATACAAATCTCCATGACTAAGCTCATAAAAAATAGCCATTACTGACTGAAAATAAACTTTTTATTCAACAGGATTACTATGAAATGCAGATTAATATTCAATCAACATCAGTTGTTCAAATTCTGCCACTCCATTAAAAAGCTTCACTGGCTATAAACCACATCAACATTTTGCTCTTTGCAGTCTAACCACACTTGCCTATTTTTAACACTTCTAAAGAAAAATAAAGATTAGCTTGATTTGGCATTTATACATTGGAACATCAAAGCAAACAGTGAAATGTGTGGTTTTGTGCCAATAATAAACATAGTTCAAGGACTGTGCTTGCAGCAGCCCCCAAGTCACCATGCTTCCAGCACCCACTACTCCCAAACCCATCTTCAGGAAAATAGAGAACCCAGAGGAAGCACGTCATCATCGAAAGAACATTCAAACGTCTTAGAGACAGTAGTGCGAATTAAACCCTGTTTGATGATCACTGTCACTAAAAAACAATTGTATTAACTGCTACACTACAATGCTGTGGTTACAAATGTGTCCTCAAATGTTAACTTTTCAGAACTTTTTTATCCAGTGTAGTAAGGTAGACTTTGGAAAATAAAAGTTCCTGTTGATTTCCATTTCACACAGGTTTTTATTTCATCCGTTTGACCAAAGCCCCAATATTTATTATCTGACAAGGCAGGAATTCATTGCCCAATGACTTTGAATGGTGGGTATTTCAAGTCTGAAGTCACAACTAGTGCAGGCCAGACAGAGAATCTTTATGACAGTACCCGGTAACAAATAATCTGCTGGAGGAACTCAGTACATCATTAGTGTTTGTGTTAGGAAGAGAATTGTCAACATTTCGAACCGGCACACCCATACGAAATCCACGTGGGAAGAACAGGCAAACTCCTTACAGACAATGGTGGAAGTCGAACCCCAATTGGATATCACTGGTGTTGTAAAGTGAGCAGCTTCAAATTCATGTCTATTGTCATTCAACCGTTGACTGTGCATGTATACCGTCAAACGAAACTACGCTCCTCCAGACCAAGGTTCACACACAGTACATATCACTCACACAAAACAACTACAGTTACATTACCACAAATGAATTAACACATAATAAAATATAGTCCAGAAGATTGACATTTACCATAAGTTTACAACATAAGTTAAAAAGTAAACTGTATAACACTGCTGGCTCTTCATAGACGATGAGACCCAGGTGGTGACAGGGAGTTCAGTAGTCTTACAGCTGGTGGGTGGGGGGGGGGGGAAGGAAGCTGTTTTCTATCCTATCAATCTATGTTCTCATGCTATGGTATCTCTTGACTGATGGTTGGAGGTCAAAGAGATTGTGGGATGAGTGGGAGGGATCACTGACAATGCTAAGGGCCCAGAATTCACAGCACTCCTGATAAATATCTCAGATGACTGAAAGAGAGACCAGGGTGATCCATTCAGCCTTTCTCACAATCCTTTGTAGGGATGTGGTCAGATGTCTTGCAATTCCCATATCAACTGTGCTAAACCACCGAACTACTGTGCTGTCTTACATCTCTAGCACAAAAACAAAGGATTCAACAGTGAGTCAGAAGGACTGCATAGAGCAAGCACAGCAACAGAAGTTGAAATGCAGAAGGAGGAGCCGGCACCTCAAGCAAGCCACAGTGATGTGTAGAAGAGAAAGCTGTGCTGTGTAAAATGCTATGCGCTATTAGGTGCTGGAGATTACTCTGCAAACCTGGATGACTATGATGTCTGTCTCAGTGTCTGTCAACACTGCAGAAATTAGCTGCCGTACACTCCTGCCAAACAAGATTAATGTTCACAATCTAATGCTCTGTTTCAGCACTCAGTTGAAAGATAATAAAAGTTGTTTCAAACTGCTTTTGATTTTTATGCTGGATGTGGCTTGGTCCTTGTCAGCTGCACCACTACTCAGTTTGTTTTTTCTCTCTCTCTCTGATTCCTTCTTTCCAGGACATTAGGTGTCTTAATAGGCAAATCTGTTGACCCTAGCCGCTGATGGACTTTCCCTCCAAACCTTCCATTTGTATGTTCCCCTCCTGACCGCAGGGGATTTCTCCTCGTGCTCCAGTTTCCTCCCACATTCCAAGGAGTTAGCAGGTTAGCTGGGCTTGTTGGGTTGGAGGGCCTTTTACCATAAAATTAAATTTTTTAAATTCCTGTATCTTTCTAAGGATTAGCCATCGTGATTTCAGATGTATGTTGAAATTGTTTCCCTCAATCGCTCTTTTGTCACTTAAGGCAACTTTTAAACCCACTATTTTTACCAGGCTTTCATTGCCAGGGCTAATATCATTTAATGTGGCTCAGCCCCAAATTGCATCACATTGTGATTGTGTCAAGATCTTTAGAGACTGTAGAGTCCAGCAGCATATTGATTTAGTTCCTGGATTAACAGCACTGACGTTATGCAGAGGCAAGAGTTCAAATCTGCTAATGACATCTGAAGAAGTTAAATATTTATTTAAATAATTTGTGAATTTTTAATAATGAGGCCTTAAAAGCCTACAGGCAGTCCCCGGGTTACGTACGAGTTCCGTTCCTGAGTCCGTCTTTAAGTCGGATTTGTACGCAAGTCGGAACAAGTACATCCGGTATTATTTAGCGTCAGTTCGTCAAACGTTTGTCTTAGTATGTAGTATATATTTTACATTTTTATGCATATAAAACACTTAAGAAACGTATGTATTCCAATAATTAAACCACTGCGTTGCTTAGTAATAATTGTAGCTTTCATCGAGGCAGGACGTTTCACATGTTCCATTATTCTCACTTTATCCGTTATCTTTAAAAATTGTTCCAATCATTGACCGACTGTAGCCTAACGCTTTTCCAATGACCGATGATGTTTCACCTCTTTCCAAACGCATTATTATTTCCACTTTATTTTCAATCGCGATCGCTTCCCGTCAATGGAACAGGAACACTGCGGGCGGCGGGTCCCGAGCTGCACCGGCTGCCGAGGCCCGCTGGGTCCTAAGGACCACCGCTCTGAAACAGGTTAAATGGGACAAGTGGGGGCTGTGCTGGGTTTGGGTATTTGATCCTCCACAATATTCCATGTCGGAATTTAAACTGGAGGTGGCAGTGTTTTTTTTTACGAGGTCGAATTGCGAGCTCGGTATCAACCTGGCACAGATGGTACGGGAGTCATTGGATCGACATTAACCCGTCACGGGAGCGGACTGTCACTGGATCGAACCTACGTTCTTGAGCCCAGCGCTGATCTCACTGTGCCACCAGCCAACCGGAACGGGGGGTGGGGGGGGGGGGGTCAGGGTGAATCTTACTAAGAAAAATTTAAGCCAAATACAAAGTTAAACATTCAACACAGTGTCAACGGCAACGACTTAAAATGGCAGACGGCATCACGATCCGATTTTAAATGGCGGACGGCGTTCTCCTTCCTCGGATCGTAAGTACGAGTTGTCTGTAAGTCGGACATTCGTAACTTGGGGACTACCTGTATTTTGTTCACTACTGTCCTTTTTGCTGCCCTTACAGGGCTAATTTGCTTGTGATTCCAGACTCATAGGTCAGCTCTTGTCCAACCTCAATAACCATATGGACCACAAGACATAGGAGCAGAACTAGGCCATTGCAACAGTGAAAGCCATTCAGTTCATGGGTATAGATGAAATAAGCATTGATCTGGCTAGAAACACACCCACTCTGTGGCCACTTTATTAAGTACCTCCTGCACCTCATAAAGTGGGCACTGTGTGTCTGTTCGTGGTCTTCTGCTGCTGTAGCCCATCCACTGCAAAGTTCGACATGTGCATTCAGAGATCCAGCAAAAGATGACAACCAATATACACTCAGTGGCCACTTCATTTTGTATAAAACTGTATTTAATAAAACGGCAAAAGGACTGAAACCCATTGCGATTTTCTGCTGCTGTAGCTCAACGTGTTGTGCTTTCAGAGATGCTCTTCTGCACACCCTAGTTTTAGTGCAAATTTATTTGAGTTACTGTCACCTTTCTGTCAGCTTAAACCAGTTTAAACCCGTCTGGCCATTCTCTGACTTCTCTCATTAACAAGGAGCTTTCACTCACAGAACTGCTGTGCACTGGTTGTTTTTTGCTAATCGCGCTATTCTCTGTAAACTTAAGAGACCGTTGTGTGTAAAAGTTCTAGAAGATCAACAGTTTTTGAGATACTCAAATCACCCCGTCTTGCACCAACAAACACTCCATCATCAAAGTTGCAATGTTTGGATCTACTTCCTTAAGATCAATTACCCCTACCCCTTAGCACTATGTATCGAACTGTTGTCTGTGTATGTGCTGTTGTCTACTCATGTGTATTGTTCTCTCTCTCACTCTCATTGCAATGTGAATACACCAGTTAAAGCCTTCTCCCGCATGTGTCCTTTTATTTTGTGTGTGTGTGTGTGTAGTTGTGCACAGACGCAACAAATTGGCAATCAGTATGAACCTGAATGTCAGAAAATATCACGAACTGCACCAACAGTAACGGCATGATTATGGGACGAAACAGCGAGAATTAAACAGTACAGAGAAGGCCGCCATTGACTCTAAGAATAGTGTGAGCACAGTGGACAGTAACAGTGAAAAAACACGCTGAATGTAAACCAAAAATAATGTGGTGATAGCACCAATGACGGTTGGGTGTCATATACCAAGAGGGTTGAACTGTATTGTAATGCAAACAACATCAGGAATCAAAAGAAAGCCTGTGCAGTTCTTAGCTTAATGGGTGCAAGGGTGTAGAACATAGAACATAGAATAGTACAGCACATTACCCCTTCGGTCCACAATGTTGTGCCGACCCTCAAACCCTGCCTCCCATATAACCCCCCACCTTAAATTCCTCCATATACCTGTCTAGTGGTCTCTTAAATTTCACTAGTGTATCTGCCTCCACCACTGACTCAGGCAATGCATTCCATGCACCAACCACTCTCTGAGTGAAAAACCTTCCTCTAATCTCCCCCTTGAACTTTCCTCCCCTTACCTTAAAGCCATGTCCTCTTGTACTAAGCAGTGGTGCCCTGGGGAAGAGGTGCTGGCTGTCCACTCTGTCTATTCCTCTTAATATCTTGTACACCTCTATCATGTCTCCTCTCATCCTCCTTCTCTCCAAAGAGCAAAGCCCTAGCTCCCTTAATCTCTGATCATAATCCATACTCTATAAACCAGGCAGCATCCTGGTAAATCTCCTCTGTACCCTTTCCAACGCTTCCACATCCATCCTATAGTGAGGCGACCAGAACTGGACACAGTACTCCAAGTGTGGCCTAACTAGAGTTTTATAGAGCTACATCATTACATCGCGTCTCTTAAACTCTATCCCTCGATTTATGAAAGCTAACACCCCATAAGCTTTCTTAACTACCCTATCAACCAGGGATCTGTGGACATGTACCCCCAGATCTCTCTGCTCCTCCACACTACCAAGTATCCTGCCATTTACTTTGTACTCTGCCTTGGAGTTTGTCCTTCCAAAGTGTACCACCTCACACTTCTCCGGGTTGAACTCCATCTGCCACTTCTCAGCCCACTTCTGCATCCTATCAATGTCTCTCTGCAATCTTCGACAATCCTCTACAGTATCTACAACACCACCAACCTTTGTGTCGTCTGCAAACTTCCCAACCCACCCTTCTACCCCCACATCCAGGTCGTTAATAAAAATCACAAAAAGTAGAGGTCCCAGAACAGATCCTTGTGGGACACCACTAGTCACAACCCTCCAATCTGAATGTACTCCCTCCACTACGACCCTCTGTCTTCTGCAGGCAAGCCAATTCTGAATTCACCTGGCCAAACTTACCTGGATCCCATGCCTTCTGACTTTCTGAATAAGCCTACCATGTGGAACCTTGTCAAATGCCTTACTAAAATCCAAGTAGATCACATACACTGCACTACCCTCATTGATATGCCTGGTCACCTCCTCAAAGAACTCTATCAGGCTTGTTAGGCATGATCTGCCCTTCACAAAGCCATGCTGACTGGGTACATTTCCTTATGCAACCTTGTAACCCCTGAAAAGCCAGCAAGCAACACGGTCGATGAAATTGTTACAGTTTTACAAAATAACTTGAGCCCTAAACCTTCAGTAATAACTGAGAGATTTAGATTTTACAAAAAGAACCAATCAGAAGATGAAAGTCTTTTTGAATACATTGCTGAACTGCGCAAACTTTCCCAGTACTGTGGCTTTAGAGATGGACTTTCTGATGCATTAAGGGATAGGCTTGTGTGTGGCATGCATAGTCAAGGCACTCAAAAGAGGCTAATGACAGAAAGAGACCTAACCTTAGAACGGACATTCACCATTGCAAAACCGTTAGAGACTACCGTAAAGGATGCAGCAGAACTACAGAAAAGGATGTTAGAATGTGAAGTGCACCAAATGTCCCTGAATGGTACAAAAAACCAAAAATGATATCAATGTGGCAAATCATCCCATGATGCAAATGACTGGTGGTTCAAAGAAAAGGTCTGCAGAAAGTATCGCAGACAAGGCCACATAGAGAGAATGTGCAAGGCAGACAAAAGGCCTAACCGAGTGCAAAATCTCAAACCTAAAACTGAGCAAATGCATAAAGTTACCAAATGTAAAACAGAATCAGTCAACATAGACAAGAAAAAATCTGCAGATGCTGGAAATCCCAGCAACACAACAAAATACTGGAGGAACTCAGCAGGCCAGGCAGCATCTATGCAAGAGTGAACAGTCAACATAGAGTCTAACGAAGGTGAACTGCCATGCCTAGAACTGCATAGTATTACCGAAGCACAGTGCAATATAATATGGATCACAATAGATGTGTCAGGTGTAAAACTGAAAAAGGAGCTGGGTACAGGGTCTGCTTTGTCTGTAATTTCAGAGGCTGTTTTCGAAACTACCATTAGAAACAACCTCAGTGATGCTAAAGACCTACTCAGGTGAAAAAGTGTCTTCCAAAATGCGAAATGAAGGTGAATGTGACATATGGGGGCCAAACACAGCAGTTAGAACTTTATGTATTGAAAAGTAATTTTTGAATGTGAATGTTTGAAAAATACCCAACTAGACTGGCACTCAGTCAAAGCTCTCAGTGTGGCATCAATGGGCAAGGGCAGCCAAAAGTGTAGCGCTGACCAGATTCTGGCACAGCGGCTTACTACTAATGAGAAGGTGTTTGAGAGAGGTATTCATAAACTCAAAGGCATGAAGGCCAGAACTGAACTGGATGAAACAGCAACACCTAGATACTATAAAGTGCATCCTTACGCACTATGTCCTAAAGTAGATGTTGTACTGCAGAGTTAGGAGATGTCTGGAATTTGCTCCAGGGTTGAGTGGAGCAATTGGGCCACACCCATTGTCTCGATGATCAGGAAAGGGAAGGCCGGAGACATTTGTATATGTGGGGACTTCAAGGTGAGCATCAACCCGGTGCTGCATACTGTGCAATATCCTCTCCTGTGAATAGAAGTCATTTTTGCTTCTTTGGCAGGCAGGTAGAGGTTTTCAAATCTTGACTTGTCAGAAGCCTATCTGCAAATGGACACTGAGGAGTCAGGCAGGAAGTTCCTCACAATCAACACTCACAGGGACAGTTCCAGTATAATTGTCTCATCTTTGGCATTGCATCAGCTCCAGCAATTTGGCAAAGAGCAATGGACCAAGTGCTCCAAGATACCCCCGGAACGCAATGTTACCTTGATGACATCATCGTACCTGGCAAAAATGATGATGAACATCTCCAGAACTTTGGTAAGGTGTTTACCAGGCTGAGTGAGTATGGTCTGTGCGCAAAGAGTGTGAAATGTGAGTTTTTCAAGAATGAATCTCATATTGTGGACTTGTCATTGACGAGCATGGCTTACGTTCATCACAAGAGTAGACTGAAGCAGTGCTACAGGCATCCAAACTGGAAAATGTGTCACAGCTCAGGTTATACTTGGGCCTTGTAAACTACTACCACTGGTTTCTCCCAAACACTGCAACAGTGCTGCATCCATTGAACATACTGTTGCAGACAGGAGCAAAATGGGAATGGCCAGAAAGATGTGAAAGACCATTCAAGGAAACTAAGAGACTAATAACATCTGATGAACTGCTTACCCATTATGACCCATCCTTGCCCATCACACTGGCATGCGAAACATCCTCTTAAGGCATTGAAGCTGTCACACCCTATGAAAGATGGATCTGAATGCCCGATTGCATTTGCGTCAAGATCACTGATGAGTGCAGAACATAACTACGCACCGAGAGGCCCTTAGTCTAGTGTGGGGAATAAAGAAGTTCCACCCCTACCTCTACAGACAAAAGTTTATGCGAGTGACAGATCACCAGCTAGTGTCCATTTTCTATCCCAGGAAGGGAATTCCAGTGATAACTGCTACTCAGTTACAACATTATGCACTGCTCCTCGGAGCCCACTGTTATGCAATAGAGTTCAAGGGTGCCAAACAACACAGCAACACTGATGGTTTGTCAGGTCATCCACTATTGGCAACTGAAGAAGAAACATTTTCATACTGTGACCCAACAGAAGTGTTCCACACCACATTAGTGGACTAGTTGCCAGTAACAAATTCCGAAATACAAAGGGAAACAAGGAATGGCCCGACATTGTCAGAAGTCTATGAAATCATCATGCAGAAATGGCCAGCTCATGGTAACTCTATGTTTCCAGATTTCTCAGTGAGATGATACCAAATGTCAGCATGTCAAAGGATGCTGATGTTGTGGATCTTGTGTTGCTGTTCCCTCTAAAGTACACACCAGAGTGTTAGAAAATCTGCATGTAGGACATTTGGTTACAGTCAAGATGAAGAATCTTGCCCAGAGCTACGTGTGGTGGTCAGGAATAGATAAACAGATTGCAGACATAGCCAAAAGCTGTTCAGGATGGAAAAAGTTTAAAATGCACTCCCATAGGAAACGTTACAACCATGGGAGTGACTGTTTTCACCATGACAAAGGGCACATATTGACTATACTGGACCATTCATGGACTCCATGTTTCTGATTGCTAAGGATGCTTATTTGAAGCGGCCAGAAGCTACACCAATGAAGTCAACCATCTCAGCAAAGACTGTCTCCGCCCTCAGGACTATCTTCGCCAGAAATGGCTTAACAGAACAAATTGTGAGTGACAGCAGATGACAATACACGTCAGAAGAATTCCAACTGATCACGAAGAAAAATGGCATCGGACATTTCAAGTCAGATCTTTGCCACCCGGCAACTTTTGTGTTTCAGAACTCATGCGAAGACAAATCAATCTGTTCATATTCATGAATAGGAATCTGAGATCTCGTATAGACCTCCTGAAACCAGATCAGTGGAGGGAAGTGCAGAATTAGCAGTTCAGCCAGTTGCCAAGTGAATCACCAAGGAGCTTTGAGATCGGACAGGAAGTTTAATGGAAGACAAGACACCTAGCAAACTTAATGCTATTTCACAGGTCCAGAGGAGCTACCCTGAAAGAAACAGAGCACCACCCAAAAGACTGAACCTTTAGTACAGTAAATAACTTATGGACTGTTATTGTGAAATCCTGTTAATTTGAATATGGTCTATTAAAGGGAAATTGAATGTTTTGTGCATATACAGTTTTATGTTATATTAATCTAAAGGGGAAGAAAGTGTAATGTATGGACCTATTTCTTTTAGAGCAACCTCCCCCCCCCCCCCCAACACTAAGTATTCATCTGTTGTCTGTGCATGTGCGGTTGTCTATGCATGCACATAGTTCTCTCTCATTCTCATTGCAATGTGATTGCACCCTTTAAAGCCATCTTCCACGTTTGTGCTTTTATTTAATTGATACGTAGTTGTGCATAGACACAACAAAAGTCACTTAGACTGAAGTTATTCCCCATTCTGGTGTTCGGTCTGAACAAAAACTAAACCTCTTGCCCATGTCTACAATATAGCTAAGGTGCCTAAGACTTTTGCACTGTGCTGTATTTGTCAACATGGAGCAGAGACTGAGTCTGCAAATCTGGCACGAACTAAGGATATTGGGAATGGCGAAGGTGGAGCGCCACGGAATGGGTGTGGAACAGGTGACCGAGGAGTGCGATGGCAGGAGATGGCCAGGGTACAGACTCATCCAGCCCTGAGACACCAAGCAAGGTTATTTGATTCCAAACAATTGGATTATTGATCATCATAGAATATTTCTCTGGTGCTTCCTGCTCACTCCCCTTTCCCTTCCCCTTTTTCCAACCATGATTTCCCTCTTCCTGTTCCCTTCTCTCTCTCCGTACTCAACAGAGACCCGTATCCGAACCAGGTTTATCATCACTCACATATGTCATAAAATTAGTGTTACTGGGGCTGCAGTATGGTGCAATACATAGAATTACTACAGTACTGTGGAAAAGTCCCCTAGCTATAGAGGTATATAAGGGCCTAAAACTTTTGCACAGTATTGTAAATGCCTCTTATTACATTATAGACCCCTGTCAAGTCCCCTCTCATACTTTTCACTCCAAAGAGGAAAACCCTAGCTCGCTCAATCTACCTTTATAAGAAACCCTCATTAATGCAAAGAGCATCCCAGTAAGTCTAAAGCCTCTGGTGGAACTTGAACCATCAACCTTTGAATTACTTGATCACACATGAACAGAAGCCTAGCATGCTATCCATTGTGTCACTAAGCCAACAGTGACAAGGGATTAAGGTTAGTGTTGGTATTTTTGACATTCTTTTCAAAGCCTTTGTTAATTTATAATATTATGTTTATTTTCTTTTATTTTATTGGTTTTATTTTAAATGGCATTAAAATATTTCAGTCAAAAGTATTTAAAGCTAGTTCCCATGTTTGGTGGTGTCAGAACAGCTTAGCAAGTAAATGCACTGCCAGTCAAATGGGATGTTGTCTAACAGGGTCACAGTCAAGTTTATTGTCATATAGATAAGTACATGTATGCCCAGGTCCAATGAAAAACTCTCAAGAATCTGATGTGGGAGCTGCATTCATCCAGACAACTGAGGAATATTCCATCACGTTCTTGACCTGTGCCTTATAAATAATGGAAGGGTCTTGAGGTGACAGGAGGTGAGATGTACACCAAAGAACCAACACCTGTTCTTTGACCTGCGATTAATGTCACACTGTATGTGCGTTGTTATCTTCCATCCAATTTTCACAAAGACTGCAGGAGGAGAATTGGAAAAAGTTCTGATTTAATTAAGGGTGTCAGAAAGAAGGACACGTCAGGAAATGGATAATGCTCTGGCCCAGCAGTAGTCTGTCACAGGTGTGGTGGGAACCAGATAATTGGGTTAAGCTGTGAAAAGTAAATCACTTGGAGAAATCATGCATTCGACTGTGGCCCAATTAAGAGACATCTTTTCAATCTCTGCTCTCAGTGTTGCATCTATTCTGCCAGACCAAAACGGGCCCCCATTAATGTCCCACATAAAATACTGGTCAAAAGGTAGTAATATGAAGGTAGCGCGATGCTATCTCAGCTCGGAGCGTTCCAGAGTTCGGAGTTCATTTCAGGTGCCGTCTGGAATGGAGTTCACTTGTTTTCCCCCTGAATCAGAATCAGAATCAGGTTTAATATCGTTGGCTTATGTTGTGAAATTTGTTGACTTTTACACAGCAGAACAATGCATAATAATAATAGAAAAAATATGAATTACAGTAAGTATATATACGAACAGTTAAATAAGTAGTGCAAAGTGGAAATAAAAGAAGTAGTAAGCTAGCATTCATGGGTTCTGTTCCTCCAGGAGCTCTGGTTTTCTCCCTACAGACCAAAGATGTACCTATTACTAGGTTAATCAGATATTGTAATTTGTCCCATGAATAGTGTTAAACACATTGATTGCTGGTCAGTAAGGCTCGTTGGTCCACTAGGACCTGGTCTGCACTGTATCTCTAAATGAATGAGTAAATATATAATCCTCAACATTTCTCGGTGATAATAATCTTCCGTGTTGTACCAATAGTAGTTGAAATAAATTTCCTTTTATGAATGTTCTAACGCTCACTTCTCACTGTTGCAGATTTGCAATGTGGCTACCATTGATTGCTGAGGGTTGAACTACAAAAGTAAGAAGTCTTCATGAGAATAGACCTGGAGGACAGCATGTTGCTTTGGATTCCTTCTTTAACCAGAAGCATTTAGACGCAGTGGATAGTTTATTAGGTACAGGAGGTGCTTAATAAAGTGGCCATTGCGTGTACTTTTGTACATTTGTGGTCTTGTGTTGCTGTAACCCATCCAGTTCAAAGTTCAATGTGTTGTGCATTCAGAGATACCCTTCTGCACACCACTGTTGTAACACGTGGTTATTTGCCTTCCCCTCAGCTCAAATCAGCGTGGCCATTCTCCTCTGACCGCTCTCATTAACAAAGCATTTCCACCCAGAGAACTTTTGCTCACCATGTGCTTTAAGTTTTTCACACATTCTTCTGCGGAGTTTAAAGATTGTTGAGTGTGACATTCCCAGGAGATCATCAGTTTCTAAGACACTCAAACCACCCAGTCTGGCACCAACAATCATTCCACAGTCAAAGTCACTTCAAGCACATTTCTTCCCCATTCTGATGTTTGGACTGAACAACAACTGAACTTCTTGACCATGACAGCATGTTTTTCTACATTGAGTTGCTGCCGCTTGATTGGCTGATTAGATATTTGCAGAAACTGGCAGATGTACAGAGGTACCTAATTAAGCTGATCAGTGAGTGCAGCCCACAATGTTGTACCAATGCTAGCAGGGAAATAAAAGAGTACAATCAACCAAGAGAAAAGCGAGGTACTGTGAAAAGAATAAACTAATAACACTTATTGTTCCCGGATCCTCTCCTACCCCCATTGAGCACAAATTTCATTTCAAGGTCTGTTTAAACAAAAGGATATAAACAGAGTAGAAAATTACCGGTCTATTTTTTTAATGTAAAAAAAACAGCATTGTGAGAGCTTGCAGGTGGAAGTACGTAATTAGATTTTCAAGAAATATTTTGCATCAGCAAAGATCATGGTTCAGTTCGCTGAATGTCAAGTCCATGTGGCACAGTTGAAAAAAAACACATTGAATGACGCAGTTTAACATCAAAGTCAAAAACAAGTCTTATACTAAGGCGATGAAACTCGTTCAGAGGTTAGAACTAGAAGTCCAAGGTTTCAGGTAAAATGTGAAATATTGAAGGGAAACCTGAGGGGAAACTTCTCCACCTAGGGGGCGGTGCGACTGTGAGCGAACTACCAGTGGAAGGGGTAGATGTGGGTTTGATTGTGACATTTAAAGTAAGTTAGAGAAGTACTTGGATGAGCGAGGCATGGACGGCTATGGGCTGGGCTCAGGTAGGAGGGACGAGGCAGAGTACCAGTCTGGCATGTACTGGATGAGCCAAGGGGCCTGTTTCTGTGCTGTAGGGCTCAACAACTCTCAGTGGATCTGCAGCCAATTACAAGCGATGCAGTCCAAGTCCCCAGTGTGACTACAGAAAGCAAAACCATATACCGAGAGCAATCTTACTAGTGATCCATTGCTCTGGAATCAGTATATGACTATAAGATCATAAGACATAGGGTCAGAATTTGGCCATCGACCCAACATGTCAATTCTGCCATTCAATCATGGCTGATTTATTATCCCTCTCAACCCCATTCCCCTACCTTCCCTTCACAACCTTTGCACCTTAACAATCAAGATGCCTCATCCCTCTTCTGGAGGGATGTCCTTATATTCTGAGGTTGTGTCCTCTGGTCCTAGACTCCTCCCGCTATTGGAAAGAGCCTCTTAATGTCCATTATATCTAGGCCTTCCAATATTTGTTAGTTTTCCATGAGATCACCCCCCTCCCACTCATTCCTCTAAACTCCAGCGAGTACATGTCTAGAGCCATCAAGCACTCCTCATACATCATCCTTTTCATTCTCAGGAGCATTCTTCTGCAGCTCCTCTGGACTCATTCCAATGCCAGCATATCTTTTCTTAATTGACCACTTCCATGGTACATTTCACTCTGCAGATACCATCCAATAATTCTGCCATGAAGAGGCCTTTCTGTGGTGAAGCCATCTATGACACCTATGATTTCTTGCACAAAGGCTGATGTTTACGATCCTCATCGTCCCTTCAAAACCTGTAATTGCACCTGTGAAAATGCTCTGTGGTAACAACCATTCGCTTGGGTCAACCGAGGTCTGGTGACCGTGACTCGATCAAATCAAAGTGATAAACATGAGAAAGTCTGCAGATGCTGGAAATCCAAAGCAACACACATAAAATGCTGGGGATCTCAGCAGGTCAGGCAGCATCTATGGAAAAGAATAAACAGTCGACATTTCGGGCCCAGAGCCATCTTCAGGAATGAGAAGGAAGAGGGAAGGCATCAAAGATATTCTTGGTGCTAAAACAAACTGCTGGGTGGACTTGGGGACCACACAGCATCTGTGGAGAATTATAGATGTTATGATTGAGATCCTGTATCCAGTCCTGAGGCAAGGGCCTTGACCTGCAAAGTCATCCATTCTTTTGCTTCTTCAGAGGCTGTTTCATCCACTGAGTTCTTCCAGGAGTTTGCTTTTGCTCCAGATTTCAGCACTTCTGGTCTCTTGCACACCAACGCTGTGTAGAATTGCAGCCAGACACACTTGCTGCTACACTTATTTACATCCTCTGCCCAACACACCAGTTGCCTTGCTGTGCCTGATGTTTTTGATTGGCTGACATACAAGGACATCCAAGCCAATTTCTCTTACACTGAGCAATTGCACTTCCTTGTCCAAACGCTAACATTTAGATTACTAAAATTAAACTGGAGATCATTTGAATGCTTCATGTTTCAATTATATAGCCTTGTGCATGGGATGAAATTTCAAGATATCATTACTGAGACATCATTATCATCTGAATTGATTCCACAACCCAGAGACTCTCTGTCAAAGACTCTTTACAACTCATGTTCTCTGTATTATTCTTTTCTCTATTGGCACAATTTGTCTTCTTTTTCATGGTGGCTATCAGTCTTCATTTATGTACGGTTTTTCATAAATTCTATTGTGTTTAAGTTCTATGATGAATACAGATTGTCCAGACACATTTGTATTTTAATATAGTATCATAGTATACTTTATGTCCATCTGAGATGAAGCATTTTGATTTTAACACCTCAGAACCTCAGCATTGTGGAAGAAGAACTTTGTGCCATCAAACCAATATTGGTTTCATGTCAGATCCATGCTGCTTTGCCAAATCTCAAACTATTATTACTTTATTTAAACCATAAAACATTGGCCCATCGAGTCTGCTCCACCATTTCATCATGGCTGATCCATTTCCGTCTCAGCCCCAACCTCCTACCTTCTCCTCATATCCCTTCATGCCTGATTAATCAAGAACCTATCAACCTCTGCCTTAAAGATACCCAATGACTTGGGCTCGGAAGCTGCCTGTAGCAATGAATCCCACAGATTCACCAGTCTATGGCTAAAGAAAATCCTCCTAATCTCCATTCTAAATGGACGCCTCTCTCTTCTGAGGCTCTGCTCTCAGGTACTCGACTCGCCCCTATAGAAAACAACCTCTCCTCATCTACTCTATCGAGGCCTTTCACCAGTCAATTGGTTTCAATGAGATCTCCCACCACACTCCCACCACCTCCCCCCCACACCTCTCTTCTTAATTTCAGTGAGTACAGGCCCAAAGCCTTAAAACTCTCCTTATATGATAAGCCTTTCAATCCCTGAAAAGCTTTAGACTGCCTGGCTATTCCATTTCTCCAACTGTAATCATTAACTTCGAATGAACTTATGTGTTTTCAAGACTGTTCTTTACATCCAAGATGATAAATCCATATATTCATCAGAATGAGCAAACCAAACTTCAAATGTTTTCAATTTCCTGGTCATTAATTTCCACTTGCTAGTCCTCCATCTGCATTATTTTGAGGCTTATTTTGGTGATTACATGCAATATTAGCAAACCGAACAAAGAGAATATTTCATCTAATGCTCTACTTACTCTCCTGCACTCTGCAGAGACTTAGCAAAGCATATTTACGTACCACTTTGACCCAACAAAATCATCAAAAATAAAACTACAGAAGGAAGCTATTTGGCTCATTTTGGTCATGCCTATTATTTACTTATTTTTCCTGATTTATTTAGAGATACAACACAGAACAGGCCCTTCTGGCCCAACGTGCCACGCCACACAGCAACTCTCCCATTTAACACTGGACTAATCACAGGACAATTTACAACGATCAATTATTCTACTAACTGGTACCTCTTAGGACTGTGGGACGAAACTGGAACACCCAGAGGAAACCCATGCAGTCACGGGGAGAACATCGAAATTTTCATACAAAAGACACGGAATTGAACTCCGAACAAAGTCTGAACTGTATTAGCGTTCTGCTAACTACTGCACTACTGCAGCACTCTTTGCTCTTTCCTGTTTTCTCTCATCTTTTTCCTCTTTATTCTCTTTCCCACTTACTGTATTTTGTCCCTTTTCCTCCCCACTTTCTCTCTCTTTATTTTCTCCCACATTCACTCCTATCTTTTCTCCAGCCTTTTAATCCCTCACTGTATTTCTCCCTCATTTTTTCCTCCCTGAATTTTGCGTCTTCTCCCCCTCCCATATCACCATTGTTCAAAGATCAATTTTCAATATCAATTTATTATTGAAGTAAATGTTTGTCATCATATACTAACTTGTGATTTATTTTCTTGCAGGCATTCACAGTAGGACAAAGCAATACAACAGAAAAATAGCACAGTAAGACTAATAGCAACCAAAGTGTGGAAGAAAGCAAACTATACGCAGAGCAAAAATAATACGATAAATAATACAAAGAACACCTCCTTTGAACATACTCCCTCTCAACTTAAATGCATGCCCCTTTGATATCAGACATTTCAACTCTGGGGGAAAAAAAGATACTGTCTGTCTACTCTATCTATGCCTCTCCTAATCTTATAAACCTCTATCAGATCTCCCTTCAGCCTTCGCCGCTTCAGAGAAAACAACCCAAGTTTGTGCAGCCTAATTACATTAAGCCTTTTAAATGGCTGAGCTTTGCAAATACCTCAATTCTCCAAATTCACTGTTCCATTCCTAAGCTTGCACGAATGCTATATCCAAGATTATTTTTATTCATTAAGTAATTGGAATATAAAAAAGGAAAAAAGCAAGCTCCAGTCAATCACCAAGTCCTATCATGGAATGAAAAGTTGTAGACGTAAACAGGACCCAGTACAACTGGCCAGAATCCAGGACTGATCTGAAGCCTGAAGATGAATCTGCAAGAATTCTTTAATTAGTGACGAGTGAGAGAAACAAAATCAATGGGCCATTTATCATAATGAAGTCTTTTTGCAATTTTTTTGTCCATGTGCCAAAGGGGCAGTTTCCGTGATGCAGGAAGGGGCATCGTGGTAGTGTGGTGGTTAGTGCAACGCTACTGCAGTTCGGGGCATTGGAGTGCAGAGTTCAATCCTCCGTAATTAATATTGTCCATTCCATCTTGTATGCACGAGGGTTTCCTCCGGGTGCCCCACAGTCCAAAGACAAACCGGCTAGTAGGTTAATTGGTCATTGTAACTGGTCCCTGATTAGGCCTGTGTTAAATAAGTGCGTCGCTGGTTGGCACGGCTCATTGGGCTCGAAGGGCCCATTTCACACTGCATGTCTAAAAAGTAAATAAGTAAATAATGATACCTTCTTTGCAATGATTTTGTCCATGTTCGCATAATGCAGGACTATTTTGCACTGACCAATCTCAATGAGTGGTGGGGCGAAGATTGTCCAGCAGTTGGTGAGCACCATCTTCTCCTCTTCCACATCTCATGACCTGTCCGTCATCTCGCTCCAGTTTCCCAACTCCTTCTATTTATTCCACTGTCCTCTCCTCTCAGATCCCTTCTTCTTCTGCTCATTTCTTCTTCCATACATCATCTACCAGCTCTTCACTTTCACACTCCCAACTGATCCATCTCTCTCCTCACCACCTAGTCTCACCTATCACCTCCCAACTTCTGCACCCACCCCCTTCCTCCAGCCTCCTTATTCCGGCTCCTGTCAGTGATGAGCTTATTTAAAGTGTAACGCTCAGCTATATCGGATCGTACGTATCTAGGGGAGACCCCGACTCCCGCCCAAACTCGTCTCACGGTTGCGTCAGTTGCTGTGCAATGTCACCTGATACGGCCTCAAACATCAATGTACATTTTACAAATTACACTTTATAAATCTTACTTGGACTATGAGATTAATAAAGATACAATACAAAAAGGAATGAAAGGAAACAAAAAACAAAGGCACCAGACTTATCGAAGTTCAGTTTCTTCGTGCACACACAGTTGGAGCTCCCGGGACCTTCCTTCTTCCCCTACGATCCGCTCCGACCCTACAACTCGTAGCTCGGGGCCACCTGAAGTGATCGACCAGAGCACTCCCAGCATGTCTGTCTTCCTCTCGATCTGCCCTCCGACTCCCCCCAAAACCCCTCTTTCCCAGCCATTTGAGACAGCACATCACCCCAAAGGAAGAATAACATGGACACCCATTGGTTCATTCGCTCTCTTATCAATAGGATAACCCAAACAAACGGCAGTGAGAGAGCCTTCTCAGCATTTAACATAACCAAGAAGCCATTTTAATGAACATACGCAGTAACATAAAGAAGAAACCCCTTACAAAAGTTATTTAGAGAAACAGTGCAGAATAGGCACTTTTGGCCCAATGAACTGTGCCACCTATTTAACCCTAACTTAATTGCTGGATCATTTACAATAACCAATTAACAACCTACTTAGTGGTACATCTTTGGAATGTGGCAGGAAACCGGAGGAACCTCATGTATATCACGGAGAGAATGTACTTCACTTCACTTGTCTCATCATTGAGATGCTCCAACAACCTATGGACTCACTTTCAAGGACTCTTCTTCACATGTTCTCAATATTTATTGCTTAATTTTTTATTACTATTATTTCTTTCTTTTTATATTTTGAACAGTTTGTTGTCTTTTGCGCACTGGCTGAATGTCCCCGTTGGTGCAGGCTTTCATTGATTCTATTATGATTATTATTCTATTATTAATTTATTAAGTATGCCCACAAGAAAGTATATCTCAGGTTTGCTTATGGTGACATATATGAGCCTTGAGAAAAATTTACTTTGAACTTTGAAACTCCTTACAGTGTCAGTATTGAACTCCAAACTCTGACGCCCTAGGCTACTAACTGTTAGTAGTTACTAACTGTACTAACTGCTATGCTACTGTGGCATCCAGATTTTAAATCTGGTTTTTGTGTTTTATTTTAATTTCAAAGCTATTTCTGGGCATTGATTCACAACTTTTTCACCTATTAGGCTATATTTTGTTGAAACATTCTTTGCAACTATCACAGAGAACAAGTCGTCTTTAGTGTTTACATTCAGAAGGCTGATTTAAGCAGCAATTAGACGAGCCAACAGCCCAGAATTACCCAGAACGCAGTGTGCGGCTGCATGAGGTGCGAGTGATATATCAACCCTGTGACAAGATTTACAGGGATGGCCAGAGGACTGAGACTAATTACGTAGATTGTTCTGTAAAAAAAAACAAGCACAGGCATGGTGAACCAGTTGGCTTAATTTGCTTAGCTTCATTCTGTGGTTTTGTAAGGGTGGATCCCATAGAGTCTCAGAGCAGTGTCGCAGCATCCTAACTGGCTGCATCACTGTAGGGGGTGGGGGAGTAGCAACTGCACAGGATCAAAATCAGCTGCAGAGAGTTGTAGACTTAGTCAGCCTCCAGGACATCTTCAAGGCCTCACAAAGGTGGCATCCACCATTAAGGACCATCAGGAAGGAGGTGCAGAGTCTGAAGGGACACACTCAATGATTCAGGAACAGCTTTTTCCACTCAGTCATCCAATTTCTGATGGACATTGAACCCATGAACACTGCCTCACTACTTTACTATTTCCATTTTAGCCCTACTTATTTAACTATTTAAAAAATATATATACTGTAATTCATGTTTTTCTATTGTTAATGTATTGCATTGTACTGCTGCCGTATAGTTAACAGATTTCATGACATACACTGGTGATGTTAAACCTGATTCTGATTTGGTTCATCGTGTTAAATGGCACAGAAATGCGACCAGCTCACCTGTGTCAATCAAGGTAACTATCTGAGCCAAACCATTTTTCGACATCTCACCATTATCGCTCTAAAGTTTTTGTTTCAGTCACACACCTGTGCAAATGACTTTTAAATGTTCTAAATATACCAGCTGTAATGGAATTGGAATTAGAATTTGTTTATTATTGTCATGTGTACCAAGATGCATACTGTTCATAAAGATCAAATAATTAAACAGAGTTTTGAAGTAGAACAAGGCAGAACACTAACAATGCCGAATAAAGGGTAAGAGCTACTGAAAAAGTGCAGTTAGAAACATAGTGTCAGAGAAAAGTACAGCATAGAAACAGGCCATTCAGCCCAGCTGGTCTATGCCAAACCATTTATACTGCATACATCCATTGACCTGCTGTGAGACCATAACCCTTCATACCCCTACCATCTACCTATAAACTTCTCTTAAACATTGATATCGAGCTCGTCTGCTCCACTTATGTTAGCAGCTCATTCCATCCTCTCACAACCCTCTGAGTGAAGAACTTTCTCTTCATGTTCCCCTTAAACTTTTCACATTTCACCCTTAACCTCTGGTTGTAGTCACACCTAATCTCAGTGAAGGAAGCCTGCTTGCATTTACTCCTCATGATTTTGATTCCTCTATCAAATCTCCTCTCAATCTTTTATGTTCCAAGGAATAATATTCTAACCGATTCAATCATTCCTTATCATTTTGGTCCTCAAGTCCCGGCAACATCCTTGTAAATTTTCTCCATACTCTTTCAACCTTATTCACATCTTTCTTGTAAGTAAGTGACCAAAACTGCGAAAAAAGTTCAGGAAACCAATCAGGTGCAAGATTTTATCAAGGTAGATGGTGAAGTCAAGAGCCCATTTTATCATATTAGGGAACCATTTACTAGTCTGTTAACAGTGACATATTGAGCATTTCCTCTGACAGCTTGTTACAGTACTGTATTGTGATTACTGCAACACTTCAGCGAACAGGGTTTAATTCCCACTGCCCTCTATAAGTAGTTTTTACTCTCTCTGCGTGACCCTGTCTGTTCCTCAATTTCCTCCCACACTCCAAAGGTGTACAGGGTAGGGTACGCCTTTTCATGATATCAGTGAGTGATGATAAACCTGATACACGTAAAAACAATACAATACTGAGAACATGAGTTGCAGAGTTCTTGAAAGTGAGTCTGTAGGTTGTGGAATCAGTTCAGTGTTCCGGTGAGTGATATTGTCCACACTGGTTCAGGACCCTGACGGTTGAGGGGAATAACTGTTTGAGAACATGGTGGTATGGGCCCTAAGGCTCCTGTACCTCCTTCCCAAAGGTAGTAGCGAGAAGAGAGTATGGCATGAATGGTGAAGAGTGGGTATTAATTGTTCTCTATTAACTGAGTGAGAAAGCCAAACCAATTTTCACGTTGTGCTGGGATCACAGGAGGATACAAAATCATTAATAAAGAATCGGATATTTTAAATCTGTTATTGGCAAATGCACATAAGGAATATATGCCAGACTAATAGATGGTTACATTGTGCACCATGTGTCTAATCCACCTTCTTCTGATCCCATCTCATTGACAAGAGCTCAACTGTGCTATCAATACCCTTGGTCATCAGCATGGATTGAGGGATTCGATTCGTATGCAATGTACTGGATAGATTGCATGGACTAAAGATCATTAGATGCTGGAGAGGTACTGAGGGATTGGAAAACATCCAATGTAATAGCTTTATTCAAAAAAGGAAAGGAGGCCTTGTCAGCTATAGAACAGTTAGCCTATTGCATATTATAAGAGATGGGAGATTGATAGAGAAATACAAAATTATGAGGGAAATAGGGTAAATGCAAGCAGGCTTTTTCCACTGATGTTAAGTGCTACCACTAGAGGCCATTGGTTAAGGGTGAAAGGTGAAAAGGGGTACCTTCTTCATTTAGAGGGTCATGAGAGTGTGGAACAAGCTGCCCACATAATTGGTGCACGGGAGCTCGATGTTAATGTTTAAGAAAAGTTTGGATAGGTACATTGATGAACATTGAGAACATGGTGGTATGGGTCTTAAGGCTCCTGTACCTCCTTCCCAAAGGTAGTAGTGAGAAGAGAGCATGGCATGGATGGTGAAGAATGGGTATGGAGGCTATGAAGGGCTATAGTCCCTGTGCGGGTTGATGGAAGTAGGCAGTTCAAATGGTTTGGAAGAGACTAGATGGCCTGAAGGGCCTATTTCTGTGTTGTACTCTTCTATGACTCAAGTGATTCTGATATGAGTCTCAATTGTGCACTGAGAGCAGGCAGGGGCAGGGAGAGGGGAAATCATGGTTAGGGAAGGGGAATGAAGAGGGGAGGGAGTAGGAAGCACCAGAGAAACATTCAGTAGTGATCAATAGACCAATTGTTTGGAATCAAAAGACTTTACCTTGTGTTTCAGGGCTGGGTGTGTCTGCACCCACATCACCCGCAGCCCCGGCTCTCCTTCTCTGCCAAGTGTCCCATGCTCCTCCCGCGGTGCTCCCCCCTCACCATTCCCAACATCCTTTGCTCCCGCCAGATGTACAAAACCAGAGCATGTTGACAAATACAGTATTATACAAAAGTCTTAGGCACCCTTACTATATATATGCGCTCAAGACATTGGCACTGTACTGTATGTTGTGAAATTTGGTGTTTCGTGGCAGCAATACTGTGCAATACATTGACAAATATAAAAAATACATTAGTACAAAAAAGAGCAAATAGTGAGGTGGTGTTCATGGATTCATTCCCCATTCAGAAATCTGATGTTGAAGGGGAAGAAGCTGTTCCTAAAACTTTGAGTGTGTGTCCTCAGGCTCCTGTACCTCCTCCCTGATGGCAGAAATGAGGAGAGAGCATGTCCAGAATGGTGGAGGTCCTTGATGACCGATTTTGCCTCGAGATACCACCTTTTGAAGATGGATAAAATGGCCTCCTTCCCTGCCGTAATCAAACTGATTATGTAAATGAGATGAGCTTTTCTGCCTTCATCACCCTTTCAAGTTCGACACATTTACCATTCTCTGGGTGAGAAAAATACTTCCTTGTAATTTTTTTGTACGTTTCTAGTCAATAGCAAGTTATGAAATGTTTTAGGACACCTCATGGCTTTGTGAATGCAAGTTCGTTCTTTCAAGGATAAACTAAATGGGATTGAGGGGGCGGCAAGGTGGATTGGAGGCTGAAGCAGAAGGAGACACAACAGTTTCTTTTGCATTCAGTACAAGAGGTTGAGGCTGTCTTGATGGACAAGACAATTGACAAAGCGTAATTCAAGAAAATAAAAATGTTGACCTCAAGGCTATGAAGTAGCATTTATTATTATTCTGGATCACTGCCTCAAACATTTATATATCTGTTTCAAAGTTGGACCAGTCAAAGGACTGACAGTCTCATCACACACGACTGTATCTCCATTCAGAGAATGCAAAAGCCATTGAAGAGGGATGCTAACACTGTCGGAGTCGCTAAGTTATTAAAACTAGTCACTTCTGTTGTAAGTCAAAGTTCAAAGTAAAGTAAAATTATTATCAAGCTATGAATATGTCACCATTTATAATCCTGAGATACTTCTTGTTGCGGCCATTCACAGTATGTACAAAGAAACACAATAGAATCAACAAAAAACTGCACACTAACAAAGACGGGCAAACAACCAAAGTCTAAATAATGACATATTGGGCAAGTACAAAACTAAAAACAAAATAATAAATAACATTGACAACATGAGATGAAGAGTAGATGAAAGTGAGTCCATAGTTATGGAGTCACTTCAGTGTCAGGGTGAGTAAAGTTATCCCTCTAGTTCAGGAACCTGATGGTTGAAGTGTCATAATTGATCCTGAACCTGGTGGTGTGGGATTGAAGGCTCCTGTATCTCCCACCCGATGGCAGTGGTGAGAAGAGAGAATGGTCATCCATCTGTACTACCAGCTCATGTGACCTATAGCTCAACCTGCAGTACATGCTTCGCTATTAGCCAGATATTCCACATGCTCTGTATTATCCCTCCTTGTTATCCCACTTAATTAGGTGATCCCCCCTGTAACTCATCCTCACAGATGTCACAGAGTTTTCCTTTGTCACTCCCGTCAGCCTGATGTTTTCCCTTCAAGTCAAAACTACCTTTCATTTTAAGTAACACACATAAAAGCTGCAGGAACTCAGCAGCCATGCAGCATCGAAAGAAAGGTATAAAGTGTTGACATTTCGGGCTTAGACCTAAGATTGACCTGCGGAGTTCTTCCAGTATTTTGAGTGCGTCGCTCTAGATTTCCAGCATCTGCAGGTTCTCTTGTGTTTATTTATTTTATTTTAATTGCTGTTGAAGGGATTTCACTCTGAAAACTCAATTTTGTCTCTTTCCAAATGCAATCTTTAACTTTTTACATGCGTCCGTAACTTTCTCTTTTTGTTTTATATTTCCAGCATCTGCAGTTTCTTTTTGGTTTTCCCTCAGTTAGACAGCTCTGCCAAGAAAACTGGAAAGCAGAGGGGAAAACATTTCAAAGCAACATAGGACAAAAATACCCATTGTGAACTGCAATCACTGACATTTTCGAATGCTAGTTTTCGAAGGCTCAAAGTTCAAAGTAAATCTATTATTAAGGTACATATATGTCACCATATACAACCCTGTGATATGGGGTCAAATTTCTTTTTCTTGTGGGCATTCACACCAAATCCAAAAAGCACAAAATGAAAGACCACACCCAAAAGGACAGACAAACAGCCAATGTGCAAAAGGCCACAAACTGTGCAAATACAAAAGAGGAAAATAATAATAATAAAAACTGAGAACATGAGATGAAGAGTCCTTGAAAGTCAGTCCATTGGTTGTGGGAACAGTTCTCTGATGGGGGCGAGGGAAGTTGAGTGCAGTTGAAGTTATCCCCTCTGGTTCAAGAGCTTGACAGTTGAGGGGTAATAATTATTCCCAAACCTTGTTGTGTGTGTTCTGAGGCTCCTGTAGCTTCCTGATGGCAACAGCGAGAAGAGAACACGGTAGGCGTTCCTGATAATGCAGGCTGTTTTCCTATGACAGCGATCCATGTGGATACACTCAATGGTGGGGAGGCCTTTAGCCATGACGGACTGGGCCACAACCACTACTTTTTTGTAGGTGGTACTTGCACCCTGATTTCAATGTAGTCAGAGCTACAGATGATGCATTTTAATGTTAATAGCTTATATTGTAAGCTTTCTCTCACAACCCCCCTCTTTTTTATTGGGATAGAACCAGCATCAAATTGCCTAGACAATGAGTGGGATCTCAGACCTGCTAATTACTTCTTTAATATTCCAATCACTACCCACATTTAAGTGCTTTCTTTCGCCCAACTCATTTTCAGTGAGAGAGAGAAAAAAACATTTATTTCCTAATAATGTGTTTAATGAAAACATTAAAGCAGGTGAAAGGTTCATTCAAGCCCTTTTAAATGTCGTTAGTTCCTGCGTGACCTACTCATTGAATCACTGATTATGCATAACCTAAATACTAGGAGGCCAAGATTAGCTGCGAATGAAACAGAAAGGATATATACCCAGTGGAGGTTGGGGGAGGTGAATTTTCATCTGCTCCCTCTTGCTCTTTAATCCATGCCATCTCAGCGTCAGAAGAATAGGAGAGTCAATATCAAAGGCATACACTCAGTGGCCACTTTATTCGATACCTCCTGCCACTGAGTGTACGTTCATGGTCTTCTGCTGCTGTGGCCCATCCACCTCAAGGTTCGATGTGTTGCAGATTCAGGGATGCTCTTTTTCACACCACTGTTGCAATGCGTGGTTATTTAAATTACCGTCGCCTTCCTGTCAGCTTGAAACTGTGTGACTATTCTCCTCTGACCTTTCTCATTAACGAGGAATTTTCACCCACAGAACAGATGCTCACTGGATGGTTTTTGTTTCTCTCACCAGTCACTGTAAATTTCCTTGAGGACCGCACTCCTCTTTGCCTATTGTAGCTCTGGGCGTCAAGAGTTTGGAGTTTAATCCCAGTGTCCTACGTAAGGAATCTCTGTATGTCCTCCTTGTGGAATGTGTGGATTTCCCCCAGTCCTTTGGTTTCCTCCCACAGTCCAAGGGCATGCCAAGTAGATTAATTGGTCCATGAGTGGGTTACGGTTAATCGGAGGGTTGCTGGCCCGAATGGCTTGAGGGGCCAAAAGGGCCTATTCCCCTCTGTACCTCCAGTACATGGAGCTTCGAAAAATAGAGGGCTGTGGGTAACCCGAGGTAATTTCTAAAGTAAGTGAATGTTCAGCACAGCATTGTGGGCCAAAGGGTCTGAATTGTGCTGTAGGTTTTCTATGTTTCCATGTTTCTAAACAAATAAATAAATAAATAAAATTATTCCTTTTTTTTCATTTGCACAGTTTGTCTTCTTTTGCACATTGATTGTTTGGCTTTGTCTCTAGCTTTTCATTGATTTCATTGTATTTCCTTGTCAAACAATACTGTGAATGCCTGCAAGAAAATGAATCTTGAGGTCAAATAGGGTGACATTCATAATTTGATAATAAATTTTATTTCAAACTTTGAACTTTTGAACACACCTGCAGTACTGTACAACAGTCTTAGGCATATATATGTAGCTAGGGTGCCTAAGACTTTTGCACGATTTTATAAATGTGTTCAAAAGTTCAAAGATTAAAGAAAATTTACTTCGAAAAGTACGTTAGTAATTTTATGTATTGCACTGTACTGCTGCAAAAAAAATCATTACATATGTAAGTGATTCTGATGTGGATCACTATTGTGGATTGAGAGTGGGAAGGGGGTCAGGGAGAGGGGAATCATGGTTGGGAAAGGAGGAAAGGAGCAGGAGGCATCCAAGAGACATCATGTAATGATCAATGAACCAGTTGTTTTGAATCAAATGAACTTTACCTGTTGTCTCAGGGCTGCATGTGTCTGCACCCGTGCAACCCCCTTCCCCACCCCTAGCACTACTTCTCTGCAACCTGTCCGACACCCCCTGCAGCGCTCCACTCTTGACATTGCCAACATCTTTTGCTCCTGCCAGATTTACAAGCTCACTCCCCCACTCCACGCTGACAAATACAGTACTGTGCAAAAGGCTTAGAAAAGGCTTAGGCATCCTAGTTTATATATATACACACACACACACACACACACATACCCAAGAACCCATGACTTCTGCACAGTACTGTGTATCGTGAATTTTGTTGTCTTGTGACAGCAATACAGATTACAGCACAAAACATAAACAAATAACTATAAATTATAATCAAAGGAAATGTAAAAGAGGAAATAGTGAGGTAATATTCATGGGTTCATGGACCATTTAAAAATTTAATGATGGAGGGAAATAAACTGCTCCTAAAACAATAAATGTGGGTCTTTGGGCTCCTATACCTCCTCCTTGATGGTGGTAATGTTAAGAGGGCATCTCTTAGATGCTGAGAGTCCATAATTGTTATGGATTTTCAAAGGTTTTGTTTTCCATGTCAGATTTCCAGCAAAATTTATTCAGTAACTTAGCAAAGTGGAGGAAGATCAAGTACGGTAGTAACATTCCAATGATAATCTTAACAATGCTACTGATCTCTGCCTGCCAGTGTTCTGTTAACATAGCTGTATGTCCCAATCTTCAGAGCAGCAATTGACACTAGGATGTATTGCAAAGTGAAATCCCTGAAGGCTGTTAATATGATGTGTGGGAAGGAGGTCGGATAAGAGATCTCACAGGCAGAATGTTACACCCCTGCTGGGAAAACATCTGGACCAAAATAACTTTAAAAAGACTGCATTTCCACCAATGGTACATTCATCATGGTGGCCCTGGTCAACATTCTCAAAAAAAATGGTTGCCTGGAAAATGTTTTAGGAATCCAAACTTTCATAAATTCAGATTGACAATCCTGCAGCAAATCTGAGCAAGCATCATCTGTGCTGTGCAGTACAAGTGAAACTCCTGGCTGCACTAGAGTGTTTCAAGTTAATAAGGAGCTGTAAATCTGTTGTGTCTCCTCAATGTCTATTACCATTACTCTAGGCTGGAGGACAGCCAACTCTGGTGACATCTAAGCAGTGTTTAGAAACTGATGAAAAAAAAATGACAGTCATTTTAAATTAAGGTGTGAAAGGGTTAAAGAGTTATGTTGTACACATGCTGGCCTCATAAAGTATGAAGACTTTGGAGACACAAAGACTGCGACAGCTAACAGAAACTAGCCTAAACATTGGAATAGGGTTACAACATAAAAAGTACTTATCGATGTGTTTATGGGTTAAACGTTTCCTCTCAGAATCTTCCTTAAAAGGGGATCATTTAACTTGGGATACTGTTAAACCACTTATCCAGGCCATGCTCTCTGCTCACTGCTGCCACCCGCTTCAGGAACAGTTACTACCCTTCAGGGGTCCCAAACCTTACTCACCTCAACTCTGAACTGATTCCACGACCAATGGACTTACTCTCAAGGACTTTACAGCTCATGTTCTTAGTTAACTTTTGCACATTGGTTGTTTGTCAGTCTTAGCGTGTATTTTTCATTGATTCTATTGTGAATGCCTATAAGAAAATTAATCTAAAGGTAGTATATAGTGACATACATACTTCGACAATAAATTTACTTTGAACTTCCCAAATCATTTGAGTGAAGAACCAACTTTACTGCTATTCGTTTAAGTTTCATGTACATTAAACATAGAAAAAACCTACAGCACAATACAGGCCCTTATAGTAAGGCACCACAGAGATATACCCATGCATTTATACACACTCCTTTCACTCCACACTGATTCAAGTACAATCCAGGCCAAGAAGTCGCAATGCAAAGCTGCACAGAGCTTAAAAAAAACATCAGTTTTTAAAAGAAGATGCATTAACTAATTTGGAAGAACAGCCAGAAACACTAAGGAAGTTATACAGCATCTGTAGAAAGAGAAAGAGTTTGCATTTCATGTCTGAGGTCTTTAGTTGGAACTGTCCAGGACGTTGAGCAAATTCATATTTTTGTCTCTCATTTCAGAATACCAGCATTTGTAGTTTTAAAGTTTTTCCTTAAAGTTTATTTGGAATCTTCTGCACGGAAAAAGTCTACATTCACTATTCTCATCTAAATAATACAACATGTGTCTAATGAGTGAAAGTCATGTCTATTGTTGTATATATTTAATGACAGTTCAATTTTAGCAAACTATAAAATGTGTCTTTCTATTTCTCTCATTAAAAATGATGGAGTTATTCTGAAAACAAACTATTTTCCTCAGTCCGTCAGTACGACGTAAGCTTGTCAGTTTCAACTCTCGAGCAGTGAAATGTGCTGTAGGTTAATGACTTCTCCTTCCCCTTTAAAATGGTAGAAAAGCCTTTTTTAATATGTTATTTTATTTAAGTGATTCAGCGTAGAGCGGGTCCTTTCAGTCCTTCGAGCCATGCCACCCCAGCAACCCCCGACAAACCTGATCAACCCTAACTCTAATCATGGGACAATTTACAATAACCAATTAACGTACCCAGTATGTCTTTGGACTGTGGAAAGAATTCACAGCGCTTGTCAAAATCCATGCATTCCACAGAGAGGACGTGCAGAGCCTCCTTTCAGAAAAGTGCTGGAATTGAACTCCAAACTCTGGAACACCCCGAGCTGTAGAGCTCTAGGGGCTTTGTGCTAATCCGCTACACTACAGTCCTGCCCACGAACAATGTTTCTGCCCATTGCAATGCTTTGATCAACCTTTTGCTCATCTGGCCTGACATTTTCTCACATGGTCAGGTTTGATTATCATAGCCATAGTCATAGCACAGAATCAAGTGCATCAGCCCGTCTGGTCCCTGCCTAGTTCCATCACCTGCACGCAGCCCATAGCTCTCCATACCTTTCCCACCCATATACTTACAAATTTTCTTATATGTTGCAATCGATCCCACGTCCACCATCTCTGCTGGCAACTCGTTCCACACTTGCACCAACCTGAGCGAAGATGTTCCCCCTCAGGGTCCCCTTAAACATTTCAACTTTCACCCTACACCTATGACCTCTAGTTCTAGTTTCACCCATCCTCAGTAAAAAAAAGCCTAGTTACATGATAATTTCCATCATCATTGGGATATTTTCCACCAGGACATTTCTAAAGGCCAGAACATATAGGTATGTGTATTTCATCTGTGCTTAAGAAGTAAGGGATGAATTATCTCTTTGAGCACTCCCATTAGGGCTGTTAAGTAGGAAGATACAGAACTTATCCCCACTGACAATGAGGGACCAGCGATAATTTTCTCATTCTGAAGGTACGAGCTTTGATGGGTGTTCCCAATCACCTAAAGTCATTGTTCCTCTCAATAAGAGAGGATGCGGGTCCGGAACATAAAGTAACTGTTATGTTTGTTACTTCAAAATTTTAAACTAATTTGAAAAGAAGACATGGAAGACCAAAATGTAAGTCAAATTTCGTGTTTACTTTGAGCAAGGTGCGCACGTATCACATAGTAGGGTGATGACGTATGCAGTTCACATATAACCCATAATGAACAAGATTTAAATGAACAAGAACACTTAATCAAACAATATATTTCTAATATTACTCAAATACCACTGAAATATTAAATACACAATAGTGAATGAGGAGACAATGCAGTGCAGTTTGTAGATAGCACACGCTGCATCCACGGTGCCACAGTGATGCAGGAGCGAATATGTACAGTGCCAGTCAAGAGAGCTTATTGGCCTCTCAGGAGTTGAGCTTCTTTCAAGTTTTAGGCTAGTGCAGAGTATTCCATTATGCTGGTCCCATAAGTCTGCACAACCACCAGGCTCTTGGACCAGAATGCTTAATTTCTCTTAACTGTTTCTACAACCCATAGACTCACTCCTTTACTACTCATATTCGCAGTGTTATATTTTGGTTTTTGCAAAATCTCTCATCTTTTGCATGAGTTGCTTGTCAGTCTTTACTTATGTATGTTTTTTCATATTTCTATTGTATTTGTTTAATTTATCTGTAAATGCCTGTCAAAAACTGAATCTAGTATATGGTGACACACGGTATATGTACTTTGATGATAATTTTATTTTGAAATTTGAACAAATGCACATTGTTAAAAATATAACCAAGGTTTTTAAAACTATAGCTCATCTTACTTTGCAAATCTAATTTTACCTGTAAGTATTTCAGATTTCATGGACTTAGACTAGTTTGCAATACACACTCAGTGGCCACTTTATTAGTGACCTCCTGTACCTAATAAAGTATTTTCCTGGTCTTCTGCTGCTGTAGCCCATCCACTTCATGGTTTGATGTGTTACGCATTCAGAGATACTCTTCAACACACTGTTGTATCGCATGGTTATCTGAGGTACTGTTGGCTTCCTGTCAGCTTGAACCAGTCTGGCCATTTTCCTCTGCCCTTTCTCATTAATATGTCATTTTTGTCCACAGAACTGCCACTTACTGGTTGTTTCCTTTTTTTTAGTATTTTGCACCATTCTCTGTAAAAACTCTAGAGACTGTTGTGCATGAGGTTCCCAGGAGAACAGCAGTTTCCTCGTACACTCAAACCACCCTGTCTGGCAGCAACAATCATTGCATGGTCAAGGTCAATCAGATCACATTTGTCTTCCATTCTGATGTTTGATCTGAACAACAACTCAACCTCTTGACTATATCTGCATGCTTTTATGCATTGAGAAGCTGCCACTTGATTGGCAGATTAGATATTTGCATTAACAAGCAAGTGCACAGGTGAATTTAGTAAAGTGGCCTCTGTGTGTGTGTGTGTGTGTGTGTGTGTGTGTGTGTGTGTGTGTGTGTGTGTGTGTGTGTGTGTGTGTGTGTGTGTGTGTGTGTGTGTGTGTGTGTGTGTATATACTTGTTTTATTGTTTTATTTTTGCACTACTTATTTAATTTAACTACTCAGTATATATATGCTCACTGTAATTCCCAGTTATAACTATTATTATGTACTGCATTTTACTGCTGCCTCAAAGGCAACAAATTTCACAACATATGCCGATGAACGTGATGGAGTTAACCCAAATTACGAACCGAAATAGTTGTTTATTTAATTGGATTTTCAATGGGAGAGACTAGCTAGTTTAAGTAATCTCTGCCGTACACACCCCGGATAATTAAATAATTAATCCAAACAATGACCTTTTCTGAATGAAGATACTAATCAGTTGAGTTCATTGAAATGGATGGCATTGCCACAGGCGCCAACGTCTACATTGCGTATCAAACCACAATGATTTGCCCGACTGGCCTAATACAAGCTGATTTTTTATGCTTCAGCTCACTCCATGCAAGCTTACAACACCACCCGTGGGACTCCAAGCTAGGAATGCATTTCTCCCCCGCTGATGAACTTGGCACTAGGTTTTCATTAACTCTAGAGATGCCAAACCATTTTGACTTAAGCCAGAAATGCATGCGTTCATGTGATCTCTTTTAAGGTACCTATTGTGAGGTTACCACCAACGTCACACAGACATCCAAACACAGACAGCAAGGTCCTACTGACACAGTGGAACTACCCTGGGCCCAACACATAGTTGCAATTACAAAGAAGATCCATCAACCTCTATACCTCATTGGAAGTTTGAAGAGATTCAGTAGATCATCGAAGACTCTTACAAAATTCTGCAGATGTACAGTCGAGAGTATTCAGACCGGTTGCATCACAGCCTGGTATGGAGGATCCAATGAACTGGACTGAAAGAGGCTGCAGAGGATTACAAACACAGCTAGCTCCATCGTGGGCACAGCCCTCCCCACCACCGAGAATATCTTCAACAGGCAGAATCCATCATAAAAGTTCCCCACCACCTGAGACATACATTCTTCTTTTTACTACCATCAGGAAGAAGGTATAGGAGCCTGAAGAACTCTACTTAATGTTTTAGGAACAGCTTCTTCCCCTCTTACATCAGATTTCTAAATTGCCCATGAACCTATGAACACTACCTCATTATTCATCTTTTGCATTATATACTAATTTATTTGTATTGCAGCTAGTGATTTTTTATGTGTTGTATCACACTGCTATCACAAAACAAAAAAAATCACATTTATCAGTGATAATAAACCTGATTCTGATTATGAATCCCAATAACTCCTTTACCTCACAGTTTGACATGGTCCAGATCATTGTGTTCCTGCCTTTAAGTCAGAAGGTCACAATCTTTAAAAAAATATGCTAATCCATTGATGTTGAGGTGTCATTACAATCCAAGTCAGAATGGCCCATGACTTTATAGAATGGATAACCAGACATTTTTACCAGGGCAAAAATGGCTACTACGACATGGACATAATTTTTGAGGTGATTAGAGGAATGTATAGGGGGCAATGTCAGAGGTAGTTTGTTGTCAGAAAGTGAGTAGTGGATGCATGGAATGTCCTGCTACAGGTGATGGTAGAGGCTGTTACATTAAGGACTCTTAAGAAACTCTAAGATGCACACATGGATGATAGAAAACAGAGGTCTATTAAGAGTTAGATTGATTTTAGAGTAGGTTAAAAAGTCAACACAACATTGTGGGCCGAAGGGCCAGTACTGTAATGATTTGTTCTATGTTTTTAGACCATAGAATAAGTACATCCTAGTGTAAACCGATTAAATTAGTAATCAAATAGCTAACTAATCTCTTCTGCTTACACAATGACCATATCACATTCATCTGCCCATCTGAACGTACCTAAAGTGCCTCAGGCCATGCATTTCAGGCACCCACCACAAAAATTTGCCCCTCTCATCTTAAATGCACGTTCTCTGGTATTAGACATTTCAACCCTGGAGGAAAGAAAGATACTGTCCGTCTACTCTAAAACTTAAGAGCAGACTTCCTGCACTGGTCTTTCGCTGAACCTGCTGGTTTTGTATTTCCAGGTCACAGCAGGTGAAGGATTGGAGAGGTTGCAGAGAAAGAAAAGCTTAATGTCCTGCTGCTTTGGAACTTGCAAACAGTGCACACTTTCGTCACGGGTGCTGGTCGCTTTGGACAGATGAACAAAGTCAATCCAAATGAAAAGCACCGTGAAATCTGCTGACGGTGAATAGCGAAACTTTGGTTGCTTTTGCTCGCGATTATTCCACTGTTCAGCTCTCCCTCATTCCACCGTTCAAAAACCTGAACTTGTTATTTAAACTCCGCAGCTCATGTTCCAGTTCAGGCTATGTTCAGATTACTCATCATCCTGCACTTGTTGACCTACTTTGGCTCTGGGTAAGCAATCCCTCACATCTGATATTTTTTTCTCCTTTTCCAATATTACCATCGTCTCTAATTTTCTTCAGATCTACAACCTCCGGCCCTTGACATATCAGAGTTCTTCTAAGTGCAGGCCCTTATTCAGTACTGGTTTTAATTGCAGTACAATTGACAGATCTTCCCTCCAGCTCAGAATCTGAATCAAAATCAGGTTTAATATCATTGGCATATGTCGTGAAATTAGTTGTTTTATAACAACAGTATATTGCAATACATAATTTCAACAATATACATATATTTAAAAATTTAATTAAATACATAGTGCAGGAAGAGAACACAAAAAGAAAGAAAATTATGAGATTGTGTTCATGGGTTCATTATCCATTCAGAGATCTGATGGTGCTGGGGAAGAAGCTGTTCCTAAAATATTGAGTAAGTGTCTTCAGGCTCATATACCTCTTCCTTTTACCGCTGTCATGAAGGATGGCATGTTCTGGGTGACGGGGGTCCTTAATGATGGATGCCGCCTTTTTGAGGCATCGCCTTTTGAAGATATCCTCAATGCTGGGGAGGCCAGGAACCACAATGGAGTTGGCTGAATTCGGAACTTTATGATGTTATTTAGTTCAATGATGAGGCCATTAGCTCTGGAAATTTCTTCCAAAACACCTCATCCCTCCTTAAAAATGATCTGTTGGTCCCACACTTTAACTATTTTCTCCATTATGTCTTCATGAGGTTCAGCTATTTTTGATTAATTAGGCATATTGGAAGCATATAGAATACAGCATAGGAACAAATCCTTGAAGCTACAATGTCTTTGTCAATCATAATGTCAAATTGAACTAGCCCAAGTGTCTGCACATGATCCACAGTCCTCCATTCCAATCCTTTTAAGTGTTCTTCTTTCACACAGTTAAAGTGATCTGGTTGATAAATTCATGTTTTTGTGGCAAAAGAGACCGCTCAAAGTTCAAAGGAAATTTATTATCAAAGTACATATATGTCCCCATATAAAACCCTGAGATTCATTTCCTTGCAGGTGTACTCAGTAAAACCATCAGAGAATAATAACCATAATAGAATCAATGAAAGATGGCACCCACTTATGTGTTCGATCAGTATGCAGAAGACAAAAAAAGGCAAATGCAACAAGAAATAATAATAATAATAATAATAATAACAACATATAAGCAATAAGTATTGAGAACATGAAATGAAGAGTTCTTGAAACTGAGTCCATAGGTTGTGGGAATATTTCAATGATGGGGCAAATGAAGTTGATTAATGCTATGTCTTTGGTTCACGAGGCTGATGGTTGAGGAGTATTAACTGTTCCTGAATGTGGTGGTGTGAGTCCTGAGGTTCTTGCATCTTCTTCCTGATGATGGCAGCAGTGATAAGAGAACATGCCCTGGGTGGTGGGGATCCCTGATGAAGGATGCTTCTTTCCTGCAACAGTGTTTCATGTAGATGCGCTCAGTAGTGGGCAAGGACTTTAGCCACGATGGACTGGGCTGTACCTAACACTTTCTTTAGGATTTTCGAGGTACACCATTGTTCATTCAAAGTTGCCCTTCTGCACATCACTTTTTGTAACACATAGTTATTTGAGTTACTGTGGTCTTCCTATCAGCTTGAACAAGTTTGGCCATTCTCCTCTGATCTATTTCATTAAGAAAGCATCTTTACCCACACATTTCATGGTTGCTGGATGTTTATTTTCTGTTATCACACCATTCTCTGTAAACTCTAGAGACCGGTGTGTGTGAAAGTCCCAGGAGATCAGCAAATTCTGAGATACTCTAACCACCCCATCTGGCACCAACTATCATATGACAGTCAAAATCACTTAAATCACATTTCTTCCCCAATCTCATATTTGGTCTGAACAACAACAGAACCTCTGGACCATGTCTGTATGCTTTTATGCATTGAGTTGCTGCCACTTGATTGGCTGATTAGATATTTACACTAATGAACAAAAGTAATAAAGTGGCCATTGTGTGCAATTTTGTCATTTATAGCTTGTTTTTGTCTTTTCACTGTACTGCCAAAGCAAAATAACAAATTCCACATCATTTAAATCAGTGCCAATAAATCTGCAAATTCACTTTTGGGAAGTGAGATTGGGATCACTGATTTTCTCACTCAGTGTAAGGGTTTTATCCAGAATCCAAATCAGGTTTAACATCACCGGCATATGTTGTGAAACTTGTTATGTGGCAGCAGTGCATTGCAATACATAATAATAAACTGTAAATTACAGTAGGTATATATATTTAAAAAGGTAAATCAAATAAATAGTGCAAAAATAGAAAAAGAAATAGTGAGATAGTGTTCACAGGTTCAATGTCCATTCTGAAAACGGATGGCAGAGGGGAAGAATTGCTGAATTTCTCAGTGTGTGCCTTCAGACTCCTGTACCTCCACCCTGATGGTAGCAATGAGAAGAGGGCATGTCCTGGGTGATGGGGGTGGGGGGGGGAGGTTCCTCAATGATGGATCCATTGAGCTAGAACTGTTGAAGAATCCACTACAAGGAAATGTATGCTGCGCTGAGGGAAAAGAAAAGGGGAGTAGAACCATGGGGAAATCTCTTTCATAATGGTACAATAGCACGAGGGGCTTCCTTCTGTGCCATACGAGACTACGACAAGCAGGGAAACATTTTTTTGGCATGGATTCCTAATGTCTGCTTTGTTGACGTTAAAGAAAGTCATTAAAGAAAAACTGTCGCTGACTGGTTTGGACCCTGGCCAGCATGTGAATTCCCACCCAGGGTCATTTAGTGCTGCACATTTTAACATAGCCATCTTTTGCATGATGCATTAAATTGACGTACCAGTTACATTGCATTAGGTATAAAATATCCCCTAGATGGTCACAGAGACAGGAAATGAAGTCCATCCAGATGTCATGCCCAACATTTAACCTCCAATTACATAAAGTTCTAAGCAAATTTATTATCAAAGTACATATATGTCACCATATACAGCCCATGAGATTCATTTACTCAATAAATCTGTAGAATAATAACAATAACAGAATCAATGAAAGACTTGGGCATTCAACCAGAATGCAGAAGGCAACAAACTGAAAATACAAAGAGAAATAAATAATAATAAATAAATAAATATCAAAAACATGAAATGAAGAGTCCTTCAAAGTGAGTCGATTGGTTATGGAAACCTTTCAGTGATGGGGCAAGTGAAGGTGAGTAAAGTTTGTTCAAAATGGTCATTTCAAAATGGTCATTTCAGCCATTGCTATTCATGGGATCTTGTTTACTGTCAGTGGCCACTTTATTAATTACCACCTGTACCTAATAAATTGTCGACTGAGTGTACGTTAAGTGTTTATGATCTTCTGCTGCTGTAACCCATCCACTAAAAAGCTTGACATGTTGTGCATTCAGAGATGCTCTTCTGCACACCATTGTTGTAACATGTGGTTACTGAATTACTGTCACCTTCCTGTCAACTGGAAACAGTTTGTCTATTCTCCTCTGACTTCTCTCGTTAACAAGGCACTTTACCCTCAGAACTGCCACTCACTGTGGTTTTTTTTTGCTTTTGCACCATTCTCCATAAACTCTAGAGACTGTTATATGTGGAAAAACCCTGGAAATCAACAGTAACTGGGATACTCAAACCACCCCATCTGGCACCAACTACTATTCAATATTGACAGTGACTTTGATCACATTTCTTCCCGATTCTGATGTTTGGTCTGAGTAACAACTGAACCTCCTGACCGAGTATGTGTGCTCTTACAACTTGAGTTGCTACCACATGGTTGGCTAATTAGATATCTGTACAGGTGTACTTAATAAAGTGGCCAATGAGTGTATCCCAGAAGTCTAAAACCAAAGCGAAGTAGAACAGAAATTGACCATACCAGCATGTCATTTGATGTAAATAGCTTTGGACCATGTCAATGTTGCAGAAAGCATTAAAATTCATTGTAAACTTTCTACTTCTGAAAAGACAAATTTTTGAGGTACACCTCAGCACAGGCTGGACAAAAACATGAATAACAACCTCAAAATCATCCAGGACGGTATTCTAGCAATGGCCAGAAAGAGGATTCCAACCCAATGCTACACTGAAATGAAATGTTTCTAACAATGGATAACTGTGGTACTGTAGCATAACGTTAGCATGTTTTACATGCCAGTGATCAGAAGATTGGGGTTCAATTCCTGCTGCCATCTATAAAGAGTTTGTTTGTTCTCCCCGTGATCAAACTGGCTTCCTCTGAATTCTCTGGTTTCTTCCCACATTCCAACAATGTACGGGTCAGGGTTAGTGGGTTGTGGGCATGCCATGTTGGCGCTAGAAGCACGCCAACACTTGTGGGGTACTGTATCACATGCAAGATGCTGGAGGAACTCAGCAGGCCAGGCAGCACCTATGGAAAAGAGTAGACAACCGATGTTTCAGGATAAGATCCTTCATCTGGACTCATGGGGTATCAGCCTGAAGCATCATCTGCTCATTTCCATAGATGCTGCCTGACCTGCTGAGTTCCTCCAGTATTTTGTGTGGGTTGCTCTCGATTTGCAGCAACTGCAGATTTTCTCGTATTTGTGGGCTTGGGCTGCCCCCAGCTCATTCTCAGACTGTGTTGGTCATTAATGCAAATGAGACATTCCACTCTACATTTCAATGTCTTAATTTACAATACAGGTGACAAATCAATAGTTCAATAGCTCTTTTAGTATCAGCAAATGTATACAATATACAACCTGAAATTCTTGTTCTTTGTAGACATCCATGAAAGCAGAAGATTGCGCCAAAGAACGAGTGACAGTAAAAGTGGTAGAATCCCAAATCCCCCCACACACAAGCAGCAACAAGCTCCCACCCCACTTACTTCAGCAAAAAAAAGCATCAGCACCCTCCGTCCACCAAGCAAGCAATAGCAAAGCCCTCAAGAGAGACCATGATCCGCAGTACAACTGCAGCTAATCATTCATCCAGTAATTCGACATGCCACAGGCTTTTTCTCTCCTTAATTATGGGACAGAGAGCTGTCCTCCTTTCACAGTGAGAAGGGAAACCAACAAAGGCAAACAACTCACTGATTGCAGTGTTAAAGTCTGCTGAGTCACTTTTTCTCCCAAGTTCTCTGACTTCAATCAAAACTTTAAGATCTATAAATGCATGCATGTGATTTTGAAATGAAAAGGTTTAAAAATAACTGTAGAAAATGCAAAAATATTATAATAATGTTGAATATCTGAATTATTTTTGCCCTTAGCAAGAGGGCATGTTTGCCAAACCAGATCACCTATCCCTGAATGGACACCAATCTACTCCGGTCATTTAATATTCAAATATTGAAAGGCCTGCATAGAGTGGCTGTAAGGACGATGTTTCCATTAGTAGAACATCTGTGTCTAACATCTGAAGGCACAATCTCAGAATAAAGAGTATTCCTTTAGAGCTGTGATGCGGAAGTATTTCTTAAAACAGAGGGCGGTGAATCTGTGGAATTCCCATCCCACTGGCTGTGGAGGCCAAGTCATTGGATGTATTTGAGACAGAGGTTGTTAGGCTCTTCATTGTTAAGGAGTTTAAGGGTTACAGGAGAAGGCAGGAGAATGCAAGTACGAAGAAAAAATATCAACCATGAAAAAATGATGGGCTAAATGGACTTATTCTGCTTCTACATGTTATAAGATATAGGAGCAGAATGAGGCCATTCATCCCGTCGAATCTGCTCTGACATCCCACCATGGCTGATTTATTATCCTTCTCAACTCTATTCTCCTGCCTTCTGGCTGCAGCTAATCAATAACCTATCAACCTACACTTTAAATATACCCAATGACTTGAACTCCACAACCATCTGTGGCAATGAATTCCACAGATTCATCATCATCTGGCTAACAAAATTCAAAGTTTAATATGTTACCATATACAATCCTGAGATTCTTTTTCTTGTAGGCATACTCAATAAATCCATAATAATAATAATAATAATAATAATAATAATAATAATAATAATAATGACAGAATCAATGAATAACCACACCCACTCAGTGTGCAAAATAAAATAAACTGTGCAAATACAAAATAATAATAATAATAACAATAACAACAATAAATAAACCAACAGACAAATAAATAAATATATCCTCCTAATCTCTACTCTTAAAGTACATCCTGTGGCGACCCACTTCCTAGCGCACTCGAACCGGCTCACAAATAGCCAGCGCGCCGACACAATGGCGCCAGGTCTGCTTCACCAACAAAGGGAAAAGCCTGTGGGGGTTTGTGAGTACGTGCCTCCTACAGCATCCGCGCCCGGGGAGGGCGGGATCAGGGAGGCTTTAAAGCAAGGCTGTGAAGTTCGAATAAAATCTTCTTTAACTGCAGTTTACCGACTCCGTGTCGTTATTTCAGCGCTGCGTGTAGCACACCGCTACAATTGGTGACCCCGACGGTCCAAACGATATTTGGACCGGAGATGAACGACGCCGCATCTGTTCATGCGGTTTCGTTGAAACTGCCAAGCGTCTGGACGCTGCGACCTCACCTATGGTTCCAGCAAGCAGAAGCCCAATTCCACGTTCGGCAGATAACCTCAGAGGACACACGTTACTATTACGTGGTGAGCTCCCTCGACCAGGAGACAGCCGCCCAGGTTGAGGAGTTCATACAGTCGCCCCCGGAGGACGGCAAATACACGGACTTCAAAGCCCTACTCATAAGGACTTTCGGACTCTCACGGCGCGAGCGAGCTGCCCGCTTACTGCACCTGGATGGTTTGGGGGACAGACCTCCATCAGGACAACCGTCTGGATGGTCTCCAGCAGGTTTGTTTGGCACGGACTCCGCAAGCAGGTCAGTGAATGGGCCAGAACGTGCATGCACTGCCAGACGGCCAAGGTGCAGCGGCACACCAAAGCTCTGCCGCAGCAGTTCCACCCCACCCACCGGCGTTTCGACCACATTCATGTGGATATCGTGGGCCCCCTGCCAGTGTTGCGCGGGGCGCGGCACCTCCTGACTATCGTGGACCGGTTCACAAGATGGCTAGAGGTGATCCCGCTCACCGACACCACCTCCCAATCTTGCGTCCGGGCACTGATCGCCACCTGGGTGTCCCGCTTTGGTGTACCAGCCCACATTACCTCCGACAGAGGCACCCAGTTCATCTCCGGCCTGTGGTCAGCTATGGCCAGCCTTTTGGAGACACAGCTGCACCACACCACTGCCTACCACCCACAGTCGAACGGACTGGTGGAGCGTTTCCACCGTCACCTAAAGTCGGCTCTCATGGCCCGCCTGAGAGGAGCTAACTGGGTGGACGAGCTTCCCTGGGTCCTACTGGGCATCCGCACGGCGCCCAAAGACAACCTGCACGCCTCATCGGCCGAGTTGGTGTACAGCGCATCCCTGGTCGTCCCCGGGGAGTTCATCCCAGCCCCAAGGGGGCACAAGGACGAACCCGCAGCGGTCCTGGGCAGACTACGCGAGAGGCTTGGCAACCTGGCCCTCATACCCACTTCGCAGCATGGGCAGAACCCGACCTGCGTACCCAAAGACCTGCAGAACTGTAAGT
Organism: Hemitrygon akajei; assembly: GCF_048418815.1. Taxonomy (NCBI): domain Eukaryota; kingdom Metazoa; phylum Chordata; class Chondrichthyes; order Myliobatiformes; family Dasyatidae; genus Hemitrygon; species Hemitrygon akajei. The sequence goes on along the minus strand of NC_133138.1, from coordinate 34,658,946 downwards.
TTGTGTTTGTACGACAGAGCGGGCATCGGCCACCGCTGCAACGGCCCTACGAGGGGCCGTTCACGGTGCTCAGGAACAACGGGTCCACGTTCGTGCTGGACGTTGGGGGGAGAGAGGAGGTTTTCACGGTGGACCGACTGAAACCGGCCCATGTGGACTTGGCGCAACCGGTCGTGTTTCCGGCACCGCGGCGCAGAGGCCGACCTCCCAACCAGGGTCCGGCCCAGACTGCGGACATTGGGGGGTGTATCGCCGGTTCTGGGGGGGGGGGGGGGGGTTATGTGGCGACCCACTTCCTAGCGCACTCGAACCGGCTCACAAATAGCCAGCACGCTGGCACAAAGGCCAGTCCCAAAAGGGCGCCAGGTCTGCTTCACCAACAAAGGGAAAAGCCCGCGCGGGTATGTGAGTACGTGCCCCCTACAGCATCCGCGCCCGGGGAGGGCGGGATCAGGGAGGCTTTAAAGCAAGGCTGTGAAGTTCGAATAAAATCTTCTTTAACTGCAGTTTACCGACTCCGTGTCGTTATTTTAGCGCTGCGTGTAGCACACCGCTACAATCCCTCTATTCTGAGGCTGTGACTACTGGTCCTAGACTCCTTCACTAAGGAAACATCCTCTCCCACATCCACTCTATTTCAGCCTTGTGGTCCTGGCCTCAGTCTGGCTTTCCAGTTTGTCAGCCAATGACCTGCAACAACACATTCAGAGAACTGAGAACTAAGTTGAAAGCCACTGAACTTTTTGATTACCTTTGTCATCATGACCCTGAGCAAAGCTGGCTTTAACACCAAATTCAGCAGCTGCTGTAGTCCAATTTACAAGAACACAGGATCCAATGAACACTTAAAATTCCATCAATCTGTGTCGATTTCTGCTGGGGCTCTCTCCAGCCCTCTTTTTTTTGTGCAGCATTACTCCATTATTTATTTGAACTTCAAGTGTACAAGCCCTGGAGCAAATTTCCTGCCAAATTTTCACAACGAACAATGCGTTTGACTGGAAATTCTGGTTCACATCAGTGGGTGTGTTGTTTTGCCATCATGCCAATGATCTTTTTGTTTGAACCATGAACTTGACATTGTAAACTTCAGCAGCAGCTGAGAGCTTGCTAGTAAAGTTTGTTATCTCGTGCACATGAAAAGCTGCTGCCTTGAGTCTTGACAAGGTATGGAGGAGGGAGCTGTGTGTAACATCAGGGAGACCATAGGATCATAAAGCATAGGAGCAGAATCAGGCCATTCAGCCCATCAAATTTTCTTCAATATTCTATCATGGCTGATTTATTTTCCCTGTCAACCTTTGCTTTAAATATACCCTAAGACTTGTCCTCTGGCCAAAGGAGTTCCTCCTCTTCTCCAATCTAAAGGAGCATTCTTCAATTCTGAGGCTGTGGCCTCTGATTTTAGACTCCCCCACTTTAGAACTCTTCCTCTCCACGTACACTCTATCCAGGCCTTTCAATATTTAATAGGTTTCAATGAAACCTCCCCTCATTCTTCTGAACTTTAAAGGCCCAGAGCCATTAAACACTCCTGATATGTTAATCCTTTCATTCCAGGGATCATTCTTATGAATCTCCTTCGGACCCTCTCAAATGCCAACACATCCTTTCTTAGACAAGGGGCCCAAAACTTCTTGCAGAACTTCAAGTGCAGTCCGACCAATGCCTTATAAAACCTTTCTCGTCATTTTTGTATTCTAGTCGTCAATATTTGATTGCTTTCAATGAGAAATTCAGCAAGGACGGTGAATCACAAAAAAATGTTCCTGAACAAACACTGAACTGAATTCAGTGTTCTCCATGCAGTGATGAAGTCTGGATGACAATGAAGGAAAATGGATATAGGATTCAGATTTCAGCAGGTCAGAAAATGATTGCAATACTCTTGGCCAAATATGGAAATAAAACCTACACCAATTGCCACAGCTTAAATAAAACATTGCACAACCCATCACCTCTTCCAATAAGGGCGATCAACACCTCCACCCACTACTTAGCAAACCACTACCCTCATCATCACTACTTTATCATTCCCTGTCAGTCACCTTGCATACAGACAATGCTATGCCTAACGTCACTTAACGGACATACAATCAATATGTGTGAACAAGCTATCTTGTGTTTTTATATTATTTTTATTTATTATTCTGTTCTTGCTCTTATTGTGCTGCATCAGATCCACAGCAACAATTATTTTGTTCCCCTATATCAGCAGTGTCAAACTCATTTTAGGTCACGGGCCGGATCGAGCAAAATGCAGCTTCATGCGGGCCAGATGAGTCGGACGCGTGCGAACGCAGCTTTCGTTGCCTCTGTTTTTTCAGCCTGCTCTCATGTGTCTCAGTCTCTGCTATAACTACAAAGTGTTTCACTTTACAAATTCCGTTTCTTATGAAGAAGACTGCCAAGCAATACTGCCGAATAAACACTAAAAACCCTGAAAACCTGGTACCTGAATAAACTCAGCATTAGCCATATCATACGCCATAGGCACTTCGATTACTGGGGCCAGCTTTAATAGTAATTAGATATTATCTCGCGGGCCAAAGATAATTCCACCGCGGGCCGGATTTGGCCCGCGGGCCTTGAGTTTGACATATATGCCCTATATACTAAAGTACTGGAAATGACATTAATCTGGACTATCTTGAATCTTGATGATCAGAACGTTGCCGTTAACAATTCCCTGCACATTAGGGCAGGTAACTGAGAGTTAGAAGATGTAAGAAACCTCATAAAAGAGGAGAAGAGAGATGGAGCAGCAAGAAGTTTAAATTCCAGAGATTGGCAATAAAGGAATAGCCTCAAATGGAGGGGCAATTAAATGCAGGGATTATCAACGGATTGACATTGGAGGAGCATATCTCTCTTGGAGGATTATAATGTTGGAGGTGGGTGTAAAGATAGACAGAGACCAGAGCCCATGGAGAGTTTGAGAGGCAAATTTAAAAAATGATCACAAGAGATTCTGCTGGAAATCCAGAGCAACACACACAAAATACTGGAGTAACTCAGCAGGTATCCAGGGAAAGGAAGATACAGTCAATGTTTCAGGATGAGACCCTTCATCGGGACTGGAAAGGAATGGGGAAGAAGCCATGGTCAGAAGGTGGGGGTGGGTGGGGAAGGAGCGTAAACTGGCAAGGGACAGGTGAAACCAGATGAAAACTGGTGAATTCAAAAGCTAGAGAGGTGAATATTGTGAACAGTTCTGGGCCCCTTATCCAAAAAACATGTGCTGGCAGTGGAGAGGATTTAAACCGAGAATTGCAGCAAGCTTATTGATTGAATGATTTATCACTCCACCTATGGATCCAGGAACCAGCTCCTAACTTACAAACCCTTCAGCCGGCAGACTCCTCATGGGCAATGTAGGCAGCAGGGCTCTGAGGGATCTTGTACATTCCTGGACATATCTATCTATCAACTTATCTATCTATCTTGTACTTTCTAGTATTTTTCTGTTTTGCACTGTACTGCTACCACAAAACGACAAATTTCACATCATACATAACAACAAGTCTGATTCTGATTTTCAACTCTGAATATCAGTCTTATACAACTGGGCCAGTCGTGCCTGTTTCCAGGAAGACTCGTACAATTTCCCCTCACCACACTTCACAGCCAGCTAGTAATATTGAACGGTGAATCCTATGATCCAACACGTGATGTCAGAAGATGCTGCTCCTCTGATGATTTGTCAACCAAATAACTTGCATAATAGATGAGATACTTGATTGCCCAGTAAATCTGGAGTTCCCGTCATAAGTCACTGGTGTCTCGGAGCTGAATCAGGAGAGTTGCCAACCAAAATTTCTTGGAGAAGCATTTTACCTCACTGACTTAGTGACGATAATGGAGCAATGCACACAAAATGCTAGAGGAACTCAGCAGGTCAGAGGGTATCTACAGAGGGAAATGAGCAGTCAACATTTCGGGCCAAGAGCCTTCCTCTGGGCTGGAAAGGAAGGGGGCAGAAAGCAGAATTGAATTGGGGGGTGGAATGGGAGGAGGACCTCAAGCTGGCGGGTGATGGATGATTCCGGGTGAGAAGGGTAAGTTAAGTGGGAGGTCAGGGGAAATGGGAATGGTGTGAGAAGCTGGAAGGTGACAGGCAGAAGAGGGAGGCAAAGGACAGTAGACCATGAATAAAGGGATGGAGGTGAAGAACCAGTAGGAGGACAGTGTGGATGATGGGGAGGAGGAATAAGAGGAAAAAAAGAAGGGTGAGGGGAAAACATGACGCGAGAAATCAATGTTGATGCCATCAAGGTTGGATAATGCATCCAAATGAGACAAGTTTCAGCCAAAGTTCAAGTTTCAAATTACACTTATTATCAAATTAATTATAAATTATACCACCTTGAGATTCATCTCCTTAGAGTCAACCACAAAACAAGAAGTACAAAAGTACTCATTAAAAAAGACTAAAAACACCCAATATGCAGAGAGAGGGAGGGGAAAAAAACACAAATCGTGCAAACAAAAAAAAAGCGAGCATCAGCTTTCAGAATGAAGGTGAGTCCGTAGACATGAAGCCTGGAGCAGCCGGAGTAGGCCACAGCCTCAGTTCATCACACAGCAGGGCAAATCATCATGAAACCTTGTGTAGCTGGAGTAGGCCACAGCCTCAGCACCGTGGAGAGCAGAATGAGCTCACAAAGCAGCAAGCAGAACTCTTCTCTTGTCCCTGACACCCGGACTTTTCAATCCATCCAGGCCGGTGTTTAAATTGTCCCCCAAGCACTGGGTCACCCCTCGCACAAGGACCTTGGTTGGCATGGACGAGTTGGGCAGAAGAATTCATTTCTGGACTGCATTACTCTATGAGCTGGAGGCATGAAATGCTTTCACTGTTTTAATACAAAGCATTGCAAGGCCTGAATGACGAGAGCCCACAGAGAGTAAATGAGTTGAACCTACAGCAATGAAAGTGAACGGCAAGGAAACAAATCCTATTCTCTCCTGTTTCAGAATGTACGACTTGTTCAATCTCTCTCTGCCACAGCATTCCAGCTGTGCTATCATCACCCAATATATTTTTAAAAAAATACACAATTAGGAAATAAAATTCTGGCATGCCGCCAGCTTGAAATAAATCTGAGATGTTGATTCAAATTTGAGCTGATTCGCAACATTTAACAAAAGCCAGATCAGATAGTTAAAACCTCCCGTAAGGCTTACATTTATCTTTTCATAATCGGATACTAAAACCTGCTCCATGCATAAAGTATGCTTTAATGTTAATTTGGATTTCTTGGTGAACAGCTGGGAGATAAAATGAGTTTTATGTTTCAGAGTTAGAAGACTGAGTCAGCGTTTGATTTCAAGAGCTGGCAATGTCCAGTTCATCTCTCTCCATCCCTCCCACCTTCCTACCATATTAGTTACTCATCTGCAATGATTTTTCTCTCTCTGATAGTGACATGGATGTGTAGTTCATCTTGTCTCTCTTTTTGGGTCATAGAGTCACAGAAAAGTTCAGCACTGAAGCAGGCCCTTCTGCCCATCTAGTCTGTGCCGAACCATTTAAACTACCGACTCCCACCGATCGGCTCCCGGACCGTAGTGTGGTGTCACAGTTCAGAGTAATATTATTGGAAAAATCACTAAAATGTTGTTTACACAGAGCCATAAATTAAGTAGCTACTAGACTAAGACTGGATGGCACTGCACAGAACAGTACAGTATATAAACAGTCCTTTCGGCCCACAATTTCTCTGTTTTCAATTCTGCTAATTTTAAGCTGCATTCATTCAGTTTATCCCTCCATTCCCTGCCTGTTCACATGATTGTCATTGATGCTATTATGGTTTTTATTCTATAGGTTTATTGATTATGCCCACAAGAAAATTAATCTCACGGTTGTATATGGTGACATATATGTACTTTGATAATAAATTTGCTTTGAAATTTGAACTTAAATACCTCTTAACTACTGCACCACCTCGTTTAGAGCGTATTCCAGCCACATACCACTCTCAAAAACTATCTTTACGTATTCCCCCTCTCACCTTAAAACAATACCTTCTAGTATTTACCATTTCCATCCTAGCAAAAGAAGGCTCGAATTATCTGAAGCCCACCAAAAGCAGGATTTCCAGGTGGCCAACCTTTTCAATTCTAATTCCTATTCCCATCCTGTTGTATTTGTCGATGGCCTCCTCTACAATGAAGAGGATGAAGCCACTCTCAGGGTGGAGGAACAATACCTGATTTTCTGTCTGGGTAGCCTCCAACCTGATCGTATGAATATTGATTTCTCTAACTTCAGTAATTTCAATTCTCCCACCACCTTCCCCCTTGTTCAATTCCCCAGTCTGGCCCCCCTCTTGCCACTTCCCTTCTCCTCACCTCTCTATTACCTCTGCCTGGGGCCCCTGCTCCTTCCCTTTCTCCCATGGTCCAACCTCCTCTCCTATCAGATTCATTTTTCTCTATCTTTAGCTTTTCCACCTATCATCTCCCAGTTTGTTATTTCATCCCCCTCCCCACCCACCTGGTTTCATTTATCACCTTATAGATTGTGCTCCTTTCCCTACCCCACCTTCTTACTCTGGCTTTTCTTCCCCTTTTCTTTCCAGTCCTGACAAAGGGTCTCAGCCCAAAATGTCAACTGTTTATTCAATTCCATCGAAGCTCCCTGACCCGCTGAATTCCTCCAGCATTTTATGTGTGTTGCTCTGACTCTTACAATGTCTTTGACTTTAATTGTTTTCCAAACTCCACAGAAAACAATCCAAGTTCACCCAAACTCTGTAAATTGCATTGATGTGGAAAACCCTACTAAAGCAAAACCCCCAAAAAGGATTCAGTTTAAAAAAGAACTTGCATGCGATCTCAAGATACCTAATATCCCACCACCAAAAATATAGGCTGACAATCTTGGCATGGAACTGAGGGAGCACGACACTGCCATTATTTTACTGAAATTCAAACTGCAGCCAATCTGGTCTCTGAGCAGGTGATAAAGGATAATCCATGTATTAGTTCAAAGAAAGGGATTTGCTTAACTGGTCAATATTTATCCTCAAAACAAGATGGATCACTTTTAAAAAATCTATTATTTACCACAGACGTAAGAGATCCTGCAGATGCTGGAAACCTCATGTATTTACGGCCACAGTCAACAGATAATTGTACATTGCGTTTTTTAGGATCCTTTTCTATTTATATCACTGTGATATTTTTAATGATTATTGTGTTTCTTATGCTGTGTCGGATCAGAAGTAAGAACCATTTTGTTCTTCTTTACACTTGTGTACTGAGTAAACAATCTTGAATCTTGAACGTGCGCTGTGCTGAAGAGTGCTGGAGAAACTCAGCAGGTCGAGCAGCAGTCCTGATGAAGGGGCTCGACCCAATGTCAGAATCAGAGTCAGGTTTAATATCACTAGCATATGTCATGAAATTTGTTGCTTTTTGCAACAACAATACAATGCAACACATAATAATATAAACTGTGAATTATATATAATACTTAAATTAAATACAGAAAGTCGTGTAAAAATAGCAGAGAGGTTGTGTTCATGGGTTTAATGAAATCTGCTTGCAGAGGGGAAGAAGCTGTTCCTGAACCACTGAGTGAGTGTCTTCAGCCTCTTGCACCTCCTTCCTGATGGTAGCAATGAGAACAATGCATGTCCTGAGTGGTGGGGGTCCTTACTGATGGATGACACCTTCTTAAGGAATCGCTCCTTGAAGATGTCCTGGAATCTACGGAGCCTAGTGCCCATGATGGAATGACTAAGTTCACAACTTCCTGCAGTTTACTTCAATCCTGAGCAGTAGCAACACCCCTGCCTCCCTCCGCATACCAGACGGTGATGTAGCCAGTCGGAATGCTCACCATGGTACCTCTGTTGAAATTTGCGAGTGTCTTTGGTGACATACCAAATCTCCACAAACCCCAAATGAAAGATAGTCGTCATCGTGCGCCCATTATCACTGGGCCCAGGATAGATCCTCAGAGATGTTGACACTCAGGAATTTGAAACTGCTCACGTATGTTTATTCATTTCCAGAGAAGCTGCCTGGCCTGATGAGTTACTCCAGCATTCCGTGTGAGTTGCTCATTATTTACCACGATGTCAATCATGGGAGCTTGCTCTGTGCAGATTACCTGCTTTGTTTCCTGCATTGCAACACCAGGCACATTTCAGAACAGTGCTTAACTGACAGGTTAGAGATGTTTTGAGGCATCCGGATGTCTTAATGCCAGTTTTGTGGTTTACTTTAAGCAGCAGGTTAGGTTAAAGATGAGGGCAAGTGAGGAATTGTTGGCTCTGAGCCAGTCTGTTACAGCAGTGTGCTCCTGTTGTAATGCAATTCTGCATCTTGCTCCTAGCAGACTGAAGCGCTTTGCACGGCTGCTGAATATTACCGATATGTTACAGCCACCAAGCGGAAGGAACTTTGGCATTTTTGTTTAACCATTTGAGGAGCTGAGGATTTTTTTTAACAAACGGGTAACAATTTTCCGTCAGATTCTGTGAAGGAGGAGCAATTGATCCCCAATAAACTTGCTCACTTTCAAGGGCTCTACTGCATGATTCATCTTCTCAGTACTATTTTTAAGTATTTATTTATTTTTAATTGCACATTTTGTCTTTTTTTTGCACATTGGTTGTTAGCCAGTCATCGTGTGTAGTTTTTCATTGATTCTATTGCATTTTGCTGTTCTACTGTGAATGCCTGCAAGAAAATGAATCTCAGGGTAGTACACAGACTTTAATAATAAAGTTACTTTGACGCTTTCTGTATTGATATCTATTTTGTCATTTTTTATTGTTCTGCTTTTTGTCATAGTGTGCTTTATTTTTCAGCTGCATTGGATCTGGAGCAACAATTCCCATCGCTACCTGTAAAGAGTTTGTACATCCTCCGCATGACCGTCTGGTTTCCTCTGAATGTTCTGGTTTCCTCCCACAGTCTAGAGATGTACTGGTGGGTAGGTTAATTGGTCATTGTAAATTGCCCTTTGATTACGTTAGGATTAAATCAGGGGATCAAAGTAAGAGTTTATTCTGTGCTATATTTCAAAAGGTAAATAAATAAATAATCTGTTCTCCTTTATGCTTGTGTACTGGAAATGACATTAAACGACCTTGAAACTTGAATCTTGACATTCATCCCATTCCTGCCCATGAAGTCATGACTCAGCCTTGACTGAATCTAGCAGTCATAAAGCCCTCATTGTTAAGAAACTGCTCAACAGGACATCCACCACTGACCCAAAAGTGCAGAAAGCTGATATAACTAAGACTGATAAGCAGTAACAAACCTTCTTTGATAGCAATTCGTCTTTCAACATCTGTCTTTGAAAGCACTATTGCAAAATAAAGGCTAGAAAGTTGAACTCATCTTCTGAGGGTGTACTGTTGACTTCCAATAAAAAAACAGACAATAGGACTGAAAAACTATTGCTCCAGTTCTGGGCCCACACACTACAGATTCCACCTCAACAAACCTTCAGACACAACGCCACAGAACATTGTTTGGGTAAAACTTACGAATACTTTGCCTTAGTAGCTTAGACAAGTGACTGGATAGTGTACCTCAGATACACACATCTGACATACACCCAGTGATCATCTATTAGGTACCTAATAAAGTGGCGACTGAGTGTAAATTCACGGTCTTCTGCTGCTTCAAGGTTCAGAGATACTATTCTGCACACCACTGCTGTAATGCCTGATTATTTGAGTTACTCTCACCTTCCTATCAGCATGAACCAGTCTGTCTATTATGTTCTGACCTCTCATTAACAAGGCATCTTTGTCCACAGAACTGCTGCTCACTGGATGTATATATTGTATATATTTTTGTTTATCACACCATTCTCTGTAAACTCCAGAGACTGCTGTGTGTGAAAATCCCGGCAGTTTCTAAAATACTCAAACCACCCCATCTGGCACCAACAATCATTCCACAGTCAAAGTCACTTATATCACATTTCTTTCCCCATTCTGATGTTTGGTTTGAACAACAATTGAATTTATTGACCATGTCTGCTTGCTTTTATGCATTGAGTTGCTGCCACAGTATTGGTGGCAGCAAACTAGATATTTGCATTAATGAGCTGGTATACAGGTGTACCTAAAGAAGTGGCCACTGAGTGTAAGAATGCATTTCCCAAAAAACATCACTTTTGTGATGTGGTTGAAAACAAATAACTTATTTCAATACTGAATATGCACTACTGGCAGTCATGATGGTGGAAGCAGATACAATAGGGTATTTTAAGAGCCTCATAGATAGGTACATGGAGCTTAGAAAAATAGAGGCTAAGTGGTAGGGAAATTCTAGGCAGTTTCTAGAGTAGGTTAAATGGTCAGCACAACATTGTGGGCTGAAGGGCCTGTAATGCACTGTAGATTTCTATGTTCTTTGTTCTATATGTTCAACACAAGGGTAGGAATAAAACATTAAAAACACATCAAAAACAGATTGCACATTTTGAATGATTTGTTTTAATAATCAGTACATTTGTGTTTTGATGCACACATAGACACTTTACAAGTAATATTTACAAAAGATTACAAATACATAAATCAGCCATTCAGTCCATGAGTCCATTGAGTTACACTGCGATATAAACCTTTTCCTCATCTTCCCTCTAATCTCTCTACCAGTTACTTAAACTGATGACCCTGGTTTTTTTTCTCTCCCCGAGGTTCTGATCTAAAGCCTCAACATTGAACTTTGAATTCTGCTTCTCTTTCCACAGACACTGCCCCAACTACTGACCAGTTCTAGATTTTCCTAAAGAGGGGAATAAACAGTCAATGCCTCATGCAGAGATCCTTTATCAGGACTAAAGGTCTCAGCCCAAAACATCAACTGTTTATTGCCCTGCATAGCCTGACCTATTGAGTCCCTCCAGCACTTTGTATGCATTGCTCAATGTTTTCAGATTTGCGGAATCTCGAGTCTCTAGAATTTTCTGTTTTATTCTCAGGTTTACAGCATCTGTGGTGTTTTATTCATTTTTAACCCCATGTTTGCCAATAAACTAAAACTACTTTGGTCTCCCATCCTCAGCGATGACAATTACTCCATGAATTATTTTAAGTGGATACAGGATTCCTACCTCTGGTGCTCTTGTAGACTCCTTTAAATCCAGCGGAGGGTGAAATTCTTACTCATAAGGCTTCCCTAGCACTACGTCACAGTGTTTTGAAAAATGTCATACCCTACCAAACCTAAACGACAGATTCACCTACACATACATCAGGTTGAATGAAACATGTTCCCCAAATCCTGTCCTTCTTTGCCCTTTTAAATAAAGAAAAACAAAAAAGTATATCTGCAGTCTACTGCACACAGTCACAGAATTTAGCTTACCAGGTACACAAAAGATGAGGGATATAGACAGGGTAAATGCAAGCAGTCTTTTTTTAGAGGGTGGAAAATCTCTGAATTCATTGCCACAGACAGCAGTAGAGGCCAAGTCATTTGGTACAGAACTGTCCAAAATTCTTCGCTATATAGTTTGGGTGCCTAAGACTTTTGCGCAGTACTGTCTTTAGCAATGTGCAGCAGACAGCGAGTTCGTAAATTTGACAGGAGCAGAGGATGTTGGGAATGGTGAGGGTGGAGCACCGGGGGAGAGGTGTGGGCCAGGTGGCAGATAAGGAGTGGCAGCGGTGGGGTGGGGAGGGTGGCACGGGGGGCAGACACACCCAGCTCTGAAAGACAAAGACAAGGTTATCTGATTCCAAACAATTGGTTTACTGATTATTACAGAATGTCTCTCTGGTGCTTCCTGTTCCCAACCACATGCCCCTCTCCCTGCCTTCTTCCCACTCTCAGTCCACAACACAGACCCATATCAGAACCAGGTTTACATTACTCACATAAGTGATGAAATTTGTTTATTTTTGCAGCAGCAGTACAGTGCAATACTTAAAATTACTACAGTACTGTGCATAATTCTTGGGCACCCTAGCTATACGTATGTGCACAGAACTGTACACTTAAAGTTGATAATGATAAGTTCTTGACTAGGAAGGGCATCAAAGGTTACGGGAAGAAAGCAGGAGAATGAGATAGAGAGGGGTAATATATCAGCCAGGTTGGAATGGCAGAGCAGACTCAATGAGCTAAATGGCCAAATTCTGGTCCTATGCATGGGTTAAGGGTGAAAGGTGAAATGTTTATACAGGTGTCCCCCAGTTTCTCGAATGTTCGCTTTACGACAACTCGCTGTTACGAAAGATCTACATTAGTACCTGTTTTCGCTAAACAAAGAGGATTTTCGCTTTTATGGAAAAAAGACGCCTGCTTTATACGTGTGTTTACCCCGAGAAAGACTACAATGACCGTGTAACCTTGTGCGGGCAGTTGTTTGCGCATGTGTATACATGCGTATGCATGTACGTGCATACGTATGCGTGTACATGCCGATTTTTTCCTCCAAATCGACTTTGGCTCGCTGTCTTCCCAATTTTGATAAGTGAAACTACACCGTACATACAATATTTCTATTTTATATAGGATGTATATTTATCATATCATTCCTGCTTTTACTATATGTTAGTGTTATTTTTAGGTTTTATGTGTTATTTGGTATGATTTGATAGGTTATTTTTTGGGTCTTGGAACGCTCAAAAATTTTTCCCATATAAATTAATGGTAATTGCTTCTTCGCTTTACGACATTTCGGTTTACAGACTATTTCATAGGAATGCTCTACCTTCGGATTGCGGGGGAAACCTGTATTTATGGGTCCAGTTACGAGTCAATGGGACTAGGCAGAATAATAGTTCGGCTCAGAATAATAAATTTGGTGGAGTAATGATGTAGGGTCTCAGCCGGAAACGTTGACTCTAATCTTTTCCATAGATGCTGCCTGACGTGCTGAGTTCCTCCAGCATCTTGTGTGTGTTACGCTGGATTTTCAGCATTTGCAGAATGTGGTGAGTTGTTCTCTGATCTTGGCAATTTACATGCAAAAGTCTCGTCACCATGTGTGGTGGCATCGTCAGAGCGCTGTTGATTCTGCTGTGCCCTTCAAGTGCTTGATCCTATTTTTGAGCCGATGTGGGCAAAATTCCAGACCACAAGGCACAAAGTCTGCCACACTGCCAATCAGCGATGAGATTTCCTCCCCACATCACAACTGAGTTTCCGAAATGATGGCCAATCGCTGATTGAGAAGTATATAAAGGCCAAGCATTCGGAGGTCACACCAGGATCAACAGCGCGCTGACGATGTCTCCTTGCACGGTGAGGAAACATTTGCAACTAAATAGCCAAGATCAGAGAACAACCAGAAACTCAACCCAACCAGAATCTCTTGTGTTTGGATGTCTCTTCTGAGTCCTGCTCCCTTGACACACGGGCACGAACGTCGAAGCTGATGCTTTAACAATCTATTGCATGACATGAATATCCCTGACAGCTCGCTTGACATTTACAGGCAAGTTCCATTTGTTAAATTTGCCCCATTCACTAGGGGTAGCTGTGCAAAGCTCTAGTCAAGGAAGAAATGCAGGAACAGTAACATCTGTCAACCTGAAGAAGTTTTCCCCATCCCTGTTTACAAATAGTGCCTGCAAGTTAATAGGATCGCAAGCTGCTTTTTTTTTACCTCTGAACCAGATTTGAAATAAATACATGATAAAGTCTAATTGCCTGAACAAGCAAGGTTTAATCAGTTAATTTGCCTGTGGTTGCCCAGGTAACCATGTGAACAGAACAAATTAAAAATAGGTCTATAAGAGACACCAGATAAAAGTAGTAAATGCTTGCATACAATCCTCCTTCACTTTCTTCTCTTCTCTCACAAGCACACACATTAAAGGTGTACACATCGCACCAGACACGACACTTACACACTCACACACACCCTGAAGAAATACATTATCACACATACACCAACAATCGTACATAAACACAAACACCCTAAAAATACACCCACCAGACACGTAGCTACACACGACACACCACACACGTTTTTCTCTGTGTTTCCTCCAGGTGCTCTGGTTTCCTCCTACAGCCCAAAGATGTACCGGTTGGTAGGTTCATTGGTCATTGCAAATTGTCCCATGATTATATATGCATACGTATACACAAACACAAATATACATATACATACACATACGCATCAGGAGTTCCCAAACTGGGGACAGAGGATCCCCTCGATAAATGGCAAGGGTCCATGACATAAAAAAGGTTGAGAACCCCTACTTGGCATCCTCATGGCACAACCTAACCTCTTTCCTGATTGTGCTCTGATTCTAACCTTTAAGACTTTTTTTTACCAATACTGTGTAAACCTGTTACTCCTCTCCTAAACCCATCATGGGTACATCCCTCCCCCCACACCTAATTTGGAGTTTAAGATTGAAAATGTACAGTAAAAAATTACAAGGATGTTGCCGGGACTGGAAAACCTAAGTTATAAGGAAAGGTTGAATAGATTAAGCCAATTCCCTGGAGTGTAGTAGAATGAGGGGAGATTTGATACAGGTATACAAAACAACAAGGAGTATACATAGGTTTAACAGAAGCAAGATTTTTCCACTGAGGAACACATGAAATGCTGAATGAATTCAGCAGGTCAGGCAGCATCTATGGAAAAGAGTACACAGTCAGCATTTCAGACTGAGACCATTTACTCTTTTCCATAGATGCTGCCTGACCTGCAGAGTTCCGCCAGCACTTTGTGTGTGTTGCTTGGATTTTCAGCATCTGCAGATTTTCTTTTCTTTACCCATTGAGGTTGGGTGAAACTAAAACTAGAGGTTAAAGCTAAAAAGTGAAAGGATTAAGGGGAACATGAGGGAAAACTTCACTCAAAGGGTGGTGCGAGTTTGGAACAAGCTGCCAGTGGAAGCAGTGACTGAAGGTTTGATTTCAACATTTAAGAGAAATTGGGATAAGTATAGGGAATTGAGGGTTATGGAGGGCTATGGTCCAGGTGTGGGTGGATGAGGCTGGAAAGACTAACATTTCAGCACAGACTGGATGGGCTGAAGGGCCTGTGCTGTAGTGTTCTACAACATTATGCCATCTAATGAGGATGGCATATTTGCAACCCCAAAGAACATTAAGAAAGCAGACAAGCTTTACCAACAATCCAATAGCTTTGTGGTCTTTCTCATGAAGAACAGCAGTTCCTTCCATCAAAAGCACTCAAGATTATCAACTGAAAATAATCTACACTGATGCCATCGCAAAAGGTGAACTTGTCCCCAGAATGCTATCCTTAACTTCACAGTTACTAATCTAGTAATGTATGCAGTGCACCAGGACCATAATTAAACTCAACACCTCCTTACGTTGCTCTGAAACAATTCTATTTGATCAATTCTCCTGTGCAGTCATTCATTGATTCTGTTGTGTTATTATTCTATTATGGATTTATGGAGTATGCCCACAAGGAGGGTTGTATATGATGACATATATATACTTTGATAATAAATTTACTTTGGACTTAAACTTTGAAGCCTCTTGAGATTGTATATAGTAAAGAAGCAACATAAATTCAGTTTGTTTTATTTATTTATTATTTGGAAACACAGCATGACAACAGGCTCTTCCAGCCCAATGAGCCTGCACCACCCAATTACACCCATGTGACCAATTAACATAGAAACATAGAAAACCTACAGCACAATACAGGCCCTTCGGCCCACGAGGCTGTGCCAAACATGTCCTTACCTTAGAACTACCTAGGCTTCCCAGAGCCCTCTATTTTTCTAGGCTCCATTTACCTATCCAGGAGTCTCTTAAAACACCCTATCATTTCCAACTCCACCACTGCTGCCGGCAGCCCATTCCACTCACTCACCACTCTCTGCGTAAAAAACTTTACCCCTGACATCTGCTCTGTACCTGCTTCCAAGCACCTTAAAACTATGCCCTGTCGTGCTAGCCATTTCAGCCCTGGGGAAAAGCCTCTGACTATCCACACGATCAATTTCCCTCATCATCGTGTACACCTCTTATCTTCCGTCGCTCCAAGGAGAAAAGGCCAAGTTCACTCAACCTATTCTCATAAGGCATGCTCCCCAATCCAGGCAGCATCCTTGTAAATCTCCTCTGCACCCTTTCTATGGTTTCCATGTCCTTCCTGTAGTGAGGCGACCAGAATTGAGCACAGTACTCCAAGTAACCTACCAGCCCATCCATCTTTAGAATGTGGGAGAACACTGGAGCATCCAGAGAAAACCCACATGGTCACGGCAAAAACATACTCCTTATAGGCAGCGTCAGAAATTGAAACCGGATCACTGGCATTGTGATAGCACTATGCTAACCACTATGCAACTCTGTCCTATTCAATGTCTTGGTCTTCACTTTATTGTGCTCTTGCTAGTTCCTTTTGAAAGTACAAACGTTTGTAAGAATGAAAGAGACAACTCAAGCATAAAAGAAATTCAGATTAAAAGTGTTTGGCCATGCTCTTAGGATGTCCCAAATCTTTCTTGGCTAATTCATTACTTTTGAAAAGCAGTCACAGTTACATATAAAATGTTCCAAATTTTCCAGAGAATGTTCAAAGTTTTCCAACTAGTGACAGTATAAATCCATTGCTTACTTTTAATCGATGTACAAGTCAAAATCTTGGACTGAGCACAGAATGAACTTGGCACTCTTTACATCATCGTGAAGGAACCATATAAGGTCTATCTAAATATAGTGCTTTTGACTTTACAGGGCGACATGATAGCGTAGCAACGAGTGCAATGCTCTACAACATTAGCTGTAAGATTGGGATACAATTCCTGCCACTGTCTGTAAGGAGTTTGCACGTTCTCACCGTGCCTGCACGGGTTTCCTCTGGGCGCTCTGGTTTCTGCCGACATTACCAAACATATATGGCTAGAGCTTGTGAGTTGTGGGCACGTTATGTTGGTGCCAGAAGTTTGGCGACACTTGTGGGCTGCCCAGTACAATCCTTGCACATTTGATTTGACCAAACTGATGCATTTTACTATAAGTTTCAACATACATGGGACAAATAAAGCTAATATTTTTTTCCTTTCACTCTTTCTTTGTTGTATTGAACTCTTAGCTTAAACTAAGCACAAGACTATACAGAGTTGCCTTTAATGTAAAGCTTTTTGAAGTGTCTCCCATGGCTCAATGGCAACACTGTCAAGTTAGGAGGTTACAAGCTCATCCTATTCCAATGCAGTACTGAAAGAGTGCATTGCTCTATCAGGAAAAGTTAGGTTTCAGATAACATATTCATTCAAGTAGTCTTGCCAGTTCTTGAGTAGAACAAATCACAAGTAATCTGCTGGAGGAACTGAGCAGCAACTTTGAGAGGAAAGGAACTGTTGATGCTTTGGGACAAAGCCCTGCATCCATCCAGAAACACTGGCAATTCCTTTCTTTCCACAAACCTTTATAGAAGCACAGTGAAGATGTATTCTGACCAGTTGCATCACAGCCTAGTATGGAAACACCAATGCCCATGAATGGAAAAGCTCAGTCCATCATAAGAAAAGCCCTCCCCACCTCTGAGCACATCTACAAGGATTACTGCCTCAAGAAATAACCCTATACCATAAAGGACCCACATCATCCAGGTCATGCTCACTTCATACTGCTGCCATCATTAAGGAGCCTTAGGTCCTACGCCACCAAAACCAGGAACAGTTCAATCATCAAGTACTGAAGCAGAGTAGATAACTCCATTCACCTCAACTGTGAACTTATTCCACAACCCACGGACTCATTTTCAAGGACTCTACAACTCATATTCAGAGCATTATATATTTTTTTGCACACTTGGTCTTCTTTGGCAGATGGGTTACATGTCAGCCTTTCGGTGTAGTTTTTCATTGATTATATTGCATTTTTTCATTCTACTGTGAATGCCCCCAAGAAAATGAATTTTGGGGTATTATATGGTGACATAAAAGTTCTTTGATTATAAATTTGCTTTGAACTTTGAAGTTCAAACATTTTGACAAATATTTCAATTGTTAAAAAAACCCTTTGAAAAAACTAGCTGAAGACAATGTCATATAAATGCAGATCAGTCTGTCGGTTTGATATCAAAAGAATAATGCCACCTACTCAATAAAGTTCAATTCCGTATCAATGTACTCTTGCACCTGTTGACAAAGTCCACCAAATCTCATTCCGGACCAGACACTCCCCTCCCAATGCAAACTGTTCAGAGGCAGAATGAATTTATGGATCATTCAAGTGGGCTGGTGCTATTGACAATGACTTGACTGTATTCCATGCAGTAGTACAACAGAACTTTTATCTAACAGTAATTTCCACAGTTGGGAAAGGCTTTAAAAATTATTGTGGTTTGTTACCTTATTAGGCAATGTGATAAGACAAATCAGGATTGGCAATAATTTCAGAAAAGCGGGGATTTATTTGAGACAGAATCACGTTTATTATCACTGCCATATGGCAGTCCTGCTGCCACAAAACAACACATTTCACATAATCTATCAGTAATAATAAATTTGTTTCTGATTCTGAAATTTGTCCTTTTGCAGCAGCAGTACGAAGACATAAAAATCTAAGAATCACAAAAGTAAATAAGTAATGCAAAAAAAAGGGAATTATGAGGCAGTGTTCTTGGGTTTATAGACGGTATAGAAACCTGATGGAGGAGAGAAAGAAGCTGTTCCCAAATAATTGAGTGTTGGTCTTCAGGTTCCTGTACCTCCTCCCTGATGGCTGTAATGTTAAGAGTATATGTCCAAGATGGTGTGAGTCCTTAATGATGGATACCGCCTTCTTGAGGTGCTGCCTCTTGAAGACATCCTTGGTAGTGGGGAGGGTTGTGACTGCGATAGAGTTGGCTGAGGCTACAACCTTCTGCAGCCTCTTGAGATTCTGCCCATTAGAGGCTCCATACCAGGCTGCGATGAAACCAGTTAGAATGCTCTCTACTTTACATCCTATTAACAACAGGATTACTAGGGAAGTAGCCAATAAACTAGAATCAAATTTAAATCCAAATAATATTCCCATTAATGCCCCTTGGTACAGCTACCTAATGGTTAAAATATCACAGATGCTAAATACGAAAGAGAAACTTAACTGAGCAATTCTTCCCTAGATGGCTAGTTCCAGATCCACTTAGGATGATTGAGAATGTTGTATTGTTTAGTCATCCTGAGTTCATTCAAGTTGTGAAGTCATGGAAAGTAGCTGACAGTTTTAAATTATAATTCGATTTTGTTAAACTTGGTTCCTGAAATATTTATACCATGTCCCCCTTTGCTGAAGATAAACAGCTTCAAAATATGTAAAAAATTTGTTAACCTGGATTGTTGTTCCCTTTTACTTTGTCCCTTCTTACTCCAACAGTCTTACTGTCCGAACAGCCTGACTTTGTTTTTGTTTCATTTGGAGCTACCGCACAGTAACAGGCCTTTCTGCCCCATGAGCCCACACTGTTCAATTACACCCAGGTCACGCATGTCTTTGGAATGTGGAAGCACCCGGAGGAAACGCAGACGGTCACGGGGAAAGCATACAGACAGCAGTGGGAATTGAACCTTGAACGTTAGTGGTGTAAAGCATTACGCCAACCGTTATGCTACCGTCCTGCCACAATTAATCAACCTGACTTTTATCAGGTTGATTAGTTTATCCAATTAATCAACCTAGGGAACTCTATTCCCAAGGGAGTGCTTGATTCATAATTGCTTCTTAGTTTAGGAAAGATTGGAAATAGACAGTAAGATCTGACATCATCAAAGGTAACTACATCCTTCGGGTGACCTAGTGCATTATTCACAAAGGCTAGCGTGCAGGTAGAAACACAAGAAAATCTGCAGATGCCATAAATCTAGAGCAACGCTCATAAAACGCTGGAGGAACTCAGCAAGTCAGGCTGCAGCAATGGAAAGGAATAGAGTCGGTGTTTCAGACCAAGACTTTTATCAGGGATTCCAGTACAGTGGTGGGAAATGAACCCGGGGCACTGGTACTATAATAGCATTATGCTAACATGCCATCACAAATCACGATATGGTCGATTTTGCATCTTTCTGAATTTACTTTAACCAGAGTGAAAAGATGGGGGACGGAGTGAAGCTACGTCGTTACTAAAGGCGATAGTAGGTCACCGTTGGGCAAGGCGTACCCCCTACCCTGATCAGGGTCACGTGAAGCCACAGAACAGGAGGTGGATGGTCGCATGAGCAGCCGATACCTATCACAGTTATGCGACCCCTGATGACAGGGAGACTGTCTCTGAGGGTGTTGGTAATGGCTGGGGTCACCTATTTTATAAACACAGTGCTCAGAAAAAGGCTAAGGCAAACCAATTCTTTACAAAAATTTGTTATGAACAATCATGATCAAAAAGACCACGATCACCCAGGTCATATGGCACGGCATGAAATGATGATAATTGTGAAGAGATATGATGTGATGATGTAACCTAGACAGAATTGCATCCCTGTCATTTTTGTGAGCACACAGTGCAGGCTGCATCATCGGCTTTCAGTATCCAACTCCAGAGACCTCAATATAAAATATCTAGGCTAATTCACCACAGCCCCTTGCTGCTCTCTGACAAAGATGTTAATCAGAGCACTGCTTCAAAAAGGAACGGGGATGTTCTAGCCAATAGCTTCCCCTCCGTACAGCATCATTAAGCAGATTATATCATCATGAGCAAAGTGCCTCTCGAATGCAAATTTGCTGCTGTGTTTCACACCTTACTGCAAGAAGTAATTCCCCAATGGGAAAGTGAGGAGTGCTATAAAAATGCAAGTATGCACTTGTACTAGATTTAAAATTGCTGTTCTAAACCCTGTGTCTATGGTCTCCGCAAACCACTGCAGAAATAGCTGGAAATTTCCAACAGGAAGTGTCCAAGATCACCAGGAAATCTGGGCAATAGTCAAAGAACGCTCCAATGTAAAGGAATAATTCAAATCTGAGCAGGACAGTGAAATCTGAATTCTGTTCAAAATATACAGAATAAATCGCTAGTATAGAAAATAGTGACTGAGAAACTGCTGGTTGTTGTAGTAAACATATCCGTTGTGTGAAAATTCTTTGGTGCTAACAGTTACCAACTCTTTTTTATACCATGAGTCAATACCATTAGGCAAGGGGTCAGGTTAGGAAGCCTTGTTTCAGAGGAACTGTGCTGGGATCATCAAGAAGGTTCTCACAAAGAAGGCACTTTTTGTGTAGATTCGACATGTCACCAAAAATGTTGACGAACTTCTATAGATGCACAGTGAAGGGTCTCTGAACTGGTTGCAACTTGACCTGGTATGGAAACATCAATGCCCAGGAATGGAAAAGGTGACAGATAGTGGTGGACACAGCCGAGTCCATCACAGGCAAAGCCCTCCCCAACAGTTGCAGTACATGGAGTGTTGCCACAAGAAAGCAGCATCCATCAGCAAAGGGCTCCACCGTCCAGCCATGGACTCTTCTCACCGCTACCATCGGCTAAGAGGTGAAGAGGCCTTAGGTACTAAACCACCAGAGGTTCAGGAGCAGTTACCAACCTTGAACCTGAATCACTGTGGAAAACTTCACTCACCTCAACACTGATCTGATTCCACAACCTCAGAATCAGAATCAGATTTAATATCACTGGCATATGTCATGAAATTTGTTAACTTTATGGCAACAATCCAATGAAATGCATGATAAATAAATATAGAGGAAAAAAGAGATCCATTAAATATATATATATATATATATATATATCTCCATTAAATAGTTAAGTTAAAATAAGTAGCGCAAAATTTCAAAAATAAAAAAATAGTGAGGTAGTGTTCATGGGTTCAACGTCCATATAGAAATCAGATGGCAGAGGGGAAGAAGCTGTTCCCGAATCACTGAGTGTGTGCCTTCAGGCTCCTGGGGCAACAGCCTGTGTGGATGAGTGTGTGCCTATAAAGACATACTGTACATTCCCAAACCAAAAGCCGTGGATGAACCAGGAGGCACGTCGTCTGCTGAAGGCTGGATCTGTGGCATTCGAGTCTGGTGACCCAGGCCTGTACCAGAAAACCAGGTGTGATTTGCGGAGGGCTATTTCAAGGGTAAAGAGACAATTTCGAATGAGGTTGGAGGCGACATCGGATGCACGACAACTCTGGCAGGGTCTGCAAGACATCACTTCCCACAAAGCGAAACCCAATAGCATGAATGCCAGCAATGCTTCACTACCAGATAAACTCAACACCTTATATGCACTCTTTGAAAGGGATAACACAACGACAGCTGTGAAGATCCCTGCTGCACCTGATGACCCTATGATCTCTGTGTCAGAGGTTGATGTTAGGCTGTCTTTAAAGAGAGTGAACCCTTGCAAGGCGGAAGGTCCCAATGGAGTACCTGGTAAGGCTCTGAAAACCTGTGCCAACCAGCTAGCAGGAGTACTCAAAGACATCTTCAACCTCTCACTGCTATGGGCAAAAGTTCCCACTTGCTTTAAAAAGGCAACAATTATACCAGTGCCTAAGAAGAATAATGTGGGCTACCTTAATGACTATCGCCCAGTAGCTTTCACATCGACATTGATTAAATGCTTTGAGAGGTTGGTCATGACTAGACTGAACTCCTGCCTCAGCAAGGACCTGGACCCATTGCAATTTGCCTATCGCCACAATAGATCAATGGCAGATGTAATCTCAATGGCTCTCCACACGGCTTTAGACCACCTGGACAACACAAATACCTATGTCGGGATGCTGTTCATTAACTGTAGCTCAGCATTTAATACCATTATTCCCACAATCCTGATTGAGAAGTTGCAGAACCTGGGCCAATTTTCCATCCCTCTGCAAATGGATCCTCGACTTCTTAACCAGAAGACTATAATCTGTGTGGATTGGTGATAACATATCCTCCTCACTGACAATCAACACTGGCGCATCTCAGGGGTGTGTGCTTAGCCCACTGCTCTACTCTATGTATACACATGACTGTGTGGCTAGGCACAGCTCAAATATCATTTATAAATTTGCTGACAATACAACCATTGTTGGTAGAATCTCAGGTGGTGACGAGAGGGCGTACAGGAGTGAGATATGCCAACTAGTGGAGTGAAGCTGCAGCAACAACCTGGCACTCAACGTCAGTAAGACGAGAGAGCTGACTGTGGACTTCAGGAAGGGTAAGACGAAGGAACACATACCAATCCTCATAGAGGGATCAGAAGTGGAGAGAGTGAGCAGTTTCAAGTTCCTAGGAGTCAAGATCTCTGAGGACGTAACCTGGTCTCAACATATCGATGTAGTTATAAAGAAGGCAAGACAGCAGTTATACCGTAGATTCCGGACTACAGAGCGCACCTGATTAAAAGCCGCAGGCCCTAATTTTAGAAATAAAATCAATTTTTTAATTGTAAAGGCCGCACCGGATTTTAGGCCGCACCGCTACTTTTAAATATACATACGTATCGGTAACACAAATTACGTTGCATATACTTTTTTACTGAACAGCACGAACAACATTCCAATATCTCCTAGCGACTGGTAAAAATATATATACTGCAGCCTACCAGGAAAAGTTATTGATCGACTTTAACTTAAAAGCAGCGTTTTCGCTCGGGTCTAATCGGGTCTGACGCGCTTGCGCAACGCGATCGGGTCTAATCGGGTCTGACGCGCTTGCGTAACGCGATCGGGTCCAATCGGGTCTGACCCGCTTGCGTAACGCGATCGGGTCTAATCGGGTCTGACGCGCTTGCGTACGCGATCGGGTCTAATCGGGTCTGACGCGCTCGGGTCTTGCTTTTCTTCGAGTATTTTCCATGTTGATGAGGGTGAGTACAAATGACTGATTTACAATAATTTAATTGTGAAAGTGCGCTTGATTTATCGTACAATTTCATTGGACCTCTGTGAACTACTCATCAATTTTACTGGTCTACTGTTACGAGGCAAAATGTTTACGAGGCGGCATGAAAAAAAACCATGTATTAGCCGCTCTGGATTATAGGCCGCAGAGTTCAAAGCTGTTCAAAATGTGGGAAAAAAGTAGCGGCTTATAATCCGGAATCTACGGTACTTTATTAGGAGTTTGAAGCGATTTGGCATGTCAACAAATACACTCAAAAACTTCTACAGTTGTAACATAGAGAGCATTCAGGCAGGCTGTATCACTGTCTGATGTGGAGGGGCTGCTGCACAGGACCGAAAGAAGCCGCAGAAGGTTGTATATCTAGCCAGCTCCATCTTGGGTACTAGCCTACAAAGAACCTAGGACATCTTCAGGGAGCGGTGTCTCAGAAAGGCAGCGTCCATTATTAAGGACCTCCAGCACCCAGGGCATGCCCTTTTCTCACTGTTACCATCAGGTAGGAGGTACAGAAGCCTGAAGGCACACACTCAGCGATTCAGGAACAGCTTCTTCCCCTCTGCCATCCAATTACTAAATGGACATTGAAGCTTTGGACACTACCTCACTTTTTTTTAATATACAGTATTTCTGTTTTTGCATGTTTTTTAAAAAATCTTTTCAATATACATATACCACAATTGATTTACTTATTTATTATTATTATTGTTTATTTTATTTTTTCTCTCTCTGCTAGATTGTGCATTGCATTGAACTGCTGCAGCTAAGTTAACAAATTTCATGTCACATGCCATTTATAACAAACCTGATTCTGATTCCTGTCTAACGCATTTTCAGTCTCTACAACTCATTCTCAAATATGTTTTTTATTCACACAATTTGCCTTCCTTTACACAATAGTTGTTTGTCAGTCTTTTTTTATGTATTAATTCTTCTTCTAAATTTGTGTTCAGAAATTATTTTGTATTTCTTCATTTTACTGTAAATGCCTGCAAGAAAATGAATCTCAAGCTAGTATGTGGTAACATATGTGTATTTTGATAATAAATTTACTTTGGAGTTAAACTTTGAATGGGCTGCTGGGAGGTAAAGCTGTTGTTTCTGGTGATTATGTGTCCATAAACAATGCAGCCAACTGCAAAGTGTCCTCAGATGACACCAGTAATGCATCTGCACCATGGCAATTCACTAGCTGCTCCTCAAGGTCAATTAGTGATAGGCAATAAATACTACCCTTGGCAGAAACATCCACATCCTTTGAGCACAACTAAAAGGCTCAACACCTTGGTCACCGACACTAAAGCGTTATGCTATACTGCTATGCTGCTCTGCTGCCACGCCACTTGTTGCTACTATTGATATTAATGGTAGTCTCTGCAGGACTCAGTAGAAAATCTAAATAAATTATTGACTGGAACGACAAAGGAGCCAAAAATGTGGACGGTCTAATTTTGTTGCTGATCTTTTAATGATACAGCCAGTAATTGCTGCTTAAGACACGCACTGTAGATTAGAAAGACTTTGCACTTTTTTATTCCGTCCACACCACTGGTGAATTTGCTGTGCCAGCCCAGTGCCTCCGGAATACGCTGCTTTTCTTCACAGGTTGGCATTATTCCCTATTTCAGATCGAGGAAGCTGTGCATTCAAAACGTTGGCAGTGTTGAATTTGAGCTACTGAACTCGACTGCTTCCATGCCGTCGCTGAGGAACACCCCTCTGTTTTGAGGCTCCCTGTCATATCATGTCCCAAACTAGACAATATTCCTTCTAACAAATAATGTCAGACAAGCCGAAAGAATGACCATTCAAAGCCATTGTGTATATTTTAAGCCAGGGGTTCCCAATTCAGGGTGCACATATCCTTTGCTTAAGTTTGGGAACACCCGCTTTAAGCAGAGGTTGATGAGGTCTTGATTAGTCAGGATGTTAAAAGTTATGAGGAAAAGGCAGGAGAATGCAGTTAAGAGGGATACTAAATTGTGCAGCACATCGATGGGCTGAATGGCCTAATTATGCTCCTATATCTTATGAACATAGTTAACTTTGAATCTTGAAAGACACATGAAAATAGCCTGAAAATAATTACAAGGTCAGAACAAATACAGTTTGGTATTTGCCCCACCATTGTGCTAATTATTTTCAGTTGGTAGCACTCTAGCCTGGAGGTCAGAAGGTTGGAGATTAAGTCATGCTCCAGGGATTTCAACCGAGAGTTTAGGGTAGCACCACAATGTGGTTTACTTTTATGTATTCATTTAGAGATTCAGCACAGAACAGGCCCTTCTAGCCTAACAAGCCACACCCCCAGCAATCCACGGATTTATCCTTATCCTAATCACAGGCTATTAACAAAGACCAATTAACCTTCTAACTGGTTTGTCTTTGAAATGTAGTGAGACAAAACCGGAGCACCCGGAGAAAACCCACACGGTCACGGGGAGGAACGTACAAACTCCTTTGTGGTAAACTATGCATACCTGTCAGGACAAGCCCCTCTGCTGACTGCTCCTGTGGCTCCTCCCACAGACCCCTGTATAAAGGCGATTGGGGCACTGCCCCTCCCTCAGTCTTCAAGATATCATGCTCCCTTTTTGCTGTTGATAAGAGCCCATCGTTCATTTCCAGTCTCCTAGAGTTACTGATGGTGCATCATCCTTACAGGCAGCAGCAGGAAATGAATCTGCATCACTGGCATTGTAACTGCATACTGTCACTACAGCACCAGAGACCCAGGCTCAATTCCCACAGCTGTCTGTAAGGAGTTTGTGTGTTCTCCCCGTAACCATGCCATTGTGCTGCTACCATGCTACACGTACCTATTTTACACTGTACCTCTATGACAATAAGAAACTAATTCAGAATCTAACACTCTTAGACCGTAAGATATACGAGTAGAATTAGGCCATTTGGCCCCTTGAATCTGCTCTGCCATTTCATCATGGCTGATCTATTTTCCCTCTCATGCCCTGACTAATCAAGAATCTATCAGCCTGTTTCTTAAATATACCCAATGATTTGGCCTTCACCGCCGCCTTTGGCAATAAATTCCACAGATTAACAACTCTCTGGCTCAAGAATTTTCTCCTCATCTCCATTCTAAAAGGACACCCTTCTATTCTGAGGTTGTGTCCTCTGGCCTTAGCCTCCCCCACCAGAGGAAACATCCTCTCCACATCCACTCTACTGACTCCTTTCAAAATTCCCCTCATTCTTTTAAATTCCAGTGAGTACAGGCCCAGAATAGTCAAATGCTCCTCATATATTCAAGCCTTTCAATACCCGGAATCATTTTCGTGAACTTCAGAACCTGTGCAGCAGTAAGCTGTTACTGAAGAATCAAAAATCTGAGCATTGTGCTATATAAAGATGAATCTTCATTTATCAGTTGTACAGTACTCAGCCAGATGGAAGTTAGTACAGGGTGGGGAGTTAAATCACTTAGGCACTTTATGCCTGACAAAAGCCTTCAAATCAAAGTAAATCACAGCTGTTGTTTTATTGAATCCGAGAAAATGTAACAAAGATCACTGTCATACTGCAGGAACATAAGATTACAATATATAGCAGCAGCATTAGGCCATTCAGCCCATTGAGTCTGTGCTTCCATTCAATCGTGACTGATTTACTTTCCCTCTCAACCCCATTCTCCTGCCATCTCCCCCTAACCTTTGACACCCTTACTATTCAAGAACCTATCAACCTCCACTTTAAACAAACCAAGGACTTGGAACGAACACTCCATATGCTCTCCTGGTGCGGCCTTCTATATATTGGTGAGACCTGACGCAAACTGGGAGACCGTTTTGCTGAACACCTACGCTCTGTCCGCCAGAGAAAGCAGAATCTCCCAGTGGCCACACATTTTAATTCCACGTCCCATTCCCATTCTGATATGTCTATCCATGGCCGCCTCTACTGTCAAGATGAAGCCAAACTCAGGTTGGAGGAACAACACCTTATATACCGGCTGGGTAGCCTCCAACCTGATGGCATGAACATTGACTTCTCTAACTTCTGTTAATGCCCCTCCTCCCCTTCTTACCCCATCCCCTATTTATTTCCCCCCCTTTTTTCTTTTCTCTCTTTTTTCTCTCTGTCCCTCTCACAATCACTCCTTGCCTGCTCTCCATCTTCCTCCCGTTCCCCTTTCTTTCTCTGTTTTCAGTTAGTCCTGACGAAGGATCTCGGCCCGAAACGTCGACAGTGCTTCTTTCTATAGATGCTGCCTGGCCTGCTGTGTTCCACCAGCATTTTGTGTGTGTGTATACGCCATATGCCTTTCTGACATCATGGGGCATCACAGTAGCGTAATGCTCTTACAGCTCCGGGTGTCGGGAGTTCGTTTGGAGTTCCTTTCCGGCGTCCACTGTAAGGAGTCTGTTTGTTCTTCCCGTGTGCGCGTGGGTTTCTTCAGGCTACTCCAGTTTCCTCCCACAGTCCAAAGGGGTACCAGTTAGTAGATTGATTGGTCACGGTAGATTGTCCTGTGGTTAGGCTAGGGTTAACTCAGTGAATAGCTGGGCGGTGCACCAAGTGAGCCTAAAGAATATGTTCCGCACTGCATCTATTTGTTATTGTTTATTGTATCTCAATAATAAATGAACAGATAAATAAATCATTCTGTGGAAGGAGTTTTGTCCGGCTTTGGGAGATATAATATGACAGGGAACCTCAAAACAGAGTGGTGTTCCTCAGCAATGGCACGGTTGCAGCCCACTTTACCAGCTCAAATTTCACACTGTCAACGTTTGAACACACAGCTTCCTGGCTCAGAAAGAGGAAATAATGCCAATTTGTGAAGAAAAGCAGCGTATTCCAGGGGGCACTGGGCTGGCACCAGCTCATTCACCTGTCGTGTGGGCAGAATATCAAAGAGAAGTGTTTTTAATCGAACAGCACACACAAACTGCTGCAGGAACTCAGCAGGCCAGGCCGCACCTATGAAAAAGTGTACAGTCAACGTTTTGGGCTGAGAATCTTTATCAGGACTCGGCCCGAAAAGTTGATTGTACTGTTTTCCACAGATGCGGTCTGGCCTGTTGGAGTTCCTCTAGTAACTTGGGTGTGTTGTTTGATTAAAAATGTTTTCCATTTTGTGGTTGCGTGCGTGCGTGTGTGTGTGTGTGTGTGCGAAACAGAAGCCTCCTGATATCAAACCTGCCTGCCTTCACTGTTGGTGACGAAAAGCTGTCAGTAATGCCATCTTTCAAATATCTGGGGAGCGTTCTCTCTGAGGATAGCGGCATTGACGACGACATCCAGAGCCGCATTAAACAGGCATCAGCTGCCTTTGGGAGACTTTGGCGTAGATTCTTTCAGAACAGAAGCCTTCGTCCCTCCACAAAGGCCGCCGTATACCAAGCGGTCTGTGTCACCACCCTCTTTTATGGCTGTGAAGCTTGGGTAACCGACAGCTGTCACATCAAGTCCTTGGAGCGTTTCCACATAAGCTGCCTTCAGCGCATCCTGGGAATTACTTGGCATGAGCGGGTGCCTCACACTGAAATACTTGTAAAGGCCAACTGCAGAAGTATTGAGGCCATGATCACCCAGCGTCAGCTACAGTGGTTGGGGCACGTGATAAGGATGCCCCCATGTCGGCTACCCCACAGAGTGTTATACGGCCAGTTACATCATGGTCGACGCTCAGCTGGAGGGTCGAAGAAGCGCTATAAGGATCAGATGAAGAATGCTTTAAGGAAGTGCAAGATCAGACCTGAGGACCTGGAGGATGTTGCTGCTGACCGTAACACTTGGCGACAGCTGTGTGGAGACAAGGTTTGTATTCTGGAGATGGAAAGAACAACCAGAAGACAGCAGAAGAGAGCCAGGAGAAATGCAGCCAGGGTTGCCATCACTACCACATATACATGTCCCACCTGCAAGAGAGCTTGTGGGTCCAGGATAGGACTGTATAGACATCAAAGATCTCACCGTTAAAGGAGTGGACGTCATCATCGGATTTCAATGGACAAACGAAGAAGAGAAGAGTGTGTGCGTGGGTGTGTGTGCGTGGGTGTGTGTGTGTGTGTGTGTGCATGCGTGTATGTGCACAAGCGCACACGCATGTCTTTCAATGAAAAGGATGAAAGAGATGCAGACAGCTACATTCCAGAGATTCCTCAAACCCATAACCTTTCTGTGGATCAAGCTGCACAGACAAAGGACGAACACAACCCCAACTGGATTAGCAGGGCCACATTTGCACCTAATTAAACCACGTCCTGTCAAACACATTACTTCACGACCTCATTCCGCTTGCCTGTGGAACAATGCGTTCAGTCACTGACCAAGCCCCACACTGTGAACTAAGCAGCAGTGGATCAAACCAATAAGGTGAATGCCACAAAGAATCTCCAGACCCTCAGTTATGCAAGCCACTAATTAATTCAGGAGCCAAGTCAACAATAAAGGCCAAATGGCAGGCAAAAGGGTGTAAAATTCCTTTATGTTGCAGTACAAATGTCATCCTCAAATCTGGTGTTTTTTAACATTAGTTTCTAAACCAATTAAAACCATTTGGGTTGACCTGCACCATATTTTTCAGGAGGAATTCTGCAAAGCAAGACACACAAAATGCTGGAGGAATTCTGTAGGTCAGGCAGCATCTATGGAAATGAGTAAACAGTCGTTATTTCAGGCCAAGACCCGTCCTCAAGATTGGAAAGGAAAGGGGGACATGCCAGAATAAAAAGGTAGGGGGAGGGGCCATATACTTCCTAATTGTTAAGTATTGTAGACAATATTATAATAGTGAACTGCAGAATCCTTAACAATTAGGACTGATTCCCTCTTTATAAAGAAGCATAATTTTAATGGTATTAATCAGTGCCACTGGCTTGAATTATTCTGGCATTCTACAGTTATCAATCAGGAACTGATATTACCCTAAAGCTACCAGGTTTGTGAAGAGATAGATAGATAGATACTTTATTCATCCCCATGGGGAAATTCAACTTTTTTCCCAATGTCCCATACACTTGTTGTAGCAAAACTAATTACATACAATATTTAACTCAGTAAAAAATATGATATGCATCTAAATCACTATCTCAAAAAGCATTAATAATAGCTTTTAAAAAGTTCTTAAGTCCTGGCGGTAGAATTGTAAAGCCTAATGGCATTGGGGAGTATTGAGGCACGGATAACTTTCAGAACTGATTCTGTGACTGCAGACTCTTATTCAAGGACTCTTTACAACTCCTGCTCTCACTATTGCAATTCATGCTCTCATAGTATTTTGCTATTTGCACAGTTTGTCTTCTGTTGTACATTGGCTGCTTGTCAGTCTTTGTGCATCGTTATTATAATTTGTTACTTTTCCTGTAAATGCCTGCAAGAAACGGAGTCTCAAGGTAGTATGTGGTAATTTATTTATTTATTGAGATACTGCCTGGAACGGATCCTCCCGGCCCTTCGAGCTGCACCGCCTATTTAACCCTACCCTAATCATGGGACAATTTACAATTAAATTAACCCACCGACCGCTATGTCCTCGGACTCTGGGAGGAAACCGGAGCACCCGGAGGAAACCAAATGCAGTCAGGGGGAGAACATACAAACTCTTTATAGACAGCGGCAGGATCTGAGCCCCAATCTCACAGCTTGTGCAGTAAAGCGTGACGCTAACCGCTACACTACCAGGCTACATTGCTATCGTGGGTTCCTCAGGCTGCTGAAACTGATATGAAGCACACTTCCTGTGCAACATTTAGCCACGCCCTGTATTTCTTAGATTGATCAGCCCTAATCACATCACCCGTTAAAGAGATTCTTTCCTCTGCAGCCCTGTACCTTTTCTTCCCGCCTGGCTTCACCTATCTCCTTCTAGTTATCCTCCTTCCCATTGCCCAGCATTTCATTCTGTAGTCTTTCCCATTCTTTTCCCGCTCTGACTATTCCTTTCCATAAATGCTCCCTGACTTACGAAGTGCCTCCATAGTTTTGTGTGTGTGCTGCTTTAAGGGAGTTTCTCCAGCACAACAGTTTTCTGAGTGAAATGAGTTTGTTTTGGTGTGCGGTCACCTGTTTGCTGAACGTCGAGTCATCCTCCCCACCTTAGGCTCCATTCAGTACCTATCACAGTGTTGCCAGTGGCAACAGAGCAACCTTTGACTACTAAACATTCAAAAGTTATAAGGGAGAGGTTGGGCAAGCTAGGACTTTACTCCTTGAAACATAGGAAACTGAGAGGTGACATTATAGGGGTATACAAAATGAGAGGTCTCAAGGAATGGGAACTTAAATACCTTAAATATACCTGATTACCTGGCCTCCACAGCTGCCTGTGGCAATGAATTCCACAAATTCACCACTCTCTGGCTAAAGAAACTCCTCCCCTGCTCCATTCTAAAAGGATGCCCTTCTGTTCTGAGGCTGGATCCTCTGGTTTTAGATTCCCCCACCGTAGGAAACAGACTCTCCACATCCACTCTATCGAGGCCTTTCAACATTCGATAGGTTTCAGTGAAGTCCCCCCTCATTCTCCTGAATTGAACCCCAGAACCATCAAATGCTCCACATACGGCAAGCCTTTCAATCCTGGAGTCATTCTCATGAACCGCCTTTGAACTATCTCCAGTGTCAGCACATCCACTCTGAGAAAATAGATCCAAAACTGCTCACAATACTCCTAGTGAGGCCTCACCAGCACATATGGAATGAGCTACCAGAGAGAGTGGTTGAGGCAGGTACCATGATAACATTTAAAGGACATTTGGATTAATACATGGATAGGAGAGTTTAGGAGATGGGCCAAGTCAGGCAAATAGGACTAGTTTGGTGGACACCTTGATTGGCATGGAAACAACTGGGCTGAAGAGTCTGTTACTCTGCTGTATGACTTACAAAACACTTATTTCAATCTCTACTTGAAAGCATTATTAAACTACAAACGTGGGGTAGAAGGGTTAATTTTATAGGTCTGTTTACGAGCCAACCCTAACACAATTGTTCCTCGCCCCTCTGCCAAACACAAAGTTGAACAGAAAGGTGGAGTGTCAGTAACCCAGCCTGGCCAAACCATCACGACTAACTTACTGCTCATCACTAAAGGACTCCTTTCTCGTCCCAATACACTTGTCTCATCAATTTCAGCAGTCGCAACAAATATGATAAAAAAAACCTAGAGAAAATTCACTGCCCAGAAGAAGGAAATGGTATGGTGGGGTGGAGGTACGTGTCTATCAAGGTAAGGTGCTCCTTCCCACCGCTAGACTGCACGTTCTCTTGCCCAAGATGTTGCACCTGCTTAACCCTTCAGTCAAGGACATGTGAAGCCACGGGAGCAGGTGCTGGATGCTCGTATGAGCAGCTGGTACATATCACAAGGCCTGGTTTTGTGACCACTGATGCCAGGCAATCTCTGAAGTGCATTGATAATGGCTGGGGTCACCCATCTTGTTACCACCCCTCAACCATCAGGGTCTTGAACCAAAGGGGATAACTTCACTTGCCCCATAATTGATTTGTTCCCACAAGCAATTAATTCACTTTCAATGACTCTACATCAAATTTTCTTGATATTTATTGCTTATTTATTTTTTATTATTATTTATTTCTTTTTCTATTTGCACTGATTGCTGTCTTCTGCACTCTGGTTGATTGCCCAAGTTGGTGTGTTCCGTCATTGATTCTATTTTGGTTATTATTCCTTAGACTTGTTGAGTGTGCCGACAAGAAAATGAAACTCAGAGTTGTACATGGTGACATATATGTAGTTTGATAATAAATTTACTTTGAACTTTGAACATCTCAGAGGATCTATCTTGAGTCCAATATATTGATGCAGTGACAAAGAAGGCACAGCAGTGGCTACACTTCAGTGGCAGCTGGAGAAGATTTGACTAACAAGTTCCAACAGATGTGCAGTGGAGAACATTCTGATTGGTTGCATCACCAGCAGGTATTGAGAGTCCAATGCACAGAATTGAAAAGACCTGCGGAGTGTTGGAAAGTCAGCCAGCTCCATCATGACCATTAATCTCTCCATCATCAAATGTTAGTGCCTTAAGAAGCCAGCATCCATCACTATGGACCCTCATCTAAGGCATACTTTCTTCTCATTACCAGCATCAGGGAGAAGGTACAGGAGCCTGGTAACGCGTTCAATCTTTTCGGAACAGCTTCTACCCCTCTACCAACAGGTTTATGAACAGTACCTCACTATTTAGAACACAGGAAATTCTCCAGATGCTGAAAATCCAAAACAACTCACAAAATGATGGAGGAACTCAGCAGTTCAGGCAGCATCTATGGAAATGAATAATCAGTCAACATTGGGCTGAGACCTTTCTTCAGGACTGAGAAAGAAGGGGGAATATGCCAGAATAAAAAGTTGGGGGGAGGGGAAGAGACTAGCTGGAAGGTGATAGGTGAAGCTAGATGAAAAGGTCAAGGGCTGGAGATGAAAGAATCTGATAGGAGAGGAGAACGGGGGCCATAGGAGAAAGGGAAGGAGGGGACCCAGAGGGAAGTATAAGTAGGTGAGAAAAAGTGAAAGGTCAGTGTGGGGAATAAAGGAAGAGATGGGGTGCAAATTTGTGTACCTGAAGGAGAAATCGATAGGCGTGCCATCAGGTTGGACGCCATCAAGATGGAATATAATGTGTTCCTTCTCCACCTTGAGGGTAGCCTTATTGTGCCACAAGAGGCGGCCATGGATCAACATGTCAGAATGTGAACTGGAATGGGAATTAAAAATGATTGGCCACTGAGAAGTTCTGCTTTCCAGCATCTATAGACTTTCTCAAACTTGCTTATTCACTTCTATAGATGCTGCCTGACCTGCTGAATCCAACATTTCATGTGTGTTACCTCACTAATTTACTCTTTCTGCACTATTTATTTATTTCTCATATTTCTTATCATAACTTATAGTAACTTTTATGTACTGCATTGTACTGCTGCTGTGAAACAACAAATTTCACGACATATGTCTCCGATAATAAACCTGATTCCAATCCTTACCTCAGACAAATTAAATGGAAACATACGCGAGGTAAATGTGCCCCTTGACAAATACCACACGGCAGCTTCCAAATACAGATTGTTCAAGGTCAAACAGAAAAAAAATTCCAACTACAATCCACCTCAATCTGAGCTATCAAACTATCTAGATCATAAGCAGTTTAATTTTGACGTCTCCCCACCTCCATGACTTTCTCTGAAGGTGTGAACTCATTTCTGGTGGGGATAGTTAATTGGATAGCTGTTGTGGAAGATTCTGTCAGACACAATAGATTGAGTGTGAATTGAGCATCAGTGGTGGGTGGTGTTGACGTCAGAATGCTGTCCCTTCAAATCCCACTTCCTACACTGGAGCAGAATGGAGACTTCAGAATCAGGGCATAGAATACAGTATGTGGTGTCTTTTTTTTCCTGGGAGGCCATCCAGATGGAATATGAGGTGTTGGGGGAGCAATACCTCAGAATCCTTTTGGGTAGCCTCCGACCCGATGGCATGAACATTGATTTCTAAAACTTATTGTAATTTTGACCATCTTCCTCTTCACCTGTTTTCCATTCCCTATTAGGGCTTATCTCTTACCCGTTCCCTTCTCCTCACCTGCCCACCACCTCCCCCTGGAGCCCCTCCTCTTTCCCTTTCACCCCCGGTCCACTCAAACTTCTTCTTCTTCAGCCCTTTACCTCTTCCACCTCTCACCTCCCATTACCCCCA
The DNA here is from genome assembly GCF_048418815.1 of Hemitrygon akajei. NCBI lineage: Eukaryota > Metazoa > Chordata > Chondrichthyes > Myliobatiformes > Dasyatidae > Hemitrygon > Hemitrygon akajei. Next base: position 34,623,488 of record NC_133138.1, on the reverse strand, counting down.
CCTATTACCTGCTTCCACCTATCATTTGCCAAATTGTCATCCTTCTCCTCCCCCACCTCCTTATTCTGCCTTCTTCCCCTTTCCTTTTCAGTATTGAAGGGTCTTGTCCCAAAACATCAACTCTATTCCTTTCCACAGACGCAGCCTGGCCTGCTGGGTCCCCCCAGCATTTTGTGTGTGTTCCTTTTAACCTACACTAAGATCGATCTAACCATTCTCTCCCACATTGCCTTACAATTTGTTTTCATCCATGAGCCAAACCTCTGATCTAATCTCTGAGGAAATACATGTGTTCAAAAGATCAAAGGAAGTTTATAATCAAAGTATGCATTTTGTGTTTGGTGCTCAATAAGTTCTGTATTCCTTTTATTCTCTTGATGTATTGATATATGGCATGGTCTGCTTGGTTTGCACACAGAAGCTTTTCACTTTGGCTCAGTACTTGTGACAGTAAAGAACCAATACCAGTTTACCAAATTCTGTTTCTGCATTTTTTTCCTAATGCCATTTATTCTATGTTCAAGTTAAAGTGATTCAACGCTGCAACAAATCGTATGCCATTCTTCACCCATTGGGTCAAACAGTAGCGCAGTGGTTAGCACAACTCTATAGTACAGGTGACCGAGGTTCAATTTTTGCTGCTGTCTGTAAGGATTTTGTATGTTCTCCCCATGACCGCGTGCTTTACCTCTGGGTGCTCAATTTTCCTCCACGGTCCAATGATGTATCAGTCAGTAGGTTAATTGGTCATTGTAAATTGTCCCATAATTAGGCTAGGATTAATTTGGGGGATTGCTGGGCTGTCCGGCTCGAAGGGCCAGGAGGGCCTACTCTACACTGTATCTCAATAAATAAAGTTTAAAAATTAAACTTGCAATACATGGACCAAAACACCCATAAAACATCTGAACCATAATCATAGAACATTACAGCCCAGAAACAGGAACTTCAGACCATCTATTCCATGCTAACCAATTAATACTAAACACAAAGTACACTGCAGATGCTGTACATCTTAAACAATTAATACGCCTTGTACCATCAACCAGCACCCAGACAACAACCCTCCGTACCCCTCCCATCCATGTAACTGTCCAAATTTCTCTTCAATGTTGAAATTGACCCTACATCCAGCACTTCGCAGGCAGCTCATTCCACACTCACCAATTTACAAGTTTTCACTTAAGAAACAAATGCCAGGAACTTAACTCCTCTGTATATCAAGGTATGGCTGCCCTTTACTGATTCCAAGGAAAGATCCACCAAGCAGATTACGAGGCTCTGAGCTATGAGTCATAGAATTATACAACAAAGAACAGGTGCTTCAGCTCTCCAAGTCCATGCTCATCATGAAGTACTTACCTATATTCATCCCAGTTTCCAACAGGTGGTCTATAACCTTCAATGCCTTTTCAGGGAGTTCATCTCAAAGCTTCTTGAATGTGCTGAGTGTAACTGATATCCTCCACCCATTATTACATTTGAACTACTCCCTGTATGATTTTTTAGACTATAAAACACACGGCCATTCAGCCCATTGAGTCTGCTGTGCCTTTCCATCATGACTGATTTATTACCCCTCTCAACCTATTATCCCTGTAACCTTTGACAGCCTTACTATTCAAAGTTTTCTTTAAGTATACCCACACCCATCTGTCATAATGAATTCCATCCTCAGGCTAAAGAAATTCCTCCTCATCTTTGTTCTAAATGGATGTGCCCTCTGGTTCTAGACTCCCCCACTGTAGGAATCATCCTCTCTATCTACAGTCCTGTGCAAGTAAAGTCCTTTGATATTCTACTAGATGATAAAGAGGTTTTGTAATTGGTGCAACACAAACCAATTGCTGTGGGAACTCAGCAGGTCAGGAAGTGTCTATGGAGTGGAATAAACAGTTCATGTTTTGAGCTAAGACACTTCATCTAAACTATGATGTAAGGTCCTGATGAAAGATCTCAGCCCAAAACTTTGACCGTTTATTCCTGCACATACATAGATGCTGCTTGACCTGCTAAGTTCTTCCAGTATTTTGTGTGTTTTGCCCTGGATTTCCAGCATCTGCCAAATCGCTTGTGTTTGTAATTGGTGCATTGTGATGATGGATGACTAGACTAGATCTTGGTCGTGTGTCATGTAAAGGCTTTATTAATTCACTCAATGGATGTGGGTTTCGCAGACTGAACTTAATTGGCTGGCTGTCCTTGAGAAAGTGGTGGTGAGCTGTTGTTTTGAACTGTTGCAGTCCTTGACGCGGATATCACCACATGATATTAGGTAGAGAGCTCTAGGTTTCAACCTAGACGGTGAAGGAATGGCAATATATTTCTGAGTCAGCTTGTGTGTAGGTACAAGGGGACCTTCTAGGTGGTGCTGTGTCCCGTACATTTGCTGGCCTTTTCCTATCTGGTAGAGATTGTGGTAGCTACGGAGACCCCATTTATTTATTGAGATACAGTGTGGAACAGGCCCTTTCAGCTGTGTCACCCACCAATTCCATGATTTAATTTGAGACTAATCATGGGACAATTTACAATAACCTATCAACTGGTTTGAACTGTGGGAGGAGGCCAGATCATCCAGAGGAGGCTTACACGGTTACAGGGAGAACATATAGACTCCTTGCAGGCAGTGATGGGAACTGAACTCCGGTTGCCTGTACCGTAATGAATTGTGCTAACTCCATGCTACCCCCACTGTGAGTTGCTGCAGTACACCGAGTAGATGGGAAAAAAAACTGCTACTGTGCATTAATGAACACAGCACAGTACAGAACCTTCTTAACATATGAGATCAATCTAAGCTTTCCCTCCTACATAGCCCTTATTTTTGAATCTACAAGTTTCATAAATGACACTAATATATGTTTCTGTACCATCACAGCTCTTGGAGTGAGTGAATGGCTGTGGCTGGCTGCCTATCAAGTGGTTTCCTACATACTGTATAGTGTTCCAATTAGTTAGGAAGTACCGTAGATGTCGGATTATAAGCCGCTACTTTTTTCCCACATTTTGAACAGCTTTGAACACTGCGGCCTTTACTACGGTGCGGCTAATGCATGATTTTTTTTCATGCCGCCAAAAACATTTTGCCTCGTAACAGTAGACCAATAAAATTGATGAGTAGTTCACAGAGGTCCAATGAAATTGTACGATAAATCAAGCGCACTTTCACAATTAAATTATTGTAAATCAGTCATTTGTACTCACCCTCATCAACATGGAAAACACTCGAAGAAAAGCATTGTGCTGCCTTTATGGCAGTTATTTAGTTTATAATATTTTCGCTTAGTAATTCATTTGTTAGTAATTTCTAGTTAAAGTTAGAAGTGTTTTAACTATATTTGTTTTCTGTACTAAATCGCGGGATGCTATGACGTCACACCCGGTTTCGCCGCGTCTTGTGGGAAATACCGGTTTGCGATAAACGGGAAGGTGGGGGCGAGCGGCATTAGATCTGAGCGAACGCTGCTTTTAAGTTAAAGGCGATCAATAACTTTTCCTGGTAGGCTGCAGTATATATATTTTTTACCAGTCGTTAGGAGATATTGGAATGTTGTTCAGTAAAAAAGTATACGCAATGTATATTTAAAAGTAGCCGCGTTACAGGCACGGTTCGAAAAAAAGCATTTGCAATATGTATTTGTTTATGTTACCATATGGATTTAATTAAAAGTTAAAAAATCCTCACGTGTAATATCTTTCTGTGTAAATATCTCATATTACAACGTGGGACACCTGCGGCCGAAAATCCGGTGTGGCTTAAAATCCGGTGCGGCCTGTACAAGTACAAAATTGATTTTCTTTCTAAAATTAGAGCCAGCGGCTTTTAATCAGGTGCGCTCTGTAGTGCGAAATCTACGGTAAGTTGAATTCTGCAGTATCCTTAATCTCTGCCCTTATAACCACTCTGTGTACATGGCAAGTCCCATCCAGGAACACCATCCATTGTTGGACAACTTATCATAATTACACTCAATGGCTACTTTATTATGTATACCTGCTCATTAATGCAAATATCTAAACAGCCAATCATTTGGCAGCAACTCAATGAGTAAAAGCATGCGGGCACGGGCAAGAAGTTCAGTTGTTGTTCAAACCCAGAATGGGGAGGAAATGTGATTTGAAAGATTTTGACCGTGGAATGAATGCTGGTGATAGATGGGGTGATTTGAGTATCTCAGAAACTGCTGATCTTGGGGGATTTTCAAGCACAACAATCTGTAGAGTTTTCAGAGTATGGTGCAAAAAAACAAAAAGCTTCCAGTGAGCAGTTCTGTGGGCAAAAACACCTTGTTAATGAGAGCAGTCAGAGGAGAATGATCAGACTGGTTCAAACTGACAGTAACTCAGATAACCACACATTACAACAATGGTGTGGAGCAGAGCATCTCTGAACACACAACACATCAAACCTTGAAGTGGATGAGCTACAGCAGCAGAAGACCATGAACATACGTTGAGTTGCTGCTACATGATTGGCTAATTAGAGATTTGCATTAACAAGTAAATGTACAGTGTAGCTAATAAATTGGCCAGTGAGTGTATTGGAAATGTGGCGTCTGACTCCGAATAACATGCTCCTTCATAGTAACTAATAAATTAAGTTTTGTTTTAGAGATGTGGCATGGGATATTGTCCAGGACACGTGAAATAACAACACCTTCTTTTCTGCCTTCATTCCAGATACTATTTGAGATATTAATTATGTTATTAGCAGGATATATATTGAGTATAACATATTGGCATTCTCTTTCCTACTGAATCATCCAGCATTATTGCTCCATTCCATCACCTCCTTTATCTTTATTCTTCAAGCAAGATTAAACTAGGATAGTCAGCCAAACCAGCAGTAATTGATTGAAACATTAATAAATCTTAAATTGCATTTTGGAATATACTAACCCAAAGCAAATTGCATAACTTCATCTGTCGTTCATTATTTGATTTAAGATTCTAAATCTAACATCTCACTGCACTTTATTCCTTTCTTGTCTTCCCCCACACTCCCCACCAGAAATAAACGCCTCCAGTCCAAGAACTGCCACAGTTAATAGCTACTTGTATTTGCATAGTCCCTCTAAGAGTGGAAAACACACCAAGCGTTTCATTGGATCATTATCAGATGAAATCTGACACTGAGTCACATGAGGCACTATTAAAAATTTGAGAGTTTTCTTTTAAGGATCATTTTAAAATGTAGAAAAGGATGCATGCAGCAAGGTGCCCAGCTTTACCATCCAGTAACTGCTTTAATATCCAAAGTTTCACTTGCTGGAATGAGGGAATTGGCCATGTTCCTGGACTCCAGAACACAGAGGAATGGCTTTGATTGCCCTTGAACAGAAAAGCCGACAAAATGTAGTGGATACAGCCCAGTCAATCACAGTTAATGAAAGCCCCCTCCCCGCACAATTGAGCACATCTACAAGGACCACTGTCATTCAGGCAATCCTCACTTCTCGTTTCTCATCTGGAAGTAAGTATAGGAGCCTTAGGACCCACACTACCAGGATCAGGAAGAGTTATTACCCCTCAGCCATCAGACTAAAGTGGATAACTTCACTCAGCCCAACCCAAAACTGATCCTACAGCCCATGGCCTCACTTTCAAGAACTCTGCAACTCATGTTTTCAATATTATTCAGTTACTTATTGATTATTTTTTAAAATTTTGTATTTGCACTATTTGTTATCTTTTGAATGTCGGTTGCTTGTCCATCAGTTCGTGTGCAGACTTTCATTGGATCTATTGTGTTTCTCTGTATTTACTGTGAATGCCCACAAGAAAATAAATCTCTGAACTGATAATCAATTTGCATTTGAACTTTGAACTGCAAAGAAATTTAGCTACAGCCCTTGTTCTGCACTGCTTCATGAATTAATAACTGAGAAGGTCTTGTCCCTGTACCTTTCTCTGCAAGGTGTTTCAGGTGATGAGGCTGTATGGACTGGCTTGGAGAACACATACACAAAAGGCATGGAGAGATGAGCCAAAATCCAGAGCTGATGTAAGCAATTCCTCACTGTAACACTTAGGTGGTATGCTGGTATCTGGTGTGGTAACGTGTTTCTCATAGACTTGAAGGTTCAAGGTGTTACACAGCACAAAAACAGACCCTTCAGCCCATCTTGTCCATGTTGAACAAACGATCTATGCTTATCCCACTTGCCTGCGCTTGGCCCATATTCCTCTATAACAGGCATTCCAGCCTGGGCTCCACGTACCCCGTGCTTAATGGTACTGGTCCATGGTGTAAAAATGGTTGGGAACCCCTGCTCCTTTCCTATCCATGAATCTGTCCTATAAACGTTGTAACTGTTCCAGCCTCTACTATCTCCTTTGGCAGCTTGCTCCCTCTACCTACAATTTTCTGTTTGAAAAATTTTACCCTTAGGTCAGGTCCTCTTTAAATCATTCCATCTCACCAATGCCCCTTTGTTTAGACACCCCAATCCTGGAAAAAAGACAGCGACCATCAAGTCTATCTATATCCCATGTAATGGTATGAACTTCTATCTGGTCACCATTCTCCTTTAGTCCAGGAAAAATACTCCTAGCCTATCTAGTCTCACCTATAACTCAAATCATCCAGAGCCACCAAAGTTCACGTGCATCTTTTCTGCAGCCTCTCTAGCCTAATCACAAACTTACATAGTGCAGTGACCAGAAGTGCGCACAATAGTCCAAGGGCAATCTGACTAATGATTTGAATGACTCTAGTATCACAGCCCAATTTCTATCATTCTTATTGCCTTGCTTTACTGTGTCACATACAGATCAGTCCCCAGTGCCAATGAAAGCATGAATGAAAGGACCTATCTTCACAGAAATCACAATGTATGACTCCGAGTGTAACACACACAAAGTGCTGGAGGAACTCAGCAGGTCAGGCAGCATCCATGGAGAGGAATAAAGAGTCAATGTTTTGGGCTGAAGCCCTGCATCAGGACTGATCCTGATGAGGGGTCTCGGCCTGAAATATTGACTTGTTTTTCCTCTCCATAGATGCTGCCTGACCTGAAGAACTCCTCCATCACTTCATGTATGTTATTCTGGATTTCCAGCATCTGCAGAATCTCATGTGTTTACAGTTTTTTTGAAGATGTGAACACTATTGGCAAATACAGTTTATTCCTAATTCTCTTCGAGCTGAGGAGGTACTTAAGAATCAGCCACAAAATGTTGGTATACATGTGTATGGTTAGATAACAATAAGTTTGAACTTAATATATCTGGAGTCATATATAAGGCTACACCGGGCACGTGTGATAGATGTCCTTCACAGACAGTTCTCACCTCATCAGGTCCAGGAACAGTTATTACCCTTCAACCATCAGGCTCCTGAACCAGCATGGACAACTTCACTCACCTCAACTCTGAACTTATTGGACCCACTTTCAAGGACTCGACAACTCATGTTTTTAGTTTTTTTTGTATTTGCACAGTTTGTCTTCTTTGAAGATTGTTTTTTTCTCTCATTCTTTGTGTGTAGTTTTTCATTGATTCTAGCACACTTCTTTGTTCTACTGTGAATGCCTGCAATAAAATGAATCTCAAGTATAGGGTGACATATACAGTACATACTATGATGAAAAAGATTTCTTTGACTTTGAGAATCCAGAAGTTTCAAGATCACAAGTTCAGCTTTCTTGCCTAAATGTTAAATTTCAAAATTGTTTTATGATTTAAATTTAAATTCTCCAGCTTCCATAGTGGGATTGGAACCCTTTAAATCAAAACTCCTCAACTCCAGTTACTATGACTGATAACTTAAGCACCCTTCAATTATCCAAATAGATATGCCCACCGTTAAAACCCATACCTGCAACTGTCCAAGCCCAAAGCTTTGCGATTCCCTCCCATAACCTCTCTGCCTATTTTCTTCTTCCTTTAAGATTCCTTGAAAGTTACACCATTAAATGCCCAATAATATCCAAATATTAGACCATAAGATATAGGAGCAGCAGAATTAGGTCATTCACCCATTGAACCTGCTCCACCATTTCATTGTTTTTCCCTCTCAACCCCATTCTCCTGCCTTTTCCCCATAACCTTGGATGTTCTTACTCATCAAAAACTTATCAAACTCTGCTTTAAATATACCCAATGACTTCGCCTCCACAGTCATCTGTGACAAAGAATTCCACAAATTCACCACCTTTGGTTACAGAAATTCCTCTTCATTTCCTTGTATTCTGAAGCTGTGCTCTCTGGTCCTAGACTCCCTAACTATTGGAAACATCCTCTCCAGGTCCAATCTATCTAGGCCTTTCAATATTCTATAGGTTTCAATGAGATCCCTCCAAATTCTTCTGTACTCCAACATGTACTGGCCCAGAGCCACCATTTGTTTTTCACACATAAACTGTTCCATTCCTGGGATCTTTCTTCTGAACCTCCTCTGGACCCTCTCCAACGCCAGCACATCCTTTCTTAGATAAGGGGCCCACAATTGCTCCCAATACAATTGCTCAAGTAGTGTGAAGTTATGTTTTGTTTGAGAGTAGCTCTCCAAAGCTCTGAGATACGTTGTTGTGTCCACACTAATCAGGTCCTGAACTGACCTGCACAACCCCAATCCTACCTCACCAATGAATACTACACACCACTTCTTGCACGACTGGAATATCTTCTCTTGCACAGTTGTTTTTCTTCACTGTCTTGTATAAGTTGTGTATGACTCATGTTTCCTGTGTGTCTGAATCTATGTGTTGCTGTCAGTAAGTTTTCATTGTCCCTGTGGCTCACCATAATTGTGCACACAACCAAAAGAATCGACTGAACTGGACTTGTTTAGGGTGATACTTAAAATGGAAGTAAATTTTATTTTTATTAGTGAAGGAAAAGTGAAGAAGGCAAAACTGGTGTTCTCTAAAACAAAACTTTCCAGAGTGAAAGTGAATACGGGGAAGAACAACAGTGAAGAATATCCCAGAAAATTTTAGTGCCGAGCACGTGTATTCCTTATTGACTGGAGATCAATTCAAGGAACTGCACTCCAGTGAGATTTAAGCCGTGGCAGGTAAGTGTGTCTGAATAAAATAAAAAATCCATACATGGATAGAACATCAAATGATTTGTGTCAGCAAAGTTTAAATTCATTCTTGTAAAAATTGCAGCCATCACGTTTATTGCACACAGTTGCACCTGTAGGGGACAGGACACAGACAAAATCAGTGTTCAAACAAACAAGGGGTGGGTGAACCGAGAAGGTGACAAAAGCTGTAGATGTTTCCTTGACTTGTGAAGACAAAAAAGGTGAGTCCATAATTACAAGAGAGAGTCACCCATATATCCAGCAGGTAATCCGTTACCCAGAGAAGTTGAGAGAAGGTGAAATCTGCAGCCACAGGTAAATAGCAGAGACACAGTCAAGGTGAAGCTGGATTTTGGAGCCAGGAGTAGATGGAGTGGAGGTGGTGAGGGAACGGGATAGCAGTGGAAAGAGGCAGCTCATGTGAAGCATAAAGACCAGAATATATAAGCCAAAACCTGATGGCCTTTTCTCTGTACCGTCCATTCAAACGCAGTTCTGTGATTATCAGTTCTGTGAACACACAGCAGCGGTCAGTTCCGATCCTCGTCAAGTCTCTCAAAGCTTCCTGCACAGTGGAGGAGGGTTGGGGGAGGTGGGGAGTGTCCCCCTCGGACATTTCCATCAGCGGCTTCTCTCGCTCCCAGCGTTTCTTTAGCTCCCGTCTCTCCCATGATGGCACCCCCGTGCCATTGTTGCTGCCTTAGTTACTTTCCGTTTCCTTCACTCAGACCTCGCTGGTAGTCAGGAATCTCCTTACCTCCTGTGGGGCAAAACGACGGGTTTTGATACGGAAGGGAATAATTTCATCACCAGTACTGGCTGCCACTGCACCTCAAACCCAAATCCCTACCTCAAAACTCACCCTCGATCTCTTGGTTGAGACTCTCACCTGGGCCCCCGTGTTCCCTCTTAATGGTGAACATCCCATGGTATACTCCGTAGCAAAGTTAAAGAGTGGCTAAATGTTTTGGATTCTCGCTATCCCGCAAGTCAACATCAATAAAATAATACTAACTGGTATTGCCCCATGCTGTTTGTGGGAGCCAGTGACGTGCAAAATAGCTGTCATACATCCTGACATTATAATTCATAATTGACTCTAAAGTGGTGTGGAAGCTCAAGAATCTGTGAAATGAGCATTTTGAACACAAACCTCTCCCTTTATCAGCAAGGCAGCTAGCTCAGAGAATTTTCGCGCTGAAGTAATCTGATGTGACAATATACTCACTAACTAAAGTGTCTTTGTGCATCTCACCAGATCACTGCATAAGTGTACAATGCCCACCAGCTCACAGAGATTTAGGAACAAGAGCTTTTTCCCAAAAGGAAATCATCTATTTTAGGATACATGGCAAGAACTGTTTGCCTGGTCCAGTACTGTATTGTGAAGACACTCCTTGTAAAATGAGTTTGGTGGGTAACTGGAAAAATAATGTTAGTGCCGAGAGGTTGTGTGTTGGTGATAATGCACGTGATCTGAAATTTAAGCAGGGAAGTTACTGTTAGACACAAACACAAGAAAGTCTGCAGATGCTGGAAATCCAAAGTAACACACACTGAGGAACTCAGCAGGCCAGGCAGCATCTATGGAAAAGAGTAAACAGTTGACGTTTTGGGCCAAGACCCTTCATCGGGACAGTCACTTGTTAGCTTCAAGCTTATCGGAAGAGCCTTAATGTGTAACAAGCACGAGACACAATAATATACTGTACATCTGGCTAAGGGCAAACTGGAAATCAGTAAAATGATAACCTCTGGCTTGGGTCAGGTTTGGATTGACCATGGTCAGGAGCGGACAGGTTTCAACTTTGCATCTCACCTCCCAGGGATGAACAAGTCCGATCACCATTCACTATTCAAGAGGGAGCTGCACTACATGAGATCAACCTTTGCTGTGCCATGGAGAACAAGCTGCAGCTGTGAAAGGAGAGACTGAACAACCAAAAGACCCTCCATCAGGACATCTAGGCCTGAGACGTTGCATGTTTATTCCCCTCCATAGATGCTGCCTGACCTGCTAAGTTCTTCCAGCATTTTATGTGTGTTACTGTAGATTTTCCATGTCAGCAGAATCTCTCGTGTTACTCATTTAAATGGGACAATCCGCAAGGTAATATTGAACCTCTAGGTGGAACACATTGGAATATTGTGTTCAGTTCAGGTTGCTTCATTATAAAAAGGATGTGGAAGCTTTAGGGAGGGTTCAGAGAAGATATATTAAGATGCTCCCTGGTCTAAAGACTAAGACTCATGAGGAATGGTTGAGTGAGCTAGGACTATTCTCTTTGGAGCAAAGGAGGATGAGAGGTGACTTGATAAAGGTGTACATACAAGATGATAAGAGGCATAGATCAAGTGGGCATCTTGCCCAGGGCAGAAATGACAAATAAAAGGCCACATAATTTTAAAGTGATTGGAGGAAAGTACAAGGGGAGGGTGTCAGAGATAAGTTTTTATTACACAGAAAGTGTTTGATACTTGGACATCATGCTTGGTGATGGAGGCAGATACAGTACATCTGGAACATTTACAAAAATTGTAGAGGGCACATGAATGATAGAAAAATGGAGGGATAAGTAGAAGGGAAGAGTTAGACTGATCTTAGAGTAGGTTAAAACGTCGGCACAACATCATGACTGAAGTTTGCACTGTGCTGTCTCATATATATATATATATAAAACATGTTGGAGGAACTCAGCAGGCCAGGCAGTATCTGTGGAAAAGAGTAAACAATCAACATTTCTGACCAAGACCCTTCATCGACCCAAAACATCGACTGTACTTTTTTCCATAGATGCTGCCCGGCCTGCTGTGTTCCTCCAGCATTTTGTGTGTGTTGCTTGGAATTCCAGCATCTGCAGATTTTCTCTTGTCTGTGCTGTAATATTCTATGTTCTAATCAGCAACCCGGAGTTCTATTCATAAATTAATAGGGTCTCTGAGATGAACCAGTAAAGTTTCTAGCTACAATTTTTTCTCGGAAGTGGGTCCTATCGCACTGACTTAGTATTGTTAATGGAGAATGGAGAGACACACACAAAATGCTGGGGGAACTCATGTTAGGCAGCATTTATGGAGGGAAATGAACAGCTGACATTCTGGGCTGGTGCACAGGGTAGAAGAAGGTGGTGGGAGGGGAATAATGTTCAATGTTCTATATAAAGGCAACAAGGGTCATCACATTTCAAAATGTCTTCATAATTGTACCTTAAATTACATGGTGATATTATTTCGGAGGATCTTTCTCAGGACTAGCATGTAAGTGCCATTGCGAAGAAAGCACAGTAGTACCTCTACTTCCTTAGGAGTTTGTGGAGATTAGGCATTACATCCAAAAATTTGACTAACTTCTAAAGATGTGTAGTGCAGAGTATATTGACTGGCTGCATCACATCCTGGTATGGAAACACCAATGCTCTTGAATGGAAAATCCTACAAAAATTAGTGGATATGGCCCTGCCGACAGCTGAGCACATCTAATAGAGCACTGTTGCAGGAAAGCAGCATCAGAAACACCCCCCACCCAGGTCGTGCTCTCCTCTCACTGCTGCCATCAGGGAGAAGGTACAGGTACAGCACTCACACCACCAGGTTCAGGAACAGTTGCTACCCCTCAACCATCAGGCTGTTAAACCAGAGGGGATAACATAAGAACATAAGAAGTAGGAGCAGGAGTCGGCCATCTGGCCCAGCCAGCCAGCTCCGCCATTCAATAAGATCATGGCTGATCTGACCATGGACTCATCTCCACCTACCAGCCATTTCCTCATAACCTTTAATTCCCCTACTTTACAAAAATCTATCCAACCTTGTCTCAAATGTATTTACTGAGGTATTCTACACTGCTTTTTTTCAGAGAATTCCACAGATTCACCACTCTCAGGGAAAAACAGTTCCTCCTCATCTCCGTCCCAAATCTATTCCCCCAAATCTTGAGGCTATGTCCCCTAGTTCTAGTCTCACCTACCAGTAGAAATTAGTTTCCTGCCTCTATCTTATCTATCCCTTTCATGATTTTATATACTTCTATAAGATCTCATCTCAAACTTCTGAATTCCAGCGAGTACAGTCCCAAGCGATTCAATCTCTCCTCTTGTGGTCTAACCCCCTCATCTCTGGAATCAACCTGGTGAACCTCCTCTGTACTGCCTCCAAAGCAAGTATATCCTTCCTCAAGTAGGAGACCAGAACTGCGTGCAGTGCTCCAGGTGCGGCCTCACCAGTACCCTGTACAGTTGCAGCATAACCGCCCTGCTCTTAAATTCAATCCCTCTCATAATTGCCAGCATTCTATTTGCCTTCTCAATAGCCTGCTGCACCTGCAAACCAACCTTTTGTGATTCAGGCATAAGCATTCCCAAGTCCCTCTGCACAACAGCATGCTGCAATTTTTTACCATTTAAATAATAATCTGCTCTTTCATTTTCATAACGTCACTCAAGTTCACTTACCCCATCTTTTACCCCATTTTCCCCCCACCAATTATGAAGACTTACCCCATCACTGAAATGCTTCCACAACCAATGGACTCGCTTTTAAGGATTCTTCATTGCACATTCTCAATATTTATTATTTACTTATTCATTATTATTTCTTTTTGTATTTGCACAGTTTGTTGTCTTTTACACACTGGTTGAACACCCAGGCTGTGTGGTCTTTTAATGATTCTGTTATGGTTATTATTCTATAGGTTTATTGATTATGCCCGCAAGAAAATGAATCTCAGGGTTATATATGTTGACATTTATGTACTTTGATAATAAATTTACATTGGAATTAGATATTGTAACCAGCAGTAAACTTTAAGAATTGTAGGTGACAGAGACTCAGTGAAATCTGTGATGTGGTGATTACAAAGAGCATAGACAGAAGGTACAAAGAAATCAATTAAAATTTTAAGACAGATACTGATCAGTTGCCTATAATCGAAAAGCTGTTAAACTATCCATCTCCCATCACCACGGGTATCTGCCAATTAAAGTGCATAGATTTTTATTGAAAGGCGGGGGTAGGTGAGCATTTTAACACCTTGACTTTGGACTACCCATCCTGTCGTACGAAACCCTCCAGTCTGTGGAATCACATGCAACCGTGACTACTGCTGTTGGGATGCACAGTCTGTGACAGATATGCAAATCCTGCTCCCAGCATCCGCACTGTGTCAAGTAGCGATAACATGTCTGGAAGGGAACAGTTCACAGATTTTAATAATTCTCCTGGTCTAAACTCTGATTTTCTACAGCGGCAGCTGAATTAAATTTCACAGCTGAATGGGAGTTTCAACACTGTCATTTCCATTCCCATTTTCTCCACAATGGTTAATACAATCCATTAAACCCTGCTGCAGAAGCTGTTTATCCATGTATCTCACTGCATTTCAATGGCTCTATAGTAATACCACGTAGACTGGGATTAAACGAACCAACACTCAAATCTACAGTGTAAGGAACTTCTTCACGCAACCTCTACAGACAATCAGAAAGAGAGAGTCATCGCAGAATAAGTACAATTAGACTTCGACACTTTGATTCTTAGTTTGTAAAGTAGTGGATTACGTATTCCGAAATCGAGGATACCAGAGACTGACTTCATATTCAAAGAAATATTCCTCAATGGAAAATCCTACAAAATATAGTGGATACGACCCAGTAAACCACAGAAAAAGCCCTCCCCACCATTGAGCACATCTATATGGAGCATAGGACAGGAGTAGCTTACATCTTCAAGGGCCCCTACCATCTAGGCCATGCTCTCTTCTCACCGCTGTCAGTGGGAAGGAGGTACAGGAGCCTTAGGTCCCACACCACCAGGTTCAGGACATTATTATGCTTCAACCATCAGGATCACCAGCATGGATAGCTTCACTCTCCTCAATGGTGAAATGAATCCACAACCTATCAATACACTTTCAAGGACTCTACAACCCTTTTCTCAATATCAATTAATTCATTCATTCATTCATTTGCTTGTTTGTTCTGTATCTGCACAATTTGTCATCTTTTGCATATTGGTTATTTGTTTGGCTTTGTGTACAGTTTTTCATTGACTCTATTGTGTTTCGTTGTAACTATGCAAATACCTGCAAGAGAGTGAATCTCAGGGTGGTACATGGTGACACACTGTGTATGCCCTTTGATAGCAAATTTCCACTTAATGCTCTGCCCGTCATAAAAAGCATCCTCCCCTCCACAGACTGTGTCTTCACTTCCTGCTGCCTCGAGAAAGCAGCCAACATATTCAAAAACCCCAGCTACTCTAGATAGATAGATAGATAGATAGATACTTTATTCATCCCCATGGGGAAATTCAACTTTTTTCCAATGTCCCATACACTTGTTGTAGCAAAACTAAATACATACAATACTTAACTCAGTAAAAAAAAATATGATATGCATCTAAATCACCATCTCAAAAAGCATTAATAATAGCTTTAAAAAGTTCTTAAGTCCTGGCGGTAGAATTGTAAAGCCTAATGGCATTGGGGAGTATTGACCTCTTCATCCTGTCTGAGGAGCATTGCATCGATAGTAACCTGTCGCTGAAACTGCTTCTCTGTCTCTGGATGTCTCTGGCTATCTTTCTTCTCCTTCCACCTTAACTCAGGTAAAAGATGAAAAAAAACCTTGTAATCACTTACCACCAGGCTCAAGAACAGCTTCTATCCTGATGTTATAAGACTCTTGAGCAAACATCTTGTGAACTTCTGATCTGCTTTCTGTTTTGTCTTGGCCCTTGAACCTTATTGTCCACCCACACTGTACTTTCTCTGTAACTACAACATGACCTTCTGCATTCTGTTATTGATTTCCCCTTATATTACCCCATTGCACTTGTTTTGAAATTATCTGTATACATGGCTTGAAAAAACCAAGGCAATAATAAACCAATTACAATTAAGAGGCCAACCCTAATTACTGCTTATATAACCCATTGCCAAAGTATGGATGACTTTGCAAGAATGGACTTCAATCGTCTCCAGTAATGTCAATAGGTAGACAGTTCATTTGTATACCTAATGGACAGGGTCAGTGTTGACATCAAACAAAGCAGTGCAAATAGACCCACATTTATTCAAGCACAGTATCAAAAATTAAGGCATTATTTCCTTTCCTTGGATAAAGAAGTCTCTGTGGTGACCAACAAGGATTGTAAGAGGAAAGCATTACCTGCCATGTATTACCTGACTGCCAGCAAGACACAGTTCCTTCGGGAAAGGATGAGAGGCAGTCTGCAATCTTCTATGTGTTATGACCCAGCTCGTCACAAGATATTGCTGCTGGATTATCTGGGGGAGGTGGTGGGGATCTGCACTATTCATTGTTGAACAGACAGAATGGAGTGTAGGAAGGCTCTCTGAGACCATGGAGTGCGTTCCTAACTGGCTACATCACCATCTGGTATGGGGGAGTGGCCACTGCACAGGATCAAAATAAATTGCAGAAAGTTGTGAACTCAGTCAGCTAAGTAGGCACTACCTCAATACATTCCTTCTCCTCTTTTTACAGTTTCACTTAACTCTTTAAATATATGTATACATTGTTCATGGGTTCAATGTCCATTCAGAAATCGGATGGCAGAGGGGAAGAAGCTGTTCCTGAATCATTGACTGTGTGACTTCACGCATCTGTACCTCCATCCAGATGGTAGCAATGAGAACAAGGCATGACCTGGGTGATGGACGCCGCCTTTTTGAGGCATTGCTCCTCGAAGGTGTCGTGGATACTACAGAGGCTAGGCCCCATGAAGGAGCTGACTAAGTTTACAACTCTCTGCAGCCTATTTCGATCTTGTGCAGTAGCCCTGCCCTTCCATACCAGACGGTGATGTAGACAGTTAGAATGCACTCCACGGTACAAAATAAATCTAATTAAATCTATGTGCAATAGTTCCCATGGTGTCATAGTAATGAAATATCAGCAGCAGTATATTAAACATAGAACACTACAGCATGGTACGGACCCCTTGGCCCACAATGTTGTGCCAATCTCTATAAACCTACTGCAGGAATATCTAACCATTCCCTCCACACAGCCCATAACCATCCATTTTCTTACATCCATGTCCTTTTATATGAGTCCCTTAAAGATCTCTGATGTATTGTACTGCTTGGTTATAGTGACATGTGATCTCGGGATATGCAAGAACAGACTAACAAAAAAATACTTACTTCACGAATCTCAAAGCATTAGCGGTTCATGCCCTGAGGACTACTGTGACCAGAGTGGTGCATGTGGCATTACGTCCAACTACATGTTTCCTACATGCAAATTCCTGAAGTGCTCCTTAGCTTTTGTTTGGGATGGTACAGCAGCAGAGCAGTTACAGTGCCAGCCTTGATCAGTGATCCAGATTCAGTTTCCACCACCGCCTGGGAAGACTTGGCATGTTCTCTCTGAAACCACGTGGGTTTCCTCCGCATGCTCTGGTATTTTCCCACATTCCAAAGGCATACAACTTAGGGCTAGTGAGTTGCGGCATGCTATGTTAGCATCAAAGGCATGGCCACATTTGTGGGCTGCACAGCACAAACCTCGCTGATTTGGTATGATCACATTTCCCTGTGTTTCTCCCACCCGGCACTTATCCCTGCAAGCGCAAATGCTACACCTGTCCCCACACCTCCCCCATTACCACCATTCCGGGCCCCAGACAGTCCTTCCAGGTGAGGCAACACTTCACCTGCAAGTCTGCTGGAGTCGTCCATTGCATCCGGTGCTCCCGGTGTGGCCTCCTCTACATCGGCGAGACCTGACGCAGATTGGGGGACCGCTTCGTCGAGCACCTATGCTCCATCTGTCACAATAGACAGGACCTCCCGGTTGCCATCCACTTCAACTCTGCCTCTCATTCCCATCTAGATATGTCCATACATGGCCTCCTCTACTGCCATGATGAGGCCAAACTCAGTTTGGAGGAGCAACACCTCATCTACCGTCTGGGTAGCCTCCAGCCTGGTGGTATGAACATTCAATTCTCCAATTTCAAGTAATTCCCTCCCCTCCCCCTTCCCCTCTCTCCCCTTTCAACTTTCTGCTTCTTTATCTCTACAGTTCTTTCATGGTTATCCCCTTCCTTTCCCCCCTTTATCTTTCCTCTGATTGGTTTTCCACCTGGCGCCTCTAGGCCCTACCCCCTCCCCTATCTCTATTACTGGGATTTGGCCCTCTCTTCCCCTCCATTCCTGATGAGGGGTCTCGGCCCGAAACGTTGGCTACTCTTTTCTCACGGATGCTGCCTGACCTGCTGCGTTCTTCCAGCGTTGTGTACGTACTCCCATTTCCCTGTATATTTTGATATGCAGTACAGTGCAAAACTCTTAGGCACCCTTGATTTTTTTTATAAGGTTTCAGATGGTATGGCTTCCACAGAGCCCTGACCTCAACATCATCGAGACTGTCTGGGATTACCTGGAAAGACAGAGACAAAGCCAAAGTCTGCAAAAAAAGTGTGGCAAGTACTCCCAGATGCTTGGAACAACCTACCAGCCGATTTTCCTATAAAACTGCACAACAGTCAGTGTACCTAAGAGAATTAATGCAGTTTTAAAGGCGAAGGGTGGTCACACAAAATATTGATTTGATTTACTATTCTTTTTACTGTTTATTGCTCTTTCTAGTAATTTTTTTGATATTAAGAAACTTCTCATTTCATTATTTTTGAAAGCATTTTCACTTTACAGGGTTGTTTTACATGTACCTAAGATTTTGCATAGTACTGTACATGTGACAAAAAAAGCCAATCTTTCTTTTCCATATTTAGACCTCATCTTGAGATCAGCAATTTGTTTTATTCAATGTTAACTTGAAGACCTGCCAGTTATTAATAATGATAATCAGTCACGCATGTTGAAGTTACTGAATAAATATTGAATTTTATTTGTTCAGATTATAGGGGATTCGGGCATCATTAACAAGGCCAGAGTTTATTGTCCATCCTTAATTGCCCCTGTGAAAGTGGTGAGGAGCCACCTTCTTGAACCACTGAAGTCCTTCTGGTGAAGGTATTCCCATGATGGTGGAATCTGGAGCAGCAAGCAATCTGCTGGAGGAACTCTGAGGGTTGAGCAGCATCTGCAAGGGGAAAGGAATTGTCAACATTTCAGGATGAAACCCTGCAAAAGGACACAAATATTGCCCAACTTGCTGAATTTGTCCAACAGATTGCTTTGATTTAGAGATACAGGCCCAACGAGCCCACATTACCCAATTACCCCTCATGTGACCAATTAACCTACTACCCCGCACGTGTTGGAACATGTGAGGAAACCGGAGCACTTGGAAGAAACCCACGTGCTTACAGACTCTGTCCAGACAGAGGCAGATTTGAACTCTGGTCACTGGTGCTGTAATGGCATTATGCTATCATTTATGCTCTTCTCAAAACTACAGTAAGTTAACAACATATTTCATTGCTTGCCCATTGCCAGGGTGAGATTTGAGTTCAAGGGCAGAAGTTACTAGGTACTGGATGCTGACCCAGTAACTTAACCAATGGATGACCAAAGACAAGGTACTTCTGACAACTTATAAACCAATGGATGGATGCATGTCAACATGAGATACGTTACTAATAGTTTCTGCATATGAACATATGAGATCTTGAGGTAGCTTCATTGGGTGGATGAGTGAGGATGGTTTCTCTTGTGGAAATATCTCAAACTAGGAATCACTGTTAAAGAATAAATGATCAACTATTTAAGAAAGGTGAGGTAATTTTTTTCTTCTAGACGGTCACAATTTTTAAACTCTTTTTCTTATCCACCCTTGCACCTTTTGCCAGGAGTGTCCTCTGTTTACTAATCCTTTTTTCCACTGGAACTATACTCTCTACTAAGATGCTGAATCGCTTTGCGTATCGTTGATTGAATCTCCCCACATCCTTAAGGAGGATGAATATTTCTCTGATTTCACCAAGGAATTCATATCCAAACATTACAGAATCAGAAACGGGTTTAATGTCACTGGCATATGTCGTGAAATTTGTCGTTTTGCTAAGGCAATAAAATCGCAATACATAATAATAAAACACCTATAAATTACAATAAGAAATTTGTCTTCAAATAAATTAAGTAATTAGTACAAAAATAACAAAAAAAATTGAGGTAGTGTATATGGGTTCATTGTCCCTTTAGAAAACTGGTGGCAGAGGGAGAGAAGCTGTTCATAAAATGTTAAGTATCAAGCTCCTGTACCTCCTTCTTGTCAGTAAAAATGAGAAGAGGGCAATGTCCCGGATCAGTCTCTGTGCAAGTCAATCCCTCAAGGACCCAACTTAATACTCCAGCTGTGGCTGACTGATTGAGGTTTATTATATCTTCTCCACTGTTGGATTGGACTGTAAACTCAGTGGCCACTTTATTAGGTACACCTGTACCCCTGCACGTTCATGCAAATATCTAATCAGCCAATTGTGGCAGCAACTCAATACATAAAAGCATGTTGGTTCAGCTGTTTTTCAGACCAAACATCAGAATGGGGAAATGTGATCTAATTGACTTTGACCATGGAATGATTGGGGTGGATTGAGCATCTGAGAAACCGCTGATCTGATTTCAGGCATAATAGATGAGAGTTTACAAAGAATGGTGAGGAACATAGAATACTTTACGGTGAGTGGCAGTACTGTGGACAGAGACTCCTCGTTAATGAGAGAGGTCAGAGGAGATTGGCCAGATTGGATTCAAGCCGACAGGAAAGTGACAGTAGCTCAAATAATCACATGTTACAACAGCGGTGTACAGAAGGGCAACGCTGAACACACACTCAGATGCCTCTTTATCTGATACTGTATATTGGAAATCTAATAACATGGCCACTGAGTGTATAATTGTTATTTTTCATGGAGTTTAACTTTCTTAACTTGCTCGTTTGTATATTTATAATTGTCTATATACATGTAACTGTTCAGTGTGTTTTTAGTGTTTGCAGTCGCCTTTGAATCTTTCTAGAAACTTCTTAGTTTTTAAAGGCGGGTATTGTAACTCCCAAACATTAAGCTAATTTGAAGCAAAATAATGGGGGCCTAGAAGAACGGGTCTTAGTTTGTTCTTTCCTTCAGCAAGTCGTCATGTACGATGTGTAGCGTCATAATGTATGCAATTCACATATTTTACATAAAACCCATAATTAATTATTTAAACAAACAAGAATGCTTAATCTGTAGGGTAAACTAACCTGTCACACGACGATCAAAATTTCAAATATGCAACAGATATCACATTACTTGAATAGGGCTGACTTACTGGTTAATTTAAGCACTGGAATTTGAATGGAATTTGCTGTTTTCAGCAATCTGGTATAAGAGGACCAAATCACATTGATACCCTTTGTCTCTTTGTCCCTGTGTTCCCCTTGCCATTGGGCTCTGATTTTGCTATCTTCCCCTTTCCCTCGATTCTTTCTTCTTGTCATTAATAAAAACGGCGATAAGCAACAAGCTTTATGCCTCATTCTTGACTTCTAAAGAACCTCGGATCAAAAACATCCTGACTCAACACTGCTTTAGGTTAAGAGCATCCCTCACTACCAAAGCAGATGTAATGCTTTGCTTTTTTCATCTCTGACATACTGGTACAAAGACACGGCATTGCTCTCCCATTCACCCTAGCAGAGTAAATACTGTCTCAATAGTCCATTGCTCATACATTACTGTGCAAAAGTCTTAGGCACATATACATAGCTAGGATGCCTAAGGCTTTTGCACAGTACTGTACTTATCAATGTGGAGTGGTGAGAGTTTGTAAATCACGCGGGAGCAAAGGGTGTTGGGAATGGCAAGGGTGGAGCGTCTGGAGGAGGGGTGTGGGACAAGTGAATAGAAGGAGTGTCAGCACAGAAGGTACCACGGGTGCAGATACGCCCTGTCCAGGCAAGGTCAAGGTTATTTGATACCAAACAATTGGTTTACAGATCATTACGGAATTCTCCCTGGTGCTCCCTTCCACTCTCCCTCCCCTCTCCCTTCCACTTTCCCCACCCCTCTCCTTTCCCCCTTCCCCAACCATGATTCCCCTCTCCTTGCCTCCTTCCCACTCTCAGCCCACAAGAGGCCCATATCAGAATCAAGTTTATCATCACTCACATACAGTATGTTATGAAATTTGTTTTTTTTTGTGGTAGCAGTACAGTTCCATACATAAAATTATTACTGTCTGTGCAAAAGCCTTTTATATATATATCTACCTATAGGGTACCTATAGGCACCCTAGCTATATATACCTGCCCAAGACTTTGCACAGTACTGTATGCTTAATTTAATTGCTAAATTCACAAAAACAGATTGATTAATGTTGAAATCCAGAGACTAGAATGACTTCTTAAATTCAGAGTATAAAACTGAATGTGGAATTAGAATTATAAGAACATTATTAGTGACAGTGGGATTACTTCATTGTACATAACTAAAGATTTTCAAATTTTAAGTGAGGTGCTTTGTAAAATGGCTGAAAACAACTGGTTCCATTTACATGGTGCAGGTCAAGGAACAAAATAAAATGTGTCACCTCTCAATCTTTTCTATTTTAAAAACAAAGAATACAGTCATTATCCACTGCTGTGTGTCAGTTTGAAATACCGAGATCTGTGCTGACACCAGGGTTCTTATTTTACTTGGAACAGGTCTTTATGGCCCAACGAGCTGCACTGCCTATTTAACCCTAGCCTCAGCACAGGGCAATTTACAATGAACAATTAACCTACTAATTGGAACGTCTTTGGACTGTGGGAGGAAACTGGAGCATGGAGAAAACCTATGCAGTTCACCGGGAGAAAGTGCAAAGTTCTTACAGACGGTTCCAGAATTGAACTCTGAACCTCAGAAATCCCTGAACTGTAATAGAACCACACTATACACAACACTACCATGGCACAACTTTTTACTTCCCTGTCTCCAGTGTTTTTAGAACAGCATAAAACCTTCAAAGTTATCTGTGAATCCCTCTGGTCTTAACCTCCATTTATCATCAGAAGTAACCCAAGACATGAGTCTTCTCTAGAATTCTTCTGGGAGGGTTGACAAAGGAACTCTCCGGAACCAGATTAGCTATTACAATACTTCAATTCACTGTCTCCCCCCGCTATCCAAGACATATTCTCTTCTTGCTGCTGCCTCAGGACTCACACCTCAAGGTTCAGGAACAGTTATTACATCTCAGCCATCAGGCTCTTAAGCAAAAGGGGATAACTTCACTCACCCCATCACTGAACTGCTCCCACAACCCATGGACTCACTTTCAAGGACTCTTCATCTCAGATTCTTGACATTTATTGCTTATTTTATTATTATTAATATTTTTCTCCTTTTGTATTTGCACAGTTTATTGTCTTTTGCACACTGGTTGTCTGTCTATTATGTTTCTTTGTACTTACTGTGAATGGCTGCAAGAAAACGAAGCTCAGGGCTGTATATGGTGACA
This sequence comes from Hemitrygon akajei, assembly GCF_048418815.1. Classification (NCBI taxonomy): domain Eukaryota; kingdom Metazoa; phylum Chordata; class Chondrichthyes; order Myliobatiformes; family Dasyatidae; genus Hemitrygon; species Hemitrygon akajei. Next base: position 34,600,038 of record NC_133138.1, on the reverse strand, counting down.
TATATGTACTTTGATAATAAGTTTACTTTGAAGTTTGACTATAGTTTCAGCTGCACAACTGATACAGGTATTTTTCCCTTTAGATTTTTCTCTTCAACAAACGTACTCAGAAGCACAAAGGAAGAAAAGGATCTTTACACAAAGCACTGGTGGAGCTCAGCAGTTCAGGGCAGCATCTATGGAGCTAAATGGACAGTCAGCATTTTGAAGGTTCTCGACCCAAAATATTGACTGTCAATTTCTCATCACAGATGCTGTCTGAACTGTTGGGTTCCTCCAGCACACTGTGTGTTGCTTTGGATTCCAACATCTGCGGTCTCTTGTATCTCTACAAATGAAAAGGATGACTGGGCCACTTGGCCCCTCAAACCTGCATCAAGACTATAAGGCACAGGGCAGAATTAGGCCACTTGGCCCATCGTGCCTGCTCCACCATTCTATCATGGCTGATTTATACATACATTGGCTGAAATGCCTGTGTCTCCTCTCTTCTCCTGTCCGTAGTAACAGTTAAACTGCCATCTACCTCCCACATCTTTATTCTCACCCACTATTTTTTCAACCCACATCGATCCTTTGGTCTTTTGTTGTCAAAGTACAGATTCTCACAAATACAAGAATCCATCATCACAAAGCCTACATTTTCCCCCGCTCTTTCTTTGTTATACTCTTATATAACTTTAAAAATTTAATTTAAAAATATCTAATCTTCAAAATTTGCTGTTTGACAGCTCTGAAGGTTACAGGGCAGTGTGTTTAAAATGATTCATAATGTAAAGCTCTGATTAAATAAATGTTCGCTAATCCTCCCTCAGCCTTGGTCAGGTACGTTGCGCTCTTGTATGGCGTCGTGGGTTCAAATTTCTCTGAACAGATGCAATTCAGGTGAAGAATTCTTGTGAAGTATGGAGAGAGTACTGTTGCCAATAAGGTAGTAGCAACCCAGGATTTGTTATTGAACGACAGTTAAGACGCAGCCATGTCACTGTGGTTCTAGAGTCACAGATTGACGAGACTAGATATTTTAAAGGAATCTATTCGTAGTTTTCTGCTTATTATTACATTATAAAAAAAGAAAAAAATTAATTAGCTGTATTTAAAAACCTCAGTGGGATTTGAACTCATGGTGCTTGTTAAAAAGCCCAAGTCTCTGGATTATCAGCTTAATAACATAACCACTAGCCTATTGTTCCTATAAAATTAACCTTGTTAAGGCAAGGTATTAAATCTGGACTTTTCTCGGCATTAATGTTAGCATTCCAAAAATAAAGATTAACTTTGTTTGTCACATGTACATCGAAACATACAGTGAATTACGTCATTTTATGTCAAATCAAATCAGCGAGGATATAAGTGTCACCATGCTTTCAGTTCCAACATAATGTGTCCTTAACTCAAAAACTCCAACATGTAAGACATTGGAATGCATGAGGAAACCAGAGCACCCACAGGAAACCCATGTGGTCAATGGGAGAATGTACAAACTTCTTACAGGCATATAACAAAGCAAAAATTAACGGGAAAATAGAAGATTGGGGAGATTTTAAAAACCTAGAGACCATAAGACCATAGGATTTAGGAGCAGAAATAGGCTATTCAGCCCATCGAGTCAGCTCTGCCATTCAATAATGGGCTGATCCAGTCATCCCTACTACCCTGCTTTCACCCCATACCCTTTGATGCCCTGGCTAATCAAGAACCTCTGCCTTACATACACCCAATGACTTGGGCTCCACAGCCGCTTGTGGCAACAAATTCCACAGATTTACCACCTTCTGACTAAAGTAATTTCTCCACATCTCAGTTCTAAGAGAAAGCATCTAGAAGAGTCAGGGAATCTGAGAAGAGAAACAGGGAAAAGATGAAATATGAAAGCAAGCTAGCAAACATTGTCAAAGAGGATAGTAAAAGCTTCTTTAAGTATGTAAAAAATAAGAGAGATGAGAGTGGATATAGGGCCACTAGAAAATGAGGCCGGAGAAATAATAACGGGGGAAAAGGAGATGGTAGACAAACTAAATGAGTATTTTGCATCAGTCTTCACTGTGGAAGACACTAGCAGTGTGCCAGATGTTGAAGGGTGTGAGGGAAGAGAAGTGAGTGCAGTTACTATTACAAGGGAGAAGGTGCTCAAAAAGCTGAAAGACCTAAAGGTTCATTAGTCACCCTGAACCAGATGAGCTGCACCCCAGGGTTCTAAAAGAGGTCGTGGTTGAAATTGTGGAGGCATTAGTAATGATCTTTCAAAAATCATTAGACTCTGGCCTGGTGCCTGAGGACTAGAAAATTGCAAATGTTACTACACTATTAAAGAAAGGAGGAAGGCAGCAGAAAAGAAGTTATAGACCAATTAGTCTGCTCTCAGTGGTTGGGAAGATGTTGAGTCAATTGTTGAGGATGAGGTGATGGAGTACTTGTTGACATACTACAAGATGTGACAAAGTCAGCATGGTTTCCTTCAGGGAAAATCTTGCCTGATGATCCTGTTGGATTTCTTTGAGGAGATTACAAGTAGGATAGATAAAGGGGATGCAGTGGATGTTGTATATTTGGACTTTCAGAAGGCCTTTGACAAGGTGCCACACAAAGCTGCTTACCAAATTAAGAGCCCATGGTATTGCAGGAAAGATACTGGCATGGTTAGAGCATTGTCTGATTGGTAGGAGGCAGTGAGTGGGAATATAAGGACCTTCAAACAACAACACACACAAAATGCTGGTAGAACACAGCAGGCCAGGCAGCATCTATAAGGAGAAGCACCGTCGACGTTTCGGGCCGAGACCCTTCGTCAGGACTAACCGAAAGGAAAGATGGTAAGAGATTTGAAAGTAGTGGGGGGAGGGGGAAATGCGAAATGATAGGAGAAGTGGGGTGGGATGAAGCTAAGAGCTGGAAAGGTGATTGGCGAAAGTGATACAGAGCTGGAGAAGGGAAAGGATCATGGGACGGGAGGCCTCAGGAGAAAGAAGGGGGGGGGGAGCACTAGAGGGAGACGGAGAACAGGCAAACAATTAAATATGTCAGGGATGGGGTAAGAAGGGGAGGAGGGGCATTAACGGAAGTTAGAGAAGTCGATGTTCATGCCATCAGGTTGGAGGCTACCCAGCCGGTATATAAGGTGTTGTTCCTCCAACCTGAGTTTGGATTCATTTTGACAATAGAGGAGGCCATGGATAGACATATCAGAATGAGAATGGGATGTGGAATTAAAATGTGTGGCCACTGGGAGATCCTGCTTTTTCTGGCGGACCAAGCGTAGGTGTTCAGCGAAACGGTCTCCCAGTCTGCGTCGGGTCTCGCCAATATATAAAAGGCCACACCGGGAGCACCGGACACAGTATACCACTCCAGCCGACTCACAGATGAAGTGTCGCCTCACCTGGAAGGACTGTCTGGCGCCCTGAATGGTGGTGAGGGAGGAAGTGTAAGGGCAGGTGTAGCACTTGTTCAGTTTAAAATATAAAGACCTTTTCTGGATGGCTGCCAGTGACTAGCAATGATTTAGATGATGGAATAGGAAGCTTTGTTGCCAAGTTTTCAGATGATACAAAGATTGGTGGAGGCACAAGTAGTGTTGAGGCTGCAGAAGGACTTAGACAGATTAGGTGAATGGGCAAGAGATGGGCAAATGAAATAGAACATTGGAAAATGCATGGTCATGCACTTTGATAGTAGAAATAAATGTGCAGACTACTTTCTAAACAGGCAAAAAAAATCCAAAAATCTGAGATGCAAAGGGACATGGGAATTCTTGTGCAGAACACCCTGGAGGTTAACTTGCAGGTTGCGTTGGTGGTGAGGAAGGCAAATGCCATGTTAGCATTCATTTCAAGAGGTCTAGAATATAAGAGCAGGGATCTAATGCTGAGGCTTTATAAGACACTCGTGAGACCTCACCTTGAGTATTGAGAACAGTTTTGGGTTCCTCACCTGAGAAAGAATGTGCTGGCATTGGACAGAGTTCAGAGGAGGTTCACAAGCTGGGAATGAAAGGGTTATCATATGAGGAACATTTGATGGCTCTGGGTCTGTACTCGCTGGAACTTAAAAGGATGAGGGGGGATCTCACTGAAACCTTCCAAATGTTGAAAGGCCTAGATAGAGTAGATGTGGAAAAGATGTTTCCCATACTAGGGATTTCTAGGACAAGAGACCACAGTCTCAGGATAGAGGGGCTTCCATTTAAAACAGATGTGCGGAGAAATTTCTTGAGCTAGAGGGTGGTGAATTTGTGGAATTTGTTACCACTGGCAGCTGTGGATGTCAGGTTGTTGGGTGTATTTAAGGTGGAGCTTGATAGGTTCTTGATTGGACATGGGATCAAAGGTGACGGGGAGAAGGCCAGGGAGTGGGGCTAAGGAAAAAAAAGGATCAGCCATGATTGCACGGCGGTGCAGACTCGATGGGCCAAATGGCCTAATTCTATTCCTATGTCTTATGGTCACACAATTACCCCCATGTGACCAATTAATCTGCTAACCTGTACGTCTTTGGAATGTGGGAGGAAACCACATTTGCTGAAACACAGAGCATGCCAGCAGGAAGGCTAAAGACATGATAGCCTTCGTTGTAAGGAGTATGGGGACTAACAGCAGGGAAAATCTCATGCATTATAACAAGGCATTGGCAAGACCCTGGATTACTGCATATAATTTTGGCTTCCATTGAGAATGGCTGTTCCAATAATAGACTGTGCAGAGAAGTTTCATTAGCTTTTCACCTCAGACAAAATGTGGAAGTGGACATGCCAGGGGTGGTGATACAGGCAGATTAAGGGCATTTATAGAACATACATGGGCGACAGAAAATGAAGCGTTAGGATAGAAAAATGTAGGAGGAAAGGATCAGATTTATCTTGGAGTAGGTTAATAGTCAACACAACATCGTGAGTAGAAGGGACTGTACCACACTCAAATGTTCTATGTTCTATGATAAAGGAGCTCCAACTGCAGGCTGCATATTGTTAGATCTACATTTATTGACACAAGATTTTTCAGAAATCAACAACGAAGCATAGAAATCATGATTACCAACATCTAATTAAATGTTACAAGAAAGAAGAACAAATAAAGATGAGATAAAGGAAAAGAAAGGTCAGGGTAATTTCATACTCAGGATAATCAAAATTACTGATAACAATTAACTTATAAAACATGCAGATTAAGTGCTCAAAGTTTAAAATTCAAAGTTCAAAGTATTTTTTCTAATCAAATATATGTAACTATATACAACCCTGAGGTTCATTTTCCTGTGGGAATACTCAGCAAATCTATAGAATAGTAACTCTATAATAGTAATAATAGTAACAGGCTATAATAGCAATAATAGTAAGTTATAATAATAACAAGGTCAATGAAAGGTCAAGTGGAGTGCAGAAGATAAAAAACTATGCAAATACAAACATAAATAGATAGCAATAAATAACAAGAATGTGAGATAGAGAGTCCTTAAAGTGAGATCGTTGGTTGTGAGACCATTTTAATGATGGGGCAAGTGACCGAACTTATCCCCTTTTATTCAAGAGCCTGATGGTTGAGGGGTAGTAACTGCTCTCGAACCCGGTGGTGCAATTCCTGAGACTCTCTTTGTTTTATTTATTTTTTTATTGAGATACAGTGCAGAAAAGGTCCTTCCAGTCCTTTGAGCCACGGTGCCCAGCAATCCCCCAATTTAACCCTGGCTTAATCACGGGACAATTTACAACGCCCAATTAACCTACCATCCAGTACATCTTTGGACTGTGGGAGGAAACCCGACTGGTCACGGTGAGAACGTCCAAACTCTTTACAGGCAATGGCAGGAATTGAACCCAGCTCGCTGGCGCTGTAAAATGTTGTTCTAACCATTACATTACCGTGCTGCCCTTGTACCTGCAGAAAATCTGAGAAGCTTCCAGAAAAATCAGCTATAAATTACGGTAGCTATATTATAATAACTGGAAAATGTACTGAATGATTACATGAATATGGGTGATTGTATGAATATACTAGCAAGCATGGCAGAAGATAAACTATAAGGAAAGACAAATCTCAGGGTTGTATACCACATACATACTTTCATAATAAATGTACTTTGAATCTTTGAAATATTAGAAAAATAGAATTTCTATACCCTAACCCAACAATATGATGGGGACTTCCCCACATAATTATGAGAGGCAGCCATTTCGGACATCGCGAGCACACACTCAACATACAGGACTGCTTTAGTATTAAAATTAGACAAGCAATGCTTTGTTAAAGGGGCAGAGCTGAAACCTTTAAAACCTCACGTGATCTTTTTTTTACAGAAGCTGCTGTGAACTACAACACTGAGAAAATGGGGAGTACAGATCCGAGATTATTTCTCTGTTGGCACGCACCACACCAAGAGCAGGTCAGCACAAAGAAAGCGTACAAGGCCCTTTGCCATTCAGGGCTGAACAGCTACGTCAGCATCTCATGTACCAGAAGAGGCACTGGTTTAAAAATGAGTTCTTAAAGTAGGACGGATAGCTTTCCAATGAACATGATTACAGTAAAATAAATAGAACTATCATATCCAATTACACTTACATTTCAGTTTTCATTACATAATACAGTTGTAGGCTAGCGGGTTGGAAATATGTCTCTTCCAAATAAGGTGTTAGGCACTCTGTTCTTCCGTTAACCTGCATGTCACCCTTGGGCAAGGTGTAGCCCTTGCTTAGACCCCCAATCAGGGTCACATGAGACCATAGAATCAGGTGGTAGATGGTCGTATGAGCAGCTGGTGCATATTGCTGGTCCTGGTTAGGACACTGACACCAGACAGACAACCTCTGAAGTGTATTGATAATGGTTGGGGTCACCTGTCTTGTAAAGACACAGCCAAGAATCTGACAACGGCAAACCACTTCCGTAGAAAAATTTGCCAAGAACAATCATGGTCACATCATATGATATGGCACATAATGAATGAATGTAGCTGTAGTACTCAATACAATAAGCAGAAAACATTAATCAGAGTGCACTTGGTGTAACAAATGCAGTTCTGTTTGACCTGTTGTAGGACGACGCAGAGACTGTGCAGATGGTGCAGAGGAGGTTTACAAGTGCTGGATACTGCTTGGATCAGAGGGTATGTGCTCTGAGGAAAGGTTGAACAAACTTGGCTTGTTCTCCCAAACTTGGGGCTGATGAATCTCAAGGTTGTTTATAGTATAAATGCTTTGATACTAAATGTACTATGAACTTTGAATTAAAGCTTTGGAGGCTGAGGACAAAAGTTTTTTTTAAACTTGTGAAAGGCACACACACACACACACGCACGCACGCACGCACACACACACACACACACACACACACACACACAAAGCTGGAAGAACTCAGCATTCAGGCAGCAACTATGGAGAGGAATAAGCAGTTAACTTTTCACAATGAGGCCCTTCGTCAGGGGCATAGGTATTGTGGACAGTCAAAGTGTTTTCCCCAGGACAGACATGTCATACACCAGAGGACTTGCTTTTAAGGTTACAAGCAGGGTGAAATGACTGAAGGTGACATATGAGTGTTTTTTTTTATGAAGATAGAGCGGTGGGTGCCTGGAAGGTATGAACAGGGGCAGAAGTGGAAGGAGGCAGTTTGATGGAGTTTGAAAGGTTTTTAGATAAATATAAAGGCAATGGAGGGATACGGATGATACAAAGGAAGAGGATATTTAGCATACATTGAAATCAAGAGCGACAAAATATTATTCAGTCATGGGCATCACCGGCAACCAATTATTCTCAAGACGATGGTAGTGAATTGCTTTCTTATATCATAATGGCCCTTCTAAAAGAGCACTTCTATGGAAAAGGGAAGACCAGAATTTGGGCTCAATAATGTCAACAAACTTTGTCACAAGGATAATCTATAACACTTTGATTATTTACTTCTGGTAATCAATTATCAATTTTTGATAATTTATTACATTATTTATTTAATTCTGGTACCCCTGATGCAACCATTCACCAACTGGGAAGCGATATTTTTTGGAAACAGCCAACACAATAATCTCGACTTGAACCTAGATCTTGGTTTGCAGAATGCAATTATGGTTTTTATTTCAACTATATTCTGTTTTTGCTAAGGGTTATAATAAAAGCAAACACAAACATGCCTGTCAATGATTCTCAGTACTATCACCTTCAGTGGTGGACCAGAGCTGAAAGTTAGATGAACAGTGTTTTTTCTCAAATATGTAGCAATAAAAGTAGCTAATCACCAATATGAGCAACAAACAATCCATTGGACTGAACAGGAGCCTGAGTTTGTGAATCTCTGTAAGTCTGCTAGGGAAGTCACGGCCTGCTGTCTGTGTGGAGGCTGAGGCTGAAGTAGGAGTTAAAGGACGCTGGGAGAGAGGGAGGGAGGAATGGGGCTTGTTTCGCTGTTGTTGTTTTGTCAGTTGCAGTGTTTGGTGTTGTTCTGCTGAGCATAGTGGGCACGCTATGTTGATGTTGAAATGTGAGGTGAAACTTGCAGGTGTCCTCAGCACATCCTGGAGTGTGTTTGCTGTTCCGGTTTGACATGGCGCTGGTGAAGCACAGTGACGACTTGCTGGCAGCAAACACAACTATTAACTACTTTATCCACATTTCCTCAGAAATGATCACTGCAATCAATAGCCTGTAACTTCCTTTTTGGAGTTCATCTTTTGAACTGGCTGTACGACCTGGTATTTCAGCAGTGTGAACCGAAGTCTTGAGGTACGGGATGTCTGTTGTGCGGCGGATATGGGCCGATTCGAGGCGGTGGGCCCAGGCTTGAGATCAGGAAGGGAGCCAATGTTTGCCCATTGCTACAGCAGGCTTGGAGGAGATTCCAACTGGCAGAACAGAGGCAAGGTAGAGTCAAGACAGCGGAGTTCAGGCCAGAGAGTGTATCAAGCAGTAGAGCCACATCCAAGAGAGATGAACAACCTGGGGTTTGGCCTACTTAAGTACTAGGCCAGAGTGAAAAGGTTAGGGTATGGCTGGTAGGTCAATTGGTCATTGTAAATTGTCCCATGATTAGGCTAGGGTTAAATTGGGGGGATTGCTGGGTGGCATGGCTCTAAGGGCCAGAAGGGCCTATTTCACGCTGTGCCTCAATAAATAAATTAATTAAATAACACATGCCTCATCTCACTGTTTCAGTGAATCCACAAAAAATGGGCCAAATTAGATGCCACCAGCTCCTTTATCTGATCTTGAGGCATGGCAACAGCCCTCAGCTCACCAGTCCTCCAAAATCATTGAGGAGTCATTCATCTCCAGGATTTAAATTTAAACAATATAGAACTTACTTTGTTTGACCTGTTTTGATAACTAACAAATAATGATATCTGACGGTTTGACAGTTTGTTTGACAGACTCTCATGTGGTGTTGATGGGACTATGGGAACATACAACATGGAGGTTGCAACTATCCTTTGATCTTTGCAAGACAAGTTTTTCCACTATACCTCAGTACATGTGACAATAACAAACCAATTTACCTATCAACGTCATAAAGGTTAGGCCTTCACTAAACCCGTACCCTTCCTGTTGAAATTTGTGCTGCTGCTCCTATTTCTCAGAATGAGATTTTCTGAGATTCGTTCAGCCAGTCCAGAAACGAGCAGCATGAGGAAGTCGTTGGCACAATGCCATCTCACCTGCTGCCTGTTGTTTTCTGGCTGCAGCACAGGGGGCAAAGTGCATCACAAAGCAACTCTTCCACGTTGCCATTAAATTTGATTTATTTTATGTATTTATTGAGATACAGCATTGAACAGACCCTTCCAGTCCTTTGAGCCGCACTGCCCACGAACCCTCAGTTTAACCCTAACCTAATCACGGGACAACTCGTTGGATGGTGGGAGGAGACCGGAGCACCCAGAGGAAACCCACATGGTCATTGGGAGATCATGAAATAGCGGGTTTTCATAGGTGGAGGAAATCTGTCTCTCAAGCTGGGATCGGGAGTCAGGCTCCCTCTAACATGACCCAGTTGTTAATAGCGAAATGTATAAAACATACTGTCTGAGCAACCAAGGAAAGACGAGACATCCTGGCCTTATCAGCACTGACAGTCTCATAGGAACAATTGTGTTACAAGGGCCAAGAATTGGGCCAGAGGTTCATTCTCAAAGCTGTCCCCAAGGCAGCCGGTTCCCTTATGATGCGATTTCCTTCCCTTCAGACCAAGCTCCGACTGTCTGTGCTGGCTCTTAATTAGTTATCCCTACTTGTGAACCATCTTCTTTGCTCTCACCTGTACCAGCAGTCGAATCCTACTGCTGATATTGTTCATTTTTCTCTCATTGCACAGATAGAGTTAATCAACAGTGCTGTAAGAGGAAGGGAGGAGGTCTTGCTGTGCTTGTGAACAACAGATGGTGCAATCCTGGTCACATTTCTGTGAAAGAACGAATCTGCAGCCCGGACATCAAACTGCTTGCTGTGAGTTTGCGTCTGCTTTATCTACCGCGCGAGGTCAACCGCACCATATTACTCATTGTCTACATTCTGCCTTCCTGACGCGGTCCCGATGCTGGGTGTGATGTCATACACACTACCATCATGAGACTCCAGACTCAACACCCCAATATGCTCACTGCAGTATTGAGATACTTCAACCACGTTTCTCTCAACAATCATACAAGAGAAACCAAAACACTGGATGTCTTGTATGCAGATGTTAAAGATGCATACAGATCCACAACTCTCTGCCCACTTGGAAGATCAGATTACAAGCTGGTTCACCTCATGCTCTTGTATAAGTACAGCAACAGCTAGCTTGAAATGGTCTCCAAAGGCTATCAAAGCCCTGAAGGGCTGTTTTGAGGTTACTGACTGGAATGTGCTTGTGAACCATATGGGGAGGACATTAAAAGACTTACTGACTGCATCACTGGCTACTTCATTTTCTGTGTGGACACTGTAATATCATCAACTGTTTATGGCTTCCCTAACAACAAAACATGGGTCACCAGTGTTCTAAAGGCTTTTCTCAACCACAAAAAGATTAGGATAGAGGGAGGAACTGAAACATGTACAGGGGGAGATAAAGGATAAGATCAATGTGGCTAAAGAAGAATACAGGAGAGATCTGGAGAACAAGCTCAGACAGAGTAGCACATGGGAGGTGTGGAGAGACATGAAGAGTATCACTGGCTTCAAGCAGCCTAGCTGTAGAGCCTCAGAATGCAGCTGTGAATGGGCTAATGAGGTAAACCAATTCTTCAATTGCCCTCCTCCACCCCCCTCAGCACACCTGTCCAAGTGCCGAGGTACCCAATGCTCCCTCAGAACCAACAATGCCTCTTCTCTTTCATCCTCCCCATCAAGTTCAACACACGGATGAACAACATAGGGTACCACAGTCTACATCCCCTCCTTAACCTGCACCTACCATCCATACCTCCACATACCAACTACTAATGTCCCAATAGTCACCACACAACATCATGTGCGGTCCCAGTTCTTACACAAGTAGGGCCATCTGAAAGTTCTGAATGACTACTGTCCAGTGACCTTGATCTCACACATCATGAAGACCCTAAACAGGCAGGTCCTAGCTCACCTCTCATCCCTGGTCAGATCAGCCCCACAGTCCCCTGCAGTTTGCCTACCAGGAGCACTTTGGAGTCAATGGTGCTGTCATCTACCTTCTGAACAGAGTTGGATAAACAGGGCAGCATTGTGACAATCATGTTTTTTTGATTTCTCAAGTGCAACCCTCATTGCAGGGGGTAAAGCTCTGTTCAATGCAAATCAGCATTCCCACTGTATCCTGCATAATGAACTACCTGACTGGCAGATCACAGTTTGTGTGGCTTCAGAGCTGTGTGTTAGACGTGGCTATAAGCAGCTCTGGGGCCCTACAGGGGACTGAACTGGCTCCCTTCCTGTTTACCCTGTATACTTCAGCAATAGTTGGGCGTATAAAGGAAAGATGGGGGATGAATACAGGGCCCTCCCTGGTGGAGGACTTTGTCAAATCTTACAAGCTGAATCATCTGCAGCTCAAAAGAGATGGTGATGGACTTTAGGAAGACTAACCCTGTCTTGCTCCCAGTGCTCCCTGTTACTATTGACATCAACCTGGTGAGGTGCACCTGGATGACAGATTTGACTGGAGCCCCAACACTGAGGCTATGTATAAGAAGGGCCAGAGTCCGCTTTACTTCCTGAAGAGACTGAGGTCCTTTGGAGTATGCAGGCCTCTCCTTCACATGTTCTGGCAGTCTGTTGACACCAATACAATTTTCCTATGCGGTGGTGTGCTGGAGCAATGGCATCCACATGGGCGATGCCAACAGGCTCCATAAACAGATTAGAATGGCTGGCTCTGTTACAGAAGTCGAACTGAACACAATGGAGACTGTGGTAGAACAAAGGACCCCAAATCCTGGCAATTCTGGACAATGTTTCTCACCCTCTGCATGCCACCTTGGCTGAACTTTTAGAAATAGACTAAGACAACTATGCTGCTCCAAAGAACGCTATATGTCATTCCTACCTTCGGCCATTAGACTCTAAAATGAGTCAACCTATAGTGATTTTAAGTTACTTATTTTTTATTCTTTCTTACTTCTCCTCTAATATTTGTATATCTGCACACTTGTAATGCTACTGTGACGCTGTAATTTCCTTTGGGAAGAGTATCTAAAACTCTTCCCAAATCATACATTTGTTTGATTTAATAATGTATTTCATTCCTGGATGTGAAGGTGGAGAGATGGAGAGATAGAGAGAGAAATGGAAAAAAGAACCCAATATAAAAGAAGCATAAATGACTGGTTTTCCCCAGTGTAAAGCCGGATGTGGGATGTGCAGGTGAAGGTAGTTGCTTGGAAACGTTTCAGCTGGCACTGGGCGTGAAGTCATAGAGCAGGTGCAGTGCTGTGCATTGCTTCTCCTCCTGGGGGACAGGGTTATCTGGGTTTTCCTTTTCCCCTCCTTCCTCACTCTTGGGAAGCTTGCTAATCCACCAGTAATGAGGCATTTCTTTACCCCACAGATAACATTAGGATTTGAAAACCAGTGTAACAGATGGTACTCCTCCAACCATCAGGACCTGCGCACGTAAAACCAAGTTTAAATTCCATGATGATGATAATCAGAGAAGAGAATCAATCTGCATTTCACAGAATTTCTCAGCATCTTCATTCACAGTTGTGTACCTCGGCCAGCATTTGATTCACATCCCCATTTGTCCTAGGATTAGGTACCTTGCTAGGATATTTTATAAGGCAGTAAACTGTCTACCACATTGGTGTATATGAAATAAAACAGAAATCTCGGAAATACCCAGATGGTCAGGCAGCTTTTACGGTGAAAAACAAACATCATCTCTAGCTGGTGGAACGCAGCAGACCAGGCAGCATCTATAGGGAGAAGCGCGGTTGATGTTTTGGGCCGAGACCCTTTGTCAGGACTAACTTTAGTTAATTTAGTTAGTTTAGGTCTATTGTTAGTCCTGACGAAGGGTCTCCGCCCAAAACATCGACAGCACTTCTCCCTATAGATGCTGCCTGGCCTGCTGCGTTCCACCAGCATTTTGTGTGTGTTGCTTGAATTTCCAGCATCTGCAGATTTCCTCGTGATCTTCTCTAGCTGATGCCTCTTTGCAGAACTGGATTTCCCATGACTCATACAGAACCTTAACCTTAGCTATATTTAAAGTGGAAGTTGATAGGTTCTTGACTAGTAAGGTTACCAAAGGTTCTGGGTTCTTTAAAGTTGTTATAGTCAAGAGTGGTAATGGGAATAAGCTCTCACTATCTATCAAATACTCCCAATGATGTGCATCACAATTAGCTTCTGACAATTAAGTCCAGCTCCTGCCTTCATGTTTGGCTTAGCTACTAAACCTGGTTGAACCATTCTTCCTGACCAGAGAAGGGGAGGGCAAAGGTGAGTTACTGGAGCGTTAAAACCAGTCTCTTTGGGCAGATAGGGCTTATCAGCCATGGTTGGCAGCTCACCTAGGAGAGAGAAAACTCTGATCTCAAAACTCTACTGCCTTGCAGCTATACCAACTCATGGGGAAGACTTCAGGAGTAAACCCCAAGGGAAAAATCCAAAGTTGGAGTCCCTAAGGCAGACTAACATTGAGTTCAATGCTGAATGGCAACTCCCACAACACCACTGGTGCCAAACTGTATCGGTGTCTGCTGTTCCTTTGGATTCATCTGCTGTGTGGAGAGGGGTTGTCTGCTGCATGTGCAACAGCTTACTCTCCATATAGTGCTTATACCTCGCTTGCTCATCAGGTAGACAGCTGGGACACCACATCCATGGTCAAGCCAGACCAACAAAGGGCCTCCAAGGTTATGCAGGAGAAGGGAGGAATAATAAACCAAACATGATGGAAGAACATGATGAGCAGAATCAAAGAGCCGAATGGCCTAATTCTACTCCTAGGTCTTATGGTCTTAAAGGATTTTCCCTCTCTTTAGATGCTGCTTGACCTGCTGGATATTTTCACTTCTCTATTTTATTCCAGGTTTCCAACATCTGTATCATTTTATTTCTGTCTCCATACCCAGAGTTTCATTTTGGGCAGAACAATTAATGGTGTTCAATTACTTTTCCGAAAGTATATGAATAAAGCAGTGTTTTTTTTTATTATTCAGGGCCACTTTAACAGTCTCTGTTCTTCATAAATACTGTCAATACAAGTTCAAGTTTATTCCCATTTAACCATACCCATGTATACAGCTAAATGAAACATCATTCCTCTGAAACCAAGGTAGAAAACACCATACACACAGTCACAAAGTAGTATTAGCACAAGCCTATGAGTGACATGGCATAAAGACTGTCTAGTTGATATTAAGTGTGAGATGCATGCTTATGTAAGATTCTAGATTTGTTTAGCTCACTGAATTTTGAATCCCCAGCTACAATGTTGGAACTTAAACTTATCTCTTTGAATAATCTGTTGACTTAGTTCTTCTGGTGTTAGACTTTACAATGTGGTAGAGCTCTGATAATGTACTCACCCATTGTCCAAATATGCCAAAAGTTTGGCATCCAGCACATCACAGTCCCATTCCCTCACTCTTCTGAAAGAAAGTTTTGTTACAATGCTCCTTATAAATTCAACAGGTCTCACTTGCTCATCAAGACATCATTGTCACATCCCCACCACTGAGTACCTCTACAAGGAGCACTTCCACAAGAAAGCAACATCCATCATCAAGTACCCTCCCAACCAGGTCATGCTCTCTACTCACTGCTCCCATTGGGAAGGAGGTACAGGAGTTTTAGGTCGCACACCATAGAAGATTGGTTGTTTGACTGGAGGCAAAACTGGAGGCAAAGAGTGGGAATGAAGAGGTCTTATTCTGTTTGGCTGCTAGTGACAAGCGGTGTTCCACAGGGATCTGTATTGGGACCACTTTTTTTCACATTATATGTCACCAATTTGGATGACAGATTTGATGGCTTTGTAGCCAGGTTTAAAGATGATACAAAGATAGGTGGAGGAGCAGGTAATGTTGAAGAAATAGGAAGTCTGCAGATGTCTTGGACAGATTAGGAGAATGGGCAAAGAAGTGACAGATGGGATATAGTGCAGGGAAGTGCATGGCCATGCACTTGGTAGAAAGAGTGAAGGCATAGAATATTTTCTAAATGGGGAGAAATTTGAAATGTCAGAGGTGCAAAGAGGCTTGGGAGTCCTTGCAAGTTAAGGTGTTAAGGAAGGTAAATGCAATGTTAACATACCTTTTGACAGGATTAGAATATAAGAGGAAAAATGTAATGCTGAGTCTTCATAAAAAATTGGTCAGGCTGCACTTGGAGTATTATGAGGAACCATTGGAGAGGGTACAGAGGAAGTTCACAAAATTATTCTGGGAATGAAGGTATTAATATATGAGGAGTTTTTGATGGCTCTGAGCCTGTACTCACTAGTCTTTAGAAGAATGGGGGGGGGATCACATCGAAACCTATCGAATATTGAAAGGGCTTGACAGAGTGGATATGGAAAGGATGTTTCCTATAGTGAGGGAGTCTATGACTAGAGGATACAGCCTCAGAATAGAGGGGTATCCATTTAGAACAGAGATGAGGAGTCACCGCTTTAGCTAGAGTATGGTGAACCTGTGTAATTTATTGCTATGAAGGCCAAGTCAATAAGTATATTTAATGCAGAGGTTGATAGCCTCTTGGTTAGTCAGGGTCAAAGGTTACTGGGAAAAAGGGGTTGAGAAATATATTAAAATCAGCCATGATGGAATGGCAGAGAAGATTCGATTGGCTGAGTGGCCTAATTCTGCTTCTGGTATTATACTGCCAGATTCAGGAACATGTATTACTCTTCAACCATCAGACTCCAGAACTAGTGTGGATAAGTTCACTCATCTCACCATTGAACTGATCACTGAACACAAGCTATAGACTCACTTTACAGGACTCATGTTCTCAGTGTTGTTTATTTGCTTATTATTCATTTTTTATTGTACTTGCACAGTTTGTCATCCTTTGCACACTGGTTGTCAGTCTCTGTGTGTAGTTTTTCACTGATCCTATTGCATTTCTCTGGTCTACTGTAAATGTTTACAAGAAAATTAATCTCAGAGTAGTATTTGGTGATATATACATACTTTGACAAAGAATTTTCTTTGTTAACATCTCCATATAACTCACACTAGGGCCTCATACCTCACACTGTCTCTAGACTTAGCAAACTTTCTTTACTTTGCTTCCTTTAATCTCACCTGATTCACTGAAAGATTTATTATTCCACTGTATAACTGTGTAAATCTAGAAAAATAACACTGTTTTGGTGAACATAAGGTCCAGAAAGCCAGCTGGTTTTGCAATATTGGGGTGGGACAGGATATGGATACAGGATGTCCAACGGTAATACTTGACCAACTAACTACCGAGACAGACAGTAAGTTAAAGCAAGTTTATAGAATCAGACCAAGCCGCGTTTTGAGTGTTAGCAATATGTACAGCAGGCAACCCGATATTCTTCTCAGTATACATACTTATCCCAGGTAGTCTTAAATGGAAGCAAATATCTAAAGCCAAGTACACCTGTTAACCTTGAATGCATTAAATGGGACGAGACAGATTAATAGGAAGAAGTACAGTTGAGGTTTCAGGCCAAGAACCTTCGTCAGGACACAGGGTCTCGGCCCGAAACGTCAACTATACTTCTTCCTATAGATGCTGCCTGGCCTGCTGCATTCCACCAGCATGTTGTGTGTGTTGCTTGAATTTCCAGCATCTGCAGATATCCTCGTGCTTGAGACAGATTAATAGTTTGGCAGGGACTAGATGGGCCAAAGGGACATTCTATACTGTAGTGTTGTACGATGCATTCACCAGTCTTAAGAGTCATAGAATGCTGCAGTGCCATAAGCCCCTTCAACCCATCTAGTCCATGCTGAACTACGTAATAATTTGCCTTGTCACATCAACCTGCACCTAAACTATAGCCCTCTATGCCCCTCCCATCCATGTATCTGTCCAAATTTCTCTTAAAAATTTGAAATCAAACCCATGTCCATTACTTCCACTGGCAGCTTATTCCACACTCACACCACCCTCCGAGAGAATAAGTTCCCCCTCGTGTTCTCCTTAAATATTTCACTTTAATCTTGATGAAGTTGAGGGTCTCACTTGCCCAGTCATGTCCCCACCTGCATCACCCCATCACCACGATTTTCCCCAGCTCTGGAGCACCTCTCAGTCGCACAGAGTTTGCACTTTCATTTCTCTTCTCAATGAAAAAGCAAATGCAAAAACAAGCAAGTATTTTGCCTGTGGGTAAATTACAAGTTGCTGCCATGCTCTATAAGGCTGCCTTCAGGGCGAAAATACTTCCTAAATCTTGCTGCTGCATTTATAAAACTGATTTGTATCCTGGGAATAGTAACCACGACTTGATGAAACTGCCTGGTAGCTTCGGTGGAATTACCAACATCTCTGCATTGACAGAGACAGGCTGGGAGTCAGGGACGGTATTGAGTAGCAAAGTATCAGTGTTCATACTTAAGACAACTTGTTCAATTTCACCGAATGTCATCACATTGGGCCAGGGTTGGCATGGGTGGTAGGATGGAGATATGTCTCTACTAAAGATAGCTTAAGACACTCCTTCCCTCTGCTAACCTGCAGGTCACCCTCGGGTAAGGGTGCCCCCGATCAGGGTCACATGAAGCAATCAGAGCAGGCGGTGGATGGTTGTATGAACAGCCAGTGCATATTACAAGTCCTTGTTATGCGACCACTGACGCTGGGCAGACAATCTCAGAAAGTATTGATAATGGCTGGGGTCTCCCATCTTGTAAAGACACTGCCCAGAAGAAGGCAATGGCAAACCATTTCTGAAAAAAATTTTGCCAAGACCAATCATGGTCATGGGTAAAGAATAAGAACAAAGGGAGTCTTCACCCCATGCAATGAACAGATGGAAGACCATGTTCAGCCACGTCATACGACAGGGCACATAATGATGATGAAGAAGAGTTGCAGCTCTCTTCACTAGAAGTGGAGTGGAGGTTGATTAGTAAGGGCATCAAATATTATGGGGAGGAGGCAGGAGAATGGGTTTGAGAGGGTAATAAATCAGGTCAGATGGAATGACAGTGCAGACTCAATGGGCTGAATGGTCTAATTCTGCTCCTCTCTCTTATGGACTTATAGCTGAATCTTGCCTAGGTCTTGAATTTGAACACAGTCGTTTGGGGTACAAGAGATGAATGGGTAATGTTTACCCATTATTCAAGCATGTCACCTGGACTTACTTGTGTTAGAGGAGGAAAATTTGTTTACTTAAACTGTGCACTTGCCATCAACTCATTGCATGCTGGAGAAGTAATCCAACCACATGAGAGGTACTAATTTGCTGCAGCTTTACTTAAGAACCTGGAGTTTAAATTGGAGGCTAAATTAATGTCTCAACTAGCTCATTAAACACCCATGCTGAAGGTAACAATGTCCAGCTCTTTGGAAGCTCTCCTGGGTAAATACACAATGCACTCCGGTCCTAATTAGACAACAAACTGGGTTTAGAGTTAAAGAAATATAGCATAAAAACAGGCCTTTTGACCCTTCAGCCCAACTGACTATAGCATCCTTCCTGCTAGTCCCAGTTGTCCATCTTCAGCCTGTAAATGTCCAAATCCTTCCCCTCTCTGTACTTATCCAAATGCCTCTTGAAATGTCAGAATATTTCATTTTGAAGCAGATTCTAAATTTAACTGCCAATTTAATTAACTTTAGGAAGAGGCTACATAAACTTCCATTTTTTTTATGCTTTAAGCTTGGTTGTGATCACATACAATCGTTAAGATAACCCAGAGCAACACAAGAACTTGGAGGAACTCAGCAGATCAGGCAGCATCTATTGAAATGAATAAACAGTCAACATCTTGGGCTGAGACTCTTTATCAGGACTGGAAAAGAAGGGAGAATAATAATAATAATATGTATGACCCTCAGTGGGAGACGTCACCATGGTCTGAGCAGACTAGATTTTAACAATGAGGAATCAAACACCTGGCTCAAAGTTGAAGACCATTTCCCAGAAACAGAGGGGTTACTTGTGGCATACAGGACCAGGTAGTTAACACAAAAAAAATTTATCAAACACACATAATAAAACACCAACGAATTCAAAACGATAAATGCAGAAAATGCCAAGAGAAACCAGAAACAATCCAATACGTTACAGAATCCTGAAGCAGTTTAACTCAATCAGAATACTTACACAGGGTCAATCAAGTGGCGAATATCATTCACCATAATCTTGCTTTAAAATACAAACTCATAAAAGACACCACACCTTACTATAAATACAACCTGATCCAGTTTTAGAGTCAGAATTCTACAAATTATATTACAACCGATCCATTATTACAGATAGGACAATCCATAATAACCATCTGGATTAAATATTAAAAGACAAACAAGCCAGAACAACTTAGTTAATAGAAATAGTCATTCCAAACACACATAACCTACAAAAATCAAAAGTGAAAAACACCACAAATATGCTGAATTAAAAGTGGAAATTAAAAGACTATGGAACACAGAGTATATATTGAAAAAGGATCTAGTGCTTTTTACATACCGGTAAATCTTTTTTCAATATACCGAGTACAGATTGTCCCAATAGTAATGTCTACAACTGTTATCATCCTAAAGGCACCTTACAATAGCATTAAACAATTAGACCGACACAGCAACAGTTATGTACATCTCCAGAATGCCTCAAGATTAAACACCACTAGAATTGTCCGAAAGTTTCTAGCAGTTGAGAAATGAGCGTGCTTGCCTTAACAGCTTGAGCTGAGAAAAAAATAAAGATAATATTCATTTTATTTATTGAGCACTTTTCATATGACACTATAGTTCAAAGTGATTTACAATGGGATAAAAGAGCACAAATGAAAATAAAAATAAACATGAAAATAATAGACAAAAAGATGTTTGTTAAATGCAAGGTTAAAGAAGCAGGTTTTAAACTGATGTTTAAAAGTGTCAGCCAAGTCTGTATCCCATATAGTTTTAGGTACTGAATTCCACAGTTTAGGGGCGTAGTTCAGAAAAGCCAATCTGCCAAGTATCTTTTGAGGAAGATGGTTTAAGTTGAAGAGACCAACAGAAGAAGACCTGAGAGCTTGGGCAGGATTCCTCCAGCATTTGGTGTGTGTTGCTCTGGATTTCTAGCACCTGCAGAATCTTTTGTGTTTATGCAACACAAGGCCCTCTCTGCTTGACTGGGGAAGTATGTTAAAAGAATGCAGCCGATGACAGAAGGCTGTTGGTTAAATCAACGACTAGGCACTGGGAATCTGAGTGAGCACTGCAGTAGCACTGTGCTAGGGATCTCTGGGGAAGAATTTTTGGCTCCTCTTTTGCACCTGCTATTGTGAACGAATATAAAGGGTGTTAGTGAGAGGAGAAAATTGGAAAGTACAGCGTGAGTAAGGTTGAGAAGAATCTGTATTAACCTTTGGAATGCTCTGCTTCAGAGTGCTAAGGAAGTGAATTTGATGAATATTTGTAGGGTGAAAACAGCGAGACTTACCATTGAAACGGGAGCCAACTGGTATGGGACAGTAAAGTGATGGGCTACTTTTCGCAGGGTGAAATAACCTCTTCTCCCCAATGAGTCCATGCAGATCAACCAGCACTTACTTCACAGTTCAAAGTAAATTTATTATAAAAGTACATATATGTCACTACATACACACCTAAGATTAATTTTCTTCTGGGCAGACTCAATAAATCTATAAAATGATAAACATAACAGAATCAGTGAAAGACTGCCTAACTAGGGCGTTCAACCAGAGTACAAAAGGTAACAAACCGTGCAAATACAAAATAATAATGATAAATAAACAGCGAGACCATGAGACGAAGAGGCCATGAAGGTAAGAACATAGATTGTGATGGGACAAATGAAGCTGAGTGAAGTTATGCTCCTCTGGTTCAACAGCCTGCTGAATAAGGATAATAACTGTTCCTGAACTTGTTACTTATAGAAATCCTACATTAATAGAGTCATAGAGTTATATACCACGGAATCAGGCCCTTCTGTCCATCTGACCCATGCTGACCAAGAACTTAGTCCCATTTTCCCAGATTGGTCCACATCCCTGTGAATAATTCCTATCCATGTACCTGTCCAAATGTTCTTTAGATGTTGTTAATGAACTGGAGCACCCAGAGGAAACCTATGTAGTGACGCAGAGAGTGTACAAATTCCTTCCAGGTAGCAGTGGGCGGCATTTGAACCCTGGTCGTCGGCGCTGTAAATAGTGTTCCACTAACCACAACACTGCCGTGCTGCCCAGATGGTAAAGATGCTTCAAGTTAAAACATAATGTTCAACACTGGCCTGGCCTCAATCTCCTGCTAAAAACCAATCAGTCCGGTCAGAAATGGCCACTCTTAGCCTGCTAATAGATTGCACGTTGGAAATTTCACTTAAGTGCTCATGAGTGCAACCTCCTCTGGCAGGCAAACACTCCTAATTTTGTGATCTCTTTTTATTCTCTCTTCATTCCCAGCCGATGCCCTAGATATGAATTTGGACCAAAGGGCCTCTTTCCATGCTGTATGACTCTACTAATGTCTTATAGCCTTCTGGCGAGGGTTGGTGAGTTGTGAGCATGCTACGTTGGCACCAGAAACATGTAGACATTTGTAGGCTGCCTCCAACACAATCCTTGCTGATTTGATTTGCCTCCAAATGACACATTTCACTGTATGTTTCAATGTATATGGGACAAATAAGATTAATCTTTCAATTCATAAAACCATAAGACCGTAAGATATAGGAGCAGAATTAGAGCATTTGGCCCATTGAGTCTGCTCCATTATTTCATAATGGCTGATCCATTTTCCCTCTCAGTCCCAATATCCTGCCTTCATGCCCTGATTAATTTCTATTCAAACTCCTCAGCTATTTGCAGAGGTAGGCTATGCAGAGGAATGCAAGCTTGCTTGTGATGGGGCACGTGCACCTGAACATTTGCTGCCTTGCATTGTAAATTCAGCAAGCACTGAGGTAGACCAGTCCCTGAGGAGAAGACAGAAGGAGGAGAAAATTGGGGGCTATAAATCTGTAATCATCCATGCACAAATAAAACAAATGAATCATAAAGACATCACAGCCATGTACAGCGATTCGGATACGGCAGTGGAACACTAAATGACCTCACTTTGAGTCTGCAGTGCTGACACCAGACACCACTCTATTACTTCTGCCCTTTTACACTTACACTGTACAACTGAAGTCCACTGATGCGATGCCAGACTATAATCTGCATTATCTCCCCCCCTGGTGCTTTACCGCGCTATTAAAATTGGCAGGAAGACAGGAAAGTCAAAGACCCTGAAACACAACAGCCAAAATGAATAAAAACCTAAAACATAAATTATGATGTTTTTTTCGTGAAAAGGAATCCTGCAATAAGGTCCTGGAATCTTGCCGCTTGAGTGCCTTTATACAGCGCTCCCGACAGTCTGCTATTTGCCATGGAACATTGTTTGAAAGAAAAGAACACAAACGCAACCCTTATAACAAGGCAGGGGTCCTGAAGGGTCTTTCACCTCACAGTCAAGTAGGCAAAGGCCACAGCCACTAGAAACAAATCTCTCTCTCTTTCTCTCCGCACAGATAGAGGTATGTATATTTATGTAGAACAGATGTTCTAGTGTTGTGCAGACCGACATATTACAGCACATTTAGTAGAACAAGCCCAGAGCGTCATCACCATATGGACTGGCAACCCACCGTCAGTTGGTGCTTGCAGTACAAGGCTGTTAACTGGCACACCTTGGTGATTTTACAAATCCTCCCATTTATCAGATTCCATCCAGGGGCCGAGCAACCAGAACCTTTCTAATTCACAGCCAGTCCCAGTGAAATGCGACCACTTTGCAAATGAAGACGCATGGGAAGGGAAGGAGAAAACTTAAATGGTCCAGACTTCTTTTTAGATACAGCACAGCACCAAGCCCTTCTAGCCAAATGAGCCCGTGCCATCCAGTTACACCCATGTGACCAATTAACCTACTGTCCCATAAGTCTTTTGAATGTGGGAGGAAACCGGAGGACTCGGAGGAAAGCCATGTGGTCTGGGAGAGAATGTAGAATTTCCTTACAGACAGACGCAGGAATTGATTCCTGGTCACTGGCACTGTAACAGTGTTATGCTAGCCACTATGATAACAAGCCACCCAGATGGTGAGGCTGCTTCAAGTTAAAGCAAAATATTCACTACTGGCCTCGTTCTGTAAAAAAAAAAAATCAGTCTGGTCAGAAATACCCACTCTTAGCCTGCTAATGGCATTGCTGTTGTTCCTTTCCGAGACTTGTGGTGCATCGGGTGGCGACCTTGCCTCCTTCTGCAATTTTATCTGCTTTTGTACGAGGCCAAGTTGCTAGCTCAATGCTCAACCCAGCCCAGATGGAAAGGGTGCAAGGAACCAGCCAGTTTCAAACCTGGGACCATTTGCCTTGAAGTCTGGTGCAGATGCCACCACACCACCGGCTGGCTAGCTAATGCCATGAGAGTGTTTAAAATCTCATGCAAGTGTTCATGAATGCACGAGTCCCAAACCATAATAGAACCAGAAATGGGCCATTCAGCCCATTGAACCTGTTCTAACATTCAGTAAAACGATGACTAACCCAACTTTCCTTATCTGCTTTCCTGCCTTCTTAAAATAATCCTCGCTTCTCTTACTGATTAAAAATCCATTTTAATTTTTATTTAGTTTGGAACAGCCCTTCCAGCTCAATGAGCTACACCACCCAGCAACACACCAATTTAACCCTAGCCTAGTCACAGGACAATTTACAACGATCACTTCGTCTGTATTTGGATTGTGGGAGGAAACCAGAGTACCTGGAGGAAACCCACATGCTCACTGGGAGGATGTACAAACTCCCGACAGGGGGTGCTGGAATTGAACTCTGAAATTTAGAATGCCCTGAGCTGTAACAGCATCACACAAGTACAGAGGTCATTGAAGGATGAGAGGTGGAGAGTGTCAGCAAATTTAAATTCCTTGGTGCTATCATGTCAAAGGACCTGTCCTGGGCCCAGCACATAAGTGCAATTACAAAGGAAGCATGGCAGTAACTCTACTTCCTTAGGAGTTTGCGAAGATTCAGCATGACCACGAAAACTGTGACCAACATTTATGGATGTGTGGTGGTAAGTATATTGAATGGGTGCAACTCAGCCTGGTGTGGAAATACCAATGCCCTGGAATGGAAAATCATACAAAATGCAATGGATACAGCCCAGTCCATCACAGATAAAGCCTTCCTCAACACTGAGCTCATCCATACAAAGTGCTATCGCAGGAAAGCAGCATCCATTATCAGGGAGCCCTACCAAACTAGGTCATGCTCTTTTCACACTTCTGCCATCAGGAAGAAGGTACAGAAGCCTTAGCACTCACACCACCTGGTTCAGGTACAGTTATTACCCCTCAACCATCATGCTCTTGAACCAAAGGGGATAAATTCACTCAACCTCACTTGCCCCATCAATGAAATGTTCTCACAACCCATGGACTCACTTTCAAGGACTCTTCATCTCATATTCTCGATATTCATAGCTTATTTTTTTTCTTTTGTATTTTCAGTTTATGTTCCACACTGGTTGAATGCCCAGTTTGTGCATTCAGTGCTCATTCATTCTATTATGGAATTATTGAGTATGCCCACAAGAAAATGAATCTCAGGGTTGTATATAGTATTTTGATAATAAACTTACTTTGAACTTTTGAACTTTTAAACTTCTACACTACCATAGCTTTGAATATATTTAAGGATTCAGTTACCACAGCATTCTGGATCAGTTCCAAATCCTTTCCCTTTGAAAGGAGAAATTCCTCCTCATCTCTGCCTTGATTGGATGTCTCATTATTCTGTCTTGGACTTTCCCAGGACTTCCTGTTAAGTTTCTGAATAATCCTCTGTGAATCAGTAAGTTGCCACTTATTCTTCTAAGTTCCAACAAGTAAAACGTATTCAATGTTTGCAATGAGACAACTTCTCTATATTCAGGATCATCCTAGTGTGAACCTTTTCCAAATTGTCTCCACTAATAATTTCTCTTTCCTTGGAGAGCCAAAATTATACATGCAACTTTAGCTGTGCATTCATTAGTGATTTCAACAGCAGCTGTTCTGACTTTTATACTTCAACCTCCTTGATTTGATAAATCATCAAATACTTGATCACATTTCTACACAGATGCCATAGAGAGTATACTAACTAGTTGCATCACTGCTTGGTACAGAGGGGTCACTGCACAGGATCAACAAAAGTTGCAAAGGGTAAACCAGCTCCATCAAGGGCACTAGCCTCCCACCAGCAAGGACATCTTCAAAAGGCAATGCCTCAAGAAGGCAGCACACATCTTTAAGGACACACCCACCAACCCACCATGCCAACCTCTGACTGCTACCATCAGAGTGGAGTACAGGAGCCTAAACACACACACACACACACACACACACACACACACGTTTTAAGAATAGCTTAGTCATATTCATAGTCAATGAAACAGGCCTGTTGGCCCATCTAGTCCATGCTGAAACCATTTAAACTTCCTACTCCCATAGCCCTACATATCCCTACCATCCGTGTACCTACCCTAGTATATGTTATGTCTTACACAGCACTGCTGCCACAAAACAATGTATTTCACAACAGGTCAATGATAATAAACTTGATTCTGATTCTGAAATAAAAGCCAGCATTAATTTGGTCTTTGTATATTAGCTCTCTATATTTCACGTACTAGGTCCTCTAAATACCTTCCTGTTGCATTTTCTTCTCCATCAAACTAATAGCTTTTTCAAAATCATTTTTCCTTCCATAGTGAACAATTTCACCTTTTCCTGAATCATACTCCATTCACCAACATTTTCCCCGCACGTTTAATCAATATCTCTCTTCATTCTCCTCGCAACTCATCTTCCACCCTGCTTTCATATTATCTACAAATCTGTCTACAGCTCATTCCTCTGAACCATTTATATTGTAAATGGCAGCATCCTAACAGTGATCTCTGTGACACTCCTTTTGTTACAGGACACCAACCTGAAAATGAAGCCCTTATCCATAAAAAACGCTTCCTGCTACTTAATCAATTCTTTACTCATACTAATATATTAGCTCCAACACCATGAGCTCTTATCTTACAGAGAAACCTCTCGTGCTGCACCTGGCTGAATGCCTTTCAATAGTCCAATCACATTACAATTCCTTTTCACTCTGGCTGATCCTTCCTCAAAGAAGTCTATAAATTTGTCAGGCAGGATTCCCTGACCCAGCTTAATCAGATGATAACTTCTAAATGTTTTACTAATACAACCTGAATAAAAATATAACGTAGAACAGGAACAGGTCATTCGATGCATGGTGTTGCAGCAAACTAATTGAACTAGTAATTAAATGTTAACTAAATTAATCCATTGTGGCTATACAATATCCATATCACCACTCTCTACACATTCACGTGCCTATTAAATGCGTCTGTTGTATTTGCCTCCAGTAACATTCCTGGCAGTGTGTTCCAGGCACCCACCACTCTGCGTGAAAAAACACTTGTCCCACACATCTCCCTTGAACTTACCCCCTGCCTCCTTAAACACATGTTTTCTGGTATTAGGCATTTTGCCCCGGGCGAAAAAATACTGATTGCCTATTTATGCCTCTCAATCTTATAAACCTCCATCAGGTCTCTCATCAGCCTCGGCCTCTCCAGAGAAAACAACTCTAGTTTGTCCAACCTCTCCTTATAGCGCATTTCGAACAATCAAGGCATCATATTATTAATGAAACAGGAAACAGAGTCATAGAAAAGTTCAGCACAGAAACAGGCCCTTCGGCTCATCTAGTCTGTGCCGAACCATTTGAACTGCCTACTCCTATCAAGCTGTACTGGGACCATAGCCCTACTATCCATGTGCCTATCCAAATTTCTCTTACATAGATGTTGAAATGGGGCTCCCATTCATCAATTGCACAGGCAGCTCATTCCATACTCTCAATACCTTCTGAACGAACAAGTTCCCCCTCATTTTTCACTTAAAACTTTTCCCCTTTCACCCTTAACTTCTAGTGGTGGCCCCACTTAACCTTAGTGGAAAAAGCCTGCTTGCATTTACCCTATTTCCCTCATAATTTTGTATTTCTCTATCAAATCTCCCATCTCTTATTCTTATAATATGCAACAGGCTATCACTCAGTACCTCTCCAGCATCTAATGATCTTTAGTCCATGCAATCTATCCAGTACATTGCATACGAATCGAATCCCTCAATCCATGCTGATGACCAAGGGCATTGATAGCACAGCTGAGCTCTTGTCAATGAGATGGGATCAGAAGAAGGTGGATTAGACACACTGTGCACAATGTAACCATCTATTAGATGGCAAATATTCCTCATGAGCATTTGCCAATAACAAATTTAAAATATCTATTAATGATTTGGTATTGTCCTCTTGCAATCCCAGCACAAGACGGAATGTGAGAACTGGTTTGGCTTTCTCACTCTGTTAAATGAAAACAATCTTCACCATCTGGTCCTTGCTCTCTTCTCACTACTACCATTGGGAAGGAGGTACAGGACCCACAGCACCCAGCTCAGGAACAATTACCCTTCAACAATCAGGCTCCTGAATCAGTGTGGATAACTTCACTCACCTCAAAACTGAATTGATTCCATAACTTACAAACTCACTTTCAAAGACTCTACAACTCGTGCTCTCAGTATTATTTGTTTTATTTGCATAATTTGTCTTCTTATGCATATTGGTTGTTGTCAATTTTTGTTTATGTATATTTTTTCATAAATTCTACTGTCTTTATTTTCCTGAATGCCTGTTGGAAACTAAATCTCAGGGTAGTATATGATGATATATATGTATTTTGATAATAAATTCACTAAGTCATCCCTTTGATATTGGACATCAGATAATCTGTTTATAAAGGGTTTAAGCAGAGAGTTATGAAAAAATCAGTTCAAATGAACACTAGTACCTCAGAGCCCACTATTATGAAGTTTATTTCCTCAACTGCCATCTGTAATGCTGCCAAGGAATACTTGAAGACAGCACTAGTGTTGACGCAAAGAAGATTACAGAAGAGGTTTACTGGGAAGCAGCCTGGATTAGATGGCATGAGTTATAAGGAGAGGTTGGACAAACTTTGGTTGTTTTTACTGGAGCGGCAGAGACTGAGGAGATACCTGACAGAAGCTTATAAGATTATGAGAGGCATAAGAGACAGTTAGAATCCTTTTTTTTTCCTGGACTAGATTAAAGATTAGCTTTAGTTGTCACATGTACATTGAAACACGCAGTAAAATGTGCCGTTTGTGTCAAATTCAAAATCGGTGAGAACTGAGCTGGGTGGCCCACAAATGTCGCCATGCTTCTGGTACCAACAGAGCCTGCCCAGAATTCACTAATCCTAACTGCACGTCTTTGGTACGTGGGAGTAAACCGGAGCACCTGGTGGAAATCCACATAATCACAGGGGGAACATACAAACTCCTTACAGACACCAGCGAGAAACAAACTTCAGTCTATTGCTGTCACTGTAAGTCAAAGTGCCAATCACTATGCTACTATGCTGACCTGAAGAATGGTCAAATACCAGAGGACATGCATTCAAAGTGAAAGTGTGGGGGGGGGGGGGGGTTGGAGGGAAGTAAGTTTAAAAGAGATGTGCACACAGCAAATTATTTTCATTTTAAAGCACAGAGCAGTAGGTGCCTGGAATGAGTTGCTAGAGGTACAGAGATATGCCAGTTGTACAGAGGAGATTTACTAGAATGTTACCTGGGTTTCAGCACCCAAGTTACAGGGAAAGGTTGAACAAGTTAGGTCTTTATTCTTTGGAACGTAGAAGTTTGAGGGGGAACTTGATAGAGGTATTTAAAATTATGAGGGGGATAGATAGAGTTGATGTGGATAGGCTTTTTCCATTGAGAGTAGGGGAGATTCAAACAAGAGGACATGAGTTGAGAGTTAAGGGGCAAAAGTTTAGGGGTAACACGAGGGGTAACTTCTTTACTCAGAGAGTGGTAGCTGTGTGGAACGAGCTTCCAGTAGAAGTGGTAGAGGGAGGTTTGATTTTGTCATTTTAAAAAAAAATTGGATAGGTATATGGACAGGAAAGGAATGGAGGGTTATGGGCTGCGTGCAGGTAGGTGGGACTAGGTGAGAGTAAGCGTTCGGCACAGACTAGAAGGGCTGAGATGGCCTGGTTCCGCGCTGTAATTGTTATATGGTTATATAGGTGCTGGAGGAAGCAGATAGGATAGGATGTTAGGCAGACATGCAGGGACTGAATCTGGTACAGGCTGAAGAGATTTAGTTTAATTCAGCATTGTGTTTGGCGCAGATACTGTGGGACACAGAGCCAGCTCCACCACTGTGCTGTTCTATGTTCTATGCTTTCAAGTTCATTCTCTCAGCCTGTCATCGGCAATGCTGTCAAGGGACACTGGTGTCAAGGCAAAGAAGGGTAGACAAAGATAGTCCAACGGAACCAGCTGATAAGTCACAAGATACCGCTATCATCACAAAAAAACTCTTGCTGACTGTAGTGCTGAAAAGCAGTTGCTCAGCAGATATTTGCATTCACCACTGCTCAATTGCTGACTAGGATGGAGTTTATATGTAGAAAATAATATTTCATCCATATCTACCCGAACATCTGGAGAGAGAGAGAGAGACCCCAAAAAGAATCGAAGTCAGCTTGTTTCCTCAGCTTTCACAGCAATAAATTAGTTAGTCCTTTGAAGGACAAGAGATACACCAGTGTGTGCTGTAAAGCACGAGAGCAGGAGTATCAGGTGATCCAAAGGCTTCAGGTTGCAAGGTTAGCAGATCTGGACTGTAACTGAGTCAGTTATCTTCTCCACTGTTCAAAGGAGGAAGAGCAACGACAAGCCTACCCCTTTTAACTCACCTTCAGTATCAGCACTGCAGGTAGGATTTTCAACTGATTAATCATGTTTTTACGTTACCCCCAAACCACAGGAAGGGAAGATGCTTGACCCTTCAAAGTGGGTTTCTCAAAAACTGAACAACTGGCAGAATAGAATGCCTCTTCTTTCTCCCCCTCTCCCAACGGCATGAATTAAAATTCACACAGAAATGGTCCTCAAACCTCACCACTAAACTTTGTGGGTGTCACAAAAGTTGTCGGAGTTGTGGACACAGCCCAGTCAATCGTGGGCAAAGCCTCCCCAACGTTGTGCACATCTACAAGCAGCACGGCCACAAGAAAGCAGCATCCATCTTCAAAGAACCCTGACATCCAAATTGTTGCCATTTTGAAGGAGATTCGGGAGCCTTAAGTCCCACACCACCAGGTTCAGGAACAGTTACCACCCTCAACCATCAGGCTCCTGAACCAGCATGGATAACTTCACTCACCTCAGCCCTGAACTGACTCCACAACCCACTTTCAAGGATGCTAGAACTCATGTTCTCAGTATTATTTATTTATTTGCAAAATTTGTCTTCTTTTACACATTGGTTGTTTGTCAGTCCTTGTGTGTGGTTTTTCATTGATTCTATTGTAATTTTTGTCTTACTGTGAATGCCTGCAAGAAAATGAATCACAGGGTAGTATATGGTGATATATAGGTATTTGATAATAAATTTACTTTGAATTTTGAACAAAAGACACAGCAGGATATAGTTCAGATTCAAATACTGGTGGAGATATAGTGAATAAAGTCTAATCTGGGCAAGTATGAGGTGTTTACAACAAGGGAGGTCAAATGTAATCACTTGAAAAGGCAGGACCCTTAAGATCACAGAGGGATCTTGAGGTCCAAGTTCTGTAAGTGACTACACAGGTAATTAAGAAGGTAGTGTATGTCATGCTTGCCATCGTTCGCCACTGAGTATAAGAATCAAGACATCATGCAGAGGCTTTTACTGTGTTGGACTGTTCTTTGTTCCAGATTCAGATTCAGAATATTTATATTTATATTTCAGAATATTTATCACATGTACATCGAAACATACAGTGAAATACATTGCTTACGTTTAGCAACCAACACAACCTAAGGATGTGCTGGGGACAGCCCACACATTTCAGTACCAACACAGCCAACCCACAATGTTCAGCAGAACACCACCAAAGACAACAAGCAACAAAACAACAACAAAACCAGCTCTTTCCCTCCCTCCCAACCAACTCCCCCCCCCCCCCCCCCCACACACACACGCATGCAGTCCTCCAATCTCGGGACGAGCCTGCGGGCCTCCAGCGGGTTTACAGACAATGAGCCTCCATCTTCTCCAATGGTCTCACAGACTCACCAGAGATTCGACTACTAGGCTTTGATCTTTGATAGCAACCCGAGGACTAGCTGATGACAGGGTCCCTAACTCTGGGACTCGGATACCAGACTTGCCAATGACAGGACCCTGAACTTCAGACCTCAAACTCCAGACTTGACAATGATGGGACCCTGAACTCCAGGCCTGAAACTTTGTAGTCTATACTCTAAACTCAGGGAAAAACATAGATTGGCTCTTGGGAACCCCTCAATCATCAGGAATGGGAAGAGGTCACCCACATCAATCATTTAGTCCCTTTTCCCCCCATTCAATATATTTGAAGAAAACATTTGTCACATGTACATAGAAATATCGAAATGTGTCATTTGTGTCAAATCAAAGCAATGCAGATTGTACTGGGCAGCCGGCAAGCACTGCTATGCTTCCATAGCATGTCTACAATTCACTAACCTTAACTGTACATCTTTAGCATGTGGAGCACCTAGAGAAACTCCCATTATCAGTAAGAACGTGCAAACTCCTCACAGGAATGACGGGCATTGAACCTGAATCAGTGATCGCTGGCACTGCAATTGCGTTACACTAACCACTGCTCTATTGTGTCGGTCCCTGAACTTCATGCTCACTTCCCGAACAATGCAAATCAGACAAATTCCAGGCCCTTTTGATGCCCGTAATCCTCTTTCTAAATAGATATCGATTCATTTCCTTTTTGGAGCTATTAATGAACCAAGATTGATGGTTTGTCCTGACAGTCAAGTCATTGGGTTGATTTGTAATGTGGTGGAAACAGTGTGCAGAGCAATATCCATGCACCTGTGACAAAACCAGTGAAGTAACCAGTGACAAAATTGCATGACCACACCAATGCCAATATGGTGCTTTCAAATGTATTTCTAAAATCAAACAAATAGGCAGAAATCATTTATGACTCAACATTAAGTTTTGGTGTTTATAAACCTTGGGAACGAAAGACTGCAGTTTCAGTTTTTCAATTTACCACTGGTGATACATTTGTGGCTCTGGCTACAGTTCTCAAGATTCAAGATCATTCTGTGCCCATGGAAACGCACAGTGAACTGCGTCGTTTACGTTAACAACCGGCATAGCTGAGGATGTGCTGGAGGCAGCCCGTGAGTGTTGCCCCATGCTCTGGTGTCAACGTAGCATACCCATAATGCTCAGCAGAAGACCAGAGAACACAACTAAGCAAAACAGAGCAAGCAACAATAGCAAAACAAGACCCTTTCCCCCACTCCCACACACTCTCACAGTCCTCTAACCCCAAGACAATCCCTATTCGTCAGCCTCCAGCAGGCTCGGATTCAAACACGGACACACAGACATTGGGCCTTAACTATCCCAGAGGACCTGCAGAGCTTTGCACCCTCAGGTGACGGATCCAGCATAATCAAAGACCTTACCCACCTCAGACATCCTCTCTCTCCCACCACTCCTTCCTCGCCAACAGACAGAAGGTACAACAGACTGAAAAAAATTATCAACAGGCTCAATCAGCTTCTATCCCACTGTTTAAAGACTATTGAATATTTCCCTAGAATGTTCCACAGTCACCTTGCTTAATGGTTGCAGTCCATGCCATAAAAAAGGTTGAGAACCCCTGCCCTAGATGGGCTCTTGACCTCACAATCAACCTCGTTATGACCTTGCACTTCACTATCTCCCTGCATTGCACTTTCTCTGAAACTATTGCACTCTGCACTCGATTTCTGGTTTACCTTGCACTGTTGCAATGAATTGATCTGTATGGACAGTGCGCAAGGCAAGTTTTTCACTATACTTCGATACACATGACAATAATAAATCGACTTACCAATATAACATCTTGCCCTCCTGCAGAAGCACCAGTTAACAGTTTATTATGGAATTCATTGCCACAGACGGCTGTGAAGGCCAAGTCATTGGGTATATTTCAAGCAGAGGTTGATCAGTTTTTGATTATTAAGAACTTCAAAGCTTATAGGGAGAAGGCAGAAGAATGGCATTGAGAGGGGTAATAAATCAGCCATGATAGAATGGTGGAGCAGACTCAAGGGGCTGAATGAGCTAAGTCTGCTCATATGTCTTCTGGTCTTACACCAACAGAAAGGCAAAGACCTTTCACTACCTACCAATGACCTTGTTTCATAAATAAAGCTGGACAATGAGCCCCAACAAATAAATTAAACACATCCACAAAATAAAAGGGTTATTGCAACTTGTCCTCAACCTCATACTCTTTCCTAGCTAATCACAGTGGCAATCAGGGAAGGAAAACTTGTCCATGTTCCTAGTTACTAAAGCTCATTTTAGCAACCTGGTTGTGGGAGTGAGTGAGGATGGATAACTCAGCACAAAAAAGCAAACACATCTAAGTGAACTAATGACTCATTCACACTCACTGCCTACCATCTCAAGCACAGTAAGACAACGTGAAACACAATGTCTTGTTTGATCTGGAGTTAATCTTCACACCAGCACCTACCCATCACAGAGGTTGCTCAAATCTCTCTCCACCACAATGCACCCTTTTCATTCCACTGCTTTTAACTACCAGTATGTCAACATCAATGGTTCAAATGGTTCCATTTAATATCAGAGAATGTATACAGTATACAACCTGAAATTCTTACCCTCCACAGACATCCACAAAACAAAAGAAAAACCCCAAAGGATGAATGACAGAAAAAAAGGGACCTCAAAGCCCCCTGCAACCCCCCCCCCCATGCACAAGCAACAGCAATCAGTCACTCAAGATCTTTCAGCTCTTCCACACTTTTACTTTACACTTACACTCCACAATTCATACCTACACTGACACAGTCACTGTCCTTCTGTGCTTTCATATCCCCTGCTGGAGTTCCTACCCCTAGAGGAGTTCCTCTTGCCAAGACTCAATTTATCTTTCCCTATAGAAACACCTTATGGACAGATATTCCTGTACCTAGTGTCACTCTATGAGCATACAATCAATTTATAAGTTAATCTTATGTACAGTATCCACATCCACACACAGTTACTTGTATATTTTGTTTTATAAGATTGTTTTAAATTTGATAATTCTGAAGAAGGGTCTCAGCCTGAAAGGTCAACTGTTTATTCACTTCCGTAGATGCTGCCGGACCTCCTGAATTCTGTGTTGCTTTTATATTTATTTTTTTTTAATCAAATTCTTTATGTTGATTGTATTTTTTATTCTGTACTAGATCCGGAGTAACAATCTCTGCCATAGTTGGATGCATCAGCAAGGGAGATGAGGCTGAGTACAGGGCTATGGTGGGAAACTTTGTCACATGGTGTGAGCAAAATCATCTGCAGCTTAATGTGAAAAAGACTAAGGAGCTGGTGGTGGACCTGAGGAGGGCTAAGGCACCGGTGACCCCTGTTTCCATCCAAGGTGTCAGTGTGAACATGGTGGAGGATTACAAATACGTGGGGATACAAATTGACAATAAACTGGACTGGTCAAAGAACACTGGGGCTGTCTATAAGAAGGGTCAGAGCCGTCTCTATTTCCTGAGGTCCTTTAACATCTGCTGGACGATGCTGAGGATGTTCTATGAGTCTGTGGTGGCCAGTGCTATCATGTTTGCTGTTGTGTGCTGGGGCAGCAGGCTGAGGGTAGCAGACACCAACAGAATCAACAAACTCATTCGTAAGGCCAGTGATGTTGTGGGGGTGGAACAGGACTCTCTGACGGTGGTGTCTGAAAAGAGGATGCTGTCCAAGTTGCATGCCATCTTGGACAATGTCTCCCATCCACTCCATAGTGTACTGTTAGGCACAGGAGTACATTCAGCCAGAGACTCATTCCACCGAGATGCAACACTGAGCGTCATAGGAAGTCATTCTTGCCTGTGGCCATCAAACTTCACAACTCCTCCCTCAGAGTGTCAGACACCCTGAGCCAATAGGCTGGTCCTGGACTAATTTCCACATGGCATTATTTATTTATTATTATTTAATTATTTATGGTTTTATATTTCTATATTTCTACACTATTCTTGGTTGGTGTGACTGTAACAAAACCCAATTTCCCTCAGGATCAATAAAGTATGTCTATCTGTCTGACAATCATTTTGTTCTCCTTTAGACTCGTGTACTGAAGAATAACAATAAATGATCTTGATTCTTGAGAAAATACCATCAATACTTTGCCAATCCTCAGTGAGAATTAATTTTTAGTTCATTGGTTTCCCATTCTCATTTTAAGTTCATATGGTTCAAACCTCAAGCCCACCCCAGCCCTGTCTTGCCTTCAAACACTGCCCAACAAATACATTTCTCCACGACACTCCCTCTCTCATTATCCTCAGACCTTCCCATTCCCCAGCTGTCACTGCTTGTACTTCTTCTCTTTTTGCCCCCAAAAAAGCAACAGTGCTTTTAGCCTGGACACCTTCTAGCTTTAGAAATTATTTCTAATCCTTTCTTTCCAAGTATCTTCAAAATCCATCCTCTTATGTTCTGATTACAGTACAAAACTCAATTTATTATGAATGGCTGAGAGGATCATAGGGTCTCCCTAGCATCCATCGGGGACATTTATCAGGAGTGCTGCATATGCAAGGCCCTTAGCATTATTAAAGATCCCACCCATGCATCCAGCATCCTCTTTGACTCCAGCGTATCCTGGAATGAACAAGAATGGTCAGGATGGGAAATACTTTCTTACTTCAGGCTTTTAAGCTTCAGAACACCCTGCAGCATCACACTCAGAGTGTCATTGGTTAATCTGGCTTGTACCTTACCATATTTAATTTATGCACTGCAGTTTATTTATTTATGTATAATCCATCTGTAGATTTCAACTTACTTTCATAAGTTATTATGTGTTATTCATGTTGTGCATACTACAGTTCTTTAAACTCTGGTTTAGAGAAACGTTGCCTTGTCTAGATGGTGTATTGTATATAGTTGAATGATAATAAACTT
The DNA here is from genome assembly GCF_048418815.1 of Hemitrygon akajei. Lineage (NCBI taxonomy): Eukaryota > Metazoa > Chordata > Chondrichthyes > Myliobatiformes > Dasyatidae > Hemitrygon > Hemitrygon akajei. The sequence continues at coordinate 34,563,301 of NC_133138.1, read as the reverse complement.
AGCTTAACTTGACTTGTAAACGTACCTGACTTTACTTCATGAAATTTCTCGGCAATATTTTGTACACTATAGGTTTTAAGCTGTATGCCACCCCAAACGTATAGAAGAAACAGGTCCTTCATTGAACTCATGCTGACCATCCAGATTTTACACCAATCCCACAATCCCGCTTTATTCTCTCCACATGCCTTTCACAGAGTCTACCATTCACTGCACCAGGAATGAATTAGTGGTCAATTAACCGATTAAAATGACCACTTTTGGGATAGTCTAGGAAACTGGACTGCCCGGAGGGGGGAGTAACCCATCTGCCCACAAGTAGAAGGTAAAAACTCCACAAAGCGAGCAGGGTCAGACTCAAACCCAGGTTACTGAAACTCTAAGGCTCCATCAACACCTATCAACGTGCCACACAGTTAGAGACAACCACACTCTGAAGTAGTTGATTTCAAGTTCTGCTCTGAAAGCTAATCTTTCCATCACAATGCTGAGATACTTGGTGCACTCTCAGACACTCTGTTAACTAAATCAATGATCCCATGACACCTAAATGGAGCTCCAGTTCTCCTAATTGTCCTGGCCAATTTGTAGCCCATCAAACTGTGGCATCACTAATGTTGCCATGACTTTGGGTGTAAATTAATTGCCATATTTGCATGGTGACTAAATTTCTTAGATACTTCAATAACTGCAATATACTTTGGGAAGATCTTGGAATCAAGACAGGTGTTCATGTTAATACAAGAAATGTAAATTAACATAAAGACATGGTAGAAATCTTAAGTAAAACATAAAGAAAAGGAAATGCAACAGATCAGACAGCATCTTTGTAAAGAGAAATTGAGTAAATCTTTCAGGTCTAGGACACTTCATCAGAACTGTCAAAGAAGGAAAACAAGATAGTTTTAAGTTGCAGAGGGAATGTGAGAGAGATGGCTGGGACAACTGACATATTTATGATAGTATGCCTTACTAATGATATTCTATTTGACTTCTCCATCACTCTCCCATCCTTCAAATTGGAACTAGTTTCCTCTCTGACTTAGTTCTAGTCAGCAGACTTCAATTTGAAATATTAACTCAATCTCTCTCTGGACAGATACTACTGGACCCACACATTATTCCCAGAGTTTTTTTGTTTTTATTTCCTATAGACACAATTTTGCTTCCCGTTCAACACAATTTCTAATATGATTCAGTGCCGTATGAACAAACACACTTTATTTTCTGATTCATAAGAAAAATGATCAGCTCCGCACAATAGATGGAGACTATGAAATTCAATTGTACATTAAGTACTGAAAGCAATTCATAATTAAAGATGGGAGATCGAGAGAGATAATGGGGAAGCACAAAATGGCAGAGACACAGACTGATAGACCCAAAACCTGAACTATCCATTTCTCTCCAAAGATGCTGACTGACCTGCTGAGCTCCTCTAGCAGTTTGTTTTCTTTTGCTTAAGATAGATATAAAGACAGTGTATATGTGTGTGCATGTGTATGAGAGAGAGAGAGAGAGAGAGTGAGAGAGAGTGAGAGAAAGACAGAAGACTGATAGCAACCCACAAAATGCTGGAGGAACTCAGCACATCAGGCAGCATCGGTGAATAGAGTAAACAGTCAAAGTTTCAGGCAAGACCCTTCTTCAGGACTGTTGGTGTGTTTTTGTGTGAGAGTGGAAGTTAGTGTGTAAGAGAGAAAGAAGGAAAGCAGGGAGAAAACGAGAGAATGAGAAATAGAGAGAGAAAGTGAGTATGACAGAGATTTCTCCACAGATATAACACCTGGCAATTGTCCAGCATATACAATAACCCCTAGCTAATGGATCAGTACTGACAGTACACACACTTAATATGTAGCAAACAACACAAGTAACAAGCCAATCTGATTGGCATAGGCAAGGTTCCAAATTCAGATACTACATTATACATTTATTGCGGAAAGGGTTATAAACTAATGAAAGCATAATTTAGTACTGTGGCTGAGTGTCTATGTTATGTGATAAATAACGCACCGTGAATGCAAAACTGAGCTGTAACAGCACCAGAAGGAAATTTCAAAGTAAAATAAGGCAGTCAAGAAATGCTATCCTTTGCAAAGAAATAAGACATAATTTCAAATAAGCCAGTTATTTCGATTGAATCTGAAGTGCTACCGAATTCTTACCCACGGAATCAAATTAACTAATCAGCTAAATACTATTTTTTAAGCAAGTGTTGATACCATTGTCTGCTTGCAGCTAAAACTCCACAAGTGGATGGCCAGAAAAATATCGCCCCATAAAAAAAAGTAAACAAGCATTTCAACGTTTTTTTCTCAATCAAGGCTCCTTTAAAGGGGAAAGCGGTTCTGCAAAGACACTCAATTGAAAAAAAATACACAGAACTGGCGCACAGATCTGCGAATGAGCAGACGCTAAAGACAGAAATAAATACAGAATAACCGAACTGCCTAAGTTCATTTCTAAACCACGAGTTCTTGAAAAGATGCTGACATCAGACCAATTCGAATCATAATGGTTATTATTGGGGATAAGTCATCTCACTAACGAGGCAAAGCAATCCCAGACTGAATACCGTACGTTTCAATAAGAATGCGTGACGCGCTCGAAAGCAGGGGCGTGAGTCGGAATTTAAATCTGCCGGCTCTTGGAGGGGCACGCAACAATCTGTAATGTTATGGGCCGGACGTGTGCACGTACGAACCACCTAGGGCTGTACCGGTTTTCCGGCGGAATATTGAGAGGGGTGGTTCCATCCTAGCGTACGCCCCTGCTTTCTGAGAACGCACTACTCTACACCGTTTGAGCTTTTTAACATTGCATTACAGTGCAATCATGAAAAGGCTTGAAATAATCTTAAAAATACAAATCGCACGCAGATTTTAAGTTATCCACATTAATGACACAGTAAGAGACTTACACGTTATGCTTAAACATTAGTCAAACTCGCCCCCCTCCCGCCAGGTTTCGTTCATGTTTGAAGGGACGCCAGAGGCACACACAAGGCTGCCTACCTGTTTGTTGTACTTGGGCGGATTGGTCTTGTAGCTGTAATCTGAGTACTGGTCCGAGCCAGTAGAGTTGCTGTCCCCAGTCCCGACGAAGGTGTTGGCTGCGGGCAGGTCTTGTACGACTTGGTGCTTTTTCCCCGCAGTCGGGGACTGCGGGTGTAGCTGGATGGAAGGGAGAGGAGAGTTCGACCTGTAGTGTCTCCCTAGGTCGGGGCTACCCGGGTTACAGTTCAGTGGCAGGTGAATCCGTGGACTGTCAGTGCTCGATTCGTTGATCAAGTTGAATTGTAATCCCCTCTGGGCGCCGCTCTCCTCGACGTCCAGAGGTTTGGAGGGTTTGGACGGCTTGCTTTTCTTAACTTTGTGCTTGGTATTTTTACTGGTCTGTTTGGGTGTGTACAAATCCTTGGTTTCCTTTTTGCCGGCCTGGTATCCACTCTTGGCTTCCTTCTGCCTACAGTAGCGGATCAGGACCACCACCACGATCACCAGCGTGACTGCGATAATCCCAGCGATCACTCCGAACAGGACGTTGCTCCGTTGCTTGCTCTTCTCGTACTCGGGGTCTCCGGCGATGTCTACGTTCAACGGGGTGTTGAGGCTGTGGCCCACCAGAGCTTCCACCAGGCTAACGTTGGCCATGGTGTCGTTGACATACAAGTGAACCAAAGCGGTGGCGAAGCGGGCTGGCGTGCCCCCATCCCTCACCTGGACCACAAGCCGGTGCAACCCGTAGTGCCTGCGCATGAGTTCCTTCTCCAGGGTCACGTTCCCGACAGCGGAGATGCGGAACAGGTCAAAGGGGTTACCTCCAACGATCTCATAAGTCAAGTTAGCATTGGGGCCAATGTCCATGTCTTCGGCTTTGACTCGTTCCACTAGTGTGCCAATGGGGGTGAGAGGACTGATGTGTTGGAAGGAGGAATTGGATGGTTGGGTGATGAAGGGTGTGTTGTCGTTTTCATCCAAAACATTAATGATAACACTGACATAGGCTGACCTGGGGGGCATTCCGCCGTCTATTGCCTTCAGCTGGAAAGTGTAGGTGCTCTGGCGCTCCCGGTCGAAGGAGACCCGAGAGAGTATGGTACCCGTGCCGTTCTGGATCTCAAACTCGCCATTATCCGGTTCTACGAACAGGGTGAACCGCGCATTCGCCTCCTTGTCCAGGTCCGTCACCGTCACCATGCCCACTGGACTGGACGGGGGCAAGTTCTCCCGCACCGAAAAGTTGTAGGCGTTAAGCATGAACCGGGGATCGTTGTCGTTCTCGTCCAGCACATTGACCACAACGGTGGCTGTCCCCTTCAGACTAGGGGTCCCCTTGTCGGCGGCGGCGACTTTGAACTCGTAGCGCTCCCTCAGCTCGCGGTCCAGCACCGAGATGGCTCTCACCTCGCCCGTGTCCGGGTTAATCTGGAACAAGTTCTGGATGGTCGGGTCGGGATATAGGGAGTAGAGTAGCTCGGCATTGCTTCCGCTGTCGGCGTCCGTGGCCTCCACACGCAGCAGGGAGGTCGGGGGCCGGTTATTCTCCAAGATCCCCACCTGCATGCGGCTCTGCGCGAAGCTGGGCGCGTTGTCATTCACATCCACCACCTTCACCTTCAGAGTGTTGGTGCTGGAAAGAGGAGGGTTGCCCGAATCCACTGCCACGATCTGGATCAGGTACTCGCGCACCTTCTCGTAGTCAAGGGCGGTGGTGGTCTGCAGGAAGAACTTCTTCTTCTTTTCGCTGCTCGACTCACTGGCGGGTTTCAGCTGGAAAGGGACGTCCCCGGCCACTATACAAGTCACCGCCGCGTTCTCCCCCTCGTCGCGGTCCGACACTTGGACGAGAGCCACGGGGGAGTCGACCGGCGCGTCCTCGTCAATGCTGGCCACGCCGTCCCGATGAGTGACCAGACCGATGCCTCGGATGTCGATCGCCGGCGCGTTATCGTTCGTGTCCCGCACCGTGATCACCACCGACGCCCTGTCCTGTTTGGGTATGGGACCCTTGTCGCGGGCGTGCACATAGAACCTGAATTGGCTGAACTGCTCGCGGTCCACCGATCCCTGCACCGTGATCCAGCCGGTGTTCTTGTCCAGGCGGAGTAGGCGGCGGGCATTATCCGCCGCCTGGGCGAACGTGTACTCGATGCGGGAGTTCTCTCCCATGTCAACATCGGTAGCTCTCACCTGCAGGATGGAGGTACCGGCGGGGCTGTTCTCCTCCACCGTGCCTTGGTAGGCGTACCTTTCGAAGTGGGGCGCGTTGTCGTTAATGTCCAGCACGGTGACCCGCAACACCGAAGTACTGCTCCGGGGGGGCTGACCCCCGTCTACCACCCGCACAGTCAAATCGTAAGTGTCCCGTTGCTCCCTGTCCAGCGAGCCGGTGACGATCAGCTGAGGCAACTTTTCGCCATGTTCCTCGGCCACCTGTAGGCTAAACAGACCCTGTCCCTCGTTGCCTAACAGTTCGTAGCCGGCGACTCCGTTAGTGCCGGCGTCGCGGTCGCTGGCCGTGGGGATATTGACCAGAGTTCCCGGAGGTGTGTGTTCCGGAATGGAGATGGAGATGACCGGGGAGCTGAACGTGGGAGTGTTGTCGTTAATGTCCTGCACCGAAATCTTGCCTTCCACGAGCACTGTGGCAGCGTTGTACATGGTGTCGGTGACCGAGATCTCGAACTCGAGCTGGCACTCGGTGGGGCTCTCGCACATCATCTGCTCGCGGTCGATGGGGGTCTCGGTGGTGTACAGGTTGCCTCCCGTCTCGTCCACCCGGAGGTAAGGCTGGCCCGTTTCCAACTTGAATAGCCGGTTCTCTCGCTCCAGACCCAGTGTCTCGCCCGGGTTACCGATCAGCGTGTTGGGCGGCTGCTCCTCCGGGAAGGTGAACTTCACCGAGCCCTGCGCCACGCAGCCGGGGACCGGGTACAGGGCGACGAGCAGGGGCAACAGGAGCAGCAAGCCGCGAAGGGAGGGGGCGAGCGGCCGAGCCATCGGCGTCAACAAGTGCGCTGCCAGCTGTGAAGTTGGAGGGATGGTGGGAGGGGGTGGGTTGAGGGAAAGGGAGAGGAAGGGGAGTAATAGGGGAGTAAAGAGGGAGGGAGATGGAGAGAGTGGGAGGGTGAGGTATAGGAAAAGGAGTGATGGTTGGGATGGAAAGAGATTTAAAAAGAAAAACAATAAATAAAAGCAAATTCACAAATTCAGCTGAAAATATCAACAGAACTATATATTACATCCTGTAAATGTTGTGTTATAACAAGAATTAATCGCTCACATCAATCCTGCAATGCAACTTATTTGAAGAGAATACACCGAGTTCCATGCGGCTCCGAAAGCACTCCATTTCAACAGCGAACGCAAAGGCTCCAGCAATGCCTGGCTCTTAAAGTGGACCAGTGAGGAAAGAAGCTGAGACTCCCGCGTTCTACAACAAGCTTCGGACCCGGCTGAGAAAATCTCATTCACTGAAACAAATCCATTTCAGAAAGCCCTCTGCTTGCAAACGCCGGGGAGGCTGCGGGTGCGCTTACAGCAGAGCGGGCAGAAACCATCGCTGGCAATTTCGGGGAGGGCGGCAAGGGATTAACATCTCCCAGGACTGTATGGGGTGGGGAAACCAGGACTGTATGGGGTGGGGAAAGTAGGAACGCGAGAGGGGGAGACGGAAGAATGGAAGAGAGAGAGAAAACGCGTAAAGCTGTAGTCCCGGTGTGAGTACACACAGTGGCAGAGGGAAAATGAGATATTGCCTCGCTGTTGCAATGCCGGGCGATGGGAATGAGGAAGTAGGGGAGATAGATTGTAATCATTTTTAACACAAAATCCCACGCTAACATTACGCCTTGCATTCACGGAGCGAGCTGCGCAGACATTATAATAAAATCAGTGGGAATCTGAGATACTCCTCCCGATCCGGTCCTTATTAAATCAGAAGCGGATTCCCTCTTTTAAAATGACCGAGGTTTTCCAACCAAGCTATGTATTTTTTTTTCACCAAGTCCGATCTTCCGATATTAAACACTGCGCGTACTCAGCCGCTCTAAAGCCAAGCTTCGGATTTTAGCAGAGACCCGATTTAAATGCACCTCCAGTCTTGCTAATCAAACACAGGTGCATTTTCACTCTTAAAACACACGTAACACAGGGTCCCTGAAATTAATATAATTTATCCAAAGAAGCAACCCAATTTTTTTAAAAGGCTCTCTATTGCAACGTCCCTTACCTCGGCGAGAGAGTGGGTCAGTAGCAAAGCGAAAGCCTGCAGCATTGGGTCTGGGAGTTTTGCTTGTTTTTTTTTCTCTCTCTGTGCTTGGCGCTGTCCGCTCGCTTTCTCTCTGTTTCTCTTCCACCCTCTCTCTCTCTTTCTCTTCCACCCTCTCTCTCTCCTTCTCTCCCTCCCTCGCATTCACTCCTCCCAGTGAAACCGAATCAGTCTCGCATTTTTTTTTGCCTCGCCCGCCCTGCGCGTCACAAGCCTTAACTAACTCAGCTCCGTGTAATCGGGGTGAGGTGTGTGTGAGTGTGTAAATGATTCAACCCAGTCAACGTCCACACTTGTTTTTAATAAACAAACTCTTCGGACAGAACCAAAAGCAGATCAAAACAAGCCACACACACACACAAATCGCATGCACATTAAACATGCGAGCGATCTGGGTTCACATTAAATAAAATTAGGCTAACAAGTTCTTTTGAAAAAAATCTTTAAAAAACGGACTAGCAACACGTGATTATATGAGACTGAATCTTGTTTTACCGCATTCCACTGGTTAGAGACTTCAGGAGCTCGGTGCCGTTAAATTGTTTCTTCCCTCAGTTTACGCATTGTGTTATTCATTCGTAAAAAAAAATAAAAATCCACCTCGTTTTCCAGAAATAAATCTAAACCTTTACGGGTAGATTCTCCCGATCGGTTCCTTCTCTCGGTGTATCGCGATGGATGAGTGTACGGGGATCCCTCTACAAATGCATTGAGTCAAATGAGAGAGAGAGATTCCTCGCTGAACACCTTACTGGTTTCTTCAGAGAGAGAGAGAGCGAGCGAGCGAGAGAGAGAGAGTGGTGCTTGTATACGAGGGAGCTCTCGGCTTCCCAAGAGCTGTTTATACAGAACGCAGTCACTACTTGTTGCAGCTTTAAAAGAACCCCGTTTTAACGAGAGAGAACGCCATCTACAGTCAACCTCGCAAGAAATTCTTGCCTTAACTAAATTCCACGCAAGAGGATGAACGATTTTCGGACAGAGACCCCACTAACTTCGTATTTAATACAATAACTTGTTTAATGACCGCTCAACTACAGACCATTTGTTCTTATAAAAGAAATAATTCAGCTGTCTTAAGTTGCACGGCGGTTTTTTAAATCACAGTCTATATTCCCTTTAATGGTTTGATATACAATAGTATACACCTCTTCGGCTCGTATGATGTGCTGACTTTTTAATCTGTTTTAATCAGTTTAAAGCTTCCCTCCCGCAGAACCATTTTTCTTTCATCCATGTGCCCAAGGGTCTCAAAAACAAGTTTTAGTCTATTTAAGGATTTTGCTCGTGGTCGGAGCGCGTTGAGCAACATTTCACCTGTCCTTCTTGACACATTGCAATGCAGCCTCCAATATTTTCAGGAAACACACAAAGGTTAGCTACGCTATTCGGCAACGCGATGTATCGTGGCAGCGAGTAGTTACAGCGCTGTGGCGGCTTTTTGTTGAGACCCGGGCTGCGCGAAACCCCGAACTACACTGCTTCGTGACCTCCCTATTCGCACAGCCTTCGCTGAAAGTTTCCGAACACTGTATGCAGGTTCAGGGAGACCTTAGGAACTGCAGTACCACACTCAGCCACCAGAGGAGCTGTGATTAGACAGCTTCGGACAGTGTGGTAATGTCTCAATGCATCTCTGTAAGGTGCAGTTCGCAGGTATCAGATACTACACGCAGTTGATGCGGGTTCGGAGAGGCCCTGCTTTACTTTTAAAAAGGAACAACAACTTCGCAGTTTTGCTATGTTTCATCAGAAAAAAAATTGAAAGGTTATGGTTAAATATATCAAAATAAAAGTTTTAGCTTCTGCAGATAAAGTACATTATTGATTGTCACTTAAAAGCTTATGACATTGAAAATGTGGTTACTGCGCTATACAATGACATAGCTGAGTGGGTTTTATTCATAACTCCCTTAGGAAATCGTGGGTTCATGTCTCTGAATACCTACAGCCAATGGTGACTTTATTAGGTCCACCTGTACACATGCAGATTAATGCAAATATCTATTCAGCCAATTATGTGGGAACAACTCAATGTATGAAAGCATTCAGACAGGGTCAAGAGGTTTAGTTGTTGTTCAGACGAAACAGCAGACTGGGGAGGAAATGTGACCTGAGTAACTATGACTGTGGAATGATTGTTGGTGGCAGACAGGGTGGATTGAGCATCTCTGAAATTGCTGATCTGGGATTTTCATGCACAGCGATCGCTGGAGTTTACAGAAAATATTGCCAGAAACAAGAAAACATCTAGTTATTGGCAGGTCTGTGGGCAAAAGCGACTTGTTAACGAGAGAGGTCAGAGAAGAATAGCCAGACTGATTCAGGAAGGTGACAGTAACTCAAGTAACTACAGGTGACAACAGTGGTGGGCAGAAGAGCATCTCTGAAGAACAACACATCAAACCTTGAAGTGGATGGACTACAGCAGCAGAAGACCATGGACATACACCCAGTCACCACTTTATCAGCTGCAGGAGATACATAATAAATTGGCCACTGAGTGTTCATGCAAATACTGAATGAGAATTGGGTTTATGATCACTCATGTATGGTGGAATTTATTGTTCTGCAGCAGCAGAGCAGTGCAAGACAAAGTTAAAATAAATCATTAAAAACTGCAAAATAACGAGGTAAGGTTCATGGGTTCAGAAGTCCAGTGATAAGGTGGGTGATGGCTATATTTCTGAATCATTGAGTGTGTGCCCTCCCATTTATTATCCGACAACCACCAGGCTCCTAAACCAGCGAACTTCACACACCTCAATGCAGAATTGACTCTACAGCCTATAGACTCCCTTTCAAGGACTCTGCAACTCATGTTTTCAGTATTATTCATTTACTTTTTTCTTATTTGTACAATTTGTCTTCCTTTGCACGTTGCTTGTTTGTCCATCATTGTAACTTACAATTTTTTTTTACAAATTCTATTTATATGTCTTTATTTTCTTATGAATGCCTGCAAGAAAATTAATCTCCAGGTAGTATAGGGCTACATATACTATACATATTTTGATAAGAAATTTATTTTGACTTTGACTGGTGGTATCAGAATCAGGTTTAAAGTTCAAAATAAATTTATTATCAATGTACATATATGTCACCATATACATCCCTGAAATTCATTATCCTGTGGGCATACAGAATAAATCCATAATAAAATGGCTTGCCTGCAGAGAGCAGAGGGTCGTGGTGGAGGGAGTACATTCGGATTGGAGGGTTGTGACTGGTTGTGACCAACAAGGATGGGTTCTGGGACCCCTACTTTTTGTGATTTTTATTAACGACCTGGATGTGGGGGTAGAAGGGTGGGTTGGCAAGTTTGCAGATAACACAAAGATTGGTGGTGTTGTGGATAGTGTAGAGAATTGTCAAAGATTGCAAAGAGACATTGATAGGATGCAGAAGTGGGCTGAGAAGTGGCAGATGGAGTACAACCCGGAGAAGTGTGAGGTGGTACACTTTGGAAGGACAAACTCCAAGGCAGAGTACAAAGTAAATGGCAGGATACTTGGTAGTGTGGAGGAGCAGAGGGATCTGGGGGGTACATTTCCACAGATCCCTGGAAGTTGCCTCACAGGTAGATAGGGTAGTTAAGAAAGCTTATGGACTGTTAGCTCCATAACACTGTGTTAGGAATAGCGTTTAAGAGTTGCGGGGTAATGATGCAGCTCTATAAAACTCTAGTTAGGCCACACTTGGAGTACTGTATCCGGTTCTGGTCACTTCACTATAGGAAGAATGTGGAAGCATTGGAAAGGGTACAGAGGAGATTTACCAGGATGCTGCCTGGTTTAGAGAGTATGCATTATGATCAGAGATTAAGGGAACTAGGGCTTTACTCTTTGGAGAGAAGGAGGATGAGAGGAGACATGATAGAGGTATACAAGGTATTAAGAGGAATAGACAGAGTGGACAGCCAGCGCCTCTTCCCCAGGGCACCACTGCTCAGTACAAGAGGACATGGCTTTAAGGTAAGGGGAGGGAAATTCAAGGGGGATATTAGAGGAAGGTTTTTCACTCAGAGAGTGGTTGGTGCGTGGAATGCTCTGCCTGAGTCAGTGGTGGAGGCAGATACACTAGTGAAATTTAAGAGACTACTAGACAGGTATATGGAGGAATTTAAGGTGGGGAGATATAGGGGAGGCAGGTTTTAAGGGTCTGCACAACATTGTGGGCTGAAGGGCCTGTACTGTGCTGTACTATTCTATGTTCTTTGTTCTATCTATGTTCTAAAATAATAACTATAACAGGCATGTACTGGAAAGTGGGTGTCCTTGGTGATGGATGCTGCCTTCCAGTGAAGACTGATACTTGACCTGCACCAGCTCTGACAAACATCTATAGATGCACGGTGGAGATCATCCTGGCTGGTTGCATCATGACCTGGTATGGAACCACTGACATCTTTGAATGAAAAACCCTACAAAATGTAGTGGATACAGCCCAGTCCACCAGAGGAAAATCCCTCTCCACCATTCAGCATAATCAGGAGGATTTAAACTAATGTGGCAGGGGGATGGGAAAGAGTGCAGAGAGACAGAGGGGTGTAAAATGAGGGTAGAAGCAAAAAGTAGTAAGGTGAAAAGTAAAAGTGGCAGGCAGGCAAATCCAGGGCAAAAATCAAAAAGGGCCACTTTTCAACATAATTGTATAAGGGCTAAGAGTGTTGTAAAAACAAGCCTGAAGGCTTTGTGTGTCAATGCGAGGAGCATTCGTAACAAGGTGGATGAATTGAATGTGCAGATAGTTATTAATGAATATGATATAGTTGGGATCACAGAGACATGGCTCCAGGGTGACCAAAGATGGGAGCTCAACATCCAGGGATATTCAATATTCAGGAGGGATAGACAGGAAAGAAAAGGAGGTGGGGTAGTGTTGCTGGTTAGAAAGAAGATTAACGCAATAGAAAGGAAGGACATTAGCCTGGAGGATGTGGAATCGAAATGGGTAGAGCTGCATAACACTTAGGGGCAGAAAACGCTGGTGGGAGTTGTGTACAGGCCACCTAACAGTAGTAGTGAGGTTGGGGATGGCATTAAACAGGAAATTAGAAATGCATGCAATAAAGGAACAGTAGTTATAATGGGTGACTTCAATCTACATATAGATTGGGTGAACCAAATTGGTAAGGGTGCTGAGGAAGAGGATTTCTTGGAATTTATGCGGGATGGTTTTCTGAACCAACATGTCAAGGAACCAACTAGAGAGCAAGCCATTCTAGATTGGGTATTGAGCAATGAGGAAGGGTTAGTTAGCAATCTTGTCGTGCGAGGCCCCTTGGTTAAGAATGACTATAATATGGTGGAATTCTTCATTAAGATGGAGAGTGACATAGTTAATTCAGAAACAAAGGTTCTGAACTTAAAGAAGGGTAACTTTGAAGGTATGAGACGTGAATTAGCTAAGATAGACTGGCAAATGATACTTCAAGGGTTGACGGTGAATATGCAATGACAGGCATTTAAAGATTGCATGGATGAACTACAACAATTGTTCATCCCAGTTTGGCAAAAGAATAAACCAGGGAAGGTAGTGCACCCATGGCTGACAAGGGAAGTTAGGGATAGTATCAAGTCCAAAGAAGAAACATACAAATTAGCCAGAAAAAGCGGCACACCTGAGGACTGAGAGAAATTCAGAGTCCAGCAGAGGAGGACAAAGTGCTTAATTAGGAAAGGGAAAAAAGATTATGAGAGAAAGCTGGCAGGGAACATAAAAACTGACTGTAAAAGCTTTTATAGATATGAGAAAAGAAAAAGATTGGTTAAGACAAATGTAGGTCCCTTACAGTCTGAAACAGGTGAATTGATCATGGGGAACAAGGACATGGCAGACCAATTGAATAACTACTTTGGTTCTGTCTTCAATAAGGAGGACATAAATAATCTTCCAGAGGGTCTAGTGAGATGGAGGAACTGAGGGAAATACATGTTAGTAGGGAAGTGGTGTTAGGTAAATTGAAGGGATTAAGGCAGATAAATCCCTAGGGCCAGATGGTCTGCATCCCAGAGTGCTTAAGGAAGTATCCCAAGAAATAATGGGTGCATTAGTGATAATTTTTCAAAACTCTTTAGATTCTGGATTAGTTCCTGAGGATTGGAGGGTGGCTAATGTAACCCCACTTTTTAAAAAAGGAGGGAGAGAGAAACCAGGGTTAGCTTGACATCGGTGGTGGGGAAGATGCTAGAGTCAGTTATCAAAGATGTGATAACAGCACATTTGGAAAGCGGTGAAATCATCGGACAAAGTCAACATGGATTTGTGAAAGGAAAATCATGTCTGACGAATCTTATAGAATTTTTTGAGGATGTAACTAGTAGAGTGGATAGGGGAGAACCAGTGGATGTGGTATATTTGGATTTTCAAAAGGCTTTTGACAAGGTCCCACACAGGAGATTAGTGTGCAAACTTAAAGCACACGGTATTGGGGGTATGGTATTGATGTGGATAGAGAATTGGTTGGCAGACAGGAAGCAAAGAGTGGGAATAAACGGGACCTTTTCAGAATGGCAGGCAGTGACTAGTGGGGTACCGCAAGGCTCAGTGCTGGGACCTCAGTTGTTTACAATATATATTAATGATTCAGATGAGGAAATTAAATGCAGCATCTCCAAGTTTGCGGATGACACGAAGCTGGGCGGCAGTGTTAGCTGTGAGGAGAATGCTAAGAGGATGCAGGGTGACTTGGATAGGTTAGGTGAGTGGGCAAATTCATAGCAGATGCATTTTAATGTGGATAAATGTGAAGTTATCCACTTTGCTGGCAAGAACAGGAAAACAGATTATTATCTGAATAGTGGCCGATTAGGAAAAGGGGAGGTGCAACAAGACCTGGGTGTCATTGACAACAGTCATTGAAGGTGGGCATGCAGGTACGGCAGGCGGTGAAAAAGGCGAATGATATGTTGGCATTCATAGCAAGAGGATTCAAGTACAGGAGCGGGGAGGTTCTACTGCAGTTGTACAAGGCCTTGGTGAGACCACACCTGGAATATTGTATGCAGTTTTGGTCCTCTAATCTGAGGAAAGACATTCTTGCCATAGAGGGAGTACAAAGAAGGTTCACCAGATTGATTCCTGGGATGGCAGGACTTTCATATGTAGAAAGACTGGATCAACTAGGCTTATACTCGCTGGAATTTAGAAGATTTAGGGGGGATTTTATTGAAACGTGTAAAATTCTAAAGGGATTGGACAGGCTAGATGCAGGAAGATTGTTCCTGATGTTGGGGAAGTCCAGAACAAGGGGTCACAGTTTAAGGATAAAGGGGAAGCCTTTTAGAACCGAGATGAGGAAAAACTTCTTCACACAGAGAGTGGTGAATCTGTGGAATTCTCTGCCACAGGAAACAGTTGAGGCCGGTTCATTGGCTATATTTAAGAGGGAGTTAGATATGGCCCTTGTGGCTAAAGGGATCAGAGGGTATGGAGAGAAAGCAGGTATAGGGTTGTGAGTTGGATGATGAGCCATGATCATACTGAATGGCGGTGCAGGCTTGAAGGGCCGAATGGCCTGCTTCTACACCTATTTTCTATGTTTCTATATCTACATAGAGTGTTGCCACAAGAAAGCAGTATCCATCAGCAAGGAGTCCCACCATCCAGGCCATGCTGTTCTCGCTGCTACCATAGAAGAAGAGGTACAGGCACTTTAGGTCCCACACTGCCAGCTTCAGGCACAATTATTACCTGCGTAGGTAACTTACTCACCTCAATAATCAACCGATTGCACTACCCATGGACTCATTTTAAAGGTCCTTACAACTGATGATATTATTAATTAATTAACTAATATTATTATTCATTTGTTTTTATATTTGCACAGTTTGTCCCCTTTTGCATGTACGTTGTTTGTCCATCTTTGCATGTAGTTTTTCATTAATTCTATTGTGTTTCTTTTCATTTACTGTACCTACTGGAGGAATGTTATCTCTTTATCAACAATACAAAAACAAATACTCCAACCATTATCTGTAAGGATCACTAGTGAACTTAAGTGCAGGAATCAAGTAGACTTTGGCAATTCAAATAAAACTAAAGGTTTATTTCAAAAATTAACTAGGAAAACTGACAAGAGCTCAGGCAAACTATACTGATAAACAGAAACCACTGACAATGCACAGAAGAACTTGGTCTGAGTTTCACCTGACAAGGAACCACATGACCCAACAAGGGGTTGGCATGCCCGGAACAATGAACAATACCGTGCTCAATAAATTATCCCAAACTGAATGAAAGTAATAAAAACAAATAATTTAACGATCCCCAAAGATCCCAAATCAGACTCCTGCAAAGCAAAATGAAAAGTCAGAACTGGTGCAAAGACAAACAATCAGACCTAAAAGATGAACAATCCAGGGACAACACATACCTACGAGGTGACATTGAGAAAAATACAGTCCACATATTAACCGACAAAAAAACTTTTCTTTAAAAAGATCCCTGGTTATTACATTATCACAATGGTGCAGGTGGGAATACATGCTGACTAAACTTCCCTGAAAAAGGTTTTGAAGCTGGACAGGCTGGTGAAGAAAGCCTTTGGCACACTGGCCTTTATCAATAAGGGCAATGAGTATAGGGGCTGGAATTTTACATTGCAATTGTACAAAACATTAGTGAGCCACATTTGGAAAATAACAAAGAGGTTCTGTAGATGCTGGAAATCCAGAGCAACACACACAAAATGCTGGAGAAACTCAGCAGGTCAGGCAGCAGTCAATGGTTCAGGAATATTTGTGTTCAGTTTTAGCTACTCTGCTTTTGGAATGATGCAACAAAGCTGGAAAGAGTGCAGAGCAAAGATTCAAGGATGTTTTAGGCCAAGATCCTTCATCCTGATGAAATGTCAGCTGTTTGTTCCTCTCCATAGATGCTGTTGACCTGCTGAGTTCCTCTAGCATTTTGTGTGTGTTACTCTGGATTTCCAGCATCTGCAGAATCTTGTGTTTATTCAAGGATATTGCCAGGGTTCTAGGGACTAACTTCTGGAAAGAAGATGAGCAGATTGGGACTTTATTCATTTGATGCTGCTTTCCTATGACGGCATTTCAGGTAGATATACTCAGTGGTTTGGAGGGCCTTACCATTAAGTACTGGGCTGAATCCACTACCTTTTGTAGGATTTTCTGTTCAACCATTTTATCATGATCTTTATAGTGGTATAAAATTGCAAGGGGCATAAACAGGATCAACAAGCACAGTCTTTTTCAAGTTGTGGAACAAAGAAAAAGACGGCATGCATTTAAGGTGTGGGGGAGAGACGTAATAGAAACCAGTGGGGCAACTCTTTCAAGCAGAGGGTGGCCATAAACATAAGAAACTGCAGATGCTGGAAATCCAAAGCAACACACTCAAAATGCTGGAGGAAGTCTCCTTTCCTATGAGATACCCCATTTTCCAGCCATTTATTTCTTTCATCATTCGACTTCCCAGCTCTTTACCTGACCCCCTCCCTCTCTCATGGTTTCACCTATTACCCGCCACCTCGTAGTTCTTCCTTCCCTCCTCTCCCCCCACCTTAGTAGTCTGTCTCCTTCCCCCTTCCTTTCCAGTACCGATGAAAGGTCTTGGTCTGAAATATCGACCATGTATTCTTTTCCATAGATGCTTCCTGACCTTCAGATTTCCTGGGTGTTTTGATGTACATGTGATAAGTAAATCTGAATCTGAATCTAAAATTTAACTAATCATGGGTAAATATAACCATATAACCATATAACAATCACAGCATGGAAACAGGCCATTCCGGCCCTCCTAGTCCGTGACGAACTCTTAATCTCACCTAGTCCCACCTACCTGCACTCAGCCCATAACCCTCCACTCCTTTCCTGTCCATATACCTATCCAATTTTACCTTAAATGACACAACTGAACTGGCCTCTACTACTTCTACAGGAAGCTCATTCCACACAGCTATCACAGTCTGAGTAAAGAAATACCCCCTCGTGTTTCCCTTAAACTTTTGCCCCCTAACTCTCAAACCATGTCCTCTCGTTTGAATCTCCCCTACTCTCAATGGAAACAGCCTATTCACGTCAACTCTATCTATCCCTCTCAGCATTTTAAATACCTCGATCAAATCCCCCCTCAACCTTCTACGCTCCAATGAATAGAGACCTAACTTGTTCAACCTTTCTCTGTAACTTAAGTGCTGAAACCCAGGTAACATCCTAGTAAATTGTCTCTGCACTCTCTCTAATTTATTGATATCTTTCCTATAATTCGGTGACCAGAACTGTACACAATATTCCAAATTTGGCCTTACCAATGCTTTGTACAATTTTAACATTACATCCCAACTTCTGTACTCAATGCTCTGATTTATAAATGCAACTAGCTTACCCGTGAATATTGGTTGGCATGGAACAGATGGGCCAAATGGCCTGTTTCCGTGCTGATTGAATGACTGCCTTATATTACAATTACTTTCCTTACATTATAATTGTAACCACACTTCAAAAGTACTTCACAGACTGCAAAGCATTTATAAATGTCCTCAGCACAGGCATTGCTTTATGCAAGTGAGTGGGCAGGAATTGTTGTCTAAATGCAAAAAGGGACGTAGAAAGAAGTCAGGAGATTTTACAACACAATGGAAGATCCTTCACCCCACAGACTGTAGTGTTTTAAGTTGCTCACTACCACTTCCTCAGGGGAAATTAGTGATGGGTGAAAAAATGCTGCGCTTGCCAGCAACACCCACATCCCATGTATGAATTAAAATTAAATTATTTTTTGAGCACAGAGAGTAGTCAGAAAATGGAAAGCACCAGCGGAAAGTGTGGTGGAAGCATAATCCATAATTGCTTTTAAATGGGAAGTGAATAAATATTTGAATTAAAGGTCTATGGAGAGAAGGCTGGAGAATGAGATTAAGTAGATGTCTCTAACTCTTGCGCAGCACAAAAGCACTGGGGAAGCTCAATGGATCAGGCGGCATCAGGAAGAAGGTACAGGAGCCTCAGGACACATAACGCCAAGTTCAGGAAGAGTTACTACCCCTCAACCATCAGGCTCTTGCACCAAAGAGGATAACTACACTCAACTTCACTTGCTCCATCATTGAAATGTTCCCACAACCAACGGACTCACTTTCAAGGACTCTTCATCTCGTGTTGTTGATATTTATTTATTATTTATTTCTCTTTGTATTTATTGAGTATGCCCACAAGAAAGTGAATATCAGGCAGGAGAAAATCTGCAGATGCTGGACATCCAAAGCAACACACACAAAATGCTGGTGGAACGCTGCAGGCCAGGCAGCATCTATAGGAAGAAGTACAGTCGACGTTTCCTGACAAAGGGTCTCGGCCCAAAATGTCGACTGTACTTCTTCCCATAGATGTTGCCTGGCCTGCTGTGTTCCACCAGCATTTTGTGTTTGTTGTTGCTCCTTTCCATGTCTTGTGGTGCATCGGGCAGCAACCTCACTGTTTCTTTAGCATTTTTGTCTGTTATGAGGCTGAGTTGCCAGCTTGATACTCAACACTGCATGGATGGAATACATGCAAGGAGCCAGTCAGACTTCAACCTGAGACCACTCGGCTTGATCTCTGGTGTGGATGCCACTTGAAAGGTCTTTTGAAGCTGTACCTATTGATTTCAAGGTTCAACATGTTGTGCATTCAGAGATGCTCAGAGCATGTGGTTACATGGTCATTCTCCTCTGACCTCTCTCAGTAACAAGGTATTTTTGCCCACAGAATGTCCACTCACTGGACATTATTTGTTTTTGCTCCATTCTCTGCCAACGATAGAGACTATTGTGTGTGAGATCAGCTTTTTCTGACATACACAAACCTCCCTGTCTGGCACCAACAACTATTCCATGGTCAAAGTCACTTAAATCACATCTGTTCCCCATTCTGATGTTTGGTCTGAACAACAGCTGAACTTCTTGACCATATCTGCATATTTTTATGCATTGAGCTGCTGCCACGTGATTGGCGAATTAAATGTGTGCATTAACAAGAGTGCTGTACCTAATAATGGAGAACAGGCAGAGTGATGGACAGAGAGAGCCTCCAACCTGATGGCATGAACATTGACTTCTCTAACTTCTGTTAATGCCCCTCCCCCCTTCTTACCCCATCCCTGATATATTCAGTTTTTTCTCCCCCCTCCTCTTTTATTTCTCTCTCTCTGCCCATCACTCTGCCTGTTCTCCATCTCCCTCTGGTGCTCCCCTCCCCCTTTCTTTCTCCCTAGGCCTCCCGTCCCCTGATCCTTTCCCTTCTCCAGCTCTGTAGCCCTTTCACCAATCACCTTTCCAGCTCTCAGCTTCACCCCACCCCCTCCGGTCTTCTCCTATCATTTCGCATTTCCCCCTCCCCTTCCTATTTTCAAATCCCTTACTATCTTTCCTTTCAGTTAGTCCTGACGAAGGGTCTCAGCCTGAACCGTCAACAGTGCTTCTTCCTATAGATGCTGCCTGACCTGCTGTGTTCCACCAGCATTTTGTGTGTGTTGCTTGAATTTCCAGCATCTGCAGATTTCCTCATGTTGGATTGATTTTAGAGTGGGTTAGAAGGTCACCAGAGCATTGTGGGCTGAAGGGCCTGTACAGTGCTGTAGTGTACTATGCTCAATGCTTGATGTCAGGCAGCACTTGTGGGGAGGGAGTTAATATTTCATGCAATAACATAAGAACAGAAGCAGAGGTAGTTCATTCAGCTCCTTGTGCCTTTTCAATACAAGATCATGTTTTTTTTTTGTTTACTTCAGAAACACTTTCCTGCACTAAGCTCACATACTGTGGAGCTGTTAATATCTTAAAAAAATATACAAATGTCTGTACTGAATATTGATTGATTAAGCTTCTACAGCCTTTTTGGGTAGCGAATTCCCCTCAGCAGCAATATTGAGTAGAAAATCTTGATTATGTTGATTATCGGATATTGCAGCCCTCTGTTGGTAGAAGTTGACCATGGACGTTGCACCTATGTTGTTGCAGCTGTCAGTGGCTGACGAGACCAATGAAAGACTGGCAGTCTCTGATGCAAAAGTCGAAATGTTGAATTTCCCCATGGGGATGAATAAAGTATCTATCTATCTATCTATCTATCTATCATCTATAAGTAGTCTCAGCTCTGCTGGAGATGCAGCGTTCCTTTCTGTGGGCCCACTTGTTTTCTGCTGCTTTCAGGAATTTTTCTTCGCTTGGCTTAAGGTGATGTTTCAGGGTGCTTCTCTCCCTGGCACGGTTGACTGTAAATTACTCCCAGCACTCACTGTTGATGTCCAACACCTTTGTGTCCCACTTGCAGACATTCTTGCAGCGCAGCTGTAGGCAGCCCGCAATGCTCTTGCTGAAGCCAACTCATTGTAGTGCAGGGGTTCGCAACCTTTTGTTATCCCATGCACCAATAGCATTAAACAAGTGGTCCATGCACTGCAGGTTGGGAAGCCCCAACATGGAGGATGTCTTCTGAGATGTGGCCATCCTGCATGCAGGCTATTCAATGACCAAATGCCAAAGAATAACTTAAACTAACAACAGTGGAATTGGAATTGGCTTATTATTAGCAGGTGTACTGAGATACAGCAAAAAGCCATATATAGAGATGTGTTATTGTATGAAATATTAAATCTTTCCCCACAGAAGTTGCTTGCCATACTGGGTGTTTACACCATTATTGGACATTCTTTTCATTTTAATGGAATTACACTGAAACTTTTTCTCGCACTCTTTAAAAGTGCTTTCCAGTGGGGAACAACTCACTGCATAAAAATGGATTGTCTCACAAGGCATATTCTATAACCCTGAGCCAATCAGGTGCCATTTATCCCATTATCTAAACTGATTGTGGTCTTTTGACCACTGTCAAATCTCTTATCAAACTTGAGCTAAGTTAGACCATAAGACCAAAAGGCATAGGAACAGACAAGGCCAGTTGGCCCATTGCGTCTGCTCTGCCATTCCATCATGGCTGATTCATTATCCCTCTCAACCGCATTCTCCTGTCTTCTCCCCGTAACCTTTGATAACTTTACTAATTAAATATCTATCAACCTCCGCTCTGTCTACTCAATCTTGGCCTCCACTGTTGCCCATGGCGATGAATGCCACAGTTCCATTACCCTCTGTAAAATGAAATTCTTCCTCCTCTAAATGAAGACAATAAAACCATTAGACCATCAAGCTAAGAGCAGAATTCCGCCACTCAGCACATTGAGTCTGCTCCGCCATTCCATCATGGCTGATCCTGGATCGAACTCAAATCCTTACACCTGCCTTCTCGCCATATCCTTTGATGCCCTGACCAATTAAGAAACAATTAACTTCTGCCTTAAATATACGCATAGACTTGGCGTCCACTGTAGTCTGTGGCAGAGCATTCCACAGATTTCCTACTCTCTGATGAAAGGAATTCCTCCTTACCTCTGTTCTAAAGGACCGTTCGTCAACTTTGAGGCAGTACTCTCTAGTTCTGGATACTCCCCACCATAGGAGATATCCTCTTCACATCAATTTCTTCATGAAAAGGCTGTTCCATACTTGAAACAAGCTGCCGGAAACAATGGTTGAGGCGAGCACAACGTCAATATTTAAAAGCCATCCAGGTAAGTAAGTGGATAGGAGAAGTTTACGGGGCTTTGTGTCAACACAGGTGGATGGGAAATATGAATGACTGGTCAGCATGAATGAACTGGGCTGAAGAGCCTGTTTCTATGTTGTATGACTCCATAATTCTGAAATGAGAACAATAATCAGATTCTTGAATGGATCTCCTGCACTAAAAGCTGACCTCTTCATCTCCCAATCTATGTCGTCGTGGCCCTTGCACTTTATTTGTCTGCCTGCACTGCACTTTGTAACTGCAACACCATATTCTACTTTCTGTTTTACTTTTCCCAACTTTGTGTATGGAATGATGTGTCTGGCAGACTTGATGAGCAATCGTGAGCCTGAAAAGTTATTCCTATTTCCCTCTCCACAGATGTACCCTAATGTGCCGATTGCTTTGAGCATGTCTGCTTTATTTCAGATTTCCAGCATGGACAGTATTTTGCTTCCCTTTCACCTTATGTAGGAACAATTTTTATTCTGGCCACTAGTTGGTGTAAGTAAGTAAAGTACAGACACCCTTACATGTTTACCTTATATTCTATCTTTTTTCTCTTTGCAATTCTGACATTCTCAGAATTTCTCCCTATAAATTGGATGACACACTTGGATCACGCCATGCTTCACGTGATCTGTACGTACCAGCTGTGTGGTGAAAAAAGGCTCACTAATGCCTCTTTCACCTCAGACGATTGAAGAAGTTTGGTATGGTCCCCCAAATTCTAAGAACTTTCTATAGCGGCATGATTGGGAGCATCCTGACTGGCTGCATCACTGCCTGGTGTGGGAACTGTACTTCCATCAAATGCAGGACCCTGCAGAGAGTGGTGCCGTCAGCCCAGCACATCTGTAGATGTGATCTTCCCACTATTCAGGACTTTAGAGAGACAGGTGTGTAAAAAGGGGCCTGAAGTATCACTGGATACCCAAGTCACCCTAACCACAAACTGTTCCAGCTGCTACCATCTGGGAAACAGTACTGCAGCATAAAAGCCAGTACCAACAGGCCCCGGGACAGCTTCTTCCACCAGGCCATCAGACTGCTTAATTCATGCTGACACTACTGTATTTCTATGTTATATTGACTATCCTGTTGTACATAATATTTATTATAAATTGCTATAATTGCACCATGCACATTTGAATGGAAATGTAACGTAAAGATTTTTACTCCTCATGTACTTGAAGGATGTGAGTAATAAAGTCAATTCCATTCAATTCAAATCATTGAAGTGATCCTGTCCCAGCCATTACATAAGGGGGTGCAGTTGACTTACAGTGCCAGCGAACTTAACCTTGGATTCTAAGCAGAGAGCAATGGAGGTTATTTGGCCTGGCAATTGCAGTCCCAATGATAATGAAATCATCTCTGATGTTTGTGAACATGACGAGTGTATTGTGGCTCTGGACCTGTACTTGCTGGAGTTTAGAAGAATGAGGAGGGATCCCATTGGAACCTATTGAATAATATAAGGCCTACATAGAGTGGATGTGGAGAGGATGTTTCCTATAGTGGGGACTGAGGGGACAGCCTCAGAATATGAGGATGTCCCTTAGAACAGAGACGAGGAGGATTTTCTTTAGTCAGGGTGGTGAATTCATTGCCACAGACGGCTATGGAGACCAAGTTACTGAGGAATATTTGAAGTGGAGATTGATAGGCTTTTGGTTAGTAAGGGTAACAAAGGTATGGGGAGAAGGCAGGAGAATGGGGTTGAGAAGGAAAATAAATCAGTCATGATTTGAATAGCTGAACAGACTCAATGGGCCAAACGGCATAATTCTGCTCTGATGTCTTATGGGCTCATTATCCATACATCATGAAACTGACATGAACCTCCCCATTTCTCTTCATGTATGAATATAAAATGGAGGCTGGGCCTTCAGAACAGGGCTGTGGACATGCTGCATTCCCTCGAGTGCTGTCAGACATTACACCAAGGTGCTCTCCAAGTGAACATAAGACCATAAGAACTAGGACCAAGAGTCTGCCATCTGGCCTCTCAAACCTGCTCCGCCATTCAATAAGATCATGGGCACGGACTCAGCTTCACCTACCTGCCTTTTCCCCATAGACCTCAATTCCCTTGCTGTGCAAAAAGCTATCTAACTGGAACTTAAATGCATTTAATGAGGTTGCCTCAACAGCTTCCTGTAAAGAATTCCTCAGATTCACTACTCTTTGGGAAAAGCAGTTTCTTTTGATGTACACTGTTTTGCTGTTGGTTAGTTTATTATTGTTACATAAATTAAAGAAACAGTGAAAAGCTTGTCTTGCATACTGTTGAAAAAGATCAAGTCATTACACAGTGTATTAAGGTAAAACAACAGCAATGCAGAATAAAGTGTAAAAGCTATCAAGAAAGTGTATTATAGGCAAGATCATAAGGAGGTGGGTTGTGAGGCTAAGAGTCCATCTTATTGTACAAGAGGTCTATTCAAGAGTCTGATAACAATGGGATAGAAGCTGTCCTTGAGCCTCATGGTACATGCTTCCAGGCTTTTGTAACTTGGGCCTGACAGGAGAGGGAAGAAGAGAGAATGTCTAGGATGGTAGGATCTTTGATTATGCTGGCTGCTTTACTGAGGAGTGAAAAGCATCGACTAAGTTCATGGAAGGGAGGCTGGTTTCTGTGACATACTGAGCTGTGTCCACAACTGTCTATAATCTCTTGCGGTCTTGTGGAGGCATCTTTTAACCTTTCACGTTGATGAGCATCAGGCAACAGAAGTAGAGATAGGACATTCACTCCCATGTTCCTGCCCTGCTAGCCATAAGATAAAAGTGGATTATTTCTTTTTTTAAATGGCTGTTAAGGATGGGTAAGAAGCACTGCCCTTCCGAGCAATGCTCACCCTCCGCGCACAGAATGTGACTGCACATGGAATTGCAAGTGCGAAAGATGAGCAAAAGGTCAGGCGCCTTGTGAGGCTGATCTTCTGCTTCACAAATGGAGTCACCCCTGAGCCAAGCAACAGAATATAGGTGCTGTGAAGAGAGTGCCCAGATGGACTTGGAATCTGTCACTTGACTTTACAAAAAAGAGCAATGTAAGTAACTTATCCACTTTCATCTGAATGAGGGACATTCATCCTGAATCTGAAGTTATCTATTTACTTTTGTTCCCTTTAATTTAGCTAATCTTACACATTTTCATTGATTTTGAGAATTTTAAGGAATTGTTTTGTCTGCTTTTTTCTTGATTCTTAAAATAATTTATAGTTTTGAATTACTTAAACCTGTTATTTCAAATGTTGGGTATTGATCGTGCCATACATAATTATATTGAAGTAGTAAAAAGAAAACAGAAAGCAGAATATTTCTTCTGGGTTGCCTCTAACCTGATGGCATGAATATCAATTTCTCCTTCTGGTAAAACCCTCTTCTATTCTCCACTCTAGCCTCTTAAATCTTCTCACCTGCCGATCACCTCCCTCTGGTTCGCCACCTCCTTCCCTTTCTTCTGCAAACACCAGAGGACATATGTACAAAATTAAGGGAGGGAAGTTAAGGGGATACATCAGGGGTAAGTTTTTTACACAGAAGGTTTTGAGTGCCTGGAATGACTTGCCAGGGATGGTGGTGGAGGCTAAAACATTAGGGGTATTTAAGAGCCTCTTGGACAGGCACATGGATGAAAGAAAAATGGAGGGTTATGGGGTAGTGTGGGTTTAGTACTTTTTTGTAAGGATTATATGGGTCAGCACAACATGGAGGGCTGAAGGGCTTGTACTGTGCTGTAGTTTTCTATGGTTCTCTTCTCATCCACTCTCTTCTCCTATCAGATTCCTTCATCTCCTGCCCTTTATCATTCCCACCCACCTGGCTTCACCTATCACTTTTTAGTTATTCTCCTTCCCCTCCCCCCCACCTTTTTTATTTGGTGTCTTCCCCACTTCCCATCCAGTCCTGAAGAAGGGCCCCTCACGGCGAAGTGTCGACTGGTTATTCACTTCCATAGATTTTGCCGGGCCTGCCGAGTTCCTTCAGAGTTTTGTGCATGTTGTTGCAGAACAGTGTAGCAGATACAGAGAACGTACAGTGCAGGCAGACAAACACAATGCAGGGTCGATAGAATCAGAATCAGAATAGGGTTTATTGTCACTGACATTTTTTCAAACAAGCCTGATTGAAGTCTCTCCTGTTGCTATTAGGAAAGAGGCACAGGAGCCTCAGGACCCACACCACGAGGTTCAGGAATAGCTACTGCCCCCTCAACCATCAGGATCCTGAACAAAGAGAATAACTTCACTCACCTCAACACTGAAAGTTCCCACAACCTATGGACTCTTTCAAGGGCTCTTTATCTATTTTTCTTGATATTTATTGCTTTTTTTGTTGTTTCTTTATATTTACTATGAATTCTCACAAGAAAATGAATCTCAGAGTTGCATATGGTGACATATATGTACTTTGATAATAAATTTACTTTGAACTTTGATATATCATGCATGACATAAAAATTACCAGAAGTTACAAAAATAAATAAATAGTGGAGAAGTTGATTAACGAGGTAGTGTTGTTCTGCTGAAGGGTTGCAGCCCAAAATGTCAACAATACTCTTTTCCATGGATGCTGAGTTCCTCCAGCATCTTGCGTGTGTTGCTTAGGTTTCCAGCATCTGCAGATTTTCTCTTGTTTGTGAATGAGGTAGTGTTTATGGGTTCAGGGACCATAGAACCACAGAACATTACAGCACAGAAACAGGCCTTTTGGCCCTTCTTGGCTGTGCCAAACCATTTTTCTGCCTCGTCCCACTGACCTGCACCTGGAGCATATCCCTCCGTACACCTCTCATCCATGTACCTGTCCAAGTTTTCCTTAAATGTAAAAAGTGAGCCCGCATTTACCAATTCATCTGGCAGCTCATTCTACACTCCCACCACCCTCTGTGTGAAGAAGCCCCCCCTAATGCTCCCTTTAAACTTTCCCCCTTCACCCTTAACCCATTTCCTCTGTTTTTTTTCTCCCCTAGCCTCAGTGGAAAAAGCCTGCTTGCATTCACTCTATCTATACCCATCATAATTTTATACACCTCTATCAAATCTCCCCTCATTCTTCTATGTTTCAGGGAATAAAGTCCTAACCTATTCAAACTTTCTCTGTAACTCAATTTCTCAAATCCCGGCAAAATCCTTGTAAACCTTCTCTGTACTCTTTCAACCTTATTAATATCCGTCCTGTAATTCAGTGACCAAAACTGCACACAATACCTGTACTCCAAATTCGGCCTCACCAATGCCTTATACAACCTCACCATAACATTCCAACTCTTACACTCAATACTTTGATTTATAAAGGCCAATGTACCAAAAGCTCTCTTTATTACCCTATCTACTTGTGACACCACTTTTCAGGAATTTTGTATCTGTGCTCCCAGATCCCTCTGTTCTACTGCACTCCTCAGTATCCTACCATTTACCTTGTATGCTCTACCTTGGTTTCTCCTTCCAAAGTGCAATACCTCACACTTGTCTGTATTAAACTCCATCTGCCATTTTTCAGCCCATTTTTCCAGCTGGTCCAAATCCCTCTGCAAGCTTTGAAAACCTTCCTCACTGTCCACTACATCTCCAATCTTTGTATCATCGGCAAATTTGCTGATCCAATTTACCACATTATCATCCAGATCATTGATATAGATGACAAATAGCAATGGACCCAGCACTGATCCCTGTGGCACACCACTAGTCACAGGCCTCCACTCAGAAAAGCAGTCCTCCACTACCACTCTCTGACTTCTCCCATTGAGCCAATGTCTAATCCAATTTACTACCTCACCATGTATACCTAGTGGCTGAATCTTCCTGGCTAACCTACCATGTGGGACCTTGTCAAAGACCTTACTGAAGTCCATGTAGACAGAATCCACTGCCTTCCCTTTATCCACTTTCCTGGTAACCTCCTTGAAAAACTCTAATAGATTTGTTAAACATGTCCTACCATGCACAAAGCCATGTTGACTCTCCCTAATAAGTCCCTGTCTGTCTAAATACTTGTAGATCCTATCTCTTAGTACTCCCTCCAATAATTTACCTACTACCGACGTCAAACTTACCGGCCTATAATTTCCCGGACCATTCAGAAATTGCATGGTGGAGGGGAAGAAGCTGTTCCTAAAACTTTGAGTGTGGGTCTTCAGACTCCTGTACCTCCTTAACTGATGAGACTGATGAGATGAGGGCATATTCTGGATGGGAAGGTCCTTAATAAGTATGCCATCTTCTTGAGGCACCAAATAAAAATGCCTTCGATGGCGGGGAGAATAATGCCCATGAGGGAACTGGCAAAGTCTACAGCCCTCTGATGAATTTATGATCCTATGCATTGGAGCTTCTACTCAGAATCAGAATCAGGTTTATGATCACCAGCATGTGACGTGAAATTTGTTAACTTAGCAGCAGCAGATCAATGAAATACATAATCTAGCAGAGAAAAGCAAATAAATAAATTAATTAAAAATAAATAAATAATAAATAAAATAAATAATAATAATAATAATAATAATAATAATAATAATAATAATAATAATAATAATAATAATAATAATAATAATAATAATAAATCAATTAAGTGTATTGAATGGATTAAAAAAGTGCAAAAACAAATACTGTATATTAAAAAAAGTGAGGTAATGTCCAAAGCTTCAATGTCCATTTAGGAACCAGATGCAGAGGGAAAGAAGCTGTTCCTGAATTGCTGAGTGTGTGCCTTCAGGCTTCTGTACCTTCTACCTGATGGTAACAGTGAGAAAAGGGAATGTCCTGGGTGCTGGAGGTCCTTAATAATGGACGCTGCCTTTCTGAGACACCACTCCTTGAAGATGTCCTGAGTACTTTGTAGGCTCGTACCCAAGATGGAGTTGACTAGATTTAAAACCTTCTGCATCTTCTTTTGGTCCTGTGCAGTAGCCCCTCCATGCCAGACAGTGATGCAGCCTTTCAGAATGCTCTCCACTGTACATCTGTAGAAGTGTTTGAGTGTATTTGTTGACATGCCAAATCTCTTCAAACTCCTATTAAAGTATAGCCACTGTCTTGCCTTCTTTATAACTACCGGTACATCAATATGTTGGGACCAGGTTAGATTCTCAGAGATCTTGACACCCAGGAACTTGAAGCTGCTCACTCTCTCCACTTCTGATCCCTCTGTAAGGATTGATATGTGTTCCTTCATCTTACCCTTCCTGAAGTTCACAATCAGCGCTTTCGTCTTACTGATGTTGACTGCCAGGTTGTTGCTGCAGCACCACTCCACTAGTTGGCATATTTCATTCCTGTACACCCTCTCGTCACTACCTGAGATTACAATGGTTGTATCATCAGCAAATTTATAGATGGTATTTGAGCTATGCCTAGCCACACAGTCACGTGTATATAGAGAGTTGATCAGTGGGCTAAGCACACACCCCTGAGGTGCGCCAGTCTTGATCGTCAGTGAGGAGGATATGTTATCACCAATCCGCTCAATTAGGATTGTGGGAATGATGATGTTAAATGCTGAGCTATAGTCGATGAACAGCATCCTGACATAGGTGTTTGTTGTTTCCAGGTGGTCTAAAGCCATGTGGAGAACCATTGAGACTGCATCTGCTGTGACCTATTGTGACAATAGGCCAACTCAAGGCTGTGCTGCAACCAGTCAAAATATACATCTCTCAAATGCAATAATGGATTTGAAGGGACATGAGAACTCTCCTCAAACTCCTAACAGAGTGAGCCACTGGTGTGCCTTCTTCATGATTGCATCAGTGTGCTGAGACCAGGATAGGTGTTCTCTGAGGAATGTCACCTCATCATGGTGGAGAGGCTTGTGAGTTCCTGAGATCCCAAGAGCAATGCTGTTTGGAGTTTAGCTCCATGTAGGGTCACCCATCATGGTAAGGTCAAGGGGGATGTTCTAGACAAAGAGTGATCCAACCAAGACCTCAATGGTGGAACTGGTGGATGATGATGATACAGCACAACAGCACTGAAGGTGGAGGAAGACTGCAGCAGTGAAGGGTTCTCAGTCATCTTACACTCTATGCTACTAGATCCTGACCCTCATCTGTCAAGGATCATATAGAGTTTACCCATGTATCAGCCTCTCCACATTAAACAAAGTCATGCGCAGGTGTTTTCCATAAAGGGAATCCACCTTAATATCAGGGATTGAGTCCTGTGTCCATCAGCAGGTGATGAGAGGGACAGGATTGTGAAGCACATTGGGTGCTGGGTGCTTGATTCAGTCACTGGGCTCTTGGGCTGTACAGAAAGAGCACTTCAGCAACTGAGCAGCCCTTTTCGGATCCACTCTGCTCACCCCACTCAGGGAAGGGGCTGGAACAGGTGCCACAACAGTAGCCTGACTTGAAACTTCCTGTGTCCAAAGGGATCATTCTATGCAGTTAGAAAAAAAGAAACATGAGCTTTGGAGTCTGCATATGGGAGGCAGGGTTTGAGGGTCGGCACAACATTGTGGGCCGAAGGGCCTGTAATGTGCTGTACTATTCTATGTTCTATTAAATTCCATCTGACAGTTTCCCAACTCATCCAGATCCCAATGTAAACTTTGATAGTCTTCCATGCTGTCCACTACACCCCAAATCTTGGTGTCATCTGCAAATTTGCTGATCCAGTTTACCACATTAACATCCAGATCATTGATATAGATGAGAAACAGCAACAGACCCAGCACCAATCCCTGCAGCACCTCGCTAGTCACAGGCCTCCAGTCAAAGAGGCAACCCTCTACTACCTCTCTCTGGCTTCTTCCACAAAGCCAATGTCTAATCCAATTTACTACCTCATCTCGAATGCAAAATGACTGACCCATCTTGACCAACCACTCATGAGGGACCTTGTCAAATGGCTTGCTAAAGTCCATGTAGAGAACATCCAGACCCTTGCTTTCATCAACTTTCCTGGTAGCATCGTCATAAAACTCTGTAAGATTGGTTAGACATGAGTTACCACAACTTCTTCAAGCTGACTTGGTTGAAATCTGTAATGATAGGGAAGGCTTCATGCCTGCTGATCATGTTGCTCAGCACCTCCAGTGCCTGCCTGACATTTGCCTCAGGTGGAATGAGCACGGCTGCCAGAATGTTGGCGGAAAACTCCCTCGGCAGATAAAATGGATGTCTTTTGACTGTTAGGTGTTCCAGGTCAGGTGAGCAGGGCTGAGATAGAATTGCTACATTTGTGCACTTCAATGAGTTATTCATTAAGCATACTCCATCTCCTCTGCCTTTAAAAGTCTGAACTGTCCTATCTTCATGGAGGATGGTGAACCACTCAGGCTGCAGTGCTGCACCTGAAATTCCAGATGTGAGCCACGTTTCCATAAAACAGAGTACACAGCAATCCCCGATGTCCCTCTGATACAGCAATCTTGCTCTGAGATCTTCAGGTTTCTTTTCCAGCGACTGTACATTTGCCAGCAGGATAGTCAGGAGTGTAAGTGTAAGGCCTCTGCATTTTAATCGCACCTGTTGATTGGTGCTGCATCCCTGTTTCTGTTTTCTTAAAGGGGAACAGCATGCACAATCCGAGTCTGCTGTCCAAGGTTTATTGATTTTGAGAATTGATAGATTTTTAAAACGTCATAAAACAATGCCGCTTATTGAAGTAGCCATGGCTGTGAGTGTGGATTTCAGTTATAGTAGTTAATAATGGGAATATTTGATGAGTCACGTCAGAGCTGTACACAAAGAGTTGCCACAGAATGGTGCTATCTTAATGGCATATAAGAGGTAAGTGATTCCATCAGGAATCTGAAAAGTAGCAAAGCCATTGCTCCTGATGGGATTCTAGCAGAGATAATCCAGGAAGGTGGACCAGTATTCCTTCATCACCTCTCTGCTCCTGAAGATCTGGGAAACGAACAACTGCCTTCCGAGCTCAGGAATTCTTTAATAGTGACCATATTCAAGAAGGGAGACAAGGCGGATATTGGCAATGATTTTTGTAAATGTCCTGAATAGTGGGAAGTTCACATCTACAGATGTGCTAGGCTGTCCACACCACTCTCTGCAGAGTCCTATGATTGAGGGAAGTACAGTTTCCATACCAGGCTGTGATGTGGTCAGTCAGGGTGTTCTGAATTGCTCCCCTATAGAAAGTTCTTAGAATATTGGGGCCCATGTCAAACTTCTTCAACTGTCTGGGATGAAAGAGGCATTGTTGTGCCTTTTTCACCATACTGCTGGTATGTACAGACCATGTGAAATCCTTGGTGATGTTTATGCTGAGGAACTTAAAACTGTTCATACTCTCAACCCCAGATCCATTGATGTCAATTGAGGTGAGTGCAACAGGGCACCAGTCGTTCGGACATGTTACCTTGTTCTTTTTTGATACCGGAACAATAGTGGATGTTTTGAAGCAGGAGGGCGCTCTACACTGGGAGAGGGAGAGATTAAAAATGTCTGTAAACACACCTGCCAGTTGTGCTGTGCACATCCTGAGTACTCGCCCTGGTATGCTGTTTGGTCCTGTGGCCTTGCGACTGTCCACCTATTGGAAACATCTGCGTATTTCAGCCTCAGAGATGACCAAGCTGTCAGTCACATCATCTGCAGGTCTCCTCAGGGGCTCAGTATTGGCAACATCAAATCAAGTGTAAAAATGATTTAGCTTGTCTGGGCGAGAGGTATTAATGTTGGAAACTCCACTGCATTTAGCTTTGGTGTGTTGACCTTGCCAGAAGCTGCGAATGTTGTTGCTGGAAAGTTAAGTCTAAACCTTGTCTCTATATTGTTGTTTCACTGCCTTGATGACTTTGTGCAGATTGTAGTTGCATTACCTGCTGATTACCGGCGACGTAAGCTCTATGCCACACGGTAAGTGCTGCTCGCACGGAACTGTTGATCCAGGATTTCTGGTTTGGATAGACCCTGACCAGACAACTAGCAGCAGATGCAAAATGAAAGACTGAACAACCAAAAGACCCAACCACTAACCACAGCCGCCACTTACTCATGTCCACACTGCACCAGAATGTTTATTTATTTAATTTATTTATTGAGATACAGCGCAGATCAGGGCCTTCTGATCCTTTAAGCCGTGCTGCCCAGCAACTCCTGATTTAACCATAGCCTAATTATGGGACAATTTACAATGACCAATTAACCTACCAAACGGCATATCTTTGGGCTGCGGGTGGCGACCAGAGCACCCTCAGGAAACCCAGGTGGTCACGGGGAGAATGTACAACTCCTTACTGAATCCAGACTGGTCTCGACAGCCACCTGAGGACAACCAATAAATGAAGGGTCTCGGCCCGAAACGTCAACAGTGCTTCTCCTTATAGATGCTGCCTGGCCTGCTGTGTTCCACTGGCATTTTGTGTGTGTTGTGACAACCAATAGATAACTCCTTAGGACAGGGGTTCCCAACCTTTTTTATGCAATGAGTCCTTACCATTAGCTAAGGAATAGTGGACCCCACGCTGGGAACCGTTGCCTTAGCAGAACATCATACTCACTTCAACTGCTCCTACTAGGATCCTCTGAGATAATAACACCCTGAAACTTGAACTAGATATAAATCAGGAAATTCCCTTCAGCTTGCTTGCTTCACAGAACAGAAATTTTCCCTATTTTTCAAGTCCTGCATTAACTATTTCCCAGTGGAGTGCTTGCATATCAGTGGAAGCATTTACTCACCCTCAGTCTATTGATGTTCGTACGCGGCTGGCCAGAGACAGGGCTGATGCAGAATTCAATAGGAGGCAATACAGTCCATCAAAGGAAAAGCTCTCCCCACATCTGAGCACATCTGCAAATAGCACTGTCATAAAAAAACAGCATCCATCATCAAGGACCCCCACTGTCCAGACCATGTTCTCTTCTCGCTGTTGCCATCAGAACAATGTACAGGAGTCTTAAGCCCCAAACCATCATGTTCAGGAACACTTATTACCCTTCAGACATCAGGCTCCTGAACAAGCATGGATAACTTCACTCATTTGACACTGAATTGATTCAACAACCTATGAAGTCACTTTCAAGGACTCTACAACTTATGTTCTCGATATTATTTATTTTCTTACTATTATTATTATATAAATATATTTTGTTTTTGTCAGTGTTTGTGCGTAGTTTTTCATTGATTCTATTGTATTTCTTTGTTCTACGTGGACGTGTACAAGAAAATTAATCTCAGGGTAGCAGATGGAGGCATATACATCCTTTGATAATACATTTACATTAAAGTTTGAACTTTGAAAGCATTGGTATTCATTTGGAAAACAAGGCAGTTTGTTGCCTAACTTAAAGTAAGCCCTTCAGCCAGTTGGTGCAAAAACAGGGATTACTTTAATGAAGTCGAGATCTATAGGCAGCCACAACATCTTTCTTCTAGTCCAACCGACGTTGGTAAAAATGGGTGTGAAAGGTTACCGTGGCTAAACAGAAATGCAGAGCTTTCTGTCTAGCCACAATCAAATCAAATCAGTAATGATTTTGTGAATAGTCTATGTCTGTGATATGCTGATTGGCTTTTTATCTTTTGCTGTTGAAAACACCATTTTGCCCATTGATACTCAGAGTATCTGAATCAGAATTAGAATCAGGTTTATTAACACTGGCATAAGTCATTAAATTTGTGGTTTTGTGACAGCTGCAGAGTGCAGACATAAAAAGTTATGATAGGTAACAATAATAAAAAAATACCTAGTTCAAAATAGGAATAGCTATGTAATATTCATGGTTAACAGATGAACATCCACTTAGAATGGCGATGAGGAGGAATTTCTTTTGCCAGAGGTTGGTGAATTTGTGGAATTCATTCCCACAAGTCATCAGGTATATAAAAGGCAGAGTTTGATATATTCCTGATTTGTCAGGGCATGAAAGTAAATGGGGAGAAGGCAGGAGATTGAAGCTGAGAGGGAAATGGATCAGCCATGATGAAATGGCGGAACAGACTCAATGGGCCAAATAGCCTAATTCTATTCCTATATCTTATAGTCTTGCCATTCCCTCTCTGTCTGTCTCTCTCTCTCTCTCTCACACACACACACACACACACACACACACTCATTCTGATCTACACTCAGTGGAGTTGGAAGACTAGGAAATGATCTCAGTGAATTCTCAAAGGTTTTGAACAGTGGGACACCATTTCAGAATAGGATGGCAGCTCTGTCATCAGAGATGAGGAAAGGTTTCTTTGTTATGTTCCAATCTTTTGGAATTCTCTAGATACATGGGTTATGACCAAAGGAAAAAATGGCTGCTGTCACTTAGCTCTTTAGTATAAGGGTGACTATTAGATGCATTAAAAAAATCAAATTTCAAAAATGAGTGGAAAGAAAAATGCCAATATTTATAAAAAGACTTCTACAAGAAAATACAATAACAGATTCATACTTATTCTTGTCCAGTGTGAACTCTGGGAAGCCCCTATCTCTCTCCTCTTCCTCCTCTTCTCCCCATCCCCCCTCCCCAGATACTCTTGTCTTCCAGCATTTCCTTTACCTTTGCAACACTTCAAACTTGTGCCATGGACCAATGCCATTAAGCAAGGGGTCCATGGACCCCAGTTGGGAACCCTCGCTCCTGAGTTGTATAATCATAGTCACAAAGCAATGTAACTCAGAGGAAGACCTTTCAGTGCAATGTGCCCATGCTGACCAAGATTTCAATCATAGCTGCCCCCATTTGCATGGATTTGAGCCATATCCCCCTAAAACTATCTGGCACAGATGGCTATTGTACTGCAGTGTTTAGCGTAACGATTTAAAGCATATGCTTCCCGTGACCGCATGGGTTTCCTCCAGGTGTTCTGATTTCCTCCCACATTCCAAAGATGTACAATTAGAGTTTGTGTGTTGTGGGCATGTAATATCTCTGCGGGTTCCCAAAGAAAGTCCATGGGATATCAATTTTCATATTTTTATTGGAATCTATTCATAAATTCAATGTAAGAGATGAGGTTGAAAGAGGAACAAGCATTCAGTCCATCACACCTGCTGTACTTTTGAACAAGATCATCTGGGTATGTTGCCGCCAGAAGCATGGCAACACTTGTGGGCTGCCCACCACAAACCTTGCTGATTTGATTTGATTTGACACAAATGACACGTTACACTGTTTGTTTCGACATCAGTGTGACAGATAAAGCTAACCTTCATCTTTATCTTTATCCATGTACATATCCTAGTGACTTTTCAATGTTGTTATTGTACTTTGCCTCCAAAGGCTGTTAAATATACTCATACTAACAAGGAAAAACCTATGGACAGTGAGGACATTCCAGGATTACAGGGTTGCACATTAGCTTAATGGTTAGAGTACTCTATTACAGTGCCAGTGATCTGGGGAGTAATTCCTGCCACTTTCTGTCAGCAGTTTGTACAATATGTTCTCCCTGTGCCTTCTCCAGGTGGTACTCTTTCCCCCCCACATTCCAATGACATGCACTTTAGCAGGTTAATTGGTCAAATGGGTGTAATTGGGCCTGTTACTATGCAGAAGCCCTAAATAAATATAGGAACAGTTTGTTAAGTGAACTCAAGGCCCAGGAATAGCCATGATGTTACTCAATAACACTGTAGATATGATGGCTGAATAGCCTCTTCACTTACACTGGATTTACCAATCATAATCTGAGTTCTACTTAGGAATCTGCAGAGATGTTGCATTGGCTGACTGGCGACAAAAATGATGAGGACCTCCCTCAATGTGACCAGTGGAAATAAACGTAAAACTGAATAAAGCTTACTTCAGCATTTCCACTTGCGGTATCCACACACACACATTCAATTATTTTTAAGCTCTAATGTTGCAATTTACAAAAGTGATATAGATTGTACACATAAGAGATTCTGCAGTTGCTGGAGATCCAGAGCAACGTACACATGGCCTGCTGAGTGCCTCCAGCGTTTTAAGAAGCATCAATGGAGCAGATCAAACAGTCAATGTTTCCATCTGAGACTGGAAAGGAAAGGGAAAGAAGCCAGTAGACAGAGGTGGGAGGGAGTACAAGCTGGCAGTTGATAGGTAAAAACAATAGATTGTATGCCTGTGCAATCTGTCAGTCGAGGTCTCATGAGGCATACCATCTCCTATTCATTTTCTCACCTCTTTGAGTTCAAGGTTCAAAGTAAGTTTTTTTATTATCGACCTCAGGAGAACTAGCGCCACTCAGGCCCCGCTTTACATCAGAGCAGTTTCAAACTCCTGAGAGTGCACATCTTGCACGGTCCCAGAACACATTCCACACAATCAGGAAAGCTCACCAACAGCGTTCTGAGGAGGCCGAAGAGAACTGGGCTATGCACGTCCATAATCACATCTTTCTACAGAGGCGCGGTCAAGAACATCCTGGCACGCTGCACCATAGCATGGTTCGGAAACTGAACTGTCCACATCCTCAACCACTTCTGCTTTATCATTTCCTGTCAGAGTCACCTTATGTAGACACTATTGTGCCTTGCATCCCTTTATAGACAATCTATCAATGTATATAAGCTATCTTATGTATTTATATTTATTTTTGTTTTTTTGTGCCGCATCAGATCTGGAGTAACAATTATTTTGATCTCTTTTACACTTGTGTACTGGAAATGAATTAAACAATCTTGAATCATAAACAGGCTAAGACTGACAAGCACCAATGAATGGTCATGGCCTGAAACGCTAATTCCACTCTGCTGCAAATGCATCTGGCTTGCTGAATATTTCCTGCCTTTTCTGGTTTTACTTCAGATTGCCAGCATCTGCTGAATTTTTAGTTTCTGAGTCTCTTGATTTCATACCTCTTTCTCAGTGTTATGATTGACAGGTGACAACAGACCCAGCCTATCCCTTGATGCATTCCTCAATTACCCGTTCTTCATGGTGAACCATAGGAGTGACAGCATTTTTCAAAGTATGTATGCAGTATACAACCCTGAGATTCATCTTCCAGCATACAGGCATGAAACAAAGGAAACCATGAACCATGTTCAAAGAAAAATAACAACTCCCCCTCCCACCACACAAAAAAGGAACAAATCACCCAAATGGCAAAAAAAGAGCGAAAACCACAGAATATAAAACACAAATCAAAAGAGTCCAAGCATATTCATTTCAGCTCAATGTTTGTTTTCTGCAGGCTAAAATCACCCAAAATAACAACAAAAGACGGAGCAACCGGAAAGCAGGTACACGTCACAATGTGAACTACAGAGTCCAATCTACAGATCAGGCCGATTAAACCTTGCTCTAGGTCTGTACTCCAACACCATCCTCCGACAGCACTGAGGAACAGAGAAATCATTGGAACACTGGGGACTTCCTTTGGAAGCTGCAAGAAAGACGGAGCAAGAGACCATCACACACAGAGCACTTACTCCGGAGGCAGCGAGCGAGATGCTGGTAGGCAGCACTGAACACCCGCTTTCCCTCCACACTCGCCTTGATGATTTTAATCTTCCTCGGTGGATGATGGAGTTGATCACGGGCTTCTGCCCCATCTCCAGGCTTCTTGGCCTCGAGGCTGGACCCTTCACTCAGAGCCTCACAGAACAGCCACAGAGACAGCAGAGCCTCAAATCGCTCAATTGGCCTGAAAACATACCACCAAAATGCAGATCACAGACTACAACAGAAGCAGAACCACATTTGAAAGGAAAAGAAATAAAGGAAGTGAAAGAAGTCATTTTCTGAACCATCTAGAATGTGCATATTAGGCTTGGATACTCAACACTCTGATCTTCGAGTGAACTTCCACTTCAAAGATGAGAACATCAAAGATCCAGCCTGACCACATTGATCTTAAGAGGTTATGGATGAGTGAATCCCATGAAGATTATAAAAAGATTAAGAATCCACTTAAGTGAGAAATCAGGAGGGAAAGGAGAATCAGAATCAGATCAGGTTTATTAGCACTGATATATTGTATGTCAGGAATTTGTTGTTTAATCATAGCAGTACAGTACTATATAAATATTACTTTAACTTACCACAAATAAATAAAGAGATAGATAAGGGAAAAGGATGAAAGACTCGCATTATTTGTCACATGTACACCAACACATATCTCTTCTCATCCTGTTATTTGTAAAAACGCCACTCCTTTCTCTCAATTCCTCTGCCTCCACTGCATCTGCTCTCAGGATGAGGCTTTTCATTCCAGAATGAAGGAGATGTCCTCCTTTTTCAAAGAATGGGGCTTCCCTTCCTCCACCATCAACTCTACCAAGTTGCCTCTCATCCTCCTTTGCTCCAAAAAAAAAGACTTAGTTTGCTCAACCTTTCCTCATAAGATACCTACCCTAATCCAGGCAGCATCCTCAAGGTCAATAGGGCTTCCCATGTTTTGAACTGCTGAAGAGAGCTTTGAGGGAGTCTCACACTACCAGATGTGTTGTCTTTGAATAAGAAGATAAAAGCGACTCCAACTATTCTCTCAAGTAGATGTGAAAGATACCTTAACACTATTTTGAACTAATCCCCCATGGACAATACCTACCTACTGATGCACCATCAATAACTCTCGGAGACGTGAGGCGAGATATAGGCTTTTATTGGCTGGAAGACCACCACACTACATCCTGGAGACTGAGGCTGGGGCTGTGTCTCCAATCGCCTTTATACTGGGGTCCATGGGAGGAGCCACAGGAGGAGTCAGCAGGGGGAGCATGTCCAGACAGGTATATGTAGTTCACCACACCTACTTAGGCCT
Source organism: Hemitrygon akajei (assembly GCF_048418815.1). NCBI lineage: Eukaryota > Metazoa > Chordata > Chondrichthyes > Myliobatiformes > Dasyatidae > Hemitrygon > Hemitrygon akajei. The sequence goes on along the minus strand of NC_133138.1, from coordinate 34,523,793 downwards.
CCATTGGTCAGGGTTGACAATGGATGTTGCGTCCTAGCTGTCTGGATATGCAAGTACAATATGGAAAGCAAGTTGCTGTCCATGCCTCTACTTCTTCTGTTTCTGCTTCTACTTGGTTCTGCACAAGCACTATGTAACGTTATAACGCGCAGTCGGTGTGAAAGGCGTGAGAGTTAAATTGTAAAGTGAGCTTTTTTGACTAGATCCTCTAAGTTGATTTGACTGAGCAACCAGAAACCAGAGACCCGTCACAACGTGAACTACAGAGTCCAATCTACAGATCAGGCTGATTAAACCTTGCCCTAGCCCTGTACTCCAGCACCATCCTCCGACAGCATTGAGGGAGAGAGAAATCATTGGAACACAGGGAACTTCCTTTGGAAGCTGCGAGAAAGAGGGAGCAAGAGGCCATCACACACAGATCCCTTACTCCGGAGGCAGCGAGCGAGATGCTGGTAGGCAGCACTGAACACCCGCTTTCCCTCCACACTCGCCTTGATGATTTCAATCTTCTTCAGTGGATGATGGAGTTGATCACAGGCTTCTGCCCCATCTCCAGGCTTCTTGGCCTCGAGGCTGGACCCTTCACTCAGAGCTTCACAGAGCAACCCCATTTTTCATGTAACAAGCTCCCCCTCTCCATGCATTTGATTAACTCAATGGAACACGAGAGATCAATATAGTTTGGCACCAGTGGTGTTGCAGGATTTGCCAGTCAGTATTGAACTCCATGTATGACTGCCTTAGGGACTCCAGCTTTGCTCGGGATTTACTCCCAAAGCTTTCCCCATGAGTGGGTATAATTGCAAGGCAGTGGAGGTTTGAGATAAAAATTTTCCTTCTAGATGAGCTGCCAACAAGGGTTGTTGAGCCCCATTTGCTCAAAGTGATTGGTTTTAAGGGACCAGTAACCCACCTTTACTTCAATTTGTGGGATCTTACTTTGCATGATCCAGCTGCCATAATGTTCTATGTAAAGCTGTCTTCTTCTTTAGTAAGCCTTCAGACCTCTAATCATTGCAGTTAAAGGAATTGTATGCACTCAAAATTGGATAGGACAATCTCAAAACATAAACATGAAGCTTAGATGTTTGTCAAATGGTTGCATGGCAGTACAGTGGTTAGTGTATTGTTTTACAGTGATCACAAGTTGGGGTTCAATTTCCAGCGATATCTGCAAAGGATTTCTACATGCTTCCTGTGACTGTGTGGGTTTCCTCTGGAATGTCTAGTTTCCTCCCTTATTTCAAATTGGTACAATTAGAGGTCATGAGTTGTGGGCATGCTATGTTAGTACCAGAAGTGTGGTGACATTTGCGGGCTGCCCAGCCCAATCCTCACCGCTTGGATTTGATGTAAACAACACGTTTCACCGTATGGTTGGGTGTTTGGATGTACAGCACATGTAACAAATAAAACTAATCTTTAAGAAAACAGAATGACTCTGGGACAACTTCTGTTCATCCTTCAGTAGGTGCAATCTGATTGGTGAAGGGAAAGCTATTTTACAATTGGTCCATTGCTTAGGTGGTCTGTGATTGGTCTGTGATCAGGCAGTTACACTAGCAGCAGTAAGATGGTGGAACCTGATTTGATTGTGGCAGACTGGTGCTTTAAATCAGTTCAAGAGTAACGCATACTGGTAAATTACTGAATTTAATTGTAGTTATTAAATTTAGTTCATGTTTATCATTTTCATTAGCATATATTCACAGGATATAAATATCATGAAAATGAACTTTTGAGAGCAAAAGATCTAAAGTAATAGAGGCAGGATTTGTCCGTTCACCCCATTGTCTGCTGCACTATTCAACCTCACTTTTCTGCTTTTACCCCATACCAATAAAAAAATCTATCAATCTCTGCCTTAAGTACCACCAATTTTTAACCTTATTTTTATTTAGTGATACAACACAGTTACAGGCCTTAACAGCCCAATGCCATTCATGTGACCAATTAACCTACTAAACCGTACATCTTTGGACTGAGAGAAGAAGCCAGAGCACCCGGAGAGATCTCATGTGGTCATGGAAGAATGTACAAACTCCTTACAGGCGACAATGCAATAGAATGATTTGGCCTCCAGTGATCTCTGTGGCCAGGAACTCCACAAATTCACCAGCCTCTGACTGAAGAAATTCCTCCCCCACTCCAATTTAATGGGACGTTCATTTATCCTGAGACTGTGCCCTCAGATTCTCAACTCTCCTCATCCACTCTATCCAATCCCTTGTGGCAGCAACACAGTTAACATAACTGAAGTTAACATACACTTAAATTAACATAAATTATATATAAAATTAATTTATTCATAGGATATAGAATGCATAATATGCCCCACCATTTCATTTTCAACCGATTCAAAGATTCAAAGTACATTTATTATTAAAGTATGTATGCAGCATACAACCCTGAGATTTGTCTTCCCACAGACAGCCAAGAAATAAAGAAGATGGAACCTGTTCAAAGAAAAACATCAAATCCCCCAACTCGCAAAAAAAAACAAATCACTCAAATGGCAATTAAAAAAAAATAGATGAAGAATACAGAATGCAAGACGCCATATCATAAAGACATCAAAAGGGACCAGGAATATTCAGTTCAGCTCAATCCAGTGCCATGTCTCTCGCTGCCTGCAGGGCAGAGCGCTAGTATGCCCCAATCAAAGTCACACACAACAACAACAAAAAAAAGTAACACGTCATAGTATGAACTTCATACTTCATTCCACAAACCACTTCAATTAAACCTTGTGCAAGGCCCATGGAGACCAGCAGCATCGAGCGAGAGGGGTAGAGAGACTGTTCGTACATAGACACTTCCCTCTGGGAGCAGTGAGTGAGAGAGAGAGAGATGGACAGCTTTGTGCAGACTAAGTTTTCAAATTTTGTATTTCATGAACAAAGTTGACCCAGTCCCACTTTTCTTACTCTATTAATCGGGAAAGTGCTTCAGTGAACTTTGTAGTCTTCCCATTTTCCTTTTAAATTCTGCTGCGTATTTGATGCTCTATGGCCAGCAAATTAAAAAAAAAAGTTATTGACATACAGCTCTTCTGTCCCTTCGAGCACACTGCCCAACAATCCCCTGATTTAATGCTAGCCTAATTATGGGATAATTACAATGATTGTGGGAGGAAACCAGGGCACCCAAAGGAAACCCACACAGTCACGGAGAGAATATTTAAACCCTTACAGGCAGCAGTGGTAAGTGAACCTGGGTCACTGGTACTGTAAAATGTTGTGCTCATCACTACTTACTGTGCCATCCCGTGGAGACTGTAAAACAGGAGACATATAACAAACTTTACTGAAAGGAAAAACAGGCTAGAAATATTTGCAGTCCCATCGTGTTCCTGGGGTCAGAACTTTAACCTGCTTGTTCCTGGCACTGTAGGTTTCAGGATGCAGACTGATGAGTGAAGAACTACTTTCAAAAGCAATTGCTCATTGCTGATGGGCAGATAGAATTTGTTTTCAGTATCACGTTTACAGCACAACCAACTTTAGCAAGGAGAAAATGTTCAATGGATTAGCCTTAAACACCAGAGATCTGAAGATGCTGGAAATCTTGTGTGACACACACAAAAAGCTGGAGGAACTCAACAAGTTAGACAGCATCTATGGAGAGGAATAAATGGTCAATAATTTGGACCAGGACTCTTCATCAAGATTTCAGGTGCAACCACACAGGTGCCATGGCCAAGAAATCTTACCCACACCTCTAATTTCTGAGAAGGATAAAGACATTTAGTACATTCCCTTTGACCCTCACCAATTTTTGTCATTGTGCCATAGAAACCATCCTATCTGGATGCATCACAGCTCAGTATGGCAAGTGCTCTGTCCAACACTGCCAGAAACTACAGAGAGTTGTGGACACAGCTCAGCATATCACCGGAAGTTCTGAAGTGTTTTGGTCTGAAATCTCGACAAGTTATTCCCCTCTACAGATGCTGCCTGACCTGCTCAGTTCCACCGGCATTTTGTGTACTTGCCTTACCATATCTTGCTCCTCCCAAATTCCAAAGACTCCTAAGAGGTTTTACAGCAGAAAGCTCTGAATAAAAAACAATTCCAATTCCAATACAAAAGTCCATATAGACAACATCCACTACCCTACCCTCATCATTCATCCTCGTCCCTCCTCTGTAGTATTCCCATCCCTTATTTGCTTAATGGCAGCTCATATTGCTATGGTAACAGTGTGTTCAATCACACACACTCTTAGGATTAGTCACACGAGGCTCTTTGAATTGGATACAGTGTCAGCCAAGGTGTATTGCAACCAAGGTGTGTTGCTTGCATTTTATGTAGTTTTTGATTACTTTTTATTGTTAAAACTTGCTTATTAATTCTTACTTCATAATAACTTATACCTACTTGTGCAGTTTTAAATGTTTCTATCAGAGAGATTTTAAACTAATTTTGTATACCTTTCATATACTGGAAAGAACTCTTTTTAAACTTATTAACTGAATGCTTGTCATTCAGGTTAAAGCTTGTTGTCCAGACCCAGGTTATCAGCGGGATGCTAAAAGTCCAACTATTGTGTTTATCTATTAAGTGCTTACAACTCATCCAAGGTGATTAGGCTCTGCTTCTTTGATTTCTGTCTGCCCAGTGAGCTCTTACCCTGAAGCCTTCTAGGTGGTGAATTTTATCACATCCACCAAATTCCAAAGCCTTTTCTTTTGATGTTGTCAGCTCACACTATGTTTAGGAGTGTATCCTGTCTCTAACTCTCCAGACTTTGATGTGAAGTACTACAGGAGCTCTATCTGTATATTCATGGATCTTCTGACCTGCATCCTAATCTTTGCTGTTCCAGCAAAATCCCAATCTGATGTATTCTCCGGATGTGAAAATGGAAAAATTAGTTTAAAACTGAGAACGCTTTGATATACAAGATTAACAAAGGCATACTATAGCACCTGCTTGACGTTTGCAGTCCTCTACACCTTCTTGGTTCTGGTTTATTATTTAATATATTTATTTGGAGATATAACATTGAACCGGCTATTCCGGCAAACCAAGTCAAAACTCACTGATTTTAACCCATGCCCAATCAGAAACAGTTTTAATATTTCTGACATATGTTATGAAATTTCTTGTTATGCAGCACCAGTACATTGTAAAGTAATAATAAAAACTATAAATTATAGTAAATTAAATTAAATAAGTAGTCCAATACCGAAAAGGAAGTAGTGAGAAAATGTGTTCATGGGTTCAATGCCATTCAGAAATCAGATGACAGAGGGGAACAAGCTGTTCCTGAAACATTGTTTGTGTGCCTTTAGGCTCCTGCACCTCCCCTCTGATGGTAGCAATGAGAAAAGGGCATGTCCTGAGTGATGGGGGTCCTCAATGATGGATGCCACCTTTTTGACCATCAATCCTTGAAGATGTCCTAGATGCTGAGGAGGCTTGTGCCCATGATGGAGCTGACAGAGTTTACAACTTTCTACAACTTATTTTGATCCTCTGCAATGCCCCACCGCTAATCACAGAAGAATTTGCAATAACAAATTGACCTTTCAACCATTTTGACTTTTGTCTGCAGGAGGAAACCAGGGCACCTGGAGGAGACCCACAAGCACAGGAAGGAGCATACAAGCTTGTTTGCAGAGGAGGCAGGAATTCAACTCTGATGCCTTAAGCAGTAATAGCGTGACACTAACCACTAATACCATGGTGTCCCATTTGTTCCATGTACCAAGATACAGTGAAAAGGTTGTCTTGCATTCAGTTCATTACACAGTGCATTGAGGTCGAACAATAATATTTATTTAAAGATACAACATAGTAAGAGGTTCTACTGGCCCACTAAGTCTGTGCCACCCATTTATACCCAGGTGACTCTGATACGTATTGTGTCAGATTATAGGAAACGTATCAATTCAGCTTCACAATTCTTTGGCATGAACATTAATTTCTCCAACTTCAAGTAATTTATCCCCCCCCCCCCCCTTGCCTCTTCATCAATTCCCCACTCTGGCCTTTTATCTCTTCTTATCGCCTGTCTACCACCGCCCCCTAGTGCCTCTTCTACCTTCCTTTCTCCCATGGTCCACTATTCTCTCTAGTCAGATTCCTTCTTCTTTAGCCCTTTGCCTTTTCCACCTACCAACTCCCATCTTCTTACTCCATTCCCCCACCCACACCCACCTGGCATTATTTATCACACTCCAGTTTGTCCTCCTTCCATCTTTTTATTCTGTCATCTTCCCCCTGCTTTCCAGTTCTGATTAAGGGCCTCGGCCCGAAATATCCACAGTTTATTCATTTTCGTTGTTGCAGCCTGACACGCCGAGTTCTTCCAGCATTTTGTATGTATCACATTTCTGTTATATTTATTTCAATGGAACTGAACTTAAGATTAATTGCCACTGCTAAATTGCGCGAAGGGTGTTCTCAGCTAGTAATTTCCACTTCTTATTTCCATTTGGCATGATTAACTTATTATTATTTAATTATTTATGGTTTATATTGCTTCACTATCCTTGGTTGGTGTGACTGTAACGAAACCCAATTTCCCTCGGGATCAATAAAGTATGTCTGTCTGTCTGTCTGTCTGTCTGAATATGATTCCAGGCCTTCCTGTTCACTTCAGGAACACAGTGCAAAACACCCAGAACAGACTGATAAAACTTAAAACAATCTTGAGTCAGTCTGACAAACACAAGAGATCTTTCAGATGCTGGAAATCCAAAAACAACACACGCAAGTGCAGGAGAAACTTGGCAGGCCAAACACCATCTACAGGAAAGAGTAAACAGCCTATGCTTCAGCCCAAGACTCTTCACTTGGACTGGAAAGAAAGAGAGAAGACAGAGTAAGAAGGTGAGGGAAGGGGAGCGGAGGAAGAAGTAAAAGGGGGTGCATGATAGGTGAAACGGGGAGGGGGGAGGGGTGAAGTAAAGATCTGGGAAGTTGATTGGTGACCGAGATAAAGGGCCGGAGAAGGGGGAATCTGATAGGAGAGGACAGAAGGCCATTGAATAAAGAAGGACGAGGAGCACTAGAGGGAGGAGATGGGCAGGTAAAGGGATAAGATGATAAAGGGAAACAGCAATGGGGTATTGTGAAGGAAAGGGGGAGAAAATTCAGCAACGATCACCCCCTACTTGAGTCTTTTTGTCCACTCATCTGTTCCCACTGATCTCCCTCCTGCTACTTATCCTTGCAAGCAGAACAAATGCCATACCTACCCCTATGCCTCCTCCCTCATTACCATTCAGGGCCCCAAATAGTTTCTCCAGGTGAAGTGACAGTTCACTTGTGAGTCTGTTGGGGTCATCTACTGTATCCAGTACTCCAGATGTGGCCTCATGTATATTGGCAAGACCTGATGTAGATTGGAAGATCACTGAGCACCAACGTTTCATCCACAGAAAAAGTGGGATCTCCTGGTAGCCACCCATTTCAATTTTACTTCCAATTCCCAATCAGACATGTAAGTCCATGGCCTCCTCTGCTGCTGTGATGAGGCCTTAATCAGATTGGAGGAGCAACACCTTTTATTCCATCTGAGTAGCCTCCAACCTGATGGAATGAACACTGACTAGTCTAATTTCAGGTGATTGCCCCCTCCTCTGCGTCACTATTCCCATTTCCCTCTCTCACCTTATCTCCTTACTTGCCATCACCTCCCCTGGTCCTTCTCTTTCTTCCATGGCCTTCTGTCCTCTCCTATCAGATTCCCTCTGCTCCAGCCCTTTAACTTTGAACAATCGACTTCCTAGCTCTTTACTTCACCCCTCCCCCCAGTTTCACCAATCACCTACCAACTTGTACTTCCTCCTCCCCCACTCCCCCCACCTTCTTACTCTAACTTCTCATTTCTTTTCTCCAGTCTTGCCGAAGGGTCTCAGCCCAAAACGTCGACTGCTCACTCTTTACCATAGATGCTGCTTGGCCTGCTGAGTTCCTCCAGCAGTTTGTGTGTGTTGCTTTGAGTCAGTTTGTGATGTTCTGAGAAAAAGACCTGTTGCTACTTTCATCTATCCTTACACGCTGGCTGAAACAGGATCTGTCACATGATATCCTTTGTGTACATGTTGCTATTGTCAGGCAGTTTCAACGTCTGATCAGGCAGTACACCTTGACTGTCATCAGAAGATCGTCTACAATGCAGAGACTGTAAGGCTATACAAGGACATGATCCACTAGGCATGTTTATTTTCAGTATCTTGGTTTCTTATCTGATTTTGAGTGTGGCTTTCAGCTCATTGTTTGTACTCGTGGAACAGATAAGTTAAGGTATATCTTAACTAAAGGCAAGTCGTCTCAGGATAAGGTTGCCCACTGTGACAGGTTGATTTTCAATGCAGAACAGGGCTTGGGTACAAAGTTAATTCATATCCATACAATATCCAATTAGGACCAGTTTATAAGGTTTTGAGAAGCATAAATAGGATAGGCATTTTTCCCATGGTGAAGTACGAGAGGATATGCATTGAAGGTGAGGGGGAAAATTTGAAGATGAAAAATTAATAGGTATTTTTAATGTCAGAGAAATGCATACAATATACATCCTAAAATTCTTTTTCTTCGCAAACATCCACAAAATCCGAGGAGTGCCCCAAAGAATAATTCACACTCAGAGACAGGTTGTTGGCTCTGCACCAGTCCGTTAGCCGCTGCACCTCCTCTCTGTAAGCTGACTCGTCGTTCTTGCTGATGAGACCCACATTGGTCTCAAAGATAGAAATAGAGCTGTTTCCGAAGATGGAAGCAAAGGAGTCACTGTTAGGCACCATCATCCTAAGCTCCACCCCTCCGAATTAGCTTTATTTGTCACATATACAAGCGTTTGTATGTTAAAACATTGAAACATACTGTGGAATGCATCATTAGCGTCAAACCAAGTCGACGAGGATTGTGTTGGGCAGCCCACAATTGTCACCATGACTATGACACTGACATAGCATGCCCACACTCATTAACGCTAACTGTACATCCCTGAAATGTGGAAGGAGACTGGCACGTCTGGAGGAAACTCACAGCGTCACAGGGAAAATATACAAACTCCTTACAGACAACGGCGGGAACTCAACTCTGATTGAAGGTCACTGGTGCTGTAAGCCAATGCATTAACCAATTAACCACTATGCTACCTTGCCACCCTAACATAACAGGTGACATGGTGGTCAAGTGTTTTTTAAACACTGTTCACTGTGGGTACTTAAAGAGGAAGTAGATACATTTTTGAAAGAATCAGAATAAGGTGTACTATCACTGACATGTATCATGAAATGTGTAGTTTTGTGGCACAATACAGTCCAAGGCATAAAAATTTACTCTAAAATATGAAAATAAATACCGGTAAGTAGGTAAGTTAGGTAGGTAAGGTACTGTGCAAAAGTCTTAGGCACACACATATATATATATATAGCTAGGGTGCCTAAGACTTCTGCACCGTACTGCAGTAATTTTATGTATTACATTGTACTGCTGCTGCAAAAAAAAACATTTAAATATGTGAGTGATGATAAACCTGATTCTGACATGGGTCTCTGTTGTCGACTGAGAGTGGGAAGGGGTCAGAGAGAGGGGAGTTATGGTTGGAAAAGGGGGAAGGGAGAGGGGAGGGAGCTGGAAGCACCAGAGAGACATTCTGTAGTGATCAATAAACCAATCAAATGACCTTGCCTGGCATCTCAGGACTGAGTACATCTGCACCCATTACATCCCCAGCTCCTGGCACTCCTTCTCTGTCCCATACTGTCCCACACCCCTCCCATGACACTCCATCCTCACCATTCCCAACATCCTTTGCTCCCGTCAGATTTACAAATTCGATCTCTGCCCCATGTTCACAAATACAGTACTGTGCAAAAGTTTTAAGCAGTAAGTAAGTACAAGATGCCAAAAATATTTGCACAGTATTGTAGGTAAGTAAGGTATATAAGCTAGGTCGGTAAGTAACGTTGGTAGGTGGATGGTCTTTGTAAGGTAGGGTGGTAAGTAAGTAAGTTAGGGAGATAAGTAAACTAGGGAACTTAGGTAGTTATGTTAGTAGAGAGGTAAGCAAGTAAGTCAGGTAGGAAGCTGAGTGAGGTAGTTGTCAATTAATGTAAGTAGATAATTGAGGGAGGCAGGTTAGTAAGGTAAGTAGCTATGTAAGTAAGACAGTAACTAAATAAGTAACTAAGTAAGTAAAAATTTAAAACAGAGGTTGTGTCCATGGGTTCATAGACTATTCAAAAATCCGATGGTGGAGGGGAAGAATCTGTCCTAAAACACTTAGTGTGGGTCTTGAGGCTCCTGACTCCCCGCCCTGATGGAAGCTCAAGGGATTGAAAGTGGTGGGGATTTGAATCAGAAACAGGTTTATTATCACTGACTTAATCGGTGCAATATTTGGTGGAAGTGGTACAATATAGAGACATAAAATTACTACAAACACCAAAATAAATAAGTTGTGCAAAGAAAAAGAGAGAAAGAAATAATAAAGTGCAAGGCATAAATATTACTGAGTTACAATGAATATGAATACATAATACAAAAAGGAACAGTGAGGTAAGTTTAAGGGACTGCACAGAAGTCTGATGACAAAGGGGATGAGGCTGTTCCTAAAGCTGTTTAAGAATTCATAACTGTTAAAATTAATTATGCGGCATAGTCATAGAAGCAGAGTTTTGAGGCCAGGTCTGATCAGCCATGATCATATTGAATGACAGACATGCTTGACAGGCTGAGTGGATTCCCCTACTCTTATTTTCTTAAGTTCTTGTACATGAGATTTAATTCAGCTATGAATGTTCCTTTCTGTTTCCCAGGAGATAATAATGCTATAAAAATAGGAGCAGAATTAGACCATTCAGCCGATCGAGACTGCTCTGCCAATTGATCATGGATGATTTATAGTCCCTCTCAACCATATTCTCCTGCCTTTTCCTCATAACAATGTCCTGCCTTTGACATTGGAGAGGGTTCAGAGAAGATTCATGAGAATGATTCCAGGAATGAAAGGGTTACCATTTGAGGAATGTCTGGCAGCTCTTGGGCTGTATTCCCTGGAGTTCAGGAGTGTGAGGGGGAATCTCATAGAACTCATAGAAACATACTGAATGTTAAAAGGCCTGAACAGATTAGATATGGCACAGTTATTTCCCATGGTAGGGGAGTCTAGGACAAGAGGGCACAACTTCAGGATTGAAGGATGTCCATTTAGAACTGAGATGCAGAGAAATTACTTTAGTCAGAGGGTGGTAAATCTGTGGAATTTGTTGCCACGAGCAGCTGTGGAGGCCGAGTCATTGGGTTCACTTAAGGCAGAGATAGATAGGTTCTTGATTAGCCAGGGCATCAAATGGTATGGGGTGAAGGCAGGGCAGAGGGGATGACTGGAAAAATTGGATCAGCCCATGATTGAATGGCGGAGCAGATTTGATGGGCCGAATGGCCAATTTCTGCTCCTATATCTTTATGGTCTTATGGTCTATAACCTTGGCACCCTTATTAATCAAGAAGCTATCAACCTCTGCTTTAAATATACTTCATTGCTTGGCCTCCACAGCCATCTGTACCAATGAATTCCACAGATTCACCACCTTCTGGTTATAGAAATTCCTCCTCACTTTTGTTCTGGCAGGGATTCCCCATCCTTTTTAATACCATAGAGCCTTAGCATTGACTGAGGGGTCCGTGGACCCCAGGTTAGGAACCCCTGTGAGGAATGCCTTGAATGCTGATGTTGTGCCCTCTGGCCAAGGACTCCTGCCCAACTGGAAATACCATCTACTCTGTCTAGGCTTTTCAATATTCAGGCTTCAATAAGATCATTCCACCACCCATATCCGCCCCTCCACCAATTCTTCGAAACTCTAGCGAGCAAAGGCCTAGACTCATCAAATGTTCCTCATGTGTTAACCCTTCCAATCCCAGAATCATTCTTGTGAAAATCCTCTGGTCGCTCTCAAATGCCAGCTCATCCTCTCTCACAATGGTCTGACCGGCAAAAGCTGTTACTTTTATGAATGGCAGCCCCATATGCAGGATGAAGTGTCTCTTGAAAGAGACCAACTCCAAAACAGGACAAACGTGAAGCTTCTGCCACTCTGTTCTGTTGGGAATGAAATATTGCTGGAATTGGTGACTTGCTGCAGTCTTCAGCTGCAAATATTACCAAGCATTCTGATAACAGTGTGGCACGGTGACTTCAGAACTACTCAATCTGCCATCAGAACGTATCGATTCCACAGTAGTTCCAGAGAAAGGCTCACCAAACAAGCAAATAATTAGGCATTTGAAAAGTATGAATGCTGGAAATCTGTAACAGAGAGTGCTGAATTTATTCAGTGTGTTGAACCCTGAAGAGAGACAGGATATTGGTTAAACTGCTGGGCTGGTAATCCGGTGGCCTGAAAATTGAGAGCAGTGAGCTCAAATGTGCCATGGCAGCTGGGGAATTTAAATTTAATTAACTAAATAATCTGGAATTAAAAAAAGATGATACTACTAAAGTAATGAGGAAACAGCTGGATTGTTGTTAAAGCCCATCTGGATTGTTAATGTTATGTGGGGAAGGAAGTCGGAGGTCCTCACTAGATCTGATTTGACACCCAGTGACCACTTTATCAGGTACTTCATGCATGCAACAGAGCAGGCACTGAGTGTATGCTTGTGGTCTTCTGTTTCTGTAGTCTATGCACTTCAAGATTTGATGCTTTCAAAGATGTTCTGGTTCCTTAAGGTTGTTATAACCAGGGGGTGGTAGTGAGAATAAGCTCCCACTACTTATTAAATGCTCCCAATTAGCCAAGTCCAGCTCCTGGGCTTCATGTGTACTAAGATACTAAGCCTGGAGGAACCTTTTCTACTGACAGAAGAAGGGAAGAAGCAGGTTGTTGATGTCTTAAAACCAATCACTTCAGGCAGATAAGGCTCGTCAACTGCGGTTGGCAGCTCCTCTCAGAGAAGGAAACCTCTGATCTCAAACCTCTGCTGCCTAGAGGCTATACCCACTCAGGCGGTAGAGAGTAAACCCTGAGGAAAAATCTGGAGCTGGAGACACTAAGGCAGTCCTAAGTTGAGTCCAATGCTGACTGGCAACTCCTGTGATGCTGCTGCTGCCAAACTGTATCGGCCTTGCTGTTCCTTCGGGTCTATCAGCTGGGCAACAGTTTGCTCTCCATATTGTACTGCTGTAGCTTGCAAACTGGATGGCGTATCACATAAACAGCTTCGACAAAACATCCATGGTTGACCAAGACCAATGGAGGGCCTCAAGATAGTCTTCTGCAGACAGCTTTGAGTTACTATTGCCTTCCTATCAGTTTAAACCAGTCTGGCCATTCTCCTCTGATCTCTCTTATAAACAAGAAATTTTAGCCCACAGAACTGCTGCTCACTGGATGTTTTTTTTGTTTCTCACACCATTCTTTATAAACTTTAGAGACTGTTTTGCGTGAAAATCCCAGGAGATCAACAGATTTTGAGATACTCAAAGCACCCTGTCTGGCACCAACCATTATTCCATGGCCAAAGCCACTTAGATCACATTCCTTTCCATTCTGAAATCTGGTCTGAAGAACAACTGAACCCCTTGGCAATGTTTTCATGCTTTTATGCATCAAGTTGCTGCCACATGATTGTCTGATTAGATACTTTCATTAATAAGCAGGTGCACAGGTGTACCTAATAAAGTGGCCACTGAGTGTATAATCAAGTTTGGCAGTAAGCAATTTTTTATCAGTAAATGTTGATATATGTTATCTCAATGCAGAAGAAAATTTCCATTTTTAATAATTACAATTAATTCATAAATCAACCATGACAGAATCCATTTATACTCTAATAGTAGACCTGCATTTATACTTAATATTTTTTTCTCACAAATATGATGGGATTGTCAAATGAAAGTCATGATTTAAATGAGCTAAGCTTTACAATATTGATTTATGTATTTTTATTTTTTTTGTATTTTGACAAGTGATTGCATAAAACTTTCAAAGGCAGACTGCCATTGATGAATTGCCTGCCCTCAAACCTCTAAGTTTTTGCAGTCTTGAAAACTTACAATTTTATAAAAATCAAAATAAGTACTCCAAACAAAACATCAATTCAATATTCCAGCATTATTAAAAATTGAAAATTAAATTCTGCCTTGGGTATATGTTCTCAACTGCTAGCAACTGATTCACATATGGTCCTCAATCATTTGATAGCAAAAAAATGTGAACACAAGAAATTCTGCAGATGCTGAAAATCCAGAGCAACACACACAAAATCCTGGCGGAACTCAGCCAGTCAGGCAGCATCAATGGAAATGAATAAACAGTCGATACTTCAGGCAGAGACTCTTTTCGAATGTGGGGTCTTAGCTCGAAATAATGGCTGCTTACTCATTTTCCCTCCATGAGAACCACAACCTTGTCGTAAGTTTTGGAGGCTTGCCTGCCTCAATGACCCAGAGAGTGATGTTGGCTGGAGTCAGGCTCTGGTGCTTTTGCTCTTGGTAGGGTCACCCATGCCAAAAGGTCAAAGGGTAGAGGCCAGATTAAGAGTGGTCCACTGGTCCTCCATGTTCGGGGGTTCAGCTCAGGGCGAACAGCTCCGACTGGTCAGAAAACAATTGTTACAGAAACAGCAATGAAGAGTCCCTCTACATAGACAGAGTATAGAGCTGCCTAATCATCAGAGGCATAATGGGCACTAAACTAAGCTTATTCCTTTCTATAGATGCTGCCTGATCTGATGAGTTCCTGCAGCATTTTGTATGTGTTACTCTGCAAAAATCTTACATTGCTCTAGCATCTTTTACATCCCTTTCAAAAAATCTAAAAATAGTACTCTTCACTATGGAGACAACATTGAACGTTTGCAGTGGATGTAAAGCAATGAGAAAGATAGACTGTATGCCATTAGACACAAGTAGGGATCAAGGCAATCTTATTGGGCCATATCAGTGGAGCCCACAGAGGAATTGTCCACTGGTATCCAGGACATCTTCAAGGAACGATGCCTCAAAAAGGTGTTGTCCATTATTAAGGACCCTCATCACCCAGGTCATGCCCTCTTGTCATTGTTACCATCAGGAAGGAGGTACAGGAGCCTGCAGGCACACACTCTATGATTCAGGAACAGCTTCTTCCCCTCTGCCATCCGATTTGTGGATGGACGTTGAATCCATGAACACTAACTCACTACTTTTTTGAAATTTCTATTTTTTCACTACTTATTTAATTTAAATATTTAATATATATTTACTTACTGTAATACAGTTTTTCCTCTGTTATTATGTATTGCACTGTGCTGCTGCTTCAAAATCAACAAATTTCATGATATAAGCCAGTGATACTTAACCTAGTTCTGATTCTGATTCTGGAGACTGGAAGCGTATGAGTAGTTAGAGATTTCCATTTGGAGAAGATGCTGGAATCTGGAGCAGCAAGCTATCTGCTGGAGGAACATCAGTAATGTAGAATACAGCAGGTCCAGTTCACTTGTTCATAGGTGAGACCAACGGCAGGGGAGCTGCATGGCCTCGGTCGTTGTACGGACCTGACCCTCATGCCGCGGGGTCGCTTGTTGCATCTGCCAAGGGAAGGGGATGCCAGGGCCGGTGTGGGCGAGATCTGGAGTTGTGCGGTGTTTGGACGTTGCCCCCCTGTATTCGCTCGGTGGAAGATGAGTTGGATTGTGTTCATTTTTGACTGCACTTGCACAAGATGAGGCCTATTACACCATCAATCTACAAGCCATAACACTCTGGGAGTTAGGCTATATATATATATGTTGTGGTTGAATGCACTGAGTCACCATCGACTCATGGCAACCCCATGGATAGTGTAAATTTCCATAGGGTTTTCATGGCAAGATACAGAAGTAGATTGCCAGGCCTTTCTTCTGCACAGTTACTGCTGCTGCCCAGGTCGGATTCGAACTCAGGACCATCACCTCGAATTCCAGTCCTGATACCACTTTCCTACCGGCCGGCCCATACACTGTTGATGTTTCAGGTCAAACATCCATATTACGTTTCAGGTTCATCTTTCCCACACTGTCTTTGATCTCCTCCCATGAGGCAGAATGTACCACAGAATAAGAACAAGGACTGTCAGGCTTCCCCCAGGCTGGGAGACATCTGAACACCCTGCAACCATCCAGTGCACATTATTTATGATGGCGCCTGTAGCAGTAACACTGTTGTATACTTAACGGTATGTCATAGGTTTATTCACATTAAACGTCATCTGCCAAGTATCTGCCCACTCACCCAGCCTATCCAAGTCACCCTGAATTCTCCTAACATCCTCATCACATGTCACACTGCCGCCAAGCTTAGTATCATCAGCAAATTTGCTGATGTTATTCTCAATGCCTTCATCTAAATCATTGACGTAAATCGTATACAGCTGTGGTCCCAATACCAAGCCCTGTGGCACCCCACTAGTCACCACCTACCATTCCGAGAAACACCCATTCACTGCTACCCTTTGCTTTCTATCTGCCAACCAGTTTTCTATCCATGTCAATGTCTTCACCCCAATGCCATGAGCTTTGATTTTACCCACCAATCTCCTATGTGGGACCTTATCAGACGCCTTCTGAAAATCGAGGTACACTACATCCACTGGATCTCCCTTGTCTAACTTCCTGGTTACATCCTCGAAAAACTCCAATAGATTAGTCAAGCATGATTTACCCTTGGTAAATCCATGCTGACTCGGCCCAATCCTATCACTGCTATCTAGATATGCCACTATTTCATCTTTAATAATGGACTCTAGCATCTTCCCCACTGCTGATGTTAGGCTGACAGGTCGATAGTTCTCTGTTTTCTCCATCCCTCCTTTCTTAAAAAGTGGGATAACATTAGCCATTCTCCAATCCTCAGGAACTGATCCTGAATCTAAGGAACATTGGAAAATGATTACCAATGCATCCGCAATTTCCAGGGCCACCTTCTTTAGTACCCTAGGATGCAGACCATCTGGACCTGGGTATTTGTCAGCCTTCAGTCCCATCAGTCTACTCATCACCGTTTCCTTCCTAATGTCAATCTGTTTCATTTCCTCTGTTACCCTATGTCCTTGGCCCATCCATACATCTGGGAGATTGCTTGTGTCTTCCCTAGTGAAGACAGATCTAAAGTACTTATTAAATTCTTCTGCCATTTCTCTGTTTCCCATAACAATTTCACCCAATTCATTCTTTAAGGGCCCAACATTGTTCTTAACTATCTTCTTTCTCTTCACATACCTAAAAAAGCTTTTGCTATCCTCCTTTATATTCCTGGCTAGCTTGCGTTCGTACCTCATTTTTTCTCCCCGTATTGCCTTTTTAGTTAAGTTCTGTTGTTCCTTAAAAATTTCCCAATCATCTGTCCTCCCACTCACCTTAGCTCTGTCATACTTCCTTTTTTTTAATGCTATGCAATCTCTGACTTCCTTTGGCATCCACTGTGGCCCCTTTCCCCCTTTTGAATCCTTCCGTCTCCGGGGGATGAACTGATTTTGCACCTTGTGCATTATTCCCAAGAATACCTGCCATTGCTGTTCCACTGTCTTTTCTGCTAGGATATCCAACCAGTCAACTTTGGCCAGCTCCTTCCTCATGGCTCCATAGATTTCCCTGTTCAACTGCAACACTGACACCTCCGAGCTGACCTTATCCTTCTCAAATTGCAGATAAAAACTTATCATATTATGGTCACTACCCCCTAATGGCTCCTTTACTTCAAGATTGCTTATCAAATCCTGTTCATTACATAACACTAAATCCTGAATAGCCTTGTCCCTGGTCAGCTCTCGTACAAGCTGTTCCAAGAATGCATCCCTTAGGCACTCTACAAACTCCCTATCCTGTGGTCCAGCACCAACCTGATTCTCCCAGTTCACCTGCATGTTGAAATCCCCCATAACTACTGCGACATTTCCTTTGCCACATGCCAATGTTAACTCCCTATTCAACTTGCACCCAATATCCATGCTAAAGTTTGGTGGCCTATAGACAACACCCATTAGGGTCCTTTTGCCCTTACTGTTCCTCAGTTCTATCCACACAGACTCCACTTCTCCTGATCCTATGTCCCCCCTTGCAAAGGACTGAATCTCATTCCTCACCAACAGGGCCACCCCACCTCCTCTGCCCACATTTCTGTCCCTGCGATAGCACGTATACCCTTGTACATTCATTTCCCAGGTCTGATCCCCCTGCAGCCATGTCTCCGTTATCCCAACAACATCATAGTTACCCATTCGCACCAGAGCTTCAAGCTCATCCGCCTTATGTCTGACACTTCGTGCATTCAGATATAGAATTTGTAGCCCATTTCTCCTCTCTCTGTTTGAATCTCTGCCTATTGTGCTTAACCCAGCTCCCCAAACTCCCATCGGGCTATATGCCCCTAGAATTTTGTTGTCTTCCTAAATTTACCTATTCTTTCTGCACATTCAACTCCATGTTCCGTCAGACCATCCCTCTGTACATGTGTCCTCCTTATCACTTGTTCATGACATAGGTGACTAGTGGGGTGCCACAGGGCTCGCTATTGGGACCACAACTGTTTACGATTTACGTCAACGATTTAGATGAAGGCATTGAGAATAACATCAGCAAGTTTGCTGATGATACTAAGCTGGGTGGCAGTGTGACATGTGATGAGGATGTTAGGAGAATTCAGGGTGACTTGAATAGGCTGGGTGAGTGAGCAGATACTTGGCAGATGATGTTTAATGTGAATAAGTGTGAGGTTATCCACTTTGGGAGTAAGAACAGGAAGGCAGATTATTATCTGAACGGTGTAAAGTTAGGTAAGGGAGAAATACAAAGAGATCTAGGAGTCCTTGTTCATCAGTCACTGAAGGTGTATGAGCAAGTGCAGCAGGCAGTGAAGAAGGCTAATGGAATGTTGGCCTTTATTACAAAGGGAATTGAGTACAAGAGCAAGGAAATCCTCTTGCATTTGTACAGGGCCCTGGTGTGACCACACCTGGAGTATTGTGTACAGTTTTGGTCTCCAGGGTTAAGGAAGGACATCCTGGCTGTAGAGGAAGTGCAGCGTAGATTCACAAGGTTAATTCCTGGGATGTCTGGACTGTCTTACGCAGAGAGGTTAGAGAGACTGGGCTTGTACATGCTGGAATTAAGGAGATTGAGAGTGGATCTGATTGCAACATATAAGATTATTAAGGGATTGGACAAGATAGAGGCAGGAAATATGTTCCAGATGCTGGGAGAGTCCAGTACCAGAGGGCATGGTTTGAGAATAAGGGGTAGGTCATTTAGGACAGAGTTAAGGAAAAACTTCTTCTCCCAGAGAGTTGTGGGGGTCTGGAATGCACTGCCTCGGAAGGCAGCGGAGGCCAATTCTCTGGATGCTTTCAAGAAGAAGCTAGATAGGTATCTTATGGATAGGGGAATCAAGGGATATGGGGACAAGGCAGGAACCGGGTATTGATAGTAGATGATCAGCCATGATCTCAAAATGGCGGTGCAGGCTCTAAGGGCCGAATGGTCTACTTCTGCACCTATTGTCTATTGTCTATTGTCTATATATGTTCCTTTTGTCAACTTGTACAGAATACTTATTTGTTAATATTATTGTGTCACTATTATTTTATGTGATGTATAATGTATACAGTATATACTCTGATTTGCACCTTGGGCACTGAGGAATGTTGTTTTGTTTGGCTGCCTACACGTGTATGGTTGAATTGCAATAAAACTTGAATTTAGATTTTGGGTCTGAGAGTGGAGAGGTGAGATGGCCAGTATGAAGAGGAGAGGAGGGAGCAGTGAGACAGGACTCTGAGTTGTTTTCTGGACTGTGGAGGGACATAAGGTGATGGGCAAGTTGCATGAAGGAGGGGAGGGGAGAGGTGGAGTTGGGAGGCAGTGGCAAGGAGAGAGAGGAAAGTGAGAAGCAGATGGAGCCGGGTGAGAAGTGGTCTGTGTGAGGTTTGGAGATAGTAGCTGGAGTAAGATAAGCAGGAACACAAAAGGCTCCCAGTGCAGGAATCTGATAAGTAAAGGAGATCAAATCTGCACATTCCTGTTGAATGTATTTGTTTAATCCGAGATGCATCAAGGAACAGTACCTTGTGGTTCACTGAGCTATGCTGCCCAGCAAATCACCAATTTAACCGCAGCCTATTCACAGAACTATTTACACTGATCAATTAGCATCCCAACTGGTACATAGAACCATAGAACAGTACAGCACAGTACAGGCCCTTCAGCCCTTCATGTTGTGCCAACCCATATAACCCTTAAAAAAAAGTACTAAACCCACACAACCCCATAACCCTACATTTTTCTTTCATCCATGTGCCTGCCAAGAGGCTGTTAAATACCCCTAATGTTTTAGCCTCCACCACCATCCCTGGCAAGTCATTCCAGGCACTCACAACCCTCTGTGTAAAAAGCTTACCTCTGATGTCTCCCCTAAACTTCCCTCCCTTAATTTTGGACATATCTTTAGAGTGTGGGAGGAAACTGCGGCACCCGGGAAGGAACATACAAATGTGCTTACAGAGGACACGGGGAATGAACTCTGATCACCAATGGCCTTGGCTGTAATAGTATCGCGCTGACCTCTCTAATACCGTGGTGCCCTCGTTAACAGTAGTCAAAACACTGTTTTACACAACTGAGGTTGTAAATAAGTGAACATTATATTAACATAATTTATTAACAAAAAAAAACAGTTTTTCTTTCTGAGGAATGCTTCGGTGCCCTGAGATCAATTAAAAAAATATATCAGATAGAGCCTCAGGTAATATCTGATCTGATGAATAGCACATTGATGTTTTAACTCTTTTGTGGTGAGTTGGCCTAGATTTTCATTTGGAGGGTTGGGGTGGAACATACAATCACAACCCACTGGTTTATTGAGCTATCCATGGACAGCAGCTGATAGCACTTCTTCATAAGAATTTGCTTGCGTCAATTTGATAAATTTACTGCTGAAGGGGATCTATGTGTTAGAATATCAGTGTTTTGTTAATCAGTGGAAATTAGGTCAATGGAACTCATAATGAGATCTGGTAATTTTTATTTTAAAATATGCAGCTTATCTAACTCTTAATCACAAACCATGTTCCCCAGTTTTACCCTCGCTCTCACCTTCATGCATTTATGACATGCTAGCTTGTATTCCTCCCCGCTTCCCCCCACCTCCAGCCTTCCTATTCTGGGTTCTTCCCCCTTCCTTTCTGGTCCTGATAAAGGGTCTCGGCCCAAAATGTCAGATCTTTATTCTTAACCATAGACACTGCCTGATCTGCTGAGTTCCTCGAGCATTTTGTGTGTGTTACTCTGTATCTATGTTTTTTGGTTAATCTCTCACGTGACATTAAGGAGCATTTTATGAAATAATATGGAATGGAGATGCAGTTGGTCTTGTTGGAATCAGATATCCAGTAAAACGGGAATTCAGTTGGTACCATCTTGTACCCACGCAGTATTTTGTTGCCATTGTTAGTTTGTGCAACTTTTATTTTGGAATCTATCATGTTAACATAGCTGATATTGAATTGCTTTTCCAAGTTCATTTCCCACCACTGTTTGTAAGGAGTGTGTGCGTTCTCCTTGTGACGATGTTGCTCAAAGTGCTTTACAATGGATAAAAGTGCAAACATGAAAATAAACATGAAAATAAAGATAAAAAGATGTTAATTTAAAGCAAGGTTAAATAAATAGGTTTTGAGCTGGTGTTTGAAAGTATCAACTGAGTCTCCATCCCTTATTGATTTAGATATCGAATTCCACAGTTTTGGAGCGTGGTTCAGAAAAACTGACCTGCCAAGTATCTTTTGAGGGAGGTTGTTTGAATTTAAAAGACTGATAGAAGAAGACCAGGGAGAGCTCGAGCAGGATTATAAAATGAAAAAGATTCTGTGATGTACTCTGGTCCCAGACCATTAAGAGCTTTAAAAACAATTAAGAGAACTTGTTTCTTAAGTAATTGGCCAGCCTGGGTTTCATTGGACCAGAAGGGCTAATTACTATTCTGTATCTCTGAAAACTAAAAACAATACCTACTTTGGTTCTGTCTAGATCCTGCTGTGAAATTATGCTCAAGTTATCACGTGCCTTCCGTCCTCAATAAATATCACACTACACTAAATTCTGCAAGACAGATAAAGCCATATAAATGTCCATTTGGTTTATTGAGCCTATATCACAGTCTGTTAGAGCAATTTTAATCTCTTGTCCTGTACTCCTAGATGGTGGGGTGGAGATACATCTCTACCAAAGGAGATATAAGGTACACCTTCTCTCCACTAGGCTGCAAGTCAGCCTTGGGCAAAGTGTCGCACTTGCTTAGCCCCCTGATTAGGGTCACGTGAAGACATGGGAGGAGGAGGAGGAAGGTCATATGAGCAGCTGGTGCATGTCACAAGTCCAGGTTATGTGACCACTGACGCCAGGCAGACAGTCTCTGAAGAGCATTGATAATACAATGCTTTATTGTCACCAAACAATTGATATTAGAGCATACAATCATCACAGTGATATTTGTTTCTGTGCTTTGCTAATGGCTGGGGTCACTCGTCTTGTAAGGACACTGCTCAAAAGAATGTAATGGCTTCTGTATAAAAATTTGCCAAGAACAATTATGTTCATGGAAAGACCATGACTGGCCACATCATACGACATGGCAGATAGTGAACAAATGAACTCCCATACTGCTGGAACTTCATTATTTAGTTTTCCTTTGAAGAATGCAATAGTGAAGAGAAAGCCATCTTCTTCTTTCTGGCTTTGTTCATTGAAGGACTAACGTATCACGTTGCACCCTCACGGTATTAGGAAGCATCACTGTTAAATTACTAACATGGAACCTGTTGCTCCAGAAATAGAGTTGGAGTCTCACCTTAGCAGATCAAGGTTTATGTTCTAGTTATTAAATTAAATTGGATTTAGAATAATTCCTGGTAACCATGAACCTACTGGAATGTTGTATAAAAAAACATACTGCATTTGCTTCACCCGATTCATTCAGAAAATCAGACTGCCATCTTTAGCAGGTCTGGATACAATGGGCAGAAGGGCCTGTGTCCATGCTTTATCTATGACTCCCTGATGGTCGCCTTAGAGTCTACAAAACCAGATGGAAGCAAGTTACTCTCCATCCTGAGAGATTAATTCAGTAGAAGAAGCTTCACAACTTCATAAAATCAGTCATGCTCAGTCGATAGTGTTTGGGTCTGCCTCAATACCCCTATTGTGGCCTTTTGTCCGATGATACTCCAGTAAAAGGCACTGGTATATTTAACTGTTAAAGCTGCCTCAAAAACACAAGATATTTCTTTTATGCATATACTCCTCTTCCTTTCTCAGTTAGGTGGTTAACAGTTTTCTTTTAATTATTTTATCCGATAGCAAGAAGCACACACTACTCACTCCCTGGTCTGGATCATATCGGCAGAGTTTGCAATAAGCATTCCTTTACTTAAGCACTGTGTACAGTTTTGGGCCCTTTATCTGAAAAACAATGTTGTAATTCCAATAACAATCCAAAAAAAAGGATTTACTACGATAATTTTCAGTATGAGAAGAATGACTCAAAAGAGGCTAAAGAGGAGGGATCTGTGTTCTTTGGAGCTTAGAGGTATGAGGGGTCACCTGACAGAGACATACAGTACTGCACGAAAGACTTGGGCATATAAATGTAGCCAGGGTACCTAAGACACTTGCACAGAACTCTAGTAATTTTATGTATTACACAGTATTGCTGCCACAAAAAATTCATGACATACGTGAGTGATGATAAGCCTAATTCTGATGTGGGCCTCTATTGTGAACTGAAAGTGGGAAGGAGACAAGGAGAGGGGAATCATGGTTGGGGAAGGAGGAAGGGTGAGGGGAGGGAGCAGGAAAAAACAGAGACACATTCTGTAATGATCAATACATCAATTGTTTGGAATCAAATGTTCTTGCCTGGTGTCTCAGGGCTGGAGGTGTCTGTACCCATGCCACTCCACTGCCTCCTGTCCCACACACTTCCCACAACACTCCACCCTCACCATTCCCAATGTCCTTTGGTCCCACCAAATTTACAAACTTGCTCTCCACTCCACGTTGACAAATAAGATCTGTGCAAGTCTTGGGCACCCTTAGAAAGATACAGGCTGAATACCAAAGACATTTGCACAGTACTGTACAAGATCCTAAGAGTGAATGACAGGATAGAGAGAGACGTTTTCACCAGTGGCAGAGTCTCAAAAGAGAGGACAGTGATGAGATATTAAGCAATCATTTTAAACAAAGGTGTGAGGAAATAATCTTTTGTAGATTTTTGGTGAATGTTTGAAATTGTAGCTTGTGGCAGCAAAATATTTAAGAATAAAGGTAAGTATTTGTTGCATGTACATCGAAACATACAATGAAGTTCACCTTCTGTGTCAACTCAATCAGTGAAAATTGTATTGAGCAGCCTGGAAATTTTGCTACAATTCTGGTGCTAGCATAGCATGTCTACAACTCACTAACCCTACCCCGTATGCATTTTGGGATGTGGGAGGAAAGCAGAACACCCAAAAGAAAGCCTCATGGCCACAGAGAGAATGTAAAAACTCCTTATAGATGATGATGGGAATGAAACTCTGACTGGTGATCGCCGGCATTGTAGTATCATTATGCTAGCTGTTAATCTATCATCTGGATACGTTTTTGAACAAACCTTTTGGAATTAAGGTTGTGAGGGACTGCTATGGAAGTGGATAAACTACATGTATCTTAGTGTGCATTTACAACTGTGTCCCTTTGTCTTCTACCTGGGCATGAGTCATAGAGTTAAGAGCAATGCAGACCAAAACAGGCCTTCAGCCCAACCATTTCATGCCAATTACAGTAACCTCCTCCCCCCGCCCCGAGTTTAGCACCAGTTCCTGTATTCAGCCCATATCTTTCTAAGCCCTATCCCTTCATGTACTGTATAGTCAAGTCCTCTTCAAATGAATGCCAACATCGCATTTGCCTGCCTTACCACAGACTCAACCAGCAAATTAGCCTTTAGGGAATACTGTACAAGGTCTCCCAAGTCCCTTTGCACTTCAGATTTTTAAAATATTTTCTTGCCATTTAGAAAATTGTCAACCCTTTAATTTATTCTACCAAAGTGCATGACTGCACGCTTCCTAATCTGTCGAAATCCTTCTCTAGTCTCTCTTCTTCCTCAAAACTTCATGCCCCCACCTATCTACATATTGTCTGAAAAATTTGCAACAAAGCTATTAATTCCATCATCCAAATAATTGACATATAATGTAAAAAGAAACAGTCCCAACACAGACCCCTATGGAACACCTTTAGTTACCAGCAACCAGTCAGAAAAGGCTCCCTTTATTCCCACACTTTGTCTCCTGCCAATCAGCCACTGCTTTGTCCATGCTAGAATCTTTCCAATAATACCATGGATTCATAGATTGTTAAACTGCCTCATGTGTGGCAGCTTGTCAAAGGTCTTCTGAAAATCCCAATACACATCATCCACCAATTCTCCTTTATTCATCCTAATTGTTATTTCTTCAAAGAATTCCAACAGATTTGTCAGTCAAGATTTTCCCTGATGAAATCATGCCTATTTTATCATTTACTTCCAAGTATCCTGAGACCTCATCATTACTAATCAACTCTAATATCTTCCCAACCACTGAGGTCAGTCTAATTGGACTATATTTTCCTTCCTTCTACCTCTATCCCTTCTGGAAGAGTGGAGTGACATTTGTAATTTTCTAGTCTTCTGGAAGTATTCCAGAGCCTAGTGATTCTTGAAAGATCATTACCGTTGCCTTCACAATCTCTTCAGCCACCTCTTTCAGAACCCTGGGGTGTACACAATCTGGTCCAGGTGACTTATCTACCTTCAGACCTTTCAGTTTCCCAAGAACCTTCTCTCTAGTTATGCTAACTTTACACACTTCATGCCCCCTGACACAGGGAACATATACCATGCTGCTAATGACTTCCACAGTGAAGACTGATGTAAAATATTTATTCAGCTCATCCATTGTTTTGTTGTCCCCCATTACTATCCAGCATCGTTTTCCAGCAGTCTACTCTCACCTCTATTTTTGTTCAGTACAGCACAGCAACAGGCTCTTCATGCACAATGTTGTGCCAAACCAACTAAATTTGTAATCAAGTGCAAACACAATGTCCATATCCTTCCATTTTTCTCATATTCGTGTGCCTACCTAAAAATCTCTTAAAAGTCCCTAATGTAACTGCCTCTACCTTTAACCAGAGAGAGCATTCCAAGCATCCACCGCTCTCAGGGTAAAAAACTTGCCCCTCACATTTCCTTTGAAGTTACTTCCTCTCACCTTAAATGCATGTCCTCTGGTATTAGACATTTCAACTGTGGGAAAAGATGCTATCTCTCTACTCTATCTATGTCTCCCATTATCTCATAAACCTGAATCAGATCTCCCCTCAGACTCTGCCACCCCATAGAAAACAACCTAAGTTTGGCCAAACTCTTGTTATAGCACATGCCCTCTAATCTGGACAGCGTCCTGGTAAACCTCTCTGCACTCTCTCCAAAGACTCGACTAATTAGAGTGCCCTAATTAGAGTTTTATATTTTAGGGAAATTGGAAAAAAATTATTGATTGAAGAGGAAATTGTGCTTGGAGATGTGGAACATGGAAGGTCCAATGTTTTATTCAATTCTGGGCCAACATCTACATTACCAGCGATGAGTATAGATCACCCACTTTCAGAATTTATATCCTCCAATTGCTCCCTCCAGGCTACAGATAATTCAGTTGTCCCAGCTTTGCAGAAAAGCAATTTTAACTAATGGATTTTGTACCCAAAATGGAGGAAATATGAAACAGATCTTTGTTTTAATTTATGAACTGCCGACATACTTAAATGGCAAAGACAACTGAGAGGAACCTTACAACTTTGATGAAAAGTCAACAGCAACTACAAGTCATAAATTGCATTTATATGGGAGCTTTTGAAGATGGCAAAAATATCTCAGGACAATTCTTAATCAAAGGGAAAGTGGTACTGGGACATGTAAGAGAATATTGAAATGGTTCTATCTCAATGCAATGTGTAATGATTTGATCTGTAAGAACAGTATGTAAGACAAGCTTGTCACTGTATAGAAAACATACAGCACAATACAGGCCCTTCAGCCCACAAAGCTGTGCCAAACATGTCCTAACCTCAGAAATTACCTAGGGTTATCCATAGCCCTCTTTTTTTCCAAACTCCATGTACCAATCTTGAGTCTCTTAAAAGACCCTATCGTACCCGCCTCCACCACCGTCACTGGCAGCCCATTCCATGCACTCATCACTGTCTGCATAAAAAACTTACCTCTGGTATCTCCTCTGTATCTACTTCCAAGCACTTTAAAACTGTGCCTTCTCGTGTTAGCCATTTCAGCCCTGGGAAAATGCCTCCAACTATCCACACAATCAATGCCTCGCATCATCTTATACACCTCCAACAGATCAGCTCTCATCTTCCTTCACTCCAAGGAGAAAAGGCCGAGTTCACTCAGCCCATTCTCATAAAGCAGGCCCCCCAATCCAACATCTTTGTAAATATCCTCTGCACTCTTTCTACAGTTTCTGCATCCTTCCTGTAGTGAGGTGACCAGAACTGAGCACGGTACTCCAAGTGGGGTCTGACGAGGGTCCTTTATAGCTGCAACATTACCTCTCGGCTTAGTACATTAAATGTGTAATGTATCTCAGTACGTTAAACAATAATAAGACTTTTCCAATTCCAATAAGATCATAAGATATAGGAGCAGAATTAGGGTATTCAGCTCATCAAGTCCATTTCATCATGTCTAATCCAATATTCCTCTCAGCCCCAATCTCCTGCCTTATCCCTATATCCCTTCATGCCCTGACTAGTCAAGAATCTGTCAACCTCTGCCTTAAATATATCCAATAACTTGGCCTTCACAGTGCCTTGGCAACTAATTCCACAGATTCACAACTCTCTGGCTAAAGAAATTCCTCCTCATCTCCATTCTAAAAGGACGCCCCTCCATTCTGAGGTTGTGTCCTCTGGTCTTAGACTCCCCCGTTACAGAAAATATTCCCTCCACATCCACTCTATCAAGACCTTTCACCATTCAATAGGCTTCAATGACATACCCCCAAATTGTATTGTAGTAAATGACCACAGGTAAGGCCAGTGAGGTAGGTTTTAAAGAAACTCTTCAATACAAGAGGTAGAGAAGGGGCATGATTTGAGGAGAGGTTTCCAGAGCTTGGGTTCTTGGCACCTGAAGACAAGACGACTATTGCTTCAAGAATTACAGGGGCAGTAGAATTAGAGTGCATTTTCAATTCATTTATAGGAGAGTACCAAAATTAAAGCACAAACCTTACAAACATTATGCTGTTGATATTATCTGAATGAGGTTTACAAAACTCTAAGGGTATAGACAGAATACAAAATTCTGAGGGGTATAGACAGGGTAAAAGCAAGTAGGCTTTTCCCTCTGTGGTTAGGTAAGATAAAACTAGAGGTCATTAGTTAGATGTGAAGGGTGAAATATTTAAGCAGAACATCTGCAGTCAAAGCGTGGTGAGAGTGTGGAATGAGTTGTCAGCAGAGGTGATAGATACTGCTTTGATTTCAATGGTTAAGGTAAGCTTGGATAAGTACATGGATGGAGAGATATGGAGGGCTATGGTTCATGTGCAGGTCAATAGGTCAAGGCAGAATAATAGGTCGGTACAGATTATATGGGCCAAAGTATCTGTTTCTGTGCTGTAGACAAAATGCAATGACTATGACAAGAGTATGGCTCTAGGCTTATTATCACTGATGTACAATATGTTGTGAAATGTGTTGTTTTCTGGCAGCAATAGAGGGCAATACATAAAAAAATCATGTAATTTATAATAAAATTATAGACTTCTAGAGAGGGAGAGCAGAGACATTTCTCATCAGAGAATCAGAGGTGGAAAGGCATAGTAACTTTAAATTCCTAGGTGTTACTATTTAAATGGCCTGTCCTGGACCCAGCATGTAAGTACAATTGTGAAGAAAACAAATTGCAGAGCCTGTGTTTCCTTAGGTGTCTGCAGAGATTCAGTATGATATTTAAAATTTTGACAAACTTTTATAGATGTGTAGTGGAGAGTGTATTGATTGGTTTGGAAACACCAAAGCCTTTGAATGGAAAATCCTAGTAAAGGTAATAGATTCAGCCAAGTACATCACTGGTAAAGCACCCCCACAAACATTGAGCACATCTGCATAACATTCTGTCGTAGGAAAGCAGCATCCATCCTCAGGGATGCCCACCAGCCAGGTCATGCTCTCTTCTCGCCACTGCCATCAGGTAGAAGTTACAAGGACCTCAGGACTCACATCTACAGTCCAAAAACAGGTATTACCCCATAACCATCAGGCTCTTGAACAAATGTGGATAACTACACTGAATTTCACTTCCTCATCATTGAAATTTTCTCACAACCATTGGTTTCACTTTCAAGGACTCTTTATCTCATTATCTCAAGTTCTCAATATTTATGACTACCGTATTTATTTTACATTTCTACAGTTTTTTGTCTTCTTCACTCTGGTTGATCTTTCATTGATCCTGTTATAGTTACAATTCAATAGATTTTCCAAATGAATCTCAGGGTTGTATAAGGTGACATTTGTACTTTGATATTAAAATTTACTTTGATACTTATAGGATATATATAAAAGTAGTGCAAGAAGAGAGCAAAATATTGAAGTAGTGTTGATAGGTTCATGGAATGTTCAGAACTCTAATGGCAGAGGGGAAAATCTGTTCCTAAAATTTTAAGTTTGTGTCTTCAAGCTCCTGTACCTCCTCCCTGGTGGTAGTAATGATGCAGGATTCTGACATGAAGCTCCAGCAGTGTCTTTCCTCCCACAGATGCTGCTCAATCCATTGAATTCTTCTGGCAGATTGAAATTCGTACTGTTTGGTCTACTGAAGTTAGTAAGACCTGTCTGTGGAAGGAGGACAGCATTGGAAGGAAGCAGACAACTGGTCACATCATCACGTTTCAATTAATATGAAATTCCAGCCTTATTCTTATGGGTTGATGGAGAAAGGAAGCATAATGACATCATGATAACCTGACAAGTGTCATCTCCTCAGGATTCAAGCTCAGTTGTTAGTTAGAGTTAAGTAGTTAGTTTGATTCAGGATGCAGAAAATGTAGAGAAAACGCAGACCCTAAGACTAAAAATTCTCTGTCACTACAGCTTCAGATTTCAAAGTTCAAAGTAAATTTATTATCAAAGTACATACATGTTATCATATACAACCTTGAGCTTAATTTCCGTGCGGGCATTTATAAGGAAATAAAGAAATACGGTAGAATTTAAGAAAAAATGACATAAACAGACAAAGACTGACAACCAATGTGCAAAATAACTGCTATTAAAATTATACTGAGAACATGAGTTGCAAAGAGTCCTTGAAATAGAATATTTCTATCAAATATTGAAAGGTCTGGATACAGTGGACGTGGAGAGGTGGGGGAGTCTAGGACCAGAGGGCACAGCCTCAGAAGAGAGGGATGTCCATTTAGAACCGAGATGAGGAAAAATCTCTTTAGCCAAATGGTTGTGAACCTGTGATTCAAAGTTCAATGTAAATTTATTATCAAAGTACATATATGTCATGATATACAACCCTGAGATTCATTTTCTTGTGAGCATACTCAATAAATCCTTAACTCAATAAATCCATATTTTTTTCCTTGTACAGTATAGTCATAAGGTAGATTTAAGACAGAGGTTCATAATCAGGGTGTCAACTATTATGGGCAGAAGGCTGAAGAATGGGGTTGAGAGGGATAATAAATTGGCTATGAAGGAATGGCAGAACTGACTTAATGGGTTGTATGGCCTAATCCTGCCCTTAGGTCTTTTGGTCTTGAATGTTGGTCATAGAATTGGTTCGGTGGGTAAAGTTATCCATGCTGATTCAGGAGTCTAATGTTGGACCTAAGGCTCATGTACTTCCTGTCTGACGGTAGTAGCGAGAAGAGGGCATGGGCTGGATGGTGGGGTACTTGATGATGGATGCTGCTTTCTTGAGGCTGTGCTCTATGTGCATGCAAACAACAGCTTTGCCCCTACCTAGAATATTGTTCAGTTAACATTTCCTCCTGCATCAACACCAACAGTGTAACTTCAGCTCTACCACAGCTGATAACAGAAAACTGAGATCAGGTTAACAAAGAAGTACTGTAGAATTTAAGAAAAACTACATAAACAGATAAAGACTAAAAAACAATCAATGTGCAAAGGAAGGCAAACTGCAACATGAGTTTCAATGTTCTCAGTATCTCTAACCCAGATACATTTCATTTGCTAACAGAACCATCTTCACTTTCCAGTAGTATGTTGCATGATTTATAGGAGCCACATCAATAGTTAACCATTGAAATGTAAGGCAAGTTATGTGCGTCAGAGCCTAAAATGTGACCAACCATCCACTTGCTCCAAAGACAACTGAAACAGAACTGGGTATTGAGAGCTGGAGACTCTTAGGTCCTTTGACTAACAACCAGTACCTTTCATGAGTATGCTTCAGAATCAAGTTTATTGTAGCTGTCACATGTTGTGAAGTTTGCTGTTCTGGGACAGCAGTACAATGGAAGATGTAAAAAATTACGATAAGTTATAGAATCAGAGTCAGGTTTTTAGAAGGATCACCAGAATCCTGAGGAATAGCAGATGAATACCATCAAAAAATGGATAAGGAAGCTCAAATCACAGTTTATGTGGGTCAAAGATGACCTGGGAATCAGGACGGTTGGCATTTACAGGATTCCCTGTGAATGCAGAGCAGCACATATTGGCCAGATGGAATGCATGGTGTAAACCTGCCTTAAGGAGCACAAGAGGTGTATCCATTTGGGTTACCCGGAGAAATCGGCAGTAGCAGAATATTGCATTTGCAATGTCTTTGACGGCACAAACCTACTGTGCTGTGCCAATGGTTCTTGGGACCGCCTGGTGAAGGAAGCCATTGAAATAAAACTAGAGAAAAAGAATTTTAACAAAGACAAATCTCTCTCGCTCAAAGTAAGAACTGGAATTCGATTGTAAACAAGGTGGGACTGCGGAAACCTGATTGGATGAGGACTAACCAATCAAAAGGGATGGATGACAGAGTTATATATATACACAAGCGGAATAGGCATGCCCAGGCATCATCCCTGATGAAGGTGGCAGAGTTTGTCATCAAAATGTCAGTTAAAATCAATACCTGTACCCAGTTGGAATCCCGAGAAGAGTTTATTCATCATTGACATATGTCGTGAAATTTGTTGTTATGGGGCAGCAGTACATTGCAATATATAATCATAAAAACTATGAATTACAGTAAGAAGAATATGTACATAGTACCTAAATAAACAAACAAACAAGCAAATAAAAAAATAAAAAATTAAAATGTTAAGGCGTAAAAGAGGAATTCAGCAGGTCAGGTAGTATCAATGGAGAGGATGTTTCAGGTCAAGTCCATTCATCAAGACGGCACTTTCCCTTTCAGCCACACTTATCTTTTCTCCTCTTCCTATTCCACCATTCAGACCCAAAGAGTCTTTCCAGATGGAGCAGCGATTCACTTCTTCCAATCTCACACACTCCATTCAGTGTTCACCATATGTGGTCTTCTCAACAATGGAGAAACCAAGTGCAGATTTGGTGAAAACCTTTTTTCTTCCCACCATCTTGTAATCTTTGTCTCTGGATGAACCGAACACCAAGTTCTGTCCATAGTGAGGTACTGCTTGCTGTGCCCAATACTATAATTTTCCTATTCTGCTCCCAATACTACCCTATAATTCTGTGGCTTCCAGCACTGATACAATAAGGCTCAATAGAAGCACGAGGCCAACTACAGAAGAACGAGGCCAGTCCTCATCATGCAATTGGAGATGGAGAAGGTTAGTAGCTGCACCTTTCCCTTCACCTCCTCCCTCACTATCATTCAGGGCCCCAGACAGGCCTTCCAGGTAAGGCAACACCTCACCTGCCAATCTCTCAGGGTCATCTACTGTATCCAGTGCACCCAGTGAGGCCTCCTCTACATTGCTGAGACCCAACATAGATTGGGAGATTGCTTCATCAAGCACTTTCACTTCATCCACCAGAACAGGTGGGGTTTGCCTGTAGCCACTCATTTTAATTCTATTTCCCATTCCAATTCCAACATGCCAGCCCATGGCCTCCTCTACTGCCATGATGAGACCATGCCCAAGTTGAAGGAGCAACATATTCTGTCTGGGCAGCTTCTAACCTGACAACGTGAATGTCAATTTCTCTAACTTTCAGTAATTTCTCTCCACTCCCCTTTCTCTCTTTTCCATTCCCCATACGCTTTCCCTTCTCCTCACTTACCCATCTCTTCCTTCTGGTGCCCCTCCTCCTTCTCTTTCTCCCATGGTCTACTTCCCTCTCCTATCAGATTCCTTCTTTAGGCCTTTTCTTTTTCTATCTATTCACAGTTTCTTACCTCATTTCAACCCTATCTCCCACTCACCTGGTCCTCACCTGGTCTTACCTATCACTTGCCAGCTTGCACACCTTCATGTCTCCAAACTTAATTTGGCTTCTTCTCTCTTCCTTTCCTGTCCTGATGACTGTTTGTTCCCTCCATAGATGCTGCCTGACCTGCTGAGTTCCTCCAGTATTTTGTGAGTGCTTGCTCTGGATTTCCAGCATCTGAAGAATCTCTTGTGTTAGGTCCCACACCACTGGGTTCAGAAAGAATTATTGCCCCCAAATCATCAGGCCCTTGAACTGGCTTAGAACATTTCAGTTACCACCACTCTGAACTGATTCACAAGTTCACTTTCAAGGACACTTTACAACTCATGCTTTCAGTATCATGTTTTATTTGTAGTTTTGTCTTCCTTTGCATTATTATTGTCTGGATATGTATAGTCTTTCATAAATTCAAATGTATTTCATTTATTTTCCCTTTAAGTGCCTGCAAGAAAACAAATTAGTAGTACAAGGTAACATATATGTAGTCTGATAATAAGATTATTTTGAACTTTGAACTTTGAACTTTGAAATACCTCATCTTGCCTCTGGGCTGTTATAACCTTTTGGACTCAATATTGGATTCTACAACTTCAGGTAACTTGATTTCTCAGTCAATATCAATCAACCATCTGTAACATTAGTTCATTCTTTCCCGTCTTTTTCTCTGTATTCATCTCGCAGTGGAAAATGCTCCCAATACAACCTGTTTGTTCTCCTCCTCTGCATTTCATAACTTCTACATTCTTTTGTCCCTTTTTCATTTGTCAACAATCCCATTCACCAGTTGACCAGATAACTTTGTTCATGTCTGGACGCCTCATTCAAGGAAGGATGTGGAACCTTCAGGGATTCACTAGGAAACGGTCTGGTTTAGACAGCGTGTCTAATGAGAATAGGATGATCAGGCCAGGGCTTTTCTCTTCGGATCAAAGGAGGAGGAGAGGTAACTTGATAGAGGTGTAAAAGATTATGAGTCACAGAATGAGTAAGGGTAGCAATGGCAAATCAAGGAGTGTAATTTTAAGGTGATTGGAAGAATGTATGGGGGGGTGGTTTTGATATCTGAGGTAGGCTTTTTACATAAGGGAGTGATGGGTGGATGGAATACCCTGCTAGGGGGTGGTGGTAGATATAAATGTATTGGGGACATTTAACAGACTCTTCGAAAGGCAGTTTGATGAAAAAAATGGAGGGCTATGTGGGAGGGAAGGATTAGATTGATCTTGGAATAGGTTAAAAAGTTGGCATACGTTGTGGGCTGAAGGAAATTTACTGTACTGTTCTATGCTCTAGATTTTATATTCTATAATTTCATTTATAACTTATCCCCATTGTCAACCTGGTTTTACCCCACCAGAGACATTCCTC
Organism: Hemitrygon akajei; assembly: GCF_048418815.1. NCBI lineage: Eukaryota > Metazoa > Chordata > Chondrichthyes > Myliobatiformes > Dasyatidae > Hemitrygon > Hemitrygon akajei. The sequence goes on along the minus strand of NC_133138.1, from coordinate 34,488,934 downwards.
CCCTCCCCTACCTTCCCTGCAGATTAACAAATTTATCTCGTCTCCCACTAACAGCCTGCCTAAGATATGAAACATTTTCTCGGAATCTTTTCCCACAGTTGTGGTATGATCTGAGTATTTCAAGCATTTTCCGTTTTTATTATGGTGGAAAGCAGGATCAGGTGTATGCTAGCAGGGTCCTCGTGCCTACACTGTTACTCAATGTGGTCATTGTTGTGTATTTAATATTTCAGTATATTGAGTAAAATTGTAAATATATTGTTTGATTAACCATTCTTTGTTGTTTACATAATGCCTTGGGAGTTATATGTAAAAGTACGTAAATCACATACATCATTACACCACCAAGTCATACGTGTTTGCCTTGCTTAGAGTAAAAACAAAGTTATTCTCACATTCTTGATTCTCTGTGTTTTTCTTTTAAATTAGTTTTATGTTTTGGAGTTACAAAGCGTAACAGTCATGGCAGAACTGTTCCAGGCCTCATCTCCTCTTCTTCACCTCAATCGCATCAGACTGCAGGACCCTATAGAGGATTGGGAATCCCTCCTCCCTATTTGTGACATTTACTGGGACCGTTGTATATAAAGGACAATTGTTGAAGATTTCTACCACCCATCCCTCAATGTCTTTGATCCACTACCCTCAGGAAGGAGTTACAGGACTGCCAGACTGGGTAACAGCTTCTTCCCTCAGGCTGTGAGACTCTGCCACCATGAGGTCTCATCACTAGGACAGCGGCCTGTTCACTGTTTCATGTTTACCTGTGCTGCGCACTACATGCACTTCAGATTATATTTTATTAACTTATTTGTGATGTGTTAATATTTTGTTTTATGTGTTGTGTGTGATTTACGTTTTGAGGGTAAACCATGATCTGGAGGAATGTTCAAGCAACACACACAAAATGCTGGTGGAACACAGCAGGCCAGGCAGCATCTATAGGGAGAAGCACAGTCGACGTTTCGGGTTGAGACCCTTCGTCAGGACTAACATTGTTTCATTTAGTTGAATGCATGTACAGTCAGATGATGATAAAGTTGAGCTTGAATTCCCTCATCTTTCAAACACAATTCATTTTGTGTTAAATACCCCAATGATTTAGGCTCCACACTCATTTAGAGCAGAGGATTGCAGAGATTCAGCACCCTCTAGGACAGGTGTTTTGTTTTGGATGCTTATCATTACCAAGGGGTCCATGGGCCCCTGTTCTATGAGAAGCACAGCATCCAACTACCAAGCTTATACAATAACTGGACATAATCTGGTGATGAAGATCAACTTTAAGCCTTTTTTGTGTCAACAATATTAATCAAACCATGATAATTACTTTAATAGAATATTAGCAAGCAATTATACAGAGCAGTGGCAACAGAAAATATGTGGTGTAGCATTTAGTGCTGCTGTCTGTATATGGTATATAGAGCTGACTGACAGTGCTATCTGTGTATAATCCTGACCACCAGTGCTGTCTGTGTTTAGTCCCGTCCTCTGGTGCTGTTTGTTTTTAGTCCTGTTCTCCAGTGCTGTCTGTGTTTAGTCCTGACCTCCAGTGCTGTCTGTGTTTAGTCCTGACCTCCAGTGCTGTCTGTGTTTAGTCCCATCCTCCAGTGCTGTCTATGTTTAGTCCTGACCTCCAGTGCTGTCTGTGTTTAGTCCCATCGTCTGGTGCTGTCTGTGTTTAGTCCCATCCTCCAGTGGTGTCTGTGTTTAGTCCCATCCTCCAGTGGTGTCTGTGTTTAGTCCTGTTCTCCGGTGCTGTCTGTGTTTAGTCCTGTCCTCCAGTGCTGTCTGTGTTTAGTGCTGAGCTCCAGTTCTGTCTGTGTTTAGTGCTGACTTCTGGTGTTGTCTGTCCATAGTCCTGACCTCCAGTGCTGTCTATTTACAGCCCTGACCTCCAGTGCTGTCTGTGTTTAGTCCCATCGTCCGGTGCTGTCTGTGTTTAGTCCCATCCTCCAGTGGTGTCTGTGTTTAGTCCTGTTCTTCGGTGCTGTCTATGTTTAGTCCTGACCTCCAGTGCTGTCTATTTACAGCCCTGACCTCCAGTGCTGTCTGTGTTTAGTCCCATCCTCCAGTGCTGTCTGTCTGTGGTGAACTACATATACCTGTCTGGACTGCTCCTGTGGCTCCTCCCACAGACCCCTGTATAAAGGCGATTGAGGCCTGATGCCCGGCCTCATTCTCCAGGATGTAGTGTTGTTCATTCTTCCAGTCAATAAAAGCAGATATCTCGCTTCTTACATCTCAGAGTGAGTTATTGATGGTGCATCACTGTCCATAGTCCTGACCTCCAGTGCTGTCTGTGTTTAGTCCGGACCTCCGATTATGTCTGTGTATAGTCCTGACGTCTGGTGCTGTTGGTGAGGAATTGAAGACAAAAATGTGTGGTGAAATTTATTGTTATGCTGCAGTAGTACAAAGCAATACATAGTAATAAAAAGCTGAGATTTACAGTGAGATATAATATATATATATATAAAATAGTTAAATTAAAAAGCTAGTGCAAGAACATAGTAAGGTAGTATTCATTGCTTTAGTGCCCATTTAGAAATCTGATGGTGGAAGGGAAGAAGTGGTTCCTGAAATGTTAAGTGTATGCCTTCAGGCTTCCGTACATTTTCCCTAATGGTGGCAATGAGCAGAGACTTTGTCCTGGGTGATGGGGGGTTCTTGATGATGAAAGCCACCTTTTTGAGGTATCATTCCTTGAAAATATCCTCGATGCTGGGAAGGCTAGTGTCCATGATGGAGCTGACTGAGTTCACAACTTTCTGCAGTTTTTTCGAATCCTGTGCAGTGGCATCCAACTACCCCTGCCATACCAGACGGTGATGCACCCAGTTAGAATGCTCTCCACGGTACGTCTGTAGAAATTTCTGAGTGTCTTCGGTGACAAACCAAATCTCCTCAAACTCCTAATGAAATATAGCCATTGTCATGCTTTCTTTGTTACTGTATCGATACGTTGGGCACAGGATAGATCCTCAGAGATGTTGCAGTCTCTGCAACTCTAGAACTATTCTGTATTCTGTTATTGTTTTCTTTCTGTACTACCTCAATATGCTAATGTACTGAATTATCTATCTGCATGGCTCACAAACAAAAGCTTTTCACTGTACATATGAAGGTAATAAAACAGTTACCAACGTCCTCATCGTGACCCTGTGGATTTCCTCTCACATCCCAAGGGAGTGTCAATTGATCACCTAGTTGGGGATTCTAAGTTGCCCCAGGTGAATATGTGTGGGAGAAGGATTTGGGGAGGTTTGATGGGTATGTGCGACAGACGAGGCTACAGGGAAATAGGTGGAAGAATGAAGATGACGAGAATCAGAATCAAGGTGATTTTCACTGACAGACAATGTGACATTTACTGCTTTGTGGCAGCAGTATAGAGCAGGCAAAGCAAATTATTAAAATTCACAGTAAGAGTGAATAAATAAATCGTGCTAAAGAGGACTAGCGAGGTAGCATTTAGGGGCTCAAGGACAGCTTCTTCCCCTCCACCATCAGGTTTCTGATCAGACAATGAACCCATGAACCCTATCTCAGTATTCCCGACAACTTTTGCTCTCTTTTCACATTACTTATTTTAGATATAAGATATAGGAGCAGATGTAGGCCATTCGGCCCATTGAGTCTGCTCCGCAGATTGTAACTCAGAGTATATTTTATGTATTGCACTACACCGCTGTCACAAAACAACAAATTTCATGGCATGTCTCAGTGATAACAACCCTGATTCTGATGGCAGAGGGGAAGAATGTGCTCCTAAAACATTGACTGTGTCTTCAGGACCCTGAAGCTGCTCATTGGAAATTTCTACAGGTGTACCATAGAGAGCATTTTAACTGACTGATGTGGAGGGGTGGGGGAGGTTTTGGGCACTACACAGGATTGAAATAAGCTGCATAATTTGTAAGCTCAGTCAGCTTCATGATGGGCACTAGCCTCCCCAGCATCCTGGACCTTTTCAAGGAGTGATGCCTCAAAAAGGGGCATCCAACATTAAGAACCCCTATCATCCAGGACATGCCCTCTTCTCATTGCTACCATTAAGAAGGAGGTACAGGAGCCTAAAGGCACACATTCAATGCTTCAGACAATAATACAACCATTGCAAATGCTCTCCTCATTAACGAATAAACTCTTCTCAAGCTTCCAGCCAGGTACAGGTATCGATTTTAATCTTGAAGAAGCCCAAGAAGAGTTTATTCATCATATACGCTGGGAAAGCACTCGATCCTTCTTCTGTCCACATTAAATCTGTTGATATTTGCCAAAGTTTTCCGTGGCATACCGAATCTCCTCAAAGTACTATTGAAGTATAGCCACTGGCATGCTTTTGTCATGATTGCTTAAGTGTGGTGGGCCCAGCATATACAGTACTGTGAAAAAGTCTTAGACATATATATTTTGTAGCCTGGGGAAAAGTATACACTCAGGACAACAAATACTTTTTTTGGGTTTTAATTCCTTTATCTGTTTTAGATGTTTTAGTGCCTGAAGAGGGTCTTAGAACGAACGAACAAATTTACAACCAGTTCCTGCCGTTACAATCTCAGTTTAAACTTCAATCCACACCCTTGTGTATTGAAGGATTGCATATGCAGTATAAAAATACATAAAGCAAACCGCACAAAACTAATACGAAACTAAAACAGTACTAATACGGTATTGGCAATTCTGAAGGAAAGCAATACAAACAACATTAGAATCCCCCCAACCCTGTACCTTATACACTACAGTGAAAATGTAAACAAATACATTTCATCTAAGACATCTTTGAGTACCATTGTGTTTAACTTCCAAACAGAGACTAAACATTCACGCTACACTGTTACATTCACAATCAGTCATAATACAATAAAGTTAGACAAAAGGCACACTCTGGCACAACTTTTACAAGATATTGCCTGGTAGGTAAATTACAGGAAGGCTGAACTACTTGGCCGGTAAGGAGCTTTGCAAGCCACGCTATCCAGCGCCGATGACTTAACTCGTGAAAATCTAAAGCATCCACATGTAAAACATGTCAAATTACCGATATTCTCAATTCACCAACAAGCATAAACAAATTCACATGGACATCGTCAATTAATACTCACCTTTCCTCACCATGCCCAGTATTGCTGGGAGAAACTTAATCCCAAAGCCCCACCAGCTTCCTCTGCAGAAAACAAAATGGTTTCTGGACTATCCCGCACTTGCATAATGACATCACCATCTCCACTTAAAGGCACAGACTACTATTCTAGCATTACCCAGCTGGATGTCTAAGTACACTTTTAACGAAAATGAATAAGATTCGATGGTCACCCCGGTTACATATATATAGCTAAGATGCCTAAGACTTCTGCACAGTACTGTAGTAATTTTATGTATTGCACTGAACTGCTGCCACAAAAAAAAAACACATTTCATGACACGAGTGAGTGATGATAAACCTGATTCTGATATGGAGTGAGAGTGAGAAGGGGGCAGGGAGAGGAAAATCATCAATGGGAAAAGGAGGAGGAAGAAAGAAAGACCAGAGAGGCATTTTGTAATAGTAATAAATCAAATGTTTTGAATTAACTGACCTTGTTGGGTGACTCAGGGCTGGGTGTGTCTGCTCCTGCGCCACCTACCAAGTTAAGTCAAGTCACTTTTATTGTCATTTCGACCATAACTGTTTGTACAGTACATAGTAGAAATGAGACAACATTTTTCAGGACCATGGTGTTACATGACACAGTACAAAAACTAGACTGAACTACGTAAAAAAAAACAACACAGCGAAAGCTACACTAGACTACAGACCTAAACAGGACTGCATAAAGTGCACAAAAACAGTGCAGGCATTACAATAAATAATACCCAAGACAATAGGGCAAGGTGTCAGTCCAGGCTTCGGGTATTAAGGAGTCTGATAGCTTGGGGAAAGAAACTGTTACATAGTCTGGTCGTGAGAGCCCGAATGCTTCCGAGCTTTTTCCCAGACGGCAGGAGGGAGAACAGATTGTATGAGGGGTGCATGGGGTCCTTCCATCCCAGGCACTCCTCTGCCACCTGTCCCCCACCCCTCCCATGGCACTCTACCCTCACCATTCTCAACGTCTTTGCTCCCACCACATTTACAAACTCAATCTATGGTCCACATTGATAAATATAGTATAGTGCGAAAGGCTTAAGTACCCTTGCTAAATATGTCTTTTTGCACAGTGGTTTACATCCACTGAGATGTTGCATTGACTGGATGGGCTGACAACAACTGATATTTATAATGTGCCAATTGTTTAATACCAAGTCATTGATTTTCTGAACAGATTAAAGGAAATCATTAAAACAGTAAAATAATGGAAAGGATTACTTTATCTCAGCATTCTTGATGAATCCATTTCAGTAACAAACCTTGGGGGTCAACCATTCAAAATTTGATTGTTGTGAATTTATTGTGATAAGTAATAAGGTGATTTTCTGATAGAATCTGAACATTCCTGTTGAGTTTATTTATTTATTTGGAGAACCAGCACAGAGCAATCTCTTCAGGCCCAACACATCGCAACATCCAGTAACCCATCTATTTAACCCTAGCCTAATCACAGGACAATTTACAATGATCAATTAACCTACTAACCAGTATGTATGTGGACTATGAGAGGAAACCCACGCGCTTATGGGGAGAATGCACAAACTTCTTACGGACTGTGCTGGAATTGAACTCTGAACTCGGAACACCCTGAGCTGTAATAGTGTGCTAAGTGCTATGCCACCAGAATGCCATATAAGTAAAACTTGGTTTATATGTTGAATAAATATGAAACAAGTTTAATGAGGAGATTGTATGAATATTTAAGTTATGCAAAATATTTTATCCTATTTAGTTACTGCCTTTTATGCCACTGGTGTTTAGGGCAGTAATGAAGGTCCTCCATCTCTGATGTTGTTCAAGACTTCGTTCATCATGCCAGTAACTTCCTCTCAGTTTTCACTACTGTTAAACTCAGGAATACTATCACATTCAGATGTAGAAGGATTCTTCATTGCTGTTTCTGTAACAATTGTTTTTGACCAGTCAGGGTTGTTAGCCCTGAGCTGAAACCCTAATGCTGGAAGACTGGCGGACCTCTCCTTGTCTGGTCTCTACCCTTTTACCTGTTTGGCATGGACCCTACCAAGAGCCAAAACATAAAGCACTGAGTCCAGCCAACATAGCTCTCCAGGTTACTGAGACATGCAAGCCTCCAAACCCTAAGACAAGGTTGTGGTCCTCTTGGAGGATATGTTATCTATTTCTTGTTAATGGCAGATGGGAGTCACAGGGTTGTTCAATAAGAAGCTATAATATGAGTCACATTAACTCCATGCACACTATTATTGACCTCATCAACATCAGCCCTGAGGCTAGTACATGTTTGTCATCATCCATTTATGTTTTAGTTTATTGACAAATGCTGGAAGCAGGAGGGAAAAGAAGGTGAGAACAACAGGGCGCTACGGTAACACAACATTTAGCATGACACTATTACAGCTCGGGGCACAGGAATGCAGAGTTCAATACTGGCGTCCACCGCGTGGAATGCAGGGGTTTTCTCCAGGTACTCTGGTTTCCTCCCACTGTATAAAGACGTACTGGTTAGGAGGTTAATTGATCATTATAAATTGTTCCATGATTAGGCTTGCGTTAAATTGTGGGTTTCTGGGTAGCCCAGCTCAAAGGGCATATTCAACACTATATCTCTAAATAAGTAAACAAACAAATTCTATGCACAGTACCATTGACCTTGTCAACATCATCCATGAGTCTAGCACATTGTCATCACCCGTACATGTTTTAGCTTGTTGATACATGCTTGAAAGAAGGGAAGAAAGCTGAAGACAAAGCAACCTGAATTAGTATTTGTTTATTACTGAACAGAAAAGATCCTTTGTTTGCGTTGTTACAAGAATCACCCCTTGTAATAATGATCAGGGAGGCAAGACAGCATCTGTAATTACTGACAAGTCTCAACAGAAGAACACATGAACTTACAAAACCAAACAACTGCGTGTACACTTACTAAGTTTTTCTGACCTTCCATGAATAGTCAAAGAACAGTGTGGTGAACTACATATACCTGTCTGGACTGCTCCTGTGGCTCCTCCCACAGACCCCTGCTGACTGCTCCTGTGGCTCCTCCCACAGACCCCTGCTGACTGCTCCTGTGGCTCCTCCCACAGACCCCTGCTGACTGCTTCTGTGGCTCCTCCCACAGACCCCTGTATAAAGGCGATTGAGGCCTGATGCCCAGCCTCATTCCCCAGGATGTAGTGTTGTTCATTCTTCCAGTCAATAAAAGCCGATACCTCGCTTCTTACGTCTCAGAGTGAGTTATTGATGGTGCATCAAACAGAAAATATAATACCAGTTAAAAAAGAGTTTCCGCTATTGGCCACATATTTCTCATAGACCCAATTCTAATCTTCACGTTTGTGGGGCACTTCCACCCACGATGGTGAATCTCCTACTGAGTCATTGCTGCAGGACACTTGAAGTGTCTGCTTTTATCTTCTTTCTGTACCAATTCAAATGTTACATTCCAAAGTCATTGGCTGTAGATCATGTGCTTGACCTTTAACACCTTTTTATCTACTCTGCTTCAGGCCAGAATCCATTTATTGCCCTATTCTCAGCAAGTGACAATCGATAATTTATGGCTCTTTGTTCTCAACCAGCAACTAGCAACATAGGGGAGGTACAGATCCCAACAGTCGCAAACCTGCATGTTATATCCAACCAAAGAACACCTCACAAATAACTTCTTATTTTGGAAATGATCCCTATTTCAGCAGATTACCTGAGGTATCTTTGTGTTGACTTTAAAACACTGATCAAACATAAAAACATAGAAAATAGGTGCAGGAGTAGGCCATTCGGCCCTAATTGATCATTAATAATCAAGACAAGCAACTTCATCTCACAAAATGGAGAACACTGCGTCTCTTCATAAAATGGCAGCTTCTACCTCTTCCCTCATGGAAAGAACAAAGACAATTGGTTCGTCTGCTTCCACTGTCCTTGATTGATTTGAATCCATTGATTTGTAGACTGTAGACTACAGGAAGGACATGGAAACCATAGAAAGGGTGCAGAGGAGATTTACAAGGATGTTGCCTGGATTGGGGAGCATGCCTTATGAGAATGATTGAGTGAACTTGGCCTTTTCTCCTTGGAGTGACGGAGGATGAGAGGTGACCTGACAGAGGTGTACAAGATAATGAGAGGCATTGATTGTGTGGATAGTCAGAGGCTTTTCCCCAGGGCTGAAATGGCTAGCACAAGTGGGCATAGTTTTAAGGTGCTTGGAAGTAGGTACAGAGGAGATGTCGGGTGGGTATGTTTTTTACGCAGACAGTGGTGAGTGTGTGGAATGGGCTGCCAGTGGCGGTGGTGGAGGCGGAAACGATAGGATCTTTTAAGAGACTCCTGGATGGCTACATGGAGCTTAGAAAAATAGAGGGCTGTGGGTAAAGCCTAGGTAGTTTTAAGGTAGAAACATGTTTGGCACAGCTTTGTGGACCGAAGGGCCCGTATTGTGCTGTAGGTTTTCTATATTTCTATGTTTCTGGCCAACAGCGTGCTATCCAGACAGATCTTTGCATACATCAGTGCAAGGAAGAAGTGAAAAGAGAAAGCAATAAATTGAATATAGGAGTTGTAAAGTTCTTTGGGGTGTCTATCTACAAAAGACAGAAAAATAAGTTATAACTCACTCCACCACAGTCTACATTGCTCAAGCAGATTTATTTGAAAGATTTGACCAATGTTGCCAAGGCTATAATTCATTGCTCATACTTGCTGCCAACTTATTAGACTTTTTGCGGTCAACATAGCATGATAACAAGCGGTGAGCATAATGCTAACCTAAGTTCACTTTCGCCAGTGTCTGTAGGAATTGTCTTGGCCTGAAACATCAATTGTTTACTCTTTTCCACAGATGCTGCCTGGCCTGCTGAGTTCCTCCAGCATTCTGCATGTGTTGCTGGGTTTTTTTGCTACATGTTGCTACGAATTTGTACATTCCCTCCATGAACACGTGGATTTCCTATGGGTGTTCTGGTTTCCTCCCACATGCCAGAGGTGTACAGGTTAGCAGTTTAATTGCTCACATGTGTGTAATTGGGTGGTATGGGCTCATTGGTCATAAAGGCCTGTTAACATGCTGTATCTCTAAATAAATTTATGCTGAGTGAAAAGCTATTCAATCTAATTTCTAATGCATATCCAAATATATTTTAAATTTGGTGATGGTTTTGGCTAGGCACATTGCTACTCTTGGATGAAAACTTGTTTTCATTGATTCTTTCTGAACACTTCTGCCAATTAATTTAGATCCATGCTCCCAAATGATCAAACCTTCTGCCTTATCAATCAATAAGTCCTCATCACTATTTCCAAGATGGTCATAATCTTATGCACCTCATTTAAAACTCCTCTCCTTTGTTTTAACGAAAATTATCTCATCTCCTTTGTTTTAAAGAAAATTATCTCAGAAGATATAATGTCCCACTTTTCTTCTTGGCTGGTAAAACAAGGACTAGAGAACATAGGTTTAATTTAAGGTGAGAAGGAAAAGATTTAAAAAGAACCTGATGGGTAACTTTTTCATGCAAGTGATGATTCATACATAGAATGAGCTATTAGCAAAAGTGTTGAGGCAGAAACAGTAACAAGATTTAAAAGGTACTGTGGCAGGAGCAGGGATAGGATAGGTACAGACCCATTGAGTCCACTCTACCATTCATCATGGCTGATTTATTATCCCTCTCAAATCCATTGTCCTGCCTTCTCCCCATTATCTTTGATGTCCTTACTAATCAAGAACCTATCAACCTTGGCTTTAAGCACATCCAATGAATTGGCCTCCACAGGTGTCTGTGGCAATGAATTCCACAAATTCACCACCCTCTGGCTAAAGAAAACCCTCCTCATTTCTGTCCTTCTAATCTGAGGTTGTGCCCACTTGTCATTGACTCTTCCACAAAATGTCCTCACCATGTCAATTCTATCTAGGCCTTTCAATATTCAAAAGGTTTCAATGAGATCCCTCCTCATTTTTCTTAACTCCAGCAGGTAGCGGCCCGGAGCCATCAAACGCTCCTCATGTTGTACATTAACCATTTTATTCCTGGGATCATTCCCATATCCCTCCTCTGGACCTTCTCTAAGGCCAGCACATCTTATTTTAGATAAGAGGCCCAAAACTGCTTACTGTACGCCTGGTGCAGTCTGGTCAATGCCTTGTCAAGCCTCAGAATGACATTCTTGCTTTTATATTCTAGTCCCATTGATATGAATGCATTTAGATGGAAATGGGCCAAATGTCAAATACAACTAGTCCACACTCAGCCCAGGATGTCATCCATTCCATTGATGCTGTCTGATCTGCTGAGTTGCTCCAGAACTTTGTGTGTGTTATACAATGAGCAAAGTTCCAAGATGATAGAAGAAAAATAGGATTGTCACTGCTTTTCATCATGCAGCCAGTTCTCTGGTCTTGTGCATATTATGCCCTGAGAGCTGAAAGTGAAAGCAATAGTGGCTTTAAACTGTACGTTAATATAGTTGATAATGTGCTGCAGGTTCCTAAGGTTATCATGGCTGGGCGTAGTAGTGAGGATAAACTCCCACTACCTATAAAGTGCTCCAAATGCTGTGCGACTCTAACAGCCTCTGACGACCAAGTTCAACTCTTGACCTTCACTCACGTGTGGCTTAGCTACTAGGCCCGGGGGAACTATTTCTACTGATAAGAGAAGGGGCAAAGGCGGACCCTCAAAACCAGTTGTTTCGGGCAGGTGGGGCTTGTCAGCCTTGGATGGCAGCCCGCCTAGGAGAAGGAAAACTCTGATTTTAATCCTCCGTTGCCTTGCAGCCATACCACGCATAAGAAAGGCTTCGGGAGTCAGCCCCAAGGAAGAAATCCAGAGCCAAGGTCCCTATGGCAGTTTGATGTTGTTTACAACTTCACTCTGGCAATCTCTGTGATGACATTGGTGCCAAGCTGTATCGGCGCTTACCCTTCCCTTGGACTACATCTGTGACGTGGAGAGGGGGATCCCACTGCATGGGCAACAGCCGTTTCTTCAAATCTTCCCGCCCAGGCTTGTGCCCTGGAGAGGACAGAGTCCACCAGAGGTGCAAACCCATGATCCCCTGGGATCGATGACTGCCTACTAATGTACTGTAAGTATGGTCTGAAATGGCAAGCAAATTAAAAGGCTGAATAGCCAGCTTCTGAAAGTTCAAAGTTCAAAGTAAATTTATTATCAGATTATATACATGTCACCATATATAACTCTGAGATTCATTTTCTTGTAGGCATAATCAATAAATCCGTAATAGAATAATAACCATAACAGAATCAGTGAAAAACCACACCAACTGGGTGTTCAACCAGTGTGCAAATGAAAGCAAATTGCAAATACAAAAAGAAAGAAATAATAATAAATAAAGCAACAATAAATATTGAGAATGTGAGATGAAGAGTCCTTAAAAGTGAATCCATAGGTTGTGGAAACATTTCAATGACGGGGTAAGTGAAGTTGAATGAAATTATCCACTTTGATTCAAGAGCCTGAACCTGGTGGTGTGAGTTCTGAGGCTTCTATGCGTTCTTCATGATAGCAGCAGTGAGAAGACAGTGAAAGCAAGCATTGTATGACTGCATTAAATCGATTAGTTGCTGAATGTTTCCACTATGGGAGGCTCCTGCCTCATGGAGGCAGGTGGGATGTGTTCCATGAAAATAGGACCTTCTGCAATTTTCTGTATCACAAAGTCAGATGATCTGCGTGTATATCAAGAAACCAGAGTTGAGAATAATCGATTTTAATTCTGTGAATAAATTTTGCTCAATTTCTCAAATTTTTGGACAATGATTCATATTATCTGTAAGAATGAAGTTCTGTAATTGAAATCAGAATCAGAATTACTATCATTGATTTAAATAATGTGAAATCTGACTTATTTTGTGGCAGTAATACAGTGCAAACCTGCAAAATTACTATAAATTACAAAAATAAATAAATATTGTAAAAGGAGGAACAAAGAGATAGTGTTCATGAGTACATGAATTATTCAAAAATCTGATGACAGAGAGGAAGAAGCTGTTTGTGAATCATTGTGTGTAGTGCTGGGTCACCATTTTTTTCAAATGCTCCTGAATCTAGAAATCTGAGGTTCAGATTCAAATTCAGATTTACATTTCAGATTCAGTTCAGATTTATTTATTTGAAGATTCAAAGTATTTTTATTATCAAAGTACATACACACTGTACAACTCCAAAATTCGTCTTCCACACAGTCATGAAACAAAAAAAGAACCATGGAACCAACCCGTTCAAAGAAACCCATTAAAAACACCCCTCCCCCAACTGCAAAATACAAATCATGCAAATGGAAACAAAAAAAAGAGTAAAACTCAAAATATAAAACACAAAATCAAAAGGCATATTTCAGTACAGTTCAGCTCAGTGTTTATTATCTGCCGCCTACTCTGATTCAAAAATTGCCCAAAAGTAGTAACAAAAAAGAGTGTCCGGAACTAGAAACCATCATAAACCCAAATTAGAGTCCAAATCTACAAACCTCGTCAATTAAACCTTGCTCTGACTGCATCGAGCGACAGGCAGAGATCACTCAAACTCAAGCAGCTTCCAGCAGATCTCATCAAACTTCACAACTTTACAAACTTTGGCCGTCAAACTTTATAACTCCTCCCTCGGAGAGTCAGACACCCTAAGCCAATAGGCTGGTCCTGGACTTATTTCCACTTGGCATAATTTACTTATTAATTTACTTATTATTATTTAATTATTTATGGTTTTATATTGCTATATTTCTACACTATTCTTGTTTGGTGCGACTGTAACGAAACCCAATTTCCCTCGGGATCAATAAAATATGTCTGTCTGTCTGTCTGTCTGTCATCACATGTACTTGGGAACATGTGGCCAAGAAGAGGTAGCACCTCTGGTGAAGGGGCTCGTCGTGTCCATTTAGGGGCAGCTCACTCACCTTTGGTCCCCACTGGACACACAGCTGTCTACTGCGACTCCAAGTAGCTGTTTGCCTGAGACGGCGGCCACACCCTGGTACACCGCTTTGACAGGCAGGCTAAACCAGGTGAGGGTTGCCGACGGGCCTCATACCCCAGTGAGAAAGGGGCATGCCCGTCCTAGCATGCAAAGTCAACTCTGGCAGACTGCAGTGGAATCTACAATGAGATCCAAGGGCCAAGGAAGGCAGTACTGCAACACTTCCTGTAGAGCGAAGGGCATGTCAAGGAACAGAAGATGTCATGGTCATCCACCGCAACCATGGAAAACCCCAGTTTGTGGCGCTGGTTCGTACCACTGAAACAAGACTTCTGAAGTCAAGAGAGAGAAATTGCCCCAGGGTAGTGCAAGGGATTTTCCCCACAGGTTTCCTGTCATCATCGGACATGATGGACAACCACCATCAGTGAAATGCAACCAAGGATGCGCTGGCGGCAGCCCACAAGTGTTGCCACACATTTCAATGCCAACATAGCATGTCCACAATGGTCAGCAGGACAACACAGAACACGACAAGCAACAAAACAATAACAGCAAACCAGCCCCCTTCCTCCTTCCCACCTCCCCACACACACGGAGAGCCCTCCAACTCCAGGACAGGACTCCAGTCTCCAAACTCCAGGCTTTGGTTATCTGAGGTCACCGAAGGAAGGCTGCTGCACAAGTAAATTTCATAGTTATAAGTAAATTTGTTAACAAAGTCCATACTGTATATGTCGCCATCTACTACCCTGAGGTTAACTTTCTTGGATTCACAGCAGACCGAAGAACTACACACAAAGACTGGCAAGCAACCAGTGTGCAACAGAAAATAAATTGTGTAAATGAAAAAAAAATCAATAAATAATATGGAGGCACCAGTTGTAGAGTCATTGAAATTGAGTCCAGAGGTTGTGGAATCTGCTCAGTAGTGAGGTGAGTGAAGTTATCCAACCTGGTTCAGGAGTCTGACAGTGGAAGGGTAATAACTGCTCCTGAACTTGGTTGTGTGGTACCTCCTTCCCAAGGGTAGCAGTGAGGAGAGAGCTCGGCCTGCATGATGGGGATCATGATGAAGGATGCTGCTTTCTTGGGGCAGTGCTCCATAATATAGTGTAGAAATGCGCGGGATTGTCAAATGACACATTAGCAATCGCGAACAAACTGTTCAAATTTTCTCCCAATATTAAATGATGATGTCATTGAGCTATGTTAAGTGCACAACAGACTATCAAGTATAAATGAACGAGATAGAATGCCAGAAGGCAAGCAATGATAATGGACCTTTGTTGATTAGAAGGTTGGCCTGCCAACTGTTGTACTGTAAATATGGTGTTAATGTTTAAACCCATTTAATCTGTTCCTTCTGCAGTTAGGGTAGTTAACAAATAATGTGTTTATAAAGTGTTTTTCATGTCCCCATGATTTACAAAGCATTTTATATTCAATGAAGCATGTTTAAAAAAAAGTTACTTCAATAACAGGAAGCGCAGGAGCCAATTTGTGGGCAGAAAGTTCCCAAAAGGATTAAGTTATTGACTGGGCTTTAGTGTCCCAGACACTAGTGCACAGAAACAGCTCATTCAGCCCATCTATTCCATGCTGAACTGTAATTTTGCCTAGTCCCATGGAACTGCACTTGGACCATAGCCCTCCATACATCTCCCATCCACATATGTATCCAATGTTGGAATCATATCTGCATCCACCACTTCCACTAGCAGCTTGTTCTTCACTTGCACTACTCCCTGAGTGATGAAGTTCCTCTCATGTTCTCCTTAACTATTCCACCTTTCACTCTTAACCCATGACGTTTAGCTCCAGTTGAATATTGAATATCCAATATTGGGATCAATTTTCCCAAACAACTGAGTCATGGTAGCATAACTTTACAGTGCCAGTGACTGGGTTCTATATCCACCGCTGACTGTAAGGAGTTTGTACATTCTCCCCGTGATTGCATGGGTTTTTCTCCAGGTGCTCTGGTTTCTGTCTACCATCCAAAGATGTACCAGTTGGTAGATTAATTGTCCCATGATAGGCTAGGGTTAAATCAGGGTGGCGTAGCTCGAAGGACTGGAAGAGACTATTCCACGGTTATCTCAATAAATATTCAGAATCAGGTTTATTATCACCGGCATGTGACATGAAATTTGTTAACTTAGCAGCAGCAGTTCAATGCAATACATAATCTAGCAGAGAGAGAAAAAAAAAAAAATAATAATAAACTAAGTAAATATCATTCAGTATACTTTATCCAGTATATGTATATTGAATAGGTTAAAATCGTGCAAAAAAAATAGAAATACTATATATTAAAAAGAAAAGTGAGGTAATGTTCAGGGTTTCAATGTCCAGTTAGGAGTCATGTGGCAGAGGGGAAGAAGCTGTTCCTGAATCTCTGAGTGTGTGCCTTCAGGCTTCTGTACCTCCTACCTGATGGTAACAGTGAGAAAAGGGCCTGCCCTGGGTGCTGGAGGTCCTGAATAATGGACGCTGTTTTTCTGAGACACCGCTCCTTGAGGATGTCCTGAGTATTTTGTAGGCTAGTACGCCAGATGGAGCTGACTAAATTTACAACCTCCTGCAGCTTCTTTCAGTCCTGTGCAGTAGCTCCCCACCACACCAGACTGTGACGCAGCCTGTTGGAATGCTGTCAACGGCACATCTATAGAAGTTTTTGAGTGTACTTGTTGACATACCAAATCTCTTCAATCTCCTAATGAAGTATAGCCGCTATATATACTCCTAATAAATAAACAAAGTAAAAACTGGTGCTTGTCCTTGTGGCTTATGGTCGTCACTAGGCACAGCTTTCTACACGTGTCCCACTCCTAAGGTATCCACGAGGACCTGATGTGCTCAGGGCCTCTTGCAATGCAAGTAGCTGGCTGCACTAACAGCTGGTGAGACCCCATTCCAGGATCACCTGCTGTCAATATTGTAATTGAAGCTGAATGTCCTTGATAGCTAAAATAATGCAAAAATATAAAATTATTCATAATACAAAACACTAAAAAGCAATTAAATGAACAGCATAAAATGAAAATATCAGCTTACCATTGTCCCACAGATTCCTTCCATTTGTTTCAGTGTGGTTACTGTGCTTGCCCCTAGTTTAACTTGGCACAGCATGTGCATTTTCCAACTTCTGAGCTGCCCCGTCATGCAGCAAATGCCATTATGCACTACATTTCGGGACTTGGCCGGAGATGCATGGATAAATTTGCCAGAAGCACAGTGTATAATCTTTTGCCACATGATGTCCGCAACAGTCAAATAAGAATCTGCCTAGGTTACTCTTACATCCCAGCAGTTCCCAGTCCATCAACAGCAGTTCTGTTGGCTACATCACTCCAACAATTCAATCCTATTTAACCCAGAATCAGAATCAGGTTTATTATCACTGACACACAGTACCTTGCAAAACAGCATGTGTTTAGTTAGGGTGCCCACGCCTATTTGCAAGGTACTGTAGCAATTTTGTGTATTGCTACATCACTGCCTGGTTCGGAAATTGCACCATCTCGGATTGCAAGACCTTGCAGCGGGTAGTGAGGTCAGCTGAGAAGATTGTCGGGGTCTCTCTTCCCGCCATTACGAACATTTACACTACACGCTACATCCGCAAAGCAAACAGCATTATGAAGGACCCCACACACCCCTCATACAAACTCTTCTCCCTCTTGCCATCTGGGAAAAGGCACCAAAGCATTCCGGCTCTCACGACCAGACTATGTAACAGTTTCTTCCCCCAAGCCATCAGACTCCTCAATACCCAGAGTCTGAACTGACACCAGCTTACTGCCCTCTACTGTGCCTATTGTCTTGTTTATTATTTATTGTAATCCTGCACTGTTTTGTGCACTTTATGCAGTCCTGGGTAGGTCTGCAGTCTAGTGTAGTTATTTTTCTGTGTTGTTTTCATGTAGTTCAGTGTAGTTTTTGTACTGTTGTACTGTTTGTAGCACCATGGTCCTGAAAAACATTGCCTCATTTTTACTGTGTACTGTACCAGCAGTTATGGTCAAAATAACAATAAAAGTGACTTGACTTGACTTGACTTGTATTGCACTTTCCTGCTGCCACAAAAAAAATCAAACACCATGACATGTGTGAATGATGATAAATGTGATTTCTGATATGGGTCTTTTTTGTGGATTGAGAGTGAGGAAGGGACAGGGAGAGGGGAATCATGAGGGAGCAGGAAACACCAGAGGGGCATTCTGTACTGATCAATAAACCAATTGCTTGGAATCAAGTGACCTTGCCTGGTGTCTCAGGGATGGGTGAATCTGCACTTGTGCCATCTACCTCCCCGGCACTCCCTCTCTGTCACCTGCCCCACTCCTCTCCCATGGTGCTTCACCCTTGCCATTCCCAACATCCTTTGCTCCTGCCAGATTTATAAACTTGCTCTCTGCCCCATGTTGATAAATACAGTACAGTGCAAAAGTCTTAGGTACCCAAGATATGCACTACCTAAAACAGTACAGTATGGTACATCATGAAATTTATTATTTGCAGCAGCAGTACAATACATTAAAAATATTATAAGTTACAAAAAGAAACATAAAAAATTATTAAGAAGTGCAAAAAGAGAGTAAAATAGCAAAGTAGAGTTCTTGGGGAATGTAGAAACTGTTCTTAAAATGTTGTGTGTACATCTTTAGTACCTCCTCCTTGATGTTAGTAATGAGAAAAGAGTATGTGCTGGATGGTGAGGGTTCTTAATGATGATGCCCCTTTCTCAACTACCACCTTTGGAAGATATTCTCAATGGTGGGGAGGCTAGTGCCCATAATGGAACTGGTACTAATTCATAGGCAAATCTGTCAAAGTTTGATGGACCTCTTGATCAGTATAAATGATATGGTTCAAAGGGCTTGTTTCTGTGCTGTATTCCTCTGTACTTTATAAATGTGTGAGGGATTATGCTTCTTTCTTTTAAAGGCATGAATTCCTGTCTTCTACATGTTTTCCCTTCTCTCTCCTTCCACCAATTACAAACTTCTAGAGCACAACATTCTATACCTTTCTGCAGAGAGGTCTTGATTGATTCTTCCTGCTTACCTTGTCTATCTCTCATATAATTTTATGCACTTCTTTTGACCTCTCCATGACCTCCTGTTGTGGGACCTAAGGCATTTGTACCTTCTGCCTGATTAATCAAGATCATATCAACTTCTGCTCTAAATATACCTCATGACGTTGCCTCCACATTTGTTTCATGTAGTGATAGCACCGGCTCTTCGGCCCACTAGGTTGTGCCGATTTTTTTAAACCTATTCCAAAATCAATCTAACACTTCCCTCCTTCAAAGCCTTCCATTTTTCTTTCATCCATGTGCCTATTTAAGAGTCTGTTAATATCCTCAATGTATCTGCCTCCACCACTTCCCCTTATGGCATAGTCTGTTTTCCTAGAGGTTGCTCATTGGTCATCAGTGGAAAGAAACACACAATGTGGTTTAATTCAAGCATGAAATCTGTACATCCATCATCTTACATCTGGGGAATAATGGCACCCTGCAAATCATGGCTGATTACATTTACCATCCTCTGCACCAGTGTCCAAGTGGAATGGATGGAGAGTTGTGACTCAGTACATCAGGGAAATGAGCCTCCTCTCTATGGATTCTGGTCTCCCTGCCTCAGTAAAGCAGCCTACATAATCAAAGACCCCATGTACCCTGCATGTTTGCTCTTTTCTCCCCACCATCAGGCAAAAGCTTGAAAGTCCATACCACCATGCTCAAGGGCACTTTTTACCCTTCTGTTTTCAGATAATTGAATGGACCCTTGTATGAAGAGATGGATTCGTGATATCATGATCTACCTTGTCGTGACCTTGCAACCATATTGCGTCCCAGAACTGCATTTTCTCTGTAGCTATAAGACAATATTTTACATTCTATTATTACTTCTCCCTTCAACTATCTCATCGCACTGATGTGATGAAATGATCTGTATGGATGGCATGAAATAGAAAGTTTTTCACTCTGCCTTGGTACATGTGCCGATAATAAACCAACTTACCAAGCAATTTACCAATCTTTATGTGCGAGGGAAGAGACAACTGATGTCAACCCAACTAACACATCACTATCTTCTCTACTAATGCCCATGCTGTCCAATATAGTGGATGACACTACCCTACACAATATTTATTTCACTTACCGGTAATTCCATTTTTGTGCTTTGACTTCAAGCTTTATCTTTTATATGCAACACACATAAAATGCTGCAGGGACTCAGCAGGCCAGGCAGCATCGATGGAAAAGAGTACAGTCGAAATTTCGGGCCAAAACTCTTCAGCAGGACTGAAGTAAAAAAAGATGAAGAGTAGATTTAAAAGGAGGGGGGAGGGGGGATGGGAGGGAGAAATACAAAGTGATAGGTGAAATCAGGAGAGGAAGAGGGATGAAGTAAAGAGCTGGGAAGATGATTGATGAAAGAGATACAAGGCTGGAGAAGAGGGAATCGAACAGGAGAGAATAGAAGGCCATGAAAGAAAGAAAAGGTGGAGGAGCTTCAGAGGGACGTGATGGGCAGGCAAGGAGATAAGGTGAGAGAGGGAAAAGGGCATGGGAATAGTGAAGGAGAGTTGTGGGGGGCATTACTGGAAGTTCAAGAAATTGATGTTCATGCCCTCAGGTTGGAGGCTACCCAGAAAGAATATAAGTTGATGTTCCTACAACTTGTGGCAATGAGCCCATTCCAATATGTCAATCCATGTCCTTCTCTACTGTTGCGATGAAGCCACACTCATGTTGGAGGAACAACACCTTATATTCCATTCCTTACATCCCTGAAACGTTGACTATACTCTTTTTCCATAGATGCTGCCCGGCCTCCTGTGTTCCTCAGCACTTTGTGTGTGGTTCTTGGTCAGAGGTTGAGACTGAGCACAATTTTGGACTCTTGGAACTAGCGCCGAGATGCAAGCACTGGGGCTATTATTCATAGACGCATCAGAGAACACAATCCCAGTCTATCCTTCGCCATAGCTTCCCATTCTCCTGGCTTTGTTGCCATTGTTATACAGAGCAATGCTTCCACGACACAGCTTGAACTCAATATAAATTGCAAGAGATTCCATATTCATTCTGTTTAAAAAAAAAGCAGAGCTTCTTGCATTCACTAAGAGTGCTTCACCTGATCCCATCCAGGGAAGTAAAATTATTTCATTCGTTATCAATCTTCTTCACAGAGTCCGTAACCACGGCAACAGTTGAGGATGAATTCCTACTCATTCTGATAGAGTGTTTTCTGAGCTTGTGACTGACACACAGTAGTGATGTTCAGGTCACCAAAGTGATTTGCAAGTGGTCTCTGTTGAGGAATTCATTCTATGGGAAGTTTCCTTGTATTTTTCTCTTCATTTACAGTGTCTTACTTTGATGCTGAGAAGTATCTCAAAGAACTTCATACATGACTTTGTCAGAATCTGACCTGCAGTGCTGTGCAGAAGTCTTAGCCACCTATATACAGTTAGGGTGCCTTAGACTTTTGCACAGTATTGTAGTAATTTCATGTATTGCACTGAACTGCTGCCACAAAAAAAACCACATTTCATGACACATGTGAGTGCTAATAAATCTGATTCTGATATGGGTCTCCATTGTGGACTGAGTGTGGGAAGGGAACAAGGAGAGAGGAGTTATGGGTTAGGAAAATGGGAAGGGACAGGGGAGGGAATGGTAAGCGCCAGAGAGGCATTCTGTAACGATCAACAAACGCATTGTTTGGAATCAAATGGCCTTGCCTGGTGTCTCAGTACTGGGTGTGTCTGCACCTGTGCCAACCCTGTCCCACACTCCTCCCACTGTGCTCCACCCTTGCCATTCCCAACATCTTTTTGATCTACCACCTTCTATAGAGCACCCTCAGACAGTTGTACGGACAGCCCAGCACATCTGTGGATATGAATTTCCCTCCACTGAGGACACTTATAGCAGCAGATGCATAAAGAAGGCCTGGAAGATCATCGTGGACCCAACCATAAACTGTTTCAGCTGTTTCCGTCTGGCAAATGGTACCGCAACATTTAAGTCAGGACAAACAGGCTACAGAACAGCTTCTCTCTACAAGCCATTAGACTTATAAATTCACATGTCTGTATATGGCGACAGAGTCATAATGCAAAGATTTTTATTTCTTCACATTGTGGGATGGATGTAAGATTGAAATAAATTCAATTTGAAAACTCGCTGTTTGCTCCACTTTGACAAATACAGTACAATGCTGTGGAAAGCGGCCAGTGAGTGAGTGGGCCAGTGAAGGAGTGGAGATTTGAGGCTTTGACTCGAGAGGCTTTGCCGAGAAGAGGCTGAGGACGAGCTTCACTCCAAGTGAGGTAAGGCTGGGTAAGTTCCTTTCAAAGGAGAAAGTTTCAAAAGTTGAGGCAAGTATTGGGTAGGTCATGGCAGCTGAGATCGGCCCTGTGGTTTGTTCTTCCTGCAGCACGTGGGAAATCAGGGATACTTCCAGTGTCCCGGACGACTATGTGTGCAGGAAGTGTGTCCAACTGCAGCTTCTGGCAGACTGCATTGAGCGTCTGGAGCTGCAATTGGATTCATACTGGAGCATCCAGGATGCTGAGAAAGTCATGAATAGCACGTTCAGTGAGTTGGCCACACCGCAGGTAAAGGCTACACAGGCATAAAGGGAAGGGGTGGCCACTAGACAGCGTAGCAGTAGGCAGGTAATGCAGGAGACCCCTGGGGTCATCTCCCTCCTAAACAGATATACTGTTTTGGATACTGTTGGGGGAGATGTCTCATCAGGCGAAGGCAGCAGCAACCGAGTTCATTGCACCATGGGTGGCTCTGCGGCACAGGAGGGAAGGAAAAGGAGTGGGAGAGCTATAGTGATAGGGGATTCGATTGTAAGGGGAATAGATAGGCGTTTCTGCGGCCGCCAACGAGACTCCAGGATGGTATGTTGCCTCCCTGGTGCAAGGGTCAAGGATGTCTCTGAGCGGCTGCAGGACATTCTGGAATGGGAGGGTGAACAGCCAGTGGTTGTGGTGCACATAGGTACCAACGATATAGGTAAAAAATGGGATGAGGTCCTACAAGGTGAATTTAGGGAGTTAGGAGATGAACTAAAAAGTAGGACCACAGAGGTAATAATCTCTGGATTACTACCAGTGCCACGTGCTAGTCAGCGTAGAAACAGGAGGATATTTCAGATGAATACGTGGCTTGAAAAATGGTGCAAGGGGGAGGGATTCAAATTTCTGGGGCATTGGAACCAGTTCTGGGGGAGGTGGGACTGGTATAAACAGGACGGTCTGCACCTGGACTGGACTGGAACCAATGTCCTAGGGGGAGCATTTGCTACTGCTGTTCAGGAGGCTTTAAACTAATGTGGCAGGGGGATGGGAACAAGTGCAGAGAGACAGAGGGGTGTAAAATGAGGGTAGAAGCAAAAAGTAGTAAGGAGAAAAGTAAAAGCGGCAGGCAGGCAAATCCAGGGCAAAAAGCAAAAAGAGCCACTTTTCAACATAATTTTATAAAGGCTAAGAGTGTTGTAAAAACAAGCCTGAAGGTTTTGTGTGTCAATGCGAGGAGCATTCGTAACAAGGTGGATGAATTGAATGTGCAGATAGTTATTAATGAATATGATATAGTTGGGATCACAGAGGTATGGCTCCAGGTGACCAAGGATGGGAGCTCAACATCCAGGGATATTCAATATTCAGGAGGGATAGACAGGAAAGAAAAGGAGGTGGGATAGCATTGCTGGTTAGAGAAGAGATTAATGTAATAGAAAGGAAGGACATTAACCTGGAGGATGTGGAATCGATATGGACAGAAAACGCTGGTGGGATTTGTGTATAGGCCACCTAACAGTAGTAGTGAGGTTGGGGATGGCATTAAACAGGAAATTAGAAATGCGTGCAATAAAGGAACAGTAGTTATAATGGGTAACTTCAATCTACATATAGATTGGGTGAACCAAATTGGTAAGGGTGCCGAGGAAGAGGATTTCTTGGAATGTATGCGGGATGGTTTTTTGAACCAACATGTCGAGGAACCAACTAGAGAGCAGGCCATTCTAGATTGGGTATTGAGCAATGAGGAAGGGTTAGTTAGCAATCTTGTCGTGCGAGGCCCCTTGGATAAGAGTGACCATAATATGGTGAATTCTTCATTAAGATGAAGAGTGACATAGTTAATTCAGAAACAAAGGTTCTGAACTTAAAGAAGGATAACTTTGAAGGTATGAGCCGTGAATTAGCTAAGATAGAGTGGCAAATGATACTTAAAGGGTTGACGGTGGATATGCAATGGCAAGCATTTAAAGATCGCATGGATGAACTACAACAATTGTTCATCCCAGTTTGACAAAAGAATAAACCAGGGAAGGTAGTGCATCCGTGGCTGACAAGGGAAATTAGGGATAGTATCAAGTCCAAAGAAGAAACATACAAATTAGCCAGAAAAAGCGGCACACCTGAGGACTGGGAGAAATTCAGAAACCAGCAGAGGAGGACAAAGGGCTTAATTAGGAAAGGGAAAAAAGATTATTGAGAGAAAGCTGGCAGGGAACAGAAAAACTGACTGTAAAAGCTTTTATAGATACATGAAAAGAAAAATATTGGTCAAGACAAATGTAGGTCCCTTACAGTCAGAAACAGGTGAGTTGATCATAGGGAACAAAGACATGGCAGACCAATTGAATAACTACTTTGGTTCTGTCTTCACTAAGGAGGACATAAATAATCTTCCGGAAATAGTAAGGGACCGAGAGTCTAGTGAGATGGAGGAACTGAGGGAAATACATGTTAGTAGGGAAGTGGTGTTAGGTAAATTGAAGGGATTAAAGGCAGATAAATCCCCAGGGCCAGATGGTCTGCATCCCAGAGTGCTTAAGGAAGTAGCCCAAGAAATAGTGGATGCATTAGTGATAATTTTTCAAAACTCCTTAGATTCTGGATTAGTTCCTGGGGATTGGAGGGTGGCTAATGTAACCCCACTTTTTAAAAAAGGAGGGAGAGAGAAACCGGGGAATTATAGACCAGTTAGTCTGACATCGGTGGTGCTGAAAATGCTAGAGTCGGTTATCAAAGATGTGATAGCAGCACATTTGGAGAGACGTGAAATCATCGGACAAAGTCAGCATGGATTTGTGAAAGGAAAATCATGTCTGACGAATCTTATAGAATTTTTTGAAGATGTAGCTAGTAGAGTGGATAGGGGAGAGCCAGTGGATGTGGTATATTTAGATTTTCAAAAGGCTTTTGACAAGGTCCTACACAGGAGATTAGTGTGCAAACTTAAAGCACACGGTTTTGGGGGTATGGTATTGATGTGGATAGAGAATTGGTTGGCGGACAGGAAGCAAAGAGTGGGAGTAAACGGGACCTTTTCAGAATGGCAGGCAGTGACTAGTTGGGTACCGCAAGGCTCAGTGCTGGGACCCCAGTTGTTTACAATATATATTAATGATTTAGATGAGGGAATTAAATGCAACATCTCCAAGTTTGCAGATGACATGAAGCTGGGTGGCAGTGTTAGCTGTGAGGAGGATGCTAAGAGGATGCAGGGTGACTTGGATAGGTTAGGTGAGTGGGCAAATTCATGGCAGATGCAATTTAATGTGGATAAATGTGAGGTTATCCACTTTGGGTGCAAGAACAGGAAAACAGATTATTATCTGATTGGTGGCCGATTAGGAAAAGGGGAGGTGCAACGAGACCTGGGTGTCATTGTACACCAGTCATTGAAGGTGGGCATGCAGGTACAGCAGTCGGTGAAAAAGGCAAATGGTATGTTGGCATTCATAGCAAAAGGATTTGAGTACAGAAGCAGGGAGGTTCTACTGCAGTTGTACAAGGCCTTGGTGAGACCGCACCTAGAATATTGTGTGTAGTTTTGGTCCCCTAATCTGAGGAAAGACATTCTTGCCATAGAGGGAGTACAGAGAAGATTCACCAGATTGATTCCTGGGATGGCAGGACTTTCATATGGAGAAAGACTGGATCGACTAGGCTTATACTCACTGGAATTTAGAAGATTGAAGGGGGATCTTATTGAAACGTATAAAATTCTAAAGGGATTGGACAGGCTAGATGCAGGAAGATTGTTTCTGATGTTGGGGAAGTCCAGAACGTGGGGTCACAGTTTAAGGATAAAGGGGAAGCCTTTTAGGACTGAGATGAGGAAAAACTTCTTCACACAGAGAGTGGTGAATCTGTGGACTTCTCTGCCACAGGAAACAGTTGAGGCCGGTTCATTGGCTATATTTAAGAGGAAGTTAGATATGGCCCTTGTGGCTAAAGGGATCAGGGGGTATGGAGAGAAAGCAGGTACAGGATTGTGAGTTGGATGATGAGCCATGATCATATTGAATGGCAGTGCAGGCTCAAAGGGCCGAATGGCCTACTCCTACACCTATTTTCTATGTTTCTATGTTTAAAAGAATTGTGTACCCTATCTATACATATGTGCCTAAGACTTTTGTACAGTACTGTATTTGAGATGGTCAAATCTGGTAGCAATTTGCATGGAGAGAAGTTCATTAAACAGAAGAGATTCAAAAAAGGAAAGGAAGGAAAAAATACTTTCAGTTGAGCTGGACCCTTCATACCTCAGAGTATTTTGACGACATCCTTCCCTTTTCAACTAAAGGAGGAAGATATGCAGTCAGCAAGATGCAACATACAACTACATGATAGTGATCAGATAATCCACCATAAAAATAGTTGCTGAGGGATGAAAACTGGGCAGGAAGACAGGAAAAGAAGCCCTTTACCTTTCTTCCAAGTACTTTCTTGACACTGTGCATAGGGCTGGCGGAGTAATAGATTCATTGGACCAGTGGCCAAACAGAATCAAGCTTTATTGTCACTGTCAAAAGTCATGAAATCCGTTGCTTTGTGGCAGCAGTACAGTATGGGCTTAACAAATTACTATAGCATCAATGAAAAACTACACAAAAACAAATACTGACACACAACCAATTTGCAAAAGAAGAAAAAGCAGCAAATACAAAAAAATAATAAATAAATACATAAATAAATAATACCAAGAACCTGAGTTGTAAAGTTGCTCCAGCACTGAAATATTTCAAGTTCATGTTTATTGTCAGAGTCATTCTTACCCAGGGTACAGATGCCTTTAAAATTAGGAACAACACCGTACATAACAAACATGTCAAATGTGCATTGCATAAGTTTAAAATAATAGAAATTATACATAATAGTATATGTCACACTGAATAAAAACATTGCATAAGCATGTCAGTACAAGTTGAGCAAAACAGTGTGAGGTGGAATTATAGATTTTCAGGTGGGTTCAAGAATGATAGATAGATAGATAGATAGATACTTTATTCATCCCCATGGGGAAATTCAACATTTTTTCCAATGTCCCATACACTTGTTGTAGTAAAAACTCATTACATACAATACTTAACTCAGTGGAAAATACAATGCTCGCAGTGGAGAAGAAGGTGTTGCTGGGGTGCAGTCAATACTACGTGTGCACCATGTGATGCATGATGGAGATTGTAATGGTTACTTGCAACACGGCCTGGTATAGAAACACCAATGCTCACAAATGGAAAAGCCTCTAAAAAATAGTGGATAGAGCCCAGTCCATCACAGGTAGAGAGGGCTTTACCCCTGATAGTCTGGCTGTATCCATTACTTTTTGTAGGATTTTTTATTCAAGGTCATTGGTGTTTCCACAAAAGGCTGTGGTGCAGCCAGTCAATATACTCTCCACCACACATCTATGAAAGTTTGTCAAAGTTTTAGATGCCATACTGAATCTTCGCCAACTCCGAGGGAAGTAGAGGCGCTGCCGTGCTTTCTTTGTAATTGCACTTACGTGCTGGGCCCAGGACAGATCCTCTGAGGAAATGATCAATGCACTCAGTATACAATGGCCAACCTTAGCTCTCTGTTGTTCTTGGTTACCATTTTCATTTCCCTTACCATTCCCACAATGATATAACTCTCCTCAGTCTCCTTCACGGTCAGGGCAAAACTAAATGAAAACTTGAAGAACAACTCAGATTCCACCTGCATAGTCTACAACACAACTACAATGGATATTAAATTCTCCAATTTCAGGTGATCTGCTCCACCTCTCTCTCCTGCTCTCTTCTTCTGATCTACCCAGATCATTTCAAATCTCCTCCCTTTCTATCCCCAGCCCCTGTCACCCAATTTCTTTCCCCTTCCCCACCTAGTCTCTGGCCATCACCTACATCTCCTTCCATTGGTTCCCTGCCCCTATTTTTTTCCATCTGCCCACAACCTCTCTCTACAGCCATTTGTCTCTCCCACCTGTCAGCTCCCTAACTCTGTTGCTATCTCAACCCTTCAATATCCCATCTGAATCCACCTTTCAAGCTTCTTGTCAGCTGTATTTGGCAGCTCATCTAGGTGAAGGAAAGCTCTGATCTCAAACCCCTGTTACCCTCTCAAGTTCAACTACAGCTTCAAACTTCTCTTCTTCTGGATTCACTTATCCACCTACCAGATCTTGCTCCCTCAACCCCCTCAATTATTTAAACCGGCTATCTTCCCTCTATCTTTCAGTCCAGATGAAGGGCCCTGACCAGAATCATTAACTGTCAAATTCTTCCTCCCCACTTCCTCCACCATTCCCAAGCAGATGTTGCTTGACTGCTGAGTACCTCCAGTAGTTTGTTATTTTATTTTGCTGCAGATTTTACCATCTGCATTTCCTTGCAGTTCCATTCAGCATGTCTGCTCATCAAAGAATTTAAATGTTTTACAGATTGGCGACAAGTTTCATCATCTTGAACAGGGTCAGAATCAGAATCAGGTTTAATATCACCGGCATACAGTATGTCATGAAATTTGTTACCTTGGCTGCTGCAGTACAACATAATGCACAATTATGGAAAAAATGTCTGCAAGTAGTGCAAAAATAGAAATTTTAAAATAGTGAGGTAGTGTTCGTGGATTCAATGTCCATCCAGAAATCAGATGACAGAGGGAAGAAGCTGTTCTTGAATCATTGACTGTGTGCCTTCAGGCTTCTGTACCTCCTCTCTGATGGTAACAGTGAGAAGAGGGTATGCCCTGCGTGATGGGTGTCCTTAATGATGGATGCTGCCTTTCTGAGGTATTGATCATTGAAGATGTCCTGGATCCTGGATGCCAGTGTTCATGATGGAGCTGATTATGTGTACAACTCTCTGCAGCTCATTTTGATCCTGAGCAATAGCCACCAACAACTCCCCCCCCCCCACCTCCATACCAGACGGTGATGCAGCCAGTTAAAATACTCTCCATGAGACATCTGTAGAAATTTGTGAATGTCTTCGGCGACGTACCAAATCTCCACAAACTTCTAATGAAATGTAGCCGCTGTTGTGTCTTTTTGTAGTTGCATCAATGTGTTGGGTCCAGTTTAGATTGTCAGAGACATTGACACCCAGGAGCTTGAAATTGCTCATTCTTTCCACTTCTGCTCCCTCTATGAGGACTGGTGTGTATTCCTTTGCCTTATCCTTTCTAAAGATCTTATGCCATCAAACATTTAAACTCTCCAACAGTGAGGTGTTCAATGGATGTTGTGTCTACATGATACACAAGCCAGGGAAGTACAATATGGAGAGCAATGAATTGCCCAATGCAGCAGCTCCCCCTCTCCACTCACTGATGAATTGAAAGGAATGGTAGAAACCAATACTGTTTGGCACCAGTGGTGTTGAAGGAGTTGCCGGTCAACATTGAACTCAACGTAAGAATGCCTTAGGGACTGTAGCTCCAGATTTCTTCTCGGGGTTTCTTCCAAAGCCTTCTCCATGAGTGGGTACAGCTGCAGGGCAGCAGAGATTTGAGATCGGAGCTTTTGTTCTCCTAGATGAGCTGCCAACATCAACTGACAAGACCCATCTGCCCAAAGCCATTGGTTTTAAGGTACCAGTAATCTGTCTTTGCCCTTTCTCCTGTCTGTAGAAACAGCACTGTCAGACTTATTAGTTAATCAACACATGAAGCCCAGGAAGCTGGACTTAGTTGTTAGAAACTACTTAAGATGCACATCATTGGGGGCATTTAAGAGGTAGTGGGAGCTTATCCCACTACCACCCCCATCAATAACAACCGTAAGGAACTGAACACTCCCTGTTTTGTTTATATACTTTAGTTGAGATCTCTCAGTGCATTGCTAAGACATTATTATAAGACACTGACATAAAAAGAGAATGAGGCCAATCAGTCCATCAAGTCTGCTCTGCCATTTAATCATGGTTGATTTATTGTCCTTCTCAACCCTTTCTTTTGGATTCTCTGTGTAACTTTTGACACCTTTATTAAGCAAGAACCAGTCAACCTCTGCTTTAAATATATCCAGTAATTTAGCCTCCACAGCATAAAATCCATCATCCTCTTGCTGAAGAAATTCCTCCTCACCGAAGTTCGAAAGGGATGACTCTATAGCCAACTCTTGACTTCACAAAAGAGTTAGCAAAGTTCACATACACTATGCAGACGTGACTGTTGTCAGATCACAGGATATCCAGGTCCGCAGAAATTGCCCCTGATCAGCTTCCTCCCGTCATTTTATATATAGACACTTCCTGGCCATGTAAGGGTTCCAAGAACTGTTAGTAATCCAAAGATTCAGTAAATTGTAAATGTTAGCTGAGATTACAGAATTTGCACTGGTAGATTATTTAGCTACAGATCTTAGTTAATTTTAGATCTTGTTTTAAATTAGTTAATCTGGATAATCTGTACTACAGATTCAAAACTAGGCAAACTACAGAATTCCAGAGTAAACACGAGGAAATCTGCAGATGCTGGAAGTACAACCCACACACACAAAATACCGTCTGGGTGGCCTCCAACCTGATGGCATGAACATTGACTTCTCCGTTAATGCCCCTCCTCCCCTTGCCCCATCCCTGATATATTTAGATTTTTCCCCCTCCCCCTTTTTTTCTCTCTCTCTGCCCATCACTCTGCCGGTGCTCCCCTCCCCCTTTCTTTCTCCCTAGGCCACCCCTCCCATGATCCTTTCCCTTCTCCAGCTCTTTATCCCTTTCGCCAATCACCTTTCCAGCTCTCAGCTTCACCCTGCCCCCTCCAGTCTTCTCCTATCATTTCGCATTTTCCCCTCCCCCTCCTACTTACAAGTCTCTTACTATCTTTCCTTTCAGTTAGTCCTGACAAAGGGTCTCGGCCCGAAACATTGACAGTGCTTCTTCCTATAGATGCTGCCTGGCCTGCTGCATTCCACCAGCATTTTGTGTGTGTTGCTAGAATTCCAGAGTAGAAAGTTTTAACCTGTACTTCAAAGGCTCAGAATCAGACTCAGGTTTGGTATCACTAACATATGTCATGAAACTTGTTATTTTGCAGCAGTACATGGTAATACATAATAATAAAAACTGTAAGTTGCAAAAAGTGTATATAAAAAAAGAAAATTAAGTAAGTAGAGGAAAAAGAGCCGAAATAAAGTACCTCCTCCTTGATGATATCAATGAGAAGAGGGAATGTCCTGGGTGATGGCAGTCCTTAATTATGGATCCCACCTTTTTGAGGCATTGCCTTTGAAGGTGTCCTGGTTGCTGGGGAGGCTAGTGTCCATGGCGGAGCTGGCTGAGTTTACAACTTTCTGCAGCTTATTCTACAAGGAAAGAAATGAAAAATGAAGGGAAGATAGCCAATAATATAAAATAAGATACCAAAAGTTTTTTTCAAATATATAACTAGTAAAAGGGAGGAAAGAGTAGATATCGTATTGCTGGAAAATGATGCTGGACAGGAAGTAATGGGGGTCAAAGAAATGTCAGAGGAATTTAATACTTTCACTGAACAATTCTGTTTGGCCAATGAAGTATGAAAATGTGAATTTTACCTTTGTAGCAATTACCACATCAAAATGGGATCTTCTTGATCACACAGAGTCAGAAGAAAAGGATGAGATTCAAGTATTTTGAACAAGAGAAAATCTGGAGATGCTGGAAATCCAAGCAACACACACAAAATGTTGGAGGAACTCAGCAGGCCAAGCAGCATCTATGGAAAAGAGTACAGTTGACATTTCAGGCTGATTTCCTTCAGCAGGACTGGAGAAAAAATTATGAGGTGTAGATTCGCCAAAGAAGACATTAACAGTATGCCAGAAATTTGAGAGTGTCAGGTAGCAGTAGTGAGTGTTTTTGCTTTTACTAAGAAGAAGATGCTTGGGAAAATAGAAGGTTTGAATGTAGCGCAGTTACCTGGACCAAATAGACTACACCCCAAGGTTCTGAAAGGTAGCTGAAGAGATTGTGATCTGAAAGTGGTAGTTGAAGGGATTGTAGAGGCAATAGTGATGAACTTTGAAGAACCACTAGATTCTGGAATGGTTCTGAAGTATCTGAAAATTGTAAATGTCATACCACTCTTTAAGAAGGGATGGAGGCAAAAGAAAGAAAATTATATGTCAGTTAGCCTGAATTCAGTAGTTGGGAAGATGTTGGCATTTATCATTGAGGATGAGATTTTGAGGTAATTGGAGGCACATGATAAGAAAAGGCCAAAGTTAGCATGAATTTCTTAAGGGAAAATCTTGCCCAGCATATCTGTTGGAATTCTTTGAAGAAATAATAGGCAAGATAGACAACCTTGTGGATGTTGTTTACTTGGATTTTCAGAAGGCCTGCATGAAGGTGTTGCATGTGAAGCTGCTTAACAAGATATGAGCCCATGGTATTACAGTAAAGATACTAGTATGTATAGAAGATTGGGTGACCAGCAGAAGGCAATGAGTGTGAATAATGGGAGCCTTTTCTGGTTGGTTTCTTAGTGGTGAGGAGTGTTTGTTGGCTCTGGGCATGGACTCACTTGAGTTTAGAAGAAGAGTTTAGAGGGGGTATCTCATTGAAACCTTTCAAATATTGAAAGATGGATGTGGAGAGAATGTTTCCTATAGTGAGTTGATCTAGGACCACAGATAGCTTGGAGGTTAAGTCAATGGGCATATTTAAAGGGATATTGATAGGTTCTTGATTAGTAAGGGTGTCAAGAGTTACAGGGAAAAGGCAAGAAAATAGGGTTGGAAGGGAAAATAAATCAACCATGATGGAATGGCTGAGAAGACTCGATGAGGTGACTGGCCTAATTCTGCTCCTATGTCTTTGGTTTCATAGATTAACCCAGCCAATTGCAGCAAGACATGCTTTTGAAGATATACTGAGCTTAGGAGGATTAGACTTATAATATATTTCTAGACACAGCCTTATGATGAAATCAATCTTAAAGTCTTCGTAAGTAAAAGATGGAAAGATACAGTTGCATGGTATTAAGGTCAAGGAACACAAATTATTCGCAGAGACATTGCAATGTGGTTTGATTTAATCAGTGTGTGTTGGAGCATGATTTTATTCAATGGGTGATGAATGCTGGAATCTATAAATTCTTGATTAGTACGAGTAAGAATGTCAAAGCCTATAGGGAGAAGGTAGGAGAGTGGAGTTGATAGTGATAATAAATTAGCTATGATGGCATTGTGGAACGGACTTAATGGGCTGAATAGACTAATTCTGCCCCTATGTCTTTTGGTCTTATGAGCTTAGGAGCTGGGGCAAGACACGGATGCCTGAATCAGCTTTGCTAAATTAACATTGGCCTCAGGTTCACATTTAGGACTTCCCTATCCATAAAGATAGAAGTTAACCTTATTTGTCAGTTGTATACCAAATCATCCAGTGAAATACATTGTTTGCATCAAACCAAATCAGTGAAGGTTGTGTTGAGTGTAGCCCACAAAAGGGTTGTCACTCTTCAAGCACCTTCTTAGCTTGCCTACAACTCACCAACCCTAATAATATGTCCTTGGAATGGGGGACCAGAAAGTCTGTTTAACATAGCCTTGAATATTTTCAATCCAAAGCCTTCTGTGACAAACAGCTCCAAAGATTGGCAGGCCTCTGAAGAAATTCCTCCTCAGCCCAAACTTAAATGGTCAAATCCTTATACTGAGGCAGACTTTCAAATGAAGCAGAACCTCCATTGTTCCTCAACCCCGCCTTCAAGAGCGTTATCTTGGCTGAGTCAGCACATTGTACTGTATGTCTCAATTCCATGGTTATTTGTTTGATAGGACACCCAAGGATAGGAATATTAGAACGGGGAGAAGCCTGGACTAGGAGATAAAGCAAGTCAGCAAGAACTGCATAATGGCAAAGTGATACAGATTAAAAGCAGAGATTTTTATTTAAAGATACAATGTGGAACAGACCCTTCTGGTCCAGTGAGCTTCACCACCCAGCAACCCACCTATTTATGCTTAGTGTTGTGCTAACCACTGCGCTTTACAGTACAGGTGACCTGGGCTCAATTCCCTCTGCTGCCTGTGAGGAGTTTGTATGTTCTCCCTGCGACTGCGTGGGTTTCCTCCTACATTCCAAAGAGATATGGTTAGGGCTAGAGAGTTGTGGGCGTGTTACGATGGCACTGGAAGTACGGGAACACCTGCGGGCCCTCCATAGCACACACTTGGACTGTTTTGGTCGCTGATGCAAACAATGCATTTCGCTGTATGTTTCGATGTCTCAAGGCACAGGTGGCAAATAAACCTAACCTGAAGAGCCTCACATTTTACAGCAGTGTGGTATTTTTCTATCCAGACTGGGTCAGTTGCTTTTCTTGTGAATTTAAGACCCTGCTGGGCGTCGGTATGCGTTGCTGCAAGTCCCATTCATTGGTTTATTAGTGAACGGTGGGGAAGCCGCGTGGCCTCAAACCATGGTGTCACCCGAAGAAGGCATCAGAATCAAGCACTCCGCTGGTGTGCAGGAGGTGGGTGGGTGCAATGTCTATGCTGCTGCCCCCCAATTCTGACTATATTGTGTTCAGCTGAAGTCTGCTGCAACATTCATGGACTCAGGGACTTGGACTATATGTTTTTTGTGTGACTGTATTTTACTGCTATCTTATATGTGCTTGGTATCTTGAATGTGTTATATGTGTTTTATGCTGTGTATGACTGTTGATGCTATGTTTTGCACCTTGGCCCTGGATTAAAGCCGTTTCATTTGGCTGTATTCATGGGTATTCATGTATGGTTGAACGACTATTGAACATGAACTTGAATTCATATTTGGATTATGATAACTGAGGACTAGATAATAACAAAAACTTTAATGAAGGGAAAGACTTAAAGCAGTGTGGTCAACCCTTTTGTGAGCATGTGCCCATACTGCAGGTAATCTTCCAAAATATTCTCTCACATGCCATGATAATTCTGAACAGAGATTATTATTGATTAAAGAATTAGTAAAAATAATAAAGAACCTCTTTTTAAAAAAAAAGATGAGTCCTGTTGCTTATTTCTGTGTTTCCATAATTTTACTATCTTAAAAAAGTGCAACATAGACAGATTGGAACAAATGAAGCATTTTAGCAAACCTGTTCAAAAATTATTAATATTAATCTTTTAAAAAGACAACTGGAAATCAGCATCATTTCTACATGGCAGTGTTATTGTAACCATTTACTATCCAAATACTCCTATGTAGACCAGGTCTGTGAGGATTTCAAAACATATCATCCAATGTCATGGGTTCTCACAAATGTCTAATTGGTGCAAAAACTGGTGAGAGTCATTTCCTCTGAAAACACATCACTGCTCTTAGGATGAAGAATGTTTCTCACAGTTTCATTTGACATGAAAGATAATCATTATGTACCTCTTTATTCTGAGTGGGGTTTAAAGAGTCGAGGGGCAGAACTGTGTGCTGCATGCCAACAAAAGTTTTGTGTGCGCTGTTGTACATGAATGCCATACACTTGACACCCCTGTCCCTAAGGTACTTCCCCATCTCTTCTCCATCACTTTTCCAATCCTTCCCCTTCCCGATTCCTTCCCTATCCTCCTCATCCTTTCCCACCCCTTCCCCATCCCTTCTGCTTCCCGGTCCCTTGCTCATCCTTTCCCCATCCCTTTCTCATCCTTTCCTCATCCCTTCCGCATCATTTCCTCTTCCTTTTCCTGATCCTTTCACCATCTCTTCCCCATCTCTTCCCCTTCCCTCTCTATTCCTCTTACCCACATCCTTTTCTTTCCTTACAATTCCAATTCCAATTCCTATCCTTACCCATCCCTTTTATTTCTCCTTCGCTTTCTACTTCCCCTTTCTTTCCACTTCTCCATCCCATTCCCTTTTTTCCTTCCACTTTCCTTCTTTTCCAATTCCCCTTCTCCTTTGCTTTATCTTCCCCTCCTTATCATCAGCAAACAAAATTTGACATGAAAAACAGGAGATAATATAAATGGGCCATCCCTTCCTTTCCCTTTCCCCTCCCCCTCCCTTCCCCTTCTCTCTCCATTCACCACCTCTTCCCCATCCCCTTCCCTGACCTTTCTCCATTCTCTTTCTTCTTCCCTGTCCCTTTTTCTTTCCTTTGACTTCACCCTTCCCTTTCCCTTCCCCTTTCTCTTTCCCCCTTTTCTTCCCCTTAACTTAGAGTCATGGAGAAGTAGAGCACAGCAACAGGCCCTTTGGCTCATCTATTCCTTGCCAAAACCATTTAACCAGCCTCCTCCCATCGACCTGCACCAGGACCACAGCCCTCCATATCCCTACTATCCATGTACTTATCCAAACTTCTCTCAAATGTTGAAATCTAGCTTGCAGACAGCACTTGTGCTGACAGCTCATTCCACACTCGCATGACCCTCTGAGTGAAGTAGTTCCCCCTCATGTTTCCCTTAAACTTTTTACCTTTCATCCTTAACCCATGACCTCTGGTTGTAGCCCCACTTAACATCAGTGGAAAAAGTCTGCTTGTATTTACCCTATCTATACCCCTCATAATTTTGTGGACCTCTATCAAATTTCCCCTCAGTTGTCTACAGTGCAAGGAATAAAGTCTTAACCTTTTCAATCTTTCCTTATAATTCATGTTCTTCAGATTCAGATTCAGTTTATTGTCATTTAGAAACCACAAATGCAATGCAGTTAAAAAATGAGACAATGTTCCTCCAGAATGATATCACAAAAGCATATGACAAAACAGACTACACTAGAAAATCCACATAACGTTTGGCAATCCCAATCCAGAGTCCAGAGAGGCTGCTGCGTATTAATATCGCACTACCGTCTTAGCACATTCCTCAGAAAGGAATCCACCAGACAAACAAGACCAAAAACTAAAGCTACAAGACCTGCACAAAACCACATAGTTACAACATATAATTACAACAGGGCAAACAAAAGCATAATTGATAAAAAACAGACTATGGGCACAGTAAAAATAGTCCAAAGATGTTAAAGGACTATAAGTTCAAAAGAAATCTTCACACAGTTTTCACAAGTCCCCAGGGTCCCGACAGACTCGCCATCCCACGCCGGCGGCAGAAGGGAATACCTCCGCTATGGACTTCCACGGCGCTGCCCGACTCAGCCCACACGCAGCACACACCGAAAGTGACCTGACCGCAGCGGACTCCAAGTCAGTCGAACCTCCAAGCTGATGACCATCCCCTCCGAGCACCATCCTCTGCCGAGCGTATTAAGACGGCCCCACCAACGGCCATCGGCAATGCGACCCCGAGGACTGGGGGCCTGTTCTTCCCAGCAGAGTTCCGGACCTCACAGCAGCAGCAGCAACAAAGAAGGTCTTCCTGGAGATTTCCCAATGTTCCTCCGTGCTCCCACGTTCATTTTCAATCGATTATGATTGCGCACGGCACCCCACTTCACAAATAACAGATAATCAGCTCTGGAGTGGCCGCTGCAAGCTGCGTCATGCCGTCATCTTGGAAGTACATCTTGAGAGAGATAGAGAGAATTTTAGAGTTTAGGTTTATGTACCTGAGAGTTCAGCTGTCAGGGGTCTCTTGCAACATATATAATACACATTCAATAGATTCTTCTCCTCGCTTGCCCATTACCTCGCCCTTCCCTTTCTCCAATGAACCACTCTTCTTTCAAATCAGATTCTTTCTTCTTCAGCACTTTAACTTAATCACCAATCACCTCTCCGCTTCCTTCTGGCTTCACGTTCCAGCTTATACTTCTTCTGCTTCCCCTACCTTCTTATTCTGGCATCTTCCCCCTTCCATTCCAAGTCCGATGAAAGGTCTTGGCCTGAAACATCAACTGTTGACTCATTTCCAGAGATGCTGCCTGACCTGCTGAGTTCCTCCAGCATTTCGTGTGTATTGCTTGCCATCTCATTTGCCTGCATTTGGCTTATATTGCTAGAAACATTTCCTATCCATGTACCTGCCCAAGTGCATTTTGAACGCCGTCAATGTACCTGCCTCAACCATTTCCTCTGGCAGCTCATTTTATAGGCAGATCACTCTCTGAGTAATGAAGTTGCCCTTCAGGTTCTTAATAAACCTCTCTCTTCTCATTCCATACCTAGTTCTTCATTCCCCAATCCTGGGATAAAAACTGTATGAATTCACCTTATTTCTGCCCCTCCTGGTTTGGTCATTCCATTATAGGAAGGATGTCGAGGCTTTGCAGAGGGTGCAGTCAAGGTGACATGGCACATCATGATACTGATGAATGATGATGCAGTCAATGTTTATCAGGATGCTGCTTGATTTGAGGAGTTGAGCTGCATAGAGAAGCAGAACAAAAGTGGTGGATGCAGCCCAGTCCATCACAAGCAAAGCTCTGCCCACCGCTGACATGGACATTAATATGGAGCACTGCACAGGACAGCAGCGTCCATCATCGATGACCCTCACCCTCCAGGACATGCCCTCCTCCTCCTACTACCATCCGAATCAGACGCAGGTTTAAGATCACGGACATATGTTGTGGAATTTGTTAACATAGTGGCAGCAGTACACTGCAATGCATGCAAGACAGAAAAAGATAAGTAACTCAATTACGGTAAGTATATATGTATATTAAATAGTTAAATTAAAAATAGTGCAAAAATAGAAATAATAAAAGTGCTGCAGTGTTCATGGGTTCAGTGTCCATTTAGGAATCGAATGCAGAGGGGAAGAAACTGTTCATGAATTGAATCACTGAGTGTGTCTTCAGGCTTCTGTACCTCCATCCTAATGGTAGCAATGGGAACAGGGCATGTCCTGGGTGGTGGGGATACTTAATGATGGATGCTGCCTTTCTGAGGCACTGCTCCTTGAAGATGTCTTGAATAATTGAAGGCTAATAGCCAACATGGAACTAATTTAACAACCTTCTGTAGCTTCTTTTGGTTCTGTGCAGTAGCAACCAACCCCCCCCGCCCCCCCACACACATACCAGGCAGTGATGTAGCCTGTCAGAATGCTCACCATGGTACTGCTGTAGAAGTTTTCAGGTATCATAGGTAACAAACCAAATCTCCTCATTTCCTAATGAAATATAGCCACTGTCTTGCCTTCTTTATAGCTGCATTGATATGTTGGGACCAGGAACTTGAAATTTCTTACCCTCTCCACTTCTGATCCCTCTAAGAGGATTGGTTCATGTTTCCCTCATCCTACCCTTTCTGAAGGCCACAATCATTTCTTTGGACAGGAAGCACAAAAGCTTTAGGTCACACACAAACAGGTTTAGGAACACTTATTATGCTACAACCATCAGGTCCCTGATAACTTCCTTCAGCACTACTCTAAGCAGATTCAACAACCTACAGACTCAATTTCAAGGATTCTTAAAACTCATGTTCTCAGTATTTTTTTTATAATGACATATTTTGTCTTATTTTGCATATGACTATTTGTCAGTCTTCTGAATATTTTTTCATAAAATTGGTGGAATTATTTTTTACTTGTGAATGCCTGCAAAAAATGAATCTCAAGTATGTGGCAACGTCTATTTAATTTGACAACAAATTTACTTTGAACTTTGATTTCTCTAGTGTATTGGAGGCTGAGGAAAGATCTGATAGGTGTCTATAAGACAATGAGAAGCATAGATGGACTGGTGAGTGGCGGGGTGGAGATACATTTCTACTAAAGGAGGTGTAAGGTGCCCTTTCCTTCCACTAGCCTGCAGGTCACCCTTGGGCAAGGACAGTACCGCTTAGCCCCCACCCCCCCCCCCCCCCCCAGTCAGTGTTACGTGAATCCATGGAGCAGGTCGTAAAGTTGGTCGTAATGAGCAACAGGTTCACAGCACAAGCCCAGGTTATGCAACCACTGACGCCGTGCAGACGATCTCTGAAGAGTATTGATAATGGTTGGGGTCACCCATCTTGTAAAGACATGACCCAGCAGAAGGCAATGGCAAGCCACCTCTGTTGAAAAATTTGGTAAGAATAATCATGCTTATGGAAGGACCATGATCGCCCATGTCAATACGACATGGTACAGACCAACTGTGACAGAGTAAGCAGACGGTATCTTTTTCGTAGGGTTGAAACTTCAAATACCAGTGGACATGCATTTAAACTGAGAGGGAAAAATCTTAAAGGAAATGTATAGGACATTTTTGACATGGAGCATAGTAGGTCCTGGAATGAGCTAGAGGTGAAAGCAGATACCATAGTGGCATTGAAGAGGCTTTTAGAAAGACACACTAATATACAGAGAATGTAAAATAGAGATCATATTTAGGGAGAAGAGATTTCACTTAATTTGGCATCATGTTTGTTACAGATGTGTCAGCTGAAAATCCAGTCCCTTTGCTCTACTCTTCCATGTTACATATTCTTATTTGGAAACGTATAAAATTTGGTCAAGGAATCAAGGGAGAGAGAGAAAACCACTAAGAGATGAAAACAAACTACAAAACATTTAGTGGCATATAAAATGCAGGTATTAGCTCCAGTAAATATGGACCCCTCACATGCAAAGACAGGAAAATTATAAGGGGAAGACAAAAATGGTAGAAAAATAAATATATGCTTTGCATCTGTCACCATGGTGGAAAACATAAGATTATTTTTGGAAAGAATTGAGAACCAATGATCTATGAGAGTGAGGAACTTTAAGAAATTAAAGTGTGAAACACTGTTGAGGAAAGCAGCATCCAGCATCAGGAACCCCCCCCCCCCCCCACCCCCACCATCATCCAGGTACAGGAGCCTCAAGACTCACACCACCAGTTTCAAGAATTGTTACCCCTCAATCATCCTTGAAATGTTCCCTCAACCTATGGATTCACTTTCAAGGGCTCTTCATCACATGTTCTCAATATTTATAGCTTATTATTTGTTATTACTATTTTGTTAATTTTGTATTTGCACAGTTTGATGTCTATTGCATGCTGGTTGAACACCCAAGTGCTCTTTCATTGATTCTGTTATAGTTATTATTCTATTATGGATTTATTGAGCATACCCACAAGCAAATGAACCTGAGGGTTGTATATAGCAACAGATATGTACTCTGATAATAAATTTACTTTGAACTTTATTCAGACAACAGTAATTGGGTTAAACTTCAAGAAATCTCATACTCGTTGACCAAGATCTTGGAAAGTTAAAAAGGACTTTCTGGAGATTGTGGTTTCATTACGTCCTGCCAAAGGGTCTAGGCCTGAAACATCAACTGTACTTTTTTCCATAGATGCTGCATTTTGTGTGTGCTCCATTACATTAAATTTTGCTTGGCTTCCAACCTGGTTCCATATGTTGAACGACGACCACCATGTTCTGTCAAAGTTGGGAAAAGAAAATTGTGCACCATTTAGTCTGATGTCAATGTGAGGGAAAGTGACAGAGTCTGTATTACCCGGGACACTGGTATCAGGGCACTTGGAAAATCAATATATTATTGGAAAGATCTTAAAAGAGAAAAAAATGTGATTGACAAACCTGCTGGTGTACATTGAGTCTGCAGTTGACTTGGGTTGATGAAGGTGGATTCAGAAAAGAAATTTCATAAGTTAGAACCCAAGAATTCTTATTCAGCATTTATGTTCCTGGGACTCGATGTTATATTGGTATGCATTGAAGATTCAATTATACACAGTAAGTAGAGCATGGAATTAAAAGAGATATTTTTGGGAAGATCATTATGACACTA
This sequence comes from Hemitrygon akajei, assembly GCF_048418815.1. Classification (NCBI taxonomy): domain Eukaryota; kingdom Metazoa; phylum Chordata; class Chondrichthyes; order Myliobatiformes; family Dasyatidae; genus Hemitrygon; species Hemitrygon akajei. The sequence continues at coordinate 34,446,945 of NC_133138.1, read as the reverse complement.
TATTTAAGACCATAAGACACAGGAGCAGAATTAAGCCTTTTAGCACCACACGTCTGATCCACTATTCCAATATGCCTGATTAATTTTCCCTCTCAACCCCATTCTCCTGCCAACTCTCTGCAATGTTTCATGTTCTTACTAATCAAGAACCTATTAAACTCTGTTTTACTCATGCTATCTTCCCACTGCCTTAACAGGAATAGAGTTCTTGTCCTCACCTATCACCTTATGAGCCTCTACATCCAACACATCATTCTCCACAACATCTTCAGTGGGATCCCACCAGCAAGCCCATCTTTACTGCCACCCCCCCCCCCCCCATTCCACTCTGCTTTCTGCAGGATTTATTTCCCCCATGATTTCCTTGTCCATTCTTCCCTTCCCACTAATCTCTTCTTGACCCATATCTGTGCAAGTGACAGAAATGTCCCTTCACTTCTTCCCTTACCTTCATTCAGGCCCCAAATAGTCCTCCCAGGTGAGGCAGCACTTCACCTGTGAATCTGTTTGGATTGTCTATTGCATGTGGTTCTCCCGATGTGTCCTCCTCTACATTGGTGAGACCTGACAATAGGTTGGGGGACCACCTTGATGACCACCTCTGCTCCTTCTGCCAAAAGCGGAATTTCCTGGTGACCAAACATTTTGACTTTTGTCCCCATTCCCTTTCGGACCTGATGGTCCATGGCCTCCTCTTCCGCCATGAGGCCACTCTCAGAGTGGAGGAGCAACATATCATATTCCGTCTAGGTAGCCTCCAAGCTGATGATACGAACAAAAATTTCTCTTTCTGGTAATTTATTTTCTCTTCCCCTTCCCTCTTCTTTTCTTCCCCACTTTGGCCTTATACCTCTTCTCTTCACCTGCCTATCACCTCTGCATGGTGCCCCTCCTTCTTCCCATTCTCCCATGGCTCAATATCCACTCCTATCATATTCTTTCCTCTCCCACCCACCTTTCCCACCCACCTGGCTTCACCTATCACCTTCTAGCTAGTCCTCCTTCCCCTCTCCCCACCCTTTTATCCTGGAGCCTTTCCCCTTTATCTCCAGTCCTGAAGAAGGGTCTCATCCTAAAATATCGACTGTTCATTCATTTCCAAAGATGCTGTTTGACCAGCTGAGTTCCTCCAGCATTTTGTGTGTGTTAATCTCCATTTTAAATCTAACCAATGACTTGGCCTCCACAGCCACCTGAGACAATGAATTCCACAGATTCACCATCCTCTGGTGAAAAAATATCCTCTTCATCTCTGTTCTAACTGGATGTCCCTTTATTCTGAGGCTGTGCTTTCTGGTCCAAGACTTCCCCATTCTCTCCACAAGCACTTTATCAAAGCTTCAATTAGATCCTCCCAAACTGCCCCATTTTTCTAAACTCCAGCAAATACAGAGCCATCAAATGATACTCAGACATTAACCCTTTCATTCAGATCATTCTCATAAACCTCTTCTGGACCCTCTGCAATGTCAACATATTCTTACTTATGTATGGCTCCCAAAACCTGCTCACAATATGTGTGAATTCTTCCGTACCTGTGTGTCTGTGTGCGTGTGTGTGGTGTTTGAGTTTATATGTTTTAGAGAGAGAGCCAGAGAGAAAGAGAGAGAGAGAGAAAATGAAGAATTCTCTTCTGCCATATAACACCATCATTTTACACACTCAACCCTTCTTCCACCCCTGCCCCACTCCCTGACGTCCTTGCGCTTTCCCACAAACTTCTCCACTTTCACACGTAAGCTCCAGTCCCCAACTGCCATCTACACATTCCAAGTCATACCCAAGAAAACCGTAAGATCATAAGACATAGGAACATCAGCTCACCAAAGTTTTACCTGCCTCTCCATCATGGCTGATTTATTATTTTTCTCAACCCTACTCTCCCTATAACCTTTGATGCCCTGATTAATCAACAACCTATTAATCTCCGCCTTAAATACTTAGCCTGCACAACCGTCTGTGGTAATGAATTCCACAAATTCATCACCCTGTGGCTAAAGAAATGTTTGCCTCATCCCTGTTCTAAATTGACATCCCTCATTTTTGAGGCTGTGCTCTCTGGTCTTCAGTTCCCCCACTGTAGGAAACATCTCCACTTTATCCAGAGCTTTCAATATTCAATAGGTTGCAATGAGATTTAACTGTTATTCATTTAATTCATTAACAACTAACTCCTCTGTTTTCATGCATTGCTTGCGAACGAAGTAAAAGCATTTCAGGATGTATATTGTATACATTTCTCTGACATGAAATGTACCTTTGTGTTGGCGCGTGGCCTAGTGGGCAAGGCATCAGACTAGTAACCTGAAGGTCACTGGTTCGAGCCTGAGCTGAGGCAGCGTGTTTGTGTCCTTGAGCAAGGCCCTTAACAACACATTGCTCTGCGACGTCACCGGTGCCAAACTGCATGGGTCCTAGTGCCCTTCCCTTGGACAACATCGGTGGTGTGGAGAGGGTAAGGCCTGCAGCTTGGGCAACTGCCGGTTTCCCATACAACCCTGCCCAGGCCTGCGCCCTGGAAACTCCAGGCGCAGATCCATGGTCTCTCGAGACTGACCGATGCCACCACAAATGTACCTTTGAGACCTTTGGGAAGTTAACCTTTTGGGAATCCTGCATAAAGACTCCCAACTCCCTTTTCACCTCTGAATTTGAAATGTGCTTCCCATTTAGAAAATAGTCCATGCCTTTATTCCTTCTGCCAAAGTGCATGATCATGCACTTCCCTATATAACATTTAATCTGCCTCTTCTCTGCCCATTCCCACAAACTGTCTAGGATCTTCTGCAGACACCCTGCTTCCTCAATCCTAACTTCCCTCCACCTATATTCATATTGCCAACAAACTTGATCACAAAGCCTTTTCTTCACCAAATTTCACACCAGTTCCTTCATCAAAATGTTTGACAAACAACATGAAAAGCAGCTGTCCCAACACCAAACCGGAGCCAGCCAGAAAGGGCCCCCTTTATTCCAACACTTTGCCTCCTGCCAGTTAGCCAGTACCTTTCCTGAAATACTGTTGGATTTTACCTTGTTAAACAGCCTCAAGTGCCGCACCTTGTCAAAAGCTTTCTGAAAATCCAAATAAAGAGCATCCACTGACTCCCCTTTGCCTATCTTGCCTGTCATTTCCTCAAATATTTCAAACAGATTTTTCAGGCAAGTTTTCTCTTTCAAAAACCATGCTGACTTTGGCCTATTTTATCATGTGACTCAAAGTACCCCAAAACCTAACTTTTAGTAATATGCTATAACATCTTTCCAACCACTGGCCAGGGTAACTAAACTATAATTTCCTTTCTTCTGCTTCCCTTTTAAAGAGTGGAGTACATTTGGTATTTTCCAGTCCCAAGGAATCATTCCAGAATATAATGATTCTTGAAAGACAGTTGCTAATGCTTTCATAACCTCTTCAGCTACCTCTTTGCGAATCCCAGGATGTAGTTCATCTGGTCCAGGTGACTTATCCACTTTCATGCTTTTCAGTTTCTTCAGCACCTTCTCCTTAGTAATGGCGGTGGTGCTTACTTCTACCCGGGCTCATGTAATTTTGACATTCTGCTGGTGCCTTTCACAGAGAATACTGAGGCAAAATACATATTAATTTCCTCCATCATTTCTTGTCCCTCATTACTATCTCTCCAGTATCATTTTCTAATCTAGTCTCTCTTTTACTTTTTATATATCTGAAACAAAATTGTATTTAATATTGTTGGCTAGCTTAACTTTGTACTTAATCTTTTCTCTCTTTATGGCATTTTAGTTCCCTTCTGTTGACTTTTAAAAGATTAAAGGCCAAAAGATCAAAGTGCATTTATTATCAAAGTAAACAACCTGGAGGTTTGTCTTCTTACAGGCAGCCACAAAACAAAGAAACCCAACATAGCCTGTTAAAAAAATGTTAAAAACTCAATGTGTGAAAAAAAGAACAATTCATATAAACAATAAAAAGTAAGCAAATATTGTTAGCTTAATGAGCCCTGTGGCTTGCCTTAGAGAATTAAGCTTCTAGGGTTTTTGAGTATGTGCACTTAATAATCAATATCTTAATTAGAGTTGTTAAGGCCTTGTGCTTTTTTTTGAAATTTATTTTTTATTGAAGTTCATCATCAAACATTTCCATAAGATGTATTTCAGACATTGTACATATATATCATATAATCATTTATATCACAAATCTCCACAAAGTATTTATCTGAGGTATACACTTATAGAAAAGAGTGGAAAGAAAAAACAAGCAAAAAGAAAGAACTATGTACAAGTAGGGAGTGATTTTTTTTAAACAACAGATTCATTGATTTGTGAGAATAAAATCAGGCCTATGAGGCATTATGTAGTTAAACTATTTTTCCCAGTATGAATCAAATTGTTCCAGCTTATGATTAACAAATGCTGTTATCTTCTCCATTTTGTAAATGTCCATTGTAACTTCCATCCATGTATTTAAAGTTGGGCTCTCCTGTAATAACCATTTCCTAGTAAGAGTCTTTTTACCAGCCACCAACAGTATATTCATTAAATATTTATCTCTTTTCAACCATTCTTGAGGTATATATCCAAAATATATGGTCTTATTCTCTAAGGGTATTTCACATTTAAAGATATCTTATAGGACTTGAGCTTGTCAAGTTACTCTGGCATGTTACCCACATTCTATGATTATTAAAGAGGACTCTCCTTCGGTGCCTGAGGTGGGGCTGTTATATTGGAGAGAATGAATTATCTTGTGGTGTCACTCATTCTGAGGCTCTGCTGGTATTCCAATGTCTAACATCTTGTTTCTGTCCCTTCCTTGGGATCGTGCTGTTGCTCCACATTTGGGACCAGTCCTATGAGAGCACACCATGACAGAATAACCCCAACATGCATATGGACGCAGGGGAGGTTCTGAGCTTCTCCAGTCTAAGTACAAGACTTTTTCTAAGGTTCTCTGGGTCAACAAGGTTCGTAAGGTCTCCCATGTTATGCTTTTTTCCCCCCACAAGTTATATGCTATGTTTCCATGTGACAGTGCCTATAAAAAGTATTCAACACCCTTTGAAATTTTCATGTGTTATTGTTTTACAACATTGAATCAAAATGAAATTAATCTGGCTTTTTTGACACCGCAAACAGAAAAAGGCAAAGTGAAAACAGATCTCTACAAATATAAAATATAAAACACAAAATAATTGATTGCTTAAGTATTCACTCCTTTTAATATGACACACCAAATTATCACTGGTGCAGCCAACTGGATTTAGAAGTTAAATGGAGATCACCAGTGTGCAGTCAAGGTGTTTCAATCAATTGTAGTAAAAATACACCTGTGTCTGGAAGGTCCAACTGCTGGTAAGTTAGTTTCTTGGCAAAAACTACACTATGAAGACAAAAGAACACTCCAAGCAACTCCACAAAAAGGTTATTGAAAAGCAGAAGTCAGGAGATGGATGCAAGAAAATTCCCAAGTTACTGAATATCCCTTGGAATACAATTAAGTTGATCATCAAGAAATGGAAAGGATATGACACAACTGTAAATCTGCCCAGTGCAGGCTGTCCTCAAAAACTGAGTGACTGTGCAGGAAGGGGACCTGTGACAACTCTGGAGGAGTTCCAAGCTTCAGTGGCTGGAAATGGGAACAACTGCACATACAATTGATGCCTGGGTGCTTCACCAGACACAGCTTTATGGGAGAGTGAGAAGGAGAAACTTGTTGTGGGGAAAAAATACTCACAAGAAATCTCAGAAGAGTTTGCCAGAAGGCAAGTGGGAGACTCTGAAATCAGCAGGAAGAAGGTTCTGTGGTCTGATGAATCCACAATTGAGCTTTTTGGCCGTCAGACTAAGCTCAATGTTTGGTGTAAGCCAAAAACTGCACATCATCAAAAACGCACCATCCCTACCATGAAGCATGGTGGTGGCTGCATCATGCTGTGGAGCTGGTTCACTGGCAGGCTTGTGAAGATAGAGGGTAAAATGAATGCAGCAAAATACAGGGAAGTTCTGGAGGAAAACCTGATGCAGTCTGCAAGAGACCTGCAACTGGGGAGAAGATTAGTTTTCCAGTAAAACAAAGACCCCAAGCATAAAGCCAAAGCTAGACAGGAGTGGCTTAAAACAACAGAGTTAATGTCCTGGAGTGGCCAAGTCAGTCCAGACCTCAATCCAATTGAGAATTTCTGGCTGGACTTGAAAAGTGCTGTTCACTCACAATCCCCATGCAATCTGGCAGAGCTTGAGCATTTTTGTAAAGAAGAATGGGGAACAATTGTAGTGTCCAGATGTGCAAAGCTGATAGAGATCTATCCAGATAGACTTGAGGCTGTAATTGCTGCCAAAGGCACTTCTACTAAATATTGATTTGAAGGATGTGAATATTTATGCAACCATTTTGTATTTTATATTTATTATTAATTTAGATCACATTGTAGAGATCTGTTTTCACTTTGACATGAATCTTTTTCTGTTGATCAGTGTCACAAAAGCCAAATTAAATCCACTGTGATTCAATGTTGTAAAACAATGAAACATGAAAACTTCCAGGGAGGTTTGGAGTGAATACTTTTTATAGGCACTGTATGTGCTATGTTTCCTAGTCTTAAGCTGTTTCTAAATCATAAGCTATGTTTCTGTGCTGTATGATCTGTCCAGATTTTCCAGCATTGCCTCAAGCTCCAGTTTTGTCTTGTGATTTTCAGACCTGCCTCAGGTCTATCAGAACTGCTCTGGACTGTCACGTGGGAACCCTAGGAGGAGAAGGTACTGTCATGCACCCTGCGGCCTACCACAGAGCATTGAGCTTCTTGGGCTTTTGAGCACTTGTATTTACTAATCAATATCTTAATTAGAGTTGTTAAGCCCTTGTGTTTTCAGTTTAATTTTGTCAAGTTAATTGTGGTTGGCACATGTTTCTTGCATTCTGTGATTATCTAAAGAGGACTCTCATTCAGTGCCTGGGAGTGGGGGTGTCATTGTGTCTGAAAGAATGAATTGGTGTTTGATGTTATTCAGTGTTCCTCCAAGGCTCTGTTGAAACCCAAATGTCTAACCTTTTGTTTTTGTCTCTTCCTGGAGATTCTGCTGTTCCTCTGTACCTGGGTCCAGTTCTTCATGAGCACCCCATGACAATAACATTCAGAACTAAAATTCACAAAAGTAAGTTAGTTCACAGCCATGAAGCTACTCACCAGAGGGGGAATGGATTTTTGGTTTTTGTATGTTTCCCTGACATCATGTTTACATTGCTGGCCTGTAGATGCTGAAAGAGAAAGCATTACTCTTTGTAGAAACTGCAGTGTTTTGCCCTGCCAAAAATAATCTCCATCACAACAGAAGGAGTAAATTTCAGAGACAGTATCTGTGTTACTATCAAGGTTGGTGTTACTGGCCAGGGTTAAATTTCTAGGTAAGTATACAAGAAGCAAAAGTCCACTTTCCCCTCTGCTTTTGTTGTAAACTTTTATTTTTTTAAAAAAAATCTATGATCAAAGACAATAGTTTCTTCCCACTTGTGCCTTCAAAATGACTCGTAATCCTGCCATGCTCTAAGGAGAAAGGCCCCAACTTTTAATTTTGTTTTTAACTTGGAAATACTGCACAGCAAGTCTCTTCTGGTCCAACAAGCTGACTGCATGACAGCCCAGTGGTTAGTGCAACAGGGTAACGTAGTAGAGAGCATCCTAACAAGCTGCATCACTGTTATGGACAGGAAGGTGTTACAAGGGATACTCAAAACTGGCCAATGTATCAGAAACACCCACCTACCTGCCATCAAGCACATAAATACAGAAAGGTACTGGAAAAGGGCCAGTAAAATCATAAAGGATCACACACCCACTCTGCATATGAACTGTTTGTCCCACTCCCATTAGGAAGGAAGTTATGTAGCATCCACACCAGGACCACCAGATGCAAAAACAGTCACCTTCCTCAAGCAGTAAAGCTGATCAATATGTCCACCCACTAACTCACCCCTCCACACCCCCCGCTATCATTTCCTGTCAGTCACAGCTGTGCCTAGCCTCACTTCATGAAATTTTTGATTGAAAAGTTACCTGGAAGTCTTAGGAGACACAAACTTGATTATTTACGAATTTCCACGCCACCCCAGGATCTGGCCAAGATGCTATTTGCATGCACACAGATGTAGGGAAGATACTGTTTTCATCAAATACCCTTATGACTTCATGAAGCAGCCTGCAGCCAATTAAATATTTTTTTGATGTCTAGCCGCTGGCATAGTTCTGAAATACAGCAACTAATCTGAAAACAACTAAGATCCCCAACAGCAAATGTTGGATTAAAAAAGACAGACTGTGTCGCTGATGTTCTTAGAGAGATAGCTATTATCCAGGATATACTTTCAAATAGTGTTATTTTACAAGATGATACAGAAGAATGTCTCATTTTTCTAATTGTACAGAGCTTTCCTGTGGCAACAGCTTAGGATCAGAGTCATCAGAGCTCGGTTAGGTTATGAACTGAGAACATCCTAGTATGTGGCTTGTAAATAATACACACAAAGTTCTGGGGTAAATTAGCAAATCGGGCAACATCTATGGAAAGAAAAAAAAACAAAGTCAACTTTCATGCTGCGAGCCTTCATCAAGACTCTTATTCCTTTTCATAGATGCTGGCTGACTTGCTGAGTTCCTGCAGTATTTTGTATGTGTTATTCTGCATTTTCAGTAACTACTTGTATCATCCAAGGAATGCCTGGGTATGGCTTGAGGAATTTTGCTCAAAGATATTGGCAAATAAGGGTTGGAGCACTAGTTGGCCACTGTAAATAGTCTCTATGGTGGTGGGGTGGAGATACATCTCTAGTAATGGAGGTGTAAGGTGCTCCTTCCTGCCCAGTAGCCTGCAGGTCACCTTTGAGCAAAGTGTAACAACTGTTTAGCCCCCTAATCAGGGTCACATGAAGCTATGGGAGCAGGTGGTGGATGATCATATGAGCAACTGGTGCATAGCACAAGTCCTGGTTATGTGACCATTGAAACAATCTCTGAAGAATATTGATAATGGGTGAGGTCACCCATCTAGAAAAGACACTGCCCAGAAGAAGGCAATGGCAAACCACTTCTGTGAAATAATTTGCCAACAACAATTATGTTCATGAGATCATAAACACCCACATCATATGACACAACACATAATGTTGATGAATAGTTTCTAGTGTACAGGTAAGTTGTAGAATGTGCTGTAAGTTGATAATGGGGAGAATAAAACAGGATGAGTATAAGTAGGTTCTTGAAAAGTAGTATGGATGCGTGACCACATACACAATGAAGCAGGCCTGTAAGAATTGACAGGTAAGAGAAGTAAACAGTGTAGTACACTCAAAATCCTAGAGGAACTTAACAGGTCAGGCAACATCTACAGAGAAGAGTAAACTGTTGATATTTCAGGCCAAGACCATTCATCAGGAAAGAAGGCAGAAGAACCAGAAAACGGTGGAAGGAAAGTGGATAGTGTTTTTCCTTTTCCATCTTCCTTTATCAATATTAAAGTTAACTTTGCACAAATAATACAGTAAAGAAAAATATGGCCAAACCAGTACATTACTGTTGAAGAAGGCAGGAGAATGGGTTGAGAGGGAAATGGATCAGCTATCACCAAACAGGAGAGCAGACTCGATGGGCCAATGGGCCTAAATCTGCCCCAATGTTTTGTGGTCTTATTACTTTTCATCCAAGTGCTGAATGTTTGCCAGGATGCAATGCAAACTGTTCTTTCCAACAATTATATTGCAAAGGAATCAGATTTCTTTTATTATCTCTGAATATTATTGTGTTAATAGTATTTATGTGCTGTTGGTGATGTGCTTTCTGTGTTTTGCACCTTGGACTCAGAGGAGCATTGTTTCATTTGGCTGTATGCATGACTACAGTTGAATGACAATGAACTTGAACTTGGGAATTGTTTACAAATTCTACACAAGGGATGTTAGTTGGTCAGAAACTACTGTCATTTTGTGAACCAGGTAACCTAAAGAGATGGACAAAATACTTCACCTACCGCTGGAAGTTTAGCCACTATCAATTGTGTAAATCCAGATGGTTAATGTATTTCAGCACGGAGTGAAAAAGAAAAAGGTGGGTTAAGTTCAGTGGACTAACAGCCAGCAGACCTAGAAGTAATTACGAGCCATCTGCTGGTCAGTGTGTCTCCAGCTTTCACCTGTGCTCTGGGTCTCAGGTTCAGGTGTATCTGTTCAACTGCTTTGAAGCACATTGACGTGTTGGAGAAAGGAGCAGGGTGTATGAGAGGAGATTGATAAGTTCGTGGCCTAAGGTAGAAGGAGTCAATTTTAGAAAACCTAGCCCATTTATTATTCAACATAGTCCCCTCCTACATTTACACACCTAGTCCAGTGGTCGTGGAGCATAAGGATCTTGGACCTCCAGAAAGTGTCCACAGATGGGTGATTGATAAGTTTGTGGCCTAAAGTAGAAGGAGATGAGTTATCAATCACTCCTCGTATTTTAATACTAACTATCAGCTTTATGTTGGCTGGAATCTGGTACACAGATAACAGCCGTATATGTCTAGATGTGAATGCTTTTTTACTTTGATTTATTTTTATTTTGCTCAAAGAAACAGGCCCTTTATCCCTCCCTATATCTGCAGATGTTTTTTGCCCAACTTCAATAATCCCATTTTCCTGCACTACAACCATATCGGAATCAGGTTTATTATCACTACTGTATGTCATGGAATGTGTTGTTTTGTGGCAGCAGTAGAGGGAAAGACAAAAAAAAAATTAAAGTTACAAATAAATAAATAACAGAACAGAGATATGCCAACAAACTGGCACTCAATGTCAGTAAGACAAAAAAGTTGATTGTGGACTTCCAGAGGGTAAGACAAAGGAACACATACCAATCCTCAAAGAAGGATCAGAAGTGGAGAGAGTGAGCAGTTTCAAGTTCCTGGGGGGTTCAAGATCTCTGAGGACGTAACCTGGTCCCAACTTATCGATGTAGTTATAAAGAAGGCAAGGTAACGGTTACACTTTATTCAGAGTTTGAAGAGATTTGGCATGTCAACAAAAACACTCAAAACTTCTGTAGGTGTACTGTAGAGAGCATTCTGATAGGCTGCATCACTGTCTGGTATGGGGTGCTACTGCACAGGACTGAAAGAAGCTGCAGAGGGTTGTAGATCTAGCCAGCTCCATCTTGGGTACGAGTCTACAAAGTATCCAGGAAGTATTCAGGGAGTGGTGTCTCAGAAAGGCAGCATCCATTATTAAGGACCTCCAGCACCTAGGGCATGCCCTTTTCTCACCGTTACCATCAGGTAGGAGGTACAGCAGCCTGAAGGCACACACTCAGCAACTCAGGCCCAGCTTCTTCCCCTCTGCCATCTGATTTCTAAATGGACATTGAATCCTTGGACACTACCTCCCTTTTTAAAATATTTACGGTAGTATTTCTGCTTTTTGCACAATTTTAATCTATTCAATATATGTATAAAGTATACTGAATAAGATTTACTTATTTATTATTATTTATTTTTCCTTCTATGTTATGTATTGCATTGAATTGTTGCTGCTAAGTTAACAAATTTCACTTCACATGCTGGTGATAATAAACCAGATTCTGATTCTGAAATAGCGCAACAGAGGAAAAGTGAATAAGCGCTCATGTATTCATGGACTGTTCAGAAATCTGATGGTGGAGGGAAAGAAACTGTTTCTAAAACTTTGAATGTGGTTATTCAGGCACCTGTACCTCCTCCCTGATGGTAGTAATGCAAAGAGAGCATGTTGTTTGTGGTAACAGTCCTTAAGATGTCCTCAGATGTGGGGAGGCTTGGGTCATGATGGAACAGTCTGCGTCTGCAGCCTCTTTCAATCCTGCATGATGTAGCCTTCATATCAGGCAGTGTTCAATGTCTTTCCCAATTAAATCACTGCTGAAATATCTCTCATTTCACCTCCTACTCCGTCAGTACTTTCTGAATGTTAGCCACCCTCTGTGCAAAAGAAAACTTTCCTCCTAGATCTCTTCTAAAATTCCTGAATCTCCCCTTAAAGCTTCACCCTTCCTCTGGTACCCCTCCTCCTTTTTTCCCATTGGTTCACTTTCCTCTCCAATCAGATTCATTCTTCTTCAGCACCTCATCTTTTTTATCCATCACCCTAGCCTCTCACTTCATTTCCCAAACCCCACTCACCAACCTACCCCCTCACCAGACTTCACCTATCACCTGAAGCTTGTGGTCCTTGCCCTCCTGCCATCTTCTTATTCTGGCTTCTTCCCCCCTTCCTTTCCACTCCTGATGAAGGGTCTTGCCCTGAAACTGTGACTATTTATTCCACTCCTTTGATACCGCCTGCGCTGTGGAGTTCCTCCAGCATCTTGTGCTTGTTGTCAAAGAGAAGCTATTTGATTGGTTAATGAATTGCACTTAACTGGCAGCAGAGTGGTAGAATCTGAAGGGAATGTGGGGGAGTACAGATTTTAGGAAAAATTAGTGGGCAATGAGATTGCCCTATTACTCTGCTATGGATGGTCCCAAGCAAGGCTTTGAAAGTAGGAGAATTGGACATAGGACCAGCAACCCCATCCCATTAAAAACCCAGTGCTACAGGAACACTAATATATACTCCAAAGATCTTATCCCTGGGAGGGAAGGATCTTTGAAAAGGGGCTACATCTGGACAACTTGAAAGACCGGCCCAGTACAGAGGACTCTGGTGGGTGCTGGCCTACGCCTCAGTAGGGACAGTAAGGTATTGCTATATGAGGTAGTGTTGCATCAATGGGGCAAATGGCTTTGTTCTGCATCATATGGCAACTCAGGTGGTCACTGAGGACCTCACGTGGTCTGTACACACAAGCTGCTTGGTGAAAAAGGCACATCTGCACCTCTTTCATCGCAGATGGTTGAGGAAGTTTGGCATGGGCCCTCAGATCCTAAGAACTTTCTACATCTGACTGGCTGCATTACTGTCTGGTATGGGAACTGTACCTCCCTTGATCACAGGACTCTCCAGAGAGTAGTGCGGACAGCCCAGCACATCTGTAGTTGTGATTCAGGACATTTACAAGGACAAGTGTGTAAAAAAGGGCCAGTAGGATCATTGGGGACCCAAGCCATCCGAACCACAATCTATTCCATCTACTACCATCCGGGAAGTGGTACCACAGCATAAAAGCCAGGACCAACAGGCTCCAGGACAGCTTCTTCCACCAGGCCATCAGACTGATGAACTCGGGCTGACTTGAGTGTACAGTATTCTATATTACATTGACTGTTCTATTTATTATAAATTATTACAAACTACTATGATTGCACATTGTACATTTAGGTGGAGACGTAACGTAAAGATTTTTACTCTTGCATGTGAAAGATGTAAGAAATAAAGTCAATTCAAATACTGCATCTCAAGAATGAAGAGTCAATGCTGTCTGGCACAGTGGGGAGAAGGCCAGCACCACAGACTAGTTCAATACAATCTGTCCTATCATTCAGAATGGAACATCTTGGACATCTACCTCATTGATGTAAAATGTACCAGTAATAAGTGATAAACAGAGCAGTAGTAAGAGGCTACAGTCTCACTATTACTCTATATTGATTGTAAACTCTAGCTGTTATTATCTTCAAGAGCAAAGAGACTATATTCAAGAGTAAAGATGCATGTATTATATTGATAATCCTGAAGTTTCCTGAAACACTTTACAGATGGTGAAGCACTTTTGAAGTGTACTCATTGTAATGCAAGAAACAAGACCTGCTGTTTGCATTCACTAAAATCACAAGGGCCCAAAATACAATCACTCACAGATCATCACATGGCTAGATTTGGTGGAATGATAAACTTCAGGCTAAATTTGTAGAACATAGATCAACCACAGGATGGTACAGTTCCTTCAGCCCACAATGTTGTGCCAAGCATTTAACCTGCTCTAAGACCTATCTACCCTTCCCTCCTATATTTCCCCCCATTTTTCTATCATCCATGTGCCAATCTAAGAGCCTCTTAAATGCCCCAGAAGTATCTGCCTCTACAGCCAACACTAGCAGGATGTTTCATGCCCCCACCACTGTCTGTGTAAAAAGAAGTTCCTCTGATATCTCTCCTATATCTTTCTTCAATCACCAGAAAGTTATATTCCTTCATTTTAGCCAGTTATGCACTGGGAAAAAAAGTCTCTGGCTGTCCACTTGATCGATGTCTCTTATCATCTTGTACTCATCTATCAGGTCACTTCTCAACTTACTTCCCTCCAAAGAGAAAAGCCCGAGCTCATTCTAACCTATCTGCATAAGACATGCTCTCTACTCCAAGCAGTATCCTCAATAATATCCACTGCACCCTCTCTAAAGAGTCCATAACCTTCCTATAATGAGATGACCGGAACTGAAAACAATACTCCATGAGAGATCTAACCAGGGATTTATGGAGCTGCAAAATTGCCTCATCGTTCTGGAATTCAATCCCTCTGTGAATGGAGACCAGCACACTATATGCTTTTTTAACTACCCTATCATTTTACGCAGCAACTTTGAGGGATCCAAGAACGTAGACTGCAAGATCCTTTTGTCCTCCACACTGCTGAAAATTGTGACATTAATGTGTATTCTGCTTCAACCTCAAAAACAAAAAAATTGTGCTTTAATTTCATTATCTTTTTAATGAAATTGGCTGTGTGGATACATGGTTTTTTTTCTTCTCATTTTCACCCCAGATGCCTGTTTACAATACACTCAGCAGTCACCTTATCAGGTACAGCTGTAGACCTCTTTAATGCAAATATCTAATCAGCCAATCACATGGCAGCAACTCCATGCATAAAAGCATACAGACATGGTCAAAATGTTCAGTTGTTGTTCAGCCCAAACATCAGAAAGAGGATGAAATGTGATCTAAGTAACTTTGACCTTGGAATGATTGTTGGTGCCAGACACGGTGGTTTAAGTATCTAAGAGACTGCTGATCTGGGATTTTTGCACACTACAGCCTTTAGAGTTTACAGAGAATATTGTGAAAGAAAAAAAACATCCAGTGAGCGGCAGTTCTGTGGACAAGTGCCTTCTTAATGGGAGAGGTCAGAGCAGAATGGTCAAGCTGACAGCAACTCAAATAACTGCACTACAACAGTGGTGTGCAAAAGGGCATCTCAAAATATACAGCATATTGAACCTTGAAGTGGATGGGCTCCAGCATTAGAAGACCCCTAACAAGAGGTTTCTAATAAAGTGGCCACTGAGTTTATGTGTTAGTACCTTCTTGTAATCCCAACAATATGCCATTCAAAGAACCTAAAGGCCAGAAGTTCACCTCATTGACACATCCCTCCCCACAACTGAAAATGCCTGAGGGTGCGCCTTATTCAGTATAAGATCCTACACCGTTTCTATTGGACTTCAGCAAGGTTACATAGGTTAGGGTTGAAAAGCTTCCCTGAGTGTGAGGCCGATAAAGGGGACTTAGTACATGCTCTCTGGTCCTGTCCCAGAATTCAAGAATTTTGTATTATGATACATAAGCATATGGTGAAGTTTCAGGTATTCCACTCTCTTTCTTGGGAGACACACTTGGGTTACTTGGGGATAAACCCTCTCAAAATTGGAATCAGACAAGTATAATGGTAGGAAGACAGATTATACTTAGAGGTTGGAGGAACTTGGGGGACCATCATTTCAGGAGTGGGTCACAGAAATAGCCAAAGTGGCAGCTTTTGAACATGAGTCCTAAAAACAGTTTGATAGATTGGACATCTATACACAAAAACTGGGGTAAATATTTAGGCTTCCTGGGTGGGGGGTGGAAATAGTGGTGAATGTAGTGATGAAGCATATTGCTGAATGGTAGTCTTTTCTGTTATTAGAGGTCTATTAGACACACTTGGTTATTACATTGATATTTATTTCTGCCATGTTTATTTTTATTTAATGGATAATTTTATGTTTTGTATGCTATAGTTTACATAATTTTTACACTGACTCAAGGGTTCGGGGAAAAAATTTCTAGAAATAAAATTTAAAAAAAAGAAAATACTTTCATGTGGTGCTGCATCAAGAATTTCCTTACAAATATTTGAGTTTTGATCCAACCTGCACAGTCCTAACTCAGTACTACAATACCATGACCACATTGCACTAAAGATTTAAAGTTTGGTGTATTTGTGTCATGAACATCGAAGCATGCAGTGAAATGCATCACTTGTATCAATGACCAACTCAGTCCGAAAGTGTGCTAGGAACAGCCAACAACTTTCGCCAGGCTTCCACCACCAACATAGCAAGCCGACACTTATCATTGCACTACAATTTTGTTCTCATTCTGCTCTTTCTTGAATTATTTTGTACAACTTGTGTGTTTCTTGTGAACATTGTTTTTATGATGTTATGTTATGTCCCTGTGATACTCAGGCAAGATTGTTTTCAATGCATGTACATTACTTGTGCACATGCCAATAAATGCGACTTTCATGCAAAAACAATGACAAATGCTGCTGGTATCTATTGTACTGTAGATAATTATGTCTCAATAGATACAAAAGGAAATGAATGGAACCCAAGAATGGAAAATCCTACAAAAAGTGGTGGATCATAGACAAAACCTTCTCCACCAATGACTGATGCCACCAGAAAGCACCATCTGTCAAAAAGGAATCCCACCATCCAAATTACATTCTCTTCTCACTGCTGCCATTGGGAATCAGGGAAAGGAGTCTTAGGCCCCACGCCACCAAGTTCAAGATCAGTTAACACCCTTCAACTATCAAGCTCATGAACCAAGACGGATAACTTCAATCACCTCAACTCTGAACTGATTCCACAAGTGATGGACTCACCTTCATAGACTCAACAATCTATATTCTCAGTATTATTTACCTATTTATTGACTGATTTGCAAAATTTGTCAGTCTTTGTTCGTGTGTAGTTTTCCATTGGTTCCATTGTATCTCATTTTTCTACTGTGAATGGCAGCAAGAAAAAGAATCTCAAAGTAGTATGTACTGACATATATGTAATTTGGTAATAAATTACTTTGAACTCTGAATTTTGGGTTCTGATGAAAGGTCATCGATGTGAAAAGTTAATCAATTTCTCTCTCCACAGATGCTGCCTGACCTGTTGAGTAACTCCAGCATTTATTGTACTTCGACTTTCACAACAGTCTAATCATGTTATCAGTGGATCAGCAAAAGTTGATGCGAGTTTTAATTGTGTTGATTAAAATTACAGAGGGGTGATACATTGCAGAGAGTATGCTTGCATTGGCAGTGACCACAGGGGAAATAATTTGAGATCATTGATAAAAGTAGTGGCGGGGCAATGAGGGGGTTATTTTTATAAGAGTCAACTTAAAACATGTCTGGAATGCACTATCTAAAAGGATGGAGGAAGGTGATTCAATATTTACTTTTAAAAGGGCATTCGATGCAAACATGAAAAGGAAAAGGAAATGCAGGCCCCTAGGGAAGGAGCTGAGACATGGCACTAATTGGATTGGTCTTTCAAGCAGCCAGCTTGGGCCAAATGGCCTCCGTTCCTGCTGTAAAATTCTAGCTTTTCGAAGTTCAAAGAGGTGTAAGCATCTTTGATCTTTAAAATATGAGAGGTTCTTCATGTTGAAGAATAAATGCAACAGTGAAGCGGTGGGGGGGGGGGGGGGTGCGGAATGAATCCTAATCTTATTTTATCATTATCTTGCACCATCATTATTGCAATATGATCCTGGAGCAACTTGACAAAGGATCAACTGTCAAGTATGAATTGAACAAGTTATAGTTTCCATTAGAAAGACTATTCTTTGAATAAATATAATGCTGTATTCCTTCAAAAACAGTAACAAAATTAAATTAAATGTATTCTGAAGAAATAAAATTGCAGGTTATTATATGAATCTTTGCCGTCTGCCTCCAGAATTATGTTAGAAAAGCAGTCGGCCTTTAATGATATTTATAGAACACTTTCATGATTAAGGAGAGAAATGTTACACACGCAATCCAATTGTAAATATGGGAGAGTCATCATCCCTCTGGATTGCAAGTGGTTGTAGAAGAAGAAATATTATTAAGACTTTTATTAACTATAGTGCCATAAGGACATGCCAATATCAACTTCTGAGACCACCTGCCTCTTAAATTTATTTTGGAGGGCTTTGATCAGTTTTGGTGATAACACATTTGAAAGCCCACTCTATCGGCAGTGCAAAAACCAAGGGATCCCCAACAAATGCTGTGATGCTTGTAAAAATGTAAGACAGAGATCCTTGAAGTGGATACCCCATTATCCTCGAAGTAACAGAGGCAGGTAAAAAAGCTGATTATAAGGGCACAACTAATATTTGCCACCTTGTGCAGGCAATGGATCTAAGAAAGAATGTGCTTATTTAAGAAAATGATATGTCAGGATTGGAAAGGGTCCAATGGAGGTTCACAAGAATAATCCCAGAAATAAAAAGTTTAACATATGAGGAGCATTTGTTGGCTCTGGGTCTGTGCTCACTGGGGTTTAGAAGAATGAGGGGAAATCTCATTGAAACATATTGAATATTAAAAGGCCTCTATAGAGTGGACATGGAGAAGATGTTTCCTATAGTGGGGGAGTCTATGACCAGAGAGCACAGTCTCAGGATACAAATATGTCCTTCTAGAACAGAGATGAGGAAGAATTTTTATTTAGCCAGAGGGTGGTGAATCTCTGGAATTCATTGCCACAGAGGGCTGTGGAGACAAAGTCAATGGAGGTTGATAGATTCTCGATTAGTAAAGTGCCAAACGTTACTGGAAGAAGAAAGGAGAATGGAGTTAAGAGGGATAATAAATCAGTCATCATTGAATAGCAGAACAGACTCTATTGGCTGAATGGCTTAATTTTATTCTTATGTCTTATATGGTCTTATGGTCTTTCTCAGCAAGTCTTGGAACGTAAGTGTGGGGTGGTCTTACATTCTAAATTATTAGAAAGGCCATGGCCAGCGTTTGGTGTATAGCTCCAATTATTACAATGCGGGAAGGAGAGATAGACAGATAGATACTTTATTGATCCCAAAGGAAATTACAGTGTCACTGTAGCATTACCAGTGCAAATTGTCACGGCCTCAGAGATGGTGCAGTGGGCATTTTATGAGGATGTCATGAGGCCTAGAGTACTCTAGTCATGAGGATTCACTGCCCAGGCTGAGACTGTTTTTATCTGGGGCAAAAATTACTTAAAGGAAGATTGAATTGGTTTTGTATAAAATTATGAAAATAACGTTCCACCTTTCTCAGCAGAGAGGGCAGTAAATAGAGTAATACAGCATGGAAACAGCATGGTGGAGCTGACTTGACAAGCCAACTGGCCTAATTCAGTTCCTGTGTCTTATGGAAACAGGCCCTTTGGCCTAACTCATCCATCCTGACCATGGTACCTACGAAACTGTCCCATTTGATTGCATTTGGCCCATGCCACTCTCTTCCATATACTTATCCGTATGTCTTTTGAATGTTGTTTCATCATCATATGTGCCATGTCGTATGACGTGGATGATTATCATCTTTTGACCATGATTGTTCTTGGCAAACTTTTCTACAGAAATGGTTTGCCATTGTCTTGCTCTGGGCAGTGTCTGTACAAGATGGGTGACCCCAGCCATTATCAATTATTGTCTGCCTGGCATCAGTGGTTGCAAAACCAGTACTTGTGATATGCACCAGTTGCTCACATGTCTGTCCACCACCGTTGTTTATGGACCTGACTTAAGCCATTCCTCTGGCAGCTCACTCCATATACACAACACCCTCTTTAAAAGGCCATTCAGGTCACTTTTAAAATTTTCACCACTCACAGTAAACTTACATTTTGTAGTTTCTTGGTTCCACTGTGAAGAACAGTGGCGCAGGCTGTTACACTTCTAGACTCCACAGTAGCGCAGAGATCAGCGTGACACAATTGCAGCTCGGGGTGTCAGAGTCTGGAGTTCAATTCCACATGAACTATGTGTGTTTCGCCCAGGTCCTCTGGTTTTCTCCTTCAGTCCAAAATTCAAAGTTCAAAAAAAAATCTACATATATTTTATTATCAAAGTACAAACGTATGTACAACCTTGAGATTCATCTCCTTACAGGTAGCCACGAAGCAAAGAAGCCCAATAGAACCAATTAAAGACAAAAGGAGACAGTCAAACACTCATTGTACAAACAATAAAAGCAAGCATTCGGCATTTCAGATTGAAGTTCACAACACCAGGCACCCTACCAGCCTATCCAGATGTCCACTAGTTTCAGGCCACTGTCTCAGCCCAGCACAGATTTGAGCAACAGAGTAGAGAGCAGAACCAGCCTGTCTCTCACCTCCAATCCCCAGTATGGCCCAGCAATTAAATCGCCCAAACCGCAGGTTGTTCCTCGCTCTCGGACTTGGGCTCTGCCTCTTCGATATAGCCGGTTCCCGGCCATACTAGTTTGTAGGTTAATTGGTCATTGTAAATTGAATTGTCCAATGATTAGGCGAGGGTTAAGTGAGTGGGATGCTGGCTGGCGCAGCTCAGTGAGCTGGAAGAGCCTGATCTGCTCTGTATCTCTAAATAAATAACTAATTTATGATATATGATGTTAGACATGAGTAATTGATGCTATTTGGTAGAAGGATTAGAGAGAAATTAAAAAAGGAATCTATTTCACTTCACATGTAGGTGTCTGGAATTCACCGCCAGAAACTTTCAATGTCCTGAGTTGCTCCTTAATAAAAACAAGAAAAAGAGATAATTTCCAGCATTAACAGAATCAGAATCAAGTTTATTACCACTGAAATGTAATAAAATTTGTTGTTTTGCAGCAGCAGTACAGTGCAATACATTAAATATTCTATAAAATAGAGATAAAAAATTCAAAATAAAACAATAAGGGAGCAAAGAAAGCGAGGCAGTGTCATGGGTTCATGGTCTACTCAGCAAGCTGATGTTGGAGAGGAAGAAACTTACCATAAAATGTTAAGCAACTCACACAAAATGCTGGTGGAATGCAGCAGGTCAGGCAGCGTCTATAGGGAGAAGCGCTGTCGACTTTTAGGTGTGTGTGTTTTCAAGCTACTGTACTTCTGCCTTGATGGTAGAAATGAGAAGAGGGCATGTGGTGGGGGGTTTTAACGATGGATGCCATCTTTTGGAGAAATCACCCTTTGAAGATGTCCTCAATGTTGGGGAGGCTAGAGCCCATAATGAAATAAATAGGATTAATGCAAAATTTATATTTAATTGCTGAAAGTGATTGGCATCATCCTGAGCTGCAGAGTGCTAAGATTCTTTCAGTCTTGCATAAATCAGCTCTCTTCAAGTAAAGGAAAAAGGATTACAGGTAGTAGGAATAGGATAGGAATAGAATGAGGTGGCAGGTAAATGCGTGGCTGAAGAATTGGAGCAAGTGCAGGGCTTCAGATTTCTGGATAATTGGGGCCTCTTCTGGGGCAGGTGTGACCAGTACAAAAAGGATGGGTTGCACTTGAATCTGAGGGGGACCAATGTTCTTGTGGGCAGGTTTACTAAAGCTGTTGGGAGTCGTTTAGACTAATATGGTCGGGGATGGGAACCAGGATGATAGAGCTGAGGATGACCCAGCAGGTTTACAAGTAGATCATGGCTGTAACATAAATGTAAGGAATGACAAACCAACGACCAGGTACAAATACAGACAGAGCAAAGAGTTAGGTTGTACCGCAGAGGTAAAATTCAAAAGGGTGAAGAATGCAGGACTGAAGCCGCTGAATTTAAATGCATGTAGCAATCAGAATAAGGTGGACAACTCTGTAGCTCAATTAGAGATTGGTCAGTAAGACATTGTGGGCATCGCTGAATCATGGCTGAAAGAAGAGTTGGTATTGGACCACTGGAAAATGATCCCAGATTAACTTAATGATTCCAGAGGCCCAATTAGTCTCAGAAACAGTGCCCTTTGAAGAACTTACTCGCAGAGTAGCAAAGGGGGTAAAAAAGGAGAGCTTCATGGGCATTTGGACATTCCAGAGGTCCAATCAGCGTTAGGAGCAAAGCACTGCAAAGTTATAAAAATACAGGAGGGGCAAGTGGCACAGCCACTGTTGGAGAAGCCATTGTTGGGAATAGGAGCATCAGGCTTTGACTCAAGAAGCTTCGACAAGAAGAGGCTGAGGCCAAAGAAACAGGTTAGAGGAGTTGAGTTGCCCATTGAACAATGCAGGTAGGATGGCAGATATGGCAGTGGAATGCTCCTCCAGCCAGATGCTGGAATTCATGGAACGTGATAATCTCCCTGATGACTACACCTGCGGGAAGTGCAGCCAACTCCAGCTCATGAAAGACCGCATTAAAGAGCTGGAGCTGAGCTGGATGAACTTAGGATCATCCAGGAAGCAGAACAGTTAATAGATCCGACTTTTGAACAGGTGGTTACGCCCACAGTACAGAATTCCGGAGTAGATGGGTGAACACTGAGAGAGGTAAGGGGAGAAGGAAGTCAGTGCAAAGTCCCCTGTGGCCATTCCCCTACAAGTATCTGGGAGTACAGTTAGACGAGAAGCTAGACTGGACTGCCAACACAGATGCCTTGTGCAGGAAGGCACAGAGTCGACTGTACTTCCTTAGAAGGAAGATAGCACAGATGTATGAGTGGCTGAGGAGATGGTGCAGGGGGCAGGGTTTCAAGTTCTTGGATCATTGGAACCTTTTCTGGGGAAGGAGTGACCTGTACAAGTGGGATGGGTTGCACCTGAACTGGAGGGGAGCCAGTATCCTGGCTGGGATGTTTGCTAATGCTATTGAGGAGAGTTTAAACTGGATTTGCAGGGGGGTGGGAGCCAAAGTGAAGAGGCAGAGGATGGGGTGGTTTGTGCAAAAGCAGTGACAGCTTGTAGGGAGCTTATGAGAAAGGATAGGTAGATGATAGAGCAAAGAATCACTCAGTCAGTTGGTTTGAGTTGTGTCTATTTTAATGCAAGGATTATCATGAGCAAGGCAGATGAACTTAACGTGGATCAATATGTAGAACTATGATGTTGAGGCCATTACAGAGAGTTGGATGACTCAGGAGCAGGATTGGTTGCTGAGCGAGCTGGGCTTTAGATGTTTCAAAGAGGACAGGGAGGGAAGTAGAAGAGGTAGGGGAGTGGTACTACTAATCAGGTATAGTTTCACGGCTGCAGAAAAGGAGGAAGTCATGGAGGAATTGTCTACCGAGTCTCTGTGGGTGGAAGTCAGAAGTAGGAAGGGGACAATAACTCTATGGATGTTTTTTATAGAAACTCCAGTAGTGACAGAGACATCAAGGAGCAGATAGGGAGGTAGATTCTAGAATGGTGCAATAATAATAGCGTTGTTGTGATGGGTGATTTTAACTTTCCTAATACTGGCTAGCATTTCAATAGAGCAGGGGATTTAGATGTGGCAGAGTTTGTTACGTGTGTTCAGGTAGGTTTTCTGATATAATATGTAGATAGGACAACTAGAAGAGAGGCTGTACTTGATCTGGTATTGGGAAATGAATCTGGTCAAGCGTCACATATCTTGGTGGGAGAGCATTTTGGAGATAGTGATCACAACTCTAGCTCCTTTACCGTAGCACTGGAGAGTGATAGGAGCAGAAAATTTGGGAAAACATTTAATTGGAGTAAGGGTAAATATAATGCTATTATCAGGAACTTGGGAACACAGTTTGTGAAAATCTAGTCAAGAAGAAAAGAAAAGCTTATGAAAGATTAAAAAAAAAACAGGCAATGATAGAGATCTGGGAGATTATAAGGCTAGCAGCAAAGAGTTTAAGAATGAAATTAGGAGAGCCAGAAGGGGCCATGAGAAGGCCTTAATGAGCAGGATTAAAGAGAACTCCAGGGTATTCTACAAATAAGTGAAGAGCAAGAGGATAAGATGTGAGAGATTAGGACCAATCAAGTGTGACAGTGGAAAAGTGTGTATGGAACAGGAGAAGATAGCTGAGATATTTAATGAATACTTTCCTTCAGTATTCACTATGGAAAAGAATCTTGGTGATTGTAGGAATGATTTACAGTGGATTGAAAAGCTTGTGCATATAGACATTAAGAAAGAGGATGTGCTGGAGCTTTTGGAGAGCATCAAATTGGATAACACTCTGGGACTGGATGAGATGTACCCCAGGCTACTGTGGGAGGTGAGGGAGCAAATTGCTGAGCAATGATCTTTGCATCATCAGTGGAGATAGGGGTGGTTCTGGAGGATTGGAGGGTTGCAGATGTTGTTCCCTTATTCATGAAAGGGAGTAGAGATAGCCCAGGAAATTATAGACCATTGAGTCTTACTTCAGTGTTTGGTAGGTTGATGGAAAAGATCCTTAGAGGCAGAATTTATGAACATTTGGAGAGACATAATATGGTTAGGAATAGTTAGCATGGCTTTGTCAAAGGCAGGTCGTGCCTTACAAGCCTGATTGAATTTTTTGAGGATGTGACTAAACACGTTGATGAAGGTAGAGCAGCAGAAGTGGTGTATATGGATTTCGGCAATGCATTTGATAAAGTACTCCATTATTGAGAAAGTAAGAAGGCATGGGATCCAAGAGGACCTTGCTTTGTGGATCCAGAATTGGCTTGCTCACAGAAGGCAAAAAGTGGTTGTAGACGGGTCATATTCTGCATGGAGGTCAGTGACCAGTGGTGTGCCTCAGGGATCTGTTCTGGGACCCTTACTCTTCATAATTTTTAAAAATGACCTGGATGAGGAAGGGAAAGGATGTATTAGTAAATTTGCTGATGACACAAAGGTTGGGGGTGTCATGGATAGTGTGGAGGGCTGTCAGAGGTTACAGCAGGACATTGATAAGATACAGAACTGAGCTGAGAAGTGGAAGATAGAGTTCAAACCAGTTAAGTGTGAGATGGTTCATTTCAGTAGGTCAAATTTGAAGACAGAAAATAATATTAATGATAAGACTCTTGGCCATGTGGAAGATCAGTAAGATCTTGGGGTTCATGTCCATAGGAGACTCAAAGCTGCTGCGCAGGTTGACAGTGTTGTTCAAAAGGTGTATGGCGTGTTGGCCTTCATCATCTGTGGGATTGAGTTCAAGAGCCATGAGGTAATGTTACAGCTATATAAGACCTTAGTTAGACCCCACTTAGAGTACTGCGTTCAGTTCTGGTCATCTCATTACAGGAAGGATGCGGATGTTATAGAGAGAGTGCAGAGGATATTTACAAGGATGTTGCCTGGATTGGAGAGCATACCTAATGAGAATAGGTTGAGTGAACTTGGGCTTTTCTCCTTGAGGTGACGGAGGATGAGAGGTGATTTGATAGAGGTGTATAAGATGATGAGAGGCATTGATCAAGTGGATAGGCCAGAGGCATTTTCCCGGGGCTGAAATGGCCAACATGAGGGTCCTAATTTTAAAGTGCTTGGAAGTAGGTACAGGGGGGATGTCACTTGTAAGCTTTTCACACAGAGAGTGGTGGGTGCATAGAATGCACTGCCAATGGAGGTGGTAGAGGCAGATGCAATAAAATCTCTTAGATAGGTACTTGGTGCTTAGACAAATAGCAGGCTATGCTGTAGGTAAATTCTAGGCAGCTTCTAGAGTAGGCTATATGGTCGGCCTGTAATGTGCTGTCAATTTTCTATGTTCTATGTTCAAAGACACTAGCAGCATGCCAGAGGTTTGTCAGTGTTGAGTGTCATTGCTATTACACAGGAAAAAGTTCTAGGCAAACTGTAAGGATTTAAGGTGAATAAGTCACCTGGACCAGATGGACTACATCCCAGAGTCCTGAGAGAGGATGCTGTAGAGATAACAGATGCATAGATCATAATCATTAAAGAAACCCTTGATTCTGGCATGGTCCTGGAGAACTGAAAGATTTCAAATGTCACTCCTCTCATTAAGAAGAGAGGAAGGGAAAAGAAGGGAAACTATAGGCTAGCTAGTATGACCTCAGCGGTTGGGAAAGAGTTGGAGTATATTATTAAGAATGATGTTTCAGGGTACTTGGGGACTAATGATAAAATAAGTCAAAGTCGGCATGGTTTCTGTAAGGGAAATCTTGCCTGACGGATCTGTTAGAGTTGTTCAAGGAAGTCATACACAGGTTGGACAAAGGAAAGGTAGTGGATGGCGTTTACTTTGACTTTCAGAAGGCCTTTGAGAAGGTGCCACACATGAGGCTGCTTAAAAAGATAAAATCCTAAGACATTGCAAATGAGATTCTGGCATGGATGGAGGAATGGCTGACAGGCAGGAGGCAGTGAGTGGGAATTAAAGTGGCCATTTCTGGTTGGCTGCCAGTGACTAGTGGTGTTCCACAGGGGACAGTATTGGGACCGTTGCTTTTCATATTGTTTGTCAATGATTTAGACAATGGAATTGACGGCTTTGTGGCAAATTTTGTTGGATGGTATGAAGATAGGTGGAGGGGCAGCTAGTGCTGAGGAAGCAATACGACTGCAGCAGGACTTAGACAAATTGAAAGAATGGGCAAAAAATTGGCAGATGGAATATAGTGTTGGGATATATGTGATAATACATTTTGGTAAAAGGAACAATAGTGCAGACTATTATCTAAATGGGGTGAAGGTTCAAACATCAGAGTTGCAGAGAGATTTAAGAGTCCTCGGGCAAGACTTCCAAGGCTAATTTACAGGTTGAGTCTGTTGTAAAGAAGGCAAATGTAATGTTGGTGTTTATTTCAAAGGGAAGACCATATAAAAGCAAGGAGATAATGCTGAGCCTTTATACAACACTGGTCAGGCTGCACCTGGAGTATTGTTAGGAGTTTTGGGCCCCATATCTCAGAAAGGATGTATTGTCATTGGAGAGGGTCCAGGGGAGATTCACGAGGATTATTCTGGGAATGAAGGGGTTAACATTTGAGGAGCGTTTGGCAGCTTTGGGCCTGTACTCACTGGAATTTAGAAGAGTGCAGGAGGATCTCATCGAAATCTACCGAACATTGAAAGGACTGGATTGGGTGGAAGTGGAGGGGATGTTACCTCTGGTAGGGGTATCCAGAACTAGAGGGCACAGCCTCAAAATTGAGGGGCAATTCTGTACTTATAGAACAGAAGTAAGGAGGAATGTTTTTATCCAGAGATTGGTGAATCTGAGGAGTGATCTGCCACAGACTGCAGTGGAGGCCAAGACCATGAGCATATTTGAAGCAGAAGCTGATAGATTCCTCATTGGTTGGGGAATCAAGGGATATGGTGAGCGAGGAAGTGTATGGGGTTATGTGGGATCCAGGGCTATGTCTGCATGCTTTTATGCTTTGAGTTGCTGCCACTTGGTTGGCTGATTAGATATTTGCATTGATAAGCAGATATACAGGTTGCCTTATAAACTGACCATTGAGTGTTATCAAGTACCCTACACACCTGAACATTTTCTCTTCTACCCCGCCCCTCCCCCCATTGGGCAGAATATACAAAAGCCTGAAAGAACATAGCATGGGATTAAAGACAAATTTTATTCAGCTTTTTTAAAATTTCTGTCCCTAGATGTTGCTTGACCTGCTGAGTTCCTCCAGCATTATGTGTGTGTTGAATTTCCAGCATCTGGAGAATCATTTGTATTTCTGACAGATTCTATTCTGTTGCTATAAGTCTCTTGAATGATTTCCTAGTATGATAAGGTGGACTCTTCACTCATTCTGCCTTGTCACGACCTTCTTAATTTCCTGTTGTACCTGCACAATGCTGTCCAGCATCAGTGACCCAGATTTAATTCCCGCCACTTTTTTGTAAGGGATTTGTACATTCAGGGGGTTTCTCCAGGTGATCCAGTTTCCTCCCACAGTCCAAAGATGTAGCAGTTGATAGGTTAATTGGTTATTGTAAATTGTCCCATGATTAGGCTACGGTTAAATCTGGGTTGCTGGGCTGTACGGCTTGAGGGGCTGGAAGGGCCACTTCTGCACTGATTTCCAATATATAAACAAACAAACAAACAAATACACAAATAAATATACAAATAAACAAACAAACAAACACATAAATAAATCTTTCAAGTTCTAATGAAGGGACATGGTCCTGAGACATTAACTCCAGTTCTTTAATCTACTGATGCCGCCTGACCAGCCTGGTTCATCTAGCAGTTGGGTTTTAAAATTTTTTTTATTAATTAATTAAATTCATGTACTAGATCTAGATGTCATGGGTTAATGCTGAAAAGTTCCATGTTTAAGGGGAACATAAGAGGGAACTTCTTCACTCAGAGGATGGTGAAAGTGTTGAACGAGCTTCCAGCGGATGTATGGATGCAAGTTTGATCTTAGGATTTAAGAGAAATTTGGATAAGTACACAGATGGGAGGGGTATGGATGGCTACGGTCTTGGTGCTGATCAACAGTTATATGCTATGGGTTCCCAACATAAGTTCCATGGACTGCTCAATTAATGGGACGGGATAAAAAATGTTAGGAACACCTCGTTTGGGCAGAATAATAGCTGGACTAAAGAGATTCTTTCTCACGGTAGCACCGGATGTCTGTATGACTATTTAAACTTATGGTTTCAAGTAGGAATTAAATCATCCAGAAAAGTTAACATTTGTAATAATCAGGCAAATTGAAAAGGAGGGTAGGCAGCCCTCATACAAATGATGGGCTAACGATGATGACAGAAAGGTTCTTTAGCTTTATCATTCCCCTTTGCAAAACCAAGGTGCGGAACTGATTGAATTGTTATTACAATACAGATGGAGGCTATTTGTACCATACCAGCTCTCAAAAGAACACAAAAACAAACAGCTGGCGGAACTCAAACTCCACCCCACTTCCCTACTCGGTTCTTGTCAAGTTAAGTTTGCTGTCGGATACACAAGTACCTGTACATGTCTGCACAGGTGCAATGAAACACTTCCTTACAACTGCAACACAGGCACACGGTATCAGATAAGTACAGGAACAACATAAGCTGAACATAAATTAGACATGATTTTTACAAGGATGCCATCAGAATGAAGAAACAAAGTCCACCTTAGTGCAAAGTGATCAAATCACAAACGAACAGCAGTGTAGCATTTTAGAGGGCTTTCTTTAAAGTAATTATGTATTATTGCAAAGGGTGGATTTATTTATAAACAGAAGATTCTGGTCAAATCTTCATATAGTATAAGGGTATATTTAAGTATGAGAGGTATAGATAGGGTAAATGCAAACAAGCTTTTCCCACTGAGGGTGGATGGGACTTCAACTAGAAGTCATGGATTAATCAGAATCAGAATCAGATTTAATATTACCGCATGTCATGAAATTTGTTAACTTTGTGGTAGGAGTACAACACAATACATAATAATAGAAATAAAACTGTGATAAACGTTAAGTATAAATATACTAAATAGTTATATTAAATAACAGAAATTAAAGAAGTGGTGAGGTAGTGTTCATGGGTTCAAGGTCCACTGAGAAATCGGATGGCAGAAGGGAAGAAGCTGTTGAGTGTGTGCCTTCAGGCGTCTGGACCTCCTTCCTGATGGCAGCAATGAGAAGAGGGCATGTCTTGGCTGATGGGGGTCCTTAATGATGTATGACACGGCCATAGTGGGGTGTGTCAGGAATGGACAGGAGGAGGAGTATAGGAAACTGATACAGGACTTTGTGATATGGTGCAACTCAAACTACCTGCGTCTCAATATCACCAAGACCAAGGAGATGGTGGTGGACTTTAGGAGATCTAGGCCTCATATGGAGCCAGTGATCATTAATGGAGAATGTGTGGAGCAGGTTAAGACCTACAAGTATCTGGGAGTACAGTTAGACGAGAAGCTAGACTGGACTGCCAACACAGATGCCTTGTGCAGGAAGGCACAGAGTCGACTGTACTTCCTTAGAAGGTTGGCGTCATTCAATGTCTGTAGTGAGATGCTGAAGATGTTCTATAGGTCAGTTGTGGAGAGCGCCCTCTTCTTTGTGGTGGCGTGTTGGGGAGGAAGCATTAAGAAGAGGGACGCCTCACGTCTTAATAAGCTGGTAAGGAAGGTGGGCTCTGTCGTGGGCAAAGTACTGGAGAGTTTAACATCGGTAGCTGAGCGAAGGGCGCTGAGTAGGCTACGGTCAATTATGGAAAACTCTGAACATCCTCTACATAGCACCATCCAGAGACAGAGAAGCAGTTTCAGCGACAGGTTACTATCGATGCAATGCTCCTCAGACAGGATGAAGAGGTCAATACTCCCCAATGCCATTAGGCTTTACAATTCAACCGCCAGGACTTAAGAACTTTTTAAAAGCTATTATTAATGCTTTTTGAGAGAGTGATTTAGAGGCATATCATATTTTTACTGAGATAAGTATTGTATGTAATTAGTTTTGCTACAACAAGTGTATGGGACATTGGAAAAAAAGTTGAATTTCCCCATGGGGATGAATAAAGTATCTATCTATCTATCTATCTATCTATCTATCTATCTATCTATCTATCTATCTATCTATCTATCTATGCCACCTTTCTGAGGCATTGCTCCTTAAAAATGTCCTGGATATTATGGAGGCTCATGCCCATGATGGAGCTGGCTAAGTCTACAACTCTCTGCAGCTTACTTCATCAGTTAGAAGTTTAAGGGGGACATGAGGGCAAACCTTTTCACTCAGGGTCATGAAAGTGTGGAACACACTACTAGCTCAAGTGGTGCATGTGAGCTCAATTTCATAATTTAAGCAAAGTTTCGATAGCTATATGGATGGTCGAGGAATGGATGGCTATAGTCTTGCTGTATGTGTATGGAAGTAGGCAGTTTAAATGGTCAGTATGGACTAGATGGCCAAAGGGCCTGTTTCTGTACTGTAGTTTTCTATGACTCTATGACTGTATGCTGGAAATCTAGAGGAACACACACAAAATGCTGGAGGATCTCAGCAGGTCAGGCAGTATCTGTGGAAATGAATAAACAGTCGATGGTTCTGAGCCTGACTCCTGTAAAAATGCTATTCCCTTTTTTTGGTTCCTTTGTCTCTGACACACTTGATCCTAGGGTGTGGCTTTCCATTCAAGGACATCCGATGTGATCTACGTGACTTTGAACAAGAAATAATGGTGCCAGACATGAAGATTTGAATTTCGGAAGAGGTATATTCAAGTTAACCACGGGAATCAGAAGATTTATAAAAGAAGTCGGTCAGCAGTTTGCCTCTGGAGATGGAGCTAGAGATTCTGGTAGTATACAGCTCAATAGAAGGAGGCTCTTAAGGGTGTTAAAGGTTCAGAGGAAAGTAGGAGAATGGGGTTGAGAGGGATAACAAATCAACCATGATGGAATGGGAGAGCAGCCTAGATGTGCTGAATGGCCTAACTCTGTTCCTATGTCTAACAGTCTTATAGTCTTATGGAGAAGCAGCTAACAGATTGTCCATGTCATGGTCTTATGGTCCAATGCATCACATTTGAGAACCTTTGCTGGGATATTTTGTTTGGACTTTGGACCTGAAATCCTCCAAGAGGACAGCAAACATTTTGTAGATTTTGGAGGCTTGCATTCCTCAAGGTCCTATCTCAGTTGGAGTCAGGGCTCTATGCTTTGGCTCTTGATAGAGGCACCCATACCAAACGGGTCAAAGGCTAGAGGCCAGACTAAGAGTGGTCCACCGTCCACCGGGTTGGGAGATTCAGCTCAGGGCTAACAACCCTGACTGGTAGAA
Organism: Hemitrygon akajei; assembly: GCF_048418815.1. Classification (NCBI taxonomy): domain Eukaryota; kingdom Metazoa; phylum Chordata; class Chondrichthyes; order Myliobatiformes; family Dasyatidae; genus Hemitrygon; species Hemitrygon akajei. The sequence continues at coordinate 34,415,379 of NC_133138.1, read as the reverse complement.
CAAAATTATTACGGAAGCAGCAATGAAGAATCCTCCTACATCTGAGTGTGATGGTGTTCCTGAGTCTCCACCTGGTGAATTGCATGACTGACATTAGTGAAAACTGAAAGGAAGCTACTGACATGATGAAGGAATCCCTGAACACTGACAGATGGAGGGCCATCATTTCTGCCCTCATGGCCAGTGACGTTGTGGGCCAAAACTAAGTTGGACCTGAATTATTAATTCTGTTTTTACTTTCCACAGATACTGCCTGATCTCCTGTGATTCAGCAATTTCTGTTTTATACCAAATTTCTCGCATCCTTAGGCTTTTCTTGGTTTTTGTATAATACAGACATCCTTGATGATTACTGGGAGGTATGCTGTGCATCTTTCCCCCCCATTCCTTTGTAAACCCTTCATCTTCAATAAGGTAAATACTATTGAAGATATTACCTCAGCTTTCTTATTTGCTTGGAGTTTGCTTTGATCTTTTTGTGTGTTTGATAGCCAGTGAGTAAGCCAAGTAGCATAGTGAGCGAGCGAGTGTTCAGCTTCCTCTGTTATGAATAGCTTTTGATGTTTGTTAAGTAAACAGATAAATCTGCGCTGCTCTTAGGATGTGTCTGTATGTGTGTCTGTGTATTGGATATTGGGTTATTATTGTCACATGTACCAAGATACAGTGAAAACTTTGTTTTGCATAACTGTTCATACAGATCAGATCAATAAACACTGCATTGAATTAGAACAAGGTAAAACAATAACAATGCAGAATGAAGTGTAAAAGCTACAAAAAAAAAATGCAGAGAAATTAACTGACAAATTGCAAGATCATAACGAGGTAGATTGTAAGGCCAATATAGAGTCAGAATCAAAGAGTCACTGAATCATAGAAAAGTACAGTACAGAAGCAGGGTCTTCAGCCCATCTAATCCACGCTGAATCATTTACATTGCCTACTCCCATTGACCTGCTCTGGAAGCATAGCTCTCCATACCCCGACCATACATTTATCTATCCAAACTTCTCTTAAACATTGAAACCCAGCTCGCATGCACCACTTGTGCTGACAACTTGTTCCACACTCTCACGACCATCTGAGTGAAGGAGTTTCTCCTGATGTTCCCCTTAAACATTTCACCTTTCACCCTTAACCAATGACTTTGGTGTAGTCCCACCCATCCTCAGTAGAAAGAGCCTATCTATACCCCTCATAATTTTGTACACCACTATCAAATCTCTTCTCAGTCTTTGACGTTCCAAGGAATAAAGCCTTATCCTATTTAATCTTTCCTTATAATTCGGTTCCTCCAGTACAGGTAACATCCTCGTAAATTTTCTCTGTACTCTTTCAAACTTACTTACACCTTTCCTGTAAGTAGGCGACCAAAACTGCACACAATACTCCAAATTAGGCCTCACCAATGTCCTATACAACTTCAACATAATGTCACATCTCCTGTTCTCAATACTTTGATTTATGAAGGCCTATCTATCTATTCAGTATATCTTATTGTACAAGAGGCCTGTTCAAGAGTCTGTTCACAGCGGGATAGAAGCTATCCTTGAGCCTGGCAGTACATGATTTCAGGCTTTTGCCTCTTCTGCCCAGTGGGAGAGGGGGAAGAGAGAATGTCCAGAGTGGGTGGTGTCTTTGATGACGTTGGCTGCTTTACTGAGGCAGCGAGAAGTGTAGACAGAGTTCATGGGGGGGGGGGGGGGGTGTCCACAACCCTGCATTTTCTCATGGTCAAATGTAGAGTAGTTGGCATACTGAGCTGTTATGCATCCAGACAGAGTCCTTTCTACAAAAACTGGCAAAAGTATATGCCAAATATGTTTAGCTTTCTGAGGACGTAGAGGCTTTGGTGAGCTTTCTAAGTCATGATACTGTGGTTGGACTAGGACTGGCTATTGGTAATGTTTACTCCTAGGAACATGAATTTCTTAACCCTCTCAAAATCAACACCGTTGATATAGAAAGGAACGCGTGCACCATCCCCTTCCTGTAGTCAATAATCAACACTTTTGTTTTGTTGACATTGAGGGAGAAGCTGTTGTCTTGACACCATGTCACGAGGCTCGCTACCTCCTTCCTGTACTCTGACTCATCATTATTTGCACTACATTCTTATCATCTACAAACTTGTCCAGATGTTCTCAATCCTTTTATGCCTATACCATTAAGGAAGAGGTCCGTGGACCTCAGGTTGGGACCTCCTGAATACTGATGGAGTTTGAGCAGAATCTGGCCTCACAGTCAGGAGTGTACAGGGAGTAGAGTAGGGGGCGGAGGACTCAATCTTGTGGAGTACCAGGCTTTTGAATAATCATGGGAGAGCTGTTGCTGTCTATACTTACTGATTGCGGTTTGTTGGTCAGAACATTGAGGATCCAGTTGAGAGTGAGGCATTGACTTCCAGGTCCAGAACTTGGTGATGAAGTGGCTTGGAATAACTAAAATTAAAGGCAAAACTGTAGTCAATAAACAAATAGTCAACTGTAGGTGCCTTTACTGTTCAGATGCTCCAGAGATGTGTAGGGCTAGGGAGATGGCTTCTGCTATAGACCTGCTTCAGCGGTAGACAAATTTCAATTGGTCAAGGTCATCTGGAGAGTTGGGTCTGATGGGAGCCATGCCAAACCTCTCAAAGCATTTTATGGTTTTAGATATTAGAGCCACTATATTAGTCCATATGCTGAATCAGTGTTGCTGCAGTTAGTTAGACATTTCTATTGGGCACTGCCAATTATTGAGGAGAAATATCATTACCAATTTGCTCACAGATACAGATTATTGTCTCTACCCCATTATAAAGACTGGGGTTGTAATTATTTACAAATTTCACTGGCCTTGGAAAACTTTGAAAGCTCAACTGCAGTTAAAGGGAAATTTGTCCACAGCAAGGTCATGTGAACAAAATAATGCTGTTAAAAGAAAAAAAAGTACTGACCCGGACAATATGGGAAGCTGTCTAACTCTTTAAAGGCATAAGGTATTTTATTTCCAAGAGGGCATAGGCTGCTTCTGTGTAGTATCACATTCAGTAGCCTGGCATATTTGTCCCTGTTCCACTCAAACTGACTTTTCAATCCAGATTAGATAACATCCATTCTTCCTTTACAACAAAATCTCTAACTCACTCTTTGTCTCTCTTTTCTCTCTCTCTCTTTCCCTTTTTCTCTTTCGCTCTCAGTCTTTGATGTGATAATGAACCAACATAAGCAAAATGTACCAAAGTAGGAATCGGATAGGAAAGGAGGGTGGACTATAAGAGGAAGTGTATGAAGCGGGGCACCACGGGGAGCAGATAGGCATTTGAGAAGAGGTAAGAGGCCAGAATGGTGAGTAGAAGAAGAGGGGAGGGGGAGAAAATTTTTTAACCACCCTGGTGCCCCTCCTCCTTCCCTTGTACCTATGATCCACTCTCCTCTCAGATCAGATTCCTCCCTCTCTAGCTCTTTACCATTCACACCCGCCTGGTTTCACCCATCACCTTCTAGCTATCCTCCTTCTACTCTCCTCATCCTTCTGTTCTGCTGTTTTTGCCCCTTCTTTTCTGGTCCTGGTCTTGGTCCAAAACATCCACTGTTTGTTCACTGCCGGACCTGCTGTGCTCCATTGGCATGTATTGTGTGTTGCTTTGAATTTCCAGCAGCTGCAGAATTTATTGTGTTTATGATAGATTCTTGTTTAGGTTGGGTGTCACCATGTGAGTGAAGGAGGCTGCAGACAGGGATTGAGAATGAAACGAGCATACGGCAGGAAGATCCAGATCACCTTTTGGACTGAGTCCAGATGCTCTACAAAGCAATCTCGGAATCTGTGGTTAACTGAGAAATCTTTCAGCGGCCTGTACTCACCTCTGAACCTGCCCAGTCAGCTCTCCAGAGGTTATCTGAATCTCCCTTTAAGTGGTGAAGAAAGAACTCACTTTCACATACAGTGTGTGGTTCCTTTGAATCTGTTCCAAGATGGCCTCTGAGTTGTGGTTTCCTGCTCCATTTAATGCTGATAAGAGTGGAAGTGTGTACGATGCAAGCAAAGCCATCTATTGACCATAGGTCTGATCCTAAGATATTGTCAGTGTTGCTCGTATGAACAGCAAAACAGAATTTCAAAACAAAACTTCAAATCTGAATCTGAAATGCTGGATTTTTACATCATTTTAGATATACACCACAGAAACAGGCCATTCCAGTCGAATGAGCTCGAGCAACCCAATTATATCCATATAATCAATTAACCTACTCACCTGAACATCTTTGGAATGTTGGTGGAAACCGGAGCACCTGGAGGACACCCACCCAGTCATGGGGAGAACATACAAATGCCTTATAGACTGTACTGGTAACTGAACCAGAATTACTGGTTCTATTCTAGCATTACGCTATCATGTGCTCCAAAAAAATATGGAACACTCCATGAACTTGCATGTCATCCTTGCACAGGGGCAATGCTAACCTTTTCCCTATTGTTGCAATTTCAGTACATGAAGTGAATCTGAAATAAAAACACAAAATGCTGGAAACTCTCAGCAGGTTGGGCAGCATCTGTGGAAGGAGAATGTGACTTAATGCTTCAGAGCAACGATACTTCATCAGTAAAGATACATAGGTGGAGGTAGAGTTACGATGGCACTCAATGGTGAGTGCTTCGAGTTCACAGCTTAATTTCTACCTTTGATGTCTCTCTTTCCTTTTCAAAGTGGATGGGGTTCTGTTGAAGACCCTGACCTGGAGTTATACTCAGACTTTGGCTCCTAGGAATCACAACTGACCACTTTTGAAATGCCAAGGACGCAGCTTAGAAGGTAAGCTCACCTGTGGATGGGTTGATTCTATGCCGGTGCTGCTGAATGAAGCATTGCAGGAGAAAAACGGAACATCAGGAGCAGCGGATCAGCTGTTGGAGGATCTGTACTTGGCGAATCACGTTCTCTCTCTCAGTGGTGGGAGGAGTCTGCTGCCGGTTCACTGGTTGGAGAACTCGGAGAAACAGTGACGTGACAGACCGTATCATTGTAAATCAATGAGTTGTATTGTTATGTCTCCCATCTCATTGTGAAAGGATGACATTTCTTTTCCCTTTATTATGGAGAGACAGCATGTCGTATGTCGAATTATTAGGTGAATGTTTAGTTTTTGTTGTTCTGCAGATCATGAACTTTCCTGGGGGCATTGCAATTGCTTGTTTGGTGGGTGGAATGTGCTGGTGCTCTTTTTTGCTGAACTAAGTGTGGGAGGGGGACAATCGTTGCCTTACTGATGCTTTTGTCTCTTGGAGGGGTGAATGGAGGAGGGCTTTGGGGTGCTAACTCACTCATTCTTTGGGGCACACCTCTGTTTTTGTGGATGTCTGTGAAGAACAAGAGTTTCAGGATGTATACTGAATACATTTCTCTGATATTAAATGAAACGATTGAACTGGGAAACAAGGAAAAATTGGAAGCTACAGAGAAGATAAAGAGAGAATGGAAGAGATGGAGAAGGAGTTCCCCACCTTTTTATCCCATGGACCCCTACCATTATCATGATGGTCCGTGGACCTCAGGTTGGGAACCTCTGAAATAGAGGGAATATTAGTGAGAATGTTGAGCTGCTGGTGAAGATGTCTGGTTAATAGGTTAGTGAGTGCAGTTGGATTTTAAAGATTACTTTTATTCGTCACATGTTTAACAAAGCATCCAATGAAATGCTTTGTTTTGCCTCAAAACAAGTTAACGAGGATTGTGCTGGGCAGTCGGCAAGTGTCGCCAGGCTTCTGGTGCCAATGTAGCATGCCCACAACTCACAACCACTAACTATAGATCTTTGGAATACAGGAGGAAACTGGTCCACCCTGGAGAAAGCCAGGGAGCCATGAGGAGAACATACAAACTCCTTACGGACAGTGGGAGGAATTGAATCCCAGTCGTTTTGGTGGTGCTGTAAAGCATTGTACTGCCTGATATGCTACCTTGCCACTATGACTTGATTTGGAAACAGAACATGTTCTATATCAAGCTACAATGCATACAATATTGTACTTTAAAAAATGCCAGAGGACGTGTATTGCCCATAAGAGAGGCACAATGTGATCCAGTTTCCGGACTCCTATATTTAACTAGTGACCTTAAGAGTGCAAAAACTGTCCAGTCCAATATTATGTCTGTAGTCTTAATAACAAATATTCTTCAGCATGATTTATCCTGCATTTATTAAAATCCTGTTGTAAATTAGAAAATTGGTTTAATTAGACCGGAGGGCATACGCTCACAATAGAGTGATGTCCTTTTAGAACAGAGATGAGGAGTTCTTTAGCCAGAGAATGGTCATTCTGTGGAATTCATTGCCACAGGTGTCTGTGGAGGCCAAGTCACTGGGTATATTTAAGGAAGCGGTTGATAGATTCTTAATTCTTAATTAGTCATGAAAAGTTGCAGGGAGAAGGCAGGAGATTTGGGGCTGAGAGGGAAAATGGGTCAGCCATGATGCTCCTATATCTTATGGTTTTATGATCTTATGTAGCAAGTTTCAGTGAAATACTTCTTTTGCATGCCACCTATACGGATAGTTTCATAACGTCAGTGTAGCGAAGGCGTACAGGGAAAAATAATAACAGGATGCAGAATTAATTGTTAGAGCTGCAGAAAAAGTGAACTGCAGGCAGGCAATAAGATGCAAGGCCATAATGAGATTGAGGTCAAGAGACACCCCTTTGACGTACTTGGGAATTGTGACTTATGGCGGTACATAGGTGTTGTCCTTGAGTCTGGTGGAACATACTTTCAAAGTTTTGGTATCTTCTGCTTGATGGGAAGGGGGAGGGGAGGGAATATCCAGAGTGAGTGGGGTGTTTGGTTATGCTGACTGCTTTACTGAGGCAATGAAAAGTGCAGACAGAGACCGTCAAAGAGAGGGTAGTTTCCATGATGTGCTGAGCTGTGTTCACAGTTCTCCGTAGTATTTTGTGGTTCTAGGCCAAAGCAGTTGCATTTGGAAAGGATATTTTTTAGGATACCAGAGGGGATGTGTAGTGCCTAAAAGAGAGGCATGATGTCACCAAATTTCCGGATTCTTGTGTTTAACCATAGTGGCCTTAAGTACGTAGGTGGCAGGGTGGAGCTATGTCTCTACCAAAGGAGGTATAAGGTGCTTCTTCCCCCCACTAGCCCACACATCACCCTTGGACAAGTTGTAGCACCTGCTTAGTCCCCCGATCAGGGTCATGTGAAGCCATGGGAGCACATGGTGGATGGTCGTATGAACAACTGGTGCATATCATAAATCCTGGTTATGCAACCACTGATGCCAGTCAGACAATCTCTGAAGAATATTGATAATGTCTGGGGTCACCCATATTATAAAGACACTGGCCAGAAAAAGGCAATGGTAAACTACTCTGTAGAAAAATTTGCAAGAACAATCATGGTCAGAAGTCTATGGTAGCCCACATTATACGACATGGCACATAATGATGGTCATGATGACTTTAATTAAAATGCTCCGCAACGTAAAACAGATTGCCGCAATGCACCATTTTTTAATATGTGCATTGTAGAGAAAAAAGTAAACATCATTAGAGCAAAGCACTTTGGACCTTATCAGAGAGTTCTGATAAAATAAACTCACATGTCACACCTAACTGTGACTCCAAAGAGCCAGTGTGCTACCAGACTCACAGAGAAGCTTTGTTCTTGTGAAATTTGCTTTGGCGTTTTAACTTCACAAGATATTTTAAAACCTTTCAAAACATCTCAGTGATGGCAACGGAAGGTGACCTTTTTTTTGTACTTTGATTCTGTTCCATTTCTCTTCTGCTATCATTAATGATGAAGCACAGTTCCTGGCCACTGTTGCTGAGGACATAATTGCTCCTAGAAAGCAAGATTGCCTCTCAGATAATACATTTCAGATTGCATCAATGCTTTCTTTTGCCCCGGGATGCTTTTTTCTCTCTGTGACGCATGATTTTAGTCTTATTTAGGATTTCCCCTAAAGGGCATCTCCTGTGGTCAGACTTTGCTGACTGGCTGGCAGCTTGATTCTAAAAGCCATCGTAGCCGATATTAATTCTCTCCTCACCCGTGTTCTTCTTTGGATCGAAGGAGGATGAGATAGAGGTGTGTGCAAGATGATAAGAAGCATAGATTGAGTGGACATCCAGTTCCTTTTCCCCAGGGTAGAAATGACTAGTATGAGGGGCATAATTTTAAGGTGATTGCGAGAATGTGGAGTGAGGATGTCAGAGGTAGGTTTTCTACACAGAATGATGGGACATAGAACATGCTGCCAGGGTTGGTGGTGGAGGCAGACACATTAAGGATATTTAAGGATACTTAGATAGGCACATGGATGAAAGAAAAATAGACAACTATGTGGGAAGGCACACGTTATAAGATTAAGAAATTGTTTCTTCAAAATTCAAAGTATCCATTCATTTCTCCCTCCCGCCCCTTCCCTCGTTTTCCATTCCCTATTCAGGCTCCCTTCTTACTCTTACTCTTTTTCTCACTTGGCCATCACCACCCCCTGGTGTCCCTCCTGCTTCTCTTTCTTCCATGGTGCACTCTCCTCTTCTATCAGATTCTTCCTTCTTCAGCTTTTTGCTTTTTCCATATATTACCTCCCAGCTTCTCACTTCATTCCCACCCTCCCCCTCGCCTGTCAGCTTCTACACTTCCCCTTCCCCCCACCTTCACATTCAGAATTTCCCCTTTCCTTTCCAGCCCTGATGAAAGGTCTTAGCCTGAAATGTTGAATGTTTATTCCATTCCATGCATGTTGCCTGAAAAAGTTCCTTCAGCATTGTGTGTGTGTTGCTCTACCTCAAGATTCATTTTCGTGCAGGCACTTACAGGAACAAAGAAATACAGTGGAATTTATGAATAACTATACATAAACCAGACAAAGGTTGACAAACAACTAATGTACAAAAGAAGACAAACTGCAAATAAAAAAATATTGAGAACAATAGTTGCAGTGTCATTGCAACCGAGTCAGTGAACAATCAGTTCAGAGTAATGGTGACCGAATTTATCCACACCAGTTCAGAAGCCTGATACTTGTTGGGTAATAGCTGCTCCTGAACCTGGAAGTGTGGTACGTAAGGCTACTGTACCGCCTGCCTGCAGAGGAACATAGAACAGTTCAGCACAGTTCAGCTTACAATGTTGTGCTGACCATTTAACCTACTCTAAGTTCGATCAAACCGTTCCCTCCCACATTTCCTTTCATTCATGTACCTATCATTCATATGCCTATTAAATGTCCCTGATGTATCTGCCTCTCCTGGGGTATATGGGTTGTCCAGGGAGGAAAGAAGGGTGAAGGAACTTGTCATGTCCAATTGGTCCTCACCGAACACTCAGCTCTCACGCGTGGCTGCAAATAGCTGTTTTCACGTGACAACAGCCACACCTTGATACACTGCTTCAACAGGCGGGCTAAACCAGGTGCGGTTAGCTGGCGGACCTCATACCCTTATGAGATAGGGACATGTCTGTCCTTGCATGTGAAGTCAGCTCCAGAAGACTGGTGGTATGACATCTACAGTGAGATCCAACAGCCAGGAAGGCAGTTCTGCAGCGCTCCATAGAAAGCGAACAGCATGACGAGGCACAGAAGTCATCTACTGCAACCAAGGAAGACCCCAGTTGTGTTGACTGTTTGTACCACTGAACATGGACTTCCAAGGTCAAGAGAGTGGAACTGCCCAGTGCAATGGCTTTTCCATTTTAATAACTCTCCTGAATAGGTTTCCTGTCATCACTGGATATTACAGACAACCACCATCCACCTCTACCATCACTCCTGGCAGTCCCTTCCACGCACCTACCACTCTCTGTGGAAAATAGCCTACCTCTGACATCCTCCCTATGCTTTCCTCCAATCACCTTACAAGATTGACCCCTCTATTTAGCCGTTTCTACTCTGGGAGAAAAGAAGTCTCGGGCTTTCCACTCAATCTATGCCTCTTATCATCTTGTACACCTCAATCATCACATCTGATTCTCCTTCCCTCTGAAGAGAAACTTCCTAGTTTGATCAACCAATCCTCATAAGACATGCTCTCTAAGCCAGGCAGCACCTTGGTAAATCTCCACTGCATCCTCTCAAAATGAAAAATCCTTTTAATGAAACCTTATCAGGGTGACATGAAGAGGTGTACTTTTTGACAGCTTTTGGCTGTAACTAACAAAATGCCAACCCCCTTGTTAGGACCATTGAATCATAGTTTCTAGGATATGCGGAGGATGGCCCTTCTGAGAAGACTGCCCTCCAGTGCTTTTTGCATTATTTACATGTGATTTCCATGTTAATTAACTTACAGCCAGCAACATTTCTTGGGAAATGTTCAAGTAGCCCTTACCACTTGGATCTTATATTTTAAATCTGATAGAAATCGCCCCCTCATTTTCATTTTGGCAAGCCAGCAAAAATTAAATTTTGCACAAAGCCATTTACATCAGCAGATGTACTGTATGCCAATTAAGTGAGGTGGTTAATAAGGGAAGAGAGGAGGGATCAAAGTTACAGTTATTGCAGAAGCGTTTTTCAAGCTAAATCTGTGCTTTGACAAGATGACATAAAGCTAATTTACACCAGAGAGACGTTTCATTTTTCATAGATTATGCTTAATTTTGTATGCTTTCTCTCTCAGCAAGAGTGAAAATAATGTTTGGGTACACAGATATAAGCAATATAATGTACTTAGTCTTCAGCATTCTGTATGACATTTCAGTTGGAACAGGTAAACAACATCGACAAGCTACTTTGTTTTCTCGTAATTTTTTCAAATGTTTTTCTCAAAATTTCATCCCCATTCTGTATCTCTTTATAAGATGACATTCATTCTGTTATTCTGGCCAAGGTGTACTCTATATTACACATCAATTCCCAGTGCACTCTGGGGATAGGTAAGATTGAAACTTTGTTCCAACTTTCATCTCAACTTTTCTTGCTACAATTCTGCAATTTTTCATTGATGAGTTTTCCAATGGAGCTAATCTACATTCAGTGGACACATGAGGAGCTAACTCCTGTACCTAATAAAGTGGCCATTGAGTGCGCATTCATGGTCTTCTGCTCCTGTAGCCCATCCGCTTGAAGATTTCATGTGTTGTGTATTCAGAGACACTCTTCTGCACACCACTGTTGTAATGTGTGGTTATTTCAGTTAGAGTTGACTTCCTATCAGCTTGAACCAGTCTAGCATTCTCCTCTGACCTCTCTCATAAACAAGGCATTGTTGCTCACAGAACTGCCTTCCATTGAATGTGTTTTTTTTTTGCTTTTTGCACCATTCTCTGTAAACTATAGAGACTGTTGTGCATGATAATCCCAAGAGACCAGCAGTTTCTGAGATACTCAAACCAACCCATCTGACACCAACTATCATTCCACAGCCAAAGTAACTTAAATCATATTTCTTCCCTGTTCTGATGTTTGGTTTGAACAACAACTGAACTGCTTGACCATGTCTGCTTTTATGCATTGAGTTGCTATCACATGATTGGCTGATCAGATATTTTCATTAATAAGCTGGAGTACGGGTATACCTAATAACGTGACCTCTGAGTGGAAATAGGTATTTATATAAAAATGCCAGCAAACATAGGGAAGTTCAACTACAAGAAAAATAACTCTGCCCTTCTCATTCACCTCTCCTCCTTTAGGACATTCCTGGAATAAGTTGAGAAGTCAACAGTTTAGGACTTTAGCTGCCTACAGCATGGAAACCATTGTGATATCACATGATGAATAGTTCAGAGTTAAGTTGGTGTATGGTTGATGGGGAATTTGCAATTGGACTTACAGTCATAGAATCATAGAAAATTACAGCACTGAATTGAATTGACTTTATTTCTTACATCCTTCACATATATGAGGAGTAAAAATCTTTATGTTACATCTCCATTTAAATGTGCAATGTCTCCATCTAAATAGGCCCTTCTGCCCTTTCTAGTCTGTGCTGAGCCATTTAAACTGTCTACTCCCATCGACTTGCACTGGGACCATAGCCCTCCGTACTCCTATCATCCATGTACCTATCCAAACTTCTCTTAAATGTTGAAATCGATGCACCACTTGCACTGGCAGCTCAATCTACACTCTCACGGCTCGCTGAATGAAGTAGTTTCCCCATATATTAAATTTTTCAGCTTTCAACCTTAACTGATGATGTCTATCAAATCCCATCTCAGTCTTATAAACATAACCATATAACAATTACAGGCCAGCTCAGCCCTTCTAGTCCTTGCCGAACACTTACTCTCACCTAGTCCCACTGACCTGCACTCAGCCCATAACCCTCCATTCCTTTCCTGACCATATACCTATCCAATTTTACTTTAAATGACAGTATCGAACCTGCCTGTACCACTTCTACTGGAAGCTCGTTCCACAGAGTTACCACTCTCTGAGTAAAGAAATTCCCCCTTGTGTTACCCCTAAACTGTTGCCCCCTAACTCTCAACTCATGTCCTGTTCTTTGAATCTCCCCTACTCTCAATGGAAAAAGCCTATCCACGTCAACTCTATCTATCCCCCTCATAATTTTAAATACCTCTATCAAGTCACCCCTCAACTCTTCTACATTCCAAGGAATAAAGTGTTAACCAATTCAATCTTTAGATATAACTTAGGTCCTCCAGACCCAGCAACATCCTTGTTAATTTTCTCTAACTCTTTCAATCTTATTGACACCTATCCTGTAGGTAGATGACAAAAAAAATACACACAATACTCCAAATCAGGCCTCACCAATGTCCTATACTAGTGAGGCCTGTCTTGGAGTATTGAGTGCAATTCTGGGCCCCTTATCTTAGAAGGGATGCGCTGAAACTGGAGAGGCTTCAAAGGAGGTTCACAAAAATGATTCCCAGGATTGAATGGCTTGTCATATGAAGAGCGCTTGATGGCTCTGGGCTTGTATTCACTAGAATTCAGCAGAATGAGGAGAGACTTAATTGAAACCTATCAAGTGAAAGGCTTTGAAAGACTAGATGTGCAGAGGATATTTCCTATGGTGGGAAACTCTAAGACCAGAGGACATGTACTCAGAATAGAGGGACATCCTTTTGGAATGGAGATGAGGACTTTCTTGAGCCAAATAGTGGTGAATCTTTGGAATTCTTTGCCACAAGCAGCTGTAGAGGTCAAGTCTTTATGTATATTTATGACAGAGGTTGATAGAACCTTGATTGACAGAGACTGGGGCTGAGAGGAAGACTGGATCAGCTTTGATGGAATGGCACAGCAGACTCAATGGACCAAAAAGGCTGGTTCTGCTCCTACGTATATCTTATGGTTTCGGACAATTTCAACATAACATCCCATCTCCTGAATTCAATACTTTGATTTATGAAGGCCAATGTGTCAAAAGCTTTCTGTACAACCCTATCAATCTGCGAGACCACTTTCAATGAATTATGGTCCTGTATTCCCAGATCCCTTTGTTCTACCAAACTCCTCAGTGCACTACTGTTCACTGTATATGTTATACCCTGGTTGGTACTACCAAAGTGCAACATTTTGCACTTGTCTACCTTAAGTTCAATCTGCTATTTTTCAGCCCATTTTTTCCCAGCTTTCTAGATCCTGCTGCAAGCCATAAGGGTCTTCGTCATTGTCCATTACATTCCAAATCTTGGTGTCACTTGTAAAGTTCCTGATCCAGATAATGACGTTATCATCCAGAACATTGATATAAATGACAACGAACAACAGACCCAGCACCGATCTCTGTGGCACTTCACCAGTCACAGACAGAGAGGCAACCATCTACTACCACTCTCTGGCTTCTGCCACAAAACCAGTGTCTAATCCAATTTACTACCTCATCTTGAATGGCGAGCGACTTAACATTCCTGACCTACCATGTGGCATTTTGTCTAATGCCTTGCTAACATCTGTGTTGACAAGAACCACTGCTTTGCCTTCATCAACTTTCCTGGTAACTTCCTGGAAAAATCTCTATACTATTTGTTAGACATGACATACCACACACAAAGCCATACTGATAATCCTTAATCGGTCCATGTCTATCCAAATACTCATATTTACGATCCCTTATAATACCTTCCAATACTGGCCTATAATTTCCTGGTTTATTTTTAGAGTCTGTCTTAAACAGTGGAACAATATTGACTATCCTCCAATCCTTTGGCACCTCATCAGTCGCTCAGGATGTTTTCACTTTCTGTTAGGGCCACAGCAATATTTGCACTTGCTTCCCACAGTGTCTGAGGGAGCACCAGGTCTAGCTCTGAAGATTTATCTACCCTAACTTGCATCAAGATAGCAAGCACCTCCTCCTCTGTAATCCGTATAGAGTTGATGAAGTTGATGCTATTTTACCACACTTCTATAGACTCTGTGTCTGTCTCCTAAGTAAATTCAGATTCAAAAAGTTGCATTTAAGGTCTCCCCCATCTCTTTTGGCTCCACATGGATTATCATTCTGAGGGCCAATTTTGGCCCTTGCTGGTCTTTGTGCCTATTTGAACTGATTCCATTCATCTGCATTAGGTCTAGCCTTTAATGACTTGGATGATTCTTGGCATCATGGAGTTGTGCAGCTTGGGAACAGTCCCTTTGGCCCAACTCATCCATACTGACCAAGATTCCCTTCTGCGCTAGTCCTATTTGACTGCATTTGGCCCATACCTTTACAAGCCTTCCCGCTCTCATCCTTGTCTATTTGGCTAGCTTCCAAATCATTGTACATTTCTGTACAGAAATGTATGAGAGAATTCCCCTTCCTTCGCATATCCAGTTGTAATATGGTCTTTATCAGCTACACAAAATCAGCTCTGACAATAATAGGCCCTAACATGGATTACTTTCGATATCTCAGGAGTCAACTTGTGGAAAAAGCAGGTACCACTGATGATTTTTCATAGGACCATAAGAAATAAAAGCAGAATTAGGTCATTAAGCCAGTCAAATCCGATTTGACATTCGATCATGAATAATTTATTTTCCGTCTCAACCACATTCTCCTGCCTTCTTCCCATAACAATAGAAAATAGACGATAGACAATAGGTGCAGAAGTAGACCATTCAGCCCTTCGAGCCTGCACCACTATTCTGAGATCATGGCTGATCATCTACTATCAATACCCGGTTCCTGCCTTGTCCCCATATCCCTTGATTCCCCTATCCATAAGATACCTATCTAGCTCCTTCTTGAAAGCATCCAGAGAATTGGCCTCCACTGCCTTCCGAGGCAGTGCATTCCAGACCCCCACAACTCTCTGGGAGAAGAAGTTTTTCCTTAACTCTGTCTTAAATGACCTACCCCTTATTCTTAAACCATGCCCTCTGGTACTGGACT
This sequence comes from Hemitrygon akajei, assembly GCF_048418815.1. Lineage (NCBI taxonomy): Eukaryota > Metazoa > Chordata > Chondrichthyes > Myliobatiformes > Dasyatidae > Hemitrygon > Hemitrygon akajei. The sequence goes on along the minus strand of NC_133138.1, from coordinate 34,400,073 downwards.
CTCCCAGCATCTGGAACATATTTCCTGCCTCTATCTTGTCCAATCCCTTAATAATCTTATATGTTTCAATCAGATCCCCTCTCAATCTCCTTAATTCCAGCGTGTACAAGCCCAGTCTCTCTAACCTCTCTGCGTAAGACAGTCCAGACATCCCAGGAATTAACCTCGTGAATCTATGCTGCACTTCCTCTACAGCCAGGATGTCCTTCCTTAACCCTGGAGACCAAAACTGTACACAATACTCCAGGTGTGGTCTCACCAGGGCCCTGTTCAAATGCAAAAGGATTTCCTTGCTCTTGTACTCAATTCTCTTTGTAATAAAGGCCAACATTCCATTAGCCTTCTTCACTGCCTGCTGCACTTGCTCATTCACCTTCAGTGACTGATGAACAAGGACTCCTAGATCTCTTTGTATTTCTCCCTTACCTAACTCTACACCGTTCAGATAATAATCTGCCTTCCTGTTCTTACTCCCAAAGTGGATAACCTCACACTTATTCACATTAAACATCATCTGCCAAGTATCTGCCCACTCACCCAGCCTATCCAAGTCACCCTGAATTCTCCTAACATCCTCATCACATGTCACACTGCCACCCAGCTTAGTATCATCAGCCAACTTGCTGATGTTATTCTCAATGCCTTCATCTAAATCGTTGATGTAAATCTTAAACAGCTGTGGTCCCAATACCGAGCCCTGTGGCACCCCACTAGTCACCACCTGCCATTCCGAGAAACACCCATTCACCGCTACCCTTTGCTTTCTATCTGTCAACCAGTTTTCTATCCATGTCAATATCTTCCCCCCAATGCCATGAGCTCTGATTTTACCCACCAATCTCCTATGTGGGACCTTATCAAATGCCTTCTGAAAATCGAGGTACACTACATCCACTGGATCTCCCTTGTCTAACTTCCTGGTTACATCTTCGAAAAACTCCAATAGATTAATCAAGCATGATTTGCCCTTGGTAAATCCATGCTGGCTCAGCCCAATCCTATCACTGCTATCTAGATATGCCACTATTTCATCCTTAATAATGAACTCTAGCATCTTCCCCACTACTGATGTTAGGCTGATAGGATGATAGTTCTCTGTTTTCTCCATCCCTCCTTTCTTAAAAAGTGGGATAACATTAGCCATTCTCCAATCCTCAGGAACTGATCCTGAATCTAAGGAACATTGGAAAATGATTACCAATGCATCCGCAATTTCCAGAGCCACCTCCTTTAGTACCCTAGGATGCAGACCATCTGGATCTGGGGATTTGTTAGCCTTCAGTCCCATCAGTCTACTCATCACCGTTTCCTTCCTAATGTCAATCTGTTTCATTTCCTCTGTTACCCTATGTCCTTGGCCCATCCATACATCTGGGAGATTGCTTGTGTCTTCCCTAGTGAAGACAGATCTAAAGTGCTTATTAAATTCTTCTGCCATTTCTCTGTTTCCCATAACAATTTCACCCAATTCATTCTTCAAGGGCCCAACATTGTTCTTAACTATCTTCTTTCTCTTCACATACCTAAAAAAGTCTTTGCTATCCTCCTTTATATTCCTGGCTAGCTTGCGTTCGTACCTCATTTTTTATAGACAATAGACAATAGAAAATAGGTGCAGAAGTAGACCATTTGGCCCTTCGAGCCTGCACCGCCATTTTGAGATCATGGCTGATCAACTACTATCAATACCCGGTTCCTGCCTTGTCCCCATATCCCTTGATTCCCCTATCCATAAGATACCTATCTAGCTCCTTCTTGAAAGCATCCAGAGAATTGGCCTCCACTACCTTCCGAGGCAGTGCATTCCAGATTCCCACAACTCTCTGGGAGAAGAAGTTTTTCCTTAACTCTGTCCTAAATGACCTACCCCTTATTCTCAAACCATGCCCTCTGGTACTGGACTCTCCCAGCATCTGGAACATATTTCCTGCCTCTATCTTGTCCAATCCCTTAATAATCTTATATGTTTCAATCAGATCCCCTCTCAATCTCCTTAATTCCAGCGTGTACAAGCCCAGTCTCTCTAACCTCTCTGCGTAAGACAGTCCAGACATCCCAGGAATTAACCTCGTGAATCTACGCTGCACTTCCTCTACAGCCAGGATGTCCTTCTTTAACCCTGGAGAGCAAAACTGTACACAATACTCCAGGTGTGGTCTCACCAGGGCTCTGTACAAATGCAAGAGGATTTTCTTGCTCTTGTACTCAATTCCCTTTGTAATAAAGGCCAACATTCCATTAGCCTTCTTCACTGCCTGCTGCACTTGCTCATTCACCTTCAGTGACTGATGAACAAGGACTCCTAGATCTCTTTGTATTTCTCCCTTACCTATCCCTACACCATTCAGATAATAATCTGCCTTCCTGTTCTTACTCCCAAAGTGAGAGGGACTTCCCGTATTGCCTTTTTAGTTAAGTTCTGTTGTTCCTTAAAAATTTCCCAATCATCTGTCTTCCCACTCACCTTAGCTCTGTCATACTTTTTTTTTAATGCTATGCAATCTCTGACTTCCTTTGTCAACCACTGTGGCCCCTTTCCCCCCTTTGAATCCTTCCTTCTCCAGGGGATGAATTGATTTTACACCATGTGCATTATTCCCAAGAATACCTGCCATTGCTGTTCCACTGTCTTTTCTGCTAGGATATCCGTCCAGTTAACTTTGGCCAGCTTCTCCCTCATGGCTCCATAGTCTCCTTTGTTCAACTGCAACACTGACACCTCTGATCTGCCCTTATCCTTCTCAAATTGCAGATAAAAACTTATCATATTATGGTCACTACCCCCTAATGGCTCCTTTACTTCAAGATTGCTTATCAAATCCTGTTCATTACACAAGACTAAATCCAGAATAGCCTTGTTCCTGGTCGGCTCTCGTACAAGCTGTTCCAAGAATGCATCCCGTAGGCACTCTACAAACTCCCTATCCTGTGGTCCAGCGCCAACCTGATTCTCTCAGTTCACCTGCATGTTGAAATCCCCCATAACTACTGCGACATTACCTTTGCCACATGCCAATGTTAACTCCCTATTCAACTTGCATCCAATATCCATGCTACTGTTTGGGGGCCTGTAGACAACACCCATTAGGGTCTTTTTGCCCTTACTGTTCCTCAGTTCTATCTACACAGACTCTACTTCTCCTGATCCTATGTCCCCCCTTGCAAAGGACTGAATCTCATTCCTCACCAACAGGGCCACCCCACCCCCTCTGCCCACATTTCTGTCCCTACGATAGCACGTATACCCCTGTACATTCATTTCCCAGGTCTGATCTCCCTGCAGCCATGTCTCCGTTATCCCAACAACATCATCGTTACCCATTCGCACCTGAGCTTTAAACTCATCCGCCTTATTTCTGACACTTCGTGCATTCAGATATAGAATTTTTAGCCCATTTCTCCTCTCTCTGTTTAAATCACTGCCTATTGTGCTTAACCCAGCTCCCCGAACTCCCATCGGGCTATACGCCCCTTGAATTTTGTTGTCCTTCCTAAATTTACTTATTCTTTCTCCGCATTTAACTCCATGTTCCGTCAGACCATCCCTCTGTACATGTGTCCTCCTTATCACTTGTTCCGCCTCACCTTTCTCTACTACACACTTAATATTCCAGAACCGTGTAGTACCCACCTGTCCTTTATTCTTCATCTCGCTATCCTCTCTCACATTCTGGATCCCTGCCCCCTGCAAATTTAGTTTAACCCCCCCCCCCCACCCCCCCGAGCAGCACTAGCAAACTTTCCTGTAAGAATGTTAGTACCGCTCCAATTCAGGTGTAAACCGTCCCGTCGGAACCGATCACACCTTCCCTGGAACAAAGCCCCATTATCTAAAAACCTGAAGCCCTCCCTCCTGCACCATCCTCTCAGCCACGTATTAATCTGTATAATCCTTCTGTTCCTTGCCTTACTCGCACGTGGCACAGGTAGCAATCCTGAGATTGTTACCTTGGAGGTCCTGCCCTTCAGCTTCGCACCTAACTCCCTGAACTCACTACACAGGACCCCCTCACTCATCCTACCCACGTCATTGGTCCCTACATGGACCACAACATCTGGGTTCTTGCCCTCCCTCTCGAGAATAACCTGCACCCGATCTGAGATGTCCCGGACCCCGGCATCAGGGAGGCAACATACCATCCGAGACTCCCGATCTTCCCCACAAAATCTCCTATCTGCCCCCCGACTATAGAATCCCCTATCACTACCACTCTCTTCTCTTCCCTCCTGCCCTTTCTAGTCGAGGGTCCAACCTCAGTGCCAGAGACAGGACCACTGCAGCTTGTTCCTGGTAGGTCATCCCCACCAACAGTATCCAAAACGGTATACTTATTGTTGATGGGAACGGCCACAGGGGTGCTCTGCTCTCTCTGTCTGCTCCCCCTGCCTCTCTTGACTGTCACCCATTTGCCTTCTGATACCTTCTGATAACTTCTGATACCTTTACAAATCAAGTACTTGTCAGCCTCTGCTTTAAATATATTCAATGACTTGTCCTCCACAACCATCTATGGTAATTAATTCTACTAATCCACCAGCCTCTGGCTAAAGAAATTCCTCAGCCGAGGTTTAACCCAGCAGAACAGAGCAACAAAGTGGTTGAGAAGTAAGTCCTTACAACTTGGACTAATAGTCTACTGGACTGCAGTCATCCCTCCCACTGTTTTATGTTTTGGATACATGAACTACTTCCTGCAGGCACCCTAAAACATTGGAGAGGAACCAGGCTAAGTACATGGCAGCAGTGGGGCTCTAGAAATGATTAGTAAGACAAACAATTTTTCAAGTTGAGGTTCCACTGATAATAACTGATCTGAAATCTCATTAATTATTGTTATCAGAGAAAACTCCCCTCCTTTTCCTCAAAATAGCACACGGAAACTAAACTGTCTGTCTGAGAAACCAGCTCAGCCAGGGGGTGACCACCATGACAGTGCTGCTCCTTCCAACAACTGCGTTGAAGTGTTAAGCAAGAGATAGGTTCTCAAGTGCCATATCTGAGCTAGATCTCTTGCAGGCTTAAGAGCTAATCGAAAAACTAATTCAAAATTCTCAGCGAGGGAGAGAATGAAATAGGCCGATTTTATGACTTCTTGAATGAAGCCATACAAGAGATTTCTTCATTAAAAAAGCGGAAAATGCTGGATGCATTCAATACTTTCAGATACTGACTGCTGAGCGAGGAACCAGAATTCCAGAAAGGAAGAGAGAAGCTCAGTGACTACTTGCAAAACAAAAAACAAAACAAGAAGATCTAAATAATTTATTCTGGTAAACAATCACTGCAAATAATAGCCTGTAACTTCCCTGTCAGAGCTGAGCTTTTGAACTGCCTGTACGACCTGGCATTTTTGCGATGTGAACTGAAGTCTTGAAGGCGCAGGATGATTGTGGCGTGGCTTATATAGGCCAAATTGAGGCAGCAGAGTTGGGCCAGAGAGCGAGGAATGAGCGAATGTAGGGCTATTGTTGGAGTGGACTTGGAGGCAATTTGATGCAGCAGAAATGATGCGTGGTGCCTGGAGGTGAGGCAGAGATGAGGCAGAGCCCAGGCTTGAGGATGAGTGAAGACCTGACATTTGATCTGCTTAAGCACTGGGCCAAATTGAAAAGGTCAGGTTGTCTGGCCTGGAGACAAGGGACGGGCCAATTCAACTCACTGCTCCATGATCTGAGGTTGTAATCTGCAACTACAGATTCCTGAATCGGCTGCAGTGATTCCTGGCTTCATGATTCTGACTCACTTTTGTGAACTTCAGTTCTGAATACTATTTGCTTACTTTTATTGTTTGTACAATTTGTTTTTTTTTAATCTCTGCACACTGGGCGTTTGACTGTCTTCTGTTTTTAAATGGGTTTGATTGGGTTTTTTTTTGTTTTGTGGCTGCCTGTAAGGAGACAAATCTCAAGGTTGTATGAAGTATATGTATTTTGATAATAAATATACATTGAACTTTGAAAAGTTCTGACTCAGTTTTTCTGTACTGCAGATCTTTCTTGATCTGCTGAGTTTCTTCAGTATTTTCTCCTATTTTCGAAAAGCACCAGTGCAGGGGATATAAGGTACAAGTTTGCAAGGGCCAGTTACCTGATCCTCCATCTGTAATATACCAGTGGGAAAAGGAAAAGATTAACGATAGAGATTCCAAACATGAAAAGATCTCCAGATGCTGGAAATTCAAAGTAAAGCACACAAAATTTTAGAGGAGATCAGCAGGTCAGGCAGCATCCACAGAAGTGGATGAGTAAACAATCAGTGTTTCAGGCCGAGACCCTTCTTCAGGACTGAGAAGGAAGGGGGGAGATGCCTGAATTAAAAGGTGGATGGAGGTGAAAGAGGCTGCCTGAAAGGTGATTGGTGAAGCCAGGTGTGTGCAGAAGGTCAAGGGCTGGAGAAGAAAGAGTTTGATAGGGGGAGGAGAGTGGATAACAGGAGAAAGAGAAAGAGGAGGAGTAATAGGCAGGTAAGATGAAATGAAAGGTCAGAGTGGGGAATAGAGAAAAGGTGGGGGGGGGGAATTTGTTTACCAAAAGGAGAAATCGATATTCATTCCATCAGGTTGGAGGGTACCCAGAACTTTATTTGTCATGTGTACATCAAATCAGACAGTGAAATATGTCGTTAATGTCAAAACAAACCAGTGAGGATTGTGCTGGGCAGCTTGTGAGTGTTGCCATACTTCCAGCATTCACATTGCATGGTCACAATTTACTAATCCCTTGGAGTGTGGGGGGAAAGCCGAGTACCTGGAGGACCATGTGCATTTCTTGACACTATATTGATGTTCTTTGTAACAGTGCAGGAAGCCAAATGCTAAAATGGTCAGAGTGAGATAGAGAGAGAACTTGTAAGGATTTCTTCACTGCAAAATGGACTGTGGTCAGGTTTAATACACTGAACTGAATACAGCATTGCATAGGCAAAGGAAAGGGTTCTAGAGAGATAAATGTGTCATTGTTTTCACTGCAAAAGGTGTAAATCAAGCTCCACATCTGCATTATCTTAAAATACCACTGAGTACACTGATTATTTAATAAAGGTCACCAAAGTTTTTATTTATCCCACTTCATAGACTCACAGATGTTAATAGAGTTTATAGCATAGCGTCCATCAGGCCCTTAAGAAAAATATCCCAATGCCAGCCAAGATGCTACATTTAATCCCAGTTACCCATGCTTGGCCCATAACTCTTTCCTACCAATCCACCTGTCCAATTTTTAAAAAATAAATGTACCAGCTTGTACTACCTCCTCGAGCAACTCATTCCACAGCTTCAGTAAGGTTTGCTTGAAGTTGTGCAAAGTACAGCATGGAAACAGGCCCTCTGGCCCAATTCTTCCATGGCAACCCAGATATCTATCCAAGACAGTGTCATTTAAATTCATAGAGTCATAGAACACTATTGTAGTGGAGTAAAGGGTATTGTGGAGGCACGAGAGAGGAATTGGCTAGAGTTGATAGGAAAAGAACATTGGCAAGGATAACAGCAGATCGGCAATGGCTGAAATTTCTGAAGGCAACTTGGAAGGCACAGAATATATACATCCCAAAGACGAAGAAGTATTCTAAAGGCAAGAAGACACAACTGTGGCTAATGAGACGTCAAAGCTAGCATAAAAACCTCAGAGAAGACATATAATAGAGCAAAAGTTGTTGGGAAGTTAGAGGATTGGGAAGCTTTTAAAAACCAACATAAGACAAGTAAAAAACTAATTAAGAAGGTAAAGATGGAATATGAAAATAACCTCGCCAATAATCTTGAAGAGGATACCAAAAGTTTCTTCAGATACATCAAGTGTAAAAGAGAGACAAGAGTGGATAGTCGACTGCTGGAAAATGATGCTGGAGAGTTAGTATTGGGGAACATGAAAATGGAATCAAACTGAGTAAGTATTTTGCATCAGTCTTCACTAGCAGTGTGGTGGAAGATCCAGTGTCAGTGGTCATGAATTGTTTGAAGTTACCATGACTAGAGAGAAGGTTCCTGGGAAACTGAAAGTTAAGAAAATAGATGGATCACCTGGACAAGATGTTCCACACCATAGGGTTATGAAAGAAGTGACAGCAGAGATTGTGGAGCCGTTAGTAATGATCTTTCAAGAATCACTAGGTTCTGGAATGGTCCCGGTAGACAGGAAAATTGAAAACGTCACTCTACTCTTCAAGAAGGGAGAGAGCCAGAAGAAAGGAAAATACAGCCCAGTTAGTCTGAACTCAGTGTTTGGAGTCAATTATTAAGGATGAGGTCTCAGGGTACTTGGAGGCACATGACAAATTAGGCCATAGTCAGCATGGTTTCCTTAAGGGAAAATCTTGTCTGACATATCTGTGGGATAGACAGATTTGTAGACAGACAAAGGAGAATCCATTGATGTTTTGTACTTGGATTTTCAGAAGGCCTTTGACAAGTTGCCACACATGAAGGTGCTTAACAAGCTACGAGTCCATGGTATTACAGTAAAGATTCCAGCATGGACAAAGCTGTGGTTGATTGGCAACAGTCAAAGAGTAGGAATAAAGGGAGCTTTTTCTGGTTGTCTGCCAGTGGCTTGTGGGTTCCATAGGGGTCTGTGTTGAGATAGATTCTTTTCATGTTACGTCAATGATTTGGATAATGGAATTAATGGCTTTGCTGCCAAGTTTGCAGATTGAATGAAGATAGGTGAAGAAGCAGGAGGAACAGAGGATATTTCCTATGGTGGGAAAGTGAACACAGCCTCAGAATAGAGAGGCATCCTTTTAGAACAGAGATGAGGAGGAATTTCTTTAGCCAGAGGGTGATGAAACTGTGAAATTCATTGCCACAGGCAACTATGAATGTTTATTGTCTATGTAAATTTATTGCAGAGGGAGATAGATTCTTGATTAGACAGGGCTTGAAGGAATAGGGACCAAATCTGCTGCAAGATCTTATGGTCTTTTGGTCTACTATAGCACAGAAACAGTCCCTCTGTCCCACCTAGTTCATGCCGAACTATTAATCTGCTTAGTTCCATCAACCTGTAACCAGACCGTAACTCTCTATAACCCTCCTATCTACATACCTATCCAAATTTCCCTTAAATATTGAAATCAATCCTTCATCCACCACTTTCATAGGCAGCTCATTCCACACTCCCACCATCCTTTCCCCCTATGTTCCATAGAAACATAGAAAAACTACAGCACAATACAGGCCCTTCGGCCCAGAATGCTATGCCAAACATGTACTTACTTTAGAAATTACTTAGCATTACCAATAGCCCCCTATTTTTCTAAGTTCCATGTACCTATCCAGGAGTCTCTTAAAAGACCCTATTGTATCTGCCTCCACCACCATTGCCAGTACCCTATTCCACGTACTCTTCACTCTCTGCGTAAAAACTTACCCTTGATACCTCCTCTTTACCTACTTCCAAGCACCTTAAAGCTGTGCCCTCTCATGCTAGCCATTTCAGCCCTGGGAAAAAACCTTTGACAATCCACATGATCAATGCCTTTCATCATCTTATACACCTCTATCAGGTCACCTCTCTCTCTTTAAACATTTCACCTTTTACCCTTAACCAATGACCTCTAGTTATTGATTCACCAAAGCTCAGTGGAAAACACTTCTCACTGCATCTTGACACATGTGACATTAATAATATTAATGAAAAAAATAATCGAAATAATACAGGTTGAGTACCTCTTATCTGAAAATCCAAAATCCAAAATATTCCAAAATCTGAAATTTTTTTGAGCGCTGATGTAATGTTAAAAGTGGACAATTTCACAAAGTGCTGGGAAGGTGCACAGGCCATGCACTGGTCTCTCTGCACCACAGACAATTCTGAGAACTGACCTCACGTATGTAATGAACAGAATTAAAAAAAAGAAAAACTGCATAAAGTGAAAAATAAAGATCATCACTATGTATGGAAAAAGTGGATTTGTTAGTGTTGAAGTGAACATTTGCTGCTTAACGATATGTTGATCATGAAACAAGCAAAGATCTATCAAAAAAACTGAAAATTGAAGTTAATTGTGAATATTCAGCAGGCTAGTGTCAGAAATTTAAGAAAAGATATGGATGGTAGGGGTACGGGGGCAGGTCAATGGCACTAGGCAGTTTAAATGGTTCAGCACAGACTAGGTAGGAAATTGCTACTACAATGTAGTTTTCTATGACTATATTAAAATATCACAGTGTCTGCTCATCATGAAGCAGCAGAGAAATGTATTGATAAGTTTGCCAACAACATCGCTGATGAAATTCTAACAGCAGAATAAGTCTACAATGCTGATTGTTTTTATACCTTACATAAAACCTAAATAAAACTAAAATACAAATACAGTGTATGTAACTTTTTAATCTAAACATGGCATTGTAGGTGGAGACTGAAAGCCTGACATTGCTGGTGTTCAATAGCTGAACAAGTGTAAGACAAAGACTACTTACTGGTAGCACATAAATTCAGAGACAGATATTATAGTGATCTCAAGCTATCTCAGGATATATTCCAAAATTAAAAAAATCCAAAATCCAAAACACTTCTGGCCCCGAACATTTCAGATAAGGAGTATTCAAATATAATAAAGCATCCCCTACACTGGTTACTTACCATTTGGACATGTGGGAGGAAACCTTAGCACTTGTAATTCCACACATTTATATGGAGAACATGAAAGTTCCATTTATTCAGCACGGAAATCAGTGTTGAACTTGGCCCATTGGAACTGTGGAAAACAGCAGTACTAACTGCTGCTCTACACCTCCAAGCTAATGTACAGAAATACAGCACGGGGAACATATACTCCCAAATCACAGGCTTATCTGCACGCCTTCAAGGAGACATTTCAAAAACACAAAGGGAATGAATTAAATGTGAGCCTTGCCTGCGACAGACCTGCACTATTCAGGCCTGTTCATCTTCCATGTTTGCCTCAAAGCCAATTGCTTTACTCTCGTAAACAATTTCAGTTACTAATTCTTAAAATACGTGAATCAAGAACAGTGCTGAGATGGAATCAGGCAATTAGCTCAGTGTAAACACAAGGGATTCTGTAGATACTGGAAATCCAGAGCAAAGCAACATCGGCACAGTGGTAAGCACAGCACTTTACAATACTGATAGCCCGGGTTCAGTTCCCACCCCTGCCTGAAAGGAGCTTATATGTACTCCCCGTGACAGCATGCCTCTCCTCCGGGTGCTCCAGTTTTCTAGACAGTCCAGACACGTGCTGCTTGGTAGGTTAAGTGGTCATTGTAAATTGTCTTGAGATTAGGCTAGGGTTAAATTGTGGGAATGCTGGGCATATTCTGTGCTGTGTTTCAATAAATAAATGGATAAAAATGCTGAGGAACTCAACAAGTCAGGCAGCATCAATGGAGACAAATGAAGAGTCAATAGTTCAGGCTGGGATTCTTCCTCAGGATTGGAAAGGAAGGGGGAAGAAGCCAGAACAAGAAGGTGTGGGGAGAGGAAAGACCACAGGCTAGAAGGTGATAGATGCAACTAGTTGAAGGGAAAATTTAAGATCTTGTTTACATGACACTGGAACATATGAAATACTTTGTTAATTCAATGCTATAAACAGAAATCAATGTTAATGGTGAAGCCTTAGGACTATATCACTGACCAAACTGGAACAAAGCTGATGACTCACTCTCATCTTGGTGAGCAAGGTGAAGTTGTATGGAAGTGCACACAATGTCGAGTCTTGTTTTGATGCTGAAGAGTTTTAGCCGGTAAATTAGTCTCTAGATTCAAGCAGCTCCTACCCTTGACTTTGATGTGAATATACACACACTAAATCTCACTTCCCACAGACAAACTGAAGAAAAGTGGATGAGCGTTTCAATTGCTCTTTGAGATAGTTCAGGTGCATTTTTTTTCAGAATGGAAAGAGCCAGACTTAATCAAAAGGTCCTGGTGTTACACTAATCTCTTAAAACAGAGTCAAGAACAATGTTGATTGGCTTTGAATTTTAGAGTTCACAGTAACCTTGGCCTTTATTACAAGTCTAAGAGTCCTCATCCAGCATTTTGACAGTGATATACTGAGGACATACAGAAAACAAGGAGGGTTATGCTTTCTCTCATCCCTCCTTATCTTACTGGGGATTACCTTTCTAATCCCAAAATACTTCAATAGAAAAAAATATTGAATTTCCTAAACGAAAAGGTAGAAGAGGTGGATGATTAAAAAATGTAGAACTATGTGGGTGGGCAAGGATCAGATTGATCTCAGAGTAGGTTAAAGAGTCAGCACGATATTGTGGGCCAAAGGGCCTGTACTGTGTTATACTTAATAGTTATTCACAGAGGCTGGGTTAGCAGGATGGAAATAGCTCTCTACCAAAGGAGGTGTAAGGCACTCCCTCCCTCCAGCAAACCTGCACATCACCCTTGGGCAAGGTGCGGCATCTGCTTAGCCTCTGATCAGGGTCATGTGAAGCCGTGGAAGCAGCTGGTTTTGCACCCGCTGGCGCTGGGGTCACCTGCCTTGTAAAGACGCTGGCAAGAAGAAGGCAATGGCAAACCACTTCCGTAGAAAAATGTGCCAGGACAGTCATGGGCAAAAGACGAACATCACCTACAGTATGTCATAAGACGAGGCACATAGTGATGATGATGACGATGCAGAGGCCACTTTATTAGGTACATCTGTACACCTATTCTTTAATGTGAATGTCTGATCAGCCAATCATGTGGCAGCAAGCCAATGCATAAAACCATGCAGACATGGTCAAGCAGTTCAGTTCTTCAGACCAAATATCAGAATGGGGAGGAAATGTGACCTAAGTGACTTTGACTATGGAATGATTGTTGGTACCAGATGGGGCAGTTTGAGTATCTCAGAAACCATTGATCTCCTGGGATTTTCATGTACAACAGTCTCTAGAGTAGGGGTTCCCAACCTGGGGCTACAGACCCCTTGCTTAATGGCATTGGTGAATAGTATAAAAAAGGTTGGAGACCCCAGCTCTGGAGTTTACAGGAAGTGAAGCAAAAACATAAAACATCCAGTAAGCAACAGTTCTGTGGGTGAAAATGCCTCGTTAATGAGAGACATCAGAGGAGAATGGCCACACTAGTTCAAGCTGACAGGAAGACTGAAATAACCACATGTTCCAATCGTGGTGTGCAGAAGAACATCTTTGAACACACAAGACATTGGATAGGCTACAGCAGCAGAAGACCATGAGCATGTATTCAGTGTGCACTTTGTTAGGTACAGAAAGTACCTAATAATGTGGCCACTGAGCTCATAATCTAAGTTCTAAGACCTGAAATCTGCTGGAGGAGATTTTTTTGTTTTGCGATGCACCAAAGGCCAAGGAAAGAATAGGTTGATAAACTTACTATGTGCTTACGCAATTAAGGTCACAATGAAACATCATGTTACTTTGGCCAATATGAGGAGAATATCACAGCCAGGGTTGTTTTTCAAAAAAGAAAAGATCATTTTTTAAGCACCACACAAAAAATGCTGCAGGAACTCAGTAGGCCAGGCAGCATCTACAGAAAAGAGTAAACACTCGCCATTTCTGACCAGAACCTCATCAAGACTGGAGAAAAATGATGAGAAGTCAGCAGGTGGATTGAGGGGAGGAAGAAGTACAAGGTGGTAGCTGAAACTGGGAGGGGGAGGGGTGAAGTAAAGAACTTAGAATTCAATTGGTGAAAGAGATAAAGGGCTGGAAAAGGGGGAATCTCAGAGACAACGGAAGAAAGCGTAAGGGGAAGAACACCAGAGGGAGGTGATGGGCAGGTAAGGATATAAAGTGAGAGAGGGAAATGGGAATGGTGAAGGAGGGTGGGGGGGGGGGGGCGCTGTCCATTACCAGAAATGTGAGAAATCGATGGTCATGCCAACAGGTTAAAGGCTGCCCAGATGGAATACAAGGTGCTGTTCCTCCAACCTGAGTGTGGCTTCATCACAGCAGTAGAGGAGGCCATGGACTGATATGTCGGAATGGGAATGGGAAGTAAAATTAAAATGGCTCGCTTTTTCTGGCAGATAGAGAGTAGGTGCTCGGTGAAGCAGTCTCCCAATCTACGTCAGGTCTCACCGATATACAGGAAGCTACACCGGGAGCACCAGATACAGTAGATGACTCCACAGACACACAGGTGAAATGTCGCCTCAGACTGCAAAGATTGTCTTTCAGTCAGTGTGAGAGTTGTATTTTCTCAGTGTCACTGCGTGGGTATGCGATGTTCCTTGCATTGTTTACACTTTTATGTCTAATTGTTTGTCTTTGCAGTAGCTCTGAGGTTTCACTTTGTGTTGCAGCTGTCTCATTTGGGATCATGGGGATTGTTAAGCTCGCATTGTGTTTATTACTTTTATTCAATTTGTGGTAATCAAGTTAGCATGGGATTTTCAATGTCTTGCATTATAGTTGTTATCTTTGCAGGTTATTGCTTTTGGACAACAGGCTGTCTGATTGGTCCAGAATTCCTGCATGTTCTGGGGTGTATCTCAGGGGGGCATGCCAACCTCTCTTTGCTCGGTCGTTGTGGGTCCTTGTGTCTTGAAACTTTGACCGAGTTCTGTGCATCATGATTGATTCACATTCTTCAAGATTCTGAACAGCTTGTCTGAGTTCCTGTTAGTTTAGCTGGTTAATTTCTGTCATAAATCTTTCACTTCGTTTGAACTGACTATGTCTCTGTAATTCCTGCGCTTGAGTTCGCTAGTGGCCCTGACAGAGGAGCATGGATGATTGTACTTCCACATCAATGGAGAATGAAGATCGGCGGTGGGAGGTAAGAACATTGTTAGGGGGAGGAGGAACCGATCTGATGAGCTGAACTAGTCAGAGGAGGAATCAACCAACTGAGTTATCGTCCAGGAAGGTGTTAACCTGGAGACACAGGAGACTGCAGATGCTGGAAATTGAAGCAACACAAACTGCAGCAGCAACTTAACAGCTCAGGCAGCATCTATGAGGGAAAATGACGGTTCACATTTTAGCTCCAGTCCCTTCATCTGGCATGGAAAACTGAGGGGAGAAATCACCTCAAAGAAAAAGGTGGAGGGAAGGGATGGAGCAAGGGACAGGTGGGATCCAGGCGAGGGGAGGTATTGAAGCTGGCAAGTAGATGGAGAAGGGGGAGAGTGGGAATGGTGTCAGGTGGTGGAATTGATGCAGGGCTGAAGACAATGATATCTGCAAGGAGGGGACAGAGGTGCATGGAGTGAAAAGAGGGAGGTTGGAAGGACAGAATGGAACCCTGGAGGAGGGGAACCAGTGGAGAGGATGAAACGGTGGAGGAGGACAAAGAGACATGGTGATGGGAGACATGGTGTTGATCTAGGGAGGCTTGCCTGTCATTTGAAAGGTCACTGGTTCCTCAACAACAATTTGTTGTTTGGTCTGAAGGCATGAATTGGCTCAGATTAGATTTCCTGCGCTGAACTGTGTGGGTGAAACAGATGTGCATCTTTGAATGATTCATGGTCGGCCTTCTCTGTAACAGCTCTTTGTCCCATATTTATTTAATTATTTTGAATTTACATTCACGTGTTGGGATTTGAACATTCAGTCTAAAGATAGACATGAGCAATTGACAAACTGCTGGAGGAACTCTGCGGGCCCTGCAGCATCTGTGGGGGCAGAGGGATAGCTAACGTTTTGGGTCGAGACCCTACATCAGAACTCATTCTGAAATGCTGATTGTTCATTTCCCTCCACAGACACTGCCTGACCCTCTGAGTTCCTCCAGCAGATTGATTTTTTTCCCCAGATCTCATCATCTGTGGTCTGTTATTTCTCTAAGCCCAGACTGCTGGATGCTCCAGTAATTAACTTTTGCATCAATCTCTCACCTGCCCGCCACACCCCGCCCCCCAGGTGGCACATGGCAATGAAACAAAATGGCTTTAGCTTTTCAGAAGAGACAGCCCAACCCAGGCAATTGGATTTGTGCCAACTCGTTCAGTTCCTCCCATTTCTCCACTTGTGTAATTTTTTAAAGAAATTTAGAGATACAGCCCGAAACAGGCCCATCTGGCCCAACAAACCATACTGCAGAGCAACCCACCTATTTAACATCTGCCTAATCACAGGAGAACTGACAATGATCAATTAGCCGACTAACCAGTGCATCTTTGAACTGTAGCAGGAAACCGGAACATTTAGAGGAAACCCATGCGTTCACAGTGTGAACACACAGACAGAGTGGGAATTGAACTCCAAACCGTGGAACTCTCCTACTGTGGCACTCTTTCACTGCATCACCAGAGTTCCCTTCTTTTTCAAGCATTCATCCAATTCTTTTTAAAACATCTGTCTCACACACTTATAGGTAGTGCATTACATTGTCACAACTACGGATTCAGCAGCGCAGTAGATACAGCAATTGCGCTTGTGAATTTGCACATGTCAGCTAATTATTATTTAATCATAATAGTTTTTAACTCCATACTTGTCGTTGTAGTGCTTGCCGAGGCTTGGACAGAGCACAGCAACACTTTGCTGCCTGTTTGCTTTCAGCCTTCCCTGAGAAATTAGACTCCTGAGTCAACTGACTCTGAAGACTAGCGATATTCATTTAATGTTTAGATTTTCTTTTCAGTCGCAGTGTAGGCTTCGTTTTCCATTGGAGAGTTTTAGTTAACGGCCCTATTTAGCCAAGCGTTTATTGTTTATTTTCCCTTTAACACTGTTCGCATTAAAGTTTGTGAACTATCAATCTGCTTCAGTGTCTCTCACCCCACACTTGGGCCATATCCAGACCCAGTTACATACATATCCAAATCACCCATTGCGAACAGAAGGTTCATCCCTTTCATCACTTGTTCTGCTGCCCATAATCATTGCTTTCCACGTTGTCATCCTTTCACCATTGGAAGCAGATTCTTTTCTCTCTGAAGCAGTGATTTAAAATGCAGAACATTTAACAGTATAATACAGTTTGGACCCTTCATCCTGCAATGTTTTTCTCCTATGTAAAACTACTTGACAATCTATCTAACCCTTCCCTCCTACAAACCCCATAACTTTTTCATTTTTCTTACATCTATGCCTGTCTAAGAAATTCTGAAATGATACCATTGCAGCAGCCTCCACCACCACTCCCAGCAAAGCATTCAGTTACTTTCCTCTCTCTCTCTCTCTGAGAAAAATCTATCTTTAATATCTCCCCGAAATTTCTCTCCATTTGCCTGAAATGGAAGTCACCTGGTATTTGCCACTATAGCCCTGGGAAAAACATGCTGGTTATCTACTCTATCTATACCTCTCATAAACCAATCCACCTCTATCAAGTCACCTTCATCTTTCAACACTCCAGAGAGAATTCTCCACCTTGCACAGCCTTCCCTCCTATCCTGCACAGGAATGGAAAAAGTTGCAGAAAGTCGTACACTCTGCCAGCTCCATCATGGACACTAGCTGCCCCAGCATTGAGGATGCCTTCAAAAGATATCAGGGAGGAGGTAAAGGAACCAGAAGCACTCACTCAATGCTTCAGGAACAGCTTCTTCCCCTCTGCCATCAGATGTCTGAATGGATAATGAACCCATGTACTCTACTTCATTAACAAGAGAAAATCTGCAGATGCCGGAAATCCAAGCAACACACACAAAATGCTGGAGGAACTCAGCAGGCCAGGCAGCATCTATGGAAAAAGTACAGTCGACATTTCAGGCCGAAACCCTTTGGTAAGACAGCTGAGTCCTGCCGAAGAGTCTTTGCCCAAAATGTCGACTGTACTTTTTTTTATAGATGCTGCCTGGCCTGCCGAGCTCCTCCAGCATTTTGTGTGTGTACACTACTTCAGTATTTATTTTTCTTTCTTTTGAACTCTTCTTTAGCACTAATTACTTAATTTATTTTTAATGTATATTTAATGTAATTTATAGATTTTGAAATTATTATGTATGGGCTGTGTACTGCTACTACAAAACAAAATAATATCACAAAATATGTTAATGATATTAAACCTGATCCTGATTTTGATTTGTCACATGTATGACATGTTGTCTAATCCAGGCGGCATCCTGGTAAATCTGCTCTGCACCATCTCTAAAGCTTCCACATCCTTCCTATAATGAGTCAACTAGAATTGAACACAATGAATTGAACTCCAAATGCGGTCTAAACTGAGTTTTGAAAGAATGTAAAATTGCCTCATAGTCCATGAACTTTTTCTCGAGACTAATGAAGGACAGCACACCATACACCTTTTTAAAAACCCTATCAACTTACATGGTCACTTTGAGGGATCCATGGATCTGGACTCCAAGATCCATCTGCTAAGAAATTGAACTATGTCTGTCAAATTTCCTATTCTTCTTGTTATCTCACCCTTGTTTGTGGGTTATTGCTATCCACAGACTACCTGTCAAGTTTTCTATCATAGAATCTCAGCTGCACTTCCAAAACAACTTCATCTGCCGCTCATTGCATTTCTTTTTGTTTGTCTGTAAACTCTAGTGAGTTGTACATGAAAATTCCAGGAGGTCATCAGCTTCAGAGATACTCAAACCACCCTGTATGGCACCACAATCATTCCACAGTCAAAGCCTCTTTGGATCACACTTCTTCCCCATTCTGATATTTGATCTGAACAACAACTGAACCTCTTGACCATGTCTGCATGTTTTTATACATTGTGTTGCTGCCACATGACTCAGTGAGTAGATATTTGCATTCACGAGCAGGTGTACCGTTTTACCTAATAACATGGCCACTGATTGTATATAAAATGTATTACATATGCCAATATAACCAGCATGTGGTTCCATATTAATCCATAAAGTCATTTTCTCCCTTTTTGTCTTATTTTCCTCCAGCTTCTTCCAGACCTGATTGCCTATTCCTTCCAGAAACCCCCATCATCTTTCTCTTTCCAAGATCACAAAACACACAGTCTCTATACCACTTCTTCCATTATTTTGTTATCCATGATCTCCCTCCTTCAACATCTCCCCTCTGAAACCTTTTACTTCCCATCATCTCTTTCCCGATATTAATTCTCATCCCTCCCTTGTCATGCTACAAAAGACTTCTATGTATCTACATGCAAACATCTACAAGGTTGTAACTTGGAACTCCCTCTGTCAAATGGAAACTGATGTTAAACCACGTGTGGATTTCTGATCTGAGAGTGATCAAATTTTATGTTAAAGAATATGGGAAAAATGCAAATATATACAGTTACATACCAGAGAAGTCATGTTCCTATTGAATAATGAGAATAGTTCCTGTTCTAATACTTCTAACATCAGCAACTCTACAGAATTCCAAATGCCTCTGAGGTGTTGCAAGTTCATAGCTCTCTGAAAGTGTCAACACCAGTGTATAGAGTAGTAATGAAGCTATAAAGCATATTTGTCTTAATTGGTGCAGGAAAAAGTTGGGCAAGTCATTTTGCAGTTGTATAAAGCTTTGGTTAAACCATATCCAGAGAACTGTGCAAAGTTCAGGATATCACATTATAGGAAAAATGAGGAGGCTTTGGAAAGGATACAGAGGATGCAAAAGTCGCAGACAAAGTGTGGTGCAGGTAAACAATAAAGACAAAATCACAATGAGGTAGATTGTGAGGCCAAGAGCTCATCTTATCCGACAAGTGGTCTGGCCAAGAGTCTGATAACAGACCTTGAGCCTGGAGAAAGGGCTTTCAGGTTTTTGTATCTTCTATCCTATGGAAAGTAGAGATGAGAGAATGTAACATCTTAGGTTTCTTTGGCTACTTTGCTGAGGCATGATAAGTTTAGTCAGAACCCAAAGAGGGGACTCTGTATGTACTAGTCCTTCTCAGGAAATATTTACAAAGATATGTTGTTTTCTTTTCAGCACTAAAGACTGAGGGGCAACTTGATAGAAATATATAAAATCATGGGAGGCATAGAGAAGGTAGAAACTCAGGGTCTTTTTCCCTAAGCTAGAAATGTAAATTCTAGGGGCAAAAGCTAAAAGCTTAAAGTGGATGGGGGGGGGGGGGGGAGTTTAAACAAGACGTTCAAGTTAATTTTTCTCGCATATGGAGATTTGGAGGTACCTGGATCGTCTCTTCCATTCAATAAGATCATGACTTAGCTGAGTGTAATTCAACTCTGCATTTACCTGACACCCTGTAACCTTTCACCTCTTAATTATCAAGAATGTAGCCACCTCTGCCTTTAAAATGTTCAGATGATATAATTTTTCTGCCCTTTGAGGAAGAAAATGCAAAAGACACACAGCCCTCTGGGAGAGAAAATAAAAATATCTAATTATTTTTGGTAAATGAGAGATTAGCCATAAGACCATAAGACATCGGAGCAGAGTTAGGCATCTCCATGCTTCTCAACCCCATGCTTCTGTCTTCTCCCCATAACCTCTGATGTCCTGACTAATCAAGAACCTATCAAACAGTGCTTTAAATATACCCAATGACTTGGCCTCTGCAGCTATCTGTAGCAATGAATTCCACAGATTCACTCCTCTGCTAAAGAAATTTCTCCAAATCTTTGTTCTAAAGGGACGACCTTGTATTCTGATCTGTGCCCTCTAGTCCTTGACTCCTTTACTATAGGAAAGCTTCTCTGCACGCCCATGCTGTCTAAGCTTTTCAGTTTTCAGTAGGTTTCAATGAGATCCCCTCTCATTCTTCTAAACTCCAGCAAGTACAGGACCGGAGCCATTTAAAACTCCTCACATCTTAACCCTTTCAGTTCTGATCATTCTCTTGAATCTATTCTGGACCCTCGCCAATGCCAACACATCTTTTCCTAGGTAAGGGACCCAAAATTGCTCATCCTATTCCAATTGAAGCCTGATCAATGCCTTAAAAAGACTCAGCATTGTATTTTTGCATTTTTGTGTTGGGAGACTGAAGAAGATGACACCAGTGAGTAACACGACTGAAGGCAACATCCTTCGGACAATTCACAAAATTACTTCATTTACTTATTCTTCTTCTTTCAAACATGTTACTGCTATGTTTGGAACCAGTGATTTTCATTTTGATGCTGTGTTTTTGGGCTGACTGAACAATATGGCACTTTGTTGCTTCTGAGTGAATTCGGTGAGGCTTGGTGTGAAGTGTACAGCCTCTCTCTCTCTCTCTCTCTCTCTCTCTCTCCTTGGGTCTTGGGCAAGGTTCAAATGGCATGGCTTATGGATTGGACTCTGTAGTTCAGGTCATGATGTGTTTCTAGTTTCTGTTTACTCCTTTTTTATTGCAATTTTGTGCAATTTTGATTGGTGTGGATTGGCTCTGTAGCCTGCAGTCACAAATGAAACAGCACAAAATTGAACTGAACGGAACTAAACTGAAGATACCTAGACTGTGGTTCGATGTTTCATATTCTGTGCTTTTCACTCTTTTTTGCCATCTGCATGATTTGTACTTTTTTATGCATGTTGGGGCTTTGATATTCTTCCTTGAACAGGTTCCATGGTTTTCTTTGTTTAATGGCTGTTTGTGGGAAGATGAATCTCAGGATTGTATACTACTTATATACTTTGATAATAAATGAACTGAGAATCTTTGAATACACTCTAGTCCTCTCGAAATGAATGTTGACCTTACACGACTTAACTTTGATGCCTTAGTTTTGAATGGTTCTTGAATCTCCCTTGAGAAGAAACATCCTCTTCAACTATCAAGATCTCTCAGGATCTTACATATCTTATATGTTTATGTGCTGATGAAATCACATCTCCCCAAATAAACGATGCCGAGAGAATTATTGCAAATGCATTGCCTCTGAACTGAGATTATGACCCATTAACAAGCTAACATGGTGCTACCTTAACACTATTTCTGGAACAGACCCAAATCCAAGAAAGACTGACAAATGGCAATGGATGCACTGTGACAAGTTGGCTGCAGATCATCTTTCTGTACAACAAATGCCTGCAGAGGGAAGATATGATGGAGTACATCAGTCTCCAAACAACATAGCAATAAAAAAGAGACTTCAGTATATTAAAGCTATATTTCAGATCGCTAAACAGAGGTGATTTCCAACACAGTTGTTTGAGGATGGTGCCAGAGCTTTGTGACATGCACGGTGTGCTAAGCAGGATCCCTGGATTGTCAGTGGGGATGTTTGAGCAGAGCAATCGAGTCTTCAGGTCAGGAGACCCCAATTTAGCAGTCTCTTGGGGGCTGAGGTGAACGGTATTGCAATAAGATGGAACAATACAAACCTTGAAAGCACATTCCAGCAGGCTCAAGAACAGCTTCTGCCACACTAATATAAGGTTATAAAGTATTTCCCTTGTACAATAAATTGGAATCTTCACAATTTACCTTGTTAAGGCCTTGCACCTTATTGTTTACCTGCACCGCGCTTTCTCTGTGGCTGCCACACTCTGAATGGGGTTCAGAGGGAAATGGGTCAGCCATGATGAGATGGCGGAGAAGACTCGATGGGCCGAACGGTATAATTCTGTTGCAATGTCTTTATTGTTGTTGTTTTTACCATGTTCTACCTTACTGCACTGTGCAATAGAACATTAGTAAAATATTACAGCATAGTACAGGCCCTTCTCCCCATCATGTGCTGACCCTTTAACCTAACCTAATATCAATCCAACCCTTCCTTATCAAATAGCCCTCCATTTTCCTATAATCCATATACCTACCTCTTAAATGTTGGCAATGTATCTGCCTCTACAACCACTCTTAACAGCATGTTCCACACACCCGCCACTCTCTGCATCAAAAACACACCTCTGACATCACCCTGTATTTTCCCTCTTGTTTTAGTCACTTCCCCACTGGGAAAAGGTCTCAGGCTATCCACTCAATCACTGTATCTGGATAATGCACTGAAAACTGAGTGTCTCTGTATCCTCAGAAAAGATTGCCAACCCACAGGACTCATACTGCTCTCAGGCACTGCCTGAACATCATGTATAGTGCAGTAATTAGTCCTCCTGCTCCTTCGTCTTGGGTTCAATCCTGACCTTGGGTCCTGACTATGTGGAGTCTGGCCATTCTCACTTTCATCTCATGGTTTCCCCATTGTAGTTAAATTCATCATCAGCATCATTATATGCTGTCTAACATGACATGGGCGATTGTGGTCTCCTTGGCAATTTTTTCTATAGAACACAAGCAATTTTGGCTGATAACAACCTGCAAAGGTACATAAATACTATTGATAACCCATGGGTGAAATTGACTCTTAAAATATGGAAAACAACTATAAAAGAATATAATCTAGATGGAGATATTGCAATTCTTAAATGGTGTGCATATGACTCCGATTTTACACCAAATAAATTGGATGCTAGATTTCAGGACTGGACAGCTAAAGGAATAACAGTTCTTTGCAACATAATGAAAGAAGGAACACTGTTCAGTTTTGAAATGCTTAAAGAGAAACACTTACTAGAAAAACAAGATTTTTATCGGTATTTACAGATGCGACAATATGTTAATAAGACACTTAAAAATGTAACCAAGGCAAATACATGCTTGACAGAGCTCTTTAGAAAAGCATATAATTCAGATAATGGTAGTAGAATCATTTCAAGCATGTATAAGGGGTTGTCAAATCTTAAAACACATTCGACTTCATATATTAAAACAAAATGGGAGAAGGAAGGAGGGATAATTATATCTGAGGAAGAATGGACAACAATATGGAGTTATCAATGGAAGTGTACCAGTTCACAGAAATGGAGGGAGTTTGGATGGAAAAACTTGATAAGATATTTTTTTACAGAAATCCCATTATGATAGTAACCTCCCTGTTTGCTGGAGAAATTGTGGAAATCAAAATGCAAATTATTATCATATTTTTTGGGACTGCCCTGTTATCAAAAACTATTGGAGGGGGATACACAATGCCCTACAAGACATCTTTAAATGTGAAATTCCCTTAGAGAGTAAGATCAAATATTTTGGATATATACCTCAAGAATGGTTGAAAAGAGATACATATTTAATGAATATACTGTTGGTGGCTGGTAAAAAGACTCTTACTAGGAAATGGTTATCACAGGAGAGCCCAACTTTAAATACATGGATAGAAATTACAATGGGCATTTACAAAATGGAGAAGATAACAGCATCTGTTAATCATAAGCTGGAACAATTTGATTCATACTGGGAAAAATAGTTTAACCTCATAATGCCTCATAGGCCTGATTTTATTCTCACAAATCAATAAATCTGTTGTTAAAAAAAAGATCACTCCCTACTTGTACATAGTTCTTTCCTTTTGCTTGTTTTTTTCTTTCCACTCTTTTCTATAAGTGTATACCCCAGATAAATACTTTGTGGAAATTTTGTGATATATATGATTATATGATATATATGTACAATGTCTGAAATACATCTTATGGAAATGTTTGTTTGATGAACTTCAATAAAAAAATAAATTACAAAAAAAAAGTGGTTTGCCATTACCTTCTTCTGGGCAATATCCTTACAAGACGGATGACCCCAGCCATTATAAATGCTCTTCATGGATTTCAGGGGTAGCATAACCAAGGCGTGATATGTACCAGCTGTTAAAATGGCCATTCACCCCCTACTCCCATGCCTTCACATGACCCTGATCGGGGGGAATAAGCAGATGCTACACCTTGCCCAATACTAAGGTGCACGGCCATAACAAGGTAGTGTGTGAGGTCAAGAGTCCATCTTGCTGTACTAGGAGACCATTTCATAATGCTATGACAAAAAGATACAAGCTGTCATTGAGCCTGGTGATGCATGTTTTCAGGCTTTTCAAACTTCTGCCTGATGAGAGAATGTCCCAGGAGAGTGGGATCTTTGATTATGCTGGCTGTTTTACCAAGGCAGCAAGCACTGCAGAGAGGAGACTGGTTCCTGTGATATGCTGAGCTGTATCCACAACTCTCTGCAGTTTCCTGGGCAGGACGGTTGCCATACCAAACCATAATGCATCTGGATTATTGTTGATTTATTCTTGTCACCCTCTTCTCATTGTCACCGTCAGGAAGGAGGTAAGCAGCCTGAAGGCACATACTCAGCGATTCAGGAATCGTTTCTTCCCTCTGCAATACGATTCCTAACTGGACATTGAACCCATGAACACCACCTCCTTTTATTATTTCTGATCTTGCACTATTTTTAATCTAATTAATATACATATATACTTACTGTAATTGATTTACTTATTTACTTTTTTCACTCTATATTATCATGAATTGCATTGTACTGCTGCTGCTGCTAAGTTAACAATTTTCATGAAACAAGTCGGTGATTATGAAGCTGATTCTGATTCTGATTTTATATTTGCTCAGTTTATTGTCTTCTGTTCTCTCATTGAATACTCTGGTGGGACAGTCTTTCATTAATTCTGTTATAATTATTATTCTATAGATTTGTTGAATATGCCCAAAAGAACATAAATCTCAGGGTGTTCATGCTGACATATATGTACTTTGATAATAAATTTACTTTGAACATTGAGCTTAGGATGTTTTGTATGGTGCATCAATAAAAATTAGTAGGGGTCAAAGAGCACATGCCTGAGGAAGTAGTGGCACTGGTGCATGTTCTTGGCTATGGCATTTGTTATACCAGGGCAAATTATTGATGAGGTTCACTCCTGGAAACATTAACTTCAGCACCATTGACACTTCAGTTTCCTCAGAAATGGCAATGATGTAGTGGTAGTACGTTGATGGGTTAATTGGTAATTGCCCTCAAGTGTAGATGAGGCTGGCATACTCTGAATGACATACTTCCTTGTCATTAGCAAACATAGAACTATGATGCATTGCACTGATAAGTATCTTTGGTCCTTTTATTAGTGTTTCTTTTTTTAATTTCCAGGGTTTTACATGGATTTTGCAAAATAGTTTGGCCTGGATGACGATGGTCTTTGATGATGGATGCTGCTTTCTTGTGGCAGTGCTCCTTACACTGTGAAGGGCTTTGCCTGTGATGCACTGGGCTGTATCCATCACTTTCTGCAGACTTTTCCATTCCCGGGCATTGGTGTTTTCATACCGGACTGTGCTGTAACCAGTTAGAATACTCTCTACTGTGCATCCATAAAGTTTGTCAAAGCTTTCTGTTAAATGCTGAAAGAATGCAAACTTCTAAGAAAGTAGGGGTGCTGTTCTGCCTTCTTTGTGTTGCCATTTAAATGCTGGCCTCAGGACAGATCCTCTGAAATGATAACATCAAGGAATTTAAAGCTACTGGCTCTCTCCATCTCCAATCCCTTAATGAGGTCTGGCACATGGACCTTCAATTTCTTCCTCCTGTAGTTAGTATCTTACAACAATACTGAGCCTTCAAGAAAGGTCAAAGTTCAAATTTCGAAATAAATTTATTAGCAATGTACATATTTATTGCCATATCCAACATTGGGATTCATTTTCTTGGAGGCGTTCACAGTCAGTTACGGTGTTATGTTTTGAAACTTCAAAGTAGTAAAGTAATTCAAAGAAAGACATGGAGTCCCAGAATGTGGGATTGACTTTGTCTTAACTTTAAGTGAGGTGCACACTTATCATGTGGTAGTGTGACTACATATGCAATGCACATATTTACGCATATAACCCGTAATGAGTTATGTAAATGGACAAGAATGTTTAATCAAATAAATAAATAAATATATATATATATATATATATATATATATATATATATATATATATATACACACACACTCAACTTAGGAGCTGAATTAGGCCATTCAGCCTATCATGTCTGCTGTGCCATTCCATCATGGCTGATTTATTATCCCTCTCAATCCCATTCTCCTGCCTTTGATGTCTTAACTAATCAAGAGCCTATCAACCTCTACTTTAAATATACCCAATGAATTGCCCTCCACAGCCGCCAGTGGCAAGAACTTCCACAGATCCACCACCCTCTGGCTAAAGAAATTCCTCTTCGTCTTGGTGCTAAATGGACGTCCCTCAATGGAAGATAGAAATAAATATAATCGAATCAGTGAAAAACTACACACAAAGTACTGCTGGGACCACAGTATTTTCTTTTTACTTTGGAGTCTATTGGAGTATCTAGTCTGTAGATGGGTGGTGGGGTGGGGATGCATCTCTGCCAAAGAAGGTGCACACTGCTCCTTCCCTCTACTAGTCTGCGGGGCATCCTTGGGCAAGGTGTAGCACTTGCTTAGCCCCTGATTGGGGTCACTTGAAGCAAGTCATACGAGCAGCTGGTGCGTATCACAAATCCTGGTTATGCGACTGCTGACACCAGGCAGACAATCTCTGAAAAGTATTGATAATGGCTGGGGTCACCCAACTTGTAAGGACACTGCCCAGAAGAAGGCAATAGCAAACCACTTCTTAAGGAAAATCGCCAAGAACAATCATGGTCAAGACGATGATCACCCATGTGAAATGACCGGGCACATAATGATGATGATGACGATAACGATGAGTCTACAGAAAATATTTGGCTGAAAGTTAGAGATACTTTCTGAACACTTGATGGAGATTCAGCGCGATAGCTGTTTTGTGAGGGAGCTTTGCCTTGGGTGAAAGACTGCGTACGGCATTCTGCTTGTGAAGCCAGACCCACTGCCTATAACCTGGCTTCTCTGCCTTAATAGAGTTATCCTTTTTCATCAATCTTGGATTAGGAAGAACCCTGAAACACGTTTAGAAACAAGAGCATCGCTGTTACCAGGCTGTTTTCTTTCATCAGCTCTTCTGTCATTCATTCTGCCTGAGTGCCTCTGACTAATCTGGGAGCCCAAAATGAGTGGCTGATGGATTGCAGTGTCATTTACGAACACGTCTGAATTTGTGGACCTTGAGCTCATTTAAGATAAAAATGAATTTCAATCCCTTTGAAAAGAAAGATGCTTGCAAAATTAAGTCACATTTCTCAGAGGCTAATGTTTTACTGATGTGCTTTAGGCAAACAGATGAATGTGGGGAGGTAATGCTGCTTAATAACCCTTCTCATATTAGTTTGTGGAAAAGTAACAATTTTTAATATCGTCACTGTATAAATTTCATTGGTGTTCAATATAAAGCAAATTACTATGAATTTATTGAGTTATTTTTCTTTCCACTTTAGCTACTTGGGGCCGGGAATCCATGATTAACATTATTATTTACTTAATGTATGCAGATTTGACATCTTTATTCCAGTTGGTTTCAGAATATTTCTATCACCAACATACAAAATGTTTAGGCTACCAGTGAGTCTGAGTTAACGGTTGGGATTCAGGTCATGTGTGATGAGTTTGTTTCTGCCCCGAAGGAGATGTATTGGCATTATGAATGCTCTAATAGTTGAAACCTTGATATGTATTATTGCTTTCTGGCTCAAAAGCTGTTGAGACGGCCCAGGCAATGCTTATGATGGGCTTTAGGCTCTGAATCAAAGTGGTGAGATACAGGGAGCCTTTATGGGTTCAGAAGGGAATGTCAAAGGAGCAACACTCAACTCCATCTCTTTGGTCAACAAAGCACTGCAGCACCTCCACTGTCTGTGGAAATTCGGGTGGGTGACTCTCCCCTACCCACCTATTTAAACCAATTTTTACAGGAGCACCACTGAGATTCTCATGACCCGTTGCATCACCGTCTGGTACGGGAACTGCAAGGCATCTGACTGCAGGTCCCTACAAAGGATTATGAGGACTGCTGAGAAGATCAATGGGGTCCCCCTTCCACCCATTAGAGATATATATCAGGAGCACTATGTATGCAGGGCCCATAGCAACGTCTGTATTGTGTTTGTACAACTACAAAGGCACGCACTCGGAGGTAGTTAACTCGTGTATTCACTTTCCAGACAGAGCAACAAATCAATGCTCATGTGCAAATTATCAGACAATAATTAGTGCTAAGGAATAGAAATAGATCCATATATTACACTTCCTCCCCTTTAGATTAGTGTATCATAAAACTGTATATGTACAAAACATTCAATTACCCTTTAACAGCCCATATTTAAATAAACATGATTTCACTGGGATTGAAAGCAGACACAAGGGTCTGGTGGTCTGTCACTAGAGTGAACTTCTGTCTGTAAAAGTAGTGGTGGAACTTCTTTATTCCCAAAACTAGACTCTCAGTCGACCTGTGCATACTTCTGTTCTGCGCTCGTCAGTGATCTTGAAGCAAACACAATCGGGCGTTCAAATCCACCTTTCATAATGTGTGACAAAGTGGCTCCAATGCCTTAAGAGGATGCATCGCATGCCAGTCTAATGGGCAGGGATGGGTCATAACGGGTGAGCAGGCCAGTCTAATGGGCAGATGGGGGAGCAGTTCATTGGATGTCATTAGTCCCCTTGTTTCCTTGAATGCTCTTTCACAGATTTCTGACCATTCTCACTTTGCTCCTGTCTGCAACCGTGCATTCAATGGATGCAGCACTGCCTCAAGATTTGGAAGAAACCTCTGGTAATAATTTACAAAGCCCAAGTATGACCTGTGTTGTGACACATTTTCTGGTTTGGATGCCTGTAGGACAGCTTCAATCTTCTCTTGTGACTTCTGTAAGCCTTTCTTGACAATACCATGTCCACAATATGAGATTCATTCTTGAAAAACTCACATTTCTCTTTCTTTGCATGCAGAACATACACATTCAGTAAACAATTTATCAAGGTACTGGAGGTGCTCTTCATTATTCTTGCTAATCACAATGATGTCACCAAGGTAACATGGTGTTCCTGGAATATCTTCGAGAACTTGGTCCATTGCTCTTTACCAAATTGCTGGATCTGATGCATCGCCAAAGATGAGACTGATTGGCGTACTTTGGAGACACAACAGACGCATTCCCACGCAGGTCCAACAAAGATTTTCAATGGGAAACCCAGGGTCTATAAAAGAAAGGTACCGCCTAGCGGAGTGATCATCGTGGGAGCAGTCATCGTCGGAGTAGTCTGAGTCAGAGTAGGAAGCTTTGGCTTAAACAGAGCCTCTGCGAGAACAGGTGGAGTCAAGGTAAGTTCATTCCTTATTTCTTATTCAACTCTAGAGAGAATAGGAGGTGTTCTGTACTGGGTGTCAAATGTGGGATTTCCAGGAGACTCCTAGCCTTCTCAATGGTCACATCTGCATCGTGTGTATCAGAATGCAGCTCCTTAGAGATCATGTAAGGGAACTGGAGCTGCAGCTCGATGACCTTTGGCTTGTTAGGGAAAATGAAGCAGTGATAGACACGAGCTACAGGGAGGCAGTCACTGCAAGGCTACAGGAGACAGAGAAATGGGTGACTGTCAGGAGAGGGAAGGGGGAACATCAGATAGTGGAGAGCACCCCTGTGGCCATTCCCTTCAACAGTAAGTACTCCATTTTGGGTACAGATGAGGGTAAGGACCTACCTGGAGGAAGCAACAGCTACCGTGCCTCAGACACTCAGGCTGGCCCTGTGGCTCAGAAAGGTAGGAAACTGAAGAGGATGGCAGCAGTAATAAGGGACTCTACAGTCAGGGGACAGATAGGTGATTCTGTGGATGCAAAAAGAAGCATGGATGATAGTTTGCCTCCAAGGTGCCAAGATGCTTCTGGATGTGTCCACAATATCCTGAAAAGGGAGGGTGAACAGCCAGAAGTTGTAGTACACATTGGTACCAATGACATAGGAAGAAATAAGGAGGAGGTTCTGAAAAAAGAATAAAAAAGAATATAGGGAGTTAAGCAGGACCTCAAGGGTACTAATTTTGGGGTTGCTGCCTGTGACACATGACAGTGAGGACAGGAATAGAATGAGGTGGCAGATAAATGCATGGCTGAAGAATTGGAGCAGGGGGCAGGGATTCAGATTTCGGGATAATTGAGACCTCTTCTGATGCAGATGGTTTGCACTTGGAATCTGAGGGAAACCAATATTCGTGTGGGCAGATTTACTAGAGCTGTAGGGAGTGTTTTAAACTAATATGGCAGGAGGACGGGAACCAGTCTGATAGAGCTGAGGATGAGCCAGCAGGTTAACAAATAGATGATCAGTGTAACATGAGTGTAAGGAAGGACAAGCCAATGACTGGGTACAAATGTAGACAGAGCAAAGAATTAAGTTGTACCACAGAATCAAAACTCAATAGGGCTAAGAATGCACGGCTGAAGGCATTGTATTTAAATACATGTAGCATTCAGAACAAGGTGGCTGAACTCCAGGTACAATTGGAGATTGGTCAGTATGACTTTGTGGGCATCACTGAGTCATGGGTGAAAGAATGCCATAGTTGAGATCTTAACAGCTAAGATATACTTTGTATCAAAAGGACAGGCAGGAAGGCAGAGGTGGTGGTGTGCCTCTGTTGGTAAGAGATGGAATTACATCTTTAGAAAGAGGTGACATAGGGTCAGAGAATGTTGAATCTTTGTGAGTGGAGTTAAGAAATTGCAAGGGTAATTTTTAAAAAAATAGAAATCATGTATATGCCTCCAAATAGTAGCCAAGTTATGGGACTGAGATTGCAAAGGGAGCTGGGAAAGGCATGTAATAAGGGTAATGCCAGCAAAGAGATTGGGAAAATTAGACTGGTGTTGGATTGCAGCAGAGGGAAGATGTTGAATGCCTATGAGATGGGTTTTTAAAGTAGCTTGTGCTTGAGCCTACTCAGAAAAAGGTTATCTTAGATTGGGTGTTGTATAATAATCCAGATCCTATTAGAGAGCTTAACGTAAAGGAACACTTAGGAGGCAGTGATCATAATATGATTGAATTCCTACTCCATTTTGAGAGGAAAAAGAATAACTCATATGTATCTGTATTGCAATGGAATAAAGGGAGTTAAAGAGGCATGAAAAAGGAGCTTGCCCATATGGATTGGGGGAGGAAACTGGCAGCGATCATGACAGATCAGAGAAGGTTGAGTTTTTAGGAATAGTTCACAAGGTGCAGGATAGATATGTCCCAAAGAGGAAGGAATTCTCAATTAGTAGGGGTAGGCAACTGTGGCTGACAAAGGAAGGTAAGGACCATATAAAAGTCAAGGAAAGGATATATAAGGTAGCAAAAGTGAGTGGGAAGTTGGATGATTGGGAAGCTTTTACAATTCAACAAAAGGCAACTAAAAAAGCCATAAGATGAAATATGAGGGCAGACTAGCCAATAATATAAAGCAGGATAGCAAAAGCTTTTTTAATTATATAAAGAGTAAAAGGGAGGTGAGAGTTGATATTGGACCAC
Organism: Hemitrygon akajei; assembly: GCF_048418815.1. Lineage (NCBI taxonomy): Eukaryota > Metazoa > Chordata > Chondrichthyes > Myliobatiformes > Dasyatidae > Hemitrygon > Hemitrygon akajei. Next base: position 34,368,036 of record NC_133138.1, on the reverse strand, counting down.
TGGAAAATTATGCTGGTGAGGTAGCAATGGGGGACAATGAAACTGTAGATGAATGTAATGGGTACATTGCATCTGTCTTTACTGTGGAAGACACTAGCAGTGCGCCAGAGGTTTGTGAGTGTCACAGAGCAGGAGTGAGTGCCATTGCTATTACAAAGGAAAAATGCTAGGCAAACTCAAAGGTCTCAAGGAGGATAAGTCACCTAGAAGTGATGGACTACATCCCAGAGTCCTGGGAGAGGTTGCTGTAGAGATAACGGATGCATTGGTCATAATCTTTCAAGTATCACTTGGTTCTAGCTTGGTCCCAGAGGACTGGAAGATTGCAAATGTTACTCCATTCTTTAAGAATGGAAAAAGGCAAAGGAAAGGAAATTATAGGCCAGTTAGCCTAACCTTCGTGGTTGGGAAAGTGTTGGAGTATATTATTAAGGATGAGGAGACTAATGATAAATGACTAACTTGGAGACTAATGATAAAATAAGTCAAAGTCAACATGGTTTCTGTGAAGGGAAATATTGCCTGACAGATCTGTTAGAGTTCTTCAAGGAAGTAACAAGCAGGGTGGACAAACGAGAGGCAGAGTCTCTCAAAGGAGACTCTGGAGACAAAGGAGAGTCTTTTGCCTTGATTTTGGAAGGCTTTTGATAAAGTGACAATATAACGCTGCTTAACAAGATAAAATCCTACGGCGTTACAGGAAATATCGTGGCTTGGATAGTGGAATGGCTGACTAGCGGATAGCAGGAGACAGCGAATGGGAATAAATTTGCCTTTTCTGGTTGGCTGCCAGTGACTATGTTGTTTTCCTCAGGAGTCAGTATTGGGACCATTGCTTTTCACATTGTTTTTCAATGATTTGGATAATAGAGTTAATGGATTTGTGGCAAAGTTTGTGGATGATATGAAGATAGGTGGAGGGGTAGCTAGTGCTGTGGAAGCAATGCAATTGCAGCAGGATTTAGACAATTAGAAGAATGAGCACAAAAGTGGCAGATGGAATACAGTGTTGGGAAGTGTATGATAATACAGTTTGGTCAAAGGAACAATAGTGTAGACTATTATCTAAATGGGGAGAAGGTTCAAACATCAGAGTTGCAGAGGGATTTATGAGTTCTTGGGCAAGACTCCCAAGTTTAATTTACAGGTTGAGTCTGTGGTAAAGAAGGCAAATGTAATGTTGGCTTTTATTTCAAGGGGAATACAATATAAAAGCAAGGAGATAATGTTCAGCCTTTATAAGAAACTAGTCAGGCCGCACTTGGAGTATTGTCAACAGTTTTAGGCCCTATATCTCAAAAAAGATATGTTGTCACTGGAGAGTCCAGAGGAGGTAGATAAGGATGATTTCAAGAATGAAGGGGTTAAAATATGAGGAGTATTGGGCAGCTTCAGGCCTGTACTCAGTGGAAGTTAAAAGAATGCAGGAGGATCTCATGGAAACCTACTGAATGTTGAAAGGACTAGATAGGGTAGATGTGAAGAGGATGTTTCCCATGGTGGGGCATCCAGAACTAGAAGTTGCAACCTTAAAACTGAGTGGCAATCCTTTAGAAAAGAGGTAAGGAGGAATTCTGTTTTTCAGCCGAAGTGTAGTAAATCTGTGGCATGCTCTACCACAGACTGTGGAGGAGGCCAAGTCCATACGTATATTTGAGGTGACAGTTGATCATTACCTGATCAAAGGATGTGGCAAGAAGGCAGGTGTATGGGGTTGAGTGTGATCCAGGATCAGCCATGATTGAAGGTGGAACAGACTCGATGGGCTGAATGGCCTAATTCTGTTCCTACATCTCATGGTCTTATGGAGACAATTATACTGGAACAGTCTCTTGTGAGTGTTGATTGTGAGGAAATTCCTGCTTGACTCCTCAATCTCCATTTGCAAATAGGTTTATGAGAAGTCAATCTTTGAAAACCTCTCCTTGCCTGCCAAAGACACAAATATGTCTTCTATTCATGACAGGGGATACTGCACAGCATGCAGCACCAGGTTGGTGCTCACTTTGAAGTCCCCACATGTGTGAATGTCTCTAGCCCTCCTCTTCTTGATCACCGGGGCAATGGGCAAGGCCCAAATGCTCTGCTCACTGTTGGAGAGAATGCCAGATGCCTCCAAGCTCTGAAGTTCAGCATCCTCTTTAGGACGTAGTGCATACTGGATGCGCTTTATGAAATCTTGGTGTTGCTGCTTCATCCAGTTCAATTCTGGCCTTCATGCCTTTGAGTCTACCAATGCTCCTTCAAAGACATATTCTCATTAGCATTAAGCAGCTGCCAGTCTGTGGTTAGTGCTACCATTTGTCTGTATTTGCCTGTTGATGACTCATTGGGAGCTTTGATTGTGTGCCAGTCTATTTGGAATTTTCTCAACTACACATGTCCGAAAAGTGCTGGCTTTCCACTTTTCAACACATAAAGCTCTAACTGCTGTGCCTGATCTCCGTGCATTAACTCCACTTTCAGTTTGCCTTTGGGAGACACTTTTTTGCCTGTGTAGGTCTTTAGGATCACTGAGGTCTTTTCTAATGGTAGTTTAGAAAACAATCAGTTGTAATCAGCCTCTGAAATTACAGACAAAGCTGACCCTGTATCCAGCTCCATTTTCAGTTTTACATCAGGCGCATCTGTTGTGATCCATATGGTTTTGCCATCTGCTTCAGTAATACTGTGCAGTTCTAGGCATAACTGGTCACTTTAACAGACTCTGTGTAGTCTGATTCATTTTCACATTCAGTCAGTTTATGTATTTGTTTAGTGTTGTATTTGAGACTTCTAATTCTCTGTGTTTTTTCTCTTTGGTTGTGCTTTTTGTCTGACTTGCACACTCTCTATGAGGCCTTGACTGTGACACTTTCTGCGAACTTATACTTTGAACCAACAGTCATTTTCATTGTGGGAGGATTTACCACATTGATAACATTTTTGGCTTTTTGCATCATTCAGGGACATTTTGTGCTTGTCACATTCCGAACTCTTTTTTTTAAAGTTCTGACACATCCCTTGCTGCAATCTCCAACAAAATTGCAATGGTGAATGCCCATTCTAAAGCGAGCTCTCTTTCTGACAGTAGCCTCTTTTGAGTGTTTTGACTATGTACAAGGCTGTCACTTAATGCATCAAATCACTTAATACTCAAGTCACAGTATTGGCAAAGTTAGTGCAGCTCTGCAATGTATTTAGAAATGCTTTCATCCTTTGGTTCCTTTTACGAAACCTAAATCTCTCAGCTATTAGAAACACAGAAAACCTACAACACAATACAGGCCCTTCGGCCTACAATGCTGTGCTGAACATGTACTTACTTTAAAAATTACCTAGGGTACCATGATTTTCTAAGCTGCATGTATTTATCCAGGAGTCTCTTAAAAGACCCTATCCTATCTGCCTCCACCACTATCGCAGGCAGCCCATTCCACGCACTCACCACTCTCTGCGTAAAAAACTTACCCCTGACATCTCCTTAGTACCTACTTCCAAGTACCTTAAAACTAGGCCCTTTTCGTGCTAGCCATTTTAGCCCTGTAAAAGCCTCTGACCATCCATACAATCAATGCCTCTCATCATCTTATACACCTCTATCAGGTCATCTCTCATCTTCCACCACTCCAAGGAGAAAAGGCCGAGTTCACTCAACCTGTTCTCATAAGGCATGGTCCCCAATCCAGGCAACATCCTTGTAAATCTCCTCTGCACGTTTCTATAGTTTCCACATTCTTCTTGTAGTGAGGTGACCAGAAATGAGCATGGTACTCCAGGTGGGGTCTGACTAGGGTCCTATATAGTTGTAATATTACCTCTCAGCTCTTAAACTCAATCCAACAATTGATGAAAGCCAATGCACCGTATGCCTTCTTAACCCCAGAGTCAATCTGTGCAGCAGCTTTGAGTGTCCTATGGTCTCGGACCCCAAGATCCCTCCGATCCTCCACACTGCCAAGAGTCTTACCATTAACACTATATTCTGCCATCATATTTGACCTACCAAAATGCACCACCTCACACTTATCTGGGTTGAATTCTATCTGACATTTCTCAGCCCAGTTTTGTATCCTATTGATGCCCCACTGTAACCTCTGACAGCCCTCCACATTATCCACAATACCCCCAATCTTTGCGACATCAGCAAATTTACTAACCCATTCCTCCACTTCCTCATCCAGGCCATTTATAAAAATCATGAAGAGTAAGGGTCCCAAAACAGATCCCTGAGGCACCTATGCTCTGGTGACTCACCTCCATGCAGAAGACGACCTGTCTACAACCACTCTTTGCCTTCTGTGGGCAAGCCAATTCTGGATCCACAAAACAATGTCCCCTTGGATCCCATGCCGCCTTACTTTCTCAATAAACCTTGCATAGGGTACTTTATCAAATGCCTTGCTGAAATCCATCTACTGCTCTATCTTAGTCACATCCTCAAAAAGTTCAATCAGGCTTGTAAGGCACGACCTTCCTTTGACAAAGCCATGCTGACTATTCCTAACCATATTATGCCTCTCCAAATGTTCATAAACCCTGCCTCTCAGAATTTTTTTCCATAAAATTACCAACCACTGAGGTAAGACTCACTGGTCTATAATTTCTTGGGCTATCTCTACTCCCTTTCTTGAATAAGGGACCAACATCTGCAACCATCAAATCCTCCTGAACCTCTTCCATTCCCATTGATGATGCAAAGATCATTGCCAGAGTCTCAACAATCTCCTTCCTCACCTCCCACAGTAGCCTGGGGTAGTTCTCATCTGGTCCCAGAGACCTATCCAACTTACCAAAAGCTCCAGCATATCCTCTTTCTTAAATGTCTATATGCTCAAGCTTTTCAATCCACTGTAAGTCATCCCTACAACCACCAAGATCCTTTTCCATAGTGAGTACTGAAGCAAAGCATTCATTAAGTATCTCTGCTATCTCCTCCAGTTCCATACACACTTTTCACTGTCTGACAGTGGTATTACTAGCGGTTTTGGGCTCAAGTGATTTTGCAAAATTGTATCAATTTTGTTGATCATCTTGCTTGCTTGCTTTTCGGGTGTTACTAAGTTGCGTAAGACTGTACGTTCTAGCACCCACTAAGCTGTGAAGTGTGGAGACTTTCTTGACGTCATCCACATCATTAGCATTACAATATTGTTCAACCCTCTCCATATATGACACTCAGTCCTCAATAGCAGTATCAAATTCATCAACTTTCTTGACTAAGGCCTTTGTCATGTTATTTTTACTCTAGCTTTGCTAGCCGTGCATCATTCACTGTGTACCGTGCACTGCTACTCACGTGCCCTTTTCTAGCATCTGTGACCACCTTCTCCACACTGGTTCAGTTCACTTTTTCCTCTCGCTGTCTCTCTTCCTTCCTCTGAATTCTGTCATCTTGTAACTGTCGGAGCAGTTGGTAATATCTGCTGTCATTCAGGTTCCTACTCACAGCCAACTTGCTGTGTCTGTACATACAACTGCATATCAAATAGTGGCACACACTTAGAGGTGGTTAACTCGTGTATTCACAAATGAATGCACGTGTGTAAGTTATCAGTCAACAATTAGTACTCGGGGAGTCATTGCACTAAAAGAAATACAGTCACTGATCCCTCTCACAATCTCTTTGATCCCTACATCCAGCAAGAGGTACCATAGTATTAGAACAAGAACTGTTGGAATGGGAAAGAGCTTCTTCCTGCATGCATGTAAGATTACAGATCTCCCTGCCTACACCCAGGCCTTACCTCATATGAAGTACCAGTAGTGCTATGCTGTTTTCTTTTTAACTTGTATCATATATGCAGCTTATTCTTTGTTATTTTATTTCTGGTATATTACTTTACGTGTTATGTGTGTGAGTTATATGTACTGTGTTCTGCACCTTGGTCTAGAGACGAACCATGTTTCATTTGGCTGTACACATTGTATATATAAACTTGAACTTCTCACAGGCTATCTTGATAAAAGCCAGTCATGGATCATGAGGTCTATTTGCCTGTTTTTGCCACATCTGTATGACAATCACGAGGAGCAACTGAGCTGCAGATCCCTACAAAGTGTGGGTTTTTTGAATGGGGTGTAATGTGCTTGAATGAGGGTGGGTAGTGCATTATCAGTGCCACATTGGGACAGCACAGTAGCGCAGGGTGGGTGGTGCCTTTGATTATGCTGGCTGCTTTACTGAGGCAGCGAGAAATGTGGACGGTGTCCATAGTGGGGAGGCACCTTCCATTTCTCTCTGCAGTTTCTTGTGGTCATTTGCAAATCAGGTGCCACACCAAGCTATTATCCACCCAGACAGAATGCTTTCTATGAGGCATCAATAAAAATAGGTTAACAGTCGATGGAGACGTGTTGAATTTCTTCAGCCTCCTGAGGAAGGAGAGTCATTAGTGAGTTTTCTTGGCTGTGAACTTATTGCTTGCCTACAATAAATAAAATTGTCCTTCCATGGAAGTAATGAGGGGTAAAAAGGGAACAGCTGTCACCATCCTATCCCCAGGCCTGTTGGTCACTCCCATCACCCAATGTGATGACCTGGGTGGAGGCAGGGAGTTCTGTAATCTTACAGGCATGCTGGAAGAAGCTCCAGTCCCCTTCTAAAGCACCAGGCTGTCCCACACAGCCTGAGAAATGAATGTAGGTGTTCAGATTGATGTCCAACATTACATAATGAATAAAATAAAAGAATAATCATAACAGAGGGGCCATTTACAGGTAGATGGGGAAAATACATTCTGAAGAGCAATGCATTGATTGAATTTCCCATTGCTGATATATTGGTTGTAGCAAAATAATGGCAGATGAAATTTTGAAAGAAAAATTTTGCTTTCAATTATTATTTTCTGTGTAGGGTAAACCATGCCATTAAAAAGCTCCATCTGGCTGCATATCGTGCCATTGAAATATAGTTGCTGTACTCTGAAGAGGCAGAAAGAAATGAATGGGCACTAACAGAGGAGTCTAATAAGAATTTTCATGGTAATGGCTAGAGCCGGACTTTCAGTGACCCATGCTGACTGCAGATCCATACACTGACAATATGGAAAGAAATATACACTCAGTGGCTGCTTTTTTTGTGTGTTCTTGCTCATCTGTGTGTGGAAGGATGTGTGGTTCCTGTGATTACTTATGTATGTATGTGTACATGGATGTTTGTGCATGTGTTTCAACATATGAACTTGTGCGTTCATGCTTAAACATGTGTTTCTCTATGTGTGTGTGCATGTTTCGGTGTGTGTGTTTGTGTAAGTGTGTTTGTGCGTGTGTGCACGTGCATGAGACAAAGAAAGACACAACATTGTGAACTTTGGATTGAAACAAATACCTTCCACTTGTCAGCGTCTGGCTGCTATTGTGATTCAGGGGCTTCAGTTTAAATAAAGCACTTCCTCGAAGTGCAATTGTTTAACCCTTCATTCACCAACAAAACACGAATGTCTTGAACGTATTCTAGCTTTGCCTCTATTGAACTGAAAGACTATTCAGTTTGAATGGCATTGCACTGAAAAATCAGACAATAACTGAGCTGGTACCGAAAAGAGACATTTGATTTGATGTGTACCACTCAATTGCATCAAGTTCAGTAGCAGATGCACTTGTAAAAAAAACACTTGAATCAAACCATCATCTGACTCATCAAGGGACCTGATGCTCAACTAACATCCTGAAATTTCTTTGCACTCTTTATTAGGTACACCTGTACACCTGCTCATTAATACAAATTTCTAATCAGCCAATCATGTGGCAGCAACTCAATGCACTAAAGCATGCAGACATGGTCAAGAGGTTCAGTTGTTGCTCAGACCACATATCAGAATGGGGAACAAATAACATCCAAGTGGCTCTAACAGTGGAATGATTATTGCTGCCTGACAGGATGGTTTCAGTATCTCAGAAACTGTTTACCTCCTGAGATTTTCATGCATACAGTCTCTAGAATTTAAAAAAAGGCCCAATAAACAACAAAAAGCTTTGTTAATGAGAGAGCCCAGACCAATTGAAGATGGCAGGAAGGTGACGGTAACTCAAATAATTCAAATAATTACATGTTATAACATAGTGGATAGAAAAGCATCTCTGAACGCACAACGTGTCAGCCCTTAAAGTGGAATAAATATTTATTTATTTATTTATTGAAATCCAGTGTGTGATGAGCCCTCCTGGCCCTTCGAGCCACATTGCCCAGCAACTCCTGATTTAATCCGAGCCAGTTCATAGGACAATTCATGATGATCAATTAACCTCCCAATGTCTTTGGACTTTGGAAGGAAACCAGAGCACCCGGAGAGAACGTACAAGCTCCTTACAGGAAGTGGCGGGAATTGAATCCCAGCTACCATGCACACATGTACTCATGCACACACATGCACACACACACACACACACACACACGCGCGCACATGCACACACACACACGCACACACACACACGCATGCACACACACACACATACACACACGCACACACATAATCAGAAACGTGCAGATACATACAAACTAATACACATACACTGAAAAGTAAGCACTCAGCTATTAATATTAATAGACTAATTTAAATATAATAATATAATATAGCATAAAAATAATATACATATATGTTGTTCACCGAAACAGAGTTTTCTTCCAAAATTATTGAAATGCAGGCAAACTGGAAATATTGTAATTGAGATTAATAAGTTTTTGTTAGGTGAGAAGTGGAGAGTCATGGTCAGAACCTCGGGTATTTTAACAAAGATACAAAATTAGATAAGAGATAGGATACAGATGATTTATCTGACTGGCAATGGGTTAGCACTATTTTTGTTGAAAATAATCTAGTTCAGGAGATAGGCAGCAGAATTTTGCATTTCAGGCAATGAGAAATTTGGCACCACAGTAATTAGAAAGCATGAGCGTATAGGGCATTAGGAGGACAGTGCAAGGTGTTGCACTTCGGTAAGAACAACTATGATAGACTTTACACAGTGAATGGTGGGGCACTGAGGAGTGTGGTAGAACAAAGGGATCTGGGAGTACAGCTCCTTAATTCATTGAAAGTGGTGCCATAGGTAGATACGGTTGTAAAGAAAGTTTTTGGCGCATTGGCCTTCGTAAATCAAAGTATTGAGTACAGGAGATGGGATGTTATGTTGAAGTTGTATAAGACATTGGTGAGTCCTAATTTGGAGTATAGTCTGCAGTTTTGGTCGCCTACCTACAAGAAATATATAAATAAATTTGAAAGAGTGCAAAGAAAGTTTATGAGGATGTTGCTGGGTTAGGAGGACCTGAGTTATAAGGAAAGACTGAATAGGTTCAAACTTTATTCCTTGAAATATAGAAGAATGAGAGGAGATCTGACAGAGTTATACAAAGTCATGAGGGGCATAGATATGGTAAATGTAATCAGGCTTTTTCTATTGAGATTGTGTGGGACTACAACCAGAGTGCATGGATTAAGGGTGAAATGTGTAAAGTTTAAGGGGAGCATGAGGGAGCTTCTTCACTCAGAGTGTTGTGAGAGAGTGAAATGAACTGCCAGCACAACTGGTGCATGCAAGCTGGATTTCAACATTTAAGAGAAGTGTTGATAGGTATACGGATAGTAGGGGTATGTAGGGTTATGGTTGATGGGAGTAGGCAGTTCAATTGGTTCAGCATGGACTAGATGGACCGAAGGTCCTGTTTCTGGGTTGTACGTTTCTATGACTCTGTGACAGTGATATGGACAGATGCAGGTTTTACATTTGAGAGAATTGCTGGGGCTGAACAGTACAGGAGGGGATTGAGCACCTACACTTCATCCATGAGACCGTAAGACATTGGAGCAGAATTAGTCCATTCTGTCCATTGTGTCTGCTGAGCCATTCCATCATGGCCAACTTATTACCTCTCTCAAACATGTTCTCCTGCCTTCTCTGTATAACCTTTGACAACCTCGCTACCTCTGCTTTAAATCTACCTAATGACTTGACCTCCACAGCCATCTGCGAATGAATTCCATAGATTCATTACCCTCTCGCTGAAGAAGTTCCTCCTCATTTTTGTTCTAAAGGCACATCCTTGTATTCTGAGGGTTCTAGATTTCCCCATTATAGAAAACATCCTCTCCACATCCAGTCTATTTAGGCCTCATTCTTCCAAGAGCCAACAAACACTCCTCTTATATTAACCCTTTCATTCCCAGGATAATTCTCATGAACTTTCTCTGGATCTTCTCCAATGCCAGCACATCATTTCTCAGATAAGGGACTCAGTACTCCAAATGCAGTATGACCAATGCCATATAATGCCCTTCCATTGAGGGAAGCATTCTGTGGGGAATCCTGTAGATTTAATATTGCTATGTCAGTAGAGGAACTATACAATACTAAGGAAATGTTGGGATGTAGCCGAGTTTCTCTGGATCCCATGCCTCTTGATTGCCTGAATGAGCCTACCAAGTTTACCTTGTCAAATGCCTTATTATAACCCATATACATCATATCTACTGCTCTGCCTTCATTAATATGAACACAAAAGAAAAGGTGTACATGTGACAATAATGAGCAAATACTGATATGAGTCTTCAAAGTTCTCAGATCTGAAGATGTGGAGTGGCTGATGTAATGGGTAGACACATGACAGATGAAGCCTAAGGGGAAAACAATGAGAAGTTTCTCTTCAGTAGGAAGACTAAGGAGAGGCAATATAAACTGAAGAGCATAATTCTCAGAGGGATTCAGGTTAAGAGATACACAGCAAAATATATGCATTCAAGAACACTTAACAGCACACATTCTCAGTATTATTTTATTTGCGTAGTTTGTCTTCTTTGCACATTAGTGTTTGTCAGTCTTTGTTTATGAACAGTTTTTCATAAAATTCTATCACACTTCTTTTTTTGTAAAGTAAGCAAATCCTTTATCAGTATATGGTAAAGTATACTTACTTTGATAATAAATTTACTTTGAACTTTTTTGATCATTGAAAGCTACATAGCCACTTGACTAAGTGATTAATGGAGTATGTCGACTCCTAGACTTCATAAACAAAGCTACAGAATACAGGTTTAAAGAAATAATAATGAACTTTTGAACTGCTACACTTTAGAAAAGATGAGAAGGGTGCAGAATAAATTTAGTAAAATGATTTCACACATAAATTGGCTTTATCTGTGAAATTATTTTATTAAGTTTGGATAGGAAAGGAATGGAGGGTTATGGGCTGAGTGCAGGTCAGTGGGACTAGGTGAGAGTAAGCGTTTGACACGAACTAGAAGGGCCAAGATGGCTTGTTTCCGTGCTGTAATTGTTATATAGTTATATAAGTTTATTCTCCATACTTGGAATATTGTGTTCAGTTCTAGTTGCTTCATTATGGAAAGAATACAGAAACTTATTGAGGGTACAGAGGAGAGTTACCAGGATTGCTGTCTGATTTTTCAGAGTATGTCTATTGAGTATAAGCTGAGTGAGCTAAGGCTTTTCTCTTTGGAGTGAAGGAGGATGAGAGGTAATGATAGAAGTGTACAAGATGGTAAGAGGCATTGATCAATTAACACAGAAACATTGAAATCTACAGCACAATTCAGGCTCTTTGCACCACAATGTTGTGCCAACCATGTAACCTACATTAGAAGCTGCCTAGAATTTCCCTACCCTATAGCCACCTACTTTTCTAAGTTCCATGTATTATCAAAGAGTCCCTTAAAAGACCCTATTATATCCACCTCTACCACCTTCGCTGGCAGTGTGTTCCACGCACCAACTCTGCCTGTGTGAAAAACTTACCTCTGACATCCCCCTTGTACCTAATATCAAGCACCTTAAAACTATGCCCCCTTGTGTTAGCCATTTCAGCCCTGGGAAAAAGCCTCTGGCTATCCACACAATCAATGCCTCTCATCATCTTATACACCTCTATCAGGTCATCTTTCATCATTCACCACTCCAAGAAGAGAAGGCCAAGTTCACTCAACCTGTTCTCATAAGGCATGCTCTCCAATCCAGGCACCATCCTTGTAAATCTCTTCTGCACTCTCTCTATAGTATCCACATCCTTCTTGTAATGAGATGACCAGAACTGAAGACATTACTCCAAATGGGGTCCACCTAAGGTCTTAGTTAAACAGCCAGAAACTTTGCCCAGGATGAAAATGGCTAGTAAGAGCGGGTATAATTTTAAAGTGATTGGAGGAAAGTTTGGGGAGAATGGCAGAGGTAGAGCACATAGAGCGCTGCATGCCTGGAACATGGTGCCAGGTAGACACAGATACACTAGGGACATTTAAAAGACTCTTAGCTAGGCACAAGGATGATAGAAAAATGGAGGGCTCGGTGGGAGGGAAGGGTTAGATTGATGTTAGAGTAGATTAAAAAGTTGACACAGCATCATGGGCTGAAGAATGTCTACTGGCCCATCTGAACTGTAATGTTCTATGTTCTACTTAATGTGGAATGACAGGAGAGGCTCGATTGATTCCTACAGGAATAGAGGAGGTTGAAACAGATTAGTCGGAGACAGTTACTGTGTTTCAGTCTAATCCTTTTCAACCTTCTCTTTTCCAGGGAAATATTGCTTAATCCCATGAATGTCAAGGGATGGGAGTGGTGGCAGAGAAGGTGTGCTGGGGCGGGGGGTTTGGTGTGGGTGCAGACACATGCAGCCCTAAGACACAAGGCAAGGTCACTTGATTCCTCACGAATGGTTTACTGATCATTACAGAGTGTCTCTCTGGTGCTTCCTGCTCCCTGCTGTCTCCCTTCCTCTCTTCCCATCCATGATTCCCCTCGCCCTGCTCCCTTCCCACTCTCAGTCCACAATAGAGACCCGTATCAGAATCAGGTTTATCATCACTCACAAATGTCATGAAATGTATTTGTTTCTTTTTTTTGTTTTGCGCCATTGTACAATGCAAAGCATAAAATTACCACAGTACTGTGCAGAACCTTAGCTATATGTATGCTTATGAGTTTTGCACAATGCCGTATTTGTAAAGGAAAGGATTAACAGGTTAAAGGGAAAAAGGCAGGGCAAGTGTACCAGCTGGATAGAATATAAAGGACTTGAAGCAGAAAGCCTCCTTCTATGCCATAACTTTCTGGTGATTGTTCTGATTTCTGGTAGCTGTGTCAATCTAGGACTGAAATTGCTCAATGTTTGGATATTAATGTGATCAAGAGATAAGGTAATTAGACATGAAAGTGGATGAGACGCAGTAGCAGCCTCCTTATTAAATAAAGGAGAGAGCTTGAAGGGCTGTTATGTACGGGTCCTGCTGTTATTTCATATATTCCAATGATTCTACAAGAGGTGAAAAAACAGGGAAAAAGGAAAAAAAAATGCACTTGCTAAAAATGCTTAAAATAAATTGGGACTGGTTGCATGCTTGAATTAATATTAGCATTAGTAGGCACATAATGAGGCAAATTAGGCATTAGCAAGACATAGAGAGGGTATTATGATGAGGTTATAATCCCAGTCTCCAATGGAAACAAAAAGGTTTGGCACAGATGGAATAGAATTCAATATTGAAGGATCAGAGAATTAAAATATAGACCTTAATTTAATTCTAAGTAAAATACTGCAATGCTGGAAATATGAAATAAATATTTGATATAAACAAAATTGAAAGATCTTACAAAGGATGTTGCTGAGACTTAAGGACTTGAGTTATAGGGAAAAACTGAATAGATTAGGGCTTAGTTCTTGGTGCATAGGAGAATGAGGGGAGATTTGATAGAGATATACAAAAATTATGAGGAATATAGATAGGTTAAATGCAAAGAGTCTTTTTCCACTGTGATTGGGTAAGGCTAGAACTGGAGGTCATAGGTTAAGGGTGAACGGTGAAATGCTTAGGGTTACATGAGGGGAAATGCCTTGAGTCAAGGGTGGAGAAAGTATGGAATGAACTGCAAGTGGATGTAGGTCCAATTTCAATACTGAAGAAAGGTTTTGATGGGAGTTGTATGGTGGGTTATGGTTCGGGTGCACTAGGCAGAATAATAGTTTGGCATGAACTAGAAGGGCAAAAGAGTCTGTTTCTGTGCTGTAGTGCTCCATGGCTCTATAATTAAAAAATATGTTCAACAGGAAAATAGAGTAAGGGTTATTGTTTCAGGCCAATGATCTTAGTTGGAACAGACTTATTTTTGAGGCTAGTAAACAGCATAAGCTAGTAATATCCAGATGGTTGTCCTGCATCTGTGGAAAGAGAGATAGAGCTAATGTTTCTGCATCCATTCTCAATGGATCTCCATTGCCGTTGCAAAGCAAGGAAAAGTCGTTCTTAAAATGTCTCAGTCTTTATCTGTCTCAATAGCTGTTTGCATGTGACAGCAGTCACACTCCAGTACATTGCTTTAACAGCCAGGCTAAACCAGATGAGGCTAGTCAAAGGGCTTCATATCCTGGTGAGATAGGGACATGCTTGTTGTAGCATGTGAGGTCAGCTCCCATGGATCAACAGTGAGATCCAATGGCTAGGAATGTGGTTCTGCAACACTTAGTGGAGAATGAAAGGCACGATGAGGCACAGAAGAAGATATAGTCACCCACTGCAAGCAAGGAAGACCTCAGTTGTGATGCTTACTCATATAACTGGACCTGGACTTCCAAGGACACGAGAATAGATCCTGAACATCAGTGCAAGGAAAACTATGAAAACTATAAAAAAAACTATAAAAGCTCTCCCACACAGGGTTTCCTGCCATCATCGGATATGACGGAAAACAACCATCTTTCTTTAAGGTGCTGAAAACTGATCAGTTATTCAAATTAACAATCCAGGTACTTTATTAAACTGAGGTGAAAGCTTAGAGTAAGGAACAGCATCCTTACTGTGACTAGCTCTCACACAAGCAAACCAGTTTTGTCCAGTTCTACATTGGAAAAGCTGGAGTGAATGAGTCATACAGCTTGGGAACAGGCCCCCAGAATCCTTGACCACTTTGTTCATCCCAAAATGGCTGAAGCTTCTGCTCTCTTACAGAAGGTAACCGGTCACTCACGTTTGTGAGGAATGAATGCATTCGATAATGCAGCACTTTTCAAACTTGGTAATAATTACCTTTTCACTGATTAAGGCATTGTAATGAATTGTGTCAAGGACTCTGCAACTCATGTTCTCAATATTATTTATTATTTATGTAT
This sequence comes from Hemitrygon akajei, assembly GCF_048418815.1. NCBI lineage: Eukaryota > Metazoa > Chordata > Chondrichthyes > Myliobatiformes > Dasyatidae > Hemitrygon > Hemitrygon akajei. Next base: position 34,352,939 of record NC_133138.1, on the reverse strand, counting down.
TATTATCTTTTTTGCATTTGCACAGTTTGTCCTTTTGTTCTAAGCATATTCAGTTTCTCAGTTTTTGCTTGTGTGTAGTTTTTAATTGATTATATTGTATTTTCTGTTCTACTGTGAATGCCCATAAGACAATGAATCTTTATACTTTAGTCAGAGGGTGGTAAATCTATGGAATTTGTTGCCACGAGCAGCTGTGTAGGCCAAGTCATTGGGTGTATTTAAGGCAGAGATAGATAGGTTCTTGATTAACCAGGGCATCAAAGGGTATGGGGTGAAGGCAGGGGAGTGGAGATGACTGAAAGAATTCGATCAGTCCATGATTAAATGGTGGAGCAGACTCGATGGGCCAAAAGGTTTACTTCTGCTTCCATATCTTATGGTTTTATGGTCTTATGGAATATCAAGTTAGTATATGGATACATATACATACATTGATAATAAATTTACTTTCATCATTTTAAGGTCTGATCAATCACCTTGACTGTCCAGTCATCTTCTCATATGGGAGTGTGGTGTGAGAACAGGACCAACCTCACACTGGGTCTCTTTTCATCTGGTCTCAATTACTTTCTTTCGGCTTAGCTTCATGTTATCTTATCTGGTCTCAGTCTGAGACTTTGACATGTCTTTTTAGGGTGACCACCTCAAGATTAATATCTCATGCTCACTTGCCACTTTTGGAACCGGTGATGTTGATCCGGAGGTCCTTTGGAAGCAAAGAATGAAGATTGCTGAGTGTGGCCATTTATGAAATGTTCCAAGTACAAGGAAAGAAAAGGATGTTGTGGCTGTCTCATAATCAGATTAAAGATAAACAAATTTCCATTGATAACAATTTACCTATAAAATAGCCTGATTAAGGTGATGTGACACCTGCTGCAGAAAAACTGAGAAGCTTCTAGAAAAGTACAGAATTGGATCTACGACAATTATTGGGAAATTTATTGAAAAATTACATGTATATTCTGCAGGTGATTACATAACAATTACAAGCAAGCATAGAACAGCTAAACTTCAAGAAAGAGACAAGAAAAATAAGAATTCTACACACTAATCCAACACTGCTTTGAAATATTTCCATGCTTACACTATTGGCATAACATCCTGGGGTTTCAAATCTAGAATGCCCATGGCTTTCAGTTAATTCAGTTTTTTCTTGGGACCAACAGTAGTTTTCATTACAGCTTTTGAAGTTGAACTCTGTGGGAAACAGGGGTATAGAGGTGGTAAATGCAAGCAGTCTTTTTACACTGAGTTTGGGTGAGAGTAGAGGGAAATGTTTAAGGGAAACATGAGGGGGAGCTTTGAGTGCCACAGTACCAAAGCAGATAGTGAGATGCTATTACAGCTTGGGCCATTCAGAGTTCAATTCTGGCACTGTTTGTACATTCTCCTCGTGACAACATGGGTTTATCGACGTGCTCCAGTTTCTTCCCACTGTACTGTTTAGTAGTTCAATTGGTCATTGTAAATTGCCCTGGGATTAGCCTGGTGTTAAATTAGGTGGGTAGTGAGGCGGTACGGCTCTATGGGCTGGAAATGCCGGGACTATGTTGTATCTCAAAATAAATAAATAAAATGAAATTACTGTTTTCACTCAAAGTGTGGAGCAGGTTGCCAGTGGAAGTTGTGGATATGGGATCGATTTCACCATTGAAGAGAAGTTTGTTGATGTACATGGATGCAAATTTGTGTGAAGGGAATAGTCTGTGTGAATGTTAATAGGACAAAGCAGCATAACAGTTTGACATGGCATAGTTAAGCCAAAGGGCCTGTTCTATGCCGTTGTTTTCTATGAATCTATGATCTAACTTACAATGGATAGTTAACCATATACCTCTGGATGAAGGAGAAAACTGGATTACTTGAAGGAAACCCACCTGGTCATAAAGTCAGAGAAAAGTACTGTCTAGAAACAGGACCTTCAACTCACCTAGTCCATGCTGAAGCATTTAAACCTACTCCCATCGACCTGCACCAGGAAAATAGCCCTCCATATCCCTACCATCCGTGGACCTATCCAAACTTCTCTTAAGAAGATTCATAAGAAGAAAATTCTCTTGAGCGAATTGTCAGGATGGAGCTCCCAGGACTGGACACCATCTATTCCAGCAGACTCAGGAGGAAAGCAATCAACATAACCAGAGACACCACACACCCCAGCCACTCCCTGTTTGACCTGCTGCAGTCCAGCAAAAGGTTCAGGACTCTAAAAGCCAGAACTAATAGACTGAGGAACAGCTTCTACTTCAGAGCTGTAGCCTCCATCACACCACTCCCATAGAACAACGACTGAAACTGCACACACGACACACAAGGACTAAATTACTTGCACTAATGGCACTTTGTGCATTACTGTGATATTCTGGTGCTGCTGCAACTTATTTTCTGCTACTTATCTATTTAATACTGTTTTTCTATTACTGTCTTGTTTTTATCTACCGCTTTATGACACAAAGCTGGGTGGCAGTGTGAAATGTCAGGAGGATGTTATGAGAATGCAGGGTGACTTGGACAGGTTGGGTGAGTGGGCAAATGTATGGCAGATACAGTTTAATGTGGATAAATGTGAGGTTATCCACTTTGGTGGCAAGAACAGGAAGGCAGATTACTATCTAAATGGAGTCAAGTTAGGAAAAGAGGAAGTACAATGAGATCTAGGTGTTCTTGTACATCAGTCAATGAAAGCAAGCATGCAGGTACAGCAGGCAGTGAAGAAAGCTAATGGCATGCTGGCTTTTATAACAAGAGGAATTGAGTATAGGAGTAAAGAGCTCCTTCTGCAGCTGTAAAGGGCCCTGGTGAGACCACCAGTATTGTGTGCAGTTTTGGTCTCCAAATTTGAGGAAGGACATTCTTGCTATTGAGGGAGTGCAGCATAGGTTCACAAGGTTAATTCCCAGAATGGTGGGACTGTCATATGTTGAAAGATTGGAGTGACTGGGCTTGTATACACTGGAATTTAGAAGGATGAGAGGGGATCTGATTCAAACATATAAAATTATTAAGGGATTGGACACACTGGAGACAGGAAGCATGTTCCCGCTAATGGGTGAGTCCAGAACTAGAGGCCACAGTTTAAGAATAAGGGGTAGGCCATTTAGAACAGAGATGTGGAAAAACTTTTTCACCCAGAGAGTGGTGGATATGTGGAATGCTCTGCCCCAGAAGGCAGTGGAGGCCAAGTCTCCGGATGCATTCAAGAAAGAGTTAGATAGAGCTCTTATAGATAGCGGGGTCAAGGGATATGGGGAGAGGGCAGGAATGGGGTGCTGATTGTGTATGATCAGCCATGATCACAGTGAATGGTGGTGCTGGCTAGAAGGTCTGAATGGCCTACTCCTGCACCTACTGTCTATTGTCTATTGTCTATTTAATTGCTTGAGAGGAAGCCAAACAGAGTTTCATTGTATCTACGTATAATGACAATAAAGATCATTCATTCATTAATTCATTCATTAAGTGTTGAAATAGAGCTTACATGCATCACTTGCACTGGCAGGGTGTTCCACATTTTCATGACCCTCTGCGTGAAGAAGTTTCCCCTCATATTCACCTTGAACACCTTACCTTTCACCTTTAAGCCATGACCTCTCATTGTAGTCCCACCCAACTTCAGTGGAAAAGACCTCTTTGCATTCATCCTATCTACACCCCCCATAATTTTGTATAACTATTAAATCTCTCCTCAATCATTTACATTTCAAGGAATAAAATCCTAACCTATTCGACCTTACATTATAATCAGGTCCTCCAGTCCCAGAAACATCCTTGTAAATTTTATCTGTACTCTTTCAACTTTATTTACATCTTTCCTGTAGGTATGTGACCAAAACTGCACACACTACTCCAGATTAGGCCTCATCAATATCTTACACATCTTCAGCATAACATCCCATCTCCTGTACTCAATAAACAAGAGAACATCTGAAGATGCTGGAAATCTGCCCCCCCCCCCCCCCGCCACACACACACACACAGACACACACACAATGGAGGAACTCAGCATATCAGGAAGATCTATGAAAAAGAGTCAGCCCTGGGTCTTGACCCAAAACGTCAACTATACTCTTTTTCATAGATGCTTCCTGACCTGCTGAGTTCCTCCAGCATTGCATGTCTGTCCAGTACTCAATACTTTGATTAATGAAGGCCAATGTGCCAAAAGCTTTCTTTACAACCCTATCTACCTGTGTCACCACCTTCAATGAATTATGGACCTGTATTCCTAGATCCCTTTGCTTTGCAGCACTTTGTAATGCCCTACTGTTCACTGCGTAAGACCGATTCTGGTTGGCCCTACTGAAGCATAGCACTGTGCACTTGTCTACATTAAATTCCATCTGCTGTTTTTCATCCCATTTTTCCAGCTGGTCCAGATCCCGTTCTGATAGATTTCCTCGCTGTCCACTACATCCCTATATTCGTGTTATCCACAAATTTGCTGATCCAGTTGATTACATTATCATCCAGGTCATTGATTTACAATAGATAACAAACAACAATGGACCCAACAGCGATAACTATGGAACAACTCCAGTCACAAGCCATCAGAGAGGCATCTAGTCAGAGAGGCAACCATATTCTACCAATCTGTGGCTTCTTTTGCAAAGCCAATGTCTGATCCAAACATACACCACCAGAGTTCAGGAGTGAAACCAGGTCTTAGCTAGGTAAGGCTGCATCTTCACCAACTGCTCCACTCAGCCACCCATGGGATCACGTCCTCCGGTTGTTGACTCATCCAATGATACAGATAGCTTTTTAGCAGTTACTTGCTTAGTCCTCAGAAAGGTTTCTTGATTCCTTCTCATTATATCAGGATCAAAAGACTCCCAAGCATTCCCTCATTGATCCAGGATCATTCAAAGTTCAAAGTTCAAAAATTTATTATCAAGGTACATATACGAGGGGGTGATCGATAAGTTTGTGGCCTAAGATAGAAGGAGTCAATTTTAGAAAACTTAGCACATTTATTTTTCAACATAGTCCCCTCCTACATTTACACACTTAGTCCAGCGGTCGTGGAGCATATGGATCTTGGACCTCCAGACAGTGTCCACTGGATGGGTGATTGATAAGTTCATGGCCTGAGGTAGAAAAAGATGAGTTATACAACTCTCGTTACATGCACATGCAGTACAACTCTTAGAGTGATTATGCAAAAAATTTGAAGTTAATAACTCATCTCCTTCTACCTTAGGCCACAAACTTATCAATCACCCCGATGAGTTATTAACTGATGTTATTAACTTCAAACTCATCATCATATAATACCCATCATATAATAACTCATCATACCCATTCACAGTAAATACAATAACACAAAAGAATCAATGAAAAACTTTACACAACAAACAACCTGTGTACAAAAGACAACAAACTGTGCAAATACAAAAGGTGAAATAACAAACAAAATAGATACATAAGGAATAAGTATTGAGAACATGACATGAAGTGTTCTTGAAAGAAAGTCCATAGGTTTTGGGAACAGTTCAGTAGTGGGGAAAGTAAGGTTACCTCATCTGGTTCAAGACCCTTTGCTAAATCTCCACAAATTAAGTGATATTTTTCCTTGAAATGGGAGAACATAAAGTGCGTGTTAGTAGCAGTGACGTGAATGGAAGAAGCCATGTTATCTTGTGGAGTGAAGATAGCGACTATTGGAGTGAGGTTAAATTGCAGGACCTCCATGGATTTAATCGCTTGATTACTTCCAAGGACAAATGCCAGTGAAGGTAAAAATAGGAGCAGGGAAGATAAATGTGTGCCTTAGGAACTGGTGTAGGAGCTTCCTAGACTATTGGGAAAGACATAATGCTGGAGGAACTCAACTGGTTAGGCAACATCTATGGAAAGGAATAAAGAGTTGATGTTTTGGGCCAGGATGCTTTATCAGACTTGCTGAGTTCCTACATCATTTTTAATGTCCTACCTTGGAGTTTTAGCATTAGCAGAAACACTTGTGTCTTAGACCATTGGGATCTCTTTTGATAGAGGTGACTTGCACAGGAAGGGCAGGTTGCACTTTAACTGGAGGCAGACCAATATCCTGGCTGGGACATCAGTTAATTCTACTCAGAGAGGTTTACTGTGTCAGGAGATTAGTGGTGTTGGACCCAAAGCTGCAAGTTAAAGCACATATAAATGTTTTGGAGACTTTTAAATAGACATATGAAAAATAAGCGAATGGAAAGACAATGGATGATAGAGGAAGAGGATATACAGTATAAATTGGCATCAAGGTAAGCAGAATTTGATGGGCTGAATGACCTGTCCAGTGTTGTACTATTCTAAATTTTAAAACTCTATGTAGAATTCTGCATGCAGCTTGATTTAAGCCATGTGCTCTTGCCATGAGATGTCCTAGTTTTATACAGTACTATGCAAAAATCTTAAGCACGTATATATAGTTAGGATGCCTAAGTTTGTAAATCTGGCGGGAGCAAAGGAGGCTGGGAATGGTGATGGAGTGCCACAGGAGTGGAGTCGGACAGGTGGCAGAGAAGGAATGCCAGGGGTGGGTGGTGGCGTGGAGACACCGGGCAAGGTCATTTGATTAAAAGCAATTGGTTGACTGGGTATTACTGAACGTCTCTCTGGTGTATTCCACTCCCTCCCCTCTTCCTTTCCCTTTTCCTAACCATGAATCCCCTCTCCATAATGCCTTCCCACTCTCAGTCCACAATAGAAACCCATAACAGAATCAGTTTTATCATCACTCACATGCATCATGAAATCTGTTTTTTTTTTGTGTGTTAGCCTTGTTGTGCAATATATAAAATAACTGCAATACTGTGCAAAAGACTTTGGCACCCTGGCTATATATATATACCTAAGACTTTTGCTTAATACTGTATGTGTAAAGGAGAGAATTAGCACCTCAATGGGAAAAAGGCAGGAGAGATGTGCCTAAGACTTTCGCACAGTACTGTACTTCAAATCCCCTTGAAGTACGGGCCATATAAAGGTATGTTAGCTTTCCCTGTTACCTGCTGGAATCGTATGCAAGCTTTCTGTGTATTCGTGCCATGACTTACCTAATATAAATTGAACGAATTTCAGCTGGCACGGAAAAAACAACACACCTTCATGAACATTCATAATATTTTGAGGACTTCAGTGATTCACATTGGCAGTGATCACCTTTTCCCCATGAGAGGTCTCCACCATTCCCTGCTGTGCATTCAAGACGTGCTGTATATCAGAACTGACTCTTTCTCAGGGATACATTGCAAACATCCCACCCCACTCGCTATGCCAGCCAATGCAGTGGAGGTGGTTTGTGCCCATGGCAGAACTCGGAGCCAACTGTCAATTTAACAGGAAGTACAATCTGTTTAGGGAACAAATAGAGAGAGAGAGAGAAAAAAAAACAGCATCAGTAAAAACAGAAGCAAGTGCAAATTTATCCAAAAAAAGCAGATGGTTTCTCCAGCAAGGTTAAATGCCAGATTTCGCCATGGATGAAATTAATCCTGGTATTTACAGCAGCATGGTCAACTGGCATAATTGACGGGGAAAAGACCCAATCATCTCCAATCTGCTACATTGTTATAACTGCATTAGATTAAATTTGACATCAAACATATGAGATGTCTGCCTTATATATATGTCTGCCTATATGCTACTTGCCACCATGTGCACATCAACACTGAGTGGCAACTTTATTAGGTACACATGTACACCTGCTCCTTAATGCAAATATCTAATCTACAAATCATGTGGCATCAGGTGATCAATGTGACTTTGACCATATGCAGGCACCCAAGGTGCAGTAAGGAGCTTCCTACAAATTATAATGGGAGATAGAGAATGCATGCCAAAAGGGAAATGTTACAATTGTTGCAATGAGCAACTGAAGCGAACCCAAGTTCAGGACACAGGCATGGAGATTGAGTTTGGATGTTTACACTGGCGAAAATGCCAAACAGCAAGCAGGAGGGATCTTGACATGGAGCTTTGACTCAGAGACTTGACAAGGAGCCCTGATGTGGAGCTTTGACTCAGAGAAACGGAGTCTCATAGGTAACCCTTGAAACTGGAGCTAAACTCAGAACAAATGTTGAGCCATCATCAAAGAGAATTGGAAGCAATTTAGAAAATTAACAATCGGGACCATGGCAAAATCAAAGAAAATTAGGAGCAAGATAGGGAATTAACGATCGGGACCATGACAACAATAGTCATGGGGGACTTCAATATGCAGGTAGATTGGGAAAATGAACCAGAATTGATTAAAATGCTTAAGGTGAAAATACCCTTAGGAGTATGTGATCATATTACGATTGAATTTGAGAAGGAGAAGCTAAAGTTAGATGTATTAGTATTACAATGGAGAAAAGAGAAATACAGAGGCATGACAGAGTAGTTGGTCAGAATTGATTGGAAAAGATTACTGGCAGGGATGGTGGTAGAGCAGCAATAGCTGGTATTTCTGGAAACAATTCAGAAGGCACAGGATATTTACATCCCAAAGAGGAAGAAATAATCTAAAGGAAAAAAATGACACAACCATGGCTAACAAGAGAAGTTAAAGCCAATATAAAAGCCAAAGAGAGGGCATATAATAGAGCAAAAATTAATGAGAAGGTAAAGGAATGGGAAGCTTTTAAAAACCAACTGAAGGCTGCTCAAAAAGTCATTAAGTAGGTAAAGATGGAATACAAAAGTGTGCCAGTCAATCATATAAACAGGATCTCAAAAATATCCTTAGATACTTAAAGTGCAAAAGAAGAGGAGGGTGGATATTGGACTGCTGGAAAATGATGCTAGAGAGGTAGTATTGGGGGGGGGGGAGTGGGGGAACAATGAAATTGCAGATGAGCTGAATAAGTATTTTGTGTCAGTCTTCACTGTGGAAAACACTAGCGGTATAGTGGAGGTTCCAGCTGTCAGGGGTCATGAAGTGTATGAAGTTACCATGACTAGAGAGAAGGTTTTTGGGAATCTGAAAAATCTGAATCTAAATAAGTCACCTGGACCAGATGGTCTACATCCCAGTATTCTGAAAGGGGTAGCTGAAGAGATCATGGAGGATGATCATTCAAGAATCTTTAGATCCTGGAATACTTCCAGAAGACTACAGAATTACCAATGTCTCTCCACTCTTCAAGAAGGGAGAGAGGTAGCAGAAAGAAAATTATAGTTAGTCTGAAGTCAGTGGTTGGGAAGATGTTCTAGTTGATTAATAAGGATAAAGTCTCAGGGTACTTGGAGGCAGATGATGAAATAGGCCATAGTCAGCATGGTTTCCTCAAGGGAAAATCTTGACTGACAAATCTGTTGGAATTCTTTGATGAAATAACAAGCAAGATAGACAAAGGAGAATCGGTTGATGTTGTGTACTTGGATTTTCAGCAGGCCTTTGACAAGGTGTCACACGTAAGGCTACTTAACAAGCTCCAAGTCCATGGTATTACAGGAAAGATTCTAGCATGGATAAAGCAGTAGCTGGTTGGCAGGAGTCAAAGAGTGGGAATAAAGGTAGCATTTTCTGGTTGGCTGCCAATGACTAGTGGTGTTCCATAGGTGTCTGCACTGTGACTGATTATTTTTACGTTATATATCAATGATTTGAATGATGGAATTAATGGCTTTCCTACAAATTTTGGAAACAATATGAAGGTAGGTGGAGAGGCAGGTAGTTTTGAGAAAGCCAAGAGGCAACAGAAGGATTTAGACAGATTAGAAGAATAGGCAAAGAATGCAGTTTTGGGAAATCTACAGTCATGTACTTTGATAGAAGAAATGAAAGAGTTGACTGTTTTCTAAATAGAGAGAAAATACAGAAGAAAATTGAAGTGTAAAGGGACTTGGGAGTCCTTGTGCTGGATTCCCTAAAGGTTAATTTACAGGTTGAGTCTGTGGTGAGGAAGGCAAATGTAGTTTTAGCATTCATTTCAAGAGGAGTAGAATAAAAAAGGATGTAATGTTCAAAGTTCAAAGTAAAACTTATTATCAGAGTACATATATTTCACTACAGAAACTCTGAGATCCCTTTTTCTGCAGGCATACTTAGCAAATCTATAGAACAGTAACTATAATATGTAAATATCAGGAATTGTTAACTGCAAACTGTGCAAATGCAGACATCAATAAATAATGAGGTTGAAATAACAATATAACAGTGTCCTTAAATGAGTGTAACTATTCTCTTTTGTTCAAGAGCCTGAGGGGTAGTAACTGTTTGTGAACCTGGTGGTGGGAGTCCTGAGACACCTGTACATTCTACCTGATGGCAGCAGTGAGAAAAGACCATGACCTGGGTGTTAAGAATCTTTGCTGATTAATGCTGCTTTTCTATGGAAACATTTCATGTAGATGTACGCAATGGTTGTGAGGGTTTTATCAGTGATGTACAGGGCTGAATCCACTACCTTTTGTAGGATTTTCCACTTAAAGGCATTGGTGACCCATTCCAGCCCAAAATGCAACTAGTAGCATACTTCCACCACACATCTACAGAGGATTGACAAGGTTTTCGATGACATGCCAAACCTTCACAGACTTTTGAGGAAGTCCAGATGCTGTTGTGCTTTGAGATTTTATAAAGCATTGAGTATTGTGAGCAGTTTTGGGCCCCTTAAAGGATGTGCTGAAACTGGAGGGGGTTTAAATGAAGTTCACAAAAATGATTCCAGGATTGAATGGCTTGTCATTTGAAGAACTTTTGATGGCTGTGGGCCTGTATACACTAGAGTTCAGAAGATTGAGGGGTGATCTCATTGAAACCTATTGAATGGTGAAAGACCTTGATAGAGTGGATATGAAGAGGTGTTTCCTCTAGTGGGAGAGTCTAAGACCAGAGGCCACAGCCACAGAATAGTGGGGTGTCCTATTAGAGTGGAGATGAGGAGGAATTTCTTTAGCCAGAGAGTGGTGAATCTGTGGAGTGTGGAGTCCTTTGCCACACCAGCTGTGGAGGCCAAATCTTTATGTATACTTAAGACAGAGGCTGGGAGATTCTTAATTGGTCAGGGCATGAAGGGAAACAGGAAGAAGACTGAGAGGAAAATTGGATTAGCCATGATGAAATGGCAGAGCAGATGTGATGTGCCAAATGGGATAATTCTGCTTCTCTATCTTAAGGTTTTATAGTCTTATATTATTAAATCTGATTCTAAAACCTGATGGTAGAAGGAATGAAGCTGTTCTTAAAATGTTGAGTGTCTGCCTTTAGGCTCCTGTAACTCCTCCCTGATGGTAGTAAAGAGAAGACGGCATGTCTTGGCTGGTGAGGGTCGTTAATGATGGATGCCGCCTTCTTGAGGCATTGCCTTTTGAAAATATCTTTATTGGTGGGAAGTCTACTGCCCAGAATGGAGAGCTTGAGCTTACAACTTACCGCAGCTTTTTCTGATCCTGTGCAGTGGCCTCTCCATAAATCAACCAATTAGAATGTTCTCCAAGGTACAACGGTAAAAAGTTGTCAGAGTCTGGTGATTTACCAAACCTCCTCACACTCCTCATGAAATATATACTGAAATCTGCATTAAAGTACCGACAAGTTTAATTTCCATAAGTTCCCACTTCTGATGTGATTCTAGAGTTCAATTAAGCTGATTACTGGTCAAGCAGTGAGGAGAATAAAAAATTCACTAGATCTTCAATCTTTCAAGCTCATTCTGTCCTTAGATCACAGTTGATCTGCATCTTAAATCCTCCTACATGTCCCAGTTTCATACCACATTAGGCAACTTTTGGTATTTCACCCTTTGAAATCATCAATTCAAGATTCAAGATTGTTTAATGCCATTTCCAGTATACAGCTGTAAAGGAGTACTACATAACAGTTACTCTGAATCTGATGCAGCACAAACACACACACACACACACACACACACACTAAGATAAAGAACACAATAATAAAATAAAACACAATAAATATAAATACATAAAATACCTTGTGTACACAGATTGATTGTATGTCCATAAAGTGATGTTAGGTGCAGGAGTGTCGGTACATAAGATGACTGACAGGAGTGATAAAGTAGTGGTGGTTGGAGAGCCTGGAGGGGTGGGTTAGTGGGTGGAGGTGTTGTTCAGTCTTACTGCTTCGGGAGTGTAATTGCTTTCAGTACCTCTTCCCACCTGCAATCCACTCCCCTCAAATAAAGGCGGTCATTCCAATCCATCACTGCCATCACAAAGCCAGTGGTTCCATTAAAGCAGTAGAGAATTCTTTATAAAACCCCACTGGTTTCCTTGGCTGTGTAAGACTGGGGAATACACACTCCGGTCCTGCCAAACCTGTGAGATTGAGATGGTTCTCTCACCCCAAACCCTGGTTTGTGAGGATGCTGTGTAATTTGCTACCCTGCTACAACTCAGTGCCAAGAAATAACAGAGAGCACATTGTATATGCTTAAAGGAATTATATTTATGAATCTTAACTTAACTGTAGTGTAGGCCTTCATTAGTCTCGATAGACCATAGATTTGCGCTTTGGAAAGTTTCCAGGGCGCAAGCCTGGGCAAGGATTTTTTTAATGGAAGACCAGCAGTTGCCCAAGCTGCAAGTCTCCCCTCTCCACGCCACCAATGTTGTCCAAGCAAAGGGCATTAGGACCCATACAGCTTGGCACCGGTGACGTCGCAGAGCAATGTGTGGTTAAGTGCCTTGCTCAAGGACACACACACAGCCTCAGCCAAGGCTTGGTCTAGCGACCTTCAGATCATTAGACAAATGCCTTAACCACTTGGCCATGCACCAAAACTTAACTTAAGGGTTAGTTAAGAAAAGAAAGAGAAAACAAAAAGGGCCCATTACAATTAAACAGTCAAATATGCACAGGTTGGTGCTCAGCTCTTCCAAAAGTAATGTTCTGAGGACTAATCCTCAATCGACTGTGGCACCTTGTTCCATTGAATCATAGTTCCCCACTGGGTCAAATCCTATGACCATTTCTCTCCAGCATCTTCCTTCTTCATCTCCCGCTGAACAAAGGACCCAGCTCACATTCCAAAGCACCCAATATTTCTAACCACAACCCAAACAGAAAGACCATTACTTTAGCAGTGAAACCTTTCCCAGGGTGTTACATTTAGAAAAAGAATGATTAAAAATTAGCTTTATTTATCATGTGTAGTAGCGTGATTATTCAAGTCGAGTATGATGTTGTCCATGGGGTTGTCTATTGGTGGGTCCTCAGGTGGCTGTCGAGGCTGATCTGGGATCCACGTATTCTGGTGAAGTGTGGCCAAGATTATATGGTGCTTATGGTTAGTGGTTGAATTTTTTGATTGTTCAGTCTCACTCACAGCTGCCACTTGATCTTTGTGACACATCCAAGGTTGTTCCCATGTAGCGAAGCTCCCTCTTGAACAGATTTCCTCCAGCTGTGTCTATAGATGTAGTGTTGAAGTTCTTCAGGCTGGAATGTGGCATTATCTTTGAAATGTTTCCTTTGCCGTCCTTTATTTGTCACATGTACATTGCAACTTACAGTGCAATGCATTGTTTCTGTCAAATCAAACTAGCGAGAATCGTACTGAGCAGCCAGCAAGCATTGATACACTTCTGGCGCCAATAATGCATACATCTCACTAACCCTACAGGTAAATGTATGTCTTTGGGATGCGGGAGGAAACTGTAACACTCAGAGGAAATGTAAAAACTCCTTATAGACAGCAGTGGTAATTAAAACCCAGTTTTACAGCTGGTTCTATAAAACATTGTGCTAACCATTACACTACCAAGCCACCCCAAGATCGAATGCAGCAGACATCATTAATAACCCTCATCACCCAGGACATGCCCCCTTCTCATTGCTACCATAAAGGAGGAGCTACAGGAGACTGAAGCCACACACTCAATGTTTCAGGAACAACTTCCCTCCACCATCTGATTCTGAATGGACATTGAATCCAAGAACACTGCTTCAGCGCTTTTTTGCACTACTTATTTATTTTTTAAAATATATTTCTTTTTGTAACTTAGTTTTTTATGTATTGCAATGTACTGCTGCTACAAAACAACACATTTCAACATAACTCCCTGTCCCAGAGAGGTTTACAAGCAAATGAGTTGTTGCTCAGGTCCCTTTAAAATCTTTCTCCCCTCTCACCTTTAACCTATGCCCTTTAGATTCTGACTCTCCTTGCCTAAGGGAAAAAAATAATCTACACCCAGTTTACCTAGGACTCTTATGACTTTATACACCTTCTATAATGTCACCCTTTAGTCTCCTGCATCTTAAGGAACAAAGTCCTACTCTGTCCAATATCTCCCTATCACTCAGTCGTTTGCATCCTGACAGCATTCTAGTAACTCCTGGTCCAAAGAAGTTCTGAAAATTGTCATGTTTTGTCTATCGATGACAGTATTGTGCAAAAGTCATGGGCACATATATATATATAGCTCGAGTGCCTAACACTTTTGCACTATATTGTAGTAATTTTATCCAATAGTATTGCAGTGTACCATTCCCACAAATTAAAAAAACAAATTTCATGTCATATGTGAGTGATGATAAACCTGATTCTGATATGGGTCTCTACTGTGGACTGAGAGTGGGAAGGGGGCAAGGAGAGTGGAATCAAAGTTTGGGAAAGGGGAAGGGAGAGAGAAGGGAGCAGGAAGCACCAGAGAGACATTCTGTAATTATTGATAAACCAACTGTTCAGAATCAAATGACCTTGCTTGCTATTTCTGGGCTGGGTGTGTCTGCACACATACCACTCCCCAGCCTTGGCACTCCTTCTTTGCCACCTGTCCTATACCCCTCTTGTGGCACTCCACCCTCACCATAGCCACCATCCTTAGCTCCTGCTAGATTTACAAACTCGTTCTCCACTCCATGTTGACAAATACAGTACTGTGAGAAAGTCCTAGGCACCCTAGCTGTATATATGTGCCTAAGAGTTTTGCACAGTACTGTATATCATAAAAAAGGTAGCATAAATGTACACAACCATAAGATGGCAAATGGAATCTTTTGATTTCCCTGTGAAGGTATGGCATGTAAATATTATGCAAGCCAATGACATTTAAGTAGAAAATGGTAGAGGAGATATAAAAGCAGCTATGAACCAAAGGGCAGAAAACAACAAAGAGCAGTTGTATATTGGAATAAAGGTGTTAATTATTTGATCCCTGGAAGTCACAGGTGGAATTGTTATTCTGTTACATAGAATAATAAACTGGATTTGAGAGCACTTGATGTTAATGAGATACATAAAACTCTTATAAGCATAGACAGGCTAGGGATAATAATTCCCCGAGCTCAATCCCTCGAACTTGAAGTCACAGTCTCTAAATATTAGGTCAGCCTTCCAAACCATTGAAGAAGATAAAGTGCAGGGATCCCAATATTGATTCCTGTGGTACCCCATGAGAGACAGATTCTAGACATATCAAGGGTGAAGTACTGATAATCTGCTATAATGATAGTCTTGGGAGAGAATCATTGTCCAGTGCATCAGGTAGAACTTGTCACACTCTTTTATTAAATGCTTCAATGGGATCCACTGCACCCTGGGAAGTTTAATGGTTATTTTAATAGTCTAGCATCTAGAATAATAAGTCTCAGATTAATTTGGGGACCAG
Source organism: Hemitrygon akajei (assembly GCF_048418815.1). Lineage (NCBI taxonomy): Eukaryota > Metazoa > Chordata > Chondrichthyes > Myliobatiformes > Dasyatidae > Hemitrygon > Hemitrygon akajei. The sequence goes on along the minus strand of NC_133138.1, from coordinate 34,337,390 downwards.
AATTTAAATAACCCCAAAGCAACTGAGAAAATCACTTTATACTTATGACTATGAGGCTAAGTGCAGCTCTAACAAATATTTAAGTTTTCTGACAACATACTGTTGTTGGCTGAATGAAAGGTGATGGCGAATTGAATTATAGCAGGGAGATTAAAAATCTGGCTACGTGGTGCTACAACAGCAACCTCTCCCACAACATCAGCAAAACCAAAGAGCTGATTATTGTCGCCAGTAGGAAGCCATCAGGGATTCATGAGCCAGTGTTTGTCAGAGGACTAGAAATTGTGACTTTAAATTCCTGGGTGATATCGTGCTAGAGGGTCGGTTCTGGGACCTCACATAATGCCAATCATATGGCATCCAATGTCAGGACTGAACCCCTGTTCGTGGATCTGTGAGGCAGCACTGCCTCAGAATAGAAGAATGTCCCTTTAGAGCAGAAATGTGGAGGAATTTATTTGGTCAGAAGGTGGTGAATTACAGATGGCTGTAGAGGCCAAGTCACTTGGTATATTTGAAGTGGAGGTTGAATTGTTCTTGATTAATAAGGGTGTCAAAGATTACAAGGTGAAGGCAGGAGGATGGGGTTGAGAGGGATAATAAATCAGCCATAATGGAATGACAGAGCAGACGTGATGGGCCAAATGGCCTAATTCTGCTCTTATGTCCTATGGTCTTATAATTCACCGCATTCTGAAATGTCTGCTTGAATCCCACAAGAGCAGCTGGGGAACCTAAATTAATATAATTAAGTAAATTTTGATTTAAGACATAATGATAATCATGAAATTACTGCCTCACATCTGTCCTTCATCCCCAACCTGACCTATATGTGACCCTTGTCTCAATGTGATTCACTCTGTACAGCCTTCGTCAGTGGACTGGGAAGCAACTAAGTTTAAGGACGACAAGGGTTTAGTTATATAGTACTGTGCAAAAGTCTTAGGTACACATATATAGGTTAGGTGCCTAAGTATTTTGCATAGTGCTATAAGCTGTTTTTAATATTATTTCTAGTGTGGATTAATTTTGATTTGAAGCATACAAAGGAAAGACATCCACCTCCACCCTCTCATTTTTTTGCCCTTGAGGCAGCAAGACCTGTGAGTCTTAGTTCTAATTAAAATTGGAAAACATTTAGCAGATGCAGCACCATGCATAAGTGTTAGGCAACCGAGCTATATATATGTACATAAGACTTGCACAGTACTATGAATATTTGCCCCAGCCTGCAATTCCTCCTGTACCTAATAAAGTGGCCACTGTGTGTATGATTGTGGTCTTCAGCTGGTGCAGCTGGCTACTTTAAGGTTTGATATACTGCGCATTTAGAGATGCTCTTCTACAAAACACAGTTGTAACATATGGTTATCTGAGTTAAAGTTGCCTTTCTGTTAGCTTGAACCAGTCTGGCCATTCCCCTCTGACCTCTCATTAACAAGGTGTTTTTGCCCACAGAACTGCTGCTCACTGGATTTCTCTTTTTGTTTTTGTACTATCTCTGTAAACTCTAGACTAGAGAATGCTGTGCATGAAAATTTGTGGAGATAATCGGTTTCTGAGATGCTCAAACTACCCCATCTGGCACCAACAATCATTCCACAGTCAGAATCACTTAGATCACGTTTCTTACCCATTCTGTTTGAGCTGAATAATAATTGAACCTCTTGACCATGTCTGCACGTTTTTATGCCACATGATTAGTTGATTAGATATTTGCATTAATGAGCGGTGTACTGGTTTATCTAATAAAGTGGACACTGAATGTATGAATTAGGAGCAGTTCCTTTACACAAGAGCTTCTGCAGGTGCTGGAAATCCAGAGCATCACATACAAAATGCTGGAAGAACTCAGCAGATAAGGAGTCTCGATGAGGGTCTCGGCCTGAAACTTAGGCTGTTCAGTCCTTTCCACAGATGCTGCCTGACTCCTAAGTTCCTCCAGCGTTTTGTGTATGTTACTCTGAATTAGGAGCAAGCTACTCAGACACTGGGACCTGCTTTGCAGTTCAATTGTCACATAAACTGAGATATAGTAAAAGTCTACAGTTTGCACGCCAGTCAGTAAGATCATTCCATACATAACTACATCAGTGCACAATAAGAAATAAATGCAGGATACATTTTTACAGTTACAAGGAATTGCAATACAGGTAGAAAGTAATGTACAACGGTCACAATTAAGCGACTGAGAAATCAAAGGTTAATTTTCTTTATATCAGAGGTCTGCTCAACGGTCTACTAACAGTGGAATAGAGATTACCTTGAGCTTGGTGGTATTTATTGACAGTATGTTTTTATTTAGGGAGACAGTACGGAACAGTCCAAATGAGCTGCACCACCCGACAACCCAACTATTTAACTCTAGCCTAATCACAGCACGATTTACAATGACCAATTAACCTACTTACCGGAATATCTTTGGACTGTGGGAGGAAGCTGGAGCACCTGGAGGAAACACACATGCTTACTAGAAGGATGTTCAAACTTCTTATGGAGGGCATCAGAGTTGAACTCTGAACTCTGATGCCCCAAGCTGCAATAGCAATGTACTAACTGCTATGCAATCATGGCACATCAAGGGCTGTTGTACCTTCAAGCATTTATACTTTCTGCCCAATAGGGGTGGGGTGGGGAATGAATAGAGAATGTCTGGGGTGGGAGGGGCCCTTGAGGCTTGTTTTCCCAATGCAGCAGGAAATGCAGACAGTCCAATGGAGGGGAAGGTGTTTTTCATGAGAGACTGGGCTCCGTTCACAACTCTATGCAACTTCTTGCAGTCTCAGACAGAGCTGTTACCGTAACAAGCCGTGATGTACAGTATCTGGATGGAACGGTAGTGCTCAGGTTTGCACAGTGCTTTACAGCAACCAGCAGTAAGATTGGGGCTCAGTTTCTGCTGCTGCCTGTAAGTCATTCTCCCCGTGACTGTGTGGATTCCTGGACCCTCTTCCTCCCACATTCCAAAGATGTACACTTGGGGTTAGAGAGCTGCGGACATGCTATGTTGGTGCAGGAAGAATGCAACACATGTGGGCTGTCCACATCACAATCCTCATTGATTTGATTTGCTGCAAAATGACTTAATTTACTGAATGTTTCAATGTACATATGACAAATAAAGATAATCATTACCTTTATGTTGTCTCTAGATAATCTAGCAGTGGATGCAGCTCTGCCCATCAGAGGAAAAAAAAACCTTCCGAAAATTGAGCACATTTACAAGAAGCCCTGCCACAAGAAAGCAGCATCCATCATCAAGAACTGCCATCATGGCCATGCTGTCTTCTTGCTACTGCCATCAGGAAGGAAGTACAGGAGCCTTAGATCCCATACTACCAGTTTCAGGTGTAGTAATCACCCTTCAACCATTAAGGCCCTGAACCATCATGGATAACTTCACTCAGCCCAATATTGTACCGATTCCAAGAACTATGGGACTTGCTTTCAAGGATTCTACAACTCATGTTCTCGATATTAATTATTTATTTACTTACTGCTAATTCTTTTGGTTTGTATTTGCACAGTTTGTCTTCTTTTGCACATAGATGGTTTGTCAGACTTTGTGTAGGTTTTTTTAAATTTGATTCTATTGTATTTCTTTATTCTACTAAATGTCAGGGTAGTATAGGGTGATTTTAATAACAAATTAACTTTAAACTTCAAAGCTGCTTCTACAAAAAGTGGCTGTCAAGGACAAGTATCTTTAGCCTTGTGAGGAAGTAGAGAAATAGGTACGCCCAATAAAATCCCAATTGATCGAAACGTAACCTCAACTCTGAATGTTCCAAGTTCAAAGTTCAAAATAAATTTATTATCAAAGTGCACTTTTGTCGACGCATACTACCATGAGACTTATTGTCATGCAGGCATTCACAGCAGAACAAATAAATACGATAGAATCAATGAAAAACTATACACAAAGACAAACAACCAATGTATAAAAGAAGACAAAAGAATAAGTAAATAAATAATACCAAGAACATGAGTTACAGAATCCTTGAAAGTGAGTCTGTAGGTTGTGGGATCAGCTTAGAGTTGAGTTGAATGAATTTATCCATGCTGGTTGAGGAATCTGATTGTTGAAGGGTAATAACTGTTCCATACACCCACCCTCTTCTTTATGAAGAATCTATCTGCCTCCTTCTTACAAAATATTCAATGGCTGTACTTCCAGCCCTACTGATAAAAAAAGGTTCAAGGATTCAGAACTGTCAGCCTCATCTTTGTGAAGGGACTCCGGTTTTTGATTCCTCTACAGGGAACAATAACCTCTAGATGAGATGTTATGTTGGTGAGGCCTAATTTGGAGTATTGTCATTACAAGGATGTTTCTGAGTCTGGAATTATAAAGAAAGATTACATAGGTTCAGACCTTATTCCATTGAAATGTAGAAGATTAACAGGAGATTTGATAGAGGTATATTAAAATATGAGAGGAATAGATAGTGTAAATGCAACCAGGTTTTTTCCACTTGAGGTTGGGTGGGACTACTACAAGAGATCATGGGTTAAGGGTGAAAGGTGAAAAGTTTAAGGGCAACATGAGTGGAAGCTTCTTCACTCAGACGGTCATGAGAGCGTGGGAAGAGCTTCCAGCACAAGTGGTGAAGGCCAGCTCAATTTCAATGTTTAAGAGAAGTTTGAATAGGTACGTGGATGGTAGTGATATGGAGGGCAATGGTCCTGATGTAGGTTGATGGGAGTATAAAGTTTAAATGGTTCAGCACAGACTAAATGGGCTGAATTGCCTGTTTCTCTGCTATACTTTTCTCTGATACTATGACTGTATGACCTCCATGCTGCCAGGACCTCTCAAGATCTCACATGAAATGTGAACCCACAAACTTCTAAGTGTTACTAACCAAACTGCTGGTGTTAAGCGAACATATTTGTCCTACTTAACTGCATAACATGTTTTACGCTGAGTAGGCAGAACTTTGACCTTACAATTGGATAAGGCATTTATAACATATGCTAATTGACCAAATTAAAAATTCAAATTAAGGAAATTCAATGATATGCATAAACGTTGCCAAATATCACCCTTATATTTGGAATATATTCGTCATGCTGTTGTGCACAAATTGTTAATATGTTATATCAGCGACATTTGTATAAATAGATATTAAACCTAAAATTATAGTCAAATTCAAATCTTTCATCATCCTTTCAGATGTTGAGATTAGAGCCATTGTTCAAAATATAGTTTTTAATGCTAATTAATTCTATTAGCAAATGCAAATTAGCTTAAGTATAACTCAGTCTTTCATACATCACTCAAAAAAGGCAAGTTCCCTCTTACAGATCATAACATACAAAGGGAGACTGTATTTCTAGTAATTCAGATCAGCCACAATTCACAATTAAAATTCCCTAAAGGCCGATTTGCTGAAATCATTTGGTTTCACCAATACATCTCCTCATCAGAGTCAGAATCAGGTTTAATGCCACTAGCACATGTTGTGAAATTTGTTGCTTTGTGGCAGCAGTACAGTGCAATACATTAAAAAAAATCACTTACAATATGTTACAGAGAGGTATATGAGTCTATATATAAAAAATGAAATCATTTGGGTTCATCAGGTGCATGGAGAGGGGGATCATGCTCCCCATATCGTACTGCCTAGGCTTACGTATCTAGACAGCTAGGATGCAACATCCATTGTCCACCCACCCTGACCAATGGAGGCCTCATCAACATCATCAAATCAGTAGTATAAAAAGAGAGCAAAAAATAGTGAAGTAGTGTTCATGTCGTTTCGTTGTGCATTCAGAAAATGTGATGGCACAGGGGAAGAAGCTCCTTCACCTCCTCCCAGATGATAGCAATGAGAAGAGAGCATGTCCTGGGTGATGGGGATCCTTAGTGATGGATGCCACCTGTTTGAGGCAACACACTTTGAAGACGTCCTCAATTCTTGGGGGGCAAATGCCCAGGATGGAGCTGGCTCAGTCTGCAACCCTCTGGAGCTTTTTCATGTCTGATGCTGTGGCCTCCCCTTACCAGGCGGTGAAGCGAGCAGCTGGAATGCCCTCGGTGGAACATCTGCTGGGTACTGGGTGGGAAGTATATTCGGGATGTCAGAGGTAGGTTTTCTTACACAGAGAGTGGTGAGCGTGTGGAACGCGCTGCAAGGGGTGGTGGTAGGGACAGATATATCAGGGGGCTGTTAGATAGGCACTGGGATGAAAGGAAAATGGAGGGCCATGTGGGAGGGAAGGGTTAGATTGACCTTGGATGATTTTTAAAGGGTCAGCGTAACGTTATGGGCCAAAGGGTCTGCCTGCACTGTGCTGTGCTATCTTATGTAGGCAGTACATCAAAGTAATAAAAATGAAAGAATGCAGAATATATTGTTACAGTTACAGGGAGAGTTCAGTGCAGGTAGTCAAATGAGCACATGGGTCATGATGAAGTAGATGGGAGATCGATTCTAGAATCTGTGGGATGGAAGTTGCCCTTGTGTCGTGTGGTACATGCTCTCAGGATTCTATATCTTCTGCCTTCTGGGAAAGGAGAGAAGAAGGAATGACATGAGTTGACTGTTTTCCCAAAGCAGAGGGAATTGTGGACAGAGTCAGTGAAGGGAAGAGTGGCTCGCATGATGAACGGGGCTGCATTCACAATTCTCTGCATACTTTTGCAGTTTTTGCAGAGCAGTTGTAGAAACAAATCATAATTTCTGTCCCAAGTAGGAAAATCTTATCCTTAGACTGCAAATGATCAACACAAGCAAAATGTTGGAGGAACTCAACAGGTCAGGCAGCATCCATGGAAATGAACAAACAATCGATGTTTTAGGCTGAGACCTTTCGTCAGGTCCTGAGGAAGGGGGAGGATGCCAGAATGAAATGGTGGTGGGGGGAAGGAGAATAGGTAGAAGGTGATAGGTGAAGTCAGGTGGGTGTGAAAGGTAAAGGGCTGGAGAGGAAGGAATCTCACAGGAGAGGAAAGTGAACCACAGGTGAAAAGGAAGGAGGAGGGGCACAAGGAAGGTGATCGGCAGTAAAACATTTTTACCTACATATCGCTTTCTGATAATTTTATTACAAAAATTCCCCCCCTCTTCTTCTTGCCTCTTACCTCTTCTCACCTGCGTATCACTGTCCCCCCCTTTCCCTTTCTCCTATGGTCCACTCTCCTCTCCTATTAGACTCCTTGCTCTCCAGCCCTTTATCTTTCACACCTGCCTGGCTTTATCTAACACCTTCTACCTGCCCTCTTTCCCTCCCCCCCCCCACCATTTTATTCTGACATCTTCCCCCTTCCTTTCCAGTCCTGAAGAAGGATCTTGGCCTGAAACGTCAACTGTTTATTCCCTTCCATAGTTGCTGCTTGACTTACTGAGTTCCTCAAGCATTTTTCCCAAGGCTTGTTCTGTATTTCCAGCATCGTCAGACTTTTTATGTTTTTGATTTGCTGCAAGTAATCAGATTCCCCATGATCTCATTGAATAACAGAACAGACTGAAGTACCTATATAGCCTACTTTTTCTTCCATTTCCTATTCAGTTAGTGTTAGGTTTGTGTTGGCTTTTTGAAGCAGTCCTTTTAACATCTGCTTCTATCTTCGATAATTTATGTTTCCAAGTCTCTCTCGCCTATTAACATGGCATCATTTTACTTCTTATTTGCATTTCAACTACACTAGTTGAAAATGTTCCCTCTTGTTCCACTCTGATAAAGAGACAGAACTGAAATGTGAATTGTCTCTCTACAGATGCCAGCTGACCAGATGAGCGGTTCCAATTTTTCCATCTTGTCAAATCTCCAAATGTTTACTGTCTGATTTTATTTTATATGACTGTTATGTTTGTTAAACAGTATAATTGGATTTGGAATAGTCTTTATAATACTTTGAAGTATTGTGAGCAGTTTTGGCCCCTTATCTAAGAATGTCTGAAGGCTATTGATAATGGCTGGGGTCACATTTCTTGTAAACACACTGCCCAGAAGAAGGCAAGGGCAAACCATTTCTGTAGAGAAATTTTCCAAGAACTATCAGAGACACTGCCAACATCAAATGGCATGGCACATGATGATGGGGGTGATGATCAAAAGAGATGTGCTGGCATCAGAAAGGGTCCTGAGGAGGTTCACAACAATGATCCTGGGAATGAAAATGTTAGTGTATGAGGAGTGTTTGATGGCACTGGGCCTGTGCTTGCAGGCGGTTAGCAGAATGAAGGGAGAGTTCATAGAAAGCTATCTTATATTGAAGGAGTGAATGTGAGAGGATGTTTTCTATAGTAGGAAAGGTTGTCACTTGAGAGCAGAGATGACAAGGAATATCTGTAGCCAGAGCGAGGAGAATCTGTGGAATTTATTGCCAGAGATGGTTGTGAAGGCAAAATCATTGGGTACAGTATATTGAAAGCTTCTTGATTAATCAGAGCATCATAGGCTATAGGAAGAATGCAGGATAATGGGATTGAGAGAGGATAATAAATCAACCATTATGGAATGACAGATGATATTCAATGGGCTGAATGGTCTAAATCTGCTCTGATCTCTTATAGTCCCATGGAATGAAAGTCAAGGCAAATTAGGAAAAGGCAGCATCTGTGAGTGAGAAGCAAATTCAGGATAATAAGATTTCATTTCAGCTCAGGAAAGCTGGAAATCAAATCAAGTTTGTATTAGGTTACAGAGAGCTATATGGGTATATTCCTCCCTGTGCAACTGGATTGTTGATTTCCTCATTTGCCAGTTAGTGCAGATTGCCAGCAACATCTTCTCCAAAATCACAATCAACACATGTGCACCTCAAAGCTGTATGCTTAGCCCCTCCTTTACTCACTTTACACCTATGATTGTGCGGCTAAGTATAGCTCTAATGCCATACTTAAACTTGGTGATGACAGCAGTGTTGTTGGTCAATTCAAAGGAGGTGATGAATCGGCATATAGAGGGTAGATTGAAAACAGCAACAACTACTCACTCAACATCAGTAAAACCAATGAGCTGATTATTAACTACAGATATACGAAGCCAGAGGTCCATTGGCCAGTCCTTATTCGGGGATTAGAGGTGCAGAGGGTCAACATAAAACATAGAACATAGAAAGTTACAGTACATTACAAGTCCTTCGGCCCACAATGTTGTGCCGACCATGTAACCTACTCTAGAGACTGCCTATAGAATTTCCTTAGTGCATAGCCCCCTATTTTTCTAAGCTCCATGTACCTATCTAAGAGGCTGTTAAAATACCCTATTGTATCTGCTTCCACCATCACTGCTGGCAGTGCATTCCACGCACCCACCACTCTCTGTGGGAAAACTTACCCCTGACATCCCCTCGGTACCTATTTCCAAGCAACTGCGTCCCCTCATATTAACTATTTCAGCCCTGGGAAAAAGCCTCTGGGATATTCACATGAACAAAGCTCCTCATCATCTTACATGCCTCTATCAGGTCACCTCTCATCCTCCATCACTCCAAGGAGAAAAGGCCAAGCTCACTTGACCTATTCTCATAAGGCATGCTCGCCAATCCAGGCAACATCCTTGTAAATCTCCTGTGCACCCTTTCTATAGTTTCCACATCCTTCCTGTAGTGAGGTGGCGAGAACTGAACACAGTGGGGTCTGACCAGTGTCCTATATCGCTGTAACGTTACCTTTCGGCTCTTGAACTCAATCCCACAGTTGATGAAGGCCAATACATTGTATGCCTTCTTAACCACACAGTCAACCCACACAGCAGCTTTGAGCGTCCTATGGACTCAGACCCCAAGATCCCTCTGATCCTCCACTCTGCCAAGAGTCTTACCATTAATACTATATTCTGCCATCATATTTGACCTAGCAAAATGAACCACCTCACACTTATCTGGGTTGAACTCCATCTGCTACTTCCCTTTCCTGACTGTGAGCCACTTATTTAATAATAAGAATAAATAAATATCGTAAACGTGTGTTGTGGAATCTGTGAAAGTGAGTCTTTGGTTATGGGAACCATTCAGTGATGGGGCAAATGCAGCTGAGGAAATTATCTCCTTTGGTTCAAGGACCTGATGGTTAAGGCTGTTCCTGAACCTAGTGATGTGGATTCTGGGTCTCCTGGGTCTCTTTACTGATGGCAGCATCAAGAAGAGAGCATGGCCTGGATGATGCATGCTGTTTTCCTGCAACAGTGTTCCAGTGGTGGAGAAGGCTTTACCCATGATGGACCATTACTTTCTGTAGGCTTTTCCATTGTAGAGCATTGGTGTTTCCATATCAGTCAGTGAATACAACCAGCACTGTAAGTATACTCACCACCACACATCTATGGAAGTTTGTCAAACTTTTTGATGACATGCTGAATCTTCACAAACTTCTAAGACTCTAGAGGTGCTATTGTGTCTTCTTTGTAATGGAGTAATAACACCAAGGAATTTAAAGTTGTTGACCCTCTCCACCTCTGACCCAAGACATGACAGCAACTCTACTTTCTGAAAGGTTAGTGTAGATTTGGCATGTCACCAAATCCAATGGTTAACTAATCTCTTCTGCCTACCCGATGTCAATATCCTTCCATTTTCCTCACATTCATGTACCTCTCTAAACATCCTTTACAAATCCCAAATGTTTCTGCCTCTACCTCCATCCCAGACAGTGTATTCTAGGTACCCACCCCTGTCACCTTAAATGTATGTCCCCCAGTATTAGACATTTCAACCCTGGGAAAAAATTACTGTCTGTCCAATTCACTGATGCCTCTCATAATCTTATAAACCTCTATCAGATACTCTTCTTATACACCAAGAAGTACACTGAAAGCAGTAGAATGGGAACTGGCAGACAAAGCAAGGTCCAAGGTCCATCTGGATTGTTTTCAGTAATCCTGGTAATCGCATGACGAGAGGATAATGAAGTTGTTGGCTGTTCGGACCTATCAATCTTTATCAGTTAGTTCACAGCAGACGCAGACATGAGGCAAGCAGATCACAGCAGTGATGCAGCCCCTTGAGTTCAAAGACACCCGTTTCTTTCAAATGTACAGCACTTAACATATTTCATGTCTCTGATTACTCACATTGCATTACCCAAAATATTATTTTCTGAAAGAAATCCATCTAAATTGAATTTGAATAAATCAATGGATCCTGCTCCTATCACCTCCCTTGGGAGCCCATTGCATACGTACGCCACTAACTCACAGGAACTATGTTCCTGCAGGATTGTTGTGAAGTTTATTTATTTACTTAAAGATACAGCCCAATGAGCCACCCCACCCAGCAAAGCATCTACTTAACATTAGGTTAATCACAGGACAATTGACAATGACAAATTAACCTACTAACCGGTAGGTACTTGGACTGTGGGAGGAAACCAGGGCAGATTCAGAATCAGGTTTATTATCACCGGCATGTGACGTGAAATTTGTTAACTTAGCGGCAGCACTTCAGTGCAATGCATAGTATAGAAGAGAAAAAAATTATAAATAAAATAAAAATAATAATAATGATAAATGAATAAGTAAATCAATTACAGTGTATGTATATTGAACAGATTTTAAAACGTCCAAAAACCAGAAATACTGTATATTAAAAATTGAGGTAGTGCCCAAGGGTACAATGTCCATTTAGGAATCGGATGGCAGAGGGGAAGAAGCTCTTCCTGAATCACTGATTGTGTGTCTTCAGGCTTCTGTACCTCATATCTGATGGTAACAGTGAGGAAAGGGCCTGCCCTGGGTGCTGGAGGTCCTCAATAATGGACGCTGCCTTTCTGAGATACTGCTCCCTGAAGATGTCCTGGGTACTTTGTAGGTTGGTACCCAAGGTGGAGCTGACTAGATTTACAACCCTCTGCAACTTTTTTTAGTGCTGTGCAATAACACTGTCCCCACCCTCTCCCACCACCATACCAGACAGTGATGCAGCCTGTCAGATTGCTCTCCATTGTACATCTATTGATGTTTTTGAGTGTATTTGTTGACATGCCAAATCTCTTCAAACTCCTAATGAGGTATAAGTGCTGTCTTGTCTTCTTTATAACGACATCGGTATGTTGAGACCAGGTTAGATCCTCAGAGATCTTGACTCCCAGGAACTTCAAACTGCTCACTTTCTCCACTTCTGATCCCTCTTTGAAGATTGGTATGTGTTCCTTCATCTAACCTTTCTTGAAGTCCACAATCAGCTCTTTTATCTTACTGACGTTGAGTGCCAGGTTGTTGTTGTGGCACCCCTCCAATAGTTGGCATATCTCACTCCTGTACACCCTTTCATCACCACCTGAGATTCTACCAACAATGGTTGTGTCATCAGCAAAATTATAGATGGTATTTGAGCTATGCTTAGCCGCACAGTCATGTGTCTATAGAGAATAGAACAATGGGCTAAGCACACACCCCTGAGGTGCACCACAGTTGATCATCAGCAAAGAAGTAAAGTGAAAATAATCCAAAAGGTTTCTACAGTTATATTAATAGCAAAAGGATAGTGAGGGATAAAATTGGTCCCTTAGAGAATCAGAGTGGACAGCTATGTGTGAAGCCGAAAAAGATGGAGGAGATTTTGAACAATTTCTTTTCTTCGGTATTCACTAAGGAGAAGGATATTGAATTGTGTAAGGTAAGGGAAACAAGTAGGGAAGTTATGGAAACTATGATGATTAAAGAGGAGGAAGTACTGGCGCTTTTAAGGAATCTAAAAGTGGATAAGTCTCCAGGTTCTGACAGGATATTCCCTAGGACCTTGAGGGAGGTTAGTGTAGAAATAGCAGGGGCTCTGACAGAAATATTTCAAATGTCATTAGAAACGGGGATGGTGCCAGAGGATTGGCGTATTGCTCATGTGGTTCCATTGTTTAAAAAGGGTTCTAAGAGTAAACCTAGCAATTATAGCCCTGTCAGTTTGACGTCAGTGGTGGATAAATTAACGGAAAGTATTCTTAGAGATGGTATATATAATTATCTGGATAGACAGGGTATGATTAGGAACAGTCAACATGGATTTGTGCGTGGAAGGTCATGTTTGACAAATCTTATTGAATTTTTTGAAGAGGTTACGAGGAAAGTTGACGAGGGAAGAAGCAGTGGATGTTGTCTATATGGACTTTAGTAAGGCCTTTGACAAGGTTCCGCACGGAAGGGTAGTTAGGAAGGTTCAATCGTTAGGTATTAATATTGAAGTAGTAAAATGGATTCAACAGTGGCTGGATGGGAGATGCCAGAGAGTAGTGGTGGATAACTGTTTGTCAGGTTGAAGCCTGGTGACTAGTGGTGTGCCTCAAGGATCTGTACTGGGTCCAATGTTGTTTGTCATATACATTAATGATCTAGATGATGGGGTGGTAAATTGAATTAGTAAGTACGCAGATGATACTAAGGTAGGTGGCGTTGTGGATAATGAAGTAGGTTTTCAAAGTTTGCAGAGAGAGTTAGGCCAGTTAGAAGAGTGGCTGAACAATGGCAGATGGAGTTTAATGCTGATAAGTGTGAGGTGCTACATTTTGGTGGGAATAATCCAAATAGGGCATACATGGTAAATGGTAGGGCATTGAAGAATGCAGTAGAATAGAGTGATCTAGGAATAATGATGCATAGTTCCCTGAAGGTGGAATCTCATGTGGATAGGGTGGTGAAGAAATCTTTTGGTATGTTGGCCTTTATAAATCAAAGCATTGAGTATAGGAGTTGGGATGTAATGTTAAAATTGTACAAGGCATTGGTAAGGCCAAATTTGGAGTATTGTGTATAGTTCTGGTCACCGAATTATAGGTAAGATGTCAACAAAATAGAGAGAGTACAGAAAAGATTTACTAGAGTGATACCTGGGTTTCAGCACCTAAGTTACAGGGAAAGATTGAACAAGTTAGGTCTTTATTCTTTGGAGCATAGAAGGTTGAGGAGGGACTTGATAGAGGTATTTAAAATTATGAGGTGGATAGATAGAGTTGACATGGATAGGCTTTTTCCGTTGAGAGTAGGGGAGATTCAAACAAGAGGACATGAGTTGAGACTTAGGGGGCAAAAGTTTAAGGGTAACATGAGGGGGAATTTTTTTACTCAGAGAGTGGTAGCTGTGTGGAATGAGCTTCCAGTAGAAGTGGTAGAAGCAAGTTTGGTATTGTCATTTAAAGCAAAATTGGATAGGTATATAGTTATATGGACAGGAAAGGAATGGAGGGTTATGGGCTGAGTGTGGGTCAGTGGGATTAGTTGAGAGTAAGCATTCAGCATGGACTAGAAGGGCCGAGATGGCCTGTTTCCGTGCTGTAATTGTTATATATGGTTATATGGTTATATGATATGTTATCACCAATCTGCATAGATTGTGGTCTTCTAGTTAGGAAGTTGAGGATACAATTGCAGAACAAGGTACAGAGGCCCAGGTTCTGCAACTTCTCAATTAGGATTGTGGGAATGAGGGTATTAAATGCTGAGCTATAGTCAATGAGCAGCATCCTGACGTAGGTGCTTGTGTTGTCCAGGTGGTCTAAAGCTGTGTGGAGAGCCATTGAGATTGTGTCTGCCATTGACCTATTGTGGCGATAGGCAAATTGCAATGGGTCTAGGTCCTTGCTGAGGCAGGAGTTCAGTCTAGTCATGACCAACCTCTCAAAGTATTTCATCACTGTCAATGTGAGAGCTACTGGATGATAGTAAATAAGGTAGTTCACAATATTCTTCTTAGGCACCAGTATAATTGTTGTCTTTTTGAAGCAAGTGGGAACTTCTGCCTGTAGCAGTGAGAGGTTGAAAATGTCCTTGAATACTCCTGCTAGTTGGTTGGCACAGGTTTTCAGAGCTTTACCAGGTACTCCATCGGGACCTTCCACCTTGCGAGGGTTTACTCTCTTTAAAGACAGTCTAACACCGGCCTCTGAGACAGAGATCACAGGATCATCAGGTGCAGCAGGGATCTTCACAGCCCTGTAGTTGTGTGATCCCTTTCAAAGTGGGTATAGAAGGTGTTGAGTTCATCTGGTAGTGAAGCATCACTGCCATTCATGCTATTGAGTTTCACTTTGTAGGAAATAATGTCTTGCAAATCCCGCCAGAGTTGCCGTGCGTCCGATGTCGCCTCCAACCTCATTTAAAATGATCTCTTCGCCCTTAAAGTAGCCCTCTGCAAATCACACCTGGTTTTCTGGTGCAGGCCTGGGTCGCCAGACTTGAATGCCACAGATCTAACCTTCAGCAGACGATGCACCCTTTGGTTCATCCACGGCTTTTGGTTTGGGAATGTACAGAAAGTCTTTGTCCGCAACAGTCATCCACACAGGTTTTAATGAAGTTGGTAACAACTGCAGCATTCTCATTCAGATTCAAAGATGAATCCCTGAATAGAGTCCAGTCCACCGATTCAAAGCAGTCCTGTAGGTGCTCCTGTGCTTCCCTTGTCCAAACCTTCTTGGTCCTCACTACTGGTGTGGCAGTCTTCAGTCTCTGCCTATACTCAGGGAGTAGGAGTACAGCCAGGTGATCAGACGTCTCGAAGTGAGGGCATGGAATAACATGGCCGGCATTCTTGACAGTGGTGTAGCAACGGTCTAGTGTGTTGTTTCCTCTGGTATCTGTTGATCGTAATTGCTTAGTGACTTTCTTCAGAATGACCCAAAACGATGGTGAAGACATTAGGGTGCATTGTTTAATGCATGTTGATCCCATTGCTCAGGTCATCTAAAGCCTGCTTGACATTGGCCTGAGGTGGAATGTATACTGCTACCAAACTGACCCCAGAGAACTCCCATGGGAGGTATAAAGGACGGCACTTAACTGCTAGATATTCCAGGTCTGTTGAGCAGAATTGGGACAGCACTGACATATTTGTGCACCAAGAAGAGTTGATCATGAGGCATACTCCTCCACCTCTGCTTTTGAGAGACTCCATAGATCTATCCTGATGGTGTATAGTAAACCCATTGATCTGAAGTGCTGCATCCGGTATGGAAGGGGTTAACCAGGGTTCCATGAAACAAAGGACACACGTAGTCCTAATGTCCCTCTGATTCAGCACCCTGACTCTGAGATCATGGATCTTATTCACCAGAGGCTGCATGTTTGCCAGCAAGATAGTTGGTATAGGGAGTTTATGACCCCGTTTCCTTAAACGCTCTTGTAACCCTGCTCTGCACCTGTGTTTCCACTGAGGCATCCTACATGGGCATCAGTGTTGTTTCTACCAGTTCTAGGCAGCGATAGTTTGTTTATATGCATTAAGATATCTTTGCTGACTATACTGACCTTGGAAGAGGGGTCCTTTTAGCTGTATCAAGCTGAAATGAGAATATTTAATCGTATTCATTGAGAGTACTGCTGCTACTTAAGCCACGCCTAGGCGCCTCTGAAACCATAAGACTATAAGACCATAGAACATAGAAGCAGAACTAGGCCATTCAGCCCATCAAGTTTGCTCTGCCATTCCATCATGGCTTATTTATTATCTCTATCAACCCAATTCTCCTGCCTTCTCCTTGTAATCTTTGGCGCCCCTGCTAATAAAGAACCTATCAACCTCATCTTTAAATATAACAAAGATTTGGCCTCCATGACCATCCATGGCAATGAATTTCACTGATTCACCACCCTCCAGCTAAAGAACCTGTGCAATCACAGGTAGAATGTCTAAACATCTACCAGAGGACACCAGAATTGAGCTCCATTCTCCGATGCCCTGAGCTGTAATAGCATTGCGCTAACCGCTACATGCTAAGTGAATTTGCCTTCACTCACCAGCCCCCTCTCCAAGATCATGAACTGCAGTTTTAATCTTCAAGGCAAGATGAAACGGCTTATGATGTTCTGCTTTATCAGGTTCTTTAAATGACACTTACATCACTTCTCAGCTATTGCTTCCCATGTGGAAACATGCAAGAATGCTTCTCATAATTCAGCTCTTACACCCAGCATTGCTACTGCCCTTTTCCCTTGTTTGTACTTGCTCATTCATGCAAACATCCTTTGGTGGCCAAAACTATACGCAATGTGTCGTGTAAAGTCACATCACAGATTTATAAAAAAAATGCTTCATCCTTGACCTTTCAATATATCAAGATGTTTGGTGCAACAGCGCAGCAATTCATTTGCTGGGCTGCAAAGTCAGAGGCGTCCGCAAATGATCTGGAGACATATGTTCAAATCTCAGCCATTCTCCATGGGGAAATTTAATTAAGTAATTAAATAAACTTGAAAAACAACAAAACATTCAATATTGGTAATTACAAAACTGCTATTTTTTGTAAAAATAAAACATCTGGTATGTGGTGGCACAATAGCGTAGCGGTCAGCGCGATTGATTTACAGTGGCCCTGATCACTCAACAAGGTTTGATTCCCATCACTGTCTGTAAGGAGATTGTATGCTCTCCCTGTGATCAAATGTCTTTCCTCTGGTTGCTGTGGTTTCTTCCCATATCCCAAAGACTTATCAGTTAACGTTAGTGAGTTGTGTGCATGCTATGTTGGCGCCGGAACCATGGCGGTGTTTGTGGGCTGCCCCCAGCACGTCCTCAGACTGTGTTGGTTGTTGACACACATGTTACACTTCTCTGTGCATTTTGGTGTTTCGATGTACATCTGACAAAGAAAGCTAATCTTTTTCTTTAAGTAAACCTTGCAGAAGGATGGGACACACCATGTACAGCAGGGATGAATTGGGCTAAAGGGATTGTTTCTATACTCCATGTCTCTAAATGCCCTGTAGGAAAGGAAGAACACTGGATATCGGTTTGGACTGGATATAACTTTAGATCCATACAACAGTGGTTATTCTTAAGAAGCCTGGCAAGCCAGCTAGTTCAAGAACAATACCTGTTAGAAACCAGATCAGCTGACTGTCCTCTTCCCACCTGCATACAGGCAGATATTAATGACCAAGTTACCAGATGCAAAGACAACAAAGTGGTGGTCTCAAAGAAGAAGCAGAAGAGCAGTTATGGGATTGCTTTGAGTTGGTGCACTGGGCCATGCTCAAAGACACATCAGAGGACCAGAATGAATGTGCCACAGTTGTCATGGACTTTTTAAAGAGACTTGTGGATGAGTATATAAATTAATTCAGTATCTTCCACAACCAGAAGTTCTGGATGAACCAAGAGAGGTTCTGCTGAGGGCTAGATACAAGGTGTTTGGTTCTGGTGATGCAGGAAAGTACAAGAGGTTCAGGTATGAACTCCAGAAAGACATCTCACAGGTGAAGTGGCAATTCCGGATCGAACTTGAAACACACAAGGATGCTCAACAGTTGTGGGAGGGCTTGAATGCTATTAAATCCTAAAAAAAAGGCAAAACCAAACAACATATGTAGCTTCAAGATTCAGCTCCCAGAAGAGTTCAATATCTTTTATGTTAGTTTTGACCAAAAAAACACAGAGGTACTTTCACAAACTTCCCCAGCTCCAACAACCCCGTGATTTCAGTCTCTAAGGCTGACGTGAGAGCACCCGTCAAGAGAGTAAACCCATGGGAAATATTTGGGCAAGATGGTATACCTGGCCAACTACTGAAGACCTGTGCTAATCAGTCAGAGTTCATACCTGTGCTGGTGTGTTTACTGACATCTTTAACCTCTCGCATCTGAGGTACTCATCTGCTTCAAAGAGTCTTCAATTATAGCAGTGCATTTGAAGAACCTGTGTCAATGACTATTGTCCATAAACTGGGGTTTACTTTTAACTTTGCATTTAGAATTGAATGCTGATCAAGGATGGGTTAAAAGAAATATGGTTGAGGTCAGTTATCTTTTATCTCATGTATTGACCGCAAGACCATAATATATAGGAGTAGAATTAGGCCATTTGGCCTATTGAGTCTACTTCATCATTTCATCTTGGCTGATCCATTTCCCTCTCAGCCCCAAAATCTTGCCTTCTCCACATATCCTTTCATGCCCTGACAAAACAGGAATCTATTAACGTCTACCTTAAATATACTGAATGTCTTGGCCTCCCCAGCCACCTATAGCAAAGAATTACCTACTCTCCAGCTAAGAAATTTCTTCTCATCTCTGTTCTAAATGGATGACCCTCTATTCTGAGGCTGTACCCTCTGGTTTTACACTCTCCCACCTTAGGAAACATATTCATTCTATCAAAGCCTTCAATGGTGGAATAGTATTGAAGGGCTGAATAGCCGTCCTGTTCCTCTGAGCACATCCTGAGGAAAACAATAGACTTGATTGACAAGGCCTGTATTAAATGAATGTGTTTGGCTAAATTTGATTTCAGTTTGTGTGCACATTCCTCCGTGACCTTACCTGCAATTAGCAGCTTCATAATTTCCCCCACAATGATTGTCAAACACACACAACAACACAAAGTGAATTGAAAAGTAAATCTTTGTATGCAATCCAGCTTTCAATGCTTCTGTAGCTAGATGACGGACTGTTGGAATCCAAAGCTTCCTTTTCATTCCTGGGTTAATTGCCCTGAATCAGTGTTTTGTTCCTCCATTAAATGGTCCCTGAAATACAAAAAATACATAGTGAGACTGGAAAAGAATCTAATATTGATCTTTCACCTCCTACCTTCCCACAGTGGCACAGTGCAGTAAGTACCATAGGCACCACTATAAAGGGGAATGGGCATTTCTGTTTGACATCTGTGATGAAGATGCCAATGTTATTGATCTGTCTTTAAAGCTTATACAATTCAGTTCACTAACACAATTTTTGTGAATAATAAAAAAATGCATGATGAGAGCTAATAAGCAGAAATCTGAACAGAAAACAGTTGATTGTCAATGGAGTACTGAGTGAATCTGTCAGCAGCTAAGAGCTTGGACTCCAAAGGGAAGGGAAATGTGCCCATTGAACCGAGGAGAGTTGAAACATCCCCAAAAACTGAATGGTTGAACCAAAATGAGGGTGGAAAATCAGCTGTGGGGAGACAGAAAAGTAAGAGTTTTCATTTGATGTAAAAAAAGTTGGCCAATTGGTGTGCTCCTCTGCTGTTCAGTTCTAAAGTAAGTTTGAAGTTTAGTCAATGCAAAAGGTTCTGCAGATGTGGAAATCTTGAGCATCGCACACAAGATGCTGGAGGACTAGCCTCCATAGTATCCTGGACATCTTCAAGAAACAGTGCCACAGTAAGGTGGGATCCATCATTAAAGATCCCGACTACCCAGGACAAGCCATCTTCTCATTGCTACCGTCAGGAGGGAGGTACAGAAGCCCGAAGGCACATAATTAGTGATACAGGAACAACTTCTTTCCCTCTGCTGTTTGATTTCTGAATGGACATTGAACTCATGAACACAATCTCACTATTTTTTTATTTCTATTTTTTGCACAACTTATTTAATTTAACTATAATTCACAGTTATTTTTCGCCCTTCAGAGAGTGGGGCAAATTTAAGATGGCACTAAATGGTGACTCCTTTGCTTGCATCTTCAGAAACAGCTCTAATTCTATCACTGATACCTTTTTTTCCTTTTCAAGATTCTTTTGAAGACCCTGATACGGAGTTACACTATGACTTCAGTTCTTTGTGGGAATTGGACCTGCTCTCAGGGCCTCACGACCAGCCACTTTTTGTCATGCCAAGGAAGGTGAGCACGCCTTCAGAGTGCCAGATTTTCATAGCTCTGCAGACAGGCTGATTCAAGGACAGAGCACCTGACTGAGGCATCACAGAAAAACACGGAACATCAGATGTAGTGGGTTAGCTGCCATGGACTGTGTGTCCAGAGACCTGAGCCTTTCCGGGACTGATTCTTTGGGAGCAGAGATCAGAAAAAGTGAAGCAACAGACTTTTAACATCATAAATCAGCGGGTTGTTTATTATGACTCCCCTCTCGCTGTGAAACGGGGACATCTCTTTTTCCCTTATTAGGGAGAGAGAGACAGAGAGAGCCTGTGTTATGTCGAATTAATGGGTAAATGAGTAGTTGTTGCGGTACTGCAAGTCTGGGTCTTTATTGATGCTTTGCTGCACGCTTGAGTGCTGGGTGGAGGTCGCCAATGCTTTATTTTGCTGGTGGGGAGTAGGGAGGGTCGTTCTCTTGCTGCTGCATGTGCGTGGGAGGAGGGAGCTGGGGGTCGCTTTGGGGTTCTTACATTTAACTATCATTCATTCTTTGGGGCACTCCTCTGTTGTTGCGGATGTTTGCGAAGAAGAAGAATTTCACGATGTATATTGTATACATTTCTCAGACATTGAATGTACCTATTGATATGATCATGCATTATATTGTACTGCTGCTACAAAGTTAACAGATTTCATGACACATGCTGGTGATTTTAAACCAGATTCTGTCTCTCATTCTCATTCTGCATTCAGCAGGTCAGGCAGCATCGATGGAGGGAAATGGACAGTCGATGTTTCACACAGAGACCCTTCATCAGGACGGGAAAGGAAGGGAGCAGAAGCTAAAACAAGAAAATGGGGAAAAGTGGGAATACAAGCTGGCATGTGAAAGATGAGACTAGGTGAGGGAGAAGGTGGGGGAGTGGTGATGGGAAATGATGTGAGAAGCTGGAAGATGATAGGTGGTCTCACCTATCACCTACCAGCTTGTAATCCCCCCATCTTCTCATTCTGACTTAAGCCCCCTCGTTCCCAATTCTTGGCCTAAAAAGTCAAACTTTTCTCCCCTCCATTGATGCTGCCTGACCTGCTGAGTTTCTCCACCACTTAGTGTGTGCTGCTTTACATTTTAGTAATTGTTTACATGTGTGCATTGCTTTTGCTATTTTCATCTTTAAGTTTTAAAAATATTTTTAAACTATCATATTGTTTGATTTTTTTAATGACTAATAAGCAAGAGAATTTATGACCATCAAATCCATCTATAGAAGGTGGGAAAAACACGCAAACTGCTGGAGGAACTGAGCGGGTCAGGCAGCGTCTGTGGAAATGAATAAGCATTCACAGTTTACTCTTTTCCATAAGTGCTGCCTGGCCTGCTGAGTTCCTCCAGCATTTTGTGTGTTTTGCCTTGGATTTCCAGCATCTGCTGATTTTCTCATGTTTGTGAGCTACCGTAGAAGGCAACTGCTTTTACTGCCATCGAGCCCTTGGCCTCACCAAGTTCAAAGTACATTTAGTATCAAACTATACATGCACTATACAATCTAGGGAGTCATCTCCTTCCAAGCAGCAACAAAACAAAGAAACCCCAAAGAACCCAGTAGAGAAAGAAAACCGTCAGATGTGCAGCTATTACATGAGCGAAGCCATGCCCCTTAAAGGGCAGCACTAAGTGGGGAATGGGCTCCCACTGGAAGAATGGGCCTTATATCATGCTGCAGGAAGTAGCACATGGAACATAGGACAGCACTGTACAGGAATGGGCTCTCAGCCTGCAGAACATGATAGGGAATTACACTAAACCTATCTGCCTGTCAATGATCTATATTTCTGCGTTCCCTGCATGCTCACTCATCTTTCTTGGAGCCTCTGAAACATCACTATCCTGCCTGCTTCTACCACCACCCCTGGCAGATGGTTCTAGGTAAGGGCAGCTCTCTGTGTAAAAATAATACCCTGGATATCTCCTTTAAACTTTCCCCCCTCAATTCAAAGCCATGCCCTCTACTATTTGACATTTCTACCCTGGGAATAAAAGACTGCCTAGCCTATCCATGTTTCTCATAGTTTTATAAACCTCTATCTGGTGGTCGGGAATCCACAGAAAACAATTCACATTTGCCCAACCTCTCCCTATTGACAACACTCTCTAATCCAGACAGCATCCTGGTGAACCTTTTCTGTACCCTAACTAAATCCTCCACATCCTTCCTGCAATAGGGCAGCCAGATCTGCAGACAACATTCCAAATCCAACTTAACTAAAGATATATACAGCTGCAACAATACTTCCTGACACCTATACTCCATTGCCCTACTGGTAGTATGCTTGCAAAGCTTAGCAAGTCAGGTTGCAGAGAAGCAGAGTTAACAGTTTGGATTAGTAGGTTCTCATTATAACAATTAAGGTTAAAGACCGAAACAGAAATCTTGTTGAAGAGCAGAACTGACATGAACATATCAAACGTCTTCATCATCCACAGTGATATGGCAGGTTTACCCCTCTCCTCGTCTATGATCTACAGGCCTTGAAATTGCATTGTGTGCTACTTATAATAAACATTGTAAATTAGATTTTTCAGTCTTTTATTTCAATAAACAGAGAGAGGCCTTTGGTAATGATATGTGCAACTGCTCTGCACATGATCGCAAGAAACTGCAGAGAGTGGTGGACCCAGCTCAGGACATCATAGAACCCAATCTCCCCTCCTTGGACTCTGTCTATACTTTTCACTACTTCAGTAAAGAAACTGGCAAAGACCCCACCTACCTTGGACATTCTCTCTTCCCTCAGGCAGTAGATACAAAAGCACAAGCTGCGAGGCTCATGGGTAGCTTCTACCCACTGTAAAAAGAGTATTAAATATTTCCCTAGTACAATAAGACGGACTCTTGACCCCCCCCCCCCCAAAATCTCCCTCGCTATGATCTTATACCTTATTTCCACCTGCACTGCACTTCCTCTGCAGAAGTTAGAAGTAGTTTTGCATACTATTATGTTTTTCCTGATTTTACCTCAATGCACTGTTGTAATGATTTGATCTATAAGAACAGAGTGCAAGGCAAGTTTATCATGGCTTCTTGGTACATGTGACAACAATAAACCAATTGCAGTTCCATTTCTTAAACAGCATGGTCACCATGAGCTCAAACTCCTTGGCTGCAAGAGTGGTATCAGAGAATGTTGGCCAGTATTTGATGGCTTAATACCTGCCTCAGGAACTTGGCTACATTATCTAGGCTGAGACTTCAGCTGGAGGCAATGAAGCAAAAAGCTGGTCTTCTAGAGACACAAGAGACTGCAGATGCTGGCATCTGGAGTAATACAGAAAATGCAGGAGGAACTCAAAGGGTTGGGCAGCATCTGTGGAGGGAAATATCATCAAGACATTTCACCTGGACCTCTAAGAGGACCACAACCTTGTTGTGGTTTGGAAGCTTGTGTGCCTCAATATCCCGGAAAGCTTTGTTGGCTGGAGTCAGGGCTTAATGCTTTGGATCTTGGTAGGGTCATCCATGCCAAACAAGTCAAAGGGTAGAGGCCAGACTAAAAGTTGTCACCAGTCCTCCAATTTCGGAGGTTCAGTTTAGGGCTACCAACCCTGACTGATGAATCAAAATTGGTATGGAAACGGCAGTGAAGACTCCTTCTACACCTTAATGTGATGGTATTCCTGAGGAAGCTACTGACATGATGAAGGAAGCTCTAAACACTGTCAGAGATTGGAGGAACTTTACTGCTGCCAGGAGCAGAATGGGCATGAAGTAAGTTTCACCTGGAATGGTCTTCTTGTGTGTCAAAGTAGTCTTGTAAAATCTATCATTGGCTACATGTACTGAACTTGTGATACAATAATGTTAGTGCAGACTTGTGTATGTGTAGCCTGTGTGTATATGTGTATTTGTGTAAATAAGTTTGTGTGGTTGAATGTATGTATATAAGAATGTGTATGTGTGTGTATATGTTTCTGTAAGTGTGTATGATGCCTGTGGTTGTGTGCTTATGTTTATTGGGTGGAATGGAAACATACTGGTTAGCACATCACTTTGCAGCGCCAACAATCACCGATCAGGATTCAATTGCCTTCACTGCCTGTAAGGAGTTTTACGTTCTCTCTGGGACCACATCGGTTTCGTCTCACTGCTCCACTTTTCTCCCACATTCCCAAGATCTGTGGTTTGGGTTAGCAAGTTGTGGGCATGCTATCTCAGCACTGAAAGCATGACGACATTTGCGGGTTGACAAGCACAACCCTTGCTGATTTTATTTGACGCAAAAAGACAAGGCATATTTTACTGTATGTTTTGATGTACATGTGACAAATTAAGATAATGTTTCTCTATATGTATATGAGTGTGTGTAAATATGTGTCTGTATGTGTAAATGTGTGTGTACACACAAATGATTGTGTGTGTGTGTGTGTGCATGTATTCTCCTAAAAGTTAACTCTACTTCAATAGTGTGGAGGAAACTTCAGAGAACCTTTACATGTAAATTACAGTATATTTTTGTCCCTTATCTAAACCGCTTCATTTCAGAATCAGAATCTGGTTTAATATCGTCGGCGTATGCCATGAAATTTTAACTTTGCAGCAGCGGTACAATGCAACACATAATAATTATATATTTATGAGGTAAATTAAATAAATAAAAAAGTAGTGAGCTAGTGTTCATGGGTTCAATGTCCATTCAGAAATCAGATGGCAGAGGGGAAGAAGCTGTTCCTGAATCACTCAGTGTGTGCCTCCAGGCTTCTGTACCTCCTACCTGATGGTAGCAATGAGAAGAGGGCATGTCCTGGGTGAGGGGGATCCTTAATGATGGATGCCACCTTTTTGAGGATTTGCTCCTTGAAGATATCCTGGATACTATGGAGCTTGTGCCCATGATGGCACTGACTAATATTACTGATTATTTTGTTGAGTCCAGTGAAACTCTTCACAGCTAAGGACTTTATACAAATATCAGCTCATATAGTCTGTATATATAGAAGGTAACACAAGTTTTGGGTTTATAGGAAATAATCAACAGTTTTGGGTGTAAACAAGGAAACCATAATTTTTGGTGTGTAAGATATCTCTTCCAGTGCAACATACGTTCGTTCTATGGTAGTTAGTTAGTTACGTCGACTCAGGCCTAGGGGGCCGACGTCGGGCACGATGACGGACTCTCCACTCCTCCCTCTCCCTTATCAGTGTGTTCAGTTCATCTACATTAGCCATGCCGTTATCTTCTAGGAGCGTGTTGACCATGGTCTTGGGAGGGCGCCCAGGGTTCATCCTCCCATGCTTGGGCTCCCATGTGATGACTAGGCTGGCAGGGAGCTCAGGGTGGCGTAGACAGTGCCCCGCTAGTTGCAGTCTTCTTGCCTTGATTTTAGTAGTGCGCATCGGTAGGTCGTCATAGAGCTCGACGTTTGTCATGTGCTGTTGCCAAATCACGTCAAGAGCCAGCTGAAGCATTCGTGTATAGCAACCATCTAGTGACTTTTGCATGGTCTTGACTGTGAGAATGGACTCTATGACTGCTATGAAGATCCTCTTTTTGAGCCCTCTGGTCAGGTTCGACCTCCAAATTTCATTCATGTCATTCATAGCCCTCCACACCAGCGCCTTCCGTATCTTTATGTCCTTCTCCAATCTCATCATTCTTGACCCAAGGTACTTGAAGTCTAAGACTTTCTTAATGGTATCATTCTTTACGGTCTTGAGAGTACCTTTGTCACAGCTGAATGCCATGTACTCTGTCTTTTTAAAGTTTAGGTAAAGTCTAAATTTATTGCACTCAATTTCCACTTTTGTCAGCAGCTGCTGTGCATCCTCCATCTGGTCAGACAGCAGGACTATGTCATCTGCAAAATCGAGACATCAAATTGAAAACATCATGATGATGTTCTATGGCAACCATATCAAAATATCACCAGTGGCTTCCTGATCCAAACATCAGCTACAGAACCACTCTGCCCTAGAAAGAACTCAAGGAATTGAGGTGAGAGAAGCCAATTGCACTTCTCTTTTCTGCTCCACTATTCCATAAAATCATCATCGATCTTTTACCTCAGCACCACGATCCTATATCCCTTGCTATCAAAAAAATCTATTGACCCCTTTCTTAAATAATTGCAGCAACTGAGCCTGCTCAATGTTTTTTGGACAGAAAACTTCAAACATTCATGACTGACTGAGAGAAGAATGTTCTTCTCATCTTATTCATGAATGATTGATCCCAACATTCTACATCAGTGATCTCTGTCTCTTGACACCTCAATCAGAAGAAGCATTTTCCTTCTGTTTACCTTGTTAAACTCTATTAAGAATGTTGAATGTTCAATGTCTTTGCAAGTCATTCTTCTAAACTCTTGAGAGCTTCATCTCCTCTGACAAGACATATCCGCATACCCAAGAATTAATTTTAATGAACCAATCTTTAATTTGATGTTTCCCTCACTCTCCTCTGACCAGCACCGAGTTACATTGTGTCTTCTTTTTGCCTGCCTCCCAACCCCTCCATAAGTCCATCAGCCATAGGAGCAGAATTAGGCCATTTGGCCTATCAAGTCTGCTTCACCATTCAATCATAGCTGATTTATTTTCCCTCTCAACCCCATTCTTCTGTCTTCTCCCCGTAGCCTTTCCTGTTCCCTTAATGGCTTGGTCTGCTAATCATTCTCATCTACCCATCTCCTCAGTCTCCTGTATCACCTCACACCGCCACCGCTTTACATAGAACATAGAATAGTACAGCACATTACAGGACCTTTGGCCCACAATGCTGTGCCGACCCTCAAACCCTGCCTCCCATATAACCCCCACCTTAAATTCCTCCATATACTCGTCTAGTAGTCTCTTAAACTTCACTAGTGTATCTGCCTCCACTACTGACTCAGGCAGTGCATTCCACGCACCAACCACTCTCTGAGTGAAAAACCTTCCTCTAATATCCCCCTTGAACTTCCCTCCCCTTACCTTAAAGCCATGTCCTCTTGTACTGAGCAGTGGTGCCCTGGGGAAGAGGCACTGGCTGTCCACTCTGTCTATTCCTCTTAATATCTTGTACACCTCTATCATGTCTCCTCTCATTCTCCTTCTCTCCAAAGAGTAAAGCCCTAGCTCCCTTAATCTCTGATCATAATCCATACTCTCTAAACCAGGCAGCATCCTGGTAAATCTCCTCTGTACCCTATCCAATGCTTCCACATCCTTCCTATAGTGAGGCGACCAGAACTGGACACAGTACTCCAAGTGTGGCCTAACTAGAGTTTTATAGAGCTGCATCATTACATCACGTCTCTTAAACTCTATCCCTCAACTTATGAAAGCTAACACCCCATAAGCTTTCTCAACTACCCTATTTACCTGTGAGGCAACTTTCAGGGATCTGTGGACATGTATCCCCCAGATCCCTCTGCTCCTCCACACTACCAAGTATCCTGCCATTTACTTTCTACTCTGCCTTGGAGTTTGTCCTTCCAAAGTGTACCACCTCACATTTCTCCGGGTTGAACTCCATCTGCCACTTCTCAGCCCACTTCTACATCCTATCAATGTCTCTCTGCAATCTTTGACAATACTCTACACTACCTACAACACCACCAATCTTTGTGTCATCTGCAAACTTGCCAACCCACCCTTCTACCCCCACATCCAGGTCGTTAATAAAAATCATGAAAAGTAGAGGTCCCAGAACAGATCCATGTGGGACACCACTAGTCACAACCCTCCAATCTGAATGTACTCCCTCCACCACGACCCTCTGCCTTCTGCAGGCAAGCCAATTCTGAATCAACCTGGTCAAACGTCCGTTGATCCCATGCCTTCTGACTTTCTGAATAAGCCTATCGTGTGGAACCTTGTCAAATGCCTTACTAAAACCCATGCAGATCACATCCACTGCACTACCCTCATCTATATGCCTGGTCACTTCCTCAAAGAACTCTATCAGGCTTGTTAGACACGATCTGCCCTTCACAAAGCCATGCTGACTGTCCCTGACCAGACCATGATTCTCTAAATGCCCATAGATCCCATCTCTAAGAATCTTTTCCAACAGCTTTCCCACCACAGATGTAAGGCTCAATGGTCTATAATTACCTGGATTATCCCTACTACCTTTCTTGAACAAGGGGACAACATTCGCTTCCCTCCAATCCTCCAGTACCATTCCTGTGGACAACGAGGACATAAAGATCCTAGCCAGAGGCTCAGCAATCTCTTCCCTCGCCTTGTGAAGCAGCCTGGGGAATATTCCGTCAGGCCCCGGGGACTTATCCGTCCTAATGTATTTTAACAACTCCAACACCTCCTCTCCCTTAATATCAACATGCTCCAGAACATCAACCCCACTTATATTGTCCTCACCGTCATCAAGTTCCCTCTCATTGGTGAATACTGAAGAGAAGTATTCATTGAGGACCTTGCTCACTTATATAACCATATAACAATTACAGCACGGCCTCCAACCTGACAGTTATCCACCACTACTCTCTGGCATCTCCCATCTAGCCACTGTTGAATCCATTTTACTACCTCAATATTAATACCTAACGATTGAACCTTCCTAACTAACCTTCCGTGCGGAACCTTTTCAAAGGCCTTACTGAAGTCCATATAAACAACATCCACTGCTTTACCCTCATTAACTTTCCTCGTAACCTCTTCAAAAAATTCAATAAGATTTGTCAAACATGACCTTCCATGCACAAATCCATGTTGACTGTTCCTGATCAGACCCTGTCTATCCAGATAATTATATATACCATCTCTAAGAATACTTTCCATTAATTTACCCACCACTGATGTCAAACTGACAGGCCTATAATTGCTAGGTTTACTCTTAGAACCCTTTTTAAACAATGGAACCACATGAGTAATATGCCAAGCCTCTGGCACCATCCCCGTTTCTAATGACATTTGAAATATTTCTGTCAGAGCCCCTGCTATTTCTACACCAACTTCCCTCAAGGTCCTAGGGGATATCCTGTCAGGATCTGGAGATTTATCCACTTTTATATTCCTTAAAAGTGCCAGTACTTCCTCCTCTTTAATTGTCATAGTTTCCATAACTTCCCTACTTGTTTCCCTTACCTTACACAATTCAATATCCTTCTCCTGAGTGAATACCAAAGAAAAGAAATTGTTCAAAATCTCCCCCATCTCTTTCGGCTCCACACATAGCTGTTCACTCTGATTCTCTAAGGGACCAATTTTATCTCTCACTATCCTTTTGCTATTAATATAACTGTAGAAACCCTTCCGATTTATTTTCACCTTACTTGCCAAAGCAAACTCGTATCTTCTTTTAGCTTTCTAATTTCTTTCTTAAGATTCTTTTTACATTCTTTATATTCCTCGAGCACCTCATTTACTCCATGCTGCCTATATTTATTATAGATCTCCCTCTTTTTCTGAACCAAGTTTCTAATATCCCCTGAAAACCATGGCGCTCTCAAACTTTTAACCTTTCCTTTCAACCTAACAGGAACATAAAGATTCTGTACCCTCAAAATTTCACCTTTAAATGACCTCCATTTTTCTATTACATCCTTCTCATAAAACAAATTGTCCTAATCCACTCCTTCTAAGTCCTTTCGCATCTCCTCAAAGTTAGCCTTTCTCCAATCAAAAATATCAACCCTGGGTCCAGTCCTTTCCTTCTCCATAATTAAATTGAAACTAATGGTATTGTGATCACTGGACCCAAAGTGCTCCCCAACACATACATCCGTCACCTGACCTATCTCATTCCCTAACACATTCCTATTCCCATTCCCATTCCCTTCCACAGCCTCCAGGCACATCTTCTCACTTTTATCTCTAATCGCTCCTACTTTCACTCCTGTCATCCTTTTGTTCTTCACATAATTGAAGAATGCCTTGCGTTTTCTTTTACCCTATTCGCCAAGGCCTTCTCATGCCCCCTTCTTACTCTTCTCAGCCCCTTCTTAAGCTTGTTTCTTGCTACCCTATATTCCTCAATAGACCCATCTGATCCTTGCTTCCTAAAGCTCATATATGCTGCCTTCTTCCACCTGACTAGATTTTCCACCTCACTTGTCACCCATGGTTCCTTCACCCTACCATTCTTTATCTTCCTCACCAGGACAAATTTATCCCTAACAACCTACAAGAGATCCTTAAACATCAACCACATGTCCATAGTACATCTCCCTGCAAAAACATCATCCCAATTCACAACCGCAAGTTCTAGCCTCAATTTTCCCTTCCGCAATTAAAAATTTTCCTGTCCTCTCTGATAATGCTAAAGGCAATTTTAGACTGGTTGCCTCCCCTCTCACTCACCTGGTCCTGAGGCTGGATTTTGACTTTAATTATTGACAGTCCCTTTCCTCCCACAGATGCTGCACTGCCTGCTGGGTTCTTCCAGCAGACACTTTATTGTTCATTTTTGTGCATCAAGCGGCTTCTTGTTTGCTATTTCCTTAGTATTTGTCTGTTTTTTTTATGGGACTGAGTTGCTAGCTCTTGCTCAAGCCAGCTTTTGGATGGAAAATTTGCAAAGAGCAGTCAGATTTGAACTTGGGACTAGTGGCCTCCAAGTCTGGTGCTGATGACACAACACTACTGACCAACTAGACTGTTTGTTGCTCTGTTGTAAATATGTCCTTCTTTAGTAAGGAGACTAGATTTGTAGATAGTGTTCTTGTTGTAGTCTCACCAGAACTCTATTTAATTGAAGTAATACATATCTACTCACGTATTCATATTCTTTTGCAATGAAGTTGAAAATATATTTGTTTTCTTAATTGCTTGCTGTACAGGGACATTAACTTTCAGTGATTCATTTGAAACACTGCAGTCCCTCTGGACATGAATATCTTTCAATTTCTCACCTTAAAAATAATCTGTTTCAGTGTGGTTGTTTTATCTTCTAAAGTGAGTGAACTCGTGTTTGATCCACCTGGCACCATCTGCTCAATTCTTTTTCGTCATCAGTTTCCATCTATCGCCCACCAACTTCTGTCTCTAAACTCGTTCTTCCTCTCACCCATCTGCTCATCAAACCCCACTTTGTCTGTCTCCTACCAGCCTCTGTCTCACCCCTCTATCTCACCTCTTTCTGCGGGCTGTCTTCTTTTTACATCTTCATGCTGGATCTGAAGCCAAAATGTCATCCATCATGTAGACTGATCTGATCAGTTGCCCCAGCAGATTGTATTTTTCATTTTGCCTCAGGATCAGAATCAGAATCAGATTTAGAATGACTGGATTATGTTGTGAAATGTCGCCGAATGGCGGCTCCTTTGCTTGCATCTTCAGAAACAGTTCTATTTCCATCTTTAATGTCTCTGTTTTTCCCTTTCAAGGTTCTTTTGAAGACCCTGACCTGGAGTTACATGCTGACTACAGTTCTTTGCAGGAATGGGAACCCCTCTCGGGGTTTTACAACTGGTCGTTATTCAGCACGCCAAGGGCGTGGCCTAAGAGTTAAGCTGGCCTTTGGAGCCTGGCAGCTTGGGGCTCTGGAGCCAGGTGGATCGAAGGTCGGTATCCCGGACTGGTGTGTTGTGGAATACTGGGTGAATGCGTAGTCTCTGGAGGACTGCAAATCTGTGTCTTTGCTGTTGCTTTACTCATGCTTGAGTGCTCGGTGGCAAGTGTCAATGCTTATTTTTTGCTGGTGGGGAGAACGGGGGAATCGTTGCTGCCACTTATGCATGAGAGGGAGAGGAGCCGGGAGGAATTTGGGGTTCGAACATTTAAATATCATTCATTCTTTGGGGGCACTCCTCTGTTTTCATGGATGGTTGCGAAGAAAAAGCATTTCCGGATGTATATTGTATACATTTCTCTGACATTAAATGCATCTTTGAAATCTGGCTGAACAAAGCATATTGAGGATGGTGAGGGTGGAGTGCCATGGGAGGGATGCGGGACAGGTGGCAGAGAAAGAGTGCTGGGACGGGGGATGGCGCAGGTGCAGACACACCCAGTCCCGAGACAACAAGCAAGGTCATTAGACTCCATTCCTCATTGATAA
Organism: Hemitrygon akajei; assembly: GCF_048418815.1. Lineage (NCBI taxonomy): Eukaryota > Metazoa > Chordata > Chondrichthyes > Myliobatiformes > Dasyatidae > Hemitrygon > Hemitrygon akajei. The sequence goes on along the minus strand of NC_133138.1, from coordinate 34,304,927 downwards.
ATACAGTACTGTGCATAAGTCTTAGGCACCCTAGCTATATATATGTGCCTAAGAGTTTTACACAGTACTGTATATATTTACTACCTACTTATTTGTACATATACAGTATATACCTCTCTTTATGGTAGCAATGAGAAGAGGGCATGGCCGGGGTGATGACAGCCCTTAAAGATGAGTCCTGCCTTTGTGTAGCGTCGCCTTTTGAAGGAGCCCTCAAAACTGTGGAGGTCTTTGCCAATGACAAAGCTAGCTGTGTTTAAAACTGTCTGCAGCTTTTCCCAATCCTGTAGAGTGGTATGTTGATACCAAGTGGTGATGCAACCAGTTCAAATGCTCTTGATGATACATCTGCAGAAATTTGTGAGAATCTTTGATGACATACCAAGTCTCCTCAAACTCCTATTTATAGTCCAGTCATGCCTTCTTTGTAATTTGCATCAATATGTTGGCACCGAGGAAAAACTGAAAATTTATCCTGGGTTCAACATATTGATACACATTCCAATATCTGCAGTCTCTTGCCCTGTCTTTGGACAATCATACCATCAGCTTATATCCACACAAAGCATCTCGGCAACCTTCACTCAACCCACTTAGTCACCCAGCTTTGTGTATTCAACAAACCTGAATATATCACAAATACAAACAATTCTGCAAATTCTGAGAAATTTGAGGAACACAAACAAAATCCTGGAGAAACTCAGCAGCTCAGGCAGCATCTATGGAGAGGAATAAACATTCATAGAATAAAGAATTACGAGGGGTGATTAATAAGTTTGTGGCCTAAGAGAGAAGGAGATGAGTTATACAGCTTTTACATGCACATGCGGTTCAACTCTTTGATTATGCAGTAAGTTTGAAGTTAATAACTCATCAGGGGTGATAGATAAGTTCATGGCCTAAGGTAAAAGGAGATGCATTATTAACTTCAAACTTTCTGCATAATAACTCAAAGAGTTGACCTGCAGGTGAACGTAACAAGAGCTGTATAACTTATCTCCTTCTACCTTAGGCCACAAAATTATCAATCACCCATCTGTGGACACTTTCTGGAGGTCCAAGGTCCATATGCTCCATGACCGCTGGACTAAGTGTGTAAATGTAGGAGGGGACTATGTTGAAAAATAAATGTGCTAGGTTTTCTAAAATTGACTCCTTCTGCCATAGGCCACAAACTTATCAATCACCCCTCGTATATAAAAAGTATGATTATGGAATAAAGTCAAGTGAAGTCAGTTTTTATTGTCATTTTGACCATAAATGCTGGTACAGTACACGGTAAAAATGAGACAATGTTTTTCAGGACCATGGTGCTACATGAAACAGGACAAAAACTACACTGAACTACATAAAGACAGCACAGGAAAAAAACTACACTAGACTACAGACCTACCCAGGAGTGCATAAAGTGCACAAAACTGTGCAGGCATTACAATAAATAATAGACAAAACAATAGGCACAGTAGAGGGCAGTAAGTTGGTGTCAGTCCAGACTCTGGGTATTGAGGAATCTGATAGCTTGGGGGAAGAAACTGTTACATAGTCTGGTTGTGAGAATGCAAATGCTTCGGTGCCTTTTCCCAGATGGTAGGAGGGAGAAGAGTTTGTATGAGGGGTGCGTGGAGTCCTTCATTATGCTGTTTGATTTGCGTATGCAGCGTGTAGTGTAAATGTCTGTAATGGTGGGAAGAGAGACCCCGATGATCTTCTCAGCTGACCTCACTATCCTCTGCAGGGTCTTGCACCAGTTCAATTTCCAAACCAGGCAGTGATGCAGCTGATCAAGATGCTCTCAATGCAACCCCTGTAGAATGTGATGAGGATGGGGGTGGGAGATGGGCTTTCCTCAGACTTTGCAGAAAGTAGAGGCACTGCTGGGCTTTCTTTGCTATGGAGCTGGTATTGAGGGACCAGGTGAGATTCTCCACCAGGTGAACACCAAGAAATTTGGTGATCTCAATGATCTCTACCAAGGAGTCGTCGATGTTCAGTGGGAAGTGGTCGCTCCGTGCCCTCCTGAAATCAACAACCATCTATTTTGTTTTGTTCACATTCAGAGACAGGTTATTGACTCTGCACCAGTCCGTTAGCCACTGCACCTCCTCTCTGTAAGCTGACTCATCGTTCTTGCTGATGAGACCCACCACAGTCGTGTCATCGGCGAAATGATGATGTGGTTTGAGCTGTGTGTTGCAGCACAGTCGTGTGTTAGCAGAGTGAACAGCAGTGGACTGAGCACACAGCCCTGGGATGCCCCTGTGCTCAGTGTGATGGCGTTGGAGATGCTGCTCCTGATCCGGACTGACTGAGGTCTCCCAGTCAGGAAGTCTAGGATCCAGTTGCAGAGGGAGGTGTTCAGGCCCAGTAGGTTCAGCTTTCCAGTCAGTTTCTGAGGGATGATTGTGTTGACTGCTGAACCGAAGTCTATGAACAGCATCTGAATGTATGTGTCTTTTTAGTCCAGGTGGGTTAAGGCCAGGTAAAGAGTGATGGCAATGGTTTCGTCTGTTGAGTGGTTGGGACGGTACGCAAACTGCAGGCGGTCCAGTGAGGGGGCAGCAGGGTCTTGATATGCCTCATGACGAGCCTCTCGAAACACTTCATGATGATGGACGCGAGTGCAACGGGATGGCAGTCATATAGGCAGGACACTGAGGACTTCTTCGGCACGGGGACGATAGTGGCGGCCTTGAAGCACGTTGGAATGGTGACGCTGCTCAGGGAGACGTTTAAGATGTCAGTGAGAATATCTGCTAGCTGGTCTGCACATCCTCTGAGCACTCTACCAGGAATGTTGTCTGGTCCAGTAGCCTTCCATGGGTTGACCCTGCACAGTGCTCTTCTCTCATCGGCCACGATGATACACAGTACCTGGTCATTTGGAGGAGGGGTGGACTTCCTCGCCGCCACGTATGCATAAATACAAAAATGCCAGCATTTTAAAGTGTTTTCAGTGCAGTGTCAGGGGTAATAGACAGAGTGGGTTGGGTCTAACTGGAATGGTTGGTCAGATTAACTGCCTGGGAGAAGAAACTTTTAAGATGACTTCAAGTTTTTTTTGTTTTAATAGACCTGTTGCACATTCCAGAAAGGACCTTCAGGAAAAGGTAGATTTCAGAGTGAGTGTCCACAATAGTTTTTCCCTGCCCACTTCCTTTTCCTGTATATATACGAGTCCTGTAGTGATGGGTAGACTGCAGCCAATGTCCTTTTCAGCTGACTTGACAGTTCTCTATTGTTTTCATATATTATGAGAGGATGCTGCACCAGACCAGATGGTAATGGCAATATCATTCCTAAGGGCAGTGAGGAATGTGGTAGGTTGGTGACTTATCAGTGGACTTCTGTCGTCCTGTAACATTGCTGTAAAGTGGCTCATTTACAAATGTCTGAGATAAGGAAATAAAGGCGGAAAATCCTGGGAAAACTCTGCATATGTGGGAAAAGATGACCGTTGGTCATCAAATCAATTCTGATAAAAGGTCGTCAATCTGAAATTAATTCTCTGTTTCTCTCTCCATAGACACTGCCTGACCTGCTGATTGCTTTCAGCATTTGCCAACTTTAAGTCACACCTTTTAAATAAAATATTTGAAAATGCAATATGTACTTCTGAAACTCCAAGGTAATGGATATCTAGTGTGGTACAGTTTATGTAGAGCAGGGTTTGGAAAAATCTTTGACCCATGAGGTTAGGTATTTACTTCATTTGAAATGCAAATGTTCTTTGCCTCTGTCTGGAGAAGTATTAGTCAACAGTAGTCAAATTTCCCACCAGGTGGCTGGTGTGAAGAAATTCACAGATAATAAAAGAAAAACTAGATTTTTCTCTCAGGTAAAACATATATTGGCGAGACAAATGTTCAGGATTCAAGTTAGTTTATTATCATTCTTCAGAACACAATCTTCTCTGAGGATCGTCCCCTTGTCATAATGCAGTGGCTTGCAGGTTCCTGAGGTCCTGCAAACAATACTGACTGTGGTTTAGCTCCTGGTAGGGGCACCCATAGCAAGTGGGAGGTTCCAGATAAAGAGTAATCCAACCAAGACCACGAAGGTGGAGCTGGCGAAGGATGATTAAAACATCACAATGGCAGTGAAGGCGGAGGAAGGCTGTAGCTGTGAAGGGTCCCTTGTCATCTTGAATTCCATACCAATGGACCCTGACCCTGATCTGTCAAGGTAGTTCCATGTGCATTAGCCTCCCCACCATAAACAAGGTCATGCACAGGCATCTCCATTAGGAATATTCCCCTTAGGATAGGGGTTCCGAAACACTACCACTATCATTAACCGAGGGGCTCTTGGACTCCATGTTGGGAACCCTGCCTTATAGGAGAACATCACATTCAAAATGAGTGATCGATTTACTATTACTACAAAATGAATATAAAGGAAAATGAAATGATTTTCACTCTGGATCTGATGCAGCATGAAAAAGCACAGTACACATAAAAACACAATAACTGTAAATATAAAAGCAATACCCTAAAATACAAAGTACATTTCTGTGCAAAAGGCAGAGGCACATTTATATAGCTAGAGTGCCTAAGACTTTGGCAGAGTACTTTAGTAATTTTATGTATTGCACCGTACTGTGGCCGCAAAGAAATCAAATTTCATGTTGTATGTGAGTGATGATAAACCTGATTCTGATATGGGTCTCTGTTGTTGACTGAGAGTGGGAAGGGAGCAAGGTGAGGGGAATCATGATTGGTGTAAGGGGAAGGAAGGGGGCATGCAAGAAGCACCAGAGAGACATTCTGTCATGATCAATAAACCAATTATCTGGAATCAAATGACCTTGCCTGGTGTCTCAGGGCTGGGTGTTTCTGCATCGGCGCCACCTCCTGCCCCTGGCAAACCTTCTCTGCCACCTGTTTCAACCCCTCCCCTGGTGCTTTACCCTCACCATTCCCAACATCCTTTGCACATAAGTCTATTTATGTGCCTAAGACTTTAACACAGTATTGTATAAAAGTCAATGTTCCCAGAATGAGAGCAATCTTGCACTATTTTAGATGTTGACCTGGCATTAAATGTACTCTTGAATGGTAATGAATAATCCCCGAAGTTTGTTTTTTGTCCATCTTCCAGCATCTTCAGTCCTTTGTGTCTCTAAAATATAAACATTACTGAGGTAGACTCAGGGCCCACACCACCAGGTTCAGGGATAGTTACTGAGTCCTGACGAAGGGTCTCAGCCCGAAACGTTGACTGTTCGTTTCCACGGATGCTGCCCGACCAGCTGAGTTCCTCCAGCGTGTTGTATGTGTTGCTTTGACCACAGCATCAGCAATGTACTTTGTGTCAGGGACAGTTATTACCTGACAAGCATCAGGCTATTGAACCAGAGAGGGCAACTTCACTCACTCCATCACTGAACTGTCCCCATAACTTATGGACTCATTTTCAAGGACTTTTCATCTCATTCATGTTTTTGTTATTTATACCTTGTTAATTTATTTACTTTTCTTTTTTCTATTTGCACATTTTTTGCCTTTTGCACATTGGTGTTTGCCTGTTTTGTTGTGTGCAGTCTTTCATTGATTCTATTATGTTTCTCTGTGTTTACTGTGAATGCCTACAAGAAAATGAAAATGAAAATCTCAGGGTTGTGTATGGTGACATATATGCACTTTGATAAAAAAAATTACTTTGAACTTTGAAACATTCCTAGCATGGAAACATTGCTGAGGTACCACAGAGGGAATATCTGATTTACGGAGCATCACACTGTTCCACCAGGTCCAGCTATCATGACCAGACTCCAAGACTAAGAAATCAACTCTACAATTTCAGATTTAGTGTTCTTATTGCCAAGGAATCACAGAAGATGCTGGAATCAGGAGCAAGAAACAAACTAAGAACATAACAGTAGGGTAGTGGTTAGCGCAATTCTAACTACAGTTCGGGCATTAGAGTTCAAAGTTCAATTCTGGTGCAGACCATAAGGATTTTGTATATTCTCCTTGTGACTGCATGGGCTTCCTCTGGGTGCTCTAGCTTCCTTCTTTAGTCCAAAGATGTACGATTTTATAGGTTAATAGGTCATTGTAAATTGTCCCATGATTAGGCTAATGTTAATAGGTGGGTTGCTGGGCACTGCGGCTTATTGGAGCAGCCTGTTCCGTACAATATCTCTAAATAAATAGATAAATAAACAAAATAAATAAATGGAGGAATTCAGGAGATTGAGCAACATCTGTGGAGGGAAAGGAATAAACTTGGTTCTGATTCTGATTCAGAGGTATTGTCAGCATTATGGCTTCAACCTGAAATATCATCAAATCCTCTCTCATCCCCCAGTTGCTGCTCGATCTGCGAAGTTCAGAACTAGAATCGGGTTTAATATCACTAGCATGCGTCATGAAAATTCTTGTTTTGTGCAGCAGTACATTGCAACATAATAATAAAAAGTTATAAAATACTATATGAATATATATATTTATAAAGTGTAAAAAGAGAGCTAAGTAAAAAAAAATCAAAATACTGAGGTATTGTTCATGGGCTCATTGTCCATTCGGAAATCTAACGGCAGAGGGGAAGAAGCTGTTCCAGAAATGTTTAGTGTGTGTCTTTTGGCTCCTGTACTTCCTCCTTAATTGTAGCAATGAGAGAGGTCATGTCCTGGATGACAGAATCAGCCATTTTGAGGCATCACCTTCTGAAGGAGTCCTGGATGCTGGAGAGTCAATTGCCCATGATGGATTGGCTGAGCTTACAACTTTCTGCAGCTTTTTCCAATTCTGTGTGCAGTGGCCTCTCCACAGTAGACAGTGACACTGTCAGTTAGAACGTTCTCCATGGTACATCTGTAGAAATTTGCAAGGGTCTTTGGTGACATACCACATCTACTCAAACTCCTGATGAAATCAAGCCACTGTGGTGCCGTCTATATGGTGGGAGAGGGTTAGATCCTTAGAGATGTTGACATCCATGAAATTCACTCTATCCACTTCTGAACTGGCTGAGTCGACAACCCTCTGTAACCTCTTGTAATCCTGTACACAGGAACCTCCATACCAGTTGTTAATGTAACCAGTTAAAATATTCTCCTCCGAACATCTACTGAAATTTGCTAGACTCTTAGGTAAAATTTCCTGAAGCTCCTAACAAAGTGGGGCCTCTGACATGCCTTCCATATGATTGCGTCTATGTGTTACTCTTAGGACAGATCCTCTGAGATGTTGATGCCCAGGAACATGAAATGGCTCACCCTTTCCCCCAGTGAGCCCTCAGTGAGGTCTGGTGTGTGTCTTCTCCTAACCTCTTCTTCTGGAAGTCCATAATCAGTTCCAGGGTCCCATTAAAGTTAAGTGCAAAGTCGTTGTTGCAAAACCTTTCAATCAGCCAATCCATCTCACTTCTGTCCAACTCTTTGTTTCTTTATGAATTTATAGCAACAATGGTATCATCTGTAAATTTATAGATGGCATTTGAGTTGTGCTTAGCCACACAATTGTTCTGCAACTTACAGTATACCTTGGTTGCTTTGAATCCTGTGGAGCCAAAGTTTGAAAATTAAGTTCAATGCTCATCGCGACATGTTTACAGCAAATAAATATCTACTCTTCTTTGAGAAATGGCTTAAAAAAAAACTATTGTAGCATCTGTCAAAACACATAACAAATGAATTACAGCTGGAGGAATACTTTTGAAGTTTTCTGACCAAGTAATGTAGGAAACACATTGGTAAATCTGTGCATAGTTGCCAGACGTCCTTGGTAAAATAAATTACAGAACTGTTGGCACAGCGCAGTAGTGTAGAGGTTAGCTAACACTATTATGATGCCAGCGATCACCATTCGAGGTTCAATTCCTGCCACTGTCTGTAAGGAACTTGTACATTCCTCCACGACTGCGTGGGCTTCTCCTGGGTGATCTACTTTGCATCCACATTCCAAAGCTATAGAGGTTAGAGTTCATGAATTATTTTGGAGCTGTAAGTGTAGACACGTGAGGGATGCCACAGCACAATCCTTGCTGATTGGATGCAAATGAGACATTTCATTGTATGAGTCGATGTTTCAATGTTCATGTGAAAAAGCATATCTAATAGAAATCTATGGCCTAATAAGATCATTGTGAAAATATGCCCAGAAAGTGGAGATGTAGAGGTCAGTCTCACTTCTCAGTTCTTAATGGTGTCTATTTGCATTTGAGAGCATTTTATGACTCTGGGCCCATTCAGAGGGAGCTCATTGAAAACTACTGCATACTGAAAGGCCCGGATAAAGTGTATGTGCAGAGGATGTTTCCATTAATGGCAGAGCTTAGGATCCAAGGGAACAGCTTTTAGAACTGAAATGAGGAAGAATTTTTTCAGGCTGATGTGTGGTGGAGAATACATTGGTTGGCTATATCACAGCCTGGTATGGAAATATCAATGCCCTTGAACAGGAAAGTCCTACAAAAAGTAGAGGATGCAACCCAGCCCATCATGGGTAAAGCCTTCCCCACCACTGAGCACATCTACGTGGAGTATTGTTGCAGGAAAGCAGCATCCAGCATCAGGGACCCCCACCACCCAGGTCATGCTCTCTTCTCACTGATGCCATCAGGAGGAAGGTACAGGAGCCTCAAGACTCACAACACCAGGCTCAGGAACAGTTATGACCGTTCAACCACCAGGCTGTTGAACTAGAAGGGATAACTTCACTCAACTTCATTTGCCCCATGACTAAACTGTTCCCACAACCTATAGACTCACCTTGAAGGACCCTTCATCTGATGTTCTCAATATTTATTGCATATTTATTTATTATTTTTATTTTTTTCTCAGCTCAAGCAGGTAAACTCTGAGGTATGGGCATAGCCAAGCACATTCATTTCTCGATTGCAGGAAACTTTTGGACTAGTCTAGTGGTGTTCAGTGTTGCGGTTCTCTGAAGCTCTACATAGATATTACTAATAGTTTAATGCTATTGTGGATGAGGATGAGTGCCTTTGAGATGATAGTTGTAGATATTCCTATCAGGACACTGTATACCCTGTTCATGTTCCAAAGTCTTTCAATTTCCTCTTTTAATTTAGCATTTTCTGTAAGTTATGTGTGTTTGTAATGCCTGTATGTATTAAACAAGTTGTTCTTGCCTGTTTATCCTGTAATATTACATCTGGATGGTTATTATGGATTGTCCTCTTTATAATAATGGATCAGTCATAATATAATTTGTGGTACTCTTACTCTAAAACTGGATCAGGCTTGTGTTTACAGTAAGTTATGTTTTATTTTATGAGCATGTATTTTAAAGCAAGATTCTGGTGAATGGTGTTTGCCACTTAATTGTGCCTGTGCAAGTAATCAGATTGAGTTAAACTGCTGCAGTTCCTCTAATGTGTTGAATTCTTCTGGTTTCTCTTGGCATTCTCTGCATTTATCTTCTTGAATTTGTTGGTATTTTATTCTGTATTTTTGATAATTTTTTCTTGTGTAAATCACCTGGTCCTGTATTGCCACAGGGAACCCTTCTGTTTCTGGGAAGAGGCCTCTAAATCTGAGCCAGGTGTTCCATGCTTCCTTATCAACATCTAGTCCAGGGGTGTCAAACTCATTTTAGGTCACGGGCCGGATTGAGCAAAATGCAGCTTCATGCAGGCCGGATCAGTCGGACGCGTGCGAATGCAGCTTTCGTTGCCTCCGTTTTTTCAGCCTGCTCTCATGTGTCTCAGTCTCTGCTATAACTACAAAGTGTTTCGCTTTACAAATTCCGTTTCTTATGAAGAAGACTGCCGAGCAAGACTGCCGAATAAACACTAAAAACCCTGAAAACCTGGTACCTGAATAAACTCAGCATTAGCCATAGGCGCTTCGATTACTGGGGCCAGCTTTAATAGTAATTAGATATTATCTCGCGGGCCAAAGATAATTCAACTGCGGGCCGGATTTGGCCCGAGGGCCTTGAGTTTGACATATATGATCTAGTCTGTTCTGATCATGGGGCTGTCTTCCAGCTGAAATAATTATATGATTATTATTTCTTGTTTTCTTTCTTTTTTGTACTGTCTTTGCACACCAGTTGTTTGCCCTGTTGGTGGGGTCTTTCATTGATTCCATTATGGTTATTGGATTTACTAAGTGTGCTTGTAAGAAAATAAATCTCAAGGCTGTATGTGGTGACGTGTACTTTTATGATAAATTTACATTGAAGTTTGAACTTTGGTGAATCTGTAAAATCAGATTCCACAAAGGATGTTTGAGGCTAAGTCACTGGACGTATTTACAATGGCAGTTGATGGTCTTCATTGGTAAAGGGTTATGGAAAGAAAGCAGGAGAATGGGGTTGAAAACATAATCAGCCAGATTGAATATTGGAGCAGATTTGATGGGCTGAATGGCATAATTCTCATATATTCTATGTTTTTGTTGACTTATTCAGTCCTTCTTGGTGTTGGGCCCTTAGCCATGCCTTAGTGAGAAGATATGCTTCCACTAGATAATGAGTTCCTGACGCGGATTATTTTACGAGTATTTTTTTCCCCATTGTACCCTACCCATTAAAGCTTCAAACCACAATAACTGAAAACCAAAAACACAAGAGATTTGGCAGCTGCTGGAAATCTAGAGCAACACACACAAAATGCTGGAGGTACTCAACAGGTCAGGCAGCATCTATGGAGAGGAATAAGCACTCAATGACTTGGGCTAGGACCCTTCATCAGCAAAATGAAAACCAAAGCACTGCAGATGTTGTAATACCAAAATACACCCAGTGGCCACTTTATTAGGTACACCAGTACTCCTGCTCATTAATGCAAGTATCTAATCAGCCAATCATATGACAGCAACTCAATGCATATAGACAAATCATGGTCAGGAGGTTAACTTGTTATTCAGACCAAACAGTCAGTATGGGGAAGGAATGTGATATAGGTGACTTTGACTGTGGAGTGATTGTTGGTGCCAGAAAGGGTGGTTTGAGTATCTCAGAAACTGCGATCTTCTGGAATTTTCACACACAAAACTCTCTAGATTTTACAGAGAATGGTGCAAGAATTAAAAAAAAACAGCCAGTGAGTGACAGTTTTATGGGTAAAAACACTTTATTAATGAGAGAGTTCAGAGGAGAATGGTCTGACTGATTCTGTCAGGAAGAAAACAATAATTCAAAGAACCACATGTTACAACAGTAGTGCACAGGATAGCATCTCTGAATGCACAAATCGACGAACCTTGAAATGAATGGGCTTTAGCAGCAGAAGACTGCAAACATACACTCAGTGGCCACTTTATTAGGTACAGGATGTACCAAATAATGTGGCACCTGGAGTGTAAATAAAAGATGTTGGGACTACTGAACAGGAGAGTCAGCACCTCAGGAGGGAGGAAAATTTAATTTCTTTGATGTGAAAAAAGGCCATCTGCCAGGGATGTTCACCCCGCCTCTCCCCCTGCACATGCTGCCTGAACTATTGAGTATTCCTAGCATTCTCTAGCTTTACATGAAACCTCATTGGTCGAATTCAGAGGCAAGATGGCTACCCACTGAGCCACATCTGAAATAATGATAAATTGCACTTGCAGGAATGATAACACTATCCCAGGATATTAAGAGTCAAATGTCTTCTTGTAAATTCTAAGTAACTCAAGTAGGCGGTGTCATACAAATGCAATTTGTGCAATTCATAAAGAGCCAGAATAAATGCTCACGGTGTTTTCAAGATTATCCTCAAGTGTTTACTGAAATGCTGCAAAGCCATTGCAAAATATAAATATATTTGTACGAGATCTTCATTTTTATAAATAATTTATTCCCACTCCGTCTCACTTCAGCTCACAAACCATTAGTGATGGTCGCAAACACTGAGAACACAGATTTATTTATTTTCCTCCAGCTGAATGCACAACACCAATAACATTAGCGATAAGTTCTCCTCTGCTGAAATGGTGGTGGCAGGGACTCACAGGAGAGTCACGCATTTGCTCCTGCTTCACCTCTGTAATTGTTCAGTAGCTAAACAACTGGAGAGATGCATTTGACATTTCAGAAGCCCACTACCACTAATTATATCTTAATTGGTTCAGTCATTTGTTTTAAAGATCATCAGCATCTCTATTCAAACAGTCCCACAGTGCAAACATTTGCAGAGGAGTTTCAGCACCAGACTCAGATTGGTCCTCTCATTTCTTGCAGTGTAAAATGAGCCTTGGTTTTGCAATTCCTGCAGTATCTCTTGCCAGAGCAAGCTGCCCATCTGGGCTGCCAGGAGTGCCATAGCTGGGAGGTTGTAAGTCGGACTGTCAAATAACAAAAAAAGAGTGATTAATCATGCACTTGGAAAATTAGCCATGAATTAATTGCAGTTTTAATTGCACTGTTGAACAATAGTGGAATGCCAATAATATACTTAAATTACCTTGACTTTTTTGAACATTTTCAATTGTAATGAAATGCTTTGTGTGTGTGCTTTTTTGTAATATTTAAATAGTATAATGGTTTTGTTAATTTTAAGAAGGTTTTGGAAGGTTTATGACCTTCAGAAACATTCACAATACATTTGACAAGTTGGACAGCCAATTAGGCCAGGGGGCTGACTTAACCAGCTGTCAAAGCATATTTTCCTTTTCGTTGTTCTGTGGGTGGGTCGCTGTTTTTTTGTGCAGCATGAGTTGGATCTTGCTATGACAGAGATTTGGAATGGGAATTCCAGAGGACCCCACACACATTGATTCATTGCTGAGAGATGAAATTGGTGGTTGTTGATCAGAAAATTAGGGGATTTTTGCAAACATGCACCAGTAAAAAAAAAGGTGCTGTTAATTTAATAGTGTAGGCTCAGGCACATTAATTGTCAGTCTCATTTATTACTATAAGCAAAGACTGAAGAGATGAGGTTTCTCTGGAAAAAAATAACAAATGCTATGAGTTGGTGTCAAGTAAGTGTGTCAGTTTTGAAGTGGGATTCACAAGACATAGGGACAGAATTAGGCCATTTGGCCCATCAAGTCTGCTCTACCATTCTCAACCCCATTCATTGTCACTCTCAACCCCATTCTCCTGCCTTCACCCTTACTAATCAAGAACCTATTAACCTCCACTTTAAATAAGCCCAATCAATAACTTGGTCAGCACAGCCGTCTCTGACAATGTATTACACGGTTTCACCACCTTCTGATAAAGAAATTATTCCTCATTTCTGTTCTAAAGAAATGCCCTTGTATTCTGTGATTGTGCCCTCTGGTCCTAGACTCCCCCATTATAGGAAACATCCTCTCCTCGTCCACTCAATCTAAGTCTTTCAATATTCAATAAGTTTCAATGAGATCCACCCTCATTCTTCTAAACAGCAGTGCGCACAGATCCCTAGCCATCAATCATCTCTCATGTATGAACCCTTTCATTTTTGGGATCATTTCTGTAAACCTCCACTGGATCCTCTCCAATGCCAGCACATCTTTTCTTAAATAAGTGGCCTAAAACTGCTCACAATACTCTGTGCAGTTTGACCAATGTTTTATTAATCCTCAGCATTATATCTTTGCTTTCATATTCTAGTCCTCTTGAAATGAATGCTAACATTGCATTTTCCATCCTTACCACTGATTCAACCTGCATTTAACATTTAGACAATCTTGCACCTCCAATTTCTAGATCTTTTCCCCCTTTAGAAAATAGTTTACACATTTATTTATTCTATGAAAGTGCACGACCATACACTATATTCAGTCTGTCACTTCTTGTTTGATGGGTTGTTGACATTTTGGGGAGCAGAAGCAGGGGAGAACTATGTACAATATTTGTCAGGTAATTTCTCAGTGAATTTGAGAAACCACACTGGAGGAATTTGACAAAAGGGTGATGGAAAGTGGAACTTGCAATTGGAAATAAATACCTGAGGCAGAGAGGAATGTGAAGAAATGAACAAGGAATAAAGGAATGCTGCGGTGACGGGGATTCATTCGTGAGGGGAATGGATGGGAGGTTCTGTGGGTGAAAATAAAGATTCCCGAATGGTATGTTGCCTCCAGGGTGCCAGGTCCAGGACACCTCAGATTGAGTCCTCAGCATTCTGAAGAGGGAGGGTGAACAGTCAGAAGTCATGATCCATGTAGTTCTGCAAAGGGAGTTCAGGGTATTAGGTGGTAAGATAAAGGGCAGGACCTCCAGGGTTGTGATCTCAGGATTGCTACCCTTGCCCTGTGTTTGTGAGGCTGGAACTAGGAAAATTATACAATTTAATATCTGGCTAAGGATTTGGTGTAGCAGGGTGGGCATGAGATTTCTGGACCTTTGGCTTCTCTTCCAGAGAAGGTGGAACCTGTATAGAAGGGAAGGTTTGCACCTGAACTGGAAAGGGACTAATATCTTTGTGGGAAGGTTTATTAATGCTGCACGGTGGGGTTTAAACTAGAGTTGCTGGGGGATGGAAACCAGAGTGCCACAACAGTTAGTGGAGAAGTTGTGGAGGCAGATATTGGTAAGACCTTGGACAAAGTTAAGAATCAAAAGGTCGAGCATGTTGCAACAAAGTTGAAAAGGGTGAATACAGGACTGAAGGTGTTGTATCTGAATGGGCACAGTATACAGAATAAGGTAGGTTAACTTGCAGCACAGTTGCAGATTGGCAGGTATAATGTTGTAGGCATCACGGAATCATGGATGAAAGATTATAACTGGGAGCTTAATATCCAAGGACGCACATAGTATCGAAAGGATAGGCAGGAAGGCAAAGGGGGCAGCATTGTTCTGTTGGTAAAAAATGAAATCATCATTAGAAAGAGGTGACATAGGGTTAGAAGATGTTGAATCATTGTGGATAGAGCTAAGGAACTGCAGGTGTAAAAAGATGTTACTGATGGGAGTTGTATACAGACTCCCCAAACAGTAGTAAGGATGTTGCCTACAATTTACAAAGGGAGATAGAAAATGAATGCCAAAAGGGCTATAGTAATGGGGGACTTCAATATGCAGATAGATTGGGAAAATCAGGTTGTTACTGGATTACAGGAAAGGGAATTTCAAGATGGCTTTTTGGAGCAGCTCGTGGTTGATCCCACAAAAGGATCAGCTATTCTGGATTGGGGTGTATAACATTGAACTGGAATTGATTAGAGAGCTTAGGCTGAAAGAACTCTTAAGGATAAGTGATCATAATATGATCAAATTCACCCTGAAATTTAAGCAGGAGAAGCTAACATCAGATATATCCGTGTTTCAGTGGAGTAAGGGGAATTACAGAGGAGCTGGCCAGAATTGATTGGAAGAGAACACTAGTAGAGATGACAGCAGAGCAGCAATAGCTGGAAGTTCTGGAAGCAATTCAGAAGGCACAGAATATATATATATTCCAAAGAGGAATAAGTATTCTAAAGGCAAGATGACACAACCATGACTAACAGGAAAAGTCAAAGCCAACATAAAAGCCAAAGACAGGGCAAAAAAAAATTGAGTAAAGATCACTGGGGAAGTTAGAGGATTGCAAAACTTTAAAAAAATAACTGAAGGCAACTAAAAAAGTCACTAACAAGGTAAAGATGGCAT
The DNA here is from genome assembly GCF_048418815.1 of Hemitrygon akajei. Taxonomy (NCBI): domain Eukaryota; kingdom Metazoa; phylum Chordata; class Chondrichthyes; order Myliobatiformes; family Dasyatidae; genus Hemitrygon; species Hemitrygon akajei. The sequence goes on along the minus strand of NC_133138.1, from coordinate 34,289,442 downwards.
AGGAAAGTAAGCTAGTGAATAATATTAAAGAGGATATCAAAAGTTTATTCAGCTACATAAAGTGTAAAAGAGAGGTGAGAGTGGATACTGGACCATCAGAAAATTATACTGAAGATGTAGTAATGTGGGACAAGGAAATGGCAGATGAATTGAATAAGAATTTTGCATCAATCTTCACTGTGGAAGACACTAGCAGTATGGTGGATTTGCAGGTGTCGGAGGGCATGAAGTCTGTGAAGTTACCATAATAGAAGAGAAGGTTCTTGGGAAACTGAAAGGTCTGAAGGTAGATAAGGCACCTGAAACAGATGGCGTCCACCCCAGAGTTCTGACAATGATGGCTGAAGAGATAATGGAAGCATTAATACCAATCTTACAAAAATCACTAGATTCTTGAAAGGTTATGGAAGACTGGAAAATAGCAAATGTCACTTTACTCTATAAGAAGGGAGAGAGGAAGAAGAAATGAAGCTATAGGCCAATTCGTCTGACCTCAGTGGTTGGGAACATCTTGGAGCCAATTATTAAGGATGAGGTCTCAGGGTATTTTGAGGCACATGATAAAATAGGCCGTAGTCAACATGGTTTTCTCAAGGGAAAGTCTTGCCTGGCAAGTCTGTTGGAATTATTTGAAGAAGTAACAAGCAGGATAGTCAAAGGAGATTCGGTTGATGTGTATTTGAATATACAGAAGGGCTTTGACAAGGTGCCACACATGAGGCTACTTAATGTACAATGTACTGTGTATGTTAATCAAAATGGCTTCTTTAGTTTGCTAGAGTAGGTATGCTTTTATGTTTGATAAGTGTTTTCTCTTGCAGTTGTTTAGCTTTGGACTTGCTGATATGGGGATTGTATTCATTTTTTAACCAATGAGAAATGTTATTTTGTCTTGTGAAGCTGGGAGCTTGGGGGTTTCGCGGTCTTTTCGGGGAAGGCGGGAAGGAGACGCCGAGGAAGATGGATGTGCGCTGCACTGCTCGGTCGACAACCGGGGTGGTCCCAGGTGCAAGGACGTGGAGGTCGGAGGCAAGTGACGAGGGGTCGAATGGTTCGATGGTTGAGCTCCAACGATGTGCACTAAACTGACTGAACTTTGATAAGTTGGCGCCTTTTACTTTATTTTCTTTTCCTTCATATATACTGTATTGCATAGTACTCTTTTAGTTTTAGTAAAATCTTTAAAGTGTATTCCATAATGGTATTTGGTGTGAGATTGATATTGTGTGTGTATGCGCGGCATAAAATTGATTCTCACAGCACCTGTGTGTACGGGAGGTGGGGTTGGTGAGTGGCTGGATCTCCTTTTCCCCTAGACATATACCAGCCTGTTAGGTAAGTGTAACATTTGCGGGGGCTCATCTGGGATTGGATTGTCAGGGGCTGTGGAATCGCGCAGGCAGCAGTGCGGAGATGGACAGAGATAAGATTGTTAGCTGGTGCTAGTTGGAAGATGTACCAGTGCAGTATGCCTGTGTAGTGAGCGGAGTGGATTTTCGAGTTTCGGGAGACGCATTAGTGTGGGAGTTAAGTTTGGTAAAAGGTATTGGGCAGGTAGAATTGGTAGCTAGACGGTGTGGTAAAGAGGTAGAGTCTAGTTGGGTGTTGGTTTGTACGAGTGCTGACGTCATGACATTGGAACTGCCAGTGATGGTCAGTGTTCCAGGGGAGGCGGGTTCGTGGGGGCTCCACACCCTCTCCGAGGATGAGGATGACGAGACACCAGAGGAAGTAGATGAGGAAGAGGAGGATGATGAAGATGCTGAGGGTGAAGGTGAAGAGGATGGTGGTGAGGAAGAAGGTGCTGAGGAGGAAGGAAATGAAACAGAAGGCAATGCGGTGAAGCGTCCTGCAGAAGAGCAGGATGAAGTTGAAAGCAAGAGGCAAAAGTCAGAAAACGGAGAGTCAACAAAACCCAAGACAGAAGCTTAAACATTCCTTTGTTTAAATTTTTATATCTTGATGTTACAGTCAAGTTCAAAATGTAGAGAGTGAGCTTTTTTATGTATATTTGCAGAGTGGGTTTTTATATTGTACTATACAACTGGTTCTTGAAACACCTGTCCAAGGCATTGCTCTGGGGAAAATTTGTTTTTTATGAAGTTATTTATTAATGGTCTTTGTACAACCATATTTGTAATGGGTTTGAATGCTGTAATAAGTTTTGGGTTTAGAACTTGAATTTGTACAACGTTTGTACATTTCAGAAGCACACACTTTACTGTTTACTGACCATTTTCTTATTTCAAGAAAAGAAAATAATTACTGACTATGCTTGGGGTTGAGAAATCCAGGACTACCCCTTATCACCCACAGGGTGATCCTTAGCCAGAGAGGTTCAACAGGACCCTGTTGGATATGCTCTGGATGCTGGAGATTGGGCAGAAAAATAAGTGGAGTTGTCATATTGGGCAATTGGTTCACTGTTACAATTGTACTCGCAATGATGCTACAGGGTACTCGCCTTATTATCTGATGTTCGGGCGGGATGCGAGGTTGCCCATTGACTTGTATTTTGGGGCTGAAGTGGGTGAATTACCCAGGAAGCCCTATCTAAAGTATGTGTCCGATATGAAGAGGGAGTTACAGAGGGCATACGAGTTGGCCGAGGCGGCGGCTACCAAACAAAATCAGAGGAATAAGATGAGATATGATCAAAAGGTGAAGTTTGCCCAATTATTGCTGGGCGACCGGGTCCTTTTACGGAATTTGGGACTCCCTGGTAAGCACAAGTTGGCAGATCGATGGGCGGCCAGCCCCTATGTAATAGAGAGCCAGATGCCGAATCTACCAGTTTACCGGGTGAAACTTGAGGATGGGAATGGGCCTATCAAGGTACTCCATCGGAATCACCTGCTGCCCCTGGGTCAAGCGGTGCAGGTGGACAAGGAGGCAGAGTGGGAGGTTGTGCCTAGTACAAGGACTCTGTGAGGGCGTGGAGCGAGGGAAGAGGCTGCTGCTGAAGAGACGAGACGGATCCTTAACCCGGGAATGGATACCGATTCGGAAGATGACGACTCAAATGAGTGGCCCCTGCTCCCATTCGCTGGCATTTCAGTACCAGAAGATGTGGCTCCTGGCCCTTCCCCTACTGAGTTGAGCGAGAGGAGGGAAGGTGTTGATGGTCAAATGGAGAGGCAGCCAGCGTTGGGGGGAGAGAGGGGGGAACCCCGTGAGGGAGGGAGTGAGGATCTGACAGGTAGACCTGGGGTGTCCAAGGCAGAGGGTTAGCAGGTGAAGAGGGAGCCCAGTGGGGGGAGGATGAGGGTCCGACAGGAATGTCCCCCGCGGGGTCTGATGCGGAAGGGTCGGCAGAAGGGGTACGGAGATCTCAGAGGAGTAGGCGCCTCCCGGAGCGGTTGACATATGTGGTACCAGGAGAACCGAGTGTGATTTCTACTGCCCTGGGTAGTTATGTCGCTGCTTTCTGCACCTGGGTTGGGTTTTGTGTGTTGCAAGAAGCCTTGGGGAACTCTAGTAATGTCATGAGGGCATGACATTTGCTGGTGGGGGGAGAATGTACAATGTACTGTGTATGTTAATCAAAATGGCTTCTTTGGTTTGCTAGAGTAGGAATGCTTTTATGTTTGATAAGTGCTTTCTCTCGCAGTTGTTTAGCTTTGGACTTGCTGATATGGGGATTGCATTCATTTTTTAACCAATGGGAAACGTTATTTTGTCTTGTGAGGCTGGGAGCTTGGGGGTTTCGCGGCCTTTTCAGGGGAGTCGGGAAGAAGACACCGAGGAAGGTGGATGTGCGCCGCACTGCTTGGTCGACCACCGGGGGTGGTCCCAGGTGCAAGGACGTGGAGGTCAGAGGAAAGTGACGAGGGGTCAAATGGTTCAATGGTTGAGCTCCAACGATGTGCACTAAACTGACTGAACTTTGATAAGTTGGCGCCTTTTACTTTATTTTCTTTTCCTTCATATATACTGTATTGCATAGTACTCTTTTAGTTTTAGTTAGATCTTTAAAGTGTATTCCATAATGTTATTTGGTGTGAGATTGATATTGTGTGTGTACGCGCGGCATAAAATTGATTCTCACAGCACCTGCGTGTACGGGAGGTGGGGTTGGTGAGTGGATGGATCTCCTTTTCCCCGAGACATATACCAGCCTGTTGGGTAAGTGTTACATTAACAAGCTATGAGCCCATGGTATTACAGGAAAGTTTCTACCACGGATAAAGCAGTGGCTGATTGGGCGGAGGCAAAGAATGGGAATAAAGAGAGCCTTTTCTGACTGGCTGCCGGTGATTAGTGGTGTTCCACAGGGTCTGAGTTGGAACTGATTAATTTTACTGTCATAAGGGGACGTGAGACTGGACCCAAATGCAGGATGCAGACACTGAAGTACTGGGGCAGGACGGGACAAGCTAAAGGATAAGACAAGGTGTGGAGATTGTGGCGTTCTTGGAGACCTTAGAATTCAAAGATGATCTTGGAGTTCAGAGATGATCTTGGGGTCCAAGGTGGTCTCAAGGCTTGGCTAGAGGCTGGGGTCTCGAGGCTTGGATAGAGGCAGGGGTCTTGAGGCTGGGGTCCTGAGGCTGGGTTCTTGGGACTAGGAATGCTGGGAGGATAGCCCCCTGGGCGAGTCGCAGAACTCCTGTGCAGGACCCGGACCTCCCAGGCAGGTCACAGGGGCCTGGGCAGGTCACGGGGCACAACCCTTCAGAGGCAAGGGATAGGAAGGGGCAGAGTCTCCCGCCGGGCAACGGCAATCTGGCCTGGTTTACCCGATGGAGGCAAGGGATAGGAAGGGCAGAGTCCTCCTCTGGGCAACGGCAATCCGGCCTGGCTTACGTGATGGAGGCAAGGGGTAGGAACGGAGCTCGGTCCAGGGTGACTACAAGACTCACTGCGGCTGGAAGACTTGGGTGGGCTACGGAGCAGCCCAGTCCATAACTCACTCACAGAACTCGTCGTTAACAGTGGTACTCCAAGCTGGGGCGGACAGGACGACTCCCCAACTATACTCAATCCTAGAGCCCCTTACATTCACAGCCAACCGATCGGCATCAGCTGCACCTCCTTGAGCCCAACCAAGCTAAGATGATCCTCAGGTGCGAATATTTGGGTACAAGGCGAAACGAGGGACGGTCGAAGGACCTGGAGTCCGGAGTCCTGGACCGGATCAAGAACTGAAATGCGGACTTCGGACCCGACCATAACATTTACGTTATATGTCAATGATTTGGATGATAGAATTGATGGTATTGTTGCAATGTTTGCAGACAATATGAAGATGGATGGAGGGGCCAGTAGTTTTGAGGAAGTAGAGAGGCTACAGAAGGATTTAGACAGATTAGGAGAAAAGGCAGATGGTATACAGTGTCGGGAAGTGTACGGTCGTGCATCTTGGTAAAAGAGTTGAAAGGGTTGACTATTTTCTGAATGGAGAGAAAATACAAAAAACTGAGGCGCAAAGGGACTTCGGCATCCTTGTGCAGGATTACCTAAAGGTTAATTTGCAGGTTGAGTCGGTGGTAAGGAAAATGAAATGTTAGAATTCATTTCAAGAGGTCTAGAATATAAAAGCAAGGTGTAATGTTGAAACTCTATAAAGCACTGATGAGGCCTCACTTGGAGTCTTGTGAGCAGGTTTGGGCCACTTAGAAAAGATGCTGAAACTGGAGAAGGTTCACAAAAATGATTCCAAGCTTGAATGGCCTGTCATATGAAGAGCGTCTGATTGGTCTGGGCCTGTATTCACTAGAATTCAATGGAAAGAAGGGTAACCTCATTGAAACCTATCAAATGGTCAAAGATCTTGCTATAGTGGTTGTGAAAAGGATGTTTCCTGTAGTGGGAGAGTCTAAGACAAGAGGACCCAGCCTCATGTCCTTTCCAGTCCTTTAGAATGGAAAAGCTGTGTAATTTATTTCACCAGAGAGTGTTGCATCTGTGGAATTCTTTGCCACAGGCAGCTGTGGAGGCCAAATCTTCATGTATTCTTAAGGCAGAGGTTGATAGATTCTTGAATAGTCAGGGTATGAAGGGATACAGAGAGAAGGCAGGAGATTGGGGCTGAGAGGAAATTCAGATCAGCCATGATGAAATGGTGAATCAGACGCAATGGGCCAAATGGCCTAATTCTGCTCCTATTTCTTATTCTCTTATGGAATAGAAATAACAAGGTGATATTGTGGTGAAAATAGAGTGAGAGAAGTTGGTGAGATGCTACTGTGACAACATGAACTCTTGGTCTGAGCTGCTGCCCTGCTATACATTCACTCTCTGTGATTAATCCACAGGTCCCCTTCATGGATGCACCTTATTTATCAAGGACAAATCAAATGAATGCTTGTAGGAAATGCCTAGTCCGAATATTTTGCAATTGAGCAGTAATTGGATTGCATGTGCAGAAGAGAGCGATGGCAGATGCTGTAAATCCTCAGCAACACATACAAAATTCTGGAGTGGCACGATTGCAACAATTAAGAAAAGTCTGGATAAGTACAAGGATGGGAGGGGTATGGAGGGCTATGGTCCAGGTGTGGGTCAATTGGACTGGGCAAAATTACATTTTGGCATGGACTACATGGACCGAAAGACCTGTTTCTGTTCTGTAGTGCTCTGTAACTCTAACTCAGTTGGTCAGACAGCATCTATGGAGGAGAATAAACTGTCAACTTTTCCAGCAGAGACCCTTCACCAGGACTGAATGATGATAAAATTAATGAATATGAAGCTTTTGTACACACAATGTAATGTTAAATGATATTTCAGTGTTATGGTAGTAAATAAACTCAATCAATTTACATAAAACTATATAAATATATAAAACAATATGATATATGTCAGTGAATCTGAATCTGAATCTGAAAGTAAACTTGATTCTGAATCTGAAGTTGAAATAAAATATTAATTTATTATTCATATTAATTTATTACATTCTTTATTTTTCATAAGTAGAATCATAAGTAGGTTCGACAGCACAATCTCACCCTCACTGCAGAACTCCACACCAGGCTTACTTCCCTCACAGGAAAATATCCACTCACAGGAGACCTGGCCCACGCCCAGGTTTACGGCTGCACAGGTGGAAGGTCAACTGAGGAAGATCTGTACCAGCAAGGCGGCTGGACCGGATGGAGTTTCCCCACGATTACTGAGGGCCTGTGCGACTGAACTGGGAGAACCACTACAGCGCATCTTCAACATGAGTCTAGATCAGAGAAGAGTACCCAGACAGTGGAAAACATCTTGTATTGTCCCGGTACCGAAGAAACTACAACCAAAGGAGTTGAATGACTTCAGACCTGTTGCCTTGACGTCGCACGTGATGAAGACCATGGAGCGGCTGATAATACAGAATCTGAGGCCACAAACCAGGCACGCCCGGGATCCGCTTCAGTTTGCGTATAAGGAGAAGGTGGGAGTGGAGGATGCTATCACGTATTTGCTGCACAAATCACTCTCTCACCTAGATGGGGTCAGTTGTGCTGTGAGGATTACATTCCTTGACTTCTCTAGTGCCTTTAACACCATCCAGCCCAAGATCTTAAAGCACAAACTAACGGAGATGGGAGTAGACTCTCACATGGTGGATTGGATAGTGGACTACTTGACAGATAGACCTCAGTATGTGCGGTTGGGAGACTGTAGGTCTGACACAGTGGTCAGCAGCACAGGAGCGCCACAGGGAACCGTACTCTCTCCGGTCCTGTTCACCCTGTACACATCTGACTTCCAATATAACTCGGAGTCCTGCCATGTGCAGAAGTTCGCTGATGACACGGCCATAGTGGGGTGTGTCAGGAATGGACAGGAGGAGGAGTATAGGAAACTGATACAGGACTTTGTGATATGGTGCAACTCAAACTACCTGCGTCTCAATGTCACCAAGACCAAGGAGATGGTGGTGGACTTTAGGAGATCTAGGCCTCATATGGAGCCAGTGATCATTAATGGAGAATGTGTGGAGCAGGTTAAGACCTACAAGTATCTGGGAGTACAGTTGGACGAGAAGCTAGACTGGACTGCCAACACAGATGCCTTGTGCAGGAAGGCACAGAGTCGACTGTACTTCCTTAGAAGGTTGGCGTCATTCAATGTCTGCAGTGAGATGCTGAAGATGTTCTATAGGTCAGTTGTTGAGAGCGCCCTCTTCTTTGTGGTGGCGTGTTGGGGAGGAAGCATTAAGAAGAAGGACGCCTCACGTCTTAATAAGCTGATAAGGAAGGCGGGCTCTGTCGTGGGCAAAGTACTGGAGAGTTTAACATCGGTAGCTGAGCGAAGGGCGCTGAGTAGGCTACGGTCAATTATGGAAAACCCTGAACATCCTCTACATAGCACCATCCAGAGACAGAGAAGCAGTTTCAGCGACAGGTTACTGTCGATGCAATGCTCCTCAGACAGGATGAAGAGGTCAATACTCCCCAATGCCATTAGGCTTTACAATTCAACTGCCAGGACTTAAGAACTTTTTTTTTAAAGCTATTATTAATGCTTTTTGAGTTAGTGATTTAGATGCATATCATATTATTACTGAGTTAAGTATTGTATGTAATGAGTTTTTGCTACAACAAGTGTATGGGACATTGGAAAAAATGTTGAATTTCCCCATGGGGATGAATAAAGTATCTATCTATCTCAGGGACATAAATTTTATGGTACCACAGTAGCGTAGCGGTTAGTGTGACTATTACAGCTCGGGGGCATTCTGGAGTTTGGACTAAAATTCTGTTGTCATTCCATAAGTAGTTTCTGTATGTCACCCCATGGAATGCATGGGTTTTTTCTAGTTCCTCTGATTTCCTTCCACAATCCAAAGACATACTGGGTTCTGTAGGTTAATTGGTCATTGTATAATGTCCTGTGATTAAATTAGGGCTCATTGCATTTGTCGGGGACTGCTGAGCATCATCCTACTCCACACTGCATCTCTAAATAGGAGACAAGCCCTTTGTCTCTCTAAATATGGACTGTCCGTTAACCATACATTTACACCAGTTCTACACCAACCTTAGTTTTTCGCACTATTTTTCCGTCATCTTCCCCCAGGCTCTGCCTACTCACCTACGCAGTAAGGACTATTTACAATGGTTAATTAACCTAACAAGTCACATATCTTTGGGATGTGGGAGGAAACAAGAGCACTGAAATAAACCCACACAGTCACAGTACCTGAGGATGGCTCTCTGGTGCTGTGAGGCTGCAGCTCTACTGGCTGCAACATTGTGCCACCCTTCTTGAAGGGGCACTTGCCTCATGTGCCTCAGGAGGGAGGTACAGGAGCCTTAGGTCCCACACCGCGGGGTTCAAGAACAGTTATTACATTTCAACCATCAGGTTCTCGAATCAACGTGAACAACTTCACTCACCACGACACTGAATTGATCACTGAACACAACCTATGGATTCACTTTCACGTGCTCTACAACTCATGTTCTTAATATTATTTATTAGTATTATTATTTCCATAGTTTGTCTTCTTTTGCATATTAGTTGCTTATCAGATTTATGTGTAGATTTTCAATTATTCTATTCTAATTACTTGTTCTACTGTGAATGCCTGCAATAAAATGAATCTTAGGGTAGTATATGGTAACGTATACGTGTGTACTTTGATGATAAATTCACTTTGAATTTTGAACTTCTGATTGGTGGGCTGCTATTGCATAATGCATTCCACTATTACCTGCCCAAAGTAACAATGACCACAGAAACATTGTAAGAAAATCATCCGGGATCCAGGAAACACACACAAAATGCTCGTGGAATGCAGCAGGCCAGACAGCATCTATAGGAAGAAGCACAGTCGATATTTCAGGCCGAGACTTTTCATCAGGACTAACTGAAAGAAAAGATAGTAAGAAATTTGAAAGTAGGAAGGGGAGGTGGAAATCCAAAATGATAGGAGAAGACAGGAGGGGGTGGGGTGAAGCTGAGAGCCGGAAAGGTGATTGGCAAAAGGGATACAGAGCTGGAGAAGGGAAAGGATCATGGGACGGGAGGCCTAGGGAGAAATAAAGGGGGAGGGCAGCACCAGAAGGAGGTGGAGAACAGGCAAAGAGTGATGGGCAGAGACAGAAAAAAAAGTGAGGGGGGGAAATAAAGAAATCAGGGATGGGATAAGAAGGGGAGGAAGAGCATTAATGGAAGTTAGAGAAATCAATGTTCATGCCATCAGGTTGGAGGCTAGCTAGAGGGATTATAAGGTGTTGTTCCTCCAACCTGCATATGGCTTCATCTTGACAGTAGAGGAGGCCATGGATAGACATATCAGAATGGGAATGGGAAATTTGTGCTTCTTCCTATAGATGCTGCCTGGCCTGCTGTGTTCCACCAGCATTTTGTGTGTGTTTGAATTTCCAACATCTGCAGATTTCCTTGTGTTTGAGTTTTTAAATTCAGGATCCAGGAAAGATAGCTCTTCTCAGAGAGCACCATGCACTGCCGAAGATAGCTCTTCTTGGAAACCACCTTGCTCCAGCAAAGATAACTCAAACTTCACTTCAGAAAGGATAATTTTACACCCCACAACACAACCTATGGACTCACATTCAAGGATTCTACAATTCACGTCCTCAGAATTATTTATTTAGATAGATAGATAGATAGATAGATAGATAGATACTTTATTCATCCCCATGGGGAAATTCAACATTTTTTCCAATGTCCCATACACTTGTTGTAGCAAAAACTCATTACATACAATACTTAACTCAGTAATAATATGATATGCATCTAAATCACTAACTCAAAAAGCATTAATAATAGCTTTAAAAAAAAAGTTCTTAAGTCCTGGCAGTTGAATTGTAAAGCCTAATGGCATTGGGGAGTATTGACCTCTTCATCCTGTCTGAGGAGCATTGCATCGACAGTAACCTGTCGCTGAAACTGCTTCTCTGTCTCTGGATGGTGCTATGTAGAGGATGTTCAGGGTTTTCCATAATTGACCGTAGCCTACTCAGCGCCCTTCGCTCAGCTACCGATGTTAAACTCTCCAGTACTTTGCCCACGACAGAGCCCGCCTTCCTTATCAGCTTATTAAGACGTGAGGCGTCCTTCTTCTTAATGCTTCCTCCCCAACACGCCACCACAAAGAAGAGGGCGCTCTCAACAACTGACCTATAGAACATCTTCAGCATCTCACTGCAGACATTGAATGACGCCAACCTTCTAAGGAAGTACAGTCGACTCTGTGCCTTCCTGCACAAGGCATCTGTGTTGGCAGTCCAGTCTAGCTTCTCGTCCAACTGTACTCCCAGATACTTGTAGGTCTTAACCTGCTCCACACATTCTCCATTAATGATCACTGGCTCCATATGAGGCCTAGATCTCCTAAAGTCCACCACCATCTCCTTGGTCTTGGTGACATTGAGACGCAGGTAGTTTGAGTTGCACCATATCACAAAGTCCTGTATCAGTTTCCTATACTCCTCCTCCTGTCCATTCCTGACACACCCCACTATGGCCGTGTCATCAGCGAACTTCTGCACATGGCAGGACTCCGAGTTATATTGGAAGTCAGATGTGTACAGGGTGAACAGGACCGGAGAGAGTACGGTTCCCTGTGGCGCTCCTGTGCTGCTGACCACTGTGTCAGACCTACAGTCTCCCAACCGCACATACTGAGGTCTATCTGTCAAGTAGTCCACTATCCAATCCACCATGTGAGAGTCTACTCCCATCTCCGTTAGTTTGTGCTTTAAGATCTTGGGCTGGATGGTGTTAAAGGCACTAGAGAAGTCAAGGAATGTAATCCTCACAGCACAACTGACCCCATCTAGGTGAGAGAGTGATTTGTGCAGCAAATACGTGATAGCATCCTCCACTCCCACCTTCTCCTTATACGCAAACTGAAGCGGATCCCGGGCGTGCCTGGTTTGTGGCCTCAGATTCTGTATTATCAGCCGCTCCATGGTCTTTATCACGTGCGACGTCAAGGCAACAGGTCTGAAGTCATTCAACTCCTTTGGTTGTGGTTTCTTCGGTACCGGGACAATACAAGATGTCATATTTATTTACCATATTTATTTTTTTTTTTTTGTATTTGCACAGTTTGTCTTCTTTTGCACATTAGTTTTGCTTGTCAGTCTCTATGTGTAGTTTTCCATTGATTCTGGAGTATTTCTTTGTTCTACTGTGAAGGGCTGCAAGAAAATGAATCTCACTTAGTTACATATACATACTTTGACAATAAATTTACCTTGAACTTTGATGATGTTAAGATTGACATGTGTCTTTTTGCATTTGGGTTAGAATCTGCCTGAATGAAGCTTGTTCAGACTGGGACCCATAGCTCAAATTGCAGTGTTGCAATGGGGAAAATGGCAAGTGGTTTCATATTGGGACCCAACCCTGTTTCCACCACAAGTGAAGTTACAAATATGGATTGCAAGGTAGTTTATTTTGCCAAGGCTCAAGAGAAGTCATGCAGGGAAGGGAGTGCCAAGTACAAAAAGACACTCAAGGAGATATGGGACTCCGCATGTCCTCTAGAAGTGACTGTGCAGCCAATGGGCACAGAAGGAGCTCCAGTCTCTGCCAATCTCAGGAATCTCTGCAGAGCCAGTTATGTTGATTTTCACTGTGGGATACACAGACATCAAGCCTATTTAAATTATAGTGTAATAGTTGTGCTGTTTTGCAAGTTCATGAGACGCGAGTTTAAATCCCATGAAAAAATAGATTTAAGCAAGTTGAAGGCCTACCTTATTCGTTTAATATCTTCCATCATTTACAATCATGACAAACAAGAGAAAATTGGGCATATGCTGGAAATCCGGGCAGCACACACAAACTGCTGAAGGAATTCAGCAGGACAGGCAGCATGAGGATAGTCAAGGGCTTTTTCCCAGGGCTGAGATGGTTGCCACAAGAGGACACAGGTTTAAGGTGCTGGGAAGTAGGTACACAGGAGATGTCAGGGGTAAGTTTTTTACGCAGAGAGTGGTGAGTGCGTGGAATGGGCTGCCAGCAACGGTGGTGGATGCGGATATGATAGGGTCTTTTAAGAGTCTTTTGGATAAGTTACATGGAGCTTAGAAAAATAGAGGGCTTCGCCTCTCTTTTGGCCAGATGTGCAGTCCTTCTTAGGTGGAGAGATGTTGCCCCACCCACATGCTCAATGGCTCAGAGATATTACGCCCTGCTTAGACCTTGAAAAGATTTATTATTCACTTCTTAATTCAGACATAAAGTTACAAAAGGTGTGGGGACCTTTTCTTGAATATTTTCATAATTCCCATTTGGATTAAGGGTGCATCCCTCCCTTTTTTCTTTTGCATTTAAATCCCTTACTTCCAGCTTCTTACAGCTAAGATTTATGGGGTTTTTTGTGTGAATATACCTTCATTTTATAAATACAGCTCTGCGGTGATAAAGTTCTGATTAACTTTTTTATATATCGTAAGGTTGGCTTGGAGTTGGGTAGTGGGAGGGTGGGGTGGTAACTAACTTTATACGATTCTACTATAAGTGCTTTTCTTAATTGTTATGAACTGTACTTCTGATATGTTTGTTTTGCACTGTATAAACCTCTTTTTTACTGTTTTTTTGTTTTGTCGCTTTGTAGAAACTCATAAAAAGTAATAAAAAAGAAGGAAAGTAGAGGGCTATGAGTAAGCCTAGTAATTTCTAAGGTAGGAAAATATTCACCAAAACTTTGTGGGCCGAAGGGCCTGTATTGTGCTGTAGGTTTTCTATGATTCTATCTATGGAAAAATGGACTGTCTATGTTTCAGGCCGAACTCTTTGGATAAGGACTGTCATCATTATCCAATTTTTAAAAGCCAAGGTTACTCCAGACCCCTTAATCTTAAGTTTTTCCTTAGTTTTAGAACAACACATTCTGCCATTGTCAGTGCTGGTGACACTCTTGGAATGAGTATATCTAAAATGTCAAATACTTCTGTGATTTTAAAACAAATTGTATTGTTAGTGGCAAACATGATTATTGAATAATTATTGCTAGTTTACTAATTCTTTTCTCTGTTGTATCCTTTCTGCTCTGGCCCATATGGGAGCTATGAGTCACAGAATTGTGATTATATATCGGTCCCAGGTAAGGCTCATTACCCCAGCCACTCTCAGACTCTCACCTTAGACTTCCTTCTTTACAATCTGAATTCTGAGACCAGGTGTGCCCATACACATAGAACATAGAACATTACAGCACAATACAGGCTCTTCAGCCCACAGTGTTGTGCTGACCTTTTATCCTATGTACTCAGAGATCAATTTAACCCTTCCCTTCTACATAACCATCAATTTTTCTATCATCCATGTGCCTATCTAAGTGTTTCTTAAATGCCCCTAATATATCTACCCGTACTGCCACCTCTGGCAGGGTATTCTATGTACCCATTGCTCTCTGTGTAAAGAACTTACCTGTGACACTCCCTTATGCTTTCCACCAATCACCTTAACATTATCTCCCCTTGTATTAGCTATCTCCATCCTGGGAAAAATTCTCTGGCTGTTGACTTGATCTATGACTCTTATCATCCTGTACTTCACTATCAAGTCTCCTCTCATCTTCCTTCACTCCAAAGAGAAAAGCCCAGCGCACTCAACCTATTCTTATGAGACATGCTCTCTAATCCAGGCAGCATACTGGTAAATCTCCTCTGCATGCTTTTTAAAGCTTCGTCATCCATCTTATAATGAAATGATTGGAACAGAACACAATATTCCAAGTGGGGTATAACCAGGGTTTTGTGGAATTGGAACATTAGCCCATGGCTGGAAAGAATTGACTCTGGTCTCCAGATCATGCATCATAGGTTATAGTCAGTGGAACAGAATGGACGAAACATTAGGAAATTGATCAGAACAGAAGAGATGCTGCAGACGCTGGAAATCAAGAACAACACACACAAAATGCTGGAGGAATTCAGCATGTAAGCAGGACACCTGACGATGGATCTCGACCCAAAACATCAACTCTTTTTTCTTTTCCATAGCCTGACCTGCTGAATCCCGACAGCATCATTTGTGTATTACTATGGAACTGATTGGTGTTCAAAGAATATTATGATATTATGTTTGATTTTATGTTAAACATATATCGCAATAATTTTCTTAACAATGAGCCATTGAATCCTTTGCAATAGAATACAGAGACAATGGAGGTTTCGTGCTGTGACATAATATGCTGCTGTACCTTTCTCACAGCTAGTAATGAACATTACCTATTTATATGTCCCATGGAAGAATTAGACTTCAGCCTTTACTGTTGTTAATAGTAGGCGGTGTGTAATAACATTTTAAATTAAATGTTCAGTAAATGCTGAAGCTGAAACCACATACCACAACCTGAAAGGAAGGATAAACATGAGATTTGGTTCATTATTATTTACCTTCACGGGTCCCATCAACTGCTTCACATATTTTTTCCCCCAAAACAAAATATGTTATTTTTGATTTTGGTTTTGAACAAATGAAGGGAAAACAGTGACTTGCATTTGCTACACTTTCTACATTCCTTTCAGAACATGTCCCAAGCACTCTGGAATCAATGAAGTACATATTAAGCATAATCTCTGTAATAATGTCAGTCAGCACATTACAAGCTCCCATGAATAACAATGTGATGATTTTTGTGATTGATTGAGGGATGTATATTAAACAGAAAAATCCTTGATAACTTTCTTCAAATTAATACCTTGTGATTTTCCACATTCACTAGGAAGTTGTGTCCCAGTTCTGCTGGACTCCTGATGAAAGGTTTCGACCAGAAACAGTGACAATTCCTTCATCCCTCAGATGCTGCTCGACCCTCTCAGTTCCTCCAGCAGATGATTTGTTGTTCCTGGTTCCAGCATATGTTGTCTCTTGTGTCTTCCACTTTAACATGCCTTCTGAGAGGCTTCACAATTTTGCCATTCTCTGTTAAGAACAGCTTGGGGAGAGGTCATACTGTTCCTTGAGACTGCTATTCCAGAACATTCCAATCTTCAACCTCAGCTATGCTTCCAAGAGCACATAAGAGTGTACAAAATAGGGGAAGGGGTAATTCAATCAATACTTAAGTCCTGTCCTATCACTTCTTTAGAATGTGCATGATCCAGTCATCGGCATCAACATTTTCATATAAGTATAGAACATAAGACCAGAAGACCAAAAGATATAGGAGCAGAAGTAGGCCATTTGGCTCATCGAGTCTGCTATGCCATTCAATCATGGGCTGATCCAATTCTTCCAGTCATCCCCACTCCCCTGCTTTCACCCCATACCCTTTGATGCCCTGGATAATCAAGAACCTATCTATCTCTGCCTTAAATACACTCAATGACTTGGCCTCCACAGCCACTCATGGCAACAAGTTCCACAGATTTACCACCCTCTGACTAAAGTAATTTCTCTGCATTTCAGTTCTAAAAGGATGTCCTTCAATCCTGAAGTTGTGCCCTCTTGTCATAGAATTCCCTATCATGGGAAATAACTTTGCCATATCTAATCTGTTCAGGCCTTTTCGGAATATTTCTATGAGATTCCCCCTCATTCTCCTGAACTTAAGGGAATACAGCTCAGGAGCTGCCAGAAATTCCTCTTATGGTAACTCTTTCATTCCTGGAATCATTCTTGTGAGTCTTCTCTGAACCCTCTCCAATGTCAGTATATCCTTTCTAAAATAATATCTGATATTATATTATCAGATAATAAATAATATTTAAGACAGGTGGACAGGTTCTTGATTAGCCAGGGCATCAAAAGGTATGGGGTGAAAGCAGGGGAGTGGGGATGACTGGAAGAATTGGATAAACCCATGATTGAATGGTGGAGCAGACTCTCCAAATCATTGGCATACATTGTAAAAAGTGTCGGTCCTAAAACCAACCCCTGTGGAACTCCACTGGTAGCCGGAAGCCAGCCAGAACAGGATCCCTTTATTCCCACTTTCTGTTTTCTGCCGACCAGCCAGTGTTCCACCTATGCCAGTAACTTCCCTGTAATTCCATGGGCTCTTATCTTGCTAAGCAGCCTCATATGTGGCACCTTGTCAAAGGCCTTTTTAAAATCCAAGTACACCACATCAACTGCATCTCCTTTGTCTGCCCTGCTTGTAATTTCCTCAAAGAATTGCAATAGGTTTGTCAGGCAGGATTTTCCTTTCAGAAAACCATGTTGGCTTTGGCCTATCTTGTCATGTGCCTCCAGGTACTCCGTAATCTCATCCCTAACAATCGATTCCAACAACTTCCCAACCACTGATGTCAGGCTAACAGGTCTATAGTTTCCTTTCTGCTGCCTCCCACCCTTCTTAAGTAACAGAGTAATATTTGCAATTTTCCATTACAATGCCAGGATCTATTGATACTTGAAAGGTCATCGTCAATGCCTCTGCACGATTCAGGTCCTTCAGATCACAATGTTGTGCTGACCTTTTAACCTACTCTAGGGTCAGTCTGCCTCTCAACCCTACGTCCCCATGCGAGAAGTGGAAATGGATAAGCCAAACCTTCAGGGCTCTGGTGAAGTGGTATAGCCCAATCGCTAGTGCAAGGGATTACAGTACTCCAACTATACCATAGACTCTGGACGATGGAGATGAGAGGTTATCAATGGCCTATGTTTCACTGGGAGCTTGGGGTCCAAGAAAAAGAAGGAGAAGGTCAATCTAATGGTTTCCTCCCACAAATCTGTCCATTTTTTCATCATCCATGTGCCTTTCTAAGAGTTACTTAAATGTCCTAATGCATTTGCCTCTACTACCTACCCTAGCTGGGTGTTCCAGGGCAGCTCGTACTCTCTCTGTGATGAACTTACTTCTGATATCCCTTTACTTTCCTCCAATCACCTTAAAATGCTCTTCCACTGATGAGGAGGTGCACAAGAGTGAGGGAGATCTCACTCAATAACCTTGCTCTCAATGTCACCAAGAACAGGGAACTGAACCTCAGGAAGTGGAAGTCAGGAGAATGTACACCAATCCTCATCCTGAGATCAGTTGAACAATTGGAGTTCCTGGCTGCCTACATCACGGAGTAGCTATGCTGGGCCCAGATATTGATGCAATCCACAAAGAATGCACACCAGTGCCTATACTTCATCTAAGAGTTTGAGGAGATTTGCAATATCACCAAAGACACTCGCAGATTTCTACAGCATTCTGACTGGTTGCATTACTGTCTAGTATGAAGGCACCAATGCACAGGATCAGAAAAGCTGCTGAGGGCTGTAAACTCAGTCGGCTTCATCACGGGCACCTGCCTCCCCAACACCGAGGACATCTAAAAAAGGCGATGCCTCAAAAACGCAGCATCCAACAATAAGGACCCCCGTCACCCAGGACATGCCCTCTTTTCATTGCAGTCATTAGGAGTAGGTACAGGAGCTTGAAGACACATACTTGAGATTTTATGAACAGCTTCTTCACATCCACCATCAGATTTCTGGACAATCCATGAAACCAAGAACATTATCTCACTATTTTACTCTCTTTCTGTGCTATTTATTTGTTGTTTATATATTTCATAATGTAACTTACAGTATTTTTTAATGTATTGCACTGTATTGCTACTGCAAAATAACAAATTTCACGACATAAACTCAGTGGCCACTTTATTAGGTACACCTGTACACTTGCCTGTTAATGCAAATCTCTAATCTGCCAATCACGTGACAGCAATTCAATGCACAAAAGCAGGTAGGCATGGTCAAGAGGTTGAGTTGTTGTTCAGACCAAACATCAGAATGGGGAATAAACATGACCTAAATGACATTAATTGTGGAATGATTGTTGGTGCCAGACAGGGTGGTTTGAGATCAGAAACTACTGATCTCCTGGGATTCTCATGCACAACAGTCTCTAGAGTTTACAGAAAATGTTACCAAAACAAAAAAAAATCCACTGAATTGCAGTTCATGGACAAAAATCCCTTGTTAATGAGCAAGATCAGAGGAGAATGGACAGACTCTTTCAAGCAGACAGCAAGGCAACAGTAACTCATGAGTTACAACAGTGGTGTGTGGAAGAGCATTTCTGAACACACAACACATCACTCCTTGAAGTGGATGTGCTACTGCAATAAAAAATTGCAGAGGCATAATGATGCTTATGTGGTGATTAAGGTATCCACCACACGAATATTATCACAATAGAGGTATTTAATAGGCCTTAGATAGTCACATGAGTGTGCGGAGAATGAAGGGAAATGGATATTGTGTGGACAGAAGAGGTTAGTTTAGTTAGGTGTTTAACTACTAATTTTGTTTAATTAGTTCAACCACTTCCATGGGCCGATGGGCCTATCCTTTGCTGCATGCTTCTATGTTCTACTCTATATTTCTATATTTTGGATATGTAGACTTAGTTCTAACATCTCCAGCTGAAGGAAACAGCCTCTCAACTTCTCCCCTAGCAATTCTTTTTGGAATTTTATTCAAGGCAACAATAATGTTAATTGTTATCTTCTAAATTCCAGAGAGTGTGGGGCAAATCCCTTTATTGTAGAATTCCTCTGTTCCTGGAATTAATCCAATGAACACACATTGCACAACTTCCCAGGTCAAGTATTGAGTTGAGTATGATGCTCTCCTAAGGAGTTGTCTGTTGGTGGGTGTAGAGGCCGATCCAGGATCTACATATTCTGGTGCAGTGTGGGCAAGTGTAAATGGTGACTGAGATTAGTGGTCGGTTCCTTTGCTCAACTCAATTATATCCTACCCTGACATTGCATCCTTGCTAATTTCTCTAAATCCAACCAATGTTTCCATTGTACTTCAGCCCTCTCACAGTAAATTTTAATTTGACTTTTTAATTGCTTGCTCAAAGTACACAGGATAATAAGAAATAAGTGTAGAGGTAGATCATATTCTCACTTAAATTCATTCAGCAATTCAATAAAATTATGAATGGTCTAATCATTGGCCTTGTTGTCTTGTTTAGTCTTCGTAACCGAGGAAACAGAGAGTGACAGTGAAACTCAAAATAAACAAAATCTGTAGATACTGGAAATCTAAAGCAAAAATCAGAACACTTTCAGTGATAGTGAAAGGTTGTTTCTCTAACTAAAGGGAAATATACAGTAGAGTTGTTCAGAAATCAGTACTAGAAAAATTGCTTTTCTTAATAATTATTTATGATCCAGACTTCAATACTCAAGGCACAATTTCCCAATTTTCAGATGACAAAAACCATTGAGAAGCAGTGAATCGTGATTAAGTTTTCAAGTAGAAATAGATGGACTGGCAAATGGTGGCTGATGAAACTTAATATTGAGAAATACTGTATGAAATTATATATTTTAGTTGGAAGAATAAAAAGGGGCAATCTAGAAGTGAGAAGCAGTACTTAAAAGAACACAAGGGATCAGGGATATTATTTGTTGAATAAGTTCAGAATGTCCTTAAAAAACAAGAATCCTGGATTTCATAGATAGAGGCAACGATTAGAAAAGCAACATTAGGTGCTACAGCAGCTTGGTGGATAGGAAACACTATTCCACCTCCAGCTGTAAGAGCAGCTTCAGTTCCTGCTGCTGTCCATAAGGGACTTGTACATTTTCCCCATGTCCGTGTGGGTTTTCTCCCACAATCCAAGACATATGAGCTAGAGTCAGTATGTTGTGAGCACATTATATTCATGTTGGAAGCATGGTGAGACTTGTGTGCGCATATTCAGGCTGTGTTGGTCACAGACAAAAATGATACCTTTCGCATTATGTTGCGATGCTTTAAATGTACAGTACTGTGCAAAATTCTTAGGCACATGTATACAGCTAAGGTGCCTAAGACTTTTGCACAGCACTGGAGTATTTTATCTATTGCACTGAACTGCTACCACAAGAAAAAACAGATTTCTTGACATAAGTGAATAAAGATAAACCTGATTCTGATATTGGTCTCTATTGTGGACTGAGAGTGGGAAGAGTATTGATAATGGCTGGGGTCACCCATCCTGTAAGGACACCACCCAGAGGAAGGCAATAACATCCACTTCTGTAGAAAAATTTGCCAAGGTAATGCGCTGTAGATTTCTATAACCTTTATAACAATAATGGTCAAGACAATGATCGCCCATGTCATACAACGTGACCCATGAAGATGATGATTTAGAGATACAGCATGGGAACAAGCCCTCCTGGCCAAGCGAACCTGCACCGCTCAGTTACACCTGTGTGCCAATTAACCTACTAACCTGTACATCTTTGGAATGTAGGAGGACACCAGAGCAGAAATCAGACAGCGGATTTTTCCCTTTTTAGTATCCTATTGTATGAATGTCTTTCTGGATGGCACATAAACACTCATGTGACAATAATTAGACAATAGCAATTCCTGTTTCATTAAGCAATTTACACAGATCTATCAATCTTGGGGAAATGGGAATATAGTCAATATGTGCCCATTACATAAATACCTTAAAAGGGAAGCTAGCAATATTCCTTCTAATTTCTAATGACTAGTGTGCACAAAAATCTTATGCTGTCCAATTTTTTGCCCAATGACAACAATATGTGAGCACTGAATAATTTCTTCAATAAAAACAGTATAAGTAAGCTAGTCTTAAAATCTTCAGACAAATCATCACAAACTCCACATTGTCAACACTGTCCGCATCAGAAACTGGAAAAGGAAATGCGATAGTGTACAATTGTGAAATATATATAACATGCCAACAAAGTAGAGGGTGACAACTTTTTGTGCACAGTTTAAATTCCTTTGTGTACTAGTAGGAAAAGATATGTGTGTGAGCACGTGCACACCTTAGAGGGAGCATTGGAAGTTAGTAATGCTCATGAGGGAAAGAGGATGAGAAGGGTTTGTAATTGTGGCTAATGAAGTAGGGTTGGAGGAGGCTTGTATCAAACATGAATCATTTGGTGTGAATGGCCTGTTTCTACGCTGTTAGTTTTATGTAACTCCATGTAAATGAATTAGCAGGGCACGATTAATGATGACAATAATATTTTCCGGGTGACATATTTGAATTTCAATGAGACCTGTTGGAGTACTTAGTCTATAATGAATTCAGTGCATTAGAGTTATTGTATTGGGGCACAAACAGCGGCCAGTAAAGCTGAGTAATTTTATGAAAATACATCATACTTAATAATAGAGAGGCATCATCTGGTGGGGCTGAATGATTTAGGGAGAGATGTTGATCGGATGTTGGTTGTTGTGGGAATGGATTTGAGAGTGCATTACTGTTAAACTGTTACCCTGTGCTCTCGCTTGCTTTATTGATTATTTATAACATTCTTTCTCATTGGGAAAATTAGTACTGATGGGTGATGGAGCCTCACATTGACGTTTATGGATGCTGATGTTCTATTCTGAGGAGGTAGATTTCAAGATTCCCACGTCAAAAATGCCTTGGAGGCAAACAGTGACTTTCCGTTGTCCCACTGTCAATTTAGAGATTTTCAGTCGAGAAACAGGTGCAATTTATTTCACTCTGTTGATTGGAAGGTGCTGGTGATTGTTCAGAACCTGAAGATAATGTTAGCTGAAGTAGAAGATGGAAGAAATCTTGATTGCCTGTATCTGGGTTTAAATTCCATTGCAAAAAATAAGTAAGTCAGGAGGATAAGAAAATGTTTTTTTTTTGGCAAGCACCTCTGTTCTTATCTGTCATACCAGTCAGGTCAATTCCATTTCCCGCTTTGACATGTCTGTCCCCAGCCTGTTCTACTGTCCGGTGGAGGCAAGATGCCGATTAGATGAACAGAAGCTTATAGATCACGTTTGTAGTATTCAACCTGACGGCATGGACATTTATTCATCCAACTTCTGGTAACAGCTCCCCTCAGTCCCCTTTGTCCCCATTGCCACATTTATTTCCCCAAGCCCAATCTCTCGATCTGCCCATCATTCAAACATTCCTCCCCCCGAGTTTCACTCCTCATTTCCTTCTCTTTGTTCCATGGATTATAATCCTCTCCTATCAGATTCTACTTCCTTCAGCTGCTTGTCACCTTCAACTATCACCTCTCAAGCTCTTGCAAAATTCCCACACTCTCCCCTTCCCTCACCTGCCTATGTCCTCCTCTTCCCTCACTTGCCTGTGACTTCCCCCCCACCCCAACCAGGATCCACCTATCAGCTGCTAACACTTGCTCAGTACCTTTTCCCCTCACCTCTTTAAAGTTCAAAATCAATTTATGATCAAAGTACTTACTGTATTTGTCACCATATACAGCCTGGAGATTCATCTTCTTATGGACATACTCAATAAATCCGTAATAGAATAACAACCATAATAGAACCAATGAAAAACTGCATCAAATTGGGCATTCAATCAGGGTGCAAAAGGCAACAAACTTTGCAAATACGAAGAGAAGAAAAAATAATAATACTTAATAAATAAGCAATAAATATTGAGAACATGAGATGAAGAGTCCTTGAAAGTGAGTCCATTGGTTGTGGGAAGATTTCAGCGATGGGGCAAGTGAAATTGACAGAAGTTATCCATTTTGGTTCAAGAGCATGATGGTTGAGGTGTAAAAACTGTCCGGATTATGATGGTGTGAGTCCTGAGGCTCCTCTGTCTTCTTCCTGATGCCTGTCTCCTATCTTTCCAGTCCAGTTGAAGGGTCTTGACATGAAATGTTGACTGTTCATTTCGCTCCATCATTGCTGTCTGATTTCTTCAAATTTTGTGTGTATTGCTCAGGATTTCCAGCAACACTAGACACTTTTGTGTTTCTGATTTGCATCTAGAGTTTCATTTTCTGGAACCAAAACTCTGAAATTACTCACCTATCATTAGCCTTATGAATCCTGTCCACTTCCAACATTCTACACTATAGGGAATGCCAATGTAATCAGAATTTTGGCCATAAGTCCATTAGACGTAGGAGCATAATTAGGCTACTCAGCCTGTCAAGACTGCTCTGACATTCCATCATGGCTGATTTGTTATCCCTCTCAATTCCAATCTCCTGCTTTCCCCCTGCACCCTTTGATGCCCTGGTTAATCAAGAACCTATCCACTTCCACTTTAAATATACCCAATGACTTGACCTCTGGCAATGAATTCCTCAGATTCACTATCCTCTGGCTAAAAAATTATTTGATGAGGGCTTACCAATCATTAAATTAACCCACTGATAATGATGGATTTTCTTCTAATCAATGCCACTTCATTAAAATTTAACACTTGCATATAATTACAAGCAGTTTTTTAACCATCTGCTTCCTCTGATTATTCATTCAATTTTGTGAATGAAGACAAGTGCTGATTAGAAGGGACTTTCAAACTAAGGTTGTTGTGTGCCAGTAAATGTCAAAGTGTCAAGGCATACTTCTGTATTTAAAAGATTACCTTTCAATGTCACATATACATCTAAACATACAGTGAAATACATCATTTGCATCAAATCAAATCAGTGAAGATTTCACAGGACAGCCTGCAAGGGTTGTCACATCCCCAATGCAAGTCACTAACCCTAACCCATACACCTTTCTAACATAGGAGGGAACCAGAGCATTGGGAGGAAACCTGCATGATCACAGGGATAATGTACAAAATCGTTACTGACAGTGACAGGAATTGAACGCTGATCTGACAGCTGGTGCTAACAACTACACCGTAGTACCACCTCATCTTGTTTTTTTGAGCGGGGGGGGGGAGGAAGAGAGAGAGAGAAAGAGAGAGAGAGAGAGAGAGAGAGAGAGAAAGAAACTACAGCACAGAATTGGACCCTTTGGCCCATCTAGCACATGCTGAGCTATTATTCTCTTACTCTCCCAAGTCACATTGACCTGCAACTGGACCATAGCCCTCCATACCCCTACCACCCAGGAACTTATCTGAACTTCTCTTAAATGTTGAAATCAAACCTTCATCCACCACTTCCACTAGCAGCTCATACCATGCTCTTACCACCCTCTAAGTGAAGAAGTTCCCCCTCATGTTCCCCTTAAACATTTCACCTTTCACCCTTAACCCATGACCTCTGGTTGTAGTCCCACCCAACCTCAATGGAAACAGCCTGCTTGTGCTTTCTCTATCTATGCCCCTCAGAATTCTGTATACCTCTATTAAATCTCCCCTCATTGTTTAATGCTCAGGGGAATAAAGTCCTAACCTATTCAGCTTTTCCCTATAACACAAGTTCCTGAGTCCCAGCAACATCCTTGTAAATTTTCTCTGCATTCTTTCAATATTATTGATATCTTTCCTGTGGGTAGATGAGCAGAAATGCACACGAAATGCAGCGTGTTGGAAAAATGCTGATCAGTTCTACAGGAAGAACAGAAATTAATTAACATAAATAAATTGATGTGTCACATGAGTGGAGCAAGGGTGGACCCAAATAGAACATAGAACATAGAACAATACAGCACAGTACAGGCTCTTCGGCCCACAATGTTGTGCCGATCCTTAAACCCTGCCTCCCATATAACCCCCTCACCTTAAATTATATACATGTCTAGTAGTCTCTTAAATTTCACTAGTGTATCTGCCTCCACCACTGATTCAGGCAGTATGTACCAACCACTCTCTGAGTAAAAAAACTTCCTCTAATATCCCCCTTGAACTTTCCTCCCCTTACCTTAAAGCCATGTCCTCATGTATTGAGCAGTGGTGCCCTGGGGAAGAGGCGCTGGCTGTCCACTCTGTCTATTCCTCTTAATATCTTGTATACCTCTATCATGTCTCCTCTCATCCTCCTTCTCTCCAAAGAGTAAAGCCCTAGCTCCCTTAATCTCTGATCGTAATGTATACTCTCTAAACCAGGCAGCATCCTGGTAAATCTCCTCTGTACCCTTTCCAATGCTTCCACATTCTTCCTATAGTGAAGTGACCAGAACTGGATACAGTACTCCAAATGTAGCCTAACCAGAGTTTTATAGAGCTGCATCTTTACCCCGCAACTCTTAAACTCTATTCCTCGACTTATGAAAGCTAACACTCCATAAGCTTTCTTAACTACCCTATCTACCTGTGAGGCAACTTTCAGGGATCTGTGGACATGTACCCCCAGATCCCTCTGTACCTCCACACTCCCAAGTATCCTGCCATTTACTTTGTACTCTGCCTTGGAGTTTGTCCTTCCAAAGTGTATCACCTCACACTTCTCCGGGTTGAACTCCATCTGCCACTGCTCAGCCCACTTCTGCATCCTATCAATGTCTCTCTGCAATTTTTGACAATCCTCAACACTATCTACAACACCACCAAACTTTGTGTCGTCTGCAAACTTGCCAACCCACCCTTCTACCCCCATATCCAGGTCGTTAATAAAATTCACGAAAAGTAGAGGTCCCAGAACAGATCCTTGTGGGACACCACTAGTCACAGCCCTCCAATCTGAATGTACTCCCTCCACCATGACCCTCTGCCTTCTGCAGACAAGCCAATTCTGAATCCACCTGGCCAAACTTCCCTGGATCCCATGCCTTCTGACTTTCTGAATAAGCCTACTGTGTAGTACCTTGTCAAGTGCCTTACTAATGCAGGACACAAACACGTTTTGTAGGGTTAACTAAATAGAATTTATTAATAGTTACAAAGAAAGCCCTGATGCAAAGATAGAACAGAGAGAAATCAAGAAGAGAGCAGAGCAGAAGCTGGAGTAAGTGTAATGGACTAGGACTCAAGCCTTGGACTTAGGCTGGGACTCAGGGTCTGGGCTAGGACTTGGAACTCAGGGACCCAGACTTGAACTAGGTACTAGGAACTCAGAGCCAGGACTCGGAACACGGACCTTGGACTTGATACTTGGAACTCGGGACCCGGATCCTGGACTTGGTAGTTTGAAATTGGGACCCTGACCCTGGACTTGATAGTTTGAAATTGGGACCCAGACCCTGGACTTGATACTTGAACCTTGGAGCTTGGACTTGAAGCACAAAACCTGGACTTGGACATGAAAAGACAGTTCCCAACTCAGGGTAGCGGCAGACGGCCGGGCCTACTCTGTGGAGGCGAGGACAAGGAACACTGAGCCAGGGCTCCTCCTTGGACACAGGATGGAGTCGGGACTCTTTTTGACACAGGGTCAGGACCCTTCTAGGGCACAGGGTCGGGACCCCTTTTTGACACCGGATATGGAGACGGAGACCACACAACAATAGACAGTTCTTTATCTGGACACAAGTTTGCTTCAAGCAGTGGTGAGCTCTTGACTCACCCCAGTGGGTTAACTTTGATGGACCTGCTCCAGCGAGGGAAGGCAGCTTGCTAGCACTTGCTTCGGGAGGAGACTGGGCTTGGTCCGGCAAGAAACTTAGTTGGTTCCAGCAAGATGACCTTGGTTCGCACTAGCTTCGGTGACTTCGTTAACGCTTTCACGCTGAATGGTTGAAAGCCGGAGACTTATAAACTGCCGGTTCAGTCGAGAGTAAATTGCCTTTAATCACCAAGCCTGAGGGACACGGGACAACAGGGAATTAAAGGGAAACAAGGAGTCAACGGTCCTGATCGTAACACAAAGGAAATTTAAAGGGAACCCGATCCGGACCATTACATGATGTTTAAAATTGGACTTTTTTCCCCAAATTAACCTCCAAAATACATTTGGCTAAACATATTCCTGTGCATACCTCCTCTGCAAATATTGTAAAAACCGACCTGTAATCTGTCTGCAGTAATAGTGACCTAGTGAGCCAGTCCTCTGAGAATTAGTAGCATGCTGTCAAATCATTTTACCACAATTCCTTCTTGTAAACCCTCTTGACATGTCTTTAACTCTCTGAACTGAACAGTAAGAATTCTAATTTTCTGGTATAATTTCAATTTTTTTAGAATTCACTTTTCAAAGAGGATTTGCCACAACTTAATTCAATGTCCTTAAGGTTCCTTAAGGCTGACGTAGCCTGGGGGGGCGGTAGTGGGTGGTAATGGGAATAAGCTCCTACTACCTATTAAATGCTTCCAATGGTGTGCATCTCAAGTAGCTTCTGACAATCAAGTCCAACTCCTGGCCTTCATATGTGGCTTAGCTTCTAAGCCTGGCGAAACCATTTCTACTGACAGGAGAAGAGGCAAAGGCAGGTTATTTGTGTCTTAAAGCCAGTCACTTCAGGCAGATGGGGTTCATCAGCCGTGGTTGGCAGCTCATCTCGGAGAAGGAAAACTCTGATCTCAAACCTGGCCTTGTGGCTATACCCAGCCACGGGGAAGACTTTGCAAGTAAATCCCCAGGAAAGATCATTCTATGTTGAGTTCAACACTGACTGGCAACACCTGCGACACTGCTGGTGCCGAACTGTATCGGTCTCTTGCCGTTCCTGTGTGGAAAGGGGGAGCCTGCAACATGGACAACAGCTTCTTCTCCACATCATCCTGCTGCAGACAGCTTGCGCGTCACATAGACAGCTGG
Organism: Hemitrygon akajei; assembly: GCF_048418815.1. Taxonomy (NCBI): domain Eukaryota; kingdom Metazoa; phylum Chordata; class Chondrichthyes; order Myliobatiformes; family Dasyatidae; genus Hemitrygon; species Hemitrygon akajei. The sequence goes on along the minus strand of NC_133138.1, from coordinate 34,261,210 downwards.
TAGGTAATATTCATGATTGGCTTCGACCAGCATTCTGTGTATTGCTGGACATGTATTTGTTATGCTTCGATACTTCAAATATTCACCTGAACACTCCCCATAATAACATTAACAGAATATATACAGTATTCAGTCATTAATGAATATCGCTAAACATATTACTATAATTTATTTATTTAGATACAGCATGAAATAGGTCCAGCAATTCCCCAATTTAACCCTAGCTTAATCACGGGACAAGTTATAATGACCAACTAATCTACCTACCAGTACGTCTTTGAACTGTGGGAGGAAACCAGAGCACCTGGGGGAAACACCCATGCATTCACAGGGAGAACATACCAACTTTTTACAGACAGTGGCAGGAATTGAACCCAGGTTGCTGGTACTGTAAAGCATGTGCTGACCATTACATTACTGTGTTACCCCAATTTTTATTACTTGATATAATCTCGCACTTTTTTGTTTAACAATAAATCTGATATGGATTCTGGTTGTTTATACACCACATACCTTAAAGATTTTCGATCAGAATCAGAATCAGGTTTATTATCACTGACATATGACTCAAGGTTTGTTGTTTTGTGGCATCAGTACAGTGTAAAGACATAAAAAAAACTATAAATTATGAAAATAAGTGTAACCAGGAGAGCGTTGAATATCTTTTTTATTGTTAAAGTGCATTTATGGATTCACTTTGGTAATGCTAAAATAGCTGCCTGTGCCTTTAAGAGAAAACGGTGATGTTATTTTGCTTGGGTGGAGTAGGACAAAGAGTTGCCATCTTGTAGAAAGGACGACATTCAAATACTTTTCCCAGGTTTGTTGAGGAAAGTTTTTCACAAGTAAAATTGATCAGCGCTGGATTGCGTGATCCTTAATTGGCCTATTAGTGTGAGCGAGGATAACTTATTTCAAGGTCTAGCCTGTATGTGTTTGGAAATTAAGCACATATGTGTCAAATGTGAGTATAACTCTTAGTTAAGATGAGATGTATTTATTCATATTTTTGATATTTTGTATAAGGTACAGGGTTGGTGGGATTCTAACATTGTTTGTATTGTTTATTTTAGAATTGCCACTACCATATTGCTTTGTATATTTTGTTTTAATTATTTTCATACTGCATACATAACAAGGGTGTGGTCCGAAGATAAACTGAGATTGTTATAGCGGAAACTGTTTTTTAAAATTTATTTTGTCATTTTTTATTTTGATACCCTCTTTCTGCTTTAAAACATCTAAAACAGATAAAGGAATTTAAGACCCAAAAAATATATATTTGTTGTCCTGCACGTGTATTTTTCCCCAGGCTACATGTCAATAAATTCTTCTCTTACTTCTTCTTTCAAATATGATCCTACTACTAAGCTGCATGCATTTGGAACCTGCCATTTACATTTTTATGGAGCATTTTCAGGTAAGTTGAGTGATCTGGCACTTTGCTGTCTCCGAGTGTGTTTGATGAGCTTTGGAGCAGTGTGCAGTCTGGAAGCCAAGAAGCTTGGAGACAGGGCCCAAACCCATGAGTGACTCCATTTCTCACTGATCTCATCGATCAGTGTCGAACAAGACTGAAATCAAGATGGACAAGAGCGGAAAACGATGGGGTGTCAGCATCGTCTGCCTGGGTTTCACTGGTGTCACTCGCTGCTGCAGTCTTGGGTCTCGGCAAAGGTTTGATTGGCACAGTTTGTGGACTGGCCTCTGCAGGTCATGTTATGTGTTTCTGGTTTCTGGTTATTCCTTTTTTATTTTGTTTTTGATCAGGATGGTCTGACGTCAACGAACGACACAAGCGCTAAATTGAACTAAACTGAACATTGCTAGACTAATTCAAGTCTCTGCAGTTTGACACTTATTATTCTGTGGGCTTTTTGCTTGTTTCTTTGCCATTTAGATAGATAGATAGATAGATAGATAGATACTTTATTCATCCCCATGGGGAAATTCAACATTTTTTCCAATGTCCCATACAATTATTGTAGCAAAACTAATTACATACAATACTTAACTCAGTAAAAATATGATATGCATCTAAAATCACCCTCTCAAAAAGCATTAATAATAGCTTTTAAAAAGTTCTTAAGTAGTTTACTTAAATACATTGAGTCCTAACCCCGGCACTTTAACATATCTTACTCCTGGCGGTTGAATTGTAAAGCTGAATGGCATTGGGGAGTATTGATCTCTTCATTTCGTGATTTGTTCTTTTTTTTGCTCATTCGGTGTTTGATGTTTTCTTTGAACGGGCTTCATGGTTTCCTTTGTTTTGTGGGTTGTCTATGGGACGGCAAATCTCAGGGTTGTATACTACATACACATCTTGATAATAAATGCATTTCGAATCTTTGAAAACTAAAAGTTAGTAAGCTAATGCTCACGGCTTCATGGACTACTCAAACATCTGATGGTAGAGGGGAAGGAGCTGTCCTCGATGGCGGGGAAGCTAGTGCCAATGATGGAACTGATTGAGTTTATGACCCTCTGCAGCTCTTTCCCACCCTGTCCTTTGGAGCCTTCATACGAGGCTGTGATGCAACAGTCAGAATGCTCTCCCCAGGCATCCGTAGAAATATTTAAGGGTTTTTTTGTACAATTTCAATAGATTGTCTTTTGCCCTTTTCTTGTCAATGCTGCTTTGTGGCTATAACAGCCAGCAACTACAATAACCTTCCAGCTCAAGAATTCCAAAAAGAAGTTTTGATTGCAGATCACTCATTCTATTCATTGTCGCCATTAAAGCTCCATCATGTGGGGTGTTAAGCATGTCAGCTTTTAAGTACCTTAACATATGCTTCTGAAAAGCTACATTGTGTTCTTATACAAAGAGCTTCTACTAAATGATGATGAATTATTTTTGATTTAATTCATTGATTGCCTGGTTTAGAGTTTTGCCTGATTTTCAGGTGAAAAAATTGTGCTTTCATTTTCAAAATAAAAGGTCAAGTATTATCAACTGCAATGGCTCCCCTGTAACCATTCAACCAACACTTTAGAAGGACACAAAATACTTTATAATAAAAAGCATATTGAAATATTAAAATAAGGAGTCTGCAGCAGAAATTGACTTTTCCAGCCACATGGTAAATGTTTATAACATGGTTTCCAGTTATAGGACCCTGTCACCAATTGGTGAGAGCAAGCCTTATGGGAATTAGAAAAATGAAGCTGGCCTTTTTCAGGTCCTGCTTTATTGAATTTTTACGCATTTTTCAGAATTTAGGTGTGACTGCCAAGGCCAGCATCTATAGCTATCTCTTTTGCCGTAGAAATGGTATGGTGAGTTACCATCATTCCTTTGATGGTAATATTCCCTGAATTATAATAGGGAGTGAGTTCCAGGATTTACATCCATGATAATGAAGGAATAACATTGACAAGTGGTAATTGGTACTGGTTTTGGTATTGGTTTATTTCGGTCACATGTACCAAGATAAAAACAAGGATGTCATGTTCAGGCTTTATAAGGCACTGGTGAGACCTCACTTGAGTATTGTGAGCAGTTTTGGCTCTTTATCAAAGAAAGGATGTGTTGAAACTGGAGAGGGTTCAAAGTAGGTTCATGAAAATCATTCTGCAATTGAAAGGCTTATCATATGAGGAGCATTTGATGGCCCAAGGCCTATATTCACTGGAATTTAGAAGAATGAGGGGTGACCAAATTGAAATCCATCGAATATTGATAGAGTGGATGGTGAAAGGATGTTCCCTTTTGGTGGAAGTGTCTAAGACCAGAGGGCACATCCTCACGATGTCTAATTAGAATGGAGATGAAGAGGAGTTTCCTGAGCCAGAGAGTGGTGAATCTGTGGAATTCTTTGCCACAGGTACCTTTGGAGGCCAAGTCACAGAGTCTACTTAAGGCAGAATTTGATAGATTCTTGATTAGACCCAGCATGAAAGGACTGAAGGAGAAGGCAGAAGAATGGTAATGAAAGAGAAATGGATCAGCCATATTGAAATGGCAGAGTTGAGCTATCTACCTTCAGAACTTACAGTTTCCTGAGAATCTTCTCTCTAGTTACGGTAACTTCACACACTTCATGCTCCAAACAGCTGGAACTTCCACCATACTGCTAGTGTCTTCCACAGTGAAGACTGATACAAAATATTTAATCAGTTCATCTGCTATTTCATTGTCCCCTATTATTATCTGCATCATTTTCCAGTGGTCCGATATTTACTCTTGCTTCTCTTTTGTGTTTTATGTATCTGAAGAAACTTTTGGTATCCGCTTTAACATTGTTGGGTAACTTACTTTTGGATTCCGTCTTTACCTTCTTAATGACATTTTTTAGTTGCCCCCTGCTGGTTTTAAAAAGCTTCCCAATCTTCTAACTTCCCACTAACCTTTGTTCTATTATATACCCTCTCTTTGACTTTTACGTTGGATTTGACTTCTCTTGTTAGCCATAGTTGTGCCATTTTCTCTGAGTGAAGCCTCTCTTTGCTGAAACCTTGAAGAGCTAAAGGCTTAAGCTCGCTACTCTGAGTATGTCCACTCAGACGATGGCTGCTGACCCTGCCCCGACCTTCCTTTAATTTTCTGTTACTAATTAGACTCAAATGCCAGTTAGCCATTGGTCAAAACTCTATTACGCTGCCATGAACTGCTTCTGCCTTTATCCTCAGCCGGTGGACTTGATTGAAGTCCTCTCCTCTCAAAACTTCTGGTGTCCAGATTAGGTACTGGTCAAAGCTCTATTCCTCTCACTTTGTTTTCTGAAAACTGTTAGAATGTGATATATCTAACTTGTCACCTGTCTGCTTTTGCTTGACGTATGTGGGAGAGGTTGAAGCTTACACTAGATTGGTTCTACAGCTAGATTACTGTGGGCATTGACATTACAACCTGTAGAATCTGTGTTGATACCTTGCTGGATTTCTCCAAGTTTTCCCAATATTGTGTCAAACACTTATTCAAAAAAAATAAATTAAACGTCTTTCAAGTGTAGTTCATTTCTCTGAGTCAAACTTTCCCCTCGAGTTTGATAATGGAGTATAATTAGCTGAAACCATTGGCAGCTCTATTTGTTAACCTTTTTGACTCAGCAAATATTTCAATCACCTGAAGTCTTTATTCTGAATGTGACAATGTTTCCAGATTCGCCGTCCGGCTCATGAATGTTGCTAGGGCAGCATGTTAGCATGGCAGTTAGCGTATCACTTTACAGCACCAATAATTACAGATCAGAGTTCAATTCCTGCTGCTGTCTGTAAGGAGCTTGTACTTTCTCCCTGTGACCATGTGCATTTCCTCCCACATTCCAAAGATGTACCGAATAGGTTAATTGGTCATTGTAAATTGACCAATTGTAAATTGAGCGTGGTTGTGGGAATGCTGGGGCGTACTCCATGCCATATCAATCAATAAATAAAATAAATACAAATTGGAGTTCGATTCCTGCCACTGCTTGTAAGGAGTTTGTGTGTTTTCCTCTGGGTGCTCCTTCCTCCCACATTCCAAAGACATAAGGTTAGGGTTAGCATTAGTAAGTTGTGGGCATGCTATTTTGGTGCCAGAAGCACTATGTCACTTGCAGGCTGCCCCCAGCACAATCCTTGCTGATATGACATGAAGGAAGCAACACATGTTCTTTATTGACTACAGCTTGGCATTCAATATCATCATCCCCTCAAAACTAATCATTAACTTTCAAGACCTTTGCCTCAAAACCATCTCGTATAATTGTATCTTCGATTTCTTCACTTGCAAACTCCAGTCATTTCAGTTCAGCCACAACAAGTCCTCCACAATCTCTGTCAGCACAGGTGCAGCCCCAAGCTTTGTGCTTAGTCCCCTGGTCTAATTAAGACTGTGAGGTTAAGCACAGCTCCAACGCCAAACTTAAGTTTGCTGAAGACGCCACTGTCATTGGCTGACTCAAAGGTGGTGACGAATCAACATATCGGAGGGGGATTGAAAGTCTGGATGAACAGTGTGACAACAACAAACCTCTTGGTTAATGTCAACAAGACAAATGAGCTGATTATTGAGGAGGAGGAGACAGGACGTCTGTGAGCCAGTTTTCATCAGGGAATCAGATGTGGAGAGGGTCAGCAACATTCAATTCCTTAGGGTTATAATTTCATAGGGTCTGTCCTGATCCCAGCATATAAATGCATTTAAAAAAAAAGCACGGCAGTGCCTCTACTTCCTTAGAGGTTTGCAAAGATTCAACATGACTTCTCTAGACATGTGGTGGAGAGTAACTTGTTATAACATGGCCTGACTTGGAAAAACTAATGCCCTTGAATGGAAAGTCCTATTAAAATAGTGAATATGGCCCATTCTATCACAGGTAAAGCCCTCCCCATATCTACATGGAGCACAGCTGCAGGAAAGGAACATCCTTAATAAAGGACCCCCACTATCCAAACCATGCTCTCTTCTCACTGTTGCCATCAGGAAGAAGGTATGGGAGTCTCAAACCCATATCACCAGGTTCATGAACAGTTATTACATCAGGCTTTTGAGGGGAAAACTTCACTCAACTTCACTCTCCCCATGACTGAACTGCTCCCACAACCTATAGGCTTTTCATCTCATGTTCTTGATATTTATTACTTACTTATTTATCTATATTTTTATTATATTTTTCTCTTTTTTATTTGCACAGTTCATTGACTTTTGCACGTTGGTTACTTGTCCGTCTTTCTGGGTATGGTCTTTCATTGATTCTACTGCGTTTCTTGAATTTACTGATTATGCCCAGAAGAAAATGTATGTCATGGCTGTATGTGGTGACAGATATGTACTTCGAGAATAAATTTATGTTGAACCATATACAACCCTGAGATTCATTCTCTTGTCAGCATACTCAATAAATCTATAATTGACCTTGCCAACTGGGGTTTCAACCAGTGTGCAAAAGACAACAAACTGTGCAAATACAAAAGGAAATAAATAAGCAATAAATATTGAGATCATGAGATGAAGAGTGCTTGAAAACTACTTCATAGGTTGTGGAAACATTTCAGTGAGGGGGCTAGTGCAGCTGAGTGAAGTTATCCCCTCTGGTTCAAGAGCTTGATGACTGAGAGGTTATAACTGTTCCTGAACCGGGTGGCATGAGTCTTGAGGCTTCTGTACCTTCTTCCTGAAGGCAACAGTAAGAGGAGAACATGACCTGGGTGGTGGGGTTTCCTGTTGATGGATAATGCTTTCCTGTGTCAACACTCCATGTAGATGTATTCAATAACGGGGAGGGCTTTATCCATGATGGACTCATGTTGGTGACATATATGTGCTTAGATAATAAATCTACTTTGAACTTTGAACTTGTATGTTTCGATGTTTCAAGGTACATGTGATAATTAAAGCTGATCTTTGATAAAACCTGCATTCTAGACATTAGGAAACCACCTCCTGAAAGTAGAAGAGAGCTTTGTGATCATTCAGTGATGCAGGGAATCTGTGTTAAGTAACACAGGGTGAAGTCAGTGGAGTGATCAATACTTTGAATTTTATAGAAGATCGCAGGATTTCCACAGTCCTGTTATTCCAGAGAGATGAAATATTGTAAATATGGAAATTGACCATTAAAAAGAAAATTGTAATCCTTGGGAAGTTTGAGAACAGCTTTGAACACACTATGGTATTAGTGAGTTGGCAGTTTAAGATTTAAAAGTAACAGGGCAAATTTCTTATTCACTTACGTCTTATTGAGTGATACTTCCATTAGAAAATTAATGAAGAAGGCAAAAGGTAGAGGATTTAGACAAGGCAAGGCTGGAATGGTTTAATCTACAAAGAGGTAAAGAAACGCTCATGTCAATAAGTATTTACGCAGACCAGACCAATGTTCTTCTTTGACTCTCTGGAAATAAAGGGAAGATATATTGCTTTGTCCCAATGGTTAACTAGATTTTTAAAAGATGACATGGCATTGGTGAGATATGAATTCAAGGGGAGAAGCTAAATCCCAGAGAAATCAGAGCATTTATTAAGAAGCAGTGCTAACAGAACAGATTTACAATGTAGATGAAACTGGATATTGTTGGAAATGCTTACGGACAAATACTTTTGCCTTCAATATCCAGCACCATGCTTGAGGCTACAAATGTTGTAATGAGAGGCTAATGCTTATTTGTCGTGCAAATGAAAGCAGCTCGTATAGCCTCATATTTTGTGGGATCGACAAAGCAATAAAATCAGGCTCATTTGCAGGGATTGAACCTGTGCCATTTTCAGAAAGCATTGACACAAAGTTTGTTCCGTAAGTCCCGGATTCCTGTCAATGGAAGCGCTCATTGAGAGCCTGGTGGGTAATGACCCTTCCATTGTCACACAAATCCTTCTCAATTCATGATATCTGCGTTCAGTAAGTTCCTAAAGGAATTATTGACCTGGTCATCTACAAGGATCATCACCTTGTCCTGGTGCAGAGGCTTGTGAGTTCCTGAGATCCCCAGAGTGATATTGTAAGGATAGCTCCTGATAGGGTTTCTCGTGACGGTAAGGTCAAAAGGTAGGTTCCAAAAAAGACCTCGACGATGAAGCTGGTGGACAGAGATGACACATCACAAAGTCAGTGAAAGGTCTCCAGTCATCTTGCATGTCGTATCACTGGACCCTGACCCTGATCTGTCAAGGACTGTGTGATAGCTACCCGTGCATCAGCTTCCATTAGGGGAATCGACCTTAAGCAACCCCTTCGGAGAACATCGTACTGGTCTTGAGCGATCGCACTACTACTATTGACCTGGTGGGTTACTGAAGCCGGTTAGTGAGAGGAATGTTTCAAAGTCAAACTCGAGTTCATTGTCCTATGAATAGACCTTACTTGTTGCAGCTTTACAGGCACTTAATATCATATAAGCAGCGTTCACAACTTCTCTGTGGCTTGTCATCTTGTCGTGGTGGAGAGCTTGTGTGGTCCTGAGATCCCGAGAGCAATGCCAGGATCTCATAGCGATGCCAGCTATGCTCCTGGTAGGGTTACCCATGGCGGTAAGGTTGAGGGTGAGGTCCCTGACAAAGAACAATCTAACCAAGACCTCAATGGTGGAACAGGCAGACGAAGATACTTCGAACTCAATGGCTGTGAAGTCGGATGAAGGCTGCAGCAAATCCATCAATTCCAATTAGCGTGGTTTCCATGCCATTGGAATCAGTTGGTTGATTTGTGAAGTATCGTGTGCTCCCTGGAGTGCAACATCAAGTACATGTTAAACAAATATACGCACAGGTGTCTTCGCTCTGAACCTACGGAATGAAGACCTTGAGGGATAGCCACGACAATGAGCGTTCACAAGAAAACAATTGTAAGTGAAACAGAAATTATTTGCAATTTTTACGAGAAAGAACTGAATTAGAACAAAAAGAAAACAAAGGAACTCAGCAGGTCAGGCAGCATTTATGAAAAACAATAAACACCCTTTTGGGCCAACACCCTTCATCAGGACAGAAAAGGAAGGGGAGAAGTCAGAGTAAGAAGGTGGGAGCGGGGGGAGGGAGTAAATGTGGCAGATGATAAGTGAAACTGGGAGAGGCAGAGGGGTTGAAGTAAAGAGCTGGTAAGTTGATTTATGAACGAGATAAAGGGCTGGAGAAGGGGCAATCTAAGAGGAGAGGAGAGTACCTCTTGCATTTTGTGTGCCCTGCTTTGGATTTCCAGCATCTGCAGGTTTTCTCGTGTTTGGAAAAGAAAATAAAGCCAACTTTAGTGAAAAGAGATCGAAGAGGTCGGAGTGTGATTTAGAGAAACAGCATGTAGCAAGCTCTACCGGCCTAATGAACCAGCGCCACACAATTACACACATTATCAATTAACCTACTAACCCATACAGTTTTGGAACGTGGGAGGAAACCTGAGCACCCAGAGGAAGCCCAGGTGGTCATGGGAAGAATGTATTACCAACAGCGGCAGAATTGAACCCGGGTCGCTGGTGACGCAATAGCGTAGTGCTAACTGCTATGCTACTGTGTCGCAGTGATTAGGGTTGTGTCAGTGGATTCAAAAACTGAATGGCTGAAGTGTCATTGCTGTTCTTGAACCTGGTGGCGAGGAACTTCAGCTCCTGTACCTCCTGTTTCATGGTGGCTACGAGGAGGTGACATGGCCTGAAGCTGGGGATATTTAATGATAGATCTTGCCTGCTGTCGGTACTATCGATGGTGGGGAAGGATGTGCATGTGATGTATTGGATGAGTCCACTGCACTCTGCAGCTTCTTGTGTTCCTGCGCATTCGCATTGCCGTACCACAGTATGATGCAACCTGTCAGGATACTTTCAACAGTACACCTATATAGTTCGATAGAATTTTCAGTGACAAGCCAAACCTCATTAACTTTCTAAAACGTAAGGATGCTGATGTGCCTTCCTATGTGCTGGATCAATATGATAATGTCCAGGAATGTAAAGCTGTTGGCTCCCTCCGTGATCTGTAACACGTGAGTGCATTAGTATTGGTATTGGTTTATTATTGTCACACGAACCAAGATACAGTGAAATGCTTGTCTTGCATACTATTCATACAGATCAAATCATTACACAGTGTATTTAAATAAAACAATAGCAATGCAGAATAAAGTGTAAAAGCTACTGAAAAGTGAAGTGCAGGTAAATGATGAAATGCACTGTCATAACGAGTTAGACTGCGAGGCCAAGAGTCCATCTCAACGTACTCAGCGACTAGTTATTAGTCTTATTACAGTGGGATATAAGCTGCGATTGAGCAAGTGGGAATGTGCTTTCTGGATTTTGTATCTTCTACCTGATAGGAGAAGGAAGAAGAGAGAATGTTGGAGTGGGTGGGGTTTTTGAATATTCTGGCTGCTTCACTGAGGCAGTGAGAAATATAGACAGAGTATGTGGAGGAATGGCTAGTTCCTCTGATGTGCTCTGCTGTGTCCACAACTCTCTGTATTTTCTTGCAGTCATGTACCGAGTAGTTGCATGCCTTCAAAAGGAATCATTGACTCTGTCTGTTACAGATGCATAGTGGAGAGTAGTTGCATTATGGCCTGGGATGGAAACACTGATGCCCAAGAATGGAAAAGCATACAAAAATTGTGGATACTGCCAGGTCCTTCACAGGAAAATCTCTTCCCACCGTTGAACACATCTACAAGAAGCACTGCCTAATGAAAGCATCATGGCTTCAGCATAGACTAGATGGGCCCGTTACTGTGTGGTATTTTTCTATGACCCTACATCACGATCCACTGTCAAAGACTTTCTCCACCCAGGTCATGCTCTCTTCTCTTGGCTGCCACCAGGAAGGAGGTGCAGAAGCCTTAGTTGCTATACCACCAGGTTCAGGAACAGTTATTACCCTTAAGTCATCGGGTTCTTGAACCAGTGTGGATAATTTCACTCACCTCAACAGTGAACTGATTCCATAACGTGTGGACTCACTTTCAAGGACCTTACAACCCACGTTTGCAGTATTTATTTATTTTTATGTTTGTTTGTTTATTTATTTATTTTTTGTGTTTGCACTGGTTGTATTGTTTTGCACTTTGGTTGTGTGTCAGTCTTTGCATACAGTCTTTCATAGATTCTATCATATTCCTTTGTTCTGCTGTGAATGCCTGCAAGAAAATTAATCTCAGGGTTTCATGTGTAAACATATATTATCAAAATAAAATTATTTTTAACATTGAAAACCATGTTAGTGATAAGAATGATTCAAAGTCATTTTAGAACAAGCTGACCATTCTGATCACGATTTCCATAATGACCAGGTTTGGAAGTTCACTGGAATAGAACAATACACTTGTTGCTTCCAAATTAAAATCAGGTTTATTGTCATCTGCACAAGTACGTAGATGCACAGGTGCAGTGAAACACAGTGGCATCACTGGCACAGAGCATCAGAGGCACAACATTCATGAGCAAACCATAAATTAAACCGACATTATATTATAATTGAGGGGTTCTGAATTGGATTTCTGGTGCACATCCACCTCATGAATCTATGGGTTTCCGTCAGTTGCTCCAGTTTCCACACTTTCCCAAAAGATGAGCTGGTTGGTAAATTGTCCCCCATGTGCAGGTATCTGAGGGGGTGGTAGTATTGATTGCTAAGTGAGTAGAGGTAAATTGGTACGTATTAAAGTAGAATGGAGGCTTTATTGCAGGCCTGATGGGGTAATTGCCCTGCTTCAATGGTATATGACCCAGTAAAATACCACAGATTGCACTACTGTTATAGTTCCATCTAGAGTGCTCACCGTGCCATCCTACACCCACACTTTAGAAAATCAAATCACCTGGCTGTACTTCTACTCCCTGAGTATAGGTAGAGACCACAGCATCAGTAGGGTGGACTAAGAAGGTATGAACAAGGGAGACAGCAGAGCGCCTACAGAATTGCTTTGGGTCAGTGGACTGGACAGTATTCAGGGATTCATCTTTGAGTCTGAATGAACATGCCATAGTTGTCACAGACTTTATTAAAACCTGTGTGGACAGATGTGTATCTACAAGAACATACCATACATACCCGAATGAAGAACCGAGGATGAACCAGGAGATTATAAGACCATAACACTATAAGCCACAGGAACAGAATTTGGCCATTCAGCCAATTGAGTCCACTCTGTCATTTCATCATGGCCGATCCCATTCAATCCCATACACCTGCTCCCTCTCTATATCCCTTGATGCCCTGACCAATCAGGAATCTATCAACCATGAGATTCATAGTCTGCTGAGGGCTAGGTCTGTGTCATTCAATTCTGGTGTCCCCAGACTATACAAGAAGGCCAGGTATGATTAACAGAGGCTATCTAAAGAACAAAAGAACAACTCCGATTGAGATTATAAGTGGAATCGGATGCGTATCAACTCTGGCAGGATTTGCAGGCCATTACTTCCTACAAAGCGAATGACAGTGATGCTTCACTCCCAGATGAGCTGAATGCCTTTTTATGTTCACTTTGAAAGGGAGAATAAAACTACAGCTATGAGGATCCCTGCAGCACCCAGTGACCTTGTGATACCTGTCTTGGAAGCCAATGTCAGAACGTCTCTCAAGAGTGTGAACCCTCCCAAGGTGACAGATCCCAGTGGTGTACCTGGTAGGGTTCTGAAAACCTGTGCCAACCAACTGGCAGGTGTGTTTAAAGATATTTTCAATCTCTCGTTGTTACAGTCAGAAGTTCCCACCTGCTTCAAAGGGCAACAATTATACCAGTGCACAAGAAGAGTAACATGAGTTGCCTTAATGACTATCATCCAGTAGCACTCACATCAACACTGATGAAGTGCTTTGAGAGGTTGGTTATGGCTAGAATCAACTCCTGAATAAGTAAGTATCTCAACCCACTTCAATTTGCCTATGACCACAATAAGTCATTGGCTCTTCATGGAGCCCAGGATCACCTGAACAATACCAATACTTACATCATACTGCAGTTTATTGATTACACCTCAGCATTTAATACAGATGAAAATACCCAATGACTACCTTCTTGAATGAAGACATGCCTTCTTAGACCTAAATAATCTGTATGTTGTTCCCCTGCTGTGGAAAACATTTCCCTTGCTACTCACCCATCAAGCGTTTTTTGGAGATTTGCAAGTTTTAAGGCGATCTCCAAAACTTTAGAGAATATAGTTCCAGTCTATTCAATCATCCCTCATATGGCAAACTTGCCATTCATGGAAGTAGGCTAGTGAATCTTTGCTGTACTCCCTCTGTAGAAGTGTAGAATGATACAGAATTCAGCAGGGACTTCATGATTGGTTTTGAATTGTGATCTATGTGTTCCTTTATCAACACTTTGTGGTATGTACAATTCATCTCTTCCGGTCACCTGATGCAACTAACCTTGTTAAAGCCATTGGTGTGGTAATGGTTAATGTGTTAAATAGTGTAATTAAAACTTGTTGCATTAGAGATTTGTCATGTGACAGGGAGGACCTGTCACATGACAGAAAGTTGATTGATCATTAGTAAAATAGAAAGAAGGTTTGACATTGATAGAATATTGATATTGGATTTGCCTTTAACAAAAGTTTTCATTAACTGAGTAGATTAGATTTTGTAAATAATTATGGTTTGTTGATGTGCTGCAATGTGTTGCAAATGCATTCAAATATACTGGCAGATAATAATTCCAATGGCAAATTCAGTCTTCATAGAAAGACTAAAGCCCTACGTTTCATCGTTAAAATACCACTTCTCTTCAACAGAACACAGGGTTAATGGCAGGATTTCTAGCAGTGTGGAGGAACAAAGGGATCCCAGGGCCCACATATACAGATCTCAGAAAGCTGCCACACCAGTCGACTATAGCTCAGCATTTAATAGCATCATTCCCACAATCCTGATTGAGAAGTTGCAGAACCTGGGCTTCTGCACTTCCCTTTGCAATTGGATTCTTGACTTCCTAACCGGAAGACTACAATCTGTATGGTTTGGTGATAACATATCCTCCTCACTGATTCTGACCTCACTGGCAGTCAACACTGGTGCACCTCAGAGGTGAGTGCTGAGTCTGCTGTTCTACTCTCTCTATACCTATGACTGTGTGGCTAGTCAAAGCTCAGGTGCCATCTATAAATTTGATGTTGACAGAACTATAGTTGGCAGAATTTCAGATGGTGATGACAACCACGCAACAGTGAGGTAGATCAGCTGGTTGAGTGATGCTGCAGCAACAATATTGCACTCTTGGTCAGTAAGACCAAAGAATTCATTGTGGATTTCAAAATGGTAAGGTGAGGGAACACACACCAAAAGTCCAACAGGTTCAAGGTTCAAACGTTCATTTCTTATCAAAGCATGTATCCATATACAACTCTGAAATTTGACTTCTCCAGATAGCCATGAAACAAAGAAAGAACATGAAAGTGGTTCAAAGAGAAGCATTAAACCCACCACCCCTGAACAAAAGTGAACGGCATCCTGATCATTAACCCCTTAAACCCCCCTCCCCCTGCACAAAATGGAACAGGAACATCGACCACCAAAAACAATCCTCCTCCTACACAAAAAGCTAACAGAACACAACAGAGTATCAACCCCAAAACACTATCCCCTTGCACAACAAAATGGAAAAGGGATGGGCGATAAAAACCATATGTTTGAAGAAGTCCACAGTCCATTAACACAATAGCCCAATCCATAAACAGAGAGCCATAATACTATCCTACAATATCAATAACATTCATCAAAAGAGAGGGACAGCGCACAAGCCAGAGAGCTTTGCCCACCTGCCACAGTGACAGGCCGCTCACAGACTCCTTCTTTGGCAGTGATAGAAAGACAGTCAGCGCTGAACTCTGGATCACCTTCCACATTTGCCTTGATGTCTCAATCTTCCTCGACACTCTTATCAGCGATAATGGATGCTTTAATCGACAAAATAGAGTCGAACATCCGCTTGAGCCCCATCTCGAAGTTTCTTCGCACCGAGGCCATCCAAGTGTGTGCTCATCTCACGTAATCTTCTCGGAGAGAGCAAAGTGCCGGATCACTCAGATGATCTGAGAGGTGACCTGATAGAGGTGTACCAGGTGATGAGAGACATTGATCGTGTGGATAGTCAGAGGCTTTTTCCCAGGGCTGAAATGGCTGCCACAAGAGGGCACAGGTTTAAGGTGCTTGGAAGTAGGTACAGAGGAGATGTCAGGGGTAAGTTTTTTATGCAGAGAGTGGTGAGTGCGTGGAATGGGCTGCCGGCAAAGGTGGTGGAGGCGGATACGATAGGGTCTTTTAAGAGATTTTGGATATGTACATGGAGCTTAGAAAAATAGAGGGCTATGGGTAACCCTAGTAATTTCTAAGATAAGGACATGTTCGGCACAAATTTGTGAGCTGAAAGGCCTGTATTGTGCTGTAGGTTTTCTATGTTTCTATGTTTCTATCTCCAAACTGTAAATTGCAGGATCTAGCAGTCCCAGAAACACATTTAAGGTGTAAAACAGATGTAAAAGAAGTAAAAACAAAAGACATTTCCGTGAGTTATCTGAAAGATGTCAACCGAGAGAGCGTCGGACGATGGCACCATGGCACCATCTTAACTGGAAGTCCTCTTCAAGAGATCAGAAGTGGAAAGGGTGAGCAATTTCAAGTTCCTTTGTGTCAGAATCTCTGCGGTTCTATTCTGGGCCTAAAAGTTGATGCAGTTAAAATGACAACACCAATATTGCATTAGGAGTTTGATGAGGTTTGGTATGTCACCAAAGACACTTGCAAATTTGTACAGATGTACCATGGAGAGCATTCTAACTGGCTGCGTCACCATCTGGTACGGACAAGGGGGCACTGCACAGGATTGGAATAAACTGCAGGAAGTTGTAAACTCGGTCAGCTCCATCATAAGAACTAGCCTGCTCAGCATCCAGGACATCATCAAGGATTGTTGCCTCAAAAAGACAGCATCCATCGTTAAGGACCCACATCACAGAGAACATGCCCTCTTCTCATTGCTACCATCAGGGAGGAGGGAAAGGACCCTGATGGCACATATTCAGTGATTCAGGAACACATTCTTCCCCACCACCACCAGATTTCTGAATGATATGGAACCCATGAACTTCACTACTTTTTTTTTCATTTTGCACTTATTTAACTTAACTTTTTAAATATATGTATACTCTTTACCCTAATTTACAGATTTTAGTATTATGTATTGCAACATACTGCTGCCACATAACAACAAATATCACGATACGTTCCAGAGGTATTAAACCTGAATCTGATTCTGGACCAATTACTCTGTCAGAAGATGGAGCAGACTCTTCACAGAGGAAGGCAGTAACAGCAGCAGCTGGGACCATAAACAGGTTTCAGCCACAGATCCACCTCCACGTCACAGTAATTCTGCAGTGAGTGATAAATATACAAAAGGAAATTTAGTGTAGAAAAGATATTATATCATGGCTGGGGATGGCATACTGTGCTCGGTTATGGATTACATTTAGATAGTTTTCCATAGATGTTGCCTGGCCTGGGGGGGGGGGGGGTAGTGTGTGTGTGTGTGTGTGTGTGTGTGTGTGTGTGTGTGTGTGTGTGTGTGTGTGTGTGTGTGTGTGTGTGTGTGTGTGTGTGTGTGTGTGTGTGTGTGTGTGTGTGTGTGTGTGTGTGGACAGAAGGTGCTGAGTGGAAGCGAAGGAGAGGAGTTGGAAAATCAGGTTTCTCCCAGTAAAGCTCTAATCCACATTGAAATTTTGATTGATTACATATGACAGCAAGATACTTGATTGCAAAGATATTACTGCAGACAAAAAGCTTGCTAATCGAAGAAATATGACTACAACCATTTTCACTTTTCTCCATTCACCTTTCTGGTTACCCTCTCACCTCTTCTCTCCTCACCTGCCTATCACCTCCCTCCTTCTTCCTATTCATCCATGGTCCAATGTTCTATCAGATTCCTTCTTTTGTCACCCCTTAACATCGTCCACCTATCAGCTCATGGCTTTCAATTTTTCACCCCTCCCACACCCACCCACCTTCCCCCTCACCTGATGTCACCTATCATCTGCCAGCTTGTGGTCCTTCCCCCAATCCCCACCTTCTTATTCTGGCTTCTGCCCCCTTCCTTTCCAGTCCTGATGAAGGGTCTTGGCCCAAAATGTCAACTGTTTATTACCCTCTATATATGAATCTCAGGGCATTATGTGGTGACATATTTGTACTTTGATAATAAAGTTACTTTCATTTTGATTGATGTTGCCTGACCTACTGAGTTCCTCCAGAATGTTATGCATGCTGCTCAAGATTTCATCATCTGCAGAATCTCATGTGTTTAAGAATGACTGAGTATTTTAATAAATAATAAATTAACTGCAAAAGTTTAAAGTGCCTAATTATCTTTTACATTATTGTGTTTTTGTATTATCCAGATTATCACTCCCATTTACTACCCTGAATAATAGGACATTCGCTATGACAACAACTTCCTCCGTTCCATTCCACGTGTTTACAATTCTGTTCTGCAGCCCCAGCCTTTGTGGCAGCTTTCTGACCGTAAACTGCACCCACAGTGGAGGAAATCCTTTAGCAGTCCTCAGAGCACCTGCGACCTGTCCACTACAAAAGGCAGGATTTCCCAGTGGCCACTCGTTTCAATTCAACATCCCCTTCCCATTCTGTTATGTTGGACCATAGACTTCTCTATTTTCAGGATGAGGTCATCCTCAGGTTGGAGGAGCAACATCTTATATTCCATCTGGGTAGCCTTCAACCTGATACCATGAACATCAATTTTTTTTAACTTTCAATAGTTTCTCCCTCCTTTCTTTTTCCTTCCCCCATCTTGCCTCATTCTCACCCCTTATCTGATACTCAGTTGCCCATCAACTCTCTCTGGTGCCCCTCCCCCTTCCCAAAGATAGGTGGAGGAGTGGGTAGTGTTGAGGAAACAGAGAGCCTGCAGAGAGACTTAGATAGTTTAGGGGAATGGGCAAAGGAGTGGCAAATGAAATACAATGTTGGAATGTATAATGTCATACACTTTGGTGGAAGAAATAAATGGGCAGGCTATTACTTAGATGGGGAGAGAATTCAAAATGCAGAGATGCAAAGGGACTTGGGAGTCCTTGTGCAGGATACCCTAAAGGTTAATCTCCAGGTTGAGTCAGTTGTGAAGAAGGTGAATACAATGTTGGCACTAATTTCTTGTGGTATAGAATATAAGAGCAAGGATGTGATGTTGAGGTTCTATAAGGCACTTGTGAGACCACACTTGGAGTATTGTGTGCAGTTTTGGGCTCCTTATTTTAGAAAGGATATACTGACATTGGAAAGAGTTCAGAAAAGATTCACGGGAATGATTCCAGGAATGAAAGGGTTTCAGGAATGAGAAGCATCTGGCAGCTCTTGGTCTGTTCCCTGGAGTTCAGGAGAGTGAGGTGGGATCTCATAGAAACATTTGGAATGTTGAAAGGCCTGAACAGATTGATATAGCAAAGTTATTTCCCATGGTAGAGGATTCTAGGACAAGAAGGCACAACTTCAGGATTGAAGGACGTCTATTTAGAACAGAGATGCGGAGAAATTACTTTACTCAGAGGGTGGTAAATCTGTGGAATTTGTTGCCACAAGCAGCTGTGGAGGCCGTCATTGGGTCTATTTAAGGCAGAGATAGATAGGTTCTTGATTAGCCAGGGCATCAAAGGGTATGGGGTGAAGGCAGGATATGAAGGTATGAGTGGACGAATTGGATCAGCCCATGATTGAATGGTGGAGCAGACTCGATGGGCCAAATGGCCTACTTCTGCTCCTATATCTTATGGTCTTCTTCAGTACTTGACCTTTTCCAGCTATCACTTCCCATCTTTTTATTTCATGCTCCCTCCCCTGCCACCCACTTCCCCTCTCATCTGGTTTCACCTATCACCTGCCAGTTTGTACTTCTTCCTCCTTCTCCCACCTTCTTATTCTGGCTTCTTCCCCAGTAATTTCCAGTCCTGATGAAGGGTCTTGTCCTAAAACGTTGGTTGTTTATTCTTCTCCAAGGATACTCTCTGACCTGCTGAGTTCCTTCAGCATTTCATGTGTGTTGCTCAGATTTCTCAGTAAAGTTGCAATTTTGCATACAAGATCTGTGTTTGAATTCACTAATTGACTGAACTACCAACAAATTTGAGACTCTGGGATTCCAAAAGGAGCTGGTGCAAGGCAAATACTCTCATAAGATGCAACATGAGATTGTGACTCTCTTAAGTTATATTTCTAGGTCCACAGTTTCTGACTGCTTAGTAAATGATCCTCTAACTTTTTCACCTCAGCAAAATATCTTATGCTTTCTGCAACAGTAAAACCATCAGTCTCCCGAACTAGTGTGGACAGCTTCACTCACCTCAACTCTGAAATGGCGCCACAATCCATGGACTCACTTTCAAGGACTCGATAACTCATTATCTCAGTATGTATCTATCTATCTATCTATCTATTTATATTTATTTATTTGTTTGTTGATTATAATTATTATTAGTTGTTTCTTTGGTATTTGCACCTTGTCATTTTTTTTGCACATTGGTGGCTTGTCAGTCTTTGTGCATAGTTTTTCATTGAATCTATTGTATTTCATTGTTCTGCTGTGAGTACCTGGAAGAAGATCTCTCTCAAGGTGGTATACAGTGACATATACATACTTTGATAATAGATTTACCTTGAACTTTGAGTTTTGAAATGATTTGCCAGTGTAGTGTTTTTGTTTGAACTCATTTTAAATGAGAAGATTGGATTTTTGTGATGAGTTAGCATCAGGGTCATAGCTTGTAGAGCATGCTCAAGGCAAAGATCGACAGCCATTTGAACTGCAAGGGAGTCAAGGAAAATAGGAAGAGGGGACAGCAATGGTGTTTATTTATTTTACTTTATTAAAAAGTACAGTGTGGAACAGGCCCATTCAGCTGTCCAACAGCCCTGGCCTAATGTGAGCACGATTTACAATTACCATTAACCTACTAACCAACGTGTCTTTGGACAGTGGGAGGAAACCAGAACACCTGGAAGAAACCCATGCACACACAGAAAAAATGTGCAATCTTTCTTACAAAAGGTGTCAGAATTGAACTCTGAACTCCAAAATCCAATGTGTAGTAGTGTTGTGCTAACCACTGTACTAGCATAGTGTCCCAAGAAGCCAAGTCTGCAACAGTTTTGTCCATAATGCAGGATAGGAGCTCTCGTACTTTCTATGTCTCATTAAGTAGTGTGGAAAGCATAACGTATCCTGCTCAGATTTCTTTTGTTCAGACTGCTGGTGACATTAAACATTATTTAATTGTCTATCGTTGGGCAGCGAAGAGGAGATACATCTCTACCAAAGGAGGTGTAAAGTGCTCCTTCCCTGCACTAGTCCACAGGCCACCCTTGGGCAAGGTGTAGCACCTGCTTAGTACCCACCCCCTCCTACCAATCAGGGTCACGTGAAGCAATGGAAGTAGGTGGTGATTGATCATATGAGCAGCTGTCCTGGTTATCACAAGTCCTGGTTATGTGATCACTGACACCAAGCAGACAATCTCTTAAGAGTATTGATAATGGCTCATGTCACTCGTCTTGTAAAGACATTGCCCAGAAAAAGGCAATGGAAAATCACTTCTGTAGAAAAATTTCCCAAGAACCATCATGATCAATGGGCCATGATCACCGACATCATACAAAATGGCACATAATGAACAAACTTCCTACTGGCTGCAAAGAAGCTTGTGTGGAGCTGAGTATGTGAGACACACTTGAGTACCAGCCTACAAAGAGCTCCATCTTGGGTACTAGCCTATAAAGTACCCAGGACATCTTCAAGAACTGGTGTCTCAGAAAGGCAGTGTCCATCATTAAGGACCTCCAGCTCCCAGGGTATGCCCTTTTCTCACTGCTACCATCAGGTAGGAGGTACAGAAGCCTGAAGGCACACACTCAGCAATTCAGGAACAGCTTCTTCCCCTCTGCCATCTGATTCCTAAATGGACATTGAACCCATGAGCACTACCTCACTATTTTCATATATATTATTTCTGTTTTTTTGCACAATTTTTAATCTATTCAATATATGTATACTGTAATTGGTTTATTTATTTATTTATTATTATTATTTTATTTTTGATATATTATGTATTGCATTGAAACTCTGCTGCTAAGTTAACAAATTTCACGACACATGCCGGGGATAATAAACCTGATTCTGATTCACTACATGATAGCAGGTCATAAAATGGTATGAAAATGATTGCGTTCCAGTGCTGTGGAGCAGAGGGGGAGGAGCATATTTGCAAGTGAAATTCAAAAGCGGATTGATTAAAGGAGAAAAGGAAGTGGCTACCAGCTGAGACAGAATCTGTGAGGAAAGAAACAGAGTAAGTGCTAACACACACAAAATGCTTCAGGAACTCAGCAGGCCAGGTAAAATCTTCGGAAAGTAAAAAACAGTTGACATTTTAGGTTGAGTCCCTCAGTGGCTTATGTCAATCATGGAACATTTTGTTTTTCATTCATATTTCCAACAAATGGGCTATTTTCTTTTTGTCATTATGGTTAAATATTTGAAGGGAAAAAGGGTTTTGGCATCTGAAGAAAGAGTGAGGAAAATTGGGACTAACTGGATAAATCACTGAAAGAGTGGACCAGGGAGTGATGGTTCAAATTGCCTTTCCTTGTGATGCAGGATCCATCCAAATGTGTGGCACAGAACAAAAGCGGCTTTTGTTGCCAGTGAAATGACAACATTTTACTGAAACAGAATTCAAGGTACAAAACAAAGTTATAAAAGACTAAATAGTTTGAGCTTGGACATCGTCCGGTGTGGGAATTGCAAGGCCCTTTTGGGGAATGTTGATCAACTTATTGAGTTCTTTCTCTCTCCCAAACATTCCGGAAAAATACCAAAAGCATTGCATTCGCAGAAGCCTCACTATCCATCCAACAATCTCTGTGACTTCCCAACGACAGACAGAAGGTAGCACAGTATAAGAATAAGGTCCATTATGTTGGGTAACAGCCTCCTCCCTGCACACTCCTTCCCAGGCTGTGAGACTTCTGAACACTCTGCTGGAACCCAGTACACACCATTCATGAGAATGCCACTAGCATTATGCTGTTGTATATTTAATTATAGGCTGTATATGCACTTTATGTACATCTACAGTATATTTTTTATTATCTGTCAATATTATTTTATATGCTGTATGTGTTATACTGCATTTTGCACATTGGTCCCAGAGGCAAGTTGTTTTATTTAGTTGTATACATATGTACCATTCAATAACAATGTAATTGAACCTGTTCTTCAATAAAAGCCCCCTTGGATTGGTTAAAATGAGAGTTACTCTCCCATTTCTTATTGTTTGGATTTGATCTCACTTTGTAGTTGATGGAATTCATTTCACACCCAGCCCTGCACAACCTGATTATTACTTGTCTCTTTACATGAACCTAATGCTAATCTTTAGGGAGAAAGAGTGGGAACTGGGCCTACTGCACTCTGCACTCTATTCCCAGCTGTTAAATTGTTCATGCCACTTGCTTGCTGGAAACTATAATGACCACTGTTGCATTACACTGCATTTAGTTGCTATGCAACGCAAACCACCAAAGACACAGCCTTGAAATCAAATGTGTTCAATCCTGCAATTTTTTTTCCTGAGCTTTTGGCTTGAGCCTATGACACAGAAGTTCTGTGGGGTTTTTGCTTCAAATATCTTCAGGAGGAGTTCCACACTCAATGGACACTTTATTGGGTATCTCCTATACCTAACTAATAAAGTGGGCATTGAGTATATGATTGTGGTCTACTGCTGCTGTAGCCCATCCACCTGAAGGTTTGACCTGTTGAGCTTTGAAGAGATACTCTTCTGCACACCACTGTTGCTTTGCATAGTTATTTGAGCCACTGTTACCTTCTTGTCACCTTTAAGTAGTCTGTCCATTCTCCTCTATCTCTCTCACTGACAAGGCATCTTCGCCCACAGAACTGCCATTCATCGGATTTCTTTTTTGTTTGTTCTTTGCACCATCTCTGTAAACAGCAAAGACTGTTGTGCAGGAAAACCCCAGGAGATCATCAATTTCTGAGATATTCAAACCACCCCATCTGGCACCAATAGTCATTCCACAGTCAAAATCACTTAGATCACACATCTCCCCCCCTTCTGATGTTTGTTCTGAACATCAAATGAACCTCTTGGCCATGTCTGCATGCTCTCATGCATTGAGTTGCTGCCACGTGATTGGTTGATTAGATATTTGCATTAACGAGCAGGTGCACAGAGTAACTAATATAGTGGTCACTGAATGTATGTCTTCAGAAGACTGTGTTGGAATACCACAATTCTGATGTGCTTTTTATGTTTAAATTTCAATAATTTTCTTTGTCTGAACTAATCGATAGTTTTAAAGCAGAGACAAATGCCAGGTAAAGTAGAGTATTTCCTTATATTTGGCATTATTGTGTCTAAGAGCAAAATGATAAATAAGTACATTAAGTTACAAGAGAAGCAGCAGATGTTAGAAATCTGGATCAATATACAAAAATGAAAACAGAGGGAAGAGGTTACTGAAAGTGGGAAAAATCATTCATGCCATCAGTATGGATTTTACCAACATGGAATATGAGGTGCTACTTTTCCAGTTTGCATCAGGATTCAATGTGGAAGTGAAGAATATCGTAGAGTAAGGCATAGACAGACCTATCCATCTCTTCAATTTCCAACACATTTGTCCTCACCCCATTCCCACCCCATCCTCCTCAACATAACAGGGATTATACCTTGATCAAACACATAGGACCTCTGTTAGATTTTGAGGTCTTTAAATGAGGGTCAAGGAGCTGCAACTTATCAAGGCTATTGGAAACTGTCTAAAACATCAATAAAAGTTATTTTCCCCAAGCACTAAGCTGATCAACAACTCCATCCAATAATGTACCTCACAACATCCCCACCACCACTACTTTATCATTTCCTGTCAGAATCACCTTATCTATAGACACTACTGTGCTTAGCATAATTTTATGGAATGCAATCATTCTCTGTACAGTATGTAAGTCATCCTGTATATTTATATAGAGACATAGAGTCATAGAAAAGTACAGTACAGAAAGAGGTCTTTCAGCCCATTTAGTCCAAGCTGAAACCATTTAAACTGACTCTCCCATCGACCTGCACTGGGACCATATCCTTCCACACACCTACCATCAATAACCTCAAACTTCGCTTAAACATTAAATGCAGCACTTGTGATGCCAGCATATTTCACACTCTCATGACCCCCTGAATAAAGAAAGTTCCCCTTAAACTCTTCATCTTTCACTCTTAACCCATAAACTCTGGTTATAAATATGCATTTCTTGTGTTTTTTTTATTATTGTGTTTCTTATTGTGACTTTTTTGTGCTGCATCAGATCTGCAGGAACAATTATTTTGTTCTCCTTTATACTTGTGTACTGGAAATGACATTAAATAATCTTGAATCTGGAATCTTGAATCTTGAAGAATACCTTAACCAATGTCATAAAAGTTAGCAGTTAATCATCAGGGAAACATACCCTGCTCAATGGAAAAAGTTTCAAAATCTATCAATTACTAAAATATTATTAATAAAAAGATTATTAGTTAATGCACTGACAATTTTTGCATATTTTTGTATTGAGAGTATTAGGAGGTAATTTGATTCTGACTGCTGCTGCTGCTTTAAGTATGGAGATTGAACGTTCTCCCTGTGACTAAGTGGATTTTCACTGAGTGCTTTGATCTCTGGATGCTATAGATGTGCTGGTTGGTAGATTAATTGGCTGTTGTAAATTACCTCGAGTGTATGTGGGTGGGGAGTTAAAAGTCACAGAGTTGTAGAAAGATACAATACGGAAACAGGTCCTTTGGCTGAACAAGTCCACACTGAGCATTCAAAGTTCAAAAAGTTCAAAGTAAATTTATTATCAAGATATATATATATATATATATATATCACCATATAAAACCTTGAGATTCATTTTTTTGCAGGCATTCTCAATAAATCCATAAAAAATAAACATAATAGAATCAATGAAAGATCGTATCAACTTGGATGTGCAAAAGACACAAACTGTGCAAATGCGAAATGGAAGAAATGATAATAATAAATTAGCAATAAATATCAAAAAAAACATGAGATGAAGAGTCCTTGAAAATGAGTCCATAAGTTGTGACATTTCAAGGATGAAGTGAATTTGAGTGAAGTTATTCCATTTGGTATAAGAGCCCAATGGTTGAGGGGTAATAACTATTCCTGAACCTGTTAGGGAGAGTCCTGAGGCTCCTGTATCTTCTTCCTGTTGGCAGCAGAGAGAAGACAGCATGTCCTGGGTGGTAGTGGTCTCTAATGGAGGTTGCTGCTTTCCTCCGACAATGTTTCCTCTAGAGGTGTTCAGTGGTGGGAAGGGCTTTACCCATGATGGACCAGGATGTATCCACTACATTTATAGGATTTTCCGTTCAAAGGCATTGGTGTTTTCATACAAGGCTGTGATTTAGTCAGTCAATGTACTTTGCACCACGCATCTATAGAAGTTTTTCCAAAGTTTTGGATGTCATGCCAAGTCTTTGCAATCTCGTAGGAAAGTATGGGCACTGCAGGGCTTTTTTCATAATTGATTCAACCACCAATTGTCCATTTACACGAATCTACATTAATTCCTTTTGTTTTTATTCTTCCCAAATTCTAAGTAAATCTCTCCCAGGTTCTTCCATTCAGCTACACAATAGGGACAGTTTACAATCATCAGTTATCCTGCCAACATGCACATTTTTGGCATGTGGGAGCTTGGAGAGGAAACTAACAGGGTTGAAGGAGAATGTGCAAACTCTTTGCAGATAACACCCAAGGTCAGGATTGAACAGGGTTCTCTGATGCTTAAAGGCATGGGCTGTACTAACTCCACCACTGTGCTGTCCCAGGTTGATGGGCATGTGGGAATGTATAGTTTATAGGGGAAGTAAGTGTGGGTGTGATGGCTTCTGAGAGCTGGTATAGATATAACAGGCTGAATACCATGCTGACCAAGATGCCTCCCTGAGCTAGTCTCATTTACCTAACTTTGGTCCAGATCCTTCTAAAGCCTTCTGCATGACCATAAGACCCAGGAACAGAATTGGGCCATTTGACCAATCAAGTCCATTCCACCATTTGATCACGGCTGATTTATTTTCCCTCTTGAAAAACCTTTATTTAACCTCCTGAGGAAGTAGAGATACTGGTGAGCTTCATTGGCTGTGACATCAAGGTGGATACACTAAGACGTGTATGATGTTCTGTCTTAGGAACTGGAAGCTCTCAACCCTCTCAACCTCAGCACCATTGATGTTTACAGGAGCATGTACACTGACCCCTTTTGTTGACTTTGAAGGAAAGGTTGTGGTCATGACGCCATGCCACTAAGCTTACATAATCAAATGAACCCTTGGTTTCCTTTACAACTTCACTTCAGTCAAGGAGCGGAATAACTCTGGGTTTTAGTTACACCACCATAATCTCTAAACGTCAACAAAAGAGACAAAAATCAATTAGATTAATCTTCTGGTTTCTGAGTGGAAACTGTGCAATCAGCATTAACTGAAGGAATACTGTGTATTGATCCTACAATACACAGATTCCTACTTATTGATTACACGGGGCCATGTGATGCGGCTAAGTAATAACACACAGAAGAGATCTTCATGAATTACAACACTAACAACTTCCCTCTCATCAGACAGACTTTGATCATGGTTGTGGCCAATAACACTGGGTTATATTATCATTTGCCTGCTTGGGGAGATTTTTGAGACTGAATCAGAAATGCCACAGGGTTCATTCATCTTGGATGCTGAGTGCTGTCCAGACTTGTCATTCGTTATGTTCCTCATCAGCTTCTTAGAGAGTAATAAGGCAGCCTGAGCTGACTTTATACAACCAAAGGACATTGCAAGAGAAGTACTGAGTTCCCAGTGGAAACTATACCTTGAATAACGCATTCCAGAGTCCCGCATCCAGAACACTCTGATGGGCTTTTGACAGTTGTTTAAAGTCACTTAAAACTATTGGAAGTCCCAAAAGAATAATTTAAAAATCATTGAAAAGTTTTTGTGGTTATTTGTCATTCAAGCATCCTAATCCAGTTTGTAGACACAACTGACCTGTGCTAATAATAATAATAACAATATTATATAATCCATGTAAGAGATTATATGTAACATATACAGTAGTGTGCACATCTATATAGCTAGGGTACCTAAAATTTTATATAGTACTGTATGTATTTGTCATCATGGAACGAAGAGCAAGTTTGTAAATCTAGTGGGAACAAAGGATGTTGGGAACCGTGAGGGTGGAGCACAATGGTAGGGGTGTGAGACAGGTGGCAGAAAAGGAGTGCCAGAAAAGGGGTGGGTGTGCCACAGGTGCCAACACAGCTAGCCCTGAGAGAGCAGGCAAGATAATTTGATTCCAAACAATTGGTTTATTGACCATTACAGGGTATCTCTTTGGTGCTTCCCTCTCATTTCCCTCTCCGTTCCCCTTTCCCTACCATGATTCCCCTCTCCCTGCCCCTTTCCCACTCTCAGTCCACAGCAGAGACCCATATCAGAATCAGGTTTATGATCATTCACATATGTCATGATTTTTTTTGTGACAGCAGTACAGTGCAAAAAAAGTTACAACAGTACTGTGCAAAAGTCTTAGGCACCCTTGCTATATATATGTGCCTAAGAGTTTTGCACAGTACTGTATATAATTAAATTATAATAAGAAATATACACTATATAAGTATATTTACACATACATACATATACATTGGATTCCAGTTCATTGGGACACATCTGGCCTAATTAAGTGGCTACCTTAATTAGTCAAAGTTTCAAAGGAATAGTTAAAAAGGTAGAAAAAAGACAAACGACCATTAACTGAGTAACAAATTATGTATTTAAATGAAATACAAACAAATGAGAACATTATCAATACTGGTGCAGTACTATAAAATGGTGTATTAGTTCCTAGTAGTTATCAATGGAGGAATTCATCCTCCACTGATCTTTTGATTAATTGTAAAAGAACAAAATCAGTTCAGGGTTCCCAACCTGGGATCGATGGACTCTCAGTTGATGGTAGGGGTCCATGACATAAAAAAAAGTTGGGAACCCCTGATTTATACAATGCTATCAACGATTGCCTCATCCAATTATTCATTTTTATTGTAACATTCAAGATGATTGCTGATACTTTCAAATGCTTTGTAGTCCCCAAGTTGTTCAAGTAGTGAAATTGTTTCATTTTCTTTCCTGGCCATTTCTGGCATTTCAAGCCTGAATGCTTGAAACTGCAGTGCGTAAAACATTTCTGAATTGTCTTACTGATTATTTCTCAACAATTATCAGCGACAAAACCACTGCCTTTTGAACACAAGTGTACACAGCTGACACTATTTAAAAACTATTCTCTCTAAGCATGCTGTAGTGTTGAACACCCGCACAAGTGTCTAACACTGATTAGAAACTGTTCCGCAACCATGTCCAAAAGACCATAAGATCATAGGAGCAGAATTAGACCATTCAGCCCATCAAGTCTGCTCCTCATTTCCATCATGGGTGATCCCAGATTCCACTCAACCCTATACACCTGCCTTCTCGCCATATCCTTTGATGCCTTGACTGAACAGGAAATAATCAACTTCCGCTTTAAATATACCCACAGACTTGGCCTTCACCAAGGTCTGTGGCAGAGCATTCCTCAGATTCCACAGATTGAAAATAATCCTCCTTACCTCAGTTCTGAAAGGTTGCCCCTCAATTTTAAGGCTGTGCCCTTTAGTTCTGGATAACCCTACCATTGGAAACACCCTCTCCACATCCACCCTATCTAGTCCTTTCAACATTTGGTAGGTTCCAATGAGATCCCCACACATTCTTCTAAATTCCAGTGAACACAGGCCCAAAGCTGCCAAACACTCCTCATATATTAACTCCTTTTTTTCCTGGAATCATCCTCATGAACCACTGTGGGTCCTATACCAATTAAGCAGCAAGGAGTCCTAAATAATAAACAAAGGAAATCCTGGCTATTTTCTCAATTAGTTTGTATTCTTTAAATGTTATAAGTGGCAAATATTGCACTGTACTGCTGCTGCAAAAACCCCCACAAATTTCTTGACATATGTCACTGATGATAAACCAGATTCTGATTCTGAATCCAATTCCAATTCTAAGCAGTGGAACTTCAGGATGCTCTTCAGTACACCATTCTGGTTTCAGTACCAATTCTTTTCCACAGAGGTACAGGGGACTACAGATACTAGAACCCAGAGCAAACGAACAAAATGCTGGAGGAACTCAATCAGTTATGCTAACTCACACACAGTCTGTTTAATGCCGCTCAAAATAAAATGCTGGAGGAACTATGCCATGAGCTCTGCAGGCCTCTACAGTAACCCGTAGAGCATTGGACTTCTGGATTTCTAAAGCACCTATTTTTTTCATTAATTGTTGTCTCAAATCCTTGTGTTTTCTGTTTAATTTTGTCAAGTTTATTGTGATTGGCATGGGTTTTCAATGATTCTTGATTATTTTTAACAGACTCCCAATTAGCCTTCATTACAGTTTTTTTGTGTTGAACATGATTTGTCTCATGGTGTTGCTCGGTTGTGGGACCAATTTTCTGTTGGCATTCCTATGTTTCACCTCTTGTTCCCCTCTCTACTTGGGAGTCTGTCATTCCTTCGCGTGTGGGCGCAGTCATTGCCAGCATCTCCCCATAACAAACTCAACCTAGATGAACAGTCTTGACCCAAAATATCCATTGTCCATTCCCTCCACAAATGCTGCGAGATCTGCTGAGTTCAACCGGCATTTTGTTTGTTGCATCAGATACCAGCATCTGAAGTCTCTTGTGTTTCTGTTTTTGCCGCTTTGTTGGATTGTAATATTTTAATTACGTGATTTATATTGGAGAAGACTGCACAAGCTTAATGCAGAATCATTGCCCCTTGTGGATGCAGATTTCAAAATTGAGAACATAAGACCATAAGACATAGCAGCAGAACTAGTCCGTTCAGCCTATCGAGGTTGCTCCAATATTCCATTATGGCTGATTCATTATCCCTCTCTATCCCATTCTCCTGCCTTCTCCCCATAACTTTTGATGCTCTTATTAATCAAAAACCTTTCCACTCTCTGGCTAGCACAAGAGGGCATAGTTTTAAGGTGCTGAGGAGATGTCAGGGGTAAGTTTTTTATTCAGAGAGTGGTGAGTGCATGGAATGGGCTGCCAATGGTGGTGGTGGAGGCAGAAACGACAGGGTCTTTTAAGAGACTCCTGGATGGATACATGGGGTTTAGAAAAATAGAGGGCTATGGTAGTTTGGCATAGCTTTGTGGGCCAAAGGGCCTGTATTGTGCTGTAGGTTTTCTATGTTTCTGAAGAAACCCAATGACTAGCCCTTCATAGCCATCTATGGCACTGAATTCCACAGATTCACCACCCTCTGACTAAAGAAATTCCCCCTCATCTCTGTTCGAAAGGAACATCTTTCTATTTTGTGGCTATGCCCTCTGGTCCTAAATGCTCCCCCCCCCCATAGTAAACATTATCTCTATATGCACTCTATCTAGTTGTTTCAATGTTCAACAGGTCTCAGTGAGATTCCCCCATCATTCTTCTAAATTCCAGTGAGTACAGTCCCAGAGCTATCAAATGCTCCCCATAACCCTTTCATTTTTGTGAACCTTCTCTGAACTCTCTCCAATGCCAGCACATCTTTTCTTAGATAAATAGTCCAAAACTATTCTCAATACTCCAAGTGCAGTCTGACCATGCCTTATAAAACTTCAGCATTATATCCTTACGAGTAGAAATTTGATTTATTGGAAAAGATAATCATTAAATACCCCGGAAAGGGGATTCACTGGGCCTACTTTTGATGCCAAGTTACGGAACACCAGCTTATACACATTAAAGGGTAACTTAATGTTTAAAATGTATTCATTTATTAGAATTACCTCACCGTGCATACATTCAATGAACCAGATATTTCTTATTTCAATGCTGTCTTAACAAGTCCCAAGTTACACTTCAATTCTCCCTTGGATATAATGGTGGAAATTTCAATGTTGTTGGAAGCGTTTAGGATTGGCCATTAAAATTAATGCAAGAGAAAAGTGGATGGGTTATAAAAGTGGAAGTTAAACCAATATCACCTGCTGTGTGAACACGCTGAAGTTAAATGTTCCATTTTAAGAAGCAGGTCAGAGCAAAAGCAATTGATATTATGAGGTGTTTCAAGGATTATCCCTTTGTAGTAATGATCAGTTAGGAACAGAGAGGATCTTAATTTACTGACAAGTAACTTTATTGTCTCAATTCACAAGTATGTAAATTGACACAGCTGAATACCTGTGTGTACACACTTACTAAGTTTCCCTGACCCTCCATGAACAGTCAAAGAGGAGGAAAGGTAACACCTGGAAAATAAGTATCTCCACTGGCCAAGTACTCCCCATGGTCCCAATTTGATCTCCACATGTCTGCTATGGAGTCCTCCACATCCATGATGGTTGGTTTCCAGAGAGATGTTGCTGTCTGAGCTCCCCAAATCCTCTATTTTTATATTTTTCTTCATCAGGTTAATCTATGAATTTTCAATTTCATTGGTTTGAGGTCATCTGACTGAACTGTGTCAGATTCCCATTGGATGTAGTCCAGGGCTACAAGCAGTGTTGTATCAGGGCCTTTGCCTTCAACTTCATGTCTTAGGTGACTTCTGTTTTAGACAACTGTGACTTGTCCAAACCAGTGAAACCTGGTTACCCAGACACTGTCTCCAGATGATAAGATTACTTCTGCAAACCTGCCATTTTACACAATAAACAGATTCTCATCTGAGAAGGACCTCAGATTTAGCAGATCATTAGCAGAAACTCCTCATGTCTGTGTTCAATTTCTCTGATTAAGATATCTCACACATTCAAACACTTCACAAAATAGCAACTGCTAAGACAAAACGGCCACCTCCATTCATGTTCACTGAATGTAGTTCTTTCTGGCCAACAGAGGCTCATAAATAGATGTAACAGAAGTACAAAAGATATAAAGGACTCTTTCAGCCCCAATCATTAAGTATTACGCTCAGTGTACACAGAAGATACCTAATAAAATAGCCACTGAGTGTATGCGCCATTGTACCCCATCCACTTCAAGGTTCAATGTGGTGTGTTGTGTGTTCAGAAATGTTCTTCTGCACTCCACTGTTGTAACGTATGGTTAATTGAGTTACTGTCGCCTTCCTGTCAGCCTTGATCCAGTCTGGCCATTCTCCTCAGAGTTTTCACCCACAGAACTGCTCCTCACTTTCTCACTGGACTTTTTGTTTTACACATCACTCTCTGTAAACCCCAGATATTGTTGTGTGTGAAAACCAGGAGAGCAGCTGGAATTGAGATACTGGAATTATAGGCCTCCGTTAGTCTCGATAGACCATGGATTTGTGCCTTGGAAATTTTGCAGGCCTGGGCAGGGTTTTTTTTTAATGGAAGACCAGCAGTTTTTTTTTAATGGAAGACCAGCAGTTGCCCAAGCCCAGTCTCCCTTCTCCATGCCACTGATGTTGTCCAAGGGAAGGGCATTAGAACCCATACAGCTTGGCATTGGTGTCATCGCAGAGTGATGTGTGGTTAAATGCCTTACTCAAGGACACACACACACAGCCTGAGCCAAGGCTCGAACTAGTGACCTTCAGAACACGAACGCCTTAACCACTTGGCCACTCGCCATCTAGGTAGCAACGATCAATCAAAGTCACTTAATCACATTTCTTCCCTATTGTGATGTTAGGGCTGAATAACAACTAAACCTGGTGACATTGTCTGCATATTTTTATGCATTGAGTTGCTGTGTCATGATTGGCTGATTAGGTATTTGCATTAATGAGTTGTACGAGTGTACGCAATAAAGTGGCCACTGCATGTCTGTACAGGTAGTACCCGAGTTACGAACGTCCGACTTACGGACAACTCGTACTTACGAACTGAGCAAGGAGAACACCTTCCACCATTTTAAGTCAGAATGCGACGCCATCCACCATTTTAAGTTGGATCGCGACGCCGTCTGCCATTTTAAGTTGTTGCCGTTGACACTGTGTTGAGTGTATTTGGCTTGAATTTTTCTTAGTAAGATTCACCCTGACCCCGCCCCCCTCTGTTCCGGTCAGCTGGTGGCGCAGTGAGATCAGTGCTGGGCTCGAGATCAATCCAGTGACAGACTTCTCCCGTGCTGGGTTGATGTCGATCCAGTGACTCCCGTACCATCTGTGCTGGGTTGATGGCGAGCTCGAAACTCGACCTCGTAAAAAAAAACACTGCCACCTCCAGTTTAAATTCCTACATGGAATATTGCGCAGGATCAAATACCCAAACTCAGCACAGCCCCCACTTGTCCTATTTAGCCTGTCTCAGTGAGGTGGTCCTCAGGACCCAGCTCGGGACCCACTGCCCACAGCGTTTCTGTTCCATTGATGGGAAGCGATTGTGATTGAAAATAAAGTGGAAATAATAAAACATTTGGAAAGAGATGAAACGCCATCGGTCATTGGAAAAGTGTTAGGCTACAGTTGGTCAACAATCGGAACAATTTTAAAGGATAACGGATAAAGTGAGAACAATGGAGCATGTGAAAGGCCCTGCCCCGATGAAAGCTACAATTATTACTAAGCAACGCAGTGGCTTAATTATTGAAATACATGCGTTTCTTAAGTGTTTTATATGCATAGAAAGGTAAACTATATACTATATACTAAGACAAACGTTTGACTAACTGACGCCAAATAATACCAGATGTACCTGTTCCGACTTACGTACAAATCTGACTTAAAGACGGACTCAGGAACATAACTCGTACGTAATCCGGGGACTGCCTGTATAATTCTTATCTGTGAAAAGATGTGCTGATGTTGAACAGTGTTCAAAGGAGGTTCAAGAAAATGATTCCAGGATCGAAAGGCTTAGCAGTAGAGGCTCTGGGCTTCTACTCACTGGAATTCAGCAGAAAGAGAGGTGACCTCATTGAAACCTATCAAATGTTGAAAGGTCTCAGAGTGGATGTGAAGAGGATTGTTTTTTATTGTGGGGGAGTCTAAGACCAGAAGATATAGCCTCAAAATAGAGGGATGTCATTTAAGAATGAAGCTGACCAGGACTTCATTGCTACAAGTAGTTGTGGAGGCCAAGTCATTGGGTATACTTAAAGCAGAGGTTGATAGATCCTTGATTAGTCAGGGCATAAAGGGATATAGGGAGAAGGCAGGAAATTGGGGTTGAGAAGGAAAATAGATCAGCCATGGTGAAATGGAGGAGCAGACTCAATAGGCCAAATGGCCTAATTCTGCTCCTATATCGTATGGTCTTATAAGATCAGCAGTAAATTCCAATCCTTACCCAGTGAACTGGCTGACTTTCTTGCTAAGTCATTACAGAAAGCTGTTAAAAGTTAACTGCATTGTGGGTCTAATTTTGCTTGAATAGAGCAAAGATGGGTGATTAAATTTCATGTGAACACTTTGTCAAGCAGATGCATTTTTATGACAAGCTAGTAGATTTACACCTCCAAGAGGATCACACCGTTTCTGTGGTTTGGAGCCTTGTGTGTCTCAATGACCCAGAGTGTTATGCTGGCTGGAGTCAGCGCTTTGTGCTTCAGTTCTTCATTAGATCACCACTAGCAAGCAGGCAAAGGGTGGAGCCCAGACTATGAGTGGTCCTCCGGTCCTCCAGGTTTGGAGGTTCAACACAGGGCTAGAAACGCTGACTGGTCAAACAAAACTGTTATGGAAACAGTACTGAAGAATCCTTCTACATCTAAGAGTGCCACTATTCCTGATCTCTACCCAGGAATTACATGGGCCCTGAACCACATCTAGGGCACAATTAAGAAGATGGCCAAGGATAGACAGTGATGCTTCCTTAAATGCCGAAAGGTTTAACCAAAAAAGTTCAGTAAGTTTAAAAAAAATGGATTTTCAGTCACAATTATTTAACTTGTTTTTTTAGAACATAGAACATAAAACAGTAGAGCATAGGAACAGGCCCTACAACCTGCAATGTCTGTGATGAGCATGATGCAAAATGAAACTAACCCTTCCTGTTTACACATGATCCACATCCCTTCTTCCCTGCATGTTAATGTGATGTATGCAACAAAAAAAAAATTCAAAGCACATTCTCTTTAAGCTTTCACAATTTGTTTGATTACCAAATTCAAGTTCCCCAGCTACCTCACTTGTGACATGTGCAATGAAAGACGTGGTGCTGAAACCTTTCCACGATGCAGAACTTTGCTGGTCTTAAACACAAAAGATTCTACAGATGCTGGAAATGTTGAGCAACACTCACATAATGTTGGAAGAACTCAGCAAATCAGGCAGCAGCTAGGGAGAGGAGTAAACAGTTGATATTTTAGGTAGAGACCTGATGAAGATTCTCAGTTTGAAGCATTGACTCATCTATAGATGCTCAGACTTCACTGTGGAAGCAGATCAGTATTGAGGTGAGTAAAGTTACTCATGCTGCTTCAGAACCCTGTTGGTTGAAGCGTAATAACTGGCCCTGAACCTGGCGGTGTGGGACTTAATACATCTGTACCTCCTTCCCAATGGCAGTAGCAATGGCCTGGATGGTGGGGGTCCTTAATGATGAATCCCACTTTCCTATGACGGTGTTCCTTGTAGATATGCTGGAATGTGATTCCATGAATATCAGCTCATTCTATTTACGCACCAGCTAATGTGTGAAGAAGTCCGTTTTAAACATTTCCTCTCCCTTTAAACCTATACCCTCAAGTTTTGGACTTGCCCCATCCTGGAGAGAAAAAAAAAATCCAGCCAGTGGTGTGGTGGCATTAGTACCAGACTCCAAGGCAAATGGTTCCAAGTTCAAATCTGGCCAGCACCTTGCACCCTTTCCATCTGTGCTGGGTTGAACGTTGAGCTAGCAACTTTGTCTCATAAAAAATAGTCTGTCAAATGCCAAGGAAAGGGCAAAATTGCTACCTGATGCGGCAGAAGGCATGAAAAGGAACAACAACTCTAGGAAAGAAGCCGCAACTACTTAAGGGGTACTGACTTGATTACGAGTGAAGACCTGGAAAACAGATTATAAATGAAAACAGATTATTTCGCAATGCAAGATCTCATTAATTCATTAAGTGTTGTGTCAAATGGGCAAATGACACGATTGTTCTGGGCAAATTTTTCTACAGAAGTGGTTTTCCATTCCCTTCTTCTGGGTATCGTCTTTACAAATGACCCCGCCACTATCAATACTCTTCGGAGATTGTGTGCCTGATATCAGTAGTCGCGTAACCAGGACTTGTGATATGCACCAGCTGCTCGTGTGACTATCCATCTCCTGCTCCCGTGGTTTTGGGGGCCAAGCCTTGCCCAAGGTTGAGCTTCAGACTAGCGGAGGGAAGAAGCACCTCACACATCCGTTGGGAGAGGCAGATCTCCACTCTGCCACCCTAATGCAAGATCTAAACCTTTGAAAATAAAAGTCACAGAATACAATAAAACTGAAGAGTAAAACAGACAGAAAAGCTGAAATCAATAACGACAATGTATGAGCAGTGATTAACATAAGTGCAGCTTGTAAGAGGTGGGAGGGTTTTCACGCCTGGCATCAGACTGATGCTTTCTGAGATAATCTTAGTGTTAGTCTTGATTGGCATGGATCCATATTGGAAGTGCTTCTGCTCTAAACCTTTATTATCCAGCTCCCTGTCCAACTGCTTTCTAAATATTATTATTGCACTCATATCTACTACTTGCTCTGGCATCTCATTCCATCTTCACACTAGATAGATAGATAGATAGATAGATAGATAGATACTTTATTCATCCCCATGGGGAAATTCAACTTTTTTTCCAATGTCCCATACACTTGTTGTAGCAAAACTAATTACATACAATACTTAACTCAGTAAAAAATATGATATGCATCTAAATCACTATCTCAAAAAGCATTAATAATAGCTTTTAAAAAGTTCTTAAGTCCTGGCAGTTGAATTGTAAAGCCTAATGGCATTGGGGAGTATTGACCTCTTCATCCTGTCTGAGGAGCATTGCATCGATAGTAACCTGTCGCTGAAACTGCTTCTCTGTCTCTGGATGGTGCTATGTAGAGGATGTTCAGAGTTTTCCATAATTGAACATAGCCTACTCAGTGCCCTTCGCTCAGCTACCGATGTTAAACTCTCCAGTACTTTGCCCACGACAGAGCCCACCTTCCTTACCAGCTTATTAAGACGTGAGGCATCCCTCTTCTTAATGCTTCCTCCCCAACATGCCACCACAAAGAAGAGGGCGCTCTCCACAACTGACGTATAGAACATCTTCAGCATCTCTGTGTGAAGATGTTGCCTCTCAGAAAAGGGTGGCAGGAGACCTTTGAACACTTCCCTCTAAACCAGGGTTTCACAACATTCAGACCAATACCATTAACCGAGGGTCCGTGGGTCCCAGGTTGGGAACCCCTGCTCTAAACCTTTCAGTTCTATGGACTTGTCCAAATATATTTTAAATCTCATCATCATACCAACCTCTGGCAGCTCTTTCGACGTCGACACATAGATGATAGAAAAATGGGGTGTTATGTCAGAGGAAGGATTGGATAGATCCTCAAGTAGGCTAAAAGGTGAACATGACATGGTGGGCTGAAGGGCCTGTACTGTGGGTATTTTGTACTTTCCACGTAGACCCTCTATATGGAAAAGTTGCCCCCTGCTCCATTTTAATTTTCTCCCCTCTCTCTTTAAAACCCCTACCTTCAGGAGACCACTGTGATTGTTCAGTTAATAGAATCTTACTTATGTGTGAATGCCCAGTGTTAGATTAAGACTGGTGGATTTTTCGGTCTTGCAGAATGGTCGTCCCTAACTTAAACAATGCAGCATAATCAAAAATTAATTAACTTACTGATCTTTATTTATTTAGAGAAATAGAGCGGAATAGACCATTCCGGCCCTTCAAGCCACACCGGCAAGTTATCCTCCGATTTATCACTAGCATGGACAATTTACAATGGCCAATTAACCTACCAACTGGTATGTCTTTGAATCGTGGGAGTAAATTGGATCACCTGGAGGAAAACCACGTCGCCATGGGGAAAACATACCAACTCATTACAGGCAGCAGTGGGATGCATAAGATGATTTCTTTTTACACAACATTTATCTTCTTGTTGAAGGACTTGGCTGTTGCTTGAAGGATATTTAATAGAAAGCAGTACTGTAGATAGTATGGCTACAGCCTCATAGCTCCAACGACTGGTGTAAACTTGATTGCCGTGTGCAGTTTACACATTTCCAAAGTTCAAAGTTCAAAATACATTTATCATCAAATTATGTATTCAGTCTACAACCCTGAGATTTGTCCACCCCAAAGAGAGCAACAGAACAAAGAAAACTATGGAACTGTTCAAAGAAAACATCAAACACCCAATGTGCAAAAACAATGAACAAATCACACAAGTGCCAAAAAAAGAATGAAAAACACAAAATATAAAAATCAAACCCCAGAGTCATTGAAACAGTCTAGGAATTTTCAGTTCAGTTCAATTTAGCTCTGTGTCGTTTGTTGACTGCAGGCCGCAAAGCCAGTCAGCCCGATCAAAATCTCACAAAATAGCAATAAAAATGGAGTCACCAGAAACCCGAAACACATATAACATGAACTGCAGAGCCCTCTAAAAACAAATCCAATGCACAAGCCCCAAGACCTTGCCCAAGACCCAGGCAGCAGTGAGGGAGAGAGGTTGGTCAAACATAGGCACCTTCCTCCAGCAGCAGCGAGTGAGAGGGAGAGGGATCATGATTAAATGCAGGCAGGCGGCGCTGAACACCTGATCACCTTCTGCTCTGATCCTCACTGATTTCAATCTTGATGCTTTGATTGGTAAGATCAGTGCAAAATAGAGTCAGCCATGGGCTCACGCCCGTCTCCAGTTTTCCAGACCTTCAGGCCACACACTCTGCGCCAAACATTACTGAATTCCCACAAACACAGCAAAGCACCAGATTGTTTAATCGGGCCTGAAAGGTAAATCATGGGTTCCAATCACACACAGCTTAGTAGTAGAACCATATTTGACAGAAATAAAAGAAGTAGTTTTGTGCAGTATCTGAAGGATGTCGCTATTGGTTGGATTGTTCACTGGCACCATCTTCTTCATCCCACCTACACCGCTCTTGCAGACCACGTGGAACTTCCTTCAGGTCCATTGGTTTCCATAAATATGCGTCAGTGGGTTTGGACAAGCAGTAAACTCTAGAGGGAGACTTGCATACAGTATGGAAGCAGGTCCTTCAGCCCAACACAACCATGTTGACCTAGCTGTCTGCCTGAATATGGCCCAGATCACCTTAAAGCTTTCCTATCCATGAGTTCATAGGAGTGTGGTGAGAATAGAATTGGGCTTAGCGCATATGGCCTTCAGATGGCTGGTGCTAATTTTGCGCAGCAGAGAGGGTCTCTATTTATTTTTTGATACTGAGATGAGTAGGCACTTCCCTTTGAGCCATGTTCCCTCAGCAAACCCCTAATGTAATCACGGGACAATTTACAATGACCAATCTGTGGAAGATAGCCGGAGCATGCAGAGAAGCACAAGTATTCACTGAAACATGCTGAGTCTCCTTACAGAATTGCGCTACAAACTCCAGAATGAACTCAGCTGTAATAGTGTCATACTGATCACTACACTACTGAGGTGCCTTTTCTGTGCAATAAGATTCAAAGTTTAATGCAAATTTATTATCAAAGGATGTATACCATATACAATACTGTGCAAAAAAATTAGGCACATTCATATAGCAAGGGAGATTAAGACTTCTGCACAGTACTCTATTTGTTAAGCAGGAGAAGACAGCAAGTTTGTAAATTTGGCAGGATCAAAGGATGTTGGGACTGGGGAAGGTGGAGCGCCGTGAGAGGGGTGTGGAACAGGTAGCAGAGAGGGAGTTCCAGGGCAGGGTGCAGTATGGATACAGACACACCTAGCCCTGAGACACCAGGCAAGGTCATTTGATTCCAAACAGTTGGTTTACTGATCATTACAAAATGTCTGTCTGGTGCTTCGTGCACACTCCACTCCCCCTACCCCTTTTCCCAACCATGATTCCCCTCTCCCTGGCTCATTCCACAACAGAGACCCATATCAGAATCAGGTTTATCATCACTCACATATGTCATGAATTTTTTTTTCTCTTTTTTGTTGCAGCAGTACAGTGCAACACTTAAAATTACTACAGTATGTGCAAATGCCTTAGTCACCAGGACTATATATCTAGTGTGTTCCTAAGACTTTGCATAGTTCTGTATGTTTTGTGGGTGCACTGAGGTCTGGAAGAATGTTTGGTTGTATATGTGTACAGTCAGATGTTTAAGACTTTTGCACAGTACAGTACAACTTGAGATTCAAGATCTTGTATTCACCACACAAAACCACGTATAACAAAGACCAACAAACATCGAACCTGCAAAAGAGGACAAATTGTGAAAATAATTCGAAACAAGTAAACAAATAATACCAGGAAAATTAGCGGCAAAGTCCTCGAAAGTGAGTCCATAGGCTGTGGGACTGTTCAAGCACTGGGGCGAGTGAAAATGGTCTGGAAGCCTAATTGCTTTAGGACAACATCTGCTCCCAAACTAGTAGCATGGGACCTAAGACCCCTGCACCTCCTGCCTGATGATAGTAGTGAGAAGAGAGGGGGTCTGGTCAAATGCAGACAGGTCCAAAGTGACACTCTGGTGTTATTATTATCCTTGTACATAATAAAGAAATTCAGTTCCCAGTGGGCAATGCGGGCGGTTGACCTGGAACCGAAAATGAAGTTGGTGAGCTGGTTGCATGCACTTAGTGTTGAGCTGAAGCCATTTCTGTAAATAAAAAGCTTTTACATTTAACCATGCTGTTTGTCTTTATTAAGAACAAATGCAGCATAGTGTCAGAAGTTGATGTGAGGTCTAAACACAGAGTAAATGAATAACCGCGTGCTGCTAGAAAGACATGTTAGTTCTGATGGAGAGTGACGGAGAGAAGCAGGCTAGGCCCGTGAGACAACAGAACATGTTGAGTCCCGAAGTTCACTGAGTTCATCAAGAAATTCAGGTGAGAAGCTGAAACATGGGTAACCTAAGTTCTCTCACACCTACGCAGTTTACTGGCAATCTAACAGATAACTGGAAATGCTTCAAACAGAGATTCAATATATATTTAGCAGCTAGGAGAGTGGGAGGGGCTGATGAAAAACTGAAAGTATCTATTTTTCCGCACCTAATTGGAGAAGATGCTTTGGACATCTTCAACAGTCTTCAAATTGACGAGACAGCTTTTACACTGGACACTCTGATAACAAAATTTGAGGAATATTTTGTCCCAAGTAAAAACATCATGCTTAAGGCCAATTTATACTTCTGTGTTGAATCTATGCCATAGCCACGTACCCTACGCTGTACTCTATGCCATAGCCTGACACACACCTCCCCAAAAATATAACTATGTGTCGCAGCAACGCAGACCACAACAACTGTGATTGGTCTGCTTGGTAGCATCGCATTTCCTCCTACGCATTTCCGGTTGCTTCTGAACGATGAAGCAAATCGTCAAATCTACCTGCTAACATCCAAAAATATTTGAAATGCATTTCCTTGTCCATGTCTCTCAGTGGCTGGACAAGCACAGAAAATTCCCCCTCCTTCTGCCTCAAATCCGTTCAATGGCCATACACACCATCTCCTCCGACGTCTTCTCTCTTTTCTGCGTTGCAGTAATTTCAATAAAAGTAACGCTTGTTCAGCATTTATTAGCTCCAACTCCAACATGATGCCCTCAGTTTCAGTCACCATTGTTTGAAGTACACAAAGAAACTCAACATGAAGAAACTCTACACAGTGGCACAGAAACCCACAGCCAACTAGCGTTTGGCAGTGAATTGCAGAGAGACTCAGATACACCAACACACAAGTATAAATGCTCACAACAGCTTAGGCCACTTGTATAGGCTAC
Organism: Hemitrygon akajei; assembly: GCF_048418815.1. Classification (NCBI taxonomy): domain Eukaryota; kingdom Metazoa; phylum Chordata; class Chondrichthyes; order Myliobatiformes; family Dasyatidae; genus Hemitrygon; species Hemitrygon akajei. The sequence continues at coordinate 34,218,739 of NC_133138.1, read as the reverse complement.
GGTGAAGAGCCTATGCAGAAGTATAAATCAGCCTTTAAGAGATATGATTTTTTCTCCCTATGACCAGAAACAAGGTGTTAGCTTTCACCTATATTTAGCTGAGCTTCTCACACTGAGTAAGCCCGATGAGTCTGGAAATTCGAGAGACTCAGTAGTCACAGACAGAATAGTTTGTGACATTCTGGATAATGTGTTCAGAGACGGACTGCTCCGTGAGAAAGATTTGACATAGGAAAAGGCTGTGTCGGGCTCAGGGCAGACACAACAGTGCATGCTGTGAAAACAGAGGGGCAGAGGACAAGGTGTTTCCCAAAGCAATGGCAAAGCAAAAAGGAAGACTCAATAGCAAATGCAGAAGTAGGCATATTACAAAGATGTGCCCTGCTTATGGAAAGCCCTACAATAACTGTGGGAAGAAGAATCATTTTGCAAAGTTCTGCAAAGCTGGGGCTGCCAAGAGAAAGGAGCACATGGTTGCTGAGGAAATGGAGGAAGTCTTTGTAGATTCATACAGACTATTGGTGCTGGTAAGACAGAATGGATTGTTCCAGTGATTACAAATAAGACAGTAATTCATTCAAGCTTGATGCCAGAGTTCAGGTTAATCTATTATCCATGGAAGATTATAAAACTCTCAAAGTAAAGAGCAATATTTACCCACTGAAGTTAAAAGTGACAGGCTATACTGCAAAAGAGAGCTGTATAGTGACCTTCAAGCACAAGGGACAGCACCTAAAAGCACAGCTACTGATTGTAGAAAAGTTTTCATAGTGGTTTCACAGACCAAATATGACCACACAACACGAATGGAAGAATACACAGACGTCTTTGAGGGGCTCAGATGCTTACCCAGTGCATACAAAATTCATATGGATGTAACAGTTTTCTGCTGCCCATGCATGCAAGAAAGTTCCGTTTGTACTTTGAGACAAACTTGAACAAGAATTGTATGCATGGAATGGATAAATTTCATACAGAAAACCGACGGTCCAATAGATTGGGCAAGCTCACTGATTATTGTTCAAAGGAAAAATGGAGCATTGTGGATACATCTAGACCCAAGAGATTTCAATAAAGCCATCAAGAGAGAGCATTTTAAATTGCCAACACAGGAGGAAATCATATCCCGGTTTGCAGGTGCCAAGTTGTTCAAAAAACTTGACTGTCACCTGGGATTTGGCAGAAGAAGCTTGATGAGGCAAGTTTGAGACTATGTATTCAGAACACACCACAGGGAAGATATCGCTTTCTTCATCTACCGTATGGGATTCAGTCCACACCAGAAGTCTACGATTTCTGAGGGGTCCACCAAGGGTGAACACGATGCACGACTGAGACAGGTGCTTGACTTGACCCAGAATGTCAATTTGAAATTAAATAAAGAAAAATGTGAGTTTGGTGTTAAGGCACTGACTTTCATAGGAGATGTCAAATCAGAAAGGGGGTGAAGCCTGACCCAGGAAAGGTGTCAGCAGTTGAAAACGTGGAGAGGTCCCAAAACAAGGAAGTGGTGAGAGGTTTCTTGGGCACGGTGACTTACCTGGCTTAGCTCATTCCTCAACTGTTGACTGTGTCAGCACCACTTAAGTTACTCTCTGAGCAGCAAAATGAGTGGATTTGGTCCCGTGAGCAAGGTGAGCGTTTCCAGATTGTGAAAAGAGTCCTAACTGAAAAGCCCGTGCTGAAGTTTTATGGTAAAGTATACAGGGATCTTGGCTGATGCGTCCTGATATGGCCTTGGAGCAGAACTACTGCAGCAGCATGATGATACATGGCAACCTGTGGCTTATGCATCAAAGGCTTCAACAAGTGTGGAAGCCAACTATGCACAAATGAAGAAAGAGCTTCTCACCAGCATATAGGCATGTGAAAATTTCCATCAGTATGTCTATGGATAAGTTTTTGAAATAGAGACAGACCATAAACCTCTGGTCTCAATTATGTCCAAACCACTGAACGACTGTCCCATGAGGATACAGCACAGGTTGATAAGGCTGCAGAATTATGACATGAAGGTAATCTACACACTGGGAAAATATATGTTTGCTGCTGATGTGCTATCTTGAGCAGTCAACAAGAATAGAGAGTTACCAGAGGATTAATGAAAATATACAGGCCAATGTTGACATGGTTCCCATCTCCTGATAGAACAGAGAAGATTAGAAAATCAGCAGGGACAGATGAAACAATGAAAGTACTCAAAGTGTAAACATAGAGGCAAGGAAATGATGTACTGGACAAGAATGACCAAGACATCAAGCAAATCACTGCTTCATGTGAAATATGCCTTACCCACAGACCAAAGCAGTAAGTAGTATCAGACAGTGATCCATAGTTTTCAAGCTGTGAATGTGAATCCATTGCCAGTGATTGGGGGTTTTGACATATAACTTCAAGCCCATCTCATCCAAAATCTAATGGGCTAGCAGAAAGTTCAGTCAAGTATTGAAGGACCTCATGGCCTTTCACCAGCCCAAATACTGATGCATTGACTCGTACGCACTAACCCTCTAGTTCACGAAAATCTGTTAATACCCTAATACAAGGTCAAATTGACTAAACTGAAAGAGAAAGAAAAATAGAAGCAGTATGATAACAAGACTGTGAAAAGCCTGCCAGTCCTGAAGCTTGGGGATAAAGTGCAAATCGGCATTCACAATTCTGGCACATGGTCCATGCAAGTGAAAGTAGCTCCACATTCTTATCATATCCAGATGGACCAAGGGGTACCTCTGAGATGGAACTGTTGGATTTATGGCCACAAACACCATAGCTGTGATATGTCACCTGTCGGTACACCAAAGGAGCCAGCAGATGTAAAAAATGAACGTGTTGATCAGAGTTCTCAGAAAGAAACTAATATTAACACAGCAAACGAAGGCAATACATCTATGGAAACAAATAACAGATGAGAAAGCATGGTCAAACCACTTCAGGGACTGATTGAAAGTTACTGAGTGAACACAGGACTGTATTTGTTCACTACAATTGAAGTTAATGTAAATATCTTTGGTGGAAAGGATTATGGTACCTCGCATGTTTATAAGGATGCAGTATTATGTTTATTTTTCTTTAAAGGGGGAAGATGAGTTATTATGTGTGTATATATTAAAGAACTTAATTTCCAAGTGGGCAATGCAGGAGGTTTACCTGGAACTGGAAAAGACATTTGTCAGCTGGTCACATGCACTCAGTGTAGAGCTGAAGCCATTTCTGTAAATAAAATGTTCTACCATTAAGTTTGTCTTTGTTAAAGGACTGGAGTGGGTTGTTATGTTTGTCCTTATCATGCTGAGTGTTAGAAGATCAAGAGCATTGGATGAAAGAACTTGATGAAAGGTCAACAAGTGGAAATGGTTGGGTTTCTCTTTCTAAACATATTGCCTGACCTACTGAGCATATTTTGTTTTGTTCCTGCCTGACCAGAATTTTCTGCTTTCATGTGTTTCACTGAGAGCGGCATTCTGTTTCTTGTTTCTTTTGAAAACTGGACCTTTTCATTTTCTCAGTCCAGGATCAGGCTGGCCTGTCTAGACTGAATAAATCAACAGAACCATACAGTATCACCTAATGTGTGTGAGGGCATAAAAGGTGACTGGATCCCTCGTGATAAGCTTTTGAAGGAGTCCAATTCCTTGGAAGTTTTAAAATGATCCCGTTAAATGTTAATTATTGATGTCTAGGCCTCAAGCCACAATGTCACCTGTTTACAGCCACCAGGAGAGAAGCATTGGAGCCAGTGTGTTCCACCGGGGGTAGTGTGGCACAGCATGCAGTCTGGAGTCCAGTGCTGCCCCCTCAAGTGTTCGCTCAGCAGAAGACAAACTCTGTTGCTGTTGACTGAAACTTTTGGCTGCATTCATTGCAATCACAACCTTGAGCTACTGTGTTGCCTGCTTATAGTCACCGAGAGAGGGGTTAGAGCTGGTGTGGTCCACCAAGGGAATTGTGGCCCAGTATCCAGGCTGGAGTTGGAAGAGCCCCCACCCAATGTTTGCTCAGAGAGGACAAGCTCTATTGTGGTTGACTGAAATTTCAATGGACTCAGATTTGGACAACATACGTGTATATATACATATTTTACGGGTGTCAGCAGACTTCAGTGGCATTGGAAGGCTTGAGTTTGGACTGTTTTATTGTGTGGCTGTAACTTTCTATCTTATACATGCTATGTGTGCTTTGTGCTGTGTATGAATATTGGTACTGTGTTTTCTACCTTGATCCCGTAGTAAGGCTGTCTGCTTTGGCTGTATTCATGAACCATGTATGATTGAATGGTGATTAAACTTGAATTGAACTGAATTCATTACAGCTGGAAGCAGCGAACAGAAGCTGGGATACCGAAAGGATCAGCAACACATTGGAGGTGAAGCAGGCCAGTGTTTCATCAGATAAGCAGCACGATACAGGCCTTTTGGCCCCTGATGTGGTTCCTGTTGTTGCATAAATATAGTCACTGGTGAAAATTACTGGTAGATACAAAGCAGCTTCTTTATTCAACAAAACAAAGTACAGATGGCATCATACGGAAACGCTTTCGGTCGAAAGGTCTGCTAGCCAGACATCAAAGCACAATTCCCTATTTACAATGTACGGACGATTCTTTCTTTGAAACTATATACAACCTTCACACCTCCTGATTCCCATCCACACCACAGACATCCAAATTAATTTTAATCAGCATTGTCTGGACTGGGATTCACAGCTTTTAAGAACCCATTGTTCAGAGCTGCACTCTAACTTAAATCCACAATACATATTCAAATGTGAACACTGGTAGCCACAGTCAATTGCTAAATGTATATGTTCTAAAGCCAAAAATTGCTCTAACACTGCCATCTTTTTAACTTACTTGAAGATTAATCTAACCCCTGTCTCCCTCGTAGCCCTCTGTTTTTCTTTCGTCCTAAGCGTTTCTGCATCTATGTCTATAACCAACATAGTCCGAGGGTATGCTTAAGGATTTAAAGTACATTTTTTATCAAGATCCGTATGAAGTATACAACCCTGAGATCTGTTTTCCCACAGGTGCCCATGAAACAAAGAAAACCAAGGAACCTATTTAAAGAAAAACATCAAACCCCCAATGCGCAACGAAGAACAAACCGCACAAACAGCAAGAAAAAAGTGAGCGAAGGACACAGAATACAAAACACAAAGTACAAAGACGTCAAAAGTCCAGGAATATGTGTTGGATGCAGCTCGCAAGTGCCACCATTGTATCTGCCTCTACCAACACATTCCATGCACTTGTCACTCTCTGTGTAAAAAACAAACTCTGATGTCCTTCCTGTATTTTCCTCCAATCACCTTAAAATGATGTCGCATCACATTAGCTATTACTGTTCTGGGAAAAAGTCTCTGGCTGTCCACTCACACTACATGCATTTTATCCTGTATATCTCTGTAAAGTCACCTCTCATCCATCCTCAGAAGTCAGGCTCTTTAATCCAAGCAGCCTTCCTAGCAAATCTTCTCTGCATCATCTCTAACGCTTCCACATCATTTCTATAATGAGGGGACCAAGACAACGAACTTGAAAAGTTAACTCTGTCCTTATGCTGAGCATGTCCAGCATTCCCTGGTATTATTTCGGATCTCTGATAATTGTAGAAATCTTCTGTTGAAAGAGGAAGGAAGGATATTACTTAGTTGGACTTTCAGAAAGCCGTTGACAAGGTGCTGCAATTGAGGCTGTTTAACAAGATAAGGCATTACAGGAAAGACAAGAGTATGGACAGAAGATTGTCTGACTGACAGGAGGCGAAAAGTAGGAATAAAGTTGGCCTATTCTGGTTGGCTGTTGGTGACAAGTCGTGTTCCACGGGGATCAGTATTTGGACCACTTCTTTTCACAATTTATGTCAATGGTTTGAAAGACAGCATGGATGGCTTTATGCCCAAGTTTGCAGATGATACAAAGCTAGGTAGAGGAGCAAGTAGTGTCGAAGAAGCAGGGAGTCTGCTGAAGGACTTAGACAGATTGGGGGAATGGGCAAAGAAGTGGCAGATGGAATATAGTATAGGGAAGTGTATGGTATGGTAAGGCATAGACTATTTTCTAAATGGGAAGAAAATTCAAAAAAATCAGAGGTGCAAAGGGACTTGGGAGTCCTTGTGCAGGATTCCCTAAAAGTTAATTTGCAAACTGAGTCAGTAGTAAGGATGATAAATTCAATGTTAATATTCATTTCAAGAGGACTAGAATGTAACAGCAAAAATGTAATCGTAAGGCTTTTATAAGGCATTGGTCAGACTGCATTTCGAATATTGTGAGGAGTTTTGAGCTCCTTGTCTAAGAAAGGATGTGCTGACATTGGAGAAATTTCAGAGGAGGTTCACAAAAATGATTCTGTAATAGAGGAAAGCAGACAACCCAGGGAAACCCAAACCCATGTGATAGGTGAAACCTCTATCAAATATCTATTCAATCTTCTATGAGTGCAACACTTTATTGTACCAACAATCAGTGATTAGCATTTAATTCCTGCTACTGTCTGTAAGGATTTTCGTAGTTCTCCCCGTGACCATGTGAGCTTCCTCCGGGTGCTCTGGTTTCCACTCACATTCCACAGATGGATAGTTAGGGTTAGTAAGATGGTGGCCTGACTTGTGGGCTGACCCCAGCACATCTTCAGACTGTGTTAGGCGTTGACGCAAATGATGCATTTCATAGTATGTTTCAATGTTATATTGTAAATATGACAAATAAAACTAATCCGTATAGAATCTTTCAGAAGAAATTATTAATTAAACCTAAAATTGTACATGATTTTTAGAAGTCATATAGAATTAGACAAAGAGAAAAGCAATGTCCATTTTAATTCAAGGTGATAATTTTATTGATAAATTCTAGCGAATAGGGTTGTGCAGGTTGATTCAAGAACCAAATGGTTGAAGGGACGTCACTGTTCCTGAACCTGGTTGTGTAGGATTTCAGCTGTTGGTACTTCCTATCTAAAAGTAGATGTAAGAAGATGGCATGGCCTAGATGGCAGTGATCATTGAAGATGATTAATGCCTTCTTGAGGAAGCACCTTGTGTAGATATTACTGATGGTGGGGAATGAAGTTCCCATGATGTTTTGGCCTGACTTGTTGCGTTCCTATATATAGTGGTGCATTTAGTAGATCTGCTGTCTCCAAACTTGACTGAGTCTGGTTTAATCCTGTATCCAGTGTGGTTTGTGTGGCATTTTCATACACTTTCACTGTGACCACAAAAAAGTTCAAAGATTAAACTAATTTTATTTTCGAAGTATGTATATGTCACCATATACTACTGTGAGATTCATTTTCTTGCCGACATTCACAGAAGGTACAAAGAAACACAACAGATTCAATAAAAAACTACACACATAAGTAGACAAGCAACCAATGTGCAAAAGAAGACAAACTTTACAGATACAAAAAAAACCAAATAATTAATAATTGAGTGCTAATATTGAAAATATGAGTTGGAAGTGTATCAATAGGTTGTGGAATCAATTTAGTATTGTGGCAACTGAAGTTATCCATGCTAGTTCAAGAGCCTGATGGTTGAAGGATAATAACTGTTTCTGACCTAAGGCTTCTGTACCTCCATCCCAATGGCAGCAATGAGAAGAGAGCATGGCTTGGATGGTTGGGATCCGAGATGATCGATGCTGCTTTCTTGTGGCAGCACTCCTCGGATGGATGGGTTTCACAAGCAAGAGAAAATCAGCAGATGCTGGAAATCCGAGCAACACACACAAAATCCTGGAGGAACTCAACAGGCCAGGCACCATCGATGAAAAGAAAAGTACAGTCAACCTTTCAGGACAAAACCCTTCAGCAGGACAGGAGAAAAAAGGCTGAGGAGTAGATTTAAAAGGTGGGCAGAGGGGAGAGAGAACCACCAGGTGATAGGGGAAAGCTGGAGGGGGAGGGATGAAATAAAGAGCTGGAAAGTTGTTTGGTGAAAGAGACAGAAGGCCATTGAAGAAAGATAAAGAGCAAATTGAGGTGATGGATGGGCAAGGAGATAAGCTGTGAGAGAGAAAAATGGGAAAGGAAATGGAGAAATGGTGAAGGGGCTGGTTTGAGGGGGCTTTACTAGAAGTTTGTGAAATCAATCTTCAAGCCATCAGGTTGGAGGTGTTGTTCCTCCACCCTAATCATGCCAATCTTCTAAAAATTGTTATAATTTCAGGTTTAATTGATGTTTTCTTGTGAAGGATTTTATAAAGATTAGTTTTATTTGTCATATTTACAATATAACATCGAAGCATTTGTGTCAATGCCTAACACAGTCCGAAGATGTGCTGGGGTCAGCTCGTAAGTCTGGCCATGATTCCGGTGCCACCATCTTACTAACACTAACTGTGCATCTTTGGAATGTGAGTGGAAACCAGAGCACCTGGAGGAAACCCACATGGTCATGGGGAGAACTTAGAAAATCCTTACAAACAGTAGCAGGAATTAAATCCTAATCACTGATTGTTGGCACTATAAAGTGTTGCACTAATAGAAGATTGGGTAGAGTTTGCTAGAGGTATACAAAATTATGAGGGGTAAAGATAGGGAAAATACAAGCAGCCTTTTTCCACTGAGGGTGGATGGGATGACAACTAGAGGTCATGGGTTAAGGGTAAAAGATGTCAAGTTCAAAAGGAAGCTTCTTTACTCAGAAGGTCATGAGAGTGTTGAATGAGCTGCCATTGCAAGTTCAATTTCAACATTTAAAAGAACCTTGGATTGGTACAGGAATGGTAGCATGCAGGTCGATTGGAATAGGCAGTTTAAATGGTTTAGCATGCACTGTTTCTGCGATGTACTTTTCTATGACTCTATGACTAACTGCTATGCTGCCATGCTACTCAACGTAAATGTTACGTACTTGTAATGGTGCTGTCGATAAGTTTTTCATTACTTCTGTGCACGTATAAATTGCGAGTCTCTGCGTTGATTGGGGTCAATCATAGATTTTGCTTCCTAGCTGTCTATTGATTTGCAAGCTAGTACTCAAGCCAGGGCAGTACAATATGGAGAGCAAGCTGTTGCCCATGCAACAGGCACCCCTCTCCATGAAGCTGATGACTTTAAATTAACAGCAGAGACCAAATTATATTTGGCAGCAGCAGCATCACAGGAGTTGCCAGTCAGCATTGAACTCAACGTATGACTACCTTAGGGACTCCAGCACTGGATATTTCCTCAGGGCTTACTCCCGAAGCCTGCCCCATGAGTGGGTATAGCAGCATGGTGGCAGAGATTTGAGATCAGAGTTTTCCTTCTCCTAGATGAGCATGGCTGACGAGCACTATCTGACCAAAGTGACTGGTTTTAAGGCACCATTAACCTAGCTTTGCCCCTTCTCCTGTCAGTAGAAATGGGTTCCACTGGGTTTAGTAGCTAAACCATATGTACAGGCCAGGAGGTGGACTTGGTTGGTTAATAAAAGCTATTTGAGATGCACAACATTAATAGGTAGTGAGAGCTTATCCTCACTACCACCAGCTATAGCAATCTTAAGGAACCATGTATTGTGCATCTGATGATAGTTTCAACATTTTCTTTGACTATGCCTTGTTCTGTTTAAAGTACCACAGTGGCTCATTGTGCTAAATACTCTCATTTTGTGAGGGTTTAGAACAAACAAGGTATAATGCCCAATGTTTTAGAATTAGATTCAAAATCACAATCAGAACGAGGTTTAATATGTTGTGATGTTTATTGTCTTTGTGGCAGCAGTAGAATGCAACATATTATAATAGAGAAAATGTAAATGACAGTAAGTATATATATAAAATACAAACGTTTGTAGTTAAATTAAATAAGTAGTGCAATCATAGAAATAAAAAAAAGTAGTGAGGTGGTATTCATGGGTTCAATGTCCATTCAGAAATCGGATGGCAGAGGGAAAGTGACCTAGATCGATAATGCATTAGAAGATATTCTCATAACATTTAAGAAGTATCCAGGCAAATATATGAACAGCCAAAGCAGAGAAGGCTATGTGCTGGTAACTAGGATTATCAGAGATTGGTACTGTTCAAGTTCAAGGTTAATTATCATTCAAATATACATGAATACAGTCAAATGAAACTGTGTTACTCTGGAGTCAACGTGCAAAACACATTACCAACAGTCATACACAGCACAAAGCACATACAGAACACATTTTCAGCAAGTATATAGCTATAGTCTATTTCCTGAGTGACGTGTCCTGTAAATAGATAGTACATAGGTGTTATCAGCAAGAACAAGCAGTTCTCAGCAGCCCACAGATGAGTCTATGCACGCATGCAATCTCACTGATTTCACTGATGAAACAATGGAGAGCAGCACCAATTGGAGGGACCAGCCTTGCAACCAGCATGGACGCCACTCTACACTGTCTCCTCTCCTGGACTGCTGCAACAAGCAAACCTGCGGCTTGAAGCCTAACCTTGCACCAACTGAGGCTCACAGTTCTCCTGCTATCTGCCTTGCCAATAAACAAAGGAAACAGAATTGCAGCTTTATATATTTTCAATGTCTAACAGGGTCTTGCGATTAGTCAGTATGGACTTGGTAGACCTGTTTCTGTTTTGTATGATTTGTGCCTTGGGGACATCTGTGTACCTAGCTAAGAAAGGAATATGAATTTCAATCATGTTAATATCACTCATTCTAAATTAACTGTCAGGGACAATTTGCTCTCTTTTCGGTGACTTCTATGAGTGAGTACAATTGTAAAACAGTCCTTCTTGATCAGCATCTTTGTACCTATGTAAACTATGTTTATGAGAGATGTTGGATCACACAATCTTGTAATGTTTTGTTTTCATTCATCTATGCATTTAGGGATTTGATGTCAAGTCCAGTATTCATTAACAATCCCTTAGTAAATCCTCAGGATGAGTGAAACATAAGGAATTGAAACAGGAGTCAGTCATTTGCCTCTGCCTATCACCTCCTAGCATTTATCATTACTTCACCCCTTTCCCAATCCAAATGCTCCCCGTCACCTGGATCCACCTCTCCTCCACACCTCCTGATACTGGCGATCTCCCCTCTGCACTTCAAATCCAGATGATGGGTCTTCACCCAAAGTGTCAACTTTCCATTTCCCTCCACAGATGCTGCCTGGCCTGATGAGTTCCACCAGCACTTTTAAGTTTGCTCTAGGTTCCACAGTCGAAAGTCCCTAGTGTCTCTGAGCTCTTCCAGCAGATTGATTTTTGCTCTGCAGTCTCTTATGTCTCCATTAGTTCTTTTTCTCATTTATTCTATTTTTAATAAGATGATGGCTGATTTTTCACAAACCTCATGTCATTTGAATACTTTGGTACCCAACTATACTCCCAGTGAATCCATTAATTGACACTGTGTCACCAAGTCTTCCTGTAAACTATGATGCCCATACTGATCAATAACTTACCAAACTCCACTTTAAATATACACAATGACTTAATCTTCCACAACCATCTGTGGCAAAGAATCCACAGATTCAGTACTCTCTGCTTAAAGAAATTCCTCCTCATCTCTGTTCCAAAGTGATGTTCCATTCTGAGGCTGTGCCCTTTGGTCCTAGACTCTCCCATGACTGGGAACATCCTCCCCACATCCACTCAATCTTGGTCTTTCACTATTCAGTTGCATAAAAAAAAATTCCTTGCTTTGGAACACCTGCAATTACAGGCCCAAAGCCATCAGGTGTTTTTCATATGTTAATGCTTTTATTCCCAGGATCAATTTCATCAACCTTTTCAGGTCCCACACATCATTTGTAAAAAATTGGAACTAAATCTGCTCACAATATACCAAATGTAGTCAGACTAATGCCTCATAAAGTTCTCCAAAAGCCAAACCCATTGGAGTAATGAAGATAAGGTACTATGCAAAAGTCTTAGCACATATAAATAGCTATGGTGTCTTAGACTTTTGTACAGTACTGCAGTAATTTTATGCATTGCACTGTACTGCTGCAGAAAAAAACTAATTTCATGATAAATGAGTGACAATAAATCTAAATATGATATGGATCTCTGTTATGGACTGAGAGTGAGAAGGGAGTAGGAAAAGGGGAATCATGGTTGGAAGAAGGGGAAGGGAGCAGGAAACACCAGAGAGACACTGTAATGATCAATGAACCTTGCCTGTGGTCTCAGGGTTTGGTGTGTCTGTAACCGTGCCACTCCCCATACATGACACTTCTTTGCTACCACCTGCTCCACACCTCCCTCATGGCGCTACACCCTCGCCGTTTCAAAAATCCTTTACTCCCCGCCAGATTTACAGTCTTGCTCTTCACTCTACCCTGACAAATACAGTACTGTGCAAAAGTCTTAGTCACCCTGGCTATATGTATGTGCCTAAGACTTCTGCACATTACTGAGGCTTCCACTACTGGGTGGCTTTACTGACAGCTCTCTCACACTCCTGGATAGCACAGATGGTAATCTAATACATTATAACTAATCTCACCTCTCTTCATCACGATGTATTCCCTTCTTCTTCTGTTAGAATTTATTTAAATCTTACATCCATCCCACAACATGGTGGAGTAAAAATCTTTGTGTTGTGACTCCATTGAAATCCATAGACATGTGAATTTAAAAGTCTAACGGCTTGTAGAAAGAAGCTGTCCCGTAGTCTGTTGGTCCTGGCTTTAATGCTGCAGAAGTGTTTGCCAGACAGAAACAGCTGAAACAGTTTATGGTTGGGGTGACTAGTGTCCCCGATGATCTTCCAGGCCTTCTTTCACCACTTGCTGCTATAAGTGTCCTCAATGGATAGAAGTTCACATCCACAGATATTCTGGGCTGTCCGTACCACTCTCCGCAGTGCCCAGCGATCAAGGTTGGTGCAGATCCATAGCACAGGCAAATCCCTTCCCCACTTATTTCCCTAGTCTCAGTCTGCATATAAGAATTGGCGCTGGGTTCTTCTCCAGTTCAGCCCATTATAATTTTTAAATTTTAAGAAAAATTATAGACCCTGATCTGGGTCATGTGAAGCCATGGGAGCAGGTCAAATGAGTGGTAGGTGCACATCACCAGTCCTGGTTATGAAACCACTGACACTAGGCAGACAATTCCTGAAGTGCATTCACAATGGCTAGCATCACCTACGGGCCCCTTGGATAACAGTAAGAGTCCATGCAATTAAAAAAAGGCTGGGAATCCTTGAACTAGGGGTGATGAATCTGTGGAGGCCAAGTCATTGGGAATATGCAAGCATATCGCAAGGTTTGCACACCATTTCAGTCTTCAAAGGGAAACACAGCAGTACAGACAACATCACTGACTCTCTCCCGGATTTGCTAAGTCCTTTATACGCTTGTTTTGAAGTCGCTAACACCAAATCCGCGAAGAGAGCTGCCAATGCAACCTGCACCTTGGTCATCTCAAGGCTGAGGTTCAAAGGTCATTCCAACATGTCAGTAGCCACAAGGCCGTGGAGCTGGACGGCATCTCAACGCAAGTACTCAAAGTGTGCGCCGCACAGCTGGCTGGTGTGTTTACAGATATTAGTAATCCCTCCCTCTACCCGTGTGTAGTGCCCTTCTGCATTAAAACATCCACCATTGTCCCTGTACCAAAGAAAAACAAAGGCAGCATGTCTGAACGATTGGCACCCTGTTGCACTCACCTCGATCATAAGCAAATGCTTTGAGAGGCTGGTCAGGGATTACATCTGCAGCTTGGACTGGACCCACTTTGGACCCCATAAAGTTCACCTCCAACACAACTGATCAGCAGATAATGTCATAGCCACAGCTCTACACACTGTCTTCACTCACCTGGAGAAGAGGGATGCATACGATAGAATGCTGTTCCTGGACTACAGTTCAGTATTCAATGCCATAACTCCCCCCCAGGCTCAACAGAAACTCAGAGACCTCGGCCTGCACCCCATCTTGTGCAGTTGAACCCTGGACTTCCTGTCAGATTGCCAGCTAGTGGTAAGTGTAACGCTCTGTAAATTTTCACTGCTAATGTAATGGTTTCTCTGTAGCAGCAATGTTTGGGCTATGACTAGAGATAACGGGGCTTTGGAAAGTGGGGACTGTCCAATGAGCAGGATGTTGTTCTTTCTTGTGTGTCTGGGAGCTGGGAATATGCGGTCTTTTTGCCAGGGACAGATGAGGAGAGAAGACGCGAATGGAGAGAGTTAGTAGACCACAGACAGCGCCGGGTCCGAAGGAGGAGGTCGATGGCGGATGAACAGCTTTATCAGTGAGCTCCAACCTTGTACATTAGACTGCTTCATGAGAATGGGCCCTTTTTCCTTTTTGTTTTCTTTACTAACCATATAGTCAAATTCAGAATTATAAAGTTCAATCGTTTAATCGCATATTGTGTACTGTTTGTTATTTCGTGATACTGATTGGTAACAGGTGACACATCACGCAGCATCCACCCAAACGAGATTTCTTAAGTTTGACTGGGCTGGGGGTGGTGCTATCATCCCCTATATTAAGCCGCTAGCTGAAGTGAGAGTTATAAAAGGATGGGCTTCCTCACCTCTGACCCTCAACACAGGAGCTCCCCAGGGTTGTGTCCTGAGCCCCCTCCTCTACTCCCTATACACCACGACTATGTTGCTACGCATAGGTCCCATCTTCTGATCAAAATAGCAGATGACAAGACATAGATAGGCCTTATTTCCAATAATAATGAGACAGCCTACAAAGGAGAAGTCAACTCCATGACACAGTGGTGCCAAGAAAACAACCTCTCCTGCAATGTAAAAAAAAAACAAAGGAGCTGATTGTGGAGGAGTGGAAACAAGCTAACTGCTATTGATGTCAATAGGACTGTAGTTGAGAGGATGAGTAGTTGCAAGTTCCTCGCTATAGACATCACTGAGGATCCCATCTGGACTGTACATACTGGCTGTGTGGTGAAAAAAGCACAACAGTCACCAGGATTGGTTCATTGATCATTACAGAGAGTCTCTCTGGTGTTGCCTGCTCCCTCCCCTCTCCCTTCCCCTTTTTCACCTCAGGCGGCTGAAAAAGTTCCTCAGGACTTTCTACAGGGGCACCATCAAAGCACCCTGACCGGGTGTGTCAGGAACTTTACTACACTTAAACACAAGGCACAGAGAGTGGTGTCGACAACCCAGCGCGTCTGTGCATGTGAACTTTCCTATAGAAGGACGTTTACAGCAGCAGCTGCATAAAAATGGCCCGGAGGATCATCAGGGGCTCCAGCCACCCCATTCACAAACTGTTTCAGCTGCTTCCATCTGGCAAACAGTACCGCAGCATTAAAGTCAGGACCAACAGGTTCTGGGACAGTTTTTCACCGGGCCGTCGAACTTACCAATACACATTGATCTGATTGTACATATATGTAGCCAAAGCAATTATGTATACAATTTTAGTGTTTGGGCAATACCCTCACATACTTACACTCCTCATTGCTTCTGCATTATGATGCAGAAGCAACAGAAAGATATTTACTCCCTTGGATGTAAGAAATCAAATAAACACACACACACACACACACACACACACACACACACACACACACACACACACACACACACACACACACACACACACACACACACACACACACACACACTTTATTTATTTATTTTTTCTTTATTTAGAAATACATCACAGAACAGGTTCTCTTGGCCCAAAAAGCCACACTGCCCAGCAAACCGCCCATTTAACAACAGCCTAATTACCAGACAATTTACATGACGAGTTACTCTACTAATTGGTTTACCCTTGGACTGTGGGAGGAAACCTATGAGGTCATGGGAAAAAGTATAAAGTCTTTACAGATGATGTCAGATTTCAACTTCAAATTCTGGAACGGCCTAAGCTGTAATAGTGCCGTGCTAACCACTACACTACTGTGGCGACTCGTTTTATGTGGAGGCTGCTCGATTCTTGAGTTGTAAGGGTGTCAAAAGTTATGGGTAGAAGGCAGAATGGGGTTGAAAAATGAGTCAGCCTTGATAGTACTGGTGGAGTAGCCTAATTGTGTTCTATGTCTTAGGCCATTCAGCCCATCAAACTTACTTCATCACTCCATCATGGCTGTTCCCAGAGTCTATCAAACCCCATAGCCTTCTCACCATAACTTTTGATGCCCTGGCCAATCAGGAAACTATCAATTTTCACTTTAAATATACCCACAGATTCACTATACTCTGGCTAAAAAAAATTCCTTCTTACCTCTTTTCTAAAGGGTCACCCTCAATTTTGAAGCTGTGCCCTCTAGTTCTGGATACCCCCACCAAAGGAAACTTCATCTCCACAGCTATCCTGTCTAGACCTTACAGCATTCAGTAGGTTTCAATAAGATCCACACACATTCTTCTAAATTCCAGTGAGTACAGGCCCAAAACTCCTTGTATGTTAATCCCTTCATTCCTGGAATTATCCTCATGAACCTCCTCTAGACTCTTTCCAATATTAACATATCCTTTCTGAGATCTGGGGCCCAAAACTGTCAACAACACTCCAAGTGCAGCCTGACCAGTGTTTTATAAAGCTTCAGTTTTATCTCCTTGTTTTTATATTCTGTTCCCCTTGAAATAAATGCTAACATTGCCTTTTCCTTCTTTACCATAGATTCAACCTGTAAATGAACGATTTGGAAGTCTTGTATGTGGACTCCCAAGTCGCTATGCATCTCTGATGTTTGAGTTTTCTACCATTTAGATAAGAGTCTGAACTTTTATTCCTTTTACCAAAATGCATTATCATAAATACTATATTCTTTCTGCCACTCTATTGCCCATTCTTCCAATTTGTCTAAGGCCTTCTGCAATCGGATTGCTTCCTCAGCACTACCCTCCCATCCACCAATCTTCGTATCATCTGCAAACTTTGCACAAAGCCATCTAGATCATTGGCAAACTATGTGAAAAGTAGCAGTCTCAATACTGATGATTAGCATTAGTCACAGGCAACCAACTATAAACGTCCCCCTTTATTCCCACCCGCTGCCTCCTGCCTGTCAGCCATACCTCTATCCATGCTTGTATCTGCCCTTGTATAAAACTCCCATGCCTCTGTAATTCCCTTTAGTCCATTGCAATACTGATACATCTGACTTCTGCTACTCCATCTCTAACTGCAGTATGAATTCAATTGTGTTTCCTAAGAGTTCCTTTACTGTTAGCTCACAAGTAAAATCTAGATTATTATACAACACCAAAAATAAGATAGCCTTTCCCAAGTTGGCTCAAGTACAAGCTGCTCTAAAAAGTGATATTATAGGCATTCAACAAGTTCCCTCACTTGCAAACTGACACCAACATGATTTTCCCAATCTCTTTGCATATTTAAGTCCCCCATTACAATTGTGACATTACCCATATTACATGACCTTTCCAGCTCCCTTCGCAATATCAACCCACGCCTATATAAGATTCCCATGATGTTTTTTTCACCCTTGAGGTTTCTTAACTCCACCCACAAAGATTCATCATTCTCTGACCCTATGGCACCACTTTCTAAAGATGTAATTCCATCTCTTGTTGTCTATGCCTTTCTGCCTGTCCTTTTGATACAAAATATATCCTTTGATGTTAAGCTTCCAACTATGACCTTCGTCAGACTGACGCAGTCAATGTCATACTGACCAATCTGTATTTATGCTACAAATTCATCCTCCTTATTCCCAGTACTATATGTATTTAAATACAACATCTTCAATCCTGCATTCTTCGCTCTTTTGAATTTTGCCTCTGTGGAACAATTTAACTCTTTGCACTGTCTGCATTTTAACCAATCATTGGCTTGTCCTTCCTTACATTCATTTTACACCCATAACCTACTTATAAACTTGCTAGCTCATCCTCAACTCTATCATACTGGTTCCCATCCCCCTGCCATATTATTTTAAACCACTCCCAACAGCTTCAGCAAACCTATCCTCAAGGATATTGTTCCCCATGGATTCAAGTGCATCCCAACCTTTTTGAACACTGGTCCCGTAGACATACCTGCTATTCTTTCAAGAGTTCTACCCACTATTCTTTCAAGAGTTAAATAAGAAAAAGAAATAAACTTACCTACTTACCTCGCCTCTGCCTGGCTCAGGACTCAGAGCACTCAAACGATGACTGCTCCACTAGACGGTACCTCTCTTTTATGGCTTTTTCAAGCTGTGCTCCAGACCTGCGCAGGAATACTTCTACTATGTCTGCACTACTGTCCAGTCAAAGTAGTTTAATTGTCTAACCCTCCAGGGGTGACCTTACCAGAGTTTTAGAAAGCTGCAAGATAATTTCAGTAAATAAAACTCAGTTTTAGAATCACCAAATAAAATCGCCTTTAATAGCTACCAGCACTATCCCTCCACTTACTATGAGGCAACTTTGTCAGAACTACTTGACATGCAGTTCTATTTTCTAGTGGTACCCAGTGAGAGACATCAAACACAGACCCCTTCTCAGACTGGAACAAAACAAGGCCATTTCTAATAAAAGACTGCAAATAGTTCATGTTTTTTTTTACACCTAACCATTTTTTTGATTTAAGGATGGAATTTGCTGTCAGTGATGAGCTGAAATTGTCACATCTCCTCCCACCCTATCTCTACAAAGGTTAATGTCTAAGAGTCGCAGATCACAGAAAATCTGGATTCAATGCAATTCTCTGGATCGATTCCTGTATCAGGATATGTTGCCATTTGAGGAGAGATTATATGAGATCGGTTTTCATTTAAAGTGAGCTACAACCAAAGTTCAAAGTTTCATGATAAGTACCTGTCGTAGAACTGAGATAGCAATTTCCTCACTTGTACCCAGCTGGAAAGAGTTTATTCACCACATACGCCAGGGAAGCACTAGATCCATTTTTTTAAAAATTTCCTCACTGCTTGGAAATCTCTACTCCTGACTGATGAAGATGCCCAGACAATGCAGGTACTCAAGTATGAAAGATTTGTTTTAATATTTTGGGAATTAAGGGATATATGATGACCAGACAGTAATATTGATTTGAAGTCCAGGAACAAATCTTTAGTGGTGGAGCAGGCTTGATGAGTCATAATTTGCTTTTAGTACTTGATGACATTCAGATGAGATTGGCTAATACAAAATGGATTGGTGATCAATGCAGTTTTGATCACTGAGATTCATTCTACACCTACTAAAACATTGAAGGAATCTAAATTCAAATGAGAATTGAATACACTGTGTCTGACATTACTAAACACATTCTGAAACTTCATTTTAGATTACAAGAAAGACTAACGCTTGTTGCCAGAGGCCATCGATTTGGAGAAGAAGATACTTTAGCTTTTATTTCTTTGATAGCCCTTGAGATCTGGAGGGCAACTAACGCAATTTAAACATGGGCAGCTGTTAGCTCTTCAAGATCATATTGTGTCCGGAATCACCTTGAGTCACTTAAATATCTATCAATGGCAAAGAGCATTAGCCTCTCCTGCTGAGAACGGCGAATTACATAGAATGAAATATTCAGAACAGGATCAAGGCATTCAGTCTAACTAGCAAGAATCAACTTTATTTTCCAGCAACCTTCTCACTGTTGACTTGTAGTGACTCAACTAGTACAGAGGATGCAAGCTAACAATAATGTAACTCTACAATGCATGGGGATTAATGATGAAAGGGCCATTTTCTATTAATAAACACATCTAGAGTAAATGTGCTTCGGGTAAACACAAAACATACAAATTTGAATATTCCTTTAAGGTGAAGTAGAGGTATTACTTGTCTGAATACTAACATACCCATGCAAATGAACTGTTAGCCAGGAAGCAGTAATGTAACTCACACTAGTATAGGCTTAGATTAAAGTTGTATTGACAAAATATATTAAACTAGAACAAACACAATAAAGTAAAAGGCCCATTACACATATATTAATTAGCTTATTTTGGCACATAATCTTTGGAGCTCAGAGTTGTGTAATCAATCTGGTTTTCTTTATTTCATTTACTCATGGTACCGAACAATTCTGCCTGCAAAACCCAGTCCAAATGAAGCATAAGTGAACAACCAGATAATGTCTAAAGCGTCAAACTTTCTCCAAGGTTGTTTGATAACTAGCTGATTAAAAGTTATCTGCATATTCTCCGTGTGAGCAGTGACTGTGTGAGGATTCTCTAACTGCAGAATCTGTCCTTGCAAATGAGTTCACCTTAGCTGCCCGTTTCCATTTTCCTTCTTTCTCCTTCTCCAAAACTCTGGCACACCCTCCAAAAAATAGCTACCCTGATCCCCCTAGAATGGTCCAGGGCATCTTAACGGTCAAATGTTAACAAGACAAATCTTCTTGGCAAATTCAATAAGCATAACTTAAGCAGCAACTGAATTACTCAATTGTATAATATAATTAAAGAACACATTGAATTTTGAAAAAAATCTGCAGAAAATAAAGTACTCAACAGCATAACTGTATTAATTACATAAAGCATGGTCTTAAACCAGGGTATTAAACATGTATTAGAAATTTGCTGTCATCATTGGTCATAGTGTGACATGCAACAGAAAGTAATACATTCAGCAATGATAAATAATACAGAATTATATTGAAAATAAAATTGGAGGTTAAAGGATGGATATGGAAGGAATATACATAAATGCATAAATATATGCAAGCATTTATAGTGTAAATAGCATTATAAAAATGGTTTGAAATGTTTACAATGCAGTCCAGAGGCCATGTTAATACATAGAGGGGGGTGGGGGTGAACTAGAACGGTTGATCAGATTAACTACCTGGGGGAAGAAACTTTTAAGACTTTGAGTTTAATAAAGAACCAGAATCAGAATCAGAATCAGGTTTATTATCACTGGCATATGATGTGAAATTTGTTAACTTAGCAGCAGCAGTTCAATGCAATACATAATCTAGCGGAGAAAAAAAATTAAAAATAATAATAAATAAGCCAGTAAATCATTTACATATATTGAATAGATTTTAGAAAATGTGCAAAAACAGAAATAATGTATACTTTAAAAAAAAGTGAGGTAGTGTCCAAAGCTTCAATGTCCATTTAGGAATTGGATGGCGGAGAGGAAGAAGCTGTTCCTGAATCACTGAGAGTGTGCTTTCAGGCTTCTGTACCTTCTACCTGATGGTAACAGTGAGAAAAGGGAATGCCCTGGGTGCTGAAGGTCCTTAATAATGCATGCTGCCGCTCTGAGACACCACTCCCTAAAGATGACCTGGGTACTTTGTAGGCTAGTACCCAAGATGGAGCTGATTAGATTTACAACCTTCTGCAGCTTCTTTCAGTCCTGTGCAGTAGCCCCTCCAAACCAGACAGTGATGCAGCCTGTCAGAATGCTCTCCATGGTACAACTATAGAAGTTTTTGAGTGTATTTGTTGACATGCCAAATCTCTTCAAACTCCTAATATAGTCGTTGTCTTGCCTTCTTTATAACTACATCAATATGTTGGGACCAGGTTAGATCCTCAGAGATCTTGACACCTAGGAACTTGAAGCTGCTCACTCTCTCCACTTCTGATCCCTCTATGAGGATTGGTATCTGTTCCTTAGCTTTACCCTTCCTGAAGTCCACAATCAGCTCTTTCGTCTTACTGACATTGAGTGCCAGGTTGTTGCTGTGGGACCACTCTACTAATTGGCATATCTTACTCCTGTACACCATCTCTTCACTATCAGAGATTCTACCAACAATGGTTGTATTGTCAGCAAGTTTATAGATAGTATTTGAGCCTTGCCTAGCCACACAGTCATGTGTATATGAAGAGTAGAGCAGTAGACTAAGCACACACCCCTGAGTTGCACCAGTGTTGATCGTCAGCGAGGAGGATATGTTAGCACCAATCCACACAGATTGTGGTCTTCCTGTTCGGAAGTTGAGGCTCCAATTGCAGAGGGAGGTACAGAGGCCCAGGTTCTGCAACACACTCAGTAGCTACTTTATTAGGTACATCTGTATACCTTCTCATTAATGTAAATTTCTAATCAGTTAATCATTCTGCAGCAAATCAATGCATAAAAGTATGTAGACATAGTCAAGAGGTTCAGTTGTAGTTCGACCAAATATCAGAATGATGAAGAAATGTGATTTAAGTGACTTTGACTGTGGAGTAATTGTTGGTACCAGATGGGGTGGTTTGAGTAGGAGGCTGACCTCCTGGGATTTTCACACACAGCAGTCTCCAGAGTTTACAGACAGTGATGCAAAGCACCAAAAAAATGTAGTGAGCTGCAGTTCTATGAGTGAAAATGCCTTGTTAATGAAGAAAGTCAGTGAAGAATGGCCAGACTGGTTGAAGCTGACAGGAAGGTGACTGTAACTCAGATAAGCACACGTTACAGCAATGATAGGCAGAGGAACACACACATGTCGAACCTTGAAGTGGATGGGCTGCACCAGCAGAAGATCACAAACATATACTCAACGGCCACTTTATTAGGTATAGGAGATACCTAATAAAGTGGCCACAGAGTGTATAATCATATTTACTTATTTAATTATTGAGCTACAGCACAGAACAGGCCACCCCCCCAATCCCGCCCTTCGAGCCATGCTGCCCAGCAACCCCCAGTTTAACACCAGCCAAATCACAGGACAATTTGTGATGACCAAATAACTTACCAGTACTTCCTCTGGTAACTGGAGCACCCAGAGAAAACATACATTCCACAGGGAAAATGTACAGACTCCTTACAGATGATGCCGGAACTGATCTCTGAACTCTGATACCCTGAGCTGCAATAGCATTGCGCTAACCACAACCCTACCATGGTGTCCATCCGAAACGTCTCCAGTTTTATTTTATTTTCAATTGTCCTAGCACCCAATGCATTTTTTCTCCTTGTATATCCAACTTGTTTACCCCTCTTTCCAATGCAAGGAAGGCACGTACACTAAGAAGGCTGTTGTTATTCTTACATGGAAAAACATCTCCTTTCACTCCACTCTCTAAAATCAAAGCTGTAGCATTAGGAATCTGGAAAGGTCCAAGTGATGACAACCTTCTTGTCAGATCTGTGAAATGATTCACGTTCTGCAGCTTCAGAATCCGAATCAGGTTTATTATTACTGACATATGCTGTGGAAAGTGTTGTTTTACCACAGCAATGCGGTACAATACATAAATATACTTGAAGTTACAATCAGAAATATAAAAAATAAATTGACCAAAAAGAGATGAAAATAGTGAGGTAGTGTTCATGGGTTGATGGACTGTTCAAAAACCTGATTGCAGAGGAGAAGAAGCAGTTTCTAAAATGTTGAGTGTGTGTCTGTTAGTCCTGCTCCTCCTACCGGATAGTAACAATGAAAAGACATTATGTCCTGGATGTTGTGGGTCCTTAATGATGGATGCCACCTTTTTAAGGCATCAGATTTTATGGATGCCTTTGATGGTTGGAAGGCTAGTGCTGACTGAATTTACAATCTTCTGCAGCTTTTTCTGATGCTGTGCATTGGAGCCTCCATACCAGATGGTGATGCAACCAGTTAGAATGCTGTACGTTAGGAAAAATTTGCTAGAGTCTTTACAGACACACCACACCTCCTCAAACACATTTTGAAATATACAAAGTGTAGATTTTGGCATGCCTTCTTTGTAATTGTGTCAATAAGTTGGACCCAGGATAGATCTTCAGAGATGTTGACACCACGGACTTTGACAACCTTCTTCCACTGCTGACCCCTCAATGACCCCTGGTGTGTGTTTTCCCGAATTCTCCTTTCTGAAGTCCCTTCTTTTATCCTTTATTCTGATAGATCAGTAAAGAATCCTGAATTCAAAATTTCCATCAACTGTGGTACCAATATCCAACCTGCTCCCATCTTCACAAAGCACATATCTGATTCTTCCTCTCCCTTCCTCAACTCCAACTCCATTACCTCAGTTTCCAGGGATTACATTAAATTCACCATTGCTCTACCCCCAATATCTCTAAAAGAGAAAGATTTCTGATTAAAGTTATTGATGTGTAACTTTCACTCTGGTTCTCCCTCTGCAGTAACTGTATGATTTGCTGAGTATTTCCAGCAAATTTTATTTTGTTCATGTACTGTTGATGTTGGTGCCAATCCCTCCTGTCAGCCGGTGGATAGGAGGTATATTTGCGGAATGTAGATTCCACATGTTGAAGCTGCTCCTATAGTGCTTTGTCATACTCTGCTAAGCCTTCACAGTGTAGCCACAGTTTGGGTCCCAGTGTGCACATTTTATTTAGAGATACAATGCAAAACAGACCCATCAGGCCTAATGAGGTGCACTGCCCAGCAACCCCTATTTAACCTGAGCCTAATTGCAGAAGAATTTACAACGACCGGTTAATCTACTAACTGGTATGTCTTTGGAATGTGGGAAGAAACCACCGAAAACCACACGGTTCAGAGGGAGGATGTTTTGAGACAGTGTTGGAATTGAACTGCCAGCTCTGATGCCCAGAGCAGTAACATAGAAACATAGAAAACCTACAGCACAATACAGGCCCTTCAGCCCACAAAGTTCTGCCGAACATGTCCCTACCTTAGAAATTACTAGGCTTACCTATAGCCCTCTATTTTACTAAGCTCCATGTACCTCTCTTAAAGTCTCTTAAAAGTCCCTATCGTATCCGCCTCCACCACCGTTGCACTGCAGCTCATTCCACGCACTCACCACTCTCTGAGTAAAGAACTTACCCCTGACATCTCCTCTGTACCTACTCCCCAGCACCTTAAACCTGTGTCCTCTTGTGGCAACCATTTCAGCCCTGGGAAAAAGCCTTTGACTATCCACACGATCAATGCCTCTCATCATCTTCTACACCTTTATCAGGTCACTTCTCATCCTCCATCACTCCCAGGAGAAAAGGCCGAGTTCACTCAACCTGTTCTCATGAGGCGTGCTCCCCAATCCAGGCAACATCCTGGTAAATCTCCTCTGCATTATTTCTATGGTTTCCACATCCTTCCTGCGGTGAAGTGACCAGAACTGAGCACAGTACTCCAATGGGGTCTGACCAGGGTCCACTATAGCTGCAACATTACCTCTCGGCTCCTAAATTCAATTCCATGATTGATGAAGGCTGATACACCATATACCTTCTTAACCACAGAGTCAACCTGCACAGCTGCTTTGAGCGTCCTATGGAGTCGGACCCCAGGATCCCTCTGATCCTCCATACTGCCAAGAGTTTTACCATTAATACTATAACCTGCCATCATATTTGACCTAACAAAATGAAAAATAGTAATAGTCTTGTACTAACTGCTACTTTGGTGGTGCAAATCTGAGGACTCAGGACTGGTTCCAGTGGCCTATCCCCAACAAAATCCTGGAAATATGAATCACAATGTGTTTGATCTCATTCTTTGCCCTTTAAGCTTATATGTAACCCCAGTTCCGTCAGCCCTTACACGTAGATGCTCATCAAATGCCTTTAGAGACTCAGAAAATACTATATCTATCAGTGCCACCTCAGCTATGTAGGCAGTTTTATTTAATTAAAAATATGACAACATTTGTTGAAAATGATTTTCTCTTCATAAATTCTATGTTGACTCTGCTTAATAAAATTATGATGGTTGGATTAGATGTAGAATTGCTATTTTTTCTAGTGTTTTCTTTTGCTTGTTTATATTTTTATAAAATCTCCTATACATATGATGGTTCAGTAAATCCTACAGTAATTGTAGTATAGCTGATTCTGTATTTTTCTGGAAGTGCTTGAGTTTTTTTCTGCAGAACACCTGAATCTGGCTATTTTAGAGGTTAATTGCTATCAACAGAATTTTTTTTTCCATCAAGGAGGAGATGCAGGAGCCAGAATACATTCACTCAACATTTTGTGAACAGCCTTTTCCCTTCTGTCAATCTGATTTCAAATAGACAATGAACCCATATACACTACACTGGTTGGATTACTACACTGCAAATTCTCTTCCAAGGATGCCTACCCTGAAGAAATTCAAATCTTCCCTTTGACATTTTTTTAAAAGCTCCTCTCCCCACCTTTTAAATCTACTCCTTATCTTTTATTTTCCAGTCCTGATGAAAGGTCTGGACCTGAAATGTCAACTGTACTTTTTTTTCCAAAGATGCTGCCTGGCCTCCTGGGTTCCTCCAATATTTTGTGTGTGTTACGCTACGTCACTTTTTTTCCTTTATTTAATCTGTTTTTGCATTTGCAGTTTTTAATATTATTATACATTGCACTGTATTTCTGCCACAAGGTAACAAGTTTCATAATACCGTATATGCCAGTGATATTAAACCTGATAACGATTCTAATCCTGTTCACTGGAATTTTGTCTATCACTTGTCTGAGGCTGAGATGACCATGCCTTCTTCTTTGTTCATTCTTTGTTCCTGTATCTCTTAATAAAACAGTCATAACCACCAAGTTTTATTCCTCATTCTTGACCTTGGAAGAACATTGGATCAATATCACTGGTTTCAATAATGCTCTGAAGAATCCTGTTTCCATAGCTTTAACAATAGATACCCTGTGGCTCCATCATCACCAATGAAATGACCGGTTCTGGAGCACATTTTGGAAGTATAGAGAAGAGGCAAACAGAATCACAGCATTTATTAGGCTCTATTCCATTTTTTAAACAGTACTTTCACTCTCTGACATTTAAATGAATTAAAGTTCCTTCTTGCCTTTGGATTTCTGGTTCCCTTTCACTTCAGCTACATTATTGTTTTCTGTTTTGTGAACACAGAATGTAGAAAATAGAACTGCATAGTACAGGCCCTTCAGGCCATGATGTTGTGACGACCTTTTAACCAAGATGAATTAAATTGTTTTCAAAACTGTAGCACCAATCTTACTCAGAAAACTCAAAGCTTGGATGGACAACTTATTCTCTGTCCTAAATATTCAGTCCGTTCATCTTTGCTGCAGAATATTGGCAGTATGCTTTGTTCACAAAATGTTTTGTAATTCATCGCCCGATGTTCTCAAAGACTGCAATCTCTACTGCTAAGAAAGACAAGGATAGCAGGGAAAACCACCATTTGGAGCTTCTCTTCCCAGCTGCCCACATCTTTCCAACATGGAAATATGTTCCTTTAGCATTGCTGGGTCTAAATTCTTGAACTCCCTCTTGTTGAAATGGGATGTAGAATTATTTTATTTTTCCTTCTCTCTACCATTTCCACTTCATCTTTCCTCTTACCCCCCTCCCCTCATTGCATATCACCTCCCTCTGATGCCACCTCCTCCTTCCTTTTCCCCCATGGTCCACTTTTATCTCCTTTCATATTCCTCCTTCTCCAACCCTTTACCTTTTCCACTTATCACCTCCTGGCTTCTCACTTCATCCCCTTCCTCCACCTAGTCACCTTCTCCCACATCTATTCTCACCTGCAAGCCTGTACTCCTTCACCTGCCCCCCCCCTTCTCCCCACCACCACCTTATTCTGGCTTCTTCCCCTTCCTTTTCAGTCAGGAAGGGTTTTGATTGGAAATGTCGACTATTTATTTCTCTCCGTAGCATGCCTGATCTGCTGAGTTCCTCCAGCATTTTGTGTGTGGTTCTCTGGATTTCCAACATTTGCAGAATCTCCTGTGTTTGTTATTTTTCTTGCAGCTTATTACTTTTCAGTAGCGGATGTCACGTCACTCGAGTCTGGTTATTTTATAGTTTAATTGTTATCAGTGGAATTTTTGTTTATCTCCAGTCTGTTGATGAGAAGATCACGATTACATTTTCCTTTTGTTACGAATGTGACACAACTCTGAGGGGCCGAAGGGTACAAAGTCGCCCCCTCCTTTATGAGAATCGCAAGATCGCTATTAATTCGGGTCTGGGACCCAGGAAATGAGACGGAGACGTCCAGAATACACAAGGTTTGGAATGTGTCCTGACCTCAGCGAAACGGAACCACTGATAATGGCCATTGTCTCTTGGAGAAGGAATTGTGTATTGAGTACTGGACTATTCATTGAAACCTCTCAGGGGACAACCAGAGTGGGCTGGTTGAGGGATTACATCATCCCAACCTGATTGACTTCTGAGACCCCGTGAGTAAGGATAAAAGAGGGACTGGGGAACAACCCCTTTAGACGCACCAGGAGAAACGCTAGAGATCCCGTGACAGCGTTTAATAGTGACAGCCGGTGAGGGGTCGTGTGCGACCTCCCTTGCCAGGGTGGTGGGCTCATCACGGAAGAACGGTTTAGCTAAAGGAGAGGCCACAAGGGAAAGGCCACGACAACGAGACTCCTGACGGATCGAAATCATAAAAGGAAAGTCGGCAAGTTTTTCTCCCAAATCCCTCTCTCTCTCCAACCATTGCAAACCCAGCGGTCCCCAAAGGCTGCAGCCTGCATGAACTGAGTGAACTTTATATTTCCATTGGACAATACGTTATCCCCTAGACAACGATAGAGCTTATTTCTTATTGATTATTATTATACCCGCACTTTTAGATTTAGTATTGATGATGTATATTATCTGTATATTTGCATTGATATTATTTTTGTGTATTTTTACTAATAAATACTGTTAAAAATAGTATCATCAGACTTCAATGGACATCTCCATCTTTGCTGGTAAGTGACCCAGTTACAGGGTTCGTAACACTTTGTTCTCCTCTTTCTTGCTTATTTCCGCTCTTGGAATACATAATAAAATGATCTTTAGCTACAAGTTTTATGCCTAGTTGTTGTCTTTCAAAGAACATTTGGATTACCAAAACATCAGAATCCAACACTAGTGGTAGAGGCTGATATGACATAGAAAGTTATATATGCAGAGAATGGAGATATATGGGCCATGTGCAGACAGAAGAGATCAGTTGTCATTAGTTAATTTGTACAGTGCAAGAGTGTGGCCTGAAGGGCCTGTTTCTTCTACTTCATTGTTCAATGTTCTAACAACACTGTGGGATTACCTCAGAAAGGTAATAAGTACTGAAAAGTCTTGCCCTCTCCAGTATAGCTGCAGTTTAACAAGTGGCTCATTACTACCTTCCCGAGGGCAACTGAGAGTGGAAAAGAAGTGATGGCTTCACCATTGAAACCTATGCTCGACAAATGAAAAGATAGACTGGTCCCACACTTCCTTCAACCACCCCAGATGAACTCGTTAGCCAGGGTTCAGCATTCTCTTGAGGCAGTGATGACAAAGTTAAACTCTTAGCTATCTCCAAAATCTGAAGAACAAAATCCCCTCAAACATTGCTCTAAGACAGTTCAAACTGGAACTATCTGAGTCCTGATTTCTGATTTATTGACAAAGAGGTCCAAAAGTTATTACCCTTCAACCATCAGGCTCCTGAGCTAGCATGGATAACTTCACTCAATTCAATTCTAAAAAGAATTTTTTCCTTTTGACGACCCTGACCTGGAGTTATACCCTGACTTTGGTTCTTTGCGGGAATGGGACCCGCTCTCAGGGCCTCATATCCGGCCGCTTTTTGATATCCCAAGGACGCGGCCTGAAGACTAGCGCACCTTCAGGGTGCCAGATGTTCATGGCTCTGGAGACGGGCTGATTCTAGGCTGGTGCCCCTGACTGAGGCATTGCAGGAGAACATGGAACATCAGGAGCAGTGGGTTAGCTGCCGTGGGCTGTCTGTCCAAAGACCTGAGCCTATCTGGGGCCGATTCTCTGGGCGCAGAGCTCCAAAAAATCGACACAACAGACTTTTAACATCATAAATCAGGGAGCTGTTTGTTATGTCTTCCCTCTTGCTGTGAGACGGAGACACCTCTTTTACCCTCATTAGGGAGAGAGTGAGCCTGTGGTATGTCGAAATCCCGGATGAACGAGTAGACTTTGGAGCACTGCAAGTCTATGTCTTTATTGACGCTTTGCTACATGCTTGAGTGCTCAGTGGAGGGCGCCGATGATTTTTCTGAAGGTGGAAGGTGGGGGGGGGGTCATTGCCTTATGCATGGGAGGGGGAATCTGGAGGGGTCTTTGTGATTTTAACATTTAACTGTCATTCATTCTTTGGGGCACTCCTCTGTTTTTGTAGATGTTTGCAAAGAAAAAGAATTTCAGGATGTATATTGTCTCTCTAACATTAAATGTACCTATTGAAACCTACAGTATGGGCTAATTTTGAAGGACTCTACAATTCATGCACTCAGTGTTGTTTCTTTAATGGTTTATTGTTTTTTATTACACAGTTTGTCTTCTTTTGCTCATTGGTTGTTTGTCAGTTTCCGTTTTTGAGTATTTTTGATTTTCTTCATTGTGAATGCCTGCAAGAAAATGAATCTCAGGGTAAAACAGTATACTTCAAAAATCTTAGGTACCCCAGATTTTTTAAATATGGTTTCAGATGGTATAGCCTGCACAGGGCTCTGATCTCAGCGTCACTGAGACTGTCTGAGATTATGTGGAGAGGCAGAAGCAAGCAAGATGGCCAAAGTCTGCAGAAGAACTGTGGCAAGTTCTTCAAGGTGCATGAAACAACATACCAGCTGATTTTCTTATAAAATTGCACAGCAGTGTTCTGAAGAGAACTGATGCAGTTTCAAAGGCAAAGGGTGGTCACATCAAACATTGATTCCATTGATTTTGTTACTGTTTACTGCTTTTGATAGTTTTTTTGATATTTAGAAACATTTCATTTCGTTATTTTGAAAGCATCTTTGCTTTAGGGAATTCTTTTACATGTGCCTAAGACTTTTACACAGTTCGGTACATATTTATATAGTACACAGTATATACTTTGATAACAAATTTACTATGAACCTTGAAGTTACTAAGGAAATCATTTTTTAGTACTGAGTTCCAATGCAGAACTCCATTTTTATGAATTAGAGGCATCCAAGAATCTCTTAGAAAGGCACATGGATGGTTGAAAATGGAAGGTTATGTAGGAGAAAAGAA
Organism: Hemitrygon akajei; assembly: GCF_048418815.1. Classification (NCBI taxonomy): domain Eukaryota; kingdom Metazoa; phylum Chordata; class Chondrichthyes; order Myliobatiformes; family Dasyatidae; genus Hemitrygon; species Hemitrygon akajei. Next base: position 34,188,007 of record NC_133138.1, on the reverse strand, counting down.
TTAGATTGATCTTAGAGAAGATTAAAAAGTTGGCAATTAACCAAGGGCCGAAGGAGTTGTCTTGGGCTCTAATGTTCTATATTTTATGTAATCATCTGACTCCAGATTTCAGATATATTAACAACCAGATAAAAATTAAGATAGGTTGGGTAGAATTAGTGTACAAAGAGGAGGTTAATTGTGAGAATTTGTTGGCAGCACAGTAGCACAGCAATTAGCGCCACACTTCACAATACTAGAGAATGAGGTACATTTCCTGTCGCTGTCTATAAAGAGTTTGTACAATGTCCATATGACCGTGTTTTTACGTGTGAACGTAATAAAGAACTTCAGTTCCCAGTGGGCAACATGGTTGTTTTACCTCAGAACTGGAAGTGAAGTTGGTGAGGTGGCTGCATGCACTCAGTGCTGAACAAGATCACGTTTGTAAATAAAAATGTCCTAGCGTTTTACCCATGCCAAATTTGTCTTTGTTAAGAACAAGCATAACATTGCATCAGAAGTCAGTGCAAGGTCTAAACAGAGAGCGCGTGGATATTGTGTGCTTCTGCATGAGTACGGAAGGTTCTAGCAGCGAGTGAGGTTGGATAGCTAACGAAGCAAGAGCGCATGTTAGCGAAGCAAGAGCGAATTCAGGCTGAAAATTTCCATTGTGGATAAGCTAAGACCTCAGGCGCCTATGCAGTTTACCAGCAATCTAATGGATAACTGGAAACGCATCAAGGCACAATTCAGTATATATCTAGTGGTTAGTGGAGCAGGAGTGGCTGATGAAAAATTGAAAGCATCTATTTTTCCTCACGTAATTGGCAAAGATATTTTGAATATCTATACCAGCTTTCAAGTTGATGAGACAACCTTGACATTGGGCACTCTGATGACAAAATTTGAGGAGTTTTTTGTCCCAAATTAAAACATCACATTTGAGAAATACAAGTTCTTTTCCTGTGATCTGAAATAAAGTGTTAGCTCTGATCAATACTTAGCTGAGCTTCACACACTGAGTAAGTCCCTTTAATTTGGAGATCTGAGAAACTCACTAGTTAAGAGACAAAATAGTTTGTGGAATCCCAGATAACGGGGCCCTAGATGGAGTGTTCTGTGAAAAGGATTTGATGCCAGAAAAGGTTGTGGGTATGTGTGTGGAAGCAAAGACCACATGAGCACAAGCTAAGGTGTTGCACAAAGCAGACACACCAGTCCCTGCTGTGAAAACAGAGGGGCAGTACACAAGCCGCTTCCCGAGGCAATAGAAAAGTGAAAAGGAAGTCTCAAACAGCAAATGCAGCAGAGGTAGAGGGTAGGCACATTGCAAATATGTTTTCACCAGGTTGAGCTTTTACTGGAACCTTCTCTCTAGTTGATGCACCATCAATAACTCTCTCTGAGACGTAAAGGCGAGATATCGGCTTTTATTGACTGGAAGAAGGAACAAGCAGTGGTTGACCACCATACTACATCCTGGAGACTGAGAGGCCGGGCTCAGACCTCAATCACCTTTATACAGGGGTCTGTGGGAGGAGCCACAGGAGCAGTCAGCGGGGGTGTGTGTCCAGACAGGTATATGTAGTTCACCACATTTACCCCCCCTTTGTTTTAAAAAGAGTCCCCATGGGGCGAAGTTTCTTACAAGTATATTTACAGGTTAAGTCTATCAGGTGGTCGAATCTGTCGCTGCGATCTACGTAGCACCGGCTGTGATTGCACAGGTGCCGGAGGTGGTGATTGCACAGGTGCCGGTGGTGGTGATTGCACAGGTGCTGGTGGTGGTGATTGCACAGGTGCCGGTGGTGGTGATTGCACAGGTGCTGGTGGTGGTGATTGCACAGGTGCCGGTGGTGGTGATTGCACAGGTGCCGGTGGTGATTGCACAGGTGCCGGAGGTGGTGATTGCACAGATGCCGGTGGTGGTGATTGCACAGGTGCTGGTGGTGGTGATTGCACAGTTGCCGGTGGTGGTGATTGCACAGCTGCCGGTGGTGGTGATTGCACAGGTGCCGGTGGTGGTGATTGCACAGGTGCCGGTGGTGGTGATTGCACAGTTGCCGGTGGTGGTGATTGCACAGCTGCCGGTGGTGGTGATTGCACAGGTGCCGGTGGTGGTGATTGCACAGATGCCGGTGGTGATTGCACAGGTGCCGGTGGTGGTGATTGCACAGGTGCCGGTGGTGGTGATTTCACAGGTGCCGGTGGTGGTGATTGCACAGGTGCCGGTGGTGCTTGCACCGGAGATGGAGGTTGTGCTGGTTCCGGCCTGACTGGAGGTGTCAGCCCACTAGGCGTCAATGATCCCTCACGCGTGTGCGAGGCACCTGGTATATACGCCTACAAGATGCCCGGTATAGGAGTGTCGTGAGGAGTCTGTGTGGGGCTTGGTGTGCGCGGTGTCACCTCGGGTACAGGGTTCATAGTTATCGTGGAGTGTTCGGGGTAGTGATCTGCTGCTCCTGCGGGCGCCAGGTCACGGACGGAGACCGTGTCCTCCCGCCCATCAAGTAAGTCCACGTAGGCATACTGGGGGTTCGCATGTAGAAGGTGAACCTCTCGACCAGCGGGGAGTATTTATTACTCCTCACATGTTTCTGGAGCAGCACTGGCCCTGGGGACGTCAGCCAAGCTGGTAGGGTGGTCCCAGTGGCAGACTTCCTGGGAAAAGATAATAGGTGCTCGTGAGGGGTGGCATTGGTGGACGTATATAACAGGGAGCGGATAGAGTGAAGTGCCTCAGGGAGGACCTCCTGCCATCGAGAGACCGGCAACCCTTTTGACTTAAGGTCTAAAAGTGTGGCCTTCCACACTGTGGCATTCTCCCTCTCCACCTGTCCATTTTCCCTGGGATTATAACTCGTGGTCCGACTAGTAGCAATGCCCCTAGCTAGCAGGTACCGGCGCAGCTCGTCACTCATAAAGGAGGACCCTCTATCACTGTGGATATAGCAGGGATATCCAAACAGAGTGAAGAGCTGGCGCAGGGCTTTTATGACAGACGTGGTAGTGGTGTCGGGGCAGGGGATGGCAAAGGGGAACCGCGAGTACTCGTCGATAATGTTGAGAAAGTAGACATTGCATTTGGTGGAGGGAAGGGGGCCCTTAAAGTCAACACTCAGTCGCTCAAAGGGGCGGGTGACCTTGACAAGTTGCGCCGTTTCAGGACGGTAGAAGTGCGGTTTGCACTCAGTGCAGACTTGGCAGTCCCTGGTCATCGTCCTGAGGTCCTCCAGGGAGTACGGCAGGTTCCGGGCTTTCACGAAATGGTAAAATCGGGTGACCCCCGAATGGCAAAGATGTGCATGGAGGGCGTATAGCTGGTCGAGCTGTGCGCTAGCACACGTTCCCCGGGATAGGGTATCAGGGGGCTCATTGAGCCTTCCAGGCCGGTACAGGATATCATAGTTGTAGGTGGAGAGTTCTATTCTCCACCGCAAAATTTTATCATTTTTGATTTTGCCCCGCTGTTGGTTGCTGAACATGAACGCAACCGAGCACTGGTCGGTCAGCAAGGTGAACCTTTTGCCGGTGAGGTAGTGTCTCCAGTGCCTAATAGCTTCCACTTTGGCCTGGGCTTCTTTCTCCACCGCGGAGTGCCGAATTTCAGAGCCTTGAAGGGTACGAGAAAAGAATGCTACTGGCCTGCCTTCCTGATTGAGGGTAGCATCAAGCGCGAAATCGGAGGCGTCACTCTCTACTTGGAAGGGAATGGTCTCGTCCACCGCATGCATCGTTGCTTTGGCAATGTCCCCTTTAATGCCGCTGAAGGCCCCGCGGGCCTTGGCAGAGAGGGGAAATGTGGTAGACTTGACCAGGGGGTGGGCCTTGTCTGCGTAATGGGGGACCCATTGGGCGTAATAGGAAAAGAAGCCCAGGCACCGTCTGAGGGCTTTGAGAGTGGTGGGAAGAGGGAGTTCTAACAGGGGGCGCATACGGTCGGGATCAGGGCCAATGACCCCGTTTTCCACGACATACCCAAGGATAGCGAGTCGGGTGGTTCTGAAAAACACACTTGTCCCTGTTATAAGTAAGGTTCAGGGCTTTGGCCACTTGGAAAAATCATTGGAGGTTGGCGTTGTGATCCGGCCAGTCGTGACCACTAATGGTGATGTTATCCAGATAGGGAAATGTGGCCTTCAGTTGGCACTGGTCCACCATCCAGTCCATTTCCCTCTGGAAGACAGAGACACCATTTGTGACACCAAATGGGACGCGCAGGAAGTGATAGAGCTGTATCCCGGGGACCGTGTGCTAGCGCACAGCTCAATCAGCTATACGCCCTCCATGCACATCTTTGCCATTTGGGGGTCACCCGATTTTACCATTTCGTGAAAGCCCGGAACCTGCCGTACTCCCTGGAGGACATCAGGACGATGACCAGGGACTGCCAAGTCTGCACTGAGTGCAAACCGCACTTCTACCGTCCTGAAACGGCGCAACTTGTCAAGGTCACCCGCCCCTTTGAGCGACTGAGTGTTGACTTTAAGGGCCCCCTTCCCTCCACCAAATGCAATGTCTACTTTCTCAACATTATCGACGAGTACTCGCGGTTCCCCTTTGCCATCCCCTGCCCCGACACCACTACCACGTCTGTCATAAAAGCCCTGCGCCAGCTCTTCACTCTGTTTGGATATCCCTGCTATATCCACAGTGATAGAGGGTCCTCCTTTATGAGTGACGAGTGCGCCGGTACCTGCTAGCTAGGGGCATTGCTACTAGTCGGACCACGAGTTATAATCCCCGGGGAAATGGACAGGTGGAGAGGGAGAATGTCACAGTGTGGAAGGCCACACTTTTAGCCCTTAAGTCAAAAGGGTTGCCGGTCTCTCGATGGCAGGAGGTTCTCCCTGAGGCACTTCACTCTATCCGCTCCCTGTTATGTACATCCATCAATGCCACCCCTCATGAGCGCCTATTATCTTTTCCCAGGAAGTCTGCCACTGGGACCACCCTACCAGTTTGGCTGACATCCCCAGGGCCAGTGCTGCTCCGGAAACATGTGAGGAGTAATAAATACTCCCCACTGGTCGAGAGGGTTCACCTTCTACATGCGAACCCCCAGTATGCCTACGTGGACTTACCCGATGGGCGGGAGGACACGGTCTCTGTCCGTGACCTGGCGCCCGCAGGAGCAGCAGATCACTACACCGAACACTCCACGGTAACTATGAACACTGTACCCGAGGTGACACCGCACACACCAAGCCCTACACAGACTCCTCACGACACTCCTATACCGGGCATCTCGTACGCGTATATACCAGGCGTCTCGCACACGCGTGAAGGATCACTGACGCCTAGTGGGCTGACACCTCCAGTTAGGCCGGAACCAGCACAACCTCCGTCTCCGGTGCAATCACCACCGGCACCTGTGGAATCACAGCCGGAGCTACGTAGATCGCAGCGACAGATTCGACCACCTGATAGACTTAACCTGTAAATATACTTGTAAGAAACTTTGCCACATGGGGACTCTCTTTTAAAACAAAGGGGGGGGGGTGAATGTGGTGAACTACATATACCTGTCTGGACACGCCCCCTGCTGACTGCTCCTGTGGCTCCTCCCACAGACCCCGGTATAAAGGATATTCAGGCCTGAGCCCGGCCTCTCTGTCTCCAGGATGTAGTATGGTGGTCAACCACGTGGACCACCATACTACATCCTGGAGACAGAGAGGCCGGGCTCAGGCCTGAATATCCTTTATACCGGGGTCTGTGGGAGGAGCCACAGGAGCAGTAGGTTGACCACCATACTACATCCTGGAGACAGAGAGGCCGGGCTCAGGCCTGAATATCCTTTATACCGGGGTCTGTGGGAGGAGCCACAGGAGCAGTCAGCAGGGGGCGTGTCCAGACAGGTTTATGTAGTTCACCACACTAGTATAGCCTGTCATTTTCATTTACTTGAGAGAAGGTTCCAGTAAAAGGGAACGTTCCAATATAGTGACCTTCAAGCACAAGGGACAGCACCTAAAGGCACATCTACTGATTGTAGAAAAGCAAGTGCAGACATTATTATATCTGAGTGCATGTCAAAAGCTCAACCTGGTGGAAAGAGTTTTTGTACTGAGTTTGCAGTCCAAAGGTGATCATAATTCACTCATAAGAGAAAATATGCAGATGCTGGAAATCTGAGGAACACTCACAAAATGCTGGAGGATCTCAGCAGGCCAGGCTGCATCTATGGAAAAAAGTACAGTTGATGTTTCGACCCAAAAACGTTGAACTTACTTTTTTCTATTGATACTGCCTGGACTGCTGAGTTCCTCCAGCATTTTGTGTCATTGCTCACAATTCACCCATGGAAGAGTACACAGATGTCTTTGACTGGCTCGGATGGTTACCTGGTGTACACAAAATTCATATAGATGGGACAGTGGCTCCTGTTTTTCATGCATGTAGGAAAGTCCAGTTTGCACTTAGAGTCAAACATAAACAAGAACTAGCATGCTTGGAATGGATAAATGTCGTACTGAAAATTGAAAAACCACATATTGTGTGAGCTCACTGGTCATTGTGCGAAAGAAAAAAGGAGCATTGCGGATATGTCTAGACCCAAAAGATCTCAATAAAGCCATCAAGAGAGAGCATTTTTAATTGCCGACGTGGGAGGAGATCATGTCTTAGTTTGCAGGTGCCAAGTGTTTTAGCAAACTCAAGGCATCGTCTGCATTTTGGCTGATGAAGCTTGATGAGGCAAGTTCAAGACTGTGTACTTTCAACACATGACAGGGAAGATATTGCTTTCTTTGTCTAACATATGGGATTCTGCCCACACCAGAAGTCTACCATAAAGCTATCCATATGATCTTTTAGGCAAGACCATGATGGATTGATGAACATGATACACAACTGAGACAAGTGCTTGATGTGACATGAAATATCAATTTGTAATTAAATAAAGAGAAATGTGAGTTTGGCATTAAGACACTGACTTCCATGGGAGATGTCATAGCAGAAGAGGGAGTGAAGCCTGACCTAATAAAGATGTCAGACATTGAAACATGGAGAAACCCCAAAACAAAGAGGAGGTGAGATGCTTCCTGGGGATGGTGACTTACCTGGTTAAGTTTATCCTTTGACTGTCCACTGTTTCAACACCAACTAGGTCACTCCTTAAGCAGAGAAGTGAGTATATTTGGTCTCATAAGCAAGAAGAGTGTTTCCAGAGGCTGACAAGAGTCCTAACTGGAGAGCCCGTGCTGAAGACTTATACTCCAGAAAGGTGTATTAGGATTTCAGCTGATGTGTCTCAGTGCATCTCAATCTTGGAGCAGTACTAATGCAGCAGCATGATGACACGTGGCAACCTGTGGCCTGTGCATCAGGGGCTTTAACAAGTACTGAAGCCTACTATGCACAGAGAAAGAGCTTTTAGTCAGCACATATGCATGCAAAAAGTTCCATAGGTGTATCTATGGACAAGCTTTTGAAGTGGAGACAGACCACAAAGCACTGTCTCAATTATGTCCAAACTACTGAACGACTGTCCCATGAGGATACAACACATGTTGATAAGGCCGCAGAAAATAGGATGTGAAGATGATCTACACAGCCGAACAAAATACGTCTGCTGCAATGTGTTCTCTCGAGCAGTCACCAGGAAAGAAAAGAGTAGACAAAAGATTAATGCTGATATACAGGCCTATGTTGACTTGATTCTCATCTCCATTCCAGTATCTCCTGATAGAACAGAGCAGATTAGAAAAGCAGCAGGGACAGGTGAAACAATGAAGTTACTCAGAGAGACAATACAGAAAGGACGACCAGCAGCTAAGAATGATTGTCCAATGTGTATTTGGGATTACTGGGCAGGCAGAGCTGAAATGTTTGTAATGGAAGATATGGTCTTCAAAGGGAACAGGTTTGTGATTCCAGTGTCACTATGCAAGGAAATGCTGAAGAAGATACACAAAGAGCATCTTGATGAGGAAAATTTATTTAGAATTTAGAATTTATTTATTTAAACCTTACATCCATCCCACAATGTGAGGGAGTAAAAATTTTTGTCTTATGACTCTGTTATAATGTACTGACATATGAATTTAAAAGCCTAGTGGCTTGTAGAAAAGAGCTGTTCCATAGCCTGTTGATCCTGGCTTTAATGCTGCGGTACCATTTGCCAGACAGAAGCAGCTGAAACAGTTTACGGTTGGGGTGGCTGATGATCTTCCAGGACTTCTTTCTGCACCTGCTGCAATAAATGTCCTCAAATGAGGGAACTCCACATCCACAGGGGTGATGGGCTGTCCATACCACTCTCTGCAGTGTCCTATGAAGTTCTCGTACCAGGCGGTGATACTGGTGACCAGCCTGGTACTCAATGGTGCCCCTTTAGAAGGAGTTGAGGATTTGGAGGCCCATGCTGAACTTCTTCAGTCACCTGACGTGTAAGAGATGCTGTTATGCTTTTTTTCCCACACTGCCAGTGTGTACCGTCTAGGTGAGATCATCGGTGATGTGTAAATCGAGGAACTTGAAACTACTCACTCTGTCAACTGCAGACCCATTGATGATTGGGGCGAGTCTGTCTCCATTCCCCCTGTAATCCACAATCAGCTGTTTTGTTTTTTGGAAATTAAGGGAGATGTTATTCTGGCAACACTGTGTCAGTGTCAACCTCCCTCTGTAGGTTGTTGCATCACCACCAGAAATAAACCCAATCAAATTCGGGCATTCTGCGAATTTGATCAACAGATTGCAGCTGTGTGTGACAGTACAGTCATGGGTGTAAAGGGAGTAGAATAGGGAACTCAGAACACATGTACATGTAAATGTAGAACTTGGAAAATGATGTACTGGCCAATAATAAACCAAAACATCAGTCAGAATACAGCTTCATGTGAAATGTGCCTTACCTGCAGACCAATGCAGTGAGCAGACCTGCTTACTCCACACTACGTACCAGACAAGCCGTACTTCAAAGTTGGAGTGGATTTGTTTGGATATAATGGGAAGAGTCATATTGTTGTAACAGACTAATTTTCCAATTACCCAGGGTTTGCAACACTGCAATCAGCATCCAGCAAAGTGGTCATTACCTTCCTGAAGTCTGTGTTTGCAAGGCATGAAGTTCCATGTGAAGTGGTATCAGACAACGGACCACGATTTTTGAACTGTGAATTTGAGTTCTTAGCCAATGATTGTGGGTTTTGACATATACGGGCAAGTCTACATCACCCAAAATCTAATCACAGAGAATTCAGTCAAGGGAGTGACGAAAGGATTTCCACAAAGGTCTAAAGATTTACAGAGGAGCATCTCTACAGAATGGCCTTTCGTCAGCCCAAATATTGATGGGTCGATGCATATGCATTAACCGTCCAGTGCACAAAAACCTGTTGACACCTAAAGGAGTTCACCAAGTCAAGTTGGGTAAAGGGCAAGGGAAGTAAAAACAGAAACAGTATCATGACAAGACTGTGAAAAGTCTACCAGTCCTGAAGTCTGGGGGGTCAAGCGCCATTCTGAGATTACGATTCTGGCACGTAGTTCTGCAAAGATATGTGCAAAAGGAAGTAGCTTTATATTCTTACCAAATTATAGACAGAGCAAGGGACACCTGTGAGAAAGAACTGTGTGGAATTATGACCACAAGCTCCAACCCATAGGTATGACATGTCACCTGTCAGTACACCAAAAGGCCAACAGATGTAATAAATAAGCATGTTGAACATAGTTCTCAGAAAGATATTAATATTAACACAGCAAATGAAAGCAATACATCGGTGGAAACAAATAGCAGACCAAAAATTATAATCAAACCACCTCAGAGATGGATTGAAAAGTTATGAATTAATAAGGGATTGTTTATGCTCATTAAAATTGAAGTTTCTGTAGATATTTTTGTTGGAAAGTATTATTTTCCTTGCAGGTTTATGAGAACATAGTGTTGTGTGGCTTATCTTTTAAGGGAGAAGACGAGTTATTATGTGTATACATAATAAAGAACTTCAGTTCCCAGTAGGCAATGAAGGCTGTTTCTGTCATGGTCTGGATTGGGTTCCCTTTAAATTTACTTAGTTTGTGTTACGATCCGGACCGTTGACTCATTGTTTCCCTTTAATTCCCTGTTTTCCTGTGTCCCTCGGGCTTGGCGATTAAAGGCAATTTACTCTCGACCGAACTGGCAGTTTAAAAGTCTCCGGCTTCAGCCGTTCAGCGTGAGAGCTTTATGGAACATTAACGAAGTCACCGAAGCCAGTGCGAGCCCAAGTCATCTAGCAGGAGCCAACTAAGTTTCTTGCCGGAGCAAACCCAGTCTCCTCCCGAAGTAAGTGCCAGCAAGCTGCCTTCCCTCGCCGGAGCAGGTCTGGGCAAGGTTAACCCACCAAGGTGAGTCAAGAGCTCCCACTGCTTGGAGCAAACTTGGTCCCAGTTATAGTACCGACCGTTATTTTGTCGACTCATATCCAGCTCAGTAGGCAGCCCATTTGCTGCTACTCGAATGGACGTTTGCGTTCCGTGTATGAGTCCCAGCCCCATGTCCTGTCTTCAAGGAGGGATCCTGATTCTGTGTAAAGCCTTGGCCCTACGTCTTGTTCCCAAGGCGGGGTCCCGGCTCTGTGTTTCGTGTTCCATGTATCACGTCCTGGCTCTGGTGTTCCATGTATCAAGTCCTAGCCCCCAGACCCTGAGTCCCAGCCTAGTCCTGGGCTTGAGTCCTTGTCCATTATGCCTATTCCTACTTCCTCTTTGCTGTCCTTGATTTCTCTCTGTTCTCAACTTGTGTCATGGCTCTCCTTGTAAATAGTAATAAACTCTATTTGGTTAACCTTACAAATCGTGTTTGTCCTGCATTTGGGTCCTCCTCCAGCACCCCTGCCCCTCCATACTGTGACAGTTTCCTCTGGAACTGGGAGTGACATTGGTGAGCTAATCCCACCTGCTCAGTGTTGAGCTAGAGCCCTTCAGTAAATAAAAATCTTCTGACATTTTACCCATGTCAAGTTTGTCTTTGTTAAGAACAACCATAACTCTAACTTAATAGAGTCCATGAAAGCCTACACTCAACATCTCCACCTACAATTCTCACTGCCTAAACAAAGCAGCCATCGAAGACCCCACCCACCCTTGACATTCTCTTTTTCCCCCTTGCATCGGGCAGAAGATACAAAATCTTGGCTCAAGGACAGCTTCTATCCTATTGCTATAAGACTATCAAATGTTTATCTTGTATAAAACAATGAAATCTTGACCTCATCTACTTTGTCATAACTTTGCACCTTGTTATCTGCCTGCACTGCCCGCTGTCTCTAACTGTGGCACGGTATTCTGTGTTCTGTTATTTTTTTCCCTTGTACAACTGCAATATATTGATGTTATGAGTGATCATGGATGACATGCAAAACAAATTTAGTACATATGACAATAATATACCAATTACTAATGACCTTTAATTTATATTGACCAAGTTACCTTTAAAATGGTACCATAGTTCTTTCATCATTAGCTGCGTTGTATGATGTGGGCGATCATGGTCTTTCCATGACCATCATTGCTCTTAGCAAATTCTTTGACAGAAATGGTTGGCCATTGCCTTCTTCTGAACAGTGTCTTCACAAGACGGGTGACCCCAACCATTATCAATAATCATCAGAGATTGTCTACCTGGCATCAGTGGTCGCATAACCAGGACTCGTGATATGCCCCAGCTGCTCATACGACCATCCACTACCTGCTCCCATGTCTTCATGTGACCCTGATCAGGGGGCTAAGCAAGTGCTACACCTTGCTCAAGTCTAACCTGTAGATTAGTAGAGGGAAGGAGCACTGTACACCTCCTTTGGTAGAGATGTATCACCACTCCATCACTTGAAAAATGGTACCATAGTGTCCTTAACTTTCATGCAGGCAGGAGGAATGATCCAATTACCCACTGGGCTTGTGAATCAGTGAGATCAGAGTCTGGGGCCTAATGTTCAGGCCCCATCAGCAGAGAGTGCGGAGTTCAAAGGCTAGTGTTCAGTGATTGCTGGGTTCTGGGATGAGTGACAAGGATCAAGGCCTGAGAGTCAAATTGGAAGTCCACAATTCAAGGCCAGGTCCCCTAATCTGCAAATTACTATGAGTCCACTGATCAAAGCCTAATGTTTGCATGTCAGAGACAGAGTCTGCCAGAGGCTGGAGGTTGAAGAAGGCGGCCTGCCCCGGGGTTGGAGGACTGTGTGCATGTGTGGGTGGGATGGAGGAATAGGCCTCAGTTTGCTTGTTGCATTGCTCGTTGTGCTCGATTTTGTTTTGTTCTGTGGTGGTCTGCTGAGCAGTGTGGGCATGCTGTGTTGGCACTGGCAAGTGTGGCGACACTTAAGGGCTAACCCCAGCACAGCCACGAATGTGTTGGTTGTAATGCAAACAATGCGTTTCACTGTCTGTTTCGATGCACGTTTGATAAATACACTTGAATCTTGAGTCATGGATGTTGGCCAGGCAACCTTCATATGTGTGCTCTGGTCCTCAGAGTAAGTCTTCAGCTCATGGCTGTCTAACATTGAGATGGAGCTACCCCTTCTCATCCACAGGTGACATCTGCCAAAGGATGCTCCCTCTCTGTGTTCGTCTTTTTGGGTTCAAAGGCCCCATCAGTGGTTGCTGTTACCTGATCAACTAAAACAGCAGGTTGCATATTTGTGAAGTGAACATCAAGGCAAAACACAGAATTATACGTGGGCTGAAAAGGTATTCGGCTCGGAAAACTGTTGAAGTTTCTGCCTTTGAAGTAAATTAAAGTTGTTTCCTTGACAACCCTGAGTTAGGTTGAAACTTCTCTTGATCTAAAATTCCACCTAGTTGCCTCTCACCTGTCAATATGTTGATTCATAGACATTTTACATCTGTGTGTCTGGCTTGTCATAAATATGCTGGCAGACATCAAACACCTGCCCATATTTCAACCTCTGGATTAACATATATTTGATAGTCATGTTCCTGCTTGGGGATTTACCTCCTGGAGACATCTGATTTTGAAAGCTATACCTTTATTTTTCTCTGCCTGCTTAGCTGTAGTCCTGGCAAGAATGAATGATAAGTGAGGGGTGTTCCCGTCATTTTGTAATGTCACAAAACTGACAGCAGAATCCATTAATTGGCTCTTATTAAAGAATATCTTGGCAAGATTTTAAAGGAACTTTAAGTTATTACTACACCATCCCTGTTTAAATATAGCAAAGCACATTGGTGTTTCAATATGACCAACAGTCTGTAGATAGCAGAAATCTGAATTAAGAATGGATACCGCTGGAAGCAGTCATCCGGAGAGATACTATTTGAAGATCAAAAAGCATGTCAGATGGACAATGAAAATCAAATTAACCGCAGTTGGTGGAAATCTGAAACCAAATAAGAAAATACTGGATAAACTTCGTACTAAGCCACGCAATAGCTCTGATCCAACCAGTCACAGAGCTTCACTTACCTTATCAGTACTAAGATGCAATCATAAGAAAGATCGGCCAACATCTATCTTAGCAGATTAAGGATGTTTGGCATGTCACCAAAGATTGACAAACTTTTACAGATCTACAGTTGAAAGAATCCTGACTGGCTACATGGTCTAACGGGGAAATTCAAATGTGCAGGAATGTAAGAAGCTGCACAGATAGTGCACTCAGACTAGTACATCATGGGCCTATCCCTCCCCACCACTGGTAACATCTACAGGAGGTGCTGGTCTTGAAGTCAGCAGCTATCATTAAAGAGCCCTTCATCTGCATGCCACCTTCTTGCAGCTATGAGGTCTGAAGTCCCATACCACCTGGCTCAAGAACAGATAGTTGAACCATTTTGTTCTTCAACTTGCACAACCCTTATAACTAAATCAGCATAGCAACTCTACGGCCACTTTGCACCACAGCGGTCTTTGTATTTCTTCTGATTGTGTTTGTTCAGTATAAATTTGAATAATGTATGTTTAAATTATGCTTTCTTCATGAATTTTGTGCATCTGATGCTATGTGTCTGTGATGCACCTGTAAGACAGTGTTCCATCACACATGCAAAGGTAGGTTCCTGTGCAATATGGCAATAACCTCAAGTTGGAGACTATCAATTGAGAAATTCCCATCTATCACCTTCTCCTACCTTCAATGCTACTTTGCGTTTGTTTCTCCCTTTCACAGATGGGAACTTCGGATATTTTTTCTTTCCACAGACACTGTTCAATGTGTAGAGACTTTGCTGCATTTTCCAAATCTTGCTTTTATATTATGTTGGATCAGTGTTTCTTATCATACCTCTATACTATTCTTATTTCAGTGGTTTGTAAATTGATGGAAAAGATCCTGAGAGGCAGGATTTATGAACATTTGGAGAGGTATAATATGATTAGGAATAGTCAGCATGGCTTTGTCAAAGGCAGGTGTGCCTTACAAACCTGACTGAATTTTTTGAGGATGTGACTAAACATGTTGAAGGTAGAGCAGTTGATGAACCAACAGCACAATACAGGTTCTTCGGCCCACAATGCTGTGCTGAACATGTACGTACTTTAGAAATTACCTAGGGTTACCCATTGCCCTCTATTTTTCTAATCTCCATGTTCCTATCCAGGAGTCTCTTAAAAGACCCTACCGTATCTGCCTCCACCACTGTCGCTAGCAGCCCACTCACCACTCTCTGCATTTATATTTAAAAAAACTTACACCTGACATCTCCTCTGTACATACTCCCCAGCACCTTAAACCCATGCCCTCTTATGTTAGTCATTTCAGCCCTGGGAAATAGCCTCTGACTATCCACACAATCAATGCCTCTCATCATCTTATACACCTCTTTCAGGTCACCCCTTATCCTCCGCCGCTCCAAGGAGCAAACACCGAGTTCACTCAACCTATTCTCATAAGCCATGCTCCCAATGCAGGCAAAATCCTTGTAAATCTCCTCTGAACCCTTTCTATAGTTTCCACATCCTTCCTGTAGTGAGGTGACCAGAACTGAGCACAGTACTCCAAGTGGGGTCTGACCAGGGTCCTCTATGCAAGATGGTGGCATGATGCAGTTTGCAGCGGCCTCTCTGGAGTTGATGTCTGTTATTTAACACAAAGTACACTGCAGATGTTGTGGTCAAATCAAGACGTACAAACAAGCTGGATCAACTCAGCATCCGTTGAAATATATAGTCAACGTTTTGGGCCGAGACCCTTCGTCAGGACTGAAGAAGGAGGGGGCAGGGCACCTATGAAGAAGGTGGGGGGAGGGTGGAAGGTGCCAGGTGAAAAACCAATCAGAGGAAAGATCAAGGGGTGGGGGAAGGGATAGGCAGGAGAAGTGAAGAAGGAATGAAAGGGGTAAGCACTATGGGTAGTAGAAGAAGGCAGAATCATGAGAGGTGATTGGCAGCTAGAATAGACGCTTTCACTGTGTGCTACGTCTGCGAGGCTGAGTCCATAGTGGGGGTATTCCCTTCTGCCACCTGCATGGGATGACAAGTCTATCGGGACCCTGGGGACTTGAGGAAACTGTGTGATGGTTTCTTTTGAACTTATAATCTTTTAACATCTTTGGACAGCTTTTACTGAGCCCATAGACTGTTTTCTATCAATTATGGTATTGTTTGCACTGCTGTAACTACATGTTGTAACTATGTGGTTTTGTATACATCTTGTAGCTTTAGTTTTTGGTTTGTTGGGTGGCATTCCATTCCATTCCCTCCCTCAGCACTTGAGGCACCCTTCATCCGCTGGAGTGCAGATTGCCCGCAGAGACCCCCAGTAACTGGAAAGGAACAGAGCACTGGCAGAGGCAGCAGATATTAACCTCGACAGGCATTCTGCTAAAGATCTCCCCTGTAATGTATTGTGTGAGTATTCGTAGGTCAGAGTGTGTATGACGTCAGGACGTAAGTAAGAAAAATGGAAGTCAGTTGAATAAACGTGGTTTTTCAATCTACAGCGGTGTCCGAGTCATTCCATTCCATTCCTCCACACTGCCAAGAGTCTTACAATTAATACTATATTCTGTCATCATATTTGATCTACCAAAATGAACCACCTCACACTTATCTGGGTTGAACACCATCTGCCACTTCTCAGCCCAGTTTTGCATCCTATCAATGACCCGCTGTAACCTCTGACAGCCCTCCACACTATCCACAACACACCCCAACCTTTCTGTCATCAGCAAATTTACTAACCCATCCCTCCACTTTCTCATCCAGGTCATTTACAAAAATCACAAAAAGCAGGGGTCCCAGAACAGAACCCTGAGGCACACCACTGGTCACTGACCTCATGCAGAATATGACCCATCTACAACCACTCTTTGCCTTCTGTGGGCAAGCCAGTTCTGGATCCACAAAGCAAGGTCCCCTTGGATCCCATGCCTCCTTACTGTCTCAATAAGCCTTGTATGGACTAGCTTATCAACTGCCTTGCTGAAATCCAAATACTCTACATCTACAGTTGACGTTTTGGAATGAGACCCTTCATCAGGACTGAAGAAAAAAGACGAAAAGTCAGAGTAAGAAGGTGGAGGGAGGGGAGGATGAAACACAAGATGATTGGTGAAACTACGGGGGTGTGGGGGGTGGGATGAAGTAAAGAGCAGGGAAGGCAGTTGGTAAAGAAGATAAAGGACTGGAGAATGGAGAATCTGATAGGAGAGGTCAGAAGGCATGGAAGATAGGGAAGGGGTAGGAGCACCAGAGGGATGTGATGGGTAAGTAAGGAGATGGAGGGAGATGGGAATGGGGAATAGTGAAGGATGGAAGGGGGATTGGGGGGCAGAGGGGGGTGCCATTACCAGAAGTTTGAGAAATTGATGTTCATGCCATCAGGTTGGAGGCTACCTGAACAGAATATAAGGTGAGTGTAGCCTTATTGCAGCAGCAGAAGAAGCCATGGACTGATATATCAGAATGGGAATGGGAAGTGGAATTAAAATGGGTGGCCAATGAGATCCTGCATAGGTGCTCAGCAAAGTTGTCTGCTAATCTACATTGGGCCTCACTGGTATACAAGAGGCCACTGCGGGAGCATCGGATACAGTGGATGACTCCAACAGACTCACAGGTGAAATGTTACCTCACCTAAAACGACTGTTTGGGGGCCCTGAATGGTAGTGAGCAAGGAGGTGTAGGGTCAGGTGTAGCATTTTTTTTGCTTACGAAGATAAGTGCAGGGAAGGAGGTCAGTGGGGAGGGACAAATGGACAAGGGAGTCAAATAGTGAATGATCCTTGGGAATGCAGAAAGTGGAAGGCGGGGGGGGGGAGGAAGATGTTCCTGGTGGTGGGATCCTGTTGGAGATGGCAGAAGTTATGGAGAATTACTTGCTGGTGGGGTGGTATGTGAGGACAAGATAAACCCTGTCTCTGAGTCTGAGAATGTGCCAGCCAACACCACTGGGAAGGGAACGTGAAAGCGGTGATTGGATCAGAAGTTTGATAACAGAAAAGCTGTTCTGGAGTCTGGGCATCTGGGTTGTCAAGCTTCCATATCTTCTCCTAAAAGGTTGAAAGGAATGGCCAGGGTGGCATCCTTTACAAAATTGCTTGCCCTCCTGAAGCACCAGGAAGGTAGACCAGATGGAAGAGAACAACAAGCTTGTGATGGACTGACTGGATTGTGTTTGTCGCATTCTGAAGGTTCAGTCAGTCAAGAGCAGAGCAGCCGTCGTACAGAGGAGCAATAGGACTGAGAAGCAATCCAGCGGGATACTTTCCATTGCAGTTTATATAAATTTGAGGGGATCCGTGACCCTCTGGCAGTTTCCAGCATTTCTGGTGTTTGTTATAACATCAGGTAAACTGACTCCAAGAAATGTGCACACTGGTTGTCCACCCCGTTGGATGTGGTCTTTCATCGACTCTGTTACGGTTATTAGTTTTATTGAATATGCCCACAAGAAAATGAATCTTAGGGTTGTGTATGGTGACACATATGTACTTCAATAATAAATTTACTTTGAATTTTGAAGGAAATGGTGGGGGAAGGAGGGGAAGAGGAAGAGACAATCTGAAGAGAGATTAAGTAACTGAAGACATTTTAGTATAGAACAACAAGAAGCCTAGAGGAAGTGAATATACAGAGATCTATTTTTCTGAAATTTCCAGGTATTTGGAGCAAAGAAGCTAGACAAAGCATTATTATCATGCTGATTATTAGAAGTTGTTAAACTCAATGCTGAGACTTGAAAGTTGTGTGTTGCCAAGTCAGAAGATCAGTTTTTCTTGGACTATGTATCATCACCCCTGTTGGAACAGTCTTGGAGGCTGAAGGCAGACTCGGAGCAGAAAGGATAACTAAAATGACAGGTAATTGGAATTTTCTGGATGTTCTTGTGGAATGCACAAAGGGATTGGTGAAACAGTGACCCAATTAACACATAGCTCCTCCCTACTTAAGGACATGAATACAGTGTACTAAACTGACAAGTTTATATGTAAATTGTTGTTTCACATTAAAATGTTGTTTACAATGCAGATAATGGGAATTGAAAAGATATAAAGGCAGATGTGGCAGATGACCATAAAACCAATGAAATACTGTGGTTTATTGCAATAGAGAGTGCAATTTGCTCCAAAAGGTGCAAGACCATAAGCCATAAGATATAGGAGCAGAATAGGCCATTTGGCCCATTGAGTCTGCTCTGCCATTTCATCATGGCTGATCCAATTTTCCTTTCAGCCCCAATCTCCTGTTTTCTTCCCATGTCCCTTCATGGCTTAACCAATCAAGAATCTATCAACCTCTGCCTTAAAAATACATAATGACTTGGCCTCCACAAAAATTTCTACAGATTCACCACTCTCTGGCTGAAGAAATTCCTCCACATCTCCATTCTAAAAGGAAACCACTCTATTTTGAGGCTGTGCCCACTGGTCTTGGACTCCCCCATCATAGGAAACATCCTCGCCACATTCACTCTGTCAAGGCTTTTCACCATTTGATAGGTTTCAATGAGGTCACCCCTCATTCTTCTGAATTCTGGTGAATACAGGCCCAAAGCCATTCAGCTTATCAGGTCTGCTGCACCATCCATCATAGTTGATTTATTATCCCTCTTCAATCCCATGCTCCTGTATTCTCCCTGTAACCTTTGTTGTCCTTACTATCAACTTCTGCTTTAAATATACCCAATGACTTGGCCTCCACAGCCACTTGTGGCAATGAATTCTGCAGATTTATCCCTTTCCTGCTGAAGAAATCTCTATTCTAAAGGGATATTCTATTCTGAAGTTGTGCTCTATGGTCCTAGACTTCCCCATAATAGGAAACATGATTTTCACGCCCACTATCTCGACCTTTCAATGTTCTATAGGTATCAATGAGAACCCCCCTCATTCTTTTAAACGCCATTGAGTACAGGCCCAGAGCCATCAAACACTCCACATACATTACTCTTTCATTGTTGTGAACTTCCTCTGCACCTTCAGTAATGCCAGCAGATCTAGATAAGGGTCCCAAAAACTGCTCACAATATTCCAAATGCAGTCTGATCAATGCCTTAAAGCCTCAGCATTACATCTTTGCTTTTGTATTTGCCTCCTCTCAAAATGAAATGCATGCTATTAAGTTTTTAATTGCTATTTATTATTAACAAAATACATTATGAAACAGAACTGAATGCTCAGGAATAATTAATGTTTGAACTACAAGCCTCTAACCATAAAGTTCTTGCGTTTTTACCAATTTTTTTCCATCACCAATGGAGTTCAGTAGAAGTCATTATTGTTTTTGTGTTATAAATTAAAGGAATGCCCTCTGCTAATTAAAATTGTCTGAAATATTGAAATGTAACCTCTAATTCCAAGGGCATTGTTTTAAAGCAAATTACTCATAATTAGTGAAGAAGGAAAGGTCTACAACTCATTGAAGTACAATTTATTTCATTAACTTTCATTTGAGCTGAAATGTCAAGGTAAAGTACAAGATAAAGTTAATGTTGTATTGATGGGCATTGACTCCTGGCGTCTGCTTGACTTTCCCATAATGCACTTGGATCTAACGTCCTGTACCATTTCATTGAGGAAGTTCATAAAAACAGTTCATTTGTTCTTAGGTTGTGGTGTGGCTGAGATGGAAAACTATTCTCAAATATTATTTTTTTCCTTTTGACTGGAAATAACAAACCATAAGATAAAAACACAAAATGCTGGCAGAACTCAGCAGGCCAGACAGCATCTACGGGAGGAGGTAATGATGACGTTTCAGGCCGAAACCCTTCATCAGGAGTGAAATAACATGGGATGGTCGAGGGGGGATAAGAAGTGGGGGGAGGGATAAAGTAGAGAGCTAGGAAGTGATAGGCTGGAGGGAAATGGGCTAGGAGGAAGGTGGAGAATTATGGGAAATAAAAGAAAGAAAGGTAGGGCTGGGGGGAGATTATAGTGAGGGGGAAAAAGAGAGAGAAAGAGAACCAGACTAAAATTATAGGTAGGGATGGGGTAAGGGGGTGGGCAGGGGTATCAACGGAGGTCTGTGAGTTGAATGTTCATGCCGGCAGGTAGGAGGCTACCTAGGTGGGAGATAAGGTGTTGCTCCATCAACCTGCGTGTGGCCTCATCTTGACGGTAGAGGAGGCCATGGACAGACATATCGGAGTGGGAGTGGTCTGTGGAATTGAAGTGTGTGGCCACAGGGAGATCCCACCACTGCTGGAGGACTGAGCGCCGGTGTTCGGTGGAACGGTCTCCCAGTCTGCGGCGGGTCTCCCCAATGTATAAATGGCCACATCAGGAGCACCGGATACAGTATATCACCCCAGTTGACTCGCAGGTGAAGTGGTGAAGTGGTGCCTCACCTGAAAGACTGTCTGGGGCCTAGGATGATGGTGAGGGAAGAAGTGATGGGGGCAGGTGTAGCACTTCCGTTTGCAGGGATAGTTGCAATTCTTCCTGCGAGTCGACTGGGGTGATATACTGTATCCAGTGTTCTGAGTTCTGCCAGCATTTGGCATTTTTATTTATTTCCAGCATCTGCAGATTCGCTCGTGTTGACAAACCATAAGATGTTGGTTTTTGCACAACTCTGCTTTTTTTTACTTTCAGGTACAACACAGTAACTGGTTTTTGTGGCCCACATCACCCAGTTACGCCCATGTGACCAATTCATCTACTAGCCCGTACATCTTTGGAATGTGAGAGGAAACTGGTGCACCTGTACGAAACTTAAACGGTCATGGGGGAGAACAGTGGTAGAATTGACCCCGGTTGGCATAGTAATAGAGTTATGCTAACGACAACAGCACCATGTCACCTCACAATGTTTTTCACTGTATCTCAGGGCATGTGACAATAAAGCAGTAACAATGTGTGAGGAAACTGGAGAGCCTAGCAGAACACCATACTGTGAGAAGATGAATAAAAGAAGTCCACACGGACAGCACCCACTGTCAGGATTGAACCCATATGTCTATGGTACATGGAAGCATAATAGAGCAAGGAGCTACTTACAACCAAATGTTGTGGTTTACTGAATAAAGAGTGTAGTTTGCCTCAAAAGGTGCAAGTCCATAAAATCATAAGATATAGGAGCAGAATTAGGCCATTTGCCCCATTGAGTCTGCTCCACAACTTCATCATGGCTGATCCAATTTTTCTCTCAGCCCCAGTCTCCTGACTTATCCCTGCACCCCTCCATGCCTGACCAGTCAAGAATATATCAACCTCTGCCTTAAATATGCATAAATACCTGGCCTTACAGCTGCCTATAATTCTATAGATTCACCACACCCTGGCTAAAGAAATTCCTCTACATCCCCATTCTAAAAGGATACCCCTCTATTCCATGGCTGTGTCCTCTGGTCTTTGACTGTCCCACCATAGGAAACATCCTTTCTACATCCACTCTATCAAGGTCTTTCACCATTGAATAGGTTTCAATGAGATCACCCCTCACTCTTCTGAATTCCAGTGAATATAGGCCCAAAGCCATCGAACACTGTTCATATGACAAGCCATTCAATTCCGGAATTATTTTCATGAACCTTCTTTGAACCCTCTCCAGTGTTAGCACATCCTCTTGAAAATAAAGGGCCCAAACCTGCTCACAAGACTCAAAGTGAGGCCTCATCAGTGCTTTATAGAGTTTCAATATTGCATTTTTGCTTTTATATTCTACTCCTCTTGAAATGAATGTGAACATGGCATTTACCTTCCTCTTCAGACTCAATCTGCAAATTAACCTTTAGAGAATCCAGTGCAAGGACTCCCAAGTCTCTTTGTCCTTAAGTTTTTAGTATTTTCTCTCTACTTAGAAAATAGTCAACACTATTATTTTTTTATCAAAGTGCATAACCATAAATTTTCTGACACTGTATTCCATCTGTTATCTCTTTGTCCATTCTCCTAATCTGTCTGAGCCCCTCTGTAGTCTCTCTACTTCCTGAAAATGAACTGCCCTTCCACTTAACTTCATATCCTTTGCAAACTTTGTAAGAAAGCCATCAATTCCATCATCCAAAAAAGAAGCAGTCCCAACACAGACCCCTGTGGAACATCACTAGTCACTGGCAGCTAGTCAAAAAAGGCTCCCTTTATTTGCGCTCTTTGTCTCCTGTCAATCAACCACTGCTTTATCCTTGCTGGAACCTTCCCTGTAATACCATGGGCTCCTAGCTTGTTAGGCAGCCTCATGTTTGGCACCTTGCCAAAGGCCTTCTAAAAATTCAAGTACACAACATCAACTGATTCTCCTTTGTCTATCCTACTTGTTACTACCTCAAAGAATTCCAACAGGTTTGTCGGGCAATATTTTCCCTTGAGGAAATCATGCTGACTATGGCCTATTTTATCATGTCCCTTCAAGCACCCTGAGACCTCATCCTTAAAAATTGACTCCAAGGTCTTGCCAACCACTGGGATCAACTAAATGGCCTTTGGTTTCCTTTCTTCTGCCTCTCTCCCTTCTTGAAGAGTGGAGTGACATTTTCAATTTTTCAGTCTTCTGGAACCATTACAAAATCTAATGATTCTTGAAAGCTCATTACTAATGCTTCCATGATCTCTTCAGTCACCTCTTTCAGAACTCTAGTGGATACCATCTGGGTCAGGTGACTTTTCTACCTTCAGACATTTCAGTTTCCCAAGAATCTTCTGACTAGCTATGGTAACTTCACACACTTCTGACCCTTACACCTGGAACTTCCACCAGACTGCTAGTGTCTTCCACAGTGAGGTCAGCAGAGCAATCTCATTATTCCATTCTTCTCTCCTGATTTTCTCTGCAGTCTGCTCCTTATTCTCTCTGTCACATCCATCTCTCTCTGATCACCTCATTATGGGAAGGATGTGGAAGCATTGGAAAGGGTGCAGAGGAGAGTTCTGCTGAGGAGAGGTGCAAGACCCCTCACTGCTGTCTATAGCTAATTCACTGCAGCTGAACAATTCGCAGTCCACCATTTACTAACTGATGCAAATCAACATGTTTCTATGATTAAAAACTGTAATAGATCAATAATTCATATTACAAAACAGACTGATTCAGAAACAGAAATAAATATAGTTTGTATCTGATGGATCACATAATTCATTTGGCACCAACATAAACTCATTTATTCCAAATGCACAACAGTTCACCAGACTTTTTCCTCAATCGCAAAAAATGATTAATATATAATTTTATGCCAATTGTTTCTGGTTAATATAGGAAGATTCTTTTGGGTGAAGTTATTTTTGCTGTCCTCATTTATAATTGATTTTGAAACTCTGTATTTCCTTTCAGAGAGCATAAAATGAAATTAGGTTTAAAGTCATCTTGTAGAAGTCACAATATGCTTGAGGAAACTCTGCTTGTTTATTTAAAAGTTAAAATGCAATTGATAAATCCACACTGGCATTACATACCACTAATACTATTGATGCTTGGTAAATACATCCACCATGATTCACTTTTGAGTCAGAAAGTAGCAGGTTAAGTCCCACTCCAGAATCCAAGAGGACCACAATTTATTTGTGGTTTGGAGGCTTGCATGCCTCAATAACCTGGAGAGCTATATTGGCTGGACTCAGGACTTTATGCTTTGGCTCTTGGTAGGGTCATTCATTCCAAACAGGTCAAACGGTAGAGCCCATACTAAGAGTGGTCCACTGATCCACCAGGCTCGGGGGTTCAGCTCTGGCTGGTAAAACAAAATTGTTACGGAAACAGCAATGCAGTATCCTTCTATGTCCGAGTGTGACAGTATTCCTGATTCTCCACCTGGGACTTGCATGACTGACAGTAGTGAAAATCGAGATGAAGCTCCTGACATGATAAAGGAAGCCCTGAACACCGCTAGAGAAAGAGGACCTTCAATGCTGGCCTGAATGCCAATGGCATAATGGGCAGTAAGTAAGTAAGAATTGAATTGACTTTATTAATTACATCCTTCACATACATGACTAAAAATCTTTATGTTACTTCTCCGTCGCAATGTGCAATTCATAGTAATTTATAATAAATATTATGTACAACAGGATAGTCATTATAATGTAGAAATACAGTTACGTCAACATGAATTAAGCAATCTGATGGCCTGGTGGAAGAAGCTGTCCCAGAGCCCGTTGGTCCTGGCTTTATGCTACAGTACCGTTTCCTGGATGGTAGCAGCTGGAACAATTTGCAGTTGGAGTGACTCAGGTCTCCAATGATCCTTCAGGCCCTTTTTACACACCTGTCTTTATAAATGCCCTGAATAGTGGGAAGTTCACATCTACAGATGTGCTGGGCTGTCCACACCACTCTCTGCAGAGTCCTGCGATTGAGGGAAGTACAGTTCCCATACCAGGCAGTGATGCACCGGTCTGGATGCTCTCAGTTGTTGCCCTATAGAAAGTTCTAAGGATTTGGGGGCCCATACCAAACTTCTTCAACTGTCTGAGATGGAAGAGGTGCTGTTGTGCTTTTTTCACCACACAGCCGGTATGTACAGACCACGTGAGATCCTTGGTGATGTTTATGCCAAGGAACTTAAAGCTGTTCACATTCTCAACCCCAGATCCATTGATGTCAATAGGGGTTAGCCTGTCTCCATTCCTCCTGTAATCCACAACCAGCTCCTTTGTTTTTACAGCATTGAGGGAGAGGTTGTTTTCTTGACATCACTGTGTCAGGGTGATGACTTTTTCTCTGTAGGCTGCCTTGAGATTAGGTAGTGTAGTGTCATCAGCAAATTTAATTAACAGATTGGAGCTATGGGTGGCAACACAGTCATGGGTATACAGAGAGTAAAGGAGGGGGCTTAGGATACAGCCTTAAGGGGCACCTGTGTTGAGGGGCAGAAGGGCAGAGGTAAGGGAGCCCACTCTTACCACCTGCTGGCGATTTGACAGCAAGTCCAGGATCCAGCTACACAAGGCAGGGTGAAGGCCAAGGTCTCTGAGCTTCTTATCGCGCTTGGAGGGAATTATGGTGTTGAGTGCTGAACTGTAGTCCAGGAGCAGCATTCTCACAGAAGCATCTCTCTTCTCCAGATGTGTAAGGACAGTATGTAGAGCAGTGTCTATTGATCGGTTGCGTTGATACGCGAATTGTAAGGGGTCCAGTCTGGGTGGTAGCAAGCTGCAGATGTAGTCCTTGACCAGCCTGTCAAACACGTGTTTATTATTGAGGTGAGGGCGACAGGATGCCAGTCGTTCAGACATGTTACCTTGGTCTTTTTTGGTACCGGAACAATGGTGGATGTTTTGAAGCAGGAGGGCTCTCCACTCTGGGAGAGGGAGAGATTCAAAATGTCTGTAAACTCACCTGACAGTTGTGCCACGCACATCCTGAGTACTCACCCTGGAATGCCGTCCAGTCCTGCAGCCTTGTGACTGTCCACTCGTTGGACACACCTGTACCTTGTCCTCAGAGATGACCATGGTGCAGGTCACATCCAAGCTGCAGATGACTAAGGTGCAAGTCTCGATGCAGAGATCACCACTGTGCTTAGGCTGATCATAGTATCAATGAAGTACGCAGAGTCAGCTGTGCTAGGTTGGAAACCCATCCTTAGTCACATGCAGGAGAAGAAATATTAAGAGCATTTTTCAAAACATCATCATCATTATGTACCATGTCTTTGACGTGGGCTATCGTTCTCTTGTGACCATCATTGTTCTTGGCAAATATTTCAACAGAAGTGGTTTGCCATTGTCTTACTCTGGATAGTGTCTTTGCCAGAAGGGTGACCCCAACCATTATCAATACCCTTCAGAGACTGTCTGCCTGGCGGAAGTGGTTGCATAAACAGGACTTGTAATATGCACCAGCTGCTTATATGACAATACACCATCTGCTCGAATGGCTTCACGTGACCCTGATCAAGGGTGCTACACCTTGCAGACTAGCAGAGGGAAGGAGTGCCTCACACCTCCTTTGGTAGAGACATCTCTCCATCCTGCCATCCTAATCTTCCAATACTTGTTCAAGTTAGGTCAAATATCTTACATGTCTGCATTGAGATGAACTTAATTTTATCACACATTCTAGCCTGTAGTATCTTCGGCAGTATGATCCTGTCAGTTTGTATATATAAAATCTTGTTGCCTACTGGACTTCCTCTTTGACCAATGCGAAGGAAATTGCCAAAGTGGAAGTCGACATTCAACCATGACTAGAAAAATAGATGTGAGAGATCTTTTGTTATTAACTATGTGAAATGTTTGCTTGTTTTATAATAGAGGTTTGATATGAATTCTTAGAGTACTACTTTTTTCTTTCCTCAATATTAATCACATCCAAGTGTGGTGGTTAGCATAATGCTATTTCAGCATCAGTGATCCAGGTTCAATTCTGCCACTGTCTATATGGTCATACTCTTGCTGTGACCACGTGGGCTTCCTCTGGGGGCTTCAGTTTTCTTCCAATTTCCAAAGATGTATGGTTTTGTTGGTTAATTGGTCACATGGGTGCAATCGGACAATGCTGACGCATTGGGCTTGAAGGACCTCTTACAGTGCTGTATCTCTAAATAAAAATTAATAGTGAACAGTTACTATAACGAAGAGCATGAATTCCCTTAATGGAGAAGGCCAGAGTGTGACTTCATTTAAAATGGGGATGCTAATCTATAGGCAGCCTTGATAGATCAGGGTCAGGTTCTAGTGACATGCGGGGCAAGATAACTGAACCCTTCAGCCCCACCATTGATATTTTGGTTGGATCACTCTTTGCCTGGAATTCTTCCCTTGATTTTTCCACAGTGGGTGACCTTACCAGGAGTTAAACTCTGAGACGGCATTGCTCTAGGGATCTCAGGCACTCACAAGCCTCTCCACCAGAACAAGGTGACAATCCTCGGAGAAGAAGTTACCAGCACAGATTTAGCAGAAGATAACAAAATTAATTTCAAATCCGACAAAGGAAAATATATAGTTTCTTGTCTATTCATTCCAAGAGCAAATGGCTTAACTGTGTCATTAAAGATCTTTGTCGGCTTCATTTGGAAAAGTTGTGATTAGCACTGTCTTTCTGTCTTTCCTTATGACAAAGAAAGTGGTCATTTTGGCCCTTTGCATCTATGCTTGTTCACAGAGTAATGACACTAATCTCCTTGTTCAAAGGAAATTTATTATCAAAGTATGCACAGTATATGTCACCAAATACTACCCTGAGATTCGTTTTTTGCAGGCATTAATGATAGAACAAAGAAGTACAATTACACAATCTTGTTGTGGTCTGGAGGCTTGTGTGCCTCAGTAACATGGCCAGCTATGCTGGCTGGAGTCGGGGCTTTATACTTTGGTTCTTGGTAGGGTCACCAATGACAAGCGGTTTAAAGGGCAGAGGCCAGACTAAGAGTAGTCCACTAGTCCTCTAGGTTTATGAGTTCAGCTCGGCTAACAACCCTGAATGGTAAAACAAAACTTACGGAAAGAACAATGAAGAATCTTCCTACATCTGAATGTGATGTAATTCCTGTTTCTCCACCTGGGACTTGTATGACTGATAGTAGTGAAAACTGAGAGGAAGCTCCTGACACAGCGAAGGAAGCCCTGAACACTGCCAGAAATGGAGGTCCTTCATTGCTTCCCAAATGCCAGTGATGGAACAGACAGCGACAGAAATACAATATAATCAGTGGAAAACTACACACAATGACTGACAAACAACCAGTGTGCAAAAGAAAACAAACTGTGCAAATACAAAAATAATAATAATAAATGAATAAATAAATAATAAAGAGGACATGCGTTGAAAATCTCTTGAAAGTGAGTCCATAGATTGTTGGGTTGACCTGGTCTCATCAGCTCCTACCAGATTCTACCATATGCTTACACTTCAATTTGCAGTGGCCAATAAGTGAAAAAAAACACCCAAAAACAAAAGTCCAGCACAATATCCTAGCAACCATAAATTAAATTTAGACCATAAGACCATAAGACAGAGGAGCAGAATTAGGCCATTCAGCCCTTTGAGTCTGGTCCACCATTCCATCATGGCTGATATATTATTCCTCTCAGCCCCATCCTCCTGTTTTCACCATCAAGAACCTATCCACCTCCACTTTAAATAGATGCTTAAAAACTTGAGGAACACACACGCAAAATGCTGGAGGAATTCAGCTGGTCAGGCAGCAACTATCTCAGCCTGAAACATTGACTGTTTCTTTCCCTCCCTAGATGCTGCCTGATCTGCTGAACTCCTCCAGCATCTTATGAGATTCATGGAAGAATCTTCTGAGCTCAGAAAATGGGGAGCTGATGCCATGGCTACCATGCAAATGTTGGAGACCTACAAGAGGGTGATAGAGTGTTACAGCCACAGAGTCATAGAAAAGTACAGCACAAAATACAGGCCCTTCAGCCC
This sequence comes from Hemitrygon akajei, assembly GCF_048418815.1. Classification (NCBI taxonomy): domain Eukaryota; kingdom Metazoa; phylum Chordata; class Chondrichthyes; order Myliobatiformes; family Dasyatidae; genus Hemitrygon; species Hemitrygon akajei. The sequence goes on along the minus strand of NC_133138.1, from coordinate 34,159,311 downwards.
GTCCTGAACCATTTAAACTGCCTACTCCAATGGACCTGCCTTCCATGCACCTATTGAAATTTCTCTTAAACATTGAAATTGAGTCCACTTGTGCTGGCAACTCATTCCATACTCTCACAACCCACTGAGTGATGAAGATTCCTCTCATGTTCTCCTTAAAATTCTCACCTTTCACCCTTAACCTAAGACTGAAGTTATGTACCAGCCCGCACCCAGAAAGCCCTACCAGGAACCACACATCACAGTAAAGGGGGAGAAGCTACTGGCAGTCGACAGCTTTACTTATCTGGGCAGTACTCTATCACGAGCGGTGAATATAGATGCAGAGATCAGCAACAGAATTGCCAAAGCCAGTGCTGCCTTTGGGAGACTCCGTGAGAATGTATGGGAGCGGAGAGGACTCAGCCTTACCACCAAGCTGAAGGTCTACCGAGCAGTGGTTCTCACCACCCTCCTCTATGCCAGCGAGACCTGGACTGTCTACAGCAGACACGCTAAAGAGCTCAACCACTTTCACTTGAGCTGTCTCCGCAGACTTCTCCACGTACGATGGCAGGACAAAATCCCAGACACGGAGGTCCTGGAGCGGGCTAGCACCCACAGCGTCTACACCCTCCTACAGAAAGCCCAAGCCAGATGGGCTGGCCATGTCATCAGGATGTCTGACAGTCGACTATCAAAACAGCTGCTGTATGGAGAGCTGAGCCAGGGCAAACGCTCAGTTGGAGGGCAGAAGAAATGTTTCAAAGACTGCCTCAAAATGTCCCTCAAAGACCTCAACGTCAATCCCAGTAGCTGGGAACCACTTGCTCTGGACCGCCCAACCTGGACCACTAAAGGAGCATATGCAGCAGAAATCAGACACACCACAGAGGCTCAGAAATAATGCGCCGCGCGCAAGGCTCGAGCTACGTCCACTTCCACTGCAGCACCTACCCTCATGTATCCCACATGTGGGCGAGCTTACAGGGCCTGGATTGGCCTCACCTGTCACCTCCAGACCCACAGTCACAAACCCTCCACCTGACAGAAGTCATGGTCGTCTTCAACTCCTAAGGACGAACAACAACATGGCCTCTTGTTGACCAACCCAACCTCAGTGGAAAAAGGTTGCTTACATTTACTCTATCTATACCCTTCATGATTTTGTATACCTCTATTAAATCTCCCCTTGGTCTTCTATGTTCCAAGGAATAAATTCCTATATTTCCAGGCAAAAGAGTTGGGGAAAAGCAGAGTGCCCAAATAGATTAGGAAGATCAAATGTGTGGAAGTGAAAAAGACTTGAAAAGATTTGTGTACAGTAATGGAGTTTTAAAACCGAGGTTGTGCCACACTGTAGAAAATTGATGTGAGTATCGCTAGTGGGAGGAAGGGTTCAGAACAATGTGTGAACTGAATGATGTGAATTAAAACATTGGCAGAATAACTTTGGATTGGCTCAGTATTGGATGCCACAGTAACATAGCTGTTAGTGTAATGCTATTACAGCTCAAAGCGTCCCAAAGTTTGGAATTCAATACTGGCACGGTCTCTAGAAGTTTGTACTTTCTCCCCACGACAGACTTGAGCTTCCTCCGGGTGCTCCTGATGTCCAAATAGGTAACAGTTAGCAGGTTAATTGGTCATGTAAATTGACCTGTGATAAGGCTAGTGTTAAATAGCTGGGTTGCTGGGTGGCAAGGCTGATTAGGCCAGAAGGGCCTGTTCTGCGCTGTATCTCTAAACAAATAAATCAGTACATAAGTGGTGCGAATTTGGACGTTTCTAGCATAACTTTGGATTGATTGGATTGGCTTCTGGAGAAAAAAAAATGTGGTTTTTAGAACAAATGAACTAAAGTTACACCATAACTTTAAGTTACAGATAAGATGACACTCAGTTTTAAAAAAAAACATTCAAAACTTTTACATTTCTCATGCAATTTTGGTTGAGTATACAAAGAATTTATATGTAGTCACGTTGGTTTCTGGGCTGCGAGGAGTTAATTGTTAACGTTTGTTGCCATGTCCAATTCTTGTTGCATTTGGCAGCTTGTCAGCTCCCTGTGGGCTTGTCTACCTAATTATACAGCTGATGGCTTTTGTCACTGCATGGTCCCATGTAACTAAATCATACAACATTCAGTAAACTCAGAGAATCTGTCAGCAAATTCGCACTGATGAGCTGCTTAAGAAATATTTATTCACATCCATCTGCACAGTACAACTAATAAAGTGAAGGCTAACTATCTACATTGATGGGTGTATATCAAAATTGAATTTAGCACCTTATTTGTGTGTAAAATATATGAAAAATAACAGCTGAGTCTTTTTGCAGTTCTATGAGAGTTTGTTAAAGATTTTTTTTAAAGAAGTAGAAAGGCCAGTTAAATAATTATAATTTCAGATGGTAACTTCAGCAGCCCTTGATTGTCCAAACAATCCTTATGTTAGAGGTCACGTGCTTCAAGGAGCGTTTGGACAAACTGGGGTTACTTTCACTGGAACATTGGACCTGACACAAGTATATGACATTATGAGAAGCATAGACAGACACCTGGCATCTTTATCCCATTCTTCTTCTTCGGCTGTCCATCGATTTTCGATGATGACTAAGTCCTAGGCAATGTTGTATGGAAGACTGGCAGTTGCCCATGCTGAAAGTCTCCCCTCTCCACGCCACCGATGTTGTCCAAGGGAAGGGCATTAGGACCCATTCAGCTTGGCACCGGTGTCGTCACAGAGCAATGTGTTTAAGAGCCTTGCTCAAGGACACAACATGCTGCCTCAGCTAAGGCTCAAACTAATGACCTTCAGATCACTAGACTGACGCCTTAACCACTTGGCCATGCGCCACACAATCCTATAGTTGAAATGTCCAGATGGCATGAATTTAAGGAAAGAGGGTGAAAATTCAAAGGATATGTGCAGGGCAGTTTTTACACAATGAGTGTGGAGAGTGTCTGGAAAGAACTACCTGTAATGGTGGTGGAGACAGATTATTAGGACATTTATGAGGCTGTTAGATAGGCACATGAAGGTGTAGACAATGGAGGGATATGGACCATGTGCAATCAGAGAGGATTAGGTGATGTCAGCTTAATTAGTTCAGCACAACATTGTGGACTGAAGGGCCTGTTCTTGTGTTGTAATGATTGATATTCTGTGGCATGGTCCTAATGTCGATATTATAGCTGGACTGATAGAAAAGGAATTGTGATCATAGGCAACACACACACCATTCTTGATAGCAAGTCAGATGAGTTGCTCCAGCAATTTTTGTGTGTGTTGTTCAAGATTTCCAACATCTGCAGAATCTCTTACATTAGTGAAAGCATGGACTTTCTCCCTAAGACACTGTCTTAGGGAAAACAAATTTCACAACTTATATCAGTGATAACCATTCTGATTCTGAGGCTGCCACTTTGGATGAAAATTTCTCGTCCCGAGGAGGGATTTTACAACCTGGAACATTAACCTTTATTTCTGTTGTCATTGATGTTGCCTGACGTGCTAGCTTTGCCTGGGATTTACACTTTCTAGTTGTTTAGACTTCAGGTTTCTCTGCTATGTTGCCATAGGCTGTTACATTTGTTGGACTAGGAGATTAAAGCTGCAGAGTTAAGACAGGGTACAGTGTTATGATTCACATTTACTTGAACACGTGCTGAAGATAGTGAAACACACACTACTCTTTCTACTAACCCAAGAAAATCTGCAGATGCTGAAAATCCAAAACAAAACACACACACAAAATGCTGGAAGAACTCAGAAGGTCAGGCAGCACCTAAGGAAAAGAATAAGCTGTCAACGTTTCAGGCTGAAACCCCTCCTTAGTCTTGATGATCAGCTGTGTGGAGAGTGGGACCCTGCTGTATGGGCAACAGTTTACTCTTCATATCATACCACCTTGGCTTGTGTCTACAATGTAGATACCTAGGACGCATCATCCATGGATGACCCTGACCAAGAAAGAGCCTCAATCTTTCGACAGATAATTTTCCATGGGAGGTTTTCTTGTATTAATTGCCATTTTGGCATCTATTCAGCTACTAGAATACCGAGCTCCAAAATTCCTTCTGTGATCCTCTCCACCACTTTTAAGATCTTCCTTAGAAAAACCATCTCCCTGACAAAGATTTTGATCATTGATATATTTATCATATTTCATTATGCAGCCCAGTATAAATTGTTGTTTTATTATGCTCCCATGATGCTCTGTAGGATGGTTAAGGGCATCACTTAACTGTGTTGCTGCTGTTGCATCTAATTAGCTACTGAGGCATAGCCACCTCAAATCTCCAAGAATAATTCAGCAAATCAACCTGACATCTGCATTTACTCTCAATGTTGCTGAACTCTGACTGGTTTCTCCTCACATCTGCATTAACCCATCACAACACTAATGAGTCAAGTATTTAAATTTTAGATTCAGTGACTTGTTGCAATAAATAAATTATTGTTACATGGATTCTTGCCAGAATGAAGGAGCCATGGCCTCTGCGATCTGCTGCCCACAGTTACATCCGTATTTTACACAGAATGCTTCGAAAGATTGGGAATTTATTCAGGATTGTTTATTGTCGTTCTTCAGTACTCGAGTATAAAGAAGAACAAAATGATTTTTACTCCGGCTCCAATGCAGCACAAAAAAATACAATATGCATAAAGAACACAATAAAAACAGACAAAATAAAACACAATAAATATAAATATGAAGGCAATCTTATAAAACACAATGTACATATAACTGTTATGTACATAGACTGTTGTATGTACATAAAATGACACTAGGTGATGTGAATGTAGTGTTGGTGAAGGGACAGTCAGGTGGGTTATTGGTTGGAGGTGTTGATCAATGTGCCGACTTGCTAAATAGGATTATTGCTGAATATTGCACAGATCCACATTGCTACTTAATATTTCTACCAGGCCTGTACATAAGGACATAACAGGCAGAGCAGGAGTGGGCAGCCAGCTCCTTGAGTCATTTCCACCACTCCAGTATTTAGGGCAGAATGGGTATGTTGGACCAAAAGGCCTGTTCCTCTGCTATACAACTCTATGACTCGTTCACCGTGATCATGGCTGATCCAGCACTGATCTCTCCTCATAATCTTCAATGACCTGTCAGTTTTAAATATTTGTCAGTTGAACATTTTCAATGAGTCCAGAATTGTGCTGCATTATAGAAAAGATTATTCCACACTTCATTTCCTCGGACAGAATCAGAATCGGAATCAGATTCGGGATCAAATTCAGAATTAGAATCAGGTATATTATCACTGACATAGCAGTAAAATTTATTATTTTGTGGCAGCAATACAGTTCAAGACATAGAAATTAGCATAAATATGCCTTTTAATTTTGTATTTTATATTATTTGTTTCTGCTAATTTTTTTGTTACCATTTGCATTATCTGTTTTGCGTGTGGAGTGAGTGGGATTTGATATTTGATGTTTTTCTTTCAAAGGGTTGGTTCCATGTTTTGTGACTATTTGTGGAGAAGATGAGTCTCAGGGTTATATATTACATACATACTTTGATCATAAATGTACTTTGAATCTTTGAAGTGACAATAGATTAATAGTGTAAAAAAAAGAATAATGAAGTTGGCTTCATGGGTTCATGAGCCTTTAGAAATCTGAGGGGAAGAAACTGTTTCTAAAAACTTGAATATCGGTTTTCAAACTCCTCTACCTTACCCCAGTGATACTAATAAGAAGGGGCGTGTACCAGATGGTGAGGGTCCTTAATGATACATGACATCTTCTTGAGGCATCACTGTTCAAAGATGTCTTGTTGGCAGGGAGTGATAGAACCGGCTGAGTCTACAACCCCATGCAGCCTCTTACGATCCTGTGAATTGGGACCTTCATGTCAGGTCTATGTGTGGATCTCTGCAACTATGAATTTTACCTCTGCTTCAGAATGAAGTTTTGGCATGCAAAATAAAGATTTTCAGTGTATCACAGCAGATCAAATGGTTCAAATATTCAACTTACTATCAGAGACTGTATACAGTATACAACTTGAAATTCCTAGTCTTCGCTAAGACATCCACAAAACAAGAACTTGAAAGAATGAATGAAAGAAATATCAGAACTCCAAAGTCCCCTCTACCCCTCCCATGTGCAAGCAGCAGCAGAAGCATCAGCCTTCCCCCTCACCCTCCCCTCCCTCCACTTGTACCAACAGAAGCACCACTACCCACCCCACAATGCAAGCAGTAGCAAATGCCCCCAAAGAGACCTTGATCTATCTCGAGTCCAATGATGATAATTAACCAATGGCACCATTAAGAAAGGGATTTGGTTGAAAGGTTCAATTGCTTACTGGAAGGTTCTAGTCGATACCAATTTGTTATCGACAAGCTAAACCAAATGCCAGACTAGACCTCAATAGCATTGATATTCAGTCAAAAGATCTGATCACAACCTGATCTGATCAATGTTAACATTGCATTTGGAATAATAAGCAGCAAACTGCACTGCAATATTATCATATGTTTGCACTCATTTCTTTTACTTGGTAAAAGTTAACTACTTGGGCAGCCATGGTAGTGTAGAGGTTAGCTTGACATCGTTACAGCTCGGGGTATCAGATTTCGGAATTCGATCCCAATGTCCTATGAAAGAACTTTGTACATTCCTCCCTCTGAACATGTTGGCTTTCTCTGGGTGCTCCGGTTTCCTCCCACATTCCAAAGACATACCGGTTAGTAGATTAATTGGATATTGTAAATTTTCCTGTGTCCAGGCTAGGGTTAAATAGGTGGGTTGCTGGGCAGTGCAGCTTGATGGGCCAGAAGGGCCTGTGCCGTGCTGTAGCTCTAAATAAATAATAGTTCGCAGAAATAGCTTAATGTTGGCACTGTAGTAGCTAAGAGATGAATTATATTTAGACATTAAGGATGTGATTAAGCTAGAGTGGGCGCAGAAAAGATTCACAAAGATGTTCTCAAACTAGAGAGTTTGAGTAATAATACTGGGCTGGAGTGGCTGGGACTGTTTCCCTTGGAGCAAAGGAGGCGAAAGGGTAACTTTACAGAGGCTTAGAAAATCATGAGAGGCAGAGACCTAATGTCATCCAGATGCCTAACCCAAGCAGATTCTTTACCCCCTGTTGAAAGAAGATCAGCAGCCTCTGGTGGGCAAAGGAAATGCTTTAAAGATAATAGCAAAATCATCCGGAAAAAATTCAACATCTGAAAACTGGGAAGGTATTGCAGTCAATAGATACGCCTTTAGGAAATCTATTCAAGAGGAAGCTGTGCTGCATCACAACAACTTCCATAGTGTCACAGAGAACAAACAACAACTGTGAGAAAGACTGAACAACAAAAAGACACAACCCACTTATTCTTGCCCACACTGCACCAGAATATGTGGATCCCAGATTAACCTCTACAGCCAATTGAGGACCCACCAATAGACAACCCATTAGGAGAACATCAAGCTCGATTTGAGCGATCACACACTATCATCACCATCAACGTTATACGCTGTGTCATATGACTTAGGTGATCATGGTCTCCACAACCATGATTGTTCTTGGCGAATTTCTCTGCAGAAGTGATTTGCCATTGCTGTCTTCTGACCAGAGTCTTTACAAGATGGGTAACACCAGCCATTAACAATACTCTTCAGAAATTGTCTGCCTGGCGTCAATGGTTACATAACCACGACTTATGATATGCACCAGCTGCTTATATGACCATCCACCACCTGCTCCCATGGCTCCACATGCGGTCTAAGCAGGTGCTAAACCTTGCCCAGGCCAGCGGAGGGACAGTCAAAACTAGAGTGCATTGGTTTAAAGTGAGGGTGGAGAAGATTTCATGGGGATTGACAAGCACAGAAAGTGGTGTGCATATGGAAACAACTGCCAGAGGAAGTGGTAAAGTGCTGTACAATTACATTTTGAATCAACCCATGAACGCTACCTCACTCTTCTTGCACTACTTTATCAATGTAATTTTCAACATATATTTCTTATGTAATTTGTAGACTTTTTGTGTTTTGCACAGTACTGTTGCCACGAAACAAGAAATTTCCTGATGTATAAGTGTTAATAAACCCAATTCTGATTCTTAAACACATTTGGACGGGGACCCAGACAGGAAAGGGTTAAAGGGATATGGGCTGAACACAGAAAATGGGATTAACTCATTGAAGCACTTTAGTCAGTCTGAACGTGTTGAACTAAAAGGCTTGTTTCAGTGCTGTATAATTCTCTGACTATTAATGTATTCCTGCTCTAAATATTAAAATAAATGCTCTTTGTCATTGTGCTTTCAGGACTGCTAAAGCTCCACTTAGCTAATATTTTCCTGATAAACTACATTGGCTGTTGTCTGTTGCATTAATATTGTACTAACTTGACTAAAGCAGTAGAATGTTACTGGAAGTGGACAACACTGAGTCTTAGGATTACATTCTACGGAGAGGATCCTTTCTCATTGAAGGAATAATATTCAGCAATAACATAATCCAAGCAATACTTATCCCAAGGTCCTCAGAATCTTGAGAACAGCTATTTTCCTACAGGATTTGAAAACTATAGCTTTTCTGTCATCAGAGACGACAGGGGAGGACAGGCTTAATTATTAATATCTGTACTCGGGTTTTGCTGTTATCTGCAGCCGAAGTTGGATTTTGTTGGTATTGTCAGGTTTAACTCATAACACCTTGAGTTAAAAGAAATTTAGTAGCTTGACCTATACCTTATCATGAAGTCTGACTACACTCTCTAAAAATATGATAGTGCATTCTCTGAGCGTCTGTAATACTGTTCACATAATCTCTTCTCAGAGCTGCCAGAAGCCTCAAGCCCCACATCACCAGGGTCGAGGCAAACACAAGAGACTCTGCAGAGCCCGGAAATCCACAGCAACACACATAGAAAATGCTGGAGGAGCTCAGCAGGTCAGGCAGCATCTATGGAAATGAATAAACAGTCGATGGTTCAGGTGAGACCCTTCTTCAGGACTGGAAAGGAAGGGAGAGGGGTGAGAAGATGCCAGAATAAAAAATATGGGGATTGAGGAAGAAGGATAGCTGAAAGGTGATAGGTGAAGCCAGGTGTGTGGGAAAAGTAAGTGGCTGGAGAAGAAGGAATCTGATAGGAGAAGAGAGTAGACCATGGGAGAAAGGAAAAAAGGAGGGGCACCAGGCAGATGAGGAGAAGAGATCAGAGGCCGAAGTGAGGAATAGAATAAGGGAGAAGAGGGAGGAATTTTTTTTTATTAGAAAGAGAAAGCAATAGTCATGCCGTCAGGTTCCTGTGCCAAAAGTGGAATTTCCTGGTGGCCAATCATTTTAATTCAGCTAAATGAGACAGCATTACTCCAAGGCTGAGGAAAAAATAATGTAAAAATAATATGTGTGTATATTTAACACACACACACACACATTCAGTGTGTTCTTCCTCGTGTGTTTATCCAACTTCCTCGTATATGGAGTCAGAGAAACTGCAAATGGCTGGTGAGTTTGAGCACATTACAAAAGAACACTGTTCAATAGTTCCTGCGGGTTTCCCATAAACTACTAAATTACCTCAGCCACCTGACCTGGCCCTCTTCCCGCTGCCCTCCTGCTTTGCATTCTGCTGTGTGAGGTGTTGTACAGTTTGGCACAGAGCTCAGAATGGATGAAGTTACCACAGAGCCACGGCATAGAGGGATTCTTCCACAGAATCCATGGAGTCTGTCCAGCACCGGAAATGAGCTCTCGCTCTAGTCTTACAAAGAGAGAATGAGCGGATTGGACTTTTGAATTCAAGGAACAAGATCAAGATTCAAGATTGTTCAGTGTCATTCTTCAGAACACGAGTGTAAAGGAGAACGAAATGATTGTCACTCCAGAACAGATAAGCATAAAGAACACATTAAAAAAGAACAAAAAAACACAATAAATATAATGATTGAATTATGAAGAAACTGTCCGGATGCTTGTTTTGCTGAGATCTGATGACACTGTAAAACTCTCCCAGTGCGTCCTTGGCATTACCGCTCACTTTTGGGGATGTAGACAGTGGAGATGATCACAACAGAAAATGCCCTGAACAGGCAATCTGGGCAGCATGATTCTCAACTACCACACCACAGTGAGTGCCCATTGCAGATGGCATTCAATATTCATGATTGTTTAATGTTATTTTCGGTAAAGAAAAATGAGATAATTGTTACTGCAAATCTGATACAGCTCAAAAAAGAGCACAAGATAAAGGACACAATAAAATTTTTTAAAACCCCGTAAATATAAATAAATAGATTACCTCGTGAGCATCGACGGCTCCTCGGTAGAGGTCGTTAAGAGCACCAAATTTCTTGGTGTTCACCTGGTGGAGAATCTCACCTGGTCCCTCAACACCAGCTCCATAGCAAAGAAAGCCCAGCAGTGTCTCTACTTTCTGTGAAGGCTGAGGAAAGTCCATCTTCCACCCCCCCATCCTCATCACTTCCTACAGAGGTTTTATTGAGAGCATCCTGAGCAGCTGCATCACTGCCTGGTTCAGAAATTGCACCATCTTGGATCGCAAGACCCTGCAGCGGATAGTGAGGTCATCTAAGAAGATCATCAGGGTCTCTTTTCCCGCCATTACAAACATTTACACTACACGCTGCATCTGCAAAGCAAAAAGCATTATGAAGGACCCCATGCACCCCTCATACAAACTCTTCTCCCTCCTGCCATCTGGGAAAAGGTACCAATGCATTCGGACTCTCATGACCAGACTATGTAACAGCTTCTTCCCCCAAGCTAACAGACTCCTCAATACCCAGAGCCTGGACTGACACCAACTTACTGCCCTCTACTGTGCCTATTGTCTTGTTTATTATTTATTGTAATACTTGCACTGTTTTGTGCACTTTATGCAGTCCTGGATAGGTCTGTAGTCTAGTGTAGTTTCTTTTTCTGTGTTGTTTTCACGTAGTTCAGTGTAGTTTTTGTACTGTTTCATGTAGTACCATGGTCCTGAAAAAAGTTGCCTCATTTTTACTGTGTACTGTACCTGCAACTATGGTCGAAATGACAATAAAAAGTGACTTGACTTGATAAACACAAGGCAGTCTGCAGTTGCTGGAAATCCAAAACAACACATACAAAATGCTGGAGGAACTCAACAGGTCAGGGCACATCCATGGAAATGAATAAACAGTCGATGTTTTGGGTCGAGACCCTCCTTCAGTACTTGTATACGTAGATTGATTGTATGCCCATTAAAAAGACACTAGGCACAGGAGTGTTTGTACATAAGGTCCCTGACAGGAAATGATAAAATAGTGTTGGCGGGTGTGTGGAGGAGTGAGTTAGTGGGTGGCGATGTTGATTCTGTTGAATTGTTAGTATCTGGGAGCTCATTGATATTTAGAGGTGTCCATCAGGCTCGGTGTTCATAACCCAGAGACACCCGGTAACTATTGGAGAAACAAGCTGATGAACTGAAACTTATCTTCACTTTATTTGTGCTGGACTGTCCTCAAGGAGAGGGGAGAATCCAGGTGTTTTCACCAAGTCACATCTGCATATTACTGTATATGGAAAACACACGCCATATGGAAGCAGCTTCAGAAGTATTCTGTAGGGCTGTTTCAACCTTTTTATTCTATTGTAGGGCTTTTTTTTATGAAAAGCTACAGCAACATTTGCCCTGCAGTTAGCAATATTGTTGCTCCCTTGAGAGCCTGCACACGGCTTCTGCTCAGACGCGGTCGGAGAAAAATCGTCACTGTTTAATTAGTTTCGGCTCAGCAATGCTTTTTCCTTTAAAACCATTCGAATCTTAAGCCAGGGGCACTGGAGAATTTCGCTGTGGGCTCTTTTTTTTTCCTTTGGTGTGCACCGACAAGGCATTGACGAGCCCGGTTGCTAGGCAAAAATGGATACTGATCCCAGAGTCGTGCTGGAATGTGGCTGTGGTTATTAACTCTCCTCCTCCCTCACCTCCACCCAGGGCCCCAAACAGTCCTTCCAGGTGAGGCGACACTTCACCTGCAGGTCTGTCAGGGTCATCTACAATATCTGGTGCTCCTGGTGTGGCCTTCTCTACATTAGTAAGGCCTGGTGTAGATTTGGGGAATGCTTTGTCTGGAACAAGCAGGATTTCCCGGTGGCCACCTATTTCAATTTGACTTCCCACTCTCTTTCCCATTCTGACATGTCGATCCATAGCCTTCTCTATTGCCAGGATGAATCTATTCTAAGGTTGGAAGAGCAACACCTCATATTCCGTCTGCAAACTGATGGGCAAAAAAACATGTAATTCTCTGACTTCTGGTAATTTCACCCCCTCCTCCTCCTCCCACTTTCCATTGCCCATTCTGGCTTCCCTCTTTCCCCTTCTCTTCTCCTCACCCGTCTGTCACCTCCCACAGTTGTCCTTCCTCTTTCCCTTTCTCCCATGGTCCACGTTCATCTCATATCAAATTCCTTCTTCTTCAGCGGTTCTCCTCTTCCATTTATCACCCCCCCTCACCCACTCACCTATCTTCCCCCTCACCTGGTTTCACCTATCACCTGCCAGCCTTCCCTTCTTCCCTTTCCCCCACTTGCTTATTCGGTCTTCTTGCCCCCCCCCCCCCATTCCATTCCAGTCCCAATGAAGGGCCTCAGCCAGAGCTGCTGTGTTCCTCCATCACTCTGTATGTGATGCTCTGCAGTTCCAGCATCTGCAGAATCTCTTATTAACTCCCCAGTGCCATGGACTGAATACTAGGACTATTCGGAGACCAGTGTTTGACAGGGGACAGGGACAAAGTGGAATTATAACAGGCTGTGATTTTAGCCCTCCTGCAAGTAGCAAACTGCTGAAGGAGCTTAGGATCAGACGGCATCTGTGGAGGCAGAAGGATGGTCAACATTTTAGCTCAAGACCCTGCATCAGGATCAGAGATCTTGAGACGTAATATTGGTCTGAAACATTAACTATACCCTTGTCTCCACAGTTTGTTGATTGCTTCAGACTCCAGAGTTTGCTGTCTCTCGAGTCCCATTCTCATGTTGCATTACCTTCATTGTAGTCCTGGGTAACAGTCCACTTGCCTCGCCATTTCTCTGTCATCAATTATCTACCTGTTGCTATCTCGCTATTCCACCCATTCCTCTCCCACCCTACATGCCCAGCCTCCCTGCCTAACCTGCCTGTCATAGAACATAGTATTGCAATCACTTGAATCGAGTATGATGTGTTTATTCCCTTAATAGGGAATGCCTGTGAGTGACTTTGTTTAAGGTAGGGAGGCTGATGCATGGTTGGCTACCACATGGTCCTTGACAGATCGGAGTCAGGGTCCAGTGGCATGGAGTGCTAGACAACTGGAGACCCTTCACTGCTGCAGTCTTCCTCTGCCTTCACTGCCACTGTGATGTGTCAGCATCTTCTGCCAGATCCACCTTTGAGGTCTTGGTTGGATCGCTCTTTGTCTGGAACCCCACCCTTGACCTTACAGCCACGGGTGACCCTAGCAGGAGCTAAGCTCCGGGTTTCAATGCTTTCAGAATCTCGGAAACTCATAAACCTCTCTAACTTTGGCACACAGTGGTTGTTCCGACCTTTAAACCTACTCTGAGATCAATCTAATCCTTCCTTCCTACACAGCCCTCTATATTTCTGTCATTTTCCTGCCATCTTTCAACCTTCCTCACCAATCACCTCAGGATCCAGTCTCACCACCACTGAGCACTGCACTCTCCACACTCATTCCTGATGCACGGTCTCAACCCGAATGTTGACAGCTCCGACCACCACCCCTCGTGTCCTGCTCAACCTGCTGAGCTCCTCCAGCAGATTGCCTATTACTCTATAAAGTATTCAATGCAGAATCCAGCTTTCTCTTCAGAACCACTGGAACACCACAGTACTGCGTGTCAATACTTACCACGTTTATAAAATATTTCTGCCATGGCGAAATCTCACACATCCTGCTCTCCACAGTGTGGCATTGAGCACAGGTCAGTAGAGTTGTGGAATAGGGACCCTACTAGTTACACCACTGTGTGCTTTTGAAGTGATTTCTATTTTTATCCTTTTCTTTTTCAAATGTTGCCGTTGTTTAATTAAATTTAAATAGTTGAAGAATTTTTCGGAATGCCAGGTGCTGTGATCAAGACTAAGGTAGACCTTGAAGTTTAGGTAAATTTACTTTCTGTGGTAAATGCAGAACTCAGGAAGTTTGAACAGGGATGTCTATCCTAGTTGTGAAGGACACGTAGCATCATATATGTGCATTGTAGCACTACAGCTGACCAGGAGACTTATTTGCATAAGCAAATGCTCCACAGGGAATTCTAAATCACACAATTGGATACAATAGTAGTAATTAAGTACATTACGACCTGTACTTGCACCTTCTCTGTAACTGTATTGCTATATTCTGAATTCTGTTTATTTCCCTCTTATGTACTATCTGGATGTTCATATCTTTCTGTGTGACAGGCTTGTCACTGTATCTTTGTACACTTTATAACAATAAACCAATTACCAATCCGAGTTTCGGAGCATTGATCAAGATACTGAGTTCTGAATCCCGTGATTATAGTGAGGGATTTCAGCTCAAGTAATTACATACGTGTCAAATCGTAGCGGACATAGCTTTAAGCCGAAAGGATGGTGATTTAAAGATCAGCTTTTTTTAACGCAGAGTGGTAGATGCCTGGAGCGAGCTGCCAGGGGTAGTAGTGGAAGAAGAGATGTTAGTGACAGTTAAGAGACTGTTAGACAGACACACGGCTTTGCAGGGAATGGAGGGATATGGATCATGAACAGGCAAAAGTGACTTAGTTTAATTTGGCATCATGTACAGTACAGACTTTGAGGGCAGAAAGGCCTGTTCCTGAATACCCTCAGCTGGTTTAGCCTGCCTGTAAAAGTGGTGTACTGGGGTGTCACAGGCAAATAGCTACACAGCTTCTTGGAGCCACAGGTGATAGATGAGTGGGGAGGGAACCAGAGATAAGTGACCTGCCCCAGATAGGACATGACAGGTCCTTTCCTGGAAACCCCATACTGCCTTTCAATATAGCTTTGTGACATTGTACTGCAAGGCTTGACTTTTTCAGCTGTCAAAGACTAACTACTTCTTGACTTGTTTAGGACTACCCACTTGACAACAGGTGCTCATGCAGAACACTACGGCCATATAAAGTCAGATCACTTGGGACTCAAATTTACCATCCTGCAAGTTCATTCCTCTAAAGGAATCAGGCAGTGTACAACCAATAGGCTACAGAGGTGAAACGGACTCAGCCCACTTTATTGCCCATGCCGCAGGCTCCCCCTCTCAATGCAGTTGATGACTCTAAACGAACGGCGAAGACTGATATAGTTTGACACGTGCCACATCTCAGAAGTTGCCAGGCAGTGTTAAATTCAACATAAGACTGTGTTAGGGACTCCAGCTCTGGATTTTTAACTCAGGGTTCACTGCTGAAGCCTTACCCATGTGTAGGTATAGCCACATGGCAGCAGAGGTTTGAGATCAGAGCTTTCCTTCTAGATGAGCAGCCAACCGGGGCTGATGAACCCCATCTGCCCGAAGCGACTGGTTTTATGGCGCCAGTAACCCTTCGTTACTCCTCCTCCTGTCAGTGAAAACTGTTCCACTGGTCTTAGTAGCTAAGCCACATATGAGTCCAGGAGCTGCACTTCATTGTCAGAGGCTATTTGAGATGCACACCATTGGGAGCATTTAATAGGTAGTGGGAGCTTATCCCCACTTACGCCCCTGACTATAACAACCTTTGAAACCAAGTGTGATAGCATACATTCATGCTTCTATGAGAGGAACCTCTGTATTCAATGACACAGGCTTCCTCAATGTGTAATGCTGAGATGTATAGTACCCTAGTGGGTGGCAATCCAGGCTGTACTTACGCTGGGCAAGTTCAGTAAATGCTCTCAATGACCATCATTCCTCACACGGATGCACACACACGTACACACCCATATACTGTACACACAATTTCACATGCACACACGCACAAATACAGTACACACAATCACATTTGCACACACACACACATGCACAATCACCCACATACACAAATACACACACACTTGCACAGCATACACATAAACTCACACACCCCCACACGCACAAACACATACACGTGCACACAAATTCACACACATCACGCAGACACATGAGCACATGCACAAATTTACATGCATGCACAAGCGTGCACATGCACACACACATACACACCAAGTTTCTTGTCCTCTCACAGCAGCTGGAAAAAGAACAAATTCAATCCTGCCTGATTATATTCATTCTTACAATTTCTGAAGCCAACTCTCATTCTCCCTTTCAATATATATAAAATTTAGTGAGTAAAACTGTTCACAGGTAATACAAGTTCAAGCACTAATCTATTGAAGTCCCCCGTGATCGCAATTCCCTGTGTTGCCTGTATCAGCGTCATGCTGATTAATCTTCACACCAGCTGCCAGTACCAGCCAAGGCTGTGTTGCTGACTCTTTCTTTTCTGAATCAGAAAGTCAAGTCACAAGCTTTGCTCAAAAGGTTTGACCTCAAAAATCTCCAGTGCAGCACAGAGGAACTGCTACAACATCAGTGGTGCTGTCCTTTGGTCTTGTCTGCATCACCAGATGATCTAACGTTACTCTCAGAGTCATTCACAAGGTTGTTGTAGCCAGGGCTGGTAGTAGGGATAAGCTCCCACTACCTATTAAATGCTCCCAATGGCGCATGTCTCAAAAAGCCTCTGACAACCAAGACCAGCCCCTGGCCTTCACATGTAGTTTAGCTATTAAGCCCGGCAGAACCTTTTTACTACAGGAGAAAGGGCAAAGGTGGGTCACTGGTGCCTTAAAACCAGTTGCTTTGGGCAGATGAGGCTCGTCAGCTGTGGTTGGCAGCTCATCTTGGAGAAGGAAAACTCTGATCTCAAACCTTTGCTGCCTTGTACCATACCCGCTCATGGGAAAGGCTCTGGGAATAAACCACGAAGAAAAACTCCAGAGGTGGAATCCCTAAGGCAGCCCTATGTTGAATTCAATGCTGACTGGCAACTCCTGCAATGCTACAGGTGCCAAACTGCATCGGTCCCTGCCAAATCTTTGGAGTCAGCAGATGTGTAGAGAGTCAGAGCCTGTTACATGGGCAACAGCTTGCTCTCCATATTGCAATACAGTGTCTTGCATCCTGGCTTGCATTTTACTGGCTAGGATGCATTATCTATGATTAACTTTGACCAAGAAAGGGCCTTATATTCACAATGCCTTGCCCAACATATATCCTTCGCTTGGTACCATTATATTTTGCTGTGAGTCTACCTGACATCATTATATTTCACTGTGGTGTTGGAGGCGGATACAATAGGGTCTTTTAAGAGACTCCTGGACAGGTATATGGAGATCAGAAATATTGAGAGCTATGGGTAACTCTGGGTAATTTCTCAGGTAGGGACATGTTCGGCACAGCTTTGTGGGCCAAAGGGCCTGTATCGTGCTGTAAGTTTTCTGTGTTCTGTGTTCTATGTTCTACCTACTTTATTACATGTCAGCAAAGCATACATGCAGTCATTGGGTAAGATAATCATTCCTGAGAACTGTCCCTAAATTGATTTCTCTGTAAGTCCAGTTTGAGCACATTGAATGTTTACTCTATGAATAAGGGAATAACCAGTCAGCGTAAATGAAGGGAGATCTCATAGTTTAGTTTAGAGATACGGTAACAGGCCCTTCTAGCCCAGTGACCTTGTGCTGCCCAGTTACACACATGTAACCAATTAATACATTAACCTGTATGTCTTTGGAATGGACAGTCATAGACTTTTCCACAGGGTTGGCGAGTCTAAAACCAGAGGACATCTATACTAGATAAGAGGAGAGAGATTTAAAAGAGACCTGAGGGGAGATATCTTTACACAGAGGGCAGTGAGTACCTGGAATGAGCGGCCAGGAAAAATTTGGTTGAGGTAGGTACAATTGCAACATTCAATAACCATTTGGATAGGTATTTGGAGGGGAGGGATTTAGAGCATTATAATCCTCTAAGAGGACCACAACCTTGTCATGGCTTGGAGGCTTGCGTGCATCAATGATCCAGAGAGCTGTGCTAGCTGAAGTCAGGTCTTCATGCATTGGCTCTTGGTAGGGTCACCCATGACAATCTAGTTAAAAGGTAGAGGCCAGATGAGGAGTGATCCCCTGGTCCTCCAGGTCTGGGGTTCAGCTTAGGGCTAACAACCCTGACTGGCAAAACAAGTAGCAATGAAGTATCTTTCTACACCTGAGTGTGACGGTATTCCTGATTCTCCACCCAGGACTTGCATGACTGACAGTAGTGAAAACCGAGAAGAAGCCACTGTCATGATGAAGGAAGCTTTGAATACTGCCAGAGATGGAGGACCTTCACTGGTGCTTTAAATGCCAGTGGCGTAATGGGCAGTAATAAAAACTAGTAGGGAGAATGATATGGTCCGTGTGGACCAGTTGAGCCAAAGGGCCTGAATCGAGGCTGTATTACTCTATGACTCTGTAGGTATGGCTGACATACCAAGTGAATTTTTTGCATTTTCTGACTATGAAGTTGACTCATGGATGTCGGTGAAATCAAAACTTGTAACTTGGGGATGGTCTGTACATAAAGATACAATTACTGGCATTCCGTAACAATCTGTAGTTTGTCTGCAGTCTGCTAACCAACAAGCGCAAGCTGATAATAGTTTCTTTATTTAAAATGCATGGAATAATGAGTGGGTGTTTTTGTGTGTTTGACAGCCTAATTTCCATGAAATTGCTTTATCAGTCCTGGAGACTAAATAACACCATAAGCAGGGGACTTGCTATTAACCACAGACTAGGTGCCATTAGTAGTTACTTCAACATTGTCATCTCCAGCGGGATCCCACCAGCAACCATATCTTTCCCTCCCCCTCGGTTTCTGCTTTCTGCAGAGATTGTTCCCTATGGAACTCTATTGTCTATTCATCCCTCCGCATGGATCTCCCTCCTGGCACTTATCTTTGCAAGTTGAACAAGTGCTACACCCACCCCTACACCTCCTCCCTCACTACAATTCAGGGCCCCAACCAGTCCTTCCAGGTGGGGCTGATGGGGTCATATACTGTGTCTGGTGCTCCCAGTGCGGCCTCCTGAACATCACTGAGACCTGATGTAGATTGGAAGACCGCCAGGAGAGGCAGGATCTTCCAGCAGCCACCCATTTTAATTCCATTTCCCATTCACATTCCGACATGTCCATCCATGGCCTCCTCCACTGTTGTGATGAGGCCACACTTAGGTTGGTGGTACTACACCTTATATTCCATTTGGGTAGCCTCCAACCTGATGGCGTAAACATCGATTTCTCGACCTTCTGGTAATACTCCTCCTCTCCTTCACTATTTCTTCCATGATCTTCGGTTTCTTTTAGCAATCAATTTCCCAGCTCTTTACTTCATCCCTCCCCCTTCAGGTTTCACCTATCACCTGGTGCTTCTTTCTTCCTCCCTTCACCTTTTAAATCTACTCCTTAGCTTTTTTTTCTCCAGTCCTGCCAAAGGGTTTTGGCCCAAAACATCGACTGTAATCTTTTCCATAGATGCTACCTGGCCTGCTGAGTTCCTCCTGCTTCTTGTGTGTGTGTTGTTGCTCGGATTTCCAGCATCTGTAGATTTTCTCCTGTTTGTGATTTGAACAAGTAATCCTGCTTCAAATCCACACAGAAAGCAAGGAAATCCAAGTCCCTGCAAAATATGAAAACCCGACTTGACAACTGAGCCTCTTCAGGTAACTCAGGGGCTCCATCTGACAAATCAGAAATGTGGATGTGGAATTCATACGTAGAGCATGAGGAAAATTGAACAAGTAGAATAACAGACACGGCGTCCAGTGAAATGGCAACAGCTGGGAGACCCAACAGTGCGAGACAGATGGTGCTTAATTTTAAGAGCGATGTACATCAAAATAAATTGCAACTTTAAATCAGCTGTGCCTCAGCTGATTATTCTCTTGTCTCTGAGTCAGAAAATTGTCGGCTCAAGTCCCACTCCAGAGACTTGATCACACTGTGCTGAGGCAGGCATATCTGACCTCTCGCTCCTCTTGTGGAGCTACCAGTGAGCATTGTTCTGTAACTCAGAGCCCAGGGATCTATCTGTCTGTCCTCTCAGCCTTTTATCATCATGGATGCCACATGGAGACAGGGCCCATTCACCCTTCACTTTAAAAGCTATGTGACTTTAGCGCCCTTTCAAAGTTTTATTTTAATCGATGTTTCACGAATGTCTGTTCTATTTTATCATAGATTTCTGTCATCTGTATTCTCAACACTTTAAGCATAGCTTCTTCCCCTCAACCATCAGATTTCTGAACAGTCCATGAGACCATTAACACTACCTTAATATTTTGCTCTCTTATCACACTGATTATCTATCTATCTTATTGTAATTTTTTAATGTATTGCACTGTACTGCTGCTGCAAAACAATAAATTCCACACAAAAGAAAAATTCCCTCCCCCTCCTCTCTTTTTCCATTCCCCACTCTGGTCTCTTACCTCTTCTCATCAGCCTATCAACTCCCCTTGGGTCCCCTCCTCCTTCCCTTTCACCTATGGCCCACTCTCCTCTCCTAAAAGAATTTTTCTTCTCCAGCCAATTATCTTTCCTACCCACCTGGCTTCAGCTATCACCTTTAGAAATCCTCCTTTCCTTCCCCCATACCTCTTTATTCTGGTGTATTCGCCTCATCCTTTCCAGTCCTGATGAAGGGTCTTGGTCTGAAACATCAACTGTTCACTCATTTCCATAGATGCTGCCTAACCTGCTAAATTTTTTCAACAATTTGTGTATTTGGGTTTCCAGCATCTGCAGACATTCTTGTGTTTATAATAAACCTGATTCTGATTCAGAGAAATTTGGCATGTCGTTGTTGATTCTTAGCAGTTTTTATTAATGTATCACAGAAAGCATTCTGTCTAGATGCTTGTTGGTCCTCCACCTCACAGCCCTGTGCTACTTCCACTCTCCAATCCTCCATCTGCTTATCTCCACTCCTCAGCTGGGTCCACCTATCATCTGCCAGCACCTGCTTTACCCGTTGCCTTCACCTCTTTATACTGGCTGTCTCTCCTCTGGCTATCAGGCCACATGAAGGATCTCAATCCAAAGTGTTGACTGCCAATTATCCTCCACAGCTGCTTCCTATATCGTTGTAAGTCTAAGGGATTTTTTCAGGACACGTTGATTTGGAGTAACTCACACGAAATGCTTGAGTAAATCAGCAGGTCAGGCAGCACCTATGGAGGGGAATACATCATCAACGTTTCAGGCTAAGACCCCAGATCAGGAAGGGAGAGGAAGGGGGAAGAAGCCAGAATAAGAAGGTAGGGGAAGGGAAGGAGTACAAGCTAGCAGGTGACAGGTGAAGCCAGGTGAAGGAGAAAGTGATAGATGGATGAGGTAAAGGATAAGAGTCCTGATGAGGGTCTCAGCACGAAATATCAACTGCTTATTCCTCTCCACAGATGCTGCCTGGCCAGCTGATTACCTCCAGCATTTTGTGTGCATTGTTCTGGATTTCTAGCATCTGCAGAATCTCTTGAGTTTTTGATTTGGAGCAAATTAGATAATCAACTATCTGCTAATGCGATTCAGAGTTTCCAGTCACATGGAGAAGATTGACGATTAAAGTGCCTCTACAGGAGTTACAGTAGCTTCCTACAAATACTCCATTCATTCTGGAAATTTACATGTTAGCAACTCTGAGACTAGGTATCAGGATCCTGGCTTATAAGTTTTCTGGTCCAATATATTTACATTCTTACATCGGGCTTGAACTCTCAATTTCATTCAAAGGCAAGAAAACTCCAAACTTATTCAATATGGTGAATGGTTCACAGTTAAGACGGTGTATGGTTGATTGGGAATTTGTAATGAGACTTTGTCATAAAAGATTTTGTGAATTTCAAAGTTCAGAGTAAATTTATTGTCAAAGTACATATGCAGTATGTCAGCACATACTACCCTGAGATCAATTTTCTTCCAGGCATTCACAGTAGAACAAAGAAATACAATAGAATCAATTAAACCCCCCCCCCCCCCCCCACACACACACACACACACACACACACACACACACACACACACACACACACACACACACACACACACACACACACACACTGTGCAAAAGAGGACAAACTGTGTAAATAACATGGATGGCATCAGTTAGTCTTACAAGACCATGGATCTGCACCTGGAAAGTCCTGAGCAAGGCTGTATGGAAGACCGACAGTCGCCCAAGCAGCAAGTCTCCCCTCTCCATGCCACTGATGTTGTCCAAGGGAAGGGCAAGGGCCGGTAGAGTTAATTTAGCATATGGAAAGCAGCAATTTCCAAGATGGCTCTGGCAACACACGGTGATGATTTGCAGGCAACTCACAAAACTGTAAGATTCTCTACCAGATATACTTCCTATAATTCATCTGATCTACAATCACTGCAATCCACAGCCTGTAATTTCCTTTTAAGAAAATGTACTTTTGAACCATGTAAACAACCAACTAATATACAATTTCCTGAGGGATTCGGTAAGCTTACGTCTGAAAGAATGCAGTTGCAGTTATCACCCAGATGGCCACTGCTGCGGCAGATGCCATGTCAAGGCCTGAGAACAGAAAAGGAACCCAAGCTCAGCTCCATTTCCCCTTGCCAATTAACAGATTAAAATCATAGAGGCCCAGGAGCGGAAAAGGAACCGGCATTCAGCGCTGTCTGCCTGCGTCTGAACTGTCCCCTTCTTTTCTTGCTACTACCATCGGATAGTAGGAGGTGCAGAAGTTTTGGGTCCTCAGCCACCAGGTTCAGGAGCAATAGTTGCCCTGTAGCCTTGGTGCTCCTGGGCCTCGTGCACCTGCCTCAGCGCTGAACTGATGCTGCAGCTGTGAACTCATGTTCTGTGTATTTTCTGTTTGTATTTTTCCCTATTTGCACAATTTGTCCTCTTTTCCACATTAGGTGTTTGGCGGTCTCTGTTGTCTGCGGTGTTCCTTTGTTTTGATTGTTTCTAGTTGCCATGATACCATTTCTCCATGATTTCAATGTCTTGGTGAAACCTTTCATCACGTTTGTCACTCACAGAGCCAAGATTTGCAGGGAGATGAACCTCAAGGTCGTAAATGGTATACATACTTGGATAATAAACTTGAATTTTGAATTGTGGTATCATTAACCAAGCAAAAAACATCTAAACTCATTTCAAGGGAAGGTTACACCGGACAACAATTTTCTTTCAGGTGTTGCTTCCTCTGTTTATGATAGATCACTTTAAACTGAACACAAAGATAATTTCAGACTACTTGTATCAAATAGGAATTTGGAGAAACAAGAAATTAACTTTTAATTGAATATAATGCATTTAATTGCAAAACAGTGCTGACACTTTGCAATAGTTCAACTAAGCTAAAATGTTTTGCTGGTGATTTTCATTTGTATTCAGTGTCTGAGGCTTCTCACTTAAGTGTCTAACAATAATTAGCCGGCATTGATGGATCCCAATAGCCTAGATACCATTTCTCCATGACTGCAATGTCCTGGTGAAACCTTTCACCAGGGTCGTCACTGGCTGAGCCAAGGTTTGCAGAGAAGAAGTCTAAATGGGAATGCAGAAAATGAATCTTCAGTGACATGATGCACATTCCAGTTTCAGCTTCCACTGTGGGCAACATTTTAATTGGCATGAATGATAAATTAAAATAAAAAATACAGGCGATTTAAAAAACACGGTGCATGGTAAGGGATTTTTTAATGGTGATTTTCATGATTAGGAGCCGAAAATCCATAATATACGCCCAAAAGTATTCAGAAAGCAAAATTTTTGTTTTCCAGTGTTATTAAATGGAACCTGACGAGGAGCCTCAACAGGAGCTATTAGGATAGGGGTCAAAGCAGCTGTCTACAAGGATCATCTTGGACTCAAGCTGGGGAGGGAGGCAGCAAGAATTAGCAAGTGAATTCCATAAGACCACAAGACACAGGAACAGAATTGGGCCATTTGGCATATCGAGTCAACTCCACCATTCCATCATGGCTGATTCATGTCATGGTGCCATTCTAAATCTACCCAATAACTTGGCCTCTACAGCCATATATGGCAATGAATTCCACAGCTTCACCACACATTCACCACCCTCAGGCTAAACAAATTCCTCCTCACTTCTATTATAAAGGGATGTCCTTGTATTCTGACACTGTGCCCTCTTGTCCTAGACTCCCCCACAATACAAAACATTCTCCACATCCACTCTATCGAGGCCTTTCTATATTCAATAGGTTTGAATGAGATTCCTTCCCCCATTCTTCTAAACTGTAGTGAGTACAAGCTCTGAGGCATAAGTTAACTCTTTCTTTCCCATGATCATTCTTGTGAACTTCTTCTGGACCCTCTCCAAAGTTTAGTAGCTAGACCACTCAAGGTAGAATGGTTAAATATAGGCATGGTCAAGAGGGCAGAATTGGAGATTTACAGATGTTGTTGGTGAGAAACAGGGACTGAAAGATTTTAAAGAAGGCCAATCCTCTAGAGTGATTTGAAATTAGATGAGGTTCTTAAGAATGTAATTATTCATTTGATTGCTTTGTTTAAACTATTTGTTTGTGATCATTTTCCAGTCAGCCACGATGTACACATGATCGTAATTATTTAATTCTCAATTCTTTTGAAATTGCCCTTTGCTTCTTGGGGCTGCCTGGGAGTTAATTGGACATCTCAGGAAAAAGTTCAGACTCATTGGCGCTGGCGAGATGGTTACAGTCCTCTGGTGTGTGTTCGTTGCACCTGCTCGCTACATAATTGGACAGCAGGGACACGGGCCAGCCAAAGATGCACAGGAAGCAGAGAAAGCAGTCATCCAATCTACCCAAGGCTTTCCAAGAACTCAGTATAAGCTGTCTCCATAACTCATTTCCATCACACCTTCTAAACTGAGATCTGCTCTCAATGCACTCTCGCCATGGTCACCCTCCATCACACAATGAGGTCCAAAGTTGAATCTCCCATGTACATCTCCCAGATTAGGTTACAAAGCACATGGACAAGCCCTTTGTCCACTGAGCCTCACTGACAATAATCTACTTATTAACATCAATCCTTGTGTAATGCCATTTTATTGTAAGAATTTAAAATCATAAGATTATGTATTCTTTATACATTAGAACATCTTATGGTCTTATTCTCTCCACATTCCATATCAATTACCCCCCTATTTTACCATTTCTGTACACATTAGGACAATTGACATTGATTAAGCAACACCAGTCATTGGGCAAGATCCTGGACCTGATAAAGTGGCCACTGAGGGTATGGTGGTGGTCTTCTCCTGCTGTGCTCGCCCACTTCAAGGTTTGATGTGTTGTCTGTCAGAGCTGTTTTTCTGTATACCACTGTCATAACATATGTTTATTTGAGTTATTGTCAGCTTGAACCACTCTGACTATTCTTCTCCTCTGACCTTTCTCTTTAACAAGGCATTTTCACACACAGAGCTGCCACCCACTGGATGTTTTTTTGTTTCTCCACTATTCTCAGTAAACTCTAGAGACTGTTGCGTGTGAAAGCACCCTCAAACCACCCTGTCCAGCTCCAACAATCATTCCATGGTCAAAAACATTAGATCACATTTTTGATGCCACATGATTGTCTTATAATATATTTGAATTAAAGAGCAAGTGTACAGGTGTACATAATAAAGTGGCCACTGAGTGTCTACAATATCTTTTTCTATGATGAGATGGGCAAGTCTCACTCTGCAACTTATGTCCAATCTCCAATAGTGAAGCAGTTGCCTTTCATACTCTCATAAAAGCATTAGATAAGCTTCAAATGCAGCTAAATTATTTTGCATTCTTCAGCCGCATTCTCCTGTCTTCTTGTAACCTTTGGCTCCTTTACGAATCTGTAACTGTAACAGTTTCTTCCCCCAAGCCACTAGACTCCTCAATTCCCAGAGCCTAGTCTGACACCAACCTACACACACACACACACACACACACACACACACACACACACACACACACACACACACACACACACACACACACACACACACACACACACACACACACACACACACACACACACACACACACACACACACTTCCTTTGCAATTTTTGCTCATTTCTTTCTCAATTCTTGCTAAAACATTGTTTACATTATTTACATTTATATTTACATCATTTATTATATATTGTAATTTGCCCTTTACTGTGCCTATTGTCTTGTTTATTAATTATTGTACTGTCTTGTGCACTTTATGCAGTCCCGTGTAGGTTTGAAGTCTAATGTAGTTTTGTGTTGTTTCAAGTAGCACCATAGTCCTGGAGGAACGTTGTTTCGTTTTTATTATGTATTGTACCAGCAGTTATGGTTGAAATGACAATAAAAACATTTGACTTGACTTGACTTGAATCAATCCCCTGTCAAACTCCAGTTTAAATATACCCAAAGACTTTGCCTGCACAGCCATCTGTGACAATGAATTCCACAGATTTGGCACCCTCTGGCTCAATAAATTCCTCCCTATCTCTGCTCTAAAGGGACATCCTTCAGTTCTGGTGGTGGTGGTAAGGCATCTTAGAGTCCAGCATGTGTGTTGATTCTGGAAGTATGGCAACACTTGTGGGCTGCCCAGCGCAATCATTGATGATTTGATTTGACTGTATGTTTCTAAATATACATGTGACAAATATAAAGCTAATTTTTAATCTTCAAGTGGTGCACAATAATTCTAGGAGGCTTCAGAACATGTGTTCTCTCCTTTATTGCAGCAACTTCAGTGACACAAGTCACACACAGTTTACTTGTTCATATTAATGCACTCAGTGACCACTTTATTAGCAGCAGTCCTGTGGGTGAAAACAATTCATTAATGACAGGGGTCAGAGGAGGACTCATTCAAGCTGACAGGAAAGAACTGTGTTACAACAGTGGTGCATAGGAGAGCACCTCTAAATGCACAAAATGTCAAACCTTAAAATGGATAGGCTACAGCAGCAGAAGACCACAAACATGTATCAGCCATCACTTAGTTATGTACAGGAGGTAAGCATCCCCCAAGAGGACCACAACCTTGTTGTCAGTTTTGGAGGCTTGCAACCTCAATGGCTTGGAGAGCTGTTCTATGTTGGCTGTAGTCAGGGTCTTGTGCTTTGGGTCTTGGTAGAGTCACTCATGCCAAATAACTCAAAGGGTTGAGACCAGACTAAGAGTGGTCCAGCGGTCTTCCAGATTTGTAGGTTCAGCTTAGGGCTAACAAATTGACTGGTAAAAAAAATGTTAAGCAAGCAGCAATAAAGAATTTTTCTATATTTGTGTACAACGGTATGGACAGACAGAGATGGAGGACCTTCATTGCTGCCCTGAATATCAGTGCAGTAACTGAGTAACTCTCACAGAATGCTGGAGGAATCAGCAGGCCAGGCAGCATCTATGGAAAAGAGAAAACTGTTGATGTTTTGGGCCTTTATCAGGACTGAGTGTAAACATACATGAATAGATTTTTGCTGACAAAGAATTTGTAACTGTGTGGGATAATTGGAGTTTGGATGCAGATAAGCCAGGATAACTTGGGAAGGAAGAACCAGCTCCAGAGATTGAGTAGCCTGTCCCGTCTTCATTCTTCCAAAGCTTCCATGATTGCTTATAGATTTTATCTCAATTATTTAAGTCAGAATTCATGCCTGAAATTGTTTAATTGACCTCAACAGAAATCAGAGCCAGATAGCAGCCTAGGGATTTAACCCCAATGCACAGCAAGCTATGCAACATGAGTGCACATTAGAAAGTGACAGATTGCAATAGGAATAGGGTTGGATTTGAAAGCCTCCCTACAGTGTTTGTGGGTTTTCTTTGTGCTACTGCAAACAAATACAACGTGACAGCAATAGAGCTATGAACTGAAGATCCTTTATTGAAGGCAGTAACACTCAACTGGAACACCAGTATCTGGTATAACAATGAATCAAAGTCACACTACATAGTGAACTCAGTTCCTAAAGGGAGCCTTATCCTGATACACGCAACACTTCCTAATTCCAACAGCATATCGATGTTTGCATGTGCAGTATTTAACAGACTCAATCAATTATTTGTAGGTAGTCATAAATTAAAACATGCTTGGTCTCCTTCAGCCATGAAGGCAGTGGGTCGGTAAATGTTGGACTGAAAATTGGGAGAAATAAGGAAACAAATTCAGACTCCGAATCAGGTTTATTATCATTGGCATATGTCATGAAATATTTGGTTTTGTGGTAGCAGTGCAATGTAATACATAATTAAAAACTACAAATTACAATAAGATATAAATATATACATAAATAAATAAATATAAACAGTGCAAAAAGACAAAAAAAGTAGTGAGGTAGTGTACATGGGTTCATTGTCCATTCAGAAATCTGTGGTGGGTAAGATGCTGTATCTAAAACGTTGAATCGTGCGCCTTGAGGACTCCTTTGTCTCCTCCTTGATGGTTGCAATGAGAAGATAGCATGCCCTGAGTGAAGGGAGTCCTTAAAGTTAATATGGAAAGCTGCTGTCTGTATGATTAGCTGAACTTGTTATTGTTAAAAATAGCAGGGAGGTGTGAAGTGAAACTGGTACCATAAGTCATACGTTGAATAAACCCTCTTCTCAATGGACCCATCTGCACTTCTCTCTGTCAAGGTAAAGCATCCAGCATAATTAAAGACTCCTCCCTGTGTGGGATTATTTCTCCTCTCTCCTTCAGCATTTATTTTGAGAGCAGTAGAATATAAAAACAAGGATGCAATGCTGAAACTTTATAAGATATTGTTCGGACCACACTTGGGAAACTGTGAACGGTTTTAGGTTCCTTCTCTAAGAAAGTATGTGCTGGCATTAGAGATGGTCCAGAGATGGTTTATGCAAATGATCTTGGGAATGAAAGGGTTGATGAATGAGGAGTGTTTGATGGCTTTGGCCCTGTGCTCACAGGCATGTAGAATGAGAGGGGATCTCATTGAAGCTTATTGAATATTGAAAGGCCGAGATAGATTGAATGTGGAAAGGATGTTTTCTACAGTGGGGAGTCCAGAACCAGAGGGCAAAATATCTGAATACAAGGATGTCCATTTAGAAAAGAGATGAGAAGGAATTTCTTTAGCTTGAGGGCAATGAACCTGTGGAATTAATTGCCAAGGAAAGCTGTGGAGGCCAAGTCATTGGGTATATTTAAAGTAGAGGCTAATAAGTTCTTAATTGGTGAGGAAATCAAAGGTTACAGTGAGAAAGCAGAAGAATGGGATAAGTCATCCACGACAGAATGGAAAAGCCGAGTCAATGGTTAATTCTGGTCATATGTGTTATGGTCTTATGAATGGATAATCCTAGCGGGCATGGAGTTCTTCAGAACATGGGCTACATCATTCGCAGCAGACCCACAGCAATTAGTGTATTTGCTTCTGTTAGCCATATATCTGAAATGTTTTGTTGCATCACATTACACCTGTTGGTATGTTCAGTTTCTTTTTTTTAAATTCAATGACATTTAATATAAAAAATCAAATTATTTCCCTTGCAGCTTATATTCTTGTTTTACTTTCATTTCATCACCGTCTAGTATGGAGAAGCCACTGCAGAGGATCGGATAAAGTTACATAAAGTTGCAAACTCAGCCATCTATATCATGCACACCAGCTTCCACAGCATCAAGGCCATCTTCAAAAGGCAACATCCAACATTTCAGAACCCATCACCGAGGACATGCCCTCTTCTCATTGCTACCATCAAGGAGGTGGAAGAGAAGCCTGAAGACACACACTCAATGTTTCAGGATCAGCTTCTTTTCGTCCACCATCATTTTTCTGAATGGACAATGAATCCATGAATACTACCTCAATAGTTTTTGCTGTCCACTTGCACTACTTATTTAATTTTTTTAGTAATTTTTTTAATTGAAGTTCATCAAACAAACATTTCCATAAGATGAAAGGAAATGTAGTATGTCCCTGTTGGACCTCACCAATTTTTAAAGATGCTCCATAGAAAGCATCCACTCCAGGTACGTCACAGCTTAGTTTGATAACTGCTCAACACAAGAGCACAAGAAATTACAAAGAGCTGTGGATACAGCTCAGCACATCACAGAAACCAGTCTCCTCTCTATGGACTCCTGCCTTCTCTCTGCTGTGGCTCGAAAGCATGTACCTCCAGGATATCAGACTATTGAATGGATCTTTTGCACCACAAAATGGACTTTTGACTAGACAATCTACCTCCTTATGATCTTGCACTTGATTGTTTACCTTCATGGCACTTTCCAGTATTTTTTACACTTTATTCTGCATATTTATTCTTTTACCTTATTCTACTTGGGTAATGATCTGTGTGAACAGTATGAAAGACAATGTAACAATAAGAAACCAATACAAATAACGTCAGGAGTACAGCTATCAGTGAAACATGCTTTAAGGCTTTTTCATCTCCAGCCAATGGTAATGAGGAGAAGAGAGAATGCCTGGAATTGGTGAGCTTGATGATGCTGGCTGCTTCTGTGAAATTTCAATGAGCCAAACATCAGTGTGGTAAATCTACATTTCATGGCCACTTTATTAGGTACACCTGTACAACTCATTAATGTAACTATTTAATCAGCCAATCAAGTGGCACAACTCTTGCATAAATGCATGCAGACATTGTCAAGAGGTTCATTTGTTGTTCAGATTGGGGAAGAAATGTGATCTAAGTGACCTTGACCGTGGAATGATTGTTGGGATCAAATGGGTTGGTTTGATTATCTCAGAAACTGTTGAACTTTTGGGATTTTCATGCACAACAGTCTCTAGAGCTTTCAGTGAATGAAGAAAAAACATCCAGTGAGCGGCAGTTCTGTGGGTGAAAAGACCTTGCTAATGAGAGAGGTCAGAGGAGAATGGCCAGACATGGCAAACTGACAGGAAGGTGTCACAACTCATATAACTATGCCTTACAGTAGTGGTGATCAGAAGAGCATCTCTGAACTTCAAACCTTGAAGTAGATGTGCCAAACAGCAGAAAACCACAAACATTTGCTCATTGGCCACTTTATTAAGTACAGGAGGTACCTAATAAGGTGACCATTGAGTATATACTGCTGCAAACTTAACTAGGAAGTTTATTTCAATGCACAGCCATATGAAGTAGCAGAGTGTTAAAAGTTTGCTTGGAGGAATCATAGAGCCAGAGAAAGTCAGTGGATGCATTGTTCTATTGAACCATTTCTCAAGATCACAGCTTAGGTAAGTTCTTAAACTGTGCATTGATGAATGGATCTGGTGCAGCTGTAAAGCATGCAAAATATCCTGACCTTCACACTG
The DNA here is from genome assembly GCF_048418815.1 of Hemitrygon akajei. Classification (NCBI taxonomy): domain Eukaryota; kingdom Metazoa; phylum Chordata; class Chondrichthyes; order Myliobatiformes; family Dasyatidae; genus Hemitrygon; species Hemitrygon akajei. The sequence goes on along the minus strand of NC_133138.1, from coordinate 34,127,989 downwards.
AAACCAAGTGGAAATGTCACCCAAATGTTAAGAGACTTTTTTCAGCACCAGGTACAGGTAGTTTTCCAATAGTTACGTTTCTAACAAAAATCAGCACATTGGAGAAAGTCACGTTATCTCAGGCAGGCTGTAGCAGCCTTCAAAGCACAGATTTAAACAGGAGTAATCCCACTAAAACCAACAAGGTCAGCACGATGCAAATTGTGTTCCCTAATCTGTCAGTTGCTTACTAAACAATTTTCAAGTGGAAACAGTGAGCAATTTCAAGGTCCTGAGTGCCAACATTCCTAGGATCTATCCTGGGCTCAACATATCGATGCAGTTACAAAGAAGGCACAATAGCAGGTGTACTTAATTAGGATTTTGAGGAGACTAACAAACAAATTCTAATGAAGAAATTTCTGCAGATGTACCGTTGAGAGCATTCTAATTGGCTGCATCACCGTCTGTTACAGAGGTGGGTGATACTGCATCGGATCAAAATAGGTTTCAAGAAGTGTTAAACTCAGTCAGCTCCATCATGGACAATAGCTTCCCCAGAATCCTGGACATCTTCAAGGAGTGATGCTTCAAAAAGGTGGCATCCATCATGACTCCCATTACTCAGGACATGCCATCTTCTCATTGCTACCACCAGGGAGGAGGTACAGGAGCCTGAAGGCATACATATATTTGAACTACAGTGGAGATTACTGTTATAGCCCCCTCCCATCCCAGATACAATGATCAGAAGCTAAGATGAAAACCACAGGGCAAGGGTCAGCTGACTAACTGCAGAAAGTTGGGTAACTCTAAGATTCATCTCGGCTACAAAGGAAGTACAGAGCTATGTCCACAGCCAAAGCCCTGGTGATTGCCAAGCCACAATTAACAGCTCTGGCTACCAGACTGCAAAGGTAAACTCAGATGCCAAGCAAATAAAAATGCACTCTTCTCCAAAGGAGCAGGAAAAGTATTTGCACAGTTCCACAGCAACAACATGCCAGCTCCTGAACGAACCAAATCAGCAACTGAGGAGCACTAGAAGAGTATATGGGAGAAAGAAACATCACATAACATCAGTGCCCAATGGCTGAAAGAACTACAAACAAGCCTCTGCGATCTCCCAGAGGAAGAACCAGTCACCATCACAACAGTAGATGTCCAGCAATGGGTAGCAATATGAAGAACTAGACATCACCAGGGCCTGACATGACCTATGCCTACTGGCTAAAGAAATTAACAGCATTACGTACATGGCTGGCAGCTAAACTGAACCAGCTACTTGAAGCAGGCTCAAACCCTGACTGACTAACTCAAGGAAGGACATTACCCGAAATGAAGGATCTTCATAAAGGTGCAACACCATCAAGCCTATAACCTGACTGTCAACAACATGGATGCTCCTGTCAGGCATCATAGCCCCAGCCTGAAGGAACATGTGTGTGAATTCCTGAGACCTGCTCAGAGGGGGATTGGTGATGGAACCAGAGGCTCCAAGCATCAACTACTGATGGACAAAGCAGTCATGCAAGATTCCAAGGCCAGGCAAAGCAACCCAAGCACAGCCTGGATTGATTACCAGAACGATAATTGCCAGACGGGGGATGAGAGGTGACCTGATAGAGATGTTTAAGATGATGAGAGGCATTGATCGTGTGGTTAGTCAGAGGCTTTTTCCCAGGGCTGAAGTGGCTGCCACAAGAGGTCACAGGTTTAAGGTGCTTGGGAGCAGGTACAGAGGAGATGTCAGGGGTAAGTTTTTTACGCAGAGAGTGGTGAGTACGTGGAATGGGCTGCCGGCAATAGTGGTGGAGGCGGATATGATAGGGTCTTTTAAGAGGCTTTTAGTTAGGTACATGCAGCTTAGTAAAATAGAGGGCTATAGGTAAGCCTAGTAACTTCTAAGGTAGGGATGTGTTCGGGACAATATTGTGGGCCGAAGGCTTGTATTGTGCTGTAGGTTTTCAATGTTTCTACACATGGATCCTGGAAAGCCTGTCTCAGTGCAAGGCCAACAACATACTAAGGACTTTCATCAAGAACTCAATGGGCCATTGGAGTACAATACTAGAAGTTATCTTAAAGCCAATGGCACAGGTGACCATCAGATGTGGAATATACCAGGTTGATGCATTACCCCACTGCTGTTCTGCATAGGTGTGAACCTCCTCAGCCAGATCATCTCAGAGTGGAGGTGGGTACAGGGTCAAGAGTGGAGTGACCATCAGCCACCTCCTGTACGTGGATGACATCAAGCTGTGTGCCAGAAATGGAAGAGACATTGACTCACTAATCCACCTGACAAGGGTGTACAGCGGAGATATCAGGATGTCGTTTGGACTGGAAAAGTGCAGCCGGATGGCAGTGATAAGATGCAAACTCATCAGGATTGAAGGAGTCGAGTTACCTGAAGACCACGTGCCAGATGTGCAGGACAGCTACAAATACCTGGAGACCCAGAAGGTACATGGAAGCCTCGAGGAGGACACAAGGAAGGCTGCAACATCCAACTACCTCCAAAGAGTGAGACATGTCCTAAAAGCCAGATGAATGGGAAGAACAAGATCAGACCCATCAACACATTTGCCCTTACAGTCATCAGATACACACCTGCAAAAATGTGCTGGCCAAGGAATGAACTGGAAGGCATTGACATAAAGGCCTGGAAGCTACAAACAATGCATGGAAGATTCCATCCAATGTTCAATGTACACCTGCTGGAATGAAGGAGGAGGGGGACTTGGAAGGTCAAGGCCTTAGTCCTAGAAAATACATGAAACATCTGTGAGTTTGTCAGGAAGATGGCCCCTAAGGATGGTCTGCTAGCAGAATACCTCAGACTGCAGGCAGGGGATATGGAAATGGAAATGGGTGAAGCAGAGTCACAGAACCAGAGAGCATGGCAGGACAAGCCACTGCACGGGGTGTAACATCCTCACTATCAGAGCTGAGTGACATAAGAATGTCCTACGAATGGCTGGAAATGCCATTCGTAGGGCTGAGGGCCAGCCCAGAGCCACTGGTCATGGTGGTACGAGCACAGCAGCTGAGCACAAGAGCAATAGAAGCAGGGGCCTATCACACCAGACAAGTCCCAAGATGCTGACTATGCAAGGAATCCACTGAAACTATCCAGCACATAGTAACAGGGTGCGAGATGCAGGCAGGGACAACATACACTGAACAGCAGAATCAAGTTGCAGGAATTGTGTACAGGAACATCTGCACTGAGTATGGATTGGAAACTCCCAAGTCCAAATGGGAAACCCCTGAGAAGGTAGTGGAGAATGACAGAGCTAAGATCCTGTGGGACTTCCAAATACAGACTGATAAACAGGTACTGGCCAACCAACCAAACAGAGTAATACTGGACAAGGAACAGAAGAAAGCAATAGTAATAGATGTGACAATCCTGAATGACAGTAACATCAGGCGAAAAGAGTATGAATGCTGGAAAAATACCAGGGCTTGAAAGAGCAGATAGAAAGCACATGGAAGCTTAAATCCAGAGTAATCCTGGTGGTGATAGGAGCACTTGGAGTTGTGACACCTGGATTGAGGGAGTGGCTCCAACAAATCCTGGGAACAACATCTGAGATCTCGTTCCAGAAGAGCGCACTATTAGAAACAGCAAGGGTGCTGTGCTGAACTCTCAGGCTCCCAGGCCTCTGGTAGCGGACCCAAGATTGAGGGAAAAATACACATACACAGCACCCCTAAGGGATGAGAAAAAATACGTATCTCATCAGAATGCAATAGGGTGCTAAGAGTGCTGTCCAAGCTATCATTAAAGTGGCATCATTTACCACCTACCTGTTGCTTTTAGAAACAAAATGCAATACAATATATGTCAGAAGAAGTGATATAGATCAAAGCCATGTACATCCAAACCCTAAGTGCAATGCTCCCCACATAATCCCTTATTTGAAAAGAAACTCACAGTTTTTTCCAACTGTTTATAGTAGTCTCTACTTACTACCAATTTCACTGCTGACATTTAGGGCAGCATTGAATGTCTCCGTCTCTGTCTGTCCATACTGTCACACACAGATGTACAAGGATTCTTCACAGCTGTTTCTGAATCAATTTATTTTGCCCAATCAGGGTTGTTAGCCCTGAGCTGAAGCACTGAACGTGGAGAATTGGTGGACCGCTTTTAGGCTGGCCTCTACACTTCGGTCCATTTGACATGGGTGACCCTATGAAGAGCCAAGGCACAAGGCCCTGACTCCAGCCAACATAGCTCTCTGGGTCATAGAAACATGGAAACATAGAAAACCCACAGCACAGTACAAACCTTTCAGTCCACAATGCTGTACTGAACATGTACTTACTTTAGAAATTACCCATGGTTATCCATAGCCCTCTGCTTTTCTAAACTCCACGTACTTATTCAAGAGTCTCTTAAAAGACTCAATTGTATTCTCCTCCACCACTGTCGCGGGCAGCCCATTCCACGCACTCACCACTCTCTGCATAAAAAAACTTACCCTGATATCTCCTCTGTACCTACTTCCAAGCACCTTTAAACTGTGCCCTTTCATGTTAGCCATTTCAGCCCTGGGGAAAAAGCCTCTGACTATCCACACAATCATTGAGGCACGCAAGCCTCCAAACCCTATGACAAGGTCTTGGTCCTCTTGGAGATATGGTCTACACTTATGTATATAAAATTGCCAAGCAGAGTAAAATGACTGGCAAGCATATTTCATTCCACAATGGAAGAGATCCTATATGAGAAGGGCCATTGCCCATATTACCCATATTCACATTACCACTGCAACAGAGGAGAACACCTTCACATTTTAGAATCAGAATAACAATCATGCTTATTAACATTGAACTTTAAGTAATTCATGAGGGGAAACAGCAAGATTCACAGCATGAGACCCCCTCTCACAAAATCCAACACTTCCAAACCAGCCAGAACATCTACAAGTATGCTCAAAGAAGCATAAAAAAAAGCTTAATTTAATTACAAATCAACAATATCAAAATTTTGCTGAAGTGTCACACTTTCTTCAGCTTCCTCCACATAATTCACCACAGCAGAGACAAATGTTATTATATTTCAGATGAACATATGCAGACAAGGGGAGAGATCAGAGGCTGAGTAGTTGAGACAAAGGCAAGTGGTAATTGGTAATTTGTTTATTATTGTCACAGGTACGGAGTGTTTTGTATTTTTTCTATGCTGATCATTTCAAAGCATCAGTACATCAAGGTAGTACAAGGGAAAAGTAATAACAGAATTCAGAATGTAGCGTTACAGTTATAGAGAATGTGCAGTGTAAACAATAGACTGAAATGCTATGATGAGGTATATTGTGAGGTCAAAAGTCCATTTTAACTTACAAGAGGTCCATCCCATGATCGTATAATTGCAGGACGGAAGCTGTGTTTTAGCCTGCTGGAATGCACTTTCAGGTATTTGTATCTTATGCCTGATGAGGGAGGGGAGAAGAGAGAATATACAGGGTGTGTTTGGTCTTGATTATAAACATGAGAAATTCTGCAGATAATAAAAATCCAAAGTAACACACACAAAATGTTGGAGGGACTCAGCAAGTTGGGCAGCATCTATGGAAATGAATAAACTTTCAGGCCAAGACCCTTCTTCAGAACTGGAAAGGAAGTGGGAGGATGCCAGAATAAAAAAAGGTGGGGGGAGTGGAAGGACGATAGCTAGGAAGTTGTAGGTGATACCAGGTGGGTAGGCAAAATAAAAGGCTGGAAAGAAAGGAATCTAATAGGCGAGAATGAATAAACCATAGGAGAAGGGGACCGAGAAGGAAGCGATAGGCAGCTGAGGAGAGGTAAAAGGCCAGAGTGGGGATTAGAAGAAGAGGAGAGGGGGAGGGAAAAATAAATTTATTGGAAAGAGAGAATGATATTCATGCCATCAGGTTGAAGACTACCTGAATGGACTATAAGGTGTTTCTCCTCCATCCTGCGGGTATTGGCAGCTTTTCTGAGGAAGCAAGAAGTATAAACAGAGTCCATAGGAGGAGAGTCCAGTGTTCATGATGCGCTGACCATCCAGTTTCTGGTGGTCCTAGACAGAATAGTTGATGTACCAAGCTGTAAGCTTCATGCAGAAAAGATGCTTTTAAAAAAGTTTAATTTAATTACAAATCAGCAATAACACAACTTTGCGGAAGCATCACACTTTCTTCAGCTTCCCCCACATAATTCGCTACAGTAGAGATGAATGTTATTATATTTCAGATGAATATATACAGACAAGGGGAGAGATCAGAGGCTGAGTAGTTGAGACAAAGGCAAGTGCATTTCCAAAAATTGGTGAAGGTGAACAGGGACATGCTGAAGAGGCACTAGTGCACTTTCTTGGCCATAGTGTCTACATGGTTGGACCAGGGCAAGCTGTTAGTGATGCTTATACCAAGTCGCTTGAAGCTCTCAGCCCTCTCCACCTCAGCACTACTGACATAGACAGGAGGGTGTACACGTCTTGGCTTCCTGAAATCAATGACCGACACTTTTGTTTTGTTAACAACTTCAAGTCATAACAACTACTATGGAAAAGGTAAAGAAGTGCACTACCAATTGCACAGAGTGTATTGAATGTGGCAGACCAGTCTGATTGATGTTTGATGTTCTACGTGTTTTCTTGAATGGGTTCCATGGCTGCCTGTGGGAGGATGAATCTCAGAGTTGCATTCTGTATATGTACTTTAATAATAAATGTACTTTGAACTCTTGGTGGGCTGCCTTCAACAGAGTGAGTCCAAGGGAAGCATCTGGTCCGGACTGAGTATCTGGCCGAGTACTGAAGACCTGTGATGGCCATTTGGCTGGTGTACCCATGGATATCTTCAACCTCTCACTCCAGCAGTGTATGGTACCCACCTGCTTCAAGCAAGCTTCAAACATAACAGTGCCCAAGAAGAGCATGGTAACCTATCTAAATGGCTATTGCCCAGTGGCAATTACATCCATAGAAATGAAGTGTTTTGAGAGGCTGTGTTTGAAGCGTACCATCTCCTCCCTGAGTGGTGACTTGGATCCATTCCAATTTGTCTACCGAAGCATCTGCTGTAGACCTGTTGCTATCTTGTTGGCTTTTCACACAACCCTGGAACATCTGGGCAGCAAAGATACATACATCAGGATGCTCTTTTTCAATTACAGCTCAGCACTTAACACCATCATCCCCTCAAAGCTAATCAGTAAACTCCAAGACCTGGGCCTCAATACACCCTTGTGGAATTGGATCTTGGATTTCCTCACTTGTAGACACCAGTCAGTTCAGATTGGCAAAAATATCTCCATCAGCACAGGAGCATTGCAGACATGTGTACATAGCCTGTTGCTAAACTCGCTTTACACCCATGACTGTGTGGCTGAGTACAACTTCAACACCATGTACAGATTTGCTGATAACACCACTGTTGTGGGCTGTATCAAAGGTGGTGATGAATCAGCATACAGGAGGGAGATTGATAATAACAACCTCTCACTCACTGTCAATAAGACCGAGGAACTGATTGTAAACTTCAGGAGAAGGAAACCAGAGGTCCATGAGCCAGTAATCATCAGAAGATCAGAGGTGAAGAGGGTTGGCAACTTTAAATTCCTGGGTGTCACTATCTCAGGGATCATTCCTGGACCCATCATGTAAATATAATTGAGAAGAAAGCACAACAGTGCCTCTACTTCCTCAGGAGCCTGCGAAGATTAGGTATGTCATCAAAAACATTGGTAAACTTCTATAGTTGTGTGGTGGAAACTGTGCTGACTGGTTGCATTATGGCCTGGTATGGGAACACTAATGCCTTTGAGTGTAAAATCATACAAAAGATGGTGGAGTCAGACCAGTACATCACGTGTAAAATCCTCTCAACCATCGAGCACATCTATATGAAACCATCAGGCTCTTGAACAAAAGGGGATAACTACGCTCATTTAAGGACTCTTTTATCTTGTTATTTCATATTCATTATTTATTGCTATTTATTTATATCTGTATTTGCATTTCATTGTTCATTGATCTCGTTTACTGTTGTTGTTCTATAGATTTGCTAAGTATGCCCACAGAAAAAGAATCTCAGTGTTTATACGTAGTTTGCTAGATAGATATTTTATTGATCCCAAAGGAAATTACAGTGTCACAGTAGCATTACAAGAGCACAGATATACAAATATTAAAGGAGAAGTAAGAAAGAAAAGAAAAATTACCTCAAACAGTCTAATGCGAGGGGGGGGTCATCACTTCCCTGGCTATAGGTTGACTCCTTATAAAGTCTAATGGCCAAGGGCAAGAATGGCGTTATATAGAACTCTGTGGAGCAGCATGGTTGTTTAGCCTATTACTAAAAGCACTTCTCTGTTCAGCCGAGGTAGCATGCAGAGGGTGGGAAAAATTGTCCAGAATTCTATGATTTTCCATAGGGTCCTTTGTTCTGCCACAGCCTCCATGTTTCTAATTTGACTCCTATAACAGAGCCAGCCTTTCTAATCGGTTTATTGAACCTATGGCATCATCCATGTTGATGCCATTACCCCAGCACACCACCACATAGAAGATTGTACTGGCAACAACAGACAGGTTGAACATGTGAAGGAGAGGTCTGCATACTCCAAAGGGTCTCAGTCCCATCAGAAGTAGAGGCGACTCTGGTCCTTCTTATACATAGCATCTGTGTTGGTGTTCCACTCAAGTCTGTCATCCACGTGCACCCCCAGGTACTTGTAGGTCCTCACCACATCCATATCCTCACCGTCAATAGTAACAGGGGGAAATGCAGGCTTAGTCTTCCTAAAGTCCATTACCATCTCATTTGTCTTACTGATGTTGAGCTGTAGGTGATTCAGCTTGCACCATTTGACCTGTATTCAACATCCCATCCTCTTTTTATATACCCAACTATTGCTGAATCATCAGAGAATTTCTGTATGTGGGACATCTATGTACTCTGATAATAAATTTTACTTTGAACTTTGATATCGTAGTACATTGGTTCAAGCAAACCAACAGTATGAACTGGGGATAAAGACAGATTAATTCTTGATCATAATGAAAGCGATACCTGAAGATAAAGAAGAAAATCATGATGATACATTTGATCGAACAAGGACACTAAGTAACTACAAGAAATGACGCTAGTTAACATAAATTAAGTCAGAACATCACATGGCTGCATGACACAACTATTACTGAGAAGATTCATCTGTGGAAGTTGTGGCAAGGCGGGGGTTAAGTCAATGGCCATGTAAGAAAGGTCTTTGAAGACCATAGCTTCTCTTTGCACAGCAGCAGGCTGGAACCATTTGGCTTTTTCAGACAAGGTAAGGATGTAACAGAAGGATGCAACATGCACACCAGCAAGGGCACAATTACTTTACTAACTTCAAAGTATCATCGACTGCTAGCTTGTAGTTTCTATCAACTGTTAACACCTGTATTGTGAATGGTGATTGATCTTGCAAGTAAGCAATCTGTACACACTCATTGTTACCAAATGGACAATATTTGTAACTGCTTGTCAATTCTAATTAAAAATGACAATTTTCTGTTCAGATTTCAGAGCAGTGTGGTGATAGGGGCCATGGTGTTCTCCTTGTGCATAAGTAAATAAAGTGTGATTGAGGAACAAGTGTGAGTCCAATTAAGATTGAGATCCCCCCTCATTCTACTGAACTCCAGGGAATACAGCCAGACGTTCCTCATACAGTAACCCTTTCACTCCTGGAATCATTCTCGTGAATCTTCTCCAATGTCAGTATATCCTTTATAAAATAAGGAGCCCAGAGCTGCACACAGTACTCCAAGTACACTATGTCATGAAATTTGTGGGTTTATTTTGTGGCAGCAGTATGGTGCAATACCTACAATGACTAAAGTATTGTGCATAAGTCTTAGGCACCCTAGCTATATACATGTGCCTAAACCCTTTATGAGTTATTGTATAAAAATGACAGAAAAGTGTGGTGAGAGGGGCCAGGCTGTTCTCCTTGTGCACCAGTAAATATAGTGTGATCGAGGAACGAGTGAGTATTTTCAGAGTCCAGTTAATCAGTGAGGACACAACGAACAGATTGAATATTTTGTGTAGATATTGGACAAAAAACACAAGACAGAAAGGGAAGGCAGTATGGTATACTGATGTCTCCATATGTAAATGAGTGACACGTGACACATTCTTTTCCATGTGACATGAGCATATGCGGTAACTGTTGTCAGTTTGCAAGAATAAAGTTAACATATGTTCTGAAGAGCTCCATGCCTCCTAGAGTTATTTACAGCAATTCTCATTGGTTCTGCTCATTAGCACCACCTCATAATATACCACACATTCAGCATTGAATTTAAACTTATTAATTAAGATGACAAGTACAGCTATCTGGCAAAATCCTGTGCACTTAGCAATCTTTACACATGGAAGTGTCTCCCCGAGAATACACTTGCTTTAAGACAACACATCACTATTTACAGAAATCATTTTAATGCAGCTTCATCCCTTCATTTTCATCAACTGAAAGACATTTGCAAACCCAGCATTTATTATCCAGCTCCACTGAGGTGTTGTTCTTCAGGCTCCTGTACTTTGCGGTTCTTCAGTCTTCGGTACTGATGATGGGCTTCACCTGCGTGGGATATCACCTTTTGCACATGTTCTCTATTGTCAGGAGATCCATGCCTCTGATGAAATTGAGTCCACTGCGCTTTGCAGTTGCTTGCAAAGTTCAAAGTAAAGTTTTATCAAAGTATGCATATGTCACTGTTTCCCTAAGGTTGTTATAGCTGGTGATGGTAATGGGACAAGCTCCCATTACCTATTAAATGTTCCCAGTGCCGTGCATCTCAAATAGCCTCTGGCAACCAAGTCCAGCTCCTAGCCTTAATGTGTTGCGTAGTTACTCAGCCCGGTGGAACTCTTTCTACCAAAAGGAGAAGGGGCAAAGGCAGGTTACTGACACCTTAGAACCAGTTGCTTAAGGCAGATGAGGCTCCTCAGCCCTGGTTGGCAGCTCACTCAGGAGAAGGAAAACTCTGATCTCAAACATCTACTGCCTTGCAGATATAGGCACTCATACAGTAGGCTCTGGGAGTAAACCCAATGATAAAAAATCCAGAGCTGCAGTCCCTTAGGCAGTCCCGCATTGAGTTCAGTGCTAACTAGCAAATCCTGTGAAGCTGCTGGTACCAAACTGTATCGGTGTCTGGCATTACTTTGGGTTTCATCAGATGCATGGAGAGGGGGTGCTTGCTACATGGGCAACAGCTTGCTCTCCATATCGTACTGCCCAGGCTTGTGTATCTAGATTGCTAGGACACAACAACCTTGGTCATTCCTGACTCCCGGAGGCCTCACCACATGTCACTATATTACCTTTTCTTGCAGACATTCACAGTAGAGCAGAAAAATACAGTACAGTACTGGAATTTCCATGCCAGGTCATGATAGAAACAATCAAAATATTTTAGACTGCTCATCTTTAGAGATTTGCCATACCAAATTTTCTTAAACTTCTTAGAAAGTAGGGATGCTGGTATCCCTTCTTCATGGTTACATCTATAAATAAAATGGCATCCACATTTTTCAAAAAAAAAATACACACCTACTGCGCTCTATATTCCAGGCGATGAAGTCTGGGGTCTCCAGGTATATTTTAAAAGGTGCCCTATCAGAAATTCCATACAGTGTGTGATAATTAGTGATCACCTATTGAAGATGAATTATTGAGTATGTGCTGAATATTTGCTGTTATAAAGTAAGTGGCACCAAGTTTCTAGAAAAGCAATTATAGATAAGCCTTTAAAACTCAGCAAGTTACTCTTTAAACCCACACAATTCAAATTTCAAAGTAACATTTATTATCAGAGTACATACAACCCTGAGATTCATTTTCTGTGGGCATACTTAGCAAATCTGTAGAACAGTAACTGTAAATAGGAACTGTAAACATCATGAACTGTAAACTGTAAACCAACTGTGCAAGTGCAGATATAAATAAATAGAAATAAATAACAAGGGTGAAACTAGGTAAAAGGGTCCTTAAATGAGCGTAGTTATCCCCTTTGGTTCGAGAGTCTGATGGTTGAGGGGTGGTAACTGTTCTTGAACCAAGTGCGGTGAGCTTTGAGCTACCTGTACCTTCTACCTGATGGCAGCAGCGAGAAGAGAGCATGACCTGAGTGGTGAGGATCTTTGATGACGTAATTAAGTATGGATTAGAGTTGTGAGTCTTTTGGATATAGTGTTGACTTTTAGCTTGTCCAATAACACAATGAAACTTCCACCACATTCAATACTGGAGTTTAGTGCAGGCTATCAGCATTCAAATTGTGGAACTGGCTGAATCAACTACTCCTTGCAGCCTCATGCATTCCTCTACATTGTAATTTCCAAACCAGGTCATGACACAGCCTGTCAACACACTTCCCACTGTTCAGCTTTGGAAGCGTGATTGTTTTAGATGGCATGCCAAATTTTCTTAAACTTCTAAGTAGGGACACCAGTGTGTCGTCTTTCTTTACTTATTGAGATACCATGTAGAATAGGTTCTTCTAGTTTTTTGAGCCATACTGCCTCGCAATATACTGATTAAATCTGATCCTAATCACAGGACAATTTTCAATGATCAATTAGCCTATTAATCGGTCCATCTTTAGACTGAGAGAGGAAACTAGAGTATCCAGAGAAAACCTGCAGTCACAGGGAAAACGTACAAACTCCTTACAGGCAGTGGCGGGAATTGAACCCGGGTCACCTACACTGTAAAGCATTGTGCTAACCACTATGCTACTGTGCCACCCCAATAATTTAATAATTATACTGACAATTATCACAATTACATAGTTACATCTATAAAGAATCAATTGCTCCTCCCACATGCAGAATGCTCTCTTATTTTTACGTGGGTTTTCATCTCAGTGGACCTGGCTTGTCACTCCCACACTTGGACCAACATCACAAACAAGAGAAAATCTTCAGATGCTGGATATCCAAACACCCACAAGATGCTGGAGGAACTCAGAAGGCCAGGCAACATCTATGGAAAAAAAGTGTAGTCAACGTTTCGGGACGAGACTCTTTGGTAGGAGTCCTTTTTTCCATAGATGCTGCTTGGCCTGCTGAGTTCCTTCAGCACTTTGTGTGTGTTGCTTTGTCCAACATGTACCCTGGCTAACATGACTCAGTAAAAATTATTTAATTGTACTACTCTATTATCTTTCTTGCTCCCCATATACGTGGCTGTGTGCGATAATTAGTCATCGTCTAATTGAGGTGAATTATTGATTATGTGTTGTTGTAAAGAAACTGACATCACTTTCTTCTATTCAATGAAAGAAAATTTCCAACAGGCTTCCACTGACATACAGGAACGATTAGCTGGAGCTGTAATTATAGCGAGCAGTGCGTGCTAACCTGTCACTGGACTGCAGATGCCATTGGTACCACAGAAAGGATCATGTGATGAGGATGATGCACAGTGATCTCCCATTGGATGTTGACTGGCACTCATCTCGCTATGAAAACAGGACTTCCAGCTTAACATGGTATTAAAAGTACATTCATTTCAGATTTATGAGAAAATAATGTAAACTGTATGCTTATTATATGACTTGAGTGGAATACAACATTGCTGTATTGTAATGGTACAATAATGTTCTTTCAGATTTATAGGCCCTAAAAGCAGTAGTAAGCTATTTGGCTTCTGTGGCCTAATAAACCATCAGACCAGATCATGCCTTTAACATAAACCTCAATGCTTTTTAACACTTAGTTTCTCCAGACCACATAATCTTTTTTTTTGGTGACAAACAAGAGAAAATCTGCAGATGTTGGAAATCCAGGCAACACACACAAAATGCTGGAGGAACCCAGCAGGCCAGGCAGCATCTAGTCGATGTTTCAGGACTGGAGAAAAAAAGATGTGCAGTAGATTTAAAAGGTAGGGGGAGGGGAGAGAGTAACACAAGGTGATAGGTGAAACCAAGAGAGGAAGGGATAAAGCAAAGAGCTGGGAAGTTGACTGGGAAAAAGATATACAGAGCTGGAGAAGGGGGAGTCTGATAGGAAAGAACAGAAGGCCGTGGAAGAAAGAAAAGGGGGGAGGAGCAGCAGAGGGAAATGATGGGCAGGCAAGGCAATAAGGTATGAGAGGGTCAAGGGGATGGGGAATTATGAAGGAGACAGGTGGCATCAGCAGAAGTTTGAAATATCGATGTTCCTGCCATCAGGTTGGAGGCTACCCAGGCAGAATATAAGGTGTTGCTACTCCAATCAGAGTATGGCCTCATTGCAAAATTGCAGGAGGCCATGGATTAACATATTGGAATGGGAAGTGGAATTAAAATGAGTGGCCACTGGGAGACCCCGCTTCTTCTGGCGGACGGAACATAGGTGCTCGGCGAAACAGTTTCCCAATCTACATCAGGTCTCACCAATATACAGGAGGCCACATCAGGAGCACCAGACACAGTATATGACCACAACAGACTCACAGGTGAAGTGTTGTCTCACTTGTTTGGGGCCCTGAATGGTGGTGAGGGAGGAGGTGTAGGGGCAGGTGTATCACTTGTTCCACTTGTAAGGATAAATGCCAGGAGGAAGATTAGTGGGGAGGGACAAATGAACAAGGGAGTCACATAGGAAGCGATCCCTGTAGAAAACAGAAAGTGCGGGAGAGGGAAAGATGTGCTTGGTGGTGGGATCCAGTTGGAGATGACGGAAGCTCTGGAGAATTAAGTGCTAGCCACAGAGGCCGGTGGGGTGGTAGGTGAGGACAAGAGGAACCCTATCCCTGGGAGGTGGCAGGAGGAAGGGCTAAGAGCAGATGTGCGTCAAGTGGAAGAAATGTGGTTGAGGGCAGTTTTGGATGGTGGAGGAAGGTAGCCCTTTTCTTTGAAAATGGAGGACATTTCCTTCATTCTAGAATGAAAAGCCTCATCCTAAGAGCAGATGCAGTGGAAATGAAGGAATTAAGAGAAGGGGATGGAGTTTTTACAAGTGTCAGGGTGGAAAGAGGTATAGTCCAGGTATTTGTGAGATTCCACCACTACTTCAGCATTTTCTCTTAGAGTCATCTTATGTACAGACATTCCTGTACTTGACATCACCATATGTACATATGATCAATCTATCTTATGTATTTATATTTATTGTGTTTTTTCCATCATTGTGTTTTGTATCTTGGTGTGTTTATTTTTATATTTTGCATCAAATCCAGGGTAACAATTATTTTACTCTCCTTTACACTTCTGGCATTAAACAATCTTGAATTGTAAAACTTGATTGATCTCCAGCAAATACAACTATCTTGCTTTTAGCAGGCTGTGCAAGCCAATAGAGATTTTTCACCATGATTTCCATTGCCCTGAGTTCATGTTTGACTAAGCCACTATTCTGCACTTGATTAAACAGTAGGGAGATGGAGGGGGCAGTTCACGTGTTCCTGTTTATTTCAGGGGTGCTAAGGACAAGAGAGTTGAGAGTTCTAAGGAATAAATACACCAATATTCTGTCCTGATCCAATCTTGTGGATGTCATGGCTAAAAAAGCACAACAGCACCTCTACTTCCTCAGGAGATTATAGAAATTTGCCATGTTTCTCTCAGTCCTCACCAATTTATATATATATTTTATCTGAATCTCTGTAAAACATGTCAGCACATCAAGAACACCTACCTTCCCTCCATGGACTCTGTCTACACTTCTCTCTGCCATGGTAAAGAAGCTAACAGTATCAAAGACCCCACCCACTCCAGATATTCTCTCTTCTCCCCCTTCTCTTGGGTAGGAGATACAAAAACTTGAAAGCTGTTACCACCAGGCACAAGGACTGCCATTATATGATTATTAACTGGATCCCTAGGTACGATAAGATGAACTGTTGACATCAATCTACCTCATGCTCTGGCAACTGATCATCTGCCTGCACTGCAACTGTCGCATTTTATTCTGCATTTAGCTATTGCTATTTCTTGAACTACTTGATGCACTGATGTGATGAAATAATCTGTATGGTTGGCATACAAAACAATTCTCATTGTACTGTACGTCAGCACATGTGAGAATCATAAACCTTTTTACCAATGTATCAGTTGCTTTCACCTCACGTCTGGAATTAATTTATTTTGTTGCTTTTGAACCAAGGCTGATTTGTTATCTAGAGCCAAATGATCTTAGTGTCATAGAATCAAAGAGTTGTACAGAACAGAAACAGAACCTCTGGCCCACAGCATCAATGTCGACCATTATGCCTATCTACGCTAATTCCATTAATTAATTTGTGACTCATGATTTCCCACACACAAAATCATGCTAATTATCGCTAATCACTCTTTGCTTTTCCAAGTGCAAAGAAACCCGTTCCTCAGAATCCATTCCAATAACTTTGCCACCACAGATCTTAGGATCACTATCCTTAGAAATAATAGTATAAAAATAATACAGATATTACAAACAGAAATTGTAGCTTTCATTCTGTAACTGCTTTAAACATAGTTTTATTTTTCTAGTTTGCTTATTTGGGTTGTGGTTAGTAGCCTGGACCAGCTTCACTTGCCTCAGTGTTGAACCGTCTCTGTGGTTGTGGACTCACTTTCGGGGACTCTGCGGTAAATATTCTGTGTTATTTGTTTACAACATTTATTCTATTTGTTTTTTGTACATTGAGTGTTTGACCGTTCTATTGTTTTGTGATTGGCTATTCTATTGTTTTGTGATTTGACTATTCTTTGCTTTGTGATTGGCTGTAAGAAAACAAATCTCAAGGTTGCATATAGTATACGTACTGCAATAATAAATGAACTTTGAACATTGATACAGTGTGGAACAGGCCCTTCAAGCCAATGAGCCATACTCCCCAGCAACCCACCCATTTAGTGCTAACCTAATGACCCGACAGTTACAATGTTTAATGGACTATTTCATTTTCAGGGGAATGGTGAATGGAATTAGATATTGAGCAACCAGAATCAGTTTTGATATCATTGGCATCTATTGTGAAAGTTCTGCAGCAGCAGTATTTTGCAATACATAATAATAAAAATATAAATTACAATGTAAAAATAATTAAATAAGTAGTGCAAAACAAGAGAAAAAATGATGTTTTAATGACTAACTAACCTACTAACCAGTACACCTTGGGACTGTGAGAAGAAACCAGAGCACCTAGAGGAAACCCACATGGTTACAAGGAGAATGTTCAATTTCCTTACAGGTAGTGTTGGCATTGAACTCCTATGATAGGCACTATGCTAACATGGTAACCAATAAGTTCCAGAGAAATCGTTTAGGATGAATCCTAGAATAAAGAAGGTACACTTGGATCTTTTTGTGTCTCATGTGAATTTTGTTGCATGTTAGGAATCTGCAAACAATTCTTATTTCATGAAACCCAAACTATGAACATGTGTATGGTCACAGTAAAGCTCTGTCATTTTACTGGCGACCAAGAGTGGACTAATAGGGGTATAATTGCCTGGCTTGGTATTGTTCTGCCTTTTATGGTCAGGTCGAATCTGGACAATTTACCCATGTGCTGGTGTTGTAACTGATCTGAGACCATTTGTCTAAAGTCAAATGTCTTCAGTCCTATAGTGGGAATATTGTCTGGTCCAGTCCTCTTAACTCTATCCTATGTTTTCTGCTGCGTCATCCACAGCTATGATCTGATGCAAAATTCAAAGTAAATTTTATCATCAGCATACATATCTTTCCATATACAACCCTGAGATTTGTGGGTATACTCAACAAATGTATAGTTACACTGCAGTTTAATCAATGAAAGACTGCCCAATGAGGACATTCAACCAGAGACAAACTGTGCAAGTGCAAAATAAATGGGCAATGAAGATCAAAAACATGAGATGAGGAGTCCTTGAAAGTGAATCCATTAGTTATTGGAACAGACTATGAGTTGTGATGCAGAATCTCCTCCCGAAGCATTGACCATCCACTTGCCGCCATGAATGATCCTTGACCTACTGAGTTCTCTCAGAAGTTTGTTCCTTGTTTTTTGTTATCAGGTGACTTTAATGAAGACTGAATGAAGACTGGCATTTTAGTGATGGGGTTCTCAGGAGAAAACCTTTATGGATCATCTGCTTGGCTTTTCTAGATGTTGATTGCTGCAAATATTTCAGCTTGATTCCCTGGTGACCTTCCAAAGTTCGAAGTAAATTTATTGTCAAAGTACATATGTCACAATATATTACCCTGTGATTCATTTTCTTGTGGGCATTCACAGAAAATGCTAAGTTTTACAATAGAATCAATTTTAAAAAAAACTGCACATAAAGACAGGCAAACAGCCGATGTGCAAAAGACACCAAATTGTATAAATACAAAAAAGAAAATACAATAATATAAAATAAACAAGTAATAAATGCTTCCTTAAGGTTGTTATAGCTGGGGGTGATATTGGGGACAAACTCCCACTACCTATTAAATGCTTCCAATGACAAATAGCCTCTGACAACCAAGTCCAGCTCTTGGACTTCACGTGTGGCTTAGCTACTCAGTCCAGCAAAACTAGTTTTACTGACAGAAGAAGGGGCAAAGTAAGGTTACTGGTGCTTGAAAACCAGTTGCTTTGGGCAGTAGGAGCTTGTCAGCTGTAGTTGGCAGCTCATCCAGTACAAGAAAAACTCTGAACTCAAACCTTTGTTGGCTTGCAGCTATACCCACTCATGGGGAAGGCTTCATGAGCAAACTCCAAGGGAAAATTCAGAGCTGGAGTCCTTAAAGCAATTCTACATTGAATTCAATGCTGACTTGCAACTCCTATGATGGTGTTGGTACTAAACTGCATTGGTCCCTGCCATTCCTTTGGATTCATCAGATGCATGGAGAGAGGGAGCCTGCTACATAGGCAACAGCTTGCTCTCCATATAATACTGCCCTGGCATGTAGACAGTTAGGATGCACTATCCATGGTTGACCCTGACCAATGGAGGACATTAGTAAGTAATAGAGAACACAAGTTGAAGAGTCAAACCAAAGGTTGAGTCCACCAATCTGTAACATCCTCAGCCCCATATAGAACAAACCACCTTAATCCACTAATGCGATGGTATTATTCTTGTTACTGTCTTCTAAACCTGCAGTGCCCCAAAATGGACTACAGATCCAGTTGAAGACCATGTAGAGATGTTCAAAAGCTTATCATAAAACCAATGAAGGTTCTCAGTTAAACAGGTCATTTTATATCAAGCACTAGTAAATTAAGGCAACTGGAGTTGTGTTGTCAGGTCAAGGCTCAGCTGTAAGTATACACCTAAAGGACAAAGGACACTCCCTTGATGGTAACAATGTGCACATTGTGGACAGGGAGGACAGTTGGTTTGAAAGAGGGGTTAAAAAACCCTCTTTGTCAAACTGGAAAACCCATCGCTGAACAGAGGGGGTGGGGTACGAGACCACCTATCAGGTGCTTACAAGCTGTCTTAACACCTCTATCCCAAGGTCTCCACAAAATTTCACACCTCCATTCATCCAAAAATGGACTAATGACCCTCTCATTTCCTCTATGACTTTGAACAACCCTCATATGATTGCTATACCTTTAAGCAGTCAGAGTTTATACACCGGAAAACTACCAGGCATGGATTATAACTGAAGAAGCCTCTCGGATGAGTGGTGAAATGTCTTCTAGACAATACAGCAAGTCCAGTTGCCTTGGCTTATTATTGCTTGATATTATCAATATACCCTTGGTTTTCCACTGTATGTTTCCATCTATCAAGCCCAGGATTTCAAATACCATTATATGAGCCCTCAAATTTGAAAGATTTTTGTCATTCCCTTCTTCTCTAATTATTAGATTTATTTGTAAAATCAAAACATACAGTGAAATACATCCTGTGTCAATGACGAACTCGTTCTGAGGATGTGCCGGGAGCAGTGACAAGTGTCACTTTGCTTCCATTGCCAACATAACATGCTCACAACTCATTAACCCTTAGTAACTAGCAAGTCTTTGGAATGTGGGAGGAAACTGGAGCATATGGATGAAACCCACACGGTCGTGGGAAGGATGTAGAAATTCCTTACAGACAGTAGCGAGTATTGAACCCCCAATTGCTGGCGTTACGCTACTGTGCTGCCCTATAAAGCAGAACAACCAGAGGAAACTCACGCGTTTGCAAGAATATACGCGGAAACCCCTTGCAGACAGTAGTGAGTATTGAACCGTAATCACTGGTGCTGCAACTTGTTATGCCAGCCACTATGCTGCTGTAAACCTAAGCACCCAGTAGAAACTGGAAGAATATACAAACTTACAGGCAACAGCAGGAACTGAACCTCAATCACTGGTGCTGAAAAGCATTACACTAACCACTACACTATTGTGCTACTCTATTAACTGGAGCACCCAGAGAATATGATAGGATCATGAGAGAAACTCAAACACCTTACAGGCAACAGTGGGACTTGAACCCCAATCACTGGTGCTGTAAAGCGTTACGCTAGCTTCAATGCTACAACAGTGTTGCTCTGTAAGTTTAGAAAGGAAACCTACATGGTTACAAGAAGAATTTACAAACTCTTGCAGAGAGTGTGGGAATTGAACCCTAATCCCTGGTGAGGTAAAGTGTTATGTTAGCCACCATGGTACAGTACCTTCCATGAGCCTCTTCAAGCCTGTCATTTATTTTCCATTGTTATTACTCATTCACCCCTACGTACAACATCAGACTGAACCAAGGGTAGACCTGATATCCATTAGAGGCTATATACGCTTATGGTTTTCTGTAAGACAAAGACGTCGTGGGTTAAGGGTGAAAGGTGAAAAGTTTAAGGGGAACATGAAGTGAAGCTTCTTCACTCAGAGTCGAGAAAGTGTTGAAAAAGCTGCCACTGCAAGCGGTGTATCTGCTCAATTCTAGCATTTAGAGCAGTTTGGAGAGGTACATGGATTAGAGGGGTTTGGAGGGCCAAGGTCCTGGTGCAGGTCAATGGAAGTAGGCAGCTTAAATGTTTCAAACAGACTAGATGGGCCAAAGGGCCCGTTTCTGTGTTGTACTCTATTTGTAGATAATCTTTTCAAACTTACTAATTAAACCAAGCCAGTAAGGGATGGATTAGAGTGGTGCATTTCCCCAGATGGAGTTAGTAAGTTCATTACTCAATAGTGTTGAGTATAAAGCTGTCCAATAAAAAAAATCTTCCACACCATTCAATGTTAGAGTTTAGCACAGGCCACCATCAGTCAATCACAAGAGATTCTGCAGATGCTGGAAATCCAGAGCAAAACACACAAAATGCCGGAGGAATTCAGGTCCGGCAACATCTATGGAAATGAGTAAACAGACAATGATTCAGGCTGAGACCCATCCTCAAGATTGGAAAGGAAAGGGGGAAGAAGCCAAAATAAGAAGGTGGGGGAAAGGGAAGAACCACAAGCTAGAAGATGATAGGTGAAGCTAGGTGGGTGGGGCAGAGAGAGAGATGAAGTAAGAAGCTGAGAGGTGATAGATGGAAAAGATAAAGGGCTGAAGAAGAAGGAATCTGATGAAAGGAGAGAGGACCATGGGAGAACGGGAAGGAGAAGGGAAACAAAAGAGAGTTTATAGGCAAGTAAGGTGAAGAGGAGAAGTAAGAGGAGAACCAGAGTGGTGAATGACAGGTCGGAACAAATGAGGTGCTTATGGAGTACAAGAAGTGCAAGAGAACTCTTCGGAAAGAAATGAGGAAGGCTAAAAGAGGGCATGAGGTTGTCTTAGCAGACAAGGTGAAGAAGATTCCCAAGGGATTCTACAGAGATGTTAAGAGTAAAAGGATTTCAAGAGACAGAGTTGGTCCTCTAGATGATCAGAATGTTAATCTGTGTGTGGAGCCAAAAGAGATGCGGGAAATCTTACATGGATACTTTGCATCTGTATTTACTCAGGAGACTGATACAGAGACTGTAGAAGTGAGGCAAAGCAGCATCGACTTCGTGGACTCTATACAGATTACAGAGGAGGTGGTATTTGCTGTCTTGATGCAAAACAGGGTGGATAAATCCCCATGACCTGACAAGGTATTCCATCAGACCCTGAGGTGGCAAGTGCAGAAATTGCTGGGGCCCTAGCAGAGATATTTTTATCATTTGTAGCAACAGGTGAAGCGCTAGATGTTTGGAGGATACCCAATGCTGTCCACTATTTAAGAAATTCTCTGAAAAGAAACCAAGAAATCACAGGCCAGTGTACGTGACATCAGCAGTAGGTAAGTTATTGCAAGGTATTCTAAGCGACTAGATATCAAGTATTTGGATAGACATGGACTGAATAAGGATGGCTTCATGCATTGTAGGTTGTGTCTAACCAATCTTAGAGTTATTCAAGGAAGTTACAGGAAAGTTCATGAAGGTAAGGCTGTGAATGTTGTCTACATGGACTTCAGCAAGGCACTTGACAAGGTTTTGCATGAGAGGCTGGTCAAGAAGGTTCAGTTGCTCGGCATTCAAGATGAGGTAGTAAATTGGATTAGACATTGGATTTGTGAGAGAAGCCAGAGAGTGGTAGTAAATAGTTACCTGTCTAACTAGAGGCCTGTGACTAGTGAAGTGTCGCAGGGGTTGGTGCTGGGTCCATTGTTGTTTGCCATCTATATCAATGAACTGGATGATAATATGGTTAACTGGATCAATAAATTTGTGGCTGGGACCAAGATTGAGGGTGCAGTGGACAGTGAGGAAGATCATCATAGCTGTCAGTGTGAGACTGGACCAGTTCAAAAATGGGCTGTAAAATGGCAGATGGAATTTAATTCAGACAAGCGTGAGATGTTGCACTTTGGTCAAACCAACCAGGGAAGGTCTTACACTGTGAACGGTAGGGCACTGAGGAGTATGGTAGAAGAAAAAGGATCAGGGAATACAGGTCCATATTTAATTGAAAGTGGCATCACAGGCAGATAGGGTTGTAAAGAAAATGTTTGGCTCATTGGTCTTCATAAATCAAATTGAGTACCAGAGGCCTAATTTGCATGCAGTGAACTGCCACACCACCACACTGATAACAACAACAAATTCCACGACAGATGCCAGTTCTGTTCAAGATGACTCTGATTCTGAGTGTGTGCGTGTGTGTGGACATAATGTGCTTGCATATAAGGAACAGCTAAACGACCATACCATCAGAGCTGCCCACAGTCCTATTTCATCATTCAAGATTTCCCCAGCAGCATTTCTCCCAATCCACAACATTTTCAGATTTTCATTCAGTCAGCATCCTTGGACAATAAATTAAAACTTAATTAGAATTACCTCTCAGGGTGGAAGTATAAAAAGCAGCTAAAACATCTAATAATTGATCACATTATAGGTGTGATTGATGGTAGTTTAAACCGTGAAAAGCAAACTGTTGATATGGTAGGTCACTGGGAATTAACCTGGCAAACTCAGTAGCTGTCAAGCATGCAACAGCTTTTGAGAAGGTACTGAGTCATATTGTTGAAACCTGAGAAGTTTATGAATCCATGGCACAAAGCAGTTCTGGGACAGAAGTGGGAGATTCAGACATAGTAGCAAAATGGCAGTAATTTAAAACTAAGGTACAAAGCAATTTCTTCTTTTAGAGTATGGTCAAGTTCTGAAATTCTCCTCCACTAATAATAACAGATGTACTAAAGGTTGTGCTGGGGAAAACAACATTTTTATGTTTTAGGAACAGCTTGTCTCCTCTGCAATCTGATTTCTAAATGGACAGTGAAACAATGAACACCTCTGCACTGTTTTTGCACTTTCTTTGCACGACTTACTTAATTTATATAGTATATATACACACGATGGTTGTCCATCATGTCTGATGATGACAGTAAACATGTGCAGGAGAGTTTTTAAAGTGAAAAGGCTGTTGCACTGAAGCCATTTCATTCTCTCGACTGCTGAAGTCCAGATCCAGTGGTACGAACGAGCTCATAAACTGGGGTCTTCCTTGTTTGCAATGGATGACCATAATGTCTTCTATGCCTTGTTATGCCCTTCACTCTCCACAAGGTGTTGCAGAACTGCCTTCCTAGCCAGTGGATCTCACTGTAGATCTCATCCACCCAGTCCGCCGGAGCTGATGTCACATGTTAGGTCAGGCATGTTCCTATCTCACCAGAGAAGCCCGCTGGCCACCCTCACCTGGTTTAGCCCACCTGTCAAAGCAATTGTATTGGTGTGCGGCTGCTGTCACATGATAATAAATCTAATTCTGATTCTGAAACTGCTCCAGTATAAAGACACAAGAAATTCTATAGATGCACAAAATCCTGAGCAACACACACAAAATGCTGGAGCAACCGAGCAGGTCAGATCAGCCAAAATTATGTTGAATGATGGGGCAGGCTTGAGGGACGAGTTAATGAAAGGGGGTCCCTGGCATAAAAGAGGTTGGGGACTCCTGTTATAGAGTCTGTATGTTTTCTCTGTAATCCGTGAGCTTGGTGCAACTGCAACAGTTTCTGTCCACACCACATCTGCGAGAATTAGAATCAGAATCAGATTTATTATGATAAGGAACACTAATTTCTCTTCTGTTTGACTCCTTTTCCATTCCCTATTCTAGTTCCCATTTCACCCCTTCCCTTCTCATCACCTCCCCATCACCTCCCTTTGGTTCCTTTCCTCCTTCCCTTTCTCCCATGGTCCAATAACCTCTCCTATCATATTCAACACGAGTGAATCTGCAGCTGCTGGAAACAAATAAAAACACAAAATGCTGGCAGAACTCAGCAGGCCAGACAGGTAGTCACTACCTCCTCCCATGGATACTGTCTGGCCTGCTGAGTTCTGCCAGCATTTTGTGTTTTTATTCTCCTATCATATTCCTTCTTTTACCTCTTCCACCTATCACCTCCCAGCTTTTCACTTCATCTCCCCCCCCATCCAACCATCTTGCCCCTCACCCAGTCTCACCTACCATTTGTCAGCCTTTACCTCTTCCCCTCCCTCCTCCTTTTTACTCTGGATTCTTCCCCTCCTTCCATTCCAGTGCTGATGAAATGTCTCACCCTGGGACCACAAACTTTTATTTCCCTCCATAGATGCTGCATGGCCTGCTGAGTTCCTCCAGCATTTTTTGTGAGTTACTTTATTACAATTGACTTAGCTTATGTGAAATTAGTTGTTATGAAGCAGCACTATAAACATACCAAGTATATAAAATCTCAATGAATGAGAAAAGGTGAAAATAATGAGGCAGAGTTCATGGGTTCATGGACTGTTCAGATATTTGAACTTGTGACAATGAGACATTTGGATTCAAAGTTCAAAGTAAAATTATTATCAAAGTACATTTGTGTCACCATATACAACTCTGATTCATGTTCATGTGGGCATATTCAGTAAGACTATAGAATAGTAACCATAACAGAATCAAAGAAAGACCACCTGAATGGGTGTTCAACCAGAGTGCAGAAGAAAACAAACTGTGCAAATACAAAAATAAATAAATAAACAAACAAACAATAAATACTGAGAACATAAGATGAACAGTCCTTGACCATTAGTGCATTTGTTGTGGGAACATTTTGATGATGGGGCAGTTGGAATGTACTGCAGGGAAGTGTATGGTCATGCACTTTGGTAGAAGGAATAAAGGCATAGACTATTTTCTAAACAGGGAGCAAATTCAAAAAATCAGAGCTGCAAAGAGACTTGGGAGTCCTCGTGCAGGATTCCCTAAAGGTTAGTTTGCCAATTGAGTCGGTGGGAAGGAAAATGCAATGTTAGGATTAATTTCAAGAGGACTAGAATATAAAAGCAAGGATGTAAAACTGAGACTTTATGATGTTAGTCAGACCACACGGAGTATTTTGAGCAGTTCTGGGTCTCTTATTTAAGAAGTGATGCACTGGCATTGGAGAGGGTTCAGAGGGGGTTCATGAGAATGATTCCCGGAATGAAAGGGTTAATGTGCGAGAAGCATTTGATGGCTCTGGGCCTGTACTCGCTGGAGTTTAGAAAGACGAGAGGGAATCTCATTGAAACCTATTGAATATTGAAAGGACTAGATAGAGTGGATGTGGAGAGGATGTTTCCTCTAGAGAGGGTGTCGAGGATCAGAGAGCACAGCCTCAGAATAGAGGGATGACCATTTAGAACAGAGATGAGTAGGAATTTCTTTCATCAGAAGGTGGTGAATCTGTGGAATTCATTGCCACAGAGGCCAAGTCATTGGGTATATTTAAAGTGGAGGTTGATAGTTTCTTGATTAGTCAGGGCATTAAAGGTTACGGGGAGAAGGCAGGAGAGTGTGGTTGAAAAGGATAATAAACCAATCACAATTGAATGGCAGAGCATCCAGTCAATTAGGCCGAAAGGCCAAATTCAGCTTCTACATCTTATTGTCTTGTCAGAACAACACTCTTAAAACATGCCAATATTCAACACTCACAAACAAAAATTGAATCTTGAATATACCTAATTATAATATATTTTTCTTAAAAACCTACCTTAAACCTACCTCTGAAAACCTACCTTAAACCTACCTCTGAGATGTTTTCTTTCATCAGGTGAAAAGCCACTTGGTATACCAGACAAGGAATGATACAGTGGAGGAGAAGTTGGCTACTGAGCAGGATTGCCAGAAACAATAAGATGATCACATAAATGGAATTCACAACAAAGAATAAATAAGGTGTAATTATACCAACAGCAATCAATACAGTGAATATTGCCAAAGTGTTGTATTGGTTTTTCAATATACAATAGTTGTTAAATATTCATCAGCAATTTGCTGAAGTGGAATTTGTACTGCATTACCTGTGGGTCTTTGGTGATTAAGGCTCATTTAAGTATAATTTGCAAATATTCCACTCTTCAGAAAGGGTGACTCACTGGTTATATAGTCTTTTATTTCTTTCAGATTAGACTTTAAACCAATCGCCGCCTGCTCTCTGAGGTGAATGTATGAGATCCCATGGCATCACTTAAAAGATGAACTGGGGAGTTTATCTTGGTGCTATGCCTGATATTTATCCTTCAATCAACTCTGCTAAGACTCGCTATTACATTGTGTGGGACCTTGCTGTCTGTTAATAGATTTCTGTGCTCCAAACCACACAACAGAGAATGAATCTCCTTGGCTTTAACGTGCCTTCAGATGTCCTTCTGTTATATTTTAAAAAAATTATTTAGAGATGCAACCCGATAACAGGCTCTTATGGTCTAATGAGCCTGCAGTGCCCAATTACACACATGTAGCCAATTAACCTATCAACCCGTACATCTTTGGAACATGGAAGGAAACCAGAGCACCTGGAGGAAACCCATGTAGTCATGGGGAGAATGTACCAAACCCTTACAGACAATGGTGGAATTGAGTCCAGGTCGCTGGTGCTGTAATCGTGTATGCTAGCCAGTAAGCTAGCGTACTGTCTAAACGGTACGCACGTATAAGTTGCTACATCAATGCAATTTTATTTATTTATTTTATTTATTGAGATACTGTACAGTATAGGCCCTTCCAGCCCTTCGTTCACTCCACCCAGCAATTCCCCGATTTAATCCTCGCTTAACTACAGGACAATTTCAGTGACCAATTATCCTACCAGCTGGTATGTCTGTGGGCGGTGGGAGGAAACCGGAGCATCCAGAAGAAACCCACGCGGTCGTGGGGAGAAAGTACAAACTCTTCACAGGAAGCGGCGGGAATTGAACCCGAGTCGCCTATACGGCAAAGTGTTGTGCTAACTGCTATGCTACTGTGCCGTTCCTTACTTTTGTTTATATTGCTGAGGGACTTGATGGTTCAAATTACTTCCTTCTATATAGTCAAACATTTACGCTTCTATTCTATGACAGGAAACATATCAGAGTGGGTGATATGGGGCCTTAACCTTGAACTTTCATTCAAGGACATGATGTTTGAATCTATCCACTCTGTGCCTGAACACAAGAGCTGTTATTGGCTTCAGGAAACAGGGTGGAGTACGCATCCCTGCCTGATTTTAGTGGTGTTGATATGGAGAGAGTTGAGAGCTTCAAGGTCCTTGGTGCAAATATCTCCAATAGCTTGTCCTGGTCCAATCATGTAGAAACTATGGCCAAGAAAGCATACAGGTGCCTCTACTTTGTCAGAAGTCTAAAGAAATTCAACATTTCCCTGACTGCCCTCACTACTTTTTACAGACTTGCCTCAGATGCATCCTATCCAGATGTATCCACTATGGCAAAAGCTCTGGCTAAGAACACCAAAAATTGCAGAGTTCAGAATGCAGACTGGTCTATCGTGATAACCAGCATTCCCTCCATTAACTTTGTCTACATTTCCACTGCCTTAGGAAGGCAGCTAAAATAATCAAAGAACATGCGCACCCCAGTGATATTCTCCTCCAACCCCCCCCCCCTTCCATCACGCTGAAAGTACAAAAGCTTGGGAATAATTGTCACCAGGTACAAGAACAACTTCTACCCTGCCGTTATAAGATTATTGAATGGGCCCCTTGTATGATAAGATGGACACTTGACCTCACAACTTCCCTCAATGTATCCTTGCACCTTACTGTCTATCTGCACTCTACTTACTCTGTAACCTGAAGACCAATACTCAATGTTTCAGGGACAACTTCTTCCCCTTCACAATTGGATTCCTGAACTATCTGTGAACCTATGAACAGAGGCTCACTATTTTGTTCTTTTTTAGCACTATTTATTTATTAATGTTTCTTTTTGTAACTTGCTGCATAGCAATTTGAACATGTTGCACTGTACTGCTGCCACAAAACAACAGAATTCATGACATATCAGTGATAATAAACCTGATTATGATTTCTAATATCTTGCCCATTCCCCCATTTCTATAGGCCCACTAATAACAGCTAACCCTAAAGTTAACAAGGCTTTAAGCTCTATCTTCCACTTACTAAACTGCAGAACCTTTCCACCTTTATCTTCTCCTCTATATCTACTTCTCCAACAGAACCTACCCCCCACTACCCCACAGGATCCTATGGCCTCCCTACCAGTATTCATTTGAAATGATCTGTGTTCCTTCTGTTTCTTTTATTGTATCAAATTGTAAATTGGTTGCTCTCTGGAGGAATTTGGCCCGGGAAAGCCCATCTGTACAAATTACTGCACGTGACAATTACCAATTTGTGCTTACATACAAGAAGAGAGGATTGAGGAGAATGAAAAGTACGAGGTAAGTGAAGGGTTAGATTATTAGAACATCGAGCAGTACAGCACAGTACGAGCCCTTCAGACCACAATGTTTTGCTGACTCTTTAACCTACTTCACAATCAAACTAGCTCTTCCTTCCGACAGAGCCTAATACACAAGTTCTCTTTCATGTCTACAAGTCTATCTTCCTCCAAGAGGACTACAATCTTTTTGTGGTTTGAAGATTTGCGTGTCTCAATGACCCGGAGAGTTATGCTGGCTGAAGTCAGGGCTTTATGCTTTGGTTCTTGGAGGGGTCATGCATGCCAAACAGGACAACGGGTAGAGGACAGACTAAAAGTGGTCCGCAGGTTCTGGGGTTCAACTCAGGGCTAACAACCCTGAATGGTAAAACAAAATTGTTATGGAAACAGCATTGAAGAACACTTCTATGTCTGTGTGTGATGGTATTCCTGGGTCTCTACCTGGGGCGTGCATAACTGACAGCATTGAAAACCATGAGGAAGGAAGCTCTGAATGCCACCAGAGATGGAGAATCTTCAGAGCTGAATGCCAGCGGCATAATGGGCAGTAAGTAAGAAAGTTCGTAAGTACATGCCTATCTTAAATGTCTCTTAAATATTCAATTGTATCAACCTCTGTGTTCCTGCGCTCTGCGGTCTCTGAGAGAATAAATGAACCTTTGAACTGCTGTCACCATTCCTGGCAGAATATCCCAGGGACTTAACGCCCAGTGTGAGAAACCTACCTCTGCAATCTCATCCAAACATTCTTCCATTATTGATACAATTAAAAGCAAAAGGTTTAGTAATTATCACAAGAAATATACATAAAATACTGGAGGAACTCAGCAGGTCAGGCAGCATCTGAATTCCTCCAGCATTTTGTGTGCATTGCTCTGGATTTCCAGCATCTGCAGAATCTCTCGTGCTAATGATTATTGCGTGCTACATCTGAAATTGCTCCACAAATCAGTGGGAATTTGCTGCATTTTGTTTTCACATATGACAAACCACGCCTGACAGTACAGACACAAGAATGCACTGTGAGTACAGCCTCCCTCAAACAGGTATGAGTACTTAGCAGTTTTGGCCCAAGCTCAAAGTCTGTTTACAGAAATCATTCAACAGTGTACTGGTTGAGTGATTACTAATGACAGAACTCCTTATGCTGGTAACAGACACTGATATATTAGTAGGAGTAATATCCCATTCCACTGGCTCTGGATATAGCTCTATCATTTAACTTGGGATGCTGTTGAGATTGACAATGCAATGTTCCTTCAAATTTAATAAAAATGTACTCTCTTCTGCATATTTAGTAAATATTATGAAATTCTTTTTAAGTGCCCTATTATCTGTCCTATTTACGCCCAAGCTCAAATGCTGCTGAAAAAGTTTTATATATCATGTCAAATGAAGAGTTGTCCCTATAGTTATGTAGTATATTGATGCTCTTACTGTACAGCTGCCAGAAACTGATATTAACCATTGATGGTTGTAAAGGTTAGAGAAAATACATGACATAGAATATAGGGCATAGAACATACAACGTAGAACATGTTGTCCTGACTTTTAATGTCCTCCATGATCAATCTAATCCTTCCCACATAAATAGCCCACCACCCTCCATTTTCCTTTCATCCATCTGATTATCTAAGAGTTTCTTCAATATCCTTAACGTATCAGCCACTACCACCATACCCAGCAGTGCATTCCAGGCACTTCCGACTCTCTGTTTAAAACAAAATATACCTCTGACTTCCCCCAAAACTCTCCTTCACTCACCTTCAAAGATGTCCTCTGTTTTAGCCATTGCCACCCTAAGGAAAAGGTGCTGCTCTCTAATCATCTTATATATCTGTATTAAGTCTCTTCTTATCCTCATTCACCTGAAGGAGGAGAGCCCTAGCTTGCTCAACCTTTCTGCATAAGACATAAGATGAACGGAGAGCTTGGATACATACATGAAATTATGATGTAGCAGCCATTACGGAGACTTGGCTGGCACCAGGGCAGGAATGGATTCTCAATATTCCTGGATTTCAGTGCTTTAAAAGGGATAGAGAGGGGTGGCATTACTGGTCAGGGATACTATTACAGCTGCAGAAAGGGTAGGTAATGTAGCAGGATCCTCTTTTGAGTCAGTATGGGTGGAAGTCAGGAATAGGAAGGGAGCAGTTACTCTACTGGGGGTATTCTCTTGGCCCCCTGGTAGCAGCAGAGATACCGAGGAACAGATTGGGAGGCAGATTTTGGAAAGGTGTAAAAATAATAGGGTTGTTATCATGGGTGACTTTAACTTCCCTAATATTTATTGGCACTTGATTAGTTCCAAGGGTTTAGATGGGGCAGAGTTTGTTAAGTGTGTCCAGGATGGATTCCTGTCACAGTATGTTGACAGGCCAACTAGGGGGAATGCCATACTAGATCTAGTATTAGGTAACGAACTGGGTCAGGTCACAGATCTGTCAGTGGGTGAGCATCTGGGGGACAGTGATCACCGCTCCCTAGCCTTTAGCATTATCATGGAAAGGGATAGAATCAGACAGAACAGGAAAATTTTTAATTGGGGAAGGGCAAATTATGAGGCTATAAGGCTAGAACTTGCGGGTGTGAATTGGGATGATGTTTTTGCTGGGAAATGTACTATGGACATGTGGTCAATGTTTAGGGATATCTTGCAGGATGTTAGGGATAAATTTGTCCCAGTGAGGAAGATAAAGAATGGTAGGGTGAAGAACCATGGGTGACAAGTGAAGTGGAAAATCTAGTCAGGTGGAAGAAGGCAGTATACATGAGGTTTAGGAAGCAAGGATCAGATGGGTCTATTGAGGAATATAGGGCAGCAAGAAAGGAGCTTAAGAATGGGCTGAGAAGAGCAAGAAGGGGACATGAGAAGGCCTTTGCAAGTAGGGTAAAGGAAAACCCCAAGGCATGCTTCAATTATGTGAAGAACAAAAGGATGACAGGAGTGAAGGTAGAACCGATTAGAGATAAAAGTGGGAAGATGTTCCTGGAGGCTGTGGAAGTGAGCGAGGTCATCAATGAATACTTCTCTTCGGTATTCACCACTGAGAGGGAACTTGATGACGGTGAGGACAATATGAGTGAGGTTGATGTTCTGGAGCATGTTAATATTAAGGGAGAGGAGGTATTGGAGTTGTTAAAATACATTAGGACAGATAAGTCCCCGGGGCCTGATGGAATATTCCCCAGCCTGCTCCACGAGGCAAGGGAAGAGATTGCTGAACCTCTGGCTAGGATCTTTATGTCCTCGTTGTCCATGGGAATGGTACCGGAGGATTGGAGGGAGGCGAATGTTGTCCCCTTGTGTAAAAAAGGTCGTAGGGATAGAGAATCATGGTTTGATCAGGGACAGTCAGCATGGCTTTGTGAAGGGCAGATCGTGCCTAACAAGCCTGATAGAGTTCTTTGAGGAGGTGACCAGGCATATCGATGAGGGTAGTGCCGTGGATGTGATCTACATGGATTTTAGTAAGGCATTTGACAAGGTTCCACATGGTAGGCTTATTCAGAAAGTCAGAAGACATGGGATCCAGGGAAGTTTGGCCATGTGGATTCAGACTTGGCTTGCCTGCAGAAGGCAGGGGGTCATGGTGGAGGGAGTACATACAGATTGGAGGGTTGTGACTAGAGGTGTCCCACAAGGATCTGTTCTGGGACCTCTACTTTATTTTTATTAACGACTTGGATGTGGGGGTAGAAGGGTGGGTTGGCAAGTTTGCAGACGACACAAAGGTTGGTGGTGTTGTAGATAGTGTAGAGGATTGTCGAAGATTGCAGAGAGACATTGATAGGATGCAGAAGTGGGCTGAGAAGTGGCAGATGGAGTTCAACCCAGAGAAGTGTGAGGTGGTACACTTTGGAAGGACAAACTCCAAGGCAGAGTACAAAATAAATGGCAGGATACTTGGTAGTGTGGAGGAGCAGAGGGATCTGAGGGTACATGTCCACAGATCCCTGAAAGTTGCCTCACAGGTAGATAGGGTAGTTAAGAAAGCTTATGGGGTGTTAGCTTTCATAAGTCGAGGGATAGAGTTTAAGAGTCGCGATGTAATGATGCAGCTCTATAAAACTCTAGTTTGGCCACACTTAGAATACTGTGTCCAGTTCTGGTCACCTCACTATAGGAAGGATGTGGAAACATTGGAAAGGGTACAGAGGAGATTTACCAGGATGCTGCCTGGTTTAGAGAGTATGGATTATGATCCGAGATTAAGGGAGCTAGGGCTTTACTCTTTGGAGAGAAGGAGGATGAGAGGAGGCATGATAGAGGTGTACAAGATATTAAGAGGAATAGACAGAGTGGACAGCCAGCACCTCTTCCTCAGGGCACCACTGCTTAGTGCAAGAGGACATGGTTTTAAGGTAAGGGGAGGGAAGTTCAAGGGAGAGATTAGAGGAAGATTTTTCACTCAGAGATTGGTTGGTGCGTGGAATGCACTGCCTGAGTCAGTGGTGGAGGCAGATACACTAGTTAAATTTAAGAGACTACTAGACAGGTATATGGAGGAATTTAAGGTGGGCGGTTATATGGGAGGCAGGGTTTGAAGGTCGGCACAACACTGTGGGCCAAAGTGCCTGTAATGTGCTGTACTATTCTATCTATTCTATAACACATGCTCTCCAATATCCTGGTAAATCTCTTCTGCATCCTCTTTAAAGCTTTCACATCTTTCCTACAGATAGGTGACCAGAACTGAACACAATGTTTCAAGTGTGCTCTAACCAGGGTTTCATAGAGGCTCAATATTACCTCAGAGCTCTTGAACTTAATTTTCTAGCTAATGAAGATCAATGCAATATCGACCTTCTTAACCAGCATATCAACTTGCATGGCAACTTTGAGAGATCTATAGATGTGAACCCAAGTTCCTTTTGTTCCTCCATATGGTTAAGCATCCTTCCATTAACCCTGCACTGTACCTTCAAGTTTGACCTTCCAAAATGCATCACCTCATTCTTTTCCAGGTGGAACTCCACCTGCCATTCCTCAGCCAAGCTCTGCATTTTATCAATACCCCCATTGTTACCTATGACAACCATCTACACTATCCATAACACCATCGACCTTTGTGTCATCTTCAAACTTACTAACCCACCTTTCCACTTCTTCATCCAAGTTGCTTATTAAAATCATAACGGGTAGTGCGGCAGGGTAGAGAGATATGTCTCTACCAAAGAAGGTGTAAGGCATTCCTTCCCTCTACTAGCCTGCACATCGCCCTTGAGCAAGGTTTAGCTCCTGCTTAGCCCCCTGATCAGGGTCACATGAAGCAATGGGTGGAGGTGGTGGATGGTCATATGAGCAACTGGTGCATATTGCTAAGTCCTCATTATACGATCACTGACACAAGGCAGACAATTTCTAAAGAATATTGATAAAGTCTGGGGTCACCCATCTTGTAAAGACGCTGCCCAGAAGAAGGCAACTACAAACTACTTCTGTAGAAAAATTTGTCAAGAACCATCTGGGTCATGAGACCATGATCATCTGTATCCTACGACTTGGCACATAATGATGATGATGATGATGAGGGGTCCCAGAACAGGTCCCTGCTGAATACCACTAGTCATGGACCACCAGCCAGAATATTCTCCATTTATTACCATCTTCTGCCTTCTGTGAGTAAGCCAGTTCTGTACCCACACAACCACACTTCTATGAATCCCATGCCTGATGAACTTCTGGATGAGCTTTCCATGGGGAACCTTGCTAAACATGTTACTACAATCAAAATACACCACATCAGGAGTAAAATTCTCAGCCTGAAATATTGGCTGTTCTTTTCCTTCTATAGGTGCTGCCTGACCTGCTGAGTTTCTCCAGTATTTTGAGTGCATTGATTCAAATTTCCGGCATCTGCAGATGCTTCTGTGTCTTAGTGGGCACTATTGTATGACCTGTGATAAATGACTTACAGACCATATTCAGACTACTGTCTGCAATTCTAGTCATCACAGAGAAGTGTTACCCGAAGATAGTATGTATTGTAGCTGATCATAAACACAAGAGGTTCTGCAATTTCTGGAAGTTCAGATCAACACCAACAAAATGCTTGAGGAACTCAGGAGGCATGGTAGATTCTATGGAGGGAAATAAGAGATCAATATTTTAGGTTGAGACAATTCAACAGAATCAGGTTTAATATCACCGGAATACATCATGAAATTGGTTAACTTTGCAGCAACAGTACAATGCAATATGTGATAAATATAGAGAAAAGTAGATAAGTAAATCAATCACACTAAGTATATAAATGCATATTAAATAGTTAAATTAAAAATAGTGCAAAAACAGAAAAAAAATGAGGTGGTGTTCATGGGTTCAATGTCCATTTAGAAAACGGATGACAGAGGGGAAGAAGATATTCCTGAATTGTTGAGTGTGTGCCTTTAAGCTTCTGTATCTCCTTCCTGACAGTAACAAAGAGAAGATGAGAAGGTGGGAACAGGAGGATGTAGCTGAGATTTATGAGACTTTTGCTGGGATTGGAGAATTATTTCTATGAAGTTGCACCATTGAGGATGAGGTTGTTTTGTTTGGAACAACTGTGTTTGAAAATAAATTTAACAAGTGTATAAGTTCTGAGATGCAAAGGGACTTGGAAGTCCTTGTGCAGAAGGCCCTAAAGGCTATCTTGCAAGTATGAGTCAGTGGTGAGGAAGGCAAATGCCATGTTAGCATTCATTTCAAGAGGTCTAGAATACAAGAGCAAGGATGTGATGCTGAGGCTTTATAAGGTACTGGTGAGGCCTCACCTTGAGTATTGTGCACAGTTTTGGACCCCTCATCTTAGAAAAGATGTGCTAGCACTGGAGAGAGTCCAGTTAAGTCCACAAGGATGATTCCAGGAATGAAAGGGTTATCATATGAGGAATGTTTGATGGCTATGGGTCTTTACTCCCTGGAATTCAGAAGGACGAGGGGGAATCTTATTGAAACCTTTTGAATGCTGAAAGGCTGAGACAGAGGAGATGTGGAAAGGATGTTTCCCATGGTGGGAGAGTCTAGGACACGATGGCACAGTCTCAGGAAAGGGCGCCCTTTCAAAACAGAGATGCAGAGAAATTTCTTTAACCAAAGGGTGGTGAATTTACGGAATTTGTTGCCACATGCAGCCATGGAGGCCAGGTCATTGGGTGAATTTAAGGCCGAGATTGATAGGTTCTTGATTAGACACGGCATCAAAGGTTATGGGGAGAAGGCTGGGAATTGGGTTTGAGGAGGAGAAAAAAAAGGATCAGCCATGATCGAATGGTGGAGCAGACTCGATGCGCCAGATGGCCTAATTCTGCTCCTATGTCTTATGGTCTAAGTTATAATGGACTTAGGCTCCACAGAAGGACACATTCCCTTTAACAGAATGGTTATTGATTAGGGGACATTGGTTAAAAGTAACAAGTAAGAAGTATAACAGGGGAGCTGAGAAAAATTATTTCAGTCTCTGAGTGGTGGGGTCCATAATGTAAGTAAGCTGCTTCATCTGCTGAGTTCCTCCAGCAGATTATTTTGTTCTACCATGTGCAATATGTTCTGTAATACACTGCCTGAAAACCTGTGGAACCAGAAACACCACATGTAAGAAATGAATGAGTGCTGGAAATGCTGTAAACTGGAGGGTTACCAGCTAAGGTATGGCATTAAGACAAGACCAGATTTGACCAGCATAGAGATAATGGGCTCAACGGCCTCCTTCTGCACTGTAAATTTCATTTAATGCTCTGCTGAGATTTGCTCTGTGGCTGAACTCTCTGAAATAAATGGCTCTGCGGATGCCAGTCAACGCGATAACTTGTGCAGGAAATGGTAATAATTTTATGCTGCCTTTCTATTGAGAGCCTCAAGCCTTGCAAATATACATTCATGTTCTTCTAACTCACCTCCAGCATTATAATTGATGCAGTAGCAGGGATAAAGGGTGTGATTATAAGGAGAGAGGAATTATTTATATGACAATCCAATGATCATGAGTTTAATTTGGGTCCACTTTAGAAAGATTCTGTTCCTTAATTTGAAAAAAACATTTGATGAAGTTTACCATGGTTAAAGGCATTTTAATAGAGTAAGACAGAAAATAATGTTATAAGGTCAACCAATAAACATCCTTAATGAGTCCAGAGAATAAGTCTGCAAATTGTATGTCTGTGACAAGAACAAGTTTCATTTATATCATGCTTATGCATTGGAAATTTTCCTAACTGTTTCTCAGGAGGTTAAGTCAACTAATTTTCACACAGAGCCATATAAGGCAGGTGATAAAAAGACTGGTTAACTGCTTTAAAGAACACCTAATAGAGGAGACACAGAGAGACAGAATGTCCTTGGGGAAGGAATTTAAAAGGTTAGCACTGAAGCAGCTGAAGGCATTGTAGCCAAGGGTGCTCTGATTCAAATCAGAGATGCAGAAAATGCCCAGAGTTCCGGACACAAACTATTGTCTAGATCTCAAGGATTCCACAATATCATTTTCACTTATCTATCTGTCTGCTTGTTTGTACTATTTGTCCTCTTTTCACATTGGATGCTTGTCAGTCTTTGTTATGTATGGTTTGTCAAAAATTCTACCAAATTTCTTTATTTTTCTCTAAATGCCTGCACGAAAATGGTTCTCAAGGTAATATATAAGACCATAAGACATAGGAGCCGAATTAGGCCATCCATTCCATTGAGGCTGCACCGCCAGTTCATCATGGCTGGTTTATTATCCAACTCAAAGACATTCTCCTGCCTTTTCCCCATAACTTTTCATGTCTTTACTAATCAAGAACCGATCAACCTTCACTTTAAATATACCCAGTGATTTGACCTCCACAATTGTCTGTGGTAATGAATTAAACAGTTTCACCACCCTCTGGCTGATGAAATTCCTCATCATTGTTCTATTGGGACGTCTTTGCATTTTGAGTCTGTGTGCTCTACTTTGATAATAAATTTATTTTGGAATTTGAACTTTAAAGGAACATATAAATTTCAGAAGGTTGTTGGGCTAGAAATTATAGAAACAGGGAGGAGAGAGGGTACGGAAGGGTCTGGGGAAACTAGCAGACTTGGTGATTCATCGGTCTAGTTTTGAACTTGTGTGCTCTTCATATGATTGTATGAGTTTGCTCCAGTTCCTCTCATGTTCTAAAATCATGTATATTATTATTTTCACACAAGTGAATATCGATGCTGAAATCTCTTCAAAGTTCAAGTTCAAAGTGAATTTATTATCAAAGTATGTATATGTAAGTCTGAAATTCATTTCTTGCAGGCATTTATGGTAGAAAAAAATGCAATAGAATCAATGAAAAACCACACACAAAGATGAGCAAGCATCCAATGTGCAAAAGAATATGAACTGTACAAATAAAAATAGCACAAATAATAGCAATAAATAAATGAGTAAATAAATAATACTGAGAACATGACATGTGGAGTTCTTGATAGTGAGTCCATAGTTTGTAGAATCACTGTAATGTTGAGGAGAGTAAAGTTATCCATGCTGGTTGAAGGATTATAAGTGTTCCTGAACCAGGTGGTGTGGGTGTAATTAAGGCTTCCTGATAGCAGCCGTGTGAAGAGTGCGTGGCCTGGATGGTGGGGTTCCTTGATGAAGGATACTGCTTTTTTGTGGCGGCACTTCATGTAGATGTGATCAATGGCAGAGAGGGCTTTTCTTGTGTCAGACCGGGCTGTATCCACCACTTTTTGTAGGTTTTTCTGCTCTTTCTTCTTTCAATCTTTTTATTGATTTTTTAAAAAAGTGTGTGTACAAACAGGAGGAGAATATCTCTGATATATGTGTCAATAGCAGTACATACAGAAGGTAAAATAAACAATATTAGAATCACACATAGTGTTGATCTACAAAGTATGAATTTGATATAGAATGTATAATTCTCCTCTTATCAATTTATGAAGAAAGGAAGGACTATTAGAAATTCTTATATAAAAGAGAAAAGAAAAAAAACTCGCTATTCTAAACAGAAAAAAAGACGGGGCAGTCCATCCTGAGAGAAAAACCAAGGGAAGAGAGACTCACTGATCAAATCCAAGGTTCTGAAAAAATAGCTGGAAGAGAATCAGTACGAAAATCATATCATATGAAAATATTGAATAAAAGGTCACCAGATTTCTTCAAATTTAAAGGATGTATCCAATGTCTGAATTCTTATTTTCTCTAGATTTAAACAGGACATGATAGAGGAAAGCCAATAAAAGGCAGTAGGATGGTTAGGGTCCTTCCATTTAAGTAAAATGGCTTTCCTAGCCAATAAGGTTGAAAAAGCTATCATCCACTGAGTGGAAGCAGGAATATATCCTGCTTCCAATGGAGTAGTCCCAAAAATAGCTGTAAATAAGTTTGGTTGTAAATCCAGATCCAGCACTTTTGATAAGGTTTTAAAAACATCTTTCCAAAAATTCTCCAACTTTGTACAAGACCAAAACACAAAAATACAACTGCAGATGCTGTGGATTAAAGAATATGAATACAGCGCTGGAAGAACTCAGCAGGTCAGGCAGCATCCGTGAGAAAAGTGTAGCCAATGTTTCAGGCCGAGACCCTTCATCAGGAATGGGGGGGAAGAGAGGACCGAAGCCCAATAATAGAGATAGGGGAGGGGGTAGGGCCTAGAGGCACCAGGTGGAAAACCAATCAGAGGAAAGATTCAAAGAGGAGGGGGACAGTTTAGGAGAAGGAACTAAATAACTACAGAGCCCCTTTTTGTGTAGCTGTGTGATAAATGTAAAAAATAGGCTGCTGAGATAATTTTCTGGGAATGAAGTAAGCTGATATATAATCAATGAATTGACATGGTCTATTTTGACTTCAAAAGGAAGTACACTCAGTGGCCATTTTATTAGGTACAGGAGGTTGATAATAAAGTGGCCGCTGTTTATATGTATCCTCCAAGAGGACCACAAACTTCTTGAGGATTGGAAGCTTGTGTACCTCAATGACTCAGAGAGCTATGCTGGCTGTTGTCATGTCTTTATGCTTTGGCTCTTTTAGAGTTACTCATGCCAAACAGGTCAAATGGTGGAAGACAGTCTAAGAGTGATCCACCAGTTCTCCAGTTTCGGTGATTTAGGTCAGGGCTAATGACCCTGACTGGTAAAACAGAACTGTTATGGAAACAACAATGAAGAATCTTTCTACATCTGAGTGTGACAGTATTCCTGAGTCTCTATCTGGACTTGCATGACTGACAGTAGTGAAAACCAAGAGGAAGCTACTAGCATGATGTAGGAAGCCCTGAACACCACCAGAGATGGAGGAATTCCATTCCTACCCTAAACACCAGTGGCCTAATGAGCAGTAAATAAATTTTTTAAATGTCTGTACGTAGAAGAACATAAAGTAAGGAAAGGTGCTGGACAAGGGTGCAACTCTTTATGTTGGGAATAGATGCTCAAACCATGTATTGCTTCCCAGTGTTGCTCCAACCCAACCATACACTTTTTCAAACTGGCTGTCTCATTCTATCTTTCCACTTGGCTGAAGAAGCTTGACCCAGAATGTTGACTGTTTATTCCCCTCTATAGATGCTGCCTGACCTGTTGTGTTTCTGAGCAATTTTTATGTTGCAGCAGACATTGATGTATTATGATGTGGGAGCAGACTGGCCTGATTAATCTTCCGTTTGGTGAAGGAACTGAATCTACGTCCCAGAAAAGCACTCAGATTGATAACTGAAGAAGTGAGATTGATGTGAATAGCCTACTAATGGATGGCAAGCAGAATTGTGAAACATTTGAAGACTAAGGGAATTTTAAGAAAGGAAAGATGTCTGAGTGAATCTGGTTCAAAATTCAAAGTACATTTATTATCGAAGTATGAATACCATATACAACCTTGAGATTCATCTCTTTTACAGGCAGCCACAAAACATAGAAAAGCAATACAACCCAGAAAAAAGATCTTCAAACACCTAATGTGCAGAATAAAACAAACCAAACAATAGAAGTAAGCAATAACCTTCAGAATTATGTTCACAAAAATAAGTCCACAGCCATGAGCCTATCATAGCTGATCAAAGAGCTTGTTAAGTTGCCTCTGCAGTCCTCTGTGGGAACAAGTTCCACAGAATCACCAACATCTGGTTAAAGAAATTCCTTCTCTTCTCTGTTCTAAAGGGAAGAGTTTCTTCAGCCAGATATTGGTGTGTCTCTGGAACTTCAATGGAAGCATCCTTTCATGTCCACTCTATCAGGTATCCAGTTGGTTTCAATGAGATCTGCCTCATTGCTCTGAACCTCAATGATATCAAACACTCCTCATGTGTTAAGTTCTTCATTCCCAGGACTGAAATTCTGGTATAGTGGAGCAAGGGAGAAATGTTTAGAAACGTGAACCGTTCTCAGGAGTATTAGTGGCTGAGAGGTGATTTGAAACTTATGTGGCAATGAATTCCACAGACTCCCCACTGTCTGATGGAAGAAGTTCATCCTCTACTCAGTTTTAATGGAACATCCTTTTATTCTGAGGCATTTCGCTCTTCTCTAACTCTCCTACTAATGGAAACATTCTCTCCATGTCCATTCTACACAGGCTAAAAGAGGGCTGAAAGTCAGAATCTTCCCTTTTCCCAGAGAAGAAATGTTGAATAGTAGAGGGCAAGAGTTTGTCATAAGTTCTGCAGCCTCTGAGCCTCTTGGGCACCTGTGTTTACTAATTGTTATCTTAAATAGAGTCATCAATCCCTCATGCTTTCAGGGTAATCTGATCAGTTAATTGTGTCAGGCACGTGTTTCCCATGTTCTATAATTTTTTTAAAAG
Organism: Hemitrygon akajei; assembly: GCF_048418815.1. Classification (NCBI taxonomy): domain Eukaryota; kingdom Metazoa; phylum Chordata; class Chondrichthyes; order Myliobatiformes; family Dasyatidae; genus Hemitrygon; species Hemitrygon akajei. Next base: position 34,086,140 of record NC_133138.1, on the reverse strand, counting down.
AGGACTCGCGTTCAGTGCCTTAGTGGAGACGTTGAGTTGAAGAGAATGATTTGTCTCGCAATGTCATTCCTCTAAGGTTCTTTTGGTATTCCTAGTCTAACGTCTTGGTTCCATCTCTTCATGGGGATCCTGCCATTTCTTTGCTCCTGGGTTGAGTCGATGCCAGCGACATCCGTAACAGAGAAAGCCTGCCTTTGTTCCGCACCTGGGTCCAGTCCTCCAAGAGCACACTGTGACAGCATTTTAAGCAAAAAGGGGCAAGTTCAAAGATAATGAGCAGGCAAGTATTTTTGCAGAGAAAGGGGTAGCCCCTGGAACAGGCTGCCAGGGAGGGGGTTGGAAGCAGGTACATTAGTTATATTTTTAGAGGTTGTTTGCTAGATACGTGAATATGCAGGGAATGGAGGGGTGGGGATCTCATGCAGGAATAGGAGAATTAGTTTAATTTATTAATTTATTTATTGAGATATGGCGCCACCCAGTAATCCCCCGACTCATTCCTAGCCTAATCACAGGACAATTTACAATGACCAATTAACCTACCAACCAGTGCACCTTTGGACTGTGAGAGGAAACCGGAGGACCCAGAAGAAACTCACACGATCACAGGGAGAACGCATAAGCTCCTTACAGATAGTGTCGGGAAATGAACCCGGGTTGCTGGTACTGTAAAGCACGGTGCTAACCACTATACCACCGTGCTGTTCCATGAGCATTCAACAGCTCAGAGATTCAAAGTACACTTATTTTCAAAAATATAAATTATACACCTTGAGATTGGTTTACATACGGGCAACCACAAAGCAAGAAACTCAATTAAAAAACAGAAAGACCATAACCACTGTGCTGAGAAAGAGGGGCGCGCGCGCGCACACACACACACACACACACACACACACACACACACACACACACACACACACACACACACACACACACACACACACACACACACACACACACACACACACACACACACACACACACACACGCACGCACGCACACACACACACACACACACACATTCTGAACCAGACTGACTCCTTAGAAACACTTCTCAGAGCAGCTGAACTAAATCCAAGACTCAATCTTAGTTCATCATATTAGTGGGGCAAATCGCCACAGAACTCACAGAGATGACGGCTGCTAGAGCAGTTCACAGCCTCGGCACTGCAGTGAGAGGAATGAACATTGTGGGAGAGCAAGTGAAATCAGTCCGACCTTTGTTTCCAGTCCAGACTCAAGCTTTCCAGTCCCTTTGGACTGGCGTTTAAATTGTCCAAGTACCGGGCAGTGCCTTGTTCTATACTGTGGGTTGAAGGACCTGTTCCTTTTCTGCACTGTCTTATGATCTGTATGTTCTAAGATAGCAAGATGGATAATTGGATGAAAGCAAAATACAGAAGATGATGAACTTCTGAAATAAATATGGAGACCATTCAGCAAGTAGAGAATTACTCACGCCTGAATTGAGGTCCACCAGATTTCCTTTTATAGAAGACATTAATGTTACAAAAATTCATAATCAGCATTACTGATAAATCCCAGATTAAACTGCTCAGTCCCTGCAGGAGAATTTGATTTCATGTGCCTGATTTATTATTTGATGTTTCTAGATAACTCATAAAGTAGCAAAACACTGAGTAAAATCAATTAACACACATAAGATGTTAAAGGAACTCAGCAGGTCAGGCAGCATCTATGGAAAAGAGTACAGTCGATGTTTTGGGCCGAGACCCTTAAGCAGGAGCACTCTGCTGAATTTCCAGCATCTGCAGATTTTCTCTTGTTTGTGAGTAAAATCATTTGCTGTTTTGCTAGGAATATTCCTGGAGGATAGACTGGCAGTGTTATAGGGAGGATGGTGGAAGATTTTTGGCTTATTCTGAGCAGTAGGCTCAATGCTGACCACATCTGGAATATAGCGTACGGTTCTGGTCTCCCCACTATAAGAAGGATATTGTGGCTTTGGAGAGGGTGCAGTAGAAGTTTTTCAGGATTCTGCCTGCTTTAGAGGGCATGTGCTATCATGAGAAGCTGGATGAATTTGTGCTGATTTCTCTGGAGCATTGAAGGTAAAGGGGAGATTTGATAGGGTTTTAGAAGATTGAGAAGCATTCAAAGGGGATGTATGGGATATGTTTTTTACTCAGAGAGTTGTGGATGCCGGGAATGCACTGCCTGGTACGGTGGTAGAGGTAAATATATCAGAGGCTTTTAGGACACATTTGGATAGGCACATAGATGTAATGAAGCTGGAAGGATATTCCATGGTGTAGGTAAGAAGGTATAGTGCTTGAGTGGTTTTTGATTTGCTCTTTAGCTAGTTTGATACAACATTGTGGGCCGAATACCCTGTTTCTGTGCTGTACTGTGATCCATGTTCTAATGCGCTTGCACTGAATTCTATTTTGAATTCTGCTATTTGAATAAGACATTAAATTCTCAAGGGAAAGTAACAGTGAAGAGGAAAAACAAGGTGTTAAAATCGCATTAGAGCAACAAGAGTTTATTTTCATCGTGCTTGACAAAGGCATGTGAGTCAGAAGTAGAGCTTCTTCTCATGGATAATTAACAAATTAACAGCAAGTTCTACATAATTACCTTCTACCTACATATTGTACTTTACATATATGATGACTGGAGTACATCCTTTGAGTATTGCATCTGAATAGTAATAATTGTATGGTGGCATTTGTAGAAATATCTGCCTTATCGAATGGGTACTGAATGCAAGCCAAGCAATCAATCTAAGTATATGTTTATAGATCTATTTATATTTACTGTGTTTTTTTTATGATTATGTCCTTTATAATGACATTTCTGTGTGTTGCATCGGATCGAGATGAACAGTTATTTTGTTCTCATTTACACTTGTGTACTGGAAATGACATGAAACAATCTTGAAGCCTGAATCTTGAAAAAAACATGCCCTTAGGGCATGGATCTGTAGTGAATAGATTCAGAATCAGAATCAGAATCAGGTTTATCATCACTCACATATGTCATGAAATTTGTTGTTCTGTGCAGGGTACAATAAGAAACATTCCAAAAGAATAAATAGTGCAAAAAGAGAACAAAATACACTGAATTAGCCACCTTATTAGGCACCTCCTGTACCTGATAAAGTGGCCATTGAGTGTATGTTCATGGTCTTCTGCTGCTGTAGCCCATCCACTTCAAGGTTTATTGTGCTCTGCATTCAGAGATGTTCTGTACACCACTGTTGTAGTGCATTTCAGTTACTGTTGCCTTCCTGTTGGCTTGAACCAGTCTGGCCATTCTCTTCTGACCTCTCTCATTAACAAAGCATTTTCAGCCACAGAGCTTCCACTTACTGGATATCCTTTTGTTTTTCACATCATTCCCTGTAAACTCTGGAGACTGCTGTGCACCAAAATCCCAGGAGGCCAGCATTTTCAGAGATGCTTAAACCACCCAGTCTGGTGTCAACAGTCATTCCATGCTCAATGTCGCTTAGATCAATTTTTTTCTCGTTCTAATGTTTGGTCTGAACAACAACTGAACATCTTGACCATGTGTGCGTATTTTTATTCATTGAGTTGCTGCCAAACGATTGGCTGATTAAATATTTGCATTAATGAACAGGTGTACAGGTGTTACTGAATTTAGTGAAGTAGTATTCATGGGTTTATGGGCCATTGCTGTTCGTGCAATTTGTTCTTTATTTCATGTGTTGGTAGTTGATGCTTTCTTGAATGGGATCCACATTGTTGCTTCGCTTTGTGGCTGCCTGCAGGAGCATGAACCATTTTTGGACCATTAAGGAACATGATGGCAGAAGGGAAGAAGCTCTTCCTAAAGCATTGAGTGTGGGTCCTCAGGCTCCTGTACCTTCTCCCCAATGGTAGCAAAGAGAAGAAGAGGGCATTCCCTTAATGATGGGTGCCACCTTCTTGAAGCATCACCTTTTGAATATCTTTTCAATCATGAGGAGGCGAGTGCCCACGATGAAGCAGCTGACTTTACCATCTCTTGCAGCTTTATTCGACCCTGTGCACTGGAGCCTCAAATTCAAAGATTCAAAGTACAGTTATTATCAAAGTAAGCATACAAAATACAACTCAGAGATTCATCCTCCTGTAGGCAGCCACCAAACAAAGCAACAACGTGGATCCCCTTCAAGAAAGCATCAACTACCAACGCATGAAATAAAGAACAAATTGGGCGAACAGCAAATAGCAAGCAAACAACAGATAGGATATCAAACATCAAACCAATAGTTTTGCTCATTTCAGCACTACACTGCTAACTATTGCAGGGTCATTCTTCATTGAAGCGTCCCAATCCATGTCAATCACCCTGATCAAAAACAGCAAAAGTAAAGAGTAACTAGAATCCAAGAACATGTGCAATATGGACGTCAAAATCCCCAAAAACCGTCCACGGCCTTGTCAATCAGTTCTGGCCATGTGGATCAAAAAACTCCTGCACTTTTCTATGACAGCAGGTATTGAGAAGGAGATAAAGACAGATCAAATTCAGACAGAAGGTGTTGGACGCTGGCCCGTCTTCCACTCTCATCCTCACCAACCTCAACCTTGATGCTTCATTTGGAGAGAATCAATGGAAACCATCATGTGCTTGTGCCCTTGAAGCCTCACTCAGAGAGAAGCAATGGAGTCCAGGCTATCAGGCCTCCAGGCCGCACACTCTGCTCCAAACCTTATCAAACTCTCTTAGAGACAGCAGAGTGCCAAATTGCTCAATCATTCCCAAAACATACAATCATAAAGTAACTCACAGGTTCCAACCCCATACAACGTAGTAGTAGAAACATATTTTGAAGAGGATGAAGTAAAAGGAGTAGTTTCAAATTGTGCATTGGAGAAAAAAAACATATGGCATTTATCACCACCCTCAGATAGATGCGCACTAATTAAGGGCTTCCACAATACTTAATTTAAAATTATAGCCCCTGATTCTAAGCCCCCAAGTCAGGAGAAACGTCAACTCCCTGTTTGTACCAAATGATCAATCCAGTTGAAGTGTCTGGAGCTGAAAAGCCAACCTTCCATTTCCCTGCAAAGTTGCTGCTTGTTCCAATGTCCTCCTCCAGCATCTTGTTTGTTTCAATAAGAACTTTCTCATTCTTACAAACTCCAGTGAGTACAGGCCTAGAGCTATCAAAAGCCCTTCATATGTTAACTCGTTCATTCCTGAAATCATTCTCATGAACCTTCTCTGGACCCTTTCCAATGCCAGCACATCAATTAAGGTCTTAAAAAGCCTCAGCATTACATCCTTGCTCTTATATTCCTTTACAATATCTTCAAGTTAGACATCTTTTACAAAAATATTTAAGTAATTTTCCTTACATATTGGAGGCTGACTTGTTAGATACTATTATGAATATGAACCCTTCGTTTGGATTTATTTAAAGAAGGCAGATTGATGTCTTTTGACTATTAGTTGATAAGTATTCTCTCTCATATTCACACTTTTTACAATATCGTCAGCTGACCTTCTATCCATGTGTAACCCTCGGGTTCGACCAGCATGCGTTTGTCTAGGGGAAGACAGCCTCTGGCCCAGCCAAACTGAGAAATCTCGTTTGTGGGGATGCTGCATGATGCGTTGCCTGATTACAAATCCGAACCGCAAAATATCAGACAGTACACCACATGCGATTTAATGATTGAGCTTCATAAATCTTAATCTGACAATAGGGTTAGTAAAGAAAAAAGAAGAAGGACCCACTTTAATGAAGCAGTCTAACATGCACATTAGAGCTCACAGGTTCATCATTCTCCATGAACCTCCTCCCTGCGTGTCTGACCGACCGACCCAGCTCTGAGTCCCACTCCGTCCGCCGGTCTACCAACTTGTTCCATTTGCATCTTCTCTCTTCATCTCTCGCCGACAAAAGACCGCAAAATCCCTGCTCCCAGACCCACAAGAAAGAACAACATGCCTCTCATTGGATAGTCCACATTCCAAAGCCCCGTTATCTCTAGTCATAACCCAAACATTATTGCTACAGAAAAATAATTACCTTAGCAGAGAAACAGTAAAGAGAGGCCATTACATTAGCAGTGAAGCCTTACAGCGGATTACACATGCTAGTATCTTTCCTATAATACCATGGGCTCTTAACCTGTTAAGGAACCTCATGATAATCTCTTGGTTGATAAGAGGGTTACTGGTTGCAAGAAAAAAGCAGGAGAATGGGTTTAAACTAATCAGCCGTGATTAAATGGTGGAGCAGACTTGGTGGACCAAATGAACTAATTCTGCTCCAATGCATACAATGTCTTGTACAATGTTTCAATAAGATAACTACTCCATCTTCTAAATTCTAACAAGTGCAAGCCCAATTTACTTAACCTCTCTTTTGTATGTCAAACTCAAAATTGGGCGCAGTCTGTGTGAAGTTTACAAATCCTCCATATGTGTTTCAGTGAGTGCTCCAGTTTCCTTCCAGGCCCCAAACACTTAGGTTGGCCAGATAATTGGTTGCTGTACACTCAGTGGCCACTTACTCACGTACACCTGTACATCTGCTCAAGATGTAAATATCTAATCAGCCGATCATGTGGCAGCAACTCAAAGCATAAAGACATGCAGATATGATCAAGAGATTCATTTGTTTTTCAGACCAAAGATCAAAATGGGAAAGAAATGTGATCGCAGTGACTTTGATCATGGAATGATTGCTGGTGCCAGATGGGTGGTGTAGGTACCTTAGGACTTCCTAGGATTTTCACGCACAACAGTCTCAGGAGTTTAAAGAGAATGGTGTGAAAAACAATAAATATCCAGTGAGCAACAGTTCTGTGGGTGTAAATACCTCATTAATAAGAGAAGTCAGAAGAGAATGGCCAAGCTGGTTCAAGCTGACAGGAAGGCAACAGTGGGGTGTGTCAGGAATGGACAGGAGGAGGAGTATAGGAAACTGATACAGGACTTTGTGATATGGTGCGACTCAAACTACCTGCGTCTCAATATCACCAAGACCAAGGAGATGGTGGTGGACTATAGGAGATCTAGGCCTCATATGGAGCCAGTGATCATTAATGGAGAATGTGTGGAGCAAGTTAAGACCTACAAGTATCTGGGAGTACAGTTAGACGAGAAGCTAGACTGGACTGCCAACACAGATGCCTTGTGCAGGAAGGCACAGAGTCGACTGTACTTCCTTAGAAGGTTGGCGTCATTCAATGTCTGTAGTGAGATGCTGAAGATGTTCTATAGGTCAGTTGTGGAGAGTGCCCTCTTCTTTGTGGTGGCGTGTTGGGGAGGAAGCATTAAGAAGAGGGACGCCTCACGTCTTAATAAGCTGGTAAGGAAGGCGGGCTCTGTCGTGGGCAAAGTACTGGAGAGTTTAACATTGGTAGCTGAGCGAAGGGCGCTGAGTAGGCTACGGTCAATTATGGAAAACTCTGAACATCCTCTACATAGCACCATCCAGAGACAGAGAAGCAGTTTCAGCGACAGGTTACTATCGATGCAATGCTCCTCAGACAGGATGAAGAGGTCAATACTCCCCAATGCCATTAGGCTTTACAATTCAACCGCCAGGACTTAAGAACTTTTTAAAAGCTATTATAAATGCTCTTTGAGATATTGATTTTGATGCATATCATATTGTATGTAATTAGTTTTGCTACAACAAGTGTATGGGACATTGGAAAAAAAAAAGTTGAATTTCCCCATGGGGATGAATAAAGTATCTATCTATCTATCTATCTATCTATCTATCTATCTATCTATCTATCTATCTATCTATCTATCTATCTATCAGTAACTCAGATAAATACATCCTATAACAGTGGTGTGCAGAAGAGCCTCTCTGAACACAACACATCAAACCTAGAAGTGGATGAGCTACAGCAGCAGAAGACCATGACCATAGACTCAGTGGCCACTTTATTAGGTATAGGAGGTACTTCATTAAGTGGCCACTGAGTGTAGGTGGTTTAACTGTGCTGATGTTTCAGATATACGTGTAGACCTAGGACTGTAGACCCATTTCAACGGTAGGTGAACTGAAGTGGTCAAAGTTAACTGGGAGGCTGGCACATTACATTGCTTTTCTTATGGGTGGGATGATAGTGGTCTTCTTAAAGCAGGTGTAAAGCTCAGATTGCAACAGCCAGAGGTTAGAAATACCTGCAAATAGCCACACTTGCTCATCTGCACAGGATCTAAGAACACAGCCGGGGGCAGCATCCATGCCAAATACCCTCCAGTGATTCACATTCGGGAAGATCGATCTTGCATCTGGAACGGTGACTGGATTGCAATGTACTGCAGCCTGTTGGGTTGGGCTGAATTGAATTAACTTTATTTCTTACATCCTTCACATACGTGAGGAGTAAAAATCTTTACGTTACGTCTCCATTTAAACGTGCAATGTGCAAACATAGTAATTTATAATAACTTATAATAAATAGAACAGTCGATGTAACATAGAAATACACTCAACTCAGCATGAGTTAATCAATCTGATGGTCTAGTGGACGAAGCTGTCCCGGAGCCTGTTGGTCCTGACTTTTATGCTGCGGTACCATTTCTCAGATGGTAGCAGCTGGAATAGATTGTGGTTGGGGTGACTCAGGTCCCCAACGATCCTTCGGGCCCTTTTTCACACTTGTCTTTGTTAATGTCCTGAATCATGAAAAGCTCACAACTACAGAGGCACTAGGGAAATTCAAATTTCCTGCATTGAATGCATTAAGCTCATCAGGAAGGGATGTGCTATTGTCGGTGATGCTACTAACTTTGCTTTGTACCCGGTTGTTTATATGATACAATCCCTGTCAGAACTGATAGCTGGTCTGGGACTCAAATGTGGACTGAAATTGTCTCTTGGAATCTCTGATACCTTTAAAATAGAATCGGACTTTATTACCATTGCTCAAGAAAACGAGATTGCAGTGCTAGTCCTGTCCGTGCAAAACAGATATTTACTGTGCATGTGGTACTGATTAATAAAAAAAATTACAAAGATGGAATCTCTAATTCTTACAAAGCCAGGGTCATCCAATTTCAACAGTGAAATCCCATACTTCAGTAGGGAGTGGAGTAGCCTTGTTCACTCATGCTTTATGGTGTGTGTGTGTGTGTGTGTGTGTGTGTGTGTGTGTGTGTGTGTGTGTGTGTGTGTGTGTGTGTGTGTGTGTGTGTGTGTGTGTGTGTGTGTGTGTGTGTGTGTGTGTGTGTGTGTGTGTGTGTGTGTGAGTGTGTGTGTGTGTGTGTGTGTGTGTTACATGCATAGCAGGGCATCAGTTGATGGCAGAGAGGGTATAATAGGTATTGTCTGCTGACAGCAGGGAGTCAGGTTAAAGACTGTAGAGCAGATACTAAATCAATGAGCTGGCAATTGTTCAAGCACTAAACAGAAAAACAAAAACTGTTTGATTCTGGCTTCCGCATACCATTAATTACTTGGCAATCATACCAGAGAGACTGCAGAATATTTGACTCACTTCCCTTAACATCAAGTGATGTAACTTGTGTGATGGGACCCGCATCTCCATAAGAAATCACTTGAAGAGATTTGCTGCATCTGCCAGTTAATTTCTGGAAGTTATTACGTTGTAACCATGCCAAATGAGTGGAGCAGTCTGCAGGATAATTTCCGAAGTTCTTTCCCATAATTGATCCAACTTCCTCTCACTGATCGACTTGGGAACAGAAAAAAAACAAAAACTGAGGATGTTGCTTTTCAATTTTTATTACTTTGCAAAACTTCTGGTTAATAATTGGCCATTATTTATTATACCAAAATTTTCCAGGAAGTTTATTTTTCACAGGCATGCATGTATACTATAAATCACTGACTAGATTGATTTTACTCATATGTTTTTGAAAGTTATTTGCAACAGTTTTTGTATCAAGCATTTCTAAACTTTGTTTTGAAAAAATATGTTTTCTATAGCATAACATTTTCATTTTAACATATACTGTATATATACACTCAGTGGCCATTTTATTACGTATGTGTGGCAGCAACTCAATGCATAAAATCATGCAGACATGGTCAAGAGGTTAATTTGTTGTTCAGACCAAACATCACAATGGGAAAGAAATATTATCAAATTGACTTTGACTGTGGAATGGTTGAGGGTGCCATATAGAGTGATTTGAGTATCTCAGACACTGCTGATCTTGATTTCTCAACACCATTCTTCTGCCTTCTCCGCTTAACCTTTAACTGTAACTTGCAACCCTTCCTAATCAAGGACCTAACAAAATCAACTTTAAATATGTCCAGTGACCTGGCCTCCATAGCTACCTGTGGAGCTCCATAGCTCCATAGCATTCCACAGATTCACCGTCCTCTGACTGAAGATATTTTTCCTCATCTCTATTCGAAAGGGACGTCCTTTTATTCTGAGACTGAGGTCCTGGATGCCCCCACTATAGGGAAAACACTGTCAAAGTACACTCTATCAGGGCACTTAAACATTCATTAGCTTTCAAGAGTTTCCCCCTTGAGTGCAGGCTTGGAGCTGTTAACCCTTTCATCCCCAGTATCATTCTTGAGAACCTCCTCTGTACCTTCTCCAATCTCAGCACATCCTTTCTTAAATCAAGAGTTAAAACTACCCACAATTCTTCAAGCATAGAGTGACCAATGCCCCAAAAAGCCTTATCATCACATTGTTGCTTTTAAATCCTAGTCCTCTTGAAATGAATCCTAACATTGCAATTACCTTCTTTACTATCAACTCAATTGCAAATTATTAACCTTTATGGAATCTTGCGTGAAGACTCTCAAGCCCTTTTGCACGTCTGATTTCTAAATTATCTCCCATAATAGAAAATAGTCCACACCTTTATTCCTTCAAGCAAAGCGCATGACCATGCCTCTCCCAACCTGCCTCTCTTTGCCCATTCTCCTAATCTGTATAAGTCCTTCTTTAGAAGCTTCTACGTTATTTGGACAATTTAAATGCTGGGCCAGATTGAAAAAGCAAGGATGTTAGGGGCTGATGCGAGGGATGGGATGGGACGGGCATTTCAGTTTGCTGCTCTGATCTGCACTGATCAAAGATTCCATGGTCAGGACTGTCTTTGCCAACTTCAATTCAAACACTATTTACTTGTGTTTATTGTTTGCATGATTTGTTTTTTTTCTTTCTGCACGTCAGTAGTTTGGCATTCTTTATTGTGGCTTTTCTTAGGGTTCTTTGTTTCGTAGTTGCTGTTCTGAGAAAGGCAAGGTTGTATAATGTATACATAGTTTTATAATAAATGTACTTTGGACTTTGAGCCTCTCTGCTTTTTCAGCACTACTTGCCCGTGTTATCTTCATGTTAGCTGCAAGGTTGGCGACTGCATGACTGTAATGTGGTATGTAATGTGGCCAATCTGAATACAGCAACCAGTTGGTGGAAACTCAAAACAAAACAATTTGATGCTAATTGCCAATGAATTGGCAGCTGCTCACAAAAGACCATAAGAATGCCCAGGAATAGCCACTTTTAACAGTCGAATTAAATCCATCACTAAAAATATCTATCAGACTGTTTAATACTAGAAGTGGTGTCAAACTGCCAAAGAGGAAATTCTCTGGAGTATTGTGGAACAGAGGGATGTTGGGATAAAAGTAAACACAAGAACTTCTGCAGATGCTGGAAGTCCAGATAAAACACACAGGGTGGAGGAACTCAGAAGGCCAGGCAGCATCTCTGGAATTGCATAAGCAGTTGACATATCTGGACTTCTTCTGGACTGAAAAGAAAGGGGGAAGATTTGTATTTGATATTTCAGTAGTATTTGAGTAATATTGTAAATATAGTGTCTGATCCAGCATTCTTGTCTGTATAAATAAATTCTTTATGGATTATATGTAAAAGTAAGAAAATTGCATACGTCATGAAGCTATCACCTGATAGGTGCATGCCCTGCATAAAATAAGAACTAAGTTAAACTCACGTTTTGGACTCCTGTGATTATGTTTTGGAGTTACAGAACATAGCAGTAGTGATTAGATATTTTTAAACTGACCTGAGTTGACTATCTACCTGTTGAAGCTCAGTGAGATGATAGAGTTAAAAAAAAACAGTAGAGCACGTGTCTTTGGTAGGGAGATAGAGAAACAATCGAGGTTAAAAAAAAGGCAGAAAATGGACGAATTCATTGGCTCGTAAACAGCGAGTACTGGATGATAATAAACATTAATAAAACGAAAATGGCTGGCTATGTCAGAAAGATTGATATGTTTGATTACACAACAGATAACTGGATTTTATATACTGAACAGACTGAGCAGTATCTTAAAGCAAATGGAATAGACAATGAGAAACAAGTGTCAATTTTGTTGAGTGCAATGGATTTAAAGGTATATCGTTTGCTTTGAAGTTAGTTTAACTGCTCCAACCAAAGCAGCTGAAATAGCTTTTTGATATCATGAACAGGAACATTTAGAACTAAAACTATTGTTGATTGCGGAACACTTTAGGTTTCATATTGTAAGCTGAATCAAAAGGAAGGTGAATCTATTGCCATGTAGGTGGCTGAATTGAAGAAGTTGTCAGAGCATTGTCAGTTCGATAATGGATTTAGTGATGCACTGAGAGATTACTTAGTTAGTGAAATTATAAAAGGAAACATTCAAACATGGCTCCTAACTGAAGTGCAGTTGAAATTGCTGTATCAATGGAAACGGCAGGCAGAGATGCTATTGAGTTGCTGTCAGGAATGAAAGTGAGTGTGAACAAAATTGCCATGTCTAAAGGGAAACCTCCCTGGCCAAACAAATTGTGCTACAGTCATAGCATGGGCTCACATACACCTTTTGCATCTTCTTTTTGTTTCAGATATAGTTCTGCTGCTGTTGGAGCCTGTTATCTCTATTCTGGCTGTGTGATTTCAGGCTGATCATATAATCTGACAATTTGCTGGCTCAAAGTGAGTTCCAAGAGACAGCAGCATAGAGGCCAGAAAGCTTGGAGGTGGGGTGTGAATCCATAATCGACTCCATCTCTCACCAATCTCGACATCGAGGAAGATTGAGATCATTGAGGCAAGTGTGGAAGGTGAGTAAGTGTTCAGTGCCTTCACAAGCCTCTCACTTGCTGCTGCCAGAGAAGGTACCTGCGTATGACAGTGTTTAACTAGATGTTTCCAAAGGAAAATTCCTTAATTTCGAGTGATCTCTCGCTCTCTCAATGCTGTCAGTGGATGGGGCTGTAGCGAGGTTTAATCAATGTGGATTGAAGACTCTAATTCTATTTTAGTTCTTGATCTGGTTGCTTTTTTTTGTTACCATTATTGGGTCATTTTAGAATTGGGCAGCCTGCAGATAATGTACACTGAGCTGAAGTATAATGAAATATGCCTTTTCTGTTTTATATTCTAATCTTCAATCTTTTTTTTGTTACCATTTGCAGGATTTTTTGTGTGTGGTAGACGGGGGTGTTTGAGGTTTGATGATTTTCTTTGATCGGGTTGGTTTCATGGTTCTTCTTTGTTTTGTAACTGTTTGGAAGTTTTCAGCGTTGTATACTGCATACATACTTCGATAATAAAGGTACTTTGAATCTTTGAACATAAACCAGAACAATACAGTTTTAAAGGTGAAAGTTGCAGAAAATGCAACAAAAGTAGGACACATATAAAGAGCATGTTGGGCAGACAAAAATGAGTGGACTGCACAGGGAAGAGAAAAAGATAAAAAGTCAAATTGTGCTTTCAGGAAGAGCTCTAATCTGTATGCTGTTGATGAAAAATCTGAAAATGATGAGAGTGACACAGGACTGAGTAGTGTTTGGATTTATAATGTGAAAACTAACAATAGACAAGCAATGTGGCTTACAGCAAAAGTAAACAGCAAAATAATTACAATAGAATTGGACACTGGCTCAGCAGTTTCGTTTGTTCCACAAAATAAGTTTGAATGGCATTTCAAAGATACACTGGAAAAGCTATTCAAACACTACAGATATCCAACTAAGAAATTACACTGGGCAAAGAGATAATTCCTGTGGGAATGGCATTCGTAACAGTGAAATGCAACAACTAATTAGCCATGTTGGGCTTGTATGTCATTTTGGGGCTGTGATTGTCTGAGACAACAACTTGATTGGAGATCCATGCACCATTTGTATACCACATCCTCTGCAATAAAGTCAACTGAAAGCAAATTAAGAAAGGCACTGTATGATGCTACAACTGTCTCCATGCAGTATACCAACAGAGGGCGACAAGGTGGTGGTGCCAAGCTCTGTGCCTCTGGTTAGGAAGCACATTGGACCATGGAAGAACCATGCAGCTCAGATGGATCATGAAAGTGATGAAAGCAGTGGTCTGACTACAGCAGCTTTTGTCGGCAACACAGCCAAACAAGTTCCGCAGATGTTAATCAGTCAGAAATTTGCAAAATGTGGCTTGTTTTCAAGCTGGAGGAGCTTTCAAGGAGATTCAGGAAAATTTCATGCATTTTGCTTTGGTGAGTATAAAGAGCCAGAACCTACTCTGCATGCATTAAGGTTATTGCATGAACTTCCAGAGAGAAAGCTGCATGTGAATGTAAGTGCAAAGACTAAAGCCCAGCTTGATGAATAGAAGGCCAGAATGAAAGGGGTCAATGGAGATATGAAAACAGAGGATTCATCAGAAGACGTTGTGGATGAGGAAAGCAAGAGGAGAGGTCAGATCACAAAGGGAGTAATAGAAGAGTGTGTTCCAATAAACTAAATGCACATCCCCAAGATCAATTTGCACAACCTCCCACATGATATGTGCGCACTAATATGATCTGTGCATGATATGTGGTGATGAAGGAGGGGAGAGCAGACAATGGGAAAAGGGCAAGAAGCAGGAGCAAAAGTGAGAGGTGATAGGCAGGTGAGCAGAAGAATGAGGAATAGAAGAAGAAGGAAGTGGAAGGGAATTTTTTACTCAAGGAGAAATCATAGACTGTTTTCTATAAAGGGAGATATTTTAGAAAACAGCAGGAAAGGTACACTTGAAATATTGTGAGCCATTTTGGACTCCTTATTTAATAAAGGATGTGCTGGGATTGGAGATGGTTCAGAGGAGGCTCACAAGAATGTTCTTGGGAATAAAAGGATTAATGTATAAGGAGCATTTGACGGCTCTGGGACTGTACTTGCTGGAGTTTAGAACAATGGGGGTAACCTCATTGAAACCTATCGAATATTGAAAGGTTACTTCTGATTACTATGTCAGATGTGGAAAATTGCCTCACTTTAGTCGAAGTTTAGGGTTTGAGACATTCGTTTAGAATCCACAAATTGAATGTATGATTCAAAGACGACAAAATGACAGTGAGAGACAGTGAGTCTGTTGCCTCCACTGAGGAGGAGCTTTGTAGAGCTGATGAGAAATTTGTGGACTATGGTATTTGAATCCATTTAAACAAATGAAAATATTTGTGTGGATTAAATGGATGGAAGCTCAAGGTTCATGAATTTCAAACACTTGTGGGGACTGCCCCTTAATGAGAATCATTTTATGAACAATCAGACCACTTGGTTTAACTCACTATAGTCTTCAGTTTACACCAGTTTTTGACTTGGTCTCCCATTGATGTATTTTACAGAGATTTTAAATGTTGTCAACACAACAGATTTTGTGAATATTGGAAATCTTGAGTGATACACACACAACGTGCTGAAGGATCTCAACAGGCCAGGCAGCATCTGGAGGATCTTAGCATCCAAGGAAGCATTAACATTGACTGTTTATTCCACTCCATCAATGCTGCCTGATATACTGAGTTCCTCCAGCATTTTGCATGCATTGCTTTTAAATGTTCTTCCTTATGTCACTCGGACAAACCTTCTGCCGTTCTTCATTGCAGTATTGTAAATCAATCCTTGGACATATTTAATACCAGTTTTAAATTTCAAATTGTCTGCTCTGCTTCGAGTAAGACTTCTCATATAACACAAAGGTTGAAGCTATTTTGTATATCTGATTACATCTGTCCTTCTGACTGATAGACTGTTGCATTTGATCACCCAGAGCTAATTAATGATTTGATTGTGGACATTGCTTCTCTATAACCTTGTTATGTTCTGTACCTTCTCTCCGAGCTAGAGGATAGAACACAGAACATGACAGCACAGTACAGACTCATTGGCCCTCAATGTTGTACCAACCTTTTAACCTACTTTTAGAATCAATCTAACCCTTCCCTTCTACCTAGCCCTTCATTACTCTATTATTCATGTGCCTAATGAAGAGTTTCTTAAATGCTCCTAATGTATCTGTCCTTACCTCTACCCCAGCAGGGTATTCAATGCATTTACCATTCTCTGTGCAAAGAACTTACCTCTGATATCCCCCAAACTTTCCTCCAATCACCTTAAAATGATGCCCCCTTGTATTAACCAGTTCCATCCAAGTAATAAGTTTCTGGCTATCCCCTCTGTCTAGGCCTCTTATCATTTTGTACAATTCTATCAAGTCACCTCTTATCCTCCTTTGCTCCAAAGAGAAAGACCCTAGCTCACTCAACCTATCGTCATAAGACAATCCCTTTTGTCCAGGCATGTGGTATCTCACATAGCTTCATGATTTCTGTCTATTCATTCAGGAGTGAGGCACATGTTCATGGGGACATTGCTTTCTGATACACCAGAACTTCAGGTGTTGAAAGAGCACGAGGTAGCTTCCAATATTACTACTGAGGCTTTAAAAAGCATTGATCAGACCGCACATGGATTATTGTGAGCAGTTCTGAGCCTCTTATCTATGAAAGGATGTGCTGGCATTGAAGATGGTCCAGAGGAGGTTCACACGAATAATCCCAGGAATGAAAGGGTTGATGTATGAGGAGTGTTCAATGGCTGTCGCCCTGCACTGACTGGAGTTTAGAAGAATGAAGGAGGATCTCATTGAATCCTTTTGAATATTGAAAGGCTCAGATAGAGTGGACGTGGGAGGATGTTTCCTATTGTGGGGAAGTCCAGAACCAGAGGGAAAACCCTCAAAATAGAAAGCTTCCCCATCAGGACAGAGATAATTTCTTTAGCCATAGGGTGGTGAATCTGTGAAATTTATTGCCACAGATGGCAGTGGAGGCCAAATCATTGGGTATATTTAAAATGGAGGTTGATATGTATTTGTTAAGGATATCAATGGCTACAGGAAGAAGGCAGGAGAATGGGGTTGAGAGGGATAATTAATCAGCCATGACGGAGTAGCAGTGAAAGACTCAAAGGGCTGAATGGCCTAATTCTGCTTCTATGTTTCAGTACAGAGTAGTGAAGGAGGAGGATGGAACTGGATTTAACTGCCGAACTGTGCTGTGCTAGGGACAGTCTGTGGATAAATGAGGGGTGCCCTCCGATTAACCTCATTATCTTGGGACTAGGTGAGGAGAATTAAAGTAATTTGCTTGGTAATTAACTCCCCCACCTCCTCAGTTTGCCAGTGCAAATGTGCTCTACAAGGGTGTCAACACATTCAATTGCAGTCCCTGAAGTTTATTTCTTTGAAGTTAATGAGAAAATAATTTCAAGCTATAAATTTTTAGAGCATCCTTTAAATTTGCAGAGGGCATCCAAAGCAGGTTTTGACCTTCTGTACCTAATAAAGTGGCCACTGATTGTATGTGATGGGGTGGCGGGTGGAGATACGTCTCTACCAAAGGAGGTGTAAGGTGCTTCTTGTTTCCGCTGTCCTGCAGGTCCCCCTTGGGCAAGGTGTAGCACCTGCTTAGACCACCGATCTGGGTCATGTGAAGCCATGGTAGCAGGTGGTGGATGGTCGTAAGAGCAGCTGGTGCAAATCACAATTCCTGGCTGTCTGACCACTGATGCCAGACAGACAATCTCTGAAGAGTATTGATGATGGCTGGGGTCACCCGTCTTATAAAGACACTACCCAGCAGAAGGCAAAGGAAAACCACTTCTGTAGAAAAGTTTGCCAAGAACAATCATGGTCATGGAAAGGCCATGATTACCCACGTCTTACGACACAGCACATAGGAAATGAATGAATGATGTGGCCTCCACTGTCCTCTGCGGCAGTGGACACCCCTCAGGAGATCAAGTACAATGTAGTGATAATCACTTTAAATTTAAAACTTAAATTGTGTGTTGTATAAAGTTCAAAACACCACAAATCATTCCCATCATCAGTTGCCTGGATGACTGCAGCTCCAACAACTCACGTTCAACACTTAGCTCATTGTAGATCTTGCCAATTATTTGTCCACCTTCAACCCATTTTTTTCAGGAACTTCCACACTATCATCTTTATTCTATTTTCCTTTTCACTGCCTCAATGTACTTCTATATGACGTGAGCAATATGACAAGCACGCAAACAAGAGCTTTCCCCAGTGGGCACTTTATTAGGGACACCTGTACACCTGATCATTTATGTAAATACCTCATCAGCTAATCATGGACCAGCAACTCCATGCATAAAAGCCTGTAAATGCGGTCAAGAGATTCAGTTGTTGTTCAGACTAAACGTCAGAATGGGGAAGAAATGGGATCTAAGTGACTGACTGTGGACTGATTCTCTGTGCCAGACCAACAAATATTTGAGTACCTCAGAAGTTGCTGGTCTCCTAGGATTTTCAGACACAACAGTCTCTGGAGTTTACAGATGTACAAAACAAACAAAATTAATCTAATGAATGGCAATTCAGTGACAAAAATGCCTCGTTAATGAGAAAGGTTGGACGATACTGGCCAAACTGTTTCAAGCTGACAGGAAGGTGACCATAATGCAAAGAACCACATTACAACAGAACAGCATCTCCCAAAAGACATCACAGTGAACCTTCAAGTGACGGGCTACAGCTGCAGAAGATCATGAACATATACTCATTGTCCTCTTTATAAATGTTCAAGAGTTGCCTAATAAAGTTGCCACTAAATGTTCCTTGATGCATGTGACAATAATAAACCATTTCTAATTCCTATTCTCTCTTCTCCACAACTTAAAATCTGTTTGATTTGTAGCTTTTCCTAGTTCTGATAAAAAGTTCTTCAGCCTAGAATTGAACACCATACACAAAATGCGGTTGGAACTCAGCACATCAGGCAGCATTTACGGAGGGAAATAATCATTAAACCAGGGCTGGTGGTAGAGGCAGATACATTATGGGCA
Source organism: Hemitrygon akajei (assembly GCF_048418815.1). Classification (NCBI taxonomy): domain Eukaryota; kingdom Metazoa; phylum Chordata; class Chondrichthyes; order Myliobatiformes; family Dasyatidae; genus Hemitrygon; species Hemitrygon akajei. Next base: position 34,067,073 of record NC_133138.1, on the reverse strand, counting down.
CCTATGAACCTCTTAGGTAGGCACTTGGAAAAATGAAGGGCCAACATTGTGGGGTGAAGGGCCTATACTGTGTTCAATGTCCTAGGTTTCATACAGAGTATATGCTCTGAGTTTCTCCAGCAGTTTGTGTGCATTGCTGAAGATTTCCAGTATCTGCAGAATGCCTACAACTTTAACTCTGTTTTCTACAGCATACTTGCCACCTGGCCGATTGAATATCTGTTCAAATCCTGTGATTCTTCATCCTTCCCTCTAGTGACCTGAGGTGACACACTATGCACTCTATTGGTGTGGCTGGATCAGAAAGGTGATTAATTAATGATGTTCAAAAACAGCACAGAAAGCAGCGAGCCAAGCTTTATGAAACACCAACAAAAGGTGATGCAGCAGTGTGAAGATTCCTAGCATATTGCAAGGTGGTATCTTGAAGGCTAACATCAGATTTACAGCTCAGTTTTATCTAAAGCAGGTTGCACAATCACTTTACCTCACTGTTATTTGATACACCTCGTGCAGCTGAGGTAGTCTATTTTCCTCTCAGTGGAGCTTTCACCTCTCACGCATAGATAAAATGTAAAGATTCAAGATTCAGGATTGTTTCTAATACACGAGTGTAAAGGAGAACAAAATAATTGCTTCTCTGGATCTGATGCAGTACAAAAAAATCTCAATAAGATAAAGAACACAATAATGATAAAACATAATAAATATAAATTCATAAGATAGCTTACTGCTATTAGAATATTCCCACAACCAATGATCTCACTTTTAAGGATTCTTTATCTTATTATTGCATGTTCTTGTTATTTATTTCTGCATTTGCAGTTTGTTGTCTTCTGTACTCAGATGTTTCATTGATCCTGTTATAGTTGCACTTCTATACATTTGCTGAGTATGCCCAAAAGAAAATTAATCTCAGGATGACGTATATGGTGACATATATGTACTTTGATAATAAAACGTACTTTGAGCTTAGAACTAACATACATAGATTGAATGTATGTCCCTAAAGTGATGCTAGGCACAGGAGTACTCTGACAGAAAATGATAAAGCAGTGGTGGTTGTGGATTAGCCCTACTGCTTGGGGAAAGTAACTGGTTATTTTATATACTGCATTCACTTACAGGAGTATGTCATTCAGCAGAGTCACTGACCATGGTGTGTTGAAGGTGGAATTGTAAGTCACTAAACCAATTAGTTTAGTTAGTTTTATTGGTCCTATGTACATTGACACATACAGTGAATTGCATCATTTATATTTGTAAGGAGTTGATACATGTTCTCAATCATGGTGCGGGCTTTCTCTGGGTACTCCTGTTCCTTCCTGCTGTCCAGAGTCATATGGGTTGGTAGGTTCTTTGGTCCCGGTTAGCTTGATGCTATTCCAGCCATTACAGCTTGGGTCGTTCCAGAGTTTGGATTTCAATTCAGGCATCCTCTGTAAGGAGTTTGTCACTTCTCCCTGTGAGTGTGTGGGGTTCCTCTGGGTCCAAAGATGTACCGCTCAGCAGTTTATTTGGTCATTGTAAACTGTCCTGTGATGAGGCTAGTGTTACAGGTGGGTAGCTGGGTGGTGTGGCTCATTGGACCGGAAGTGCCCATTCCACACTCTATCTCTAAATAAATAAAATTAGCTCAACCGGGCAATGTGGGCTTGTTGAGCTAAAAGGGAAGGAACTTTTACTATGTTGTATCTCTAAAATTTAAAAAATGTAGAGTAAAATCGGCCTTGTTACTTATTTATATATTTCCAAATTGAACTCAGCATTGGTGACACTATTCAAGTCAGTGATATTACTGAATGACAGAACAAGTTTGAAGGTCCAAGCAGCCTGCTCCTGCTGTTAACTTATGTCCTGATGTCTACAGAAGTCAGGGAACTGCTAATTTATAATGTACGCACCCGGTACATCGTTGGCTTCATCTGGGATGGTAGAGATGAACCATAATCTGAGCAGAATCAGACTTGTTACCCCTGACATAAGTCATGAAATTTGTTGTTTTGTGGCAGCAGTATATTACAATACATAAAAATAACTGCAAATTACAAAAATAAGGTGATAAAGAGAAGTGATGAATCTTACCCACACTGCATACTGCCTTTTTCAAAAGCTCCTTTCTGGAAAGAGCTATAATGCTATTAAAACAAAAACCTCAAGTCTTCTTAAAATTTTCTTCTCTCAGGCAATTAATCTGATCAACCATTCCGTTAGTCTACCTGGCCCCCTGTGGTGAACTACATATACCTGTCTGGACACGCCCCCCCCACTGACTGCTCCTGTGGCTCCTCCCACTGACCGTGGCTCCTCCCACAGACCCCGGTATAAAGGCGATTGGAGCCTGGGCCCTGCCTTCAGTCTCCAGGATGTAGCATGGTGGTCAATTGCTGCTTGTTCTTTCTTCCAGCCAATAAAAGCCTATATCTCGCCTCACGTCTCAGAGAGTTATTGATGGTGCATCACCCCTTCCATCTCTTATCCACATCACTGCATTGCAAGCACTTTAAACCGCTTTTTATAATGTTGTTTATGTTGTTAATATATACTGGACATATTGCTCCATATCCCTACTTTAACTTCTAACTTTTTTTACTTAATTCTTTATTTTTTATGATAGTTGAAATTTTTTATTGTATGGCGTTCTCTGAAAAACATACCACAGCAAATTTCTATTGCATGTATAGTGTATGTTATAGTCACTATCCTATAGATTTTCTGAGAATGCCCACAGGAAAATGAATTTCAGGGTTATATATGGTGACATATATGTAATATGATATATATGTAACATTTACTTTGAACTTTGAACTCTGTATACCAAAGGCTAATAAAGTTGATCCTTGCTCCTTGATGAAAATGGATGAATGAGTGCGATCAGATGGAATGATTGTTGATGTTGGCACAAAGCAACACATACAAAATGCTGGAGGAACACATGAGGTCAGGCAGTATCTATCAACATGAATAAACAGTCGATGTTTTGGGCTGAGATCCTTCTTCAGGAATGGAAAAGAAGAGGAAAGATGCCAAAATAAAAAGGTGAGGGGAGGGAAAGGAGGGTTGCTCGTTGGGAGGGGAAAGATAAAGGTACTGAGAGGAAGGAATATGATAGGAGAGGAGAGTGGACCATAGGATAAAGTAAGGGAGGAGGCTATCCAAATGGAGGTGAAAGGCAGGTGAGAAGAGGTAAGGAGCCAGAGTGGGGAAACAGAAGAAGACAGGAAGGAGAGGGTTTTTTTTTTGTAAGGAGAAATTGATATTTTTGCCATCAGATTGTTGGCTACCCAGATGGAATACAAGATGTTGCTTTCCCCACTATGAAGGTGGTCTCATCATGGCACAAGAGGAGGCCATGGGCCAATATTTCAGAAAGAGAATGGGAATTGGAATTAAAATATTTGGCCCCCAGGAAGTTCTGCTTTTTTGGCTGATGGAGCAGAGGTACTTGATGAAGTTGTCTCCCAATTTATAGCGAGTCTCATCAATGTAGAGGAGACCACATTGGGAGCGCCGGGCACAATAGATGACACCGGCCTCACCAGGAAGGATGTTTGGGGCACTGAATGCAGGAGAAGGAGGAGGCGAATGGGCAGGTTTTGCACTTTGGCCACTTGCAGAGATAAGTGCTCAGAGGGATATTAGTGGGGAGAGACGAATGGACAAGAAAATCACAGAGGGAGCAATCCCTATGGGGGGGGAGGGGGGTAGGAGGTAAAAGTATGGTAACAATGGAGTGTCTGAATAGAGAAAACCTATTTTCTGACAGGGGAATATTTCCTGATGTGTATACCGTAGAATGCTTGGCTTCAAATATGTCCTCAGCACATCACTAATTAACAGATATCTCTTTGACATAATAACCATGTTTAGGGCTTGGTAGTATTCTATGTCTTGAGTTATCTATGCACCTCTAGCCTGGACATAAGATTCCCGTTGAGTTAGAGAGGTTTAGTAGCATAGTTGCTCAAATAGTATTCAAAGGCTCTTGATCCAGCTATTGATCCAGACATGAAGGTTTAAATCTTCTGCACTTGAGATTTTTTCTTCAGTCAATTATGCTAGCTAAATCTAGAATGATTAAAATTTGATAGTGCCATGGTGACCATGAACTTATTGGATTATCCAACTAACCTATTTGAGCTACAGGGTGACAGAGTAGAGCAATGAGTAGATCTGCTATCTCATGGCTTCATTGCCCCCGTTCGATTCCGATCCTTGCTGGGTGCTCTGCTTCTCTCCCTCATCGTAACCATGGATTGATCACCGTAAACTGGATGGCTGTTAGAATATCCCTCCAAGAGGACCACAACCTCGTCACAGGGTTTGGAGGCTTGGGTGCCCCAGTGATCTAGAGAGCTATGTTGGCTGGAGCCAGAACCTTGTGTTTTGCTCTTGGTAGGGTCACCCATGCCAAACCCATGTGGTCAAAGGGTAGAGGCCAGACTAAGAGGGGTCCACAGGTCCTCCAGATTCAGGGGTTCAGCTCAGTGCTAATAACCCCGACTGGTCAAAAAACCATTGAGATGGAAACAGCAATGAAGACTCCTTCTATACAGACAGAGATAGAGGACCTTCTTTGCAGCCCTAAACACCAGAGGCATAATGGGCAGTAAGGAAATGGGTTAGAGTATGGGAGAGTTCCAGAGTCATAGTGTATTACAGTGTCGTATCGTACCAGTTCGCACAATGCTATGACAGCACTAGCTGTAAGATTAGACTTCAGTTCCCACCATTGTCTGTAGGGAGTTTGGACCTTCTCCTCGTGACCACATCAGTTTCCTCTGAATGCTCAGGATTCCTCCCACAATTCAAAGCTGGATTAGGAAGTTGTAAACATGCTGTGCTGAAGCTGGAAGTATGGCAATACTTTCAGGCTGCCCAGCTCAATCCTTGCTGATTTGATTGTATGCAAGCGTCACATTTCACTGTTCGTTTCAATGTACATGTGACAAAAAAAATCTTTAATCTTTAATAGCATAGAAATCGGCACTTTGCATTGACTCGTCCATGCTAAACATGAAGCCCATCTAAACTAATCCCACTTGCTTACATTTGGCCCATATCCCTCTAAACCAGGGGTCCCAACCTGGGGTCCATGTACCCCTTGATTAATGGTAGGGGCCCATAAAGTAAAAAAGTTTGGGAACCCTTCCCCTAAACACTTTTATCCATACACCTGACAAAATATTTAAAAAAATTATTATTGTGTCTTCCTCTACCACTATATCTGGAATTTTTTTCTATATACCCTCTTCTTCTGCATAAAGAAGTTGCTCCTCTCGTCCCCCTTAAATTATTCACATCTCACCTTCCAGTAAGATGGTGGCACATTGTGCAGATGCAGTGGCCTCTCCAATGCCAACCAAAGATGTTTTGTATTTTTAAACATCTTTTTTATAATCACAACACACTGCTGGACATTAAGATCTTCAAGAAGACGGTGCCGGCAAACAACACTACCAAGGGCAACATCCTCAAGATGGGTCACAAACTAGCTCCTTTCACTTCTTTTGCATCTTCTTTTTACTTCTGACGTGGTTCTCCTACTGCTGGAGCCTGTTACATTCTGGCAGTGTGTTTTCAGGTTGATCGGGCAAGCTGGCGCCACAAGACTGCGAACAACGTGTGCAGTATGGAGGCCAGGAAGCCTGGAGACAGGGTTTGGACCCATAATCGACCTCTTCTCTTCCCCATCTTGCCTATTAAAGTGCCGAGTAAGATTGAAATCATTGAGGTAAGTGCGGAAGCAGGCAGTTGCACAGCGCAGGCTACCAGCCTCTCGCTCACTGCTGTTAGAGTGTCTATATGTGACGATCTCCCTCTCCTGCTCACTGCTGTTAGAGTAGAGTGTCTATATGTGACGATCTCCCTCTCCTGCTCACTGCTGTTAGAGTAGAGTGTCTATATGTGACGATCTCCCTCTCCTGCTCACTGCTGTTAGAGTAGAGTGTCTATATGTGACGATCTCCCTCTCCTGCTCACTGCTGTTAGAGTAGAGTGTCTATATGTGACGATCTCCCTCTCCTGCTCACTGCTGTTAGAGTAGAGTGTCTATATGTGACGATCTCCCTCTCCTGCTCACTGCTGTTAGAGTAGAGTGTCTATATGTGACGATCTCCCTCTCCTGCTCACTGCTGTTAGAGTAGAGTGTCTATATGTGACGATCTCCCTCTCCTGCTCACTGCTGTTAGAGTAGAGTGTCTATATGTGACAATCTCCCTCTCCTGCTCACTGCTCCTAATGGAAGCTTCTTGCATTTGCCTGGTCCCTCTCTGCTTTGATGCTGTTGGAGGACGATGCTAGAGCAGGGGTTAATCAACATTGTTTGTGGATTGTGAACTCTAATTCATGCTTATGATGTATTCTAGATCTGGTCACTCTTTTACTAGATACTACTTCTGGGCGATTTTTGAATCAGGGTGGCCTGCAGATATTAAATAATGAGATAAATTGAAATATGTCTTTTGATTTTGTGTTTTATATTTTGTGCTTTCGCTCTTTTATTGTTGTCATTCCCTTGTTATTTTTGTGCATGGAGGAGGTGGGGGTTTTGATTTTTTTTCCTTTTTGAATGCGTTCCATAGTTCTTTGTTTTGTTTCCATCTGAGGGGAACACAAATCTCAAAGTAGTGTGCTGCATACATACCTTGATAATAAATCTATTTTGAATCGCTTGAATCCTTTGAATGTACTGCAGGTCTACCCCATCACGAGATGATCGGTAGCGGAAGAACTGGACTTGATGCGGACGGCGTTACTGTGCGCAATTGAGAGGCATTGGCGTCGTTGCCCAAAGGCGGTGTGGAGTCTAACAGGAGAGTGATTGACTTGGACATTTTACTTGTGATCATAAAATACTGCAAGTCTGGTTCACTGGTTTAACGGTGAGACCAATGGTGGGGGATCTCAGTTGTAGCCTCATTCCGCAGGTTTGCCCTTTGCAGCAGTCCAGGACAGGTGATGACAGGGACGGTGTCCCACGACGTCCATCCTGGTTTGGAAGTTGGCCCCTTCTGTTGCTGCTGTCCGACAGTGTTCACTCAATGGAAGACGAGCTGGATCATGTGCATGCGTACATTTGTCTGCTGACAGCTGAGAACTGTTTCTTCTTGCTAGCAACACCTACGCACCATCAGTTTACAGGACATGTCACTCAGGGACTTGGGCTATGTACAGTATATTGCTTTGTGACTTTTCTTCTGTCTTGTACTGTATATGCTATATATGCCTTGTGCTGGGCATGACTTTTGGTGTTCTACCCCTTGACCCAGAGTAACGCTGTTTCGTTTGGCTGCATTCATGTATGGTTGAATGATAATTAAACTTAAACTTCAACTTCAGCTTAAATCCATGCCTTCTAATTTTTGATTCACTATTCATTGGAAATTGATGTTGTGCATTGATGTACTGGTCTGATTTAAGGTGGCACTGCTGAAAGCAGATGACAATTTATTGGTGGTTCTCAAAGCAAGATATACAACTAAATACTATTAATAACATAAAATGCTGGAGGCATTCAGCAGGCCGGGCCAACTCATGCATGATGCTGGCTCACCTGATGAGTTCCTCCAGCATCTTTTAGGTGCTGCTCAGATTTCCAGCATCTGCAGATTCTCTCCACTTTAAGAGCAAAACTTTTTTTCTGTAGGAACTTGTGGTAAGCAAAAACCACAAACGATGAAGAGGCAAGCGAAGGTGAGTCTGAGTTGAAGGTCAATAGACAATAGACAATAGACAATAGGTGCAGAAGTAGACCATTCGGCCCTTCGAGCCTGCACCACCATTTTGAGATCATGGCTGATCAATTACTATCAATACCCGGTTCCTGCCTTGTCCCCATATCCCTTGATTCCCCTATCCATAAGATACCTATCTAGCTCCTTCTTGAAAGCATCCAGAGAATTGGCCTCCACTACCTTCTGAGGCAGTGCATTCCAGACCCCCACAACTCTCTGGGAGAAGAAGTTTTTCCTTAACTCTGTCCTAAATGACCTACCCCTTATTCTCAAACCATGCCCTCTGGTACTGGACTCTCCCAGCATCTGGAACATATTTCCTGCCTCTATCTTGTCCAATCCCTTAATAATCTTATATGTTGCAATCAGATCCCCTCTCAATCTCCTTAATTCCAGCATGTACAAGCCCAGTCTCTCTAACCTCTCTGCGTAAGACAGTCCAGACATCCCAGGAATTAACCTCGTGAATCTACGCTGCACTTCCTCTACAGCCAGGATGTCCTTCCTTAACCCTGGAGACCAAAACTGTACACAATACTCCAGGTGTGGTCTCACCAGGGCTCTGTACAAATGCAAGAGGATTTCCTTGCTCTTGTACTGAATTCCCTTTGTAATAAAGGCCAACATTCCATTAGCCTTCTTCACTGCCTGCTGCACTTGCTCATTCACCTTCAGTGACTGATGAACAAGGACTCCAAGATCTCTTTGTATTTCTCCCTTACCCAACTCTACACCGTTCAGATAATAATCTGCCTTCCTGTTCTTACTCCCAAAGTGGATAACCTCACACTTATTCACATTAAATGCCATCTGCCAAGTATCTGTCGAGATGTGCTTGAGAAGAGGTGGTTGGAGCAAGCAGAGCAGAGGAGTTTCGGAGCCATCCTTCTAAACTAAGATCAAGGTTGGATCAATCTAAGTGCCTGGCTGTTTGGAAAGGTCAGGTACAGGCCGTAACATGATGATGGGATCCAGGCCCAGACTGTATCGATGTGACCGGGCCCAGATCTTAGGGTGAGGAACGACCCAATGTTTGGTTGATTTAAACACTGGGCTGGATGGATTGAAAAGGCAGAGTGTCAAGAGTGGAGGCAAGGGTCGGGCTACTGTGCTCGCTACTCCATGGCGTTTGCTTTGTTTTCCCCTCCACTGTGGGCCTGCTATGGATGTTCTGGGCTTCATGTCTATGGAATCACTTTCATTCTGAATGCTGCTGCTTGCTTTTTTTCCTGTCTGCACTTTGGGTGTTCATTGATTTTTTCTATGGGTTCCTTTGGGTTTTTTGTTCTGTGGCTACGTTAAGGAGACAAATCTCAAGGTTGTATTATGTTTACATACTTTGATAATAAACTAACTTTGAACTTTGAACTTACTGCACAAACGTCTTAGCTACATATATATGCCCCTCAAATGTCAGTATTGGGACTGATGCTTTTCACATTATTTGTCAATGATTTAGATAATGGAATTGATGGCTTTGTGGATGATACTGTAACGCTTACGCTATCGGCTGATGTATGTCTAGGGGAAAATCTGTCCACCCGCCAAACCGTGTCTCCCGTTTGCATGGATGCTGTGAAATGCACACTGGTACCAACTCGCACACACAATATCAGACCGCACACCATGTACAGTTACAGAATACACTTTATAAATCTTACTAGAACTAGGTAATTAATAGCAATACAATATATATGAAAGAAAAGAAAGAAAAGGCGCCAAAACTTATCAGACTTCAGTCAATTCGTGCACAATTGTTGGAGCTCAACTATCAAAGTCTTCGGTCCACTATTCGATCTTCTCCGACCTCCTCGACCTGCCGCCTGGGACCAGCCTCGGTGGTCGACCAGGGCGCATCCAGCGTGTCCTCCTTCCTCGCAATCTCCCCCTCCCACTCCCCAAAAGTCCAGACTCACAAGAAAGAATAACATCTAACCCAATTGGTTAACATATGAAGACAATTCTTGTTATCAGTAATTATAACCCAAACAAGCTGTGAGAGAAAGCACTCTCTTACCAGTTACCATAACAAAGAAGCATCCTTACTTTTAACAGCCATTTTGATTAACATATACAGTAACATAAAGAAGAAATCCCTTGCACTCCTGCTCCACCAACAAAAGTCATGCCTTCATGACGTTAACAGAGTTCCCCAATGCTTCTTGCAAGACACAAAACCCAACCCAGGAGCATTAAGCAGTGAAATAACGTCCCAGGGCAGTAGAGATCACACTCGGTTCTCCTGGCACTGCATATGTCAAGCTCGGGGTGGGGGGGGGGGGGGGTGCCTACTTCTCTGAGACCTCCGTATCCTCTCTGCCGACCCTTCCGCCTCAGACACCATGGGGGACACCCCAGATCGACCTGTCGGACCGTCACCCTGTCCCTCACTGGGATCCCTCTTCTCACCAGAGAACCCTCTGTCTCGTGTTCGTGTTCCACTCTCTCTCCACCCAATGCCGGCTGTATCTCAGTCTGCCCCTCAACACCCTCCCTCCTCTCACCTAACTCAGTGGGGGAAGGGCCAGGAGCTTCCCAGTACTGGGGAATTAGCGAATGGAAACAGGGGCCAAACATCTGAATCGTCGTCTTCCGAAGCAGTTTTCCTTTCCGGGGTGAGGACTGGTCCCGTCTCTTCCACAGCGAGCTCTTCCCTCCACCCGCACCCTCGCAGAGTCCTCGTACTAGGTGTAACCTCCCACTCTGGCTCCTTAACCACCTGCACTTCTTGACCCAGGGGCAACAGATGGTTCTGATGGAGTACCTTGACAGGCCCCTTCCCATCCTTGGGCCTCACCCGGTTAACAGGTAGATTCGGCATCTGGCTCTCTACCACATAGAGAGGTATGAGTGGCCGCCCATCGATTTCCCAACTTGTACTTACCAGGTAGTCCTAAATTCCATATAAGGACCCGGTCTCCTGGCAATTGTCGGGCGAACTTCACTTTCTGATCATACCTCCTCTTATTCCTTTGATTCTGCTTGGTGGCTGCCGCCTCAGCCAACTCGTACGCCCTTTTCAACTCTCCCCTCATATCGGACACATACTTCAGATATGGCTTCGAAGGTAATCCACCCGCCTCAGTCCCAAAACACAAGTCAACAGGCAACCTGGCTTCCCACCCGAACATCAGATAATAAGGCGAGTACCCTGTAGCGTCATTATGAGTACAATTGTAACAGTGAACCAAATGCCTGATGTGCTGACTTCACTTACTTTTCTGACCAATCTCCAGAGTCCCAAGCATATCCAACAGGGTCCGGTTAAACCTTTCGGGCTGTGGATCACCCTGCGGGTGATAGGGTGTGGTCCTGGATTTCTCAACCCCAAGCATACCCAGTAATTCATGGATAAGCCGGCTCTCGAAGTCCTGTCCCTGATCACTATGGATCCGCTTGGGAAGACCATAATGAACAAAGTACTTCTCCCATTACACCTTCGCCTCTGTAGTCGCTTTCTGGTCCTTAGTGGGAAACGCCTGAGCATATCAAGTGTAGTGATCCGTGATGACTAAGACATTCGTGGTGTTGCTGGTGTCTGGCTCAATCAACAGGAAATCCATGCACACCAGGTCCAGGGGTCCCGCACTCTGCAAGTGTGTCAAAGGAGCCGCCTGTGCAGGCAGGGTCTTCCTCCAGATGCAATGACTACACTTCTTACAATATTCTTCAATCTGCCCCCTCATCCGGGGCCAGTAAAACCAGTCCTTGAGTAATCCATAGGTCTTTTCCACCCCCAAGTGCCCAGCATCATCATGCAGTGCCTGGAGCACAGACTTCTGATATTTCTCAGGTATTACCAGCTGCCAATGCCGGGGGTGGTCCGGGGGCGATGTGACCCGGTACAAGACTTGGTTCTTCAACTTTAACCGAGGCCAGTCCATCAATAACAGAGGAACTGAAGTGTGTTTTGTCTTCTCTGCCCACGCCACATCCCCCTTCTCCACCGCATTCCACACAGTGCCAATGCCCAGGTCATCTCACTGAGCAGCTGCCACTTCCCCTGGACTTAGTTCCGGCAACTGTTTAGTCTTCAGTGCAGTCAGGTCACAGTAATCCGGGGGCAGGATGTCATCAGAAGCCCCCAATAGGTCCACTGCTCACTCCAGCCTCCCCTTTTCCTCAGCCTTCACGATGATAGCAAACTGACACATGGTTTTCACCCCAGGGGCAAGAATGCTCTCCCACTCCTCGTCTGTCCCCTCTTCCTCATGCTCCTGCCATAACAAAGCATCCACATTGACATTCCTGCTTCCCAGCCGGTACTTCAGGCTGAAATCATATACCGACAAAACTGCCAACCACCGATGGCCTGTGGCATCCAGTTTTGCCGAAGTCAGGATATAAGTGAGAGGATTGTTATCCGTTCTCACCTCAAACTTGGTCCCGTATAGATAGTCACTCAACTTGTCCACCACCGCGCATTTCAGCACCAGGAACTCCAAATTGTGAGTGGGATAGTTTCTCTCAGATGGCGACAAACTTCAGCTGACAAACGCCACTGGCCTCAATGTGTTGCCCTGTTCCTTGTACAGGACAGCCCCTAGACCCTCTCGACTGGCATTAGTGTGTAGCACATACGGCTTCCGGGGATCGGCAAAAGTCAACACCGGGGCCTGGGTCAGTGCCCTTTTCAGAGATTGGAACGCCTCCTCACATTGATCATCCCATCTCGATCCAAAAGGCTCCACTGGGTTCCAGTATCCTCCTGCTTCCTGCCCTCGGTCCCCCTTCCTTTTCTTCCCCACAGGTGGATAGCCACACAAAAGCTAGTTCAACGGGTGACTCATTTTAGCATATCCTTTCACGAATTGCCGGTAATACCCACAGAACCCCAAAAATGAGCATAGGCCGCTCACCTTCTGGGGTCTCAGCCAGGTGGTCACAGCGTCTATCTTGGTCGGATCAGTAACCACTCCTTCTCGCGAAATTATGTGGCCAACATAGCCGACCGACAGCTTACAGAACTGGCATTTGTCCAGGGAAAGTTTCAGCCCTTCCTCTTTCAGTCGGCTTAACACCTTCAGCAGCCTCTCCTCATGTTCCTCCAAAGTAGATCCAAACACTATCAGATCATCCAGATACACCAACACCTCGAGCAGGTTCATACCCACCACAGTCCTCTCCATGAGCCTCTGGAAGGTGGCTGGGGCCCCCGATATGCCTTGGGGCATTCGTTCGAACTGAAAGAATCCTTGTGGGCAGATAAAGGTGCGTTTGTTACATTGATAGCTAGGAGGGCCATCTTGTTGAAATGGAAGGATATATCAGCTCCTACTTTGTCACAATGGTTCTCTCAAGTGATGCTGTGTCTTAGCTTGGAGAAAATTAGAAGTCGAACCTTTGAACCTTTATTTGATTTTGAGAAGAGATGGGGGTCATTTGCTCATTATTATCATTTCAGTTAACTGATAGATTTCCTCCACGATCTAAATGTAAATTTTTTTTGATGTATCTTTTTTTCTTGTTGGCGGTTTGATGTTTATTTTTAGAAGCTTTTTGTGTGACGCATGGCTCCGGGGTTGGACCTCCAATGGGTTTTTTTCCCCTCACTTTTCTTGCTTAGTAGGTTTTTTTTATTCACAAAAATTTTCAATCCTTAATTGAGGAGCGGGTACTTCCCATCCCCATACAAGCAATTTTGGCTGATAACAACCTGCAAAGGTACATAAATACTATTAATAACCTATCGGTGAAATTGACTTAAAATATGGAAAACTAATATAAAAGAATATAATCTAGAGGGAGATATTGCAATTCTTAAATGGTCTGCATATGACTCGGATTTTACACCAAATAAATTGGATGCTAGATTTAAGGACTGGACAACTAAAGGAATAACAGTTCTTTGCAACATAATGGAAGAAGGAACACTGTTCAGTTTTGAAATGCTTAAAGAGACACTTATTAGAAAAACAAGATTTTTATCAGTATTTACAGATGCGATAATATGTTAATAAGACGCTTAAAAATGCAACCAAGGCAAATACATGCTTGATAGAGCTCTTTAGAAAAGCATATAATTCAGATAATAGTAGTAGAATCATTTCAAGCATGTATAAGGGGTTGTGAAATCTTAAAACACATTCAACTTCATACATTAAAACAAAATGGGAGAAGGAAGGAGGGATAATTATATCTGAGGAAGAATGGACAACAATATGGAGATATCAATGGAAGTGTACCAGTTAAGATATTTTATTACACCTTCTCAGAAATCCCATTATGATAGTAATCTCCCTGTTTGCTGGAGAAATTGTGGAAATCAAAATGCAAATCATTATCATATTTTTTGGGACTGCCCTGTTATCAAAAACTATTGGAGGGGGATACACAATGCCCTACAAGACATCTTTAAATGTGAAATACCCTTAGAGAGTAAGATCATATATTTTGGATATATACCTCAAGAATGGTTGAAAAGAAATAAATATTTAATGAATATACTGTTGGTGGCTGGTAAAAAGACTCTTACTAGGAAATGGTTATCACAGCAGAGCCCAACTTTAAATACATGGATGGAAATTACAATGGACATTTACAAAATGGAGAAGATAACATATCTGTTAACCATAAGCTGGAAAAATTTGATTCATACTAGGAAAAATGGCTTAACTACATAATGCCTCATAGGCCTGATTTTATTCTCACAAATCAATGAATCAGTTGTAAAAAAAAAGATCACTCCCTACCTGTACATAGTTCTTTCCTTTTGCTTGTTTTTTCTTTCCACTCTTTTCTATAAGTGTATACCTCAGATAAATACTTTGTGGAGATTTGTGATATATATTATTATATCATATATATGTACAATGTCTGAAATACATCTTATGGAAATGTTTGTTTGATGATGAACTTCAATAAAAAATAAATTACAAAAAGAAAAAAAAAGATAATTTCTTCTTTTTTGAGGCATTGTAAGTGTTGTTACTTCGATGTACTTGTGCTATTTTTGAATAATAATAATAATAATAATAAAAGGATGTGAAAAGAAAGAAAGGCCATCTTCTCTTTATCGGCCTCACTCATTGGGATCTGGTAATATCCAGTCCTCAAGTCCAGCACACTAAACCACTTCGCTCCACTCAAACAAGCCAGCACGTCTTCGACCCTTGGGACTGTATACTGGTCAGGGACAGTTCGCCGGTTCAAAGTCCTATAGACCACACACATGCGTACCCTTCCATTCTTCTTCTGGACCACTACTATTGGGGGCGCATAGGGGCTTTGGGACTCAGTGATAATTCCAGTTTCCTTCAAATTGCACAAGTGTTGCCGCACGTCTTCCACATCTGCAGGGGCCAGTCACAGTGATCTCTCTGTGAACGGGGTGTCCTCAGTCACTCAGATGGTATGGCGAGTGCTCTTGGAGCAACCCACATCAAACTCACCAAGAGAAAAGACATCTTCCAACTTCAACAATTTCTCCAGCAGCCTGCATATCCAAACCGGCGGCACAGAAGAGTCCCCAAAGTTTAAGGCCTCATCGGTCAGCTTTCCTCTGTCTTCCAATCCTTCCCCCTTAGTGGGCCTCACAGGGGCGCTAGACATTACCGACACCGGGAACAAATGCGCCAGTGGCATCCTTCTCTTAAAGGTGATTTCTCTCTCTGTAGTGTCCCTGACACTCACAACTATCCGCCTTGCCTGTACCACCGAGGGCCTCTGCACTTCGGGCCTCACCAGCACTCCAGCCGGAAATAATGTCTCCCCCTCAAGATCTTCCGGGGTGTCTACTAACAGGGCTTCGCCCGCCGGCTCTCCGGGGAATCTGGGGTTCCCCATCACTAATGCCACCTCCCCTGGCCGTATCACTTTAGGTCTCACCTGAGTACACCACACTGTCCCTCATTTGCACTCAGGATCCTGCCCTTGGGGGTCACCCACTTCTTCAATAGCCAGTAGACAATAAGTGCAGGAGTAGGCCATTCAGCCCTTCAAGCCAGCACCGCCATTCAATGTGATCATGGCTGATCATCCACAATCAGTACCCCGTTCCTGCCTTCTCCCCATATCCCTTGACTCCGCTATCTTTAAGAGCTCTATCTAACTCTTTCTTGAAAGCATCCAGAGAATTGGCCTCCACTGCCTTCTGAGGCAGAGCATTCCATAGATCCACAACTCTCTGGGTGAAAAAGTTTTTCTTCAACTCTGTTCTAAATGGCCTACCCCTTATTCTTAAACTGTGGCCTCTGGTTCTGGACTCCCCCAACATCAGGAACATTTTTCCTGCCTCTATCGTGTCCAATCCCTTAATAATCTTATATGTTTCAATCAGATCTCCTCTCATCCTTCTAAATTCCAGTGTATACAAGCCCAGTCGCTCCAATCTTTCAACATATGACAGTCCCGCCATCCCGGGAATTAACCTCGTGAACCTACGCTGCACTCCCTCAATAGCAAGAATGTCCTTCCTCAAATTTGGAGACCAAAACTGAACACAATACTCCAGGTGTGGTCTCACCAGGGCCCTGTACAACTGCAGAAGGACCTCTTTGCTCCTATACGCAACTCCCCTTGTTAAGAAGGCCAACATACCATTAGCTTTCTTCACTGCCTGCTATACCTGCATACTTACTTTCAGTGACTGATGAACAAGGACACCTAGATCTCGTTGGGGAAGATCAGCATCTTCCTCAACACTGATGTCAGGCTAACTGGTCTATAATTCTCTGTTTTCTCTCTCCCTCTTAAAAAGTGGGATAACATTAGCTATCCTCCAATCCTTAGGAACTGATCCTGAATCTATAGAACATTGGAAAATGATTACCAATGCTTCCACGATTTCTAGAGCCACCTCCTTAAGTACCCTGGGATGCAGACCATCAGGCCCTGGGGATTTATCAGTCTTCAGTCCCATCAGTCTAACCAACACCATTTTTTGCCTAATGTGAATTTCCTTCAGTTCCTCCATTACCCTAGGTCCTCTGGCCACTATTACATCTGGAAGATTGTCTGTGTCCTCCCTAGTGAAGACAGATCCAAAGTACCTGTCCAACTCATCTGCCATTTCCTTGTTCCCCATAATAAATTCACCCATTTCTGCCTTCAAAGGCCCAACTTTGGTCTTAACTAATTTTTTCCTCTTCACATACCTAAAGAAGCTTTTACTATCCTCCATTATATTCTTGGCTAGCTTACCGTTGCACCTCATCTTTTCTCCCCGTATTGCCTTTTTAGTAATCTTCTGTTGCTCTTTAAAAGTTTCTCAATCCTCTGGCTTCCCACTCATCTTTGCTATGTTATACTTATTCTCTTTTATTTTTATACTGTCCTTGATTTCCTTTGTCAGCCATGGATGCCCCCTACTCCCCTTAGAATCTTTCTTCCTCTTTGGAATGAACTGATCCTGCACCTTCTAAATTATTTCCAGAAATACTCACCATTGTTGTTCCACTGTCATCGCTGCGAGGGTATCCTTCCAGCCAACTTTGGCTAACTCCTCCCTCATGGCTCCATAGTCCCCTTTGTTCAACTGTAATACTGACACTTCCGATTTTCCCTTCTCCCTCTCAAATTTTGTAGATCAAAACATCACATTATGTTCACTACCTCCTAATGGCTCCTTTACCTTGAGTTCCCTTATCAAATCTGGTTCATTACACAATACCAGATCCAGAATTGCCTTCTCCCAGGTAGGCTGCAGTACAAGCTGCTCTAAGAATCCATCTCGGAGACACTCGACAAACTCCCTTTCTCGGGATCCAGTACCAACCTGGTTTTCCCAGTCTACTTGCATGTTGAAATCCCTTATTACAACCATAGTATTACCTTTGCGACATGCTAACTTTAGCTCTTGATTCAACTTGCAACCTATATCCAGGCTACTATTTGGGGGCCTGTAGATAACTCACATTAGGGTCTTTTTGCCCTTACAATTTCTCAGTTCTATCCATACTGACTCTACATCTCCTGATTCTATGTCACTCCTCGCAAGGGACTGAATTTCATTCCTCACCAGCAGAGCAACCCCACCCCCTCTGCCCACCTGTCTGTCCTTTTGTTAGGATGCATATCCTTGAATATTCATTTCCCAGCCCTGGTCCTCTTGCAGCCATGTCTCTGTTATTCCTACAACATCATACTTACCAACTTCCAACTGAGCTTCAAGCTCATCCACTTTATTTTTTATACTTCATGCATTCATATATAATACTTATAATCCATTACTTCTCTCACTTCTCACATCGGTCCCTATTGAACTTGGCCATACTATCCGATCCCTTCCTGAGATTTTTGCCCCATCAGTTCTGTTGTCTTTCTTAACTTCTCTTATTCTCTCTTTCCTTTTAACTCCATCCTTATATTTCCAGTTCGTCTCCTCCCCCCCCCCCCCCCACCACTTATTAGTTTAAACACACCCATGTAGCAGTGGCAAACCTGCCTGCCAGAATGCTGGTCCCCAGCCTGTTAAGGTGCAACCCGTCCCTTTTGTACAATTCATCCTTACCCCAAAACAGATCCCAGTGGTCTAAGAATCTAAAACCCTGCTTGCCGCATCAGCTCCTCAGCCACACATTGAGATCCCATATCTCCCTGTTCTTGCCCTCACCCCAGCAAGAGGAACTGGAAGCAAACCGGAGATAACCACCCTGGAGGTCCTGCTTTTCAGCCTTCTTCCGAGTTCTCTGAAGTCACGCTGCAGAATTTATTTCCTCTTCTTCTTGATGTCATTTGTGTCGACATGCACTACCACTTCCGGCTGTTCACCTTCACCCTTGAGGATGCTCTACAATCGGTCCGTGACGTCCTGGATCCTGGCTCCAGGGAGGCAACACACCATCTTTAAATCCCGCCTGTTGCCGCAGAAACCCCTTTCTGTACCTCTCACTATGGAGTCCCCTACTACCACGGCTCTGCCTGTCGTCTGTCTCTTTGGCTTTGCTCCAGTGCCAATTTTTTACTTGGAGACCTGTCCGCCTCTAAGACTGGCAGTGTCTTCTGTCCCAACAGCTTCCAAGATGGTGAACCTGTTTTCAAGTGGCACCTCCCCCGGGGTCTCCTGTACTTCAAGCATCCATCCCTTCCTCATCGTCGCTCCCGTTCTCTCCTCCGGTATCTTCGGTGTGATGATCTCGCTGTAGGTCCTGTCCAGAAAACTCTCATTTTCCTGGATGAACCTGAGTTCACCCAGTTGCCTCTCCAGCGCCCCAATACAGTCCTTCAGGAGCTGAACCTGGACACACTTACCACAGTTGTAGCAGCCGGAGGCACCATCAGTGTCCCTGACCTCCCACATCAGGCAAGCATCACAGTGAATCAGTTTACCTGTCATCTCTTCACCATCTCTCACCCTCTCCAACTGTGGCGTAGTCTCCTCCTCACCAAAGGTTCTCGAGCCAAAGACTACACTTCCCTCAACAAGGCCACTCGCCGAGTCAAAGCCACAAAGGTCCACTCCACTCCTTTTCTTTGACCACCGCTCAAAACACTGGGTGTACTGAGAGGGTCTCCAGAAAGTTCTCCCCCACCTTCTCCTTACAGGCTCCCAGGAGCCATCGCACAAGGGGGGAGTTAGTCCCCACCAGAAGGGCAGCGCCACCGGTTTCCACTGGGTCCGGACAAACCAACACCAACGTCTCAAGAGCTTCAGACACCCCCACATCGCCCTCCGAGAATTCCAATCTCACTGACAGGTATCCATCGTACGGATAATCACCCTCACTTACGCCCCAAATCTCCAGTGCATTAAATGGGGTTACTGGCAAGTGCTTTAGATATTTGTTGTAGAATGGTACAATAAGGTGACCTGCGATCCTGTGTCGAGCAACACACACAAAATGCTGATGGAACACAGCAGACCAGGCAGCATCTATAAGGAGAAGCACTGTCGACGTTTCGGGCCGAGACCCTTCGTCAGGACTAACTGAAAGTAAAGATAGTAAGAGATTTGAAAGTAGTGGGGGGAGGGGTAAATGCGAAATGATAGGAGAAGACCGGAGGGGGTGGGATGAAGACAAGAGCTGGAAAGGTGATTGGCGAAAGTGATACAGAGCTGGAGAAGGGAAAGGATCATGGGACAGGAGGCCTCAGGAGAAAGAAAGGGGGGGGGGGGGAAGCACCAGAGGGAGATGGAGAACAGGCAAACAACTAAGTATGTCATGGATGGGGTAAGAAGGGGAGGAGGGGCAAAAACGGAAGTTAGAGAAGTCAATGTTCATGCCATCAGGTTGGAGGCTACCCAGCCGGTATATAAGGTGTTGTTCCTCCAACTTGAGTTTGGATTCATTTTGACAGTAGAGGAGGCCATGGATAGACATATCAGAATGGGAATGGGATGTGGAATTAAAATGTGTGGCCACTGGGAGATCCTGCTTTCTCTAGCGGACCGAGCGTAAGTATTCAGCGAAATGGTCTCCCAGTCTGCGTCGGGTCTCACCAATATATAAAAGGCCACACCGGGAGCACCGGACGCAGTATACCACACCAGCCGACTCACAGGTGAAGTGTCGCCTCACCTGGAAGGACTGTCTGGGGCCCTGAATGGTGGTGAGGGAGGAAGTGTAAGGGCAGGTGTAGCACTTGTTCCGTTTACAAGGATAAGTGCCAGGAGGGAGATCAGTGGGAAGGGATGGGGGGATGAGTGGACAAGGGAGTCGCACAGGGAGCAATCCCTGCGGAAAGCAGAAAGATGGGGGGAGGGAAAGATGTGCTTGTTAGTGGGATCCCGTTGGAGGTGGCGGAAGTTACGAAGAATTATACGTTGGACCTGGAGGCTGGTGGGGTGGTAGGTGAGGACAAGGGGAACCCTATCCCGAGTGGGGTGGCAGGCGGATGGGGTGAGGGCAGATGTGCGGGAAATAGGAGAGATGCATTTGAGAGCAGAGTTGATGATGGAAGAAGGGAAGCCCCTTTGTTTAAAAAAAAGAAGACATCTCCTTCGTCCTGGAATGAAAAGCCTCATCCTGAGAGCAGATGCGGCGGAGATGGAGGAATTTTGAGAAGAGGATAGCATTTTTGCAAGAGACAGGGTGGGAAGAGGAATAGTCCAGGTAGCTGTGAGAGTCTGTAGGCTTATAGTAGATATCAGTAGATAGGCCGTCTCCAGAGATGGAGACAGAAAGATCAAGAAAAGGGAGGGAGGTGTCGGAAAAGGACCAGGTAAATTTGAGGGCAGGGTGAAAGTTGGAGGCAAAGTTAATGAAGTCAACGAGCTCAGCATGCATTCAGGAGGTAGCGCTAATGCAGTCGTCGATGTAGCGAAGGAAAAGAGGGGGACGGATACCCGTATAGACTTGGAACATGGACTGTTCTACAAAGCCAACAAAAAGGCAGGCATAACTGGGACCCATACGGGTGCCCATGGCTACACCCTTGGTTTGGAGGAAGTGGGAGGAGCCAAAGGAGAAATTATTGAGAGTAAGAACTAATACCGCTAGATGGAGGAGAGTGGTGGTAGAGGGGAATTGGTTAGGTCTGGAATCCAAAAAGAAGCGAAGAGCTTCGAGACCGTCCAGGTGGGGGATGAAGGTATATAGGGACTGGACGTCCATGGTGAAAATAAGGCGGTGGGGGCCAGGGAACTTAAAATCATTGAAAAAATTCAAAGCATGAGAAGTGTCATGAACATAGGTGGGAAGTGATTGAACAAGGGGGGATAAGACAGAGTCAAGGTATGCAGAAATGAGTTCAGTGGGGCAGGAGCAAGCTGAGACAATAGGTCTACCTGGACAGGCAGGTTTGTGGATCTTGGGTAGGAGGTAGAAACGGGAAGTGCGGGGTATGGGAACTATAAGGTTGGTGGCAGTGGATGGGAGATCCCCAATTCTGATAAGGTTGGTGATGGTATAGGAGACAATGGCCTGGTGCTCCTTAGTGGGGTCATGATCAAGGGGTAAATAAGAGGAGGTATCAGAGAGTTGTTGCTGTGCCTCGGCCAGGTAGAGGTCAGTACGCCAGACAACAACAGCTCCCCCCTTATCAGCATGTTTTATAGTGAGGTTGGGATTGGTGCGGAGGGAGTGGAGAGCAGAGCGTTCGGAAGGAGTTAGGTTGGAATTGGAACAGGGTGTGGTGAAGTCGAGACGGTGGATGTCCTGTTGGCAATTAGCAATAAAGAGATCCAGAGCAGGCAGAAGACCAGAGCAGGGTGTCCATGAAGAGGAGAAGGGTTGAAGACGGGAGAAGGGGGCATCGGTGGGTGTAGGAAGAGTCCTTGTCCAAGAAGTAAGCTCGGAGACAGAGCTGGCGGAAGAAGAGTTCAGCATCATGGCGTACGTGGAACTCGCTGAGCTGTGGGCGAAGGGGGACAAAGCTGAGGCCCTTATTGAGGACAGAGCGCTCTGCCTCAGAGAGTTGAAGGTCGGAGGGAATGGTAAAGACCCGGCACAGATGAGAGATGGGATCAGAGGGGAGTGGGAGACTGGTAGCATCAGTGGAGAGGGCAAGGTTGGGGTGAGAGGAAGGTGGAGCCTCTCAGTGCCCAGGAGCTGACGATGGGATCTGAGGGAGAAGGGATTGCAGAGTGTTCCTGGAGTTTTCACAGTCGGTGGTTGCGCAATCGCTTTGAAGCTGTCCATGGTCGTTGGAACACGCGGTGATAGTGCTGGAGTCCGGATTTTCAATATGCCCTGGGTTGCCGTTGATGGTGATGGAATCCGGGTTTTCAATATGCCCTGGGTTGCCGTTGATGGTGATGGAATCCGGATTTTCAATATGCCCTGGGTTGCCGTTGATGGTGATGGAATCCGGGTTTTCAATATGCCCTGGGTTGCCGTTGATGGTGATGGAATCCGGGTTTTCAATATGCCCTGGGTTGCTGGGGCAGCCAAGATCGATGGCCGAGGCCAATCCATGGTCGTTGTAACCCACGTTGATGGTGCTGGAGTCCGGGTTTTCAATATGCCCCCCCTTTCTTTCTCCCGAGGCCTCCTGTCCCATGATCCTTTCTCTTCTCCAGCTCTGTACTACTTTCACCAATCACCTTTCCAGCTCTTGGCTTCATCCCACCCCCTCCGGTCTTCTCCTATCATTTTGCATTTCCCCCTCCCCCCACTACGTTCAAATCTCTTACTATCTTTCCTTTCAGTTAGTCCTGACGAAGGGTCTCGGTCCAAACCGTCGACAGTGCTTCTCCTTATAGATGCTGCCTGGCCTGCTGTGTTCCACCAGCATTTTGTGTGTGTTGTTTGAATTTCCAGTATCTGCAGATTTCCTCGTGTTTGATCCTGTGTCAAGGATGGCTTTTGCATAAATTCCCTCTATCCATAGGCACACGCTGGAATGGGGTCCCAGCAGCTCAGCCGGAATAAAGGCTTGGGCTTTTGGTGGTCCACTGGATGATTTCTGGGAACGTGTTCCTCCAGAGACTCCAGTCCGTTCCCTCACTGAGTCTCTCCTAAGTTTCCCGACACCTCTCCCTTCTTAGTTGCCCAGGGACTTGCCCTCTGCAGGGCGCCTTGTCTCTAACAATCCCTCTGAAAGTGTCCCTCTTCCCCGTAGCTGTAGCACACCTCTGGCCGCTCACATTCCCACTGGAAATGCCCCTCTTTCCCACAATTATAGCACACGCTACCCGCCGCCTCTCCTCTCCCGGGACGCCCGCCACTCCCAACCTACTGCGCGGGTCGTCCCCTGCTGGGGGTACTCTCCCTGTCCATCCCCTCAAATGGGGCGTCCCTGCTCCCCTTGGGTTTCTCAGTCCTCAACCCGGCCACCACTTCCTGTACCGCTGAGGATCGCCCCCGGTGGCCTGAGCCTCTTTTTCGGCCCAACGTGCTCTCTTCCTCCCGCACCTCTCTAATCAGCTGCCCGGATGATGGAGGGGGGCTTTTTTTATAGGACTGCCAGAGACTCCAAGCCACCTTGTCCTCCTCCAGGGAACCACTGAATATCTGACTCATCCTCAACCTCGCCACGTCATGCGCCTTCACTACCCCCCGGCGCCACAACCCAGTAAGCATTCTCTCCAGCTGAAATATATATTCTGAGAGCTTTTCCACTCTCCCCTGCTCCATGTTGTGAAACTCCGCTAAAAGCTCCTAGGGATCCCCTGACATTCCAAACGCTCCCTCCAAAACCTCTAAATACTCTGCCAGTGAAGCCGAGGACTGTTCAGCTTTCAGCTCCCGGACGATTCCGGCCGCCCAGCCCCTCAAACTTCCCACCAATTGCTGTCTCTTTTCCTCATCTGAGCCTGGCCACACTGACCTCTAACAACAGGGACATGTTTTCGATCCAGGTATCATAGTCATCCTCCCCTTCCAGGGTAGGCGTGGTTCCTGAGAAAATCCTCAGCTGTGGCCGTGGCCTCTTGGCCCCTCTCACCAGGGAGGTAAGGGCGGCTGTTAGCTTAGAGGTCTCTCCTCTAGCTGGGGGGCGAGGCCTGGCAAAGCCTTCCCACTCTGACTCCCCCTACTGGTTACTGGCACCACCCCTGGGGTCTCATCTAGCTTCTTCTCCGGTGTCTCCTCACTTTCGTCCTCCGGGAGAGTATGGAGGCCCCACAGCCTCACCTCCCCTGGGATGCTGACCGTTGCTTACAGTTCACAACGTCATGACATCAGCACTCGTATGAACTAACACCCAACTAGACTTCACTTCTTTACCGCACCTTCTAGCTACCAGTTCTACCTGCCCCATACCTTTGACCAAACTCAACCACCACAATAACGCATCTCCTGAAATGCAGAAACCCACCCCAATTAACACACACACATAATTCACCAGTACGTCCTCTAACTCACACTAGTTTACAATCTTATCTCGGTCCATCTCCGCACTACTTAACGTGGTGCTTACACAGCTTACCGAAAATTCAGTCCCGGACGAGTCCCCACAAATGTAATGTTCACATTATCGGCTGATGTATGTCTAGGGGAAAATCCGTCCACCTGCCAAACCGTGTCTCCCGTATACGTGGATGCTGTGAAATGCACACTGGTATAAACTCGCATACACAATATCAGACTGCACACCATGTACGGTTACAAAATACACTTTATAAATCTTACTAGAACTAGGTAATTAATAGCGATACAATATATATGAAAGAAAAGAAAGAAAAGGTGCCAAAACTTATCAGAGTTCAGTCAATTTGTGCACAACTGTTGGAGCTCGACTATCGAAGTCTTCGGTCCCCTATTTGATCTTCTCCGACCTCCTCGACCCACCACCTGGGACCAACCTCGGTGGTCGACCAGGGCGCATCCAGCACGTCCTCCTTCCTCGCAATCTCCCCCTCCCACTCCCCAAAAGATCGCGCAACACTAGCTTACAGACCCACAAGAAAGAGTAACATCTATCCCAATTGGTTAACAAATGAATGCAATTCTCGTTATCAGTAATTATAACCCAAACAAGCTGTGAGAGAAAGCACTCTCTCACCAGTTACCATAACAAAGAAGCATCCTTACTTTTAACAGCCATTTTGATTAACATATGCAGAAACATAAAGAAGAAACCCCTTACAATGCGAAGAAAGGTGGAGGGGTAGGTAGCACTGAGGAATCAGTGCAATTGCAGCAGGACTGAAACATATTGGAAGAATGGGCAAAAAAGTGGCAGATGGAATGTTGCAAAATGTCTGATAATGCACTTTGGTAAAAGGAACAATGGCGTGGACTATTATATAAATGGGGAGAAAGTTCAAATATCAGAGGTGCAAAGGGACTTAGGAGTCCTCGCGCAAGACTCCCAGAAGGTTAATTTACAGGTTGAGTCTGTGGTAAAGAAGGCAAATGTAATGATGGCACTTGTTTCAAGTGGAATAGAATATAAAAACAAGGAGATAATGCTGAGCCTTTATAAGACACTAGTCAGGCAGCACTTAGAGTACTGTCAACAGCTGAGGGCCTCAGAGTATTGTCATTTGAGAGAGTCCAGAGGAGGATGTTGATCACCCCAGATACTGTTTAGTCTATGGACGGGTATCTTGAGTAAGTGAGGCTTCTGTCGGTCTGGGTCAACCATGGCTGTTGTGTGCTAGCTATTTTGATACGCAAGCCTGGGCAGTACAATATGGAGAGCACGCTTTTTCCCATGCGGCAGGCTCCCCCTCTCCATGCATCTGAGGAACCCAAAGCAAGCACAGAGACTGATATAGTTTGGTACCAGCAGCATCACAGGGGTTTCCAGTCAGCGTTGAACTCAACAGGACTGCCTTAGGGCCTCCAGCTCTAGATTTACTCCTGTAACCTTCCCTGCGAGTGTGCAGAAATACAGGGCAGCAAAGGTTTAAGATCAGAGTTTTTCTTCTCAGATATAAGTTGATATCATTCAGAGACAGAGTGAGGACTGAACGCCAGTAAACTGTTTGTTCTGAGCTCAAAGTTCAAAGTTCAAGTTTATTATTGAAGTATGTATACTGTATACAACCATAGATTCAGCTTCTTGCAGGCAGTCACAAAACTAAGAAACACAATAGAGTCCATAAAAAACACCACACATCAAAGACCAATGTGCAAAAGAGGACCAATCGTGCAAACAGTAAAAAAAGTAAACAAAAAATTTGTAGAACAAGAGTTGCAGGGTCCCCGAAAGTGTGTCACAGGCTGCGGAGTTGGTTCAGCACTGAGGCTGTCCGGGTGCCCGATGACTGCTCCCGAACCTGACGGCATGGGACCCAAGACTCTTGCATTGCCCGCCTGATGGTAGTAGTGAGAAGAGAGGGAGGTGGGGCAAAGTTCTGACTGAGTAGTCTAAATGTTGAGGACATTGTCTTAGAAAAAGTGGATTGCCATTTAGTTTTGAGATAACAGGATTTTTTTTTTCAGTTTGGAGTGTACAGTTCTCTTCTCCAGGGAACCGTGCCTGTTCAGTAATTTAACGGATTCCAGGATAGAATTGAAAAATATAGGGATTGGGCAGCACTTGAGAATCAGAATCTATTGTGAAATTTATTGTTTTGCAGCAAACAGTAGGTACAGTGCAAGACATAAAAATGTTATAAAATACAAATAGTAAATTGTACAAAAGACAATTAGCAAGGTAGTGTTTATGGGTTCATGGACCGGTCAGAAATCTAACATAGAACATAGAAAAATACAGTACAGGAATAGGCCACTCTGTCCACAATGTTGTGTCGAATCAGCTAAAAAGCAAATCAATAACACCCAAACACTAATCACTTCTACCTACACTATGTCCATATCTCTCCAGATTCCTTACATCCATTTGCCTATCCAAATGTCCCTTAAAGATCTGATGGCAGAGGGCAAGAAGCTTTTGGTTGTGGGCTTTCAAGCCCTTATACCTTATCCTCGATGGTAGGATCATGGAGAAGAAGACACGTCCAGGATGGTGAGGATCATTAATAATAGATGCCATACTCTTGAGCCAGCACTTCTTGAGGGTGCAACACACAAAATATTCCAGAGGATCTCAGCAAGTCGGCAGCATTGATAGAGAGGAATTAACAGTTGACATTTCAAGTTGAGACCCTCCATCAGGACTGAACAGGAAGAAGGGAAAAGTTCTGGAAGATTTCCTCAAAGATGAGGAGTGCTATGCCCATGGTGGAACTGGCTGCAGTCTCCTGTGATGCTGTGCATTAGTGGCTCCATACCAAGCCATGATGCAACCAGTTAGAATACTCTCCACTATGCATCTGAAAAAACTTTGTGAGAATCTTTGGTAACTTATCACATCTTCTCCAAAGCAGAACATGATATTGAAAGGCAACGTCAGCTTGAGAGGCATCATGGACTTGTTTGGCATAAAACTCCCATATTATTGAAAACCTTACACCTTAAGTGGCTAAACTGAACGATCACATGGAATTGCTGTTTGAAATAATGGGTGATTTATTAAAACTGGTGTACATGAAGAAACCAGACAAAGCTGATCTATCTGAGCAAGAATCTGGTATGGCTTTTACATTCTTTTTTCAAAGTTCAAACGTTAAGGTACATTTATTATCAAAGTTTGCATAAATTATACAACCTTGAGATTTATCTCCTTACAGGCAGCCAGAAAGCAAGAACCCTGCAAGAAATCATTAAAAAAGGAGTAAGAAACAGCCAATGTACAGAGAGAAAACAAAACCCAAATCAGGCAAACAATAAAAGCAAGCAACAGCATTCAGAGCTAATGTGAGTCCATCGACCTGAGGCCTGGAGCAAGCAGCCGGAGCAGACCCACAGCCTCAGACTCAATTCATCACACAGCCGGGAAAACAGAGCCGGCAGACATAAAGGCAGGACACTGCCTCAGCACCGCAGAGAAGGGTGTAAGCATCACAGGGCAGCGAGCAGAAATGGCTCGACCCTCACTTCCCTTTACTGGTGATGAGATCATCAATAAAACTAAATTTTGATGCCAGAATGGTGGCTACAGGAAGATTTAATTAAGTAACAGAATAAAATGATTACCCACAGGTCTAACAGTAAATCCAATCTTCTATTATAGCAGTGGGTGCCCACTATAACATAATTAGTCAAGTTCTTGAAACTTGAGTGTCTTCACTGCTTCATATTTTTGTCTGCAATTCCCTGTTTCCACAGAGCACAATCCACATTACTATTTACTAGTTATTAGTCTTCACTCTTCTTTCCTCTACAACAATATCTATAATACAGAAACAGCTCAGCTGGGCTGTGCTTGTATTTATGTATCATTTGGGTCTTTGCCATGAAATATCATCTAACTCCATCAACATAAACTGCATTATAACGCTGATTGCACTTAGGAGTATTTCACTGTAAAGCACTTTGTCTGAGGTTGTGAAAACCACTATACAAATGCAAGTCTGTTTATTTTTCTCTCCGTTATTCTGTTCTTCAGCTTCCTCTGAAATGCATCAGTGCTTTATCAGGATTGCAAGTAATGGGTTTGAGTGCATTTAGAAAACAAATCACTTCTGATTGTTTTAAACCTTTGCTCACTCCCATCATCGATGTGTTTCCTCCTGCTGAGGTTTGCTCCTGTAAGTGGCTAAACCCCAAACCTGCCATTTAGTTTCTGTGCAGAGATAGATAATAAGCATTAGCAGACCATTAACATCACAGAGAGACAGAGATACAGCATGGAAAAGTGCCCTTCATCCTGCCATCCATCAGTGACCATCAAACACTGATTTATATGGCGCTTTCCACTGAGGTTTGCTGGGACTACAACTACAGGTCATGGGTTAAGGGTGAAAGGCAAAAAGTTTAAGGGGAATATGAGGGAAACTTCTTCATTCAGAGGGTCATCAGAGTGGGGAGCAAGCTGTCAGCACAAGTGGTGCATGCAAGCTTGATTACAATGTTTAAGGGAAGCTTGGATAGGTACATGGATAGTAGGGATATGGAGGGCTGTGGTCCCAGTATAGGTCAATGGGACTAGGCAGTATAAATGATTCAGCATGGACTAGATGGGCCAAAGGGCCTGTTTCTGAACTGTACTTTACCAAGACTCTCTATTAATCCCACTCCAATAAAATTTCTTATCATCATATTCTAATAAACTCCCTCTAGATATTGTTCTCACTCCCTGATCCTAGGCTCTGCTGATTTCTGACTCCAGTAATACTCACCCATTCTGATCATCTCAACTTTGATCATATTTTCCTTTCAAGTCTTACCATTGGTTCGTGAACTAGAAGAAAACCAACTTCAAGAGGAAGGAGGTGCATAGCTGACAGGAGCAAATGAGGTACCTGAGGAGTATTAGAAATGCAAGAGAACACTTAAGATAGAAATGAGGAAGGGTAAAAGAAGACATGATGTTGCTTTCGCATACAAGGTGAAGGAGAATCCTAAGGGCTTCCACAGATATATTAAGAACAAAAGGATAACAAGTGACAAAATTGATCCCCTGGAAGAACAGAGTGATAATTGATGTGTGGAGCCAAAAGAGCTAGGGGAGATCTTAAATGGATTTTTTTTGGATCTGTGTTTACTAAGGAGATGGACACAGAGTCTATAGATGTGTGGAAATGCAGCAGCAAGGTCATGGACTGTATACAGATTACAGAGGAGCAGGTGTTTGCAGTCTTGAGACAAATCAGGGTGAATAAGTTCTATGGACCCTGTGGGAGGCAAGTTCAGAAATTGCAGGGACCCTAGCAGAAATAATTAAAACATCCCTAACCACGGATGAGATGCCTGAGGACTGGAGGATAGCTATCATTGTTCCATTGTTTAGGAAAGGCTCCGGGAATAAACCAGGAAATTACAGGCCAGTAAACCTTACATCAGTAGTGGGAAAGTTATTGGAAGTTTTACTAAGGGACTAGGTATCTAAGTATTTGGAGAGTCAGGGATTGATTACCGGTAGTCAACATGGCTTTGTGCATGATAAGTCAGGTCTAACCAAATTCATAGAGTATTTAGAAGAAGTTACCAGGAAAGTTGATGAAGGGCAGAGGATGTTGTCTGCATGGACTTTAGCAAGGCCTTTGATAAGGTTCCAATTAGCAGGTTGGTCAAGAAGGTTCAATCGCTTGGCCTTGACCATGAGGTAGTAAAGTGGGTTAGATATTGGCTTTACAGAAGAACCCAGAGAGTGGTTGCCTCTTTGATTGAGGGCCTGTAACCAGTGGCAGGAATCTTTGCTGGGTCCATTGTTATTTGTCATCTATATCAATGACTTAGATGATAATATGGTAAATTGAATCAGCAAATATGTGGATGACACTAAGATTGGGATTGTAGTGGATAACAAGGAAGACTATAAGAGCGGGATCGGGACCAGCTTGAAAAATGAGCTAAAAAATAACAGATGGAATTAAATTTACCTTGGGAGGTTGAACCAGGGTAGATCTTACGTAGTGAGTGGAAGGGTTCTAAGGAGTGCAGAAGGACAGAAGGATCTGGGAATACAAATACATAATTCCTTGAAAGTGGTGTTACAGGTAGATAGGGTCATAAAAAGCTTTTAGCATATTGGCTTTCATAAATCAATGTATTGAGTACAAGAGTTGTGATGTCATGTTGATGTTATGTAAAACATTGCTGAGGCCAAGTTTGGAGCATTGCATGCAGTTTTAGTCACACCATTGTACCTCCAGGAAAAATGTAAATAAGATTGAAAGAGTGGAGAGGAAATTTACAGGGAATGTCGCCAGGACTTGAGGACCTGAGTTATAAGGAAAGATTGAATAGATTAGAACTTTATTCTCTAGGTCATAGAAGACAAAGAGGAGATTTGATAGAGGTATACAAATTATGATAGTATAGATAGGGTAAATGCAAGCAGGCTGTTTCAACTGAGATTGGGTGAGACTACAGCTGGAGGTCATGCGTTAAGAGTGAAAGATAAAATGTTTAATGGAGCCATGAAGGGGAACTTCTTCACTGAGAAAATGGTGAGAATGTGGAATGAGCATAGGAGACTGATTGGTGACATTATGAAGGTTTATTCAAACATGAGGGGTGTGGGTAAGGTGGGTGATCTTTTTCCCAGGCTAGTGGAATCTGAGCAACACAACCAAGGGCAAAAGTATGTGAGGGGTACCATTTTTCATTCAGAGGATGGTGGGTATATGATGAAACAAGCTATTAGAGGAAACTGGGTTTAAAAGATACTTGGTCATGTACCATATATACAAAAGACAAATCTATAAAAATGAGACAAAATTTTTGATCACATCCAACTTGTGTAAACTTCTAAGAAAGTAGAGGTGCTACTGTACTTCTTTTGAAATGGCAATTACAGTATGCGCTGGTCCCAGGACAGATCCTTTGAAATGATCATACCAAGGAAGCTAAAGTTACTGACACTCTCCACCACCGATCCCATAATGAGGACTGTCTCCTGGATCCCTGATTTCTTCCACCTGTAGTGAACTATCAGCTCTTTAGATATGCTGATGTTGAGTTGAGCGGTTGTTGTTGTAGCACCATTTTAACAAATTTTCAGTCTGCCTCCTATATACCAACTTGTCTCCACCTTTGATAGTAAATTTACTTTGAATTTTTTGAACTTTGCAGTTTTAGAGTAGGAGTTCCCAACCTTTCTTATGTCAAGGGCCAATAGCATTAGGCAAGGCGTCCATGGACCTCAGACTGAGAATCCCTGGTTTAGAGGGGTAATTGTCAAACACAGACAAATGGGACTAGATCAAATAGACATCATAATTCGTATAGCAAGTTGGGCCAAATGGTCTCTTTCCATGCTTTAAAACTCTATGACCCCAAACAAGTTTGAATTTTAGGCAAACGTGGCAATCAGATTTTGCTCTACAATACTGCACTGATGAGGAGTGCAAACACAATGAGTTAATGTGTTTGAAATGGTGTCAACTGAAGGGTGATTGCAAGCCAATGTATGGGAAAAAAAAGGACTTCCTTCTTTGAATTATGCCATTTGATCTCCTCTGTTTACCTGAACAGGCAAAATGGGCTTCAGTTTAATATCTCAACAACAGCAATAATTTTTATATATAAAGCAATCTTGCATGCAGTGAATTGTTCCAAGGCACTTTGCAGATGCATTATCAAACAGAATTTGACACCGAACAATACAGGGATTATGAGCAAGGTGAAGGATATGGATTTTAAAGATTTTTAAAGGAATGCTTAGGAAATTAATTGTTGAACTTGAAGTTGTGAAATCAGAAGGCTTGAGCATCATTGATGAGTCATGTGTAGTCCAAGTCATCGAGAATATTTAAAGTGGAGGTTGATAGGTTCTAGATGAGTAGGTATGTCAAAGGTTACAGGGAGAAGACAGGAGGATGGGGTTGAGAGGGAAAACAACTCAGCCAAGATGGAATGGCAGAAAAACTTGATGGGCCAAATAGTCTAATTCTGCTCCTATGTGTATGGCCTCATGAAATTCATGGATTATCAAGGAGTTCGAATTCTGATTCAACCACACACATGTATACAGCTAAATGAAACATCATTCCTTGGGGGTCAAGGTGCAAAACACATTACATATGGACACTCACAGCACACGTAATTATGATCTAATATATACAGTTACAAAATAATTCCTGAGTGGCATAGCCTGAAGATCGACAGGTTGACATAAATTGCGAGGCACATGTTTATTAAGACAGTATAATGTTGCTGGCAGAGTTGCAAACTTAGTCAGCTCCGTTATTGTCAGTATCTGTAGTATCCAGGACATTTTCAAAAAGTCATTAAGGACCCCCATCACACAGGTCATGCCTTATTCTTATTGCTACCTTCAAAAAGGAGGTACAGACTCAGTGATTCAGGAATAGTTTCTTCTCCTCTGCCATCCGATTTCTGGATGGTTATTGAACCCATGAACACTACCTCACTACTTATTTTTAATTTCTATCTTTGCACTACTTATTTACTTCAAGTATTTACGATATGTGTCTGTGTGTATTGTTACGGACTCAGCAACAATAAATATATGAGTGAGGCAGGGGTTTTTATAACAAATAAAACATTTATTAAACACTGAAAAACAAACCCCCAAAAGTAAACAAACCACTAACGTAACCGGAAATCAGCTGCTGTGCGGCAGCTTAAACAGTTCTTAAAGCAATGAAGCTTAAACAGTTCTTAAAGCGATGTTGCAAAAACAGTTCTTCAAAGTAGTACTGCAAAAGTTCAAAATGCTTACAGTCCATTAAAGGAGAGACTTTTTAGATGATTTAAATTCTCTTTCACATCGTCTTGTTGCGGTTCCCAGTCGAACTATACTTTTCCCATGGAGAATTTACGAAGATGGAAAATGAAACGGCTTAAAGGCACTGACCTTTCGTTTACAAAAGTGTACCCAAACCCTTTCTGCTATTCACAGGGGTTATCATAGGGACAGCCAACGAATTCCTTCCGAATGAGGATCAAACAAGGTTGAACCTGTTTCACCGTCGAAATCGACTTTCCTCGATCTTTTAACTCCAATCTTCACTCTCCACTGATTCTCAACTGGCAGTATTATAAAGAACCTGCCGGCAATGACCTTTTAAACTTTAGGCATTAAATAAAACTCCATCTTTCAACCAAACTGCGTCATGATATTGGACCACACAGTGGCATGGAGTCAAAATGGCAAATCCAGCCACGAACTGCCCCTCCTCATAGGGAGAGGTCCTCCTTTTATACCCTGTAAAAAAAACCTGTCACATGACCTCTACTGGCGGGAAAATGACGTCACTCCACCATCACAAGACCATTACCTTAAGTCCAGTATAGCTTCCACCACTGTCACGTGACAAGTACACCACTGTCACGTGTCACGGGTACGTAACAGTACATATATATATATTTACTGTAATTCAGTTTTGTTCTCATTTTCTGTTATCATGTATTACACTTTACTGCTGCCGCAAAGTCAACAAATTTCACAGCATATGGTGGCAATATTAAACCTGATTCTGATTCTATTGTAATAAAACAAGCAGTAGTATGAAACTGTGAAACAGCAGCAATAAAAAAGGAAAAGTGACCAGACCAGGATGAGAGTGTGTCTGTGAATTGAGGAGTAGGGTGGATGGAATAGTAGGACATCAGACTGGGGGCAGCAGGTTGCAAAGTTTAACATTCTGTCAGTTGTGGTGCTTATGCTATGGTTCCTTCTGCCAGATGGCAGAAGGTCAAACAGGTTATAAGAAGGATGGGAGGAGCCTTTGACTGGGTATGCAGAGTTTCTAATATATGTCCTGAATGGGAAGGGTGGGAGAGAACCTAATGATCAAAACACACAGTTCATATCATTGTGAACTGGAGGAGGCTGTGGAAAAAGAAAGGATCATGCTGCACATGATGAATTAATTGAAGCTGGAATGAGTTAGCTGTATAGAGCATTTGGGTTATTTATAAGGAGAGGCTTGACAGACTTGAATTGTTTTCTCTAGAACAACAGAAGCTGAAAGGGACTTGACTGAAACTTGTAAAACAATGAGTAGATAAGGTAGACAGACAGAATATTTTTCCCAGGGTGGAATGACAATTACTAAAGGGCACAGCTTAAACACCATAAGACATTGGAGTAGAATTTGGCTTATTGATTCTGATCCACCATTCCAAGGTGGCTGATTTATTATCCTTCTCAATCCCATTGTCCTGCCTTCTCCCCATAATCTTTGATGTTCTAATTAATCAAGAACCTACCAACCTTTGCTTTAAATATAGCCAATGACTTGGCTTTCACAGTCACTATGGCAGTGAATTCCACTGTCTAGCTAAAGAAATTCTTCCTCCTCTCTTTTCTAAATGGACATCTCTCTATTTTGAAGCTGTGCCCTCTGGTCCTAGACATTCCAGCTATAAAAACCATCATTTCCACATCCACTCTATCTAGTCCTTTCAAAATTCAATAGGTTTCAATGGGATCCCCCTCAATCTTCTAAACTACAGTAAATAAGGCCCAGAACCATCAAATGCTCCTCATATGTTAACCTTTTCATTCCTGGAATCATTCTTGTGAATCTCCTCTGGAACTGCTCCACTGACAGTACATGTTTTCTGAGATAAGTGGCCCAAACGGTTCATAATACTCCACGTGTAGTCTAACCAATGCCTTATAAATCCTTGCTCTTATGTTCCTGTCCTCTTGAAATGAATGATAACAATGTATTTGCCTTCCCTACCACCGACTCAGCCTGCAAGTTAACCTTTAGGGAATCCTACACAAGGACTCCCAAGTCACTTTACAACTCTGATTTGTAATTATTCTCTGGGTTTAAAAATGCCTTTATTTCTTCCCCCAAGTTATCAGATTCCACAATACCCAGAGTTAGACTGACACCTTACTGCCCTATTGTCTTGTTTATTATTTATTGTAATGCTTGCACTGTTTTGTACACTTTATGCAGTCCTGGGTAGGTCTGTAGTCTAGTGTAGTTTTTTGCTGTGTTGTTTTTTTACGTAGTTCAGTCTAGTTTTTGTATTGTGTCATGTAACACCATGGTCCTGACAAAATGTTCTCATTTTTACTATGTACTGTACCAGCAGTTATGGTCGAAATGACAATAAAAAGTGACTTGACTTGACTTGACTTGACTTTATTTCTTCTACCAAAGTGCATGGCCATACTCTTCCTTATACTATATTTTCTCTGCCACTTCATTGCCCATACTTCCAAACTGTTTAAGCCCTTCAGCAGACTCCCTGCTTCCTCAACACGACATGTCCTCCACTTATCTTCATATCATCTGTCAACTTGACCACAAACAAATAATTCTATCATCCAAATCATTGACATATAACATAAAAAGAAGTAATCCCAACACTGACTCCTCTGGAACACCACCAGTCACTGGCCACCAACTGGAAAAGGCCCCCTTTATTCCCACACTTTGCCTCCTGGCGGTCAGCTTATCCTTTATCCTTACCGGTGATCTGTCCTGTAATACCATGGGTGCTTATCTTGTTAAGCAGCCTTTTGTGTGGCACTTTTTCAAAGGCCTTCTGTACTTCCAAATAAACAATATCCACTGACTCTCCTTTGTCTATCCTGTCTGTTATTTCCTCAATGAATTCCAATAGATTTGTCAGGCAAGAATTCCTCTTTAAAAAACCATGCTGACTTTGGTTTATTTTAGCATGTGCCTCCATGTACCCCAAAACCTCA
This sequence comes from Hemitrygon akajei, assembly GCF_048418815.1. Taxonomy (NCBI): domain Eukaryota; kingdom Metazoa; phylum Chordata; class Chondrichthyes; order Myliobatiformes; family Dasyatidae; genus Hemitrygon; species Hemitrygon akajei. Next base: position 34,030,918 of record NC_133138.1, on the reverse strand, counting down.
TCCTTAATAACAGATTCCACCATCTTTCGAACCATTGAAGTCAGGCTCCCTCCCAAACTTAAGAATGCAGTGACATTTGCAATTTTGCACTCCTCAGGAACAATTCCAGAATCTAGTTATACTCGAAAGATCATTACTAATGCCTCCACAATCTCTTCAGCTGTCTCTTTCAGAATCCTGGAGTACAGTCCATCTGGCCCAGGGTGACTTATCTATCTTCAGAACTTTCAGTTTCCCAGGCACCTTGTCCTTAGTAATAACAACTACATTCACTTCTGCCCTGACACTCTTGAACTTCTGGCATACTGCTAGTATCTTCCACAGTCAAGACTGATGCGATGTATTTACTAAGTTCATCTTCCATTTATCCCCTGTTACTACCTCTCCAGCATCATTTTCCAGTGATATGATATTCACTCTAGCCTCTTTTTTACTCTCTGAAAAACCTTTGGGTATCCTCTTTTATTTGGCTGTCTAGCTTACCTTCATATTTCATCTTTTCTCCCCTTGTGGTTTTTTAGTTGCCTTCTGTTGGTTTTTAAAAACTTCTTGATCTTCTACCTTCCCAATAATTTTTGCTCTATTGTATGCCCTCTCTTTTCCTTTTATGTTATCTTTGTCATCCCTTGTCAGCTATGGTTGCCTCATCCTGCCTTTAAAATACTTCATCTTTGTGAAGTATCCTTCCCATAGTTTCTGACTTCCACAAGAAATACCAGCCTTTGCTGTTCTGTTGTCGTCCAGTCATCTTGTGTTCACTTCTAACCAACTTTGGCCAGCTCCTCTCTCATGTCTTTGTTGGTCTTTTACTGTGATACTGAGGTATCTGACATTCGCGTCTCCCTCTATAACTGCAGAGTGAATGTTCCATTATATTATGTTCACTTACTCCCAAGCATTCCTGTACCTTCAGCTTGCCAGTCAGAGCAGATCCATTACTCAACACCCAATTCAGAACTGCCTTTCCCCTAGTGAGCTCAACCACAATCTGCTCTAAAAATTCCCACTCTTGCGATTCGTCACCAACCTAATGTTTGCAATGTACCTGCATATCGAAATCCCCCTTCATTATCATTGACTTAACACTGATATAATATTGGCCATATTATATATGTCTTCTACCTCCACTGTAATTTGTATCCCATGTCCTGGATACTATTCAGACCCTGTATAAAATTCCTATCAGAGTCTTTGCAGTTTCTTAACTCTACCCACAATGAGTCTATATCTTCTGATTCTACATCAACTCTTTCTAAGGATTTAATTTCATTTTTTAACAGAGCCAACCCCTTTGCCATCCTGCCTGTCCTTTTTGATACAATATATATCCTTAGATGTTAAGCTCCCAACTAAGGTCTTTCAGCTACAACTTAGTTATGCCCACAATGTTGTACCTGGCAATCTCTAACTGAACTATGAGATCATCTACCTTTTTCCATATACTCCACTCATTCGAACATAACACCTTCAGCCCTCTATTCATTAACCTTTTCAACTTTGCCTACATGTTACACTTGAACATACCACTAACTGCAATTTTGCCTTATCATCTGTCCTTCCTCACAGTCAATTGTATCTAAGTTGAGAGGAGTAAGTTTAAAGAGGGAGTGAGGGTCAGGTTTTGTACATGACAAGTGCTAAGTGACTGGATTGCATGGCCAGGAGTGGTGGTGGAAGCAGATACAAAGAGGTGTTACATAGGCACATGCACACGCTGGGATTGATAGGATATGGCCTGTGTTCAACATGTTTTATGTCCCAAGTGGCAAAGTATCAAATTGTCCCGGGTCTACTGAAACTGGAAGTCCAACACTTAGACAAAGCAATACTCAACAACACTTGTGAACAAGGCTTATAAAGTGCATGAAAGAGATCTGTAATGAACTGATGGATGTTTCAATAAACTTGGAACATGTACGCAGTGGCCATTTTATTATTTACCCTTCTGTATCTAATAAAGTGGCCACTAAATGCATGTTCACGGGTCTCTGCTGCTGTTGTCCAACCACTTCAAGCTTCAATGTGTTGTGCATTCAGAGATGCTCTTCTGCACATCACATTGGTTACTTGAGTTGCTGTCAGCTTTCTTTCAACTTAAATCAAGCTGGCCATTCCCCTCTGACCTCTCTCATTAAGTCATTATCACCTACAGAACTGTAAGTCACTAGGTACTTTTTAAATTTTTTCCACAATTCTCTATAAACTCTGAAGACCATTATGCATGAAAATTCCCAGAGAACAGCATTTTCTGAAATACTCAGACCTCCCTGTCTGGCACAATCATCAATGGTCAAAGTCACTTAGATCACATTTCCTCCACCATTCTGGATGTTTGGTCTGAACAGCTGAACTTCTTCACCATGCTTGCATGCTGTTATGCATTGAGTTGCTGCCACATGATTGGCTGATGATATATTTGCATTAACGCGCAGGTGTACAGGTGTACCTAATGAAGTGGCTACGGAGTATAGCTCCTGAAGGCAAAATAAAATGAGGTAATTACGCATCTAGGAAGAATTTAACCAATATAAAGCTGTTCAGTACGTAACTCCTGATTAAAGGAAATTTGTGTATGTTTAATCATGGAACTGTTCCTTATTTGTTTAACCCATAGCTCAAAGGATAGAACCATCACCCCATACATTTTCATCTGACATGATTTAAGGATAATTGAAGACACAAATGATAACTTATGATGTTACGTCCATATCTAAACACTTAATAGCCTTGTGGGTCTACTTAAAAGTACACTTGTGTGAGACATTTGAAATGGTGTAGCATTTAACTTATTAATATTAATTAGACATCCAGACCCTTGCCAGAATGATGGATGAGAGACAATTCTGAAGGTATGATGAGTTCCAGTTTAGACCAGAAGATATAGGAGCAGAATTAGGCTATTTGGCCCACCGAATCTGTCATTTCAATCATGGGGATCAATTTTCCTTCTCACGCCCAATGTCCTGCCCTTTCCCCATATCCCTTTATTCCCTGACTAACCAAGAATCTATCAACCTCTGCCTTAAACATGCCTAAAGACGTGACCTCCACAGGTCCCTGTGGCAACAAATTCCACAGATTCACCACTCTCTGGCTAAAGAAATTCCACCTCATCTCCTTTCTAAAAGGACATCCCTCTACTCTGAGGTTAAAAACTCTGGTTTTAGACTCCCCTACCACAGGAAATATCATTTCCACATCCACTCTGTTGAGGCCTTTGAACATTCTGTAGGTTTAGTAATATATGGCATGATATCATTAGCCTTAAGCGAGTTAATCTTTGGATCTCTCAGTATCAAATCCTTGATGGTGAGAAAGATTTGTTTCAGCTAATGGCTTAACAAAATAACATGGGGCAGGAGATGTTGGTTGTCATATATGGGGCTTCTTCAGAGATGAGAAAAGGAAGCAGTTTGAGATGTTTTATTCTGAAGTTTGGTGCCACGTTGTGCTTAGACCTACATTTTGAAAATAAGAAATCATGGCAAAGCTTAAGCTTTACCATGGACTAGGTTCACACTTAATATCACTTTGAAGAATAAGAAGTGGATCCCCTATTCCATATCTTCTCATATTGCAGTAGAAGGCCATTCAGCCCACTGAATCAATGCTAGTTCTCTGAGAATTCCCATCTCGTCACAGCTATTGCCTCTCACATGCTATCAACACCATACAAATTCTCATGCCAATCACCAAATGTGATTTCAGTGACTTCGACTGTGGAATGATTTTTGGTGCCGTTCGGGGTGGTTTGAATATCTCAGAAACAGATCTCCTGGGATTTTCATGCACAACATTCTCCAGAGTTTAAAGAAAATGGTACCAAAGACAAAAAAAAAAATCCAGCGAGTGGCAGATTAGTGGGCAAAAATTCTTTGTTAATGAAAGGTCAGAGGAGAATAGTCAGATGGTTCAAGCTGATAGGAAGGTGACAGTAACTCAAATAACCACAACAGTGGTGTGTAGAAGAACATCTCTGGATGCACAATAAGTCAAACATTGAAGTGGATAAGCTTCTGCAGCAGACAAACTCACAGTGGCCATTATATTAGGTACAAGAGTTACCTAATAAAGTGACCACAGAGTTTATGTTTCAGTGGCAACAGCACTTGTACAGCCGAAGCTGAGAAGGTTGTGAACTGAAATTCTGTGATGGCATGGGAGAATGATTAAATATATAAAGCACTTGTACAAGCAAAATGCCCAGAGTGGAGTTCTTCTCTGCTTGTCATTTAAAGTCACTTCACAGTTCAGTAATCTAAGATTCTGCACTGCTGAGGCAGGAGATCAACTGGTTCCAAGAATTTTTCAAAGCCAGCAATTATAATTCTGGCAAAGCTTTTGGCTGGATCAGCAATACAAGCCATCTGTATTTAATTTAATTGCCTCTAATGACAAAGGATCTACATGGGTTCCTCTGGCCATTAGATCTCTCTCAGTGCTTGTAATAGCCTTTACTACTTGTAGTTCCTTTCCTTAATACAAGCTCCTTCCCTCTTATTCATTCCCCTTTTCAGCTGAACTCCGCACTTCCATGGATTTTGAGTCATTTCTTCTCTGTTAATTTTCTCTCATCATCTGTGTGATTCATATCCCCAACTTGTTTCCAATCCATGTACTTGTCCAAGTATCTTATAAATGTTGTTAATGTGTCATTGAACTGTACAAGTGTACAGTACTGTGCAAAAGTCTTAGGCACATATACAGTATATATAGCTATTGCATACTATTATAGTAATTTTATGAATAACACTGTACTGTTGCCTCAAAAAAACTCATGATGTACAGTATGTGAGTGATGGTGAACCTGAATCATATATGGGTCTCTGTTGTGGACTGAGAGTGGGAAGTGGGCAAGGAGAATGGAATCATGGTTGGGAAAAGGGGAAAGGAGATGGGAGGGAGTGGAAAGCACCAGAGAGATATGCACTAATGATCAATTGTTTGGTATCAAATGACCTTGCCTGCTGTTTCTGGGCTGTGTGTGTCTACACCCATTCCATCCTCCATCCCTAACACTCCTTCTCTGCCACCTGTCCCATGCCCCACTCATAGTGTTACACCTTCACCATTTCCGACATTCTTTGCTCCCACCAGCTTTACAAACTTGCTCTCTGCTCCACGTTGACAAGGGTCTTAGGCACTCTGGCTATATATACGTGCCCAAGACTATTGCACAGTTCTGTACCTGTCTCCGCTGACAGATCACTCCATTTAAGGAACTCACTCTGTGTAAAAAGGTTGCTCCTCAGGTTCCTGTCAAATCTCATTTTAAAGATTAGTTTTATTTGTCATATGTGCATCAAAACACACAGTGAAATGCATCATTTGCATTAAATCAAATCAGCGGAGATTGTGCTGGGTAGCCCACAAATGTTGCCAGTCTTCCTGCATGAACGTAGCATGTCCACAATTCACTGACCCCAACCATTCATCTTTAGAATATGGGGGGAAACGGAACAGCTGGAGGTAGCTCACGGGGAGAAGTTACAAACTCCTTACAGAAAATAATGGAAATCAAAGCCCAGTTTTACAGCTGGAACAGTAAAGTGTTACACTACTACGCTACTGTGCCACCTATGCCCTTTAATTCTTGATTTCCCAGTCCTGTGAATGCATTCTCTTTATATGTGCACCCCATGATTTTGAAGACATTGTCTGTGCAATCTTACTCCATAAATTGGGGTAACGCTATTAAAGTATCTGGTTCAATTCTGCCATCGTCTGTAAGGAGTTCACACCTTCTCTCCATGACCATGCGTTTTTCCAGGTACTGCAGTTTCATGCCACATCTTGAAATCCTATGGGTTATTAGGTTAATTGGTCACATGGGTGTGATTCAATTGCATGGTCTTGTTGTCCAGAAGGCCAATTATTGTGTGGTCTCTCAAAATAAAGTGAATAAATTACATAGTTCCTCAAGTCCAATCACTGTTTCCAACTAATTGGCATCATTCTTATAATAGGGTGGACAAAAGAATGCAATTTCCAAGTGTAGCTGTCAGGCCTAATTCTACTCCTATATCTTATAGTTTTATAAAGGTTATGTCAGGTGTATAGCAGGCCTGCACAGGCAGGCTCTTCCCAGTCTCCACCCAGCTAATAGGAATCACCTGCCACTTGTTTCCAACTCATCACCTGCAGCATAATTTAAACCCAGCTCTCTTCAACAGCACTTGTTCACTCTTCAAACCAGTTGCTCCTAGCCTTTGGTTACCTTGTTGCCTGTTGTGTTTAGTGCATGTTCTCTCTTGTTTCATGGATCCTCATGGCTTGTTATTTTGCATCTTGTACAAAAGCAACTTATACGCTCAATACTTGGGCAATGGGGTGGAGCTACGTCTCTACCAAAGGAGGTGTAAAGCACTCATTTCTTCTGCTAGCCTGCATTTTACCCTTGGGCAAGGTGTAGTACCTGCTTAATTCCCTGATCAGAGTCATGTGACACCATGGGAGCAGGTGGTAGATAGTGGTATGAGCAGCTGGTGCATATCACAAGTCCTAGTTATGCAAACTCTGACACCAGGCATACAATCTCAGAAGAGCATTGATATTGGCTGTTGTCACCCGTCTTGTAAAGACACTGCCCAGAAGAAGGCAATGGCAATCCATTTCTGTCAAAAACTTCATCAAGAACAATCATGTTTATGGAAAGACCATGATCGTCCATGTCATACGACATAGCACATGATGATGATGGTGATGATGATGATACTCAATACCTTGATTGACATCTGGTTAATAGGGTTCACAGAAGGATTATTTCCACTAGTCTGCATGGCATGGTGTTAATTCTTTCAACTAATAGGTCTCTTGGACCCAGGTTCAATCCACACCATTGGTGCTGTCTAGGTGGAGTTTTCATATTTCACTCATGGCCACATGGATTTCCTCCAGGTGCTCTGATTTCCTCCCACATTTCAAGTACATGCTGGTCCATTAATCAACTGCAATAAATTGTGCTTTTGTGCAGCTTTGTGGTAAAATATAAATGGGTCCTTATACTCAATAATGTCTCATGTTTCCATTATACAAGATGGAGGTTAAACAACTCACTGGCATTGAAAGTTCAGAGGGACTTATGACAAAGTTTACCTTAAGAACATTATAAGTTATTGGATCACAAGTAATTAAGGGGATGGGGCAAATACATAGGATTGCTTCTTGATAGTCTCCTTCTATGATGTTGTACGAGGGGTAGTTCAAAGTTCAAAGTATTTATGTCACCAAATACCACCCTGAGATACATTTTCTTACAAGCATTTGTGGTGGAACAAAGAAATACAATGGAATTAATGAAAAACTACACACAAAGACTGACAAGAATTCAATGTGCAAAAGAAAAAGAACTGCAAATACAAAAAAACCAAATAATTGGAATAAATAAATAAAGAAAGAAATAATACTGAGAACATGAATTGTAGAATCCTTGAAAATTTAAATCATGAACATGGTGCTTTCACAGTTCAGGGGCATTGAGGGATGGATGATAAATAAAACAATACAAAAAATAAAGCAATGTGAATAACTAATGTTACTAATAATTATCAATACTAATAACCCAGATTCAATTAATAAATTTCTTCTATCTCATCTCCACCACATTTCTGTTTCGATGGAGCTTGCTCTGTACATTTTAGCTGCCTTCATATATTGCCATTTGTTCCAGAATTCCAACAGTGTTAAAAAAGCTACATCAATGGAATCTTTCCCTTTCTTTTTGCCTTTCTGAACCACAGAGGTGGGATGATCAAAAACAAAGTGGATGGTAATCGTGGAGTCAATAAGAATTAAACAAAAAGCTTCTTCAGTTAAGTTTTGTTTTTAAGATTTATGAGGAAAGAAAGTTAAAAATAGTCACTGATGAATTTAACATTGTATGGCCATAAGATCGTAAGGGTTTGTCCCATTGAATATGTTCTGCCATTCCATCATGGCTGATTTTTTTTATCTTTCTCAACTCCATTCTCGTGCCTTTTCCCATGACTTCTGACACCTTTAATAGTCAAGAACCGGTCAACCACTGCTGTAAATATACCCAATGACTTGGCCTCCTCAGCTGTCTGTGGCGACGAATTCCACAGAGTCACTACGCTCTAGACTAAGAAATTCCTCCTCATAGGAACATTGTCTCTATCTTGGCTAGGCTTGTTTGTAAGGACATTTACTTTTGCAGATTGATTAACGTAGACAACTTAGTATGATTTTCCCTTCACAACCTTATCAAAAAGTATTTCATTTTGTACATTGCTTTCTGCTATCATACTCAATAATACCTCAGGTTTTCATTACAAAAACTATAGATTAAGCAACTCTTCAGCAGTTTAAATACAGAGGGACCTATGGCTATGTTTACCTTATGTATATTGATAGTAATGAAAGTATAGCATAGGGAATGAACATTTGGCCCAATCAGCCCATGATAGTACACATTTAGAACATTGAACAATACAGCACTGGAACAGGCCCTTCAGCCCATAATAGTGTTTTTTTTTAGACACATCTCAAAAAGGCCCTTCTGGCCCTTTGAGCCACACCGCCCAGCAACCCCCAGGAACCTCGATTTCACCCTAACCTAAGCAAAACACAATTTACAATGACCAATTAACCTACTTGGCACGTCTTTGGACTGTGGGAGAAAATCGGAAAACTTGGGGAAAACCCATTCATTCCATGGGGTGGACATACAGAGATTCCTTGCCGACAATTTCAGAATTGAACTCTGATCTCTAACGCCCCAAGATGTTGTGCCAAATTAATTTAGTATTTAAATGCCTAGCTCAATGAATATCTTCCCAATGTTCCACTTTTTGTACATTCGTATACCTATCTAAGAACCTCTGAAACATCTTTATAACATCTGTCGCCACAACCACCACTGGTAGCACATTCCAGGCCCACACCAACTTCTGTGTAAAACCTGCCCCACACATCTCCTTTGTTAATTTCATCTGAGTATCCTCCATATTTCCTCAGAGAAATATCAAACTTGGTGAGACAGAAGCAAGAAAGAAGGTACAGGAAGCATTCTGCAGGTCAAGCATCATCTGTGGAGAAAAGTAGAGGACTGGTAATTTGGGTCACAACCCTTCATCAGGATTGAAAGACAGAAGGGTGGCAGACATAAGGGAAGGAGTGGAAAAGAGCTGCCAAGCAGTAACTGAATCCAGTTGAGAAGGTGAGGCGACACTTCACCTGTGAGTCGGCTGGTGTGGTATACTGCATCCGGTGCTCCTGGTGTGGTCTTTTATATATTGGTGAGACCCGACGCAGACTGGGAGACTGTTTCGCTGAACACCTATGCTCGGTCTGCCAGAGAAAGCAGGATCTCCCAGTGGCCACACATTTTAATTCCACGTCCCATTCCCATTCGGATATGTCTATCCATGGCCTCCTTTACTATCAAGATGAAGCCACACGCAGGTTGGAGGAACAACACCTTATATACAGGCTGGGTAGCCTCCAATCTGATGGCATGAACATTGACTTCTCTAACTTCCGTTAATGCCCCTCCTCCCTTTCTTACCCCATCCCTGACACATTTAGTTGTTTGTTTTTTTCTCTCTCTCTCTGCCCATCACTCTGCCTGTTCTCCATCTTCCTCTGGTGCTCCCCCCCTTTCTTTCTCCCGAGGCCTCCCGTCCCATGATCCCTTCCCTTCTCCAGCTCTGTATCACTTTCACCAATCACCTTTCCAGCTCTTAGCTTCATCCCACCCCCTCCAGTCTTCTCCTATCATTTCACATTTCCCCTTCCCCCCACTACTTTCAAATCTCTTAGTATCTTTCCCTTCAGTTAGTCCTGACGAAGGGTCTTGGCCCGAAACGTCGACAGTGCTTCTCCTTATAGATGCTGCCTGGACTGCTGTGTTCCACCAGCATTTTGTGTGTGTTGTTTGAATTTTCAGCATCTGCAGATTTCCTCGTGTTTGCAACTGAGAAGGTGATAGGCAGATGGAGGTCACAGTGAAATAGAAGGTGTGAGGTGATAAGGGAAAGAGTGCTGAAGATGATGGAATCTGATAGGAGTCAAAGGTGGAGCGAGCAATCATGGAAGAGCAGATGGGGACAATGGGGTGGGGAAGGATCCAGACTTGTGAATTGGACTCTGTAGTTCATGTTAAGATGTGTTTCTCTCCTCTGGGTATTCCCTTTTATTATTGCGATCTTGTGTAATTTTGATCGTGGTGGACTGGCTCTGTGGCCTGCAGTCAACGATCAAAGCGCACCAATTTGAACAGAACTGAACTAAACTTTATGAACATTCCTAGACTGTTTCAATGGTTTGATGTTTTATATTCTGTGTTTCTCCTCTTCTTTTGCCGTTTGCATACTTTGTTCTTCTTTTGCATGCTGTGTGTTTGATCTTTGGTGTTTCTTTCTTTCACAGCTGTATGCTGGAAGATGAATCTCAGGTTTGTATACTGCATACGTGGATTGATAATAAAAGTACTTTGAGATGAAGTGGGTGGAGGAGGGGAAAGAAGCAGAGTAATGGGGGAAGGGTGAGTGGAGGAAGACATGGGTAGATCAGGAAGAGAGATAGAAAAGGGACAGTGTGAACAGTTCACCTGAAAATGGTGAATTCAATGTTCATTCCAGAAGGCTGTAGACTACCCAGATGGAACATGAGGCATTGTTCCTCAGTAGTTTACAGTTCACCTCACACTGGAAGCAACAGGGGTTTGGGGTCAGAGTGGGAATGGAGAAGAGAGCTGAAATGGTTTGCACAAAGCCATGGTGGACAGGGTGCAGGTGCTCCCAGAGTGGTCACCCAGTTTGTGCCTGGCCTCACTGATGTAGAAGAAGCCACACATGAACAGGGCAATGGGAGAGAATTTTGGAAGCAGAGAACTCTGCACAGTTGTGACTGTAAGCCCTCCATAAGGCAACAAGTTGGCAGACCTCAGAAACAAGCAGAAACCAAACAAAGAGTGTGGGACCTAATAGATTTGATGCTGATCATATCCCTGGAATGTTTTATGATGGAAACAATCTGGGTCATATTTTTTAAACTGCTCGTGCCTGGCACTAGGTGTATTTCGTTTGGACTGGGCCACAGACCTTGATACAAAATAATGTAATGTGTCCTCCAGACTTGGCTGAATGAGAATGAAGAAAAAATATAACTTAGCGGTCATTATAGTGACAATGAATAACTTATACTTTGCAGAGTGTAACAAAGAAAGATGAATGCTGGAAGAAATTATTTATGATTGTACTGGTGAATGTTTTTCTTGTCTGTAATATGCAGTCTATATATTAATCTGGAGCTCTACAGGGTCACAGATGGACTACGGTACTTAGTGTTAGATTGGGGTGCAGATTGTTTTGTTTTTGTTTGTTTCCTATAGTTTAACTTCCCTATGCTTGCTTGTATTTTATATTATCATCTATAAACATATAAATGTTTGGTGATTTTTTTCTAGAAGTTTCTTAGTTTTCTGTAGCTGGAGTCATGCCACTTGAGTCTGGCTATTTTATAGTTTAATTGTTATCACTGGAGTTCTGTTAATTCTAGTCTGATTATGAGACAACAATGACCAATTTTTCATTTGCTTTTCGTTTGTTCTCTCATCTCCTCTTTCTTGTTAGTTTCTGCTCCTGCTATATTTATTAAAATAATCATAAGCAATCTATTTTGTGCCTCATTTTTGACTTCTGAAGAATCTTTTGGATCACCAAAGCATCAGGATCAAACACTAGAGTACGGAAGAATTAGACCATGAGAGTTTCCCCATCACCCAACTCAAGATTCATTCTTTCTCTCAAACCACAATCTCACCTGATAGTCATATCCTTTAGTTCTCCCAATAATTTAATGGAAAACAATGCAACATAATGTAAATGAGTGGGAGAAGATCCACAGTATCCTCACCTTGGCTAATATTTAGTCCTGAATAGCAAGTGAAGGTAAGGTGAGACGAAGGTTGTTTGCAAATCATTCCATGGTTGAACTATTATTGTGCATGATACAAATCCATTGATTTGAAATGTTAACCCTTTCACTTTAACAGATATTGCCCCATCTTCTGGTCATATCGAGTATGTTATATCGTAATCCATAGGTTACACTCCTGCCAGGATGGTTGAAAAGCAACCACTGGTAATCTGTGTGATGCAGAAGGAGATGGTGCTGGCTGAGAGAGCTTAGTGGAGACATGGTAATTGCTCAGTTGGATTGAATCTCAACATCTGCCTTCAATAGCAAAATACAGTGGATTCCAGTTGATTGGGACACAACAGGGCAGTAAATTTTGGTCCAGTTAAATGGCTGCCCCAATTAGCCGAAGGTTCTTGGAAATAGTTAGAAAAATAGAAAAAAGACAAACTACGGTTTAACCGAGCAACAAATTATGTATTTAAATGACTGAGAAAATGAATAAAATTAGCACCGAACCTTAGTGCAGATAATACACTGCCTTTATACAATACCTCCGATGACTGTATCGTTCAAATCTCTATTTCCATTGTAAAATTCAAGACACTGCCTCACTTTTTTTAATATACAGTATTTCTGGTTTTTGCAGGTTTTTTAATCTATCCAATATATGTATACTGTAATTTATTTATTTAATTTATTATTATTATTTTATTTATTATTATTTTTTCTCTTCTAGATTATGTATTGCATTGAACTGCTGCTGCAAAGTTAACAAATTTCATGTCACATGCTGGTGATAATAAACTTGATTCTGATGATTGTCAGTACCTTCAAATTCTTTGCAGTACCTAACTTGTTGAAGTTGTGAAATTGTTTCATTTCACTCCCAGAAACGGTTCTGAATTGTCTGACTGATTATTTCTCACCAACAATCAGACAAAAATCTCTGCTTTTTGAACGCAAACACGCATACCTGATGCTATTTAAAAAACTGTTTGCTCTAAGCAGAGTTTGGAGTCTAATGGCCACACGACTGATGCTAGCAAGAAGCTATTTGGCAACAGTCTCCTGTCTCAATTAAGTGACATAGTTTCACAAATAAGCAAAGGGAATCCTGACTATTTTTTCAATTAATTTTTGTTCTTGAAGATTTGTCTTAAATAAATGGCTGCCCCAATTAACCAATACCCCAGTTAACCAGAATCTACTGAATTGCAGATGCTAGAAATGCAAAACTAAATATAGAATGCTGAATTTAATTACTGAGCCAAATAGAGTCATGGATGGGGGAACAGTGTTAATGTTTGAGTAACACAGACAAAATGTGTGGCACACTACATTTTGCGGTGGAATATGGTAATATGCAAAAGTCTCAGGCATATCTTATGCACAGTACTTTAATTGTCAATATGGAGCAGAGAGTCAGTTTGTAAATCTGTCAGGAGCAAAAAGACATTGGGAATGGAGAGGGTGGAATGCCACTGGAGAGGAGGGGAAACAGGTGGAAGAGAAGGATTGCAGGGGTGGGATTGGCATGAGTGTAGACAGACCCAGCCCTGACATATCAGGCAAAGTCCAATGGTTCCAACCATCTGGTTTATTGATCATTACAAAATGTCTCTCTGGTGCTTCCTGCTTCCTTTCCTCTCCCTTCCCCTTTTCCAAACCATGACTCCGCCTCACCCTGTCCACTTCCCACTCTCAGTCCACAAAGAGACCCATATCAGATGCAGTTTATCATCACTCACAGATGACATTTTTTTTGCTGCCACAGTACAATACATAAAGTCCCGATAGCGTTGTGTAAAAGTCATAGGCACCCTAACTATATACTGTATAATTTCCTAAGACTTTTGCACAGTGTTTTATGTGGTGGCACTGTAGTCTAGCTGAGATGGGCACCAGAATGGGGGAAAGTCAAAAGCAGGTAATGGGTGAGGAGGGACATGGAGGGGAGTGGTTATCGGACGTTAGATAAATTGATATTTGGATTGGAGACTACCGAGATGGAATATGAGGTGTTGCTCCTCGAACCTTAATCATATAACCATCATTGGCCAAGAAGCAAAGCCATTGGATTGAAATGTTAGCTCTTTCTCTTCAGTGGATAGTGCCTCATTTTCTGGGCATATTGTTTATATTATATTGTAAACAACAGGTTACTTTCACTATCCAGGTTGGTTGAAAAGTAATCATGGCAATCTGTGTGACACAGAAGGAGTTGGTGTTGGCTGAGAGTGTTGAAGACATGCTAATTGCTCAGTAGCGTTAAGTTTCATTATCTCCATCCTATAAGAGATCATTCCTTTGTTCTTTTAAGCTCTTCTCCTTTTCTCTATGTAATTCTTCTTAATTCTGCTGAAAGGTCCAAACTGATCTCTCTCTCTGCAGGTGTTGCCTGAACTCCATATCTTTCTGTCCTGGCTGAATTCAGAAGTCTAAATACACTCTGGATGTTTTGAGTCATGTAAATGTAAAAATCCATGCAAGGATTACTACAGACAGAAAGAAGGAAGATACACTCAATGGCCACTTTATTGATGCCTGCTGTACCAAATGAAGTTCCACTGCATGCATGCTTGTGATCTTCTGCTGCTGTAATCCATTCACTTCAAGGTTTGATGTGTTGTGTGTTCAGAGATGCTCTTCTGCACTGCACTGTTATAAAGTGTTATTATTTAAGTTGCTGTTGTCTTTCCTGTCAGCTTGAACCAGTCAGGCCATTCTTCTCTGACTTCTCTTAACAACAAGGTGTTTTTACCCACAGAACTGTTGCTCAGAAGATGTTATTTTTGTTTTGACACCATTCTCTGTGAACTGTAGGGACTGTTGCACGTGGCAATCACTGGAGATCAGCAGCTTCTGAGATCCTCAAACCATTCAACCTGCCATCAACATTCCATGGTCAAAGTCACTTAGCTCACATTTCTTCCCCATTGATGTTTGGTCTGAATAACTGAATCTCTTAACCACGCCTACATACTTCAATGCTTTGAGTTGCTGCCATATGATTAGCTGATGTGATATTTGCATAGATGAGCAGGTGTATATGTGTTTCTAATAAAGTGGCCACTGAGTGTCTGTGTGCCGAATGTCAAAGAATTTCTGGTGACCATTGAAATATAACACAGACTGAGCAAACCCTTTGGATGACCGACCAGAGGAAAATAAATCTACCATGGATGCAATAGCCATTTCAGTTCCTTTCTGTGCCTCATTCACCCTGCCAAATTCATTGATCACTTCATGCCTTAATGTTCTGCCGTACTGTGTGGCTTTGACTTTGTCTAATGTTCACTCTGCTCAACAACCTCTTGCAGTGTTTACAGCACAGTGCTAACTTAGGCCCATGAGTCACTTATTTAATATTGAATATCCATTCAACCAAAAGAATTCATTTTGTTTTGCACCAGAGACCCATAGCCAATGCACTTGCAAATGAAAACAACTGGAAATTGAAGCAGCTTTTATTTTGAATATCAGAGATACTTCATTGTTTTACATTTTGTCCTGAATTGCTTCTGTGTTTTTAACTCTGGTATAAATTTCAGCTGGGGGTGCACGTGGAACGTGTGGCCCTTTTATTCCTGGAGGTCTGATTCAATGGTTGTTGATACCTCTGTTTCTATTTGGTGTAGTTGTGGCAGAGTACTGGAACTCTTGTCTCAGACTGAAGTCCTGCTTCAGATATATGCTAAAAATAAGGAGATTCAGCAGATGCTAGAAATCCAGATCAACGCAAACAAACTGCTGGAAGAACTCAGCATGTCAGGCAGCATCTATGAAAAGGAATAAAGAGTTGATGTTTCAGGCTAAGGCCCTTCACCAGGACCCATCTGCGAGTCATAATGGTGGAATATGATTGGACTGTGCATTAGATTTGTTGAACCTTTTTAGAACATAGAGCAGTAAAGCCCATGGATAGGCCATCCTGCCCACAACGTCTTGCAGAACCAATTAAGTTCATCATCATTATGTACTATGACATAGGTGATCATGGTCTATCCATGACCATGGTTGTTTTTGATGAATTTTTCTATAGAAGTGTTTTGCCATTACCTTCTTCAGTGTCTTTACAATACCCCGTCAATACTCTTCAGAGATTGTCTGCCTGGCATCAGTGGTCACATAACCAGGACTTGTGTTATGCACCAGCTACTCATACGGCCATCCACCACTTGTTCCAATGGCTTCACATGACTCTGACTAGAGATTAAACAGGTGCTGAGCCTTGTCGAAGGGTGACCTGCAGGATAAAGGAGGGAAGGTATACCTTACATCTCTTTGGAAGAGATATATCTCCACTACGCCACCCAAACTCAGCTAATAATACCTAATCAGCACCCAGGCCCTGATGAAGGGTCTTGGCCTAAAATACCAACTATTTACTCCTCTCCATAGATGCTGCCTGACATGCTAAGTTCCTCCAGCATTTTGTTTGTGTTGCTCTTTATTTGATTCTCTGATTTGACTCTTTTGTATTGATTGTGTCAGCTATTTTCATACCGTCACGCTATAGTTGACAGTCCTGAATTCCTTTAATCTCTGCTCCCAAGCACCTATCCAACTGCCTTCGAAACACCGTTGTCAATGAGTACATTGAATTTGCAATTTCAGGTAACTTACACATACTGTACTGACGATGAAGTGCAAGGCCATGTTGAGGTAGATTGAGAAGTCAAGAGTCCTTCTCATTGTACAAGAGCACCGCTCAATAGTTTTGTAACAGTCAGGTTGCTCTCCTTGAGCCTGATGGTATGTGGTTTCAGGTTTTTGTATCTTCTGCCCAAAGTGAGTGGAGAGAAAAGAGAATGTCTGGGATCAATCATCATCTCCTCAAAGAGAAAGACAAGATGAGAGTAGAGTTGACTCTGAAAGATGACTCCTATTTATTGCTATACAGCAAAATAAAGGTGACAGACTGACAGAAGCAGGCAATCATTTTGCTGAATATGGCATTAATGTGAGATAAAAGATTACACTTTTTGAAATGTGCAGAGAGCAGATTGACAGATCTTGCGTTTCCACGGTACAGCATATTACAGGCCCTTCAGCCCACAAAGTTGTTCTGACCATGTAACATACTCTAGAAACTGCCTAGAATTACCCTACTACATAGCCTTCTATTTTTCTAAGCTCCATGTATCTATCTAAGAGTCTCTTAAAAGACCCTATTGTATCCACCTCCACCACCAACACTGGCTGTGCATTCCATGCACCCACCACTCTCTGCGTGAAAAACTTACCCCTGACCTCCTCTCTGTACCTCCTTCCAAGCACCTTAAAACTATGCCCTCTCGTGTTAGCCATTTCAGCCCTGGGAAAAAGCCTCTGGCTATCCGCACGATCTACGCCTCTCATCAACTCATACACCACTATCAGGTCACCTCTCATCCTCTGTCGCTCTGTTCTCTTAAGGCATGTTCTCCAATCCAGGCAACATCCTTGTAACTCTTCTCTGTGTTCTCTCTATGTTATCCACATCCTCTTGAATTCAGTTCCATGATTGATGAATGCCAACACCCCATACGCCTTCTTAAGAACAATGTCAACCTGCTCAGCAGCTTTGTGTATCCAATGGACACTGACCCCGATATCTCTCTAATCCTCCACACTGCCGGTAGTCTTACCATTGATACTTTCTGTCTTCAAATTTGACCTACCTAAATGAATCACTTCACACTTGTTAGGGTTGATCTCCACCTGCTGTTTCTCAGCCCAATTCTGCATCCTATTGATGTCACGCTTTAACCACTGACAAACCTTTGGGCTATCCACAACACCCCCAGCCTTTGTGTCATCAGCAAACTTACTAACTCAGTCTTCAACTTCTTCATCCAGGTCATTTCTAAATATCGCAAAGAGGACAGGTCCCTGTGGAACACCACTGGTCACCAATCTCCATATTGTTGCCAATGCAAACTGATTGGGTTCTGCAAGTGTGGAAATTAAGAATCCAATTGCACAAGGAGTATTGAGGCCAAGATCTTGAAGCTTATTGATTAATTCTGAGGATAGTATTGAACGCTGAGCTATAGTTGAAAAAGAGCTTCCTGATGTATGTACCTTTGCTCTCCAGATGCTCCAGGGTTGAGTGAAGAGCCAATGAAATGACATCTGCTGTGGACCTGTTGTGCTGCTAGGCAAATTGGACTGGATCCAATTCACTTGCCAAGCAGTAATTGATATGTTTCATCACCAAACTCTCAAAACACTTCATCACAGTGGATATAAGTGCTACTGGATGATAGTCATTGAAGTAGTTTACCACGTTCTTCTTGGGCACTGGTATCACTAAGGTCTGCTTGAAGCAGATGGATACCACAGGCTGCCGAAGCAAAAGGTTAAAGGTATTAGTGATCATTCCATCCAGTTGATCATCACGGGTCCTTAGTACTCGTCCAGTGCCTCATTTGGGTTGGAGGTTTTCCATGGAGGTTTCACCCTCCTGAAGGATGTTCTCACATTAGCCTTCGAGACTGAAATCTCACTGGGGGGCTATGGGAGTTTGTGGAATGTCCTCCATGTTTTGAGGATCAAAGCAAGCATAGAAGGCATTAAGCTCATCTGGGAGTGAAGGCTTTTTGTCACTTATGTCACTTGGTTTCAATTTGCATTCAAGCCCCTGCTACAACTTCGAGCATTGACCAACATTCCCCAATTTCAGTAGAAGATCCCATAAACACATAATTTAGTTTACTCTTCCACCTTCCTTTCCAGTCCTGATGAAGGGTCTTGGTCTGAAACGTCAACTGATTCACCACCATCTGGCTAAAGAAATTCCTTCTCATATGTGCTGGAGGTACCCAGTGTGTCAAGCAGCATCTATGTGAGGAAAGGAATTGTAGGCATTTTGGGTTTGAAACCCTGCATCAAAACTGAGACTGGAGAGGAACCACGACCACTGTAAGGAGCATAAGGGGAGGAGGGGGAAAAGGAGTCTGAGGAGGCATGTAAATCTTGAACGGAAAAAAAAATCTACAATTGTTCATTTGTTCAGATAACCAGATAATCTACTGGTCGGTGAAACAGCTTAAATAAAATCTGTTACATTTCTTACAAAATGGTATGACAGATGTTTGCATTCACAATTGAAATTCAATCTCAATGTAGCAGCAATTCAAATAGATGGCAAACACCTGTAGTTCAATTTGTAATAATATTTTAGAGCATGAGCAATAGATTTTCATTCTGCCGTGATACCGTGTGGAAGAGTTTATTGCAATGGATCTTGTGAAAAGAATAACAGCCGAAATAGATAAGCTGTAGCAGATTTCTACATGACAATGTCTGTGGTTTTGGAGGTCGCACCTTGAAGTGTGACATTTGTCATGTGACAGGAATTGAATGTGACACTCATGCAAGGTTTTTAATGCATAAATTGATAAGTGGATGGACTGAGAGAAATAGCTTAATACCAACAGCAGAGCACAGCAAGGTGGCATTAATTAATTTTGTAGTTGACATTCTTTGTTTTCTGTTTGTTGTTAAAGAATAAAAGGAGTTTAACCATAGAACACTATAGCTTTGAACAGACCCTTCGGCCCTGATGTGCTAACATTTTAACCTATTCTAAGATCAATCTCACTCTTCACCCTGACATAATCTTACATTATTCTATCTTCAAAGAACTTATCTAAGTGTCTATCTAAAAGTTTCATAAATACCCCTAATGCAGGGGCTCCCAACCTGGGATCCATGGCATAAAAAAGGTTGAGAGTACCTGCCCTAATGTTTCTGCCTCTACCACCACCCCTGGCAGAGTGTTCCACATAACCACTACTCTGTGTAAAGAACTTACCTCTGACATCCTACCCTATAGTTACCTCCAAACACCTTAACATTATGCTCCCTCATATTTGCCATTTGCACTCTAGGAAAAAAATCTCTCATTACCCACTCAATCTATGCCTTTATCAAGTCAACTCTTGCTCCAAAGGCAAAGGTCCAAGCTTACTTAATCTCCCTTCATTAAACATGCTCTTTAATCCAGACATCATTCAGGTAAATGTCCTCTGCACTCTCTCTAAACCTTTCACATTCTTCCTATAATGGGAGCAACCAGAACTAAACACAATACTCCATCATCTGCACATCTAGTTTGAACCTACTTGTCTGACGTGCACCCATTTGACCCTGTCTTTTTCTCTATCCATTCCTTGTTTTCTGTTACAGATTTCTGTCTAATTCAGTTTCGCATCTGTTTCCACCATTGTCAGACAACGACTCACTATCAAATCTTGCTACTCAAAGTATCAGCAAGTTTGCCCTTATCCTCCTTCTGGCTGCTCTGTCAATCATCTTAAACCTGGTCCTCGAGTAAATGATGCTTTAGCCACTGGAAACATTTTTTCAAAAATTTATTTTGTACAAAGCCTTCAGGGTTATATGCATTTCTATTACTTTTTTTCTTATCCTTTGGTACTCTCATAAGAAGAGAACGAGGAGAATTATTCATTCCATATACCTTTATCTCTGGATCTTTATACTTGCTAATCTGAGGATTATTTCTGTTTGGCATGTTCTTATCGACAGATAGTTCTCAGGTAGAACTATCAAATTGTATTATACATGCATCCAAGGTGAGGGAGGGAAAGATTAAGGGAGATGCCAGGGCAAATTCTATTATGCAGAAAGTGGCAGGTAGATGGAAAAGGATGCCAAAAATATGAGTGGAAGGGCCTACGAATGTTGTACTTAAGAAGATTTTAGATAAGCACATAAATATACAGGAGCTAGAGAGATATTGATCATTTACACACAGAAGCAATGTAGTTTAATTTGGCTTTGAGTCTGGCACAGATATCATAGGTTTAGGGTCTGTGACTCTACTGTGCTAATCTATGTTCTTTGCTTACTTCTCCATTTCGGATGATTCTATGGTGTTTATCCACAAAGAAGTGCAATGAGACACTTTTTCTCAGACCATGGTATCAGTGATGCACATTGCCATCACTACCATGAATTAATTGTATTTGAGTTCAATCTCTTGTAACAGAACACCACTGCAGGGTATTGGTGAATTACTGTTACATGTACCAAGATACCATGAAAAGCTTGCCTTTGATAGGGTCCGGTCCGGAGACCACCTTCCGTGCCTTGCTCCAGTCCGTAGACTCCGGACTCCGGGCCTTGCAGCCAGCCCTCCTGTCACCCAGAGCCATTGGATCATCTTGGCTTAAGGAAGTACACCTGTCGCCTATTAGGGGGCAGGTGTTTACAAGGGGCTCGGGGACTGAGCCTAGTTTGGGAGGTTGTCCTGCACTGAAGCTGGTTTAACCTACTCTTACCTGGTCCTCTGGCTCTGAACCCTGCTCTGTACCTGGTCCGCCGGCTCTGAACCCTGCTCGGTACCTGGTCCGCCGGCTCTGAACCCTGCTCTGTACCTGGTACGCCGGCTCTGAACCCTGCTCGGTACCTGGTCCGCCGGCTCTGAACCCTGCTCTGTACCTGGTCCTCCGGCTCTGAACCCTGCTCTGTACCTGGTCCGCCGGCTCCGAACCCTGCTCTGTACCTGGTCCGGCTCTGAACCCTGCTCTGTTCCTGGTCCGGCTCCGAACCCTGCTCTGTACCTGGTCCGGCTCTGAACCCTGCTCTGTACCTGGTCGGCCGGCTCCGAACCCTGCTCTGTACCTGGTCCGCCGGCTCTGAACCCTGCTCTGTACCTGGTCCGGCTCTGAACCCTGCTCTGTACCTGGTCCGCCGGCTCCGAACCCTGCTCTGTACCTGGTCCGCCGGCTCTGAACCCTGCTCTGTACCTGGTCCGCCGGCTCTGAACCCTGCTCTGTACCTGGTCCTCCAGCTCCGAACCCCGCTCTGTACCTGGTCCTCCGGCTCTGAATCCTCCTCTGTACCTGGTCCTTCGGCTCCGAACCCTGCTCTGTACCTGGTCCCCCGGCTCCGAACCCCGCTCTGTACCTGGTCCTCCGGCTGTGAATCCTGCTCTGTACCTGGTCCGCCGGCTCCGAACCCTGCTCTGTACCTGGTCCGCCGGCTCCGAATCCTGCTCTGTACCTGGTCCTCCGGCTCTGAACCCTGCTCTGTACCTGGTCCTCCGGCTCCGAATCCTGCTCTGTACCTGGTCTGGCTCCGAATCCTGCTCTGTACCTGGTCCTCCGGCTCTGAACCCTGCTCTGTACCTGGCCCGCCGGCTCCGAATCCTGCTCTGTACCTGGTCTGGCTCCGAACCCTGCTCTGTACCTGGTCTGGCTCCGAACCCTGCTCTGTACCTGGTCCGCCGGCTCCGAACCCTGCTCTGTACCTGGTCCGGCTCTGAACCCTGCTCTGTACCTGGTCCGCCGGCTCTGAACCCTGCTCTGTACCTGGTCCGCCGGCTCCGAACCCTGCTCTGTACCTGGTCCGCCGGCTCCGAACCCTGCTCTGTACCTGGTCCGGCGCCGAACCCTGCTCTGTACCTGGTCCGCCGGCTCCGAACCCTGCTCTGTACCTGGTCCGCCGGCTCTGAACCCTGCTCTGTACCTGGTCCGCTGGCTCCGAACCCTGCTCTGTACCTGGTCCGCCGGCTCTGAACCCTGCTCTGTACCTGGTCCGCTGGCTCCGAACCCTGCTCTGTACCTGGTCCGCCGGCTCTGAACCCTGCTCTGTACCTGGTCCGCCGGCTCCGAACCCTGCTCTGTACCTGGTCCGGCTCTGAACCCTGCTCTGTACCTGGTCCGGCTCTGAACCCTGCTCTGTACCTGGTCCGGCTCTGAACCCTGCTCTGTACCTGGTCCTCCGGCTCTGAACCCTGCTCTGTACCTGGTCCGCCGGCTCCGAACCCTGCTCTGTACCTGGTCCGCCGGCTCTGAACCCTGCTCTGTACCTGGTCCGCTGGCTCCGAACCCTGCTCTGTACCTGGTCCGGCTCTGAACCCTGCTCTGTACCTGGTCCTCCGGCTCTGAACCCTGCTCTGTACCTGGTCCTCCGGCTCCGAACCCTGCTCTGTACCTGGTCCGGCTCCGAACACCGTTCTGTACCTGGTCCGCCGGCTCTGAACCCTGCTTTGTACCTGGTCCGCTGGCTCCGAACCCTGCTCTGTACCTGGTCCGGCTCTGAACCCTGCTCTGTACCTGGTCCTCCGGCTCCGAACCCTGCTCTGTACCTGGTCCTCCGGCTCCGAACCCTGCTCTGTACCTGGTCCTCCGGCTCCGAACCCTGCTCTGTACCTAGTCCGCTGGCTCCGAACCCTGCTCTGTACCTGGTCCGCTGGCTCTGAATCCTGTCCGTGCCTGGCCCGCTGGCTCTGAATCCTGCTCTGTACCTGGTCCGCCGGCTCCGAACCCTGCTCTGTACCTAGTCCGCCGGCTCCGAACCCTGCTCTGTACCTAGTCCGCCGGCTCCGAACCCTGCTCTGTACCTAGTCCGCCGGCTCCGAACCCTGCTCTGTACCTGGTCCTCCGGCTCCGAACCCTGCTCTGTACCTGGTCCTTCGGCTCCGAACCCTGCTCTGTACCTGGTCCTCCGGCTCCGAACCCTGCTCTGTACCTGGTCCGGCGCCGAACCCTGCTCTGTACCTGGTCCGCCGGCTCCGAACCCTGCTCTGTACCTGGTCCGGCTCTGAACCCTGCTCTGTACCTGGTCCGCCGGCTCTGAACCCTGCTCTGTACCTGGTCCGGCTCTGAACCCTGCTCTGTACCTGGTCCGGCTCTGAACCCTGCTCTGTACCTGGTCCGGCTCTGAACCCTGCTCTGTACCTGGTCCGCCGGCACTGAACCCTGCTCTGTACCTGGTCCGCCGGCTCCGAACCCTGCTCTGTACCTGGTCCGCCGGCTCCGAACCCTGCTCTGTACCTGGTCCTCCGGCTCCGAACCCTGCTCTGTACCTGGTCCTCCGGCTCTGAACCCTGCTCTGTACCTGGTCCGGCTCCGAACACCGCTCTGTACCTGGTCCGCCGGCTCTGAACCCTGCTCTGTACCTGGTCCGCCGGCTCCGAACCCTGCTCTGTACCTGGTCCGCCGGCTCCGAACCCTGCTCTGTACCTGGTCCGCCGGCTCCGAACCCTGCTCTGTACCTGGTCCGCCGGCTCTGAACCCTGCTCTGTACCTGGTCCGCTGGCTCCGAACCCTGCTCTGTACCTGGTCCGGCTCTGAACCCTGCTCTGTACCTGGTCCTCCGGCTCCGAACCCTGCTCTGTACCTGGTCCTCCGGCTCTGAACCCTGCTCTGTACCTGGTCCGGCTCCGAACACCGCTCTGTACCTGGTCCGCCGGCTCTGAACCCTGCTCTGTACCTGGTCCGCCGGCTCTGAACCCTGCTCTGTACCTGGTCCGCCGGCTCTGAACCCTGCTCTGTACCTGGTCCGGCTCCGAACCCTGCTCTGTACCTGGTCCGGCTCCGAACCCTGCTCTGTACCTGGTCCGCCGGCTCTGAACCCTGCTCTGTACCTGGTCCGCTGGCTCCGAACCCTGCTCTGTACCTGGTCCGGCTCTGAACCCTGCTCTGTACCTGGTCCTCCGGCTCCGAACCCTGCTCTGTACCTGGTCCTCCGGCTCCAAACCCTGCTCTGTACCTGGTCCTCCGGCTCCGAACCCTGCTCTGTACCTAGTCCGCCGGCTCCGAACCCTGCTCTGTACCTGGTCCTCTGGCTCTGAATCCTGTCCGTGCCTGGTCCGCCGGCTCTGAATCCTGCTCTGTACCTGGTCCGCCGGCTCCGAACCCTGCTCTGTACCTAGTCCGCCGGCTCCGAACCCTGCTCTGTACCTAGTCCGCCGGCTCCGAACCCTGCTCTGTACCTAGTCCGCCGGCTCTGAACCCTGCTCTGTACCTGGTCCGCTGGCTCCGAACCCTGCTCTGTACCTGGTCCGGCTCCGAACCCTGCTCTGTACCTGGTCCGCCGGCTCTGAACCCTGCTCTGTACCTGGTCCGCTGGCTCCGAACCCTGCTCTGTACCTGGTCCGGCTCTGAACCCTGCTCTGTACCTGGTCCTCCGGCTCTGAACCCTGCTCTGTACCTGGTCCTCCGGCTCCGAACCCTGCTCTGTACCTGGTCCGGCTCCGAACACCGTTCTGTACCTGGTCCGCCGGCTCTGAACCCTGCTTTGTACCTGGTCCGCTGGCTCCGAACCCTGCTCTGTACCTGGTCCGGCTCTGAACCCTGCTCTGTACCTGGTCCTCCGGCTCCGAACCCTGCTCTGTACCTGGTCCTCCGGCTCCGAACCCTGCTCTGTACCTGGTCCTCCGGCTCCGAACCCTGCTCTGTACCTAGTCCGCTGGCTCCGAACCCTGCTCTGTACCTGGTCCGCTGGCTCTGAATCCTGTCCGTGCCTGGCCCGCTGGCTCTGAATCCTGCTCTGTACCTGGTCCGCCGGCTCCGAACCCTGCTCTGTACCTAGTCCGCCGGCTCCGAACCCTGCTCTGTACCTAGTCCGCCGGCTCCGAACCCTGCTCTGTACCTAGTCCGCCGGCTCCGAACCCTGCTCTGTACCTGGTCCTCCGGCTCCGAACCCTGCTCTGTACCTGGTCCTTCGGCTCCGAACCCTGCTCTGTACCTGGTCCTCCGGCTCCGAACCCTGCTCTGTACCTGGTCCGGCGCCGAACCCTGCTCTGTACCTGGTCCGCCGGCTCCGAACCCTGCTCTGTACCTGGTCCGGCTCTGAACCCTGCTCTGTACCTGGTCCGCCGGCTCTGAACCCTGCTCTGTACCTGGTCCGGCTCTGAACCCTGCTCTGTACCTGGTCCGGCTCTGAACCCTGCTCTGTACCTGGTCCGGCTCTGAACCCTGCTCTGTACCTGGTCCGCCGGCACTGAACCCTGCTCTGTACCTGGTCCGCCGGCTCCGAACCCTGCTCTGTACCTGGTCCGCCGGCTCCGAACCCTGCTCTGTACCTGGTCCTCCGGCTCCGAACCCTGCTCTGTACCTGGTCCTCCGGCTCTGAACCCTGCTCTGTACCTGGTCCGGCTCCGAACACCGCTCTGTACCTGGTCCGCCGGCTCTGAACCCTGCTCTGTACCTGGTCCGCCGGCTCCGAACCCTGCTCTGTACCTGGTCCGCCGGCTCCGAACCCTGCTCTGTACCTGGTCCGCCGGCTCCGAACCCTGCTCTGTACCTGGTCCGCCGGCTCTGAACCCTGCTCTGTACCTGGTCCGCTGGCTCCGAACCCTGCTCTGTACCTGGTCCGGCTCTGAACCCTGCTCTGTACCTGGTCCTCCGGCTCCGAACCCTGCTCTGTACCTGGTCCTCCGGCTCTGAACCCTGCTCTGTACCTGGTCCGGCTCCGAACACCGCTCTGTACCTGGTCCGCCGGCTCTGAACCCTGCTCTGTACCTGGTCCGCCGGCTCTGAACCCTGCTCTGTACCTGGTCCGCCGGCTCTGAACCCTGCTCTGTACCTGGTCCGGCTCCGAACCCTGCTCTGTACCTGGTCCGGCTCCGAACCCTGCTCTGTACCTGGTCCGCCGGCTCTGAACCCTGCTCTGTACCTGGTCCGCTGGCTCCGAACCCTGCTCTGTACCTGGTCCGGCTCTGAACCCTGCTCTGTACCTGGTCCTCCGGCTCCGAACCCTGCTCTGTACCTGGTCCTCCGGCTCCAAACCCTGCTCTGTACCTGGTCCTCCGGCTCCGAACCCTGCTCTGTACCTAGTCCGCCGGCTCCGAACCCTGCTCTGTACCTGGTCCTCTGGCTCTGAATCCTGTCCGTGCCTGGTCCGCCGGCTCTGAATCCTGCTCTGTACCTGGTCCGCCGGCTCCGAACCCTGCTCTGTACCTAGTCCGCCGGCTCCGAACCCTGCTCTGTACCTAGTCCGCCGGCTCCGAACCCTGCTCTGTACCTAGTCCGCCGGCTCTGAACCCTGCTCTGTACCTGGTCCGCTGGCTCCGAACCCTGCTCTGTACCTGGTCCGGCTCTGAACCCTGCTCTGTACCTGGTCCTCCGGCTCCGAACCCTGCTCTGTACCTGGTCCTCCGGCTCCGAACCCTGCTCTGTACCTGGTCCGGCTCTGAACCCTGCTCTGTACCTGGTCCGCCGGCTCTGAACCCTGCTCTGTACCTGGTCCTCCGGCTCCGAACCCTGCTCTGTACCTAGTCCGCCGGCTCCGAACCCTGCTCTGTACCTGGTCCTCCGGCTCCGAACCCTGCTCTGTACCTGGTCCTCCGGCTCTGAACCCTGCTCTGTACCTGGTCCGCCGGCTCCGAACCCTGCTCTGTACCTGGTCCTCCGGCTCCGAACCCTGCTCTGTACCTGGTCCTCCGGCTCTGAACCCTGCTCTGTACCTGGTCCGGCTCCGAACACCGCTCTGTACCTGGTCCGCCGGCTCTGAACCCTGCTCTGTACCTGGTCCGCCGGCTCCGAACCCTGCTCTGTACCTGGTCCGCCGGCTCCGAACCCTGCTCTGTACCTGGTCCGCCGGCTCCGAACCCTGCTCTGTACCTGGTCCGCCGGCTCTGAACCCTGCTCTGTACCTGGTCCGCTGGCTCCGAACCCTGCTCTGTACCTGGTCCGGCTCTGAACCCTGCTCTGTACCTGGTCCTCCGGCTCCGAACCCTGCTCTGTACCTGGTCCTCCGGCTCTGAACCCTGCTCTGTACCTGGTCCGGCTCCGAACACCGCTCTGTACCTGGTCCGCCGGCTCTGAACCCTGCTCTGTACCTGGTCCGCCGGCTCTGAACCCTGCTCTGTACCTGGTCCGCCGGCTCTGAACCCTGCTCTGTACCTGGTCCGGCTCCGAACCCTGCTCTGTACCTGGTCCGGCTCCGAACCCTGCTCTGTACCTGGTCCGCCGGCTCTGAACCCTGCTCTGTACCTGGTCCGCTGGCTCCGAACCCTGCTCTGTACCTGGTCCGGCTCTGAACCCTGCTCTGTACCTGGTCCTCCGGCTCCGAACCCTGCTCTGTACCTGGTCCTCCGGCTCCAAACCCTGCTCTGTACCTGGTCCTCCGGCTCCGAACCCTGCTCTGTACCTAGTCCGCCGGCTCCGAACCCTGCTCTGTACCTGGTCCGCTGGCTCTGAATCCTGTCCGTGCCTGGTCCGCCGGCTCTGAATCCTGCTCTGTACCTGGTCCGCCGGCTCCGAACCCTGCTCTGTACCTAGTCCGCCGGCTCCGAACCCTGCTCTGTACCTAGTCCGCCGGCTCCGAACCCTGCTCTGTACCTAGTCCGCCGGCTCTGAACCCTGCTCTGTACCTGGTCCGCTGGCTCCGAACCCTGCTCTGTACCTGGTCCGGCTCTGAACCCTGCTCTGTACCTGGTCCTCCGGCTCCGAACCCTGCTCTGTACCTGGTCCTCCGGCTCCGAACCCTGCTCTGTACCTGGTCCGGCTCTGAACCCTGCTCTGTACCTGGTCCGCCGGCTCTGAACCCTGCTCTGTACCTGGTCCTCCGGCTCCGAACCCTGCTCTGTACCTAGTCCGCCGGCTCCGAACCCTGCTCTGTACCTGGTCCTCCGGCTCCGAACCCTGCTCTGTACCTGGTCCTCCGGCTCTGAACCCTGCTCTGTACCTGGTCCTCCGGCTCCGAACCCTGCTCTGTACCTGGTCCTCCGGCTCCGAACCCTGCTCTGTACCTAGTCCGCCGGCTCCGAACCCTGCTCTGTACCTGGTCCTCCGGCTCCGAACCCTGCTCTGTATCTGGTCCGCCGGCTCCGAATCCCGCTCTGTACCTGTTCCGCCGGCTCCGAATCCTGCTCTGTACCTGGTCCGCCGGCTCTGAACCCTGCTCTGTACCTGGTCTGGCTCCGAACCCTGCTCTGTACCTGGTCCGGCTCTGAACCCTGCTCTGTACCCTGCTCTGTACCTGGTCTGCCGACTCCAGATCCGGTTCTGCCATGGTTGCCGGCCTGCTCTGCATCTGTTCTGTCTGGTTGGTCTTGTTCCCCTGCTTCTGTCGTGTGTGCTGGTCCTGCTGTTCTGCCTTATTCGCCTTGCCCGTGCTGTCACGCTGTCAGTTGCCTTTCCTGATTTACCGGTGTATCACGGTAGTCCTGCTGCTCACCCTAGACCCAAATCCCTTCCTATCCCTTGCCTCCGTTGGGTAAGCCAGGCCATAGCCATTACCTCTTGGGTGGTTCTGTCCCTTCCTGTCCCTTGCCCCTGTCGGGTAAGCCAGGCCATTGCTGTTACCCTACGGTAGGTTCTGCCCCTTCCTGCCCCTCGCCTCCGTCGGGGAAACCAGGCCATCTGCCGTTGCCCAGCGGAGGGACTCCGTACCGTTTCCTCCCCTTGTTTCCGATGGGTTGTGTCCCGCACCTGCCCAGGTGTCTGTGCCTTGCCCAGGCCTCCGTGTTTCCACCTGAGAGGCAGCCCTGCCTGGGATCCCTGCGGCCCGCCCTGAGGACTCTGACCCTTCTCACCCCTTGCTCCCTACGGGTTGTGCCAGCACCTGCTCAGGTGCTCCGTGTCTTGCCCAGGGCTCCGTGTTCCTGCCTGGGAGGCGGCCCTGCCCAGCAGTTATGCACCCGCCCCAGGGGGCTCTTCTGCCCACCTGAACTCTGGGATCCTCCTCTGCCTGCCTGACCTCCGTGATCCAGCCCCGTCTGCATTACCCCTTGCATGCCATGGCATCCCCATCCTGTCCTACCCCTAGTACTTCAGTGCCTGCGTCCTGCGTTTGGGTCCAATCCTGTCTCTGTTCCTGACAGCCTTGTGCACTGTGTATACAGAATAAGAATCAGTTTTATTATTTCTGACATACAGTATGTTGAGAAATTTGTTGTTTAATGGCAGCAAAACATTGCAATACATAAATAAACTATATTATTATAATTATAACTAAAATATATATACAGTATATAATAAACATATATAGAATACGTATATATAATATATACTGCATATCTATGTACTGTATATACCATGTCATAGGACATGAGCAGTCATGGTCTTTCCATGACCATGAATGTTCTTGGCAAATTTTTCTTCAGAAGTGGTCAGCCATTGCCTTCTTTACAAGAGGAGTGACCCCAACCATTATCAATACTCATCGGAGGTTGCCTAATGTCAGTGGTCACATAGCCAGAACTTGTGCTATGCACCAGCTGCTTATATGACCATCCACCAGCTGCTCCCCTGGTCCCCTGGCTTCGCATGACCCTGATCAGGTGGCTAAGCAGCTGCTACACCCTGCCCAAGGGTGACTTTCAGGATAGCAGAGGGAAAGAGCGCCTTACACCTCCTTTGGTAGAGACATATCTCCACCAATCCACACATTACAGTATATATACATATAAAATAAGTATATAAATTAAATACAATATACAGAAATTTATGCATAAAATTAAATAAGTAGTGTAAAAAGAAAGCAAAAATTCTTGATGTAATGTTCATGTGTTCATTGTACATTAGGAAATCTGATGGCGGAAGGGAAGAAGTTGTTCCTAAAATGTTGAAGATGTATCTTCAGAATCCTGTACCTCCTCTCTAATGGCAGCAATGAAAACAGGGCATGCTCTGGGTGGTAGGGGTACTTAATGCTAGATACTGCCTTTTTGAGGCATCACCTTTTGAAGATGTCCTCAATGGTGGAAAGGCTAGTGCCTATGACAGAACTGGCTGACTTTACAACCCTCTGCGGCTTTCTCTAATCCTGCACAGGGGCCCCTCCATACCAGACAGTGATGCAACCTGTTAGAATGCTCTCACTGATACACCTGTTGAAATTTGCTGGAGTCTTTGGAGACATACAAAATCTCCTCAAACTCTTAATGGCTGCTGTTGTGCCTTCTTTGTAACAGCATCGATATGTTGGAGAAAAGAACATCACCTTTACAGCTGTCTGCGTGTCCTCTTTATAATTGCATCAATATGTACAAATCAAATCAATATATAATTTATTGAGCTAAATATAAGATTTCTCAACCTTTTTTATGCTATGGACTCCTACCATTAACCAAGGGGTCCATGGACCTCAGGTTGGGAAAAGGTAAAGTATCAGACCATTGAGGGTTAGTTGTTGATACATTATCACAAATACAAAAACACAACCTTAGAGGGTAAAAACAAGGTGGCCATAAAAATTCCTCAAGATTTTAAAGGTTCTCCAAAGGCAGGATAAGAATGTGGCGGGAGAAGCTGAGAAATGATAGATAAATGAAAAGGAAGGTGAGTGATTGGGGGAGGGTGGATGACATAGAAGCTGGGAGGTAATAGGATGAAGAGGTAAAGGACCAAGGGAGAAATAATCTGATAGAAGAGAGCAGTGGGCCATGGAAGAAAGGATGGAGGAAGGGCATCGGGGGAGACACTGGGCAGGTCACCAAGGCAGGAGAGGAGAAGAGGAGGGGTGTGAGGATAACTAGAATGGTGAATGGAAAAAAACTGGAAAGAAAGGGAGTGGAGATAGGAATAGATGGGAATGTCACAGGAGGTTAGAGGAATTGATATTCATGGTATTGTGGCGACCCACTTACTAGCACACTCGAACCGGCTCACAATTAGCCAGCGTGCAGACACAAAGGCCAGGTCCGCAACAAAGGGAAAAAGCCTGCGGGGATTTGTGAGTACGTGTCTCTTGGACCATCCACGCCCGGGGAGGGCAGGATGAGGGAGACTTTAAAGCAAGGCAGTGGAGTTCGAGTAAAACATTCTTTGATTGCAGTTTACCGACTCCGTGTCGTTATTTTAGCGCTGCGTGTAGCACACCGCTACAGTATCAAGCTATAGTCTACCCAGACATAGTATGATGTTTCACTCTTTCAACCTGGTCTTTTTGACTTCTTGCTCTGTTAATGACACATCCCATAACTAATTAAGCTAAGGGACTGGTTTCTATTTATCTGCAGTTCACCTGCTCATCACCAACCTTTGTTAACGAATCTAGAATGAACTTAGTCAGAGACTCATGCAACAAGGAAACAGGGCTTTTGACCATTGAGACCACACTGACCATTTATGCTTATCCCATTTTATTCTCAATACTTTCTTACCAACTGCCACCATCATGGATTCAATTACTCACCTACACAGTGTGGGGGAGATGGATTTACATCTCTCTCCTAGTGCATAGTTAATACCCATGATTCACTGCAACTCAATGGAGGCCTAGAGTGTTGGAGCCAGCAGAAGGCTGAGAGCTGTATGGAAGCAAAAGGTTCGTGTGACTAGGAGTCGGCATGAAGAGCAGAGACTGTGAGGGAGACCCAGCATCCTCTTCAGTCCAAGTTCTTTTTTCTACAATGACATTGCTGGAAAACCATAAGACCAAAAGATATAGGAGCAGAATTAGGCCATTTGACTCATTGAATCTGTTCTGCCATTTCATTGTAGCTGATCCCATTTTCTTTTCAGTCCCAATTTCCTGCCTTCTCCCCATTTCCCTTCGTGCTCTGACCAATCAAGAAATTATCAACCTCTGCCTTAAATATATATAAAGACTTGGCCTCCACAGATGTCCGTGGCAAAGAACTACAAATTGTTGTTGAGCTGGAGCATCAGGAAAGAACACTCCACAATTAAATGTAAGAGTGGACCTTTCAGACCAAAACCTTGAAGAAGGGTTTCGGTTCGAAACGTCGACACTTTATTCTTTTCCTTTCTGTAGACGTTGCCAGATCTGCTAAGTTCCTCCAGCATTTAGTGTGTGTTACTCTGGATTTCCAGAATCTGTAGAATCTCTTGTGTTTCCAATAAAATTTAATGTTTATTGCTTCACAAGAGAATTCATTGGTATCCAGCTTCACAGACTAAAACAAATGAACAAGTCCTGCTACAATCTTAAATGACACACTATTGCAACTTTACTTGTCAATTTTCTTAATTGTACAATCTGTACAAAAAGACTTCAACAGGAATATACTGCTGCAAGTAATAAGACTAGGAGGATTGAATACAATGGGGACAGAGAGAAAGCAATCTGAGTTTACCACTATCTCAAGATGCCTAAATAAATAACAAAGTACACAGTCTATAAATTTTTATTGAGACAAAGTCCACTTTAAGCAATACTGGTTCCTTATGGCTGAGGAAATGGCACGGTCTCTGGGAAAAACACTGCGGTTGAAGAGCTATTTATTATTGCAGGAGCCTAATGACAATGTTCACATGACACATCACACAATGTGTGGATGAGAGGGGAAGATTATAAGAAAATTTGCTTTCCTTTCAAATGAGGTGGGCTGGAGGCTGAGCCTCCGCTGCAATGATTCAACCACCTGCAGTGATAAGAGAAAGGGGCAGGGTACAATCAAAGGAGAATTGGGGTAGGAAGTTTTGTTTTATTGCAGGAAGACACATGGGAATGGGGCCAAGAGAAAGCAATATTAGCAGCCTGAAACATGGACAAAGCAATAAGGATGCACTTTACAGCTTAAATGCTTTCATTCTGAAAGTGACTCCATGTCATATAATCCTTATTAAAAATGCAGGCATAAGTGTTTATTTGGACCCTGGGGATCTGGTGTGTTTGTCAGGCAGGAAATGCTTAGACTAATGGACTGGGCACTCTCCAACCTCGTACAGAATGACATATAATTTTCTGGATCAGGCAGGGAGAGGCTGGGAAGATGGAATCCAAAGAAGCTTTTCTGCGTTTTGGAGTCTTGGTTATCTGATTCCTTTGTTAAGTTATATTGATAATAAGATTTTGTGATGTTCTCCCAATCATTATCCTATACTTGTCCCTTCACTTGCCTTCCTTTTGAAACCAAAGACCTGTTTGCCGCTGTGTTTTTAAAACATAGATTGCAGCTTGGACCAGCAATAGGCGTTGAACATAAAATTTATGTGTCATCGACTCATAGAGTCATGGAGTCGTACAATAATGGAAAAAGGCCCTTTGGCCCATCCAGTCCATGATTCCCATTGAACCTTAATACATTTCCCACATTTAGCCCATAACCGTTTACTATCCATAAACCTGCCTCCACTACTTCCTCTGGCAGTCAATTGTATTACCTGACTACCATCTGGGTGAACAGATTGCCTGACAGGTTCCAATTAAATCTCTCCCCTCTCACCTTAAACCTCTGCCCTCTCATTCTTGTTTCCTCGACCCTGGGGAAAAAAGCTGTTCACGCTGACCCTAACTGTTCATAGAGTCATAGAAAAGTACAGCAAGGAAACTAGCCCTTCAGCCCATCTAGTCTATGCCAAAACATTTAAACTGACTAGTCCCATCAACCTGCACCTGGAACATAGCCATCCGTACCCCTACTGTCCATGTACCTATCCAAACTTCTCTTAAACTTAGGGATCAAGCTTGCATGCACCACTTCCAGTGTCAGCTCGATCCACACTTCCACAACCCTCTGAGCGAAGAAATTTCCTCTCGTGGTCCCCTTAAACTTTTCACCTTTCACCTTTAACCAATGACCTCCAGTTGTAGTCGCACCCAGCCTCAGTGTAAAAAAGCCTCATTTCCCTCATGATAAAGCGCTATTGTGCACTTTTTTTATCCTACAAGCCAGTGAAAAAAATTCCCAACCCGTTCAACCCCTCTCTCCATAATTCCATCCCTCAAATCGCAACAGAATTCTCATTAATCTTCTCTGCACTCTTTCCAGTTTAGTGGTATCTCCCCTAAAGCAGAGTGGCCACAACCAAGTAGGTGTGATCTCACCAACATCTTGTAGTATTGCAACATAACATCCCGACTGATGAAGGCAAGGTTGCTGAAAGACTTCCTTGCCTCCCTTTCCACTGTGATACCTTATTTATGGAACCATGTTCTTATGCTCTAGGTCCCTCTTTTCTACAACTTTCACCATGGTCCAACTGATCATTGTGGAAGTCATACCTTGACTTATCTTACAAAAACCTTTTGGGGTAGCTGTCAGTACCTCCAGTTGAACTCTGTCTTTTTGTGTGTTTACCCCTAGCTGTCAGTCTGTGTTTTTGTATTGCCAGGTACTCCTGTCCCCACTCCTGCTCTACTCCAACCCCTGTATTACTGAGTACTCTGTCTCTCATCTGTTTCTCATGATTACCTGTGTTGCTGCCACCTGTGTCGCATTGAGCTCCACCTATCATCTGCCGCTCAGCGTATCTCAGTCCTGTGATTTCACGTGTTTTTTTTGCCAGATTGTGCCAGTGAATTTTTCTGAGCCTTTCCAGCATTTGTATCTGCACTCTGTCCATCTGAATATTGACTCTGCCTGTTTCCCGATTCTGGTTTTTGGATTTCTCTGGATGTTTTGATTTCTGCCTGAACTTTGACACCGACTTTGTTTGCACCTTGGGATATTTTACTCAACTGATATCACTGTGTGCACAGTTCTGGATCTGCGATTGGATCCCTGCTTCAGCGTCCTGACAGTAGCATGGTAAAGTAGCAGTTAGTGTAATGATAATTGGTGCCAGGGGCCCAGGTTCAATTTTGCACCGTCTGTAAGAAGTTTATATGTCCTCCCTGTGACCATGTGGGTTTCCTCTGGATGCTCCAGAAGACATACAGGTTAATTCATCACATGCATATAATTGAGTAATGTGGGATCATTGGATTGGTAGGGCCTGTTACTATGCTGTATCTCTAAATA
This sequence comes from Hemitrygon akajei, assembly GCF_048418815.1. Taxonomy (NCBI): domain Eukaryota; kingdom Metazoa; phylum Chordata; class Chondrichthyes; order Myliobatiformes; family Dasyatidae; genus Hemitrygon; species Hemitrygon akajei. The sequence continues at coordinate 33,995,640 of NC_133138.1, read as the reverse complement.
AATAGAAGGCAACACCTCACACTTAACTATTTGCCATAGGACCATCTTTGGTTTTACTGTGGTGAGGGCTGTGGGGTGACCATAGAGGGTACAATGTAATGAATTGTTTAATGCTCTGCGTCATGAGTCCAGTGCCCTGTATTTGTTTCTAACCTCAGGTACTGACTGCGTGGAGTTTGCACGTTCCTCCTGTGACTGCATGTTCCTCTAGGTGTGCGGTTTCCTCCCACATTTCCCAGACTTGTTGGTTGGTTAATTGACTCTTGTAAATTACCACTATATACATTTATGGATTTACCACTGAGGGAATTTTGATGGCATATGAACATAGAACAGTACAGTTCAGGCCCTTTGGCTTGTGATTTTGAGCCAACGTTTAACCTACTCCAAGATCAGTCAAACCCTAAATTGCTCGATTTAATATCAGAGAATATATACAGTATAAAACCTAAAATCCTTTTCTCAAACATACACGAACAGAGAAAAAATTTCAAAGAATCAAAGACAGACAAATGTTAGAACCCCAAAGCCCCCCTCTCTCCCCCACACACCAGCAGCAGCAAAGCATCAACCTTCCCCCTCCAATTCCTCCCATTTACTCCAGCAAAACATTAGATGCCCCAACACCCACCATGCAAAAGCAAGCATCCAGTGACCATGATCTAGAGTCCTTCAAAAACGACTGTCCAGCCCAACACTTTGACATTTCAACAGGCTCTCCCACAGAACCCCTCATTTTTCATTTATCCATGTAACTAAGGGTCTCCTAAATGTCTCTAATGTAGCTACCTCTACCACAGCTTTTCACTGTATCTCAGCTCATGTAATAATAATATACCAATGCCAATCATGACATTAGAAACAGTGGATTGCCAATTGTAAAACAAATATTTCTTTAAGCTTAATTGTTTTATGGACAATGTGATTTTATTGTTGATTAATAACAGCAGGAATCCTACCTACAGTCCCCTCTAAGGAGCGCATCATCTTGATTTTGGAATATATCTCCAATCACTGAGTATAAATCCTGGATGTCCATCCCCTGCAGTACTGTGGGAGCAGCATGATCAGATGTTGATTCTCAGCTATAGTGTAGTGATGCATCCAGACAGGATGCTTTCTATAGTACGTTGATAATAATTAGCAGTCATTAACAGGGACAAGCTAAATTTATTTAGCTTCCTGAACATTGGTGAGCTTTCTGGGCCATGGCATCTACATGGTTGGACCAAAACAGGTGATTAGTGATGCTCATTCCTTGGAATGTGAAGCTTTCAACCCTCTCAATCACTACACTATTAATGTAGATAGGATCGTGTGCATCATCCCTCTTCCTGAAGTCAATGACCAGCTCTTTAGTTTTGCTGACATTGAGGAAGAGGTTGTTGTAATGACACCATGTCCCTAAGCTCTTTATCTCCTTCCTGTACTCCGACTCATCATTATTTGAGATACAGCTCACCTTAACTCAAATTTCCAAATTAATATCCCAGCATCACCATGACTAACACAAAAGTATTAGTCATGTGGATGTGGAAATATTAATTTGGAAATCGGTGTTCATGTCCTTCCATGGACATTTGTAAATATAAATATGGTTGAACAAAAACACAGAGATAAATCTGCTAATTGAAATCCAGTGTCATTAATAAATGGATTTTAATGGATAACAAATGGATATAGAGATCGTTAGAATAAATCAGCGTCTTTGCTATAAGAAAACTGTTAATTTTGTCTTTTCTGGACAGGTTGCTCTCTGGTCTGGAAAGAATACAATGGAAAGAGTTGATAAAATAGATGGACAAACCTTGCAGTACATAATAGCTACACTGACGTGGAAGAGACGGATAAAAAATCAATCAGCTGATCACTTTGAAGCTAAACATTGGATTAGCCAGAAGGGAGCAGAAGAGAGCAATTAAAGTGATTCCATGAACGATGGACATTGGTTAAGGTGGATTGAATGGAAAAAAAAACAAACTTTGTTATATATGAAAACAGAGCAGATAGGGGGAAAATTCAATAGATGGTATGATGCATAACTGGGTGGTAGGGTGGAGATGCATCTCTACCAAAGGAGGTGTAAGGGATTCCTTCCTTCCCTCTAGCCTACAGGTCACACTTGGGTGAGGTATAGTACCTGCTTCACATGATCAGGGTCATGTGAAGCCGTCAGAGCAGGTGATGGATGTTTGTGTGAGCAGCTAGTATATGATTTGCACCACAGACGCCAGGCAGACAATCTCTGAAGTATGTTGATAATGGCTGGGGTCATCTGTCTTGTAAAAACACTGTCCAGAAGAAGGCAATGGCAAACCACTTTCTGTAGAACTTATGAAGAACGATCATGGTCATAGATCACATTTTCCATGTCATACAACATGGCACATAATGATGATGATGATGATGACAGTATATAAAATCACAAAGGTTATGAACAATGTTGTTGAAGAGAAACTGCTCCCATTAGCAATTTCATCAATTGTTAGGAGACGTAGAATGAAGATGACTCGCAAACTGACTGAAGATAACTATAGGTAAAAATCCTTTATACATGGTTTTAGTCTGGAATGTACTGCCAGAGACATATTCAGTATTCCAAATGGACCTAGGCAAAAATCTGAAAAGAACGCGCTAGTGATAGCAGTAAACTGTGCTGCTTTGATTGTAATGAGAGTTGGTATAGACTTGATGGGCTGAATAGTCTCATTCCGTGAGATGGAATAATAAGGGAACACTCGCTAATGTCTGAAAGGATGTGCTCAAATAGCGGAAAAATATTCCAATGGATGAATGAATTCTGATGTTAACCTTCTTCCAGTGTGGGGGTTCCCAACCTTTATAATGCCATGGACCAATTCCATTAAGCAAGGGGTGTAGAATAGAGCTATACGTCTTGAACAGTTCAGCATCACCTTCCTTCAGGAAGATCTTTCCCACCAACAGGATAACCGGATCCATAATGGTGACTCCTATGTGTATAGTCAAGAGAACCTGTTTCTGGAAGTGCCCAACATTGACTGAGGATTCCATGATTCTTATTTCATCTGGTCAATTAAAGGTAAGGAAAACACCTGATTATCACCCACCATCCTCCCTCAACTGATGAATACATGGAGCTATAGAGTCATAAAACATGGAAATAAAACCTTCAGCCCAACCATTCCGTACCTACCAAAAGACCCAAACAAGATAATCCCATTTCCCTCCATTTGGCTCATATCCCTCTAAACCAGGGGTTCCCAAATTAAGATCCATGGACCCCTTGGTTAATGGGAGGAGTCCATGGCATTAAAGAAAGTTGGGGGGCCCTGTTCCGAACCCTTCCTATCAAGGTGCCTGTCCAGGTGTCTTTTAAAATTTGTTATTGTACCTGCATCAACCCCATCCTTTGGGTTCTCATTTAATAAATGGGAAATATTTTCTGTACAAATGTTGCTCATCAAGTACTGATTAAATTTTCCACTCAGCTTCAACCTACACCCTCTTGGACTTGATCCCTCAACTGTGCAAAGAATACTGAGTGCATTCACCTATGTTTCTCAGGATTTTATATAGCACCGTAAAATTATCCCTCTGCTTCCTATGTCCCAAGAAAGAATGTCTTAGCCTGTTCAACCTCTCCTATAACTCAGGCCCTTGAGTCCTGGCAGCCCTTCCATTAATCTTTTCTGCACACTTCCAGTTTAATAACATCCTTTGACTTTCATGTTCTGGCTTCTTCCCCCTTCCTTTCCCATCCCATTGAAGAGTCTCAGCCCAAAACATCAACTCTTTATTCCTCTCTGTAGATATTGCCAGACTTGCTGAGTTCCTCCATCATTTTGTGTGTCACAACTGAATACGATAATCCAACAGTGACCTCATCAGTTCCTTGCACAAACTCAATATAGCCTTCCAGCTTCTCTACGCAATTCCCTGTGTGAAGAAGGCCAGCATTTCAAAAGTCTCTTCACCTGTCTACCAATAATTCCACTTTAAGACCACAGGATCATAAGATATAGGAGCAGAGGTAGGCCATTCGGCCCATCAAGTCTGTTCTGCCATTCAATCATGGACTGATCCAATTCTTCCAAACATCCCAACTCCCTTGCCTTCTCCCCATACCCTTTGACGCCCTGGCTAATAAAGAACCTATCTATCTCTGCCTTAAATGCACCCAATGACTTGGCTTCCACAGCTGCTTGTGGCAACAAATTCCACAGATTTACGACCCTCTGACTGAATTAATTTTTCCGCATCTCTGTTCTAAATGAACGTCCTTCAATCCTGAAGTCATACCCTCTTGTCCCAGACTCCCCTAACATGGGAAATAACTTTGCCATATCTAACCCATTCTGGCCTTTAAACATTCGGAATGTTTCTATAAGATCCCCCCTCATTCTCCTGAACTTCAGGGAATACAGCCCAAGAGCTGCCAGACATTCATAATATGGTAACCCCTTCATTCTTGGAATCATTCTCGTGAATCTTCTCTGAACCCTCTCCAATGTCTGTAAATCCTCTCTAAAATGAGGAGCTCAAAACTGCACACAATACTCCGTGTGGTCTCACGAGTGCCTTATAGAGCCTCAACATCATATACCTGCTCTTATATTCTACACCTCTAGAAAGGAATGCCAGCATTGCATTTGCCTTCTTCACCACCGACTCAACCTGGAGGTTAACCTTTAGGGTATCCTGCACAAGGACTCCCAAGTCCCTTTGCATCTCTTCATTTTGAATTCTCTTCCCATCTAAGTTATAGTTTGCCTGTTTATTTCTTCCACCAAAGTGCATGACCATACACTTTCCAACATTGTATTTCATTTACCACTTCTTTACCCATTCCCTTAAACTATCTAAGTCTCTCTGCAAGCTCTCTGTTTCCTCAACACTACCCGCTCCTCCACCTATCTTTGTGTCATCGGCAAATTTAGCCACCAATCCATTAATCCCATAATTCACATCATTGACATACATTGTAAAAAGCAGAGGTCCCAACACTGATCCCTGTGGAATTCCAGTGTAAACAGAGGCCAACCAGAATAGGATCCCTTTATTCCCATTCTCTGTTTTCTGCCAATCAGCCAATGCTACACCCATGCTAGTAAGTTCCCTGTAATTCCATGGGCTCTTATCTTGTTAAGCAGCCTCATGTACGGCACCTTGTCAAAGGCCTTCTGAAAATCCAAGTACCCTCAGACCATTAAGCTTCCTGAGCACCTCCTCGCTTGCAATTTTCACTGCACATACTTCACTTCCCTGACACTCTTGAATGTCCAGTATACTGAAGATGTCTTCCACTGTGAAGACTGATGCAAAATACACATTCAGTTCCTCTGCCATCTCTGTGTCTCTCAGTACAATATCTCCAGCATCATTTTCTATTGGTCCTATGTATAGCCTCGACTATAGCCTTTAAATACTTAAAAAGCTTTTAGTATCTTCTTTGATATTAGTCACTACCTTCCTTTCATAATTCATCTTTTCCTTCCTCATGACCTCTAAGTTTCCTTCTGAAAGTTTTTAAAAGCTTCCCAATATTCTATCTTCCCACAAGCTTTGGTTTCCTTGTATGCCCTCTCTTTTTCTTTTACTTTGGCTCTGACATCACTTGTCAGCTGCGGTAGTGTCCTTTTTCCATTTGAAAATTTCTTCTTATTTGGAATATATGTTTCTTGCACTTTATTCATTTTTCATAGAAACTCCAGCCATTGCTGCTCTGCTAGTGTTCCTTTCCAGTCAACCTTGGCCATTTCCCTCTCATGCCATTGTAATTTCCTTCATTCCACTGAAATACCGACACATTGGAATTTAGTTTCTCCTTCTCAAATTTCAAAGTGAACTCGATCATATTGTAATCACTGTTCCTTATGGGTTCCTTAACCTTGGCTCTCTGATCACCTCTGGATCATTGCACAACACCCAATCCGACACAGCCAATCCCCCAGTGGGCTCAACAACAAACTTCTAAAAAGCCATCCCTTAGACATTCTACAAATTCACTCTCATGAGGTCCAGTACTGGCCGGGAGTTCCCAATCCACTTACATGTTAAAATCCCCAACGATGATCATGACATTGCCCTCCTGACACACCTTTTCTACCTCCTGCTGAAATTTGTAATTCACATCCCAGCTGCTGTTTGGAGGTCTGTATGCAACTGCCATTAGGGTCCTTTTACCCTTGCTACTTTTTTCCTTATACTCCACGTTGGAGATAACAGTATGATTGCGTTAAATTAAGTGATCGCATATGAACTCTTTACACATAGCAGTGTTGTCAATTGTTGCACTAACCACTACTCTACCATTCCGCCCGACTTATTCCTGGGTAAAAGTTCTGGAATTGTCTCAGTGCACTGACTGAGCACTTTTGTCACACCGAGAGCAGAAGCTCATTACCAGAACAGAGTGATACGGGCTTTACATACCTGCTGTGTTAGTAGTGCTCACATATTGATAATGATTTTAAAAAAAACAAACTCCCACTCAAAACTATAAAATTAATGATTGAATCATTTAAGTGAGGTATTAATTTAAGAACAAAGGTTGCCCAAAACACCAGGAGAACTCCTTTTCACTCCTCTTCATAAAACACCATTTCATCTTTTATATCTATCTAAACACAGACAAGGGAATTGGTTTTATTGGCCCATAAGCTTAATAGTGCATCAGACTTGAATATGAGTCAGGTTCATTGTCACTGATATATGTCATGAACTTTTTTGTAATTTTGTAAGATCTTACTTATTTTATTGTTTTTATTATTTAAAGATACACCATGATTATTGGGTCTTCTGATCCAATGAGCCAACACCTCCCAATTACACTCATATGACTTATTAGCCTACTAACCCTTATATCTTTGGAATGTGGGTGGGATGAAAAAAGTTCAAAGTAAATTTATTATCAAAGGACATATATACCACAATATACGTTTCATTTTCTTGTAGGCATACTGAATAAATCTATAGAATAATAACCACAACAAGATCAATGAAAGACCACCCAACTTGGACATCCAACCAGAGTTCTGAAAACAACAAACTGTGCAAGCAAAAAAGAAAGAAATAATAATAACAAATAAGTAAGTGATAAATATCAAGGAAATAAGATGAAGAGTCCATAGGTTGTGAGAACATTTTTCATTGATGAGGCAGCTGAGGTTAAGGGCCCTTTGATTCAAGGGCCTGATGGTTGAGGGTTAACAACTGTCCTTGAACCTAGTGATGTGATTTCTGAGGATCCTGTACCTTCTTCCTGTTGACATGTTTTCACTTCTTCACAAAAGAGTCTTTTTCTGTTGATCGGCAGCAAAAAAGCCAAATTAAATCCATCATGATTAAATGTTATAAAACAATAATACATGAAAACATCTTGGGGGGTGGGGATGAATACTTTTGATAGGCACCGTAGATGTACACAATGGTTGTGAGGGCTTTACCCATGATGGACTGAGCCATATTCTTTACATTTTGAATGATTTTTCATTCAGTGGTGTTGGTGTTGACAGTTGTGAGAAGAAAGCATGACCTGGGTAATGGGGAGGAAGCGGTCCCTGAAAATGGATGCTGTTTTGTTGCAACAGCATGTCATATATAGTGCCTATAAAAAGTATTCACCCACCCATGGAGGTTTTCATGTTTTATTGTTTTACAACATTGAATCACAGTGGATTTAATTTGATTTTTTTGACACTGAACAACAAAAAAGACTCTTTTGTGTCAAATTAATTACAAACTTAAAGCACAAAATAATTGATTATATGCATTCACCCCCTTTAATATGACACACCAAATTATCACTGGTGCAGCCAATTGGTTTTAGAAGTACATAATTAGTTAAATGGAGGTCACCGTGTGCAGTCAAAGTGTTTTAATTGATTGTCATAAAAATACATCTGTACCTGGAAGATCCAACTGCTGGTGAGTTAGTATCAGACAGACAGACATACTTTATTGATCCCGAAGGAAATTGGGTTTCATTATAGTCGCACCAACCAAGAATAGTGTAGCAATATAGCAATATAAAACCATAAATAATTAAATAATAATAGGTAAGTTATGCCAAGTGGAAAGAAGTCCACGACAAGTCTATTGGCTCCTGGTGTCTGACACTCCGAGGGAGGAGTTGTAAAGTTTGATGGCCACAGGCAGGAATGACTTCCTATGACGCTCAGTGTTACATCTCGGTGAAATGAGTCTCTGGCTGAATGTACTCCTGTGCCTAACCAGTACATTATGGAGTGGATAGGGGACATTGTCCAAGATGGTATGCAACTTGGACAGCATCCTCTTTTCAGACACCAGCTATCCTGGCAAAATCTACACCATGAAGACAAAAGAACACTCTAAGCAACTCAGCAAAAGATTATTGAAAAGCACAAATCAGTAGATGGATACAAGAAAATTTCCAAGTCACTGACTGTCCCTTGGAGTACAGTTAAGCCAGTTATCAAGAAATGGAAAGAATATGGCTCAGCTGTAAATCTGCCTACAGCAGGCCACCCTCAAAAACTGACTGAGTGACTGTGCAAGAAGTGGACTAGTGAGGGAAGCCACTAAGAGACCTATGACAACTCTGGAGGAGTTACAAGCTTCAATGCCTGAGAAGAGAGAGACTGTGCATACAAAACCATTGCCTCAGTGTTTCAACCAGTCACAGCTTTCCAGGAGAGTGGCAAAGGGAAAGCCACTGTTGAAAAAAAACTCACATGAAATCTCGACTAGAGTTTGCCAGAAGGCATGTGTGAGACTCTGAAGTCAGATGGAAGACAGTTCTATGGTCTGATGAAACCAAAATTGAGCCTTTTGGCCATCAGACTAAATGTTATGTAAGCCAAACGCCGCACATGATCAAAAGCACACCAACCCTACCATGAAGCACGGTGATGGCTGCATCACGCTGTCGGGATGCTTCACTGCAGCAGGGCCTGGAAGGCTTTTGAAGACAGAGGATAAAATGAATGCAGCAAAATACAGAGAAATCCTGGAGGAAAACCTGATGCAGTCTGCTAGAGAACTGCAACTTGGGAGGAGATTTGTTTTCCAGCAAAATAGTGACCCCAAGCATAAAACCAAAACTACACAGGAATGGCTTGAAAACAACATCATCAGTTGATCGGAGCAAAAAAGCCAAAGTAAATCCATCATGATTCAGTGTTATAAAACAATAAAACATGAAAACGTCCGGGAGGGGTCGGGTGAATATTTTTGATAGGCACCGTAGATGTGCTCAATGGTTGTGAGGGCTTAACCCATGATGGACTGAGCCATATTCATTACATTTTGAAGGATTTTTCATTCAGTGGTGTTGGCGTTTGCACAGCAGGCTGTGATGAATCTGCTCAAAATACTCTCCACATCACATCTACAGAAGCACCCGGAGGCAACACTCACAGACATGGGGAGAATAGCGATGGGAGTTGAACCCGGGTCTCTGGCACTGTAATCACATTGTGCTGACCACTGTACTACCACGCCATCCCGCAAAGTGTGAGGAAACTGGAGAGCTGAACACAACTCGTGAGGAGAAAAATATACAACTCCTCATGGACAGAACCCTAGGTCAGGTTTGAAAATGGGTCCCTGGAGCTCTGAAGCCATAGCACTAACCATCTTTTTCTTTAATTTGCAAGGCATTACTTGTTTTATTATTTTTTTATGATTTAGAGTAATCACAGTAATCAACCTTTCTAGCCCAACGAACCTGCACTGGCCAAAAACACCAGAGTGACCAATTAACCTACAAACCCGAGGAAGCTGAGTACTTGGAGGAAACCCATACCATCTTGGAGAGAATGTATAAGTTCCTTACAAACACCAGCAGGAATTGAACCAGGCATTGCTAGTACTATAATAATGTTACACAAAGTATTAAACTACTGTGCTGCCCAAACCACCTTGAACCAGAGGAAAGAATGCTTCAAATTCAGCCAGAAGTGACATTATTTCCTCCAATCAGGAGGATCATTCCAACAGCTTTGTTTCTATGGTTTAGCCAGAAAGTCCATCCATCTTTACAAATTCCATGTGTTTTTAAATAGTTTCATATCCTTACCCTCTATTTAGAGATCTGTTCAAGAGTCTGACAGCAGGATGAAGGGTGTCAGTGAGTCTGCTGATGCATGTTCTCAAGATTTTGTGTTTTCTACTTGATGGAAGAGGGAGAAGAGGCTGAGGTGGGAGGGATCTTTTATTATTTTGAGGCAGTGGGAAGAATAGACAGAATGGATGGAGGTGAGGCTGATTTATGTGATGGACTGGGGCTGTATTCACAACTCTGTCTAATTTCTTGCAGTCTTGGGCAGTGCAATTGCCAGTATAAGCTGTGTTGCATCTAAGTAAGATGCTTTCTATGGAACATTTATAAGTTCTGGAGAGAGTCATCAAGGATATGCCAAATTACTTGAATCTTCTGAGGAAGTGGAATTGCTGGTCTGCTTCTTCTGCCCGTAGTGTCCATATGGGTGAGCCGGAGCATATTGTTGGTGACAGTTCAACCAAGCAATTTGCAGCTCCAACCCATCTCCACCTCTCACCATTGATACAGATAGAAACTTGACAAGTATTCTAAAGTTCCTTTTGGTACATTTTAAAATACATTTCCTTTGCAGGCTTTATTCAATTGTCAAAATAAAAATAACGTTGTCTATGTCGATGCATAGCAAGTTCCCACCAAAGTAAGGAGGCAACCTACTATCGTATTTCTTTTGCTTACTATGAATAACTGCAAGAAAATGAATCTCAGGATTGTATATGATGACATACATGTACAGTATATTGATATCATCACCTCATCATGGTGGCGAGGCAACACCACCTCCTCCACAATCTCCATCAGCACAGAGCAGTGCCACAACAACAACCTCTTACTCAATGTTAACAAGACCAACAATCTGATTATTGGCTTCAAGAGGAGAAAACCAGAGGTCCTCACCAGAGGATCAGAGGTGGAGAGGGCCAGCAACTTTAAATGACTTGGTGTTATCATTTCAGAGGACCTGTCCTGGACCCAGCACATACGTGGAGAAGATGTTTCCTATGGTGGACTATCCAGAAGTAGAAGGTACAGTCTCAAAATTTAGGGGTGACCCTTTAGAACAGAGGTAAGGAAGAAATTTTATTATCCAGAGAGCAGTGAGTCTGTGGAATGCTCTTCCACAGACTGCGGTGGAGGCCAAGTCCATGGGTATACTTAAGGCTGAAGTTGATTATTTCCTGATTTGTCAGGGCATCAAATGATACGCTGAGAAGTCAGGTGTATGGAGTTGAGTAGGATCCAGGATCAGCTATGTTGGATTGGCAGAGCAGATTTGATGGGCTGAATAGCCTAATTCTTCTCCTATAGTTTATGGTCTTATGGCTTAAGTGCAATCATGAAGAAGGTATAGCAGTGCCTCTACTTCTTTCGGTTTGTGGCGATTCGGCATGTCATATAAAATTTAACAAACTTATACAGATGTGTGGCAAAGAGTATATTGACTAGCTGCATCACAATCTGGTAAACTAGCATCAATGAACTTGAATGGAAACTCTTACAAAAAGTAGTGGATATGGCCCAATCCATCATGGGTAAAGCCCTCCCCACTATTGAGCAAATCTAAACAGAACATTGTTGCAGGAAACAACATCCATCATCAGAGACCCCCACCACTCAGATCATGCTTTCTTCATCCCGATGAAGATACAGGAGCCTCAGAACTTACACCACCAATTTAGGAAGTTATTACCCCTCAACCAAAAGACTCTTGAACCAAAGGGGATAACTTCTGTCAATTTTTCTGGCCCCATTGCTGAAATCTTCCGATAGCCTATGGTGTGCTCTTTCATTCATTGTATTATGTTTATTATTCTATTACGTATTTATTAAGTATTCACAAATGATAATGAATCTCAGGGTGTACATGGTGACATAAATGTACTGTACTTTGATAATAAATTTACTTTGAATTTTGAGCTTTGCGAGTTCCTGGGATCCCAGGAGCAATGCTGTCTGGAGTTCAGCCATCTGGCAATTAGCTCCTGGTTGGATCATTCATGGTGGTAATGTCTAGGTGGAGTTTCCAGTCAAAGAGCAATCCAACCAGGGAGAAAATGACGACGCATCACAACTGCAATGAAAGCCAAGGAATGCTGCAGCTGTGAAGGATCCCCAGTCATCTTGTTTATCATGCCTCTGAGCCATGACCCTGATCAGTTAAGGACCGTGTGGAGGCTGCCCATACATCAGTCCTCCCATGTCAAGTAAGTTCATTCAGTCATTCTCAGTTTATGTGGATCATGGATCAGCCTCTACATCTGCCTGAAGAACCACCGATAAACAATCCCTTAGAAGAACATCATACTCAACTTGACAATTTACAAATTTACTTTGTACTTTTTGAAGGACGGTATCTACCATATAATGTCAGGATCATACTCAGGTCGAAGCTGAGGGACTGACTACTTCACACACTACTACATTGGAATCCACAATTAATGTCATCACAGCTACAACCAATTACTCAAAAACACTCAAGTTTTTTGAGCAACAAGTAAGGTATTGCATTGGATTACTATTCTTGAAGTTGATGCTGAGGTCTCTAGAGACTGAATCATTTTAAAGTCTGGATGTCAATATTCTGTCAAGTTGAAACTAAATGCAATCAAGATGAAAAATCATCTTGCAGACTGAGGTCCAATAGGAATAAGGGTCTTATTCATTCAAACCTACCTTCCAATTGTGAAGACAATCCATTCTACCAGAGAAAGTTTCAAATCATTTTTAATAGAAGAGGTCTAGATCAATAACTATGTGATCTGCATTACATGTGGAGTTCAACATGCAATAAGAATAACTTGGTTATTGAACATCACTCTACATTTTCAAAAAAAACAGATGTCACCTGAATCATCGCAGAATATACACACAAAAGGAATAATAATGCTACAATTTGAAACAAAAAAAGCATGAATTCCTTTATGTGCCTTAGGTGTGTTTACATATTTCTTGAAATTCTGTACATCCAGTTTTCACGTAGTTCTAGCTGTGAGCTTCTTCATGTATTTAAGAGGAGAATTACCTAAGCGTAAGTCAAAAATTTACACTCAAATCTAAACTTAGGTTAATGAATATGGCATGGAAATATTAAACTCAAGTCTCACCTTCAGGTTTTGTTGAAAAAAATCTTTCCATATTCATTCATTTAGCTCTCAAATCTAGGTCAATGCATTACCCATTAGTCACTCAGCCCAAAAGTGATGAACCGTCAATAGTGAAATAAACACAACAACAAATAATTTATTTATACTCTGTTCTTTGGGACCACTGTGACCTAATTATATTGTATTCTCCTGAAGCTCAGACAGGTGTTGCTTTCCACCTCATATTAACTTTGTTTTCTATTAGAAATTTGGAATACTTGTCCAGACATTGAATGTAAAATAAAGAACATTGAACATAGAAGAGTGCAATTCCAGGATTTGATGGTTTGTCATTTGAAGAGCACTTGATGGCTCTGGGCCTGTATTCACTAGAATTCAGAAGAATGAGAGCTAACTTAATTGGAACCCAACAGATGCTGAAAGGCCTCAATAGAGTGGGTGTGAAGAGGATTTTCCCTCAGGTGGGAGAGTTTAAGACCAGAGGACACAGTCTTAAAATAAAGCGGCATCCTTTTAGAACAGAGATGAGGAGGAATTACTTTAACCAGAGAGAGATGAACCTGTGGAATTCTTTGTCACATGCAGCAGTGGAGACCAAATATTTATGTATATTTAAGGCAGAGGTTGATAGATACTTGGTTAGTCAGGAAATGAAGGGATGCAGGGAGAAAGCCAAAGATTGGGTTGAGAAGAAAAATGGATGAATCATGTTGAAATGGCAGAGCAGACTCAGTGGACCAAATGGCACAATTCTGTTCCTATATCTCATGGTCTTATGGTCTTACATAAGTACATAAAAGGTAAAACAGAATGCAGGATATAGTGTTACAGTTACAGGAAGTGTGCAGTTCAGGTGGACGAATTAAATGCTAGGATCATGATAGGGATCAAGCATTCATCTCTATTGTATTAGGGGTTTGTTCAAAAGTGGGATTGATGCTGCCCTTGAGCCTGGTGATAGATGTTCCCAAACTTCTGTACATTGGAAAGGGAGAGAAGGAAGAATAGCAGGGTAGGTGGGGTATTTGATTATTTTGACTGCTTTGTTAAGGCACAAAGAAGAGCAGACAGAATCCAGGGAGGAGAGACTGGTTTCCAAGAGAGAGTGTGCTATATTCATAACTTTCTGTAATTTCCTTTAGTTTTGTGTTGAGCAGTTGCAATACCAAGCTGTTATATGTCTAGATAGAATATTTTCTCTGGTAAATCTCTAAAAGTTTGTGAGTATCTTTGAGGATATACCAAAGTTCTTATTTGAGGATGCAGAGGTGCTATTGTACTTTTTTGGCAAATGCATTCATATGGCTAGGCATGGACAAATTGTTGTTGGTGTTTACAGCTCGGAACTTAAAGTCTCCACCATCTCCACCGACACAGATAAGGACATGTACTCTGCTCTACTTTCTGAAGTCAATGACAGGATTGTTTTCTTTGCTACCAGTGAGAGAGAGGTTGATCCTGCTGCTCCTTCCATGAGGCACCTATTCCAAACGAAATTTACAATAGTCCTTTAACGTGGCAACCAGCTCATCTTTTTGACATCAGAGTTTTTTTGCACTGATCTCTGTAAGCTGTAGAGACTGTTGTGCATGAAAATCCCGGGAGATCAGCAGTTTCTGAGATACTCAAATCACCCCATCTGGCACCAACAATCAATCCATGGTCAAAGTCATTTAAGTCACATTTCTTCCTCATTCTGATGTTTGGTCTGAACAAAAACTGTGCTTCTTGACTATGTCTGCATGTTTTTATGCATTGAGTTGCTGCCACGTGATTGGCTGATTAAATTGTTGCATCAACAAGCAGGTGTATAGGTGTATCTAATAGAAGTGGCCACTGAGTTTAAATAAATATGAAATATAAATACGGTTCATTGTTGATTTTCTCTAGTGATAGCTGTCTCTAAATATAAGGTGTTTTACTCTCATTTGATTCTTTGAAGGAGCGATATAGCAAATCTATTTTCCCCTCTGCTGTTTTGGTACATTAAAGGTGCTATGTAACTGCAAGATATTGTTGAAGTGCGATACTTGGTCGGCCAACGGGAAAAGCAAATTTGAATGTGAAAGTCTGGAGGAAATGGAACAAAGCCCAAAAGTGGAACAATACACAGCAAGACTCTGACAAAATCACCATGTTCAAATGAGCTTTTAATTCATAATCATCTACAAGTCACAATGCATTTGGACTGCTCGAGACAACAGCAGCTGATGTTCATGTTTGGAGGAAGTCATCTACGAAATGAGAAGGTCACTTAGAATGTGAAATGCCCATATTATATGGCAGATCTTGAAGGCTGGTTCCTAATGATAAAATAGTGTCTATTTTGGAATCAGAATCAGATTAAATCCACTTGTGAAATTTGTTGTATTCTGCATCAGTGCATTGCAATACATAATAATTTTTTAAATCTATAAATTACAATAAGAAATATGTATAAATATATTAAATGAAGTGTAATATGAGAGCAAAAAATAAAGAAAGAGAAAAAATAGTGAGATAGTGTTCAAGAGTTCATTGTCCATTCAACCTGATGGTGGATAGTTAGGAATTTGTTCATAAAATGTTAAGTGTGTACTTCAGGCTCCTATAGTATACCTCTTTCTTGATGGTAGCAATGACAAGAAGGTATATCCTAGGTAATGGAGGATTCCTCTAATTTTAGGGTAATTATCCTTTTACACACTTTCTCCAATTGTCTTTGATTGAGCAAAGCTGTGCACATCTTGCCATTGCTGACCAAAGCTGAAATTATATCAACAGTGCACGTTGCATGTATCAAAATGTCTTCACTTGCATAAAACTTCAGAAGCATTGCTTGCAAACCTATCTCCACAACCATGCCAACCGACCTAGATGCATCACAGCTTGAAATGGAAATTGCTAATGTTGGCAATCCAGAGCAACACGCACAAAATGCTGGAGAAACACAGCAGGCAAGAAAGCATTTATGGATAGGAATAAACAGTCCCTCTGCCTCAAGAAAACAACCAACACAATCAAGGGCCCCTCCCAGATAAAACATCCTCTCTTCTTCTTCCTCCCATTGGACACAGATACAAAAGCTTGGGAGAATGTACCAGCAGCTTTAATGATAGTTCCTACCCTGCAGTTATCAGGCTCTTATATGCTAAAGGTAAACTCTTGATTTTCCCATCTTCTTTGCCCCTACACTTTATTTATCTACTTTCTCTGTAATAGCCACATAGTATTCTGCATTTTGTTATTTTCTTCCTTTTGTATGATGTCAATGAAGTTATGTATGGAAAGAAATCTCTGTGTGACATGCAAACAAGAGCTTTTCACTGTATCTCAGTGCATGTGACAACAAGAAACCACATTTTCCACACAGGTTGACATTCTCAGAGCAGCTGTGCTTCAGAGGTCACTCATAAACTCATAACCTCTTTGGCATAATCATCTCTGAGGGCTCAATAATGTAGATATGGAGCGATATGAGCAGTGAGAGTCCTATTATAGAAGATTGGATGCTTATGACTGAAATGAGCAGAATATTATTTTTTTCATTCAGGGAATGGTGAATCTCCTTTAGCCTCTCTCCTGGAGACTCAGTCATGGATTGAATTCAAAAGCAGAGATCAATAGGTTTCTTGCTTTTAGAGAATTTAAGGGATGTGGGCTTAGGGCAGGAAATTGGTGCTCAGGTAGATCAGATATGATCTTGATCAATGGTTGTGCAGGCTCAAGGGATGGGTCACCTATTTGTGCTTCTGTTTCTTGTGTTATAATATAAAATACTTTGGATTGCAAAAGCATGTCTTAACCCTGACATTCCACTCCTGGACTCTGGAGGGTTTGGTATAAGCTCAGAGCAAGTGACTTTGAGCTAGATATGTGCTAACTTTGTTTTTTTCCTTTCCCTAAAAGGAGTTGTGTTGAGTGCTGGAAAGATTCTGCTGCGTTGTGGCACAAGTCTTATTCAAGATGTATTCATTGATAAGTACAAGAGAATAAATCAAGGCTAGAGACTATCATCAATCCATGATGATCATTAATGAGGATCATTATGAACGCACTCAGAGGTCTAGACTGTTAATCCAGTAGTTTGAGTTCAGATCTCTCCTTCACAGTTTCAAAATTCAAGCTTAAGTAATTAAATAATGGAACTTGAAAGAAAAGATGCACATCTTAATACTGGCTGTCATGAGGTACTTGATAAATAGGTTGGTAGAATGGTACAGCTGGTAGGACTTCTGTCTCAGAGATCCAGCTACCTCATTTCCATTCTGGCCCCCGGTTCTATCTCTGTGAAGTTTCCATATTCCCACTGTAATGAGTGTTTCCTAAGGATGCACTGGCTTCCTCCCACATTCCAAAGGTGTGGTGGTCAGCAGGTTAATTGGACACTGATAGTGGAGAGGTTTGTGACTCACTTGGGATGGGCTTGATGGGGGACTTCTTTTACTGAGAGCATTGAAAGTTTTGGAAGGCTTTCCACTAGAGCATTGTGGAGGCTCAGATGTTGAAGATATCTGGGGCTGGTTGATGGAGCACAAAGGGATTAAAGCATGGAAAGTTGACGGGGAAGTTCAATTAAGTTTAGTGGTCTTCTTAAATGGCAATCCAGATTTAGCCTAATCTATATACTTTATATTCTATTTCATACATGATATTAACATGACATGCATAATCATCATAAACACTTTTATTAAAATATCACGGACTATCACATGACTGTGTCAGCCTGGAGAAGAAGAACAGCTTTTCCAATATATTCCTCCCTCAGTCCTGTGGAAGAATCTCAACCCAAAGCATTGACTGTTTATTCATTTCCATAGAACTGCCTGACTTGCTACAGCAAGTTCCTCCAGCATTTTGTGTGCGTTGTCTTGATTTATTTTGGTTGATTTGACCATTAAAGAGAAGCTTGGATATGTACATGGATGGGAGATTTATAGAGAGCTATGGTCCACGTGTTGGTCAATAAGACTAACATCGATTAACAGTCTGCCACAGACTAAATGCCCTCTTTCTGTGCTGTAGTGCTCTATGGTGCTATGACTCCTTCTGCAACATTAGAACAACGTTCAAGTTCAAAGATCAAAATTCATAGTCTAATTATTATTAAAGTATGTAAATGTTACCACATACTAAGTTGTGATTCATTTTCTTCCAGGCATTTACAGGAAAAAAAAAGAAATAACAGAAGGTTTACAAAAAAAACCTATACATTAAACAGTCAAACATTGACAAACATAATGTGCAAAAGAAGATTTACTGTGCAAATAAAAGTGTTACTAAGAATGAGTTGTAGAGAATCTTTGAAAGTGAGTCTTCAGAGAGAAGAATTAGTTCAGAGTATGGTGATTGAAATTAATCCATGCTGGTTCAAGACCCTGATGATTAAACGGTAATATCTGCTCCTTCCTCCTTCCATAATCTTGTGGAGTGGGAGAGATGACCCATTCTCTCTACTGTTCGTTTGGCATTTCTTTCCAGAATGGACAGTGAGAATATTGCAGTGGGCTGTGGGTATGGACTAGTGTTGGAGTTAGTACAGATTACAGAGGGAGGTTATGCGGTTTTAGATGTTTATATTTATTATTTATTTTCTGTGATTTGGTCCTCGTGGGAAAGTAAGTGTTTATTACCCATGTCATCATCCCACTCTTGAGACAGTGGTGGTGAGCCACCATCTTGCTCTACTGCTAATAGCTTCCTTCAGAAGTTTATGGATTTTTGGAAGACTATTTCATAAGATAATTTTCAATTGTTGAATGTAGTCCTGGTGCATGGATACAACAGGATATTGGAAAAAATGGAATTTAGAGAATGTGTCAAGGGCTGAAATAGTCCTCTGCTGCTCCTATTAAACTTATTTGATCATGCTCAGCAGACAAGCTAAGCTACGCATCACCCATCCCAAACTGCCCTTAAGAAGGGTTTCACCACCTTGTTGAGCCATAAGTCCATAAGACATAGAGGCAGAATTAGGCCATATCTGTCCATTTAGTTCTGTTTAAGTAGATTTGCTTAAGGATAGCATCATTGCCTTGAGTATTGAGTCAGGGTCAGGAAGCCAGAATTTCTTTTCTGAAGGACAATAGTGAACCAAATGGGTTTCCACAAAACTTTATGGTCACCTTCACTAAGTCTGGTTCCTTTTTTTTTCTTACAATCTAAATCTGGATCATTTAACTTATGATTTTGAAGTTCAAAGTTCAACTTTATTATCAAATTGGGTATACCATGTACAACCTTGAGATTCATCTTGCAAAACAAAGAAACACAATAGAGTCCAAGAAAAATTACCCACAAGGACGATCAAACATCCAATGTGCAGAAGAGGATAAATTGTGTAAATAGTAAAAACAGAAAACAAATGATCCACCGAACGTGAGCTGCGGAGTCCCCAAAAGTGAGTCCACAGGCTGCAGAGATCGTTCAGCGCTGTGGCGAGCGAAGCCAGTACAGAAGCTCAATGGCTGCAGGACAACTGCTCCAGAACCGGTGGCATGGGACTCAAGACCCCTGTTCCTCCCACCTGATGGTAGTCATGACAAGAGGGGGAGATGTGCCAAATGCAGGCAGACACCACCAAAAACCCGTTTTGTTTTTCTGCTCTTGGCCTTGACAATTTTAGTCTGGGCTGACAGTTTAATTGATGTGGAGTTACAAAGATGAGCTGGTTTTGATTTCCGCTCTCAAGCCTCAATGCAGCGTCTACCCCCAGTGATGACCTGCCCTGCATTCTCGAAAGTCAAGTTCGCTGAGTCCTTCAGGAGACTGTAAAATCGCTTGTTTGTTTAGACTAGGCATTCCTAATCTTTTTTATGCAGTGAACTAATACCATTAAGATTAGGAATCACTGGTTTAGACAGTTCTAAAGTACATTTCTTAAAGGGAAATTGTAGGCTGCGGATTGCAGTAATCGTATTTCAAAGGAAGTATATTAGTACAGCATCTAGTTGTTTAGTGAGCTGCCCGTAAAATGTCGCTGCATGTTACCAGCACCATTTTGGAAGATCACCATCAGAATCAAATTTATTGTCACTGACATAGACCTTGGAATTTGTTGTTTTGTGGTAGCAGTACAATGCAAACATTACAAATTACAGTAAGTTTCAATATAACCAAATAGAGGAAATGAAAAATAGTGAGGTAGCATTAACGAATTCATGGAACATTCAGAAATCTGACGGCAGAGGGGAAGAAGCTATTCCTGAAACATTGACCATAAGACTTCATGCTCTTGCACCTCCTCCATGAAGGTGGTAATGAGCAGAGAGCACATCTTGGATGGTGAGGGCCCTTAATGATAGATGCCCCCTTCTTGGGGCACCACCCTTTTGAAGAAGACCTTGATGGTGGGGAGGTTTGTGCTTATGCAGGAGCTGCCAGAGTCTATAACCCTTGGTATCTCTTTCTGAAACGCTACATTGGAGCAAGTGTTCCTGACAGTGATACAACCAGTCAGAATGCTGGCCACTCTGCACCTGCAGAAATTTGCTAGGGTCTTTGCTGATGTTTGGGGTTTTTAATTACAAGCACTAAAGAACTACAGGATACTGTAGCCCTGTGGTGACCCATTTTCTGCGCAGGCGAACCGGCTTACAAATAGCTAGCGCGCGGGGGGAGACTTTGGTAATGCACCTCTGATGCCATTTCCGCCCGGAGAGGGCGGGAGCTAAGGATTAAATACCAGCGCCACAAAGTTTGAATAAACTAGTCTCGAAATGACTTACCGACTGCGTGCCGTTATTTCAGTGCTGTGTGTAGCACATCGCTACAGCCCTTTTGTTTATGCTCTTTAGACAGGAGAACATTAAATGACATTTACAGAGGTTCTATTTTACAAGCAGTGAGACTTCATCGATATATTAGCTCATTTATTTGGGGATCATTAGTTGCTTTGACTAGAAACAATCCTGGAACATCATTTTCACTCCATCAGATGTGAGTCGTCTGTGCTTTGAGCCAACATTTACCAATAATCCCACATTCTGTCATCCATGTTCCCCGAGTTACTGAAATGTTTACTTGTGATTTTTGTATAATTACTAGTCTGTCAAACCGCAGACAACTTCATCTCTCTGAACTGCTGTTAAATTTATCCCTAACATTGTTTTCTGTCACACTGACATTATGGTTAATCAGTGTATCACTGTGATGCCTTATTAACTTGACCTGAATCACTCTTATCTGGGTGTTATCTGTGCAGAAAAGATGTGCTGCAGGCAATCAATTTTTATTTTGTTTAGTGAAATTAAAACTTCTAAAGTGAGCAGCGTCCTTGAAGATGTACAGATGAATCTGCAGCTGGGACTGCACTTTAAGGTGTACCTCCACTAATGTGCAAAAGTCATGGGCACATCTATCTATCTATCTATCTATATATATATATATATATATATATATATACATATACATAGAGAGAGAGAGAGAGAGAGAGAGCACACTAGGTCAACGTGGAGCAGACAGTGAGTTGTAAATCTGGTGGGACAAAGGATGTGAGGGTGGAGAGCCATGGGACAGGTAGCAGAGAAGGAGGGGTATAGGAGTGGCACAGGTGCAGACACAGCCAGCCCTGAGACACCAAGCAAGGTCATTTGATACCAAACAATCGGTTTGTTGATCATTACAGAATGGCTCTCTGGTGCTTCCCACTCCCTACCCTCTCCCTTCCTCTTTACCCAAACAAAATTCCCCTTTGCCTGCCTACTTCCACCTTCAGTCCACATTAGAGACCCAATTCAGAACCAGGTTTATCATCACTCACATATGTATGAAGTTTGCTTTTTTTTGCTGCAACACATTGAGTTCCCACAGTACTGTGCAAAAGTCTTAGCCACCCTAGCTATATATATATGTGCCCAAGACTTTTGTACAGTACTGTATGAGGTTTTAATAGAATGGTGCTATTCAAAGGCAGAAACTGAGATTAAAAAGGAAAATGACTTGTATTTACATGCTTGCTCCCTGGACTGTCAATGATGTTAGAGGTAAGTATTTTACAGAGAGTGGTAGGTGTGTGGAATGCCCTGCCAGAGTTCTGATAGAGGCAGACACATTAGGGGTATTTAAGAAACTTTTAGAGGCACATGGATGACAGAAACATGGAGGGATATGTAGGTGGGAATGATTAGATCAAATTTAGAGTAGATTAAAAGGTCGGCACAACATCATGGTCCTATACTGCCTTGTAATGTTCTACAGCAGGGATTTTGCTGCCATGGACCAATACCATTAAGCAAGGTGCCTGTGGACCCCAGGATCGCAGCCCCTGATCTACAGTATGCTCTATATTTCATTCATCTGCAGGTTATCACGTGTCTTGGCGATTGTGCACGGTCTATATGTTCCAGTGGAAACCATGTTGATGTGCTAAATTGAGGATAGTGCCAAAGGTTTCACTCCTTTGAACAACAGGCCAGCTGAAACAGAAAAAAAATGTGTATTTTGTTTCAACAAGAAATACATAAAAGGGAAAAAGGATAATGCTGTGAGCAATTGCTTAACAATATAATTACAATGCAGTAAACTATCTATTTGTCTGTTAACATGACAGTATAAATTACAATAGCGCAATATTTAATAACTGTGCAAACATTATACAAAGTCCTGACTAGCCATCTGTGAAGGTCAAGTACATGTTTAGAGTTTTACAAGATTAAACGTCACTGGCTTCACAGATTTGCATGACTGAATAATTCCAATTCCATTTTCATTATGCTGCCATTTCCAGGCCTTGCTTAGTCAACTGCCTGTGTGAGAATAATTGTGGCCACCTGAGCTCTCTCGCAGTCTCATAAACACGAGGGATTCAGCAGATGTTGGAAATCCCAACAACACACACAAAATGCTGACAGAACTCAGCAGGTGAGGCAGCATCTATGGAGGGCAATAAACTGTCAACATAATGGGCTGAGACCCTTCATCAGGATTGGAGAGAAAGGTGGAAGAAGTCAGAATAAGAGGGGGAGGGGTGTAGGGGAAGGAGTATAAGCTGGCAGGTGATTGGTGAGGAGGAAGCAGTGGGGGGGGGGGTGGTGAGAAACAGAGAGATGGTAGCTGGACAAGATAAAGGGCTGAAGAAGGAATCTGAAAGGAGAGGAGAGTGGACTATTGGAGAAAGGGTAAGAGGAAGGGCACCAGAGGGGGTGATAGGCAGGTAGAAAGAAGGGAAGGGGTAAGAGGGGAAACACAATGGGGAATTAAAAAAGAGAAAATGAGGATGGGGGAAGCAATTAACAGCAGTTAGCGAAATTGATGTTCATACCATCAGATGAAATATAAGGTATTGCTCCTCCAACTGAAAGTGGCCTCTTCATCGTAGTAGAGGCAGCCATGGATAGACATGTTGCAATGGGAATGGGAAGTATAATTGAAATAGGAAATTTTGTTTCTTTTCGAGAATGGATTGAAGGTGCTCAACCAGGTGAACCCCAATCTACATTGGGTCTCACTGATGTAGTGGAGGCCAATCTATGAACATCAGATGCATTGGGTCTCACTGATGTAGTGGAGGCCAATCTATGAACATCAGATACATTGGGTCTCACTGATGTAGTGGTGGTCAATCTATGAACATCAGATACATTGGGTCTCACTGATGTAGTGGAGGTCAATCTATGAACATCAGATACATTGGGTCTCACTGATGTAGTGGAGGCCAATCTATGAGCATCAGATACAATAGATGACCTACCAGATTCACAGATCAAAGATGCTTTAAGACTTTCAGTTTTCTTTATGGGTAATGCTCTCCCTGGGATTAAATGGGCAGGAGTTCAAATCTGACATTGAGGACTTGAGCAAGGAATCTAGTTTGCTGGTCCTGCACAGTACTGAGGAGGCACTGTAAAACAGGGGATTAAACTTAGTCCACTCCTGCACTTGACACAAGTAATTGTGCAGATGTTGGAAAATCTTGAGTAATGCATATAAAGTGCTGCAGGAACTCCAGACATCCAGCAGCACCTACGGGAGAAATGAGCAGTCAAAATTTCAAATCGAGACCCTTCATCATGACTCATCAACGTTTAGGATGTTGACCTTCATGAATTAGGACATTGAATTTAGGAACATTGGCTTGGATGCCATACATCAGTCAAGAGAAGAGGCAAAACTCATTCCACCTACACTGCCTCAGGCGGATCTTACCTATCTCCAGGCAGGACAGAATCACCAACATAACGGTTCTGCAATGGGCTGACACCTCCAGCATCCATGCACTACTCAGTCACAGATGCCTCAGATGATTGGGCCATGTCAGATGAACCATGACACATTCCCAAGGACATGCTGCATGGCGAGCTGAGTGAGGGTTTCTGCCCATGAGGAAGACTACGCCACTGCTACCGGGGTGTCTGCAAGAGTGACATGAAGCTGGCAGGCTTCGATCTCAACATGTGGGAGGAAACATCCGAAGACCGGACAGTATGGAGGGCCGCAGTTAAAAGTGATGTACAACATGTTGAGTTAGCAAGGACCAACATGCTCATCAACAAGAGAGTCAGAAGAAAAGTCAGAGATACATCACCCAGAGCACCTTCCTCCTTCACCAGTAGCCATTGTGAAAGAGACTGTCATTCTGGAGTGGAGCTGTAGAGCCACTCTAGAAAGTGCAAAAATCCCAAGTCTACAACCCCAGGAACTATCAGAAAAAGGGTCACACCATTGTCTCTCGAGACGTACGGATGCCAATGATAACTGTATGCTGCAGTTACCTATATATGAGTTGTGGTAGACTACACTTAGAGTATTGTGCACAGTTTTGGTCAGCTAGTTATAAGAAAGATAGTTGTGCAGGGGAGTAGAGATACATCTCTACCAAAGGAGTTGTAAGGCCCTTCTTCTTTCTGCTAGCGTGCAGGTCACCATTGGACAAGGTGTAGCACCTGCTGAGACCCCCTGATCAGGGTCACTTGAAGCCATGGGAGCAGGTGGTGGATGGTCGTATAAGCAGCTGGTGCATGTCACAAGTCCTGGTTATGCGACCACTGACACCAAGCAGACAATCTCTGAAAATTATAGATAGTGGCTGAGGTCACCTATTTTGTAAAGACACAGCCCCAAAGAAGGCAATGGCAAATCACTTTGGTAGAAAAATTTGCCAAGAACAATCATGGTCATGGGTAGTGAAATAAAAAAAATAAGAATAATAGCATGAAGGGTGTCTTTCCCCCCTCCCCACCCCCCGGCAACAATCAGATTAAAGACAAATGGTTTGCTCACATCATGTGACATGGCACATAATGATGATGATGATTGTGAAGCTGGAGATGGCGCAGAAGAGATTTACAAAGATGATACCTAGACAAGAGGGTCTAAATTACAGGGGGAGGTTGGCCTCGCTGAATCCTTATTCCTTGTAATATAGAAGATTGAGAGTTGACCTTATAGAAGCTTATAAAATGATGAGGGATATGGATAGGGTGGACAGTCTTTTCCCCACAATTGGGGTGTCTAAAGCTAGAGGGCATAGATTCAAGACAAAAAGAGAGAGAGTTAAAAGAGATCCAAAAGGTAACTTCTTACACAGAGGGTAGAGAGCACCTGGAATAAGCTGCCAGAGGTAGTGATCAAGGTGGACACGAATGCATCTTTTAAGAGGCATTTGGATAGGTATGTGGAGGAAAGAGGTAGGAGAGTTATGAACCAAACACAGGCAACTGGGTCTATAGGGATAATGATGTGGCTGTTACTAGTTGGATAGAAGAACCTGTTTCAGTGCTGTATTACACTATGAATCTATCATTCTAGTTGTTCTCTGATAGCCACTCTATCATTCAGTGCCATCATGGGTAATTGCTCACACAATGTCTTCCATTATCCCCATCAGCATCATAAAACTGTGTGCTTATTCCCCTGCTCTACTCACTTTACACTTATAACTGTGTGGCTAAGCATAGCTCCTATCCCATATTCAAGTTTGCCGATGATGCCACTGCTGTAGGTCATATCAAAGGTAGTGACAAATCAGCATTTAGGAGGGAGTTTGAAAGTCTGGAAGATAGGTGCCACAAAGCAATGTCTTGCTCAATATCAATAAGACCAAAGAGCTGGTTATTGCCTTCAGAAGAAGGAAACTGGAGGTCCACGAGCCAGACATCACTGGGGGATCAGAGCTGGAGAGGGTTAGCAACATTAAATTCTTTGGTGTGATCATTTCAGAGAATCTATCCTGGATCTTGCATGTAGGTGCAATAATGAAGAAAGCATGGCAGCACCTTTACATCCATAGGAGTTTGTGAAGATTCACATGACATTTAACCTTCTATAACTTCTATAGACATGTGGTGGAGAGTATATTGACCGGCTGCATCACAGATTGGTATAGAACACCAATGCCCCTGAATGTAAAATGCTACAAAAAGTAGTGAATATGGCCCAGTCTATCATGAGTAAAGCCCTACCCACCATTGAGCAGATCTACACAGAGTATTGTTACAGGAAAGCAGCATCCATTATCATGGATACCCACCACCCAGGTAACGCTCTCTTCTCACTAATGCCATCAGGAAGAAGGTATAGGAGCCCCAGGTCTCACACCAACTGGTTCAGGAACAGTTATTACCCCTCAACCATCAGGTTCTTGAACCAGTGGAGATAACTTCACTCAAGTTAACTGGCCCCATCACTGAACTGTTCCTACAACCTATGGACTCACTTTCAATGATTCTTTATCTCATGTTCTCGATATTTATTGCTTATTTGTTATTATTATTTTTTGAATTTACACACTGGTTGTCCACACTGTAGGTGCAGTCTTTCATTGATTCTATTATGGTTATTTGATTTATTGAGTGTGCTTGCAAGAAAAATGAATCTCAGGGTTGTATACAGTGATATACAGTTCATACTTTGGTAATAAATTTACTTTGAACTTTGAACTGTGAACTTTGCTAACTCAGTTTTCTTTTCCTGCATTCATCCCTTGATTCCATGCTTACTGCTTTTGTTTCAAGTGTTGGTACTTAAGCACTAATAATTCTAGCAGATGGCTTGTTCAGAGTGAAAATCAGAATCAGGTTTAATATCACTGGCATATGTCATGAAATATGTTGTTTTGCAGCTGCAGTACATTGCAATATTGCAATACATAATAAAATCTATAAATAACAGAAAGAATTTAAGGTAGCCTCTGGCAACTAAGTCCAGCTCCTGGCCTTCATGTGTGGCTTACTTACTCAAACTGGTAAACTCAGCCTGGCAGAACCATTTCTACTGACAGGAAAAGGTGCAAAGGCAGCGCCTGGCACCTTAAAGTCAGCCAGTTAGGGCAATCGGGCTCGTCGCCCATGGTTGGCAGCTCATCTGGAAGAAAGAAAACACTGATGGCAAACCTCCACTGTTTTGAAGATAAATCCACTCATGGGGAAGGCTTTGGGAGTAAATCCTGAGGAAGAATCTGGAGCTGGAGTTCCTAAGGCAGTCCTATGATGAGATCAATGATGATTGGCAATCCTGTGACCCTTCTGGTGCCAAACTGTATTGGTCTCTGCCATTCCTTTGGAAAGGGGAAACCTGCAATGTGCACAACAGCTTATATTTCATACCGTCCAGGCTTGCATACCACGTAGACATCTGGGATGCAGCATCTATGGTCGACCCTGACAAATAGAGGGCTTCAATATAAAAACAAGTTAAATTAAATACATTGTACAAAAAAGAACGCAATAAAAAAGAAACAAAAATAGTGGTGGTGTACATGGTTCCATTGTCTACTCTTTCCGGCAGGGAAGAAACTGTTCCTAAAACATTGAGTGTGTGCCTTCAGGCTCCTGCTGACCATCCTCCTGATGGTAGCAATGAGAAGAGGGCAGGTCCTGTGTAATGTGGTCCTTAATTATTGATGCTGCCTTTTTCAGACATCTCCATGTCCTCAGTGCTGGGGAGGCCAGTGCCCATGATGGAGCTGGCGGAGTCTGCAACTTTCTGTGGCTTTTTCAGATCCTGTGCAGATGTCCCTTCATACCTGACGGTGATGCATCCCATTAGAAAGCTCTCCACAGTACAGCCATAGAAATTTGTGAGAGTCTTTGGTGACGTACCAAATCTCCTCAAACACCTAATGAAATGTTGATGCTGTAGTGCGGTCTTTGTAATTGTTCATTCGATCATAGCTTGAATCCTCTTCCCTCCCATCCAGTCCCAGGAACATGGCGAACGATTCATAATTCCAGGCTCTGTGAGTCTTTTCTAATACTTCGTGCACCACTGAAGTAAGCCTCACTGGTCTATAACTCCTTACTCTCTTTCATGAACAAAGTAATAACATTTGCCACCCTCCAATTATCTGGTGCCACTTCTAAAGACAAGAAGGATGCAAAGATTATTGTCAAAGGCACAGTGATCTCTTTCCTTGCTTCCCATAGTAACCTGGATGCCAGGGGTAGTTTTCTAAACAGAGTGTGACTGGTGTGTGTTTACCACCTTGCCAAGGGTAGTGGTGGATGCAGATACATTGGGGATATTTAAGAAACATAAAGGTACGTGGATGATGGAAAAATTGAGGCTATGATGAAAGGAATTCTTAGATTGAGCTTAGAGTAGGTTAAAAGGTCAGCTCAGAACTGTGGACCAAAGAGCCTGTACTGTGCTGCAATGTTCTGTGTTCTATTTTCTCTCTCTTGTGCTCACCAGCTCCTCGTGCATTTGAGACAGGGGATTCCAGTTGAAAGCTCCCCTTGTCACTGTTGCCACTCACCAAACGATGCAGTACTTGGAGTTGGAGAGAAAGGCTTTCCTCTAGAAAAATAATATCTGTTAGTCATTGAACGTAGAAGGGACAATGTCCACCAGGAGCCACTCAAGCTTTTGTGGATGGGCACCTGTATCTCCTGGCAAGAAAGTCCAGGATAACCTAGGAGTTCCCATTCCATCACTGTGTCCGTCCACCTTCCCAGCCATTAAGTGCTAGCTCACTTCATCCTCTTATACAGTACAGTGCAAAAGTCTTAGGTACACTTAAGTAGTCAGAATGCCTAAGACTTTTGCACAGTACTGTATTTGTCAACGTGAAGTGGAGAACATGTTTGTAAATCTGGCAGGAGCAAAGGATGTTGGGAATGGTGAGGGTGGAGTACCACGGGAGGGGTGTAGGACAAGTGGCAGAGAAGGAGAGTCAGGGGCAGTGGGATGGCGAGGATGCAGACACACCCAACCCTGAGACACCGAGCAAGGACATTTGATTCCAAACAACTGGTTTATTGATCATTACAGAATATCTCTCTGGTGCTTCACACTTCCTCCCATCTCCTTTTCCCTTTTCCCAACCATAATTCCCCTCTCCCAGCCTCCTTCCTACTCTCAGTCCACAATAGAGACCCATATCAGAAACAGGTTTATCATCACTCATGTATGTCATGAAACTTGTTTTTTTTGTGGCATCAGTACAGTGCAATGTATAAAATTACTACAGTAATGTGCAAAAGTTCTAGACACTCCAGCTATACATATGTGCCTAAGAATTGTATGTTGTAATTTTTTTCATGGCAGCAGTGCAGTGTAATGCATAAAATTACTATAATATTGTACAAAAGTCTTTATATGAGTGCGTAAAACTTTTGTACGGAACTCTATGTTGTGCTGTATGTTGTCTGGTACCATTTCTATGATGTTATCACTGTGGATGAACCCACAACAGTGTAATACTGAATGGGGACATTCATCAGTGTTTTGCACATATAAGATTTTTCAACATGACAATGTGACAATGCAGTGAAAATCCTTTGCTACCTACAAGCTTTCAAATAGCTGTTCAAGAATTCAGCTGGCAATCAATTTAAAGGTAAGTCCTGATGGACATTAAGTGCCTTGGCAGGCCTTCACTTGTTTCGCTTCAGGCTACAGTGTATATTTGCCACAAGTAGCCATGTCTGTGAAATACTCCACCAGATGTAAGACTCTCATAGTATTTCATCACATCTATACCCTGTTTAGTTATGCCTATGAACTTGAACCTATTGCAAAGAACGGGGTGAACCCAATCGCAGGACACTGGCACAGAGATTGAGTTAGGATGCAGACGTGGGTGTGAGCATGGCTGGAGCTGAACGGTGAACAGACAGGAGGCAGGCAGAACTTATCTTGACACGGAGCGCAGAAAGGCAAGCAGTAGACAATACTTCTCTTGACATGGAGAGACGGAATTACACAGGTAAAACTCGGAACTGAAATAAACTTAGAATGCTTATCTTGACACGGAGAGACAGAGTTACACAGGTAATTCTCGGTACTGAAGTAAAACTTAGAATACACAATCCTAAGCAGCCGGGAACGTTAATTACCACACTGGCTAAAACAACGATCTGGCGATGAGTGGATGCAAAGCTGGGTTTTTTATGCTGCAGGTCTTGATGAGAACCAGGTGTGCTGCCATCAAAGGGAATTAGGAGAGAATGGGGAATTAACGGTCTGGACCGTGACAGTACCCCCCACTCAACGGGAACCTCTAGGCAAACCACCAGGCTTCCCAGATTGTCAACGACCTGGGCGGGTGGAGGGGGTTCAGCAGGGAGGCACAACGGACTGACAGACACAAGTTTCAGCTGGGAGACATGGAACATGGGATGAATGCGCGTGGATCTAGGTAGCTTGAGTCTTATGCTGTCGTCTTTTGCGTTCTGGACTTGCTTCTCTTTTACGCCTTTTTTAATCACAGGAGATGGTTGATTTCTTGATACTAGTGCTGGAGATTTTCCTGCCTTTATATCAGTTGTTGGTTTCTTCTCTGTTGAAGTCAATGAATGCTTTTCTTGCTCAGTTACAGGCAAATGCTCAGGACCGCTTACTTTCTTAGCTGCACAAGTGGTTGGTTTGTTCTGGCCACTTACATCACTGGTCAGGTTTCCTGCTTTACCTTCAACCTTCGTACTCTTTTCTTGCGATTGTGTTGGACTTTCCCGCTTGCGCTTGAACTGGTATGGCTTCCACAGGTTCATCCACTATGACCGATTTCTCCTCCAATTTGTCTTCATGATCTGTTTTAGGCTTGGATACAACAGCTGACAACTTGATCTCTTTTTCTTCTAATTTCTCATTACAGCGCAGATCTGGCATTTTATCCGTAGAACATGACTGAATTGCGAACTAGGAACCAAGAACTAAGAACATGAAGTAAGAGGAATAGACAGAGTGGACAGCCAGCGCCTCTTCCCCAGGGCACCACTGCTCAGTACAAGAGGACATGGCTTTAAGGTAAGGGGAGGGAAGTTCAAAGGGGATATTAGAGGAAGGTTTTTTACTCAGAGAGTGGTTGGTGTGTGGAATGCACTGCCTGAGTCAGTGGTGGAGGCAGATACACTAGTGAAATTTAAGAGACTACTAGACAGGTATATGGAGGGATTTAAGGTGGGGGGTGGGGTATATGAGATGCAGGGTTTAAGGGTTGGCACGACATTGTGGGCCGAAGGACCTGTACTGTGCTGTACTATTCTATGTTCTATGTTGTTTCGAAATTATCCTCTTCAGATCCTTTCTCACCGCCATGTTTTCTAGACGGGACAGGCTATACAGCCGACCGGTGGGTAATGAGGCTCCGTGGAGAAGGTAAGAGGAATGGCAGAACGAGCTCCAGCTAACTACCTTCCCGGTGGACCAGTCGATGTGGGGGTTATGACAGCTTAGCCACAGGTGGCCGACAACTAAAGGGGCCTGAGGAGAGGAGATTAGATTGAACCGTATCTGTTCCCGATGATTTCCGGAGAGAAGGAGAAGCAGGGTTTCCTTGCAGTGCGTGACACGGGCCAGGAATCTTCCATCTACTGCCTTGACATCCAAGGGGGTACACAGAGGCTCAGGAGAAATACCAGCTTGGAGGGCTAGGTTTTCATCCAGGAAGTTTCCCTCTGTGCCGGAGTCCACTAGAGCTAGCAGAGGCAGGGATTGTTGATTATGATACAGAGTGGCTCAAAGCTGCATTCGGGGTCAGGGGTCGAAAGGGAAGGTTGGACGAATGGGACGGGTGGCAAGGGAGTGGTTGGACTGACCACATTAGACATTTGCCCGCTCTTATTCTTTGGAGACGTTCAGTGGGAGGAAGCCGCCCCAGATGCATGGTTTCCTCTCCCGGGGCAGTTGAAGTGGGAGGGCTGAGAGCTGCTCAGGGTGCAGAAGGGGGAGAGAGGCTTGTTCTGGCAAAGGGCTGTAAAGAGAGCTGAGTGGTGTCCAAAGTTGTCTCTCTACGGTGCTCCTGGAGGCAATTGTCCAACCTGGTGGCCAGGGAGATCAGGGAATCCAGGCTGCCGGAATCATTTCTCACCACCAACTCATCCTTCATCAGGCCGTTATGTCCATCCTGAAATACCCCTGGAGCGACTCATCGTTCCACTCCGAGTTGGCTGCTAAAGTCCGGAACTCCACGGAATAGTCAGCAACACTGCGGGAGTCCTGGCAGAGAGTGAGCAGGTGCTTAGTGGCGTCTCTACCTCGGACTGGCTGATCGAAGACCTTTCACATTTCTGAAATGAAACTGGCGAAAGAGGAGTAGATATCAGGTTGGTTGTCCCAAACTGCTGTGGCCCATGCTGATGCGTTTCCCCTTAACAAACCAATGACATAAGCAACTTCAGACTTATCTGTGAAGTAGGTCGACGGCTGCTGCTCAAACACCAGAGAGCACTGAAGGAGGAAACCCCGGCATTTCCCCATGTCTCCAGCGTAGTGCTCCGGCTTTGGTACATGAGGCTTCCTGGGCTGGCTAGGCTGGCTCGGTGGGGTTCCCGGTGTGGGTCGAGTAATATGAGTGGCGACACGGTCCACCTGGTTACCGATCTGTGTGACCTGAGCAGACAGGGAACGGAAGTTCTCCGTGACCTCTCGGAGGAGTTGGTCGTGCTGTCCCAGTAGGGAACTCTGGCTGGCAAGGGCTTGTCGAAGGGTATTTGTGTCCACTGGGTCCACAGTGGCCAGATCATTCTATTGCAAAGAATGGGGCGAACCCAAACGCCTGACACTGGCATGGAGATTGAGTTAGGCTGCAGACGAGGGTGTGGGAGTGGCTGGAGCTGAACGGTGAACAGGAGGGTGAACAGAAAAGCAGCAGGCAGGCAGAACTTATCTTGACACAGGGCATTGATGGCACTGAACGGCAAACAGGAGACAGGCGGCAAGCAAAACTTATCTTGACACGGAGCGTAGAAAGGCAAGCAGTAGACAATACTTCTCTTGACATGGAGAGACAGAGTTACACAGATAATCCTCGGTACTGAAGTAAACTTAGAATACTTATGTTGACACGGAGAGACAGAGTTACACAGGTAATCCTCGGTACTGAAGTAAAACTTAGAATACACAATCCTAAGCAGCCGGGAACGTTAATTACCACACTGGCTAAAACAATGATCTGGCGATGAGTGGATGCAAAACCGGGGTTTTTAAGCTGCAGGTCTTGATGAGAACTAGGTGTGCCGCCATCAAAGGGAATTAGGAGAAAATGGGGAATTAACAATCGGGACCGCGGCAGAACTTGATGAATAAACTTCAACTTGAATCCTTTACTACCTACCTTCAAGCCTTAAAACAAACTCTCTGTATAATGTTGGCTCAGGACTCTCTCATTTCCTGTCACATCCCAGTGACATGCAGCTTGGTATGTTAATTGATCACAGCATGTGCAAATAGGATTGGATGAAGAATAAAATAGGTTTTTAATAGGATTGCTGTGGTACCATAGATCGGGTGGTTGTCATGGACCAAAAGGCCGATTTCTGTGTTGTTTCTCTCTGTGACACAATGAACCTAAATCCACTCGCAGTTAAGGCTTATTTCTCTTTAAAGCATTGCTGTCAATGGAGCAGGAGTTCTCAGTCTGGCATTGTTCCTGGTGCAGCTTGTGTTTAAGACTCTTTCGGCATGCTAACCTATAGTTGACAGCAGCGAAGAGATGAAGAGATGTTGGAGCAGGCACCATCATCTGATCATTAGCCTCATGTGAATGGATTCTTAATTCATTTTGTCTGACAGCACTCTGGATTTCACTTCAACACAAGCATTAACCCTTTGACTTTGATTTCTTGCTTGAAATGCATTCAGTGGCCACTTTATTTGCTACCTCCTGTACCTAATAAAGCGACCACAGAGGGTGGGTTTGTGATCTGCTTCTGCTGAAGCCCATCCACTTCAAAGTTCAATGTGTTGTGCATTCGGAGATGCTCTTCTGCACAGAACTGTTGTAACGTGTGGTTATTTGAGTTACTGTCAACTTCCTTTCAGCTTAAACTGGTCTGGTCTTTCTCCTCTGATCTCTCTCCTTTACAAGATGTTTCAACCAAAGAACCTCCGCTCACTGGATGTCTTCTTTTTTTTTGCACCATTCTCTATAAAGAAAATAGAGACTGTTGTGTGTGAAAATTCCAGGAGATCAGTGGTTCTTGAGATACTCAATCCTCCCTATCTGGCACAAACAATCATTCTAAAGTAATCTAGGTCACATTTCTTCCCTATTCTGGTGTTTGGTCTGAACAACAACTAAACCTGTTGCTGATATCCGGATGTTTTCATGTATGACGTTGCTGCCACATGATTTTCTGATTAAATATTTGCCTTATTGAGCAGGTATACAGATCTAACTAATAAAGTGGCCACTGAGTGTATTAAAGAGGGTAATTGTTAGCAAGATAAGGTACAGGTGCTCTCTGGGTTATGTATTACCCAATTTTACACAAATTCTTTCATACATTTTTAAAGCATTTTTCAAGATATTAATAATAATAATGAGATTCACAAGAGATTCTGCAGGTGCTGGAAATCTGGACCAACACACACAGAATGCTGGAGCAATCAGAAGCACAATCAAAATCAGGTTCAATATCACTGGCAAATGTTATTAAATTTGTTCTTTTAATAGCAGGAGTATCTTTCAACACATTTTTATAAAAATATAAATTACAAAAATAAATGTACACATATAAAATTAAATTAAATAAATTGACATTTTGTGTCAAGACCCTTCATCAGTGATAATAACAAAATATTTATCAGTGATATTATTAAACAAAACATTTCAGAATTAGAATCAGGTTTAATATCACCAGCATATGTCATGAAATTTGTTGTCTTTGCAGCAGCAGTACAATGCAATACATGATAATAGAGAAAAACCCTGTGCATTACGGTCAGTATGTAAGTTGAGGACCTCCGTCGGTCAATGTTGACCATGGATATTGCGTCCTAGCTGACTAGATATGTAAGCCTGGGTAGTACGATATGGAGAGCAAGCTGTTGTCCGTTTAGCGGTCTCGCCCTCTCCACGCATCTGATGAACCCAAAGGAACGGCAGAGACCAATACAGTTTGGTACCGGCAGCATCGCGTGAGTACCCAGTCAGCATTGAACTCAATGTAGGACTGCCTTAGGGACTCCAGCTCTGGAACTTTCCCTTGGAGCTTACTCTCCTCGGTAGAGATCGTAAAGAGCATCAAATTTCTTGATGTTCACCTGATGGAGAATCTCACCTGGTCCCTCAACACCAGCTCCATAACAAAGAAAGCCCAGCAGCGTCTCTACTTTTTGCGAAGGCTGAGGAAAGTCCATCTCCCACCCACCATCCTCATCACATTCTACAGTAGTTGTATTGGGAGCATCCTGAGCAGCTGCATCACTGCCTGGTTCAGAAATTGCTCCATCTCGGATCGCAAGACCCTGCAGTGGATAGTGAGGTCAGCTGAGATGATCACCGGGGTCTCTCTTCCCACCATCACGGACATTTACACTACACGCTGCATCCTCAAAGGAAACATCATTATGAAGGACCCCATGCACCCTTCATACAATCTCTTCTCCCTCCTGCTGTCTGGGAAAAGGCTCCAAAGCATTCGGTCTCTCACGACCAGACTATATAACAGTTTCTTCCCTCAAGCTATCAGACTCCTCAATACCCGAAGCCTGGACTGACACCTTGTCCTACTGTCCTGTTTATTATTTATTGTAATGCCTGCACTGTTTTTGTGCACTTTATGCAGTCCAGTGTAGGTCTGTAGTCTAGTATAGCTTTCTCTGTGTTTTTTTTTTTATTACGTAGTTCAGTCTAGTTTTTTGTACTGTGTCATGTAAACCATGGTCCTGAAAAACGTTGTCTCATTTTTACTATGTGCTGTACCAGAAGTTATGGTCGAAATGACAATAAAGTTGACTTGACTTGACTCGAAGCCTTTCCCATGAGTGGGTGTAGCCACAAGATATCACAGGTTTAAAATCAGAGTACACACAAAATGCTGGTGGAACACAGCAGGCCAGGCAGCATCTATAAGGAGAAGCACTGTCGACTTTTTGGGCTGAGACCCTTCGTCAGGACACTAAAATCAGAGTTTTCCTTCTGCTAGATGAATTGCCAATCGCAGCTGATGAGCCCCATCTGCCCAAAGCAACTGGTTTTAAGATGCCAGTAATCCAGCTTTGCCCTTTCTCCTGTCAGTAGAAACAGTTTCGCCGCGTTTTGTACCTAAGCCACACGTGATGGCCTGGAGCTGGACTTGGTTGTCAGAGGCTACTTGAGGCAGACGCCACTAGGAGCATTTAATAGGTAATGGGAGCTTGTTCCATTCCCACCCTGGCTATAACAACCTTAAGTTAAATAAATAGTGCAAAAATAAAAATCTAAAAAAGTAGTGAGGTAGTGTGCATGGGTTCAAAATCCATTTAGAAATCGTATGGCAGAGGGAAAGAAGCTGTTCCTGTATGGCTGAGTATGTGCCTTTAGGCTTCTGTACCTCCTTCCTGATGATAACAATGAGAAGAGGACTTGTACTGGATGATGGGGGTCCTTAGTAATGGATGCTTCTTTTAGAGGCTTTGCTCCTATTGCCATTTATTAATACTTATTAATAGATATTTAATTATTAATTTGTATTAATTAGTTTTAAATGCATATTACTTATTTAATTATTTATTAATCGAACGCAGAGCAGTACAGCAGTGGACAGTCCCATTGGCCCATGATGTTGTGGCAAATTAATGTAATTAGCAAATCTTTCTGCCTGCACACGGTCCATGTCCCTCCATTCTCTGCACATTTATGTGCTTATCCAATAGCATTTTGAAAGCTTCTGTGGCATCCACCTCCACCAGCACCCCTGGTTGCACATTCCAGGAACACACCCGTCCCTGCAATAAAGCCTGTGAACTTTCCACCTTTCACCTTAAGTGCATTTTCTCTCCTGCCAGCCGCTTCAACCCTGTGTACTTCACTTGTTTAAAGAAGAATGGTGCTATGGCGAATATCTTGCACAAAGTGAAATTTTTCATAAGTACACACGGAATGATGCAACGTAGATCCTGCCTGAGCAGCAGTTTGTGTTTGTTGCTCTGGATTTCCAGCACCTGCAGAATCTCTTGTGGCTATTAGGAGTCTTTTTTTTTTTTGTTTGCAGACAGTCGTTGATATCTGGAATGTACTGCCAGAGGAGCTGCAGCAATCAGATGCAATCTATTGTGCTTGAGTGGTGTTTAGACATTCATGTCAACAGACACAGTACAGAAAGATATGGTACTAATGTGGACAATTTGGATGAATGCGGACGGGTAAAAAATGCTGACATAGATATGATGAGCCGAGGGGCTGTTTCTCTGACTCTGAAGCATGTCTTATGAGGATAGTTTGAGCTAAGGTTTTTCTCTTTGGAGTGATAGAGGATGAGGGGTGACTTGACAGAGGTGTACAAGATGCTAAGAGGTATAGTTTGAGTGGATGACCAGAAACTTTTTCACAGGGCAGAAATAGCTAACATAAAAGAGCAGAATTTTTAAGTAATTGGAAGGAAGTAAGCGAGGGGTGTCAGAGATGGGGTTGCATGGTAGCAGGGTGGTTAGCACTACACTTTACAGTACAGCTGACCTGGGTTCAATTCCTGCTGCTGCCTATAAGGAGGTTGTACGCTCTGTCCGTGACTGCGTGGTTTTCCTCTGGGTGCTCAGGTTTTCTCCCACAGTCAAAGACGTACCAGTTTGTAGGTTAATTGGTCATTGTAAATTGTCTAGTGATTAGGCTACAATTAAATTAGCAGACTATTCTGCACTGTATCTCAATAAAATAAAATAAAAAATGAATTTTTTACACACAGAGAATGGTGGGTATGTGGAACATACTGCTGGGGATGGGTGTAGAGGGAGATACCTTAGGGAGGTTTAAGAGACTGTTAGATGTAAGAATAATGGAGGACTATTTGGGAGGGAAGGTTAGATTGATCTTGAAGTATGTTAAAAGGTCAACACAACATTGTGGGTCAAAGAGCCTATACTGTGCTGTAATGATCTATGTTCAATAAATTACTAGGAAATGAACAGGGAATAGAAGTGATGCGATTGCTCCCAGAGACAGCATAAACTAAGTGTTTCAAATAGTCCTCCTTCGATTTGGTAAAAAAAAATATGATGCAAAAAAAATCCACCTACTGTTGGAATTGATCAGGAATCTAAATGAGAACTTAGAAAACCAGCCATTAAACTAATTCAACAACAATATATCTTCTCTCAACATTTATTGTTAACAAAAAGTTTTATCAATATAAAATATATATTGAAAAAGATTTTCTAGATATGCCTTTGGGTGTATTTTCCTTAGGTTTTATGAGTTAGATGTGAAAAATTCATGCTTTATATTCAACTATTCCTGCTGCTATTCAATTACTTTCACTGGCCTTTCATGCTGTATGTTCCTCTCATAACAGCTCTCTCTTCATCTTCTTCACATATTTTCTTCTAACATAGGAGTCCATCTAGTCAATTGTCAAAAAAAAGCTTGTCCTCTAGTTATTCCGAATAGGAACTGTGTTGGTGGCTTCTGGATGGTTGGTGTGGGGTCAATGAGACAATGGGCCTGCTTCCATGTTATGTCACTCTCTGACTGTATCCTTTGTTATAATGTAGGAAAGTCAGCAGCCAATTTGCAAACACAAGCTTCATGATTATGGTTATGGTTATGACCAGATCATATAATTTATCAATATACACAAAATGCTAGAATTCAGCAGGTCAGGTAGCATCTACAGAAATGAATAAACAGTCAACGTTTTGGACTGAGTCCCTTCATCAAGACTGGCCAGTGTTGAGACTGGAGTTGAAGACCTAGAGTTCAGGGTCACGTTATAGGCGAGCCCGAAGCTTGGGGTCCTCATCCAGGGTCTGCATTCCCGCATTCATCATCGCTGGGGAGTCCTGGGGGGTGGGGGGGGGGGTTAATAGAAGCCATTCAATGCCAAAGGTTAATCAGAACTCGAGGCATGATTGATGGAGTCCTGCACCTGCGGGCCTGTGAGTTTACTAGAGAAATCGAAGCCTAGTCTCTGCAAATCTGAGTCTACTGGGGGCCGGAAGCTGAAGGTGATCTGTCTTGGCATTGGAGGACTGTGAGTGGATGAACGGTAGGGAGGAATGGGGCTTCTTTTGCTGTTGTGGTTTTGTTACATGTTGTGCACTTTGTTGCTGTGCCGAGCCTGGTGGGCATTCTATGTTGGTGCCTGAATGTGCGGTGTCACTCACAGTTCCCCCACCCCCAGCATGTCCTTGGGTAGCTATGTTGGTTGTTAACACAAGTGCCACATTTCACTGTATGTTTTGATGAATATATAAATTAATCTGAATCTGAATCTAAATCCGTGCACATCACAGCTGCATTTTGTTGGTGGTTGTGTTCTCTGGCATCTGGCGTCCTTATTTCCTTGGTAGTGGTGGGGATGGTGCACGTGTGCCTCTGTCTACATCAACAGAGCTAGGTTTGAGAGGATTGAGAGCTTCAAGTTCTGAGGAGTGAGTACCATCAATAGTATGGTACTGCTACAACTGTGTAGATGAAAAGGCCAAGACTTACTTGCGCCTCTACTTTCTCGGCAGCTAAAGAAATTTGGCATGATCCTAGTGAGCCTTACTAATGTTGATCGATGCTCCATAGAAAGCATCCTGTCTAGGTGTAAATGCCTTGGTATGTTGCCACAAGAAACTTCAAGAAGTTGTGGGTGCATCTCAGCACATGATGGCTATCAGCCCCCCCCTCCCCACCCTGTGGAATCTGGATGCACATTGTGCAGCCTCAGTAAAGGAGTTAGCATAATCAAAGCCACCACCCACCCTGGACACTTGCTCTTCTCCCCTATTTGCACTGCACAGAAGACACGATTGCCTGAAAGCAGGTACCACCGTGTTCAAGAACAGCTTCTACCACTCTGCTATAAGACTATTGAAAGGTTCCCTGGTATGATAAGGTGATCTCTTGACCACAAAGTCTACCTCATTGTGATCTTGCACTTGATGTTTTTTACCTCCATTGCACTTTCTCTGCAGTTGGTACACCTTTTCTGCATCTTGTTATTGTTTATCTTCTTCTGCCTCAATGTTTGGTGTACTGATTTGACCTGAACAAACAGGATGCAAGACAAGCTTTTCACTGTATTTTAATTAATTAATTAATTATCAATTAATTATTTTACTTAATTGTACATGTGACAATTAATAAACCAGTTCTAATTCTATTTCCAAGCCTTGCAGTATTGAGTTTATCACTGCACTTTACTGTGGCTTCTTGGCATAACTCTGCAGTCCAAGTGAATACTTTCTTTAGCTTATAACTGTGAATGTTAGGCTGTGTCTGGTCTAGATCACATGTCCACGTGAGCAGGATGCATGTGGGCCAGTCAGCTGGCAATTCCAGAGTTCTTGCCCAGAGTTCGGGTTCCTGTTATTAGCTAGTCCAAGGGACCGGTACCAAAGATCAGAGGCCAAAAGTCAATCAGAAGTCCAGAAATCAAAGCCTGCTAGCTGAAGCCTTGAGGCTGGAGACTGGAGTCCTAGGCTAGACTTAAAAAGCTGTCCATCTGTGTGGGTGAGTGGGAGGGAGGAATGGAGCTTGCTTTGCTGTTGTTGTTTTGTTGCTTATTGTGTTGTGTGTTGTTCTGCTGAGCATTGTGGGCAAGCTACGTTGGCACCAGAATGTGTGGCGACAATTGTGTGCTGCCCCCAGCACATCCTTAGGTGTGTTGTTTGTTAACACAAACGGCATACTTCACTATATGTTTCCATGTATATCTGATGAATAAATCT
The DNA here is from genome assembly GCF_048418815.1 of Hemitrygon akajei. Lineage (NCBI taxonomy): Eukaryota > Metazoa > Chordata > Chondrichthyes > Myliobatiformes > Dasyatidae > Hemitrygon > Hemitrygon akajei. Next base: position 33,954,516 of record NC_133138.1, on the reverse strand, counting down.
GAATGTCAATGGTTCCATTTAATATCATGGAATGTACAGAGTATACTACATAAATTCCTTCCTCTTCACAGACATCCACAAAAACAGAAGATAACCCCAAAGAGTGAATGACAGAAAAATGTTAGTACCCCAAAGTCCCTTCCCCACCTCCTCTACGTACAGGACCTGCGAATGTTCAGATTGAGGGACCCTCCTGCAAAGCATTAGCTCTCCTCACTCCCCCATCTACTTCAGCGGGAAGCATCAGTGCCCACCACCCACCAAGCAGCAATAACCACAGGCTCTCTCTCTCTCTCACTAACAAGGGACAGAGAGGTATCAGCCTTTCTACATCAACAGCAGTGACTAACAAAACAAAGAAGTTTCTCCAACTGAAGAGAGAGAGATTGTTTGCTATCAGAGGCCTCTGATAGCCACATCTGCTGTCGTGACGTTCTGTTCTCCCGCAGCACTTCAGTTGGTGACACTGGCATGGAATTGGTTTGTACACATGGCCACAGGGCCACAGGGCTACAACCTGAAGGCTAGTATCTCCCAGGCTGCATCCTGCGGTTATAGAGAAATGGTCGGTTGGTGAGCTCTGGGAGTGGGAACCACCACCATAAAGAACTGTAGTTTGAATGCACCTGTAGATCACGGACTTTGACAGAACCCCATCCATCTGAAATCTGTCTATGTACAGGACCTGTGAATGTTCAGACTGAGGGACCAAGTTTATTATGATAAAGCAGTACTCTGACTAAGTACCAATGCACAGTATATGCTCTTCTTTGCTCTTCTCTTTTGTGATGCTTGCTGGAGCTCTTATTCAAATATTTAAAAGAAACTCTCAAGGGATGATGAGAATTATATTCTGCAATTGTTCCTCTCAGAAGTGATATTTTTGTGAGGGAATTAAATTTACTGATACTCTTTATTCTAAGAGTGGTTGAATGTACTGAGACTATGATTATTCTATAATCATTAACACGTCACTGCAAGTGCTTTGGAAGTAGCTCCTGGTGTTCAAGTGAAACAGCAGTGCATAGAGTCAGTGTCTTACAGGATGAAGGAGGGAAGAGTGTGAACAGAGCCCACGGAGGGGCGATGGTTTCTGTGATGTGCTGAGTGGTGTCCGTCCACAACTCTCCCCAGTTTCTTGCTGACTGGAGCAGAGTATTTGCCATACTAAGCTGTGATGCATCTGCACAGGATATTTTCTGTGGTGCATCAAAAAAATTGGTTGTCAAATGGGACATTCCAAAGTCCTTTAGCCTTCTGAGGAAGTAGAGACACTGGTACGTTTTCTTGGCCATGTTATCTACCTGGTTGGACAAGGACAGGATATTGATCCTCCAAAGGAACTTAAAGCTCTCAACCCTCTGAACCTCAGTACTGTTGATGTAAACAGGAATACGTGCATGCCCCCACTTCCTGAAGTTACTGACCAGCTCTTTTGTTCTGCTGATTTTAGCAAAAGATTGTACAAATTTATTGGTGTGAATATCCTTAAGTTGTCTAACCCTTGTCACAATGAAGTAACTGGAAATTGATGCACCATCTTTATTTATGATGATGATTCTTTGGGCAAGAATGTTTCTGAGTGCACCTTCCGCATTTTTTATCAGAATCAGGGTTTAATGTCACCGGCATATGCTGTGAAATTTGTTAACTTTACAGCAGCAAATAAAATGAAATACATGATCAATAAATTTTAATAAACTGAATTACAGTAAGTATATGGCCTTCATCAATTGTGGGATTGAGTTTAAGAGCCGAGAGGTAATGTTGCAGCTACATAGGACCCTGGTCAGACCCCACTTGGAGTACTGTGCTCAATTCTGGTTGCCTCACTACAGGAAGGACATGGAAACTATAGAAAGGGTGCAGAGGAGATTTACAAGGATGTTGCCTGGATTGGGGAGCATGCCTTATGAGAATAGGTTGAGTGAACTCGGCCTTTTATCCTTGGAGCAACGGATGATGAGAGGTGACCTGATAGAGGTGTACAAGATAATGAGAGGCACTGATTGTGCGGATAGTCAGAGGCTTTCTCCCAGGGCTGAAATGGCTAGCATGAAAAGGCACAGTTTTAAGGTGCTTGGAAGTAGGTACAGAGGAGATGTCAGGGTAAGTTTTTTACGCAGAGAGTGGTGAGTGCGTGGAATGGGCTGCCGGCGGTGGTGGTGGAGGCGGAAACGATAGGGTCTTTTAACAGACTCCTGGATGGATACATGGAAACTTAGAAAAATAGAGGGCTATGGGTAAGCTTAGGTAGTTCTAAGGTAAGAACATGTTCAGCACAGCTTTGTGGGCCGAAAAGACTGTATTATATTGTGCTGTATGTTTTCTATGTTTTTCTATATATATGTGTATATTAAATAGTTAAATTAAAATAAGTAGTGCAAAGAACAGAAATTAAATACAAGTAGTGAGATAGTGTTCATGGGTTTAATGTCTATTTAGAAATCAGATGGCTAGCTGTTTCTGAATCACTGAATGTGTGCCCTTAGGTTTCTGTATCTTCTTCTCAGCGGTAACAGTGTGAAAAGGGTGGTGGGTGTCCATGATGACAGAAGCCACTTTTCTGAGGTACAGCTCCTTGAAGATGTCTTGGATACTACAGAGGCTAGTACCCATGATGGAGCTGACTAATTTACAATTTACAGCTTTCTACATTACTGTGCTTCTCTCTATCCTCTTCTTCTACCTGACTATCACCAACTTGTTGTCTTCTCTTCTTTCCCAAGTTCTTCTTAATTTTTGTCCTGATGTGCTCACTTCCTTTCTGAACACAGTAAAATAACTTATCTAGCATTCTGACAAGCTAAGCTAATAAGCACATCACTCCTCTAAGCCTTTCTTAACATGTATATGAAACAGCATGTATCCTTAAAACTGACCACTTGGCCAAAACAATTGTTCTAATTTTATTGTATATGCTGTGTGTTACATCTATTCAAGAACAAAAAGCACTCCCTGCTATTTTCTTAAGGGCTATAATTTAGACTCTGGCAAACAACTTCACTGTTAACTCTGAATGCGTCTTCCACGACTGAACAGTTGAATGGGTTCTGAGTGATGTACTTTCTTCACCTGGAAAGCAAAGAGTTAAAGAGCGGTCAAGCCCTTTTGACCTAGAGGTATTCTGAATTTAATGATCAGGTATCACAGCGAAAAAATAGAAATTAACACCAAAAATGTTGACTCATCGCTAAAAACATACTTGTTAAAGGTTACAGTGTATCTCACAGGCCATTGCTCAGCAGTTAACACACGAGGTTCATATTGTGTCCTTTCTGGTTTCTTGCTTTGTGGGTGCCTGTAAGCAAAGGAATCTCAAGGTCATATAATTTATACACTCTTTGAGAATCAATGTACTTTGACCTTGAACTTGAATGTGATTCAGTGGAAGGGAGACCAGTAAAACAGTTGTGTGTGCATTAACACTTGCGTATTGGTCTCATGCATGCACATGGACAGGAGTAATTTTCCACTGCCTCCCTCCCCCTCCCTCCTTGTTTTTCACTTCTTCATCCCCTATCCTGTCCATCATCCTAGAGACAGAATTGTAGCATAGTAGTTAGCATTACACTATACAGTAACAGCAAAGAGGGTTCAATTTCAATCACATCTGTATGTTTTCACGCCAGCTGGTGGTGTAGTGGCATCAGAGCTGGACTTTGGGGCGGAAGGTCCCAAGTTCGAATCCAGCAGGCTCCTGTGCACGCTTTCCATCCATGCTGGTTTGAGCACTGAGCTCAAAAAGAAATTGCCTGCTACAGAAACATCACACAGCAAAAAGTTGATGACCTATGCTCTCTCATGAGTTGAAAGGCAATTTCTCTTCATTTCTCTGCATGTTTTCTCCATGAGGATGCGGGTTTCCACCAGGTACTCCTACTCCCCCCACATTCCAAAGATGTTTCATCTACAGTTAGGGTTAATAAGTTGTAGGGATACCATGTCAGCATTGGAAACACGGTGTCAATTGTGGGCTGGCCTTTGCATATCCTCAGACTGTGCCACCCCCTGCCCCGGTACTCCTTCTCTGCCATCTGTCCCACACCCCCCCACAGTGCTCCACCCTCACCATTCCCAACATGTTCTGCTCCCACCAGATTTGCAAACTTGCGCCACGTTGGAAAATACAATACTGTGCAAATATCTTAGGCACTTATACAGCTAAAGTCTTATGCACCCTAGCTATATACATGTACCTGAGACATCTGCACAGTGAAAGGAGAAAAAAATATTTTCCATTTGAACAGCACAGTACAGGCCCTTCGGCCCACAATGTTCTGCCGACCCTCAAACCCTGCCTCCCATATAACCCCCCACCTTAAATTCCTCCATATACCTGTCTAGTAGTCTCTTAAACTTCACTAGTGTATCTGCCTCAAAGAAGGAGCTCAAAGAAATCCCCTCAGAGAAGGGGACTAAGTCATACACAAAGACAGGATTGATTCAACCAAGTACATTCTCTTTCTTCAGTGCCATTACCTTTCTGAAATCATTTCAATATTTGCGGTTAATTTTCTCCCCAAATGTACAATGCCACAGATTCAGAACAATAGGATCATGGAGTCATAGAACATAGTAAAGTAGAGCAGAGAAACAGGCCCGCTTGTCCAATCAGTTCATGCCTATCCAAGCTAGTTCCATTTTCCCATGTTTGTCCCATATCCCTGTAAACCTTTCCTGTCCATAGACTTGTTCATCACGTCAACACACTCCAGTTGTTGTGATAGTTAATTTGAGTTAGCATTCAGTTAGAGTTATCAATAAAATTCAGTTGGATAGCTTTTACGCTGCCATGCTGGTGTGTGCTATGCTCTCTCCCTCAATATCGAACACCAGTGAAGATGACTGCTGTTGGTTCGTGATGCATGTTCCTCTTTGCCCTTATGATGCTAAATAAAATGATCTTAAGCAACAGGTTTTATGCATCATTTTTATCTGCCAAAGACGTTTTGGATCACAAAAGCATCATGATACAACATTCCTTATGGCTGGTGATTACAGCTACTCATCAACTGATAGACATTTTGAGGTTCAAGTTCATTTCCCTAAAATGCATTAAGTCATCAAACTAACTTTTAGATATGAGCACAAAATTCACATTAAAATATACAGGTAGTGATATTAATAGCAACATTGTCATTTATTGTACTGTACTCTGCAAAAGTCTTAGGCACATATATATCAGTTGGGTTGTACTGTTGCAAAGAAATTCATGCCATATATGAGTGATGATAAACCTGATTCTGATATGGGTCGCTATTGTGAACTGAGAGTGGGAAGGAGGTAGGGAGAAGGGAATCATGGTTGGGAAAAGGGAAATGGAGAGGGGAGGGAGCAGGAAGCACCAGAGAGACATTCTGTAATGATCAATAAACCAATTATCTGGAATCAGATGACTTTGCCTGGTGTCTCAGGTCTGTGTGTGTCTACATCTGCACCACACCCCCACCACTGGCATTCCTTTTCTATCACCTGTCCCACACCCCTCCCATGGCGCTCTACCCACATTATTTCCAGTATCCTTTGCTCCCGCCAGACTTAGAAACTCGCTCGCGTTCGCCCCTCCATGTTGACAAAAAGAGTTCTGTGGAAAGTTGTTAGGCACTATATATATATATATATATATATCTTTCTACCCACTCAGTTTCAGTATTCCTTGACACCCTAGTTCCAGCCATCTGCTCAGCCAATGATCCTACCTCCTCCAACTGGTTTCCTGTGGGAATGGAGCTAAGCTTCAGGACCGATGGGAATGGCTCAATCTGAGCGACTACAGTCCAGAACAAAAGTCTGCTCAACCTCAGGAGTTGGGCTTCAATTTGCAGATGAAGTTTTGAGTCTGAATTCCAACCAATTACTAACTCATTGTATACAAAAAAACTGAACTTACAGTCAATACCTTCATGACAAAGGTCATCTACTTATCTGTTTTGGCTGCACAATGATGGCTTCTGATGGTAACAATGCCAGGTCAGACCCTGGATCACAGTCAGTGTAAACGTTGATGATAAAATATACCAGAGCAGCCTCTGACAGAATGAGGCCCTCCATTGGTCTTGGTCAACCATGGATGTTGTGTGCCAGCTGTCTACATGATATGGACACAAGGCCAGAATGATATGGAGAGTAGGCTGTTGCCCTTGCTGCAGGTTCTCCACCTCCGTACAGCCAATGCCTCCAAAGGAGCAGCAGAGAACGATACATTTTGGCACCAGCAACTTCACAGGAGGTGCTAGTCATCAGCGTAGGATTGCCTTAGGCATGCCAGCTCCTGAGTTTTCCCTGGGTTTTACATCCAAAGCCTTCCCCATGAGTGGGTATAGCCGCAACACTGCAGAGGTTTGTGATCAGATGAGCTGCCAACTATGACTGATGAGCCCCATCTGCCTGGATCCGGTAGCCCACTTTGTGTTTCTTGGATTTACTGTGAATGCCCACAAGAAAATCAGTCTCTGGGTTGTATATGGTGTACTCTGGAAATAAATTTACTTTGAACTTGAATCTGTCTGGATGGCATGCAGGACAAAAACTTTTCATTGTACCTTGGTACATGTGACAATAATAAATCAATAATCAATTGCTAATTAAGTACACTCATGGCACTTAGGAAACACCAAGTTAAGCATCTGAATTGACAAGGGATAATATACTCCAGACCAAGTCCCGGTAAATGGATTGCTGTGATGAGCTCCAGTCACCAGAAAATGAGGAGGATGTGAATGCACTGGGAAACTTGAAGAGGAGGTTCCCCAGGATGTTGTCTGAAATGAAATGTTTCAGTTATGGGAAGATATTGGTTAGACAGATTCAGATTTAGGTTCAGGATCATTACATGGGCCAAAAGACCTGCTTTATGACTCTTTGACTCTACAACTTACTGTGAAACTATGGTGACCTTTTGCTGTTCAAATATCTGCAGGTCAATGTGATCTGAGTTAGACTTCTATCATCGCGTTTAAGTAAGCTTTCAATGAGGGTCAGTGGCAAATGCCCAGGCATCAAACAGCTAACCTTGCATTAGCAAGAAGAAAGCAATCCCCAATGATTGCTTATCTTCCTTAATTGACAGGTATCTTTGATGTTGCAAATGGGAAGGCAGAGCAGGCATGTGATAAGATGTCAGCTGAGGTATCCAAAAGCCAGTAAGTATTCCTGAAACAAAAATCTCACTGTGGTCTTGTTTTATTCAATCAAAGGTCAATAGTTGTCTGGAAGGTTGAGTTTGAATGTAAATTGATGATACAAATATGTAACTATTGATCAATAATATTTGTTATGAACATTAACCCCAGACTATCTGATGTCCATTGTGAGCTTCTAGCTGGTTCTTGAAGTGCATGTCTGAGTTTGGTGCCCAGCACTGTTCTGCCACTGCTGCAGTACTGTGTCACCACATCCAAGAGTCAAGATTGTTTCACGCCATTTCCAGTTCACAAGAGTAAAGAAGAATGAAATAATTATTACTCCAGATCCGTTTGGTAATCCGCAAATCCAGAGTCCGGAGAGGCTGCTGTGTATTAATATCGCGCTACCGTCTTAGCACGTTACCCGGAAAGGAGCTCCAAACCCACCAGACAAAACACGACTACCCAGACACACCAAGTTAGGAGACCAACTCTAACACCCAACAAACCAAAAACTAAAGCTAGAAGACCTGCACAAAACCACATAGTTACATATAGTTATAATTAACATATAGTTACAACAGTGCAGACAATACCATAATTGATAAAAAACAGACCATGGGCACAGTAAAAATAGTCATAGATGTTAAAAGACTATAAGTTTGAAAGAAACCACCACACAGTTTCCACAAGTCCTCAGGGTCCCGATAGACTCGTTATCCCACGCAGGCAGCAGTAAGGAATACCCCCGCTATGGACTTTCAAGGTGCCGCTGGACTCAGCCTCGCAGACGCAGCACACAGTGAAAGTGCCCCGACTGCAGCAGACTCCGAGTCCATCGAACCTCCGAGCCTCCGGCACAGCCTCTCTGAGCACCATCCTCTGCCAAGCGCACTACGACGCCCCCGCCAACAGCCACCGGCAACGCGACCCCAAGGACTAGGGTCCTGTTCTTCTCAGCAGAGACTCGGACCCCACAACAGCAGCAGCAACAAAGAAGGCCTTCCTAGAGGTTTCCAGATGTTCCTCTGTGCTCCCACATCCGTTTTTCATCCGATTAGGATTGTGCATGGCACCCCGTTTAACAAATAACCAATATCAACTCCGGAGAGGCCACTGCAAACTGCATCGTGCCGCCACCTTGCTTGGTTCAATACTAAATTAATAAATAAATAAATGTAAAACTTATCATTACCTGTTAACGAAGTGGTAAAAGGGAAAATAATAATAGGATTGACCATGGTGAATGTAAGAGAAATAGTGTTCATGAAATATTGGATTTTGTTTGAAGTTGTAATGAACAGAAGGAAAAGAGGGAGCAAAGAGATATGCCTTGATCTTATTGAATGGCCAAGAAGGAGCTATTGACATTTAGGGTCAAATTTGTCCTCAGCAAAACAATTCTGATGCAGTCTTTCAACCCAAAAATGTTGATAAGTCTTTTTCGCCCACAGATGCTGCTTAACCCACTGAGTTCCTCCAGCAGATTGTTTCTCAATATTAGTGGTCCTGAGGAAGGTTATCATTGATATAATCACAACTTTTAAGAGGTATTTGGACAAGTACTTGGATAGGAAATGTGTAGAAGAATAAAGGGCCTATTACAGGAAAATAGCGTAGACATAAGAAAGTGAGATTGCTGGAAATCTGGAGGCACAGTACGACAGCAGTACAGAAACTGAAGGCTATTACTGCACCAGTGATCACTGACCTGGGTTCCCACTGCCACCTCTAAGGAGTCTGCACATCTTCCCTGTGACTGCACGGGTTTCTTCTGGGTGATCTGATTTTCTTACACATTCAAAATATATGGTTAGGGTTAGCAAGTTGTGGACATGCTATGTTAGTGCCAAAAGCATAGTCAGACTTGTCGGGTGCCCAGAACTATCGATGTAATTTGCATAAAATATCTAAGTTAATGCAGGTTACATATTTTGCTGTATATTTCGATGTACATGTGACAAATAAAGCTAATCTTTCTTTCTTTCTTGTTTCTTTACATTGCTGGAGTTAAGTATTACAGTGGATGAGGTGGACTGAAAGGTGCATTTTCCCACTCTATGATTTTAAGATTCAGTCGTTTTCACATCAACGAACAAATCCATATGTGGAATGAACATAGGCTGGTGATCCTTCATCAGAACAGGAATAAAGGTGAAAAGAAATGAAGTCCCATCACAGGGAAAAGGGAATGGATGGAGGAAACCAAGAGAGTGAAGGGGTTTTGATTCTTCATCAGGACTGGAAAAAGATAAAGGAAGTGGACAGATCAGATGCAAAATGTTGGAGGAACTCAACAAATCAGGCAGTGTCTATGGAAATGAATAAACAGTCGATACTTCAGGCTGAGACCCTTCCTCAGGACTGGAAAGGAAGAGGGAAGACATCAGAATAAAAAAAAGGTTGGGGGGAGTGGAAGAAGGCTAGCTGGAAGGTGATAGGTGAAGCCCAGCAGGAGGGAAAGGTCAAGGGTTGGAGAATCTGCTGGGAGAGGAGAGTGGACCATAAGAGAAAGGGAAGGAGGTGGGAACCCGGGGGAACTGGTAAGCAGGTGATAAGAGGTAAAAGGTCTGAGTGAGGAGTAGAGGAAGCGGAGGGGGGGGGGATTTTTTTTGCCAGAAGGAAAAATCAATATTCATGCCATCAGTTTAGAAGCTACTGAGACTGAATACGATGGGTGATTAATAAGTTCGTGGCCTAAGGCAGAAGGAGTCAATTTAAGGCTACATCCACACTACTCCAGATAAATCCGTAACCAAAGATTTTTCTCTTCGTTTTTACTGTCCGTCCACACTAACACAATGTTTTTGTCCCCCGAAACCAGAGCTTTTCAGAAACGCTGTCAAATGACAGCGCGCTATTTCATTGTTTTCTTGAACGCAACCTAACAATTTCAGAACAGACGGCAATAAGACTGAAGCCACAAGAGTTAGAAATGTACTCACCAAATATTTTGACCCATAACTTACTGAATAAATAAATATACTGTACTCACTTTGCCCTGTTTTCTGTCCTTTCTCGCATGAAGGTGGTTTACCTATTTATGCAAGTACTTCTCTGACAATAGATGTATAACAGCCTAATGTAACATTGTATGGAAATACAAGATAACACTGATGCAGACATGTTTGATACATTTAACAGGGTGCTTTATTAATGCAACAGAGTTAGTCAATTTTTCAATGTTCGCTGTCAGCCGGGTCATACAGTCCGTGAATTCTTGTCGGTTGCCTCCGTACGCTCCAGTATTTGTTTTTTTTAGTTTTAAGTTCTCCTGCATGAGAGCCAACAGCTGTCCGTCATTTAAAGTTTTTCTAGTCTGTAACTACACAAACACGCACTTTTACAGCGAGATTCGACACCAAACATGTCGCTTGTTTTAGGTAGATGTGTCCTGCGCATGCGCAGGAGGAGGAGATTCACTGAAATCTCTGTTTCAGTGTGGATAGAGATATTTTCAAAAATGCATAGTGTGGACGCCTATCGTTTTTATGCGAAACCGGCGTTTTCAAAATTATCCGGTCTAGTGTGGATGTAGCCTTAGAAAACCTAGCACATCTATTTTTCAACATAGTCCCCTCCTACATTTACAAGCTTAGTCCAGCGGTCATGGAGCATATGGATCTCTTCTTTGTAGAGGTCGGCATCTTGGACCTCCAGAAAGTGGTCCACAGCAGGGGTGATTGATACGTTTGTGGCCTAAGGTAGAAGGAGATTAGTTATATAGCTCTCATTGCATCAACTTTTTGATTATGCAAAAAGTTTGAAGTTAATAACTTCTGTGGTATTTCTGTTTCAGATAATTGAAAATTGCAAGTAAGCACTGTCTGAGAAAATGGACAACATCGGCCTTCGTGCAGTCATCCGCTACCTCGGTCTCACGGGCTTATCACCCGAGGAGGGCCACGGGGACATGGTGGCAACACTAGGGGAGGGTGAAAAATAAATGTGCTAGGTTTTCTAAAATTCTACCTTCTACCTTAGGCCACAAACTTATCAATCACCCCTTGTATAAGGCATTACTCCTCCACATTGAGGGTTGTCTCATCTTGGCACAAGAGGAGGCCACGGACTGACATGTCAGAACGGGAATGGGAATTGGATTTAAAATGTTTGGCTACTGGGTATTTCAGCTTGTGACAGATGGAGGTGCTCTATGAAGCGGTCAGGAAATGGAATCTAAAGTCACAGAAAAGAGAAAGAGATGGAGGAAACAAGCCGGTGATGCTGCAGAGACCAGAAGATATTGAGTGAAGCAGATGGCAGCTTTGTTAGTTGGATGAACATGGAAGAGGCTTATGAACAAGAAGAGGATATACTGTGAATTTCAATGTTGAGTTAGGAAGGCTAGTATATCCCCAACTCAGAAAACAAGTCGTAGTTGCTCAAGTTATTTATGCTGGAATAAACATGCAGGGTCAAATGGCCTATGGTGAAGTTGTGCACGAGGTTAGGAAGAGGCATGTCAAGTATGAGTGTTTTGGATAATTATAGTGGCTGACAAGTGAGATCCTTGTGTTCTGCAAAGTGCTCGTTCAGTTTGGGTTTGTCTTCCCTAGAGAATCATGAACAGCAGTTCCACATCACGAACAGTAAGGAACACTAATAAACTGCTGCTCCCACCTGGAAGCATGCTTTGGGTGTCAAGATGATAAGAAGGGAAAAGGTGCAAGGGCAGGTATTGCACCTCTCACAGTTACACAGGAGGGTATAAATTCCTTGTATTGTGTACATTGGGTGTGTATTCCAGCGCTTTACAGTTTCCGAGAAGATTCCGTGAAGCAAACGGGCACTCACGTGTAGCTGAGCGAAGGGCGCTGAGTAGGCTACGGTCAATTATGGAAAACTCTGAACATCCTCTACATAGCACCATCCAGAGACAGAGAAGCAGTTTCAGCGACAGGTTACTATCGATGCAATGCTCCTCAGACAGGATGAAGAGGTCAATACTCCCCAATGCCATTAGGCTTTACAATTCAACTGCCAGGACTTAAGAACTTTTTAAAAGCTATTATTAATGCTTTTTGAGATAGTGATTTAGATGCATATCATATTTTTTACTGAGTTAAGTATTGTATGTAATTAGTTTTGATACAACAAGTGTATGGGACATTGGAAAAAAAAGTTGAATTTCCCCATGGGGATGAATAAAGTATCTGTCTATCTATCTATCTATCAAACATCCTCAAGGTGAAGAACCTTCATTGCAGGACACGAGCCGACATTTGACTCCATTTTGCCGATAAAACTTCCATTAATCGCATTGAGGAAGATTGAGACATTGAGGTGAATTCAGAAGTTGAATGAGGGTTCAGCACTGACTGCCTGCCTTTTGATCGCTGGTGGATCCCTCTGCTGCCAGAGAAGGAGTCTGTGAGCGGCCTGTTGCCGTGTGGTGACTCATAGATCTCTGCATTCGAGTGCTGTCTCTCTCTTTTGATGATGTTGGAGCATGTCACCATGGTTCTGTGTTTATGGATTGAACGACTGTGTTTATTGACTGTGGGCTTTTTCAGACTTATAGTTTCTATATTCAGAAACTATATTCTATATTCTATATTCAGAAACTATATTCTATATTCTATATTATAGAATGTGGGCTTTTTCAGACTTATAGTTTCTATATTCAGAAACTATATTCTATATTCTATATTCAGAAACTATATTCAGAAACTATAAGAAACTATAAGAATGTTTCTACACATTCTTTTCCATTTAGTTATGTGAGGGGTGTGGGTTTGGGGGTTGATGCTCTTGTTGTGTACTGTTAATTTTATTGTGTGGGGGATTTAGGGGATGCTGCTCTTGTTATGTTCTGTCGGCTTTATTGTGTGGAGGGGATCAGGGTTCAATGTTCTTGTTATGTTCTGTCAGTTTTATTTTGCAGTGGAGGGATTTGGAGGTCGATGTTCTTGTTACGTTCTGTCAGTTTTATTACGTGGGGGGGTTGATGTTCTTGATATGTTTTGTCAGTTTCATAGTGCGTGGGTGAATTGGGGGTGATGTTCCTGTTACATTCTGTCAGTTTTATTGCGCATGGGTGATTTGGGGATGATGTTCTTGTTAGGTTCTGCCAATTTTATTGTGCAGGGAGTATTTATGGAGAGGATAAACAGTCGACACTTTGGGCTAAGACCTCTATTCAAGAAGAGATTTATGAAAGTGCTACCAGGACTTGAGGGACTTAGTTATAGAGTGAAGTTGAACAAGCTGAGATTTTAATTATATGCACGGAGAAGAATGAGGACAATTGTATACAGGTGTACGTATAAAGTCATGAGGGACAAATGAGGAGTCAATGTTGTCAGTCTCTTCACTGGAGGATGGGAATCAAGAACTAGATGGGATATTTTTAAGGTAAGGAATTACAGGTGCTATCTCTGATTTAAAGAGGGAGAGAAATTTATTAGGAATCTGATGGGCTATTTTTTTTTACCCAGGTGGTTGTCAATATCTGGACTGAGCTACCAGAAAAGGTGCTTGAAGTTAACTTGAACTAGTACATACATAGCAAATATTTAGAGTAAGGGTTCCCAAGTTTTTTTTTATGCCATTGACCAATACCAGTAAGTAAGGGGTCCTTGGACACCTGGTTGGGAACCCCTGGTTCAGAGGAATATGAACCAAATGCAGGTGGATGGGACTAGCATCAACAGGAGTCTTGATCACCATGGATGAGTTGGGCTAAAAGGCCTGTTTCTATTGCTGTAAGACATGGCAAAAGAATAGCCTTTCCCTTTTGACTAGTCAGCAGGAGCAAGCGGGGATGGCTAATTGTGCTCAGCTCTGACCACCAGCCGTGAGGAAAGGTGGCAAGACCTCAGAGAAGGTGCAAGATTGATTTACTGAAATAGAACCAGGGATGAAGGTTTTCAATGAAAGAGTAGAGCTGGGGCCGTTATCCTTACACAGAGAAGATGCAGTATATGAGGAGTTCATCAGGGCAAATAAAGAAATGCTATTTCTATGGACAGAAGTCATAATTAAAAGGATACAGATTGCCAAATGAACTCTGGTGGAAGAGCAGGAAAACAGGATTAATTGAACAAATCGTGTTGGAATAGGATTTATGGCTAAAATGTTCAATATAATTTCATGAACTAATTAAAGAAAAAGAATTAAACCTTGCCAATGCCAATTTTAGAAAGCAAATCTACACTTCACAAACCAGATAGGGTTCTTCATGAACATCTAGGCCCACACCGCCAGGTTCAGGAAGCTATTACCAGTCATCAGGCTCTGAAACAGCGTGGATAATTTCACCCACCTCAGCTCTGCACTGATTCCACAACCAATGGTCTAGCTTTCAAGGACTCTACAATGCATGTTCTCAGTATTATTTATTTCCATACTTATCTAATTAATATTATTTTGTTATTTGCAAAATCTGTCTTCTTTTGCACATTGGTTGTTTGTCAGTCTTTGTGTAAGCATTGACTTCATTGCTTTATGACTTTATTCATTGACTTTATATTTCTTTGCACTTCTGTGAATGCCTGCAAAAAATAAATCTCAAGGTATTTTTTGGTGACATATATGTTCTTTGATAATTAATTTACTTGAGGTATGATGGCCAATGGAAACAGAATGAGTGTGCAGCACATATTTGAAAACCTTTGACCAAGACCCTTATCCTTTGACAAGTAAGAATATCGGAAAAAAGTTAAGGGGTCCAGAAGTGTGCAATGTGCACCAAACTGGATTAAAAACTGGCAAGAACATCAGAAGGACATTTAATCAGAATATTTGAAAGTGAACAGGAGTACATGGAAGTACATTAAAACTAGACATTACAATTAGAAATATGGTACTTTGGGTTTTCTCTCTGTTTTGGGGATGTCTGTGAAGAGTAAGGATTTCAGGTATACTGTATACATTATATGTCATTAAGTTGAACCATTGAACTATATATGATATAGCTAGGGTGCCTATCACTTTTGCACAGTACTGTATTTATCAAATGAAGTGAGAGCGAGTTTGTAAATCTTGTAGGAGTAAAAGGTGGGAATGACAAGGATGGGGCACTGCGGGAGGGGTGTGGGACAGGTGGTAGAAGAGTGCCGGGGCAGTGGGTGGCATGGGTGCAGATACACTTAGCCCTGAGACACTATTCCAAATGATTGGTTTACTAATTATTACCGAATGTTGCTCTGGTGCTTCCCCTTCCCTCCCCTCCTTCCCTCCCCTTCCATCTCCATCCCTCCCCTCTCCCTTCCCCTTTTCCCAACCATGATTCCCCATTTTCTTGCCTCCCGTCCACTCTCAGTCCACAATAGAGGCCCATATCAGAATCAGGTTTATCATTACTCACATATGTCATGAAATCTGTTTTTTTTAATTGCAGCAGCAGTACAGTGTAATACATAAAATTGCAACAGTATTATGCAAAAGTCTTAGGCACCCTAGCTATACATTATATATGTGTGCCTAAGACTTTTGTACAGTACTGTATATCAAAAAAAAAGCAGTGCAAAAAGAGAGCAAAAAGTAAGATAGTGTTCAAAAATCAAAGTAAATTTGTCTTTAAAGTACATATACAGTCTATCATCATATACAATGCTGAGATTTGTTTTCTTGTGGGCAGGTGCTCATGGTCCTTTCAGAAAAATAATGGTGTTGGTTGTTAGGTTTGTGTGTCTTCAGGCTTCTATACCTCCTCCCTGATGGTAATAATGAGAAGAGAGCATGGTGACAGACCTTAATGATGGATGCCACCTTCCTGGGGCACTACCATTTGAAGATGTCCTTGATGGTGGGGAGTCTAGTGCCCATGAGGGAGCAGGCTGAGCTTACAAATATGTTTCCAAACTTAGGACGTTGATTGAAAAGAATCCAAGATTCGAGATTCAAGATTGTTTAGTGTTGTTTCCGGTATACAAGTGTAAAGGAGAACAAAATAATTGTTCCTCCAGATCCGATATAGCAAAAATAAATGCTATAAGAACATGATAATAATTAAAAAATGATAAATATAAGTACATAGCTTATACACTATTCATAGATTGATTGTAAGTCCATAAAATAATGCTATGCACAAGAGTGTGTCTACATTAGGTGATTGATAGGAAAGGATAAAGTAGTGGTGGAGAGTATGATGGGGGGGGTGGGGTTAGTAGGTGGAGGTGTTGATCAGCCTTACTGCTTGGGGAAAGAGAAAGAAATATTATGCCTCATGAGCAGTACTGGTGAAATGTCCTAATTTTGATGTGCACATCTATCTGGCCCACTTCCAATTATGCCGCTGCCCTCAGACTAGCTGCAAGAGGAAGATGTGAAAAGTTTGCATGAAGAAAGAGACAAAAACACTCCATAATCATTGTCTATAATGACATTACAGGCATCAAGGACCACTTGGGAATTTACGCTGACAGTTCTTCCTGCTACAGAGTCTAACTTGATTAGCATCACGCTGTTGTACATAGCAGAAGAGGTGTGGAGGAGGGGAGCAATCATGGAAAGGATTGGAAGAAGCCATGTTTCCTCACATCACTGAGCCAGCTGTATAAACCTTATTTTATATACAGAGAGACAGAGAAAAAAAGACCTCTTCACTGAAATATCAGCAACCTGGGAAGTGTACTTTGACATCGAGCGCTGTTTAAAACTTCAGGCTTCATCTGAGGCCTGTCATATGCTGATGGTACTAAAGAGGGGAATGATTCACCAAATGTCCCAACTTGGCAACATGACACCCCTAATCATCTCTAGGTTTTTAAGATTATTCAAAACATTAGGCATAAGCCATGTATATAAAAAAAGATGTGTTCAGCTAGAGTGGAATAAAAATGCAAACCGAGATGGTGGTGGGGGGAGGAAGTATAAAGAAAAGATTTGTTATCTACAGATCCCCAAAGAATCTTTATTTCATCTCTGCAGTCTTCTATATCTCGCATTAAGATGGCCTTTCAACACATTACAAAAGTTGTTTTGAGGTTTTTTGTTTGTGTTTAGACTGTCCTTAGTGCATGAAAACATGTGGTCTTATTAATGTCTTACCAACCACCTTCTTATAATTCTTAATTGAATTGCAAAGGTACACATAATATGCCACTCTAAGTGAGAAATCACATTTACACCATTTGATACATGCAAATAGGAAAACAACATACAAAAAGCCACAACAGCATAAGGTCCTTATTAGTATCTGGTGCAAAATCTCATTTGTATCGAGTCTGAGTCAAAAAATGGTATAGGGTTATTTTAAAACTGTGAAATATCATGTCTTCCTTTTACAATTAAACTCATTATCTGCCGCCAATCTGGCACTGCCTAATGACGTTGTTATTTTGATTTCCAGGTCAGGATTGATCCCATAATCAGTCATGCTGCTGTTTAATAATTTACTGCTCTGAACCCTCATTGGCTATCTTTGCAAAGAGCAAACATTTTGGCTAATCTTCCATCTGGCGCAAACACACTTCAAAAATATCCCGCTGCTTCTATCACAATTATTTTCCTCGGTTTTCTCCTTGCCATGATGTCTCTCAGACATTTGCAAACTCACTGTTGCGATTAGAAGCTGGGAAATATTACAGGACCATGTAGAACAGACAGAGGCTTTTTGGCCTTTATTGTCTGTTCCAGCATTCTGAAAGAAACTATGTGTTTGCCCCTTCTGCAATGCTCTTTTTTTTTCTAATCCTGCCATTTATTTTTCAGTATTTATCCAATTCCTTTTTGCTATTTATCTTCTAAAGGTAATTCTGACAGAAAGAGGGGAGATAGCCAGTATGAAACGCTGGGGATGGAAGAGTGGAGAAGGAGCTAGCAGATGATTGGTGGAACAACTCACACAGAATGCTGGAAGAACTCAGCAGGCCAGGCAGCTTCTATAGAAAAGAGTGAATAGTCGATCTTTCAGCCAAGACCTTTCATCAGGATTGCTGAAGGGTCTCGGCCTGAAATGGCGACTGTTTACTTATTTCTAGGCCTGCTGAAATTCTCCAGCATTTTCTGTGTGTTGCTTTGTATTTCCAGCATCTGCAGATTTTTTCTTGTTGATGATTGGTGGATCCAGGTGAGGGGCTGAGGAGATAGGCAGGTAAGAGAGGGAGAGAGTAAGAATGATATAAGAAGCTGGGAGGTGATAGGCGAAAGAGACAAATAACTGAAGAAGGTGGAATCTGATTGGAGCGTACAGTGAACCATGGAATAAAGGGAAGGTGAACCACTGAGAGGAACATGAGGGTAATGGGGAAATCAAGAAATCAAGAGGGTTTGAGAAGAGGAAGAGTATGTGTGATGGGAACCAGGTGATGTCTCCCGATCTAACCAACTGCCCATGTGAGGCAAGTGAGGACAAGGTTTGCCTTTTAGATCATCTTGAGTCTTTGGAATTCTTCACCACAGGGAACTGTGTCAGCTGAATCCCTGTATATATTCAAGGAGGAGATAGGTACTTAGCATTAGGAGAATCACTAGTTATAGGGTGAGACAAGAATGTGTAGTTGAGGATAAGCAACACACACAAATTGCTGGAGGAACTCAGCAGGCAAGGCAGCATCTAAGGAAAAAAGTACAGTCAATGTTTTGGGCCGAGACCCTTCAGCAGGACAATGTGTGTTGCTTGGATTTCCAGCATTTGCAGATTCTCTCTTGTTTGTGAGTGAAGGCCAAATTCAGATTAGCAATGATTTTATGAAAGGAAGACCAAACTCAACAGACTAAATGGATTACTTCTGTTTAGTTTACTTTTGTGTTTTTATGTTGCCACTTGCTTGGAAAGGAATATATTTTTCCAATCTAAATTGCCATCAATCATTCTCAGATCAGATTCAGCACATACTGAATGAAAATTGTCTTCTTTAAACCCTTCAGCTGCAATAGAGGCAAGTTATGGAAAGGCCTCCTTTTTGATGGTAGTGTAGCAGTTAGTGCAATCACTTTACATCACCAGAGATTACCAATTGGGATTCAAATCCCGCCACTGTCTTTAAGAAGTTTGTATGTTACCCTGTGACTGCATGTATTTCCTCCAGGTGCTCCTGTTTCCTCTCATATTCCAAAGAAGTATGATTAGGATGAGCATTAGTAAATTGTCAGCATACTGTGTTGGTGCTGGAAGTGTGGTGGAACTTGTAGGCGACCCCCAGTATAATCCTCGCTGATTTAATCTGATACATGTTGACATATTTCACATGTTTCAATATACAGTACATCTGACAAATAAAGCTGATCTTTACTGTATCTTTAATCTTTGATCATTATTTCAGCTCATCAGAACCAGAATTGAATATCACCAGCATATGTCATGAAATCTGTTGACTTTGTGGCAGCAGTACAATGCAATACACAGCAATAGAGAAAAAGCTGTGAATTACAGTAAGTGTATGTATACAACAGTTGAATAAGTAGTGCAAAAATAGAAATTAAAAAGCAGTGAGGTAGTGTTCATGGGTTCAATGTCCATGAACACCACCTCATGGCAGAGGGGAAGAGGCTGTTGCTGAATCATTGAGTGTATGCCTTCAGGCTTCTGTACCTCCTAGCAATGAGAACAAGGCATTACCTGAGAGATGTGGGTCCTTAATGATGGATGCTGCCTTTTTGAGGCACTGCTCCTTGAGAATATCCCGGATACTATAGAGGCAAGAGCTCATGATGGATCAGCCAACTCTATGCAGCTCATGGTATTTTTACCATCATTATTAGTTCTCAAAACCTGAAGCAGCATTAACATTGGTAAAGGAACCCATTTCCCAATACTAATACCACTAAATAATCTCATGAGTAAAAAAAAATGCAGCTTGTGAGGCTCTTACGCATGAATTATTTATATTTGATCTGATGGGGTGTAAGTAGGTCAATAGACTAACTCGTTTAATTCACTGGTACACTCATAGTTCCTGTCCTATAAAAGACAGTAAGGAGTATGATTAATTCCTGATGTTACTTAATTTGAGTTTATAATTTTAGTGATTTTTTTTTCTAAGCCCGGCAATAACTCAACACCTATGGCCTAGGTCACAAAATGCAACTTCACTATGTTTGTACTCTATACTAGAAAGTTCCTTTATATCTTAGGAAAGCTCTGATTGGAACATAGCTGGAGTATTGCAACTGACTCTGGCAAATAGAGCTATGGAGAGAGAAAGCACAGTAACAGCCTAGTCATCTCACTACGTTGTTCAAACACAGGGATGCCCAACCTCGGGTGCACAGACTCTTTGGTTAACGGTAGAGATCCATGGCATAAATGAGGTTGGGAACCCCTGCATTAACACAAATTCTACATTAGTCCTGTTTACCTTTATTCTTTCCATTATGATAAGCACTAAAATTTTAAGGATGTGCAGGCCCTAAAGTTACCGAGATGGTTTCCAGAGATGAAAGATTGAGGTTCAGAATGGAGTAAGACCATAAGATGTAGGACCAGAAAAAGGCCATTTGGGCCATCATGTCTGGTACTCTATTCAATTATGGCTGACTTATTATTACTCTCAACCCTATGTTTCTCTCCATAACCTTTGACATCCTTACAAATCATGCACCTATTGACTTCTGCTGTAAGTATACCCAATGACTTGGCCTCTAAAGCCGCCAGTGGCACTGAATTCCACAGATTTATCACCTGCTGGCTAACGAAATTCCTCCTCATCTCTATTCTAAATTAAAATCCTTTTACTTTGAGGCTGTGCTGTCTGGTCCTAGACCTCTACACTATAGGAAACATCTTCTGCATGGAGAAGTTACAGCGTGACTCTGACAGGATGCAGAACTGGGCTGAGAAGTGGCAGATGGATTTCAACTCAGATAAGTGTGAAATTGTTCATTTCAGTAGGTCAGATTTGAAGACAGAATTTAATATTAATGACTTTTGGCAGTGTGGAGGATCAGTGAGATCTTGGGGTCTATGTCCATAGGACACCCATAGCTGCTGCACAGGTTGACAGTGTTAAGAAGGCATATAGTGTGTTGGCCTTCATCAACTGTAAGATTAAGTTCAAGAGCAGTGAGATAATGTTACAGTTATATGAGTGCTTAGTTAGACTCCACTTGGAATACTGTGTTCAATTCTGGTCACCTCACTACAGGGCAGTTTTTCTCTTTTCCATAGATGCTGCATGACCTGATGAGTCCCTCCAGTGTTTTTTTTTTGTGTGTTGCTTTGGATTTCCAGCATCTGTAGATTTTCTCGTTTGTCATCTTTTTGCCCATTCTCCTAATCCTTCCCAATAGGTTTCAATAGGTACATTTAATGTCAGAGAAAAGGGATACAATATGCATCCTGAAACTCCTTTTCTTTGCAAACATCCATAAAAAGAGAGGGTCCCAAAGAATGAATGGCAGATAATGTTAGATCCCCAAAGCCCCCCCCCCAGCTCCCCCTCCCACGCACAAGCATCAGTAATCCCCCCACCCCCACCAGCAAAAAGAGCATCGGCACTCTCCACTGAGCACTCAAGCATTCAGCAAAGCATCAATAAGACACAGACTTGCAGTACTTCAAAGACTACTCATTCACCTGATAGTTTAACATACCACAGGCACTCTCTCTACCTAATAAGGGAAAACGAGGTGTCCCCGTTTCACAGCAAGAGGGGAGAATTAGAAACAACTTGCTGATTTATGATGTTAAAAGTCTGTTGCTTCGCTTCTTCCGAGCGCTGTGCCCAAAGAACTCGAGTCTCTGGGCATACAGCCAGCAGCCAGCTTGCTGCTTTCGATCTTCCATCTCCCATGACACACCAGTTTCTATGCATGGTCATGCACTTTGGTAGTAGAAATAAATGTGTGGACTATTTTCTAAACAGCGAGAAAATCCAAAAATCTGAGATGTAGAGAGACTTGGAAGCCCCTGTGCAGAACACCCTAAAGGTTAACTTGCAGGTCGAGTCAGTGGTGAGGAAGACAAGTGCTATGTCAGCATTCATTTCAAGAGCAAGGATGTGATGCTGAGGCTTTATAAGGCATTGGTGAGTCCTCACCTTGAGTATTTTGAACAGTTTTGGGTCACTTATCTTAGAAAAGATGTGCTGGCATTGGAGAGACTCCAGAGGAGGTTCACAAGGATGATTCCAGGAATGAAAGGGTTATCATATGAGGAACGTTTGATGGCTCTGGGTCTGTACTCGTTGGAATTCAGAAGGATGGTGGGGGGTATCTTATTGAAACCTTTCGAACGTTGAAAGGCCTGGTCAAAGTAGTTGTGGAAAGGATGTTTCCCATGGTGGGAATCATCCATTCCCTTTCAAAACAGAGATGCGGAAAAATTTCTTTGGCCAAAGGGTGGTGAATTTGTGGAATTAGTTGCAACATGCTGCTGTGGAGGCCAGATCATTGGGCGTATTTAAGACAGAGATTGATAGGATCTTGATTGGACATGGCATCAAAGGTTATGGGAAAAGGTCAGGAACTGGGGCTGAGGAGGAGATAGAAAAAAAGGATCAGCAATGATTGAACAGTAGAGCAGACTCGATGGGCCAGATGGCATAATTCTGCTCCTATGTCTTATGGTCTTATATTTAAAGTGAAGGTTTATAGGTTCTTGAATAGTAAGGGCATCAAAGGTTATGGGGAAAAGACGGGAGATTGAGGTTGAGAGGGATAATAAATCAGCCATGATTGAATGACAGAGCAGAGCTGATGGGTCAAATGGCCTAATCCTGCTCCTACATCTTATGGTCTTTTTTTGTCCAATGTCAGCAGAATCTCTTGTGTTTAGGACATGGTGTGAACAGGATTGCTCTATAGAGGGTCAACATGGGTTCAATGGATGACTTACTGTGATGATTCTAGTTTCGGTATTGGTCTCAGATAAATAAATCTGCGGTGGCTTAGTGGAGAGTTCACTTGACATGAAAAAAAACCAATTCTGTTCTTGTGGTGTTTTAATGGCTGATATGTGCTGACCTCCTCACTAAAACACAGAGGACATGTGCCCAATGAGAGGATAACTCAGGGAGTGGGTAGGACAGACTTTTGGGCTGCACAGAGACACAGAAAAGAGTGTTGTTTTCTCATGGCATCAGACACCCAGGCTCGATCTTGAACTAGTGTGCTGTCTGTGTGGAGTGTTCACATCCTTCCTGTGACTGTGTGGTTTCCTCTGGGATTTGATTTAGCTTCCCACCACATCCCAATGACCTATGGGTTAGTGGCTTAATTGGCCACTGTGGATTGCCGCTGGTAGTGGAATTGAGGAGACTGTGGGGAACAGAATAAAAAGTGGGAGTAACGTAAGATTAGTGTGAATAACAATTGATGATCAGTGCAGGTTTAGGAGACAAATGGGCTTCTGTGCTGTTTCTCTGTATGACTGTGCATCTGACTCTATTCTATAAATTTTAGCATATCCCAAAACAGTTGGGTTATCCATTTTTGCCTTTATTCTATAGTAATTATTTTCAAGTTGAAGCCCAGAGCCCACTGTTTGGCTGTATCACTCCATGACTCTAAAGGAGTGTCTGAATGTATTGCAAAACTATGCAATAGTTTAAATTTAGTTTATTTTTCCTTACTTTGCATCAATAGTTTCAATTAATTTACAGTGGTTTAATGTATTAAACATAATTTTCCTTTTAATTATTAATTGTTTTCAAATAATAAGGCAGAAAACTATTCTTGTAAAAAGTTGGTTGTTCTTTATGTTTAATTTATGTTGTATAGAACATAGAATGTGGAACAGTACAGCGCAGTACAGGCCCCTTGGCCCACAATGTTGTGCCAACCATATAACTTGCTATACCAACAGGGGCCTGGTGAAGCTGTACACATTAATCCCCTGTACAATGAATAAAATAGATTACAGAAACACTGATGAACTCCAATCATACCATCGACCTAGGATGATGGAGATGGGAGGTCAGCTACGGCTTATACTGCACTGGGAGCTAAGGGCCCAAGAAGAAGAAGAAAGATCAATTTATTCCACCCCTCCCACATCGCCCTCCAATTTGTAGCACAGTGGCTAGCTCAATGCCAACGACCCGGATACATTAGCTGCAGTCTGTAAGGAGTTTGTACGATCTTGCTGTGACCTCGTGAGTTTCCTGCCATAGCCCATAGATGTACCGGTTGGTACGTTGATCAGACAATAGACAATAGGTGCAGAAGTAGACCATTCCGCCCTTCGAGCCTGCACCGCCATTCTGAGATCATGGCTGATCATCTACTATCAATACCCAGTTCCTGCCTTGTCCCCATATCCCTTGATTCCCCTATCCATAAGATACCTATCTAGCTCCTTCTTGAAAGCATCCAGAGAATTGGCCTCCACTGCCTTCCGAGGCAGTGCATTCCAGACCCCCACAACTCTCTGGGAGAAGAAGTTTTTCCTTAACTCTGTCCTAAATGACCTACCCCTTATTCTCAAACCATGCCCTCTGGTACTGGACCCTCCCTGCACCTGGAACATATTTCCTGCCTCTATCTTGTCCAATCCCTTAATAATCTTATATGTTGCATAGGATAGACAATTGGAGCCATGACAGCACAGGAGCTTCGCTGGTATAGATATTGTTTCACAACGTTACACACCCAGATTCAATCCTGACCTTGGGTATTGTCTGTGTGGAGTTGACACACTGAAAGTTTGAACTTGGATACTGAGAGATCTGTTGAATATCCAACATCTTCACCATGCAACTGGGTGTGAGACTTCCCAACCCTCAGAGCTCAGCTAATGAGGATGTACAGCCGCTCCTTCCTTCCCATTGTCCTCAACACAGGTACCCTCCAGAGCTGTGAGCAGAGCTCACTGGTGTACACTCTGCTCACACATAACCAAATAGAACCATAGAACATTACAGCACAGAAACAGGCCTTTTGGCCCTTCTTGGCTGTGCCAAACCATTTTCTGCCTAGTCCCACTGACCTGCACCCGGGCCATATCCCTCCAAACCCCTCTCATCCATATACCTGTCCAAGTTTTTCTTAAATGTCAAAAGTGAGCCCGCATTCACCACTTCATCTGGCAGCTCATTCCACACTCCCACCACTCTCTGCATGAAGAAGCCCCCACTAGTGTTCCCTTTAAACTTTTCCCCCTTCACCCTTAACCCATGACCTCTGTTTTTTTTCTCCCCTGGCTTCAGTGGAAAAAGCCTGCTCGCATTCACTCTATCTGTACCCATCATAATTCTATACACTTCTATCAAATCACCCCTCATTCTCCTACACTCCAGGGAATAAAGTCCCAACCTATTCAACCTTTCTCTGTATCTGAACCTTTGTAATCTTTCTCAAATATCTGAGCAATCACATTGTTTGCTGATGATCCAACAGACAGAGGCCTCATCAACAAAAGCCTACAGAGACAATGTAGAGCTCAAGGCCTGGTGCCAAACAAAATAACCTCTTCCTCAATGTCAACAAGGCAAAGGAGATGGTTATTAACTTCAGGAGAACTCGTACCACTCACATCCCTCTTTACATCAATGACACAACAGTGGAAACTGCGAGCAGTTTCAAACTTCGAGGAGTAAACATCTCACTCAATCTCTCACGGACACAGAACAAATGCCACACAATCAGGAATGCTCACCAATGCCTCTATAATTCGAGGAAGCTGATGGGAGCTGGGCTATCTACAACAATGCTTATATCCTTCTACAGATGTGCAGTGGAGAGTGTCCTAACAAGCTGCATCAATGTATGGTATGGAAACTGCACTGCGGCTGATCTACAATGGGTAGTCAAAACTGCCCAATGAATCAGTGAACCAAGAATTTTCTGCCTAATCAATGAACCAGCCAACCCAGAATCAAGGACATGTACCCAGAAAGCTGCCAGAGAAAGGCCAGCAAAATCATGAAGGATACCACTCACCCTTCTCATGGACTATTTGTCCCACTCCCATCAGGGAGGAAGCTACGTTGCATCCACACCAGGACCATCGGTTAAGAAAGAGTCACTTTCCCCAAGCAGTGTAGCTGATCGATACCTCCACAATGACCCACCCCTCCACACCCCACCACCACTACTTTATCATTTCGTGTCAGAGTCAAGTTATGTACCATAACTCATGTACTTAGCATCACTTTATTGACATACAATTGATTTGCATATTCAACTTATCTTATGTATTTATATTTATTGTGCTTTTTATTATTGTGTTTATTATCTTATTGTCTATTTCTTCATGCTGCATCGGATCCAGAGAATAAATTATTTTGTTCTCCATTACACTTGTGTACTGGGAATGACATTAAACAATCTTGAATCTTTACTTCAGGTTTCAACCTCTGCGATATTTGGAATTTCTATTTGATCACCAGTTTCATCACCAGAATAATGACATCCAAGTCATGAAATCTGTGTTGATGCTTCCTTATAGATATTATCTCACACGGACCTGGTTCGATGCACACAGGCACTGCTGTTCTTCAGAAAATTATACAATTCTTTTTAAAATAATTGATACTCTTAGCTTCAACAATAGAGGTGGCAGAGAATGAGAAATTCTAATGGGCCATAATACAAAGGTTCTCTTTCACGAAAATCTCTTTGTGAGAATCTGTCTAGATGTCTTCTTCAGTAAAAGACGTGCCCTCTTCATTATTGAACCATTTTGCATTGGAGTGAAGCCTAGAATTTTGCAGGATCTATTGTCATTTTCGCAGTGGAAAATTGCAAGGGACAATTATAGATCCCTGTCATAGCCATGTGTGTCTGTATTAATAAGCATTTAGGCCAAAATGAAGTGTTACACAGTTTAGAGTCTCATTAATTTATATTGGATTTGAGCTTACATTTTTTTTTGCTTTATTCTGAAAAACACAAACTATGCAAATAGCATTCTCAGTTTCTGGGAGAAATTTTCATCTGCATCCAATCCATGTCCAGAACCAAAGCTGCTTTTATTTAACAGCATTGGTTCAAAAACCTATTGAGTATTGAAATGCTGAGGAAGAGTGGATGTGGAGAGGATATTTCCTATACTAGGGGACTCCAGGACAAGAGGGCACCAGCTTCAGAATGGAAGGATGTACTGTTAGAACAGACTGAGGAAGAATTTCTTTAGCCAGAGGATAGTGAACCTGTGGAATTCATTACCACAGCCAGCTGTGGAAGGTAAGTCATTGAGTATATTTAAAATGGAGGTTGATAGGGAGGGCATCAAAGGTTACGAGGAGAAGGCAGGCAATGGGGTTGAGAGGGATAATAAATCAGCCATGTTGAAGTGGTGTAGCTGTCTCAAAGGGCCGAGTAGCTTGATTCTGCTCCTATGTCTTATGGTGTCCTCCAAGAGGAGCACAACCTTGTCATTGGGTTTGGAGGCCTGCGTGCCTCAATGACCCAGAGATCTTCGTTGGCTGGAGTCAGAGTTTGGTTTTGTCTCTTGGCAGGGTCACCCATGCCAAACGGGTCAAAGAGTAGAAGCCAGACTTAGAGTAAGGGTGGACTAAGAGTGCTCCAGGTTCGGGGGTTCAGTTCAGGGCTAACTACTCTGACTGGTAAAACAAAATTGTTATGGAAACAACAATGAAGAATCCTTCTACATCTGAGTGTGACAGTATTCCTGAGTCTCCATCCAGGACTTGCACGACTGACAGTAATGAAAACCAAGAGGAAGCTACTGACATGATGAAGGAAGGCCTGAACTCCGTCAGAGATGGAAGGGCTTCACTGCTGCCCTAAACGCCAGTGACTAAGTCTGAGACAGAAAAGGATGTGTCAAGGTATCAATATATGAAGCCCATTAAACGCCTGCAAATATTTCTTTGTTGTTTCAAAGTTTCCAGTGTTCATCCTTGAAGACTGCATTAAAATACTGAGGCAATAAATACTGGTGCTCAGATATTACAAAGCTTCATTTTGCAGCTGGAAAGCAGCAGTGGTGGGACACTGAGCAGCAAGAGTCTCCTGTGCCCTGAAGTTATTGGAAATGTAATTGATGAATGGATTTAATGAGTTTTGACCCTCCTATGCTGCATTATCCCTATTGCACTCTTCGAGAGAAAAATACTCTAATGATGAATCCTTGTCTGTTAACAGAGTCTAATAACATTATAGGATTGCAAGCAATCAATGAATAGAATACAGCTTGTGAAATTGAAAAGTGCAGTGTTGCTCCTTACTGACTGTACAGGACAAGCTCAGCCACTGGGAATATGGGGAGAATTCAATAGAATTAATGGAACATAAATATATGGTATGGGGAGGAGGTTACTGAACAGGATCAAAGTAAGCTGCAGGAAGTTGTAAACGCAGCTCCAACATGGATACTAGGACCCCCATCAGCAGGTCATGCCTTGTACTCATTGCTACCATCAGGGAGGAGGTACAGAAGCCTGAAGACATACATTCAACGAGTCAGGAACAGTTTCTTCCCCTCTGTCATCTGATTTCTGAAGGGACGTTGAACTCATGAACACTATCTCATGTTTCGTTTCTACTATTATGTGTTATGTATTGCATTATATGACCAAAAGAACAATAAGGCATATGAGGAGAATTCAGCCCATCGAGTCTGCTCCACCATTCGACCAATGGTCCACATCCCAGATCCCACTCAACCCCATACATTTACCTTCTCACTATGTCCTTTGATGCCCTGACCAATCAGGAAGCGATCAACTCCCGCCCTAAATATACGCATGGGCTTGGCCTCCACCGCAGTCTGTATCAGAGCATTACACAGATTTACTATTGTCTGGCTAAAAATATTTCTACTTACCTCTGTTCTAAAGGTTCACCCATCAATTCTGAGGCTGTGCCCTCTAGTCCTAGATAACCACACCACAGGAAACGTCCACTCCACATCCACCCTATCTAGTCATTTAAATGAGATCAATGAGGTTTCAATGAGATCTCCCCCGCATTTGTCTAAATTCCAGTGAGTACAGGCACAAAGCTGCAAAACACTTCACATATGTTAACCCCTTCATTCCTGGAATCATCCTCGTCAATCTCCTCTGAACTCTCACCAATGCCATCACAACCTTTCTGACATATGGGGCCCAAAGCTGTTGACAATACTCCAAGTGTGGCCTGACTAATGTCTTATAAAGCCTCAGGATTATCTCCTTGCTTTTATATTCTATTCCCCTTGAAATAAATGGGAGCATTGCATTGCTTTCTTTACCACAGACTCAACCCGAAAACTAATCTTTTGGGAGTCTTTCAGGAGGGCTTCTAAGTCCTGCTGCACCTCTGATGTTTGAAACTTTTCCTCATTTTGATAATAGTCTGCACTATTGTTCCTTTTACCAAAATGCATTATCATATATTTCCCAACACTGTATTCCATCTGCCAAATTTTTGCCCATTCTTCCAATTTGTTTAAGTCTAGCTGAAATTGCATTGCATTCTCAGCACGACCTACCCCTCCACCTATCTTCACATCATCAGCGACCTTTGCCACAAATGCATCAATTTTATTATCTAAATCATTGACAAACAATATGAAAAGCAATGATCCAATACTGACCCGTGAAGAACACCGCTAGTCACTAGCTGCCAAGCAGAGAAGGCCCCTTTTATACCCACTTACTGTCTCTGCCTGTCAGACGTTCTGCTATCCATGCCAGTATCTTTCCTGTAACGCCATAGGATTTTATCATGTCAAGTTGCCTCATGCTGGGCACCTTATCAAACACATTTTGAAAATCCAAGTAAATGACATCCACTACCTCTCCTTTGTCCACCCTACTCGTTACTTTCTCGAAGAACTCTAACAAATTTGTCAGGAAAGAAACCATACTGACTTTGACTTAATTTATCATTAGTCTCCACGTAACTCGAAACCTCATCCTTAATAATAGATCCCAATACATTCCCTACCACTGACGTTAGGTTAACTGTCCTATAATTACCTTTCTTTTGCCTTCCTCCCTTCTTAAAGAGTGGAGTAACATTTGCAATCTTGCTGTCCTCCAGGACCATGACAGAATCAAATGATTCTTGAAAGATCATGAGCAATTCATCCATTATCTCTTCAGCAACCTCTGTCAGGACTCTGGGATGTAGTCCATCTGGCCCAGCTGATTTATCCACCTTAAGACCCTTGAGTTTGCCTAGCACCTTTTCCTTTGTAATAGCAATGGGACCCACTCCTGCTCCCTGACACTCATGGACCTTTGACACACAGCTAGTGTTTTCTACAGTGAAGACAGTTGCAAAGTACCCATTAAGTTCATCTGCTATTTCTTTCTCCCCCATTACTACCTCATCGGCATCATTTTCTAGTGTTCCAATTATCAACTCTCACCTCCCTTTTATTCTTTACCTAACTGAAAAAAAAATTAGTATCCTGCTTTACATTATTGGCTAGTCTGCCCTCATATTTCATCTTTCCCTTCTTATCACTCTTTTACTTGTCTTCTGTTGGATTTTAAATGTTTCCCAATCATCCAACTTTTTGCTATGTTATATGTCCTTTCCTTGGCTTTACCCAGTCCTTAACTTCTTTTGTCAACCATAGTTGCTCACCCCTACCATTTGAGAACTTCTTTCTCTGTCCTGCACCTTGTGAATTATTCCCAGAAAGTTCAGCCACCTCTGCTCTGCCATCATCCCCACCAATATCCTCCTCCAATCCACCTGGCTCCTCTCTCATGCCTCTGTCATTCCCTTTATTCCATTGCAATACAAATACATGTGAGTTATTCTTCTCCCTCACAAATTGCAGTATGAATTCAACCACAATAACCACAGTCTCCTAAGGGTTCCTTTCTGTTAAGCTCCCTATTAAGATTTGGGTTATTACACAATACCCAATCTAACATATCCTTTCCCCGAGCAGGCTCGAGCACAAGCTACTCTAAAAAGCCATTCAATAAATTTCCTCTCTTGTGATCCAACACCAACCTGATTTTCCCAATCCCCTTGCATATTGAAGGTCCCCATTACAATTTCCTTTATTACATGCCTTGTCCAGCTCCCATTGCAATCTCAACCACACATCTTGGCTACTATTTGGAGGCTTCTATATGATTCCCATAATATTTTATTTTACCTTTACAATTTCTTAACTCCACCCATAAAGATTCAACATTTTCTGACCCTATGTCACCTCTTTCTAAAGATGTAATTCCATTTGTTACCAACAGAGCCACGCCACCTTCCTGTTTGTCCTTTTGATACCACGCCTTTGATGTTGAGCTGTCAACTGTGGCCTTCTTTCAGCCTTGACTCAGTGATGCCCATACTATCATACCGACCAATCTCTAATTGTGCCACGAGTTCATCCACCTTATTTCGAATGCTATGCACATTTAAATACAGCACCTTCAGTCCTGCATTCTTCGTCCTTTTGAATTTTGCCTCTGTGGTACACTATAACTCTTTGCTCTGTCTGCATTTGTTCTCAATCTTTGCTTGTCCTTCCTTACATTCATGTTACAGCCATCATCTACTTGTAAATCTGCTACCTCATCCTCAGCTCTATCATCCTGATTCCCACACCCCTGCCATATTAGTTTAAACCACTCCCAACAGGCCAACACTCTGCCCACAAGAATATTGGTCTCCCTTGCATTGTTCTGCTGCAACAAAGTTCACAAATTTCACGACATATGCTGGTGATATTAAATCTGATTCTGATTCTGAACATTAATGTGGATGGATGTTTCATTGTAGACCATTGTGGATGCTACTTTCTGAGGTAAACCTGTACACCTGCACATTAATGCAAGTAACTAATCAGCCTGTAGGGCAATATAATGGGTGGCAGATGACACATATAGTTCATAAGAGAAACTGTTCCACATAATTCACAAATATTGTCATTGAGTTGTGTTCAATTTAACAATATCAGTGTAAGGCAACTACTTTTGGTTTGTTTGTAAAGGAAGTAAAGGGCTGCAACTTTTGATAAGCATATAAAATGATGTTTACGTGTTTTATTCACAAAATCCTACAAACCAATCATATGGCAGCAACTCAATGCATAAGAGCATGCATCGTGGTTAAGAGGTTCAGACCAAACATCAGAATAGGGAAGAAATGTGACCTTAGTGACTTTGATTGTGAAATGATTGTTGGTGCCAGACAGGGTGGTTTGAGTATCTCAGAAACTGTTGATCTCCTGGGATTTTCACATATAACAGTCTCCTGGCAAAGGGTCTTGGCCCAAAACATTGACTGTACTTTTATCCATTGATGCTGCCTGGCCTGCTCAGTTCCTCCAGCATTTTGTATTTCCAGCAGCTGCAGATTTTCTCTTACTTGGAATTCACAGAGTACGGTGTAAAAAACAAAAAATATTTGGTGAGTGGTAGTTACATGGTGAAGATGCCTTGTTAATGAGGGAGGTCAGAGGAGAATGGCTAGATTGGTTCAAGTTGACAGGAAGGTGACAGTAATTCAAATAAACACATGTTACAGCAGTGGTGTGCAGACGAGCATTTTTGAATGCACAAAACATTGAACTTCGCAGTAGATGGGCTACAGCATCAGAAGAACACAAGCATACGCTCAGTGACCACTTTATTAGGTAGAAGAGATACCTAATAAAGTGGCCACTGAGTTTAGACTTAATAGGCTGAAATGCCTGTTTCTATGTCTCTATGACTTCATGGTGCTGTGTTGCATAAATGCAGCTTGTTATTTAATAAATGTGAATTGCCAATGAACTTTGGCCTGTTTATGTGCAGTTAATCTTAATTGAATATGCTGTATGTTATGGAAATGGGTTTAGTGCAGAAAAGGGCAATTGGTAATCGGTTTATTATTGTCACATGTACCAAGGCACAAATGAAAGTCTTTGTTTTGCATTGCCATCCAGAGAGATCATTTCATCACATCAGTATACCAAGGGAACACAAGGGAAAAGCAATAACAGAATGGAGAATGTAGTGTTACAATTACAGAGAGAGTGCAGGCAGAAAATATAGTGCAGAGTCATGACAAGGCAGATAGTAAGGTCAGAGCTAACTTTATTGTACTGGGGACCGTTCAATTATAACAGCGAGATAGAAGCTATCCTTCACATGCTTACATGTGGTACATGCTTACAGGCTGTTGTATCTTCTACTCAGTGGGAGAGGAGAGATGAGAGTATGTCTGGAATGGGAGGGGCTGGTGACTATGTTGGCAGCTCTACCGAGGCAGCAGGAAGTGTAGACAGAGTCCACAGAGAGGTTGGTTTTCATGGTTTGCTGAACTGTGTCTTCACCTCTGCTGTGATGACATTGGGCTTGCTGTCCGCAAAGTTCTAAACTCAAGCAAAGATCTTAAGCCAAATCTCATATAGACAGCTATGGGTACCCACACTCCCTCACTAAAGAGAGGTTACACTGTAGTGAGATCACTTCCCTGTTTATCCTCCACAGCACGTTTAGCTGCCCTTACCCGCTATTTGAATGTTGGGTCCCTCCCTCACCCCGGCTCCCTACCTCTTAATCACAAGTTTAAGCACATTTATTTTTAGTGATACATGTTTAAATCCGCACAATTTTTTTTAAACATTTATGACATCTCTCTCATTTCTCGATCTCTCTGTTTACATCTCTGGAGACAAATCATCTACTGCTTTCTTTTAGAAACCTATGCTGTGGCTTCTTCATAAGTGCATCATTGTGTTGAGCACCGGGTTGATCTTCAGAGACGCTGAACCCAGGATCTCGTAGCTGCACACCTTTTCCCTCGATGAGGACTGGTGTGTGCAATCACTGCAGGTTACTGTAATAGCTCCTGTGTTAATTCACCATCCAGAACATTTCTAGAGGTTCAGGACATCTCACTTTTAAATGCATATGTGCTGAATTCTCAAACGTGTGGGCACTTTCTTGCATAAACACTGAACCATTGGCATTTGCAAATACTTTATCTTTATTTAAAACACTGAGATCCCCTTTTCAGTTCAAGGTTCTGATCTGGAAAAATCTGTACTTAGGTGATTAATTTTTCAGACTTTCGCTTTGAAATGTTGAGTGCCAAATATGCATATTTTACCTAAGTAACATATTATTCCATTTCTTATGATAATACTTGTCTTGGTTTTATATTTTGAAAGTTGTCCTTCTGGTCAATTTAATTAAGAACTTACAGTTTGCAGTCAAATGTATTCCTGATTTATAGTACCTCAAGCTGAATTAACACTTTGAGGAGAAAAAAAGATCAAAAGATTGTAAGGTTTGTGTTTTATTCTGGGCATAATTATGCTGCCCAGCGCATCTTTCTGAAGTTATAAAATTTGATATTGGAAATGTTCAAACGTTAATTTTTGAACAGAATGTTAATGGGCGGCATCTTTGATTGTCTCCTTGTGATATTTTGCCGAGCACCTGCAGATTCAACAGCAGGTTTACTCGACTAATACCAGAATGGGCAGGAATACCTGGAACACCTGGATGTATCAGGAACAGAGCGACATGAATATTGTGCTGGCAGAAGAGATTAGTTTTTAATTAGACATTTAATTACCAGCCTAATTAGTTTGGCACTGTATTATGGGCTGAAGGGTCTGTTCTTGTGCTGTACAACACTATGTTCTGTGTTCTATGAATACTTTATGAGGAAAGATTGAACGAGCCATGACTGCATTGACTGAAGGCTCAATAGACTACACATTTGGAATCTCGAGCTGCCAAATACATTTAGTGGCCACTTTATTAGGTACCTCTTGTGGTCAGTAGTCGTCTGCTTTTGTAGCCCATCCACTTCAAGGTTCGACACATTATGCATTCAGAGATGCTCTGCTGTAAGGCATGGTTATTTGAGTTGCTGTCACCTTCCTGTCAGCTTGAACCAGTCAGGTCATTTTCACCTGAACTCTCATTTTTGTCCACAGAAATGCTGCATGTTTTGGTTTCTCACATGATTCTCTGAAAACTCTAGATACTTGTACATGAAAATCCTAGGAGATCAGCAGTTTCTGAGATAGGCAAACTAGCCAGTCTGGCACCAACCATCACCCACGTCAATATTACGTAGATCACATTACTTCCCCATTCTGAAATTTGGTCTGAACAACAACTGAGCCTCTTGACTATGCCTGCATGCTTTTATGCATTGAGTTGCTGCCACATGATTGGCTGATTAGATAATTGCATTAACAAGCTGTACTCAATAAAGTGGCTACCAAGTGTATCTGCTGGCGATCTCAGCAAGTCAACTGGCATCTGTGGAGGCAGGTGGGGGGGAAGGAGTTCCCCTGAGTTCTGATGCATAGTTTCAACCAATAACGCTGACAGCTCCTCCCTCCCCACCTCACCCCATATTTGCTGCTTGACCAACCACATTCCTTCAGTCTATTCTTTCAGTTTATTGTGTTGACTGAAGCTTAGAAGAGTCAGAGTGAGCTCGACTGAAATACAGGACCCTCCGAGGTCTTTACAGGGAGGAGAAAATCTTGACAAGTCATGACATGAAAATAAGGCTGACACGAGGTGTTTATGTTTTTCCCAGAGGGTCATGAATCTTTGGAACTCTCTTCCTCAAAGGGCAGATTAAAATTATTGTTAAGACATCGGTAGATTGAATTTTGGACTTCTAACAAGCAATGAGGTGAAATCCTGCAGTTGTTAGACAAGAAGGTGATGGTTATGAAAGAATCAAAATTAGAATCAGATTTAACATCACTGGCTTATGCCATGAAATTTGTTGTTACGTGACAGAAGTACAGTGAGATAAAAAGAGGCTATAAGTTACAGTAGGACATATGACATAAGACATTGGCACAGTACTGTATTTGTCAATGTGAAGCAGAAGGCGAGTTTGTAGATCTGGCAGGTGCAAAGGATGTTGGGATTGGTGAGGGTGGTGCGCCGATGGAGGTTTGTGGGACAGGTGGCAGAGAAGGAGTGCCAGGAGCAGGGAGTGGTGACACTAGCCATTTCACAAGGAGTGCCAGGGGCAGGTGGATGGTGTGGATGCTGACACACCCAGTGTCATTTGATTCCAAACAATTGAAACATAGAAACATAGAAAACCAGCACAATACACGTCCTTCAGCCCACAAAGTTGTGCCCAACAGGTCCCTACCTTAGAAATTACTTACCCATAGCCCTCTATTTTTCTGTTCCATGTACCTATCCAAAAGTCTCTTAAAAGACCCTATCGTATCCGCCTCTACCAACGTTGCTGACAGCCCATTCCACGCACTCACCACTCTCTGAGTAAAAACCTTACCTCTGACATCTCCTCTGTACCTACCCCCAGCACCTTAAACCTGTGTCCTCTTGTGGCAACCATTTCAGCCCTGGGAAAAAGCCTCTGACTATCCACACGATCAATGCCTCTCATCATCTTGTACACTTAATTGACTTATTGATTATTAGAGAATGTGTCTCTGGTGCTTTCTGTTCCCTCCCCTCTCTCTGCCTCCTTCCCATTCTGTGCTCACATTAGAGACCCATATCAGAATCTATATTAAGTAGTGCAAAAAGAAATCAAGATAAAAATGTGGAAGTGTTCGTGGGCTGATTCATTTTCCATTCAGAAATTAGATGTCTGAGGGGAAGAAGTTGTTCCTAAAATGTTGAGTGTGGGTCTTCAGGCTCCTATACCTCCTCACTGGTTGTAGCAATAAGAGAATGTCCTGGGTGATGGCAGTCCTCAGTGATGGATGCCACCTTCTTCAGGCATCAGCTTTTCAATCTTTTTCCGATCCTGTGCAGTGGCCTCTCCATGCCAAGCATTGATTCCACCAGTTAGAATGCTCTCCACAGTATATCTGCAGAAATATGCTGGAGATCTGTAAAAATGTCATCAATGATTTTGTTTAATGGTGGAGTATTTTGACGGTATTTTGATGGTGGAGTATTTTGGCTTACTCCTGTTACTACTTCGTCTGACATAGTGTTGGTACATCTGCCTGCTTTGAAACAGCTTGACAACAGTTACATTTTGGCAGACCCATCAGCGGGTATGTTACAACCTCAATAATGCTCTCCAGATCCCTGTTTCTGATTCAATTCCATTCTCTCTCAACATTTCAGTTCATAACTGCAGCCTTCCATGTTCTTAAGATTAGATGACTCATCTTGTGCTTTCAATCAGGACAGAAAAGATTTACTATGAAGGTAAGCTAGCCAATAATATAGAAGAGGATGCTAAAAGTTTGTTTAGATATATAAAGAGTAAAACATAGGCAAGAGTAGACATCTAACTGCCGGAAAATGATGCAGGAGCGATAGTAATGGAGGACAAAAAATGGTGGACATATTGATTAGTATTTTTGCGTCAGCCTGCACTATGTAAGACAGCAACAGCATGGCAGGTGTCAGTGGCATGGTAGTGTAGCAGTTAGCGAAACCCTTTACAGCACCGGTGTAAGATCAGAACTCACTTGCCCCCGTTGTCTGTAAGGTGCTTGCAGTTTCTCCCTGTGACTGCATGCAATTCCTCTGGCTGTTCCACATTCCAAAGATGTATGGGTTAGGGTTAGGGTTAGTGAGCTGTAGTGTCGGAAGCATAACGATACTTGTGACCAGTCCAGTACTATACTCTGTGATTTGATTTGTCACAAACAACACATTTCAAAGTATGTTTTGATACTCTATCTTTGTTTTTTTTCCTTCTTTTCTCTTTCTTTCTTTATTATTTCTTTTCTTTTCACTTCTGATTCAAGTCCATTCTCTCTCATCATTCCAGTTCATAACTGCAACCTTCCATGTTCTTAAGCTTGGGAAGTTCCTTAAACCTTGTTCTCTATCTTGTTCTTTCCATGCTTATAGTTAAAGCGGAAGGTGGTTGTTTCCTGATCGGTCAGAACATCAAGGGATACGGCGAGAAGTCAGGTGTATGGGTTTGAGTGGGATCCGGCATCAGCCATGATGAAATGGCGGGGCAGACTGGATGGGTGGAATGGCCTGATTCTGCTCCTATGTCTTATGGCCTTTCTTAAGATCATTTATGGAATTTTTACATCACTGTCAGAGCAATATTTATAGACTTTCCTTAATTTTCTTTCTACTGAGTGGCTTGCTTAACTCTTTCAGAGAGAGTTAAAAGACAAGCTCCTTGCTATTGGTCAACGGAAGTATATCGGGGAGAGCAAGCAAGCCTGGTAATAATCTTCCTGGTTGATAGAAATAAGAACAAAATTAAAACATGGGAAATACTCATGAACTGTGAGGAAGGGATCATTGTTTTCCACAGAGTAGGGAAGGCGAAAATTAAGGGCATTGGTTTAAGGTAAAAGGAGAAATATTTCAAGGGAAGATAAGAGGGAAGTGCTTTATACAGATTGTGGTAGAATATGGCACAAGCTATCAGATGAAGTAGTAGAGGCAGGTGCAATCACAACTTTTAATAGACACTTTGAAGGCTCTCACAACCTTACAATATATTGTAATGCCTGCACTGTTTTTGTGCACTTTATGTAGTACAGTGTAGGTCTGTAGTCTAGTGTCGCTTTCTCTGTGTTGTTTATTTTTATTACGTAGTTCAGTCTAGTTTTTAGTACTGTGTCATGTAACACCATGGTCCTGAAAAATGTTGTCTCATTTTTACTATGCACTGTACCAGCAGTTATGGTCGAAATGACAATAAAAGTTGACTTGACTTGACTTGACTTAACTTGATTAAAGTCGAGGAACTGTTGACTTGCTTCAGCATCTCTCTCTCCACTGCTGGGCCGTATTCAAATGTTTTGACAAGAGTACTTAGATAGGAAAGGTTTATAATAATATGGGCCACATACAGACAAATGGAATAGTTCAAGCAGGAACGAGGTTCAACATAGATGACTTGGGCTTTAGGGCCTATTTCTGTGCTGCATGACTCTTTGAGATCTAGCTTTTGACATAGAGCCTAAATTTGGGTTCATGAGAATTATCCAGGAATGGAAGGGAATGTATGAGGAGCATTTGATGTCTCTGGACCTCCACTTGCTGGAGTTTAGAAGAATGAGGTAGGATATCATTGAAACCTATCAAATTTTGAAAGGCCTAGATAGAGTGGACGTGGAGAGGAAGGTTTCCAATAGTGGGAGAGTCTAGGACCAGAGGGCACAGATTCAGAATAGAAGGACAGCCCTTTAGAGCAGAAACATGAAGGAATTTTGTAAGATAAAGGGTTGTGATTCTGTGGAATTCATTGCCAAAAAAATGATGGCGGAGTGATTGGGTATATGTAAAGCAGATGTTGATAGCTTCTTGATTAACAAGGGTGTTAAAGGCTACAGGGAGAAGGCAGGAGAATGAGATTGAGGGAGATAATGAATCAACCATGTCAGAATAGTGGAACAGACCCAATGGGCCAAATGGCCTTCTTCTACTCCTATGCTCTATGGTCAGCCAGTCTTGATGCTTCTTGTACTTCACAAATTCAACAAAATGACTCCATCCAGTGAAGATGAAGGAGCATGGGATAGATGACACAGTGAATTCTTGCAAGATGCAGACTGCTGTGAACATCATCAGCTTCTCTTAGCACTCCCCCCACCCCCATCAGGACATATATCGGAAGTGCTTCATACGCAATGCCTCCAGCATTGTCAAAGACCCCTTCCATTCTTCACACAAGCTCTTTGATCTCCTGCTGTCAAGCAGAAGATACCACAGCATAAGAACCAGAATTGTCAGGTTCTTCTGGGTGACAGGCTTCTCAGCACTCTGCTCCCCCCGCCACCTCAGAACACTTGTATACCCTGTCTGAATGCTCTGGTTATTGATCAACTGGTCACTTTTACTGCTGATCTTTCACATATTTATACTACTGCTTGTTTAATTATAACAATATCATTAACATGATACTGTCTTACATTAACATGTACCTCAAACTTTCTATCAGCCTGTCAATTTTCAGGCCATGCCACTCAGAGACTTCTGCAAATATTATTTTGTGACTGTACTGCACCAGACTGTGAGTGCCTGTATGCTTAGTGTTTTGTACCTTGGCCCCAGAGGAATGATGTTTCATTTAGCTGTATACATGTGCATGGTGGAATGATACTGAACCTGAATGAGAATACTGCTGTCTGGATAATTCATTGGAACCTGGTGCTCAAAGCCAGCAGGAACCGTGGAATTTAAATTCAGCAAATTAATTAATTAGGCATTAAAAAGTTCGAAACAGAAAAAAAAGTTTAATGTTCAGAAGTTCAAAGTAAATGTATTATCGAAATACATATATGTCCTTATATACTGCTCTGAGATTCATTTCCATTTGGGCATTCACAGTAGAGTGAAGAAATACAATCATATCAACAAAAAACTACACAAAACAAGACTGACAAACAACCAATGTGCAAAAGAAGACAAAGTGTACAACTACAAGTAATTATAAACAAACAAGCAATGCTGAGAACATGAGTTGTAGAGTCCTTGAAAGTGACTCCATAGGTTGTGGGATCAGTTCAGTACTGAGGTGAATGAAGTTATCCATACTGGTTCAGGAGCCCAAAGGTTGAAGGGTAATAACTGTTTCTGAACCTGGTGGTGCAGGACCAGGACTCCTGTATCTCCTTCCCAACAGCATCAGCAAGACAAGAGCATGG
The DNA here is from genome assembly GCF_048418815.1 of Hemitrygon akajei. Classification (NCBI taxonomy): domain Eukaryota; kingdom Metazoa; phylum Chordata; class Chondrichthyes; order Myliobatiformes; family Dasyatidae; genus Hemitrygon; species Hemitrygon akajei. The sequence continues at coordinate 33,914,061 of NC_133138.1, read as the reverse complement.
CCTGGATGACGGGGGTGCTTGATGACGGTTGCTTCTTTCTTGTGGTTGTATGCTCAAGGGAATTCATTTCAAAGTAATAACATTTGATTGCTTTGAAAACACACCTGGTTTACTATGCTTCCTTAACACAAAGAGCTTACTGCTGATCTGTGACTCCAGGCAAGAAAAAAAATACAGTTAATTCTTAATAAACCTGTAAACAGTCAGATAAGCTGAACAGTTGAAAAGGAATTCAGGTTGAATATTTACATTTCCTCAGTAATATATATTCTGCAAAAGAATAATTTTGTTCTGAAATGGAAGGAGGTAATTTCATGAGTGCATAATCAAGAAAAAAAATGTATTTTGTTACAAATTAAAATTGAAAATTAAACTATAACTCATTCATTTAAGTAATAATGAATTAATTGGAGCAACAAATATTCTGCTTGGATGGACAATGTTCAATAGCTGTGATATATTACCCAGGCGGTGGTTGAGCTGTTATTGCTCTGGTCTACACTGGGTCTCATTCTTCCAGGGTGTTTCACATGCACCAACTCTAACCCCATGTATTGCATTCCTAATGTGACGTTCTCTACCTCGGCGAGACCGAGCATGGACAGACCACTTGTGCTCAGTCCTCAGTGTGCATCCTGAGCTCCTAGTTGCATGACATTTCAATTCCCCTTCTCACTCCCACACTGTCCTCTCCGTGCAAAGGCCTTCGTTAATTCCAGGGTGAGGCCCAACACAAAACGGAGTCCACAACCATCTTTGTCCCTCTCCTATTTCTCGGCCAATCAACCATCTCACCACACTCATTCACCTCTTCACAACTGGCCATCTCACCACTCTACTCTGAATCTTGATGTAGTATTCTGACCCAAAATGTTGACAATTTGATCCCACCCCCCCCCCACCTTTTCCACAGATGCTGAGTTCCTCCAACTGATTATTAGTTGCTTCAGATTTCCAGCATCTGCTGTCTCTTGGGTTTCCATAATTAATTAAGTGATCAGCTTAAATAGATGGATAATCATGGATTGTATGCTCAAATTTTCATTATATGTTTCTATGGCTAGATGGAGTTCTCAGTAGAATTGCACAGTTGAATTATTACTTTTTTTGTAAAATCCTCTTTTGCAATTGAATAATTGACATCTTTTATAAAATTACTTTAATTTAAGAAGCATGTGATTTTCAGCTAAGCTGATAGATTTATGGCCCTGTTCCAATCATAGCTCTCAGATCTTTTCCTTAATTGAGGTTGGTATGTCCATGCACATGGCAATTGCTTCGCTTAGCTGTGATATTGGCAGATTTACTTGTGTTCATTTATTTAGAACAGGGGTTCCCGACCTGGGGTCCAGAACCCCTTGGTTAATGGTAGCAATTCATGGCATTTAAAAAAACGTTTGGGAACCTCCAGTTTAGAGATACAGTGTGAGCAAGCCTTTCTGGCCCAACCAACCATGCCGCCCTGCAACCCACCTATTTACCACAAACATAATCAACGGACAATTTACAATGAACAATTAACTGACTAACTGGAAGGTCTTTAGACTGTGGGAGGAAATCAGAGCACCCAGAGGAAATTCGTGTTTCACAGGGAAAACATGTGAGCTCCTTTCAGACAGCACCAGAATAGAATTCTGAACTCCAATGCCCCAAGATTTAATAGCATTGCACTAAATGCTTAGTGTTGTTTTGAGGAGGAAACTATCACCTATAAACTCAATGATACATCCAAATTCAGAATCCAAAACTTGATCATTTGTAAATTAATCTACAGTAGAACCCTAATAATTTGAGTAGCAGATTTTCTAAGCTTGGTCACCACTATTACTAACCAAAGGCTGTCTTATTTTACTTGTTTTCACATATTACACCACAGTATAATAATTCTTCCAGTGAACCTGGTGAGTTTAAAGGGAGCAGGAAATACGCAAGCAAAACATAAACTGCTGAGTCTTAGAACAAAGTATGGTACAACACTGAACAACACACACAAAATGCTGGAGGAATTCAGCAGGCCAGGCAGCATGTATGGAAAAAAGTACAGCCAACTTTTCAGGCCAAGACCCTTCAACAGGTCTTATGTTGTACATAATATTTACCGGTATTATAAATGACTATGAATTGCACATTGCACATTTAGACGGACATGTAATGTAACAAATTTTACTCCTCATATATATGTAGGATTTAAATAATAAAGTCAATTCAAATGTTTCAATTCACTTTATTAGGTACAGGAGGTGCCTAATAAAATGGCCACTTTCTATATATGCTTCTATGTATTTCGTTGCTAAGGATGCCAATCGTAAAGTACTAGATAGAAATTATGTCTAGCTAATTATCAAATTTAAAGGCAGACCAGAATTTGGGATAGCACAGTAGCAACGTGGTTACTGCAACACTTTACAGTACCAGTGACCCGGGTTCAATTCCCGCTGCTGTCTGTAATGAGTTTGTATGTTCTCTCTGTGACTGCGTGGGTTTTCTTTGGGTGCTCCTGTTTCCTCCCCCAGTCCAAAGACATACAAGTTGGTGGGTTAATTGGTCATTGTAAATTGTCCTGTGATTAGGTTAGGATGAAATCGCGAGGGCTGCTGGGAAGACGTGATTCTAAGGGCTGGAAGAGCCTATTCTGCATTGCATCTCAATAAATAAGTAAGTCAATCAATTGAAGAGCCTTATGGTCTACTCCTGTTCCATCTGAAGTTTGTAGAAATTCTGTCTACTTTTCATCAAATACTGATCACCTGTACTGTCAAAACAAGCTTATTTTCTTGGCTCATCCCAATGTTAGCTTGGAGCAAAGGCAGATCAGGTGCCCAATATGTATTTACATAGAATTACATCGAATGTCAACGGCCCATTACAGGATTTTCTGCCCACAATGTTGTGCCAACCATGTAGCCTACTTTAGAAGATGCCAAGAATTTTCCTACCATGTAGCCTTCTATCTTTCTAAGCTCCATGTACCTATATAACAGGCACTTAAAAGACCCAATTGTATTCACTGGAAGCAATTTCCCCAAGTTTCATTTCTACTGCAAACACTAAGGGAGATGAACAGTGAGTACCTGAAATAAATCACCCATTTTACTCCAGTGTTCCAAATCAGAATAGTCCACTCTGCCATTAGCACCCAGTTACAATGGATCATAGACATCTGCTTCTGCATTCATCCCCTACTGACCTGAAGCCCTCACCTGATGGTCACAGTAGCATTGTTCATATAGTGGATATTTACAACAGGCTTTTTGTACTCGTTCCATCAAGGATTTCACTGCCTGGCTTATATATAAGACCATAAGACATGAAAGCAGAATTAGGCGTACAGAGATGAGCGTTCAGTAGAGCAGTGGGATGTATTTGCTGGCTCATAAACAGAAGATATTCTGCAGAAGCTGAAAGCTCAATCCTGGCTTCTTTTTTCTTCTGTTCCAGTTCTGATGAAGGTCTCAATCCGAAATGACAACAGTTTATAAATGCTGACTGATCTGCTGAGCTCCTTCAGAATTTTGTGTGTGATACTCAGTATTTGGTGGGTGCTGTGGGATGGAAGGCATTTTCTGTCATGTGGGAACTCTGCCCACAGTAAAGTTTGAGTGGCTGAGTTACATGACCAGGTTTAGCAATAGGTTTTCCTTAGCTCAGGGTCAGAATCTGGTTTATCACTGACCTAAAGGATGTTTTGTAGCAACAGTAAAGTGCAAAGGCATAAAATTACTGTGATTTACAAAATATATAAACAGCGCAAACTAAAGGATGAATATAATAGTATTCATGGGTTCATAAATCTGATGGCATAGGGTAAGAAGCTGTTTCTAACTCACTGAGTGTAGGTCTTCAGGGTCCTGTACCTCTTCCCAGATGGTGATGAATGAGAAGATAGCCTGACCAGGATGGAAACAGACTTTAATGATGGAAACTGTGATCTTGAGGCACCATCTTCTGATGAGGTGCTTGAATGTGAGGAGGGCTGTTGTGTGTTCTCCCAATTTCCCCTTCCTGAAGTCCACTACCAGTCCCTTGGTCTTGCTGACACTGTGTTTGAGATAGTTAGGAAATTACTCAACCAGCCAATCACTCCTGTATGCATATTCATCACCACCTAAGGTTTTACCAACAACTATGGAGTAATGAGCAGTTTATAAAGAAGACAAAATCTGCAGACGCTAGAAATCCGAGCAACACACACAAAATGCTGGAGGAACTCAGCAGGCCAGGCAGCATCTATGGAAAAGAGTACAGTCAACATTTTGGGCTGAAACCCTTCAGCAGCACTGGATAAAAAAAGCCGAGGAATAGATTTAAAAGGTGGGGGGGGGGGGGGGGGGGAGGAGAGAGAGAATTACAAGGTGATAGATGAAACCTGAAAAGGAAGGGATGACGTAAAGAGCTGGGAAGTTGATTGATGAAAGAGACTGAAGGCCATGGAACAAAGAAAAGGGGGAAGAGATCTAAAGGGAGGTGACGGGCGGGCAAAGAGAAAATGTGAGAGAGGGAAAAGGGGATGGAAAATACTGAAGGTGAGGGGAAGTGGGGGTGGGTCATTTTCTAAAGTTTGAGATCACAGTGTTTATGCGATCACGCTGGAGGGAACCCAAATGAAATATAAGGTGTTGTTCCTCCAACCTAAGTGTGACCTCATTACAAGAATCAATTGTACTCTTTTCCATACATGCTATCTGGCATGTTGAGTTCCTCCAGCAGTTTATGAATGGTATCTGAGCTGTGTTTAGCTACACAGTCATGAGTGTAGAGAGAGAAGGGCAGTGGGCTAACCACATGTGCTTGAGATGCGCCTGTGCTCATTGACAGTGAGGAGGAGACGTTATTACCGATCTGCACCTATGTTGGCTATGTTTTCTTTAAATATATTGCCGGCAGCAGCATTTCTGCTATCAACCGTTTGGGTTATGAACCATTCTCTGGAATGAAATCTGGTGTAACCTCGGGAGAACCTATAAGAAAGGTCCCCATTAATTGACATAGTTTTGGCTGCAATGGCCCCATTGTTGGAGCTTATATACATAATTCATAACCACTTCCCCTTAATCGAGCATATCACTCAGTGAGTCAGAATGAGCACTGCTTAATTTCTCTTCTCAACTATTTTTAGCTAAACCAAAATTAAGTCAATGACAAAGATTTCTATCAATTTTCTACTCTCTTTCCTACCTTTCAAATTTAATTGGGAATTTTGATAGCAGGACATCTTCCTTTCCCATTGACTGATGGATATAATATTACAGACTAAGTAAAACAATTTTTAAAAAATATAAGATATTTATTCATTTTCAAGTGCACTTTCTATTCAGGAATCGAATAAGCTATTAAGATCAACCTTCGTAGACTGACATATCTTCTGATTTCAGACTTTTAATTAAATTTAATCAAAAAATATGGCAGTGACATGCAAAACTGGAAAACCTGCTTTTCTAATGGTTTCTAAAATACTGCTTTGTAGCATTTAAAATGAAATTTTTATGCAATTATATAGCTCCTGCAAATTGTTAGTGGAGGATCATAAAAGGCCACTGTTGTGTTTGATTATGGTTATTACACTGAGCAAGCTGAAAATTATGCAGGTGTGTGTCATTATCCTAATTAGAGAATTAAGCAAAATGTCCTCTTCAATGGCAAGAGGTGACAAGAGCAAGAGTGAAAATTCTTTAAAAGGTTTAGTATTATTTGTATATCAGAAAATGGAGAATGCAATGATGATTGTTCTGAACAAATTGTCACCCAACTGTTTGTACTGCGTATGATTCAACTCAATTCCCTTATTCTGTCTGCCTTCCAAGCCTTGTTCAGTCATGATGCTTTGGCTTGCCAGTGAAGAATTATGACCTCTTCACCTCTAGTAATGACTTAAGTGTTGTTAAATTTTCCTCAGCTGCTTAGTTGTGGAAGATGCTGAGCTTCCATCCCGAATGAGTTATTTGCATGTTTATGGTAGCTTCTTTGGTCCTTGGACCAGATGTTGCAAGTTATAATTGTTATCAATAGCCTAGGAGGCATCTTGTCAAATTAATCTAACGTCATCATATCTACTCTCTCACATTGGAATCACTTGGATAATGGGACCCACCTTCTCCCTATTGGTTAAGAAACTAACTATTGAGTGGTATAGTTAGGGCAAATGCATGCAGGATTTTTCCTCTGATGTTAGTTGAGACTAGAACTAGAGGTCATGGGTTAAGGGTGAAAGGTGGAATGCTTAAGGAAAACATGAAGGGAAACTTCTTCAATCAGATGGTGGTGAGAGTGTGGAATGAGCTGTCAGCGGAAATGGGGGATGTGGGTTCAGTTTGAACACAAAATAAATTTGAATAGGTACATGGATGGGAGGTGTATAGAGAGCTATGGTCCAGGTGCAGATCCATGGGACTAGAGAGTAGAATAATTCGGTATGGGCTAGATGGGCCAAAGGTGAGGCTGCATTGTTCTATGAGTCTATGACCCTAGTCATCGAGTCATTCGGGAGATATAAAGTTGGCCCAACTAGTCTATGTTGACAAAAGTGCCCAACTAAAGGAGTTGTATTTTCTTGCATTTGAGCCACATCATTCTCAAACTTTCTTCTCTGTTTTCCTGTCCAAGTGACTTTTAAATGTACTTTCCTGAAACACTTTCTCTGGCAGCTCATTCCATACCACAAACCACCCCAGGTGAAAAAGTTCACTCTTAATTTCATATTAAATCCTTTCCTTTTCACCTTGAGCCAGTGCCCTCTTGTTCCCAGCACTGAAAGAAAGGGTGTGTGCATTCATGATCTTATACATGTCCCTAAGATGAACTCTGATTCTCCTATGCTCTGTATCTATCTATCCTGTAGAAGACTAATCCTACATAGACTAATATTTTCCACAAGAGAGTTCAGTTCTCACACTTACAATTGGAAGATGAAAATTCTCTTATACTAATTCTACAAAAATAGTGAAGCCAGGCTCAAGAACCAGAATCAGAATCAGGATCAGGTTTATTATCACAGACAAGAGAAAATCTGCAGATCCTGGAAATCCAACCGACACACACAAAATGCTGGAGAAACTCAGCAGGCCAGGTAGCATCAAGTCCTGTTGAAGAGTCTCAACCCAAAATGTCGGCTGTACTCTTTCATATAGATGCTGCCTGGCCTGCTGAGTTCCTCCAAGCCAGGTTTATTATCATTCACAAACTGTATGTTGTGAAATTGGTTGTCTTGCAGCAGTACAATGCGTCCTAATCATGGCAGTAGAGGAAGCCATGGGCTGACATGGGGAATAGGAAAGGGAAGTCAAATTGTGATTGGTTGCCATTGGGAGATCCTACCTTTTGTAGCGTACAGAGCAAAGGTACTCAACGAAGTGATCCTCCCAACTATGCAGAGACTTACCAATATAGTGGAGCGACACCAGGAGCATCAAATACAATAGATAGTCCCGACAGACTTTCAGGGGAAGTGTCGCCCCAACTGGAAGAGCTTGTTGGGAGCTGGAATGATGGTGAGGATGGAGAGGTAGGGGCAGGTATAGAACTTGTCCTGCTTGCAGGGATAAGGCCTGGAGAGAGATTATAGAATGGTACATTTGTATTGATTTTACAGCAATACCAAGAGAACTTTACTAGTTTTATTTATCAATCGAATTATTCTAATGTGGCATTTATAATCAACAACTTGAACAGAACAAGAGTATAATTTTAAGAACATTCCGCCTATCTCAGAAATCTGAAATAAAAATGGAAAATGCAGTAAACACGCAGCAGGTCAGGTAACATCTGTGGAAAGAAAAATGTGTAAATCTTTCAGGTTGACAGCTCTTTGTTAGATTAATTATTCTGAAGCTTATCACTTTTTTTTCCCCCTGATAGTCGCTGCTTGACCTGCTGAGAACTTCTTTAGTTTTCTGCCTCTTGTTTGGGCAGGCGGCTACCTCAGCGAAATAATTTGTCAGGACTAACCAGCATGCAAAGCTATAAAGAACTTAGTTTGAACACAACGTTTCCATTCCACTGAGTGTACCATTCTGGTTCCTGCATTTGCTTTTATGGTAGTTATATCAAATACCTCACAGCAGGTATTCATTCTTTCGATATTGTTAGAACAATTTCAGAACCTTTTGCTCTTTCTGCAGCTTAGCCCACTGACAGCCATCATAAATTAAATGAATCCTTGGAATAATTCTCATCTGTGTTCCTCTTCAAGTCTCATCAAAATATATGCTTGTTTCCTTTGCCTTCTATTATTGTAAAACTCCTGCCCAGTGAAGTCTTTACTGCTTTTGAGAACAGGATTTCTTCAGAATGTCGAAGTTTATTGTCTCTCGCCAGTGACCTGTGTTTCTTCTGGCTGCTTCATTTTCCTCCCACATGCCAAAGACAACCATACTGTAATGGTTAGCGTGACGCCATTACAGCTCAGGGTTTTGGAGTTCGGAGTTCAATCCTGAGGCTTATAAGGAGTTTGAACGTTCCTCCCTATGAATGTGTGGGTTTACCCCAGGTCTTCTGGTTTCATCTCACAGTCCAAAGGTTAGAAGGCAAATTAGTCATTGTAAATTGTCCTGAGATTAGGTCAGGGTTAAATAGATGGAGTATTGCATTGTGATAGCTCATTTGGCCAGAAGGGCCTGTTCTGCATTGTATCTCTAAATAACTAAGTAAATAAATAGATAAATAGATAGACAGGTAGATAGGTAGGTAGATAAGTTGCTTGGGTTCTGTAAATTGCTCCTGGTGTACAGAGGGGTGATGAAACTGTGGGAGATGGTTTAAAAATGGGGAGAATAAAAAAAGGGTTAGTGTAAATGGGAACATGATGGTCAGTTTAGACAATAGGCTGAAGGGTCTGTGCTCTGCTTTGCCTTTGATAGCAATTTACAATCCTTTTACATCATATTGTGACTTTGAATGGCATTGGAGAGGGTCCTGAGGAATTTCACAAGAACGATTCTGGGAATGAAAGAGTTAGTTTGTGAGGAGCATTTGATAGCTCTGGACCTGTACTTGCTGGAGTTTAGAAGAATGATGGGTGATCTCATTGAAACCAATTGAATATTGAAAAGCCTAGACAGAGTGGACATGGAGAGGATGTTTCCCACAGTGGGTGAGCCTAGTACCAGAAGGCACATTTCAGGATAGAAGGACATTCCTTTAGAACAGAGATGAGGAGTAATGTCTTTAGCAAGGGGATGGTAAGTCTGTGAAATTCCTTGCCACAGACAGCTGTAAAGGCCAAGTCTTTGGGTATATTTAAAGTGGAGGTTAATAGGTTCTTGCTGAGTAAGGGTGTCAAAACTCACAGATAGAAGATAGGAGAATGGAGTTGAGAGGGATAATGTCAGCCATGATGGAATAGCAAAGCAGACTCAATGGGCTAATCTTTTGTCATGTGTTCTTATGGAGTCACTCAGAGATTTGAATGAAAGATGTAAAAGGTTTTTATGCATCTCAGCGAGGAGGCAATCCCTCTTGGACAAATCTCAAAATAAATCTCACTGAAGTACATTGACACTTCAAATTCTTTAAGCACAAAGATAACAACAGATTAATTACAGTTTCAATAGATATAATTACATAGTTTACCAACAGTTTGTTTAGAGACAAGTACATTTATAGAAGTACATGTTTACAATGGAAGCACATCTTAACTGACGACATGTAAATATCTAAACACCTGTGGATGGTGTGAACACTTCTGATCACAAAACCCAGGAACTCCATATAGTTCTTTTATCATAATAGGACACCATGGATATACAGACAGCTGACTACTGATTGACAAAACAAAAATCGGAGTTCAAAAGTTCCCAAGTAAATTTATTTACAAAGTACATATATGTCACCATATACAATTCATTTTCTTGTGGGCATTCACAGTAAGTACAAAGAAACACAATAGAATCAATGAAAAACCACAAACAATAACAGACAAACAACCAAAGTGCAAAAGATAATAATCTGCAAAATACAAATAATAAGGAATAAATGAGCAATAAATATCAAGACCATGAGATGTAGAGTCCTTGAAAGTGAATATGTCTTTAACTATATATGACAAGATAGTCATATAATTGCTTTATCACCTTGGAAGATTCAGTGGTGGGTCATTTAATATTTTATTTTGCTTGGTGCTGGGCTCCTAGTAGCGTGCTATTTCCGTTCAGGGCATTCAGGAGTTTTGAGTTCAATTCTGGCACCATCTCTAAGGAGTTTGTATATTCTCCCCATGGTGGTGTGAGATTCCTCTCACAGTTCTAAGACGTGCCAGTTAGGAGGTTAATTGGTCCTTGTAAATTATCCTGTGATAATTTACAAGCGAATGTTAAATTGGTGGTTTGTTGGGAGGTGTGGCCTGTTGGGCCTGTTCCTTGCTATATCTCTAAATAAATAAAAAAAGCAATAATACAAAACCAGCATGCCCATGCCCAATGGCTAGTTTCAATGTTAGTAAAAGTGTAATTCATGTTGTTTGCTTTAAAAAAAATTCTTGGTAAGTTGGAATATTGTCATACCATTTCACTGTACCTTTGTCAATTTCTAAAATGTATCTCTTAAGTGATCATCCACTGTGAACTGGTAGCCTGTGATCTTTTACAGATAGATATGCCTGTTTGATTACTGCCTGAATATTGTATGTGACTGGTTCTTGTTTCTGTCTTAATTGATGCCAAACATATAATTCTGGATTAAAATTGACTTTCAATCCCTATCATTCTGCTTTCACAAAACATATTCCATAGCTGATTTACGATATTATCAGCTTGGTTTCCAGCTAATGCTTTCAGGACAGCAGATTTCTTATACGGTAGGAGAAAAAGTTCATGCCCTTTGGGTCCGATTGTCTCTCATGAATAACAGTACTGCATTTCTGTGTCAGAGGTACAATATAAACTTCTTGCTAATATGTTAATACTCTGAAGTTTTATGTGCCTCTATATTTAATAAAATAAGACTTTGTTGATCTCTTCCCTTCAACCCATTCATTTCTACTTTAAGTGCTTTTGGAGGCTTTAAATTAGAATTGAATATGTGCTTGGATAATCAAACTGCCAAGGTAAAGCAGATGCTGTAAAATTAAAATTTAAAAAAAATACACAATGCTCAACTTACTTACCAGATTAAGCAGCTTCTTTATAAGAGAAACAGGTTCTGGAATCTGGTGCAGCAAACAATCTGCTGGAGGAGTTTCTAATGTTTTAATGTACAGATGACAATTAACATATCTTAAACCTTGAATATTGATTTCAATGGCTCAAGCAGCATCCGTGGGGTAGAAGGAATTGTTGGTATTTTGGGTCAATATTTTGATTACTAATTTAACTGCTTCAGCACAACATTGTGGCCAAAGGCCTGATTACTGTGCTGCACTCTTCTATCTCTGTTCTATAGAAACATAGAAAACTGACCGCACAATATGGGCCCTTTGGTCCACAATGCTGTGTTGAACATGTACTTATTTAAGAAATTACCTAGGGTTACCCATAGTCCTCTGTTTTTCTAAGCTCCATGTACCTATCCAGGAATTTCTTAAAAGACCCTATCGTATCTGCCTCCACCACTGTTGCTGGCAGCCCATTCCATGCATTCACCACCCTCTGTGCAAAAATACTGCCCCAGGCATCTCCTCTGTACCTATTTCCAAGCACCTTAAAACTGTGCCCTCTTGTGTTAGCCATTCAGCCCTGGGAAAAAGCCTCTGACTATTCACATGATCAATGCCTCTCATCTTATACACCTCTATCAGGTCACCTCTCATCCTTCGTCACTCTGAGGAGAAAAGGCCAAGTTCACTCAAACTATTCTCATAGGGCATGATCCCCAATCTAGGCAACATCCTTGTAAATCTCCTCTGCACCCTTTCTATAGTTTCCACAGACTTCCTGTCGTGAGGTGACCAGAACTGAGCACAGTACTCCAAATATGGTCTGACCAGGGTCCTATAAAGTTGTAACATTACCTCTCAGCTATTAAACTCTGTCCCACGGTTGATGAAGGCAACTGCGTCGTATGCCTTCTTAACCACACAGTCAACCGGTGCAGCTGCTTTGAGTGTCCTATAGACATGGACCCAAAGATCCCTCTGATCCTCCACACTGCCAAGAGACTTACCATTAATACTATATTCTGCCATCATATTTGACCTACCAAAGTGAACCACCTCACACTTATCTGGGTTGAACTCCATCTACCACTTTTCAGCCCAGTTTTGCATCCTATTGATGTCCCGCTGTAACCTCTGACAGCCCTCCACACTATCCACAACACCCTCAACCTTTGTGTCATCCTCAGATTTACTAACCCATCCCTCCACTTCCTCATCCAGGTCATTTATAAAAATCACGAAGAGTAGAGGTCCCAGAAGGCACACCACTGGACACCGGCCTCCATGCAGAATATGACCCATCTACAACCACTCTTTGCCTTCTGTGGGCAAGCCAATTCTGTATCCAGAAAACAAGGTCCCCTTGGATCCCATGCCTCCTTACTTTCTCAATAAGTCTTATGTGGGATACCTTATCAAATGCCTTGCTGAAATCCATATATACTACATCTACTGCTCTAACTTCATCAATTTGCTTAGTCACATCTTCAAAGAATTCAATCAGGCTCGTAAGGAATGATCTGCCATTGAAAATGTCATGCTGATTATTCCTAATCATATTATGCCTCTCCAAAGCTTCAAAAATCCTGCCTCTCTAGATCTTCTCCGTCATCTTACCAACCACTGAGGTGCGACTCACTGGTCTATAATTTCCTGGGCGATCTCTACTCCCTTTCTTAAACAAAGGCACAGCATCTGTAACCCTCCAATCCTCTGGAACCTCTGCTGTCCCCATGGATGATGCAAAGATCATTGCTAGAGGATCATCAATCTCCTTCCTTGCCTCCCACAGTAGCCTGGGGTATATCTCGTCCAGTCCCGGTGACTTATCCAACTTGATGCTTTCCAAAAGCTCCAGCACATCCTCTTTCTTAATGCCTATATGCTCAAGCTTTTCAGTCTGCTGTATGTCATCCCTACAATTGTTGAGGTCCTTTTCCATAGTGAATACTGAAGCAAAGTACTCATTAAGTACCTCTGCTATCTCCTCCCGTTCTATACACACTGTTCCACTGTCACACTTCATTGAACCTATTCTCTTACATCTTATCCTCTTACACTTCACATGTTATTAATACAGTGCACCAGGAGAGCGGAGAGGGGGAATGGTGAGGCAGGGGCTCTTACATGATTGATGGACCGAGGAGGGGCAAAAGATGAAGGGTGGATAAGGCCAGATGTGGAAGTGGTGTGAAGATTAACGACAGAGTCTGATGGATAACAGATCCCTCCAAATATCTCCATCTTTACCCTCCTTTTCCCATCTGATTCCATCTGCCATTTCATTTGCCTTCTTCCACCTATCATCAGTATAATCTACCTGAGTATAATATTCCCCAAAGAATGCAGTGTTACCATTCCTTTACAACGTGATACACAGTACTCATCATACTACAACTTAAAGTTACCAAGGGTCCTGACCAGAAACATTGACTGTCTATTTCCCTCAAGAGATTCTACCTGATGCATTGAGATTTTCCAGCACCTGCTAGTTATTCAGAGATACAGCATGGCAACAAGCACTTTGGGCCCAATGAACCTCTGCCCTCCAGTAACACCAGTGTGACCAATTAACCTGTATGTCTTTCTGATGTGAGAGGAACCTGGAGCACCTGGAGGAGACCCACATGGTCACAGGGAGAACGTATAAACTCCTTACAGGGAGTGACAGAGTTGAACCCAGGTCACCGGCACTGTAATAGTGTCATTTCAAATAATTTCACTCATGCAGAAGTTAAATGAGTCAGAGCCTGTCATTTTATCATTACACGTTGGTAACAAAATAAATGATTTACCAGGTCAAGTAATGAACCATTCTCACATTTCAATGCCACTACTCCACGGATTTCATCGTGCAATCTCTGTGCTTCGCAAGCCGCGATGATTCCAAGCAATTTGTGTATCACTCACAACTCACCATTGTTTTTTAATCTCTGATTAGCAACAACAAAAAACACAGGATCCACACTTGTTAGAAAAGGAGTGCATTCTACTGTTGCATGCTTTGCCCTGGGTAGACTTTACAGTTATTTTCTGCATTCAGCCTTAGTGAAATCTTTGCAGGCCTCCCTTTTAGAACTCTGAGATGTTCCTTTACCCAAGTCTGTTTCTTAAATCAGTGCAAGAGACAATTCCTCATTGTCTTCATTAGCTCCCAGGATATGGAATAGCAAACGGAAGGAGCATGGGGCACCAGCCTGGTTCCATCTTTTTCCCTTGATGGCTAAATTGGTACAACGGATGTTTTTAAAAAAGGTGTACTTCACAATTAATCAAAACTGTCACAGCTTGAATTACTTTCCGCAGCGAAAAACTGTAGGGGAAGATATAAACAACTTCAAGACCCCTGCCAAAGATAAAGTAGCTATCAGAGCCATTGTAAGACTGCCAGCAGAGATTTATATTTTGTCTTGCTGATAGATTTTCTTATTAAAACAAAAAAATTAATTCTAAATATGATAGACACTGGTCATAGAATTGTCCAGTCTGTAATATAAACTACATCATCTGTGTTGTGTGTCAGTAACTATGGACATATTATCACTGAGAAATATAGCATAGATAAACAGGCCATTCAGCCCATCTATGCCAAGATTCAGATTCCCATTCTACTTTGAAGTCAAACCACAATTTGTATTTATATTGTCATTTCAATACAGTGAAATATCCCAGGCATTTATTGGGAGAACCATCAAACTTCCATTGAAATACTGATGGAACACTGCACTGGCTGTTCGCCTCATTTTGGAAAGGATTTGGAAGCTTTATGGAGCATGCAGAATTTACCAGGATACTTTCTGATTTTGACAACATGACTGATTATGGTAGGTTGAGTAAGCTAGGGCTTTTTTTTTAGAGTCAAGGAGGAAGACAGTCATTTTGATAGAGAAGTACAAGATAATAAGAGGCAGAGATTGAGTGGATAGACAGAGACGTTTTCCCAGGGTAGAAATGGTTAATACCAGAGGGCATAATTTTAATGTGTTTCAACAAAAGTATGGGGGGGGGGGAATGTCAGAGTAAGCTCTTTACACAGAGTATGGTAGGTGTGAGGAACACACTGGCAGAGGCAGATACATTTGTGGCATTTAAGATGATCTTAGATAGACACATGGATGATAGAAAAGTGGAGGGCTGTGTTGGAGAGAAGGGTTAGATTGATGTTACAGTACGTTAAGAGGTCACACAACATTGTATGAAAAATGGCCCATACTGTGCTGTAACATCATGAGCCCTGTGGGCCTGCAAACCTTTACTTGTTAATTGTTGTCTTATCTAAAGTTGTTAAGCCCTTGTGCTTTCTTTAAAATCTTGTCAAACTTTACTGGCACGTGTGCTCAGCATACTGTGATTATTTAAGGAGAACCCCTGATTAGCACATATTACGAGGTCCTTGTGTTTCAAGAATGAGTCACTCGGTCAAGTTCTGCTGGAATTCCTATGAATAAACTCTTGTTTCTGTCTCTACGTAGAAGTCTGTCCTTCCTCCGCACCTGGGTTCAATCATTTGCCAGCACACATCATGACAGAAATGTTCTGTGTTCTAGATTTAAATAAGTTTTCAGAAGTATCTGGAAAGAAGAATGAGATAGAGGGGTGGAGAGGCATGGGGCATAAATTCTAATTTTTTTCTCCTTAATTGACAAAGGCATGGCTGCATTTGGTAAAGTCATAAGAATGAGAGCCAGATTCTGAGTGCAGAGATCTTTCCGGGTTGAGGCAGGAGATGGTTACAGAGTTAGGTATGGATGCAAGATGAGGACGACAGATGAAAAGCTTAAATTAGAAGTGCTACCAAATCATGGTTTGAAATGTCTGATATCTGTTTCAGTCCTATCAGCTAAATCCAGAAAACTCTTAATGGATTTTTTTTAATAGATGTTTCTCTGGCTATGATTTATGAGTCTATTCTCCTCCCAAAAAAGAATCCACTTCACTGGAAACTTAATTTCTCTGTTTTACACACACAAAATGCTGCAAAAATTCAGCAGGTCAGGCAGCATCTGTGGGTGGGTTTCCCACCTTGGGGTCCACAAACCCCTTGCTTAGTGGTATTGTTCCATGGCATAAACAAGTTTGGGAACTCGAATCTATGGAGAGGTATGAAAAGTTGATGTTTCAGGTTGAGGTTCTTCATCAGGTTTGTTGAATTTATTGAAATTATTCTATGTTTAATTTTGCAAAATATAAAATCTTGCTTATATCTATAGCTATGTGTGCTGCTTAATGCTGTGTCATCCATCCATATTTTCCTCTTGTCATGTTTGTTATGGTATTTCATGTTATGTAATTTATTAATAAATCATTTATGAATGGGGAGAGGAAATTCCTCACTGCATCCCACCCTTTATAAATCCCTCCACTTTCTTTACAATATCATGAATTCTAATATTGAATTTAGAATTCTACAAACACAAGCGCAGTCCAAATTTGTGCAGAAGGACCAGCCTCGCTCATGCTATCTTTATTGAGTATTGGTCCATCAATAGGCTGCGGGCAAGAGTGATGGAATGTATGTCTTGATTCTTTACAAGTTTAAATGGCAACTCATGTAGAGAGAGTAGACTTGAAGGCATATGGTTTCCTTGCCCTCATTGGCTATGTAATAAATGCAGGAGCTGAGACGTCATGTAACATTTGTATATACGGTCAGCGGCCACATTATTAGGGCATCTCTAGTCCATCCACCTCAAGGTTCAGCATGTTGTGCTTTCAGAAATGCTCTTCTTGTCATCACTGTTGTAACAAGTGGTTACTTGAGTTACTGTCACCTTCCTGTCATCTTGAGCCAGTCTGCCCATTCTCCTCTCACCTCTCTCATTATCAAGGCACTTTCACCAACAGAACTGCCACTCACTAGATGATTTTGTATTTCACATGATTCTCTGTAAACTCTTGAGATGGTTGTGTGTGAAAATCTTAGGAGGTCAGCAGTTTCTGAGATACTCAACCCACTCATCTAGCACCAACAATCATTTGATGGTGAAAGTCACTTAGATCACATTTCTTTTCCAGTCTGATGTTTGGTCTGAACAACAACTGAACTTCTTGATCATATCAATAGGCGTTTATGCATGAAGTTACTGCAACATGATTGGCTGATTAGATATTTGCATTAATAAGCAAGTGTACTGGTGTACCTAATAAAGTGGCCACTGAGTGTACGTTCATCCCATGGTGGGCTGTACTCCATTTATCCTTCAACTCCTGTAAACATTTAAAAAAGTGTAACCATTCTAGTTATAAACATCACCAAGACCCGTCCTGATCCAAACACATAGGCGCCATGGCCCTGATAGTGCAGAAGTACCTCTGCTTCCTCAGGATATGCAGGAAGTTTGACACGTCCCCGACGAACTTCACCCATTTTTATCAGTGCACCACAGAAAGCACCATTTCCCGATTTATAACACAGTAGCATGGCAGCTAGTGCAAAGCTTTACAACACCAGTCAGGGTTCAATTCCCACCACTGTTTGTGAGGAATATCTATGTTCTCCTCGTGACTATGTAGTTTTCCTCTGGGTGGTCTGGTTTCCTCCCACATTCCAAAGATGTATGGTTAGGGGTAGGATTATGAGTTGTGAGCATAGTCCAGTAAATTGTCACAGTCTTTTTCCCATGTGAGGGGAGTCCAAAGCTGAACAGTAAAGGTTTAAGGTAAGAGGTGAAAGACACAAAGAGGATCTGAGGGGCAACAGTTTCAAACAGAGGCTGGAATGAACACCAGAGGAGGTGGAAGAGGCACATACAATTATGATACAACAGAAATTTGAACAGGAGCGTGGATAGAAAAAGTTCAGAGGGAGATGGGCCAAATACAGAAAAAGGGGTTAGTTTACACACTTCTTAACTTCATAACAGCTTCTTCCCCTCCATCATCAGTTTCCTGAACAGTCTATGAACCCAGGAACATTACCTCACTATTTTGCTCTCTTCTTGCACTACATTTATATATTTTTATATTTATTCTTGTAACATATTATTTTTGATGTTTTGCTCCAAATGCAGTCTTTCATTGATTCTGTTATTTTTATTCTCTGGATTTATTGAATATGCCTGCAAGACAACAAATCTCAGGATTGTTGTATATGGTGACATATATGTATTTTGATAATAAATTTAGTTAAATTTATTTTGAAATTTGAACTTTGAATGTTGCTGCAAAACAACAAACTTCACAACACACACAAAATGCTGGTGGAACACAACAGGCCAGGCAGCATCTATAGGGAGAAGTACTGTCGACGTTTCTGTCCGAGACCCTTCGTCAGGACTAACTGAAAGGAAAGATAGTAAGAGATTTGAAAGTAGGAGGGGGTGGGGAAAATGCAAAATGATAGGAGAAGACCGGAGGGGGTTGGGTGAAGCTGAGAGCTGGAAAGGTGATTGGCAAAAGGGATACAGAGCTGGAGAAGGGAAAGGATTATGGGACGGGAGGCCTAGGGAGAAAGAAAGGGGGAGGGGAGCACCAGAGGGAGATGCAGAACAGGCAGAGTGATGGGCAGAAAGAGAGGGGAAAAAAAGGAGGGGGAAAATAAACTAAATATATCAGGGATGGGGTAAGAAGGGGAGGAGGGGCATTAACGGAAGTTAGAGAAGTCAATGTTCATGCCATCAGGTTGGAGACTACCCAGCCGGTATATAAGGTTTTGTTCCTCCAACCTGAGTGTGGCTTCATCTTGACAGTACAGGAGGTCATCAATAGACATATCAGAATGGGAATGGGATGTGGAATTAAAATGTGTGGCCACTGGGAGATCCTGCTTTCTTCGGCGGACCGAGCGTAGGTGTTCAGTGAAATGGTCTCCCACTCTGCGTCGGGTCTCACCAATATATAAAAGGCCACACCGGGAGCACCGGACGCAGTATACCACACCAGCCGACTCACAGGTGAAGTGTCGCCTCACCTGGAGGGACTGTCTGGGGCCCTGAATGGTAGTGAGGGAGGAAGTGTGAGGACAGGTGTAGCACTAGTTCCGTTTACAAGGATAAGTGCCAGGAGGGAAGTCGGTGGGAAGGGATGGGGGGTACGAGTGGACAAGGGAGTCACGTAGGGAGCGATCCCTGAGGAAAGCAGGTTGACAGGGGGAGGGAAAGATGTGCTTGGTAGTGGGATCCTGTTGGAGGTGGTGGCAGTTACACAGAATTATACATTGGACCCGGAGGCTGGTGGGGTGGCAGGTGAGGACAGGGGGAACCCTATCCCAAGTGGAGTGTTGGGCGGATGGGGTAAGGGCAGATGTGTGGGAAATGGGAGAGGGATGTGCGGAGGGAGTGGAGAGCAGAGCGTTCAGAAGGAGTGAGGTTGGAATTGGAACACGATGTGGTGAAGTCGAGACGGTTGATATTCCGTTGGCAATGAGCAATAAAGATATTCAGAGCAGGCAGAAGACCAGAGCGGGTTGTCCATGAAGAGGAGGGGGGTTGAAGACAGGAGAAAGGGTCATTGGTGGGGGTAGAAGAGTCTTTGTCAAAGAAGTAAGCTCGGAGACGGAGCTGGCGGAAGAAGAGTTCGGCGTCATGGCGTACGTGGAACTCGCTGAGGTGTGGGCAAAGGGGGCCAAAGCTGAGGCCCTTACTGAGGACAGAGCGCTCTGCCTCAGAGAGTTGAAGGTCGGAGGGAATGGTACAGACCCGGCATGGATGAGAGATGGGATCAGAGGGGGGAGGGAGGCTGGTGGTGTTGGTAGAGAGGGGAGGGTTGGGGGCGAAAGGAAGATGGAGCTTCTGAGGGCCCAGGTGCTGATGATGGGATCTCAGGGAGAGGGGATTGCAGAGCGGTGGTGGGGGAAGGGGAGACGGGAGACACAATCGCAGCACGTGAAGACCCAGCCTGGAGTTCAAGGCTGGAGTCGCAGTCGGTGGTTGCGCAATCGCTTTGAAGTTGTCCATGGTCATTGGACCATGCGTTAATGGTGCTGGAGTCCGGGTTTTCAATATACCCTGGGTTGCTGGGGCAGCTGAGATCGACGGCTGGGGCCAATCACAACATATGCTAATGACTCTGATTCTGATTTAAAAGCCATCTTGTTCAGCGTGGATGAGGTGGGATGAAGGATTTGACTCTGGTGTGTATCACTCTATGGATCTATGAATCTAGTTTGGGACTACAGTGCATGGGTATTTAAAATTACATTCCCAAAATTGTAATTAAGTTTCTATGTGCTCTACTGGTGGGCTTTGTGTGGAGCCCAGTAGTGGAGCTGGGTTTCACGGAAATACTCTGGTGTTTACAACAAGGAATAATTTATTTGTCCCTGTACCAAATCAAAACTGATGTAGATGTGATCCCATTGACAGCTCTATATGACTTCAAAGGGAATTGCTCTGTTCTATGGAGGAAATGGATGAAGTTTGGTTATTTCTTTAAGAGAAATGAGCTGTGTTCAGCGACTGCACACAAACCTATAAATCAGGAACAAGGGAAGGCCTCTCAAACCCTTAAGCATGCTCTACCTGGCAATATGATCAAGATATATTGATCTGCTTATAACTCTAAGTCTGTATTTCTGTCTGCCTTCAGTAGCCTTTTTCCATTTAAATATTTGTAAATAAATATTATATTTTATCTATTATTTCATTTTCAATAGTTTCAAGTTGCCTCTCAAAGTGCAGACTTATGTCCCCATGGTGAGAGGTGGAAACAGGTACATCTGGCCAACAGGGCTCCAGTGAAGCTGTAGAGGACAATCTGCTGCACAGTGGACACCATGGATTGCAGAACTCCAACTATACCATCAATTTCAGAGGACGATGCAGACGGGAGTTCATCAATGGCCTATGCTCCACTGGGAGCTAAGGGCCCAAACAAGTTAATCGATGGTAAATCTAGAAACAGGTCATAGCAGCTTTTTAAAGTGTCAGTAGATTTAATGCCAGGGCTTTTTGATGTGTTTTTTAAACAAAATAAACACGCCATTCAAAATGATCAGCATTCTGGATAGCTGTCGGTGATGACTAGTGTTGCACAGGGGTCGGTGTTGGGACTGATTTTTTACCTTATATGTCAATGATTTGGATGACGGAATTGATGGCTTTGTTTCAAAGTCTGCAAATGATAGGAAGATCAATGATAGGAGAAGCACATGGTTTTGAGGAAGTAGAGAGGCTACAGGACCTAGACAGATTAGAAGAACAGGCGAAGAAGTGGCAGGTGGAATACAGTGTCAGAAAGTGTACGGTCATGCCTTTTGGTAGAAGAAATTAAAAGGTTTTCTAAATGGAGAGAAAATACAAAAAACATGTACAAAGGGACTTCGGATTTCTTGGGCAGGATTCCCTAAAGGTTAATTTGCAGGTTGACCCTGTGGTGAGAAAGACAAATGCATTAATAGCATTCATTTTCAAGAGGACTACATTATACCAGTAAGGATGTAATGTTGAGACTTTATAAAGCACTTCTGTGACTTCACGTGCTGTCTTGTGAGCAGGTTTGAGCACATAATCTTAGAAAGGATGTGTTGAAACTAGAGAAGGTTCAAAGGAGGTTCACAAAAATGATTCCAAGATTGGATGGCTTGTTATACGAAGAGTGGTTGAGGGCTCTGGGCCTTTATTCAATAGAATTCAGAAGAATGAGGCGTGACCTCATTGAAACCTATCGAATAGTGAAAGGCTTTGAGAGAGTGAATGTAGAAAGGATATTTCCTATGGTGGATGATCTAAGATCAGAGGACACAGCTTTAGAATAGAGGGGTGTCCTTTTAGAGCGGAGATGAAGATGAATTTCTTTAGCCAGAGAGTAGCGAATCTGTGGAATTCTTTGCCTCAGCTGTGGAGGCCAATTCTTTATGTATACTTAAGGCAGAGATTGACAGATTCTTGATTGGTCAGGGCATGATAATGGGAGAAGGTCAGAGATTGCGGCTGAGAGGAAAATTGGATCAGCCATGATAAAATGACGGAGTAGATGTGATGGGCTGAGTGACCTAATTCTATTCCTATACTTATGATCTTCTGGTGGCCATACCTTTTCATACTTATGTTTGTAGACTATGCGTAATTACCTTGAGGTGTATGACAAAATAGGCCCACGTTAGCATAGTTTCATGAAGGGAAGATCCTGCCTCACCAACCTACTGGAATTTTTTGAGGTAATCTCGAATAAGATTGACAAGGGAGAGGCTGTGGATGTTGTATATTTGGATTTTCAAAAGGCCTTTGATAAGGTGCCACAAAAGAGGCTGCATAATAAAATGAGGGCCCATGGAATTACAGGAAGGACATTGGAATGGGTGGAGCATTGGCTGATAGGCAGAAAGCAAAGAGTGGGAATACAGGGATCTTATTCTGGTTGGTTGCCGGTTACTAGTGGTGTTTCGCAGGGGTCTGTGTTGGGGCCTCTTCTTTTTACACTGTATATCAATGATTTAGATCATGGATTAAATGGTTTTGTGGCTAAGTTTGTGGATGACGCCAAGATAAGTGGAGGAGCAGGAAGTGTTGAAGAAACAAAGGTTGCAGAGAGACTTGGTCAGTTTAGGAGAGTGGGCAAAGAAATGGCAGATGAGATACAATGTTGAGAAATGTACGGTTGTACATTTTGGAAGAAGAAACAATTGGGCAGATTATTATTTAGATGGGGAGAAAATTCAAAAATCAGAAGTGCAAAGGGACTTGGGGGTCCTAGTGCAGGATACCCTAAAGGTTAACCACCAGGTTGGATCGGCATTAAGGAAAGCGAATGCTATGCTGGCATTCATTTCAAGAGGAATAGTGTATAAGAGTAAGGAGGTGTTGATGAGGCTTTCTGGGGCTCTGGTGAGACCCCATTTGGAATACTGTGTGCAGTTTTGGGCCCCCTATCTTAGAAAGGATGTGCTAATGTTGGAGAGAGGTCAGAGAAGATTCATGAGGATGATTCCTGGAATGCAGGGACTAACATATGAGGAGCGTTTGTTGGCTCTTAGATTGTATTCATTAGAGTATAGAAGAATGAGAGGGGATCTCATAGAAACATTTCAAACGTTGAAAGGGTTGGATAGAGTAGATGTGGAAAGGCTGTTTCCCTTGGTGGGTGAGTCCAGGACAAGAGGTCACAGTCTTAGAGTTAGAGGGTACCCATTTAAAACAAAGATGAGGAGAAATTTTTTTAGCCAGAGGGTTGTGGATTTATAGAATTCGTTGCCACATACAGCTGTGGAGGCCCAATCATTGAGGGTTTTTAAGGAGGAGATTGACAGGTATCTAATTAGTCAGAGTATCAAGGGATATGGAAAAAAAAAGCCGGAAATTGGAACTAGACGGGGGAATAGTTTAGCTCATGGTGGAGTGGCGGAGCAGACTTGATGGGCCAAATGGCCTACTTCTGCTCCTTTGTCTTGTGATCTTGTGATCTTGTAATGTAGTGTTATGAGGGGTGATTGATAAGTTTGTGGCTTAAGTTAGAAGGAGATAAGTTATAGAGCTCTTGTTACATGCACATGCAGTTAAACTCTTTGAGTGATTGTGCAGAAAGTTTGAAGTTAATAACTCATCAGTTATTAACTGATGATCAGTTATTAATGATCAATCATCGGGGTGATTGATAAGTTTATGGCCTAAGGTAGAAGGAGGTGAGTTATTAAATTCAAACTTTCTGCATAACCACTCAAAGAGTTCAACTGCATGTGCTTGTAACAAATGTAACGAGAGCTGTATAACTCATCTCCTTCTACCTTAGGCCACAAACTTATCAATCACCCATCAGTGGACACTTTCTGGAGGTTCAAAATCCGTATGCTCCATGACCGCTGGACTAAGTGTGTAGGTGTAGGAGGCGACTATGTTGAAAAATAAATGTGCTAGGTTTCCTAAAATTGACTCCTTCTACCTTGGGCCATGAATTGATCAATCATTCCTCGTAAATTATGCTTTAAAAACATTTGTACCGTTCTTGCTCATGTATACCCATGGGTGGTACTCCACTATAATAACTCAGGGGCTTCATAACCCAACATGGCCCCTCTATGTTCAGTAACAGAAGAAACCTGCACTGTGGTCCTTCCCCTCTGGGCCCCTACAGTGGCTGCACCAAGATTCAGTGCATCCCTCTGCACTTGATGTCCGTCTCTGTGTGTGTCCCTGTGTTGAACCATGACATACAGTAGGTCCTTGCATTGAGATCCTGTTGTCTCTCAGGCCATGATGTTGGTGTGCAGATACTTTTGATGAACACTAAAGGCCATTCATATATATGGGACCTTTCATCATGGTGGTCGCAGGCACTAATTGAATGAAGTCTGGGCTAATGCTTCCAATGTTTATACATAGCCAATTACCAGGTAGAAATAATCAAAATAATTCAGTTGCCAATAAAATGCAAAGGAGACCAGTTATGTATCTTCCTAGCACCTTTCACAGCCAATGAAATATTGTACTTTAGAAGTTTATTTATTGGCTGTCATCAAGAAGATGCACAAATAGATTTATACAAAATATAATTTCACCAACAACAGTATAGTAATAAATAGGTATTCAACAAATGTTTGCCCAAACCACTCTTCAAAAAAAGCTATAGAGTATTTCACCCACATGATCCTTGGAGCCATCTTCATTGCAAGGAGCAAAGATGAGTATTAATATCTCAGCTGATAAAGAGCATCTACAGTGGTACAGCCTCATGCAGTGCTGCGACTGCTTATATTTTGTGCTGATGGCTCTGGAGTGTAACTTCCTCATGCAACCTTGCAGACTGCAGTCAGGAACTTAGAATGAGCAGAGAGAGGAACTCATCAGGCCTGAGGAAGGAAAAGAGCAGTCGACGTTTTGGATTAAGGCACCTCATCTGGAATAAAGGAATAGAGGAGTGACAGACAGTATAAAGAGGTGAAAGGAAGGGGCAGAACACTAGGTGATAGGTAGGTGGAAAGGGCTTGATTGGCAGATGGATGCAGGTGGGGCAGAGAAGAAGGGATTGTTTTTGACACCAAACTTTGCATTGAGCATATATGATTTAAATCACTGCTGCATCCACTTAGAATTGTAATTTAGTAGAACTATCAGCTTTCAGTAGATCTGTAGTCAGGTGTGAATAGAGTGGTTTCATAGATATGAGATTTTATTTCTATGGTCTATTAGGAGTTTACTCTTCTTGGAGTGAAGGTGGCTGAGAGCAGATTTGATAGAGCAGGCTTAGAAAATTTAGGAGAGAATCTGTTGCCATTACCAGGTGGTTCAATGACTAAGGACACTGAGTTAAAACCATGGACAACAGTTGCAAGTGTAATTGGAGAAGGTAATTATAGAGCAGTAATGACACTGCCTGTAAGACTGAATCAGTGGCTCCTGAAGGGAATTGCATGGGAATATGAGTTGGGCTGTGGAGAAAGGGTGGGAAATGGAACTGACAGGATTGTTTTACTGGGGGCCAGTATAAAATCGATGAGTTAAGGTCCTCCTGTGTTGTAACAATCCAATAATTGTGTGGGCAGCAATAGAAAGATACTTTAATGAAGGAAGGAAAATAGAAAAACACAAGGGGAAATTGTTCTCTGTGTTCATTTTCACAGAATGCTTCAGATATGAAGAAGTAGGACTACTTTGAGATCTGTCAATAATAATGAATTTTGATAGTATGGATTGCATCTGCAGTGCAGCGAATACCATGATTCAGACTTTGTAACTCTGTTTTTTGGAGGTGGCCAATGAATAGATGGCGAGAAACACAAGAATGAAAGCTCTTGCAAAGTTGGACATTTACAACCCCATCTCTGTCTCAGGTGGACATCATGATCTTTTCAGAGATATTACTCGATTATTCATTGTAAGGATGTCTAATTTTCCTTGTTGGTTAATGCTGTTCTCCTGGAAATCATCAAATTTAAAAACAAGACCTTCTGCAGATGCTGGAAATCCAGAGCAACCCACACAAAATGCTGGAGGAACTCAGCAGGTCAGGCAGCATCTGTGGAAAGAAATAAACAGTTGACATTTCAGGCTGAGAGCTTTCATCAGGATGTACTGGTCTCAGTCCAAAATGTCGACTGTTGATTCATTTCCATAGATTATGGGTTCTCCATCTATTTTTATGCCATGTACCAATACCATTAAACAAGGGGTCCGTGGACCCCAGGTTGGGAACCCCTGCCATAGGTGCAGCCTGACCTGTTGAGTTCTTCCAACATTTTGTGTGTGATCCTCAGTCATCAAAATAATTCTGGTTAGTAGCTTCAAATGAAGTTTTAGTGCATTGTCAGCCATCTTACATAGAAAATTTTTTAAAAAAGCACACATGGGGAAAGTCATCTGTGTGGATGAAGCATATCTAGACAGCAGCTTCCATCAGCTCTCGATATAAGAATGCCGAGCTGTCTACTCAGGTGTTTGAGATACACAACTGTAATGAGTTTCATAGTCACTGATGCAGTTCCCCTCTGAGCAAATCAATGATTTAAAGAATGTCAAACTTCAATAACAATTTCATGATATCACTGAGGTATGAGCAGAGAAAAATGTGAAAATGTCAAGTTCCCACTGAGAGAAAATAGTTGGTGTAAACTGACTATAATTTACTGCATTAAAATTATGAGAATTAATCATCTTCTCGTTCAGTCATGCTACATCTCTAACCTAGCCTGATAAACTCATGGTGGTATTAATTTTGCATAGCAGGAACTCATAATGATTCACATTTAGAATTGCATCAGAGGTTAAAAACATCAAATGGACATGTTTTGCAATTGTAATGGACCAAGTGTGTCCACAAATCCTCTTTTTTTTTATTGATTTTTTATGCATTTCTACAAACCAACTACAAAGAAAAAAACAACAGCAAAACGAAGATTAATACAGTGCAAAATAAACATATCAATTGTCTAATTCATAACAATAAGGAAACAGCACCGAGAATAAAATCATATAAAGTTTGTTTCCTCCCCTCTCACCCACTGAGAAACTCCAGACCAACCATTACAATATGTGAAAAAAATAAACAGAGCATTCAACCCCCCCCCCCCCCCCAAAACTGTAGTTTGGAGAGAAGTTTTTGTTATCTTTATCCCATATTCTTAATTGCCACTTAGAACCTAATCCTCTGATTGCTCTTTTTGGTACCTTGGGTGAGGCAGACATGCATTTGAGTCTGACTAAATGCCGAACATTATGTTTTGCCTCTCTTTTGACTAGACGCTTAGTTCTCCTCAGGTGGAGAGATGTTGCCCAACCCACTCATGCTCAATGGCTTAATGATATTATGTCCTGTTTAGATCTTGAAAAAATTCATTACTCACTTCTCAGTTCGGACATAAAATTTCAAAAGGTGCGGGGACCTGTTCTTGAATATTTTCATAACTCCTCTTTAGATAAAGCTTATTCTTTTTAATCTCTTACTTTCAGCTTTTTTTCCCTCTGTAAGTTTTATGGTTTCTTTTTGATGGAAATTACATTATAGTTTTGGTAGTAGGCATTATTATTCCTTTTTTTATTTATATTTACATTTTTGGGGGGTTGAATCCTCTTTTTTATGGACCTAGCCATCAAATCATCAAATTCTTATCCTCTTTGTGTGATTTACTTTGTCAGTCCACTTGGAATTCTGTTTTCAGCTTTCAGATCCAAAATCTGAATCAGTGTTTCAGGTGTTTACCGTGAATGCTGCAAAAATGAATCTCAGGGTTGTATATGGTGACAGATATGTCTTTTGATAATCTATCTATTTTGAAAGAGTAAGACGAGGGAACACATACTAGTTCATAGACAGCTCAAAAGTGGAAAGGGTGAGCAATTTCAAGTTCCGGAATGTCAGTATCTCTGAGGATCTATCCTGGGCTCAACATTCCGATGCAGCTACAAAGAAGGCTCGACAGTGGCTATATTTCATTTGGAGTGTGAAAATATATGGTATGTTACCAAAGACCTTCTCAGATGTACTGTGGAGACCATTCTAAGTAGCTGCAAAACCATCTGGTACAGGGAGGGGACACAGCACAGGATCGAAATAAGCTTTAGACACTCGTAAACATAGTCAGCTCCCTCACAGGCAATAGCCTCAGCAGTGTATAGGACAGCTTCAAGGAGCAATGCCGATAAAAGGTGGCATCCATCGCTAAGGACCCCCATCACCAGGACGTGCCCTGTTTTCATTGCTACCATCAGGAAGGAGGTCCAGGAGCCTGAAGGCACTCGCTCAGTGATTCAGCAACAGCTTCTTCCCCTCAGCAATCAAATTGTTGAGTCGACAATGAATCCATGAACACTACCTCACTACTCTTTTATGTCTATTTTTGCACTACTTATGTAATTTGACTATTACTTACTGTAATTCACAGTCTTTTCCCGCTATTATTATATATTGGAATGTACTGCTGCCACAAAGACAGCAAATTTCACAACATATGCCGGTGATATTAAATCTGATTCTGATCTTTTGAACTTTGAAGTTCAAAGTTGGAGCGGCACAGTAGCATAGTAGTTAGGGCAACTCTTTACAGCAGCCAGCTATAAAAATCAGTGTTTGATTCCCACCACTGTCGGTAAAGAGTTTGTACGTTCTCCCTATGACTGCATGGGGTTTGTTCCAGATTTTCAGGCTTTCTCCCACATTCCAAAGATGTTCGGTTAGGATTAGTAAATTGTGGCCATGCTACTGTACGTTGGCATTGGAAACATGGTGACATATGCGAACGGCCCCCAGCAATATGCTTATTGATTTCATTTCATGCAAACAACGCATTTCACTGCATGTTTCAACGTACATCTGACTAACAATGCAAATCTTTAATCTCTTCAGCTTTTTCCTTGTATACCTCAATGTACAGATTGAATGAAATTATCTGTACGGATTGTATGCAAAAGGTTTTTCTCTATAATTACCAGTTACTGTAGACTTTGCTCATTCTGACATTTGTGGTGATTTATCGAAATCTCAGCTCTATTGCAGAAATTTCTGCCCAAAGAATCAAATTTTCAGCAGATGAAGCGCCTTGCCCTGAGACGTTGATTGGTTATTCCTGTCTGTAGTTGCTGCCTGTATGATGAGTTCATCCAGTATTTTGTGTCTGTTGCAAACAAAAACAAAACAGCCCCGATGAAGGGACTCGGCCTGAAATGTTGAACGCCCATTTCCCTCCATTGATGCTGTCTGACCTACTGAGTTCCTCCAATATATCGTGCGTGTGTTTCTCTAGATTTCCAGTATCTGCAGAATCTCTTGCCTTTGAAATTTTCAACAGACTTTTTGCTTACAGGTGATTTCAAAGAAGACTCATTTGCTCGAAAGCCAGTGAAGGCATTTGACATGAACACATTGTAGAAATAATTACCCATAATGCAACTTGACCCATGAGTGCAGTATAGAGGTTGACTCTGGAAAAAAGAGACCAAACTTAATGGAGGTATTCTTTGAATATATTGTCTGTGAGAGCTATTACTCACAAGCTAGTACTCCCTGTTGTGTATAACATGAATTTATTCCCTGCATGCAAGAAATGATTGAACTTTCACTGCTTCCTGATGGTAGACATGAGACTATAGTAATTTTTCTGGTGTGATTTGTTTTACACAGGGTTAGCTGACAATTATACTTCAGCGATGCTTTTGATGATTTTTATATAGCTAATTCTGTAATGAAATAAAATCAGCAGAGTAACTTATTTTCATTTAAACTGTAGTGTCAGGGTATGTTTAGAATGAGGAGTCTGGGAGAAATGGAGAAGTTGAGGTAAATATATAGAAATATTTAGGAGTAGATGCGGAGAATTTTTTTTAGTCAGAGGGTGGTGAATTTGTGGCATTTACAGGCAGCTGTGGAGGCCAGGTCATTGGGTATATTTAAGGCAGAGGATAGGTTCTTGATTGGGTACTGCATCAAAGGTTATGAGAAGAAGGCTGGGGAGTGGAGCAGAGGGGGGGTTAAAGAAGGATCAACCATGATGAATGGTGGAACAGACTCGATGTGCCAAATGGCCTAATTCTGCACCTATGTCTTATGGTCTAAAATGGATGAAGTACATTAGGGAGAAAGGCATAAATAGCAGAAGATATTACAGAATGAAGTAGATTTGGGAGAGATTTGTGTTGACCATAAGCACACTGATGAATTTGTTGTTCTGAAAGGACAGTTCATACACTGTACTTGGGAGAGACTTGTGTGGACCATAGCCGCATTCATAGATTCATCTTTCTGAATGAACAGTTCATACACTGCACTTGTGTGTAATAGGCTTCATCCATTTCAACACAGTACAGCTACTCAGTAAGTGCTTGGTGAGGCACCATGGCACAGCTGATAGAACTGCTCCCTCATACTTCTAGCAACCCACGTTTATTCATTCCTGATCTCCAGCGCTTTCTGTGTGGAGTTCTCCCTGTGATGAGGAAGACAGAGCATTGAACATACCAGCACAGAAGCAGGCGTGTTGGCCCACCTAATCCATGCCAAAACATAATTTTGCCTTGTCACATCAACCTGCACCTGGACCATAGCTCTCCATACCCCTACCATCGATGTACTTCTCCAAATTTCTCTTAAGTGTTGAAATTGAACCCGCATTCACCACTTCCTCTGGCAGCTCATACCACCCACTCACAATCCTCTGGCCCATATTGATGTGCTGAGTCAAATAAAATAGTAATCAAATGGCCAACTAAACTAATCCCCTTTGTGAACCCAACCTTCCATTTTCTTCACATTCATGTGCCTATCTAAACATCCCTTAAAAGTCTCTAATGTATCTACCTCTACCACCTCCCACAGGCACCAATTTCCAGTCACTTACTACTCTCTGTGTAAAAAACTTGCTCCTCATACCTACTTTGAAATTACCCTTCTCACCTTAAGTGCATACCTCTGACATTAAACATGGATGCCTCTGGATATCCCAGTTCCCTCCCATACCCCATAGTCGTGCAACGTCCTAGGCAATCTGGCAGCTGCAATTTGTCCTTAGGGCAGAGGTCAGTGTTAGAAATTAATGGAAATTGATAGGGATGCTGGGAGAGCAGTTTAGAGGAACTAGATTGCTTTGTGACCACATGGACTTCCTGGATCGAAGTTGCCTCTCTCTTGTACCTCAGTCAAAGTCAAACAGTCATATTGAAGAGTCAAAGACATCGAAAAGTTAAGATCCTGACCGACCATGAACTAAATGTGAAGCCAAACATGTTGAAATGGGAATGAGAAGTTTGCTAATGTTTGCTCGTGTGAAGGCTTGTCAGCGAACCAGTAATCCAGGAATATCAACTCGACATGAATTTACACTGATGTTCAGTACGATGTGGGAAGAAAACATTTTAATGGCAGGGGTGGTCATAATCTGGAACTCTTTGCCTGAAAGGAGGGCTGTTGCCTTCAAAAGGTGATGAAACATAGAACAACACAGCACAGGAACAGGACTAATGGCTCACAATGTTATGCTGAACTAACCCTGCACATGAACCATATCCACTCCTTACCCTGCATATTCCTGGCCCTAAGAAGCACTTATATGCATCCAGATGTGCAAAGCTAATAGAGACCTATCCACACAGACTCAAGGCTGTAATGGCTGCCAATGGTGCATCTAGTAATGCAATCAATTATTTTGAGTTTTATATTTGTAACTAATTTAGATCACTTTGTTGAGATTTGTTTTCACTTAGACACAAAAGTGTCATTTTTTCTGTTGATCAGTGTCAAGTAAAGCCAAATTAAATCCACGGGGATTCAATGTTGTAAAACAATAAAACATGAAAACATCAGGGGGTTGGGGAGTGGGGGAGTACTTCTTATAGACACTATGTGATAGGATAGAATGAGCAAAGATATTAAAAGTATAATGAGCTGAACAGCCTGCATTTGCATTTTCAGTCTGGTTCCAGCATTGCAATGTAAGGTTAAGATAAAGATTTACTTAATCTGTCGCATGTAAATCAAAATAGCAAGGCAGACAGTGAAATGCTTATTTTGCGTTAACGACCAATGGAGTCTGTGGATGTGCCATATTTCCAGCACCTTCATAGCATGCCCACAACTTACAACCCTAGGCCATACGTGTTTGGAACGTGAGAGGAAGCCGGGAGCACCTGGAGTAAACAAATGAGGTTACAGGGCAAACGTACAAACACCTTACAGACAGTAGCAGGAATTGAAATGTGATCACTGAGTGCTGGCACTGTAAAGAATTATGATAATTGCTGTGCCTCGGTGCTTTAAGGCTTTTTGATGTGTTTTGGTGATAGTGCTCATATATACACTCAGTGCAAGTGTTGCCTCTGTACGTGACAAAATATAGCTCTAATTACATTCTGCAAGAGTGTGCAGAATTGCACTTTCAAATTTCTGAAGCTTTGAAGTTGCTCGCAGCTCACTGAAGACCCATCTCCTGAAGCAACATCTAATGCAGGTGATTACCAAAATCAAATCTGCAGGAAAGGAGACAGAAAGAGAATTGATTAATCTGAAGCCATTTTCCAAGCACCAAAACATTTGTCAGTAATTGTAAATAATCTCTTTCTGGTTCAGCTGTGGGAAGTTTATTGCATTGTGCTGAACTGTGCTGCTTTTTTTTTTAGCATTTATATATACTTAATTATTAAGAACACACCCAAAGCCAGAGGACATGATTTGAGCCTGTCTCTATCTTACAGTGGGAAATACTATGTGGCACAAGATGTACCTTACACAGAACTTCCTGAGCTTAATAACGTAGCCTCTGAGTCTGTGGTCTTCTACTGCTGTACCTAATCCACTTCGAGGTCCAATGTGTTGTGTGTTCAGAGATGCTCTTCTGCACACCACAGTCGTAACGCATGGTTATTTGACTTACTGTTGCCTTCCTGTCAGCTTAAACCTGTCCGGCCATTTTCCTCTGACTTCTCACATTAACAGGGAATTTTCTCCCACAGAACTGCTGCTCATTGGATGTTTTTTGTTTGTTTTACACACCTTCTGGTTAAATTGGTGCCTGTGTACAGTACTCCTTCAGTTGACATCTTGTGGATAGATTATAAGGGTATATATTTCACTTCTTTTATGTCCTTCACATTTGGTTTCCATCTTGAGTGAGATTCTGGAACAGTTAGAGCCTGTGATTTGCTGTTTGGAGACTGTTCAGCTGCTTCAGTGCTCTGCAGTCTCTGACAGGATTCCAGGAGGCAGAGGCAGTGCGCCGGAACCTCACGGTGAGAAGATAGTGGGAGGGGCCATAAGCCAATGTTTGACTTCATTTCGCTGATTAAAACTTCAGTTGTTCACTGATTAAAGTGATGAGGGAGATTAAATTACTGAGGTAAACGTGGAAGGTGAGCACCAGCTGCCTGTCTTTTTATCACTGTGGGTTCGCTTTGCTGCCAGAGAGGGGGACTGCCTTTTGATTGCTGGAGGGATCGCCCTACGGAGAGGTGAGTCTGCCTTCTGATTGCAGGAGAGATTGCTGTGCTGTGGAGAGGGAAAGCTGCCTTTTGATTGTCAGTGGGATCGCTCACTGCCCAAAGAATGTTACTCAGGTTTTCTGCGTTATGGACTTGGACTTGGCCTATAGACATTTTTTCAGTCTTGTAGTTACTTATATTCTCTGTTTTTCATCCTACCTTTCTTATGTTTTTGTGTGCAGGGGAGGGGGATTTGGGGGTCAAAGTGCCTGTCCTGTTTTTGTTCATTATTTTGTGCAGACAGTAGGGATTTGGGGGTTCAAAGCTTCAAAGGTTCAAAGGTACAATTTAATGTCAGAGAAATGTAAACAATATACATCACAAAATGCTGCTGTTCTTTTCTTTCTTAATTTTGTGGCTATATGGAGCAGGATAATTTCAGAATTGTATACTTTGATAATAACTGAACCTTTTTCTTTCTAAATTCAAGAGAGTGTTGTGCATGAAAATCCCAGGAGATTTCCTGGTGAACAATCCGTGGAGCAGGGGGCAGGGATTCAGATTTCTAAATAATTAGGACCTCTTCTGGGACATGTGGGACCTATACAAAAGGGATGGGTTGTACTTGAATCTGAGGGGAACTAATATTTTTGTGAGCAGATTTTCTAGAGCTGTTGGGAGTGGTTTAAACTAATATGGCAGGGGGAAGGGAACCAGTATGATAGAGCTAAGAATGAGGCAGCAGGTTTACAAGTAGTTGATGGGTGTGATATGAATATAAGGAAGGACAAGACAATGATTGGGTACCAGTGCAGACAGAGAAAAGAGTTAAATTGTACAGCAAAGGCAAAATTCAAAAGGGCAAAGAATGCAGGATTGAAGGTGCGGTATTTAAATAGATAGCATTTGGAATAAGGTGGACAACCTCGTGAAGCATTTAGAGACTGGTCTGTATGACATTGTGGGCATCATTGAGTCGTGGCTAAAAGAAGGCCATAGTTTGGAGCTAATCAATGAAGAATATACTTTGTATCAAAAGGACAGGCAGGAAGGCATAGGCGGTGGTGGGGTTTTATAGGTAAGAGATGGAATTACATCTTTAGAAATAGGTGACATAGCATCAGAGAATGTTGAATCTTTGTGGGTGGAGTTAACAAATTATAAGGGTAAAATTAAACATTATGGGAATCATATATAGGCCTCCAGACTAGCAGCCAAGATGCAGGGTTGAGATTGCAAAGGGAGCTGGAAAAGGCATGTAATAAGGGTAATAACACAACTGTAATGGGGGAATTTTAATATGCAAGGGGATTGGGAAAATCAGATTGGTTTCAGATTGCAAGAGAGGGAATTTGTTAAATGGCTTTTTAGAGCAGCTTGTGTTTGAGCCTTCTCAGGGAAAGGCTATCTCAGATTGGGTGTTGGATAATAACCCAAATTGTATTAGAGAGCTTAATGTAAAGGAACCCTTAAGAGGCAGTGACCATAATATGATTGAATTCATACTGCAATTTGAGAGGGAGAAGCAAAAGTCACATGTATCAGTAGCGCAATGGAATAAAGGGAACTACAGAGGCATGAGAGAGTGGATTGGAGGAGGATACGGGAGGTGGGGTGGGGAGCAGGTTGATGGCAGAGCAAAGATAGCTGAACTTTCTGGGAGTAGTTCACAAGACCCAGAATAGAAATGTCCCACAGAGGAAGAAGTTCTCAAATGGCAGGGGTAGGCAACAGTGGCTGACAAAAAAAGTTGAGAACTGCATAAACACCAAGGATAGGGCATATAAAGTAGCAAAAGTCCCTGGGAAGCTGAATGATTGCGAGGTTTTTAAATCCAACAAAACACAAGTAAAAAAGTTATAAAAAGGGAAAAGAAGAAATATGAGAGCAGACTAGCCAATACTATAAAGCAGGATACCAAATTTTTTCAATTATATGAAGAGTAAAAGGGAGGTGAAAGCTGATATTAGACCACTGGAAAATGATGCTGGTGAGGTAGTAATGGAGGGCAAAGAAATGGCAGATGACTTAATGAGTACTTTGCATCTGTCTTCACTGTGGAAGGCACTAGCTGTGGGGCAGAAGTCTGTGAGTGTCAGGGAGCAGGAGTGAATGCCATTGCTATTAAAATGGAAAAAAGTGCCAGGCAAACTCAAAGGTCTTAAGGTGGATAAGTCACATGGGCCATATGGAATACATCCCAGAGTCCTGAGAGGTGGCAGAAGACGTAACGGGTCATGCTCTTTCAAGAATCACTTGATTCTGGCATGGTCCCAGAGGAGTGGAAGATTACAAATGTCATTTCACTCGTTAAGAAGGGAGGAAGGCAAAAGAAATGAAATTATAGGCCAGTTAGCCAAATCACAGTGGTTGGGAAAGTGCTGGAGTCCATTATTAAGGATGAGTTTTCAGGGTACTTGGAAACTAATGACAAAATAAGTGAAAGTCAGCATAGTTTCTATAAAGGGAAATCTAGCTTGACAAATCTGTTAAAGTTCTTCAAGGAAGTTACAAGTAGGGTGAACAAAGGAGAGGTAGTGAATGCCATTTACTTGGATTTTTAGAAGGCATTTGAGAAAGTGCCACACATGAGTCTGCTTAACAGGATAAAATCCTATGTTATTACAGGAAAGATACTGGCTGACAGGCACGGAGGCAGTGAGTGGGAATAAAAGAGGCCTATTCTGGTTGGCTGTTGGTAACGAGTAGTGTTCCTCAGGGGTTACTATTGGGACCATTGCTTTTCACATTCTTTGTCAAAGATTTGGATAATGGATTTGATGGCTTTGTGGCAAAATTTGCAGATGATATTGTTATGAACCAGCAGCAATCGATATGAAACCGAGACAGGGTTTATAAACAAAACCCAAGATTTATTAACCTCTGCTCAAAAACATCAAAAAGAAAACAAACGACATATCTAACAAACAGTCAAACATAGAAACTGTTCTTAACAGGTTCTCATCCAAGCACAGACTTAAAGTGGTAAATTCAAAAGTCCACGTGATGTATACAATCATTAAGGAGAGACTTCTCCAAAACAACGATTCCTTCGAAGCAATGACAAATCTGCCGATCACAGCCAAGAGATGCCTTGTCCGAAGGAATCACAAAGAAATAAAGCAACTGACCTTTTTGCTGGAGGGTGGTCACCGCACAAACCTTCCTGACCTTGCAGGGGTTTAACTCAAATGTGTATGGCACAATTCCTGAACAAAGATTCAAAAGGGTTGATCATTCCCAAGAAGCTTAACGACATTAACTTTATCCAATCCTTTGAACTCAGATAACTCTGGTAATGCTTTCAATCTCTGATACTGGACTGTAAGGGAAAAATAAATATGCAACAAACAGAACTGGTGGAGCAACAAAAATAAAAATGAGAACTGCATCACAGTTGCGGGCTTTGTTTAAGTACCGTTTGGAACATGCCATCACATGACATAACATCACCCCATGGTCATCAGACAATTACCTCATCCCACTCACAAGACCATTACATCATCGACTCACAAGACAATTACATCATCCCACTATCCCATGATCAAACTGTGGGTATGTAACAATATGAAGATAAGTGGAGGGGTAGGTAGTGATGTGGAAGCAATGTGATGCAGCAGGACTTGGACAAATTGGAAGAATTGGTAAGAAAGTAGCAGATGGAATTCAGTGTTGGGAAATGTACGATAATGTATTTTGGTAAAAGGAACAATAGTCCAGACTATTATCTAAATGGGGAGAAGGTTCAAACATCAGAGATGCAGTGGGACTTCGGAGTCCTTGTGCAAGATTTTTAGAAGGTTAATTTACAGGTTGAGTCTGTGGTAAAGAAGGCAAATGCAATGTTGACATTTATCTCAAAAGGAATAGAATATAAAAGCAAGGAGATAATACTGAGACTTAATAAGACACTAGTCAGACCGCACTTAGAATATTGTCAACAGTTTTGGTCCCATATCTCAGAAAGGATGTGTTGTCATTGGAGAGAGTCCAGAGGAGGTTCACGAGGATGATTCCAGGAATGAAGTGGTTAACATATGAGGAGCGTTTGGCAGTTTTGGGCCTGTACTCACTGGAATTTAGAAGAATGCAGGTGGATTTCATTGAAACCTACCAAATGTTGAAAGGACTAGATAGTGTAGATGTGGAGAGGATGTTTCCAACAGTAGGGGTTTCCAGAACTAGAGGGCACAGCCTCAAAATGAGTGTGATACTTTAGAACAGAGGTAAGGAGAATTTTTTTTAGCCAGAGAGTAGTAGCTCTGTGGAATGCTCTGCCACAGACTGCGGTGGAGGCCAAGTCTATGCATATATTTAAGGCCCAAGTTGATTGTTTCCTGATCAGTCAGGGCATCAAAGGATATGGCGAGAAGGCAGCTTATGGAGTTGAGTGGGATCCGGGATCAGCCATGATGGAATGGTGGAACAGACTGGATGGGCTGAATGGCCTAATTCTGCTCCTATTTCTTATGGTCTTGTGATCTTATGGAGTTCAATCGCTTCTGAGATACTCAAACCACCCTGTCTGGCACCAGCAATCATTCTATGGTCAAAGTCACTTAGATCACATTTCTTCCCCATTCTCATGTTTAGTCTGAACCTGATAGATTGGGCACTGAGCATAGTTTTTTGTTGACATTAAGAGTACAAAATAAAATTGTGTCACATAAACAAGGAGAAAGAGACCCTTTGTGTATTCTTTAATCAACATTCTCAACACATTTGTGTTGATATTTTCACATAACAAACAGAAAACAAATGCTAGGGTACTCTATCTAGCCTTTCGAAACCGATAGAACAGCGGCAGGAGGAGATAGCAGTGGGGCTGGAGAGGATGTTTCCTATGGGGGTGAGTCTTCGACCAGATAAAAGGATATCACTTTAGAACAGAGGTGAGGAGGAACTTCTTTAGCTAGAGGGAGGTAAATCACCACTTACAACCCTGAGATTCTTTTCTGAGGGCATATGTGCCAAATTCAATGAACAGTATCCATAAACAGGATCAATAGACAACCAACTGTGCAAATGCAAATATAAATAAATAGCAAAAATAATGAGCATGAAATAACAAGATAAAGAATCCTTAAATTGAGACCATCAGTTGCGGGGGCACCAGAAGTAGAATGAGTGTAATTATCCCCTTTTGTCAAGTGTCTGATGGTTGAGGGGTGGTAACCTAAGTGATGTTGGTTAAACTTCCTATTAGAAGGATTAATCTAGCAGCAGAGCAGGTCATCCACTGTTCAGAGATCTAAACTAATGAGTTCAAATCCCACATGTTATCTGAAGAATTTTAATTCAAGTCACTAAATAAATCTGGAATTGTAGAATCAATAATGAATTGTGGAGTCAATCATGAGACCACTGGATTGTTGTAAATTGCAACTTGGTTCACAAAAATCTTTCAGGAAGAAAACTTACCATCCTTACTTGGTCTGCATATAGTTTCAGATTCAGCATGGTCTATACTGCCTGCTTGTGAGTTGGTTGAGAAGTCAGTTAGTGGTAGACACTGAAATGGTTGGTCTGTCAGATACATTCATTAATCACATGTACATCAAAACATACAGTGAAATGCATGGTAGTGTGGTGGTTAGCGTAAGACTTTAAAATGCCAGCGACTGGCGTTCAATTCCCATCGCTGTCTGTAAAAAGTTTGTACCTTCTTCCCGTGAACACATGGTTTTCCTCTGGGTGCTCTGGTTTCCTCCCACAGTTCAAAGATGTGTGGGTAGGTGTGTTAATTGATTACATGGGTGTAATTGAGCAGTGCAGGCTCACTGGGCCAGAAGAGCTTGTTACTGTGCTGTATCTCTAAACTAAACTAAACCAACACAATCCTACGGGGGTTCTAGAAACTGTACATTCTGGTAGCAACATCTCATACCCAAAATGTCCAGCAGAACTACACAAGCAGCAGCAACAACACTAACAAAACAAAATAATGCCAGCAAAGCAAGCCCTTTTCCTCTGTCACACACCCCCCCCCCCCCCCCCCCCCCCCAATATGCCTTCAACCCAGGACAGGCTACTTCCAGGCCTCCAGCCTCCAGAATTCAAGGTCCTAATTTCGGGACACACTAACCCAGAGGCTTCAAATCATTGATGTCTAAATCCAGTGAATAAAAATATTTTTTTATAAGAGGAAAATTTATCCATCCAGATAGTGATGGTGGGTCTGGAACTCACCACCCAAAGGTGTGGCAGAGGGTGAAACTCTTATTAAATTTAAAAATTAAATAGGTGAGCAGATGAATATCTGAAATCATATATGTTTCTTTTGGCTGTTTTAGCCAGCTTCCACTTGATAGCCTTCTTTTGAGCCCGAGATTTCCACAAGTACACAGTTAGTGGCCTCTTTATTAAGTACACCTGTACACCGACACATTAATGCAAATATCTAATTAGCCGATGACCACGGCTCTCTTAACCCTCTCATCCATATACCTATTCAAACTTCTTGTAAATGTTACAGTAGAGCCCCCATCCATCATTCCTACTGACAGCTCATTCCACATTCACATCTGGTCTTTGTGAAGAAGCTCCCCCTCAGGTTCTTTAAGTCATTGTTTAAATAGTGAAAGATTGCAGCATCCCACTGTGTAAAGAGACTTAGGAGTGCTTGTGGACAAACCACAAAAGGGTTTGCAGGTGCAGCAGGCCATTGGTGAGGTAGCACCTGGAGTATTGCATGCTATTCTGGTGTCTATACTTGAGGAAAGATATAGTGGATTTGGAGACAGTGCAGTGAAGGTTCACCAGGTTTCATTCCAGGCACAAAGGGTTTAGCCTATGAGGAGAGATTGAGTCGCCTGGGAATATACCCACTGCAATTCAGAAAAAATGCATGTAGTTCTTAAAGAAGCATATAAAATTATGAAAGGGGTTGATAAGGCTGAGGCAGGAACGTTGTTTCCACTGGTAACTAGAATTATAGGATATTGTCTCAAGATTCAGTTCAAAGTAAATTCATTATCAAAGTTCATATATGTCACCATATACAACCCTGAGGTTCATTTTCATGTGGACATACTGAATAAATCCATAACAGAGTAATAACTATAATAGAATCAATGAATGACCACTCCAAGTAGGGTGTTCAACCAATGTGCAAAAAGCACAAACTGTGCAAATACAAAAGAAAAGAAACAATAATGATAAATAAATAAACAATAAGTATCAAGAACATGAGATGATCCATACAGACATCCATGCATTAATCCATACATCCCTCAAGGTCGCCGTGCAGGTTGATAGGGTAGTTAAGAAGGTCTATGAGATGCTAGGCTTCATTAACAGGGGGATTGAGTTCAAGAGTAGAGAGGCCATGTTACAACTCTACAAATCTCTGGTGAGACCACACTTAGAGTATTGTGTTCAATTCTGGTCACCTCATTATAGGCAGGATGTGGAAGCTATGGAGAGAGTACAGAGGAGATTTACCAGGATGTTACCTGGTTTGGAGAACAAGTCATATGAAGCAAGTTTAGCAGAGCTGGGACTTTTCTCTTTGGAGCATAGAAGAATGAGAGGGGACTTGATAGAGGTCTACAAGATTATGAGAGGCATAGATAGGGTGGATAGTCAGTAGCTGTTTCCCAGTGCACCAGTAGCAAACACCAGAGGGCATATGTACAAAATTAAGGGAGGGAAGTTCAGGGGAGACATCAGGGGTAAGTTTTTTACACAGAGGGTTGTGAGTGTCTGGAATGACTTGCCAGGGATGGCGGTGGAGGCTAAAACATTAGGGGTATTTAAGAGCCTCTTCGACAGGCACATGGATGAAAGAAAAATGGAGGGTGATGGGGTAGTGTGGGTTTAGTACTTTTTTTTAAGGATTATATGGGTCGGCACAACATGGAGGGCTGAAGGGTCTGTACTGTGCTGTAGTATTCTCTGGTTCTATGGTTCTATGAAGAGTCTTTGAAAGTGAGTCCAAAGGTGTGGGAACATTCCAATGATGATGTGAAGTTGAGTGAAGTTATCCCCTTTGGTTCAAGAGCCTGATGTTCGAGGAGTGACGGCTATTCTTGAATGTGATGGTATAAGTCCTGAGGCTTCTGTACCTTCTTCCTGATGGGAGCAGTGAAAAGAGAGCATGAACTGAGTGATGTGGGGGGTCTCTTTTGATGAATGCTGCTTTCCTGTGACAACATTTTGTGTAGATGTGCTCAATGTTTGGGAGGGCTTTACCCTTGATGGACTGGGTCATAACCATTAGTCTTTGTAGGATTTCCTGAGGGAAATAGATTTAAGATTTTGATGAGGAGAAACTAATTTCGCCAGAGGTTCATGAATCTGTGGAATTATCTGCCCTGTGAAGCAGTAGAGGCAACTTCATTAAATGTATTTAAGATAAAGTTGGATAAATTTTACATTGCAGAGGAATTACAGGCTATGAAAAATTGGGAGATGGGTGTAGCTGAGTCCACAGCCAGATCAGCCATGATCTTATTGAATGATGGAGCATGTTCAATGGATTAGATAGACTACTCCTGTTCCTATTTCTGTTGTTTGTAAGTTCTCCTTAAATACTTCACCCATATACTGCTGTATGTTTTCACAAATAAAACACAGTGAGGCATTTAATATTTAATGAAACCTGTAACACATTTTATTGTACTCCAAAACCTAAACACAAA
This sequence comes from Hemitrygon akajei, assembly GCF_048418815.1. Taxonomy (NCBI): domain Eukaryota; kingdom Metazoa; phylum Chordata; class Chondrichthyes; order Myliobatiformes; family Dasyatidae; genus Hemitrygon; species Hemitrygon akajei. The sequence continues at coordinate 33,872,068 of NC_133138.1, read as the reverse complement.
AACATGCACTGAAAATCTTTAGGTAACCCTGTCATCACATCAGCCCAACATCTTAAAGCAAAACCCCAACTCAATATACATTCCTCTCAATTAAGTGACCCTACACAGAATGTCTATGGAACCTTGTTCCCTGCATGGGCATATTGCAGAAATTCAATTCATTGACAATGCAGGAAGGAACATCCTTTTTTTAAGCTGTGTTGCTGAATGTGACTGCTGGGAATCTTGGAACTTGGACTTTATTTGGTATCATGAACAGACAAGACATTCAGCAGATGTGGCCTACAACGTTGTGCAAAAGTAATTAAGTTAATTATCAAGTTCCCTGTTAAACTAATTCCTTCTGCCTACAGGATATCCATATCCTTCAAGTTCCTACATATTCACGTGCTTACCCAAAAGCCTTCTTAATGTCCCTATCACATTTCCCTCTACAACCAACCTAAACAGTACAGTCCAGGCACCCGCAAATCTCTGCGTAAAGGAACTTGCCTCATATATTGCCTTTGAACTTAACCCCTCTCACCTTAAATAACTGCCCTCTGATATTACACATTTCAACTCAGGGAAAAAGATATTCCTGTCTACTCTCTTGTAATCTTATAAATCTCTGTCTGCTCACTGCTCAGCCATTCAGCGCTCCGGAGGAAACAGCACAATGTGTCCAATCTCTCCTTATAGGACATGCCCTTTAATCCAGGCAGCATCCAGGGAAAACTCTTCTACACCCTATCCAAAGCTTTAGCATCCTCTCTATAATGGGGCAACCAAAACGGAATACAGTACTCCAGAGGTGGCCTAACTAGAGTTTTATAAAGTTGCAACATAACTTTCCAACTCTTTAGCTCTTTGAGGTCTACAGTGGACTCGGTCTCACTGGTTCTGCACTCGGTGTCTGGGCATGTAGAAAACAGCTAGATATATATCAGGCTACTGTTTATTCATTACAGTTTGGTATTCAGCATAATCATCTTCAGGGGAACTCGCAATATACACATCCCACAGCAATGGAAATGGCTTTGAGTTGCAAACTCCTGTGTGTGCACATCACACAAAACCTCTGACGGTCCCAGAACACATCCTACACAGTCAAGAAAGCCCACCCATGCCTTTACATTCTGAGGAGGCTGAAAAGAGCTGAAATTTGCTCATCCATACTCCGTCATTCTACAGATGCATAGTAGAGAGCATCCTAACAAACTCCATCATTGCATATTGCAGACTTTGTACTGTGGCAGACAGGAAGACATGACAATGGGTATTCAGAAATGCCCAACACATCACTGGCATCAGCCTACCTGCCATCACATACAAAAAAGTGCCAGAAAAGGGCCAGTAACATCATGAAGGATCCCACTCACCCTGCTCATGGACTGTTTATCCCAATCCCATCAGAGATGACACCATGTAGCATCCATGCCAGAGCCAACAGACTCAACAACAGTTATTTTCTCAAAGTAGTAAAGCTGATCAAAACCTCCATCTACAAATTCTACCACTACTTTATTATTTCCGTCGGACACCTTATGTACAGCCTATCATCGTTTTATGGACACACAAACAAACTATGTGTATGAGCTATCTTATGTATTTATACTTATTGTGTATGGAGTTATTGTGTTCTTCATCTTTTGTGTTTTGTTTTCGTGCTGCATTGGATCCGGAATAATAATTATTTCAATCTTACACGTATACAGGAAATGACATTAAACAATCTTGAATTGAATTATTGAATTATTATCTTTTCAGTACTAATTAATAACTTCAACATCTATGTCTCTACCACACTCTGTATGGGGAGATCACAGTCAGGGTCAATTGGTGATAGCATCTCTCCAGGCTGACAATGAACACAGGCATGCTTCAAGGACCTGTGCTTAGCCCACTGCTCCTCTCTCTCTGCATTCATAGATGTGTGGCAAGGAACAGTTCAGATGTCATCCATAAATTTGCTAATTACACCCCTGTTGTTGGCAAAATCTCCATTGACAGAGAGGAGGAGAACAGGAGCAAGATGGATAGGCTGGTTGAGTGGTATTGCCACAACAACCTTGCACTCAACATCAGCAAGATCAAAAGAAAATGGATTGTGGACTTCAGGAGGGGGAGATCAGGAGAACATACAGCAGTTCTCATTGAGAGGTCAGCAGCTTCCAGTTCCTGGACGTCAAAATCTCCGGGGGGGGGGGGGGTCTATCTAGGGCCCAAAGAGTAGATGCATTTATGAAGAAGGCACACTAACAGCTCTTCTTTATTAGGAGTTTAAGGAGATTGCTATCTTATCAAAGACTCTTGCAGATATCTACAAATGTACTGTGGGGAGCATTCCAGCTGGTTACACGATTGCCTGATATTTTGGCTTCAATGCAGAGGATTGGAAGAGGCTGAAGAAGACTGTAGACACAGCCAGCTCCATCATGTGCACTTCCTTCACACCATCAAGGACACCTTCAAGATGTGATGACTCAAGAAGATGACATTAAGGGCCTTCAGCATCTGGGACATACCCTTTTCTTGTTTCTACTGTCAAGGGCGAGGTACAAGAGCTTAAAAATCCACACTAATACTTTTGGAACAACTTTATTTGTTTGTTTGTTTGTTTGTTTATTTATTTATTGATTGATTTATTGATTGATTGGGATCCAGCATGGAGCAGACCATTCTGGCCCTTCGAGCTACACTGCCTAGCAACCCCAGATTTTACCCTAGCCTAATCACAGGGCAACTCATTCCACCGAGATGTAACGCTGAGCATCATAGGAAGTCATTCCTACCTGTGGCCATCAAACTTTACAACTCCTCCCTCGGAGTGTCAGACACCCTGAGCCAATAGGCTGGTCCTGGACTTAGTTCCACTGGGCATGATTAATTTATTATTATTTAATTATTTATGGTTTTATATTGCTATATTTCTTCACTATTCTTGGTTGGTGCGGCTGTAACGAAACCCAATTTCCCTCGGGATCAATAAAGTATGTGTGTCTGTCTGTCTGTCTTACGATGACCAATTAACCTACAAACTGGTATGTCTTGGGGCAGTTAGAGGAAACTGCAGCACCCGTAGGAAACCCACACAATCACAGGGAGAACATTTAATCTCCTTACCAACAGTGGTGAGAATTGGACCCTTGTCTTTGGTACTGTAAAGAACTGTGCAAACCTGTGCGCTATCATGTTGCCCTTCTTCTCCTCTGTCATCAGAGTTTGCAATGGTCCATGAACCCTTGTAGCCAGCTGGTGGGTAGTGACATCACCACCGAACTTTGAAGAGAGTGGTCCCGGGTTCCTTGCACGTTTTCCATCTGTGCTGGGTTGAGTGTCAAGCTAGCAACTTAGCCTCGTGAAAAAGAGACAAATTCTTAGGAAGTGACAAAAATAACACTCGATGTGCCACAAGGTGCAAAAAGAAACAACATTATTCCTCTTTCGCACTATTTATTTATTGTAACTTATAGTAACCCTCATGTTTTATATGACACTGCTGCCACAAAACAACCAATTTCACAACACACATCAGTGGTAGTAAGCCGGGTTCTGATTCTGTACTGTGTGTCCCAGAGGTTAGATTATCATTTTCAATAAAGAAGTCCTGGTCAATGCAAATGTTAACTATGAGCTATTAACATAAAATAAGTTCATGCTGAAATCTGTTTAAGTGTTTTGAAATGAACCAGAATGTATGCATTGTTCAGCAGTCTATGTATGATGTGGCATAGAGAGAAAGTGAGAGAGAGAAAGAGTGTGAGGGAGAGTGAGAGAGAGTGTGAGATAGCCAGAGAGACAGAGATAGACTGAGAGAGATAGAAAGGCAGATAGAGAGAGAGAGAGAGCAGTAAAGAGACAGAGCTAAATTGCTTGCTTTTGCATAGAATGGAATAATCATTTAACACAAATCCTGCTCGGTACTCTTAATTGAAATGATCACCACTGAACAAAGTAGAGACAGGTCATTATAAAGCAAGAGAACAAATATAAAATCATATGTACTGTGGCAGCAAGAACAGGTCAGCGGCTGGGTAAAGTGACTCATTTCTTGCATCCACAGAGCTTTTACAACATCTTTAAGGCATAAATCAGAAGTGAGTTGAACGCCTTTGAGTTGCCTGGAGGAGTGAAACTCCAAAACGACAAAAGAAGCCTAATACCAGCCAAGACAAAGAATCTGCTTAATTGGCAACATCCACCACCTTGACTATTCATTCACTCTGCAACTGGTGTCCAGTGGCCTCCGCATGCACGATTTGCAGAATATACTCATCTGGGCAACAGCAACATTGTCCCCTGAAGGATCAACTTTATTCGCCATGTATATTTACATACATTAGGACATTGCTGTGGTATGTTGCAACAAAAAGACAAGATTCAATAGTTATACAGAAGCAAGAATAGTATAATTATGGAAAAAATGTGCATAAATACCATCATGTATTTGCAACATAAAGAGCATTACAAAAATTCTGCCAGTGTTCGTAAGGAGTTTATACATTCTTCCCGTGACTGCGTGGGTTTCCTCTGGGTGCACTGGTTTCCTCCCAGAGTCCAAAGATGTACTGGTTGGTAGGTTAATTGGTCACTGTGAATTGTCCTGTGATTAGGCTAGGGTTAAATCAGGGGATTGCTGGGTGGCATGGCTCAAAGGGCTGGGTGGGCCTATTGCACGTGGCATCTCAATAAATAAATAAATAAAGTTTAAAGTGTTTACAGTTTAATGCAGTGACTAAGGTAATAGATGGAGGCAGGTGGGTCACTAACAAAATGGTTGATCAGATTAACTGCCTGTGGGAAGAAACGATTAAGATGGTGTGAGGTTTTTAGTTTTAATGGCTCTGGATTGCTTTTCAAAAGGGAGCTTTAGGAAAAGGCAATTTGCAGGGTGGGTAATTTCCACAAGGATTTTTTTTCTGCCTGTTTCTTTGTCCCATAATCCGCGACCAGCATGTCCACAAATGTCAGGAAGAGCAGACTCATGGAAACGTCACAGGTTCCCCTGCAAATCACACACGCTTCATTTTGGAGATGCACTCAGTGGCTACTTTATTAAATACTTTCTGTACCTAATATAGTGGCTACTGATTGTATGTTCATGGTCTTCTGCTGCTGCAGCCCATCCAGTTCAAGGTTCAATGAGTTGTACATTCAAAGGTGTTCTTCTGCACACCACTGTTGTAATGCATGGTTATTTGAGGTATTGTCGCCTTTCTGTCAGCTTGAACTAGTCCAGCTATTCTTCTCTGCCCTCCCTCATTAACAGGGCATTTTTGCTCACAGGACTGCTGCTCACTGGATGTTTTATTTTGCTGTTTTACACTATTCCCTGTGAACTCTAGAGACTGTTGTGCATGACAATCTCAGCATATCAGCATTTTCTGAGATACTCAAACCATCCTGTCTGGTACCAACAGTCATTCCACAGTTAAGGTCACACAAGTCACATTTCTTCACCTTTCTGATGTTTGGACTGATCAACAATTGAACCTTTTAACCATGCCTACATGCTTTAATACTTTGGCTTGCTGCTACTTGATTGGCTGATTAAATATTTGTATTAATGTGCAGGTGTACAGGTATTACAGGTATGAGATCATGAAAAGGCAATGTAACTTCACTGGACATGTGATTAGGAAAGAGGAGTTAGAATGCATGGTAATTATGGGAAAGATTGAAGGGAAGAAAACAAGAGGAAGGCAAAGACAAATGATGATGGAGACAGCAGCCAGGGGATTGGAAATGAGTACTAATGAATTGATCCACTTGACCCGAAACAGGAGTGTGTGGGCCATGGCAGTCAAAGTTCAAACTGGGAATGGTAGCTGATGATGATGATAATGATAACAGGTTTTTCTAATAAAGTGGCCACTGCGTGCATGTTGCCTTTCTTTCAGAACTCTACCCAATGGTGCTGCAAAAACGTTCTCACCTCAGGGACTGCCAGGGATCGGGGGGGTGGCTCGTCTTTTTTTTAAACAGGGAAAAAAGATTTGGGCAATTAATGCTGGACTTGGTAAAGGTATCTGCTCTGAAAAATTTATTGAATCAATAACACAAGAGATTCTACAGATGCTGAAAGCCCAGAGCAACACCCAGAGTTCTGGAGGAATTCTGCAGATCAGTTACAACCTATGAAGATGAATGAACAGTCAACTTTTCAGAGTGAGACCCTTTATCAGGAATGGAAAGGAAGGAGCAAATTAAGAAGATAGGAGGAGGAGATAGCATACACGGTGAAAAGTGAGAGGTGAATTCAGGGCAGAGGGAAGGCTGGACAAGGGAGGATGACATGAGAAGTGAGAAGCTGGAAGGTGATAGGTAGACGAGGTAAAGGGTTGAAGAAGAAGGAATCTGATAGGTGAGAAGAGTGGTTTATGGGATATAGGGAAGGAGGAGAGGCATCAGAGGGAGGTGATGGGCAGGAGAGGGGAAGAGAAGGGGTAAGGGGGGAGTCATATTGAGGAATGGAAAAAGAGAAAAAGATTGGATGGGGAGAAATTACCAGAAGTTAGTTCAGCCTCTCAGGTTGGATGCTACCCAGAAAGAATATGAGGTGCTTCTTCATCCTAAGTGTGTTAAGGAGAATAAGTCAATAATTAGGCTCTACACTACAATCCTTCTGAAATTTAAATTTGTTTATCAGTTACAAAGTCTTTAAAAACACATCACATATTCTGCAAAGTGCTACAAAGGTGATAATTAGCTCTTCCAGTTTGAGGCAAGCATTCTTGCGTGATGCTGGGGCAAATGAAATTCAGAGCAGGTTAACAAAACAGGGAAAATATTTTATTTTGTGTCATTTCTTCTCTCTGCATTTAAATATAAACTCAGTGGTACTTCCTTGTACCTGATAAAGTGGACATAGATTGCATGATTGTGTCTTCTACTGCGGTAACCTATTCACTTCAAGGTTCATTCAGAGATGCTCTTCTGCACACTACTGTTTAATGCGTGGTTGTTTGAGTTACTGTTATTTTCCTGTCAGCTTGAACAGTCTGTCCCTTCTCCACTGCTCTCTCTCATTAACAAGGCGTTTTCACCCACAGAACTGCCACTCACTGGATATTTTTGTTTTTCGCACCACTCTATAAACCCCGGAGACTGTTGTACATGGAAATGCAGGAAATCAGCATTTTCTGAGATACTCAAATCACCCTGTCTGGCACCAACAATTATTCCATGGTCAAAGTCACTAAGATCATATTTCTTCCCCTTATCCAATGTTTGGACTGAACAACAGAACCTCTTAACCATGTCTGTAAGCTTTTATGCACCAAATTACTGCCACATGATTGGCTGATTAGGTACTTACACAGATGAGTCATTATACAGGTGTACCTAATAAAGTAGCCACTGAGGTTAATCCCAAGGGAACAATGAGGTGTGTAGTTTCGGATTCAAAGTTTCATCCCCACAGACACCAGATCTTTTGTCAGTATTTTGGATTAAAATGGTTACTACTTAAAAATCAAAATCCTGGCTTGGGGAAATAGGAAGTAAGTCAGTCTGTGGTGTTTAACAATATTATGTAATTGAATATGCATCCTGTAGAGACTGTCTAGCCCTGGAGGTAACACTACAGTTCATTTGGTAAGCTCCCGGCTGAGGGGGAGAAAACTAATGAGTTGGAGCAATGCCATTGAATAGACAGAAACACCAGCAACAGGAATATGTTCCCATTAGCTCTAATTCAATTGCAATTCGACAAACACGGCATAGGACTGGGCTAACAAAACAGAAGTCGTCTGGCCTTTGGGAGAACAGGCATAATACTGAAGCCCAAAGATTTATTGCATCCCTCGACGGGATGTGAAAATGTAAAGATTCATGTCTTCAGAAACAGGGACGTAACCTTGCATAGCCCACTGTGTGTAGGAATAAAATATTGACTTGGCTTAACTGGTAGCTCTGTCACCTTTGGGTCTGGAGTTCAAGGATCAAACTTTGCTCCTGAATTTGCACACATGCTCACTGGGCCAGGAGAGAGAGAGAGAGAGAGAGGATGAAGAGCCTCGGCCCGAAACATCAACAGTACTTCTCCCTATAGATGCTGCCTGGCCTGCTGTGTTCCACCAGCATTTTGTGTGTGTTGCTTGAATTTCCAGTATCTGCAGATTTCCTTGTGTTTGTAGATTAATTAGGCATTGAATTACTAGTTTAGAGAGAGAGAGGGAGAGAGAGAGAGAGAGAGAGAGAGAGAGAGAGAGAGAGAGAGAGAGAGAGAGAGAGAGAGAGCGAGAGAGAATCATAAGGTGCTGGACTTTACAGAAGAGAGTAAAACGAGGTCCAGATGCATAGCTTGTGTTTCCACCCCCACATGAAATCAAATGGGAAGTGGCTCCATTTACCCTTGGCTATTAAATCCCACAAGCGGCGCCAGAATAGTTCATTCCTTTTATCATATAGACAGAACTTACATCAAAGTAACAGCCCTTTCTGGGTAAGTACATAGAATACAGAACAGTAGAGCATTGGAAAAGGCTCTTCAACCCAAAGAGTTTCACTGTCATTATTAAACTAGTAATTCAATACCTAATTAATCATCCTGACGAAGGGTCTCGGCCCGAAACGTCAACGGCGCTTCTCCCTATAGATGCTGCCTGACCTGCTGCATTCCACCTAATTAATCTAATCCCTTTTGCCTACAAAATGTCCACACCCTCACTTTATGCAGATTCATATGCCTTTACAAAAGTCCCCAAAGTACCTCTGTCATATTGATTTTCAATATATGAAAGAACATTTACAAATATTTGCTAAAGTGGCATTAACTCTTTTAGGTAGGAACATTCAATTAGAAATCTAGTTGACATTCAGTGATTGAAATTGGAATTGGATTATCACTGATTAGCTTTATTTGTCACGTGTACATCAAAACATTGAAACATACAGTGAAATGTGTCATTTTGAGTAACGACAAACACAGTCCAATCTCCAGGAGGATCACAACCTTGTTGTAGCATCTGGATGCTTGCGTGCCTCAATGACCTGGAGAGCTACGTTAGCGAGAGTCAGGGCCTTCTGCTTTGCCTCTTGATGGAGTCACCTATGCCAATCAGGTCACAGGGTAGAGGTCAGACTAAGAGTGGTCCTATGGTTCTTCAGGTTCAGGGGGTCAGCTCAGGGCTAACAACACTGACTGGTCAAAAGAATTGTTACAGAAACAGCAATGGTGAATCCTTTTATATATGTGTGTGCCTGTGGACTCTGAACCACACCTGGGGCACAATGGAGAAGATGGCCAAGGACAGACAGAGATAGAGGAACTTCTTTGCTGTCCTAAATGCCAGTGGTGTAACGGCACTAAGTTAGTAATACAGTCCAAGGACTGTGCTGTGAGCAGCCATAAGCATCACCATGCTCACTAACCTTAACCTAGATGTCTTTGGAATGTGGGAGGAAGACCGAACACTCAGAGGAAACCCGGGCAGTTGGAGGGAGAACATACCTGTCCTTATAAACAGTGGTGGAAATCGAACCCTGATCTTTCAACTGGTGCAGTAATTATGTTAGCCACTACACTACCATGCCAGCAACTCAATGCATAAAATCCTGCAGATATGGTCAGGAGGTTCAGTTGTTCAGACCAAACATCAGAATGGGGAAGAAATGTGATCTAAGTGACCTTGACCATGGAATGATGGTTGGTGACAGACGGGGTAGATTTGACTATCTCAGAAACTGCTGATCAACTGGGATTTTTAACACAATAAAACAGTAACAGACTGCAGAATGAAATGACAAAATTACAGGGATTACACTTCCTTGCCTCTGTTATTTCATGAATAACCAATGCTGTAGAACGTATAGGGTTATGAAAGCCTGAGATATGCACACACATACCATTAGTTGTTGGGTTGAGCCGAGCGAGAGATAGGAGTACTGACCAGAGTCACTCACTCACTCTGTGAGTCAGTGAGACTGACAGTGACTGTTTTCCCTGCAGCTGCTTGCTCTCCCTTCACCACTGTTTCTATGATCCTCTCCCACACTCTGACTTACAATCACTGTGGGTTGAGACCATCTCTCAAAATGAAACTGTTATCATAATTTGGGGACCATCTGCAGAATCAGATTCAGAATCAGGTTTATTATCACTGACTTATGTTGTGATATTTGTTGATTTGTAACAGCAGTACAGTGTAATATATAAAATTACTACAAATTACAATAAGAATGTACAAAAATTAGTTAACAAGTGGAAAGAGATGAAAATAGTAAGGAAGAAGGTTCATGGACTGTTCAGAAATCTGACGGTAGTGAGAAGAAGCTGTTCCTAAAATGTTAAGACTGCATCTTAGGCTCTTATACTCCTTCCTGATGGTCGTAATGAGAAAAGAGCATGTCCTGAATGGTGAGGGCCCAAATAATGGATGCCACCTTCTAGTGGCATTGCCATTTGAACATATCCTTGATAGAGGGTTGGGTTGTGCACATGATGGAACTATCTGAGTTTATAAACCTCTGCAGCTTTTTCCAATCATATTAATTGGAGCATTCATATCAAACGATGATACAACCTATCAGAACACTCTCCACAAGGCAACTGTAGAAATTTGCTAGTGTCTCTGGTAGCATACCAAGTACCTCCAAACTCATAATGAGAGCTACCCGCTATTGTGCCTTCTTCATGATTGCATTAATATGTTGGGCCCAGGATCCTTTACATTTTAAGAGATGGCCAGAAACTTGATGTTGCTAACCCTTTCCATGAACCCTCAATGAGGACTGGTTTGTGTCCTCCTGATCTCCCCTTTCTGAAGTCCACAATCAATTTTTTGTTTTTGGTGATGTTAACTGCTAGGTCATTGAGGCAATTCCACTAAACCAGCCCATGCATCTCAATCCTGTACACCTCCCCTTTGCCATCCGAGGTTCTGCCAATAACAGTGACGCAGTCGGCAAATTTATTAATGGCATCTGAGCTGCACAATTACGAATTTAGAGAGAGTAGAGTGATGGGCTAAGCACACGTTCTTGAGGCATTCCTGTGTTGATTGTCTGCTAGGGGAGATGTTATTGCTAATTGACCTTGACTGTGGTCTCTCAATAAAGAAAATGATGTTTCAGATGTAGAGTGTGGTAGAGACCTAGATTTTGAAATTTATTAATTAATACTGAAGAGATTGATTCCATTGATTTTTTAAATGAGTGTGCAAATTACATGTGGTGCTAGCACATTACAGTAGCTCTGTGTGTTTGTTTGGCTTAATACTATTTAGCGTGCTTCTTTCATCTGCTTTTGTACTGGCTAGCAATATTCAAAATAGCAATGGACATTAATCTATTTAACAACATTTTCATCATCCTTCTGGCACTCAGGATAATTCATTCCATCGAGTGCTTTGACTACAGTAGTGGAGACAAAACTGTATATATGAGGGAGAAGCAACTAGCAGCCAGGAAGCAGCCATTGTTTGCCCAGCAGAAGCTCGATATTCTGGATGAGCAGAGATGGAGATACTGAGGCTGCAGATTGGGTAATCAATGGCTCAACAAGAGATGGAGATATACACTATATATCCCATCTATCATTATGGGAAACATAAGATCGCTGGCAAATAAAATGGAGGAACTAGCAGTACTCCCGAGGACAGAGAATGAATATCCGTAATGCAGTGTAATGCATTTCACTTAGACATGGTTACAAAAGCAAATTCCAGATTCCAACACTACCCTGAATGGATCCTCAACACTACAAGCAGACGGAGTTAATCTACCATGCTGTAAGAGGAAGGGAGGTGGCCTTGCTGTGCTTGTGAACAACGGATGGTGTAATCCCAGTCACATTTCTATGAAAGAACAAATCTGCAGTCCGGACTTCGTACCGCTTGCTGTGAGTTTGAGTCCGTTTTATCTACTGTGTGAGTTCAGCCACGCTCATTGTCTACATTCCACCTTCCTGATGCAGTCCTGTTGCTTTGTGTGACATCATACACACTACCATCACGAGACTCCAGTGTCAACACCCCAATGTGTTCATTGCAGTATTGGGAGACTTCAACCATGTTTCTCTCTCGACAACATGTTTTTCACAGCATTGTGGGCCGAACGGCCTCTATTGTGCTGTAGATTTTCTACGCTTGCATGTAACCCTACCCACCTTCAATCAATTTGTCAAGTGTCATACAAGAGGAAATAAAACATGTCACTTGTATGCAAATATTAAAGATGCATCCAGCTCCACAGCTCTCCCAGCACTTGCAAGATTAGATCACAACCTGGTTCACCTCATGCCCTTGTATAAGCCCAAAGTACAGCAACAGCTTGTTACACTAACATAGTAATTGGTCTTCAGAGGCCGTCGAGGACTTTAAGGGTAGCTTTGAAGTTACTGATTGTAATGTGCTTTGTTAACTATATTGGAAAGACATTAGCCGACTTACTGATTGCACCACTGGCTACATCAGCTTCTGAGTGGACACTGTAATACCATCAAGGACTGTTTGCTGCTTCCCTGGCAACAAAGCATGGGTCACCATTGATTTAAAGCCACTTAACCACAAAAAGAGGACCTTTAAATGAGGAGACAGGGAGGAATGGAAACGTGCAAAGAGAGCTAAAGGAGAAGATCAAGGTAACTAGAGATGAATACAGGAGAGATCTGGAGAACAAGCTTGGGCAGAGTAGCACTTGGGAGGTGTGGAGAGACATGTAGAACATCACTGGCTTCAATCAGCCTATCTGTAGAGCCTCAGAATGCAGCTGTGATGGGCTAGTGAGTTAAACCAATTCTTCAATAAGTTTGACAATTGCCCTCCTGTTCTCCACCGCACCCCCTCCCCCATTCAGCACACCAGTCCAGGTGCCGAGGCACTCAATGGTCCCTCAGCAAGAATGCCTACCTCTCCTCCCTCCTTCCCCCTCCAGTTCAGCATGTGGCTACCACTGTCTGCATGCCCCCCTCCTTGTCCTGCACCTACCATCCACACCTCCACATACCAACTGCTTTCATCCTGATCTTCACCATCGCCAGCTCCCACCAACTCCCCACTCACGTTCACTACTGAGCGAGTGGGTAAGGCTCTGGGGAAACTCAGACATGGCAAAGCATTGGTACCGGAAGGTCCTGTAGGAGTGGCTGAGCTGCTGTGTGGCACTTTTCAGCACCTTTTCAGTCTGAGTCTCATTCTGGAAAGGGTCACAACTGTGTGTAAAACATCAGAACCCAAGAAGGTCCAACCAAAGTTCCTGAGTGACTACTGTCCAGTGGCCCTGACCTCACATATCATGAAGACCCTAGAGAGGCTGGTCCTGGCTCAACTCCAACCCCTGGTCCGATCAGTCCTCGACCCCCTAGGATTTGCCTACCAGGAGCACATTGGAGTCCATAATGCTGTTGCCTACCTGCTGAACAGAGCTACTCCCGTTTGGATAAACAGGGCAGCACTGTGAAGATCATGGTGTTTGATTTCTCAAGTGCCTTCAATTCCATACAGCCCTCATTGCTGAGAGAAAAGCTCCATTAAATGCAGATTTTTAAAAATTTATTCATTTATGGGATGTGGGCATTGTCAGCTAAGCGAACATTTATTGTCCATCCCTAGTTGCCTTTGACAAGGTGGTAATGAGCTGCCTTCTTCAACCGCTGCAGTCCCTGAGGTGTAGGTACACCCACAGTTTTGTTAGGGAGGGAATTCCATGATTTTGACATAGCGACAATGAAGGAATGGTAATATGTTTCCAAGTCAGGATGATGATAGTAGGGGATTCAGTGTTGGTGATACCACTGAATATCAAGGGACGATGGTTAGAGTCTCTCTTGTTAGAGATATTGATCATTGCCTGGAATTTGCACGGCTTGAATGTCACTTGCCACTTGCTAACCCAAGCCTGGATATTGTCCAGGTCCGTCTGCATTTGTGTATGAACTGTTTCACTATCTGAGGAGTCACGAATGGTGCAGAACATTGTGCAGTCATCTGCGAACATCCCCACTTCTGACCTTATGTTGGAAGGAAGGTCATTGATGAAACAGCTGAAGATGATTGGTCCTGGGACACTTCCCTGAGGAATTCCTACAGTGATGTCCTGAGGATGAGATGATTGCTCTCCAACCACCACAACCATCTTCCTTTGTGTCAGGTATGATTCCAACCAGTGGAGGGTTTTCCCCTAATTCCCATTGACTCCATTTTAGCCAGGGCACCTTGATGCCATACTCGGTCAAATGCTGCCTTGCTGTCGAGGGCTATCACTCTCACCTCACCTCTGGTATTTAGCCTTTTGGTCCGTGTTTGGACCAAGGAGGTGATGAGGTCAGGAACTAAGTGGCCTTGATGGAAACCAAACTGGGCATCCGTAAGCAGGTTATTGCAGAGTTGATTCTGCATGATAGCTCTGTTGATGACCCCTTCTATTACTTTGCTGATGATCGAGAGTAGCCAATAGGACAGTAATTGTCTGGGTTGGACTTGTACTGTTTCTTGTGTACAGGACATACCTGGGCAATTTTCCACGTTGTTGGGTAGATATTGATGTGGTAGCTGTACTGGACCAGCTTGGCTAGTGGTGCGGCAGGTTCTGGAGCACAAATCATCAGCGCTATTGCCGGGATTTTGCCTGGGCCCATAGCCTTCACAATATTCAGTGCTTTCAGCCATTTCCTGATATCATGATTGGCACTTTTATCGTATCCTGGATAATGAACTACCTGACTGGCAGACTACAGTTTGTGTGGCTTCAGAGCTGCATGTCAGATATGGATATAAGCAGCACTAGGGCCCCACAGGGGACTGCATTGGCTCCCTTCCTGTATACCTTGTATACCTCGGACTTTAGATGCGACACAGAGTCATGTTATCCACAGAAATTCTCTGATGACTCAGCAATCATTGGGTATATAAAGGGAGGATGGGAGGCTGAATTCAGGGCCCTGCTGTAGGACTTTGTCTAATGGTGATGGACTTTAGGAAGACTAAACCTGCACTGCTTCCTGTTACTATTGATGGTGAAGATGTGGATGAGGATCTACAAGTACAAGGGGGTGCACTTGGATGACAGACTTGGGTGGAGCACCAACACATATAAGAAGGGCCAGGGTCTCCTCTACTTCCTGTGGTGACTAAGATCCTTTGGAATATAACCATATAACAATTACAGCACAGAAACAGGCCATCTCGGCCCTTCTAGTCCATGCCGAACGCTTACTCTCACCTAGTCCCACTGACCTGCACTCAGCCCATAACCCTCCATTCCTTTCCTGACCATATACCTATCCAATTTTACTTTAAATGACAATACCGAACCTGCCTCTACCACTTCTACTGGAAGCTTGTTCCACACAGCTACCACTCGCTGAGTAAAGAAATTCCCCCTTGTGTTACCCTTAAACTTTTGCCCCCTAAATCTCAACTCATGTCCTCTTGTTTGAATCTCCCCTACTCTCAATGGAAAAAGCCTATCCACGTCAACTCTATCTACCCCCTCATAATTTTATATACCTCTATCAAGTCCCCCCTCAACCTTCTACGCTCCAAAGAATAAAGACCTAACTTGTTCAACCTTTCTCTGTAACTGAGGTGCTGAAACCCAGGTAACATTCTAGTAAATCTTCTCTGTACTCTCTCTATTTTGTTGATATCTTTCCTATAATTCGCATATGCAGGCCTCTCCTTCACATGTTCTACCAGTCTGTTGTCACCAGTACAATCTTCTATGCGGTGGTGTGCTGGAGTAATGACAACAGCATGGGTGATATCAACAGGCTCTATAACCTGATTAGAAAGTCTGGCTCTGTTATAGGAGTCAAACTGGACATACTGGAGATTGTAGTGGAAGAAAGGACCCTTTGGAAAATCCTGGCAATACTGTACAATGTTTCTCACCCTCTGCATACCACCTTGACTGAACAAAGGAGTACTTTTGGTAACAGACTAAGACAATTGTGCTGCTCCAAAGAGTCCTATACAATGTCATTACCCTTGGCCAGTAGGCTCTATAGCCAGGGAAGTGATGACCCCTCCTGTTAGAATGTTTGAGGTAATTTACTTTTTTTATTTTTACTTCTCTTCTAATATTTGTATATCTGTTCACTTGTAACGTTACTGTGACACCGTAATTTCCTTTGGGATTAATAAAATATCTGTCTATCTATCACAAAGCTGTAATGGATTAACAGAAGCCTGTTGTGTATTTTGATTTTCACCGCTGACCCCTCGATTATCCCTTCCTGAAGTCCACAACCAATTCCTTGAGTATTACGAACATTAAGTGCATGGTTGTTGTAGTGGCATCATTCATCCAGCCAATCTATTGCACTGCTATACACCTCTTCTTACCCTTCAGGTCAGGCTGAACTATGGAAAGAAAAGCTGAGTCAGCATTGCAGCTGGGTGACTCATGGTTCTGAAGCCGACAGAGAAAAAGACTTATCCGTAGGTGGAGAATTTGATATTGAGTCTGGAAGGCTGCCCAAACAAGAGATGAGATTTTGCTCCTTGTTCTTATTTAGAGACTTGTTGAAGCAGTACAAGATGAATAGCTGCGAGAGTAGGATTGACAATTAAAGACTCCTTGCCTTTTTTTTAATCCAATCCTACTGAAGGGTCTCGGCCCGAAACATTGACTGTACTCTTTTCCATAGATGCTGCCTGACCTGCTGAGTTCCTCCAGCATTTTGTGTGTGTGATATCCATTAAATTGGCAGGTTACTGAAGCTTAGGTTTGCTCCTAAGGATTAAACACAATTTATCACCAAAGTAATCTCCAATGTGTGTTTGGATTCTCCATTGCAATAGAGAGATCATGTGAACATCAAATGGAATCACCAAATTGAAAAGGGGCAAGTTAATCTCTGGTTCACCTGCAAAGACTATTGCCCTGGATATTGGGAAGAAAACACATCCATCCACTTCATAAACCACCATTAACTACCATCTACTTCATAAGCCACCATTAACTACCATCCACTTCATAAACCAGCATTAACTACCATCTATTTCAAAACCACAATTAACTACCAATAACTATCATCCTTTTATAAACTACTGTTAACCACCATTAACCACCATCGATCCCTTGCATTAACCCTAAAACTGCCATTAATCACCATCCCCTGTATAAGCTATTATTAAACACCATATTCTGTATAAACAACCATCAATTGCAATCACCTGTATTCATAGAAACATAGAAAACCTACAGCACAATACAGGCCCTTCAGCCCACAAAGTTCTGCTGAAGATGTCCCTACCTCAGAAATTACTAGGCTTACCTAGAACCCTCTATTTTTCTAAGCTCCATGTACCTATCTAAAAGCCTCTTAAAAGACCCTATCTTATCCGCCTCCACCACTGTTGCTGGCTGCCCATTCCGCGTACTCACTACTCTCTGAGTAAAAAACTTACCCCTGCCATCTCCTCTGTACCTACTCCCCAGCACCTTAAACCTGTGTCCTCTTGTGGCAACCATTTCAGCCCTGGGAAAAAGCCTCTGACTATCTGCATGATCAATGCCTCTCATCATCTTATACACCTCTATCAGTTCACCTCTCATCCTTCTTCGGTCCAAGGAGAAAAGGCTGAGTTCACTCAACCTCTTCTCATAAGGCATGCTCCCCAATCCAGGCAACATCCTTGTAAATCTCCTCTGCACCCTTTCTATGGCTTCCACATCCTTCTTGTAGTGAGGCAACCAGAACTGAACACAGTACTCCAAGTGGGGTCTGACCAGGGTCCTATATAGCTGCAATATTACCTCTTGGCTCCTATATTCCATTCCACGATTGATACAGCCAATGCACTGTATGCCCTCTTAACCACAGAGTCAACCTGTGCAGCTGCTTTGAGCGTCCTATGGACTCGGACCTCAAGATTTCTCTGTTCCTCCACACTGTCAAGGGTCTTACCATTAATAATACATTCTGCCATCATATTTGACCTATCAAAATGAACCACCTCACACTTATCTGGGTTGACCTCCATGTGCCACTTCTCAGCCCAGTTTTGCATCCCATTAATGTCTAGCTGTAATCTCTGACAGCCCTCCACACTACCCACAACACCTCCAACATTTGTGTCATCAGTAAACTTACTAACCCATCCCTCCATTTCCTCATCCAGGTCATTTATAAAAATCACAAAGAGTAAGGATCCCAGAATGGATCTCTGAGGCACTCCACTGGTGACCGACCTCCATATGACCCATCTACAACCACTCTTTGCCTTCTGTGGGCAAGCCAGTTCTGGATCCACAAAGCAAGGTCCCCTTGGATCCCATGCCTCCTTACTTTCTCAATAAGCCTTGCATGGGGTACTTTATCAAATGCCTTGCTGAAATCCATCTACAGCTCTTCCTTCATCAATGTGTTTAGTCACATCCTCAAAAAATTCAATCAGGCTTGTAAGGCACGACCTAAGCTTGACAATGCCATGCTGACTACTCCTCTCCAAATGTTCATAAATATTATACCTCTCCAAATGTTCATAAATCCTGCCTCTCAGGATCTTCTCCATCAACTTACCCACCACTGAGGTAACTCACTGGTCTATAATTCCTGGCTTATCTATACTCACTTTCTTGTATAAAGGAACAATATCCACAATTCACCACCAAAACATCCTATAACCACCGTGAACAGCCAAAATTCCCAATGACTGATTTTAACCAGCCTTCATAATTAACAAAATTTTATGAATTGAGTCTTTTTTGATGCATTTCCTTCATAAATTGAGTAATAGCTCTAAATGGCCTCAATGGATACAAATTTTAGTTACAGACTGTAATATATAGACAGTACTTTTTATGCATGTTTAAGATAAATCCACCATGGCTGGGTGTATTATATCTTCAATAAATCCTTCTGAACTACTCTGGGCATGCCCTGAGTTATAGGGAGAGGTTAAACAGGCTAGGACTTTACTCCTTAAAATGTAAGAGGCAGTGGGGTGACATTATAGAGGCGTATAAAATCATATAAAAATGAGGGTCTAAGTGGACATGTTATTTTTAGCCTCCTGAAAAAGCAGAGGTACTGGTGACCTTTCTTGTCTGTGTAAACCACATAATTGAACCAGAATAGGCTATTATTGATGTTCACTCTTAGGAACATGAAGCTCTCAACCTCTACGCCACTGATGTGAAAAGGAGAATGTACATAAACTTCCCTGAACCTTTCCTGAAGTCAAAGACCAGCTCTTTTGAGTTGTTGACATTGAGGAAAAGGTTGTTATGACACCATGTTGCTAGGGTTTCTATTTTCTTCCTGTACTGCAATACATCATTATTTATGTCCCACAATGGTGGTGGCATCTACAAACTTGTAAGTGGAGTTCAAGCAGAATCTGGCCACACAGCTATGAATGTCTGGGGTGTAGATTTGGCAGCAGAGGACTACACCTTGTGGGGCTTCTCTATTGAGAATATTTCTGGCTGAGATGTCGTTGCCTTTCTATACTGATTGCAGTTTGTTAGTCAGGGAGTTGCAAAGGGAGGTGTTGAGACCTAGGTCTGTGAGCTTGGAGAGGAGTTTGCTTAGAATTATATGGTACTGAAGGCAGAGCTGTAGTCAATAAGCAATAGTTTAAAATAGCTGTCTTTACTGTCCAGATAGTCCAGAGACATTAATGAAAGAAGTAAAAAATATAAAACGTAGCCCAGTGGCTACTGTATATGACATAACTGTATACTGCTTGTTAATTCAAATATCAAATCAGCCAACCATGCGGGCAACTCAATGCATTACACA
Source organism: Hemitrygon akajei (assembly GCF_048418815.1). NCBI lineage: Eukaryota > Metazoa > Chordata > Chondrichthyes > Myliobatiformes > Dasyatidae > Hemitrygon > Hemitrygon akajei. Next base: position 33,852,393 of record NC_133138.1, on the reverse strand, counting down.
TGCAGACATAGTTAAGAGGTTCAGTTGTTGTTCAGACCGAACATCTAAAAGGGGAAGAAATGTGATCTAAGTGACTTTGATCTTGGAATAATTGTTGACATCAGATAGGCTGGTTTGAGTATCTCAGACACTGCTGATCTCCTGGGAATTTGATGCATGATAGTCTTTAGAGTTTACAGAGCATGGGGTGAAAAACAAAAAAAAAACACATTCAGTGAGCAGCAGTTCTGCGGAAGAAATGCCTTGTTAATGAGAGAGCTCAGAAGAGAATGGGCAGACTGGTTTAAGCTGACAGGAAGGCAACAGTAACTCAAATAACCACATGTTACAACAGCAGAGTGCAGAAGAGCATTTCTGAATGCACAACATACCAAACATTGAAGTGGATGGGCTACAGCAGCAGACGGTCACGAACATACACTCAGTGACCACTTTATTGAGTATAAGCGGTACCTGATAAAGTGGCCATGAGTGTAGAACATAGAACACCACAGTCAGTAGAGGCTCTTTGGACCACAATGCTGTGCTGACATTTTAACCCATGGTAAAATCAATCTAACCCTTTCCTCCTAAAGAACTTGCCATTATTACATCATACATGTGTCTATCTAAGAATTTATTAAATGCCCCTAATATATTTGCATCTACCACTACCCTGGCAGGGCATTCCATACACCCATCACACTTTGCATAAAGAACTTACCACAGACATCCCCCTCCCTATACTTTCTTCCAATCACCTGAAAATTACGTTCTCATTATAACCAGGGAAAAACCTGTGGCTATCCACTCCATCTATGCCTCCTAAAGAAGTTATTAACAAAAGAAACAGAAAATATTAGGGAACTCAGACATTCAATCAGCAACTGCGGAAGAAGAAAGTCGTTGCTCTTTCAGCCACCTGGTTTGGGAAAAACCTGGTGTAAGAAAGAAACAACATTGCAGTTGCTGCGTGATTGCCTGAGACCTTCCAGCATTGACAGCTTCTGCTTTAGATCCCAGAGTCTGCAATCTTGTTCCATTTCCAAACCATTCATTAACATTGTTTTGTGAAAGCCCATTGTATGTAAAATAGCTGTCACATTCCCTTCACTACAGTAGTGATCATGCTTCCATTAACTCTCTCTTGGGTTGCTATGGAGAGTCAAGTCTTTCATTTTCTTCCCCACACAGTATTACATCTGCCACTGTATGTGAGAGTTGCCACATCTTATGGACTTATTACCAAATACGTTGCTGCTGGGAAACCAGTTGCAACATAGAATAACTAGTGGATACTGAAAGACCTGTATTGACTGGATGTAGAGAGGATGCCTCACCATAAAGGGAGGTCCCTTTCAGACAAATTTGCTGAAAACTTCTCTAACCAGTGGATGGTGAGTATATGAAATTTGTTGCGCCAGAGGGTTGTGGAGGCCAAATCATCAGATGTATTCAATGCAGAGATAGATAGGTTCTTGATTGGTTAGGGGTTAGGGGTTATAGAGAGAAAGCAGGAGAGTGGGTTTATAACTAAAAATGGCTGTGGTTGAATGGCAGAACAGTGTCGAAGGGCTGAATAGCTTAACTCTGAAGATAAAGATTAAAAATAAAAGATTAACTTTAATTGTCATATGTACATGAAAACACACAGTGAAATGCATTGTTTGCGTCAAATCAAATCAGCAAGGATTGTGCTGGGCAGCCTACAAGTGTTGCCTTGCTTCTGGCACCAACATAGTATGCCCACGATCCACTAATCCTAACCATATATCTTTGGAATATAAAGGGAAACCAGAGCACCTGGAAGAAGCCCACACAGTCATGGGGAGAATGGACAAATTCCTTAAAGACAGCGACGGGAACTGAACCCAGATCTTACAGCACATGCTGCAAAGCTTGTGCTAACTTTAGGGTCTTATGGCCCACAGGCATTAAAAATCCAGCTCCAAATGCAGAACCAGAAGACCTACTAACCTGGGGCTAGGAAGCATGCTGCTAAGGCTCCCCATTTCCTCGAACACCATCTGTTCATAAAGCTGAGGGATAGGATGCATGTCGAGTACAAAATATTCCTGTCTTCCATAATGCATTGTATTTAAATGAAACAGATTGAACATCCTCCTCAGTGACAAGAGGCCATGGAATTAATGCAACTGTTTTGACAAATGTATCTGAAAATTTGCCACCCAGTCTGTCGCAGTTTATTAAAGGAATCATTTTGCAAGTAATGTTCATTTAATTTTCATGTGTATGCTTCCTGTCATTCCATGTTCTGCAGAATTCTATAAATCTAGAAATTTAATTAGCGACAGAAAAAGACAGATTGTTCACACGTCCTTAGGATATTCCATTGTCTTCTGTTTGTTTGATCTGTTCTTCAAGTGATGCATGGAACGTGGATTAATAATCTTACAATTACAGCCACACTATTCATGAGAAATATCTCTCTTCAAACGGCATAGAAAGGGAATCAGAACTGGAGGACACTAGTTTAAAGTAAGTTGGAAAAAAATGATTTATCAATATCATATGTATTTATTGTCATATGTAGTGAAATATAGTGAAAATCGTTATTTTGGCATGCCGTCCATCTAGATCATATCATTGCATCAGTACATTGAGGTAGTGTAGTGATAAAGCAACAGCAGAATCTGGAACAGAGTGTGACGATCAGGCAAGGTTCAGGTGGACCTGGGAGGGTAACTTCACACAGAGGGTGGTGTGCACTTGGAATGGGCCACCAAAGGAAATGATTGAGGCATTCAAAATAACAATTCAAAAGAAAATGGAGTGGTACATGGGTAAGAAATGATGAGAGGGATATATGTCAAATGCACTATATGAGATGGGCAGCTTGATTGATATGAATGAGTTGGGCCAAGATGCTTATTTTCATTGCTGCATTTTTCTACGACTGTGTGCCTCTGTGACAGATTTTCAAAATTTGCCACTCTATCCATTAAAAAGCTGGGGAAAGAGGCCTTCAAAGCACATTGAAATGCTAATTAATGGGTTTGACTGTGAGACAATAGGACCATAGGACATAGGAGCAAAATTAGGCAATTCGACCCATCAAGTCTACTCCACCATTCCATCATGACTAATTTATTATCCCTCTCAACCCCATTCTCCTGCTTTCTCCTCATAACTTTTGACAAACTTACTAATCAAGAATCTGTCCCAAGCACCGCTTTAAATATACCCAATGACTTGTCCCCCACAGCCACTTAGGGCAATGAATTCCACAGATTCACCAACCCCTGGATGAAGAAATTCCTCCTTATCTCTGCTCTAAAGGACTTCCTTCACTTATTGAGGAATAGCCGAGCCATGAATAGTGGAACAACACAAATGACAAACTTAGTTTACCAACTTAACTTAAACCAATGTTTTCTAATTATGATCCCCTTTCCATGTCATATGAAGAGAGATTACTGAACTGTATATTCATTTCCATGGATGCTGCTAGACCTGCTGAGTTCCTCTAGAATTTTGTGTATATTGCTATGGATTTCCAGCATCCGCAGAATCTCTTGTGCTCATGGATAGTAGACAATATGAAGAAAAGACATTATACAGTTACAGTGCTACAGATTTGCATTATTTGGTATGTCTTGGGAATGCTTTTCTCAATAAGTTAATCTGCAGAATATAAATTCCAAAGAATTTAGGAGTACATGAGCTATAGGGAAGATTGAATAGGTTAGGACTTTATTCCTTGGAAGGCAGAAGACTGAGAGGAGATTTGATAGAGGTATACAAAATTATGAGCAGCATAGATAGGGTAAGTGCAAGCAGGCTTTTTCCACTGAGGTTTTGTGGGACTACATCTAGAGGTCATGGGTTAAAGGAGAGAGATGAAAAGTTTAAGTGGAACATGTGGGGAAACTTCTTCACTCAGAGGGTCATGAAAGTGTGGATTGAACTGCTAGCTCAATGACGCATGAGAGCTCAATTTCAACATTTAAGAGAATTTTTGCTAGGTACATAGATGGTAAGGGGTTTGGAAGACTATCATTCCAGTGCAGCTTGATGGGAGTAGATAGTTTAAATGTTTCAGCATTGACTAGATAGACTGAAGGGCCTGCTTCTGTGCTGTATCTAGGGCTCTATGACTCTAATTCATTTGTAAACTGTCCGCATAATTATCTTGTCTACATTTACAATCTAAAAATTACCCAGAGTCACGATTAATAACTCATCTCAGAGTATTATAATAGGTCAATGTGCGCAGTTGACTAAGCAAATTTATTTTCCATCTCCCTCTTCTAAAATTCATCTAAGTATATTATTTCCAGATAAGGGATGCTTTAATCTGTTGCTAAACTGTGAAGAACTGATATCCATCATCTTTTTTTGCAGGCATTCCCTTGGGATTGATGATTATTTGGTTTCCATTCCGGCACCGAGAAATGTAAGTTGCGGGTGTTGGTCAGAAAGCACTACAGTCTACAAATCAGTGAATTTGAAATCATTAAGGACAGTGGAAGTAGACAAACCAATTGCCTATGTTCTTGCCATGAGGTCGAAGGAATGGAAGTTGCCATTTTGTGCAGCTGCTTTGTATCCTTCATTTTGTAAACTGGTTTTGCTCGCTGAACCAATATCTTGAAGTAGACACAATGATGCACCAGGTAATCTGCTGGACTAGAGATAATTTCCAAATAAGATGTTATTTGTGAGGTGTTCTTTGGTATGACATAATATGCATGCTTGTAAATGATGGGGTCTGTGTCTGCCCTGAGTGATTCAAGCAGGTTACTGATTTGGTAACTGGCTTAGAACAAAGAGCCATGAATAACCAGTTGTCACTTGTGGAGGAAGGCAATAAATGGATGTTGGCTTGGACCAGTACCAATAAGAAAGTGATACTGGTCCATCAGATAACCTCAAGTCAAGATTGAAATGCAACATTTGTACTGGCAAGGAAAGTGTATAAAAATCAGAGGCTTTGAATACGAGGCAGTGACAACTCTCTGGATACTAACCATCATGAACATGAAAGATCTTACATTGGAATGTAGACTCCTTTCCTGAATATTACCCCTTTGATTTTTTGAGTGCTCACGGAGGGTGAGGGAAACTTAGTAGGTGAGCACACAGGTATGCAGTTGTGTAAATTCATGTGATTTTTAGTTGAGACAGTAAAGGTTCTTTTCAGTAAATACAGATTCTCTCTGTGTCCAAATGATCATTGTTATTAAGAGGTTACCCTTCTTAACACATGTATGTGAATATATACAGTACTTCTACAGCCCTAATGAAGGGTCTTGGCCTGAAACGTCAACAATTTATTCATTTCCATGGATCCTGCCTGACCTGCTGAGTTTCTCCAGCAATTTGTGCGTGTTACTTTGGATTTCCAGCCATCTGCAGAATCTCTTGTGTTTTATGAGTGGGAATACACTTGAGGTCGGCTGGCTTCTTTATATCAGCTACCAAGACAGAATGAGCTGCAGGTTCATTGACAAATGGAACAATTAGAGTCAAACTCTGTTGTACAGACTTCGTACACATGCGTGTTCAAAGTAAATTTATTATCAAAGTACATGTATGTCACCATTTACAACCGTGAGATTCATTTGCTTAAAGGCATTCACTATAAAACAAAGAAATATAATTGAATTAATGAAAATAAAACTGCAAGTACTGACAATCAATGAGTTAAGGAAAACAAACTGAATATACAAAAAAAACCTATTCATAATAATAGTAATTAATTAATAATACTGAGAACATGAGTCCTTGAAAGTGAGTCCAGAGGTTGTGGAATCAGTTCAGTGTTGATGTGAGTGAGGTTATCCATCCTGGTTCTGGAGCCTGATGGTGGAAGAGTAATAGCTTTTCTTGAATCTGGAAGTGTGGGACCCAAGGTTCCTGTACATCCTTCACAATGGCGATAATGAAATGACAGGGTGGCCTGGATGGTAGAGGTCCATGATGAACAATTCAGCTTTCTTGCAGAAGCACTCCTTGTGGATGTGCTCCATGGCGAAGAGGACTTTTCCTGTGATGAAATGTGGTGTATCTGCTATATTTTATAGGCCTTTTGGTTCATGGGTATTAGTGTTTCCACACCAGGCCGTGACACAGCCAGTTAAGATACCCTCCACTGAGCTTCTATAGAAGTTTGTCAAAGTTTTAGATGACATGCTGAATCTGTGCAAAGTTCTAAGGGCATACATATACCTATCACATACCACACACACACAAACAAACTAGGTAAATGCAGATATATCGTGACCATATACAGTACATAATGATTTTCCCCATACTCATCTGCTCAGACCCCTTTTCCTGCATCCACCTATACCGAACCTCCCACACAGATACCCTCTTCCCCCCTCCCCCATCAAGCAGAAGATACAAAAGCCTGAAAACACATACTCCAGGCTCAAAAAAAGATTCTCTCATTGTTATCTGACTCTTGAATGATCCTCTTGTGCATAAAGAGGGACTCTTGCCTTCACAGTCGACTGTGTTATGATCTTACACATCATTGTTTAGCATTCGCACTTTATTCTGCACTGTTATTTGAGCTCAATGCACTGTGTAATGATTTGATCTGCATAAAGAGTAGGCAAGAGAAGTTTTCCACTGTAGCTTGGTAGATGTGAAGTAATAAAACAGCACTTATACCTTCAGTTCCTCACTATTAGACTGTAAACCCTATATTGCTTCCCCTAAAGGTCTTACTTAGTAAATAAAAATAAAATTAAAACTTTAGATGCTGAAAGTTCTGACAAAAAGTCTCTGACCTGATATGTTAAGTATTTTACTCTTTCCACCAATGCCCAATCCTTCAAAGGAATGGCTCTCCCAACCATTGAGCAAACCTACAAGGATCATACAACCATAAGACATAGGAGCAGAATTAGGACATTCAGCCATTTAGCCCATCGAGTCTGCTCCACCATTTCATCATGGCTGATCCAGGATCCCTCTCAACCCCATACACTGCCACAAGAAAGCAGCATCCACCATCAAGGACTCCCACCGTCCAGGCCATGCTCTCTTCTCACTGCTACCATCAGGAAGGACATGCAGGAACCTTCAGAGGGTTCAGGTACAGTTAGCATGCTTCAACCATCAGGCTCCTGAACCAAGGTGAGTAACTACATTCACCTCAACGCTAAACCCATTCCACAAACTATGGACTCAATTTCAAGGACTACACATCATGCTCCCAGAATTATTTATTTGTTTGTTTGTTTATTTATTTATTGTACTTGCACAGATTGTCTTCATTTGCACGTTGGTTGTTTGCCAGTCTCTGGGTATAGTTTATTCTCATTCATTCTATTGGATTTCACTGTTCCATTGTGACTGCCTGCAAGAAAATTACTGTCAGGGTAGTATATCATGACATACATGAATAAGTTTTTCTCGGGCTTCCAGCCAGGTACAACTATTAATTTTAATTGACATTTCACTGACAAACATTGTCATCTTTATCAGGGATTATGCCTGGGTGTGTTTAGTCTGGTGGTATTTATACTTCCGTTATCCATCCTTCCTGATTGGTCAGTCCTCATCCAGTCAGGTTTCCGCTGTCCCACTTTGTTTACAATCCAATTTCAATTTTTACTTAGAGCAAGACGTTCATATTTGTTAAAATTCTTTTCCTCTAGTTTTATTTCAATGGCTCCTTCAAAAACGGGTCCCAAAAGCCATTGGTGGGGCACAATGTTTTCGTATCAATGGGCTCCTCCTCATTGTTAGGTTTCCTATTTCTTCCATCAGCTTTTTTAAGGGCCTAATTGATCCCCTTCACTTTGTACCCATTCTGTAGCAAAGTCATGTGTAATCATCTTATTTCCTTGTGGAAACATTACAAAATTTTGAATGTTACAAAAGGAGAGTGACTGGCCCTCCAGGCACTATTGCAAAACTCAACCATTATAATTTTACCAGCAGGCAAAGAAATTGTGGTGGTCCTGAGGAATACTACAGGAAAGTCCAGCAGATGATCCTGCCTACAAAACTCTACAGTGGAGTTGTTTTTGAGGATAACCTCCGCTTTACTGAAGAAATCCAGACAGCCAGCAGACATATGCAAGACACTTCTGCATCAGGTTCCAAGGTTGTCAAGCTGAGGAGTGGTAGTGGGGACAAGCTCCCACTACCTAAAAATGCTCCTCACAGCATGTACCTCAAATAGCCTGACAACCAAGTCCAACTCCTGGCCTTCTTGTGTGGCTTAGCCTCTAAGCCCGGTGGAACTGTTTCTCCTGACAGGAGAAGGGACGAAGGCGGGTCCTGGTGCCTTAAAACCAGTGCTTTGAGTAGATGGAGCTTGTCAGCATAGGAAGGCAGTCCATCTAAGAGAGGGAAAACTCTCATTTCAAACCTCCACTGCCTTGCGGTCATACCCGCCAATGGGAAAGGCTTCGGGAGTAAACCCTGAGGACAAATCCGGAGCTGGAGTCCCTAAGGCAGTCCGACGTTGCCTTCAACCTCGTTCTGGCAACTCCTACAACGACACTGGTGCCAAGCTGTATCGGCCCTTGCCCTTCCCTTGGACAACAGCAGTGGCGTGGAGAGGGGGGACTTGCTGCATGGGCAACTGCCGGTCTTCCATACAACCTTGCCTAGGCCTGCGCCCTGGAGAGGGTGCAGGTCCATGGTCTCGTGAGACTAATGGATGCATCACACTTCTGCATCAGGTGCTGATAACACCAAGACTTTATGGGCTCCTTAAGATACACAAGGAGGGATCCCCCGAGACCTATCGTCAGTAGGATAGATTCTTTGACTTCCTACCTCGCTAAGCATTTGACCATGCTGCCTCCCTTCATTGGGAGCTGTGAACATCACATCACAAATTCGACTGACTTCGTAAAAATGATAAACAACATCCTGCTGACCCTGGAGAACATAATGTCAGTTTTGACGTGGTGCCCCTATTCACAAGGGTTTCCATTAAAGACAACTTGGTCCTCCTGTGGTCAAGGCTTGATAAGGGTACCACTGACCTTTTTGAACGAACCCTTACAGCAACGTACTTCCTCTATAACTGGAAGAGAGTGGCCATGGGATCACCCTTTTTTCCACCTATGCTAATTTCTACATGGAGTACATTGAGGAGAGGGTTCTGAGTTCATCACCCTTATGCCCTAAATGCTTCTTCAGATATGTTTGATGACACCTTCGTAGTGTGGCCTCATGGACTCGAGTCACTCCAACAGTTCCACAACCATCTGAACAGAATACATCCAAACATCAATTTACAATGGAGATGGAGAAGAATGCTTGCCTCCTGTTCTTGGACATTCTAATAAGACAGAAGCTGGGCAGTAGCTTTGGACATGGTATCTATCGGTAACTCACTCACATGGACTTATACCTCAACAATAACAGCCGCTATCATGCCTCAAAACTTAGAGCAGTTCTTTCTACTTGATTAATTGTGCAAAAACTATTTCAGTGTATATATTGGCCAAACAGGATGCACGGTGGAAACTTGCATCTAAGAGCACAGGAGGAATATCTGTTTGGGTTACCTAGTGAAATTGGTGTCACTGTATACAACCCTGAGATTCATTTTCTTGTGAGCATACTCAATAAATCCATAGAATAATAACAACTTCGGAATTCAACCAGTGTGCAAAAGACAACAAACTGTGCAAATACTAAAAGAAAGAAATAATAGTAATAACAATAATAATAAATAAGTAATAAATATATAGAATACGAGACAAAGAGTCCTTGAAAGTGAGTCCACAGATTGTGGGAACAGATCAATGATGGGGCAAGTGAAGATGAATGATGTTGTGCCCTTTGCTTCCAGAGCCTGATTGTTGAAGGTAAATCACTGTATTAGATGTTCATAGCAATAAAATAAAATAGGAAACAACACGGAACACGTTTTAGTGTAAGGGAGAGAGAGAGGAGAACAAAAAAGAACAAATTATAAAGTTGTGTTTATCTTATAATAAAAGCTAGTTCACTAAAGATGTAAAAAGCACATTCCAGTGAGAAAAGGTAACCTATGAAAATGCCTGTTTCAATGGTATCACACAAGATGCAGCAAAACTTCTAAATAAATATAGAATCATCTATACCATAATTTCTAAAAATTCACTGAACATTATGCACATATATAGTAGGTGATTATATAAAGATATAAGCAAGCATAGAAAAGTTAAATTACAAGAAAAATAACAATTTTACACTCTAATCCAACACCCTGCACCTTAGCTCCCTTTTGCTTCATGCATCTCCTTCCTTCATCACTTCCCATGTTGTTCCTCCTTGACTCCCCTAGTTTTCCAACCCTTCCACATCCTAGAGGACTGGTATCACCCCACTCTCCAACTGCCAGCTGCTCGGTCCCCAGCAGCAGTGATAACACGGACATACAGACACTCGAGCAGTTGGAATCAACGCAGCAAGAGAGAGATTAGTGAAGTGCAGCTAACGCTAAGGGGGAAAACAACATAAGGCAAGAAAGCATTAGCAAACTTGCAACCTGGGCAATCAAGTGACACATTAACTTTAGCACAGTTAAATCTGATGTGATTACATCAGCAGGAAAAATAGTAACAGCAATGAAAACTCCAGAAAATCGGAAATGGAATAGTGTGGAAGGAACTAAGGGACCTAGGTGAACAAAGCATTGAAAGTAGCATCAGAGGTCAGAAAAATGTTGTTCATAGAATGCTTGGGTTTGATGCAAATTGTGTAGTTTTCAAACATGATGAAATTACACTCAGTGGCCACTTTATGTTTATGGTCTTCTGTTGCAGTAGCCCATCCACTTCAAGGTTCAACATGTTGTGCATTCAAAGATGCTCTTCCAAACACTATTGTTATAATGTGTGGTTATTTGAGTTATTGTCACCTTCATGTCAGTTTGAACCAATCTGGACATTCTCCTCTGACCTCTCTCACTAACAAGGCATTTTTGCGCACAAGGTTACCATTCACTGGATTTACTTTTTGCTTTCCACATCATTTTCTGTGAGCTCTGGAGACTGTTGAGCATGAACATCCCAGGAAATCAGCAGTTTCAGAGGTAGTCAAACCACTTCGTCTGGCACCAACAACTATTCCACCATCAAAGTCACTTAAGTAACTTTTATTCCCATTCAGATGTTTGATCTGAATGTCTTGACTACGATTGCATGTTTTTATGCATTGAGTTGTTGTCACATGATTGACTGATTAGATACTTGCATTAATGAGCAGGTACACAGGTGTACTAATAAAGTGTCCATTGAGTGTATGTTCATCCTCTGGTGGGCTGTACTCTATTTAATAATAGTCTTCAAGCACCATGATTCTTAAACAAGGTGTAAGCATCCTAGCAATAAACATCACTAAGAACCTGTCCTGGTCCAACCACATAGATGTCATTGCCCAGAAAGTGCACGAGTACCTCTGCTTCCTCAGGATACGCAGGAAATTTGATATGTCCCCAATGAACTTCACCAATTTTCATCACTGCACCACAGGAAGTATCTTTCCTCCACAGCCATCTGTGACAATGAATTCCACTAATTTACCACTAACTTGGTAAAGAAATTTTTCTTCATCTATGTTCTAAATGGACATCCCTCTATTCTGAGGCTGTGCTCTCTAGTCCTAGACTTCCAAACTACAGGAAACATTCTCTCCACACCCAGTCTATCCAGATCTTTCAATATTTGATAGGCTTCAATGCAAACCCCCCTTATTTTTCTGAAGTCCAACATGTACAGGACCAGAGCCATCTAATACTCCTCATATGTTAACCATTTCATTCCTGGGATCATTCTTTTGAACCTCCTCTTGGCTCTCCCCCATGCCAGCACATCTCTTCTTAGATAAGGGGTCCAAAACTGCTCTCAATACTCCAAGTGCTGTCTAACCAATGCCTTATAAATCCTTATGTTTGCATTCTAGTCCTCTCAAAACATTTTTTTTTTTGCTTGCTGCATCCTATCAGTTTTGCAGCTATAATTGTAAATTCTTAAAATTTCCACCATCTTTCATAAGGTTCACAGAATACACAGATCAGCTGGAGTATAACCTGATGCAAATTAAGCATAATTTCCAAGCATAGACTAGCGGACTGCATTGAGAAGTGGCAGCACTCTATCCAGAGTGGGTCTCTCAAGTTCTCAGATGGAGGTCACTTCAACTCTACTTTCTAATCCTAAATGACTTGTCTGTCGTCTGCCTTCTCCACTGCTGTGGAGAGGCCAAGCATAAATTGGAGGTACAGCATCAGAATCAGAGCCAGGCTTATTACCATTGACACATATATGTCATGAGATTTGTTGCTCTGTGGCAGCAGTAAAGTGCAAGACATAAAAAATTTATTGTTAAGTTACAATAAATAAATAGTGCAGTGGGTTAGTGTTAATGGGTTCAGGAATCTGATGGGAAAAGAGAAGAAGCTGTTCCAAAAATGTTTAGTATGGGTCTTCAGGCTCCTCTATCTCCTCCTCGATGGTAGTACTCAGAAGAGAGCATGTTGCAGATGGCAAAGGTCCTCAATGATGGATGCCGCCTTCTTAAGTCAATGTCTTATGACTATGTCCCTGATTGTGGGTAGTCCATGTTGGATCTGGCTGAGTCTACACCCTCTGCAGCTTCTTTGATTCCTGCTCATTAGAGCCTCTATACCAGATGGTGGAGCAATCTGTCAGGATGCTCTCCACTGCACATCTGTTGAGATTTGTTGGAGTCTTTATTGGCATTCCAAATTTCTCCAAACTCCTAATGAGGTATAGCCAATGATGTGTCTTCTTCACTATTGCATCAATATGTTGGGTTCCTTTGAGATGTTGACACCTAAGAACTTGACGCTGCTCACCCTTTCCACCACTCTCCCCTCAATAAGGATCGGTGTGCATTCTCCCAACATCCCCTTCCTAAAGTCCACAATCAATTCCTTGGTCTTGTTGCGGTTGAGTTTGAGGTTTTTGCTGTGATACCATTCACTCAGCAGAACTATCTCACTCCTGTACATCTCCTCCTCATCATCTGAGATTCTGCCAACGACAGTGGTGCCATCAACACATTGCTGGATAGCATTTGGGCTGTGTCTAGCCACACAGTTATGGGAGTAGAGAGGGAAGGGCTAAGAACATCTACCTGATAGGTGCCTGTGTTTACTTTTAGACGAGAAAGAAATGTTATTACCGATCTGCACAGATTGTGGTCTCCTGATGAGGAAGTCAATGATTCAGATGCAAAAAGGAGGTACAAAGACACTGGTTTTGAAACCTGTGGATTAACACTGATGGGACGATGGTGCTTTCTCCAAGTTGTAATTGATAGCCAATAAAATCTCATATTCCTCTTAGGTAACTTGCCCTTCAATGGTATGAATGCTGACCCGTACCTTTGGTGCTCTCTCCAACACACACACCATCCCTGAAGGTCCACCATCTGGTTCTATCTATCCATCATTTCCACCTATCACCTACCAGTCTGTGTCCTACCCTTCCCTCATGCTTTCGTACACTGACAATCTTTCCTCAGATTTTGATTTATTCATCAAGTGTACATCAAAACACACAGTGAAATGCATTGTTTTTTTGTTTATAACCAACATACCCAAGTGCTAGGGACAGCCCATAAGTGCCACCACGCATTCTGAGTCCAACATAGCATACCACAGTGCACAGCCGTACAGCACTGAACAAAACAAATCAGAACACGCCAAGCAATAAACAACAGAAAAGAGACAAGCCCACACCCATGTATTCCTCCACCCACACCCATGCATATATACTGTCTTCTAGCTCCAGGCCAGGCCATCTTTGGCCTTCAGTCTCCAGTAAACCAATGAATCCACAGATTCTGGGCCCAGACTTCCAAGCAGTCTCTTCCCTCTTACTTCCTTTCCTCTTTTCTCTCAGTCCAGATACCAGTTCTTGTGCTTCCACTGATGGTGCTCAACCTGTTGAGTTCTTCCTGTGTTCTGTTACATTTTGTTGTTTTGCAGAAGCTGCTGACTCTTCTGTCATTACCATTGTGGTTAAATTTTAATGTCAAGAAGTCCTAATTTTGGTTCACACTCCTGATGGTTAAACAATTTCAGTGAGCACACTGGGCTAAAACTTATAGTCTCACCTCCAGAGAGATGATGTTCAAAAGGAATATTTGCAAATTGGGTTACAATTCAAGTAGGAAAACACAGTCTTATGTCTTTCCAAACCACCTGTGTACCTTTGCTGAAATAATCTAACAACTCATTCACAAGAAATGTGTACAAGTCAGCCCCACATGCACAGCAAAGGTTACAATGGTAGCAAACCCTTGCTTGGTTAGATCATTGAGAAATGCTCTTTTAATGGTTTTAAGTCAACAGCCACTGGATATTAATATTTCCAAAGGCTTCAGAAGTACAATCAAATGACTTGGGGCACAATTTGTTGCTGTATGTAATAAACTACAGGAAGTCAAAGAGAACAAGACATGGTTGAACTCAGCAAATACTTATCTCTTCCTCCGCTCATTCTCACAGCTTGTAAATTTGTCAGCCTTTGGTTCTCTCATGACATGTTGGGATATTGCAGATTTGATCAATTTCAGGGCTTGTGAGCCAGCACTCTCCAAAAAGTATAATTGCCCAGCTCCTTTAATATAAAACCAGAAGATATAGGAGAATTAGGCCATTCAGCTGATCAAGAGAGTTAACATATAATCAATAATGGTTGATTATTTTTCTCTTAATATTTTAGACATATTTATGAATGGGAACATCCTCTCCATATTTATTGTATCCATTCTTTTCAGTGCATGGTAGATTCCCATGAGATACCCCCTCTCCCTTCTGAATTCTGTCGAGTATAGGCCACAAAACATCAGATGCTACTCTTATGTTAAGCGTTCCATTCCTGTGAAATATGAAATGCAGATGTTATTTTCCACTCTTCCTGCAGGCATGAATGCCAGTTCCCGCCCCCCCCCCCCGCCCCATCTGCCTTCCTCCTCACAGGATGTCACCTATCACCTGCCACCTTAACTCTAACCCCTTCCCATCCTTTCTATTTTGATTTCTGACTCTTTGCAGTCTTGGTGAAGGGTCTTAGCTTGAAATGTCAACAGTTTATTCCTCCGCTTTAAGAGTTCCTCCAGCATTTTGAGTGTTCTACTCGAGATTTCCAACATTTGAAGAATCTATTGTGCCTCTGAATACAGATTTATTTCTTGTAGAATGTGAATTTGTATTTGATCTGACTGAGGTCATTAAAAGTAGGAAGAGTTGGAAAGAGCAGACACAGAGAGAATAAAAACAGTAAATATTGGAAATATGTAGCATTTCTGAAGATAGAAACAAGGTCAGTTGTTCAAATTGCTCTGGAATGGGCAATGTACCATTCTTACCCTCTCCAATCCATATGCAGCAATGTGATAAATTCCGAAGTTCCCCCCTAAAGTGATCTAACAAAAGTTCCGCCGTATCATACTTCACCCTACTCTATGTACACCCATGACTGTGTGGCTAGGCACAGCTCAAATGCCATCTATAAATTTGATGAGAACACACTACTGTTGTAGAATTTCAGATTGTGACAAGAAGGTGTACAGGAGTGAGATAGATCAACTGATTGCATTGTGTCACAGCAACAACCTTGCACTCAAAGTCAATAAGACCAAAGAATTGATTGTGGACTTTTGAAAGAGTAAGATGAGTGAATGCACAGCAGTCCTCGTTGAAGAATGAGAAGATAAAGGGCGATAAACTCTGAAGGTCTATCCTGGGTCCAACATATATTTCATTTGTGGTTTGAGGAGATTTGGTTTGTCACCAAAGACACTTGTAAATTTCTACAGATGCACCGTGGAGCACATTCTAACTGGCTATATTGCCATCTGGTATGGGGTCGAGGGTCACTGCACAAGTTCAAAATAAGCTGCAGAAAGTTATGAAATCAATCATCTTCATCTTGTTCACTAGCCTCATCAGCATCCAGGACATCTGCAAGGAATAATGCCTCAAAAAGATGGCATCCATCATTAAGGACACCCCTCACCCAGAACATGCCCTCTTCTCATTGCTACCATCAGGGAGGAGATACAGGAGCCTGATGGCAAGCACTCAATAATTCAGGTGCAGCTTCAGATCTCTGTCATCAGATCTCTGAACGGACATCGAACCCATGAACGTAGCCCATATGTGTCAAACACAAGGCCCGCGGGCCATATCCGGCCCGGCGTACAATTATATCAGGCCCGCGAGATCATTTTAGATAGATCTATTATTTTAATTATTAATGGCCCGGCGATATGAAGCGCTGATAAGAAGCAACCCATTTATTGCATACTCGCTTGCTCTGGATGAAAGTGCTGATATGACGGACACTGCACAGCTGACTATCTTCATCCGAGGAGTGGACTCCAATTTGTGCGTTACAGAGGAAATATTGAACATTAAATCGATGCACGGGACAACGACAGGAAAAGACATTTTTGAAAATGTATGTCAAAGTGTAACCGACATGAAATTGCCCTGGGACAAACTTATTGGACTTACAACAGATGGAGCACCGGCGATGTGCGGTGAAAAAAGTGGACTAGTGGGAAGGATGCGGGTAAAGATGCAGGAGGAGAACTGTACTGGTGAGTTAACAACATATCACTGCATCATACACCAAGAAACGCTGTGTGGTAAAGTCCTAAAGATGGAACATGTAATGAGCACTGTAACACAAGCCGTAAACTTTATCCGAGCTAAAGGTTTAAATCACCGGCAATTTCAGTCTTTTATGCGGGAAATAGATTCAGAGTTTGCCGACATTCCTTATCATACAGAGGTGCGTTGGCTGAGTCGGGGAAAAGTTCTCAATAGAGTTTTTAAGCTCAACAAGGAAATCTGTCAGTTCATGGATAGTAAAGGAAAAGACTCCACAGTTTTGCGGGATGAAAAGTGGAAATGTGAGTTGGCGTTTCTGGCTGATATAACAACACATCTCAGCGTCTTAACCCTTCAGCTCCAGGGACGTGACCGCATGATCACTGACATGTATGATGCAGTGAAGGCATTTCAAGTGAAGCTGCTCTTATGGGAGACACAAATGCACCAGTGCAACTTGCCTCATTTTCCCTGTTGCCAAGTAATGTTGAACCAGGTCGGCGCAATGATGTTCCCAAATGCGCACTTTGCTGATAAACTGAGCGCACTTCGCACTGAGTTCGCACGGCGCTTTGGTGACTTTGAAGCACAAAAAAATAATTTCGAGCTGCTTCGCAACCCATTTGCCGTCGACGTGGAAACTGCACCTGTACAGATTCAGATGGAGCTGATAGAGCTGCAGTGTAATGGGACACTAAAGACAAAGTACGACACTGCAGGGCCCGTACAGTTTATTCGCTCCATTCCTGAAGCAATGCCTCAGCTCCGTCTACATGCGGCTCGAACCTTGTGCATGTTTGGTAGCACATATCTGTGTGAGAAGCTTTTCTCAGTGATGAAGATTAACAAAACATCACACAGGAGTCGTCTCACTGATGAACACCTGCAGTCCATCCTGAGAATCTCCACAACACAGAACCTTACACCAAACCTAAACGAACTTATTGTCAAGAAAAGATGCCAAGCATCCAGCTCTGACAAAACGGCATAAGAGCAAAGAAAACTGAATGTTTTGATTTGTTGTTGTTTTAACTTTTGCTGAAAAGCACAAATTTTATTTATATTTTCAGAGTTTTTTTGCAGCATGCTCATATTTCTAACTTGTATAATACTGACAGGAGATATTTTTATGGAGAGTAAAATATTTAAGTTATTTAAAGTTTTAGTTTATTTTTTTCTGGAATAATATTCCTGTCTGTTTTTATTCATATTTATGTTCAAAAAATGTTTAGTTTTAGTGTGTTCAATAAATGATTATCCTGTTCGGCCCGCAACCTAAAGTGTGCTTTGAGTTTTGGCCCCATGTGCAATTGAGTTCGACACCTCTGACGTAGCCTATTACTTGATGTTTCTCTTTTTGCACTACTTATTTAATTTAACTTTATATCTATATATATTTCTGTAATTTACAGTTTTTATTATTTATATATTGCAATGTACTGCTGCTGCATAACAACTTTCATGACATATGCCAGTGATATTAAACCTGATTCTGAATCATAGCCAAAAAGTTAGTATGTTGTGCTTTAGTGCTTTTAAGCAACAGCTCGCAGCACTTAAGGCAAATTAGAATTGGTAATAAATGGAGCTTTTCCTGTGATGCCCAATACCTGAAAAATGGATTCAAAAGACAACTTGTTAATACTCACACATTTTTTTATATGGATAGACCATACAAAACTTTTCGGGAAGGGCAAATGGACAGGGCATCAGGGAAGGTGCAATCCCTGTGGAAAGCTGGGTGGGGGGGGGGCAGGTAAAGATGTGTTTCATGGTAGGATTCTTCTAGAGATGGCAGAAGTGCAGAGAATGAGGTATTGGATGCAGAGGCTCATGCTGTGGCAGGTAAGGACAAGAGGATCTTTATCACTGTTAAGGCAGCAGAGAAATGAGCAAACGCAGATGGTTGGGAAATGGAGGAGAAGTGAGGGCAGCATCAATGGTGGAGGAAATGAAACCCTGTTCTTAGAAGAAGGAGGACATCTCTGATGTCCTGGAAAGGAAAGCCTTATCCTGGTAATGCTCTCTAAATCAGAGACAGAGACAAAGGAACGGAGAATAAGGAATAGCAGTTTTACTGGAGATGGGGTGGGAAGAGGTATAGTCAAGGTAGCTATGGGAATTGATGGGGTTTTCCAAAGATGTTGGTCAACAGCTTGTCTCCATTGATAGAGAAAAGAAATTGAGAAAGGGAGGGAGGTGTCAGAAATGGACCAAGTGAATTTAAAGGCAGGGTGAAAGTTGGAGGCAAATTTGGTGAAATTCACAATGTCAGCATGGGTGCAGAAAGCAGGAGCAATGCAGTTGTCAATTAGCAGAGGAAGATTTACAGAGCATTACCAAGCAGGGAAGGCTTGGAACATAGACTGTTCTACATAGCCAACAAAAAGTCAAGTGTACCTGGGGCCCATAGCTACCTCTTGAGTCTGAAGAAGTTGGGGAGAGCCAAAGGAAATTTGGTTGAGAGAGATGTCCTCCTTCTTCAAGAGCAGTGTTTCCTCCACCATTGATGCTACCCGCATTTTCTCCATTTCCCAAGCATTCACGGTCACCCCGTCTTCTATCTTCCTTAACAGTGAGAGTTCCTCTAGTCCTTACCTGCCACCCCATGAGCCTCCATATCCAACACATCGTCTTTTGTAGCTTCTGCCATCTCCAAATGGATCCTACCACGAGTCAGAGTCAGAATCAGGTTTATTATCACTGGCATGTGTCGTGAAATTTGTTAACTTAGCAGCAGCAGGTCAATGCAATACATAATAATAGAAGAAGAGGAAAATAATAATAATAATAATAATAATAATAATAATAAATAAGTAAATCAATTATAGCATATGTATATTGAATAGATTAAAAAACATGCAAAAACAGAAAATATGAGGCAGTATTCATTGGTTCAATGTCCATTTAGGAATCGGATGGCAGAGGGGAAGAAGCTGTTCCTGAATCGCTGAGTGTGTGCCTTCAGGCTTCTGTATCTCCTATCTGATGGTAACAGTGAGAAAACAGCTTTACCTCCCCCCTCCCAGCTTTCCACAAGGATCACGCCTTTCATGATTCCCCTATCCATTCGTCCCTCCCTAATAGCCTCCATTCTGGTTCTTACCTCTGCAAATTGCCAAAGTGCAACACCTGCCCATTCAGCTCTGACATCATCTTCATTTAGGATGTAGAACTATCCTTTGAGGTGAGGCAACGCTTCAACTTCAAATCAGTTAGGACTATCTATTGTGTCTGGTGCTCCCAATGTGGCCTCCTCTACATTGTCAAGACCCGTTGTAAATTGGGGGGACCACTTTGTTGAGCACCTTCACTCCATCTGCCAAAAGTGGAACTTCCTGCTGGCCAAACATTTTAATTCCAATTCTCGTTCCATTCCGACATGTCTGTCCATGGCCTCTTGTAGTACCATGAAGAGGTCACCCTCAAGATGGACAAGCAAAACCTTTTATTCCATCTGAGCAGCCTCCAACCAGAAGGCATGAATATTGATTTCTTATTCTGTTGAAACAAATTTCACCCTGCTTCCTTCTATTCTTCTATTCCCCATTCTGGCTTATTTCCACTTCTCATCTGCCCATTGCCTCTCCTTGGGTCTCCTCCTCCTTCCCTTTCTCCTATGGTCCACTCTCCTCTCCTTTCAGATTCTTTTTCTCTTCTGCCCTTTAACTTTTCCACCCACCTGGCTTTCACCTATCACCTTCTAGCTTTTACTCCTTCCCCTACCCCCACCATTTTAATCTGACATCCTCCCCCTTCATTTACGGTCCTGAAGAAGGGTCTCATCCTGAAACATCAAATGTTTATTAACTTCCATAGGTGCTGCCTGACCTGCTGAGTTCCTTCAGCATTTTGTGTGTGTTATTTGGATTTCCAGCATCTGCAGAATCTCATGCATTTAAGATTTGCAACATAATCAAAGACCCCAATCACCTGGGACACTTTCTCCTCTCCCCACTCCCATAGGGCAGAAGATACAACATCAGTGGACAGTGATACATCACAACAGTGGATGAGGCCATGGATAGACATATTGGAATGTGAATGGAAGTGGAATTAAAATGGTGGCCACCAGGAGATCCTGCTTGTTCTGGACGACGGAGCATAGTTTCTTGATGAAGCAGTCTCCCAATCTACGTTGACTCTCACCAATATGTCCATCCTTGGCCTCCTCCACTGTCGTGATGAGGCCACACTTAGATTAGAGGAAAAACACCTTATATTCTGTCTGGGTAGCCTCAACCTGATAGCATGAACATTGATCTCTCAAACTTCCGGAAATGCCCCCCACCTCCCTTCACCATTTCCCATCCCTTTTCCCCTCTATCAACTTATCTCCTTGCTTCCCTATCACCTCCCTCTGGTGCTCCTCCCCATCCCCCCTTTTACTTTCCTCCATGGCCTTCTGTCCCTTTCACTAATCAATTTCCCAGCTATTTACTTCATTCCGCCCCTGCAGATTCCACCTATCACTCTTTCCCCCAGCTTTTGAATTCACTCCTCAGCTTTGTTTCTCCAGTTGAGCCAAAGGATTTTGGTCTGAAACATCGACTGTACTTTTTTCCATAGATGCTGCCTGGCCTGCTGAGTTTCTCCAGCATTTTGTGTGTGTTGCTCGGATTTCCGGCATGTTGTTAGAGACAGAAATAGGGCTGGTTGTAGGAATCTTTTCCTGAGAACTCTCCAGGCATTAACTTAAGGATAGAAGTTTGGAGATCAGACAAGGAGATTTGTTCAACCAGACGGTGGTTAGAACATGGAATGCACTGCCTAAGTGGATGATGGAAGAAGATACTCTAAGTATATTCAAGAAGTCTCCAGCTGTGTATTTGAATTGTCAAGGCATGAAGATTATGTACTGGTAAATGGGATTAATATTGATAGAAACTTAATGGAGGGCTTGGCTCAGTTCTGCATGCCTCTGTGACTATAAATTAAACTATGAAAACACAGAGCATTGAACACTACAGCACAAGAACAGACCTTTCAGCCTATAATATCTGAGCTGAACATAATGCCAAATTAAAATAAATCTTTTCTGCCTGCTCATGATCCATATCCTTCAATTCCCTGTATATTCATGCATCCATCTAAAAGAATTTTAATCACCACGATTGAATCTGCTTCCACCGCCAGCCCTGGCAGCCCATTGCAATCACCCATCTCTCTCTATGTTACTGCACATCTCCATCTCTCATAATAAAATGCATGTCCTCTGGTATTTGACATTTCTACTCTGGATAAATGATTATGAATTCCAAAGTTCAAAGTAAAATTTATTATCAGAGTACACACATGTCACTACATACAATCCTGGGATTCTTTTTTCTTGCGGGAATACTTAGTGAATCTATAGAAAAGTAACTCTAAACAGGATCAATGAACAACAAACTGTGCAAATGCAAATATAAATATACATCAATAAATAATGAGAGCGTGAGATAACAAGATAAAGTGTTCTTAAAGTGAGACCATCAGTTGTGGAACACCAGAAATAAATTGAGTGTAGTTATCCCCTTTTTGTCCAAGAGCCTGGTGGTTGAGGGGTAGTAATTGTTCTTGAATCTGACCGTACAAGTTCTGAGGCACCTGCACCTTCTACCTGATGGCAGCAGTGAGAAAGAGCATGGCCTAGGTGGTGAGGATCTTTGATGATGGATGTTGCTTTTCTACAGCAATGTTTCATGTAGATGTGCTCAATGGTTGGGAGGGTTTTACCCATGATGCACTGGACCAAATCCACTACCTTTTATAGGATTTTCCACTCATAAGCTTTGATGTTCCCATACCAGGCCATAGTCAGCACACTTTCCATGACATGTCTATAGAAGTTTACCAACATTTTTTATTACATGCTAAATATCCATAGATTCCTGAGGAAGTAAAGGTGCTGTCATGCTTTCTTTGCAAATATATTTATATGATTCTGACCGTCTACTCAAGATTGAATTATGGAGAGATCTTAAGCAGTTTAGTGTTTTTATTCATTGTATTATAGGAGAATGAGGGCGATCTTATAGCGATGTATAAAATTATGAGGGACATAGATAGATTGGCACATTCCAACATCAACTTAGTACACATTTCTTTCCCAAGGTTGGGGAATGAAGAATTAGAAGGCATAGGTTTAAGGTGGGAGGGGAGGGATTTAACAGGAATCAAAAGGCGTTGGGATTTGATGTTTTTCTTTAAATGAGTTCCATTTTTTTCTTTGATTTGTGGCTGTTCGTGGGAATACAAACCTCAGAGTTGTATTCTGCACAGATATTTTGATAATAAGTATATTTTAAATCTTTAAAACTTTCACCTGAGAGTGGTCAGCATTAGTGAGCTGTGACCATATGCTATGCTGGCACAGGAAGCATCATTGTACTGTACTGGTCACGAATGCAAACAACGCATTTCACTGTATGTGCCAATGTTTCCATGATGAGGGGTCTCTGCCTGAAGTAATGCCTGTCTTTTCCACTCCATCCATGCTGCCTGACTTGTTGAATTCCACCAGCATTCTGTGTGTGATGTATCCAAATACCTTGTCTGTTTAAAATTTCACCCAAACTGTGGTGTTACCAGTATTTGGACCATTACCTCTCTGGTACTGTGAATCGGATTCAGATTTGTTTGCCACATCGAAACATACAGTCAGATGTGTCATTTGTGTTAACAACCAACACACACACACGGATATGGTGGGGGCAGCCCTCAAATATTACCACACATTCCAGCAGTAATGAAGTATGCCCACAATGTTCCACAGAATAACACAAGCAGAAACAATGATTCATAACAAGACCTAACCTGGCTATCACCTCTCCCCTTTCCTTTCCTGCTATGGTCCACTCTCCTCTCCTATCAGGTTCCTTCCTCTCCAGCCTTTTATCTTTCCTACTCATCCGGCTTCACCTATCATCTTCTAGCTATCCTCCTTCCCCTTCCCCCACCTCCTGTTTCTGGCATCTTCCCCCTTCCTTTCCAGTCCTGCAGAAGGGTCTCGGCATGAGACGCTGACTATATATTCATTTCCATAGATGCTGCCTGACCTGTTGAGTTCCTCCAGCATTTTGTGTATGTTGTTTTGGATTTCCAGCATCTGCAGGATTTCTCGTGTTTAAACAAGCCCCTTTTCCTGCTTCCCATTCACCCATTCAGACAGTCCTTCAAGAAGTACCGACAGCCGCAGGGGCTGTCTTGTGATGCGGCATTGCCCAAGAACCCTGTCTTTGAACCTCAAGAAGAATCCACTCAGAATGTGGTAGAATCTAAACCTTCTGACTATAACTCAAGTTGAGCCAACTTCAATTTGAATAAAAAATAAATTAAAAATTAATGTCAATATTAAACTAATGATGGGAGGAGGGCTGTTCCCACATGCACTAAATATTCATCCATTAATACCCACAGCAGTTACTTTATTATTCTACTGATGAGTGCTGATATTGTTTTAAAATTCTT
Source organism: Hemitrygon akajei (assembly GCF_048418815.1). Classification (NCBI taxonomy): domain Eukaryota; kingdom Metazoa; phylum Chordata; class Chondrichthyes; order Myliobatiformes; family Dasyatidae; genus Hemitrygon; species Hemitrygon akajei. Next base: position 33,828,386 of record NC_133138.1, on the reverse strand, counting down.
TATCATTTCCTTGGTAATGATGATACAAATCAAGTTCACCACCAGCATTCCTCCCCAACCTTCATTGTAATCCTTGACAGATCACTTTATGGATAGCTCTTCCTGTTGTCAGTAATCAATTAATGGACAAAATCATCGCTAGTGGCAGCAGGTTATACCTACCATCAATAAACTGCTTACCGATACTCTGTATTATTTCTGTGGGAACTAATTGACTCCAAGGTTCCTTGCATCCAGAAAAGTGTGAAGGATTTGTGTCACTCTAATTTGACAGTCAGTAATTAACTGCAGCATTTACTCCACAGTCTTAATTGCACCCTGAACTGATCAGCTTTCTAGGCCCTTGTCAGATGGTGGTCAATAGTCAATCACTAGCACAGTAGTGTATCACTGCTTTACAGTGCTATCTGTAAGACTGGGGTTTGACTGCTGCCACTGTCTGAGTGTGTTCTTCCCATAATCATGTGGGTACTCTGGTTTCCTGGCATACTCCAAAAGTTTAGGGTTTATGAGTTAAATGCATGCTATGTGTGCACCCCAAGTGTGGCCACACTTGCCAGCTACCCTCCACAGTTCCTGCCGATCTGATATGATGCAAACGATGCATTTCACTATATGTTTTGATGTTTTGATGAACATGTGATGAAAAAAGCTAATCAATTAAAAGTTTATTAATTAATTATTAATTTAACACCGTCATTTCCTCAAAACTAATCAGTAAACTCCAAGACCTGGAAACTCAGTAAACTCAATACCCCCTTGTGTTACTGGATCCTGTATTTCCTCATTTGTAGACTCCCATTGGTTTGGATAGGCAAAAACATCTCCTCCACAATCTCCATCAGCACAGGAGCACTGCAGGGATGTGTGCTTTGCCCCCTGCTCTACTCACTTTACACCTATGACTGTGTGGCTAGGTACAGCTCCATCACCGTATACAAGTTTACTGATGACGCCACTGTTGTGGGCCATAGCAAAGGGGGTGATGAAACAGCATACAGAAGGGAGATTGAAAATTTGGTTAAGTGGTGTATTAGCTACAACCTGTCACTCAATATCAACAAGACCAAGTAGACTTCAGGAGTGGGAAACCAGTGGTCCATGATGCAGTAATCATCGGAGGATCAGAGGTGCAGAGGAGCAGTAACTTTAAATTCCTGGGTGTCATTATCTCAGAGGACCGGTCCTGGACCCATCATATAAATGTAATTGCGAAGTAAATACAACAGTGCCTCTACTTCATCAGGAGTCTGCAGAGATTTGGTTTGTAATCAAAAATTTTGGCAAACTTCTGTAGATGTGTGGTGGAAAATGTCCTGACTGGCTGCATTATGGCCTACAAAAGGTAGTGGATTCAGCCCAGTGCATCATGGGTAAAACCTTCCCAACCATTGAGCACATCTCTAGGAAACATTGCAGTAGAAAAGCAGCATCAATCGTCAAAGATCCTCACCACTGATCCGCACCACCATCATGCTCTTTTCTCACTGCTGCCATCAGGCCGAAGGTACAAGTGCCACAGAACTCACATCATCAGCTTCAAGAACAGTTACTATCCTTTAACCATCAGGCTTTGAACAAAAGGGAATAACTACACTTCATATAAGGACTCTTATCTTGGGTTATTATTTATTTCATATTTATTGCTATTTATTTATTATCTGCTTTTTCACAGTTTGTTTACACTTTACAGATCCTGTTTAAAGCTACTGTTCTATAGATTTTCTAGGTATACACACAGAAAAAGAATCTCAGAGTTGTATGTAGTGAGATATATGTACTATGGTAATAAATTTTACTTTGAACTTTGAATTTTGATCTTAATCTTAATATAGAACAAAGAGGATAATATGTCAGGCAGCATCTTCTGGGAGGGGGGCTCTCATTGAAACCTCTCAAATATGCAGTATTTAAAGTAGAAATTGTTAGGTCCTTAATTAGTAAGGGTGTCAAAGGTTACAGGGAGAAGGCAGGAGAATGGGGTTGACAGGGTTAATAAATGAGCCAGGACAAAATGGCAGGAGCAGTCTCAATGGACTGAATGGCCTCATTCTGCTCCTATGTTACAATACAATACAGTCAGGATTATCAGCTCTCAACTTTATTTTAGGCCTCTGCTGCTTTTGCTGGTGGCATTAGCTTTCAAGGCAACATTCAACTGATGACTTGAATGTGGGAGACCTCTGCATCAGAGGGAGCTCAAAAGGCAAGGAGATTTATTAAGCAGTGATGAGAAAGGTATGGAACCATGCTAATCTGTTGTTTTATGGTAGTTTAAAAACCTTAGTTATTCAAAAGGTATCCAACTCAAGTCTTTAGATCAAACAAGTCCTACCCTAAACATTTTTACTTTCTGCACAATCCTGCCAACTTCAGCCCTGACACCTCCCCTAGATTCTATACTTCACAGTGGCCGATTAACCAACCCACAAGCTCATCTTTGTGATGTGGGCGGAATTGTACATGGTTACAGGTTGAGTGCACGGTCTCCATGCTCCACTGATTAATTAGTTCGGCACCACCAAAACACGGTGAGAAACGTTGTTTTGCATGCCACCTGTACAGGTGAGAGTCAGATTCAGATTCAGTTATTTTTCACATGTACTGTAGATCAAAAGCTACTGTGAAATGTCTTGTTGCATTAACAATCAACAAAACCTAAGGAGGTGTTGGGGGCAGCACACACACTGCACACCAAACCATGGCATGCCCACATGCAACAACAACAAAAGCAACAGCAATAACAACAAAACAAAACAAAGCAAACAGCAAAACAAGCCCTTTCCTCCCAACCCACTGAGAGGCAAATGGACCAGCAGTGATGAAATGGCAGAACTAACTTGATGGGACAAATGGCCTCATTCCTATATCCTGTGGTCTTATCACTTCGTGGTCACTCACACATACAACCTCCAGTTTCTGGTTCGAACTTGCAGTTTCATAGACGTGGGACCTCCGACTTCCAGATGTGCCGACACAGGCGTTTCCACCACTGGGCCTTAACTTCACCACATCAATCCATTGATATAGTAGAAAAAAAATAGGAAAATAGAATGCAGAATGTAGTTGCAGTTAGGGAGAAAGTACAGTGCAAGTAGACTACAGGTCCAAGGGCCATAATGAGATTGACTCAAAAATCCATCGCATCATTGAAGTAGTCTCTTCAATAGTCTTATAAGTGTGGGATAGAAATTGTCTTTGATCCTAGCAGTCTATATTTTCAGGCTGTCATATCTCCTGCCAGTTGGAGAGGGGAGAAGAGAGAATGTACAGGGTGGGAGGGGTCTTTAATTATTTTGGCTGCTTTACTGAGCCAGCAGCAACAATATGACCACTTTGATCATTTTGCATTTAAATAGAAATTGTACTTATTTTAGCTTGTGCTCATTCTTGTAAAAAATTGTGTATAATGTATGTTTAATTAGTGTTCTTCCTTTGAATGCTACTTATATGATGCTGTGCATCTGTAATACTACAAGAAGTAATTTTTTCATTGCACCTGTGCATGCATGTACTTGAGCAGATGACATTAAACTCGACTCGTGATTATTGCCCATTGTATGGTCTCTTGCAGCTGTTATCCCAGTCCTTCAAGAGGGTGAATGAAAACTATCTCTGCTATCCCGGATAAGTGAAACTGCAATCACTCAAGAAATTCAACACAGCTAGGACAAAGCAGCTCAATTAATTGACGTCCATCCATCACTCAACAGTTGAAGTCCATAGATGATCAACCATATTAATGGTGAACAACAGACAGAATCATGTACAGAATCAGGTTTAATACCACTGCAATACTGTATATCGTGAATACTTGAGGGAGCTGTTACCTGTTCCTCTTTGCTTGTGTTCTAAAAATGCATTACCATTTATAAAACATGGTGCAGTTACTCACCCATGTGGGCTGCAAACACCTCCCACTCCTACAGCCTCTACCACCAAAATTGTCAAGGCTTTAAGTGTGTAGCAGTCTTGAAGCCAAACCTCCATGATATAAAGCTGAGGGCTGGAGAAAGTTTGCATATAAACCATCTCCCTCACCTATCAGTGCTCTGCTGTTGGAATCATTTGGGGTTTGTACAATGGAAAAAACTGCCAGTATGTTAAATATATGAAAAAAATGATAATTGACTTCAGGAAGGCAAGCAGTCTCAAACAAACCCCATGGCAAAGTATTGGAAAGGGTCTACTGTTTCAAGTTTTTAGGGATGAACATCACCGAGGAGCTTTCTTGTTCCGTTAACACAACCTTGATAGTAGGGAAAGCATAATAGCAATTCTGCTACCTGAGGTGCTTATTGTCCCAAAAATTGCTGGCCAAGTTTTATTGATGTGTGACAGAGAACATACTAACATATGGAATGACAGTGTGGTACTCCAGCTGCAGCAAGATGGTTGACAAAGCACTCCAACGGGTGATGAGGATGGCTCAGCACATCATTGGGACAGAACTACCAGATCTGGAGACAATCTGAAATTCTTTATGTCTATAGTTCACTCATAACCTAATTGAGGGCCGATCCCATCCCAGACACTGTTCAATCTCCTGCCATCTGGTAGGAGATACAGAAACATCTTAGCCAAGACAGTGAAACTGATAAACAAACTTCTTCTGAGGGCTGTTGTGCAGTTGAATAATGCTATACTCTGGCTTGCTAATGTCCTTTGAGTGTTATGGATGATCAATGTCACTTGCTGGATGTAAATATGGGATATTCTTTTTTTTAATTAAGCCTTACGACATGTGTTGTAAATATCTGTTATGTATGGACTGGAGTAACACTGCAATCTTCTGATCAGCTCCACCTAATCACAACCGCGATTATTCTAATCCTTTCTGACTCATATTTATCTACATTCCTTTGGAATGAATCTGTTGTTAGACTCAGCGCATATGGGAGTAGTTATGATCCTAAGGTCCAGCACTTCGGAGCAATGACTTATAACCCTACTATACTCTTCATTAAGTAAATTAATAAATAAATACTAAATTAAAAATCCAAGTGTCAGCAATGGCCATAAAGCTATCATAAAGTAGAGATCTTCCCAATTCATTCAAGCTTTGTACTGGAGAAACTGTGCATGTATATTTCTCAAGAACCACAGCAATGTGGTTGACTCTTGGCTGCTCTCTGATTCGACCAATAAGACATCCAACTGCATCAGAAACATGGCACACTGTGGGATGGCATTCATTTCTGAATGGCAATGGCTTATAGAGCTTGCAACACCTTCTCGAGATAATTGGAGATTGACAACAAATATCAGTCTTGCTAAGAAAGCCCAAACACCAGAGGTAAAAAAAAAAGTAAGTGAGGAACATCACTAGGAGATTTTGGAGTGTGCATGATTAGGCACTTAGCAAAGGTCAATAAAAATAAGTTAACCTTAAGCAGAGCAGCCATTGTTGGAGTGGGCAAGAGTTAAAGTAGAAGGCTTTGGCTTAACAGACATCAATGAGAATAGGTGGAGACTAGAAGTTATGTGGAATCATTTAGACAATAGACAATAGGTGCAGAAGTAGACCATTCGGCCCTTTGAGCCTGCACCACCATTTTGAGATCATGGCTGATCATCTACTATCAATACCCGGTTCCTGCCTTGTCCCCATATCCCTTGATTCCCCTATCCATGATACCTATCTAGCTCCTTCTTGAAAGCATCCAGAGAATTGGCCTCCACTGCCTTCTGAGGCAGTGCATTCCAGACCCCCACAACTCTCTGGGAGAAGAAGTTTTTCCTTAACTCTGTCCTAAATGACCTACCCCTTATTCTCAAACCATGCCCTCTGGTACTGGACTCTCCCAGCATCTGGAACATATCTCCTGCCTCTATCTTGTCCAATCCCTTAATAATCTTATATGTTGCAATCAGATCCCCTCTCAATCTCCTTAATTCCAACGTGTACAAGCCCAGTCTCTCTAACCTCTCTGCGTAAGACAGTCCAGACCTCCCAGGAATTAATTTATTTTCACACTACTCACACATACATACAATATACAGTATTATACATACTGTATAATCAAATTTATTTGATTGTAGAAGTTAGAGCTAGAATTATAACAAACTTATTGAAGAGAGGCTGAGTAAGTAACATAGGTGAATGCCAAACTCAAAGGTTCTCAGAGAAGCAACAGGTAAGAATGAGTAAGCCTTTCTTTGGTTGTCTGTAAATCATAAGACCATAGGATATAGGAGCAGAATTAGGCCATTTGGCACATCGCGTCTGCTCTGCCATTTCATCATGGCTGATCCAGTTTTCCTCTCAGCCCCAATCTCCTGCCTTTTTTCTATATTCCTTCATTCCCTGACTAATCAAACAGCTGTCAACCTCTGCCTTAAATATACATAAAGGCTTGGCCTCTACAGCTGCCTGTGGCAAATAATTCCACAGTGTCTCCACTCTCTGGCTAAAGAAATTCCTCTTCATCTCCATTGTAAAATAACACCCCTATATTCTGAAGCTATGTCCTCTTATTTAGACTCTCCCACAATAGGAACCATCCTCTCTACATCCACTCTATCAAGGCCTTACACCATTTGATAAATTTCAATGAGTCACCCCTCATTCTTCTGAATTCTAGTGAATACAAGCACAGAGCCATCATATGTTCTTCATATGACAAGCCATTCAATCCTGGAATCACTTTTGTGAACTTCCTTTGAACCCTCTCCAGTTTCAGCACATCCTTTCTAAGATAAGATGCCCAAACCAGGAGCATTCCAGTGCAGGTCTAACAAAGATTTTTGATGGGATTCCCAGTCTCTATAAAAGAGAGGTGCTGGTTAGAGGAACAGTAGCCATCGGAGTAGTGTGAGGCAGGGTATTAAGGCTTTGGCTCAACAGGGCTTCTGTGAGGACAGCTGTAGGCAGGGTAATGAGGTAAGTTCGTTCCTTACTTCTTATTTAAATCTCGAGAGAATAGGGGATATGTTTATACAGCTACTGTTCTTTTCTGGGTGTCAGATGTGGAATTTCTTGAAGATGCCCAGCCTCCCTGATGGAGCATCGAGACGTAGCTCCTTGGAGGCCATGTTAGGGATCTGGAGCAGCAGCTCGATGACTTACAGCTTGTTAGGGGAAGTGAAGCAGTGAGAGACAGATGCTGCAGGGAGGTAGTCACCCCAAGGCTACAGGAGACAGGTAAATGAGTGACTGTTAGGAGAGGAAAGGGGGAACGTCAGATAGTGGGTAGCACCCTTGTGGCCACCCTGCTCAACATTAGGTACCCCATTTTGAGTACTGTTGGGGAAGGTGACCTCCCTGGGGGAAGCAACAGAGGCCATGCTTCTGGCACTGATTCTGGCCCTGTGGCTTGGAAGGGTAGGGAACTGAAGAGGATGGCAGCAGTAATAGGGGACTCTCTAGTCAGGGGGACAGATAGCCGATTCTGTAGATACGAAAAGGAAGCATGGATGGTAGTTTGCCTCCCAGGTGCCAGGGTCCAAGATGTTTCTGGACATGTCTGCAATATCCTGAAAAGGGATAGTGAGCAGCCAGAAGTTGTGGTACATATTGGTACCAATGACACAGGAAGGAAAAAGGAGGAGGTCCTGAAAAAAGAATATTGCGATTTAGGAAGGAAGCTGATAGGCAGGACGTCAAGTGTAGGAATCTCAGCATTGCGCCCTGTGCCATGCGACAGTGAGGATAGAAATAGAATGAGGTGGCAGATAAATGGTGGCTAAAGAATTGGAGCAGAGGGCAGCGATTCAGATTTCTGGATAATTGAGACGTTTTCTGGGGCAGGTAGATTCTGTCCAAAAGGGACGTGTTGCACTTGAATATGAGGGCAACCAATATTCTTGTGGGCAGATTGACTAGAGCTGTTAAGAGAGGTTTAAACTAGTATGATAGGTAGATAGGAATCAGCATGATAGAGCTGAGGATAAGCCAGCAAGTTTACAAATAAATGATGGGTGTAACATGAATGTAAGGAAGGACACGGCAATGATTGGGTACAAGTGCAGACAGAGCAACGAGTTAAATTGTAGCACAGAGCCAAGATTCAAAAGGGCGAAGAATGCAGGACTGAAGGTGTTGTGTTTAAATGTGCATAGCATTTGGAATAAGGTGGACAAACAGATGGCGCATTTAGAGATTGGTCGGTATGACATTGTGGCAGTACTGAGTCATGGCTGAAAGGAGGCCATAGTCGGGAGCTTAACATCAAAGGATATACTTTGTATTGAAAGGTCAGGCTGGTGTGGTGTGGCTCTCTTTAGAAAGAGGTGACATAGGGTCAAAGAATGTTGAATATTTGTGGGTAGAGTTAAGAAATTGCAAGGGTAAAAAGAAATTATGGGAATCATATACACACCTTCAAATATTAGCCAAGATGTGGGGTTAAGATTGAAAAGTGAGCTGGAAAAGGCATGTACTAAGGGTAGTGACACAATTGTAATGGGGGTCTTCAATATGCAAGGGGATTGGGAAAGTCATGTTGGTGTTGGATTGCAACGGAGGGAATTTGTTGAATTGAATTGCTTTTTAGAGCAGCTTGTGCTGGAGCCTACTCAGGGAAAGGCTGTCTCAGATTGGGGGTTGTGTAATAACCCAAATCGTATTAAGGAGCTTAATGTAAAGAATCCCTGAGGAGGCAGTGATCATAATATGATTGAATTCACACTGCAATTTGAGAGGAAGAAGCATAACTCACATATATCTGTATCGCAAGGGAATAAAGGGAATTCCAGAAGCATGACTGAGGAGTTTGACCAGGTAGATTTGAGGGGGACACTGGCGGGGATGACAACAGAGCTGAGATAGCTAAAGTTTCTGGGAATAGTACACAAAGAGCAGGATAAATATGACCCACAGAGGAAGTTCTCAAGTGGCAGGTGTTAGCAACCGTGGCTAATAAAGAAAGTTAAGGAGTTCATAAAAGCCAAGGAAAGGTCATATAATATAGCAAAAGTGAGTGGGAACTTAGAAGATTAGGAAACTTTTAAATTCTAACAAAAGGAAACTAAAAAAGCTATAAGAAGAGAAAAGATAAAATATGTGGGCAGACCTGCCAGTAATATAAAGCAGGATACCAAAAGATGTTTCAGTATATAAAGAGTACAACGGTGGTGAGAGTAAATATTGGAGCACTGGAAAATGATGCTGGTGAAGTAGTAGTGGGGAACAAAGAATTGGCAGATGAACTTAATGGGTACTATACTTTTCCCTTCAGTGTGGAAGACACTAGCAGAGTGCCAGAGGTCCGTGCGTGTCAGGGAGCAGGAGTAAGTGACATTGCTATTACAAAGGCAAAAGTGCTAAGCAAACTTAAAGGTCATAAGTTAAATAAGTCACCTGGGCCAGATGGACTACATCCCAGAGACCTGAGAGAGGTTGCTGAAGAGATAAAAGATGCATTGGTCATAATCTTTCAAAAAACACGATTCTAGCATGGTCCTGGAGTACTGGAAGATTGCAAATATCATTCCACTCTTTAAGAAGAGAAGAAAGCAAACAAAAGGAAATTATAGGAGAGTTAGCCTTCCTCAGTGGTTGGGAACATATTTGAGTCTATTACTAAGGATGAGGTTTTGAGACACTTGGAGACTAATGATAAAATAGGTCAAAACCACCATGGTTTCTGTCAAGGGAAAGCTTGCTTGACAAATCTGTTAAAAGTTATTTGAGGAAGTAATAAGCAGAATGGATGAAGGAGAGGCAGTGGATGTCATTTACTTGGATTTTCAGAAGGAATTTGATAAGGTGACAAACATGAAGCTATTTAAGATAAAATCCTATACATTACAGGAAAGATATTGGCATGGATAGTGGTATGGCTGATAAGCAGGTGGTAGCAAGTGGGAATAAAAGGGGCCTTTTCTGGCTGGCTCCTGGTGACTAGTGGTGTTCCTCAGGGGTCAGTATTGGGACTTCTGCTCTTCACTTTGTTTGTCAATGATTTGGATAATGGAGTTGATAGCTTTGTGGCAAAGTTTGTGAAAGATACAAAGATGGGTGGTGGGGTAGTAGTGCTGAGAAAGCAATGCAATTGCAGCATGACTTAGACAAATTGGAAGAATGGGCAAAAAATGGCAGATGGAATATTGTGTTAGGAAATATATGATAATGCACTCTGGTAAAAGGGACAATAGTGCAGACTATTATCTAAATGGGGGGAGGGCTCAAACATTAGAGCTGCAGAGGGATTTAGGAGTCCTTGTGCAAAACTCTGAGAAATTTAATTTGCATGTTGAGTCTGTGGTAAAGAAGGCAAATATAATGTTGGCATTTATTTCAAGGGGATTACAATAGAAAAGCAAGGAGATAACACTGAGCCTTTATAAGACTTTATTAGGCCACACTTTGAGGCAGTTTTAGGCCCTATATCTCAGAAAAGATGTCCTGTCATTGGAAAGAGTCCAGAGGAGGTTCATGTGGATGATTCTAGGAATTAAGGGGTTAATATATGAGCGGCGTTTGGCAGCTTTGTACCTGTATTCAGTGGAATTTAGAAGAATGCAGAGGGATCCCATTGAATGTTGAAAGGACTAGACAGGGTGGATGGGGAGAGGATGTTTCCCATGGTGGTGTGTCCAGAGCTGGAGGGCACAACCACAAAATTGAGGGGCGACTCTTTAGAACAGAAGTAAAAAGGATTTTTTTTTGGGCAGAGAGTAGTAAATCTGTGAAATTCTCTGCCACAGATTGCAGTGGAGGCCAAGTCTATGCATATAGTTCAGGCAGAATTTGATTGGTTCTTGAAGGCAGGTGTATGGTGTTGAGTGGGATCCAGGATCAGATATGATGGAATGGTGGAGCAAACTTGATGGGCTGAATGACCTCCTATGCCTTACAGTCTTATGTTCTAAAACTGCTCATAATACTTCAAGTGAGACCTCACCAGTGCTTTATAAAATCTCAACATTTCATCCTTGCTGTTATAGTCTAGTCCTCCTGACGTGACACTTGCCTTCCTTACCACAGACTCAATCTGCAAATTAACTTTTAGGGAATCCTGAACAAGGACTCCCAAGTTCCCTTGCACCTCATTTTTTTTTGTATTTTCTCTCCTTTTGAAACCTTTTCATATCTTTCACCAAAGTGCACGGCCATTCACTTCCTGACATTGTATTCCATCTACCATTTCTTTGCCTATTTTCCTAACCTGTCTAAGTCCTTCTGTAGCCTCTCTACTTTCTGAAAACTACCTGCCCCTCCACTGATCTTCTGATATTATCTGCAAACCTTGGAACAAAGCAATCAATTCTTTCAACTAACTGATTGAAATATAACATAAAAATAATCGGTCCCAACACAGACCCCTGAGGAAAACCACAAGTCACCAGCAGCCAACCAGTAAAGGTTCTTTTATTCCCACACCTTGCTTCCTGCCAGTCAGCCAATGTTTTATCCAAGTTAGAATCTTTTCTGTAATACCATGGGTTTGTAGCTTGTCAAGCAACCTCATGTGTCACACCTTGTCAACATTTTTCTGAAATTCTAGGTCCACATCAACCTCTTCTCCTTTGTCTATGCTGCTTGTTATTTCTTCAAAGAATTCCAAAAGATTTGTGAGGCAAGATTTTCCCCTTGAGGAAACCAGGCTGACTACGGCCTATTTTATCATGTGCTTCCAAGTAACCTGAGACCTCATCCTTAATATTCAAAACCAACATCTTCCCAACCACTGTAGTCAGACTAACAGACTTTAGTTTCCTTTCTTCTTCCTCTCTCTCTTCTTGAAGAATGGAGTGATATCTGCAATTTTCCAGTCCTCTGGAACCATTCCAGTATATAGTACCGTCTTAATTTTCCCAGTCTACCTGCATATTGAAATCCCCTATGACTAATGTAATTTTAGTCTTTTGGTATGCATTTTCTATCTCCCATTGTAATTTGTAGACCACATTCTTTACTACTGTTTGGGGAACTGCATACAACTCCCATCCAGGTCTTTTTACCCTTGCAATTTTTTAGCTCTATCCACAAACATTCAAGACCTTCCAACCCTATGTCACCTTTTTCTAATGATTTGATTCCATTTTTTACCAACAGAGCAACACCGCCCCCTCTGCCTTCCTGCTTGGCCTTTTGATACAATGTGTACCCTTGGATATTAAACTCCCAGCTATAAACTTCCAGTCGTGATTCAGTGATGCCTACAATATCACACTTGCCAATCTGCAACTGTGCTCCAAGTTCTTCTAACTTATTCTGTATACTGTGTGCATTCAAATATAACACCTTCAGTCCTGTATTCACCTTTTTAGATTTTGTCCTCCTTTTACATTTCAGCTCATCCTGTTGACTGCAATTTTCTCCCATGAACAGCCTCTCTTCACTACACATTGCTTCTGTTTGTAAACCAACTACCTCATCTTTAGCACTATCATCACCTTTCCTATGATACTTCTTGCATTGAGAGGCTCAGGAGAATTGGAGGGTTGCAGGTGTTGTTCCCTTATTCAAGAAAGGGAGTAGAGATAGCCCAGGACATTATAGACCAGTGAATCTTTCTTCAGTGGTTGGTAAGTTGATGGAAAAGATAGTGAGAAGCAATATTTATGAACATTTGGAGATGCATAGTATGATTAGGAATAGTCAGAATGGATTTGTCAGTCATCACATTGATGAAGGTAGAGGAGTAGATGTAGTGTATATGGATTTCAGCAGGGCATTTGATAAGATACCCCTCTCGAGGCTTATTGAGAAAGTAAGGAGGCATGGGATCCAAAGGGACATTATTTTGTGGATCCAGAACTGGCTTGCTCACAGAAGGCAAAGACTGATTGTAGACAGGCCATATTCTGCATGGAAGTTGGTGACCAGTGGTGTGCCTCAGGGATCTGTTCTGGGACCCCTTCTCTTCGTGGTTTTTATAAATGATCTGGATAAGGAAGTGGAGGGACGGGTTAGTAAACTTGATGATGACACAAAGGTTGCGGGTGTTGTGGATAGTGTGGAATGTTGTCAGAGGTTACAGCCAGACATCAATAGGATGCAAAATTGGGCTGAGAGGTGGTAGATGGGGTACAACCCATTTAAGTGTGAGATGGCTCACTTTGGTAGGTCAAATATGATAGCAGAATACAGTATTAATGGGAAGGTTCTTGGCAGTGTGGAGAACAGGTTTTCTATGTTTCTATACACAGCTCGTAGTCGCACTATGCTTACCCTTTCAATTCCTAACTTCTTCTGTGGTCTTTCCAACATCTGCCTTCACAAACTCTCCATTAACTGTTCTTACACTCTGGTTCCCATCCCCCTGCATCACTATTTTAAACCTCACTGTGCAGGATTAATACATCTTCCTGCTAGGATATTAATGCCCCTCCAGTTCAGGTGCAAACCGTCCCTTCTGTATGGATCCCACCTTCCCTGGAAGAGAGCCCAATGATCCAAAAATCCTATGCCCTCCCTCCTACACTGGCTCCTTTGTCACATACTAAACTGTACAATTTTCCTAATTCTGGCCTCACTAGCACGTGGCCCTTGTAAAAATCCTGAAATCACCTCTGTGTAGTTCTTACACTTTAGCTTAGCACCTAACACCCTATGCAGAGCCTTGTCGCTTGCCCTACCCTTGTCAGTGGTACCAACATGGACCATGACTTCTGGCTGTTCACCCTCCTACATAAGAATGCTCAGGACTCAATTCAAGATATCCCAGACCCAGGCATATGGGAGGCAACATACCAACTGGGAATCTTGTTCTTGCCCACAGAACCTCCTGTCCATTCCCCTAATTAATGAATCCCCTTTCACCACAGTGTACACCTTCTCCCTTTTTCCCTTCTGCATCACAATGTTAGATTTAGTACCAGAGACCTGGTTGCTATGACTTCCCTCTGTTTGGTCATCCCTCAATTGTCTCCAAAGTGATATACCTGGTGTTAAGAGTGATGGCCACAGGAGTACTCTGTACAGGCTCCTTAATCCCTTTCTCCTTTCTAACTGTCACCTAGTCTGCTGTGTCCTGCACCTTGGGTGTAACCATCTCTCTATATGTCCTCTCTATCACCCCTTCAGCCTCCTGAATGATCTGGAGTTCATCCAGTTCCAGCTCTAACCCTTTAATGCAGATCGTTAGAAGCTGCAGCTGGATGCACTTCTCACAGTTGAAGTCATCAGAGACACTGGACGTCTCCCTCCCTCCCTCATCCCTCAAAAGGAACATTCAACTAACCTGTCTGGCATCTCTTCTGTCCTAGCTGAGCAGATATAAAGAAGGAAAGGAAAAAAAAACTTAGCCTAGAGCTTTTCTTTTGCTTTCTCTGATGGAAACCTGTTTTCACTGAAACCTCAAAGAGCAAAAGCCTCAAGATGACCACGTTGACTCTGTCTGCTTAGGGGACTGCTGCTGAGACGATGGCCGCTGCTCTTGCCATTGCCTTCCTTTAATTGTCTCTTGGTAATCATTCTCAAATACCATATGATCGCTGTCAAAGCTCTTTTTCGTAAAATGTCGCCAGACTCTGCCTTTAAGGTCTCGATCAGGCCCTGATTAAAAGGTAGCTCCCTAACTTACTCCCTGCTGTGGATTTTCCAAATCCTTCAAAAGTTAATTCAGTGTAGGCAGGGAGTAGTTAAGACTTTACAGTGGAATGCTTCTCCTGTAAGGTGCAGGATTTCAGGTACCTGATAACTACATATCAACCATCCTCAGCTCCTGACTGATCATGTCCCAGAACTACAGCTGGAGCAGGATATACTCAAGACCATCCAGCAGGCTGAAAACCTCACTGATGAAACCTTTACTGAGGTGGTCATACCCAAACTGCAGGCTTCAGACAGTAGAGTGGCGACCACCAGGGGAAAAGGGAGAATAAGCAAGGTATGCACAGCTCCTCTGTGGCCATTCCCCTCATCAATAAGTATATCCCTTTGGCTACAGCTGTGTGGAGATAACTTATCATGGTACAGTAGCAGAAGGCAGGCCAGTGGCACTGGGGCTGGCTCAGAGTCTCAGCAAGGAAGGGCAAAGTCTAGCAGAGTAAAATTGATGGAAATGTCGATAGTCAAGGAGAGAGACTGGAGATTCTGTGGCCGCAAAAGAGACACTAGGATGGTGTGTTGCCTCCCAGGTGTTAGGATCCAGGATGTCTCAGAGCTGCTACAGAATGTTCTCAAGGGGGAAGGTGAGCAGTCAGAGGACATGGTGCACATTGGCACCAATGGCATAGGCAGAAAGGGGACGAGGACCTCTACAATGAGTATACGGACTTTGTAAAGTGGCTGGAGAGCAGGATCTTCAAGTGCTCTCTGGAAATTATGCTGCAGCTTTATAAAACTCCAGTTATGCTCCCCCATCTGGAGTTTTGCATACAACAAGAGGTTGGGAAAGCTTGGGTTGTTTTGTCTGGAGCAGCAGAGGCTGAGAGCAGATCTGATAGAGGTTCATAAGATTATGAGAGGCATAGAAAGAGTAGAGAGACAATATATTTTCCCCAGGTTTGAAATATCTAATACCAGGGGGCATGCATTTAAGGTGAGAGGGGGTAAATGCAAAGAAGATCTGAGGGACAAGTGTTTTTTTTGCACAGATAGTGGTGGATGCCTGGAATGCATTTCTTGGAGTGGTGGTAGATGAAGGTACATACAGAACTTTTAAGAGGCATTTAGATAGGCACATAAATGTGAGGCAAATGAAAGGATATGGACATTGTATAGACAGAAGGGAATAGTTTAATTAACCATTTGATTACTAACTTAATTGGTTAGTCACAGGATTGTGGGCCAAAGGGCCTGTTTCTGTGCTGGAATGTTTTCGGTTCTATGTTCAGATTGAATATATCATTGACATAAACCTTGAAAATGTCACAATGCAGTCAAGGCAGTTAATGTAAGATGTGAACTTAAAAGATTAGTTAAAACAGTAAATGATAAAATCAATAAGATTTGATGAGTGCATCAGGAACATTCTAAGACAATAATAATGGACGTCAATAACAATTTACAGAGGAACCTTGGCCTCCTTCTGCTAACTTACTATGAGGTCATTCTTTGAAAGGGGAGGGTATATTTTCTTGGGAATTTGGTCTTTGCATTCAGATGGAATACCAACAAGTTTAAGGTAGAGTCTTAGTGTCATGGAACACTGCAGCTCATAAACAGACCCTTCAGTCCTCCCGGACCACGCCAAACCATTAATCTGCCGAAGCAACCCACATAATATGTTGGAGGAACTCAGGAGGCCAGGCGGCCCATCTATGGAAAAGAATAAATGGTTGACATTCTTGAAGAAGGGTCCTCGTTTGAATTACTGACTGTTTACTCTTTGCCATAGATGCTCCCTGGTCTGCTAAGTTCCTCTAGGATCTTGTTGCTTTAGATTTCCAGCATCTGCAGATTTTCTCCAGTTTGTCATTAATATCCCTAGTCCCTTCGACCTGCACTCGGACCATAGTTCTCCATACGCCTCCCAGCCATGTGCCTATCCAAATTTCTCTTAAATGCTGGAATCAATCCTGAATCCACCACTTCTGCTAGCAGTTCATTCCACCCTCTCACCATGCTCTGAATGAAGATGTTGCCCCTCATGTTCCCCTTGAACAGATCACATTTCATTCTTAACAAATGACCTCTAGTTCTAGTCTTCTTCAACCTCAGTAGAAAAAGCCTGCATGCATTTATCCTATCTATATCCCTCAAAATTTTATATACGTCAATCAAATCTTGCTGCATCCATCTAAATTCTAGGCAATAAAGTCCTAACCTATTCAACCTTTCGCTATTACTCAACTCTCCAATATGGTATTGTATTCCATCTGAATTACAATACCTTTGTAAATTTTCTCTGCACTCTTTCACTCTTACTGATATCTTTCCTGCAGGGAGGTGACCAGAACACCACAAAATACTCCAAGTAGGCCTCACCAACGTCTTCTACAACTTCAACTTCCCCACTACTGTACTCAATACTTTGATTTATGAAGGCCAATGTTCCAAAAGTTCTCTTTATGATCCTATCTACATGTGATGACAAGGTGCTACATTTTGGGAAGGATAAGGTTAGAAACATACACAGGTAGCTCGTTCCCACGGATGCTGCCCGACCTGCTGAGTTCCTCCAGCTTGTTGTACGTGTTGATTGGACCACAGCATCTGCAGTGTACTTTGTGTTTACACAGGTAGCTGGTAGTCACCAAGAAAGTTTTGATGAACAGAAGAACCTTGGCATGCAGTACTGTGCAAAAGTCTCAGGCACATATTTATAGCCAGCACACACAAAGTATACTGGAGATGCTGTGAGTCAAATCAACATGTACAACACACTAGAGGAACTCAGCAGGTCGGGCAGCATCCGTGGAAACGTTGACTGCTTATTTATAGCTGGGGTGTCTAAGAATTTTGGACAGTACTGTGTCTGTCAATGTGGAGTGGAGAGGGAGTTTGTAAGCTGGTGGGAGCAAATGAATTTGGAATGGTGAGTGTGGCACACTGTGGGAAGGGTGTGTAACAAATGCCAGAGAAGAAATGCCAAGAATGAGGAGTGCGCAGGTGAAGACACGCTCAGCCCTGAGACCATAAGATCATAAGACATAGGAGCAGGAAGAGTCCATTCAGCCCAATGACCCTGCTCCACCATTCCATCATGGCTGATCCCGGATCCTACTCAAGACCATACACCTGCCTTCTCACTATATCCTCTGATGCCCTGATCAGTCAGGAAGTGATCAACTTCTGCCTTAAACATACATATGTCTTTGGTCTCCACAACAGTCTGTGGCAGAGCATTCCACAGATTTATTACTCTTTGGCTAAAAAGAAAATCCTCCTTATCTCTGTTCTATCTCTGTCGCCCCTTGATGCACCATCAATAACTCTCGGAGACAGGAGGCTTTCATTTGCAGCAAAAGGGACCACGACATCTTGGAGACTGAGGGAGGAGCAGTGCCTCCAATCGCCTTTATACAGGGGTCTGTGGGAGGAGCCACAGGAGCAGTCAGCAGAGGGGCGTGTCCAGACAGGTATACATAGTTTACCACACCCCTCAATTTTGAGGCTGTGCACTCTGGTTCAGGATACCCCCACCATAGGAAACACCCTCTCCACACCCACCCTATCTAGTCCTTTCAACATTCGGCAGGTTTCAATGAGATCCCCCCACATTTTTCTAAATTCCAGTGAGTACAGGCCCAAAACTGCCAAACGTTCATCATATATTAACTCTTTCATTCCTGAAATAATTTTTGTGAACCTCTTCTGGACTCTTTCCAATGACAACACATCCTTTCTGAGATATGGGGCCCAAAACTGTTGTCAATACTGTAAGTACAGCCTGACTAGTGTTTAATAAATGCTCAGCATCATCTTCTTGCTTCTATATTCTACTGCCCTTGAAATGAATGCCAACATTGCATTTGCCTTCTTTACCACAGACTCAACCTGTAAATTAACCTTCTGGGAGTCTTGCACGATGAGTCCCAAGTTCCTCTCTACCTCTAATATTTGAACCTGTCCCTATTTAGATAATAGTGCAAACTATTGTTTCTTTAACCAATCATGCATTTCCATCTGCCACTTTATTGCCCATTTTTTCCAATTTGTCTAAGTCCTGCTGCAATTGCAGTACCTCAGCAGTACCTACCCCCACACCTATCTTCATGTCATCTGCAAACTTTGCCTCAAACACATAAATTCCATTATCTGAACATTGACAAAGAATGTGAAAAGCAGCGTTCCCAATACTGAGGAGCACCACTAGTCACTGGCAGCCAACTGGAAAAGACCCCTTTTATTCCCACACGCTGTCTCCTACCTGTCAGCCATTCCACTATCTATGCCAGTATCTTTCCTGTCATGCTATAGGATTTTAGCTTGTTAAGCAGCCTCATGTGTGGCACCTTAACAACCTCATCCTTAATAATAGCCTCCAACACTTTCCCAACCATGATTCCCCTGTCTCTGTTCCTTCCCCCCTCTCTGTCCACAATAGAGACCCATATCAGAATCAGATTTATCATCACTGACATATGCAACAAAATTTGCTTTCTTTATATCAACAATGCAGTTGAGTACATACAATCACTACAGTACTGTGCAAATTTCTTGGGCATCCAAGTTATATATATTATTATTAGTATTTAAATCGTAAAAGATTGTAGCATGCTGCTGTGCAGAGGGACTTGGGAGTGTTTGTACATGAATTACAAAAGGTTGGTTTGCAGGTGCAGCAGGCTAATCAAGTAGGCAAATGGAATGTTGTCCTTCATTGCTAGAGGGATTGAATTTAAGAACAGGGAGGATATGCTGCAACTGTATAGGGTACTGGTGAGGCTGCACCTGGGGTACTGCATGCAGCTCTTGGTCTCCTTACTTGAGCAAGGATATACTGGCTTTGGAGGCGATGCAGAGGAGGTTCACCAGGTTGATTCCAGAGACGAGGGGGTTAGACATTGAGGAGAGATCGAGTCGCCTGGGACTGTACTCGCTGGAATTCAGAAGGATGTGAGGAGACCTTATAGAAATGTAAAATTATGAAAGGGGTAGATAAAATAGAGGAAGGAAAGTTGTTTCCACTGATAAGTGAGACTAGAACTAGGGGATATAGCCTCAAGATTCAGGGGAGTAGATTTAGGACAGAGATGAGGAGGAACTGCTTTTCCCAGAGAGTGGTGAATCTGTGGAATTACCTCCCTAATGAAGCAGTGGCGGCTACCTCAGTAAATATATTTAAGACAAGGTTGGATATATTTTTGCATAGTAGGTGATTTAAAGGTTATGGGGAAAAGGCTGGTGGTTGGAGATGAGTCCATGGCCAGATCAGCCATGATCTTATTGAATGGTGGAGCAAGCCCAGCAGACAGATGGCCGACTGCTACTCGTATTTCTTACATATGCACCTGGAACATTTGCACAGTAAGGTACAAGTCTCTAAAAGTGACAATGCAGACAGCAAGGGTGGTTATAAAGTGATATAGATGCATTTATTAAGAACTGAGACATCGAATATAAGCAATGAGACAACCTGTTACAACTTTGAAAGGACCATTCGATATAGAAACATATTTAAGCCATTTAAAGCATTGAGTCTGCTATACTGGTAGCACCAAAAGCTGTCTATGGTGGTGGGGTGAAGACAGGTCTCTACCAAAGGAGGTGTAATGTGCTTCTTCCCTCTGCTACCCTGCAGGCCGGCCTTGTGCAAAGTGCAGCACCTATTTATCCCCCTTGATCAGGTTTAGGTGAAGCAATGGGCCCAAGTGGTAGATGGTCATATGAGCAGCTGGTGCATATCACAAGTCCTGGTTAAGCGGCCACTGTCACCAGACAGACAATCTCTGAAGAGTATTGATAATGCCTGGGGTTACCCATCTTGTAAAGACATTGCCCAGAAGGCAGCAATGGAAAACCACTTCTGGAGAAAAATTTGCCGAGAACAATCATGGTCATGGAAAGACCTTGACTGTCCATATCAAAATGAATGAACAATACTTGTAGTATTCTTAGGAGATTGATAGAGGTGCGTAAATTTTTGAGAAAATAGAATAAATATCTTTTCCATGTTTACACCAACTTTTGTTCACCTTTTGCACTTCTTATTTACTGTTGCAACTCAGAGTGATTGGAGCTTGTAAATGCTTTTCCAAAGGCTGTTGAATCCTAAAACCATTACAATTCGAAGCTTGACCGGAAGCCAAGAATGAGGCATAAAACTGGTGGCTAACAGCTTTTTATGAAGTGTAACAAGGATCAGGAATGAACAAGGAAAGAGCTGAGAGAACAAAGAAAAGACAAAGAAAAAAAATCAGTCGTGATAGTCTCATACACAGATTAGAGATAACAAAACTCCAATGATAACAATTAACCTATAAATATTGAGACATTTTTTTCTGCGGGCATACACTGCAAATGAATAGCACACTAACTGTAAACAGAATCAATGAACAACAAACAGGGCAAATCTAAGTTTAAATAAATAGCAATAATTATGAGTATGAAACAGAAACATAGAAATCTACATTACAGGCCCTTCAGCCCACAATGTTGTGCCAACAATGTAACCTGCTCTAGAAACTGCCTAGAATTTCCCTACCGCATAGTTCTCTACTTTTCTAAGCTCCAGGTACCTATCTAAGAGGCTCTTAAAAGACCCTAGTATATCTGCCTCTACCACCATCACTGGCAGTGCATTCCATGCACCCACCTCTGAGGCAGTGCATTCTATGCACTAGACTGATCTCTAACATCTCTCTTGTACCTACTTCCAGGCACCTCTCACCATCTCATACACCTCTCATACACCAGGTCACTTCTCACCCTCCGTAGCTCCAAGGAGAAAAGGCCAAGTTCACTGAACCTATTCTCGTAAGGCAAACTCTCCAATCCAAGCAACAGCCTTGTAAATCTCCTCTGCAATCTCTCTATAGTATCTGAACACAGTACTCCAAGTGAGGTGTAACTAAGGTCTCATATAGCTGCTACATCACCTCACAGCTCTTGAACCACAGTTGATGATAGCCAACTCACCATACTTAACAACACGGTCAACCTGCGCAGCAGCTTTGGACGTCCTATGGACAGGGACCCCAAAAAGAGTCTTACCATTAATATTATATTCTGCCTTCAAATTTGACCTACTGAAATGAACCACTTCACACTTATCTGGGTTGAACTCCATCTGCCACTTCTCAGCCTAGTTCTGCACCCCATCAATATCCTGCTGTAACCTTTGACAACCTGCAGACTATCCACAATACCCTAACTTTTGGGTCATCAGAAAACTTACTAACCAACCCTTCCAGTTCCTTATCCAGGTCATTTATAAAAGTCACAAAGAGAAGGGGTCTCAGAACAGATCCCTGCAGAACACCACTGGTCACTGGCCTCCATGCAGAATACAATCCATCTACAACCACACTTTACCTTTTGTGGGCAAGCCAATTTTGGACCCACAAAGCAAGGTCTCTTTGGATCCTGTGCCTCAAAATTTTCTGAATAAATGGAGGGTTATGGGCTGTTTAGGAGGTAAGGGTTAGATTTATGATTTGAGTAGATTCCAATAAGATGGTGGTGTGAAAGAATTCAATCAAGCTCGTAAAGCATGACCTACTCTTGTCAAAGCCATGCTGACTATTCCTAATCAGATTATGTCTCTGCAAATGCTCATAAATCCTGCTTCTCAAGATCTTCTCCAGCAACTTGCCCACGACTGAAGTAAGACACTGTAGTCTATAATTTCCTGGGTTATCTCTACTCCCTTTCTTGAACAAAGGAACAACATTTGCAACCTTTCAATCCTCTGGTACTTCTCCCATCCCTATTGATGATACAAAGATCTTCGCCAGAGGCTCAGCAAGACGCTCACTTCCCACAGTAGCTTGGGGTATATCTCGTCCAGTCCCGGCAACTTATCTAACTTAATGCCTTTCAAGGGCTCCAGTACATCCTTTTTCTTAACATTTATACAGTCAAGCTTTTCAGTCCACTGAAATGACAAGATAAAGAGTCCTTAAAGTGAGACCATCAGCTGTGGGAACACCAGAAATAGAATGAGTGTAGTTATCCCCTTTTGTTCAAGAGCTTGATGGTGAAGCTTAACTTTGCTGGAAAATTGACTGAATAGTTGAAGTACATTTCGATAGGTGATTGTATAAAAAAACAAGCAAGCATAGGAAAGTTAAACTAATAAAAATGCAGAATAAAGTCCAATTCTACATGTTAAGACAACAGGGCAGATACTCTCATCATATTTAAGTAACATGTGGACAAGTACTTGAATTGCTAAGGCATAGAAGGTTATAGATCAGATGCAGGTAAATGAGATTAGTATTGATGAATGTAATGGTTGGCTTGAATAAGATGCATCAAAGGGCCTGTTTACACAACTTTATGACTCTATCCTGACTCAAGCCTGACAGGACTATTTGTCTCTGGTCATCTTGCCTGGGGCTTGCTCAGTACTTTTTGTTAGTCAGAGTGATATGCCTTGTTTTATACCATCACACTAATGTTTTATGAGCCTCTTGGTTGATTTTGCCTGCAAGCCTTAAATCCTCCAAACGAAGAAAAGGAGATTTAAATTATTGGCATGACCATCTTGTTGCAATCATCGTGAACATAAATCAGCTGATGACGCAACTGAGATTGTTAACGAATGATATAAATTTAAAGATCATTTTGAGTATAAAAAGGATAAAATCAATATGATTTGAAGAGTCCATCAGGGATATTCTGTAATGATCAGTATATGACTGAATGATAATATACGGTGATCAATCACAAGTATCAGTTAACTATCTGTGAGGTTATTCTTATGAATGAGGAATCTGTCAGAATTCTCTTGGGAATTAAATACGGTAGCTCCCAATTACTTCCTGACAGTTCATATTTCCAACATAGAAGAAGGATATTCCAGTTCAACTTCAAGTTGATTGTCATTCAGCCATGTATACTGCTAAATGGGACATTGTTCCTCTGGGGCCAAATTTAATGACATATGTGAGTGATGATAAACCTATTTCTAATATGGGTTTCTATTGTAGACTGAGAGTGGGAAGGGGGCAGAGAGAGTGGAATCATGGTTGGGAACAGGGGAAGGGAGAAGGAAGGGAATGGGAAGCACCAGGAGACACTCTGTAATGATCAATAAACTAATTGTTTGAAATCAAATGACCTTGCCTGGTGTCTCAGAGCTGGGTGTGTCTGCACCCATACCACCCCCTCACTCCAGCCCAGGAACTCTTTATCTGCCACCTACCTCATACCCCTCCCACAGACACCACCCTCACCATTCCCAATATCATTTTCTCCCATCAGACTTACAAACTTGCTCTACGCTCCACGTTGTCAAATACAGTACTATGCAGAAGTCTTTGGCCCCCTAGTTATATGTATGTGACTAAGAGTTTTGCACAGTACTGTAGTTACAATCCAGCATATACATTACAAAATAACGTCAGCACAATTCCATGAGAAGTATGGCCTGAAGTCTTTGTCTGCTCTTGCTATTGCTATTGCTTTCCTCTACAAACTTGCCCTAATCTATACTCATTACATTTTCTTTAACTCCTACAGGATTTTGCCACTAACCTACAAATTAGGAGCAATTTATAGTGACCCATTAATCCAGCAGCACGTCTTTGCGATCTGCGAGGAAACTGGAGGAACCAGGAAAAGCCTATTTGGTCGCAGGTTGAACATGGAAACTTCACACAGACAACAGCAGGACTCAGGATTGAACCCTTGTCAGTGGGGCTGGGATTCAGCAGGTTTACTAGATGTGCCATGGTCCTCAGGTGATGCATCTGTACCATTCATGTCATCTTATCTCTTTCTACCAGGCTCTTGGATCACTGACAAACACTTACCGTTGGCCAATTTGCCAGACTTCCTCCTATAATTTGGCTAAACCAATTCAAGATTCAAGATTTTTTAATGTCATTTCCAGTACACAAGATATAATTAAAAGAAATATATTTTACTCTGGATCTGAAGCAGCACTAAAAGGACAGTAAGATTAAAAAAGCACAAGAATAATTTTAAAAAACACAATAAATATAAATATATAAGATAGCATATATGCAAAGATTGATTGTATGTTCATAAAGTGATGCTAGACACGAGTATTTGTTATAAGGTGACTGACAAGAAATGATAAATTAATGGTGGCTAGGGGTGTGATGGGGTAGGTTAGTGGGTGGAGATGTTGATCAGTCTTACTGCTTAGGGAAAGTAATTGTTTTTGAGTCTGGAGGTCTTGGTGTGGATGCTACGTAACCGCCTCCTTGGTGGGAGTAGGGCAAACAGTCCATGAGCAGGGTTGATGGTATCCTTCATGATGTTACTGCCCCTTTTCTGACACCATTCTGTATATATGTCTTGGATAGTAGGTAGGTTGGTGCCAGTGAATCATTGGATATTTTTAATTTTCTGTTGTAGCGCCTTCCTGACAACTGCAGTTCAGTTTCCGTCCCAAACAGTGATACAGCTTGTTGGGATGCTCTCTGCTGCACAGCTGTAGAATTCATGTGTTTCGTCCACCAGCCTCCTCAGAAAGTAGAAGAATTGGTGAGCTTTCCTGTTTGTGTAGAATGTCTTTTGGGACCATCAAACTTTATGTAAGATGTGCAATAGAATTATCAAAATATAGATGACAGAAGGGACAATTGATTCCTCAGCTTCATATTGGTGGAGAAATGTTGAGAAAGTCCAAAGTGATAGGCAAATTATTTGTGGAAGAAAGGTGTCATTGTGAGGAGAAATCTCTTGTAGTGAGTGATTACAATAAGTGTTGATTTTTACTAAAACTCCCAAACCTCGTAATAATAATCTTTATTTACAAAACACCTTTCCTACAGTGGTGCTAGAAAGTTTGTGAACCCTTTAGGATTTTCTCTATTTCTGCATAAGTACGACCTAAAATGTGATCAGATCTTCATGCAAGTCCTAAAACTAGATAAAGAAAACCCAATTAAATAAATAATAAAAAAATTATACTTGTTCATTTAATTGTTGACAAAAATGATTCAATATTACCTGTATCTGTTGGAAAAATTATGTGAATCTCCAGTATTATCACTTCATTTAAAGGGAAAATTAGAGTCAGCTGTTTCAATCAATGGGATGACAATCAGGTGAGAATGTGGGAGGTCCTGCCCTATTTAAAGAACATAAATCTGGGTCTTCACTATCAAAGTCTAATGTTCACCATACAGGTTTTTGGAAGTGTGCCATGCCTCGATCAAAGGAAATTTATGAGGACCTCTGAAAAAAAGTTGTTAATGCTCACCAGGCTGGAAAAGGACACAAAACCATTTCTAAATAGTTTGGGCTCCGCCAGTCCACAGTTGGGCAGATAGGGTACAAATGGATGGAATTCGCCAGGAGTGATCAACCAACAAAAGTCACTCCAAGAGCAAGACTTGTAATATTTTAGGTGGTCACTAAGAACCCTAGGGTAACATCTAAGGAGCTACAGGCCTCTCTTGCATTGCCTAATGTCAGTGTTCGTAAGTCTACGTTCAGGCAAACACTGAACAACAATGGTGTACATGGCAGGGCTGCAAGAAGAAAGCCACTAATCTGCAAAAAAAAACATTGCTGCCTGTCTAAAGTTTGCTAAAAACCATGTGGATAAGCCAGAAGGCTGTTGGAAGAATGTTCTGTGGACAGATGACTCCAAAATAGAACATTTTGGCTTAAATCAGAACTGTTATGTTTGGTGAAAAGTAAACATTGCATTCCAGCATAAGAACCTCATCCCATCTGTGAAACACAGTGGTGGCCGTGTCATGGTTTGGGCCTGCTTTGCTGCCTCAGGACCAGGACAGCTTGTCATCACTGATGGAACTATGAATTCTGAATTGTACCAGCAAATTCTAAAGGAAGATTTCAGGGTATCTGTCCATGAACTAAAGCTCAAGGGAAAGTGGGTTATGCAGCAAGACAATGATCCTAAACATACAAGTCAGTCTACCAAAGGATGGTTAAAGCAGAAGAAATTTCACATTCTGGAATGGCTGAGTCAAAATCCTGTCCTTAATCCCATAGAAATGTTGTGGGAGGACCTGAAGTAAGCAGTTCAAGCAAGGAAGCCCACCAACATCCCAGAGCTGAAGCAGCTTTGTGAGGAAAGATCTAAAATTCCTCTGAGCCAATGTGCAGGACTGATTAACAGTTATTCAAACATTTTGTTGAAGTTATTGCTGTACAAGGGGGCCCCACCACTTACTGAAAGCAAAGGTTCATGTACTTTTTCCAACAAATACATGTAATATTCATTATTTTTCTCAATAAATAAATGGAAAATTATTATAACACAAAGAAGTATAATGTTTTTGTGTTATTTATTTAACTGGGTTCTCTTTATCTAGTTTTAGGACTTCCGTGGAGGTCTTTAGGTCATATTTATGCAGGAGTAGAGAAAATTCTAAAAGGTCCACAAACTTTCCAGCACCACTTTATATTAAGATGCAGGCTGAGAATACTTTACATAAAATGTAAAGGTACATCAATATAGTCATATAAATATGAGACAAAATTAAAATCATAAGTAAAGGCAAACATTATATAGAATAAAATGTAATTGAATGTATCAAATTTTCTACATATGATCAACATCGCCAGGCATTAAGTAATGCAATAAGTAGGGTAAATTTATAAAAGTAGGTTTTATAAGAGCTTTGAAATATTCCACAGTACTTCACTGGCGTATCTCAACCGGTAGAATATCACAGATTTTTGGTGCATAGGAACAACAAGCTGCATCACCATTTCTCATATGCTTAGCTTGAGGACCAGCAAGCAATTCAGTATTCACAGATCTAAGATTATGTTTGGGGAGGTAAGGGAATAGACACTCCAAAATATAAGGAGGAGCTAAATTATTCAGAAACTTGTATACAATTAAGCGTATTTTAGAATTAAATTTCTTATGACATCTTAAGATGCAGAAACATGCTTTTTTTAAGCTGATTAGGTTACTGTAACGCACTCTTCTCAGGACTGCCTAAGAAAGATATAAATTTGCTGTAGCTTATTCAACATGTACAGGTCAGAGCTCAAATCTTCCAAACCCATATTAATGGATCCTCGGCAGACCTCTGCAGCTTGGGCTCATTGAATCACACCTTCCCATCAGAAAGAATCCTATGGCTGGTTCTCTCCAGCTTCTTTTCCCTTCATCTCCCACCACACAAAGATGAGGACAAACCTTAATGTCCCTCACAAAGCCTCTCGCCCCAGCGTTCTCTAGAACCTTCTCCCAGTTACACTATCCTGATTGGATGACACACATTCCTGATCATCCTTTATCTTGAATGGTAACCCAGACAGACTGAAAGCAGACCAGACCACTCTTACAGAACTGTTAAAATGAAATACCTACAGCATAGCAGTGAAAATGTGAACACAGAGAATTGCAATGTTTCTGCCAAATCAAATCAGCGAGGATTGTGCTAAAAAGATTGTGTCATTTATAGGAAGGATGAGGAAGCTTCAGAGAAGATAGAGAGGAGATTTGCTTGGATACTGCCAGGATTAGGGAGCAGGTTTTAAGAGGAACATTTGATTGAGCTTCCGCTTTTCTCTTTGGAACGAAGGAAAATGAGAGACATCTTGGTAGAGGTGTATAAGACTGTAAGAGGTATAGATACAGTAGACAACCAGTACCTTTTTTCCTAGGTGGCAATGAATAATACCAGATGACATCGTCTTAGAGTATTGCTAGAAAGTTTAAGGGATATGCCATTGGTGTTTTTTTTTAAAACAGAGAGTGCTAAGTGTCTGTGAATGCTGGTAGATGCTGATACATTAGGGACATTTAAGAGACTCAATATAGGAAAATGGATGAAAGAAAAGAACTTAAACATAAAGCATGGAAATCTACAGCACATTACAGGCCCTTCGGCCCACAATGTTGTGCGGACCATGTAACCTACTCTAGAAACCGCCAAGGATTTCTCTACCGCATAGCCCTCTGTTTTTCTAATCTCCATGTACCTATCTAAGAGTCTCTTGAAAGACCCTATTGTATCCACCTCTATCACCTTTGCTGGCAGTGCACTCCATGCATTCAGCACTCTCTATGTTGAAAACTTACTTCTGACATCCTCCTTGTACCTATTTTCAAGCACCTTAAAACTATACACCTTGTGTTAACCATTTCAGCCTTGGGAAAATGCCTCTCCTCCTCCACCACTCCGAGGAAAAAAGGTCAAGTTCACTCAATCTATTCTCGTAAGGCATGCTCTCCAATTCAAGCAACATCCTTATAAATCTCCTCTGCAATCTCTCTATAGTATCCACATCCTTCCTATAGTGAGGTGACCAGAACTGAACAGAGACCTCCAAGTGGGGTCTAAATAAGGTCTTGTATAGCTGTAACATTACCTCATGGTACATGAACTCAGTCCCACAGTTGCTGAAGGCCAACACACCATACTTAACAACATAATCAACCTGTGCACCAGCTTTGAGTGCCCTATGGACATGGACCCCAAGATCTCACTGATCCTCCACACTGCCAAGTGTCTTACCATTAACGTTATATCCTGTCTTCAAATTTGACCTACCGAAATGAATCACTTAACGTTTATCTGGGTTGAACTCCACCTGTCACTTCTCAGCCCAGTTCTGCATCCTATCAATGTTGTGCTGTAACCTCTGACAACCTCCAGACTATCCACAGCACCCCCAACTTTCATGTCATCAACAAATTTACTAACCCACCCTTCTACTTCCTTATCCAGGTCATTTATATAAATTCACAAAAGGAGGGGTCCCAGAATAGATCCCTGCAGAACACCACTGGTCACCATCCTCCATGCAGAATATGATCCTCAACCACTTCTGTGGGCAAGCCAGTTCTGGATAACAAAGCAAGATGCATCATACCTCAATGCTTTCTGAATGAATGGAGGATTATGGACTGTATAGGAGGTAAGGGTTAAATTGATGATTGAGTAGATTCCAATAAGATGGTGGTGTGCTTGGATGCACAGCTTCTATAGGGCTAATCAAATGTGTTATTGTCTTTTTAAAACATATTTGTTATGATCACAAGACCCTGCTGAACACTTAGAACTTAAAGTACTGCGAGTGTACCCCATCAGCAAGTTGTTTGTTGATGGAGAAACTGATGGAGTTGGACTTGTTGTGGATCATGCTGCTACCCAAGTCAGAGAAGTGTCGGTGCACAAAAGCAATCTGCAGTCTTCCAATGAGTCACTTCCCTTGTGATCTCAAGACCCTGTTGGACATTGGTAATGTGATGTGAAATGCTGCAAGTCTGATCCACTGTTTCATCGTCGTAATGAGAACTAGGCCTTATACTGCAGTGTTGCCTGTTTACAGCTATCTTGCTGTGCTCCACTGGAGGTGGTGTGGTGTGGAGTGCATGCTGGAGTTAGGGCTGCCCCCAGATTTTGCTCACAGAGCACAAAATGAATTGTGTACAATAGCAAACTGATGCAACATTCATGGATTAAATGACTTGGACTAAATTATTTTGTATATGACTGTATTTTACTGATATTCTATATGTGATATATGTGTCGTGTTGTGTACGACTGTCAGTACTGTGTTTTGCACTTTGGCCCCAGAGTAACATATTTTCATTTGGCTTTATCCGTGGCTATTAATGTACGATGGAATGACATTTAAAATTGAACTTAAACTTAAAAATGACGGCACAACATCATGAGCCACAGAGCCCATTCTGTGCTATACTGTTCAATGCTCTATGTTCTATGCAGTGGAAAACTTTGTTTCTGTACCATCCAGCCAGATCATGCCATACATAAGTACATAGAGGTAGTAAAAGAAAACAGACTGCAGAATAAAATAAACAAAATGTAAACGATAGGCATCTTACCTGTTGCAATTTTCATGCATGCAGACCTTTGTGAAGTCAGGACTGCTAATGTAAGACATCATTTTAAAGATCAGTCTAAACAATAAATGCTAAATC
Source organism: Hemitrygon akajei (assembly GCF_048418815.1). Taxonomy (NCBI): domain Eukaryota; kingdom Metazoa; phylum Chordata; class Chondrichthyes; order Myliobatiformes; family Dasyatidae; genus Hemitrygon; species Hemitrygon akajei. Next base: position 33,798,027 of record NC_133138.1, on the reverse strand, counting down.
AATAGGATTTGATGAGCCCATAAAAAGATCTTCTGTTCATATGTCTCCCTGATGATATACGGGGGAAGCTCTCTAATGTCAGTAACTACCTTGAGTTACAAAGGGAAACTGTTAGAATCCAGGGCCATCACTCTCTGCAAGTGACCACGCAATTTGATAAGGTGATAATGATAGATAAAGAAGTTGTTTAGCACGTTTGCCTTTACTGGTAGAGGCAATGAGTTTGAGAGTCGGGAAGTTATAATGCATCTTCGACCACTTCTGGAGCATTGCATTCAATTGTGGAAGGAAGTATTTGGAGACTTTGGTGAGGGTGCAGAGTCGGTTTACCAGGATGCTGCCTGGATAACAGGGCTGTTGCTATAAGGACAGGTTAGACAAACTTGGATCTTTTTTTTCTGGATCAGTGAGGGCTGATGGAAGACCTGATAGATGTTTATAAAGTTACGAGAATCATCCAGAGAGTAGGCAGCTGGTATCTTTTGTCCAGGGTGGAAATGTTCCACCATTACTGGTATCTACAAGAAGGCAAAATCAATTATCAAAGACCTCCACCATGATCTATTCTCAAACCAACCTGTACAACCCTAATCACTGCAGTTTCATAGGATGGTGACCGCCTTGATCACTTTGCACTAATTGACCTTTTTGTTATTCTAATTGTGCTCTTTCTTAAAAATTATTATATAATTGATGGTTATATTTCCCCTATGAATGGCATTTCTCTGCTGCGTTGTGCCTTTGATACTGCTAAAAGTAAGTTTTTCATTGCACCTATGCACACAGTACATGTTCTTGTGCATATGACAATAAATTCAAGCTTGACTTTGACCAAGGTGAGAAGTGAAAGTTCAAAGGACACCTATGGGGCAAGTAACCACACATTTCCTGAAGGCATACATTTCCATAATTAGAAGGGGACCATTCAGCCCTTTGAGTCTATGATGGCTCTTGGAGAATTCCAGTCAGCTATATTACAGTTTCACTAGAACTGATTCTCTAATGCATACCCATCGACTGATCCCAGTGTCACCCACCTACTCTAGGAACAAAATACAGTAGCACATTGCAAGCATGCCTTTGAGATGTGGGAGGGGGAGAAGGGAACCAGAGTACTCAGTAGTCCCAGGGGAATATGCAAATTCCATACATGGCGGTCTTGTTTGAACCTGATCGCCTGAGATGTGCAGCGGTCATACAAATGACTGCTCGACTGTGTCAGCTTTGAAAGGATTTAATTTGCAAGGGAATATATGGATTAATGGAGATGCATCACAGAAACCATCCAGTCCAGATGCTCTGCTCTGTGATGACAAGAAACTGCAAAGAGTGTAGACACAGATCAGAATCCAGCCTCATCTCCATCAACTCTACCTACACTTCTGCTGCCTCAGCAACGCAGCCAGCATAAAGAAAGAGCCCTCCCACATTGGACACTCTCCCTTCTCCACCCCCCCATCAAGCAAAATATACAAAAGTTTGTAAGCATACAGCACTAAACTCAAGGACAGCTTCTAGCCTGCTATTATAAGACTATTAAACTGTCCACTTGTATGACAAGATGGATCATTGGCCACATGATCTATCTCATTACAGGCTTGCACCTTATTGTCTAACTTCATTTCACTTTCTCTGTAAATATTTTGTGTTCTATTATTGCTTTTTCCTTGTAATACCTCAATGTACTGAAGAACTGGTAAAATGATCTGTATGGATGGCATGCAAAACAAATATTTTTGATCTGTACATGTGGCAATAATAAACCAATTATCAATCACCAAGATATAGTATGTCATAAGGGGACAGGAGGCTGGACCCAGATGCAGGACGCAGGCACTGAAGTACTAGGGGCAGGACGGGAACAACTAAACAATAAACAAGATGTGGTGACCGTGGTGTGCATGAGGGACAGGACGTTCAAGGTGATTCTGGGGTTGCAGGAGAGTCTTAGAGTTCAGGCAAGGCAGGATCCCAAATTTCATGCAGGGTGTAGTTCACTGGACAGACTGCATAACTCCTGGGCAGGGCCCAGACCTCCCAGGTGGGAACACAGGGGCCTGGGCAGGTCACAGGGCACCTAGGTAGGTAGCAGGGCACAACCCATCAACAACAAGAGATAGGTAGGGGTAGAGACCTCTGGGCAGGCCAGTTAACTCCTAGGCAGGACCCAGACCTCCCAGGCAGGAACACAGGAGGCCTGAGCATGTGGCACCTGGGTAGGTTGCAGGGCATAACCCATCATCAGCAAGGGATGGAAAGGGACAGAGTCCCCCACCAGGCAACAACAGTCCAGCCAGGCTTGGCCAACAGGGGCAAGGGATAGGAAGAGAACTAGGTCCAGGGTAACTGCCAGACTTACTCAACAAATTCATCTTTGGCAAGGCAACCAGAGGAACAGGATAGGCAGGACAACTCCACTCAGTCCCAGAGCCCCCTATGTACATCACCAGCCAATGGGCATCAGGTGCACCTCCTTGAGCCCCAATAAGCCACGATGATCCACAGGTGTGACTAATTGGGCTCAAGGTCAAAAGGAAGGATGGCTACAAGACCCGGAGTCCAGAGTCCATGGACCGGATCAAGAACCGGAATGCAAGCTCCGGACCGGACCATAACATAGTATGCCTTCTTTTAGTTGAATAGCTTAATTTTGTACTGTACAGTTTCCATAATTCTCTCTTTTCTAGAGCTGGAATGTTATGGTGAGGTTGTATAAGGTATTGGTGAGGCCGAATTTGGAGTATTGTGTGCAGTTTTGGTCTCTGAATTACAGGAAGGATATTAATAATGTTGAAAGAGTTTAGAGGAGGTTTAAAAGGATGTTGCTGGGACTTGAAAAACTGAGTTACAGAGAAAGGTTGAATAGGTTAGGACTTTATTCCCTGGAGCTTAGAAGAATGAGGGGAGACTTGATAAAGGTATATAAAATTATGATGGGTACAGATAGAGTGAATGTAAGCAGGCTTTTTCCACTGAGGCTAGGGGAGAAAAAAAGCAGAGGACATGGGTTCAGGGTGAAGGGGGAAAAGTTTAAAGGGAACATTGGGGGGGGGCTTCTTCACACAGAGAGAAGTGGGACTGTGGAATGAGCTGCCAGACGAAGTGGTAAATGTGGGATCATTTTTAACATTTAAGAAAAACTTGGACAGGTACATGGATGAGAGGTCTATGGAGGGAGATGGTCCAGGTGCAGGTCAGTGGGACTAGGCAGAAAAATGGTTCGGCACAGCCAAGAAGGGCCAAAAGGCCTGTTTCTGTGCTGTAATGTTCTATGGTTCCAAAACAATCATTTTATTGCAAGTACTAGTTGAAAGTGCTGCTTTGCCTTTAATGAGCACATCCACAAAGAGCACTGCCACAAGAAAGCAGAATCCATCATCAAGGACCCCCGTGAGCCATCTGAGCCATGCACACATCTTGCTGCTTCTATCAGGGAGAAGGTACAGGAGTCTTAGCTCCCGCACCATCAGGCTCAGGAACAGTTATTACCCTTCAACTATCTGGCTCTTGAACCAGTGTGGATAACTTTACTCACCTCAACACTGAACACAACATGTTGACTCACTTTCAAGGACACTACAGCTCAAGTTCTCAGTACTATTTATCATTTATTATTACTATTATTTGTCTTTTTTGTGTTTCAGAGTTCATCCACTCTTCTGTTTTGGTTGCTTTTCAGTCTTCGTCGCATAGTTTTCCAATGATTCTATTGTATTTCATTGTTCTACTGTGAATGTCTGCAAGAAAATGAGTCTTAGAGTAACATATGGTGACATATACATACTTTGTTAATAAATTTAATATGAACCTTAAACTTTCAAGGTGGAATTACTGTTTTAAAAACTGTTGAACTATAATGAGAAAAAATGTTACAGAAACTAGTGAGAGATTTGAAAGGTATAATGGGTAGACTTTGGCTTCCTCAGGAATGGTAACATAATAATCTGCACAATGCTTTACAGTACCAGCAACTGCGTTCAATTCTTCCCGCTGTTTATAAGGAGTTTGTATGTTCTCCCTGTGACTGTGTGGCTGTACTTCCACAGTCCAAAGATGTACCATTCGGTAGGCTAATTTGTCATTGTAAATTGTCACAGAACATAGAAACTTACAGTTTCTTACAGGCCCTTCGGCCCACAATGTTGTGTGACCATGTAACCTACTCTAGAGAGTGCATAGAATTTCTCTAGTGCACAGCCCTCTATTTTTCTGAGTTCCATGTATCTATCTAAGAGGCTCTTAGAAAACCCTATTGTATCCACTTCCACCACTGCCGCCGGCAGTGCATTCAATGCACCCATCACCCTCTGTGAAAAACCTACCCCTGACATCCCCTTGGTACCTATTTCCAAGCACCTTAAAACTATGCCCCTTCGTGTGAGCCATTTCAGCCCTGGGAAAAAGCCTCTGCCTAGCCACGCGATTAATGCCCCTCATTATCTTATACACCTTGATTGTCCCATGATTAGGCTCAGATTAAATCAGGGATTGCTAGGTGACACAGCTTGAAGACCTGGAAGGGTCCATTCCACACTGCATCTCAGTAAATTTTTAAAAATAAAACCCTGTTAAAGCATAGGAACACACCAAAAATGTCAGAGTTCAGGCAGAATACATGAATAAGAAGTCGACATTTCAGGACAAATCACTTCATCAGAAATAAGTCCTGAGAAAATATCTCAACCTGAAATGTCCACTGTATATTTTCCCTCCATAGATGCTGCCTGACATGCCAAGTTCCTCCAGCATTTTGTGTACATTTCTCAGGATTTACAGCACCTGCAGAATCTCCTACTTGTTTAGTAAAGCATAAGAATCTCAATTAGCTTCCATTTTCATTGAGACAGATGAACTGTCAAACCATGGACTCAAATGACAGTTTGCTCCGTAATCGCACATGATCGATAGTTACAGATGGTCATTCCCTCTGCATATTTTCATCATTGGATTTGTCCTAGTATTCAAACACAGGACAGTGATTTAAAAGCTCTGTAATGGATTTAAATCTGTTCCCTTAATGCTGTTAAGTGTACATTCAAGGAGTGGCCCTGCCTGTCCATTCTTAGAAGAAAATCGATCCCTTACACAAAGCTACAGCTTTCAGTTTTGTGAGAATTTTCTTGGGCTCATTACACTTGGTCAGTGCTAACTCAAAATCCTTAAAAATGAACACGCAGACGTAGACTTAAGCATGATGGATTAAAGTGGTGGTGTAGGACTACACTCAGACAGCAAATTAATGAGCCACATACCTCTGCAAACAAATATAAAAGCTCACTAGTTTTTTTTGGTTAAGCTTTACATAAATTTTGTAACTGCAATTGAAATCCATTTCATTTTCAGCCTGATTCTCTCTCCTCTCCAATGACCCCCTACATTTTTCTTGGCTGATTGACATTTGGTTTATCTTTTTAAGATTTCAAAATCAAATGCTGATGCTATCCTTGTTTCCTGAGGAGATCACAGTTCATGAGCTGATCTGCAGTGCTTGCAAATAACTAGTTCGGGAACATGCTGTGGAACTGTGATATGTGCAGAGCGGAGCCTCAGAGAAGCAACATGTTCTTTCTTAACTGTGATGCAGCAGCAATGTTAATGGCTGTAACAGAAACACCAGCATCACAACAGCAGTCACTTGAAATATAAAGGTTTAACCTAAATATCTGGAAGCACGAGTGCCAATTTGTACCAACCCTTTAATAAATTAAAAAATAAGATGTAGAAGATATGACAGTTTGGTAACCTGATGAACATAGCACATAGAACAGTACAGCACAGTATGGACCTGTCGGCCCATAATGTTGTGCTGACCTTTAAACCGACTTCAAGATCAATCTAAACCTTTCCTCCTATATAGCCCATAATCCATCATTTTTCTTTCATCCTCATGGCTATTTAAGAATCTCTTATACATCCGAATTAACCTTCCTCTACTGTGACTGGGGGCAATTTTTTCCAGACTGTGTTTAAAAAAAACTACCTCTGACATCTCCCTAAAACATTTCTCCACTCAGCTTAAAAGGATGTTCTCTGGTATTAACCATTGCAGCCCTAGGAAAAATGCTACTGACTATTCACTCTATCTATGCATTTTAGCATCTTACATGCCACTATCCTCCTCTCCAAAGAGAAAAATCTTAGTTCGGTCAACCTGTCCTCATGTTCTCTAATCTAATCTGCGTGCTGGTAAATAAGGCATAAGAGTGGAATTATGCTGCTTGTCCCATCGAGTCTACTCCACCATTCGATCATGGCAGATTTATTTTCCCTCTCAAACCCATCCTCTTTTGTCTTTTCCTGTAACCTTTGACACCCTTGTTATCAAGAACCTATCAACCTCCACTTTAAATATACCCAATGACTTCACTCAACTTCACTTGCCCATCATTGAAATATTTCCATGGAATGAAGAGTTCAAGGACTCTTCATCTCATGTTCTCAATGTTTATTGCTTATATATTTACTATTATTGTTCCCTTCATTTTGCATTTGCACAGCTTGTTGTTTTTTGCACATTGGTTGAACACCCAAGTTGTGCAGTTTTTCATGGATTTCTATTATGGACTTATTGTGTATGCCCACAAAGGTTGTATATGGTGACATATATATACACTGCCATTTGTAACAATAAATTCACTATTCCCTAATTAAAGAAATTCTTCCACATCTGTTCTAAAGAATGACTTTCTATTTTGAGTCTGCGCACTTTGGTCTTCGACCCCATCCCCCCCACCACCACAATAAGAGACATCCTCTGCATGTCCACTCTATTTAGCCTTTCACTATTTGATAGATTTCAATGAGATTACCCCACTCATTCTTCTAAACTCCAGTGAGTACAGGACCAGAGCCATCAAACATTCCTCATATGTTAGCCTTTTCATTCCCGGGATCACTCTCATAAAACTCCTCCGGACCTGCTCCATAGCTGCACATTTTATCTTAGGTATAGGACCCAAAATCGCTTGCTATATTTCAAATGACAGATGAAAAATTAGTCTGATATAGTGTTGAGGTCATCCAGATTGTCTGAAGAACCTGATTGCAGTGTGGAAATGTCCACTGAAAATTAAGATAGGGATCGGCCTTTATGTCTATATCTATTTGAGGTACGTGGAGGCAGAACCATGTCCTAGAGTCACTGAGTTATAGAGTATAGAGCACAGAATTAGATCCTTCAACCCATCTTCTCCATGCAGATCTGTTCTTCTGCTTCAACCCATCTACCCTCATCCAGATCATAAGCCTCTATATCTCTCCCATACTCTAGTTTTTGCATGGGATGTGCATTTTTTCAGTTGGCGTGCATAGTGTCCACACAGGAGGAGAAGGAGAGACCAAGGATGGACTTCTGTTTCCATGTTTTTTCAAAACTTATTCCATGTTTATTTGTCAGTTGAAAGACCAACAAGCAGAACTACTTACTCTTTTTCTGTCTCTGCAAGTATCACCTGGCTTATCAGGTGTTCACAGTTCAAAGTTCAGAATTCAAACTAAATTTATTATCACATTTCATGTATACTTCACTCACCCCAGCACTTTACAGATTCCACAACCTATAGACTTGTTATTTGTTATACATATTTGTTATTTTTTCTCTTGTTTATATTTACACAATTTGTTGTCTTTTGGACATTAGTTGTTTATCCGTCTTTGTTGTATGCAGTTTTTCATTGATTTTAGTGTGTTTTCTTTGTACCTACTGTGATTGCCCACAAGAAAATGAATCTCAATGTCGTATATGGTGACATATATGTACTTTGATAATAAATTACTTGGAACTTTGAATTTGTCACTATACACTACCCTAAGATTCATTTTCTTGCAGGCATTCACTGGAAGTACAAAGAAACAGAATGGAATCTATGAAAACCAACACACAAAGACCAGCAAACAACCAATGTGCAAAAAAGAAAACAAACAGTGTAGCGTTAGTGTTTCTATACCAAGCCATGATGCAACCAGTTAGGAAACGCTTCACTATAGAAATTTGTCAAAGTTTTAGATGCCATGATGAATCTGCACAAACCACTAAGAAAGTAGAGGTGTTGCTGTGCCTTCTTTGTGATGGCACTTATGTGCTGATCCCAGAGCAGATCTTCTGAAGTGATAATGCCAATGATAACCTGTTGTGACCGTTTTTGAGGGGTATTGCAGAGTACACCAGGACGCCCGCATGCAGGATACTCAAGTGTACTACTGCTGTGGCAGGCGATAAGCTTCTGCCTCATCAGAATCTGAATCAGGTTTATTATCACCGGCATCTGTCGTGAAATTTGTATCCCTCTCTTTCGATTAATGTCAGTGATATTGTAGGATGGTATCGTGGCTCTGCATTTATAGATTGGACTACTACGTTTCTGGACTCTGAGCTTTTTCCAAACTTATGGTTTTTATTTTCTGTTTTTTTTTTAATCACCTGTTTCTTTTCCATTTTGTTGTGGAAGGAGAGGGTCGTTGGAGGTTGTTCCATTAGTGTTCTGTTAGTTTTTTGAGTGGAGGAGGTATTGTTTTGTGGGGGTTGATGATCGGGATGCTTTTCTCTTTTTGTATGGGAGAGGTGGGTTTGATGTTTCTCCCTGAATAACTCTCATGTTCTTTGTTTCTTGGCTACCTGGAGAAACACAGATTTCAGAGTTGTATATGGATATATTTGATAATAAATGAACCTTGAAACCTTTGAACATATTGACAATGCTGCTTATACACTATGTGAAGTCTTCCCTTGTGCAACTGATTGACATAGGAAAAGCACTATTACCTACCACTAAACAACCCTCTTCACCTCCAACCCACAGATGAGGACTGGCTTACTGACCTCCAGTTTCCTCCAGCTGTAGTCAATAATCAGCTCTTAGGTTTTGTAGAGACTGAGTGAGAGGTGTTGTTGTGGCACCAGTCAGCAAGATTTTCTGTCTCCCTCCTATGTGCTGATTCGTCACCACCTTGGATTCGACCAACAAGTGTTCCGCCACCTTCTGTCTTTCTTCACGTTCTGTTTATTCTGTGCCATTTTGTTCTGTCTCTAAAGAACTGCCCATGTACTTTGGCACAGTCTGTGTGGATATTAATCCAGCAAATAAACTCTCAGTGTGATGGTGAAGGCTAATCACTCCAGCAGTTTCAGAGTCAAGAGTGAGCTATTACCAGCAGTCTGGCCTTAATTAACATAATAAGCTCACATTATTCATTGCCACTAATGCGGGAAGTCATTAACTATTGCCACATTGAGTAAAATCAGCATAATACCATTCGGCAGTTCCAATATCTTCCTTCAGAACCTTCTTTGCAATTATGCTCTAGAACACTTTTATGATCTATTGGGTCTCTTATTAAACTGTGTGCCATCAAAGAGCCATTTAGATTTCACTATGTTGAGTAATTCCCTTGTTTATAAGCCAGATATGAGAAGAAACAAGTATTAATTGACTAGCAGATGTGCTGTGAGTGCAAGAAATCAGTGGCTCCTCAATACTGCAAGCAAGTGAAGAGAGTTACGGACACAGCTCAGCACATCAGATGAGACAGAAAATCTGGTTGGGTGGTGCCACAACAACAACCTCTCACTCAACGTCAGCAAAATCAAAGAGCTGATTCCTTGGCTACAGGAGGAAGAAGTCAGTGCTTCTTATTACTGGATTGGAGGTGAAGTGGGACAGTAGCTTTAAATACCCTGGCAAAATCATTTCAGAGGATCTGTCCTGGGGTGGGCACATAAGTACCATCACAAAGATGGCATAACAGTACCTTTGCTTTCTTAGAAGTTTGCATACATTTGGCACCACACCAAAAAATTTTGACAAACTTTTATAGATGCACAGTGGAGAGTATTCTGACTGGTTGCATCATAGCCTGGTATGGAAGCACCAAGGCCCAGAAATGAAAATGTCTACAGAAGTGTTGGAGCCAGCCCAGTACAGCTAAGGAGAAGTCCTTCTCAACATTGAGTACATTTACATGGAGCACTGTCACAGGAAAGCAGTATATGTCATCAAACCCACTACTGCCCCTCCGCCACCATTTAGGCCATGCTTGCTTCTTGCTACTACCATCAGGCATGAGGTATAAGATCCTTAGATCCCACAATATCAGCTTCAGGAACAATTATTAGCCTACAGCCATTAGGCTCCTGAACAGCCTTGCATAATTTCAGTCATATTAACTCTGAACTGATTCCACAACCAACAGACTCTATTTCAAAGAATCTGCAAGTCATGTTCTTCGTATTATATGTGTATATATTTATGTGTTTCTGCATTTATTTATTTATGTGCCTATTTATTTATTGATCGATTGATTGATTGGTCATTGTGAATTGCCTCCAATGTGTAGATCTGTGGTGGAGTCTTGGGGGGAAGTTAAATGAATATGGAAAGAATTAAAATGAATTGGCATCAATGGATGTTGTAAATTGGTGTTAATGGTTTGCACAGACTCATTGAATGAAATAGCCAATTTTTGTGCTTGAACTTTGAGTCTATGATCTTCATGTTGCCTAGTTTGTTCCTGATGATTTAATTCTATATCATAGAGTCACAGAACAGAAACAGGTCCTTCAGTATTTAGCCCATATATACCCATCATCACTTTGTTTACCTCAATAGAGTCTTATTAATTCTCCTACTTTCCAATGCTCTTAATGAAATGTGTACAATGAACCTTGATCTTAAGTCCCAGAAGGAAAACATGCGGATGAGAGAAGGTGCATTTACTTTGTTTCATTCTACAGACGTGCAGCAGAGAGCATCCTAACATGCTAATCACTGCACGGTATGGAAACTGCACTGCAGCAGACAGGAAGGTTCCACAACAGCTAGTCAAAACTATCCATCGTATCACCAGCATCTACCTTCTGCCCTACATATACACAGAAAGGTAGAACATAGAACATAGAGGTGTACAGCATAGCAACAGGGCATTCAGCCCGCAATTCTGTGTCATACCAGCTAAAAAGCAATCATAAACAACCAACACTAATCCCTTCCATGTTCATATCCCTCCATCTTCCTTACATCCATGTGCCCATTTAAATGTCTCTTAAAAGCCTCTAATGTATTTGTCTCCACCACCACACCAGGTATCGCATTCCAGGCATCCACCACTCCCTGAATAAAAAACTTACACCTCATATCCCCCTTGGACCAACCATCACTCACCTTCAGTGTAGGCCCTCTGCTATTAGACATTTCAACACTGGGAAACAGATACTTTCTGTCCACTCTATCTGTGCCTCTTATAATCTTGTAAACCTCTGTCAGATCTCCCCTCAGCCTCTGACACTCCGGAGAAAACAACCCAAGTTTATCCAGCGTCATGATAGCACGTGCCCTCAAAACTACCCATCATCCTGGTAAACCCCTTCTACACCCTCTTCAAAGCCTCAATATTCTTTCAAGGAGCTCTGAACTTGGATTCCAAGCTCTCTCTGCTCAGCAACACTTTGCCCTTAACAGTGTACTGTCTCCTTGCATTTGCCCGACCAAGGAGCAAGGCCTCACATCTGTCTGGATTAAACTCCATCTGACATTTCTCAGCTCATATCTGCAGCAGGTCTCTATCATGCTGTATTCTTTGAGTCTTCTGCACTATACACAAATCCGTCAATTTTGGTATCATCTGCAAATCTACGAACCCACACATCTACATTTTCATCCAGGTCATTTACCTATATACATTATAAATAGCAGAGGCTCCAGCACAGATCCCTGTGAACTCCAATAATTACAGATCTCCAGCTTGAATAAGTCCCTTCAACCACTACACTCTGTCTGCTATACTCAAGCTGGTTCTGAATCAAAACAGCCAACTCACCATGGATCCCATGCATTTTAATCTTCTGGATTAACCTCCCAAGAGGGACTTTGTCAAACACCTTACTAAAATCCATGTAGACAACTTCCACTGCCCTACCCTCTTCATCCTGTCTTATCACCTTGTCAAAAAACTCAATCAGGTTGGTAAGGTACAACCTGCCGCACACTAAATTATACTGGCTTTCCCTAACTAGGCCACGAGTTTTCAAATGCTCATACATCCTATTTCTAAGAATTTTCTCCAGCAATGTCCCTACAACTAACATGACACTCACTGGTCTGTAGTTCCCGGGATTTTCCCTTGTTCCTTTCTTAAATAGAGGTACAATATTAACCAGTCCTCCGGGACCTCACTTGTGGCTTGAGACGACACGAAGATACTGGTCGAGGGCCCTGCAATCTTGTGTCTTGCCTCCTTCAGTAACCTGGGGTAAATCCCCATAGGCCCTGGGGACTTATCTACCTTTATATTCCTTAAGAGGCCCAACACTGCTTCCACCTTGATCTCTTAATGCTCTAAAGTACTTACACACTCAGTGATGGTCCTCTGAATCCCTTTCTTTGATCAATAAAGTAGCCATTACGTACCTCACTCTCTGTATCCAAGCAAGTGCTCCCCCCTTATCCTTGAGTGGTCCCACTCTCTCCCGAGTTATCCTTTTCTCTTTATGTATGTATAGATTGCCTTGGGATTCACCTTAACCCTACTTGCCAAGGACTTTCCATGGTACCTCCTGGCTTTCCCAGTTCCTTTTTTAGTTCTTTTCTGGCTTCTTTAGAATCCTCACATGCTCCATTTGATCCCAACTTCCAAAACTTTACATACTTTTTTCTTTTTCTTCTTGACTAAATTCATCACCTCTCTGGACATCCAAGGTTCTCTTATCCTTCTATACCCATCCTTCCTTCTAACAAGAACAAGCCTTTTCTGTTCTCTGTGAAATTAATCTTTAATCACCCTTCACATATCTAATCACACATCTTGCCAGAGAAAGTTTGTTCCAAAATAACACTTCTCAGTTTCTGCCTAATGCCTTCGTAATTTGCCCTACTCCAATTTAAAACTCTCTCGCAAAGACCATACTTATCCTTATCTATAGCTATCCTGAAAGGGAAGGAATTATGGTCACTGTTTCTTAACTGTCCACTCACTGAATGGTCAGTCACTTGACCAAGCTCATTATCCAACACCAGGTCTAGTAGAGCACCTCCTCGCATTGTACCATTCACAGATTGATTTAAGAAACCTTCCTGGATACAATGACCAAGTTCAATCCCATCTAAACCGTCTACACTATGAAGCTTATACTAGGGAAGTTGAATCCCATCATAACAACAAACCAAATATTTATACACACTTCCTTAATCTGATAACATATCTGTTCCTCAATACCAGTGGCTATTAGGGGGTCAGTAGTACAATCCCATCAGTGTGATTGTGCCCTTTCTGTTCCTGAGTTCCACCCAAATGGACTCAGTATCTATCCCCTCCATTATATCGCCACTGAGTGCAGCTCTGATATTGTCCCTGCTTAGTAGTGTAACTCCACCCCCTCTTTTACCTCTTCCTCTATATTTTTTAAAGTTTTGAAAACCTGGTCATCTAGTCCTGCCCCTCTCTCAACCAAGTTTCAGTAATGGCTACAACAACATAGTTCCACGTACTGATCCGTGCTCTAAGTTCATCACCCTTACCCATAATACTCCTAGCATTAAACTATCTGACCCACCATACCTGTTTCTTCGATTTTGCCTTTTAATACTTTTCCTGACATCTACCTATTGGCCTGGGGTTCCATTTCCCAGCCCTCTGCAAAACTAGTTTAATCTAGCTTAAACTCTCCCAAGTAACATCAACAAACCTCCTGGATTGGTTTCCCGCCAGTTTAGGTGCAACACGTCCCTCTTGTACAGGTCACCCCTTCCCCAGAAAAAGCTCCAATGATTCAAGAAAGTAAAACCCTGTCCCCTGCACCATTTCTGCAGCCACTCATTCATCCATGCTGTCACCCCATTCTGACCTGCACTAGCCTTTTGCACAGGGAGTAACCTTGGAAGTCCTTCTCTTCAGCCTCTTTCCTAGCTCAATATACTCACTGCATAGGACCTTTTCCACTTTTCTGCCAATGTCATTGGTGTCAATATGCACCATGTCCTCTGGCTGTTCCCCCTTCCCCGTGAGAATATCCTGCAACCGCTTCGATACATCGTGGACCCTAGCACCCAGGAGGCAACACAGCATCCTGGTGTCTCCTTAACTATTGATTCCCCTATAAGTACCACAGTGCCTACTTTACCCTTCCTTGTCGAGTCTCAAAGCCAGCCATAGTGCAGCCACCATGATCTGATGGGTCATCCGCCCCACCTCCCAGCAGCATCCAAAGATATATACTTATTGCTGAGGGCAATGGCCACAGGGGAACACTGCACTGACTTCTTAAACCCCATCCCTCTCCTGGTGGTCACCCATCACTGTCCAAAGCCTGCATTCTGGTTGTGAACACCTCTTCAAAATTCTTGTCTATAATATCTTCAGCCTCCCAAATGATCCTGAATACATCCAAGTCCAGCTCCAGCTCCTTGTCCCAGTCAGTTTGGTACTGAGTTGTCAGCAACGTTCCACCCACCCTGCTCATGGACTGTTTGTCTCACTCCCATCAGGGAGGAGGTTATGTAGCATCCACTCCAGAACCAACAGACTCAAAAACAGTTACTTTCCCCAAGCAGTAAAGCTGATCAATACATCCACCCACTAACCCACTCGTCCAAACACTATTTATCATCAGTCACCTATGTACAGACAGACACTCCTGTGCATAATATAAGAACATTGAAAACCTACAGAACAATACAGGCCCTTTGGCCCACAAAGCTGTGCCGAACATGTCCTTACCTGAGAAATTACCTCCGGTTGCCATTAGCCCTCTATTTTTCTGAGCACCATGTAGCTGTCCAGGAGTCTCTTAAAAGACCCTATTGTATCCACCTCCACCACCGTCGCCAGCAGCCCATTCCATACTCTCACCACTCTCTGCGTAAAAAATTACCCCTGACATCTCCCCTGCACCTACTTCCCAGCACTTCCATAGTGTTACCTTATGGACATATGATCAATCTATGAATATAAGCTATACTACATATTCATATTTATTGTGTTGTTTTATTATTATCGTATTCTTCATCTTATTGTGTATTTTTTGTGATGCATCGCATCTGGAGTAACAATTATTTCATTCCCATTTACACTTGTATACTGGAAGTGACATTAAACAATCTTGAATCTTGAGTCTTGCTTCTTTATATTCCCAATTTGGTGTCATGTGCACTTCTTCTGAAGTGCGAACATCTTCTTTGTCATTAATGCTGGCAATACAAGTTGCCTTTCTAATACACCGTACCTTACCCACTGTGGACTGGCTGAATCTTGCTGACGCTTAGACTTGGCACTGTAATTCCATGTGAAAGTTCAAATCATCTGCCTGCATATGCTGTGGTAATGTTGGCTTTCTTCATACATGCTTAGCTGAGCACATGTATGTAACAAGTCTAACTTCATGATTAATATGTTCCTGTGTTCATCACCCCACATATTCTGTCATATCAATCAAAACTGGAGATAATTGTTCTCTTTGATCATTTATATGACTCCACAGACTCCATTCTCCCAAGAAACATGTAACTGGAGTTAAGTATAATAATGTGGAAGGTTTGTAATATGTGGGTTCATCATTGGGCTTGATTTGGATGTTTCCCCTGTATTTGGTAATGCTAGTAAAGATGACTGAGGACAAAATAGTATCTGTCTAATAACTTGTTGTTACATTCTTGAATTTTCATGCTGGTGCATTGTGTCTTTCTTTATTGTACACTCAGTGACCACTATATAAGATACACCTGTACACCTGCTTGTTAATGCAGATATCTAATCAACCAATCATGTGGCAGCAACTCAATACATAAAAGCAGATATGGACAAGAGGTTCAGTTATTGTTCAGATCAAACATCAGAATGGGGATAAATGTGATCTAAGTGACTTTGCCCATAGAATGATTGTTGGTGCCAGATGGGGTGGTTTGAGTATCTCAGAAGCTGTTGATCTTTTGAGGTTTTCACACACAGTAGACTCTAGAGTTTAGAGAGAATGATGCTAAAACCATCCTGTGAGCTGTAGTTCTGTGGGCAAAAGTATCTTGTTATGAGAGACCTCGGAAGAGAATGGCCAAACTGGTTCAAGCTGACAGGAAGATGACAGTAACTCAGATAACCACACATTACAACAGTGGCATGCAGACAACCATCTTTGAATTTCTAGAGCAGCAGAAGACCATGAACATACACTCAGGTACCTAATAAAGTAGCCACTAAGTTTATGTTTAACTCTTTTGTTTTCTTTAGTATAGGCATGAAATTAATGGGATATCATTCAATTGATCATATGAGACCATACTTTTTGCAATTGGATGATGTAAAACTTGTTCAGGTCATGGCATTTTCACTGCTGCCAACTAACGTTAGTTTAAACCTAATATTGGGTAAAGTTTCTTGATGGTTTTCAATGCATTTTTCATTTGTTTTCACATTTTGTAGGCCAGGTCAAATGTTCTGCATGATTAACTAGTTAGACCAGATCGAAAAGACAATAAGACCATAAGAAATAGGAATAAAATTAGACCGTTCAGCCCATCAAGTCTTCACTGCTCTTGAACATGCTAATTCATTATTCCTCTCTACTGCATTCTCCTGCCTTCTCCTTATAACCTTTAATACCCCTTACTAATCAACAATCAAATAACTTATGCTTTAAGTATACCCAATGACTTGGCATCTACAGTTGTCTGTGGCAATGAGTTTCACAGATTCATTGCTTGATGGCTAAATAAATTTCTCACCTCTGTTCTAAAGTGACACACATGTACTCCGAGGCTGTGCTCTCTAGTACTATATTCTCCCACTATAGGAAATATCCTCTCCATGTCCTTTCTATCTATGTCTTTCAATTTTCAATGAGATTCCCTCTTATTCTTCTAAACACCAATGACTACTGGTCCAGTGCCATCAAATGCTCCACACAGATCATCCAGTCATCACATAGGTCACTCACAAATGTGTGGTTATAAAACCCACTGAAGCTGTGAAGCCCTGAGAGATCCGTACTGCAGCAACATTTCTCCATCTCTTTGATTCCTTGTGATACCATTTTAACTTTCTGCTGATCCAAGTGTCTGTAGATTGAAATGGTCCTCCAATTCCTGACCTAGACGTAATTGTAAGAACCTGACTTCCCGTGGAGCAAACAAATAGTTTTATGTGTGATAGGTCTCAGAGCCAAACAGCATCAATGTAACAGTCCTCTTACAGCAATGTTACTGCCTCTGAATTTTCAACAAGAGCTTTAAACTTTCTGGTTTATTGCTTACCATAAAAAACACATTTCCATCCCATCTGCTGTACACTCTTTAGAGGATTCCATGACCCCTCCTTTCTTCTTCCACTTCTCCTGCTACATTAAAGATTTCTTGTACTAGATTTGAGTCCCTAATGTTTAATTCTCTGGTTATTGGCATTGCCCTTACTCCCACAGTATGAATGAAAAGCCAACATGATATGCAGATTCACAGGCTCATTATGATCCTCCAGCCATTTTTTCTCAAGTTACCTGCAGGTTCTGCTTGTTACTGAACTTGGAGCTTCAAGGGCCTGTCAGTTTCCCTTTGTGATAAGGTTTCATATTTTCTTTCTTTATATAATGCCATGCCATCATACTCGCCGATCTACTTTAGTTTTGTTCCTGGAAAAGGCTCAATTTCTAATTGAGTTCTCCACAGCCACCTGCTTATTCTCCACACTTTTACAGCTTACAGACATTATCCAAAGCATCTTTGTCTCCTTCAAGCAAAGGAGTTAAGAAAGGGCTTCACAGAAGGGAATAAGATTATCACTGGTTTAGTTCCATTTAGTAGATGGTTGCAAGAGACATGTGTTTAACTCTTTGAGCTGAAGCTATGAGGAGGATGTGAAGAAAATCTTTGATATACCAAAAGTCGGTTGATTTGGTTTTCACTGGCTGTGCAAATAACAGAAATAAAATAAATCTGAGCCTTTGAAATAAGCTTTGGTGGGTAATTGAGAACGAAATATCTGCAGGTCTGTTGCTAAAAGCATTACAGTGAGGCCGGAGAGCTGACTGTTCTGAATGAGACTCTTGGCCTGAATGTCATTTGTTTATTCTTCTTGATAGATGCTGCCTGACCTGCCAAGTTCCTCCAGCAAGTCATTGAGTACATTTAAGGCAGAGATAGATAGGTTCTTGATTAGCCAGGGCATCAAAAACTTTTTACCCTGAGAGTTGTGGATCTATGGAATGCTCTGCCTCAGAAGGCAGTGGAGGCCAATTCTCTGGATGCTTTCAAAGATAGCAGAGTCAAAGAACATGGGGAGAAGGCAGGAGCGGGGTATTGATTGTGGATGATCAGCCACGATCACAGTGAATGGCAGTGCTGGCTCGAAGGGCCGAATGGCCTACTCCTACACCTATTGTCTATTGTCTATTGTCAAAGGGTATGGGGAAAGGCAGGGGAGTGTGGATGACTGGAAGAATTGGATCAGCCCATGACTGAATGGTGGAGCAGACTCGATGGGCCAAGTGACCTATTTCTGCTCCTATATCTTATGATCTTATGACCTTATCTTGTTGTGTTACTCTGGATTTCCAGAATCATTAGTGTTTATGAGTGTTCTATGATTCTATCCTGACATTTACTGATGAGTTTCTAATTAAATAGCACTAAACATAATATAAAAAGTTATGTCAGATATTTCCAGTTTTAATTCCATAGCCTGAAAATTGAATGTATTTTAGAATCTGAGTGTAATGTTTAATGTGTTCAATGCTCCTGGCCTAAGACACATTTCTATGAAGTGGAATTCTATCATTTATTGACCTAGAAGACCTTTTAAAGCTCAAAGGAATAAAGGAACAATTTTCAAAATGAGGACCAAGTACAGAAATCAGAGCTGCAAAGGGATTTGTAAGTCCTTGTGCAGGATTCCCAAAAGATTGACTTTATTCCTTGGAAGATAGAAAATTGAGGGGATATTTGATAGAGGTGTACAAAATTATGAGGGATATAGATAAGTTAAATGCAAGCAGTCTTTCTACTGAGGTTGGGTGGGACTACTTCTAGAAGCCATGGGTTAAGGGTGAAAGGTGAGGAGTTTAAGCGGAAGAAGAGGGGAAATGTCAACACTCTGAGGATCATGAGAGTGTGGAATTAGCTGCCAGAACAAGTGGTGCATGAAAGCTTGATTTCAAAGTTTAAGAGAAGTTTGAATAAATACATGGGTGGTAGGGGTAAGGAGGGCTATAGTCACAGTGCAGGTCAATGGGAGCAAGCAGCTTAAATAGGTTGGCACAGACTAGATGGGCCAATGGACCTATTTCTGTGCTGTACTTTTCTGTTGCTCTATGACTCTAAGGGACTTTAAAGTCCTTGTGCAGGATTCCCTAAAGTTTGACTTGAAGGTTGAGTTTCATAAAAGGAAGGCAAATATGATGTTAAAATTTATTTTGTGAGGAATGAAAAACAAAAGGATTATAAAAGCAAAGACATAATGCTGAGCAGCACACACAAAATGCTGGAGGAACTCATCAGGCCAGGCAGCATCTAAGGGAAGGGTACAGTTGACATTTTGGGCTGAAACCCTTCTGTGGGTCTTAATAAGGCTTTGGTCAGTCCATACTTGGAGTATTGTGAACAGTTTTGGGCCCCTTATGTATTAAAGCATGTGCTGGCATTAGAGAAGGTCCAGAGGAGATTCGCAAGAACGATCTTGGGAATGACAGGGTTACGTATGAATAACATTTGATTGCTTTGGGCCTGTATTCACTGGTGTTTAGAAAAAGGAGGGGGATTTCATTGAAACCCATCAAATATTAAAAGGTCTAGATAGAGCGGATGTGAAGAGGATATTTTCTATAGTGGGGGAACCTAGGAACAAAGGTCACAGTGTCAGATTACAAGGACATCCCATTAGATCAGAGATAAGGAGGAATTTCTTTAGCCACAAAGTGATGAATCTGTAGCATTAATTACCACAGACGGCTGTGGAGGCCATGTCATTGTGTATTTTTAAAGCAGATGTTGTTAAGTTTTCAATTAGCCATGGCATCAAAGGTTATAGGGAGAAGGAAGCAGAATGGGGTTGAGAGTGATAATAAATCAGCCACAATGGAATGGTGGAGAAGACTCAATGAGCTGAGTGGCCTAATTCTGTTTCTATGTCATATGTATATCAGGCCTGCACAGGCAGGCCCATCCTAGTCTCCCAGTGGGAATTGGACGGTACGACACATCCTTGTGCCACCTTCTTGCACAAGTTCAACTCCATACAGCACCATTATGGAGTCAGTGATAGGGGGTTCTCGCCATTAACTGGACCTTGGAGACATTGGCTGATGGGAAACCCTAAGCACCTTCTAATCTGGACTGACCTGTAGAACTTCATATCCAAACAACAAACCTGTCAACTCAATTCACGACCGGTATGTTGGGCCCACTCCCTCAAGCATTTCAGCTTCGCCATCTCCTACTGACCCATCTCCAAGGATACTAAGGTGAATGTCCTGTAACAACAGCTTGACCCAGCTGAGATGGAGGTTGAACCTCAACCCATCCTTGCAGATTCTTACCCCGATCATCTAGGATCTTGAGAAGCAGATCTGCCGGGACCTACGAGCATGCTCCAGCATACACTCCTGACAACGGCATGTACGTGCCAGCGGCTGTGCGCTTTGAGGTACTCCAGAGGGTCCACTTCTCAAGCATGCACCTCCCATTCATTACCCAGCTAACAGGAACTACCTGACCCTCCTTTCAAACCTACAGTCTATTTAAAGCCAGCTCTAATTTAGAGTCCTTTGTTCACCCATTAAACCAGTCAACCTCATCCAGTTACTCTTAGACTTCAGTTACCCTGTTACCTTGTGATAAGTATCGATTCTCTCTTGTTTTGTTGCCTCCCGTGGCTTGTTATTTTGCACTTTACTTGTAAAGTATCATTAACTGCTAAATAGTCTCCACATCTCTGCTTTTGTGTCAAACCTCTTCTCCATTTCGTGACAATGTCTCCAGAATTTATACCATAGCCAGAAAGTTGAATGTATTTCAGAATCTGATTGTAACAAGCCGATGCTAATGCTGAAGTGTTCAATGCCCCGGGCCTAGGACTCATTTCTACACAGTGGAATTTTGTCCCTTTTTGAACCAGGTGACCTTATCATCATTTCTCCATTGTGTGGAGGCTGCAGCATGACAAGGGTTAAGATAGTGTTAAGATAGCAAGTTTCAGCTGTATGGGACGGAGTCTTTGGTAAGATAACTACAATGAAGTACCACGGAAAAGAGTAAAAACATCAAACCAAGACAAGCTAAGGATGCAAGCAAAGGATTACAGGGCACACACTAACTGTTAGACATTTGTTTTACTAAAACTAAGGTAGTAATCTGTTCTTTAATTAATTATTAACAACTGAAGAATGTTTTGCAATTGGTGGTTATACTCTGTTAGCCAGAAGAAACTATAGTCTATATTGAGTGAATTTGATGACTCAAGGACAGGGGAAGCAGACAAACAAGTTGTCTTTGTTTCCCCCATATTGTGAACTCTGAACTGGTTTTTGCTCTGGGATAATGTAATCAGAGCAATTGGACACAAGAAGCTTCTGGTGATGACCTGCTAAACCTGAGACCATTCTCAGATGAGTACCTCCTTATAATGTAATGTGCCAGACCTACCGAAGAAGCAAGGTGAAATCCCATTAGACTCTGTCTGGGTCACCTCATTTAACAGGTTTAAGCTAGTCAGAGTTGAAAGGCACAAATACACAGTGCTGGGGTGGGCAGAACCATGAAAAAATGTTGGATGTAGCCTGGGCTAGAACCAGTAAGAAGGTGACCCAGGTAGGTCACGTGACATTGAGCCAATGGGATGGAGATCCACCAGTTCAACTGAAGAGGCACACTATAAGAGTCAGGAGCTTCAAATACATTGGGGCGGTAACTCTTCAGCAACCAGAGGACCTCACGGACAAGCGGAGATCGCGACCATGAGGAACACCTGGATAGCATAGACTCCTTTCCCAGGTAATACCTTTTCTCTTCATTGACTGTTCATTGAGGGTCAGAGATTCTAGAGGGGTACACACAGGTAGTTAGTTTGTGAGCCTGCATACTTTTTAGTTGAAATAATAAAAGTTACTTGTCAGTTAATACAAATTCTCTGTGCCCACTGATCATTATTACAAGAGGTGGTTCTTGTCACAACTCTCAGTGCCACATTATTAGGTACACCAGTACACCTGCTCATTAATACACATATCTAATCAGCCAAGCACATGGCAGCAACTCAATGTATAAAAGCATGCAGACGTGATCAAGAGGTTCAATTGTTGTTCTGATCAAATATCAAAATGGGGAAGAAATGTGGTCTAAGTGATTTTGACAGTGGAATGAGTCTTGGTGCCAAATGGTGTGTTTTGAGTATCTCAGAAACAACTGATCTCCGGGGATTTTCATGCAAAGCAGTCTTGAGAGCTTACAGAGAATGGCATGAAAAACAAAATTAAAACATCCATTGAGTGGCAGTTCTGTGGATAAAAATGTCTTGTCAGTGAGAGAGGTCAGAGAATGGTGGCCAGACTGGTTCAAGTTGACAGGAATTTGACTGTATCTCAAAGAACCACACGTTACGACAGTGTGCCGAAGAATATCTCTGCATGCACAATGCATAGAACCTTGAAGTGGATGAGTTATAGCAGCAAAAGACCATGAACATGCACTCAGTGGTACAGAAAGTACCTACAAAAAGTGGCCGCTGAGTGTACAAGCAACTAAGGAATTAGAAAGTGCCCAAAATTTTCAATTGGGTCAATATTCATGCAGCAGCAAAATTGATCCACAGTTAAGCGAAAAATATCTGCCTGCCTGCGACCGTACAGTCTTGTTATACTTGTGTGACATTCCCACAGATCCAATGATTGCTCCAAAAGTCAAACCCTTTGTTCGATCCTTTATTAGCAATTAACAAAGAGAGGACAGGAGGATGAATATAGGTCTCTGGTGGAGGATTTTGTCGAATGATGCAAGGTGAATCATCTGCAGCTCAGCATCAGTGAGACAAAGAAGATGGTGATGGACTTTTGGAAGACCAAGCCTACACTGCTCTCTGTTACTATCGATAAAGAGGATGTGGATGTGGTGAGGGCCTACAAGTACCTGGGGGTGCACATGATGACAGACTTGAGTGTTGCACCAACACAGCGGTTGTGTACAAGTAGGGCCAGAGTCACTTCTACTTCCTGAGGAGACTGAGATCCTTTGGAGTATGCAGGCCTCTCCTTATCCCAGTTCAATCTTCTACGCAGTGAAGCACTGCGGCAATTATATCAACATGGGTGCTAACAAAAACCTCAATAAACTTATTAGAAAGGCTGGCTCCCTAATAGGAATCAAACTGGACATACTGGAGGCTGTGGTAGAACAAAGGACCCTCGGGAAAATCCTGGCCAGTCTGGAGAATGTTTCTCATCCTTTTCATGCCATCTTAGCTGAAGAGAGGAGCACTTTCAGTAATAGACTAAGCCAAATGCACTGCTCCAAAGAGCAATATATGAGATCATTCTTACCCTCAGCCATTAGGCTCTATAATGAGTCAACCTACAGTCAAGAATGAGATAACTCCCTCCTGTTAAACTGTTATTAACCGCCATTTACCAGAGCTCTGTTTAACCTCTGTTTACCACATCCTGCTCATAGACACCCTGTGTAATACTGTACACTATTAGCATCACTTTTTATCTGGACTGTGTGAATAAGCACCCAATACTGTGTAATATTATGGTAATTCTTGCACTACCATCTTATCAGTGTAAACTTGTAATCTTGTCATCTTTGACTTGTAAATCTTGTATATCATATTTTTAAGGAAACTTATTTCTTTTTATTCTTTCTTACTTCCCTTCTTATATTTGTATACCTGTGTCCTCGTAATGCTACTGTGACACTGTAATTTCCTTTGGGATCGATAAAGCATCTATCTGTCCAAAAATCTTAACCAGGGCATTACACTTGCTAGAGCATGGGATTAGTGTGGGATTACTGTAAAATGGATGGTTGATGGTCAGCAGAGTGGACTGAAGCTTTAGCTTTGTCTTCATTAGGATTATTTGTCACAGGTAAATCAAAACATTTAGTGAAAAACGCCTTTTTGCATCAAACCAAATCAGCGGCGATTGTGTTTGTGAATTGTGTCGCACCAGTTGAACGTCAAACACAGTCACAGGATTATGCAGGGGGCATCTCTCAAATGCTGCTGTGATCTCGGCGCCAACTTTTTAGCCGCAATTCATATGCCTTTGTGGACATAACCTAACGTGTGAGGAAACTGGAAACCCACTCGGTCACGGTGCAAATGTACAGAATCCTTACAGAAAGTGGCACGCATCAAAGCCCGGTCGAAGATCACTGGCACTATAAACAGATTGTGCAAACTGCTATGCTACTGTGTCACCCCTTTTTCTGTACAGTATGGCTGCATGACTCTCTGCTTCCTGAATTATGAATTACAGACCAGATACCAGCTCATCCATGTCCTTTCTTTTTACACAATTGTGTGTCTATACGGCTGTTCAATGCTATGGACTGCTGTGAGTGTATACATACAGCACTGTAAAGCTCTTGATAATAATAATCACATTGCCAAATTTAATCTAGTCTGAATGCTTTTCTGGTATAGTTATTAACCTGTTTATTTTAAGTGCTTAAATGATTGAATTAAGCTGTACTGAATGAACCAACTCCGTGCAGCTTTATCATTCTTTTCATGTCTTCAGATGATCCCAAAGGATTCTGTCATTGTTTGTCTTGTTGGTTCATTTCATTGGCAAGGTTATTGCACTTTATATCTTCATCATACTAATTGTTTTATATACCATTGTCAGAGAGTACTTTCACCCATTACTGTATGGCCATGCTGATGTTTTTGCCCGTCCACACAGATCCTAATTCCACTATGGATGGTCCCAAGCCCGGCCCTGAAAGGAAGAAAGTTGGGCATAGGTTTAGCAGCCCCACTCCATAAAGGCCCAGAGACTTTACAGAAACATCTATAGAAACTCCAAAGACCTCATTCCTGAGAGAGAAAGGATCTTTCCCAAGAAAACATATGAAATCACGTGAAAGCAGAAGCCACGGGGCCAATCAACCCTCTATCAGCCCAAGATGGAGGACTCTGGCAAGTTGCTGTTGGCAGCCTATGTCCCAATAGGAGTGGTGGGCTCAAGAAGAAGAACACTAAACCTGTTGTCCATATTAGGACTACAGGGATCTGTGGATGTGGACCTCAAGTTCCCTCTGTTCCTCTATGCTGCCAAGAATCCTGATTTTAACTCTGTATTCTGACTTCAAATTCAACCAATGTGAATCACTTCACACTTTTCAGGATTGAACTCTATCTGCCGCTTCTCAGCCCAGCTCTGCATCATGTCAGTGTCTTACTGTAACCAAAGACAATCTTCTACATTATCCACAACTCCACCTTCATGTCAGCTGCAAACTCAGTAACCCACCTTTCCACTTCCTCATCCAGGTGATTTATTAAAAAAGTCACAAAGAGCAAGGGTCCCAGAACAGATCCCTGCAGAACAACACTAGTCAATGAACTCCAGGCAGAATAAGCTCCATCTACAACCAACCTCTGCCTTCTATGGGCATGTGAATTCTGAATCCAAACAGCCAAGTTTCCCTGGATCCCTTGTCTTCTGAATTTCTTAATAAAATATTCTAATATTATCCTGATATATAAAATAATTTTAGATACAGTCAAAACAAGCCCCTACCTTCGTTTAATGGTTTGAATTTGTTGGCTATTTCTTGGGGCAAACAATTAATTAATATTTAATTAATCAAGTTTCTCATCCAATCTGTCTATGACGTCTCCCAAGCCCGGCCAACCTGCACCGGTGGGGCATGGCAAACACTCCAGCATGCCAACTGTGCCAGAAGAGGGGCACCTTGGAGCATATCCTCAGTTGCTGCCTGAAGGCATTGGGGGAAGGGTGATACCGCTGGCACCATGACCAAGTCCTAAGGTCTACGGTGGACACAATCAGCACAGCGATTCAAGACAGCAAAAATCAGCATGCTCTCAAACAGTCCATCACTTTTATTAGAGCAGGGGAGAAGGCTCAACATCAGCCTAGCTCCTCAGGAGGGCTTCTTGCCACTGCACGAGACTGGCAGCTCAAGTTCCCAGAGATCATCACAGCAACTCTGCTTTGCCCGGACATGGTGTTAATATCGGAGTCTACAAAGCAAGTGGTCCTGCTGGAACTTAATGTCCCCTGGGAAAACCGGATTGAAAAGGCCAATAAGCGCAAGAGGGCTAAACACACAGATTTTGTTGCAGAATGCTGGTGCAATGGCTGGAGAGCTCGCTGTGAGCCAGTCGACGTAGGGTGCCAGAGCTTTGCTGGCCATTCATTACAGCGGACTCTTAAACTCCTTGGAGTAAAAGGACTGCAGTGCAGAAGAGCCACCAAGAACATTCTGGAGGCTGCTGAAAAGGCCTCGCGGTGGCTGTGGATTTGGAGGAGGGATCCGTAGATTAATACACCACTTGGACACAGGTCGGGGGCCGATCACCCCCGGCTGGGTTACCCGGGCAAGGGTGTCTGATGATTAAAGACCCAAAACATCCTAGGACCCCGGGTTCATCATTGAAGACGTGTCAAAGCAACTACAAGATTCATCCATATCCAATTGTAATCAGCTGTTGAGTAATGCTACAAACATTTGGTGGAGCCAGAATTCTCAAAAACAGGAGTGGCTGTTGCTGTAAGGGTTACAAGACTCAATTTCCAAATAGTTTGATGAGAGAAAGAATTAGTTGATGAGTGTTTAGTTAGCAGGGAAGGAGTCACTCTGCTGATCTGTTCAATTTCTGACTGGAGAAGTAGGTAAGACTGGATGGTTGTTCTAACAGCACTGGCCCATGGGTCTGGTCATCTGCATCAATGGGAACCGAAGCCAAAATCTTTGATGAAACCAACTCATTAAGCAGGTGTGCGTATTTAATATTGTAACAATTGAGCACCTATTTTTATGTTTTAGCTGGAATAATATCACAGATTTTTAAGCCACACAAAGAGACCATTCAATCCAACATTTCCCTGCTAACCAAGTAACTGTTATTGGGCGTAGTCCTTGGTTCATCAATGCCGAGTCATTTTGGTTAATATTATTGTTCCATTCATCCGATTGGCAATTCTTCTGTTCATTTGATTGGCTGCAGATTTCACATTTCTCTCAAGAAACATGCTTCAAGCACAAATTTCTGGTGAGAAGCAAATGAAATGCAAGAGTTGTACTTGACATTGAATCTGGCTGGGTAAACATAAATGGAGCTGTCTCAGGAGCAATCAATATAAATGATCACTGCAATATTAAACTACCTATCATTGTTTCCAGGACACTGAGACAGATGTCTTAAATCCAACATGAACTTGAAAACTCTGGGAGCCCTGTGAATTTACTCCCTAAGCACCAAGCTTAGCTCAACAGTAGATTTGCTGATAAATATTACTCTATTGTCCTCAATAGTACCATAGACCTTATAAATGTCATGATATCCAGTAATGTAACAAAGTTACTCACTAATAAGTGGCAGTGAAAATAACAATAGCTCAACAAAAACACTGAGCAAGATTGCCACAGCCAGGCATTCATTTATAAATGACCAGCTGAGCTTAGCAGTCCATCGTGGAGAGTAAAGTTACAAGCCAAGTTAAGTTGAGTTTATTGTGAAATGCACAGGTACAGTAAGATAGCTAGAGACTGTTCCCCATAGCTGAAATGGTTCACAAAAAGGGGCATAATTTTAATGGGATTGGAGGTAATTTCTTCCAAGAGGACCGCAACCTTGTCATAGCATTGGAGGCTTGCGCGCCTCAATGACACAGAGAGCTATGTTGGCTAGAGTCCGGGCTTCAAGCTTTGGCTACTGGTAGGGTAATCCATGTCAAAGTGATCAAAGGATAGAGGACAGACTAAGAGTGGTCCACCAGTCCTCCAGCTTTAGGGGTTCAGCTCAGGGCTAACAACCCTAACTGGTCAAACAAAACTGTTACAGAGACAGCAATGAAGAATCCTTCTACATCTGTGTACGATAGTACTCTTGAGTCTCCACCCAGGACAATCAAAAGGAAGCTACAGACATGATGAAGGAAGCCCTGAACATCACCAGAGATGGAGGACCTTCATTGCTGCCCTAAACGCCAGTGGCATAACGGGTAATGCTGCTTCTAGTGCTGGAGGAAACTTGGAGCGGCCCAGTCGCATAGTGGTTAGCACAACACTTTGTAGTACCAGCAAACTGGGTACAATTCCAGCTGCTGCCTGTATGGAGTTTGTATGTTCTCCCCATGGCTGTGTGGATTTCTTCTGGCTGCTCCAGTACTGTCTCACAGTACTGGGACGTACTGCTTGCTAGGTTAATAGGTCATTGTAAATAGTCCTGTTATTAGGCCAGGGCTAAGTTGAGGGTTGCGGGGCATTGTGACTTGACGGGCCCAAAGGTCCTGTTCCGCACTGAATCTCAATAAATAGGAGGGATGTGAGAGGTAAAGACTTTACTCAGAGAGCTCTGGGTGCATGGAACACTCTGCCAGGACTGCTGATAGAGGCAGATACACTAGGAGTATTGAATGAACTCTTAGATAGGTTCATGGGTGAAAAATGGAGGGCTACGAGGGGTGATTGATAGGTTCATGGCCTAAGGTAGAAGGAGTCAATTTTAGAAAACCTAGCACATTTATTTTTCAACATAGTCCCCTCCCTACACTTACACACTTAGTCCAGCGGTCGTGGGGCATATGGATCTTGGACCTCCAGAAAGTGTCCACAGATGGGTGATTGATTAGCTCGTGGTCTAAGGTAGAAGGAGATGAGTTATACAGCTCTTGTTACATGCACATGCAGTACAACTCTTTGAGTGATCATACAGGAAATTTGAATTTCATCTCATCTCCTTCTGCCTTAGGTCACGAACTTATCAATCACCCCGATGAGCTACTAACTGATGAGTTAGTAACTTCAAACTTTCAAACATGCATAATCACTCAAAGAGTTGACCTGCATGTGCATGTAACAAGAGCTGTATAACTCATCTCCTTCTACCTTAGGCCACAAACTTATCAATCACCCCTGCTGTGGACACTTTCTGAAGTTCCAGGATCCGTATGCTCCACAACTGCTGGATTAAGTGTGTAAATGTAGGAGGGGACCATGTTGCAAAATAACTGTAGTAGGTTTTCCAAAATTGACTCCTTCTACTTTAGGCAATGAACTTATCAATCACCCCTTGTATATAGGATGGTGCAAGTTCAAGTTCAAGTATATTGTCATTCAATCATAAACTTGTATACTGCCAAAGGAAGCAACATTCCTCCAGTCCAAGATAGACAACACAGTATCTATAATGTACACACAGTGCATAAAGTAATATTAGCATGAGGAAATTAACAAATAATAAGGTGCATATACAACTCAAGTTAAAAAGAAAACAGTATAATGCTACTGGAACTTCATATGTGATGAGACCTGAGTGGTAAAGGAATGGTTAAATTCATCTGAGAGTAGGTTTAAAGGTCAGCACAACATCATGGGCCAAAGGGCCTGCGCAGTGCTGTAATGTTCTGTGTTCTATTATTATTGTTACATGTATCAAGGTACAGTGAAAAGCTTGTCTTGCATACTGTTCAGACAGATCAAAGTATGTAGTGCATTCAGGTAGAACAAGATGAAACAATGACAGATAGCAGAATAAAGTGTAACAGCTATTGGGAAAGTGCAGTGCAGGTATGCAATAAGGTACAAAATCATAACGAGATAGATTTTGTGAAATGGAGAGTCCAAGTTATCATACTAGTGAAACGCTTAATAGTCTTAATTACAGTGGGATCAAAGCCATTCTTGAGCCTGGTGGAATGTGCTTTCTGTCTTTGGCATCTTCTGCCCAATGGAAGAGGGGAGAAGAGAGAATGACTGGGGCTGAATCTTTGATTATGGTGGATGCTTTACTGAGGCCTATAATGAATTCATTACAATGAATTTAGACAACAGCACACAGACATTAATTTATGCATTAATCATACACAGATTACATAAGAAAATGAGGGAAATATACCAGCATGGTATCACATATTATTTACAAAGTGAAGCAAAAAATCAAATTATAATAAGAAAATATTTCTGCTGTCATAAAGAAAGGTTTACTTGTTTATAATTCCACAGTGGGGATGGTAACACAAAGTTGTTCTTTGTCCATATGTATACAAACACAAGCATTGTCTCCATACTTCAGCAGACTATAGAGGCTTGTGTAGCCTTGGTGATGGATATTCAAAGTAAATTCACAGCACATTTATTATCAAAGTACATATATGTTACTGTATACAACATTGAGATTCACCTTTTGTGGATATACTCAATAAATCTATAGAATAATAATCATAACAGAATCAATGAGCAACCACCCAACTAGGCTGTTCAACCAGAGTGCAGAGGACAACACAATGTGCAAATACAAAAAGAATAAACAATAACAATAAACAAGTAAGCAATAAATATCGATAATATGAGATGAACAGTCCTTGAATGTTAGCCTGGTGATTGTGAAAATATTTCAATGGCGAGGCAAGTGAAGTTAAGTGAATTTATCTCCTTGGTTCAAGAACCGATGGCTGAGGGGTAGTAACTGTTCTTGAACTTGGTGGTGAGAGTCCTGTACTTTTTTCCTGATGGCAGCAGTGAGAAGAGAGCATGTCCTGGATGGTGGGAATCAATACTCCTTCTAAGGTGTGCGCATGTACAGTTTTTGCTATTAGTGCACAAGGGAATTTAAACTGCACACAATAGGTTGTCACCTTCTACCTCATTGGCATGTTAAGTATATTTCATGATCGAACACAATCACATTTCCTTTTCCAGTTTCTGATGCAGACAGTGTTGACAACATAGAGTTTGCAATGATTCCTCTGCAGATTTTAGAATGGACTTATACTGTTTTCATTGAAGAAATTATTCAGTGCACAGATGTTGTTGGGACGGGGCAAAAACAAAATTGAACAGCACGGGATTTCTGTGCATAGGTGACATTACAAATTAGAGGGAACATTGGTTGGAGTCCATGATAATGGATGCTGTTTTCCTGCGACAGTGTTTCATGTAGCTGTGCTCAATGGTGGGGAGGGCTTAACCCATGATGCATTGGGCCTCATCCACTACTTTTTGTAGAATTTTGCAGTCAAAGAATTAGTGTTTGCATATCAGGCTGTGATGTAGCCAGGAATACACTTTCCCACTGCACATCCATAGAAGTTTGTCAAAGCTTTTGCTGTCATGCCAAATCTCTGAAAACTCCTAAGAAAGTAGAGGTGCTGCTGCGCTTTCTTCGTAATTGCACTTAAGTGCTGGTTCAGGACAGGTCCTCTGAAATAATAACACTGGTGTGCCGTTGCTGAAAGTTTATCGGCTTCCCATTTGTCTAAAGATTGAAAAGTTCAAAGATGATCTCCCCTCCTGTGGGAAATATGTTGGTAGTGAAATTCCACAACGCAGCAAGAAAGAATGAGAAAAGTCCCCGGGTGATCACACACCACTGCTGACTCTTTGAAATCTTCAGCCTTTGACCATCCAGAGCAGAGAACAAACTACGAGGACTGTGATGAGAACCCTGACACCATGCACTGGTAACTCACAGAGGAAGGAATGCATGACCCAGCCTCCTGACCCATCCCTCCTGACCACCTCTCCTAATCCAGTACTTCTGACCTCTCTGCAGACAAGTCTGTGTTTCCAACATTGTCTTGGAGCCTAGGAATCTGGGGTGGTGATAAGTCATCTTCAGCCTAACAGACTGCAAAATAGGAAGAAGTTGGTGCAGAAGGAAGTAAAGAAAATGAAGGTTGAGAATATTCAGAATTTGCTGTGTCCTGTTGGTGCGACATGCAACAAAGAAACCAGCATTCAATAAATAGAGATTACAGTACAAATATGGAATAAAATGTGCATAGATACATAAATACCAGCAAGTATTCACTATGTAAACAACATTATTAAAAATGGTTTGAAGTGTTTACAGTGTAGTGCAGTGATTGAGGTTCTATGAGGTACTTGGGGGAGAGAACTTGAATGGTTGATCAGATTAATTGTCTGGTGGAAAAAAATTCTGATTTGGTGTGAAGTTTTTGATGATTTAAGCAGCTCACTGGACAAACAACATGGAATCGATAGTTGGAATCTGAATAGAGGGGAAATAAAACATGTGTAATTAAATATTCAGGAAGTAGGAGGATCAGTAATGGTGAAAGAAAACAGCTGAATTCAGTTAAGAAATGTGTTTTTTCACCTACTTTGGCCAACCCACTATAAAGTGCTGAACACTTAACTGTTCCCAGAAATTACCCCACTAACCATTCAGTTAAGGGCAATTAGGGATAGTCAATAAATATTTGATTATATGATCTACATCACATATATTGATTGAATAAAGAAAACATGTGTACAATTATTCCCTATGTTCAACTGTCACAAATTTAAAAATTAAATCAAAATCATAGTTTTAAAATGAAAATCCTCATTATATCCCAATAGGTTTGGACTGTAAATAGTCTAGAAATAGACTTTGCAACATTCATTTTGATTCATATTCCACCCCTGGAATATTGAACTGAAATTCAGAATTTCTCCTTACTCTGTGTGTGTGTGTGTGTATGTGTGTGTGTGTGAGAGAGAGACAGACAGAGGGAGAGAGTGAGTGTGAGAGATAGAGAGAGTGAAAGAGGAGAGAGTGAGACAGAGAATGAGAGAGAGAGAGGAGAGAGAACGATAGAGAAAGACAGAGAGTGAGAGTGTGAGTGAGAGAGAAGAGAGAGTGAGAGAGACAGAGAGAGGGAGAGAGTGAGAATGAGAGAGATAGAGAGAGGGAGAGTAAGAGAGAGGAGAGAGAGTGAAAGAGATAGAGAGAGAGTGTGAATGAGTGAGAGAGAATAGAGAGTGAGAGAGAGAGAGGGAGAGAGTGAGAGATAGAGAGTGAGAGTGAGAGTGATATAGAGAGGAGAGGGAGAGAGATAGAGAAAGAGTGAGATAGAGAGGAGGGAGAGAGAGTGAGTGAGAGAGAGAGATAGAGAGTGAGATAGAGAGGTGGGGAGAGAGAGGGAGAGAGAGA
This sequence comes from Hemitrygon akajei, assembly GCF_048418815.1. Taxonomy (NCBI): domain Eukaryota; kingdom Metazoa; phylum Chordata; class Chondrichthyes; order Myliobatiformes; family Dasyatidae; genus Hemitrygon; species Hemitrygon akajei. The sequence goes on along the minus strand of NC_133138.1, from coordinate 33,764,931 downwards.
GAGGTGGGGAGAGAGAGAGAGAGAGAGAGAGAGAGAGAGACAAGTACTGCACAGGACAGGAAGAGGAACAGGCCCCTCAGTTCACAGTGTTGTAACAAACCAGCTAAAATGCAAATCAAAACCACCCAAACACCAATCCTTCCTACCTGCATCTTCCTTACATCCATGTGCCAATTCAAACATCTCTTAAAAGCCTCTAATGTATTTACCTCTGCCACCATACCAAGAAGAGCATTGCAGGCATCCACCACTCAGAGAGAGAATGTGCACACATGAACATGCGTAAGGGAGAAACCAGTAGGTTTAGCATGATAAAGTGGTTGAACAGGGTAAAAATTATGGAAGTATTTCCAGCGGATCAGGGAATCCAAAACTACTTGTCAACGATATATGGTATATTAGAAGTAATAAATTGCAAACAGCATATAGAAGGAACAGCTTTCCCATGGTGTAATTAGGTGGAAATCACCTAGATGATTAACAGAAAATGCTTTATTTTTTGTATCATTTACCAGTTCCCCCTTACATGTTGGTAAATGGTAAATGGTGAAAAGAATAACAAAGACAGGGTGAAGTCAAATGGAGGCTGTATGGTGCATTAAAATTACGATAGATCAACAGGGCCCAGGACCTGGTTCTACACTTCAAATTCTGAGTAAATGTGTGGTTATTATCTGCTTGCTGCATGCAGAATAGCACTTGGGAATATGTTAAAAACAGCTCTTAGTCCACACATGAAGGCAAATAGACAGAAGTGGATGAGAATAGTCGAGTTGCACTAGTGTCGTGGAATTGATTCTTTTTTGCAGTCCAGGTTCAGTTGTTCCATTTACAAAGCATACACACAGAAGTTTCATGAGGTTACATTAAGATCTAAAAGAACTGTCTTGTTCTTTGGTGACTGAACTTTCCCCATTGTCGCTCTTGTACTTCAATATAGTGGTGTTGTGCAGTATAAGCCATGGTTGCTATGGATACTCTATGATGCTCACAGAAGCAGGCAGCAGTATGAGGATTCCTGATTGTTATGCTGTGTTGGCGGTATAGCCGGTCAGCGGCACTTACTAGGTGTGAGTTTCCATGGTTACAGCCAACATGGTCTACTGCTGAATGCCCAAGTACAGCCGTCTGATATGCGTTTGCTGAATACCCATTGACTCTTGGAATAAAACGTCTGTTCCATTTCTGATCTCAGCCACATGGGCAACAGACCGCCATCCTTTGCACACTTTCACATCATTACATAACCATTGGCAGTTAAGTTGCATCTTGTTGTGTGCTGTGGAAGAGCATTAAAAAATGTAACAAATGGATGCCCCTTATGCTTGCTTTGCTACTTATGAAGATCTCCCATCTCAGGTTCACTTTCCTCGATCGCCATATCCATTGATGTCCAAAGGACTCTGTCTACACTTTTCACTGTCCCAGTAACGCTGCCAGCATAATCAAAGTTGCCACCTACCCTGAACATTATCTCTTCTCCCCTCTGCAACCTGGCAGAAAACACAAAGGCCTCAAAGTATCACCAAGCTCAAGGGCAGCTTCTATCCCATTGTTATCAGACTCTAAATTCTACTTGTGTACTGAATTATATTTGTTCTGACTCAACTTTGCATTTGGATTTCCAAGGCAAAGTCAGTTATCAACAATGTGCTGGTAAGTGGGATTAATATACACTCAGTGGCCACTTTGCTAGGGATCTCCTGTGCATGTTTGTGGTCTTCTGCTGCTGTATTCAATCCACTTCAGGGTTTGACAGGTTGTGCATCCACAGATGCTCTTCTGCAAACCACTGTTCTAACACGTTTTTAGTTGTGTTGCTGTCACCTGCCTGTCAGCTGGAACTAGTTTGGCCAGACGTCTCTCATTAACAAAATGTTTCACCCACATACAGCCACTCACAGCTTTATTTTATTTTATTTTTTTGCACCATTCTCTGTAAACTCTAGAGACTGTTGTGCATGAAAATCCCAGGTAACCAGCTGTTTCTGAGTTCCTCATTACACCCCGTCTGGCACCAACAATCATTTCAGTCACTTACGTCACACCTCCACGATCTGGATCAACATGCTGATAGTGTGTGGAGGCTTGTGTGCTTCAAGGACTCCATCAGGCAATGCCATCTCAGAATCACCATGTTGGAACAGCTGTGGATAAGTCGCCATACAAAGATCAATCCTACCCCGGCTCCCAAATGGACAGACTTGCCTATGTCTCTCCCGGGACAAACTTCAGTTGGAAGTGTGAAGGCCATACAAAATTTAGATCACATTTCTTCTCCATTCTGATATTTGGTCTGAACAACAACTGAACGTCTTGACCATGCCTGCATGCGTCTATGCATTGAGTAACTGCCACATGATTGGCTGATTAGATATTTGCATTAATGAGCAGGTGTACTGATGTACTGGTGTACCTAATAAAGTGGCCACTGAGTGCATGGATCCTGAATCAGGTTAGCATTTGAAATGCAAGGCAAAATAAGTTATTGATAAAGTGTTGGTAAATGGGATTAAGCCTACATAGAAACAGTGTCCCCAAAGGGTTTGTTTCTGTGTTCTTAAACTCTGTAAGTTTCTTTACATCTCTGTCTCTCTGAGATACAAATTAATTCAGGGGCAATATTTTTACACTAAGTGATGTGGAAGGCTGGAATGCACTGCCTGTAGTAGTGGTAGAGGCAGAAACATTAGGGAACTTTAAGAGACATTTAGATAGGCTCATTAATGAGAGGAAAATAAAAGGATATGGACATTGTGTGGACAGAAGAGATTAGTTAGTCATTTGATTACCAACTTAATTGGTTCAACTCAACATTGTGGGCCAAGGGGCCTGTTCTAATGCTGTACTGTTCTATGTCCTGTTACTTCTAGAAGGATTTAGAGCGGAGGTGAAAAGTTGGAAGTCATCCAGAACCCAGTACCTAAAATGCTGGTGAAGAAAGAAATCCTGTTCACAATTAACAAGTAGTTGGACATGTATTTGAAGTGTTGTAAACCATTAAGCCATGGACCAAGATCTGAACAACGAGCTTGTCTTTTATTTAGTCTTCAAGAGCAGGACAGGTTGAATACCATTCCTCTAAGCCGTTATTTTTTTCTGATTGCATGGTTTTCTGAAATAACTCTCTCCTTAATGATGTTAACTTTTAAAGTTAAATGGGTCAATACATTGCATAATTAAAGAAATTTCAGAGGAAAGAGATTTAGACTCTATATACTAGTGTCTGACTCTTAGAGTCAGGTCAGGACCTTGTCAGAATCAGAATGGTTTGTTCATCAGTGGGACTGTTGGAACATTGACTGAGTTGATGTATTTAATGTTGCTGTATATTATACAATATAATTTGTAGCAATCATGCAAAAAGTAGAGCAGATAGGGAAAATAATCAATGGGAAACCATGAACCAATTAAAATAACAACTGGAATGAGCATGAAAATACCTTGGAGCTTTTCAGGGAAGCATTTTAGTTAATTCATTCACAGCTTGTGGAGATCACCTTCAAGAGAGCATTCAAACTTCAAAGTTCAAAGTAAACTTATTATCCAAGTACATATACAGTATGTAAACATTGAGATTCATTTTCTTACAGGCACTCAGAGTAAAAATAGAATAGAATTTATGAAAACTATAAGTAACAAAGACTGAAAAACAACCAGCATGCAGAGGACAAATGGTGCAAATAATAAAAATGTTAAAAAAAAGTAATACTGAAAATCTGAGCTTCTGACTTCTTGAAAGAAAGTCTCTAAGTGGTGGAATCAGTTCAGCATTGAGGAGAATTAAGTTATCTTTGCTGATTCAAGAGCTTGATGGGTAATAGGTATTCCTGAACCTGGCTGTGTGGGATGTATGGACCCTGCCCGTGATAACAGTGAGAAGAGATCATGGCCTGGATGTTGGAATCCTTGATGATGGATGATGGTTTATTGTGCAGCATACCATGTAAATGTGCTCAGTGATGGGGAGGCCTTTCCCTGCGATGGCCAGAGCTGTTTCCACCATATTTTGTAGACTTCTCCATTCTTGGGCATTGATGTTTCAATACCAGGCCACATATAACTGCTTCCTGACCTCTTGCAGGCTAACGTACATAGGAAAGTCAACCATAACTGGTTGGACAGTAATCACAGTTAGAGATGGTTAAATAAAATGCCGTATTTTCTTTTCATGAGAAAACTAGTGGGTGAAATGGATTTTTACAAGAGAAAATCTGCAGATGCTGGAAATCTAAGCAACACACACAAAATGCTGGAGGAACTCAGCAGGCCAGGGAGCATCTATGGAAATGAGTATATTCAAAGTTTCAGGCTGAGAACCATCACATTAATCTGATAGTTTCATGGTTCCATTAGGCCTTTGACAAGGTGCCACCCATGAGGCTGCTTAATAAGATAAGAGCCCATGGAATTACAGGAAAGATACTGGCATGGATGGAAGATTGTCTGACTGGCAGGAGGCAAAGAGTGGGAATAACGAAGGCCTTTTCTGGTTGGCTACTGGTGAATTGTTGTGTTTTGCAGGGGTCAGTGTTGGGACTGCTTCTTTTCACGTTATATGTGAATGATTGGATGATGGAATTAATGCTTTTGTGGCCAGGTTTGTGGATGATATGAAGATAAGTAGAGGAGCAAGTACTGTTGAGGAAGCAGGGAATCTGCGTAAGGAATTAAACATATTGGGAGAATGGGAAAAAAATGGCAGAGCGAAGAGTATGGTGAAGGAATAAAGGTGTAGACTATTTTCTAAATGGGGATAAATTTCAAAAATAAGAGGTACAAAGGGACTTGGAAGTCCTTATGCAGGATTCTCTAATGCTAATTTGCAGGTTGAGTTGTTGGTAAGGAAGGAAATTGCAATGTTAGGATTCATTTTGAGAGGACTAGAATTTAAAAGCAAGGATGTAATGCTGACGCTTCATAAGGCATTGGTTAGATCACACATAGGGTATTATGAGCAGTTTTAGACTGCATATCTAAGAAAAGATCTGCTGGCATTGGAGATTGTCCAGAAGAGGTTCATGAGAATGATTCTGAGATTGAAATGGTTGATATGTAAGGAACATTTGATGGCTCTGGTCCTGTACTCACTGGAGTTTAGAAGAATGAGTGGGGGAATCTCATTGAAACCTATTGAATATTGAAAGAAATAGATAGAGTGGACAATCATAAACGTGAGAAAGTCTGCTGATGTTGGAAATCCAAAGCAAAACACACAAAATTCTGGAGGTCAGACAGTATCTATGGAAATGAATAGACACTAATGTTTCGGGCAGAGACCCTTCTTCAGGACCAAGAGGAAAGAGGGATGATGCCAGAATAAAAAGCTGGTTGGGGGTGGTGGTGGAAAGTGGTGAGCCAGAAAGTGATAGGTGAAGTCAGGTGGGTGAGAAAGGTCAAGGGCAAGAAAGGGAAAAATCTAATAGAAGAGGAGAGTGGGCCATAGTAGAAAGGATGGATAAAGGCTGGAGAGGGCAGATATAGGGATGGTTTTTCCAATAGTGTGGGAGTCTAGGACCAGAGGGCACAGCCTCACACGAGAGGGACATCCATTTAGAACAGGAGTGAGCAGGAATTTCTTTAGCTAGAGGATGGTGAATCTGTGGAATTCATTGCTGCAGGTGGCTGTGGAGGCTAAGTCATTGAGTATGTAGAAGTATATTGAGTATGATACAATTCACCCTGCAGTTTGAGCAGGAGAAGCTAAAATCACGTGTATCAGTATTACAGTGCCATAAAGGAAATTGCAGAAGCATGAGAGGGGAGTTGTGCAAAGTTGATTGGAAGAGGACACTAGCAGGAAAGATGGCAGAACAGCAATGGCTGGGGTTACTGGGAGAAATTCAGAAGGTGCAGGAAAGATACATCCCAAAAATGAAGCAAAATTCTAAACTGTGGCTAACAACAGAAGTCAAAGACAGCATAAAAACAAATAAGAGGGCATATAATATTACAAAACTTAGTGGGAAGGTGGATGATTGGGAAGCTTTTAAAAACCAACAGAGGGCAACTATAAAGCCATAAAGAGAGAAAAGCTGAAATGTGAAGGTAAGTTAGCCAAAAATATAAACAAGGATACAAAAACTTTTCAGATGTATAAGGAGTAAAAGAGAGGTGAGAATGAATATCTGACTGCTGGTAAATGGTACTGGAGAGGTGGTAATGGAGGAAAAGAAATGGTACTTAATAAGTATTTTGCATCCATCTTCAGTGTAGAACACATGAGCATGAAACTATAAAGTGTCATGGGGCAGAAGTGAGCATCATTGCTATTATTAAAGAGAAGGTGATTGGGTGGCTGAAAAGTGTGAAGATAGATAACTCATCTGATCTATACCTCATGGACTACACCCCAGAGTTATGACAGACCTAGCTGAGAAGATTGAAGAGACATTAGTAATGATCTTTCAAGAATCATTAGATTCTGGAATGTTTTCTGTTGTGTCTGTGCAACTACATCTCAATTAAATAAAAGCAAGCACGTAGGATATGATTTTAATTAGTGCATTCACATTACAGTAAGAGAGAGAGGGAGAGAGAGAAAGAGAGAGACAGAGTGATCTGTACAAATGTGTAGACAACAGGTCAATTCGGATAGGTAAGCTATTAGTACATACATAATGCTAAGGTGGTGGGGGGGTGTCATTGCTCTAAAAGAAATAGAGCTACACATTGCACTTCTCCCCCTTCAGATTAATCCAATATAAAACTGTATATGTACAAAACATTCAATTTCCCTTTCACAAACCATATCCCAAATAAACATGCTTTCACAATAATGGTCCACAGCTCACTTCACTTTACTAGAGATTCAGTCTTTTGGGTGGCTCGCTATTTCTTTCAGGATAGCCCCTGTGGACCTGTGGAGTGGCATCAGGTTTGGCAAGAAGAGTGTACTGACTGGCTGTATCACAGTCTGGCACAGGAACAGCACCAACCTTGATCACTGGGCACTGCAGAGAGTGGTATGGACAGCCCAACACATCTGTGGACGTGAACTTCCCTCCACTGAGGACATCTATAGCAGTAGATGCAGAAAAAAGCTCTGGAAGATCATCGGGGACACCAGTCACACTAACTAAAAACTGTTTCAGCTGCTTCCGTCTGGCAAATGCTAGCACAGCTTTAAAGCCAAGACCAACAGACTATAAGATATCTTCTTTCTACAAGCTATTAGACTTGTAAGTTCACATTTCCTCACTAGAGTTTAGAATAATGAGAGAGGATGTTATTGAAAGGTCAGGATAAAGCAGATGTGCAGAGGATGTTTCCTATAGTGGAACAAAGGACACTGCTTCAGAAGTGAGGGACATCCACTTAGAACAAAGGAAAAATTTCCTTAACGAGTGGATGGTAAATCTGTACAAATTTTTGCCACAGGTGGCTGTGCAGATCAGGTCATTGAGTATATTTCAGCCAGAGATTGATAGGTTCTTGGTTTATCAAGGCATCAAATGTCATGGAAAAAAGGCAAGAGAAAGAGGTTGAGAGAGATATTAAATCAGTCATGATGGAATGGTGGAGCAGATTTGAACGGCTGGATGGTTTAATTCTGCTCATATGTCTTATGGTCTTATAGCTTAAGAAAGCTTACTAGCATCTCTACTTCCTCAGGAGACTAAACAAATTTTGTGAGTCCGCTTTGACCATCGCCAACATATCAGGCTGTATTAGTGATTGGTAATGGGAACTGCTTCGCAGCACATCAGAAAAGAAAGTCTCTCATCCATGGACTCTGACTACACTTCCCACTGTCTCTGTAAGTGGTTAGCATAATCAATAACCTCACTCAGCCACCGGAATATTCTCTCTGCTCTTCGTCCCATTGGACAGAAGGCAGAAAAGCCTGAAAGCACGTTCTACCAGGCTCAAGCACAATTTCTATCCTGCTAGTATAAAGCCACCGAGGAGACCTGACAGTCTACCTGCTATGGCTTTTCTCCTTTTGACTACCCGCACTGCATTTTCATTGTAATTGTAACATTTTATTCTGCATTTTATTACTGTTTCCGTTTGTACTACCTCAATGCACTGTTGTGATTAAATGATCTGAATAGACAGCAGGCAAAGCAAAGTTTCTCACTCTACCTTGGTATAGGTGACAAAAATAAACCAATTTACCCCCATATTACTTTGCCCTATTAAAGAGGTAAAATCTGTGCAGAGTAAGTGGGTAACAGTCAGGAGAGGGAAGGGCAAGAGTCCGATACTAGAGAGTACCCCTGTTGCTGTCACCCTTAACAATAAGTACTCCTGTTCAAGTACTATTGGGGTCAGATGGCCTACCTGGGGGAAGCAACAGTGCCCGCGCCTCTGGCACAGAGTCTGGCCCTGTAGCTCAAAAGAGCAGGGAAAGGCAGCCGTAATAGGGAACTCTATAGTTACGGGGTCAGACAGGTAATTCTGCGGATGCAGGAAAGAAACATGGATGGTAGTTTGCCTCCCAGGTGCCAGGGTCCGGGATGTTACTGATTGTGTCCATGATATCCTGAAATTGGAAGGTGAACAGCCAGAGGTCGTGGTACATATTGGTACCAACGACATAGGTAGGAAAAAGGATGAGGTCCTGAAAACAGACTACAGGGAGTTAGGAAAGAAGTTGAGAAGCAGGACCTCAAAGGTAGTAATCTCGGGATTACTGTCTGTGCCACGCAACAGTGCATATAGGAATATAGTGAGGTGGAGGATAAATGCGTGGCTGAGGGATTTGTAACAGGCCGCAGGGATTCAGATTTCTGGATCACTGGCACCTCTTTTGGGACAGGCATGACCTGTACAAAAAGGACGGGTTACACTTGAATCCAAGGGGGACCAATATCCTGGCAGGGAGGTTTGCTAATGCTACTGGGGAGAGTTTAAACTAGAATTGCTGGGGGGGGGGTTGGAACTGAACTGAAAAGATGGAGGAAGGGGTGGTTGGCTAATATATAGAGAAAACTTGAAGACAGTGTGAGAGGGAAGATAGGCAGGTGATAGAGAAGGGACGCGCTCAGACCAATGGTTTGAGATGTGTCTATTTTAATGCAAGAAGCATATTGAACAAAGCGAATGAGCTTAGAGTGTGGATCAGTACTTAGAGCTATGGTATTGTGGCCATTACAGAGACCCTTGGATGGCTCAGGGGCAGGAATAGTTACTTAAAGTTCCAAGGCTTTAGATGTTTCAGAAAGGACAGGGAGGGAGGCAAAAGAGGTGGGGGCATGGTACTGCTGATCAGGGATAGTGTCACGGCTGCAGAAAAGGAGGAGGTCATGGAGGGATTGTCTACGGAGTCTCTGTTGGTGGAAGTTAGAAACAGAAAGGGGTCAATAACTCTACTGGGTGTTTTCTTACAGACCACCAAATAGAAACAGGGACATTGAGGAGCAGATAGGGAGACAGATTCCAGAAAGGTATAATAATAACAGAGTTGTCGTGGTGGGAGATTTTAATTTCCCAAATATTGATTGGCATTTCCCTGGAGCGAGGGGTTTAGATGGGGTGGAGTTTGTTATGTGTGCTCAGGAAGGTTTCCTGACACAATATGTAAATAAGACTACAAGAGGAAAGGATGTACTTGATCTGATATTGGGAAATTAACCTGGTCAGGTGTCAGGTCTCTCAGAGGGAGAGCTTTTTAGAGATAGTGATTTCAATTCTATCTCCCTTACCACAGCATTAAGAGGGATAGGAACAGTCAAGTAGGAAAGTGTTTAATTCGATTGGGAAGCATGGCTTATGAGAATCTGTTGAGTGAACTCGGCCTTTTCTCCTTGGAGCAGTAGAGGATGAGAGGTGACCTGACAGAGGTGTATAAGATGATGAGAGACATTGATCATGTGAATATTTAGAGGCTTTTTCCCAGGGCTGAAATGGCTAACATGAGAGGGCACAGTTTTAAGGTGCTTGGAAGTAGATACCGAGGAGATGTCAGGGGATAAATTTTTTACTCAGAGAGTGGTAAGTGCACAGAATGAGCTGCCAGTAATGGTGGTGGAGGCAGATACAATAGGGTCTTTCAAGAAACTCCTGGATAGGTACATGGAAATACAGGGCTATGGGTAACCCTAGGTAATTTCTAAAGTATGTACATGTTCAGCATGGCATTGTGGGCTGAAGGGCCTGCACTGTGCTGTAGATTTTCTATGTCTCTATGTTTCTAAGTACTCGGGGTGCAGTCTTAATAATGCTCTAAACAGTTGCAATAGGACCTCCTTACTGCCATAATCATGCCCTCTCATTATTATGGCCAGAACACTCTGATCCCTTTGACACACTCACCATTCAAAAAATGTTCTTCCAATCTGTTATTTTCACTTCACACTTCTCATTATATTCCACTTGCAATGCTATCAATCAACCACTCATCTTATGAATACCCCTTTAAAAACTTATATTCTCTTCAGTCCTCATAACTGCATCGGATTTAGCATCTCTGTATTTTAATATGTATTTAGTGCTTCACAGAGTCAGAGATACACAAAAGAGAAACTGGCCCTTTGTCCCAATTTGTTCATGGCAACCGAGGTGCCTTTCAAAGCTTTTTCAGAGCCCTCTTATGGAATACCTCCCTTTAAATCTTTCCTATGCATGTACCTGTCGAAATGTCTTATAAATGCTGTAATTGTATTGGCCTCTACTACTTCCACTGGCAGCTTGTTCCATGTACACATCGCCATCTGTATGACAAATTTGGCCCTCAGATCCCCTTTAAATTGTTTCCCACTCATGATAAATGCCTATACCCTAATTTTAGACATCTTTAAGCTATGGAAAAAGACAGCAATTATCTATGATCTCTACAATCTCTATGCTCTTGTGATTTTATAAAACACCACAAGGTCACCCCTTCAGCCTCCTACACCCCAGAAAAAACAGTTCCAGTCTATCCAGTCTCTCCTTGTAACTCAAATCCTCTATTCTCATTAACATCCTTGTGAATCACTTTTGTATCCTCTCTAGCTTAATCACATCCTTTCTACAGTATTGTTGACCAATCATCAACTGGTCTAGATTAGGCAATTCACTGCACAACTCCTAGTTAATCGAAGCTCACACTTTATTGTCTCTGCACAAATGACATGAATACGTTGACCCCAGGCCAACAACTTAAAACGTGAATTCAACTGCTCCCTCTGTACCAATACTCATTCAGACCACTTCTCCAATTTATAACAGTAAAATAGGGGAACTCCTATTGGCTAAATGATTGATCCTTCTTTGCCCAGCCCTGGCATGGAGGTCTTCCTTACGATATCTGGTCTCCAGAGTTCTTGCTGGTTTGCATTTATAGCCCCTCATTCTTATACTCTTTCCTTATCAGTTAAAAGTTACGTTTCAATCGCATTAGCTCCAGGTTATCTGACTGACCTGCGTCAGACTCCCATTGGATGTAGTTCAAGCCAGCATCAATTTATTGCCCTTCTGCAAGTGACAACTTGTAATTAATGTCTCTTTGTTCTGAATCAGCCTGCTACTAGGCTTGAGTTTCTGCTTCCACCAAACTAATTTTGCAGCCAGTTTTCTAACTGACTCTGAATCCCTTATGATCTAACCTTCCAGTCCAGCTTGTCAAATCCTTGACCACCCTGTCACCATCAACATGCTTAGTTAACTCCTCAAAAAACTCAATCAAATTCATGAGACAACATTTCCCACACATAGTTACAGTATGCTGGCTATTCTCAGTCAACCTCAGTCAATCCTTTCCAAATGCATGGAGATCATGTCTCTCAGAATCCCCTTCTGTCACTTTCCCATAACTGAGGTTAGTTTCACTGGCCTGTAGTTTCTTGGCTCGTCCTTGGGGCTCTTCTCAAGTATCGGGGCAGTATTTGTCACCCACCAGCTTTCTGGGTCCTCATCCATAGTTAAGGAAGATATAAAATCTCTGCCAGGGTTTTTGCTATATTTTCCTCTGCTTCTCACAATGTCCTAAGATACTCTAGGGATTTATCTACTTTTATGAACCTCAAGTTCATTAATACCTCCTCTTTCATAAGGCTAATATGTTTCTGGATATCATTGTTCTCTTCTCTGAATTCCTTATCTTCCATAACCTTCTCCATGTGGTGTAGTAGTTTACAAAATGCTATTTCATCATCAGTAACAGGGTTTCAGTTCCCACTGCTGTCTGTGAGGAAGACACACAAAATGTTGGAGGAACTCAGCAGGCCAGGCAGTATCTATGAAAAAAGTGCAATTGGCCCAAAACGTCGATAAACTTTTTCATAGATGCTACCTGGGCTGCTGAGTTCTTCCAGCATTTTGTGTGTGTTGCTCAGAGTTGCAGCGTCTGCAGATTTTCTCTTGTTTGCTGTCTGTGAGGAGTTTGCCCAGTCTCTCAGTGATCATATGGCTTTCCTCTGGGTTCTCTGCTTTCCTCCCAGATTAGTAGGCTTTTGGGCACATTGGTGTAATTGGGCAGCACGGGCTCGACGGACGAGAAGGACCTGTTACCATTCAGTAGCTCACAGCTTTCCCAAGTCCCATGGCTCCATAAATAGAAAAATACACTAATGTTTAAAGGGGTCCATTGTCTCCGTAGTTACACTTTCACTCTTAATACTTTTCAGACTAAATCTGTTCATACTCTACTTTATTTGCCAGGTATACCTTATGTTTCCTTTTTACCATCTAGATTTCCTTCTGTGTATCCCTCCTTCCCTTATACTTCTCAAGTGGTTCACTTAACCCCTGCTCTAAGACATGATGTATGCCCACTTCTTCCTGATCAACATCCCTCATCAAACAGGGCTTTCTAATTTTACCAGCTTTGCCCTTCACTCTAAGAGGAGCCTGTTGACCCTGTACTCTCATTGACAAAGTACTTCATCTGTAATACAGTGTAAGCTTGGAACTGCTTCCCTACAGGTATGTCTTCTTTCTTGGGAAAGTTCTATAATGTTAATGAAGATATTAATAATTAGCACTTTCTCTAATGGGAAAGGCAACAATCCTAATTTGTGGCAAGGGTGAGTAAAATTCGCTATTCATTAAAATTTACTTTATGATGCTTCATTCCCAGTCTGATATTTTGTAAACTATTATTAATTATCTAAAATGTTGTTAGAACTTTAAATAAAAATCAGAAAATGCCGCAAGCTTTTAGCATTTGTAGAAAGAGAAACAGTGAACATTTCATGTGTGGGGTTTTTTATTAGAACTGGAAAAGAGAAAAACATGTACCTTGCACTTTATGTCAACTTGTCAATCTTCAGACCATGCCTCTCAGGGACTGTGCTATATGTGTTGTGTTTTGCACCTTAGCCCCAGAGGAAAGCTGGCGTGTTTAGGTGGTATATATGTGTGTGGTTGAATGACAATAAACTTGACTTGAACTTGAAATTAATAGCTTTCAGTAGTGGTGATGGGCAGAAAGTCTCTGATCAGGTGAGACCCAGTGAGTTAGTTAAGTAACAGATCAAATCAGATTATACTTATTTCTTGGTGTAATGTGTTGTTACCCGGACAAGTACAGATAAAAAATGTTTTAGAGGGACATGCTCAAATGTGGGCAACTCAGACTAGTTTAGCTGTTTCTACTTGAGTTGGGCTAAAGGGCCTGTTTCTGTATTGACCTTATGTTGGAAAGGCTGTAGATCATAGCCAGAAGATTAAACTATACAATAGGGGGAAAAAGTTGAGCCAAAATGATTACGGGCGGAAATAGCCAGTTCAGATACAAACAGTAAGAAAGGGCTAATTATCTAGAGTTGGAAGTTCAATACTGAATCCCAAAGGCTGCAATTACCCTGATGTCAGTCCATGTATATTCTTCAAACATAAGCTGTTACACTCTGTAGATGCTTTCTCACCTGCTGAGAGTTTCAAGCATTTTCTGTTTTTATTTTGTATTGTCAGCATGTGTATATTATTGATTCTTGATTTACTGTAGAAGAAACTTGTTTTAACGCTAGTTGTTTATTAAAGTCAAGGTCATATTTACTGTCATATGCACAGGTGCAATGAAAAACTTACTTGCAACAGCATCATAGGAACATATGGATGCACAACATTCACAAGAAAAACACAAACTAACGTAAATTAGTCACAATATATAGAACAATTCGAACAAAACAAAAACACAGGTCCATGCTGGTGCATGATGATCAAACTGCTGCAAATCTGTTGTGATTAGTATTGTGTGAGTCATTCTGAAAAGCACCAAAGATATTGCTTATTGGGTGGTTTTCTGGCCAATTATGAATTGTTTTTCTTTCTTAGACAAAAACCCCAAGTGTATTAATTCTTCGGTTTTAATCCAGCATTATTCCATCTCCAGGAAGGAGTGAGTGAAGCTTTTCATGGGTTACTGTGAACTATAAAGGAAAAATTCTTCTCAACTACCCTAGTGCTACCTGTAGCCTTGTAGTAACACTTCAGCCTATGAATTAATTGATTTGTCAATTTATTTTAAAGTTCAAAGAACTAGGAACTGATGTCTCTAGGAAGCTGGCACAGAGGAGAAGAGGACTGTAGTCGATCAGCCATATTCATCTAGAATGGCAAGGTAGGCTTGAGGGGCCAAATGATCTACACCTGTTCCTCTTTTATTGCATACTTCTGGGTTAATGATAATGCAAGTATCTGATCATTCATTCAAGCTTCATGCTTGCAATGTTATGAATTAGTGAATTGTGGTTTATGCCCATTAATAAGATCTCACTCATTCACACCATTGCGGGCACCAAGCTCAAATGAGTTATTCAATCCTGCCCGATTTGCCTTGCAGTAGAAGTCTCAGTCTACAGCCCTTAAATAAATTAGGCTGAATTTCATACCCAGATGAAATATCTTGCCTAGAAGTAATAGAGCAAAATTTAGCCATGCCACATTAGGGCCCAGACTGTGTAATAATTCAACCAGATTTCTATGCTTCTGTCCTGTCAGATGATCTCCCCACTCCCAGTACTGGTGCCAAGATATATACCCAGTGTACCTGTGGATGTAATTGTGAAAAGAGTCAAGATTCAGGATTCAAGATTGTTTAATGTCTCTTCCAGTACAGTACACAAGTGTAAGGGGATTGAAATAATTGTAACTTTAGATCCAATACAGCAGAGAAAATAAATGCAAATTATAAAAACACAACAATAACAATAAAAATATATAAACACATAAGGTACAGTTTACAAAGATTGATTGTATATTCATAAAGTGACACTAGGCTGTACATAAGGTGATTAATGGGAAATAGTACAGTGGTGGAGTTAGTGGGTGGAGGTGTTGATCAACTTTACTGTCTGGGGGAAGTAACTGTTTTTGATTCTGGTTGTCCTGGTGTGGATGCTACATAGCCTTCTCTCTGATGGCAGTGAGACTAACAGTCCATGAGCAGGGTGGGTGGGGTTCCTTCATGATAATACTGGCCTATTCTGGCACTTCTCTGTATATATGCCCTTGATGGTGGGTAAGCTGGTGGCAGTGATATGTTGGGCTGTTTTGATGACCTGTTGCAGTGCAACTTCCACACCAAGCAGTGGCGCAGCTTGTTAGGATGCTCTCTACTACATATCTGTAGAATGACGTTAGTGTGAATGTGAGAGGTCCAGCTCACTTCAGCCTCCTCGTAAAATAGAAACTGTGAGGTTACGTGTGAGTAGTGTACGGCAGTGAGCTTAGCACATAGCCTTTGGCACATGAGCATGGGCACCCATGTAGAGGATAATGGGCAGGGAGGAGCAGTTGTGCATCCTGACTATCTGCCATCTGTTGGTTACGAAATCCAACACCCAGTTGCACAGTAGTGTGTATAGACCATGGAGTAGGAGTCTGATCACTAAGGTCTGTGGGGCAATTGTGTTGAATGCCGAACTGAGATCAAAATCAGCGTTCTGACATAAGTATCCTTGTTTTCTAGATTCTCTTTTAAGTAACTGGAAGATTCAATATATGAGACAGTCAGAAAGCTAAAATATTCCAGTTCAACTTCAGACTCATGTTGGTATCAGCATTGGTTTATACTCTCATATATTGGGATGGTAGAATGGAGATACATCTCTACCAAAGGAGGTGTAAGGCACTCCTTCCCTCTGCTAGTCTGCAGGTCATCCTTGGGCAAGGTGTAGCACCTGCTTGGCCTCCTGATCAGGGTCACGTGAAGCCATGGGAGCAGGTGGTGGATAGTCATCTGAGCAGCTGGTGCACATCACAAGTCTTTGTTATGCGATCACTGACGCCAGGCAGACAATCTCTGCAGGCTATTGATAATGGCTGGGGTCACCCATCTTGTGAAGACATTGTCCAGAAGAAGGCGATAGCAAATTGTTATGAGACATTTCCAACCACACCAGCTTCCAGGATTTAGACATTCAAACTTTCCAGAGTACAAATAGCTGATGCCTCCCTTCAGGATGGTTCCACTAATTAGTAATCATGTTTTGAGTGCCAAGAATTGAATACTTAAGGAACACCAGAACTGTGGTTTGGTGCTCAGATGTAAGCCTACTAGTGATATCACTTAGCGTTTGTTTTGTGCTCAGGTCCAGTTGGATATTCAGTCTCAAACTTTGCTCTGGATACCCCAGCATTTGGATCCAAACCATCCTCATCACAGTACGATTGACGCAACATGGAGCCAGTGGAGTATCAGAGCCTGTTGTCAGCTGTGGCCAGCCACAACGAGAAATTTTCAGACAGCCAAGAGATACATGACCTCCAGGTTGCAGTGCACCAACTATTGCAAGAAGGATGCCAAAGTCACTTGGGTGTGGCGGTCGGGCATTCTGCAGTTGGTTGTCAATCAGTTTTCAAAAACCTGCAAGTTCATTGCCTTGGAGTAGCTATGTCTGTGGCAGAGATGGCGGAGACTGTCCTGGACCAGGTCTTCAGGATCCATCGATTCCCTGTGAACATTGTCTCAGATCATGGTCCACAATTCACATCATATTTCTGCAGGGTGTTCTGCAAACTGATTGGGGCAACAGCAAGTCTTTTCTCTGGGTTTCACCAGCAGTCCAATGGCCAGATAGAACAGACCAACCAGGGTTTAGAATAGATAGATAGATAGATAGATAGATACTTTATTCATCCCCATGAGGAAATTCAACATTTTTTTCCAATGTCCCATACACTTATTGTAGCAAAACTAATTATATACAATACTTAACTCAGTAAAAATATGATATGCATCTAAAATCACCCTCTCAAAAAGCATTAATAATAGCTTTTAAAAAGTTCTTAAGTAGTTTATTTAAATACATTGAGTCCTAACCCCGGCACTTTAACATATCTTACTCCTGGCGGTTGAATTGTAAAGCCGAATGGCATTGGGGAGTATTGATCTCTTCATCCTGTCTGAGGAGCATTGCATCGATAGCAACCTGTCGCTGAAACTGTTTCTCTGTCTCTGGATGGTGCTATGTAGAGGATGTTTAGGGTTTTCCATAATTGACTGTAGCCTACTCAGCGCCCTTCGCTCTGCTACCGATGTTATACTCTCCAGTACTTTGCCCACGACCGAGCCCGCCTTCCTTACCAGCTTATTAAGACATGAGGCGTCCCTCTTCTTAATGCTGCCTCCCTAACACGCCACCACAAAGAAGAGGGCGCTCTCCACAACTGACCTATAGAACATCTTCAGCATCTCACTATAAACATTGAATGACGCCAACCTTCTAAGGAAGTACAGTCGACTCTGTGCCTTCCTGCACAAGGCATCTGTGTTGGCAGTCCAGTCTAGCTTCTCGTCTAACTGTACTCCCAGATACTTGTAGGTCTTAACCTGCTCCACACATTCTCCATTAATGATCACTGGCTCCATATGAGGCCTAGATCTCCTAAAGTCCACCACCATCTCCTTGGTCTTGGTGATATTGAGACGCAGGTAGTTTGAGTTGCACCATATCACAAAGTCCTGTATCAGTTTCCTATACTCTTCCTCCTGTCCATTCCTGACACACCCCACTATGGCCGTGTCATCAGCGAACTTCTGCACATGGCAGGACTCCGAGTTATATTGGAAGTCTGATGTGTACAGGGTGAACAGGACCGGAGAGAGCACGGTCCCATGCGGCGCTCCTGTGCTGCTGACCACCATGTCAGACCTACAGTCTCCTTAAGTCACCTTAAGATGCTTGATCTCGGAAGGACCGGAGGAGTGGTGTGACCATTTGATGTGGGCAGAGTTCACTCACAACACATTACAAGATTCAATGCATGGGATGTCACCATTCGAGTGCCAGTTTGGTTATCCTCCATGCCTTTTTCTGGAACAAGAGGCCGAAGTTGGGGTCCTGCAGCTGAAGCTGTCATCCAATGCTGCAAGCAAAGATAGATTAGGGCAAGAGAAATTTTGCTTAGCTCTACCCAGAAAGCAGAGACCAAGACAAACTGAAAGAGAAGTCAAGGACATGCTTTACAACAGGTCTGGCTGTCCAGTCATGATTTTCCTCTCCGAGTAGAATCGAGAAAGTTGGCACCCAAGTTCACTGGACCCTTTAAAATCTTGAAGAAAGTAAACTCAGTGGCTTACATCTTGAAACTCCCCAAGAGCCTAAAGATGAATCCTATTTTCCATATTTCTGAATTAAAACATGTCCGCACCAGCTCCTTAGCCCTGCCACAACCCAGGTTTCTTGAAGGAGAACAGGTCTTCACGGTGAAAAGACTTTTGAGCTCCCATACTATCCGGGAGGTTCGGCATTACATTGAGGATTGGGAAGTATTTGAACATGAGGGGAGGTGCCCGGTCCCGAAAGAGACATCTTGGATCCAGCTCTCATCCATGATTACATCATCACCTCCCCCAGCAGCCAAGGCCTTCAGGAGTTGGCCATAGGGGAGCGTGTCGTGTTACAAGACGTCTCAGACTGCGGCAGTTTACGGGATTTCAGAATGCTCAAACTCCCTGGAGTACGGATAGCTGACGCAGCTCTCTTAGGCGTTCAAGACAGTCTCACTAATTGGTAATCATGTTTCAAGCCCCAAGAATTGAGTATTTAGGGAACACCAGAACTGTGGTTTGGTACTCAATCGTAAGCCTACTAGTGATATCACTTAGCGTTTGTTTTGTGCTCAGATCAGTTAGATATCGAGACTCAGACCTTGCTTCAGATACCCCAGCATCTGGATTCAAACCATCCTTGTCAAGGACTCTCATCACACAAATCTCTTCTGTAGAAAAATTTGACAAGAACAATCATGGTCGTGAGACTATGATCGTCCACGTCATGCAATATGGCACATAGTAAATGAAAATTCCTCTCATATGTCGTGAGATACAGTGAAAAGTATTTTATTTATTTATTGGGATACTGCGTGAAATAGGCCCTTCCAGCACTTCGAGTGCATGCTCAGCAATTCCCCGATTCAACCCTAGCCTCATCATGGGACAGTTTACAATGACCAACTCACCTACCATCAGGGAGACATCAGGAGTAAGTTTTTTACACAGAGGGTTGTGAGTGCCTGGAATGACTTGCCAAGGATGGTGGTGGAGGCTAAAACATTAGGGTTATTTAAGAGCCTCTTGGACAGGCACATGGATGAAAGAAAAATGGAGGGTTATGGGGTCGTGTGGGTTTAGTACTTTTTTTAAAGGATTATATGGGTCGGCACAACATGAAGGGCCTGTACTGTGCTGTAGTGTTCTATGGTTCTATGGTTCTATCTTTGGACTGTGGGAGGAAACCCACACGATCACAGGAAGATCGTAAAAACTCTTTACTGGCAGCGGCAGTAATTGAACCTGAGTCACTTGCACTATAAAGCGTTGTGTACCATTACAGTACCATGCCACCCAATCAGAATACAGCATAGATAAGTGCATCAATGTGGAACGTGGTGTTGTAGCCATAAGGAAAGTGAAGTGTAAATGAAATCTGGAATTCATCTTTATTGTATGAGAGGGTCATTCACGAATGTGATAAGTGTGGAACAGAAGCTGTCCTTGAGTCTGGTGGTATGTGCTTTCAAGATTTTGTCCAGTCACATTTTTGAAACAAGAAGTTCTCAATCATCTCTACCTCAGTAGCATTGCAGTAGTAATTCCATCTCCATTGACCAGGCGAGGAGAAAAGAATGAAAGGTTGTGGTGGGAATGGTACCCGAGGCAGCAGGAGTGTAGATGGAGTGATTAGAGAGGAATGTGATAGACTGGAATGTGTTCATCCCACTCTAACTTCTTGCTGTCACGAGTAACGCAATTGTAAACCAAGTTGTGATCCATCTGGATAGGATGCCTTCTGTTGGTCAAGGTTGACCATGGATGTTGCATCCTAGCTGTCTACATATAAGCAAGCTAGGGCAATACTTTATGGAGAACAAGTTGTTGCCCGTGCAGCAGGGTCCCGCTCTCCATGCAGCTCATGAATCCAAAGGATATAGTTTGAAACCAGCAGGAGTTGCCAGACTACATTGAACTCAAGAGGACTGCCTCAGCATCTCCAGCTATTGATTTATCCTTCCATGTGAGTGATATAGCCACAGCGCTGCAGTGGTTTGAGATCAAAGTTTTCCTTCTCCTAGCTCAGCTGCCAACTACGGCTGGCAGGCCCCATCTGCCCAGAGCGACTGGTTTTAAGGCACCGGTAAACCCACCTTTCCCCCTTCCTCTGTCAGTAGAAATGGTTCCACTGGACTTAGTAGATAAACTACATGTGAAGGCCAGGAGCTGGACTTGGTTATCAGAGGGAGGCTATTTGAGATGCACACCATTGGGATCACTTAATAGATAGTGGGAGCTTATCCCCACGACCACTCTCAGCTATAATAACCTTAAGGAAACTTTCTATTGTGTATTGACAACAACTGGTGAGTGTCACTGGGGACATGTTGAATTTTGTTAACCTTCTGAGTATGTTTACAAGTACCATCAATGTATCTAGACCAGGATGCATTTTTGGGTCAAGAAGTTCTCAATCATCTCCACTTCAGTTACATTGTAGTAGTAATTCCATCTCTAATGACCACAAAAGCAACACTAGAAAATAAGAAAAGCCATGTAAACCTGCCTTACCTCTTACTAGAATGCCCCACCAAAGGAGTGATTTTCTTCATTTCGTTAGGTGAATTTACAATAGTTCTTCCATCCTACACATTCTCATGAGCATAACTCACTCAGAAAAGCAATGAAATAAGATCCATAAAAAGCAAAGGACAAATTTAACATGAATTGACCGCAATCAGCAACACACATCACTTCCGCTTGTGTTCCCTTCACCATGGCAACCATAGCTAAAGGCTACCATCACACAAATGACACGCAGACTAAGGGAAAATCAGAACATGAATAAAGTGAATAGAGCACTACAACAAAGAAACAAGATTCTGGCTTATTTAGTCCATGCCAAAATGTTATTCTGCCTAGGTCCATTAATCTGGACCAGCATCTTTGCTATCCATACCCCTCCCATCCATTTGTTGTTGTTGAGAACTGTTGAGTTGCCACTCAACTCATGGTGACACTATAGATAGTGCAGTTGTCCATTGGGATTTTGTGGCAAGATATGGAAGTAGAGTACCAGGCCTTTCTTCGGTACAGATACCGCTGGGACCCAGCTGGATTCGTACTCAGGACCCTCTGCCTCAAAGTCCTGTGTTGATGCCACTACACCATCTGCCAGCCCATCCATATACCTATCCACCTATCCAAATTTCTCTTAGAAGTTGACATTGAACTGGAATCCAGCATTTCTTCCAGCAGCTCGTTCTACACTCTCACCATCCTCTAAGTGAAGAACACTACCCTCACATTCCGTATAACATAGTACAGAAGAGGAACAGGTCCCTAGGCCCACAGTGTTGTATCAAGTCAATTAAATTCATGATCAAATACCCAAATAAGCTAATCCCATCTGTCTACACAATGTCCATATCCTTCCATTTCCCTCACATTCATGTGCCTATCTAAACATCTCTAAAAAGTCCCTAATGTATCTGCTTTTGCCACGACCGCAGGCAGTGTATTCCAACCAGTCTCTGTGTAAAAAAACATGCCCCTCACATTTCATTTGAACTTACTCTGTCATCTTAAACGCATGCCCTCTAGTATTAGGTATTTCAGCCCTAGAAGAAAGATATTATCTGTCTGCTTTCACCCTTTCACCCTTAACCTATGGCCTTTAGTTCTAGTCTCACCCAACTTCAGAGGAAAAAACCTGCTTGCATTTACCCTACCTATACCCCTCAAAATTTTGTATCGTGACCCCTCGTTCTCCTACGTTCCAAAGAATAAAGTCCTAACCTATTCAACCTTTCCCTCTATTTCAGTTCCCCAAGTCCTAGCAAAATCAATGTAAATTCTCAATCATTCTGATATTTTTCCTCTGGTAGGTAACTGCTATTTTGTGGACTGGCTATGCGGCCTGTAGTTAACGATCGACACAGCACTAAATTGAAATGAACTAAACTGAATATTTCTAGACTGTTTCAATGACTCTGCACTCTGATATTTAATATTTTGCATTTTTTACTCATCTTTGCCATTTATGTGATTTCCTTTTTTTGCACGTTGGGCATTTGATGTTATCGTTGAACAGATTCTATGTTGTTTCTCTGTTTTGTGGCTGTGGGAAGATGAATATCAGGATTGTCTTCTGCATACAAACTTTGTTAATAAATGTAGTTTGAATCCTTGAATCTTTGATGAGAATTGAATACAATATTCCAACTTATGCAACTTCAACATAATATCCCAACTCCTGTACTCAATACTTAGACTGATGAAAGTTCTTCTTTCTTGCAGTTACAACAGCACCAGGACGGAAGTCTGAAACACAAAAATGACAGCTTCAAGGTATCAAGAATTACAGAGTTAAAATAAATTTAGAACCACCATTGAGCTCTTTAATTTCCTGCTTCACATGACACAGTTCTCCATTCTGTGCCCTCAACACACTCTTTATGCAAGAGATTAATAATAAAAGAATTCCTTGCCTTTTATTAAATGTTGTAGAAATATGGTAATAGAAAATTACATACCCGAATGAATGTGTTTTTTTTTTTACTTCCTCACACATTATTGGGCCATTGTGTTCTACAAGCTATATTCTAATTTACTCATTGCTCCAGCCTGATTTAACAGTGATCTAGTCATGCACTTTGCCTCAGTAAACAATGAAGTTTAATCAAGTAAATATGCTTGAGTTCATATATTACTGTGAATAAGTTGAAAGGCAATGAGAAGCTCTCAATGTTCCCCTGGTGTTATAAATTTAGAAGGCAATGGTTTGGGAAGTTGATAAATAGGTGCTCGGAGACATGACACAATAATTGAACCAGCAAGAGAAACAGTCAATTGGCATCGATTTCTCAAACTTCTGGTAATTGCCCCATCTCTTCTCTCCATCACCATTCCCCATTCATGTTTCTCCCTCTCTTATCTCTTTACCTGCCTAATGCATCCCTCTGGTACTCCTCCCCCTTGCCTTTCTTTCATGGTCTCCTGTCTACTCCTGTCAGCTTCCCCCTTCTCCAGCCCTTTATCTCTTTCACTAATCAGCTTCCCAACTCTTTACCTCACCCCCTCCCCCTCTCCTAGATTCACCTATCACCGATCAGCTTGTACTTCTTCTTTCCCTCTCCCACATTCTCACTCTGACTCCTCCTCTTCCTTTCCAGTCCTAATGAAGGGTCTCAGTCCAAAATGATGACTGTTTATTCTTTTCCATAGATGCTTCCTGACCTGCTGAGTTCCTCCAGCGTGTGTGTTGCTGGAGTGACAGTGCGTGACAGTGACAGTGTTCCTCCAGCGACAGTGTGTGTTACTTAAAATAAGAGAATTATATTTCAGGAGATAGTTACCTTTGTATGTTTGGATGCCCAAAATACTCTCCTACCAATGTTGGTATCCCATTGTAATAGAGTCTGTGGTAGACATAATTCAGAATAATATTGTCTCTTGTTATTACAGATTGTTCTTGTTGCAATATTACAGATTGCCAGGTGTGATGTTGTGGCCATTACTGAATCGTGGCTAAAGGATGGTTGTAGTTGGGAACTGGATGTCCAAGGTTACATGTTATATTGGAGAGTTAGGAAGGCAGGCAGAGGGGGTGGTGTAGCTCTACTGGTAAAGAATCAGTCAAAAGATGTGACATAGGATCAGAAGATGTTGAATGTTGATGTTGAATCCTTGCAGGTTGATTGAAGAAAAGGGAATGTTAGGGTAGTCATGGGAGATTTTAACATGCAGGTTGATTAGGAAAATCAGGTTGGTAATGGATCTTGAGAGTGAGTTTGTTGAATGCCTAAGAGATAAGCTTTTTAGAGCAGTTTGTTGTTGAGCCTATTAGGGGATCTACTAAACTGGATTGGGTGTTATACAATGAACCGCAGGTGATTAGGGAGTTTAAGGTAAAAGAACCCTTAGGAACCAGTAATCACAATATGATTATAATCAACCTGAAATTTGATAGGGAAAGAGTAAATTCTGATGTAGCAGTATTTCAGTGGAGTAAGGGAAATTACAGTGGTATGAGAGAGGAGTTGGCCAAAGTAAATTGGAAGGAGCTGCTGGCAGGGATGACAGCAGAGTAGCAATGGCGAGTGTTTCTCTGAGAAAAATGAGGAAATTGTAGGACATGAGTATTCCAAAAGTGAAAACATAATCAATTGGTAAAATAGACCAACCTTGGTTGACAAGGGAAGTAAAAGCAAAAGAAAGGGCATACAACAAAGCAAAAATTAGTGGGAAGATAGAGGATTGAGAAGGTTTTAAAAACCTACAGAGAGCAACTAAAAAACTAATTAGAAGGAAAAAGATGAAGTATAAAATGCAAGCTAGCATATAATATCACAGTGGATAGTAAAAGTTTTTTCAATTATGTTAAAAATAAAAGAGAAATGAGAGTGGATATAGAACCGCTAGAAAATGAGGCATGAAAAATAATAATGGGGGACAAGGAGATGGCTCATGAACTAAATGAGTGTTTTGTGTCAGTCTTCACTGTGGAAGACACCAGCAGTATATCCGATGATGTAGTGTGTGAAGGAAGAGAAGTGGGTGCAGTTACTGGTACAAGAGTGAAGGTGCTCAAAAAGCTGAAAAACCTAAAAGTACATAAGTCAGCCAAACAAGTGGAACTGCACCCTAGGGTTCTGAAAGAGGTAGTGTTAGAAATTGTGGTGGCATTAGAATTGATCGTTCAAAAATCATTGGACTCTGGCATGGTGCCTGAAGACTGGAAGATTGCAAATGTTACTCCACCCTTTAAGAAAGGAGGAAGGCAGCAGAAAAGAAATTATAGACCAGTTAGCCTGACCTCAGAGGTTGAGAAGACATTGGAGACAATTGTTAAGGATGAGGTGATAGAATACTTGGTGACACAGGACAAGATCGTACAAAGTCAGCATGGTTTCTTTCAGGGAAAATCTTGCCTTATGAACCTGTTGGAATTCTTTGAGGAATTGATGTTGTATATTTGGACTTTCAGAAGGCCTTTGACAAGGTGCCACACATGAGGCTGTTTACCAACATAAGAGCCCATGAAATTATAGGAAGATTACTAACATAGTTAGAGCATTGGCTGATTGGTAGGAGGCAGTGAATGGGAATAAAAGGATCCTTTTCTGGTTGGCTGCCAGTGACTAGTGGTGTTCCGCAGGGGTTGGTGATGGGACCACATTTTTATGCTATATATAAATGATTTAGATGATGGAACAGATAGCTTTGTTGCCAAGTTTACAGATGATACAAAGACTGGTAGAGGAACAGGTAGTCTTGAGGAAACAGGTAGGATGCAGAAGGACTTAGATAGATTAGGATAATGGGTAAGAAAGTCAAAAATGAAATACAATGTTGGAAAATGCATAGTCATGCACTTTGGAAGTAGAAATAAATATGTGGACTATTTTCTCAATGGGTAGAAAATCCAGGAATCTGAGATGCAGAGGAAAATGGGAGCCTTGTGCAGAACACTCTGAAGGTTAACTTGCAGGCTGAGTCAGTGGTGAAGAAGGCAAATGTCATGTTAGCATTCATTTCAAGAGGTCCAGAATACAAGAGCAGAAGTGTGATGCTGAGGCTTTATAAAGCACTGGTGAGGCTTCAGCTTGAGTATTGTGAACAGTTTTGGGCTCCTCACCTTAGAAAAGATGTGCTGGCATTGCAAAGGGTCCAGTGGAGGTTCACAAGGATGATTCCAGGAATTAAAGTGTTTTCATACGAGGAATGTTTGATGGCTCTGGATCTGTACTCACTGGAATTCAGAAGGATAAGAGGGGATCTCATTGAAACGTTTCGAATGTTGAAAGGCCCAGACAGAGTAGATGTGGAAAAGTTGTTTTCCATGGTGGCAGAGTCTCGTACAAGAGGGCACAGCCTCAAGATTTAGGGGCACCCTTTCAAACAGAGAAGCAGAGAAATTTCTTTAGCCAAGCGGTGGTGTATTTGTGGAATTTGTTGCCACATGCAGCTGTGGAGGCCAGGTCATTGGGCATACTTAAGGCAGAGATTGATAGGTTCTTGATTAAACATGGCATCGGTTACGGGGAGAAGACCATAAAGTGGGGTTGAGGAGGAGATAGAAAAGAAAAGATCAGCCATGATTGAATGACGGAGCAGACTCTATGGGCCAGATGGCTTAATTATGCTCCTATGTCTTATGGTCTTATGGTTATCCTGGAACAGCTGGGTAAGTTCTCTCCTTGTAATTGAAAGCCTATGGAGAGATATATTAGTAGTTGTCTATTATGGGTGGCTAAATTCAAAATTGGCCCTATTCCAAATGGCTTATTCACAGTTGAAATTGTCAACAATGCTTTTGTCACATCTGCCTCTGATATTCCAAAGATTCAAATAGTCAAAGTATATTTAGAAACATAAAAACATAGAAAACTTACATCGGCCCACAAAGCTGTGCCAAACATGTCCTTACCTTAGAAATACCTGGGGTTACCCATAGCCCTCTATTTTTCAGAGCTCCATGTACCTGTCCGGGAGTCTCTTAAAATACCCTGTTGTATCCGCCTCCACCACAGTCGCCAGCAGCCCATTCCATGCACTCACCACTCTCTGCATAAAAAAACTTACCCTGGATATCTCTTCTGTACCTACTTCCAAGCACCTTAAAACTGTGCTCTCTAGCGCTAGCCATGTCAGCCCTGGGAAGAAGCTTCTGACTGCCCACACGATTAATGTATACTGTGATCGCTGGTTCCTAAGGGTTCTTTTAACTTAAGCAAAGTATGCATGCGGTACTCAGACCTGAGATCTGTCTTCCCACAACACCAAACAAAGAAAAACCATGGAACCTATTTAAAGAAAAACATCAAACTCCCAACGTGCAAATCGCGTTAACATCAAAAAAGTGAAAAACACAGAATACAACACATCAAATCACAGAGACATTGAAAGAGTCCAGACTTATTCAGTTCAGCTTAGTTCAGTTCCTTGCTATCTACAGGCTGCAGCGCTAGTCCACCCCAATCAAAACTTCGCAAAGCAGCAAGAAAAAAGGAACAAATTGAAACCAGAAACACATCATAATGTGAAATACAGAGTCCAATCCACAACCCTCGTCAATTAAACTTTGCCTAAGAAAGACCCATGGACTTCAGCACCATCTTCCAGCAGCATTGAGTGAGAGGGACAGGGAGACTGTTCACTGACAAGTAGCTGGCACTGAATACCCACCCATCTTCCACTCTCACTTCGATTCTTTCAATCTTCCTGATGCAGGGTTTCAACGCAAAGTGCTAACAGTTTCTTTTCTCCACAGATCTTGTTGGACCCATTGTTCCATCATGTTTGGCACCATAAGTTTTTTTGAATGGTCAATGAAGACATGAGGACATGAGCACTACTTTGGTTTTTTGCACTATTGAATTTTTGTAATTTATAGTAATGTTTATGTCTTTGCATTGCACTGCTGCCATAAAACAACACATTTCATGATATACAAGTCAATAAATCTGATTCTGACTCTAAAGTTCCTTCAGCAGCTTATTTGTTACTCAAGATGCCAGGATCTGCAGTTCCTTATGTCCATTCACAAACAAGAGAAAATCTACAGATGCTGGAAATCCAAACAACACACAGAAAATGCTGCAGGAACTCTGCAGGCCAGGCAGCATCTATGGAAAAGAGTACAGGCGATGTTTTGGGCTGAAACCCTTTGGCTGAAGGGTCTTGGCTCAGAACGTTGACTGTACTCTTTTCCATAGATGCGGCCTGGCCTGCTGAGTTCCTGCAGCATTTTGTGTGTGTTCCTGTGTCCCTGTACCTTAGCCTTCCAACACTGAGCTCACACAAAACTCTGCTGCTTATGTCCGAACTTATTCTATTTCCCATCCAATATCTGTGCTTGTTGAACGACTTATCCTACTGCTTATGCATTGTTTCAGTTTCAAAACTCTTACCCTTCTTTCAAGTCCTTCTTGATTCCATCTCTCACCAACTCTGTAATCTCTTCCAACCTGACTATTATTTGACATATCTATGCCATTTCAGTTTCAACCTCTTGAGCATCCTTAACTTTAATCGTCCATCTGTTTAGATGGACAGTTTCCCTCTTATCCATTCTCTTCTCTTCACCTGAAACACCGAGTGCTCCCTGCTCCCTTCCCCTTCCCCTTTCCCAACCATGATTCCCCTCTCCCTGTCCCTTTCCTACTCTCAGACCACAATAGAGACCCAGATCAGAATTACACACATACCATCATTCACATTGTCAGTAAATTTGTTCCTTGTTTGTTTTTGCAGCAGCAGTACAGCACAATACATAAAATTACTACAGTACTGTGGAAATGTCTTCGGCACCCTAGGCATTTATATATTGTACCTAAGACTTTTGCACAGTGTTGTACGGCTCGGATGCTTGAGCTGTCTGTCAGTTGTGTACAATAGACTCTCCTCTTATATTTGTTAAATAACTGGTTTCATTTGCATGGAATACATACAATAAATTGTTAATATTATTTATATTAGCTATTAATATTACTGATATTCCATTTTGCATTCTGGCACCACTCTTACCTCTTCTCTTCTCACCTGCCCATCACTTCCCTCTAATGCCACTCCTTCCTTTTCTCCCATGGTCCATTCTCCACTCCTAGTAGATTCCTTCTTCATCAGCCTTTTCCACATATCACCTCCCATATTCTCACTTCATTCCACCTCCCCCTCCAGCCACCATCCCCAAAACATAGTTTCACCTGTCACCTGCCAGCCTGTACACCTTCCACTCCTCCACTTCCTTATTCTGACTCCTCACCCTTCCTTTAAATTCTTGATGAAGAGTCTCATCCCAGAACATTGATTGTTTAATCCTGTTCATAGAAGCTAACTGATCTGCTGAATTAGTCCAGTATTTTGTGTGTGTTGTTCTTAATATTAATGATATGTTATAAATTGGAAAGAACTGGGAAATTGCATCAGAATGGATTTTCCCTTTGCCATGTGAGTTGATTGCCTGAGATATTTGGTGTTTCTCTCCCAACTGGAGATATAGAATAAACCTTTGATACTTGAAATTGAACTGAGACTTGATTCTTTGACAGCTTATCTCTACTAGCAGTCCTTAAATTTATCGTAATTGGCCATACGAGCATAAGACACAGGAGCAGAGTCAGTCCAATGGGCTTGCTTCACTTTTCCTTATGGCTGACTTATCTCTCTCAACCCCATTCTCCTGCCTTTTCCCCATCACATTTGATGTCCTTACTAATAAAGAACCTATGAACATCCACTTTAAATATATCCAATTACTTGGCCTCCACAGCAATGAATTCCACAGATTCACCACACTCTGACTAAATCAATTCCTCCTCTTCTCTTTCCTCCTCTGGTCCTAAGCTCTCCCATCATGGGAAACTTCCTTTCCATGTCCATTCTATCTGTGAGGCCCTCCGATAGTCAGGGTCAACCATGGATATTGCGCTGTAGCTGCTTACATTATATGTAACTCAGTGGAATACAATATGGAGAGCAAGCTGTTGCTCATGGAGCAGACACCCCCTCTCCACGCAGCTGATGAATCCAAAGGAATGGAAGAGTCCAATACAGCTTGGCTCCAGCAGCATTGGAGGAGTTGCCAGTCACCATTGAACTCAACTTAGGACTTCCTTAGGGACTCCAGCTCACATTTTTCACTGGGATTTACTCCTGAAGCCTTCCCTATGGGTGGGTATAGCCGCAAGCCTGCGGAAGTTTGAGATCAAAGTTTTCCTTCTCCTTGCCCTGCTGCCAGCTAAGGCTGATGAGTCCCATCTGCCTGAAGTAACTGGTTTTGAAGTGCCAGTAACCTGCCTTTGCCTCTTCTCCTGTAAGTAGAAGCAGTTCCACAAGGCTTAGTAGCAAGCCACATGTGAAGGTCAGGAGCTGGACTTGGTGGTCTGAGGTTAGTTGAGACACACACCATTGGGAGCTTCACAATAGGTAGTGGGAGACAAGAACAATCTTACTGTAAATTCTTTCTTGTCTGGGATCAACACTTGATCTGTAGCACCAATTCATTGATGATCAACCACTTCTGATGCCATACTGTGTTTGTTATTGAGGGATAGTGCAGAGTACACCAGGATGCCAGCAGACAAAATACTCAAATGAACTTTATTGATAACACTACTTGTACAATATGTAAACTCCTCACATGTGGGAATGGCTAACTGAGAGGTATAGGAACACCACAATTAACTACCACTACAGTTTATCCCCACTACTTCACCCCGGTTACAACAACCTTACAGAACCTCCTCTTTTATCTCGGCCTTTCTATGTTCAAATAGATTTGCTGTACTTGCTTCCATCATAAACTTCATGAGCACCAGCGCCCTTACGATAGCAAGCTTGCTAATATTTTACCTTGCATTAGTAAGAAAGAAATTACAGCATTGTTGCAGAGCAGAAGCATCTTAGTGAAAAAAAAATCTAATTAGGTTTTGTTTGCTCAGTATGAAGTAAGATGACAAAATATTAATTCACCAGCAGAATAAACATTGGATTTGCCACAACACAGCAGCTAACTCTTGGAAGCGAGCTGCCAGGACCAACAAATTCTACGTAACCAGTAATGAATGTAATATTCAACACTGCAAACATTTCCACTTATTAACTTAGAAAATGTATTAAGTAGCAATTCATGAAAAATGCATGCCTGCAATTTGCTGTGCAGTCGTTTAAGAAAAAACAAATCTTTTGTTAACTAGTTCCCAATTAACCTCATCTGTGCTCAGATTATTTAGAGACAGATCATGCATGTTTATTCATAATGAACAATTTGCACAATATATTGAGATCAATGCATCTTTGTGATTTACATAGCGTGCATTTTTAGGGAAGAATGATGGTTATTAATACCCAGGCTGCACGACCAAGCACTGGGTATAATGAGACCAGGTGGTATGAGGTATTTGTCCTAAGGACACAAAAGAACAAAGAGCTGTGGCAACAGACCACATTGAAAATGCACATTTGTTTCAGCAGGACTGAGTTCCTTGTCTACAGTATCACAGAGTGATAGAATCATCAGGCCCTTCAGCGCTGAGCTGAACCTGACCACTTACCGCCCACTCAGGCTGAAAGGAAAACATAAGAGACAGCAAAGACTGGAATCTGGAGCGAAAGTGCAAACTGTCGGAGGGACCCATTGGGTCACGCTGCATCCATAGACAGAAATGGACAGTCAATGTTTCAGGTCAAAACCCTTCATCCGGACTACAGCTGGACTCATTTACACAAATCCTGCTTTAGTTCTTCGAGTTTCACTGAGAATAGCCAGCTGTGGCCTCCTCATGGATCAAACCTGTCTCTTGCATTATTGCCTTCTCCATGCGATGCCTAAATCACACACAGACCGGAGATCAGATGTGGCAGGACTCACGAGTGCTCTGAGCTGAGAGGCCAGACATTAATCTCTTTTCTCTTACTACAGATGTGGTATTTACAGCATTTTTCTGTTTGTAAATGAGCAGTCCCAGGTTCTGATCCAGAAGATAAGGATAGAGATGAGCAGAGGGACACATGTATCTAGTAAATAGAACTATACAGCACAGGAATAGATCCTTCAGCCCATCATATCTAATGCAAACCATGATCCCAATTTAAACTAACCCCATCTGCCAGCAAGAGGTTTGTATCCTTGTCAGTTCATGTACTTACTTATCTCAATGTCTCTTAAAAATTATCTTCATATCTGCTTGCATCGCTTCTCCTGGCAGCCCGGACAAGGCAGCTATGTCCCTTGTGGTGAACTACATATACCTGTCTGGACACGCACCCTCCCCTGCTGACTGCTCCTGTGGCTCCTCCCACAGACCCCAGTATAAAGGCGATTGGAGACACTGCTCCTTCCTCAGCCTCCAGGATGTTGTGTGGTGGTCACTTGCTGCTGACGGTGCTTTCTTCCAGCCAATAAAAGCCTACCTTAACTCACGTCTCCGAGAGTTATTGATGGTGCATCAGTCCCTTGTGGAAAATATTCCTCACACGTCTCTTTTAAACTTGCCCTCCCCCCCACCTTAAATGTGTGGAATTCCCATCCCAGGTCAAAATCAAAATTGCTCACTGGTAAACTTCTGCGCTCTCTCCAAAGCCACCACATCCTTACTTTAGTATGGCAACCAGAACTGCCCACCATGTTTTCATGCAGCACGTCCCTGTTAGGAGGTGGCGTAGAGATACGACTCCATCAAAGGATGTGTAAGGTGCTCCTTCCCTTCACTAGCCTGCATTTTACCCCATGGGCAGGGGGTATCACCTGCTTAGCCCCCTGATTAGGGTCAAGTGAAACCATGGGAGCAGGTGGTGGGTGGTCGAATGAGCAGCTGGTGCATATCACAAGACTTGGTTATGTGACCACTGATGCCAGGCAGACAATCTCTGAGGAGTATTGATTAGGGCTGGGGTCACATGTCTTGTAATGACACTGCCCAGAAGAAGGCAATGGCAAACTACTTCAGTATAAAATTTGGCAAGAACAATCACGCTCATGGAAAGACTGTGATTACCTTCGTCAGATGACATAAAAGAATATCCCTGATGACACTTACCAATTTTACCAGGTGTATCATAGCAAGCATAGAAACCGCTGCCCTGTCAAGGCTTGTAAGAAATTGGAGAGAGTTGTGGACAGAGCTCTGCCTATCATGAAAACCCGTTTCCCCTCTGTGCACTCTGTCTACCCTTCCCATTCCTTCTGAAAAGCTTCCAACATAATCAAAGACCCTCCCCACCCCATTCATTCTCTCTTTTCCCCTTTCCATCAGGCAGATGATGCAGAAGCCTGAGAACCTGCATCACCAGGCTGGAGGACAGCTTCCATCCTATTACTGTAACAGGATTAAACCGACCTTTTGTGCAATAAAGCTGAATTCATGATCTCTCATAGAAACATAGAAAACCTACAGCACAATACAGGCCCATTGGCCCACAAAGCTGTGCCAAACATGTCCTTACCTTAGAACTACCTAGGCTTACCCACAGCCCTCTATTTTTCTAAGCTCCATGCAGCCATCCTGGAGTCTCTTAAAAGAACCTCTTGCCTCTACCTACACCACCCCCACTAGCAGCCCATTCCATGCACTCACCATAATCTGCGTCAAAAAACTTACCCCTTACATCTCCTCTGTATCTACTTCCAAGCACCTAAAAACTATCCCCTCTTGTGCTAGCCATTTCAGCCCTGGGAAAAAGCCTCTGACTATCCACATGATCCATGCCTCTTATTATCTTGTACACCTCGATCAGGTCACATCTTCCTTTGCTTCAAGGAGAAAAGGCCAAATTTACTCAACCTATTCTCTTAAGGCATGCTCTCCAATCCAAGTAACATCCTCGTAAATCTCCTCTGTACCATTTCTATGGTTTCTACATCCTTCCTGTAGTGACATGACCAGAATTGAGCACAGTACTCCAAGTGGGGTCTGACCAGGGTCCTATATAGCTGCAACATTACCTCTTGGCTCTTAAGCTCAATCCCATGATTGATGAAGGCCAATGCACCGTATGTCTTCTTAACCACGGAGTCAATGTGCGTAGCAGCTTTGAGTGTCTTATGGACTCGGACCCCAAAATCCCCCTGCTCCTCCACACTGCCAAGAGTCTTGCCATTAATGCTATATTCTCAGTTTGCCTCATCGGAGTCCCTAGATCTTATTGTCCACCTGCACTGCACTTTCTCTGCACCTGTAGCACTCCATTCTGCATTTTGTTATTGTTTCTCCTTTTGTACTACTTTGATGTACTTAGATACTGTGCTTAGATAGCACTCGACTAATGCTTTTGTTACGACAATTGGTACGTACTAAACAAAGTGTACAGAGCAGGAACAACAATGAAGTAATAGGATTAAACATTTTTACGGAGTCATGTTACCCATGGTGCACAATGAACAATTTACAGTGCAGGAGCAATAAACCATACTCGGTGATTAGAAAAAAATGCGTATTCAAAAGCCATCCAAAAGGGATGACCTTCTGCACATAGGAGACGTAGAAGCGACCTGCGTCAATTCTCCCCATGACCGACTAGATTTCCTCCAATCCAAAGACATGCTGGTTAGTAAATTAATTGGAGATTGTAAATTGTCCCGTGATTAGGCTAAATGGGTTGTATGGCTTGAAGGGCCAGGAAGTCCGACTCTGCACTGCATCTCATTGAATAAAAAAATAAATTAAATGAAAGACCCATTTGATTCACTACAAGCATACTTTCCACATTCTCGCAATCGATCCAATACAGTTCAACCAATTGCTAATTTCTAATTATATCAGGTATTTCTGATACCGTGGCTTTTACAAAATGTTTTGTGATTTTGGCTGAGCTGTGAGCAGTAAAGATTTGTGGGATTCTCGCTTTGCACACCATGGGTAGGTGCCAGGATAAAAGGTGTGAAAGCTGCATAAACACAAGTTCGAGCACACCGAGAATTCTTACAAACGGTTTCCACTTGATGGATCTTCAGCTCTAACTGCAGGATTTCCATATAGGTTGGCAGCCTGTAATAGTGAGATGGTAGCCCTCCTGTGACCAAGCACAAAACAATACACAGCACTGGCACCAATTAGCAACACAAGCACTACTGTTAGTAGAATCAGTGATAAAAATCTCATTAGGTCATTGTTGGAGGCTGTAGCTTAAAGTCAGGTTGTCACTGATGAAATTCAGTAATGTAATGGATGTTAGAACAAGAAGTCTTGCCATTAAGGACTACTGGTGCCCCTACCATCAATCATGGAATTGCATCTTGCAAGCTCTACTCCTAAAAAAATTCTCCCGGTGGCTGCCATGGAGTTGGGCAGAGACCTGGGCCTCGATGAGCAAACAAACATTCATATTGTTGGAGTGGAGGTCACCTGATGAGTTTCCAGCTTCAACTCAAGATCCACCCAAGCCTCAGACTCCATGACAGAGAGATTCTTCTGTCCACCACCTACAGATCTCCCTCAGCTGATGAATCCATTTCTTTGTATTGAGCATATTTATAATTTTCTTGTTAACTGGAGAAGTTTGTGGTTTCTATTCTACTTCGAATCAGAGTTATGACGCATAAGAAAGACCAACTATGAAGCAGGTGTCATTTAACTCAGGGGTTCTCAACCTTTTTTATGCCATGGAGTCGTACCATTAACCGAGAAACCCCTGATCTAAAAGAATGGTGAATCAGGTTTTGAAATTAACATCAACGACCTCAGTGATGAGTTTATATTAGTGTACCACTAGAAATTTCTGACCTTTAGATTTCTGAATCTTTTACTTTATCATTGGCTGCATGTTAATATTGCTGAAGATATCCGTATTTATTGCCCACCTTTACCAGTCCTGAAGGGTCTCAGCCTGAAATTTTGTCTGTTTATTCCCTTCCATAGATGCTGCATTGAAATGCTCCCACAAACAATGGACTCACTTTCAAGGACTCTTCATCTCATCTATTGCTTATTTATTTATTATTATTATTTGTTTTCCTTTAGTGTTTACACAGTTTGTTGTCTTTTGCATATTGGTTGGTGCAATCTTTGATTGATTCTGTTATGGTTAATATTCTATGGATTTATTGAGCATGCCTGCAAAAGTGAATCTCACAGTTGTATATGGTGACATATACAGTATGTACTTTGATAATAAGTTTACTTTGACCTTTGAATTTTGCATGACTTACTGAGTTCCTCCAGAATTTTAAGTGTGTTGCTCAAAATTTCCAACATTTGCAGAATCTCAAGTGACAAAGATACAGAATTTGGATTGCTAGAAGGCAAGCCATATTTTCAGTTCACAAATGCCAGGGAATGAAAATCTCCAACCTGAGACAGTCTCAAGTTCAAATTCTTTATTGTCATTCAACTGTATACATATACAGCATACTGCCAAATGAAACATTCCTCCAGACTAAGGTGCACAGCACAGTACACACAACACACAACACAAAGGTAATATTACTACAAAGGTTCAAAGGTTCATTTGTTATCAAAGCATACAACTCTGAAGTTCTTCTCTCCAAATAGCCACGAGACCAGAAAAAAGAGAAAGAGAACACAATCATCAACCCACAGATCCCCCTCCCCTCTCAAAAAATGAACAAAATGGATCAGGAACATTGACCTTCCAACACCCTCTGCACACAAAACGCCTCAAGAACAACAATCCCTAGAGTCCCCTCCCTTGCACAAAGAAAACAAGAAAAATTTGGCGAGAAACACAGAATATGAAAAACTACAAGGCTGAGAAAAGTCCATAGTCCACAATCAAAGATCATATCCATATCCATATCTGAAACACAGAAAATCTCAGTAACAGCCTTTAGGTTCAGAGGCAGGGCACAAAGTCTCCCCTCTCTGAGAGCAAAGCAATCCCACCAGTGATCAAAAGGCAGGCAGCTGGCACTCACCTTCTGTATTTGCCTCAATGTTTCAATCTTTCTCTTTACTTTGATCTGCAAAAAGGAGTTGAACATCAGCCTCTGCGCCACAAGGCTCTTGCTCACTGCCTCCACCACCCAGAATCCTCTCTGAGACAGCGAAGCACTGGATTATTCAACTGATCTCCAACCTGCAAATCACAGGATTCAACAGTTCCAGAAACACATTCAAGCCAAAATAGGCATAAAAAAATTGAAATTAATAGCTTTGTGGTCTACCCAGAAGATGTCAATCATGGGAACATTGTACTCAGGTGCCATCTTACAAATACATTAATAAACAATAGCATGTACTTTCAACACAAGTCAAAAAGTAAACAGTATGACACTACTGATGCTTTATACGTGATGAGACCTGGATGGTGGCAGTGAGTTCAGTGGTCTCACGGACTGCAGGAAGAAGTGTTTCCCATCCTAACAGTCCTCATCCTAAAGTTACAGAACATCCTGCCTGATGGTAGGGGCTCAATATTTTGTGGGATGGATGGGAGAGTCCTTGACAATGCTAATGGCCCTGCATACGCAGTGCTCCTAATAAATGTCTTCGGTGGGTGAAAGAGAGACACTGATGATCCTCTTAGCCGTCCTCATAAACCTTGGGTTTTACAATCAGATGCTATGCAATTCCTATACCAAACTGTGATGCAGCTGGTCAAGACACTCTCAATGGTGCTACTGTAAAAAGTGGTTAGAATGGGGAAGGGAGCCTAGCTCATCTCAATTTCCTCAGGATGTGCCTAACCATCTCCATTGACCATCAATAGCATTACTATTAACCAAATCTCCAACTATCAATATTCTTGAGGTAATGAGTAACTAATAACTCAACTACTCTAGTTATGTGGCAGCTCAGAGACTCAGTATCCTGCTAAGATTGACTTACCTGCTGACACATGGAAGTATTCCCACCATCTACAGTGGGAGAAACTAGGACTAGAGGGCACAGACTCAGAATAGAGGGATACCCCTTTAGAACAGAAATGAGGAGGAGTTTTCTTAGCCAGAAGGTTGTGAATCTGTGGAATTTATTGCCACAGACATCTGTGTTAGCCAAGTCATTGAGTGTCTTTAATGCAGAGGTTGATAGGTTTCTGATTGGTAAGGATATCAAAGGTTATGGGGAGAAGGCAAGAGAATTTTCAGGTTCAAGTTTATTGTCCTTATTCTGTACATATAAGCAACCAAGTGAAATAATGATCCTCCAGACAACAGTGCACCCACAAAACATAAATGACTCAGCACATAAAACAAAATATTGCCACAACTAAATTAATGAAACATAATTCAAAAGGCATACCGTGCACAGCGGAAGTAAACAGTAAACAATAAACAATGCAGTAAAGGTTAAACAGCTCACTGTTCTAAATGATGAGATATCAGTGGTGTCAGAATATTCCCTAGCCTTATAGGTTAAGGGAAGAAGCTGTTACCCTGACTAGCCATCCTAGACCTGATTATTATACACCCCCTTCCTGATGGTTGTTGGTCAAAAAGATTGTGGGATGGGGATCTTCAACAATGCTTCAGGTCCATAACGCTCCCAGTAAACGTCACAATTATTGGGGAGGGAGACCCCAGTGATCCACAGTGGTTTTTATTATCTTCTATAGGATCTTGAGGTCCAATGTCTCACAGCTTTTGTGCCACACATTGATGCAGCCAGACAGGACTCCCTCGATGTTGCTCCAGTAGAAAGTTGTTAGGATGGGGACAAAGAGCCCTGCACACCTCAGTCTCCACAAAAAATGTAGACATCGCTGTGCCTTCTTGACTAGTGTGGAGGTCTTGTGGGTTTAGGTTAGATTGTCCATTATGTGAACACCAAGGAACTTCGTGGTCTCACAATCTCCTCAGCAGAGCTATTGATGTACAATGAAAAGTAGTTGACCTGTGCATCCCTGAAGTCCACAATCACCTCTTTCATCTTGTCCATATTGAGACTCAGGTTGTTGTTCTCGCACCATCTGACAAGGCTCTCTGCTTCCTCGGTCTGTGCTGAGTCATCATGTTTGCTGATTAAGCCAACCACTCTTGTATCACCAGTGAAGCTGAAGGTGTAGTTTGTAGATCTGGCAGTGTGGTCATGCATCAACGGTGTGAACAGCAGCAGACTGAGCACACAGCCATGCGAGGTACCAGTGCTCAGCATGATGGAGCTTGTGACGTTACGGCTAACTTGGACTCACTGGGCTCTTACTGTGAAGAAGTCCAGCAACCAGTTACAGAGAGGGGTATGGAATATGAGTGAGAACAGTTCAGACACTAACTTTTGAGGGATGATCATATTGAACACCAAGCTGAAGTCGATGAACAGCATTCTGGTGTAAGAGGCATTGTTTAGGATATAGCTGAGGGCCAAGGAAACTGAAAGGGTCTAATGTAGCTGAAATATGATCCATTACCAGGAATGGGGTTGAGAGAAAACATAAATCAGCCATAATAAAATGAAAGAACAGACTCAAAACACCATGTAGTCTAAATCTGTTTCTATGTCAATGATCTTATGATTTATGATCTACAAGGCACAAAGCCTGGAATCATTTCCACTGGCCTGGATGAGTGTGGCACCAGTTGAATGCAATAAATTTGATGCTATCCATCATGATACAACCACTACATTGTTTTCTGCATAGTAGCTATCGTGTGGAGTAGTGTCAAGTTGAATATGATCTTCTTCAAAGGAGTTGTTTATTGGTGGGTTCTCCGGTGGCTGTAGAGGCCGATCCAGGATCCATATAAATGTGATATTACTGTGGATTCCTTTAATGGAGACTGCCTGTACTTGACTTTGTTTAACATGGGAGGCTGAAGCATGGGCAGGAACCATATGGTCCTTGATAGATCTAGATCAGGATCCAGTGGCATGGAGTACAAGACCTAACCCTTGACCTTATTGCCATTGGTGACCCTACCAGGATCTAAGTGCCAAATGGCTAAACATCGCTTTCAGGATCTTAGGAGCTCACAAGCTTCTCCAAGGTAACAATCCCCAGAGCTATGGTGCATACAATGTACAAAAGGCACTGTTGCTACTTGTGTAAGTTAAGCCAATGGCACAATCCAATCAAGCCAATTCTATCACCTCGAATATCAAGGAGAGAAGTCAGAGGGGAATACTATTACCTCCATGTTCTTTCCATACAAACCATACACAACCCAGACTTGGAAATATATACAGTATGTTATCATTATAATATATTATTCATTGTTGCCGTGGATCCTCCTATCCCAGAACATGACTAAGTTACCTACAACAAAAAGGATTGAAGCAGTACACCAAAGTTGTTTCTTTCACTGAGACTTTCTCAAGCTGGAGATGGTGAATAAATTCTGGCCATAGCAATGGCAAAGTGAAAGCAAATACTGAATAAAATCAATTTATTTTGGAATAACTGTAAATCTAAAATGGGCTTAAATCAAAACAAATAACTGGGTACTTTGAAATCAGTGCAGTCTAGTTCTGTTTTATTTAATTAAAGTATTACTTCATGCATATTGTGTTTAAGAATTTTAAAGAATTTTAATGGATCATATACTGATCCCATAAAAATTGCATTCACAGAAATAGAAAAGATGAAGTCAGTGTAATTGTTGTTGAAATATTCAAGGCATGCAATTAAGAGATCAGAGAAAATGGATTTGCTTCCAACTGTGCTTAAAGATTGGATCTTAAATTTGAGAAATCTTTACATCAACACAAACTTGAAATGTTGCCATTTGGGACTCAAGCAATGGTCAGGTTTGTGAAAGATTCTTTGGAAAATATGTTTTGCAAGAAATGTATAAAAGACACCTTCAAGAGGACCACAACCTTGTTTTGGTTTGGAGACTTGCATGTCTCAATGACCTGGAGTGCTCTCCTGGCTGGAGTCAGCGCCACGTGCCTTGACTCTTGGTAGGGTCACCTATACCAAACAGGATAAAGGGTAGAGGACAGACTAAGATTGGTCCACCAGTCCTCCAGGTTCGGGGCTTCAGCTCAGGGCTAACTACCCAGACTGGTAAAACAAAATTGTAACAGAAATACCAATGAAGGATGCTTCAACACCTGTATACGACAGTGTTTAGTCTCCAAACGAGGACTTGCATGACTGACAGTAGTGTCAGACACCCTGAGCCAATAGGCTGGCCCTGGACTTATTTCCACTTGGCATGATTAACTTATTATTATTTAATTATTTATGGTTTTATATTGCTATATTTCTACACTATTCTTGGTTGGTGCGACTGTAACGAAACCCAGTTTCCTTCGGGATCAATAAAGTATGTCTGTCTGTCTGTCTGTCTAATAAACCACACAACTGGATCAGACATATTTAGTTGTTGCAGGATGCTCAATTAATGTGATAGTAAATTACTGGTCAAAGAGTCTCACTGTCCTAGTCATGAATGGTCTCATTGAGGTTTCAGATAACTGGAGAGCCATCCTCATTCGTGAAGGCTCCAGCAGGCTGGATGTGTTAAGGATGCTTCCTCTTGTGCGCAAATCCACAAAAAACCCAGACACTGTTTAAAAATAAGTGGCAATTCATTTATGAAAGCAATAAAGCTACTTGTTTCCTTTTCTCAGAAAGTTCAGAGTCCTTGCAAATGTCTTCCTCAAAGGGTGGTGGCTGCAGAATCTTTTTAAGGCAGATGTTGATGGATGCCTGATAAGTTGGAGGACAAAAGGTTACTGATAGTAATTGGGAATGTATAGCTGGGGTCATATTCAAGTTAGTAACATTGTTATTGAATAGTGAAGCAGGTTCAAAGGGGTGAAGTCTTTTTTTCTGCTCCTAATTGGCATGAATCACCTGAAAGAGGATGCCATTTATCCTACAGCATAGATACAATGTTGCAAAGAAGTGCCATAATTCAAACAATGTATTTGGCCAATACTATTGAAACCGCTACTCCAGATGAGTTATGATAGGTGTGACTTACAGAGCTTGGCGGTAAGATCAGGTTAGCAAGGATACCAAGGTGATTGGGCAGACTCCTGCAGAGCTAGAAAAAGGAATGGACTATCTCAGAAGCCCGAAATCACCTTGGTGCAAAAGCTGTGTGGTTGAAAGCTAACTTGGTGGAATAGAGCTACATGATGACACTCAAGATACAATTAAGTTGAAACACAAATGGACTGGCCATCTGTCAAGAATGAGACACCACTGTCCAACTTCTTTCAGACGAGCTTAACATTGTATTGGCAATGGTATTGACATTGCTATTGCTATTGGTTTATTATTGTCAGAGGTACCAAGATACAGCAAAAAGTTTTTTGTTACATACTGTTTATTCAGATCTAATCATTACACAGTGCATCAAGCTAGAATAAGAAGCCAGTAACAATGAAGAATAGTGTAAAAGCTACTGATAAAGTGCAGTGCAGTTAAAGAATAGAGTGCAAGATCATAACTAGGTAAATTATGAGGCCAAGAGTCTACCTGATCAAAGTTCAAAGTAAATTTATTATCAAAGTACATATATATGTTATCACATACAACCCTGAGATTCACTATCTTGCGGGCGTACTGAATAAATCCACAGTATTTTGTATTTATTGCTCTGGATTTCCAGCATCTGTAGAATTTCATGTGTCCATAGAGGGTGGGCTGGTTCATGTGAAGTGCTGAACCGTGTCCACATCTCTCTGCAGTTTCCTATAGTTATGACTAGGGCAGTTGCCATAATGAGCCATTATGTATCCAGACAGAATGCTTTCTATAGTGCATTGATAACAACTGGAAAAAGTCATTGGGGCATGCCAAATTTTTAGTTTAGCCTCCTGAGGAAGCAGAGGCTAAATTAATTATACCAATCAATGCAAGAGTTGTGAAAAACATGGGAAGATGGTAGAGATCAACCACAGATCATGAGAGTCAGCTGGCACAAATGCCGAGGAGATTCTGCCAGAGGTGGGTTTCCATGTGTCAGGTACCTGATGAAAGATGAAATGGAGTTTTATCCTCAGTCTTATAGCACAAACTATTGTTAGCTTACCCAACTCCAAAACCTCATTAAAGATGACGATAAGTTCTGAAATATACATAAGACATAAATCAAGCCTTCCTGCTTAGTTCCCTGGAGCTACAAAAACCAAATGAGTATTTATTTAATACTCAATTTGCATGATCAAAGCTTTAGGCAAAATGAGGTTGTTAAATTTCTAAAGCTGTGACACCTTCTTAATTCTACATAGTTCCATTAAAACTGTCTACAGTTATCATATTCTTAACACTGCTTTAAACTAGGAATTTTAATTCAATGCAGTGCTCTGTGCTGCATAACGCGATTATGAATTATGTGAAAAGCCTCAAGTATTGTTGAGTTCATGTAAAAAAAAGATTGCCTCAGTAATTGAATATTCTGTCATTTATTAAAATATTATTTTGAGGATTCCAAATTGTTAACCTGTTTCAGAGAGGTCCTGTTCAATTGTTATTCAGTTCTTTCACTGAGCTGGGCACAGAATCTTTTTTTCATTTTTGTTTTCCATGACAACCTCTACTGAAGAGTCATTCTGCCCGGATCCATGCTGATGAAATAAGTCGATTATGCAGACTTATGGAATAGAAGGCGCAGAATAAAGACCATTCAATCCAACTATTTTATACCAGCCTTTTTGCTCAATACAAGCCTTTTCATAAAAACCCATCAATGTGACCCTTTCCATGTAGGCCGTGGTACACTCGGTGGTCAAATTATTAGGTACCTCCTGTATCTAGTAAGGTGGCCAGATCATCTTCTCGTGGTCTTCTGCTGCTGTAGCCCATCCACTTCAAGGTTCGACATATTGTGCATTCAGAGATGCTCTCCTGCACACCACAGTTTTAACATGTGGCTATTCGACTTACTGTCACCTTCCGAAATCTTCACCAGTTTGACCATTCTTCTCTGACCTCTCTCATTAACAAGGCATTTTCACTCATAGAACTCACTCACTGATTTTTGTTTTTGTTTTTTACATGATTCTCAGTAAACTCTAGAGACTGTTGTGCATGAAAATCCCAGAAGATCAGCAGTTTCTATGGTACTCAAACCATCCCGCCTGGAACCAACAATTATTTCTTGGCCAAAATTGCATAGATAACTCTTCTTCCCCATTCTGATGTTTGGTCTGAACAACAAGTGACCACTTATTTGTTGCCACATGATTGGCTGATTTGATAGAGTATTTGCATTAATACACAGGTATGTGGTTGTGTTGGCGCATGACCAAGTGGTTAAGGCATTGGTCTAAGTGATCTGAAGGTCGCTAGTTCGAGCCTCAGCTAAGGCAGCAAGGCACATAGCTCTGCGACAACACCGGTGCCAAGCAGTACTGGCCCTTGCCCTTCCCTTAGACAA
This sequence comes from Hemitrygon akajei, assembly GCF_048418815.1. NCBI lineage: Eukaryota > Metazoa > Chordata > Chondrichthyes > Myliobatiformes > Dasyatidae > Hemitrygon > Hemitrygon akajei. The sequence continues at coordinate 33,720,829 of NC_133138.1, read as the reverse complement.
CATCAGTGGCATGAAAAGGGGAGACTTGCAGCATAGGCAACTGCCGGTCTCCCGTACAACCCTGCCCAGGCCTGCATCCTGGAAACTTTCCAAAGTTTCCGAATCCATGGTCTCTCGAGACTAACGGATGCCTATATACAGGTGTATCTGATAAAGTGGCCAGATGTAAAGGTATTAGAAGTACAAGTGGGAGAAGAGATGCAAATAAAAAATCAACCTATTACATTGTTCCGTCACGCTGATCCCAACTTCTCCCAGTTCTCTTTGCAAAAGCGAGAATACAGGATGGCACCTGAGGTTTTGCAGTTGTAGGTAGGAAGGGACAGGCCAGGTGAGAAGCAATAGTGTCATGGTGTGAGGTTGTAGCTAATGACACGTTGAACAGCTCTTATGTCTTTCACAGAGTAATACCACATGGAACTAGACCCTTCAGCTCAATCCATCCATGCCAATTAACATGCCCACCAAGCTAGTCTTACTTGCTTTCATATGGCCCATACCTCTTTCAACCTCTCCTGTGTACTTATCCAAATCTCTCTTAAATATTGTTATCATGCTTGCCTCATATCCAGAGCTCCCTCTGTGTGAAGAAATTGCCCCTCAGGGTACTTATAATACTCTCACCACTCTCTTTAAACCTATACACACCAGTATTTAGTTCCCATTTCCTGGGAAAAAATATTTCATGGATTCTTTTTGTTCTTTGTCCCCCATGGTTTTATAATATTATCTTGCATCCTAGAAGAAGGCCATTCAACCTACTGAATCAATGCTAGCCCTTAGAGTAATTAGAATGTTCCTGGGAATGGAAGATATAACATGTGAGGAGTGTTTAGTGGATTTGGACCTGTGCTCACTGGTGCTTAGAAACCTATTGAATATTGAAATGCCAAGATAGCATGGATGTGGAGAGGATGTTTCCTACAGTGGGTGAGTCTAGGACGAGAGGGCATGGCCAAAGAACAGAAGGGTGTCCACTTAGAACAGAGAAGAGAAGGAATTTCTTTAACCAGATGGTGGTAAATCTGTGGAATTCATTGTCACAGATGGGTGTGGATGTCAAATCATTAGGTATATTTAAAGTGGAGGTTGATAGGTTTTTGATTAGTAAAGGTGTCAAAGGTTATGGAGAGAAGGCACGAGAATGGGATAGAGACAGTTGATAGATCAGCCATGATGGAATAGTGGAATAGACTAGATGGGCTGAATGGCTTAATTCTGCTCCTATACCTTATGGTAACCCTTTTAGTGCCATTCCTTCACTTATTTCTCAATAACCTACTCTATCTCAGATATTCTTTCCATCCTGATTCTCCTTTCGCCCCCTATATTCAGGACTATTTGCATCAGTCAGTTAACAGACATTTGGAAAATGGATCTACCGGAGGAATCCACAAAATTGCAACAAGAACACACAGTCTTTATGCAAACAGGACTGAGTGTTGGCAAGGTCAAGTTAAGTAGTAAGAGAGGACTAATGATAAGGAATATTCTGCATATCTCCACTAGTTTACATTTTCCAGGGACTGAAGAGGAAATTTAGATACAAGGAAAAACATCATCACATATTGTATAGGGACACGAATGCCTTTTCTCCTACTTAACGTGAAAATTCTATCGTTCCAGTTCTGTTTTCAAAGTGTGTATTGATATAAATCAATTAGCTTTTTCATGTTATAGTCTGAGGAAAAGGTTTAATTTCAAATTTCAAACTTTGCTTGAAATTCTTTACTGCTCTTCTCCAGCACTAATCTCAGTTTCCAAATTAATTAACTTCCTTACTTCAGTTTTAATTTAATTCTGTGACCTGAACCATATCTCTGTTTCATCTTCCATAGAAAATAAGCTTGGTTCTCTGTACATTTTTCTCTTAACTCTGACAATTAGACTCTAAGAGTCAGGAGCAGAATTGGGCTACTTGGTCCATGCATTCTGCTCTGCCAATTCATGATAGCTGATTTATTATCCCTCAAAACTCCGTTTTCCTGCCTGCTCCTTGTAACCTTGACTAATCAAGAACCTATCAACTTTTGCTTTAAGAATACGCAATGGCTTGACCTCTCCCCCTGACTGTGGCAATGAATTCCACAGATTCACTATCCTATAGCTAAAGCAGTTACATAGAAACATAGAAAACCTACAGCACAATACAGGCCCTTCAGCCCACAAAGTTCTGCTGAACATGTCCCTACCTTAGAAATTATTAGGCTTACCTATAGCCCTCTACTTTACTAAGTTCCATGTACCTATCCACAAGTCTCTTAGAAGACCCTATCGTATCCGCCTCCACCACCGTTGTTGGCAGCCCATTCCATGCACCCACCACTCTCTGAGTAAAAAACCTACCCCTGATGTCTCCTCTGTACCTAATCCCCAGCACCTTAAACCTGTGTCCTCTTGTGGCAACCATTTCAGCCCTGGGAAAAAGCCTCTAACTGTCCACACGATCAATGCGTCTCTTCATCCTGTACACCTCTATCAGGTCACCTCTCATCCTCCTTCACTCCAAGGAGAAAAGATCGAGTTCGGTCAACCGATTCCCATAAGGCATGTTCCCCAATCCAGGCAACATCCTTGTAAATCTGCTCTGCACCCTTTTTATGGCTTTCACACCCTTCCTGTAGTGAGATGACCAGAACTGAGCACAATACTCCAAGTGGGGTCTGACCAGGGTCCACTATAGCTGCAACATTACCTCTCGGCTCCTAAATTCTATTGGATGATTGATGAAGGCCAGTACACTGTACGCCTTCTTAACCACAGAATTAACCTGCGCAACTGCTTTGAATTCCTCCTCATTTCTAGTTTTAAGGGACATCCTTCTAATCTTGGGCTGTGCCCTCTAGTTCAAGACTCCTCCTGTAGGAAACATCCTCCGCATGACTTCTCTATCCAGGCCTTTAAATATTTGATAGGTTTCAATGAGATCTCTCCTCATTCTTCTAAACTCCAGTGAGTACAAGCCCAGAGCCATAAGGTGCTTCTCATATGTTAGGCTCACATTCCCAGAATCATTCCTGTAAATAAGCTTGGCTCCCACTGCACTTTTTTCTTAAACCTGACAGTTAGATTGTTTAAGATAGTTTACGATAGCAGAAGATTTTCTTTGTACATAATTACTCTGGGCTATAGGTAAAGGTTGCTGCTGATGCTTATTTTCAGTGATGTCTTTGGCCGGCTGAATCCTGAATAACATAGAAGGATAGAGTGAGAATTATTAAAGAACAATAAGAGTAAGATAGTCTATAGACAAATAAATGGATTGAAAAGGGAATGAATGAATTAAGGATGATTGGCAGACATAGAGGCAAACAGGGAATATAAACATAGAATGATAAATAAAAGTATCTCAGAGAGATGCAGGAACCAGTCCCTTAATCATCTGTGGTATAAGAATGTCACAGCAAATCTGGTATTTATGGACATAAATATCAGCCTTACTTGTGGCATTCAGAAGCTGGTCTTGAACCTTACTGGGTTGTTCAGCCAATTCTGAGAATAGTCAAGCAACAGCCTTTTTTATAGATGTCATTTTACATTTATATAGGCAAGGAAATGCATTGGGAAAAAGCACGAGAGACTGCAGATGTTGGAATCTGGAGATAAAAGCAAGCCAACTGAGGAACTCAATGGGTCAAGCAGAATCTGTGGATGGAACTGGATTGGACCCTCCACAGCATCTACCTGACCTACAGACTTCCTCCAGCATCTTGTTTGTTGCTCCAGATTCCAGCTATGCCGTCTCTTAGGACTCCTCTGGATTTACTAGTCAAATAATTTAACAAATTTATTCTCATCTGCCGTGCTTAGAGAGACAAGGTTTGAACAAGTTAACATGGTGGTTAAGAAGCCATGTGGTGCGTGGGCCTATATTAATCAGGGGATTGAGTTCCAGAGACATTAGCTAATGTTGCAGCTCAATAAAAACTTGTTTAAAGTTCAAGTATACTTTTTGTCAAAGTAGGTATAAATTATACACACTTAAGATTCATCTGCATACAGGCAGTCACAAAGCAAGAAACCCAAAAAATCCAATTTTAAAAAAAGACCAACACCAGAGAGGAAAAAAAATCACACAAATTGCGCAAAGCGTGGTTGGTGTTGATAGACCACACTTAGTGAATTGTGTTCAGTTTTGGTCACCTCATTATAGGAAAAAAGTGTAGGCTTTACAGATGATGGAGAGGAGATTTACTAGGATGCTGCCTGGATTAGAGAGCATGGTTTATCTCTTATGTGAGTGAGAATAGGCCTTTACAGTGATTCCATTATGTACTTGTTAGGTATTCCTGCAAGAAAATAAATGTCAGGTTCATATATGGGGATATATATGTACTTTGCTCATAAATTTACTTTGAACTTTTTCTTCTTTGGAGTGAAGGAGGATGAGAGTTGACTTAATAGCAGTGTATAAGATTATAAAGGGCATAGAAGTATAGGCAGCCACCACTTTTTTTCACAGGGTAGCTAAGTCTAATACTTTACAGAGAGTGGTAAGTGTCTGGAATTTACTGTTGAATGTGGTGATTGAGACAGATACATGAGGAACATTTATAACACTCTTCAACAGGTATGTGGATTAAAAAAAAAATGGAGTGCTCAGGACTACATAGGAAGGAAGGGTTAGAATGATGAGGAAGTAGGTTTGCATAGGTCAGCACAATGTTGTGTACTGAAAGGCCACTACTGTCCTGTACTGTTCTACAACTGGTAGCTTGGAACATTATTTAAACTTAGATTTCCCCATTGCTACAGTCGGGGCCCGAGTGGAATCAGGGATCAGGACTTGCTGCAGTAAGTTAACCACATCGCCATGCCTGAATATTGAGACAAAAGATGGCGCCTACACAACAGATACAATATGTTCAAACCCATTATCACATGGATGAGCAAGTACAGCCACTGACAGAGAGCATCACCTTATAACCCACCTGCCAAGACAGGAAGCCATACATTACTTCTTTGTGACTTTCAGAAACAGGGCTTTAGACACATCCAGCTCATGAAGAACCTTTATTCTACCTAGCCCCATTGACTTACCCCGTATCCTATTTTCCTCACATCTATGTGCTTATCTAAATTTCTTTTAAATGTTAAAATCAAACCTGCATCTATCAGTTCCTTTGGCAGCTCATTCCACACTCTCGCCATCCTTGGAGTGAAGAAGTTTCCCTTCAGGTTCCTCTTTCACCCTTAACCTATGTCCTCTAGTTTTAGTTTCATCCAACCTCAGTGGAAAAAGTCTGCTTCCATTTACCATATCTATACCATTCCTAATTTTTTATATAATTTATCAAATCCCCTCATTCTCTTACTCTCCAGGGAATAAATCTTTCACTATAACTCAGATCCTCAAGTCCTGGAAAATTCCTTGTAAATCATCAGATCCTCTTTGATCTTTTTTGCCTTCACCTGGACTAGAGGGTGAAGTGCAAAAGTTAATCATTATGTCTTTGGGACGTAGGAGGTCACCCAGCGGAACCCTTCATGGTCATGAAGAAATCATAGACACCCCACACTGACTCATTTGTGGTGCTGTACCATCTTGCCGCTCTTAGGTCAAAGAGATGCAACTCCTTTTTTGACCAAAAAAGACCACCACTCACCATCCTTGCTCCAACTAACATCCCACCCCACACAATGCGGATCTCACTTGGCGCTGAAATAACATGGATATCCAAAACCTTTCAGACCAGAGCCTAGAACTGAGCAGTTTAATTGAGTTCCAGGGGCTGGATGAGGGCATTAGAAACATTGCAAGTTTTCTTACTCAGAGAAGTACCTTAAATGCTTTGAATGTGTTACCAGGGGTGATGGTGGGAGGCATAGTCAATATATGAATTTAACTCGGCACATGAATGTGCAGAGAATGATGGGATATAGATCTATGCAGGCAGTAGGGACGAGATTAATTAGGCTATTCTCTATTAGTTTTATTTGTTCAGCAAAGCCGACTTTGGAGTATTTTGTGCGGTCTGGTAACCTACCTACAGGAAAGATGTAAATAAGATTGAAAGTGTACAGAGAAAATTTACAAGGACTTGAGGACCTGAGATACAGGGAAAGTTTGGATTAGTTAGGACTTCATTACTTTTTTTTTCTTCTTTAAGATCAACCCTTCCCTTCTTCCCCTTAACCCCTCCCCCCCAACATTCCCTGTAGAAAGAGGAAAAAAAAAGAAAAAAAAAGAAAGAATGCCTGGACATCGGAAGATCCCCACATTCTCCATGGAGTTCATAATAGCATTACTATATATATTTTTTTCTTTCCCCAAATAACCTATAGATTTAATCCTATCTTTTGTAAATAAGGGCGCCAAATTTTCAGAAATATTTCATATTTATCTCTTAAATTATAAGTAATTTTTTCAAGTGGAATGCAGCTGAAAGCTATATCTATTTTCATTTTCTTAATGTATGTTAAAATTCTTTTTCTTTTCACCGGTCCATTAAGCCCATTAACATTCAAACTTTCAAAATTCAGTAAATTAGTCATTATTTTTAACAGGGTTACTCCAGTCTATAGTAATACCTAACTTTTCAACTTTCGTAGTATCTTGGGGAATCTTTTTAAAATTCTCCATGTTGCTATGTGTCTCCCCCCCCCCCCGATTGTCCAGGCAAAGAAAGAAAGATTAAAGAAAAATAGATTATAAAGGAAAAAAATAAAAAAATACCCCCCTACTAATGTTGTGAATAAAAAAGAACACAACATTACCCCCCTCCATTGTACGGGTCATGGCAATCGTCATGATTACACACGTGAATCCCGTAGCAATCGATCCGAAGTTCCCCCAGCTCCCCCGTAACATAAGAAAGTATATATAAGAGAAGAAAAAATAATATCACTACTCTCGATTAATATTTCTCAAATTTTTACCTTTCTCCCCCTGTATCATATAATTAAGAATATATTTAAATATTCTTCTGTCCTTAAACATCCATCAACTCCATTCACTGTCCCTGTCTTCATCTTTAATCCGTTTCACTTTTAAATCTTTGGCTGTGGTTAGCGAATATTTGGGAGTTCTTGAGCAAATTCTTCCGCATCCCGATAATCAGTAAAAGATCTTCTTTTTCCGTCATCCAAAGAAATTTCAGGTTTGCCGGGTGCTGCAACATAAATTTATAACCCTTTTCCCATAAAACTTATTTCGCAGGGTTAAATTCCTTCTTTCTCTTCAAAAGGTCATAACTTATATCAGGATAGAAAAGAACTGTTTTCCCTTCTATCATCAATGGCCCGTTTCTCTTTCTGGCACGTTGGGCAGCCGCCTTCAGGATCTTTTCTTTATCTTGATATCTTAAGCATTTTATCAAGATTGATGGTGGATTTTGATCAACTTGAGGTCTTGATCTTAAGGCTATGTGAGCCATTTCAATTTCAATTAACTGAGTTCCTTCTTCCATTTCCAAAATTTCCGGAATCCATTTTTGAAAAAAAGTTATCGGATCCTCTCCCTCTATACCTTCTTTAAGTCCAACAATCTTAATATTATTTCGTCTGCTAAAAATTTCAAGTACATCCACTTTTTCCAACAACCGTTTTCTTTCTGATGTCCAGGCAGAAATATTATCTTCCATTTTATTCACTCTATCAATGGTGTCTCCCGTTGTTTCTTCCAAGTTTTTAATTTTCTTGTCCATTTTGTCCTGTCTTTTCATCATTTTATCAAACATAATCTTCATATTTTTAATATCTTTTTTTATTACTTTTAATGCTTTTAATTCATGCATTATTTGCACCAAAGATTTTTTTATGTCTCCAATATCACCTCTAACCTCTTCCTGTTGCTCTTCTTTGTTTGTCTCTTCACCTTCGTCTGATTTATCCAGAGAATCTCATCCCACCTCATATTCACTTTCACTTTCAGTTCCGATCATAGCTGGGATTTGTAGTTTGGGTTGCTCGTGTTTGCGCATGCTCCTTCCTTCATGCATGCGCAATTCCTGTTGCTCTTTTTATTTGGAAACGGTTGATGTTACCATAGTTTCCTGTTCTGTATCGCCAGAGAGAAAATGCACTTGAGCCCGAGGCTCTTTCATGGCGGCCGGCCTTGATTCTTTTCCAACTTGTGTTGTCTTCAAAGTAATAGTTTTCTTCTGTTTCTGTTTAGGAGGCATATCTTAAGACAATCCTGAGTAGTTTATAAGTAATTTTTAAAAAGTATTTACAAACTTTTCTTCACTTAAACATTATTTTACTTTTTTTTACGGGAGAACTGGATTTCCACGTCTCGATCCTACGTCATCACGTGACGTCCCTCAGGACTTCATTACTTGGAGTGAAAGAGATTGAGGGGAGATTTGATAGAGGTATGTAAAATTGAGGGGTATAGATAGGGTAAATGAACTTGGCTTTTTCCACTGAGGTTGGATGAGACTAGAACTAGAGTCATAGGTTAAGGGCGAAAGATGAAATATTTAAAGGGAACATGAGGGAAAACTTCGTCACTTTGAGAGTGGTGAGAGTGCAGAATAAGCTGCCAACAGAAGTGGTGGTTGTGGGTTAAGAGAAATTTGGATAGGTACATGGATGGGGGGATATGTAGGCCTATGGTCCAGGTGCAGGACGATGGGACTAGGCAGAACAACAATTTGGCCCTTACTAGATGGGCTGAAGGGCATGTGTCTATGGTGCAGTGCTCAATGATTCTATGATTCTATGACAACATTGTGGGTCACAGGGCCTGTTCCAATGTTTTACCATTCTTTACTGTCCAAAGGGAACTCACTTACTCATACTGAACACAGCTAGGCAGAGATTCTCTTTCTTTTTATTCCTTCCATCCCCTCCTTATTTCTTTCTGGATTAGGGAAAGTACGGAGAAATTGCCATGAGAAAAACTGAAGTAAAAATCACAGGAATGACACACATTGACAAACTACACTGATCTATTTTGAAACATGGTGGGCTGTCAGTGACAGTGAATTTGCTCAAAGACATTTCCATTCTTACAGGATCATACAGAATTCACATTAAACAGAAAAACAGTGGATTTTTGACAAAATGTTCCTATCACTGCTGTTTGAAAGCAGCTTCTTAGTTACAGGACTGTCATGAGCATGTGCCATTGACATGCATTGCAATACTCAGTATTTATCAAGGGCTGTGCAGATTCACATCAAAGCCTCTTTATTAAGGCACAAGTCCAGCATCATTTTCATTCGAATGGTTTAGTTCAGAATGAAGCACTACGAAGGTTGCTATTTTGTGCAAAGAACTCAAGTACGATAACCAGGTTTTGTGGAGAATGTTATCAGCTGACTTCTATACTTTCTAATACTGTCTTCAGAGAAAGTCTGTTCCTGGCTTTTATACCCTGAGGACAGCACAGATCGAAGCCACTTAGCATTCCAACTTCTCGTTAAAGCTAATACTTATATTTAAACAGGACATTACAGTGGGGTGGATGTGGTGCTGTCTGTGAGGAGTCTGCAGGATAGCATTTTCGCTGTATGGATGTTCTAGCTTCCTCCTGCTTCCTAAAGATGCATGGATTTGCAGGCCACTGTAAATTGTCCACTGTGTGATCAGGGTGGACGGTGAGAGGATGCTTCCATTAGTGGAGGATTCTAGGAGCAGAGGGCACATCCTCAGAAGAGAAGGATGTCCCTTTAGAACAGAGGTGAGGAGGAAATTCTTTATGCTCTCTATATTCCGCCTCCCATACCCATACTTCCTATATTACAGCAATGATCATATTTTAGAAAAATCACTAATGCAAATATGTGCACGGTGAGATACAGTCAGCCAACCATCCACTTAGAGAATTAGATGGCATTCATGCATCCAGTCAGCCATTCACTCCCTCCCTCACAGTGCTAGCTCACTCATTCATCTGTGTCAGACACTGATTTTGATTAATCCTTGCAGGTCAGAGTAGCACAGGGAGGGGACAATGGTATAGAACTGTTGAAGGGGTTGTCCAACTTTCAAGAGTATCATCACAAGACTTCCCAGAAGTCCAATGAAAAACCCACCCTTAATCTATCAGGTACCTGATGAAGAAATTTTTATATAAAGTCAATACTGTTCAGACTGAAGAGAGTTCATCCAAGAAAAGTTAAGTTCAGTTAAGTCTACTATAACATGCTTTCAATATGCAGATTGATTACAATGTGATTGATGGATTAAGGGACAACACTTGCATTTCATTGGGTCACATCAGTGATAACCAGACTGGTTGCATCACAACCTGGCATGGAAACACAAAAATGAAAGAGCAGAACAGCCCACAAGAAGTGCTGGATGCAGCCCAGTCCGTCGCAGGGAAAGCTCAGTCCACGAGTGAGCATGACTACAAGGAGCCCTGCTCCAGCATCCGTCGTCAAGGAACAGGCCATGCTCTCCTCTCTCACTGCTGCCATCCGGAAGGAGGTACAGGAGCCTTAGGTCCCACATCACCAGGTTCAGGAACAATAATTACCCCTCGACAATCAGGCTGTAACTTTACTCACCTCAACACTGAACTGGTCACTGAACACAACCTATGGACTAACTTTCAAGGACTCTACAGCTTATTTCTATTTTTTCTTTTGCACATAGGTTGCTTGTCAGTCTTTGATTGTATTTAGTTTTTCATTGATTCTATTGTGAATGCTGGCACAAAAATTAATCTCAGCGTCAGATATGCTAACATATCCGTAATTTGATACCAAATTTACTTTGAACCTTGGAGTCCATAACCATAAAAAATAGGAACAGAAGTAGCCCATTCAGTCATGTCTGAATTTTTTTTCCCTCATAGAATGGGTATAGTGCAATTGTTACCAGGAAAAACTGTATAAAGTTGCCCTTTTGAAGGCAACTGTAGCCTGTTCAACTATTGGCTGCCACGATAGCATAGCAGGTAGTGTAACTCTGTAATAATGGAGTTTGATTCTAATCACTCTGAGGAGTTTTTACGTACTCCCCTTGACCACATGGGTTTCCTCCAGGTGTTCTGGTTATTTCCAACATTCCAAAGATTTACGGGCTAGGGTCAGTGAGTTGTGGCCATGCTATGATGGTAACAGAAACATGGCAACATTTGTGGTTTGCCCTGCACAATCTTTGCTGATTTGACTTAGAGCATGAAACATAGAACATAGACATCTACAGCACATTACAGGCCCTTCGGCCCACAATATTGTGCTGAACATGTAACCTACTTGAGAAACAGCCTTGAGTTACCCTACTGCATAGCCCTCCACTTTTCTGAGCTCCATGTACCTATCTAAGAGGCTCTTAAAAGACCCTATTGTATCTACCTCTACCACCATCGCTGGCAGTACATTCCACGCACCTACCACTCTGTGTGAAAAACTTAACTCTGAAATCCCCCTTGTAACTACCTCCTAGCACCTTCCTCATATTAGCCATTTCAGACCTCTGACTATCCACATGATCAATGCCTCTTATCATACACCTCTATCAGCTCTGTCAGGTCAGCTCTCATCCTCCGTCGCTCCAAGGAGAAAAGACCAAGTTCGCTCAACCTATTCTGATAAGGTATGCCCTCCAATCCAGGCAATGTCCTTATAAATCTCCTCTGCACTCTCTCTATAGTATCCACATTCTTCCTGTGGTGAGATGACCAGAACTGAACACAGTACTCCAAGTGGAGTCTGACCAAGATCTTGCATAACTGTAACATTACCTCACGGCTCTTGAACTCAAACCCACGGTTGATGAATGCCAACACTTTCTTAACAACACTGTCAACCAGCACAGCAGCTTTGAGTTTGGGACATGTACACCAAGATCTCTCTGATCCTCCACACTGCCAAGAGTCTTACCTTTAATACTATATTCTGCCTTCAAATTTGACTTACCAAAAATGAATCACTTCACACTTATTTGGGTTGAACTCCATATGCCACTTCTCAAAGGTCAAAAGTCCAATTTAACGTCAGAGAAATATATACAATATACATCCTGAAATGCTTTCTGTTTGCAACCATTCACGAAAACAGAGAAGTGCCCCAAAGAATGAACGACAGCTAAATGTTAGAACCCCAAAGTACCCCCCAACTCTCCTCCCTCCCATGCATAAGCAGCAGCAACAAACAATCCCACCTCCCCCCATCGACAGAAAAAAGCTACAGCACCCACCACTGAGCACTCAAGTGAGCAAAGCAATAGCAATGACACAGACTTGCAGTTACCCCAAAGTCTTCACGTTTCACCTGGTAGATGACATACCACAGGCTCCCTCTTTCTCTCCCTAATAAGAGAGAAGGAGGTTTCTCCAGTTTCCCAGTGAGCGGGGAGACATAACAAACAACTCATTGGTTTATGATGTTAAAAGTTCATTACATCGCTTTTTTTCCGAGCTCTGTGGCAGAAGATCTCAAAGATCTTGGGTCTTCGGGCACACAGCAGATATTCCAACTCCCCCGAAGAAACACGGGCCTCTTGCTGTGACACCGACCCTTGATCCACCTGTTTCCAGAGCCCTGAGATCTTAGCCTTCCAAATCCAAGCTGCACTCTTAGGCTGAGCACTTGGCAAAGCAAAGAACAATGGTCAGTTATGAAATCCTCAGAGCAGGTCCCATTCCCACAAAGAACCAAAGTCAACCTGTAACTCCAAGTCAGGTTCTTCCAAAGAAACCTGAAAGGGAAAAATGAAGATAGTAAAGATGGAAATAGATGCAAGCATCTTTTCTGAAGATGCAAGCAAAGGAGTCACTGTTTAGTGTTATCATTATTCTACTCTGCTTCTCAACCCATTCTGCATCTTTTCGGTCCCACTGTAACCTTTGAGGACCCTCCAGACTATCCACAACATCCCCATCCTTTGTGTCATCAGCAAACTTACTAAACCAACCTTCTACTTCTTCATCCATGTCATTTATAAAAAGAGGAGGTGTCCTAGAACAGATCCCCATGGAACACCACTGGTCACCGACCTCCATGCAGAACTCTAACTATCTACAACCACCCTTTGCCTTCTGTGGGCAAGCCAATTTTGGATCCACAAAGCAAGGTCTCCTTGGATCCCATGCCTCCTTATTTTCTGAAGGAGCCTTGCATGGGGAACCTTATCAAATGCCTTAATGAAATCCACACTACATCCACAGTTCTACTTCAATGAATGTGTTTTGTTGCATCCTCAAAGAATTCAATCAGGCTCGTAAGGCACAACCTGCCCTTGACAAAGCCATGCTGACTATCACCAATCAGATTATGTCTCTCCAAATACTCATAAATCCTGCCTCTCAGGATCTTCTCCAACAAATTGCCCACTAGTGAAGTAAAACTCACTGGTCTATAATATCCTGGGTTATCTCTACTCTCTTTCTTGAACAAGGGAACAACATTTGCAACCATTCAATGCTCTGGTATTTCTCCTGTCCCTATTGATGATGTAAAGATCATCGCCAGAGGCTCAGCAATCTCCTCCTTCACTTCCTACACTTCCTACCCTCCTTCCTGGGGTATATGTTGTCTGGTCTTGATGACTTATCTAACTTAATGCATTTTAAAAGCTCCAGTACATCCTCTTTCCTAATGTCTATATGCTCAAGCATTTCAGTCCACTGTAAGCCATCCCCACAATTGCCAAAGTCCTTTTCCCTGGTGGATTTGATGCAAATGACACATTTCATTGTATATTTCAAAGTGTATGTGACAAATAAAGGTAATATGTAACTAGATTTTATATCATATGAAGTCTCTCAGGAATGTAACTCTCTTCAGAACTACCACCATAGCATCCAGGATTTCACAATATGCTGATTTCCCAATAAACAGATTGACATTCCACCAATTGTGTGTAATGGAATAAACAAATGGGAATCATGTCATTTGAATTGGACAACAGAACTCAATGAACTACCAACCACCATCTGCATGGCAACCCAAGACTGGCATTATTCTAGGGCAACATACTGAAATTGCTGGAGGAACTCAACAAGTCATGCAGCATCTATGGAGGTTGATGTTTTGGGTGAAGGGTCTTCGCCTGAATTGTCTACTGTTTATTCCCCTCCATAGATGCTGTCTGACCTACTAAGTTCCTCCAGTATTTTTGTGTGTTGCTCCAAGCTTTCCAGCATCTGCAGAACCTCTTGCGCCTAATCTTGGAAAAGCTACATTATGAATGAAGTACACTTTAATATTGCTTCTCACTCCATATTCATCAGTAGAGTGTAATGTGTTTAATGATACTGATGCTGCTTTGGACAGTCCCATGTAGGGATGTTGGAATGAAGATAAACAGTCTGAATATTGACTTGCTGTATACGGAGCATCAAAAAAAGGAACATCAGGAATGATGTACTTCACCACTAATAACGACACCAGGGCTTATCCTTTTATTTGATAAAATTGTCTTTTATCAAATTTCCAGCACCACAATCAATGTTTATCCTTTCTTAGCTCCTGAATCTACTGACTTAAAGATAAAGTGCATTTGCACAGTTGATCAGCTCAGTTGACTACATGCTTGTCTTGGATTAAATCATAAAAACACAAAATGCTGGCAGAACTCAGCAGGCCAGACAGCATCTATGGGAGGAGGTAGTGACAATGTTTTGGGCTGAAACCCTTCATCAGGAGTAAAGTAACATGGGATGGTCGAGGGGGGATAAGAAGTGGAGGGAGGGATAAAGTAGAGAGCTGGGAAGTGATAGGCTGGAGGGAAATAGGCTAGGGGGAAGGTGGAGAATTATGGGAAATAAAAGAGAAAGAAAGGTAGGGCTGGGGGGAGATTATAGTGAGGGGGGAAAAAAAGAGAGAAAGAGAACCAGACTAAAATAATAGATAGGGATGGGGGTAAGGGGGGGCAGGGGTATCAACGGAGGTCAGTGAGTTGGATGTTCATGCCGGCAGGTAGGAGACTACCTAGGCGGGAGATAAGGTATTGCTCCATCGACCTGCGCGCGGCCTCATCTTGATGGTAGAGGAGGCCATGGACAGACATGTCGGAGTGCGAGTGGTCTGTGGAATTGAAGTGTGTGGCCACAGGGAGATCCCACCACTGCTGGAGGACTGAGCACCGGTGTTCGGCGAAACGGTCTCCCAGTCTGTGGCGGGTGTCCCCAATGTATAAATGGCCACATCGGGAGCACCGGATACAGTATATCACGCCAGTTGACTCGCAGGTGAAGTGGTGCCTCACCTGAAAGGACTGTCTGGGGCCTGGGATGGTGGTGAGGGAAGAAGTGTGGGGGCAGGTGTAGCACTTCTTCCTTTTGCAGGGATGAGTGCCCGGAGGGAGGTCGGTGGGGAGGGATGGGGGGGGATGAATGGACAAGGGAGTTGCGTAGGGAGCGATCCCTGGGGAAAGCCGAGAGTGGGGGGGGGAGGGGAAGATGTGGTTGGTGGTGGGATCACATAGGAGGTGGCGGAAGTTACGGAGGATTATACGTTGGATCTGTAGGCTGGTAGGGTGATAGGTGAGGACCGGGGGGATTCTATCCCTGGTGGGCTGGCGGGGGGATGGGGTGAGGGCAGGGGTGCGTGAAATACGGGAGACGCGATGGAGGGCAGAGTTGATAGTGGATGAAGGGAAGCCCCTTTCTTTAAAAAAGGAAGACATCTCCTTTGTCCTAGAATGAAAGGCCTCATCCTGAGGGCAGATGCGGCGGAGGCAGAGGAATTGAGAGAAAGGGAAAGCATTTTTGCAGGAGACAGGGTGGGAGGAGGAATAGTCTATGTAGCTGTGGGAGTTAGTAGGTTTGTAGTAGACGTCGGTGGATAGGCTGTCTCCAGAGATAGAAACAGAAAGATCTAGAAAGGGGAGGGAGGTGTCGGAAACAGACCAGGTGAAATTGAGGGCGGGGTGAAAGTTGGAGACAAAGTTAATGAAGTTGACGAGCTCAGCATGCGTGCAGGAAGCAGCGCCGATGCAGTCGTTGATATAACGCAAGAAAAGAGGAGGACTGATACCGGTGTAGGCTTGGAACATAGATTGCTCCACATGGCCGACAAAAAGGCAGGTATAGCTAGGACCCATGCGGGTGCCCATGACTACACCTTTAGTTTGGAGGAAGTGGGAGGAGCCAAAGGAGAAATTGTTAAGGGTGAGGACTAATTCCGCGAGGCGGAGAAGAGTCGTGGTAGAGGGTGACTGGCTGGATCGGGAACCCAGGAAGAAACGGAGAGCTCGGAGACCTTCCTGGTGGGGGATAGAGGTATATAGGGACTGGACGTCCATGGTGAAAATAAGGCGGTGGGGGCCAGGGAACTTGAAATCTTTGAAGAGATGTAAAGCATGGGAAGTATCACAGACATAGGTGGGAAGGAATTGAACAAGGGGAGATAAAACAGAGTCGAGATAGGCAGAAATAGTCGAGATAGGCCCTCGACTATTTATTTCCAGCATCTGCAGATTCACTCATGTTACCTTTGGATTAAATCATTGTGGGTTTGAGACATTTCCCAGCTGCAAGTGGCTCGGGGAGTACTACTTCCTTTCTTCCAAAGAAGATAAACCATTGCCGCTCCTCCCCTCTGTGAGCGCTGTGACAAATTCAACAAGGTCAGGAGAAAACCACAGTGTTCTTCGCAATAACTTGGACAATATTCATTCTTTCCACCAATGTTAATAAAAAGATGGACCAGTACAGAACAGTACAATCCCCACTCAAAGATCAATTTAACCCTTCCCTCCTATCATTTTTCTGTCATCCATATGCCTAAGAGTTCCTTAAATATCATAATGTACTGTATATGACTCTACCACCATACATGGCAGGTTGTTCCATATATTCACCATTCTGTATAAGAAAAAACTTAACTCTGTCATTCCCCCCACCATACTTTCCTCTAATCACCTGAAATCACCTGAAAATTATTAGCCATTTCTGCTCGAAGAAAAATATCTTTGGCTATCCACTCGTTTTTTTTGCCTCCTATCATCTTGTACACCTTTATTAAATCACCTCTCATTCTCCTTCACTCCAAAGAGGGAAGTCCTAGCTCATTCAATTGTCCTCATAAAACCTGCTCTTATACAGGCAGCATTCTCATGTACAGTTTTCCTTTTGGTTGCGATGAGAAAATGCAGCAAGTGCTAGAAATCTGAAATATCAATGGAAGATACCATGTATGGATAAATTAGAGATTGCTGGCTTGTTCAATAGTGCCTAGTTCCAGAAACAAGAAGAAAATAAAAAAATCTCTTTGCATGATTGCAAATCTTTGGTCAGCAAAACAAATCACTTGAGCACAAGAATAAAATGCTGGAATTACTCAGCAGCATCTGCAATGAGAGAAAATTAAATCAATTACTGTTTTGTCCAAATGAGGAAAAATTAGAGATAATCATGTTTTAAATTGATGCTGCAATCCAGATTTACTTAATTAACAATTTAGGCTTCTTAGTTGCTTGCTTGGCATTTGAATATTTGTGTCCAATACAGTGGGATTGGTTGCTGGATCACTGATCCAGTGTGTTTAATCACTATATAACTATTTGTCAAGTACTTAGGCTGGAAACAGTATTTTATAACAGGAAATGGGGAGCAGTTATAGATTGCAATCTTGACTAATTTCCTCCCACCTCTCCCACAATGCACTGACCAATGATTGATGATGTGATCAACCAATGGTACACTTCCAACTCTAATAACAGATTAGATCAATCATCAATTCTGAGAAGAATTTGGGTCTTGAGTTCTGCACATGGTTCTCTGATTTAAAATATTGTTAATTCCTTTTCTGTCATATGCTCCCTGACCTGCAAATTAATTCCAACATTTTCTGTTTTTGTTTCAGATTCTCAGCAACTGCAATTGTTTTTATTTGATTTTTCCCAATTTTTTTTAATCTTTCCTGTTTTTGCTACTGGGAACGTTAAACAAAACCCATTTAACTGACAACATAAATTTTGAGTTACCGCTAGCTCAAGAAGGTAATAAATCACAAGACTGAATTGCTTATTTAGTTACTCAGCCTGTCAACACCAAATTAAAGATCAAACAAGGGAAAATACAGAAACACTGATCTTGAACTACCATTCAAAAGAAACCGTTACTCCGTGTCTAACCCATCAAATCATTTTAACATCTTAAATACATTATTCTGACCACCACTTAATACTCTATAAACTATCTTAAGGAACCTATTCTCATCATTTATTTTAGCTCAACGTCATTCTGATAAATCTGATTTTACCCGCTTCAATCCTCTGACTGTGTTGGTTGTTGATGCAAATTGACATGTTTCACTGTTTCGATGTATATGTGACAAATAAGGTTAATCTTTCTCTTTATATATCATCATTGCTGGGCCTAAACACTATCTCCAGCAAGAAAGTAGAAGTTCCAAAAGCCATGATACCACCACCTTCTGAAAGACCATAAGACAATAAGATATGAGTAGTAATAGACCATTTGGCCCATAGTGTCTTTTCTGCCATTTCATCATGGCTGATCCAATTTTCCTCTCAGCCTCCTGCCTTCTCCCCATGCCCCTTCATGCCCTGACCAATGAAGAATCTATAAACCTCTGCCTTAAATATACACAAATATACTTGTCACTGGCTAAAAAAAAATACCTCCTCATCTCCTCTCTAAAAGGATGCCTCTGTATTCTGAGGCTATATCCTCTGGTCTTAGACTTCCCCACCATAGAATACATCCTCTCCTCATCAATTCTGTAAAGGCCTTTCACCATTTGATAGGTTTCAATGAAGTCACCCCTCACTCTTCTGAATTCTGAAGGGTAGGTAATGCTGGATGCCCTCACATACCACGCTCAGAGCAAATAAATAGATGTGAAATTAACACCTGGACCTTATCTTGAAATAAGAGACAGACAATGGACCAACAAAATCAAAAAGCTCTTTACTTCAGACAACACCTGATAGAAATATGATTCACCTAGACTGAAAAGCTGCAGAAATTGCATGAAGACTGAATTAATAGATTTTTGTTGGGATATCAATCTGCCAATCTGCTAAATAGTGCTGAGAATTAGATTAGATAAATCAAATGGAATAGCTGACTGGCCCAGAAATATGCTAGATAACTTGTATTCCTGATAAGAGTCATTTGAAATTTGTTGTATATTTAATATTTTGGTAATATTTGAGTAATACTTTAAATATATTATTCAACTAAGTATTCTTTCTTGGGTTAAATAATTAATTACGAATTATTTGTAAAAGTACATGAATGGCATGTGACATTACGGTACCACGTCATAACTACAAGCCTTGCTAAAAGTAAAGAAAGAAAGCGGACATGCTCTCCCTGTGTCCCCATGGATTTATTTTGATTAGGTTTATGTGTTTTGGAGTTACAAAAGATAATAGTAGCAATGAGGATGTCTTAAACTAATGGGAGATGGCTACCTACTTGTTGAAGCTTAGTGAGATGTTTGAGTCAAAAAATGTCCATTCTGTTCCTTATGTCATCCTTGATAAAAATAGCCAGTGAGCTAGATCGAATGAAGGTAGAAGGAATTTTTTTTCCAAGGTTGAGCATCCTCATGGGCAACCCCAGTTTCCCAGTAGCCAAGAGGAATGGATCAGTGGTGATTTTGAGGTTAACATAAACCCAGTACTGAAAGTAGATCAATACCCTCTGCTCAGGATAGAGGGTATCCTTGCAAATCTTTCTGCAGTAAAACACTTCAGCAAGGTAGAATTAAACATACCTACAGATAGAGATGGAAGGAGATTCCAAAGTGGTTCTCACCAAAAACTCTCAGAAAGGACTTCACTGCTATAATAAGCTTATTTTTGGAGAGCACTTTGGCAGAAAACTACGGACCAGAAGTTACAAGGCTGTCCAGGCTCTCAGTGTTACCTGGATGACATTATTTAACCAATAAAGATGACGAGGAAGATCTCCAAGATCTCAAGATTGAATTGAATTAAATTGAATTGGCTTTATTAATTACCTCCTTCATGTACATGAGGAGTAACAATCTTTACATTACGTTTCTGTCTAATTGTGCAATGTGCAATTTATAGTAATTTATAATAAATATCAAAATGATTAGAAGATTATGGTCTTGGCACAATACAATAAGTGTGAATTCTTTAAAACAAGCATCGGCTACTGTGGTCACATTTTTGACATACAAGTTTGCTGAGAAAATTCAAGCAGTGATGATGCCCTAAGGCTAAAGGATATGCCACAGTTGTAAACCCAAAGTACACTGCAGATGCTGGGGTCAAAGCAACACGTACAACACGCTGGAGGAACTTAGTAGTTTGGGCAGCATCTGTGGAAATGAACAGTCAATGTTTCGGGCCAAGACACTTCATCAGGACTGAAGAGGGAGGGGACAGGGGCCCTATAAAGAAGATGGGGGGGGTGGGAAGGAGAAGGGTGATCGGTGCCAGGTGAGACGTGGCTGTGATACCGTGTCTGGGTCAGGATGTGATCGAAGAGTCGGAGAGAGGCAGAGACCACATAGGGTGAGCAGTGAGAAAGGGTGGTCCTTTTTAGGATTCATGAATTACTCTAACAGGTTCCTCCCAAACCTGGCTGCTGTGCTTCACCCCTTGAACTTATTACTACAGATCAGGAAGTCAAGGGAATGGACAAAGCAGTGTGAGGTGCCTTTCCAAAGGGCAAAGGAAATGGTAAATGTAGCCATTGTACTCACACATTATGATCCACACCATCCAGTGAAGCTTGCCTGTGATGCCTTTCCATATGATGTAAGTGCCGTCATGTCACATGGTATGAGTAATGGAAGTGAACACTCAATAGCCTTTGCATCATGTTCCCTTATTGCTGCAGAGAAAAATTATGCACAGATTGACAGAGAGGCCTTGAGTCTGGTTTGAGGTGTGAAACATTTCAACAAGTACTTGTATAGGAGTGAATTTACCCTCATAACTGATTATCAACCACTGGAGTCCATTTTCAATCCACAGAAAGCTGTTCCGCTAACAACAGCAGCATGAATGCAGAGATGTTTCTTGGCAGACACAATTACAAGATTGAATTCAAGAGAATGACTAATCATGGAAATGCTGATGGATAGTCCCATTAACCCTTGGGAAAGGAAATAAGTGAAAAATTTACAAAGGAGGATATTCCTCCTGATGTATGCTCCCTGACACTATTGAAAGTCTCCCTCTTACAGCAGAAATGATCCAAAGGGAACCCAGAAAAGACTGCACACTGTTTTAGGTCAACATGGAAACTCAAAATGGCTGGAATGTGCAGCAGAAATTCCAGTTACCCCATTTTTACCAGCACTGGTATGAACTTGCCCTTGATGGTGGTTGCCTTCTGTGGGGATTGATAGTTGCTGTACCATCCAAGCAGAGTGCTAAAGAGTTGGAGGAGCTACATGCCAGTTATCTTGGCATAGTCACAATGAAGGCATTGGCTTGAAGCTTTGTTTGTTGGCCTGGGATAGGTCAGCAGATTGAACAGCTCAATATGCACTGCTCGGGATGCCAACATGTCCAAAGATGCCATGAGCAGTGCCTATCCATCTCTGCAAATGCTCTGCATTGCCCTAGCAAAACATTCATGTGGATTTTGCCAGATCACCCATGGGCACTAATTCCTTGACAGCTGCAAAGAGGATACAAGTGTACCCAGTAGCCTCCACCACAGCCTTGATGTGTTGAGAAGGCTCTACTCAAGGACGGATGTTCCAGAACGCTTAGTGACAATGAACCACCAATTTGTGGTGGAACAACTTCATTCACTCCTGAAAGTGAATGGAATAAGACATATGACATCTGCACTGTACCACCCCACTACATATGGCTCAGTGGAAAGGTTTCTCCAGAATCTACAGAACACACTGCAGGCAATGTCAGCAGAACACAATACACTAACACTGAACCAGAAGCTTGTCAATTTCCTCCTTGTATATCGCAATACATTCTATATTGAGGAGGAGTGTAGAGCTAAGCAGGGAGGAGTGTTGTGTGTTTAGTATTGTAATATTGTAAATATATTGTTTGCTGAAGCAATCTTTCTTTGTTTAAATTATTCATTAGGGGCTATCTGCGAAGTACATGAAAGGAATACGTCATTTTACCACTACACCATAAGAGCATGCCTTGCTAAAGGTAAAGTAACACTTTCTCTCAGTCTTCCCATGTTTACCTTTCAGTTAGTTTTATGTTTTTGAGTTACAAAATATAACAGCAATGTTCCTCAGTTACAGTAACAGTGGAATCTGCAGCCACTCAGAAGGCTGCATATTAAGTGCATCAATACAAATGCAGAGGAGAAATGATCTGAGAAGTAAATATACCAAAATATTTGATTTTTTGCTGTAATTGATTATTTTGAGCACATAAACTCCAAAATATTCATAGATCAAATCAACCCTCTTAGCGATTTTGCACTTAGCTTGAGAGCTCCACATCAGAATATTACTACAATTGCTTTTGTTTTTGCTGGCTAAATGTCAAAAGCGTATTTTATTATATGCAATAAAGTAATGATCATAAAAATCACACATGATTCTGAACCACAGGAATAGAGGATTCCAGCTTTTATATTCCTCCCAGGCAGAGTAAAATGTGTATAACTATAAATTTCAGCAACTGATGGTAACCAAAATCCCATCTGGCCTATTATTTCTTCTTTTAAGTGGCTGTGAAGGAAAAATTGAGCACGTGGGTGGCAAAGTGGTGCTGCAGTGGAGATGGTTCTTCATAGCTCCAGTGACCTCGGATCAATTATAACCTCTAGCGATATCTGTGTGGAGTCCGTCAGTCTCAGGGTAGTCTGATTTTCTCTTGCATCTCCAAGGTGGTGGATTGCTAAGTTTATTAGCCACAGTCAGTAATGTGAATGGGTGGTAGAGACAGGGAAATGTTAGGATTGTGTGGGGAGAATGGGTTGCAATTAGAAAGAAAGCAAAAAGGTTAAAGAGAGATTGACTTGGTTTGTGACATGTACATTGAAGCATGCAGTGAAATGCATCATTTGTCTCAAATCAAATCAGCGAGGATTATACTGGGCAGCCCACAAGTGTCGTCACACTCTGATACCAGCATAGCATGCCAGCAACTCACTAACCCTAAAGAAACAAAATGAAATTAGGAAATTCACTAATGTTGTTGGACGCAGTGAGGAGTGAAGAGCATGGTCAATGATGTAATGCTGTGATAGCAATCAGACAATGAGAATAAAAAAGAAGATCTGGTCATTGACTCATTGATACTTGTTGGATCTTGCAATCAGTTGTAGCATTTCCTAAAGTATGGCTATGACTCAAACATATCTTATTTGTTGTATCAACACAGCAAGTCCATGGAGGGAAATAAGCAATTGATGTTTCTGGCCAAGGACCTCTATCAGGGTGCTCTATTGTCTCTGTCTTTAATTTGCTATAAGTTGTTTGGAACTCCATAAAGATATATGGAACGAGCTGCCATAGAAAGTACTTGAGGCAACTATAATATTGACATTTGGATAAGTACAAAGTTTAAAGTTTAATGTACATATATAATCAAAGTATGTAACAGTATACAACCTTGAGATTCATCTCTTAACAGGCAGCTACGAAACAAAGAAATCCTGAGAAAAACCCATATTAAAAAAAGCAGACCTTCAAACACCCAATGTGCACAGAGAAAGAAAACAAACCATGCAAACAAAAAATGCAAGCAAAGAGCATTCCAAACTGAAGTTCATAGAGAGAGTCTGTCCATGGACTCTTAGTTGGACTTGGAAAGGAAAGGTTTCCAGGGATATGAGTCAAATGCAGGCAAATTGCATACCTTAATTGGGCACATTGGTCAGCATGTATGAGTTGGGCCTTTTTGTCCTGTATCACTCCATGAATCTATCGTGAATGGCTCTTTAATTTTTTTTTCCAATCTCATTGACGTGACCATAAGACCATAAGAACATAAGACATAGAAGCAGAATTAGGCCATCTGGCCCATCGAGTCTGCTCTGCCATTCAACAATGGCTGATGAATTTTTTCTTCTTCTCTTCAACCCCAGTTCCTAGCCTTCACCAGTAACCTTTGATGCCATGTCCAATCAAGATCCTATCAATTTCTGCCTTAAATACACCCAGTGAACTGGCCTCCACAGCTGCATGTGGCAACAAATTCCACAAATTCACCACCCTATGGCTAAAGAAATTCCTCTGCATCTCTGTTTTGAAAAGGCGTCCCTCTATCCTGTGCCCTCTTGTCCTAGACTCTCGCACCACGGGAAACATCCTTTACACATCTACTCTGTCTAAGCCTTTCAACATTTGAAAGGTTTCAATGAGATCCCCCTTATCCTTCTGAATTCCAGTGAGTGCAGACCCAGAGCTATCAAATGTTCCTCGTATCATAGAAACATAGAAAATAGGTGCAGGAGTAGGCCATTCATCCCTTCGAGCCTGCACCGCCATTCAGTTTGATCATGGCTGATCATCCAGCTCAGAACCCTGTACCTGCTTTCTCTCCATACCCCCGATCCCTTTAGCCACAAGGGCCATATCTAACTTCCTTTTAAATATAGCCAATGAACCAGCCTCAACTGTTTCCTGTGGCAGAGAATTCCACAGATTCACCATAACCCTTTCATTCCTGTATCATCCTTGTAAACCTCCTCTGGACCGTCTCCAATGCCAGCACATCTTTTCTAAGATGGAGGGCCCAAAACTGTTCACAGTACTCAAAGTGAGCCCTCACCAGTGCCTTATAAAGCCTCAGCATCACACTCTTGCTCTTTTGACATTCAATGGAAAATCTACAGTTTTTACAAGTTCTGATCAGGGTGTCAACCAGCAGGAGATTAAACAACAAATTTCATGAGATGGGCCAGTGATATTAAACCAGATTCTGATTCTGAATTCCAGAGGGAGGTGGCCTAGATTTTCATAACTAACACATGGACCATCATGTCTTCTAATGCTCTATCCATCAAATTCTTCTTCCAAATCAATGACCATAACCACAATGAGGGATTCTGGAATACCAGAAGCAGTATGATGAAGATGGGAGCAAGAGCAGGTAGCTTTGGTTTTCTTCATTAATACTGATATAAATCATAGTGGTAGCCTTGCAAGCTCATTTAAAAAGAAGAGAGAAGAAAAACAACATCTCCGGATTATGCCATTTATTAACTGGAAAAGTAATAATATAAACATATGTATGAATGTGAGAATATTGAGTCTTGCTAGTGAAATGTTACATCTCATTGATGTCATTTTCAATGGATAATCTGCAAATTATCAAAGCTACAAGACCTTAATATAAGAAAAAATATTCTCCAGCAAGACCAGTTCTTTGAAGATGGGTTTGGCTTGAGCTCTGAAAGATGCTCATAAAGGCATGGCAGTTGGTGAACCTGATCTTCAAGTGCTTTATAGAGATTTATTTTTGCTTGTGCTTGAGTTATAGCTCTTGCAGTGAAACATCTATTGTGAACATGCCTTCACTCTGGAGGTCAGCATTCATCCTCCATAAAGAAACCAAGTTGTATGGTGTGCATAATTATGTTTGGCATCATCTAGGAATCATTAATCAGCTATGATATCCTGTATAAAGTTGTTCTTACAGATACAAGAGTGACAGTACCTGCCCTTTTCCCTTCTCAACTAAAGTTCAGCATCCAAACTTCCCTTCAGATTCAGATTCATTTATTTATCATATATACATTGAAACATACAGTGAAATGCATCATTTCTTATCAACCTAAGAGTGAGTCGGGAGCAGCCCACTAATGTCCCTAAACAGTGAGGCAGCAATATAGTATACCTGCAATGTTCAACAGAGCAACACAAGTAACAAACAACACACCGTCATGAACACAAAACAACAATAGCAAAAACAAGCCTCCTTTGTTCTCTCCCATTCTTTCATACATTTATTGAAACTTCATGTTGATTGGATTTTGTTTGAGTTTTGCTGAGGAGATACAGTATGTCTCTAGAGACTCCTGCAAATATCTACAGATGCAGAATAGAGAGTGTCCTGACTGGTTGAATCACAGCTTGTTTTGAAGCCTCCAATGCACAGGATTGCAAGAGACAGCAGAGGGTTAAAGGATGTATGTTTTCTTTGCCACCCTCTTGACTTTTGTGGTCATTTACTCGGAGTTATGGTCTTGGACCCAAATACTAATGACATGCAAAAAAATCTTCCATTCTGGAATCTACTGCCTAAAATGGAAGCAGTTTCATTGGCACCTTGCAAAGTATTTTTGTAAACTACGAGGATAGAGGTTCCCAACCATTTTTATGCCATTGGACCCTTACCATTAAGAGAGTGGTCCACGGACGTCAGGTTGGGAACTCCTGGTCTAAGTGAAGAACCTCAGAATCAGAATCAGAATAAGGTTTATTATCACCGGCATGTGATGTGAAATTTGTTAAGAAACCTGATTCTGATTCTGAATCTGAGGTTTTTCATTTTGACCAAGAGATCCCAACCTGGAATCCGTGGGCTACTCTGTTAATGGTAAGGGTCCAATGGCATAAAAAACAGTTTTCCAAAATATTTTGCAGGATGCCAATGAAACTGCTTCCATTTTAGGCAGTGGATTCCAGAATGAAATGGGGATACTGGATCCTGAGCAACATACAATCCGCTGGAGGAATTTGATGGTTCAAGCAGCTTCTGTTGGGGGAAATAACTTGTCATTTGCAGTGTTCACATAGCTGACAATGACAAAGTTCAAAGTAAGTTTATTATCTAGGTACATATATGTCATAATATTCTATCCTGAGATTCATTTTCTTGTGAGCATTGACAGTAAATATAAAGCACCACAATGGAATCAATGAAAGACAACACACAAAAATGATGGAAAGACAACCATCTTTAAAAAGCTGACAGATTGTGCAAATGAAAAAAGAAAAAAAACAGAATAACAATAATAACCCATGAAAAACATCTGACCCAGATGGGGTAGCTGGCTAAGTACTAAAGACTTGTGCTGATCAACTGGCTAGGGTGTTCACTGAGATCTTTAACCTTTTGCTTCGGCAGTGTGTGGTACCCATCTGTTTTAAGCCATCTTCAGTTGTACTGGTGCCAAAGAAGAGCATAATGACCTGCTTAATGATTATCGCATTGTAGCACTTACATCCATGGTGATGAATTGTTTTGAGAGGTTGGTGATGAAACTTATCAATTCCTGCCTGAGAAGTGACTTGAATCTTCTCCACTTGCCTACTGGAGCTAAAGGTCCACAGCAGATGCCAATTCATTGCCTCTTCACTCAACCCTGGAACATCTCGACAGCAATATTGCATACATCAGGATGTTGTTTATCAACTACAGCTCAGCATTCAATACCATCACCTCCTCAAAACTAATCAATAAGCTCCAAGACCTTGTCCTCAATACCCCCTTGATTCAATCCTTGATTTCCTCACTTGCAGACTACAGTTCAGGAACAATTACTATGCCTCTTCATCAGGCTCTTGAACCAAAGAGGATAACTTCATTTGTCTCATCACTGAAAGGTTCCCACAAACAATGCACACACTTTCAAGAACTCTTCATCTCATGCTCTTGATATTTATACTAATTATTCTTTCTTTTTGTGTTTGCACAGCTTGTTGTCTTCTGCATTCTGGTTGATAATCCAAATTGGGTGGTGTTCATTGATTCTATTATGGTTCTTAAAATATAGATGTATTGAGTATGCCCAAAAGAAAATAAATCTCTGGGTTGTATATGGTGACATATATGTACTATGATAATAAATTTACTTTGAACTTTGAAATAAATAAGTAATAAATAATATTGAGAATACGAATCTTTGAATGATGGGCCAAATGGTCTCTTTTGGCACTGAGTTTATTCTCTAGATTTATCACCAGGCATGCTCTTCCCAATCAGTTACAAATGAACCAACTTTAGCAGGATTAAATCTGGATTACTTAAAGTGGTGAAGAGTTTCAACAAGCAGCAATGATGAATAATTTCATGCCAGTCTTAATGAGGGAGAAAACTAAGGGTTCTTCTGGAAGCAGAGGTTAAAATATTCATTATACTTGCCACTAGTGTAACAGTAATTTCCCATAACTGTAGTGGTAATTGTAGCGTAAGATACTATGGTGGCACAGTGGGTAATGTAACGCTATTATAGTCGCAATGATCAGCAACTGAGGTTAGCATCCCTCTGCGTCTGAAATGACTTTGTATGTTCTTGCCATGGCAGCGTGGGTTTCCTCTGGGTGCTCTGATTTCCTTGCACATTCCAAAGACACACAGGTTAATAAGGTTAGTGAGTCTCAGGCGTGTTATATTGGCACCAGAAGCTTGGCGGCACTTGTGGGCTGCCTCTCAGGAAGTACTCAGACTGTATTAGACCTTGACACACATGACACATTTCACTGTATGATTCAAGGCACAGCGGACAAGCAAAGTGCACATTTTTCTCTTTAAAATAAAATATTTTCACTTTTAAAAATCAATGTCTAAAGCTAAATATTGAAACTTCAATTATTTCAAAATCATTATGGATCCATTCTCCTCAAGTTCTAAGCTCACACTTTATCACCTGTACCATATCGGTCTGTGATGGTGGATTCTCTAATGGCAAATACTGAGCAACAGAAAGCAGATTTGAAGCTTCCTTATGGGCACCCCATCTTGAATAAAGCAACTGTCACACTTGGAAAACAACAGATTGTGGTAATGTCAGCCAGGGAGCTCAATTTATAGGCATCATGTTGTAGCAATTCATGCACATGACAGTAACATACTGCATGCAGGCGACAGAACTTGCTATTCAGGGTCTTTGCCTCTGCAGTATACTTTGAATGCTCTGTAGACAAGGAGAGACATGAGCTTGGCTATAATGACACATCACTGTTTAAACTGTCGAGTACTAGCGGACCTGACAGGCAAATCTTATTCCCAGCCAAATATCTATTCAAATCCAACCAGTTGCAAGACCAGAATCAACCTGCAGGCAAAATCAAAAGAAAAAAGTGAACGCTAAAATTTTAGACACGCTCATTTTAATTTATTCAATGGGGATTTGGTATACATCAGAATATGATAAAGCCATTGCCAAGTTCCATTATTTTTCTTTATTTTATTGTCTGCTCTGCTTATCCTCTCGCAAACTGATGGTGCCTTCTTTAACGTTAACGGACCACTGTGGCCTGGGGTTACTGCCAGCAGCAGTGTCATTCTCATGCCTTTGCTGCAATGTGAGAGCATCCTCACATCAGCCATTAGGTCCTGCTTTGGTGAGGCATTCTTTCCCAATATATGAAAACTACAGTGAACTGTCAGGACAGCAGGAAAGGTCATTGCTTCCATCAATGAAGGACTTTGAACATATTCATGAACAATAAGTGGGCAGGAAACATCATTGTATACTCTATACATCCTGCAAAATGTCTTTTCCAAAAGCTCCTTTCTGGAAAGCACTCTGGGGCTATTAAAACAAAAACTTCACACCATCTTAAAAGTTTCCAACATGAGGAAATCTGCAAATGCTGTAAATCCATAGCAACAGACTAAAAATGCTATGGAAAAGAGTAAACTATTGAGATTTTGGGTTGAGACCGTTTTCCAGTGCTGAAAGAGAAGGGGGATGGAGATGCTTGAATTAAACGATAGGGGGAGGGGAAAGAGGTTAGCTGGAAGGTAATAAATTAAGTCAGGTGGCTGGAAAAGGTCAAGGGCCAGAGAAGAAAGATTCTGATAAGAGAGGAGAGTAGACAATAGGAGAAAGAGAAGAGGGAGGGGAACCAATGATCAGTAATAGGCAGGTGAGTTAAAGTAAAAAGTAAGAGAGGGGAATAGAGGAATGGACATTAGAAATTTTGTTCTGCCAGATGGAATATAATGTGTTGCTCCTCCACCCTGAGGGTGGCCTCATTTTGACACAAGAGGAGGCCATAGATTGACATGTCGAAACAGGACGTTCCCCGGGCAGTTAATCTGATCAACAATTCTAGTTAGCCCCTCCCCACCATTTTCTATCTATTTCATCTTTCCCCCATAGTAAACACTTTAAACCTCTTTTTATAATGCTGTTTAGTTTGTACATACATGCCGATACTTATGTATTTATGCACACTTAAATGGTTAGAGCATTTGTAAGTTTGATAGACATTTATAATAAAGTCTTCTTTCTTGTTACATGCATCTTGTAAATGGTACAGACTATAGCCATAGTTTACTGGCAGTGGAGAAAATTAATATTTTTCATCATGATGGATTGGTGTAACCTACTTAGCCTTAGTACTCAAGACAATTTCAGAATAGATCAGAATTCAAATTTCAAATTAGAGTTTATTGTCATATGCACACGTATGACACTGAACAAAGAACATTATAACACAGTGCAGACCCTTCAGCCCATGATGTTGTGCTAGCCTTTTTACCTACTCCATGATCAATCTAACCCTACCTTCTTACACAATCTATAGCCCTCCATTTTACATACATCCATGTGCCTATCTTGGAGTCTTTTAAATATTCCTTTTATATCAAACTCTACCAATATCCCTGCAGTGTAATCCAGGCACCCACCACTCTAAGTGTAAAAAAAACTTACCTTTGACTTCTCTTAACCAGATTCCACTGTACTTGGTCTTCAAATTCAAGAGTATCCCATCAAATTTTTCCTGATTGAACTCCATCTGCAACTTCTCAGCCCAGCTTTGCATCCTGTCAATGTCTTGTTGTAACCTTCGTCATCCTTTTACTCTATCCACAACACCTTCAACCCTCAAGTCATCTGCAATCATTTTAATACACATTCTCATAGACAATAAGTCAGGCGGGTTTCCCAAACTGGGGTCCATGGACCCCTTGGTATTGGTCTATGGCTTAAAAAAAGGTCGGGGACTCTTGAGGTAATTCATTTATAGAAATCACAAAATGCAGAGGTAATAAATTAGACTGATGCAGAACATCGCGTCTCGAACCTCTAATTTACCCACCTTCTGCGGGTAAGCCAGTTCTGAATCCATGCATCTATGTTTCCATGGATTCCGTGTCTATTGACTTTCTGGATTTGCCTACCACAGAGAACCTTGTCAAATGTGGTAATAAAATTCAATAAACAGCATCCACTGCTCTATCTTAATCAAATTTTTTGTCACCTCCTTGAAAAAGGTGCAGTGAGAAGCTTATTTGTATCAGCAGCACAGGGACATAGCATCACATAAACAACATTCACAAGAAAGACATAAACATGAATTTTACATAATGTTTACAAGTACACAATTAGAACAAGCAAAAAGCACAAAATCCACTTCAGTGCCAAATGATCAAAGATACAAAGATTCAAAGTATATTATTATCAAAGTCTTCTTTGGTTGTTCATCAAAATCCGATGACCATGTCCACTCCTTTAACGGTGAGATCTTTGATGACTATACAGTCCTATCCTGGACCCAAGAACTCTGTTGCAAGTAGGCCATGTATATGTGGTTGTGGTATGTATGTAGTAACCACCCCTGAAATTCGTCTTCCCCACAGACAGCGACAAAACAACGGAACACCATGGAGCTGGTTCAAAGAAAACATCAAACACCCAATGTGCAAAAAAATTGTATAAATGGTAAAAATTGAATGGATAACACACAGAATATTAAATATCAAACCACAGAGTTCTTGAAACAGTCCAGAAATGTTCAGTTTAGTACAGTTCAGTTCAATTTAGCACCATGTTATTCATTGACTGCAGACCACAAAGGCAGACTTCCCCAATCAAATTTGAGCAAAATAGCGATACGAAAGGAGCAACCAGAAATCAGAAACACATACAACATGAACTGTAGAGTTCTCTAAAACTAGTCCAATCCACAAACCATGCCAATCAAACTTTGCCTTCGATCCAATATTCCCATACCTTCCTCCAGTGTGTGCGAGGGAGAGGGAGACTGGTCATGTGCAGGAAGATGGAGATTCAAAAATTCAGACATTGCTGAACACCTGCTATTCCACTATTCCTCTATGTACTATTCCACTCTCATCCTCGTTGATTTCAATCTTGCCCAATTCTGTAATTGGCACGTTGGTTGAACATTGGAGCCGATCATGGGTTTGCGCTCCATTATTATGCACTCTCCATTCTCCACCTTGCTCTCAATGTGAATTCCTTCAGATACAGTAAACATGCCAGATCACTCAGTTGATCTGTCCAAAAGCACACTATCAAGATGTAAATTACAGGCTCCAATTGCACACAGTTTAGTGGCAGAAGTATATTTAAAAGAAGAAAGAGAAAAAGAAGTAGCTTTGAGTACTGTCTGCAGAACGTCACTGTTGGTGGCATTGGTCGCTGGGACCATCTTGCAAAGTGGTCATAGTGCTGCTGAGCTGCAGTAATTAGGGACCTTTTTTAAAAAAAAATTGTTTGAAGAACTGAATGATTGAACGGAAGTAGCTCTTCCTGAACCTGGTGGCATGGGACTTCAGGCTTCTGTACCTGCTGCCCAATGCAATAAGATGGCATGGCTCGGATGGTGGAAGAAATTGATGATGAATTTTGCCCTGTTGAAGTACCGTTTCCCAGAGATCCTGCTGATGGCTGTGAGGGATGTCTCTGCAATGTACTGGGCCGAGTCCAGTACTCTCCAGTCAGGATGCTTTCAACAGTACATCTGTAGAAGTTTGGTAGATAGCACCATGTAGAGCTGTAATCTGAAGGGGAATCAGGTAGGCTCTTAGATCTCCCTATTTTGAAGTTGTCCAATATAGCCGAGTGAAGTAATTTTCATCTCCTTTGTCCCAAGCCCTCTTTCATCCGCCATGGTTTAGAGATTGATTGCCGTGCTGTTAATGCCATATTCTCTGGAGCTCCGAATTCTCCCAACACTTGACACAAATCTCATTTTGCCTTTGGCATGTTAGACCTTGATTCCTGTCAGAAGCAAAAAAAAAATAATAATTCCAGCTTACTTCTTTCATATCAGATTTCCAGTAAGACTGCAGGCAAATCACGGATTTCAATAAATTTGGACTTTGCCTGCTCCTGTGTTAATTTTCAAAGAGCAGCAGGTGCTGGGACTGTGAGGCTTTGTTGAAGCTGATGAAGCCTAGGACTACGTTCTGGAAGCCGCTCTGAACAGCGAGTTGGTTTATGTAAAATGGTCTTAGGTGAAGTTCTTAGCTTTTAATGGATTATGAATCAGATTGTGCTGGGCTTAATTTGAGGAAAGTGGATTTCATTAGTGCAAGACAAGGCTCAGCAGAAGTAGACTGGGAGTGTCTGATAGAGGGGAAAACATTAAATGATATGGGAGGGATATAAATCAAGACAGTAATAGGTAAATTTCAGCACGTTCCTGTAAGGATAAAAAGCAAAAGCAGTTCATTGAGGGAATTTTGGACAACAAAAGATATTGAAGATTTGCTCAGGGAGAGGAGGATGTCAGGTGTCAGGTGGAGGGAATTGATGTTGAACAATTCCTTTCAAATTTATAGAAGATATTGAAGTGAACTTCAGAAATAAGCTACCAATTGGGGTGGGTGAAGACGTACAGGAGCCTGAAGACCCACACTCAGTGTTTTAGAAACAGCTTCTTTCCTTTACTATCATCTTTCTGAATGGTCCCTGAACCCATGAAGACTACCTCATTATTCCTCGTTTGCATTATTTATCTATTTATGTTTAGTCGTTACTTGCAATTTCTTATGCCTTGCTATGTACTGTTGCCACAAAACAACAAATTTTATGACAGGGAGAAGGATGCTTGTGAGAGAGGCTGAAGTTAATGTAGGGATACACTGATATCCTGGTTCATGCCTGTATCAGGATGGAAGAAGTGGTACAAATGCTGGAGAACCTTAGGATGGATAAATAAAAGAAAAAAATATTATCTTTATTTGTCCCACATACATCAAAACATTGAAACATACAGTGAAATCATTGTGTGTGTAAACTATCAACACAGTCCAAGGATGTGCTGGGGCAGCCAGCAAGTTTCACAGTGCTTCAGAAACGGCTTAGCAACCCCGCACCTCACTAACCTTAAACTGCATATCTCTGGAATGTGAGAGGAAGTCGGAACACCAAGAGGTATCCCACACAGTCATGGGGTAACATGCAAACTCCTCACAGACAGTTGCTGGAATTGAACCCTGATAGCTGATCGCTGGTGCTGTGAAGTATTACACCATGCTACCTTGCTGTCCCATCCCCTGGACCGGACAGGATCTAATTCAGGGGGCCAAGGAGAGAAAAGGAAGGGATTTTCAAGGCTCTGATAAAGGATTTGCATCATTGTCACCGAAGAGGTGATACCAGAACATTGGAGGACAGCTAATGTTCTCTTTTTGGAAAGTGTAGCAGCAGTAAGCCTGCAAATAACAGGTCAGTAAGGGTAATATTTATTTAGGGAAATATTAATTTTATTTATTGAGATACTGTGTGGAATAGGCCATTCTGGCCCTTCGAGTGACGCCGCTCGGCAATCCTCTGATTTAATCCTGGCCTAATCATGGGACAATTTACAATTACAAGTTAACCTACCAATTGGTACATCTTTATATTGTGGAAGGAAACTGAAGCACCTAGAGAAAGCCCATGTCATCATGGGGAGAACGTATAAACTCCTTACAAGCCGCGGCAGGAATTGAACCCTGGTCACTTGTTCTGTAAAGCGCTGGGCTAACCATTATGCTACTGGATCAGTTCCTGAAAGAGAGGATTTATGATCACTTAGAAATGCAGGGACTGATTAGAAGCTAACACGGAATCATATAGGGGAGATGATGTCTCATAAATCTAATTGAGATTTTTGAAGAGGTAGTCAAGCAGGGTAGAGGTGGAATCACAAACACGAAAAATATCTTCAAATGTTGAAATCCAAAGGAACACACACAAATTGTCCTGAAGAAGGGTTTCAGTCCAAAACATTGACTACTTACTCTTTTCCATAGACTCTGCCTGGCTTGCTGAGTTCCTTTAGCATTTTGCGTATGTTGCTTAGGGTAGAGGTGGGTTGCTTGACTGAAAGGCCTAAATAGAGTGGACATGGAGATAATGTTTCCCTTTAGTGGAGGAGTCTAGAACCAGAGGGCATAGCCTCAAAATACAACAATGTGCCCTTAGAACAGAGATGGGAAGAAATTTCTTCAGCCAGAGGGTAGTAAATCTGTGGAATTCCTGGACAGCTGTAGAGTCCAAGTCACTGGGTATATTTAAATCCAAGTTTGATAGGGTTATGAATACTCAGGGGGAAAAGGTTACAGGGAGAAGGCAGGAGAAAGTAGTTGAGGAGAATCATAAATCAGCCATGATGAAATGGCGGAGCAGATTCAAAGATCCAAATGGCATCATTCTGCTCTTATGTCTTATCATGTTCTGGTCTTAGATCAGCAATGATGGAATGGTGGCCCAGGTCAGTGGACTGGATGGCTTAATTCTCTTTGTACATCATAGGTCTCATGGTCCCAGGGACTCTTGACCTTTGACCAATATCCTGAGTAATTGTAGTTTGTGGTTTTAATTGTAGTGTGATATGATGCATCTAGTATGGTAGTATAGTGGGAAGTGCTTGTTGTTCTCACTGTCAGCTTCCAACAGCAGCTAGCAGTCTTTTGAAAAGGAGAGTCTTTTCTGAGCAGTATATAGCTTTTCCAACAGCAAGCCTCTTGTAGTGCTTACTCGCTGACGACACACGGAAATTGAACTCCTTTCAGATGGAGGATGAACTACAGAGGATGCAGGAGGTCTGGCCCCTGCAGATGCAGCACAAAGGCCCACTGGTGTGTGGATATGCCCTGGTGATCATGCACCAGATCCCCAGCTATGGGTAAATAGCCTCACTGCCTTGTTGGCAGCCTCCAGAGTGGAGCCCCTAAGTTGGCTGGACATCATCGAACATCCTTCCGGCAGCTCCTGTGCCAAACACATTGCTTCATAAGCTTTCCTTTGGACTACACTGGTGAGGCTGAGAGGGGGATCTTGACAACTGGACATCTCAGGATCTCCATATCTTCCACTCAGGCTTGTGATGATGATGATTATCATCACCCATTGTCCTTTGAGACAGACGGATGCCAACCAGTTTATTGGCATTTGATATATTGGCTCCGTACTGCTACAACAAAACAAGAAATTTCACTCATGTAAGTCAGTGATATTAAATCTGAATCTGCTTTCTCATCTATTTGAACTCAATACATCAAGAATAATCTCACACATGTTTCAGTACTTTGCCCCCAAAGTTCACGAGGTCACTCTTCACTTCCAGACACAGGTTTATTCCTAGCAGTTGCTTTGATCCCAGCTTCTTCTCACAGAATAATGTTCATGTTGGGCTCTGGAAATGACCCCATTTTCACACTCAGAGACAGAGCTTTTTATCCACCTTAACTTCCATCCATAAGGGAGGGCTTTTGTCACCATTCCCAAATTTCAGGCATTTGTTAACTGCATTCATTCCTTGTGGGGACAAATATCCCTGAAGTACAAATAATGTCCATCTGTGTTCACTTATCTTCACTAGCTTGTCCCGGTCCCTTTGACACTCTCCCACCATCCACTCCAATAATGCTGCATCTGTTCATTCAGTTGAACTCTCTTCACAAGCTGGAAGAGTCTTATGGAGTCATAGAGTAACAAGTCATCTAGCCGAGAAACAGGACCTCAGTCCAACTGGTCTGTGTTGACTAAGATGCCCCTTCCAAGCAAGTCCCTTTTGCCCATAACCTTCTAAACCTTACCAATCCATGTACCTGTTACTTGCATCGCGACTTGTACAGTTTACTTGAAGAGCTCGCTACTAAGATCACACCTGGGAGCTATGTGCTGACAGCTGTACTGTACACCAGTAGGAAACGCTGCCAAAACCAACAACATCAATTTCAATACACTGTTACACAAAGAACAACAATGTATTATAGACCTCACAAGGGATTTTTTTGTTCTTTATACATGTTCCAAAAACAGTGTTTGATAACATAGAAGATTTTAATGGCAAAACACCTGTTGGAAAAACAATCATAAATCTATTTGTTTGATACTTTGAAGGCCCCACCATGACAGTAAACTGATAATTGCTATTAACAGAGTTGAGGAGCAATTGCTTTTTTGGGGGGCCGTAGATCTGAAAGGTCTAAGCTGACCCTACTGTTGTATAACTTAAGCAGTTCACAAATATTCAGTGGCCACTTGATGTGGTACCTCCTCCAGTTAATAAAGTGGTGACTGTGTGCATGTTTGTGGTCTTCTGCTGCTGTTGCTCATCCACTTCAAAGGCTGATGTGCCACACATTCACAGTTGCTCTTCTGAACTTCCCTGTTGTCATGTGCTTACTTGAGTTGCTGTCACCTTCCTGACAGCTTGAACCTGTCTAGCCACTCTCCTCTGATCTCTCATCAACAAGGTGTTTTCACCCTCTGAACCGCTACTCACTAGGCGTTTTTTTTTGTTTCTCGCAGCTGTTCTCCGTAACCTTTGGAGACTGTTGTGTGTGAAAATCCCAGGTGATCAGCAGCTTTTGACATACTCGAACCATCCAGTGATGCACCAACAATCATTCCATGTTCAAAGTCCCCCACTCTAATGTTTGGACTGAACAGCTGAACCTCTGGACCAAGTCTGCACACTTCCATGAGTTGCTGCCACATGATTGACTGATTAAATATTTTCATTAATGAGCACCTAATCATGTAAGCACTGGGTGTACATTGCCAACCATTTGGTTGATACTTTGAAGATCCCATTATGACAGTAATCTCATTATCCATATCAACAGATGTTAACAGAATTGAGGAGCAATGGATTCTTTTGGAGCTACAGACACTTAACAGTCAAAACTGGCCCTGCTACTTTATATTTTAAGCAGCCCACATATTCTCATGCTGCCATACAGCCAGAACTGTCACTCACATGTGCCTGCCTGCCACTGTTCTTGTGCTGCGAGCTATCAACTCAAAGCAAATCTGTAAATGAAATGGAGGATAAAATAAACTTCATTAACCTTCTTCAGCTCCAGAATGTTATCTCCTGAAAAAACCTGCACATCTCGAACTCACGTTGCTTCTCGGCAGCCTCATTGTTTTCCAAATGCCACTTTGCCTTGTTTCAATGTCCCAGTTTATATAATCCCTTCAGCCGGGAGCGATTCACATTTACCAATCAACAACCCGAATGGAGTCCTTTGCATGTGGTGGCAAAGCACGGTTCAGATAGGGGCAACTCCTTATTCATTTCCCACACAACAGCTACTAATCTGACAAGCGGCGGATGAAAAGATTGCTGCTGACAATCACTTTCCGGAGGTCAAGTATCTCATTTATCAAACATTCAGTCCTGGTTGTTGAAACAAATATGCAAATACTCCCTGATGTTAAGCTAAATACCAAAATGGTGTTCGACTGAGCTTTGGATGTGAAGTTCAATAATACGTGAGGCCAGTGTAAACAACCCGTGCTCATTCAGATTTTGCTGTTTAGGGAAAACATAAGTCCTGCAGCAAGGTTACACAACAAGAGTCAATGAGTACATACAGTGATCTGCTCACCACGAGGGTGTCATTAGTAGTGTGATACTGACTCATGTTGAATTATGCCTGTTCAATTAAATGAAATGTGTTTATAATGTTCAACCATGGCTAATTTGTCTGATTCTGGGAGTGCTATGTCCATATAACCATATAACAATTACAGCACGGAAACAGGCCATCTCGGCCCTTCTAGTCTGTGCCGAACGCTTGCTCTCACCTAGTCCACCGACCTGCACTCAGCCCATAACCCTCCATTCCTTTCCTGTCCATATACCAAACCAATTTTTTTTAAATGACAAAATCAAACCTGCCTCTACCATTTCTACCGGAAGCTCATTCCACACAGCTACCACTCGCTGAGTAAGGAAGTTTCCCCTCATGTTACCCCTAGACTTTTGCCCCTTAACTCTCAACTCATGTCCTCTTGTTTGAATCTCCCCTATGGAAATGGAAAAAGCTTAACCACGTCAACTCTATCTATCCCCCTCATAATTTTAAGTACTTCTATCAAGCCCCCCCAACCTTCTACGCTCCAAAGAATAAAGACCTAACTTGTTCAACCTAAGCCATCTATTATAATAGATGTAAAGCCATATATTATGTATTGCAATTAATTCAAATTCCTGACGCTGGGTGAACACTGCCTATCCTTTTCCTTCCACAGACGCTGTCCTGATGAAAGATCTCAGTCCAAAACACCCCACCCTAACACTGATTCCACAACCTGTGGACTCGCTTTCCAAGGCCTTTTGCCCAGTACTGTCTTTGTCAATGTGGAGCGGAGAGCAAGTTTGTAAGTCTGTTGGGAGTGGCGAGGGTGGAGAGCCGCGGAAGGGGTGAGGGACATGTGGCAGAGAAAGTGCGCCAGGGGCGGAGGGTGGCACCGTTGCAGACAAATCCAGCCGTGAGACACCAGGTAAGGTAATTTGATTCTGAACAACTGGTTTATCATTCATTACAGAATGTCTCATTGATACCTCCAGCTCCCTTCCCTTTTTCCCAACCATGATTCTCCTCTCACTGCCCCCTTCCCACTCTCAGTCCACAATAGAGACCCATATCAGCATCAGGTTTATCATCACTCACTTATGTCATGAAATTAGTTCTTTCTGCAGCAGCGGTACAGTGCAATACATAAAATTACCACAGTACAAAAGTCTTAAGTTCCCTAGCTATATATACATATGCGGCTAAGATGTTTGCACAGTGCTGTAGGACCTCTTCCAAAATGCAAACCACGCATTTCCTTAGATTTTTTTAAGATGTTAAGTCCAAAATTGCAGAGGAAAACAAGTGATGCAGCAACTCATGCAAGTCAGACAATTCTGCCTCAGGATTGCCCTTTGACCTCCCAACATACTCTACCTTTAAAGGATTTTTGGTCATTTCAGTCTTTTTTTCCCCTCAGGGGAACTTGCTGACTGCTTAGCTGCTTCCTCTAACTGTGGGCAGGTCCTGAGAAGCCCCAGTGAAATGAGAATATTAAATCTTTGATTCTTACTGAGATAAAGGTCAAACAAAGAAAATGTCTGAAGTATACCTGGTGTAAAGGTCAGAGTACAAACATAGTTGTGAATCCATGCATATTATTTTAAATTTGCTCTTCCTCATGTCCTGTTCTTGTCAGAACGGAATGCCAAGAACACTTCATATCGATAATTCCAGATTTTTGTGTCTGCATGTTAAATGATAATTACCCAAGCACAGCTGCACCGTAGCATGGTATTTATCACGATGCTTTTTAGTATCAGTGACCAGGGTTCTATTACAAACCTGGTAAGGAGTTTGTATGTTCTCCCTGTGACCGTATGGGTTTCCTCCCACAGTCCAAAGATGTTCCAGTTGGTAGGTTAATTGGTAAATCAAAGTTCAAAGTAAATTTTATTATCAAGGTACATATATGCCACGATATGCAACACTGAAATTCATTTTCTTGTGGGCGTACTCAGCAACTCTATGGAATAGTAGTTATAACAGGATCAATAAAAGATCAACCAGAGTGCAGAAGGTAACAAACTGTACAAATGCAAATATAAATAAAAAGCAGTAAATAAGTAGAACGTGGAATAACAAGATAAGGGGTCCTTAAATTGAGGTCACTGGTTGTGAGGGCATCTCAATGGATGGGCAAGTGTGTTATCACCTTTCGTTCAAGAACCTGATGATTGTGGGGTTGTACCTGTTCTTGAACCTGATGGAGCAAGTCCTGAGTCTCTTGTACCTTCTGGTAGCAAGGAGAGAAGAGCATGGCCTCGTAGCCTCAGTGGTGAGGATCCCCGATGCTTTCCTATGATAGTATTTTATGTAGATATGCCAAATTGTTGGGAGGCTTTACCCGCGATGTACTAGGCCAAATCCACTACCTTTTGAAGGATGTTCTGTTCAAAGGCATTGGTGTTTCCATATCAGGCCTTGATGCAGCTAGGATTGTCCCATGATTAGGCTAGGATTAAATCAAGCGATTGCTGTGTGATATAGCTGGAAGGGTTTGAAAAGCCTGTTCTGTGCTATATCTCAATAAACAAATAAATAAATCTCATGTGTTATGTGGAGCTTAAAGGACAGAAAGAAGTGTTAAAATTAAAAATAAATTGGAGGTGCATCTAAAAATGATAGGCTAATAGTTAATTTAAGTTAGATTTCATGCAGGAATTACAACAGAATGTCACAATCGTCTGCTGGTTCAACATCTCTTACATAAACCTAGGGCTACTTTTCAAAGTGTGATTGCTTTGTAACCTAATTAAATGAAACATTACATCTGCTCAGTGTTGTTAGGCAAAAGTCAATGAGTTTTAACTGCCATCCCTTGAGTTGCTGGCTGCATCCAACATTTATTAGTTCCTCCATCATCGGCATTTATTTTTACATACTTAACAGAGGCGACAATATTAAAAAAGTGCCCACAGCTGGGCAAATCGTGCCTGAAGCTTTAGAATATAAATGTGCTTAATATCAGTGCAATGCATCTTTGTATTTGAAAGCTTTATTCATGTAAGACACATTGAAAAGGTTGTGATTGTGTTGAATTGTTGATTTAAAGGACTGAGCTATTTTAAGCAGCTAATTTCGATTTCAAATGAGAATAACTAATGCAAAATTTAAGTGATGAGGTAACTTTGGAAAATGTTAGAGCTGTAAACACAAAGAACTTGGTCCTATATATATGTTATTCTGTCATATCCAGTGAGTTATTTCTCAAAGACCAGTTACTGAAAGTAAGTGACTATCAAGATTTCAAGATCAAAAGCAGAATATGAATAGAGTGATTCATGATTGCAATATTGAAATATTATGTTTGGAAGGCTGATTAAAGTCATATAATAGGTCAACTATTAGAGTCACTGCCTCACAGATGCAGCGACGAGGGTTCAAATCTGACTTCAGATGCTGTCTTTGTGGTGTTTTGGGTTCTTCCTGAGAGCATGTGGATTTTGTCTGAGTGCTGTGATTTCCTCACGCATCCCAAAAGTGACTGATACGTTATATGGCCACTGTAGATTTTCCCTAATGTGAATATTGGCAAATGAGCACAATAAAACTCAGATTGGTCTGGGATTTAGTGTACATAACAATGAACTGGCTCTGTGGCCACAATGTTGTACTGAACCAAATAAATTAATAATCAAATGACAAAATAAACTAATCCCTTTTGCCTACAGGACATTCATATTCTTCCATTTGACTCATATCCATGCGCCTATCTAAACATCTTTTAAAAGTACCTAATGTATCTGCCTCTACCACTATCCCCAGCAGTGCATTACAGGCACCCACCACTCTTTGTGTAAAAACTTGCCACTAGCATCTCCTTTGAAATAACTCCCTGTCACCATAAATGCATGTCCTCTGCTATTAGACATTTAGACTCTGGAAAAAATATTGTCCACCGAGAAGACCACAACCCACAACCTTGTTGTGGTTTTGAAACTTGTGTACCTCAATGATCCAGAGAGCTATGCTGACTGGAGTCAAGGCCTTAAGCTCTGAGTTTTGGTAGGAATCACCCATGCCTAAGAGGGTGGAGGCTAGATTAAGAATGGTTAAATTTGGCCAGTTCTCCAAGTTTGGGGGTTCAGCTCAGGGATAACAACCCTGCCAGTAAAACAACGATGTCATGGAAACAACACTGAAGACATTTGTGTGCAACTGTATTCTAAGTCTCCGCCCAGAAGTTGCATTGCTAGCAGTAGTGAAAAAGGATAGGAAGCTCTGAACACTGAGCTTCCTCTGAAAAAGGATAGGAAGCACGATGAAGGAAGCTCTGAACACTGCCAAGACCAAGGCCAAATTTGGTTTCTGGAATGTATAAACCATGTATAATACTGACATGCTAGCACAAATAACTGCAGAAATGAATCATTACAGCCAAAGGTAGACCAGAGCTGTGTTCTGTCCACATTTTTGTATGGGTCAGAATGATAGAGAGTGACCTTGCCCAGCTGTCATCATTCCACACCACAAGCGATTGGAAGATCCTCCTTATCTTCTGGTCGAGAAAGATTGCCAACCACTTCCTACTCCTTCAGTGTCATCAGTGACATAGGCATAATCATCAAGAAGAAACTTTGGAGAGGGATTGGACAGGTGATGAGAGGAGAAGCCAACTGCATCATCAAGACAGCACTTTATTGGACCTCTGAAGTGTGAAGGAAATGTGGGAGACCAAAGTCAACTTGGCATTGTACCACAGAGACAGAAATGAGGACCCTGAACCACACTGAGCACAACAGGGAAGAATGCCAAGACAGAGAGAGGTGTTAGAACTTCATTGTTATACACCAATGTTGTAAATGGTAGTAAGTAAGTAAGTAACTAACTAACGATATACCACCTGTCTACTCTATCTATGTCTCTCATAGTCATATAAACCTCAAGCAGATCTTTCCTCAGCCGTTACTGCTCCAGAGTACACAATCCAAGTTTGTCCACTTATTACGCCTAAACTTTTGAAACATTCCTTCAGCCTCCACATGATCTAGATCACAGGCTTCTTTATCATGGATGGTTACAGGAATCAGATGGACTTTGTAAAACTTGCATGTGGCATTTTCTTTTGACACTATTTTACCGCTGATATGTTTGAGCTTTCCACTGCTGTCCTTGAACACTGGTGCGGCATCATCCAGTAACTTTCTTTTTTTTTTGTAATTTATTTTATTATCGAAGTTCATCAAACAAGCATTTCCATAAGATGTATTTCAGACATTGTACATATATATCATATAATCATATATACCACAAATCTCCACAAAGTATTTGTCTGGGGTATACACTTATAGAAAAGAGTGGAGAGAAAAAACAAGCAAAAGGAAAGAACTATGTACAAGTAGGGAGTGATTTTTTTTTACAACAGATTCATTGATTTGTGAGAATAAAATCAGGCCTATGAGGCATTATGTAGTTAAACCATTTTTCCCAGTATGAATCAAATTGTTCCAGCTTATGATTAACAGATGCTGTTATCTTCTCCATTTTGTAAATGTCCATTGTAATTTCCATCCATGTGTTTAAAGTTGGGCTCTCATTCACTCTCAGTTGACTCTGTTGCAGGGTATATGGTATGAATATGTTGGATGGATATCCAATAAAGTTGTAGTTGGTTCCACTATTCACACC
Source organism: Hemitrygon akajei (assembly GCF_048418815.1). NCBI lineage: Eukaryota > Metazoa > Chordata > Chondrichthyes > Myliobatiformes > Dasyatidae > Hemitrygon > Hemitrygon akajei. The sequence continues at coordinate 33,676,897 of NC_133138.1, read as the reverse complement.
TCCACAATGCTGGCCCTGCTGCTTTCACCTCATACAAGCGCAATATGGATTGTTGGTTGTTGTAAGTCACTTTTACGAAAGTCATTCTCACAGGAGTTTTCTTTTCTCCAGTATGAGCTTTTAGTTTTAGATCTGGAGTTCACTATCTTTGAAATGCCTTTCAAACTCATTTTGTGGAATGGCTGAAACAGCTGAGCCAGTGTCCAGTTCCATTTTGAAGTTGCACTTTTGGTGTAAGCCATACTGCTTGTCTCTTGTTAGTTTTCACATTGTATATATCAAGGCTACTCAGTCCAATGTCACATTATCAGATTTTTCATCAACAGAATTCAGATAACCGCCCTTTTTGAAACTACAACCTGACTTTTTATTTTTCTCTATACCCTCTGCAGTCCATTTATTTTTTGTCTGCCCGGCATGTTTTTGTACAGAATGTGTCCTACTTTGTTGCATTTTCTGCAAGTTTCACCTTTAAATTTGAATTTTCTGGTGAATGGGAGACCCGGCCACAACAGTAACACAATTTGTCCAGCCATGCCAGTTTTTGTTTAGACATTGCAATTTTGTTCATGCTCACTTTTATCCTGACTGCAACTCATTTGTGTCTCTGTCTGCTGTTTCAGCAATTTCAACTGCTCTTTTAAATAAAAGTTGTACTTCAGCTAGAAGCTGTTTTTGAATGCTTTCTTGTAAGATTCCACAAGCTAAGTGATCTCTCAGTGCATTATTAAGCCCATTACTGAACTGTCAATCCTCAGACAACTTCATCGGTTCAGCCACGTATGCTGAATTGGACTCCCCTTTCTTTTGATACCACTTATGAAACCTAAAGCGTTCTGCAATCAACAATGGTTTTAGCTCACGATATCAGCATTTCAGCTGGTTTGGCTGCAGCAGTTAAACTTCACAGTAAACTGGATGCCATTAAATCCAATGCATTCAGCAAAACTGGGGTTTGTTTCCCATTCATTGGCTATTTCATTTGATTTAAGCCACTGTTCAATCTATTCAGTGTACATATTCCAGTTGTCAGTTGTATAATCAAACGTGTCAATCTTTCCAATGCCGCCAGCTATTTCTGCTTTTTTAATGATTATTATCACCCAGTAATTGTTTAGAAACTCATTATCCAACTTATGGTGCTCTGAAGAAAAAAAATTGTGCTGTGTTTTTATTTAACCCGACTGTTTCTTCGGTGTTTTCTTTTAACTCTAACGTCTTGTTGAGTTTCTACAGGTAGGTAGTCATCTCAGGTTCATTTTAAATATACCTCATCACCACTGTTATGTTTTATAACACCAAAACATTAAGCTAATTAAAAGAAAGATACAGGACTGGGAATATGAGCCTAACTTAGTTGTTTTATTTTAAGTGTGTTGCATGCGTATCGCATGGTGGTGTGATGACATAAGCAGTTCACTTATTTTTAAATATAACCCATTATAAATTATTTAAATAAGCATGAATGTTTACTTAAACAATATATTTACATTACCACAAATATTACTGAAATATTAAATACACAACACCAACCCATAGATCATTGATGATCAGATTAGACTTGATGGGCTGAAGGGCCTGTTTCTGTGCTCTGTGACTTTATGATTCAAAAATATTAGAAAAATCTCAGAATGGGTATTTTTGTTTGTAACGTAATTATGCCTGAGCATCGGTACAATGCTCCTTTGCATTTGGAAGTTTTATTCTGTAAAATGCATTGAAAAGTTACAGTAGCTATTGTATTGAACTGTTGTTGCTTAAGAATGAGCCATGTTAGTTAGGTCAACAGGTGATGGGTTAGATTTTATACTAAATTTTGATCCAGCTGACCTCAGCAATTGCCTGTCTCAAATTCTGACATTATCTAAAGAAGGCCGTAGCAGCACTTCTAAAAGATATTGGTGAGGTAGTACCTGAAATATTATGTCCAGCTTTGGTCACCCTGCTTTTGGAAAAATATCACTAAGCTGGAGAAAATACAGAAAGCATTTATGAGGATGTTACCAGCTTAGCTCAAGAGACACTAAGCAGGTTGGGACTTGGAAAATGGAGAATGAGGGGTGATCTTAGAGCTGCGTATAAAATCATGAGGGTGAATGCACACAATATTTTTTTCCCCAGAATCAGGGAATCAAAAACTTGATGCCACAGGTTTAGGGCAAGAGGGGAGAGATTTCATAGAAACTTGAGGGGCAACTATTTTACCCAGAGGATAGTTAGATTAGAGAATGAACTGCCTGAGGCAGGTACCTTAACATTTAAAGCAAATGGGTATTACATTGATAGGAAAGGTTTAGAACAGGTATTCCCAACCTGGGGTCCATGGACCTCTCGCTTAAAGGTCTTGGCCCATGGTATAAAAAAGATTGGGAACCCCTGGTTTAGAGGGATGCCAAATGCAGGCAAATGCGACCAGCTTAGATGGGCATCTTCATCATCATTATACAGAGTGTTGTATAATATGAGTGATCATGGTCTTTTCATGACCATGGCGGTTCTTGGCAAATTTTTCTACAAAAGTGGTTTACCATTGCTTTCTTCTGGGCAGTGCCTTTACAAGATGGATGTCCCCAGCCATTATCAATACCCTTCAGAGTCCGTCTACCTGGCATCAGTCTAACCAGGACTTGTGATGTATACCAACTATCTGTATGATCATCCACCACCTGCTCCCATGGCTTCACTTGATGTTTTAATCCTCATTTGCTGGAGACCTATCTCCACCCCACCACCCTAAGTGGGCATCTGGGTCATTCTGAAATAGTTGAGCTCTAGGGCCTATTCTTATGAAGTATATCTCTATAACTCAGTCTCCTGCTTTTGAAGGTGGTTCCTTTGTTGCCATGGCCCAGTGTAGCAGGAATCAGAAGAGAGGTTGTCCCAGACCACAAATACCTTTAGAGCTGAATCTCTTTCTCACCTTCTTTAATCCAAAGAGTGGATTTTTAACTAAAAGCACCTGAACATTGTTTTACCATCAGGTTCCAGCGTTTCTGCCAGTAAATATTTCTCATTAAGATTTTTGTTAGGCGTTGACATTAATTTGACAGGATGGTTGTTTTCCATGTGTACCTGTAGAAACGGAGGTTATATTAACATAATTACATTGCTTTTGGTGACATATTACTGTCACTTTTGTCATTTATTTCAAATTTCAAAGGAAGTCAATGAACCAAGTGTGATGGCAAACTCATCACTATAGCAACATTTATCATAACTTATCAAGATCACAGGATTGCTGGATTTAAGGAAGTCATTTCCCCCATCTTATCTCAGTCATCAAAGCAGAATCTCTAGTTTAATTGTGTTATTCTGTCTTCTGGGTGTTCACAGAAAGGCTGAACCATCAGGCAATTGAACCAGAGAGGATAACTTTACTCAGTTTCACTTACGCCAACACTGAACTGTTCCCATAACCAACGACCTCACTTTCAAGGATTCTTCCTCTCATGTTCTTGATATTTATTGCTTATTTTAAAATTATTGTTATTATGTTTTTTTTAAATGTGCAGTTTGTTGGTTTCTGCATATCGAGTGTTCATCTTGTGCTGATTCTGTTGTGTTTATTTCTGTTTACTGTACATGGTTGTATGTCCATCTTTCTTGTTATTATTGTGTTCTTTTTCTTTAATGTCTCTTTTATGCTGCATCAGATCCCTAATGACAATAATTTCCTTTTGCTTTACACTTGTGTATAGGAAATGACATCAAACAATCCTGCAAATGGAATCTTAAACACTGAGACACTGACAAGTACATCAGAGAAACAGGCCCTTCATCCCATCTAGTTCATGCTAAAACCATTTAAACTGCCTACTCCCATCAACCTGCACCGCGACCATAGCCCTCCATACCTCTACCATGTATGTACCTATACAAACTTGGCTTAAATATTGAAATCGAGCTCACCACCTTTCACCATTCACCCTTAACCTGTGATTTCTGGCAGTAGTCTCCCCAACCACAATGGAAAAAACCTGCTTGCTTAACCCTATCTATACCCCTCATAATTTTGTATCAAGTCTCCTCTCAATCTTCTACGTTCTAAGGAATAAAGGTCTAACCTATTCAATCTTTCTTGAGAACACAGTTCCTCCAGACCTGGCAACATCCTTGTAATTTTTTTCCATACTCCTTCAACCTTATTTACATCTTTCCTGTAGGTAGGTGACCAAAACTGCACACAATACTCCAAATTAGGCCTCACCAATGTCTTATATAACTTCAACATGACATCACATCTACTGTACTCAGTACTTTGATTTATGAACACCAATCTGCCAAAAACTTTCTTTACAACCCTATCTATCTGTGATGCCACTTTTAATGAATTATGGACCTGTATTCCCAGATCCCTTTGTTCCACCACACCTCGCACTTGTCCGTATTAAATTTCAACTACCCTTTTTCAGCCCATTTTTCCAATTGGTCCAGAACCCTCTTCAAGCCATGATAGTCTTCCTTGCTGTCCACCACATCCCCAATCTTGGTGCCAACCACAAAATTGCTGATCAAGTGAACCGCATTATTATCCAGATCATTGATACAGATGACAAACAACAATGAATCCAACAATAATCCCTATGGCACTCTACTAGTCACAGGCCTCCAGTCAAAGAGGCAACCCTCTACTACAACTCTCTGGCTTCTCCCACAAAGCCAATGTCTAATCCAATTTACTACCCCATCTTGAATGCCAAGCATTTTTTGACATCCTCAAAAAACTCTATGAAATTGGCTGGACATAACACAAAGCCATGCTCATAACACAAAGCCGGCTGGTGGTGTAGTGGTATCAGCGCCGGATTTTGGAACAAAGGCTCCCGATTTCGAATCCAGCTGGCTCTCTCCCTTGCACGCTTTCTATGTATGCTGGGTTGAGAGTCGAGTTAGCAACTCGGCCTTGTAAAAATAAGAAAGCCTGCAAAAAAACACTGTTGTGACGGCGTCCCAATGACTCCACTTAAAAGAAGAAGAAATGCTGACTGTTCTTAATCAGTCCTTGTCTATCCAAATACTTATAAATCCAGTCCCTTAGAATACCTTCCAATAACTTTTCACATTTGATTTCAGACTCATTGGCCTATAATTTTCTGGTTTACATTTAAGCCTTTCTTAAAAATTGGAACACCATTGATGAACTTCCATTCTTCTGGTACCTCACCTGTCACTAAGGATGATTTAAATATCTCTTCTAGGACCCCAGCAATTTTTTTACTTGCCTCCCATAGGGTCCAAGGGAACACCTTGTCATGCCCTGGGGATTTATCCACCCTGATTTGCCTCAGGGCAGCAAACCCCTCCTCTGTAATCTGCAGAGAGTCCATGAAGTTGATGCCGCTTTGCCTCACCTCCATAGACTCTGTCCATCTCCAGACTAAGTATTTAAAATCTCCCTTATCTCTTTTGACTCGACACATGGATTACCATTTTGCTCTTAACATATCTGTAATATCCCTTAGAATTCTTCTTCTCCTTGTCTGCTAGGGCAAATTTAGACCTTCTTTTACCCATCCTGTTTTCTTTCTTAAGTGCTCTCCTGCATGTCTTATATTCCATAATCATTTCATTAGTTCCTATCTGCCTATACCTGCAATGTACCTCCTTTTTTTCTTAACCAGAGCCTCAATTCGCTTAAAAAACAGGGTCCCGTATACTTGTTATCTTTATCTTTTACAGGAACATGCAAGCTTTGTGTTCTCAAAATTTCACTTTTGAAGGCCTCTCACTTAACAAAGAACACTTTTGCAAGAAGACAGTCTCTTCCAATCCATAGTTGTCAGATAATAACTGATACCATCTAACCTGGCCTTTCTCCAATTTGGAATCTCAGCCCACAGACTAGACCTATCTTTCTGCATATTTACTTTGAAACTAATGGCATTGTGATCACTAGATGTAAAACATTTCCCTACACAAATTTCTGTCACCTGCCTAATAGCAGATCAAATATCACACTCTCTACATACTGAAAAGGTAATGGCAGTTAATCATATCAGTCTGCCAGCAGAAGTGGAGGATGTGTGTTCGATTTCAACATTTACAGTAAGTGAAGTTTGGATAGCACATTGATGGGGGGGGGGGGGGGGGGGGGATGGTGTATGGAGTGCAATGGTCCAGGTGCAGGTCAATGTGTGTAGGCAGAATGGACTCGATGGCCAAAAAGGCCTGTTTCTGTGATGTAGTGCTCTATGACTTTCTGTCTGTTGGTAAGTGATCGGAGATTCTCAAGAGGGAATCATGATCTTACCATCCAAGAATGGAATACGTAAAGGACAAAGTTTGCGAGAATTAGTTTAGATCAGCATTGTGATTGGAAATCAGATAGGGAGCTAAAGGATTTTTTACTGCATTGTACCATTTCATGTTCTGCAGTTCAACTGACTGGAAGATAAATTGAGATCTGATTTGGATAAGTAGTTTATCCTCACATGAGATCGACACACTACTGTGAGAATCAACTATATTTTCTTGTTTTTAATCATGCTTTTCCACAATTCTTTGATTTAAGCAGAATGGTGAGATGTTCTTCCAAACATAGTGTATCAATTTCCTTTCCACCTATCCAGATTCCCAAGGAAGACAATCAAAGATTGAGTAATATATCACAAACATTGTTGCCTCAAGCACTTCTTGCTTCCTGCCTGTGGAATGCCATGTTACATCAGAGTACACAAGACGGAGCTGCCAATATTATTTGTGCTGTCTATCAGTCTACAGTCCTCTCTAATTTATTATCTGGGAGGCGTGTCAACCAAACCATGAGCTTTATTTTGTTCATGTAGATCAATGTCAAGGTCATCACAAGAGATATTCGGGTTGAGAAAATATCAATGATCATGTTATCTCTCAGATAAAAGAGTTTTGTGATGAACAGCAGAAAATTATCATTTCAAAGGATCTGTCCTGGGTCCTGCACGTAAATGCCATTACAAAAAAGGCATGGCAGTGCCTCTCCTTACTTAGAAGTTTGTGAAGATTCAGCAAAATAAATCAAAGTATTGAGTACAGGAGATATGATGTTATGCTGAAGTTATATAAGACATTGGTGAGGCCTAATTTGGAGTGTTTTGTGCAGATTTGGTCACCTACCCACAGGAAATAAGTAAATTAGGTTGAAAGAGTACAGAGAAAACTTACAAAGATATTGCTGGGTCAGAAGGACCTGAATTATAAGGAAAGATTGAATAGGTTAGGACTTTATTCATTGTAATATAGAAGATTGAGAGGAGATTTCATAGAGGTATCCAAAATTATCAGGCGTATGGATATTGTAAGTGTAAACATACTTTTTCCAATGAGGTTGTGTCACTGCAGCAGATCCTAGAAGGCTTGTGAAGGTAGAGGGTAAAATGAATACAGCAAAATACAGGGAAATCCTGGAGGAAAATCTGATGCAATCTGCAAGAGAATGGCGACTTGACAAAAGATATGTTTTCCAGCAAGACAGACAGACAGACATACTTTATTGATCCCGAGGGAAATTGGGTTTCATTACAGCCGGACCAAGAATAGTGAAGAAATATAGCAATATAAAACCATAAATAATTAAATAATAATAAGTTAATCATGCCAAGTGGAAATAAGTCCAGGACCAGCCTATTGGCTCAGGGTATCTGACACTCCGAGGGAGGAGTTGTAAAGTTTGATGGCCACAGGTAGGAATGACTTCCTATGACACTCAGTGTTACATCTCGGTGGAATGAGTCTCTGGCTGAATGTAATCCTGTGCCTAACCAGTACATTATGGTGTGGATAGGAGTCATTGTCCAAGATGGCATGCAACTTGGACAGCATCCTCTTTTCAGACACCACCATCAGAGAGTCCAGTTCCACCCCCACAACATCACTGGCCTTATGAATGAGTTTGTTGATTCTGTTGGTGTCTGCTACCCTCAGCCTGCTGCCCCAGCACACAACAGCAAACATGATAGCACTGGCTACCACAGACTCGTAGAACATCCTCAGCATCGTCCAGCAGATGTTAAAGGACCTCAGTCTTCTCAGGAAATAGAGACGGCTCTGCCCCTTCTTGTAGAAAGCCTCAGTATTCTTTGACCATGACCCTATGACAAGACAATGACCCCAAGCGTAAAGCAAAAGCTACATAGGAATGGCTTAAGAACAACAAAGTTAATGTCCTGGAGTGGCCAAGTCAGAGCCCAGACCTCAATCCCATTCAGAATTTGTGGCTGGGCTTGAAAAGTGTTGTTCAGTCATGATCCCCTTACTGTCTGACAGAGCTTGATCAGTTTTCTAAAGAAGAATGGGGAAAAAGTACAGTGTTCAGATGTGCAAAGCTGATAGAACCTATCCACATAGACTCAAGGGTGTAATTGAATTGAATCGAATCGAATTGACTTTATTACTTACATCCTTCATATACATGAGGAGCAAACATCTTTATGTTACATCTCTGTCTAAATGAACAATATGCAATTTATATTAACTTATAATAAGTAGTATCTACAACAAGACAGACAATATAACATAGAAATACAATAGTACCAGCATGAATTAATCAGTCTGATGACCTGGTGGAAGAAGCTGTCCCGGAGCCTGTTGGTCCTGGCTTTTATGCTGCGATACCATTTCCTAGATGGTAGCTGCTGGAACAGTTTGTGGTTGGGGTGACTCAGGTCTCCAATGATCCTTCGGGCCCTTCTACACACCTGTCCTTGTAAATGTCCTGAATCATGGGAAGTTCATATCTACAGATGCACTGGGCTGTCCGCTCCACTCTCTGCAGAGTCCTGTGATTGAGGGAAGTACAGTTCCCATACCAGGTAGTGATACAGCCAGTCAGGATGCTCTCAATTGTGCCCCTATAGAACATTCTTAGAATTTGGGAAGCCGTACCAAACTTCTTCAACCATCTTAGGCAAAGGAGGAGCTATTGTGCCTTTTTCACCACACAGCCTGTATGTACAGACCGCGTGAGATCCTCAGTGATGTTTATGCCATGGAACTTAAAGCTGTTCACCCTCTCAACCCCAGATCCATTGATGTCTTTGGGGATTAGCTTGTCTCCATTCTTACTGTAGTCCACAACCAGCTCCTTTGTTTTTTACAACATTGAGGGGGAGTTTGTTTCCTCAACACCGCTGTGTCAGGGTGATGACTTCCTCTCTGTAGGCTGCCTCATTATGATTCGAGATTAGGCCAATCAGTGTAGTGTTGTCAGCAAATTTAATTAGCAGATTGAAGCTGTGGGTGTTGACACAATCATGGGTTTACAGAGAGTAAAGGAAGGGGCTTAGTACCCAGCCCTGAGGGTCTGAGGTACACAGCCCTGAGGTGTTAAGGGTCAGAGGACAGAGGCAAGGGAGCCCACTCTTACCACCTGCCGGCAATCTGACAGGAAGTCCAGGAGCCAGCTATACAATGCAGGGTGAAAGTCCCTGAGCTTCTTGTTGTGCCTGAAGGGAATTATGGTGGTGTATGCTAAACTGTGGTCCAAAAACAGCATTCTCACATAAGCATTCTTCTCCAGATATGTAAGGATGGTGTGTAGAGCTGTGGCTATTGCGTCATCTGTCGATCGGTTGTGTCAGTAGGCGAATCATAGGGGGTCCAGTGTGGGTGGTAGCATGCTGCAGGTTTTGTCCTTGACCAGCCTCTCAAAGCATTTGCTTATTATTGAGGTAGGTATGACAGGATGCCAGTCATTCAGACATGTTATCTTGGTCGTTTTGAATACAGGAACAATGGTGGATGTTTTGAAGCAGAAGGGCACTCTACACTGGGAAAGGGAGAGATTAAAATTGCTGTTAAATACTGATTTAAAGGGGGTGCAGGCTACTTATACGATCAACTATCTTGTGCTTTATACAAGTAATTAATGTAGATAATTTTGTAGAGATCTGTTTTCACTTTGACACAGAAGAGTCATCAGTTTATAAGTGTCAAAAAAGCCAGATTAGATCCACTGTGATTCACTGTTACAAAACAATAAAAATGAAAATTTCCAATGGAGGTGATTACTTTTTATAGGCACTGTATGAGGGAATTCTGATTGCAGAATACAAAGCGTTTTCTTTAAAGTGCAATTCTGTGAATATGACTACAGCAGGGAGCTGCTTATTTAATAGGATCCTCAGACCATAAGACATAGGAACAGAATAAGACATTTGATCCATTGAGTTCTCTACACCATTTCATCAAAGCTGATTCATTTCCCTTTTAACCCCATTCTCCTCTTGCCTTCACGCCATAACCTTCACACCCAGTGATCGGGCCTTGACACCTGACTGTGGCATTGAATTCCACAGATACACCACATTCTGGCTAGAGAAATTTCTCTCATTCCTTAGCTTTCTTTCCGTAACCTTTGATGCCATATCTAATGAAGAACCTATCAACCTCTGCTTAAAGCACCCAACAACCTGGCCTCCATTGCTGCATGTGTTAACAAATTCCACAAATTCACCACACTCTTGCTAAAGGAATTTTCCCACATCTCTGTTTTAAATGGGCACCCCTCTATCCTGATACTGTGCCTTCTTCTCCTAGACTCCCCCACCATGGGAAGCATCCTTTCCACATCTACTCTGTCTCGGCCTTTCAACATTCGAAATCTCTCCATGAGATCCCCTCTCATCCTTCTAAGTTCCAAAGAGTACAGACCAAGAGCCATCAAACATTCCTTTCATTTCCTAAATCCTGCATGTGAGTCTCCTCTGAACTCTCTAATGCCAACCCATCTTTTCTTAGATGAGGAACCCAAAACTGTTCCAAATACTCAATGTGAGGCCGCATCAGTGCCTTATAACACCTCAGCATCACATCCCTGCTCTTGCATTCAAGACCGCTTGAAGTAAATGCTAACACTGCATTTGCCTTCCTCATCACCAACTCAACCTGCAAGTTAAACTTTAGGGTTTTCTGCACAAGGAATCCTAAGTCCCTTTGTATCTCAGATATATGAATTTTCTCCCCATTTAGAAAATAGCCTGTATATTTATTTCTACTAAAAAGAGTGTGACCATGCAATTCCAACATTGCATTTCATTTACCACTCTCTTGTCTAAGTCCTTCTGCAGTTTACCTGTTTCCTCAACACTACATGCTGCTGCATCAATCAGCCAATGTTAGTAAGTACAAATTACTACCATGTTAGTAAGTACAAATTAGCATAAAAAGCAACACGGTTAATCAGAAGTTCTTTTCACAAATGGTGGTGAATCTCCATTATTCTCTATTGCACAGGAGGTAATTAAATTTCTTAAAGATCCGAGAATTGTGGGCAATGGAAATTGGCTTAGAAGAGTTGTTGTGGATGGAATAGATTGTCTATGATTACATTGAATGGCCAGTCTCCACCTACATTCTTGTGTTCTTGCCACATCAGATTTTGGTGCTTAGCTAGATTCCAAATGGCCCATTCATCCAATTTAAGATGGCACTACTGCAGTTGGGTGACAACTTACTGGTGGTTCATAAGGCAAGAAATATGACTAAATAGTTTACGAATAATACTTTAGGTAAATTATCACTGCAGACAATGAAGCGGCGAGCGAAGGTGAGGCTGACTGAAAGGTCGAGGCGTTTGGGTGTGATGCAAAGTTAGAGCATGGCATGTTCAAGGAGAAGAGGTCAGAGAGTGGTCAAGGTATGGTCAAGATGGAGTTAGAATAGATTTGATAAGGTGGGGTATTGTGACCAGAGGCGAGGATTGGGTCATTTCTGATCCCTCTTCCATTAAGTTTACTCCTCTTTCCACAGCACTGTGACTACTCCAGTTACTCCAGGCTTCAGATCTGTAAGCTTCATGACGATTTGCCCCACAGTGTGATGAACTGAGACGGAGGCTATGGGACTACTCCAGCTGCTCTGGGCTCTGGGTCTATGAATTGAATTTAGATGTTTGCATTATAGGGAAACTAAGAGCTATGGGGAAAAGGTAGGTAGATGGAGATGAGTCCATGGTCAGATCAGCCATGATCTTATTGAATGGTGGAGCAAGCTCGATGGTCCAGATCGCTGACTCCTGCTCCTAGTTCTTAAGTCCTTTGTTCTTATGTTAATTCTGAATGTTGTTGCTTGCTTTTATTGTTTGCATGATTAGTGTATTTTTTTTCTCTATGAATTGTGCACTGGTCTTTTTTTTTGTTGTGTTCTTTCATGCTTCTTGCTTTGTGGCTGCCTGTAAGCAGACACATCTCAAGGCTGTGTAATTTATACACACTTTGATAATAAATATACTTTGTACTTTGAAATTTATACAGTGTTTTATTTTTCCTGTTTCAATATAATGAAGAAGACACACTGATAAGATTGTTTAAAGCTTGGAAGGGAATTTAAATGTCAGTCATATTAGTGGACATCTGGAGTTGTATATCATCCTGGTTGAGTAAAGTTGATGCCAATTAAAGTTCCCAAGGATATTTATAATCCAGGTGCTTGTGTTCAAAAATCCAGTTGTTTCATAGTCATAATTTTATGTTCATAGAAAATGCTGCCAGAAGAGCTGATGAAAATGGATACAATTACTACATTTATGAGGCTTTTAGACAGACGGTTAAGTAGATAAGGCGTAGATGGATACAGGCTTAATGTGGACAAATGTGATTTGGATAGATAGCAAAAGGTTGTCATGGATACGATGAGCAAAAGGCCTGTTCCTGTATTGTATAACTCTATGACTCTGATTCATAAGTCTACATCGTTTTCTTCTAAAATTCCAGATCAACACAAATTTCAGTTCATATTTGAAAAATTGTTTTATTAACTGGTAATCTTAGGAGATGCTGAAGAAGTAACTCGAGTGCGCGGAAGCCAAAATGAATTTTCACAGTGGAGGAGGAGGTGGCTATCAAGAACATTATATTGCCTGAATGGTTTTGACTTTCTTGATTCATGCAGGCAAATGGAGAATATTAGAACACGGAACATTTCAGCACGGTAAGGCCCTTCAGCTTATAATGTAGTTCTGACCTTTTAACCTACCATGAGATCAATCTATCCCTTCCCTCCTCTGTAAACCTCCATTTTTCTATCATCCATGTGCCTATCTTATTTTATTTTATTTATTTTATTGAGAAATACTGTGTGGAACATGCCCTTCCGGCCCTTCGAACTGTGTCACCTACAACTCCTGATTTAACCATAGCCTAATCACGGGACAAATTACAGTGACCAATGAATGTACTAAGCGGCACGTCTTTGGATTGTAGGAGAACCCAGATGAAACCTATGCATTTAATGGGGAGGGCATACACACCCCTTAATAAAGACGCTATGATTGAACTCTGAACTCTGATGCTACTAACTGCTATGCTACCATGGCGCTCGATATATGAGAGTCTCTTAACAATATATGCCTCTACCACCATGCCTGGCCAAGCAGAATAACTAGCCTTGATCAAGCCAACAGGAAAGCAGCACTAACTCAAATAACCACATATTACCACAGTGGTGTACAGTATAGCAACTCTGAATGCACTGCACGTCGAACTCTGAAGTGGATGGGCCACAGCAGCAGAAGATCATGAACATACACTCAGCAGCCACTTTATTAGGTGCAAGTGGTACTGAATATAGTAGCCGCTAAGTGCATTGTATATCAGCAGTGCAGTCTTTTATACTTGAAGGGATGTAACCAGATTTAAGGAACTTTATCTGACTTTTGTACATTCCAAGCTTGTATGTTGTTCTGCTCAGTCTGAACAATTAGAAGACTTGCATTTAAATAATATCCCAAACACCTAAGACTTATGCACGTGCAGTTTGTCACATGTGGATTGGGGTTACAGTTACAACAATACTATTACCTTTTGTTGCTTTTTAAAAGCTTTCCAATCCTCTAACTTCCCATTCATTTTTACTCTATAAAATGCCCCCAGTTTGGCTTTTATATTGGCTTTGATTTCTCTTGTTAGCCATGGCTGTGCCATCTTTCCTTTTGAATACTTCTTCCTCTTTGGGATGTTATATATCCTGTGTCTTCTGAATTGCTTCCAGAAATTCTAGCCATTGCTTCTCTGCTATCATCCCTGCTAGTATTCTTTTCCAATCAATTCTGGCCAACTCCTCTATCATATCTTTGCAATTCCCTTTACTCTACTGTAATACTGATACATCTGACTTTAGCTTCTCCTCAAATTTGATCATATTATGATTATTTGCTCCTCAGGGTTCATTTACCTTAAGCTCTTGAATACATTCTTGTTCATTGCTCAACACCCAATTAAAAGCAGCTGATTCCCTAGTGGTTTCAACCATGAGCTGCTCTAAAAAGCCATCTTGTAGGCACTCCAGAAATTACCCCTCCTATAATCCAGCACAAACATGATTTTCTCAATCTACCTCCATATTAAAGTCCCCCACGACTATTGTAACATTGCCCTTCTGGCGTGCTCTTTCTATCTCCCATTGTAATTTGTAAGCTCCATCCTTACTACTGCTTGGGGTCTGTATAAAGCTCCCATGAGAATCTTTTTACCCTTGCAGCTCTTTAGCTCTATCCACAACGATTCAACCCCTTGTGCTCTATGTCACCTCTTTCTAATGATTTGATTTCATTTTTTTTACCAACAGATCAACCCCACCCCCCCATTCTTACCTATCCTTGCAATACAACAAACTCTACAATCTTTCAGCCATGATTCTGTGATGCCTACATGATACCTGCCAACCTGCAACAGTTCTGCAGGTTCATCTACCTTACTCTGTATATTACACGCATTCAGATACAACACCTTCAGTCCTTTTCAATTTGTCACACCATGCTCAACTATTTGATTCCTAACTTTGTCTGTGTGGTGAACTACATATACCTGTCTAGACTGCTCCTGTGGCTCCTCCCACAGACCCCTGTATAAAGGCGATTGAGGCCTGAGCCCGGCCTCATTCTCCAGGATGTACTGTTGTTCATTCTTCCAGTCAATAAAAGCCGATATCGCTTCTTACATCTCAGAGTGAGTTATTGATGGTGCGTCAGTCTGAGGTCTTAGCAACATCTGCCTGCACAACCTCGCCACTGACTGTTCTGTCACTCTGCTTCCCATCCACCGAAACTCTCATTTAATCCCCACCACGCAGCATTAACAAAGCTTCCCTCTCGGATATTAGACCCCTCAAGTTCAGTTGCAACTCATCCCTTCTGTACAGGTCCCACCTTCTCTGAAAGAGAGCCCAATGATCCAAAAATCTTACACCCTCCCTCCTACACCAACTCTTTAGCCATATATTAAACCTACAATCTTCCTCATTCTAGCCTCACCTAGCACGTAGCATGGGTAGCAATCCTGAGATCACAACCCTGGAAGACCTGCCCTTTAAGTTAGCACCTAACTTTCTGAACTCCTTATAAAGAGCCTCGTCACTCATCCATGCCATTAGCATCTACATGGACCACAATTTCTGACTGTTCTCTCTCCCATATAAGAATGCTGAGGACTCGATACAAGATATACCAGATCCCGGCACCCAGGAGCCAATTACCATCTGGGAATCTCGTTCTCGCCCAGAGAACCTCCTGTCCGTTCCCCTAACTAATAAATCCCCTATCACCATTGTGTACCTCTTCTTCCCCCTTTCCTTCTGAGTCACATAGGCAGACTCATTGCTAAAGACCTAACTACTCCAACTCTCTGACTTTCCTCTGTAAGGTCATCCCGCTACCCACCCCCCCCCCCCCCCCGACAGTATCCAAAGTGATCTGTCTGTTTTTGAGGGGGATGGCCACAGGGGTACTCTGCACTGGCTCCTTCACCGCTTTCCCCTTCCTGACTCTCACCCAGTTTACTGTGTCTTGCACCTTGGGTGTAACTAAATCCTATCCATCACCCCTTCAGCCTCCTGAATGATAAGGAGTTCATCCAGTTCCAGCTCCAACTCCTTAACACGGTAAAGGTGTCTCCCCTTTTGCCCATTATCCCACGTCTTGCCATAATCGCTTAATTCTCCGCCTCACCAGCCCCTTAGTTCCTGATTTGTTAAGTGAAACGTCTCTATCCACAGGTGAACATCTAACAATTCTACTGCTGTTTTTAAGGGGTTTGTATGTTCTCCTTGTGAATGCGTTGGCTTCCTTTGGTTTCTCCCTACAGATCAAGAATGTAACAGTTAGTAGGTTAATTGGTAATTGTAAAATGTCTTATGATTAGGCTATTGTTAAATATATGGTTACGGGCAGTGCAGTTCATCAGACCGGAAGTGCCTGGTTCACACTGCGCCTCTAAATAAATAAATAAATACATGGTGAGAAAGCCTTGACAGCAGGATGTGCTGTGCCCCCGGCTTAGCTGACTGTCAAAGCTGTCAAAATTTCCACCATGCTCAATCACTGCGTGTTCAAGAAACTAGAATGAGATCTAACCCAAAATTTCTGACTCAAAGGCAAAAATGGATTTACTGAACACTGCTGCCAGGACCAATATATCTATTTTGAACTGTAATGCTCGGAATTGAATACAGTACTCAGAATGTGTCCTGACCAAGCTCTTATCCAATTGGGTTATCAGATACATTAATGCAGCAGAAAGGATAATGTCAATGTGCTAAGCTGTTTATCCGCTGAATTGGGCAACTGTTACTTCCAGCCTATAATCATTTAGTTCAAGAAAAATAGACCTTTTTCAGTTAACGGACAAACACATTTTAAAGTCCTTTTTGTTGGCTCCATTTACTGAAATATATGCAAATTTCAGAGATTACTGGCACTACTGAACAAAAATCTATCAGAATCAAAATCAGGTTTATTATCACTGATATGCGGCATGAAATTTATTGTTTCATGGCAGCGGTACAGTGCAATATATAAAAAAATCACAATAAGAAATATAAGCATTAGCTTTATTTCTCAGATAAGCATCAAAGCATAGTGTGAAATTCCTCCTGCTCTCCATTCAAATAGGACATCCCTCTATTCTAAGGCTGTGTCCTCTGGACTCAGGCTCCTGCACAATAGGAAATGTTCCTCATACGACAAGCCTTTTAATCCGGGAATCATTTTCGTGGATCTCCTTTGAACCCTTTCCAAAGTCAGCATATCCTTTCTTAGATGAGGGTCCCAGAACTGCTCACAATACTCCATGAGGCCTCAACAGTGCTTTATAAAGCCTCATCATTACATGCTTGCTTTTCTATTCTAATCCTCTTGAAATGAATGCTAACATTGCATTTGCCTTCCTCAGCACCAAGGTAATCTGCAAATTAATCTTCAGGGAATCCTGCACGAGGACTCCCAAGTAAGTGCCTTTGCACCTCAGATTTTTGAATTTTTTCTCTATTTAGAAAATTGTCTGCACATTCATTTCTTCTACCAAAGTGCATGACCATGCACTGCTTGACATTGTTTAAGGTGGAGACAGATCCATATCTTCAGTGCATCCTATACAAGATCTGTTTCCTTACATAATTTCTCTATAGGTTCTTTTTTTTATTAATTTTAAGTAACATGCCCTTGTACTGAACTTGCCTTCCAAGGCATAATAATGTTTGCTTTGAATAATCATTTGTGTCACAGAGTAAATCCCTTCTATACCCTTCTATAGTTATGTTTTATAATATTAGCCTTCAGTGGGGGAGATATTTTATGCTTCTCTCATTTACTGGCTGCAGTGTCAATGTTGTGCCTGATGTGGCTCTGTGCAGATCTAAGAAGGTGCGAGGTTTGACAAGGTTGCTTTGTGGTCCATTAGCTGGTCAAGAGCCTTGTCATACCATAGGCTGAAGATGTATTTCTTATCTTTGGGGTACCATTCTGAAGCTATTGATCAATGACACCTAGAATAAGATTGAGGTTATAACTAGATCAAGCTAGTGAGTAATAATCCAACAGTAACCAATTTTGCTGCCCGACTTACTGAGTTCCTCCAGCGTGTTGTATGCGTTGCTTTGACCACAGCATCTGCAGTGTACTTTGTGTGTAACCAATTTTTCCTGTTTAATACGCTTGGCATTAAGTATTAAGACTGAAGTAACCCCAAAAGGTAATAGAGGCATATAATTTGGAAGCAGGCATTTCAGCCCACCGCACCCATGCTGTCCAGTGTGTGCCAAATTGTAATAATACCCTTTCAAGAACTTGGCTATAAGATTCTGTGCTTGGGTGATTCAAGGGTTAGTTAGATACCTTAGCAATTCTGCTTCTAGTAATGTGACCGCTTGAGTTAACTAAGATGTTCTCCCAAGGGGTTGTTTATTGGTGGGTCCTTAAGGGACTGTAGAGGCTGATCTGGGATCCACATACTCTGGTGCAGTATGGACATCATAAGTGGTGGCTGTGGTCAGTGATTGGGTCTTCTGGTTGCTCATTCTCTTGTTTTACAGCTGTCACTTGCTCTCTGCGCCAGATGGGAGGTTGCTCTCATGTAGCGCAGTTCTCTCAAACAGATTTCTTCCATGTATATCTATTGAGCTCAATGCCTTGTAGTTGTTGAATTTCTTCAGGCTGATGTTGATGTTATCATTGAAGAGTTCCCTTCAGCTGTTTGGGGAGACAGGAGTTAGGTATTGACGGCCATGACCTATCCATAACAGTTGGTGGAGGAGATGGTTCATGTTGGCCTACTTCAGTGAACTAGTTTTAGTGCCTCTGCCCTTCCAACTGATCCTTAAAATATTTTGTAAGATTCGTTGGTGGTATTGTTCCAGGTCTTTCAGCTGCCTACATTAGGTGGTCCATGATTCAGCTCTCTACAGTAAAACAAAGGAAAATTTCCCTGTAAAGCAGGTTTCATTTGAATTTGTAGGCTGCAATCATTAAAGACTCTTTTCCTTAATCTTGCATGACTACACTAGCATTACTTAGCCAGTGGTTGATCTCTGAGATGATATCTGCTTTTGATGATAGAGTTCTGCCAAAGGAGGAAAAGTGGTCTGCATTTTCAAGAATGATATCATCAGCTTTTATGGAGTGCTGGATGAATGGCTGTTTGGGCAGTGGCTGATAAAAGATCCATGTTTTTATAATATTCAAAACAAAATCTAGGACCCTATATGCCTTGGCAATGTCATTCAGGATACATTAGACATCTTCAGAGTGCTGCAATGATCTTTTCATTCACATACTGAAGCTTAATGGTCTGAGGGTGGATAAATCTCCTGGACCTGATGGATTGCACCCTTGGGTTCTGAAAGAAGTAGCTGGAGAGATTGTGAAGGCATTAACGATGATCTTTCAAGAATCAATAGATTCTGGCATTGTGCCAGATGACTGGAAAATTGCCAATATTACTCTGCTATTTAAGAAGGGTTGGAGGCAGCAGAAGGGAAACTATAGACCTGTTAGCCTGACATCAGTGGTTGGGAAGTTGTTGGAATTGATTGTTAAGGATGAAATGAATGGGTAGACTGTTATTTAGGTGGGGAGAGAATTCAAAATGCATAGATGTGAAGGGATTTGGGAGTCCTTATGCAGGATACCCTAAAGGTTAACCTCGAGGTTGAGTCAGTTGTAAAGAAGGCAAATGCAAAGTTGGCATTCATTTCTAGAGGTATAGAATATAAGAGCAGGGATGTGATGTTGAGGGTCTATAAGGCACTTATGTGACCACACTTGGAGTATTGTGTGCAGCTTTAGGCTCCTTATTTTAGAAAGAATATATTGACATTGGAGAGGATTTAAAGAAGATTCATGAGAATGATTCCAGGAATGAAAGGTTTACCATATGAGGAACTTTTGGCAGCTCTTGCGCTGTATTCCCTGGAGTTCAGGAAAATGGGGGGGATCTCATGGAAACATTACAAATGTTAAAAGGCCTGAACAGATTAGATATGGCAAAATTATTTCCCACGGTAGGGGAGTCTAGGACAAGAGGGCATATCTTCAGGATTGAATGACGTCCTTTTAGAACAGAGATGTGAAGAAATTACTTTAGTCAGAGGGTGGTAAATCCATGGAATTTGATGCCACAAGCGGCTGTGGAGGCCAAGTCATTGGATGCATTTAAGGCAGAGGTAGATTCTTGATTAGCCAGGGCATCAAAGGGTATGGGGTGAAAGCAGGGGAATGGAGATGACTGGAAGAATTGGGTCAGCGCACGTTTGAGTGGCGAAGCACACTGGATGGGCCAAAAGGTCTACCTTTGTTCCTATATCTTATGGTCTTACATGATTCTGATGGTGCTGACCATATTGTTGGCCTTGAATCGGTTGACATTGAAAAGCCTGTTGTCCATTCTATACACAAATGGGATTCCCTGTGGCAGTTATCAGCCAATGAGGTGCAGGATATCAGCAATAAAAATCGTTTGACTTCTGTCTTGATAGTGAAGGATCAGCAACTTTGTTGATGACACCAAAATTGGGAAGTGTAGTGGACAGCGAGGAAGACTATCGTGGCTTGCAACAAGATTTGGACCAACTGGAAAAGTGGGCTGAAAAATATCAGATGGAACTTAATACAGACAAGTGCGAAGTGTTTACTCCAGAAGAACCAACCAAGGGTATGTCTTAACAGAGTCAATGGTAGGGTGCTGAGGAGTGTGATAGAACAAAGGGATCTGGGAGTACAGACCCATAATTCACTTAAAGTGGTATCATCGTTAGGGTCGTAAAGAAAGCTTTTGGCACATTGGCCTTCATAAATCAAAGTACTAAGCACAGGAGCTGGGATGTTATATTGATGTTGTATAAGATGTTGGTGAGGCCTAATTTGAAATATTGTGTGTAGTTTTGGTCACCTACGTACTGGAAAGATGTAAGTAAGGTTGAAAAAGTACAGAGAAAATTTGCAAGAGTGTTGCTGGGTCTGGAGGAGCTGAGCTATAGGAAAGTTTGAATAGGTTAAGACTTTATTCCTTGGAGTGTGGAAGATTATGGGGAGATTTGATAGAGATATACAAAATTATGTGGGAACAAACAAGGTTTTTCCACTGAGTTTGGCTAGAGCTACAACTAGAGGTCATTGGTTAATGGTGAAAGGTGAAAAGCTTAAGGGGAACATGAGGGGAAACTTCTTCACTCAGAGGGTTGTGAGAATGTGAAATGAGCTGCCATCGCAAGTGGTGCATGCAAACTCGATTTCAACATATATGAAAAGTTTGAATAGGTACGTGGATGGCAAGGGCATTGTGGGTTATGGTCCTGGTGCAGGTTGATGGGACTATGCAGTTTAAACGGTTCAGCATAGACTAGATGGGCCAAAGGTCCTGTTTCTGTGCTGTTCTTTTTCTATTAATTTGTATGTTTCGGTGAAGGATTCTGATTCAGTGCCACTATTGCTGAGTACTCTGGTTGACCTGCCATTCTGCAGAAGTCTCAGTTTTCAGAAGTACTTGTCAGGGCATCTAAGTCTTGATAGTGTACGCCAGAAAGCTTGGCGGTCTACTGTATCAAATACCTTTGTCAAATCTATGAAAGCCAAGTACAATGGTTTTTAAGGCATGTTGTGAAGCTCATGTCAACAGAACCTCTAGATGGGCAGAAATCACATTATGGTTCAGGGACGACTTCTTCAGAAACCGCAAGGGGGTATTTGACAAGGACACATCCAAGCACTGTTTTGCTTCTAACATTCTCTTAGTCAGTACATTTCAGACACACAACACTCTCTGGATGGATACATTCTCTTCAATAGCCTCTAAATCCTTTATCCCTTATTATAAATCCATGTCCTCCAATTCTAGCCACCTCTGATATGGAGAAAGCGCTCCCTCTAATACCAGCCATGGCCACTCAACAGCAGTCTTGTCTCTCAGTGGAAGGTTGTGAACACAATCATCTCCAGAGACTAAAACACCAAATCTAGCTTCATGAAAGAGTTACATCATAAGAGGTATCTTCCTTCCTTCAGAAGAAAGTCAGCGTTCTCGCTTCTATATTTTCTTTTCCTTTCAGTAGGCATCAAAATATCCTACAGCACCAGATTGGAAGGAACAGTTACTTTAGCGAGAGTGCAGAGGAGATTTACCAGCTTGCTGCTTGGATTAGAGAACATCCTTTGAGGAAAGGTTGAGCAAGGTGTGACTCTTTGCTTTGGAGACAGGGAAGATGAGCGGTCACTTGATAGAGGTGGACAAGGTGATAAAAGGCTGTCATGGTTCCTGTCGGCCGTTCCCCTTTAACACTCCTTTCTCCCTGATCATGCTCCAATTTCAGTTAATTGCTGCTAGTTACCCAATTACCGTACATCTGGCTTTCAATCAGAGAATGGGAAATAAAAACGAGGATGACCCTATCACAGGTTTCCAGTTTGTTGGTCAATCCTTGTGTGATACTTTGTTCCCCATTCTGATTGGAATTGGCAATTCTAAGTTCCGCCCTAGTTCTAGAGAATCCCTGTGAATCTCGTCTCCTTGTCAAGATCCCTCTGGTTTTCTGCTCTACGTTCAAGTCTACGACAGCCTCTCCAACTGAGTCGACGTGCCAGTGTCCTGCACTTGGGTTCTCCGCCATTGCCTCTTGTAACAAAGGCACAGATGAATAGACAGACAGAAACTTTTTTCTCAGAGTGGAAATGGTGTATACGAGAGGGCATAATTTTAAAGTGATTGGTGGAAAAATACAGGGGATTGTCAAAGGTAAGTTTGTTTACACAGAGTGCTAGGTGCATGGAATGCACTGCCAAGGGTGGTATTAGAGACAGATACATTAGTAACATTTAAGAAATTCTTAGATAGGTACTTAGATAGGCAACCAAATATTTTGTTAACCATACCTTTTCTGGCAAATGATCATCGCAAATAATAGCTTGTAACTTCCCTTTGGACTTAGAGGCAATTCGATGTTGCAGAAACAAGGCAAGGTGAGGCAGCCAGCCCATTGCTGAGAGCATGGAAGACCGTAAAAGTTTGGGGATTGGCTGAATCAAAGCTGCGGGGTCCAGGCCCCAATGTGTATTGATGTGACTAAACCCAATGTTCGGACCGAGATTTACAGGCTGAATCGAGACGGTGATGTTCGGTGTATCCAAGGGGCCGTGCCCTTTGTTCGAACAGTGATTTAAGTGCCAGGCCAGATTGTAAAGGTCAGAGTGTTGGGGTCCGAGGCAAGATATGGGCTGGTTTGGATCACTGCTCTACAAATTTTACTCAGCTCTGCGCTGCACAATGGAATTCTCCTTGCAATCTTCAGTTCAGAAACGTTATTTACTCGCGGTTACTGTTTGCATGATGTTACTTTTATTGGACACTGGGTGTTCGATGGTCTTTTTTATGGGTTATTTTATTCTAATCTTTTTTACGGGTTATTTTTTATGGGCATAATATGGTTTTTATTCTCTGCACATTGGGTGTTAGACAGTCTTCTCATATATATATAATACATGGGGTTTTTTGGTGTCTTTGTTTAATGACTGCCTGTTGGGAGACGAATCTCAGGGTTGTTTTATGTATACATACATTGATAGTAAATGTACTTTGAACTTTGATCTCTGAACCTTGATGGTGGAAAATTGGAGAACAATACGGGAGTAAATGGTTAGATTGATCTTATGATAGATTACAACATCAGCACAACATAGTGGGGCAATGGGTCTGTACTGTGCTATGCTTTAAATTTAATCCATCTCTTAACCCATTAAGTAAAAACATGGAAAGAGCTTTGAATATTATCCCTACTCAGTGGCTTCTTTATTAGGTACACATGTGCACCTGCTCGTTAATGCAAATATCTAATTATTCAAATATGTGACAGCAACACTATGCATAAAAGCATGCAGGCATGGTCAAGAGGATCATTTGTTGTTAGACCAAATATCAGAATGAGGAAGAAATGGGATCTAAGTGAGTTTCACCATGAAATGATTGTTGGTCCCCAACAGTGTGGCTAGAGTATCTCAGAAACTGCTAGTCTCCTAGGATTTTCAGACACAACAGTTTCTAGCATTTATAGAGTATCATGCGAAAAGTGATGCAGTTCTGAGGGCAAAAATGTGCTGTAAATGAGAGAAGTCAGAGGAGAATGCCTAAACTGGTTCAAGCAGACAGGAATATGACAGTACTCAAATAACCACACATTACAACAATGGTGTGCAGGAAAGCATCCCTGAATGAAGAATACATTGAACCTTGAAGTGGATGAGCTACAGCAGCAGAAGACCAGGAACACACAGAAATACACTCAGTGTATGTGGAAACTTAATACATATAAGATTGATCTGAGTTTCTCACATTATTTTTGCTATTTCCTAGGTAGATCTTTGGGGTGCATGGGGTGCATGGGAGGGGTAGCACCTCTAGATGAGGGGCTTGTCACATTCCTTGGAGTGGCTCATCATCTATTGGTTCCTAACAACGCCCAGCTCTCACCTATGGCTCCTCGTAGCTGTTTGCATGCCACAGCGGCCACACTCCGGGCGACGGCTTTGATGGGCCGGCTAAACCAGGTGAGGGTAGCCAATGGGTCTGAAACCCTTGGTGAAATAGGAATTTGCTCATCCCAGCATGTGAAGACTGCTTTGGTGGATCAGGCGGAGGATACCCCGGGGGTTCAGCAGCTGAGAAGGAGTTGCAGCAGCGCATTGTGGAGTGCGTAGGGCATAGCAGAGCAATGAAGAAGATGCAGCCAAGGAAGTTGCCAGACGTAACGATTCTTCGTGCCACTGGATCCTGACTTCTGAGGCTGACAGAGTGGGATCGTCTCTGTGCAAGGCTTTTCCACTTTAATACCTTTCACTCACTGGTTACATTGTGAAAAGGTTGGCTGGTGATATAAGGAGAAATTGGTTGCAGTCTGGCTGTTTGACTCTGGATTGTCAATATGAGGTCAATCTATGAACAGTAAACTCTTCCATAAATGGGGTCCAACTAGGTAGGTGGCTGATTAGTTTGTGAGTTGCCGCTCTCCTTTCACTGTTGAGGCGAGGCTTCTTTGTGCCCTAAATGCATAGATCAAGGTTTTCAATGCTTTCCAAATGTTGCTTCTCCACTTCGAGCAATCACGAGCTGTATGTTTTTCCAATGCACAGAAGATTTTTCATATTTTCCTAGGAGCCTTCAAAGAGCATCCTTGAATTTTATATCCACTAGGTAATCTCTTTGCTTGACAAGACTTGGATCAGAATTCACATTGTAATATTACTTCAAAGTATTTCATTAGCTGTAAAACACTTTGGGATGTCCCAGTTAATAAGAATGTCATAAATACAAATCTGTGATCATTTTAATTTGCATTTCAGAGAGAAGGAAGAATATTGAATCATAAAGATTAAACTAAGTTATTAATTTCATATCTCTTGATATGGATAAACAGTCATATTTAGCATTTATATTTAAAATTTCACCATTTTATTAGTATGTATTAGAACAGGCTAACTTTATACTTCATATGTTACAAGGTATGGGGTGGACATTAAAAACTGAGGTGGATAGAAAAGTATTTTCATAGAATAGATGAGGAAAACTTGACTCCAGAGGGTTGTGGAGGCAAGATCACTGGAGTTAAAGAGTAGGCTGATTTTTGAAACATCTTGAAATGTAGTGCTATCGGGAGCTAACATATAGACAAGGTGTGGCCTGTGATAGATCAGCCATGATAAGATTGAATGGTGAATTAGGCCTGAGGGGCTAAATAGCCTTCTCCTGACCCTTTTTGTTCCTGTACACCTAATTTCTGAGATAGCACCAGATTTGCACCCTTGTAATTACCTTTTATTTTTTCATTTAATTTTTATTTAGTGATACAGCTCAGTAAAAGCCCCATCTGGCCCAATGAGCCTGCAATAAGCTTCATCCGGAAATGCATCAAGGACGTTGTCCCCCAAAAATCCATCAGGGTCTATTCGAATAAGAAATCCAGGATCAACAGTTTCGTGTGTACTGCACTTAACGTGCCAGACAGAGATAACATTGCCAGTAACCAACAGGAACTCAAGAAATGCAGCTACAATGTGCGCTAAGTAATCAAGCCAGCAAAACGGCAATACAGAGACAAGCTTCAGACACTCTCCAAAAACAACACTTGCAGCTTATGGCAAGGGTCTGCACACCATCACTGACTTCCAAGCTAACCACAGTGGTGCTGCCAACATCGCTGCCTCTCTTCCAGATGAGCTAGATCTTTTTAACGCTCGGTTTGATGTTGACAACACTGAGCGCCCGAGGAGAGCCGCCAAAGCTACCTGCAACTTGGTTATATCTGAGGCTGATGTATGCAGATGTTTCCAACATGTGGACAGTCGCAAGGCTGTGGGACCGGACGACATCCCAAGGTGGGTACTCAGGATGTGCATGGCACAACTGGCAGGTGTGTTTACAGACATTTTTAATCTCTTCCTCTCCCAATGTAGAGTGCCTTCCTGCTTCAAAACATCCATCATTGTTCCTGTACCTAAAAATACCAAGGTAACATGTCTAAACAACTGGTGTCCTGTCGCACTCACCTCAATAATAAGCAAATGCTTTGAGAGGCTGGTCAAGGACTACATCTGCAGCGTGCTACCACCCACACTGGACCCACTACAATTCACCTACTGACACAACCAATCAACAGATGACTCAATAGCCACAGCACTGCACACCATCCTTACAAATCTGGAGAAGAAGGATGCTTATGTGAGAATGTTGTTCTTGGACTACAGTTCAGCACTCAACACCATAATCCCCTTCAGGCTCGATAAGAAGCTCAGAGACCTCGGCCTTCACCCTGCCTTGTGCAACTGGATTGTGAGTTTCCTGTCAGATCGTCAGCAGGTGCTAAGAGTGGGCTCCCTCACCTTCACCCCTCAACACAGGAGTCCCTCAGGGCTTTGTCCTAAGTCCCCTGCTTTATTCTCTGTATACCCATGATTGTGTCACCATTAACAGCTCCAATCTGCTAATTAAATTTGCTGATAACACTGAACTGTTTGGCCTAATCTCAAATAATAATGAGGCAGCCTACAGGGAATAAGTCATCACCCTGACACAATGGTGTCAAGAAAACAACCTCCCCCTCAATGTCGCAAAAACAAAGAAGCTGTTTGTTCACTACAGTAGGAATGGACAATAGACAATAGACAATAGGTGCAGAAGTAGACCATTCGGCCCTTCGAGCCTGCACCACCATGTTGAGATCATGGCTGATCATCTACTATCAATACCTGGTTCCTGCCTTGCCCCGTATCCCTTGATTCCCCTATCCATAAGATACCTATCTAGCTCCTTACTCATCCAAGAAGGAGATGGGCTAACTATCGACATCAGTGGATCTGGAGTTGAGAGGGTGAACAGCTTTAAGTTCCTTGGCATACACATCACCGAGGATCTCATCAGCTCTGTGGTTTTAAAAAAAAAAAGCACAACAGTGCCTCTTTCACCTCAGATGGTTGAAGAAATTTGGCGTGTGTCCCTAAATCCTAAGGGCTTTCTACAGGGCACAAGTGAGAGCATCCTTACTGGCTGCACCACTGCCTGGTATGGGAACTGTACTTCCCTCAATCGCAGAACTCTGCAGAGAGTGATGCAAACAGCCCAGCGCATCTGTAGATGTGAACTTCTCACTATTCAGGATATTTACAGAGACTGGTGTGTAAAAAGGGCCCAAATGATCATTGGGGGACCTGAGGCATCCCAACTACAAACTGTTCCAGTTGTTACCATCTGGGAAAAGGTACCACAGCATTAAAACCAGGACCACCAGGCTCCGGGACAATTTCTTCCACCAGGCCATCGGAATGATTAATTCATGCTGATACAACTGTATTTCTATGCTATATTGTCTGTCTTGTTTACAAGTGGTGTTGAAATGTTTCACAGCAATGTATAGGATTTTCATTATAAAAGTATGACTAAAGGATTATGTGAAGGGAAAGCAGAAGACTTTAAATAACATAAAAATATTGCTGTGCTTTTGTACAGAGAATTGGAAAGAAGCAATTTGATGTAAAAAGTGGAATTCTTTCATTTTTGTTATGTGTCCCTCTTTTATGAGAAGGCAGGATTTGCTGAGATGTTTTTGGTATGCCAGCAGCACTTTCTTGCTCTTTAACCTGTGCTGAGGCACTTGTAGTGCACAGTCGGGAGCTGTTTAAAGTTGAGGTTTTGTCAACATCCCACTGTCGCACCAGGTTGGCAGAGCATTGGATGTGCTTTCCCTGAACATTAGCCTTGATAAACTGTCTCTACATTGTTCCCACAACCAGCAAGAATGCAGGGACTCTGCCTGACTTTCTGAATATGAATTGGCACGGTACATAGGCTGGGGATTTTGTGGAGATTGTGTGAGAGAGCAAAAGACTGTGCTGGGTGGAAACTTCAAAGGGAATTGGTGAAAGTATGCGTAAGAGGGAAGAAGAAGATAGAAATGTATTGAGTGAAATAAATTGACAGCAAAAGGAAAGTGGGGCACAAAAGGTTAAGCAACAGAGAAATACTAAGATAGCAAAATTCAACACCATATCTGATATTCACAGCATTTACTTATTTTATAATTTATAGCGAGTTTATAATGTATCTATGCACAGTACTGCTGCTATAAAACAATAAACTTCATGTAATGTAAGATGACTGTACGTCTAGATCCAGCTCAAACCAAATCATTAAGCTCACTGATGATACAACAGTGGCTGGCATCATCAATAATGATGACAAAATAGCATACAGAGAGGAGGAAGAGTGGCTTATAGAATGGTGCAAGCACAACAACTTGAGTCTCCTCATGGGCAAGACTAAAGAGATGATTATGGACTTTAGGAAGGTGCAGACTGACCACTCCCCACTGCAGATAAACAGCTCCTCCATAGAGAGAGTTAGGAGCATCAGATTTATGGGAGTGCACATAATGGACAATTTCACCTCAGCATCACCTCTTTAGTCAAGAAAGCTTTGCAGCATCTTCACTTTCTGAGGTGATTAAGGTGAGCGAGACTCCCCTCCCCATTCAAACCAATTTTTAAAGGAGTACTATTGAGAGTGTCCTGGCCAGCTGCATCACTGACAACACAGAGTGCTGAAGGAACACTTTGGGCTGAAACACTTTAGCAGAACTCATCTAGACTTTTTCTTCTTTGCATCACCGACTGGTACAGGAATTGCAAAGCATCTACTAAGAATTCTGAGACCCATTGAAAGGATCATCAGGGTCTCTTTTTTACCCATCTGAGATACTTATCAGAAGCACTGCATATAATGGGCCCTTAGCATTATCAAGGAACCATTCCATCTATCCCACAATCTCTTTGACCCCTAACATCAGGCTGGAGGTACTGTAGCATTGAGACAAGGATTGTTATTTCGGATGGGAAACAGCTTCTTTCCCCAGGCTGTGGGATTACTGAACTCCCTGCCAACATCCAAATCTCATTATTATGCTGATTTTTTTTTACTCGTGTTGTAAATGCATCTTTTGCTAAATGTCAATCTTATCAAATATAATTTATTAAATCTTAATTTTTTTGTGTTGAAAAAGTAATATTACTGTGTTAAGTATTCAGGCAACAATAAATATATATGAGTTAGGCAAGGGTTTTTTATAACAAATAACACGTTTATTAAACACTGAAAACAAACCCCCCAAAAGTAAACAAACACTAGCGTAACCGGAAATCAGCTGCTGTGCGGCAGATTCACAGTTCTTAATAGCGTTGCAGTTCAAACAGTTCTTAAAGCGGTATTGAAAAAAAACAGTTCTTTAAAGCGGTATGCCGAAAGTTCAAAAGCTCACAGTCCATTTAAAAGGAGAGACTTTTTAAGGCGATTTAAATTCTCTTCCACGTCGTTGTCCTTCGAGCCCCCGCGTCGAACTCTTCCCACGTCGAATTTTTATGAAACGTAATGGTTTAATGGCACTAACCTCTTCTTCCACACTCTGTCCTCAATCTCCCGCTATCCTAGCGGAGATTAACACGAGAACAGTCAACGAAATCCTTCCGAATGAGGATCAAATAAGGTCGAAACCCATCCACCATCGAAAAT
The DNA here is from genome assembly GCF_048418815.1 of Hemitrygon akajei. Taxonomy (NCBI): domain Eukaryota; kingdom Metazoa; phylum Chordata; class Chondrichthyes; order Myliobatiformes; family Dasyatidae; genus Hemitrygon; species Hemitrygon akajei. The sequence continues at coordinate 33,647,117 of NC_133138.1, read as the reverse complement.
CGATTCTCCTCGATCTTTAACTTCCGAACTCCAATATTCACTCTCCACTAGCAGTATTGTAAGAAACTGCTGGCAATGACCTTTTAAACTTTAGGCATTATATAAAACTTCATTTTTCAACTAAACTGCGTCATAATATTAAATCACGCAGTGACATGAAGTCAGCTTGGCAAACCCAGCCACGAACCGCCCCACCCCACAGGGTGGGTCTTCCTTTTATAACCTGTAAAAAAAAAACTGTCACATGACCTCTACTGGCGGGAAAATGACGTCACTCCACCATCACAAGACCATTACCTCAAGTCCAGTATAGCTTCAACCCCAGTCACGTGACAAGGGTACCACTGTCACGTGTCACGGGTACGTAACAACCGCAAATGTCACTTTGTCTGTAATGAGTGAAATATACTGTTGTGCTCCTTGGAGAGGAGGAACGTTGTTTCGTTTGGCAGTATAAATGTATACTGTTCACTTTGGAACTAGAAATAATATGACAGGATATCTTCATTGGGTTTCAAAGTGAAGTAACAATACAACATAAGGTTCTCAAGTCTAAAGAAAGGAAAGCCCTAGTGTGAATCGTTGAGGGGTAGAATCCTCAAGGTGGGGGGTGGGTGGTAGATAGGTAGATGGGTAGGTAGATAGATAGATAGGTAGACAGATGATCCCAAAGGAAATTACAGTGTCACAGTAGCATTACAAATGCACAGATATACACATATACAAATAAGTGAGAAAGGATAAAAAATAAGTTACCTCAAACAGTCTAACAGGAGAGGGTCATCACATCCCTGGCTATGACTCATTATAGAGGCTGAGGGTAAGACTGACCTCATATAGCAGTCTTTGAAGCAGTGCTGTTGTCTTTGTCTATTCCTAAAAGTGCTCTTCTGTTTAGCCAAGGTGGCATGTAGAGTGTGAAAAACATTGTCCAGAATTGCCAGGATTTTCCGTAGGGTCCTTTGTTCTACCACAGCCTCCAGTGTGTCCAGTTCAGATTCAGTTTATTGTCATTTAGAAACCACAAATGCTATGCAGTTAAAAAATGAGACAACGTTCCCCCAGAATAATATCACAAAAGCATATGACAAAACAGACAAAAAAAATCCATGTAACGTTTGGCAATCCCCAATCCAGAGTCCGGAAAGGCCGCTGCGTATTACTATCATGCTACCGTCTTAGCACGTTACCCGGAAAGGAGCTCCAAATCCACCAGACAAAAACAAGACCAAAAACTAAAGCTACAAGACCTGCACAAAACCACATCATTACAACATATAGTTACAACAGTGCAAACAATAGCATAATTGATAAAAAACAGACTATATGCACAGTAAAAATAGTCCAAGATGTTAAAGGACTGTAAGTTCAAAAGAATAGTTTGACTTCTATAACAGGTCCGGACTTTCAAATCAGTTTATTGAGCCTTTTGGCATCACCCGTGTTGATGCCATTGCCCCAGAACACCACTGCATAGGAGATTGTACTGGTGACAACAAACTGGTAGAACATGTGAAGGAGAGGCCTGCAAACTCCAAAGGACCTCAGTCTCCTCAGGAAGTAGAGGTAACTCTGGCCTTTGTTTTATGCAGTCTCTGTGTTGGTGCTCCTCCTAAGTCTGTCATGCAGGTGCACCTGTTGGTCCTCACCATCAATAGTAACAGCAAGCAGTGCAGGCTTAGTCTTAGTCCATCACCATCTCCTTTGTCTTACTGATGCTGAGCTTGCACCATTTGACAAAGCCCTCCACTTGGAATACAGGAGAGATCTGGAGAACAAGCTTGGGAAGAATAGCACACAGGAGGTGTGGAGAGACATGAAGAACGTCACTGGTTTCAATCAGCCTAACTGCAGAGACTCTGAATGCAGCCATGAATGGGCAAATGAGGTAAAACAATTCTTCAACAGGCTTGACAATAGCTCTCAGCACAGTAGTCCAGGTGCTGAGGCATCCTCCTTCCTCCTGCTCCTCCCCTGTCCAGTTCAACATGTGCATGGGCAACACAAACTACCAGTGTTTACATACTGTCCTTGCCCTGCACCCAGCATCCACACCTCCACATACCAATTGTTATCATCCCGCTCCTCACCCCTCCACCAGCTACCACCTTCCACCAACTCCCCAGTCATCATGGACTCACCTTCACTACTGAGCAGATGAGAAGGGCTCAGGGGAAACAGAGACATGGTAAAGCATTGGGACTGGATGACGTGAACTCCAAGGTCCTGAAGCTGTGTGGAGCTCTCCAGCGCATTTTCAAACTGAGTCTCAGCCTGGAAAAGGGTTCTGACTGTGTGGAAACTATCATGTGTGATCCCAGTACCCAAGAAGGACCAAGCAGAAGGCTTGAATGTCTATCGTCCAGTGGCCCTGACTCCACAAATCATGAAGACCCTGGAGAGGCTCTGACCCCTGGTCAGATCAGTCCTCAATCCCATGCAATTTGCCTGCCAGGAGCACATTGGAGTCGATGATGCTGTCATCTACCTGTTGAATGGAACCTATTCCCATTTGGATAAGCAGGGCAGCACTGTGAGAATCATGTTTTTGATTTGTCAAGTACCTTCAGTACCGTACAGGCCTGATTGCTGGGGGAAAAGCTCCATTCAATGCAGATTGGCACTTCCATTGCATCCTGGATAATGGACTACCTGACTGGAAGACCACAGTTTGTGTGGCTTCAGAGCTGTGTGTCAAAGACTGTGAGGCTCTGTGGCTTTAGAGAAAATGCGGAAATTAAATGGGTTACTGTAAATGGTGACAGAAGTTCAGCTTAGACTTTGTAGGCCAAAAAACCTGTTTCCATGCTGTATTGCTGAGAGTGTATGAGAGAAAAGTTAGCTTTGGCTGATTTGAAGGTATAACAGTTTTGAGGCAACAATTAGCTTTTAAAGAAATAATACACATGTTACGAATGTGCCACAACTCTGAGGGGCCGAAGGGTACAAAGTAGCCCCCTCCTTTTCAGGAATCGCAAGATCGCTATTAATTCGGATCTGGGACCCAGGAAATGAGAGAGAGACGTCCAGAATACACAGGTTTTGGAATGTGTGTCCTGGCTCCAGAAAGGCGGAACCATTGATAACGGCCATTGTCTCTTGGAGATGGAATTGTGTATTGAGTACTGTACTATTCATTGAAGCCCTCAGGGAATGACCAGAATGGGCTGGTTGAGGGATTGCATCATCCCAACCTGATTGACATCTGAGACCCTGTGAGTAAGGATAAAAGAGGGTCTGGGGAACAACCCCTTTAGACGCACCAGGAGAAACGTGTGAGACCGGTGGGGGCTTGTGTGTGTCCATCCTTGCCCGGATGACAAGTCTTCCACGGAACGGCCTCACTAAAGGACGAATACGGATCAAGATCAGATAAAGGAAAGCTGGCAAGTTTCTAAAAATCTGTCTCTCTCTCCAACCAAAAAGCTACAGCCTGAATGAACTGAGCGACTTTTATATTTCCATCGGGCAATACATTATCCCCTAGACAACGATAGAGCTTATTTCTTATTGATTATTATTATACCCGCACTTTTAGATTTAGTATTGACGACGTATGTTATCTGTATGTTTGCATTGATATTATTTTTGTGTATTTTTATCAATAAATACTGTTAAAAATAGTACCATCAGACTTCAACGGACCTCTCTATCTTTGCTGGTAAGTGACCCAGTTACGGGGTTCGTAACACACAAAACACAAAAAAATTTGTGAGAATGTTCCTGTGAATGAAAGGGTTAACGTATGAGGAGTATTTGATGGACGGAGCCTGGGCTAGTATTCGCTCTACTCTGACCTCTGGGCCTGTACGCACAGGAGGTTAGAAGAATTGGTGGGGGACGGGGAACCTCATTGAAGTTTATTGAAGATTGAAAGGACTAGATAGAGTAGACTTGGAGAGGATGTTCCCAGTAGTGGGGGAGTCTAGGAATAGACGACACAGTCTCAGAATAGAGGAATATTCAGTTGGAACAGAGATGATGAGTAATTTTTTTACCAGAGAGTTCTAAATCTGTGGAATTCTTTTCCACAGAGAGCAGTGGAAGTAAAGTCATTGGGTATATTTAAACCAGAGGTTACTAGTTTATTGATTAATAAGGGCATTAAAAGTTATGGGGAGAAGGTACAAGAATGTCTTACTAAATCAGCCATGATGGAATGGTGAAGAAGACTCAAAAGGCTGAATAACCGATTTCTGTTCCTATGCTTTATGGTCTATGATCTAAAACTACAGAAGCATAAATGATTCATCCATGGTTGACCAGAGAACTTAAAGACAGCAATAAATCAACTGAAGAAAACTATAAATTGCCAAATATCAGCACATGAAGATCAACTAATTAATAAACAATTGCAAGATCATGTGAACAGGCAAGAAATACACTGAAAAAGAACAGACTGTAAACACGTTTATGGGTCTGTAAAAATGTCCAGCAAGAATAACTATGGGCCCTTTATGGGAGGATTTATGTTGGGAAAAGGAAATGACAGAGGAATTAAACTGATTTTGTGCCTGTTCATTGAAGAAGACACATAAAATGAACAGGTGTAATGAGAGTCAAAGGTCTGTTAGGGTGGGCAAGTGCAAGATATAAATACCATTCCAAAAATGACACTAGAAAAGTTGATGATTTTGAATGGTAATAAATCCAAATCTAAATAGTTTGATAATCTGCATCAGTTTAACAATATCAATCAATCAACAATAACAATAACAATAACAATATCAATCCTACAGCTTTATGAACAGTATGCTTTACTCCAAATGCCATCTTAGCGATGTTTTGCACAGCTGTAACCAACTTTTCCACTTAATGCCCTATTGAGAAGGCAAGGAAGCCAAACACCTTCTTTGCCTTAGGGAACAATGTACCAAGTTGTATAACTCTTCCCAGGACCTGTCATAAATCCTGCATATTTCCAAAATGCAACATATCACTCTCAACTGAGTTAAATTCTGTCAGACATTCCCTGGCCCACTCCCCTGTAAAGTTAGATCCTGTTGTAATTTTAGATCATTTTCTTCACTGTGTAAGACACTATCGACTTTGGTATCATTGGAAAACTTACTAAACATGCCAACTACAAGCTCTGTTCTGTCTATGATTTCAAGAAATGGTGGGAACTGTGGACTCAGCTCAGCAATTCCTCAGGAGACTAAACAAGCTTATCAGTTCCTGTTTGATCTTCATCAATTTTTGTCAAAGCATCATTGAAAGCATTCTCACCAGATGCACCACAGCTTGGATGGGCATCTGCTCCACCTGAGACCTGACGAAACTGCAGAAAGCTGTGAAAACTCCTCAGCACTTCACAGAAACCGATCTCCCCTCTATGGACCCTGTCTATACTTTTTGCTGTTTTGTTAAAGCAGACAGCATACTCAAAAACCCTACCTACCCCAGATATGCTCTCTTCTGCCCCTTCCCATCAGGCAGAAAACACAAAAGCCTATAAGCATATACCACCAGACTCAAGGACAGCTTCTATCCCACTATTATAAGATGACTGGATGGTTCCCAAGTGTGATAAGATGGGCACTTGACCTCACACAGTGCACTGGCTTTTTAAGGTTCTGCACTCATGTTCTCAGCATGATTTGTTTACTTGTTTTTATTATTTGTGCGATTTGGACTCCTCTGCACGTTAGACATTTGTTAGTCTTTGTTAGGCATGGATTTAGTTATATTTCTTCATGTTTCCATGGGTGCCTTCAAAAAAAAATGAATATGAAGATTGTATATGGTATGAGTAGATACTTTGATACTAAATTTATTTTGAACTTTGTCACAGGAAGTCTTGTGCTTCAAGAGCAAATTGCTGCTTATGTTGGAAAGTGAGATGAAACCTTACCTGTTCCGTCCTCCACTGATAGGGACATGGAGCCATCAAAAACTGCAGCATAAAAAAGGACCCGTTGACCCATCAGTCCATGCCGAACCATTTAAACTACCTAGTCCCATTGACCTAGCTCTCCATACTCCTCCTGTCCATGCACCTATCCAAATTTTTTTTGAACGTTGAATCTGAAATCTCATGCACCACCTGTGCTGGTATCTCAATTCCATACTCTCCCCACTCTCTACGTGAAGAAGATTTTCCTCAAGTTCCCTGTAAATACTTCATTTTTCACCCTTAACCCAAGACCTAGTTGTAGTCTCCCCCAGCCTCAGTGGGAAAAGCCCACTTGCATTGACCCTATCTATCATCATCATTACGAGTATGTGCTGTGCCATATCACATGGGCAATCATGATCTATGATGTTGATTGTTCTTGACAAATTCCACAGAAGTGGTTTGTCATTGCCTTCTTTTGGGCAGTGTCTTTACAATATAGGTGACACCCCAGCCATTATCAATATTCTTCAGAGATAGTCTGCCTGGTGTCAGTGGTCGCATAACCAGGACTTGTGATATGCACCAGCTACTCATACGCCCACCCACCACCTGCTCCCATGGCTTTGTGCAACTCTGATTGGGGTTGGGGGCTAAGCAGGTGCTACACCTTGCCCACGATTGACCTGCGGGCTAGCAGACAGAAGGAGCACCTTATACCTCCTGTGTTAGAGTCATATCTCCACACTGCAACCCATACCCTATCTATACCCCTCATAATTTTGAATACCTCTATAATATCTGCCCTCAGTCTTCTGTGTTCTGGGGGCACTTCATGACTTGCTGCACATTCCTGATATTTTCTGCAAGGAGTCAGCTGATTTTGAGATTTGTTTGATAGCTGTCCCTTTAGATCTGCTGAAAGATTTATTTTTCCTCAGGTAGAAGTTGAATTTCTTTAATGGAATATCTGAGTTTAAAAGAAGCAGCAGGTGTAAATAAAAGTGCATTCAGTTCTCTTGTGGCTATTGTGAAATCAAGATTATGATGCAGAAATTCAATGAAGTAGATAAATGGTGGATAATCAACACTGCTGAACGAATATCTCTCACATGTTTATATTGTTTTTGTAGATGGCTGAGAATGAAAAAAATCAGATGGAAAATATTTATTTACCTACCTGTTCTGGTCACCTAGCTATAGGATGGAAGTCTTTGATCTGGAAACGGTGGAAAAAATATTCATTAAGTATGCAAGCAGGACATGGGAGCTAGTTAGAAGCGGCTGAAAATTTTCCTTTGCAGTACAGGAGGCTGAGGGATGACCTCAAAGAGATACATAATATTATAAGCAGCAGCAATAAGATGAATAGCCACAAGGTAGCGGAGTCCAAAACTAGAGGGCATAAATTTAGATAGGAGGGGAAAGTTGTTAGGGGACCCGAGAAGCAAGCTTTTCACATAGAGGCTGGTAGGTATTTGGAAAATCTTGCCAGTGGAAGTGGTGGTGGCAGTGACCATTATCACATTAAGAAGACATTTATTTTTTAAAAGATAAAAAGATTAGCTTTATTTGCCACAGGTACATCAAAACATACAGTGAAATGTGTTGCCTGTGTTAAGAATTAATGTAGTCCGTGGGTGTACTGGGGTTGGCCCACAGGTTCACCTTGCTTCTGGTACCCCCTACCTACTAACCCTCACTAGCCCATACATTTTTGGAATATCAAAGTGTATGGAGTTCATTCTCCTTGTGATCACATGGGTTTCCTCCATGTACTCCGATATGTTCCCACAGTCCAAGGACATACAGATTAGCCGGTTAGTTGGCCATTGTAAATTGTCCTGTGGTTCGGTTTGTTTTAAATAGGTGGGTTGCTGGGTAGTGTTGTTCATTCAGCCAGAAGAGCCTGTTCCACATCATACCTCTCAATAAATAAATAAATAAACATGAACATGAGAAAGTCTGAGATCTGGAAATCTAAAGCAACACCCACAAAATGCTGGAGGAACTCAGCAGGTCAGGCAGCATCAATGGAAATGATTAGATGGTCAACATTTCAGACCGAGACCCTTCTTCAGGACAGACCAGAGCTCCTGGAGATATCGCAAGTGGTCATGGTGACAACATACAAACTTCTTACAGACTGCACGGAAACTGAACCTGATCTCTGGTGCTGTAAAGCATTGCACTAGCTAGCCTGTGTTTCGGCATATAGACAGAAAGTTTCAGAGAAATTTGGACTAAGCACAAGCAAGTGGGATGAACTCAGTAATAGGGACAAATTGAGCCAAAGGACCTGTTTCCATGGTGGACAACTCAATGACTTGAAATGGAGAGAAGGTAAGCTATTGTTTTGTATAACAAGGCAGAGCAAAGTTGGTGAGAAGACAGTGGTACATACAGCAACCAAATTGTGAAGCCTAGCAATCAGGATAGCCACTTTTACACTTAAAGACCAGATGGACCCATCTATTTCAATGCACTGGTAAGATGGAGGAACTAAGATTGCCTCTAGGCACTGGGATGTTGCAGCCGTATCAGCAGCGTGGCTGAGAGAAGAGCAGGGCTGGCAGCTCTGAGTCTTTCTTTGATGGTAATTAAATCTAACAAATTAAAGTTAACTCAAAAACAGAATGAACAACAATGAAAACAACATGCATTGGAATGTACAACCTTGAGGAAAATTATATTCTGGATTATGTTCATGGAAATGTAAATCAAAATTTTATTTTATTTTTTAAATCACAAGTCTCTTCATTTTGAAGTTCAGTGAAATTTGATAATTAATTTAGAACTATTTCAAAGGCAGGAATATAATTACAGCAATTCTCCTAATTGTGAGTTTGTCCTTCACAGCTTTTGTTAAACTCCCTCAATAACTGATACAGTTATACAACTTCTTGTGTGCACAAAGCATTATTTAATAGAAAAATTGACAGCCAATATTTACACTTAATAGGATGTCTTATTACATACATTTTTGCATTAAAGTTATGGAAGTGAACATGCATAAAATATTCAGGGCCCAAAATAGTCCTTTCAGGTGAAGAAATACTTCACCAGCAAATCTTCTGGTGTTGTCTATTGTGTCCAGTGCTCCCAATGCAGCCTCTGTTACATTGGTGTGAACCATTGAAAATTGGGGGTCAGCTTTGTCAAGCACCTCTGCGTCATCCACCAGAAGAGGGTCTTCCCAATTGCCAAGCATTATAACTACCATTCCCATTACCATTGTGATGTGTCAATCCATGGCCTTCTCCTGAGGCCACCCTCAGGGTGGAGGAGAAACAATTTATATTCCATCTGGATACCCTCCAACCTGATGGCATGAATTTTGACTTCTTCTGATGAACAGATTTCACTCCCCTACTTCCTCTATTCCCCACTCTAGCCTTTCGCTTCTTCTCACCTGCCTATTACTTCTCCTGGGTCCCCTCTTCCTTCCCTTTCTCCTATGGTCCACTCTCCTCTCTATCAGATTCTTTCCACTCCAGCTCCCACCTGGCTTCCAGCTAGCCTCTTTCCCTTCCCCTCACATTTTATTGTCATCTTCCCCCTTCCTTCTTAGTCCTGAAGAAGGGTCTTGGCCTGAAACATCGACTCTTTACTCTTTTCCATAGATGCTGCCTGACCTACTGGGTTACTCCAGTGCATTGAATGAATTGCTTTGAATTTCCAGCATCCGCAGACTTCCTCGTGTTTGTAAAATATACAATATTTGTTTATATGGTACAGAGTGGATTTATTTTAACAACTGCACCGTGCTTGCAAATGAGTTTCCTCTCAGCTTTCCTTATAGAAATCAGAAAGCAGAGGCCATTTTGCCCATTTTCTCAACAAAACCAAAGAGTTGGTCATTGTCTTCAGGAAAGGGGAAGGCGCACACACCCTATCCTATATCAACTGTGTTGAGCCTAAGAGGCTTGAGAGTTTCAAATTTCTAGGAGTGAACATCACCAATGGCCTGTTATGGACACCTAGCCAGGAAAGCTCACCAACATCTGTACTTCCTCAGGTGAATAAATAAATCGGGTATGATCCCATTGGCCCTTACTAATATGTTATTGATGCATCATAACTCAAGGGAATGCACACTCAGTCTATTGGACCATTCTTCATGCAACAACCCCGAATAAATATCAAAGGGGGAAGGTAAATGAACTTACAAGAGAGAGAAGGAAATGTTGCCATGTTCACATCAACACTAATGTTTTCAATTTTAAATAACATATGAGTAGAGTCAAACTATGAACACAAGGGATTCTATAAATGCTGGAGATCCAAAGCAACACAAACAAAATGCTGGAGGAAGAGGAACTCAGCAGGTCAGACTGCATCAGTGGAAGTGAAGAACTGTCAACATTTCAGGCTAAAACCCATAATCAGAACTGAAAAGGAAGGGGGAAGGAGCCAGAATAAGAAGGTGGAGGTGGGGGAAGAAGAACTAGCCAGAAGGTGATTGGTGAAGCAGGGAGAAGGGATGAAGTGAGAACCTTGGAGATGATAGGTGGAGACTTTAAAGGGCTGAAGAAGAAAGAATCTTATTAGAGTTGAAAATAGACCATGGGAGAAAGGGAAGTAGGAGGGGTACCAGAGGGAGGTAATAGGGAAGTGTGGAGAAGAGGAGAGCTGAGATGGATGCCTGAGTGGCAAATAGAAGAAAAGAGAAAGGGGAGAGGGAGGAAATGATGCAAAGTTAGAGAAATCAATAATCATACCATGAGGCTGGAGGCTACCTAAATGGAATCTGAGGTGTTGCTCCTCGAGCTTGAGAGTGCTCAACATGGCAGTAAAGGAGGCCAAAGACTGACACGTCAGAATGGGAACGTGCATTAGAATTAAAATGGTTGGCCAGTGGGAAATCATGCAATCTCCTGTCTGAAAGGCTATTGGAGGTAGACCTCCTCTTCACCTGTAAAGTGTGTTTGGATTACCAGTTCACAATTGATACATCAGGTTATACTTCTTTTTGTGACGATCTTTGAAGTGGAGCTCACAGCTGCAGAGACCTGGGTCTAAGCCTTGTTTGTATGGAGATTAAACATTTTTCTTTTCCCCAGGTGCTCTGCTTTCTTCCCACATCTCTCGGGCATGCAGGGTACACAGTCATAGAGTTAGAAAGCACTGAAACAAGCACTTTTAGCCCTACTCTTATTGGAAAATGCCAATATGACAATAGGTTGCAGGTAAAAGATTCACAAAGCAGGAATTTCAGCCTGTCCACAATTAGAACTGTGTTATTATTATCACATGCACTGAGATACAGTGAAAAGTTCATCTTGTACAGTTCATGCAGATCAAATCACTGCACAGTGTATTGGGTTAGTACAAGGTAAAACTATGTCTTTGCGGAATAAACTGTAACAACAACAGACTAAGTGAACTATAAGGTACCAGGTCATAATGAGGCAGGTGAAACTAAATGAAAATCAGATCAGATAGAGGGGAAAAGTTAATTTTCCCTAGCAGCAAAGATGGAGGAACTCAATAGTTCAGGAAGAAAGTATGGAGGGAAATGAATGGTTTGCGTTGAGTCCATAAGACCATAGGTTATAAGACATAGCAACAGATTTAGGCCAATTGACCCATTTTGTCTCTCTTTCATCGTGTATTGTACTGCTGCGGCTGTTAAAACATTTCACAAAATATGCCAGTGATATTAAACCTGATTCTGATTCTGCCATTCCAATATGGCCGATTTATTATCCTTCTCAACTCCATGCTCCTGCCTTCTCCTTGTAAGCTTTGGCATCCTTACTAATCAAGAAACTATCAACCTCCACGTTATATATACCCAGTAACCTGACCTCCACAGATGTCTGTGGCAATTGATTCCACAGATTCACCACCCTCTGGCTAAAAAAAAATTCTCCTTATCTTTGTTCTAAATGGATGCCCCTCTATTCTGAGGATTTGCCCTCTGGTCATAGACTCCCCCTTTATAGGAAACATCCTCTCCTCATCTACTCCATCTAGGTCTGTCAGTATTCAATAGGTTTCAATGAGATTTAATTTTGTTCTTCTTAACTCCAGTGAGTACAGGCCCAGACCTATCAAACACTCCTCATATGATAACCCATTCATTCACAGAATCATTTTCGTGTGCCTCCTCTGAACCCTTTCCAATGCCAGTACATCTTTTCTGAGATAAGGGGCGCAAAACTGCTCACAATTCTCTCTCTCTCTATATATAATCTTTTACATATTGGTGAGACCCAACACAGACTGGGAGACTGTTTCGCTTAACACCTACGCTCTGTCCGCCAGAGAAAGCAGGATCTCCCAGTGGCCACACATTTTAATTCCACGTCCCATTCCCATTCTGATATGTCTATCGATGGCCTCCTCTACTGTCAAGATGAAGTCACACTCAGGTTGGAGGAACAACACCTTATATACCGGCTGGGTAGCCTCCAATCTGATGGCATGAACATTGACTTCTCTAACTTCTGTTAATGCCCCCCTCCCCTTCTTACCCCATCCCTGATATATTTAGTTTCCCCCCCTTTTTTTCTCTCTGCCCATCACTCTGCCTGTTCTCCACCTCCCTCTGGTTCTCCCCTCCCCCCTTTCCTTCTCCCTAGGCCTCCCGTCCCATGATTCTTCCCCTTCTCCAGCTCTGTATCCCTTTTGCCAATCATCTTTCCAGCTCTCAGCTTCACCCCACCCCAGTCCGATCTTCTCCTATCATTTTGCATTTCCCCTCCCTCTCCTACTTTCAAATCTCTTACTATCTTTCCTTTCAGTTAGTCCTAACGAAGGGTCTCGGCCTGAAATGTCGACAGTGTTTCTCCCTATAGATGCTGCCTGCCCTGCTGCGTTCTACCAGCATTTTGTGTGTGTTGTACAATACTCTAAGTGTGGCCTGACCATTACCCTATAAACCCTCAGACCAGTGGTTCCCAACCTGCGGTCCATGGACCCCACAGTTAAAGGTAGGGGTCCATGGCATAGGAAAGGTTGGGAACCCCTGATATAGTCTCAATTTTAGCTGACTCAGGGCTACATTCCCTAAATGAAAGGTCACCTATTGGGGGCAAGTGTCAGGATACAGATTTAGCCATCTAGAATAGAAGGAATCCTTGGAATTTTCAACTGTACTGTAGTGGATGTTCAGTTTTCTTGAAGCTGAGATCAATGCACTTTGGGTTCCATTGGACTCAGGTTCAAGGGAGATAGGAGCTGAAGACATGAACTTAGGAACACAACAAACTTGCTGACTCTGCAGTTTCCAATTTTGAGTTGCCTCATACTATTTGTCTTAAGTTCAAAGTTCATTCATTATCAAAATATGGATACTACATACAGTCTTGAGATTTGTCTCCATACAGACCAAACAAACAGAGAGCAGATTTGTCTCCATGCAGACAAACCAAGGAACCCAATTGAAGCCATTGAAAAAGACCGTCAAACATCCAATGTGCAAAAAGAAAGAGCAGATCGTACAAACAATAAAAAGTAAGCACATATCATTCAGAACTGAAGTTCATGAAAGAGTTCACAGCCACGAAGTCAGTCAACTGCAGCTGGTCCAGGAGTTCATTAGTTGCAAGCTGCAACTTCAGTTCAGCATAGAGACAAGTAAACCTTAAGTACTTGATTTGCAAGAGTTCTGCCATTCAAATCTCTTACAGTTCAGTTAACAAGGAACTAAAAACAAATGGATTGAAAGTGATATTTTTCCATTAGGCTGTAGTAATAATAATAATAATAATAATAATAATAATAATAATAATAATAATAACAACTATTTATTTATGGGGCACTTTTCATACTGATGATATAGTTTGAAGTGCTTTACAATGGGATAAGTGCAAATATAAAAATAAACAAATAAAAAAACATGAAAATGAAAGCCAACAATATGTTAGTTAAAAGTAAAGTTAAAATATTGGTGTGGGCTGATGTTTAAGTGTGTTAACTGAGTCTGCATCCCGTATGGTTTTAGATATTGAGTTTTTAGGAGCATAGTTCAACAAAGCTGGCTTGCCAATTATCTTGTGAAGGAGATTGTTATATTCAAATGTAACTCATAATACATTTCTGTGGCATTCGAGCTCAGACTTGTGTGATCTGTCAGGCCGATGTGAAACTTTTCTCATTGAGATTCAGATATGCTGAATCATCCCAGTTACACATCATCCTGACTTAGAACTTGATTACTTGCCTTCACTGGCGCCGAGTCCAAATCCTTGAATTTCTCAGCCAACTTCACCTCACAGTCTGAAACAGCTGCATCACCTCTTCTGATAGGGAATATGGAATAGACAATAATTATTAGCCTTACCAGCATCCAGTAAATTAATTTTTAATAGGTGTAATCCATAAAGAGGTATCAAGCTAAACATAAAGTAACACCCACAAAATGCCAGAGGAACTCAGCAGGCCAGGCAGCATCTACGGAAAAGAGTACAGTTATTTCGGGCCGAGACCCTTCAGCAGGACTTTAAGAGTAGATTTATTTACCTCATGTACATTGTAACATTGAAATGTACAGTGAACTGCATTGCCTGTGTTACCTGAGGCAGCCCGCATGTGTCACCATGTTCCCAGTGCTAACAGTTCATGCCTATAACCTACTAACCATAGCTCATGCATCCGTGGAACGTGGGAGGAAACCCACGCTATCATGGAGAGAGAATGTATAAAATCCTTACAGGCAACAGCAGGAATTGAACCGCTACCTTGGAGTTGTAAAGCGTAGTACGGTACCTAAATGCTATGCTGCCATGCTGCCCACATACAGTAGAATCAGGTTTAATATCACTGGATATACCCTGAAAGTTGTACATTGCAATACGTAGTAACAAAATCTATAAATTATATAAGTATACATAAAAAAGAAAATTAAATTAAATAAGTCAAGAATTAAAGAGAGGAAATAATGCCAAGGTATTTCATGGGTTCAATGTCCATTCAGAAATTTAATGGCAGGGGAAGAAATTATTCATGAAACGTCGAGTGTGGGTCTTCAGGCTCCTGTACCTCCTCCTTGATGGTAGCAGTGAGAAAGGGGCGTGTCTTGGGTGTTGGGGATCCCTAATGATGGATGCCCCCTTTTGAGGTATCACCTTTTGAAGGTGTCCTTGATGATAGAGAGGCTAGTGCCCATGATGAAGCTGACTGAGTTTACAACTTTTTTCGGCTTTTTCCAATGCTGTGCAGTGGCTCCTCCATACCAGCCAGGGGTGTAACTGGTTAGAATGCTCTCCATGGTGCATCTGTAGAAATTTGCGAATGTCTTTGGTGACGTAGCAATTCCCTTCAAACACCTAATGAAATATAACTGCTGTCATGCTTCTTTGTAATTGCAATAATATGTTGGGCCTAGAATACACCCTCAGATACTTTGACACTCTCACACTTTGCTTATTTTCATGAATTCTAGGCTTCATTGATTCTGGAAATTATCTATCCTTTTTAGGAATTGACACAACCATAATTCATTGTCATACACAGCACAATATTTCTCAAAGTATGAACAATATCAGAGTTAGTAGAGATACTGCCTCACAAATCCAACAATCCCCAGTGCCATTCCATTGTTGTCTGTGTTGAGTTTGCATGTTTGCTTTGTGACCACATTGGTTTCCTTTGGGTAAATTGCTTTCATACAGGTTCAACCTACCAAATACTGAAAGGCCTGGATGGAATAGACATGGAGAGAATCTTGCCTGTTGTGGGGCAGTCTACGACCAGAGGGCACAGCCTGACTAGAATGTCCCTTTAAAATAAAGATGAGGAGGAATTTCTTTAACCGGATGGTGGAGAATTTGTGGAATTCATTGCCACAGACAATTGTGGAGGCTGAATCATTGGGCATATTTAAAGCAGAGGTTGACAGGTTCCTAACTAGTAAGGGTGCCAAATATTATGGGGAGAATGCAACAGAGTGGATTTGAGGGGAATATTACATCAGCCCTAATTGAACCAGAATCCAAATCACGTGAAATTTATTATTTTTGTGGCAGCGGTACAATGCAATGCAATGCACCACAACAAAAACTGTCAATTTCATTATGTACATATATAGTTTAATAAAATAAGTAGTGCAAATTAAAAGTAGTGAGGTTGTGCTCATGGGTTCATTGGCCATTCAGAAAACAGATGGCAAAGGGGAAGAAGCTGTTGCTGAATTATTGAGTGTGTGCCTCCAGGTTCCTGTACCTCCCTCCCTATGGTAGCAATGAGAAGAGGGCATGTCCTGGGCAATTGTGGTCCTTAATGATGGATGCTGCCTAATTCTGCTCCCATGTCCAAAAAGGGCAATTCAAAATTACCCTGGTTGAGTAGAATAATGGTAGAATCCGCAGTTTTGGGGTGGATGGAGTTGATGGGCGTGTAATGGATATAGGATTTGTACAAGGGTATACTTAGTGCTCATTGTGGGCTTGTGGGACAGATGGTTGGTTTTCATGCTATTTGACTCCTAGTACTCTGAGCTCCATTACAATTCATTATCAGTTCCATCTGGCTGGGTAAAAAATGGTACCCTGGTGTGATTCAAACCATTGCTTTAAATGGGATTATGCACACAGCTAGATAACAAAATATGGATAGGGACTACTTGCGCTTCCTGCCAATGCAAAGTTCAGGAAACAGGTTGAATTTTCCATTTTTAAAGTGGGATGTCAGGTCATACACCTTATCAAACTTCTGTCACAGAATGATGTCTTCTAAGCCACTGTTTATGTCATCAGCACTTGTTCGTTCTCAAAGCACAAGTCTGGTTGAAAGGGTTGGCATGCCTCTAGCATGTTTCATGAGATACCAGGTCCAACAGTGCAGTGTAAATTATAAATGGAAAATAAACAGCAGAAATGGTTGATAAAACGCACATCGATCAGCAACTTAAAATAAGCTGCAGAGAGTCGAAATAATCTGCAAAGAGTTGTAAACTTAGTCAGCTTCATCGTGGACACTAGCCGCCATTGTATCCAGGACAACTTCAAGGAGCAATGCCTCAAAAACCCGGCATCCATTATTGAGGACCCCTATCACCCAGGACATGCCTTGTTCTCATTGTTACTGTCAGGAAAGAGGAACAGAAGCCTGAAGGCACACACTTAGTGACTCCGAAGCAGCTTTTCCCCTTTTCCATCAGATTTCAGAATGGACATTGAACCCATGAACACTACCTCGCTACTTTTTTATTTCTATGTTTGCACTGATTACTTAATTTAACTTTTAAATATTTATATATGTATACTTACTGTAATTCACAATTCTTTAAATTATCATGTATTGCATTGTACTGCTACTGCAAAAACAACAAATTTCATGACATATGGCTGTGATATTAAACCTGATTTTGATTCAGCGTTTATGACATTGTTGAAAATGGTGCTTAATGCATGAATGTGGAACAATAAGCAATTTGCTGGATGAACTCAGTGGTGGAGCAGCATCTGTGCTGGGACAGGAATCATTGACGTTTTGGGTTGAAATGCTGGATCAGAAGAGTATACCACACAATCAATAACCCCAGTGTTTACTTCACGATTTGATGCCAGATCTCGATATCCCTTTCTGTAATGTATGGACCTATTTCTTTGAGAGCAATGACCCCCTCTCCCCCAGCACTACATACTGAGCTGTTGTTTACTCATGTGCATTCTTCTCTCTCTCTCTTGCTGCAATGTAAATACACCAGTTAAAGTCAGCTCCCACATCCTTGCTTGTATTTAATTAATATGTAGCTGTGCATTCACCAACACTTTCCTCCCACAGATACTGCTCCACATGCTGACTTCTTCCAGCTGATTGTTCACGATCCTAACATCTGCAGCTTCTTGTGCTTGCAAAAGTATGAAAAAGTCTTTCATTTTACCTGACAGTGTTCCTGATTCTTAACTGGACAACTGGCTGTTCTGTGATCCAGTGACAGCTCACTTCACCATAGAGCATAGACGCAGTGCAGCACAGTGCAGGGCCCTTCAGCTCATGATGTTGTGCTGACCAGCAAAGTAATCTAACCCTTTCCTACCACATAATCCCTCCATTTATCTTTCAAGTCAAGTCAAGTCACTTTTTATTGTCATTTCAACCATAGCTGCTGGTGCATTACACAGTAAAAACGAGACAACGCTTTTCAGGACCATGCTGCTACATGAACAATACAAAAACTACACTGAACTATGTAAACCAACACAAAAAACTACTGTGGTGAACTACATATACCTGTCTGGACACGCCCCCCCCCCCCCCCCCCCGCTGACTGCTCCTGTGGCTCCTCCCACAGACCCTCAAAGGTGATTGAGGCCTGAGCCTTGCCCTCAGTCTCCAGGATGTAGTGTGGTGGTCAATTGCTGCTTGTTCTTTCTTCCAGTCAATAAAAGCCGATATCTCGCCTCACGTCTCAGAGAGTTATTGATGGTGCATCAACTACACTAGACTACAGACCTACACAGAACAGTGCAGGCATTACAATAAATAATAAACAAGACAATAGGTCAGTAGGTTGGTAGTCTGACGGCTTGGGGGAAAATCTGTTACATAGATAAACAGCTGAATGGTGGTGTCCGGGATTCCGTCCGTTTCTGTACTCCTGCTGAGTATTTCGTTGCCACAGATGTAGTCCAAATTAATGTCCATTGGAGATCAGAATGGACGGGAGAGCCGGCCGGCTAGGGCTTGCTTTTCTCCTGGCAGATTCCTGGCCGCTTGCCTCGCCTCTGCTTCCTCGCACACCGCCTACGACGTCCCCACCTCCGGCCACCAGCATCAGGCGATTCCGAGGACTGCAGGCCACAGGCCTAGCTAAGAACATAAATTTCTTTATTCTATCATCATCTACCATCATCCATCACCCCTGCCTCTCTCTCAGTAAAAATAATCTACTTCTGGCATCCCTCCTACACTTTCCTCCAATTACCTTAAAGCTATGCCCCCCTCCCACTACCTTGTATTAGCCATTTTTGCCCTTGGAAACAGTCTGACTATCCACTCAATCTATAGCACCTTGTACACCTCTATCCAGTCACCTCTCATCTTCCTTTGCTCAACAGTCCTTCTGCAAAGTCTTCTGTTGATTCTGTTGCATTTCTTCGTTTTGCTGTGAATGCCTCCACTACTGGCTTACGATGGCGCTGGTGAAGATCAGCGACCAGTTGCTGGCTGGACAAGGTATACCTGCTTTGATAATAAATGTACTTTGAACTTAGAACTTAGAAGAAAATCTATCTCAGGGTAGTAAACGGTGACACATATGTATTTTATAATAAATTTACTTCGAACTTTGAAAGATGATGTTTATTATGGATTGGAACTGAGATACACTTCATTGGAGGAGAGGTATCACTGAGGTTGTGATGAGTGTAAAAGGAGACATAAGAGACTGCAGATACTGATCCAGGTTTAGATTCATATTTAAGGATATGGGAAACATGCAGTGAAATACGTCATTTGCATCAACAATCAGCACTCCTAGAGATGTGCTGAAAGCAGCCCACAAGAACTGTGATCAGAAGCACAGCAAAAAACAAGCAGCGAAAGCAGCTCACTAAATCAGGCAGCATTCGTGGTGGCTCTATGCTTTTCCTCTCGGTCCTGATGCAGAATCTCCATAAGACTGTAAGATATAGGAGCAGAATTAAGCCATTCAGCCCATCGAGTCTGCTCCGCCATTCCATCATGGCTGATCCCAGAACCCACTCAGCCCCATACACCTGCCTTCTCGCCATATCCTTTGATGCCCTGACCGACCAGGAAGCAATCAACTTCTGCCTTAAATACACCCACAGACTTGACCTCCACCGCAGTCTGTGGTAGAGTATTCCACAGATTTACTACTTTCTGGTTAAAAACAAATCCTCCTTACTTCTGTTCTGAAAGGTTGCCCTTCAGTTTTGAGGCTGTGCCTTCTAGTTCTATACACTCCTGCCACAGGAAACATCCTCTCCACATCCACCTTATCTCGTCCTTTCAACATTTGTTAGGGTTCAGTGAGATCCCCCCGTGTTCTTGATCCAAAACGTCAATCATCCATTTGCCTCTAGAGATTCTGCCTGACCAGTTGAGTTCCTCCAGC
This sequence comes from Hemitrygon akajei, assembly GCF_048418815.1. Lineage (NCBI taxonomy): Eukaryota > Metazoa > Chordata > Chondrichthyes > Myliobatiformes > Dasyatidae > Hemitrygon > Hemitrygon akajei. The sequence goes on along the minus strand of NC_133138.1, from coordinate 33,627,249 downwards.
AGCTGGTTTTTTGCTCCAATATAAATGTGACTTTATTTCTTATTTTTAGCATTTTTTAATGATAAAGGACCACATCCTGAGGACGATATTGGTAGAAGGATATCACGCGGCACTCTGTAAATGTACACTCAGCGGCCATGTTATTAGATGCATCCTGAACCTAATAAAGGGACTACTGAGTGTATATGCAAGATTGTGTGCTGCTGTAGCTGATCCACTAAGGTTCAGTATATTGTGTGTTCAGAGATGCTCTTCTACAAAGCATGTTTTTTTGAGCTACTGTCACCTTTCTGTTAACTTGAACCACTCTGGCCATTCTCCTCTGAACTCTCTCATTAACAAGGCATTCTTGCCCACAGAAGTGCTGCTCACTGGGGTTTATTTGTTGTTGCTTGCCCCATTCTTTGTAAGCTTTAGAGACTTGTGTGTGAAGATCCCAGTTTCTGAGATTCTCGAACCACCCTGTCTAGCACCAGTGGTCAAAGTCGCTTAAGTCACATTTCCTCCCCCTCACCTTCTAATTTTTGGTCTGAACAGCAGCTGAACTTGCTGACCATGTCTGCATGCTGTAACACATTGAATTGCTGCCACGTGTTTGGCTGGTTTGATATTTGCATTAGCAAGCAAGTGTACAGGTTTAACTAATAAAGTGGCCACAGAGTGTAAATGTGGGTTCTTTTCTTATTTAGAAAAATTTCTTAGGATAATGGACCACATCCTAAGCACAATATTGGCAGAGGAAAATCATGCAGCACTCTACAGCTGTATTTCTGCTCTTCTCGTCTCCGTGTTCTCCCTCACTGAATTTGACAGCATATGACAATATCAGTTCCTGTTTCTGCTGCACTCCGCTCCCATCTGAATCCAGTTTGAACCTGTCCTGATTGATTTCACTTGAGACTGTGATAACTGGCACAGATTGGAGGCTTTAATCCCAGCATTTTTGAATTGAAAATAAACTCAGCAAACAACCAAGTGATTTGCATAATAATACACAATTAAAAATACTGTGTACTATTTCTTTTCACAGTCGTTTTCTCATCAGAGAAAATCCTCATTATTCCTTTGTGAACAAAGGTAATCTGAGAGCAGGAATGGCCAAGTCTGACACAAAGAGGCTTCCTCGGATTCTATCACAAGAGACTAGTTCTACTGAGGTCTCATACTAATTCTGATATAGACACCGCTTGGTATGCTGGGAATTTTCAACTTCCTCTTTTCAGTGTCTGTGATAGCTCTGGTCTAAAACTCATGCTATTTACATTGGCTTTAATTTTCTCTCTAACTTAAGTACCATTTGAAAGAAGGCATGGAACTGCCTCTACTTTCAAAGGTTTCGAAGGTACAATTTAAAGTCAGAGAAATGTATACAATTTACATCCTGAAATGCTTTTTCTTCACAACTAAACACGAAAACAGAGGAGTGCCCCAAAGAATGAATGACAGTCAAATGTTAGAACCTAAAGTCCCCCCCAGCTCCCCTCCCTCCCAGGCATAAGCGGCAGCAAGCAACAATCCCCCCTCCCTCCACTGGTAAAAAAAGCATCGGCATTCGTCACTGAGCACTCAAGCGTGAGCAAAGCAACAGTAAAGACACAGACTTGCAGTATTCCTGATATTACATTGTTCACCCAGTATTCGACATACTACGGGCTCCCTCTCTCCCTAATAAGGGAGAAAGGGGAGTCTCCGTTATCACAGTGAGTGGGGAGACATAACAAACAACTCACTGGTTTACAATGCTAAAAGTCTGCCACATCACTTTTTTCGAGCTTTGCTCCCTCAACGACACACAGGGCTCCTGTCATGACACCAAACCTCGATCTGCCTTTCTCCAGAGGCCCAAGATCCTCGGCTTCCAAAGCCGAGCCAAATACTCGGGCAGAGCCCTTGGCATGCCAAACAACGGCCAGTCCTGAAACCCCAAGGGCGGGTCCCATTCCCGCAAAGGACAGTAGTCAGCGTGTAACTCCAGGTCAGGGTCTTCAAAAGAACTCTGAAAGGGAAAAATAAAGATATTAAAGATGGAAATAGAGCTGTTTTGAAAGATGCAAGCAAAGGAGTCACCATTTAGTGCCATCATCACTCTGCTCTGCTTTTTCAACCTCTTAAAAGTTCTCACCAGTTTGGTACATCATCTAAGACATTAACAGACTTCTAAAGATGCACAGTGAAAAGTATTCTGACTGGTTGCATCAGGGCCTGGTATGGAAACACAAAGCCCAAGAATGGAAAAGCTTACAAAATATGGTGGATACAGCCCAGTCCATCACAGGAAAAGCCCTCCCTGCCATTAAGCACATCTACAAGTAGTGCTGCCACAAGAAAGCAGCACCTATCATCAAGGATCCTCCACCATCTGGGCCATGCTCTCTTCTCAATCCTGCCTTTACGAAGGCATGAGAGGAGACTCAGGTCCCAATGCAACAGGTTCAGGAACAGTTATTACCCTTCAACCATCAGACCAGTATAGGTAATTTCACTCATCTCAACACTGAACTGATGTCGCAACCTATTGAGAGACTTTAAAGGTACAACTCATTCATTCATTCATCCATTTATTTATTTATGTATGTATGTATGTATTTATTTATTTATATTTATTTTTTGCGCAGGTTGTTTTCTTTTGCACATTGTTTGTCTGTCTTTGCGTGCTGTTTTTCATTGATTTTATTTTATGTACAGTGAATGCCCACAAGAAAATGAATCTCACAGTACTATATGGTGACTCATACAATCCATGACAATAAAGTTACGTTGACATTGTACTTTGAGAAGGTTATGAAAACCTTTAAATAAACGGAAGCCCATCTTCTGTTAATTAACTCTGAGAGCCACAAGAGGCCCGTGGAATCTGATGTGATTCAGCTACACAGTTAATGAGAGTTCAGTATGGATAGAGATACCTTTTTCTCCTTAAGGTGAAATGAGTCATCAGAGTTTGCTTCTTGCATGAGATTCATTCCAATGGAAGTTAGATAGATCAATGTATAGTTAAGCATGCAGAGACAGCTGAAAATTCAATGTGAAGCACATGGATGTGTTTTGTGGACTATTTTAGATCCTTGATATATCTGGGATTACACCGCCACTGTATGTATGAGATATTAAGATGTTTTGCCCAAGGTATCAATTGCCATTATCCAAAGCAATGAATACCTGAGGGATCTAGTCACCCAAGAGATAAAGTAATAATAGCAGAATCAGAATGAGGTACATTAGCACTGACATGTTGGGAAACTTGTTGTTTTGCAGAAGCAAAATATGCTGTAAGTGGCAATAAGAAATATATAGATATAAAATAAGTAATGCAAAAATGGTTGCTTCAGGTTGTTATAGCTGGTAACAACATTAACGAGCCTGATTCTGATTCTGAGGAACAGCGAGGTAGTACTCCAGGGTTCATGGACAGCTTTGTCCCCTCTGCCATCAGATTTCTGAGTGGACAATGAACCCATGAACGTTTCCTCACTGTGTTTCTTCTTTCTGTATTGAATGAAATCCTCAGTTGGTTAGGATCAAAAGTAGATGTTGTGTCCCAGCTGTCTACACGATGCCCAAGCCAGGGCAGTCTGATGTGGAGAGCAAGCCATTGCCCATGTAGCAGGTCCCCCTTTACATGCAGCTGATGAATGCAAAAGAACGGAAGAGACCGATACAGTCTGGCACCAGCAGTATCACACTACCTGTTAAATCTCCTATGTTGTGCATCTCAAATAGCCTCTGTCCATCCCCTGGCTCTCATGTGTGGCTTAGCTACTGAACTTGGTGGAACTGTTTTTACTGACAGGAGAAGGTTCAAAGGCAAGTTACTGGCACTTTATAACAAATTATTTTGTGCAAATGGACTCTTTAGCTGTGGTTGGCAGCTTATCTAGGAGAAGGAAAGCTCTGATTTCAAATCTCTACAACGTTGAGCCTATACCCACTCATGGGAAAGGTTTTGGGAGTAAACCCCAAGGAAAAATCCAGACATAGAGTCCGTAAGGCAGCCCTGCATTGAGATTAACATTGACTGGCATCTCCTGTGATGCCGCTGGCACCAAACTGTATCAGTCTCTGCACTTGCTTTGGATTCATCATCTGCCTGGAGAGGGGAAGCCTGCTACATGGGCCACAACTTGTTATGTAAATCATTTTTCTCTGGCTTGTGTATCATGTAGACAGCTGTGATGCAATATCCATGATCGGCTCTGACCAATGGAGGGCCTCATTAAATTCGAAAAGGGAACAAACATAGTGAAGCAGCATTCGTGGGTTCACTGTCCATTCAGAAATCTGATGGCAGAGGGGAAGAAGCGGTTCATGAGCACTTAACTGCTACCTCACCATTCCAGAATCAGCATCAGGTTTATTATCACTAATATATTTTGTGAAATTTGTTGTTTTGTGACAAAGTACAGTGCAAGACATTAAAATTACTGCTACAATAAATACATAGTGCAAAAGAGGACTATCAAGGTAGTATTCATGGGTTCATGGACTGTTCAGATGTCTGATGGTAAAGGATAAGAGGCTGTTCCTAGAACATTGAGTTTTGGACTTCTGGCTCCTATAGCTCCTTCTTGATGCTAGCAATGAGAAGAGGCCATGTACTAGGTGTTGAAGATCCTGAATGATGGATTCTGCCTTTGAGAGGCATTACCTTTTGAAGATCTCCTCAATGGATGAGAGGCTGGTGCCCTCAAGGAAGCTGCCTAAGTCTACAACTCTCTGCAGCCTCCATCGATCCTGTGGATTGGAGGCACCACACCAGATGATGTCGGAACTACTCATAATGCTTGCTGGCATCTATTGAAATACATTCACTTTCACCATTATCTGTGGACAATGGTGAAACTGAAAACTTATTGCCTCTCTGGAGAGGCAGCAGAGAGACAAATAAGAACATAAGGAAGCTACTCAGCATCTTAAGCATGTTCCCCTCCTCACAAGCAAGATCTACAGATGCTGGAAATCAAAGCAGGACAGACAGAATGCTGGAGGAACTCAGCAGGTCAGGCAGCATCTATTGAAAAGGAAAATCAGTCTTTGCTTCGGGCCAAGACTCTTCATCAGAATGCAAGTTCCAGCATTTTGTGTGTGTTGCATGGTCCTCTCCTCAACAAGACCATGACAAACATGTGACATGACATTTAGAAATGGAAGGAAGCTGTTGGATCTGACCAATAATAACTTCTGTGGAAGTACTCCCAGTCCTCCAATACCACATTTGCCTTAGAGTCATAGCAAACATGGAAAATATATTAAAAGAAAACTACTGGGCAAATGTTGGGTGACTCAGGTCATCCCTCTACCAGCCTTCTGTGAGCACAGGTTCTGTCTCAGTAATACCATACATCTCATCTCAGGAGGATTTCCAAAATCGTTTTGCAGCTAAACTTTCATTCGTCTGCTCAAATACTGTTGACATTGCTAACCCACTTAAATAAATGGATCATTACTCTTCAGGTCTGCTGTCTTCAAATTTCCAGATTCCCAATCATTTGTTCAATTTTATATCTTTGCTCTCTTATCAATGTTATGTTCTTCAAATCAGATATGAAATCACCTTGAATTAGACTTAATGTCCAACACAAGAAACTGCCAATGTTGAACTATGGAGCAGCAATGTCTTGGAAGAACTCTGCAGATCAAATAGTATTTGTGAAGGGAAAAGGAACTATCAATATCTTGTGCTGATTTTGGTCCACAATGTTTAATTTAATGTCTAACTAAGCTAAATCCTTCTACCTAAGCAGAAAGGATTCAAAGATTCAAAGTACATTTATTATCAAAGTATGCATACAGAATACAACCTCTGAGATCTGTCTTTCTGCAGGCAGCCATGAAACAAAAGAACACCATGGAAACTGTTTAAGAAAACATCAAACACTCAACATGTGTTGAAAGTACAAATTGAGCAAATGGCAAAAAGTGAGGGAACAACACATAGAATATCAAACATCAAACCAGGAGTGCAGTAGTATTCAGTTTAGTTCAGCTCAGCCTCGTTCCACTAGCCCACTGCAGGCCACAGACCATTCTTCACTATGGCACCCCAGTCTGCATCAATTGCCGCAATCAAACTGCTCAAAAATGGCATAACGTGTGAGTAACCAGAAACCAGGAAGCTATGCAACATAAACCTCAAAGTTCACCAAATCGAGCCGATAGCCTCAACAACCAGTTCTTGCAGCATGGTTCCCAAGACTCTTACACTTTCCTCTGACAGTGATTAGCAAGAGGGAGAGGAAGGCCTGTCAAATGGAAGCAGATGGTGCCGAACACCTGGTCATCCTCTGCTCTCATTCTTGTTGACCTTAACCTGTAAGTTTTTGTAAATAAAACAAAGTAAAATGCTTTGTATGTAATGAGACCCATAACACATTTCATTGAACCCCAAAAGCTAAACACAGTAAACATCTTAACGTAACATCATCATCACATAAAACTAGTCTCTTAAAGAGAAATCCAACTCAATGTTGGTGGTTGACTCAGTGTAGACTATCAGCCATTTTATCAAGCCCCTTATAGTCATTTTTGGGTGCGTGAGTGAGGGCTATGTGAACTTGATCAGGCATTTGTTGCATGAAGCCTGATAGAGTTCTTTGAGAAGGTGACCAGGCATATAGATGAGGGTAGTGCAGTGGATGTGATCTACATGGATTTTAGTAAGGCATTTGACAAGGTTCCACATGGTAGGCTTATTCAGAAAGTCAGAAGGCATGGGATCCAGGGAAGTTTGGCCAGGTGGATTCAGAATTGGCTTGCCTGCAGAAGGCAGAGGGTTGTGGTGGAGGGAGTACATTCAGATTGGAGGGTTGTGACTAGTGGTGTCCAACAAGGATCTGTTTAGGGACCTCTACTTTCTGTGATTTTTATTAACGGCCTGGATGTGGGGGTAGAAGGGTGGGTTGGCAAGTTTGCAGACGACGCAAAGGTTGGTGATGTTGTAGATAGTGTAGAGGATTGTCAAAGATTGCAGAGAGACATTGATAGGATGCAGAAGTGGGCTGAGAAGTGGCAGATGGAGTTCAACCCGGAGAAGTGTGAGGTGGTACACTTTGGAAGGACAAACTCCAAGGCAGAATACAAAGTAAATGGCAGGATACTTGGTAGTGTGGAGGAGCCGAGGGATCTGGGGGTACATGTCCACAGAAGTTGTCTCACAGGTAGATAGGGTAGTTAAGAAAGCTTATGGGGTGTTAGCTTTCATAAGTAGAGGGATAGAGTTTAAAAGACGCGATGTAATGATGCAGCTCTATAAAACTCTAGTTAGGCCACTCTTGGAGTATTGTGTCCAGTTGTGGTCGCCTCACTATAGGAAAGATGTGGAAGCATTGGAAAGGGTACAGAGGAGATTTACCAGGATGCTGCCTGGTTTAGAGAGTATGGATTATGATCAGAGATTAAGGGAGCTAGGGCTTTACTCTTTGGAGAGAAGGAGGATGAGAGGAGACATGATAGAGGTGTACAAGATATTAAGAGGAATAGACAGAGTGGACAGCCAGCGCCTCTTCCCCAGGGCACCACTGCTCAGTACAAGAGGACATGGCTTTAAGGTAAGGGGAGGGAAGTTCAAGGGGGATATTAGAGGAAGGTTTCTCACTCAGAGAGTGGTTGGTGTGTGGAATGCACTGCCTGAGTCAGTGGTGGAGGCAGATACACTAGTGAAGTTTAAGAGACTACTAGATAAGTATATGGAGGAATTTAAGGTGGGGGGGGGGGTTATATGTGAGGCAGGGTTTGAGGGTCAGCACAACATTGTGGGCTGAAAGGCCTGTAATGTGCTGTACTATTCTATGTTCTATGTTAAGAGTTCTTTAAAAATAAAACAAGGATGGTGGTTTCCAGAGAGAGATAGCATGTGGTCCATTAGCTCCAAAAGCCTAACATCGCCGAGACCAGGTAAGGAAAGCAACTGTTTGGCATGCTCAGAATCTGATAGTCTGGAAGTCTGTATAAGGTGAGTTTTCAGCAATCGGTATTTTATTGTGATCAGGCGGATGTTCTAGAAGATTCAGAACTGTCACAGTTATGGAATTTCTGAGCGATGGTACCAGAAAGTAGAACTTGGTGATGTCAGTGGTGATTCCTCGCAGTGCAAATTGGGCTTCAGATTGTACAAACCAAGTGATGGCATGTTGCTCCAAAAAATCCATCAGATTCAAAGCAACTGCATTGGCTCTTGTGTTCAATAACTCTGGAGCCACTCTAGAGCACTGGGGTCATTGATCTGGGTTTCTGCAAATAAAGCAAAGTGAAACATTTTATGTTTATTAAACCAATATCACATTTTACTGAACTCGAAAATGTAAACACAAAAGCACACAACAGTGTCATGTCAGACTAGCCTCTTAAAGCAAAACCCCAAGTCAACGTCAGTTTAGCTGGGCATTATATTAGCAGTTTAATTAGCTTAGCAATCTCCTCCATTCTATACACAATCATTTGCCCATCTAACAGTCTCTTAAGCACCCCTGTTGTATCTTCCTTCACCACACCTGAGCCCCAGCAGTGCATTCCAGGCACCCACTACTCTCCGCGTAAAAAACTTAATCACACATCACCTTTGAACTTTACCCTATCACATCTGAAATGCTTGCCCCCTAATATTAGTTGTTTCAACTCTGGTGAGAAGATACCGGTTGTCTGTACCTTCCATAATTTTATAAACCTCTATCAGGTCTACCCTGAGCCTCCGATGCTCCAAAGAAAACAATGCCAGCTTGTCTAGCCTGTCTCAAGATGTTGTCTAATCTGAATAACATCCTCATAATCTTTTTCAATACCCTCTCCGAAGCCTCTACATCCTTTCTCAAATGGAGTAACAAGACATAAATGAGAAACTCGAACTACAGTCGAATCAGAGTTTCATAAAGCTACAACATAGCTTCCCAACTCTTGAACTCATTTCCACAATTAATAATGGCAGACATGCCATATGCCCTCTTTACATCCTTATCAATCTGGTCAGCCACTTACATGGAGCTATGGATTTGAGCCCCAAGTTCACTCTGTAAAACAACTTTGTTAAAGGGCATTTAGGAATTTTTCCAAATATACTGTACTGTCCCTTTGCATTTTATCTCTCAAAGTATGCAGGCAGCAGACTCTGAGAGGGGTGGCGTTGATGGGTATGTAAGGGTGAATAAAGTCATAGAGAAATAAATTAAAGTAATGGAATGGACGGAGGGCTGACATGGCTCTGATGGGATGAATCACCTCTTTCCATGTCATAAGAAAATATACAGTTCCTGCCCCACTGGCTCTTTAGCTGAGTTCAATAAAAACATTGTGTTTGAATGAGGTTCAGTGACTGGAACTAAGTCTGGAATAGAAAGTTATTATCAGAAATGGGGACTGTGTAGCTATTAGATTGTCATAAAGAAAATCATCAGATTGACAAATTGTTTTAGGGAAGGAAACCTGACATCTTTGCCTACTTAGGCCTCTGGTGCATGGCAAGTGTATCTTGTGTAAATGGTCTAGCAACCTCTGCAGTTAAAGGGTAAGCAGGATTGAACATTTAAAATAACTTAAAAAGGTAATGCAGTTATTAGCATGATGGTTACAGATTTGGCTGTTCCAAAGTTTCAGCATTGTCTATAAGGAGTTTGTATGTTCTCTCTGTGTGAGCACAGGTTTCCTATGGGTGTTCCAGTGTCCTCCCACAATTCAAAGACGTACCAGTTAGTAGGTTAATTACGCTTTGCAAATTGACTTATGATTAGGCTAGGGTTAAATAGGCGGGTTGCTGGGAGGTGCAGATCATCGGGCTGCAAGAGCCTGTTCTGTGTTGTATCTCTAAATAAAAATAAAATAAAATCATAAATAAAAATAGACCGTGCTAACTGCTAACTTACTGTGAATGTATTAAGTCTCCATCTATTGTCTTTAAGACAACAGAAATTAATTTATCAAACTAAATCATTTAAAGAACATTACTGTTTTAAAATTATTAAGATGGTAATTTACTTTTCAAAATGATTTCAGTTTTGTGATAGCAATGGAGCAGCAATTTATTCTGCCATTAAGAATAAAAGTTTGAAGCTCTGCATACTTGCTTTGTGGCTTCATACATCAATTCCACAAGAACTGTTTTTTTGCATGTCTGAGCACAACCAATTTATGGCAAGCTGAATGAGCACAAGAACTGAAATAAATCAATTCAGATTTTAAATGAATTGTCTCAGAGTTGCTTTAGATGTTTATTCACACAGAGTTTGGGTCATAGCAATGATGACACTCACCCAAGGAACAAGGGTCTTTGAATAAAGACGTTAGTGAGTAGTTTCACAAACAGTTCAGTCAGTGGAATTTAAAATAATACAATTATGTAATTAATAAAGCAGCACTGTATTACCATATTTATGGTCTTCTCATACTTAGATTTGAGTACAAGTGTCATATACAAATCGGATGAGTCTTCAGAAGGCTCTTCACACAAGGACTTGAAACATTGAATGATTTGAGCATTTTGAAACTCCAGGGAGTGCACATCTCGCACGACCACTCATGGTCCCAGAACACATTCCACACAATCAGGAAAGATCACCAAGGCTTGCTTTCTGAGGAAGTTGTAAGGATCCCACCCACCCTGGTCGTTGGCTGTTTGTCCCACTGCCATCAGGGAGGCGGCTACATAGCAAACACACCAGGAACAGCAATCTCATAACAAGTTACTATCCCCAAGCAGTAAGGCTGCTCTACACCTACTTTATCATTTCCTGTCAGAGACACCTTTAGTACAGATCATATGTACTTGTACCTAGCATCATTTTAAGTACATATGATCTATGTACATGTATAAGTTATCTGTGTCTTTGAATTATCATGTTCTTTATCTTCTTGAGTTTTTTTTTTGTGCTGCATTGCATCTGGAGTAGCAATTATTTTGTACTTTTTTCCACTTATGTACTGGATATGACATTAAATAATCTTGAACTGATCTGGAATTAATTTTGATAGGTAATTATTCCTGAACTTAAGTCTTGTTTTCTATCCATGAGTAAGAATTCATTCTCAACTGTGTGCAGTGAATGCTTCAAAGTTTCAAAGAACATTTATTATCAAAGTATGTCTGAAGTATAAAACCCTGAGATTTGTCCTCCCGCACACAGCCACAAAATAAAAGCAACACCATCGAACCAATTTAAAGAGAAACATCAAAAAACAAATATGTGAAAAAAAGAACAAATGACAGAATATTAAACATCAAACTGCAGAGTTCCCGAAACAGTCCAGGAGCCACAGACACTGAATCAATTCAGTTTAGCGCTGTGTTGATGACAGCAAGCCTCAGCCCCAGAGCCATAAGACCCTAAGAGATAGGAGCAGAATCAAGCTATTGCATTGTTGTTTTTACGTTCTTTGGAGCCAGTTCTGTCCCGATGTGTCTCAAACAAATCATGGAAGTGACAACAAAGAAGTAACCAGAAACACATGGAAAGTGAACTGCAGATGTTCAAGACAGTAGCATGCACAGTATCTATTGTAAACTTGTTTAATATTCAGTTCTGTTGACTTCAATGGTACTAAATTTGAAATCCCGAAGGACCTCTCTTCTCCTGTCTCATATTCCTCAATTTGAGCCTGATAGCAGTTGTTATACATTCATATAGTTTGGACTTTTACCTTGTGATTAAATGAGTTTATGCTCTGTTCTTCAACATCACAAAGCTGTGCAGTGAGGTTAATTGACAAATGTAAATGAAATGACACAATTGTGTTCCTAAAATGACAAAGGGGTTGTGGGGAAGTTGATGGCCATGTGAAAAAGGGGTGTGACAAGGAACTAAGTAGGAGGGAATGTGGCCAATGCAATTTCTCTCCTCAGAGCTGGCATCGACTAAATAGGCCGAGGAGTCTGCCTCTGTAGGAAATTCAACATATATTAGAGTCATGGAGATATTGAGCACAACTGCATTTTCGGCCCATCTAGCCTGTGCTGAACTATTATTCTACCAGTTCCATAGATTGGCACCATCAACATTGATCTCAATCACCAGCAAATTGTCTGTCACCTCCCGTGCCTGAGAGATTCAGGTCCTGCACTAAATGCTCCTGTGACAGGTACCTACTCCTACCAACATCCCACTCCCCAACCTCCTCAAACAGTTTAGGCCATAGAGAATGCTGCAAAGAACTGAGGGATTGTTATGAAATGGGTTGTTTTGGGTAGCAGTATAGTGCAATACATAAGAGTTACAATAAGAAAGATATTAAAAACAAATAAATAGTGCAAAAGGACAGTAAAATAGTGAGGTAATGCTCATACATTCATGGACCAATCAGAAATCTGATGGTGGACGGGAATAAGCTGTTTATTAAAAATTGAGTGTGTTTTCAGATTCCCTTACCTCATCAATGATAATAGTCACGAGAAGAGATGGTGAGAATCCATCAAGATGGATGCCGTCTTCATAAAGGACTGCCTTTTGACGATATCCACGATAGTGAGGAATATTTATTCTTGGGTCTATTACTTGAATTTATGGTGAACTCTAGCTTACTTACGAATGGAAAGGAATATCTCGAGAAGCCTCCAAAACTCCAGGGATGATCAAATTTGCATCAGATTAACGATTAGTTTCTTTCACTTACATGGAATTTTAGAAGCAGTTATTGCTGATTACGCTGTAAATGTCAATATTTTTGGATAAGCTGAAAGTGAGTGAATCATTTCACAATGAAGCATCACTTAGTTGGACATCCTGCTGCTGATATCCACCAATTTGGCAAGAATATTCTAGGGAGCTGCGAGGCTCTGACAACTTAGCTACCAACTCGGGCTGGCACTGAAGCAGATAAGGTAGCACTCAAATGTTTATTTTGTCCCTGTAGTGGTCCCTCTTGCAACCTGGCAACGTGAAGAACGGTAAAATATGCCAACCATCTCCCGGCTCCAACTGTCATATCTAAAGTCTTTAGAGATAGCTTGCTCTAAAGTCGATTCTTTATTAACTTAGCAGCAAGGGTAAACATGCTTTCTCATCGGTGGATGTCAGCTACAAAAGCAGATTGCACATATAAAATTATGTATTATAATCTGAACAAAAATAGTCCAAACATTTTTTTATCTGATCCTCAACAGATAAGCAAGAGGAAGTCTATGGTAAGGCACCACATAGCTTATATTCATTTGCAAGTGAATTAGTGAAGGAGTGCCTGTCACCAAAAAAATTAAAATATAGAACATAGAACAATTAAATACAGTACGGACCCTTGAGCCCATAATGTTGTAACCTACTCCAAGATCAGTCTAACCCTTTCCTCTCACATAGCCCGCTTTCATTCATGTGCTTATTTAAGAATCTCTTAAATGTCCTGAACGAGTCTGTCTCTATCACCATCCCTGCCAGGGCATTCCATCCACTATTTGTGTAAAAAGCCCTCCTCTGATCACTGCCTACACTTTCCTCCAATCACCTTAAAGTTATGCCCCCTCGTATTAACCATTTCTGCTCTGGGAAAAAGTCAGCATTGAGAGCATTGAGTAGGGTAAATCAAATTAGTACCATGTGAAAAAAATCGATATGTTATTACTGTCCTTCAGAGGGTTAATCTTTGTTTATTATAGCACATTAAACTGTAGAATTTGATTTGCCTGTGCTTTCCCCTGTGTAATTCTCCCATATATTTTTCTTGCCCTTATGACCATCTGGGTCATCTTGAGAGGTTTCAGTTCTCGTTTCATTGGCCTTTCAATGGGAACAATAGACTTGCTTTTTCTCTTGAAATCCAACATCTCCCAACTCAGTCTTTTGCATTTTACCGAAAAAGTGACAAATCAGAATCAAAGTCACGTTTAACATCACCGGTATATGTTGTGAAAGTTGCTAATTTTGCAGCAGCAGTACAATGCAATACATACTAATAGAAAGAAACCTGTGAACTACAGTAAGTATAAACAAATATATATTTGTGTGTGTGTGAAGTTAAATAAGCAGTGCAAAAATAGAAATAAAAACAATAACAAATTAGTGAGGTATTCATGGGTTCACTGTCCATTTGGAATTCAGATGGCAGAGGGGAAGAAGCTCTTCCTGAATCATTGAGTTTCACACTTCTGTACCTCCCTCCTGATGGTAGTAACAAGAAGAAGGCATGACCTGGGTGATGGGTCATTAATGATGGATACCGCCTTTTTGTGACATTGCTCCTTGAAGATGTCCTGGATACTATAGAAGCTGGTACCCATGATGAAGCTGACTAAGTTTACAACTCTCTGCAGCTTATTTCAATCCTGCACAGTAGCTTGCCCCCTCTGTCTCCCCATCCCAGCCGGTGATGCAGCCAGTTAGAATGCTCTCCATGGTTCATCAGTAGAAATTTGTGAGTGTTTTTGATGACAAACCAAATCTCCTCAAACTACCTTTTTTCCTATTTAATGCTGAATGTTTTAAAAAGGCAGGCTGGCTTAACGATGCCAGAATATGTTTGACAGCCATTTTGAAAGTCTTTCAAGTTAGCTTACTCTAAGATCATCCTTTTATAATCTCTGTGGTAAGTGTAAATATTTAGGAACATGTACTCTCATCAGTGAAGTTCAGGTGAAAAAGCTGAATGTGTAATTATTTTTAAGTCTGTTACAATGATGCAAAACAGTCTGAATAAAAATGGCCTACATAGATTTATGAGGTGAGTCTAATTGAACCTGAATAGAAGATCAACAAACTCTCTGTATAACACATACCAAATAATATCAACTGCAAGAACCATATTAGATTGATTTCCTAGAATACATTTTCTGAGACCAAATGCAAATCTAATATGTTACAGTGTTAAAAAGACATTTCTATCATACCACTTATGACTCTGGAGTAGCGGCAAGCATTCACAGCAACAAAAAGCAATTACTGTGGTACAGTATGGAAGGATAAATGTCAAAATATGCACAGCACGATCCCACAAATAACAGTGCAATAATCTGTTTTAATGTGCACAAGGTATTCACAAAAAGTTGTTTTTTATATTCCATCTCAGCTTTTATTCATTCATTCATTTGTTTGTTTGTTTGTGTGTTTATTTATTCAGTTATTTATTTGTTTGTCTAATTATTTAGAGATATAGTGTGGAACAGGTCCTCCCAGCACAACGAACCATCCCACCCAGCAACACACCTATTTAAACTTATCCTAGTCACAGGATAATTTACAATGACCATTTAGCGTACTAATCAATAATTTGCTGGTCTGTGATTCATTGCCAACAGCGACAAGGAGATGGATATCGACTTCAGGAGAACTCACACCTTTAACTCAACGGCACAGCAATGGAAACTGCAAGTTGTTTCAAACTCCTGGGAGAGCACATCTCACACAACCATGCAAATAGTTTCAAACTCCTGGGGCGCACGCCTCACACAACCTCTCGTGGTCCTAGAAAATATTCTACATAGTCAGGAAGGTTCACCCTCGATTCTGAGCAGGCTGAAAGGAGTTGAACTATGCAGGCTCATACTCATGGCATTCCACAGGTGCACAGCAGAGAGCACCCTAACATGCTGCATCACCGCCTGCTACAGAAATTCCTCGATGGCGGACTGGCAGGCTCCATCATGGATAGTCAAAACAGCCAAATTCATCTCCGGCACCAACCTACCCACCATCAAGAATATCTACAAAGAGAGGTGCTGGAAAAGGGCCAGTAGCATCGTTAAGGATCCCTCCCACCCTGCTCATGGACTGTTTGCCCCACTCCCATCAGGGAGGAGGCTATGTAGCATCATACTCAAAAACAGTTACTTTCCCAAGCATAAACACATCCGCCCACTAACCGATCCCTCTACACACCCAAACACCACTACTTTATCATTTCCTGTCAGAGTTCCCCTAAATACAAGATTCCTGTGCCCAACGTCGCTTTATGAACACACTCTGTAGATCTGGAATATTCTCCCTCTTTCATCAGAGATCCAAATTCATATCAAGCAGTGTATTTCTGATGATAGCTAGAAAATATAAAAAGACATGAAATTACTGCATATTTCCCGCATTTGTGCTGATGTTGACTGAAGAGTGGATACTGAGCAAGTTAATAGATGGAACCATGGTATCATTAAGATTGACTGGAATACCCAGAACAGGGAGGTTAGCATTGCTTTAATATTTCATCAAATTGCCTTTAAATGACTAACCCTCTGAGAATGCAGGACCACCAAGTTATGATTTATTTACTGCGGAAGAAGCCAAGATTCTGGAGGTGTGATGCAGAGGTATTTCTGGATCTGTTGAATTGAATTGACTTTATTTCTTACATCCTTCACATACATGAGGAATAAAAATCTCTATGTAACATTTCTGTCTAAATGTGCAATGTGCACATTATAGTAATTTATAATAAATAGAACAGTCAATGTAATATAGAGTAAGCTCAAATCAGTGTGAGTTAATCAGTCTGATGGTCTGATGGAAGAAGCTGTTCTGGAGCCTGTTGGTCCTGGTTTTTATGCTGCAGTACCGTTTCCTGGATGCTGGCAGCTGGAATAGATTGTGGTTGAGGTGACTCGGGTCCCCAATGATCCTTCAGGTCCTTTTCTCACACCTGTCTTTGTAAATGTCCTGAATCATGGGAAGTTCACAACTGCAGATGCACTGGGCTATCTGTACCACTCTGCAGAGTCCTGTGATTGAGAGAGGTACAATTTCCATACCAGGCAGTGAAGCTGCCAGTCAGGATGCTCTCAATTGTGCCCTATAGAATGTCCTTAGGATTTGGGGGCCCATACCAAACTTCCTCAACCTTCTGAGGTGAAAGAGGTGCTGTTGTGCCTTTTTCACCACACAGCTGGTATGTACAGACCACGTGAGGTCCTCTGTGATGTGGATGCTGAAGAACTTAAATCTGTTTACCCTCTCAGCCCCAGATCCAATTATGTCAATAGGGTTTAGCCCATCTCCAGTGCTCCTGTAATCCACAACCAGCTCCTTTGTTTTTGTGACACTGAGGGAGAGATTGTTTTCTTGACACTACTGTGTCATAGAGATGACTTCTTCCCTGTAGGCTACCTCATTATTGTTTGAGATTAGGGCAATCAATGTAGTGTCATCAGCAAATTCAATTAGCAGATTAGAGCTGTGGGTGGTGATAGAGTCATGGGTATATAGGGAGTAAAGGAAGGGACTTAGTACACAGCCCTGAGGGGCACCTGTGTTGAGAGTCAGAGGTTGGAGGTGAGGGAGCCCACTCTTACCACCTGCTGGCGATCTGACGGGAAGTCCAGGATCCAGCTGCACAAGGCAGGGTCAAGGCCGAGGTCTGTGAGCTTCCTGTCGAGTCTGGATGGAATTATGGTGTTGAATGCTGAACTGTAGTCCAAGAACAGCATTCTCACATAAGCATCCTTCTCCTCCAGATGTGTAAGGACAGTATGTAGAATAGTGGCTATTGTGTTGTCTATCGATCGGTTTGTTGTAGGTGAATTGTAGAGGTCCAGTTTGGGTGGGAGCATGCTGCAGATGTAGTCCTTGACCAGCCTCTCAAAGCATTTGCTTATTATTGAGATGAGTGCGACAGAACGCCAGTTGTTCAGGCATGTTACCTTGGTCTTTTTTGGTACAGGGATAATGGTGGATATTTTGAAGCAGGAGGGCACTCTACTCTGGGAGAGGGAGAGATTAAAAATGTCTGGGAACACACCTGCTGGTGGTGATATTGATCAGTAAGTGCTTTAGACATTAAAAATGAAAGATCAAGGATCAAATGTATTCACCAACTACATTTACATGTATTAGGAATTTGCTGTAGTTTGTTGGTCACGGTATGACATGCAAGAAAAGCAACATTCAACAATTATAAAGAACTATATACAAATAACATTAGAAGTATGAATATGTGATAAGATATGCATAAATACCTAAATGAAACCATGTAGCTACAATGTAAACAGCATTGTTGAAGTGGTTTAAAGTGTTTACAGTGCAGTGTAATGATGGTGGTAATAGACAGAGGGGAGTAGGGGTGGGGAACTTACAGGAATGTTTGATCAGATTAACTGCCAAGGGGAAGAAACTTTTAAGATGGGTTGTTTTAAAAGCCTTAAAGTGCTTTCTAGAAGGGAGTCAAGACTGAAACATAAAACATGATCATTTTATTAAGTGTTACAAGAACAAAGAATGAAGGAAGAAAGAAGATAAAGAAGTTGTGGTTGTCTCATACTCAGACTGCAGATAAAGAACAGTCCATTGATAAAATGTAATCTATGAAATAGACAGATTCAAGTTATTTATTTTACTTGTAATGTATTTGCACAGCTTGTCTTCTTTTGCAGATTTATTGTTTGACATTCTTTGTGTGTATTTTTCATTGATTCTATTGTATTTCTTTATTCTACTGTGAAAGCCTGCAAGAAAATTAATCTCAAGATAGTACATGATAGCATATGCATTTAACTTCTAGTATTTGACATTCCCACCCTGTGAAGTAGATTCTATATTCCCTATCCATGCCTCTCATAATACTATATACTTCTCCCAGGTCGCCTTTCACCCTCTGATGCTCCAGAGAAAATAATCCAATCTTTACTATCTTTCCTTATATTTGATACACTCTAATCCTGCTAAACCTCCCCTGTACCGCCTCCAAAGCCTCCACATCATTCCTATAGTAAAACTCCAAATATGACATTACCAAGGTTTTATTAAACGGCAACATAAATTGTCAGCTTTTATACTCAATGCCCCATCTGAGGACCACTACCGGCTGGGGTGGAAAAGCTGTTGACACGATCCAGAGGTCAAAATTGGTTCTCTGGAAGATCAGAATAATAATCCATGTGTGGAGCCTAAGCAGATGGGACATCTTAAATGAATTTTTCCATGAGTATTTACTCTGGAGATGGATGCAGAGTCTATAGAAGTGAGGCAAAGTGGCATCAACATCATGGACCCTTTACAGAATACAGAGGAGCAGGTGTTTAATATACTCAGGCAAATCCAGATGGATAAATCCTCAAGACCTGACAAGGTCTGACCCTTGGACCCTACAGGAGGCAAGTGCTGAAATCGCCAAGGTCCTAACAGAGATATTTAAATCATCCTTAGCGACAGGGGAGGTACCAGAGAATTGAAGGATAGCCAATGTTGCTCCATGGTTTAATAAAGGCGCTAAACATAAACTGAACAATTATAGGCCAGTGAGCCTGACATCAGTTGCGGGAAAGTTATTGGAAGGTGTCCTAAGGGACCATATGTATAAGTATTGGGATAGACATGGACTGATTAAGGATAGTCAGCATGGCTTTCTACATGGTAAGTCATGTCTGACCAATCTTATGGAGCTTTTTGAGGAAGTTATCAGGAAAGCAGATCAGGAAAGACAGTGGATGTTGTCTCCATGGACTTTAGCAAGGTATTCGACGAGGTCCCACATGAGGCATTGGTCACGAAGGTTCAGTCACTCGACATTAAAGATGAGGTAGTAAATTGGATTAGACATTGGCTTTGTAGGAAAAGCCAGAGAGTGATAGTAGATGGTTGCCTCTCTTACTGGAGGCCTGTAACTAGTGATGTGCCGAAGGGACTGGTGCTGGCTCCGTTGCTATTTATTATCTATATCAATGATTTGGATAATAATATGGTTAACTAGATCGGCAAATTTGCGGATGACACAAAGATTGGGGGTGTAGTGGACTTTGAGAAAATTACAAGTATGTTGCCAGATTTGGAGGATCTGAGATTCTATAGGTTAGGACTATATTCCTTAGAATGTAGAAGACTGAGAAGATTTGATAGAGGTATACAAAAATATGAGGAGTATAGATAGGTTAAATGCAAGCAGGCTTTTTCCATTGAGGTTGTGTGGGACTGCAACCAGAGGCCATGGGTTAAGGGTGAAAGGTGAAGAGTTTAAGGGGAACATGAGGGGAATCTTCTTCACTCAGAGGGTTATGAGAGTGTGGAATGTACTACCAGCACAAGTGGTGCATGCAAGCTCGATTTTAACATCTAAGAGAAGTTTGGATAGGTACATGGATGGTTGGGGTATGGAGGGCTAGGACCCAGTGCAGGTAGAAGGGAGCAGGCAGTTTAAATAGTTTTGAAGAGGATGGGATGAAGGGCCTGTTTTTGTGATGTAATTCTCTATGATTTCATGACTCTAACCAAAAGACCTATCCACCATGGATATTTTCTCTTCTCTGGGGAGGAGCAGGAGCAGGGCACTTTCTGCCCCTTTCCTTTTCAGTCCTGCTAAAAGGTCTTGATCCTAAATGTTGACTGTTTATTTTTCAACACGGAACAAGCCTTTTGACACACGTCCTATTGACCTTGCTGTAGCCTGGTGTCAGTTTCTTTTTCTAACTCTTCCTAGAAGCATTTGTTGCATTGTACACCACTGAATTCACCTTGCATTCATTTCAAGGGGACTTCAATATGACAGCAAGGACGCAACGCTGAGGCTTTATGAGGCATTGGTCAGAAATCCTGTCTTCGAATTCCCCCACATCCCTGTTCCTAAACCTTAATCTGACCCCCTAACTCCCCTCTCTGTTCGCAAACCATCGCTATGAAACTGACAAAACCTAAAAAAAAACTACTCTAAGTCAGAGCCATGACATTTACAGAGATTGCAGGTCGGCAGAACGTAAATTCAATCCCAAGGCAGGAAGATCAAGCATTCTAACTGGCTACATCACCATCTAATATGGGGGTGGGGGCCTACTCCACGGCTGCAAAGAGTTTTAAACTTAGTCAGTTCCATCATTAGCACCAGCCTCCATGATATCTAGGATATCTTCAACAAGCGATGTCTCAAAAAGGCGGTATCCATCATTAAGGAACTCCTGTCGTGCCTTACTTACATTGCTACCATCAGCAAGGAGGTACGGAAGCTTGAAGGTACACTCTTCCGTCAAATTTCTGAAAGAATATTGAACTCATGAACGCTACCTCACAGTTTAAAAAAAAATTCTATTTTTTCACTAATTTAATTTAATTATTTTATATATGTATATATACTTACTGTAATTTGCAGGTGTTTTCTATTATTAGGTGTTGAATTGTACCGCTGCTGCAAAGTCACCACATTTTGCTTCATATGCTGATGATATTAAACATGATTTTGATTCTGAAATGATTGATCAATGCTTGGAATGGTTTCCCAAGTACAGAACTGAACAGACGGACTCTGGAATCAAACAAAGTGCATTCGGATAGAGCGAGGGACCGTTGTTCCGTGGGGGGAAGAATTTGATGAACTAATTGGCTTCCTCAGACTAGAGTTTTATAACATGTAGTAGGCACAATGGTAAAGTTTCTTTGCTGCATCCATAGGGATTTGCATGCACCAGCAGATTTTATGCTGTTCTCTAATGTGTGTGTTAAGGATCCAAACTGTTTCCATATGTCAAACTTTGCTGCAGATAAGGAAAGTGACATTTTCAGTGTGACAGCACACTGGTCCTTTCAAACTAATGCCAGACTGGAAGGTTAGCATAGTGTGATCAATCTTCAGTCAGGAAATCAGTCATTCACTATGGAGGAAAGATGATGTTCCTTACAGAAAGCAGGAAATGAACATTTAACCTCAAAAGGAAATGTATGAATGAAGTGAAGTTGTTTTGGTAACATTTTCCTACATAAGACCATAGACATAAGAGCAGAATTGAGCCATTTGGCCCATTGAGTTTGCTCCGCTATTCTATAATGGTTGATTTATTACCCCCTTAACGCAACTTTCCTGCCTGCTCCCAGTAACCTTTGACACCCTAACTTAGTGGTCGCCTACCCATCGATCACGATCAACTGGTCGATCTTTGAGACTTTCCCAGTATATCCTGAAAAAAAAAGAAAAATAAATACACAAATACTGTTGAGAGATTGTTTCCGGGTTGCGGGGTTTTAGTTCCGTTCTTTCTGCCCAGTGCGCATGCGTGTAGCTCCCCGCACTACACAGGGTACTTCAGTGGTCCCCAACCACCAGGCCGCGATGAAACGTTATGAGTCAGCTGCACCCTTCCTCATTCCCTGTCACGCCCATTGTTGAACTTGAATACATGCAAGGTCATCAGTGGCCTAAACGCAGTGATACCCTCGTGCCAGGGGTCACTGGTTGGCCTCGGGTAATCGGCCTGGCGGGAAGTGCCGTTGCTACTGGCCTGGAGCGCGGACAGATGGGCGCCACCTCTAAACCTTTTTAGCACACCGAATGTTCATGGGGAACCCGTTGCTAAAATATTCGCAGACGACCTAATTCAGGCTCAGGGTTTCGTAAGTAGCAGAGCAGCTACCTCGCTGCGATCTACTGAAACAAACTTTTGTCGGCCGATAGATCCTATATATATCTATATATATATATATAGGATCCTATAGACAATGAATTCCACAGATTTACCAACCTCTTGCTGAAGAAATTCCTTCTCATCAGTGTTCCAAAGTGATGTCTTTGTTTTCTGCCATGTGCTCTCCATTCCTAGAACTGCACCCCCCCCCCCCGACTATAGGAAATATCTTCTCCATTCCATCTATCCATCTACATTTTAATTCTCAGTGGATGGGTCATCATGACAGAAGTGTTATTAAAGACAGAAGTAAAACCAGGCAATTAAAGAACTAATGTGCAGAATCAATGGAGGGAATTAACTAGCAGTGTTGACTCTTTAATTTCTCACAGACAATGACTACTTCTAGATTATTTTTCTGGTTGTATTTCACAACCTTCTCCACTGGCTGTGATCTAAACCAATGGGTCCACCGGAGAGGACAGATCCCAATGCAGACTGGAGTCAAGCAAGACACAAACGAGAGAAAATCGGCAGATGCTGCAAATCCGAGCAACGCACACAAAATGTTGGAGGAATTCAGTAGGTCAGGCAGCGTCTATGGAAGAAGGTGCAGTCGACGTTACAGAGGACCATGGATGTCAGGACTCCTCTTCTGATCCTTACTTGAGGAGATTGTAGGTCTGGACTGTGAGTACAGAATCCCATATTCAGTACATTTCAAGCAATGAAACATATTTTAAAAGATCCTGTCCACAAACCGTGTGGTAGGAGCAAACTAGTCTGACCTCATCTGCTAGTTGTGTACCGGATGTCCAAACATGTCATAGAAATCTGTTTTCTGGATTTGCTATGCTTGTAACATTATATAAACTTCAATAAGTCATATGAAGAGTTTTGAACAAGTTTAGGATTCTATATCCAACCATCAACTCAACAATTTCGAGACTAGAAGATCAAAGGCAAAATGCTGGAAACCTGAAATTTGTAACACCACAAATGTAGACACCACACAGTAGGTCATTCAGCTCCTGCAGACAAAAGCTTAATCTGCTGTCTGTTTCTAGTATGTCTTTCTTTGTTTCAAACATTACAAAGCCAGAAAACAAAAGGAAGCAATTGAAAAAACGGTTTGTTTCATGTGGAGAGATTTTAAATATCATATGAGCATAAGGATTTAGATACTGCCAGGATGTTAGTTCCTCCAAGGGGATCACATACCCCTATTGTAGGGTTTTGAGGCTTGTGTACCTCAATGACCCAGAGAGCTAGGTTGGCTGGAGTCTGGGTTTTATGCTTTGCCTCTTGGTAGGGGTCGCCCATGCCAAACAGATCAAAAGGTAGAAGCCAGACTAAAAATGGTCTACTAGTCCTCCAGGTTCGAGATTTCATCTCAGACTGGTCAAAAAAAATTGTTACAGAAACAGCAATGAAGAATCCTTCTACACCTGAGTGCAACAGTATTTTGAGTCTCCACCCAGGACTATTATGACTGACAGTAGTGAAAACCAAAAGGAAGCTCCTGACATAATGAAGGAAGCCCTGACACCACCAGAGATGGAGGATCTTCATTGCTGACCGAAAAGCTAGCAAAGTAACTGGTAGTAGAGATTATACCCCTCACTGTTCAGTGCACTTCACAGTTTTCTGTTGTCTTGCCTATGACACCTAAATCATGTGGATAGTCAGAGGCTTTTTCCCAGGGCTGAAATGGTTGCCACAAGAGGACACAGGTTTAAGGTGCTGGGAAGTAGGTACAGAGGAAATGTTGGGGTAAGTTTTTTACACAAAGAGTGGTGAGTGCATGGAATGGGCTGCCGGCAAAGGTAGTGGAGGCGGATACGATAGGGTCTTTTAAGAGGCTCCTGGATGGCTACATGGAGATTAGAAAAATAGAGGGCTATGGGTAAGCCTAGAAATTTCTAAGGTAGGGACATGTTCGGCACAACTTTGTGGGCCGAAGGGCCTGTATTGTGCTGTAGGTTTTCTATGTTTCTATGTTCCTATGTTTCTATGTTAGTTGGGATCAGATTTTATCCAGATCTTGTAGACTTCCGGATTTTTTTGAGGTGATAAATATGCTCTCAGGAGACAGACCAATATTTTTTCGGTCTAAGAGAGAATCCGAAACCTTCTGCAATAACCTGTTCTTCCAATAATCAATCTGGCAATGATCAAAGACCACAGTGTGGTTTTAAAAATCACAGTGTAAAGATGGGGTCCTGGGGGATAAGGACCAGGTC
Source organism: Hemitrygon akajei (assembly GCF_048418815.1). Classification (NCBI taxonomy): domain Eukaryota; kingdom Metazoa; phylum Chordata; class Chondrichthyes; order Myliobatiformes; family Dasyatidae; genus Hemitrygon; species Hemitrygon akajei. The sequence goes on along the minus strand of NC_133138.1, from coordinate 33,602,802 downwards.
TCCACCTTGATGAGAACCTAAACTACCAAGACATTGGATGTTGCTAACCTACTGCAGGTAAATGTGATTAGTATAGATGGGTACCTTACGATCTTCATGGAAAAGATGGGTCAATTGTCTTGTTTCTGTGCTTTATCACATTATGTACATAATTTATTTATTTGTTTTATTGTGATACAGTGTGGAATAGAGCCTTCAAGCTGCACCGCCCTGCAATCCTCCCGATTTATTCCTAGCCTGATCATGGAACAATTTACAATGAACAATTAACCTATCAACCAGTAAGTCTTTGGACTGTGGGAGGAAACCAGAGCATCCAGAGGAAACCCACATGGTCACAGGGAGAAAATAAACTCTTTACAGGTAGTGCCAGGGCAGTTGGCAAAGTGTTGTGCTGACCACTAGATTACCATGATTAATAATTCTCCTCTGTAGCACTTCATCCTTCTGGAACTAAACTTATTACTCCTATTGGCATTGAAGTAGTCTTTTATGCAGATTTAATGTAGTAGACTTAAAAGAAAATATTTGTGATTCTTTTTAAGAGCCAATGTCTTAATCACCTTTTTAATAAGTCTTTCCCCATTCAAACCCCTGCTCTTCCATCTGTGCATCTGTCTGGTGCTGTGTGTTTAATATTTTATCATTTGTTTGACTTTGTCTCATTTTGCCTAATCAAAATTAATCAAGTTATGTTTACCTGGACCAAATTTCTTCTGTCATGTCTTGACCCAATTGGCCATTCTGTCTGTGTGTTCTTGAAATAGCCCAACCCCCCTCACTGTTCAGTGCACTTCACAGTTTTGTTTTTGTTGTCTTGCCTTGTGAAGATTTTAATAATATCCTATGACACCTAAATTCAGGTTATTATTACATATCAAAAGTAGCGCTAGCCTCAGCGCCAACATTATCACACTCTGACAGAACTACCGAAGATGAGAGCATGTTATTTTTTAATGTAAGTGTTTCTTTCATTCTGTATTTTGCTCCTCTGTGCTTACAATGGGAACATTGTTTGCTGTAGATCTCATTCTTTTGCACCTTGAAATGATGAAATGGTAAACTTCCTCCCTGCTGACAAAGGCATAAAGTTGTAGCCATTTCAAGAGAATACTCAGCTGTGTTTATTTTTATTTTTTATTCAGATGCATCTACTTCAATGCAAATGTCTGTGTGCCAGTATTTAGAGAACAGCAAAGTATGTGCAATTAGGACCAAAAGAATCCCAGGCAGAGAGTCTGTAATTCTGTCAGTGTGTTAGCTTTGAGAAGTAGGGCTAATGTAATATAATGCCATGAAGACTGATGTTCAAAAGAGTAGAGAAATTGATGTTCATGTATTTGAAAAAAGATACAATTAAAGATATTTTTTTTTGCTATAAATCCGGCTTCAAAATTATTCGCTCCTTCAGCATGCTTTTAATGTTAAGTTCTGTCTCTATCCTAATGATCTTGACCAGGCTAACCCAAAAGGATCAATAGCCTGCAATTAGCTCAACAAAGTTGCTTTACATTCACTCGGGGTAAAACCAAAGTGAGTACAATATTTCTAAACATGCTTTCATAATACACACTGGAAAGATCAAATAGTTAATGAACACTGTGGCAGAGTCTCCCTGTTTACCTGCTTGTCCATTCATCCATCCATCCATCCACGTCTCTTTTGCTGTTGGTCTCTTAATCCATCTATTTATGTGTCTATCTGTCTGCACATGTCTATACGCTTTTGATTCTCTGCCTATCTATTTATTTATGTGTTGGTCCATCCATCTGTCTGTAGGTCTATTTATGTGTCTCTCCCTGTCTATTTATGTGTCAGATTTTCTGTCAACATACATATTTGATCCTATTCATGTGACTGTCTATCTATCTGTCTGTTTATCTTCCTGTCCATTTATCCACCAGCTCCCATCTGTCTAGCCACAGATCATGTTGAAAATGATTAACAGGTCAGGCAGCTACTGTATAGAAAGGAATGGAGTATCTATTTCTTGTTCTTAACTCAATGTCAAAAAAGATTATTGCCAGATTTTTATGATTTGATTTAAGGCTCCTTACCTGTGATAACTGAACTGTTTAAATGCGGCCCTGCCACCCAGCTGAAAGTAAAGACTTTGAAAATCTATAGGAGTCACATGCTAGAACAGATAATGGGACTATGAAACATCAGCAATACTGATCTCCCATTTATTGAGATAGACTCAGAAAGAGAATGTTACAGGAAATCCCCTCAGGAAAGCCCATCTAGAAACTCCTTGTGTAGTTCCTTTGAAAAGAAGAGTGAGGGGGGAAATCAAATATTTGTGATCTATTCAAGATTTAACACAGATTATAATTAGGTTTGAAAATTATGGTTTATTTTTTGAGTGGCCAACATGCTTTCCTAGCATATTAAGCACTGTCCATGGTTGTTATCGTTGTCCAGGTTCTTAAAGTTAATTCTTCAAAGTATAAGATCACTTTCTGGTGTAGCTGTGACTTAGAAGCAGGCAGCCAAGAGACCATCAGAAATGAGCTGGTTGTTCGAGGTCATAGGATGCTTAAAAACAGAATACAAGTCCTAAGCACAAGAGATTCTGCAGATGTTTGAACTCTAGTGCGACACATGCAAAATGCTGGAAAAACTCAGCAGGTCATGCAGCATCTATGAAATAAATAAGCATTCGATGTTTCAGGCTAAGATCCATCATTGGACTGGAAAAGAAGGGGGAAGACTTTTGTGTCAAAGTGAAAATATACCTCTACAAAATGATCTAAATTAATTACAAATATAAAATACAAAATAATTGATGCACAAGTATTTAACCCCTTTAATATAACACACCAAGTCATCACTGGTGCAGCCAGTTGGTTTTAGAAGTCACATAAATAGTTAAATAGAGATCTATTTTTGGAGACTTATGTGCAGTCAAGGAGTTTCAATTGACTTAAGTAAAAATACACCTGTATCCGGAAGGTCCAACTGCTGGTGATTCAGTATCCTGGCAAAAACTTCCCTACAAAATCAAAAGAACACTCCAAGCAACTCTGTGGAAAGGTTATTGAAAAGCACAATTCAGGAGATGAATACAAGAAAATTTCCAACTCACTGAATATCTCTTGCGGTACAGTTAGGTCAATCAAGAAATGGAAAGATATTGCACAGCTGTAAATCTGCCTAGAGCAGGCCATCCTGAAAATCTGAGTGACCATGCAAGAAGGGGACTAGTGAGGGTGGCCACTAAGAGACTTATAACAATTCAGGAGGAGTTATATGCTTCTCTGGCTGAGACGAGAGAGACTGCACAAACAGTTGTTGTCCGGGTGCTTCATCAGTCACATCTTAGTGGGAGAGTGGCAAAGAGAAAGTCACTGTTGAAAAAGCTCACATGAAATCTTGGTTAGAGTTTGCCAAAAGGCATGTGGGAGACTCTGAAGTCAGCTGGAAGAAGGTTCTATGGTCTGGTGAAACCAACATTGTGTTCTTTGCCATCAGACTAAACGCTATTGTCACAACCAGGGATTCGGCAGCGCAGCAGATACGGCAATTGCACTCGTGAGTATGCACGTGTCAGCTAATCATTATTTCATTGTGATGGTATTTAACTCCATTCATTCCATCGTAGTATTTGTCGAGACTTGGACACAGCAATGCTTTGCTGCCTGCATTCGGCCTTACCTGAGAAATTGGACGGTCGAGTCAACTGACTCTGAAGATGAGCGGTATTTGTTTTATTCTTAGTTGTTTTTTCCAGCCGCAGTGTAGACATCGTTTTCCATTTGAAAGTTTTAGTTAACGGCCCTGTTTGGCCTAGCGTTTATTGTTTTCTTCTCCCTTTATCACTGTTCGCATTAAAGTCTGTGAACTATCGACCTGCTTCAGTGTCTTTCACCCCGCCCTTGGGCCATATCCAAACCAGGTGACGACTATATTTAGCATAAACCAAAGACTGAACATCATCAAAAACACACATCAAAATCCCTGCAGTGAAGCATGGTGGTGACTGAATCATGCTGTGGGGATGCTTCATTGCAGCAAGCCCTGGAAGGTAGAGGGTAAAATGAATGCAGCAAAATACATGGAAATCCTAGAGGAAAACCTGATTCAGTCTGCAAGAGACTGCAGCTTGGGAGAAAATTTGTTTTCCAGTAAGATAATGACCCCAAGCATAAAGTCAAAGCTGCACACAGGAATGGCTTAACAACAACAAAGTTAATGTCCTGGAAGTGGCCAAGTTAGAGTCCAGACCTCAAAGACATTCAGAATTTGTGTCTGGACTTTAAAAGGGCTGGTCTCTCATGATCCCGTACAATCTGAAAAAGCTTGAGCTGTTTTGTAAAGAAGAATGGTGAAAATTGCAGAGTCCAGATGTGTAAAGTTGATAGAGACCTTAGATTCAAGGCTGTAATTGTTGCCAAAGGTGCATTGACTAAATATGACTTGAAGGGTGTGAATAGTTATGCAATCAATTATTTTGTGTTTTATATTTGTAATTAATTTAGGTCATTTTATTGAGATTTGTTTTCACTTTGACACGGAAGTGTCTTTTTCTGTCGATCAGTGTCAAAAAAAGCCAAATTAAATCCACTGTGATTTGTTCTGTAAAACAATAAAACATGAAAACCTTCGGGGGGCGGGGGGGATGAATACTTCTTATAGGCACTGTATTTATTTATTTAGATACAGCGTGGAATAGGTCCTTCTTAGAGCCATGCTGCCCAACAACCCCCAACTTAATCCTAGACTAATCACAGAACAATTTACAATGACTAATTATCCTACCACCTGGTATGCCTTGGGCTATGGAGGGGAAACTGGAGCACCCGGAGGAAAGCTTTGCTGTCACGGGGAGAATGTACAAACTCCTTACAGGCAGCAGTGGGAAATGAACCCTGGTCACTGGTACCGTAAAGTGTTGTGCTAACCACTAAGCTACCATGCTGTCCCAACTTTTAATTGGCCCAAAACGTAGACTGTACTCATTTCTATAGTTGCTGCCTGGCCTGCTGAGTTCATTCAGCATTTTCAATGCATGGACCGGGCGGTCTAACGAATTGCCAGGGCCGCCAGGTTGGTTACCCATTTGTCTGGATCTGGATGGTCAGCAAATTGTCGGGATCGGACCCGGTGTGTTATTGAAATTCCCGTTCTGGGTTGGTTAACGAATTGTCCCCGCCGGGCTGGTTAATGATTTGTCTTGACCTGGTAATAATTTGCACAAGCTGGCAGTATACAAAGTGTAGGTACAAAAAAAAATCGGCAAAAATAGTGTAGGTGCTGGAACTCTAAAAAGTAAACTGAAATACTCAGAAGGTCAGGCAGCATCTATGGAGATGGAAATAAAGAGTTTGAAGAGATTCTGCAGATGCTGAAGATATTTACCAATGCACACAAGATGCTGGAGGAACTCAACAAATCCAGCAACATTTATGAATGTAGGGTCTCCGCCCAAAGCATTGGCTCTTTATTTCTCCCGATAGACTCTGCCTGACCTGCCGAGTTCCTCCAGCATTTTGTGTGTGATGGTTGGAAGAGATTGCTTAATACTCTCATTACCTTCTTCTCTCTTATAGAAGTAGGTGATCTCTCTGAGAATCTCAAAATTCAAAGTACATTTATCATTAAAGTATGTATCATATATACAACCATGAGATTCATCTCCTTACAGGCAGCCACAAGACGAAGAAACCCAAAGGAACATTTAGAAAAAAAATACAGAAAAACATCCAATGTGAAGAAAAAACAAATTGTATAAACGATAAAAGTAAGCAAATCAACTTCAGAACTGAATCTGACGAAAGAGAGTCCAAAGCTAGCCAATTTATGGGCCCGCTAATTGCAGGCCACAGCACAGAGACGAGTAAACCTTGTATAGCAGTGAGCTGAATGGGCCCATCTCGTACCTCTGGCCCCGACACCCTGACCTTTTCAGTCTGGCCCGGTGCTTAAATCAACTGAACCTTGGATCATTCCTTGCTATCGGGCTCGACCCCACTATCTTGATGCAGCCTGTACCCAATCTTTCTAATTTGGGCTGGCATTTAAATCAATCGAACCTTGGACCTTTCCTTACTCTATATCACCTCTGTTCTACCACACTGAAATGCCTCCAAGTGTGTTCCATTTATGGCCAAGCATTGGTTCATTCCCTGCTCTCGTGCCTGTGCCTGTGCACGCCACACCACAACCAAGGACTTCAGTCCACAGCACAATAATGTCAGATTGTATAGATAATTCAAAAGCTTAACTCTGAAAGGGAAGTTACAAACTATTGATTGCAGTGATCTTTTACCAGAAAACATCTGATCAATAAAGTAGTTAGTAGTTTTCTCTGTTTTCTTTTCTGCCAACAAGTAGTTGCTGAGCTTCAACAGTGCTGTCTTAAACCAGACAAGAAGACATAGATACTAAATAAACAGGCAATCACTTAAAACTGAGGTTCTTAGGAATGTCATCTCCCAGAAGATGGAATTCTGTACTGAGAAGTATGCGGTGGCTGAATCACTGGAGATATTTCAAGATGAAGTAGATAAATATTTGAAAGATCAGGAAATTTTGGACAATGTCCAGATGAGATCAATCCTGGGGCTGATTATCCGTGATGTTATTATATGACAGAGCAGGTTTGAGGGGCCAGGTCACCCACTTCTGCCCCCTTTTTTGCATGTTCCTCACACAGTGGCTGTGTAAGTATCATTAGATTGGTACTCAAGAGCCATGGCTTTATAATCCTGAGGTGGAGCATAAATCTGTTAAAGCCCCACAAATCTCCTGGGAGAATTAAATTTAGTCTATAGAATAAACTTGGAAAGAAGAAAGAAGATAGGACACATCTATTGTGGTGTCCTAGAAACTAGCAGATTGCAGCAAAAGAACTCATCTTGTCCACTAAAGTGACTAAATCTGCTGTCCTATTTGGGATTCTAGGCCAAAGAGAGGTTTCTATGCCAAAGATACGTGAGACATAAATAACTAAAGAAGCCAGTGTGAAAATGTCCAGAATTGGTTTATTTATTTATTTTATTGAGATGCAGCATGGAGTAGTCCCTTCCAGCAACCCCTGGTTTAACCCCAGCCTAATTATGGAATAATTTACAATGATTAAATAACCTACCCCCTACCCACTGGTACATCTTTGGACTGTCAGAGGAAACCCACGCACTCACTGGGAGAAAGTACAAACTCCTTCGGGGCAGCAACAGGAATGGAACCAGGGTCACTGTCCTAACCACTACGCTACCATGCTGCCCCAAGTTTAAGTCTAGATTTCATCAAAAAGGCCTTGAATGGTGACCATGGCCAAAAGAGGAATTGGACCATATGTGTGCTGCTATTTCTTTAAAATGCATTATCAGGATGTGGGTGACTTTGGCTAATCCTAACTCAGCAACAGGGCACTACATTCCTCCGCTTATAGAACCATGGACTTGTCCCTGATCTTGTTTTGTTTTTGCATTAATATCTTGTTTTGCGCAGTCTTTTTATTCAGTCTCTTGTACTATTTAAGTACAATTTATATTCTGTATATTGTATGAACCTTGGGCCTGTACTTTATTGTACCTGATCATCATTGTACTTGTGCATGTGACTATGAACTTACCTTGACTTCCAGGGATTAAGTTCGCTGAGTGGCTGCTTCTGTGACTGAACTAATTCAGGCCTATTTTCTGCTTCATTTTGTTAGTGCAAATGACATATGTTCCCAAAAAGTGCACGATTCCTCACAGCTGGATGGGCTGTAAGCCACATCCTGACAACTTGCATATTTGGTTGCTGGAGATCACTGTCTTCTTGCCAGGCAATTTTTAGTTAAATATTCGATATTTAGAATGGTTCAAGTTTACGCATCAATAAACGTATGAATCTGCTCCATTAAGCTGTAGGGAAAAAAAATGACTTTTAAGTTTTCAGCCAAAGTAGTTCTCTCAAAAAAAAATTTTTGGACACACTCAGAAGTTCAGACAGGATTCGGCAGAGAGAAAGAGAGCCATTATTTCGGGCTAGTGACCTTTGTGCAGAGCCACATTTTACCTCCTCTCCTCTCCTATCAGTGGTTGCACAGTTATGTTGGCTATTGATCTGAAAAAGTAATTGTTTGCCTCTCCATAGATGCTGCCTCACCCACTGAGTATTTCTGTTAAGCTTATAGAGTTCCAGCATCCACATGATTTTTTTCCAATATTTTTCTACCATTAGTTTGAAAGGCTCGTGTATACTGCTATCTTTTACAAATTATAACATCTATGCTGAATGCAACAAATTACCAAAAAAAAGTTGCCATTATCAGTGTGGAATTCTGTTCCTCTGCAGGAGGTGGTGTAACTAATAACTCAAACTTTTTCTTCATAAAACAAATTTCAAAACTTATTTCCTTTTTTCAAATATCCTGTGGCTGTAAGCAACCAATTCATCTCAGATTGTTTCTTGGCTCTCTGCCTTTCATCTCAGCTACATTAGAAAATAATCTTATAAGAGCAATGATCATATTTCCAAGAACTAACTTTAAAACATGAAGGGTATTAATAGCCATGGACGATGGTGCTTAAGTTGATAGAAGCTCACATATTTTGAACGTTCAAAGTTCAAAGTAAATGTTGTTATCTACTTTATGTACATATACATCACCATACACTACCCCGAGACTCATTTTCTTGTGGGCATACTCAGCAAATCTATAGAATAATAACTACAACAGCATCAATGAACGATGAACCAAATTGTGCAAATGCAAATATAAATAAGTAGCAATAAATAAAGAGAAGCTGAGATAATGAGATATAGAGTCCTTAAAGTGACATCATTGCTTCTAGGAACATTTCAATGATGGAGCAAGTGGAAGTAATTATCCCTTTTTATTCAAGAGAATGCTGGTTGAGGGGTAGTAACTGTTCTTGAGTCGGGTGCTGTGAGTCCTGAGGTTCTTATACCCTCTCCCTGATGGCAGCAGCGAGAAGAGAGCAAGGCCTGGGTAGTGGGGATCTCTCGTGTTGGATGCTGCTACCTACAACAGTGTATCAAGTAGATGTGATCAATGGTTGTGAGGGTTTTATTCGTGATGTACCAGGTCAAATCCACTACCATTGTATGATTTTCCATTCAAAGGCTTTGGTGTTTCCATACCAGGCTGTGATGCAGCCAGTCAACATACTCTCCACTTCACACCTATAGAAGATTGTCAAAGCTTTAGATGTACAGAATCTCTTCAGACTCCTAAGGGAGTAGAGGCACTGCTATGCTTTCTTCACAATAGTACTTATATTTTGTGACCAGGATAGTAACACCCAGGAATTTAAAGTTGCTAACGCTCTCCAACTCTGATCCTCCAAAGAAGACTGATTCATGGACCTCTGGTTTCCCTATTCTGAAGTCTATAATCACTTCTTTGGTCTTGCTAACATTGCATGAGGGGTGGTTGTTATGACATAATTCAGCCAATTTTTCAATAAAGAAAAAACAGAGAAAAACTGCTAATGATGTAAATCTGAAGTACAAACAAAAATTCTGAAACTCAGATCAGGCAGCATTTGTGCCAAGGCAAAGAAAATTAATATTTCAGATCTTAGACCCTTCATTGGAATGAACAAACTGTCATTCACTTTGTTTGTTGTCTCTTTCCACAAACAATCTCTGATGTTCAAAGTATGATAGTTATTATCAAAGTACGTATGCAGTATACAGCTCTGAGATTTGTCTTCTCCAGATTGCCACAAAATAGAGAAAACCAGGAGGTCAGTTCAAAGAGAAACAGCACACACATCCACCTGCACAAAAAATGAATTGCATGCAACCTGATCAGTAACACCCCATGCCCCCTGCTCCACAAGAAAGTCAGCCATCAAATCTCCCTCCCCTCTTTCAGAATGCTGCAGGAATATCACCCCCAAATCCCCCTCCCCAACACAAAAGAATTAACATAAACACAACAAAACATTTGTCCCCAACTCCCCGCCCCGCACAAAAAATGACATAAATGAAATAAGTACATTGACTGCCAAACAAAAAAAGCAATGAGAAAGAATGGGCACAAACACAGAATATAAAAACCATAAGACTGAAAAAGATGGAAGACCATAGTCCAAACCCATAAATGCAGAAACTCGGTAACGTCTATCAACATCATCGAAAGAGTGAGACACCGCTTGAATGCACCAGCCTACACTCTGAGCGACAGTGATAGGCCGTACGGGTTCTTTGTCCAGTTCTCCGGTAGCAGAGTGATCCCATCAACAATCAAAAGGCAGTCAGTCAGTGCTGGACCCATACTTCTCTTCCGCATTAGTCTAATGTTTCAATCTTCCTCGTCATTTTCATCTGAAAATAATCAAAGCTTTAATTGGGGAAATGGTGTCGAACATCGGCGTGCACGTCGTCTTGCATTTTCTTCACCTCAAGGCTTGTGCTTACTTTCCGGAATCTTCAAGGAGACAACAAAGCACCAGATCACACAATTGACCTCCAAACTGTAAATTGGTTCTAACAGTTTCAGAAACATTTAAGATGAAAAACAGACATAAAAGAAGTGAAATAACCAGTTTTGTGGTCTATGTAGAAGATGTTGACCGAGGAACCGTTGTATGCAGGTGCAATCTTGACTGGGACTCTGATGTGCCAAGCCATACAATCATACAGGATGGATATCAGAATGAGAATCAGTTTTATTATTACTGACAAATGTCATAAAATTTGCTTTTTTTATCGCAGCAGGGAGTAAAGCATAAAAAGTTACTGTAGGGTACAAAAGACAAATCAGAATCAGGTTTATTATCACCGGCATGTAACATGAAATTTATTAACTTAGCAGCAGCAGTTCAATGCAATACATAACCTAGCAGAGAAAAAAGTTAAAAAAATAATAATAATGAATAAACAAGTAAATCAATTACCTATATTGAATAGATTTTTTAAAAGTGAAAAAACAGAAATATCATATTTTAAAAAAAAGTGAGGTAGTGTTCATGGGTTCAATATCCATTTTGGAATCGGATGGCAGAGGGGAAGAAGCTGTTCCTGAATCACTGAGTGTGTGCCTTCAGGCTTCTGTACCTCCTACCTGATGGTAACAGTGAGAAAAGGGCATGCCCTGGGGGCTGGAGGTCCTTAGTAATGGACACTGCCTTTCTGAGACACCACTCCTTGAAGACGTCCTGGGTTCTTTATAGTCTAGTACCCAAGATAGAACTGACTAGATTTACAACCTTCTGCAGCTTCTTTCGGTCCTGTGCAGTAGTGCCTCCATACCAGACAGTGATGCAGCCTGTCAGAATGCTCTCCATGGTATAACTATAGATGTTTTTGAGTGTATTTGTTGAAATGCCAAATCTCTTCAAGCTCTTAATAAAGTATAGCTGCTGTCTTGCCTTTTTTGTAACTACATCGATATGTTGGGACCAGGTTAGATCCTCAGAGATCTTAACACCTAGGAACTTGAAACTGCTCACTCTCTCTCCACTTCTGATCCCTCTATGAGGATTGGAATGTGTTCCTTTGTCTTACTCTTCCTGAAGTCCACAATCAGCTCTTTTGTCTTACTGACATTAAGTGCCAGGTTGTTGCTGCAGCTGCACTCCACTAGTTGGCATATCTCACTCCTGTACTCCCTCTCATCACCACCTGAGATTCTACCAACAATAGTTGTATTATCAGCAAATTTATAGATAGTATTTGAGCTATGCCTAGCCACAGAGTCAGGCGTATATACAGAGTAGAGTAGTGGGCTAAGCACACACCCTGAGGTGAACCAGTGTTGGTTGTCAATGAGGAGGATATGTTATCACCAATCCACACAGATTGTGGTCTTCCAGTTAGGAAGTCAAGGATCCAATTGCAGAGGGAGGCACAGAGGCCCAGGTTCTGCAACTTCTCAATCAGGATTGTGGGAATTATGGTATTAAATGCAGTTGATGAACAGCATCCTGACGTAGATGTTTGTGTTGTCCAGGTGGTCTAAAGCATTGTGGAGAGCCACTGAGATTGCGTCTGCTGTTGACCTGTTGTGGCGATAGGCAAATTGCAGTGGGCCCAGGTCCTTGCTGAGGCAGGAGTTCAGTCTAGTCATGACCAACCTCTCAAAGCATTTCATCATTGTAGATGTTAGTGCTACCGGGCAATAGTCGTTAAGGTAGCCCAGATTATTCTTCTTAGGTACTGGTATAATTGTTGCCTTTTTGAATCAAGTGGGAACTTCTGCCCGTATCAGTGAGAGGTTGAAAATGTTCTTGAATACTCCCACTGGTCAGTTAGCACAAGTTTTCACAGCCTTAACAGGTTCTCCATCAGGGTCTACTGCTTTGCAAGCATTCTCTCTCTTTAAGGACGGCCTAACATCAGCCTCTGAGACAGAGATCACAGGGTCATCAAGTGCTGCCAGGATCTTCACAGCTGTATTTGTGTTCTCCCCTTCAAAACGTGCATAGAAGGCTTTAAGTTAATCTGGTAATGAAGCATTATGCCATTCATGCTATTGGGTTTCGCTTTATAGGCAGTAATGTCTTGCAGACCCTGCCAGAGATGCAGTGCATCTGATATCGCTTCTAACCTCATTCAAAATTGTCTCTTTGCCCTTTAAATAGCCCTGCGCAGATCATACCTGGTTTTCTGGTACAGGCCTGGGTCGACAGACTTGAATGCCACAGATCTAGCCTTCAGCAGATGACGTACCTCCTGGTTCATCCACGGCTTTTCGTCTCGGAATGTAAAGTATATCTCTGTAGGCACACCCTCATCCACACAGGTTTTAATGAAGTCGGTAACAACTGCAGCATACTCATCCATGTTTGAGGATGAATCCTTGAATACAGTCTAGTCTACTGATTCAAAGCAGTCCTGTAGGCGCTCCTGTGCTTCCCTTGTCCAAACCTTCTTGGTCCTCACTGTTGGTGCTGCAGTCTTCAGTCTTTGCCCATACTCCGGGAGTAGATGTACAGCCAGGTGATCAGACTTCCCAAAGTGAGGGCATGGAATAGCACGGCAGGCATTCTTGATGGTGGTGTAGAAATGGTCTAGTAGTTGTTTCCTCCTGTATAGCAAGTGATCTGTTGATGGTAGTTGTTTTTTCTGTCTCGCCTGGTTAAAATGGGCTGAATGGCCTAATTCTTCTCCTGTGGTTCTCTTATGGTTTCATTACATAATTCCGGAAGAATTCAGCAGGACAGGCAGCATCCAGGGAATGAAATGAAAGTCGCAATTTCAGGCTAACCCTTCATCAGGACAGTTTAAGGTATGTCTGCCCTGAATAAGTCTAATTCCTCTCTTCAACACTGTCTTTCTGCTTCCTCTCTGCAACCTCTGTTGCCCTCTGGCTCTTCAACCCCATGCTCACTCAGACACGCCAGAACAGCCATGGGTTCTTCCTGGAAACTTGTCTCCAGTACCATCTTGTGCCACTAAGTCCCAATATGGCACCTCCTCTCCATATTCCCCTCGATAGATGCCACCTGCCCACTGAGTTCCTCCAGCATCTGTGTTGTTCAGGATTGCCAACATCTGCTGAATCTTGTGTCTCTGATGTCTGGTAGCTGTTATAGAAAGTAGGACAGCACTTCAGGAATAAAAATTGTGTTGAAATTTGAAATTACTTACTTCATTGAATATAAATCCCACAATTACCTTTCAAACTCAATTTGCTGGATCAACAAGTTAAACCAGTCATCCAGTTAATTAACTATTTTGTTACACCCTTCTTTATGTTCCTGGACTGGGCATGTCCTCTGTAGAATCAACTAGCTCCAGTGGGCCTCTCCAAGATAACTCATCTTGTAGTAGTAATCAGAACGTGTGACACATTGTCGATAAGTGCAAACTGATCAAAATCCTTGGCAGGTCTCATGAACTGCATACAGAATTTGAACAGGAATTGTTCACAAACAAGGCATGTCAATGGTTATATGTCATTAAGAGTGTGAGGAGATTTGGTAGGTCACCAAAGACTCTAGTAATTTTGCAGCTATACCATGGTTGCATCACTCACTCAATGCACGGAATTGGGAAAGGAAGAGCTGCAGAGAATTTTAGACTCAGCAGCTTCATTATGGGCAAGTAGCCTTCCCACCATCGAGGACATGTTCAAAAAGTGATGCCTTTAAAGGGTGGCATCCATCATGAATGATTCTCACCATCCATAGCATGCCCTCTTCTCATTAGTACCATCAGGGAGGAGGTACAGGAGCCTGAGGATGCATATTCAATGTTTGAAGAACAGCTTCATCCCCTCCTCTGTCAGATCTCTGAATGGTCCACAAATCCATGAAAAGTACTTTATTGTTTTGCTCTCTTTCTACAGTGCTCATTAATTTTTAATATATTGATTATTGTAACTTATAGTAACTCTCTCTTCTTTTTCCTGTTCAAAGAGTACAAAAGCCTGAAAGGAAGTACAGTCGGCCCTCCTTATCCACGAGGTCCACATGCACGGATTCAACCAACTGCGGATCGGGAAAACCCCAGAAATTCTCTCTCCAGCACTCGTTGTTTGAGCATGTACAGACTATTTTTTCTTGTCATTATTCCCTAAACAATACAGTATAACAACTATTTACATAGCATTTACGTTGTATTAGGTATTACAAGTAATCTAGAGATGATTTAAAAGTATAGGCAGTCCCTGGGTTATGAACGAGTTCCGTTCCTGAGTCTGTCTTTACGTCGGAACAGGTACATCTGGTATTATTTAGCGGGAGTTAGTCAAACGTTTTTCTTAGTATATAGTATATATTTTACATTTCTATGCATGTAAAACACTTAAGAAACATACGTATTTCAATAATTAAACCATTACATTGCTTCATAATAATTGTAGCTTTCATCAGGGCAGTGCCTTTCACATGCTCCATAAAAATTGCTCTAATCATTGACCGACTGTAGCCTAACGCTTTTCCAATGACCGATGGCATTTCACCTCTTTCTGATCACTTTATTACTTCCATCTTATTTCAAATCGTGATCGTGATTATTTTCATGAACAGAAACACTGCGGATTCAGAGCTGTGCCGGGTCCTAAAGACCACCACACTGAGAGAGGTTAAATAAAGTCCGCGTTTCCGCTGGGTCCTAAAAACCATTGTATTGAGACAGGTTAAATAAGGGACTTGAGCATCCACGTATTTTGATATGCGCGAGGAGTCCCGGAACCAATCCCCCGCGGATAAGGAGGGCCGACTGTACCACCAGCCTCAAGGACAGCTTCTAACCCCCTTTTATAAAACAGTTGTACAGAACTCTTGTCTGATCCAATGAACTCTTAACTTAAGAATATACCTGATTATGATCTTGAACTTTACTGTTTCCCTGACTCCACCTTTCCAGTAGCTTTTACACTTTATTCCACATTGTTAGTTGTTATATATCTCATATTGTATTTGGTGCTCAAAGAATATAAAGAATGTAAGAAGAATCTTAAGAAAGAAATTAGAAAAACTAATAGAAGAAACGAGGTTGCTTTGGCAAGTAAGGTGAAAATAAATCTGAAGGGTTTCTATAGTTATATTAATAGCAAAAGGATAGTGAGGGATAAAATTGGTCCCTTAGAGAGTCAGGGTGGACAGCTATGTGTGGAGCTGAAAGAGATGGGGGAGATTTTGAAAAATTTCTTTTCTTCGGTATTCACTAAGGAGAAGGATATTGAATTGTGTAAGGTAAGGGAAACAAATAGGGAAGTTATGGAAACTATGATGATTAAAGAGGAGGAAGTACTGGTGCTTTTAAGGAATATAAAAGTGGATAAATCTCCAGTTCCTGACAGGATATTCCCTAGGACCTTGAGGGAAATTAGTGTGGAAATAGCAGGGGCTCTGACAGAAATATTTTTCAAATGTCATTAGAAATGGGGATGGTGCCGGAGGATTGGTGTATTGCTCATGTGGTTCCATTGTTTAAAAAGGGTTCTAAGAGTAAATCTAGCAAATATAGGCCTGTCAGTTTGATGTCAGTGGTGGGTAAATTAATGGAAAGTATTCTTAGAGATGGTATACATAACTATGAAATGGCTGAGAAGGGTCTGATTAGGAACAGTCAGCATGGATTTGTGCGCGGAAGTTCGTGTTTGACAAATCTTATTGAATTTTTTGAAGGGGTTACGCGGAAAGTTGACAAGGGTAAAGCAGTGGATGTTGTCTATATGGATTTCAGCAAGAGCTTTGACAAGGTTCCACATGGAAGGTTAGTTAGGAAGGTTCAAACGTTAGGTATTAATACTGAAGTAGTAAAATGGATTCAATAGTGGCTGGATGGGAGATGCCAGAGAGTAGTGGTGGATAACTGTTTGTCAGGTTAGAGGCCAGTGACTAGTGGTGTGCCTCAGGGATCTGTACTGGGTCCAATGCTGTTTGTCATTTACATTAATGATCTGGATGATGGGGTGGTAAATTGGATTAGTAAGTATGCAGATGATACTAATGTAGGTGGTGTTGTGGGTAATGAAGTAGGGTTTCAAAGCTTGCAGAGAGATTTAGGCCAGTTAGAAGAGTGGGTTGAACAATGGCAGATGGAGCTTAATGTTGACAAGAATGAGTTGCTACATTAGGAAGGAATAATTCAAATAGGACATACATGGCAAATGGTAGAACATTGAAGAATGCAGTAGAACAGAGTGTTCTAGGAATAATGGTGCATAGTTCCCTGGAGGTGGAATCTCATGTGGATAGGGTGGTGAAGAAAGCTTTTGGCATGCTGGCCTTTATAAATCAGAGCATTGAGTATAGGAGTTGGGATGTAATGTTAAAATTGTACAAGGCATTGGTAAGGCCGAATTTGGAGTATTGTGTAAAGTTCTGGTCACCGAATTATAGGAAAGATGTCAACAAAATAGAGAGAACACTGAGAAGATTTACTAGAATGTTACCTGGGTTTCAGCACCTAAGTCACAGGGAAAGGTTGAACAAGTTAGGTCTTTATTCTTGGAGCGTAGAAGGTTGAGGGGGGTCTTGATAGAGGTATTTAAAATTATGAGGGGGATAGATAGAGTTGACGTGGATAGACTTTTTCCATTGAGAGTAAGGGAGATTCAAACAAGAGGACCTGAGTTGAGAGTTAGGGAGCAAAAGTTTAAGGGTAACACGAGGGGGAATTTCTTTACTCGGAGAGTGGTAGCTGTGTGGAACGAGCTTCCAGTAGAATTGATAGAGGCAGGTTTGGTATTGTCATTTAAAGTAAAATTGGATAGGTATATGGTCAGGAAAGGAATGGAGGGTTATGGGTTGAGTACGGGCCAGTGAGACTAGGTGAGAGTAAGCGTTTGGCATGGATTAGAAGGGCTGAGATGGCCTGTTTCCGTGCTGTAATTGTTATATGGTTATATTTCAGCAACATTTGAGTAATCTTGTGTATATATTGCTTGATCAAGCATTCTTGTTTGTTTAACTAATTCATTAAGGGTTATATGTATAAATACATGAATTGCGTGCCTCGCTTAAAGTAAATATGAAGTTAGACCCGTATTCCCGGACTCCCGTGTCTTCCATTGAATTAGGTTCCAGCTTCTCACTGTCCCTCAGTACGTGACAGTAATACTCCAATAACTTTAACAAATCTGATTGACTTATGGAGACCCTTGTAACATGTATCTTGAAGCATAGCAGTGATGGTACATAAACGCAAACCTTTTTTGCAATATACTTGCATTTCCCATATTCAAAGTTTTCAAGCGCCTCGCCCCTGCTCCTCAGTTTGCTAATCATTTGTAGAAACCCTGTTACTTCTCTCTAAACCATCTCTCAGTTGCAGTTTGTTTATCACAGAGGCCAATACTCATCAGGAATCATTGACAAGGCAACAGTGGGAACAAATAGTCTTCATTTAATTGCATCCCCACCACACCCCTCCAAGTCCCAACTCCGATAATAATGCGCTTAATTACAGCTGCATTGCCTCACTGCTGAACCTCAAGCCATGAGCCAACAGGGCTAAAGAGCACTTAACACTGAGCTGAAAATTATCCACTTGGTTTCCAGCAGCCATTCCTGCCTGATGGTTTATCTTGGCCTTTTAATGAGTTTTGAGATAATGCTCCGGTTTCCACAGACATCCCCACATAGCTGATGACGGGAATCTTTTTACAGGGATTGTACAATTGCAGCGAAGACCAACACTGGATGATTGTGAGAAGCAATTAAGTCACAAGGTCATTATGACACAGCAAGAAACAATTGAAAGAGCCCATTAGTAAATGTGGTAGCACAATATGGTGATAAATCTTGAGAGGTTAACATCGCATTGAGCATTTTCTTGATAAAATTGCAATAAATTTTGACTCATTTTCCAAAAGAAATATTCAAAAATAATCAATTTTTTTTCAAAAATCCTAGTAAAGTTTGAACCATCATTTTTGTTCATCGTCTACCAAACACAACATGCCTTCAAGTAGCATCTCGAATCAGCCAATGTACTTCGTAAATGGCTGAACCCTGTGGAGTTTTATACAACAGAGCAACTTAGGAGTACATGCACAATGCTCTGTGAAAGTGGAGTCATGGATAGACAGGGTGGTGAAGAAAATTCAAAGTTCAAAGTAAATTTATTATCAAGGTTCCTAACATTGCCTGTAAAGAGTTGTATCTTCACCCTGTGACTGTGTGGGTTTCCTCTTGGTGTTTCCTTTCACAATCTGAAGATGTACCAGTTGGCTGGGTAATTGGTCATTGTAAATTGTCCCATGATTAGGCTAGGATTAAATCAGGGGTTCCTGGGCAGGGTGGCTCAAAGGGCTGGAAGGGCCTATTCTGGGCTATATCTCAATAAATAAATAAAATTATTTATTTTAAAACATTTTTGTCACTATGTACAACACTGAGGTTCATTTTCTTGCAACCATTCACAGTAGAGCAAAGAAATACATTAGAATTAATGAAAAACTACACAAAAACAAATGCTGATTCATCACCACCTTTGATTCAAACAACAGCAGTGGTGTCATCAGCAAACATTAAAACTGGCATTGGAGCTGTACTTAGCCTCAGTCATAAATATATAGCAGGGAGCAAAGCACACAGCCTTGCAGTGCATTTGTGCTGATGGTGATTGTGGAAATGTTTTTGGTGTGCCAGTCTTCATTATTCAGGGCATTGAATATAGGAACTGAGACATTATGCTGCATTTGTTATGAAGACATTGATAAGGTCACATCTGGAGAACAGTTTTGGTTACTCAGTTATGGAAAAGACATCGCTAAGCTGGAAAGAGTGCAAAGAACAATAATAAAAATGTTGACAGGCCTCAAGAATCTCTAATACGGAGATACTGGAATGTCTCAGACTTCATTCCTTGAAGCAGAGGAGCTTGAAGTTTGACCTTACAGAGGTGTATGTAATCATGAGAGTGGATGAACCAAATAAGTATTTTGCATCTGTCTTCACTGTAGCAGACACAAGGAGTGCGCTGGAAATTTAAGTGTATAAGCGGGAAGAAGTGAGTGTAGTTGCTATTACAAGGGAAAAGGTCCCTGGGAAACTGAAAGGTCTGAAGGTAGATAAGTCAACTGGACCATATGGTATATACACTAGGGTTCTCAAAGGTGGCTGAAGAGATTGTAGAAGCAGCAGTAAGGACCTTTCAAAGATCCAATTGCTTCTGGCATGGTTCCAGATAACTTGAAGATTGCAAATGTCACTATACTCTTCAAGAAGAGTGAGAGGTAGGAGAAAGGAAATTATAGACCAGTTAGTCTGACCTCAGTGGTTAGGAAATGCTGAAGTAGATTGTTAAGGAGGTGGTTTTGGGGTACTAAGAGGTACATGATAAAATATGCTGCAGTCAGCATGGTTTCTTTAAGGGAAAGTCTTCCTTGACAAATCTGTTGGAATCCTTTGAAGAAATTATGAAGAGGATAGACAAAGGAGAATCAATTGATATTGCGTACTTGGATTTTCAGACAGCCTTTGACAAGGTGCCACACATGAGACTGCTTATCAAGCTATGAGCCCATGGTATTACAGGAAAGATACTAGCATGGATAGAGCATTGGCTGATTGGCTGGAGGCAGAGAGTGGGAATAAAGAGAGCCTTTTCAGGTTGGCTGCTGGTGATGAGTGGTGTTCTACAGGATCTGGGTTGGGACTGCTTCTTTTTACGTTATATGTCAATGATTTGAATGATAGAATTGGTGGCTTTGTGGCCATGTTTACTGAGGATATGAAGACAGGTGGAGGGGCATGTAGCTTTGAGAAAGTAGAGAGTCTATCTAGAGAGTCTTAGGTTAAGAGAATAGGTAAAGAAGTTGCAGACAGAATACAATGTTGGGAAAAGTACGTCATGCACTTTGGTAGAAAAATAAAAGTGTAAAATATTTTCAAAATGGAGAGAAAATTCAAAAATCTAAGGCGCAAATGGACTTGAGAGTACTTGTGCAGGATTCCCTAAAGGTTAATTTGCAGGTTGAGTCTGTGGTGAGGAATGCAGATGCAATGTTAGCATTCATTTTGAGAGGGCTAGATTATAAAAGCAAAGATATAATTTTGAGGCTTTATAAGGTACTGGTGAGGCCTTACTTGGAGTACTGTGAGCAGTTTTGGACCCTTACCTTTGAAAAGGTATGCTGACATTGAAGAGGGTTCAAAGGAGATTCACGGAAATGATTCCAGGAAAGAAAGGCTTGTCATATGAGGACAGATGCTTGATAGCTCTGGGTCTCTACTCAATGGAATTCAGAAAGATGAGGGGTGACCTTATTGAAACCTGTTGAATGTTGAAAGGCCTTGATAGAGTGGATATAGAGAGGGCATTCCCTATCGTTGATGAGTCTAAGACCAGAGGACACGACCTCAGAATAGAGGAGTTTCCTTTTATAATGGAGATGTGGAGTAATTTCTTTAGCAAGAAAGTGGTGAATCTGTGGAATTTGTTGCTACAGGTGGGGGTGGAGGCCATGTCATTGGATATATATAAGACAGAGATTGATAGATTTTCGATTGTTCAGGACATCGAGGGATATGTGGACAAGGCAGGAGATAGGGCAGATAGGGAAAATGGAAAAATAGATCAGCCATGATGAAATAGTAAGGCAGACTCTATGGGCCAAATGGCCTAAATCTGCTCCTGTATCTTATAGTCTTATAAATAGGATGAATGCAGATTCTTTTCAGGGAATCAAAATAATGAATTTAGGTTTAGGATGAAAAGGGAAAGAATTAAAAATTGACCAGAGGGGCGATTTTTCATGTAGAGGTTGGAACAAGCAGATAAGGGAAATGTTGAAGTAGGTACAATTACAGCAATTAAGGAGTACTTAGACAGGGATGTGGAAAGAAATGAAAAAAAATAGAGGAGCAGGGGCCAAATGCTGACAAATCAGACTAGCTCAGAGGGGTACCTTGGTCAATGTGGATGAATTAATTAAGCAGTGGGGCTTTGTCCATGCTGTATAATACAATAACTCTACAATTCAAAATATATTTCCAAATAACAGGAAGGAAGTTCAGATTCAGGTTTACTTACCATGTAGTATGGTAATAAACCATCAGATTCAGGTTTATGTACCATCGAAATGTATAGTGACATGTGCTGTTTGTGTTAACAACCTCTGGATGTGTGGGGGGCAGCCCACAAGAGTCGTTACACCTTCTGGTGCCAAGTTAGGTCACATTCAGAAGACTTATGGCTTGATGACTAAGGATTTGGTCAATAATCAGATTTTCAAGAGCAACTTACAGTATGTAAGAGACAGAGAAATTTAAAGGAGGAATTCTAGAGTATGGCACCAATTAAAATTGAAGCATTTTTGGGAGGACAGACCAGGAGAAGTAGTGAGAACTCAGAGTTGTGAAGATGCAGGTAATTACACAGAGGGGGCGGTTTGAGGTTTTGAAAGATCTTGAAATATAAGACAGAAATTTTAAAATCAATTCATAAATCTTAATGGATACATGAGAGTTAAAATTATACGATATGATACAGTTGATGGAATTCTATTGAATGCAGAATGGGTGGGAGTTCTGCTATGCACTGGAATATTAAAGTTCAGTGATGATAAGAGGGGGAATGAGGGTTTCAGTTGCAGATCACAGAAACTGCAGAATAGTTACATCACATAAAATAGCCAATCAAACCCTTACTCTTAAGCATACAACACTCACAAAATGGAGGAGGAGCTCAGCAGATCAGGGAGCATCTACGGAGAAGAATAAGCAGTTGACATTTTGTTGAGACCCTTCATCAGGATCACTCATCCAGCATTTTGTGTGTGTTGTTCTGGATTTCCAGCATCTGCAGAATCGCACGTGTCAGCAATGCTTACTCTAACTTTCCTACCATCTGCTCAGAGTCCTGCCATTATTTACTTTTTAAATACTTATTCAGTTTCCCTTGAACATGGTAGAATATTAATTTACATTTTCCTGAACAGTGCGCTCCAGAACTAATGACTCACTGAACCTAGTTATCCTTGCTCATGTCATTTTGGTTCTTCCATCACTTACCTTCAGTGCACACTGGTTCCTCACCTTTCTGCCAATGGAAACAATTTCTCTCTACTCACCTTGTCTCAGCTCCATTTACCTGCCTTTTCCCTATAACCCTTAATTCCCCTGATTTGCAAAAATCTATCTAACTGTGTCCTAAATATATTTATGAGGTAGCTTCTACAGCAGAGAATTCCACAGATTCGCTGCTCTCTGGGAAAAAGCAGATTCTGTTCATCTCTTTCCTACAGCTATTTCCCCATGCTAGAGGCAATGTCCCCGAGTTCTAATCTCATTTGCCAATGGAAGCAACTTTCCTGAATTGAAGATCCCCTTTCAGTTTTCTGAATTCCATCGAGTATAGTCTCAGGTTACTCAATCTCTGCTCGTGGGCTAGCCCCCTTTTCACCAGAATCAATGTGGTGAACTTTCACTGCACTGCTTCCAAAGTAAGGTGTCCAGAAATGCATGCAGTAATCCAGGTGAAGCCTCACTGGTATACTGTACACTTGCAGCATAACCACCCTACTATTAAATTCAATCCCTCTAGGAATGAAGGTCAATAATCTATTTGCCTTCCAGATAACCTGAAGCACCTGCAAACCAACCTTTAGTGATTCCTGCACAATCATTCCTAAGTCTCTATGCACAACTGCATGCTGCAATCATTCCTCTTCAAATAGGGCAACAATTTTTTTTTGGAAGTTTTGCTTCCTCAGAATTTCTTTTTGTTCATGATAGACTGATTGAAGCTGAACGCAAATGTAATTTCAGACTACTTGTATCATGTAGGAATTTGGAGAAACGCAAATGAACCTTTATTGAATAAAATGCATTTAATTGCACAGCAGTGCTGACGCTTTGCAATAGTTCAACTAAGCTACAATGTTTTGTTGATAATTTTCATCTGTACACTCTATCTCACTTAAGTGTCCAAAATAATCAGCCAGCATTGATGGATTCCAGTTATTCTCATACTGTTTCTCCATGACTGCAATGTCTTGATGAAACCTTTCACCAGGTTCATCACTGACAGCACCAAGATTTACAGAAAATAAGTCTAAATGGGAATGCAGAAAATAAATCTTCAGTGACGTGTTGCACTTCATGTCATCAACCAGCTGCACGTAGTTTGGTGCTCTGTAGTTGCCCAGAAAAAATTCAAAAGTATCCTTGAATGCCTTCCATGCACTCTTCTCTGGTCCCACTAGAATTTCTTTGAATTGCCTGTCATTGATAGCCTGTTTGATTTGTGGGCCAGCAAAAACATCTTTCTTAATCTCGGCATCAGTTATTCTGACTTGAATTATGAATTGAAATAACAAACATAGGTGATTTCAAAAACATGGACCGTGATAAGGAAAGTTCATGGTGATTTTCATGAACAGCAGCCCAAAATCCACAAAATACACCCAAAAGTATTCAGGAAGTAAAATCTTTGTTGTTTTGTGTAATCCAATCTTTGATTTTACCTTCCATAGTTGATTAACCTCACATTGACCACTGTTGTACTCCTTCTGCCAGAAATTTGCCCACTCACTTAACCTATCTATATCTCTCCGCAGACTCTCTGCATTCTCAGCACAATTTCCTTTTCCACTCAGTTTAGTGTCAGCAGCAAACTTAGATACACTACACACAGTCTCCTCTTCTAAATTGTTCATGTTCAAAGTGAATGGAACATTAAAGTTGCTGTTGTTGGAGTAAATATTAAAAAGTGCTATGTTTCACTGCTCTCTTTCTGTATTGTCATTCTTATTTGAATTAAGTCCATCAACCTCTTTGTTATGTATTACCTTTTAACAATACCATACATTCATATTCATAAAGAAATGGAATTGTCTTTCAACCCCGGGAGACTGCTGGTGCTTAAAGCAAGATCAAAGTGATCACTCTTCACTTAGATTCCACTCTATTTAAGGATTGATAGTCATCAATGATATTATCTAGAATGTGTGTGGCAAACTCTTCCTTGCTTTTGTTCTTTAACAAATAAAGCTGCAAGATAAAAAAAATGTTATTTATTATGACTAAATATGCAATGAAAATTATTAATGCTGCACACTTACTTTTGTATTTCTTTGTCAGAAGTGCCAATGCAAATCACTTGTATCTCTTACCTTCTTTATTCAACACAGTTACAGAAAGGTTTGATAGACTGCCAGCGGCAAATCCTTACCTTGTCAGAAGTTTGCAAATCGAAATGGCATTTCAAGGCTTGAGCTTGTAATCTGAGTTGACATTTTTCACTGGAGTACTGAGGAATTTCTGCTTTGTCAGACTTGCTGTCCTTCAGGTGAGGCATTGAGAGTCGAGCTTCTCTGTTCCTCCAATTCACACAAGTGTTCCCGATGCCCCATCAGTTCTCAAAGATTAGCCGGAAGATCCCAGAATGTCCTGAATAATATCCTAGCCACAAACAACATGAACAACATTATCTTAACTAACTATTTAACAGCCTGCTGTTCTGAAATTTTCCCATGTTCAAGTCAAATTTATTGTGATGTGAACACTTAAAGTGAGGGAAAGGAACAATTTGCTTGCAGCTGCATCACAGGCTATATGTACTGACAACATACAAAATAAAAATTATACATAAATTATACAAGAATGTGAAAAAAAAAGTGCTATACAGGGCATTGATGAAAAAAAGACAAGTAGGATTAGGGCTATGAAGGTCAGTTTTACAACTTAATGACTGTAGGAAGCTGTTCCTGAACATCATGGTGTGGGTCTATACTTCCTATTCATACATACAAATGTGTGCTGTGTCCAGGGAGGTGTAGCACCTGTAGAGAAGGGGCTTGTTATGTTCTTTCTGCAGCAGCTCACACACATTTGGTCTCCAGCAGACACTCAACTCTAAGTAGCTGTCTGCATGCAACAGCAGCCACACCCTGGTACACCACTTTGACAGGTGGGTTAAACCAAATGAGGGTAGCTGGTGGCCTCATACCTTGGTGAGGCAGGGACATTCCTGTCCGACCATGCAAAGTCAGCTTCAGCTGACTGAGCAGATGAGAACCACAATGAGATTCAATGGCCAGGTAGGCCGTTCTGCAACGCTTTGTGAAGAATGAAGGGCCTGATGAGGCACCAATGAAGTCATGGTCATCCATTGCAACCAAGGAGGACCCCAGTTGCGATGACTACTCGAACCACTGGATTTGGTCGAGAAAGTGAAACTGTCCCAGTGCTACAGCTTTTCCACTTTAAAAACTTCCCCACACAGTTTTTCTGTCATTTCAGATACGACAGACAACCACATCTCTTACTCAATGGTAGCAGACAGAAGATTGCCAGACCTGGATGGGACACCATTTTCTCTGTAGCACTCCATTTATTTGTAGAACAAGGGGATCTGGGAATACAGAGTCTTAATTCTTTGAAAGTGGCATCATAAGAGGCATCATAAACAGAACTTTTGGCATATTGACCTTCATAAATTAATGTATTGAATTCAGGAGTTGGGATGTTATGTTGAAGTTGAGGCCAAATTTAGAGCATTGCATGCAGTTTTGTCACCTACCACAGGAAAAGTGTCTAGAATATTGAAACAGTACATTGAAAACTTACAAAGATGTTGGCGGGATTTCAGGAAGGGTAAGATAAAGGAACACATACCAATCGTCATAGAGGGATCAGAGGCAGAGAGAGCAAGCACTTTCAAGTGTCATGATCTCTGAGGACCTAACCTGGTCCCAACATATTGATGCAGTTACAAAGAAGGCAAGACAGCAACTATACTTCATTAGGAGTTTGAAAAGATTTGGTATGTCAACAAGTACACTCAGAAACTTCTATAGATGTACCAAGGAGAGCATTCTGAAAGGCTGCATCACTGTCTGGTATGGTGTGGTGGGGTGCTATTGCACAGGACCAAAAGAAGCTGTGGATGGTTGTAAATATAATCGGCTCCATCTCAGGTACTAGCCTACAGAGTACCCAGGACATCTCAAGGAGCGGTGTCTCAGAAAGGCAGCGTTCATTATTAAGGACCTCCAGCACCCAGGGCATGCCCTTTTCTCACTGTTACCATCAGGTAGGAGGTACAGAAGCCTGAAGGCACACACTGAGTGATTCAGGAACAGCTTATAAACTCTGCCATTTGATTCCTAAATGGATATTGAACTCATGAACACTACCTCACATTTTTAATATATATTATTTCAGTTTTTTGCATGATTTTTCATCTATTCAATATACATATACTGTGATTGATTTATTTATTATTATTATTATTATTATTATTATTATTATTATTATTATTATTATTATTATTATTATTATTATTATTATTATTATTATTATTATTATTATTATTATTTTTCCCTCTTCTTCTATATTATGCATTGCATTGAATTGTTGCTGCTAAGTGAACAAATTTCACGACAGATGCCAATTATAATAAACCTGATTCTGGTTCTGGGTGCGGAATGAGCTGCTAGTGGAAGTGGTAGATGTGGGTTCATTTCATGATTGAAGAGAAGTTTAGATGAGTACATAGATAGGAGAGGTATGGCAGCTATGGTTCAGGTGCCGGTTGATGGAATTAGGCAGAATGACAGTTTAGCATGGAACAGATGTGCTGAAGGGCCTGTACTGAGCTCTGGTGTCCTATTTTATACATTCAAGATATGAATGAGATTCCTCTTTGTTTAATTATTATATAATTCTGCAAAAGTTTACCATAATTCATAGGTCTGAATTGCATTCTTTTTTCCCTTTCCCCACTTTCATTGCTCTCTCTTTGTCTGCCTGCATCTATCATTTTTCTTGCCACTGTCTCCTTACTTCAATTTACTCCTATCCCGACTAGGTACAAGTATTTTCTTATCTTATACCTCTCCTTAGTCCACAAATCACCTCAGATTCCTTTATCATCATTATCCTTCTCCTCTTTATCCTGGCCATTGTAATTCTTCATTCTCAGTCCTGAGGCAGGGTTTCCACCCAAAACGTCGACAATTCTTTCTCTCCCACAGTTGCTGAATAACCCACCGAGTTCTTCCAGCAGATTGCTTCTTGCTTCATAGTCCCAACTCAGTCACTCTTCACTGGTCACACCCTTCAACCCAGGAATCAATCTGGTCAATGGTTACTGCATTGACTTGAAAACAAATATATCCTTTGGTACAGAGAGCAAAACTACTCAAATGCGTGGCTGAGAGTCAAAGATTAATACAGTATAGAGGCAGGACCATCGGCACAAGCTGTCCTCCTTGACCACACAAACTGGTCCCATTTGACATTGTTCAGACTAGATCCCTCCCAATGTGTGGACCACGGACCCCTTGCTTAAAGGTATTGCTCCATGGCATATAAAGAGTTAGGAAACTAAATCAGAATCAAGTTTTTTTATCATCAGTATGTGTCGTCACATTTGTTGACTTAGCAGCAGCAGTTCAAAGCAATATGTAATATAGAAGAAGAAAACAATAATAATAAATAAGTAAATCAATTACAGTATACATAGATTGAAAAGATTAAAATTGTGCCAAAAACAGAAATAATATATATTAAGAAACTGAGGTAGTGTTCACGAGATCAATGTTCATTAAGGAATTGGATGGCAGAGGGGACAAAGCTGTTCCTGAATCATTGAGTGTGAGGCTTCAGGCTTCTGTACCTCCTTCCTGATGGTAACAGTGAGAAAAGGGCATGCCCTGGGGGCTAGGAGTCCCTAATAATTGATGCTGCCTTTCTGAGACACCACTCCTTGAAGATGTCCTGGGTACTTTGTAGGCTAGTACCCAGGATGGAGCTGACTAAATTTATGACCCTCTGCAGCTTCTTTGGGTCCTGTGTAGTAGCCCCCCCCCCCCCCCCGAATTTGTTGACATGCCAAATCTCTTCAAATTCCTAATGAAGTATAGTAGCTGTCTTGCCTTTTTTATAACTCTATTGGTATATTGGGACTAGGTCAGATCCTCTGAGATCTTGACGTCCAGGAACTTGAAGCTGCTCACTCTTTGCACTTCTGATCCATTCATGAGGATTGGTATATATTCATTTGTCCTACTCTTCTTGAAGTCCACAATCAGCTCTGAGTTTGAGTGCGAGGTTGTTGCTACGACACCACTCCACTAATTGGCATGTCTCACTCCTGTACTGCCTCTCATCTCCATCTGAGATTCTATCAAAAACAGAACCCCCTCTCCAAGTCTTTTTCCTCTATTTACTTACCCAAATGACTTTTAAATGTTGTTATTGTTGTTACTGTACCTGCCTCAACTATTTCTTCTAGTAGCTCAATCCATACACATATTTCCGTCTGCGTGAAGAAGTTGTCCCTCTTTAAACTTTTGCCCTCTCAACCTAAACCTATAGTCTATAGCTATTGTCTTGCTTTCCCTGGGAAAAACAGACACATGACTTCACCCTATTGGGAGGGACTACAGCTAGAGGTCATGGGCTTATGGTGAAAGGTGAGTCGTTTAAGAGGAACATGAGGGGAATCTCCTTCCCTCAGTGAGTCGTGAGTGCGCAAGTGGTGCACGTAAGGTTGATTTCATCATTTAAGAGAAATTTGGATAGGTACATGGATGGTTGAGGTATGGAGTGCTTTGGTCCCAGTGCAGATTACTGGAGTAGGCAGTTTAAGTGTTTTGGCACAGACTAGATGGGCTGAATGGCCTGTTTTGCTGGACTTCAATGGCTCTATTTGACTTACAATGTCTCTATTTACGTTCCTTACGATTTATACTTCTCTATGAGATCACCCCTCATGCTCCTACTGCAAATTCTAATCAAGGAGTCCCAGCCTGACCAACCTCCCCCTATATCCCAGGCCTTCAAGTCCTGACACTATTCTGAACAATCTTTTCTGCACTCTTTCCAGCGTAATACTGTTACAGCAAAACCTCCTTACTTTATCATCACCGATGGCTGTGGAGGCCAGGTCATTGAGCATATACAAAGTGCAGATTGATAGGCTCTTCGTTAGCAAGAGTGTCAAATGGGGTTGAGAAGGATAATAAATTAGCCATGATGTAATTGTGGAGCAAACATGATGGACCAAATGGCCTAATGCTGCCCCTATATCTCATGGTTTTAGTTTTTATGTGTGTACTCAACTGGAGTTACATCATGAGGTTATGTTTTGTTGATGTGACAGATTTTATGACATTTGCAAGTGATGACAAACTTGACTCTGATATGGGTCTCTATTGTGGACTGAGAGTGGGAAAAGGGCAGAGAGAGGGAATTTTGGTTGGGAAAAGAGGGAAGGAGAGGACAGCACTAGAGTGACATTTTGCAATGATGAATAAATCTATTGTTTGGAATCAAGTGACTTTGCCTAGTGTCCTAGAGCTAGGTGTGTCAGCACCCACACTACCTCTCACCCTGGCACTCATTCTCTGCCACCGGTCTCTAATCCCTTCTGCAGCGCTCCACATTCACCATTCCCAACATCCTTTGGTCCCATCAGATTTACAAGCTTGCTCTCACATGTACAGTACTGTGTGAAAGTCTTAGTCACCCTAGCTATATACATGTGCCCAAGACTTTTGCATAGTGCTGTACATCTGAACATTTGAACGTGAACATGAAGATCTTCAGATCTGTCTATAATGGAGACCCTAGGATCTGCACTACAACACAGATTTTTTGTTTGATTTTTGCGGTCACTGTCATTATTTATCACATCTGAAATCTTCTAACACACTTCTGTGATATCAATCCTTTTTGCTGAGATGAGAACAACAAAGAATGTTCGTTTCCTGTATATCCAACAATAATGGACTATTGATCAAGAATGCATGGATTTGCAGATCTAAAATGATATAAAAGCAGCAAAAACAAATTGATTGCCACTAAAAGCCAGGTACAGGTCTGGGAAGCTATTTATGCCATCTTACTTATTAAGATAAATCAATCTATTTGGTCTGCTCGTGGAGCTCTCCAGACATCTCCTAGACTGACTAATTAGCAGAACATTACCAATGGTCAGCTTTGTAAAGCTGATGTACCCTTGTCACTGCTTGAGATCTCTTACCTGTACCTAATGTGGACAATTATCAGGACAAGCTACATGCAGGCCTACAGTGGAAAGGAGATTCATTGTCTGGTTGATGTAACGTTGTTCAGAAAAGGATAATTATTTCTTCCAGGCTGTTTCCTATTTCCATAGATTGTCAGGTTCCTGGCTGCTCTGTGAATCAGAATTGGTTTTAATATCATCGGTATATGTCATAAAATTTGTTGTTTGGCGGCAGCAGTACATTGCAAAACATAGCAACAAAAATTACAAATTACAATAGGTATGTATAAAAATAAATTAAATATGTAGTGCAAAAAGGGAGAGAAAAAATACTGAGGAAACATTCATGGGTTCATTGCACATTCAGAAATCAAATGGTAAGCTGTTCCTGAAATATTGAGTGAGTGTCCTCAGGCTCCTGTCCTGGCTCCCCAATACCAGCAATATGAAGAGGGCATGTTCTGGGTGATGGGTGTCCCTCATGATGGAGGCTGCCTCTTTGAGGCATCACTTTTTGAAGTTATCCTGGAGCTGGTCAAGTCTGCAACTCTCTGTAGCCTCTTCCGATCCTGTGTAGTGGCCCTTCCATACCAGATGGTGATGCAACCAATTAGAATGCTCTTCGTGGTACATCAAATTTGCCAGTGTCTTTGGTGAGATTCCAATTTTTCTCAAACACCTGATGAAATATAGCTGCTGTTGTGCTTTCTTTGTACTTGCATCAATATGTTGGACCCAGGATACACCCTCAGAGATGTTGGCACCCAGGGACCTGAAACTGCTCACCCTTTCCACTGCTGATCTCTCAATGAGGACTGGTGTGCATTCCCTCAACTTTCCTTCCTGAAGTCCACTATCTATTCTTGGTCTTACTGATGTTGTGTGCAAGGTTGTTGATGTGACACGACTCAACCAGCTGATGTATCTCATTCCTGCACTTCTCCTTGTCACTATCTGAAATTCTGCCAATAATAGTTGTGTTGTCAACAAATTTAGAGATGGTGTTTGGTCTGTACCAGCCAAACCTTCATGGTTGTAGAGAGAGTAGAGCAGTGGGCTAAGCACTCATCCATGAGGTGCGCTAGTGTTGACTGTCAGTGAGATGGAGATGTTATTTCCGAATCAAGCAGACTGTATTGTAATCATAAGACAGAATTAGGCCATTCGGCCCATCACATCTGCTCCACAATTTCATCATGGCTGCTTTATTATCCCTCTCAAACCCATTCCCCTATAACGTTTGACCACCTGTACTAATCAAGAACATATTGAACTCCAACTTAAATATACCCAATGACCTGACCTTCACAGCCATATGTGGCAATGAATTCCACAGATTTACCCCCTTCTGGCTAAAGAAGTTCCTCCTTATGTCTTAAACATCCCAGTATTCTGAGGCTGTGCCCTCTGGTTCTAGATTCCATTGGTTTAAGATGGCGCTACTTACTGGTTTGAGCAACAATGTCCTGGTAGCCAATGAAACACAGAAATGCTTCCTTATTCACACTTTTTCTGATAAACGTTCACTGTGAACAGTTGCCTGTGGTTTCCCTGTCGGAGTCAAGCTGAATTGCCTGTATGATCTGGCATTTTTGTGGTGTGGCTGGAGTCTTGCTGGGGCAGGAGGGTTGCAGCATGTCAGGACTGGAGCTGCTGGAGCAGACTCGGAGGCAATTCAATGCAGCGGAGCAAGGCGAAATGAGACAAGGCATGGAAAGATCTGAGGTTCGATCGATTTAAGAGCCAAGACAAATTGGAAAGGTCAGGTATTTTGATGCTGCGGCAGAGCTGAGGTGAAGTGAGGTGAGGTAAGATCCAAGGTTTGATCAACTTAAGCGCCGAGCCAAATTGGAAAGGTCTTGAGACGATAGAATCTAATCACGTGGTCGAACAACAGCTGGACGTTTGGTTGATTGAAGCGCCAGACCAGATTGAAACGGATTGTATTCCCCTGCTCTTAAAGTGTAATGTATGTGTGATTAGTCGGTTTTAACAACTGATGACATCACTGCAAAGTGCACAGACATGTACACATGATGTGTGAACAACTTAAACTCTGTGTGTGTGTGTGTGTGTGTGTGTGTGTGTGTGTGTGTGTGCGTGTGTGGTGTCAAGGACTACAAGGGCAAGGACTGTCTCAAAAACCTACTACAAAACATGATTGCAGCCTTAAAAGGTGCCAGTCTGATAATAATACCACTCTTCACAACCACTGTCCAAAATGCAAAGTTCAAAGTGTATTTACTATTAATTTAAGTATACTTTATACAACATTGAGATTTATCTTTTTACAGCAGTCACAACACAAGAAACTCAAAAGAACCCATTGAGAAAAAAGATCGACATACACCCAATGCGCAGAGAGAGAGAAAAAAAACACAAATTGTGCAAACAATAAAAGCAAGCAGCAGCATTCAGAATAAAAGGGAGTCAATAGACCCGAAGCCTGGAGCAGGCCCATAACCCCAGTCCCAGTTCATCACACAGAGAAGCAAAACATTGCGGAGCTAGCGGTGTTACATGTAAGAATTTTAAAAAAAACTTTGACTTGGTGCAAAACACACCAAATGCTGGAGGAACACAGCAGGTCAGGCAGCATCCGTGAGAAAAGAGTAGCCAACGTTTCGGGCTGAGACCCTTCATCAGGAATGGGGGGGAGGAGAGGGCCGAAGCTCAGTAATAGAGATGGGGAAGGGGTAGGGCCTAGAGGCGCCAGGTGGAAAACCAATCAGAGGAAAGATAAAGGGGGGAGGAGGAGGGGATGAGCATGAAAGAACTGTAGAGATAAAGAAGCAGAAAGTTGAAAGGGGAGAGAGGCAGAGAGGGACCTGGGATAGGGGAAGGGGGAGGGGGAGGGAATTACCAGAAATTGGAGAATTCAATGTTCATACCACCAGGCTGGAGGCTACCCAGACGGTAGATGAGGTGTTGCTCCTCCAACCTGAGTTTGGCCTCATCATGGCAGTAGAGGAGGCCATGTATGGACATATCTAGATGGGAATGAGAGGCAGAGTTGAAGTGGATGGCAACAGGGAGGTCCTGTCTATTGTGACGGACGGAGTGTAGGAGCTCGACGAAGCGGTCCCCCAATCTGCGTCGGGTCTCGCCATTGTAGAGGAGGCCACACCGGGAGCACCGGATGCAATAGACAACTCCAGCAGACTTGCAGGTGAAGTGTTGCCTCACCTGGAAGGACTGTCTGGGGCCCGGAATGGTGGTGAGGGGGGAGGTGTGGGGACAGGTGTAGCATTTGCGCTTACAGGGATAAGTGTCAGGTGGGAGTTCTGTGGGGAGGGACGTGTGGACCAGGTAGTCACGGAGGGA
Source organism: Hemitrygon akajei (assembly GCF_048418815.1). NCBI lineage: Eukaryota > Metazoa > Chordata > Chondrichthyes > Myliobatiformes > Dasyatidae > Hemitrygon > Hemitrygon akajei. Next base: position 33,569,133 of record NC_133138.1, on the reverse strand, counting down.
ACGATCCCTGCGAAAAGCTGAAAGGGGTAGGGAGGGAAAGATGTGCTTGGTGGTGGGGTCCTGTTGAAGGTGGCGGAAGTTGTGGAGGATAATATGCTCGATCCAGAGAATAGTGTGGTGGTAGGTGAGGACAAGGGGAACCCTGTCCCTGCTGTGGTGATGGGAGGATGGGTTAAGGACTGAAGTGCAGGAAGTGGAGGAGATGCGGGTGAGGGCATCTTTGATGACGCCAGAAGGGAAACCACGATCCTGAAAGAAAGAGGACTTTTGAGAAGTCCTGGAATGGAAAGCCTCATCCTGGGAGCACAGGCAACATCTGTGGCGGGAAATAAACAGCTGATAAGACCCTTCCAAAATATCAGCTGTTCATTTTCCTCCACAGATGCCATCTGACATATTAAATTTAACCAACGTAAATGTGAGGAAATCTGCAGATGCTGGAAACTCAAGCAACACACACAAAATGCTGGTGGAATGCAGCAGGCCAGGCAGCATCTATAGGAAGAAGTACAGTTGATGTTTCGGGCCGAGACCCTTCGTCAGGATGAAATGCTTATCCAACGTTTGAACATAGAACATAGAACATAGAATATTACAGCACATTACAGGCCCTTTGGCCCACAATGTTGTGTTGACCCTCAAACCCTGCCTCCCATATAAACCCCACCTTAAATTTCTCCATATACCTGTCTAGTAGTCTCTTAAACTTCACCAGTGTATCTGCCTCCACCACAGACTCAGGCAGTGCATTCCACGCACCAACCACTCTCTGAGTAAAAAACCTTCCTCTAATATCCCCCTTGAACTTCCCTCCCCTTACCTTAAAGCCATGTCCTCTTGTGCTGAGCAGTGGTGCCCTGGGGAAGAGGCACTGGCTGTCCACTCTGCTATTCCTCTTAATATCTTGTACACCTCTATCATGTCTCCTCTCATCCTCCTTCTCTCCAAAGAGTAAAGCCCTAGCTCCCTTAATCTCTGATCATAATCCATACTCTCTAAACCAGGCAGCATCCTGGTAAATCTCCTCTGTACCCTTTCCAATGCTTCCACATCCTTCCTATACTGAGGCGACCAGAACTATACACAATACTCCAAGTGTGGCCTAACCAGGGTTTTATAGAGCTGCAACATTACATTGCGTCTCTTAAACTCTATCCTTCGACTTATGAAAGCTAACACCCCATAAGCTTTCTTAACTACCCTATCTACCTGTGTTTGTTGCTCACAATTTCCATCATCTAGAGAATCTCTTGCATTTCTGATTTGTCTTGGTGTCATTTACTGTATCTAAGTAAGGCTGCTCCAGAATAATATATATCTGTGACAGGGAACTCAAAAACTGGCTGTCAATGCACCTTTTTATTTTGCATTCATCCATGGGTTCTAGACATCAATGGCAAACTGGAAACTCAAAAGCTTATCTACGCTAATCCCATTTTCAACATTAGCCCCTTATGCCTCTATTTCTTTCTGAAGTACATGTCCAAGTATATTTTAAACACTGCAACTGTTTCTATCCCTACGTCTACCACTTTCTCCAGCAGATCACTATGACACTGAGTAGAAAATTAACTCCTCACATCTACTTTAAATATTTCTCCTTTCATTTTAACTCCATGTCTTCTGACTTTAGATTTCACCATCCTAAGTTTATTTAAAAAACTGTTTCCCCCCCCCCATATTATTTTATAAACCTCTATAAGGTCACCCCTTACATTCCAGTGAGCAACATACATAAAATGCTGGAGGGGCTCAGCAGATCAGGAAGCATCTATGGAGGGAAATAAACAGATGATGTTTCAGGCTGAGACCATTCATCCAAACCATCCACTAATCCCAGCCTATTCAAAGTTCAAGTTAAATTTTATCATCAAAGTACATATAAGTCTCCATATACAACCCTGAGATTCATTTTCTTATGGGCATTCTCAGCAAATCTATCGAACAGTAAGTATAACAGGATCAGCAAAAGATCAACCAGAGTGCAGAAGACTACAGACTGTGGAAATGCAAATATAATAAATAGCAGTAAGTAATGTAACCATGAGATAATGAGCTATACCGTCCTTGAAAGTGAGATCATCTGTTGTGGGAACATTTCAATGATGGGGCAAGTGAAGTTTGAGTGAAGTTATCCCCTTTTATTCATGAGCCTGACATTTGAGGGGTAGTAAGTGTTCTTGAACATGGTGGTGAAAGTACTGAAGCTCTTGTACATTCTACCAGATGGCAGCATTGAGAAAAGGGTATGACCTGGGTGGCAGAGATCTCTGATCTCTGATCAAGTGCTTTCCTACGACAGCACTTCATTGAAGAAGTGCTCAATGTTTGTGAGGGCTTTACCCATGAGGTATTGGACCGAATCCACAACTTTCTGTAGGATTTAAACTCTCCTGAGAAGTACAAACCTCCATTTTGACCAACATCCATGATAAGAGCTATGAATCGAGTGAACAGCCAGAGACTTTTGCCCAGGATAGAAAAGGTTGATACGAGAGGACATACTTTTAAGGTTATGGGCAGAAAGTAGAGAGGAATACCTTGTCAGCGGTGGTGGTGGAGACAAATACATCAGGGATATTTAAGTCACACTTAGATAATCACATGGATGATAGAAAAATGCTGGACTATGTAGAAGGGAAGGGTTAGAATAATCTTATAGAAGTTCCCTTCTGGGCAGATGGACGACCCCAGCAATTATCAATACTCATCAGTGACAGTCTACCTGTCGTCATTGGTCATATAACCAGGACGTGATGTGCACCAGCTGCTCATAAGACCATCCACCATCTGCTCCAATAACGTCACATGACCCTGATCGAGGGGGCTAAACAGGTGCCACACCTTGCCCAAGAGTGATCTTCAGGCTAGCAAAGGAAAGGAGTGTCTTACATCTCCATCAACAGAGACATAAATCCACACCACCACCTACATCTGGCCTATCCAATAAATCCAGTCTGTCCAATCCCTCCTAATAAGGTACAACCCTCCGTTCTGGGCAATCTCCTGCTGAATCTCTTCTGCAATCTTTCCAAACTTATCACATCTTTCTTATAGTATGGTGATCTGATCTGTACATGGCTATGTTTGGTAACTTCAAAACATTAAACTAATTCAAAGGAAGACATGAGAGTCCGAAATGTGAGTCTAACTTTGTTCTTTTACTTTAAACAAGGATCACACGTCTCGTGGTAGAGCGATGACATATGCAATTCATGTATTTACCCATATAACTTGTAGTGAATTATTTAAATGAGTAAGAATGCCTAATTAATCAATATAGATATACAAGATTACTTAAATATATTAAAATATTAAATATACAACATACACGATTCTCTAAATACAGCCTGACCAAGATTTTATATATCTGTGACATAACATCCCAACACTTACTGTAAAAGCTTTGGCCTACGAAGGCAAGCATGCTAAATGCTTTCCTCATTACCATAGCCACCTGGGTCCCAGGGAATGATGAACTGACAGTCTGAGCTCCCTCTGGACACCAACCCTTGAAGTTTATTACAAAGAGCAAATGATTCAGTGGTGAGAGATTGCAGTGCTGCAGGGAGCAGAGGAATTTGGGTGCATTAGTGTATGATATGTAATTAATTAAGAAAATTCACAGAACGTTGTTGGCTCTTTCAAGGGGAATTGAGCGCAAAGGTAGAGACATTATGCTTCAGTTCGATAAGATGTCGGCAAGACTTCAACTGTGCACAGGAGTGGTCTCTTTATTAACAGAAAGATGTAAAATTGTTGGAAGCAGTTCAGAGCAGACTTACTGGGAGGAAACTTGGAGTGAGCAGGCTGTTTTAAATGCCTTTGACAGGTACGTTTAAAAGCCACTGAATTTGATTTATGTAAATAATTAAAACAAATACATGTTAATTTAATAGGTGAGTCACTATGAAGTATGAGAAACTTATTAAAAGCTCTAAAATGAGATATGAGAATAACTTTCTGCCTTTTACCCTAACACTCAGAATCAATGAATGGGCAAGGATTCTGACACTAGCAGAGTGGGTGAACAATTCAGATTGAGATTCATATTCAGATTCAAAGTTCAATGATTCAAAATATTATTATTATCAAAGTATGTATGCTGTATTTGTCTTCCAGCAGACAGCCATGAAACAAAGAAACACCAAGGAACCCAAGGCTCAAGGAACCCAAACATACAACACCCAAGGCTCAAAAATGGAAATAAATCGCATAAAGGGCAAACGTTTGAGTGATTTATCATTTGTATATTGAAGTATGCAGTGAAATGCACCATTTGTGTGAACAACCAACATAAACTAAGGGAATGCTGGGGCAGCCCGTAAGTGTTGCCACACAATCCAGCAGCAACATTATATGTCCCATCACAGAACACAAGAAAACAGAGCACAACAAGCAAGAAAATGACAACAGAAAAACAACAACACACACAAAATGGTGGTGGAACCCAGCAGGCCAGGCAGCATCTCCCTATAGAAGCCCTTCTCCCTATAGATGCTGCCTGGCCTGCTGTGTTCCACCAGCATTTTGTGTGTGTTGTTGTTTGAATTTCCAGCATCTGCAGATTTCCTGGTGTTTGAACAGAAAAACAAGTTGCATTCATCCCTTGGACATGCACACAAAGTGCTTGCCTTTGACTTTCAGCTCAACTCTGTTCTCTGTTTTATCAAAAGATGTGGAAGGCTAAAGTTTCAAAGGTACATTTAATGTCAGAGAAATGTATACAATATACATCCTGAAATTCTTTTTCTTTGCAACTATCTATGAAAACAGAGGAGTGCCCCGAAGAATGAATGACAGTTAAATGTTAGAACCCTGAAGTCTCACTCACGTTTCACCTGGTATTCAAAATACCATCGGCTCTCTCTCTCTCCCTAATAAAGGAGAAAGAGGTGTCTCCGTTTTCACAGTGAGCAGGGAGATATAACAAACAACTCATTGGTTTACGATGTTAAAAAGTCTGATATGTCACTTTTTTTCGAGTTCTGTGCCCAAAGATACGGGTACACAGTCGTAGATACTCCGACTCCCCCGACGACATACAGGTCTCCTGCCGTGACACCAACCTTCGATCCACCTGTTTTAAGAGCCCTGAGATCCTAGGCCTCCAAAGCCGAGTCAGACTCTTAGGCCGAGCCCTTGGTGTGCCGAACAACAACAGTCGGTCATGAAATCCTGAGAGTGGGTCCCATTCCCACAAAGAGCTGTAGTCAGCATGTAGCTCCATATCAAGGTCTTCAAAGGAACCCTGAAAGAGAAAATTAAAGATATTGAAGCTGGAAATAGAGCTGTTGATGCAAGCAAGGAGTCGCCGTTTAGCGCCATCATCACTCCGCTCTGCATTCTTAATCACTGATTGTGCTTGCTTCCCTTTACCTTTTCATTTCAATTGCTTTTCTTTCCACAGATTCAAATTAATTTTATCGTAAGGTAAACCAGGCTGCAATGAAATCCTTCCTCATGCGAAGCAAAGGCGGCCAGACCAGCTGAAAGCTTTCAACATTTTCTATGAGCTTTTACATTCAGATTTTTGACATCTGTAGTGTTTTTCTTCATTGATTTCCATTCTCGGCCAAAAGTTAGCATGATTTGGTCTGCTATGGAGACACAGTGAGATTATGGAAAACGCTGCAGAAATGTTGATTTGTACAGTGGGGTTTTGTTTTGGACAGCAGGATATGAAACTCTCTGACAGCTACTGATGGAAATCATCGAACTGCGCCTCGGAGCCATTCCCTTGTTCACAATTTTGTCAATCACTGCATTCAGAATTTCTTCAAACACCATTAGCCATGACCACTTAGAAGTGATTAAGTGTAGAAAGTAATTGCATCTTAATGTAGTACAAACTATTCACTCAACACCTGTTTCTGCCCAAAATAGCCAACTTGCTTGACACACTAAGAGTTATATTTTTGCCACAGCCAACAGTGGTAACTGATATTAATTGTATCAATAGTAACCAATATGCCCCAACCGGACAGCATGCTCATCGATTTCTCAAACTTTCAGTCATTTCTCCCTCCTCCCCTTTCTCTTTTTTCCTATTCCCCGTTTCAGCTTCCCTCTTGCCCCTTATCTTCTCCTCACCTGTCTATCACCTCCATCTGTTCCCCCTTCTCCTTCCCTTTTTCCTATGGTCCATTCTCCTCTCCTATCAGATTCCTTCTTCTTCAGCCCTTTACCTTTTCCACCTATCACCTCCCAGCTTCTCACTTCATTCTTCCCACCCCCTCACCTAGCTTCACCTTTCAGCTTGTCTTCTTTCCCCTCCTTCCAACTTCTTAATCTGGAGTCTATTCCCTTAATTTATTGTCCTAATGAAGGGCCTCGGCCCAAAATGTCAACTCTTTATTCCTTTCTGTAGAGGCTGCCAAACCTGCTGAGTTTCTCCAGCATTCTTATTTTTATTGAGATACAACGTGGAATAGGGTCTTTCGTTCCTTCTAGCCATGTCACTAAGAAATCCCCCAATTTAATCGCAGCCTAATTATGGGACAATCTACGATGACCAATCTTTGGACTGTGGGAGGAAGCTAGAGCACCTGGAGGAAATCCACACCGTCATGGGGAGAACGTACAGACTCCTTACAAGCAGTAGCGGGAACTGAACCAGGGTCCTAGGGTGTGTTGCTTTGGACTTCCAGCATCTGTAGCATCTCTTGTGTTTTTGATATCAATTGTCTCTGTATTTTTGGCTTAAACATGGGCCCTTTAAGTGCCAGAGTGGTATTATATTTTCATTGCTGTTCTGTGAATGGACCCTGATGGCTTTGTTAAATCAAATAGAAAGTGATGTACGAGAACAAACCTATTCACTATACCATTCCACTTCTGTTCTTTATCTCAGGTAGTGAACTGAACTGTCAGGAGACAGCTCATCACAGCTCGAGTTAGGATGGACTCAAAGTTAAGGTACCCAATGACATTCAATGTCAGTCCCTTTGCTAAAAACAGACAAAAAGAAATACACTGAGATGTTTAATTTCCAATGTACTTTGCTGAATAACTGTTTTGTTTGATATAAGTGACTTTCTTTTGTTCAGTAATCAGGATCTAACACGATTTAACAGAATAAATCCCATTTTATCTGTTTCATTGAGCGCCCAGGTCAATAGACAAGAGATAACAAGTGCAGGAGTAGGCCATTCGGCCCTTCGTGCCAGCACCACTATTCAATGTGATCATGGCTGATCATCCACAATCAGTACCCCATTCCTGCCTTCTCCCCATATCCCTTGACTCCACTATTTTTAAGAGCTCTATCTTTAAGGGTCACTCCATGTGACCTGACTGACACATGGCAGTGGGGAGGGAGTGGGTCAGTGGGATTAGTTTGGGGTAGATAAGAAAAGGTGAGCAGACTCAATGGGCTGAATGGCCTACTTTAGGTCCTATGTCTTACAGTTTTATGGTCCACGTAGCTGAGTGAGAAGAATGAACTTGATTCCAGAAAACAGACATCAGAGAATAAGATTATAGGCTCACCTTTCTTGAGCTGTAACCCCAGTGAAATTTGAGTGCCCGATGGATGAGAGGTTAACTGAATGCAAACTTTTGCTAAATTGAGGGGCTTGGCACATAGGGCACAGGGTTGTTTCCTCTGACTTAGGAGTCAAGGGTCAATGTAAAATAAACAAAATGTTGAAGGAATTCAGCAAATCAGAGAGGAATAAGCAGTCAACATTTTGGACCGAGACTCTTCATCAAGAGAGAATGTTTTCTATGGTGGGAAAATCCAGGACCAGAGGACGCAGCCTCAGAATAGAAGGGTATCCTTTTAGAATGGAAATGAGAAGGAATATCTTTGGTGATGAATCCGTGGAATTTGTTCACACAGACAGCTGTGGAGGCCAAGTCTTTACATATATTCAGGACAGAGGTTGATAGATTCTTGATTGAAGGCAGGAGATTGAGAGGAAAAGATGGATCAGCCGTGATGAAATGGCAGAGCAGACTCGATGGGCCAAATGGTCAGATTCTGCTCCTATATCTTACAGTCATCAGGACTGGAAAGGAAGGGGGAAGAAGCAGAATAACTGTACAGTTTAAGATCTTCAAGGACTCAACTGAAGGGAAATGGCTTCACTCAGACAGTGATGAATCTTGAGAATTATTTGTGGAAACTATGTGATTTAAAAGAGACCTGTAGATTTTTGATCATTGAAGGAAGTGAAGGATACAGAGATAGTATTGGAAAATGAAACTGAAATGGGAGATCAGCCACAATTTAGATGAATGGGAAAAAAAATCACTTTCTATAGCCTAATTCTTTAGTTCGCATGTTTGAATTGGGGCCCTAATAGGAACTAAAAGAGTGCAGGTTCAAATCCTTCTTCAGAAACCTGAATTCAATGAGGAAATGCTGATATTGCCAGTGAGGTAATGAGTGAAGTGCCATGTCTTTGAGGTGACCTTAAATTGGAATCAGTGATCCTTCTTTTGAAAAATATCATTAAGGCGTAGAAACGGTTCATCAAAATGATGCCTAGATTAGAGTATTAGGTATAAGGAGAGTTTGAACAAATTGGGATTATTTCCTCTGGAGCATCAATGATTCAGAGACAACTGAATAGAAGTACATCAAATTATGAAAGGCACAGACAAGCTTGTGTATATTGCTATCGATAAGATAGTATTTTTCCCAGTAAGGAAATACAAATACTTGAGGAAAAAGTTGTTAGGTGCAAGGGGATATACATATGAAGTATTGTTTTTATATTCAGGGGGTGCAAGGTGGCTGGAAAGCATGCCAAGAGGTGGATGTAGAAACAATAGCAAATTTTATGAGGCATTTTCACAGGCATACGAACAAGCAGGGAATGGAGGGATATAGAACTTGTGCACACAGATGAGTTTAGCTTGACTTCTGATTACGATTGTCACAGGCAAGATGTTCTTCTGCTGTACTATTCTGTGTTCTATGACTCTTCGGTTGAAGGAGAAGAAATCAGAGATCCCGTGACAAAGAAGGAATGAATAGTTCAACACACTGGAGAAGTCTGAGGCACATACGTATAGCTAGGGTGCCTACAACTTTTGCACAGTACTGCAATAATGTTATGTATTGCACTATACTGCTAGCACAAAAAAAAACAAATTTCATGACATATGTGAGTGACAATAAATCTGATTCTGATATGGGTCTCTATTGCTGGCTGAGTGGGAAGGGGGCAGGGAGACGGGAATCATGACTGGGAAAAGGGGAAGGGAGAGTGGAGGGAGCATGAAACACCAGAGAGACCTTCTGTAATGATCAATAAACCAACTGTTTGGAATCAAATAACCTTGCCTGGTGTCTCAAGGCCGGGTGTGTCACCCCTCACCCCCAACAGTCCTTCTCTGTCACCCCTCCTGTGACACTCCACCCTCAACATTCCCAGCATCCTTTGCTCCAGCCATATTTAGAAACTCACTCTCCACTCCATGTCAACAAATACAGTACTTTGCAAAAGTCTTACACACCCTAGTTTGTTTTACATAATTATATATATACCTACTAAATTTTCCAGTCTGTCCTTGGATCCATGGATAGCAGATATTGTGCAGGTGCTGCTGGAGGAGATTTATTTCACAATTTACTGTAGTACATCTTGTGAGTGTCAATTAAAATAATTTTGATATTTTTATATCATGACAGTTAAAGGAACTAAATTTATTCACAATAGCTTACATAAAACTCTAAAAAGAATCATGCTATGACATTCTAAGTTAGGCATATTCATTCAATAAGGCAGAATATTAAGAAGACTATCCTGTCCATTCTGAAATCTGGCATGAGATGCTTCAAATTGAAAACAATACACTGCACTTCAATTTACATTATTATACTTAAAAATGAAGAGCTTGTCACCGTAGAAACTAAACAAGATCACTTCATCTAGTAATTGGAAGAAGGAATTACTTCCAGCTTGTTAAAACCCTATTTCCAGCTTTAAGTAAGAATCTGAGTGAATCAGTTATTGAACTAATTGATTAGTTAAAACTGTTAAAGCCATACTCACCTATTTCCATTATTCCCTGCTGCATCAGCCTATGTTGCAATAGTAAGCTAAACAAAATTTCTTGGAGCCAGTGGCTGAAATCTGGTGTGTGTACGTTCACCGAACTTATTGCTGGCAGTTCACATCACATTCGGTTTCAGGTTTCTTATCGCCAACATGTAGAATGGTATGATATTTTGTTCCTCTGAAGCAATAGTACAAAGCAATACATAAAATTACTATAAATTATAGAAATATATACAAAATAAATAAGTCATGCTCATTCGACTTCGCGGTTTTTTTAATTGATTCTACGGTACTCCTGTCAATGCCTGCAAGAAAATGCATCTTGGGGTAGTATTTGGTGACATATATGTACTTTGATGATAAATTTACTTTGAACTTTGAAGAATGCAAAGTAGTAAGCTAACGTTTATGGGTTCATGGACCATTCAGAAATCTGTAGGTGGAGGGTAAGTTATATATTTAACTATATGTCATACTGTATTTACACTTTATGTCAACTTAGATTCTTTTTATTATCTGTTCACATTGTATTAACATTATTGCATGTGCTGTATGTGATATATGTACTGTGTTTTGCACATTGTTCACTGAGGAGCATTGTTTCTTTTGACTGTGTACGTGTATATGGTTCAATTGCAATAAACTTGAACTTCAACTTAAGAAGATGAAATTTTGAATGTGCTTCATCAGATTACAGTACCTCCTTCCTGATGGTAGTAGTGAGAAGAGGGCATGTCCTGGAAGGTAAAGGTTCTTCAGTTGGTGAGCTCAAAAAATGTCTATTCAAAGGGAAGTAGCTAAATCTCTTGGTGTGGGACTTCAGGCTGCCCTACACTCTGCTGATGCTAGCTGTGAGAAGATGACATGGTGCCATCTTTAGGAATGGCGTGGGCCCCATAATAACACTACAGTCAATGATAATACCACTTAAGCACATTTTAAAAAGAAAATTCTACCAGTTTCAACATGTTTGACAATTCCCCGGATTGTGCATCATCATTCAACACAATGTAACATATATATTTTGGGCTACAATCCTTCATCAGGACCATGAACCTGATGAAAGGTCTTAGCCAGAAGCATCAACTCTTTATTCCTTTCTATAGATATTGCCTGACCCGCTGAGTTCCTCCAACATTTTGTGTGTGTTAATTTGGATTTTCAGGATCTGTAGAATGTCTTGCATTCAATACACCTCCTTACCATACTAAATGTAAATGAAACCCAATCTTTAGGCATGTATACTTCAAGTTCCATCTTTCAAACGACAGCCAAAAGTACTTTAGGACTTATGATAAAAACAATGTGCACCAAGAGATTAGAGTAATTTGCTATCATTTCCTTGTGGACTGAATGGCCCATTGTTATGCTGTACTGCTCCGTGTTCCATTTTCTAATACATTTTATATTCTAATAACAACTCTTTACACCAAATTCAAGCAAAGAAATTAGGAAACAGGAAATAAATGTAGTTAATTAGGAAAATGTTAAGTTTATCTTATTGTGTTTTTTTTGTGGTGAATGGGATTTGGAGTAGCAATTATTCCATTCTCCTTTACACATGTGTAATGGAAATAACATTAAACAGTCTTGGATCTTGAATATTGAATGTGACGTAGAGACAGGGAATGTAGGAAACCTCTTCCCATCACATAATGTCTAAAAGCAGTGGGCATATCATGGATAATCAGGGCAACAAAGAAAATGCTAGAGGGACTCAGCAGGCCAGGTAGAACCTATATCCATGATAGGGACTGAAGCCAAAATATTGATTGTTCATTTCTTCCTGCAGATGTTGCTTGAACATTGAATCAGAGTCAGAATAAGAATTAGGGTTGTTATCACTGACATCTGTCAAGAAACATTTTGCAATACATAAAAATACCATAAATTAAAAGAAATATATATTAAAAATTCAGTAGTGCAAAAAGAGAGCAAAAAGTATGCTAGTGCTCATTGTTCCACGATCCATTCAAAAATTAGATGGCAGAGAGGAAGAAGCTGTTCCTGAAACATTGAGTGTATGTCTTCAAGCTCCTGGTCCTCCTCCCTGATGGTAGCAACGAGCAGAGGACATGTTCAGGGTGATAGAAGTCCTTAATGATGGATCCCATCTTTTTGAGGTATCTCCTGTTGAAGATGTCCTTGATAGGGGGAAAGTTGTTTGCCATGATGGAGCTGGCTGAATTTATAACCCTCTGCAGCTTTTCCCAATCCTGCCCATTAGAGCTTCCATACTGGGTGGTAATGCAACCAGTCAGAATGCTCCAACGTTTTCTTTGTAGCTCCAGGTGCCAGCACGTGCTCGAGTCTTCATGAATGAGAGGAGATTTGATAAAGAATAATTCACCTGAAAAGTGGAGCATGGTTCAGAATGCTTGAATGGGTTTTGAAGGTAGATATTCTCAAAGAATCACTAAACTGCTGCCATCAAGGTGCTAATTAATGAGATTTGTGTTGATTTAGGGTGGTGGAGTGGAGCTATGTCTCTGCTAAAAGAGATATGAGGTACTTCTTCCCTCCACTAGCCTGCAAGTGACCCTTGGGGAAGGTGTAGCACCTGCTTAGCCCCTCAATCAGGGTCAATGTGAAGCCATGGGATCAGGTGGTAGATGGTCGTATGAGCTGCTGGTGCATACCGCAGGTCCTGGTTATCTGACCACTGATGCAAGGAAGACAATCTCTGAAAAGTGTTAATAATGGTTGGGCTCACCCATCTTGTAAAGTCACTGCCCCGAAGATGGCAATGGCAAACCACTTCAGTGGAAAAATTTGCCAAGAACAATCAGGGTCCCCATGACCACCTATGTCATATGACTCCATGGGGGAAAAAGGCATAATTCTGCTCCTCTGTCTTATTATTTTCTTGTGAGAGGTGATGCCTTTAAGCTTGAAAGATAAACTGAGTGCCTACTTGGTATGATGTGAGAGGTTCTTCAATTATTAGTTCAATTATGAGTTTTTTCTAGTGTCCTGCTCAAGATTAATCCATCACCTCTAAACAGATCATTCTGCATTTGTACATTGTTGTTTGTGAGAGCTTACTCTGTACAATTTAGTTGTCATATTGTTAAAATGTATTGTTGTGGGTGAAAAGTACTTTGGGGCATCTTAGCATTGTGAAAGGCATTATATAAATAGATGTATTTCTATTCATGAAAATGTCAACATAATTTCACATCTATTTATAGTTGCAACCAGCCCACTATAAACTTTGTTAGTGTTAGAATATAAATATAGTGCCTGTAATTTCTCCACCAGTTAGTAGTGTGGATGCTCCATAACATAGAGGCAGTGTGCTTTACTCCATATCAGTAATTTGCTCAAAACCTACATCAGGACCCAAAATGTCTACAATTCCTTTCAACCCACAGATGTTGCTCAACCATCGGACTCTTGCAGCAGATTGTTGGCTGCTCCAGATTCTGATATCCAAAGTTACTTGTGTCTCCAAAGAATTCAAGTTCTGTCAACTTCAATGGAACCAAGCTTCAAGTTCAGGATTATTGTCGTTCACCGTACACATGTATACAGCTAAATGAACATCATTCCTCTGGGGCCATGATGTAAAACACAGCACATTCAATCACAAAACAATATTAGAAGATGTCCGTGAGTGATGTGGAATGAAGATTGGTGGTGCATAGGATGTTGTCCTGGAGCCATATGTTGTAAGAAGAAAGCCACAGTAGTTCCTCATCTCACCCTGGGTCAGGTATTCTAGCTTAGTTTTCAGGAAGCAGACACTGGAGAGCAGTATTGATGAGAGCGCTGGCCTACCATGGTTAGCCTTTAACCTAGCACGGACTCCAGTGCACTTGTCGTACTTCCGTTTTCCCTGGCACTGCTTCCGGCGCCTTCACCCCTGGGTGGTTGTTAAAACCAACACTGTGGTTATGAGGGCCTGGTCCATAGAAATATACTCAACAAGGGCTCCTTCTATGTTGTAATTCCTAAGTAAGTGAATCACTTTTGATCAAGGATAAATTTCTGGTCATGCCTGCTTGATGACTTTTTTGATCTCTTACTGGGTTGATGGATGATGTGCGCAGAATGAAGACAAGGACACTTGCATCAAAGTCAAACTGTTGTAAGAATTACACCTTATAACGATGATCAGTGAGGCCCAGAGAGATCTGTATTTACTGACAAGTACTTTATTGTTTAAACTAACAAAGTACTTGAATTCATACACGAAATACCTTATGTTCACACCCACTAAATATCAGTGACTCTCCTGAATAATCAAAGAATACAAAAGGTATTGCCTGGGTGAAGAAGACTACACTGGCCAGGCGTTCCTCGTAGCCCCGATTTCCTCACCACGTGTTTCACACAGGGTTGCTCAGGCTTGTATCTGTGAGGGTATTCTTCGAAGTTATTGCTGACAGCACACATGTAGCACCCACTTTTATACCCATTCCTTATCAATTCAAGTATTACATTCCAGTGTCATTGGCCACAAGTCATGTGTCTGAATTTTAACACCTTGTTATTGGCTCTGTGCCTGGTTAGCATTAATTTATTGCTCTGTTCCCATCAAGCGACAGTCAGTAATTTATGGCTCTTTGTTTTCAATCAGCAGCAAGCTGGAATCACTCCAGGTAGGCACCGACCCCAACATTCACAAACCTGGATATTATATCCAACCAAAGAACATCTCACAAATAGCTTCTTATTTGTAAATGATCTCCGGTCCACCAGATTACCTGAAGTATCATTGTGTCTTCTTTAAAACAAACATTGATCAAGCCAGGCATGTCAAGCTCACAAAATGGAGAACAGAGTGTCTTCACAAAATGGCAGCCTCCATCCCTAAACACACGATAAGAACAAAGACAGTTAGTCTCTCTGCTTCCACTGTCCTTGATTCATTTAAATTCATTTATAGAATGTAGTTTTCTTCTGGCCAACAAAACTTTAATTGACAAGGCCGTCCAAATCACTGGAAAAGTACCAGCAGTGCTGCTTCTGCCAAATCCTTTAAATCCCTTGGAGTCAACGTCAGTGTTCTTTCCCAGAAGAACATATTGAGCCTCTCTACATGTTCAACTGATTCTGAAACTTCATCTATTCCAATCTCTGTCTCGACAGGAAGTTTTGAGGAGGATGAATAAAAGACTTCAAGGACATTCTCACATCGGGTTTGGTAGATGAAACATCTCAACTTGTTCTTGGTGTTACCAGGCTCAGCCACCTCAGTATGCACACACACAGAATAATAAGTCATCTTTGATTCTAGATGGCAGAGTAGATGGCACAACCCTGAACTGATTCTACAACCTACAATCTCACTTCCAAGGACTCTTTACAACTCATGTTGTCAATATTAATTTTATCTGTGCAATTTGTCTTCTTTTGCACATTGGTTGTTTGTCAATCTTAGTTGACGTGCAGTTTCGTTTAGGAAAATTCTGTTATGTTACTTTTACTTCCTATAAATGCCTGCAAGAAACTGAATCTCAGGGTAGTATATGGTAGTTTGATTACTTTTAACTTTGAACTTGAAATTTAAAGGGGAAAGGTACATTGGATCTGTTATGTCTACAGTACTAGAAATGTCTGGAGGTCAGGAAAGTCGAAGTTGAGTTTATTGTCAGATGCACAAACACACTTCTACACAGGCAGAGTGAAAAACATCTGCAGCAGCAAGTGACTGCATAATGCACTTTATCTGATCCATTTTCTCTCTTTGTCCCTCTCAAATACTACACATACCTTCCTATCACAATTTCTTGCAAGTGAACAGGCGTGGCATTCTGCAAGTCAGATTTTCTTAATGTTGTTGTCAGTGATATCTCACTGTTTAACAGCAGGGCATACTGCACAAACTGGAAGATGTCAATTCTTCCTCCTTTCCAGGGCGGAATAATTTACCCCCGTATAGAGTTCCCGCTCACCATCATGCTGAGAACTGCCAAGAAGCATGCAACCAGAGCTGATAACTTTGAATGACAGGTGTGCTTGGAGATTACAGCTCACAGCTTTCATGGTGTGGAATCAAACACTGGACTGCCAAAGTGACAAAACAGCCAGCCACCCTGTACAATTTTAAACACATAGGAAGGAGCTGTACAACAATTACATTTTTCTGCATTGTAAGTGCAGCTGAAAAGGAAGGTAAATAATGCCCTTGCCCTGTGAGCACATAAATAGGCCCTTCACCAACAAGTAAACTACTGTGCCAAAGTCCTAGGCACATATATATAGCTAGTGTGCTTAAGACTTTTGTGCAGTACTGTATTTGTCAATGTGGAGCAGAGAGAGTGTGTAAATCTGGCAAGAGCAAAGGATGATGTTGAGAATAGCGAGTGCGGAGTGCCATGGGAGGGATGTGGGACAGGCGGCAGAGAAGTAGTGCTGGAGCAGGGAGTGGCGCGGGTGCAGAAATGCTTTCTCCATCTTCATGCTGAAGAGGGAGGAATGTTTAATGAAATGCAAGGTTATTTAAAGAGGTGATCTGTTCTCAAAATGGTTTATAATTAACAGGAACATTTAAATTTGGGGTAATCTCTAGATTTAAAAACTGGATATTGAAATCACAATCATTGTGTGAGACAAAATCACCAGTTATTCTTACTTATGAACCAGAATTAGAACCAAAATCAGGTTATTATTACTGACATATGTCATTAAATTCACTGTTTTGTGACAACAATAAAACCAAGGCATAAAAATTACTAAAAGTCACAATAAATAAGTAGATAGATAGACAGATAAATAGTGTAAAAGTGCAATAGTAAGAAAGTGATCATGGACTGTTCAAAAATCTGATGGCAGGAGGAAGAAAATGTTCCTAAAACATGGAGTGTGTGTCTTTAGGCTCTTGTACCTCCTCCGCAATGCTATTGACGGGAAGAGGGCATGTCACGAGTAATGAGGGTCCTCCATGATAGATGTTACCATCCTGAGGCACTTTCTCTGTAGATGTCCTTGTTGGTGGAGAGTGGTGTACCTGCAATGGAGCTCACAGAGTCTGCAACACACAGCAGCCTCTGTGGATCCTGCACATTGGAGTCTCCATACGAAGCAACGTAGAACTTAGCAGTTTGAAGTTCTATAGGTCCTGGTGGAAATTCTGTTGGTAAATCAGTTCAGTTTGCTGTCAATAATCCACACAGTGGAACTAATCTCAATGCCCTACTCAGATATTTCAGTGCTTTTTTGGGCAGGCTGCTTCGGAATGCAGTCTAAGACCTTGGAGTCTCCCTCTATACTTCCCAAACACCCACACTCCCCTGGGCTGAGTGGGGAGGGTGATTCTTCATGGTCTTCTGCTGTGGGCTCCTTATTGCCACAATGAGACTACTCTCAAGTTGAAGAATCAACACCTCTTATTTCGTCTGGGTAGCCTTCAACCTGACAGCATGAACATTAAATTCTCTAACTTTGCTTATTTCTTTCCCACCCCCTTCTCTCTTTTCCCATTTTGGCTCTCCTCTTACCCCTTCTCTTCTCCCCACCTGCTCAGCTCTTCCCTCTGATTTCCTTTCTTTCTCTCAAGGTCCACCATCCTCTCCTATCAGACTCCTTTCTCATCAATCACCTCCCAGCTTCTTACTTTATCACCACTACCCCATTCACTCACCTGGTCTTACCTGTCTTCTGCCAGCTTGTACTCCTTCCCTGCCCACCTCCACCTCCTTATTCTTGCTCTTCCCCCTTTCCATCCAGTCCTGATGTAGGATCTTGACCAAAAATGTCAACTGTTTATTCCTCCCCATAGATGCTGCTTAACCTCTGCTGTGTTCCTCCAGCATTCTGTATGTGTTGCTCTTGTCTTTCATAGGCTGCATTCATGCTGTGCAGTTGTATTGGTGTGGTAAAAAGGACCTTGCCTCACGAAGCCCTTGATCAACAGCAGTGTTTAATTTACACTTTTGCCTTCTGACAAAGATGTCCAAGATTTTAACATTGTTTTAAAGGTATCTGTTCTATAAAGATGTTAAAAAAAGATTAAAATTGAAGTAAATAATTAAAAATAACAACTTAACATAGTTAATTGAAACACTTCAGAACACTAGGAAGCAATTAAAGCATTAAACTAAATTGAAATTATTAATATGAAAAGAAAACCTTTATCCCTGTTGGTTCCTCAATTTCATGCCTGGAGTTCCCTTTGAATTCAACTGGGTGTCAGATCCTGTGCCAAATCCCAATGGAGAATAGCAGTGAACCCAATGACAGATGTGGTGCCATCTGTTGCTCAGTAGGTCTGAATGTTTGCAATGGCTGAAAGCTGGGCTTCCAATCAGAATTTCATTCTCAATCAACAAGGTTCATCCATTAATTTTACCTTCAACAATCTATGTTTCCTTGAACGGTTCTACAAACCTTTGCATTTTAACTCCTGAGGAGAGAAACCACAGCCTTGTCAGGCCTGTACATGCAAGCTCCTCATAATTCCCACCCAGCTAACAGGAATCACCTGCAGCCTATTTAAACCCAGCTCTCATCCATAGTCCCTGTTAACTCATCAAACCAGCCAGCCTCAACTAGTTGCTCCTAGCTTTCAGTTACCGTGCGTTAAGCATCTGTTCTCTCTTTTTTGTGGCCCCTCGTAGCTTGTTATTTTGAAGTTTGCTATTAATCCCTCATCACAAAATAGTCTCCACTGCTTTGTGTTTGATTTAAGCCTCCACTACATTTTCTGACAAGCTCCAGTGATGAGGGTTCATTCCTGGCCTCTGGTGTCTTCCTTGTGGAGTTATCACGTTCTGTTCTGTGACTCTACGAGCTTTCCTTTGTGGCTCCGGCTTCCTCCAGTGTCTTGAATATTGCAGAATCGTAAGTTAATTTTCTATTTTAACGATTCATTGATAGAGTGGACAGAGCTGATCGATAGAAAGTATAGGGAGGGGGGAATGTCAGAGTTAGTTTTTGTTACGCAGAGAAGTAGGTGTATAGAATACATGCCAGGGTTGGTGGTAGAGACAGGTACATTTAAAAATCTCTTAGATATGCACATGGACAGAAGAAAAATGGAGGAATATATGGTGTGAAGTGTTAAATTGGTTTAAAAATAGGTTACAATTTTGGCACAACATCATGAGCTGAGGGACCTATATTATGCTGGAATGTTCTATGCTTTATCTGTGTGTGTGTGTGTGTGTGTGTGTGTGTGTGTGTGTGTGTGTGTGTGTGTGTGTGTGTGTGTGTGTGTGTGTGTGTGTGTGTGTGTGTGTGTGTGTGTGTGTGTGTGTGTGTGTGTGTGTGTGTGTGTGTGTGTGTGTGTGTGTGTGTCCGTTCTTTATCTGGACTCACTTGTTCATTTCCCACTATAGATTCTCTCTGACTGACTGAGTACCTCCAGTTCCTTAGTGCATTGCTCGACTGGGTTCTCGGATCCTGTGGCAAATCCCAATGGAAACCTGCAGAGAACCCAATGTCAGATGTGGCGTTATCTGTCGCTCAGTAAGTCTTGCAAGTTTGCATTGCAATGGCTTAAAACTGGAATTCCAATCTGAATTTTGAACATCCAGTGAGGTTCATCCATTAATGTTACCTTCAATAATCTGTTTTCTTCAGCGGTTCTGCAAAACTTTGCACTGTTACCCTCTAACAAGAGAACAACACCCCTGTCAGTCAGTCCTGCTCATGGTCTGCTCTTATTCCAGCCTTTTAAAATCAGCACAGCATAATAAATCCTTTAAGTCCTAACCTTATTCTATTGATGCCAACTTCAAGTCAAGTCAAGTCACTTTTATTGTCATTTCAACCATAACTGCTGGTACAGTACATAGTAAAAATGAGACAATGTTTTTCATGACCATGGTGTTATATGACACAGTACAAAAACTAGATTGAACTACGTAAAAAAAAAAACAACACAGAGAAAGCTACACTGGACTACAGACCTACACAGGACTGCATAAAGTGCACAAAACAATGCAAGCAGTACAATAAATAATAAACAGGACAATAGGGCAGTAAGGTGTCAGTTCAGGCTTTGGGTATTGAGGAGTCTGATAGCTTGGGGGAAGAAACTGTTACATAGTCTGGTCGTGAGAGCCCGAATGCTTTGGAGCCTTTTCCCAGACGGCAGGAGGGAAAAGAGATTGTATGAGGGGTGCATGGGGTCCTCCATAATGCTGATTCCTTGCACCTTCTCCAAAGACAATACATATTTCTGATCTTATGGTACAGGTCTTCTCCATGATACACATGCCTGACTGATGCACAACCCATACACAGAATGCCTGGTTGGGAGACAATGGAATGGAATTGCATTTTCTTCAAGGCCGCAGGTATCTTCTAACATTTGGGCACTGGGTTCACAATAACATCTGAAAGACTGAATTCAGTACAGTGCACATTACCTTTGGTTGAGCTGTGTTTTTTTTTAACTAGGTGCTCCCATTTCCAACTTACCATCTATTTGGGTTGCAAACAGTTTTCAGGAATGTGGCCAGGACCTGAAATATTATGCAAATGTATGATGGTATCAAAAATATCAGCTCACATCCTCACACTTCTTGATTTATTAGGCACAGGACTAAGTTCCTTACCTTGTTTTATCCATAAGACAAGGAGTAGAATCAGGCCATGCAGCCTGTAGAGTCCGCTCTGTCACTCCATCATGGCTGATTTATTATCCCTCTGAACTCTCTTCTCCCTAGAACCTTTGACGCTCTCTCTAGGTAAGAACCTACCAACCTTTGCTTTAAATATACCCTATGACTTTAGATCATTGACATAAATGTTCTTAGACTGTGACACTGGCTCTAAACATCTGCAAAAACACTCACGACAGCATTCCCACATTTGGTCTGTCCGGTCTCTTCTAAGTTCCTTCTGGTTAGCTCATATGAGCTCAATTATCCCAGTCTTTTTATAATAATCAGCATTGCCATTCATGGAATTGGACTAGTGACTCTTCACTGAGGTCCCAACATGGCAGGAATATTCATTCTCAGATAAGGTGAACAGAACTGCACATTGGGTGCTGCAAGGTGTGCTGGCATTGGAGATGGTCCAAAGAAAGTTCATAAGAATGTTGCCGGGAATGAAATGGTTAACACATGAGCAGCGTTTGATGCTTCTATGCTGTACTCGCTCAAGTTTAGAACAATGGAATAGAGGGGTCTCATAGAAACTCATCAAATATTGAAAGGCCTTAATAGAGTAGATATAGAGATGATGTTTCCTATAGTGGGAGAGTCTAGGAACAGAAGGCACAGCCTCAGAATAGACAGGCATCCATTTAGAACCACTGTAAAGAGGAATTTCTTTAGCCAGAAGGTGGAATTCTTTGCCATGGATGGCAGTGATGACCAAGTCATTGCGTATGTTTAAAGTGGAGGTTGGTAGGTCCTTGATTAGTATGGGTTCAAAGGTTAGAGTGAGAAGACAGGAGAATGGGATTGAAGGGTATAATGAATCAGCCATGATAGAATGGCAGAGCAGACTCAATCAGCCAAATGGTATGACTCTGCTTCTATGTCTTATGGTCTGAAATCACACTAGGTCTTCACTCAAACCCTTTTACTACAAAGGCAAATGAGCCAATGACCTTCCTAATTGTCTTCTCTGCCTGCATGCTTTCTTTCATCAAATGGTATACAAGGACAGCCATGCCTTAATGCACCTCTTTTTCCTAATCAACTTTCTTCTTCCCTGCATTTGCTACCAGAGTTGATACCCTTATATTTATGCTCATTAAAATGTATCTGCCATGCACTTCCCCACTGCTTCAGACTGCATTGACAGAGTAGACAGCCAGGATCAATGTATCTAATACTAGATGTCATGCTTTAAAATGAGTGGAGGAATTGTTTTGTATTTGATATTTCAATAATATTTGAGTAATTTTGTACGTATATTGGTTGATTAAGCATTCTTGTTCATCTAAACAATTAATTACCTGTTATATGTAAAAACATGTGAATTGCATTTGTAATCATGCCACCACGCGATACGTACATGCCTCACCAAAAGTAAACTCAAAGTTACGTCAGCATTCCGGACTCTCGTGTCTTCATTTGAATTAGTTTAATCTTTTGAAGTTACAAAACATAACAGGAATAGTTTGTCAGAAATCAGTGGAGTAGTTTTTTTTAATGCAGAGAGTGGTGGGTGCCTGTTATCTTCTGTTAGAGGTGGTTATGAAGGCAAATACAACAGATACATTTAAGAGTCTCTTAGGTGCATGAATATGCAGACAATGTAGGGATATGGACTATGTGCAGGCTGAAGGAACTAGTTTAACCAGACACAATTATTCTGGCACAATATTGTTGGCCAAAGGGCCTGTTGCATCTTGAAGTGTTCACTGAAGCCTAGAAATTTTACTTAGGTTAAATTTCTCAGATAAACATTTCAAATGAAATTCCTTTGCAAGTAAAATAAACATTTCATTACCTGCATTAAAATGGAGCACAATAAAACAAGAATCACATTAATATATTAAAGATTACTCCCACACTATCAGTAACCATCAGTGATTGCTCACACTATGATGCTTTGTCACCTTTATATTGCAGTTATGAAACAAAGATGATTAATTTGGTTCCTATTGTGGTTTGGGGGCTTTGTTCTAATATGCTGTCTTCACATATGTTGTTGCTGCACAGAGCCAGGAATAGTCATGCATGAAACAAGAGCATCTGTCAATCTGAACAAAAACAAATGTAAATATATTAGTAGGGAAACTTGTTATTGCATTTGCCTTACATACGCAGGAGTTTTTAAAACACGAGCCAGCGTGGACCCTGCAGGGAAGAAGGGGAAAAGAATTGACCTGTAACCTAATTATCATATAACCCTGAAGGTTCTTGGAAGGATTGGGAGATGAAAGTTGTTACCACAAGACTGATCTGGCAAAATGATTTCAGCTCTAAGCTCTGGAAATGTCAGCAGCAGGTGATCTCAAATGAAGAGTGACTTGTTGTCTTCTCTCTCTTTCCTGACATTTGCTGAAAATTATTTAACCAGTTCACTGTAATTAAACAAATTAGGCTCTGCATTTTCTTCTAATTCATGGTTTTCATTACTTATGCTGAGCAAGGCGACAGGACAAGATGATAAGGCTGTCTAAAAGGCATTTGGGATCCTTGGCTTCATAAACTAGGGCACAGGAATCAAATTAAATAAGTTATGGTAAACACAGATATGATTGTATTCTGGTTATCACTAGTCTAGTGTTTCAGAGACGTGAGTTCAAATCCCATCAAGACAGCAGGGGAATTAAGTGCAGTTAATTAGATAAACCTGAATATGATTAATAAAAAACTCTGCCAGTGACGGTGTTGAACATCATCTGCCTTGTTATTAAAAAGACACCTAAACCAGCAGCTATCACAGAATATATGGTGCCTTGACCCACCCTGCCTGTAACTGACTCCACACACAAAGCTTAACTTCCCAGCAAGTTTTCCACTTCAGGAGCGATGAAAGAATATATGAGAGGAAGCACATGCCAGATCCAGGTGGTGAAGGATGATCTGAAGTTTGATGCAGCCGACACAAAGGCTTGATAGTAAACGGCCTAGTTTAAGACCTGCTGAAGCACTGAAACTTTCATTTAAAAAAAACCTTAAACTGTTTGAGGGATTTTATAGTACCGCTTCTCCATTGGAACATTTGCATTACTAGAAAAACATCTGTATTATGATCTTCTGGAACACAAACTCTTGTCAAATGTGGATTTGCTTCATTACTGGAGTTGTTTATTATTGTGACACATAGCGGAGTACAAGATACTACAAGACAAAACAATAGAGGAATGCAAAGTGTAAGCGACAGAGTAAGTCCAGTGCAGATAGATAGTAAAGTGATAGGTCATAACAAGGTAGCAACATACACACCAAGTGCTGGAGGAACTCAGCAGGCCAGGCAGCATCTATTGAAAGACTACAGTCAATGTTTCGGGCTCAGACCCGGTAGATTGTGAGGTCAAGAGTCCATCTATTGTACTAGGATACTGTACAATAATCATTAAACAGTGGGGTAGAAGCTATCGTTGAGCCTGATGGTCTGTGTTTTAAGGTTTTCATATCATCTGAGGGGAGAAGAGAGAATATCTGTGGTGGGTGATATCTTTGATTATGCTGTCTACGTTACTGAGGCAACGAGAGGTATAGGCAGAAACCACAGACGGGAGATTGGTTTCTGTGTTGTGCTGAGGTGTGTCCACAACTCTCTGTAGTTTCTCCTAGTTATTGTCAGGCAGTTGCCAGACCAAGCTCTTGGTGCATCCAGACAGTATGCTTTCTGTGGTGCATTGATAAAAAGATGGGCAGCATGGGAGCATAGTGGTGAGCACAATGCTTCACAGTACCGGTGGTGAAGGTTCAATTCCTGCCTCCGTCTGTAAGGTGTCTGTACATTCTCCCTGTGACCGCGTGGGTTTCCTCTGGGTGCTCCGGTTTTCCTCCACAGCTCAAAGATGTACCGGTTGGCAGGTTTATTGGTCATTGTAAATTGCTCTGTGATTACTCTAGGATTAAACTGGGCGTTAGCTGGGTGGCACTGCTCAAGATGCCGGAAGGGCTTATTCCACACTGTACCTCAATAAGTAAGTAAATAAGTAACAGATAGTAAAGGTCAATGAGGGAATGCCACATTACGAACCCTTGACAAAAACTGACAAAGGTTGCTTATTTTCAGGTTTTTTTTCTCACATAAATTCTGTAAGGGCTAATTTTTATTCTTTGGTGGGAATTTGTGGATTCTGTAAGGATGAAATTCTGTTTGTTTATCTGTCATAATGTGCTGACTGTGTGGAGAAAACATTTATATTATAACTTCATATAAAGGAAAAATCTGATTATGTTGAGAGATTCAATGGATAGAGTTATTAATGAAATGTCATGCTGAGGTAAGAGGTGATCAGCCCTGACTTTATTAAGCAGTGATACAGATTGAAGACAATCTGTGAAGACAGATGGAAGATGGCCAACTCCTGCTTGGATGTCCTTTGTGCTATTGACATACTGTACAAGGAAAGGCATGACTTGCACCAATAGGGATCACATGAGCATTCCATGATGCACACATTTTGAGCTTTTATGAACACAGAAAATTCTCAGGGAGAAAAAAATAACAAGGGTCATCGAGTGGAATCAAGAGATTTTCAGGAAGTGTAAGAAGGAGATTCAGAGAGTTGTGAAGGGTAGCAGGATAGGGAGTAGTGGAAAGTGATGGTCATAGGGAGAGAGAGAGAGAGATGGTCAGGGAGTAGAAAGACAGGTAGAGGAGGAGAGAGAGAGGATCAGAGGGTGGTAGTGAGAGGGTAGGGATAGGGAGACAGACCATCAGAAAATGGGGGAGATAGTCTCATAGGGAGACAGAAGTCAGTTAAAGGGGAGAGAAAGTGTCAGGGAGAGAGAGAGGCAGGGTAGAAGGGAGATAGAAGGTCAGGGAATGGAAGAAACAGAACCTTAGGGAGAGGGAGAGAGACAGCCCAGACATCCTAAATTGGCTACATCAGTTCCTTCAAAAAGCACAGAAGTGGAATGGGAGTAGATCTCTTGTGATCCTGTGCATTGGAGCTTCCTTACCAGACAGTGATACAGCCAGTCAGAATACTCTCCACAGTATATCTGCAGACATTTGCAAGAGTCTTTGACGCCATAGCAAATCCAAACTCCGATTGGAGTGCAGCCACTGTTGTTTCTTCATCAGGATTGAATGAGCACGCTGGGCAATAAACTGGACTGGTCAAAGAACACCGAGACTGTCTACAAGAAGAGTCAGAGCCGTCTCTATTTCCTGAGGAGACTGAGGTCCTTTAGCATCTGCCGGACGATGCTGAGGATGTTCTACGAGGCTGTGGTAGCCAGTGCTATCATGTTTGCTGTTGTGTGCTGGGGCAGCAGGCTGAGGGTAGCAGACACCAACAGAATCAACAAACTCATTCATAAGGCCAATGATGTTGTGGGGGTGGAACTGGACTCTCTGACGGTGGTGTCTGAAAAGAAAATGCTGTCCAAGTTGCTTGCCATCTTGGACAATGACTCTCATCCACTCCATAATGTACTGGTTAGGCACAGGAGTACATTCAGCCAGAGACTTATTCCACCGAGATGCAACACTAAGCGTCATAGGAAGTCATTCCTGCCTGTGGCCATCAAACTTTACAACTCCTTCCTCGGAGTGTCAGACACCCTGAGCCAATAGGCTGGTCCTGGACTTATTTCCACTTGGCATAATTAGCATATTATTATTTAATTATTTATCGTTTTATATTGCAATATTTCTTCACTATTCTTGGTTTGTGCGGCTGTAACAAAACCCAATTTCCCTCGGGATCAATAAAGTATGTCTGTCTGTCTGTCTCAGGACAGGTCCTCAGAGATATTAACTTGATGCTGCTCACCCTTATCACCACTGAGCCTCAGTGAGGACGGGCATGGTTTATTTCTTTCCCTTCCCGAAGGCCAGACTTAGTTCTTTGCAGCTGCAACACTATGTTCTGCATTCTGTATTTATTTATATTAGCTTGATGAGGTTATATATAGTATAATCTGCCCCGTGGCACTCAAAGTTTTTCATTGAATCTTGGTACACATGACCATGATATACTAATAACAACAATAATAATAGGCCAGTCCTGCTGAAAGGTCTCGGCCTAAAACCGATTGTACTCTTTTCCATAGATACTGCCTGGCCTGCTGAGCTCCCCCAGCATTTTATGTGTGTTGCTTGGATTTACAGCATCTGCAGATTTTCTCTTGTTTGTGATTGGAATAATAATAATCATGGTAATAATCACCACTGAGCACATTTACACAGGGCACTATCACAGGAAATCTGCATCCATCATTGATGACCTCCACTACCCAGCCAATGCTCTCCTGTCACTGCTGCCATCAGAAAGAAGGTAGAGGACCCTCAGGACCCACACCACCAGGTTCAAGAACAGTTATTACCCCTCAGCTCTTAGGCTCTCAAATTAGATGGGATAATTTCACTCAACTTTCATTTGTCGCATGATTGAAGGTTATCATATCACAACCATAAGTTTCCACAACCTATGTACTCCTGTCAAATAACTCTTCTTCTCACGTTGTCCCTATATATTGTTTATTATTATTATTATTATTATTATTATTATTATTATTATTATTATCTTTCATATTTGCAAAATTTGTTGTCCTTTGCACATTGCTTGTTGTCTATCCTGTTGGGTGCCACGTTTCATTGATACCATGGTGTTTCTTGGATTTTCCGTGTCGCCCACAAGATAACAAATCTCAGGGTTGTATGTGGTGACAATATACAACAGTAGCCAAAAATATTAAAGAGGGTACTGAAAGTTTCTTCAAGTATATTAAATGTAAAAGAGAGGTGTAAGTGGATATTGGACTCCTGGAGAATTATGCTGGAGAGGTAGCAATGAAGGACAAGGAATTAGCAGGAAAACTAAGTACCGGTAAGTATTTTGCATCAGTCTTCACTGTGGAAGACACTAGCAGTATGCTGAAGTTCGAGAGTGTCAACAGTCAGAAGTGGGTGAAGTTGCTATTACTAGGGAAAAAGTTCTTGGGAAACAGGAATGTCTGTTACCTAGACCAGATAGGATACACACTAGGGTTCTGAAAGAGGTTGCTGTAGAGATTGTGTAGGCATTACCAATGATCTTTCAAGAATCATTAGGTTCTGTAATGGTTCTGGAAGACTGGAAAATCACAAATGGCACTCCACACTTCAAGAAGGGAGAGAGGCAGAAGAAAAAGAAATTGTCAGCCAGATAGTATGACAGTGGTTGGGCAGATATTGGAATCAATACTTAAGGATGTAGTTTGGATACTGGGAGGCCATAAAATAGGCCGTAGTCAGCATGGTTTTTTCAAGAGAAATTTTTGCCTGACAAATCTGTTGGAATTCTTTGAATAAATAACAAGCAGGATTACAAAGGAGAATCAGTGGATGCGGTGTACTTGGATTTTTAGAAGGCCTTTGACAAGGTGCCACACATGAGGACACTAAACAAATTAAGAGCCTATGGTATTGCAGGAAAAATACTAGTGTGGATAAAACAGTGGCAGATTGGCAGGAAGAAAAGAGTGGGAATAAAGGCAGCCTTTTCTAGTTGGCTGCTGGTGACTAGTGGGGTTCCACAGAGGTCTGTGTTGGGACCACTTGTTTTTATATTATATGTCAATGACTTGGAAGATGGAATTAATGACTTTGTTACAAAGTTTTCAGATGATATGAAGATAGGTGGAGGGGAAGGTAGGTTTGAGGAAGTAGAGAGGCTATCGAAGTGCTTAGATTAGAAGAATGAGCAAAGAAGTAACAGATAGAATACAGCGTCAGGAAGTGTATGGTCATGAACTATGGTAAAATAAATAAAAGGGCAGACTATCTTCTAAATAGAGAAAAAGTACAAATATCTGAGGTGCAAAAGGATTTGGGAGTCCTTGTGCAGAATTCTCTCAAAGTTAATTTGCAGGTTGAGTCTGTGGTAAGGAAGGCAAATGTAATGTTAGCATTCATTTCAAGAGGACTAAAAGCAAGGATGTAATGTTGAGCCTTTATAAAGCACTTGTGAGGCCTCACTTGGAGTCTTGTGAGAAGTTTTAGGCCCCTTGTCGTAGAAAGGATGTGTTAACGCTGGAGAGGGTTCAAAGGAGGTTTCCAAAAATAATTACAGGATTGGATGGCTTGTCATATGAAGAGCGTTTCATGCCTTTGGGCCAGTATTCTCTGGAAATCAGAAGAATGAAGGGTGACCTAATTGAAACCTATTGAATGTTGAACGGCACTAATAGAGTGGATGTGGAGAGGGTGTTTTGCCATGGCGGGAAAATCTTAGACCAAAAGGCACATATTCAAAATACGGATGTGTCCTTTTAGAATGGAAATGAGGAGGAATTCTTTAGCCAGCGAGCAGTGACTCTGTGGAATTCTTTACCACTTGCAGCTGTGGAAGCTAAGTCTTCATGTGCAGAGGTTGATAGATTCTTGCTTGGTCAGGGCATGAAGAAATATGGTGAGAAGACAGGAAATTGAGGCTGAGAGGGAAAATAGATCAGCCATGATAAAAGGGTGGAGCAAATTTAATGGGCCAAATGGCTTAAATTTGCTCCTATATCTTATGGTATTTTGTGTGTTTGGAATGGCTCTATCTATTAAATAAGTTTTCTTCCCTGTTTATCCTATAATATTACATCCACACATTTATAATGGATTGTCTTATCTGTAATAATGGATTATTCATAATATAATTTGTATGAGTCTGACTCTAAAACTTGATCATGTGTGTATCTATAGTAAAGTATATTGTATTTTATGAGTTTGTTATTATTATTTATTATTATTATTATTATTATTATTATTATTATTACTTACTTTTTGTGACCTGAAGCTAGTAAAACCTGAGGTATGTTTAGACTATTTTTATCATGTTTAGTATTGTGGCTTTTTGAAGATTTACATAGATATTACTCTGTAGCCTTAATTGTTTAATGCTATTGTGTCATGCCCTTGGGATGACATCGTTTATAGATATCACTATCAGGACAATGTATATCTTGTCGATGTTTCAAAGTCTTTCAATTTCCTCTTTTAATTTATTATTATTATTAGTTTTTTATTGTTATTATTAAATAATGTCTTGACCAAAGTGAAGAATAGCATGCAAGTTGGTATATAAGAAATTGAAGAGAAAAATAAGAAGTCAGGTCAGAGAGAATGGAATCAGTTAAATTAAATGTGGGAGGTCAGAACATTGTCCCTTGTAACCTGGTCTTTACAGAAAACAAAGATATTAATTCAAGAAGCAAATAACCACAGATAAAACATTAAAAATATGTTGTAACTCTTTGAATAACCTTTGACATACCAGGAAACTTTTCAAAAAATCTGCCTTGAGAGGGATTTAAAATGCATTAACAAGTAAAGGTAGGATATGAAGAAATCACTAAATACATTCATAACGTTTTGTCAACTGAATGCTAACTGACTAACTTGTTTTGAAATTATTCTGTTGAAGATATTTGCACAAAAAGGAATAGAAATATTCAACTCCCATCCTCACTTTGTAGTGTCCTGCCTTGTCAAAACAAAGTAATGTTTCCTTTGCAGTGACCACTGTGGAATTGTAGGCCCTGATCAGTGGAATGCTACTCAAGAATCTCCTCAAAGTCACTCACTGAGTGACATCCATAATAACCATGCTAAGGTCTAAAAATGATTTGGTGATATGCAGGTCAAAGTATTGTCAATGGCAACTGGAGATCACAAGGGAATGAGAAACCTTGAACTCTGGCTTCACTCTGACAGATTATCTGACTTCTTCTTGCTGAATCTAAATCTTCCAATTATAATGAATACCACATCAGGTTAAAAACAAAGTTTTTCATCTTTCAGTGTTCCCACGAATGCAATGCACTGCAGCTGATCGACCTATGGAAATTTCAACAGAGAACAGCAAATGGCCTAAAACATTTGGAGAGAGTCGAAAACCAGTCGTGAGAATGATCCTGGGAATAAAAGGTTTAACATATGTAGAGTGTTTGCCAACTCTGGGCCTGCACTTGCTGAGGTTTAGAGGAATGAAGGGGGATCTCATTGAAATCTATTGTAACACCTGTGTAGTGTGTAACGCACTGTAAGTTTTCACTGCTAATGTAATGGCCTCTCTATACTGTTTCACTGCTAACGTAATGGTGTCTCTATACTGTTTCACTGCTAATGTAATGGTGTCTCTATAGCAGCAATGTTTGGGTTATGACTGGAGATAATGGTGGCTTTGGAATGTGTGCCATCCAATGAGAGGCATATTGTTTCTTTCTTGTGGGTCTGAGAGAAGGGATTTGTGGTCTTTTATCAGCGAGAGATGAAGAGAGAAGATGCAAATAGAGAGAGTTGGTGACCGGTGGACACAGTGGACTTGGAGCAAGGGTCCAAGGATTCGACGACGCTTGGTGGAGGTCGATGGAGAATGAATGGACAGAACCGTGAGTTCCAATGTTGCGCATTAGAATGTTTCATGAGAATGAGCCCTTCTCCTTTTTTGTTTCTTTACTAACCATATAGTCAAATTAAGAATTATAAAGTTCAATTGTTTAATTGCATATTGTGTACTGTTTGTTATTTCAGGGTACTGATTTGTAACAGGAGAACACATTACGCAGTATCCGCCCAAACAAGATTTCTTAAGTTTGGCCAGGCTGGAGGCTGTCTTCCCCTAGATTAAGCCGCTAGACAAATCTGAAAGTTACAAGTGTTTGTCTTATCTTGTGTGAATGGTCTCCACATTCTTCATGAGAAGTTCAAATTACACAGTACAACATGAGGTGCTAGTAGGTGATCAGAAGGTCTAAGTATTGAAAGGAGGCAGTGCAAAGAAAGCACACACTTTTAGAGGTAAGTTTTTTTTTAAAGCAAAAAATACAAAATATTTACATGAGCAAGAACAATTCAAAATTCCAACATTCTGTCTTCGGTTCCCAATCTCAGATAAGCAAAAACCAAATTCTATTTTAGTTAGAATCAGTGGGGTTCATTAGAATAGTTTTTATTACTCCAGTTTCTCTAATTAATTAGATCTAGTATTATTCCCTATTTAAAGGTTTACAGACTCACCTTTCCTTTTTACTTATCCCTAGTTTGTTAGAAAACTCTTTGAAATCCTATTCTAAAATATTATGGTTAACTTCAGTTTCAGATCAGTATGTCTATAGATTCAAATTCAATACCAAAAAAAAATTATACATATCCATCTATCTATGTATAACAACACAACTTTTAAACAAAGTAAATCACATTTAGTAACTTACCAAAGTGTTTGTAAAAATAATGAGTTCTTGCAGAAAATCAAATTCAGATCCTTCAAATGAAAAATAAACTTATACATCCAATCATTTAAAATCCTCTACATTTCATTCCTGTACTGGTTCTTCAATCTTGGGTACCTCGCCAGCATGTTTCTTGGTTCATTAGATGAAATAGTGGGTTACCCATGGAAAGTTAATGCACAAAACTTATGCAAAAAAAGACTGACCAAATCCCTTGGTATGATTTAACAGAACTGATTCCTGATTACCGAGTAGAGATCATAGACACTTGTCACTCTGCCGATATTGTCTCACCATAACTGCGGCTTATCTTAGCCATAGCTTCAATAGATTTTTTACTGCTATCATCTTTCCTCCAGGGGTTTCACCCTGAGGATTTTCAAGTAAGTAGTGTAGAGGTACTCACTACTAATTCCACTTTTAACAATTTATATCTTTAGTTTCCAATAATTGGCTGTGTCCACTTGTCTCGCTTGTCCATACCTGCATCAGCCATGCCTTGCTCTCGGATGGCTTTTCTTCCAAGTTCTCTTTTTTAAAAAAAAAAATCGTTAAAAGTTGTTTTCATCCCTCCACAGGTGGAGCCTTCTAACATTACATCTTCAGGTTTAATTAACCTGGGTTACACTATCCCTAGATAGAGTGGATATGAAGAGGATGTTTTCTGTAGTAGAAGTCTAGGACCAGAGGGCACAGCTTCAGAATAGAAGGGTGACCCTTTAGAACAGAGATGAAGAGGTTTTTTTTATCCAGTGGGTAAGGAATCAGTAGAATAATTGCCACAAACAACTGCGGAGGCCAAGTCACTGAGTATATTTAACCCTTACATACTGTTCGGGTCAAATTTGATCCATTTTGATATTTGACCGCAGTAAAAACACCCTGAATGCCATATTTTAGCTGAAATTTGATGACTTTTCCTAAAGTGACCCAAAATGTGCAAAACTGAAAATATTTTGAAAATTTTATACTTTCGTACAGGTGCTACAAATTTTTGTACATTGAGGCTGTTCCGGGTCAAATTTGATTCATATCTATTGAATTGGATTTTAGATCTCTGAAAGATTAATTAAGGATTAATCACCCATTTATTAATGTCAGATAGGCTATTTATTCTAAAATAATAGATTCTAAATAGATCCGTGGTTCAAAATTTGGTATAGACACTTGTTATGAGGGGATTCTTGGGCCGGGTCAAAATTGACCCATATCATACTGTAAAGGTATAGAATATGAACAGGGTTGCCTGGGTTAAAGTAGTTTGATAGCTTCAAGAAATCCCTAAGAGATTCAATGTTCCTCCATAAGTCAGCTCCACATTTATCTTTCTGAGACCTTCCATTGGTCAGGATCGTCCATGGATATTGTGGCCTCGCTGTCTAGGTGATATACACGCCAGTATGAAAGCCTGAGCAGTATAATATGGAGAACAATCTGTTACCTCTGCAGTAACTTCCACTCTCACTCTCTTTTCTCTGATGAATCCAAAGGAACAGCAGAGACCGATACAGTTTGGCATCAACGTAGGACTGCCTTAGGGACTCCAGCTCTGTATTTTTCCTCACGGTTTACTTCCGAAGCCTTCCCCAAGAGTGGGTATAGCTGCAAAGCAGTGGTGGCTTAGGATTTCCTTCTCCAAGATGTGCTGCCAACCATGTCTGATGAGCCCCATGTACCTGTGGCGACTGGTTTTAAGGTGGCAATAACCTACCTTTGCCCTTGCTCCTTGCATTAGAAACGTTCCACTGGCTCTGTATGTAAGCCATATTTGAAAGCCCGAAGTTGGACTTGGTTGTCAGAGGCTATTTAAGGCACATGAGATTTTCCTTGCACAGGTAATGTAACAATTATAAACTTAAGAGATTCTGTTGAGGCTGAAGTTCCAAAATAGCACACACAAAATGCTGGCGCAACTCTGCAGGTCAGGCAGCATCCGTGGAAATGAATAAACAGTTGATGCTTTGGATTGATATCCTTCTTCAGGAAGGGAGAAGATGGCAGAATAAAAAGATAAGTGGAGGGCAAGGAGGATAGCTGGAAGGTGAGAGGTGAAGCCAGGTGGGTGGGAAAGGTAGAGAGCAAGAGAGGAAGGCATGTGATAGGAGAGGAGAGTGGACCATAAGAGAAGGGGCACGCGGAGGAGGTGACAGACTGATGAGAAGAGGTAAAAGGCCAGAGTAGTATGTAAAAGAAGAGGGCAGGGAGGGGACAATATTTTTTTATGGGAAGAAATTGATATTCATGCCATCATTATATTATAATTTATAATAATGCAACAATTGTTTTCCTGTGACAATTTGTATTGCAGCATCAGATCTAACCTGATTTTTAAGCTTATAACAAACAATGCTTTCTGCTGATGTACTTTGAGAGGCTGTTAAGATGCACTTTCATCCCCAAGATGAACTGATTATTAAAGCTGATGTAAGTTTTGAAAATTCAAAAATTCTTAAAAATTGTAATACTTTTAATCTTTTCAATTGTAATTTAGTTATTTAAATTCAATAAAAAACTTAAATACAACAAATGGAAAATTCTCTTTCATGCCAGACCCCTAAATTTCCTGGCTGTTAACTGTGTAAATGCTAATTTTTCTACATGAAAAAGCTGGCATTTATTCAGAAACACATGTTGAGAACCTCTTTTCAAACAGAGGTTTGTCATATATCTGTCTGTGCCACATTGCAGTTTGACTCTGAACCTGCACAGAATGAGAACTGTCTTAAAAAATAGACACAAGTCCTAACAATCTGAAATAGAAGCATAAAAAGCCAAAAATACAATAGATTGAAGAGCATAGCAGAATTTTCAATCAGCCTTGTTTCTCAGAAAGAAATGAAGCACAGTTCTTTGCACAGCTTTTCGTGCTGCCACAACACAGTGCTCTTTTTTTCCCATTTATTACTGATTGCTTGAAATAACCTAGATTTTAAATAAGAAACTGATTTTGAATCTTCGATACAAGTGCCAGTAAATCATTCTCCACATTATGGTATTGATTTTGGAATCCATAGCTTACTGCCAATGTAGTTAACAACTAGATTACCAATCTATGCAGAATGATCTGTAGTAATTCTGACTGCTAGAAATTTTGAGGTGACTGTAAGACACATAATGTGGGCAATGCACAGTGAGACAATTAATGATTTTTTAACAGGGAGCACCCTGCAAATATTCTAGAAGCCCAAGATGTTGGAATTTATCGTGCATCATTGAAATGATCAAATATTTCAACAAGAAAGCAATTAATAGCTTAAAAGAGAGCAGAGAAAATTTATGAGGATGTTGCCAGGACTTGAGGGCATGAGCTATTGGGAAAGGTGAATAGGTTATGACTTTACTTGTCATTCAATTTGTATTTATATTTCTACTTTAACTCACATTAGTAAGGAAGATCAGAATAACAATTTGTGTTGGCCATGTCATATCAGAGCACACACAAGTTGTACCGCACATGCAGTCAATGACCACTTCTTTTAGCTACGCCTGTAGACTTGCCCATTAATGCAAATATCTAATCACCCAATCATGTAACAGCCATTCAATGCATAAAAGCATGCAGACATGGTCAAGATATTCAGTTGTCGTTCAGCTCAAACATTAGAATGTGGATGAGATGTGGTCCAACTGGCTTTAACCGTGACATGATTGTTGGTGCCAGGCAGGGTAATTTGAGGTTCTCAGAAACTGCTGATTTTCAGTGAGCAACAGTTCTGTGGGCAAAAACACTTTATTAATGGTGCACCTCAAGGAGGACATTTTCGATGTTTTGAAACACAAGGAAACATTGTCAACAACAACAGCAGAAAAGGTATTAACAAGATTGAAAGCATACAGAGAAAACTTACAAAGATGTTGCTGGGACTTGAGGACTTGAGTTAGAGGGAAAAGTTGAATAGGTTAGGGGAATAAGGGGAGATTTGATAGAGGTATTTATTATTATGTATTGCATAGATAGTATAAATACATGCAGACTTTATTCCCTCAGTGTACGTTGAGACCAGAACTAGAGTGAAAGGTGAAATAGTTAAGGGGAATCTGAGGGGAAACTTACTTACTCAGAGGGTGGTGTGAGTGTGGAAGGAACTG
Organism: Hemitrygon akajei; assembly: GCF_048418815.1. Lineage (NCBI taxonomy): Eukaryota > Metazoa > Chordata > Chondrichthyes > Myliobatiformes > Dasyatidae > Hemitrygon > Hemitrygon akajei. Next base: position 33,533,285 of record NC_133138.1, on the reverse strand, counting down.
ACAGCAGAAGTAGTAGATACAAGTTCAATTGTACCATTTAAGAGAAGTTTGGATATGTACATGAATTTGAAAAGAATGGAGGACCATGGTCTAGGTGCAGATAGATAAGACAAGGCCGAAGCCTAAAGTGGCACGGATTAGATGGGGAAAAGTCATTTTTCTGTTCTGCAGTGCTATTTGACTATAACAGATCTATATGGTGTTGGATAAACTAGGAAGGGGAATAAAAGGTAGGTCCAGCTCAAATAATTGGTGATGATGGGTGTGGTTAGGAACATTAAATAGGAATGGGGGAACCAAGTTGTGAAGGAGTGGATCAGGACATTATTGGTTGATTCTCAGATGAGAGAGGGAATAATGACCAGAAAGCATCCAGATTATAGGATGACGTCAGACATGACGAGATTCAACTATAGTTGGTGGAATTGGGAAGCTCTAAAATTTTAACTTGAAGTTTTAACTTGAATTGGGTTCATTTGAAGTGTGTTTGCGGCATCATGGCCCATAATCTTAGTTGGATTTTAAAAAAAAATCCCCTTTGAATGGCAGTAAAAAAGAGAACAAGATACTGTCTCCAGTGACTTCAATTCTGACCTCCAGTTCTGGAGTTCACACAGTATCCCTGCAAAAATGTGGGATTAACCCCCACTGCACTCTGTACTCTGATTTCCTTCCCATATCCCAAAGATTTAGTTTATTACCCACTGTAAACTATCCCAGTGTGCAGGTTAGTGGTAGAGCCTATAAAACCTAGGAGAAGAATTAGGCCATTTAGCCAGCAAGTCTGCTCTGCCATTCTATCCTGGCTGATTTATTATCCCTCTCATTCCCATTTTCTTACCTTCTCACCAGAACCTTTGATGCCCTGGTTAATCAAGAAGCTATCAACCTCCACCTTAAGTATACCCAATGACCTGGCCTCCACTGCTGTCTGTGACAAAGAATGCCACAGATTCACCACGCTCAGGCTAAAGAAATTTTTCCTCATCTCAGTTCTGACTAGACATCCCTCAAGTCTGAGGCTGTGCCTTTGGTCCTAGACTCCCCCACAATAGGAAATATCCTCTCCACATCCACTCTATCCAGACCATCCAATATTTGATAGGTTGTAATGAGATCCCTCCTCATTCTTCTAAACTCCAGCAAGTACAGACCAAGAGCCATCAAGTGCTCTTCATACGTATGTTTGGGAATAGATGATGGGAATGTATAGAGAATAAACTGGTATCAATTTAAATGAGTATTTGACAGTCAGTAGAGACCTAATCAACCAAAGAGATACTTTCCATCCTTCAAGAGTCTGTATGATTGCTGGAATATAGCCTATAAATGATTTTTAGTAGTTAATAATCTTACAAGTGTATTTATACCCTACTTAACATTCACAAAACTGTTGATCTCCTGGGATATTCACACACAATAATCTCTAGAGTTTACAGAAAATGTTGTGAAAAATAAAAAAAAACTTCCAGTGAGCAGCAGTTTTGTGGGTGGAAATGCCTTGGTAATAAGAGAGGTCAGAGGAGGATGACCAGACTGGTTCAAGCTGACAGGAAGACGACAGTAACTCAACCATTCGTTGAAACAGTGGTGTGCAGAAGAGCATTTTTCAATGCACCACATGCCTATGCTTAAAGTGGATAGGTTACAGCAGCAGATGATCATGGACATATACTCAGTGGCCATTTTGTTATATATGATAGGTACCTAATAAAAAGTGGTCTCTGAGTGTATACTGTTTCTCTGTGAGATTCATGCAAGCAAGGGATCTCATAGCTCTGCAGTGTTTCCGATGATAAATTAATCTGAAGCTGAACGTTGAGGCAGACTATCCTCCTCCTACCGGTAACATTTCAGTGTTCTGGAGAGAGTCGGGTGAACGAAGAGCATCCAGCTACATTAGAAATTTAGCAATGAGTTTCATGTTGACTCTTAACTGATGTATGATGTCAGGTTGTCTTGAGCTAAGAAATTCATGCAGGTATGATATAGCATGTTGAATATGAAAATAATAGTATATCCAGCTGGAAAGCAGCAACCATCATCAAGGACCCTACCATGCTCTCTTCCCACTGGAGCCATTGGGAAGGAGATACAAAAGCCTCAGGACCCAGACCACCAGCTTCAGGGAAACATATTATCTCTTAATCATCAAGCATTTGAACCTGAGGGGATAAGTTCACATAACTTTACTTACCACAAAACTGAGCTGTTTTCACAACCCATGTACTCACTTTCAAGTACCCTTCATCTCATGTTCTTGATATTTATTGCTTATTTATTTATTTGTTTTTTTTGTCTTAGCACAGTTTGTTATCTTGTGGCACATTGGCTGTTTGTCGGTCTTGTGTGTGGTCTTCTTGCTTCTATTGTGTTTTTTTGTACTTACTGTGAATGCCTGCAATAAAATGAATCTCAGTGTTCTATGTTGTGACATATATGTCCTTAGATAATAAATTTATTTAGAATTTTGAACCTAATATTGTGGAGTTAGTGAAGTTTTGTTTATTGAGATCCAGATGGCCACAATTTCTCAGAATATGTACTCAGAATGTGAAAAAGATTAATTACTATTTTCACCACGTCTTATTCCATTATTCTTCATTTATCTCAATTCTTCCATGCTTCTCCACATCTGCAGAATGACATGAGTGTACATGTACATAGTCCAGGTCTCTTCAGCCTCCTCAGAATGTAGAGACGTTGGTGAGCTTTCTTGATTGTGGAGGATGTGTTCTAGGACCATGACAGATAGTACAAAATATGCCCTCCCAAGAGTTTGAAACTGCTTGCAGTTTCCACTGTTGTGTCACTGATGTAAAAAGGGTTGTGAGATGTTTGAAGAACTCAGTAGGTCAGGCAGCATCGCTGGAAGAAATCCATTATACCTCAAAGATGCAGCCTGACCTACTGAGTTCCTCCAGCATTTTGTGTGTTGCTCCAGGTTCCAGCATCCTCAATAGTATATGTATCCTTGGAGGCAATCAGTTGTTGATTTTCAGAGTGATAGTATTGGCCTTGGTATATATTCTTGTAGGATATCGGGGCAAGGACAGCGAATGGGATTGACAGGCTTGTTACAGAAGGAACAAGCATAGATTCAATAGGCTGAATACCTTCCCTCTGAGTTACAAGTATTCTCTGTGATTATAATCCAGAAGTAAGGGAAAGATACTTATTAATACGAGAGGAATTGAGAACAAGCTTTCATATATTCTGCTCCACAACTGCATGTTATATTCTATGATCAAAGACCCCACCATCCAGGCCATGTTTTCTTCTTGCTACAGTAATCAGGGAGCAGGTACTTGGGTCTTAGGTCCAACACACCACTAAGTTCAGGAACAGTTATTACCTTTCAAGCATCAGTCTCCTGAAGCAGAGTGAATAACTTCACTCACTGCCAACACTGAACTGATCCCATAGCCAATGGACTGACTTTCAAGGACCCTACAACTCAGATCCGCAATACTATTTAATTATTATTTTTATTATTTTTGTGTGCTTGCGCAATTTGTCTTCTTTTGCACATTGTCAATTTTTGTGTGTTGTTTTTCATTGATTCTGTTGTATTTCTTTATTCTACTGTGAACATCTGCAAGAAAATGTATCTCAGGGTAGTATATGGCAACATATGTAATTCGATAAACTTAGAATTTTGAATTATCTGTATGTGGATTTTAATTATGTAACATGAGCAAGTAACCTTATTTAAGATTCTGCCACTTCGACAACATTGTTAGATCACCTTGACAAAAGAATTCAAAATCGTCATTTACGTTTTCTCAAGAATATTATAGAAGAAAATTGAATACTCAGCCAGGAAAAAAGGACTGCAAAAATTACACATGGAAGAATCAAACATAATGAAAGATAGTTTGTTGAAGCATAGTCTGTTCCTAGAGAGATTTTCCTCTGACCCATCTAATTATATCCAATTAGATTTAGGAAACCATGTTCCCAGGAGACACTTAAAAAGACCGATGGATTAAACCTTACTGGAACTGAAAGGTCAGTGTTTTAGTAGGGGATGGGTGATTGGGCTGAGCTTTTGTTAGGAACGTTTTTATTTCCATGAACAACAGAAAACATCAATTGTAGCTGACAGCAAAGAATATGACAGTTTCCCAAAAGGATTGCTCATAACTGCCAGAACCTTGAGGGATAAAATAAGCTCTTTTTAAGCTTCAGTTATTATTGTTCTAATGACACAGACATCGTTTGACTCTGCACACTTTCACCCATGAGCCCCTGGTTCCTGTGGAGGGTTAATAGGGATAAGCTGGAGTTAGTCATTGACAGAATACAATTTACCCAGTCGTAGGGGAATGATACCGGCTGGTGCCTGGAAGAGTAGGTCAGTGGAAATGTACAATGCAACTAACGTTGAAGGCTGATTGGAAGAAATTGCTTTAATTATCAGAAAGGAAATGGTATAATTCATTCCCTGATGGCAATACGTACTGTTTAAAAGCAACTTCCAGATTTGAAGCTGTGTTTCCGTTCAGCCAGGCAAGAGAAACCTGATCCTAAATTTTTATTTGAGTTCCACGAGTGAATAAAGATGGGAGTGCACTTGTACAGGATTTTGCTCTGAGGCACTGAGTTTTAAAGCAAGGAATCAGAATCAGGTTTAATATCACTGACATATGTTGTGAAATTTGTTGTTTTTGTGGCAACAGTGTAGTGCAATACATACAGCAGGAAATATAAATTACAAAAAGAAAGATACTTTATTTATTTGGAGCTACTGCACGGAACAGGCCATTCCGGCCTAATGAGTTGCACCACTCAGCAAATTTAACCCTGGACTTATTACAGGACAATATACAATGACCAATTAACCAACTAACCAGTACACCTTTGGACTGTGGGAGGAAACCAGAGCACCCAGAGGAAACCCATACACTAACGGGAAGGGTGTGAAAACTCCTTACAGCATCGCAATTGAACTCTAAACTCTAAGCTAACAGTCACATTACTGTGACACCCCCAAACTGTATCTATGTAAAAAATAAATATATACTATATATATATATATGTATATATATATATATATATATATTTTTTTTTATCATAAAGTATAGGAGAAGAATTAGGCCATTCAGTCCATTGAGTCTGCTCTGCCATTCCATCATGGCTGATTTATTATCCCATCAATCCCAACCTCCTTCTCCCTGAAACCCTTGACATCCTGCCTAATCAAGAGACTATCAACATCCACTTTGAATATACTTAATGACTTGGTTTTGTTACAAACCCTGTGGGTATCTCGTGACTGTCACATGACCATGATGTAATTGAGTCTCTGCTGAGCATGATGTAATGGTCTTGTAATGGTGGAGTGATGTAATTTTCCCGCCAGTGAGTGGTCATGTGATGGCCTGTTTCAACAGGTATAAAAGGGGAAAGCTTTGCTGTGACACAGGTCAGTTTGTGGCTTAATTCTTCAGTGACTCTGTTGTGCTGCGTATTCATTCCATGACGCAGTTTTGTTTTAAAGTGGAATTTTACTTTCTATTCTAATTTGTGCCAGCAGATTTTAAAACCACTGCCAGTTTTGATTCTTACATTTTCAGTCCAGCTGGAGAGTGAAGTACGGAAAACCCGAAGGATCGAGGAAAGTTAGTGTTGTTGGCAGTAAAACAGGTTTGACCTTATTTAATCTTCGTTCAAGGAATTAGTAACCTGCTATAAGAGCAGAAAGTGCTGGAGCAGGGTTATTTGCCAAGGAAAGGTCAGTGCCTTTAAGCCGTTTTTATTTCCTTCATCGTAAATCCTTTGGGAATGGCATATTTCAGCTGGGATCGACAGTAATGTCACGTCGTCAAGGATTTTGTTACTTCAGGAAAGTCTCTCCTAAATGACTGTTTAAATCATTTGGACTTTTGCATTTATCGCTTTAAGAACTGTTCGAGTTGCCGTGTAGCAGTTAACTTCTGGTTAAGTTAGTCGTTTGTTTACATTTCATTTTTTATTGAGCAGTGTTTAATAAATGTTTTATTTGTTTATAAAAAATGGTCTCAATTCTATATTCATTGTTACCATATCATAACAGTTTTACTATCTTCTGTGGTGATGAATTTCACAGATTAATTACCCTCTGGCTAAAGAAGTTTCTCCTCATCTAAGTGGATGTCCCTCAGTTCTGAGGCTGTGTCCTTTGGTGCTAGACTCACTATAGGAAACATACTCCCCAAGTCCACCCTATCCAGAACTTTCAATATTCGATAATTTCAATCAGATCTCCCCTCAGTCTTCTAAACACTAGCATGTATAGGCCCAGAATCATCAAACGTGCCTTTCATATGTTAACCCTTTCCTACCCAGAATAATTCCAGTTAATCTCCTCTGGACCCTCACCAAATTCAGCATATCTTTTCTTAGATACGGAGCCTGAAACTGTTTGCAATATTCCAAGTGTGGTCTAAAAGCAAGCAGAGTTGAAAAGGTGACAGTTATTTCTTCAGCGGTTTGAACATGGCACGACTGCGCAAGCGTGTAGATGTTGGCTAGTGAGAACAACAGGAAGAATGTAAAAGGAAGGCAGATTTACAGAGTGGGCATCGGAGGAGCAGGCAATGGAGTAGTGGGAGACAGAATAGGAAGGCTATGGCATAATGGGGCTTAGGTAATAAGGGGTCGAGGCCAGGGAGGTTATCCATTTAAAGTAAAGACAGAAAGTATGTGTGCGAGGCCAGTGTTCTGTGCTTGGTGTCAGATGTGGGAGGTCCTGGAGGCTCCCGGCCTCCCGGATGACCACATCTGCACCAGATGTGTCAAGCTGCAGCTCCTTAGAGACCACATTAGGGAACTGGAGCTGCAACTCCATAACCTTCGTCTGGTCAGGGAGTGTGAGGAGGTGACAGAGAGGAGCTATAGGCAGGTAGTCACCTTGGGACCAAAGGAGACAGAGAAGTGGGTAACAGTCAGGAGAGGGATGGGCAAGAAGCAGGTACTAGAGAGTACCCCCGTGGCTGTCCCCCTTAACAATAAGTATTCCTGCTTGAGCACGGTTGGGGGGGAATGGCCTACCTGGGGGAAGCAACAATGGTCGTGCCTCTGGCACAGAGTCTGGCCCTGTGACTCAGAAGGGTAGAGAAAGGAAGAGGATGGCAGCAGTGATAGGGGCCTCTATAGTTAGGGGATCAGATAAGGAATTCTGTGGATGCAGGAAAGAAACGCAGATGGTAGTTTGCCTCCCAGGTGCCAGGATCCAGGATGTTTCTGATCGCATCCACGATATCTTGAAGTGGGAAGGAGAACAGCCAGAGGCTGTGGTACATATTGGTACCAACAACATAGGTAGGAAAAGGGAGGAGGTCCTGAAAAAAGACTACAGGGAGTTAGGAAGGAAGTTGAGAAGCAGGATCTCAAAGGTAGTAATCTTGGGTTTACTGCCTGTGCCACATGACAGTGAGTATAGGAATAAAATGAGGTGGAGGATAAATGTGTGCTGAGGGATTGGAGCAGGGGGAAGGGATTCAAATTTCTGGATCATTGGGACCTCTTCTGGGGCAGGTGTGACCTGTACAAAAAAGATGGGTTGCACTTGAATCCTCGGGGGACCAATATCCTGGCAGGAAGATTTGCTAATGCTATTGGGGAGAGTTTAAACTAGAATTGCTGGAGGGGAGCGGGGTGGGAACCGAACTGAAGTGGCGGAGGAAAGGGAGGTTACCCACAAATAGAGAAAGCTTTGTGACAGTGCAAAAGGGAGGATAGGCAGGTGATAGAGAAGGGACACACTCAGTCTAATGTTTTGAGATGTGTCTGTTTTAATGCGAGGAGTATCATGAATAAAATGGATGAGCTTAGAGTGTGGATCAGCACTTGGAGCTATGATGTTGTGGCCATTACAGAGGCTTGGATGATGCAGGGGCAGGAATGGCTACTTCAAGTGCCAGGTTTTAGATGCTTCAGAAATGTTAGTGAGGGAGGCAAAAAAGGTAGGGGCGTGGCACTGTTGATCAGAGATAGTGTCACGGCTGCAGAAAAGGAGGAAGTCATGGAGGGGTTGTCTACGGAATCTCTGTGGGTGGAAGTTAGGAATAGGAAGGGGTCAATAACTCTATTGGGTGTTTTTTATAGACCTCCCAATAGTAACAGGGACATCGAGGAGTAGATAGGGAGACAGATTCTGGAAAGGAGTAATAATAACAGTGTTGTTGTGGTGGGAGATTTTAATTTCCCAAATATTGATTGGCATCTCCCTGGAGTGGGGTTTAGATGGGGTGTAGTTTTTTAGGTGTGTTCAGGAAGGTTTCTTGACACAATATGTAGATAAGTCTACAAGAGGTGAGGCTGTACTTGATCTGGTATTGGGAAATGAACCTGGTCAGGTGTCAGGTCTCAGTGGGAAATAATTTTGGAGATAGTCATCAGAATTCTATCTCCTTTACCGTAGCATTGGAGAGAAATAGGAAAAGACAAGCTAGGGAAATGTTTAATTGGAGCAAGTGGAAATATGAGGCTATCAAGCAGGAACTTGGAAGCATAAATTGGAAACAGATGTTCTCAGGGAAATGTACGAAAGAAATGTGGCAAATGTTCAGGGGATACTTGTGTTGGGTTCTGTGTAGGTACGTTCCAGTGAGACATGGAATGGACGGTAGGGTAAAAGATCCATGGTGTACAAAGGCTATTGTAAATCTGGTCAAGAAGAAAAGAAAAGCTTACAAAAGGTTAAAAAAAACGAGGTAATGTTAGGAATCTAGAAGATTATCAGGCAAGCAGGAAGGAGCTTAAGAATGAAATTAGGAGATCCAGAAGAGGACATGAGAAGTCATTAGCAGACAGGATTAAGGAAAACCCCAAGGCATTCTACAAATATGTGAAGAACAAGAGGCTAAGATGCGAAAGAATAGGACCAATCAAGTGTGACAGTGGACAAGTGTGTATGGAACAGGAGAAGATAGCGGAGGTACTTAATGAATACTTTGCTTCAGTATTCACTGCAGAAAAGGACCTTAGCGATTGTAGGGATGACTTGAAGTGGACTGAAAAGCTTGAGAATGTAGATATTAAGGAAGAGGATGTGCTGGAGCTTTTGGAAGCATCAAGTTGGAAAAGTCACTGGGACCAGATGGTATATACCCTAGGCTACTGTGGGAAGCGAAGGAGGAGATTGCTGAGCCTCGGACAATGATCTTTGCATCATCAATGAGGATGGGAGAGGTTCTGGAGGAGGGTTGTTGATGTTGTTCCCTTATTCAAGAAAGAGGGCTAGGATAGCCCAGGAAATTATAGACCAGTGAGTCGTACTTCAGTGGCTGGTAAGTTGATGGAGAAGATCCTGAAAGGCAGGATTTATGAAGATTTGGAGAGACATAATATGGTTAGGAGTACTCATAATGGCTTTGTCAAAGGCAGGTCATGCCTTATGAACCTGATTGAATTTCTTGAGGATGTGACTGAACACATTGATTAAGGTAGAGCAGTAGATATAGTGTGTATGGATTTTAGTAAGGCATTTGATAAGGCACCCCATGCAAGGCTTATTGAGAAAGTAAGGAGGCATGGGATCCAAGGGGACATTTGTGGATTCACAACTGGCTTGCCCACAGAAGTCAAAGTATGGTTGTAGACAGGTCATATTCTTCATGGAAGCCAGTGATCAGTGGTGTGCCTCAGGGATCTGTTCTGGGATCCCTAACTGATGTGATTTTTATAAATGACCTGGATGAGGAAGTGGAGGGATGGGTTAGTAAATTTGCTGGTGACACAAAGGTTAGGGGTGCTGTGGATAGTGTGGAGAGCTGTCAGAGGTTATAACGGGACATTGATAGAATGCAAAACTGGGCTGAGAAGTGGCAGATGAAGCTCAACTCAGTTAAGTGTGAGGTGGTTCTTTTTGGTAGGTCAAATATGAAGGCAGAATATAGCATTAATGGTAAGACTTTTGGCAGTGTGGAGGATCAGAGTCCATAGGACACTCAAAACTGCTTCGCAGGTTGACTCTGTGGTTAAGAAGGCTGCCGGTGGCAGTGGTGGAGGCGGAAATGATAGCGTCTTTTAAGAGACTCCTGGATGGGTACGGAGCTGAGAAAAACAGAGGTCTATGGGTAAAGCCTGGGTCGTTCTATGGTAGGGACATGTTCAGCACAGCTTTGTTCGCTGAAGGGCCTGTATTGGGCTATAGGTTTTGTATGTTTCTAGGATCCATGCCTTATAAAGCCTCAGCATTACATTTTTGCTTTTATATTGAAGTCCTCTCAAAATGAATGCTAATATTGTGTTTGCCATCCTTTACACAGACTCAGCCTGCAAATTAAACTTTAAAGTATCTTGCACAAAGAGACCCAAGTGTCTTTGCAAATCTGATGTTTGAATTTAGAAAATAGACTATGCCTTTATTCCTTTAGCAAAGTTCATAACTATAGACTTCCTTACCCAATATTCCACCTGCCACTTCATTGTCCATTCTGCTTATCATTCTGCAGACTCCTTGCTTCCTCGACACTACCTGCCCCTCCACTCATCTTTGTATCATCTGCAAATATGGCCACAAAGCCTCTTCATTGAAATTTAACATGAAAAGAAGCTGTCCTAAGACCAACCCTTGCAGAACACCCTGCAGTGACCACTAATCACTGACAGCCAGCTAGTTAAGGCCCCCTTTATTCCCACACTTTCCCTTCTGGCAGTCAGCCAGTATTCTATACACTAGTAGCTTTCCCGTAATACCATGGGCTCTTATCTTGTTAACTAGCCTCTTGTGTGGCACCTTGTCAAAGGCCTTCTGAAAATACAAGTAGACAACATCCGCTGATACTTTATTGTCTACCCTGCCTGTTATTTCTCAAAGAATTTTAACAGATTTTTCAGGGTTGATTTCTCCTTAAGAAAACCATGCTGACTTTGGCCTATTTTATCATGTGCCTCCAAATACCCTGAAAGCTCATCCTTAATAACCGACTCCAACACCTTCCCAATAGCTGAAATCAGGCATGTAATTTCCTTTCTTCTGCCTCCTTCCCTTCTTAGAGAGTGGAGTGATATTTGCTATTTTCTAGTTGGAAATCATTCCAGAATCTAGTCATTCTTGAAAAATATTTACTAATGCCCCCACAATCTCTTCAGCTACCTCCTTCAGAAACCTGGAGTGTAGTCCATCTGGTCTATGTGACTTATCTACCTTCAGACCTTACGGCTTCCTAAGCATCTTCTTCTGAGTAATAGCAACTGCAGTCTCATCTGCCCCCCCTGGCACTTTCAAATTTCTGGCATTCTGCTTGTGTCTTCCACAGTAAAGATTGACACAAAATATTTATTAAGTTTATCCGTTATTTCTTTGGCCTATATTACTACCTTTCTAGCGTTACTTTCCAGCTGTTTTATATTTCACTCTTGCTTTTCTTTTAGTCTTTATATATCTGAAAAAACTTTTGGTATCCTCTTTTATATTATTGGCTAACTTATCTTAATATTTCATCTTTTCCCTCCTTTTGAAAAGATTCCGAATCTTCTATTTCTGATTAATTTTTTCTATATTATGTTCTCTCTCTTATCTTTTTTATACTGTCTTTGACTTCCCTTGTCAGCCACTGTTGCCTCATCCTCCTTTTAGAATACTTCTTCATCTTTGTGATGTATTTACCCTGCTTCTTCAGAATTGCCCCAGAAGCTCAGTCATTGCTCTTCTGCCATCAGCCTTGTGTGTCCCTTTCCAATCAACTTTGGCCTGCCCCTCTTTCATGCCTCTGTAATTCCCTTTACTCCACTGTAATAGTGATAAATCAAACTTTAGCTTCTCCTTCTCACTATGTATGGTGAATTCTATCATATTGTGATCACAGTCTCCTTGGTGTTTCTTTACCTTAATCTCCTTAATCAAATCAGTTTCATTACACAGTACCTAATCCAGAATTGTCTTTCACCTTGTGGATTCAATCACAAATTGCTCTAAAAAGGCACCTCGTAGGTATTCTACAAATTCCCTCTCTTGGGATCCAACACAAACCGGATTTTCCCAGTCTCCCAACATGTTGAAATATCAGCTTCACTTCCATAGCATTGTCCTTTTCACATGGCTTTTGTATCTCCCATTATAATTTGTAGCCCACATCCTAGCTACTGTTTGGAGGCCTGTATATAATTACGATCAGTGTCATTTTACCCTTACAGTTTCTTAACTCTGTCCACAAGTATTTCAAATCTTTGGATGCTGCCTTATCCCTTTCCAAGGATTTAATTTAGTTTTTTACTCCCTCTGTCTACCTGCCTGCCTTTTTGATACAATGTGTATCTATGGATGTTAATTTCCCAACTATGTGATCTTTCAGCCATGACTCAGTGGTGCTCACAAAGTCATACCTGCCAAAATCTAATTGTGCTACGATCATTTACCTTATTCTGTATAACTGTGTGAATTCAAATATAACACTTGAGTCCTGTATTCATTACCCTTCTTGATTTTGCCCGTATGCTATGCATCAGCTCATTTCACTAGCTGCAATTTGGCCTGTCATCTGCCTGTCTTTCTTCACAGTCACATGGACACAGGGCATCTGTTTGTATACCAATTGCACCTCCTCAGCTTTATCACTCAGTTTCCCACATCCCTGACAAATTAGTTTAAGCCCTCTCCAGCAACTCGAGCAAAACTGCCCATAATGATATTGCTCCACCTTGGGTTCAGGTGTAATCTGTCCTTTTTATACAGGTCATATTTTCCCCAGAAAATATCCCAATAATTCAGAAATCTGAAACCCTATCTTGTGCACCAATTCCTCAGCCAAGCATTCATCCACCAAATTATCCTATTCTTACCCTCCCTGTCATGTGGAACAGGCAGCAATGTAGAGATTACTACCCTGGATGTCCAGCTTTTCAACATCCTACTTTCAAAGTTTCAAAGCAAGTTTATTATCAAAGTACATATATGTCACGATATGTAGCCTTGTGATTCATTGCCTTGTGGGCATACTCAATAAATCCATAGAATAGTAACCATAACAAAATAAATAAGTACTGCAAAAAGAGAGCAAATATAGTGAGGTAGTATTCATATATTGGTTCACTGTCCATTCAGAGATATGAAGGTGTGGGGGAAGAAGACATTCCTAAAACATTGAGTGTATGTAGTCAGTCTGCTGCACTTCCTTGTTACCATCAAGGAGGAGGAACAGGAGCCTGAAGACACACACTCAATGTCTCAGGAATTGAAACTTCCCACCTCATGATGAAAACAGTCGGCTGTGCCCAAAGGGCCGAAACAACAAGATTCATGAAATTGGAGGATTATTTTGCACTGGAATTATCTTCCACACAGTGTCCTAGACTAGCTGCAGGAGATAGGCTCACGGAGCATGGCCTTATTAAAACAGTATCACCAAATAGGCTTTGTATCTGAATCCAGAGCCACAATATCATGTTGAATCACAAATTGTTTTGAAATAATGAAGAGCTGCAGCCATTAGCAGCAAGTCCACAGAACACAATAGGTTAACAGGGGAGCTGATAGAGGCATTAAAAATCATGCTAATTCTGGAAGGTGCAGAGAGGAGAGAGACAGAGAGTAATGAGGGAGAGAGAAAAGGGAGAAGGGAATAGAGAAAAGAGGGATAGATAGATTGATTGATAAAGGCTCAAAGGTAGTTTATTATCAAAGTATACAGCTTTGAAATTCTTCTTCAGATAGCCATGAAACCAAGATAAAAAAAGAATAGCAGCACAATTATCAACCTCCAAATCCCTCCTCCCTGCACAAAAATGATCAAAAATGGAACAGGCACGTTGACCCCAAATCCCCCTCCCCACACACAAAAAAAAAACAAGAAAGATCAGGTGAAAAACAAAGGACATAAAAAAATTCTAAGACAGAAAGAAGTCTACAGTCCAAATCCATATCCAAAACGTAGAATACCTGGGTACCCAGTGACAGGCCTTTGCCTCTTCATGACAGAGCAATCCACCAGCGATAAGAATAGATAGATAAATAGATGGAGAGAGAGAAATAAAAAGAGAGAAAGAGACAGAGAAAAGAGAGTGTGGGGGGAGAGGGAGAGAGAAAGAGAGGGAGGGAGATAAAAAGAGAAGTGAAAAAGAGAGTTCTAAGGGACAAAGGATCAAAAACAGCAGAACAGAGAATGAAAATGACTTGTAAAATAAGGAAAAGGGATATGGGGATATCATTGCTTATATAACAAGCAAATAAATTCAAGACTGCATTACATGGGAGAGTGGTGAAGTCAGAATGAATAATGCTGTTTATAAGCGAGCTAGATAAACGATTGATAGGGGGATAAACAGTAGGACAAACTGAGAGATGGAAGAGTGGGACAAGCTGGATTGCACTTCCAGAGTGTGGCACAGATTTAATTAACCAAATGGGTCTTTTCCTTTTAGTTGTCTTTCTGCTACATGACGATTTTGCAATATTGGATTCTAAGTCATATTAGTTCATTGCCATATACTGTACACCAGGGCACAATGAAATTCCTTGCTCATAGGAAGCTCACAGTGTAAAGAATAAACAGTATATGGTAATAATAAATACAACAACAAGTAGAACAATAAGCACAAAACAACAAAATGGTACGCAGATTGGCTATCAATCTGAAGTAATGCAATATGAAACATTCATATAACAGTAACAGAATAAAGAAGAGAGGTTGACTCTGGAATCCAAGAACACGACAGCACCATCAGGAAGGAAATACGGAAGAGGTGATTGGTCCAGGAGTTTGTCGGCAGTGGGGAAGAAACTGAACTGACATTAGTCTGGACATCTGGGCTTTAACTTTCCTGAGTCTTCTCCCAAAAGGTAGAACAGAGAAAAGGGAATGGCCAGGGTGATCACTTTTTAAAATTGTTTTTGTGTTTTACTAAAGTTTAAAAGCTTGGTAGCCATAGGAGTTATCAAGCTTGGAGCTGAGTCTTATCACACTGCATGCTGGGTAAAACTGCCATGATGCCTACAAGCAATTCAGCTGGCTAAACTCCTTCCTGAACTTTAAACCTTCAGAGCTGTACTAATGAGACAAAGGTGCAAATAACACTACCTCATTTATTTAATGATTAATTTTTTTGAGATATATTGCTGAATAGGCCCTACCCGCTCTTTGAACCATGTGGCCTAGCAACCCCTAATTTAACCATAGAATAAATATGGGACAATTCAGAATGACCAATTAACCTATCAATTGGTATATAGAACATAGAACATAGAATAGTACAGCACAGTACAGGCCCTTCGGCCCACAATGTTGCGCCGATCCTTAAACCCTGCCTCCCATATATCCCCCCACCTTAAATTCCAACATATACCTGTCTAGTAGTCTCTTAAATTTCACTAGTGTATCTGCCTCCACCACAGACTCAGGCAGTGCATTCCACACACCAACCACACTCTGAGTAAAAAATTTCCTCTAATATCCTCTTTGAACTTCCCACCCCTTACCTTAAAGCCAAGTCCTCTTATATTGAGCAGTGGTGCCCTGGGGAAGAGGCGCTGACTGTCCACTCTATCTATTCCTCTTAATATCTTGCATACCATTATCATGTCTCCTCTCATCCTCCTTCTCTCCAAAGACTAAAGCCCTAGTTCTCTTAATCTCTGATCATAATGCATACTCTCTAAACCAGGCAGCATCCTGGTAAATCTCCTCTGTACCCTTTCCAATGCTTCCACATCATTCCTATAGTGTGGCAACCAGAACTGGACACAGTACTCCAAGTGTGGCCTAACCAGAGTTTTATAGAGCTGCACGAAGGGTCTCGGCCCAAAACTTCGACAGTGCTTCTCCTTATAGATGCTGCCTGGCCTGCTGTGTTCCACCAGCATTGTGTGTGTTGTTTGAATTTCCAGCATCTGCAGATTTCCTCGTGTTTGCTTTTATAGAGCTGCATCATTACCTCACAACTCTTAAACTCTATCCCTCGACTTATGAAAGCTAACACCCCATAAGCTTTCATAACTACCCTATCTGCCTTTGAGGCAACTTTCAGGGATCTGTGAACATGTACCCCCCAGATCTCTCTTCTCCTCCACACTACCAAATATCCTGCCATTTACTTTGTAAATCTTTGGACTGTGGGAGGAAACCGGAGCACCAAAGGAAATCCATATGGTCACAAGGAGAACATACACCTTCCTTACAGGCAGTGGCAGGAATTGAACTCAGTTCGCTGGTACTGTAAAGCGTTGTGCTAACCACCATGCCACCTTAACGTAGAATGTATTTAATGTAGAAATGAACACAATCATGATGAATTTTAGTCATATAGCATGGGAGTAAGCCCTTTGGTCTAATTAGACCAAGATTCCCAACTTCCCATTTGCCCACATTTGGTCCATGTCTCTAATCCTCTCCTCTCTGTGTACCTGTCATAATCATAGAAGTAGGTGTATTATCACTGAAATATGTCATAAATTGTATTGCATTGTCGCAGTAGTATAGTGCAAGACATTTAAGTTGCTATAAGTTCCAAGGAATAAATAATGAAAAATGGAATGGCAAGGTAGTGTTCATGGGCTTAAGGGCCATTCAAAAATTTAATGGTGGTGTGGATGAAGCTGTTTGTAAAACATTGACAGTGGGTCTTCAGACTCCTGTCTCTCCTCCCTGATGATAGTAATGAGTTGAGGGCCTGTCCCAGGTCGTGAGGGTCTGTAAAGATGGAAGCCACCTTCTTGACTCACTGCCTTTTAAAGACCATTTTCAATGGTGGGGAGGATTGTGCCCGCGTTGGAGCTGGATGAGTCCACAACCCTCTGCATCCACTTTCGGTCCTGTACACCGGAGCCATTCATATCAGGCTGTGATGCCACCAGTCAGAATGCTCTCCATTGTCCATCTGTAGAAATTTCCTGGAGTAGTTGAGAGGTGAAAACTCTAAGGGGAACATGAGGGGAAACTTCTTTACTCAGATGGTCATGAAAGTGTGGAATGAGCTGCCAGGGCGAGTGGTGCATGTGAGTTTGATTTCAACGTTTAATAGAAGTTTGGATAGGTACATAGATGGTAGGGGTCTGGTCCTGGTGCAGGTTGATGGGAGCAGACAGTTTAAATGGTTCAGCATGGACTAGATAGGCTGAATGGCCTGTTTCTGTGCTGTACTTTTCTATGACTCTATGGCTCTATTTGGTGGCATACAAAATCTCCTCAAACTGCTAATGAGATGCAGCCACTGCCGTGTGTTCCAAGTGCCTTTTCAATGTAGTTAATGCACATGCTTCAATGACTAAGAAACAGCAAATGATGCAGAAAATCAGAAATCAACATGTAGGGTGTACAAATACTCAGAAGGTCAGGGAACATCTTTAGAGAGGGAGAAAAATAAGATTAATATCCCTGATCAACATATCTTCATCAGAAGCTGATAAATTCATTCCTGTTTTTGGTGAACTACATATACCTGTCTGGACACGCCCCCCCCCCCCCCCCGCTGACTGCTCCTGTGGCTCCTCCCACTGACCCGTGTATAAAGGCGATTGGAGGCACTGCTACTCCCTCAGTCTCCAGGATGTTGTGTGATGGTCTCTTGCTGCTGACTGCTAGTTATTGATGGTGCATCAATTTTATTAGCTGCAATTTTAAAACATGGAAAGTATTTTACATCTGGAAAAATTGGACATTGATCCTCAAGCCCCAGAAGCAGCAATTGCCTTTGAACTCTGGCTTGCATGCTTCCAATCGTACTTGGAAGAGATTCCCGTGACTGAGCCTGCTATCTTGCACAAAATCCTCCTCTCCAGAGTCAGTCCGAAGGTATACTCCCTTATCAGGGACCTGCCGACCTACCAAGGGGCACTGGACGCCCTCAAAAGACTGTACCTGCGGCCGGTGAATACCGTCTACGTGAGACATCGCTTAGCGACGCGGCGGCAGTGGGCCAGAGAGTCAAGCGCTGAGTTTGTCCGGGCCCTACAGACACTCGTGCGGGCCTGCAACTGCAGGGGACTGACGGCGGAACAGCATGCGGAGCTCCTGGTACGAGATGCCTTCGTTAAGGGGATCAGGTCAGTGTACGTGCGCCAGTGGCTGCTGGAAAACGCCGACCTTATGCTGGAGGCTGTTCTGCACAACGCTGACGCTGTCCAGCCGTGCGATCTCCCGCCGGCCCCGTGGACACCGCAGACCCCGCCACCCAGCCAATCGACCTCAGCTGCTGCCACTCACAAGTCCGTGAACTCCCCGCAACCCTCCGGCGAAGTGACCACAGCTGCTGCCAGTCGCAAGTCCGCGCAGTGCTACTTTTGCAGACTCAAAAAGCACCCCCGAAAACGCTGCCTGGCCCGAGAAGCTACCTGCTCCAGCTGCGGAAAGAAGGGCCATTTTGCCAAGGTCTGTACGTGTAAACCACGAGCGGGGTCGAGCAGCACTGCTTGCGAGGCATGGGGGTTGCCATCTTGGTCGTTGCCATCTTGCCTGCCTGCCTCGTGCGAGGCATGGGGCCGGCCATCTTGGTCGTCGCCATCTTGCCTGCCCGCCTCTTGCGAGGCATGGGGGCGGCCATCTTTGATGGCGCCACCTCGCCCCACCTCCAACCCACGGGTGTTTACCGGGCACCAAGACGGCGATTCAGCTCTGGCCTCCGTAACCCTCAACCAAAGCACCTCACACCAGCTTGCAAGGTCAATGATGGATATCCTGGTGGAGGGGCACAGGACTAGATGCCTGTTTGACACGGGCAGCACTGAGAGTTTTATTCACCCGGACACAGTGCAACGCTACGGACTCGTGACACAGCCGGTAAGCCAGAGGGTCACCATGGCTTCTGGGTCGCATTCCACAGACATCCGGGGGGGTTGTGTAGAGACATTGGTGGTGCAGGGCACAGAATATCGGGACTTTGTGCTACTGGTCATGCCTCAACTGTGTGCGCCTGTGCTATTGGGGCTGGACTTCCAGAGCCACCTCGAAAGTGTGACTATGGCATATGACGGGCCTCTCCCACCACTCACTGTCAGGAATCCTCAGTTTTGTGGGACTTCATCATATACCCCGCTACTGACCACGCACACACACCAACCAACACATCCCACCCAGCACCATGCCGACAGCTGCGCTACTGACACCACTTGCAGCCTCTCCACCCTCAAGATCCCTCCCCCACTGCTGTTTACCAACCTGACCCCCGACTGTAAACCTGTGGCAACTAAAAGCAGGAGGTACAGCGCGGGGGACAAGGCCTTCATTAAGTCGGAGGTGCAGCGGCTGCTCAGGGAGGGGATCATTTAGCCAAGCACAAGTCCTTGGAGGGCCCAGGTGGTTGTTGTTCGGACTGGGCAGAAAAAATAGGATGGTCGTGGACTATAGCCAGACCATCAATAGGTTCATGCAGCTTGACGCGTACCCCCTACCCCGTATCGCGGATATGGTCAACCAGATAGCTCAGTACAAGGTGTACTTGACCATAGATCTGAAATCCGCTTACCACCAGCTCCCCATCCGCCCAGAGGACCGCCCCTACACCGCCCTCGAGGCGGGCGGCAGGCTCTATCACTTCCTGTGCGTCCCCTTTGGTGTCACGAATGGTGTCTCTGTCTTCCAGAGGGAAATGGACCGGATGGTGGACCAGTGCCAACTGAAGGCCACATTTTCATATCTGGATAACTTCACCATCTGCGGTCACGACTGGCCAGATCACAACACCAACCTCCAATGATTTTTCCAAGTGGCCAAAGCTCTGAACCTTACCTATAACAGGGACAAGTGTGTGTTCGGAACCACCCGACTCACTATCCTTGGGTATGTCGTGGAGAGCGGGGTCATTGGCCCTGATCCCGACCGTACACGCCCCCTGTTAGAACTCCCTCTTCCCACCACCCTCAGAACCCTCAGATGGTGCCTGGGCTTCTTTTCCTATTACGCCCAATGGGTCCCTCATTACGCAGACAAGGCCCGCCCCCTGGTCAAGTCCATCACATTTCCCCTCTCAGCCGAGGCCCGCGCGGCCTTCAGCCGCATTAAAGGGGACATTGCCAAAGCAACGATGCATGTGGTGGATGAGACCATTCCCTTCCAAGTAGAGAGTGACGCCTCCGACTTCGCGCTGGCTGCTACCTTCAATCAGGCAGGCAGGCCAGTAGCATTCTTCTCTCGTACCCTTCAAGGCCCTGAAATTCGGCACTCCGCGGTGGAGAAAGAAGCCCAGGCCATAGTGGAAGCTATTAGGCACTGGAGGCACTATCTCGCTGGCAAAAGGTTCACCTTGCTGACCGACCAGCGCTCAGTTGCGTTCATGTTCAGCAACCAACAGCGGGGCAAAATCAAAAATGATAAAATTTTGCGGTGGAGAATAGAACTCTCCACCTACAACTATGATATCCTGTACCGGCCTGGAAGGCTCAATGAGCCCCCTGATGTTTTATCCTGGGGAGCGTGTGCTAGTGCACAGCTCGACCAGCTATACGCCCTCCATGCACATCTTTGCCACCCGGGGTCACCCGATTTTACCATTTCGTGAAAGCCCGGAACCTACCTTACTCCCTTGAGGACATCAGGACGATGACCAGGGACTGCCAAGTCTGCGTTGAGTGCAAACCGCACTTCTACCATCCTGAAAAGGCGCAACTTATCAAGGCCACCCGCCCCTTTGAGTGACTGAGTGTTGACTTTAAGGGCCCCCTTCCCTCCACCGACTGCAATGTCTACTTTCTCAACATTATCAACAAGTACTCGCGGTTCCCCTTTGCCATCCCCTGCCCCGACACCACTGCCACGTCCGTCATAAAAGCCCTGCGCCAGCTCTTCACTCTGTTTGGATATCCCTGCTATATCCACAGTGATAGAGGGTCCTCCTTTATGAGTGACGAGTTGCGCCAGTACCTGTTGGCTAGGGGCATTGCTACTAATAGGACCACGAGCTATAATCCCCGGGGTAATGGACAGGTGGAGAGGGAGAATGCCACAGTGTGGAAGGCCACACTTTTAGCCCTTAAGTCAAAGGGATTGCCGATCTCTCGCTGGCAGGAGGTCCTCCCCGAGGCACTCCACTCCATCCGCTCCCTGTTATGTATGTCCACCAATGCCACCCCTCATGAGCGCCTCTTTTTTTTTCCCAGGAAGTCTGCCACTGGGACCACCCTACCAGCTTGGCTGACGTCCCCAGGGCCAGTGCTGCTCCAGAAACATGCGAGAAGCAATAAATACTCCCCGCTGGTCGAGAGGGTTCACCTACTACATGCGAACCCCCAGTATGCCTACGTGGTCTTACCTGATGGGCGGGAGGACATGGTCTCCATCCGCGACTTGGCGCCCGCAGGAGCAGCAGACCACTACCCTGAACACTCCACAGTAACTATGAACCCAGTACCCGAGGTGACACCGCGCACACCGAGCCCTACACAGACTCCTCACGACTCTCCCATACCGGGCGCCTCGCACACGCATGAGGGATCGCTGACGCCTAATGGGCTGACCCCTCCAGTCAGGCCAGAACCAGCACAACCACCGTCTCTGGTACAATCACCACCGGCACCAGTGCAATCGCCGCCAGTGCTACGTAGATCGCAGCGACAGATTCGACCACCTGATAGACTTAACCTGTAAATATACTTGTAAGGAACTTCGCCCCATGGGGACACTCTTTTAAAACAAAGGTGGGGTGAATGTGGTAAATTACATATACCTGTCTGGACACGCCCCCCCCCCCCCCCCACTGACTGCTCCTGTGGCTCCTCCCACAGACCCCGGTATAATGGCGATTGGAGGCACTGCTCCTCCCTCAGTCTCCAGGATGTTGTGTGATGGTCTCTTGCTGCTGACTGCTCTCTTCCAGCTAATAAAAGCCTATCTCGCCTCACGTCTCCGAGAGTTATTGATGGTGCATCACTGTTTTTCTCTCATATACATTGCGAAACCTGATGAAAGTCTCCAGCATTTTAGGTTTTTATTTTAAAATACCAAGTGGTAAAGATGGTTTACATAAAATATTTAGAATAGTGGAAAATATATAGGTCTTTTATCACCATGACTTATATTGGTCTCAATACTTTAATGCGGTAAAATCATTCTTCACATTTCGAAGTTCACAGTTCAATGTAAATTTATTATCAAAGTGCATACTCTATGTATCACTATACACAACTTTGATATTCATTTTCTTCACACATATTCAATAAATCAATAACTATAATAACAATGAAAGACCACACTAACAGAGCGGACAACCAGTGTGCAAAATACAACAAACTGTGCAGATGCAAAAGAAAGTAAAATAATAATGAATAAATATGTGAGCAATAAATATTGAGAACATGAGATGAAAGAGTCCTTGAAAGTGACTCCATAGGTTGTCGGAACAATTCAGTGATGAGACAAGTAAAGCTGAGTGAAGTCATCCCCTTTGGTTCAAGAGCCTGATGTTGAGGGGTAATAACTGTTACTGAACCTGGTGGTCTGAGTCTGAGGGTCCTGTACCTTCTTCCTGATGGTAACAGCAAGACGAGAACATGACCTGAGTGGTGGGGGTCCATGCTGATGAATGTTGCTTTCCTGCGACAATGCTCCATCTAGATGTGCTCAATGATAGGGAGGGCTTTACCGTGATAGACTGGCCTTATCCACAACTTTTTAAAGGATTTTCCATTCAAGGGCATTGGTGTTTCCACAGCAGGCTGTGATGCAGCCAGTCAAAATACTCTTCACCACCCATCTATAGAGATTTGTCAAAATATTAAATGTCATACCGAATCTTCGCAAACTCCTAGTGAAGTAGAAGTGCTGCCATATTTTCTACATAGTTGTGCATACGTGCTGGGACCAGGACGGTTCCTCTGTAATGATGACACTGAGGAATTTAAAGCAGCAGATGTTCTCCACCTCTTATCTGCTGAAGAGGACTGGCTCATGGACCTCCAGTGTCCTCCTCCAAAAGTCAATGATCAGCTGCTTGGTCTTGCTGACATTGAGTAAAAGGTTATTGTGGCATCACTCAGCCAGATTTTCAATCTCCCTCTTATATGCTGATATGTCACTGCCTTTGATATGGCCTACTACTGTGGTACCATCAGCAAACTTAAATATGACATTGGAGCTGTGCTTAGCCACAGAATCATAAGTGTAAAGCGAGTAGAGCAGAGGGCTAGGCATACATCCTTGTGGTGTGCCTGTGCTGACGGTGAATGTGGAGGAGATGTTGTTGCCAATCAAAACTGACCGAGGTCTGCAAGCAAAGAAATCAAGGATCCAATACACAAGGAGATATTAAGGCCAAGGTCTTAAAGCTTATTAATTAGTCTTGAGGGGATGCTACTTCTGAATAGCAAGTTTTAGTCAATAAGGAGAATCCTGATGTATGCATCTTTGCAGTCCCGATGTTCCAGAATGAAGACTGCTGTGGACCTATTGTGTTGGTAGGCAAACTGGAGTGGATCCAAGTAACTTCTCAGGCAGGAATTGACATGATTCATCACCAACCTCTCAAAGCACTTCATCACTGTAGATGTAAGTGCTACTGAACAATACCATGTTCTTCTTCCAGTTCTTCCAGTATGTTCTTCCAGCATAAGAGAAGCCTATTTGAAGCAGGTGGGTACCTCAGACTGTCGAAGTGAGGTGTTATAGATCTCAGTGAACACTCCAGCCAGTGGATCAGCACAGGACTTTAGTAATTGGACAGGTATCCGATCTGGGCTGGATGCTTTTCGTGGGTTCACTCTCCTGAAGGACGCTCTCATCTTGACCTTAGAAACTGAAATCACAGAATCATCAGGGCCCGTCAGAGTTCGTGATGGTTCGTCCACGTTTTGATGATTGAAGTGATCATAGAACACGTTGACCTCATCTGAAATCAAAGCTCCGTTGTCACCTATGTTGCTTGATTTCATTTTGTAAGAGGTGATAGTATTCAAGCCCTGTCACAGCTGTCGAGCATCCTTCATTGATTCAAATTTAGTCGGGAATTACCACTTTGCCCGTGAGACAGCTTTCTGAAGATCGTATCTGGACCTCTTGGTTATCAGATTTAAATGTCTCTGATCTGGTCCTCAGCAGTTTGCAGATCTCATGATTCCCTCACCCGCATCTCCTCCATTTCCCGCACTTCGGCCCTCACCCCATCCTCCCGTCACCACAACAGGGACCGTGTTCCCTTTGTCCTCACCTACCACCCCCACCAGCCTCCTGATTCAACATATTATCCTCCGCAACTTCCGCCACCTTCAACAGGACCCCACCACTAAGCACATCTTTCCCTCTCTACCCCTCTCTGCTTTTCGCAGGGATCGTTCCCTCCGTGACTGCCTGGTCCACATGTCCCTCCCCACAGATCTTCCACCTGGTACTTATCCCTGCAAGCGTAAGTGCTACACCTGTCCCTACACCTCCTCTCTTACCACCATTCAGGGCCCCAAACAGTATTTCCAGGTGAGACAACACTTCACTTGTGAGTCTGTTGGGGTAATCTATTGCATCCGGTGCGGCCTCCTCTACATTGGCGAGACCCAATGCAGATTGGGGGACCGCTTCATCGAGCACCTCTGCTCTGTCCGCCACAACAGACAGGATCTCCCGGTTGCCACTCACTTCAACTCTGCTTCACATTCCCATTTGGACATGTCCATACATGGCCTCTTCTACTGCCATGATGAGGCCAAACTCAGGTTGGAGGAGTAACACCTCATATACCGTCTGGGTAGTCTCCAGCCAGATGGTATGAACATCGAATTCTCCAACTTCCGGTAATTCCCTTCCTCTCCCTTCCACCATCCCACTTTCACTCTGCCTCCTCTTCTAGCTGCCTATCACCTCTCTCATGATCCTGCCTTCTGCTACCCATTGTGCTTTCCCTTTCATTCCTTCTTCACCTCTCCAGCCTATCCCCTCCCTGCTTCCCCTCCCCCACCCCTTAATCTTTTCTCTGATTGGTTTTTCACCTGGCACCTTCCACCCTCTCCCCACCTTCTTTATAGGGCCCCTGCCCCCTCCTTCCTCAGTCCTGACAAAGAGTCTCGGCTCAAAATGTTGACTGTTCGTTTCAACAGATGCTGCCTGACCTGATGAGTTCATCCAGCTTGTTTGTACATGTTGATTTGACCACAGCATCTGCAGTATACTTTGTGTTTGCAGATCTCATGGTTCATGCAGGGCTTCTGGTTGGGAAAGACTTTGAAAGATTTCTTTACATTTAAGTATTTGTACAGTATATTATACCATAAATTCACTTTCAAATAGTAGAGAGTGTGTAAGTTTTTGGACAGCTGTCCTATCAAAATTGCATGCAAGATTGTTTGTCAAATGTTATTTCCAGTCCTCAAGTAGAAAGGAGAATGAAATAATTGTTACTCCAGGTCTGATGCTGCAGAAAGAAAACAAATAAGATAAAGAAGATAATAATAATAAAAACAACACAATAAATATAAATGCATAAGATAACTTAGGTACATAGATTGATTGTATGTCCATAAAGTGATTCTAGGCACAGGAGTGTCTGTACATAAGTTGACGGATAAGGAAATGATAGAATAGCGGTGGTGGGTGGTGGGGTGGGGTGGGTTAGTAGATGGAGGTGTTGATCAGCCTCACTGCCTGGGGAAAGTAACTGGTGATCCTGGTGTGGATGCTGTGTAGCCTCCTCCCTGATGGGAGTGGAACAAACAGTCCATGATCGGGGTGGTTGAGATCCTTTATGATGTTACTGGCCCTTTCCTGGCACCTTTCTATGTAATGCCCTTGATGGCTGGTAGGTTGGTGCTGGTGATGAGTTGGACAGCTTTAAGTACCTGTTGTAAAGCCTTCCTCTCCATGGAAGTATAGTTTCCCAACAATGTAGTGATGCAGTTGTTCAGATCGTCTCTATTATGTAGAATGATGTGAGTGTAGGTGTCCATGGTCCACCCTGAGGAAATCTGTTCAAGAGGTTGTCTTCAGCCTTCTCAGAAAGTAGAGGTGTTGTTGAGCTTTCCTGAGTGTGTAGAATGTGTTCTTGGACCATGAGAGGTCGTGGGAAATGTGCACTAAATCAGAAGTCTTCTCCTGTACTGTACACAGGATAAGAATGATCAGAAAGCCATGCCAAAATTGTATAATGAAAAGTACCATATTGATGCATATCCAAAGCATCTCCACCACAATAGAGCAATACCAACTCTGATGGATAAGTCATGTCATCCAAATACTTAAACAGATTCTTTAGTTCTAGTCAAAGGAAGGTCAGCGAGCCCCTGGTGGGCAGAAATGCTTCAAAGATAACATCAAAATACTGGTCCCAAAAGATACACCTGGAGGAAATCTGTTCAAGAGAAAGCTTTGTGATATGAAATCAGCCCAAAGACCCAACAACAAGCCACAACCACCACTGACTCTTGCCCACACTGCACCAGAATATGTGAATCCTGGATCAGCTTCCACAGCCACCTGTGGACCCACCAAGAGACATCCTTTGAGGAGAACCCGTACTTGCCTCAAGTGATCTCACTATTACTACCCACTGCTTCTCCAAATCCATGGTAAGTGACACAGGACTGTTAATATGTTTAGCCGAATGGGTTTGTAGCTTGCAGAGAGGATGGAATCAAACTGCAAGGTTAATGTCAGGAAAGCATCAATGTCTGTCTTCACTTCCACTGTGTTTCTGATGGGTATGTGTGAGAGAATGTATTTCAAGGAACAGCGGAGGAAGGTATTTGATGAGACTGCCCTGAGAGGCAGCATTGGATTGATGGGCTAAATTATTTTTCCTGTATCCCGCCTGTGAAATAAGAGGAAAAAAATAAAGAAGTGATATAACTTATGAAGTGATACGACTTTGCAGCTCAGTTAAGTAATCATTCTTTGTCTGATTTTAATTAAGAAGGCTCTCGATTTAATCTCAGTGCTTTGCATGGGATCCACCAGGAATTCCTGTGGTGAAATACTAGAGCAGGAGCCTTTGATGAAAATTTTTCCTTCTCCACTTGTGAACGTGCCTGAGCCATTTGCTAGAATATAAAATAAGGTATAAACATGAGAAAGTCTGCAGATGCTAGAAATCTAGAGCAACACACACAAAATGCTGGAGGAACTCCGTAGGTCAGGCAGCAACTATGTAAATGAATAGATGGTCAAGGTTTTGGTCCAAGACCTTACATCATGAATGAGAAGGAAGGGGGAAGATGCAAGAATAAAAAGGTACGAGGAGTGGAAGGAGGCTAGCTAGAGGTGATAGGTGAAGCCAGTTGGGTGGAAATAGTCAAGGGCTGCAGAAGAAGGAATCTGGTAAGAGAGGAGAGTAGACTATAGGAGCAAGGGAAGGAGAAAGGGACTCTGGGGAGAGTAATAAGCAGGGAAGAAGAGGTAAAAGCCCAGAATGGAGAATGGGGGAAGGAGGGAGAGAGTTCGTTTACTGGGAGGAGAAATTGATATTCATGCCATCAGTTTGTAGGTTACCCAGATGGAATATAAAGTGAGTGGGGGGGGGGGGGGGGGGGCTCATCTTGGCATAAAAGGACACCTTGGACCAACACATCAGAATGGGAATGGGAACCAGAATTAAAATGTTTGCCCACCAGGAAATCCTCCCTGTGGCAGATGGAGCAGAGGTGTTTGAGATGTGATCTGCCAATTCATGAATATAGGTTCATGAATCTCACCAATGTAGAGGGGGCCACATGGGGAGCACCGTTCAGCTCATGCTGTTGTGCTGACCTTTTCAATTACTCTAGGGTCAATGAAAATGAAGATTTGGAAGAGGCAATAATTGAAAGTATTGTATGAAGTCTGTCCGTTACCTGCATTCAGTGCCTGCGATGATTTTGTTTCATTTGCAGTCAATTAAAAGAACATGGCAGTGTCTACTGGATGAGTTCCTCTGTTGATAGTTATTAGGAACTAATACATAGCTTTATTTTACTGTAGTAGTAATGGTAGTGTTCTAATTTGTATTGTGTCTCATTTAAATATATGATTTGTTAGACTCAGTTAAACAACTAGTTGCCTTTTTGATACTTTTAACTATTTCCATGAAACTTTGGCTAATTGGGACGACTGTCTCACTGGGCAAAAATATACTCTTCCCAATGTGTCCCAATTAAACTGAAACCCACTATATATATTCTTCTTATTGTAATTTATTGTATTTTCTATATGTTGCCCTGTGCTGCTCCTGCAAAACAACAGAGTTCATGACATACGTCAGTTATTATACCTGATTTTGATTCTGATTCGAACAACCTACACATTTTGGAAATGTAGGGGTGGGGGAGGAGAAATTGGAGTTTTCAACTCATGACGTCACAGGAAGAATCCGGAAGTTTCATACAGGAAAGTGCAGCAATTAGGATGGAACTTGGGTGGCAGGAACTCTGAGGCAAAAGCTCTACTGGAGTCAATTCTGGCCAAACGTCTGAAATTTAAGGTATTAACTACATTTTCTCTCCACAGATGCTGCCTGATCCATTAAGAGTTTCCAAATGTTCTGTACTTATTTCTACAGTATTTTTCAGCTTTCTCAAGCTGAAGCATTGTGCTGTCTGGTCACCTACACTAGGATTCTAGTTATAAGGAGAGGTTGGATAGGTTAGATTTGCTTTGCTTGGAGCAAAGTATGCTAAGGGGAAACCTGATTAGAGTCTGAGAGCCAAAAACAGGGTAGATAGTCAAAATCTTTCTCCCACAGTAAGGGAATCAAAAGCAAGAGGGCTTAGGTTTAAGATGAGGAGTTTTAAAGGTGATCTGAGGGATAAATATTTTACACAGAGTGGTTTTAGCAATAAATATCCATTTTACTTGTTCATTAAAGGCATATCCCCCTTGTTAGCTAGAGTTTGGCCTGATTTTACAGAACATTGCAGCCCCTCTCACTAGCTGCTTGTTAGCTGATGATGCCATGTCACCGATAATGTTTAGATCTGGCGCTCGGAAACCACGCGGTCTCTTTTTTGCTCTCCAGGTCGCCACGATCTAGGGGTGGAAACATTAAACAGTGAAGTTGTGCTGCAGTAACGAGGGTTCGGCGGCGTTCTTCAGATAAGTGTTTGCCACTTTGTGTAGGTTTAGTGTCTGTCTTCTCCTGCTACTTCAGGCTCACACTTTTAGACAAGTATTTGTAACTTGAAGGATTTCTCCTGTAAGTAAATATTTATCATACTTACCAATGGTGAATTGGTGCCCCTGCTCACCAGATCTGTGAAACGGATTTCACACAACAGTAACTGATATCTGGGACACAGATTCAGAGAGGATAATGGAATCAGATTCAATTACTGTACTACAAAAGGAGCCATTCAGACAAGCACTGACAGTACAGA
This sequence comes from Hemitrygon akajei, assembly GCF_048418815.1. Taxonomy (NCBI): domain Eukaryota; kingdom Metazoa; phylum Chordata; class Chondrichthyes; order Myliobatiformes; family Dasyatidae; genus Hemitrygon; species Hemitrygon akajei. The sequence goes on along the minus strand of NC_133138.1, from coordinate 33,504,109 downwards.
ACCAAACATCTTGGGCACACATATATAGCTGGGGTGCCCAAGGCTTTTGCTCTACACTGTATTTGCCAACTCGGAGTGGAGAGTGAGTCTGTAAATCTGGCGGGAGAAAAGGTTTTTGGGAATGGCGAGTATGGAGCACTGCGGGAGGGGTGTGGCACAGATGGCAGAGAAGTACTGGGGTGACAGAGTGAAGTGGCACGGGGCAGACACACCCATCTCTGAGATACCAGTAAGGTTGTTTCAATCCAAACAATTGGTCTATTGATCATTACAGACTATTTCTCTGGTGCTTTCTGCTCCCTTCCCACTCCTTTTCCCCTTTCCCAATCAGGATTCTCCTCTCCCTGTCCCCTTCCCACACTTAGTCCTCACTAAAGACCCATATGAGAATCACGTTTATTATTACTCACATATAGTGCCTATAAAAATTATTCCCCCCCTCCCGAGAAGTTTTCATGTTATATTGTTTTACAGCTTTGAAAAACAGTGGAGTTGATTTGACTTTTTTGACTCTAATCAATTGAAAAAGACTGCTGTGTCAAAGTGAAAACATATCTCTATGAAGTGATCTAAATTAATCACTAATATAAAACACAAAACAATTGGTTGCATATGTATTCACTTGGCCCCCACCTTTAATATGACACACCAAATCATCACTGGTGCAGCCAATTGGTTTTAGAAGTCACAGAATTAGTTAAATATAATAGACAATAGACAATAGGTGCAGAAGTAGGCCATTCGGCCCTTCTAGCCAGCACTGCCATTCACTGTGATCATGGCTGATCATACACAATCAGTACCCCGTTCCTGCCCTCTCCCCATATCCCTTGACCCCGCTATCTATAAGAGCTCTATCTAACTCTCTTGAATGCATCCAGAGACTTGGCCTCCACTACCTTCTGGGGCAGAGCATTCCACATATCCACCACTCTCTGGATGAAAAAGTTTTTCCGCATCTCAGTTCTAAATGGCCTACCCCTTATTCTTAAACTGTGGCCTCTAGTTCTGGACTCACCAATCAGCGGGAACATGCTTCCTGCCTCCAGCGTGTCCAATCCCTTAATAATCTTATATGTCTCAATCAGATCCCCTCTCATCCTTCTAAATTCCAGTGTATACAAGCCCAGTCGCTCCAATCTTTCAACATATGACAGTCCTGCCATTCCGGGAATTAACCTTGTGAACCTACGCTGCACTCCCTCAATAACAAGAATGTCCTTCCTCAAATTTGGAGACCAAAACTGCACACAATACTCCAGGTGGGGTCTCACCAGGGCCCTGTACAGCTGCAGAAGGACCTCTTTACTCCTATACTCAATTCCTCTTGTTATAAAGGCCAGCATGCCATTAGCTTTCTTCACTGCCTGCTGTACCTGCATGCTTGCTTTCATTGACTGATGTACAAGAACACCTAGATCTCGTTGTACTTCCCCTTTTCCTAACTTGACTCCATTTAGATAGTAATCTGCCTTCCTGTTCTTGCCACCAAAGTGGATAACCTCACATTTATCCACATTAAACTGCATCTGCCATACATTTGCCCACTCACCCAGCCTGTCCAAATCACCCTGCATTCTCATAACATCTTCTTGACATTTCACACTGCCACCCAGCTTTGTGTCATCAGCAAATTTGCTAATGTTACTTTTAATCCCTTCATTTAAATCATTAATGTATATTGTAAACAGCTGCGGTCCCAGCACCGAACCTTGTGGTACCCCACTGGTCACAGCCTGCCATTCCGAAAGGGACCCGTTAATCGCTACTCTTTGTTTCCTGTCAGCCAGCCAATTTTCAATCCATGTCAGTACTCTGCCCCCAATACCATGTGCCCTAATTTTGCCCACTAATCTCCTATGTGGGACTTTATCAAAAGCTTTCTGGAAGTCCAGGTACACTACATCCACTGGCTCTTCCTTGTCCATTTTCATAGTTACATCCTCAAAAAACTCCAGAAGATTAGTCAAGCATGATTTTCCCTTCATAAATCCATGCTGACTCAGACTGATCCTTCTACTGCTATCCAAATGTGTTGTAATTTCATCCTTTATAATTGACTCCAGCATCTTTCCCACCACTGACGTCAGGCTAACCGGCCTATAATTCCGTTTTCTCTCTCCCTCCTTTCTTGAAAAGTAGGACAACATTAGCCACCCTCCAATCAGCAGGAACTGTTCCTGAATCTATAGAACATTGGAAAATGATTACCAATGCGTCCATGATTTCTAGAGCCACCTCTTTAAGTACCCTGGGATGCAGACCATCAGGTCCCGGGGACTTATCAGCCTTCAGACTCAACAGTCTATCCAACACCGTTTCTTGCCTAATATAAATTTCCTTCAGTTCATCCTTTACCCTAGTTCCTTTGACCACTATTACATCTGGGAGATTGTTTGTGTCTTCCCTAGTGAAGACAGATCCAAAGTACTTGTTCAACTCACCTGCCATTTCCTTGTTTCCCATAATAAATTCACCCTTTTCTGTCTTCAATGGTCCAATTTTGGTCTTAACTATTTTTTTGCTATTCGCATACCTAAAGAAGCGTTTACTATCCTCATTTATATTCTTGGCTAGTTTAAATGAAGATCACTGTGTGCAGTCAAGGTGTTTCAATTGATTGTATTAAAAATGCACCTGTATCTGAAAGGTCCAACTACTGATGAGAATCAGTATCCAGCAAAAACCAGACCATGAAGACAAAAGAACTCTCCAAGCAACTCTGTGAAAAGGCTATTGAAAAGCACAAGTCTGGAGATGAATACAAGAAAATCTCCAAGTCACTGAATATCTCTTGGAGTACAGTTAAGTCAACCATCAAGAAATGGAGAGAATATTGCTCAACTGTAAATCTGCCTAGAGCAGGCCATCCTCTAAAACTGAGTGACTGGACCAGAATGGGACAAGTGAGGGAGGCCACCAAGAGACCTATGACAACTCTGGACCAGTGACAAGCTTCAGTGGCCTAGATGGGAGAGACCATACATACAGCAACTGTTGCCTGGGTGCTTTACCAGTGGCAGCTTTATGGGAGAGTGGCAAAGTGAAAGCCACTGTTGAAAAAAACTCACATGAAATCTTGGCTAGAGTTTGCCAGAAGGCATGTGGGAGACTCTGAGGTCAGTTGGGAGAGGAGTCTATGATCCGATGAAACCAAAATTGAGCTTTTTGGCCATCAGACTAAGTGCTATATTTGGCGTAAGCCGAACACTGAACATCATCAAAAACACACCGTCTTTACCACGAAGCATGATGGTGGCTGATTCATGCTGTGAGGGTGTTTCACTGCAGCAGGCCCTGGAAAGCTTGATGAGGTTAAATGAATGCAGCAAAATACAGAGAAATCCTGGAGGAAAACCAGATGCAGTCTCCAAGAGAATGGCAACTTGGGAGAAGATTTGTTTTCCAGCAAGATAATGACCCAAAGCTACACAGGAATGGCTTAAAAATGACAGAGTTAATGTCCTGGAATGGCCAAGTCAGAGTGCAGAACTCAGTACTACTGAGAATTTGTGGCTGGACTCGAAAAGTGCTGTTCACACATGATCCCCATGCAATCTGACAGAGCTTGAGTAGTTTTGTAATGACGAATGGGAAAAATTGCAGTGCCCAGGTATGCCAGGCTGATAGAGACTTATCCACACAGACTCAAGTCTATAATTGCTGCCACGGGCGCATCTTTTATAGGCACTGTATGCCATTTTTTTTGGTGGCAGTGGTACAGTGCAATGCATAAAATGACTATACTGCTGTGTACCCGAGCACATATACGTATATGCATGCCTAAGACTTTTGCACAGTATGGTAGATGGGAAAGGGACAACTGGAAACAGACAAACTGCAGGCAAATGGCATTTGTGTAGATGGGCAAAGCGTTTGTCACAGAAAAGATGGGTCAAAAGAACTATTTCTCTGCTCTCTCACTTGATGACTACAAAAAAAAGGAGAGAAGCTGCTAGAATGTATGGACAGTTTTGTCACAACAGGAGATGTTTTATCTGGAGGGATGTAAATGTTTTGGATAATGTTGTTATTTGAACAGAGAAGTTTCACTGAGGGGTGTAAGTTATGAATGGCTTAGACGGCGTGTGCATCCCTTAACAAATTGATCAGTAATTGGGGGCATTGATTTGAGTTAATCTAAACCTTCCCTCCAACATTGTCCACAATCCTTCAAATGTCATTCCACCGTATGCCTATAGAAGAGTCTCTTAAATGTCCCTTGCACATCAGCCTCATTCCTGAACTGGTAATGAATTCCAGACATGCTCTGTGTAAAAAGTTTACTTCTGACATATCCCCTAAATGTTCCTCCATTAACCTTAAAAGGATATCCTCAGGGTTTAGCCACTACTGTCCTGAGGAAGAGATGATGAATGTCCACTGTATCTGTTAGGTATTTAGTATTACGATAATATTTGTGTAATCTTGCATGTATGTTGTTTGACTAAGTAGTCTTGTTTGTTTAAATAATTCATTATGGGTTATATATAAAAGTATATTAATTGTAATTATCATCATGCTACCATCTGATATGTACACGCCTCACTTAAAGCTGACTCGAGTTACACCTGCATTTTAGACTCCTGTGTCTTCATTTGCATTAGTTTAATGTTAGGAAGTTAGAAAACAAAACATAACAGCATCTATGCATTTATCATCTTATACATCTCCATCAGGTCCTCTCTCATCCTCCTTCACTCTAAAAACGCCCTAGCTCAACAGCCTTTCCAAATAAGGTATGTTCGCTAATCTGGGCAGATTTGTTGTGAGTCTAACATGGTGGAATGAATGGCAGAGGTGACTAAACAGGGGTATAAATCATTTCTATCAGGCATGACATGAGTTTTTCATGGCTGATAGTATTCTTGTGGTGTAAAGTTGGTTAGAAAGATACAGGCTGCTGAAGCTGCAGTAGGAAATGCAGGATGGCAAAAATGCTTCAGTAAGTCAGCATCAAGGTATGCTGCATGCTTAGTGACCGTGCAGAAATCTAGAGATAACTCATTTGTTTAGGTGCTACAAATACTGACATAGGGATGAGCAATAAATTTAGCACCGGCCATCAAGAGCTTGGAGAAGCCATTACACAGAGTTGGATACGATGTGTAATGTGGTAACCAATATGATTCAAATGCCAGCATTATCATTTGAAGGAACTAGTTATTGTATAGAGACTTCTCTTGTGAGTGCCAATGAAACAGTTTATGCAAGGTCCTGATGAATTCCCATGGAATGAGTGCTCAATGTAAGTTGACAATATTTGAAACAGCTCTATAAGTAGATGTCACAAATTGAACTTGGTCTGTCATCATTTCCTTGCCAACTTTATTGTTATCAACTAGTTTGATTCAGTTTTCTTTATTTCAGGCAATTTGATGTATTTGATTGTTTGTTATTTTAAAATAAAAACACACATTAATGCAATCTCGGTCATGTTTGGGCATCAATGTGCTGCAAATTTCTTACTGAATGTTATTCTATTGACTGAAATGGAATGAAGTTTAGAGACAATGTGCAGCATGCTGATATCACTATACAACACACTTAGGAAAAATCAACCAGACATTTCTAGGCACTATTACCTGTGAGCTTACTACGTGCAAAAATAATAACATGAAAGAGCTGGTGAGTTTGTATTTTCCTTCCCACATTATACCATCAAACTCAAGAACTAAAATAGTTTGTACAATTCATTCCGATATTGTCCCAATTTGAGCTCACAGCCTGTTCCAATATGTTCCAATCTATTGTGCTTTAGCTTAATTTTATTTAATCTTATTTAGAGATACAGCTCAGAAAATGGCCTTTCCATCCCGAAGAGCCTGCATTACACAATTACACCCACATGGCCAACTAGCCTACTAAACCATGCACCTTTGGAATGTGGGAGGAAACCCGAGCACCCAGAGGAAACCCACAAGGATACCAGGAGACCATACAAGCTTCTCACTGACAGCGGTAGAATGGAACCTGGATCGCTGGAGCTGTAGTAACATTACATTATAAGAGCATGGCAGGTGATAAACAGATGGAACTTCTTTTTTACTGTAGAGATACAGATGGTAAAAGGCCTTTTCAACTCAATGAGCCCATGCTGCCCAATTACACCCATATGACCAATTAATCATGCCATGTGTCACTTGTTGAACTCTTGAATCAACTTGTAAGGTAATGTAAGGGTGACGGATGAAACATTGTTCACAATAGAAACTGTTCTACAAACACTGCTACTGAGTTGTTGTGCTCACTTTAAGAGATGGAGCCTGACGTAATGACATTAGTGTAAGCCGACTGCTTTTGGATTGTTCATAATGGAAGTAAAGGGTTGTGGCTTTTGTTAAGCATGTTTCATTCAATCCTTCAACCTTAAACCTATTCCTTTTACTTTTAGAGTCTCTTACCTTGGAAAAAGACTGTGACTATACACATTACTTATGAACCTCGTAATCCTATGGATCTCTATAAGATTAGATTTGGGTCAGGTTTTACTTTTCATTCCAGGCAGAAATCTAAACTTCTGATCTGTTAAATTTGTGCGATTATGGGAAATACATATTTGGATCCTCTATAATTCACAACAGAGCTCAAGGAAGATATTGCAGTAATAATTCTGGAATTAAAAGAAGATGCAATTTCACAGCAGGCCCAGCTGTAGGAAGGTTCATAAGATCATAAGAAACAGTAGTAGAATTAGGCTATTCAGCCCACTGAGTTTGCTCTGCCAGAACATGGAGTGTTTTGAGGTTAGAAATTGTGGTGATTCATTTAGTGATGCAAATTTTTGACACAAAATTCCCTTCACACTACAGACGTTGCTCAATCTACGGAGTTCTCTGACATATTTTTGCTCCAGATTCCAGCATCTACAGTCTCTAGTGTCCCTACACTATGTAGGGACACTACATAGAGTCCCAGCACTTTTTAATATTGGCACAGTTTATCTTCTTTTGTATGTTGGTTTTTTGTCTGTCTTTATTGTGTTTAGTTTTTCATAAGTTCTATTGTATTTCTTTGTTTTCCCGCAAATACCTAAAAGAAAATGAATCTCGGGGTTGTTTATGGTGATATACTATACTTTGATAATAAATTTACTTAGAAATTTGAACCTTGAAATCATTTCCATCGTAGCTAACATGACTGAAGTACGACACAATATGATGATGGGGTTCTTGGTGTGAAGCTGCACTCTTACATAGAGTGGCAGCATGTGTACCATTTGGAAACTGTCTTGTGGTTACTTGCCCATGGTACTTCAACAGTACCTCCTAAACCTATAACCTCAGCAATGTTGCATGCAGATGTTTTTGATCTGAGATTCTTCAGGTCAAGAATTAAGCATAAAATTTGTTGCTCATGATAATTTATTAAGCACTAAAAAAACAAAGGGATTGGGAAAGGAGAATAGTGAGAGAGAAGGCAATGGAGGAAAAGAGAACAAAGAAAAAGAGCAAGAAGCATGTTCTACTCTTCTTATACTAGTTTGATAATCCCAGTGAATTGCCAGAGATGGCATACATTCCATTCAAATTTGTAGATAAGAGTTAACCAATCAGATAGCCCTTATTCAATTAATCCAATACCCAATAAACTTTCAGAAAACAGAAGAATTGTAACCACACAGAACAATTGCATACACATCGAGTACTGTACAAAAGTCTTAGGCACATATATATAGCTAGGGTACTCATGAGCTGTGCACAGTACTGTAGTGATTTTATGTATTGCACTGTACTGCTGCTCCTGCAAAAAAACAAATTTCATGACATAGGTGAGTGATGATAAACCTGATTCTGATATGGGTCTCCATTGTGAATTGAGTGTGGGAAGGGGTCAGGGAGAGAAGAATCATGATTGGGAAAAGGGGAAGGAAGAGAGGGGGGAATGGGGAGCACCAGAAAGATATTTTGTAATGATCAATAAACCAATTGTTTGGAATCAAATGACCTTGCCTGATGTTTCAGGGCTGGACATGTCTGCCGCCTACGCCAACGCCTGCCCCTGGCACTTTTTCTCTGCCTCCTGTCACACACCCCTCCTGCGGCACTAACCCTTGCCTTTCCTAACATTCTTTGTTCCTGCCAGATTTACAAGCTTGCTCTCCAGTCTATGTTGACAATACAGTATTGTGCAAAAGTCTTAGATGTCCTAGTTATATATACAAGTGCCTAAAACTTTTGCACAGTACTGTGGATAATTATATAATACTACAAATATAAGAAAGTTAACTGCAAGGAAGTAACAATTATACAGTCTAATCCAACAACTATCAGGAAAGGCAGGGTGCATGTGAACATCACCTATATAGAATTGAAAGTACATCACTCTTGTCACTGAACTTAGATCCTGGACCAAGAACTGTGCTGTACTATCTTCACAAGTAGAATTTCAACTATTTAAGAAATTGTCCATCAACTCCTTAGGAACAATTAGGGGTGGATAATGTCACAGTTCTGTTCGCAGAAGCTTACAATATGCTAACTGGCTGCAACATTTCCTTCATCAAAGCAGTAACTTCAGTGACTCATTCTGGCTGAGTAGCTTTTGTTCTTTCTGAACATTATTGGCATATCTTCTCTCACAGAATCCTGGAGGAAGTCAGCAGGTCAAGAAGCAACTATGGATGGAAATATGCCGTTGATGTTTCATCAGGACTGGAAAGGAAGGGAAAAGAAGCTAGAATAAGAAGATGAGGAGTGGGGCTGGAGTATGAGCTGGCAGGTGAAAGGTGAAGCCAGGTGAGGGGGAGTATGGGTGTGGAGGGAGATGAAGTGAGAAGCAGGGAAGTGATAGGTGGAAAAAGTCAATGGCTGAAGAAGATGGAATCTGTTAGGGCAGGAGAGTGGATCATGAAAGAAAGAGAAGGAGGAGGGGCACCAGAGGGAGGTGATGAGCAGGTGAGAAGTGTTTTTGTGTATGTTGTTCTGGCTTTCCAGCATCAGAAGAGTCTACTGTGTTTAACCATAGAACCATAGAACACTACAGCACAGTACAGGCCACTCAGCCCTTCATGTTGTGCCGACCCATATAATCCTTAAAAAAAAGTACTAAACCTACACTACCCCATAACCTTCCATTTTTCTTTCATCCATGTGCCTGTCCAAGAGGCTCTTAAATACCCCTAACGTTTTAGCCTCCACCACCATCCCTGGCAAGTCATTCCAGGCACTCACAACCCTCTGTATAAAAAACTTACCTCTGATGTCTCCCCTAATCTTCCCTCCCTTAATTTTGTACATATGCCCTCTGGTGTTTGCTATTGGTGCCCTGGGAAACAGGTACTGACTATCCACCTTATCCATGCCTCTCATAATCTTGTAGACCTCTATCAAGTCCCCTCTCATTCTTCTACGCTCCAAAGAGAAAAGTCCCAGCTCTGCTAACCTTGCTTCATATGACTTGTTCTCCAATCCAGGCAACATCCTGGTAAATCTCCTCTGCACCCTCTCCATAACTTCTACATCCTTCCTATAATGAGGTGACCAGAATTGAACACAATACTCTGTGCGGTCTCAACAGAGATTTGTAGAGTTGCAAGGTGACCCCTCTACTCTTGACCTCAATCTCCCTGTTAATGAAGCCTAGCATCCCATAGGCCTTCTTAACTACCCTATCAACCTGTGCAGCGACCTTGAGGGATGTGTGGATTTGAACCCCAAGGTCCCTTTGTTCATCCACACTCTTAAGTAACTGACCATTAATCCTGTACTCAGTCTTCTGGTTTGTCCTTCCAAAATGCATCACCTCACACTTGTCCGGATTGAACTCCATCTGCCATTTTTCTGCCCAACTCTGCAGCCTGTCTATATCCTCTTGTAACCTTCGACCACCTATAGCTCCATCCACAACTCCTCCAATCTTCGTGTCATCCGCAAACTTACTCACCCATCCTTCCACCTCTACATCCAGGTCATATATAAAAATCACAAATAGCAGGGGTCCCAGGACAGATCCCTGTGGCACTCCACTAGTTACCAACCTCCAGGCAGAATTCTTTCCTTCCACAACTACCCTCTGCTTTCTTCCTTTAAGCCAATTTTTTATCCAAACAGCCAAGGTTCCATTTATCCCATGCCCCGTGACTTTCTGGATGAGTCTCTCATGAGGGACCTTGTCAAGTGCTTTGCTAAAGTCCATGTAGACCACATCCACTACCCTACCCTCATCAATCTCTTTTGTTACCTCTTCAAAAAACTCAATCAGGCTTGTGAGGCACGATCTTCCCTTCACAAAGCCATGTTGACTATCCATGAGTAGACTGTACTTCTCCAAATGCTCGTAGATCCTATCCTTAAGAACCCTTTCCAATAGTTTGCATACCACTGACGTAAGACTCACCAGTCTATTGTTCCCAGTTTCTCCCTATTACCTTTTTTAAACAAGGGAACTACATTTGCCATTCTCCAGTCCTCCGGCACTCTGGTTTATGATTAACATATCTTCTACTCCTTTCTTTGCATTTATTTGGTTACTCTAATCAACTCAGCTACGCTTTGTAGTGAGATCAGGTTCTGTCCTCTTTCCGGTTAAGGATGATTCTCCTGAATTCACTTCTGGATTTATCAATGGTGATCTCATATTAATATCCCCTGGTTTAAATCTCAGTCTTAACAACCATTATCAGAATCTAAAGACTTCTATTAATTCATTCCTTCACAAAATAGGCACTAACTTGATTATTTCTTTTGACATACATTACCCCTCAACTCTGCTCTCATCCCTGCTATTTTGTCTTTGCTTATCCTGCAGCAGATCCACATATTTTTACGACACGGAGGCCAGAGAATATTCTACATATATTATGTTCATTGGGCAGATGAGGCTCATCAGCTGTCATTAGCAGATCACCTAAGAGAAGGAAAACTCTGATCTCAAACCTCTGCTGCCTTGTGGCTATATTCACTCATGGGGGAAGGCTTTGGGATTAAACACAGAGGAAAAACCATGAGCTGAACCCCCTAGGGTAGTCCTACGTTGAGGTCTAATTTAACTGTCAACTCCTGTGAAGCCGCTGGTGCCAAACTGCATCAGTCTCTGTTGTTACTTTGGATTCATCAGCTGCATGGAGAAGGGGACTGCCATGGGTTGCATACTGGCTTGAGAGTCACGTAGATAGCTGGGATGCAACATCCATGGTCCACCCAATCAATGGAAGACCTTAATTGAGTTCAGGTGCAGAAAGAGACGCTAATCTTGGCACGTTTGTCTCCAGAGTATTTGGGGTTTACAAAGTTGCTTGATGCTTTATGATGTAAAATCTTCACAAAAGTCTATGATTGCTGGTTTTTGTGGGAGCTTATTGGTTGCAATGTAACACACAATGATAACAATTATTGTATTATATATGACATATAGCATACAATGAGCTTGAATTAGGCTGTAAAAGTTTTTGGGATGATCTAAGGCTTTTGAAAGGCACAATAAGTCTTGAACAGTTATTTGGTAATGTACTGCTGGATTAGAGGAAAGATTATTTCATTCAGTGATCGTTAGTCCATTCTAATTAAAGGCCAATGTTTGCTGACTTCCACTGTTGTGCAACAGACATAAAATGGTGGAGGAACTGAGCAGGCTAAACAGCATCTTTAGAAAAGAGCAAACAGTTGCTGTTTCGAGCCGAGACCCTTCATCTGGACTGAAGAAAAAAAGATGAGGTCAGACGTAAGAAGATGTGGAGAGGGGAGGAAGAAAAACAAAGTAATAGGTGATAGATGAAACTGGGTGTGAGGGGAGGGGTGAAGTAAAGAGCTGGGAAGTTGTTTGGTGAAAGAGATACAGGGCTTGAGAAAGGAGAATCTGATAGGAGAGGACAGAAGTCTATGGAAGAAAGAAAAGGGGAGGAGCATCAGAAGGAGGTGATGGACAGGTAAGGAGATAAGGTGAGAGAAGGAAATGGGAATGGGGAATATTGAAGGGGGAGGGGATCAGTACCAGAAGTTTGAAAAAATCGATGTCCGTACAATCAGGTTGGAGGCTACCCAGACGGAATATGAAACATTTTTTTTGCAAGTAACAGGGTGTAAAGAGGTGTAATCCAGGTAGCTGTGAGAGTCAGTGGGTTTATAAAAGGCTTCAGGGGATAAGCTGTCTCCAGAGTTAGAGACAAAGAGATTGAGAAAGGGGAAGGAAGTGTCAGAAATGGACCAAATAAATGTGAGAGAAGGGTGGAAGTCGGAGACGATGGAATTGCCACGTTCTGCATGGGGACAGGAAGTAGCACCAATGCAGTGATTGATGTAGCATAGGAAAAGTTGGGGAGTGATACCAGAGTAGGCTTGAAACATAGACTGTTCCACATAGCTGAAAAAAAGTAGGCATAGCTGGAACCCATGCAAGTGCTCGTGGCTATAATTTTTATTTGAAGTAAGTGGGAGGAACCAAAGGAGAAATTATTGAGAGTGATGAAATGGCTGGTTCCCCTTCACCACCATGGAACTTGTTCTCACTCTCAATGAAGAACCTGAGAGCTTTGAGGCCTTCCTGATGGGGGATGGTGGAGTATAGGGACTGGACGTCCATAGAGAAAATGAGATGATTAGAGCCAGGGAACCTGGAATCATTGAAAAGATCAAGAATGTGTGAAGTGTCATGGATGTAGGTAGGAAGGGACTGAACCAGAGGGATAAAACTGGGTCGAGATATGAAGATGTAAGTTCAATGTGGCAGGAACAAGCAGAAACAATGGGTCTGCCTGGGCAGGTGGATTTATGGATCTTGGGGTGGAGGTAGAAATGGGAGGTGTGGGGTAGGGGAACTATGAGGTTGGTGGCAGTTAATAAGGTCGGTGATGCTGTGGAAGGCAATGGCCTGGTGCTCCTTAGTGGGTTTCTGTTCAAGGGGTAAGTAAGAAGAGGTTGTTGCTGGGCCTCTGCAAGGTAGAGGTCAGTCCAGCAGATTATCTACCACAGCAAACCCCCCCCCCCCCACCACCCCATCCTACCCCTCTGCTTATCTGCAATATGTTACTGCTGGAAATCTGTTATTTTAGAGTAGTATACAAAATTATCAGGGGTTCAGCTAGAGTAAATACAGGCAGGCTGCCTCCAGTGAGGGTGGGAGACTAGTACTAGAGGCTATGGGTTAAGGTGAAAGGTTAAAGGAAAACATGAAGGAGATCTTCTGCGCTCAGAGGGTGGTGAGAGTGTGGAATGAGCTGCTAGAGGAAGTGGTAGAAGTGGGTCTGATTTCAATATTTAAGAGAAATTTGGATAGGTACCTGAGTGGCAGGGATATGGAGGGCTATGGTCCAGGTGCAGGTCAGTGTGATTGAGTAGAATAATAGCTTGGCACCAGCTAGGTGGGCCAAAGGGCTAGTTTCAGTACTGTAGTGCACAATGCCTCTGTGTTTCTGTTCTGGAAACAATCAACAGCTCATGCAGCATCTGTTCAAAGAGAAACATTTAATGTTTCAGGTTTGGGACCTTTGATCAGAAATGGAGAAAACAGGCCTATTCCCTAATTGTGATGAAGAATCTTTGAGCTGATGCTAGTTGATCTGTTAAGTTATTTTTTTCAGTATTTCCTTGTTTTTTTTTTATTTTTAAAGCGGAAAATACTGAACAGATCAGGCAACATCTGTGGGAAGAGAAACAAATTTAATGCTTCAGCTCTGAAACTCTTTGTGAGAATTGAAATGAGCATCTGTCTAAAGATAAAAAGTATTAAGGATGAACATTATTTGTCACATGTACATCAAAACAGTGACAGGTGTGATTTACATCAACAACCAACACAGTCTGACGATGTGCTGGGGGTAGGGCACAAGTGACAGAGGGTTGTAAAATTACAACATTTAAAATACATTAGGACAGGCACATGGATAGGAAAGGTTTAGAGGAACATGGCCAAGTATAATCGAATAGGAGTTGCTCAGTTCAGAAGTGCAACAATTGGCGTAAACAAATTGGGTTGAATGACCAGTTTTCATGCTGTATAATTGTAACATGGTAGCATACTGGTTAACACCACATTTTACGGTATAGGTGACCGGGGTTCAATTCCCACCACTGCCTGTAAGGAGTTTGTATGTTCTCCCCATGACCTTGTGGGTTTTCTCCAGGTGTTCTAGTTTCTTCCCACAATTGAAAGATGTACCGTTTGGTAGTTTAATTGTCCATTGTAAGTTGTCCTGTGATTAGATCCAGCTGGAGAGTCACCGAACAGCATGGATTGATGGGCTGGATGAGCTTATTTCAAGCTGTATCTCAATAAATAAACCACTATGGGTCTGTGATAATGTAGGATTCCTGAAAAAATGTCTCGGCCCAAAATGTTAACTGCTTATTCATTTCCGTAGATGCTGCCTGACCTGCTGAATTCTTTCCGTTTTTTGTGTGTGTTACTCTGGATTTCCAGCCTCTGCAGAATTGCTTGAGTCTATAATATAGCCTTTTTTGTAACTGGCTTTTTGCTGGTAGTATAAGAATGCCTGACAATGGAAATGTTGATTAATCTCCCAGAACAAATGTTTTTCACTTTGCTAACCACATTCAGTCAAAGTAAAAAGCTGAATAGCATTCTTAAGAAATTGAGGTTCGATCTACCGAACATTGTTTCATTTGGTTGTATATGTACAGTCAGATGGCAATGAACGTGAACCTGAACATCAAATGAGTAACATTCAAAACCATTACCTATGCATGAATCTCAGGTGCACATTTTAAGGACAAATACAGCAGTCAAAGTTTAATTTATTATCATATGTACAGGTATACTGTCTGTATGATCAGGTGAAATGCAAAACTTACAGCACATAGCATCTGTTATATAGCTTTCATAAGAGTAACATAAATTAAACAAAGTATATAACATTATATAAGAAAGAGGTTTCCTAAAGGTAGTTATGGCTAGGGCTGGTAGTGGAGATAAGGTCCCACTACCTATAAAATGCTGCCAATGGCGTTCATCTCAAATAGCCTCTGACAACCAAGTCCAGCTCTGGCCATGCGTGGCTCAGCTACAGGTTGCTGGCATCTTAAAACCAGTTGTTTTAGGCAGATGGGGCATGTCAGCTTATCTAAGAGAAGGACAACTCTGATCTCAAACCTCTACTGCCTTACTGCTATCCCACTCATGGAGAAGGCTTCGGGAAAATCCAAGGGAAAAATCTGGAGCTGGAGTTCCTAAGGCAGTCCGATGTTGAGTTCAACACTGACTGGCAGCTTCTGCAATGCTGCGGGTGCTGAACTGTATCAGTCTCTGCCATTTTTTTTTGGTTCATCAGAGGTGTGAAGAGGGGAAGTTTGCTACACAGGCAGCAGCTTGTTCTCTATTTTGTACTGACCAGACCTGGATATCTAGACAGCTAGCACACAATACCCATCGTTGGTCCTGACCAATGAAGCCCTCTCAGACACAAGAAAGAAAACAACTAGAACAAAAAAATAACAACATCCACTGCTGTGCAAAATGAGGTACTCATTAGGGTTTTTCATGTTAGTTTAAGAATGGAATAGTTGAAGGAAAGCAGCTATCCTTGAACTGGTGGTGTGGAATTTTAGGCTTATGTATCTCCTACCTCATGCTATAATGAAAATCAATATGGCTGAAAAAAAAAACAGGCAGAATCTGTGCTAAGTAAAGCAGTCTTTTTTTCTGGTCCAGACAGCCCTCATCAGAACTGGGGAAGAAGGAAATCACATTGATTTATAGAAGTAGTGGGACAACTTGTAGAACACAGGAAACATCTCTGGAAAGGAGAGACCAAATGAGTGAATAGCAAAAGGAGAAGCCGTTAAGATCAGGTATGACTGTACAATGTATTGCTAATAGCGGGGTCATGAAACATATCCAGCAGACAAAACTGTCTATTTCATTTGGTCTCACCCGACCAGAGACTTAGTTTAATTTTTTTAATTTAGAGATAAAGTGAGAAACAGGCCCTTCTGGCCCAAAGAGCCTCATGGCACAGCAGCCCATCTATTTAACCCCAGCCTAATCACAGAACAATTTACAATGTCCATTTAACCTACTAATTGGTATGTCTTTGGAATGTAGGAGAAAGCTGGGGTAACTGGAGGAAACCCATTCATTTCTCACAAAGGAGTTACAAACTCCTTACTGATGGTGTTGGAATTGAACTCTGAACCCAAAAGCCCCGAACTGTAATAGTGTCACACCAACCGTTACATTCCCTTTGTTCTACCAATCACCCTTCTGCTTCTATAAACCATCTGATTTTCTTTCTAGTCCAGTTCTGGAGATTGTCACAAGCAGGTATCTCAGTTTAAACTTCATGTATGTTTTATTTATTGAGTTTAAACACACAGGGAGGATAGGTTGTAGGTGCAGAGGAAAGGTTTTTGCTGTTCTGGGCAATCTATGTGAAAATAGATCACAGTTCAATTTCTACCTTAACATTAAAAAAAATCTATTGATCTCAGTCTTGAATTTTCCACTGACTCATCATCTACCTGACCTTGGGGAAGAAATTTCAATGGATTCAAATTCCAATGACTGAATAATTTTAAAAAACAGAAAACATAGAAAACCTACAGCACAATACAGGCCCTGCAGCCCACAAAGTTGTGCCGAACATATCCCTACCCTAGAAATTACTAGGCTTACCCGTAGCCCTCTATTTTTCTAAGCTCCATGTACCTATCCAAAAGTCTCTTAAAAGAACCTATCGTATTCGTCTCCACCACCATTGCTGGCAGCCCATTCCACGCACTCACCACTCTCTGAGTAAAAAACTTACCCCTGACATCTCCTCTGTACCTACTCCCCAGCACCTTGAACCCATGTCCTCTTGTGTCAACCATTTCAGCCCTGGGAAAAAGCCTCTGACTATCCACACAATCAATGCCTCTCATCATCTTGTACACCTCTATCAGGTCACCTCTTATCCTCTGTCGCTCCAAGGAGAAAAGGCCGAGTTCACTCAACCTGTTCTCATAAGACATGCTCCCCAATCTGGGCAACATCCTTGTAAATCTCCTCTGAACCCTTCCTATGGCTTCCACATCCTTCCTGTATTGAGGCAACCAGAACTGAGCACAGAACTCCAAGTGGGGTCCTATATCGCTGCTTATTTATCTTCCTATCTTAGACGTCAGGCTCTTTACATTGAAATCATGTCCAGATCCACCTAGTAGAGGAAAATCCAGCGCAGCTGTAAGATCGGGGTTCAGTTCCCAGCAACATCTAAAAGGAGCTTGCATATTCTCCCCATCACCGCGTAGGTTTCCTCTAAGTGCATCAAGTTCCTCCCACGTTCCAAAGATGTATGGTTGAGGTTAGTGGGCATGCACTGTTGGCACCAGAAGTGTGGCAACACTTAG
Source organism: Hemitrygon akajei (assembly GCF_048418815.1). NCBI lineage: Eukaryota > Metazoa > Chordata > Chondrichthyes > Myliobatiformes > Dasyatidae > Hemitrygon > Hemitrygon akajei. Next base: position 33,486,827 of record NC_133138.1, on the reverse strand, counting down.
GGGCTGCCCAGCATAATCTTTGCTGATTTGACTTGGTGTAAAATGAAGCATTTCACTGTATGTTTCGATATTTTGATGTACATGTGATAAATAAAACTAATCATTTACAGGTATATCTCAATGAGATCAATACTCATTCAAAGTTTCAAAGGTTCAATTAATATCAGAGAATGTATACCATAAGACCATAAGATTTAGGAGCAGAAGTAGGCCATTCGGCCCATCAAGTCTGCTCTGCCATTCAATCATGGACTGATCCACTTCATCCTTTCACCCCCTTCCCCTTTGATGCCCTGGCTAATCAAGAACCTATCTATCTCTGCCTTAGATACACCCAATGACTTGGCTTCCACAGCTGCTCGTGGCAACAAATTTCACAGATTTACCACCCTCTGACTAAAGTAATTTCTCCACATCTCTGTTCAAAAAGGACGTTCGTCAATCCTGAATTCATGCCCTTTTGTCACAGAATGCCCTACCACAAGAAATAACTTTGCCACATGCAATCTGTTCAGGCTCTTTAACATTTGGAATGTTTCTATGAGATCCCCCTCCTCATTCTCCTGAACTCCAGGGAATACTGCCCAAGAGCTGCCAGACGTTCCTCATAAGGAAACCCTCTTATAGAGTATACAATCCAAAATCCGTGCACTTCACAGACATCTACGAAACAGGAAACCCCATAGAATGAATGATAGAAAAATCAAAGCCCGCATCCCCCTTGCTTCACAGCAGCAAAAGCACGACTACGCCAACCCCTCACAATTGTGCCAGAAAAAGCGCCAACCCCCCAGCCCCCCCCCCCCTACTCTGCAAGCAAAAGCTCCCAAAGAAAACGTGATCCCAAAGTCCATCAAAACTACAGTTCATAAACCAGCACCTCGGTATCCCAGTCAAACTCACTCTCTCCAGAGAGGGAGAGAGTGGTCGCTCCTACAACAATGAGAGTGGAGACCAGCAACTCGCTGTTCTAAATCTGAGTTTATTAGGTCAATTTTATTCCATCTTTTCTGATATGGCAGTCCTCTAGGAATCAATATAGTCTATCTGCACTGAAAAGACTTCAAGACATGTACTGTGTCCAGTGTGTGGATTAGATCCTTGCGTGGTTCTGTAAGTGCAGTCTTGTTGAAGTCTAATGCAGTCCCAGCAAAGTCTCCTCTCATTCAAGCTCCAAAAATGTGATACAAAATATCTTGAACTTCAGAGACCAGTTAAAGTCATATTTCTTATTAACAATTGTGTAGACAATTTGCAGATTCCATTCAGCACAATCATTTTATTTTTAGCATGCATTTTACTGCTATAGTGCAAGGATCATTCTGTACATAAAAGGTCAATGGAAGACTAAGTTATTCAATTTTGAAACCTCTCCTGTTATTCAGCACAATTACAGTCGTTGCTCTGCCTCAGTACTGAACACTCAACATATAGTCTTAATGTTTTTTATGTCTGGAAATGTATCTACTTGCTGGAAAAATAATGTTCAGTGGTTTGGCTTCCACATCCTTCATTTCCAAGTAATAGAAACATAGAATATAGAAACATAGAAAACCTACAGCATGATACAGGCCCTTCAGCCCACAAAGCTGTGCTGAAACATGTCCTTACCTTAGAACTACCTAGGCTTACCCATAGCCCTCTATTTTTCTAAGCTCCACGTACCCATCCAGGAGTCTCTTAAAAGACCCTATCATTTCTGCCTCCACCACTGCCGCTGGCAGCCCATTCCATACAGTGACCATTCTCTGTGTAAAAAAAAAACTTACCCCTGACATCTCCAAATATTTTGGGTTATCTACTCTTTGTGTTAGGAATTTCATTTTTCCTCAGTGCTTTATATTAAAAGCCTTCCTTCATTTATGCTTCTGACTGTCAACATATTCTTACTGCACATTAAGAATGATTTTTTTTCACATCAGCACTATCAGTTTTACAGATTCAGATATATTGTGATTATTTCATAGTTATCGATAACCAGCATATATATTGCCAGGATTTCTATACTTTAGATTCCGGCCAATGTAATTAACTATTTTATAGAGCTTTTTGAACAGCCTCTAGATTCACAGTTTTCCATCAAGAGGAACATCGCTGCATTGATTAAAGTCCCACCTAAGATGAGCATTGATTTTCTTTTGAAGTGTAAATTTATATTTTCTATTTCTTCAACCGGAGAAGAGAGAAATACACTCATAAAACAAGATTATCCAACTCTTCAAATGAATGCATGTGTTTTATTTATCTTCTTCTACCCTGAGGGGAATGCATAATGATTTTTATGAGGCTTGTCCTTTCGAAGAGATAACAGATGATTTTTGTAAATTTACTTCAAAGTATGAGCCTGTTTGCCCTATTGCACCTACACTAGCTCATTGAAATAATTTGGTTGTTTTTGTACCACTGGCCTACCTGTTTCTTTGCAATCCCATGCTTTTCTCTTTAAATGCCTGACCAAATTCATTTTAGAATTATTTATGTAAGTAATTTTCAGCATCTCATTAAGAGTACCATATCCCAACTGCACTCTCAAAGATCCTTCAGGCTCTGGAGTTCTCCACCATTCCTTTGTTCAGTTTTAAATTTTGGGCGTGGATGCTTATATAACTTGTGTTTAGTAACTATAAGACCATATGAGATAGGAGCAGAATTAGGCCATATGGCCCATTGACTCTGTTCTGCCAACAGATTGGAGGAGTCTAGATAATGTAAAAGAGAGAAGTGTGAATAAAGATAAAGGCAGAAGTTAAAAAAAGAGAAAAGTAAAAGTGGAGTGCAGAAACGTCAAGTGCATAAGAGACAAAGATCACTAGATTTTAAAGGCACAATGAGTGTAAGCGCACTTTATCTGAATGTCGATAGTACTTGTAACAAGGTCAGTGAACTTGTGGCACAAATCAGTACAAAAGGGATATGATTTGGTGGCTGTTGCATAAACATGGTGGAGAGGATTGGGAATTAAATATCCAAGAATATCAGGTAATATGGATGCATAGGCAGGAAAGTAAGGGAGGAGAAGCAGCACTTTTAATTAAGGAAAAGATCAGGGCGATAGTGAGAGATGATATAAGATCTCAGGAGCAGAATGTTGAATCCATCTGGGTAGAGACTAGGAATAGTAAAGGGAAAAAAAAGTCACTGGTGGGAGTTGTCTATAGGCCACCGAATAATAATATTACAGTGGCACAGGCAATAAATGGAGAAAAATCTGAGGCATGTAAGAATGGAGCAGCTGTTATCATGGGGGACTTTAACTTGCATATAGATTGAGTGAATCAAGTTGGTCGAGGCAGTCTTGAAGAGGAATTCATAGAATGCATACATGATAGCTTTTATGAACAACATGTTATTGAATCTACAAGTTAACATGTTATCTTGGATTTGGTCCTGTGCAATGAGACAGGTAAAATTAGCAATCTTGTAGTTAGGGATCCTCTTGGTAAGAGTGATCACAGTATGACTGAGTTTCTCATACAAATGGAGGGTGCAATAGTTTGAACTGAAACCAGAGTATTATGCCTAAACAAGGGAGACTACAACAGGGTGAGGGAGGAGTTGCATAGAGTGGACTGGGAACACATGCTATATGCTGGAATGGTTGAGGAATAGTGAATGACTTTCAAAGAGATTTTTCACGGTGCTCAACAAAACTATATTCCAGTTAAAAGCAAGAACAGTAAGGGTATGGACAACCAGCCTAGGATATCTAAGGAAATAAAAGAAGGTATCAAATTAAAAGTTTCTGCATACAAAGTCACCAAGAGTAGTGGGAAACTGGAAAATTAGGAAAACTTTAAAAAACAACAAGGACCACTAGGTAAGTAATAAAGAAAGGGAAGCTAGATTATGAAAATGGACTAGCACAAAATATAAAAACAGACAAGAAAAGTTTCTATAATTATATAATACAGAAAAGGGTGGTGAAAGTGACCATAAGTCCCTTAGAGGATGAGAAGGTGAAATTGAGTTTTGGTAATGAGGAACTGGTCGAGGCTTTGAATATTTATTTTGTGTTGGTTTTCACGGTGTAGGACATATCAGTCCGGATCGGGAGCAGCATCTCCAACACCATCACACTGAGCACGGGGACTCCCCAGGGTTGCGTGCTCAGTCCACTGCTGTTCACTCTGCTGACCCACGACTGTGCTGCAACACACAGCTCGAACCACATTAAGTTCGCCGATGACACAACCGTGGTGGGTCTCATCAGCAAGAACGACGAGTCAGCTTACAGAGGGGAGGTGCAGCGGCTAACGGACTGGTGTAGAGCCAACAACCTGTCCCTTAATGTGAACAAAACAAAAGAGATGGTTGCTGACTTCAGGAGGGCACGGAGCGACCACTCCCTGCTGAACATCGACGGCTCCTCGGTAGAGATTGTAAACAGCACCAAATTTCTTGGTGTTCTCCTGACGAAGAATCTTACCTGGTCCCTCAACACCAGCTCGCATTAGGGTTAGGGTTTTTCTGCTGCCTTCCTCCTTTCTTAAAGATTGGAGAAACATTTGCAATTTTCCAGTCCTCTGGCACCATGCCAGAGTACAATGATTTTTGAACAATCATTTCTGATGCCACCACAATCTCTAACGCTAACTCTTTCTGAACCTTAGGGTACAGTTCATCTGGTCCAAGTGACTTACGTATCTTTAGGTCTTTCAGCTTTTTGAGCACCTTCTGTTTTGTAACAGTAACTGCACCCACTTCTCTTCCTTCACAAACTACAATGTCAGGCATACTGCTAGTGTCTTCCATAGTGAAGACTGATCCAAAATACTCTCTTATTTCAGTAGTCATCTCCTTTTCCCCCGTTATTAGTTCTCCTGCCTTATTTTCTCGCGGTCCTATATCCACTCTCATTTCTCTGTTATTTTTAACCTACTTGAAAAAAACTTTACTATCCATGTTGATATTATTTGCTAGCTTGCTTTCATATTTCATCTTTTCCTTTCTAATGATTTTTTTAGTTGTTCTCTGTAGGTTTTTAATAACATCCTAATCCTCTATTTTCTATCTAATTTTGGCTTTGTTGTATGCATTTCCTTTGCTTTTACAATAGCTTTGACTTCCCTTGTCAGCCACAGTTGTACTAATTTACCAGTTGAGTATTTCTTCATTTTTGGAATACATATGTCCTGTACCATCCTCATTTTTCCCAGAAACGCATGCCATTGCTGCTCTGCTGACATCTCTGCCAGCAGGTCCTTCCAATTTACTTTGGCCAAATCCTCACTCACACCACTGTGATTTCCCTTACTCCCCTGAAATACTGCTAAACTATATCTGACTTTATTTTCCCCCTATCAAATTTCAGGTTGAATGTAATCATATTGTGATCATTGGTTCCTAAGGGTTCTTTTACCTTAAGCTCCCTAATCGCCTCCAGTTTATTACATAATACCTAATCTAGTATAGTTGATCCCCTAGTAGGCTCAACGACAAACTGCTCTAAAAAGTTATCTCTTAGGCATTCAACAAACTCAGTCTCTTGAGTTCTCTTCACTCAACCCGCAAGGATTCAACATCCTCTGATCTATGTCATTCTTTACCAGTAGAGCCACACCACCCCTCTGCCTACCTTCCTATCCTCCAATATACGGTGTAACCTTGGACATTCAGCTCCCAACTACAACCATCCTTCAGCCACGATTCAGTGATTGCAACAACATTATACCTGGCAATCCGTAATATTGCAACAAGATCATCCACCTTATTTCTTTTACTACGAGCATTTAGATACAACACTTTGAGTACTGCATTTGCTGTCCTTTCTGACTCTGTATCCCTAATGATTTAATACTCAACCTGTTGGCTGCAAATAAGTCCTATCACCTGCCTGCCTTTCCTGACAGTCTGACCGCATGCTATCTTCAATTTTTCTACCATCCGTCCTTTCCTGAGTCCCTTCACTCTGGTTCTCACCCCCCTACTGAGTTAGGTTAAACTCTGCCCAACAACTCTAACAAACCTGCCCGCAAGAATGTTGGTCCCTCTTGGATTCAATTGCAATGCGTCACTTTTGAACAGGTCATACCTTCCCCAGAAGAAATCTCAATTATCCAAGAACCTGAAACCCTGCTTCCTGCACCAGCTTCTCAGCCACACATTTATCTGCCAGACTATCCTGTTTCTACCCTCACTGGTGTGTGGCACAGGCAGCAATCCAGAAATTACTATCTGAGAGGTCCTGCTTCTCAGCTTTCTACCTAGCCGTCATTGCTTTTTCTTCCTGTGTCATTGGTTTTAAGAGCAGAGAGGTTACGTTGTAACTGTATGGGGTACTGCTGAGGCTGCATCTGGAGTACTGCATGCAGTTCTGGACTCCTTACTGGAGAAAGGATATACTGGGTTTGGTGGTGGTGGTGGAGAAGAGGTTCACCAGATTGACTCCAAAGAAGAGGGGGTTAGACTATGAGGAGAGATTGACTCGCCTGGGATTGTACTTGCTGGCATTCAGAAGTATGACAGGAGATCTAATAGAAGCATATAAAATTATAAAAGGGATAGTTAAGGTGGAGACAGAGAAGTTGTTTCCACTGGTAGGTGAGATTAGAACTAGGGAACATTGCCTCAAGATTGGGGGGAATAAATTTAGGACGGAGATGAGGTTGAATTGCTTTTCCCAGAGATTGCTGAATCTATGGAATTCTCTGCCCAATGAAGCGGTGGAGGCTACTTCAGTAAATATATTTAAGGCAAGTTTGGATACATTTCTGCATTGTAGGGGAATTAAGGATTATGAGGAAAAGACAGGTAGGTGGAGATGTGTCCACGGTCGGACCATCTATGAACAGCAGAGCATGCTCGATGGGTCACATGGCCTACTCTAGCTCCTATTTCTTATGTTCTACAGCTGTGGAGATTGAGTAACATTGGACTGAGATGGATAAAATTTTGGACAATGTTGGCAACAAGGTTGATGGAGATTGGACAACATTAAGTGGAGACAAAGATCAAATGAGCCACAATCTTACTGAATGAAAGGAAGTCTCAAAGGATCCCTGCTTTCTTTATTATCTTTAATGTTCTGTTCCCTCAGAGGGTGAAAATATTCTTTTCATCTCCTTTCCAGACTTTGGCATTGATTTTGTCATCTTAGGTTGTTACTGGATATCAAGAAGTAAGATATTTATTTTCATCATCTTATTGAACTGGTTGACAGAAGGAAGTTAATGGAAACATCGTCCTTAACCATTTCTGCTACTGTGTTGTGAAGAAGGGTCTCCCCACAAAATGTTGACTGTTTATTTATTTCCATAAATGTCACTTGTCCAGCTGAGTTTCCACCGCACTTTGTTTGTGTTGCTTTGGATTTCCAGTATTTTCAAATTTTTTCATGTTCATGATTACTCTGGAAAGCAGGATGGTCGTGACTGAGATTCATTTGAAAAAAACCCCACAAAAAATAGATTTCTCCTTCCAGTGAACACATTTTCTTCTCAACAGCCTTCCTCTATTCCTGATTCTGACCTTTTCCTTTTCTCACCTGGCTATTACTGCCCCCTGGGTCCCCTCCTCCTTCCTTTTCTCCTATGGTCCACTCTCCTCTCCTATAAGATTCTTTCTGTCCCAGTCCTTGATTTTCCCACCCACCTGGCTTCACCTATCACCTTCCAGCTAGAATCTTCCCCTTCCCCCCCCCACTTTTTAAATTCATTTATCTCTCCCCTTCCCTCTCTGTCCTGAAGAAGTGTCTCAGCCTGAAAATCAACTGTTTACTCTTTTCCATAGATACTGCCTGACCAGCTGAGTTCCTCCATCATGTTGTGTGAATTGCTTTGGATTTCCAGAATCTACAGATTTTCTCATGTTCACCAAAAAAGAACAAGTTCATTTTGACCAATTTAAACTTGACAGAGGATTACAGAGTGACAAATAAATGAACTAGGGATGAAATTCATTGACCTTCAAGCTTGCACTTGGTGAATGTTAGAGTAAGCTGAAGGTATCTGCACAACATTTGGTTGAGACTTCTGTTACCCAAGTGAGTGTGGCTATGATTTCCACAAGTAGAGCAGATTTGTATCTGCCATGGAGAAAAGTAGTCCTCTACCCTTCTCCGAATAACACTCGTCACTTCAGAGAACTCCATTAGGTAAGGAGTAATCTTCCCTGCTCCACAGAGAGCAGGCTCAACTTCACTAACATCGTCTCACAACTGTAATGACCTTTTTTTTTCAGATCCTGTGGGAAGTATTCTTAAACAATATTGATTCATACAGATCAAGAAATGAGAAAAAGAACTCTCGTTGGCCCCTTACAAGTTCATTGCTTCATTGTGACAACTGTTTGCCATGGAAGTTTTAACCCTTTACCGTCTTTTTGTCTTGTTCCATATCAAGTTGTTATATTTTAAATTTCTGGTAGATATCACCTTTCATGCAGAAGCTCCTCTGCATATGTTTTGGACATACAATCAGATTATTTATTTAAGCTTCCTTAGGTATTTACATCTTTTATCATTATTGTGTTCTTTATCTTACAGATTTTTTTGTGCTGCATTGGATCTGGAGTAATAATTGTTCTTCTGTAAATTGTAGCAAAGCAAGGCTTAAGATGGTGTGCTAACAAAATAGAGCACAGATACTTTGTACAGCCTTTCTACGCTCATTGGTCACATTTTTTAGGTCTTCTGCTGCTGTAGTCTATTCATTTCAAGGTTCAACATGTTGCGCATTCAGAGATGCCCTTCAAGTTGAGAGGAAGGTGACAGCAACTCAGGTAACCGCATTGTAACACGTGTTCATTTGGGTTACTGTTGCCTTCCCGTCAGTTTGAACCAGTCTGGCCATTCTCTTCTCACCTTCATCATTAACTAGGAGTTTTTGTCCACAGAACTGCCACTCACTGAATCTTTTCTTGTTTCTGGCACCATTGTCTGTAAACTCTGGAGACTGTTGTGCATGAAAATCCCGGATCAGCAGTTTCTGAGATGACATTTTTCACCGACAGAACTGTCACTCATTGGATTTTTTTTTTTGTTGTTTTTTTGCACCATTCTCTGCAATCTCTCGAAATGATGTGAAAAGCGCATGAAAATCCCAGGAGATTAGCTGTTTCTAAGATAGTGAAATCACCCTGTCTGATACCAACAATCATTCCATGGTCCAAATCACGTTGATCACATTTCTTCACCGTTCTGATGTTTGGTCTGAACAACAACTGATTCTCTTGACCATGGCTGCATGCTTTTAGGCATTGAATTGCTGCCACACGATTGACTGACTGGATATTAGCATTAGCAAGCAGGCGTACAGGTGTACCAAATAAAGAGGATCCTGAGTGTATGTATTGAAGTTCACTAGTGCAACAGTCAAGATGATAAGCTGATAGAGACAGTGTGCAGACATGGTGCAGTCTTCCAAGCTGAACACGGTCCTTAGAAGTTCAACTTTTGTATAGCCTTTCTGTTCAAGCCCACTGTGCCACCAAGCAAACTAAAACAAGATAAAGATGCAAATGAAGGATTCTTGGGCAACACAGTATTGAACAGTTATTTTGTAAATTTTCAAGTATTATTGCCTATAGCACATAGATTTAATTGATTATTAACATATGATATATGTATAATGATAAATAAAGATTCAAGATTGTTTAATGTCACTTCCTGTACACAAGTATAAAGAGAACAATATAATTGTTACTCCAGATCTGATGCAGTACAAAGAAAGCATTAAAAGTAAAGAACACAATAACAATATTAAAAATCACCATAAATAAAAGGACATAACAATATTTTATGCTAATAAATAGATTGATTGTATGTCCATAAAGTGACATTGCGCTGTATATAGGTGACTGGCTGGAAATAATAAAGTAGTGGTGCAGTTAATGAGTGGAGATGTTGATCAGTTTTTGTTTGGGGAAAGTAACTGTTTTTAGCCTCCTCCCTTTTGGGAGTGAGGCAAACAGTTCATAACCATGGTTGTGCGATCCTTTATGATGTTACTGGCCCTTTACTGACTTCTTTCTGTCTATAGGTCCTTTATCAAGTTCAAGTTTGAGTTTAATTGTCATTCAACCATACATGAATGCCCATGACTGCACCAAACCAAACAGTATTACTGCGAAGCCAGGGTGCAAAACACAGTAAGTAACAGTGATTGACAGCACAAAACACATACAGCGCATATAAGACAGTAGGAAAATACAGTCACACAAAAATAATCTATAGTCCAACTCCCTGAGACCATGAATGATGCAGCGGTCTTCAGTCAAATGCAATGTATCTTGTTTTCTGCCAAGTGAAAACCAGAAGGCAGCACTGACTCCAATAAGTATGACGCTGCACCACATTGCCTCTGGCTTTCTCGTTTAGTGTACCGACTCTGCTGCCACACTCGGGTGGCTGTAAACAAATGACACCGAGGTTTGAAGCCGAGTCCTTGCTACATTGATCGATGCCACATTGCTCCCCAACAGTCTGCCCCCGCTGTTCACCAACAAATAAGTGAATCAGATTTGCAGCATTCCGCATTAACTATGTTCAACAGGGTTCTGCGATCACAAGAAAGGTGATCAGATGATCACCCGCTGTTGGACTGCGCGCCACCGTTGCACACTAACTTCAACTTTCCAATGCATGATTCACACCAGGTTCAGCTCCTTCAACTTCTCTGCCAATGAGAAACTCGCTGATGGGATAGACTTGCAGTACTTTAAGTTTCCAGTGTCCAGCAGGGTCTTGCAGTTGTAAAAATAATCCATTTTTATATTATTGCATCCAAGCACACCACTGTCTCACCAGCAGAGGAGACAAGGCTAGTAGGCTGTACCAATGATGCCTTTGAGCAGTTGTGACTACCCGTTGTAGAACCTTTCTGTCCACTGCAGTACAGATTCCATACCAAGCAATGATGCAGCTTGTCAGGATGCTCCCTACTGCGGATCTGCAGAATGACATGAGTATGGATGTGCAAAGCACAGGGCTCTTCAACCTCCTCAGAAAATAGAGGCATGGGTGAGCTGTCTTGACTGTGAAAGATGTGTTCTGGGACCGTGAGAGACTGAGTGTGATGCACATTCCCAGGAGTTTGAAAGAGTGCGCTGTTTCCACTGCTGTGTCACCAACGTACAGAAAGGTGTGAGTGGTGCGAATTCTCCTGAAGTTGCCAATCATGTCCTTAGTCACTGTTTTCTAAACGGAGAGAAAATACAAGAAAACTGAGGCAAAAGGGAATTGGGAGTCCTTGTGCAGGATTCCCTAAAGGTTGATTTGCTGGTTGAGTCTATGGTGAGGAAGGCAAATGCAATGTTAGCATTCATTTCAAGAGAACTTGAATATAAATGCAAGGGTGTAATGTTGAGACTTTTAAAGCACTGGTGTGGCTGCACTTGAAGTATTGAGCCCATTATTGTAGAAAGGATGTGCTGAAAATGAAGAGGGTTCAATGGAAGTTCACAGTAAAGATTTCAGGATTGAACTGCTTGTCATATGAAGAGTGTTGATAGCTTTGAGTCTGTATTCATCAGAGTTCAGAAGAATGAGGGGTGACTTACTTGAAACCTATCGAATGATAAAAGGGCTTTATAGAGTCGATATGAAGAGGATGTTTTCTATGGTAGGAAAGTTTAAGACCAGAGGCAAAACTTCAGAATAGAGAGTTACCCTCTTAGAATGGAAGTGAGGAGGAATTTCTTTAGCCAGAGAGTGGTGAATCTTTGGAATTGATTGCCACTGGCAGCTGTGGAGAACAAGTCTTTATATATGCTTAAGACAAAGGTTGATAAACTCTTGATTAGTCAGAGCATGAAGGGATATGGAGGGGAAGGCAGATCATTGGTGCTAAGACAAAAAATGTAGCAGTCATGATGAAATGGCAGAGTGGACTTAATTCTGCCCCTATATCTTATGGTCTTCTCGGCTTATGGTTGACATTAATAAAAAGGTTAATTGCCTGGCACCAGACTTTGAACTCTTACACTACCTTTCTGAAAGCTTTCTCTTCAATGTTGGTGATGAGCCCTGCCACTGTCAAGTCATTGGCGAACGTAACGATGTGAGTCCTGATAAAAATGTCAATTGATTACTCATTCCCATAAATGCTGCCTAGCTTGCAGAGTTCCTCCAGCGATGTCTGTGTTTTGCTTCGGGCTTCCAGCATCTCCAGATTTTCTCGTGTGTGTTGAGGATAGAAACATAGAAGCATAGAAAACCTACAGCATAATACAGGCCCTTTGGCCCACAATGCCATGCCGAACATGTACTTACTTTCGAAATTACCTCGGGTTACCCATGGCCCTCTGTTTTTCTAAGTTCAATGTACCTGTCCAGGAGTCTCTGAACAAGATCCTATGTATCTGCCTCCACCATCGTTGTTGTCAGCCCATTCCACGTACTCACTCCTCTCTGTGTAAAAAACCTACCTACCCCTGACATCTCACGAGGAAATCTGCAGATGCTGGAAATTCAAACAACAACGCACACAAAATGCTGGTGGAACACAGCAGGCCAGGCAACATCTATAGGGAGAAGCGCAGTCGACGTTTCGGGCCGAGACCCTTCGTCAGGACACTCCTGACATCTCCTCTGTACCTACTTCCAAACACCTTAAACTATGCCCTCTTTTGTTAGTCATTTCAGCCCTGAGAAAAAGGCCCCTGACTGTCCACACGATCAATGCCTCTCATCATGTTATACTCCTCTATCAGGTCACTTCTCATCTTCCATCGCTCCAAGAGAAAAGGCCAAGCTCACTCAACCTATTCTCATAAGGCACACTCCCCAATCCAGGCAACATCCTTGTATATCTCTTCTGCACCCTTTCTATAGTTTCCACATCCTTCCTGTAGTGAGGTAACCAGAACTAAGCACAGTACTCCAAGTGGGGTCTGACCAGGGTCCTGTAAAGCTGTAACATTACCTCTCGGCCCTTGAACTCAATCTCATGGTTGATCAAGCCAATACCCCATATGTCTTCTTAACCACACAGTCAACCAACGTAGCAGCTTTGAGTGTCCTATGGACTCAGCCCCCAGATTCCTCTGATCCTGCACACTGCCAAGAGTCTTACCATTAATACAATATTCTGTCATTATATTTGACCTACCAGAATGAACCATCTCACACTTATCTGGGTTGAACTCCATCTGCCACTTGTCAGTCCAGTTTTGCATCCTATAAATATCCTGCTGTAACCTCTGAAAGCCCTCCACACCCCCAATCTTTGTGTCATCAGCATATTTACTAACCCATCCCTCCACTTCCTCATCCAGGTCATTTATAAAAATCACAGAACAGATCCCTGAGACACACCACTGGTCACCAATCTCCATGCAGAATATGACCCATCTACAACCACATTTTGCCTTCTGTGTGCAAGCCAATTCATCTACTGCTCTAGCTTCATCAATGTGTTTAGTCACATTCTCAAAAAATTCAATCAAGCTCATAGGGCATGACCTGTCTTTGACCAAGCCATGTTGACTGATCCTAATCATATTATGCCTCTCCAAATGTTCATAAATCCTGCCTTTCATGATCTTCTCCATCAACTTACCAATCACTGAAGTAAGACTCACTGGTCTATAATTTCCTGGCCTATCTCTACTCCCTTTTTTGAATAAGGGAGAAACATCTATGACCCTCCAATCCTCCAGAACCTCTCACGTCCCCATTAATGATATAAAGATCATCGCCAGAGGCTCAGCAATCTCCTCCCTCACCACCCACAGGAGCCTGGGTTATATCTTGTCTGGTCCCAGTGACTTATCCAACTTGATGCTTTCCAAAAGCTCCAGCACATCCTCTTTCTTAATGTCTATATGCTCAAGCTTTTATGTCTGCGCTAAGTCAGCCTTACAATTGCCAAGGTTCTTTTCCATAGTGAATACTGAAGCAAAGTATTCATTAAGTACCTCCGCTACCTCCTCCGGTTCCTTACATACTTTTCCACTGTCACACTTACTGTCTCACATCTTATCCTCTTGCTCTTCACATACTTGTAGAATGCCTATGATGTGATTGCTCAGGTGCTTGGCCGTGCTGATATGTTTGAGAAGAGTTGAGTATGATAGGGAAGGAGAAGCGGTTGTGCATCCTTATTATCTGACGTCTGTTCATAGGACATCCAACACCCAGTTGCACAGTGGTGTATTTAGACCAAGGGTCTCTGGTGAAATCAGAGGTGCAAAGGGATTTGAGAGTCCATTTGTGTGTGTTGGTCAAGTGTTTCTAGTAGACTTTTCTGATTTTATTTCAGAGTTCCAACATATGTAGCTTGTTTGATTTTCATGCTTTTGTTCAGCTACATTGCATATAATAAGCATTTGGCTTGCAACAGAATTCTTGGGCTCTGCATTTCAGGTACAATGATAGTGATTGAGTAAATCCCCTGTCAATCGTTGCTATAAGTAATCAAAATTTATATTGCATAAATTTACAGTAAGTGCCATTGTGGTTAAATTACTGGAGATGAAATCATAGTTCCAGATCATTGATCTCTTTCAAATACCATGATGGTAGTTGATAAATTTAAAATTCAAGTAACTGAATAAAATTGGGATTTAATAAAAGCTACTGGTCTTAGAAACAGTTGTTAAGTTGAGGTGAGTTGAGTTTTTTGAGATTCTGCATATATCCAAAAGTGCAATGTGAACTTATTCACACAGCATCACAGGCACAGGCAGAGCAGTTACAGAGATATGGCATGACACCTAAAACATTGACAAACTTCTATAGATGTATAGTGGAGAGTATATTGACTGACTGCATCACAGCCTGGGATAGAAACACCACTGAATGCTAAATCCTACAAAACGTAGTAGTTAGGGCCTAGTCCATCATGGGTAAAGCCCTCCCAACTATTGAGCACATCTACATGAAACACTGAGGCAGGAAAGCAACATTCATCATCAGAGACACACCCCTCCCCATCACCCAGGATATACTGTCTTCTCGCTGCTGCCATCTGGAAGAAGGTATAGGAGCCACAGGACTCACACTGCCAAGTTCCAGCAACAGTTACTACTCCTCAACCATCGGGCTCTTGAGCCAAAGGTTATAAATTCACTCATCTTCACTTGCCCCATCATTGAAATGTTACCCAAAGGACTCACTTTCAAGCACTCTTCATCTCATGTTCCGGATATTTCTTGCTTACTTATCTATTTTTATGATTTCTTTCTCTTTGTATTTTCACAGTTCATTATCTTCTGAACTACTGTTGAATGCTCTGGCTGGGTGGTCTTTCATTGATTCTGTTATGGTTATTATTCTATCGGTTTATTGAGTATGCCCACAAGAAAATGAATCTCAGGGTAGTATATGTACTTTGATAATAAATTTACTCTGAACTTTGACACAAGTCATAAATATGAATTATACACAAAATTGACAAGAACGGGCACAATTAGTACAAAAAGAAAACAAGATTATTGTAGTGCAAATTGGTCACAGTGTTCTTATGCTGCAGTAGTGATTAGGGTATGGGACATTGGAAAAAAGTTGAATTTCCCCATGGGGATGAATAAAGTATCTATCTATCTATCTATCTATCTATCTATCTATCTATCTATCTATACAGGTAAGTTCAAGATCAAATAGTTGAAAAGAAGTCAGTGTTCTTGAGCCTGGTGTTGTGGGACTTCAGTCTTTTGTATCTCCTATCTGATGGTAGCTGTGAGTAGTTCTGGGATATTTAGGGATGGACAATCAATGATGAACGTGAATGATCAAATAATCTTGAAATAAAACCAATCTCTGCAGATTGTTTTATAGATTTCTGTTATAGATTCTCCCTTTGGTTCTCTCTGCTGATGCATTAAATCAAAATCATCCCTACCATTGCTGAAGGCAACCTCACAGAAAGTCAGTGCGGATTCTGAGTGAACAGAGGCACAATCAACACGTTCTTTGTCCAGTGGCAGATACTGAAGAAGTGTTGTGATCAGAACATGGGAATGTACACGGCATTCATTGACCTGACCAAGGCCATTGGTACAGTCAGCCACAATAGTCTCTGGAATATTCTATCGAAGCTTGGCTGTCCCTGGAAATTCCTCACCATCCTGCAGCAACTCCATGAAGGCCAAAGCAGTTAGGATGAACACAACAGTAATGTGTCTGACCCATTCCCCATCAATACTGGCATGAAACAAGGCTGTGTTTTGGCGCCAATACTCTTTGCTATCTTTTTCAGTATGATGCTATGGGAAGCGAAAAAACCCACCTTGGAGAGCATCTACAGTACAATTGGTTCCACACTGACGGAATTATCTTCAACCTCCGCCACCTTCTCACCCGAACAAAACCATGCAAGACTCCACTGTCAAGCTGCTATATGCAGATGACTCTGCTTTTCTCACGCACACAGAGGATGCGCTACAGGCTGCAGTCACTCAGTTCACAAAGACCGCAAGGGCTTTTGGGTTAACGGTCCGTCTAAGAAACCAATGATCCTCCATCAGAAGCCCCCTCATGGTGTTTACAATCCACCTCGATAACTACTGATGACCACCCTCTCACCATGTTTGAGCAGTTTACATACCAGAGCGGTGTCATCTCCAATGATGCTACAGGGAAGTTGACAATGGACTTGCCAATGGGTTCTTCCACAATCATGTGTGGAGAACCTCCAGCTATGTCTGTCCACAAAAATCCAGGTGCACAGGACTGCTGTCATCACAACATTGTTATACGGCTCCAAAGACAAGGTCTTGTTCCGCAAGCAAATCCGGCTGATCGAGCGATCCCATCAGTGCTGCCTCTGCTCCACCATGGGTATCATCTGGCACGATCTTGTCTCCAACAACGAGGTCCTGGAGAAGGCTCAACTTACAAGCATTCAGGTTACATGCTACTCAGGCAGCTCCGCTGGTCAGGCCAAGTATCTTGCATACAGAACTCCAGGTTACCGAAAGCAGTACTCTATGGAGAACTCTCTCAGGACAACAGAGGTATAAAGACCAATTTAAGCAACAGATAATAGGCATCTGTTAGTCTCGTGATTTGTCTCGTGACCATGGATTTGCGCCTTGGAAGGTTTCCAGAGCAGGGCAGGGTTGCATTGGAGATCAGCAGCTGCCCATGCTGCTAGTCTCCCCTCTCCATACCACCAATGTTGTCTAAGGGAAGGACACTAGGGCAGATACAGATTGGCACCGGTGTGGTTGCAGAGCAATGTGTGGTTAAGTGCCTTGCTCAAGGACACAACACGCTGAGCTTCAGCTGAGGCTCGAACTAGCGACCTTCAGATCACTAGACCAACGCCTTAACCACTTGGCCATGCAACAGCTAGTTCAGGTAAATATCAAGATCAACAAGAAGTAGCAGCTGATTTATGACAGAGGCCTATGGAGGACACTGATCCATGGCACAGCCAAGAATTTTGAGTAATCCTGAAGAGCAACTGCTAAAGAGAAGAGGAGATGCAGGAAGGATCCTCACACCCAAGCACCCGCATCCCAGCTGTTCCTGTGCTTCTACTGTGACACAGTCTGCAGATCCAGAATTGGTCTCTACAGTCACCAACGATTGTGCCATTACTCCTGAGGATTCTTCTTCTCTCCTGATCTTCGCAAGCGAAGAACCAGCCATCATAATCATCTCCATCACATATATGTTACCTTATACAACCTTGAGATTCATTTTCTTGTACGCATTTATTTGTATTTAAAGAAATACAATAGAATCTATTAAAAAGCCTCCATAAAAAGGACTAATAAACTACAAGCTGAAATAAAAAAAGTACTGAGAACACTTAAGAACCTGAGTTACAGGGTTACATTGAATAGATTAGGACTTCATTCCCAGGAGCAGAGAAGAATGAAGGGAGATTTGATAGAGGTTTACAAATTTATGAGAGATACAGATAGGGTAAATGAAGCAAGATTTTTCCACTGAGGTTGGGTGAGACTAGAAGAGAGGACATGGGTCAAGGGTGAAAGCTGAAATGTTTAAGGGGAACATGAGGGGGATCTTCTTCAATTGGTGGGTGGTGCGAGTGTGGAATGAGCTGTGGTGCTTACAGGTTTGATTTCAACATTTAAAGGAAATTTGGATAGGTATATAAATGGCAGGGGAATGGAGGGCTATGGTCCAGGTGCAGGTTGATGGGACCAGGCAGAATAATAGTTCAGCATAGACTAGATGGACTGAAGGGCCTGTTTCTGTGCTGTAGTGTTCTATGACCCTATATCTCTAATATAAGTTGTACATGAGCTGAGAACATAACTGTTTGCTGTAAAATGGATTTTATATGGTCGTCAACAAATATTTAATAGAATTACATAATTATGATATGTTGGTTGAGGTATTTATACCATTTTTTAAAGTGCTGCAGAGAGATAATGCAATGTAGAACTAAACCCCATTTTGTTCTTTGAGCACAGTGATGAAGAATATACAAGGAAACTAAACTGCCAATCTTTTAATAAAAAACAGTAGGATAAAGTCCCACATTGGGAATCAAGAGTGATTTGCTTCATGACAAGGCATTCTGGGGAATGGATTTCAATATTTTACCAGTGGGACCTACTCACCACTGGGACCTTGCTGTCTTCCTCCTACGGCAATTTGAATCAGAATCCTCCTCCCTCCTTTGAACCAGGATAAGTGCATTAATCTGGATACTGTAGCTCTGAAGAAATGAACTCGGCAGAATCCAAATTTCTTAAGATGTGCCGTGGAGAACAATCTTATCTGATTGCATCACCATCTGGTATTGGGAAGGGACACTGCACAGGATCAGAAAAATCTACAGGCTGTCAACTCAACCAGTTCCATTTTCAGGACTAGCCTCCCCACCATCAAAGACAGACCTCTAAAAAGGCAGCGTCCATCATGAGGGACACTCATCATCTGGGACATGCCCTTTTCTCATTATTACCATCAGGAGATGATATATAGGAGCCTGAACACACACACACTCAGTGTTTTAGTAACAGCTTTTTCCCATCTGCTATTAGAATTCTGAATGGACCATGAACCCATAAACATTATCTCAAAGTATTTGCTCTCCATTTTGCACGATATATATATATAATGTGTACATATAGCAATTTTCACTGCCATAAAACAACAAACTTCACAACAGATATGTCAGTGATAGTAAGCCTGATTCTGAATTCAACTCCATTTGGTCCGCTCAGCATAAAATTTATGTTTTTTTTCATGTTCCTATGAGGTTACTTGAATAGCTGTACTATAAATGAAATGCACTGACAATACAGTTGTGTCCGGTGCCATGTCACTTCTGTCTCCATCATCGGCTCATCTCCTCCTTCTATCCAATCCATCTTCATAGTGCATTGCTTCAGGAAGTCTAGCATTATCTGTTCTTCACGATCCCCACCCCACCCCCCACCGTGGACCACTCCCTCTACCCTCTTCAACTTTCTCAGAGAAGATACTAGACCCCGACAGTCCAAATAGCCAATGTCAAAATAAATATGTTATTAAAATACATATGTGCCACCATACGCTACCTTAAGATATATTTTCTTGCAGGCATTTACAAGAAAATTAAGAAACATAATAGAATTCATGAAAAAATTATAATTACCAAAGAATGAAAAAAAATCACCACTGTGCAATAGAAGACCAATCATGCAAATAATAAAAATAAATAATTAACACGTGAATTGTAGAGTCCTTGAAACGTCACCTATAGTTTGTGGTGTCAGTTCAGTGGTGAGGAGAGTAAAGTTATCCACACCAGTTCAGGAGCCAGATGGTTGTGGGATAATTACTGTTCCTGAACCTGGTGATGTGGGACATAAGGCTCCTGTATCTCCTGCCTGATAGTAGTGGCAAGAAGAGAGCCTGGATGGAGGGAGCCTTTGATGTTGCTTCCTCGTGGCAATGCTTCTTGTAAATGTGCTCTAAGATTGGGAGGTTATTGCCTATGATGGACTAGACTGCATCCACCACTTCTGGCAGACTTTTCTGTTCCTGGGCATTGGTGCTTCCATACTGGACTGTGATGTAACCATGACTCAAGACTAGACTCTGGAACAAATTCTTCCCCATTGCTACCAGATCTCTGAATTAATACTTCATTAATACATAATACATAATAAATTAACCCCTTCCAGTGGTTCAGACATATTCTCAGACTCTTGATTCCAGTCCTGTTATGTCACTTCAGCATTTCTTTCTGCTCTACCTCAGCTTGCAATTCTGTATTTCTGTATTTTATTGTATTTGCACGCACTGCTGTGTCATTATGGCAATAGATTGAACTAGAGGAGATCTGTTCCAGAGGGAGCTGCACTACATGAGAAAAACTTCCTCTGTGCTGCAGAAACTAGCTTCAGTTGTGAAAGGAGAGAGAGACCCAAAGACTAACCAAAGCCATCACATGTTCTTTCCCACATTGCACCAGTACATATGGATCCCAAAGTGACCTCTACAACCACCCGAGACTCACCAATAGACAACCCATTTGGAGAACATGATACTCGAATTGAGTGATTGCAATACTACTATTACTACTACCATGCACACTCTTTACTTTTTGAGCTTCACTCCTGTTGTCATCGTCATCATCATCATCATCATTATGAGCCATGTCATCATATGATGTGGGTGATCATAGTCTTCCATCTGCTTATTCTTTTCCCTATCCATGACCATGACTGTTCCTGACAAATTCTTCTACAAAAGTAGTTTGCCATTGCCTTGTTCTGGGTCATGTCTTTACAAGACGAGTTACCTCAGCCATCATGAATACACTTCAGAGATTGTCTGCCTGGCGTCAGTGGTCACATAACCAGGACTTGTGATATGCACCTACCACTCATACGACCATCCGCCACCTGCTCTCATGGCTTCATGTGACCCCGATCAGGGCTTAAGCAGGTGTTACACCTTGCCCAAGGGTAACCTGCGGGCTAACGGAGGGAAGGAGTGCCTTAGAAACATATCTCCACCCTGCCAACCTGGTATTTATGTCAATAAATGGAATCTGATTCATCCATGACAACATTGAATGGCAATGCAGACTGAAGTGTCTGAGTAGTCTTAGCAACACACACAAGATGCTGGAGGCACTCAGCAGGCCAGGCAGCAGCTACGGAAAAGAATGCTGTCGAGGTTTTGGGCCGAGGCCCTTAGAAAGGACTGGAGAAAGAAAAAAAGCTGAGAAGTCTTCTCCTGCACCTGATTTGCCCAGGTACAATTTCAATACCATTTTGGATATACCATTGATAGCACAGATGGGTTAACATCTAATCGCAAGCTATGATATTGCATGAGGATATATTCAATCAGATCTGATTGTACTGACAAGTTTAAAGACAGTCACTGCTTGCCAGAAATCATGTCTGAAGGCACCCTGTTCAGCCAATCAGAACTGATTCTTTTTTCCAGCCTCTCTGCTCCAATTCTTTTCTAATGTCTGATGGCTATCTCTTTTTTTTTGTATGTGCATGCACCATCCATCAGATATCTCCCCAAAATCATGTTTTATTGATCTCCATTATATTCGCTGTCAATTCTGTTGCAGTCCTGTCGTGTTACACTTATCAGGAGTGACATGCGACTTGAGACGTTTCAATACTGTATCCTGAATTACTGGTGAGCAGAGTTGTATGGCTCAAGTGAAATGGTGCATAGAAAAGTGGAAATAATTGAAAGCCATGTATTTTTTTCATCATATAAAAGTGAATTAAAGGCAAGCTTTGCAAAATTACTTTAAAATGCCATTTATATTTAATTTGTGCCAAATGTGAGTGCAGTTTAATGCTGTGGGCTACATCTAACAGAACACAACCACCAAGAGGAATGTCACTTAAATCCTTAATCAAGCCTTGCATAAAGAGGTTTCAGCTCTTCCCTGTCATATGACTGCAACCTCAAACAGAGTTGTCAAGAAGTACTATTCTGCAATGGAGATACAAGAACCCGCAGACGCTGGGATCTGGAGCAACAAGCAGTCTGCTGGAGGAATACTTGTGGGGGTTGGGGTGGGGAGAGGACTTATTGGTGGTTTATGCTGATGTAGGGTTGCAATCTGAAATATTGACAATTGCTTCCCTCCCCCAACCCCCAACAAATGCTGCTCAACCCACTGAGTCCCCCAGCGGACTGTTGCCATTATTCTGTCATGTAGTCTAATAAAATATTTGGAATGAATTTTGAAGGTGGAAATACTTCTAAAGATCTAAGTAGCTCAGGGGGTTGATGGTTGGATTGCGTAGTTCCCCGATCTCTGGATTGTGCAATTCACAGCACACTGGCGATGTCTCCTCACATGGAGATATGGGGTTTGCGAGTAAATTGCAATGATTGGAGAACAACTCGACCCAACCAATTTTGAAGGTCGCTCATAAATTCAGGAAATTAGAATAAAAGAAAGGTGGGGCACACATGGCTCCACGTTTTCATTTCCAATTCACATATCAGCTGAGAATCCACAGGCACAGAAAAGCCCAATGGTGGACAACCCAGGGGACGGGGGGTGGTCATGAAAACTCTTCGTATCTGAATCCTGGTCATAAAATTATGACTTGTAGTTTGATTCAACCTAGCCAGAGTAAACAGAATTTTAGTGTCTTATTCCATTTTCATTATCAGTGTAAACCCAAATGATCAGTGTTTAAATCCATGCATTGCAATTCTGCAGAATGGGGATAAACACAATGCTTGCTCACTGCCTTGTAATAAACTCAACATGCTCTCAACCAGATTTAATAATCTTAAAAAGAGAAAAATAGCCCGGGATAGTATAATGGTACAGCTAATAAACCTCACAGTTTTGGCAGACATGGCCTTCCATGCTTTCTGTCTGGAGATGGCAGATTCTCATTGTGATTTTCAATACTGTGTACATTTTTGCTCACACTGTCATAGGAAAGATGCGATTAAATTGGTAAGCGTGCAGAAATTATTTGACAGAACTTGCTAGGACTTAGGTACTGTGTAGGTTGGGCAGAGAACATCTTCATCCCTTTGGAAACTAGCAAATGAGGGGCAACCTTACAGAAATGTTTAAAATTGTGAGTTGCAGAGATAAGGTGGACTGTAAGAGTATTTGCCTCAAGGTAGGGGGTTCCGAAACTAGAGCATATTGATTTAGGGTTAGAGGGGACAAATTGAAAGGGACATGAGGAGCAAATTGTTCACACAGATAGCATATGGAATGAGCTGTCAGATGAAGTGGCTGAGGCAGGTAAAATAGAATCATTTTAGAAGCACTTGGATAGGTACATAGAGGGTTTGGGCTAAACACAGGAAATTGGGACAAGCTGGGTGGAAACAATTGTCAGCATGAACTGTATAGGCTGAAGGGCCTGTATCTGTGCTGTATTATTTTCTATGAATCTATGACTCCATGACTGCAGTAACACATCATCAAAACAACTGGAGGAACTCAGTGGAGGGAAATGGACTGTCAATGTTTCAAGTCAAGAAACATTCATCAGTTCTCAAGATTAATTCTCAATCCAAAACACTGACTTTCTATCCCCCTTCATCTTTTGTTGCACGTGCGTGTATGATGGTCAACATTAACTCAGAGGGTCGAAGAGTTTGTTTCTTTACTCCAAGACCATCAATGAACCACCCATTTATACTAATCCAATATGAATCCTAGTTGTCAATATTCCCATTAAAACAGTGGCATAGTGGTTTGTGCAATTGCTTTACCATGCCAGAGATCACTGCTGATAATCAATACCAGCACACCTCTAGGATGTGTGCTTAGCCCTCTGCTCTTCTCTCTCTACACCTGCAATTGTGTGGCTAGGCACAGCTCAAAATCTATCTATACATTTGCTGACAATCCAACAATTGTTGGCAGAATTTCAGATGGTGACGAGAAGGCATGCAGGAGTGAGATATCAGCTAGTTAAGTGATGTTGCTGCAATAACATTGCATAAGCATCAGAAAGACCAATGAATTGATTGTGGACTTCAGAAAGGGTAAGATAAGGGAACACACACCAGTCCTCATAGAAGGATCAGAAGAGGAAAAAGTAAGAAATTTCAAGTTTCTGGGTGTCAACTTTTCTGAGGACCTAACCTGATCCCAACATATTGATGCAGCTACAAAGAAGGCACAACAGCAGCAATATTTCACGAGGAGTTTGAGGAGATTTGTTATGTCACCAAAGACCCTCACAATTTTTTTCAGATATATCAAGGAGAGCATTCTAACTGGCTGCATCACTGTCTGCTATGGGGTTGGACACTACTGTAGAGGATCAACATAAGCTGCAGAAAGTTGTATACTCGGTGATCTCCATCATGGGCACTAACCTTCGTAGCATCCAGGACATCTTCAATGAACAATGCCTGAGAAAGGCAGCCAGGACCTGCCCTCTTCTTATTGCTAACATCAGGAAGGAGGTAAAGGAGCCTGAAGACTCACACTAAATGATTCAGGAACAGCTTCTTCCTCTCTACCATCAGGTTTCTGAATGGACATTAAACCCATGAACAGTACCTCACAACTTTTTCTTCTCTTTTTCCACTACTTATTTAATTTAAATTTATTGAATATATATACTGTAATTGACAATTTTTATTATTATGTATTGCAATATACTGCTACCACAAAATAAACAAACTTCACAACACTTGCCAGTGTTATTAAACCTGATTCTGCTTTGACCTCCGATCAGAGTTCAATTCCCAATGCTGTTTATCAGGAGTTTGTATGTTCTTCATGTGACCACATGGGCTTTCTATGGGCACTCAGGTTTTCTCCCACATTCCAAAGATGTACAGTTAGGGTTAGTGAATTGTGGGCATGCTATTTTGCCAGCAAAGCAAGGTGACACATGTGGGCTGCCTTAACACCATCTTCACTGATTTGATTTGATGCAAACAAGGCATTTCACCGTACATTTCAACGTAGGTGTGACAAATAAAGCTAATCTTAATCTTACATTCCCATCAACTCCCCACTCATTCTACCACTCAGCAACACACCAGGAACAATTTTCAGTGGCAAGTTAACATATGCTTAAAATGAGAGATGAAACTGGAGCACGTAGAGGAAATCTACATGGTCAGAGGGAGAATGTTCATACACTTCCCTTAGCTTTGCCAATGTTATTCTTATTGTTGTTTTATTTTTGATACTGCCTTTTTGAAAATGGTTGGCACAATAATTGTAGGAATTTCACAGAGCTGTCATCAGGGACAGAATGAGTGAGCAAATTCAAACAGATTATAGAGAATCATTATAGATTTGCAAAGAGCGGGTCACATCTGATTAATCTAGTTGAACTTTTTGAGGATATTGCGAGTAAAATAACCACAGGAGTTTCTATAGATTCAGTCTGTGATGATTTGGCAACACATTTAGAAAAATCGTGACACGGTTAAAATACTTGAACTCCCAGCTGAATAGCACTGTAGAGGTAAATTGGCTGAAGGAAACAGAGCAACATCACCTCCCAAGTAATAGCCAGGGCTAGCCAATAAATACCATCCTTCCAGGAATATTCGCAGCCCAAGAATGAGTTGTAAAATTTTAACTGATTGTTGGATGGCACAGATATTCTGCACTGACAACCCGGACTTGTGTGAATACATCTGATTTCAAAAACATATTAGAGAATCTTCATTATGCAACATGTCACAGTTCTTTTTCTGGAGCATCAGAGCATATTCCTTCTCCCAGAAGCATATAAAATTTACCAGAAAGCCCATCAAAGTAAGCCAGATTTTAACTCTGGCTCATTTAACTATAATATTTGCAAGTCATTTAACTAATGGCTTTTTAAAAACCAACACTTCGACATCTATCTGGATGGATTGCAACACAAGTTCAGTATTCCAGTTGGGGAGCTAAGGGAGGACGCTGGCCTTAAATTACTACTTCGCTCTTCGCAGTTGTCATGGATATTTTCACACCTTCTGCTCTTTCCTACTGGAGTCAATGAGTGGGAAGTCTCTCAGTCAGAGCCGTGAAATTCTGTGAAGATTTTATAGCTTTTCACTTTTGCTGCTTCCCTTACCTCGGGAAACCTCTCCGATCCATCAAATCGATCAAATAAGGCTCTGATTCTTTCTCTGTAGTGCATTCATGCCAAATCTAAGATAGTGAGGAAGTTTATCTAGACAGTGGGATATTGGCTGGGTAAGTGGGAAAAGGAATGACAAATGGAGTTTAATTCAAATAAGTATAAGGACTTTATTTTGGAAAACCAAACCAGCAAAGGACTTCCGTAACAAAAGGAAAAGCCTTGAGGAGTGTTGTAGAACAGAGAACCAAGATGTACAAGAATACCTTGAAGGTGATGTTGTAGGCTTTTGGCATGTTGGCCTTCTTTAACCATATAACAACTACAGCACAGAAACAGGGCATCTCGACCTTTCTAGTCCATGCCGAATGCTTACTCTCACCTAGTCCCACCAACCTGCACTCAGCCCATAACCCTCCATTCCTTTCCTGTCCATATACCTATCCAATTTTTTTTTTTAATGACAAAATCAAACCTGCCTCTACCACTTCTACTGGAAGCTCATTCCACACAGCTACCACTCTCTGAGTAAAGAAATTCCTCTTCATGTTACCCCCAAAACTTTTGCCCCTTAACTCTCAACTCATGTCCTCTTGTTAGAATCTCCCCTACTCTCAATGAAAAAAGCCTATCCACGTCAACTCTATCTATCCCCCTCATAATTTTAAATACCTCTATCAAGTCCCCCCCAACCTTCTACGCCCCAAAGAATAAAGACCTAACTTGTTCAACCTTTCTCTGTAACTTAGGTGCTGAAGCCCAGGTAACATTCTAGTAATCAAGGCTTTGAGTGCAGAAGTTAGAATTTTATATTTGTACAAAAAGCATTTCAGGATGTATATTGCATACATTTCTCAAATGTTAAATTTGACCTTTGAACCTTTGAAATGTTGGTGAGCATGTACTTAGAGAATTGCATTCAGTTTTGGTATATCCCCATCCTCACTGTCCTCTGCATGAAAGATTTCTCCCTACCTATTTGACCAACCATTTTCAAAAAGCTATGGACTTGGGCCCCAAGATGGCTCATTTCATCTATATGGTTTAAAATTCAAGATTTGAGATTGTTTAATGTCATTTCCAGTATCCAAGTATAAAGAAGATGAAATATTTGGTACTCCTGATCCAATGCAGCCCAAAAAGTAAACACTAAGGTAAGGAACACAAAATAGTAATAATAAAGACAATATATGGAAGTACATCAGCTAGCTTTTATGCATAGTTTGAAGATTATATACATAGACTTCTAAATTATTATTAATGACGTGTTTATGACAGGGAAGTCATGTTTGACTAACTTGTTGAAGTTATTTGTGAGATAACAAACAAGAAATGATAATGGTGAAATACTATTTAGACTTTGAGAGACCCAAGTGATTTTGCAGATACTAGAAATCCAAAGTAACACATACAAAACCTTTACCTAGCTTCATCTGTTACCTACTAACTTCTACTTCTTTCCCTGCATCCAATTATTTTGTCTTCTTCACCGTTCCTTTCTAGTCCTGATGAACGGACTCAAACTGAAATGTTGGCTGTTTATTTCTCCCCATAAATGCTGCCTGAGCTGTTAAATTCCTCTGGCATTGTATGTGGGTGTGTTAGTCGAGACCTTCTGAAATCCTTCATTGAAGTATCAGAAAAAGAGTATTAAGTACAATTCGAGCATATGGATTTGAGTACAATTTACTAATGTGGCTGGAGGATTAATTGATGGATAAAAGTCAGACAATAGAAGCAAAATTACTTTTGAGTTGGTAGGATGTGACTAAAAGCGTGCCAAAGTGATCAGTGCTGGGCCCAGATGTTCAAAGATTTGGATGAGCAGATTGTATAATAAATCCAGATGTTCTGTTGATACAAAGTTTGGTGGCAGCATGCATTGTGAGCAGGATCGAGGGAGGCTTCAGGAAGGTAGAAGCAGATAGAACATGACAGCTTGAATATAGTCTGGAGAAAAGTAGTGAAAAACTCAAGGTCCTGTTGTTCAAATCGGCTTGTACGTTCTTGTGCATTAATCACTGGAAGTTAATGTGTAAGTACCGTCTATAAGGCCATAAGATATAGGAGCAGAGTAAGCCATTTGCCCCATTAATTCTGCTCTAACATTCCATCATCCCTTTCAACCCCATTCTCCTGTCTTCTCTCCGTAGCATTTGACACCCTGACTAATCAAGAACCCACCAACCTCTGCTTAAATATACCCAATGACTTGGCTGTCTGAAGCAATTAATTCCACAGATTCACTGCTCTCTGCTTAAAGAAATTCCTCTACATCTCTGTTCTAAAAGGACAACCTTCTATTCTGAGGCTGTGCCCTCTGGTCCTGAGCTCCACAGCTACAGGAGCTACGCTCTTCGTGTCCACCCCTTTTAGGCCCCTCAATATTCAGTAGGTTTCAATGAGATCCCTGTTTATTCTTCTAAACTCAAGCAAGTACAGGCCCAGAGGCATCAAATGCTCCTCCTACATCAACCCTTTCATCCCCGGGATCATATAAATATGAAATCAAATAGTATATTGGCCTTTACTTTGAGTACATGACTAAAGACATCTCATGGGGATGCCAATATACCATTATTCAGGACTGAGTGAAATTACATATAGAATATCAGAGCCAGGTTTAATATCACCAGCATATATGTAGTCTTTGTGGCAGCAATACAATGCAATACATAATAACAGAAAAATTGTGAATATACATATATGTACATCTGTCTTTGGTGAGACACTAATCTCCTCAAGCTCCTAATGAAATATACACACAGTGACCACTTTATTAGGTTCACCTGGATGCCTGCTTGGTAATACAATTATCAAAATAGCCAATAATGTGGCAGCGATTCAATGCATAAAAGCATTGACTTGGTCAAGAGATTCATTTGTTGTTTAGACCAAATATCAGAATGGGGAAGATATGTGATCTAAGTGATTTTTTTTGTGGAATGATTGTTGGTGCCAGGCGGGGTGGTTTAAGTATCTCAGAAACTGCTGATCTTCTGGGATTTTCACACACAACAGTCTCTAAAGTTTACAGAGGATGGTGTGAAAACCAAAAACATCCAATGAGTAACACATACAAAATGCTGAGTCTTGACCCGAAACATTGAAAGCGCTTCTCCCTATAGATGCTGCCTGGCCTGCTGTGTTCCACCAGCATTTTGTGTGTGTTGCTTGAATTTCTAGCATCTGCAGATTTTCTCGTGTTTGCGTTTTTACATCCAGTGAGTGGCAATTGTGTGGGTGAAAATGCCTTGCAATGAGAAAGATCAGAGGAGAATAGCCAGACCGGTTCAAGCTGACAAGAAAATGACAGTAACTCAAATAACCTTGCACTATGACATTGATGTGTGGAAAAGCATCTTTGAATGCACAACACGTTGAACCTTAAAGTGGATGGGCTACAGCAGCAGAAGGTCATAAACATACACTTAGTGACTATTTTATTAGCTACAGGAGGTACCTCATAAAAAAAACATTGAGTTTTTTTCTATTAATCCTGTCACCATTTTCCAAGGAAGGATCCTTGAGACAGGTGGAATGCAATGAAGGTTCACCTGTTTTTTTTGTGTAATGGAGGGTTTACTCTGTGAAAGTAAATTAAGCATTCGAGCTCTGTTCTCATGCTGGGAAACGATCCCCGTGGAAAGTGGGGGGGGGGGGAGCGAAAGATGTGCTTGGTGGTGGGAGCCTGTTGGAGATGGCAGGAGTTGTGGAAAGTTATGTGCTGGCCACAGAGGCTGGTGCAGTGGTAGGTGAGGACAAGAGGAATCCTATCCCTGCTAGGGTGGCAGGACGATGGGGTGAGAACAGATGTGCATGAAATGGAAGAGATGCAGTTGAAGGTACAGTTGATGGTGGAGGAAGGGAAGCCTCTTTCTTTGAAGAAGGAGGACATCCCTTTGTTCTGGAATGAAAAGCCTCATTCTGAGAGCAGATGTGGTGGAGACGGAAGAATCCAATCAGATCCCACCACCAAGCACACTTCCCTCCCCCTAATTTCTGCTTTCTGCAGGGATCGCTCCCTACTCAACTCCCTTGTTGATTCATCCCTCCCCACTAATCTCCCTCCTGGTAATTACCCTTGTAAGCGGAACAAGTGCTCTACCTGCCCCTATGCCTCCACCCTCACTACCATTCAGGGCCCCAAACAGTCCTTCCATGCGAGGCGACACTTCAACCCTGAGTCTGTTGGGATCATATACTGTGTCCGGAGCCCTTGGTGTGGCCTCCTATATATAGATGAGACTCAACATAGATTGGGCGATTGCTTTGCCAAGCACCTACGCTCCATCTGCCAGAAAAGTGGCCACCCATTTTAATTCCACTTCCCATTCCTATTCCAATATGTCTATGCACAGCCTCCTCTACTGTCGCGAAGAGGCCACACTCAGGTTGGAGGAGCAACACCTTATATTCCGTCTGGGAGTCCTCCAGCCTAATAGCATGAACATCGATTTCTTGAACTTCTGGTAATGTCGCCCCGCCACCACCCCCCGCCCCCCAACTTCACCATTCCACATCCTCTTTTCCCTCTCTCACCTATCTCCTTGCCTGTCCATTGCATCCCTCTGGTGCTCCTCCCCCCTTTTCTTTCCCCCATGGGCTTCTGTTTCTCCCATTAGCTTCCCCCTTTTCCAGCCCCATATCTCTTTCACCAATCAACTTCCCAGCTCTTTACTCCAGCCTGCCCCTCCTGGTTTCACCTATCATCTTGTGTCTCTCCCTTCCCTCCCCACACCCTTTAACTCTACTCCTTGCCTTTTTTTCTCCAGTCCTGCTGAAGGGTCTCGGCCCGAAACGTCGACTGTACTCTTTTCCATAGATGCTGCCTGGCCTGCTGAATTCCTCCAGCATTTTGTGTGTGTTATATGGATTTCCAGCATCTGCAGATTTTCTCTTGTTCGTGAGTTTGTGTTCATGGTTCATCAGTCATTCAGAAATATGATGTTGGAGGGGATGAAGCTGTTCCTAAAATGTCATGTGTGTGTCTTCATTCTCCTGTACCTCCTCTCTGATGGTAGTAATGAGAAGGGGACATGAAGAGAGTTTGAGATAAATGAACTTATTGCAATGATCTTCAAGATGGCAGCAACAGCCAACGCAATATACTGCAGACAGTTCACAAATTAATTTGTCTTCTCTTTCATTGAAATATGCTTCTACTACTAAACTGCATGTGATTGGAGTCTGTAATTTACATTTTGATAATGTGTTTTTGGGCAGTCTGAATGATTTAGTGCTTTTGCTGTCTCTGGGGAAATTCAGCAAGTTTGAAAGGGAAATGTGTAGTCTAAAGGTGGAGCACGAACCCATGATCAGCTCCATCACTTCTCGCCAATTAAAGCATTGAGCAAGATTAAAGGATGAGAGCAGAAGGCGAGCTGGTGTTTAGTTATGTCTCTCTGTGGTTGACCAGTCTCCCTCTCCCTCTTACTCACTGCTGCCGGAAGAAGATCCAGGAATCTTGGACCCACGCTGCAAGGTTTTAATCAGTACAGCTCTTGGCAGTTTATGTTACATTTGTTCCTGGATTCTGGTTACTCTCTTTTTGTTATTTTGTGATATTTGATGATGATGATCATTCTGTGCACTGGGGTGCTTTGGACTAGATCTGTGGCCTCAAGTCAACGAACAACATAGCACTAGACGGAACTGAACTAAACCAAACTGAACCTTCTTCAACCGTTCTGAGCACTCTGCGGTTTGATGGTTAACATTCAGTGTGTTACTCACTGACTTTTTGCCGTTTGCATGAGTACCGTAGTTCTTTTTGCATTTTGCGTGTTTGATGTTTACTTTGAACGGGGTCCATGGTGTTTCTATGTTCTGTAGCTGTCTGGAGGAGGACGAGTCTCAGGGCTGTATACTGAACACTGTATATACTTTCATAGCAAATGTACTTTGGATCTTTGGAGGTATAATGAACCTCCACTTCTCTTTCTCATACCGTTTTGTACAGGATCCACAAGACCCAGAGCCGAAGCCATGGATGAGAAAGAGGCACGGCAGAAAAAGTAGAAATCGTTCTGCCATTTCCCCACGGTGTCGTCTTTTTAGATTTAGAATAGTTTTATTTGTCATATATGGATTGAAACAGAATCAGAATCAGGTTTAATATCACTGACATGGCGTGAAATTTATTGCTATGCGGTAGCAGTACATTGCAATGCATAATTACAAATACTGTGGAAAACCCCGTAAGCGTACCTGGCCTACTTGCAAAGTCCTGGATCACTAGACTTGAATGCCTCAGATCTAGCCCTCAGCAGACTACGAATCTCCTGGTTCATCCACAGCTTTTAAATTGTGCACATACAGTATGCTCACATAGGCACACACCCTTCCACACAGGTTTCAATGAACACTGAAGCATGTTGAGGAATGCACTGTTTGTGTCAATGACCAATATAATATGATGATGTGTTAGGGGCAGTGTGTAAGTGCCACCATGCTTCTGGTGCCAATGTAGCATGCCCACAACCTGTGTGTCTTTGGAACGCGGGTGGAAACCGGAGCACCGGGCAGAAACTCACATGACCATGGACAGAATGTACAAACTCCTTACAGACAGCCGTGGAATTGTATTCATATCATTAGTGGTGTAACAGCATAATCACTACGTTACTCTACAGTCCATTTATTAGAGCTCAGTCACTAATTCAGATTTTCTTCTCACATTCATGATTTTTTGCATCTGCAATTATGCACCTAACTGTAACTAATCTGTGGCTATAAATATCTGCTCACTTCTCTTTTCCTGTTTCATTTGCCACCTCTTTTATTTTTGTTCCTCATTTCTCTGATTTGCAGCTGCCTAGCTCAAAAGCAAACTAATGAAGCAGGGCCATCTGAAAAAGATGCTTCAATGCAAATAATGTGATGGTTGAAAAGCAAATGAAAAAGCAATAAGAGGAGGTGGAAGTTTCTAAAGGATGTATAACCCTTGATGGCTGATTTCACCACAGCTTCTATATTCAGCCTCAGAATAGAAAGATGTCCCTTTAGAACAAAGATGAAGAGGAATTTCTTTAGGTCGGGGGTGGTGAATCTGTGAAGCTCATTGACACAAACAGCCAAGTTATTGAGTACACTTACATCTGAGGTAGATAGGTCCCTGTTTGGTCAGTGCATCAAAGATTGTGAATTGAAGGCAGGAGAATGGGGTTGAGAGGAAATATAAATCAGCCAAGATAGGATGGCGGAGAAGACTTAATGGGCTGTGTTGTGTATTTAATATTACAATAGTCTCTGAGTAATCTTGTATATATATATTGTTTAATTAAGCATTCTTGTTTGTTTAAATAATTAATCATGGGTTATATGTAAAATTGCATAAATTGCATACGCCATTATGCTATCATATGATACATATATAAAGTAAAGATAAAGTTAGACCCGTATTTTGGACTCCCCTATCTTCCTTTAAATTAGTTTAACATTTTCAAGTTAGAAACATAACAGGCCAAATAGTCTAATTCTGCTCCTATGTCTTATGGTCTTGTAGTTATTTGCAAAGAATATGCAATGCTTTAATTCAGATTTAGATCCAGATTATTTATCACATGTACATCGAGACATGCTGAGTCTTGCACTGCTTGCATTCACAACCAGCAGAAGTTCAACATGTGCTGGGGGCAACCCGCACGAGTCACCGCACATTTCTGTGCCAGCGTAACATACCCACAATGTTCAGCAGAACAACACAACGAGAAAACAAAAGAAGACAACAGCAGCAAAGCGAGCCCCCTTCCCACCCTCTTGAGTTTTGCAAGGTTGAGATTGTGTGGCAGGACATTCAACTTGTAGTGAAACCAGAAAAATGTCAATTCATTTACACAAAAATCCCTTCGTCTTGTGTAGAAACGTTAATCTGTTTGGTTAGCTTCAGAGGAATTAAGCACTTGTTGAGTACTACTTAATTACTGAAGATTAATTGACACTAATTACTAATGATGGTTTGTGAAATAATCTGCGGCTGTGTATTGCTTTATTTCTTAAACTGGAATGAGCAATGAGATGTAGATAAGCTTGATACTGTCTGTTGCTGGAGAATCACGTGGTTGGTGAAAGCATTTTCAAATGCAATCACAGTAATTTGAAATCTATTTAAAAAGATCATGACATTTAAAAAAAAGTTGATGTCGGCAATGAATGTGAAATTGTTGGATTATTGTTAAAACCTACCTACTTGCTGTTAATGTATGGGGATGAAAATCTTCTTTCCTTACTTTCCACTGTTTGAATGGTATAAAGCAGAACAAAAGATTGGAAAAATGTTTGTACAGTGCCATTCAAGAGCTTATGGCAATTTGGCAATCCTGACATCTACAAAATGCACTGCAGGATATTGAGAAGGAGTCTCTTAAAGCTCTTGGGTAGTTTAATGGTCATGCCACAGTAGAGTAATGGTTAGCGTGACACAATTGCAGCTCAGTGTGTCAGAGTTCGGAGTTCAATTCTGGCACTGTCTGTAAGAAATGTATACGTCCTTTCTATCAGCGCGTGGGTTTCTTCCAGGTACTCTGGTTTCCTCCCACAGTCCAAAGACTGGTTATACAGCAGAGTCAGAATCAGATTTAATATCCCGGAATATGTCGTGTAATTTGTTGTCTTTGCAGCAGCAGCAGATTGCAATACATACTAATAGAGAAAAAAATGTGAATTACGTGAAATGTAATTCACAGTTTATTTAATTTAAATTAAAAATAAAAATTAAACAAGTAGTTCAAGTAGTGCAAAAATAACAATAAAATAATTAATGGGATTAATGGGATGGTGTTCACAGGTTTAATGACCATTCAGGAATCAAATGGCAGGGGGAAGAAGTTGTTCCTGAATATATATATATATATATGTGTGTGTGTGTGTGTGTGCGTGTGTGCGTGTGCGTGTGCGTGTGTGTGTGCGTGTGCATGTGCGTGTGCGTGTGCGAGCGTGCGTGCGTGCGTGCGCCTTCCAGCTCCTGTCCCTCCTGTTTGTTGGTAGTAATGAGAAGAGGGCATATCTTGAATGATGTGGGTCTTTAATGATGAATGATGGATGGAAAGGTTTTAAAAGGTATGTGCCAAATGCATCCAAATGGATCTATCTTAAGTAGGCACCTTGTGGGCATGGACAAGTTGAGTTAAGAGACCCATTTCTGTGCAGTATAACTTTGCAACCTTAAGGCTGTTAAACCTGAGGTTGGTAATGGGGTCAAGCTCCCACTACCTATTAAACGCTCCAATGGCGTGTGCCTCAAATAGTCTCTGACAACCAAATCCAGCTCCTGGCCTTTACATGTGGCCTGACTACTAAGCCCGGAGGAACCATTTCTACTGACAGGAAAAGGGGCAAAGATAGGTTTCTGGCACCTTGAAACCAGTTGTTTCAGGTAATTTGGGCTTGTCAGCCTTGGTAGGCAGCTCATCTAGGAGAAGAAAAACACTGATCTCAAACCTCCGCTGCCTGGTGGCTATACCCACTCATGGGGAAGACTCTGGGGGTAAAAATATGGAGCTAGAGTCTCTAAAGCAGTCCTACATTGAGTTTAATGCTGACAGGAAACTCCTGCGACGCTGCTGGTGCCAAACTATGTCGGTCTCTGCCATTCCTTTAGGTTCATCGGTTGCGTGGAGACAGGGAGCTTGTAACATGGGCAACAGCATGCCCTCTATATTTTACTGCCCAGGTTTGCAAGTCTAGGCAGCTAGGATGCAATATCTATGGTCAACTCTGATCAACAGAGGCCTCAGACCTCAGAGCTCTGTGACCTATGAAGTGTGGACTCTTTGGTCTCCAACTTCCTTATTGCTGCCAAACATATAAAGCAGAAACTTGCCATTGATCATAATTGTGTTTACTCCTTTGAACCTGAGTGGCTATTGTGGTCGGCACTTGGCCCCTCAACTAAGGATTTCTGTAATGATAAAGCAATGCATAGACAATTGGAATCTGCCGTTTCATATTACCAGTTGAACTATCATGTCTCAGAAACAAAAGACAGGATACAAATTGGTGACAGCTTATTTACAGGCATGTCACTCATTCATATCTCCCTGAATTTTCTTGTCACATTCTCACAACTGATTTTCTGAAAAGGATTTTGAAATAGAACACTCATTTTAATCAGGGAGGTGCTGAACTGAATTTCAGTAAGGCCCTCAAAGGTGAACAGCTTAGCAGGTTTCGAAGGATTTCCTAGAGTTTTTTAAATCACTCTTGAGTGGTAAATTTCCAGTTTCCTGCAGTCTGTCAGACAAGTAGCTAACTGAACGCCAGATAGGCCTCAAATAGCTTCAGAAGCAACAGTACTCAGTTAAAAAGAAACATCAACCCTTGGGACCCTGACATTGCTGTTAGTTAGATTTCATATCCTGAAGCTTAAATGAAGTGGAGTAAAAGCTCCATAAAATTACCACACCTATTTCTTGAATAACTCAGTGACAGGTTTTCATGTTAACAATAAGTTCATCGGACAATAAGACAAAACAGCCAATTTTGCCCAGTGATTCTGCTCTGCCATTCTGTCATGGCTGATTTATTATGCCCCTTCATCCCATTCTCCTACCTACTCACCATAAACTTTGATGATGCCCTGACTTATCAAGAACACATCAATCCCCACTTTTGATATACTCACTGACTTTAAATATACCCAGTGATTCACCAACCACTAGCTAAAGAAATTGCTCTTCTTCTCTGTTCTTTTTTTTTCTGTTCTGAGGTTGTGCCCGCTGATCATAGACTCCCCCACTATTGGAAACATCCTCCCCACACCCACTTATCTGGGCCTTCCAATATTCAATAGGTTTCAATGACATCCCCTCCCCCTCATTCTGCTAAACTCCAGCCAGTACAGACCTCCTATACCATCATATACTCATCATACATTACCCCTATGATTTCTAGAATCATTCTCAAGTGCCTCTTCTAGACCCTTTTCAATTTCACACATCTTTTATTAGATAAAGGACCAAAACTGCTCTCAATACTCCAAGATCGATTTGAGCAAAGCTTCAGCATTGCATCTTGCTTTCATATTCTAGTCCTCTTGAAGTGAATGCTAACATTGTACTCGCCTTCCTTACCACAGGCTCAACCATTTTGGAAGCCTGCTCGAGGGCTCTGAAGTACCTTGGAACCTCTGATTTCTGAATCTTCTCCCCATTTAGAAAATACTCTACATCTTTATTCTTTTTACCAAAGTGCATGACCGTAAACTTTCCAACATAATGAACAAGAATTTTCCAGCACTAAAATATTCATTCATTTCCATTCTTCATTTCCCAAACTGGGGATCCAATGAACTGCTGCCACTCCCTGGCTATTCCATGATGCTACGAAACATCAAACCTCATACCTTCATCTCATTTGCTATTCTTCTTCAGCATGTTCCAGTGAGATAACACTTTTGATTAAAAATTTGAACAGATTTTGGAACTACTATCCAGGGCAAGACATCATCCAAGTCAGAATGCTCTCCATGTCATGTAGAGTTACAGAATCATAAAAAGGTACAGCACAGACACAGGCCATTTGGCCCATCTAGTCTGTGCCAAGCCTTTTAAACTGCAAACCCATCAAACCTGCACCAGGATCATAGCCCTCATTACCCCTTCCATCCATGTACCTATCCAAACTTCTCTTAAACGCTGGACTTGAGCTTGTTCAGGTAGCTCATTCCAGACTCTCACCACCCTCTGAGTGAAAAAGTTTCCCCTCATTTTCTCCTTAAACAGTTCACCTTTCACCCTTAAATGATAACCTCTAGTTGCAGTCCTTCCCAACCAATCTATAGAATTCTTCTAGAGTCTTTGGCAATGTACTAAATCTCGCCAAACTCATGCCTCTGGCATGCCCTGTTTATAATTGCATCAATATGTTGGGCCCAGGGTAGCTCTTCAGAGATGTTGATAACCGGATACTTGAAACTGCTGACTAGGTCCTATTTTTTATGACATAACCAGGTGTCAACACAATTTAGTAATTTTATAGAGCTTTTGCTGCAATGAATGAGGTTGGTTTAAGTTTTAATATCATGAAATCTAACTTACAGTATCCCTCATCCCTCAATGTAAACTGGTGTGTGGAGAGGAGGTGAATCATTTAAAATTGAACACAAACATTCCGGTGTGCTCTCATAGCCATGGTCATTCTGGAATGAGTTCAATCAGAACTAAGTTTTAGGTCATAGGTAGTCCTGTCATGTTGAGGAATCAACTATCATAATCCCATTAAATTCCAGGGATTTGGTGTTAGATTCTCTCTTTTGGAGAAGGCCATTACCTGGTTGATTTTTCTTATGAATGTTGCTTATCAGACAATAGAGATTGGACCTATTAGTATAACTTTAGGGCGTGAGAGGAAACCAGAGTGCCCAACCAAAACATATAGAGTCTTGGTCAAAAGCAGTTAGCACAATCACAAGATAAAGATCTGGATCTGTGTATGGCCAATAGCATGGACATCCACCCCAGACATTCTCTCTTCTCCCCTCTTTCATCGGGCGGAAAATACAAAATGCTGGAGGAACTCTGCAGGTCAAGCCATGAATAAACAGTTAACAGCGACCCTTCAGCCCAAAACATCAACTGCTTATTCATTTCCAAAGATCCTGCCTGACCTGCTGAGTTCCTTCAGCATTTTATGTGTGTTGCTTTAGACTGCCAGCATCTGCAGAATTTTTCATGTTTATGAAAATGCAAAAGCCTAAATGTGTATTTCACCAGGCTCAAGGACAAATTCTATCCCTGTGATATCAATCTTTTGAATGAACCTCTTGTATGATAAGATGTTCTCCTGGCCTCACAATCTACCTCATCATGATCTTGCATTTTATCATTTACCTGACTGCACTTTTTCAGTAGATTTTACACTTTATTCTGCATTACTACTGTGTTACTTTATTCTGTCTCAGTGAACCATGATATGATTTAATGTCTATAAAAAGCATGTAAGACAAGATTTTTACTGTACATTGGTACATGTGAACAATAATAAATTAAAACCAACAAGCATACAAATTTGACATCAAGTCAGGATGAACCCAAATTCCTGAAGTGTATGACATAATGCCAGCTGCTGCTGCCCAATGCTCTAAACAGAAATGGTTAAACTAAGTGGTAACAACAGCGATGATATGAGCTATATAAGAAAGAAAACACGAGTAACCTTGTGAAGGCCAGCCAGAATATTAAAGGATTCTTATACTTTGTAAGAGACCTTTCAACCATCAGGCTCTGAAACCAACATGGATAACTTCACTCACCGAAGCACTGAATTGATTATTGAACTCACTTTCAAGGACTCTACAACACATGTTCTTAGTGTTATCTATTTCTAATCTTTAGGCTAGCGATGATGTCCTGCAGACAGTTCACAAAACTGTTTCTTTTACATTGTCTTTTTTCAAATATGATTCTATTATGCGATTGGAACATGTGATTTAAAGGTTTATTGTCAAAGTATACATGTACAATACAAACACGAGGAAATCTGCAGATGCTGGAAATTCAAGCAACACACACAAAATGCCGGTGGAAAGCAGCAGGCCAGGCAGCATCTAGAGGAAGAAGTACACTCGATGTTTCAGCCGAGACCCTTCGTCAGGACTAACTGAAAGAAAAGATAGTGAGAGCTCTTACTATCTTTTCTTTCAGTTAGTCCTGACGAACGGTCTCGGCCCGAAACGTCAACTGTACTTCTTCCTATAGATGCTGCCTGGCCTGCTGTGTTCCACCAGCATTTTGTGCGTGTTGCTTGATGTACAATACAAGAAACACATAAAGACCATGGGGGTGTTTTAAAGAAAAGGCGTCAACTCTCAACCCCCCTCGCACGAAAAAGAAATGAAACAAAACTCACAGACCCCAAAATTCCCCACCCCTCCCCACACAAAAAGAACCGTGACAATATCAATCCCCAACCCCCTCACTCACAGAAAAATACAGCAATAAATACAATCTCGACAACCTCACTCACTGAAAAGAACAGTAATAGTAGATTCAAAACCCCAAACCCCACTCTTAATCAGTGACAATCTGTGACAAGAAAGAAAACACTGAAAAACTGAAAGAAATTACAGTCCAATAATCACATAAATCTCAGAGTATCAGCATAATCTTTTTGGCTAAATATGAGGAGAATGGCTACTGCATGAACTGCATGATGGTGTGTTTTTGGACCGACTGAGCAATCCGGCTCTTTGTTGTCTCCAGGGACTTTCGGTGAGGTTGGCAGCGGAGTGTGCAGCCTGGAAGCAGGGCATGAGCCCATGATGGACTCCACTGCTTCTCACCGATTGAGACGTTGGGCAATGTTGAAGGTGATGTGGATAAGTGTAGAAGCCACGCAGGTGTTCGGCGCCATCTGCCTGCTTTTGACCATTTTCCTTACCCTCTTGCTAGCTGCCTTCACAGAAAGGACAAGCTATATTTGTCATATATAAATCGAAACATTGAAATATATAGTGAACTATGACATTCGTGTTTAATCGAATTAGAGAGAATTGTGCTGGTCAGACTGCAAGAGTCAGCACACTTTTGGTGTCAACATAGCATGCCCACAACTCCTGAACCCTAACCTTATGTCTTTGGAATGTGGGAGGAAGCTGGAGCACCCAGAGGAAAGCATACAAACTCCTTACAAACAGCAGCAGGAATTTAACCCAGATCAATGACCGCTGGCACTGTAATAACATTACGCTAACCACTACACTACTGTGCTAGAAGATTTAACATGTTAAAAAAAATCAGTGAATTGAAACTAATAAAATTAATAACAGAAAAGGTCTCCAGGAACAGAGGGCATCCACTCCTGGTTATTAAAAGTAGAAGAGACAATTAATGAAGTGTTTATTATGATCTTCTGAAGCACTCAATTTGGGAACTCTTCTAAATATGGAAAAACCAGCTATTGTTAATCTTCCTGATGGATAGCATCATTAATGAGGAAATTGCAGTCGCAGGGCAGTTAAGGTGAAGTGGTTGTAATCCGTTATTAAGGTTGAAGGATTCAGCATTTAGACAAAGAGAAATTGATCAGAGAAAGCCAGCAAGGAATTGCCAGGTGAAAGATATGTTTCAATGGACAAAGAGATGAAAAGACAGGTGAATTAAAATAATTGGGGCTCTGTGCTCAGACCCATGTGAGAGAATTAGTAAAGGGAGCAAAGGCAGATTGTTCGATACAGTGAAGACATTGAAAATAATAGAAGTTAATGTAGAGTGATGTGTTATACATCCCAGGGAGTTATTCTGATCATCCATTCTAGTTTGCCAACCCAACTCCTTCTATCTATGACCCTAGTCACAGCCCTGCACTGGAAACACGTTAAACCACTTTTTGTAATGCTAAGCAACACACACAAAATGCTGGAGGAACTCTGCAGGTCAGGCTGCATCTGTGGAATCAACAAACCATCAAAGTTTTGAACTGAAACCCTTCCTCAAGACTGAGAAGGAAGAGGGAAAATGCCAGAATAAAGAGGTTGAGTTGGGGGTGGTGGTAGGAAGGAGAGTAGCTGGATAGGTGAAGCCAGGGGGGTGGGTAAGGTCAAGGGCTAGAGAGGAAGGAATCTGATAGGAAGAGAGAGTGGACCATGGGAGAAAGGGAAGGAGGAGTGGGTGCATGAGGAAGAGCTAAGTAGGTGAGAAGAAGTAAAAGTTCAGAGTGGGGAATAGATGAAGAGGGAGGGGGAAGGAAAAAATTACCAGAGGGAGAAATTGATATTTATGCCATTTATTTATTTATTTATTGGGATAACCATATAACCATAGAATTGAATATACACGTGAACTGAGATGTTAACTGTCCTGTGCTATCATCAGTGGGATCATCAGTTGATCTGCCACCTGTCCTCAGGAGCTTCGGCCCGCTTATGATCAAGACTCCCTCGCGGTGGTGGGCCAGCAGTGCTAAAGCACCACCTCCCACTGATGAGCTTAACAACTTGGCATCTGCCTCTATCTGAGTTGTTGGTTGCTTCCATCCAACAGATAGTCTACTCTTCAGGTATCTACGCAGCTACTGAAGAGTTTACAAAAGATGGATACACTGTCCGACTATCTGCCCCTGTGGACGTACTTAGTCCACACCCATGATGATCCTGCCTCTGCTGCCTCAGCTACAGCCCTGCTGGTT
Source organism: Hemitrygon akajei (assembly GCF_048418815.1). Lineage (NCBI taxonomy): Eukaryota > Metazoa > Chordata > Chondrichthyes > Myliobatiformes > Dasyatidae > Hemitrygon > Hemitrygon akajei. The sequence continues at coordinate 33,444,791 of NC_133138.1, read as the reverse complement.
GACTGGATCTCTCTTCTAGTGAAGCCAAGGTCACGCAGCCACTTCTGGAAAGTGAACGCAATAAAGCCACGACACCCTAATTGGAATGGATAGCATGAGACCTTCCACCCTCTGTCTCTGCACTCTGATCTTAATTCTGCATACTTGGTTAACTTGCACTCATGGGCTTCATCAATGTTGTCTTCCCAGGGGGCTGTGAGTTCACCAATAACCACTTCTCTACTGGCGTCAGACCAGACGATTATATCTGGATGCAATGTGGTAAAAACTATTTGCTCCGGGAAAATGCCTTTCCCATCCAGGTCGGCCTTGACAACCAATCATTTGCTGAAGAAAGTATGCTTGATTGTGGGCCTGCGCTATACACCCTTGACTTGGAGCCTTCTTTCACAAATGATATGCGATGCTCTGTGCAGCATGGGGCATGAGATAAGTTGTGCTGCAGTACTCTCTGCTCAACTGCTTCTGTTACAACTTTGAGAACGTTGTTATGTCTCCAAGTGTACATGCCACTGGAAAGATTGACTCTGCATGCACTCAGAATATGCTGAAGTGTTCCCTTCTTGCCACAAGCAGCACACCTGTCTGTCTTATCTTCATACCAGGTGCTGAGGTTGGCAGGTGTTGGGAGCAGGTCATACACTGCTCTATATAGAAAAGAAATGCGGAGCGGTTCCATCTGCCGCAGGACATTCCAAGATAGATGTCGTTGTTCAACACTTTCCCACCAGGTCCAAGCCCCTTGTTTGGTCAGGCCAGCTGCTTTAGCTAACCTCTTCTCCTCTTCTACCTCTCGTATTTCATGCGTTACAAGTTCACAACGCTCCTTACCTGTAGAAGATGATTACCACTTGTGGGTTGTCCATCCAAGTCCCTGGCAGCCTAACTGCGTAGCCCCAACCGTCTCCTTGTGCTTCAATCTAGACTCTGCCTTATCAACTGCTGCCCAGGCAGACCACTTCCTGCCTGATCTCACATCCAGCTGGATGTTCTTGATGACAGGGTCTTTTGAGTCTCCAAGCATCAAGACTAATCCTACCTTGGCTACCTTGACCTCTTCAACAAGGGATTGCACTGGGATGGTAAGCTTTGTCTGGCTACTGTGGATTACAATATTAGTGAGGCTGCTCGGTACTCCAAGCCACTTCTTCACATACTTGTTGATCTTCTGTTCCATTGCCTCAATGTGGGACATTGCCACTTCGCAGACAGTTAGTGGCCACATTATCCGTGGCATCAGTCCATACTGCAAACACCACAACTTCAACTTGCTAGGCAAACCACACTTGTCAACAGACATCAGACCACTACTAATCTGTTCTCCTGTCTCTTGAACCCTCTTGGTGTCTCTCAGCTCCTCTGTGTACCATCGTCCGAGGCTCTTAACTGGTTGGTCCTGAATGGATGGAATCTCCTCTCCACAAAGGGTGAAATGAAAGTCAACTAGCTTTCCTCTCCAAAGAACAAGGCTCCTTGACTTGTTGGTCTTGAACTTCATTCTTCCCCAATCCATTAGCTCCTCGAGTCTAGATAGTACACTTTCCACTGCTTCAGCGCTAGGACCCAAAAGGGTGAGATCGTCCATGAAAGCTCATATTGGTGGCAACTCCCCTCCGCCATCAAGTGTGACACCTGGTCCCACTGATTCTGCAGCCCTCACAATGACCTCCATGGCTAACACAAAAAGGATGGGTGAAATCGCACATCCCATTGAGATACCAATGTCCGAGATCTGCCACCTAGTTGTAAACTGCTGAGTGGAACGCTGTAGTACTGCATAACGAAGTTCCTCACCTTAGCAGGAATCCACAGGAATTCAATCAAAAAATGGGGAACTGAACCATACACATTTGCAAGATCAAGCCAAACTACAGCCAGATTTCTTCTCAACCTTTTTGACTCCTGGATGGTATGCCATATCATACTAGTATGTTCAAGGCATCCCGGGAAGCCTGGTATTCCTGCCTTCTGCACAGATGTATTTACCAATCCATTCTCTATCACAAATGAAGATATTCTTTCTGCTAGAATGCCGAACATAATCTTCCCCTCTACATTCAGGAGTGAAATTGGTCAGAACAGATTCAATGTAATAGAAATCTCTTCCTTCGGGATGTATACTCCTTCAGCCTCACTCCATGACAAAGGAACAGCATCTTATCTCCACACCACCTTTAACAATCTCCACAAGTATTTCCTCAGCTCTTCACACTTCTTGAACACCTTATGCGGCACTCCGTTAGGTCCTGGCACTGAACCTGACCTTGCCTTTTTGATGAACCGCTCAACTTCTGCCAGTTTGGGTTCTGACAGATCGAACTTCACTCCTGGCTCGGTAGGCTTCACAAGCCCAGAAATGTCAGGCAAAGGGGCCTCCCGCTGTTCGTTACAGTAAGAGCTTTCCAGGTGATCCTCAAGTTCTTGTTGAGAGATGTTAAGCTGCCCACTCTTATTTTGTTCAAACAATCTCTTTGTGAACTGGTGAGGGTTCTCAAAGAATGCCTTTCTTGCCTTCTCTCTCTTCTTTCTCTTTTTACGCTGTGACTCTGCACGATGGAGTGATGCTAACTTTATTCAAAACTGCTCTCGGAGATCAGCAAGCCCTGGCTTGTCACCTTCACTTGCTACCTTCCACCTCTGTCTCAACGATCTAAGCTCTCTCCTCAACCTACTAATCTCCTTCTGGTGCCTGCTTGGTGTCTGTGTAGGCTTTGCTTTCTTCAACTCAACTAAACCAAACCTGTAATTTCCAACATTATAAATCATATCACCCATCACTTCCAACTTTCTCTTTGATGTTCCCGAGAGTGTTCTCCAACATCATACTGATATCCTCATCAAACACACACCAAGCCTTCTCATCTGCCATTGCTGGCCACTTGACCTTCCTCTTCTTCTCTACCACCTCACCACCACCATCATGCGAAGGATCTACCTGGGTACTGTGGTCTGCAACCTGACCTGGGTTATCTCTCGTCTGACCTGGAGTATGATGACTCTCTCCAGAGCGAATCGCTGTGGCTTGTGAATCAGTGGTTGAAAAGACCACATCTTCTGTGCTTGGTGAAGTAATTTCATCTTCATCCACTTGGATGGAATAGCACTTCAACAATTACAGCACGGAAACAGGCCATCTTGGCCCTTCTAGTCTTTGCCGAACGCTTACTCCCACCTAGTCCCACCAACCTGCACTCAGTCCATAACCCTCCATTCCTTTCCTGTCCATATACCTATTCAATTTTTTTTTTAAATGACAATACTGACCCTGCCTCTACCACTTCTACTGGAAGCTTGTTCCACACAGCTACCACTCTCTGAATAAAGAAGTTCCCCCTCGTGTTACCCTTAAACTTTTGCCCCCTAACTCTCAACTCATGTCCTCTTGTTTGAATCTCCCCTACTCTCAATGGAAAAAGCCTATCCATGTCAACTCTACCTATCCCCCTCATAATATAAATACCTCTATCAAGTCCCCCCTCAACTTTCTATGCTCCAAAGAATAAAGAACTAACTTGTTCAACCTTTCTCTGTAACTCAGGTGCTGAAACCCAGGTAACATTCTAATAAATTTCCTCTGTACTCTCTCCATTCTGTTGACATCTTTCCTATAATTCGGTGATCAGAACTGTACACAATACTCTAAATATATAGTGCAAGGGGTATAGTGCAAAAGAAGCCCTTCAGCTCTTCGAGCCTCACCACACAGCAATCCCCCAATTTAATCCGAACCTAATCATGGGACAATTTACCATGACAAATTAACCAACCAACCGGTATGTCTTTAGACTGTGGGAGGAAACCAGAGCACCCAGAGGAAACACACATGGTCACAGGGAGAACGTACACATTCCTTACAGGCAGCAGTGGGAATTGAACCCAGGTTACCAGAACTGTAAAGTGTTGTGCTAACCACTACTATATATTCTATATACATGCTCTTATTTATGTATACATGCACTTATTATTCCATATCAAAACTTCAACTTCTAACTTTATTTTATACACATTTTTTCATTCTTCATAATCATTGAATGTTGTTTTTGATGCATGTCACACACGGACTGACATGCCACAGCCAATTCCTAATACATGTAAATGTAAATGGCAAATAAAATTCACCCTTGACCTCTGACCCTTGATCCTTGTTCCTTGAAGTCAAACAAAACTTTACAAACACGAATACTGCAAAAACAGAAATCTCAAAGGTGAAAAATATTGGAATTGACCAATGGATCAGACAGCATGTACACAAAGAGAGAAAAAAATAAAATTATGCGGCATTTCATCAGAACGAGGACATATTATTGATTCTTCGTATGTGGATATGGGTACTGCTGGCACAGCTAACATTTATTGTCCATCACCAATTGACCTCTAGAAAGTGCAGCCTTTTTGAACTGTTACAATCTACTTGGTGAAGGTAATTGTTTCTGTTAGATCTGCAATTATTATAATGAATAAGCAGTAATCGACACTCAGTGGCCATTTTATTATGCACACGTGTGCACCTGCTCAGCTATGCAAATATCTAAACAGCCTATCGGTATCTTAATGCATAAAAGCATGCAGACGTGGCCAAGAGGTTCAGTTCTTGTTCAGACAAAACATCAGAATGGAGAAGAAATGTGATCTAAGTGACTTTGACCATGGAATGTTTGTTGCCAGATGGGATGATACGAGTACCTCAGAAACTACGGATCTCCTGGGAGTTTCCTGCACAATAATCTCTAAAGTCTACAAAGGATGGTGCAAAAAGCAAAAAGAGCCTCCAGTGAGTAGCAGCTCTGTGGGCAAAATTGCCTTGTAAGGAGAGAGGTGGGAAGAGAATGGCCAGACTCGTCAAGCTGTAGGGAAGGTGAAAGTAACTCTGATAGCAACATGTTACAACAGTGGTGTGCAGAAGAGCATCTCTGAACAGACAACACGTCATTCTTCAAAGTGGATGGGGTACAGCAACATACAGAAGTACACTCAGTGAGCACTTCATAAGGTACACCCTGTACCTAGTAAAGTGGTCACTGAGTGTATTTCTAGTCCAAGATGGGGTGTGATTTGGAAGGGTATCTGCATTTAACCATTTTTCCACATGACTATTGTACTTATCCAGGGATTCAGAAGCTGCTTTTACAGTTGCCTCGAAGAACAATTGAGATTAATTTTTTAGACTGTTTACATTACAGCCATGGCTTTAAGACTGTCTAAAATGCAGAAAAGGAGTAAGAAGTCAAGTCAGAAGAAAAGAGAAAATATGTGAGGTTTTGTTAGCAGATGTTGTTCAAAGACAGGAGGGTTGCCAATGCAAAGCAGAAGAGTATTCCAGTGGGTTTAAAAATGGAGGGTGTTTAAATTAGAAATAAAATTACGTTTTGATATTGTGAACAGTCAAGTCCAGATTTCTGTTGGAGTTGGAATTGGAAATATTTTATTATTGTCACTTGTACCAAGATGCAGTGAAAAACTTGTCTTTCATACTGTTCATACAGATCAAGTCATTACACAGTGCATTGAGGTAGAACCATTCCAATATTCCTTTACGTGGCCCAATACCACTTTCCCTTTGGCTATGAACTGTCTTGAGATATTTTTACCATCATCAAAAGGTCCCATATAAATGTGATTTATGCCTTATGGTTGCTGTTGACTTTTCAGTGAAGTTGTAAGGTTCCTCTAACTTATCTTTGCCATTTAGGTATGTTGGAGATTCATAAATTAAAACAAAGATTTGATTCATATTTTCTCCATCTTGGATACAAGATGCAATGTATGCCTTGAGGTTGTGAAAGGTAAAGCAATAAGAAAATGCGGGATAATGTCCAACAGGGTGGCATGATATTGTAGTGGTTAGCTCAAAACTTTACAGTATAAGTGACCTGAGTTTATTTCCTGCCACTATCTGTAAGAAGTTTGTATGTTATCCCTGTGATTGCCTGGGTTTTCTTTGGTTTCCTCCTACAGTCCAAAGATGTACAGGTTGGTAGGCTTGATAGTCATTGAAAATTGTCCCGATATTAGGCTGGGGTTAAATCGGAGCTTTCTAGCATGGCTCAAAGGGGTAGAAGGGCCTGTTCCACGCTATATATCAATAAATAAATAAAAAATAAAAGCTATAGAAACAGTGTAGAGCAAGTAATCAATAAGGTGTCATTTCATAATGAGGTAGATTGTTCCTAAACATTTTCTTTTCAATTTTAACAGATGTTATCTGCTTTGTAAATGCTCTCCTCAGCGTTTTCCATTTCTTACTTTAGATAGAATCTTCCTCCTCTCGAAGACACAACTCTTTTGGCTCAAGTTATGGCTCCTTTGAGCAGCATTTAGCAGATGTCCCATCTTCTTTGATCTAAAAAAAAGAAAATGTCTTTGACTCAGCACAACCAATCCATTCAAACTTTAATTGCGTTGAAGTGTACAATGTGTCATAATCTAGAATGTGTTATTTGAAAGGAATGTGGATACTGACTCACATTTAAAAGGAATTTGCATAAATAATTGAAAGGAGGAAAAACTGCAGGATTATGAGAAAACTACAAAAGAATGGATCAAATTAGTTAGCTCTTTCAATGAAAGATGGAATTCTAATGGAATATCATTCACTTGTTACATAACAGATAATTGCTGAAGTTAGCAATTCTCATTGAAAAGAATCATAGAATCATAATGACATGGAGCACTGAACAAGGTCAGTTAGTTTATTCTGTCCAGCAAAGACAAAACTGAACTCCAGGTCATTAAGACCAAAAGACATGGGAGCAGAGTTAGGCCATTTGGCCCATCAAACCCATTTCATCATTCCATAATGGCTGTTTTATTAACACTCTCACTTATATCCTCCAGACTTCTCGCTGTGATTTTTGACACCCTTACTAATCAAGAACCTATCAACCTCTTTTTTTTTAATACACCCAATGACTTAGCTTCCACAGCAGTCTGTGTCAACAAATTCCACGGATTCACTCCCATCTGGCTAAAGAACTTCCTCCTTTTCTCTGTTCTAAAGGGATCTCCCTCTATGACTGTGCCTCTGGTCTTAGAATCTCTCAATACAGGAAACCCCCTCTCCTTGTCCACTCTATCTAGGCCTTTCAATATTCAACCCCAGCCCTCCCAATCTTCTAAATCCGAGAACTCCAGAGAGTACAAGACCAGAGCCACTGAGAAGGAGACCGTTCAAACCACTGAATAATAACTCTTCAAACAATCCCTATATTCACTTATTTCCCTATAGCACATACATATCAAAGGCTCTCTAATTCCCTAATGCCCACAGTTAGCAGCCAATTCTTTCTGACTTTGGAATGTGGGAGGAAATCAGAGTATTGGGTAATAAGGAGAAGTGCAGATTCCACACAGACAGCAATTAACATCATAAACACAAGAGAGTCTGCAAATGCTGGAATTCTGGAGCAACACACAAAAAATGCTGAAGGAACTCAGCAGGTGAGGCAGTGTGGAAGTTTCAGTAAAGCAAGGGTTAAAATGGTGTGCTAACTGAACAGATTGAAGACACTTTATACAGCCTTTCTTTGTGTGAAAGTTGAGACAGGCAGCATTCAAGATGATAAGCTGAAAGAGCGTGCAGACACAGTGCAGTCATCTGGTCTGAACGTGGCCCTTGGAATCCCAACTCTTGCTCAGCCTTTCTGTTCAAGGCTGGGGACCGAGGTCTCTGAGAATACAAAGCCAAGATAAAGCTGCAAATGAAGATTCTGGGGCAACACTTTCTATTGGGCAGATGTTTTACTAATTCTTAAGCATTATTAATCTTTAACGCATATATTTAATTGGTTATTAATGCCTGAAATCTGTATTATGATTTGTACTTAAACATGCAAATGATGTGATTCAGAAGAGCACCAAACACCTATAGGATCAATATTTATATGTAACTAGTTGATTTCTGTATAACCATGGCATTTCTTATACAAACTTCAGAACAGTGTGGTGAGAGGGGCCAGCTGTTCTCCTTGTGCACAAGTAAATTAAAGAACAAGTGCAGCTTGTCAGGGTCCCGTTAATTGGTGATGACAGCACCATTTTTTGGTGATGAATGAACAGTTGACGTAATGGGCCATGATCCTTCATCAGGATTAAACACACCCATTTAAATTTCCAACTTCACAGTGAGATATGCACTCCAGTACAGGCTGTAGTTCTCTCAACAGCCCCATCCTTGGCCTACCCTGAAGCAATCTCAAGCAATTCCCCATTCATACCACTCAAGTTTGTTTAATTGTCATTCAACCATACATGATTACAGCCAAACAAAATAACATTCCTCTGGAACCAAGGTGCTAAGCACAGTGTCAACAGCATACAGCACATGCCATATGGTTACGAAAGCAGAAAAACATGCAGTCACTAAAGAAAATATGGGCTAAATCCTTAAGTGGCATGGCCTGTAGATTTATGTTGTCCTAGTCCAGCTTGTCTTACACTGAGTGAACACTAGAGGGCAGCACCGAGTGGACATTGAAGGGCGTGAGGGATTCCAGTGTCTCCACAGAGACCTGTGCTCTCTTCCATTGAGCTTTGGTATCTCCTCTCCTGGGTGGCTGCACAGGCGACACCACTCTTATCCACCACTCAGGCTCACAAATTGTTATGAATCTTAATGTTCCAAACTGACCTGAAATTCCAGATGTCAGATTCTGATTCATCACCCTCCCCTCCCATCACCAAACATCAATTTACTTTTAACCTAAACCTATCTCACACCATTGGCCTGCTTTGTTTATCACTTACTCTGCAGTGGCACGGCAAGGAAAGAAAACTCTTCCAGATCTGATATTTAAAGATTAGATTTATTTGTCACATATACATTGAAATATTGAAATATATAGTGAAATCTGTCACTTGTGACATGTTTCTGGTACCAACATAGTATGTCCATACTTACTGACCCATACATCTTTGCAATGCCAGAGGAAACAGAAGCACCCAGAGGAATCCCATGTAGAGATGGAGAGTTCATACATACCCCTTACCGATTCCAAAAAAAAGCTATTTCACCACATGTAATGTAGGGAACACAGACTTGAAATTCTGTTTTCAGTTTATAGATTACTAAACATTTTTCTTCTAAACTGAGATACGTTGCCCAAATTCCTCAAATATTTTTCTTCATCTCCAACTTTTAATATAATCTGTGAGAAGGGATGAAGTGTGATTTGCTCTCAACTTCAGACAGTCCCAATGAATGAGATGATGGAGAATTTAGTCCAAGGACAAAAGATACAGAATCAGGGGCAACTGGTCTGCACTGCTGTGGAATGTTTCATTTTCCAGTCCTGCTGAAGGATCTCAGCCCAAAATGTTGGCTGTACTCTTTTCCATAGATGCTGCCTGGCCTGCTGACTTCCTCCAGCATTTTGTGTGTGTTACTTAGGAGCAGGGGTAGGCCATTCTGCCCCTTGTATATGTTCTGTGATTCACTAACATTATGGTTGAACCCAAACCTTTGCATCACTTTTCCCCACCATCTCCTTTGTCCCTCAATCCCCTCAAATCTAAAAGAAATAGTTGTTTAAGTTGAAACGAAAAGCATGTGATGAGCTGATTGCACCCCAGAATCAGTCCAGCATTGTACAAATGGTCACATGTTGCTTATTAAATGTAATTTGATTTCCTCAGTAGTCAGTGATTGGAATTGCTTTATCATTGTTATTACCATACATGTATTGTCACATACAGTGAAAAGCTTGTCTTACATAATGTTCATAGAGATCAATACTTTACACTATGCATTTAGGTAGAAAGTTAAAGCAATAGCAGAATGCAAAATAAAGTGTAACACAGGGATTCTTAACCTTTTTTATGCCACGGGTCTCTACCATTACCCAAGGGGTCCATGGACCCCTGGTTGTAGACTCCCTGGTGTTACAGCTACAGAGAAATTGCAGTGTAGGTCAACAATAAAGTGCAAAATTATAAAGAAATAAATTTTGATGTCAAGAGTCCATCTCATTATAGTCTCATACCAGTGGGGTAGAAGCTGTCCTTGAGCCTGGTGATGCATGCTTTTAGGCTTCTCGATCTTTGGCTCATGAAAAATGCCAGATTCACAGTGACCCTTGGGAACCCCTGGCCCACTATCCCTCAAGGTGGAAAAGGTACTTTCAGGTTTGCACTGAGAAACCTGAGTCTATACATTAAAACATACACAGGCTCAATGTCAATGTTGGAAATTACCCATCTGTTAATCTCCTGCACTATCTGTGGAAGAGTCCATGACTCACACACTGGTTTTGACGATGAGTTTGGAACCCATATACATGGAGAGAAAGTGTGTCATCCTCAATTCTAAGAGACGACCTAAATGAAGAAGAAAATCTGAAAAGAAAATTACCGATTTTGAGGAAGCATCACAGCCCTAAAAAAAGACAATTTGTTCCTTTGCACAGATGCTCATCCCTCCTTTCCCATGGAATACTCTCCCCTCCGTTCATATTCCTTCTTCTTTAGCCCTTTGCCCTTTCCAGAAGGAGTTAAGACTATAAAAAGACCATAAGAATTTGGCCTAGTGAGTGTACTCCACCTTTCCATTATTGCTGATATATTATCCATCTCAACCCCATTCTCCTGCATTCTCCCCATAACAGTTCTCCCCATACCCTTACTAATCAAGAACCTATCAACTGCCACTTTAAATATATCCATTGACTTGGCCTCCACAGCAATCTATGGCAATGAATTCCACAGATTCGCCACTCTCTGGCTAAAGAAATTCCTCCTCATCTCTGTTCTAAAGAGACATCTCTCTATTCTAAGACTGTGTCCTCTGATCCTTGATTTCCTCACTATAGGAAATCTATACATCTGCCTATCACCTCCCAGCTCACATCATCACTCCTCCCCCACCCACATAACTTCCCCCTCACCTGGCTTCACCTATCACCTACCACCTTGCATTCCTTCCTCTCCCCCCAGCCTTCTTATTTGGGCTTCTTCCCCCTTCATTTCCAATCCAGAGGAAAGGTCTCAGCCCAAAGCGTTGATTCTTTATTCCTCTCCATAGCTACTGCCTGACATTTTGAATTCCTCCAGCATTTTTTGCGTGTTGCTCTGGATTTCCAGCATCTACAAAATTTCTTGTGTTCATGTCATTCCATCTCAGTTTCAGTTTCGTGTGAGCCTTTTGCTACATTGGATCTCAAAGACAGGTTAATATTTGAAGGAGACCTTTGATATAATTGAATATAAAGCTTCCCACTGTCTGCTCTGGTGCTCAGATATTTGTTGCTGAAAATTGACAGGCCATGTAATTACCGTTCAGATCTGAAATAACATAAGTGTACTGGTGATAGAATTTCCAGAACATTTTATTAGTAAACTGTAGTCTAGCATATTTCCAGATAGTTGTACTTGTCAAATGTTTTCAACTTGGATATAACCCAATTTCGACAACCTGTAACACAGCTGGATGATTGCATGTAGAAAAAAAAATGTTCCCTGGGAGTAGCAGTCTGCTTTTGTGATGTTTGGGACATAAACAATTAGATCTCTTGTTGCATTTAACAGAACACACTTTATGTAAACAACTAATATAACAATGCATGAATAGTCTCAGAGTAACACACACAAAATGCTGGAGCAACGCAGCAGGTCAGGAGGCATCTATGGAAAGGAATAAACAGTCATCGTTTCGGGCCGAGACCCTTCATCAGGACCTGAGTCCCAGAATCAAGTTTAAAATCACTGGCATATGCCATGAAATTTATTAACTTTGTAGCAGCAGTATAATGCAATACATAATAACAGAAAATAAAGAAAAAACTGAATTATAGCAAAAATATAAAATTATTAAATTAAATAAGTAGTGCATAAATAGAAATAAAAAAATAAGTAGCGAAGTAGAGTTCATGGGTTCAATGTCCATTTAGAATCTGGATAGCAGAGGGGAAGAAGCTGCTCCTGAATTGTTGAGTGTTTGACTTAAGACTTCTGTACCTCCTTCCTGATGTAACAATGAGAACAAGGCATGACCAAGGTAATAGGGATCCTTAATGATGGACGCTGCCTTTTAGAGGCATCGCTCCTTGAAGATGTCCTGGATACTATGGAGGCCAATTCCCATGATGGAGCAAAGTTTACAACTCTCTGCAGAGTTCTTGCAATCCTGTGCAGTAGCAAACCACCCCCAACCCCCATACCAGACAGTGATGCAGCCAGTTAAAATGCTCACCATAGTACATTTGTAGAAGTGAGAAAATGTGGACAAATCCAAAGGAGTGGTTGACATAACACTTTACAGTGCCATCTATCAGGGTTCAATTCCTGCTGCCGTCTGTAAGGAGTCTGTGAGTTTTCCCTGCAACTTCATGGGTGCCTCCAGGTGCTCTGATTTCCTCCCATTTTCCAAGGACATACAGATTAGAATTTGTAAGCTGTGGGCATTCTATGTTGGCACCAGAAGCATGGCAACTCTTATCGGCTGTCCCCAGAACAGAACATCCTCGGACTGTGTTGATCATTGACAAACAAACAGCACATTTCACTGTATGTTTCATTGTACATGTGTCAATAAGGCTAATCCAAGCAACTCATACAAAATGCTGGAGGAACCTAGCAGCCAGGCAGCATCTATGGAAAAGAGATCAGTCAATGTTTCAGGCCGGGACCCTTCATCAGGCTAATGTAATTCTTATCTTTATAGCTGCAAGGAAGGAAAGCATGTGACTTGGAAGGGAATTTGGAGATAGCTGTGTTCTGAAGCATCTGATGTCATTGTTATTCTTGGTAGCAGTAGTCATAGATTAGAGAGGTGCTGTTACTTACGTACATTTTGCGCCACCATGGAGCAGCCTATCAAGTCCAAGTCGCCTCCCAACAGAACTATCCCATCACTCCTTTTACTTCTCTGTATCTGTGTAAAATTCTCTCACATGCTGATCAATTCCCATTGACCATTGTCAATTACCTACAGAAAGGGGCTAATTTAACTGCTGGCACTTCTTTGGAATGTGAGAGAAAGCCGGGAAGAATGTACAAAAGTGGCTTGATAAGTTAACTGCTCTGCCCGTGACCGCAAGAAACTGCAGAGAATTGTGGATGCAGCTCAGCACATCAGTCTCCCTTTTACACCATCTACACTTCTCGCTGTCCTGCTAAAGCAGACAACATAATCAAAGACCTTTCTTATCTCTGGCATTTTGTTTTCTCCCCTCTCCCAATGGGCAAAAGATGTGAGCATGTGCCTCCGGTTTCAAAGGACATTCATTATCAAAGTATGCATACAGTAAACAACCCTGGGATTCGCTCTTCCATAGGGAGCCATGAAACAAAGAAACAAAGCCAGTTGCAAGAAAAACACACAGAACGAAGGCCATCAAACACCCAATATGCAAAAAAAAAGGAAAAGATCACCGAACAGTCCAAAGTGAGTAAATAATACACTGAACATTAAACACGAAATCGCTGAGTCTCTGAAATGGTCCAGGAGACAGAGCCACTGTCTTAGACATAGAACGTAGAACATAAAACATAGAAAACCTGCAGCACAATACAGGCCTTTTGGCTCACAAAGTTGTGCTGAACATGTCCTTACCTTGGAAATTACTAGGCATACCCATAACCCTCTATTTTTCTAAGCTCCATGTGCCTATCTAAAAGTCTTTTAAAAGACCCTATTGTACCCACCTCCACCACCTTTGCTGGCAACCCATTCCATGCACTCACCACTCTCTGAGTAAAAAACTTACCCCTGGCATCTCCTCTGTACCTACTCCCCAGCACCTTAAACCTGTGTCCTCTTGTGGCAGCCATTTCAGCCCTGGGAAAAAGCCTCTGACTACCCACATCTCGGCTCTTTGGCAACGGCTGCAGGCCAAAGCACACAGAGTCAGTTCCTTGATCAAATCGTGCATATAGTAAAAAAAAAGCGTGAACAAAAATACATTGAACATCAACTGTCACATCCTCAAATATGAGTCCGCAACTACGTTACACGTTCAGCATTGAGAACATCAAACATCAAAGCACAGGGTCCCTTGGAAACGAGTCACAGCAACGAGCTGCCGAGGCAGTCAAACTTTGCAGCTTGGGACCCAAAGCTCATGCACCTTCAGCAAGAGGGAATCTGGGCAAACACAGGCAGAGGGTGCTGAATGCCCATTCATTTTCTGTTCTGCCCTCGTCAGTTCTAGACTCGCTCGGCACGGAGTAACGGTGCTGACTGCGAGATCGTGTTCCACTCTAGGGATTGATGGCTGCCCCTGCACAGTCCACTCTCAATCTCTCCGAATCTCACAACAGATTGCAAAAGCATCAGATCGTTTCATCAGTTCAGAAATACAAACTGGAATCAGTCACAGTTCGGGAGAAGAAGTATATTTAAAAGAAGAAGAGCACCTAGTAGTTTGGTTTTGTTTGCAGAATGCCACTGTTAGTAATTGGTACAAACTTCCAGACCTTTATTCTTTATGCTCCACTCCTATACTGATCTTCTCTTGTACTATCTCAACATACAGTTGTAATAAAATAATCTGTATGGATGACATGCAAAGTTGTTAACTGTACCTCAGTACATGTGACAATAATAAACCAATTTACCAGTTTACCAGTTCCTCCACAGTCAGGACCAAACTGGGTTTCCTGAACAAACAAGAGAAAATCTGCAAGTGCTGGAAATCCAAGCAACACACGCAAAATGCTGGAGAAAGCCCTGCCGAAGGACCTCGGCCCAAAGAGTCAACTGTACTTTTTTCCGCAGATGCTGCCTGGCCTGACGAGTTCCCCCAACGTTTTGTGTGTGTTGCCTGGTTTCCGGGAGCCCAGAGGCAACAGTACAAACCGCAGCACCAGCTAATAATGGATATGCTAGTATTGGAGAGGGTCCAGAGGAGGTTCACGAGAATGATCCTGGGAATGACCTAACGTATGAGGATCATTTAATAACTCACTGGAGTTTAGAAGATTGAGGGGGAGTCTCATTGAAACCTATTGAATATTGAAAGACCTAGATAGGATGGATGTGAAGAGGACGGTTCCTATACTGGGGAGTCTAAGATCAGATGGCACAAGCCTCAGAGCAGAAGGATGTCCTCTGAACAGAGATGAGGAGAAATTTCCTTAACAAAGGGAAGTGAATCTGTGGAATCAAATTGCTGGAGAGGCCAAGTGATTGGGTATATTTAAAGTTAAAGTTGATATGTTCCTAATTAGCAAGAGTATTAAAGATTATAGGAGAAGGCAGGAGAATAGAATTGAGAGGGATAATATATCAGCCATGATGGTATGGCAGAGCAAACTTGATAGGCTGAATGGTTTAATTCTGCTCTTGTGTCTTAAGGTCTTTTGGTCTTTTACCACTCTGTTGGGAAGTAACTGTAGGTTATTATGGAGTTGCTGCACAGCTTAACAATGACCAAACACAGTGGGCTGAATGAACACTGGGAGTCAGTCAAGCACGAGTTAGTTACCAGCTCTCTAATCCCTTAGTGCCAAATTAAAAAAATATAATGTTGAACACTTCTCTATGATATTAAAGAGACTCATATCTTGACTGCACAATTACAGCAGTGGTAATTTCAGACACTATCCAATTCAAGTTCAAAGTTCAAGATCAAAGTGAATTTATTATCAAAGTATATCTGCATATGTCATCATATACTATCCTAAGATTCATTTCCAGGCATTCACAGTACAACAAATAACTAAAATCAATGAAAAACTACACAGAGAGAAAAGCTGATAAACAATCAATGTACAAAAGAAGACAAACTGTGAAAATAAATAAATAAATAGAATTTTGTACTAACGTCTTAGGCACATATATAGAGCCTGAGTGCCTAAGACATTTGCATAGTACCACAGCTTCAATTTATTTCTTGCAATTTACAATTTACATTAAGATCTGAAGACTAGTTCTTATTTGAACTAATACTGGATATTCACATAACTCCAGAATACGCCCTAACAGCAAGCATTAAAGATACTGAGCTCATCAGGGAATGAACCTCATTTTCACTTACAGTACTGTGCAAAAGTCTTAGACGCTAATTACGTATATGTGCCTTAGACTTTTTGCACAGTACAGTGGATAAATAGATTGTTTTTACGTGCCATGTTTTACGTCATAGGTGATCGTGGTATTTCCATAACCATAAAAAATTTTCTTGACAAATTTTCTACAGAAGTGGTTTGCCACTGCCTTCTTCAGGGCAGCAACTTTATAAGACGGGTGACACCAGCCATTATCAATACTCTTCAGAGATTGTCTACCTGATGTCAGTAGTTACATAACCAGGACTTGTGATATGTACCAGTCACTCATATGACCATCCACCACCTCCTCCATGGCTTCACATGGCCCTGTTCGGGGGCCTAAGCAGATACTAAACATTGTCCTTGGGTTACCTGTAGGCTAACGGAGGCAAGGAGTGCATTACTCCTCCATTGGTAGAGCTATATCTCCATCCCACCACCCATGTAGCTAAATAAGTAGGTAAATAAATAAGTATATAATACTGAGAACATGAGTTGGAGTGTCCTTGAAGGTGTGTCCATATGTTGCAGAATCAGTTCAGTGTTGAGGTAAGTGAGATTATCATCACTGGTTCAGGAGCCTGATGGTTGAAGGGTAATAACTGTTCCTGAACCCAGTGGTGTGGGCCTAAGGCTCTTGTACCTCCTTCCTGATGACAGCAGAGAGAGGAGTGCATGGCCCGGATGGTGGGAGAACTTGATGATGGGTGCTGCTTTTTTTTGAGCCTGCACACCTTGGATGGATGGATTTCTGCTGGGTTATCTAGTTTCATCCCGGATTCCAACGATATGCGAGTTGGGAGATAAACTGGCCACTTTAAATGATTACGAGACTCTGGACTCTGGAGAGTCTGAGGGTCACAGACATTCATCAAGACCAGGATTTCTTCCAAGCTCAAGAACTCATAGAAGAGAGTAGCTAGAAGAGAACATGGCCAGGATCCCAGATAATGGATGCTAATTTCTTGTGGCAGCAATCCTTATGCAGCTTTAAGAGTGATATTTAAGCTCTGACAATTTTACCGCAGTTAATTAAGAAAATCATGTCTCTGATCTGTCTGCAGATATAGCTATTTTGGTGCTTCTTAATCAAACATTCTGTGGTACAACTCTTGAGAAAAAAAAAGTGCTCTCACTGTTCTTTGTTAGTGGCTTAGTCAACAAACTGCATTAATCAAATTAAATGTGAAATTAATTAGGGAACTTAAAATCTCAGTGAAGAAAATAAACAAATGTAGTCAATCATTTGAGTCAAAGAAGCAAATACAGGCTTAGTTGTAAACAAATCGATGTTTAACTCTGCCTTGTATGGTCCCAGCTCTGGCAGTGAAAGTGGGAGGTTTGGACATGGAGTGGACATATCCATCCCACAAAAAGTACAGTGCTACAGAAACACTTACAGTAGATCCAAAGACCTCATCCCCGGGAGGGGAAGGTTGCACCAAAAGGTGGGTTACACATGGGATCAACTTGAAAGACTGGCCCAGGACTGATGACTCTGGCAAGCTTCTGTTGGTGGCTTATACCACAGTAGGGTTGGTGAGCTTACGATCGCAAGACCATGCGATATAGGAGCAGAATTAGGCCATTTGGCCCATCACAGCTTCTCTGCCATTTCATCATGGCTGCTCCAATCTCCCTCTCAGCCCCAGTTTCCTGCCTTCTCCATGTATCCTTTCATGCCCTGACCAGTCAAGAAACTATCAACTTCTGCCTTAAATATACATAAAGACTTGACCTCCACAGCTGCCTGTGGCAAAAATTCCACAGATTCACCACTCTCCGGCTAAAGAAATTCCTCCTCATCTCTATTCTAAAAGGACACCCCTCTATTCTGAGGCTGCATCCTCTGGTCTTGGACTCTCCCAACATAGGAAACATCATCTCCACATCCACTGTATCAAGGCCTTTCACCATTTGATAGGTTTCAGTGAGGTCACCCCTCATTCATCTGAATTCGAGTGAATACAGGCCCAGAGCCAACAAATGATCTCCCTATGACAAGCCAAAAGAAGCAGGATAAAATTGATAGTAAACTCAAGACACTGCAGATGCTGTGGTCAAATCAACATGTACAACACACTGGAGGAACTCAGCAGGTCAGACAGCATCCGTGGATACTGATGAAGGATCTCGGCCCAAAATGTTGACTGCTTGTTTCCATGGATGCTGTCCGATCTGTTGAGTTCCTCCAGTGAGTTGTACGTGTGGATAAAATTGATGCCAGATTTTGAGTGGAGGCACCAGGAATATTCTTTTGAATATATATCAAGACAAGGATAGTTTATACAAGTATGTGCTAAGAGGCATGTTCAATGTAATTTCACACCGACATTACTGAGACCTTTTTTTGCTAAATTAAATGTATAACTTTCACCTTGATACCAATATGAATGGATTTTGTCTTGCTTTACTTTTATTGCCAGTCACATGAATAGCAGGCAAGTTATTGATGCTGAAAATCTTAATTTAGTTTATTTCTTCTATTCTGCTATCTGTTGAAGTACAATTTAATAGATTTCAATCATATTATTGTAGTCATTTATACTGTATTTCTACTGAATAGACATTGGAATTGAATTGCACTGCTATCCTTTATAGGCCAGAAACTAATGGAATATCCTAGTTACCTGGAATTCTAGCTTTCAATTCCTGGTCATCTGCATTTTACTATGTTAACATAGCGGGGCACTCTCACAGAACTAAATGTCCTTGAATCCAATTGTGAGGTCTGGATATCAGAATAAGAATCAGCTTCTTTATCACTGACATACGTCTTGAAATTTGTTGCTTCGGAATAGAGGGACAGTAGAAAGTGAGAAAGCAACAAAATCAATAAATAGTGTGTAGGGCTCTCAGTCCCTGTAACTGTGATGTTAACTGTTCAGGCTAACAAAATGGCTTATCTGTATTGTTATAATGAAATGGCTTCCCTGTAATGTTATTTCTTTCTTTCTTTCTTTTCAAGTCTGTAATGGCTTTCTGTATCTGGAATGTTTGGGTTATAACTGCAGATAAGGGGGGAACTAATCAATGGAGAATTGTTATGCTATCTTGTATGTGTGTGGGCTGAGCAGGAGTTTGCGGTCTTTTCTGGGAGGCGAGTGAGGAGCGGACAGCGGTTCCAGGGCGCGGATACTGGACGTCAGCGGTTCGGATGGTGACCGAAGGCTCAGATGGTCATTGTGGATGGAACCGGATGCATGATCTCCAGCATATTAAAATATTCTGTGCACAAACTGATAAACTTACTGATTTGGCACCTTTAGGATATCTGTTTCTACTAACCCATCACTAGGAAATAACTATAAAGTTGCAATTATTTACTCACCTTTGGTGTATTGACTGATATTTGTGTTGCGAGCGTGTACTGGGGGGGCATTACGCCATATTTACACCAATGTATTGCACTATTAGCAGGGCGACAGTGGTTCACCCTTGGTGAATGGGGGTAAATTGGGGGCATGGATGCTACATGTGCAAAAAATGGAATAACAAGGTAGTGTTCATGGGTTCACAGACTGTTCAGAAATATGATATAGGTGGGGAAGAAGTTGTTCCTAAAACATTGAGTGTGTGTCTTCAGGCTCCTGTTCCTCCTCCTTAATGGTAGCCATGAGGAAAGGGCATGTCCTGTATGATGAGGCACTTAATATTGGATGCCGCCTTTCTAAGGTATCACCTTTTGAAGGTGTCCTTGATGCTGGGGAGGCTAGTGTGCATGATGTAGCTGGTTGAGTTTGCAGTCCTCTGCATATTTTTTCCGATCCTGTGCAATGGGCCCTCCATATAAGGAAGTGATGCTTGAATGTTCTCCATGGTACAGTTCCATGCAAAGGTCTTAGGCATCCTAGCTATGTATATGTGTCTAATACTTTTGCACAGTACTGTAAGTGCATAATTAAGCAATTCAGCCAATCAAATCTGCTCCATTATTTGATCCTTCTCTCCCCATTCTCCTGCCTTCTCCCAGTAGCCTTTGATACCCTTACACATTTAGAACCTCAAAATACTCACTTATAATATACTCAATGAATTGGCTTCCATTGCTATCTGTGGATTCCACAGATTCATGTTCTTCTGGCTAAAGAAATTCTTCCTCAGCTCTGTTCTAAAGGAACGTCCTTGACCAAATAGATAGGTCTCTCATCCCCCTGGTTTCATGGGAAAAGACACAAACAGGGAGTGATATGTGGGGAGCTGTCTCTTTGAAATGCTGAAAGGCAAGGAGGAGGGAATATTCACCCAGTGGTGGACCATTCTTTGGGCTGTCCAAACTTGTGAAGGATGATCTACTGAAAATGTAGGTTGTGGGGTGGAATGTAAGGACCAGAGAAGCTCTGCTCTTTTTCTGTGACAGAGAAAGAGTGAAAGCAAAGACATTGGATATGGATGAGAAATGGGAATAAGCAGATTCCTCTTCTGGGAACCAACATAGATTTGTTACGTCAAAAAGACTCCCTCTGCACCATAACAACATAACATGCACCATAACTCAAAGATTTCTCCTAACCTTCCCCTTATTTCTAGCAGTGACAAGACAGCCTACAGAGGAGAGGTTAACATCCTGGCACAGTGATGCCAAAATAACAACCTTTCAATGTCCCTCTATGCCCAGAAAACAAAAGAGCTGATCGTGGATTACAGAAAGAACGGAGATAGGATCCACCCTGACAGACACCAATGGGACTGCAGTTGAGAGGGTGATAGTTTCGGTATAGACATCGCCAAAGATCTCACCTGAACTGTGCACGCCAGCTGTGTGGCAAAAAAAAGCACAACAACGTCTCCTCCACCTCAAGCGACTGAAGAAGTTTGACATGAGCCATCAAATCCTCAATACCTTCTATAGGGGCATCATTGAGAGCACCCTGACTGGTTGTATCATCGCCTGGTACAGGAACTGACCCAACCTTGATCACTAGGCACTGCAGAGAATGGTACGGGCAGCCCAGCGCATCAGTAGATGTAAACTTCCCTCCACTGAGGACATTTACAGCAACAGGTGCGTAAAGGAGGCCTGGAAGATCATCAGGGGCACCAGTCACCCCAACCATAAACTGTTTCAGCTGCTTCTGTCTGTTAAATGGTACCACAACGTTAAAGCCAGGGCCAACAGGCTATGGGACAGTTGCTTTCTCCAAACCATTAGACTTATAAATTCGCATGTCTATACATTGCAACAGAGTCATAACACAAAAAGTTTTACTCCATCATGTTGTGGGACGGATGTAAGATTTAAATAAATTCAATGTCAAATTCAATTGCTCCTCTTATCTCAATTCTGAATTGCTAACTACTTATTCTAAGATTGTGATTGGATTTAGACACTGTTCATGGAAGCCCCAACTATGCATCTACGCTTCTAAGCCCCATAAAAATTCACTGTTTTGCAATGATTTAATATTCTGACCCTATGATATTTACTTAATCTATCTTCAAAGGAAAAGGAATAATCCATGAACCAATCTGGTGATCTCATTCTGATTATCCTCAGTTTAGTCGAAGTCCAATGCCCATTTGAGAAATTAAGCCAACACCCATTTTTTTCTTTTTGTGAGTTTTTGATGGTGTCCCTACAGTGAGAGACATGAACAGTGGCAGTAAATAAGGAGTTTGAGATTTTAACCCAGGCAGCAATAAATGCCCACAACAGAATATTGCTTGTCCTGATTGAGAGCTTAAATAACAATGTGAGAATAGTAAATAGCAAATATTGGAATTACTCAACAAGTATTTGTATACAATGTGTGTGGAAATGGAAATTACTTATAATTTTTGGTCAGAACTGTTTCTTGCTCTGCTTCCAAATTATCATTATCCTTAATTTGTTTTTGCTCTTACATTTTAGGAGATCACGTTCTTATGAACTTATTGAAGGAAAATAAATTCTGAATTCAATTTCCCCTAACGTAATCTGAAAAACACCCATTCAAAACAGCAATGCAAATAAGCTTGCATTATTTATTATAAATAAAATTATTTTATCCACATAAAATTACAGTTAAACAATTCAAGTTTAAACTTATTGTCATCTGTCTGTAAATATATATGACTAAAAGAAACAATTTTCTTCCGGACCATGGTGCCCTACCATACATATATCACACATAGCACATAAAACAAAATATTACTACAAGTAAGTTAATAAAATAAAATTCAAAATGAATGGAAGTGTGCAGCACAGGTAAACAGTAAACAGCTTGTTATCCCAGTGATGAGACCTTTGATATGACAGGGTATTCATTAGTCTCACACCCTGGGGGATGAAGCTGATATCCAGACTAGAAACCCTAATCCTGAAGCTCCTGTACTTCTGCTGTGATGGTAGTGGGTCAAAGAGATAGCGGGATGGGTGGTAGGGCTTTTCAGCACTGCTTCAGGTATACAACATTCCCGGTAAATGTCACAAGTAGTGGGAGAGGGAGACCCTGGTAATCCTCTTGGCAGGTTTTCCCATCCTCTGTGGGCAACACACAATTCATATAAGTCTAAAGGAGGAGTTAGACCTCAGTAAATTGAAATGGATGGAAAAGAAGAAAAATATATGGAGGCTGAAACTGCTGTCAGTTTTAAGTTATATTCGGTGAAGTGTGTATGATTGCAAAGTCAACCAGTACTTTCTATGTATCTGTGTAAGATCAAAATAGAATAATGCAGCGGAGGATCCATCAACGGAGTACGTGACTTTCTGTGCTATCAATAAATGAAGGCAACTAAAATTTCTAAACTTTATACAATCCACTTAAAGAACTAAACCATAATTAGAAAGGACAGATATATTTAATGTTTTCTGTTTTATTGTTGCTTCTTATATATACTATGTAATGAAATGAACTATAAAGATGGCATGAAAACCAAGCTTTTCATTGTACCTTGGTACATTTAACAATAATAAATCAATTGCTAGAACTCCAATCTTCTTCCTTAAAATATTGTTACGTGACTCTTCATTGGCCTTCTCTGAACCCTCCCAGAGGAAAGATAAGATCTGAGTTTAACATCCAAACCAGAGACAGAACCACCTAGCCACTGTAGAGAGATGTCATCCTAAATCTTCTGATCCAACCAATTTCCCAGTGAGGAGGTGGGACACATGATGTTGAGGTACATCCTAGGATTTGCTGGGACGCATCATCAGTGATGTAACCCAGGCAGGATTGATCACGCCCTAGCTTGTATCCAAGCAGCGTTAATCCATCGGTCACACCTCTTGATTCATAGCCATCTGAGGGTACGCTCTGCAGCTTCTGTGAAGATCCCAATAGCTCTTCTCTTTGTAGTCCCCATTATGCCGAGTAGACAGTGTAAGTTCTGCAGAACAAGCAACTTCATGACCAAAAAGCATGGATGACAGCTCCAAACTGCAGATGACAGCATGGTGAGATTTTTGTCAAAGCTGTAGACCAAAGTAAAAGTTTAAAGTTCAAAAAGTTCAAAGTAATTTTATTGTCAAGGTATATGTTACCAAATACTACCGTGAGTTTCATTTTCTTGCAGGCATTCACAGCAGAGCCAAGAAATCAATGAAAACTACACACAAACACTGACAGGCAACTAATTTGCAAATGAAGACAATATGCAAATGTGTACATAAGATATATACAATAATAACACTGGACAACAAAGATTTTGCTTCCTGAATACTTTTAGCTGTCTCTTATGGATTTTGGATTGCTGATACTGGAAATCAACATGAAATTTCTTGACCACGCGCCACTTTTTAGAAATCGCCTATATTTGTTATTTCAATTCATAATTCGAGTCTGAATAACTGATGCCAAAATGAAAAAAGGCATTTTTTTTGATCCACAAATCAAAAAGGTCATCAACGACAGGCAATTTGAAGAACTTCTTGTGGGACCAGAAAAAATTACATGGAAGTCATTCAAGGAAGTTGTTGAAATTTTTCTTGGTAACTACAGAGCACCAAACTATGTGCAGCTGGTTGATAACGTACTTCAAGCATACAAAACCAAGAAGTGCAACAAGCCATTAAAGACTCATTTTCTATGTTCCCATTTTAGATTTCTTCCCTGCAAATCTTGGTGCTGTCAATGATGAGCATGGTGAAAGGTTTCATCAGGACATTGTAGTCATGGAGAAATGGTATCAGGACAACTGGAATCCATCAGTGCTATTTATTGATAAACACTTAAGCGAGAAGCCTCAGAGTACAAATGAAAAAAATCAGCAAAACCTTTTTAGCTTAGTGAGCTGTTGCAAAGCATCAGCACTGTTGTGCAATTAAATGCATTATATTCAATAAAAGTTCACTTTTTGTTTCTCCAAATTCTTAAGTGATACAAGTAGTCTGAAATTATATTTGTGTTCAGCTTCAATCTGTCAATCATCAACAAAACAAAATATTGTCCAGTGTAATAATAAATGAGTTGGGTCTCCTTCGATCAGGGTCAATTGGGGATGCTGCATTCTAGCTGTCTAGCTACACAAGCCTGAGCAGTATACTACAGAGAGAAAGCTGTTGCCCATACAGCAAGCACCCCCTCTCAATGCCTCTGATGAACCTAAAAGATCGATAGATACCGATACAGTTTTGCACCAGCAGTGTCTCAGGAGCTGCCAGTCAGCGATAAACTCAGTATAGATCTGCCTTAGGAACTCCAGCTCTGGATTTTACCCTTGAAGCCTTCCCTGTACGTGGGCATAGCCGCA
This sequence comes from Hemitrygon akajei, assembly GCF_048418815.1. Lineage (NCBI taxonomy): Eukaryota > Metazoa > Chordata > Chondrichthyes > Myliobatiformes > Dasyatidae > Hemitrygon > Hemitrygon akajei. The sequence goes on along the minus strand of NC_133138.1, from coordinate 33,420,134 downwards.
AGGCTGTGGAGGTCTGAAATTGGAGTGTCCCTTCTCCTCGATGAACTGCCAACCATGCTGATGAATCCTATCTGCCCAAAGCACCTGGTTTTAAGGCACCAGTAACCCACTTTTTCTCCTTCTCCAGTCAGTAGAAATAGTAGCTAAGCCACACATGAGGCCAGGAGCTGGACTTAGTTGTCAGAGACTATTTGAGGCGGGCACCATTGGGAGCATTTAATAGGTAGGGGGAGCTTGTCCCTATTACCACCCCCATCTATAATAAGCTTGAACTTAATAAGTAAATAAACTTAATAATTAATAAATAAGCTAATAATGAATACTGAAGACATGGGTTGTAGAGTCCTTGAAATGGAGTCTGCAGTATAGGTTGTGTCAGTGCTCAGTTCAGTGGTGAGATGAGTGAAGTAGCCACACTGATTCAGGAGCCTGTTGGTTGAAAGGTAGTAACCATTCCTGAACCTGGGACCCGGGGTTCCTGTGCCTCCTTCCTGATGGTAGCCGTGAGGAGAGAGCAGAGCCTCGATGGTGGGGCAACGCAAGCAGCAGTATTAAAACCAATCTTCAAGAATAGATTTTCCTCATATGTGTTCTTCCTTGTAGATGGCACAACACTTCAATGTTTTCAGAATTTACTGAGTTTAATCCAATAAAAGCAACTACTTTCTGAAAGAATTTGAAGACAATGACAAAATTTAAATTAAAAACAACTGCCAATGAATAATTTTATGATGTGTTTTATTAAGTTTTGTCATGATAAAACAGTCACCAGCTATTTATCATTCTAATCAAGCAATTCCAAAAGAAGAATATATCTCCATCAACAAGCCAATCAATGATTATGTGAAATAAATGATGATAATTTATTCATTATTCATCTGCATACATTCTCCAAACGCGAAAGTGCCATTGACAATGCTGTCTCTGACAATGTCAACAGGCAAATAAATTTTAACTGCTTCTAAACATCTGAGCATTTGAACACCTGAGTGTTTCAAACTGCATAACAGCCACAATTATGAATTTGTTGAGGATTCAGATGATTTAATATTGAGTAATTCCCACAGCAATGAACTTCTGGCAATACCAGACACTACACGACTAAGGGTGGCACGATAGCATTGTGGTTAGCATAATGTTTCATGGTACCAGCAGCCGAGGTTCATTTCTCGTCACTGCCTGTAAGGAGTTTGTACATTCTCGCCATGGTTGTCTGAGTTAGGCCACACTTGGAGTACTGTGTCCAGTTCTGGTCGCCTCAGTATAGAAAGGATGTGGAAGCATTGGAAAGGGTACAGAGGAGATTTACCAGGATGCTGCCTGGTTTAGAGAGTATGGATTATGATCAGAGATTAAGGGAGCTAGGGCTTTACTCTTTGGAGAGAAGGAGGATGAGAGGAGACATGATAGAGGTGTACAAGATATTAAGAGGAATAGACAGAGTGGACAGCCAGCTCCTCTTCCCCAGGGCACCACTGCTCAGTACAAGAGGACATGGCTTTAAGGTAAGGGGAGGGAAGTTCAAAGGGGATATTAGAGGAAGATTTTTACTCAGAGAGTGGATGGTGCGTGGAATGCACTGCCTGAGTCAGTAGTGGAGGTAGATACACTAGTGAAGTTTAAGAGACCACTATACAGGTATATGGAGGAATTTAAGGTGGGGGATTATATGGGAGGTAGGGTTTGAAGGTCGGCACAACATTGTGGGCCGAAGGGCCTGTAATGTGCTGTACTATTCTACGTTCTATTCTATGTTCATTTGGGATTGGAGTCTGATATAGTCCAGCCTCCGCATGAAGGAATCAAATTACATCACATCAGCCTCTACTGTCTGGTTTGGGGCTGTATCCTCTCACAATACACAAAAACTACAGTGAACTGTCAGGTCAGCAGAAAAAGTCCTTGGCTGCAGTCCTCCATTACTGGTATGTCTCCAAGATAATGAAACAGAGAGGAATAAAAATGATTGTGGGCTCTACCCACCCAGCAAACTGACTTTTCCAAAAGCTTCTTTCAAAAAGCACTATAGGATAATTTAAACAAAAGCATCACACCATCTTAAAAAGTTTTTTTCCCACAGGCAGTTAACCTGATCAATCATCCTAATTATTTCTCCTCTCCCCGTCAGTCTACTACCTCAGTCACTGCACTGCAAATTTGTTTACATGGAAATACTTACTTTTATTTATGTATCTATGAACTTCTGCATATTTTATTCAATATCCATACTTTAACCTCCAAATTCTTTTTGTATATTCTTTATTTATAATTTTTATAATTCTTTATTTTCTATAATTGCTGAATGTCGTTTTTGTCGCATGCCTGCAAACCACAGCAAATTCCTTATACGTTTAAATGTACATGCCAGATAAAGTTGATCCTTGAAAAGTAGATCTTTCTGTTGAAGGATTTCAATGAGCTGAATGAACTTTGCACAAAATCCAACAAATATCCCAGTGATTCATATTGCATTCTACAGATGCATTGTGGAAAACATCCTATCTGGATGCATCACAACTTGCTATGGCAACTGTTCTGCCAAAAACAAAAAGGAATTGCAGAGAGCTGTGAACACAGCCCGGTCTATCACAAGAAACAGCATTTCCTCCATTGACTCTGTCTGTGCCTCCACTGCCTCAGGAAAGCAGCCAAAATAATGAATGACATCTTCCACCCATCTCCTCCATCTCTTGTCAGGCAGACAATCAGAAGTCCAAGGCCACAAACTTCTGGGACAGCTTGAATCCTATTGTTATCAGGCTCTTGAATTGACCTCTTGTACACTAAAGAATGACCCAATTGACCTCAATTGTACACTAAAGAATGACTAAAGAATCTCCCAATTGACCTCATCATGGCACAAGGACTTTATCAATCTATCTGCATTGTTCTGTAACTACAACAGAACATTCTTCATCAACCCACGCACAATGTACATGAAGGAAATGAACAATTGATGTTTCGTGTCAAGACCCTTCATCAGGACTGGAAAGGAACTTTCTTACCACATGGATGTAATTATGCATATCATCTCTCTAGATGGTACCCAAACCAAAAGCTTTTCATTGTATCTCAGTAGTTGTGGTAATACTAACCAAAATCATTAGAGTTTTTTGGTGGAGATTCTAATTCCAGAATTATATAGTGATTTCAATTAAAATTCCCCATCTGCCATGATGATATTCAAAGTCATTAGACAGCAGTACAATATTTTAACTTCAGTGCAATATCTCCACCTTTTTCTCTGGTTCCTTTCTTGTGAAGATTTCAGATCAGTCACTGGGCTATTCTGTTTGTTACTGTAGCTTCTATAAGGTCTGAGGTAGCCAATTAGACAAGTACTTCCATAAATGCTGCCTGACCTGCTGAGTTCCTCCAATTTTTTTGTGTTTGTTGTTTTGGAAATAATAGATTCACAGCAAATGGGTAGCAGGAACTTTATGGGACAATATGGTGGATAACTTGGGATTTATTTGCTTTCCTTCTATCATTTCCACAAATTGTGTGAGGCCTTATTAGAGACTCAATGTTTCCAGAACCTTCCCAAATACTCCTTTTCCATTTTGGGAAGTTAAGTATCTGTGCTTCCCATGAATCGCAATGGATCAAGGGCAGTATAGGGCACAGCTAGTAGAGCTTCTTGCTCACTGCTCCAGTAATCCAACTTCAGTTCAGAACTCTGGTATTGTCCGTGTGGAGCTTGCCCATTCGCCCTGTGAAAAGATGGCTTCCCTATTCTCATGAGTGACGCACTCGTATATCAGTTAGAGCAATACTTTACAACTGTAAGATTGGGGTTCAATTCCTGAACAGTCTGTAAGAAGTTAGGACATTGTCCGCATGACCATCAGATGCTCTGGTTTCCTCACACATTCTAGAGGTAAACAGTTATGTTTACTGAGCTGTGGATATGCTTTGTTGGCAGCAGGAGATAACAACATTTGCAGACAGCTCAGCAAAATCCTTGCTGATCTGTTCTGACACCAATTACCACTGTATGTTTCGATGTAGGTGTGACAAATGAAGTTAATAAGACACTATAAGAAACTATTAAGACATAGGAGCAGAATTAGGCCATTCAGCCCATCAAGTGTGCATCACCATTCAATCAAAGCTGATATATTCCCCTCCTCCACTCCATTCTTCTGCCTTCTCTCCATAATCTTGGACACCCTTCCTAATCAAGAAGCCATCAGTCTCTGTTTTAAATAGACCCAATGACTTTGTCGCCATAACCATCTGTGGCAATGAATTCCACAGACTCACCACCCTCTATATAAAGCAATTCCTTTTCATTTTTGATCTAAAAGGATGTCCTTGTACTCTGAGGCTGTGCTTTCTGGTCCTAAACCCCACCATTATCCTCTCCCCACCCACTCTATATAGGCCTCTCAATATTCAATAGTCTTAAATAAGGGTTATCTTTATCTTGCAAGTCCTTCAAAAAAAAACATATATGCAGGATAGAACGTTACTTGGCCACTATAAATTCCTCCTAGTATGTAGGTGAGGAGTTGAAACTGGAAAGGAGTTTGTGAGAAAGTGGTAAGGATAAGATGGTTTAGTTTAAAGCTATGAAAGGCTGATGGATTTGTTGGCTGAAGGGTCAGTTTGGTGCTTTCTTTTCCTGTGACTCTAAAGTACCTGCTTCAGGAATCAAATGATGTTGCCTGTCCACTAGAGCTGACTGAGAGTAACTGAGCCTAACCGTAAAAGTCAACTCTGGTCTGTACCTTGGGATCCTGACTTGAATTGAACCCAGAGACAAAAAAAAAACCCTTTCTCACATTAATAGCTCAAAATATCCCCTTGCATGATGCTAAACTAGTTACTTTACAGAGAGATTTAGTTGGCCAAGCATCACACTGATGCATCAGAGGATAATCTTCAGAGGTTCGGGCTGAGGCAGATGCTTAGGCATCCATGGAACAAAATTTATTCTGTGCTTAGCTGTGTGAGACTTCATTAGAGAAGATTCAACGTGTATTATATGACACTTATTGATATACCTCTTTTGATGGAGAGAAACAAAAAACAGAATTAGATGGAATTCAGCAAAGGACAGAGAAAAATATATAATGAGAAAAGCAAAGTATTATTTGATTTAAGGGTGTTGAAAATTTTCTATAGAACAAAATAAAATCCTACATTACTATTTGAAAATTTATAGAGCCTTTGTACTGTTGACTGAAATGCTTGTGTTATTCCACTTAACTTGCTATTGCCCTGTGGGTTTTATAATTTATTTGGCGGTTTGTTATTGTGCTGAAGAAATTCCTCCAATCATTTTCATTATTTTTAACAAAAAAGTACTTCCACCCAAATAATGAACTGTTATTTCATTCGATAACATTGGTGAATCACCTTGGGATGGTTTGCTGAAGTTGCTTTGTAAATACAAATTATAGTCATGGACACATTGGGATGGAACTCTTCATTTTATCCATTAATGTTTTAGATAAACCAACTGATGGCATTGTGGCCAAGCTTTCAGATGACACAAAAACATACTCTTCTCCTTTTTCTATTTATTTATCTCACTTCCATTATATCAAGAAGACAGGAGGGTGACAGTAACTCAAACGGCCATATGTTACAACAGTGGTGTGCAGAAGAGCATCTCTGAATGCACAACACATGAAGTCCTGAAGTGGATGGGTTACAAAGGCAGAAGGTAACAGACATACATAAATACACTCAATGGCCACTTTATTAGGTACCTTCTGTGCCTAATAAGGTGATCACTGAGTGTAATATTGGCTCCCTTGTACTTATCGATCTAACTTTTAGTTTCCTAATCAAGTGGAAGCATCCACCCTGCATCTAACCAAGCAGGCTCTTTCAAATATTTTACATATTTCTATGAGATCACCACTCCAACTTTGGGATTCCAATTTAACAAGCATCAGCCTCTCCTGAATCTTACCTCTTAGACTGGAAATGCGCCAGCAAATACAGTATTATCATTAGGTTTATTATCACTGCTGTATGTCATGAATTTTGTTATCTCAATAGTTCCATTTAATATCAGAGAATGTATATAATATAAAACCTGATATTTTTGTCCTTTGCAAACTTCCATGAAAACAGAAGAGTCCCTCAGTGAATAAGCGACAGTAAAAATGCTAGAATCCCAAACTCCCCCCTACTCCCCCATGCACAAGCAGCAGCAAAACAACAACCCCCCTCCACTTATTTCAGCAAAAAAAAGCCATCAGCATCCTCCATTCACCAAGCAAGCAGTAGCAAAGCCTCCCAAGATAAACCATTATCTGTCATACAAAAAAATATAATCATTCACCTGACAAATTGACATTTCCACAGGCTCTCTCACTCCCTAATAAAAGGACAGAGAGGTGTCACGCAGCAAGAGGAGAGACGGAAACAAAACAACTCATGGATATTTGGTGTTAAAGTCTGCTACGTCCCTTTTTTTCTGAGTTCTCCAACTTGAGAATTGGCAACAACTCTCCCCCACCAACAGGAGAAAGCGAGAAAGATAGAGTGCAATTCCTCAAGTACAGAGCCCTCTGACAGCCAGTCTGCTGTTTACGATATTCCATTTTCTCTAGTAATGTTTTAGTCAGTGGCATCATCTTAGAATTGGTTCATACCCAGGGCTGAAAGCCTCAGAACCCCAAAAGTGCATTTGTTTTCTAGGCTGCACTCTTGGGATGTTGAAAAATGGCTAGTCAATGAGTCCCAGGAGTGGGTCCCATCTCCACAAAGATGCAAAGTTTGAGTGTAACTCTAGGTCAGGGTGTTCGACGGAACCTCATCCACCTTGAAAAGGAAAAAAGAGAGACATCAAAGGTAGAAATAAACTGTTTCTGCAGATGAGCTTGAGGAAGTCACTGTCTAGTGCCATCGTAGCTCTGCCCAAATGAAGAATACAGAAGAAGAATTATGAGGTAGTTTTCATAAATTTGTGGACAGGTCAGAAATATAATGATGGAGAGAAGAAGCTGTTCCTAAAACACTGAGTATTAATTTTCAGGCTCCTGTACCTCCTCTCCAGTAGTGGTAACATGAAGATGGCATGGTCCAGATTGCAAGGGCATTTAATGATGATGCTGCTGCCTTGAGTCACATCTTCTGAAGATGTCGTCAGTAACAAAATGGAAATGGCTGAATCTACAGCCCCCTACAAACTTTTATGGACCTGTGTATTGGTGCCTCCATACCAGGCTCTGATACAACCAGTCAAAATGCTTTCCAATGAACACCTTTTGAAATTTGCTGCTGCCTTTCATGACATACCAAATCTCCTCAAACTCCTAATGAAGTAGAGCTGCTAGTATGCCTTCTTCATGATTGCTTCATTATAGATCCATTGAGTGATTCACTCGCAGGAACTTGACGGAATAGTACTTGCTAGAAATGTAGGGATACTTGTATTGTTTTTAAGAAACATGTTCAGTGTTACTTGAAGATGAAAAATTAGTATTATTTGTCACATATACATCAAAACACCAAAACATGCTATAATGCATTGTTTGCATCAATGATCAACACAGTGTGTGATGTGTTGGAAGTAGCCTGCATGTGTCACTGTGTCTAGCGTCAACAGAGAATGCCCACAATTTACAAACCTTCACCGTGCGATTTTGTAATGTGGGAGGAAACCAAAGCACCTGGTGGAAACCAGATCCTCTGAAGGAAAGCTACATGGACATAGGGAGAACGTACAAACTCCTTACAGAGAGTGGTGAATTTAATGCTGATCTTATAGCCGGCATTGCAAAGTATTATAGTAACCGTTATGCTACCTTGCCTCCACAACAGCACCGGCGAGGTGCATGTGAATGGTGGAAGGACATTAAATCACAGAGATGCATTGTTGCATGCAAGGTGTAAAGTTAGATAATCGATTTTCAATGGAAGCATTATGTAAAAGAGGACTTTTTAAACATTTTCCCGGTTAAATGCACAAGGGTCAGTTTTCTTTTCCCCTGTATTGCCAAGCTAAGTCTGTCATTTAAAAAAGTTACCATTATCAATAACAGAATCTAAAAATCTTCTTACTTCTATCATCAGGCAGGAGGTTTGGAAGCCTGGATTTCCTCACCATCAGCTTCAAGAACAGCTTCTTCCCCTCAGGTTAATGAAGCTATCAGCAAAACCCTCATATTGTAGTCAAACTATTACACTTTGGCAATTTTGCAATACATTGCATTTTGTATTTTTTGTTCTAATAATGTTCTGTCTTGTAAAAAAAAAGGGATGATTTGTTTTTCTTGTGAATGTTGTATATCAATTTCCCTGTGTCTGTGATCCTGCTGCAAGGTTTTCAATGGATCTGTGCACCAATGTACCTGTGCATGCGACAATAAACTCAACTTTGACCTTCAAACAGAGCAGCCTTTCAACAAGATGACCTAGATGTCAAAATTCAAAGGTCCAAAGGTTAATTTTATTGTCAATGCACGTATAATACAACTCGGATATTTATCTATTCCCAATAGCCATTAAATACAGAAGGCCATGGGAGTTGTTGATAAAAAAATACATCAGTCCCCCCAACATGAAAACGAAAAAGGAACAAAAACTCGCAGACCCCAACAACCCAACCCCTCCCTCACAGAAAAAAACACTGACAATAGCATCAAATCCCTGACCCCTTCCTCACAAAGAAAAAAAAACAGCGACAAGGACATCAAATCCCCAACCCCCCTCTCACAAAAAAAGAACAGTAACAATAGCATCAAATCCCTCAACCCCTTCTCTCTCACGTAAAAAGCTGACAGATCACCCAGCCACCAATCGGCCACATGAGAGAAAACATCGAAAAACTGAAGGGGATCAATTTAAAGTACAGTCACATAAATGTCAGAATATCAGAAACATCTTCCCATCAGCATTCAAGGAGAGTGGCCACATGAACTCAGTCCTTCCGTGAAGAGTGGCCGCCACACTGGGTCTGAGCTCCACCAACTCGGCTGCTGTCCGTCATCGCCCCAGTGGCCTCCATTGAGAGTGACTGCTGACCTCCTCCATATTCATCTCAATGCTTCAGTCCTCCTCGATGCTTGGAACTGGAGTTGTTCATGACACCGCTCCACAGCTCTGGTCTTTTCGGTGAATCAGCTCGTGTTCTCAGTCCTTCTTGAGTTCCTGTCTCCGGTATTCTCCAGATACAGCAGAGCACTAGAGCATTTGATTCGAATTCCAAGTTCAAACTAAATTTATTGTCAAAGTATTCCTGCCATAGATAATGGACCAGAACTTGACTAGCAATTGGAAAGAGGGAAAGGATTCAGTAAAATAATAAACTGTGCTTTTTAATTATTCACTCATGGGTTGTAAACACCACTGGCAGGTCCAGTGTTGTTGCCCATCTTTTACTGACTGAATAAATTGCTGGAGGATATAAATGGGAAGTTAAGTGTCGATACAAACTGGGTCTAGCATCACACACAGGCCTAAGCAGAAAGAGCAACTAGCATCTAACTTGTTTACCACAATCTCAACGATTCACAGTCATTAGAGCCATAGAGTACTATAACAAAGAAGCAGACTCCTCAATCCATCTACTCTATACCAACCTGATGGTATCACTGAACATGCCAAACTATAATGCTGCCCAGTCCCAAGACTTCCACATAGTCTGATCTACCTGCACCCCGACCATAGCCTTCCTAACTCCTCCCATCCACGCACTTATCCAAACTTCGCTTAAATGTTACAACTGATTGGTTCCACAGTTGCACCATCCTCTGAGTGAAAGTGTTTTACATCCTCAAATATTTTACTTTTCGTCTGTTCTCCAATAGTAGTCCCACCCAAACCTCGCAGAAAAAGCCTGCATGCATTCACCCTATCTATACCCCTCATAATTTTGTATGCTTCTATAACAGAGCTTCATAACTGGGGGTCTGTGAACCTGGATGGAAAAAAATTTACACCTTTGTTTTCACTAATCACTAACCTCGATTGGATGTCCAATATGACATGTGTGTTGCTTTGTCAAAGATCACCTCACAGTTTAATGTTCTTTACAACACACACAAAATGTTGGTGGAACACAGCAGGCCAGGCAGCATCTATAGGGAGAAGCACTGTCGACGTTTCGGGCCGAGACCCTTCGTCAGAACAGATGTTAATGTTCTTTATTCAAGGTAAGCAACACCACCCGTCACACTGTATATCATTGAAAAATAAAGTTTTATTTTAACTTGCCTATATTTTAAATGTATAGTCTTGTTATTTAATGTGTTAGTAAAGAAGCGCATATATTTCTATATCACAAATTTGTTATTTTTAATATTTTGCTAACTGTATTTCAATATAATTGGTTTCTTTTGTAATCCTGTTTATTTTAATTTATACAGTTAAATACATTATTCTGAGAAGGGGTCCATAGATTTCACTCGACTGTCAAAGGGCCATAAACCAAGGTTAAGAATATCTGTTCTAAAAGATTTTCCCTCAGTATCCTGCACTTCAGGGAATAAAGTCCTGTCCTATTCACCCTTTCCCTATAACTCAGGCCCCAGAAATTTAGAAAGTTTCTCAACACTCTTTCAAGCTTATTGATACATTTTCTGTAGCTGAACAAGCGGAACTGTGCACGATACTCCAAATTTTGCTTCACCAATGTCTCATTCAACTTCAGTATAACATTGCAATTCCTGTACTCATTGTTCTGATTTATGAAGGCTAATATGTTAGTATTGGTGGTGGGGTGGAGATGGGTCTTTACTGAAACAGGTGTATGGCATTCCTTCCCTCTGCTAGCCTGCAGGTTCCCTTGGGCAAGGTGTAGCACCTGCTTAGCCCCCAACCTCCCATTAGGATCACGTGATCAGGTGGGGGATTGTCTTATGAGCACCTGGTGCACATCACAAGACCTGGTTATGTCACTGCCGATGCCAGGTAGACAATCCCTGAAGAGTATTGATAGTGGCTGGGGTCACCCATCTTGTGAAGACAAATGGCCCAGAAGAAGGCAATAGCAAACTGCTTCTGGAGAAAAAGTTGCCAAGAACAATCAAGATCATGGAAAGACGTTGATCACCCATGTCATATGACAGGGCACATAACAACGACGATATCAACAATGTTGCCCCCATAAACCGCCTTAAGATTAATTTTGCCTATGTCATAAAACATGGTACATTATAATGATGATAAAGAATGTATTAGAACTAGCTTTTCAATTTCAATTTGAAGTTCACTGTGGCAATTGGAAGGTTTAAAAGCCCATGCTTCTGAATATGTGTCCAGCAACTTGGTCACTGTGCTATCCCATTCAATGGCAATATGTACATGCCTGAGCTTCCTAGAGAGCGGGCAAATATTTATTAAAAAATAACTATTTGAAACAGAAGCATTTTTTTCTGCATCTTCTCTTCCCTTATTCCAAGATATCAAGCAGTTCAGGAGCCTCTTTGCTGTGATTGTGCTTGAAGTTGTTAAATCAAGGGTCAGTTAATTACCTGTGAGAGCTCTCCATTCAGCAGGACAGGGCAGGAAAATCAGGTCAATTGACCAGACACAAATCACATGAGGGATTATTAAATCATCTCTATGGCATCTTTAAATCACCTAAACAACATTAGTGCATTACTTGAGCTGAACCTTCAGAACAATGAAGCAGGTTTTGTCAAGTCAAATCAAGTCAAGTCACTTTTTATTGTCATTTCGACCATAACTGCTGCTACAGTACATAGTATAAATGAGACAACGTTTTTTCAGGACCATAGTGTTTCATGACACGGTACAAAAACTAGACTGAACTACGTAAAAAAGCAATGCAGAGAAAAACTACACTAGACTACAGACCTACCCAGGACTGCACAAAGTGCACAAAACAGTGCAGGCATTACAATAAATAATAAGCAAGACAATAGGGCAGTAAGGTGTCAGTCCAGGCCCTGGGTATTGAGGAGTCTGATAGCTTGGGGGAAGAAACTGTTACATAGCCTGGTTGTGAGAGTCCAAATGCTTTGGTGCCTTTTCCCAGAGGACAGGAGGGAGAAGAGTTTGTTTGAGGGGTGCGTGGGGTCCTTCATAATGCTGTTTGCTTTGCGGATGCAGCGTGTAGTGTAAATGACCGTGACAGCGGGAACAGAGACCCCGATGATCTTCTCAGCTGACCTCACTATCCGCTGCAGGGTCTTGCAATCCGAGTTGGTGCAATTTCCAAATCAGGCAGTAATGCAGCTGCTCAGGATGCTCTCAATACAACCCCTGTAGAATGAGATGAGGATAGGGGGTGGGAGATGGACTTTCTTCAGCCTTCGCAGGAAGTACAGACGCTGCTGGGCTTTCTTTGCAAGGGAGCTGGTGTTAAGGGACCAGGTGAGATTCTCCGCTAGGTGAACATCAAGAAATTTGGTGCTCTTAACGATCTCTACCGAGGAGCCGTCGATGTTCAGCGGGGAGTGGTCGCTCCGTGCCCTCCAGAAGTCAACAACCATCTCTTTTGTCACATTCAGAGACAGGTTGTGGACTCTGCGCCAGTCCATTAGCTGCTGCTATAGAATATTTTGGAATAGAAAATGAGCAAATACTCTGGGGGATGGGGTTAAATAAAAGCCTGGAAATATGCAGATGTTCTGGCAGGACTCACGGCATGAAAGACAGGTAAACAAATTGTACTAAATACTGATGAAGGATTACTGATATAAAATGTTGATTTTGTTTCTCGTATTCTCTGACCTGCAGACAATCATAGAGTCACAGAGTAATTTAATAGAGAAACAAGCTGTTTGGGCCACCATGTCATTACTAAATATCAGGTCTCTATCTACTGGCACTTGGTTTGCAGCCTTCTTTGTGCATGGAGGGAGAAGGCCAGAAACTTTTTCCCTAGGGTGAAAGTGTGAAATAAAAAAGACAGTAGATTTCAGGTGGGGAGGAGTTTAAAGTGGATGCCTAGAGTCCACTTTTTACACAGAGAGTAGTAGGCACCTGAACAGTTTGCCAGAGACGGTGGTGGAAACAGGTGTGATAACAGCATCCACAAGGCTTTTAGACAGTCAAATAAATATGGAGAGTTATGGATCCTGTACGGGCAGTAAATATTAGGTTAATTTGCCATTGTGGGTGGTGAATCTGTGGAATTCATTGCCACAGATGGCTGTGGCAGATAATCATTGGATATATTTAAAGTGGAGGTTGATAGGTTCTTGATTAGTAAGTTTGTCAAAGGTTATGGGGACAAATCAGGAGAATGGGATTGAGAGGGTTAATAAGGAATGATGGAATAGGCAGACTCAATGGGCTGAATGGCCTCTGTTCTTATGTTTTATGGTCTTAAGGCAAAATGGACTGTTCCTGTTTTGTATTCCTCTATGTTTTATGGTCAACTTTGCAATTGATGTGTTATGCTGATGCTTCTCATCAATGTATCTGCTTCTATGACCTTCTTAGACAGTGAGTTCCAAATTGTGACCAGGATCACAGTGAAAAAATTCTGCCTTAGATACCTTCTCAACTCTGCACCTCACCTTATAGCTATGTCTAAAATTTCACTGGTTTCCTATACACCCTTTCTACACTCAGTGCTAAGTTTATTTGGTATCTACTGAACCTAATAACGAGGCCACTGACTGTATGTTCATGGCCTTCTGTTGTAACCGATCCACTTCAAGGTTGACGTATTGTGCATTCAGTGATACTCTTCCGCACATCTCTGTTGTAACACATGGTTGTTTGAATTACTGTCAGCTTCTTGATTGCTTGAACCATTCTAGCCATTCTCCTTCGACTCTCTCATTAACATCGGTCGCTCACTGGGTGTTTTTTTTTGTTTTTCGCACTATTCTCTGTAAACTCTACAGATTGTTGTGCATGAAAATCTGAGGACAGCAGCAGTTTCCGAGATATTCAAACTCACCTCGTCTAGCACCAACAATTATTTGATGGTCGAAGTCACTTAGATCACATTTTTTCCTTATTCTGATGTTTGGTCTGAACAACATCTGAGCCTCTTGATCATGTCTGAATGCTTTTATGCATTGAGTTATTGCCATATGACTGGCCAAATAGATATTTCCATTATTGAGCTGGTTAACAGTTGTACCTAATAAAGATGGCACTGAGTGCATGTCCAATAATCATAGAAAAGTACAGCATAAAAACAGGCCTTTTGGCCCATCTAGTTTGTGCTGAACCATTTAACCTTTTGGTTTCCTATTCACCCTATCTACGTCTTTTAAAATTTTATATGATTCAGTTAATATTTAGTTTGTTGCTTGTCAATTAAACTGTAATCTCACTTGGAGAGAGACAACAGAGTAGAGGGACAATGTAACTATCATCGGTTTAAACAGTGAGATGCATGGTGGTAAGGAAGTGTTCATTTAATCTGTTATTTACCATGTTGAGATGGTCTAATCCATCTGGATGCAGACCCAGGAAGGAAAAAAATATCAGTTTTAAAGGAAACTTGAAAGCTGCCTTTCTGCTCTCAAAAAGGGTTTGTCACGTTGTGACATTTGTCAAATTGTGGCCTGACAGGGTCATGGTTTTAATTAAAATCAATGCCACGAGTAAAATTACAAGCGTGGGCCTCAGTGGAAACGCAGTACCCGTGTCACTTTCAAAACCTTAGAGCGAACACAATGGATCAAAGAAGAGGTTAATGCATGAAGTGTTCAATCAAACAACTTCCACTGAAGCTTACATCGCAGATCATATTCGGGTTTGTGTTTCTTCCTTAATCTAATTATTGTTGTGCTGTTTTCATCTCACCAACATGCTGTCATTTTAAGCCATAGTTTCATCTTGGGTACGTATGTATCGAGCAGCATAGTAGTACAGTTCATGGGACCTGTTTTCGAACTTGATCTTGGGCGATACCCAGGTCTGCATATCCTCCCTGTGACCTCGTGCAGGTTCTCCAGTTTCCTCCCATACTAGCATCGGGCCAAAGATACAGGAGCTTTCGATCCCACACCACCAGTTTCAGGAACAGTTCCTACCCTGCAGCAGGGGTTCCCAACCAGTCCACGGACCAGTCGGGTAATGGTAGGGGTCCATGGCATAAAAAATTTGGGATTTGCTGCCCTACAGCCATCAGGCTCCTGAACCAATGTGGATAACTTCATTCAGCTCAACAATGCACTGATTCAACAACCTATAGACTCACCTTCATGGATTCTACAGCTCATGTTCTCAGTATTACTTATTTCATTTCTTTCACAATGTGTTGTCTTTTGCACTTTGGTTGTCAGTCATTGTTCATGTATAGTCTTTTTCATCAATCCTATTGTTTTTCTTAATTTTCCTGTCATGTCTGAATCTCCGAGTACTATATGGTGACGTACACATACTTTGATAATAAATTTACTTTGACTTTGATATCTGAAAGGTATGATGGTAAGTTAATTGGCTATACTTGTCTCACCACCCCCCCCCCCCCCCCCGCCGGTGAAGCAAAAAATGAATTGAAGGGGAGTTGATAGACATGTAAGGAAGGGGAATGGGATTATTGCAACTTAATTGCTGGAATCTTGGTATAGATTTAATGGACCAAATGACTTCTTATGTGGTCATATCATAAGAATGAGATAGATATGTTCTGACAGGATGAGTTAATTGACCATTGTCCCTGTATGATCATATCTCACTCTCTTAGTCAAGGTCTAAGGACCTTAATGTACAAATTAGAGCCAGACTTTTCAATGGCAAAGTTGAGAAATGGTTTTTATATTTTATATTTTGAAACTCGGAAGGAGGCTATTCTGCCTGCTGGCAGCAATGAGAAGAGGGCATGTCTTGGTAAAGACGATCCTTAGAGATGGATGTCAACTTTTAGAGGCATCAATCCTTGAAGATGTCCTTGATGCAACTACTAACACTGTCTAAATATATGATGGGACAGCCTGCAAGTGCCATCATGATTCTAGTGTTAAAATAGCATGTCCACAACTTACTAATCCTCTTCTGTACATCTTTGGAATGAGGGAAGAAACCAGAGCATCCAGAGGAAACCCATGTGGTCACAGAGAGAATATTCAATCTCCTGACAAACAGTGGCAGGATTTGAAACCCTATTGTTGATTGCTGGCATTATAAGCCATTGTACTAATTGCTACATAACTGTGCTGCCCTAATATAACCCCTGTAGGATATTTACATTAAGCAATTAACCTACTAATTATCATGATCTTTGGGATCTGGTAGGAAGCTGAAAAACCAGAGGAAATGACCAGGGAGAACATCAAACTCCATGTGAGCAGCAACAGGTCGAACTGAGGCTACTGGAGCTATGAGACAGCAGCACTAACTGTTCCACTGTGCTGATGAACAGAGTGGTTACAGAGAGATTGTGCAAACTCCTTGCAAACAAACCTCACTTCTACATACAAAGGGTGTTAAAGGTTTTGACCACTCCTCTTTAAATGGTAACTGCTCCAGGTTTGAGGCTGATAAAGTCATAGTTGTCTGGACTGATTAGGAACAGGAAGCAAAGGGAAACATTCTGACTGGTTACTTGACTGCCTGGTATGAGAGCTCCAATATGCAATCTAAAAAGAGGCTCAGGCCCGCCCTGCCATCGAGAATATTTTTAAAAGGTGGTGCCTCAAGAAGGTGACATCCATCATTCAGGACCTTCACCATCTAGGACATGACCTCTTTTCATTTCCTCCTGATGCACCATCAATAACTCTCTGAGACGTGAGGTGAGATATCGGCTTGTATTGACTGGAAGAAAGAACAAGCAGCAATTGACCACCATGCTACATCCTGGAGACTGAGAGGCAGGGCTCAGGCCCCAATCGCCTTTATACTGGGGTCTGTGGGAGGAGCCATGATCAGTGGGAGGAGCCACAGGAGCAGTCAGCAGGGGGGCGTGTCCAGACAGGTATATGTAGTTCACCACACCTCCATAAAGAAGGAGGTGCAGAATCCTGAAGACCCACACTCAGTGTTTCAGGAAGAGTTTCTTCCCCTCCCCTGTCAGATTTCTTAGAATCAGAATCAGGTTCATTATCTCTATCATAAGTCATGAAATTTGTTGCTTTTCAGCAGCAATGCATTCAAGGTCAAAGTAAATGTATTTATTAATCTATAAACACTCCCTTGCTATTCTTCATTCTCAATACTTGTTTATTGTGGTAATGTATGGTAATTTTTATGTATTGCACTGTATAAGTGAACAGTTTTGGTCCCATTATCTGAGAAAGGATGTGTTGACATTGGAGAGGGTTCAAAAGGAGGTTCACAAAAATGATTCCAGGATTGAATGGCTTGTCATATGATTGAGTATTTGATGGCTCTGAGCCTGTTCTCACTGGAATTCAGAAGAATGGGGTGGGGTGGTGAAATCTCATTGAAACCTATGGAATGTTGAAAGCCCTTCAGAGAATGCATGTGGAGAAGATGTTTCTATGGTGGGGGGAGTCTAGGACCAGAGGGCACAGCAAATTAGAAGGATGTCCCTTCAGAATAGAGATGAAGAAGAGTTTTTTCAGCCTGTGTGTGGTGAAGCTGTGAAATTCATTGCTACAGGCAAATATGGAGGCCAAGTCTTTGGGTGTATTTAAAGCAGAGGCTGATGGATTCTTCATTAGTCAGGGTATGAAAGGATATGGGGAGAAGGCAGGAGAGTCGGGTAAGTGAAGGAGGCTCCTAATGGAAGCACATAATTTCTGATTGAAAGAAAAATTCAGAAATTGCTGATCTCTTCAGACTTTCATGCACAAGTCCCCAGAGGTTATAAAGAATGGTGCAGAACACACACACACAAAAAATTAAAAAGAAACAGCCAGTGAGCAGAGGTTCTGTGGGCAGAAACACCTTGATCATGAGAAAAGTCACAGGAGAATGGCCAGACTGGTTCAAGCTGACAGGAAGGTGACAATAACTCAAACAGCCATGGTCTTTCTTTCATAATCAGCCTGACTGCCCAACATGGGTGGCAATGGAGTTGAATTCTAGTAAGGATTTTTCCATTTCTGTACTTCTTGGATCCGCACTTCCTTGCCATTTGCCTGGACTAATTGTTAATCCTCTCATTAGACATACTTTGAGAATATGGGCTCAGTTCAGAAGATATAATGGCCTTCGCGGTTTCTCTCTTTCTCGTCCTATTTTACATAACCTTCTTTTTTGATCTTCTATACAAGACTTAACATTTCATGACTGGTACAGAAAGGGCATTAGGCGCTTTGAAGATCTTTTCATTGATAATTGTTTTACAAGTTTTGAACAACTGTCTGCAAACCTACCTAATACTCATTTCTTTAGATATCTTCAAATTAGATATTTTATTAACCCTTTAATATCAAACTTTCTTGAGATGCCCACAAAAAACGTTGTGGACTTGTTTCTTTGTTTAAACCCATTGGGCAAAAGTTTAATATCTACTATTCGTGATAAGTTAGCGACCTTGAGGCGTGCCCCCTTTGATAAAATCAGAACTGCTTGGGAGCATGATTTAAATATTTCTTTGACCAATGAGGTTTGGGATTCAATTCTTAAATCAGTTAACTCAACCTCTTTATGTGCTCGCCATTGCCTTTTGCAGTTCAATGTTGTACATAAGGCTCATATGTCTAAAACTAAATTATCGCGCTTCTATCCTGGTCATAGTCCCTTTTGTGATAAGTATAAAGGGGGTGAGGCTTCTCTTATTCATATGTATTGGGCCGGACCTCGTTTGGAGAAATTTCAGAGAGATGTTTTTTTAACTTTATCCCATATTCTTAATTGCCACTTAGAACCTAACCCTCTGATTGCTCTTTTTGGCACCTTGGGTGAAGTTGACATGCACTTGAGTCTGACAAAACGTCGAACATTATCTTTTGCATCTCTTTTGGCTAGACGGTTAGTTCTTCTCAGGTGTGGAGATGTTGCCCCACCCACTCATGCTCAATGGCTTAGAGACATTATGTCCTGTTTAGATCTTGAAAAGATTCATTATTCACTTCTTAATTTGGACATAAAGTTTCATAAGGTGTGAGGACCTTTTCTTGAATATTTTCATAATTCCTCTTTAGATTAAAGGTTTATCTTTTTTTTGTACTACAGTCCCTTACTTTCAGCTTTTTTTTCTGGTTAAATTTTACGTTTGTTTTTGTGAAGTACATTATAGTTTAGGTAGTAGGCATTATACTTTTTTTATATTTAGAGTTCTGTGGTGATGAAAACTCTGATTAACTTTTCTTTACATTGTAATGGTTAGCTTGGAGTTTTGTAGTGGGAGGGGGGAAGAATACTAACTTTATATGATTTCATTTTGGGTGCTTTTTCTGTATTGTTATAAATTGTATATTAGACACATTTGTTTAGCATTGCATAAATCTCCATCTTGCTAGTTTTTTTGTTTTCTGTTGTAGTGTAGAAACTTATAAAAAAATTAATTAAAAAAAAACAACCATGCATTACAACAGTGGTGTGTAGAAGAGCATCTCTGAATGCACAACACGCTGAACCTTGAAGTGGATGGGCCGCAGCAGCAGAAGACCATGAACATATACTCAGTAGCAACTGTATTAGATGCAGTAGGTAGCTAATAAAGTGGTGACTGTAAACAACCAAGGCATAGAAGGATACGGTACTAATGCAGGCAAAATTGAATTAGTGTAGCTAAAATCATCAGTAGGGGCAGGATAGATGAAGGGTTCATTTCTGTGCTGTATGCCTCTCTAACCCCATGTTCAATAGAACCAGCCAGTGGAAAGAAATGCTGCATTTGTCAGCACAGCTACAGTACATCCAAGGAATGAATCAATATAATTTTGATCATCTTGATGAAGGGTCTCGCCCTGAAATGTTGACTGTTTATTCCTCTCCATTGATACTGCCTGGCCTGCTGAGCAACGTCCCCTCAAAGGTATATGTGTGCACACATCGTTTGCTCCAAAGCACAAATGAATTTAAACTGTCTGAGAATGGTTGTTACCCTCTACCTCGTTGGCATGTTAAGTACATTTCATGATCGTACACCGTCACATCTCCTTTTTCAGTTCCTGATGCTGACGATGATGATAATGAGTTTGCAGTGATTTGTCTGCAGGTTTTAGGACTGACTTATTTGTACTCTTTTTATTGAAGAAATTATTCAGTGTGCACATATTGTCACTGGGCAAAATATTGTACAGCACATGATTTTAGCGCACACTGGTCATTACAAATTAGAGGGAGCATTGCTGCTGAGTTTATTTGTCTTACTCCAGATTTCCAGCATCAGCAGAATTGCTTGTCTTTAGTATTAAAATAGTTGCTACTTTACAAACTCTTTGTCCCAACTTCACAGGGCTTATTCAATGTGGAATTGAATTTGGGAAGGTGTTACGGTTTTGTTTTCAGCTGAAGTTCTGATGTTGCTTTATTGTGCACTTCTCTTCCAGGATTCAGTTTAACTTTCTTCAGAAATATATCTGAAAGAGAATTGCTGTTGAAATTACTTGTGTATTTTGGTGATTCATGTGTGAAATAGAACTCTCCTTGTTAAGTCCAAAAGACTATAGCAAAGTGAATGATTTTTGAAAGTCCACGAGCATGTTTTACGCGTCTTTGAAGAAAACAATTAAATATGAGATAAATACCAATGGCACACTGGTGACTTGAGTACAGCTTTCCTCAGGAACTACCCTGGGACATTCTAATCCTTGTCACCTTTTTATCTTCGTTTCTGCTAAGAAATTTCATAAGCCATAACTCCAGCAGTAGAGAAGGCAATTCTGTGTTTAGTTAATATTACAACATTTAGACCTCTTCTGTTTTAACTCTCCCATTATAAGATCAAAGTGCCATTTAAAAATGATAATATATAAGTATCTGATGTCCTTGTTGGGTAGATCAGTCAAAACATTGATTGTTCCTTCAGCAAGGCATCTTCTTGTTCTAAATTTACTCATTATAAATTCTAAACCTATTTTTCTGGCTTAAATCACAGCTACATTTTAAGATTTTTTAAATGATTAATATTTTATATATGTCAATAAATAAAATAGGTCTTCTAAACATCTTATACACAAATCTTTTCATATCCCTCTTCAAGTTCAAGCTCCTTTACGCTAGGGATCTTGTCTGTGATTCTTTTTTATGTCCTTTCTCATGCAAATCTGAAACTACACTGGCTCAGTCAGATTGGCTTGGGATTTATGAGCTTTCTCAGATCAACAGAAGCTTGGGGGTCTAAATATGATCCAAATTTATCCTTTAATCTATAGTTACTCACAACTAATTTTCCGCTCTTGAAGGCTACACTGTGAGTTGGCTGTGATTCACATAGTGAGATTCTTCCGAAGGGAAAGAATGGATTATCAAAGAGAATGCATTTGCCCCATTGGGTGTCTGATTAAATTCATTGTCGATTGCAGTTTAGTAAATACCTCTCCAGTCACATAATGAAGCAAAGGATTCAATAAAATAGAATTGGAAAAGATTTAGAACATACTGAGCATTTTTTGGAAGGAGGTTCTACGTTTTCCCTGTGAGTGTTGTGTTTCTTCCCGGTACTCCAGCTCCCTCCACATTACCAAGACATGTGGTTAGGGTCATGGTTAGAAGGCTGAAGTATCCCAATCCTCACTAATTTGATTTGACACAAACAGCACATTTAACTGTACGTTTTGATGTACGTATGACTGATAAAGCTGATCTTTATGATCTTTAATCTTTATATCAGCAGTTGATAGTGCAGACTCAATGGGCCAAGTACCAATGACTATGGAACAATGAAGAAAGGAAGATTTAAAAAAAAATCTTTTAATAAAAGAGACAATTAAAAAAAATGTTTGCACTGTTAAAGTGAATGTTGTTTTCTGTATTTTCAGAGCAATGTTAACAGTGGGTGATGGCTCAGAACAGGCAATATTGATCCGACACCCCTTCATACAGTTTCAGTTGTGAGAGAATGGATCTTACTGACAGATTTTGGGATTGAACCTGTCACTAAGCTCCGACACCTGGCTCCATGTGGAATCCGATGGCAATGCCAAGCGTTGCTGGGAGTACACTTCATGTTGAGCATTTACAATATAAATCTAGCAGTGGTTTGAGAAGTTGAAACTTTCTCAAGGGAATTTAGGGAAGAATAATACAGACAGGTAGGAGCAGAAGGAGCTGGGATATATCTCCAGTCTTCTCCTATAACCTTTAACACCCTTACCAATTAAAAATCTATTAAACACCACTTTAAATAAATCCAGTGACTTGGCCATCTGTGAAAATTAATTCTGCAGATTCACCACATTTGGACTAAAGAAATTCCTCATCATGTCTGTTCTAAAGGGGTGTCCTTTTATTCTGAGGTTGTGCTCTCTGGTCCTAAACTTTTCAACTATTGGAAATATCCTTTCCATGTCCACTCTACCTAGGCTTTTCAATATTCAGTAGTTTTTGATGAGATCCCTCCTTATCCTTCAAAACTTGTACAGGCCCAGAGTCATCAAACTTTCCTTATAGATTAGCTTTCTCATTCCCAGGATAGTTTTTGTGAACATCCTCTGGATCCTTCCCAATGTCAGCTCATCCTTTCTTAGAGGTGATGACACTGTTATGCATTATAGAATATAGAACAGTACAGCGCAGGAACAGGCCATTCGATCCACAATGTTGTGCCAAAGCAGCTAAAATACAAATCAAACACCTTCAAACACTAAATCCCTCCTACCTACACTATGTCCATATCCCTCCATCTTCCTTACATCCATGTGCCTATATAAAGCCTCAGCAGCATCTATTCTCATCGTCTGGAATTGAATGCTAACATTGCATTTGCCTTCCTTACTACTGACTCAATCTGCACTGCACCAGACTCACAAGAACCTTTACACTTTTGATTTCTGAATTTGCTTCCTATTTAGAGAATAGTCTACACTCTCACTCCTTCTACCAGTGTACATGACAATACACTTCCCTACACAGATCTTGACCTACTGTATCCATGTGTTTCAATGTTTAGTAGGTTACAATGATTCCAACCCCCACCCCTCTGTCTCTCCATTCTTCAAAACTCCAGCGAGTACAGGTCCAGAGCCACCAAACTCTCCTCGCATGTTATCCCTATCATTCACAGGATCACTCTCATAAAGCTCCACTGAATGGTCTATTCTGGAGAATTTCACCCATGGAGGATAGCCAGTGCAATTCAAATGCCTTTGCCTGAGAAATACGGAACAAATAATGACAGTAATATGATTGAAATCTATTAAAATATACCCAGCAGAAGTCAGAATAGAGGAAATAAACTGGATATACATAAACATAAAGAGCCAAATGAGACATTGTGAGGTGTACAAAATGGTCATTTTACACATTTATTCAGTGTTAAAGTTACTCACACTATCTTGTTACTTTCAGAATGCACAACAAACAAAATGTTGTCTATGCAGTTACAGTATGATCACATCTGAAGCTTTTGGTGAGTGAAGCTTCGAGAATAATTTTGATGTTACTTGTCCATTGAAACATCCTCTGCTGCGTGTTCAGAAAGCAAGAGAAAATTCAACTTATTATAAAACCTTCCGTGAAACTGACACTTCTGGCAGTTCATTGCTTGCAGAAAGACTTTGAATGGAGAATTGAAAATCCAGTCATTCTATTCTGTGTGCTTGAAGTAAAAATTATGGATGGATTCTTCTGAATTCATCCTGAGGATATGAATAGTAAAAGACTTCATATCTGATGAAGGTTTTCAACCTGAATAGTTAGCCATGCTTCTCTTCCATTGATGCAGACTGACCTGCTGAGTATTTCCAGAACTTTTGTTTTTTTATTTTAGATTTAGCACATTCAGAAATATTTATTGTATTCCCAGTAGACATAGAACTTTTCACGGTACTGGACCTTTGGCCCATGATGTTTTGCCAACAGATATAAATCTACTCCATGATCAGTCTAACCCTTCAGACATACACCTTGCCATTCATTAGAATCTCATCACCTGCACCCTATTTAACCCCAATTCTCATCAGTGGACCTTTTTCATTCATCAAACCATATGGCCTCAACCAGTTGCTCTTAGTTTTCACTCTCCCTGTCTGAAGTTTACCTTGCCTGTTGTGTTTAGTTTCTGTTCTCTTGTTTTGTGGCCCCTCGTGGGCTGATATTTTGCGACCTGTTACTAAAGTTATTGTTTACTGCTCCATCATTTCAGTTGCACTGCTTTTGGGTCAAGCCTCCTCCTGACTCATATTCCCTTTATTTTGTAGGTATTGACTTTTGAATATGTCCTCAATTCTAGGGAGACTAGTGCTCATGATGTAGCTGGCTGAGTTGGTAACCTTCCAAAGATCTTCCTGATCCTGTGCAATGGCCCTTCGATACAAGAACATGATCAGACCAGTCAGAATGCTCTCCGTGAAACATCTGTAGAAATTTGCTATTCTTTTGTGACATGCTGAATCTCCTCTGCCTGCCTGCTTGTCCTCTCCCCCTCCTCCCCTCCTCCCCCTCCACCCCCTCCTCTCCCTCCTCCCCTCCTCCCTCTCCCCTACCTCCCTCCCATTCGCTCACTGCTGTGGGAGGATGGTGCTGGAGTCTGGGGTATTGGAAAAGTTCTAACCGATGCGGTTTCTGAATTGGACGTTGTCATTATATGTGTTTCTGGTTTCTGTTTTTTTCTTTTATTGATTACTAATTTGTGCAATTTTGATCATGGTGGACCGGCTCTGCAGTCTGCAGTCAACAAACGACACAGCTCTAAATTGAGTGGCACTGAACTGAACATTCCTGCACAGCTTCAAGGTCAATGTGGTTTGATGATTTATATTCTGTATTTTTTTTTTGCTCATTTTTTTGCTGTTTACGTGATTTGTTCTTTTTTTTGTATGTGGCGTACTTGACAATTTCTTAGAACCGGTTCCACAGTATTTCTTTGTTTTGTGGCTCTCTGTGGGGAGATGAATCCCAGGGTTGCGTACTGCATATATACTTCAATGATAAATGTTCTTTGACTTCAACTCCTCAAATTCCTAATACCAGCTTGAAAGAAAAATATGGGAAAAAGGTGAGCCTCCTTCTAAGTCATGATAAAACTACAACTTGGTTCCCTTACCCAGATCAGACTGGAGTTTCAGTTGATTTATTTTATCAACCTTTTCAAAACGTGGTGCCTGAAGGAAGTGGCATCCATTAGTAAGGACTCTTCCACCTGGGACTTGCCCTCTTTTTGATACCACCATTAAGGAGCAGGTGCAGGAGCCTCAACACCCATACTCAATGATTCAAACCAATTTCTTCCTCTCCGCCATTAGATTCCTGAATGGTCCATGGCATGCATTGTTATTCCCTTTCTTTCACTATACATTTCAAGGCATATATCAGTGATAATAATTCTGATTCTGATGTCCAGAACTTGATGGCATGTAAGATAGTGAGAGTGTCCCTCTGTATTAGTGTAGGAAAATACAGACAACCGAGCAGTTGAAGGCTGTAATACCAGGCAGTTTGCATTAATACCAAGCTGGTATTAGGAATATGAGATTTGTTATGTCATCAAAGACTAACATATTTCTACAAATGTACAGTACTGTGCCAAAGTCCTAGGCATCAGCTTAAGGCTTTTGTACAGATGTGTATCTTATGGTCTTCCCTTTTCCACCAACCAGAAACATTCCGATGAATGATCCCTGACGAGAAACATCATCTGTTCCTCTTTTCACATATGCTGCCCAACCTGCATTTCCAGCATTTTTTGGGTTGAATCCCATCTTTCACTCTCTCCCTGTAGCTCTCCAAATTATTCTCCCTGGAAGTCCCTATCTAATTTTCTCCTAAAAGGTCTGAATGAGTCTGTTTCCATGTCCTTTCCAGGCTGTTATTATTTTCTGCATGAGAAAAGTTTCTCCTCACATTTCATGTACATCTTTTGACCAGAACTTTGAATCTGGTCCCTTTTATTTTGTACCATTTACTAGCTAGGGCATTTTCTCTCTATTTCCCAGATCTAAACCATTGATAACTTAATACACCACTACCAGGTCTTCTCTCAAACTTCTCAGAATCAGTATCAGGTTTAATATCATTGGTATATGTCGTGAAATTTGTTGTAATGAAGCACAAAATTTAAACAAAAAACTGTAAATTACAGGAAGAAAATGTATATAAAGTTAAACTAAAAAGTGCATAAAATGAAAAAGAAGTAGTGAGGTAATGCTCATGGGTTCAGTGTCCATTCAGAAATCTGATAGTAGGGGGTAAAAAGCTATTCCTGAAACCTGAATTCCTCCAGAATTTGGTATGTGCTGCCTGAATCAATGAATGTGTGTCTTTACACTCCTGTACCCCTTCCCTGATGATAGCAAAGGGAAGAGGGAATATTCTGTTTGATGGGGCCCTTTAATGATGGGTGCTGCCTTTTTGAGGCATCAGTCCTTGAAGATATCTAGGATGCTAGGGAGGCTATTACCCATGATGGACTTACAACTTTCTGCAGCTTATTTCGATCCTGCGCAGTGCCCATCGTCCCCATTACAGATGATGATGCAGTCATTTAGAATGTTTTCCACAGTGAATCTGTAAAAATTTGCAAGCCCCTTTGGTAACAAACTCAATCTCCTCAAACTCCTAATGAATTAGCTGCTCTTGTGTCTTCTTTATAACTGTATCGATATGTTGGGCCTAGGATAGATCCTCAGAGATGTTGACACCCATGAACTTGAAATTGCTCATCCTTCCTCTTCTGATTCCTCTATTAGGACTAGTGTGTGTTTCCACATCTTACCCTTTCTGAAGTCAAAAATCAATTCTTTGGTCTTACTGATGCTCAAAGAATGACCAGCACATCTTCTCCATTCTAACCATGAAGTTGAAATTGCTTCTTACTCTTCACTCTTTCTTGGATATCAGACTCTGAATGTGATGATAGGAATCGGATGGGAGGCCGATTTTTAAAATATATTTAAATTCTCCTCTGCTTTATCATTGACACAGGTGCTGAGATACAGTAAAGCACTTAATTTTGCATTCTATCCATGCAAATTATTTCAAAACATAAATACAGAATCATATCAGGTTTAATATCACCAGCATATATTGTGAAATTTATTGACTTTGTGGCAGTCAATGTAATAATGGAGAAAAGATGTAAATTACATTAAGTATATATTATAATAAATAGTTAAATTAAATAAATAGTGTAAAAGTAGAAGTAAAAGAAGTAGTAAGCTAGTCTCAATGGGTTGAATATCCATTCAGAAATTAGATGGCAAAAGAGAAGAAGCTGTTTCTGAATTGTTGAGTGTTCCTGATGGTAGCAATGAGAACAGCTCATGACCTGGGTGATGAGGGTGCATAATGATGGAAGCCACCTTTCTGATGCATCGCTGCTTGAAAATATCCTGGATACTATGGAATTGACTAAGCTTACAACTCTTTGAAGCTTATTTTGATCCTGTGCAGTAGCCCCTCCATGCCAGATAGTGATGCAGCCAGTTAGAATGCTCACCACGGTACATCTGCAGAAATTTTCAAGTGTTTTTGGTGACATATCAAATTTGCTCAAATTCCTAATGAAATATAGCAATTCGTGCCTTCTTTGTAGCTGCATCAATATGGCGGTACAAGGTAAAATCAATAACAGAATGCATAGTAGTTACAGAGTTAGTGTTACAGTAACAGAGAAGGTGCAGATAGAACATTATGTGCAAGAACAGTGACAAGGTAGACCGAGATCAAGTGTTCTTGAAACATACAAGTAATATATTCAAGTGTCTTATAACATTGGAATAGGAGGTGTCCTTGAACTTTGAGGAAGGTGATTTCACATTTTTGTATCTCCTGTCGCATTGAAGTGGAGAAGAGAGAATGTCTGGGGAGGATGGAGTCCTTAATGAAGTTGACTGCTGACCCAGTGCTGTGAGAAATATTGACAGAGTCCATGGAGGGGAAGCTAGTTTGTGTGAAGGACTAAATTTTGTCCACAACTCTCTCCAGTTCCTTTTGTTTACAGGCAAAGCAGTTGCCAAATCAAGTTTTGATGCATTCTGATGGGATGTTTTGTATGGTATGTCAATAAAAATTGGTGCAGGTCTACAGGGATATGTGAATTTCCTTTGCCTTCTGAGGAACGTTTGCATGGGCTTTCTGTGTGGATAGACATACACACCAGACAAGAATATCACCCCACCCACCAATCTCACCACCAGCACTGCTCAAAAAATCATGCCTCCAACCAGCTGTGCATCTTTTCATCTATTTAACTCTTCTCAATCATAGTCAAACAAGCTTAAAGGCAATATCTGACCCAAAAACTAAGAACAGACAAGCAGGAAAAATGCAAAGCTAAGTATTATTACAATGGATTTCTATTTAATCCCTCTATCATTGGATAGTTACATCACCGGCTAGAGATCCTGACTGCCTACCAAAATGTCCTGGCCTACCCAGAAACATGGATTTTCAAGCCCATGAGGATCCTGTCATGGGCTGCCTCCATGGTAACTCTCCAGGAGTGGTCTTCACCAGCAGCTCATTGGTATCTGAGAGGGAATGAGTACAGAAGTCCATGTCCCTGTGACTATCACTTATGTTGTGGCTCGGTGATGGTTATTCTACCATGTGTCAACAATAGAGAGGACTCTGTTGTAAATCAATGCAGTGCTATTAAGTCAAAACTTAAATGCTTGTCATCATGGTAGGTACATTAATATTAAGAGCCTGTATTGGTGCATTTGATATTCTTATGAGCTTGTCATCTATCCTCGTAAAGCCATTTTATCCCTGTATCTCCTCCTGTGTTAGCTTCCGTGAGGGGAAGCAAGATAAAACTGTAGATACCGGAGATCCAATGTAGAAACAGGAAACAATCGAAGTACTTAACAAGTTGAGCAGCATCCATGGAGAGAAAACTTGTGTTAATGTTTCCAAATTGTCAGCATTCTGTGAAATAAATAAAGAGTATATGGTTAAGAAATTAGAGATTAAATTAGAGAATAGCTTTATTTGACTCATTGAGACCTCAAAACACACAGTGAAATGTATTGTTTGTGCAAATGGCCAGCACAGTCCAATGAAGTGCCTTGGCAGCTCACAAAGTGTCTCCATGCTTCCAGCTCCAAGATAGCTTGCCCATTACTTACTAACCTGAACCTGTATATCATTTGGAATGTGAGAGGAAACTAGAGTGCCTGAAGGAAACAGGCGAAATATACAAACTCCTTACAGACAACAGCAGAAATTATCCCCTAATCTTTCAATCACAGGCTCACTAAGACATATACACTATTACTAAATCTGCTCTATATGAGTTTGAATTTTGATATCTTCTCAGGACTTGAACACCCCATTGAGCCTGTTGAGATAATAAAATTTCTTCTGTGTTCCCTGTGTGACGTTCGATAACATCTTCATCCCGTCCTTGTTCAAAATACATCCCCACTACAGGATTCATATAGAAGTGGGGAGTGTTACATTGAATTGTTCAAGATGTTGGTGAGAACACATTTGGAATATTGGGTTCAGTTTTGGTCACACAATGATAGGAACAATGATATTACATTGAAATAGTGCAGAGGAAATGTATAGGGACATTTCTAGGACTCGTTGCACTGAATTATAGAGAGGAGTTAAAAAAGTTGGGACTTTATTCATTGGTTGAGCTTGTTGAGACTTTATTCGTTGGTGTGCAGGAAAATGAGGGTGATCTGACAGAGGTGTATTAAATCATAAAAGGCATGGACAAAGTGAATGCCTGCAGTCTTTTTCCTAAGTTTAGAGAATCAAGAACTAAGGGGCTTAGGTTTAAGGTGAGAGGGGAGAGATTTAATAGGAACCTGAGGAGCAACATTTTCAACTAGAAGATTGTCTGTACATGAAATGAGCTTCCAGAGGAAACAGCTGAGGAAGGTACATTATCAACATTCAAAAGACACTTGAGCAGGTACATTGATCAGATAAGAACATACAACAAATGGATAAACCGTAGATGGGAACCTCGATCAGCATGAACCAGCTGGATGGTGGGGCCCGTTATCATGCTGTATGACCCTTTGACTCTCAATGAATGCAAGTTATTTTAAACATCTTGACTGTAAAATATTTGTTCACGTTATGGAATTTGTTCTCAAAATATTAAAGAAATGTGACTGTCATTTAAAGTTTCCCCAAATTTTAATGCTGCATCCCTAACAATCCAGTTTCTTGTCAACAACTCTATTTTGAACTTCATTTCATTCATCCTTCTCTTCTTATATCATGAAAGCCTGTCGAAGGTTGAATCATTTAGAAACCCTGCTGGTTATTGACTTATACATCCCAAAATGGATACATAAATCTCTTGCGTATCCTACCTTTGTTTATTTATTGAAGTAAAAAACTTTTGTTCTGTTGCCTCTGGGTATTCATTGCATCATCAGACGAAATGTCACCATATGAGGCCATTCAACCTACTGTGCCTTTGCCAGCTTCTGTAAAGGAGTTTGTCAATTAGTTCCTTGTTTTTCTTTCTCTCCTAATACCCTTTGGGTATTTGCCCAATTTTCCCATGAATATTGCAATTGAATCTTTTCCATCACTCTTTCAAACAATGCTTTTCAAACCATAAGTGTCATTGGTGGATTGGGATGGAGAATTATTTTTCTTGTAGTTTAACTTTCCTATGCTTAGTTGTGTTTTTATATAATCACCAATATACATGTAATTGTTTTGAGAGTTTTCCATTAATCACATTTCCCTCTATTTTACTGGAAATTTATTTGATTCAGTGGTGGGTGTCACATTAATTGAATCTGGATATTTTATCGTTTAATTGTTATTAATGGGATTTCTGTTATTTGCAACCTGCTAAGAGAAGATCATGGAGGCGATCAAGAGAAGACTACAGGTATAATGGTAGTGAAACGCTTAGCGAGGCACTGTTATAGCCCAGGACATCAAAGCTTGGAGTTCTACTCCAATATCATCCAATAGCATTCGTCTCGGGTGCATCACAACCTGATATGGAAGTTGTCCTGTCCAAGACCGGAAGAAGCTGCAGAAGATAGTGAACATAGCCCAGCACATCACACAAACCAATCTTCCATCCTTGGACTCACTTTACACCGCACGCTGTTGGAGCAGTGCTGCCAGGATAATTAAGGACACGACCCACCCAGCCAACATACTTTTTGTCCCTCTTCCCTCCGGGAGAAAATTCAGGAGCTTGAGGATTTGTACGGCCAGATTTGGGAACAGCTTTTTTCCAAGTGTGATAAGTCTGCTGAACGGATTCTGACCCAGATCTAGGCCGTACCTTCCAAATATCCAGACCTAACTTGCACTACCTTACTTTCCCTTTTCTATTTTCTAATTATGATTTATAATTGAAATTTTTTATTTACTTGGATTTGTACTTCAGGGAGCACGAAGTGCAGAATCAAATATTGCTGTGATGATTGTACACTCTAGTATCAATTGTTTGGTGACAATAAAGTAAAGTAAGGAGTCTGTATGTCCTCCCTATGGAATACAAGGATTTTCCCTGGGTGCTGGGGTTTCCTCTCACAGTCCATAGATGTACTGGTTAATAGGTTAATAGCCATTGTAAATTGTCCTATGATTAGGCTAGGGTTAAATCAGGGGTTGCAGTGTGGCGTGATTCCAAAGGCTGGAAGAGCCTATTCCATGATGTATCTCAATAAATCGATAAATAAATAATATCACACTACCTTTTAGTCTCCCTTAGTCTCTCTCACTGTGCATCTTCTTCCTTCCTCTTCTTTGCTTCCGTAACACTTTATAAAACAGTTGTAGGTAACAAGTTTTATGCCTCATTCTTGATTTCAGAAGATCATTTAGATTGTAAAAGCATCAGGATCCAATACCAGATATGAAATTTTTACTCTAGTGTTGCTTGTAATCATTTTAAATTTGAGATTAAACCCATTCCCACTTGTCACCAATGCCTTTGTCACTTTAGTAGTTCATACAGCTCCTTTTGTGGTGTCCTCCAGTTTTTTACTATCACAAAGGGCTTGATAAATGGTCCAGAATTGGTGACCATACACCTAATGTCCATCATTTCAACAACATTAAGACCTACTGATATCTAAAATTGCTCTCATCACTATCCAATGCATGAAAGAGTTCTGTGTCATCGACCAAAATGGAGACAAGTCCCTATTTGCTCAAGTCCAGACCTTCCCCTGCTCCATCGAAGGAGGATGAAGATGACTTGATAAAGATGGATTGGATTATAAGAGGTATATATAGAGTGGAAAGGCAGCATTGTTTGAACACTATGGCAATGGCCAATCCCAGAGGACATGCTTTTAGGGCGAGTGGTGAAAAGATTAAAGGAGAGTGATAAATGTATAGAATGCATAGCTGGGTGGGGTAGGAGATGATTTTCTGATCACTGCCACTGTGAAGCGTTCACATTATTAATAAATCTGCCCTCTAACCCTATGGGATTTTGTGAGTTTTGGTGCCTTCTCAGGACTTGAGCTACGCAATGAGCCTGCTGAGATAATGAAATCGTATCTGAGTTTCCAATGTGACCTCAGCTGATTTATTATTCCTTTCAACCTTATTCTCCTGCTTGCTTCCTATAACTTTTTTATTGAGATACAGCATGGAATAGATCCTCCTAGCCCTTCAAGCTGTGCTGCCCGGCAAACCCTGATTTGACAATATTCTAATCACAGGACTATTTACAATGACCAATAAAACCTACCAAAAAGTATGTCTTTGGTCTGTGGGAGGAAAGCAGAGCACCCTGAGGAATTGCCACGGTCACATGCAGGGCATACAAACTTCTTACAGACGGCGGAGGTAATCTTTGATGCCCTGACTAATCAAAAAACTATCAACCTCCACTTTAAATATACCCAATGACTTGACCTCCACCAAAGCCTGTGGCAATGAATTCCACTGATTTATCATCCTCTGGTTAAAGAAATTCTTCTTTATCTCTGTTCTAAATAGACATCCCTCTGTTCTGAAACTGTGCCCTCTGGTCCTAGACTCTCCACTATAGAAAACATGCTCTTCACGTCCACACTATCTAGACTTTCAATACTCAATATATTTTAATAAGTTCTGCCTCATTCTTTTAATCACCAGTGAATATAGGCCCAGAATCATCAAATGCTCTTCATACATTAACCTTTACATTTTCAGAATTATTCTCATGAACTTCCTCGGGACCCTCCCAATGCCGGGACATCTTTTTTTACATAAAGGACCCAAAACTGCTCATGATACTCAAAGAGCAGTCTGCCCAATGTCTTAAAATTCCTGAACATGATATTCTTGCTCTTATATTCTAGTTCTCTCAAAATGATTGATAATATTGCAATTGCCTGCCTTACCACTGACTCAACCTACAAGTTAACCTTTAGGGAATCCTGCATGAGGACTCTCAAGTCACTTTGCTCCTCTGATTTTAGAATTTACTCTCTGTTTGGAAAGTGCCTTCTATCAAAGTGTATGACTATATACAGACCTACACTATATTCCATCTGCCACTTCTTTGGCCATTTCATCAATCTGGCTATGTCCTTCTGCAGACTTCCTGCTTCCTCAATGCTAACTGAACCTCCACTTATCATTGTATTGTTCACAAACCTGGCACCAATTCCATCATCCAAATCACTAACATATAACGTGAAAAGGAGCAGTCCCAACACAACCCCGACAGAACACTGCCAGTTACTTGCAGCCAAACAGAAAAGCTCCCTTTATTCTCTCTCTTTGCCTCCTGTCAGCCAATTTTCTATCCATGCCAGTATCTTTCCTGTAATACCATGAGCTCTTATCTTAAGCAGCCTTATGTGTGACAACTTCTCAAAGGCCTTCTGATTCTCCTTTATCTATTCTGCCTCTATTTCATCAAAGAATTCCAACAGATTTATCTACCTTCAGCTACCCAAGATCCTTCTCCTTAGTAATAGAAACTACACTCCCTTCTCTCCCCTATCACTTTTAAATTTCTAGCATACTGCCAGTATCTTCCACAATGAAGACAAATGCAAAATATTTATTAAGTCCATCCACCATTTCTGTTTTCCCCTAATACTACCTCTCCAGCATTATTTTCCAGTGGTCTGATGTCCATTCTCACCTCTCTTTTACTCTATCCATCTAAAAAAAAGCTTTTAGTATACTCTTTTATATTATTGGCAAACATAATGTCAAGTTTCATCTTTTCTCTCCTTATGGCTTTTTATTTGCTTGTCCTTTTTAAAGCTTCACGCTCCTCTAACTTCTCAGTATTCTTTGATATAATATATGGCCTCTCTTTGGCTTTTCTTGTCGGCCATGTTTGCATCATTCTCCATTTTGAATACTTCTTCATCTTTGCGATTTATCTAGCCTGCGCCTTTTAAATTGCTCCCAGAAACTTCAGCTATTGCTGTTTTGCCATCATCCCTGCTAGTGTACCCTTCCAAGCCGCTGTAATTCCCTCTACCCCATTGTAATACTGATACACCTGACTTTACCTGATCCCTCTTAAACTGCAAAGTGAATTATATCATATTATGATCACCGCCTGCTAAAGATTCCTTTACCATAAGTTCCCTAATCAAATCTAGATTTGCATTTCCTCTAGTGGGCTCAACAACAAGCTGCTCTAAACAGCCATATTGTAGGTATTATACAAATTCTCCCTTTTGGGATTCAGCACCATTCCATGTTCATATTGAAATCCCCATGACAATTGTAATGTTGCCCTTTTTACATGCCTTTTCTGTCTCCCATTTGTATCCCACATCTTGGTTATGTAGGATGGAAGGATTAGTTTGATCATGAAGTAAGATAAAAAGTCAGCGTAACATCCTGGCCTGAAGGGCACATACTGTACTGTACTGTTTTATGTTCTATCTTCCTAACTTATATGTCTTATGTGTCCTTGTGGGTTACTACATATCAATGGAGTGTGGGCTTAATATCAGCAGCTGTAGAAGAACATTATGTACACCACTCCTAACCTGAGAAATGTCCGTTTAACTGAGCCCCTATCTATGGTCCCAGGATATTTTGTGTGCTTGTACAGTAGACACTGCTCCTTTCATATCAATCAGTTGTTCATAACTATATTGTATGGTTCTTTAGGAAAAGCACTTTAATTTGGATATTTTTCAATTCTTTTTTACTTCCTTCATCTATTATCGTATTCCATGAGGATGTCATGAGCAAAGCAAGCACAAAAAGAGAAACAATGTCTGAGATGATGAAAAGGCAACGTGACTTCATTGGACGTGATTAGGAAAGAGGAGTTAGAATGTACGGTAATTATGGGGAAGATTGAAGGGAAGAAAGCAAGAGGAAGGCAAAGACAAATGATGATGGAGACAGCAACCAGAGAACTGGAAATGAATACCAATGAATTGATCCACTTGACCCGAAACAGGAGTGTGTGGGCCATGGCAGTCAAAGCTCACGCTGGGCATGGCACCCGATGATGATGATGATGATGATTATCTTTTCATTAGTCCCACTGAGCCTATGCTAACTGGTAGCACATCTTCCAATCCCTTTCCCTCACTGACACTCAGTGGCCACTTTACTTGGTACCTGCTGTATCTAATAAAGCGGCCTCTGAATGTATGTTCATGGTCTTCTGCTGCAGCAGCCCATCCACTTCAAGGTTTGATGTGTTAGGCATTCAGAGATGCTCTTCTGCACACTACCTTTGGAACACGCAGTTATTTGAGTTGCTGTCACCTTCCTGTCAGCTTAAGCCAGTCTGGCCATTCATCTCTGACTTCTCTCAATAACAAGGTACCCACAGAACTGCTGCTCAATGGATTTTTTTTTGTTTTTGTTTTTCACAACATTCTCTGTAAACTCTAGAGACTGTTGTGCATGGAAATCCCAGGTGGTCAGTGCTTTCTGAGATAGTTAAACCACCCTGTCATGCACCAATAATCATTCCATGATCAAAGTCACTTAGATCATATTTCTCCTCCATTCTGATGTTTGGACTGAACAACAATTGAATATCTTGATCATGTCTGCATGCTTTTATCCATTGAGTTTCTGCCACATCATTGGCTGTTTAGATATTTGCCTTGATGAGCAGGTGTACATGTGTAACTAACACAGCGGCCACTGAGAGCACTTCACTCCGT
Source organism: Hemitrygon akajei (assembly GCF_048418815.1). Taxonomy (NCBI): domain Eukaryota; kingdom Metazoa; phylum Chordata; class Chondrichthyes; order Myliobatiformes; family Dasyatidae; genus Hemitrygon; species Hemitrygon akajei. The sequence continues at coordinate 33,384,177 of NC_133138.1, read as the reverse complement.
CATCCATTTTGTCCCCTCTCCTCATCAGCTCTGTCGCACCCCTCCCAACCATTCTCCAGTCAGCCATAAGACAATAAGATATAGGAGCAGAAGTAGGCCATTTGGCCCATCAAGTCTGCTCCACCATTCAATCATGGGCTGACTGACTTCATCCAGTCACCCCACTCCCCTGCTTTCACCCCATACCCTTTGATGTCCTGGCTAATCAAGAACCTATCTATCTCTGCCTTAAATGCACCCAATGACTTGGACTCCCCAGCCACTCGTGGCAACAAATTCCACAGATTTACCACACACTGACTAAAGTAATTTCTCCACATCTCTGGTCTAAATGGATGTCCTTCAAACCTGAATTCATACCTTCTTGTCCTAGAATCCCCTACTATGGGAAATAACATTGCCATATCTAATCTGTTCAGGCCTTTTAACATTGTTTCTATGAGATCCCTGCTCATTCTCCTGAACTCCAGGCAATACAGCTCAAAAGCTGCCAGACGTCCCTCATATGGTAACCCTTTCATTCCTGGAATTATTCTCATGAATCTTCTCTGAACCCTGTCCAATGTCAGTGTATCTTTTCTAAAATAAGGAGCCCAAAACTGCACACAATACTCCAAGTGTGGTCTCACTAGTGCCCTACAGAGCCTCAACATAACATCCCTACTCTTATATTCTATATTTCCAGAAATGAATGGCAACATTGCATTTGCTTTCTTCAAAACCCACTCAGCCTGGATGTTAACATTTAGAGCATCTTGCACAAGGACTCCCAAGACCCTTTGCATCTCTGCATCTTGAATTCTCTTTGTATCTAATTAATAGTCTGCCCATTTATTTCATCCACTAAAGTGCATGACCATACACTTTCCAACATTGTATTTCATTTGCCACTTCTTTGCCCATTCCCTTAAACTATCTAAATGTCTCTGCAGGCTCTCTGTTTTCTCAAAACTACCCACTCCTCCACCTATCTTTGTATCATCGGCAAATTTAACCATAAATCCATTAATCCCATAGTCCAAATCATTGACATACATTGTAAAAAGTAGTGGTACAAACACTGACCCTTGTGGAACTCCATTGGTAACCAGCAGCCAGCTGAAATAGGATCCTTTTATTCCCACTCTCTGTTTTCTGCCGACTAGCCAAGGCTCCACCCATGCTAGTAACTCCCCTGTAATTCCATGGGCTCTTATCTTGTTAAGCAGTCCCATGTGCGGCACTTTGTCAAAGGCCTTCTCAAAATTCCAAGTACACCATGTCTACTGCATCTCCTTTGTCTACCCTGCTTGTAATTTCCTCAAAGAATTGCAGTAGGTTTATCAGGCAGGATTTTCCTTTCAGGAAACCATGCTGGCTTTGGCCTATCTCTCCATGCTCCTCCAGGTACTCAGTAACTTCATTCTTAACAATCGATTCCAACAGCTTCCCAACCACTGATTTCAGGCTAACAGTCTATAGTTTCCTTTCTGCTATCGGAGTAACATTTGCAATTTTCCAGTCATCCGGTACAATGCCAGAATCTATCAATTCTTGAAAGATCATCATTAATGCCTCTGCAATCTCTCCAGCTGCTTCCTTCGGAACCCAAGGCTGCATTCCATCAGGTCCAGGAGACTTATCCACCCTCAGACCATTAAGCTTCCTGAGTACCTTCTCAGTCGTAATTTTCATTGCACAAACTTCACTTCTTTGACTCTCTTGACTATCCGGTATTGTGCAGATGTCTTCCACTGTGAAGACTAATGCAAAATACACATTCACTTCCTCTGCCATCTCTGCATCTCTCATTATAATATCTCCAGCATAATTTTGTACTGGTCCTATATCTACCCTCAACTCTCTTACTCTTTATCTACTTAGAAAAGCTCTTAGTAAATTCTTTGATACTAGTCACCAGCTTCCTCTCATAATTCATCTTATCCTTCCGAATTGTCTTCTTAGTTTCCTTCTGCAAGTTTTTGAAAGCTCCCCAATCCTCTATCTTTCCACTAGCTCTGGCTTCCTTGTATGCCCTCTCTTCTGCTTTTACTTTGGTTCTGATTTCTCTTATCAGCCACGGTAGTGTCCTTCTTCCCTTTGAAATTTTCTTCTTATTTGGAATATATCTGTCTTGCACTTCCCTCATTTTTCACAGAACCTCCAGCCTTTGCTGCTCTGCTGTCTTTCCTGCATATGTCCCTTTCCAGTCGACTTTAGCCAGTTCCCCTCTCATGCCATTGTAACTTCCATTATTCCACTGAAATACCAACATATTGGACTTCATTTTTTCCCTCTCGGATTTCAAATGTGATCTTGATCAGATTGTGATCAATGACCCCTAAGGGTTCCTAATCTCAAGCTCTCTTATCACCACCAGATCATTGCACAGCACCAAATCCAGCACAGCTGATCCCCTAGTGGGATCAACAACAAGCTGTTCAAAAAAGCTGACCTTTAGACATCTGAGCTTTCTACACCAGGGGTTTTGTCCTCTAACCTATTAACTTTCCAACATGTACAGTACTTGAAGTATGGAAGGAAATCAAAGCACCCACAGTTGCAGGGAAGTATGCAAACTTCACATGTCAGAATAATTTTACTCATGTTATGTCATCAAAGAATGCATTCAATAAAGCACAATATTATAGTAGCTACACTGTGCTGACTTCACAATTATTAATTTTGTCTTAATATCACTATGCTTCAACTCTCCATATTCCTCCATGAAAATTCTAAAAATCAACTCTTTCTTCCCATCACCTTGGTCCCAAGCTGGAGCTTAATTTCAGAATAATGGTTATTATCACAGGTAGAGGTCATGAAAGTGCAAGACATAAAATATTACTATAATTTACAAGAAAAAATTAAACAAGTAGTGCAAAGAGAGAGCAAAATAGTGAGACATTGTTCATGGATTCATGAACCATTGAGAGATCTGATGCTGGGGGAGTTGGGGGGAAGAAGTTGTTCAAAAACACTGAGTGTGCATCTTCGGGCTTTTGTAACTCCTTCTTGATGTTGGTAATGAGAAAAGAGTATGTCCTGGATGGGAAAGGTACATTATAATGGATAGAAGAAAATCTGCAGATGCTCAAAATCCAAAGCAATGCACACAAAATGTTGGAGGAACTCAGCAGGTGAGGTCAGTGTCCTGAAAAATGGTCTCGAGCCAAAGTGTTGACTGTTTCCATTGGTGCTGCCTGACCTGCTGGGCTCCCCCAGCATTTTGTGTGTTTGGCTTATAAAGGGTGCTGCCTTCTTATGGCATTGCATTTTGAAGATGTCCTTGATGGTGGGAAGGCTACTGCATGTGATGGAGTTTCAAAGCTGTTCACTGGAGCTTTCATACCAGACAATGATGTAACCAGTCAGAATGTGCTCCACAATACATAATTAGAAATTTGCTCAAATCTTTGTTGACATACCAAGTCTTCTCAAACTCCCAATAAAATATCGCCGTTGATCTGCTCCCTTCATAATTGCATCAGTATACTGGGGCCAAGATACTTCTTCAGCATTGTTGATATCTAGAAATTAGAAGCTGCTCTACCTTTACACTGCTGACCCCTCGCGAAGGCTGGTGTGTGTTCTCCTGAGTTGTTCTTCATAAGCCTACACTCTGTTCCTTACCTTTACTGATATTGAGTCCAAGTTTATTGTTGCGACACCACTTAACCAACTGATCTATCTCACTCGACACCTCCTTATGATCATCTGAGATCTGCCAATAGCAGTTGTGTCATTGGCAAATTTATAGATGGTGTGTTCCATTTAACCCCAAAAGAAAGCACAAGAAAGGCTTCTTCTTGTGGGGATATCATCATTAATTGCTGAAGTTTTTGTTCATCCTCTTGATGATTAAATTTTCCTCAGGCACTTTGTTTCTGGTTAGTTGTGCAGTAATATACCCTTAGTAAGGCGAAAGTCCTCTAGATTTACTTGACATGCATATCAGTCTTCAAATGCTGTGCTTCTACAGGATTATTATGCTTCCTCTCTGTCCCTGTCCAAATGGGCACTAACTTGCAAATCTTCCGAATTCTCTAGAGCTGCAGAGTAAACACAATTTGCAAAATGCATACTGTGATCTTTAAGTTGATACACTGGTTTTTTCTTGTTTTTGAAATCTATATGTACAACCCAGAGACCAGGAACATTACCTGTGTCAGTGGCATCAGAAGGTAAGAGTCATTAAGGCAAAGCATTGCTTTTCTAAACACAGCAGGTGTAAGACATTCTCCTGGCTTTACTTACAGAGATTATGGATTCTCTTTGAACTGAATGGAGCTGGGAAGAAACTTCATCAGGAAAAAGGTATTTACTGCTCTCTGAAGCTACCTTTTTTCCCCTCAGATCACCATTCTAGCTGTGAAAGCCATATATCACTATTCATAATTCCAAATTGTACTTCAGGTTTATGTTCTGAATATCTCCCAGAATATAACACTTTAAATCTAAAGGCAAAAAAATTCATCTGCGTTTTCACAAATAAAGGACAGGAGCTTGGATCATCTGAAAAATCTTATGGACTCCAGAAGTAACAAGGGGCAAAAAACTCAAAAGGAGGAACAGAGATAAATCACATTGCCTCATGGACCTGCCCCATCATTTAACGTGATCCTTGCTGATTACTTCCAAGGCCTTAGCCTCTCTGCTGGACTGGATCTGCACACCCCTTGGATTAGTGAGAGTATGGTCCCTTAGAGGTTAGGTTTTGGGATGGAGTAGGATTGGAGTTGGAAGAGAGGGGCTGTGGAAAGAGAATGGTGGAGGTTAGGATTAAGGCTGGGTTAGGAGGCTGGAGGGGAGATGGGGGCCTGGTGAGGAGAGAAAGGAGGGCCTGACTGGGCAGTTTTGTGGGGATGTGGGCCAGGGTTTGAGAGGGAGTGGGCCAAGTAGAGGATGTGAAAATAAGGGACAGGGGTAGGATTGGGATGGAGGTGAGAGACTGGGGTAGGGAAGGGTGTGGAGGTTAGGATTAGGGGTAGGTTTGGGGGATAGAGCTGAGGGCCTGGCAGGGTGATGGTTTATGCCTGGCCTTCTTGGGGAGTGATTGTTCTGGAGTACCATATTGCTGTATGCCTATATGTGGGATAGGATTATAATTTTTTGTGTTAGCACAGTTTGTTGTCGTTTGCACATTGTCAAGTCAAGTCAAGTCACTTCTATTGTCATTTCAACCATAACTGCTAAGTACAGTACACAGTGAAAATGAGACACTGTTTTTCAGGACCATGGTGTTACATGGCACAGTACAAAAACTAGACTGAACTATGTAAAAAACAACACAGAGAGAAAAAAAAAACAACAATTGCACTAGACTACAGACCTACCTAGCACTGCATAAAGTGCACAAAACAGTGCAGGCATTACAACAAATAATAAACAGGACAATAGGGCAGTAAGGTGTCAGGTTGTTTATCTTGCATTGATTTGATTGTGTTTCGAGAATTTACAGTGTAAGCCCCCAACAAAATGAATCTCAAGGTTGTATATGGTGACATATATGAATTCAGATAATAAATTTGCTTCAAACTTTTTGAACTTGGAAATTTATACCAACCTCAGTCTTAAATGAACATCTCGCCTTGTCAAGACTCTTCCACTCGAGAAAACATTCACAGTGTACATGTCTGAGCTGTGTAACTGTGATCTATAATTTGTCACAACAACTCTAAGTCTTTCCTTATTCTCCTACAACACTCTGCTCTTAGGGTATTTATCCAAATATCGTCTAAAACGTCCTAATAAATTTGAGGTTCAAGTTCATCGACATCTGACTGTACAGGTATATAACCAAATGAAACAATATTCCTCTGGACCATGGTACAGCCACAAACCATAGCCCAGGACACACAAAGATTCAAAGGTCTAATTTAATGTCAGAGAAATGTATACGATATACATCGTGTAAAACCTTTTCTTCGCAAACATCCACGAAAACAGAGGAGTGCACCAAAGAATGAAGGACAGTTAAACGTGAGAATCCCAAAGTCTCCCCCAGATCCCTTCCCTCCCGTGTGTAAGTGAGAGCAAACAACGATCCCCCCCCCCAGCAGTAAAATAAAGCATCAACGCCCACCGCCAAGTACTCAAATATGAGCAAAGCAATAACAAAGACACAGACTTGCAGTTACCCCAAAGACTTCACGTTTCACCCGGCATTCAATGTACTACAGGTTCTCTCTCTCGCTAATAAGGGAGAAGGAGGTGTTTCCTTCATTTCCCCAGCGAGCGGGGAGACATAGCAAACAACTCGCTGATTTACGGTGTTAAAAGTCTGATATGTCATTTTCTCCAAGCACTGTTCCCAAAGATCTCAAAGATCCTGGGTACTTGGGCACACAGCAGTAGAATTCCCAACTCCCCCGATGACACACGGGTCTCCTGCCGTGACACCGACCCTCGATCCGCCCGTCTCCAGAGCCCCGAGACCTTTGGGTTTCAAATCTGAGCCAGACTCTCAGGCCGAACCCTTGGCGTGCCAAACAACGGACAGTCCTGAAACCCCGAGAACGGGTCCCAATCCCGAAAAGAACTGAAGTTAGTGTGTAGCCCCAGGTCAGGGTATTCAAAAGAACAATAGAGAGACCAAAAAATATCATCATAAACGATTTAATAAAATATAATTCAAGGTGTAATTCTGTCCTGCCGAAGTATTTCAGCCTGAAACATCGACTGTACTTTCTTCCATAGATGCTGCCTGGCCTTCTGAGTTCCTCCAGCATCTGCAGATTTTCTCTTGTTGTGATTCAAAGTGCATGTAGTGTGCAGCACAGGTAAACAGGTTTTAGTGACGGGACCTTGGTGGGGGCAGAGAATGTATTAGTCTCATAGGTGGAGGGAAGAAACTGTTACTCAGTCTGGCAGTCCTAGTCCTGATGCTCCTGTTCCTCTTTCCTGACGGTAGTGGGTCAAAGAGGTTGCGAGATGGGTGGTAGGGATCCTCAACAATGTGTCAGGACCATTGCATACAAAGCTCTTGGTAAATGTCACAAATGATGTGGAGGGAGTCTCGGCAGTTTTTAAAGTCCTCTGCAGGGTCTTGCAGTCAGATGTCCTGCAGCTTTTGTACCACATATGATTCAACCAGACAGGACACTCTCAGTGGTGGTTCTGGAGAAAGTTGTTTGAATAAATATCAAATCCTAACTCACAGCATAGAGATAGCTCATAAAATAAATCGATAAATTGGCTTAACGTTGCCACATTTACCAAGGTACAGAGCAAGCTTTGTTTTGCATGCCTTCCATATTGACCATTCTAAAACATTGAGGTAGAACAAGAAAAGGATTAACAGAGCTACATTTACCGTGAAAGTGCAGTGCAGGCAGACAGTAAGGTAGCAAGGCCAAGATGAGGTAGATTGTGGCATTAAGAGTCCATTTCAACATACAAAATAATGGGAATATTCATACATACTATACAGGAAAAGAAATCTTCTGTTTCAAAAAAGTAAATAATTGAGAGGGAAAGGAATTAGATTTGGATTGTAGAAGAATTCCTTTCATCGGGAATATCATGATATTATAAAGGATATAATATCCCTTATAAAAAAGGTCACTGATATACAGTAATACATGCAGTAAATACAATACCATTAGTTTAAGGAAAATTATGAGGATGGTTAACCCTTACAAAGTGAAATTTTGAAAGTACAGAGTTTGTATCTTCCTGTCAGAATAAAGCCAAAGATAACCGTTTTAGAGAATCTTGTTTTTGTGAGATATTGAGGCCTTGTTAAGAAAAAAAAAGGTGTATAGCAGTTATAGGCAGAAAGGAGCAAATGAGGTGTTTGGGATGTACTGTACCGTATAAGAAATGCAAGAGAACACCTGAGGAAATCAGGGGACTAAAAAAAAGCAACAGGCTGCTGGAGCAGAGAAGATGAAGAATAATACTAAGGGCTTCTACATAAAATTAACAGTGAAAGGGACAAAATTGCTCTTCAAGAAGATCAAAATGGTCATCCATTCATGAATCCAAAAGAGATGGGGAAGATCTGAAATGGATTTATTTTTTGCATCTGTGTTTACTTGGGAGATAGACACAGAGTTTATAGAGATGAGGCAAAGCAGCAATGAGGTGGTGCATCATATACAGATTACAGAGGAAGTGTTTGCTGTCTTGAGACAAATAAGAGTGGATAAATGCTCAAGGCTTGACAAGATGTTCCCTCTGACCTGTGTGAAGCTAGTACAGAAATTGCAGGGGCCCTAGCTGAGATATTTAAAACATCCTTAGCCATGCATGAGGTGCCAAAAGTTTGGAGGATAGATAATGTTGTTTTGTTGTTTAAAAAAGGCTCTAAGACTAAACCGGGAAATTACAGGCCGGTGAGCCTGACAAGAGTAGTGGGAAAGTAATTGGAAAAGTATTCTAGGAGACAAGGTATGTAAGTATTGAGATAGACAGGGTCTGTTTAGGGATAGTCAACATGGCATTGAGCATAGTAGGTTGTGTCTAACCAATCTTATAGAGTTGTTTGAAGAAGTTACCAGGAAAATTGATGAAGGTAAGGGAGTGGATGTTGTCTACATGGACTTTAGCAAAGCCTTTGACAAGGTCCCACATATGAGGTTGGTCCAATGGTTCAGTCTCTTGCCTTTCAAGATGAGGTGGTAAATTGGATTAGATATTGGTTTGTGAGAGAAGTCAGAGAGTGGTAGTAGATGGTTGCCTCTGATTGGAGTCCTGTGACTAGAAGTATGCACAGGGATCATTACTCAGTGTGTTTTTTCTCACTTATGTCAATGATCTAGATGATAACATGGCAAAATAGATCAACAAGTTTGCAGATGACACAGAGATTGGGGGTGTAGTGGATATCGACGAAGACCTTCAAAGCTTGCAGCTGAAAATGGACCATCTGGAAAAGTGAGCTGAAGAATGGCAGATGGAATTTAATGCAAATAGTGCAAGAAATTACACTTTGGGAGGACCCACCAAGGTAGGCCCTGCACAGTGTTCAGTAGGGCACCAAGGACTACGAGAGGACAGAGCAATCTGGAAATATAGATCCATATTTTCATGAATAGCATCACAGGTAGATAAGATTGTAAAACACTTAAGTGCCATTATGAAGAAAGCATAACAACATCTCTACTTTCTTAGGGGATTGTGAAGATTTAACATGTCATCTAAAATTCTAAACAAGCTTCTATAGATCTGTGGCAAAGAGTATATAGACTGGCTGCATCACATCTGGTATGGAAACACCTATGCCCTTGAACAGAATAAAGTTTACAAAAAGCGATGATATAGCCTAGTCCATCGTGGGTAAAGACCTTCAGAATATTGAGTACATCTACATAGAGGGCTGTCACAGGAAGGGAGCATCCATCATCAAAGAATTGCACCACCCAGGTCAAGCTCTCCTCTCACTGCTGCCATCAGGAAGAAGGTACAGAAGCCTCAGGACCCACACCACCATGTTCAGGAACAGTTGTTAGCCCTCATCCAACAGGCTCTTGAACAAGAGAGAGTAACATCACTGATCTGTTCCCACAATCTATGGACTCATTATATTCCACTGCACTTCCAGTGCCCTACTACTCAACCCAAGTCCTCAGCTATAGGAGAAGGTTGAATAGGTTAGGACTTTATTCCCTAGAATGTAGAAGAATTGGGGAGATTTGATAGAGGTATACAAAATTGTGAGGCGTATAGATAGGGTAAATATAAGCAGGCTTTTTCCATTGAAGATGGGTGAAACTAGAACAGGAGGCCATTTGTTAAGAGTGCACAGTGAATTGTTCAAGGGAGAATTGTTTAATTGTTAAAAATGAGGGGAAACTTCTTCACTCAGAGAATGGTGTGAGTGTGGAATGAGCTTCCAGTGGAAGTAGTCAATATGGTTTCTATTTCAACACTTCAACTTCACTTATGCCATCATTGAAATGTACCACAATGAATGGACTTGCTTTCAAGCATCCTTCATTTCTTGTTCTTGATATTATTGCTTATTTATTTATTATTATATTTCTTTCTTTTTGTATTTGCACAGTTTATTATCTTTTTTTTCACATTGGCTTAATGCCCAAGTTGGTGTGGTCTTTCATTGATTCTATTATAGTTAATAGTCTTCTACTGATTTATTAAGTATGCCCGCAAAATGAAAGTCAGGATTGTGACATATGTGTACTTTAATAAATTTACTTTGAAGTTTGAACTTTGAATTTCATCACGGGGTGTGGTGAGATTGTGGATTGAGCTTCAAGTGGAAGAGGTGGATGCGGATTCAATTTCAACATTTATGATAAATTTGGGGATATATGGAGGACTGTGGTCAGGGTGCAGGTCTATGGGACTTGGCAGATTAATAGTTCAGCATGGACTAGATGGAGTGAATGGCCTTTTTCAAAGCTGTGGCCTTCTATGACTATGACTCTATGCCTCTGTGACGAAGCATACAGTAAGACTTGCAGGCGGCCATATGGTGAACAGCGGATCATCAATAGGGTGGATTTAATGAATTAATTTAATAACAGAAATCCACAATTCATTAAAAAGTAGCTTGCCCAATCGTGTTTGAACATGACATTGCAATCTATACAAAACACATGTCATTTTCTTAACATAATTTTGGATGAAGAAGCAAACAGCAGGCAATTTCTGTTAGATTTAAACTCACTCCTAAAAATCTGAAGTTTGAAAATTTGTTTCTGAGCATGTGGTTTAATGTTGTTGTGTTTGAAGTTTCAACATTTTTGTCCTCTGTAATGTTGCATGCAACAGAATAATAGCAAATTACATTTCACATTAAGGCTATCAACAAAAATGTATTTGCATTAAGCTACAAGTTGTTTGTATAAGTTCCAATCTCTTCTACAGTTAAAAACAAGACTAGAAAGAAAAGAGTGATGCCTGGATATAATGAAGGAAATGTGATTCACAAATCTCAGACAGTCTGCAAAAAGGTGCAAAACATACAAAATAAAAAAAATAGACCATTAAATGATAACAATTATTCTTTACAACCAAGCATTTATAAAATGGTTCCTGATAATGGCAACTGTTGTTCACTGTGCACATAGTTATGTTCTATTTTTGTCGGTTTTTTTGTTTCCCTTTTTCACATTTCCTCTTATACTTGATGGTTTGTTTTTTTTATCATTGGTTTATTTTTACAGACATTTTCCCTGCCACCCACAACCAAAATGTTAATGTTATGGTCCCTTTGGGCTAACTGTACATCAAAGTGACATGACAACATGCCTGAATGGTTTAATTATATTGCTGCTTCTTAATTTGTGATTTTTTACCTTCAATTGATTGATGCAGGTCTCAAAAAGAAACAAATGCTATGTACTGACAGTCTGCAGCTTATCTAAATTAAAAGCTCTGACAATCATAACTTTTACACAAACTCCATCATGCAAATATTGTGCTGGGAATTATGAATTATGAATTATTAAAATGTATCTATTTTAATGCTAGGAGCATTGTAAGAAAGGTGGATGAGCTTAAAGTGTGGATTGATACATGGAATTATGATGTTGTAGCTATTAGTGAAACATGGTTGCAGGAAGGGTGTGATTGGCAACTAAATATTCCTGGATTTAGTTGCTTCAGGTGTGATAGAGTAGGAGGGGCCAGAGGAGGAGGTGTTGCATTGCTTGTCCGAGAAAATCTTATGGCGGTGCTTTGGAAGGATAGATTACAGAGCTCCTCTAGGGAGGCTATTTGGGTGGAATTGAGGAATGGGAAAGGTGTAGTAACACTGATAGGAGTGTATTATAGGCCACCTAATGGGGAGCGTGAGTTGGAAGAGCAAATGTGTAAGGAGATAGCAGATATTTGTAGTAAACACAAGGTGGTGATTGTGGGAGATTTTAATTTTCCACACATAGATTGGGAAGCTCATTCTGTAAAAGGGCTGGATGGTTTAGAGTTTGTGAAATGTGTGCAGGATAGCTTTTTGCAACAATACATAGAAGTACCGACTAGAGATGGGGCAGTGTTGGATCTCCTGTTAGGGAATGCGATAGGTCAGCTGACAGATGTATGTGTTGGGGAGCACTTCGGGTCCAGTGATCACAATAGCATTAGCTTCAATATAATTATGGAGAAGGACAGGACTGGACCTAGAGTTGAGATTTTTGATTGGAGAAAGGCTAACTTTGAGGAGATGCGCAGGGATTTAGAGAGAGTGGAATGGGTCAAGTTGTTTTATGGGAAGGATGTAATAGAGAAATGGAGGTCATTTAAGGGTGAAATTATGAGGGTACAGAATCTTTATGTTCCTGTTCGGTTGAAAGGAAAGATTAAAGGTTTGAAAGCGCCATGGTTTTCAAGGGATATTAGAAACTTGGTTCGAAAAAAGAGGGATGTCTACAATAGATATAGGCAGCATGGAGTAAAGGAATTGCTCGAGGAATATAAAGAATGTAAAAGGAAACTTAAGAAAGAGATTAGAAAAGCTAAAAGAAGTTACGAGTTTGGTTTGGCAAATAAGGTGGAAGTAAATCCGAAAGGCTTCTACAGTTATATTAAAAGCAAGAGGATAGTGAGGGATAAAATTGGTCCCTTAGAGAATCAGGGTGGTCAGCTATGTGTGGAGCCGAGGGAGATGGGAGAGATTTTGAACGATTTCTTCTCTTCGGTATTCACTAAGGAGAAGGATATCGAATGGTGTAAGGTGTGGGAAACAAGTAAGGAAGTTATGGAACCTATGACAATTAAAGAGGTGGAAGTACTGGCGCTTTTAAGAAATTTAAAAGTGGATAAATCTCCGGGTCCTGACCGGATATTCCCCAGGACCTTGAGGGAAGTTTGTGTAGAGATAGCAGGAGCTCTGACGGAGATCTTTCAGATGTCATTAGAAACAGGGATTGTGCCGGAGGATTGGCGTATTGCTCATGTGGTTCCATTGTTTAAAAAGGGTTCTAGAAGTAAGCCTGGCAATTATAGACCTGTCAGTTTGACATCAGTGGTGGGTAAATTAATGGAAAGTATTCTTAGAGATAGTATTTATAATTATCTGGATAGACAGGATCTGATTAGGAGTAGCCAGCATGGATTTGTGCGTGGAAGGTCATGTTTGACAAACCTTATTGAATTTTTTGAAGTAGTTACGAGGAATGTTGACGAGGGTAAGGCAGTGGATGTAGTCTATATGGACTTCAGCAAGGCCTTTGACAAAGTTCCACATGGAAGGTTAGTTAAGAAGGTTCAGTCGTTAGGTATTAGTGCTGGAGTAATAAAATGGATTCAACAGTGGCTAGATGGGAGATGCCAGAGAGTAGTGGTGGATAATTGTTTATCGGGATGGAGGCCGGTGACTAGCGGGGTGCCTCAGGGATCTGTTTTGGGCCCAATGTTGTTTGTAATATACATAAATGATCTGGATGATGGGGTGGTAAATTGGATTAGTAAGTATGCTGATGATACTAAGGTAGGAGGTGTTGTGGATAATGAGGTGGGTTTTCAAAGCTTGCAGGGAGATTTATGCCGGTTAGAAGAATGGGCTGAACGTTGGCAGATGGAGTTTAATGCTGAGAAGTGTGAGGTTCTACATTTTGGCAGGAATAATCCAAATAGAACATACAGGGTAAATGGTAGGGCATTGAGGAATGCAGTGGAACAGAGAGATCTAGGAATAACAGTGCATAGTTCCCTGAAGGTGGAGTCTCATGTAGATAGGGTGGTGAAGAAGGCTTTTGGAACGCTGGCCTTTATAAATCAGAGCATTGAGTACAGAAGTTGGGATGTAATGTTAAAATTGTACAAGGCATTGGTAAGGCCAAATTTGGAATATTGTGTACAGTTCTGGTCACCGAATTATAGGAAAGATATCAATAAATTAGAGAGAGTGCAGAGACGATTTACTAGGATGTTACCAGGGTTTCAGCACTTAAGTTACAGAGAAAGGTTGAACAAGTTAGGTCTCTATTCATTGGAGCGTAGAAGGTTGAGGGGGGATTTGATCGAGGTATTTAAAATGTTGAGAGGGATAGATAGAGTTGACGTGAATAGGCTGTTTCCATTGAGAGTAGGGGAGATTCAAACGAGAGGACATGATTTGAGAGTTAGGGGGCAAAAGTTTAAGGGAAACACGAGGGGGTATTTCTTTACTCAGAGAGTGATAGCTGTGTGGAATGAGCTTCCTGTAGAAGTAGTAGAGGCCAGATCAGTTGTGTCATTTAAGGTAAAATTGGATAGGTATATGGATAGGAAAGGAGTGGAGGGTTATGGGCTGAGTGCGGGTAGGTGGGACTAGGTGAGATTAAGAGTTCGGCACGGACTAGGAGGGCCGGAATGGCCTGTTTCCGTGCTGTGATTGTTATATGGTTATATGGTTATATGAATAACGATGTAGTGATGTGCCTAGAGATTCAACAAGTTTCTATACAGAGTAATTCTCAAGTCAAAACTTTGAAAGGAATGTATTTAATTCAGTGCTGTATATTCATGGAAGGTTTTATTATGAATGAAAATGAGAAAGGTTTGGGCATAATATCCTCTACAAATCCCACAAATTACCACGAGAATACAAATGGCACTGAAAATCCAGTCTTCTGTGTTGGCCTTGGTGATTACAATGAACTAGCTGCAACAAATCTCTGGTTTTAAATTATAATCCACCATTGAATTAATGGCAAGATAACTAGGAGTGCAAAGTGGAAAATCAGTTTGATGCTGTTATGCTCAAGAATAAATTGGCTGAAAGATGAAATCAAACTTTTACAAGGGAATGTACACTGAATGGAATTGTTGTAGTGCAGACAGAGGCTGTTTAGCCTGTTGAGTCAATTCCAGTTCCTGGTACATCTTACCCATTCTCTAGCTGTGTTAACATTACCTAGAAACTTATCTATCAGAAGCACTTTTGAAAACAAGCACCACACCTGCCCATTCACATCCTTCCTCCCAAGGGTACAGTGAGCTCCACCATGGTGATTTCCTTGTCTTCAGTGGACCTGATTCTGATTCTAATATATTGGTGAGCTGAGTCCAGCACAATTAGCTGCAAAAAAATAAGATCCCATCTATCCTCTCAGGAGAATTTTGGCCAATCTAATGAGTTTTTTTCAGTGCAGAACAGAGAAGCTCTCAATATTTCTCAACGAAAGATCAGTCAATCAAAAATGTTAAGAACAGATTAATTGGCCATAATATACTGTATATCTATCAGTGAGAACTTGTTATATTTCTGATTTACAACAATGAGCGCACATCAAAAAGTATTTACTTAATTGAGCCATTGGTAAAACAAGACATCTACTTATTTGGGTCAACTCTTAAAGAACAAAGACAAATCAAGAAAAAAGCTGGATTCACTCAGTTTATTTGGGACACTGCTGCATAATTCGCACGAGAGATGCTCAGTCACGTGTACTTGTGTGGCTATTGAACACTACAACTTGCTTCAAAAAACAGTTATGCTTTTATCTACCCTGTTAAAGCTCTTTACAACTTTGAAACTCTTATGTTAAGTCTGATAATGCATGTGCATGTGTTATCTTACCCAGTTGGGCTTACAGAAACTTATTCAAAAAGCAGTGATTTTTGATCATTTTCTTTTTAAAAATTTTGACTTTAAAAAAACATTTTTGAGACCCATGCCACAAAAAGATATGACATTAAATGAAAAAAATACCCTACTGGACCACATTAAAAGTCATTCACCTAACACCACTCATCGCCAGTTGGCAGAGATAACTGGAGTGCCGAAATCTACAATTGCGTGCTTGTTGTATCATTGAGATGAACTATGAGCAAAATAGGCATTACACGAAGGACAACAAGGTACGTCCCAAAAATGAAGAGGTGAAGAAAAGGATCCAGATGTTGAAGAGGACCTCAGGCAATGGTTTTCCATAGTAACTGGAAGAGGTGTATGTGTCAGGACCAATTTTTTAAAAAACATGTCAGAACTAGTTAAGAAGCTGGATCATAAAGATTTTAAAACAATGGTGGTCTTGATGGAAATATAGGCACCACATTAAATTCAAGTAATCACACGGAGAGAAAGCTCGTGTTGTTGCTGTAAGTGCAGAAACTTGGAAATCTAAAAAACCACCCAACTTGCTTCAAAAATTTTGTGCAAGTGATATCTACACCACCGATGAAATAGGCCTTTTTTTATGGTGCCACAGCAGATGGTTCCCTTTGCTCCAAGCGCGCAAAACTATCCGGTTCAGAGAAAACAATGGATCACAAAACTGTGCTGTGTTGTTCAAATACATCAGGAACGGATAAATATAAATTGTTGATTATTAGGAAATGCTTTCTCAATGCTTTTAGGGGCTAAGAATACATAGTTTACCAATTGAGTACTATGCCAGCATGCACTCGATGAATTCCTCTGTTAGTAACCTTTACGAACTGATATACAAATTTATAGTACTGTAGTAGTGTTCTAATTTGTTCTGTATTTCATTTAAATACACAATTGGTTACTCAGTTAAATGGTAGTTCATCTTTTTTATAACTTCTTAACTATTTCTATGAAACTCCAGAGAATTGTAGCAGCTGCTTAATTGGTCCAAAACATACTGGTTCTAATTTGTCCCAATTAACTGCATTTATTTTTCTTTGAAGACCTTCGTGCCACCCTAAGATCATGTTTTTTTTATCGAACCTTCGCATTTTGTATGTTCATAAAATGGGGACTGGAATGGTTGTCAGTATATAAACTTTACACAGACCTGGAAAGGGAAGAGGAGCTAGATAAAAAGATTACAGACCTGATAAATACAAGTTTTGAAAATCTTAAGGGCCAGCAATGAATGATTCAGAAGGCAATCACTTGTTAAGAACAAACTGTGAATATTAAGTGTTTTCTTTTTGAAACAAAATGAAGTGCATCGCTATTATTGATTTGCGCATAAGTCCTAATTTGAAAACCATCAAAATTTCTTACTAAAATGATTGCTTCATCTTTATATTGTGACAGATATCAGTGCTTTATTACAATTGTTTTTATTCTCTCTCTTTGCAACTCCTTTTATCAATTTGAAGATTCTGGCGCTGCTTTTGGACAAATGTATCCACTAACATCTTCAGAGAAACCAGCATGTTTGAATTATGTGTCAATTAGGAATGCCTGATGCTTGGATCTGGAGCTGTTTAGAATGTTTTTATGCAGTAGAATAAATGATAGCGAAACCAATATCCTCCCACGTACGTTAAGTCTGGCTCTTCTCTTTAGAATTTCTATTTCATTGTTGCGCAATAAACTAATTTATTGTACTAAAGCAGAATAGAGAGAAAAACAAAACAAATAGATTGTGTTGATGCTTAGTATGGAAGCTGTGATTAATAATTGAACGAGGCAAATTTTCAATAAAATGAATCAGCTATCAGGGACATTGCCCTTGGCTCATCTCATCAATTTTATTTGAACCAGGGCCTACACTGAGTTTTGTTTTTAACAGTTTACTCACTATGCATCAGCATCATTGACAAGGCCTGTCCTGAACTGAGACCCCTTCACTGTCAACTTCGTTGCTCCATATCCAGGCACAGTTGTTGGCTTGACGAGGACAGTTCAAATCTTTCCCTGTGGAAGGTAAGTAAATAAAGTCTATTGTTTACCTCAGTTCCAGAAATTTACAGTTAGAGACATAAGGGATTCTACAGATGCTAGAACTCCAGAGCAACATGCACAAAATATGGAGGAGTTCAACAGGTCAGGCAACATTTATGGAATGAATAGATAGATAGATAGATAGATAGATAGATAGATAGATAGATAGATACTTTATTCATCCCCATGGGGAAATTCAACTTTTTTTCCAATGTCCCATACACTTGTTGTAGCAAAACTAATTACATACAATACTTAACTCAGTAAAAAAATATGATATGCATCTAAATCACCATCTCAAAAAGCACTAATAATAGCTTTTAAAAAGTTCTTAAGTCCTGGCGGTAGAATTGTAAAGCCTAATGGCATTGGGGAGTATTGACCTCTTCATCCTGTCTGAGGAGCATTGCATCGATAGTAACCTGTCACTGAAACTGCTTCTCTGTCTCTGGATGGTGCTATGTAGAGGATGTTCAGAGTT
The DNA here is from genome assembly GCF_048418815.1 of Hemitrygon akajei. Classification (NCBI taxonomy): domain Eukaryota; kingdom Metazoa; phylum Chordata; class Chondrichthyes; order Myliobatiformes; family Dasyatidae; genus Hemitrygon; species Hemitrygon akajei. The sequence goes on along the minus strand of NC_133138.1, from coordinate 33,366,181 downwards.
ATCCATAATTGACCGTAGCCTACTCAGTGCCCTTCGCTCAGCTACCGATGTTAAACTCTCCAGTACTTTGCCCACGACAGAGCCCGCCTTCCTTACCAGCTTATTAAGATGTGAGGCGTCCCTCTTCTTAATGCTTCCTCCCCAACACGCCACCACAAAGAAGAGGGCGCTCTCCACAACTGACCTATAGAACATCTTCAGCATCTCACTACAGACATTGAATGACGCCAACCTTCTTAGGAAGTACATTCGACTCTGTGCCTTCCTGCCCAAGGCAACTGTGTTGGCAGTCCAGTCAAGCTTCTCGTCTAACTGTACTCCCAGATACTTGTAGGTCTTAACCTGCTCCACACATTCTCCATTAATGATCACTGGCTCCATATGAGGCCTAGATCTCCTAAAGTCCACCACATGGTTGACGGTTCAGGCCGAGACCCTTCTTCAAGTCTGGAAAGGAAAGGGGAACTACCTGGCTTCACCTAACACCTTCTACTTCACTCCCTACACCCATCTTCTTATTCTGGTGTCTTCAACCTTTATTTCCAGTCCTGATGAAGGGCCTCGGCCTGAATCATCGACTGTTTATTTATTTCAATAGATGCTCTTTGACTTGCTGAGTTCCTCCAACATTTTGTGCGAATTTGCAGTCAGAGTTTTTGAAACTCACTGGTAATAATCATTTTATAGCCATACAGCAGGTAAACAGGCTCGTCTTCCCCACTGGTTCATGCTGACCAAGATTGCCATCTAAGCCAGTCTCATCTACCTGTATTTGGCCTATCACTTCTTAAACCTTTCCCATCCATGAACCTGTCCAAGTATCTTTACAAATGTTGATATCAGATCATAACACCCTAGGGAGTTGTAGCTAGGGACTGGTGAATCTGTGGAATTCGTTGCCACAGGCAGCTGCGGAGGTCAAGTCTTTACATAAAATTAAGGCAGAGGTTGATAGATTCTTGATTGGTCTGGGCACAAAGGGATAAGGAAGTAGGCAGGAGATCGGGGCTGAGAAGGAAAATAGATCAGCATGATGAAATGGCAGAGCAGACTTGATGAGCCACATGGCCTAATTCTGCTCCTATATCTTATGGAACTATATTGTTTATCAAGATACATCGCCGAATAGGACCCTCCAGCCCTTTAAGATTGCACCGCCCAGTAATCCCCCGATTTAATCCTTGCCTAATGACAGAACAACTTACAACAAATGTCTAAGCTACCAACTAGTATATCTTTGAGCTGTAGGAGGAAACCGCTGCCCCCAGAGAAAACCCACATAATCACAGGGAGAACGTACAAACACTTTACAGGCAGCGGTGGGAATCTGGGTCGCCCGATGCACCATCAATAACTCTCGGAGACGGGAGGTGAACGATAGGCTTTTATTAGCAGCAAAACGGAGCACAGCATCTCGGAGACTGAGGGGGGAGCAGTGCCTCCAATCGCCTTTACACCAGGGTCTGTGGGAGGAGCCACAGGAGCAGTCAGCAGAGGGGCTTGTCCAGACAGGTATACATAGTTTACCACATCGCCTGTACCATGAAAATTGTACTAACCACTACGATGCTATTCCTCTATGTCAAATCATTTAGTTATTTTAAAGACCTCAATTATGTTATCTGTCAAACTTTGTTTTTCTAGAGAAAACATCAACAAATATTCAGATTTTCTTGCTAGGTATAATTTAGTGATATTCCTGTAAGTGTGAATGGTTACACTGAAGTCCCTTTTCAGTGTGTTCACTCTTGGAGGTAGCACAATAATATTCTTGAGGGCCAAGTTCCTAATGTCCAGTTTTGATGGAAAAAATACCTTGGGAGTGACAAGGGAAATGATGGACTTATGGTATCTTATGCCAGCAATGGAAATATTGTAAGTTCAAATTTTATATCTGTTATCTTTTGTGAACAGTGCATAAAATGATAGAAGATCCAGGAAAACACACAAAATGTTCAAAGAACCCAACAGGTCAAGCAAGATAGATGGAGTGGAATAAATAGTCAATGTTTTGATTCAAGCCACTCACCCTGACAGGAATGAAAGGGGGAAGAAGCCAGAATAAAAAGATGGGGAGGGGAAGATGGCAAATAATGAGAGAGATATAGTGAAGGGGAGGATAGTTGGGTTGGAGAATAGGGATAAAGTAAGAAGCAGAGAGATGATTGGTGGAAAAGGTAACAGGCTGAAGAAGAAAGAATTTGATAGGAGAGCAGAGTGGACATGAGGAAAAGGAAAGGAGGAGGGTAATCTGAGGGAAGTGATGGGTAAGTGAGGAGAAGGAGAGAGGCAAAGGTGAACCAAAATTGGTAAATTAAAAAGACCGAAGCTGGAGGAGGGAGAAATTACCAGAAGTTAGAGAAATGATCATTAGATTGGAGGCTACTGGAAAAGTGTGGGTGGTATAAATTTGTTTCCCTTAACAGAGAGGACAGTTGCTTGAAGTGATTTGAGGAGTTATTTTCTCACAATAAGAGTGATCTAAATTTCACTGCCTGCAAGGATAAAGGAGCAGAAACTATTAACTTGTTCAAAATGTTCAGATGAGGAAACCAGGAGCCATAACTTCCTGAGCCAAAAGCCCCCAAAGAGAGATCAGTGTAACTATTTATTTATTATCTCCATTGGGCCAAATAGTAACTTTGTCAATCAATCAGTCTTTGATTTCCTTGTATTTTTACAGTAAATGGCCCATTCTCACTGCTAAGCTCTTCCTTAAATTTATGGCTGAAAATAATACTGCTGACTCCATACTGAAGGCACAATTCTGTCTGTTTTTGTTCTTTTGCCTCCTGTGACTGGCATCCCTTAAAGCCCAAACATCATCAGGCAGATACTAGTGCAGCACCTCAATTGTCTACAAGGTGACAGGTGAGGCACTAGTTCATAAGTCTGCTTGAAGTCTGAGTCAGTTGAAAAGAAGTATGAGTGAACTATTGATGAGCTCACCATTGCTATGTCACTTCAAACTAGGTTAACCATCATCTTTGTTATATAAAATCAAGAATGATTTGACCATAAAGCTATACAGCATCGGATCAAAATTAGGCCATTTAGCCAATTGAGTCTACTCTGCCATTTCATTAAGGCAGATTTATCATCCATCTTAACTTCAATTTCCTGCATTTTCCTCATAACCTTTGACACCTTTATTAATCAAGATCCTATCAACCACCTAGCATTTTAGTTATAACCAATTACAGCCTCTGGTCTGTAGCAATGATTTCTACACTTTCTTCACCCTCTGGCTGAAGAAATTCCTCCTCATCTCTATTGTAAAGGGATATCCTTCTGTTCTGAGACTGTGCCCTCTGATCCTAGATTCTCCTACTAAAGGAAACCTCCTCTCCATATCTATTCCATCTAAGCCTTTCAACATTTGGTTGCTTTAGAGAAGATCTCCTTCATTCTTTTAGACTCCAGTGAAGTTGGAGTTGCTTTTATATTTATACATAAATATATTTCATATACCTATAGATAAAATATATTTATATATTTCAGAATTTGAAAACTCAAGACACATTGATCCAGCAAATTGTAACTTTACTGTCACTTTTTACATGAACATCTAGTTCTAAAACAGAGTTGCATCCCACAAACATTAAAGTGATAATAATCATGTAATCTGCTATACTGCTGTTGACTGAGTGATAAATATTGATGAGGACACAAGGGAGAACCTTGTTCTTATACATTTACATTTATATTGCTGGGGTGCAGACTGCAACATTGAAACAGTGAGCTGTTGGACCCCTCTTGTTGTGGCAGGGGTGATACCTCTCTCTCCCTTGTTAGTGAGAGAGAGAGAGAGCCTGTAGCATGTGGAACTGTTGGGTGAACAATGGTTTTTGATGGACTCTAGATTATGGTCTTTTAGGAACTTTGCTATTACTTGAATGGTGGATGATGGAGAGGCTAATGCCCTTTGCTGGAATAAATGAGGGTGGGTGAGGGGGAGTGGGGGAGGTTTGATGCTTTGTTGCTGCTTGTGTGTGGGAGGAGGTTGGAAGACTTTGGGGTTCTAACATTTTTCCTATCTTTCTTTCTTTGCGGTTTTCTTCTGTGGATGTCTGTGAAGAATAACAGACAGAGAGACCTACTTTATTGATCCCAAGGGAAATTGGTTTTTGTTACAGCCGCACCAACCAAGAATAGTGTAGAAATATAGCAATATAAAACCATAAATAATTAAATAATAATAAGTTAATCATGCCAAGTGGAAATAAGTCCAGGACCAGCCTATTGGCTCAGGGTGTCTGACACTCAGAATTTCAGGTTGTGTATTGTATACATTCTCTGATATTAAATGAACCATTGAATCTGACACAACTTCACAATTTCTATATTTTATGTAATTTAGCAACATAGCATGGTGACAGGCCCTTCCATCCTAATAAGTCCTAATATGTCCATGCTGCCCAATTACACCAATGTGACCAATTAATCTACTAATCAGTACATCTTTGGAATTGGAAGGAAACCAGAGTACTCAGAGAAAATCCACACATTTACAGGAGGAACGTACACACTCCTTATAGACAATGGCAGAATTGAACCTGGGTCACTGACACCTTTAATAACACTGCACTAACTGCTATGCTACCATGACCATCCATCCCATGGTCTGCCTAACCTGAACTTTACCTGTAACTGTAACATTTTATTCTGAGTGCTGTCATTGATTTTTGATAGTTCGGCATCAATGGATTGATGGGATGAAATGATCTGTATGGGTGGAATACATAATCAACATTTTTCACTTCACAAACACGAGGAATTCTGCAGATGCAGGAAATCCTAAGCAACACACACAAAATGTTGGAGGAACTCAGCAGATCAGGCAGCATCTACGGAAATGAATGAACAGTTGGGGTTTTGGATTGAGACCCTTCTTTAGGACTCTTTTTCACTTCACTTCAGTACATGACAATAATAAGCAAATTTCCTATTTACCAGTTTATCTCTGTCAAAAACTATCCTGCACATCTCTTTTATACTTTCCTCTTCTCACCTTAAAACTCTGCTCTCTTCTCTAGACCAGTGGCATTGGGCTGAAGGAACCTCATTTTGACACATCATTTAAAGTGCACTTCTCCTGACAAGACAATGCAACACTGGAGAGTGCGACAGATTTTGGTGCTTAAGTTCCCATGCAGAACTTGAACCCATGGCCTCAGTTCTCATGAACAAAAGCTCTATCCATTGACCTACACCTGACCAATACCTCGATTGAAAGCAGTAATCAGTTCACTCTCATTGACATGGTAACTGGTGTTGGGCTTGAAATTCTGCCCTGTGTTCGTTTAGGAAGAGAGACAACCAACACCGGAATATTACAAAACTTGGGTTTATTGCAGAATTCGTAACTGGCACAGCGAATCGACGGAGTCGCTGGAGAAGGCGCGTTCCGACTTCCCCTTACAATCTGCTCTTATTTATATCCCTTTTCCCCCCAGCACAACCCCCCGCTACATATTAGGTAATATCGGGCACTTGTGTCCATCTTATTGGCCCGACGCCATACACTCACGAGTTACCTGTTTCTTTTGTTTACTGAATCGCATGACACTGGTAGTTTCGGTGTAGCGGAATCCCCAGTTTCGCTTCCCCCCTCCCTCGCATTACGTGAGCCACTCCTGACCTGTAATGGCAGTCTCGAATTAACCCTAACATTAACCCTAACACTCCCTCCCTTGGCCTCCCAGAGGCCACATCCCTTACAAGCTTTTCCGCGGCTGCCGGGATCAGGCAGGGAGGTGAGCGTCCCCCGGCACTCTTTGGCGTGTCCTCCCTATTTGCTTATCCTGATTTGTCCGACCTAGGGTCACAAAATATGGGTAGGGGTTCCCTAAACATCCGCAATTTTTACAAGTAGCATGCAACATTTCAGAAAACTTATTCAAGAACAAATTCACAATCCCCCCCCTTGCCATGGTCCATTTCAGTCCATGTCCTCCCATAGCGCGTCCGCTTTCCGGGAGGGCCGTGTCCTCCCCTTCCACCGGGAACAAGGGTGCCTGGTACGCCGGTGGAGGTCCATCCTTTCCGGTCAAGGCTCGATCTATAGTCCCGCAACAACAACCACACGTAATAAAGATAGCAATTGAAATAGACAGTCCTAGAGCCGACTGTCCCAGAAACGCTCCCCACTTACCAAAGGTCTTATTTAGCCAGTAGAAAATGATGCCAGTTATTGTCCCCCTCCCTTCTTACCTTTTAATGCCCTGTTGGAGACCTCGGTGACAGGGTATGGACCATGCCACCGTTTTCCGTTCCAGGTGAGCTTCCCCGGGCCTTGGAGGAACACTGCCACTCCTACCTTGATGGTGTCCAACCCCTGCGGCTGCTCACTGTTAGATTATTGAACTCGCACAGTTATCAATTTTACCATATTTCTAAAAACTCTCATATACTCTGTTATTCAACACACAAATGTCTGAGTTTCGGTAACTCGAAATTGAAGTGCTCCATGGCTCCCTAGTACACAGAGAGGATCAAATGTGGGACGGTCGCCTTTCAAAACCTGACCTTCGCATGGGAGATTTCTCCTCTTAACAACCAATCTAAGGTAGGCGCCGTCAGTATCCCTGTGTACTACGGTGTACCACGACACTTTTCTCTTCTCCTCCTCACTCCTGAGACTTTTATGCCCATCGTGGGCGGCGGGTACCCTCACTCAGAAGACTTTTCCACGGGCGGAGGATCTTCCTAAAAACAGATAAGAGTTAGTACTTACCAGTCACGATTCTGCACCGGGAATGATCTCTCCCAGGGTAATTTGGGGTTGGTGAGGATCCGTCAACAGACAAGATTTAACTCAGTGATTTAACTATCTAGTGGAAGTCTTCGATATAACAGGCACTTCCTGACCTTAGGCCGCAAGTTGTCTGCTGTCGGACCTGCCAGCCTGTGTTGTCTCTCCCTCCCCACGTCGGGGTCACCAAATGTTGGGCTTGAAATTCTGCCCTGTGTTCGTTTAGGAAGAGAGACAACTGTTACGTAACCCCATAACCAGGTAACTTACCAGCAAAGATAGATGGATCAGCTGAGTCGGATGCTACTATTTTCAAACGTTTTATTCGAAAAGGGCACAAACGTATGGTTAATACAAAACATTCAGATCATATACATCGTCAAACTCAATCTAAAACACCGGTGTAACCATAATCAATCAGAAATAAGCTCTACAGTTGTCTAGGGGTTAATACAGAGTCCAATTGAAATATAAAGAGTCACTCAGAAGTTTGCAGGCTTTTCCCTTTTGGGAACCGCTGGGGTTTTCACGTTGTAGAGAGAAAGAGATGATTTGGAAAAGATAAACACTTGCCCGTCGTCTTGGCAGAGCAAATCCTTGGAATCAGGGGAGCAGACTTCCCTGTTGTTAGCTAAAAGCAGTCTTTCGTTGGTTCTAGCCACAGATTCAAAAGTTGGAATCTAACGCACGTGGCTTCCTTCAGAATGACGTCCCGCTCCCACGGGAATTGATATCGTGCTTCCTTCGTCTCCTGGGTGCGTCTGAGGGTTTACCCCCCTCAGACCCTCCTTTATACTTCTTCACGGGATCGCAGGTGTCAATCAGGTTGCAGGTGATGCGATCTCTCTCTCAACCAGCCCACTTTGCCCGAGGGCTTTTCACGTGGTCTCCATGAGACAATAGTCAAGGTCACCTTTATTCTGCTTCTGCTTCTCTCTCTCTCTCTCCCATTTCCCTGGGTCTATTCAGCACGTCCCTTCCTCTTTTGGGTCAGCTGACCCCCCTCTTGACTCGGGTTCTTGAGATTCTCACAAAGGAGGGGGCCGATGGCATAACACAACCAACACCGGAATATTACAAAACTTGGGTTTATTGCAGAATTCGTAACTGGCACAGCGAATCGACGGAGTCGCTGGAGAAGGCGCGTTCCGACTTCCCCTTACAATCTGCTCTTATTTATATCCCTTTTCCCCCCCAGCACAACCCCCCGCTACATATTAGGTAATATCGGGCACTTGTGTCCATCTTATTGGCCCGACGCCATACACTCACGAGTTACCTGTTTCTTTTGTTTACTGAATCGCGTGACACTGGTAGTTTCGGTGTAGCGGAATCCCCAGTTTCGCTTCCCCCCTCCCTCGCATTACGTGAGCCACTCCTGACCTGTAATGGCAGTCTCGAATTAACCCTAACATTAACCCTAACACTGGGCAGAGAGTTTACTCACTGTTGCACCAAGCGGATGTGTATTTACTGTATATGGAATGCCAATGGAAGAGTGTGGGTGAAATGGAAATATTCTGTCTAGAGTCGGTGACTAGTAATGTTCCTAGGGATCTGCTCTAGGACCCTGCTCTTTATGATTTTTATAAATAATTTAAATAAGGGTTAGTAAGTTTATGGATGACAGTAAGTTTGATGGTGTGAATCGTGTAGAAGGTTGTCATTGGTTACAATGGGACATTGACAGGATGCCGATCTGGGCTGAGATGTGGCAGAGGGAGTTCAAAGCAGAAAAATGTGAAGAGACACGCTTTGGAAGGTCAAACCTGAAGGCAGAGTAGAGGGTTAGTGACAGAATTCTTAGCAATGTGGATGAACACAGGGGTCTACATCCATAGAGCCCCAAATTTTGTAGTGCAAGTTAAGATAGTAAAAAAACGTGCATAGCATGTTGGCCTTGCTAAAATATTTTCAGTTTATATTCAGTCAACTGGGGTGATATACTGTATCCGGTGCTCCCAATGTGGCCATTTATACATTGGGGAGACCCGCCGCAGACTGGGAGACCTTCTCGCCGAACACCGGCGCTCGGTCCTCCAGCAGTGGTGGGATCTCCCTGTGGCCACACACTTCAATTCAACAGACCACTCCCACTCCGACATGTCTGTCCATGGCCTCCTCTACCGTCAAGATGAGGTCACACGCAGGTTGATGGAGCAATACCTTATCTCCCGCCTAGGTAGCCTCCTTCCTGCCGGCATGAACATCCAACTCACTGAACTCCGTTAATACCCCTGCCCCCCACCCTTACCCCCATCCCTATCTATTATTTTAGTCTGGTTGTCTTTCTCTCTCGTTTTCCCCCCTCACTATAATCTCTCCCCCCAGCCCTACCTTTCTTTCTCTTTTATTTCCCATAATTCTCCACCTTCCCCCTAGCCCATTTCCCTCCAGCCTATCTCTTCCCAGCTCTCTACTTTATCCCTCCCCCACTTCTTATCCCCCCTTGACCATCCCATTTTACTTCACTCCTGATGAAGGGTTTCGGCCCAAAACGTCGTTATTACCTCCTCCCATAGATGCTGTCTGGCCTGCTGAGTTCTGCCAGCATTTTGTGTATTTTATTTATTTCCAGCATCTGCAGATTCACTCGTGTTGCCGTTCAGTTTATATTGATCTCTTTTGAATGTCACAATCAGAACCTGCTTTTGCCTCTTCTCCCCGTCTCACATTGCTGCCCTACACAATGGCCAAAACTTTAATGCCACATATCACAGATCATACTTACATTTGAGATCACAAAAATTTTTGTGCAGCATGGTCGGTAACTATTGGAAAAAAATGGTGAGTTACTATCCCAGGCAAAATCTTTTATCAGAGCTAGCCAAGTAGCTGCGCTGAAATCTTAATCAATCTTTCTCTTTGAGTGGTAATCATCCCACAGAGCATTTAGTGCTATTTTCTGATTGAATTTCAATGAACAGAACTCCAGGTGCTTTTTGATAAACTCTTGTTTCTTGCAGTTACATGAGACAAGAGACTGCCAGCAGTTGACAAGCTCTGAACTTGATTTGGCAAATCTACCAATTTATGGTTTTATGTATAATAATGTATGAAGCATAATGAATACAAACCTTTGGAGCTCTGTGACAGTTATGATGAACTGAACTCTTATAAATACCTTAAGTTCCAATTATTTTTATTAATTTGATTTCTAATAGTGCCTCTTCCTCCAGAGAGGTTAACTGCTATCCTTTGATCAAGAACTTCTTGTTAGATCTGAACCAAAGCGCATAATTTCACTCACCCCTCACGGTACTGATTCCTCAAGCTATGGCGTTACTTCCAAGGACTCTAAAACTCTAGTTATTACTGGAGTTATTATAATGGTTATTACTCAATTATAGCCTCATGCCATGATGTTGTCTGTTCATAGCCATCAGGAGAAAGTGCGTTCCACTGGGGATTGCATGTCGCAGCATCCAGGCTGGAGTTGGTGCTGCCTCCAGTGTTCACTTGGCAGAAAAACAAGCTGTATTGTGGTCGACTGCCGATTTCTACAGCATTCATGGCTCAGGTCTGGACTATCTTTTTTGCATGGCTGTATCTTACTAATAGCTTTATACACTTACTATCTTGTATGCACTATGTGTGCTTTGTGCTGTGTGACTGTTGGTACTGTTTTGCAACTTGTCTCCAGAGTAACACTGTCTTGTTTGGCTGCATTCATGGCTATTCATGTATGGTTGAATGACAATTAAACAAATGGAATTGAATTGAATTATTTATTATTGTTTTTTATTTTTATTCTATTTTTTGTATTTGCACATTATATTGTCTTTTCCATGTTGAGTGCTTGTCTGCCTTTGTTTAAGTGCAATTTCTCCTTCATTCTATTTTGTTTCTTAGTATTTGCTGTGAAAGCCTGCAAGAAAATGAACCTCAGCGTAGTATATGGTGACGTATACGTACTTTGATAATAAATTTACTTTGTCCATTGACGTAATTTGTTTTGTTGCATTTGCTGATGACCTTGTTGAATGATTTTCAAAGTTGGGACATTGCTCTTGAAGAACCAATTTTCCTGCTGACTAGTCAGTATAATTAACACATTTTCTATCTCAGAACTACAGATAGACTCATAGAGTTATAGAGCACGACAGCACAGAACCAGGTACTTGGACCCGTCCAGTCCATGCTGAACTATTATTCTGCCCAGCCCCATTGATCCATAGCTGGGCCATAGCCTTTCATATCCCCCCTATCCATTTACATTTTCAAACTACCCTTCAGTGCTACAATTGAACCCATATCCACCACTTCCACTGGCAGTTCATCCCTCACTCTCAACACCCTCTGAGTAAAGAAGTCCCCTCTCATGTTTCCCTTTAAAAGTTCACTCTTCACCACTAGATCCAGTCTCACTTATCCACAGCAGAACAAGTCTGCTTACATGTACTCTACCTACATTAATCTTAATTTTATATACCTCTCTCAAAGTTTTCCCCATTATCCTATGCTCCAGGCAGGAGTACCCTACTTTTTTTTCTGTATCCCTACCATTAACCAAGAGGTCCTTGGAGCCCGGGTTGGGAAACTCTTAGGGAATAAAGTCTTATTCAACCTTTCCCTATAATTCAGGTCCTCAAGTCCCAGCAACATCCTTGTTAAGTTACTCTGTACTCTATCAATCTTTCCTGTAGGTAGGTGACCAGATAATTGATCAAGCTTAATTATGTGGCTGTAAAATAAAATTTGTCTGGAAAGTAGATGAAAATGGGAGAGCAGTAACATGTTTCAACCTCTAAACAACAGTCTGTAGTGATTTCAGGTACTGGTATTTGGTGGCCTCCTCCTGGGATCCCAGAGCTTCTCAAAGTCTAATTATTTTTCTGCTATTTGCCAATTCCACATTCAAGCCCATTGGTATGGCAAACACCAATGCTCTTGAAGAGAAAATCCTACAAATGTGGTGGATATGACCTCATCATCACAGGTAAAGCCCTCCACACCATTAAGCACATCTACAAGAATTATTGTTGTAGCAAAGTGTATCCATCATCTGTCTTTTCACTACTGTCATCAGCAAGAAGGTACAGAAGCCTCAGACTCACACCGCTTCATTCAGGATCAGTTACTACACCTCAGCTATCAGGTTATTGAACCAAAGAGGTTAACTTCATTCATTCTTTCTCTCTCTTCCCCCCCCCCCCACTATAATCTCTCCCCCAGCCCTACCTTTCTTTCTCTTTTATTTCCCATAATTCTCCACCTTCCCCCTAGCCCATTTCCCTCCAGCCTATCACTTCCCAGCTCTCTACTTTATCCCTCCCCCCACTTCTTATCCCCCTTCGACCATCCCATGTTACTTCACTCCTGATGAAGGGTTTCGGCCCGAAACGTCGTTATTACCTCCTCCCATAGATGCTGTCTGGCCTGCTGAGTTCTGCCAGCATTTTGTGTTTTTTATTTATTTCCAGCATCTGCAGATTCACTCGTGTTAACTTCATTCAACTTCACTTGCCTCATCATTGAAATATTCACAGACCTATGGACTCACTTTCAAGGACTCTTCATCTCACATTCTCAATATTTATTATTAATATTTCTTTTTTTAATACTTGCAGTTTGTTGTCTTTTGCACACTGGTTGAACACCCAAGTTGGTATGGTCTTTCATTGATTCTAGTACGGTTGTTACTCTATTATGGATTTATTGAGTAGGGTCACAAGAAAATGAATCACATCATTGTATATTGTGCTATATATGTGCTTTGATAATAAATTTACTTTGAACTTTGATTCTGCAATTGCTACTATGGATCATTTTGACCTATGGGTCATTGGATAAAGTGATAGAAAGCCACCATCAGCCGAAATTCCATCATTCACTCTTAAATTGTCCTGTCAGATACAGTATATATATCGAAATTTCTGCACTTTCTACTTCTCGTCAAAACACATTGATGATTTGAATAACACTCAGTTAGAACCATTAATGAGGTTTGCCTTCATTTATGGCAGACATTCCACACTTTCAAATTTTATCCAATTAATTAATTTCTACTCCACCAACATTTAACATTCCACCTGGAGCTTGTGGGCAACTGTAGACTGAAGTTTCCACTTCATTTTCTTGCTTGTTGACTCCGTTGGCTAAATTGTAATGGTAACTGATTGAAAAGGAGATTTTTAAAATTGATTTTTATGGCATATAGGCAATAATAAATGAAAAAAAACATACTGACCTTTATGTTCATGAAAGCATAATCTGGTGAGTACTGCTTTGGATAGATTTTGTAGTCCTAATAATGTCAGCTTGTGTTATCATTATATTGTGAAACTAAAGGTAACATTAACATTACCCAGTGTTGGACATTTCCCAAGTGTTGGATGTTTCCTATGGTGGAAAAGTCTATGACCAGAGGACACAACCGCAGAATAGAGAGGGATGTCCATTTAGAATGGAGATGAGGAGGTCTGATAGGGAAATGTGTCAGCATGATGAAATGGCAGAACTGACTGAGTGGGACAAATGGCCTAATTCTGCAGCTATATTTTATGGTCTTATGGTCATGTTTAAGAAAGGAATTCTGTTAGTAGCTTCATGAAGTTCCCCAGACTCTGATGCTGTATTCTCCAGAATAATCTTCAGAAATAGATTAACTTAGAGTAGGAGAAATTAATCCTTACTTTAAACTACTAAATGCAAATGGGTTTCAACCACTGATTGTATCATCTCTTTCCTCAAAAAGGTGGCATCCGTCAATAAGGACCCCAACACCCAGGACAAGCCTTCTTCACATGGCTACCATCAGTGAAAAGGTACAGGAGCCTGAAGACACACACTCAGCATTTTAGGTACGTCTTTTTCCCCTCCATCATCGGACTTTTGAGGGGGCAATGAACCCATGAACATGACCTCACTAATTGCGTTTCTTCTTTTGCTCCTATATTGTATATTAATTTTTATATACCAATAATGTGAAAAAGTTTTAGACACATATATATATATAGATAGGGTGCCTAAGACTTTTACACAGTACTGTATATTAGTTAAAATAGGAAGATGCTTGGGAAACAGAAATAAGTATACTTAGCTTTATATTAGCTCAATAGTATTAAGTGATATTTGGTAACTGGAAAGACGTAATATATAATACTGTGCAAAAGTCTTAAGCACACTAGCTATATATATGTGTCTAAGACTCTGGCAATGTACTGTATATCATAAAAATTAAATTACAATAAGATATATTATATATATTTCTTTTTTTTATTATGTATTGCAAGGTACTGCTGCAGTAAAACAACTCATTTCACGACATATGCAAGTGATATTAAACCTGATTCAAATTCCGGGTCTTACAATCAGTAGGGAAAATTGAACTGATTTTTAGCCAATAGGTCGTTGAAAGTCACTGACCATCCACAGTGTGAGTGTCAACATGTTCCAGAATTCCATACTGTAGCACAGAAATATGGAATATTTCTTCACTACCGAACTTCACCCAGAACCCAGCAGTGGTCCTGCAACTTACTGGAGTGAAGGTGAGTTGGAGACCCATGCATCTGTCTCCTCAGCACTTGCTGTAGCTGGTGAAGTCCCATTTGATTGAATGGAATCAACAAACTTAATGATACTATGCAGTATTTTCCCCATTTCCTGAAATTTGTGTTTTAAAAACTTTTGAAATAAGCTTTAAAATTAAAATAATTTAAATTTGAAATTAAATGTAATTTAATGGTTTCCAAATATCTGAAGATGAGACCAAATTCATAGGAATGGAAGCGTCCTTTCACAACAAGCAATGACACAGCCATAAGGCAGTCTATTGGAAATCCTCTGATACACCTTCTTTGGTTATGCACCCTATTCCTTCTTGGACTATAACCACGACAGTAACACGTTTTGGACATCAACAGCAACTTTGGAACATCTCTGGGTGTCAACAGCATCTTTGAGACATCTCTGGCAGTACAATGGTGTGGCAATTAGAGCAGCTGCCTCAGTGAAGCAACTTCAGTCCTGACATGGGGTACTGTTTGTGTGGATCTGCCCATTCTCCTTGTGGGTGCGTGGTTTTTTTTTGCTCATGTGCTCTAGTTTCCTCTCAGAGTTTGGTAGCTGATTGTCTTTAATGTGTGTTTGAGTGGTGGGTATGCATGTTGAATAAAGTGGGATTTGTGTAGGGTTAGTGCAAGTAGGTACTTAGTGGTCAGTGCTGACACATTGAGCTGAAGGATCTGATGATGTTGTGAGCACAAAACAATGACTCATTTCCCTCTACAAAGGTAGGTTATTGCACAGAGTGCGATGGGTGTGTGGAATGCCCTGCCAGAGGTGGTGTTACAGCCAGATACACGAGGAACATTTAAGGAAATCTTAAATAGGCACATGGATTATTAATCAATGGAGGGCTATGTAGACGGGAAGGGTTAGAATAATCTTAGAGTAGGTGAAAATGCTGATTCAACATCGTGGGCTGAAGGGCCTGTCTAATGCTGTAGTGTTCTATGTCCTTTGTTCAATACTGCCATACCACTGAGTTCCTCCAGCATTTTGTATATGTTGTTACTGCATTTTAACTTAATTTAGATACAGCATAGTGACAGGCCCTTCTGGACCAATGAGTTCACATCACCCAGTTACACCCATGTGACCAATTAAACTACTAACTTGTTCATCTTTGGAATGTAGTAGAAACCGGAACACCTGGAGGAAACCCACGTAGTCATGGGAAGAACGTAGAAACTCCCTACAGACTGTGACGGGAATTGAATCCCGGTTACTGGCACTGTAAAGTGAAGTGCTGAATGCCATGCTCTCATGCCACCCTTTTGTAGGGGTATGTGAGAGGGGAAACAAGGTGAGGGGGCTTAAATGATCCATCCCTGTGCCTTGAACTGTTTTGTGCCCGGTGCTAATTCCTGTATTTGCAGATTCTATGAAATCATGCAAGGACTGTGTGCTTCTCTCTAGCAATGGACTTAGACTCCTTTGTGTCCAAGTCCCTTGGTGTTGAGAGTCAATGGCACAAAATCCAATCTGCAGCTTTGGTATCCAACAAACATTTTGTCAATGGCCTCCTCTCAACCCTCTGGGTTTCCATCTACCGTATAATTATTGGATGTCCTGAATTACACATTCAGGGCAGCATGGTAGCATAGAGGTTAGTGCAAGGCCGTATGAGGCCAGCAATCAAAAATCAGGGTTCAATTCCCACCACTTTCTGCTAATAATTTGTACATTCTCTCCCTGACTGCATGGGTTTCCTCCGAGCGCTTCAACTTCCACCCATATTCCAAAGACAGGCGGGTTAGGATTAATAAATGGTGGCATGCTTTATTGCCCCCGAAAGCATGGCAACACCTGTAGGCTGCTCCCAGCACATCTTTGGACTGTACAAGCTGTTGACGCAAACAATGCATTTCACTGTATGTTTCGATGTATATGAGACAAATAAAGCTATTGTTAAATTTTTAATCTGAATTGCATTTAGAGAGGACATGGAAACATGATCATTTATTGAATAAATGAAGGACTCTGGTTTGCACAACAAGATAGGCAGTGAACTACAAAACAGAACAATTAGATAAAGTCTAGATATTCAATAGACTATATTGAATTCTCCTCACCTAATCTCACATGGAGCAGATCCAAGTATCAGTGACAGAATATCAAATTACAACACAGAACTTTAAAAATACATTTTCTTCTGCAGTGTTTTGTATAAAGGAAGGAGATGGAACATGGAATATAAATAAAAGTTGTTCTTGAAGTCACAAATAGATGGAGAAATAGTAGAAAGAATAAAACATTACTTATGATATAGAAAAAGAAACAAAAGTGAAAGTAAAGACACACAAAGATATCTGCAAATGTAGGTGATCATCTCAGTAAAATCATTATCAGGGTGAATAACATTCAAAAATTCTGGAGAAACTCAGTAAGTCACGCAGCATTTATGGAGAGAAATAAACAGTCGACACTTCGGTCAAGACCCTTTATCAGGACTGAATTCTACCGTACTGAGTTCAAAGTTCAAACTTCTAAGTCAATTTGTTGTCAATGCACATACAGTCTATGTCACCAAATACTACCCAGAGACTCATTTTCTTGCAGGCATTAACCGTAGAACAAAGACATACAATGGAATCAATGAAAAGCTACACACCAAGACTGATAAACAATGAATGTGCAAGAGAAGAGAAGCTAAGCAAATACAAAAATAAATACGTAAATAAATAATACTATGAACATGAGTTACAGACTCCTTGAATGTGATGTATAGATTGTGTTCAGCGGTCAGCTCAATGTAGTGGTGAGGGACGTTGTCTATGCATGTTCAAGAACAAGTAATATCCATTCCTGATCAGCCATTACCCTTCATTAATTCCCTAGGTTTCCAGCATGTGCAAAATCTCTTCTGTATATCATGGATCAGTAAAATGATTAGAAATGTCAGAAGTATGCTAAAGCTTGTGGTGAATTCAAATTACTGCATCCATCATCCATTATCATCAAGGATCCCTGCCACTGAGGACATGCTTTTTTCTCACTGTTGCCATCAGGAAGAAGGTTCAGGAGCCTCAGGACTCACACCACCAGGTTCAGGAACCAAAGGAGATAACAGCACTCAACTTCACTAGCCCTATTACTAAAATGTTCCCACAACCTGTGGACTCACTTTCAAAGACTCTTCATCTCATGCTTTCAATATTTATTGTTTATTTATTTATTGTTATTTTTTTTGTATTTGCACAGTTGCTGCCTTTTGCACACTAATTATCTGCCTTATCGATATGGTCTTTCAGTTATTCTGTTATGGTCATGTACTTCACTGATGCTGTTCAATAAATCTGAATTCTGGTTGAGAGCAGATTCATTGATAATGTATAAATAACTTCAGAATCAGGTTTAATATCACCAGCATATAATGGGAAAATTGTTATTATGTACCAGCCGTACATTACCATACATAGTAATAAAACCTATAAGCTACAGGAAGAAGTACTTTATGTATAGTACTGTGCAAAAGTCTTAGGCTCATATAAAGAGCTAGGGTATCCAAAGCTTTTGTACAGTACTGTCTTTGTCAATGTGGAGCAGAGAGTGAGTTTGTAAATCTGGCAGGAGCATGTTGGGAATGGTGAGGGTGGAGTGCCACAGGAGGGGTGTGGGGCAGGTGGCAGAGAAGGAGTGCCAGATGTGAAAGTTGGTGGGAGTGCAGACACATCCAGCCCTGAGACAACAGGCAAGACCATTTGATTCCAAACAACTGGTTTATTGATCATTACAGAAAGTCTCTCTGGTGCTCCGTCCCCATCCCTTCCCCATTTACCAACCATGATTCCCTTTCCCTTCACTGTAGAAAATATAATGAAGGTGGTACACGAACTGAGTGCTCATGTCACTGGGAAATGTTGCAAGTCATGATGAAGTCCTGATGAACAGGCTCACCCCAAAATGTCGACAGTTTTACTCATTTCCATAGCTGCTAAGTTCCTCCAGCATTTTGTCTGTGTTCCTCTGGGTTCCTAGTGTCTGTAGATTTTCTCATATTTGTAATGTTTTTTTGTTTTACAAAAGGAAATATTTGGAGAAAAGTATGAGGGAGTCCTGTAAAGTTAGGAATGAGTTAGGCATAGCACACACAGAATGCGTGAGCTGGATTGAGCAGACTATGCGTGGCATCTAGCTAAAGCCCATGCCATGGACTGTCCTAATCATCTCCCGGTAGCTTTCATAATGAGAAGGCATTTCCCCAGTTGTTCCAAAACTCCCCGGTTATCCAGAGACTTACAGAAGCTGTTGAAAGAAACAGTTAAAAATGTAAAAATAATAAATTCCTCTAAAATGACTCCCAATTTGCATCAACAGATATCCACATCATCCAGTAAATTGAAGTAAGAAAACGTGTTACAGGAACGGAAGGACAAAGCGTACAAGATGCTGGAGGAGTTCAGCTAGAGGAGCCTGCTAATGCTGGAATCTGGAGGAACAAACAAACAAAACAAGAACTCTGATGAGATAGGCATTATCCTCTTTCCCATCTGGTTCTCGTCTTGTTTCCAACTGCCATTGAATCTCTACCCAAAGGGTTCCTATTCAGACCTTTTTTACCACTCCCGACTGGTCGCTTTTTGTATTGCTGCTTATCTCCTTCCATTCGTGTGAAGATTAGTGATAATCCTCACAATGCCCTTGCCTTCCCACTCTCCCCTCTCTCTATCTGTCTTTCTCTCTGCCTCACTCTCTCCCTTTTTTCCACCCTCTCATTCTGCCATCTCTGTACACCTCTCTCTGCCCCTTCCCCCCGCCTCCCCTCTCTCTGCCACATTTCCTACTGCATCCCCTCCCTCTCTCTCTCCCCTACTCTCTTCATTTTCTATTTACCTTCCTTTGTCTTCTAACGCCCCAAGCCCATGCTCCCATCCCCTACCCGGCACCACCTCCTTGCCATCCTACTACAACCCCCAATCCAACAACCACCCCCAAATCTTTTGTGTCCTCGCCATTTCCCTCTGTGTACCGCCCATCATGCCTCTCTACTCTCATCCCCTGATTGCAGGGTTTCGACCCAAAGCTCTTCCTAAAACATGGAAGCTGGATTGTCAGGCTCCTGTATCGCCTCCCTGATGGCAATAAATGAACTTTAGCTCAGACTAGATGGACTGTATGGAATGTTTTAGGCAGGATATTCCTTGGTTGCTTTTCATCTTTGCGTGTAGCTTATCATGGATCCCAGAGCATTTCATTGTTCTTCTGTGAATTGGGTGGCAGGGTAGACATGCGTCTCTCCCAAAGGAGTTGTAAGGCACTCCTTCTCTTTGCTAGCCTACTGGTCTCCCTTGGGCAAAGTGTTAATGTCACATGAAGCCATGGAGGTAGGTGGTGGATGGTTGTATGAGCAGCTGGTGCATATCACATGTCCTGGTTATGTGATCACTGACACCAGGCAGACAATCTTGAAGGATATTGATAACGGCTGGGGTCACCTGTCACTGCCCAGAAGATGGTAATGGCAAACCACTTCTGTAGAACAATTTGCCAAGAACAATCTTGGTCATGGAAAGACCATGATCACCCACATCATGCCACATGCACATAACAAATGAATGTGAATGCCAGCAAGAAAATGAATCTCAGGGTAGTAAATGTTCACATGTGTGTACTTTGATAATAAATTTATTTTGGACTTTGAACTTTGAATTTTACTAAAATCTTGCATCTTATATCACTTTGTGCTCTCCAATTTAACCTGAAAGAATTCCTGGCCACATGTTTCAAAACTGAAGATAATGCTGTTACTTTGTACATTGTAAGCTCACAAACAACAATGCAATAACAATCAGCTGATATTTATAGTGGTACGGATTGTGGATAAAGATCCTTTAAGAATGCAAGGATGAGACATAGGCCCTGTTTCTCTGAGGTGGAGTTCAATGACACTATAGGTGAAGTGTTTAAAGGGAGCATGAGAGGGGGAATTTCTTCTTTCAGACAGTGGTGAGAGTATGGAATGAGCTGCCAGGGCAAGGGATTGATCCAGGTTTTATTTCAAAATTTAAGAGAAGTTTGGATAGGTACTTGGCTGGGAGGAGTATGGAGAGTTATAGTTCGGATGCAGGTCAATCAGACCAGGCAGATTAAGAGTTCGGCATGGATTACTTGGGCCAAAGCGATCGTTCTGTGTTTTAGTATTCTATGTCAACTCCTCCATTTTTTGTTTTTCTAAACCATGCAATGGAAACTTCTGCAATCACCTGAGATCACTTGTTTTCATTACTACCATCAGTGAAGAGGTACAGGAGCCTGAAGACATACAATCAGCATTTTAGGAACATCTTCTTCCCCTCAACCATCAGATTTATGAATAATCCAGGAGTGGCTAAACCTATTTAATGTAAGAGCCACATACGATTAACTTCAGATGTTTGAGAGCTGCAAGACATGAACAAGATTTATATACACGTTTTTATTGTTACATACACATTTTGTCACAATAATTTTATATAAATGTTAAGAAATACATGTATGCAATAATATTTATTCATGCATATAGTTTTTTAAACTGTTAATTTGTATTAGTTTCAGTAATCATAATGTACATATATACCAAAGGTTTTCAAACTCTTGACTGATAATTGTTTTAACCTCTGTAGTGTGGTGTGAAACTGATGTTTGTGCTATTAGTCACTGAAGTTTTGTGTTATTTGGATCTAACACTGCAACAACTTCAGCTATATTCTTCTTAACAAATTCACCATCAGAATATGGGTGTTTAGCACGAGAAATATTCCATGATAAAACAAAACTAGCTTCAGTCGTTGTATCGGCTTCCTTACTAAACGTTGTCAACAGTGTCTCCTGGCTATTTAGAGATTATTTTCACACAGTTAATTTGTTTTTCCATAATTCGGATTTATGTGGATAATCAGCCAAAAAGTTTTTGTGATTTGTTTCATAGTGGTGTTTCAAATTACTGGCTTTGTAATGACTGAGTGACATATTGCAGATAAGACACAAAGGTTTACCTCCTTTAACAGTGAATGCAAAATCTTCCTCCCATTGTGGCTTAAAATATCTGTTTTTGTCTTCATATTTTCGTTTCTTACAACTTGATGACGCCATCTCCCTTCACAAAATTTTCACAGACACTTGTAAGCAAAACTTGTATCCGCATTGTACCAACTAGGTCTGCACAATTCAGTGTCCTGTGCTACACTGTGTTAATATACATGACGTGAGTGTGGTCGGGCCAAGACTCACTAACACTTTGAGCGCCAAATGACGTAGATCTTCATCTGCACTACTTTTGCCTTCAACGCCCAACGACGTAGACCTACGTCGTGTGTTTTGAAACTCACGCCTCTGTCTTCAAGCTGTCTTCAGCGCCATGTAGCGATTCTCACCAACTCTTGAGCGATGGAATTAAGTCTCAAGGGATTTCCTGCGGTTCTATTTATTGCCAAAATGCTTTCCCATTTATTTCTGTGCAATGGCAGCACCTGGTAAAAAGGTCTACCAACATATTTCCATGAGCCACACATCAAATGCCAAAAAGCTGCATGTGGCTCGTGAGCCGTGGTTTGGCCACACCTTGAATAATCTGTAAAACTTTCTCCCTATTCTGCTTTTGCACTATTTATTGTTTTTATTGTAACTTATAGTAATTTTAATATCTTGCTTTATAATGTTGCCGTAAAATAAATTTCATGACATATGTTAATGATGATAAACCTGATTCGAATTCTGAATCTTAGGTGGCAACCAAGGCTTCAGTTTAATGCCTCATTTATAAGACTGGAACTCTGACAGTGCAGAATCTCCATGTTGCTGTGGAAGCATTTTGTTCTGAAACATTAGGAATATGATTTGAACCCAGGACTTTTTGACTAAAAGGCAAAAAAATGTTTTAGCATTATTGTCTTTATTTGTCACATGAACATTGAAACCTAGAGCGTAATGTGTCATTTGCATCATTGATCAACACAGTATAAGGACATGCTGTGCGCGGCCCACAGTGCCATGCATCCAGCATGAACATAGCAAGCCCACAACTTAATAACCCTAACCCATATGTCTTTGGACTGTGGAGGCAAATGGAGCAACAAAGGAAACACACCAGGTCATGAAGAGAGCATACACATTCCTTACAGGCAGCAGTGGGGATTGAACCTCTATCGCTAGCAGTGTAGCTGCCACTATTATTGAAATATAGGAGAATGAGAGGTGTACTTGTAAAGCCGTATAACATCTTGAGGGATGTAGATAAAGTAAATGTGCACAGTCTTTTTTCCAGTGTTGGGGAACCAAGAATTAGAGGGCAGATGCTTAAGGTGATAGAGGAGAGTTATAATTAGATACTGAGGTAAAGAAAATCTTTTTACTCAGAGAATGGGCAGTGTATGGAATGAACTGCCAGAGGAAGTGGTTGAGGTAGATGCATGAACAACATTTAAAAGGCACTTGGACATGTTCATGGATAGAAAAGATTTAGAGGAATATGGACCAAACATGGTGAAATGGGTCTCTCTTAGATGGGAGTCTTTGTTGGCATGGACCATTTGAGCTAAAGAGTCTGTTTCTATGATGTATCAGTCTATAACTCTATGGTTTATTTCAAAATATTTCAAGGGTGTTCTATCATTATATTAGCTTAGTACTACACAGAGTTTAAATGCTGCATTATCTCCTATAAAGAAGATAATCATGGGGCAGCATGGTGGTGTAACAGTTAGCATTAAGCTATTTTAGCTCGGGTTATCAGATTTTGGAGTTTAATCCCAGAGTCCTCTGTAAGGAGTCTCTGTATGTCCTCCCTATGGAATGCTTAGGCTTTCTCTGGGGTCCTTCGGTTTCATCCTACAGTCCAAAGATAATGGTTACTAGGTTTAATTGGCCATTCTAACTTGTCCTGTGATTAGGCTAGGGTTAAATCGGTGGGTTGCTGGGCAGCACATGGCCAGAAGTGCCAAAAGTGCCTATTCTGTGCTGTATCTCTAAATAAATTGATAGATATATAGATATAGATAGATAAATAAGTGAATTAATAAATTGATAAATAAATAAATAACCGAATAGTTGTGTGGAGTCGAACGAGTTAGCTGTAATGACGTGTTTTTGGACTGCATACATTTTGCAATTTTATAGAAAGAAATAAAAGAAAAAGTATTGAAGATACACACTCTGTTTACCATCAGAAATATTAAAGAGAAAAGTTAGGTTAATGATACAGATACAAATCCTTCATCTATCTGGTTCTGGACCAAGTCTCTTAAGTAGGTTAGTTCATTAAAGTCTTGTCTGCAGATTCAGTGCCGTGTGATGCTAAAAATATCCCCTGAGGATAGGGGATCAGCTCTGTGAAACAAATCAAATTGATACTGTACAGGCATATCAGCGGGTATTGGAGAATTGAGTGTTATTTGCTGGAAGAGGAGCAGTCATTCTGCTTCAGCACTTTATCTCATGGACAGCTCCTGAAAGGCAATGAGATTTGTAAGAAAGGTAAAGCAGACCAAAAGCAACACATTCCCATAGAAAAGCTGAAGTAGGTTATGACACCTGGCTTACTAACAAGACAAATAATACACTGTTGTTTAACCTGCCCATATATATATATATATATATACATGTAGTAATTGGCTTGAACCTAATAATCTGATCATGTGTCAATAATCACACTCAACAATTTAGGAACAACTTCTTCCCCTTCACCATCAGATTTTAGAATAGACAATGAATATATGAACACTACTTCACTAATAATTCACTAATAACTCCACTAATAATTGCACTCACCCATTTATTTTACTTTTTTCCTTCAGATTTTTGTACTTAATTAAAAAGTTCAAATAATATTATTCATTTTTAATGTGAGATTGTATCCACTTCATTCTTGGACTCTATGGTAGTGTGGCAGTTAGCGTAATGCTATTACAGGTCGGGGTGTCAGAGTTCAAAGCTCAGTTCCAGTGTCCTCTATTAGCAAGTTTCTATCTTCCTTTCCGTGTGCACATGGGTTTCATCTGGGTGCTCTGGTTTCCTTCCAAGTGAAAAGAAATATCTCTGAATAAAAAGACTTAAAATAGTATTATTAACTTTTTAATAAAAGTTCATATCCACATCTTTTATGGGCACCAGGGTAATGTAGAATTCAGTGAAACACTTCAATTCAGGGTAGCGTTAGATTTGGCTCCCCCTTTTTAAAAAAACTATTTCATTGAAGATTTGTAAGGATTATCACTGCTAGAGAAGGATTTCCCATAAGGAGTAGATAAAAAGTGGGCATTCTGTGATAAGTTGTGTGATTTCAAACCATTAAATTAATTCAAAGAAAAACCCAGGTGTCTGGGAATGTAGGTTTAATTTCATCTTTAAATGAGATGTGCATGTATCATGTGGTAGTGTGATAATGTATACAATTAACATATTTTTAGATATAACCCATATTAATTGTTTAAATGAACAAGAATACTTAATCATACAATATACTTACAAGATTATTCAAATATCGTTGAAATATTAAATACACAACCTTCTACGTACTGGAATTCATAAAATGAGAGATAGTCTTATTGAAACAAATAAGACTATTAAGGGCCTAGACATTCACAGGAATAATCACAGGATTGAAAGGCTTAATGTATAAGGAGATTTTCGTGTCTCTGAGCAAAAATTCTCTGGGATTTAGAAGGCTGAGGGGGATATAATTGAAACCAACTGGATGAATGACAGAAAAATGGAGGTCTATGTGGGAGGGGTTCTTAGTGCTTGTATTGTGTTGTAATGTTTTATGTTCTAAGCCTGAATAGAGTGTATGTGGATAGTATGCTTTAACTAGTAGGTGAGACTAGTATCTGAGGGAACAGCCTCCAAGTTAAGGGATGTCCCTTTAAAACTGAGAGGAGGAGTGATTGCTTCAGCCAGAGGGTGGTAAATCTGTGGAATTCATTGTCACAGAGGGCTGTTATTGTATTTTAGACAGATGTTGATGGCTTTCTGATTGGTTGAGGATAATAGGCAAGAAGGGAAAAGAATGAGTTTGAAAAATAAATCAACTATGATTAAATGACAGAACTGACACAATGTGCTGAATAATCTAATCCTGCTCCTGTTTCTTATGATCTTACGAGGATATTATCTTCTGGCCAGAGTAGATGCAGAGAGAATCTTTCATCACCTGAGAGGGATCAGAGAGCCTGGTCTCAAGGTATGAAGGTAGCCAATTAAGACTCAGGTGCAGAAGAATTCCTCCTCTCAGAAATCTGCAGGCCTTTGGAACACCTTGCCACAGCAAGTTGTGGAAATAGATTCCCTGGATGCATTAAAGACTCAGAGAAATAAATTTTAAATCAACAATTATAAGGAAAATTGATTCATAGATTCATAAAATTATATATCATGAAATAGACCTTTCAGCTCAAGATGCTTAACTGGGCATATCCAATTTACCTGCATTTGGCTCATTTCCTTTGCTAACCTCCCATTTACAGTACTGTATAGAAATCATAGGCGCTCTAGATTTTTTATACAGTTTTAGATGTGGTGCGCCACAGTCTTTCGTTCCGTGCCTTGTATGGCATGAAAATGTCTGACGCTGGCCTCTCAGGCCTGAGTCAACGTCATCATCATTTAGATGATATAACATCCACAGGGCCCTGATCTTAACATTATCAAGGCTGTCTAGGATTATCTGAAGAGACAGAAGCTAGAAAGACAGCCAAAGTCTGCAGAACTGTGGGAAATTCTTCAAGATGCTTGGAACAACATATCAGCCGGTTTTCTTATAAAACTGCATGACAAGTGTACCTAAGAGAATTAATGCAGTTTTAAAGGCAAAGTGTGGTCACACCAAATATTGATTTGATTTAGTTTTTTTATTGTTTACTGCTCTTTATAGTAATCTTTTTATATTTAGAAACTTTTCCTTTCATTATTTTGAAAGCATTTTTGTCTTAATGTTTTTTTTGCATGTGCTTAAGTACTGTACCTGTTCAGATGTCTTTTGATTGTGATAATTCTATCTGCCTGTTTCAACTCCTCTGCTAGCCTGTTCTAGCAACACGCTACTCTTTGTGTGGTAAATCTTATCCCTCTGATCCCATTAATATATTTGTTTTCTCACCTTAAATCTCTATGCTCCCTAGTTTCTGAACCCCTAAATCAAGAAAAAGACAGTAATTATTCACTTGGAGTATGCCCCTCACAATTTTATTAACTTCTGTAACTTCTCTCCAGATTCAGGTTTATTTATCACCTACATCAAAATATACAGTGAAATGTGTTGTTGATATCAATGATCAGCACACACAAGTATGTATTGGGGGCAGCCCACAAGTATCGTAATACATTCCTGTGCCAATATAGCATGCCCACAATGTTCAGGAAAAACCGTCCCAACCTCTCCAATCTCTCCTTGTAACTCCAATCCTCCAGTCAAGGCAGCATCCTTATTTTGTGTATCTTCTCTACCTTACCCTCATTATCCCATCACATTGCAACCAGAACTGCACACAACAATCCATTTGAGCTGGACTGATAATTTGTATTTCTGTAAGATGGTATAGATTTGTGTAATGTTGGATCAGTCATGACTCCATTAAAGGTGGGACAGTCATAAGGGGCTGAATAGTCTATTTTACTCCTGCTTGTTCATTTTATAGCTTAAACTAACTTAACTTGTTAAGTTAATTACAAGATCTTTATTACAAGATCGACTCTTGTAATAAAAGAATTATATTATAATAAAGCATGGAGTGAATTGGACTTTTCCAAAGAAGAATGAGGGGGAATCTCATTGAAACCTATTGAATATTGAAAGGCTTTAATAGAGTGGATGTTTCCTGTAGAAGGGGAGTCTTGGGCCAGAGATTGCAGCCTCAGAATTAAAGGACATCTCTTTAGAATAGAGATAAAAAGGGTAATTCAAAAGGTGGTGACTCTGTGGAATTCATTGCCACAGATGGCTGTGTAGGCCAAGTCATTGGGTGTATTTAAAGTGGATGTTAATAGGTTCTTAAATAGTAAGGATGTCAAGGGTTAAGGAGAGAAGACTGGAGAATAGGATTGAGTGGGATAAGAAATCAGCCATGTTTGAATGACAGAACAGACTTGATGAGCAAATGGCCTAATTCTCTTCCTATATGTTACGATCTTATGATAATGAGCTGACATTTAAATTTCTGGCAGCTGCTGGCAACCAGTGGAGTTCCACAGGGGTCAATGTTGGGACCTCTGCTTTTCACGATGTATGTCAATGATTTGGACTATGCGATTAATGGATTTGTGGCTAAATTTGCCGATGATACAAATACAAGTGGAGGAGTGGGTAATGTTGACGAAACAGTGAGCCTGCAGAGAGACTCAGATAGTTTAGGGGAATGGCAAAGAAGTAGCAAATGAAAAACAATGTTGTAAAATGTATGGTCATGTACTTTGCTGGAAGAAATAAATGGGCAGACTATTATTGAGATGGGGAGAGAATTCAAAATGCAGAGAGGCAAAGGGACATGGGAGTTCTTGTGCAAGATACCCTAAAAGGTTAACCTCCAGGTTGAGTCATTGGTGCAGAAGGCGAAAGCAATGTTGGCATTCATTTCTAGAGGTATAGAATATCAGATTAGGGATGTGATGTTGAGACTCTATAAGGCAGTCCTGAGACCACACTTGGAGTACTGTGTGCAGTTTTGGGCTCTTTATTTTAGAATGGATATACTGACATTGGAGAGGGTTCAGAGAAGATTCATGAGAATGATTCCAGGAATGAAAGGGTTACCATATGAGGAACATCTGGAAGCTCTTGGGCTGTATTCCCTGGAGTTCAAGAGAATTAGGGAGGATCTCATTGAAACATTCTGAATGTTAAAAAGCCGGAACAGATTAGATATGGCAAAGTTATTTCCATGGTGGGAGTCTAGGACAAGAGGGCACAACTTCAAGATTGAAGGATGTCCATTTAGAACAGATACAGAGAAATTACTTTAGTCAGAGGGATGGTAAATCTGTGGAATTTGCTGCTACGAGCGGCTATGGAGGCCAAGTGATTGGGTGTATTTAAGGCAGAGATAGATATGTTCTTATTTAGCTAGGGTATCAAAAGGTATGGGATAAAGGCAGGGGAGTGTGGATGACAGGAAGAATTGGATCAGCCCATGATGAATGGCGGAGCAGACTCAATGGGCAGAATGGCCTACTTGTGCTCCTATATCTTATGGTCTTATGAAGATGAAGAATAATTTCTTCCTTCAGGAGCTTGTGCATCTTTGGGACTCTCTCTAATTCTATGGAATTGGAGAAAGGCAGAGAAAGAGAGATGGAATCTTTATACGCTGAAATAAGGTATTTGAAAAAGTCTGCCACAATAAACCAGCACCCATAGTCAAGGACCCCAGCATCCATGCTCTCTTCTTGCTACTATCATCAAGCAGAAGGTACAGGAGCCTTAAATCCCACAGCAGGCAGATCCAGGGAACATATTACCTCTCAACCATCAGGCTCCTAAACTAGAGTGGATACCATCATTCACCACAACACTGAACCGATTCCACAAACTACAGATTCACTCTAAAGGAGTCAACAACTCGGTATTACTTACTTACTTTTTTTTATTATTTGCATGATTTGTCTTCTTTTGCATATTGGTTGCTTGTTAGTCTTTTGTTATTTATAGGTTTTCATAAATTATGTTGTACTTCTTTATGTTCTTGTAAGTGTCTGTAAGAAAACCTTGGGGCAACACAATAGCATAACAGAGTGCCACAGGTTCAATTCCTGTCGCTGTCTGATAGAAGTTTGTATGTTCTCCCTGTAACCATGTGGGTTTCCTCTGGACGCTCCAGTTTCCTTCCACATCCCAAAGATGTACGGGTTGGTAGATTAATTGGTCACATGGGTGTAATTGGGTGACGTGGGCTTGTCGGTCCAAAAAGGCCTGTTATCTTGCTGTATCTCTAAATAAATTTATATAAAAAAATAAAATAAATCTCAGGGTAGTATATGGTGGCATAGAAGTACTTCACTTTTAACACTTTGGATATCAAGGATTACAGGGATCTGGAAGGAAAGCAGAATTGAAGCCAAGATACAGGACTTTGTGATATGGTGCAACTCAAACTACCTGCCTCTCAATATCACCAAGACCAAGGAGATGGTGGTGGACTTTAGGAGATCTAGGCCTCATATGGAGCCAGTGATCATTAATGGAGAATGTGTGGAGCAGGTTAAGACCTACAAGTATCTGGGAGTACAGTTAGACGAGAAGCTAGACTGGACTGCCAACACAGATGCCTCGACTGTACTTCCTTAGAAGGTTGGCGTCATTCAATGTTTGTAGTGAGATGCTGAAGATGTTCTATAGGTCAGTTGTGGAGAGCGCCCTCTTCTTTGTGGTGGCGTGTTGGGGAGGCAGCATTAAGAAGAGGGACGCCTCACGTCTTAATAAGCTGGTAAGGAAGGCGGGCTCTGTCGTGGGCAAAGTACTGGAGAGTATAACATCGGTAGCAGAGCGAAGGGCGCTGAGTAGGCTACGGTCAATTATGGAAAACCCTGAACATCCTCTACATAGCACCATCCAGAGACAGAGAAGCAGTTTCAGCGACAGGTTGCTATCGATGCAATGCTCCTCAGACAGGATGAAGAGATCAATACTCCCCAATGCCATTCGGCTTTACAATTCAACCGCCAGGAGTAAGATATGTTAAAGTGCCGGGGTTAGGACTCAATGTATTTAAGTAAACTACTTAAGAACTTTTTAAAAGCTATTATTAATGCTTTTTGAGAGGGTGATTTTAGATGCATATCATATTTTTACTGAGTTAAGTATTGTATGTAATTAGTTTTGCTACAATAAGTGTATGGAACATTGGAAAAAATGTTGAATTTCCCCATGGGGATGAATAAAGTATCTATCTATCTATCTATCTAAGATCGGTTCAGCCGTTTTAAAGTGGACCAAACTCAAGATGCCATGTGATCTTCTCATACACTAATTTCTGCAGTTTCTTCATGGCTTTATTGTCTACACTCTGTACCCCAATAGTACCTACAAAATATTCTTGCCCCAATAACATTTGTGCAACATTGGTCCTACTAGATTTCAGCAGAGAGACATATGAATTTGTTGCCACAGTAACACCTCATTGAATTTCACAGACATTCACTCAATTACATTGCAGTGTGGTTACTGCTGTTACATTGGGGAAAGATGATGTCGAGTAGCTTACAGCAAAATCCAACAGGCAGAAATAAATCGAATAGCCCAATAAACTGCCGTTTCTTTTCCTGTGGTGTTAACTGAAGGACAAGAATTGGTGAGGATACTGATTCCTTTTCCAATAATGACAGCATTAAACTTGCAATAATAAAGATCTTTTCTTTCAAGATACCAAGTCATTGCAAAGGACATTAAAGGAAATGGTCCACTCTCTTTCATTGTGATCTATCTTTTATTGTAAAACAAAACAAGCAGCAAAATAAAAGGTGAAGAATTAAATAAATTAAATCAATGCAGATTGATAAATCAATTAGATTATCTATTCGTTAGTGTTGTTGCTTGGGGTGGTTTTCTATTGACCACACTATCAAATATTACTACAGAATATTGTTATCATTTGATACCTTTAGTATTTATGTCATGAAATATATTGTAAGAAATGTACAGGATGACCACGTGTGATGTCTCAACTCTGTGATGCTGTTAATTCTGGAGATGAGTGGGTTAGCCTGTGAGGAGAGTTGAAGATCAAGTTTAATTGTCATTCAATCATAAACATGAATAGAGCCAAACAAAACAGTGTTCCTCAGGGACCAAGGCGCAAAACACAGTATCAACGGTTACATACAATGCACAGCACATTCATTACGTGCCCTCCCATATGACATATTGTAGGTGATCACGTTCTTGATCGCGATTATTCTTGGCAATTTTTTCTGCAGAAGTGGTTTGCCATTGCCTTCATTTGGGGAGTGTCTCTACAAGATGGGTGACCCTAGCCATAAAACATAGGAATAGAATTCAGCCCATCAAGTCTGCTCTACCATTCCATCACGGCTGATCCCAGATCCCACTCAACCCCACAGACCTGCCTTCTCGCCGTCGCCTTTGATGGCATGACCACTCAGAAAACTAACTTTTTTTGGTTTAAATATACCCTCTGTGTTGGCCTCCACAGCTGTCTGTGGCAGAGCATTCCACGGACTCACTACACTCTGGCTGAAAAAATTCCTGCTTACCTCTGTACTAAAGTGTGACCCCTCAACTTTGGAGCTGTGCCCTCTGAATCTGCACACTCCCACCACAGGAAACATTCTCTCTACATCCAGCTGATATTATCCTTTCAACATTTGGTAGGTTTCAATGAGATCACCCCATATTCATCTAAATTCCAGTGAGTATAGGCTCAAAGCTGCCAAACACGCCACATATGTTAACCATTTCATTGACAGAATCATCCTCGTGAACCTCCTCTGAACTCTCTCCAATGACAACACACCCTTTCTGAGATATGGGGCCCCTGAACTGTTGACAATACGCCAAGTGCAGCCTGACTAGTGTCTTATGAAGCCTCAGCATTATCTCCTTGTTTTTATTTTTTATTCCCCTCGAAACCACACCACACACCCCAACCACACCCTGTTTGACCCTCTGCTGTCCAGCAAAAGGTTCAGGACACTAAAAGCCAGAACAAATAGAGTGAGGAACAGCTTCTACCCCAGAGCTGTGGCCTCCATCACACCACTCCCACAGAACAATGACTGAAACTGTGAGCACACACATGCACACACAAGGACTCAAATACTTGCACAAATGGCACTTGGTGCAGTACTGTGATATTCTGGTGATGCTGCAACTTATTTTCTGCTACTTATCTATTTAATACTGTTTTTCTATAACTGTCTTGTTTTTATCTACTGCTTTATTTGATTGCCTGAGAGGAAGCCAAACAGAGTTTCATTGCATCTATGTATAATGACAATAAAGGTCATTCATCATCATCATTCATGATTGCCAACATTGCATTTGCCTTCTTTACCACAGACTCAACTTCTAAATTAATATTCTGGGAGTTTTGCACAAGGACTCCTAAATCCCTCTGCACCTCTGATGTTTGAATTATTTACCCATTTAGATAACACTCTGTGTTTCTGTTCCTTTTACCAAAATGTGTTTCGCAACACTATATTCCACCTGCCACTTTTTTGCCCATTATTCCAATTTGTCTAAGTCCTTCTGCAATCGCATTGCTTCCTTAGCAGTACCTGCTCCTCCACTTATGTTCATATCATCTGCAAACTTGCCACAAAGCCATCAATTCCATCATCTTAATCATTGACAAACAATATGAAAAGCAACGGTCCCAATACTGACCCTTGAGGAGCACCACTAGTCACTGGCAGCCAACCAGCAAAGGCCCTTTTTTTCCTCACTCGCTGCCTCCTGCCTGTCAGGCATTCAGCTATCTATGCCAGTATCTTTCCTGCAATGCCATGGGGTTTTATCTTGTTAAGCAGACTCATGTGAGGTATCTGATCAAATGCTTTCTGAAAATCCAAGTAAATGCTGTCCACTGCCTCTCCTTTTTCCACCCTGCTTTTACTTCCTCAAAGAACTGTAACTGACATGTCAGGCAAGATTTCCCTTCATGCTGACTTTGACTTATTTTATCATGAGTCACCAAGTACCTTGAAACCTCATCCTTAATAATAGACTCCAATACTTCCCCAATCATTGAGGTTAAGCTATCTGGGCTATAATTTCCTTTCTTTTGTCTTCCTCCCTTCTTAAATAATGGAGTGACATTTTCAATCTTCCAGTCCTCCGGAACCAGGCCAGAATCAAGTGATTCTTGAAAGATCATAACCAATGCATCTGCTATCTCTTCAGCAAGCTCATTCAGAAATCTGGAATGTAGTCCATCTGGCCCAGGTGACATATCCACCTTAATACCTTTCAGTTTGCCTAACACTTCTTCCTGATCAGGAGGCTAAGAAGGTGCTAAACCTTGCCTAAGGAAGATCTGCAGGCTAGCAGAAAGAAGAAGTGCCTTACACCTCCTTTAGTAGAGACATATATCCACTCCACCATCAAAACAGCACCAATAGCACATAAAATTATGATAGTAGAAAAACATGCAGTTATAAATAATAGTAATAATAATAGTAATAAAATAATATAGCCCAAGTCCCTGAGTGTCTAGCCCTGTAGATTGATGGTGCATGGTATGTTGTTCTGAAGCCATGTTTCTGCAAGAACAATTACGCAGCAGTCCTCATCTCCTGCCAGTGAAACTGTAGACAAATACAATCCAGCTTGTCTTTCACCAAGTGAACACTGGGGAGGGGGGAATCACTGAAAGGAAGGGCCAGCCCCCAAGACAGTACTGAATCCAGCTGCTCACAATCAGCTCCAGTCTCCTTCCCTGGCAGCTGGATCAGGCAGTGTAAGGGCACTGTCTGTGCCACAACCAACACCATGTAGCTCCCTGCCATCGTTTTTTCCAAAGAACCAGTGAATCAAAGCCGCAATATTCTACGTTACCAATGTCCAACAGTGTCTTGTGACCACAATAAAAACATCCAAGACAATAATTCCTGCTGTTTGCTGGATCATGCACCACCTCCATGCACCAGCTCTAATGCCTTCTTCTCTGGCTGGCTGTCGCAGGGTGGAACACGCTGCGCAACAAGTCTAGATCCAGCACCAGCGAGCAACTCGCTAGTCGGGAAGATCTGCCGTACTTGGTGTTAGTAATATCGAGCAATGCTCGCAGTCATGCAAAAGGCAAATAGGATGAGCAATTGCACCTTTGATTGCACTCAGAGAAGCTGCTACGTTTGAGTATGCCACCACCTTACTGGATGTGATCGACTGAAATGAGGGATTGAGTTGCTTGGGGCTATACTCACTGAAATTCAAAAGAGTATGAGGAAATCTTAGAAACACATAACATTATGAAAGGGATAGATAAGATATCCACTGAGGCCAGGGGAGAAAAAAACCAGAGGCCATGGGTTAAGGGTGATGGGGGAAAAGTTTAAAGTGAACATTGGGGGGGGGGGGGGCTTCTTCACGCAGAGAGTGGTGGGAGTGTGGAATGAGCTGCCAGATGAAGTGGTGAATGCAGGCTCACTTTTGACATTTAAGAAAAACTTGGACAGGTACATGGATGAGAGGTGTATGGAGGGATATGGCCCAGCTGCAGGTCAGTGGGACAAGGCAGAAAAATGGCTCGGCACAGCCAAGAAGGGCCAAAAGGCCTGTTTCTGTGCTGTAATGTTCTATGGTTCTATAGAGGCAGGAAAGTTGCTTCCACTCATGTGTGACACTAGAGCTAGTGGACATAGCTTCAAAATCAGGGAGTAGATTCACAACTTAGGTGAGGATAAACAATATTTTGCAAAGAATAGTGAATCTGGAATTCTCCACCCAGGGAATTGTTAGAGGCTACCTCTTTAAGTATATTTAAGACACTTAGATAGATATTTGCATAGCAGGAAAAGGCAGATAGGTGGAGCTGAACCCACCATGATCTTACTGAATGGCCGAGCAGGCTAACTGATTAGAGGATCGTCTATCTGTATGAGTGTGTGAGTGTGTTGATGGGAGGGAGGAAAGAGGCTTGATTGGCTGCTATCATTTTGTTACTATTGATCACTTGTTGCTTGTGTTTATCTGCTGAACATTGTGGGCATGTTCCATTGGAACCAGAATGTGTGGAGGCACTTGCGGGCAGCTGCCAGCACTGCCTTAGGACATGTTGGGTGCTAATGCAAACAACACATTTTATTGTGCGATTCAATGATCTTTCGTTCATTATGTGCTGTGTCGTATGATCTGCGTGATCATGGTCTTTCCATGACCATGATTGCACATGGCAAATTTCTCTACTGAAGTGGTTTGCCATTGCCTTCTTCTGGGTAATGTTTTTAAAAAGATGGGCGACCCCAGCCATCATGAATACCCTTTAGAGATTGTTTGCCTGGTGTCAGTGGTTGCATAACCAGGATTTGTGATGTGCACCAGCTGCTCATACGGCCATCCACCACCTGCTCCCGTGGCTTCATGTCATCCTGATTGGGGAGAGGGGGTGGGTGGCTAAGCAGGTGATACACTGGTCCCAAGGATGACCTGCAGGCTAGGGGAGGGAAGGGAAACTTCACACCTGCTTTTGTAGAGAGGTATCTCTGCCCCTCCACCCTAATGTTTCAAAGTACACATGATACAGAAATGAGACTGAAACAGAATCAAACCTTTGACTCCTCATGACAAACCTCTGCTCTCTGATCTTAAGGCAACTGTGTTATGACTATATTCTGTGGAATGTCCTCTGCCCCCTAAGTAGATGATCAAGATTCCATAGTTAGCAAGGACATTCTTCCTGTTGGCTGGTCAATGTTTTCCATTCATATCAATGATTAAATCAGTTTCTCTCTTTGTTGTTAAATTGCCCTCTGTGGAAGTCATGAAGTTTGTCTGCTGTGCTGTCTACATTGGAACAATGACTACAATTCATATGAAGTGAAGTGTCAATCACAATTAGACTTGGGGCATCATGGTAGCATAGTGATTAGTGTGACCATATTAGAGTTTGGGGCATCGGAATTTGGATTTCAGTTCCAATACTGTCTGTAAGACATTTGTATGTTCTCCCCTTGATCATGTCGGTTTCTTCTGGGTGACCCGGTTTCCTCCCACATTCCAGAGACATACCAAACATAGGAAAATCTGCAGATGCTGGAAACACACAAAATGCTAGAGGAATTCAGCAGATCAGATAGTATCTATGGAAATTTTTTGATGTTTCAGGCCATGACCCTTCTTCAGGTAACAAAGACATACTAGTTAGTAGGTTAACTGGTCATTGTTAATTGAGCACTGAGCTGCAGCCAAGACTGTGACCTGCTCTGGGCTTCATGTCTGTGGACTCACTTTTGTTCTGAATGCTGTTTGCTTTCTTTTATTGTTTGCAGGATTGCATTTGTCATCTCTGCTCATTGGGTGTTTGACAGTCCTCTTTTTTTAATTTTTTTTTCCATTTCTTTGTTTTGTGGCTGCCTGAAAGGAAGCGAATCTTGAAGTTGTATAATGTATAGATACATCGATAATAAATGTAATTTGAACTTTGAAATTTGTCCTGTGATTAGGCTAGGGTTAAATAGGTGGGTTGCTAGGTGGTGTGACCCGTTGGGCCGGAAATGCCAGATTTGTAGTGTATCTTTAAATAAATAAAAGAAAATAAACAAGTACTTTTTATTTATAAAATGTTTTGGGATATCTTGAAATCATGGCAAGCACAATTATAAATGTGTGTCTTTTTCAAATCTATTGAACAAAAACATAGATCAAATTCAATCACAAACAGTAGAATACAGTAATATGGCATTTTAGTAAAACGAGGCATGAGTTATTAAGGATTTAATTGCTCTCTGCAATATTACTATTGAAACATTAATGTGTGTGCTATTTAAGCAGACAAAACAATTTTATATAAACTAATTAACATATGCCATGCTACTATTACAGTGTGCAATTTGAACCTCAAAGTATTTGTTAAAGCTTTAAACCATTTAAGGCTGTTATCATTAATTCACAGTCAAATTCAGCTACATGTCCATAAAAAATATATAATTTTCTTCCTTGTTCATTGAACTTCCTTGTCAGAATGTGCCAAAGGCTCTATCACTGGAAGCTGAGCTAATTACAGGAAATATTACGCTTTATTTTATTATTTGCCTGGCTTCATTTATTTTTTCAAAGGTCAAGTCTCACCATGATTGGCATTAAACTCTCTGCACATTGTGCAGAGAAGCTTCGCTGACAGCAGGCAAGTCACAGTATGCAGGGGCTGGAACGAGCCAGGGCTTTATATAAATATATATATATTTTGCCCATGGATTAGTGACTGGAATTGATCAAAACTATTCTGTGATTATTTTTTCTTGTTTTAAGGGAGGCGCTGGTCCCAGAAGGCAGCTGCTTTTCTAAAGGGGGAAAAGAATAGAATAGGACTGAAGAACAGAAAATACATCGACATACAGACACACACACAAACCTCTAAGATGAAGGCTCACTACAATTAAAAATAAATAAGTGGTGGAATTCAGATGAACAAGCTATTAATAAAGTAATTATGTAAAAGTAGTTTACATATTCAAAGACATAATCAGGATCAGGTTTATTGTCACTGACATATGTTGTGAAACTTGCTTTGCAGCAGCTGTATTAAAAAATACAAGTTATAATGGGAAATATAAAAGGAATAAATATGTAGTGCAAAAACTGATTGGTTGGTGGTCCATTTAGAAATCTGATGATGGAGGGGAGGAAACAGTTTCTAAAAATGTTGAGTAAGTGTTTTCAGGCTCCTGTCCCTCCTCCTTGATGGTATTAAAGAGAAGAGGGCATGTCCTTGATGGTGAGGGTCCTTAATGAGGGATGCTACCTTCTTGAGGTATTCCCTCAATTCAATACGCAGTTTAGAAATATTATTTCCAATAGGTTTATTTGCAAAGCAAAATAACCTATCTTTTTTTCAGCTAGCTACAGTATATCTTCATAGGATTATCTGCTTTCATTTTTGCATCAGATGCAGAAGTAGACTGGAAGCAAGGTTACACCACCTCTGCACTTCACACTCAAGGGATCAATTTGTAGATGGTCTGTGCTTGGTATCTAAATTGCACCTTGCCTTAAAAATTAAAAGACGCCAGGAAGCAAGGCAAACAAATGGAAGAGAAAGAGAGCAAGGAGAAAAAAAACGTTAAAAAAGACACATGACATGAGCAAACAAGCAAACATAAGGCAGGCAAGAGGATTTGTCTTGTGATCACCAAAACCTAATCAGGATTACGCAAGGGAAAACTGATTAGGCACAGCTCTGTGCTGAGTAGGAGGCTTAAGGACAAGACAAAAGGGAACAATCAGCTCCACTGTGTGTTTTCATTCCCTAATGAAGGCATTCCAACAAATTAATTGGGAAATAATAATACAGTGTGTGGATTCTAACTTTTGGGTAACTGTGTTAGTTGATAA
This sequence comes from Hemitrygon akajei, assembly GCF_048418815.1. Lineage (NCBI taxonomy): Eukaryota > Metazoa > Chordata > Chondrichthyes > Myliobatiformes > Dasyatidae > Hemitrygon > Hemitrygon akajei. Next base: position 33,327,944 of record NC_133138.1, on the reverse strand, counting down.
ACTTTCTGCAGTAAAAGTCAGGCACGATATATATCAGAATCAGAATCAGGTTTATTATCACTGTCATGTGACGCGAAATTTGCTAACTTGGCAGCAGCAGTAGTTCAATCCAATATGTAATCTAGCAGAGAGAGTAATAGTAATACATAAAATAAAACATAATAATAAATAAACAAGTAAATCAATTATGTATATTGAACAGATTTTTTAAAATGTGCAAAAACAGAAATACTGTATAATAAAAAGTGAGGTAATGTCCAAAGCTTCAATGTCCATTTAAGAATTGGATGGTAGAGGGGAAGAAACTGTTCCTGAATCACAGAGTGTGTGCCTTCAGGCTTCTATATCTCCTACCTGATAGTAACAGTGAGGAAAGGGCATGGCTTGGGTGCTGGAGGTCCTTAATAATGGACACTGCCTTTCTGAGACACCACTCCCTAAAGAAGTCCTGGGTACTATGTAGGCTAGTGTCCAAGATGGAGCTGACTAGATTTACACCCTTCTGTTGCTTCTTTTGGTCCTGTGCAGTAGCCCCTCCATACCAGACAGTGATGCAGCCTGTCAGAATGCTCTCCATGGTACAACTAAAGAATTTTTTGAGTGTATTTGTTGACATGCCAAATCTCTTCAAACTCCTAATAAAGTATAGCCTCTGTCTTGCCTTCTTTATAACTCCATCGATATGTTGGGACTATGTTAGATCCTCAGAGATCTTGACAGCCATGAACCTGAAGCTGCTCACTCTCTCCACTTCTGACCCCTCTATGAGGATTGGTATATGCTCCTTCGTCTTACCCTTCCTGAAGTCCGCAATCAGCTCTTTCATCTTTCTGACATTGTAGCGATAGGCAAATTACAATAGGTTCAGGTCCTTACTGAGGCAGGAGTTCAGTCTAGTCATAATCGCCCTCTCAAAGCATTTCATCACTGTTGATGTGAGTGCTACCAGGCTATTGTCATTAAGGCAGCTCATATTATTCTTCTTTGGCACTGGTACTATTGTTGCCTTTTTGAAGCAAGTGGGAACTTCTGCCCATAGCTGTGAGAGGTTGAAAATGTCCTTGAATACTCCCATTAGTTGGTCGGCATGGATTTTCAGAGCCTTCCCAGGTACACCATTGGGACCTTCTGCCTTGCGAGGGTTCACTCTCTTTAAAGACAGTCTAACATCGGCCTGTGAGACGAAGATCACAGGGTCATCAGGTGCAGCAGGGATCTTCACATTGTAGTTGTGTTCTCCCTTTCAACATACAGGGCATAGAAGGTGTTGAGCTCATCTGGTAGTGAAGCATCACTGCCATTCATGCTGTTGGGTTTCGCATCCGCGCCACTCCCACTCCTAGCTCTGCCTCCTGCCCCACACCCCTCCAATGATGCCCCACCCTCACCATTCCCAACACCCTTTGCTTCCCCCAGATTTACAAACTCGCTCTCCACTCCGTGCTGACAGCACTGTGCAAAAGAATTATTTTGAAATGTATTTAAAAAGTTATGAAATTAGCTATAACTGTAATAAAAAAGCTGTATTCATTCGTGTACAATGAATTTGGTGTAGTATTCAAATGCAGGCATTGAACCAATTAAAATAAATCAGCACAGATGGAAGCTATTTAGCTCATTTGTCTGTGCAGGTGCCAACCTCACATCAGAGCTGTCTACAGTAATCCTACTATCCTCTTCTTTGTTAGAAATCTTTAATATTCGGCCCCTTTAGGAGTTTATTCAATTTCCTCTTAAACATTGCAATTGATTTAGCTTCAATACCCACCTATTCAAATATACTCCAGTGTGAAAAATACATACTCCTTGTCCACTCATTGCCAGTTCTCCTCTTGATCCCTTTCTACTAAGTCATTGAGCTTTAGAGGAGGATTTATGTGACAGACTGTTGGAAAAGGTGAAGAGAAGTTTCCCTTGAAATTTATCCCTAGAAAGTAGAATTAAAAAGGACTGCTCTATTTGTGTGAGGTGATATAATTTTTGGACGGTCAAACTTGAGGGCAGAGTACAAGGTTAATGGCAGGAGTTTTAGCAGTGTGGGAGAACAGAGAGATCCTGGGGTCCACATAGATCCATTAAAGCTACCACACAAGTTGATTGGTGGTTAAGAAGGAATACGGCATGTTGACCTTCCTGAGTTCACAAGCCATGAGGTGATGTTCAGCATTATCATTATTTGCCACGTCATATGATGTAGGCGATCATGGTCCCATGACCATGATTATTCTTGGCAAATTTTCTACAGATGTGGTTTTCCATTGCCTTCTTCTGGGCAAGACGTGTGACCCCAACCATTATCAATTCTCTTCAGAGACCATCTGCATGGCGTCAGGTAGTCCTGCAGCCAGGAACTGCGAAATACACCAGCTGCTAATATGACCATCCACCGTCTGCTACTGTGGCTTCGTGTGACCCTGATTTGGGGGCTAAGCAGGTGCCACTCCTTGCCCAGGGGTAACCTGCAGGCTAGCAGAGAGAAGGAGCGTCCTACACCTCCTTTGATAGAGACATATCTCCAGCCCACCACCCTTGAGGTAACGTTGCAGCCCTATAAATCCCAGGTTAAACCACACTGGCGTACTGTGTTCAGTTATGGCTGCCTCATTATTGGAATGATGTGGAAGCTTTAGCGGGGTGCAGAGCACATTTATCAGGACGCTGCCTGGATCATGTTTTACGAGGAGAGGTTGTACAAACTTTTCTCTGGTGTGAAGGAGGATGAGAGGTGACTTGAGAAAGTGTATAAGATGATAAGAGGCATAGATGAGTGGACAGCCAGGATACTTCCCCTAAGATAGAAAATGCTACTGTGAGAGCACATGCTTTTAAGGTGATTGGAGAAAAGGATAGAGGGGGTTGGTGTCAGAGGAAGGTTTTTTCCATAGCGGATGGTGGGTGCACAGAATGCACTTTCCAGGGTAACATTAGAAGAAGAGATATTAGAGAGATTTTAAAGACTCTTATATAGACACATGGATGAAAGTGAAATAGAGGGCTATGTGAGGGAAGCATTTGATTGATCTTGGAATAGGTTAAAGGGCTGGCACAGCGTTGTGGGCCGAAGGACCTGCATCATTCTATGTTCAAAGGTTCAAAGGTCCAATTTAATGTCAGAGAATTGTATACAAAATACATCCTGAAATGCTTTTTCTTCATAAATATCTACAAAAGCAGAGGAGTGCCCCATAGAATGAATGACAGTTAAATGTTAGAACCTCAAATTCTCCCCCAGCTCCTCCTTCCCCCCACCAGCATAAAAAATATCAGCACACACCACTGAACACTCAAGCGTGAGCAAAGTAATAGCAAAGACACAGACTCGCAGTTACCCCAGGGACTTTGTGTTTTACTTGGCATTTGACATACCACAGGCTCTCTCACTCCCTGATAAGGGAGAAGGAGGTGTCTCCATTTTTCCCAGCGAGCGGAGAGTAATAGCAAACAACTCACTGGTTTACAATGTTAAAAGTCCATTTCCAAGCTCTGTTCCCAAACATCTCAAAGATCCCTGGTCTTTGGGCACAAAGCAGTAGGTTTTCCGACTCCCCAATGACACAAGGGTCTCCTGCCGTGACACCAACCCTTGATCCGCCCGTCCTAGAGCCCCGAGATCTTAGGCTTCCAAATCCGAGCCGGACTTTCAGGCCGAAACCTTGGTGTGCCGAACAAATGCCAGGCCTGAAACTCCGAGAACGGGTCCCATTCCCACAAAAAACCGACGCCAGTGTGTAATTCCAGATCAGGGTCTTCAAAAGAACCCTGGAATGGAAAAATAAAGATATTAAAGATGGAAATAGAGCTGCTTCTGAAGATGCAAGCAAAGGAGTTGCCATTCAGCTCCATTTTGACTTTGCTCCGTCTCTCCAAAAAAGTAGTAATTCACTAGAAAGACAAGTTACCTAACACCAGTGCTGTCTCTTCAGCTAGAAGACCCAACATTGAGGACCTAGTCCATTGATTCCAGTGATTATGCCATGTGCACGTATGACTCCCAAAAACAGACACACTATCTACTGGAACAGATTACCCAATGGACAGAGGAGAAGATTCAATGATGGGCTCAAAGCCTCCTTAAATAAAATTCAATGTTTCTCTTTTATTTTAGAAAATCCCTGGCCCATGACACCTGAGTGACTAGCTAGAAAGAAGCAACAACATTTTGTACATTCCGTGTGCTATGTTCAACTTCCTGATCACCAGGAGTAATTATCATGGTGCACCTGTGGGTGAAACCAACAATGAAACAATTAATTCTGAGTTTGTGTTAACAGAAACAGGAATTGCTTCTTTACCTGAAAGGTAAGGGAAGCTTAAATTCTCTCTGCCAAAATGCTGTGGATACCAGGGGACTAATAAACCATTCAAGATCAATATTTCTGCCTCCACTTGTTTTTTAGTCAGCACGTTTGAGGCTCCTGAGACCTTCTGGTGAAAATACTTTCTGCTGAGAGTGTGATCATGGCTCAGCACATCATGGAAACCAGCTTCCCCTCTCTGGACTCTGTCTATACTTCCCACTCCCTTGGTAAAGCAGCCAGCATAATAGTAGACCCCATCCCAGACGTTCTCTCTGCTCCCTTCTCTCACCAGGCAGAAGGTACAAAACAACACACACAAAGTGCTGGAGGAACTCAGCAGGTCAGGCAGCATCAATGGAAATGAATAAATAGTCAACTTTTTGTGCGAGAGCCTTCTTCAGAAAGATGACAGAATAAGAAGGTGGGAGGAGGGAAAGGAGGATAGCTAGAAGGTGACAGGTAAATCCAGGTGGGTGGGAAATGTCAAGGGCTAGAGAAGAAAGAATCTGATAGGAGAGGAGAGTGGACTATAGGAGAAAGGGAAGGAGGAGGGGACCCATGCGGAGGTGAGAGTCAGGTGAGGAGAGGTAAGAGACCAAAGTGAGGGACTGAAGAATAGGGGAGAGGGAGCTAGGTACATACAAATGCCTGAAAGCACATACCAGTAGGTTCAATGCCACTGTTATTAGACTCTTCAATGGACCTCACAATCTAACTCATTATAAACTTGCACTTTATTGTTTACTTCCACTGCTCTTTTCTCTGTAGCTGTTACACTTCATTCTGCACTGCTATGTTTTACCGTGCTTTACCTCAATGCACTATACAATGATTTGATTTGTATGAACATGTGTCGTTGTTGCTTCTATTTTCCAGGTTTTAAAAAAAAAATATTTTAAAAAATTAAAAATGTAAAAAGCCCTTCTGGCCCTTCAAGCCCCGCCACCCAGCAATCCCCTGATTTAATCCTAGTTTAATAACGGGACAATTCACAATGACCAATTAACCAGCATGTCTTTGGACTGTGGGAGGAAACCAGAGCACCTAGAAGAAACCCACACGGTCATGCAGAGAATGTACAAACTCCTTACAGGCAGCGGCAGGAATTGAAACTGGGTCCCCTGTACTGTACAGTGTTGTGCTAACCACTATGCTACTGTGCCACCCAGTTATGGCAGCATCCTTCAGATCTCCTATACACTCTCTTCAATCCTGATGAAAGGAGACTTAGAAAGTATTACTGTTAAAGTGTAACTTTGCTGGTTCATACTTATTTATCCCCCTTCTGCCCCAGTCCCCTCTTCATCCCATCTGTGGAAGAAAGGTACTTGTGAACATCTCTGGCAATTTTATATTTATTTATTTAGAGATACAGCGTGGAACTGGCCTTTCCAGTCCAACGATCCACAGCACCCTGCAATGCACCTTTTTAACCCTCGCCTAATCACTAGACAATTTACAATGACCAAAGAACCTACTAACCACCTCCTAACTGACTGTGGGAGGAAACTGGAGCACACAAAGGATCCCATGTGGTCTGAGGGAGAATGCACAAACTCCTTATAAATGGCTCCTTTATTAAATCCTGAAATCCAGAACAACCCGATCTGTAATTGTGTCCTGCCAGCCGTTACGCTGGTGTGGTTATAATGGCATTAGTGTTTGTGGGAGCTTGCAGTTAGTAAACTGTGTTTCCAATATTGCAAAGGTGACTGCACTTCAAGAGCACTTAAATGTTATATACAGAAACAGATGTAGTTTATCCAGTCTTAGAGCGATTCAGCAGAGAAACAGGAACTTCTGCCCAACTCATCCCTGCCAATCAAGATGCTCCCTCAAGCTGGTCTCATTTGACCACATTTGACCCATATTCATCTGAACTTTTCCAACCCATGCTGACCAACAACTGTCCATTAAGACTACTTCCACTCTATTTGGACACTCTCACCAGCTCCCTTCAAATGTGATCACTCAACTGTGCAACTGTCACAGGAGTCTCACTGATGCATTAGGAAGAGAGACTTGGGAAGAAGAGCGCATGGATGTAAGAGGAAGTACAGAGTTATAGTCTGTTAAGGAGGGAAGGGTTAGACTGAGCATGGAGTAGGTTTATATAGTTCTGCACAACATCGTGTGTGCTCCACTGTTCTATGTAATAGATTCTATTTTATTTATAAAACTGTGTTACAATATTAAAGCCTCTTATGTGCCTGCATGTCGCATCCAGCTCATGCTGTTAATTTTGGTATGCTTTAGTACCATTTTAAAATACTAGTCAGTGCTGTACAGCTCTGCTGTATGTTCTGTACTGACAGTGGAAAATTCACCTTGCAACTTTTCCACCTTTGGGATGAGGAAGGAAGCACCAGGAGGACCACGTCATCCGCACTCCCTGTCATCAAGACATCTTCGAAAGACAATACTTCAAAAAGGCAGCATAGATTATTAAGGATACCATCAACCATGCCCTCTTCTCATCACTACCATCAAGGAGAAGTTACAGGAGCACAAAGCCACACTCGCAATGTTTAACGAATAGCATCTTCCCCACCTACCTTTCCGAATGGACAATGAACCCATAAACACTATATATATCAATTAAACAAAGTATAAAGCATATTATAAACATACTATGCTGCTGATGCCTCCACTGGTCAGGGTCTACCAGGAATGTTGCATCTTAGCTGTCTAGATACACAAGTCAGGGCAGTACAACATGGAGAGCAAACTGCTCCCCATGTTTCAAGCAACCACTCTTCTCACAGCTGATGAATGCAAAGGAATCTCAAAGACTAGTTTGGTACAAGTAACGTTGCAGAAATTGTTAGTCAATGTTGAATTCAATGTAGGAATGCCTTACAGACTCCAGTTCTGATTTTTTTTTCCTCAGGGTTTACTCCTGAAGCCTTCCCCATGAGAGAATATAGGTGCAAGGCAATGAAAGTTTGAGATCAGCATTTTCCCGATCTGCCTGAAGCAATTGGTTTTAAGATGGCAGTAACCTGACTTTGCCCTTTTTCCTGTAAGCCACACATGAAGGTCAGGAGCTGAACCTGAATTGTCCAAGACTATTTGAGCCACAGGCCTTTGGGAGCATTTAATAGGTAATGGGAACTTGTCCCCATTACCATCTCCTGGCTATAACAACTTTAAGGGAAAAAATATACATTACAGTATAAGAATACAGTAACTATATAAATAAATACATTTAATATAAATATATACACAGTATGTGTGTATCTACTATATATATATGTGCATTTGTCTGTGTGTGTGCTTCTTATTGTTATTTATAGTATATGTTATGCATCGCACTGTACTGTTGCCGTAAAACAACAAATTTCATGACATTTGTCAGTGATAATAAACCTGATTCTGATTCTGAAACCTACACTATGATAAGGAGAAGTAGAAAGCTTTACACAGACAGCATGAGAGTCCAGGATAGAAACCATGTAACTGTGGCCATTGTGTCACTAATGGTAGCAAGCGAAAGAGTACCACAAAACACAAGCCTTTCTCACTTTCGTGTTTGTGCTGCTCACACATGCATTTATCACTGCCTGGGCATCACTAATAATGTTCAGCATTCCTCCATACACAGATTTCAACCTGTCCCTTAGATTTGCCTGCCAGCCATTGACAGTGGCTCTTGCTTCCCTTCTCTAGCTGTCAGACTCGTGTGTCTGTACAACTCGGAAAAAAAAAACCTGCAAACTTTTGCGCTTAATATATGTAAATAAAAAAACCTGTGAGAGGAAACAAATGCTATTCAGTCAGACTGACTGTTGCTTTATTTAGACAATGTCCCGTTGTCTGTGTTCTGCTCTCCGCGGGCGTCCTTTTTGCAAAGAGCTCTTTACTGACAGAACGCTGAGATCCCCATTGTGAAATCGTAATGGTAGTCAGAACAGGGCATGTGTTTGGGGGATTCTGCTGTCACAAGACTGAATCCGACCATCCGATTTCTTATTTTTGTCTTCTTAGCTAAGCTGTCAGCACTTAGTAGAACAATAACATTGCATTTTGACGTGAAGTCAGTGGAAGCAAGAGTTTCATGTACACCAAAGAGCATTTGCTAAATAAGGAACTAGGCAGACCTAGTTAGCGAGAAGGAACATTATTCCTACATTATGACAAAACCTTGAAGTTACATTTAAAGAAATTTTGCAGTATTATAGCATCTTCTGTGACCCCCTCAAAACAATTCAAGTTCAAGTTTATTATCATTTAGTTGTATACATGCATACTACCCAGCAAAACAATGTTCTTCCAAACCAAGGTGCCCAATGCGGTACATATAACTCACACACAACATATAAAGTAACGTTATCACAAATAAATGAATAAATAATGAACAATATTCCAGAAGATTGACATTTAATATTTATGACACAGGTCAAAAAATAAACAGTGTGACACTACTGGTGCTTCATAAGTGATGGGTGATGACAGGGAGTTCAGTAGTCTGGGCTGGGGTAAGGAGCTGTTTTCCATCCAAATATTCCTTGTCCTACTATTATGATACCTCCTGCCCAATGAAAGGGGGTCAAGGAGATTGTGGGACAGGTGGGAGGGATCTTCAACAATGCTAAGTGCCCAGTGTTCCTGATAAATATCTCAGGTGGATGGAAGAAAGATTCTGATGATTCTCTCTACAGTCCTTGCAATTCTTTGTAGAGTCTTGCAGTCAGATGTCTGGCAATTCCCACTGAACCCACGGAAGTACTCCTTAAGTATAATTTGTGGCCAACATACGCACAGCAAGCTCAGTGTGAAGTCTGCCTACATCGTCTGCTTTTGGTATCATTAGTTGAGGGATAAACATTGGATTGGATTGAGGGAAGAAATCTTTGAAATGCCGCCATAAGATTTCTCTTCTGTCCATCTGCACAGAAAAACAATCATATTTGGTTTCAACATTTCAACAAAAATTAGCGTCTCTGTCAGAGCACCACTCCCTCAGCTTTTTGCACACAAAATTTATAGAGGAAAGTATGAACCGACAGAGTTTGAACTCAAAGGTATGAATGTGTTCGATCGTGCCACCTCTGAGGCAACAAACACAAAATCCTAAGGCAACACGAGTGAATCTGCAGATGCTGGAAATAAATAAAAACACAAAAATCCTGAAGCATTTGCCACCAACGTCATAGTTCCCTGACCCCGCACCTCCTGTTTCTATCTCCTACCCGAGATCCTGAGTTCCTCGAGTATGTTGTGTGAGTTTCTTCGAATTTCCAGCACTCCAGCAGGTTTTCTTGTACTTGTGCCACCTCTAAACCAGTGACTGGCTGAATCTGTATCTAAATATAACCTTTCTTTTTCCAGGGTGGATATGGCTAATATGAGGGGACATAATTTTAAGGAGATTGGGTGAAAAATATTGGGGAGAAGTCATAGGTAAGTTTTTTACACAGTGGTAAGTGCATAGACCCCTCTATCAAGGTGGTGGTAGACACAAATGCATCAAGAAAATTTAAGAAAATCTCTTGGGTGGCAGAAAAATGGAGGGCTATATGAGAAGGGAGGGTTAGATTGTTCTTAGATCAAGTTAAAAAGTCGGCACATTATTGTAAACTGAAAGGCCTGTGCTATGATGTGCTGTTCTATGTTCTATGCTCTGGCACCAGAGGGCCAGAAACTGGCAGAACTAGCAGAAATGTTGCCCTACAGCAAGGATGCATGTTCAATCTTAACCTCAGGTCACTGAGTAATATAGGGTAAAAGAAAAGCGCCTCCACTTACCTGGTCCATGTCGATCACGATTCCCAATTGCCTGTGTTTGAGCAGCACGACAGCACTGCGGTGAGTGCAACACTTTACAGTGGGATTTTGTTTGTGAGGTGTTCGTACATTCTCCCCGTAATCGTGTGGGTTTCCTCTGAGTGTTCGGATTTCCTCCTGCATCACAAAGGACGTGAGTTGTCGTCATGCTACGTCCACACTGGAAGCACGGCAACACTTGTGGGCTGCCCAGCACAATCCTCGCTGATTTGATTTGATGCAAACAATGTATGTTTCGATATACATGTAACAAATAAAACTGATCCTAATAGTAGGTCCTCTAAATCTTTCCTATTCATTATCTGTCCAATTGTCTTTTACAAATTGTTAAAGCATCTGCCTAAACCACTTCCTCATCCCATATATTGACAACTCCTTGGGTGAAAAACTTGCCCCACAGTTTCCTTTTAAATGTCTTGTCTTAAACCTGGGTTCCCAGCATTTTTAATGTCCTGGACCAGTATGATTAACTGAGAGGTTTGAGGACTCCAGATTGGGAACCCCTGTTCTAAAACTTATGCCCTCTCGTTCTTGATTACCCAATCCTGGGAAAAAGGACATGCTGTCGGAATGGAATTCTCCCGATGAGTATGTTTCTGAGTGCTCTGGTTTCTTCTCATACCTCTAAGAATTGTGGGTAGGCATTGGCATTAGTACTGATTTATTATTGTTACATGTACCATATAACAATAATACGTCTTGGATACTGTTCGCACAGATCTAAATCATCATACAGTGCATTGAGTGAAGATAAGGTTAAGCATTAACAATGCAGAATAAAGTGTAAAACGACCAAAAAAGTGCAATGCAGGTAAAATGCAAGATTATAACAAGGTAGATCGTGAGACCAAGAGTCTATCTTATCATACAGGAGTCCATTCAAGAGTCTGATTAACAGAGGGATTGAAACTGTATTTAAGCCTGGAGGTACGTGCTTTCAGAATTTTGAATTTTTTGCCCAATGAGAAAGAAGAGAATATGTCCAGTATAGGTGATATATTTGTTTATGCTGGCTGCTTTACCAAGGCAGCAAAAAGAATATTCAGAATTCACAGAGAAAAGGCTGGTTCCCATGATGTGTTGAGCTGTGTCTACATCTGTGCACTTTCTTGTGGTCACGTGCAAAGCAGTTGCCTTACCAGAATCAGAATCAGAATCAGGTTTAATATCACTGGCATATGTTGTGAAATTTGTTGTCTTTGCAGCAGCAGTACAATGCAATGTGTAATAATAGAAAAAAATGTGAATTACTGTAGGTGTATATATATAAAATAGTTAAATTAAATAAAAAGTGCAAAATAAAAATAACAAAGCAGTGAGGTAGTACTCATGGGATCAACATCCATTCAGAAATTGGATGGTAGAGGAGAAGAAGCTGTGCTGAATTGCTGAGTGTGTGCTTACCTGCTCCATGATGGTAGCAATGAGAACAAGGCAAGTCGTGGGTGTCGGGGGTCCCTGATGTTAGACACTGCCTTTTTGAATCACCTCTCCTTGAAGATGTCCTGGATACTATGGAGACTAGTGCCCATGATGGAGCTGACTAAGTTTATACGTTTCTGCAGCTTATGCAGTACCTTTCCATACCAGGTGGCGATGCAGCCAGTTAGAAGGCTCTCCATGGTACATCTATAGAAATATGTGAGTCTCTTTTGGTGACGTAGCAAATCTCCTCAAACTCCTAATGGAATATACCCACTGTCGTGCCTTCTTTGTAGCTGCATTGATATGTTGGGCCCAAGATAGATCCCCAGAGATATTGACACCTGAGAACTTGAAATTTTTCACTCTTCCTACTTCAAGTCCCTCTGTAAAGCTAGTATACATTCCCATCTCTTACCCTTTCGAAGTCCACAAACAGTGCAAATACATCCTGAAAGAGTCAGTTAAACTCTAATGCATCCTGATAGAATGCATTCGACAGTGCACCAAGGGTTTCACTATAGGCACACTCTCCAAGCTCCTTCTTCAGTGAATTAAAGCAAGGTTTCTGGGTCAGAGTAGTCAAGCATACACAAGAAAAGACCAGACTCAGAGTCTGAAGAGTCAGTGCAGTCAGTATCCATGTGGAAGGAATCAGCATGGTAGATCACTGGGCCTGCACCTGTTACAGAGACACACTTAGTCCAAGTGCTGTGGACATGGTCAGGGTTAACAGGGACATGCTAAGTTTCTTTAACTTTCTGAGGAAGTAGAGGCATTGATGAGCTTTCTTAGCTGTGACATCAACACGGCTGGACCAGGGCAGGCTATTGGTGATGTTCATACCCAGGAACTTAAAGCTCCCAGTCCTCCCAACCTCATCACTATTGAAATCAATCAAAAATGATCTTGGTGACAATGAATAGAAAATAATATAGATCTTAGCAATAGAACAGAAATAGGCTGTTCAGCCCACTATGTCCCTACCAACTATTTCACACATCTACGTGAGTCATATCTGCCTGCATTGTGACTGTGTCGATTTAAGTACGTAAGTACATTAGCAGTAGTTATTGTATCCAATTCATCACCTCCTTTGGAGAATGTTTGATATATCAACTACACTTGTGATTGTTAGTTAGTTTTCTGCATGTCTTATGATATGGGTGATCAAGGTCTTTCTATAACCTTGATTGTACTTGGCAATTTTTTTTTTTACAGAAGTGTTCACCATTGATGAAACACTTTTGTGTTGATGAGAGGCATTGCTCATGTAGATAGTCAGAGGCTTTTTCCCCAGGGCTGAAATGGCTAACATGAAAGGGCACAGTTTTAAGGTGCTTGCAAGTAGGTACAGAGGAGATGTCAGGGGTAAGTTTTTTTATGCAGAGAGTGATGAGTGCGTGGAATGGGCAGCCGACAACGGTGGTGGAGGCAGATACAATACTTTTTTTAAGAGACTCGTGGATAGGTACATGGAGCTTAGAAAAACAGAGGGCTATAGGTAAGCCTAGATAATTTCTAAAGTAAGTACATGTTTGACACAGCATTGTAGGCTGAAGGGCCTGTACTGTGCTGTAGGTTTTTTATTTTTCCATATTTCTATTGCCTTCTTGTGAACAGTGTCTTAACAAGACAGGTGACCGCAGCCATTACCAATAATCTTCAGAGATTGACTGTCTGGCGTCAATGGTCACATAACCAGGACTTGTGATATGCTTTGGTTGGTACAGGCCAACCAAAGGTGCTTTTCTCTTTGTAAAAACTGATCTTAAGATCCAAACATAATTCTACTCCAAGAACACCAGGTACTGCAGGGCTGTTCCATCAGTGAGCTGCTCATTGATCGGAGTAGCTGGACTGGGGTCAGTGGCAGACCTGGCTGAGAAGTTAAAGGGCTCAGCCGAGGTGTAGAAGGGGTAGGCCAAGGTGTCAAATGAGCTGGTTGGGATTATCGGAGGAGCCTGTCGGGATATTGTAGGAGCCCACTCAGATGTCAGAGGAGCCCGTCAGGATGTTGGAGGAGCTGGTTTGGGTTTGGAGGAGCTGAGCTGACTACACACGCTATTGCTGCCCGCTTCTCGGAAGCATCGAAGTTGGTGCCGTGTAACCATGGAGGTTTCTCTTGGCCACTTCACTTGTGATCACAAGACTTTGCTGGACAGTGATGATGTAAGTTACCGCAGACCTGTTACTCTTATCTGGTGGTGGGACAATGGACGTGGGAACTGCGTAGCCTTGGTTGTAGTGAGAACTAGACCTGAAGCCTCAGGCTTGGCTGCTGCTGCAGACCAGGTAAGAGGCACGGAAGCAGTACAGTGTGGTTGAGCTCGGCTGGGGTCTGGCCTTGTCTGTCGGTGCTGCCCTCTTGTGTTTGAGCAGTGGAATAACAGACTGGATTGCGTCCGTCTGTACACTGCTGAGAGTCTGTACCATCGATTGCTGGACATTGTCACTCAGGGTCTTTGACTACATTTGTGTTTTTTTTTATCTCCATTATTCAATATTTTGATTTATGTTACTTGTTATTTTTGAATGTTTGCTTTCTATTTTGAATGTTTTGCACTTTGGCCTCCGAGGGACATTATCTCATTCAGCCTATGTATGGTTTGAATAATAATTAAACTTGATTTGATTTGATGTACCAGCTGCTCATATGACCATCCACCACCTGCTCCCATGGCTTCATGTGACCCTGATCAGGGGGCTAAGCAGCTGCTACACCTTGCCCAAGGGTGACCTGCAGGCTAGCAGAGGGAAGGAGCACTTTACACCTCTCTTGGTAGAGATATATCTCCACCCTGCCTCCCATACAATCAGCGTATTTGTTTTTAATTTGCCCTTCAAATTTTCTTTAAGTCTCCTTTCTCTCACCTTAAATTACAGCCTCTTGGCTATAAGAGAACCCTAGGGTTCTCCTTACAGTGAAAACTGAGGAAGATTTACAAAATGATTTGTGCTAATCGGCAGTCTCTAAAATACCACAGCATACTATAAGTTACAACCCCTTTCAAAAAGAGCAAAAGAGAAATAGCAACTATTCTATAGTTAATGAACTTTTGGAAAGGAATGGCTATTGTGCAATTGGCAACCTGATCTTATGAAGTGAATTTCATCTTTGAATAAGCAGAATGAATTATTTCAGAAAATAAGAAAAGGTATATAAGCATAGCAGGTCGCAGGGTGGAGATACCCCTGATCAGGGTCACGCGAAGCCATCAGAGCAGGTGTTGGATGGTCATATGACCAGTCGGTGCATATCACAGATCCTGGTTATGCGACCATTGACGCCAGGCAGATAATCTCTGAAGAGTATTGATAATGGCTGGAATCACCTGTCTTGTAAAGACATTGCACAGAAGAAGGCAATGGCAAACCACTTCTATAGTCTTGATTGACTCCCATCCAGTGGCCCTGATATCACACATCTTGAAGGCCCTAGAGAGGCTGGTCCTGGTTCACCTCCAATCCCTGGTCAGATCAACCCTCAATCCCCTGCAGTCTGCCAACCAGGAGCACATTGGAGTCGATGATGCTGTCATCTACCTGCTGAACAGAGCCTACTCCCATTTGGATAAACAGGGCAGCACTGTGAGGATCATGTTTTTTGGATTTCTCAAGTACCTTCAATGCCGTACAGCTCTCATTGCTGGGGGGAAAAGCTCAGTTTAATGCAAGTTGGCACTTCCATTGCATCCTGGATAATGGGCTACCTAACAGTTTGTGTGGCTTCAGAGCTATGGTCATAAGCAGCGCTGGGGCCCCACACGAGACGGTATTGGCTCCCTTCCTGTTTACCCTGTAAACCTTGGATTTTAGTTACCACACTGAGTCATGTCACCAGCAGAAATTCTTTGATGACTCAGCAATAGTTTTGGTATAAAGGGAGGATGGGAGGATGAATACAGGTCCCTGGTCGAGAACTTTGTCAAAGGGTGTAAGTTGAATCATGTGCAGTATGACAAAAGAGGTGGTGATGGATGTTAGGAAGACTAAGCCTGCACTGCTCCCTGTTACAATTGATGGTGACAACATCAATGTGGTGAGGACCTACAAGTACCTGGGGATGCACCTGGATTTCAGATGTCAGTAGAGCACTGACACAAAGGCTGTGTACAAGGAGGGCCAGAGTCATCTCTGCTTCCTGACGAGACTGAGATCCTTTGGAGTATGCAGGGCCCTTCTTCACAAGTTCTACCAGTTCATTGCCACCAGTACAATCTTCTATGCAGCGGTGTGCTGAGTCAATGGCATCAACACGGGTGATGCCAACAGGCTCAATAAACTGATTAGAAAGTCTGGAGTCAAACTGGACACACTGGAGACTGCGGTAAAACAAATGACACTGTAGAAATTCCTGGTAACCCTGGACAATGTCTCTCACCCTCTGCGTGCCACCCTGGCTGAACAGAGGAGCACTTTTAGTAATAGACTAAGACAACTGTGTTGCTCCAATGAATGCTATATGAAGTCATTCTTACCCTCAGCCATTAGGTTCTATAATGAGTCAACCTATAGCCAGGGAAGTGATGACTCCTTCCTTTCAGACTGTTTGAGATAACTTATTTTTTATTCTTTCTTTCTTATCTTCTAATATTTGTATGTTTGTTTATCTATGCACTTGTAGAGTTGATGTGGTAGGTTTTTTCCATTGAGAGTAGAGGAGATTCAAACAGAAGGACATGAGTTGAGAGTTAGGGGGCAAAAGTTTAAGGGTAACACGAGGGGGAATTTCTTTACTCAGAAAGTGGTAGCTGTGTGGAACGAGCTTCCAGTAGAAGTGGTAGAGGCAGGTTCGATTATGTCATTTAAAAAAAATTGGATAGGAATATGGACAGAAAAGGAATTGAGGGTTACGGGCTGAGTGCAGGCTGGTGGGACTAGGTGAGAGTAAACGTTCGGCGTGGACTAGAAGAGCCAAGATGGCCTGTTTCCATGCTGTAATTGTTATATGGTTATATGGTTATATAATGCTACCGTGATACTGCTATTGCTTTTGGGATCAATAGTGTATCCATCTATCTGTCTAGAAAAAATTTGCCAAGAACATTCATTGTCATGGAAAAATCATGATCACACATCTCAAATGACATGGCACACAATGATGATGATAATGATGATATAAAGATATAATTAATAAATTGTATTGAATTTGATCTTTCAAGAAGAGATTTTAGAATATAACATCAGTAAAAAATACTTCAAATTAATAAAAGAGAAAAACCTGAAGATTCTTTACTTGGCAGGTTGAAGGTTGTAGAAGGATCCAGGTGTTAGTATTGTAAAGTATGCTCGAAAGGATTTTTCTCTGTTGCTGACACAGAGACTTATTTTGCCAAAGGACATTACAAGTTGACCACTATTCAGGCCTATTTTGACAGAAATTTCATTCAAGAAAACAGCGGTCCTGATTGTAAAAGGCAGTGAGAGGTTGAGCTTGCTGTTATAACAGTCTGATATTGTGGAACAAACCCCAGGGGAGAATTTTTTTCTTTAATCTCCGACACAAGAGGTAGACGACTTCATTGAAAGAAAATGTCAGAAGGTGGATTTGACCAGTAGCTTAAACATTTTTCTTGTGTATGCTCTTAATAACCAAGGCCAAACTTTTGACATTGCATTTTGGATAGACCTACCTTTCTCCACCTCCTCCACAAGTCTAACAAAGGATCACTGGTTTCAACTCTTAACTTTGAATAACTTCTGCCTCCACTAACACAGCCTTGGATATCCAGTACTTACTATTTTTTCCTACATTCCTCTTCTCTGACTATCAGACAAACTTCAAAACAAAGTTGTAGATTTCGATATTTTGATTGAACTTCTGTAGGTGCTGTGCATGTTGATTATGTCATCATACGCATGAATGCAAGGGACAGTAACACTTGCGACAGGGTCAATCATGAGGGGAAATTCACAGTCGGTTTCCTGAATGAGATGACACAAACACTTCAAAATCAGGGCAAAATGCATAGACAAAGCAGGCAAGAATGGGTCTATTGAATACACTATCTTTATAGTTTAGAAGCAGAAAAAAAGACTACGGACTCTGGAAAATGGAGTAAAATACAATGTACTGAAGGAACTCAGTGGTCAGGTGGCATCTATGGAGGGAGATGGACAGTCAAGGTTTTGACTCATGTTCCTTCATCTGAGCTCATCTGTCCAAATGAGGGTTTCAACATGAAATGTTGACTGTCCATTTCCCTTCTTTATCATTCAGTTTTGCTGGTGCTTCACAATGAATACAAACTTCTATTCAAAGTGAAATTGTTCATGGGGTTTTCAAACATCCAAGATCAAAGTTCAAAAATTCAAAGTTTAAATTAAATTGTTATCAAAGTACAAATATGTCACCTTATGCAACCCTGAAATTCATTACCTTGCAGGCACACTCAATAAGTCCAATAACCAAAATAGAATCAATGAAAGACTGCACTAACTGGCTGGACAACCACTGTGCAAAAGATAACAAACTGAGCAAATACACAAAGAAGGAAGAAATAATAATAATATTAACAATAATAAATAAAGAAGCAATAAATATCGAGAACATGAGATGAAGAGTCATTGAAAGTGAGTCCATTAGTTGTCCATTTCAGTGATAGGATAAGTGGAGTTGAGTGAAGTCATCCCCACTTGTTCAAGAGCCTGATGGTTGAAGAATAATAACTGTTCCTGAGCCTGTTGGTGTGAGTCCTGAGGCTCCTGTTCTTTCTTTCTGATGGCAGCAGTGAGAAGAGAGCATAACCTGCATGCGGGGGTACTCTGGTGATGGATGCTGCTTTCCTGCAACAACGCCTCTAGTAGATGTGCTCAATGGTGGGCAGAACTTTACCCATGATGGACTGAGCTGTATAAACTACTTTTGTAGGATTTTTCATTCAAGGGCATTGGTGTTTCCATACCAGACTGTGATGTAGCCAGTCAATATACACTCCTCTACATATCTATAAAAATTTTCCAAGTTTTTGATGTCATGCTGAATATTCACATACTCCTAAGGAAGTAGAGGCACTGTTCTGCTCTCCTTGAAATTATATTTACATGCAGGACCCAGGACAGGTCCTCTGAAATGATAACAGCGAGGTGGAAGGAGAACACAGTGATGAGTTTTCTCGCAGGTCAGCGATACTTGTTTAAAAGGAGAGATTTGCAGGCATTCAGACATTCGGGAGCCCTGATCAGCAGGCCACAGTGAATTAAGTAAAAGTACAGAAGGGCCAAGCAGGGTGGTCATTGGCAATGTGGTCATTATTGAGTGTAGGCCAGTGGTGAGAGTAGGAGGGTCAGGGTTTGGCTCAAAAGAGGCTTTGGCATGGAAGGGGTGCTAGCTCTAGGTAAGTTTCTATTAAGGTTTCCTTTCTTTCTCGCTCTTGCTCTTCTTATTGTAGTAAATGACCATTGAGTGTTCTTCACGTCAGATGTTAGAGTCTAAGGAGACCCAGAGCCTCCCAGGGAACTACATTTGCATGAAGTGCATCCAGCTGCAGCTCCTTGAAAAACGTATTAGAGATATGGAGCAGTAGCCGGACGATCTTTGGCTTATACAGGAGAGGAACGATATAATTGATCAGAGTCACAGAGAAGTAGTTACCTGAAAGTTTCAGGAGGTGAGTAGCTCGGTGACTGTCAGGAGGAATGGAAATGTGAATAGGCAGTTAGTACAAAGCACTCTTGTGGCCATTCCTCTCGAAAATAAGCATACCATTTTGGATCCTGTTATGGGGGATGACCTCCTAGGGGAATGCCATGGAGATCATGATACTGGCACTGAGCATGGGTCCGTAGTGAAAAGGAAAAGAGAAAGAAGAAGAGAGCGGTAGTGATAGGGGACTCAATAGTCAGAGGAACAGACAGGGGATTCTGTGGACATGAACAGGGTACCCGGATGCTACGTTGCCTCCAAGATACCAGGGTCATGGACATTCACAACATTTTGGAGGGGAGGGAGAGCAGCCAAGATGCCTTGGTACATATTGGTACCAATGACATATGAAGATAAAGCAATGAGGTCCTAAAGAAAGATTGTAGAGAGCTGGGCAGAAAACTGAGAAGCAGAATCTCCAGGATAGTATTTTCTGGTTGCTACTTGTGTCATGTGCTAGTGAGGCTAGTAACAGGATGATTTGGCTAAAATGTGTGGCTGAGAAGTTGGTGTAGGGGATAGAGCTTCAGGTTGTTAGATCATTGAGATCTCTTCTGGGGGAGGTATGACCTTTACAAAAGGGATGGGTTGCACCTGAACCAGAGGGGGACCACTATTCTCGCAGGCAGGTTTGTTAGAGTTGTTGAGGGGAGGGTTAAACTAATTTGGCAGGGGAGTGGGAAGAGGAATGAAGGGACTCAGGATGGGACAGATGGTAGAAAAGCAAAGCTAGCAGGCAGTCAGAATGTCAGGAAGAGAAGGCAGATAATGGGACAGAATTGCAGCCAGCAAGGTGAGTATCAGACCATTAGAGTTACAAAATAAAAAAGGGTAGCAAATATAGCACTCAAGGTGTTGTATCTTAATGCACAGAGTATAAGAAATAAGGTGGATGATGTTATTGCACTATTACAGATTGTCAGGTATGATATTATGGCTAACACTGAATCATAGCTGAAGCATGGTTGTAGTTGGGAGCTGGATGTCCAAGGTTTTCTAAACGGGTAGAAAATCCAAAGATCTGAGATGCAAAGTGTCTTGGGACTCCTTATGCAGAACACCTTAAAGGTTAATTTGCAGGTTGAGATGGTGGTGAGGAAGGCAAATGCATTAATTTCAAGAGGTCTTGGATACAAGAGCAGGGATGTGGTGTTGAGGCTTTATAAGGCACTGAGGATTCCTCACCTTGAGTATTGTGAACAGATTTTGGCTCCTCATCTCTGAAAAGATGGGTTGGCATTGGAGGGGGTCCAGTTGTATTTCACAAGGGTGATTCTGAGAATGAAAGGTTTATCATACAAGGAATGTTTGATGGCTCTAGGTACGTACTCACTAGAATTTAAAGGATTCTCATTGAAAGCTTTTGAATGTTGAAAGGTCTAGACAGAGTAGCAGATGATACTAAGATAGTTGGCGTTTTGGATAATGAAGTAGGTTTTCAGAGCTTGCAGAGAGATTTAGGCCAGTTAGAAGAGTGGGCTGAAAGATGGCAAATGGAGTTTAATGCTGATATGTGTGAGGTGCTACATTTTGGTAGGACTAATCAAAATAAGACATACATGGTAAATGGTAGGGCACTGAGGAATGCAGTAGAACAGAGTGATCTAGGAATAATGGTGCATAGTTCCCTGAAGGTGGAATCTCATGTGGATAGGGTGGTGAAGAAAGCTTTTGGTATGCTAGCCTTTATAAATCAGTGCATTGAGTATAGGAGTTGGGATGTAATGTTGAAATTGTACAAGGCATTGGTGAGGCCAAATTTGGAGTATTGTGTACAGTTCTGTTCACCGAATTATCGGAAAGATGTCAACAAAATAGAGAAAGTACAGAGGAGATTTACTGGAATGTTACCTAGGTTTCAGCACATAAGTTACAGAGAAAGTTTGAACAAGTTAGCTCTTTATTCTTTGGAGCATAGAAAGTTGAGGGGAGACTTGATAGAGGTATTTAAAATTATGAGGGGGATTAATAGAGTTGACATGAATAGGTTTTTTCCATTGAGAGTAGGGGAGATTCAAACAAGAGGACATGAGTTGAGAGTTAAGGGGCAAAAGTTTAGGGGTAACACGAGGAGGAACTTCTTTACTCAGAGAGTGGTAGTTGTGTGTAATGAGCTTCCGGTAGAAGTGGTAGAGGCAGGTTCAATATCATCATTTAAAAAATAATTGGATAGGTATATGGACAGGAAAGAAATGGAGGGTTATGGGCTGAGTGCAGGTCGGTGGGACTAGGTGAGAGTAAGCGTTCGGCATGGACTAGAAGGGCCGAGATGGCTGTTTCTGTGCTGTAATTGTTATATGGTTATATATTATATAGGAAAGGATGTTTGTCATGGTGGGGAAGTCTAGGACAAGAGAACATAGTCTCAGGATAGAGTGGTATCCATTTAAAACAGAGATGCAGAGAAATTTCTTTAGCCAGAGGGTGGTGGATTTGTGGAATTTGTTACCACAGGGAATGGGGTTGAGGAGGGGAAAAAGATTATCAGCCATGATTGAATGACTAAGTAGACTTGATGGGCCAAATGGCCTACTCCTACTTCTGTGCCTTATGGAATTTAAACTTGCTGACCCACTCCACCTCTGATCCCTTGATGAGGACTTGCTCATGGACATCTGGTTTCCTCCAGCTGAAGTCAATAATTAGCTCCGTGTTCTTGTTGACATTGAGTCCATCACTCAGCCAGATTTTCAATCTCCCTCCTATAAGCTGATTCATCGTAATCTTTAATTTGGCCTATGGTAGCAGTGCCATCAACAAAGTTAAATATGGCATTGTAGCCGTGCTTAGCCGCACAGTCCAAAGTGTAAAGCGAGTAGAGCAGGTGGCTGAAGACTCAGCCTTGTGGTGCAGTTGTAATGATGGTGATGGAGATTGTTGAGGAGATGCTGTCACTCCGATCTGTCTGGAGTCTACAAGTGAGGAAACCGAGGATCTAATTGCACAAAGAGGCATTTAGGCCAGGTCTTGAAGCTTGCTGATGAGTATTGAGGAGGTGAAAATACTGAATGCTGTAGTCGATAAAGAATATCTTGATTTATGCATCCTTACTGTCCTGATGCTCCAGGGTTGAGTGCAGATCCAATGAGATGGCATCTGCTGCCGACCTGTTGTGCCGATAGGCAATTTGGAGCTGATCCAAGTCTTTTCTCAGGCAGGAAAAGAAATGTTTCATCACAAACCTCTCAAAATACCTTATCACTGTAGATGTAAGTGCTACTGGGCAATAGTCATTAAGGCAGGTTACCACATTCTTCTTAGGCACTGGTGTAATTGGAGCATGCTTGAAGCAGGTGGGTACCTCAGAATACAGAAGTGAGAGGTTAAAGATCTGAATGAACACTCCAACCAGTTGATCAACACAGGTGTTTAGTATTTGGATGGCTATTCCTTCTGGGCCAATGATTTCCATGGAATCACACTCCTGAATGATGTTCGCACATTGGCCACAGAAACTGAAGTCACAGGATCTTAGGGGGCTATCAGATTTCATGATGGTTCCCATGTTTTGACCATCAAAGTAAGCATAGAAGGCATTGAGCTCATCTGGAACTGAAGCCCTGTTATCTCCTATGTCACTTGATTTTACTTTATAAGAGGTGATAGCATTCAAGCCTTGCCACAACTGTTGAGCATCAATCATTGATTCCCGTTTATTACAGAGTGAACACATTGCCATGAGATGGCTTTCCAGAGATCATATCTGGACCTCTTGTGACTTTCTTGGTTGCCAGACTTGAATGCTTCTGATATGGCCCTCAGCAAATCTCATGGTTCATTCAGGGTTTCTGGTTAGGAAAGACACCATTTAAACTGCATACTCCCATCGACCTGCACTGGGACCATAATTCTCCAAACCCCTACCATCCGTGTACTCATCCAGTCTTCACTTAGACATTGAAATTGAGCTCACTCACACTACTTGTGCTGGGAGCTTGTTCCACTCTCTCACAACCATCTGAGTGAAGAAGTTTCATTTTGTGTTCCTCTTAAACTTTTCATACTGCAAAGACATACACATAGTAGGTTAATTGGCTATTTTAAATTGTCTTGTGATTAGACTAGGTTTAAATTGGTGATTGCGGGACAGAGCTGTCCAAAAGGACCTGTATGGTGCTGTATCCCTAAATTGATAAATAACTTGAGAACACCTACCACTGGGTTCAAGGATAACTTCTATCCTGTTATTATTAGTCTCTTGCAAGGACCTCTCATATGTTAAATGTGAACCAAAGTCCAAAGGAAGGCAAACTGCGTGGATGATTATGATGATGATGATGATGATGATGATAATGATAATAATAATAATAATAATAATAATAATAATAATAATAATAAAATATTGGGAACATAAGTTGTAGAGTCCTTGAAGGTAAGTCCATAGATCATGGAATTCTTCAGAGTTGAGGTGAGTGAGGTATTCACATTAGTTCAGGATCCTAATAATTATAGGGTAATAAGCTGTTCCTAAACCTGGTGGTGTGGGACCTAAGGCACTTGTACCTCCTTCCCGAAAGTGTACAGGTCCTCACCAGATTACAACAGAGTTCCACTTCTGTAAGCTTTTCACAACCTGGACATTTTGCAATAGAAAAGTACGTGAAGCAGCGGGATTATAACCTGAGGCAAACCCTTAATTGGTTGTAAAAACACCAAGGAAGAACTGTTTCATAATATGAACAAGCATCACTTTGACCAATGCACACAACACAAATAAAATGCCTGGGAAACTCAGCAGTTCAGCAGCATCTGTGGAGGGAAATAAACAGTTGTTGTTTTGGGCCAAGACCTTTCCTCAGGAGTGTGTTGCTCAAGATTTGCAGCATCTGCAGAATCTCTTGTATCTCTGATTGCAATGATAACTTTCTAAAAGTAGGAACCAATGCACTTTTGTTTGCATGCCATCTGGACAGATCATGCCTTGCATAATTATGCCATGTAAGAAATAGAAATTCAGCTGATATCATGAATGGCATGGCAATTCTTGAACTGGGCAGCATGTGAAAAGCAAATTCCTCACTGCATACTTCAACAAACTCTAAATTGCCCTGTAAGTAATGGAGGCAGTGTCCTTAAACCAAACCAACTTGCTGTGAAGAGTAATTTTATCATGTTATACAAGGAGTGGCCACTATATTAGGTACATCCAGTACTTATAAAGTGGCCACTGAATGTTTGTTTGTGGTCTTCTGTTGCTGTAGCCAAACCATAGAAACAAAGAAACACAGAAAAGCTGTGTCAAACATGTCCTTACTTGAGAAACTACCTAGGGTTACCTATAGCCCTTCATTTTTCTGAGCTCCAGGGGTCCAGGAGTCTCTTAAAAGACCCTATCGTATCCGCCTCCACCACTGTTGCTGGCAGCCCATTCCACGCAGTCACCACTCTCTGCGTAAAAGTTTGACAGGTTGTGCATTCAGAGATGCTCTCCTGCACCCCCTGTTGTATTGTGTGGTTATTTGAGTAACTGTCACCTTCCTGTCAGCTTGAGCCATTCTGGCCATTCTCATCTGACCTCTCATACTAACAAGGAGTTCTTGCCTATAGAACTACCGCTCATTGGATTTAAAAAAAAAAATTTTGCACCACTCTCTTTAAACTCTGTTTTCTCTGTTTATGAAAATCCCAGGAGATTGGCAGTTTCTGAGGTACACATACCATCCTGTATGGTCTCAACAATCATTCCATGTTCAAAGTCACTTAGATCACATTGCTTTTTCACACAGACAGTGGTGGGTGCATAGAATGCCTGGCGGTGGTGGTGGTGGAAGTGGATACAATAGGGTCTTTTAAGAGCCTCTTAGATAGGTACATGGAGCTTAGAAAAATAGAGGGCTATGCAGTACAGAAATTCTAGGTAGTTTCTAGAGTATGTTACATGGTCGGCATAACATTGTGGGCCGAAGGGCCTGTAATGTGCTGTAGATTTCTATGTTCTATGCTTCCCCATTCTGTTGTTTTTTTGTCTGAACAACAAATAACCATGTCTATATGCTTTCAAGCCACATTTGCTGCTACATGATTGGTTGATTAGACACTTGTATTAAGGAGCAGGTGTTCAGAAGTACCTAATAATGTGGCCATTGAGTGTATTTCATTTCAATTCATTCTTTTTCTATTACCCAATTAACTTAAGCAAAGTTCGGTATGATTATCTCAACATCAGTGTTCCTGAATATTCACTCCAAGTCAGTGAAGCTGAATGCCATGTACAGTCAGCTCAGAGTCTTATACTCTATCTTCAAATATCAGCCCTGAATTTCAGGCTTTGAATCTTCAATCTATGTTCCTCATAAGAAATGACAAACAGACATGTCACCATGACAACTGGTATCCACTGCGGGTTGTGTGTGATGTCACTACCATGGATACATCTGGCTGATTCCACATAATTGAACTTCTGTGTCAGTCAACCACTCCCCTGATGACTTTCAGGATGAGAGTGTATCCTGACACCATGTTAAATGTGTGCTCCCTTTACACAGATTCCATTCTCTAAGAAAGTCAGGTGACAATAACAGGACAAAACCCTGGAAGGAGGAACTTACGCTGAATATAATGAATCAGTTTGAACATTCTTGAGTCTCCTAATGGAGCGGAAATGGGAACATTTGGATTCATTTGCTGTATTTTCACCTATGTTGTGCTTTCTGGAATCTGGCTCGTCTCTAACAATCTGTCTCCAACATCGAATGCATCTGTTGTTTGCCTCTCAGGCTGAAAAGGTGAACTCTGAATAAACTGTGAGCATATGTCAATGGGTAATTGGCCCAACTCATCCAGACCAACCATTAAACTCATCTGAGCCAGTTACCCACATTTGACCCATATCCCTCTAAACCAAGGGTTCCCAACCTGGGGTCCACGGCTCCCTCAGTTAATAGTAGGGGTCCATGGCATAAAGAAAAGGTTGGGTTGGGAACCCTTGCTCTTAAATCTTTCCTATCTATGTACCTGAACAAATTCTACCTTCCCCAATCACTCCCTCTGGCAGCTAGTTCCATTTACAGACCACCTTCTGTGTGAAGAACTCACCCCTCAAGTTCTTATTAACTTTTTCCACTCTGACTTATTCTTGATTCTTGCAAACTTGAGAGGAACAGAAGTCTGTACACATTCACCTATCTATGCCTCTCATGATCTTATACTGTACATCTCTCTAAAATCTTCACTCAGACTCTTCAGTCCAGTGAATAATGTCCTGGCTTACCCAACTTCGCTTCCTGTAATTCAGGCCACTGAGATCTGGCAAAATCATCAGAAACCTTCTTTACAGTTAAATGACATTTTGCCAACACACAGTAACTAATAATTCCAGTGCAACAACTCCAATGTCTAGTACATGTCACAATGACGGACTCTGCTGCAGGGTCTATACACCCCCCATTGGTGGGCTGCACAGCAGAATTTGCAGTTGCACTCATGAATATACAATTTCCAGCTAATCACTGATTCAGTATGTCTGTATTTAACTCCTTTCTTCTCATTGGGGTCTTGTTGTGACTTGTGCAAAGTACTGTAAGGTTAATGCTCCATGTTTACCATCGTTCTTGTCTGAGAAGGAGGACTACCGTTTTGACTGAGCTGGAAACAAGCAATATTCTTTTGGTACTTAGAGATTGCTTTCAGCCATTGTGTTGGCAATTAACTTTCAGTTTGAGAGTTTTTTAATAGCCCTGATGGCCTACCATTTATTGTTTTCTTTTCCCACTAAAGTTCACATTAAAGTCTATGAACTGTTGACCCACAAACACAAGTGTCTTCTCTCCACACCTGGGCCATATCTGAACGTCTGACCGTACAACTAGAATATAATGCCAGAACTCTCAGTGCCCTGAATCGGTAAGGCCAGTGTGCCAAATGCCTTCTTCACTATACTCTCTTGCTGTGTGTCCACCAAACAATTTGACAGACCTGACTTTGATTCTGTTGATGCTTCTGAATTTTAAAAAAAACTGAAAAGGCAACAGATACAGATAAATAAAACGTGACAGGCAGCAAAAGACCAGCTGGTCTATTAAGCCTACTGCAAGTACCCTGGAGCATGTGATAGACGATCAACTCAAGGATCAATGATCACATTTTTTCACCAGTTTACAGTCCGGTGCAAACATCTAAGGCAGATACACTGTATATGTATTTTATATATGCCTAAGACTGTTGGCCTGTGGCCTAGTGGATAAGGCATCAGTCTAGTGATCTGAAGGTCACTAGTTCGAGTCTCAGCTGAGGCAGCATGTTGTGTCCTTGAGCAAGGCACATAACAACACATTGCTCTGCGACGTCACCGGTGCCAAGCTGCTTGGGTCCTAGTGCCCTTCCCTTGGACAACATCGGTGGCGTGGAGAGGGGAAGGCTTGCAGCTTGGCTAACTGCTGGACTAACAGATGCCTATAATGCCTAAGACTGTTGCACAGTGTTGAATCATGGCTGGGAAAAAGCAGAAGGGAGTGGGAGGGAGCATGAAGCACCAGAGTGAGACATTCTATAATGATCAATAATCGGATTGAATCAAATGACCTTGTTTGGTGTCTCAGGTCTGGGTGTGTCTGCAGCCGTGCCACTCCCTGCCTCTGACATGTCTTCACTGCCATGTCCCACATGCCTCCCATGGCACTCCACCTTTGTCATTCCCAACATCCTTTGCTCCCATCAGATTTACAAACTCACTTACTTCTCCATGTTGACAAATACAGTACTGTGCAAAAGTCTGCGGCACCCTAGCTATATATATGTACCTAAGACCTCTGCACATTGCTGTACATTTACATGTATTAGGAAATTGCTGTAGTGTGTTTCTGCTGTAGGCAGGAAAAAGATGACAACATTCAACAATTATATATACCAAAGAATTACATAAAAATGGAGTACAGATATGGAATAAAATGTGCGTTCAGTAAGTACATAAATACCAGTATGCATTTGCTATGTAAACATCACTATAAAAAGTGGTTTAATGTGCTTCCCACTCTCTCCCCTCTCTCTTCCCCCATTCCCAACCATGATTCCCTTCTCCCTGCCCCCTTCCTGCTCTCAGTCCATAATAGAGACACATATCAGAATCAGGTTTATCATCACTCACGTATGTCATGAAATGTATTTTTTTGTGTGGCAGCAGTATAGTGCAATACATAAAATTACTAAAGTACTGTGCTTTATAAAAAGTGGTTTAAAGTATTTACGGTGCAATGCAGAGATGAGGGGAATAGAGCGGCTGAGGGGCTAACTAGGATGGCTGATCAGATTAACTGCTTGGGGGAAGAAACATCTAAAATGGTGTGAAATTTTTGTTTCAACATCCCCATAAAGCTTTCCAATAAGGAGCCTTTGGTAAAGGTAGATTGCTGGATATCTGCAATGATTTCCCTGCCTGTTTCTTTGTCCTGAATACATGCACATCTTGCAGTGATGGTAGACTGCAGCCAATGACCTCTCTGCTGTCCATAAGACAATAAAACCATAAGATATAAAACTATGTACATATATAGCTAGGGCACCTAAAACTTTTGCACAGCACTGTAGTAATTTTATGCTTTGCACTGTACTACTGTTGCAAAAATAAATCATGGCATATGTGAGTGATAATAAACCTGAGTCTGATTGACCTGTCTATTGTGGACTGAGAGTGGGAAGGGGCAGGGAGAAGGGAATCATGGTTGGGAAAAGGGGGTGGAGGAAGAGAAGAAGCAGGAAGCACCAGAGAGATATTCTGTAATGATCAATCAACCAATTGTTTAGAACCAAATGACCCCGCCTGGTGTCTCATGGCTGGGTGTGTCTGCTTGACCACATAAATACGGATTTGTATTTACTATTGTTATGACCCCAGCCCCCTCCTTTGTGAGATTCGCAAGAGCCCTAGACAAGGGGGGGGTCAAATGACCCAAGAGAGAGAGGGAGACGTGCTGAAGACCACGTTCCCCCGGGAAGCAGAATAAAGCGACTCTTTGACTATTGTCTCATGAAGACCACGTGTAAAGCCCTCGGGCAAAGTGGGCTGGTCGCTCAACAAGACAAAAACCTCGGACATAGCCATTGTCTTGGGAGACACCTTTGTGAGATAAGGAACTGGCCTACGTGCAAAATCTCAGGGCAATGTGAGATGGGTGATGGGGGAAGGATGGCCTCGCCCCCCCACCCTGATGGACATCTACAACCCTGCCAGTCCAGATAAAAGGTGGGCTGCCGAGGTGGGGCGCCAGACGCACCAGAAGATACGCGAGAATTCCTGCGACCGCGTTTAGAGAGCGACAGCCGGTGGTGGGGTTCGTGTGCGTCCTTCCCTTGCCTGGGATTGGCGACATCACCACAGAAGAACGGCCTAGCTACAGGGGAAGCCACAGATGAGAGTCCATTCCCCAACGAGACTTCCGACTACCTCCTACCGGTTGGAAAAACTGTCGGGTAAATGTTTCATTCTCTCTCTCTCTTTCTAACAAAAGTGCACCAACGCGACATCACAACAACGGCAGCGGGTGGAACTGCAGTGACCGCAAAAAGACTTTTGAATATCCAGTAAACAATATATATCTACATTACCCCTAGACAACTGTAGAGCTTATTTCTGATTGATTATTACTATACCTGTGCTTTAGATTGAGTTGTGACGACGTATATGATCTGAATGTTTTGTATTAACCATACATTTGTGCCCCTTTATAAATAAAAACGTTTGAAAATAGTAGCATCAGGCTTCGGTGGCTCCATCTATCTTTGCTGGAAAATTACCCGGTTACTGGGGAACGTAACACTATGTAAACAGATTATAAAAAGTGTTTAAAGCTGTTTACAATGCAATGCAGTGACAAGGTTACTAGAGGGGATGGGAGAATAACTGGAATGGTTGATCAGATTAAATGCCTGAGGAAAGATATTTTTAAGGTGGTGTAAATTTTTGTTTTAATAGCCATATCAGTCTTTCCAATAGGGATCTTTTAAAAAAGGAAGGTTGCTGGGTGGGTAATGTTTTGTCCGGACTACTTACGCAGCCTGGTAGACTGCAGCCAATGACATTTCCTCCTGTCCTGACAGTTTGCTGTAGTTTTTATATAACATGAGAGGAAGTTGCATCAAACTAGACAGTAATGGCAGCAAAACCTCCAATTCCATCTTTTGTACTCACCTTGTATGCTTAGTTCCTTTAACTTCATAGATACAAAAGTGGTGATGCTTACTGTGAATGGGATGTGGTAGTATAGTGATTAAGTTATGGGACTAATGACCTGAGTCCAGAACCTTTGATCTGGAGAAAGTGAGTTTGAATTCAATGCTATTGACATTGGTTAATTATTGTTACATGTACTGAGAGATAGGGTAAAGTTTTTGCCACCCAGACAGGTCATGCCAAATATAATTACGCTGAGGTAGTAGAAAGGGAAAAATATTTTTGAATCAGAATAATGTTTAATATCACCAGCGTATGTCATGAATTTGTTAATTTTGTAGCAGCAGTACCATGCAACACATAATAATGGAGAAAATGTGCAAAAAATAGAAATAAAAAAGAAATGAGGTAGTATCCATGGGTTCAATGCCTATTCAGAAATCGGATGACAGAGGAGAAGAAGCTGTTACTGAATTATTAAATATGTGCCTTCAGGCTTCTGTACCTCTTTCCTGATGGTAACAATGAGAAGAAGGCATGTCCTGGGTGATGGGGGTCCTTAATGATGGATGCTGCCTTTTTGAGACATCGCCCCTTGAAGGTGTACTAGATACTATGGAGGTTAGTGCCCATGTTGAAGCTAAGTTTACAACTCTGTGGAGCTTACTTTGATCCTGTACAGTAACCCTCACCCCATACCAGAAGGTGATGGGGCCAGTTAGAATGCTCTCAACAGTACATCTGTAGAAATTTGCAGGCTTTAGGTGACACATCAAATCTCCTCAAACTTCTCATGAAATACTGCCACTGTTGTACCTTCCTTCTTTGTAGCGGGATCAATATGTTTGGTCCAAGTTAGGTCCTCAGAGATATTGCCACCCAGGAACTTGAAATTGCTCACTCTCTCTAATTCTGATCCCTCTATGTGGACTGGTGTGTGGTCACTCATTTTACCCTTTCTGAAGTCCACAATCCAGAATTAAAAAGCTGTCATCAGTAGAGGTGACTGTGATGGATATAAAAATGTGTTTGATTCACTCATGTCCTTCACAAATTAAACTGAACTGAGAGTTTGTTTCTCTGTGGCTCCACATCTGTGGTCAATCATTAGCTGTCACACGATATTGGCTAATTAGGGTAAACAACTCCTTGCTGCTAATGTACACAGCTCCTTAACTCTCATCTAATACATTAATACTTTTATTTCGGGTGACTTTCCTCTTGCCATCTGTATAGCTTTCAGCAGCCCGTATGGGATCAGGTCTCATCACAAACTTGTGAGCCAAAGGTGTCTACAGAGCCAGGGTTGACAACTCCAAGTGAATGAATTCAAAGCAGGGGTGTGAAATTTGAGCTTTACTGAACACTGTTGGGTTCCTTGATGAAATGAGTTCAGCAAAAATCCAGTTAACACGCTCCTGACACTCAATTATCTGTCTTATTCAGCAAGTTCCTGGGCTTTAACATCTCAGGGAATCTATCTTGGGCCAAACAGATTGATGCAATCATGAAGAAGACACACCAGTAACTACTTCATCACAAATTTGAGTACGTTTAGCCTGTCACCAAGGCTCTTGTAAATACCTACAGGATTCTGACTGGTTGCATCAACATCTGGTATGGTGGGTCCAGAAGCGCACCCGGATTCCTTCCTTATCACTCTGGGGGATTTCAACCAGGCCAGCTTGAAGAAGTCTCTGAACAACTACCATCAACAAATCACCTGTAGAACCAGAGGAACCGGCACACTTGACCACTGTTATACCACCATCAAGAAAGCTCACCATGCCATCCCACACCAACGTGCTGGAATGTCCAATCACCCTGGCTGTACTTCTACTCTCAGCATATAGGCAAATGCCGAAAACTGCTACACCAATGGTGAGGACCAAGAAGGTATGGTCAAGCAAGGTGGAAGAGCACTTACGGAACTGCTTTCAGTCAGTGGACTGGACAATACTCGGGATTATCTTCAGATCTGAGAGAATGCACCACAATTGTCACCAACTTCACCAAGACAAGTGTGGACGAGTTTGTGACTTCAAGAGCATACTGACATACTCAAACCATAAGTTGTAGATGAATCGGGAGATTCCTAGTCTGCTGAGGGTTAGATCTGTGGTATTCAAGACCAGTGGCCTAGAACTATACAAGAAATCCAGGTATAACCTTGGGAAGGCTATTTTAAGGATGAGAAAACAATTCCAATTGTGGTTAGAGATGGAATTGGATGCATATCAGCTCTGGCAGGGTGTGCAGGCCATTACTTCCTTGAGAGAAAAACCTAACATCATGAATGGATGTGATGCTTCACTGCCAGGTAAGCTCTAAGCCTTTTATGCACGCTTTGAAAGGGAGAATAAACCTACACCTGTGTGAATCCCTGCAGCATCTGGTGACCCTGTGTTCTCTGTCTTGGAGGTCGATGTCAGAACATCTAGCAAGAGGCCCTGATGGTGTACCTGGTCGGGCTCTGAAAATCTGTGCCAACCAACTGGCAGGAGTGTACAAGGACTTGTTCAATCTGCCACTACAGCAGTTGGAGGTTGCCCCTGCATCAAAAGGGAGACCATTGTACGAGTGCCCAAGAAGAGCCACCGCAATTATTGTTGTTTTGCACTCACACCTACCGTGATAAACAAGCTTTGAGGTCGGTTATGGTCAGGATCAAATCCCGCCCAAGCAAGGACCTAGATCACCTTCAATTTACATATCACCACAATTGGTTTACAGCAGATGCACATCTCACTGGCTCTTCGCTCCGCCTTGGGTCACCTGGACAACAGTAATACCAATGGCAGGCAGCTGTTGACTGATTACAAATCAGCATTCATCCCAATCATACCCTCAATTCTACTTAACAAGCTTCAAAACCTGGGCTTCTCTATCTCCCTTGGCAACTGGATTCTTGACTTCCTCACTAGGAGACCACAGTCAGTGTGGGTCGGAAATAACATCTCACTGGTGGATGTCAAGGATGCATGCTTAGCCCCTGACCTAATCTCGCGAGACCCATGACTGTGTGGCTAGGCAACTATTATCGGCAGAACTTCAGATGGTGGCATGGAGGTGTACAAGAGTGAGATAGATCAGCTGGTTGAGTGGTGTCACAACAACAACCTTGCACTCAATGTTGGTAAAACCAAGACATTGATTGTGGACTCCAGAACAGGGAAGTTGAGGGAACACACACCAGTCCTCATCAAGGGATCAGCAGTGGAAAGTGTGGGAAGTTTCAAGTTGCTGGATGTCAACATCTCTGAAGGTTTATCCTGGGTCCAGTATACTGACGCAATTACAAAGAAGGCATGACAGCAGCTATGTTCCATTAGGAGTTTGAAAAGACTTGGTATGTCACCAAAGACGTACAAATTTCTACAGATGTACTGTGAAAAGCTTTCTAGATGATTGCATCACTGTTAGGTATGGAGGGGCCACTGCACAGGATTGGAAAAAAATGGCAAAAGGTTGTAAATACAGCCAGCTCCATCATGGGCACTAACCTCCCAGGCACTGAGAACATCTTTAAAAAACAACACATCAAAAAGGCAGCATCTATTATTAATGATTTCCATCATCCACGACAAGCTCTCTTCTCATTGTTACCATCAACGAGGAGGTACAGAATTCTGACAACACACACTCAACATTTCAGGAACAGCTTCTTCCCCACCACCATCAGATTTCTGAATGGACAATTAATCCTTTATTGCACACTTTTTGCACTACTTATTTAATTTAATTGATATACATACATATATATATACACACACACACACTTCGTACTGATATTTATAGTATTTCTTATTATGTCCCACACTGTACTGCTGCCACAAAACAACAAATTTGACAACACAAGACACTCTGCTGATACTGGAAGTCCAGAATAATGTATACAAAGTGCTGGAGTAGCTCAACAGGTCAGCCAGCATCTATAGACAATGTATCTGAATGGATGACATTTCGGGCCGAGCCCCTTCTTCAGAACTGGAAAGGAAGGGGGAAGAAGCCATAATAAGAAGGTGGGGGAGAAGCTGAAGCACACACAAGAGGGCTCACAACACCTTTTTGCAATAATATACCCCCAATTCTGATTCTGAATTTCATCCCTGACAGGAATGAAAATAGCTAAATCCTTTAAGTAATTCATATGGAACAACTGAAACAGTAAGATTGGGATACCAGGCACTTACATAATTTTCCTCCGACTTGTAGCACAATCACTTGAGTTCAGTATGTTGTTCTCTCAAGGGTTTATTTCCTACAAAGAGGAATGCCTGTGTGTGACTTATTTAATGTGGGGAGGCACCCCTCATGTGCAACCCAGTCACCACATGGTCCTTGATCGACCAGGGTCAGGGTCCAGTGTTATGGCATGCAATGGGATCCTTTATGATATTGCAGGCCTTTATTCGGAACGTTTCTGTTTACTTATTTATTTATTGAGAGACAGCACGGCATAGGCCCTTCCAGCCCTTTAATCTCAGCCTAATCACGGGACAACTTATAACAATTACCTTCCAAGTGGTGCATCTCTGGGTTTTGGGATGAAACCAGAGCAATCAGAGCACCCAGAGTGAACCCACACAGTCACAAAGAGAACGCATAAGCTCCTTACAGGCAGCTATGGGAATTGAACGCTGGTCACTTGTAAAGCATTGTGCAAACCGCTATGCTACTGTGCTGCCCTTGACCTTGACGGCTGGTCAGCTGGTGCTGGTGATTCACTGGGCAGTTTTAACTGCCCAATGTTCAGGATGCATTGCCACATTATGAAGCTCATTTCCTGCAATATGATTAAACTGGAATAACCTCAGTAAGGTAATTAGTTGAAGGGATTGTGCGAAGACCTCAAACTCAATCAGTTGCAGTAAGACAGAACAGAGGTTTTCTGTCATATGGTCTAACTAACTCCGATCATTATTGCAATGAAGTTCTCTTACAGGCCGGTCCGTTAACAACAGCTTCCAATGTACACTGATCAAAATACTTGCAAACGATGTATAAAATGAACAGGAGTCCTGATCTATCTGTAAATGTAACGATTGATCTGGCATGTCAGAGCAGAGAGCTTCACTCTCTTATGCTGCTAATGAGAGTCCGCTTCAGAATAACGGACAAATCTCCATCTGCTCACCATAGTTGCTGATAAAAGGGACGACAAAGTGAGTATCAGAAAGTAATGACTGAAGAGACGAAGTAAAAAAATATTGTGGAGAAACTCTAGGGAAGAAAGAAATAGACAGCAAGAGCACAAGAACAAGATTTCATTTTTATTTAGCTGCAGAACGTGGTAAGCTCATTCAGCTCCATTATGGACAGTAGCCTCCCAGTGTCCAGCACAATTTCTAGGAGTGGTGACTCAAAAAGGTGGCATCCATCATTCACCCAGGTCATACCCTCTTCTCATTGCCAACATCAGAGATGAGGTACAGGAGCATGAAGCATGAAGGCACACACTGAACAATTCAGGAATAGTTTATTTCCCTCTGCCATTGGCCCATGAACAATATTTTACTACTATTTTTTTTGCACTTATTTATTTTAACTTTATTTCTATAAATATATATTCTTTTTACTGTAACTTACAGTTTTTATTATTTTGTATTGAAACATACTACTGCTGCACAACAATAAATTTCACGGCATATGCTGGTGATTCTGATATACAACATCGTAACAGGTTTCTGGCCCAGCAAGCCTGCCCTACTAACCCATACGTTTTTAGAATGTGGGAGGAAACCGGAACATCCAGAGGAAGCACACACGATCACAAGGAAAACATACAAATTCCTTACAGTGGGAATTGAACCCAGTCTGCTACAGCTGTAATAACATAATGCAAACCATTATGCTACCACGATGCCCCATAACGATGTTGAAAGACTGGAAATACTCAGCAGGTTATGTAGCAACAGTGAAGAGAGAAATGGAGCTAATACTTTGTGTTAATGGCTATTTGTTGGAATTGAGACTAATTGGAGCTTTAATATTCAGAAAACAGTTGAGTGGGAGTGGAAGAGGAGAAGGCTCATACATAATCATATCTTTGTTCTGTGACTTTTCATTTAGTCAAATTTTCTGGAAATCTAATGTTCGGACAATTGCGCAGTCTCTGTTTGCCTAACATCAAAGCTCAATGTTCAAAGTAAACTTATTATCAAAGTACATTAATGTAGCCACATACTATCCTAAAGTTCCTTTTCTTGAAGGCTTTCACAACAGAACAAAAAAGTACAATAGAATCAATGAGAGACTACACACAAACAAAGAATAACAAACAACCAATAAGCAAATACAATTAATTAATAAATTATCTAACTAACCGGCAGGCAGACAGAGAGAGCTAGATAGCTAAATAAATAAATAATGCAGAGAACATGATTTTTTGAGTGCTTGAAAGAGAGTAATGCAATATGAATGATTTTTTTTTCCATCAAACTGTTCTGTTTTTAAAAGACTGTCTCCATTTCTTATAGGATACTTTAGTTCATGGTTCAAGTATCTGGGCAGAAATTCTCATTCCACATGGTGGCCACGTCCAGAATTTCCCCTGGGATTCCAGTCTACACCATGCTTGTAGTCAGCATAATTCCTGTTTCCTACATGAAAAATGTGTGTGTTAATTGGCTGGTGTGTAGTGAATTGTAGAATCAGAGTGGAACTGATGTGGAACAAATAAAGAAAAGAAGATTAATGTAGGATTAAAATAGGACTCCACCACCCCTTCCCACTACCACTACATACATATCACCTAGTGTCACTCTATGTAAATACAATCAGTCTACGTAGGTAACAACAGTTACTTATACTTAGTGTTTTACAGGATTGCTTACATATTTATATTTATTGTGTGTTTTTTTGTCCTTTATGCATATTGTGATTTTTCTATGCTGCACCACATCCGGAGTAACAATCATTTCATTCTCCTCTACACTCGTGAACCGAAGAATGACAACAAACAATCTGGAATCTGGAATCTAGAAACAATATGGTGATGGGCTGAAGGGCCTGATTCTGTATTCTATCAACCTATGTGCTATGACTCTTCCCCTTGTTCCTTCATATCCACCTTTAATCCGTCAAGCATCCTCTCAGTGCTTAAAAATCAGCTTGGATTATTATAAGCTCCAATTTTTCCGTTATTAGCAAACAAAAATTTGCTAGATACCAGAGATTCTGAAGATGCTGGAAATCTTGAGTAATGCACACAAAATGCTGGAGGAATTCAGCAAGACAGGCAGCAACTATGCTGAGTTATAAATAGTCTATGTTTCAGATTGAGGCCATTCACCATAAACAGAACTGTTTATTTCTCTCCATAGAAGCTGTCTGACTTGTTGGGTTCCTCCAGGATTTTGTAAAATATTGGCCTGTGCATAGGTGAGTGATAGAATCAGGGTGCAATTAATGTGGGAGAAAGAAAGGAAATAAGATGAATATAGGATTAACGTAGGTGGTTGTTTGTTGACACAGATTGATTGGCCTAGATTGCAATAGGTTTGAAATTTCAACATTAAACAAAAAAAACACGCCCCAAATACCAAACGCAGAAGATTCTGCAGTTGCTTGAATCTTGAGCAACACAACCAAAATGCTTGTAGAACATAGTAAATCAGGGAGCATCTATGGTGGAGAAGAAATAGCCAGCACTTCAGGTCCCAGTGAAGCAACTGTTGAATTGAATTGACTTGACTTTATTTCTTACATTCTTCACAAACATAAGGAGTAAAAATCTTTATGTTCCTCTTCATAAATGCTGCCTGTATCACTGAGTTCCTCCTGCATTTTGTGTGTATTACCCGACAAATGCAAATTAATAATATGCAGTGCAATACACGGACAGTGTGGCAATATATTTAATAATGACAACCACACATTTAGCTTTCGGAGTACAGGTTTCAAAACATCAATCCTGTTTATAAACTATCAACCAATCACTTTTATTCGTGATTATGTATTAGTCAATAAACTGACTGAGTAACTTGAGGGAAATTGCTGAATAGTTAAAAATATGGACCGCAATGGATCTGTAAATATTATTACCACTTAGCCACAAGTTATTATGGAAATTGTATAGAGATGTCTTTACATAATTTTATTTTTCATAGCCACAGACACCCAGATTTAAAAAACAGATAATATAAAACAATCCAGACTAAATGAAAATTAAAAATGAAAGAAAATCAAGACTGATTATATGCGGAAGTCCCTGGAGTAAAGCTTATTCTGTCAGGAAAAGAGTGTTGTGCTGTAGTACACTGATAGTCAGTAATGATTTGTAAGCTAATATTACAGAAAGCCTTTTTATCACAATAGACTGAATTGAAAATTGGCTACTTCCTTTATCAGGAGTCTAATCCACACCACGGGTGCTGTGCTTGGGTAGTGATTTAATAATCAACTCTTTTTAAAAATCCAAGATAACTGGAAATGAAGACAGACAAATACAGGAAATACACAGCAGGTTAGTCTGTACCAGCGGAGAGACAAACATGATAATGACTTTCATCAGAGTAGGCTGCATCTGGCCTTGAAATGTTAATGTAATTTTATGATGAGCTGTATTACATTAGTATAGCATAGTGAAAAAGTCCTTATCAAATTTATTGTGATATGCACAAGTACACATATGCTCAGATGCAGCATAAAACTTATTTGCAGCAGCATCACAGGCACATAGCGTTACATTCACAAAAAACAATAATTTAAACATAATTTTTACAAATTATACAAGAAAGAACACAATTAAGAGAGGATGTTTCCTATTGCGTAGGTACATGGACGGTAGGGGTATGGAGGACTATGAGCCAGGAGCACGTTGATTGCAGTAGGCAATTTAAATGATTTTGATATGGACTAGCTGTCCCAAAGGGCTTGTTTCTGTGCTGAAGTTCTCTATGACACCATGAATCTATAGTGGATGCATCTAGGACCAGAAGACACAGCCTCAGAATACAAGGATGACTGTTTAGAACAGAGATGAAGAGAAATTTCTTTACCCTGAAGGGGGTGAATCTTTGGAATTTGTTGCCACAGATATCTCTGGAGACCAAGATATTGGGTATATTTAAAGTGGAGGTTGATAGGTTCTGGATTAGTAATGGTGTCAAAGGTTATGGGGAGAAAGCAGGAGAATGAGGTTGAGAGGGATAATAAATCGGCCATGATGGAATGGCGGACCTGACTTGTTGATATAGCTTAATTCTGCTCCCTTGTCTTATGGTCTAAGAATAAACAAAGTCCATTTTAGTGTAAAGTAGTTATGGTGTTGTTATACTAAGGTTATAATTAGAGAACTAATAGTTTTTGAACAGTGTTGTGTGACTTCAGGCTCAGTATCTCCTGCTCAATTATAACTGCAAGAAGATGAGAAGACACAGATGTTTAGGATCTTGATAGATGCTATCCCAAGGTGGTGCCTTGTGTAGATACTTTTAATGAGAGTAAAGGATATTGTTATGATATATTGGCCTGAGTCTACTAATTCAAATTGCCATACCAAGCCATGATGCAACCAGTCCAGCAGTATATCTGTAGAAGTTTATTGGAGTGTTTGGTGACCACCTTGACCTATCAACTTCAAAGTAACTTTTTATTAAAGTACATATATATCACCAAATACTACCTGAGACTGATTTTCTGTTGGGCAGTCACAGTAGAACAAAGAAATAGAAGAAAATCAATGAAAAACATAAAGAAAGGTTGATTAGCAACTAATGTACAAAAGAAGACAAAAAGGAAACACAATAACAAATAATAAATAAATAAATAAATAAATAATACTGAAAACATAAATACATTCTGAATTGAAGTTAATGCATCATTTATGTGCTGGGCTGTTGGAGAGGTCATCTGATAGGTTAATGTACAAGACATTAAAGCCCCAAATCTTTCCACCACTGATCCACAAATTTAGATTCCAACATATTTAACTTCCTTCCCCTTCTTGAAGTCATCAGTCAGTTCTTCAGTTTTACTGACATTGAGCAAGAGGTTAACACCGTAGTACCACTCAAATAAATCCTCTATCACACTTCTGTGTCAAATACATGCTCTATCACACTTCTGTATGCTAACTCATCACAATCTTTGTTTTGTTTTGGCACCAGTGAATGTGTGCATATCTGTTTAGGACTTTCACTATTCAATAGTTACAATGTGATTCACACTCATTCTTCAAAACTCTAGTGAGTATAGTCCCAGAGTCATCAAACGCTCCTCATACATTGAATTTTTCCTTCCCTGAATCATTCTTGTGAACCTCCTCTGGACCTTCTCCAATGCCAGCACATCCTTTCTAAGATAAGGGGCCCAAAAGTGCTCACAATACTCCAAGAGTGGTCTGACCAATGACTTATAAAGCCTCAGCATCACATCCTTGCTCTATATTGTCGTCTTCTCAAAATGAATGCAAACATTGCATCTGCATTCCTCACCAGTGACTCACCCTGCAAGTTAACCTTTAGGGAATCCTGCATGATGACTCCCAAGTCCCGTTGCACCTCTGATTTTTGAATTTTCTACCTGTTTAGAAAATAGCTTATGCATTTATTCCTTCTACCAAGGTGAATGACTATACATTTCCCTTCACTATATTCCATTTTCCACTTCTTTGCCCATTCTCTCAATCTGTTAAAGTTTCTCTGCAAACTCCCTTCTTCCTCAACTCTCAATTCTCCTCTGTATTAAATTCCATCCACCACTTTTCAGCCCTTTTTTTCCAGCTGGTCCAGATCCCACTGAATGGTTTGATAGTCTCTTTCAGTGTCCACTACAACACCAGCCTTTGTGCTCTCTGTAAATTTGTTGATCCAATTTACCACATTACCATCCAGATCATTGATTTAGATGACAAACTATAGTGGACTAGCACTAATCCCTGTAGAACACCACTAGACACTGGCCTCCAGTCAGAGAGACAACTATCTACTACCACTCTCTAGCTTCTCTCGCAAAACCAATGTATAATCCAGTTTACTACCTCAAATACAAAACCTGCTTGGCCTGTTTCCCACATGGGGCCGTTGCAAAAACCTTGTTAAGGTCCATATAGACAAATCCACTGCACTGCCTTCTTCACCTTGTGACAAGGGTCCTTGTTGAGGATGCTGGAGAATCTGAGGCTAGTATTGAGACATTGTTTCAAACTGGATTGAGAATCAGAGCACCAAACAAATACTACAGAAAATCACCAGTAGGCTTACAATTAAGCACCAGACATCAATTCAGATGCTCTTTAAATGCTCATTCCTTGGTGCCCAAAACATGATTGCCAATTAGCAATACTGTCCTGAATCTTTGAAGGGGCCTCGCCAACTACCCAAACTTTGGGAAGTTAGAGTGTCCAAACTTTGAAAGCTGGCACAGATGGATACATGTTGTAACAGGACCCCCTCTCCGAAGTCCGAATCCTGACAGCCCTGGTTGCTCAGAGGGTACAATGATTGTAGTCATGGATGAAAGCCAGATCCAAGATGACCCTTTCAGGCACCCAGCACCTCTCCTCTGATCCGAATCCTTCCCAGTTCACAGAATATTGCCAAAACACCTGGAACAATATGCAAGTCCAAAATTGTCCTCAGGGTGAAAACCTGTTCCCCTCCAACAAACCTGGGTCATGGCGGAGCTGATGGTGCTGGGGCTAATGGGCCAGTGTTTGAAGGCTTTAACTTGGAAACATGAAAAGTGGGATTGATCTTGAGGGTTTTTGGGAGCTGCAAGGTGTAGG
The DNA here is from genome assembly GCF_048418815.1 of Hemitrygon akajei. Taxonomy (NCBI): domain Eukaryota; kingdom Metazoa; phylum Chordata; class Chondrichthyes; order Myliobatiformes; family Dasyatidae; genus Hemitrygon; species Hemitrygon akajei. The sequence continues at coordinate 33,285,954 of NC_133138.1, read as the reverse complement.
CCACCAGGTTTACTTTCCTGAGAATCCTGATGGGCCCAGTGAACTTGGGGGTCAATTTCCTGAGCTCTACACAGAGAGGCATATCATGAGTGGCCAGCCACCGAAGGCCTGGTACAGGACAATTTTAGCTGCCTACTCCACAAATGGCAGTCTGTCTAAGGCAATGAATTTACGGACCTTCAAAAAACGATCCACAATTACCATGATAATGGTCTTCACCCTAGAAGGAGGAAGACCTGTGACAAAGTCCGTGGAGATGTGTGCCCACAGTCTGTCTGGAATAGGTGGGGCATGGAGAAGACCTTGATGTTGGGTAGGTGGCTTCTTGTTCCAGCCACACACCTCACATGCCTGAACATGCTACCGAATTTCCTTCATCAATATGGGCCACCAATACCTTCTCTTGATAAGTTCAAGGGTCCTGGCAACCCCTGGGTGAGTGGTCATTTTCAATGAATGTCCCCATTCGAGTACCTGGGGCCAGATGGAACTTGGGTCAGACAGCTGACCCAGAGGACCGTTCTTTGGAATCTCCTATTGTGCTTGGGCCCTGTGAACAAGAGCACTGTGCAAAAGAATTGGCTTAGGGCAAAATGGTGGCAGGCTGCTCTTCTCATTCCAGTTCATCAAACCGATGGGACAAGCATCTGGCTTCTGGTTCTTTTACACCGGCTGATATGTCAGGATGAAATTAAAGTGGTTAAACAACAAAGAGAACCTGGCCTGCCTGGAATTCATCCTCTTGGCCTCCTGAATATAAGCCAGGTTCTTGTGGTCTGCCCAAACGATGAAAGGGTTCTTGGCTCCTCTAGCTGGCGTCCCCATTCTTCTAAAGCTAACTTAACCACAAAAAAACTCCTGATTCCTGATGTCATAGTTCAGCTGTGTTGGTGATAGCCACCTGGAAAAGAATGCACATGGGTGAAGTTTATTGACCAAAGGTGTCCGTTGAGATAACACTGTGCCCACTCCAACATCTGAGGCGTCCACCTCCACGATGAAGGGAAGGTCTGGGTTAGGTGCAACCAAAATGGGAGCTGTTGTGAGCTGCTGTTTGAGCTCTGCGAAGGCAGCTTCCACTTCGGAAGTCCAAACGAAAGGACCCCTGGATCTCTTGGTTAGTGCCGTCAGTGGAACCATCACTGAGCTGAGGTTTCTGATGGAATTTTGGTAAAGGTTGGCAAATCACAGGAACCATTAGACTTGTTTCACACTGAGATGGTTGTGGCCAATCTCCAATTGCCTGTGTCATACCAGGGTCCATCTTGAGATTGCCATTGGAAATAATGAAGCCAAAAATGAAATGGTGTTTATTCTCCAGCTTGACATAGAGTCCTTGATCAAGAAGCCTCAGGATGTCTCTGAGGCAACGTGCTCCTCCATGGACTTTGAAAAAATTAGGATGTTGTCCAAGTAGACAAAGGCATACTAACGGATAGCATCCAGGAGCAGGCTGTTAATAAAAGCCTGGAAAACTGTGGGCTGAAGGACCTGACCAAGTACTCATAGTGCCCTGTCAGTGTGTTGAATGCCGTCTTCCACTCATCACCTTCCTCTGTATGAACTAGCTGTATGCACTTCACAAGTCGAGATTCCAGACTACTCTTGCCCCTTGGAGAATCTCGAAGGCAGTGCTCTTGAGTGAAAGAGGGTAATAATTCTTGACCATTATGCAATTCAGTCATCTGTAATCAGTGCAGAGCTACAGGCTCTAGTCCCTCTTCTTCATGAAGAAAAAGCCAGAACCGGCTGGAGAGGTGGAGAGCCGAATAAATAGCATGGGAAGAGCCTCTTCTATATACTCCTCCATAGTGCTTCTCTCCAGGCCTGAGAGCATGTATAATCGAACCTGCGGGTGACAAGTACTAGGCAATATATCTATAACACAGTCATAGTGTTGGTGCGGTGGAAGAGTTGAGACCTTTCCCTTACTGAAGACCACTTGTAGATGGACTTGTTCTACAATTTCTACGAGATCTAGCTCCTGCGCACCCCTGACTGGACAGGATCGGATTCTGCACGGGCCTGTCGGCTGGAGCCTGCTCATCTGCCCTTGAAGGCAGGGCTAAGTTTCCTGAAGGCTCCAGGATACCACTCAGCAGAAGTCTGCCCCCTCGTCAGCCAGTGGTCTCATAAGAGCCTGGGGGTCAGAACACCAACCCAAAAACATAACTCCTTGCAGGGACCGGACCATGCAATGATCCTCCCTTCCTTCGAGTTCCCGAAAGGGTTATTCTGGGATAACCAAGGATGCCTGAGTATTAGTGGTAAGTGAAAAGACTTAATGATATGGAAACCAATGTCCTCCATATGATCCATTATCCTTCTATCCTCATCCACAAGACCAGGCAATCTGAAAGGTCTTAAGGTGGATAAGTCACCTGGACCAGATAGGCTACATCCCAGAATCCTGAAAGAGGTTGCTAGAGCAGTAACAGATGCACTGGTCATGATCTTACAAGAATCGCTTGATTCTGCCATGGTCCAGGAGGACTGGAAAATCGCAAATGTTTCTCCACTCTTTAAGAAGGAAAGACGACAAAAGAGAGGAAACTATAGGCCAGTTGGTCTAACTGCAGTGGTTGGGAAATTGCCCTGATACTAACTCCTGAGGAACACCACTAGTCACTGACAGCCAACCAGAAAAGGCCCCTTTTATTCCCACTTGCTGCCTCCTACCTGTCAGCCATTCCCCTATCCATGCCAATCTTTCTTAAACAATGAACAACATTAACTATCCTCCAATCCTGAGGCACACCTTAGGCAATCCTTAAGATGTTTTAAACATCTCTGCAAGTGCCCCTGTATTTTCTGCATTTGCCTTCCAGGATCTGAGGAAATTTCTTGTCAAGCCCTGAGAAGTTAACTATATAGGGCCCATGACCTCCCTGCTGCTTTGCCTCACTTCTATAGATTCTGTGTCAATCTCCCAAGTAAATATAGATACAAAAATCAATTTAAGATATCCTGATCTCTTTTGGCTCTACAAATACATTATCATTCTAAACTTCTAGAGGACCAATTTAGTCCCTTGCTATCCATTTGCTCTTAATAGACCTGTAGAAGCCCTTAGCATTTTCCTTCACCTTGTCTGCTCAAGCAACTTTCTTTTACCCTTTTTGATTTTCTTTTTACATGTTCACTTGCATTTCTTATACTTCTCAAGTACCTCATTTGTTCCTTCTTGCTATGCTATGCACCACTTTCTTTCTCTTAACCAGGACCACAATATTTCTCAAAAATTAGGGGTCCCTAAAGATGTTATCCTTGTCTTTTATTTTGATAGGAACAAACAATCTCTGTGCGCTCAAAATTTCACCTTTGAAGGTCTCCGACTTACCAAGTACACCTTTGCCAGCAAACAACCTGACCCCATCTACGCTTGCCAGATCCTATCAAGACTGGCCTTTTCCCAATTTAGAATCTCAACCTAAGGACCAGACCTATCCTTTTCCATAATTACCTTGAAACTAATAGCATTATGATCAGTAGATATAAAGAGTTCCCCAACACCTGCTTCTGTCACCTGCCCTGCCTGATTCCCTAATAGGAGATCTAGTATTCCACTTGCTCTAGCTGCTGCTTCTATGTTCTGATTAATGAAATTTTGGTGAACACATTTGACAAATTCTTTCCCATCCATCCCTTTTTACTGTATGGGAGTCCCAATCAATATGTGGAAAGTTAAAATTTCCTACTATCACAGTTTTTAGCAACAGTCTGCGATCTCTCTACTAATTTGCTCCTCTAAATCTTCACTGACTGTTGGGTGGTCTGTAATATAATCCCAATAACGTGGGATTTCCTTATTCTTCAGTTCTGACCATAGAGTCTCACTAGACGAGCTCTTCCATTTGACCTGTCTGAGAACTGCGGTGACATTTTTCCAAACTAATAATGCCACCCCTTCCCCCTTTAATGTATTATGATAAAAACAATGGAGCCTTGAGCACTGATCAGCCATTCCTGCCCCTCCTGCATCCAGCTCTCACCAATGGCCACAATGTCATAACTCCACTTGCTGACCCATGCCCTAAGCTCATCTGTTTCCCCTACAATACCGCTTGCATTTTAATATATTCAGCTCAGACCACTAGTTCCACCATGCTGCACGATATGCCTATTTCTGGTCTCCCGAGCAGCAATCCTGATATCGCAACCCTGGAGGTCTTGTCTTTCAACTTACTACATAACTCCCCAAACTCAATCTGAGATGTTCCTGACTCTGTCACCCATAACTGCCTCTACCACCACTCACTATTCACTGTGCAACAGAAACAACTCTGGCACACCTCCTACTTTCCTGCAATCACTTTAAAATTATGCCCTTTCACGTTCACCATTACCATCCTGGGAAAACATCACTGGCATGGCACACGATCTTGTACACCTCTATCTTAAAGGAATAAGAACAGAAGGAAATGTAGGAAGAGTTAGAGTTGTAGCCCCTATAAGTCTCTACAACAATCTGGTTTCTGAATGAGAGTTAGCATGAGGCAGAAGGATTACTTTGGTTACTCAGTGTAGTCATATTGCAAATGCACTGAAAGGTCTTCCATTGTAACATGATAACAGGTGTAGGAGATATAGATATGGTAAATGCAGGTACTGAGGTTGGGCGGGTCTTATACTAGGATCATGGGTTAAATGTGAAAGGTGAAATGTTTAAGGAAAACATGAAGGGAAACTTCTTCAGACAGTGGGTGGTGAAAGTGTGGAATGAGCTTCCAGTGCCATGGTGGATGCAGGGGTGATTTCAATATTTAAGAGAAATTTGGATAGGTTCATGGATGGGAGGGGTACAGAGGGTTATGCTTTGCATGCAAGTCAATGGGGCTATAAGAACATAAGACGTAGAAGCAGAATTAGGCCATTCAGCCCATCAAGTCTCCTGCACCATTCCATCGTGGCTGATCCCAGATCCCACTGAACCCCGTACACCTGCCTTCTCGCCATATCCTTTGATGCTCTGACTGATCAGGAATTGATCAACTTCCACTTTAAGTATACACACAGACTTGGCCTCAACCACAGTCTGTTGCAGAGCATTCCACAGATTTACTACTCTCTGGCTAAAAAAATTCCTCCTTACCTCTTTTCTAAAGGGTCGGCCCTCAATCTTGAGGCTATGCTCTCTAGTTCTGGATACACCCACCGGAGGAAGCACCCTCTCCACATCCACCCTATCTCATCCTTTCAATAGTCAGTTGGTTTCACTGAGATCCCTACACATCCTTCTACATTCCAGTAAGTACAGGCCCAAAGGTGCCAAACACGCCTCTTATGTTAACTCCTTCACTGCCGGAATCGTCCTAATGAACCTCCTCTGGATTTTCTCCAATGACACCGCATCCTTTCTGAGAAATGGGACCAAGACCACTGACAATATTCTAAGTGCAGCCTGACTAGAGTTTGATAAAGGCTCAGCATTGTCTCCTTGCTTTTATATTCTGTTGCCCTTGAAATAAATGCCAACATTGCATTTGCCTTCTTTACCACAGTCTCAACCTGCAAATTAACCTTCTTGTAGTCTTGCACGAGGACTTCTAAGTCCCTCTGCACCTCTGATGTTTGAATCCCCTTCCCATTTAGATAATAGTCCACACTATTGTTCTTCTTACCAAAATGCGTTATCATACATTTCCCAACACCAAATTCCATCTGCCACTTTTTGCCCATTCTTCCAATTTGTCTGAGTTCTGCTGCAATCACATTGCTTCCTCAGAACATATCACTCCACCTAATTTCATATCATCCACAAACTTTGCCACAAAGACCTCAATTCCATTATCCAAATCATTGACAAACAATGTGAAAAGTAGCAGTCCTAATACTGACCCCTGAGGAACACCACTAGTCACTGGCAACCAATCAGAAAAGGCCTCTTTTATTCCCACTCACTGTCTCCTGCCTGTCAGCCATTCCGATATCTATGTCAGTACATTTCCTTTAGCCCCATAGGATTTTATTTTGTTAAGTCTTCTGAAATTCCAAGTAAATGACATCCACTACCTTTCCTTTGTCCACCCTGCTTGTTACTTCCATGAAGAACTCTAACAGATCTGTCAAGCAAGATTTTCCTTCACAGAAACCAGGCTGACTTTAACTTATTCTAACATTGGTCTCAAAGTACCCCAAAACCACATCCTTAATAATGGACTCCAATACCTTCCCAGCCACTGAGGTTAAGCTAACTGGCCTATTATTTCCTTTCTTTTGCCATCTTCTCTTCTTAAAGAATGGAGTGACATTTGCAATCATCTGGTCCTCCAGCGCTTCCAAGCTATGTCCGCTCAACCCTGGGAAAAAGCCTCTGGTTATCCACATGATCATTGCCTCTCATCATCTTTATACACTTCTATCAGGTCGCCTCTCATCCTCCATTGCTCCAAGAAGAAAAGACCAAGTTCACTCAGACTATCCTAATAAATCACTCTCTCCAATCCAGGCAACATCCTTGTAAATCTCCTCTGCACTGTCTCTATAGCATCCACATCCTTCCTGTAGTGAGATGACCAAAACTGAACACAGTACTCCAAGTAGGGTCTAACTAAGGTCTTATATAACTTTAACATTACCTCACGGTGCTTGAACTTAATCCCATGGTTGATGAAGGCCATCAAACCATACAGCTTCTTAACAACATTGTCAACCTGCGCAGCAGGTTTGAGTGTTGTATGGGCATGGATCCCAAGATCTCTCTGATCCTCCACACTACCAAAAGTCTTACCATTAATATTATATTCTGTCTTCTATTCTATCATATATTGTATTATATATTCTACTCTATAAATATTATATAATAATACTATATATTATATTCTTGAAAGATCATTACCAATGCATTTGTTACCTCTTCAGCAACCTCCCTCAGGACTCTGGAATGTAGTCCATCTGGCCAAGATGACTTCCACCTTTAGACCTTTGAATCTGCCTAACACTTTTTCCTTTGTGAGAGCAATGGCACTCACTCTTGCTCCCTGACACTCACGGACCTCTGGCACGCTGCTCGTGTCTTCCATAGTGAAGACAGATGTAAAGTACCCATTAAGGACTAGGCTGATTAATGGTTTGGCAGAGATCAGATGGGCTGAAGGGCCTGTTTCTGTGCTGAAGTGTTCTATGACTGTGACTCTAACTGTACATGACAATAGAGAAACGTAAGACTGCAGATGCTGAAATCTGCAGCATCAAACAAGATGCTGGAGGAGCTCAGCAGGCCGAGCAACATCTGTGGAGCAAATGGGGCAATGGATGTTTCAGATTGAGACCCTCCACCTGGACCATTTTATTAGGTACGTCCTGCGGCCACTGAGTGTATGTTCGTGGTCCTGCTGCTCTGGACCATCCACTTCAAGGTTCAGCATGTTGTGTATTCAGAGATTCTCTTCTACATATCACTGGTGTATTGCATGGTTATTTGAGTTACTATTGCCTTCCTGTTGATCATTCTCTCGAACCTTTCTCATGAACAAGGCATTTTTGCCCACAGAACTGCCACTCACTGGATGCCTCTTTGTTTTTCGCACCATTCTCTGTAAACTCTAGAGAATGTTGTGCACGAAGATCCCAGGAGATCAGCAATTTCTGAGATAGTCAAACTGCCCCATCTGGCTCCAACATTCATTGCACAGTCAAGGTTACCTAGATCACATTACTTCCCCATTCTGCAGTTTGACCTGAATGTCAAATGAACCTCTTGACCATGTCTGCATGTTTTTATGCATTGAGTTGCTACCACGTGATTGGCTGATTAGATATTTGTAATAATAAGCAGGTGTACAGTTGTGTCTAATAAGGTGGCCACTGACTGTAATTTCCCTCCACAGAGAGTTCTTCCAGCACTTTGCTTGTTTGTAGCTTCAATGACCTTGTGGCACAAAGCTTAGGTGGAACGCACACTGATAAGAAAGAAAATTACGAGTAAGATTTCAAGCAAAATATGTGGAATGAAATTCTTGAATACATTTAAAAATGTGAAGAAAGACTGTGAGAGCTGAAAATAAAAAGACACAGCATATCTCTGGAGAGAAGATGGTCTGTGGGATGTACTGGGAAGACATATTTACCTATCTCACAATATTGTATCGCACAAGTATCAATATCAAATGCTTAATGAATAATAAATTATTATGGCATACCCAATATAGCTGTAGAGTTCTCACTTACAACAATAAAGTAACAATTCTTACTCTTTTGTTTGGTGATAGAGTGGATGGTGATTGGAAAAGAAGAAAAAAATGTCATGTTGAACTTATCCAAATCCCTCAGTGTGTACATGAAGGATCTAAGTAATATAGAAAATTACTTTCTCAGACCTCCGCAGCTGTTTTAAGATTTTAATAACACTAGTGCATCCAGTTTCCTTGGGAGAAATCAGACTGAATAAATCACACTGAGTTTCAACATTAGTACAGAAAGAACAGAGAGAAATGTCTTGTGAAGTATTGTTCAGGCCACAGAAGATACTGTGGTCAATTACTCTATTTGGTGAACTAATTGGTTTGAAGGGCATGAAGTAGTCTCACTCTATATTCCTGCTTCCCTCTACAAAAAACATCACAGACAAAAAAACATGATTTCATTCATTAACCAGTGCACTTACTGTAGTTTTGGGAATGAAGAATGTTCTTTGACAGTAATGAGATGAGTGCCTCATTAAGAATCTTAACCTGTATTCCAAAGGATTGCTACAAAGATGGGCTAGTCCTGACAGAGAAAACGATCACAAAGATTCAAAATATGGCCTTATTACTGTTTGCGTTTGCTAGCCTCTTACTCATTGCCTTAATGATTTTTTTTGTCTTCTTTTCTGTCCCTCAGGTTGAAACCATGCTGCTATTATTAATTTGAATAGGATGACATCAGTCAGCTGTACAGACCCAGCCTGTCTGTCCGGTGGTTTTGCAACGTGCACTGTGTCACCGTGCTGTCATTCCGATCACTATCTCCTAACGGTGCTATCATTCCAAAATGTAATGCAAAATTCCTATGAAACAAAGTTGCGATGAAACATCAGTGTGAAATATCAACTGTTTTTCCCTTTCCATAGACGCTGCTTAACTTGCTGACTTCCTCCAACATTTTGTATGTGTTACACAGAATTCTTATGGTTCCTGAAATCCTTCCTGTAATTATGCATTGGAAAGTCTCAGTAGCTGAACCATAAGATCATAAGGTATGGGAGCACAATTAGGCCCATCGAGTCTGCTCCACCATTCCATCATGGCTGATTTATTATTATCCTCAAACCCACTCTCCTAACTTCTCCCTATAACCTTCTTGAGGGTTTAGATATTTTCCATTACTCTAATGGACTCCCTGCTTTTCCACCAGTGTAATTAAAACACACAGCACTGGATTGAAACATTTATTATGGGATAGCATCTCTGAGGATATGAAAGATTATGTTCATTTGTCACATGTGCAATGAAACAGAGTGAGATTGGTCTTAAGTGTTGATGACTCATACAGTCTGAGCATGCACTGGACGGACCGCGCAAGTGTTGCCATGCTTCAGGCACCAACATAGCACGTCCAGGACATACTAACCTTAACCCATTGGAATGTAGGAGAAAACTGGAGCACCCCAGAACACACACAAAAAGATGGAGGAATTCAGCAGGCTGGGCAGTGTCTGTGGAAAAGAGTAAATAGTTGACTTTTTGGGCTGACATCCTTCATCAGGACTGATGAAGGTCTCAGCCCAAAATGTTGACTGTTTACTCTATTCCATAGATGCTTCCTGACCTACTGAGTTCCTCCAGCACTTTGTGTGTGTTGCTTTGGATTTCCAGCATCTACAGATTTTCTCGTGTTTATGATAGACTGTAGCCACTTGTATTCTCACTCTCTCTCTCTCTCTCTCTCTCTCTCTCTCTCTTTGAAGTCATTCAATTTTCCTGGAAGTGGAGATGAAAACACGTTTTAAGTCAAGTGAGACCATTTCAGAATTGAAATTTCATGAGGATGAAAAAGGATAAAGACAGAGGAAGAAACATTTCTTTTCTATGCTCAGAGGTCACGGATTTATTGTAATTGGAAAAAGAACTAGAAGATAAGTGAGATATAAAAAAGGGTGGATTATGGTCTAGAGCTGCTACCTGACTGGTGAGTGGAATCAGATTCCACAACACAAGTCATTCACTGGAAGGAAACCCCTAGTTGAGTTAAAGGGAAATAGCCATTTAGCATCTACAATGTCGTTCAGATATATGGGACTGAATTGTCTGCCTTTATGTGACTGGATAATGCAAGGGAGCATCTCAGCATGGAATTTTAAACCTACCATGAAATGTAGATGACTTTTTCATATTCTCCTATAGCAGAGAAGACCATGCAGTCCAGGAAATTTAATCTGTCTCTTAGAGCATTAATATCAATTCCATTCCTTCACTTTTCATCCTGCCAGCCACCAACACTCACTATGTGAAAATCTTACCTCTGACATCCACCTATACTTCTTTCCAATCACCTTAAAATTATACCCTGGGTATTAGCCATTTATGCCTTGAGACAAAAGGATCTGGCTGCCCACTTTATCCATGCCTCTTTTCTCCTCTTCTACTTCAGCACACTCCCATTGGAGAGACACCATCAGAGAGCATAAACTTGATTTCCACAGTTATGCAGATAACACACAATTGTATATCTCAGTCGAGTCTGATGATGGTAACACTCTATCTTCTCTGACCTCTGGTTTGGCTGCAATAAACAAATGGATGAGCAGTAATTTCCAAAAGCTAACTGAAGATAAAACTGAAATACTTTTGGTTGGTCCCAAAGCCAAAAGAAATAAACTTCTTGATACACTCATGAGCTTGGCTCCCCTTGTAAAATCAGAAGTAACTTCCTTGTTGTTATCCTTTGTTGAGAAAATTCCAGAAATTTAAACCCCAGAAAAAGAAAGTGACCAGAATAGCATTTCTACACTTAAGAAATATTGCCAAGGTACGTCCATTTCTGTCATCTAATGATGCTGAAAAACTAATTCTGTGATGAACACAATACTCTTAAGTATGGTATAAGTAGAATTTTATAGAGTGCAATATTACTTTATGGCTTGTTAACTCAATCCCCTGACTAATGAAGGCCAACATACCATATGCCTTCTTAACCACACTATCAGCTGTGCCAATTCTACATAGCCTTCAACTGAAAAACTAATTTACGCCTTTATATTGAATAGACTAGATTACTGCAATACACTTTTTACTGGCCTTATAAAGCAATTTGACAGACTTCAACTCATTCAGAACGCCACTGCTAGACTATTAACCAAAACCAGGTTAAGGGAACATATCACTCCCATCCTAGCTGTCCTGCATCGACTTCCTCTATCCTTTAGAATTGATTTTGAAGTCCTCTAACTTGTTTTTAAAGCTCTTAATGGTCTGAGACCAGAGTACATCACAAAATCATTTTCATTTATAATCCCGATCAAGCTCTCGGGTCGTCTTCCCTCAGTCTCTTACATTTAAACAGCCTCCCTCAAAAGATAGTTGGCAAATCAGTGTTTTGTGAACTATGCTCCTGAACTGTAGAATTCAATACCTATAGCTATAAAGGATGGAGACTCAGTTGACAATTTTATACACTAGCTCAAACCCTATTTATTTAACCTTGGCTTTTAATTAACATCTTTCAGTCTTTTATTTCCATGTTTTTTCATGTTTGCACTTAATTGCATTATAAAGCACTTTGTATTATATTTTATGTATGAAAAGTGCTCTATAAATAAGTTATTATTATTATCATTATTATTATTATCATCATCATCTCATACATTTTATACATCTCTATTAAGTCACCTCATCCTCCTTTGCTCCAAAGAATGATGCTCAGCCTATTCTCATAAAACATGCTCTCTTATCCAGCCAGATTCCTGGTAAATCTCCTTTGCACCACTCTAATGTTTCCACATACTTCCTATAATGAGGCAACCAGACTGAACGCAATATTCCAATTGTGGTCTAACCGATTTTTATAGAGCTCCAACATTACCTTGTGAGTCTTGAAGTCATTCACCCAACTAATGAGGGCCAACATAACCATGTACCTTCTTAACCAGCCTATCAGCCATGCCAGTACCTCATAGTCTTCAACTTAAGGAATCAACAAGGTTATTTGAATATTTTAGTGAGGCTGCTTACCTTCATTATAATGCTAGCAAAAGAGAATGAGAGATGACTTGGTAAAAGTATACATGATGATGGGGCATACAGAGAGAGGAGAGCCAGAGTCTTTTTTTTCCCCATGGCAGAAATGGCTAATACAGGGGGCATAATTTTAAGATGACTGGAGGAAAGTACAGTGAAGATGGCAGTGGTAAGTTCTTTGCACAGAGTGCTGAGTGCATGGAACATCATGCCAGGTAGAGGCATTTAAGAAACTCTTAGGTAGTCAGGTGGATGATAGAAAAAAATGGAGAACGATGTAGGAGGGAAGGGTTAGATTGAACTTAGAGTAGTTTAAACGGTCAGCATAATGTGGGCCAAAAGGCCTGTGCTCAGAATCAGGTTTATTATCACCGGCATGTGTCACGAAATTTATTAACTTAGCAACAGCAGTTCAATGCAATACAGAATCAAGCAGAGAGAGAAAAACAATAACAATAAAATAAAACATCATAATAAATAAACAAGTAAATCAATTATGTATATTGAATAGATTATTAAAAATGTGCAAAAACAGAAATACTGTATATTAAAAAAGTGAGGTAGTGTCCAAAGCTTCAAAAGGAATCAGATGGCAGAGGATGGAAGAGCTGATTGTGTACTGTAGGAAGGGTAAGATGAATCAATTATAGTATATGTACACTGAATAGATTAAAAATCATGCAAAAACAGAAATAATATATATTTTAAAAGTGAGGTAATGTTCATGGGTTCAATGTTCACAAAGGATTTGGATGGCAGAGGGAAATAATCTCCTATCTGATGGTAATAGTGAGAAAAGGGTATGCCCTGGGTGCTGAGGGACCTTAATAATGGACGCTGTCTTTCTGAGATACCATTCCTTGAAGATATCCTGGGTACTTCATAGGCTTGTACCCAAGATAGAGCCAATTAAATTTACGACCCTCTGCAGCTTCTTTCGGTCCTGTACAGTTTTATGTTCTATAATTATATGTTAAAGGTCATCGGTCTTTACCAGGACCTGGAAATCCTAAGCAGTATCTTCCGTACCAATTCTGCCTGCATTCCACCTGTCTCCCTCTCTTCTCGCTACTACCATCGGGCAGGAAATATAGGAGTCTTGGCATCCAAGCCACCAGGTTCGGGTGTAGCTGTTGCCCTGGAGCCATTGGGCTCCTGGACTGGCTACACGCGCCTCAGCGCTGAACTGTGGACTCTCTTTCACGGAGTCTGAAACTCACGCTTTACTGTATGTATGGTTTGTTTGTTTTTTACTATTTGCTCAATTTGTCCTCTTTCGCACATTGGATGTTTGCCAGTCTTTGTTGAGTGGGTTTTTTCATGGATTCGATTGTGTCTCCTTGTTTTGTGGATGCATGGAAGTAGCTGAATCCGGTTGTAATTAGTATGCATGCTTTGATGCTAAAGTTGAACTTTGAACTTTTAAATGCCTATTTTGCATATGTTTTATCTTCACAGTCTTGTAAAATTTATGCATAATTTATTGTCTGGATCTACAATACTGTGCAAAAATCTTTGGCACATATATATATCTAGGGGTCTAAGACTTTTGCACAGTATTGTATTTGTCAACGTGGAGCAAAGAATGAGTTCGTAAATCTGGCAGGAGCAATGGGTGTTGGGAATGGTGAGGGTGATGCACCATGGGAGGTGTGTAGGACGGATGACAAAGAAGGAGTGCCAATCCCAAACGACTGGTATATTTATCATTACAGAATGTGTCTCTCTGGTGCCTCTCGCTCCCTCTCCCTTTTCCCAACCATGACTCCTCGCTCCCTGCCCACTTCCCACTCTCAGTCCACAACAGAGACCCATATCAGAATCAGGTTTATCGTCACTCACATATGTCATGATTTTTTTTTTTTTTGAGGCAGCAGTACAGTACAGTACTTAAATTATTGTATTGTGGTAAAAAGCTGAGACGCAGGACCTCCATGGTAGTAATTTCTGGATTGCATCCTGTGCCATGCACTAGTGAGGGTAGAAACAGGATGATTTGGCAGATAAATATGTGGCTGAGAAGCAAGTGCAGGGGGCAGGGCTTTAAGTTCTTGGATCACTGGGCTCCCTTCTGGGGGAGGTATGCCCTGTTCAAAAGCGATATTTTGCACCTGAACCCAAGGGGGACCAATATTCTCATGGGCAGGTTTCTTAGAGCTGTTGAGGAGGGTTTAAACTAATTTAGCAGAGGGGTGGGAACAGGAGTGATGGTACTCAGGATAGGACAAGTGATAAAGAAGTAAAGATATCATGTAATCATACTGTCAGGAAGGAGGCAGGTGATGGGACATAGTTGTGGCCAGCAGGGTGAGTATCAGTACATTAGGGATGCAGATCAAAATGAATAGCAAATGCAGTACTCAAGGTGTTGTATCTCTTATGTATAAAGTATATTTTTGAAATAAAATAAAGAGAACATGATGTTTATGTCCTAAACACAAAAGCTTCTGCAGATGCTGGAAATCTGGAGTAACACATGCAAAATGCTGGAGGAACTCAGCAGGTCAGGCAGCATCTATGGTGTGGAACATACAGTCGATGTTTCAGGCCAAGACCCTTCATCAGGACTCAAAATGTCAATTGTTTGTTTCACTCCACAGATGCTGTCTGACCTGTTGAGTTCTTCCAGCATCTTGTGTGTATAAGCTCTTGGGAAAATGTTTCTGCTCTGTCCAACAACCCTCCATAGACATGCACCTGCTATTGGGCAATTATCATTGTTTGTCCTGTTTAACCACCAGTTTTACCTCAGTCCTCCCAAATCAGGCATCCTCATCAAACTCAATGTAAATTATTATTGAAGTACATATATATCACCATATACCTGTAATGCCCTGAGATTCATTTTCTTGCAGGCATTCACAATAGAATACAAAGACTGAAAAACAACCGTTGTGCAAAAGAAGAAAAACTGTACAAATAAAAAAAACAAACAAATAAATCAATCAATCAATCAATCAATCAATCAATCAATCAATCAATCAATCAATAATAACTTCACCATGGATGGTCCCAAGCCTGGCTGTGAAAGGACAAGGCTGGGCATGGGGCTACCAGTCCTAACCTGTAAGAACCCAGAGCTACAGAAAAGCCAGATCCAAAAATCTTCAACCCAAGAAGATGGGCCACACCTGGAGACAACGTGAAAGATTGGCCCAAGATGGAGGTCAGTGGCAAGCTATGGTCAGCAGCCTGCGCCTCAGTAGGGGTGATGGGGCATAAGGTGGAGATGATTGATTTGGAATATAAATCCCACAATGGCATCTGAGAGAATCTAAATTTAGGCAATGAAGTAAACCTGAAACAAAAGACTTGGACTCATAATAGATAGTCACACACACAAGTCTTCCACATTCACTGATGTCCTGCAGGGTAGGAATTCTGCTGATGTTTCTGGACTGGTGACTCCAGCCTCACTGTAATATAACTTAACTCACATCAATGCTGAGCTGACTGCACAACCCACAGCTTCACTTTCAAGGACTCTACAACTCACGTTCTCAGTATTTGTTTTTACTTGGCTATTATTTGCAAGCTTTGTCTTCTTTTGCACATTGGTCGTCTATCAGTATTTGTTTATAGCTTTTCATAAATTCTATTCTACCTATTTTTCTTTAAATGCCTGCAAGAAAATGGATCTCAGGGTAGTATATGGTGATGTATCATATACATGCTTTGAAAATAAATTCACTTGACTTTGACTTTATACTTCCACTGAAATTGTCTAGTAATATACTCTGCTTAGGAGGCAATTAAAGAGGGATAATAAGTGATAGATATGAGTGCACAAATTAATAAAAAGTAAGGTTTACAAACAATTAATGCAAGTTATAGGGATCTTGGGGTCTATGTCCATAGATCCCTGAAATTGGCAGCACAGGTTGACAGAGTAGTAAAGATGGTATATGGCATGCTTACCTTCAGTTGAGGAACTGAATTCAAAAGTCAGGAATTTATAAAGGTCAGGGATATGTAAAATCGTGGTTAGGCCGCATCTGGAGTAGTGCATTTAGTTCTTGTCATCCCTTCACAGGAAGGGTATTGAGGCTTTGGATTGAGTGCAGAAGAGGTTTACCATGCTGTCTGGATTAGAGGGCATGTACTATGAGAAGATGGGCAGACTTGGGTTGTTTTCTGTGGAGGCTGAAAGGAGACCTAATAGAAGTTTATAAAATTATGAGAGGTGGAAATAAAGTAGGCAGTGTGTATCTTTTTCCCAGGGTGGGAATGTCTAATACTGGAGGGAATATCTTGGAGGTTCTTTTCAAGGAGGGACAGATCCCAGTCCACATTCACTCTATCTAGTTCTTTCAACATTCAGTAGTTTTCATTGTGATCCCTCCGCATTCTTTTATGTTCCACTGAGTACAGGCCCAAAGATGCTAAAATGCTCCTCATATGTTAACCCCTTCATTCCTGGAATTATCCTCATGCACCTCCTCTGGACTTTCTCCAATGAGAAAATATTCTTTCTGAGATATGGGCCCAAAACTGTTGACAATACTCCAATTGCAGCCTGACTAGTGTCTTATAAAGGCTCAGCATTGCCTCCTTGGTTTTATGTTCTATTCCCCTTGAAATAAATGCCAACATTGAATTTGCTTTCTTTACCACAGACTCAATTTGTAACTTAATCTTCTGTGAGTCTTGAATGAGGACTCTAAGTCCCTCTGCACCTCTGATATTTGAACCTTCTTTCCATTTAGATAATAGTCCACACTACTGTTCTTTTTACAGAAATGCATTACTGTACATTTCCCAATACTGTATTCCATCTGCCACTTTTTCACCCATATTTCCAATTTCTCTAGGTCCTGCTGCAATTGCATTGCTTCCTCAGCACTGCCTACCCCTCCACCAATCCACAAACTTTGGCATAAAGCCACTAAATCCATTAACCAAATCACTGACAAACAATGTGAAATGTAGCAACCCAATACTAATCCCTGAGGAACACCACTAGTCACTGGCAGCCAACCAGAAAAGGCCATGGCTTTTATCTATGGCTGCCTGCTACCTGTCAGGAATTCCTCAATCCATGCTAGTATCTTCCCTGTAATGCTAGAGTATTTTATCATGTGCGGCACCTTATCAAATGCTTTCTGGAAATCCAAGTAAGTGACATCCACAGCCTCTCCTTTGTCCATCCTATGTGTTATTTCCTCGAAGAACTCTAACAAATTTGTCAGGCAAGATTTCCCTTCACAGAAACCATGCTGACTTTGACTTATTTTTCCCTTAGTCTCCAAATACCCCAAAACCTCATTCTTAATAATAGATTCCAACACTTTCCCAAGCGTTAAGGTTAGGCTCACTGGCTTTCCTCCCTTCTTAGAGTAGAGTAACATTTGCAATCTTCCAGTCCTCTGGAACCACACCAGAAACAAGTGATTCTTGAAAGATCATGACCAATGATCCGTTATCCTTTCAATAAACTCTCCCGGGACTCTGGGATATAGTCCATCTGATCTAGGTGACTTATCCACCTTAAGACCTTTAAGTTTGCCTAGCACTTTTTCCTTTGTAATAGCAATGACACTCACTCCTGCTCCCTGACACTCATGGACCTCGGGCGCACTGCTAGTGTCTTCCACAGTGAAGACTGATGAAATGTACCCATTAACTTCATGTGCCATTTCTTTGTCCCCCATTACTACCTTACCAGCATCATTATCCAATGGTCCAATATCAACTCTCACCTTCCTTTTACACGTTATATAAATGAAAATTCTTCTAGTATTCTGCTTTATATTATCTTATTGCTCTTTTGTTGCCTTTTGTTGGATTTTAAAAGCTTCCCAATCATCCAACTTCGCAAAAGGGCTACCTTAAATGCACTTTCTTGGCTTTTATGCAGTCCTTACCTTCCTTAGTTAGCCACTTTGCCTATACCTGCCATTTGAGAACAACTTCTTCTGTGGAACATAAGTATACTGTCATTTGTGATCTATTCCCAGGAACTTCAGACATCAATGCTCTGCCGACGTCTCTGCCATTATCCTCCTCCAATCCACCTGGGCAAGCTCCTCTCTCATGCTTCTGTAATTCCATTTACTCAATTGCAATACTGATAAATGTGACTTATGCTTCTCCCTCTCAAATTGCAGTATGAATTTGATAATATTATGATCACTGCCTCCTAGGGGTTCCTTTACATTAAGTTTCCTCATATGATCCGGGTTACTAAACAACACCCAACCTGCGATATTCTTTCACCGAGTAGGTTCAAGTACAAGCTGCTCTAAAAAGCCATCAGGAGGTATCAGGGGTAAGTTTTTTACGCAGAGAGTGGTGAGTGCGTGGAATGGGTTGCCAGTGACAGTGGTGGGGGCGGATACAATAGGATCTTTTAAGAGACTCCTGGACAGGCATAGGGAATTCAGAGATATAGAGGACAATGGGTAACCCTAGGTAATTTCTCAGTTAAGGACATGTTCAGCATAGCTTTGTGGACTGAAGGGCCTGTATTGTGCTGCAAGTTTTCAATGTTTCTATGTTTCAACAATTTCCCTCTGTGTGATCTGACAACACGATGATTTTCCCAATCCCCTGCACATTGAAGTCACCCATTCCAATTACATGCCTTTTCCAGCTCCCTTGGCAATCTCAACCCCACAATTGGCTGCTATTTAGAAGCCTATATATGATTCTCACAATGGATTTTTAACCTTACAGTTTCTTAGCTCCTCCCAGAATAATTCAGCATTCTCTGATACTATGTCATCTCTTTTTAAAGAAGTAATTCCATCTCTTACCAACAGAGCCACACCACCGCCTATGCCTTTCTGCCTATCCTTTCAATACAAAGTATATTCTTTGATGTTAAGCTCCCAACTATGACCTTCTTTCAGCCATGACTCAGTGATGCCCACAACATCATACCGACCAGTTTCTAATTGCACTTTGAGTTCATACACCTTATTCCAAATGCTACGTGCATTTAAATAGAGCACCTTCGCTCCTTCATTCTTCACCATTTGAAGATTGCCTCTGTTGTACAATTTAATTCTTTGCTCTGTCTGCATTTGTACCCAATCATTGGCTTGTATCCCTTACATTCATGTTACATCCATCATCTACTTGTAAACCTGCTTGCTCATCCTCAGCTCAATCATATTGGTTCCCTTGTGAATATTCAGGGAATGGAGCAATATATAGACATTGTGCAGATAGAAAGAATTAAATGCCATTATTTTAATTAGTTCTGCTCAGCACTGTGCAGAAAAGGACTTGTTCCTGTGCTGTACTCTTCTATGTTCTATGTTCTAAATGGGTGCATGGTGATCAATATGGATGTGGTGGGCCAAAGGACTTGGTGGTCTATGAGTTACTGATCTTCTCCAGTAAAAGGCACTTTACAGTATATTAGCCCATTTGTACATTACCAGAAATGATTTCTAAATATCCTTTTGCAAATATCCACAAGCTTGGGGTTTTCCTAGAACTCAAACAGCTATTTCCTCAATTCCTTCCTCACCTCTGTCTCAGAGATCAAGCTTCAAAGAGTTAACAGGTGTTGGATCAATTATTTGGTTTGCAGAGTAAATGGATGATTGCTCTATTAGACAAGTGGGGACAGGTCTGGAGTTCACCCTTATGAGGAACACTCTATGAATAAGTCTGGAATTATATCCAACAATGAGTTAAGATCTGACAGGAAGATCTTTTGCATACAGTGCATTTCACAATAGAATTGGGGTATTTCACAGGACAATTGTACTGTGGAGCTGATGAGAGATGACAACAACAGGCTCTCAGCTGCCACAATGGGATAATGGCAGTATTGCTAAAGTCAGCAGCTCAATAGCTCAGCAACACCACTTTGCTTCCATGAAAAATGCTCCAAATCAGTTAGATTTCAGGCATTGTGATTGTGATGAAAAGTATCTCACTCAGAACAACAAGACAGAAACAAGAAAAATTGTAAGTTCTGGAAATGAAAATAGAAAATTCTGAAAACACTCAGTAAGTTAGGCAGCATCTGTGGAAGGGGAATTAGGACTAACCTTTCATGAAGAAGATTCTGTTTTTCTTTCTCCACAGATACAGACTGAACTGTTGAGCATGTCTAGCATTTTCAATTCCTATTTCAGTAATGACAGTTTGGATTCAAATAACCTTGCTCGGTGTCTCAGCACTGGGCTTGTCTGTGCCCGTGCCACCCACTGCCCCTGCCACTCCTTCTCTGCCACCTGTCGCACACCCCTCCCGCGACGCTCCACCACATATATATATAGTAGGCTTCCTTGGCTGTTAGCCAAGGGCTTAGAGGGGAGAATTGTAGAATAGAAGAAAGAGAAGAAGGAATTTAGCAAAATTATTATTTAGACCCATGGATTGTGAAAAAAGAGGACTGCTATTTGTCCTTGATTGTAGCTGCACCTTGGAGCATATTATGCTAGAAGAAAGGGATATTAAAGAACTTCTTAATTAATTAGGAGTGGAAATGGGATGGGTTTATTATTGTCACAGTTTTGTGTATTTAATATTTCAATAAAATTTGGGTAATCTTGTATATATATTGTCTTATTAAGCATTCTTGTTTGTTTAAATAATCAACTATGGATTATATGTAAAAAATGCAGGAATTGCATATGTCATCACACTACCATGTGATATGTGTGTGTCTCATTTAAAATAAACTCGAAATTAGACTCATATTTCGGACTCCCGTGTCTTCCTTTTGAATTAGTTTAATGGGTTTTTTTTTGTAATTTATTTTTTTTATTGAAGTTCATCAAACAAACATTTCCATAAGATATATTTCAGACATTGTGCATATATATCATATAATCATATATATCACAAAACCTCCACAAAGTATTTATCTGGGGTATACACTTATAGAAAAGAGTGGAAAGAAAAAAACAAGCAAAAGGAAAGAACTATGTACAAGTAGGGAGTGATCTTTTTTTTACAACAGATTCATTGATTTGTGAGAATAAAATCAGGCCTATGAGGCATTATGTAGTTAAACCATTTTTCCCAGTATGAATCAAATTGTTCCAGCTTATGATTAACAGATGCTGTTACCTTCTCCATTTTGTAAATGTCCATTGTAATTTCCATCCATGTATTTAAAGTTGGGCTCTCCTGTGATAACCATTTCCTAGTAAGAGTCTTTTTACCAGCCACCAACAGTATATTCATTAAATATTTATCTCTTTTCAACCATTCTTGAGGTATATATCCAAAATATATGGTCTTACTCTCCAAGGGTATTTCACATTTAAAGATGTCTTGTAAGGCATTGTGTATCCCCCTCCAATAGTTTTTGATAACAGGGCAGTCCCAAAAAATATGATAAGGATTTACATTTTGATTTCCACAATTTCTCCAGCAAACAGGGAGATTACTATCATAATGGGATTTCTGAGAGAGTGTAATAAAATATCTTACCAAGTTTTTCCATCCAAACTCTCTCCATTTCTGTGAACTGGTACACTTCCATTGATATTTCCATATTGTTGTCCATTCTTCCTCAGATATAATTATCCCTCCTTCCTTCTCCCATTTTGTTTTAATGTATGAAGTCGAATGTGTTTTAAGATTTGACAACCCCTTATACATGCTTGAAATGATTCTACTACCATTATCTGAATTATATGCTTTTCTAAAGAGCTCTATCAAGCATGTATTTGCCTTGGTTACATTTTTAAGCCTCTTATTAACATATTGTCGCATCTGTAAATACCAATAAAAATCTTGTTTTTCTAATAAGTGTTTCTCTTTAAGTATTTCAAAACTGAACAGTGTTCCTTCTTTCATTATGTTGCAAAGAACTGTTATTCCTTTAGCTGTCCAGACCTTAAATCTAGCATCCAATTTATTTGGTGTAAAATCAGAGTCATATGCAGACCATTTAAGAATTGCAATATCTCCCTCTAGATTATATTCTTTTATAGTAGTTTTCCATATTTTAAGAGTCAATTTCACCCATGGGTTATCAATAGTATTTATGTACCTTTGCAGGTTGTTATCAGCCAAAATTGCTTGTATGGGAATGGGAAGTACCTGCTTTCAATGTTTTTCCATTGAGCGTCATATGATGGGTTGCACCAACATATCACAGCTCTCAACTGTGCTGCAAAATAATAATCTCTAAGAGAAGGCAAGCCCCATCCCTCCTCTTCCTTTGCTAATTGCAAAGTTTTGAGATGAACTCTAGGCCTTTTACCCTGCCAAATATACCTTGATAGCATCTTGTTCCATTCAATGAATTGATTTTGATTAATCTCTAATGGTAGGGTCTGAAAAAGATATAACAGTCTGGGCAGTATATTCATTTTAATAGACTCAATCCTTGAAATGAGACTGAAAAAAGGAATCAGGCTCCATCTTGCCACATCTTCCTTAATTTTTTATATAAAGGCTGATAATTACATTCTGATAATTTTGCCAAATCTTTTGGCATAATGATGCCCAAATATTTGAAAGACTCTGTGTGTCATGCCCAGGGGTATCGACTTTCAATTTCTCTTGAAGGGCTATAGTAATATGAAAGTAATTGGGTTTTCCTCTGTAATCCATAATCCTCCGTAACTTCCGCCACCTCCTACGTGATCCCACCACCAACCACATCTTCCCCTCCCCCCCACACTCGGCTTTCCACAGGGATCGCTCCCTACGCAACTCCCTTGTCCATTCATCCCCCCCATCCCTCCCCATGGACCTCCCTCCGGGCACTCATCCCTGCAAACGGAAGAAGTGCTACACCTGCCCCCAAACTTCTTCCCTCACCACCATCCCACGCCCCAGACAGTCCTTTCAGGTGAGGCACCACTTCACCTGTGAGTCAACTGGGGTGATATACTGTATCCGGTGCTCCCGATGTGGCCATTTATACATTGGAGAGACCCGCCGCAGACTGGGAGACCGTTTCGCCGAACACCAGCGCTTGGTCCTCCAGCAGTGCTGGGATCTCCCTGTGGCCACACACTTCAATTCCACAGACCACTCCCACTCTGACATGTCTGTCCGTGGCCTCCTCTACCGTCAAGATGAGGCCACATGCAAGTCGATGGAGCAATACCTTATCTCCCGCCTAGGTAGCCTCCTTCCTGCCGGCAGGAACATCCAACTCACTGACCTCCGTTGATACCCCTGCCCCCCACCCTTACCTCCATCCCTATCTATTATTTTATTCTGGTTCTCTTTCTCTCTTTTTTTCCCCCCTCACTATAATCTCCCCCCAGCCTTACCTTTCTTTCTCTTTTATTTCCCATAATTCTCCACCTTCCTCCTAGCCCATTTCCCTCCAGCCTATCACTTCCCAGCTCTCTACTTCATCCCTCCCCCCACTTCTTATCCCCCACTCGACCATCCCATGTTATTTCACTCCTGATGAAGGGTTTCGGCCCGAAACATCGTTGTTACCTCCTCCCATAGATGCTGTCTGGCCTGCTGAGTTCTGCCAGCATTTTGTGATTTTTTATTTATTTCCAGCATCTGCAGATTCACTCGTGTTGTAATTGGGTTTTATCTATGTTGATCTTGTATCCCGATAATTGACCATATTGTTCAAAGGATTGCATCAATTTAGGTAAAGAGTATGTTGATTGCCCTAGATAGATCAAAATGTCATCCACATAACAAGCCAATTTATGCTCTGTCTCTTTAATAGTAATTCCCCTGTTATCTTCATTTTGTCTGATGTATTGAGCTAATGGTTCCAGATAAAGCGCGAAGAGTAGTTTTGAAGTTACAAAACATAACAACATTAACTAAGATGCAGCAAAAAACTTAGCTTGTAATCAATTCATTACAACAGTGTACTGGTATTGTAGTACAAGGTAAATCAATAACAGATTGTGGAATGAAGTGACACTACAGAGAAAGTGCAGTGCAGGAAGTCATTTAGGTGGAAGATCAAAATGAGGTAGATTGTGATGTAAAAATCCATTTATCGTACTAGTGGACTCATCAATATCCATACAACAACAAGACAGAAACTTCTCTTGAGCCTTGTGTTACATATATTAACGTTTTTTCATCTTCTTCTCAAAGGAAGAGGAGAGAAGAGAGGATGTCTGGTGTAGATGAGGTCTTGGATCATAATGGCAGCCAAAGCAGTGGGAATAATAGATAGAATCCACGGAGGGGAGGTTGGTTTCCATGGCTGTGCAGTGTCTAAAAACCATTCTGAAATATTTGATGAAGTATTGCAAAATTAATCTAATTAACCTTAAATTTGTAATACCAAAGGCAGAGTGAGTTGATACCAATTTATATGATCAAAGGAGAAGTGCAGAGATATTGATTAAATTAACTCCTCTGCAACAAAGGCACAGAAAAATGTAAATAAGGTTGAAAGTGAAAATTTATAAGGATGTTACTGGATCTGGAGGACCTAAGTTATAAGGAACTATTGAATGGGTTAGGACTGTATTAATCAGAATGTAAAACGATCGAGAGGAGATTTGATAGAGGTATACAAAATTATGGGCCATATAGATATGGTAAATGCAACAGGTTTTTTCCACTGAAGTTGGGTGGGACTACAACCAGAGGTCATGGGATAAAGGTGAAAGGTAAGAAGTTTAAAAGGAACATGAGACAAAACTTCTTCATTCAGAGGGTCAAGAGGGTGTGATATCAGTTGCCAGCACAAATGGTGTATGTGAGCTCGATTTCAAGGTTTAAGGGAAGTTTGGAAAGGTACATGGATCTTAGGGATATGGAGGGCTATAGTCCCTGTGCAGGTCATGGGTGTAGGCAGTTGAAAAGGTTTCAGCATGGACTAGATGGGCCCAAGGTCCCAATTCCGTTCTGTACTTCTCTATTACTATATGACTCTGAAGGCATGTGGAAGTGGCTGAATAACCAAAATATGCCTATTTTGCTCAATCATGTATGTACATTGGCCTGCCTGTGCTTAGGCAGAGCAATCTCAGAGACTCCCTGGGCTGTTCTGCTGATTAATCAATATTTTGCAAGGAAGCTTCTCTCTACTACTTCAGGTTTCTTGATTTTATTTCACTTCTTCACATATGAATAAGAAAGGTTTGGGAGGACATGGGACAAATAAAATGCAGGCAAATGGGGTTACCATAACTCAGGTAGACGACTTAGTCAGCATGGGTGTGTTGGGTTGAAGAGACACACACGAAATGCTGGAGGAACTCAGCAGTTTGCCTGAATAAAAATGTGGGTGAGGGGAAAGAGGCTAGCTGGAAGGTGATTGGTGAAGTCAGGTGGGTGGGAAAGGTCAATGGCAGGAGAAGTAGGCATCTGATAGGAGAGAAGTGGACCATTGGAGAAAGGGAAGGAGGAGGGGACACAAGCGGAATTAACAGGCAGGTGAGATGAGATAAAATTTAAAGTGTGGAATAAAAGAAGACTGAAAAGCCTGGTTCTGTACTGTAGAAACCTATGACTCTACAGCTACATAATCTTAATGTTGGAGTACAACGGTGACAAAGTGGCACAACAGTATTGTGTCCACTTGCTAGAAAACAATAAGCCTCTCAGCTAACTAGTTAATTAATTTATTTGAATTTATTGCAATTTTAATCCTGGTGATAAGGAGATTGCATTATGCATCATCATGAAAAGATATAAAATATTTTATCTGAGTATTCATATTTTTTAATTATGGCCAGGGTGAAAATCTAGCTCTTCGATATTCATCTTCAGCTTCATATTGGGAATGCAGTAACATTATCTGAGAATAACAAATGATTTAATTTCTATTTATTAGATTTTTATTTTTGTAGCAGGTAACAGAGTGCTAAACTGTTACTTATCTCCTATCTGCCTCTCTAAATCTTTACAGATATTACAAATCTTTACATGTTATGAATACTACAATTCAGCACACAAATCTAATCAAATAATACTCTATTTATCATATGCCTTCCTTCTTTAATATCAAACTCAGTAGCTATGGTGAATTTACAACCATATTCCAGGTATTATCGACATTAAGACAATTGATTTGCCTTAAATCTAAAATTTCCTGTATATAAAGATACTTAAAAATCATGAAGATTGAGGAGACTGCAGAAGCTAATAACAAACTGTGGGAGGAACTCAAAGTGTCAAGCAACATTTGTGGAGGTAAAGGGATGGTAGATGCTTTGGGTAGTATCTCTGAATCAGGACTGAGATATGCCTGAATCAGGAATGAGGCATACAGGACTGAGTTATGCTAACTAGTGGAGTGGTGTCACCACTCAACATCAGTAAGATGAAAGAGCTGATTGTGGACTTCTGGAAGGGTAAGACAAAGGAACACATACTAATCCTCATAGATGGATCAGAAGTGGAGAGTGAGCAGTTTCAAGTTCCTGGATGTCAAGATCGCTGAGGATCTAACCTGGCCGTAACATATCAATGCAGTTATAAAAAAGGCAAGACAGTGGCTATACTTTATTAGGAGTTTGCAGAGATTTGGCATGTCAACAAATACACTCAAAAACTTCTATAGTTGTACCGTGGAGAGCATTCTGACAGGCTGCATCACTCTCTGGTATGGAGGGGCTACTGCACAGGACCCAAAGAAGCTACAGAAGTTTGTAAATCTAGTCAGCATTTTGGTTACTAGCCTACAAAGTACCCAGGACTTCTTCTGGTAGCAGTGTCTCAGAAAGGCAGCGTCCATCACTAAGGACCTCCGGCACTCAGGGCATGCCCTTTTCTCACTGTTACCATCAGGTAGGAGGTACAGAAGCCTGAAGGCACACACTGAGCGATTCAGGAACAGCTTCTTCCCCTCTGCCATCCGATTCCTAAATGGACATTGAACCCTTGGACATTAACACTCACTTTCTAAATATATAGTATTTCTGCTGTTTGCACTTTTTAAAATCTATTCAACATATGTGTAATTGCCTTCCACCTATACAACGTAGAGAAACCAATGAAATGAGAAGATCAGCATACAAGACAAAACATTTCACTGCATCTTAATACATGGAATAACTTATTATTTATTTATTATTATTTTATTTTTTCTTCTATATTATGTATTGCATTGAACTGCTGCTGCTAAGTTAATAAATTTCACGTCACATGCCAGTGATAATAAACTTGATTCTGATTCCTATTCTGAGTGTGAGTTGTATCATTATTGTCCCATGTACTGAGTTTTGTATGCTGATCGTCTCATCTCATTGGTTTCTCTACATTGTACAGGTGAAGGCAATAAGAGAATGTGGAATATATAGTCGTGATATGGTTAGAGAGAAAGTACAGTATAGAGAAAAAGTCAAAGTCAATTTATTATAGAAGTACATATATATCACCATGTACAACACTGAAATTCATTTTCTTGTGGGCATTCATAGGAAAATAGAGAAAGTCAATAAATAAATTCATAAATAAAGGCTGACAAATAACCAATGTGCAAAAGAAGACAATTTGTGCAAACACGTAAGTAAATAAGTGACCAACAAACAAGTAAATAAATAAATATCTTGGAAACACACAGAAAATGCTGGAGGAACTCAGCAGGTCAGGCATCATCTATGGAAATGAATAAACAGTCAACATTATGGACTGAGACCCTGCTTCAGAATTGAGAAGGAAGGGAGAATAAAAAGATGGAGTAATGGGAAAGAGGCTAGCTGGAAGGTGATATGTGAAGCCAGATGGGTGGGAAAGGTCAAGGGTTGGGGACTGAGCTGTGTCAGACTCCCATTGGTCTGGTGCAAGCCATCATCAATTCATTTCCTTTCTGCAACAGCCAACTTGTAAGTTATGTCTCTTTGTTCTGAAATAGCCAAATACTCGGTTTGAGACACTCAGGTTAAATGCAGACTCCCCTATTCATAAACCTGCACTTTCTATTGTACCCAAGAGCAACTCACGAAAAACTTTTTATTTGGAAATAATCTCTAGTTCAGCAGATTAACAGGAGGACCATGGTGTCCATTTAAAACACTTTGATCAAACTATTCCTGAACAACACAGTTAACAAGACAGCTCGCAAACTGGAGGCTACAAAGCAGTTTCACAAAATGGTAGCCTCCATTCCTTCAAGCACATGGCAAGAACAAAGACAATTGTTTATCTATTTCCACTATTCAAACATTTGAGTCTGATGATTTCTTCCCTATTAGAATGCCTTCATGGTTGACAAATCAGCTGTGCTAAGTGATAGTCTCAGTCTGGTCTGCAAGCTTCCTTGAACTAGATAATCAACACATACTAACAAGCTGGACGAACTCAGCAGGTCGGGCAGCATCCATTGAAATGAGCAGTCAACATTTCAGGCTGAGACCCTTCATCAGGACTCAGCCCGAAACATTGACTGATCATTTGAACAGATGCTGCCCGACCTGCTGAGTTCATCCAGCTTGTTTGTACATGTTGATTGACCACAGCATCTGCAGTGTACTTTGTGTTTCCTTGAACTAGATAAGTTGTCTGGTTTGAAGCAGATCCAGTTAAGTTAACCCTATTGTCTCACACTGCATCTCTTGACAGTCAGCCCCATGCCGTGGACCAGCAGTCTGCGTCTTATAGACAGTGCTGTTTGTTTGCAATCTGTCTTTTTTTAACTTCAGAATGATTATTGCTTGCAATTTACATTAAAAACAGAAAACTGGTTATTGTTTATGACTGGAGACTGAGCAAGAAATATTGATTGGGAGTTTAAGTTACACAAAAACAACTCATTAATGCCCTGGAAGTATTAGAAAACTGGCCTTGGCAAACTCCCACCCCCTCCCACTCAGGCCTGGACAGTGAGTATCCATCACAAGGATAACAACTGTTCCTGAATCTGATGGAATGGGACCTAAGGCTCTTGTATATCCCACCCAATGGTAGTAGCCAGAATAGAGCATGTCCTTGATGGTGGTGCATAGTAACGTGCATGGTCATGCAAGGTACTGTAGGTTGTATGCTCAGATGACATTTTATCATACAAGGTATCTCATCAATAGTCTTGAAACAGTGGTATTGAGGTTACCTTTGAGAATGGTGGTGCGTGATTTCATGCTTTGATATTTTCTACCCAATGGTAGGGGTGGAAGAAAACAGAATGGGCAGGGTGGGTGGTTTTCATGGATGGAATACTGGTTTCAATGATGTGCTGAGCTGTACCCATAACACTATGCAGTTTATTGTGGGAGGGGAAAGAAAGCCAATGTAAGAGATAAGATGAAGGAGTGTGAGATGAGACTGGGCAGTGGTGGGTTAAACCTGTTGAGGAGGGGTTACTAGGTAGATGGAACCTCCAGGTGCTGGACCAAGGTAGAAGAATCCTAGGTGGATAGATACTGTATGTGGGTAATGTGCAGATGGAATCAGTTCAGGAAGGGTGTCAAACCTACGTAATGCATGGGGAGAGGAGAGAGGAGATGGAGAACGTGAACAAAGGGAGAGCAAACCTAGGTGGATCAGTAGGTGTAGAAAAGGAACACAAGTTGTGTGGGTTAACTGTAATCAATATTTATACCATTTTTGGACTATCAAAGGTTGTGAGCTACCCAAGTGGAGAATGAGATGTAATTGTTCTGGTTTGTTGACAGTTGAGGAACCAGAGTGTCGAAATGGGAAGGGGAGTTGAAATGACATACAACTGGAAGCTGAGGATGTCCAGCAAGGACCAAGTGCAGGCACTCCGCAAAATAGTCATCTAGTCTATGCTTGATCTCACTGATGTAGAAGAGGCCATATTGAGAGCACTAAATGCAATAGACATGGTCAGCGGAGATGCATGTGGATCACTCCTGCATTATCTAGTTCCACTTATCATCTTTCAATACCTTCTCCATCTCCTGCCACATCTGTCTCCATCTTTCATTTTTGATTTATCTCTCTTTATCTCTGCTATGAAACTTCCCTCCCCCTTCTCTTCCTAGTTCCATCTTCCCAAGACTCCCCATCTCAACTGGCCCCACATATCACCAACCAGCCCCTGCCACAAACTTCTCTCTCAGCTTTTTATACTGGCTATCTTTCCTCTACACACTCAGTCCTGAAGCAGGTCTCAACCTAAAAAGTCGGCATTACCTCCTCAGATTCTGTTTGACTTGCTGAGTTCCTCCAACAGTTTATTTTCTTTAACTTTTTTTATTGTTTTTAAATCTTCAAGACAAAATGAAGTTGTTTTTATTTTGTTAGCATGAAAGGAAGTTATAATTGAAATCTAGTGTCAAGACCAGGATGAATGTAAATCAGCTTGCATAATCAAAGGCAACACCCACCCTCGTCATTTCTCTCTTCTCCACTCTCCCATCAGGTCATCATCATCATTGTCTACCCGGCGTTAGTGGTCGTATAATCAGGACTTGTGATATGCATCAGCTGCTCATACGACCATCCACCACCTGCTCCTATGGCTTCATGAGACCCTGATCAGGGGGACTAAGCAGGTGCTACACTTTGCCCAAATGGTGACCTGCAGGCCAGTGGATGGAAGGAACACCTTTGGTAGAGATGTAGCTCCACCCTGTCATCCATCAGGTAGAAGATACAAAAGCCTGAAAACATTTACAACCAGGTCCAAGGACAGCTTTTATTCTGCTGTTATAAGATGATTCAATTTTCCCTAGAGCAATAAGATGAACTCTTGACCTCGCAATCTACCTTGTTATAGCCTTGTACCTTATTCTCTCCCTATACTGCACCATCTCTGTAACTGTAACACTTTATTCAGCATTCTATTGTTGTTTTCCCTTGTACAATCTCAATGCAATAATCTGTGTGGATGGTAAACAAAACAAAGTTTTTCACCGCACCTCAGTAAACAGCAAACTTAATTTATCAATTAAAAGAATAAAAGTTCTTTCCTGATGAAGTCAGGATCATGATGAAGGGTCTTGACCTGAAATGTTGACTGTTTATTCTTCTCCATAGGTGATGGCTGACCTGCAGATTTCCTGCAGTGTTTTGTATGTTTTACTCTGGATTTCCAGCATCTGCAGAATCGCTTGTGTTCAGGAATAAAACTTAACACTTTTATTTTTGCCTCTTTGTTATAATCTGGTACTATACAGTACTTTACAAAAGTCTTAGGCACCGTAGTTATGTATATGTGTCTAAGACGTTTGCATAGTACTGTATATTTCAAGAAAGAAAGAGAAATAAATAAATAAGACATTATTCACCATTATTGAAGCTGCCCTGACCTGCATCTCCTGCATTTCCCGAACATCCGTGCTCACCCCATCTTCCCGTAGCCTAAACAGTGATAGAGTTCCTCTTGTCCTCACCTACCACCCTATGAGCCTCGACTTCCAACATGTCATCAGCTGCAACTTCTGCCATCTCCAAAGGGAACCTATCACCTGGTGTGGTATACTGCATCCGGTGCTCCCGGTGTGGCCTTTTATATATTGGTGAGACCCGACGCAGACTGGGAGACCAATCCGCTGAACACCTACGCTCGGTCCGCTAGAAAAAAGCAGGATCTCCCAGTGGCCACACATTTTAATTCCACATCCCATTCCCATTCTGATATGTCTATCCATGGCCTCCTCTATTGCCAAAATGAATCCAAACTCAGGTTGGAGGAACAACACCTTATATACCGGCTGGGTAGCCTCCAACCTGATGGCATGAACATTGACTTCTCTAACTTCCGTTAATGCCCCTCCTCCACTTCTTACCCCTTCCCTGACATATTTAGTTGTTTGCCTGTTCTCCATCTCTCTCTGGTGCTCCCCCCCCTCCTTTCTTTCTCCTGAGGCCTCCCGTCCCATGATCCTTTCCCTTCTCCAGCTCTGTATCACTTTTGCCAATCACCTTTCCAGCTCTTAGCTGCATCCCACCCCCTCCGGTCTTCTCCTATCATTTCGCATTTCCCCCTCTCCCCACTACTTTCAAATCTCTTACTATCTTTCCTTTCAGTTAGTCCTGACGAAGGGTCTCGGCCCGAAAAGTCGACAGCACTTTTCCCTATCGATGCTGTCTGGCCTGCTGTGTTCTACCAGCATTTTGTGTGTGTTGCTGTTTGAATTTCCAGCATCTGCAGATTTCCTCATGTTTGCTATCACCAAACACATCTTTACCTCCCCCCCACCCCAACTCTCCACAAGGATCCCTCTGTCCATGTCCCTTGTCCATTCGTCCTTCTCACTAATCTCCCTTCTTGCACTTATCCCTGGAAGAGGCCAAAGTGCTACACCTGCCCAGTTAGCTCTTTTCTCACCTCCATTCAGGGCCTTAAACAGTGCTTCCATGTGAGGCAACACTTCACCTGTGTATCTGCTGGGGTTGTCTATTGTGTCCGGTGCTCTTGGTGTGGCCTTTTCGACACCGGTGAGACCCAATGTCAATTAGAGGACTGATTCATCTGCTCCAGTTGCCAAACGCAGAACTTCCTGGTAACCAAACTTTTTAATTCCGATTTCCATTCCCATTGTGAAACGTTAGTCCATGTGCCACTCTTCTGCCAAAATGAGGCCATCCTCAGGGTGGAGGATAAACACTTCATATTCCATCTGGATAACCTGCAGCCTGAAGGAATGAAGATCAATTTCTTTTTCTAGTAAAAATAAACTTCCTTCCCCTTCTATTCCCCAATCTGGTCTCTTACCTCTTCTCACCCGCCGATCACCTCTTCCTGATATCCCTCCTCCTTCTCTTTCTCCTAATCTCTAGTCTCCTATTAGATTCCTTCATTTTCAGTCCTTTACCTTGCACACCCACCTGGCTTCACCTATCACCTTCTAGCTATCCTCCTTCCCCTCCCCCCACCTTTTTATTCTGTTGTCTTTCCTGCCTCTCTTACAGTCCTGAAGAAAAGTTTCGGCCTGCAACATTGGCTGTTCCATCATTTCCATGATACTCCCTACCTGCTGAGTTTCTCCAGCATTTTGGCAGTGTAGCTTTGTATTTCCAGCATCTGCAAAAGATCTTGTGTTATTTCATATTTACAGAGTACCCATCATAACGTCAGGTCATCTGCAATCAAGTTGCAGACAATGTATAATGTGGAACATAGAACAGTACATCACAGTGCAGGCCCTTTGGCTCACACTGCTGTGCTGATCTTTTAACGTACTCCAAGAAGAATCTAACCCTTCCCTCCTGCATAGCCTTCCATTTCTTCTATCATCCATGTACCTTTCAAAAATTTATATTTTGAAGCGATGAAGTTTAGGCATAAGTTCCCATAAAATATAATATAAAAATATCCAGGACTTCTACGATTTCTTTTTTCTAGTGTTACTAGCTATGATATAAATATTTGATGAAGGATTTCCTGATAGACTAAGTTCATTGAGTAGATTCATTACTCTGCAGTTGGAGCAGGTTTTGACTCTAAATTACACAGCAAAATTCACAAAAACTAACATTTGATTGTTTTGTGCTGATGCACCTTGCAATAGCTATGACATTCCACAGCTAATTCACCACAAGCAAAGAACTGATTTCTTTCTTAGAAATGCCTCTAAGTCTGTCAAGTGCATTGACACGACTTGATATATTGCTTTATTTGGAGAAATTCTTTAAATTAGCAGTTTTTGTTTCGGTTCTTATTTTTTCTTCTGCAAATATGTTCTCCTTCACCCAGCAGAACAACTTTATCATCTTTTTCCTCTTGGATGGAAGACTTTAATTCTAGGAAACACAGAGCAAGTCTTCCAATCTCCTCAGTTCATGATCTTATGTCACTGCCCTGGAGACAGGTGACTGACCAGTAAATGACTCTTGAAAAAATGTACAATTTTTTTTTTGAACGCTCTGCTCCCTTGTGCACCAGCTCGGGCTTAATTAAACTGTCCATCTAACCGAGCTCCCCCATAGGCAAACAAATCAGAATTCTGTGGCAATCCATCAATGACTTTCATTCCGTTTCTCCGGAAGTTCAAAGTGTTTCTCTGTATTCCAGAAATGTTCTCCATACATGACAGAGTCATCTTAAAGGCATTTGGGCGGAATTGATCTAACTTTTGAGAAGGCAGAAGGAACAAACAGGAAATGTTTAAACACAAGAGATTCTGTAGATGCTGGAAATGTAGAGTAACACACACAAAATGTTGGAGGAACGCAGCAGCTCAGGCAACATCTATTGAGAGGAATAAAGAGTCAATGTTGCCATTTCGTGTAGAGACCCTTCATCAGGACTCATGAACGATCACAGCCCGCAACATTGATTCTTTATTCCTCTGTTGATTCCTGACTAAATACAACTGATTCGCAGATGGTCACTGAGAAGCTGTACACTAATATAAATGCAATGCTATCCTGCTTTCTAAACTATTCCCTTATAATTTGGCAACTATTAAGATATTAGTCATTTGGGGGGCAATTCAGACTGCAATACAAAGTCCCTCATTATTTCTATTGGTACGAGTTAGGATGGGATTGGCATTTTCTGTAAATGATAATCATTCCAATTTAATAAATCAAAGTATTTATGCCATTGGCTGAAATCATGTGGTATTTTTACCTTTAAAATATAAAACAAAAATAAACAGTACATTGCAGATCCTTTGTTCCACATTGTTGTGCAAACAAATTAAGCAGATAACCAATAGCACTAGACAACAAATTTTTTCAAACCCCCAGCCTGAATTCTAACCCTTACTCCCTCCTCGTTCTCCTCTCTCTACCTCACCATCCTCAATGAAGTACCCACCTTGATGCCCCTCTATCCACCTCATTAGGTCCTATGCCTCATCACAGCTCTAACCCTGCTGCGTCTTTACCATTGGTGCTCACCATGCCTCCCACCCACAGTACTCCTCTTGACACCGAGTGTTTAGTTCTCAGCTGAAATCTCATCGTTTTTATTACCCATCCCCCCCAACCAAACCTGTAACTGCAATGCTATAGTAAACCATAAGACAGAGAGGGAGAATTTGCCATTCAGCTCATCAGTCTGCACCACCATTCCGTCACAGCTGATTTATTATCCCTCTTAACCTAATTCTCCTGCTTTGAGACCATAAGATCTTAAGACATAGCAGCAGAATTAGGCCATTCAGCCCATTGAGTCTCCTCCTCCATTCCATCATGGCTGAGCCCAGATTGCACCAACCCCATACACCTGCCTCCTTGCCATATTGCTTGATGCCCCGACCAATCAGGAAATGACCAACTTCTGCCTTAAATATACACACAAACTTGCACTCCACTACAGTCTGTGATAGAGCATTCCACAGAGTTACTACTCTCTGTAGAAAATAATAATCTTCCTTACCTCTGTTCTAAAGGTTTGGCCCTCAAGTTCTGGATACACCCACCATAGGAAACATCATAGCCACATCCACCCTATCTACTCCTTTCAACATTTGGTAGGTTTCAATGAGATCCACATGCATTTTTCTAAATTCCAGTGAGTACAGGCCCAAAGCTGCCAAACGCTCCTCATATGTTAACCCCTTCATTCTGGAATCATCCTCATGAACCTCCTCTGGACTCTCTCCAATGACAGCACATACTTTCTGAGATATGGGGCCTAAAACTGTTGACAATATTCTAAGTACGGTCTGTCTAGTGTCTTATAAAAGCTCAGCATTATCTCTTCATTTTTATACTCTATTGCCCTTGAAATAAATGCCAACATTGTATTTTCCTTCTTTGCCACAGATTCAAGCAGTAAATTAACCTTCTGGGAGTCTTGCACGAAAACTCCTAAGTCCCTCTGCACTTCTGATGTTTGAACCTTCTCCATTTTGATAATTGCCCGCACTATTGTTTCTCCATTTTGATAACTGCCCACACTATTGTTCCTTATACCAAAATGCATTATCATACACTTCCCAACACTGTATTCTATCTGCCACTTCTTTTGCCCATTCTTCCAACTTGTCTAAGTCCTGCTGAAATTGCATTGCTTTCTCAGCACTACCTACCCCTCCACCTATCTTCGTATCATCCACAAACTTTGCAACAAATCCATCAATTCTATCATCTAAATCATTGACAAACAATGTGAAAAGCAACAGTCCCAATACTAACCCCGAGGTACACCACTATTCACCGACAGCCAACCAGAAAAGGCCCCTTTTATTCCCACTCGCTGCCTCCTGCCTGTCCACCATTCTGCTATCCATGCCAGTACCTTCACTGTAATGTCATAGGATTTTATCTTGTTAAGCAGCCTCATGTGCGGCACCTTATCAAATGCCTTCTGTAATTCCAAGTAAACGACATCCACTGCCTCTCCTTTGTTCACTCTGCTTGTTACTTCCACAAAGAACTCTAACAGATTTGTCAGGAAGATTTCCCTTCACAGAAACCATGCTGACTTTGACTTATTTTATCATTAGTCTCCAAGTACCTTGAAACCTCATCCTTAATAATATACTCCAACACATTCCCAACCGCTGAGGTTAGGTTAACTGACCTATAATTTTCTTTCTTTTGCCTTCCTCCCTTCTTAAAAAGTGGAGTGACATTTGCAATCTTCCAGTCTTCCGGGACCATGCCAGTATCAAGTGATTCTTGAAGATCATGACCAATGATTCTGTTATCTCTTCAGCAAACTCTCTCAGGACTCACGGATGTAGTCCATCTGGCCCAGGTGACTTATCCACATTGATACCTTTCAGTTTGCCTAGCACTTTTTCCTTTGTAATAGCAATAGCACTAACCCCTTCTCCTTGACTTTCACTGACCTCTGGCACACTGCTGGTGTCTTCCACAGTGAAGGCAGATGCAAAGTACCCATTAAGTTTATCTGCCAGTTCTCTGACTCCCATTACGACCTCAGCAGCATCATTTTCCAGTGGTCCAATATCAACTCTCACCTTCCTCTTACTGTTAATATAACTAAAAAGACTTTTGGTATTGTGCTTTAATCATTGGCTCGTCTGCCCTCATATTTTATCTTTTCCCTGTTAATAGTTTTTTTATTTGCCTTTTGTTGGATTTTAGGAGCTTCCTAATCATCCTACCTCCCACTCAATTTAGCTACCTTATATGACCTTTTCTTTGCTTTTATCCAGTCCTTAACTACCTTTGTCAGACATGGTTGCCTACCCCTGCCATTTGTTCCTGTCCCTGTCCTCTGTGGGACTTATCTATCCTGCACCTTGTGAACTATTCTGAGAAACTTCCCCACCAGTACCTGGGTAAGCTCCTCTCTCAAGCTTCTGTAATTCCCTACATTCCAGTGTGATTCTGATACATGTGAGTTATGCTTCTCCCTCTCAAACTGCAGTATAAATTCAATCATATTATGATCATTGCCTCCTGAAATTCCCTTTATGTTAAGCTCACTAATAAGATCTGGGTTATTACACAACACCCAGTCTAAGATAGCCTTTCCCCTAGTAGGCTCAATCATAAGCTGCTCTAAAAAGCCATTTCATAGGCATTCATTAAAAATTCCCACTCTTGCAATCCAACACCTCCCTAATTTTCCCAATCACCTTGCGAATTAAAGTCCTCCATTACAACTGTGTCATTACTCTTATCACATGCCTTTTCCATCTCCCTTTGCAATCTGAACCCCACATCTTGGCTACAGTTTGGAGGCCTATCTATGATTCCCATAACATTTTTTTTTAACCTTGTAATTTCTTAATTCCATCCACAAAGATTCAAAATTCTCTGACACTATGTCACCTCTTTCTAAAGATGTAATTCCATCTCTTGCCACATCACCGCCTACGTCTTCCTGTCTGTCCTTTCAATGCAAAGTATATCCTTCATTGTTAAGCTCCCGACTATGGCCTTCCTTCAGCCGTAACTCAGTAATGCCCAAAATATCATACCAGCCAATCTCTAATTACGCCACGAGTTTGTCCTCCCTATTCCGAATGTTACGTGCATTTAAATACAGCACCTTCAGTACACACGAGGAAATCTGCAGATGCTGGAAATTCAAGCAACACACATAAAATGCTGGTGGAACACATCAGGCCAGGCAGCATCTATAGGAAGAAGCACTGTTGACGTTTTGGGCCGAGACCCTTCGTCAGGACTAACTGAAAGAAAAGATAGTAAGAGATTTGTAAGTAGGAGTGGGAGGGGGAAACGTGAAATGATAGGAGAAGATTGGAGGGGGTGGGGTGAAGCTGAGAGCTGGAAAGGTGATTGGCAAAAGGGATACAGAGCTGGAGAAGGGAAAGGATCATGGGACAGGAGGCCTCGGGAGAAAGAAAAGGGGAGGGGAGCACCAGAGGGAGATGGAGAACAGGCAGAGTGATGAGCAGAGAGAGAGAGAAAAAAAGGAGAGGGGGGAAAAAATTTTCCTTACATTCATATTACATCAGTCAGCTACTTGTAAACCTGTTGGCTCATCCTCTGCTCTGTCATCCTCATTCCCATCCCCTTGCAATATTAGCTTAAACCACTCCCAACAGCTCTAGTATATTTGTCCACAAGATTATTTGTCCCTCTCAGATTTGTGCAACTTATCTCTTTTGTACAGGTCCCACCTGCCCCAGGAGAGATTCCAATTATCCAGAAATCTGAATCCCTGCCCCCTGCTTCAATTCTTCAGCCATACATTTATCTGTCACCTCATTCTATTCCTACCCTCACTGTCACGTGGTATAGGCAGCAATCCCAAGATTACTAACCTTGAGGTCCTGCTCCTCAGCTTCCTTCCTAACGCCCTATATTCTTTTTTCAGGATCTCCTTCCTTTTTCTTCCAATATCATTGGTACAACTTCTGGCTGCTCACTCTCCCTTTTCAGGATATTGTGGACGCATCTGGAAACATCTTGGACCCTGGCACCTGGGAGGCAAACTACCATCCATGTTTCCCTTTTGCATCCACTAAATGGCCAATCAGTCCCCCTGACTATAGAGTCCCCTATTACTGCTGCCATCCCCTTCAGTTCCCTACCCTATCTAGTCCTTTCAACATTCGGATAACAACTAATAGTGGAGTACTTATAGTACTTATTGTTGAGGGGTGTGGCCATAGGGGTGCTCTGCACTAGCTGATGTTCCTCCATCCCTCTCCTGACAGTCACCAATTTAGCTGTCTCCAGTAGCTTTGGTGTGACTACCTCCCTGCAGCTCCTGTCTATCACTACTTCACTTTCCATAACAAGCCGAAGGTCATCGAGCTGCAGCTCCATTTCCCTAACATGACCTCTAAAGAGCTGCAACTTGATGCACCTGATGCAGATGTGGCCATCGGTGAGGCTGAAAGTCTCCTGAAAATCCTACATCTGACACCCAGAACAGAACACTGGCTCTGCAGAAATACCCACTATTCTCTCAGGATTTAAATAAGAAATAAGGAATGAACTGATCTACTACCCTTGCCTCTGCCTGTTCTTGCCAAAGCCCTGTTTGAGCCAAAGCCTTATTACTCTGCCTCAGACTAGTCCAATGACGACCACACCCATGATGACCTTTCCGCTAGGTGATACCTCTCTTTAATAGAGACTGTGCTTCCCACCAAAAATCTTTGTTGGACCTGTGCGAGAAGGCTCCTGGTGTGTCTGCACAGTACTCCAATCAACTTTGATCAATCAACTCCAATCCAAGTTTCTCCCAGAAACTTTGATGCCCTGATTAATCAAGAACCTATCAATCTCCACTTCAAATATACCCAATGACTTGACCTCCATGGCCATCTGTGGAGAAGAATTCTACTGATTCACTACTCTCCTGCTAAAGAAATTCCTCCTCATCTCTGTTCTAAAGGGACATCCTATTTTGAGAATGTATCCTCGACTCCCCCCACTATGGAAAGCATCCTCTTCATGTTCACTCTGAATAGGCCTTTCAATATTTGATAGGTTTCAATGAGATCCATGCCCATTCTTCTAAACTCGAGAGAGTATAGGTCCAGAGTCATCAAACTTGAAGACAAGGGACGTCCTGTGGGAGTCTGGCTCGCTGACCTCTTCCTTGCAGAGGCTACAGTATGTGTCAGCTTTCCAACATCACCACATTCCTGACACTGTTTTATTACTTGGAGAACTGGGAACAGAATTGAACTTCAGTAGCACTTGTACCCTGCTAGTTCCACAGACTAACCTTGCAATCCTCTGATATCATTTCAAATATGACAAGCCACATATTAAATGTATACAGTATAAGGAACCATGAGACAATAGCAAAACATTGACTAACTTCAAGTTAATGAAAGCCCCCAAAAATCTCCCAGCGGGCAGCCAAAGTAATTTGTTGCAGTTTTAATTGAAATGTGTAGTAAATTGAATTGCCGTTGCATCATTTAAATCCATAATTCCCCAAGGTACAAAGGTTATTTTATTAATGAACTGATGATAGTATAGAAGTAACACTAAGCCAGTGAAGTTGTAATCATCATTGATTCAAATGGGAACAGAGGTGGGGATTCATTACTTTGTCGTGGGCAGTAAATGACCTCATCATAGCTAGGAGATGAGTAAAAACTTACCGTCAGAGTTTGCAGCAAGTATTGACATGAGGTGCTTCCTCAATGTGGCAAAATTGATCACTAAGGAGCCCCACCATCCAAGGCAAAGCCATCTCCTTGCGGCTACTGTCCTGTGCAAAAAGCTATATATAGCGAGGGTACTGAAGTCTTTTGGACAATTCTGTCATAATTTTATGTATTGCACTGTACTGCTGCTGCAAACAAAATGTGAGTGATGATAAGCTTCTGACATGGGTCTCCGTTGTGGACTGAGAGCAGAAAGGGGGTAGAAATAGTAGAATCATGGTTGGGAAAAGGTGAGGGGAGAGGGGAGGGAGTAAGGAAGCACCAGAGGGACATTCCGTAATGATCAATAATGATTTCTTTGGAATCAAATAATCTTGCTCAGAGTCTCTGGGCTAGGTATATCAGCACCTGTGGCATCCTACACCTGGCACTCCTTCTCTGTCACCTGTTCCACACCCATCCGAGGCACCCCACCTTTACCATTCCCAAAATCTTCTGCACCCATCAGATTTACAAACTTCCTCTCTGGTCCACATTGCAAATACAGTGCTGTGCAAAAGTCTTAGGCATTCTAACTAATTAAATGTGGCCAAGACTTTTGCACAGTACTGTACCATCGGGCAAGAAGTACAGAAAGCTGAATCCCTCGCAGTAGGTTCAAGAACAACTCCTTCGCTTCACTCATTTGAATTTTGAACCAACTGAACCAACCAATCCTCATCATTTCAGTATAGTAACACTACGAGCACTTTGATCACTTTAGATCTTTTTTTTTGTTTGTTCTAGTTCAATTATACAGTTTCTTTCTTAAAAACAAATGTATAATTTATGCAGTTTTTCTTGTGAATGTTGCTTAAATGATGCTATGTAACTGTGATGTTGCTGTGAATAAGTTTTCCATTGCACCTGTGCATATGTATTCCGGTGCATTTGAGATTAAAGTCAACATTGCAATTTGTCTTTGGCAATGATTGATCATCTTTGCCGCTGAAGATAAGCAATTTTAATAAAAGTCACACTCGCAAGTATTCACAAAGCTTGGAAAGAAATGGGAAATGTGATATTTCCCATTTATTAATAGTAGCAGTGCGATCACTCGAGCTGAGTGAGATGTTCTCCTGAGGCCATCTATTTTTATGCCATGGATGCCTACCATTAACTGAGGGGTCCGTGGACCCCAGATTGGGAACCACTATCTTCAGTGGTTATGTGTTTGTGGGTCTTCAGGTGGCTGCAGAGGTTGATCT
The DNA here is from genome assembly GCF_048418815.1 of Hemitrygon akajei. Classification (NCBI taxonomy): domain Eukaryota; kingdom Metazoa; phylum Chordata; class Chondrichthyes; order Myliobatiformes; family Dasyatidae; genus Hemitrygon; species Hemitrygon akajei. The sequence goes on along the minus strand of NC_133138.1, from coordinate 33,244,308 downwards.
GGGATTCACATATTCTGGTGCAGTCTAGGCAAGGGTAATTGGTGGCTGTGGTTACTGGTTGGGTTTTGCAGTTGTTTGGTCTCTCCTTTCACGGCTGCTGCTTGTTCTTTGTGGCACAGCAGAAGCCGCTGTCATGTAGCCCAGCTCACTTTTGACCAGATTTCCTCCAGGTGTCTCCATTGAGTGCAATGTTTTCCCAGATTTAGATGTAATGCTGAATTCCTTCAGCCTGATTTTGATGTTATCTTTGAAGCATTCCCTTTGCCCACCAGAGGCTCACTGTCTTTGGTTCAACTGGGAGTAAAGGATTTGTTTGGAGAGACATGAGTTAGGCAACCAGATGATATAGCCTATTCATTGGAGTTCAAAGGTTCAAAGGCTTATTTACTATCAAAGTATACAACTCTGAAATTCATCTTCTCCTGATAGCCATGAAACCAAGAAAGAAGAGAATGGCAGCATGGTCATCGAGCCATTATCATTTGAAAAACACAGAATATAAAAAAAACTATAAGACAGAAAAATCTCTATAGTGCAAGTCCATATCCAAAACGCAGAAAACCTGGGTAACATTCTCCGGGTACAGAGACAGGCCTTTCCCCCTCTGACAGTGACTGATCCCACCAATAATCAAAAGGCAGTCTTCCCTTTCTGGTAGCAAAGCTATCCCCCTGCGATAAAAAAACAGTCTCCCCTCTCCATAGCAGAGCGATCTCATCAGTGATCAAAGGGCAGTCAGTCTCCTCTCTCTGACAGCGTAGCGATCCGCCAACTATTAAAAGGCAGGCAACCAGTGCTGACCTTCCGCATTCGCCTCAATATTTCAATCTCCCTCATCGCTTTAATTGGCGAAATGGAGTCGAACATGGACTCCTCTCAGATTCTGCCGAGCACTGAAACACCCGGAATGATCTCCAAACTGCAAACCACAGGCCCCAACAGTTCCAGAATCACATTCAAAATGAAAAACAAATGTAAAAGACATAAAAGGAGTGAAATATCTGGTTTCATGATCAATTCAGAAGATATCATCCAAAAATGTATTGTAAGCAGGCGCCAACTTGACTGGAAGCCATTACATCCAAGTTAATACATTATGTAATAAATTGTGCATATGTAATAGGTGTACATTCATTGGTACACCTACTTTACAGATCACAGTTAAGCTCTTTGGGGGAGAGGGACAATTAGACCTTGTAATGGCCTAAATCCAATTTGTACATGATAAGAAGAGAGGCCAACCCCTTCATCAAGACTGTACTTCACTGGGTCCCTGAAAGACGGAGGAAATGCGTGGGATCAAATGAAACTTGGCGCCATACCATAGAGGCAAACATGAGAACCCTGAACCACATGTGGGGCACAAAGGAGAAGATGGCCAAGGGCAGACAGAGATAGAAGGTCTTCGTTGCTGCCCTAGATGCCAGTGGTGTAATAGGAAGTAACTAAACCCAATCCATATGCTTGTAATCCTCTATGACATACACTCATTGAAGAAATATTTTAACTTTGAAAGTGTCTAACTCATGGTACAGCAAATTGTGGCCGCAGATTTTATTCCTGGGTATTGTGAGGATTGTAATATCAATGTTGAACTTTTCAAACAGGCTGTGAACTGAAACGGAAATTCTATGGTATTTGTTCATGCAAAGACAGACTTTGCTTCTGGGCCCCTGCTGCGTGACAATATCACCAAAGTAACAAGTCATCACCCAAGTAACAGAATGGCACCAGAGTATCTGTCTTCTTCCTTAACAAGAGCTCTTAAGTGTAAATATCAGGAGAAATATTTGTTAATAAGTTTAGCCTGCCAATAAACAAAATTTTCTCCATCAATGTATCTTTTAGAAACAGAATCAGGTTTAAAACCTCTGGCAAATGTCATGAAATTTGTTGTTTTGAAGCAGCAGTACATTGGCTCTACATAACGATAAAAGCTATAAATTACAGTGTGAAGTATATTTAAAATAGAAAATTAAACAAGTAGTGCAAACAGAGATTAAAAATACTGAGGTAATGTTCATGTGATCATTGTCCTTTCAGAAATTTGGTCAGCTAATACAGGAACTTAAAAAATTGGATAGTAAAGGTGTAGAGAGTTACAGGCCTAATTCAGGCAAATGAGATTAGTGCAGAAAGACATCAGAATCAGCATGGATGGGGAGGGATAGGGAAGAAGAGGAGAGAGGAGGAGGGAGGGAGAGAGAAAGAGGGAGAGAGAAAGAGAGAGAGAGAGAGAGAGAGAGAGAGAGAGAGAGAGAGAGAGAGAGAGTGAGAGAGAGAGAGAGAGAGAGAGAGAGAGAGAGAGAGAGAGAGAGAGAGAGAGAGAGAGAGAGAGAGAGAGAGAGAGAGAGAGATACCAGAAGTTACCATTAATAACTAAAGAATCTAAGGTTCAAGATGCAGAAGTATTTTTAGAGTATAACAGTTTGTAAGATTCTATTATCATATCATCAGTAATTTCTGGTAACTGCATATCATATCATCTGTAGTCTTGTGCTTATATTTTATTTTTGATGCTTGATCTGGTTTTAATCAACATTAACAGAGTTCTGAGTCTCAACTGTTTCTCCACCTTCCCCTCTCACCTCCACAAACACAGAACCCTCTATGCCATCCCTTGATTCAGTTCTCCCCTTCCCATCTGTTTGTATCAGGTTGCAACACTAAAATCACAGAGGGTCACTGTTGGTTGTTGTCAATTTCAATAAAGACGATTGTGTTTATGCAGCTTAACTGATGTGTGTTTGGAAGGCAATTGTAGAGGGCAATTCTTTAATGGCATAAATGTTCACAGTTTGTATTTGTCAGCCTGTCTAAAGAGGGTGTTAGTGATAGACAAGTCATTTTTATCACGGAAACTGAGCAGCAGTAAGCTATTGGTGTTGAGTTTTACCAACACCGAGATGTCCCAGTGCCTCAAGCAATTATTGGAGTCATTGCTTATCTTAGCATTGAAGTTGCCCATGAGGAAGGGCTTATCACTTGGAAATGGTGCTTTCATGATTTGACCAAGGTCCACAGAGAAGCTCTTTGATTTCATTGCTTCATGTCTTAGTCAGGGCGTAAGCACTGGTAATCATGATGTGGTGAGAGTAGCTAAATGGAAAGTGAAGTGTAATTAGTCATTAGCTGATACAGGTCAGCAGTGTTGGTATCAGTGGCAGGAGTGAAGTCTTGATAACTAATCCTACCCCTTGTATTCAATCTTCATTTTCTGGTTTGCCTTCCAGAAGGTGTAACCTCTTTTAGGCTCTGAAATGGAACCTTCCGTCTGGAAACCTGGTGCATGAGGAGTCCAGGGAGAGGTAGCACCTCTGATGAAAGGGCTTGTCATGTCCGCCCTTGGGACAGCAATCCATGTTTGCTCATCACTTGACGTTCAGCTCTCACCTGTGGCTCCAAGTAGCTGTTTGAATGTGACAGTGACCTCAGCCCAGTACACCGCTTTGACAGGCAGGCTGAACCATGTGAAGGCAGCCAGTTTGACATCAAATGCCAGTAAGATAGGGATATGCCTATCCTAGCATGCAAAATCTGTTCTGGTGGACTGAGTGGATGAGATGGCCAGGAAGCACGCTTTGCAGCACTCGATGGAGGGCAAAGGGCGTGTGGCAAAGCACTGAAGACATGATGGCCATCCACAGCAACCAAGGAGGTTTCCAGCTGTACGATCACTCGTACCACCGGAGTAGGGCGTCTGACGTCATGAGAGTGGAACTACCTCAGTACAATGGCTTTTCTGCTTTAAAAGCTCTCCCGCACAGGCTCCTTCATGGAGCTCATCATACGTAAACCTGTGAAGACCTGCGGTGATGGGGCCGGGGGAAGCAACAGGTGGAGGTAACCACTGGCCGTCGACCGGCGGGCTCATCATTCGACTCTGACCCCGAGTCAGCAGAGGCATTTGGCGTATATCATAACCAAGCAGCCCCATTCGGGATCAGCACTGCTCATCCTCGGATGAGGGAGAGGACTAGATAAAGCATCCCAAAATAACTGCTCAGCATGCTGCGGCTGGCCGTTTTACTCCTACAGCAGTCAAACACTTATGGAAACAAAAATTATTTTTAGAGCTTTGGCCATCCAAGCTCTGTTGGACAATGAAAATAGTGATAGACCTGAGCGAAGAACAACCCTAATCATAGAATTGCCATGTTGAGAGAGATCAAAAGATCATTAGCCATACAGAAACAGGTCATTTGGCCCATCATGTTCAATCTAATCATCATGCTTGCATTCTGCTCTGCTTCTTTATTCAGGCATTTGGTCTGCAGCCTACTGTGAGCTGGTGATTCAAGTACTTGTTTTGATCCTTCTTAAATGCTGCTGGAACATCTGGCTCCACCACCCACTCAGCCTTTCATTCCAGATGCTAAGTGTTTTCCGGCTGAAGAGAAGTCCTCCTCAGCTGTGCAGGAACATAAGAAATTGCCCAGAACTGTGTACTCAGCCTGGCCACTCATGGGCTTATTCCGCTTCACCATCAGGCATGGCCTCAAGATGGCAACATCAATTATCAAGCATCCCCACCATCCAGACCATGCCACCTTCTCACAGATACCATCAGTAAGAAGGTACAAAATCCTGAAGTCTCATACCACCAGAACAGCTGCTTACTTCCAAACATTTCATCCTGGAACAACTTAAATCACTGCATATTCACAATACTCTGACCTTTTAGATCACTTTGCACTAAAATGGACTTTAGATTCCCCATTCTGGTTTTCCTCTTACTCCTTCTCTTCTCACCTGCTTATCACCTCCCTTTAGATCGCTTCCTCCCTCCATCTCTTTCTCCCATGGTCTACTCTCCTCTCCTATTCAGATCCATCTTTAGTCCTTTACGATCGTGTGGATAGTCAGAGGCTTTTTCCCAGGCTGAAATAGACAATAGACAATAGGTGCAGGATTAGGCCATTTGGCCCTTCGAGCCAGCACCGCCATTCACTGTGATCGTGGCTGATCATCCACAATCAGTACCCCATTCCTGCCTTCTCCCCATAACCCTTGACTCCGCTATCTTTAAGAGCTCTATCTAACTCTTTCTTGAAAGTATCCAGAGAATTGGCCTCCACTGCCTTCTGAGGCAGAGCATTCCACAGATCCACGACTCTCTGGATGAAAAAGTTTTTCCTCAAATCCGTTCTAAATGGCCTACCCCTTATTCTTAAACTGTGGCCTCTGGTTCTGGACTCCTCCAACATCAGGGACATGTTTCCTGCCTCTAGCGTGTCCAATCCCTTAATAATCTTATATGTTTCAAGAAATGGTTGCCACAGGAGGACACAGGTTTAAGGTGATGGGAGTAGGTACAGAGGAGATGTCAGGGGTAAGTTTTTCACTCAGATAGTGGTGAGTGCGTGGAATGGGCTGCCAGCAATGGTGGTGGAGGTGGATACAATAGGGTCTTTTAAGAGACTTTTGGATAGGTACATGGATCTTAGAAATATAGAGGGCTATAGGTAAGCCTAGTAACTTCTGTGGTAGGGACATGTTCGGTACAACTTTATGGGTCGAAGGGCCTGTATTGTGCTGTAGGTTTTCTATGTTTCTATGTTTTACTTTTTCCACCTATCCCTTCCCAGTTACTCACTTCACCCTCCTTGCCCACCTCCCCTCACTTGGTCTCACCTATCACCTGTCAACTTGGAATACATCCCCTCCTTGCACTTTCTTATTGTGGTTTCTTCCCCCATCCTTTCAAGTCCTCAATGAAGAGTCTTATTCCTATCCATAGACACTTGCTGAGTTCCTGCAGTATTTTGAGTTTTGCTCAAGATTTCCAGCATCTGTAGAACCTCTTGTGTATAGGACATTAGTTTTTGTTTGTCCTAATTGTGTTCTTTCTTGTTCAAAATTGTTCCATTCATGTTTAATTTGTTTTTCTTGTGAATGTTGCTTACATGATGCCATGTGTCTGTGTTGCTACAGCAAGTAAACTTCTCATTGGAACAGTGAGCACATGTGACTGTGCATACGACAATAAACATGACCTTGACTAAACCTCCTTCCCTTAACCTAAGCCAGGGGTTCCCAAACTATCTTATGTTGTGCACCCCTGCTTGGGAACCTCTGCCCTGAACCTATGCCCTCCCATTTTAGATACCACAACTATAGGAAAATGTTCCTACTATTTAGACAATCTATGTCACCCCACCCCCACCCCCTATAATTTTGTACATCTTTGTCAAATATTCTCTCAGACACCTTCATTCCAAGGTAAGTATATGCAGCCTCTCTCCGCATAACTGGGATGCTCATTGCAAGAAGCATCTTTATAATTCTCCTCTGTTCTCTTTTGCAAGCAAGTCACATTGCGGAGATCTGAAATGCACACAATACTCTGGATGTAGCCAAACTGTTGCAAAGTTATACCATAATTTATTCTTTCTTCTGAGGTAGCTGTTCTCCTTAATTACAATGTGGGAGAGATGGCATCCATTCAGTGAGCACCAACTCTGTAAAATAGAAACAGTGTATAGCTTTTCACCCTCCTGCCCCAACACCTCCTTTTCTCTGTAACATCCTTCAGGTCAGGATGGACTGGATGGGCCAAGGCACCTGTTTCTGTGCTGTATTTTTGTATGATTCTAGAACTTGTTACGAATGTGCCACAACTCTGAGGGGCCGAAGGGTACAAAGTAGCCTCCTACTTTTTGAGAATCGCAAGATCGCTATTAATTCGGGCCTGGGACCCAGGAAATGAGAGAGAGACACGCAGAATCCACAAGGGTTTGGAATGAGTCCTGGCCTCAGCAAGGCGGAACCATTGATAACGGCTATTGTCTCTTGGAGATGGAATTGTGTATTGAGTACTGTACTATTCATTGAAGCCCTCAGGGGGTGACCAGAGTGGGCTGGTTGAGGGATTGCATCATCCCAACCTGATTGACATCTGAGACCCCGTGAGTAAGGATAAAAGAGGGTCTGGGGAACAACCCCTTTAGACGCACCAGGAGAAACGTATGAGACCGGTGGGGACTTGTGTGTGTGTCCATCCTTGCCCGGATGACAAGTCTTCCACGGAACGGCCTCGCTAAAGGACGAATACAGATCAAGATCGGATAAAGGAAAGCCGGCAAGTTTCTAATATCTGTCTCTCTCCAACCAAAAGGCTGCAGCCTGCATGAACTGAGTGACTTTTATATTTCCATCAGACAATACATTTTCCCCTAGACAACGATAGAGCTTATTTCTTATTGATTATTATTACACCCGCACTTTTAGATTTAGTATTGACAATGTATATTATCTGTATGTTTGCATTGATATTATTTTTGTGTATTTTACCAATAAATACTGTTAAAGATAGTACCATCAGACTTCAACGGACCTCTCTATCTTTGCTGGTAAGTGACCCAGTTACGGGGTTCGTAACAAACTTTAGCCTTCAAAATAGAAATACTTCAGCACTTGACATACCCTTCATTCCATAAGACCATGTGACTTAGGGGCATAATTAGGCCATTTGGCCTTTTGAGTCTGCATTGCCATTTGAACATGGCTGATTTATTTTCCCTTTTAACCCCATTCTGCTGCCTTCTCCCTGTAACCATTTATGTTCTTACCAATCAAGTACCTATTAAACCATGCCTTTTCAATTGGTAACCATACCTTTACCTGCCATAACCCTGAACATTTCTCCTTCTCTTACCCTTTCTCACTTTAAAAGTTCCTAAAACATACCCCTTTCACAACCTATTCCAAAACCCATGGACTCTTATTCAAGAACTCTACCACTCATATGCTCAGTATTATTAATTAATTAATTTATTATTTTGTATTTGCATAGTCTTCTTTTGCACATTGGTTGTTTTTGTCTTTGTGTATAGTTTTTCATTCATTATAATGCATTTCTTTGTTTTACAGTGAATACCTGCAAAAAACATCTCAAGCTAGTATATGGTGACAAATGTGTACTTTGATAATAAATTTACTTTGAACTTTGAACATTGAATTTTGACTAAACCCATGGTAGTCTGGTCTGTACATTTCTTATGTTGGATTAGAGTCAAATTCTGTTTGATTATCCCCCGTGCAGTTCTTTGACGTATGATCATTAATTCATATCTTTTTCCGTAAGTGACTGAAATAAAATGAGAAAAATATATGTTCTACATATTCAGGGATTTGTTGGAAATCTGTTTGGATTTTCAATGCATTCTTTAATCAGGACAAGATTTTTTAAACCAATCTGAACCTGCACCCTGCAAGAGATACAGGAGTATCAGAAATATTCCAAACTGGGATGCTACTTTTGTTACCAATTAACAGAATTGCAAGCAAAATAAAAAGAATCCTGAAAAGTGAGAAGGATGAAAAATAATGCCATCATCAGTTGAAGCATAACCTAAATATAACTTAAAAAACCTGAAGTAAACTGGAAGACTGCTACAACAGGATAACCGCTGCCTATTTTAAGTTGATATTAACTCTTAAGTGCCAGATGTGTAGAACTTTGTCTCAAGCAATATGCCAGGTCTTAGGCATATTATGGTCCCTCAGACTTTTGCACTATACAGTATTTGTCAGCATGGAGTGTAGAGCGAGTTCGTAAATCTGTATGTTGGGAATGGTGAAGGTGGAGTGCCGTGGGAGGGGTGTGGGACAGGTGGCAGAGAGGGAGTGCCAGGACTGGGGTATGCAGACACACCCAGCTCTGTGACACCAGACAGGGTCATTTGATTCCAAACAATTGGTTTATTGATCATTATGCAACATCTCTCTGGTGCTTTCCATTCCTTCCCCTCTCCCTTCCCCTTTTCCCAACCATGATTCCCCTCTCCCTGCCCCCTTTCTACTCTCAGTCCACAATAGAGATCCACATCAGTATCACGTTTATCATCACTTACATATACTTTGAAAGCAGTACAGTGCAATACATAAAGTAACTACAGTACTGTGTAAATGTTTTAGGCACCCTAGCTACATTAATTAGCCTAATACTTTTGAACAATAATGTATGTTCATGGTCCGCCACTACCGTAGCCCATCTACTTCGAGGTTCAATATGCTGTGCATTCAGAGATGCTCTTCCACACAACACAGTTGTAACGTGTGGTTATTTTAGTTACTGTCACTTTCCTGTCTGCTTGAACCAGACTGGTCATTCTCTTCTGACTTCTGTCCTTAACAAGGCATTTTCGCCCACAAAACTGCCACTCACTGGATGTTGTTTTATGTATTACCCCATTTTTCTGTAAAATATAGAGACAGTTGTGCATGAACATTTCAGGAGATTGGCAGTTCCTGAGATACTCAAATAACTTGGTCTGGCACCTAAAATCATTTCAAGGTCAAAGTCACTTGGAACATATTTCTTCCCCATCCTGATGTTTGACTGAACAACAAATGAACTCTTGACCTGGCCTGGATAAAGGTGTCTATTCTGCTGTTGGTGTTGATGGACTATACACATGAGTTTTGGGCCAGAGGTAATGGTAAACCAGTTCCAAAAGTAATGATTCTGCAGGCCTTTGGTACTTGCAATAATCAGCAAAAAAAAGGAATTTCTACTTTCTTACCTGTCTTCTGTCTGTTGTCTTTCTCAAGGATTGTTTTCTGTAATATTTGTCTGCAAAATAACAATTGGTGCCGCTCCCAGTTTGGGGACAATGTTGACTTATTGAGCTTTTGGCATCCTCCCTCTGTGGTGCAGCACTTTACTCTCAACCCCAAATGACACAGCTGAGAGATAACAAGGTAAAGGTGGGTTATAAACTGAAAAGTTTTCTTCAAACCAACAGGAAGCGGTTTAATATCGCAGTTAGCATCATAGGAAAATCCCTCCCCACCATTGAGTACATCGACAATGAGCTGCCACAAGACAGCAAGATCTATTATCAATGACCCCATCTAGGCCATGCTTCTTTTCCACTGCTGCCATTGGGAAGCAAGTATAGAAGCCTTAGGTCCCACACCAGCAGGTACAAAGCCCAAAGTTCAAAGTTCAAAGTAAGTTTATTATCAAGTACAAATATGTCGTCATATACAATCCTGAGATTCATCGTTTTGTGGGCAGATTCAATAAATCCATAGAATAATAACTATAACAGAATCAACCAGTGTTCAACTAGTTTGCAAAAGATAAGAAACTGTGCAAATACAGAACAAAAGAAATAAATAAACAAACAAACAAATAAATAGATAGATAGATAGACAGATAGACAAACAAACAAACAAATAAATAAATATCGAGGACATGAGATGGAGTCCTTGAAAGTAACAGAAACAGTTATTACGCTAAAACCATTAGGCTCCTGAACTAGCATGGATAACTTCATTCTCTTCAACACTGAACTGATTCTGCAACCTCAAGACTTTCTGTTAAGGATTATACAACAACTCATTGTTTATGTATTTATATTTGCATGTACGTATGCATTTATCTATTTAATTGTTTTTTGCATTTGCAGAATTTGTCTTCTTTTGCACATTGGTTGTTTGTCAGTCTTTGTGTGTAGTTTTTAATTGATTCTATTGTATTTCTTTGTTTTGCTTTGAACACCTAGAAGAAGATCAATATCAGGTTAGCATATAGTGACACATATGTAATTTGATAATAATTTTACTTCGGAGTTTGAACTTTGAAATTTAATGAAATCTTACATCTGTATATCTCTTTGTACTCTTTATTTCAACCCAAATGACTTCACAGCCACATTGCTTCAACACTGAAGATGATGCTGTTAACTTGTGCTTTGTACGCTCACAAACAGCAATGTAAAAATAATCAGCTGATATTTGTTGTGGCATGGATTGCTGACAAAGATCATTCAGGAAGGCAGTTAAAACTTGTTTTTATTTTCCCAAATGATGCAATAGAAACTTTTGTAGTCACCTGAGTTCACTTGTTTTCATTACTACATCAGGGAAGAGGTGTGTATACATATATACAGTTCAATTTAATTTCCTTGTTCCTTTAAATAATTAATTCTGGATTATATGCATACAAATATGCATTATATACATCATCACACTACCATATGATTCGTGGGCTTCTCGCTTAAAGAGAACACAAAGATAGATCCGCACTCCCGGACTCCATGTCTTCCTTTGAAATAGTTTAATGTTTGAAGCTACAAACATAACATTATGGTATTTTGCAGAGAAATTTCTTTAGCCAGAAGATGGTGAATTTGTGAAATTTGTTATCACAGGCTGCTGTGGAGGCCAGATCGTTGGGTGTATTTAAGGCAGAGATTGATAGGTTCTTGATTGGATTTGGCATCAAAGAAGGCTGAGAAATGGGGTTTGGGGAGAGGAAAAAAGGATCAGCCATGATTGAATGGTGGAGCAGACTAGATGGGCCAAATGGCCTAATTCTACTCCTATGTCTTATGGTCTTATGATCTTACATTTTAAGGTAATACTCTGTACTGCTGCCGAAATCAACAAATTTCAAAACCCATGCCAGTGATAGTAAACGTGATTCTGATGCCTGACGAAATTGTAGAATACACAGTACCAAACAGTCCTATGATCAAGGAGACTTCAGTGCCTATTTCACACAAAAGTACTGATTTCAGAATCAGAATCATGTTTATTATCACTAACGTATGTCATAAAGTTTATTGTTTTGCACCAGCAGTACGGTGAATGCTGAAGAAGCATCTGGTCCTTTAAGGGACACTGCTATGGTGACATCACTATCAGTAAGTATTAGGTTTTCTTTAGAGTGAAAAGCCACAGTCGCTATGATGGAAAGTCTCATTGGAGATAAACTTTAGGCAGTTCTTTGCTGCTTAAGATAGTTTGGATGAGCTGGTTGCCAGAAAGCAAACACAGAACGAACCAACATCACTCACAACAGAGTGACCATCTAACATTAGCAGCTGTCTTTTACACTCCTCAAAAAGTGCACAACATTCCTCATTGCTAATGGGATTTGTATCTATGTGACCGGCTTTCTTAACAGTGTGTGAATATATTCCTGCTACTTCTATTTTTTCAATGCTGGCATTTTGTTTCAGAGTTTTTTTGCAGCAGGAACTCCGTTCATCTAGAACGGTCATCGGCCACTGTCACATCTAAAATTACCATAGATGTATCAGCAAAGCAATGAATGCCCTGCCAATGAGGCAGACTCATCCATATGAGAATTGTAGCATTCCTTGTGATGAAGGAATAGTGTGGGAATGAAGGTCAATGCTCCTAATGAATGTGGCTTTCTCCATTAGATGGGAAGTACAGGAGTACAAAATATCACAATAAGTTCAAGAACTGTTATCTCCCTTTAAGTGTTCAACTCTTGAACCAACTTGCATAACCTTAATCACTACCTTAATACTCTGACAAACCTTAATCACTATGCAACACTACGGTCACTTTGACTTCTTTGCACCAAAATGGACTTTGTTTCTTTTTGTTTTAATTGTATTCTTTCTTGAAAAAGTATGTACAGAACTGCACAAAAGTCTTAGGAACACTAGCTATATCTATGTGCCCAAGATTCTTACACAGTACTGCATAATTTATTTTCTAATGATTTTTTTATATCCGATGCTAAATCCCTGCAATGTTGCTGCAAGTAGGGTTTTCATTCCACCTGTCCATACATGTACTTGTGCAGCATTACACCATGAACTTCCATGTCAAGCAAACATAAACTTGAATTTGATTTTGACAATGAGTGCTGCTGACACATTGAAGATAAGTAATTTACCATAAAATGTATACACCCCAAGTTTTAACAAGACTTTAATAGGATATTTTCCATTTAATAATGCAACAAGTTTATAGATCATAGTTAAGATTTATTTTTGGGTACAGTTGGTCATGGGACAATTGGACATTGTAGTGTAGCTAAAGCCAATGTTTATAGATGCAATCCTCTTTCTACAATATACAGTTATTGAAGAAATGCTTCTGAGGTATCCTTTAGGAATCAAATGTTTGAAAAGACATTTCAGAGCAGGACACACAGTGTATTTTCTGGATGTACATGCATTCTTGATGCAGTGGTTGTGGAAGAAAGGAATACTTTGCTTGTAGAGGCAAATAACTCTGAAATAGTAGAATATACAGTACTGTGCAAAAGTTTTAGACACATATATATAGCTAGGGTGCTAAAAATCTTTGCATAATACTATATTTGTCAATGTTGAATGGAGTTTGAGTTCGTAAGTCTGGTGGGAGCAAAGGATATTAGGAATGCTGAGGGTGGGGGACAGGTGGAAGAGATGGAGTGCTGGGGCAGGTGGTGACACACTCAGCCCTGAGACACCAGGCAAGCTCATTTGATTCCAAACATTTGGTGTGTGGATCATTACAGAAAATCCCTCTGTTGCTTCCTGCTCCCTCCCCTTTTCCTTCCCATTTTCCCAACCATGATTCCCCTCTCTCTGCCTCCTTCCTACTCTCAGTCAACAAAAAACATCCATAGCAGAATCAGGCTTATCAACACTCACATATGTCATGAAATTTGTTTTCTTTTTCTTCTGGCAGCAATACTGTGCAATACATAAACTTTCTACAGTACTGTTCAGAAGTCTTAGGTACATATATATAGCTAGCGTGCCCAGGACTTTTCCACGGTTCTGTACAAAGATGGTGAAATTTTGGAATGGTCCAATGAAGGGTCCTGAAGTTTTATGACTTAGATTAATAAGTGCTTCTTTACTAACTATGAAAGGGAGAAGGAGACCACTACTTTTGAACAATTAGCCTTTAAATCAGTGGACCATTTATTTAATGTAGGCAGTATGTGGGATGCAATTTCTGTGACTGTATTGTGGCAATATGATGAATGAGAAGAGAGATTTTGGAGGATAATTAAAGAACAGACTCACTCATTGAACCTTATAACAAACGATGCATCCTTTGAAGTACGATATGTATCAGAATGATTAATGAAATTGCTGCTCATATTTCAACAAAGTAAATGCAGACACTTGCATTGTCATGGTAAAAATGTCTGATCAGAAATAGATACAGCCATTGGCTAAAAAGAAAAGGGACTTTTTTTTTCTAGGTTAAAAGACAAACAAAGTTTTAGAAGGAAAATTGACATGAGAAATATTTAATCCAGTTCTTCATTTTTGGGACCTCATTAAAGTTGTTCACAGCTACAAAGATTAGTTAATCAGGATTAAAGCTATTGATAATTTTTATTTATGATCATTGATTACTGTTGAATTACCAAACATTTTCATGTAATTTCATGAAAGATAAATCAAACCCTTTTTAAAAATTGAAGCAATATAATCATGCTAACGATATTAGGTGGTGGGCCTAAAAGCATCCGAGAATGATGATTCTGACCTTATCAGAACAGATTATTTCCACTGTAATAACTTTTGTGAGGATTCCTAGTGCAGTGTTAAATATGGAGTATTATACCTCTGACTTCTCTGCCTACCATTCTTTGTTGTAATGCAGAATGTGAATGGTTAGCAGAAGGGGTGAGGATATGGGAATCAGAAACTCAGTGGATGAATTGGGCATCACAGTAGTGTAGCAGCTAGTGCAGTATCATTACAAGTCGGAGCATTCCAGAGTTCAAATCTAGCCTCACCTGTAAGGAGTTTGTAACTTCTCCCTGTGTCTACATAGATTTTCTCCATATTTCAGTATCCTCCCACTGTTCAAAGACGTACCAGTTGGTGGGTTAACTGGTCATTGTGCATTGTCCTATAATTAGGTTAGGGTTATGTAATGAACAGGATTTGATAAGCGATCTTGCAGTAAAGGAACCATTAGGAGGTAGTAATCATAATATGATAAGTTTTTATCTGCAATTTGAGAAGGATAAGTGCAGCTCGGAGGTGGCAGTGTTGCAGTTGAACAGGGGAAACTATGGAGCCATGAGGGAGGAGCTGGCCAAAGTTGACTGGACGGATAGCCTAGCAGAAAAGACAGTGGAACAGCAATGGCAGGTATTCTTGGGAATAATGCACAAGGTGCAAAATCAGTTCATCCCCCAGAGAAGGAAGGATTCAAAGGGGGGAATGGGGCCCCAGTGGTTGACAAAGGAAGTCAGAGATTGCATAGCATTAAAAAAAAGGAAATATGACAGAGCTAAGGTGAGTAGGAGGACAGATGATTGGGAAATTTTTAAGGAACAACAGAACTTAACTAAAAAGACAATACGGGGAGAAAAAATGAGGTACAAACGCAAGCTAGCCAGGAATATAAAGGAAGATAGCGAAAGCTTTTTTAGGTATGTGAAGAGAAAGAAGATAGTTAAGAACAATGTTGGGCCCTTGAAGAATGAATTGGGTGAAATTGTTATGGGAAACAGAGAAATGGCAGAAGAATTTAATGAGTACTTTAGATCTGTTTTCTCTAAGGAAGACACAAGCAATCTCCCAGATGTATGGACGGGCCAAGGACATAGGGTAACAGAGGAAATGAAACAGATTGACATTAGGAAGGAAATGGTGATGAGAAGACTGATGGGACTGAAGGCTGACAAATCCCCAGGTCCAGATGGTCTGCATCCTAGGGTACTAAAGGGGTGGCCCTGGAAATTGCAGATGCATTGGTAATCATTTTCCAATGTTCCTTAGATTCAGGATCAGTTCCTGAGGATTGGAGAATGGCTAATGTTATCCCACTTTTTAAGAAAGGAGGGAGGGAGTAAACAGAGAACTATTGACCTGTCAGCCTGACATCGGTGGTGGGGAAGATGCTAGAGTCCATTATTAAGGATGAAATAGTGGCATATCTAGATAGCAGTGATAGTTTTGGGCCGAGCCAGCATGGATTTACCAAGGGTAAATCATGCTTGACTAATCTGTTGGAGTTTTTTGAGGATGTAACCAGGAAGTTAGATGGGGGAGATCCAGTGAATGTAGTGTACCTCGATTTTTAGAAAGCATTTGATAAGGTCCCACATAGGAGATCGGTGGGTAAAATCAAAGCTCAGGGCATCGGGGGGAAGACATTGACATGGATAGAAAACTGGTTGGCAGATAGAAAGCAAAGAGTAGCGGTGAATGTGTGTTTCTCGGAATGGCAGGTGGTGACTAGTGGGGTGCCACAGGGCTCGGTATTGGGACCACAGCTGTTTACAATTTACGTCAATGATTTGGATGAAGGCACTGAAAATAACATCAGCAAATCTGCTGATGATACTAAGCTGGGTGGCAGTGTGACATGTGATGAGGATGTTAGGAGAATTCAGGGTGACTTGGATAGGCTGGGTAAGTGGGCAGATACTTGGCAGATGACGTTTAATGTGAATAAGTGTGAGGTTATCCACTTTGGGAGCAAGAACAGGAAGGCAGATTATTATCTGAATGGTGTAGAGTTAGGTAAGGGAGAAATACAAAGAGATCTAGGAGTCCTTGTTCATCAGTCACTGAAGGTGAATGAGCAAGTGCAGCAGGCAGTGAAGAAGGCTAATGGAATGTTGGCCTTTATTACAAAGGGAATTGAGTACAAGAGCAAGGAAATCCTCTTGCATTTGTACAGAGCCCTGGTGAGACCACACCTGGAGTATTGTGTACAGTTTTGGTCTCCAGGGTTAAGGAAGAACATCCTGGCTGTAGAGGAAGTGCAGCGTAGATACACGAGGTTAATTCCTGGGATGTCTGGACTGTATTACGCAGAGAGGTTAGAGAGACTGGGCTTGTACACGCTGGAATTAAGGAGATTGAGAGGGGATCTGATTGAAACATATAAGATTATTAAGGGATTGGACAAGATAGAGGCAGGAGATATGTTCCAGATGCTGGGAGAGTCCAGTACCAGAGGGCATGGTTTGAGAATAAGGGGTAGGTCATTTAGGACAGAATTAAGGAAGAACTTCTTCTCCCAGAGAGTTGTGGGGGTCTGGAATGCACCGCCTCGGAAGGTAGTGGAGGCCATTTCTCTGGATGCTTTCAAGAAGGAGCTAGATAGGTATCTTATGGATAGGGGAATCAAGGGATATGGGGACAAGGCAGGAACCGGGTATTGATAGTAGTTGATCAGCCATGATCTCAAAATGGCAGTGCAGGATCGAGGGGCCAAATGGTCTACTTCTGCACCTATTGTCTATTGTCTATTGTCTATAAATTTCTAATGCTATCAGGCAAGCATTTAAGGTGAGAAAGAGTAACTTCAAAGAAGATGTGCAGGGCAGGAGTTTAACATAGAGGGTGGTGCATGCTTGGACAGAGTGGCCAGGGGTTTCTTGGAGTCAGATATGATAAGAATGTTTCAAAGGATGTTAGATAGGCACATGAAAATGCAAGGAATGGAGTTTTATTGAGCATGTAGAGGCAGAAAAGAATAGACACCACTAAGTTAATAGGGTCTGCACAACATTGCAGGCAGAAGGGCCTTTCCCTGTGCTATACTGTTCTACGTTCCATGTCCTCACCTAGAGCAAATGAAGCCAAGCCAATTTTGAAATACTCGCTCAAAACTAAATCGATTTTGAATATACAACATTGAAAGAAAATTGAACTCAATGTGATCAAATGATTTGCATCTACTTTACTGGGGTCTTTCCTGGATCTCAACTAAGTCTACACTTGGCATTCTCATTTGAAGGGAAATGATACCAAAGCAGAAACCTAAGAGATTCTGCAGATGCTGGAAATCCAGAGTAACACACACAAAATGTCTGAGGTATTCAGCAGGCCAGGTAGCATCTTTGGAAATGAATTAACAACTAACATTTTGGGCCGAGACCCTTAAAAAAATACTGCTGACTCCACCTACCCTAGCAGTCAGCTGTTCGTGTAGCCCCTCAGGGACATGCTACAAGTCCATCACCACCAGGACCACATGTCATCTCAACAAAGTTTTGTTCCTGTAGCTATCCTGCTTCTCACTAATACTCACTCAGGTGTCGGACCATAAACTGTCCCTGTACACCATCCGTTAAATGACCTTTCCTGCTCTCCTTGTTCTGTTGACAATTATTGAGTCTGTTCATATGTTCACGTTTATTTAAGTTTGATTATTGATGTCCTGTGTTTTATGCTTTGCATCAAACAACAATCAATTTTAGTATATCTTCCACACTGTCAATAAAATGTTTCTGATTCAGATTAGGACTAGAAAGAAAGTGAGAAGATGCCAGAACAAGGAGGTGAGCAGGGAATGGAAAGAATACAAGCAAGAACTAGGAGAGGCGGAGCAAAGTCAAGATGGCGCTAAATGGTGACTCCTTTGCTTGCATCTTCAGAAACAGCTCTATTTCCGTCTTTGATATCTCTTTTTTTTCCTTTTCAATGTTCTTTTGAAGACCCAGACTTGGAGTTAAACTCTGACTTTGTTTTTTTGCGGCAATGGGACCCACACACAGGGTCTCGTGACCGGCTGCTTTTTGATATTCCAAGGACACGGCCTGGAGACAAGCGTGCCTTCAGGGTTCTGGATTTTCATGTCTCTGGAGATGTACTGATTCTGGACTGGTGCCCCTGACTGAAGCATCGCGAGAGAACATGGAACATCAGGACCAGCAGATTAGCTGCAGGGGGTTGAGGGTTCAGAGAGCTGCACCTTTTTTTGTGGCCAACTCTCTGGGCACGGAGCTCGGCAAAAGCGATGCAACGGACTGTTAACATCGTGAATCAGCAAGTTATTTGTTATGTCTCCCGTCTTGCTGTGTAATGGGGACATCTCTGCTTCTCTCATTAGGGAGAGAGAGCTCCTGCCATATGTTGAATTACCAGCTAAATGAGTAGTCTTTGGGGTACTGCAAATCTGTGTCTTTATTGATGCTTGCTGCACGCTTGAGTGCTGGGTGGAGGGCACTGATGCTTTTGTTGCAGGTGGGAGGGTGGGGGGGGTCGTTGCCTTGCTGCTACATGTGGATGAGAGGGGGAGCTGGGGGGGCTTTGGGGTTCTTATGTTTAACTGTCATTCGTTTTTGGGGCACTCTTCTGTTTTTGTGGATGTTTGCAAAGAAAAATAATTTCAGGATGTATATTGTATTGTATACGTTTCTCTGACATTAAATGTATCTATTCAAATCGATTGAAAGTGGAGCCAAGTGAGTGGGAAAGGGAGGATAAAGTAAGTGAAATGCTGGGAAGTGAGAGCTGGAAAAAGCACAGGGTTGGAGAAGAAGGAAAGTGATAGGAGAGGAGAATGGACTATAGGAAAATGGGAAGTAGGAGGGGCATCAGATGGAGGCCATAGGCAGATGACGGGAAGAGATAAGAGCCCAGAGTGGGGAATAGAAATAGAGGGAAGGGGAGGGAAAAGATTCCATAAGGAGAAATCAATGTTTATGCTTTCAGATTGAAGGCCTGGATGGGATCTGAGGCATTGCTCCTTTATCCTGAAAGAGGCCTCATTGTGACAGAAGAGGAGGCCATGGGGTAACAGGTCAAGATAGGAAGGTGGGCAGGAATTAAAATAGTTAGTCTGCTGTTTTCATGGTTTTATTAAATAACACTGTACTTTAGGTGATTTACACATCTGCACCCATCCACCCAGAGATCTTTAGTTCTCTACGCCATTTAGATCCTGACTACAAGTACTGTGTGAATAGTTGGAAATCAGTGATATGTCCATATTTCAAAATTAATTAATTCCTTCCTGCAGTTTCTTTCTCTCACCCACCTCTGAGTACTGATGATGCATCCATCCTAAATTTGGTGTCATCTGTATATTTAGATCAGTGGTTCCCAACCTTTTTTTGGCCATGCCCCACCTAATCACCTCTAAAATCCTGATGCCCCCTGTGGTGATATATAATTCTTATTATTCAAAAAGTGAACTCCTATTCACCTGGAGGAAGCCTAAAAGACCATTAACTTGGTTTAAACAAGCTTCCAAAGAACATGGCATTCATGAAAGAGAAAAATAAAAGAACCAAAGGACTGTTAAAGTTCTGAGGAAGAAATTACTAAGAAATTGTAAAAAAAAGAATATTAAGTGATATTAAAATAATAATAATAAAGAAATAAAACAATGCCGATTCGTTTCTACAGCATACAAAGACAGATACACCGTTTAAAAGAGATGACGTAATGTACACACCTTCACACCACCAAGAACCGAAAGCTACTGCAAAAAGCAGCATTGGCGCGACCTCGTACGAGTTTCTTACGCGTTTGGACTTGTTCATTCGTTCCTTCCTACATCAGTCAATTCATTAATTTAATTATGAAAGCCATTTGATGGTTGTAATGATGGTGATACACTATATATACAGTATATACGCAATTACACATGTACATACACACAAGTATTTTTATGTATGCATACTGTATATACACATATGTATTAACTCGCACATACACTCATACTCACACAGACTTACTAGAAAAAATTCACTGTTAATAATTCATTCTTGAATTGCCCCCCTTAAAAATCAAATTACCCCCCTGTGGGGCGTACGCCCCATGTTGGGAACCACTGATTTAGATCTAACCCTTCCCTCGTATGTTGGTCATAACCCTCCATTTTTTTCATCTATGTGCTATTAAGAGACTATGAAATGTCCCTATTATATCCTCCTCTACCATCAACCCGGCATTGCGTTGCAGGCATGTACCACTCTCTGTGTTTAAACCTACCTCTGCCACCTCCCCTAAACTTTTGTCCACACAACCAAAAAGGATGTCATCTGGTATTAGCCATTGTCAGCATGGGAAAAAGGTGCTGGCTGTTCACTACGTCTATGTCTCTCATAAACACAAGCACATCTTTCAAGCCTCCTCTCATCCTCCTTCGCTTCAAAGAAAAAATTCTTGCATAGTGGTTGGCATAATGCTTTACAGCACTAGCAAACAGAAGATCGGGGAGTCAATTCTTGCCATTGTCTGTAAAGAGATTGTGTATTCTCCCCTTAGCTGCATGTGTTTCCTTTGGGTGCTCCGGTTGTGGGCATGCTACGTCAACATCAGAAACATGGTGACCCTTTTGAACTTCCCCCAGCATATCTATGGGCTGTGTTGGTTTTTGACAACAAAACAATACGATCCATTTCACTGTATG
Source organism: Hemitrygon akajei (assembly GCF_048418815.1). NCBI lineage: Eukaryota > Metazoa > Chordata > Chondrichthyes > Myliobatiformes > Dasyatidae > Hemitrygon > Hemitrygon akajei. Next base: position 33,223,419 of record NC_133138.1, on the reverse strand, counting down.
TTTTGATGTTTTAAAGGACATGTTATAAATAAAGCTAATTATTAACACAAGTGACACTTCAGATGTTAGAAATCCAGAACAACACACACAAAAGAGTCTTGATTTTGTACACCACTGTCCAAAGGATACACCAGATTGCTTGGATGGAGAAAGAGTTTAAAAGAGTTGAGTGATGGCAGTCGGCAAATTTTGTGCACCACAGTCTTGAGTCATTAGATTGCACATAATTAGACACTTGGCAAGTACCAATAAAAAGAAGTTAGGTTTAAGTGGAGCAACCATTCTGTGAGTGGCCAATGTTGGAGTGGGGAGCTGAGTCTTTGGCTCATCAAGTCTTTGGCAAAGAGAGGCGTAAAGCATAGATTGATATTTTTCGCATTTTATTCATTCTTTCTTTCTGGAAATAACTTGGAAAACATGTACCTCGGGTGGTGGATGGTTGGGTCGAGTTGATCTCCAATCCTGGCAATCCATTTGCAAATATTTTGCAAGTAATACTGTTCACTTGGAAACAGGCATTCTTGATTGTGCTTATCAGTAGAAACACAGACAGCACTTTGGAAACATCTGCTTATCATAAGGGAACACATACAGATCAGATCCTAAACTGTCATAGTAACTGTCCAATTGGACTCCGGAAGTGCTGGGTTAAAACTTAGTTCCAAAGAATGGAGACACACTGAAGCAAGGTGGAACTAAAGGATAAAGAGGCAAAACTTCTCCTCAAAGTATTTGCATGAAACGTATACCCATGTAACTTCATACAAAGATGCTGTAACACTCTCACTGGGCTCGAATAAAAACTTGGCTCGATAATGGATTCAGCTAACAGCAACGTCACTCGGCTTTTCATTAGCAATATACATCTCTGGTCGATGTAGAACATAGAAAACCTGCAGCACAATACAGGCCCTCCAACCCACAATACTGTGCAGAACATGTACCTGGTTTACAAACATCCTTGGGTTACCAATAGCCCTCTATTTTTCTAAGTTCCATGTACCTATCCAGCAGTCTTTTAAAAGACACTATCATATCCGCTTCCACCACCGTTGCTGACAGCATTGAGTGTCCAATGGACTCAGACCTCAAAATCCCTCTGGTCCTCCACACTGCCAAGACTCTTACCATTAATACTATTTTCTGCCATCATAATTGATCTACCAAAATGAACCACTACACACTTATCTGGGTTGAACTCCATCTGCCACTTCTCAGCCCAGTTTTCCAGCCTATCGCTATCCCACTATAACATCTGACAGCCCTCCACACTATCCACAACACCCCTAACCTTTGTGTCATCAGCAAATTTACTAACCCATCCCTCCACTTCCTCATCCAGATCATTTATAAAAATCACGCAGAGAAGGGGTACCAGAACAGATCCCTGAGGCACACCACTGGTCACCGACCTTCATGCAGAATATGACCCATCTACAACCACTCTTTGCCTTCTGTGGGCAAGGCAATTCTGGATTCACAAAGCAAAGTCCCCATGGATCACATGCCTCCTTACTTTCTCACTAAGCTTTGCATGGGGTACCTTATTAAAAGCCTTGCTGAAATCTATATACACTACATCTACTGCTCTACCTCCATAAACATGTTTAGTCACATCGTCAAAAAATTAAATTATGTTTGTAAGGCACGACCTGCCTTTCACAAAGCCATGCTGACTATCCCTTAAATATGCTTTCCTAACTTGTCTGTTCCTATCCTTCTCCAATGCTATGGTAAAGGAGATAGAATTGTGATCACTATCTCCAAAATGCTCTCCCAATGAGAGACCTGACACCTGACCAGGTTCATTTCCCAATACCAGATCAAGTATAGCCTCTCTTCTTATAAGCTTATCTTAACCTTCCTGAACACACCTAAAAACTCCATCCCATCTAAACCCCTCGCTCTAGGGAGATGCCAATCAATATTGGGGAAATTAAAATCCCCCATTTTGACAACCCTGTTATTACTGCACCATTCTAGAATCTGTTTCCTTATCTGTTCCGCGATGTCCCTGTTACTATTGGGTGGACTATAAAAAACACTAGATTTGGGGCTGAACCAAACAGTAAAGTTGGGACGTTCCATTTAATGGAATCCGGATTTGAGCGAATGCTGTGTAAATACCATCCATTCACAATTATCAGTCGGCAAGAAATAACAGACTGCACACTGAATAAAATTATATCAGATACATATTTATTAATTTCAGCTTTATCAAACAATTATTAAGAGAGAGAAACAAAGAAATAAAAGGGCCCATTACAGTTAAACCAGTCTAAATGTGCTCATGACATGGGAGGTTGTATTTTCCAAAAGCTGGGTATAACTATTACTCACAGCACTGAATTCTCATCATTAGTCACCAATCTTCCCATCTTGAACTCCTTTGTCTTGCAAAGCACTCCTTGCAACCATGTCTTCCCATCAGATCGGATTCTATGGCCGTCTTTCCCTATCTTTTCTTCTCAATATCTCCCGCTGAAAGACTACAAACCCCACCAATATCCATCACAAATCTCTTTCTGCCCACCTCTCTCTAAAACTTTCTCCCAATTCCACCACCCTCATTTGCCAGCACAACAAGTTGAACATCATATCCCTTTATACCAAAACATTCTACCAGCAGGAAAAACTGCATTTACAGAGAGCTAGTAAATGAAATACCCATGTCATTAGTAGTAGTTATCTTAACCGGGGCATTACAATGCCTACGAGGTCAACGACTCACCAACCAAGAAGCAACCAAATGGGCTGCCCTTCCATATATTCAACATATCTTGGAAATGATGGCCTGACTGCTCCAAGAACATAGAATTCTGGTCGCACAGAAACCAATAGCAACATTGAGGAGAGTACTTTGCAGACCAGAAGAATGAACCAAGTTATTGGATAAGACCAATGTGGGGACTGCTACAATTATGTAGGTTAAACTGGGAGAAAACTATTCCACAGGGATCCATGAACATCAATTGGCTGTTAAGAGGCATGATCAACTCTCCCAAGCCTCTACCCATGAAGATCAAGAAGGGCATGCATTTGACTGATCACCTGTGAAAGTCACGGCACAAACAAACACGTGGCATGCAATAGAATTTGTAGAAGCATTCCTTTCTACATACAATTCTATAAAAAGACATGTACAGAGTTTGCCATGCAGCGAGAACCCCACAATATGTCATAATCGAGTTTCCCTAATGACAACCAGTCAACTGATTGATAAACATGTAAAGACTAAGCATTCGGAGGACACAGCAGAAGTGAACAAAATGCTGATGATATCTCCTCATAGAGCGAAAAAATGATTGCAAATGGATTGCCAAGATCAGAGAACAACTCAACCCAACCTTCTTTCTTACTTATTGCACATTTAGAGCAGTGGGAATGCCAGACAGGATACTGGAATGCTCCTTTTGTGGAATGTGGGTAGGTAGGAGACCTCCAGTATTCCTGATGACTACACCTGCAAGAGTGCATCCAGCTGGAGCTTCTAACAAACCGTGTTAAGGAGTAGGAACTGGATGAACTTCAAATCATTCAGGAAGCTGAGAGGTTGAGAGACAGGACATAAAGGGAGGTAGTTACACCCAAGGTGCAGGACACATGTAATTGAATGACTATCAGAAGGGCAAAAAGGATAGGCATCAAGTGTGGAGTACCCTTGTGCCTAATCCCCTCAATAACAAGTATACTGCTTTGGATACAGTTGGGTGGAATGGCAGCAGAGGTAAATCATAAGTCAGGTCTCTGGCACTGAGTCTGACTGTGTGGCTCAGAGGGAAAGAGGGAGAAGAGGTGAACTGTACTGATAGGGGATTAATAAAAACACAAAATGCTGGCAGAACTCAGCAGGCCAGACAGCATCTATGGGAGGAGGTAGTGACGACATTTCGGGCCGAAACCCTTCATTAGGAGATAAGATTCTTCTACTGATAGGGGATTCATAGGTTAAGGAACAGAAAGGAAGTTCTGTGGACAGGAAGGAGATTCTAGATGATTTGTTGCCTCCTTTGCTTCAGGGTCAGGGACATCTTGGATTGAATTCACAGCATTCTTAAGTGGGACGGTGAGCAGCCAGAGGTTGTTTCCCACATCAGTACCAATGACAAAGATCTGAGAAGGTGACAAGGTCCAGCAAAGTGACTTCAGGGAGTCAGATGCTAAGTTAAAGGACAGGACCTCAAATGTTGTGATCTCAGGATTGCTACCTGTGTTATGTGATAATGAGGCCAAAAAATAGAAAGATCTTTCCATTTAGAGATTTACAAGGATGTTGCCTGGATTGGGAAGCATGCCTTATGAGAATAGGTTAAGTAAACTTGGCCTTTTTTCCTTGGAGCGACACAAGGATGAGAGGTGAGAGGTGTATAAGATGATGAGAGGCATTGATTATGTGGATGGTAAGAGGCTTTATCCCAGGGCTGAAATGGCTAGCACAAGAGGGCACAGTTTTAAGGCACTTGCAAGTAGGTACAGAGGAGATGTCAGGGGTAAGTTTTTTACACAGAGAGTAGTGGAATAGGCTGCCGGCGACGGTGGTGGACGTGGATATAATAGGGCCTTTTAAGAGACTTTAGGATAGGTACATAGAGCTTAGAAAAATAGAGTACTGTGGGTAATGCTAGGTAACTTCTAAAGTAAGTACATATTTGGCAAAGCTTTGTGGGCTGAAGGGCCTGTACTGTGCTGTAGGTTTTCTATGTTTCTATTTAACATGGGGCTAAGGAGTTAGTGCAGAAGGGAGGGTTTCACATTTTTAGATCATTGGGCTCTCTTCAGGACAGATGGGACCGTACAGAACATATGGCTTGCACCTGATCTGGAGGGAATCTAATACCCTAGTAGGAAAGAAAATTGGTCTGGAAATGGCAGGTAGAATTTAATGCAGTCAAGGGTGAGGTGTTACACTTTGAGAGGACTAACCAGAGTAGGTCCTCGACAGTGAGCAGCATGGCAGTGAGGAGTTTGGTAGAACAGAGGCATCTGCGAAGGCAGATCCATAATTCTTTGGAAGAGGCATCATAGGCAAACAGGGACATAATTGAAAACTTTTGGCACATTGGCCTTCATAAATCAGAGTATTGAGTACAGAGGTTGGGTTGTTATGATGAAGTTCTATAGGACGTAGGTGAGTCCTAACTTGGAGTATTGTGTTTAGTTTTGGTCATATACTGACAGGAAAGATGTAAGTTAAGTTGAAAGAATACAGAGAAAATTTACAAGGATGTTGCTGGGACTTGAGGATCTGAATTATAAGGAAGGGTGATCTGTGTTCAGGTGGATCATTGATGTTCAAGCTCAAATTCAAATTTAATTATCATTCTAGCACACATGAGTAGAGTCAAGTGATACAGCATTCCTACAGGACCGATCTCTTCCCACCATTGAACTCATCTACAAGAAACCAGCATTCATCATCAGGGACCCCACCACCGAGCACATACTTTGATAATAAATTTGCTTTGAATTTGCTTTCAATTCCATTGTTCTATTGCTTGTTGTGTTCTGTGTTGTTCCGCTGAGCATTGTCAGCATGCTACTTGGCACTGGAATGTGTGACGACATTTGCAGGCTGCCCCCATCACATCCTTATTTGTTAACATAAGCAATGCAATGACGGTTTGCTTCAATGTAATTGTGATAAATAAATCTAAGTCTGAAGTGTGGTCTAACCAGAGTTTTAGAGAGTGGCAATATTGCCCCAAAGTTCTTGGATTCTGAGTCACCTAGAGATCGTGATGATAGAAGGGTAATCTGTGCTCAGGGGGCTCATTGAAGTTCAAGCTCAAGTTCAAATTTAATTATCATTCCTGCACACAGGAATATAGGCAAACAATACAGCATTCCTACAAGGCCAATCACTCCCCACCATTGAACACATTGACAGGAAACCAGCATTCATCATCAGAGACCCCCTCCCCCAACCAGGCAGGACATACTCTCTTCTCGACTGCCATCAGAAAGAAGACACAGATGCCTCAGGACTCACACCACCAGGTTATTATTACCTCTTAACCATCAGGCTCTTGAACTAAAAGAGAAAACTTCATTCAACTTCACTTGCCCCATCATTGAAATGTTCCCACAAACTACGGACTCACTTTCAAGAACTCTTCATCTCATGTTCTCAATATTTATTGCTTATTTATTCATTATTATTATTAATTTTTCTATATGCACAGTTTATTGTCTTTTGCATATTGGTTGAATGCCCATTTGGTGTGGTCTTTCATTGAATATACTGTGGTTATTATTCTATTATTGATATATTGAGTATGCCTGCAAGAAAATGAATCTCAGGGTTATTTATTGTGATATATAGGTATATTGATAACAAATTTACTTTGAACTTTAAATTTTGAAAGCACATTACCAACAATGCACAATATACAGCACATTGACCCTATGATTACGATAGTGGGAAAAAAACAAGTACAGTCACAAAAAAATAATATAGACTCAGTCACTGAATAGCAAGGCCTGTAGAATCATGGTGCATGGGATGTAGTCTTGGTTCAACTTGTTCTTCCACCAAACATCCACTGAGGAGCAGCACTGATGGGAAGGACCCAACCCAGCACAGCCTCCAACACCCCCACAGAAGCCTCTGCTCTCTCTCACACTACCTCAGGATCTCCTCTCCTGGGTGGCTTCTACAGGCGACACCATGGCATGACAGCCTAGTCCTCACCAGAACCGAGGCAACACAGCTCTTTCACCATTGGTCTCACCAATGAACCAAACTCGCAGTATTACCAATGTCACGCAGTATTTTTGTGATCACAAGAAACAAAAAACATCTTGGAGCAAATCTATGTGCTGGAACTGTGAAGAAATGATAAATAATTTCACGGATGTCTGGCAAGCTTTTGGCAAGTTGGGCACAGAATATTTAAGGATGCAGAATATGAGCAAATCATCGATAAACATGCGAGTTGTGGAAAGTAGATTGATGCCAGTTTTGCTGAACTTTAGAAAGTTGTCTGCTCTCACTGTGCTTTTTCAAATTCTTCAAGCAAATCGATTGTGATGTTTTCCAGAATTGCAGGAAGACCACCACTCTGATGAAGTCTGTCTTGTTTACTATTTTGTTTTGATGTCAGAGGACCTGGAAAGCTTCAAGAACATATTAAATCCCAACAGATTTGCAAAGTGCTACTAACTGTAAATAAGTCCTCAGAAAGTAGCAGCCCTGGCTTTCAAAGAGAAAAATGCCTATCTGTAGGTTGTTAATTAATTAATTAATTTATTGAAATACTGTTCAGGAAAGGACCTTCTGGCCCTTTGAGCCTCGCCACCCAGCAATCCCTCGATTTAATCCCAGCCTAATCAATGGACAATTTACAATGACCAATTAATTTCCCAACTGGTACGTCTTTGGGCTGTGGAAGGAAACCAGTGCACCAGGAGGGAACCTGCATGGTCACGGGGAGAAAGTACACACTGTTTACAGACAGTGTAGGGAATTGAACTCGGGTTACTGATATGGTAAAGCATTATGCTACCTACTTCTCTATTTTGTTAAACATGGAACCGGAACAGTACAACACAGGGACAGACACTTCGGCCTACAAAATTTCTGCTAGACACGAGAAAATCTGCAGATGCTGGAAATACAAGCTTCACACTAGTCCTGATGAAAGGTCTCGGCCCAAAATATTGACTGTTTACTCTTTTCCATAGATGCTGCTTGGCCTGCTGAGCTCCTCCTACATTTTGGGAGCATTGCTTGAATCTCTGCCAAGCATGATTCAAATTTCAAGATGGTTTATTGTCATTCTTCAGTACACGAGTGTAAAGGAGAACAAAATGATTGTTACTCGGGAGCTAATGAAGCATAAACACAATAAACATTAAAAACTCAATAAACAGCACAATAAATAGAAATAAAAAGCAATCCTATAAATTGTACAATAATTTGTTTAGGTGGGCCATATTAGCTTATATACATAGACTGACTGTATCTACATAAAGTGACACTAGATGCAGGAGTATCTGCACATAAGGTGACTCTGACAGGACATGGTAAAGTGACTCTTGGCAAGAGGAAATCATCCAGGTAGCAGCAGGGTGTATGAAAGCACAGTTGGGCAGTGGCTCTGTCTGTATGGGTAGGAAATGTGGAGGGTAGGTGTAAAGCCACAGAGCATGGGTGGTTGAAGAGTGCTGATGGACTGTGCAGAGGTTTGACTGATGTGTATGTAGCTGTTGAAGCCAAATTAAACTAAATCTCATCTGCCGCACAACCTGAGGTAACTGGACTTCACCATGACAAAACAGATCTGCAAAAGGAAGTTGAAGTAAGAACAGTTGTTACCATCAGGAAACTATAAGAATTTTTACATTCTCCCCATGACCACATAAAATTCCTCCAAATGCCCTGTTTTCATCGCACGTTCAAAAGATGTATGGGTTAATAAGTTATAAACCAGAGAAATTCTGCAGATGCTGGAAATCTAGAATGACACTCACAGCTCAGGCAGTATCTGGGTCTCAGCCTGAACATGAATGGTTTATTCCCCTCCATGAATGCTGTCTGACTGTGCCAGTGGGTTAATTCATCACAAGAATGTAATTGGGAACCACTGGCTCATGGGTTGGGAAGAACTGTTACCGTGTTGTACCTCTAAATTAAAAGAAAATCTAAATATGTGAACATGAGCTTGGGTAAGCAACAATATTAGGGAATTGAACAAAGAAGGAAAGCAACACACACACAATGCTGGTGGAACACAGCAGACCAGGCAGCATCTACAAGGAGAAGCACGATTGGTGTTTCGGGCCGAGAGCCTTCGTCAGGACTAACTAAAAGGAAAGATACTAAGAGATTTGAAAGTAGTGGGGAGAGGGGGAAATGCGAAATGATAGGAGAAGATTGGAGGGGGTGGGATGAAGCTAAGAGCTGGAAAGGTGATTGGCAAAAGTGATACAGAGCTGGAGAAGGGAAAGGATCATGGGACGGGAGGCCTCGGGAGAAAGAAAGGGAGAGGGGGGAGCACCAGAGGGAGATGGAGAACAGGCAGGGTGATGGGCAGAGAGAGAGAAAAAAAACAATCAACTAAATATTGTCGGGGATGGGGTAAGAAGGGGAGGAGGGGCATTAACGGAAGTTAGAGAAGTCAATGTTCATGCCATCAGGTTGGAGGCTACCCAGCCGGTATATAAGGTGTTGTTCCTCCAACCTGAGTGTGGCTTCATCTTGAAAGTAGAGGAGGCCATGGATAGACATATCAGAATGGGAATGAGATGTGGAATTAAAATGTGTGGCCACTGGGAGATCCTGCTTTCTCTGGCGGACAGAGTGTAGGTGTTCAGCGAAACGGTCTCCCAGTCTGCGTCGGGTCTCACCAATATATAAATGGCCACACTGGGAGCACTGCACGCAGTATACCACACCAGCCGACTCACAGATGAAGTGTCGCCTCACCTGGAAGGAGTGTCTGGGGCCCTGAATGGTGGTGAGGGAGGAAGTGTAAGGGCAGGTGTAGCACTTGTTCCGCTTACAAGGATAAGTGCCAGGAGGGAGATCAGTGGGAAGGGATGGGGGGACGAGTGGACAAGGGTGTCGCATAGGGAGCGATCCCTGCAGAAAGCAGAAAGGCAGGGGGAGAGAAAGATGTGCTTGGTGAAAGTTTTCCAGCATCTGCAGAATCTCTTGTGTTTATGACAACTGAACCAATAAGCAAGTCAAATAGCATGTCACTTTAGGAGCTGTAAACCTTATCTAATTACTAAGGTTATGAACTTTAGAAGCTGCAGGGCTCAGGGCGCGTCGCAAAAAGACAGAGTTGCGGGTGCAAGAACACTTCAGGGGTTGCATGACTAACTTACGTACTTATCCCTTCATGAAGTCATAGAGTAATGCAGCAGGAAACAAGCCATTCAGCCCATCATGTTCACACTGACCGGTGGCCACTCATCCATATTCATCTACCAACACTTAGCCCATTGCCTTCTATGCCTGGGTGATTCAAATGTTCATCAAGATACTTCTTAAATATCGTCAGTGACATTGCTTCTACCACTCTCTCGAGCTGTGTATCTCAAGTACTCATCAGTCCTTGGGTGAGAAAGGTCCCTTGATAGATGTTACATCAAAGCAGGTTGACGGGTTTGGTAAGTGAGACAGAAGATACAGTTTATGAGTAAGCACATCAATCATTTATTTACAAACAGTAAAACATTTGTCCAAAGATCCAAGCCACCCTAAGTTATATACTAAGCATTTTGTACGATACTAAGCATTTTGTAACACTTCTAACTCAATAGGTACATCAATAAGTCTCCCCAAGTTACAAAACTACACAATTAAATATTTAACAGACATTGGCTTAGCTAAGAGTGCGTGTGAGCCCTCCTAAATCTGCAGCATACTTTTCCAGTGGTTCTTCAACAGGGCTTGCGTCTTCAGAGTGAAGGTAAGTGCCTGGAGACGAAGAAAAGGCCCTGAGGTGCCAAAACAGGTTGTGGCACTAAGGCAACCAATGGGAAAGAGCTGCTACATCCTTCAAATGGGCCAATCGATGACCAGCATGGTTGAAGTGGCTTTCAACCAGCCAGTAAACTAACTCTTCACATTACAACAGAACTTTAATTTCTGACTCTAGAAACCCATGGGGGGTAGAGATAGGGTGAGTGCATGCAGGTGTTATAATCCTCAGGCTGGGTGAGACTACTGGTTATTGGTGTTAGATGATAGGTGAAATATTAAAGCGGAATCTGAGGGTGATCTTCCTCATTCAAATGATGGTGCTAGTGTCAAGTGAGCTGCCAGAGGAAGTGGTAGAAGCAGGTTCGATTGCAATATTTAAGAGAAGTTTGGATAGGTATTGTTTGAGAGAGATATGGAGGGCTTTGGTCCGGGAGCACATTTATGGGACTAGGACCAGGCAGGCACAGGCTATTTGGGACAAAGGGCCAGTTTCTGTGTTGTAGTGCTCTGTGACTCTATGACTCTAGTTGCTGCTTATGGATCAGCCATGACAGCAACTCCAGTAGGATCTTAGAGCTGCATAGTTATAAGTGAATGCAGCCCAATGGCCAGGCGAAGGGAAGGTTCGAGACCTGATTCCTTCTCAGAGCTTATTGTCAATGAGTAATTTTTCACAAGATTTAAAATGATAAACATTTCTCAGCTTACTGATTAATTTTGACTTATGTCTTAATGAACACAACAAATTTTCATAATTAAGCCAACAGCAAATAGAGTTTGCATAAATTATATTTTCAGTGTGCTGAAATGTTCCAAGAATTTTTATTGATGCAATATCAAGCCAAATAAAAAGACATAAACCCAAATTTTAATGATGTTTAACATTCAAGGTGTTAGGAAACTTTGACTGCCACATTGCAGTACAAAGCACAAGAGTCTGGAATATACTTCTGTACCCCAGGGAACTACTGGACGGCAACCAACAGATCCTGGCACGTTATAAAAGCTTCATTTAGTTAGATCACATCTGGAGTATTACATTCTTTTGCAGGAAGGATGCAGAGGCTTTGGAAGGGATGTAGAAAAGGTTTGATCTATAAAACATAGGAGCAGAATTTGGCCATTGAAGTCTGCTCTGTCATTCAATCATAGCTGATTTATTTTCCCTCTCAACCCATTCTCCTGTTTTCTCCCTGTAACCTTTGATGCCTTTATTAATGATGACTTCTAACCTTTGTGTCATCTTTAAACTTACTAACCCCCTCTCCACTTCCTCATCCAAATAACTTATTTAAGTCACTTTTGAGCAGGAATTCCCAACTTTTTTAATGCCATGGACCAATATCATTAACTGTGAAACCCAGGTTGGGAATCCATGCTTTAGAGGCAAACAAAAAAGACAGGGCAGGCTCCGATGCAAATACAGCTGTATTCATGCATTCACATACTGATGCATCATAGAGAACAACTACCCAGATGCAACTCCGCTGCTCAAGAGGCTGCAGAGATTTGAAAATGCAGCCCAGTCCAGTGCAGTGAGGCAAGGGTTAAAGATAAGATCCAGGTGAGGGTGAGTGATTGCAGTGATGTTTAGTCACACCCAGACAATTGGGACCTTTGAAATAAGACCACCAAAGACACCTCTGCCTACTAAAAATGAGGTAGGCAGGGGTGACTGCAGCTGTGTGTACTCAGCCAAGTGAGTACGGCCTCTATAGTCAGATATGTCTAGAGAGGTCTTCGTAAAAAATAGTGTCCGTCTATGCAATGGGGGATGAGATAGGGATAATGGAAGGTTGTGAAATACACTCAACAACTCAGGGACAATTGCTTTACTAACTTATCATCAGTTGTCATCTTGCTGTTTTGATTGATTTTTAACACCTCTATTGTGAATGGCAATTGGTCTTGAAAGAAAGAAATTCAAACATACATGAATTACCAAATGGTCAATATCCATAACTGATAAGCCAATTCTGTATAAAAATTTCAGAACAGCATGGATGACAAGGACCATGCTGTTCTCCTTATGCACAAGTAAAATAAAATATGTTTGGGTGGTAAGAGTGTATGTATTCTGGGCCAAGTTATGTTAGTAATTTTATTTGAACACTAGGACCCGATCAGACTTCCCTCCATTGACTTCATCTCCGCATCGTCTATCTTTGGAAAGTAGCCAACATAATCAAAGACTCCTCTCACCTCAGTCATTCTCTTTTATCTCCAGAAGATACTGTTACGTACCCGTGACACGTGACAGTGGTACCCTTGTCACGTGACTGGGGTTGAAGTTATACTGGACATGAGGTAATGGTTTTGTGATGGTGGAGTGATGTCATTTTCCCGCCAGTAGAGGTCATGTGACAGGTTTTTTCTACAGGGTATAAAAGGGAGACCCACCCTGTCAGGAGGGGCAGTTCGTGGCAGGATTTGCCAAAATGACTTCATATCACTGTGTGATTTAATGTGATGACGCAGTTTAGTTAAAAATGAAGTTTTATATAATGCCTAAAGTTTAAAAGGTCAGAGCCAACGGTTTCTTTGCTAAGGGAGAGTGAAGTTTGGAAAATGGAGATCGAGAAAAATCAATTTTCGATGGATTGACTTCGACCTTGTGTGATCCTCATTCGGAAGGATTTCGTTTACTATTCTCATGATAGTCTCCGCTGGAAAAAGCGGGAGATTGAGAATATTGTGGAAGGAAGGTCAGTCACTTTAAGCTGTTATATTTAATAAAATTCGACGTGGGAGTTCGACGCTGGGAATCGAAGGACATCGACGTGGAAGAGAATTTACATCGCTTTAAAAAGTCTCTCCTTTTAAAAGTACCGTGAGCTTTTGAACTGTCGGCATATCGTTTTTAAAGTACTGTTTTCTTTCGGCATATCGCTTTAAAGAACTGAGTTCTTTTCAATACCGCTTTGAAGACTGTTTGGGACTGCAACGCTATTAAGGACTGTTTGAGCAGCTGAGCTCGGATCATTGTTTGGGTTTGTTTACATTTGAAGGGGGTTTGTTATCAGTGTTTAATAAACGTTTTATTTGTTATAAAACCCTTCGTCTAACTCATCTATAATTATTGTTGCCTGAATACGTAACAATACAAAATATGCATTTGCACAGATTATCTTCTTTTGCACATTGGCTGTTTGTCCATCTTTGTGTGTAGTTTTTCATTGATTTTATTGTGTTTCTTTGTATATACTTTGAATGCCCACAAGAAGGTCATCTCAGTAGCATAGCGGTTACCAGAACGCTTTACAGTATTAGCAATCTGGGTACAATTCCCACTGCTGTCTGTGAGGAGTTTCTATATTCTCCCCTTGACCAATTGTGTTTCCTATGGGTGCTCCAATTTCCTCCCACAGTTCAAAGATGCACCGGTCGGTCATTGTAAGTGTCTAGTGATTAGACTAGGACTAAATTGGAGGTTTGCAGTGTGGTGTGGCTCAAAGGATCAGCAGGGCCTATCCACATTGTATCTCAATAAATAAATAAAAATAAATATATAAAAATTGAATCTAGGGTAGTATACGATGATATATACGTACTTTGTTAATGAATTTACTTTGAACTTTGAAGTTGATATATTATTTTCCTCATATGCATGAAATATGACCCATTTCCCACCCCTTCAACCATCGTCCATTTTACAACAGTACCATTTTAGCTCACAGCTGCCCTGCTTACCATGGGTTGAATATTGTGACTTTTAACATAGTTCCTCAACGTCTGGGGTGTATATAATCTAGAGTGACACTTTATGTTGCAGTCTACATTGGTAGATATAGCCTGAGGCCTCTGTTGGTTGGAGTTGACTATGGATGTTGTGTCCCAGATGTCTATGTCCTGGTCACTGGAGTTGAGCAGAGTTTCTCTCAACATCCCCTCCCCCTGTTGTTGATGTTCAGGGGTTCCAAATCTTTTGTATGCTAAGGTGAGTATGAGACCTCATCGATCAGGGTTGACCATAGATGTTGTTTCCTAGCTGTTCAGATACACAATCCAGTGCAGTACAATCTGGAGAGCAAGTTGTTGCCCATGTAGCAAGTTCCCCCTCACAACATATATGATGAACTCAAAGAAAAGTCAGAGACCGATACAATTTGGCACAAGCGGCATCTCAGGAGTTGCCAGTTACTGTAGAACTCAGCATAAGACTGCCTTAGGGACTCCAGCTCTGGATCTTTCCCTCAGGATTTACACTGGAGACCTTCCCAATGAGTCGGTATAGCTGCAAGGCAGTAGAGGTTTGAGATCAGAGTTTTCCTTCTCCTAGGTGAGCTGCCAACCACAGCTGAGGAGCCTCATCTGCCCGGTGACTGGTTTTAAGGTGCCAATAACCTGCCTTTGCCCCTTCCTCTGTTAGTAAGAATAGTTTCATGGGCTTAGTAGTTAATCCATCCGTGATTACAAGGAGGTGAACTTGGTTGTCAGAGGTTATTTGAGGTGCATACCATTGGGAGCATTTAATATAGTAAGTAGTGAAAAGTTGTCTCCATTACCCCAGCTGTAACAACCTTAAGGAACCTATTAACCAAGAGGTCAAAGTACCTCAAGGATTGGGAAC
This sequence comes from Hemitrygon akajei, assembly GCF_048418815.1. Classification (NCBI taxonomy): domain Eukaryota; kingdom Metazoa; phylum Chordata; class Chondrichthyes; order Myliobatiformes; family Dasyatidae; genus Hemitrygon; species Hemitrygon akajei. Next base: position 33,208,417 of record NC_133138.1, on the reverse strand, counting down.
CTATTCATAGATATGACAGCATGTAAATAGTTCATTTTGACCTACAGTCTGCTATTGGCATTTCAGTTTCATGGATGTCTCCCCAAGCCCTTGAAATTGAAATAGCTGGAGGAGATTGGGAGAGAGGTACTGAGGTCTAGAGAGGCCCACTTTCTGATGCGCTTGATGAATTTTCTTTTATTGGATTTTACAGTGATTGCCTAATAACCTTGGCTTTTAAAATTTACCTGAAACCTGTGAACACTGAGTGCTGAAACAAAAAAATCTTTCTAGATGAAAATAATTTCTAAGACTATGAGACATAGTAGCAGAATTAGGCCATGCAGCCAATTGAGTCTGCTCCACTATTTTATCGTGGATGATTTATTATCCCTCTCAACCCCACTCTCTTGTCTTCACCCCATAAAATATGACACCCTGAATAATCAAGAACCTATCAACCTATACTTTAAATATAACCAATGAATTGGCCTCAATGGCCATCTGTGATAATAAGTTCCACAGATTCACTAGTCTCTCGCTAAAGAAATTACTCCTTATCTCTGTTTTAAATGGATATCCCTCTATTTTTAGGCTGGCTGTGCCCTCTGATCCTAGATTCCCCCACTACAGGAAATATCCTCTCCATGTCCACTCTATCCAGGCCTTTCAATATTTGACTATGAGATTCCCCCATCATTCTTCTCATACATTAAACCTTTCATTGTCTGAATCATTCTCAGAAACCTCTTCTGTGTCCTCTGTTCTTAGGTATTGGGACCAAAACAGCTCACAATACTCCGTGCAGTTTGATCAATGGCTAATAAAGCCTCAGCGTTACATCCTTCACACAGAATTGACATTTACCTTCAGAACAGACTTCCTCTTTATTACAGGCCAACATCAACAGCAGAGTCACTGATGCAAAGTTTTTGTTATCCTAATATATCACACATGTTCTATATATGCATAGAGTGAGGTAAGTCTTTTTCACTGTCAAGTATATGCCTATGCCCTGCATGAACTTTGAGCAGTTTGCTTTACCAATTTATGTACAATGTCAAGCAACTCTTCTCGGGCTTCCAGCTGGGTATAGAAATCAATTTTAATGGACAAACTCTGCCAGCTTCATTAAGGATGGTGCCTGGGCATGTCTAGTCTGGTGGTATTTGTACCCCATCGTCCATCTCTCCTGATTGGTTAGTTCTCATCCAATCAGGTTTTCACTGTCCCACCTTGTTTACAATCAAATTCCAGTTTAATTTAGAGTGAGACCTTTGTTAAAATTATTTTCCTATAGTTTTATTTCAATGGCTTCCTTCACCAGACGAATCACAGGGTTGAGAACTGCATCAAGGAGTAGAGCAGGTGTATCCGTCTGGGTTACTCAGAGAAATCAGCAGTAGCAGAACATTGCATTTGCAATGGCCATAGATTGACTTTGACGGCACAAAACTAGTGTGCTGCAACAATGGCTTTTGGGACCACCTGGTGAAGGAAGAGATTGAAATACAGCTGGACGAACAGAATTTTAACAAAGACAAAGCCCTTGCTCTAAGTAAGAATTAGAATTCCATTGTAAATAAGGGGGGTGAGTTTGAAACATCTTTCATCAAAATATCAGTTAAAATCAATATCCATACCCAGCTGGAAGCCCAAAGAGCTTATTCCTCATATATGCCAGGGAAGATATAGATCCTTTTTCCTTTAAGGAGCTTTTGCAGTTACTGTTAAGTTGGTATCTAGGCATAACTGTATTTGAGTTCACTTTAGCCTAGAGTTTGTGGCTTGGGCTGGTTTGAACCTGCTACAGAATTTCTCTGCCTGGCACATATAGTGGGGCAGTCTAGGACCTGAGGGTACAGCTTCAGAATAGAAGGACGCCCCTTTAGAATAGAGATGAGGAGAAATTTCCTCATCCAGAGGGTTGCTAATCTGTGGAATTCAGGTCCATGGACGACAGTGGAGAATAAGTCATTGGACAAGTTTTTTTTTTGACACAGAGAGCTTGGACTGCATTGCCTGGGGTGCTGGTAGAGGCAGATGCATTAGAGATTTCAAGAAAGGTTTAGATAGGCACGTGAGCTGAGGATAATGGAAGGTTATGGACATTGTGTAGACAGAAAAGATTTGTTTAGTTCACCATTTGATAACTAATTTATTTAGTTCATCATACCATTGTGGGCTGAAGGGTCTGTTTCTGTGCTGTACTGTTCTATGTTCTATATTTAAAGAGAAAGTTGATAGGTCAGAATTAGAATCAGGTTAATTATCACTGGGTTGCAGAGCCAAGAATTCACTGGATTCACAATTCCCTGTGTTCCCTCCTACACAATGAAATAGATGTGGGGATGATGAAGGTTTCTTAACTTCAAATATTATTTCCATTTCTCTCTCTATGAGTGCTGCCAGTCCTGCTGAGTCTTTCTAGCACTTCATGACTTACTTCATTTCTTTATCATCTGCAGTAGTTTGGATTTCATCACCAGTATCCATGTAATTTGTTGTCTCTGCTACATCAAGAAATTAGTGGGGGGAGACAGGATGTGGGATCATCTGCCAGTTCTTTATCCACCCCTTACATCCACCTTTTAATACTGGCTACCTCCTATCTATTTTTCAGTCCAGATGTAGAATCCTGACCTGAATCTTTTACTGACCACTGACCATTTCCCTCCAGATAGTTGTGTGTGGCATGGAGTTACCCAACACTGGCACTCTTGACACATTGAAGGCTCAATCATTGCATGACTTCTGATGATTAATATCTCACCTTTCATTATCACACCCACAGAAACCATATTATTTTATTTATTTGTTTGTTTATTTATTTATTTAGAGATACAATGTGGAATACTCCTATCTGACCTGTTGAGCAGTGCAGTCAGGCAACCCACCTGTTTAACTTAGCCTATTCACAAGACAAATTACAATGGCAATTAACCTACCAAGTGGTACATCTTTGCTTAAAGGAATATGGCAGAGGGATGGGAACCAGTATGTTAGAGCTCTGAATGAGGCAGCAGGTTTCCAATTAGATGATGCGTGTAATATGAAAGTAAGGAAGGAAAAGCCAGTGACTGGGTACAAGTACAGACAGAGTAAAGAGTTAAGTTGTACTACAGAGGCAAAATTCAAAAGGGTGAAGAATGCAGGACCTAATATGCTGTATTTAAATGCATATAGTATTGGGAAAAAGGTGGATGAACTTGAGGCATAATTAGAAATTGGTCAGAATGACACTAGGGGCATCACTGAGTCGTGGCTCATAAAAGGTCACTGTTGGGAGCTTAATATCAAAGGATATATATTGTATCGAAAGGACTGGCATGAAGGCATTGGCGGTGGTGCGGCTCTGTTGGTAAGAGATGAAATGACATCTTTAGAAAGAGGTGACATGGGGAGAATGTTGAATCTTTGTGGACAAAGTTAAGTAACTGCAAGGGTAAAATAAACCATTATGGGAATCATATATAGGCCTCCAAATAATAGCCAAAATGTGGGGATGAGATTGCAAAGGGAGCTGGAAAGGGCATGTAATGAGGTTAATGTCACAATTGTAATGGGAGAACTTCAATATGCAAGGGGGTTGGAACCATCAATTTGGTGTCGGATCACAAGAGAGGGAATTTGTTGAATGCCTACAAGATGGCTTTTTAGAGCAGCTTATATTTGAGCCTACTCAGGGAAAGATTATCTTAGATTGGGTGTTGTGTAATGATATAGATTTTATTCAGGAGCTGAAGGTAAAATAACCCTTAGAAGACAGTGATCAGAATATAAATGAATTCATATTGCAATTTCAGAGGGAGAAGCATAAGTCACATGCATCAGTATCACAATGCAATAAAGGGAATTACAGAGGCATGAGAGAGGAGCTTGCCCAGGTGGATTGGAAGGAGATGCTGGCAGAGATGACAGCAGAACAGACGTGGCTGAAGTTTCTGGGGATAGTTCACAAGGCACAGGATAGATATGTCCCAAAAGAGAAGTTCTCAAATGACGGGGCTAGGTAACCATGGCTGACAAAGGAACTTAAGGACTGCAAATAAGCCAAGGAAAGGGTGTATAATGTAGCAAAAGTGAGTGAGAAGTTTAATGATTGGGAAGCTTTTAAATGCAACAAAAGACAACTAAAAAGCCATAAGAGGGAAGAAAAAGGAAATATGAAGGTACACTAACCAATAATATAAAGTAGGATACTAGAAGATTTTTCAGTTATATAAAGAGTAAAAGGAAGGTGAGCGTTGATACTGGACCACTGGAAAATGATACTGGTGAGGTAGTAATGACAGATGAACTCAACAAATACTTTGCATCAGTCTTCAATGTGGAAGATATTAGCTGTGTGCCAGAGGTCTGTGAGTGTCAGGGAGCAGGAGTGAGTGCCATTGCTATTACAATGGAACAAAGTGCTAGCAAACTCAGAAGTCTTAAGGTGGATAAGTCACTTGGACCCGATGGACCACATTCTAGAGTTCTGAGACAGGTTGCTGAAAAGATAGCAGATATATTGGCTATGATCTTATAAGAATCACTTGATTCTGGAATGGTTCCGAAGAACTGAAAAACTGCAAATGTTACTATACTCTATAAGAAGGGAAGAATGCAAAAGAAAGGAAATTATAGGCCAGTTAGCCTATCCGCAGTTGGAAAATGTTGGAGTCCATTATTAAGGATGAGGTTTCCGGGTACTTGGATACTAGTAATAGTCAAAGTCAGCATGGCTTCTGTAAAGCGGGATCTTGCCTTACACATCTGTTAGAGTTCCTCGAGGAAGTAACAAGCAAGGTGGACAAAGGAGAGGCAGTGGATGTCACTTACTTGGATTTTCAGAAGGCATTTGATAAGGTGCCACACATGAGACTGCTTAATAAATTAAAATTCTATGGCATTACAGGAAAGATACTGGCATTGATATAGGGATGGTTGACAGACAAGAGGCAGTAAGTGGAAATAAGGGAGGCCTTTTCTGTCTGGCTGCCAGTGACTAGTGGTGTTCTTCAGGGGTCAGTATTGGGATCTCTACTTTTCATTGTTTTTCAGTGATTTAGATAATGGAATTGATGGCTTTGTGGCAAATATTGCAAATGATACTAAGGTAAAGTGGAGGAGTAGGTAGTTCTGAGGAAGCAATGTGGATTCCAACAGGACTTAGACAAATTGGATTAATGGGCAAAAAATGTGGCAGATGGAATACAGTGTTGGGAAATGTATAATAATGCATTTTGGTAAAAGAAAAAATAGTGCAGACTATTATATAAAAGAGGAGAAAATTCAAACATCAGAGATTCAAATTATATAAAGCTATGAAGTTTAGCATTTATCACAACATTCCAGCGATCTTTCAGTCACTATGTTAACCGAGGTGCATCATTAAGGAATGGGGTCTTCTCCCTGAGAGTATGAATTCTTCACTGCAGACAACTTCACTTAGATGAATAGAATGAGCTCACAGTATAGGATCATCCAGGGAAGAGTGATCATTATGTTATAAACTTTATGTCCAGTTTGAGAATGTGAAAATTATTTCTGATGAAAGTGAATGAACCGGAATAAAGGTAATTGCATTTCCCAGTTATAGAAGATTGCTAAAATAATCTTGATACCTTGATCAAGCAGCCTACATAATCAAAAGCCCCTAGACAATATCTCTTTGCCCTACTGCTACTTAGCAGAAGATTTAAAAGCCTGAAAGCATGTACTACCAACTCAAGGAGAACTATCCTATTGTAATAAGATGATTAAATGTTCTTCTAGTATATTACGATGGACCGTTGAACTTGTAGTCTGCCTTATCATGACCTTGACCTTATATCTGCCTGCACTGCACTTTCTCAGTAGCTGGAACATCTCATTCTCTGTTCTGTTATTGATTTCACTTGTACTTCCTCAATGTACTGATGTGATGAAATGATCTTGATGGATAGCATGCAAAACAGAAGTGTTTCACTCTATCTCAATGCATGTGACAATAATAAACCAATTTACTAAATAGATTGCAAGGGATAAGCAATGACAGACATTTAGGGAAGTACTTCAATATTCTCACCAAAGAAATATTCTTTTGAGAAAACAAAGTCTGTGAGAAAGATAGTGTACGTTTTCACCTGTGAGTCGGCTGGTGTGATACCCCAGACAGTCCTTTCAGGTGAGGCGACACTTCACCTGTGAGTCAGCTGGTGTGATATACTGCATCTGGTGCTCCCGGTGCGGCCTTCTGTATATTGGTGAGACCCGACGTAGACTGGGAGATCGTTTCACTGAAAACCTACGCTCTGTCCGCCAAAGAAAGCAGGATCTCCCAGTGGCCATATATTTTAATTCCATGTTCCATTCCCATTCTGATATGTCAATCCATGGCCTCCTCTACTGTAAAGATGAAGCCACACTCAGGTTGGAGAAACAACACCTTATATTCCGTCTGGGTAGCCTCCAATCTGATTGCATGAACATTGATTTCTCCAACTTCCGTTAATGCCCCTCCTCCCCTTCTTACCCCATCCCTTATTTATTTACTTATTTACTTCCCCTTTTTTCTCTCTTTTTTCTCTCCCTGCCCCTCTCACAATCACTCTTTGCCTGTTCTCCATTTCCCTCTGGTGCTCCCCTCCCCTTTTCTTCCTCCCTAGGCCTCCGATCCCATGATCCTTTCCCTTCTTTAGCTGTGTATCCTTTTTGCCAATGAACTTTCCAGCTCTTAGCTTCACCCCACCCCCTCCTGTCTTCTCCGATCATTCCAGATCTCCCCCTCCCCCTCCAACTTTCAAATCTCTTACTATCTCTTCTTTCAGTTGGTCCTGACAAAGGGTCTTGGCCCAAAATGTTGACTGTACTTCTTCCTGGTTCCACCAGCATTTTGTGTCTGTTGTATGTTTTTTGGCATCAGGCTGAAAGAAAAGCCAGAAAGAAGATTGAGAGGGATATGGATCAGCCATGATAAAATGGCAGGGTAGACTCAAAGGACTGAATGGCCTAATTCTGTTCCAATGTCTTATGGTCTTAAGTTTGTGAAGGTTATTGGGAACAATTTTAGACATTTGTAAAAGTTGTTCAAAATACTGTATAATAAAGAAGAAGGTAGTGCATTGTGAGAGAAATATAAAAAGAGCCAGCAAGGGCTTTTATACATATAATGACAGAGTGTAGTAAAGCAAATATTTGTCCATTAGAGATGAGTCAAATAATAAATAATTGGCAATAAGAAAATAGCTCAGACTTTGAAAAATCATTTTGATTTATCTTGTTTGGACAACTCATTAAAAGTGGGTCTGTAATAATGGAAAATCGTGGAAAAGCAAAGATAGGGAGGAACTTAAAACAATCATTATTGTCAGTGAAAATAAATAAGGTAAAACGGTGGGCCTTAAAGCTGACAATTCCCCTGGGGTCTTAGTATCTTGAAATTAATCACTATAAGTTTAGCGTGGATATTGACTGTGATCTTCTAGAACTCTTCGGCTTCGGTGAAAGATTGTAACACACTGAAAAACAGTAAATGTTACATTCTCATCAAAAAGGTGACAGAAAGCTGAAAACCTTATGCCCATTAGCATTGAGAAAATTCTAGAATACAATATTTACACTAATGAATTAATAGCAAAGCATTTAGAAAACCATGAAGGCTCTCAGAGGGTGGTGAGAGTGTAGAATTAGCTGCCAGCACAGTTGTTGCATGTGAGCTCAATTTCAATGTTTAGGAGAAGTTTGGATAGGTACATGGATGGTAGGGGCATAGATGGTCTGGGTGTAGGTTGATGATATTAGGTGGTTTAAATGGTTTTGCACGGACTAGATGGGCCCGAAGGCTTGTTTCTGTGCTGAATTTCTTCAAGACTCTGTGACAAGTCCAGCAGACGCTGGAGTGTGGAGCAGCAAATTGCTAGAGGAACTTAACAGGTCGAGGAATATCTGCGGAGGACAGGAATTGTCAATATTTTGGTGGAACCCCGTAATTATATCAACATAGCTTCATGGAAAGCAATGCATGCCAAATAAATTAGTGTTCTTTGAGGATGCAATGAGCAGAGAGGATAAGGAGGAACCAGTGGATGATGTTAACTTGGATTTCCCAAGCTAAATGACAAGTTGGGACACGGAAGGTTATTGTATAAAATAAGTGCTCAAGACTTCTGAGGAGTTACAGCATTGATAGTGAAAAACAAAATGTCAGGGTAAGTGGATCATTTTTAGATCAGCTAGTTGTCATTAATAGGTTCTATAGGAATCAGGAAAGAAGATTCAACTACTTACAATCAATATTAATGATTAAGATTCAATGAAGTTTTGGCAAATTTACTATGGATTCAAAGATGCATTGGAAGGTTAGCTATGAGGACAATACAAAATGCTGTAATTTAATTTGTTAAATGGGCAAAGATTTGGCAGATGCAGATACAAAATCATCAACTTTTGGAAAGATAAATAAAAAATAGAGCATTGTTCATACACAGAAAGATTACGCAGTGCTGGAATCCAACTTGTTACGTTTCATAACCTCAGAGGTGAAACACATTGAGCTAGCATGAAAGTACAGCAAATATCTTGGAAGATCTGCTGGAATGTTGTCCTTTATTGCAAGTGGAATGTGTTGTTACAGTGGTGCAGGAGGTAATGCACATTACAGATCAGAAATGTGACAGCTGATATCATTGAGGGGACGCAGATATTGAGAGGATTCTTCATAGAGAAATCAAGGACCAGATAAAATTAATTCAGAATAGGGAGTCAAGTTGCAAAACAAACTCGGAAGAGGTTCTTCTCGGATGTCTAGGCTTGTATCCATTGAAGCTTAGGAGACTAAGGAGAAACATAATTGAGACATACAAGAACTTGACAGGGTGGATGTGAAGAAGTTTCTAGAATCTAGAGATTGTGATCACTATTTAATAGTAAGGAGACAGCCATTACAAAAGAAGTATCTTTCTTCCAGCTGGACTTTGAACTCCTTTCCTCAAATGGCTGTGGGAACAGAACTTAAATAATTTGAAAGCAGAGTTAGGCAGTATCCCGATAGGCAAGAGATAAAAGATAATCAAAAGCAGATGGAAAGTGGATTTGAGTTCAACCATGATCTTAAAGAATGGCCCAATAGGCTCAGAGCGCCAAATTGTTTACATCTTGCAGTCGAATTGTTTGTATGTGAAGTTTAGATTCCTCTTCTCCAGAGAGCAATGAAGGTTGAATCATTGATGATGTCTAAAACTGTATTTCTTATGGATTATAAAGGTGTGTAAATTATGGGATTAGGCAGGAAAGTGAATGTGAAATCAAAAATCAAATCTCAGTGAATATGAAGGAAATCTCAAAAGCCTTCTGCTCTAATCTCAGCTTCTACTTCTTATTACAGTGGTCAAGATTGCAATTGTGACATTTTTGACTTTCCTAAACTTTAACATCCATCTAGTATTATAAATATTTTCTAATTTAATATAATTGATGTCCTTTATTTTTTATTGAGTATCAGAAGTTTCAAAACTTTACTGCAGATTCATTGAAGTGTGTTCTCAGATCAGTAGCTGTAATCATGCAATATGGTAGCTCGCTTGTATTATCAGCAAACTCCACTTGGTCCTCCATTTTGATGTGGCGATCAAGGAAATGGATTGGCAAATTTACTTTCCTTGGCATCTTAGAAAATTTGGCTTGCCTCTGAGGATTCTCTTGAACTGCTGTAGTTGGGTAGCAAAAAATTAAATATTTTTAAAGGCAGGGCTAGGCAGGACCTTGGTAGGCAAGAGATGAAAGATAATCAAAGGCAGATATAGAGTGGAGTTGAGTTCAGCCTGGGATGACACTGCTCAGCTCTCGACAGATAGAACCTGCAGGAATTGGTAAACAGAGCCCAGTCCATCACTGGCTCATCACTTCCTTCCATCCAGTCCATCTTCATGATGAATTGCTTAATGAAAGTTAATAGTATTATCAAGGATGTATACCATGCTGAACTCTTCTCTATTTTCTCTCTTTTGCCTTCGAGGAGGAGTTAAACCTCTTTCACAGGAATTTGAAACCCTGTCAATTAGACTCAAGAATAGATCCTTCCTTACTGCAGTCAGATATCTGAACCAATCACCTTTTTGTTCTTCCCTTCCCAGTCAAGCTACCATGTCAAGGTTCATGTTGAAGTCTAATTATCATTCAACCATACACAAAGATCCATGAATACAACGTTACTCTAGGACCAAGGTGCAAAACACAGTACCAACAGTCATATACAGCACAAAGCACATACAGAACATATAAGATATCAGTAAAATACAGTCACAAAATAGTCATAGACAGCAGAAAACCCATGCCAGGCACACTTAACTTGACAAGCTGAAACAGAAAGCCCAAGATGCATGGAAAAACCTAGCAGCCCAACACTCTGTGGCTCAGTGCAAAGGCTGGCAGAGCTTATGACAAAGTCAGAGTGGACACAGACTCTTCAGTTCAGTTGATGCATACTGACAAATATCCCCATCCTAGCTACTCCCATATGCCTGTTTGGTCCATATCCCTCTAAATCTTTCATATCCACTGTAACGGGGCAATATGGTAGGGTAGCAGATTGTGTAACACCTTACAGTGCATGCAATCTAGGTTCAACCCTCGCTGCTGTGTGTAAAGAGTTTGTATATTCTCCCCATGACCATGTGGGTTTCCTTCAGGTGATCTGGTTTCCTCCCACATTTCAAAGATGTATGCATTAGGATTGGTGAGTTCTGAGCATACTATGTCACTGCCAGAAGCAAGGCAACACCTATGGGCTGACCCGAGCACATCCTTAGACTATGTTAGATATTTAAAAAAAAGTCTTTATCTATGTACCTCTCCAATTTAGCTTTAAGATGGTTAGAGATATTGCAAACTCCTACCTAATGGTATGAATATTGATGAACTTCCGGTAAATGCTCCTGTACCTCCACTTCACCACTACCCATTCCCACTTCCCTCTCTCACCTTATCTCATTACCTGCCCATTACCTCCCTCTGGTACTCCTCCCCCTTCCCTTTCTTCCATGGTCTTCTACTCTCTCCTGTCAGATTCCCCCTTCTCCAGCCCTTTATCTCTTTCACCAATCAACTTCCCAGCTCCTTACTCCGCCCTTCCCGCTATCCCCGTTTCACCTATCAGTTAACACCTTGTATTTCTTCCACCCCTTCCCTTGCCTTCTTGCTCTGACTTCTTGTCTTTATTTTCCAGTCCTGATGAAGAGTCTCGACCCAAAGCTCTGACTGTTTGCTCTTTTCCATAGATGCTGAATGGCCTGCTGAGTTCCTCCAGCATTTTGTGTGTTGCTTTAAAATGATAATGTACCTTTCTCAAGCACTTCCCCTGGCAGCTTAATCAATGTACTGACAGTCAGCAGATGAAAAATTTTCCATCAGTTTCCTATAAAATCTCTCCCTTCTCACTTTAAACAATACCTTCCAGTTCTACATATTGTATTTGTTATCACCATTTACTCCGCAAGCTCAACTTAACCATGGAATTTCATTGCACCTAATCTGAATCTGATTTCTTATTCAGAAATGTGGGTTAATTGGAATAAATGGAGCTGAAATCAGTAAACAGAGTTGATTCTGCTTTGAAACTGCATGATATGAGCTGAGATGAATCTATCATGTGAGCTTTGAATCAAACAAAGCTGCTTCTAAAAGCAGCAAGTTTGAAAGTCTCGTACTCTAAAGCCTTTGGTTTTCAGTTACACAACCACTTCAGAAGGTTTTAAATTATTTCTTCTCATGCAATTTCAGCTTCAAAGTCTACCTTTAATTATACTTAAGTAATGACATCTGATTCAGTCAATTAAATTACTTGTTGGATTCTGAGACTGTGGGTTTCAAGGCTGATGGATATCCTTCCTGGTGTGCATGTAACTATCCATAATAAAACTAGTTTTGCTTAATCAAATTTTGTTATTATTCCACTTAAGGAACAGTCCCCAGATTTCTGCATTTATTTTAAAACCAATTGAAAACCAGTTTTGTTTCTGGCGTCCAGCTAGATTAATGACATTTGGATGTGTTGAGATTGTGCTTGGTAACTTGAGCCAATGATCTGCACCAGTGCCAGTAAACCTGAGCACTTCCTGGCAGGCTTCATGAGCTCTGTAAACTGTGAACAAGAGGCCGGAACCAAACAGTAAACCACATTCAGATTACTCAGTCACCGAAAGTTAATTTGCTCTTAAGCTGCAGGTGATGCCCCATCCCTTGTTGCCTTGGTGTTAGGATGCCAAGTCTTTTGGTTGCTTGGCTAATTCAGTGAACATTGTCAATATGGCATGAGTCATGCCTGGACCAGACCAACTAGAGATATCAGTGCTCGTTCTCTGAAGAATGTAAGAGAACCATTTGGATTTTAACCCATACCATTAACATGTCCCTTGTGATCAAAGAGCAACACTGTGGCATAGCAGTTAGCGTAATGCTTTACAACACCAGCGACCACTGATTGGGGTTTAATTTCTACTGCTCTCTGTTATGAGCTTACACCTTCTCCCCATGACAATGTGGATTCCTCTGGGTGCACAACTCTCCTCCTACTTTCCAAAGATACATGTACAGTTAAGGTTAGTGATTTGTGGCCATTCTATGTTGGCAGCAGAAGCATGGTGGCACTCGTGGGCAGGCCCCAGAACATTCCTCACTGACTTGATTTGATGTAAATGACACACTACACTGTAGCTTTCAATGCCGATGTGACAAATAAAACCAATCTTTTTTACCTTTTATTTATTTAATGCATGAAATGTCAATGATCATCTCCAAACCTCCATTCTGCCATCAATGAATTCCTATCCTTGACCTAACATATTAATGCAGCTGCAAAGAAGGCATGACAGTGGCTATATTTCATTGGGAGTTTGAGGAGTGTCACCAAAGATGCTCACAAATTTTTACAGATGTACTGCGGTGAGCATTTTAACTGGCTGCATCCCTGTCTGGTATCGGGGTGGGGGGTGGCTACTGCACAGGATCAAAGTAAGCTGTAGAGAGTTGTAAACTTAGTCAGCTCCATCATAGTCTCTGTAGTAACCAGGACATCTTCAAGGAGCAATGCCTCAAAAAGGTGGCATCCATCATTAAGGAGCCCCATCACTCAGGACATGCTTTGTTCTCATTGCTACTACCAGGAAAAGGGACAGCAGTGTGAAGGGACACACTCAATGATTCAGGAACAGCTTCTTCCCCTCTGACATCCGATTTCTGAATGGACATTGAGCCCATCAACACTACCTGACTACTTTTTTAAAAAATTCTAGTTTTGCACTACTTATTTAATTTAGCTATTTAATATATATACTTACTTTAATTCATTTTTTGTTATTATGTATTGCACTGTACTGCTGCTGCAAAACCAGATTTCACAACATGCTGGTTTTCTTAAACCTGATTCTGATTGTTTATTGAAGAAAGTCTTTGTGTACATTGACAAGACTGTGTCAACCAATGGTGACAAAAGAATAGCAGAGACACAGGTCATTAGTTATGTATCAAGAGATGGAGTGTGGAACAGGACCTTTCAGCCCACCGAGCTGCACTGCACAGCAAACCACCAATTTAACCCCCGCCTAATCACAGGACAATTTACAATGGCCCATCAAATGACTAATGACTACATCTTTGGACTGAGAAACTCACATAGGAAGAACGTGCAAACTTTATTACAGAGGGCTTCACACCTCCCAAAACTGCTTACCTCCTGGGGTTGTCACTAGTCTCTAGAGTTTACAGAGAATGGTGTGAGAACAAAAAAAAATCCAGTGAGTGGCAGTTCTGTGGGTGAAAATGCCTTGTTAACGAGAGAGGCCAGAAGAGAAGGGCCAGACTGGTTCAAGATGAGAGGAAGGCAACAGTAACTCAAATAACCACGCGTTACCACAGTTTGGTGTTTTAAGCAGAAGCCATTCAGTGTTTGGGATTGAACTCCAAACTCCAGCACCCTGAGTTGTAATAGCACTGTGCCAACTGCTACACGACTGTACTACTCCGAAGTAGCTGGAATCTAGAGCAAAATTATGAGCAGCTCAAAGAACCCGGTAGACCAGGCAGTGCCTGTGGAAGGGAAAGAACACTCAAAGCCTGAGCTCAAGACCCTTCATCTGGATTGAAATAGTAGAGGATAAGGTAGACAGTATATAAAGAGATGATGGGAAGGGATGGGTCAACTGCTGACCAGTGATGGGTGGATAATTGGACAAACGATGTGGTCAATGACCTTAGAAAGGCAAATTTAATTGACCAAGAAATTGAGTCAATTAAATGACTATTAGAATCAGAGTTTACAGCTGAAAGAACAGTGTCATATCCAAAGAAACCATGGAAAAGTCTGTAGAAGATACAGTGACTGGAGGAGAACATAATACTTGGGAGCAGAGGTAGGCTGTCTGGCCTGTCAAGCCTGTTTCATTATTCAATAAGATCATGGTTAATCTGGCCATGAAATCAGCTCCACCTACTTACCTTTTACCCATAAATCTTTAATTCTCATGCTGTGCAAAAATCTCTTTCACCTTGTCTTAAATATACACTCAGTAGCAACTTTATTAGGTTCACCTGTACATCTGCTTGTTTATCAAATATCTATCATCCAATCATGTGGTTGCAACTCAATGCATGAAAGCATGCAGACATGGTCAAACAGTTCAGTTGTTGTTCAGCCAAACATCAGAATAGAGAAAAAAAAATGTGATCTAGGTGACTTTGACTGCTGGTGCCATACGGGGTGGTTTGTGCATCTCAAAATCTGCTGATCTCCTGTGATTTTCATGTACAGCAGTCTCTGGAGTTTACAGAGAGTGGTGTGACAAACAAAAAAATATCCAGCGAGTGGCAGTTCTCTGGACAAAAATGCCTTGTTAATGAGAGAGGTCAGTGGAGAATGGCCAGACTGGTTCAGGCTGACAGGAAGGCAATATTAACTTGAATGACCACACATTACAACAACGGTGTTCAGAAGTGCAACTCTAAATGTAGAACACGTTGAACCTTGAAGTGGACGGACTCCAGTAAAAGAAGGCCACCAATGTACACTCAGTGGCCATTTTATTAGGTACAGGAGGTAACAAATATAGTGGCCATTGAGAGTATGTTCTGACATAACCTCTACTGTTCCCCTGAGCAGAGAATTCTACAGATTCACTACTCTCCACACCTCCATCTAAATCTATTCCTCCGAACCTTGAGGCTAGTCCCCTAGTTCTACTCTTACTTACCAATGAAAGTGACACTTGTATTTAAAATGAGTGTATTAAGTCTTGCAAGTCATTTGATGCAGATTCATTTAAAAAGGAAAATGGAGTGTTCAGCCCAAATGGAAATAGTATTTCTACCAGGTACATAAGAACTGACATCCTGGCATGCATTGGCAGAAGTTGAAGATTACAAAAGAAGGATTAGAAGGGAATCTTTTTTAACTGGTGATTGATAAAAATTTATAACACATTTCTTGTCAGCAAGGTGAACGTAGATCTGATTCACTTAAATAGATAATCACAATAAATAATATTTTTTTTGAATAAGCATGTTTTCTTTGTCACCATTTCTGATACCAGATTCTTATTCCCAATTGATGCAATCATTTTTTATTTATTTTCCTTGATTGTCATGGTGGAAGTTCAATTCATGTCACAGACTATATACCGTAGATTCCGGATTTTAAGCCGCTACTTTTTTCCCACATTTTGAACAGCTTTGAACTTTGCGGCCTTTAATACGGAGCGGCTAATACATGATTTTTTTCATGCCGCCTCGTAAACATTTTGCCTCATAACAGTAGACCAATAAAATTGATGAGTAGTTCACAGAGGTCCAATGAAATTGTACGATAAATCAAGCGCACTTTCACAATTAAATTATTGTAAATCAGTCATTTGTACTCACCCTCATCAACATGGAAAACACTCGAAGCATTGTGCTGCCTTATGGCAGTTATTTAGTTTATAATATTTTCGCTTAGTAATTCATTTTCTAGTTAAAGTTAGAAGAGTTTTAACTATATTTGTTTTCTGTACTACATCGCGGGATGCTATGACGTCACACCCGGTTTCGCGGTGTCTTGTGGGAAAAATGCCGTTTGCGATAAACGGAAAGGCGGGGGTCGAGCGGCGGAGCGAAACGCTGCTTTTAAGTTAAAGGCGATCAATAACTTTTCCTGGTAGGCTGCAGTATATATATTTTTTACCAGTCGTTAGGAGATATTGGAATGTTGTTCAGTAAAGAAGTATACGCAACGTATATTTAAAAGTAGCCGCGTTACGGGCACGGTTCGAAAAAAAGCATTTGCAATATGTATTTGTTTTTGTTACCATATGGATTTAATTAAAAGTTAAAAAATCCTCACGTGTAATATCTTTCTGTGTAAATATCTCATATTACAACGTGGGACACCTGCGGCCGAAAATCCGGTGCGGCCTAAAATCCGGTGCGGCCTTTACAATTAAAAAATTGATTTTATTTCTAAAATTAGAGCCAGCGGCTTTTAATCAGGTGCGCTCTGTAGTCCGGAATCTACGGTAATCCAGGCTACTGAATGTGGGCGACAAATTAAACCACTACACCATCACAGGCAAGAGTGCCTCCTCCATAATCCTTAAAACTGTTGCTCATAAGGTTGTGTGTGTTACATTTTGTAATTTTAAGACAATT
Source organism: Hemitrygon akajei (assembly GCF_048418815.1). NCBI lineage: Eukaryota > Metazoa > Chordata > Chondrichthyes > Myliobatiformes > Dasyatidae > Hemitrygon > Hemitrygon akajei. Next base: position 33,191,800 of record NC_133138.1, on the reverse strand, counting down.
AAATAAATTTAAAGAAAACATGAGAGTCGGAATGTATGCAATTAGCATATTTTTATATATAAACCATAATTAATTGTTTAAATGGCCAGGAAAGCTTAATCAAACTACACACACACACACCCCCCTATATATATATATATATATATATATATATATATAACAATGGCTTGTTCACAGTCATCATTAGGAAAGGCCAGGTGATGCAAATTTCAAAGCTTTATAAATACCCTGACTCCTCAAACCTTGTTCCAATAATCAGCAGCCATAGGCTCCTCTAAGCAGCTGCCTAGCACTCTGAAAATTAAAATAAATGATGCCCACAAAGCAGGAGAAGGCTATAAGAAGATAGTAAAGCATTCTCAGGTAGCCATTTCCTCAGTTCACAATGTAATTAAGAAATGGCAGTTAACAGGAATGGTGGAGGTCAAGTTGAGGCCTGGAAGTCCAAGAAAACTTTCCAAGAGAACTGCTCATAGGATTATTAGAAAGGCAAATCAAAATCCCCATTTGACTGGAAAAGACCTTCAGGAAGATTTAGCAGACTCTGGAGTGGTGGTGCACTGTTCTACTGTGCAGTGATACCTGTGCAAATATGACCCTCATGGAAGAGCCATCAGAAGAAAACCTTTCGTGCATCATCACCACAAAATTCAGCATCAGAAGTTTACAAAGGAACATCTAAACAAGCCTATTGCATTTTGAAAACCAGTCCTGTGGACTTGTATAATCTTGATACATTCCTGACTGTGTGGCCAAATTCAGCTTCTCAGGAGATGACACCAAAATAGTGGCCCAGATCTCAAACAATGATGAGATGGAGTTTGAAGAAGAAGATCGAAATAGTATGGGGTCAAGACAGCAACTTTCCCCTCAGTATCAGCAAGGTCAAAGTGCCAATCATCGTCTTCAGGAAGGAGTGGAGTATGTATCAATGGTACTAAGGTGAAAATGGTCAAGAGCTTCAAGTTTGTAGGTAAGAATATAATCAACAATTTGTCCTGCTACAGCCATGTGGGTGCTATGGTAAGGAAAGAATGCCAACATCTCTACTTCCTCAGAAGACTAAGGAAATTCATCATGCCCCTGATGACCGTCACAATTTTTTTTACAGCTACATCAGAGAAAGATTCCTATCCATAGCTCTGCTCAAGACTGCAAGGTATTGAGGACAGCTGTGAACGCTGCCCAGTCCATCGCACCAACCATCACCCCTCTATTAATGCAGTCTACATTTCCCATTGCTGCAGGATAGCAGGTAACACAATCATTAATCCTTCCCTTCTTGGACATTCTCTTTTTCTGCCCCTCTCCTATTAGGCAGATGATACAAAAGTCCGAGAGAGCAAGCCACCAGACTCAAAGATACCTTCTATCCTGCTGTTATCAAATTCCTGAACTGAAGTCTTGACCACCCAATCTATATTATAATGGCCTTGCACTTTGTCTACCTTCACTAGATTTTCTTTGTAACGTTTTTAAGATTAAGATTAATAAGATTGTAAAGCCGTTCAACTCCATCATGAGCATTAACCTCCGCAAATCCAGGACATCTTCAAGGAGAAACACCTCAAAAAGGCGACATCCATTTTTTAATGACCCCCATCACACAGGACATGCCCTCTTCTCATTGAGGAGATACCGGAGCCCGAAAGAGCACACTCAATGATTCAGGAACAGCTTCTTCTCCTCTACCATCAGAATTCTGAATGGACATTGAAACCATGAACACCACTGCACTACTTATTTTTTTCTCATTTTGCACTACTTATTTAATTTAACTTTTTAAATATACATATACTTAGTGTAATTTATAGTTCTTATTATGTAATGCTGCCACAAAACAACACATTTCATGACATCTGCTGGTGATATTAAAGCTGATTCCATTTCTAATTCTCGTTTTGTTTATAACGTACATTTGTGTCAAATCAATTCAGTGAGGATTATGATGGATTGCTTACTTCGGGCACCAACAGAGCATGCCCACAACTTACCAACAAGGGTCATATACCTTTTTGGAATGTGGGAGGAAACCAGAGAACCCAGCAGAAACCCTTGTTGCCACAAGGAGAATATGCAAATTACATCAAAATCAAAATCAGGTTTAAAATCACTGCCATATATCATGAAACTTGTTGTCTTTGTAGCAGCAGTGCATCGCAATACATAATAATAAACAAAATGAAAATTACAGTAAGTATCTGTGAGTTGAGGGCCTCTGTCAGTCAGAGTTGACTATGGGTATTGCATCCTAGGTGTCTAGATACATAAGCCTGGGCAGATCGATATGGAGAGCAAACCGTTGTCAGTGTAGCAAACTTCCCCTCTCCACACAGGAACGGCAGAGGTCAATACAGTTTGGTACAGCAGCATCACAGGAGTTGCCAGTCAACACTTAACTCGACGTAGAGCTGCCTTAGGGACTCTAGCTCTGGATTTTTCACTCAGGGTTTACTCCCGAAGCCTTCCCCGTGAGTGGATATAACCGCAAGGCAGCGGAGGCTTTAGATCAGAGTTTTTCTTCTCCTAGGTAAGTTGCTAGCCATGGCTGACGAGCCCCATTTGCCTGAAACGACTGGTTTCAAGGTGCCAGTAACCCACCTTTGTCCTTTCTCCTATCAGTGAAGATGGTTTTCTTCCGGGCTGAGTAGCTAAGCCACATGCAAAGGCCAGGAGAGGAGCTGGACTTGGTTGTCAGAGGCTATCTGAGGTGCTCCATTGGGAGCATTTAATAGGTAGTAGGAATTTGCCCCATTACTACCCCTAGCTATAACAACCTTAAGGAACCAGTAAGTGTATATATGTATATTAAATAGTTAAATAGGTGGTGCAAAGATAAAAATAAAAAAATGCAGTGAGGTATTGTCCATTTAGGGTTCAATGTCCATTTAGAAAGCCATTAAGAGGAGGGAAGAAGTTGTTCCTGAACGTTCCGGACAATGGTGGGAATTGAACGCCAATCTTAAAGCTGGCACTGTAAAGCATTACGATAGCCACCACACTGCTGTTCCACCTTGTCATAGTAACAAAAAACATGGAATACAGAACACATTCTATGTTCCATTTTCCTTTTACTGCCTAGGTGGAATGGAAACCACAACACCATTGAGTGGAAATCCTTTAAAGAGCAGTGCATATGTCCATTAATGGCAAAACCCTCACCATCACTAAGCACATCTGCATGGAGCGCTGTACAGGACAGGACAACTTCCATACCAGGTTGTGATGCACCCTAGAAGAATGCTTTCTACGGTGCACCTATAAAAATTAGTGAGGGTTTCAGGGGACAGGCCAAATTTCTTCAGCTTTCTCAGGAAGTAAAGGCACTGGTGGGCCTTCTTGGCAGTGGACTCTGCTTGGTTAGACCAAGTCAGATCATTTGTGATATTCATCCCAAGGAACTTAAAGCTTTTGACCTGTTCCGCCTGTGCACCACCAATGTAGATGGGGTCGTGCAGTCTGCTACTCCTTCTGAAGTCAACAACCAATTCTTTCATCTTGCTGATGTTGAGGGATAGGTTATTGTCTTCGCACCATGCCACCAGGTTCTTAATTTCCTCTCTGTACTCAGACTCATCATTACCCAGGTACAGTTATTACCTCTCAACAATCAGGTTCTTGAGCCAGGGGGATATCTTCACTCACCCCTACAGTGAACTGTTCCCACAACCTATGGACCCGCTTTCAAGGACCCCTCATCTCATGTTATTGACATTTATTGTTTATGTATTTATTTATTAATATTTTGCTTTTTTTTTAGTTATTTCTTTGAATTTAGTGTGAATGCCCACAAGAAAATTAATCTCAGGATTGTATATGATGACATATAAGAAGTTTGATAATACATTTATTTGAACTTTGAAAGTTGATGCGATTGTATATGGCATAACCGGTCTGAATGCACACCAAGCAAGATGTTTTCACTGTATTTCTAGACATGTGACAATCATAAACCCCTTCCAATACCTCTAAGTTATAAAGGCACAAGTCTCTGTTTCTAATTTACAATCATTTATCTGATTGTGAGTGACATGGATTTACAGCCTTCTCTGCTGAAAATTGACAAAGGTAATTTAATTTAAAAACGGTGGGAGTCAATTTCCTGGTCTCTGGGAGGAACATTTCCTTCTGATAATTATCTGTAACAAGATGGTAGTTGGATCCTTTACATGCATACTTACCGGCACCCACTCATACAGTCTTGGGAACTGCAGAACAGGTCAGTGTTAGTTAAATGTCAGCTTTGGCTATACGTTTCAAACAGTAATGACCTACAATAAGTAGCAAATCCTATTAAATGTGCAAATAGAGGCGGAAATATGAAAGTGCCAGATTTCTCAGAGTCATTGATGGAAACCTGAGCCTATTATACTTTCAGGTTATAGATCGGCATGATTAATTCTGGAAAAGCTGATGGGATACATGCCATAGCTGGCCTGATCCATGTAATGGCCAACATTTATCTTGACTTAAGCATAGTAAATCAATGGAAGAGTATCGACAGCACTTGTGATGGGTTAATGGATCAACATATAAAAAAACATAAGATATGAGGCAATTTGGTCCCTCTACACTGTTTTCATCATTCAGTAAGACTATATTTGTTCCTGCACCTTGTCTTCTTTGCCGATGTAATCTCATTTTCCTTCCTACCTGAAAATCTATCAATCTCAGTCAGTGACTTCTATGTGGAGAGGTGGAGCCAGATGGACAACTGGGGTAAAAATTCAAAATTCAAGACTCAAGAATGCTTAATGTCATTTCCACTACACAGGCATAAAGGAGAACAAAATAATTGTTACTCAAGATAATGAGCACAATCATTTATTTGTTCTGTGCCTTGTATGACGTGGGCAATCATGGTTTTTCCTTGACCATTCACAAACAAGAGAAAATCTGCAGATACTGGAAAACCAAGCAACCCACACAAAATGCTGGAGGAACTCAGCGGGCCGGGCAGCATTTATGTAAAACAATAAACTGTACTTTTCTCCATAGATGCTACCTGGCCTGCTGAGTTCCTCCAATATTTTGTGTGTGTTGCTCTTCCATGACCATAATTGTCCTTGGTAATTTTCCCTACAGAAGTTTTGCCACTGGCTTCTTCTGGGCAGTGTCTTCTCAGAAATGGTGACCCCAGCTATTATTAATACTCTTCAGAGATTGCCCTCTGTCAGTGGTCGCAAAACCAGGACTTGTAATTTGCACCAGCTGTTCATAGGACCATCCACCACCTGATTCCATGGCTTCACATGACCCTGATTGGGATAAGCAGGTGTACAGCCTGCAGGCTAGCAGAAAGGAGGTGGCCTTACACCTCCTTATGTAGAGACGTATCTCCACCCCGTAACCCATAATCAACAGAATAATAGTTCGAGAAAAACACAACAAATATAAACATGGAGGTGACGTTGGGCACAGAAGTGGCTGAACATAAGGTGACTGACAGGAAATAATAAAGTGGTGGTGGTTGGGGGTGTGGAGGGTTGGGTTAGTGGTTAGGGGTTTTGATCAGCCTTACTGCTTGGGGAATCTAATTGTGTTTGAGTCTGGTGGTCCTGATGTAGATGCTACATAGCCTCCTCTCTGATGGGAGTGGAAAAAGCATACAGAAAAAAAATTGACCTTCGTAAATTTTTTTACAGAGAAACAATAGAAAGATTCTGTCCAGATGCATTTTATCTTCATGTGGCAACTGTTCTGCCCAAAAATGCAAAAAACTTCAGTGAGTTGTGTACCCCAGTCAACTACGACAATTCCCAGTCAATTACTAGAAACAGCCTCCCTCCTTTGATTCTATTTACAGCTCCTGCTACCTCTGGAAAGCTGCCAATGCAATGAAAAGTATAAAGGTGAAAGGTTTAAGGGGAACATGAGGGGAAACTTCTTCACTCAGAGGGGCATGAGAGTGTGGAACGAGTTGCCAGCACAAGTAGTCCATAAGAGCTCAATTTCAACATTTAAAATAAATTTGGAAAGGTACATGGATGGCAGGGCTATGGAGGACTATAGTGCCAGCATAACTCGATAGGAGTAGGCAATTTAAATGGTTCAGCATGGACTAGATAGGCAATAGGACCTGTTTCTGTGCTGTACTTGTGCATGATTCCATGACTCTGTGACTCTAATCTAGGACTCTAATCAAAGCTTCAATTTAATATCAGATTTAAAGTATGTTTAACAATAGGGTTAAGAGCTTGTCTACCTATTCTGGAGAGTGAAAATGAAAGAGGAGCTCCTAATAAAGAAGGTAACGAAAACCCCATTACTGAATTTTCCTCCAACTGTAACCATGAAGGGCGATCTTGGTCATCTATATCATAAATCCAAAAAGTTATATAACAAATATTAATTGCCCAATAATAAATTCTAAAGTTTGGTAAAGCCAGTCCTCCATCTTTATTTGATATTTGCAATAAAAGTTTATTCACTCTGGAGCTTTTATTATTCCAAACATAAGATAAAATCAAAGAATCAATTTTATCAAAAAATGTTTTTGGAACAAAAGAGGGAACTGCTTGAAATATATATAAAAATTTCGGTAGAATAACCATTTTTATAGCATTTATTCGACTTATCAATGACACCGACATAGGTGACCATTTAGAAAGCACCTGTTGAGTATATTCAACTAAAGGGAAGAAATTATACCTATATAGGTCTTTAAAATTTTTTGTAATTTTGATACCAAGGTAAGTAAAATAGTTTTTGGTAATATTAAAAGGTATTTGATCATAATAATCAGAATAATTATTAATTTTAATATCAGATAATACATGCAATATACAACCTGAAATCTTTGCTCTTCACAGTTGTCCATGAAACAGAAAAAAACCCCAAAGAATGAATGACAGAACCCCAAAGTTAATCCTGCTTCATCTCTCTTCTCCTCCTTTTCATTCAGATTCAGAAGCCTGAGAACATATATCACCAGACTCAAGGATTCTTTCTATTCCTGCCATTTTAAGACCTTTGAACAAGTCTCTTATAGGAAAAAGACAAATCTTGTAATTTCAGTTCACTATGTCATAAACCATGAACTATATTTGTCCACCTGTACAGCATTTTCCCTGTAACTGCAACGCTATAATTTGCTATCTTTTTAAAATTATTTATATATGGACTAGTCTGGATATCACACAAACAGAAGCCTTCCACTGTAACTCAGTACATGTGATACTCATAAACAAATTACCATCTGACCATAGGGTATGGTAACATGGTGGTTTTCTTAGTGAATTAGTATTCAAAAACATGCAATGATCAAGAAAGGTTAGTTTGGATCACACTCAAACAAGGGACTCAAGTCATTAAGTACATTTTCAATAAGACATGTAAATCCTTGGACTCCTCTTACTGCCACAATGAGACCACTCACAGGTTAGATGAGCAACATTTCATACACCCTCATGGTAGACTCCAACCTGACAGCAAACTTCTGTTAATTTCTCTCCACTCCTCCTTCTCTCTTTTTCCAGTCCCAATTCAGGCTCCCCTCTTATACCTTCTCTTTTCCTTATCTGCATATCACCTCCCTCTTGTGTACCTCTGCCTTTCCTTTCCCCCTTTTTCCATTCTTCTCTCTTATCAGATTCCTTCTTCTTCAGTCCTTTACCTTCCCCACCAATCACTTCCCAGTTTCTCACATTTTCCCCTCCCCCTACACTTAGATTTCCCCTTACCTGGCTTCCCTTGTTAGCTAACAGCATGTCCTCCTTCTCCTCCCCCCATCTTTTTTTATTCTGGCTTCTTCCCCCTTCCTTTCCAGTCCTGACGAAGGGTCTTGACCAGAACCATCAATTATTTATTCCCTTTCATAGATGCTGCCTGACCTGCTGAGTTCCTCTGGAATTTTGTGTGTGCTCCTCAGGAAAATGTCTTAAAAGTAAGTATTTTAGGGAAAATAGTTGACTTGTTTACCTAGTTAGGACTGTGTGCACCCATAGACTTGCCACAAAATGATTGATCTTTAACTATCCCTTAAAATAGTTCACCAAGCCATTCATTTCAGGAAGCAAGAAGGAATGGACACTTTCTGGTGAGGTTCCGACTCTGTAGATTAATAAAGCTTTAAACAGATGTTCAAGGTGACATAATAGCTTGCTGGCCCTTGCACTTCAATATTGAGCAGAATAAGAAAGCATTATAAAGTGTTCACTCGATTTTTTTATATAGATGCATTATAGAAAACATTCTATTCAGATTCATTATGGCTTAGTATATTAACTGCTCTTCCTAAGATCACAAGAAACTGCAGAGACAAAGCTTGTAAGCTCAGAACGAAAATCAGCCTGCTCCCCCTACCCTCCATGGACTCTGTCCACACATCACCATCTCATTTAGGCAGCCAAGACAACTAAAGAGCCCTCCCACCATGGAACACACACAAGGTGCTGGAGAAACTCAGCAGGCCAGGCAGCATCTGTGGAAAAGAGTACAGTCGATATTTCGGGCTGAGACCCTTCATCAGGATCCTCCCACCATGGACAGTCTTTCTTCTCCCCTCTACCATGCAGTTATAATACCATTGAATGAACCTCTTGTATGACAAGATGGACTCCTGATCTGACAATCTACTTCAGCATGATCTTGCACATTATTGCTTAGTTGCACTGTACTTTTTCTGTAACCGTAACACATTTTTTTGGTTTCTGTTATTGTTTTTCTTTGTGCTTCCTCAATACACTGACGTGGTAAAATGATTCGTATGTGTGGCATGCTGGCTGTTCACAGTATCTCAGTACATGTAAGAGACTCCTAGATACACACATGGATGAAAGAAAATTAGAGGGCTCCGTGAGAGGGAAGGGTTCAATTGATCTTAGAGTAGCTTAAAGGGTTGGCACAACATTGCGAGCTGATGGGACAGTACTGTGTTGTGCTGTACTCTTCTATCATTTGTGTTATATGTGATAATATTATATTAATTTATCAATTTACCAAGAGGAAAAACTGCAGATGTTGGAATTTAACCCAAAAGCAATAACAAATGCTGAACAACACACACAAAATGCTGGTGGAACACAGCAGGCCAGGCAGCATCTATAAGGAGAAGCACTGTCGACGTTTTGGGCCGAGACCCTTTGTCAGGTCAAATGCTGAAAGAACTTTGCCACTCGAGCAGCAGCTGTGGAATAAGAAAGCAGTAAATATTTTGGGTCAGGACATTTACCTCAAGATGTTAGACAGGTGTCAATTTTCAATGCAGGGCTGGAGAGATGAGGAAGATTGAAGAAAAAAATGAAATATTTGGCGATTGATTTTAGAAATCAGGTGTTAAGAATCATGAATATTGATAGTTAGGGAGGCATTTTATGAAAATGAGGTGAGTAAAGAACAATAATAGGAACTAATGAGAACAATTTACCTGAAGTAGTAAAATTTAGTGTTCAATACAGAAGGTTGCATGTTGCTCTGATGGAAGATGTGATACAGTTCTTATAGTTTACATTGGAACTTCTTATAGAGAGATTTAATACCTGTGCTCAAACTGCTGAGGTGATCCTGACCTGCTGTTTCTTGTTATTTTGCCTACCCCACTCTTACTCTGAACCAGAAACAGAATTTTAGTGGGTGATTAAATTTGAGGGAGAAGTTAATGGAAGGTGTTATATTTTGCAACTCCAAAATATAAAACTAATTGAAAGCAAAACACATAGCCAGGAATAACTCATGTACGTTCTTAGCTTTACTTTTAGTGAGACATGCACATACAGTACTGCGCAAAAGTCTGAGGCACATATATATACCTAGGATGCCTAAGAATTTTGTGCGGTACTGCAGCAGCAAAAAAAATCACGACATATGTGGGTAATAATAAACTTGATTCTGATATGGGTCTTTTTTGTGGACTGAGACTGGCATAGGACCAGGGGGAGGGAAATTGCAGTTAGGAAAAGGAGAAGGAAGAGGGGGAGGGAGCAGGAAGCAACAGAGAGAGATTTTGGAATGATCAATAAACCAATTACCTGGAATCATGACCTTGCTTGGCGTCTCAGGGTTGGGTGTATCTGCATCCATGCCACCCCAAGTTCCTGGCACTCCTTCTCTGTCATCCTTCCCACACCACTCACATATAACCATATAACAATCACAGCACGGAAACAGGCCCTCGGCCCTTCTAGTCCTTGCCGACACTTACACTCACTTAGTCTCAGTGACCTGCACTCAGCCCATAACCCTCCATTCCTTTCCTGTCCATATACCTATCCAATTTTACTTTAAATGACAATACCGAACCTGCCTCTACCACTTCTACTGGAAGCTCATTCCACACAGCTACCACTCTCTGAGTAAAGAAATTCCCCCTCGTACTACCCTTAAACTTTTGCCCCCTAACTCTCAAATCATGTCACATGGCACTCATCTGTCGCCATTCCCAACATCCTTTGGTCCCACCAGATTTACAAACTCTCTCTCCACTCCATATTGACAAATACAGCACTGTTCAAAAGTCTTAGGCACACTCTCAAAATCTACTGCATGAGCCTAAGTCTTTCGCACAGTGCCGATTAATGTGGTAGCATTGTGATGTATGCCATTCATGTAACTTTACATATAGCCCATGATAAATAATTATTTAAACAATATATTTACAATATTTCTTAAAATTATTGAAATATTAAATACGCAACACTGCTCCCTGTTTAGCTATAAACTTCAACTCAATAGAGAATGCATTTGAAACATATGTGCAGTATATTATATAATATAACTACTATACAGACATCCTCAACATAGTGCAGGTTAAATTGTCCCATTCACACCTAAGTATTTTATCACTGTGGAGGATTTTTAACTCCTCTGGGATAACATCTTTCCTGACAAGGGGTTACTATGATTGCAGTTGAGACTTCTGGCTGTGAAACAGTCTCAGTTTCTGAGGCCTCCTCTGTAGGAGTTGTTTTGGATGCAGGAAGTGGTTGTGATAGTTCTGGATACCTTCCAGCTCCTTGCTTGGAATGCTTGAGAGCATCTCCACGTCCTCTTGAATTTGATCTTGCAATTGTGTCTTCAAGAAACAGAGACCATCTCTGAGTTTGTGCTGCTGTTGTCAGTGGAATTGAACAGTGGCACTTAGATCACTTTTCTTCTCTATTCAGATGTTTGGTCTGCACGTCAACTGGACCTCTTGACCATTTCTGAATCCTTTTATGCATTAACTTGCTGCCAGATGATTGGCTGATGAGGTATTTGTATTAATGAGCAGGTGTACTCAAGTGCCTAATAAAGTGGCCACTGAATGAACATCCTTATCAACATAATCTGAGCTCATTGCTGTGAAATAAGTTTTGTCTTAGCAGCATTTTGAATTCTTGTGGGCGATTACACTGGATCATAAACTACACGTTTATTGACTGCAAGGGATATATGTTGGCAGAGAGAGACCCTGCAGGTGTGATAGCAGATGCTTGAAGACACAGTAGGCTTGCAATGAGTGGCACTTGTTTTCAGCAAAGGTTCCAATAATCTCAGGAGAAGTTCAAAAAGACGTACCTGAAAAAATGTCTCTGCAGCATGTACCCGAGCCAAAAAGGCTCAGAGTCCAAAAACATTTAGATTCATATACAAGAATTGCAAAAAGGGTAAAACTTGGTGTTGTGCCCAATCTGAAATGACTTAAATCAAAATCACCTTACTGAACACCTTCACTCCATCTGCCACAAAAGATGTGGGCATTCGTTGAGGTCACTTATTTTAATTCTACTTCCCATTCCCATTCCAGAGTAAAACACACAAAAAACTGGAGGAACTTGGCGAGACAGACAGCATCTAAGAAAAGGAATAAAGAGTCAACATTTTAGGCCAAGTCCCTTCCTTATTTCCATTCTGACGTCTTGGTCCATGACATCTTCTAGTGCCACAATGAGGTATCTCTCAGGTTGGAGGAGCAACACCTCTTACTCTGTCTGGCTAGCCTCCAACCCGATGGCATCAACATCAATTTTTTTAACTTACAGTAATTTCTTACCTCTCCCTCTCCTTTATTTTTCAATTTTCCATTCTGCCTCCCCTCTTACTCCTTCTTTTCTCCTTGCTTGCCCATCACCTTCCACTGGTATACCTTCCCCTACCTTTTTTCCCATGGTTACTCTCACTTCTTTTATCAGATTCCTTCTTCTACAGCCCTTTACCTCTTCCACCTATCACCTCACAGCTTCTGACTTTATCCCCACTCTCTCATTCACCCATCTTCCCCCTCACCTGGTTTCACTGATCACCTCTCTCCACCTTCTCTTTGAGGCATCTTCCCCCTTCCTTTCCAATCCTGAAGAAGGGTCTCAGCCTGAGCTGTTGACTGTTTATTCCTCTCCATATTCTCCTGTGCACTGCTGTTTTTTTTCACTCAAACTGTTCCTTTTTATGCATATGAGTGGCAAAACGTTGCACAAATAATTCTGTTCCTTTGGCAGAGAGGAAGAGTACGTCCTGGTGGGTGTTCGATGTGCTGGGGAAACTCTGGGATTGACAGAGTCGATGCTAAGAAGCTTCACTTCTTTCTGGAGATTCTAGAATGAGGCAACTCAATCTAATGCGCCAAACTTCTAAGACTGATTTGATGAAAACAAAATTGTTAGCTGGAGACCTGCAAGTTGTTTCTTTTTTTCTTTTCACAACGTTGCTCCATCATTGAGTTTCTCCAAAACTGAGCCCGATAGGTATGTGAAGGCTAATAGAATTGGAAGTTATGAAGTAGCAGGTGAGAAGTGAACTGAATGAATGATGCTATGAGCTGAAAGCGACTGTAATTCTTACTCTTCTCACATTTCTTTCCATTCATATACCTTGAAAATAGAGGTGTAAAAGATGATGTGTCATTGATTGAGTGAATAGACGGAGACATTTTCACAGGATGGGAGTGGAATATACAAGGTGAGATGATTTTAACGTGATTGGAGGAACGTATAACGGGGATATCAGTGGTAAGCATTTTGCACAAAGAGTGCTGGGTGCATGGAACACACTGACAGGGGTGGTGGTAAAGGCAGATATATTAGGAATATTTATGAAGCTCTCAGATATGCTCATGGATGACAGAAAAGTGGAGGGCTAAGTGGAGGGAAGGCTTAGATTGATGTTAGAATAGGTTAAAATGTTAACACATCTCTGTGGGCCAAAGTGTCTGTACTGTGCAGTAATGTTCTATGTTATTTGCACAGCTAGATTCACATCTTTCTACATATGTGCAGTAGAGAGTATCCTAACAACCTGCATCACTGCATAGTACGGAAACTGCGGCAGACAGGAAGGCTCTACAACGGATAAGCAAGACTGCCCAATGCAGCGCTGGCACCAGCTTGCCCGTAATCAAGGACATATTTACAGAAAGGTGCCAGGAAAGGACCAGTAACATCATGAAGAAACACACCCTGCACATAGACTGCTTGTCACACTCACATCAGGGAACAGGCTAAGTAGCATTCATGCCAGAGCCACAAAAATCAATAACAGTTACTTTCCCCAAGTACTAAAGCTATGCAACTCCTCCACCCATTAACCCAACACTCCACACCTCCCACCACACACTATCATTTCCTGTCACTCATGTACAGATATTCCTATGTCTAGCATAACTTTATGGATATACAATCAATCTATGTAAGATATCTTATATATATATGTATATATTTATATTTATCGTGTTTTTAATATTATTGTGTTATTCAGATTCAGATTCAGTTTATTGTCATTTAGAAACCACAAATGCAATGCAGTTAAAAAATGAGACAACGTTCCTCCAGAATGATATCACAAAAGCATATGACAAAACAGACTACACCAGAAAATCCACATAACGTTTGGCAATCCCCAATCCAGAGTCCGGAGAGGCTGCTGCATATTAATATTGTGCTACCATCTTAGCGAGTTCCCCGGAAAGGAGCTCCAAATCCACCAGACAAAACAAGACCAAAAACTAAAGCTACAAGACCTGCACAAAACCACACAGTTACAACATATAGTTACAACAGTGCAAACAATAGCATAATTGATAAAAAAAAAACAGACCATGGGCACAGTAAAAATAGTCCAAATAGTCCAAAGATGTTAAAGGACTATAAGTTCAAAAGAAATCACCACACAGTTTCCACAAGTCCCCAGGGTCCCGACAGACTCGCCATCTTATTGGGGTTTTTTTGTGCTGCATTGGATCTGGGTTAACAATGATTTTGTTCTCCTTTATACTTGTGTGCTGGAAATAGCATTAAACAATCTTAAATTTTGAATATATGTTCTGAGCTAACAAAATAGATTCCACAAATTATATCAGAAAGAACACAATGGGAACAAAATGAAAAGTCAATTGTGTTGCAAAGTAGTCACAGTATTGCTAAACTGAGTGTGTGGTTAGTGTTGTACAGGTTGTTTCAAGAACTGAGTGGTTTAAGAGTAGTAATTTCTCTTGAACCTGGCTGTGTGGTACTTCATGCCCAATGGCAGCTGTGTGAAGATGGCATGGCTCAGTTTGTGCCTACACTGTATAGTTTCCAGATGATGCTTAATGTTCCCTCTAATTTGTAATGAGCTGAAGACTCAAAATTCTTCAGCTGTGCAATTTTTGCCCAGTGAAAACAACAATATGTGCACACTGAATAACTTCTTCAATAAAATCAGTATAAAAAAGCCAGTTCTAAAATCTGCAGACAAACCTTTGCAAACTCCACATTATCAGCTTCCGCATCAGAAACTGGAAAAGGAGATGCGATCTTGTACAATCATGAAATGTACTTAACATGCTGATGAGGTAGAGGGGGGCAACCTTTTTAGTGCAGTTTAAATTCCTTTGCACACCAGTAGCAAAAAATGTGTGTGCACACACATTTGCACACCTCATTAATGATGCTGGAGCTCTGATGGTCATGTTTCATATGTGAACAGGTTATGTGCAAGAGCACCACTGTGATAGTGACCAGAGCATAATAATGTAGCCGGGGCGAGCTGTCAAGAATCCCATTAGGCATTGGGAGGACACTCTCTTTAGAGATGCTCAGAACTACAGAACAAAGTGTCCAGTCAACAGCTGGTCAGTAAATGTGAGAAAAAAAGCTGTGCCAAACACAGAGCTGAACATGGGCACACAACAAGTAAATAAGATAGTTTTGGGAAACACCACCTTTCAAAAGAAATAGTCAGATGCATTGCAAAAACATGCATCCTTATAATTAAGGGACCAAATGTTTGAGGTAATTATGGAAAGTTGCCAGCCAGAATTTGAAAGGATTAAAAAGAAACACATAAGGGAATGGATGCGTGACTAATGAACCTTCAGGTTTGTATGGGAGAATGAGCAATCAGATGCTACCAGGAGAGAAACAGATGTGTTTTGTTTACCCTGTCCTTGAAGGGATGGCAAATTGAAAGATTGACTTCAGAATCATGAAGGTTTTAGACAGGGTTAACAGCAAAAGAAGCCTTAAAAAGATTGGAAGGAAAATCGTATATCAGAAAGGATGTCCAAGACATTGGCAGTGACAACACTGAAACAACTATCACAAGATGGAGCACCCTGAGTTCAGAGCTCAAAGAATGCTATATCCCCCTTGGAGTAAACTTGGCCAGTTCATTTCACACTGCTCGTAATTGAGTCCAATTTGTGATTCATGTGATTTAATAAAAGAAGTGAGAGGTTAGAACAGTAAATCAAATGTGAAATTATTGCAACTTAGTGGTACTCATGCATGTGGGCAGCACGGTTGCACAGTGGTTAGCATAATGCTTTACCGCGCCAACGACCCAGGTTCAATTCCTGCCACTGTCTGTAAGGAATTTGTACCTTTTCCCAATGACCATGCGGGTTTCCTCCAGATGTTTTTGTTTCCGTCCACTTTCTAAAGACCTTCAGGTTAGTTGGTGAATTGGTCAGATGGGGTGTAATAGTGTTGTGCGTGTTTTTTTGGGGCTGGAGGTCCTGTGCCTCTAAATAAAATGGAAATAAAATAAGTGTTGAGGTAACTCAAGTACAGCCCTTCATTTGGAGCCTCTTTATTCAATACAGAATCAGAAACAGGTTTAATATCATCGGCATATGTAATGAAATTTGTTGTTTTGTGATGCAATGCAATGCATAATAATAAAAAAAACTGTTATTTAGAGCTTTGGTGCCAGGGTGGAGATATATCTCTACCAAAGGAGGCATAAGGCATTCCTTCCCTCCAAAAGCCTGCAAGTCACCCTTGGGCATGGTGATTAGCCCTCTAATCAGGTTCATGTGAAGCCATGGGAGCACGTGGCGGATAGCCATTTGAGCAGCTGGTGTGTATCACAAGTTCAGATTATGCGACCACTGACACCAGGAAGACAATCTCTGAACAGTACTGAAATCAGCTGGGATCACCCGACTTGTAAAGACACTGCCCAGAAGGCTCCACAGAAAACCACTTCTTTAGAAAAATTTCCCAAGAACAATCATAGTCATGGGACCATGATTACCTACACCATATGACATGGCACATGATGATGATAAGATATATTTATTTTAAAAATTAAATTAAATAAATTGTGCACAAAGAGAAAAAAAAGTAGAGAGGTAGTGTTCATGGGTTCAACGTCCATCAGAAATCTGATGCCGGAGGGGAAGAGGCTGATTCTGAATCATTGAATGTGTGCCTCCAGGAACCTGTGCCTCCAACCTGATGGCAGCAATGAGAAGAGGGAATGTACTGATACCTTATAGAGTTAATAGAGTTGGCAGTATTGTTCCAGGCAATGATTAAAACAGACATTAGTAAATCAAAAGCTAAACTAGGAAAGGTAATTTTAAAGAAAAGGAAAACTGGTAAAAGAAGGCAAAGAGATAGAAACATAATGGGAATTGCAAAAAAAACATAGATAAGAGATATTAAAAAGAATATAACAGCCAAAGCTGAAAGTCTATGGGTAAACCAAGATAAATGAAAGTGATGTATAAGCTCTATACAGTCGAGATATGGATAATGATCATGGTAACAAAAGGGAGAATAAAAAGATAAGGAAGCAAGTCAAAATAAACAATCAAGTAAATGTTAACAAATTCCTTTATGAAATTCAAAGTTAAATTGTAATTAGATCTAAACTTAGACAGGGATGTAATTTAACAAATATGGGAAATAGCAAAATCAACTTTCAATACAAATCATTGAACTGTAAAAGCAGCAAATGTGACAATCACAAACCAAAGTAACCTACACAAAATGCTGGAGGAACGCAGCAGGTCAGGCAGCGTCTGTGGAAATAAATAAACAGTTGATGCTTTTAGGGCTAAGGCCATTCTTCAGGACTGGAGAAAAAAGATGAGGTCAGAGTTAGAAAGTGTGGAGAAGGGAGGAAGAAATACAAGGTTGTGGGTAATAGGTGAAACCAGGAGGGGGAGAGGGGTGAAGTAAAGAGCTGGGAAGTCGATTCGTGAAAGAGGTAGAGGGCTGGAGAAGGAAGAATCTGATAGGAGAAGACAGAAAGACATGGAAGAAAGGGAAAGGGGAGGAGCACTAGAGGGAGGTGAAGGGCAGGTAAGGTGATAAGGTGAGAGAGGGAAATAGGAATGGGGAATGGTGAAGGAGGGGTGGGGGGCATTACTGGTAGTTTGAGGAATCAATTTCAAATGTTAAAATGTTTAGTCATCAGGAAGCTCTGCTTTTGGCGGATGGAGCAGCGGTGCTCAACAAAGCGTCAATGCCGAAAATAACACACCAATACCAAAGCTAACAAATAGCCATATTTAGATTACAAAAGTTGGAAACCTGGAGGAACTCAAACACTGGGGAAGCTCAGCATATCAGGCAGTTTCTATAGAGGCAAATAGACAGTCCATGTTTTAGACTGAATTTACAGAATAGCATGCTGAGGAGGTAAGAAACGTAAAAGAAAGGTAGGAAGCAGAAAATAGAGAAGGAACATATGTGTGTTTCCTTTGTGAATCCTTGTATCATCATTTTAATCACAAACCAATTATTGTGTTAATGGTGGATTCTGTTTATTGCAGTTTATTTTGATGTTCCAGAGGTGTAAGTAAAAAGTTTTATTAAGAGTTATTGCCATAAGCAATGACTGGTATCCAATAAAGAACAAAAACAATAGGCTAACTTTCAAGAACTCTACAACTTATGTGCTCACTATTATTTATTTATTTATCCATTTGTTTGTTTAATTGCACAGTTTGTCTACTTTTGTACATTGGTTGTTCGTCAGACTTCATCTGTAGGTTTTCACTGATTCTATTGTATTTCTTTTTTCCACTGTGAATGCTTGTAGGAAAATTAATCTCAGAGTAAGATATGGTGACATACAGCTACTTTGATAATAAATACACTTTGAACTTTGAAAAAGCTTCAAGTTCTGCAAATCCAAAATAAACTGTGATGTATTTGACCTGAAACATTAAATCTGTAACATGAGAAAATCTGCAGATACTGAAAATCCAAAGCAGGCCAGTCAATATCTGTGGAAACAAGTAAAGAGTCAGCGTTTCAGGCCAAGAGCTTTCAACAGTCTTGATGAAACAACTGTTTACTCAATTGAAAAGATGCTGCCTGGCCTGCTGAGTTCTTCTAGCATTTTGTGTTTCTCGTTCTGCAGATGATGACTGATCAGCTGAGTGTTTCCAGCAACTTCTACATACAATGAACTGAAAGCATCAGAAATCTCCAATTGCTTAATTCCTAGTCAGAGGTGTGTTGAGCAAGAATATCCACTGATACATTGAATGATTAATTCAGGAAAAAAAAACTTCTTATAGGTAATTCATAAAGGTGCTACCTTTCCTTCACTAGATATCAGGATTCCAAGTCAGCATGATGAATTGAAACTGGAAAGAATGATATGTATCTACATTTGGAATTTATTATCTTCGAGAACTAATAAATTAAACAGAATAAGAGCAAATAGAGTATCTATCCAACTGATAAATGAAGTGATGAAGATGGAAATGTAAAAGCAGGCAGTTAATCTCAGCTCATGTTCTGGGAAAATTAGTAAACTTTGGAAAAACTTCCGAAGAGTATCCTCTGTGCCAAATCCATCATCAAATGCTAACAAATATTAATATGATAAAAATGCAACGAGTCCAACAATTTCCATTTTTATGTGTTGCTTTGCATTGATTCTGTTGTATGTCTTTGTTCTACTGTGAATGCCCACAAGAAAATGAATCTCAGGGTAGTATATGCTGACCTGAACATACTTTGATTATAAATTACTTTGAATGCTAAACTTTGAACTTTGAATTTCTTATTTTTCCATTATATCATTCTGAATTTCCTGTGCAAGGATTTTCAGGATTGATGAATTTGAGAGGTGAATCCTAAATTAGAAATAAACATTTCCAGTATTAGTAGTTTTGTGATGTATGCTGGTCATTGACAACATCAATTTAGAATTGAAAAGTGTCTGATAAGCCACTGAGGCATTCCTCAACTTGTCACAAGATGAAAGAGTTTACTACTCTAGCATCTACGGTGTCTATATCTCACAGTCCCAGCTTCAGTTTTCTATCTCTCTCCTCTGCTTTCATCCATCTTTCCCTATTTACAGCTCCCACAGACAACTCTTGTTGCCATTTAGAAGAAAGAAGGAGGATCTCATTGAAACCTATTGAATATTGAAAGGCCTACATAGAGTGGATGTGAAGGAGTGGAAGAGTCTAGGACAAGCCTCAGAATAGAGAGACATCCACTTAGAGATGAGGAGGACTTTCTTTAGCCAGTGGCTGGTGAACATGTGGAATTCATTGCCACAGACGACTGTGGAGGCCAAGTCATTGGGTATATTTAAAGCAGAGGTTTACGAGTTCTTGATTAGTCAGGATGTCAAATGTTATAAGGAGAAGGCAGGAGAATGGGGTTGAGAAGGATAATAAGTCAACCATAAAGGAATGGTGGAATGGACACAATGGACCAAATGGCCTAATTCTGCTCATACGTCTTGTCATCTTATTGCCTTTGGCAAGACTTTACTACTCACCTTCTGTTGGTACCATCACCACGTACATCATTCAGTCTCTCTTGGACTTCACCATATCATTATTGTTCTTTCCATCCACCTTTCTGCTTCTCTGCAACTTATAACATCTAATGCAGGAGGAACTCAGCAGGTCAGGCAGCATCTATAGAGAAGAATAAACAGCCAACGCTTCGGGCCAGGTCCCTTCTTCAAGACTGGAAAGGAAGGGGGAAGAATCCAGAATAAGAAAGTGGGAGAGACGGGAAGGACTATGATCTGTTAGGTGATAGGGGAACCAAGGTGAGGAGGAAGGTGCTGGATGGGGGAGGTGGGATGAAGTGAAATGCTGAGAGGCAATAGGTGGAAAAGTTCAAGTGCTGCAGATAAAGGAATCTCAGAGGAGTGGAGAGTAAAAGATTAGGAGGAGGGGCACCAGGGGAAGGTGATAGTCTGGTAAAGAAAAAGGATGAGTTAAGTGGGGAGCCAGAATGGGGAATGGAAAAATGAGAGAAGAGGGAAGGCAAAGACATTTCTGGAATTTAGAGAAATCAATGCTCATGCCATCAGGTAGGAATACAAGGTATTGATCCTCCAACCCAAGATATATCCTGACCTGTTGAGTTCCTACAGAATGTTGTAGGATGACCTGGACTTCCAGAAGGTCTTATGTTTATGAACTTATAACATTGTTTTTTTTCTAACTTTTCTCCATTCTGATGAAAGGTAATTTTTAAAACGGTTCAATAACTTAAGAGAGCATTGATTTAAGACAAGATGGGTAATGTTCAAATGAGATGTGTGGGGCAAACTTATTGCACAGAGAGTTGTTGGTGTTTGGACTGTGCCTCCAGGTGTGTTAATGGAATGAAATACAATAGAGACCATTAAGAGTTAGGCATATGACTATGCTGAGAATGGAGTGATATGGACCATATGCAGACAAGAGAGATGAGGCACCTTTACATGGATTATAGTAGTTCAGCACAATGTCAAGGGCCAAACAGCATGCTTCTGTGCTATACTAGTCTACATTCTGTGCCAGAAATATTCCTCTCTCTGCAAATGCTTTCTGACCATTGTGTATTTCAGGAGGTGACTGACTTTCTTTCAGATTTCTATCATTTACATTATTTCTGTATAATGTGAATTACATGATTTGTTTTTGTCTGTGCATTTTAAATCTACTTTTGTTCAGTCTGTAAAATATGTGAAGATCAGGAACTGTGGATGTAGTGGAGTGAAGACAGTTCCTGAACAAACACTCAGTGGCCACTTTATTAGGTACACCCATACACCTGCTCGTTGATGCACATTTCTAATCAGCCAATCATGTGTAAGCAACTCAATGCATGAAACATGAAGTCATGGTCAAGAGGTTCAGTTGCTATTCAGACCAAACTTCAGAATGGGGAAGAGATGTGACCTAAGTGACTTTGATCGTGGAATGATTGTTGGTGCCAGATTGGGTGGTTTGAATACCTCAGATCTCCTGGGATTTTCACACACAACAGTCTCTAGACTTTACAGAGAAAGGTCCAAAAAAGATAAAACATCCAGTGAGTGGCTGTTCTGTGAGTGAAAACACTTTGTTAATGAGAGAAGTCAGAGGCAAATGGTCAGACAGGTTCAAGCCGACAGGAAGGCTACAATAACTCAAAAAACTACATATTCATTTCAACAGTAGTGTGCAGAAGAGCATCTCTAAATGAAAAACAAATTGAACCAAAGTAGATGGTCTACAACAGCAAAGACCATGAACATACACTTAGTGGCCATTTTATTATGTTCCTTCTTTGCCTACTGAAGTAACCTCTGAGTATATGTTCTGTGTATGGATTTTTTCTGTCTCCACAGGTGCTTTCTGACCTGCTGTGTATTTCCAGAATTGATGGATTTTCTTTCAGATTTCTAGCATTTGCAGTATTCCTGTACGATGCCATTGACGAGAATATTTTTTGTTCACAAATTGTAAATCTACTTTTGTTAAGAACATAAAAGGTGGGGCAATCAGGATTCATGATTAATGAGAATTTAAAGGAGAGTCAAGAAAATGATTCTGTGATTAAAAGGCTTATCATATGAGGAGTGTTGGATGGCTCTGGGACTGTACTCACTGGAATTATTCAGAATGAGGGGTTATCTCATTGAAACCTATGGAACATTGAAAGGCCTTGATAGAGTGGATACTGAGAGGATGCTTCTTATTGTGGGGGAATCTAAGACCAAAGAATACAGGCTCAGAATAGAGGGATGTTCATTTTGAATGGAAATGAGGAGTAATTTATTTTGGTGGACGTCAAGTTATTGTGTATATTTAAGGCAGAGTTTGATAGATTTGTGATTAGACAGGAGGTGAAGGGATATGGGGAAAGGGAATTAAGGGCTGAGAGGAAAATGGATGAAATGGCAGAGTAGACTTGATGGGCCAAATGGCCTAATTCTGCTCCTATATCTTATGGTCTTAGTGAGGTGAGGACTGTTCCTGAACTTGGATTAGTATTGTTACAAGAGCATGTATAACTTAACTTCAGCAAAAAGTCAGGGAAACTCTAACAAAAACAACTTGTAATCCAAGTATTTTGGAGTTTCTGAGGATCTTCTGCAGAAGTTATCAAGGATAATTGGCAGAAATACGACCCCTGCAACTTCCAATCAATTGTTCTAGTATTCCAAGGCTGAATGAAGAGACAAGGTTTGTGAGGTGCAATTTTAGTTGGATGATACACTCAATAGCTTCTGCATGAATCTTGACCCCCTGCTGTTCTGTACTGATTTGGAAAGTGCTGAATGATCTCAGTTTCTGATTTCTGTACTACTTGAGTTCCAGCTGTATCTACCTGTAAAATAATTCTCTAACCAACGTGATAGCTTTTCTGACCCATGGATGTGCATGCAGATTTGGTCAGAATGCTTCAGGAGTGATATAAATCTATACTTTGAAGTCAATCTTAAGATGTCAATGTTTTTCTGACATGTGGAATTAACTTTCTTTCTCCAAGAACTGATAGGAAGGTAAAATACCTATACTATTTTAAGAAGTAGTTAAATAAGGTTGTAACTATTTTAAACAGCATACACCAAATGCTGGAGGGAGTCAGCAAGTCAGAATAGCAAGTGTGCCTGGGACATTTGCACAGTAATATATTTATCAACATGGAGCAGAGACTGAGTTTATAAATCTGATGGGAGCAAAGGATGTTGAGAATGGTGAGGGTGGAGTGCCATGGGAGGAGTATGTAACAGGTGGCAGAGAATGAGGTGGCGTGGGTACAGACACAGCCATTCCTGAGACACTAGGCAAGATCATTTGATTACAATCGACTTATTGATCTTTACAGAATGTCTCTCTTGTGCTTCCCACTCCCTCCCCTCTCCCTTCCCTATTTTCCAATAACGATTCTCCTCTCCCTTCCCCCTTCCCACTCAGTTCAAAATAGAAACCCATAGCAGAATCAGGTTTATCAACACTCACAAGTGTCATGAAATATATAAAAACACAAAATGCTGGCAGAACTCAGCAGGCCAGACAGCATCTATGGGAGGAGGTAGTGACGACGTTTCGGGCCGAAACCCTTCATCAGGAGTGAAGTAACATGGGATGGTCAAGGGGGGATAAGAAGTGGGGAGAGGGATAAAGTAGAGAGCTAGGAAGTGACCTGCTCCTCTTTGGATTCGGGTTACAATGGACAACAGGGTAAGAAACCCTATCCATATGTCTATTATGTTGGATGCATAATTTCAGAAGCATGCAGCAGACAAATGCTTAATCAAAAATGCTGATGAAAGTGCATGACTGGAAGAGATGGTTTTAATTGGTGACCAATTATCCTTAGAGCAGTGTCTAGGCACCAAACGATTCAGCAACTTTATTAATCTACCATCAGCAAAAGAGAGTTCAGTAGAAGATGTAATGAGTAGACAAGGTTCTCTGATTTGCTCCCAAGTAGAGCAACAAACAGTCTTGACCATCCCATGTTACTTCACACCTGATGAAGGGTTTCGGCCCGAAACGTCGTCACTACCTCCTCCCATAGATGCTGTCTGGCCTGCTGAGTTCTGCCAGAATTTTGTGTTTTTATTTATTTCCAGCATCTGCAGATTCACTCGTGTTGCTCATGAAATATATATATATATTTTTGCAGAAGCAGTACAGCACAGTGCATAAAATTACTACAGTACTGTGCCAGTGTCTCAGCCTTCCCCCCCCCCCCCCCAATGTATAGAGTATGTACCTATGAGTTTTGCACATTACTGCTGATTCTATGGAGGGGAATAATCATTTGATGTTTTGAACCTCAAAACCTCATCAGGACCCAAAATATAAACTGCTTATTCCCCTCCATAGAAGCTGCCTGACTTGTTGACTTCCTTCAGAAATTTGTCTGTGTTGCACAGGGATGTAAACTATTTTATTTTTCAGTCTTTGCTTTTCCTATACATCCTGTGTTGCTATAGTATTTAGTTAAAAAAGTACCAACAGATTAGCAATTCACCTAATGTGTGGTTAGTGATGCACCAATCACCCTTCGAATAATAATAAGCTGAATTATAGTCAACTAAGCAGTGTAGTTCCTGAGACACCAGTAGAACTGTGCAGATGGCATGCAATTCTTACTGATAAACCATCTGTAAACTTTGTGTCAGGGCCAATCCTACCAAGCCAACGTAAACCCAGAAAGTCCAGATCTGGCTTTAATTCAAATTATTTATTGGCTGCCGGTTCCTGCTCCTCTTTGGATTCAGGTCACAATGGACAACAGGGTAAGAAACCCTATCCATATGTCTATTATGTTGGATGCATAATTTCAGAAGCATGCAGCAGACAAATGCTTAATCAAAAATGCTGATGAAAGTGCATGACTGGAAGAGATGGTTTTAATTGGTGACCAATTATCCTTAGAGCAGTGTCTAGGCACCAAATGATTCAGCAACTTTATTAATCTACCATCAGCAAAAGAGAGTTCAGTAGAAGATGTAATGAGTAGACAAAG
Source organism: Hemitrygon akajei (assembly GCF_048418815.1). Classification (NCBI taxonomy): domain Eukaryota; kingdom Metazoa; phylum Chordata; class Chondrichthyes; order Myliobatiformes; family Dasyatidae; genus Hemitrygon; species Hemitrygon akajei. The sequence continues at coordinate 33,166,898 of NC_133138.1, read as the reverse complement.
TTCTCTGATTTCCTCCCAAGTAGAGCAACAAACAGTCTGCTGGAGGAACTCAACAGGTCAAGGAACATCAGTGGGAGGAAAGGCATTGTCGAAGTTTCAGGTCTTTCATCAGATCCTGATGCAGGGTTTCAACCTGATACATTGACAATCCTTTCCCTGCCGATAGATCTCATCACATGCCACCAGAAGATTGCTTCTTGCACCAGATTTCAGTATCTTGTGCCTCCTGGTGGATATATCCAACATCTTCCTCACATTCAAATCCCTACAAACCTCAACATTCGCAGATCTGGAGGAAAATGCGCTGGTAACACTTTCTGAGACTGATGTTAGAAGCAACTGTAAGAATTGTTATCACTCTCCAAGAGTTATTAATGATATTAACTCAGCCAATTAAACACATTTGAGAATCTTTCAATAGGAATGAGGATGAGATTTGTTTTTCACAGCAGAAGTAACTTTAAACATTTTGAAATAGGTTTTGAGATTTCTATTTGTTCTTAAAGCATTCTTTATTTTAAAAATTGTGTATAATTTCATGTTCAAACTTATTATCATTCAACCATACACATGTATCCTCTGGGGCCAAAGTGCAAAACACAGTACATTGTCACACAGCACATATAATTACAATCCAGGATCTAGCACATTTTGTTACGATAAAACACAATACTGTACAGTTACAAAATGATAATAGCAGAAGTTACAGTATACATTATGTACTTGGGGAGGCGGCGTGGAATTTGTCTCTACCAAAGGAGGTGTAATGTGCTCTTACCCTCTGCTAGCCTGCTGGTCACCCTTGGCCAAGGTGTATCACCTGCTTAGCCCCCTGATCAGGGTCATGTGAAGCCATGAGAGCAGGTGGTGGATGCTCATATGAGTAGCTGGTGCATATCACAAGTTCTGGTTATGTGACCACTGATGCCAGGCAGATAATCTCTGGAGTGCATTAATAATGGCTGTGGCCATCCATCTTGTAAAGACACTGCCCAGAAGAAGGCAAAGGAAAACGATTTATGTAGAAAAATTTGCCCAGAACAATCAAGGTCATTGGACCATGATCACATGGCACGGCACATAAATATGACGACGAAACACCACTTTCCTTAAACATGGAAAGACAGCACATAAAATGCTGGAGGTTCTCAGGTGGTCAGGCAATATATATATATAAACAGTTGATAGGAAGCAGACAGCCTGTCCTGAGGTTGAAGGGCAGTGTGTGCAGCTGAGTGAGTGGGAGGGAGGGAGGAACAGGTCTTGTTTTGCTGATTTGACAAGAACAATCATGGTTATTGGACCATGATCGCCCACATCACATGGATATATGTATATGTATTAGTCTATATGCATATGTTTATGTGCATGAGTAGATATATAATTTATGTTTTGCTGGTGAATGCTGCTGTACAATGCTGTGTCTGTGATTCTGGAGATTCTGCTGCAAGTAGGTTTCTCATTACAACTGTGATTAAATGTACCTTGTACGTGACATTAAGCTTGATTTTGGCATTCTATTTAAAAGATAGTAGTGGGGAGATTGTGATTATGTTTCTCAGTTAAACTTTGAAATGTGGTCTATAGTAAACAAGTCCTTATTAATAAAATAAAAACAGAAAGTATCTGAAATACTCGGCAAACAGGCAACTTCCGTGGAGACGGCGAGTAAATACCTGGTTTATTATTTTGCATTGATAATCAGTAATGTCTCACATTCATAATATTCACAGGTCTGAGTCAAGGGAATTTTGAACATCTTTATTCATTATAAGTGTCTACAATTACAACAATAAACTCTCTTTCACTATTAACATCCACCCACCCTCTCCCCTACCCCACCCCAAGCATCTCACTATCCAATCTAATCGAAACCTAGAGAAATAATGAGATGAAATATAATTACTTAATAATTTTTCATAACCTCCAGTCAACCCAAAATACCCACAATGAGTTTTTTTTTTCTCTCTGATGAGGATCTGGTATCATATAAAACACAGTAACCAATTCTACACAGCAAACTCCCACAAACGTGAACATAATCATCACTGTTAATTAGTGTTAGAGATGGGATAAATATTAGCTTGGATACTTTAAAGAATTCCTCTGATGCTCTTCAAAATATAGGGTTATAGCAATTTGATATTGTATGATGTTAAATGCGAGAACATGAAAAATTAATAACCAGGGATAAGTGAGTGTGTTACTGGAGAGAGCAAGGAATGAAAGACAGGTTGAAACTAGGCTCATTGTGAAAAAAATTAAATCACTATTGAAGGCCTTACGTTCAGGAATGGGGGTAACACTTGCAAAAATACAATAGACACACGGAGACTTGTCAACAATCCGGGATGTGCACTAAAATCCACCGTGGCAGCTGTGCTTAATGTGGAAGTAAAGGGGAAAGTCGATAACGGATACAAGGGATTCTGCAGATTTTGAAGTCCAAAGCCACCACCCAAATCATGCTCTTTTCTCGCTGTTACCATCAGGTAGAAGGTAAAAGTCCTCAGGACTTACACCACCTGATTGAAAAACAGTTACTACCCTTTAACCATCAGGCTCTTGACAAAAAGGGGATTCTACACACACTTTCCCATTCATTGAGATGTTTCCACAACTAATGATCTCACTTTAAGGACGTTATCTTATAATCTCATGTACTTGTTATTGATTGCTATTTATTCATATTTGAATTTGCATAGTTTGTTGTCTTCTGCACTCTGGTTGACCTTTCATTGATCCTGTTATAGATACTATTCTATAGATTTGCTGAGTATTCCTGCAGGAAAATGAATCTCAGGGTTGTAAATAGTGACATATGTACATTGAAAATAAACTTTACTTTGAACTTTTGGGTTGAAACCCTTCTTCAGGACTGGAAAGGAAGGGGGAAGATAAAAAAAAGATGGGGGGAGATGAAGGAGGTTAGCTAGAAGATGATAGGTGAAGCCAGGTGAGTGGTTTATTGAGAAAGAAGTGGAGAGCTTTAAGGCCTTCTCGATGGGCAATAGAAATGTAGATGGACAGAACACCCATAGTAACGCTCCCCAAATCTTCCTGCAGTTCAGTGGTAATGTTTCCCAACTCTTCCTGGGCTATATTGATGACTGTATTGGTGCTGTTTCATGCACCCATGCTAAGCTTGACAATTTCATCAACTTTGCCTCCAGCTTCCACTCTGCCCTTAAATTCACTTGGTCTATTTCTGACATCTCTCTCACTTCCCATGGTTATCTTTACTATACCTTTTCCCATCCTGTTTCCAGTAAATATATTATTCTTTCTCTCAGTTCCATTGATTCCACTGCACCTGTTCTCAAGATGAGGTTTTCCTTTTCAGGACATCTGTATGTCCTCTTTCTACAGAGAACAGGGTTCCCTTCCTCCACCATTAAGAATACCGTCATCTGCATCTCCATTTTCTAGACAGCCACCCTCACCCCCTCTTCCCACTGCCATAGCAGGGATGGAATTCTTCTTGTCCTCACCAGGTAACAATGAACTTTTGTATTCAACACATCCTTCTCCGCAACTTCCGCTATCTTCAAAGAGATCCTACCACCTAACAGAGCTTTACCTCCTCCGCACTTTCCATTTTCCACAAGGATCACTCCCTCTATGAATTCCTTCTCCATTTGTCCCTCCCCAGTAATCTCCTTCCTGGCACATACCTTGCAAGCCACTGAACTGCTATACCTGCCCATCTACCTTTCCATTACCTCTATTCGGGGCCTCAAACAGTCCTTCCAGGGGAGACAACAACTTCACCTGTGAACCTGTTGATGTTGTCTACCGTATCTGGTGCTCCTGATGTGGCTTCCTCTACATTTTTGAAACCCAGCATAAATTGGGGAACTGCTTTGTCTAACATTTCTGCTTCATCCAGCAAAAGCAGAACTTCCAGTGTGCCAACCATTTTAATTCCCAATCCCTTTCCAACATGTGCCACAATGAGGCCACACTCAGGATGGAGCAGCAATACCTGAAATTCCTGATGGACTGAACATCGATTTCTTCCTCCAGTAAAAACATGTTTTCCCTTTCTCCTTTCTTCTACTTCCATTCCTCACTCTGGCCTCTTACCTTTCCTCACCTGCTCATCAACTCCCTTTGGTGCCCCTTCTCCTTCCCTTTCTCCCATGGTCCACACTCCTATCCTGTCTGATTCCTTCTTCTCCAGCCCTTTCCCTTTCCTACCTAACTGGCTTCACTTATTATCTTCTATCTTATCCACCATCGCCTCACCCCACCTTTTTATTCTGGCATCTTCCCCTTTCTTTCAAATCCTAAAGAACATAGAGCATAGAATAGTACAGCACATTACAGGCCCTTTGGCCCACAATGTTGTGCCGACCCTCAAACCCGGCCTCCCATATAACCCCCCACCTTAAATTCCTCCATTCCTCTAAGAAAGGTCACAACAATTCAGGGAGCATCTATGGAATGAACAAACAGTCAATGTTTCAGGCCAGGACCCTTCAACAGAATCCCTTTCTCTATACTGGTTCTCTCCCCTTTCCACTCTCACTCCTAATGAGGCATCTTAAACCAAAACATCCACAATTCCTTTTGCTCCCATTATACAGCTTGTCCTGCTGAGTTCCTCCAGCAAACTGTTTGTTCTTCCAGATCCCAGCAGTCTCCTGTGTCTCCATTCAAGCTCTGTTTTATATGGTGCATGGGACTCATATAAATTGTTGGTCTGCAGAGTGCTTTTTCTGACTTAAACAGAGCTAGATCATCCTTGCAGCTTAATAGATCACATAGTATGAGATAAGAAAACAACATCTTGAAGAAGGATCTTTGACTGAGCCATTGGCTTAACTTTCCTTTCCACAAGACCATAAGAGATAGAAGCAGGAGTAGGCCATCTGGCCCTTTGAGCCTGCTCCGCCATTCAATAGATCATGACTGATCTGGTCATGAACTCACCTCCACCTACCTGCCTATTCCTCATAACCCTTAATTCCCCTACTGTGCAAAAATCTATCCAACCTTGTCTTAAATATATTTACTGAGGTAGCCTCCACTGCTTCATTAGGGGGAGAATTCCACAGATTCAGCACTCTCTGGGAAAAGCAGTTCCTCCTCATCTCCATCCTAAATCTATTCCGAATCTTGAGGCTATGTCCCCTAGTTCTAGTCTCACCTATCAGTGGATACAACTTTCCTGCTTCTATCTTATCTATGCCTTTCATAATTTTATATGTTTCTATAAGATCTCATCTCATATTTTTGAATTCCAGCAAGTACGGTCCCGGGCAACTCAATCTCTCCTCATAGACTAAACCCTTCATCTCTGGATTCAACCTGGTGAACCTCCTCTGCACTGCCTCCAAAGCCAGTACATCCTTCTTCAAGTAAGGAGACCAGAACTGCATGCGGTACTCCAGGTGCGGCCTCACCGGTACCCTATACAGTTGCAGCATAACCTTCCTGCTCTTAAATTCAATCCCTCTAGCAATGAAGGCCAACATCCTATTTGACTTTTTGATAGCCTGCTCTACCTACAAACCAACCCACTGATTGCTAACCGGAGTAACACCCATGTGTACTAACTCTCTGCTTTCTATTAGTTAACCAATCCTCTATCCATGCTAAATACATCACCCCCAACTCTATGCATCCTGATCTTACAGTTAAGTCTTTTATGTGGCACCTTATCAAATACCTTCTGGAAATCCAAGTAAGTCATGGTCCATCTGTTCCCCTCTATCCACTGTGCTCATTATATCCTCAAAGTATCAAAGAACTCCAGTAAGTTTATCAAATAGGACCTGCCTTTGCAAAACCTATGCTTTGTCAGTCTGATGGATCTATTTCTTTCCAGATGCCTCACTATTTCTTCTTTAATGATTGCTTCAAGTATTTTCCCAACTGCAAATGTTAAACTAACTGGACGATAGTTACTTGCATTTTGCTTACATCATTTTTTGATTAATGGTTTGACATTCACCATCTTCCAATCCACAAAGATCTGCCCAGAGTCCAGAGAACTTTGGTAAATCATCACGAAAACCTTTACTATAACTTCTGCCATTTCTTTCAGTACCCTACAATGCATTCCGTCAAAACCAGGGGCTTATTTATCTTCAGGCTCTCAAGTTTGCTCAGCATTACCTCTTTAGTGGTAGCTATTGTATCAAAGTCCTCACCTCCCAACACATCCATAGCATCTCTTAGGCTTGTTAGATGTGACCTCCACCATAAAAACTAACACAAAATAGTCATTCAAAGCCTTGGCCATTTCATCATTACCCAATTTTAGTGCCCCCTTCTCGTGCTCCAAAGGACATACATTTATTTGAGCCACCCTTTTCCGCTTTATATAAGTGTGTGTGTGCGTGCGTGTGTGTGCGTGCGTGCGTGTGTGTGTGTGCGTGCGCACCCGCCCTTAACTCCTAATGGAGTTGTCAGGGAGCCAGCAGGACAAGCATTTTGCACTGATCTTTTTGTGATTGCTCTTGGGCATCTGAAATCTGACATCTCTCTCCAGGCTTTTTTTTACGAGGTCGAGTTGCTAGCTCAACACTCAACCCAGGCACGGATGGAGAGTGTGCAAAAGAGACGGCCAGATTTGAACTCGGGACCTCTCGCCCTGAAGTCCAGTGCTGATGCCACTACACCACCAGCCGGCTATAATTTTATAATTATAAAATCTTTTACTACCTATCTTTATATTTTGTGCTAGTTTAATTTCATAATCTAGTTTCCCTTTCCTTATTACTTGCTTAGTGCTATTTTAGAATCACAGAAACAAAGAAATCCTACAGCACAATACAGGTCCTTCGGCCCACAATGCTGTGCTAAACATGTCCTTACTTTAGAAATTACCTAGGGTTAACCATAGCCCTCTATTTTGCTAAGCTTCGTGTACCTATCCAGGAGTCACTTAAAAGACCTTACCGTATATATCTCCACCACCGTCACCAGCAGCTCATTGCACGCACTCAACACTCTTTGCGTAAAAAACGTACCCTGACATCACCTCTGTATTTACTTCCAAGCACCTTATAAACTGTGCCCCCTCATGTAAGCCATTTCAGCCCTGGGAAAAAGCCTCTGACAATCCACATGATCAATGCCTCTCATCATCTTATATACCTCTATCAGGTCACCTCTCATCCTCTGTTGCTCCAAGGAGAAAAGGCCAAGATCACTCAATCTATTCTTATAAGGCATGCTCCCCAATCCAGGCAACATCCTTGCAAATCTCTCCTACACCCTTTCTAAGGTTTCCATATCCTTCCTGTAGTGAGGCAACCACACCTGAGCACATACTCCAAGTGGGGTTTGAGCAGAGTCCTATATAGCTGCAACATTACTTCTCGGCTCCTAAACTCAATCCCACGGTTGATGAAGCCCAATGCACCGCATGCCTTCTTAACCACAGAGTCAACCTGCGCAGCAGCTTTGAGTGTCCTATGGACTCGGACCCCAAGATCTCGCTGATCCTCCATACTGCCAAGAGTCTTACCATTAATACTATATTCTGCCATCATATTTGACCTGCCAAAATGAACCAACTCACACTTATCTGGGTGTAACTCCATCTGTCACTTCTCAGACCAGTTTTGCATTCTATCAATGTACAGCTGTAACCTCTGACAGCCCTCCACACTATCCACAAAACATCCAGCCTTTATGTCATCAGCAAACTTGCTAACCCATCCATCCACTTCCTCATCCACGTCATTTATAAAAATCACGAAGAGGAAGGGTCCCAGAACAGATCCCTGAGGCACACCACTGGTCACCGACCTCCATGTAGAATATGACCCATCTACAACCACTTTTTGTCTTCTGTGGGCAAGCCAGTTCTTGATCCACAAAGCAATGTCCCCTTGGATCCCGTGCCTCCTTACTTTCTCAATAAGCCTTGCATGGGGTACCTTATTAAATGCCTTGCTGAAATCCATATACACTACAACTACTACTGTACCTTCATCAATGTGTTTAGTCACATCATCAAAACATTCAATCAGGCTCATAAGGCACGTCCTGCCTTTGACAAAACCATGCTGACTATTCCTAATCGTATTATACCTCTCCAAATGTTCATAAATCCTGCCTCTCAACCACTGAAGTAAGACTCATTGCTTTATAATTTTCTGGGCTATCTCTACTCCCTTTCTTGAATAAGGGAACAATATCCACAAACCTCCAATCCTCCGGAACTTCTCCCATCCTCATTGATGATGCTAAGATCATCACCAGAGGCTCAGCAATCTCCTCCCTCGCCTCCCACAATAGACTGGGGTACATCTTGTCCAGTCCCTTTGACTTAACCAACTTGAAGCTTTCCAAAAGCTCCAGCACATTCTCTTCCTTAATATCTACATGCTCAAGCTTTTCAGTTCACTGCAAGTCACACTTGATTAGTCCTATTCTCTCATGTCTTATCTGTTTGCTCTTATCATACTTGTAAAATTCCTTGTGCTTTTCCTTAATCCTGTCCCCAAGGCCTTCTCATGGCCCCTTCTGGCTCTCCTAATTTCATTCTTAAGCTCTTTCCTGCTAGCCTTATAATCTTCCAGATCTCTATCATTACCTCGTTTTTTTAATCTTTCATAAGCTTTTCTCTTCTTCTTGACTAGAATTACAACAACCTTTGTACACCACAGCTCCTATACCCTACCATCCTTTCCCTGTCTCATTAGAATGTAACTAGGCAGAACTTTACACAAATATTCCCTGAACATTTGCCACATTTCTGCCATACATTTCCCTGAGAACATCTGTTCCTAATTTATGCTTAAGTTCCTGCCTGATAGCCTCATATTTCCCCTTACTCCAATTAAACACTTTCCTAACTTGTCTGTTCCTATCCCTCTCCAATGCTATGGTATAAGAGATAGAACTGTGGTCACTATCTCCAAAATGCTCTCCCACTGAGAGATCTGACATCTGACTGAGTTCATTTCCCAATACCAAATCAAGTACAGTCTCTTGTAGGCTTATCTACAAAGTGCTTATCAGCATCTTGTGTCAAGAAGCCTTCCTGAACACACCTAACAAAGTCCACCCATCTAAAACCCTTGCTCTAGGGAGATGCTAATCAACCTTTGGGAAATTAAAATCCCCCACCACGACAACCCTGTTATAATTACACCTTTCCAGAATCTGTCTCCCTAACTGCTCCTCAATGTCCCTGTTACTATTGGGTGGTCTATAAAAAACACCTAGTAGAATTATTGACCCCTTCTTGTTCCTAACTTCCACCCACAGAGACTCTGTAAACAATCCCTCTATGACTTCCTTCTTTTCTGCACCCATGTCACTATCTCTGATCAGCTGTGCCACACACCCTTCTTCAATGGCTACGTGATATTATGTCTTATTTAAGTTTAGAGAAGATCCGCTGCTCAGTCTTAAATTCCAAACAATCTTTTTATGATATCTGGGGACCTTTCCTAAATTACTTTTCCAATTTATAAAGCTTAACAGTGCATAGACTTTTATGTATATTTCTATCTTCTCTTCTTAAGCGAATATGTTTTTTTTCTCTAATTATCCATTATCATCCATCAGCTTTTTTCTTTGGTAGTTGGTAGGGGGTTGACTTTTTTTTATATAAAAAATTTCTTTTATGATGTATGACCTATCTTTAAATTTTTGATTACAGAGTGGTATACCTTTATGTGATATGCTATAACATTTTGATCAATTTTATTACAATATATGAATGTAGACATTCATTTATGTTGAGATGTATCTATGTGTTGCATTCTGTAAATCTTGTTTTTTCTTCTGAATAAAAATACTGAAAAAGAAAAGCTGTGCCACGCACCCACCTCTTTTGCCTCCCTCCCTGTCCTTTCTGAAACATCTAAAGCCCGGCGCTCTGAGTAACCATTCCCACCCTTGAACCATCCAAGTCTCTGTAATGGCCACAAAATCACAGCTCCAAATACTGATCCACACTCTCTCATCCACTTTGTTCATAATACTCCTTGCATTAAAATAGACACATCTCAAACACTGCCTACAAGCTTTTTCTGTTTGTGAGCCAAACATTCCTTCCTCCATCCCTCCAGTTTGGTTCCCACCCGCCAGCAATTCTAGTTTAAACTCTCCCCAGTAGCCTTAGCTAACTTCCCTGCCAGGACATTGGTTCCCCTCAGATTCAACTGCAATGCATCCTTTCTGTATAGGTTACACCTGCCCCAAAAGAGGACCAAATATCCAGAAACCTGAATCCCTGCCCCTGCTCAAATCCCTCAGTCATGCAATTATCTTTCACTTCATTCTATTCCTATACTCACTGTCACGTGGCACAGGCAGTAATTGTGAGATTACTTTCTGAGGTCCTGCTTCTCAACTTCCTTCCTAACTCCCTCCTAGTCTGTTTTCGGGACCTCCCCCCATTTTCTGCCTATATTGTTAGTATATGTACCATGACATCTGGCTGTTCTCCTTCTCATTTCAGGATATCGTGGACATGATCAGATACATCCCGGATCCTGGCACTTGGGAGGCAAACTATCATCCGTGTTTCTTTCCTGTATCCACAGAATCACCTGTCTGATCCCCTAACTATGAAGTTCCCTATCACTGCTGCCATCCTCTTCCTTTCTCTACCCTTCTGAGCCACAGGGCCAGACTCTGTTTATTTTGTTGTTTTTCAAATTTTTCCCAATCTTCTAGCTTCCCTCTACTCTTGGTGACTTTATATACATGAGCTGTTAGTTGATGCCTTCTTTTGTTTCCTTATTTATCCAAGGCTTGCTCTCCCACCCTGCTGTTCTTGCTTTTAACTGGAATGTACTTCTGTTGAGCACTGTGAAAAACCTCTTTGAAAGTCTTCCACTGTTCCTCAATTGTCACACCAAATAGCCTGTGTTCCCAGTCTACACTAGCCAATTCGTCCCTCATCCCATGGTAGTCTCCGTTGTTTAGGCGTAATGCACTGGTTTTAGATTGAACGATTGCACCCTCCATTTGGGAAATTCAATCATACTGTGATCACTCTTTCCAAGAGGATCCCTAACTACAAGATGACTAAATAATTTTACCTGTCTCATTGCACAGGACCAGATCTAAAACAGCACGTTCCCTTGTAGGTTCAGTAACATGCTGTTCAGGAAAGTCATCACGGATGCATTCTATGAAGTCCTCCTCAAGACTGCCTCGACCAACTTGATTCAACCAATCTATGTGCAAGTTAAGTCCCCCATGATAACTGCTGTTCCATTCTTACGTGCCTCAGGTATTTCTGTTTATTGCCTGTGCCACTATAACGTTATTATTCGGTGACAGATAGACAACTCCCACCAGTGATTTTTTTCTTTTTATTATTCCTAATGTCTATCCAGATGGATTCAACATTCTGCTCCTTAGATTTTGCATTGTCTCTCACTATCACCCTGATCTCAAGTTTAATTAAAAACGCTACCTCACCTCCCCTACCTTCCCGCCTATCCTTCTGTATTACCTGATGTCCTTGGATATTTAGTTCCCAATCTTCTCCAGCCTGCAACCACATCTCTGTAATGGCCACTAAATCATACCTCGTTGCACTGATTTGAGCCTCAAGTTCACTGACCTCGTTGGTTTAGAATACTCATTGGTAGGTTGTATCTGGAATTTCCAGTTGGCGGACGATTTCCCATCCACGCCGCTCTGACATCATGTTCGTGGTTAGTTACAGCAGTGGTTTGCCTTTGCTTTCTGCCGGGTGAATTTTTTTTTAAAGACATTGCCAGTTCTTAATGCAGCACTGATGGAGAGCATGCAAGGGAGCCGGCCGGATTTGAACTCAGGACCTCTCACCCCGAAGTCCAGCACTGATGCCACTGAGCCTCCAGTGGGCACCACCGATTTTGGATACTACGGGCATTCAATTAAAGTGCCCTTACACTCATTACGCTTTTAAAAGTTTCTTTTAAAAGAAGCTGTTTGATCTGTTGAATACTTCTGTAGCAATTATTTTTAATTTCAGATTTCTAGCATTTGGAGATAATTTTTTTTGCTTGTTATTTATGCTTTTTTCACCGACTACTTAGTGGCTAACTTTAATTTGTCATGTTTCTGAATTTCTAAGTAATCTTTCGCGCACACTCCAATAATACAGTCTGTGAGTAAACATTTTTCCAGCAGGCAACGTAATCATTCCTTGTTATGCGTAGTTCCTAACAAAATGCATTACGTTTTGGTCTTAAAGTAATGTACACAATAGACAGCATTCATAATGAAATATTTTTTCAATAACCCTTCTCAGGATATAGTTCGTCATGGAGGAACTTTGCCCTCAAGAATATTGTGTCATGCTTCCAAGAGTGAACAGACAGAAAAGGAACTTCAGTAAAACCATTCATGTTTACAGAAATATCACTAAATTAAACCTAACAGGAAAATCTGAGGAATGGCAGCACATTGGTTAGCACAACTCTTTATAGCACAGGTGACCCAGTGACCGCCAGTGTTTCCTCTGGGTGCTCTGGTTTACTTCCATAGTCCAGGGAACTACCTCTTGGTAGGTTAATTGGTCATTGTAAATTGCCCTGGGATTAGGCTAGAATTAAATCGGGGAATTGCTGGGTGGCACAGCTTGAAGAACTGGAAGTGTCTATTCTGCACTATATCTCAAAACATAAATAAATAAACTTATTTCACATAAGGGCAGCACTGTAGTGTAGTGCTTAGTGCAATACTTTACAGCTCCAGCAAAAGGAATTCAGTTCCCGCCTCAGCCTGTAAGGGGTTCATACGTTCTCCCCATGATACTTTCATATTACCTGATATCCTTGGATATTTAGTTCCCAATCCTCTCTACCCTGCAACCAAAGCTTTTCCTTTGGGTGCTCCATTTTCCTGCCACATTCTAAAGACATATAGTGCTATTCAAAAGCCTTAGGTATCCTAGATTGTTTGTGTAAGTTTTGCTTTAGATGATTATTTTTTTCTCTTCTGCTTTAGTGTGTTTGTAGAAAAGAGCATTTTTTTTATTTTCAAACATTCATTTTCCCCAAAAATTAAATGTCACAGAGAACGTTCAGTATTTCATTAAAGAAAGTAGCATATTATGTAACAGACCACTTTTCAAATATAAACTTGATTACTTTGTAGGTATATAGCCCAGAGCATGATTAAACAAAGATAACGAACAGGTTGTTAATGATCAATGATATAATGAGTTGAATGAACTAAACTGCTTAGCTGAAACAGAAACGGGTGTAGAAGGAATCAAACTGGGCGAAGGACACTAAACTTAAAAGGCGCAGATGTGGTAGATGTGAAAGCTTAACGGTCAAATCATCAGTTTTTACACCATAGCAAGAGTGAGCATAGCAACAAGACACAAGATGATCATCCTGCATCAGCAAGCTCTCTCCCAAGCAGAAATTTCTTGGCAGACAAGAGATTCAAGATTTGCTGTCTGAGTTCTTCTGATTAAATCCAAAAGAACAGGCAAGGTTGAGAACCAGAAATGTAGTGGTCAGCCATAGAAGCCAAGTGCAGAAGATGAAAAATATATCAAACTGACGTCCCTTCTAAAATCGAAAGAAATCCAGCACTGCTATCAGCTCTAAACTCAGCGAAACTACTGGAACCCAAGTACACCCCTCCACAGTCTGGAGAAGTCTTGTCAGAAGAGGTCTTCATGGAAGAATTGCTACCAAAACGCCATTCCTCCAAAGTGGAAACAAAGCCAAGAACTTGCCTAAACACAAGGACTGGGGTGCTGAACAATGGCAGCAAGTGCTCGGACTGACAAGTCAAAAATTGAAATTTTTTAGTTCAAAGTTTCGAAGTATACTTACTGTCAAAGTATGTATGCTGTATACATATGCTGTATGCTGTCTTGGCATGGTGGCCTAGAGTTAAGTACAATACTTTACTGCACCAGTGACCCAGAATACATTTCTGCCATTGTGTTTAAGGAGTTTGCATCTTCTCCCTGTGACAGCATGAAGTTCCTCTGGGTATTCTTGTTTCCTTCCACAGTCCAAAGATGTATGGGTTAGTTGGTTAATTGGTCAAGTATGTGTAATAGGGCTGTGTGGGCTCATTAAGTCAGAAGGAATTGTTACTCTCAACTTCAAAGCATTAAAGTAAGTCAAAGGAAGACACGGAAGTTGAACTTTGTGTTTACTTCAAGGGAGGAGCGCACGTATCATGTAATAACATGATGATGTATGCAATTCACGTAGTTTATATATAACTCATAATTAATTATTTAAACAAACAAGAATGTCCAGTCAACATATATAAGATTACTCAAATGTGACTGAAATATTAAATACAGAACATGTACAAATTGGAAACAGGCTCTTCTACCCAACTAGTTCATTACCCACCAATATTCTCATCTAATCTATTCCTATTTCTCCATTGAAACTTTCCTATCCAGATCAACATGATAGCGTAGGAAAAAACACTATTACTTTACAATGCCATTGATCACAGAACAGACTTTGATACCTGTCACCGTCTGTAAGGTGTTTGTATGATCTCTCTATTACCACGTGGTGGTAGTGGATAGTGAAAACCAGGAGGTCCGGTTTTCTTCGATTTTCGAAAGACACGAGGTTAGAGTCAGTAAGTTGTGAGCCTGCTGTATTGGTCCCAGTAATATGACAATATTTCATTTTTCATTTGACTTGATGCAATATGATGCATTTCCCTGTATGTTTTCATGCCTCGATGTATATGTGGCAAAAAAAGCTTACATTAATTAACCAATATATAGCCAAGATAACTCAAATGTTACTTAAATATTAAATACATAACAGTTCCATGATCTATCTTTAAATATATGAAATAAATTAATTGTTGCACTCTAAACCGGATTATTAATCCAGGATATGCCATCAAGGATAATCAATCACATAACCACTTCACAGAAAGCTTGAGACACCCAAATTTGCAACTAGTCTCAGCAAGAGTGCTTTTTTCCCCACATAAAACAGAAAAGTTAAACTAAGTGTAGAATTGTTTCACGATCAGTTTTGAAGTATGAGCCTTCAGCGGTTTACTGCTCAGGATTATGGCCCCGTTGAAACCATTGAGTGAGTAATGTAATTCATAGTTAGAGGTAATTGACTGTCATTCATCTCTGGTCTAGGCTCTTAGTTTAAATTACTTCACAATTCTAAAAATGAAGGC
This sequence comes from Hemitrygon akajei, assembly GCF_048418815.1. NCBI lineage: Eukaryota > Metazoa > Chordata > Chondrichthyes > Myliobatiformes > Dasyatidae > Hemitrygon > Hemitrygon akajei. The sequence goes on along the minus strand of NC_133138.1, from coordinate 33,151,787 downwards.
AGTGACATTTCAAAATATATTGTTGGCAGGGTATGCTTAACCTAAATTCTTTTCAAATGTATACTTCAGGTTCTGAAGACAACCAGGTAGCAGATACGTGTAAAGCAAGAACAAAACCCTTATAAATTCTCAGTACAAACAGGCTGAATTTTTTACATTGAGGCTATATACTGCCAAGCGTTCACCTGGGACAAGAATACACTTATTGATAGGAAGAATTAAAAGTGATTTTTTTTCTGTAGAATCTTATGATACAAGTATCCAGTGTATGTTATCATTAAAAGGCATGATAAATAACATTACCTAATGCAAAGAATTCCACGTAAGTGTGAAAACAAGCCAACCAGAACCACTTCCCCTGGAGCACCACTGAATGCCAACTGTAACCATGGTAACTTCAAGATAATAACAGGTTCAAATGGTTTTAAAACACCATTACCGCACATAAAGCACAGTTGGGTTGTGAAGAACTCTGAGTATTACGAGTTTGGACTGAAAATTTCCATTTAGAAGATGTGCATCATAACATGTGCTTTCATATTAGCTGACACATTGTGGAAGATACTGGTCGAGAGTGTTTTCTATGATTTAAATGGTAAAACTGCTCCTTTTCCTTCTGACCTGTTTTCACTCCCCATAATTAATAGTGGCAGATGATAAATAAAATCACTAAAGAACCACTAATATCACAGACATCAGAGAAAGAAAATGTATACTGACAGATCCAGCGACAGGGAGAGGATGAGATTCTAGTGTAAATCTTATATGATTTGTTTGCTTTCACAAACCATTCTGTCTGGGATTTTTTTTTTGTTATTTACTGAGATACAGCACAGAATAGGCTCTTCCAGCCCTTTGAGCTGCACCGCCCATCTATCCCTGATTTAATCCTAGACTAATCACTGAACAATTTACAATGTTCATTTAACATAACAACCAATAGGTCTTTTAGACTGCGGGAGGAAACCGGAGCCTCTGGAACAAACCCACACGGCCACAGGGAGAACGTAGAAGGTCCTTCCAGGCAGCAGTGGGAGTTGAACCAGGGTCACTGGTACTTTAAACCATTGTGCTAACCACTACACTCTGCACTGCCCTTCTGAGGGGTGTGTGGGCCATGTATCACTCATTCCTCCAACTCAGGATTCTTACACATGCCCAAAATGTCCTACAAATTGCTTCACTAAGAATGGCTGTACCCTCAACTATTCATATTTCTAAGCTAGTGATCCTATTATTAAAACCGTGGCCTCTCACCATCCATCTTTTTCAATACGCTCCTGGAAAACTCCCTCTTAAAGCAGATGCCAAATAAAACTCCATTTCCAGCTTGCTGTTAAAATTGGTAAACAGCAGAGATTCTATAGATACCAGAAATCCAGAGTAACACACGCTAAATGCTGGAGGAACTGAGCAGGCGGGATCTATGCAGAGGAATAAAAAGTTCTTTATTTTGGGCCAAGTCTCTTCATCAAGACTGGAAAGAAAGGGAGATGAAACCAAAAAACGGAGGTGGGGGAGGGGAAGAGTACAAGCTAGAGGTGATAGGCGAAGCTTGGTGAGGGGGAAGGGAGGTGGGTATGGAGGGGAGATGAAGTGAGGAACTGGGAAGCATTAGGTGGAAAAGGAAAAAAAGACTGAAGAAGAAGGAATCTGATTGGAGAGGAGAGTAGACCATGGGAGAAAAGGAAAGAGGAGGGTCACTAGTGGAAGCTATAAAAAGGGGAGGAGAAGAGAAGGGGTAACAGAGGAGCCAGAATGGAGCATAGAAAATGAGAGAATGGAAAAGGGTTTGAAATTACCAGAAATTGGAGGAATCAATGTTTGTGGTCTCTAGTTTATTGTGTGAAAATAGAGATCAAAGATCACTCTAAATGTTTTTAAAAAATAGCTTTACCAAATCATCAAATCATGCAGAGAAATCTGTTGCTTGCATCAATGACCAACACAGTCAGAAATATGCTGGGGTTAGCCCACAAGGGTCACTGTGCTTCTGGCACCAACACAGCATGCGCTTTTGCTCTAATGCGTAAGTCTTTGGAATATGGGAGGAAACCGAGCATGCAGGGGAAACCCATGCAGCCACAGGGAGGATGTACAAACCCCTGAAAGGCATTGGTATGAATTGAACTCCAGTCTTACAGTTGGCATTGCAGAGGATTATGCTAACTGCTACATTGCCATGTCACCCAAAATTATGCAGTACCTTATTAAGCAAACCCTATCAGTGCAAGGTTTTGTTGTATAAATAAGAAGGCACAAGCAAATATTCCATATCATTTATAGAGTCATAGTCATAGAGAAATAGAACACAGAAACAGGCACTCAGCCTATCTAACCCGTGTCAAACCATTTAAACTGCCAACTCGCATTAACCTGCATATGGACCATAGCCATCCATACCCCTACCATCCATGTGCCTATCCAAAAGTTGAAATTGAGCTCCCATGCACCACTTGCATCAGGAGCTCATTCCACACTCTCACAACCTGTGTGAAGAAGTTTCCGCTCATGTTTCCCTTAAAGTTTCCCTTAAACTTTTCACCTTTCACACTAACGCATAACCTCTGGTTGTAGTCCCTCCCAACCTCAAAGGAAAACGTCTGGTTGCATTAACCCCATCCATACCTTCATAATTTTGTATTCCTCTATCAAATCTCCCCTCAATCTTCTATGCTCCAAGGAATAAAGTCCTAAACTATTCAATCTTTCCTTATAACTCAGGTCCTCAAGTCCCAGCAACATCCTTGTAAATTTTCTCTGTATTCTTACAACTTATTTAACATCTTTCCCTTTGGTATGTGACCAAACCCGCACATAATGCTCCAAATGAGGCCTCACAATGTCTTCTACAACTTCTACAGAGCATCCCATCTCCGGTACTCAATACTTTTGAGTTATGAAGGCCAAGGTACCAAAAGCTTTCTTCATGACCCTACCTAGCTGTGACACCACTTTCTATTAATTATGGACCTGTATTCCAAAATCCCTTTGTCCTACTGCACTCCTCAATTCCCTAACACTCATTGTGTAAGACCAACCCTGATTGGTCTGGCCGAAGTTCAACACCTCATACTTGTCTACGTTCAATTCCATTTGCCATTTTTCAGCTCATTTTTCCAGCTGTTCCAAACTGGTCACAAGCCATGCCCTCCAATCTACCCCCAATCCTGATGTCATCTGCAAATCTGCTGATGCCATTAATCACATTATCATCCAGATCATTAATGACAAACAACAAAGGACACCACACTGATTCCTGCTCCACTCCACTAGTCACAGGCATCCAGACAGAGAGGCAACCATCTACTACACTCTCTGGCATCTCCCCCAAAGCCAATATCTAATCCAATTTGCTACCTCATCTTGAATGTTGAATGACCTCCCTTGTGGGATCTTCTCGAATGCATTGCTGAAGTCCATGTAGACAGCATCCACCTCACCTGTCACTAAAGATGATTTAAATATTTCTGCTAGGGCCTCTGCAATTCTGCACTTGCCTCCTATTCTATATCGCTACTCCTTGCCTAACTGGCTAAGCATTTCAAGCACTTTCTATTTGAGATTCGGATTCCCAGTGTCTGCAGTATTTTATTTCTATTACTCTGTGATGGGGTAACATTTTAAGGCGACATCCAGCTCTTTACTGTCACACAGACCAGAGGCTTGTCAGATGGAGTCAAGTTTACCTTAGAATTGGATTTCATTTATTTTTTGCTGCTTTGACACACACTTAGAAAAATATTGTGGAATTGCCAATTCTCGTGTACACTGCTGTAAGTTTGGTGTGCATCCAGAAACTGGCACTAAAACTTGATACGCATCATTCCCAAAAGTATATCTTTCATGTTTTCACATCTTCCCACTCTTTGTTCGGCGGCATCTCAAGAGCAGCATCAGTGCTTAAAGATACAAATTTCACTTTGGCTGCAGTGGAGGAGAGGGGTTGGGCAGGGAAGAAGGAGTCTGCTCCTGCATTCACTCAGAATCAAGATCAAGATTAGATTTATTTGTCACATATACATCCATCAACACATATGGTGAAATGCATCAATTGCATCGAATCAAATCAGCGAGGATTGTGTTGGGGACTTCCAGCAAGTGTCACCATGCTTCCAGCACCAACTTAGAATAACTTCAACTTACTAGTCCTCACCCTAATCTAACATAAAATTCCTTACAGAATGTGTCGGGAATCAAACCCCGATCGGTGATCACTGATGATGCAGAGCAATTTTGCTAACTGCTAACTACTTAGTTACTATGCAATGTGTAAATAAGATCAATGCTTGGAAGACCTTTGTGCTGAATGACCCACCACTAGAAGGGTTTGTGAGAAGGAGAGTGCTCGGTAAACACACACCTTATACACACCCACACACAAACATTGCCTTGCCATTCTGCTGTTTTTGGTGTGTGTGTGTGTTTTCAATGTCATTTCAATGTCTTCCCCGGCATATTCTAATAATGGATCCTAAAGTGTTGGTTTTATGGTTATACATGGTAGAATATTCCATTTCTTTAGTAATGGGGGTGTGTAAATGTGTATATATTGTTTGTATTCTGTATTTATTCTAGATTAATACTCAGAATATCCATTGTGTCAACTAACCCACCATTAGAAGGGTCTGTCAAGCAATCATTGCAGGACACTGCTCCAGGAGAGACAATCTTTGTTTAATGGAGCAAAGAAATTTCAGGTTCTAACACAATCCATCAGCGTGAACTGCAAATACGAGGAAATCTGCAGATGCTGGAAATTCAAACAACAAAACACACAAAATGCTGGTGGAACGCAGCAGGCCAGGCAGCATCTATAAGGAGAAGCACTGTCAACGTTTCGGGCCGAGACCCTTCATCAGGACTAATTGAAAGGAAAGATAGTAAGAGATTTGAAAGTAGTGAGGGGAGGGGGAAATGCGAAATGATAGGAGAAGACCGGAGGGGGTGGGATGAAGCTAAGAGCTGGAAAGGTGATTGGCGAAAGTGATACCGAGCTGGAGAAGGGAAAGGATCATGGGACGGGAGGCCTCGGGAGAAAGAAAAGGGGAGTGGGGAAAGCACCAGAGGGAGATGGAGAACAGGCAAACAACTAAATATGTCGGGGATGGGGTAAGAAGGGGAGGAGGGGCATTAACAGAAGTTAGAGAAGTCAATGTTCATGCCATCAGGTTGGAGGCAACCCAGCCGGTATAGATAGATAGATAGATAGATAGATAGATAGATAGATACTTTATTCATCCCCATGGGGAAATTCCAACTTTTTTCCAATGTCCCATACACTTGTTGTAGCAAAACTAATTACATACAATACTTAACTCAGTAAAAAAATATGATATGCATCTAAATCACTATCTCAAAAGCATTAATAATAGCTTTTAAAAAGTTCTTAAGTCCTGGTGGTAGAATTGTAAAGCCTAATGGCATTGGGGAGTATTGACCTCTTCATCCTGTCTGAGGAGCATTGCATCGATAGTAACCTGTCGCTGAAACTGCTTCTCTGTCTCTGGATGGTGCTATGTAGAGGATGTTCAGAGTTATCCATAATTGACCGTAGCCTACTCAGCGCCGTTCGCTCAGCTACCGATGTTAAACTCTCCAGTACTTTGCCCACGACAGAGCCCGCCTTCCTTACCAGCTTATTAAGACGTGAGGCATCCCTCTTCTTAATGCTTCCTCCCCAACACGCCACCACAAAGAAGAGGGCGCTCTCCACAACTGACCTATAGAACATCTATATAAGGCGTTGTTCCTCCAACCTGAGTTTGGATTCATTTTGGCAATAGAGGAGGCCATGGATAGACATATCAGAATGGGATTGGGATGTGGAATTAAAATGTGTGGCCACTGGGAGATCCTGCTTTCTCTGGCGGACCGTACGTAGGTGTTCAGCAAAACGGTCTCCCAGTCTGCGTCGGGTCTCACCAATATATAAAAGGCCACACCGGGAGCACCGGACGCAGTATACCACACAAGCCGACTCACAGGTGAAGTGTCGCCTCACCTGGAAGGACTGTCTGGGGCTCTGAATGGTGCCCCACCTTTCTTTCTCCTGCGGCCTCCCATCCCATGATCCTTTCCCTTCTCCAGCTCTGTATCACTTTCGTCAATCACCTTTCCAGCTCTCAGCTTCATCCCACCCCCTCCGGTCTTCTCCTATCATTTTGTATTTCCCCCTCCCCCCACTACTTTCAAATCTCTTACTATCTTTCCTTTCAGTTAATCCTGATGAAGGGTCTCGGCCCAAAACGTCAACAGTGTTTCTCCTTATAGATGCTGCCTGGCCTGCTGTGTTCCACCAGCATTTTGTGTGTGTTGTAGTGTGATCTGCACACCACTTCTGTTTGAGTGGTCACTGAGTGAGGCTATGATTTTGACTCTGTGTTCTATATGACTTTGGGAGCAAACCCTGAGGAAAAATCCAGAGCTGGAGTTGCTAAGGGAATCAAACAGTGAGTTCAACACTGACTGGAAACTCCTGCAATGTCACCAGTACCAATCTGTATCAGACTCTCCCATTCCTTTGAATTCATCAGCTGTGTGGAGAGGGGGAGCCTGCTATATTGGCAACAGCCAGTTTTTCTCTTATTTATTGAGATACAGTGTAGAATAGGTTCTTTCGACTCTTCAAGCCGTGCCTCCCAGCAATCCTTCAACTTAATCCTAATCACAGGACAATTTACAATGACCAACTAAACTGCCAACGGTTATATTTTTGGACTGTGGGAGGATGCCAGAGTACCCCGAGGAAACCCATACAATCAGGGGAGAGGCCACTGGGAGAGGCAAAAAGATAGAATGTCTGGGGCAGGTGGGGTCTTTGACTGTGTGAACTGCTTTACTGAGGCATTGAGAAACACAAACAGCATGTACTACCAGGCTCAGGGACAGCTTCTACCCCACTGTCATCAGACTCTTGAATTGATCTCTTGTACAATGAGATGGAATCTTGGCCTTACAATCTACCTTGTAATAATCTTAAACTGCATTATAACTCAAGGTGGAGCAGATTCGATGGGCTGAATAGCCTAATTCTCCTCCTATGTCTTATGGTCTTCACATTGCACTTTTTTTAAGTAACTTTTACACTTTATTGTGCATTGTTATTATTTTCCTTATTTTAGCTCAATACACTGTGTAATGAGTTGATCTGTATGAACAGTATGCAAGACAGGTTCTTCACTGTATTTTGGTACATGTGACAATAATAAATCAGTACAATACCAGTATTTGCCTCCATCACCCACTTAGCAGCCCTTTCCAGGCATCCAACATTCATATAACCATATAACAATTACAGCACGGAAACAGGCCATCTTGGCCCTTCTAGTCCGTGCCGATTCTTACACTCACCTAGTCCCACTGGCCCACACTCAGCCCATAACCCTCCATTCCTTTCCTATCCATATAGCTATCCAATTTTCCTTTAAATGACAATACCGAACCTGCCTCTACCACTTCTACTGGAAGCTCATTCCACACAGCTACCACTCTCTGAGTAAAGAAATCCCCCCTCATGTTACCCTTAAACTTTTGCCCACTAACTCTCAACTCATGTCCTCTTGTTTGAATCTCCCCTACTCTCAATGGAAAAGGCCTATCCATGTCAACTCGATCTATCCCTCTCATTATTTTAAATAACTCTATCAAGTCCCCCCTCAACCTTCTACACTCCAAAGAATAAAGACCTAACTTGTTCAACCTTTCCCTGTAACTTAGGTGCTGAAACCCAGTTAACATTCTAGTAAATCTTCTCTGTACTCTCCTTATTTTGTTAATATCTTTCCTATAATTCGGTGACCAGAACTGTACACAATACTCCAAATTCGGCCTTACCAATGCCTTGTACAATTTTAACATTACATCCCAACTCCTATACTCAACGCTCTGATTTATAAAGGCCAACATACCAAAAGCTTTCTTCACCACCCTATCCACATGAGATTCCACCTTCAGGGAACTATGCACCATTATTCCTAGATCACTCTGTTCTACTGCATTCTTCAATGCCCTACCATTTACCATGTATGTCCCATTTGGATTATTCCTACCAAAATGTAGCATCTCACACTTATCAGCATTAAACTCCATCTGCCATCACTCAGCCCACTCTTCTAACTGGCCTAAATCTCTCTGCAAGCTTTGAAAACCTACTTCATTATCCACAACGCCACCTATCTTAGTATCATCTGCATATTTACTAATCCAATTTACCACCCCATCATCCAGATCATTAATGTATATGACAAACAACATTGGAACCAATACAGATCCCTGAGGCACACCACTAGTCACCGGCCTTCAACCTGACAAAACAATTATCCACCACTACTCTCTAGCATCTCCCATCCAGCCACTGTTGAATCCATTTTACTACTTCAATATTAATACCTAACGATTGAAACTTCCTAACTAACCTTCCGTGCAGAACCATGTCTTTACTGTCTGTGTAAAAATATTACCTTATATGTTATGATTGTAACTCCAAAGCATAAAACTAATTGCAAGGAAAAGATGTATATCTCCTTTAAACTCCCTTCTTCACCTTAAATGCATGTCTTGCACTGCTGCATGTGCTGGATTGTGATCATCTGTGGCAGTGTTAGTATGATGAGGACTGCTGCATGCTAGTTCTAACAGTATCCCATTAACCATCAATCTACAGGACATGTCACTGACTCACAGAGACTTGAGCTATATATTTTTTGCAATATTTTATGTTTATTTTTCTCAGTTGGTAAAATCTGAGGTACAGGCATTGCAAAGCACACTCATTTCTCAATTGCTGGAAACTTTCAGACTGTTCTAGTGTGCTTAGTATTGTGGCTTACTGGGGATTTACATAGATATTACTGTGTGGGCCTTATTGTTTAATGCTATTGTGTAGTGGCTTTGGGGTGATACAAGCTGTAGATATTGCTAACGTGACAATGTATAGCCTACTCACATACCACAGACTTTAACATTTCCTCTTTTAATTCAGCATATTTCTGGTGTTTTTCACTTACTGATTCTGTATATTATGGATGCTTGGAATGGTTATATCTATTAATTGCTGTGTAGATACATCTACTGATGCCTCTGGACACATCTTCAGTGATGTTCCTGGAATCATCAGGTATTTCGGGTCTTTCAACATCATACAACCTCGTCCAGGTGACCCAGCCAGGGCTGATCAGACCCCAGCTTGTGTCCAGATGGCTAACTACACATGACTCCATGGCTCCCTTCTTTTGAGCCACAGCCATCTTGAGGCCCTCTCTGCCGCATCAGTGGTACTGCAGTTGGCTCTCCTCTTCCTCTCTCCCTCGATGCCCAAATTGCTGAAGGCTCTGGCTAAGGAACGGGCTGCGAATCCCCTACATCCAACCTCCACTGGGAGACACCTCGCTCTCTATCCAGCCTGCTGACAGTTGCTCACCAGTCCTGTGTACTTGGAGTAGTTAAGTAGTTCTTGCTTGTTTATCCTGTATTATTACAACTGAACCATTATTAAGGATTTTCCTATTTGTAATAATGGATCAGTCATAATATAATCTGTGGGACTCTGACTCTAAAACTGGATGAAGCTTGTTCTTATATTAAGGTATGGTTTCTTTTATGAGTTTGTATTTTAAACAGGAATTCAGTGAATGATGTTTGACACTTGATTGTGCCTGTGTAAGTAATCACATTGAGTTAAACTGCTGTAGGATCCTGTAATATGTTGGATTGTTTTAGATTTCTCTTGGCATTTTCTGCATTTATCGTCTTGAATTTGTTGGTCTTCTATTATGTATTTTTGATCATTTTTTTGTGTTAACCACTTGGTCACAAGGAAACTTTCTGTTTCTAGCAACAGGTCCCCAATTCTGAGCTATTATTATTAGATTTTTTTGTTTTTTCAGCTCAAGCTGGTAAAACCTAAGGTACTGGCATAGCCAAGCACAATCATTTGTCAATTGCGAGGAACTTTCAGAATATTTTAGTGGCTTTCTGATTATGCTATTTTTTAACTATCACTCTATGTTGATCTGATATTCATTGTGCATTTACTTGTGTGGGGGAGATATTGTGTTATAAACTGTTGGAGAAGTTTGTCCCTCTATACTGCATGTCAGTCTCAAGTTCTGTTACTCTATAACATATACACATTATGTTTGCTTCTAATGACTATTTCATGCGTGTCTCTTCACTCTTAACAGCTTGAGTGATCTCAGTTGTAAGTGGACTGCTCCCCTGAGAAACACTTGCAGCAGTTGGAGCCTGTGGTGTTGATGGGCTACTTTGAATGCTGTCAGTACCTTTTATGGGTTTCCCGGTGCCTCTCTGCTTATTCAGCAGTCCAACACTGCTGAATAATACTGCTGCTACAACTACTAATCATCATCATTGTTATTATTATTTTGTGTATTTTGTATGTTTTACTGCTATCATAATTATATGTGCATTGTACTCTCTGTGACTTTTGGTACCTTGCTTTGCACCTTTTCCCTGCAGGAACACTGTTTTGTTTGGTTGCATTCATGTATAGGATTGAATGACAGTTAAAATTGAACTTGAACTTACAGTCCTCCAGAACTTAGCATTTGTTATCTGCTCTAGGTAACATTGGACTCCATGCCCACAACAGCTAATAACTGGAATAACACAGAATCTCAGCTGATGTCTGCCCAGTTTCCCTTCTCAATCAGAATCACAACAATTTGCCTTAGAAACCTTGAGTTTGAAGACTTCCCAGATTCCTCTAACCCCCAGAAACACCTAGAGTTATTTCAATATAATTATTTATTACTTACATTTGTTGAATACTGTCATTTTTTGGTCCATGTTGTGTCAACACATCTCAGCAAATTCATAATACCTGTAAATGTACATAGTGAATAAAGTTGGTCCATGATCCTTTAAAATATGATTCACTTTAAAGCACAGCCTTATGTGAGTAGATTTTGAGCTTTCTGACCTTCAGAAAGGCCTATATGGAGTGGATGTGGAGAGAATGTATCCAATAGTAGGAGAGTCTGGGACCAGAGGGCACAACCTCAGAAAAGAACAATGTCCCTATAGAAAGAGATGAGGAGAAATTTCTTTAGCCAGAGGTGACTAATCTGTGGAATTCATTGCCACAGATGGCTGTGAAGGCCAAGTCACTGGGTGTATTTAAAGTGGATGTTGATAGGTTCTTGATTTGTCAGGGCATTGATGGTTACGGGGAGAAGGCAGGAGATGGAAGATGAGAGGGATAATAAATCAGCCATGATGGAATGGCAAAGCAGACTTGATAAGCTGAAAGGTCTAATTCTGCTCCTATGACTTATGGTGTTATCATCTAGTTTCTAGAAACTATCAACTCACACAACACAAACCTGACACTGATCAGCACTAAATTCAACTCACCTTGTGAAGTGTCAGAATCAATGGGAATTCAGTGACTACATGAAAGCAAAGTAAAATTCACTGAAAGACTATGTGAGGGAGCATCACGCTGTATGACGCATTTCCAACTAAATGAAATCCAAGCAACACACACAAAATGCTGAAAAAACTCAGCAGGCCAGGCAGCATCTATGGAAAAGAGTAAACAGTCAATGTTTCGGGCCGAGATCCTTCATCAGGACTTCCTCCTCGGTCTCCTCCTCCTTCCCTTTCTCCTATGGTCTACTCTTCTCTCCTATCAGATTCCTTCTTCTCCGGCCCATGATCTTTCCCAGCCACCTTGTAACACCTATCATCTTCTAGCCAGCCTCTTTCTCCTTCCCCCACCTTGTTATTCTGGCACCTTCCCCATTCCTTCTCAGTGCTGGTGAAGGATCTTGGACTGAAACGTCAACTGTTCACTCTTTTCCGTAGATGCTGCCTGGCCTGCTGAGCTCCTAAGGCATTTTGTGTGTGCTAACTGAGTTCCAAGTTGAAAAAAGTATGTTTTAAAACCTTTACTAGAAACCAACAATAAAATCATTTGACTCTTCCGTAATTCATGTAAAACAAAAATGAGCGAGACAAGCCTAATTGGATTAAATTCAAACAAAGATAAGTGGTCAACAAAAATATGTGCTCCTTACTTACTCCTCTCTTCCACAAGCAAGAGAAAATCTGCAGATGCTGGAAATTCGAGCAACACACACAAAATGCTGGAGGAACTCAGCAGGCCAGGCAGCATTTAGGAAAGAGTCCAATCAACATTTCGGGACAAACGTCCTGCTGAAGGGTTTTAACCTGAAACGTTGACTGTAGTCTTTTCTTAGATACTGCCTGGCCTGCTGAGTTCCTCCAGCATTTTGTGTGTGTTACCCCCTCTCTATGCCGCGCGCCAGAGAACGAGTGACTATATTCATTTATTTCTACTGCCACCCAAATCCATGTGAGATACCCACATGACAAATTACCATAGCAACACACACAAAATGCTGGAAGAACTCATCAGGTCAGTCAGCGTCTATGGAAATGAATAAACAGTTGACATTTAGGGCTGAGCCTGAAGAGGGGAGATGTCAGAATAAATAGGTGGAGAGAGGGGAAGGAGGATAGCTAGAAGGTGAGAGATGAAGCCAGGTGGGTGGGAAAGGAAAAAGCTGGAAAAGAAAGAATCTGATAGGAGAGGAGAGTGGAGCATAGGAGAAAGGGGAGTTGGAGGAGACCCAGGGGGAAGTGATAGGATTGTGAGAAGAGATAAAATGTCAGTGTGAGGAATAGAGGAAGAGGAGAGGGAGGTGAAAATTACCAGAAGGAGAAAAAGCAAAATGCCGAAATTGCTTTTCATGTCCTCAGCTTGGAGGTCTTAACCCAGAATGAAGACTTACAACACAAATAAAATACAGACAGACAATAAATAGATACATGGCATCTACAGGGAACATAGAGAGGTGGGAGTGGAGGATGCTATCACGTATTTGCTGCACAAATCACTCTCTCACCTAGAGGGGGTCAGTTGTGCTGTGAGGATTACATTCCTTGACTTCTCTAGTGCCTTTAACACCATCCAGCCCAAGATCTTAAGGCACAAACTAACGGAGATGGGAGTAGACTCTCACATGGTGGATTGGATAGTGGACTACTTGACAGATAGACCTCAGTATGTGCGGTTGGGAGACTGTAGGTCTGACACGGTGGTCAGCAGCACAGGAGCGCCGCAGGGAACCGTACTCTCTCCGGTCCTGTTTACCCTGTACACATCAGACTTCCAATATAACTCGGAGTCCTGCCATGTGCAGAAGTTCGCTGATGACACGGCCATAGTGGGGTGTGTCAGGAATGGACAGGAGGAGGAGTATAGGAAACTGATACAGGACTTTGTGATATGGTGCAACTCAAACTACCTGCGTCTCAATATCACCAAGACCAAGGAGATGGTGGTGGCCTTTAGGAGATCTAGGCCTCATATGGAGCCAGTGATCATTAATGGAGAATGTGTGGAGCAGGTTAAGACCTACAAGTATCTGGGAGTACAGTTAGACGAGAAGCTAGACTGGACTGCCAACACAGATGCCTTGTGCAGGAAGGCACAGAGTCGACTGTACTTCCTAAGAAGGTTGGCGTCATTCAATGTCTGTAGTGAGATGCTGAAGATGTTCTATAGGTCAGTTGTGGAGAGCGCCCTCTTCTTTGTGGTGGCGTGTTGGGGAGGAAGCATTAAGAAGAGGGAGGCCTCACGTCTTAATAAGCTGGTAAGGAAGGCGGGCTCTGTCGTGGGCAAAGTACTGGAGAGTTTAACATTGGTAGCTGAGCGAAGGGCGCTGAGTAGGCTACGGTCAATTATGGATAACTCTGAACATCCTCTACATAGCACCATCCAGAGACAGAGAAGCAGTTTCAGCGACAGGTTACTATCGATACAATGCTCCTCAGACAGGATGAAGAGGTCAATACTCCCCAATGCCATTAGGCTTTACAATTCTACCGCCAGGACTTAAGAACTTTTTAAAAGCTATTATTAATGCTTTTTGAGATAGTGATTTAGATGCATATCATATTTTTTACTGAGTTAAGTATTGTATGTAATTAGTTTTGCTACAACAAGTGTATGGGACATTGGAAAAAAAGTTGAATTTCCCCATGGGGATGAATAAAGTATCTATCTATCTATCTATCTATCTATCTATCTAATCACACTGGTTCAAATTCTGAGATTCATTGCTGGCACCGCGGTGGAGACTAAGGCTATGCACATCTGCCTTCCTCCAGGTCATTCACTATCCTGACTTGGAAGTACTCAGTGGCCACTTTATTAGGTACACCTGTACACCTTCCCGTTGAAGCAAATATCTAATCAGCCAATCATGTGGTAGTAACTCAATGCGTAAAAACACACTGACATGGTCTGGAGATTCAGTTGTTGTTCAGTCCAAGCATCAGAATGAGGAAGAAATATGACCTGAGCGTCTTTGACCCTGAAATGTTTGTTGCTGCCAGACAGGATGGTTTGAGTATCTCAGAAACTGTTGATGCCCTGCAGTTTTCACATATGGTTGATTCCAGAGTTTACAGAGAATGATACAAAAATCAAAGGACACCCAGTGTGCAGTAGGCTCTCTTGGTGAAAATCCCTTATTAATGAGAGAATGGCTAGTCTGATTTAAGCTGACATGAAGGCAACAGTAACTTAAATAACCAGAAATTACAACAGTGGTGTACAGAGGCGCACTTCTGCATGTACATGTTGAACCTTGAAGTGGATGGGCTACAGCAGCAGAATGCAACGAACACACACTCAATGGGCACTTTATTAGGTCCTACCTGTACCCAATAAAGTGGCCAGTGAGTGTATAAATTGCCAACAATGCACACATACCAAGAATTATATTTTATAATAAGTAATTACTTCAAAACTGGCCTTGATATTGATTTAAGAACTTAGAATGTAAAGTATTTTATTCATCAGTATTAATCTTGCTTTATAAGAAAAATCAATGGATTATTTAAAGATTAATGTGTGATGATGTTGATCTGTAGAGGTTAAATTTATTGGAACCAAACAATTTATATCCCCAGGAAGGGCTGATGTACTGGCAAGGAACTGTGTGTACCCCCATATACCTTGAACTCCGTTTAACACCATCTCACACCATCCAGCCCGGCATTAATGTAAACAGAGCCATCTTTCATCACAGAACCTTGAAGCACTGGGGACTCAATAATGGATTCAACTTTTTCAGATAACCAGCCAATTCTGTTTGTGCCAGGATTGAAAAGTTCTGAGCTAAGGATGTCTACTTTCTCTCTCCTCAGATTCAATCGACCTCATTATGATTTTGCATTTCATTGCTTACCTGAAATGTCCACTTTCTGTAATGTTTACACTTTATTCTGCATTGTTATTGTTTTAGCTCATTCACTGTGTAATGTATAAACAGAATACAAGACAAGCTTTCTTTCTCTGTCATGGTGCATGTGACAAAGTAAACCAGTACCAATATCTGAACTCCTGGGTACTTTCGGCAGACTCCTTTTTAATTCCAGTTTTCCAGAAACGGCTGTGTCTTGTTTCTCAGTTTCTACAACTTTTCTCCCTTTGTTTCCCTCATTCATTTCCCTCTGGTAAAACCTCCTCATGACAGATGATCTTTTACTCATAGATGCCACTAAAAGTAATTGTGCCACCTGGATAACCTTGATCTCCGCAATGTTAAAGATTCAGGCATTCCCATTATTCCCCCATCCCTCTCTTTCTCTACAACTTCAACCTGATTTATTTTCACACTTATCCAGCTCAGATGAAAGGTTATTAATCCGATAATTTTTTTCTCTTTCACTCACGCACAATCTCTTTCTCAATCTCTATCAACTGCATTCTTCCTCTCATACTCTCTCTCGCTTTCTCTCTATGTTGCTGTCTCTCACACCCACTCACTGTCTCCTCCTCAATTGCAACGCACTCTCACTTTTTCTCTCACTCCTCCCTCACTCAGTTTCCCTTTCCTTCTCTTGCTCTTAACTTTTTTCACTTTTAATTTCTCTTGCTTGTTCATTTTCATTCTCTCTTTCTCTCAGTCTCTTTCTTTCTCTTATACTCATTCTCCATCTCCTGTATTCTCCTTTTCTCCCTCTCAGATTTTCATTTTCTCTTCTCTTCCTCACTCTCTCACTTACTTGCTTGCTTTATCCCTTTAATGCCCTCTCTCTCCCTTTGTCTCTTCCTCCTCCTTGATTGTCTCCCTCTCTCTTTCTCTCTCCCTCTCTCTCCTTTACTTTACCCCTCTCTCTCTGATACTTCTCTCTCCCTTTCTCTCCCTCTTCCTCTCTCCTTGACCTCTCTCCCTCTCTTTCTCACTCTCTCTCCATCTCTCTCTCTCTTTCTCTCCTTTCCAACTCTTTCTTTCTCTCTCCCTCTTTCCCTTACTCTTCTCTTTCTTTCTCCCCCTCTTTTCTCTTTCACCCTCTCTATCTCACTCCTCCTCCAACTCTCTCTCTCTCTCTTTCCCTCACTTTCTCTTTCTCACTCCCCCCATCTCTTCCTTGCTCTGTCACTCTCCCTCTCCCCTCTATCTCTCTCTCTCTCCCCCTTCTCTTTCTATAGATATACTGTATACCTCTGGCATTTTCTCTTCAGTCTCTTTCTATGCAGCAATTATTCTTTAACTCACAGCAGACAAATTACATTGAACAGTAGGTCACAAAAGCTCACTGACAGTGGTAGCGCCAAGCCCAGCACGATTAACACCGCTCAACCTGATTGCTGATGCAAAAATCTTTCCCCACAGCTGACTTTCAGGTTGCTAAGAGATGTCAATGGAGGGAAGATTCCAACCTGGAGCCAAGATTGTCAATGCAGAACTGCTCATCATTTGACACGGAGAGCTGCCTGAGACCAGAACTCCAAGCTCCATAAGAAACTCTTCAAGCTCCACGTTTCTTAATGGGCTGTAAATCATTCAGGTCAAGCAACTCCACAGCACCAATTACTGACAAGCACTCCCATTGAGAGAACTGTATGCCCAGCAGATTCACCTTTCAACAAGCAGTTATTTGGCAAGAGATCAAGAGACCCAGCAGAGTATTTGTGTGGCCCCAGTTTATGGCCGGGACTCTGCTAAAACAAAGGAAGTGATACACACAAAATGCTGGAGGATCTCAACAAGTCAGGTAGCATCTATGGAGGAGGATAAACAGTCAATGTTTCAGGCCGAGACTGTTCATCAGGACTGGAAAGGAAGGGGAAGAAGCCACAATAAGAAGGTGGGGGATAGCATGAAGATTGATTTCTCTGCATTCTCCCTTTTCTCTTTTGTATTTCCTCATTCTGGTGCCCCTCGTAACCCATCTCTTCCACTCACCTGCCCATCACCTCCCTTTGGTGAAACTTTGCCTTCCCTTATCCCATTGTCCACTCTCCTCTCCTCTCAGATTCCTTGTTCAGCCCTTTAGCTTTTCCACCCTTCACTTCCGAGCTCCTCTCTTCATCCTCCCTCCCCCACCTACCCACCTTCCCTCTCACCTGGTCTCACCTATCATATGCCAGCATGTACTCCTTCTCCCCTCCACACCTTCATACTGTGGTGTCTTCCGCCTTCCTTTCCAATCCTGATGAAGGGTTTTGGCATGAAACTCGACGGTTAATTCCCTTCCCTAGATGTGGCCTGACTTGCTGAGTTCCTCTAGCATTTTGTGTGCTTTGCTCTGGATTTCCAGCACCTGCAGAATCTTTAGTGCAAAGGATTTTTCAGGTGATATGGATATCACAGAGGAATAATGTCCTTAGATACTCAAAACAGCAGATTACAACAAGAGAGTCAATAAAACCATAAGACCTTAATATATAGGAGCAGAATTAGATGATCTGGCTTATTGAGTCTGCTCTGCCATTTCATCATGGCTGATTCTATTTTCCTCTCAGCTCCAGTCTCCTGTCTTCTCTCCATATACCTTCATCACCTGACCAATCAAGAATCTATTGTTCTCTGCCTTAAATATATGTAACCAAGTGACTGTTGAATCTTATTCGTTATCGTTAAAAGTGTACTTAGGCATCCATCTGGGTAATGCTAGAATAGTAGTCTGTGCCTTTAAGTGGAGACAGTGATGTCATTACGCACGCGCGGGATAGTGAGGAGATCATTTTGTTTTCTGCAGAGGAAGCTAGTGGGGCTTTGGGATTAAGTTTCTCCCAGAGATACTGGGCATGGTGAGGAAAGGTGAGTATTAATTGACGATATCCATGTGAAATTGTTTATGCTTGTTGGCGAATCAAGAATATCGGTAATTTGACATGTTTTACACATGCAAACATGAGGAAATCTGCAGATGCTGGAAATTCAAACAACACACACAAAATGCTGGTGGAACACAGCAGGCCAGGCAGCATCTATAAGGAGAAGCACTGTCGACGTTTCGGGCTGAGACCCTTCGTCAGGACTAACTGAAAGGAAAGATAGTAAGAGATTTGAAAGTAGTGGGGGGAGGGGGGAATGCGAAATGATAGGAGAAGACCGGAGGGGGTGGGGTGAAGCTGAGAGCTGGAAAGGTGATTGGTGAAAGTGATACAGAGCTGGAGAAGGGAAAGGACCATGGGATGGCAGGCCTCAGGAGAAAGAAAGGTGGCGGAGGGAAGCACCCGAGGGAGATGGAGAACAGGCAAACAACTAAATATGTCAGGGATGGGGTAAGAAGGGGAGGAGGGGCATTAACGGAAGTTAGAGAAGTCAATGTTCATGCCATCAGGTTGGAGGCTACCCAGCCGGTATATAAGGTGTTGTTCCTCCAACCTGAGTTTGGATTCATTTTGACAGTAGAGGAGGCCATGGATAGACATATCAGAATGGGAATGGGATGTTGAATTAAAATGTGTGGCCACTGGGAGATCTTGTTTTCTCTGGCGGACAGAGCGTAGGTGTTCAGTGAAATGGTCTCCCAGTCTGCGTCGGGTCTCACCAATATATAGAAGGCCACACTGGGAGCACCGGACGCAGTATACCACACCAGCCGACTCACAGGTGAAGTGTCGCCTCACCTGGAAGGACTGTCTGGGGCCCTGAATGGTGGTGAGGGAGGAAGTATAAGGGCAGGTGTAGCACTTGTTCCGCTTACAAGGATAAGTGCCAGGAGGGAGATTGGTGGGAAGGGATGGGGGGTGGGGGGAATGATAGATAGATAGATAGATACTTTATTCATCCCCATGGGGAAATTCAACATTTTTTCCAATGTCCCATACACTTGTTGTAGCAAAACTAATTACATACAATACTTAACTCAGTAAAAATATGATATGCATCTAAATCACTCTCTCAAAAAGCATTAATAATAGCTTTTAAAAAGTTCTTAAGTAGTTTACTTAAATACATTAAATACAATCAACCCCGGCACTTTAACATATCTTACTCCTGGCGGTTGAATTGTAAAGCCTAATGGCATTGGGGAGTATTGACCTCTTCATCCTGACTGAGGAGCATTGCATCAATAGCAACCTGTCGCTGAAACTGCTTCTCTGTCTCTGGATGGTGCTATGTAGAGGATGTTCAGGGTTTTCCATAATTGACCGTAGCCTACTCAGCGCCCTTCGCTCAGCTACCGATGTTATACTCTCCAGTACTTTGCCCACGACAGAGCCCGCCTTCCTTACCAGCTTATTAAGACGTGAGGCGTCCCTCTTCTTAATGCTGCCTCCCCAACACGCCACCACAAAGAAGAGGGCGCTCTCCACAACTGACCTATAGAACATCTTCAGCATCTCACTACAAACATTGAATGACGCCAACCTTCTAAGGAAGTACAGTCGACTCTGTGCCTTCCTGCACAAGGCATCTGTGTTGGCAGTCCAGTCTAGCTTCTCGTCTAACTGTACTCCCAGATACTTGTAGGTCTTAACCTGCTCCACACATTCTCCATTAATGAGTGGACAAGGGAGTCGCGTAGGGAGAGATCCCTGCAGAAAGCAGAAAGGAGGGGGAGGGAAAGATGTGCTTGGTAGTGGGATCCCTTTGGAAGTGGCGAAAGTTACGGAGAGTTATACGTTGGACCTAGAGGCTGGTGGGGTGGTAGGTGAGGACAAGGGGAACCCTATCCCGAGTGGGGTGGCGGGCGGATGGGGTGAGGGCAGATTTGCGGGAAATGGGAGAGATGCATTTGAGAGCAGAGTTGATCGTGGAAGAAGCGAAGCCCCTTTGTTAAAAAAAGGAAGACTCCTCCCTTGTCCTGGAATGAAAAGCCTCATCCTGAGAGCAGATGCGGTGGAGATGGTGGAATTGTGAGAAGGGGATAGCATTTTTGCAAGAGACAGGGTGGGAAGAGGAATAGTCCAGGTAGCTGTGAGAGTCTATAGGCTTATAGTAGATATCTGTAGATAAGCCGTCTCCAGAAATGGAGACAGAAAGATCAAGAAAGAGGAGGGTGGTGTCGGAAATGGACCAGGTGAAAACCTGTGCTCGGTCCGCCAGAGAAAGGAGGATCTCCCAGTGGCCACACATTTAATTCCACGTCCCATTCCCATTCTGATATGTCTATCCATGGCCTCCTCTACTGTCAAGATGAAGCCACACTCAGGTTGGTGGAACAACACCTTATATACCGGCTGGGTAGCCTCCAACCTGATGGCATGAACATTGACTTCTCTAACTTCCATTAATGCCCCTCCTCCCTTTCTTACCCCATCCCTGACAATATTTAGTTGTTTGTTTTTTTTCTCTCTCTCTGCCCATCACTCTGCCTGTTCTCCATCTCCCTCTGGTGCTCCCCCCCCCTTTTTTTCTCCCTCGGCCTCCCGTCCCATGATCCTTTCCCTTCTCCAGCTCTGTATCACTTTTGCCAATCACCTTTCCAGCTCTCAGCTTCATCCCACCCCCTCTGGTCTTCTCCTATCATTTCGCATTTCCCCCTCCCCCCACTACTTTCAAATCTCTTACTATCTTTCCTTTCAGTTAGTCCTGACGAAGGGTCTCGGCCCGAAACGTCGACAGTGCTTCTCCTTATAGATGCTGCCTGGTCTGCTGTGTTCCACCAGCATTTTGTGCGTGTTGTATGTTTTACACGTGGATGCTTTAGATTTTCACAAGTGAAGGCATCAGCGCTGGATTGCATGGCTTGTGAAAAGTTCCTTACCGGCCAAGTAGGTCAGTCTTCTTGTAATTTACCTACCAGGCAATATCTTGTAAAAGTTGTGCCAGAGTGTGCCTTTTGTCTAATTTTATTGTAACATGACTGATTGTGAATGTAACAGCGTAACATGAAAGTTTAGTCTCTGTTTGGAAGTTAAACATGTGTGTACTCAAAGATGTCTTAGATGAAATGTATTTGTTTACATTTTCACTGCTGTGTATAAGGTACAGGGTTGGGGGGATTCTAATGTTGTTGGTATTGTTTTCCTTCAGAATTGCCAATACCGTATTAGTACTGTATTAGTTTCGTATTAGTTTTGTGTGGTTTGCTTTATGTATTTTTATACTGCATATGCAATTCGTCAATACACAAGGGTGTGGATTGAAGTTTAAACTGAGATTGTAATGGCAGGAACTGGTTGTAAATTCATTCATTTTGTTTTAAGACCCTCTTCTGGCACTAAAATATCTAAAACAGATAAAGGAATTAAAACCCAAAAACGTATTTGTTGTCCTGAGTGTGTACTCTTCCCTAGGCTACAAAATATACATAAAGACTTGGCCTCCACACCTGCCTGTTGCAAAGATTTCCACAGATTCACCACCCCCTGGCTAAAGAAATTCCTCCTCATCTCCATTCTAAAAGAACACCCCTCTATTCTGAAGCTGTGCCCTTAGATTCTCCCATCATAGGAAACATCTTCTACGCATCCATTCTATCAAGTATCAGGGCCTTTCACCATTCGATAGGTTTCGATCAGGTCACCATCATTCTTCTGAATTCCAGTGAGTACAGTCCCAGAGCCATTAGACACTCTTCATATGACAAGGCATTCAATCCTGCAATCATTTTCATGAACCACCTTTGAACCCTCTCCAGTTTCTACATATCCTTTCTATGATAAGCGGCCCAAAGGGCTTCACCAGTGCTTTATAAGTTTTGACATTACATCCTTGCTTTTATATGATAATCCTCTTGAAATGAATGCTAACATTGCATTTGCCTTCCTCACTGTGGTGAACTACATATACCTGTCTGGACTGTTCCTGTGGCTCCTCCCACAGTCCCCTATATAAAGGCGATTGAGGCCTGGGTCCGGCCTCATTTCTCCAGGATGTAGTGTTGTTCATTCTTCCAGTCAATAAAAGCCGATATCTCGGTTCTTACGTCTCAGAGTGAGTTATTGATGGTGCATCACTCACCCAGACTCAATGTGCAATGTAACTTTTAGGAAATCCTGCAGAAGGATTCCTAGGTCCCTTTGTTGTCTCAGTTTTTGGTAATTTCTCTCCACTTAGAAAATAGTCAATCCTTTCATTTCTTCTATCAAAGTCCATAACCATACACTTCACGACAAACTGAATAAGTATTTTGCATCAGTCTTCACTATGGAAGACATTAGCAGTATGTTGGAAGTTCCAGGTGTCAGAGGGCATGAAGTGTGCGAATTTACCATAAATAGAGAGAAGGTTCGTAGGAAACTGAAACATCTGAAGTTACTTAAGTCATCTGGACTAGATGGTGTACACACCAGGGTTCTGAAAGTGGTGGTTGAAGAGATCGTGGAGGCAATTGCAGGATCCTACTAATGTTCTTTCAGATACATAAAGTCTAAAAGAGAGGCAAGAGTAGATTTTGGACTGCTGGAAACGTAGTACGCTTTAATGGGGTACAAAGAAATGTCAGATAAACTGACAAATGCATCTATTATCTCTTCAGCAACCTCTCTCAGGACTCTGGGGTGTAGTCCATCTGGCTCAGGTGATTGATCCAACTTAAGACCTTTGAGTTTGCAAGGTAAAAATATTTCCCCAGGTTTTTTTGTTGAAGTGAAATCAGAGAAAACTGTCAACAAATGTAAAAGGAAGTGAATGAATAAGTTTGTGTCGGATCCAGGGTAAAGTCACCACCTGTAGTTTCTGCATGCTTCCCATTTACTCGGTAGTGATGAGGCAGAAAAATATCTCCAAGTATTCACAAGCATGAGACAACTAGTGAGATTCAGATAATCAATAGACCTTCTGAAGTGTAGCACAGAAGCATCCCAACTTCTCGACCACCTCTGACCACCATGATAGAAGGCAAAATGTGTCTCTAACCTTAGTGCAGTCATTGACTAACATAGCATGGAAAGAGATGCTTTGGCCAACATGTCAATGCTGACCATGATGCCTACATAGGCTAGTCCCATTTACCTGTGTTTGACCCATGTCCCTCTAAACCTCTTCTATCCATGTAAATATCCAAATAGATAGATAGATAGATAGATAGATAGATAGATAGATACTTTATTCATCCCCATGGAGAAATTCAACTTTTTTTTTCCAATGTCCCATACACTTGTTGTAGCAAAACTAATTACATACAATACTTAACTCAGTAAAAAATATGATATACATCTAAATCACTATCTCAAAAAGCATTAATAATAGCTTTTAAAAAGTTCTTAAGTCCTGGCGGTAGAATTGTAAAGCCTAATGACATTGGGGAGTATTGACCTCTTCATCCTGTCTGAGGAGCATTGCATCGATAGTAACCTGTCGCTGAAACTGCTTCTCTGTCTCTGGATGGTGCTATGTAGAGGATGTTCAGAGTTATCCATAATTGACCGTAGCCTACTCAGCGCCCTTCGCTCAGCTACCGATGTTAAACTCTCCAGTACTTTGCCCATGACAGAGCCCGCCTTCCTTACCAGCTTATTAAAACGTGAGGCGTCCCTCTTCTTAATGCTGCCTCCCCAACACGCCACCACAAAGAAGAGGGCGCTCTCCACAACTGACCTATAGAACATCTTCAGCATCTCACTACAGACATTGAATGACGCCAACCTTCTAAGGAAGTACAGTTGACTCTGTGCCTTCCTGCACAAGGCATCTGTGTTGGCAGTCCAGTCTAGCTTCTCGTCTAACTGTACTCCCAGATACTTGTAGGTCTTAACCTGCTCCACACATTCTCCATTAATGATCACTGGCTCCATATGTTATTATGTAAATATGTAAAATGTTATTATTTTACCATTCTCAAACATTTTACATGGGAGCTCATTTCAAATATCATAGTTCAAAGTTCAAAGTAAATTTTGTTATCAAAGTACCTGTGTTACTGTCATAACTGTGAACAAAGTCATTAGATAGACACAGCTGGTAGATATAAAAGTCTTTATTTGAGCTGACAGCCGTTGGAGATACTCAACAGAAAGAGTGTGTGTGTGAGAGAGAGAGAGAGAGAGAGAGAGAGGGAGAGAGAGAGAGAGACTCCATGACCCAACTGTATATCACATTTTTATATGTTAAAGAGCAAAGTTGGCAGGACAATTTATTTGGTTACAATGCCCTCATAATGCTTCTTTTGAGTCATATGTAATTTTTCAGATGCCTGGATCTTCCCACCAGCACAACCAAAATGAATGTGTTCTCTGAGTTGTATTCATGCATATGCAGACATCTCAAATCAATTAGATGTTTCCTGGTCAGCAATTTAATCTAAAATGCAGCTTTAGGAAGACCACTAGTTCGAGCTGCATTTTTAATTCAATCTACAATCTATATACAAATCTGAAGACTAGGTTGCTGTTGAAGTTAATATTTGGCATATTGCATCTGCAAAATATACTCTTTAATAGTCACTATATACAACCCTGAGATTAATTTTCCTATGAGCATACTCAGGAATTCTATAGAATAGTAAGTTTATGAAGGTCAATGAAAGCTCAACCAGAGTGCAGAAGACAACAAACTGTGCAAATGCAAATATAAATAAATTGCAATAAATAACATGAGATAATAAGGTAAAGAGTCCTTACTGTAAGATAATTGTTTGTGGGAACAGCTCACTGGGTGGGTAAGAGAGTTCAGGTATCCCATTTTGTTCTAGAACCTAATGGTTGAAGGTAGTAACTGTTCTTGAACCTGATAGTGCAAGTCCTGAGGCTCTTGTACTTTCTATCTGATGGCATATGAGAAAAGAGTGTGGTCTGGGTGGTGGCAATCTCTGATGATATGAGCTACTCTCTGTGTAAAAAAAGTTGCCTTTTAAGTTCTTATTAAATCTTTCCATTTTCACTTTAAACCTGTGCCCTCTAGATTTTGATTTCCTTTCCATGAGACAAAGTCTTTATACATTTACCCTACCTGGATCCTTCGAGATCTTACACACCATTACAAAGTCACCTCTCAGTCTCCTATGATCCAATGAATGAGGTACTAACCTGCCCAATCTCCCTGTCATGGTGTGCACTGACAATGCCAGAAGCCAAGTACGGGCAAAAGACAGGCTTTAGTGTAGGGACATTAGTGAAAGCTTATTCATAATAATTCTAGGAGAACATCATTGGCTTAGCTAAGCAACATCGCGAGAAGTAACATTCAAAATCTAGGACCCAGCAATTAGCACTAATTGGGCATCCTCTCAAATAATACAAGTAACATGGAATCCCGAAGCCTATCAAAATAAACTTGAACAAGTTTAAACAGAAGGCACCTAGAGACCTCATTACAAAGAGTGAGTCTATTAAACTTGAATTAAATGACTAAACAATGAAAATTATTAAAGAATTTATATCAATGAAGTTAGTTGGCTCAGTGGATCTGAGAACAATCAGCCATTTCCATGGGAAATGCCCCTGATCCAAGAAAAATAGAGGGCTATGAGGAAGTCTAGTAATTTCTAAGGTAGGGACATGTTCTGCACAACTTTTTGGGCCAAAGGGCCTGTATTGTGCTGTAGGTTTTCTATTTTTCTATGTTTCTATGTAATTGCACCTGATCACATTTCATGCAAATGACACTTTTCACTTTATGTTTCAATGTACGTGTGACAAATAAAACTAATATTTTTCCTTCTTTTCCTTTGTCTTTCAATCCACAACTCAGCAATAAATTTCAAAAATGCTCCTTTTGTTTTTATTTCAGTATTAAAGTAGTGTAATGATTAAATTACTAAATTAGAAATCCACAATCAGGATCAACAAACCAGAGGAGAGTTTAAATCCTACCATGCAGCTGTGAAATATTAA
This sequence comes from Hemitrygon akajei, assembly GCF_048418815.1. Classification (NCBI taxonomy): domain Eukaryota; kingdom Metazoa; phylum Chordata; class Chondrichthyes; order Myliobatiformes; family Dasyatidae; genus Hemitrygon; species Hemitrygon akajei. Next base: position 33,125,770 of record NC_133138.1, on the reverse strand, counting down.
TTTCAGTTGATAGTATGAAATATTAAAAATAATTCTAGTCCAAATAATGATCCTTGTGATGCTAGAATATGATTAAAAGTATATCTAGCTCTTGAATGTTTTTCAGTGGAAGAACCTTTCTGATGTTGCGGTGTTCTTTTGCTGATGTTTCCTCCCATTCGAGGTGACATCCTCAGTGTGCATTTGTTGGTGTTTCGCTCTGGAAGTGTTCACATTTATATATCTTCCCCAGCCCCCCTCCCGGCCATTTTCTTGCCTCTGTCCTGATTGTCTGCCACTTCAGTTAACCTTTTAAATTCTATTGGCTTGTATTTCTTTGCCTTCTAGGTGTTCATAGATGGCATTTATATTGATATGTTTGTTTATGGGGTTTCAGAGGAGAACCATTCTCCTAAAAATTCTCGTACCTGCTTTGTGTTTCTCTGTGCCAGAACCTCTGTGGTGTTCCAGTTAATTTGGTTTCCATCTCAGTCTCCATGAACCAAGATCAGTGACAGTGGATCATATCGCTACCGTAGAGGAGTTGAGAGTTTACATCTTGTCTGGCTGATGTAGTTCTTGCTGCAGAAACTTCCCTCTTTACTCAGTGGTACCTGGAAGAGATTTCAGTGCCACAGTAATGACCTTGATTCCAAAATGACTGAGCCAACATAAAATTAAACTCAGTGCTCCGGATTCCTCCCACATCGCAAAACAAAGTTGATAGATTTATTAGGCACTGGACAAGACTGCACTTGGAGCGTTGAGTTCAGTTTTGGTCACCCTGCTAAAATAAAGAAGTTATCAAATTGGGAAGATTGCAGAAAAGGTTTACGAAGATTCAAGTGACTGCATTACAGGTAGAGGTTGGACAGGCTGAGACTTGTTCAGATATATTTATCGCATGTACTGTACATCAAAACATATGTGTTCTCTTAAGGATATGCCGGGGGCAGCCTGCAAGTGTTGCCACACATTCCAGGGTCAACATTGCATGCCCACAATGTTCTGCCAAATGATACAGTACAAGGGGCAACAGCAGCAACAACAACAATAACAAATCAAAACTGGACAACAGCACAACAGGCCCCTTTCCCGTCCCTCCCACCCACCCTCTTACAGCTTAGAGCATAGAAAAATGAGTTGTGATCTTATGAAGCTGTATAAAATCATGAGGGGCATACATTAGGCAAATGCTCTCAGTCTTTAAGTAATAACGAATGAGAGATCAGAGGTTTAAGGAGAGAGGGGTAAGATTTAATGGGTGGTACGACAATTGAATCGACTGCCAGAGGAAGAGGTTAAGGTAGGTACAATAACAACTTTTGAAAGACAATTGGACAGCGGCATGGATAGCAAGGTTTAGACCGATATGTATTAATTGTAGGAAAATGGGACCAGCTTGGATAGGCATCGTTGTTGCCATGGACCAGTTGGCCTGAAAGGAATGATTCCACACTCTATTTATTAGAGTCATAGAAAAGTACAGTGCAGAAACAGGCCCTTCAGCTGATGCTGAAATGATTTAAGCTGCCTACTCTCAGCAACCTGCACCAGGACCATAGCCTTCCATATCCCTATTATCCACGTTCCCATCCAAACTTCCACTAAATGTCAAAATTGAGCTTAATTCTAACTTTGATAGGACAGGAAACTATTGTAACTTTGACTCAGTATTTTCAAACATTTTAAAGATTAGCTTCATTTGACAACTGAATGTTGAAACTTACAGCGAAATGCGTCATCTTGCATCGATGACCTACACAGCCGAAGGAGGTGCTGGAGGCAGCCCGTAAGCATCCCCACGCATCCAGCACCAATATAGCCTGGCCGCAACTCACTAACCATAACCCGTATGTCTTTGGAATGTGGGAGGATACTGAAGCACCCAGAGGGAAACCCACCTGGTCACAAGGAGAACTTAAAAACTCCCTACAGACAGTGGCGGGAATTGAACCCAGATCAGGTGTTCTTTTACAATTACATTCGCTATGGATTAATGCCTGGGAGAAAAAAAACAAGAAAAACAAAAGGAAGTTAGTGGGCATATGTGAGAGAGAATAAGTTGCAAGGAAGTAAACATAGAGGACTGGGACCCATACTGTGAGTCAGTATGTTGACAATGGGCAGAAGGACCTCTTTTCTGTCAGCCACTTCTTTCAATGAAGGAAGTGCAATAAATGTTATTGATGCAAAATTCTTGAAAGATTTGTATGAATTTGGGGAAACAAAATCAGTATTGATTTACTCTGTGGCAGGGTACCTCCAAATTATTTACTGAAATGAAATATTTTAATGATCTATCATGGGTTGGCATCTTCTTGCAGGAACAGTCACCACCTACATGGGTTACTGCTAGGGCAGCCTCACTGAAGTAAAGCCAACCCGGGAAAAGAACATTCTGAAGTGTTCGGAAGGAAAGAAAATTACTCCCTACACTGTGCATTTTTCTTCAGAGAGAATGGCTTGAATAAAAGAGAAAAAGAAATTGCTGACAGAATCACTAAATATCCTGGACTACAATCACTCAGGCAGTGGTCCGAGCTTCTGAAATGATGTAACAAATAGCGGCGAGGGTTTGCAGATACAGCAAGATTTATAATGTAGCTTGCAAAGAAAATAAGTATCTGATAGCCAAAATCTACTATGGTTTGCAGAAGAACTGATAATGCCTGAATAGGAAAAAAAATGTTTCCAAACATGCAATTTAACCTTGTAGACTGCAAGAGTTCAAACCAATTCTTTAACTGTAAGCCCTAAAATATTTTTTGCAAAATTGCATTAAAGAAACATTTTTTGGAGTTCAGCATAACGTAACCATCCTACTTTGTTTGTAACTTCACATATGTTTTTTTTCCTGTTGAAGCCCAATTGCCAAACTGTCAAATTGCCAAATTGTGCAAATTGCCAAATTGCACTGTCGCATCTGATTCAAGCCCAGTTCAAATGTGAACCCACCTTCCCAGACCAAATCTGAAGCTCTGCTTTACACAGGGTTATGGATTACATGGTTTATGGCAATCCAATTTATGGAATCATATGCAGACTCTCCTATACATTTTTAAATGTTGTTCCTTTCCATGCCATGTGGCACATCGTGTGGCAAGCTTGCTGTATCTTTAGCATTTGTCTGTTTCTTGCGAGGCCGAGTTGCTAGCTCGATGCTCAACCCAGCACAGGTGGAAAGTGCACAAGGAGCCAGCCGGATTGGAAGCCGGGACCACTCACCTTGAAGTTCAGTGCAAATACCACCTCATCACCAGCCGGCTACACATTTTTAAAGCATTCTTCTAAATAGCGGTAATGATTGCAATAAAAAAATACACTTTTCATTTATGTCTGGACACAGAATATATTCCATGAGTTTAATTCTGAATAATGTTAGAGTGAATATTAATTGAAATGAAAGATTTTTTAGCAAGTATTCATAGCAATATGATATTGATTACTATAGAAAATGACTTCTCAGAAAAATTGACTAATAAGCACATCCAGGGAATGGTGCCATTACACAGCTTCAAGACTACCGACATTTTCATCAGATGATTCACTATAATTGAAATAAATAAAGTTGAGATGCTCTTGCCCATGTCTACACTAATCCCATTTATTCAGTTATGTCCACACCTTTCTTTGCCATGCCTGTTTAAGTGCCGATTGAAACATCTCTAAAACTTAGTGTTAGCATATGGTTCCACCATTTCCTCAAACAGTGATTCCAGACATCAAATACACTTTGTAGATAAAAAGAAACGTTCTTCTCAAATTTCTTTTAAAGCTCCATCCATCACACATAAGACATAGGAGCAGAATTGGGCTGTTTGTCCCTTCAAGTCTGTTCTACCAGTAGCTCTCTTAATCCTATTCTTCTGCCTTCTCCCCGTTACTTTTGACACCCTCACTTGCTCACCACTGAGGTCTACAGCACGATTTCTAGCTAAAGGAATTTTTCCTCATCTCTTTTCTAAAGAGATGTCTTTCTTCCCAGGAGTTTGCAACCTGAGGTCCAAAGACTCCTTGCTTAATGGCATTGGCCCATTGCACTAAAAAATGTTACGGAACTCTGTATTTTGAGGCTGTGTGCTCTTGTCTTAGACTCCCACTCTAGAGAAAGCATTTTCTTCATCTCACTCATCTTAAATCTATGCCCTTTTGTTGTGATACCAGTACCATCTGAAAAAAGGATTTCAATGCCTCTTACAAATCATTTTATCTCTATCAGGTCACCAACTTGACCTCCTTTGCCTTAGGGAAAACAAATCCAGCCTGTTTAAACTCTTCCCCCTAACTAAAGTTTCTAATCCTGTTGAACCTCCTATGCACTTTCCCCAATGCAGCTATATCTTTCCTACAGTGTGGTTGTCAGTACTGGAAAATGGTGAGAAGATAAAAGAAAAGATCAGTTTGGATCTGACTGACTGGAACACACATGCAAGATCTTTGTACTTCTGTTCTATGTTCCGATGTTCAATAACGTGGCAGAAGACAAACACATACTGCAAACATATTTAGAATTTGCACGAAACCAGCTTTCATAAAGAACCGGGATCTGGAGGATTTATAAAGCTGGAGGAATGAAATCAAGGAGGAATTGAAGCATAAGGATGGAAATATTTGACTGTAGGCTGTGGTGCACCGGGACCCAATGTAGGTCCACAAGCACTTGGTTGAATAGGATCAAAGCACAAAGAAGTGCCAGAGGGTACGAACATGCTGTGATGACTGCTGAACAGAGCTGAAGCAAAGGTGTGTTTAAGGATCAAAACTGTTGCCTTCTCAGTCTAATTCCTTCGTGAAGATCTTCCAGCTCCTTGCTCCTCTTCATTGTCCCTCATCGTTGTACCCAGTAATCCCCAGCTTCAGTAAAAAAAAGAATCATGGAGGAGGGGGTTTAAATCATAAACACAAGAGATTCTGCAGAGGCTGCAAATCCAGAGCAACAGAAACAAAAAATGCTGGAGGAACTCAGAAGATCAGGCAACATCTATGGAAATGAATAAATAATCGAAGTTTTCGGCCGAGGCTCTTCAGTCCTGATGAAGGCTCTCATCCCAATACACCGACTGCTTAATTAAGCCAGAACACAACAACTTGTTCCAGATGCAGCCACAAAGGGAGTTGGTTATCGCTGTCATCGTTTGAGTGAACGACTTGGAGAGTTTCGCTGCCAGTCCACCTAACCTGGGTGTGAGACTGGATCACTTCAAACATCGAGCCTATTTGCTGAGATCGAGAACGGCTTCAGGCTGTGCGGTCTGGGAGCATCGCAGCACTGGGCCTGTGCCTGGGTCCTAGATTGAGGAACTACTCAATGCATGGATAATTTAAACACTAGCCCAGATTGACTGGAAAGCCCGACTGCAGAATTGAGGGTTGAACTAATTCTGCTCACTTTCCCATGATGTTTATTCATCTCTCGTCATCCCTGTGAGTTTCATGGCACTCTGCCTCGTTAATATGATGAAATTGAGATCAAGACTTGGGTTTACTGCTCCAGCAAGTGGAGCTAACGACTCAGTCTGGTTCCGAATGCTGTCATTTGTATTTATTATGTTACGGATTCAAGCAACAATAAATATATGAGTTAGGCAGGGGTTTATATAACAAATAGCATGTTTATTAAACACTGAAAACAAACCCCACCAAAAGTAAACAAATCACTAACGTAACCGGAAATCAGCTGCTGTGCGGCAGCTTAAACAGTTCTTAAAGCAAGGAAGCTTAAACAGTTCTTAAAGCGATGTTGCAAAAACAGTTCTTCAAAGTAGTATTGCAAAAGTTCAAAATGCTCACAGTCCGTTTAAGGGAGAGACTTTTTAAGATGATTTAAATTCTCTTTCATGTCGTGTTGCTTCGGTTCCCAAATCGAACTTTTCCCACGATGAATTTACGGGGATGAACAAATGAAACGGCTTAAAGGCACTGACCTTTCCTTTACAGAACTGTTCCCAATCCTTTCTGTTATTTCACAGTAATTAACATGAGAACAGTAAACGAATTCCTTCCGAATAAGGATCAAACAAGGTCGAACCTGTTTCACCATCGAAATCGATTCTCCTCAATCTTTTAACTCCCGAACTCCGATCTTCACTCTCCACTAATTCTCAACTAGCAGTGTTATAAAGAAACTGCTGGCAATGACCTTTTAAACTTTAGGCATTAGATAAAACTTCATCTTTCAACTAAACTGCGTCATAACATTAAATCACGCAGTGGCATGAAGTGAACATGGCAAATCCAGCCATGAACTGCCCCTCCTCACAGGAAGGGGTCCTCCTTTTATCCCCTGTAAAAAAAACCTGTCACATGACCTCTACTGGTGGGAAAATGACGTCACTCCACCATCACAAGACCATTACCTCAAGTCCAGTATAGCTTCAACACCTGTCACGTGTCACGGGTACGTAACAATTGTTTATATGATGTCTTCTTTTTTCTCTTTCTCTGCAGAGTAGTTATAGCCTTTCTTTTATTTTAATTGGGTTCTTCGGTTTCTTGCTTTGTAGTTGCCTGTAAGCAAACAAATCTCAAGGTGTCTAATTTATATATCCTTTGATAATAAATGTACTTTGATTGATTGATTTCTATAGATGTTTCCTGACATGCTGAGTTTCTCCCGTATCTTGTGTGTGTTACTCATGGGGACGTTTTTGCTTCTTTGAGATGTTGTGTGAATGCAAAATAAAACCTGGAGGGGAAGGGCTGTCAAAGGGAAACTCAGTTTTCTCACAATGAGATCTAGCCAAGATAGCCATGATCATTGTGGGGTTAGAGGAGTTTCAACAAATTCCCACTGGGGAGATGCTACATGTCCCTCATTACCATGACTACACTCATGCTCTAAACTTCTTTCATGTAACTTCTCAACAATACTTACTCAGGTGTAATACCCAAGCTGTCCCTTCACAATGTCCTTTAAATGGTCTTTCCTGCTCTCCCTGTTCTGTTGATAATTATTGAGTCTCTTCGTATGTTCACATTTATTTAAGTTTTATTATTGATGTTTGCACAGAACTCCAGGTGGCGACATGGCGGCATACAGGAGAGAGATAGATTGGGTAGTCAGCGATGTTCCAATAGCAATTTTGTGCTCAGTGTCTGCTGGAGAATAATATTGATTGTAGATTTCAGGAAATGGAAGTCAGGAGAACACATACTCAGTGAAGAGGGAGCAGCTTCAAGTTCTTAGGTGTCAACAGCTCAGAGGATCTATCAGGGGCCCAGCATATAGATAAAATCACAAAGAAGACATTTCAGTGGCTATACTTCATTGAGAGTTTGAAGAGATTTGGTATGTCACTAAAGACTCTCACAAATTGATATAGATTGACCGTGGAGGATATTCTCAAAATGCTGGAGGAACTTAGCCACCAGGCAACATCTATGGAAAAGAGAAGAGTCGACATTTTGGGCCAAGACCCTTCAGTAGGATTCTGTACTCCGGCATTTTGTGTGTGTTGCTTGGATATCCAGCGCTTGCTGATTTTCCCTTGTTTGTGCAGAGCATTCTGACTGGTTCTGTCACAGGCTGGTCTGGAGACTCCAATGCACAGAATTGACTGCAGAAGGTTGTAGACTCAACCAGCTCCATCAGCAGCACAACTCACCCCAGCATGAAGGACATCTTGCAAAGGCAGTGCCTCAAGAAGACTGCATCCATCATTAAGAACTCTCTCCATCTGTGACATTGTCTCATCTCATCACTATCATCAGGGAGGAGGCACAGGAGCCTGAAGACCTATGACCAATGATTTAGGAACAGCTTCTTCCCCTCCACCATCAGAGTTATGAACAGCCACATGAAATCTGCTTCACCTTTTGCACTAAATTATTTTTCTTGTAAATCTTATTGTAACATAAATAAATTTTTTGAGGATGTGACTAAACACATTGATGAATGTAAAGCCATAGATGTAATGTATATGGATTTTAGCAAGGCATTTGATAAGGTACCCCATGAAAGGCTTATTGAGAAAGTAAGGAGGCATAGGATCCAAGAAGACATTGCTTTGTGGATTCAGAACTGGCTTATAGATAGCGGGGTCAAGGGATATGGGGAAAGGGCAGGAACGGGGTACTGATTGTGTATGATCAGCCATGATCACAGTGAATGGCCGTGCTGGCTAGAAGGGTCAAATGGTCTACTCCTGCACCTATTGTCTATTGCCTACAGAAAGCAAAGAGTGATTGTAGATGGGTCATATTCTGCATGGAGGCCAGTGACCAATGGTGTGCCTCAGGGATCTGATCTGGGACTCAAACTCTTCGTGATTTTTTTAAATGACCTGGATGAGGAAGTGGAGGGATGGGTTAGTAAATTTGCTGATGGCATAAAGGTTGGGGGTATTGTGGATAGTGTGGAGGGCTGTCAGAGATTACAGCTGGACATTGATAGGATGCAAAACTGGGCTGAGAAGTGGCAGATGGAGTTCAACCAGCTAAGTGTGAGGTGGTTCATTTTAGTAGGTCAAATTTGTTGGCAGAATATAGCATTAATGGCAAGATTTGGCAGTGTGGAGAATCAGAGGGATCTTGGGGTCCAAGTCCACAGGACACTCAAAGCTGCTATGCAGGTTGATTCTGTGGCTGAGAAGGCATACGGTGCGTTGGCCTTCATCAATCGCAGGATTGAGTTTAAAAGCCGAGAGGTAATGTCGGAGCTGTATAGGACCCTGGTCAGACCCCACTTGGAGTACTGTGCTCAATTCTGGTTGCCTCACTACAGGAAAGACATGGAAACCATAGAAAGAGTGCAGAGGAGACTTACAAGGATATTGCCTGGATTGGGGAGCATGCCTTATGAGATTAGGTTGTGTGAACTTGGTCTTTTCTCCTTGGAGCAACAGAGGATGAGAGGTGACCTGATAGAGATGTATAAGATAATGAGAGACATTGATCATGTGGATAGTCAGAGTCTTTTTTCCCAGGGCTGAAATGGCTAGCACAAGAAGGCATAGTTTTAAGGTGCTTGGCAGTAGGTATAGAGTAGATGTCAGGGGTAAGTTTTTTACATAGAATGGTGAGTGCGTGGAATGGGCTGCCGGCGACGGTGGTAGAGGCGGATACAATAGGATCTTGTAAGAGACTTTTAGATAGGTACATGGAGCTTAGAAAAATAGAGGGCTATGGGTAAGCCTAGGTAGTTCTAAGGTAAGGACATGTTCGGCACAGCTTTGTGCTGTAGGTTTTCTATGTTTCTGTAGTAATTATTAAAGTATTGTACTGTAATGCTGTGGCAAAACAACAAATTTCACAATACTTCAATGATATAAATCCAATTGTGATTCTGATCCTTTTCCTTCACAAAGTATTACTTGTGTCTAATATCTATTAACCTTCTTCAGAAGTTTTCCTAAAACCTGTCAGTTTTTAGTTCAATATATTCCTAATTTTGGCATTGCCAATACACTTAGAAATGATTTCATATACTTCCACATTGAGTTCCTTAAAAAGTCTAAAAATGAGCTCTAGTCTTTGAGAAACAATACCTTATACACACCAAGGAATAGATTGTGGACTTCAGGAAGGGTTAGATGAGGGAAAACACACCAGTCCTCATCAAGGAATCAACAGTGAAATGGGTGAGTGGATTCAAGATCCTGGGTGTCAACATCTCTGAAGATCTATCCTGGGCCCAACATATTGGTGAAATTACAAAGAAGGCATGAAAGCAGCTGCTATGTTTCATTTGGAGCTTGAGGAGATTTGGTACGTCACCAATGACACTCGCAAGTTTCTACAGATGTACTGCGGACAGCATGCTGGCTGGTTACATCACCATTTACATTTCATAGTTCAAAAGATATTTATTATCAAACTACACATATCTCACCATATACAACCCTGAGATTCATTTTCTTGTGGGCATTCATAGTAAGTAGAAAGAAGCACAATCACATCAACAGAGACGGACAAGCAACCAATGTGCAAAAGACAAACTGTGAAAATACAAAAAGGAAAGAAGGAATAAACAAACATAAATAGATAAATATGCAAATAAATATTCAGGACAGCCTTTAAAAGTGAGTTCATAGGTAGTAGAATCAGTTCAGTTTTGGGGTGAGAGAGGGTTCAAGAGCCTCATGTTTGCCAGGTAGTAACTGTTCCCAAAGTTGGTGGAGTGGGTCTTGGTGCTTCTGTAATTCCTTCCTGAAGACAGCAGTGAGAAGAGAGCATGGCCTGAATGGTGTGCATCCCTGATAATGGATGCTGTTTTCCTGCAACAGTCTTCCTTCTAGATACTCAATGGAGAGGAGGGCTTTACCCATGATGAACTGGCCGTATCCACCACTTTTTGTAGTTTTTCCTTCAAAAGTACTGATGTTTCCATACCAGGGAGTGATGCAACCAGTAAATATATACAGCACCTTCAATCTATAGGAGTTTGTCAAAGTTTAACAGACTTGCTGAATCTGCACAAACTTCTAAAAAAGTAGAGGCATTGCCATGCCTTCTTTGTAATATCAGTTAGTGTACTTGCGGCATCTAGGTCAGATCCTCTGAAATGATAATGCCTAAGGGTTCAACAGAGGATCTGAATGAATACGCCATGGTTCTTCAGAAGGCAATGCCACAAAATATTGCATCCATCATGAAGGATCCCCATCACCCTCTTCTCATTGCCACTATGAGGGAGGATGTACAGGAGCCTGAAGAACAGCTTCTTCCGCTCATCCATTAGATTTCTGAATGGACCATAAACCCATGAACTATTCCTCACTAATTTTTGCTTTCTATTTGCAATAACATTTTAAATTTCTACGAACATACATATATATTTCTTATTGTAATTTATATAGTTTTATATGTTGTACTGTACTACAGCATCAAAGCAATACATTTCATGACATATACCAGTCATATTAAACCTGACTGTGATTGTGATCCTAGTTTCAATAGATGTGTTTGACACTACTGTATATATTGAATTCGGCCCATTTCTCAATTACTCTATTTGTCCTGCATCAGTAATTTGAATCTCCTGCATTTTCATTTTGCCTGCCTTTATTGTTAGGCACATTTCCAAATGGTTTCTGAAAGTCCATATACCAATCATCCACCCTTATTAGTTCTTTCCACTTGCTCATCAACCAACCCGATCAATTTTGTCAAACCCAATTTGCCTTTAACAAATCTGAGCCAACTTTAATTTATTAGCTAAATGACAATTAATTTAGACCCAGAATTTTTGCCTCAACAAAGCCTCTCCATCACTGACATCAGGTTGACAGGCATGTTGTTGTAATTTTTATTGCTAATTTAGTCAGGTTCACTCGTAGCAGCTCTTTGAACCCAAAAACAAGATAACCTTTGATCAGAAAGAAATGTAATGCCAGTCAGAACTATTGGTTGTCTGATCAAAGTAAAATTACATTTAACAAATAAAGCAAGTCAAGGTAAATTCTTCTGTAAAGCACAAATGATGCACTATTAACTCCTGTTAAGCTTGAAGGTGCAGAATAGATCATATAATAACTAAACATCAAGAAGCGTTTGTGGAACTATTTTTCACAGCAATGCATGATAGGGCAAACTGATCAAACTACTGGATTTATTTTAAAATGCTTTGGAAATTAATCACCCGTAATAATTGTATTTGTAAAAACGAGAACCATGTTTCTTTCTAAACCTAGAATCAGTGGCCACTTTATTAAGTACACATGTGCACCTGTCTGTTTTGTTAAGCAAATATCAACAATTATTACAATAGGGCTGGATGGTAGCACAGTGGTTAACACAAATCGTTACAGTACCAGTGACCCGAGTTCAATTCCCGTCACTGCCTGTCAGGAGTTTGTATGTTCTCCCTGTGACCATGTGGGTTTCCTCCAGGTGCTCTGGTTTTCTTACACAATCCAAAGATGTACTGGTTGGTAGGTTATTTTTGTCATTGTGAATTGTCCGGTAATTAGGCTAGGATTAAATTGGGGGATTGCTGGGCACCATGCCTCTGAAGGGCCAGAAGGGCCTACTCTATGCCAATAAATAAATAAATAAACTGGCCATCGCACATTTTATTCGCAAAATCCTACAAGTGGGATTTGAACCCGATCTTACAGCTGGCACTAAAAAACATTGTGCTAACTACCATGCTACAAAGCTGCCCCTTTGGCATGAATGTTTGTGCCTGATGTTTGTCATGAAGGGCTTTTCTCCATGTTTATCTCTCAATGAAAGACCACTTGACCCATCAAACCTAGACCACCATTTAATAAGATCATGGTTAATCTGACTGTACATGCGATTCTGCATTTCTCCTCCCTGATCACCTGTCATCTATTTGCTTTTCTAAACTCAATGGCCACATTATTTGGCACACCTGCTTGTTAATGCAAATATTGAATCAGCCAATCATGTGGCAGCAATTCAATGCATAAAAGCATGCAGGCAAGGTCAAGAGGTTCAGTTGTAAATCAGAGCAAATATCAGAATAGGAAAGAAATGCGATCCTAGTGGCCTTGATTGTGGAATGATTGTTGGTGACAGACAGGGTGGTTTGAGTATCTCAGAAACTGCTGATCTCCTGTGATTTTCTCACACAACAATCTATAGAGTTTACCAACAAAGGTGTTAAAAAGCAAAATAACATCCAGTAAGTGGCAGTTCTGAGGGCAAAAACTCCTCAGAGGAGAATGCTCAGACTGGATTTCGCTGACAGGAATGTGACAGTAAATTAAATTAACATGCTTTACAACAGTGGTGTGCAGAAGAACATTTCTGAGTGCACAACACGTCAAACCTTGAAGTGGGCAGGCAACAGCTGCAGAAGGCCACATACGTAGACTCAGTGGCCACTTTATTAGGATCAGGAGAAACATAATAAAGTTGCCAGCAAGTGTGAATTTCCATCACAATTACAACAAACTGTGTAATACAAAAAGAAAAATAGAAGAAATAAGCAATAAATATCAAGAACATGAGATGAAGAGTTCTTGAAAGTGCATCCATAGATTGTGGGAACAGTTCAGTGTTGGGGTGAGTGATGATATCCCCTCTGGTTCAGGGTAAGAACTGTTCCTGAACCTAATGGTGTGAGTTCTGAGGCACTGCACCTCCTTCTTAATGGCAGCAGTGGGAAGAAGGTGGGGGTCCTTGATGATGGATGCTGCTTTCCTGCAACAACTTTTGATGTGGATGTGTTCCATGGTGGAGAAGGCTTTACCTATGATGGACTGGGCTGTATCCATTACTTGTTGTAGTCTTTTCCGTTCAAGGCCACCACACATCTGTAGAAGTGACGCATGTATCTAAAATCAGCATAATTGTGGTTTTCTCCAAAATGTTGCAACATTATGTTTAGTCACATAATTTCTGTCTTAAATTTGCACTGATCAGTATTATACTGTATATGTCATATCCATGCTTCAATCTGATAACCTTGTGATTCCTATCTGTCTTGGGACAGTTCCACTGCTATGTGTATCTACATTAACTGTCCAGAATCAGCTCATTCACAGCTGGAATTCATTCCCTAGGTGGACTCCCAGATTCTCTAAGTAATCTGTTCTCAGAAAAGAATTGTGTTTCAATTGCAAAACTGCTGTTGACTCAGTTGAGAAAATACCAAAGGCTTGTCCCTGCTTTGGCTTGCATATGAAGATATGATGTCAGCTTTAGCCCAGAGGTTAATCAAATTCACCTTCAGATGCTTCCAGTCACAAGTTCACATAGAAATCTACAGCACATTAAAGGCACTTCGGCCCACGATGTTGTGCCGAAATGTTACGTCTTCTAGAAATTGACTAGAGTTCCCCTAGCGCAGAGCCCTCTGCTTTTCTAAGCTCCATGTACCTATCTAAAAGGCTATTAAAAGACTCCTTTGTACCTGCTTCTTCCACCACCGCCTGCAGTGCATTCCACTCACCCACCACTCTCTGTGTGAAAACTTACCCTGACATACCTTCGGTTCCTATTTCCAAGCACCTTAAAACAATGCCCCCTTGTGTTAGCCATTTCAGCCCTGGGAAAAAGCCTCTGGTTATCCACATGATCAATGCCCCTCATCATCTTATATGCCTCTGCCAGGTCACCTCTCATCCTCCATCACTCCAAGGAGAAAAGGCCAAGTTCACTCAACTATTCTCATAAGGTACGTCCTTCAATCCAGGCAACATCCTTGTAAATCTCCTCTGCACTCTCTCTGTAGTATCCACATCCTTCCTGTAGTGAGGTGACCATAATTGAACACAGTACTCCAAGTGGGGTCTGACCAAGGTCTTGTATAGTTGTAACATTACTTCTTAGCTCTTAAACTCAATCCCACAGTTGATGAATGCCAACACACCATATGCTTCTTTAACTACACTGTCAACCTGCGCAGCAGCTTTGAGTGTCCTATGGACACACTCCAAGATCTCATAGATCCTCCACATTGCCCAAGAGTCTTACAATTAATATTATATTCTGTCTTCAAACTTGACCTACCGAAATAAACCACTTCACACTTATCTGGGTTGAAGTCACCTGCCACTTCTCAGTGCAGTTCTGATGTATGATACTGCTGTATGTATCAATGTCCCGCTATAACCTCTGACAACCCTTCAGACTATTCTCAACACCTCCAAACTCTGTGTCATCAGCAAAGTTACTAACTCACCTTTCTACTTCTTCATTCAGGTCATTTCATAAAAATCAGAAACAGGAGGGGTCCCAGAACAGATCCATGTGGAACACCACTGGTCACCAAACTCCATGCAGAATATGAACCATCTACAAACACCCTTTGCTTTCTGTGGGCAAGCCAATTCTGGATCCACAAAGCAAGGCCCGCTTGGATCCCGTGCCTCCTTACTTTCTGAAGAAGCCTTGCATGGGGAGCCTTATCAAATGCCTTACCGAAATCCATATTTACCACATCCACTGCTCTACCTTATCAATGTGTTTTGTTACTTCCTCAAAGAATTCAATTAGGCTCGTAAGACATGATCTGCCCTTGACAAAGCCATGCCAACTATTGCTAATCAGATTATATCTCTCCAAATGCTCATAAATCCTGCCTCTCAGGATCTTCTTCAACAACTTGACCACCACTGAAATCAGACTCACTGGTCTATAATTTTCTGGGTTATCTCTACTCCTTTTCTTGAACAAGGGAACATGATTTGCAACCCTCCAATTCTCCAATACTTTCCCATTCCTTATTGATGGTGCAAAGATCATCGCAAGAGGCTCAGCCATCTTCTCCCTCACTTCACACAGTAGTCTGGGGTATATCTCATTGGCCCCAGTGATTTATCTAACATTATGTTTTTCAAAAGCTCCAGCATGTCCTCTTTCTTAATGTCTATATGCTCAAACATTTCACCCCACAGTTGCAAGGTCTTTTTCCCTGGTGAATACTGAAGCTACCTCCTCCAACTCCAGGCACATGTTTCCACTATCGCACCTAATTGGTCCTAATTTCACATGGCCCATCCTCTTGCTCTTCACATACTTGTACAATGCCTAGGGGTTTTCCTTAATCCTGCTCAACAAGGCCTTTTCATGGCCCCTTCTGGCTCTCCTAATTCCATTCATAAGATACTTCCTAGCAAACTTATAATTTTCTAGAGCTCTAACAGTACAGTACCAAGTTCCTTGAACCTTTCGTAAGCTTTTCTATCCTTCGTAACCAGATTTTCTACATCCTTTGTACACCTTGGTTCTTTAACCCAACTATCATTTTCCTACCTCAATGGAACATACATATACAGAACTCCATTCAAATGTTCTCTGAACATTTGCCACGTTTCTGCCATGCATTTCCCTGAGAACTTCTGCTCCCAATTTATGCACCCAAGTTCCTGCCTTATGGCATCATATTTCACTCTACCCCAATTAAATGTTTTCCCAAATTGTCTGCTCCTATCCCTCTCCAGCGCTATGCTAAAGGAGATAGAGTTGTGGTCACTACCTCCAAAGTGCTCTCCCACTGAGAGATCTAACACCTGATCAGATTCATTTCCCAATATCAGATTAAGTACAGCCTCTCCTCTAGTTGGCTTATCTACATATTATGTCAGGAAACCTTCTTGAACACACCTAACAAACTCCACCCCATCTAAACACCTTGTGCTAAGGAGATGCCAATCAATATTAGGAAAGTTAAAATCTCCCATCACAACAACCCTATTATTATTCCACCATTCCAGAATCTGTCTCCCTATCTGCTCCTTGATATCCCTGTTACTACTGGGAGGTCTTTAAAAAAGTAGAGTTATTACACCTTTCCTGTTTCTGACTTCCAACCACACTGACTCGGTAGACCATCCCTCCATGCCTTCCTCCTTTTTTGCAGCCATGACATTATCCCTAATTAGCAATGCCACACACCCACCTCTTTTGCCTCCCTCTCTGTTCTTTTTGAAATATCTAATGCCTGGCACACTTTGCAGCCATTTCTGCTCCTGAGACATCCAAGTCTCTGTCGTGGCCACAATGTCATAGTTCTATGTATTGATCCAAACTCGAAGTTTATCCGTCTTGATTATGATACTCCTTGCATTAAAATAGACACATCTCAAACCATCAGGCTGAGTGCATCTTTGCCCTATCATCTGCCTCTCCTTCCTCATGAACTCCCTACAAGCTATTTCTACATATGCTCCAACCTCCACATCCTCTGAATCTCCACTTCGGTTCCCAACTCCCTGCAAAATTTTAAACCTTCCCCAATAGCATTAGCAAATCTCTCGCCAGAATATTGGTCCCCCGCAGATTCAAGTGCAACCCGTCCTTTTTGTACAGGTCACACCTGCCCCAGAAGTGGTCCCAATGATCCAAAAATCTGAATCCCTGACCCCTGTTGGTCAACCACGTGCACTAATGGAAGGCCTGGCAATGTTATTACAGCATCAGTGACTCTGGTTCAATTCTTGCTGCTGCTTGTAAGGGGTTTGTACATTTTCCCCATGACTTGCGTGGGTTTCCTCTGGGTGTTCCAATTTCCTCTCATATTCCAAAGACATATGTGTTAGCTTTGGTCACGTGGGTGTAAATGGGTAACATGTGCTTGTTAGTCTGGAAGGACCTGTTACTGTGCTATATCTCTAAATAAATACATTTTAAAAATTGTCAGTGGTGCACTGTTTCAATTCTAGGCATTTGCATTATGCTTACAGTGCACTAAATGCAATCTCAAGGGTTCCATTTGAGGGATCTATGGTCGAGTGGGTTTATCGCCTTATGTGATAAGTCAGATACAATAACATCTTCGCTTTCAGCTGTTCTGGTTTGTCTTCCATCAATAGTTCAATATACAGTGTAAGTGTGTAAACTTTTCCTTCCAATTTCTCATTCGTCCAGGCATGTAACTTGCATTTCTGAAGTCCAATGGTTTTATATTTTAGACTGTTTTATGTCATTTGAACTGCATAGCGCATTGTCTCTCTGTGCCTGGCCCCAGCGTCAGATTCAGATTTATTTATTTATCACATGTACAAAAAAACAGACAGTAAAATGAGTCATTTGCACTGATCACCAACACAACCTACAGAAGCGCTAGGGGAGCCCACAAAGTTCAAAGTTCAAATAAATGTACTATCATAGTACATATACGTCATGTTATACTACCCTGAGATGCATTTTTATATGGGCATACTCAATAAATCCAAGAGCTATAATAGAATCAATTAAAGACTGCAGCAGCTGGTCATCCAACGAGTATGCAAAAGACAACAAACTGTGCAAATACAAGAGGAAAGAAGCAATAATAATAAATAAATAAGCAATAAATATACATATACATCACAATATATAACCTTGAGATTCATTTCTTGTACGCATACTCAATGCATCCATAATAGAATAATAACCATAATAGATTCAATAAAAGACCGCACCAACTTGGGTATTCAACCAGTTGTAAAAGACAATAAACTCTGCAAATACATAAATAAATAAGTAATAGTAATAAATAAGTCACAATAAATAAATACGCAATAAATATTGAGAACATAAGATGAAGAGTTCTTGATAGTGAGCCCATAGTTTGTGGGAACATTTCAATGATGGGGCAAGTGAAGTCGAGTAAAGTTATCCTCTCTGGTTCAAGAGCCTGATGGTTGAGGAGTAATAACTGTTTCTGACCCAGAGGCTCCTGTACCTTCTTCCTGATGGCAGCAGCGAGAAGAAAGCATGACCTGGGTGTTGGGGGTCCCTGATGATAGACGCTGCTTTCCTGTGTCGACACTCCATGTAGATGTGCTCAATCTACATGCACACAGATGTGCTCTGTGCATATGTGACAAGTGTCACTACTCATTCCAGCACTAACACAGGAGGCCCACAAGCAACAATAACACAAAACAGCAAAGGAAGCAATGACCCTTTCCGTCATCTCAACTCACGTGCACAGATGAGCCTCCAATTCCAGGACAGGCTGTCTCCATAACAGTTAAGTTAACATAGAACATAGAACAGTACAGCTCAGAAAGAAGCCAGTAAGGCCATAATGTTGTGCCCAACAAATAAATTGGTAATCAAATGACCAACTAAACTAATTCCTTCTGTTTTCTGCACATTCCTGTGCCTATCTAAATGTCTTTATGTATCTGCCTTTATCACAACCCCAGGCAATGCATCCCAGCACCCTCCACTCTCTGTGTAAAAATACTTGACCCTCACATCTCCTTTGATCTTACCCTCTCTCACCTTAAATGTTTTCCCTCTGATATAAGAAATTTTAACCTTAGGAAAAAGGTACTGTCTGCCTTCTCTATCTATGCCTCCCATAATCTTATAAACCTCTATCAGATCTCCCCTAAGCCTTCGTCACTACCAAAAATGCAACCCAAGTTTGCCCAACCCTTCATTATACCACACACCCTCTAATCCAGGAAGCATCTCAGTAAGGCAGCAACTTTTCTCAGGTCTACATTCAGACTGATGTTTCTGGCCAAGGATTTATGGCCATCCCTCCCCTAGGTCCATACTCGGGGTAGCCACATATTGGAGGAATCATGCCAAGTATTCTGGTTCATAACTGGTTTCTGGAATTAATATTTCATCAACTAACCCTTTCAAAACCATGCTTCAGTGCCTCCTTCCATCTCTCTAAAGTACTCACTGTCAATTGTGCCAATGTAGGTCTTCCATCTCTGTCCATTCTGTTGCACACAGATATAGAAGGATTCTTCATCGCTGTTTCTGTTATGATTTTGCTTTACCTGTCAGGGTTGTTCACCCAGAGCTGAACTCTCAAACCTGGAGAACCAGTGAACTACTGTTAGTCTGTTTCACATGGGTGACCCTATCAAGAGGCAAAGTACAAGGCCTCGACTCCATCCAACATAGCCCTCTGGGTCATTGAGGCACGCAAGCCTCCAAACCCAACAGCAAGGTTGTGGTCCACTTGGAGGATCTCTCTGAAGTACTGGAAAATAATTGACAATTCAAACAAGAACAGCATTTTATTTACAAAACAAAAACCTCAGTGAAGTATAGTATTTTTCTTGTGCCTTTATTCACAGAGGCAGATAGACTCCCTGAAAAGTTCTAAATTATACAATAGCACTTCAGCTAGTGGAGCGAAGTATTAACTATATGAAATATTTACCACATTGTAGAGGTGCTGCATGCTCAGTCACACAAACTACACACTCACACAGAGAAAATATGTTTCAAATTTACACACACATATCATGACAATTACATACATACACATACACCAATCTACATTCAAACACTACCATGAACACACTATCAAACAGATATGCTGTAAGCACAAACACAACTCTCACGCACACAAACACTGCGATGTTAACTATATTTATGGCCAACACCAAGAAGCATAATTTTAAGGTGACTGGTGGAAAATATAGGGGGGGGGGAAATATCAGAGTTACAGTAAGTTCTTTCAGTAGAGAGTGGTGAGTGCGTGGAATGCCATTCCGAAGGAATAAGGGAATAAGGAGAAGCACTGTCGACGTTTCGGGCCGAAACCCTTCGTCAGGACGGTCCTTATAGATGCTGCCTGGCCTGCTGTGTTCCACCAGCATTTTGTGTGTGTTGTTTGAATTTCCAGCATCTGCAGATTTCCTCGTGTTTGTTCTGTAGATTGATTTTAGAGTAGGTTAAAAAATCGATGCAATGTTGTGGAACAATAGGACTGCACTGTGCTATAATGTTCCAAGTTCTATGTACCTACACACAGATGCACACGCACAAGCATTTACACATGTACGTCAATGTGCATGCTTACTCTGATGCATGCATTTAAATACACACACACACACACACACACACACACACACACACACACACACACACACACACACACACACACACACACACACACACACACACACACACACACACACACACACACACACACACACACACACACACACATTCTTACTTCTTCCCCAAGTAGTTTGGATCACCACAAGTGCCCCAGTTAGGAAGCTGCAATGAGATATAATTCAGTTTCTCAGCAGCTGTGACAGTTCAGACACACACACTGTGACATCATCTTCCCCAGAAACAATAAGCTAACAAATTCTGAATAATACATGGTGACAAATAGGCAACAGTATCATGCACTTAGTCTGAAGTTATTTACTCTATATTCAGTATTCACACGTCTTTAGTGGAGATTGGCTCCTGAGGAGAGGGAATTTTACAAAGTGGAATTCAAGCGAATATATTCCTTGGAGAAGACATCAAAAATAGTGAAGGAATTTTAGTGAATGGATGGGAAGTTTGTATGTAACGACGAGTTTATAATTATAAGACATGAATGGAGAGGGTAAATATCTAAAGTATCATGTGGTAAATATCTAAAGAATGACGTGGATGTTTTAAAGTTTGTTTAAATGAGCTCAAATGCATTTTTATTTAATTTATTCACAGGATGAAAGAGGCTCTGGCAATTCATTGGATCAAAAAGCAGAACACTGGAATAACTCTGGTTCCAGCAACGCCTGCAAATGGCGCAAGTCTACACTGTGACTCAAGACTTGATGAGCTGAATGGCCTGATCCTCTGTCTTGATGGCCTTGTGATCATCAGGACTACTGCAGCATCTGTAAGTCTCTTCTGGCTTCTAAACGTTGTTGCCCATTCTTCGACAAGGTGGTGGGAAGCCACTTTCTTGAACGGCTCAGCTCATCTCGTTAGAGTACTCCCACAGTGTTGTTGTGTCGGGAGTTCCAGGGTTTAGACTTTATGACAAAGAATGGAGAAGCAGGCTGAAAAACAACTGCAAAAAAAAAAGAGATATCAATATATAATTGAAAAGTAAGAAAAATTGCATGGACAGAGTGACAAACTGGGAGTGATAAGATAACTCTTTCAGAAACTGGGATTTTTAATGTCAGCCTGAAAAGACAAAGCAAAGATACTTTCCGAGTCCCTTCAATAAGGTAATGCCTCCAGCAATGCAGGGCAATAATCAATCATACAGCAATGTAATAATCATCCTCTAATCATTTGCAAGTAGCAGTCGCAGCCAAAAGGGAGTTCCTTCATACATCGACATTTTATTTTATTGATTTACTTCTGCTATAGCTGTCTAACTGCTCCCTTTCAATCTCTGCCGTCATGGCATCGGAGACTTCTTAACTTGGATGGATTGCTTCCATGTGAAGTAAACATCATATTGATTGATTCAAACTGGTTTGAGTTTAGAGTTGTCCATTCCTTTGAACTCCCCCTGTCACATTTGGTGCTGGTCTAATCAACAAAGTTGGAAATTCACACTGGATCCCTTTCATTCTTTAGTGCAGGGAGTTCATGCCAAACAGCAAACACCTATTTACACTAATCTGACATCCTATTTTCAATTATTCTATCAACACTCTTGTTAAGTCTCTCCAGTTAAAAAAAATCCAACATTTTATATTCCAGTTTTCTCTTATCGTGCTGGTGTTCCAAGGATCTACCCCTTTGTAGTAATGTTCAGAGAGGCCTAGGGAGAATCTGTAATTACCAGCTAGCGCTTTTATTGTCTCAATAGAAGAACACATGAATTTACACAACCAAATACCTGCGTGCACTACTATTAAGTTTTCTTAACCCTCCATGAACAGTCAAAGAATAGAAAAGGTAATGTCAGTAAAAGTAAAGCTGGCCATGTGTTCCTTGTAGTCTGATCTCCATGTGTCCGTGGGGTACTCCACATCTGTGAAGGTGGATCTCTGAAGAGAGTTATTGCTGCTAGAGCAGTTAAAGTGTCTGTTTTTATATTTATTCCTTAACAGTTTAACTGTTGTATTTCTGTGTTATTTCTATGGGTCGTCTGAATGACCTTTAACACCTTTTTATTGGTTCTGGTCCAGGGCAGCCCCCATTTATTGTCCTTTTAAGCAAGTGACAATTGGTAATTGATGGCTCTCTGTTCCCTCAGCTCAAATCACGCATGGCAAACACAAACCATACCATTCTCAAACCTGCATGTTATATTATATCAATGGACACCTCACAAATCAATTCTTATTTGGAAATGATCTCTAGTCCAGCAGATTACCTGGAGCACTATTGTGTGTACTTTAAACCACTGATCAAACTAAGCAACTTCAGTGCATAAAATGGAGGATGCAGAGCAGCTTCACAAATTGGCAGCCTCCAACTCCTTCAACCACATGGCAAGAACAAAGACAATTGGTCTGTCTGCTTCTGCTGTCCTTGATTCATTCAAATTCACTGATTTTTACACTATAGTTTTTTCTGGCCAGCATTGGGATATAGACCCATTGAGTATCTTGCTTAAGTGATCGTTCAGTCATAGACCTTGTCTGCTGTTCACTGTGTTGGGAGGGAGATGGTGAGGCTGATGTCTGGAAAAACATTTAAGCATTATTGTATACTTCTCCAATTTTTATAGTGGCTCATAATCAAGAAAGCATGGTCTGAAATAGTAAGTCACCCATCACTCATACATGCCATCTTTTCAATGCTACCATTAGGAAGCAGGTACAAAAGCCTGAAGACACATATTCAATGATTCAGGAACAGCTTCTTCCCCTCTACCATCAGATTTCTGAAATGACAGTGAACCCATGAACACTACCTCACTACTCTTTTTCTCACAAAACTGCACACAATGCTCCAAGTGTGGTCTCACGAGTGCCTTATGGATCCTCAACATCACATCCCTGCTCCTATATTCTATAGCTCTAGAAATGAATGCCAATACATCTACTGCATCACCTTTGTCTACACTGCTTGTAATTTCCTCAAAGAATAGCAGCAGGTTTGTCAGGCAGGATTTTCCTTTCAGGAAACCATACTGACTTTGGCCTATCTTGTCATGTGCCTCCAGGTACCCCTTAATCTCATCCCTAACAATCAATTCCAACAACTTCCCAGCCACTGATGTCAGACTAACAAACTTATAGTTTCCTTTCTGCTGCCTCCCACCCTTCTGAAAAAGCAGAGTAACATTTGCAATTTTCCAGTCATCTGGTACAATGCCAGAATCTGTCAATTCTTAAAAGATTATCGTTAATACCTCCACAATCTCTCCAGCTATTTCCTTCAGAACCCAAGGGTGCATTCCATCAGATCCAGGAGATTTATCCACCCTCAGACCATTAAGCTTCCTGAGCACCTTCTCAGTCATAATTTTCACTGCACAAACTTCACTTCCCTCACACTCTTGAATGTCCAGTATTCTGCAGATGCCATCCACTGTGAAGAGTGATGCAAAATACACATTCAGTTCCTCTGCCATCTCTAATTACAATGTCTCCAACATCATTTTGTATTGGTCCAATATCTACCCTTGACTTTCTTTTACCCTTTATTTACTTTAAAAAGCTTTTAGTATTTTATTTGATATTAGTCACCAGCATCCTTTCCTATTTCATCTTTTCCTTAGTTTCATTCTGCAAGTTTCTAAAAGCTTCCCAATCCTCCATCTTCCCACTCATTCTGGCTTCCTTGTATGCCCTCTCTTTTGCTTTTGCTTTGGCTCTGACTTAACTTGTCAGCCACGGTAGTGTCCTTCTTCCCTTTGAAAATTTCTTCTTATTTGGAATATATCTGTCTTGCACTTCCCTCATTTTTCGCAGCAACTCCAGCCATTGCTGCTCTGCTGTCTTTCCTGCAAATATCCCTTTCCAGTCAACTTTGGCCAGTTCCCCTCTCATGCCATTTTAATTTCCTTTATTCCACTGAAAAACTGACACAATGGATTTTATTTTTTCCCTCTCAAATTTCAATGTGACCTTAATCATATTGTGATCACTGTTCCCTAAGGATTCCTTAATCTTAAGCTCTCTTATCACCTCCAGATCATTGCACAACACCAATCCAGCACAGCTGATCCCTTAGTGGACTCAACAACAAGTTGTTCTGAAAAGCTATCCCTTAGCCATTCTACAAGTTCTCTCTCTTGAGGTCCAGAATTGACCTGTTTTTCCCAATCCACTTTCATGTTAAAATCCCAATGAATATGATGACATTGTCTTTCTGACAAGCCTTTTCTATCTCCTGCTGTAATTTGTAATCCACATCCCAGTCGCTGCTTAAAGGCCTGTATACAAATGCCATTAGGGGCCTTCTACCTTTGCTATTTCTTAATTCAACCCATAGAGACTCTACACCTTGCAATCCTATGTCACATGCCAGTGATATTAAACCTGATTCAGATTCTGACTAGCAAAAGTGAATCAAATAACTCTGTCACTCATTTTCATACCACGAGCAACTGACAGCAGTCAATCAGCCTAGCAATGTGCACATCCTTAGAATCTGGGAGGAAACAAAAGCATCCAAGCTGTCACAGGGAGACACCACACAGAAAGCATCCAAGATTGAGAACCCATATCACTGGCACAGTGTGGCAGCGTGCCTATTATAGAAACATTGAAAACCTACAGCACAATACAGGCATTTTGGCCCACAAAGTTGTGCCAAACATGACCCTACCTTAGAAATTACCAGGCTTACCCATAGCCCTCTATTTTTCTAAATTTTTTCTAAGCTCCATGTGCCTATCCAAAAGCCTTTTAAAAGAATCTATCATATCTGCCTCCACCACCATTGCCAGCAGTCCATTCCACGCACTCACCACTCTCTGTCTAAAAAGCTTACCCCTGACATCTCCTCTGTACCTACTCCCCAGCACCTTAAACCTGTGTTCGCTTGTGGCAACCATATCAGCCCTGGGAAAAAGCCTTTGATTATCCACACGATCAATGCCTCTCATCATCTTATACACCTCTATCAGGACACCTCTCATCCTCCGTCGCTCCAAGGAGAAAAGTCGAGTTCACTCTACCCGTTTTCATAAGGCATGCTCTCCAATCCAGGCAACATCCTTGTAAATCTCCTCTGCACCATTTCAATGGCTTCCACATCCTTCCTGTAGTGAGGCGACTAGAAATGAGCAAAGTACTCTAAGTGGGGTCTGACCAGGGTCCTATATAGCTGCAACATTACCTCTTGGCTCCTAAATTCAATTCCATGATTAATGAAGGCCAATACACCGTATGCCTTCTTAACCACAGAGTCAACCTGCGCAGCTGCTTTGAGTGTCCTATGGACTCTGACTCTAAGATCCCTCTGATCCTCCACACTGCCACTTCACACTTATCTGGGTTGAACTCCATCTGTCACTTCTCAGCCCAGTTTTGCATCCTATCAATGTACCACTGTAACCTCTGACAGCCCTCCACAACACCTCCAACCTTTCTGGCATCAGTAAACTTACTAACCCATCCCTCCACTTCCTCAGCCAGATCATTTATAAAAAATCACCAAGAGTAAGGGTCCCAGAACAGATCCCTGAGGCACTCCACTGGTCACCGAAGTCCATGCAGAATATGACCCATCTACAACCACTCTTTGCCTTCTGTGGGGAAGCCAGTTCGGGATCCAGAAAGCAATGTCCCCTTTGACCCCATGCCTCCTTGCTTTCTCAATAAGCCTTCAATGGGGTACCTTATCAAATGCCTTGCTGAAATCCATATACATTATACCTACTGCTCTTCCTTCATCAATGTGTTTAGTCACATTGGTGATATCTATTACGATATCTCAAACTGCCCATAAAGCAGGGACTGTGTGTTAATTGTCACTTCTGAAACTGGACTCAATTCAATGTCTGCAGAGTTAGAATAAGGGACAGAAGCCCTACACTAATTTTTGTATTACATCCAGAGAGGTAAACATACCAGTTTTTTATCCCCCAAGTAAATATTTGGGGCCTTCAGAAGGATTTGCAGCAATTCTTAGCTAGCTGCAGTCTATCAAGGAAACAGAGAATCTACAAATCTCTTTGAAATATTCAAAACAATAACATGAACGATTGTGGGGTGGGATTTTGCCTTATTAACGAGGTGGTATTTTGGAGATAAGACCATAAGACATAGAAGACAGACAAGCAGAATTAAACCATTTGGCTCATTGAGTCTGCTCTACCAAAACATCATGGCTGATTTATTACCCCTCTCAGTCCCATCTCCTGCATTCTTCCATAACCTTTGATGCCTCTACCAATCAAGAACCTATCAACCTCCGCTTTAAATATTGCAAATGTCTTGGCCTCTACAGCCATCTGTGGCAATGATTTTTACAGATTCACCACCATCTGGCTAATAAATGTCTCCTCATCTCTGTTCAAAACAGATGTCTTTCTATTCTAAGGAAGTGTCCTCCTGTCCTGGACTTCCCCACTAAATAAAGGAAAAATCCTCTGCAAGTCCACTCTATCTTGGCTTTCCAATCTTCTAGATTCCTGTATAAGATATCTGTTTTTGTTATTTGACTGAGTCTATCATCCAAAAGTAACATGACGCAATGTTAAATGAAAAACAATTACGGGTTGTCAATATAAAACTCAAAGTAAATTTATTATCAAAGTACATATATCCCACCATGCACTACCCTGAGATTCATTTGTTGCCGGCATTCACAATAGATACAAAGAACTACAGTAGAATCAATGAAAAACCATGCATGACAAAGGTGGACAAACAACAAATGTGTAAAAGTCAAGAAACAGTGCAAATACAAAACAGAAATAATAATAATAAGCAAAAGCAATTTATAGAAATCATAAAACTGTTTTCAAAAGATATAAACATGAACTTTGGACTGGATAAATACAGAACATTAAACATAAAGAAAGGTGCAATAGAGCTAATAGAATACAAAACAGAGCAGCAGGGTACAATACAACCGATAGATGAATATGAAACATGTAAATGTCTAGAACAAGAAAAGAAATTATATCATAGTGTGATAAAGGAAAAACTTTCACCAGAATTAACTTCAAGGCTTAAGAAAATCTGCCAAACAGAGCTCATCAGTAAAAATATAACAAAGGCAATAAACACTTCCGCAACACCTATATTAATATACTCTTCTGGCATAATATCTTGGCCTGAAACCAATCTGGAAAATTTGCAAAGAAAAGTAAGAATTCAAATGACAAATTTTAGAAAACATTATGTACATTTGAACACGGTTGGATTAAAACTACCTAGGATAGGAGGGGGAAGAGGAATAACAAACATTAAAAATCTACACAACAGTCAGATAAAACTTCTAAGGATATACTTTCATTAACGAAAACAGGAATCAGCTCCCCACACAAGCATATGCAATATTAATAAGAAGTATACACTACTAAAGTTAAATGAGAGCACAACCCAGAAAAATGAAGACATTATACTGTTGAAGAAAAAGGTAACCAATGGGAGAGCATGACTCTTCGCGTGGAAGACATCCCCGTGATCTAAGCTGACTAGGTGTCGACAAGGAAGCATCGAATGCCTGGTTCAGATTTTAGGGCTCTTGCCAGAAGCAGAAGGGTTCCTTGTGACAATACAGGACCAGATGGTTAACACAAAAAAAAATATCAGAAATACATAATGAAGTCGAACAAGTCCATGCTGATAATTGTAGAAAATGTTGAGGAAAAAATCAGGAACTATCCACCACATTACAGGATCCTGTAGCAGTTTAACTCAATCTGATCACTTACACAGGCACAATCAAGTGACAAACTTCATTCATCAAAATCTTGCTTTAAAATACAAACTCATCAATGAAATCACACCTTATTATAAATGTAAGCCTGTTCCAGTTTTAAAGTCAAAATACTACAAATTATATTATGACCGATCAGTTGTTACAGATAGGAAAATCCATAATAACTCTTTGGATATAATAATACAGGATAAACAAGCAAGAACAACTTATTTAATAGAAATAGCCATTCCAACAAACATAACTTACAGAAATAAATAAGTGAAAAATACTAGAAATATGCTGAATTAAAAGAGGAAATTGAAAGACTTTGGAACTTAAACATGGTATACATTGTCCCGGTTGTAATATCTACAACTAGTGTCACCCCAAAGGCACTGCACAATAGCATTACGCAATCAGGGCTACACGGTAATATCTGTGTCGATCTTCAGAAAGCTACAATACTAAACACCACTAGAATAGACCAAAATTTCCTCACAATTGACAAATGAGCGTGCACTTCTCATAATAATAACAGCAATAATAAATAAACAATAGATATCAAGAATATGAGTTGTAGAGTCCTTAGGAGTGAGCCCATTGATTGTGGAATCAGCTCATTCTTGGGGGTGAATGAAGAAATCCTCTCTATTTCAAGTGCTTTATGGTTGAGGTGTAATAACTGTTTCTGAACCTGGTGGTGTAGGACTTAAGGTTCCTATACCTCCTTTCTAATGGCATCAGTGAAAAGAGGACAGTGGGGGTCCTTCATGATGGATTCTGCTTTCCTATGACAGCACACCTTATAAATGTGCTCAATGGAGGGGGGAGCATTAGCCATGATGAACTGGGCCATATCTACTGCATTTTGTAGTTTTTCTATTCAAGGGCATTGATGTTTCCCTTCCAGACTAACCAGAAAGCCGATAAAAAAAAGAAGGCAAAATGTTCCATTCAGTCTGCATGGACCAGTTGGACTGGACAGTCTGTTTCCATCCTGTATAAATCTGTGAAGCTGGTGTCAGCTCTCGCCCTCTCAGTCATATTCTATGATTCTCTTTGGAAGATTGTTGGTTTCAATCCCTCTTCAAGGAAAGCAAAAGTTTAAGTTGACACTCCAATGCAGCACCAGGAGAGCCTTATGCAATCAGAAATGCCACCATTCAGGTAAGTAATTAAAGTGGGACCCTGCCTGCCTCTACTCGTCGATATAAAAGATTCCACAGCACCAGATTTCAATTATTCGAGTTGGCACCTGTTCATGTATTTCAGTTAAATATCATCATAGTACGTTTAATGCTCTGTTGGGAATTGAGGGATCACAGTTCATGTGAAGAGGAAAAGTATGAGTCACTGTTAAGCTTTGGTAAACTTGTTATTTTTATAGCTAACTTTAACCTTGTTTTTGCACTCTTTATGTTTGTGTAGGTAGTAATAAAACAAAGTTGGCTGTTTGAACAAAGGAAATATGTGAAGGTTTACCCTCATTAAGCACTGAGCAATCACAGTAGGTGATCGCACAGTACACTTGTACATCATTCCTTTGTCTGTTGTTGCTGCTTCCATGAACTTAACCTTGCTGCTATTCTCAGCTGCTAAAACTGAAATCTGACTTCCAAATCCAATAAAATCTGGCAACTACTAAAGCTAAAAATATGTCAAAAAGTAAAATTAAAGATTTGAAATTTCTGCCATTTTAATGCAGGTATCTTAATTCGGTTGTTAAAATTATCAGCTGTAACTCAGTTGGTGGCATCCGTCCACTACTTCAGAGTCATCAATCGCATTCCGAGGATTTGTGGACAAAATCCCAGGGGGACAGTTCAGAGCAGTATGTGGATTGGTTTTCTCTCTGGTTTTTGGAGGAGGTATTAAAATTAACCCATTCTAATTCCTTCAAGCTTTATAATACCTTGAATGACTCAATAAATTTAGCTCAGCTCAAAGTTCGATCATGATTACCATCTCTTCAAGGGCAACTGCAGTGGACATAAACTGTTGGCTTTGCTTCCCACTCCCACATCTTGCTAAAGAATGGAGAGAAGAAAGCTTCATCATGTTTATTAAATAGATTAGGCAGTGATAACTGGATTGGACTTGCAGTTCATGTTATGATGTGTTTCTGTTTACTCGTTTTTTTATTGCTATTTTCTGTGACTTTGTTCGGGGCAGATTGGCTCTATGGCCTACAGTCAATGAGTGACACAGTGCTAAATGGAACTGAACTGAACATTCCTGGACTGTTTCAAGGACTCTGTGATTTGATGTTTTAAATTCTGAGTGTTTTTCACTCATTGTTTTCCATTTGCACAATTTTTTCTTCGATTTTGCGCATTTGAATGTGTTTCTTTCTTTCGAGGCTGTCTGTGGGGAGAAAAATGCCACAGTTGTAACTGTATACATACTTAGATAATTAATGTACTTTGAATTTGATGCTTTGGGATACTAGATTTGTACAAATTGGCATGTTGTTTCCGACACTGCAACTTTAATTATATTTCCTAATATTCATATGCCCAAGAATCATTACATGCACATGAATGATTGTAACATTATACTAAATGATTCACTGATCCAGTTTGGTAAGGCAAAATGACACAAACTCCGATTACCTACTTAGAACTACAACACTTTGCTTTTTAGGACAAAATTTCAAGCATTAAAACATTTACCTATGTGTGCATGGGCTCCTCTTACTGCAGCACATGCCACATTCGATCCGCGTCACCATTTGTGACCAGTCCGTCATGACGGCCTTGAAGACTATTCTCAAACTTCTGACCGCACTATTATTTTAACCACTATATTGTTATAAAATGCTGCAGTATGTGGCCTAATAGATTAGTACCAGCTCAAGCCACTGAACCAATCATTACTTGGCACCACTCTTCACAAGTCTCAACCTTGTGTTCACCCTGACTTTCACATTCTCATGATTGTATTCCCATGATTCTATTGCGTTTTGTATGTCCCAGTCACACATTCTTGAGGCCACAGCCATAGAGACATTTGACAAAAACAAAGATTAACCCATTGCAATACATTCCCCAATTTGAATGTCACAACACCATTATAATGGTGCAAAAAGATAAGTTTTTCATGAAAATCCTGAATTCTTTGAGGCTAATTGAATATTTCATCATAGGAAAGGGGTGAAGCTATTCAGCCCCTTTCATTTGTCAATTTAATGACTTTACACCTGGTAGAACATAGAAATAGCTCAGCACAGTGCAGACCCTTTGGCCTGTGATCTTTTACCAAGGTGTTAACCTACTCCATGATCAATCTAACCCTTCTGGCCTACAGAGCTCATAATCATCCCATTTCCTTTCCTGCTTGAAGCTGCCTAAGAGTCTCATGTGTCCCTAATATATCTGCCCCTACCACCATCTGCAGCAGTGCATTCCAAGCAGTCACCACTTTCTGTGTTAAAAACCCACTTCTGACATTCACCCTAAACTTTCCAGCACTCACGTTAAAACAGTGTCCTCTGCCCTGGGAGATGGTCCTGGCTGTCTATTATCTGCACAATTTTTTCTCGTTTTCACACTTCAGTCTTGGTTATGTATATTTTTCATGGGTTCTGCTGTATTTCTTTATTTTCCTGTGGGCGTCTGCAAGAAAATTAATCTCAAGGTTGTATATGGTATACATACTTCAACAATAAATTTACTTCGACATTGAATTTAGTGGCTCAGTCTGTGAAGTCTCTGTTTAGTTGACAATCCTTTCACTGCAGGAATTTAACTGGGGAATGTTTGTTCCACTTCATTTATCATAAGTAATCTTGATTCAGACAGGGAGACAATATTCTATCTGTGCTCACCAGAGGTCTATTTAACTAATGGGAATCTTTACTTCTTGTACTCAAAACCTCTTGTAATAAAACCAACATACGATGCATTTTTGCGTTTGCTTGCTGTACCTGCATGTTAACTTTTAGTCACTCATTTGCAAGGCCACTTAGAACCATTTCAACAACACCTCTCAATCTCTCAGCATTTAAAAACAAAGCACTTAAATATCAAGTGCAAGATGCGTCCCGTGAGCTTCCTGCAAACACTTCTGACAGTTTTTTTAAAATAACGCACTGGAAGATACAATCAGTGGCCACTTTCTCAGGTTCCTCCTGTACACTTAAAGAGGCTTCTGAGTGTATGTTTGTCATCTTCTACTGGTCTAGCCCATCCACTTCAAGGTCTGATGTGTGCTTTGAGAAATGCTCTTCTACACACCACTGTCATAACATATTTATTTCTGAGTTACTGTCACCGTTCTGCCAGTTCGAACAAGCCTGGCCATTCTCCTTTAATCTCTCATTCACAGAAACTGCCACTCACTGATGTTTTTTTTTATTGTTGTTGTTTCTTGCACCACTCTCTAAACTGTTCTGTGTGAAAATCCCAGCAGGTCAGTAGTTTCTGAGATACTCAAACCACTCCATCTGGCACCAACAATCATTCCATAGTCAAACTTAGATCATATTTCCTCTCCATTCTGATGATTGGTCTGAACAACAACTGAACGTCCTGACCATGTCAGCATATTTTATGCATTGAGTTGCTGCCACATGATTGGCTGATTAGATATTTGCATTATTGAGCAGGTGCACAGGTGTACTTAATAAAGTGGCCACTAAGTGTAACTCTGTCGACCTGGTTTCAGACGAATTTCATTAATAATGCTAATTTACATGCAATGAGCAAGTTCTTCAAACTAAGCACGCTGCTTTAGATATGAGAGGCATTTTCAGAAACATATAAATGAAATTTTTAGAATTCAAAATGAGCTGACCATTTTTCACGAATGTTAAATATCAAGACGAATATTTTTTAAAGTAGTTTTCACTTACTTAAAACTGGATTTCAGGCAGAAATGGGGGAAAAAAGAAGCAGAATGTAAGTCCTTTCAAAAATAAGAAACCTTTCTTTGAAAGTTTAAGTAACCAGCAATTCTCCTGAATAAATGGGAATAAATGAGTCAGTATTTATTCTCCTGAATAAATACTGACTCAGAGGACAATTTTTCAGCGTGATGATCTCTCAGTAGAATTGCTTTGGTACTATTGGTACATGTTATATTTTAAAAATAATATTTTTCAATGTAAAATGCCCATCCTTGAATTGACTAACCAAATATTGCCTCAATGTACTCATTCATGGCAAATTTTACACTTGAGCTTGAGTGGAAGTGAGCAAAACTTCAGTTTGTAGAAATAATGTAATTTGTTCTCAAATTATTTAATACGTAAGGGGCTATTATGTCCATCAGGTCTATAATGGTTTACAGAATAATCTTGTCAAACACACTCCCTCCGCTTGTTCCTCTTCATTCTTCTCTCTCTCTCTCTCATCTCTATCAACTTTTCAGAGGGGTAACTTCCAGTGACCAAGTAACCAGCATATTTTTGGAATGTGGATCAGAAAGAATCCCATGAGGTCATTGGGAGATAATACAAACTCCTGACATGAATTTAAATTCTCCTGAACTAACATCTCTGGTTTAATGATCTCGAGTTCCATTTGCGGGACCAGCATCCTAACACTGTGCTACTGTAACCCTTTAATCTCAGATTAGAGGTGAAGCAGCAAATGCTGGGTACCATGGAAATTTACTCATTCAAGTAGTAATCTTAACTTGCACTCTTCTTTTTTTGTCATTGATGTGTTTGGAGCATTGAAATTTCTGTTTTGCCTTTCCAATAAGTCGTAACTGCCTTCCCCAGTTATTTGAAATAGGATCTATCACTGGAGGGCATAATCTTGAATGCTGCTGCACCTGTCACTAGCGCTGTGGATGTCACTGCTCTGACCCATAGCTAATAAGAAGTCCATATGAAAGAAGTAAAAGAATGAAATAATCTTCCACCCTTGCCTTTTGCCATAAGCACACAAAATATTGAGAACAAGTTAATGTTGTGCATCCTCCATCGGAAGGGCACAAATAAAGTTCTTTGAATTGAAATTGGTCTCCATGGATTTTTTTTCAACTTAAACTCAGAGGGTGGTTAAAGTGTGGAATAGGCTGCCAGTGGAAGTGTTGATTGTAGCTTTGATTTCAACACTTAAGAGAAATTTGGATAAGCACAATATTGTGCAAAACAGCAAGGGTGCCTAAGACAATTGCACAGCACTGTAGAAATTTTATGTATTGCAATGCAATGCTGCTGCTGCTGCTGCAAAAAGCAATTTTCATGACATATGTGAGTGATGATGAATCTGATTCTGATATGGGTCTCTATTGTGAACTGAGAGTGGAGAGGGGGCGGCGGGGGGATGGGGGGATGTAATCATGGTTGAGAAAAGGGGAAGGGAGAGGGGACGGAGCAGGAAGTACCAGAGGGACATTCTGTAATGATCAATTAACTAACTGTTTGCAATCAAGGAACCTTGATTGGTGCCTCAGTGCTGGGTGCGTCTGCAGCTGTGCCACCCTATGCCTTTGGCATTCCTTCTCTGCCACCTGTTCCACACCCCTCCCGTAGTGCTTCACCCCTGCCATTCCCATTGCTCCTGCTAGATTTACAATCTGGCTCTCTGCTCCTCATTGACAAATATAATACTGAGCACCCCAGCTATATACATCTGCCCAAGAGTTTAGCACTGTACAATCCATGGATAGGAGAGGTGTGGAGGTCTGTCGTCCAGGTGCAGGTTGATGTGATTCAGCAGATTAATAACTTGACATGGAGTAGATGGACAAAAAAACTTGTTTCTGATCTCTCGAGCTTTAAAGAACAATTTTTTTCTGCATTTATTTCCTAGTTAGTGTTAGCATAGGACCATAAAACCATAAGATAAAGGAACAGAATTAGGCCATTCAACTCACTGAAGTCTGCTCACCATGGCCAATTTATTTTCTCTCTCAACCCCATTCTCCTGCCTTCTCCCCATAACCTTTGACGGTCTTACTAATCAAGAACCTATCAATCCCTGCTTTAAATATATCAACGAATTGGCCTCCACAGTTATATGTGGTAATTAATTCCATAGATTGACCACTCTCTTGCTAAAGAAATTTCTCCTCATCTCTGTGCTAAAGGGGCATCCGTCTATTCTGAGGCTAGAGACATCTCCAATCTAGACCTTTCAATATTTGATAGGTTTCAATACGATTCATCCTTTACTCTTCTAAACTCCAGCAAGAACAGGCCTATAACTATCAAATGCTCTTTACTCATAAACCTTTTCATTCCTGGGATCATTCTTGCAAAGCTCCTATGAACACTCTCCAATGCCAGTGTATTCTTTCTTAGGTAATGGACCCAAAGCTGCTCACAAAATATCGGGTGAGGCCTGACCAATGCGTTATAAACCTCAGCCTTACAACTTCAGCAATTTCTTCTACATTAACTTTCTAATTAGTGTTACTTTTCTGATGCATTTCTCAAAATACAACCTAAAAAGGCCATGTGGTCTCTTTTGCCCCTGGAGTAGCCTCTACTCTCAGGGGACTTGACACAACTTGGTTTTTTTTTGAGTTACAGATGGGAAGGAGTTAGGCTGATCAACTGAGGATGAGGGTCATTTGAGGGATGTCATCTGTTTGGTCAGATGGTGAGGGATCACTGTAGCTCCCATGGCTCTTTGGGAGTCTGTCATGGCTCCTGGCTATCTGAGTGCATTGTATTAACATCTGAAAATCAGATTGTGTAAAGAAACTCATCAACAACATAAAATAAATTTAGAAGAAAATTCTTTGTTTGAATTATTTGATGACATGAATGTCGGTATAACTTCAAAAAATTATTCCTTTGCATATGCACTTCCTCAATTTGCCACCAAATCCCTATATTCCAGTTTCATTTCCTATCAGACTCCTTTCTGTTTAGCCCTTTACCTCTTCTACATATCATCACCCCCACTGCTACCCTATCACTTTCCCCTTACCTGGTCTCACCTATCACATGTGAGATTCTACTCTTCCGCACCACCCACTTTCTTATTTTGTTCTCTGCTCCCTTCCTTTCCAGTCCTGTCAAAGGGTCTTGATCTGAAGTGTCAACTGTTTACTTCCCTCTATAGATTCTGTCTGACGTGTCAAGTTTCTCCATTGTTTTGTATGTGGTCACTTTGAAATTTGATTTAGATATCTGGTTCTATTGATCACGAATTCTGGAAAACAATTGGAACTTAGGCAAAATGTTCATACCATATTGTATACTTTCCACATGGCATTGAGGACAAATTTTAATTAATATTGCTGGATTAAATGAGGGAAAAATTAAGAATATAAGAAAAGTTGGTCTGTTATTTCACAACATAGACAAGATGCAGCTGGATAGCTTCTTCACAATCACTCCACTGGAGGAATGGTTCAAGTAGAATCTGTGTGTGGAAAGGAACTGTCAATATTTTGAGTCGAATCCTTGCATCAGGACCTTGAACCTTAGATGATGTGACTAGTCTTACCTTTTATAATCCCCTGGAAGTAGTTGAGGGATTGGCAAAGTTAAAACCACCAAGAAGATTATCAGGGTATCCCACCTCTCTATTTGTGCCATTTACCAGGAATATTGTTGAGTATCCCTACCATCCAACCCACAGTCTCTTAGACCCAGACCATAACAACCGTCAGGCTAAAGACTCCCATTTTGGGTAACAGCTTCTTCTCCCATGCTCTGAAGCTGTTAAGTATACTGCCACCACTGAGTTCTCATGACTAGGACAGCAGGCTGTTTACAATACTGTTTGTTGTATACTGTTTAACTCCTCTATAGGGTACCGCCACCTTGTTGTGTTGGAGAGGCTTGTGTAATCATAAGACTGTAAGACCATAAGACATAGGAGCAGAATTAGGTCATTTGGCCCATCAAGTCTGCTCCACCATTTAATCATGGCTGATCCTTTTTTTTCTCTCCTGCTCAACCCCAGTTCCTGGCCTTCTCCCCATAACCTTTGATGCCATGTAAATACACCCAACAACCTGCCCTCCACAGCTGCATGTGGCAACGAACTCCACAAATTCACCATCCTTTGACTAAAGGAATTTCTCTGTATCTCTGTTTTGAAAGGGCACCCCTCTATCCTGAGGCTGTGCCCGCTTGTCCTAGACTCTCCCAGCATGGGAAACATCCTTTCCACACCTACTCTGTCTAGGCCTTTGAACATTCAAACAGTTTCAATGAGATCCCCACCTCATCCTTCTGAATTCCAGTGAGTACAGACCCAGAGCCATCAATCGTTCCTTGTATGATAACCCCTTCATTCCTGGAATCATCCTTGTGAACCTCCTCTGGACCCTCTCCAATGCCAGCACACCTTTTCTAAGATGAGGGGCCCAAAACTGTTCACATTCATAAGAACCTGAGAGTGATGCTATCTGGAGCTTAGCTCCTGGTAGGGCCACCCATGACAGTAAGGTCACGGGGGAGGATCCAGACAATGCATGCTCCAACCAAGACCTCAACGGCAAAGCAGCTGGAAAATGGTGGTAAATTAGAATCTCCGGAACTATGAGGACCAGCACAATGGCTGCAAAGACAGAGGAGGGCTGAAGCAGAAGAGGTCCCAATCATCCTGGTCTCCATGCTATCAGATTCTGGCCCTTTCTCCATTAAGGATTGTGTGGTGACTGCTTGTGCATCATTTCACGTGGTTTGGTAATCCAATCAACCAACTTGGACAAAGCCTTGTGGCGATCAGGAAGTGGAGACAGGAGCAGGATTGTGAAGTCTGGAAGCTCCCAGCCACAAACTGACACACAGGCCAGGCGGTGGCTGTTAGATACAGTCATCTTGCTTTTCGACTGAGGCAGGTAGAGCTTTTTTGGCATCTGCACC
Source organism: Hemitrygon akajei (assembly GCF_048418815.1). Classification (NCBI taxonomy): domain Eukaryota; kingdom Metazoa; phylum Chordata; class Chondrichthyes; order Myliobatiformes; family Dasyatidae; genus Hemitrygon; species Hemitrygon akajei. The sequence goes on along the minus strand of NC_133138.1, from coordinate 33,088,113 downwards.
CATGACTGAGCAGCCCTATTCAAGACCCACTCTGTTCACCCCACAAGGGGAAGGGGCTAGAAAAGGTGCCCTAAAAACAGCCTGCCTCCTCACTCCTGACTGGATTACTGTGTCCAGTAGGATCATCAAACTGCAGTCTGAAACAAAAGGATATGAATTTTGGAGCCTGGAATGTGTGGAAGCTTATGGTTAGTCAAACCAGTGATCATCCTGAAAGAAGTACTGCTATCATCTCAAGAGAGCTGAGTAGATTACAAATTGACCTTGCTGCCCCCTTTGAAAGGCGATTGGCCGATGGAAGGACAATTGAAGGAGAAGAAGGGTGGATGCACCTTTTTCTGAAAGAGGAAAACAGCTAACGAACCCAGAATTCACCAAGTTGGATTCACTATAAAGAACAGCATCATCAGTCACCTCTCTGAATTGCCATTTGGCTTCAATTAACTCCTCATGACCATGTGCCTTCAGCTCACTAACAACCAAATGGCTACAGCTGTGAGTGCCTATGCTCCAACCCTGGTCTCATCAGACAATGCTAAGGAGACCTCTTACACTGACCTAGCCGCATACTATCAGATATTCCCAAGGAAGTTAAGGTCATTCTTCTTTAAGACTTCAGTTGGCTGGGACAGCAACTCCTGGAAAAGCACAATTGGGAAGGAAGATGTTTGCAACAGCAACTCCAATGGAGTGCTCTTTCTCTCCAAGTGTGGTGGTCATGACCTGACCATCACCAACATCCTGTTATGCCAGAGAAATAAGGTTAAAACTTCATGGATGCATCCCCATTCAAAGACTTGTCACCCTGTAGATTATACCATAGTTGGAGTAAGGTTCACAGATATGTACAGAATACAAGAGCCATGATCAGTGCTGATGATGGCTGGACAGACCAATGGCTTATTTGCTCACAAATGACCATCAAAATCACGTGGAAGAGTAGAGTGCAAAGGAGCTGAGCCATTCCAGGTTCAACATTGAGACACAGTGAAGGTACAACATCTTCAGGCTGCCCTTACTGAAAGATTCCCAAAGTAGTACCCGGAGGACATTGAAGCACACTGGACCACAATGAAGACTACCATCCTTGATACTTGTAATAACATCATTGGACTCAAGATCAGGAAAAACAAAGATTGGCTTGATGAAGATGTCAATGAAATAGAAAAGCTAATCAACATCAAAAGGAAAGCTTTCTTTGCCTTGCAGAAGGACATCAACTGGAAGACACAAAAGAAGCCCATTCCAAAGCTAATGCTGTCGTCCAATGGACAGTAAGGGCAAAAATAATCAGTGGTGGACGGAGAGGGTCCTAGAAATACAGCAGCCTGCTGATTCTGGTGATATCAGGGGTTTCTCTATTGCCACCAAGGCAGTGTATGGCCTAAACCCCCTTCGCTCCAAAGGTGGACAGGTGCTGCTGAAGGATAATGATGCCCTCAGTTCTCAATGGAACAAACACTTTCAGGAGCTATTTAATTGTAGCACCACCATTGACATTGGAGTCATCAACCAGCTCCCACAACAACCCTTGAAGGTGGTCATGAATAAGCCTCCTAGTATCAAAGAGGTGTAGACGGCTTGCAAGGAATTGAGGGACAACAAGCCCACTGGACCTGATGGAATTCCAGCAGAAATGCTCAAGGAAGGGGGCACAGAACATTTAAATCATATTCATTACCTGCTTGTCAAGATCTAGGACCAGGAGAAGATTCCAGCTGAACTCAGGGATGCTCTGATACTCATACTCTTCAAAAAGGCTGACAAAGTTGACTACAGAAATTATAGGCATCTACCTTCTCTCTGCAACAGGAAAGGTACTCACCCAAATTTTATGTGTCTGGCTTTTGCCTCTGGCAGATCTCCAGCCTGTGTCTCTGTGTGGTTTTTGTCCAGCCAGAGCAACATCTCACATGATTCTTACATTATGTCAATTACATGAGAAAGCCAAGGAACAAACTCTTCCCCTTTATATGGCCTTCATAGACTTTACAAAAACATTTGACTCTGTAAATCATCCTTTCCTTTGGCAGGTAAATCCAAGATCCTGCATCTCTTACACAATGATATGAGTACAACAGTCATCAACAGCAGCAGTTCTGAAACAGCACCTTTTAAGGTTGAGACCAGGATCAATCACCAGGAGAAGAATCATACCCAACTACGAGTGATCACTGGTGATGATGACTTTTCAACTGTGCAGCGCGCTATATACATTTTGAAATATATTATATTAACTTATTTATGGTAATATTTTGTTTTACGTGCTGTGTGTGATATATGTTTTGTAGGTGCATCGAGGTCCAGAAAAATGTTGTTTCATTTGGTTGTATATATGTACAGTTAGATGGCAATAAAATTGAACTTGAAAGGTATGCCCCAGGATTTACCTCTTATCTAGGTTGTTGATCTTTCTTTTCTAATATCCGCGACACTGAGAAACTTTGAAAAATAATTATAAGTGAAATAAAACATTAACCATTTTGATTGTGTGGGTTGTGGTATAGAGGTTGGAAGATGAGGGCACTGAGTATGAGCAAGCAGTATTACAGTCGGCCCTCCTTATCCACGAGGGATTGGTTCTGGGACCCTCGTGGATCCCAAAATTCGTGGATGCTCAAGTCCCTTATTCAACCTGTCTCAATGCGGTGGAACTTAGGACCCAGCAGAACCCCAGACCTTATTTAACCTGTCTCAATGCAGTGGAACTTAGGACCCAGTGGAACCCCAGACCTTATTCAACCTGTCTCAGTGCAGTGGAACTTAGGACCCAGCAGAACTCCAGACCTTATTTAACCTATCTCAGTGCAGTGGATATTAGAACCCGGTGGCGGAGCTCTGAATCCGCAGTGTTTCTGTTCACAAAACCAATCACAATCACAATTGAAAATAAAGTGGAAATAATAAAGCAATCGGAAAGAGGTGAAACGCCACCAGTCATTAGAAAAGTGTTAGGCTATGTTGGTCAATGATTGGAACAATTTTAAAGGATAAAGTGAGAAAGGCCTTGCCCCGATGAAAGCTACAATTATTACTAAGCAACACAGTGGTTTAATTATTGGGTCTTGGGGTTTTGGGTTTTTGATCCTCCACATCAACCAAGCACGGATGGAGTGTGCCCTCAGGAGCGATCTGTCACTGGATCAAACTCGGGAACTTCTGTTCCTGAGCCCGACACTGAAACATATGTTTTTAAGTGTTTTATATGCATAGAAAGGTAAAATATATACTATATACTAAGACAAACGTTTGACTGACTGACGCTAAGTAATACCGGATGTACCTGCTCTGACTTACTTAGTAAGAGAACTTCCGATTTTTTTCGATCCCGATCCACAATAACCCACGCACATCCTCCCGTATACTTTAAATCATCTCTAGATTACTTACAATACCTAACACAATGTAAATGCTATGTAAAATAGTTGTTATACTGCATTGTTTAGGGAATAATGACAAGAAAAAAAGTCTGTACATGCTCGAACAACAAGTGCTGCAAGAGCACTTCTGGGTTTTCGCAATTTGCGGTTGGTTGAATTCGCGCATACAGAATTCGCGGATAAGGAGGGCCGACTGTAATTGGAAACTGCAGAACACTTTCCACATTGACAAAAATACTTATGAACATCAGTAACGTCTCTGCCTGGAATGAATTCCACAGCCTGAAGGACCACTGGATCAGTGTGAAAATCCTGATTCTGGAAAACAGGAAAAAGCCTTTTCCTGATTTCAATGCAGGAACAGTTTCTTTTCAAAATAATTTCCATTGTGTAACAAAAAAAAGCCCAGATCAGTTAATGTACCACTTTGTTACCTAATGTACAGATCTTGAAAAACAGAGAAAGAATCATGGCCATTTCATCAAAAGGGTTAATCAGTAGGAAAGCTCAAAGTTCAAAATTCAAAGTAAAATTTATTATCAGAGTACATACACGTCACCACATACAACCCTGAGATTCATTTTCTGTGGGCATCCTTAGCAAATCTATAGAACAGTAACTGTAAACAGGATCAATGGACAAAAAACTGTGCAAATGCAAATATAAATAAATAGCAAATATAGGAGTAAAGTGAGTGCCAGACAAGGAAAAGGCACAAGAAAATTGCATAGTATGAATTTATCCTTGAAGGCTAAGAGAATTGAGAGTCCTGGCAAGCTGCTCCAGAAGATATGAGGTATGGTGCAGATCTGACATGATCATATTAAATGGCAGGGCATCCTTGATAAGCAGGGCTGAAGGGCCAGTTTTCAGCTATCTATGGTAAATCCCACCACAGCAAATGAGAAATATAAATAGATAAATAAATTGTGGAATATATTTTAAATAAGTGCATTTCCCAAATAGTATCAAACAAAGAGGCCATGAAACTATCAGAATTTTGTGAAAAGCCTTTAGAGAAGTAAATCTATTTTTCTGATTGATTCAATGTGCATGTATCTCCAGATCAATGATGATATGATTATCTCTAATTGATCTTTGACATTAGCGGAAAAGCCAGTCAGTTCAAAGACAATTATGGGCATGCAATAAATGTTGGTCTCACAACAATATCTACATTCAATTATTCAATAAAGAAAAATAGTATTCCATAATGCTTTGCAGCTAATGATGTATTGAGGCAAACACATAGCCACCAACTTAGAGAGAGTTCAAACAAGCAAATGCGACATTAACCAAATTTGCTATCTAAAGGTAAACATCTCAGATTACATTTTGTGCCTTTCTCTAACAGTGTCTTGGGATCATTGTTTTTATCAAGAAGACTGAGTCTTGTTTTACTGCCTTTTTAAAGGCAGATCAGAATGAAATATTTCATCATTAAATGCACTATGCACACAAAATCTAATAATCTATGCATATTGAACACAGTTTCTCGTAGGAATGAATTCTACTTATGATTGAGCAGAAAGAAAAGCAAGGTGATCACACTGATTCTATTCTGGACCAATATAGAGTTAATGGGCTGAGCAGCCTCATTCCTTGCTGCAATATCTTAATACTATGATTCATTTATTTAAATTGAATCAAATTTTAAAAAGTGGAATTTAATGAACATATATTATGTATGATTCATTTAGTGCATGCAGTTGTCTGCAGTGGTCTGAGAGTGTCAAATCTGGTGTCTCAAGTGGGTTTTAAAGAACAATATTTCCATTCAGAAGCAAGCCACAGCCACTTTCTTTGCTTTATTTAGTTGTTTTTTTTTGCAATTGTATGGTTGCAACAAGTTTCTTTTTCAGGAGAGACAAATTTCTTGTAACAAAGGCCTCCTGCCTTTGAAAGCACTTAAAAACTCTCGATGAAATGAGCTTGGGCAGTTTCGATTCAGATAGCAGTGTCTGCCAATAATACAAAAGCTCCTCAAATTTCACACTAATTGGCAAAGGCTTAGCAATCTTATTCAGAGAAGCCAGAAAAATTGAGAAGCAAATCGATGTCACAACCAGCATGGAAGAAGCACAATTTTGTGCTGTGTGACTGGGAGAGTATTGATAGATAACATTGTGTGTGCTCTGGTTTGACTTAAGGAAGCTAGGTAGTCTATTTAATACTGAGGTGTGTGGGGTTGTACTAAACAGATAGGTTGCAAGTTATCAATAATGCCAACATGTATTTATAAATCACCCTCCACATAGCAAAACATCCTGCAGACGTGTTAACAAAGCACAATCTAAGTTTGGTTATACATATTTCCTTCGATATTTTCTCAGTGGCCACTTTATTAGGTATCTCCTGTACCTAATAAAATAGTCACTGAATAATCTCCACGGATTTCTGCTGCTGTAGCGCATCCACTTCAATGTTTGACGTGCTGTACATTCATTGATGCTCTTCTGCACACCACTGTTGTGATGTGTGGCTATTTGAGTTGCTGTCACCTTCATGGCAGTTTGAACCAGTCTGGCCATTCTCCTCTGATCTCTCTCAATAACAAGGCTTTTTTGCCCACAGATCTGCAGCTCACTGGATGCTTTTTATTTTGTTTTTCACACCATTCTCTGTGAACTCTAGAGCATGAAAACTCCAGGAGATCAGCAGTTTCTGAGATACTCAAACCTCCCTGTCTGTCTCTAGCAATTAGCCCATGGTCACAGTCACTTGGATCACATTTCTTCACAATTCAACAAGTGAAACTTTTGACGATGCCTGCCTGTTTTTGTGCGTTGAGTTGCTGCAACATGATTGGCTGATTAGATATTTGCATTAAGAAGCAGGTGTGCAAGTATACTTAATAAAGTGGCCAGTCAGTGTATCATTGGCTGCAAAACATTTTGGAACAATTTATCCTTATTGAATAGTGAGGTGTAGGTGCTATGTGACCAACACTTTTAATCCATTCCAATTGTCTTTGAACTGATTGCAACAGAGGAGCACCGGGTGTCGAGGCTGGAGGCAAGTGACAGGCCAGTATTCAGCTAGTTTCTCAGTGAAGTCTGCTCATCTCTGTGCTGAACTGACGTGATTGCCAGGAACTAATAGATTTTGGGATCAGCTGTGACTGGTTTTGTGGCTGTGAACTCCCTTTGTGAACTTTAGTTCTGAACGTTACTTGCTTACTTTTTATTGTTTGCATGATTTGTTCTTTCTTTCACATTGGGTGTTTGATAGTTTTTTTTAATAAGTTCTATTGAGTTTTTTGTTTTCCTATAAGGAGACATCTCATGATTGTATAGAGTATACATACGTTGATCATAAATATACTTTGAACTTTGAATTCTGAAGTCATTTTCCACACCAGGTCCATACCAACTCCAACAGGAACAATTCTACTTGCCCGACTTTATTTTAACCTACCCTACTCCTCAAACTTATAAACTCAAGAGATTTTGCAGATGCTGGAAATCCACAGCAATGCACACAAAATGCTGGTCAAGCAGCATTGATGGGGAGTGACAAACAGTCAAAATTTTTGGCTGAGACATTTAATCGGGACTTCTGAAACCTATGGATGGCCATATCCTATACATTCTATTCCCCATCGAGAAGGCTTTAAAACTTTCTGCTTTTGTCCCAACCACAGACTCAATCAGTTCCCCTCTACCACCATCTCTTCCAGTTGACAGAATTGGTTGTCACATTCAGTAATTTCTCTTTTGTCTCCTCCCACTTTCTCCAAACTCCAGGTATAGGTATTGATACCCACATAGGCTCCAGCTATGCCTGCCTTCTTGTTGGCTACGTGGAACAGTTCATGTTCCAAGCCTTCCTTGGTAATGGATACCAAACTCTTTCTACACTATACTGCTGACTGCTTTATGCACCCAGGCTGAGCTTGTCGATTTCACCACTTTGCATTCAATTCCACCCTGCCCCTAAATTCACTTGGTCCATCTCTGACTCCCCTCTCCTATTTCTGGATCTTTTTGTCTTCATCTCTGGAGACAAACTGCCTACTGATATTTTTTAATAAACCTACCAACTCCCACAGCTATCTTGATTACACTTCTTCCCACCCTGCCTCTGCTCATTTCCTTTGCCTCAGCTGCATTTGTCTCCAGGATGACGCTTTACTTTCCCGGATATCACAGATATCCTCCTTCTTCAAAGAACAGGGCTTCCCTTCCTCCACCATTGATGCCGCACTCACCTGCATCCTCACCATTTCCCAAACATCTACCTCAATCCATCTTCCTACCCCCTTTACAGGGACAGAGTTCCTCTTGCCCTCATGTACCACCCCATATCCAGCATATCATTCTCTGCAAATCCATTATCCTAAACAGGATCCTACCACTACCTTTCCACCAATCTCCACTTTCTGCGGGGAATGTTCCTTCCATGATTCCCTTGTCCATTCGTTCCTCCCTATACTCTCCCTCCTGGATCATATCCCTGCAAGCGAAAGAAGTGTTATACCTGCTAATTTGCCTCCTCTATCACCTCCATTCAGGTCTCCAAACAGTCTTTCCAGGTGGAGTATCACTTCACTGCAAATCTGCTGGGGTCATCTAGTGCATCCGGTGCCCTTGGTGTAGCCTCCTCTCTGTCAGAATAGAAACTATGTTGGATGTGGTCAACACATAGAATGCAGGAAAGATGTTATTCATATCGAAGGAGGCAACAAGAAGTTTGAGACACACTTCGATTCACAAAGACAAGTAATTTAGTCAGGGCATGTCTCAAACTAAACAAAAATATTTGTAAAGAAGCTCAATAAATTGTTCAATGTGCATGTAGTGCATTTAATGGCACTTTTAAAATCATCAGTAACTTCAAATAGCCAGGGCAGAAAAACCTATTTTATAAAGCACTCTGGTTAGAATCACACAGTATAGGAATCTGGCAGGGTTATACTTTTTAGATATATATTTGAATAACTAAGGCTTCTTATTAGGAAGCACATCCACCTATAAATAAGTTAGACCTTACAGTTCAAAGAAAATTGGAAGGAGCTGTGATAGAATATAGATATATAATTTTCACTACTGACAGTATAATTTCAGCATATTGTTCAATGTTTACGGGCATTAAGATGACTTTTTTGGAAGTAGGCATGCATGAAAGATGGGATATTAAGTTATTCCCAGCTGGATTCAGAGCAAAACTATCATTATGGTTGGATCTGGAGCAGCCACAGGGGTTCATTGAATGGAGTAGCAAAAATTCTAATAGCAAAATATGTTAGAGTGATAGAGCACTATAGCACAGAAGCAGGCCCTTCAGCCCACCTTCTCTATACCAGCCTATTATTCTGCTTAGTCCCATCAATCTGCAACTGGACCATAGCCCTCCATACCCCTCCCATCCATGTACTTATCCAAACTTCTCTTAAATGTTGAAATCAAACCAACATCCACCACGTCCGCTGGCAGCTCAATCCACACTCTCACCACCATCTGAGTGAAGAAGTTCCCCTTAAACATTTCACCTTTTTACCCTTAACCCATGACCTCCCATTCCAGTTTCACCTGAACTCACTGGACAAAAGCCTGCTTGTATTTGCTCTGACTATACCCCTCATAATCTTATTTGCCTCGATCCAATCTTGTCTCTTTTTCCTGTGGTCCAAGGAATAAAATCCTAACCTATTCACCTTTTCCCTCTAACTCAAGTCCTTGAGTCCCAGCAAAATCCTAGTAAATTTTCTCTGCATTCTTTCAATCTTATTGATATCTTTCTGTTGTTATTGTTGCTAATGACACTTCATTGTGTTTAAGAACATCCAAGACGTCCTCCATGAGGTGCACCTTTGTTAATTGTCAGCAAAGAAAAGATGTTATTTCTATTCTGCATTCTTTCCTCCGCTCTCTACTTTCCACAGCGATTCCTCTGTCCACAACTCTGTGCTCACTCATCCCTCTCCACCAACCTCCCTACAAGAACTTATCCTTGCAACTGCTCGAAGTATTACACCAACCCTTACACCACCTTTTAGAGACCTAAGCAGTCCTTCCAGGTGAGACAGTTCTTTATATTTGAATCCACCAGTGCAATTTATGCAACTTGAACCTCCCATTGCGGCCTACTGTAATCTGGGGAGACCCAGCGCAGAATGGAGGAATCTCTTCACTGAGCACCTTTATGCTGTCCTCCACAACAGCCAGGATCTCCCAGTGGTCAACCATTTTCATATTCCACAACTGACATGTCCTTTTACAGTCTCCATTACTCCAATGCTGGACATTGATTAGAGCAACAGATCCTCATATTTTGCATCAGCTGTCTCCCAGCTGATGGAAAAAACATTGATTTTCCTAACTTCTGATACCACTCCCCTCTGCTTCCCTCTTTTTTCCTTATCCCACCAGTATTGATCATCCCATCTCTTTTTTCTTTGTTGTCCTTTTGATCTGACTATTCCTCCCATCAGCACTCTTCCTCACCTTTTGTATTCCATGGTCCTTGTCCATCAGTTTCTATCATGTTCAGCTTTTTGTTGCTTTCACCTGTCACCTCCCAACTTTTCACTTATACCCATTTTCTCCCCTCCCCTACCTGCATTGCATTCTCCTCACCTGGATCTACCTATCACATGCCAGCTCGCACCACTTTCCCCCCCCCCCATCTTTTCATACCAGTTGTCTCCCCTCTTTCATTCCTGCCCTAATTAAGGGTCTTGATCTGAAATGTCAACTGTATATCCCCCCACCCCCCTTAGATGCTGCCTGACCCATGGGTTCCTCCAGCACCTTTGTGTGTCATTCCTTGAACTACTTGACATTGTATTCTAAGTTTACAAATGGAAAGAATTTATCCAGCACTTTTCATGATCACTAGGGCTATTCAGGGAAGGCATGCATCTCTTTGATAATTCTGCAACACAACATGTTGAACCTGAAGAACTCCAGTCAATTAGTAGTTAACTGGTCTGCAAACTAGAAGACCTAAAGTTGACCTTAATATTGTAAATATCAGTGAGGTTCATAAAATGGATTAAGGGGGATTATCTAGTATTGACTGACTTCACTATTTTAATGTCCCACAGCACTTTGCAACCAACTGGATATTTTTTGAAGATAATGACTTCAGACTTGGCACTGACCTTCTGGTCCTCTGGGTAGCAATGCGCTCTGCCCACCCTATGTGCTTCTGAGAGGAATTACTATGAGATAGGACTTACAGAACTATAGTTAGAACAACACCAAGTGGCCCGCTCTTTAGGTATCTCCTGTATTTAGAAGATATGGCCCAGTGCATCACAGTTAAATCTCTCCCCACTATTGAGAACACCTACACAGAGCACAAGCACAGGAAAGCACAATCCGTTATCAAGGACCACTACCATCTAGGTCATGCTCTCTTCTCGCTGCTGCCATCAGGGACAAGGTACAGGAGCCTCAGGAACCACAATACCAGGTTCAAGAACAACTATCATCCCTCACCATCAGGATCTTGAATCAGAGGGGAAAACTCCACAAAACTTAACTTGCTCCATCATTGTACTGTTCCCACAACCTATAGACTCATTTTCAAGACTCTTCACATCATTTTCTCAAACTTTATTGTTTATTTTTTGTATTTATCATTTTTATTAATTTTATTCTTTTGTACTTGCAGGTTCTTGTCTTTTACATGTTAGTTCTTTGTCTGTCCAGATGGGTGTGGTCCAATTGATTCTAATGTGTCTCTTGGAGTTACTGTGTATGCCAGGAGAAAATGAATCTCAGGGTTGAATAATGATTATATATATGTACTTGGATAAGAAATTTACTTTGAACTTTGAGTATATGTTCATTCGCATATTCTGCTGCAGCTTATCACTTTAAAGTTCAACGTGTTGTGCATTCAGAGATGCTCTTTTGCATACCATAGTTGTAACATGTGGTTATTTGAGTTATTGTTGCCTTCCAGTCAGCTTGATCCAATCTGGCCATTTTCTTCTGACCACTCTCACTAACAAGGTACTTTCAGTCACAGAACTGCTACTCAATGGATGGTATTTTGTTTTTATTTTGCACATTTCACTGTAAACTCCAAGAGATCAGCGGGTTATCAGATATTCAAACCAGCCCGTCTGGCACCAGCAATCATTCCACCATCATAGTCACTTAGATCACGTTTCTTCCCCATTCTGATGTTTGGTTTGAACAACAACTGAATCCCTTCACCATATCTACATGTTTTTCTGCGTTGATTTGCTGCGACATGGTTGGCTGATTAAGTATTTGTATTAACGAGCAGGTGTACAGGTGCACCTAATAAAGTGGCCACTGAGTGTATCTGTTACCACTTAGCCAGTGACCAATAAGGACAAGGGTGGATTTCAAAACTTCTGCAGCTTTGACAGTGGCAGAACTGAAAATTCCTCTAATCGAAAGGTTTCCATGTTTCGATAATCCACAAGTTGATACTGTAGAACAAAGAGAGAATAAAACAGTACAGTCCCTTCAGCCCCTTAAATTATGTCTTACTAATTAAATGCTGAACTAAACTAATCTCATCTGCTTACGTGGCGACCATATCCATTCATTTCCTGCACATTCATGTGCCTATCTAAGACCCTCTTTAAAATTTCTATTGTACTTATCTCCACCAGGAACACGGGCAGCATATTCCACGCACTCACCACCCTCTGTGTTAAAAAGAAACTTGTCCTGTGTATCTCCTTTGTACTTTCTCCCTCTCACATCAGATGCATACCCTCTGGTATTAGACATTTCAACCCTGGAGAACAGTCTGCTCTATTTATGCTTATCATAATCTTTAAACCTTTATCAGGACTCCCCTCAGATTCTGTCATGCCAGAGAGGACAACCTAAAGTGTCCACCCTGTCCTTACAGTACATGCCCTCTAATCCCAGCATCCTCTCTAGTGTTTCCACATCCCTCCCATAATCAGAATTGAACTCAAGACTCTAGATAGTTATAGAGTCATAGAACACTGAAGTTGAGAATTATCCCCTTCAGCCCATCTAGTCTGTGCCAAATTAGTAGGCTGCCTCGAACCATCAACCTGCACCCAAACCATAGCCCTCCATACTCTCCCCATCCATGTACCTAGCCAAATTTCTCTTAAATCTTGAGATTGAACTTGCACTCACCACTTTCTTTGACAGCTTGTTCAACTTTTTCTCCCCATCATTTTTTCATTTCAACATTTCACCTATCTTCCTTAACCCATGATTGCAAGTTCTCTCCCATCCAACATCAGTGGAAAAAGCCTGCTTGCATTTACCGTATCTATATGTCTCATAATTTTGTACACCTCTATCCAATGTCTCCTTATTCTCCTACTCTACAGTGAATAAAGTCCTAACCTACTCAACCTTTCCCTATAATTTAGGTCCTCAAGTCCTGGCAGCATCCTTGTAAATTTTCTCCGCAATCTTTCAATCTTATTGATACCTTTTCTGCATTGTTGTTGTTGTTGTTGTTGTTGTTTGCAATGTTCCTTATGTTTAGGAACATCCAAGATGTCCTCTTTGACTTGCACCAGTAACAAGGCATTTTTGCCCACAGAACTGCCGCTTACTATATTTTTTTTTCTGTTTTTTTGCACCATTCCCTATGAACTCCAGAAACTGCTGTGTGAAGATCTCAGGAGATGAGCGGTTTCTGAGATACTCAAACTACCCTGTTTAGTACCAACTATAATTCCATGGACAAAGTCACCTAGATCATGGTTCTTCCCCACTCTAATATTTGGTCTGAGCAACACCTGAACCTGTTGACCATGTCTGCATGCCTTTATGCATTAAGTTGCTGCCACATGATTGGCTGATTAGATATGTATCTGTATTAATGAATAGGTATACAGGTATGCCTAATAAAGTAGCACAATGTGTATATGCTCCTATATGGCAACATATTATCACAATTTTCTATTCTGATAATCTTTACTAATGTAAATTGAAGTACAAATATAAATACAAATTGAAGTCCAAGCCCATCAGCACCAGGACTAAAGGACTAAGTTTCTTCCCTGTAGATATCCAGCTTCTTAACAAAACTCACTCAGGTGTAATCCCTAACTATCCCTGCACAACATCCGTTAAATGTCCTTTCCTGCTCTCCTTGTTCTGGTGTTAATTATTGTATCTGTTCATATGTTCACATTCATTTAAGTTTGATTATTGACATTTGCTCAGGTGACTGTTCGGCTAATTAGTGATTGGTCATGTCTGTTTGCACTATTGCCTTGAAATTGTTGGTGTCTATTGTGTTGTCTATTATGGTATTGTCCTGTGTTTTATGCTTGGCACCAAACCACTATTAATTCTGGTACGTTCCACATACTGGCAATAAAGTGATTGTGATTCTGACCTTGTACCACAGATCTGCCTGAAGGAGTTGAAAACACAACTTTGTAAATAGAACCATACAGCACAGGAACAGCCCTTTCAATCTATTATGTTGTGTAAAATTAGTTCAACTAATCCCTTCTGAGCTTGAACCTGCTGAGCAACTTGCATCAGAGTTAGCTTTTACTAACATAGAAACATAGAAAACCTACAGCACAATACAGGCCCTTTGGCCCACAAAGTTGTGCCGAACATGTCCCTACCTCAGAAATTAGTAGGTTTACCTATAGCCCTCTATTTTACTAAGCTCCATGTACCTATCCAAAAGTCTCTTAAAATAACCTATCATATCCGCCTCCACCACCGTTGCCGGCAGCCCATTCCATGCACTCACCACTCTCTGAGTGAAAAACGTACCCCTGACATCTCCTCTGTACCTACTCCCAAGCACCTTAAACCTGTGTCCTCTTGTGGAAACCATTTCAGCCCTGGAAAAAAGCCTCTGACTATCCACACGATCAATGCCTCTCATCATCTTGTACACCTCTATCAGGTCACCTTTCATCCTCCTTCGCTCCAAGGAGAAAAGGTCAAGTTCACTCAAATTATTGTCATAAGACATGCTCTCCAATTCAGGCAACATCCTTGTAAATCTCCTCTGCACACTTTCTATGACTTCCACATTCTTTCTGTAGTGAGGCAACCAGAACTGAGCACAATACTCCAAGTGGGGTCAGACCAGGGGCCTATATAGCTGCAACATTACTTCTTGGCTCCTAAATTCAAATTCACGATTGATGAAAGCCAATACACCATATGCTTTCTTAACCACAGAGTCAACCTGCACAGATGCTTTGAGTGTCCTATGGACTTGGACCCCAAGATCCCTCTGATCCTCCACTCTGCCAAGAGTCTTACCATTAATACTATATTCTGCCATCATATTTGACTTACCAAAATGAACCACTTCACACTTATCTAGGTTGAACTCCATCTGGCACTTCTCAGCCCAGTTTTGCATTCTATCAATGTCCTGCTGTAACCTCTGACAGCCCTCCACACTATCCACAACACCTGCAACCTTGGTGTCATCAGCAAACTTACTAATCCATCCCTTCACTTCCTCACCCAGGTCATTTATAAAAATCACAAAGAGTAAGGGTCCCAGAACAGATCCTTGAGGCACTCCACTGGTGACCGACCTCCATGCAGTATATGACCCGTCCACAACCACTCCTTGCCTTCTGTGGGCAAGCCAGTTCTGGATCCACAGAGCAATGTCCCCTTGGATCCTATGTCTCCTTATTTTCTCAATAAGCCTTGCATGTGGTACCTTATCAAATGCCTTGCTGAAATCCATATACACTACCTCTACTGCTCTTCCTTCATCATGTGTTTAGTCACATCCTCAAAAAATTCAATCAGACTTGTAAGGTCTTTCAGTGGTCACATAACCAGGACTTGCGATATACACCAGCTGCTCATACAACCATCTACCACCTGCTCTCATAGCTTCATGTACTCCTGAATGGGGGGCAAGCAGGTGCTACACCTTGCCCAAGGATGACCTGCAGGGCTAGCAGAGGGATAGAGCACCTTACCCCTCCTTTGGTAGAGACATATCTCCACTGTGCAACGCAATATTAACAGTATGCTGCTATATTTGTCTGAACTATGCACCTGAACTGTTTCAATTAAAAACACAACTAACCAACTCAAAGACAATAGAGCTACGCTGATCCACAGCAGAGACTGTAAAGAGGAACAGAGCATTCTGGAACAAATCTTGATGAAAGATCAACAAACAAAACAGGAACCCATCTGTCTTTTTTCAAAAACCGAAAGACCTGCTGTGTACTTCCTTGTTTTATTTTTGAAGATTTATTTTGAATTACCTTTGATAACTGTATGAATATCATGTGCCTGGAATTCATGTTGTGTCAGTGAGAGAATCTTTTGAGCTACATGAAAAGCTGATTGATAATTGGTTTGCTGTAATACTTTCAAGTCTCAGATGTGATCCTCCTTCTTGGAGCCAAGAGAGATTACCTTTTCTCCATGAATAACAGAGAAATGTTTATTATGTTTCTCACTTCCCAGAGTGCTGGCCCATTAATATAACAGTCAGGTACTTGTCTGTATGCATTTGTATTCCTGTAATATTATCAAACAGGAATAGATTTTTTATTCCTAAACTATTAATAATTTTTTGATATTCACACTACATATGAATCCCACAATTCTGTTGCTTAATTGCTAACATGTTTTTTTTCCCCATTAACACTATGCCTGGAAGCTGTAGGAATGGAAATGTCTTGATTTAGCACAATTCTTGTTCTTGATTACAAAAGCTTAAGGTGTACTTTAATGCAGTGCAGGAACTATTTATTAGAAAGGTTGAGAGATTTTGGCTGTAAGTTTAGTAAAGAAATTGCATGTTTTCAATTGAGCAACTATGATCAAGAAGAGATTTGCTAGAGGTGTGCGAGATCACAGCTGTGTTAAGCAGGGTAAAGACAGGGGAACACACAAAATGCTGGAGGAATTCACCAGGCCAGGTAGCGTCAATAGAGAGGATTAATCAGGGCTGACACCCTTCACTAGAAAGGAAGGCAGAATAAACCAGAGTAAGAAGATGGGGGCTGGGGAATGAGTAGAAGCTGGCAAGTGATAGGTGAGATCTGGTGAGGGGGAAGGTGGGTAGGTGGCAGAGAAAGAATGATGTAAGAAGCTGGGAGGTGATACATGGCAGAGGTAAAGCTCTTGCTTATAAGTCAGGCAGGTTAAATACAGGAAATCTGATCTACTACTGAACACCATAACACGATGCCTCCTTCTCGAAAGAGGTGTTGGCTCTGAGTAAGTTTCTGTTAAGGGTCCTTCTTATCTCCCTTACTCTACCTAGAGTAGCAGAAGGCTGTTCTTCATGCCAGATGCTGGAATCCTGGGAAACCCAGAGTCTGCCAGGGAACAACATCTGCATGATGTGCATCCCACTGCAGCTCCTTTAAAGACCGTGTTAGGGACCTTTGGCTTGTATGAGAGAGTGAGGAGATAATTGATCAGAGTTACAGGGAAGTAGTCACCCTGAAGTTGCAGGAGACGAGTAGCTGGGTGACTGTCAGGCGAACTGGAAATGTGAATAGGCATTTAGCGCAGAGCACCCCTGCAGCCATTCCTCTCAATAAACAGTATACCACTTTGGATACGTTGTTGTGGGGGATGACTGCCCAGGGGAATGCCATGGAGGCCAGGTTACTGGTACTGAGCATGGGTCCATGGTGCAGAAGGGAAAAAGGGGAATGTTAGTGATAGGGGATTCAATAGTGAGAGGAACAGACAAGAGATTCCATGGATATGAACGGTTCACCCAGATGGTATGTTTCCACTCAGGTGCCAGCATCAGGGTCATCTCGGATCACGTCCATTGCATTTTGGAGAGGGAGAGAGTGCAGCCAGATGTTTTGGTACATATTGGTACTAATGACATAAGAAGGAAAAGCAAAGAGGTCCTGAAGAAAGAATTTAGAGAGCTAGGCTGAAAGCTGAGAAGCAGACTTCCAGGATAGTAACTTGTCTGTGCCATGCACCACTGAAGATAGAAACTGACTGATTTTGTAGATAAATGTGTGGATGAGAAGCTGGTGCAGGGGGAAGGGCTTCAGGTTCTTGGATCATTGAGATCTCTTCTAGGGGAAGTATGACCTGTAAAAACATGATGGATTTTACCTGAACCTGAGGGGCACTAATGTTGATGTGGGCAGGTTTGTTAAAGCTGTTGGGAAGGGTTTAATCTAATTTGGCAGGGGATGG
Organism: Hemitrygon akajei; assembly: GCF_048418815.1. Taxonomy (NCBI): domain Eukaryota; kingdom Metazoa; phylum Chordata; class Chondrichthyes; order Myliobatiformes; family Dasyatidae; genus Hemitrygon; species Hemitrygon akajei. The sequence continues at coordinate 33,070,616 of NC_133138.1, read as the reverse complement.
GAACCAGAGTGAAGGGACTCGGGTAGGATGGATGGTAAAAGAGCAAAGACAGCATGCAATCAGACTGTTAGAAAGGGCAGACATATAACAGGACAAAATTGCAGCCAGCAGGGTGAGTTTCAGTGCATTAGGAATGCTGAATCAAAAAGAATAGCAAATGCAGTCTCAGACTGTTATATCTCAGTGCACGGAGTATAAGAAATAAGGTAGATGATCTTTTTGCACTATTACAGATTGCCGGGTATGATGTTGTGGCCATCACTGAATCATAGCTGAAGGATGGCTGTAGTTGGGAGCTGAATGTGCAAGATTGTATGTTGTATTGGAGGGATAGGAAGATAGGCAGAGAGAGTGGCATGACTTTGCTGGTAAAGAATGGCATCAAATCATTAGAAAGGTGTGACATAGGATTGGAAGATGTTGTATCCTTGTAGGTTGAGTTCAGAAACTGAAAGGGTAAAAGGACCCTGATGGCAGTTATATATAGACCTCCCCACAGTAGCTGGGATGTGGACCACAGATGACAAGAGAAATAGAAAAGACATGTCAAAAGGGCAATGTTATGATAGCCATGAGAGATTTTAACATGAAGATAGATTGGGAAAATTAGGTTGGTAATGGATCTCAAGAGAGTGAGTTTTGTTGAATGGCTTTTTGGCTTGTTGTCATTGAGCCTACTAAGGGATCAACTGTACTGAATTGGTTGTTATTTAATGAACTAGAGGTGATTAGGGAGCATAACGTAAAAGAACACTTAGAAGGGAGTGATCCCAATATGATTGAGTTCAACTTGAGATTTGATATGGAGAAAGTCTGATGTAGCAGTATTTCAGTGGAGTGAAAGAAATTACAGTGGTATGAGCAGGAATTGGCTAAAGTAAATTGGAAGGAGATGCAGATAGTGATGACAGCAGAGCAGCAATGGTGTAAGTTTCCGGGAAAAAATGAGGAAGGTGCAGGATAGGTGTATTCCAAACACGAAGACATACTCAAATAGCAAAATAGTACAACCGTAGCTGACAAAGGAAGTCAAAGCTAATATAAAAACAAAAGAGAGGGTATACAACAAAGCAAAAATTAGAGGGAAGGTAAAGGATTGGGAAGCTTTTAAAAACCTATAGAGAGCAACTAAAATAATCATTAGGAGTGAAGAGATAAAATATGAAAGTGAGCTAGCAAACAATATCAAAGTGGATAGTGAAAGTTTTTTCAAGTATGTAAATTATAAAAAAAGAGTTAAGAGTAGATATAGAACCACTAGTAAGTGAGGCCGCTGAAATAATAACACAGGCTAAGGAGATGGCAGATGAACTAAATGAGTACTTTGTGTCAGTCTTCACCATGGAAGACACTAGCAGTGTGCCAGATGTTGAAGAGTGTGAGGGAAGAGAAGTGAGTGCAGTTACTATTAAGAAGGTGCTCAAAAAACTGGAAGACCTAAAGGTACATAAGTTACCTGGTCCAGATGAACTGAGTCCTTAGGTTCGGAAATAGGTAGTATTAAAGATTGTTGAAGCATTTGTAATAAACTTTCAAAAATCATTGGACACTGACATGGTGTCAGATGACTGGAAGACAGCAAATTCACTCCACTCATTAAGAAAGAAGGAAGGCAGCAGAAATGAAATTATAGACCAATTAGCCTGACCTCAGTGGTTGGGAAGATGTTGGAGTCAATTGTTAGGGATGAGGTTATGGAGTACTTGGTGAGACAGGACAAGATAGAACCAAGTCAGCATGGTTCCCTTAAGGAAAAATCTTGTCTGACAGAGCTGTTGGAATTCTTCGAGGACGTTACCAGTAGGTAGATAAAGGAGATGCAGTGGATGTTGCATATTTGGACTTTTAGATGGCCTTTGAGAAGGTGCTACACATGAGGCTGCTTACCAAATTAAGAGCCAAATTAATTACCAAATTAAATTAAGAGTATTACAGAAATGTTACTGGCATGGTTAGAGTATTGGCTGATCGGTAGGAAGCAGCAAGTGAGAATAAAAGGATCTTTTTCTGTTTGACTGCCAGTGACTAGTGGTGTTCTGCGGGGGTTGGTATTGGGACCACTTCTTTTTATACTATATATCAATGATTTAGATAGATAGATAGATAGATAGATAGATAGATAGATACTTTATTCATCCCCATGGGGAAATTCAACATTTTTTCCAATGTCCCATACACTTGTTGTAGCAAAAACTCATTACATACAATACTTAACTCAGTAATAATATGATATGCATCTAAATCACTAACTCAAAAAGCATTAATAATAGCTTTAAAAAAAAGTTCTTAAGTCCTGGCAGTTGAATTGTAAAGCCTAATGGCATTGGGGAGTATTGACCTCTTCATCCTGTCTGAGGAGCATTGCATCGACAGTAACCTGTCGCTGAAACTGCTTCTCTGTCTCTGGATGGTGCTATGTAGAGGATGTTCAGGGTTTTCCATAATTGACCGTAGCCTACTCAGCGCCCTTCGCTCAGCTACCGATGTTAAACTCTCCAGTACTTTGCCCACGACAGAGCCCGCCTTCCTTATCAGCTTATTAAGACGTGAGGCGTCCTTCTTCTTAATGCTTCCTCCCCAACACGCCACCACAAAGAAGAGGGCGCTCTCAACAACTGACCTATAGAACATCTTCAGCATCTCACTGCAGACATTGAATGACGCCAACCTTCTAAGGAAGTACAGTCGACTCTGTGCCTTCCTGCACAAGGCATCTGTGTTGGCAGTCCAGTCTAGCTTCTCGTCCAACTGTACTCCCAGATACTTGTAGGTCTTAACCTGCTCCACACATTCTCCATTAATGATCACTGGCTCCATATGAGGCCTAGATCTCCTAAAGTCCACCACCATCTCCTTGGTCTTGGTGACATTGAGACGCAGGTAGTTTGAGTTGCACCATATCAAAAAGTCCTGTATCAGTTTCCTATACTCCTCCTCCTGTCCATTCCTGACACACCCCACTATGGCCGTGTCATCAGCGAACTTCTGCACATGGCAGGACTCCGAGTTATATTGGAAGTCAGATGTGTACAGGGTGAACAGGACCGGAGAGAGTACGGTTCCCTGTGGCGCTCCTGTGCTGCTGACCACTGTGTCAGACCTACAGTCTCCCAACCGCACATACTGAGGTCTATCTGTCAAGTAGTCCACTATCCAATCCACCATGTGAGAGTCTACTCCCATCTCCGTTAGTTTGTGCTTTAAGATCTTGGGCTGGATGGTGTTAAAGGCACTAGAGAAGTCAAGGAATGTAATCCTCACAGCACAACTGACCCCATCTAGGTGAGAGAGTGATTTGTGCAGCAAATACGTGATAGCATCCTCCACTCCCACCTTCTCCTTATACGCAAACTGAAGCGGATCCCGGGCGTGCCTGGTTTGTGGCCTCAGATTCTGTATTATCAGCCGCTCCATGGTCTTCATCACGTGCGACGTCAAGGCAACAGGTCTGAAGTCATTCAACTCCTTTGGTTGTGGTTTCTTCGGTACCAGGACAATACAAGATGTTTTCCACTGTCTGGGTACTCTTCTCTGATCTAGACTCATGTTGAAGATGCGCTGTAGTGGTTCTCCCAGTTCAGTCGCACAGGCCCTCAGTAATCGTGGGGAAACTCCATCCGGTCCAGCCGCCTTGCTGGTACAGATCTTCCTCAGTTGACCTTCCACCTGTGCAGCCGTAAACCTGGGCGTGGGCCAGGTCTCCTGTGAGTGGATATTTTCCTGTGAGGGAAGTAAGCCTGGTGTGGAGTTCTGCAGTGAGGATGAGATTGTGCTGTCGAACCTATTGAAGAAGTTGTTCAGCTGGTTCGCTTTCTCCACATCTCCACTTATGTTTGCCCCCCGCTTTGCACCACATCCGGTGATGATCTTCATCCCATCCCACACCTCCTTCATGCTTTTTTCCTGCAGCTTTTGATTATGGATTAGATGATGGATTAGATGATGGATTAGATGGTTTTGTTGCCAAGTTTCCAGATGATATGAAGATTGGTGGAGGGGCAGGCTGTGTTGATGAAACAGGTAGGCTGCAGAAGGAGTTAGACAGATTAGAAGAATTGGCAAGGAAGTGGCAAATGAAATACAATGTTGGAAATTGCAAGGTCATGCACTTTGATAGTAGAAATAAATGTGCAGACTATTTTCTAAATGGGGAGAAAATCCAAAAATCTGAGATGCAAAGGGACTTGTGAGTCCTTGTGCAGAACCCCCTAAATCTTACTGGTTGATTCGGTGGTGAGGAAGGTTAATGCAATTTTAGCATTTATTTCAAGAGGTCTAGAAATCAAGAGCAGGGATGTGATGCAGAGGCTTTATAAGACACAGGTGAGGCCTCACCCTGAGTATTGTAAACAGTTTTAGGCTCCTCATCAAAACAAAAGATGTGCTGGCATTGGAAAGAGTTCAGTGGAGGTTCACAAGAGTGATTCTAGCAATTAAAGAGTTATTATTCAAGGAATGTTTGGCGACTCTGGGTCTGTATTCAATAGAATTTAGAAAGATGAGGGATGATCTCATTGAAACCTTTCGAATGATGTAAGGCCTAGACAGAGTAGATGTGGAAAGGATGTTTCCCAAGGTGGGACAGTCTAGAACCAGAGGGCACAGCCTCAGGATTGAGTGGCATCTATTTAAAACAGAGACGTGGAGATTTTTAGTTTTAGCCAGAGGGTGGTGAATTTGTGGAATTTGTTGCCACATGCAGCTGTGGAGACCAAGCCGTTGGGTGTACTTAAGGCACAGCTTGATAGGTTCTTGATTGGCCATGGCAGCAAAAGTTATGGGGAGAAGGCTGGGGAGTGAGGCTGAGGAAATGAAGAAATGATCAGCTATGATTGAACGGCAGAGCAGCCTCGATAGGCCCAATGGCCTAATTCTGCTCTTATAAAAACAGTAAATAAATAAATAAAATCATAACATCATTCAGGAGGAAAAACCATGCCCTTGGGTCCATTTGTCCACTCAGATATTCAAATACCTATGTCTACTCATCCCATTTACCAGTACCTATCTGTAGCCTACTGTGTCCTGACAATTATGTGCTGGAGCAGATACTGCTTATAAAAAAGAAAGATTGCAACATTTCCAATCTTTTTTGTCTTCAGTTTTTATAAATTGTGAGATTACCTGCCACCTTCTCAGGCAGTACATCTCTGTTAAGGAAAAGGTTTCTCACGATGCAACCTGTATTGTTGCTGTTGTTTCTTTTCACACCTTGTGGTAGTTAGGGTGGCTTTTTACCACTTCTATAGCATTTGACTGATTTTTTATGAAGCCAAGTCGCCAGCTGAACAGTCAATCCAGCGCAGATGGAAAGCGTGCAAGGGGTCAGCTGGATTTGAACTTGGGATCTTTCACCTTGAAGTCCAGTGCTGTTGCCACTACACCACCAGCCGGCAATGCACCCTATCTGCTCCTCATGATATTGTAAACCTCCACAGGTCCCTCCTCGGCTTCTTACACTTTAATGAAAGCAAACCCAATGTCGCCAGTGTCTTCCCATAATGGAAGCACTCCATCCCAGGCAACTCCTTCCTCTCTCAAACTCAAAGTAAGTTGGTTATCAAAGCTTGCATATGTCACCATACACTTCTGGAGATTCATTTCTTTATAGGCATTCACAGGAAAACAAACAAATGTAATTGAATTGATGAAAAACCATAGATAAACAAAGACTAATGAAAAACCAATATGCAAAAGAAGACAAATTGTGCAAATAAAAGAAATAATTAATACTGAGAGCACGAGTTGCAGAGTCCTTGAAACTGAATACGTAGGTCATGGAATCAATTTAGAATTAGAATCAGAAGCCCGATAATTGTAGAGCATAACAGCACTGAATCTGATGGTAAGAGATCTAAGACTCTTGTACGTTCTCACCATGACGGCACGGATCTCTTCCAGGTACTCCAGTTTCTTCCCACATTTCAAAGACCTGCAGTTAGGGTTAAGGTTACTGACTTGTGGGCATGCTATGTTGGTGCCAAAGCATGGGGACAGTTGCTGGCTCTCCAGTCCTCGCTGATTTGATTTGATGCAAACAACACATTTCACTCTGTTTCAATGTACAGTACTATGCAAAAGTCTTAGGCACATATATATAGTTAGGGTGTCTAAGACTATATAGTTATTTTACATACTGCACTGTACTGCTGCGAGAAAAAGTCATGACACATGTAAGTGATGATAAATCTGATTCTGATATGGGTTTCTATAGTAAACTGAGAGCTGAATCATGCTTGAGAAAAGGGGAAAGGAGAGGGGAGCACCAGAGAGATATTCTGGAATGACCAATTAACCAATTGTTTGGAACCAAGTGACCTTGCCTGGTATCTCAGATGCCACTCTACCTCCTCTCTCTACCCCTCCCTCCTTCCACCTGTCCCACACTCCTCTCATGGCATCATTCTCAATATCCTTTGCTCCCACCTACTATATATAGTAGTAGGCAGTTGTTGATCCCAGGGGATCATGGGTTTGTGCCTCTGATGGACTGTGTCCTCTCCAGGGAGCAAACCTGTGTGGGAAGATGGGAAGAGTTGAAGAACCGGCTATTGCCCAATGCAGCCGGTTACTCCTTTCCACGTCACTGAAAGGAGTGGAAAGGGAAGGGCAAGTGCCGACACAGCTTGGTGCCAGTGTCGTCACAGAGGTTGCCAGAGCAAAGTTGTAAACAACATCAAACTGCCTTAGGGAGCTCAGCTCAGGATTTCTTCCTCGGGGTTTACTCCTGAAGCCTTTCCCAGGGGTGTGTATGGCCACAGGCCAGCACAGGTATGAGATCAAAGTTTTCCTTCTAGGCAAGCTGCCATCCAAGGCTGATGAGCCCCCATGCCCAAAGTAACTGGTTTTGAGGCACCAGTGGACCACCATTGCCCCTTCTCTTGTCAGTAGGAACAGTTCCGCTGGGCCTAGTAGCTAAGGCACACATGAAGGCCAAGAGTTTGACTTGGTTGTCAGAGGCTGTTAGAGACCCATGCTATTTTGTAGCACTTAAAAAGTAGTGGGAGTTTATCCCCACTACCACCTCAGCTATGATAACACACTTTTTGTCCCACTTCCCTCCGGGAGAAGGTTCAGGAGCATGAAGATAAGTACGGCCAGATTTGGGAACAGCTTCTTTCCAACTGTGATAAGACTGCTGAACAGATCCTGACCCGGATCTGGGCCGTACCTTTCAAATATCTGGGCCTGACTTGCACTACTGTACTTTCTCTTTTCTATTTTCTAATTATGATTTATAATTTAAATTTTTATTATATTTACTTTGATTTGTACTTCAGGGAGCGCGAAGTGCAGAAACAAATATCACTGTGATGATTGTAACAAGCTCAGGAACACATATATATTATGGAGAGTAACAGCCGGAGGAAGTGATTGAGTTAGGTACATCAACAAAATTTAAAAGACATTTGGACAAGTACATGGATAGGAAAGTTTGAGAAGGTTATAGGCCAAATGCTGAAAAGTGGGATGAGATTGGATGGGACCAGTTGGGCTGAGAGGCCTACTTCCAATTAGTGTGACTCCCTGACAGCTCCTGCATCATCACCAAGACTCTTGCTGAGACAAGCAGATTTCTTGTGAAACACACACACAGTGCTGGAGAAATTCTGCAGGTCAGGCAGCATCAATGGAAATGAATAAACAGTTGACATTTTGGGCCAACTGCCTTGAAGAAGGGTTTTTAGTATAACGCCCTGGTTCGTATTCTTTACTGTTATGTTGTTCTGTATTTCATTTTGTGCTCTTCTGTGCAAGCTGCTAGTTTTTCAGCTTATGTTTAGGTTACTGTCGAGGATAAGAGATAGGAGAACTGTGTGCCAACCAATTAGGATGGCCAGATTAAGGGGAGGTTTCTGTGGTGAGGGACACTACGGTTGAGTTGGGGTTTTTGTTAGGGAGAGATGGAGAGAGAAGTGGTCGTAGGATTCGACCCAGAGCAGGGCAGTGATTTGATGAAGCCCGAGGTGAGATCGAAGGAGGATCAACAACAGGAAACCGTGAGCTCCAACTTGTGCACATTAAACTGTTTCATTAAAATGAGCCCTTTTCTTTTCTTGTCCTTTCTTTACTAATCCTTTAGTCAAAATAAGAATTACAAAGCTAAATCTTTTAATTGTATGCGGTGTACAGTCTGTTATTTTGTGGCACTTACTTGTAACAAAGTAACAAACCACACAGCATCCACACAAACAGAAAGTTTTGGGGTGGCTCGTGCCTCAATCTCACACATTTGGAGATTGTCTTCCCTAGACTTATACAGCTGACGGAACCAGAGTATTTCATTGGATTGAAATGTCAACTGTTTATTCATTTCCATAGCTGCTGCCTGACCCTTTGAGCTCCTCCAGCATTTTATGCGTGTTGCTTCGCATTTCCAGCATCTGCAGACTTGCTCACATTTAAGATTTTCTTTTGAAATTCACTTATGAAATGAGAAGCTTGCCAGCAAGAGAAGGATGCATTACTGATCTCTAAGTGCCTGTGAGAAGATGGCACTGAGTACTCTTCTTCAGCTACGACAAGCTCTATAGTAAAGTTACACTGGCATAGTTGTTTGCTGATGGAGAATGATTAGCAAAATATGTTGCATCAGACTGTTGTGTGACACACAGCGGAACTTAGATGTGACTTATCATCGCACCTTATGTTGAGAGAGGTCACTGGCTCAGGCGAAGCTTGCTGATGAGATAGTGCCGAGAACACCAGGGATAATTGTGATGTTTCTTTCTACTAGTCTGATTTCCCAACGCACAGCAAATAATCACTGGCGCTTCATTATTGGCTTCTGTCTTTAAAATAAATGCTTTTTTTTAAATGTGTACTTCTTGCCCTCAGGAATGTAGTCAGAAAGGAAGAATAACTATGTGGAGACATGTGGTCTTCAAGGTCACATCAATCTGTGGCAGTTTGCAAAATATGAACTCATCCCATTGTGTGATGGCATGTAAATTGGAAGGTTTTTGTCCCATGATAGCACTAAAATTGTAAGGTTACTCTACTAAATGGAAATTTGTAAATCGTAATAACCACTTAAATATAACTGTGAGGTCATACAATTATATGGTGGTATGCATAATGATGAGCAAGAAGGTATATGTGGTTAACAGATGTAAATAATAGTTACAATGTAGCATTAACAGAAAAGTTGTGGGTACGTGGCAAATTGAATGAGATGCAAAACAAAAGAAATACTGCTTTTATATATCTTTCACAGCTCAGATGTCTCAAATCTTTGCCACTGCCATCTGCTTTCTGAATGGACATTGAACCCATGAACAGTACCTCATCAATTATTTTACTTCTGCACTTCTTATTTGATTTGACTATCTAATATATCACTTATTGTAATTCACAGTATTTTTCTCTATTATCATGTATTGCATTGTACTGCTGCTGCAAAGACAACAAATTTCACAACATATGCCAGCGATATTAAACCTATTTCTGGTTCAGATTCTGAAATCTCTTTGCAACTGATTAAGTTGCCTTGAAATTATGTCACCACTGCAATGCAGGGTAAATAAGAAAAAGATTGATTAAAGAACTGAGCATTGATCTCTGGATTCCCAACAGATGTCAACCACAGACCTTGGGTAAAACACAAAAGAAACAATGAACATACTCTTATACACTGTACCTCCTGACCTGATAAAGAAGCCACTGAGTGTATGTTTGTGGGCTTCTACCGCTGTAGCCCATCCACTTCATAGTTTAATGTGTTCTGTGTTCAGAGATGTTCTTCAGCATACCACTGTTGTAACATGTGGTTGTTTGAATTACCATCACCTTCCTGTCAGGTTGAACCAGCCTGGCCAGTCTTCTCTGACCTCTCTCATTTTTCCCACAGAACTGCCGCTCACTGGACATTTTTTTTTTGTTTCTCTTACTATTCTATGTGAACTCTAGAGACTATTGTGCATAAAAATCCTAGGGGATCAGTAGTTTCTGAGATACTCAGTCCACCCTGTCTGGTCTCTACAGTCATTACACGGTCAAAGTTACTTAAATCACATTTCTTTCTCATTCTGATGTTTGATCTGAGCAACAACTGAACCTTTTGACCATGCATGCATGTTTTTTATACATTGAATTGCAGCCATATGATTGGCTGATTAGATATTTGCATAAATGAGCGGGTGTACAGGTGTATCTAATAAAGTGACCACTGAGTTTGTAATTCCGTCATGAATACCTCTGCAGCAAATGTTTACTGAATGTACAAACTTTTTACAGACAGTCACAGAATTGAATCCATGGTGCTTTTGTCTTTCAATAACCGCTACATACTGTACTGTACTTTGCAAAGGAGGTGGGGAAACACAGTAGCCCAGCAGTTAATATAAAGCTATTACATCATGAGCAACCCGAGTTCAAGTCCTGCTGCTGCCAGTAAGGAGTTTGTGAGTTAGAATTCAGAAGAATGAAGGGTGACCTCATTGAAACCTATCAAATTGTTAAAGGCCATGATAGAACGGGTGTGGAGAGGATGTTTCTTATGGGGGAGAGTCTAAGACCAGAGGACATGGCCTCAGAATAGAGGGGTGCCCTTTCAAAACTGAGCTGAGGGAAATTTTCTTTAGCCAGAGAGTGGTGAATCTGTGGACGCCTTTGCCACAGGCAGCTGAGGAGGACAAGTCTTTATGTGTATTTAAGGCACAGGTTGATAGATTCTTGAGTGGTCAAGGCACAAAGGGTTACAGGAAGAAGGTAGGAGATTGGTAATGAGAGGAAAATTGGATCAGCCATGATGAAATGGTGATGCAGATGAAGTGGTAATGGGCCAAATGCCCTAATTCTGCTCCTATATCTTATGGTCTTACGTACATTTTCCCCATGTCCCCATGGATTTCCTCTGGATGCAATGGCTTCGTCTCACATTCCAAAACCATACAGGTTAAGGTTCATTGGTCACATGGCTGTAATTGGGCAACTTGGGCTCATTGGGCTGGAAGGACCTGTTAGCATGGTGTATCTCTAAATATAAAAATGTAATAAAATGTTTGATGTGAGGACAATTTTTTTAAGCTGTTACGATTTAGCAGCCTTTTCAGCAACTTCAGATAACCAGCCCCTTCAGTTTGTGTGATTATCTTCAGAACATCTAAACTGGATTAATATATGGAAGCAATTTCAAAGAAGGTACAACAGTGCAGAGAGTGGTGAATCAGCAGAATTCTTTGCCACAGGCAGCTGTGAAGGCTTAGTTTGAGGAGACTTGGTATGTCACCAAGGATTCCCACAAATTTCTATAGATGTACTATGAAGAGCATTCTAACTAGTTGTATCACCTTTTGTATGGAAGGGCCATGGCACAGGATCAGAAAAAGCTGCAGAAAGTTGTAAACTCAACCCGCTCTAGCTCCCTGGCATCCAGAACACCTTCAAAGCCAATGCCTCAAGAAGGCGGCATTCATCGTTAAGGACCATCCTCTCCCAGGACATGTTCTGTTCTCATTGCTACCATCAAGGAGGAGGTAGGGAGTCTGGAGACACATACTCACCTTTTCAGGAATAGATTCTTCCCCCACTGCCATCAGAATTCTGAATGGACAATGAACTCCAGAACACTACCTCACTATTTTTTTATTTTGCTCTCGTTTTGCACTGCTTAGCTAATTAAATGTTAATATATAATTTGTATTATACTTTGCACGTTTATTATATATTGCAATGTACTGCATCCTTAACACAACAAATTTCACAACTGATTCTGATCCTGAGTCACATCTACTATTTGCTCAAGTTCTTCCTTCCATGGATGTATCTTTTGGTTATTTTTCAGCAGTCTCTTTTATTTGAAATGTCACACAGCTTCAGTCACAGCTCCAGTGCTTATTGTTTTCTATCGTTTTCTTTTTCCAGTCTTCATCATTTTCTTTTCTGAATTCCATCACCTCCAATTTACTCCTCACACTGAGACTAATAAACCTACATCACCATCTCTAATCCAACACCAACAACATTTCAGTTGGTCTTAGTCCCATCACAGTCATTCCCACAGCACTCTCCACCCCTTCTGTCTTACCTGACTTTATTTTATTTATTAACATTCCAGTTTTGATGAAAGGTCATCAGCTCAGGCAACATTCACGTTTCTCTATTCATGGATACTGACTGATCTGCTGAGTCTTACAAGGAATTTAAATTATTGTTCAGGTTTCTAACATCAGTCTTATTTGCTACTTTCTACTCTTAAAGTAAGATTGAAGATGTTTAGAATGTGTTCATAAGCTGTTGATATCACTGGCAAACCAACATTGGTAAATTGGTTTATGTTCTGAGGTACAATGAAAAACTTGTTTTGCATACTTTTTATACAGACAAATTCACTACAACAGTGCACTGAGGTCATGTGTGTGGTGATACATTTTGGGATAGCATATGTTAGAAGAAATTATCCAGTCAGTGTCTTAGCAATTAGAAACATAGAAACATAGAAAACCTACAGCACAATACAGGTCTTTCAGCCCACAAAGTTGGGCTGAACATGTCCCTACCTTAGAAATTACTAGGCTTACCTATAGGTTTCTATTTTACTAAGCTCCATGTACCTACCTAAAAGCCTCTTAAAAGACTCTATCATATCCGCCTCCACCACCGTGCCGGCAGCCTATTCCATGCACTCACCACCCTCTGAGTAAAAAACTTACCCCTGACATCTCCTCTGTACCTACTTCCTAGCACCTTAAACCTGTGTCCACTTGTGGCAACCACTTCAGTCCTGGGTGTGGTGAACTACATATACCTGTCTGGACTGCTCCTGTGGCTCCTCCCACAGACCCCTGCTGACTGCTTCTGTGGCTCCTTCCACAGACCCCTGTATAAAGGTGATTGAGGCCTGAGCCCGGCCTCATTCTCCAGGATGTAGTGTTGTTCATTCTTCCAGTCAATAAAAGCCGATATCTCGCTTCTTACGTCTCAGAGTGAGTTATTGATGGTGCATCACTGGGAAAAAGCCTCTGACTATCCACACGATCAATGCCTCTCATCATCTTATACAACTCTATCAGGTCACCTCTCATCCTCCGTCGCTCCAAGGAGAAAAGGCTGATTTCACTCAACCCCTTCTCATAAGGCATGCTCCCCAATCTAGGCAAGATCCTTGTAAATCTCCTCTGCACCCTTTCTATGGTTTCCACATCCTTCCTGTAGTGAGGCAACCAGAACTGAGCACGGTACTCCAAATGAGGTCTGACCAGGGTCGTCTGTAGCTGCAACATTACCTTTCAGCTCCTGAATTCAATTCTATGATTGATGAAGGCCAATAGACCGTATGCCTTCTTAACCACAGAATCAACCTGTGCAACTGCTTTGAGGGTCCTGTTTTGCAGCTTGTTGATTAGAAATGATGGTATGATTGTGTTGAATGCTGAGCTGCAATCAATAAACAGCAGCTGATGTAGGTATTGCTACTGTCCAGCTGATCTGAGGCCACGTGGTGAGCCAGTGAGATTGCATCTGCTATAAACCTACTATGGTGATAGACAAGTTGGATATATTTGGTTTGTTTTCTCTGGAGTGTTGGAGGGTAAGGCATGACCTGAGAGAACATATGAAATTGTGGGAGGCATCGATAGGGTAGTCAATTCAGAGTTTAAAGATTTATGAGGCAAGACTTTTACTTGGAGATGCACTGGCTTGCGCTGCGTGAAGATGTGGAACACTTAGACATGGCAGCAAGGTTTATGAGCAATTTAGACAGCTACATGATATCAGAGAATAAAAAGTTATAGACCAAGCACAGGCAGATGAGATTAGTTTAAATCAGCATCATACTCAATGCAGGCATGGTTGACTTAGGAGTCTGTTTCTGTGCTGTACTGTTCTATGTTCTATGAAAGATGATTGATACACTCCATGCATTGAAATAAAGAACCATTTGGGAGTAGTCAAAGAATACTAAAATTTACAAGGGCACAGATCTAGATCTGTAAAGTGGTATTAGGTTATATGTCTCTACTGGCCAACAGATGCACAAGCAAGACCTTCTACAACTACGCGAAGAAAACAAGCATATCAAAAATTAATGTAGGCTCCATAGACCCAAAAAATGATAACAGGGAATGAGGAAATAACTGAGGCAGTGAACAATTTGTCTCTGTTTTCAGTGCAGGAAACACAACAAGACAGCCAAGATCCCAGAGCTGAGTAGGAGCAATGAAATTAAAATAATTAATACTAATAAACAAAAACTGCAGGAGAAATGAAGGAGGCTAAAAGCCAATAAATCCCCTGGACCTGTTTGTCTGTATGTTAGATATCTAAAATAGAAGAGTGCAGAGATTGTTAATGCATTAATGATAAACTTCCAAAATTCCCAAAAGATTAGAAGACAGTAAAGGTAACAGTTCTATCTATAAAAGAAGAGACAGACAGAAGAGGGAATTATAGACCAGCTGGATTTGTATCTATTGAAAGAAGTCTGGAATCTGCTATTATGGACGTGGTTACAGGATACTTAGAAAATCATAATTGACAGAATCAATATCGTTTTATGAAAGAAAGCATACATGGCAAATCTAATGGAGATTTTTGGGTGTAAAGGAGCCATTTATGTTATATAATTGGATTTTCATAAGTCGCTGGTCAAAGTATCACACACATTGGTATATGAATTAAAGTTTCTTAATGTTGGTACAACATATCAACACCAATAAATGGTTGGTTAAAAATTCAAAAGCAGTGAATCAGGACAAACACAATTTTAAAATCAGATGACTATAACACGGACATCAATATTGGGCCTTCAGTTACTTCTGTATATTCTGTATTCTGTAATGCCCAAGAATGAAAAGAAGAGTGTAATATATTCAAAAACACTGCATTAGAAAAAGCCATGAACAGATGAAAAGAAACTGCATCTGCAGGAAAACATGAACACCTGCTCTCTTTCTGTTTTTTGTCCCATTTTGTTCACTTCCCGATCCACCTGGCTCACAGCACATTACCTTATTTTCCTCCTTCACCCTCTCCATCTGCCCCTCACCCACATATTCCTCCATTGTTTCCCCTTCCCACTACCCCTCTCTTTATTCTATGCTCCACCTTCTTCTGCTATCAACTTTCATCATCTTCAGCTTCTTGTCACTTCCACCTTTCACCTTCCAACTCCCTTAACGTGACCTTCCTATCATCTGCCAGCTCTTGCTCCACCTTCATGTTATGGTTATCTTTCTTCTATTTTTCAGTGAAGTTGAAGAATCTTGACCTGAAACAATGACTGTGCATTTCCCTCCAGACATGCTGATTGAGGCATTGAAATCATCTGGTGCTTTGTGCAGTGCACCCAATTCCAGTATCTGCAGTTTCAAGATCTGAAAAGGTAATTTATGACACAGATATGAAATCCTAGATTTCAGTGCTTTAAAAGGGATAGAGGGGGAGGAAAAAGGGGAGGAGGGGTGGCATTACTGGTCAGGGATGCTGTTATAGCTGCAGAAAGGGTGGTTAATGTAGCAGGATCCTCTTTTGAGTCAGTATGGGTGGAAGTCAGGAACAGGAAGGGAGCAGTTACTCTACTGGGTGTATTCTATAGGCCCCCGGTAGCAGCAGAGATACTGAGGAGCAGATTGGGAGGCAGATTTTTGAAAGGTGCAAAAATAACAGGGTTGTTATCATGGGTGACTTTAACTTCCCTAATATTGATTAGCATTTGATTAGTTTAGATGGGGCAGAGTTTAGATGGGTTTAAACAAGGGTTTAGATGGGGCAGAGTTTGTTAATTGTGTCCAGGATGGATTCCTGTCACAGTATGTTGACAGACCAACTAGGGGGAATGCCATACTAGATTTAGTATCAGGTAACGAACTGGATCAGGTCACAGATCTGTCAGTAGGTGAGCATCTGGGGGACAGTGATCACCGCTCCCTGACCTTTAGCATTATCATGGAAAAGGATAGAATTAGAGAGGATGGGAAAATTTTTAATTGGGGAAGGGCAGATTATGAGGCTATAAGGCTAGAACTTGCGGGTGTGAATTGGGATGATGTTTTTGCAGGGAAATGTACTATGGACATGTGGTCGATGTTTAAGGATCTCTTGCAGGATGTTAAGGATAAATTTATCTTCCTGGTGAGGAAGATAAAGAATGGTAGGGTGAAGGAACCATGGGTGACAAGTGCGGTGGAAAATCTTGTCAGGTGGAAGAAGGCAGCATACATGAGGTTTAGGAAGCAAGGATCAGATGGGTCTATTGAGGAATATAGGGTAGCAAGAAAGGAGCTTAGGAAGAGGCTGAAATGAGCAAGAAGGGGGCATGAGAAAGCCTTTGCGAGTAGGGTAAAGGAAAACCCCAAGGCATTCTTCAATTATGTGAAGAACAAAAGGATGACAGGAGTGAAGGTAGGACAGATTAGAGATAAATGTGGGAAGATGTGCATAGAGGCTGTGGAAGTGAGCGAGGTCCTCAATGAATACTTCTCTTTGGTATTCATCACTGAGAGGGAACTTGATGACAATATGAGTGAGGTTGATGTTCTGGAGCATGTTGATATTAAGGGAGAGGAGGTGTTGGAGTTGTTAAAATACATTAGGACGGATAAGTCCCCGGGGCCTGATGGAATATTCCCCAGGCTGCTCCACGAGGCAAGGGAAGAGATTGCTGAACCTCTGGCTAGGATCTTCATGTCCTCGTTGTCCATGGGAATGGTACCGGAGGATTGGAGGGAGGCGAATGTTGTCCCCTTGTTCAAAAAAGGTAGTAGGGATAGTCCAGGTAATTATAGACCAGTGAGCCTTACATCTGTGGTGGAAAAGCTGTTGGAAAAGATTCTTAGAGATAGGATTTATAGGCATTTAGAGAATCATGGTCTGATCAGGTACAGTCAGCATGGCTTTGTGAAGGGCAGATCGTGCCTAACAAGCATGATAGAGTTCTTTGAGGAGGTGACCAGGCATATAGATGAGGGTAGTGTAGTGGATGTGATCTACATGGATTTTAGTAAGGCATTTAACAAGGTTCCACATGGTAGGCTTATTCAGAAAGTCAGAAGGCATGGGATCCAGGGAAGTTTGGCCAGGTGGATTCAGAATTGGCTTGTCTGCAGAAGGCAGAGGGTTGTGGTGGAGGGAGTACATTCAGATTGGAGGGTTGTGACTATTGTGTCCCACAAGGATCTGTTCTGGGACCTCTACTTTTTGTGATTTTTATAAATGACCTGGATGTGGGGGTAGAAGGGTGGGTTGGCAAGTTTGCAGACGACACAAAGGTTGGTAGTGTTGTAGATAGTGTAGAGGATTGTCAAAGATTGCAGAGAGACATTGATAGGATGCAGAAGTGGGTTGAGAAGTGGCAGATTGAGTTCAACCTGGAGAAGTGTGAGGTGGTACACTTTGGAAGGACAAACTCCAAGGCAGAGTATAAAGTAAGTGGCAGGATACTTGGTAGTGTGGAGGAGCAGATATATCTGGGGGTACATGTTCACAGATCCCTGAAAGTTGCCTCACAGGTAGATAGGGTAGTTAAGAAAGCTTATGGGATGTTAGCTTTCATAAGTCGAGGGATAGAGTTTAAGAGACGTGATGTAATGATGCAGCTCTATAAAACTCTAGTTAGGCCACACTTGGAGTACTGTGTCCAGTTCTGGTCGCCTAGTGAGGTTGCATAGGAAGGATGTGGAAGCATTGGAAAGAGTACAGAGGAGATTTACCAGGATGCTGCCTGGTTTAGAGAGTATGGATTATGATCAGAGATTAAGGGAGCTAGGGCTTTACTCTTTGGAGAGAAGGAGGATGAGAGGAGACATAATAGAGGTGTACAAGATATTAAGAGGAATAGCAGAGTGGACAGCCAGTGCCTCTTCCCCAAGGCACCACTGCTCAGTACAAGAGGACATGGCTTTAAGGTAAGGGGAGGAAAGTTCAAGGGGGATATTAGAGGAAGATTTTTTACTCAGAGAGTGGTTGGTGCGTGGAATGCACTGCCTGAGTCAGTGGTGGAGGCAGGTACACTAGTGAAGTTTAAGAGACTACTAGACAGGTATATGGAGGAATTTAAGGTGGGGGGTTATATGTGAGGCAGGGTTTGAGGGTCAGCACAACATTGTGGGCTGATTGGCCTGTAATGTGTTGTACTATTCTATGTTCTCTGTTCTATGGTGGCGGGATAGCAGCAGTGGCGGCAGACGGATGAGGCAGATTTGGGAGAATCACAGGGGGAACCGTGAGAACATGTCTCTTCCAAAGGAGGGTTGGACAAGATCTTAAGGACGAAAATGTTTTTCCTGTTATTTTTTCCCGGGAGCCCGCCTTCGTCTGCGACATCTGCTCGCTGCCCTTTGCCACTGCGCCCAGGCTCATCAGCCATAGGTGCTGCCACTTCGAGCCCAGGCCCAGCTGCTCCATCCCCAGTGCCTCCTTGTGAAGCTGCCACAATCTGGAGATCTTTCACTGTGTGGCAAGTGGAGGGGGGTTACCTTGTTGTCCATTCCTAGCAAAGTTCTCACCAGGGTCATCTTGGAGTGGATGAAAGACGCCATTGACCAGAGACTTAGAGATGAGCAGGCAGGGTTCAGGAAAGAGAGATCATGCATTGACCAGATAGCTACACTTAGAGTCGTTGTGGAGCAGACAATAGAATGGCAAACTCCACTATATGTGTGTTTTATTGATTTTGAGAAGGCATTTGACAGCCTGGACAGAAAGTCAATGTGGAGCATCTTACGACACTATGGTGTACCGGAAGAGATGGTGAATATCATCAAGCAGCTTTATGATGGCTTCTCATGCAGGGTCATCCACAATGGGAGACTGTCTGAAGAGTTCCTGGTTACTACTGGAGTCAGACAGGGAAGCCTGCTGTCACCTCTACTTTTTCTTGTGGTACTTGACTGGGCTACAAGAACATCCTATGCTGGCTCAGAGAGAGGCATCCAGTGGACGTTAACATTGAAATTGGAAGACCTGGCATTTGCAGATGATCTTGCTCTTCTCTCACACTGGCTTCAAGATATGCAGAAGAAAGTAGATTCCTTGGGAGAGACCTCACAGCGAGTAGGCCTTAAGATCAGTCAGGAGAAGACCAAAGTTCTATGCATTAATAACAAACAAGAGGAGCCATTACGGATTGAAGAACAAATAGTTGAAGATGTAGACATATTCACCTACCTCGGAAGCAAAATCAGTAAATCAGGAGGTACAGATGAGGACATCAGAGCAAGGATCGGAAAAGCCCAACATGCCTTCACAACCCTGCGACCTGTTTGGAGATCTATGGTCATCTCTGTCAAAACTAAGCTCCGTATATTCAGCTCCAATGTGAAAGCCATGCTGCTATATGGATCCGAAACATGGAGAATCACTAACACCAGCTGCAACAAGATCCAGACCTTTCTCAACAAATGCCTCCGGCAGATCCTCCGCCTCAAGTGGTACGACAGAGTGTCAAACCTAGACCTATGGAAGAGAGCAAACCAAGAGCCCATTGTATTCCAGATAAGGAGGAGGAAGTGGAGATGGGTCGGCCACACCTTGAGGAAGAGCCAGTCGAATGTCACTCGACAATCACTCGAATGGAATCCACAAGGGAAGAGAAGAAGAGGTCGCCCAAAGCAAACCTGGAGGCGTAGGCTTTTGGATGAACTGAAAGCCGCCGGCCAAACTTGGGAGACTGCAAAAGCATCTGCTAGAGATCGCAGGAAGTGGAGGACATTTGTTGAGGCCCTATGCTCCATAAGGAGCAAAAAGGATTAAAGAAGAAGGGAGAAGAGATTGTATGAGGGGTGCATGGGGTCCTTCATAATGCTGTTTCCTTTGCGGATGCAGCGTGTAGTGTAAATGTCCGTGATGGCGGGAAGGGAGACCCCGATGATCTTCTCAGCTGACCTCACTATCCGCTGCAGTGTCTTGCGATCCGAGATGGTGCAATTTCCGAACCAGGCAGTGATGCAGCTGCTCAGGATGCTCTCAATACCACCCCTGTAGAATGTGATGTGGATGGGGGGTGGGAGATGGGCTTTCCTCAGCCTTCGCAGAAAGTAGAGACTCTGCTGGGCTTCCTTTGTTATGGAGCTGGTGTTGCGGGACCAGGTGAGATTCTCCGCCAGGTGAACACCAAGAAATTTGGTGCTCTTAACGATCTCTACCGAGGAGCCGTCGATGTTCAGTGGGGAGTGGTCGCTCCGTGCCCTCCTGAAGAATGTTATTTCATTTTTACTCTGTACTGTACCAGCAGTTATGGTCGAAATGACAATAAAAGTGACTTGCCTTGACTTGACTTGACTTGAAGTGGTAAGATGGATTCTTGACCTCACTATCTACCACATTATGACCTTGTACGTTATTTCTGATCTGCATTGCACTTTCTCTGTAACCAAGACACCATATTCTGCATTCTGTTATTGCTTTACCTTGCACTACCTCAGTGCACCAAAATCAAAATCAAATCAAGTGTAATTATCTTTCAAACCATGCATGGATACAGTTGAACAAGACAGCATTCTTCTGCGGCCACGGTGCATAACGTACATTCAAAATAGCAAGAGGCAAAAAAAAGCACATATCATTACGCAAGAAAACGCATATGTAGTCCAAGACCCTTAGTGACGTGCAAGTTGATTGTACAGCTCCTAGCAATCCAGCTTTGTCATTTCACCAGTTGAACACTGGAGGACAGCACCAGTGGGAGAGGCCAGCTCCCAAATGAGCATGGGCGCCATGCCACACAGCTTGAGGACTACTCATAGCTACTACTGAGGCCACCCTACTCCCTTGTTACCTTTATCATCACAAAACAAGAGAAACAGACCTGCAACTTCTTATATTATAATGTCCAGCAGGGTCTTGTGATCACAGGAGAATCACCCAAGGCAGTCACTCATAGTTGCACTATACGCTGCTTTTGCACATCAACTACGTTGCCTTCGAGTAGCAGGCCTTCAAGTAACATGGTCTGATATTGTTATGAACTGATCTGTAAGAACTGTTTGCAAAACAATGTTTTCAATTTTACGTGATACATGTCTACAAAAAGCATCACAACCTTGTCGTGGTTTGGGGGCTTGTGTGCCTTATTGACCAGAGGTGAATGCTGGCTGGAGTCAGAGCCTTGTGCTTTGGATATTGGCAGGGTCACTCATGCCAAACAGGTCAAAGGGCAGAGGCCAGACTAAAAGATTGATCTATCAATCCTCTAGGTTCGGGGGTTCAGTTCAGGCCTAACAGCCCTGACTGGTCAAACAGCAATGAAGGTTTCTTTTATGCAGCTAAGGATAGACAGAGATAGAGAACCATCATTGCAGCCCTAAACACCTATGGCATAATGGGCAATTTAGTAATTTATTGGCACATCTGTAAAATATAGTAATTTATCAATTTATCAAATCAGTTGTAGTGTTACAACACTACAGGTTACTGTTGTTCCTTCATGAGTGTTGTTTGTAATATTTCATGGACATTCTATTAAATAAGCTTTTTCCTCTGCCTGCTACAGTGCCCATTCAATCAGATATTTTGCTAAGAAAATAGGCTTTGTTTTCTGTTAAGTAAACAAGTTATTGTTGAGCCTGTGATTGTGACACTTATCTTTGATACATAGTTATTACAGTAATGTTAATAAGCACAATGCACATTATTAAATATGATGAGTGAGAGATTATAATCTTATTGCAATACTGAGTTCATTAAAAACACAGGCTGGAAGGTTACACACATTCATCAGTAAACTATACCAATGTAAAGAACATTAAAATGCAATAGGGAGATAGGTTCTTTGACCCATAATGTCTATGCCAAATATGAGACCAATTTAAACTAATCCTAGCTGCCTTCACTTGTCTCCCATTGCCTCCTTGTTATTGTGCCAGACTAAATGTCTCTTAAGCATTGCCATCATAACTCTGTACACCACTTTTACTGGTAGCATGTTTCAGATGTTCTGTTAAGAATATTGCCAGGTGCCCCCTCTCAACTTAAAGCAATACTCTCTAGAAATTGTATTTCCACCCTGAGAAAAAGACTCTCACCACCCTATCTATGCTTCTCATAATTTGAGAAGCAAGTATTGGAGACACATGCTACCTCTGAGTCTCCAATACTCAAGAGGAAACAATCCAAGTTTATCCAAAAAAATAAAGTCAAGCAGTTTCATGGAGAGGGGAGAAGAACTAATATTTCAGATTGATGTCCATTTATCTATAACTCGATGCATCGTGTTATTTAGAAACATTAAAAATAATCAGAAATGCTTAAAGCATTGAATTATATTTTTATGGGAAAACAAATGCTTGGGTACTTCAAACTTTAAGAAGACAACATAAATTTGAAACATTAAGTAAGCTCAATTAGTGTTCATTTCTGGTCACCCCATTACAGGAAGGAGGTGGAAGCTTTAGCGAAGATGCAGAGGAGACTAATTAGGTTACTGTTTGGATTAGAGAGCACGTCTAATGAGAAAAATTTGAGCGAGCTAGGATTTTACTCCTTAGAGTGAAGGAGAATGAGAAGTGACCTGATAAAGACTTGATAGACTTGATAGATTGTAAAGTGGACAGCTAGCACCTCGTTCCCAGGACAGATTGACTAATACGAGAGAGCATAAATTTAAGATGCATGGGAGAATGTATAAGTGGCGATATCAGGGATACATTTTTTTGACACGAAGTTGTGGGTGGGTGGAATGCACTACCAAGGGTGATGCTACATGCAGACACATTAGGGATATTTAAAAGACTCTTAGATAGGAACACAGATGAAAGAAAAATGAAGAGCTATGTGGGAGGGGAGGATAAGATTGATCATAGAGTGAGTTAAAGGGCCAGCACACATCAAGGGGTGAAGGACATGTATGTTCTATGTTCTAACTATACCTTTCTACTACTTACCTTTATCCCTTGTAGCCATTCTTCTCCATCCAAAAGATTAGCAATGCTATTACTGCAGAAGGTCAAGGCACATTCCGCATTTGCAAGAGTCCTTCACTGGATGGCATTTGAACAGGGAATTCCTGCAGTTGTATTCAAATGCAAACATGAGGAAATCTGCAGATGCTGGAAATTCAAGCAACACACAGAAAACGCTGGTGGAATGCAGCAGGCCAGGCAGCATCTACAGGAAGAAATACAGTTGACATTTCGGGCCGAGACCCTTCGTCAGGACTTACATATTCAAAATTGCCTGATGTTATTGCATAGCTTGCATACTGTATTTAACCATCAGAGTATCTTAAAAATCTCTGTCAATAGATTTATGTCCTGTTTAAACAACTGTACCATATAACAATTATACTCTGGCTCTTAAAATCAATCATATTGACTTTAATAGAACTATCTATCAAAGACAGGAGTATTTTACAATACATAGACAGGTCTCTGGGTAAGGTTACATAAGCAAAGCCGCAATATTTAAGAGGTGATTAAAAAGCCTCTGAACATTATTGTCATTTAAAGCAAAATTGGATAGGTATATGGACAGGAAAGGAATAGAGGGTTATGGGCTGAGTGCAGGCCGGTGGGACTAGGTGAGAGTAAGCATTCAGCACGGACTAGAAGGGCCAAGATAGCCTGTTTCCATGCTGTAATTGTTATATGGTTATATGGTTATTATAGTAAGTTGTTTCCTTGCAAATATATGGCTTTTCTTATGCTATGTTTCTGCTTTCTGTTTTTGATGATGCTACCAAATCCAGTCAATCAAAGAAGTGGTAACCATATAACCATATAACAATTACAGCATGGAAATGGGCCATCTCAGCCCTTCTAGTCCGTGCCGAACGCTTACTCTCACCTAGTCCCACTGACCTGCACTCAGCCCATAACCCTCCATTCCTTTCCTATCCATATACCTATCCAATTTTACTTTAATTGACAATAACAAACCTGCCTCTACCACTTCCACTGGAAGCTCGTTCCACACAGTTACCACTCTGAGTAAAGAAATTCCCCGTTGTGTTACCCTTAAACTTTTGCCCCCGACTCTCAACTCATGTCCTCTTGTTTGAATCTCCCCTACTCTCAATGGAAAAAGCCTATCCATGTCAACTCTATCTATCCCCCTCATAATTTTAAATACCTCTATCAAGTCCCCTTTCAACCTTCTACACTCCAAAGAATAAAGACCTAACTTGTTCAATCTTTCATTGTAACTTAGGTGCTGAAACCCAGGTAACATTCTAGTAAATCTCCTCTGTACTCTCTCCATTTTGTTGGCATCTTTCCTATAGTTTGGTGACCAGAACTGTACACAATACTCCAAATTTGTCCTTACCAATGCCTTATACAATTTTAACATTACATCCCAACTCCTATACTCAATGCTCTGATTTATAAAGGCCAACATATCAAAAGCTTTCTTCACCACCCTATCCACATGAGATTCCACCTTCAGGGAACTATGCACCATTATTCCTAGATCACTCTGTTCTACTGCATTCTTCAATGCCCTACCATTTGATGTGATCGGTCCAAGATGTGATCCAAGATGGCGGTGTGACGCAGCTTGCAGCCGCCACTCTGGGGCTGATTATCTGTTATTTGTGAAGCGGGGTGCTGTGCACAATCATAATCGGTTGAAAATGGACATGGGAGCACGGAGGAACATCTGGAAATCTCCAGGAAGACCTTTTTCATTGCTGCTGTGTAGTCCAGGTCTCTGCTGGGAAGAACAGGCCCCCAGTCCTTGGGGTCGCATTGCCGATGGCCATTGGCGGGGGCATCTTAATACGCTTGGCAGAGGATGGTGCTCAGAGAAGCTGTGCCAGAGGGGATGGTCGGAGGTTCGACAGACTCGGAATCCACTGGGGTCAGGTCGCTTTCACTGTGTGCTGCGTCTGCGAGGCTGAGTCGGGCGGTGCCATGGAAATCCACAGCGGGGGTATTCCCTTCTGCCGCTGGCATGGGATGACGAGTGAATCAGGACTCTGAGGACTTGTGAAAACTGTGTGATGGTTTCTTTCGAACTTATAGTCTTTTAACATCTTTGGACTATTTTTACTGTGCCCATGGTCTTTTTTTTAATCAATTATGCTATTGTTTGCACTGTTGTAACTATGTGGTTTTGTGCAGGACTTGTAGCTTTAGTTTTTGGTCTTGTTTTGTCTGGTGGATTTGGTGCTCCTTTCCGGGCTACGCGCTAAGATGGTAGCGTGATATTAATACACAGCAGCCTCTCTGGACTCTGGATTGGGGATTGCCAAACATTATGTGGATTTTCTGGTGTAGTCTGTTTTGTCATATGCTTTTGTGATATCATTCTGGAGGAATGTTGTCTCATTTTTTAACTGCATTGCATTTGTGGTTTCTAAATGACAATAAACTGAATCTGAATCTGAATAATATGCTGTTGGGAATGAGAAGTGTTCCTTTAGATAAAATAAAAAATCTTTGGGAACAAGATAAAGGCCAGCATACCAAAAGCTTTCTTCGCCACCCTATCCACGTAAGATTCCACCTTCAGGGAACTATGCACCATTATTCCTAGATCACTCTGTTCATCTGCATTCTGCAATGCCCTACCATTTACCATGTATGTCCTATTTTCATTAGTCCTACCAAAATGGAGCACCTCACACTTATCAGCATTAAACTCCATCTGCCATCATTCAGCCCACTCTTCTAACTGGCCTAAATCTCTCTGCAAGCTTTGTAAACCTACTTCATTATCCACAACGCCACCTACCTTAGTATCATCTGCATACTTACTAATCCAATTTACCACCCCATCATCCAGACCATTAATGTATATGACAAACAACATTGGACCCAGTACAGATCCCTGAGGCACACCACTAGTCACCGGCCTCCAACCTGACAAACAGTTATCCACCACTACTCTCTCGCATCTTTCATCCAGCCACTGTTGAATCCATTTTACTACTTCAATATCAATACCTAATGATTGAACCTTCCTAACTAACCTTCTGTGAGGAACCTTGTCAAAGGCCTTACTGAAGTCCATATAGACAACATCCACTGCTTTACCCTCGTCAACTTTCCTCATAACCACTTCAAAAAATTCAATAAGATTCAATAAAATTCAATAAGAAATGGTAGAGGGTTATACAAACACAGTGTTGAAAGGACTTTCAGACAGATACATGCTGTAAGTAGGAAAGGCTTCAAAGGATCTGGTCCAAATGCAGGCAAATAGAACTAGCTCAGAAAGACAGCTTTGTCAGCATAGATGAGATAGGCCAAATGACCTGTTTCAGAGTTCTATATTTTTATGACTCTATAACGCAAAAAAACAGATTTCTCTAAGGACAGTGACTTCTGAGTACAAATTAATTAAAAGGTAAGGCAAGTCAAACTTTTCATTTGATAAGAGATATCCATACCATTGAGTGAATTACAAGATACAGGTCGACCTTCTATAATCCGGCACCATTGGAACCTGAGGAGTGCCGGATTAGTGAAAATGTGGAATTACAGAAGGATCACATTAAGCAATAGCTAACCACCTCATTATACCTTTAAAACATCATGTAAATCAGTACAAATTAGATAATAATAAAACAGAAATATTAAATGAGCAGCAAGTGAAATCTTAATAAAGTAATATACTATACAGGCACAGATAAAATAAAGGGCACAGGTAAATGTACAGGAATTAACTTATACAGAACAGTTGAGCACTTCAGTTTCTAAAGTGAGGCATTTAATATACCTTCAGGCAAAGTTACATGTCTGCAAGTGTAGGGTTGTCAGGATCATCAACATCTTCATCTTGAAAAATGAGTGAAGCATCAGGAACTGATGCTGAAGCTGGCACAACAGTTTCTTCAAAAACTGTTGATGATGGTGGCAGCACATCTGGGTGAGCAGAAGCAGAAGTCGGAGAAAGGAGTTATTCTATTCATGCGATCTCCAGGCGGCCAGGGATTCAGCACTGGGCTCTTCCCTCTTCACTCACAGTTACTGAGGGAATCCTCGTTACTTTCTTTTCCACCACTTAGAAATATGCTTAAATTCATTAGGTCGCCACGTCTGATCTGAGGTCGTAGACAGAAGAGAACGTAGCGCTGACCAGGAGACGCCGGAGGGTAGTGCGCGATTGCCAGCAGACGGATGAGAAGACGGACCGACCCAGTGCCGCCAGCTCCCCCGCTGCTGGCGGGTGAGATGGGCAGGTGCTGGGCGGCTGCGCCTCATGCAAATGATATTAATAAATGCAGGAAAGCAAGCAGGAATCACCTGTCTGTGCTTACAAGAGCATGCCAACTTGTGAACAGATCTAGCACAATCAAAACAACGTGCAGCAGATTGGTACATTGGCCCAGGAAATTTGAAATTACAGTTGTGCGGAAAATTTGAAATCAGTGCCGGATTATCGAAGGAACCGGATTACAGGTAGTCGGATTAGTGAAGGTCGACCTGTATTATATGAACCTGGGTTAGGGAAGTTATAATATCCGTAAAAAATGTGCACTTCTACAAACTAATTGACTTTAGTTGATACCAGTACTCTCAGAGATTTTACTCGTTAAACCATGCTGTCAGTAATGTTTGTATATAATCCGGCATGCTGTTGGATCTTTTCTCTCTCTCTCTCTCTCTCTCTCTCTCACACACACACACACACACACACACACACACACACACACACACACACACACACACACACACACACACACACACACACACACACACACACACACACACACACACACACACACACACACACACAAAATTCCCCTATAGTTTTTGCAGCCTTCTGAGTTCAAATTTCCAATATATCATTATTGGCTGTGAAACAAATTGTAGTGCTATGTACAGACAGACCAGGTCTCAGTGCTACGACAGTCTTTAGATAGACAGTTTCTGCCAAAAGTCTTATAAGTCTTTCTACGTAGTTTGAAAATATTATTATTTAAAAATCAAATTAAATCATGATAATGCTGGAAGTGTAAAATAAAAGAATGTTGTAAATATTCAGCAGATCAGGTCACATCCAGGAAAACTGAAACAAAGTCAATGTTTCTGGTCGAAGACATTTAGTTCAAGCTGGAAAAGGGACATATGAGGCTTGTTAAGACCATAAGATCATAAGGCATAGAAGCAGAATTAGGCCATTTGCCCCATCAAGTCATCTCCTTCATTCTACTCCCCTGAACCCCATTCTCCTGCCTTCTCACCATAACCTTTGATGCCCTTACTAATCAAGAATGTATCAGCCTCCGCTTTAAATATACCTAATGTCTTGGCTTCCATAGCTATATGCAACAATAAATTCCACAGAGTTGCCACCCCCAGCTATAGAAATCCTTCCTCATCTCTTTCCTGAAGGAACACATTTTAAGGCTGTGCCTTCTGATCTAAGACTCCTTCACTATAGGAAACATCTCTCCATGTCCACTCTATCTAGACCTTTCAATATTTGGTAGGTTTCAATGAGAGGCTTCCATCATTTTTCTAAAATCCTTTAAGTATCAGGCCCAGAGCTATTAAACTCCCCTCATATATTAATCCCGTCATCACTGGGATCATACTCATGAATCTTCTCTGCACCCTCTTCAATGTCAGCACATCCTTTCTTGATAAAGGGACTAAAACTGTACACAATACTCCAAGTGTAGTCTGACCAATGGCTTCTGAAGTCTCAGCATCTCATCCTTGTTTATGTTGCAGGGTGGCTGGGGGAGGGTGTACCTCTGATAGGGTAATGCTGGTATGGCTGTGATGGTAGTTTGTAAGCAAGGATACCTGGTCAATCCATGAATGGGAGTGATTGGACTGTGAGAACATTGATGAATGAAAGTAGGAATTGTGAAATTCAGAGCAGAAGGGGATTCCAGACAGATCAGGCTGGAAATGTGCTCTACTCCTAGAGGTAAAAATAAAAAACAAAACCAGGTTGACCTGCTAGAGGCATTTTCACGCATTGTATTTCTAATAAGAAATTCAGGCACCATGTGTTGTCACTTTATCGTGTAGGTTGCTGATGAATATCAACTAATTTTTAGTCTGTTTATACATTTAACTTGGTTACCTCCCCAAAATTCACTATCTGCTCCTTCCTATAAATGTTCACTATTAATTGTAGCTTTTGATCCTTTTCATTTCATCAGTATCGAGTGGTTTGTAATGTTATGGGATGAATTTAAATGAATCTGGTGGGGGAAGAATATAATGTAACTCACCCTAAAGTGTTACCCTAAATAGATGATAAATATGTTGAGAAGCTTGTTGGAGTTTTTAAGAGTGCTAATGGGGTGATGGCAACTTTGAGTAAACTCAAGATTGTTTTCAGTGTAAAATGATTCCTTTGTTCATGAGGGAAATACAATTAGCAATAAAATGTTTGAAAATGTATTTTTGATGTGAGGCACTTAAGACACTTAGTCCACAAAAAGCACATCTTTCTCAGTGTAAATGTGGTGGGTAAACAGTGGCTAGCTCTATTGGATAAACAGTTAATATACTGATCTTAATGAGTGTGACCTCACTGAAAGTTTTTGAATGGTGGAAAGCCTTGATAGAGTGGATGTGGAGAGGATGTTTTCTATGGTGGAAGAGCAGAGGACACAATCTCAGAATAAGGGAGTGTCGTTTTGGAATGGAAATGAGGAGGAATTTCTGTAGCCGGAGAGTAGTGAATCTGAGGAATTCTTTGCAACAGGCAGCTGTGGAGGACAACTCTTTATGTATATTTAAGGCAGCAGCTGATAGATTCTTGATTGGTCAGGTCATAAAGAGATTTGTGGGTAGGCAGCAGACTGGGGCTGAGAGGAAAATTGGATCAACCATGACGAAATAGCGGAGCGGACTCAATGGGTCAAATGGCCTTTACTCTACTCCTAAGTATTATGGTCTCATGGTCTTATATAATAGAGAGAAGACCGATACAGACGGAGAAATCAATACAACTGAGGCTGCAGAATTCCATATTGAATGCAGCAAACTGCAACATTCACAGACCAAAGATAAGGTGTACAAGATGATAAGAGGCCAAGATCGAGTGAATAGCCATAGACCTTGTCCCAGGATGAAAATGGCTGAAATGAGGGGGCATAGTTTTGTGATTGGAGGGAAGTATGGAGGGGGGATGACAATATTTATATAAGTTGGTATGTATGTAGAACACCCTACCAAGCTTAGTAGTAGAGGTGGGTACTTTAGTATTTAAAAATAACTCTTATAATGCATGTGGGTGATAGAAAAGTGGAGGGCTATGCAGGAGAGAAGGGTTGGATTGATCTTAAAGTAGGTTAAAAGATCAGCACAGCATTATGGGCCACAGCATACACTGTGCTGTGATGTTCTATTCTCCATGTATGGTGCTGTTCTTCAAGTTTGTGTAGGGTCTCACTGTAGCAGTCCTGATGGTCATAGGTCAGAGTGGTTGTGGGATGTGGAATTAAATTTAAATTTGAATTAATTTCATTTTTTACATCCTTCATATACATGGGGAGTAAAAATCTTTACGTTACATCTCTGCCTAAATGTGCAATGTGCAATCATAGTAATTTATAATATTTTATAAAAAATAGAACAGTCAATGTAATATAGAGTACACTCAAATCAATGTGATTTAGTTAGTCTGATGGCCTGGTGAAAGGAGCTGTCCCGGAGCCTATTGGTCCTGGTTTCATGCTGTGGTACCGTTTCCTGGGTGGTAGCAGCTGGAATAGATTGTGGTTGGGGTATCTCAGGTCCCCAGTGATCCTTTGGGCCCTTTTTTACACACCTCTCCTTGTAAATATCCTGAACCATGGGAAGTTCACAACTACAGATGTGCTGGGCTGCCTGCACCACTCTCTGCAGATCCTGCGATTAAGGGAGGTACAATTCCCATACCAGGCAGTGATGCAGCCAGTCAGGATGCTCTCCTGACAGGCATTGGCAATCTCAGACCACCATGTGGACTGAATTGCAGATGCACTGGTATCTGACATTTGTATTGCAAAACACAGTTCTGGAGGTCAAGGGTGACCTGATCCATGCAATACAGCTATCAATAGTGTACCATCAGAACATATGGCCATTGATCAGCTTGATCAGATCTGTGGCTTATGTCCCTCCTTGTTGCACTTATAACCTAAGCACTTACAGGAATAACAGACAAGCAGAAATACCTTCCATGAATTATCATCAAATGAATTTATCCCCAAATATCCATTTCTGTTCTGTTGAACATCAACAACAGAATAACATCCTTTCAAAACTTAGTTCTGTGCTTGGACAGTTAAAAAAGTTGCAATGAACTAAATTTCAAAGTAGTTACTATTTTGAAGAATCTGTTGCTCAGATGTTAGTCATTCGATCAACAAAACTTTGATATGATTCACCCATACCTCCCAACATGGAGCATATCTAAGAAAGTGCTACCACAAGAAAACAGCATCCATCAACAAGGAATAAAAAACACAAAATGCTGGCAGAACTCAGCAGGCCAGACAGCATCTATGGGAGGAGGTAATAACGACGTTTCGGCTACCTAGGCGGGAGATAAGGTATACAAAGGTGTACCAAAAGGTATACCTTATCTCCCGCCTAGGTAGCCTCCTTCCTGCTGGCATGAACATCCAACTCACTGACCTCTGTTGATACCCCTGCCCCCCACCCTTAACCCCATCCCTATCTATTATTTTAGTCTGGTTCTCTTTCTCTCTCTTTTTCCCCCCTCACTATAATCTCTACCTCCAGCCCTACCTTTCTTTCTCTTTTATTTCCCATAATTCTCCACCTTCCCCCTAGCCCATTTCCCTCCAGCCTATCACTTCCCAGTTCTCTACTTTATCCCTCTCCCCACTTCTTATCCCCCCTCAACCATCCCATGTTACTTCACTCCTGATGAAGGGTTTCGGCCCGAAACGTCGTTATTACCTCCTCCCATAGATGCTGTCTGGCCTGCTGAGTTCTGCCAGCATTTTGTGTTTTTTATTTATTTCCAGCATCTGCAGATTCACTCATGTTGTCCATCAACAAGGAACTCCATCATCCAGGCTATGCTTCTCCCTGCTATCACTGGAAAGAGGTACAGGACCCTTAGGTTCCACACCACCAGATTCAGGAATAGTTATTACCCTTCAACTACCAGGCTCCTGAATCAGCATGGATAACCTCACTCACCTCAGCTCTGAACTAATGACTCAACAGAGTGTATGGATTCACTTTCAAGTACTCTACATCTCATGATCTCAGTATTATTTATCTATCGATCTAACTATCTATCTATCCATCTATTCATTCATTCATTTACCTATCATTTGTTTGTTTATTTATGTGATTAACTTAATTTTTTGTCTTCTTTTGCACATTAGTGGTTTGAAAGTCTTTATGTGTAGCTTTTCATTGATTCTGTTGTAGTTCGTTGTTCTACTGTGAATTTCAGCAAGTCAATGAATCTCTATGTGTCAACATAAACAAATGTTGATAATGAATATACTTTGAATGTCATCTGTATTTTCTAATCTTTTCATCATCATAAATATGAGAAATTCTGCACTTGTTGGAAATCCAAAATGCTGGAGGAACTCAGCAGGTCAGGCAGCATCTATGGAGAAGAATAAACAGTCAATGTTTTGGACCAAGAGCCTTCATTGGGACTGGGCAGTAATTGCTCCAGCATGTAGAGTGTATTGCTTTTCATCATCATCTAATGTTCTGAGGCCCCCCCCCCTTGAATTTCCCTCACTGCTGTGTCAGTTACCCTGTGAGACTAGAGTCTACATTTCAGTTATCAAAAGTTTTCTCCTGAATTTTTGTTATTACATAAATCTGTATAGGATAGCCACACACACACATTGCAACATTTACAATTGGTGGACAGCTGTAGGATTTTATATTAACACCGAGCCATTAATTAACTACCCGTCTGTTGAGAATTTGGCCATCTGTACCTCTCGCATAGCCCAAATATCTGAGTATTTCATATAAACATTTAGGCTTCTGTTTTCCAAAAATATAATTAAAATAACAAATATTAAAAACTGTCCAGATCAGTTGAGCAGCACAGAACTGAAGGCTTCCTTGAGGTTTCTTTAATTCTGCCTTTTGGAACATTGTGGCTGTGTTATGTTCTAATTGACAACAATATTGCCCTGGTGCATTACTCTTCAATTAGAGGTAATGTCTGCACGGATGTAGCCCCCAGCGATTTGGTGGATTAGCTGAAGGCAGCCAGTGACAAACCAGTTGGCTTGAATGAGCATTGCTTTCTCTGCATATAAACAGCCTTTCATTGCTACCTCCAAAGGAATCCCAAGAGCAAGGTTTATATTTTGTATACAGCTGGCCCGAATGGAATGGTTTCAAGCAGGCTGTGTTTACCTCAGACGGATCTCCCACTGACAAGTGATAAGAGGCGACTTTCATCTGGGCTTAGACCAGCTTGATCACATTTAGTGTTGCAAAGCCTCCAATCCTGTTTAAGTCGCTGAATTTTGGCATGGGCCCGTAGGCTTTGTTTCGTAAAACATGTGCCACAGCAATGACCAAGAAACTGGAGGGTCTCATTCAACGAAGATAAGCCAAAAACAAAAAAAAAAAGCAGAGGAGAATGCTATGTCATTTCAGATTTCAGCTTGAAAAGGCTCCATCATCTGATCTCCAGGGATACAAGCATAAGGTTAATTCAGTGTTGTACAATGCAAAGGTAGGAGTGGAGGTGGAAAAGGAAGGACTACATATGGTCTTTGTTATGATGCAGCTAAATGACCCTTTGCCTTACACTGAAGGTTTTGGGTTCATGTCCCACCACAGGTGTTTGAGAACAAAAATAAAGGAACAGGCTTCACCACAATGACATAGGTCAAAGATGAAAAAGATTTCATAATGCTAGCTTGAATACAAAATATGCTGAGAGAACTGTGGTGTCTGGCAATATTTAATCCTCACAATTTTTACAAAAATTTGCACATTGTTCTAATCCCAGTCCTGTAATCAGATTCAGATTCAGTTTATTGTCATTTTGAAACCACAAATTCAATGCAGTTAAAAAATGAGACAACGTTCCTCTAGAATGATATCACAAAAGCATATGACAAAACAGACTACACCAGAAAATCCACATAACGTTTGGCAATCCCCAATCCAGAGTCCAGAGAGGCTGCTGTGTATTAATATCGTGCTACCATCTTAGCGCGTTCCCCAGAAAGGAACTCCAAATCCACCAGACAAACAAGACCAAAAACTAAAGCTACAAGACCAGCACAAAACCACATAGTTATAACATATAGTTACAACAGTGCAAACAATAGCATAATTGATAAAAAAAAAACAGACCATGGGCACAGTAAAAATAGTCCAAAGATGTTAAAGGACTATAAGTTCAAAAGAAATCACCACACAGTTTCCACAAGTCCCCAGGGTCCCGACAGACTCGCCATCCCACGCCGGCGGCAGAAGGGAATACCCCCGCTATGGACTTCCATGGCGCCACGCAACTCAGCCTCGCAGACGCAGCACACAATGGAAGCGACCTGACCGCAGCGGACTCTGAGTCCGTCGAACCTCCGAGCCGATGATCATCCCCTCCGGCACAGCTTCCTATTCTACAACAATGACTAATTATGCCACTATACACCAAGAGAACTTCACTGTTTCATAGTGCCATAGAGAATTACAGCACAGAAACAGGCCATTTGGCTCATTCTAGTCCATGCCAATTTGATCTTCAGCCTAGTTCTATCTACCTGCACCCAGTCAATATCCCTTCAAACCTCTCCCATCTGTGTACCTATTCATACTTCTCTTAAATGTTACTATTGAACCTGCATCATCTGTTCCTCTTTCTCTGATGCGTCTGCTCTCAGGATGAGGCTTTACTTTCCAGAACAAAGGAGATGTCCTTCTTCTTCAAAGAGATGGATTTCCCTTCCTCCACCATCAATGCTGCCCTCAACCTCATCTCTTCCATTTTGCTCACATCTGCTCTCACCCCTTCCTCCCGCCACCTCACCAGGGACAGGGTTTCTCGTCCTCACCTACCACCCGACCAGCCTCCACCTCCAGCACATAATTCTCTGTAGCTTCACTATCTCCAACAGGATCCCACCACCAAGCACATCTTTCCCTCCCCCCTACTTTCTGCTTTCCGCAGGGATTACGCCCTTGCCCATTCATCCCTCCCCACTGATCTCCCTCCTGGCACTTACCCTTGCAAGCAGAACAAGTGCTACACCTGCCCCTGCACCTGCTCCCTTACTACCATTCAGGGCCCCAAACAGTCCTTCCAGGTGAGCCGACACTTCACCTGTGAGACTGTTTGGGTCATCTGTTGCATCCGGTACTCCCAGTGTGGCCTCTTGTATATCAGTGAGACCTGATGTAGATTGGGAGACCGCTTCACCAAGCACTTACGTCAGAAAAAGCGGGATCTCCCAGTGGCCACCCACTTTTATTCCACATCCCATTCCCATTTCAAAATGTTAGTCCATGGCCACCTCTACTGTTGTGATGAGGCTACCCTCAGGTTAGAAGAGCCACACCTTACTTTCTGTCTGATGGCATGAAAATCAATTTCTTGAACTTTTGGTAATGTCTCCTGCCTCCTTGACTGTTCCCCATTCCTTTTTCCCTCTCTCACCTCATCTCCTTACCTGCCCATCACCTCCTTCCTGTGCTTTTGCCCATTTTCCTTCTTCCATGGCCTTCTGTACTCTCCTGTCAGTCTCCCCCTTCTCCAGCCCTGTATCTCTTTCATCATTAAATTTCCCAGCTCTTTACTTCACCCCTCTCCCTCTCCCATTTTCACCTCACCTATCAACTTCTGTTTTTTCTTTCCTTCTCCCCACCTTCTAACACTGATTCCTAATCTTTTTTCCTCCAGTACTGATAAAGAGTTTCGACCCGCAACATCGACTGTACTCTTTCCCATAGATGCTGCCTGGCCTGATGAGTTCCTCCAGCATTTTGTGTGTGTTGCTTGGATTTCCAGCATCTGCAGATTTTCTCTTGTTTGTGTTTGAACCTGCATCTACTATTTCCACTTGCACCTCATGCCACATTTGCACCATCCTCTGAGTGAATTATTTCCCTCCTTTCTGAGTACTTTACACAGGTAAATGTTGCAAAATAGGAAACAGGAAATGGAATTGGCTAATCAGCCCCTTAAACCTGCTCTGACATCCTTAAAGTTATGGCTCATCTATTCACAACTTTAACATTACTTTCCTGCCTCTCCCTTTCAAGTACCTCCTCCATTCTCCAGCATCATCTCAATGACTTCAGTTCCACAGCACTTGTGGTTGAGAATTCCAAATGATCACAAACTTTCAAAGGAAGAAATTCCTCCACGTCTCTGTCTTACATGGCTGACCACTTATTTATGTAACTATAGTTAACTCCACAAATGAAATTTCTTCTCAGTATTCACCTGGTTTATAACTCTTAAAATCTGATAAAAGACCATAAGACCATAAGGTATAGGAGCAGAAGTAGGCCATTTGGCCCATCAAGTCTGCTCCGCCATTCAATCATAGGCTGAACCAATTCTTCCAGTCATCTCCTCTCTCCTGCCTTCTCCCCATACCTTTTGACGCCCTGGCTAATCAAGAAAACTAATCAAGAAGAACATGCAAAACTATGTTTCTTCATAATATACAAAACTATGTATAGCGTAAACCGAAGAAGGGTTTTACTCTGAAGTTGGGTGAGACCAGAACTAGAGATCATACATTATGGATCAAAGGTGAAACATTCAAGGGAAAACTGAGGGGAAACTTCTTCACTCAGAGGGTGGTACGAATGTGAAATGAACTGTCAGTGGAAGTAGTAGATGGAAATTTAATTGCATAGATGGGAGGGTTATGGAAGGCTGTGGTCCAGGTGTGGATTGATGGAGTGAGGTAGAATAACAGTTTGGAATGGATTAGATGAACCAATAGGTCTGTTTTCCTGCTGCACTGTTCCATGACTCTATAATATGTTCTTCCAAACTAAGGAACATGGCAGATGGAATACAGTGTCAGGAAGTGCACAATCATGCACATTGATAGAAGAAATGAAAGGGTTGACTAATTTCTAAATGAAGAGAAAATACAAAAACCAAGATGCAAAGGGACTTGAGAGTCCTTGTGCAGGATTCCCTAAAGGTTAACTTACAGAGCGAGTCTGTGGTGAGGAAGGCAAATGTGTCGTTAGCATTCATTTCAAGAGGACTAGAATATAAAAATAAGGATGTAACGTTGAGACTTTCTGAAGCACTGGTGAGGCCTCATTTGAAGTATTGTGAGCAGGTTTGGGCCCCTTATCTTAGAAACTGAAGCAGGTTTAAAGAAGGCTCAGGAAAATGATTTCAGGATTAAATGGCTTGTCATATGAAGAGAGTTTGATGGCTCTGGGCCTGTATTCACTTGAATTCAGAAGAATGAGGGGTGCCCTGATTGAAACCTATTGAATGGTGGAAGGCCTTGATAGAGTGGATGTGGTGAGGATGTTTCCTATGATGGGAGAGTCTGAGAACGGAGGACACTGCTGCAGAATGGACAAGTATCCTTTTAGAATGAAGATGAGGAGGAATTCCTCTCACCAGTGAGTGGTATTTGTTGCCACAGGCAGCTCTGGAGGCTAAGTCTTTACATATATTTAAGGCAGAGGTTTATAGATTCTTGATTGGCCAGTGCATAAAGGGATATAGGGAGAAGGCAGAAGATAAGTGCTGAGGAAGGTTTGATCAGCCATGATGAAATGGCTGAGCAGACACGATGGTCTAAGTAGCCTAATTCTGCTCCTATATGGTCTTAAATGTCAGTTCCTTCATCCCAGAAGTCAATCTATCTTCAATAACAGGTTATTCTTCCTTAAATAAGCAGGACTTAAATTTCTCCCCTTATAGAAGGAAGTATCCTGCAGAGTTGCATTAAGTGTTCTCTATAGTAATGCTCTATATTCCTTTCAATTTAGGAATTAGCCTCCCTAATTATTTTCTCTACTTCTATTTTCTGTTTCATGAAAGATCAAATCCCTTTATACCAGAACATTTGGTAATCTCACTCAATTTACATAATAATATTTGCTTTCATTCTTATTTTCCCAAAGTGAATAACCTCATCATTCCCCATATTAACCACCTGAAAATGATTTGCCCATTCAGTTTACCCATCCAGTTATGATTACATGTTCTTTGTGTCATCTCGACAACTCACAATCCAGCCCATCTTTGTGTCTCCGGTAAATCTGGTAGTATTACATTTAATCTTTGGTTTATTTTAATAACATTGATTGTAAATAGTTGGTTCTCCAGCACTGAATGCTGTAGTATGCCACCAGTTACTGATCATCAATCCAAAACTGACATAATTTTATCAACTCAACTCTCCGAGGCAGGCCAATACCTTACCCCAAACCACATAGTCATATCTGGATCAGTAAACTTGAATGTGGCACCTTAACACAGTAGCACAGTGTCTGGCAAAACATAATTACAGTATCAGTGACCTGGGTTCAATTCCACTGCTGTCTGTAAGGAGTTTGTGCCTTATCCCCATGACATTAGGGGTTTCCACCAGCTGCTCCAATTTCGTCCGACATTCCAAAGTCACATGGGTATAATTGGGTAGCATGGACTCATTGGGCTGGAGGGCTTGTACTGTGCAGTATTGCTAAATAAATAAATATTTATTATATTCTGCATTGTGTTATTGCCTTTCTCTTACATTACCTCAGCATACTGACAGGCTGAAATTACCTTTCTGGCTGGCACACAGGTTTTTCACTGCATATGACAACAATAAACCAGTTAAGTAATTTACCCTATTGACGTTTGGAGAAAAAAACATGCTACGTCTACTGGTTGTCCTCTATTCATTCTTTTCGATAGTTTCTCAGAGATGAAGCAAATTTTTTCAAGTTGGTGCACACCTCAGCTGTTCACAATAAACCTGAAAATTCCTTCATTGATACCCAAAGTGATCATTTTATTAGGTAGAGGAGGTACCTCGTAAAGTAGCCACTGTGTATTTCAGTATGTTTGTGGATTTCTGTTGATGTAGCCCATCCAATTTAGAATTCAACATGTTGTGTATTCAGAGATGTTCTTCAACTCACCACTGTGTTAACATGTGGTTATTTGTATTACTGTCACTTTCCTGTCAGCTTGAACCAATTTAGGAATTCTCTGTCCTTTCTCATTAACAAAGCAATTTTGACAACATAACTACCACTCACTGGATTTTTTTTATTTTTGTTTTTTTTTTACACCATTTTCTGTAAACTCTTGAGACCGTTGTGCAAGAAAATTCTAGGAGATTATCGGTTTCTGAGATACTCAAACCACTCAATCTGAAACCAACCATTATTCCACTGTCCAAACCACTGTGATCACATTTCTTCTCTATTCTGATATTTGGTTTGATCAACTGAACCTCCTGATTATGACTATATGCGTTTATGCAGTGAGTTGCTGCCACATGATTGGATGATTAGATATTTGCATTAACGAGCAATGTGGCAGCACTCAACATTAATAATGTGGCCAATGAAAGTATATTTTTAAAGTTATATCCTTACTCTGCTATTGTTTCATGTCATGTATTTCAGATTTTCTTAACTGTAAAAAATATCCTTCATTCCCTTCTGGCAAATCTTCCAATAATTTTAAATCAAATCAAATTAATTACTTGTAAGTGGAAAAAAAATCCTTTCAATTTGTATAATCAAAGCCGCTTATCATGTTGAGTCCTTCTATTAGAACTCCCATTAACCTTCTCTGCAATAATATGATTAATTAATTCCAATACAAATGGTCATAATCAAGAAAGGAAATAAAAATAAACTGCAGATGCTGGAAATCTGAAATAAGATCAGCAAGTTCTTAACTCAGCAGGTGAGGCAGCATGTATGGAGAAACAAAACGTTGTTAGCATTTTCAGCTAAGACCCATCATCAGCATCAGGATGGTTTAAAGAAAGGAAAAAAAGGTTGCTTGACAAACCTAGAAAAGTTTTATTACAAGTAATTAGAAAGGCAGATAGCAAGAAACCGGGAGAATATAGTGTACTGGGGTTTTCAGAGTGCTCTTGATTTAATGCCACACAAGAATTTTTGGACAGGATTATGTTTTGCCAGTTTGGTTTAACACTTTGTAATTTAGTTAATGGCTGGAAAAGGGGATTGAACTAACTGTGCCATGTCTTTCATGCACTGGTATTACGGACTTGCAAAATTTATTTTACATGATTGCCCTTTTAACAAAAGTACAATACTGTTTGAACATTCTTAGGCACATATGGATAGCTCGGGTGGCTGAGAATTTTGTAGAGTGCTGTATTTGTCAACATGGAGCAACCAGTGAGTGTGTAAATCTGGCATAAGCAAAGGATGTTGGGAATGGTGACGGTGGAGCATTGCGGGACAGGTGAAGAACAGAAGGCAGAGAAGGAGTGCCAGGGGTGGGGGTTGTGCAGGTGCAGACACACCCAGCCCCGAGACACCAGGCTAGGTCATTTGATTCCAAACAATGGTTTATTAATCATTACAGAATATCTCTCCAGTGCTTCCTGCTCCCTTTCCCGTTTCCCAACCATGATTCACCTCTCCTTGTCTCCTTTCCACTCTCAGTCTACATTAGAGACCCGCATCAGAACTAAGGTTTCCATCACTCACATACGTCATGAGATTTTCTGAAGGGTTTCGGCCCGAAATATCGACTGTACTCATTTCCTAGATGCTGCCTGGCATGCTGAGTTCCTTCAGCATTTTGTGTGTGTTACTCGAAGTTCCAGCCTCTGCAGATTTTCTCTTGTTTGTCATGAAATTTGTCTATTTTTTGCAACGACAGTACTATAGACCTAATGCACTAAAAGAACAATGCCAGGAAAATGGAATTTATATGGGAATGAAACATAAAAAACAATGCCAAATGCTGCTTTTCCTGACGAGATGCAAGTATAGAGAATATTCATTAATCCTAGGGGCTAGTATTTGCTCACTGCACTAGTTATTATATATTTACGACCTAGATAGGTATGCAAGGCATAGGTCCCAAATTTGTAGATGCCTTAAGACTTAGAAATATGGTAAGCAGCCAGGAGATAGCAAACTTTAGGAGGATATGTAATGAGGCTGGTGAGGTATAGTAGTGTTGTGCTTAGTAGAATACTTTACGGTACAGACAACCCGGGTTCAATTCCTGCCACTGTCTGTAAGGTGTATGTACGTTCTCCCTGTGCTCGCATCATTTCCT
Source organism: Hemitrygon akajei (assembly GCF_048418815.1). NCBI lineage: Eukaryota > Metazoa > Chordata > Chondrichthyes > Myliobatiformes > Dasyatidae > Hemitrygon > Hemitrygon akajei. The sequence goes on along the minus strand of NC_133138.1, from coordinate 33,029,558 downwards.
CCGGTTTCCTTCCACAGCCCAAAGATAATACCAGTTGGTAGGTTAATTGGTCATTGTACTGTCGATGCAATGCTCCTCAGACAGGATGAAGAGGTCAATACTCCCCAATGCCATTAGGCTTTACAATTCAACTGCCAGGACTTAAGAACTTTTTTTTTTTTTTAAAGCTATTATAAATGCTTTTTGAGTTAGTGATTTAGATGCATATCATATTATTACTGAGTTAAGTATTGTATGTAATGAGTTTTTGCTACAACAAGTGTATGGGACATTGGAAAAAAAAAATGTTGAATTTCCCCATGGGGATGAATAAAGTATCTATCTATCTATCTATCTATCTATTACTGAGTTAAGTATTGTATGTAATGAGTTTTTGCTACAACAAGTGTATGGGACATTGGAAAAAATGTTGAATTTCCCCATGGGGATGAATAAAGTATCTATCTATCTATCTATCTATCTATCTATCTATCTATCTATATTGTCCTATGATTAGGCTAGGGTTAAATCGGGGGATTGCTAGGCCGGAGGAGCCTGTTGCATGCTGTGTCTCAATAAATAAAATACTAAGAAATAAATAGAGATGGGCAAACTTCAGGTTCCCCTTAAATATTTCACCTTTCACCCTTAACCTATGACCTCTACTTCTAGTCTCACCCAATCTCAGTGGAAGTAACCCTGCTGTGCATACCCTATCTGTATGCCTCATAATATGGTTTACTGCTGGACTTCACTGTCAAAAATTATGAAGTGAGATCATGTGATGAAATGAATACGAAAGTTAAGCAAAGGTAAATGGTACTGTTTTAAACAGAGCAAGAACTTACAGAGAGCTAGGCATGCATGATCACAGACCTTTTTGTTTGGAGTGGCTGTTTATAAAGTTGCTTATAAACAGTGAGACAAGTTGTTAAAATGAGGATGATTATGTGTGTATATTAATGGAGAGACCTCAGCAACCTGGGCCTGTTCCTTGTCACTCAACTTTACATTTTGAATGAAGAATGAGCAAGGAAACTGAACAAGAATCCGGGAGTGTTTCTGAAAAGAAATTGTTCTTCGGGCCAGGAAGATAAGGAGATGATGAGAAAATCTGCAGTTGCTAGAAATCCAGTGCAACATACACAAAGTGCTAAAGGAACTCAACAGTCCAGACAGCATCTATGGAAAAGAGTAAACAGTCAACATTTCTGGCTGAGAACTGAAAAAGTAGAAGATAAGTTAGAGCACTCAGGTTGATGGGGTAATACCTTATATTCCATCTGGGTAGCGTTCAAACCTGATGGCATGAACATCGATTTCTCGGACTTCCGGTAATTGTCCAACCCCTCCTCTCCTTCACCATTCCCCATCCCGTTTCCCTCTTTTACCTTATCTCCTTACCTGCCTATCATATTCTTTTGGTGCTCCTCCCCCTTCTTTTTCTTCCATGGTCTTCCACCCTCTCCTTCTTCAGCCCTTTATCTTTTTCACCAATCAACTTTCCAGCTCTTTACTTCGCTTCCTCCTCCCCTCCCAGTTTCACCTATCACCTAGCACCTTGTACTTCTTCCTCCCCTCACCCACCTTCATACTCTGACTTCTCTTTTTTTTTCCGGTCCTGATGAAGTAACACACACAAATTACTGAAAGAACTCAGCAGGTCAGGAAGCATTTATGGGCTGTTTACTCTTTTCCATAAATGCTTCTTGACTTTCCGAGGTCCATCAGTATTTTGTGTGTGTTGTTTTGGATTTCCAGCATCTGCAGATTTTCTCATGTTCATGGTACTAATGAACCAGATGCGTGTTTACAATAATCCAATAGCTTCATAATCAGCTTTACTGATACTAGCTTTCTATTCCAAAACTAGTTAACCATTGATTTTAAATTACTCATTTATTGCTCTGAGAGAAATGTGTGGCTTGTGTCAAATCAAACCAGTGAGGGTTGTGCTGGGTAACCTGCAATGTTGACACACTTCTGTTGCCAATATGGCAGGCTGACTGGTCTCTAAGGCTAACTATTCATCTTTGGAATGTGGCAGGAAACCAGAGCACCCAGAGACAACACACGTTGTCAACATGCAAACATGCAAACTCCTTACAGGCAGTGGCGTGAATTGAACCCAGATCTTACAGCTAGTGCTGAGAAATATTGTTCTGTGCTAAATGCCTACTCTAGCATTCTGGCAACTTATTCCAATAGATAGACCACAATAGAGTCATACATGGTGCCCTATTGTGTTTGTGACAATCATCAAATGCCTTCCTACACTTATCCTATTTCTCAACATTTTATCTACAGCTTTATATGCCTTAGCATCTCAAGTGGCTCATCGAAATACTTCTTAAATGTGAGAGTACCTGACCCTCCACCATGCCCTCAGGGAACGCTTTCTGGATTTCAACCACTATTTGTAAGAGAAATATTGTTCCCAAATCTCCACCCTTTAACTATACTGCACTCCACTCTGGAACAGTAACACTGTATTCCAAATCCTTTTATTGCTTATCCCTTTGTACTACCTTGATGCAATTATGCCTTGAAATTACCTGAATGGAGGAAATGCGAGACAACGTTTTTCACTGGATGTTGGTACATGTGACAATAATAAACCAAAAACATAAGAAATTCTGCAGATTGATGGGTGTGGGCAGTTTATATGGTTTAACATGGACTAAATGGGCTGAAGCACCTGTTTCCCTGTTGTACTTTTCTATAACTCAGTGACTCCATGGTGGAAATCCAAAACAACACATACAAAATGATGGAGGAACTCAGCAGGTCAGTCAGCATCTATGGAAGTGAATAAATAGTCAATGTTTCAGGCCTAGACCCTTCTTCTGGACTGAAAAGGAAAGGGGAAGAAGCCAGAATAAAAAGGTGGGGGAGAGAGGAAAGAGGATAGCTGGAAGGTGATAGGTGAAGCCAGACAGGTCAGGAAGATAAAGGACTGGAGAAGAAGCAATCTCATGGAAGAGGAGACTGGACCATTGGAGAAAGAGGAGGAGGTGGAGATACAGGGAGGAGATAGGCAGGTGAGAAGAGGTAAGAGGCCAGAGTGGGGAATAGAAGAAGAGGGGAGGGGGAGAGATTTTTTTTTACATTCATGCCATTGGTTTGGAACCTACTCAGAAGTAATATAAGGTGTTGTTCCTCCATCCTGAGTACAAGAGGAAGCCATTAACCAACATGTTGGAAGGGGAATGGGACTCAGAATTAAAATGTTTGGCCACTAGAACATTCCACTTTAGGCAATAATAAACATAATAGGAAATAATAAACAAATTACCAATGATCCTTACCTAAACTCCACGTCTTTAAGTCATAAGCACCACTTGCTTAGTCTTCTCATTGTGTACTTTTTGTCTCTCATAACTCCATAAATCTCAATCAGGTGATCACAGTCTCTGTTTAAAGTAAACAAACCCTGCCCATCCAGTCTCTTTATTGTTCTTCCTTGTGAATGTAGAAAAGCTTTGGGATGTTGAGTGTGGATCATTCACCACAAGATACCTGTCCCGTGATTTGGTCTTTGTGATATTATTTTATGAGGTCCATCTAGTTTATGAGGACTAGAGTATAACAGCAAAGATGTACAGCTGAGGTTTTATAATGTGCTAGTCAGACTTCATTTGGAGTATTGTGAGCAATTTTGAGTCCTTTATCTAAGGAAGGACATGCTGGGTCTGGAGAGGATCCAGAATGATCTCAGGAATGAAAAACTTAACATGCTGTATAAGGAACATTTGGTCTGTACTAAGTGGAGTTCAGTAGAATGAGGGGGGAATCTCACTGAAACCTACCAAATACTGAGTGGGAGGTGGAGAGTTTAGGATCCATTGGCACGACCTCAGAATAAAGGGTCGTCCTTTTAAAACCCAGATGAGAAAGAAACTCTTCAGCTATATAATGGTGAATATGTGAAAATCATTGCCACAGGGGGCTGTGGAGGCTGTATGTGGGTTCACTTAAAGCAGAAATTAATAGGTTCCTCATTTGTAAGATGTTAAGGCTTATGGGGAGAAGATGGGATAATGCAGATGAAAGAATCAATCATGATTGAATATCAGAGCAGATTCAATGGACTGAATGGCCTAATTTTGCTTCTGTATCTAATGGACTTATCGACGTATAGTAATGAACTCTTTAGATTTTGAGAGTGAGGGACTGGTAAAAATCTCTGAATATTAAAAATATGTGTTCAGATTCTTTATTGATGGATATGGTCACTGTATGACATGTTTCTCAGCAATTCCCCAATTTAATTCTAACCTAATTATGGGCCAATTTACAATGACCAATTAACCTTCCCACTGGTGCCTCTTTGGACTGTGGGAGGAGACCAGAGCAACTGAGGGAAACCCATGCCATCACGGAGAGAGTGTACAAACTTCTTACAGGCAGCGACAGGAATTGAACTTGGGTTGTCTATACTGTAAAGCATTGTGCTAACCACTATGCTACCATTGTGCTCATATTACTTTCCAATCCATGCTTAAATTGTGTTTTTTTTATATACCATGTGGTCTGCCAGCAGGGGATACTTCATTTGCTGAGAAACTGCAAGTGAAATCGAATGTTATACATTCTTCAGTGAACATCCCTGGTTCTGACCTCTTTGAAAGTACAAAAAAAAAGCATAATCGGAGAGGTCCATGATAATGCAAGAAATGGTCAATACTGCTCTGATGCAAAGATAGGATTAAGATTGTGTGGGTCAGCTCAAAAACTTGATGGCTGTAGGAAAGCTGCTGAACCTGGTGGCATGTGACTTCAATTTTCAGTTACACCTTGCCTGATGGTATCAGCAGGAAGACCATAAGACCATAGGATATAGGAGCAGAAGTAGGCCATCCGGCCAATCGTGTCTGGTCCGCCATTCAATCATGGAAGGGAAAGGGCACCGATAGTGGGGGCCCTTGATGATGGATGACTTCTCTCTCTACTGTCTGGTTCTGAAGCTTCATGTTCTTATTCAGCCTGAGTTGAATTTCATGAAATGAATTTTGTCCATTATTAGTAAACCCTCCTCCAGAATAACATCTCAGCCCAGCTGCTACTGTACTTGTCTTCCAAGCTTTACAATATGTTCCTTGTGAAAATGAGAAAAGGGTATTGGCTAAATCTGATGCACTTGAAATAATGATTCATCAGGCTGCCAAAATGTCACTGAATTAGAATAAATGTTGGAAAGTTTGTTAATGCAAATGCTGAATTTTCTTAATATGATGATATGCCAAATTCAGAGAAAGCAAATTTGCTTATCGTGCCCTGTATAGGCTGCCAATCTTTATTATGAAGAGACATGAACAGATTCTTGGCCAGTGCTCTCCAAATGTACAAAACTTTACTTGGTTGATTTTTTTTTGCCTTAATCTGCTTTGAAAGTTGACATCAAACTATTATGCTATACTGTAAACATCAGGTATATTGGCCTTTGTGTAAAATATGGAATACAATCCACCAGATTTACAATTCCATTGGAATTCACAGAAATGCAAACTGTGAATTTTCCTCAATGAAGTATCAAGATGGAATCAGATTTAACACCCAGGTAACAAGTTAAAATGTAGCACACACAAAATGCTGGAGACTCTTCAACAAATCCTGATGAAGGTTCTCACTTGAAATGTTGACTGGTGATTCTCTTCCTTAACATGACTTGTTAAGTTCTTAAAGCATTTTGCATCTGCTGTTCAGACTTCCAGCATCTGCAGTCTTTCTCTAAGTTAAAATGTAACCCTGATGAGCCTTTGGGGTGAAAAGATGTGGTCGAATACATACATTTAGAAATGAAGAGAGGCAAGGTCCAAGCCTATTTAAATATTCCAATGCATGTTTCAAATAATGTAGTCAGGTAAGAACAAAGCAGCAAACTCAATCAGTTGCAGAGTGACATCATATAATGAGGTATTTATGTTTGAGCATTTGTTGCAAAGTAACATCGTTTTGCCCACCATTATGGCTTATTGAACTACTAAATTAATGTAAATTTCCAAGGCCACTTTTCATCTTGGAACACCAAAATACCATTTCATATTGGGTAATTTAGAGTCAAAGAGTCTTAGAGTACTAGAGTACCGAAACAGGTTCTTCAGTCCATGCCAAACTGTCATTCTGCCTATTCCAATCGACAAGCATCTGGACCATAGCCCTCCATACACCTCCCATTCATGTACTTATCCAACTTTCTCTTAAACATTGCAATCAAACCCACATCCACCACTTCTGCTGGTAGCTCGTTGAACACCAGCACCATCTTCTGTGTGAAGAAGTTTCCCCTCAGGTTCCCCTTAAATATTTCACCTTTCACCCTTAACCTATGACCTCTACTTCTAATCTCACTCAATCTCAGTGGAAGTAACCCTGTTGTGCATACCCTATCTGTACGCCTCATAATATGGTTTACCTCTATCAAATCTTCCTTCATTGTGCTGTGCTCCAGGGAATAAGGTCCTAATATATTCTTCCTTTCTCTGTAACACAGGTCCTCAATTCCTAACAACCTTGTAAATTTTTTCTGTACTCTTTCAATCTTATTGATATTTTTTCTTGTATGTAGGTGACCAGAACTGCATCCAGTACTCCAAATTAGGCCTCACCAATGCTTTATACAACTTTAACATAACTTCACAACTTCTGTACTCAGTACTTTTCTGTAGGTAGTTGACCAGAACTGAATACAAGTTTGAATCAGAAAAATAGAAATGTTTTTAAACCCAACCAGAAATAGGTAGCTAACACCTTTTTGTTGGCTAAATATGAATCCATCCATTTCAATAAACTCTTGAAATTGGGGAATCATACCAAATTACATATCAATATCAAAAATACAAGGTTTCTTTGTTTTGTGGTTGCCTGTAAGGAGACAGATGTTAATGTGGTATATAGGATATATACCTTGACAATATGTGCCTTGAACTTCTGAACTTTGAGATCAAGTCACGATAGAAGCAGCAGTAGCTTAACCTGAAGGCAGCTGCATCTCCTCAGTGTATATGGTGAATGTAATTACTAGAAGTGACACTGGAGCTTCAAGAGGTTTGAAAGATCAAAGTTAATGTATTCTTCATGTGTAATAATGCTAATGACCATTATTAGCATAATTAGGTTGAGGTGAGGAGGGGCACTCAACTCCCTGTTTAAAAAGCAATGAATATTCATTCATTTGGGTGGAAATTATTAAAATGCCTGCTCAGCACAATGAACAAAACCTTCTAACATTTTTAGTATGTATTTGAGTGGATTAAGTGAAGATAATGCTGGAAAACTAAATACCTATCTTTTTCAGTTCATGTCTCCCCTATGTCTCCCCTCACAGTCCTCAGCAGCCCTGTGTCCACCGTGGAGAACTTCAGGTTCCTGGGAACCACCATCTCTCAGGATCTGAAGTGGGAGCAGAACATCAGCTCCATCCTGAAGAAGGCCCAGCAGCGGATGTATTTCCTGCGGCTCTTGAGGAAATACGGTCTGCCTCAGGAATTGCTGCTGCAGTTCTACACTGCAGTCATTGAGTCTGTCCTGTGCACCTCCATCATTGTGTGGTTTGGAGCCGCCACCAAGCAGGATAGAACCAGACTACAGCGCACAGTGAGGACTGCCGAGCACATCATTGGAGCCTCCCTGCCCTCTATTGTGGACCTGTACTCTTCCAGGTTGAAGAAGAGGGCGGGGAACATCATAAAGGACTCCTCCCATCCTGCGCACGGACTGTTTGATCTGCTTCCGTCTGGTAGGCGCTTCAGATCCCTCCAGACTAAGACTAATAGGCACTGGAGAAGTTTTTTCCCTACTGCGGTCACTTTGCGGAACAGTTAACTGCCGGTTAACTGTCGGCTAACTATTACTTGGATTGCACTACCTGTATGTATAATCTATATTTTCATTTATATTTATCATTATTATTGTTATGAGCAGAGAGACAACATCTGCCGGAAGTAAATTCCTTGTATGTGCATAGGTACTTGGCGATTAAAGTCTGATTCTGATTCTGATTCTGATGCCTCCATCATTGCTGTGATTACCATTCTGTAGAAAGATAGAATTCATACACAGTCCAGATTACCTTCAGAACAATCTTCCTCTTTATTACAAGCTGACGTCACCAGGCTCCCTGGGCCAGTCAGGCCTGATCTGCACTATATCTCTAAATAATTTTAAAAATGCATTTAGAAAGAATGTTACCAAGTATATGGATGTGAAAGAGGTCACAATGTGACCATCAAATGCAGTTGACAAGTTCGTAGAAGCTGCATGCGTATCTTTGCCTCGTCTGGAAGGTCTGTTTAGGTTTTCTCGATGGTAGTGCAGAAGTAGGTATATAACAAGTGTTACACTTGTGATTTCAGAGGAAAGAACAGGGGTCAGGAATCAGATCAAGGAAGAATGAATAGACCAGAGAGTCATGAACAAACCAGGGAGTCTCTGAGGGGAGTGGTCTCTGTGGAAGTTGGACAAAGAGGGATAGATGTATCTGGGGATGAGATCTTGTTCAAGCTTGTTCAGGGGGGTGCCAAGGTAGTGTAGTGTTTAGCACAATGCTTACAGTACAAGCAATCTGGGTTCAATTCCAACAGCTGTGGTAAAGAGTTTGTATGTTCTCTCCGTGACCACCTGTATTTCCTCCAAGTGCTCTGGTTTGCTTCCACATTCCAAAAGTGGGTTAATTGGTCATTGTTAATTGTCCTGTGATTAGGCTAGGGTTATATTGAGATTCCTGGGTGGAGGGGCTAGGAGGGCCGGAAGGGTCTGTTCAGAGCTGTATCTCAGGAAATAAATAAATAAATGTTGAACGATGCTGAATGATGAAGACAAGCAAACTCAATCTCTGGTCTGTCTGCAAGAAGGTGTGGTGAGAACAGAAATATGCCAAACGGTATCTGAAAGCCTTGATTATTTTGTTTTTCTCCTTCCGTCACTGTTTACATCCCAAGTCTCATTTTGCATTTGTCAGTCTTTTTAAAAGTGATCCTCACTTGTCAGCTGACATTTTTAGTCCAATTATTAGTCTTTTATCTCTTATGTACTTTAATCCACCATTGTAGCATTGGATGCAAATGCAGACCTTTCACAATGCGACTGCAGTGATCTGAGCCATTCATTTGTGAACCCCTGCCATGTTCATTCACAGACACATTCTTGCTTCTGCATTACCAGTCAATAGTCAGTAGAGTTCACCAGCTTGTTTTATGTGTTGCACTCTTCTACCTTATTACTTATGCGTCTGTATCCAAAATCTCGCTGATGTTCAAATGCATCAGAAATAGAGGACTGACAGTTTTATTCAATCCATTACTTCTTCCTAAAAATGGGTATGAGGCAAATACTCCTTGCAAGGTCATGACAAGTCCCAGCACTAGCCTACCTGCCATCAAGGGCGTATATACAGAAATGAGCCAGGAAAAGGCCAATAACATTACCTCACTCATGAACAAGAGAAAATCTTCAGATCCTGGAAATCTGAGCAACACACACAAAATGTTGGAGGAACTCAGCAGGCCAGGCAGCATCTCTGGAAGAAAGTACAGCTGATGTTTTGAGTCAAAACCAGCATTTGTGTACGTTGCTCAACTTGCTTACAGACCGCTGGCACCTCTCTTATCAAGGAGAAAGCTACGTAGCATCCAACCAGACTTAAAAGCACTTACTTTCTCCAAGTAGTAAGATTGATCAACACCTCCAGCCATTAACCCACCACTCCACACCCCAAAGACCACTACTTTATCCTTTCTTATCAGTCACCTTATGAACAGACACTCCTATATATAACATCACTTCATATACATACAATCAGTGTATGTATGTAAGCTATCTTATGTATTCAATAGTTTCAATAGATACATTTAATATCAGAGAAATGTATACAATATACATCCTGAAATTCGTTTTCTTCACAAACATCCCCCAAACAGGGGAGTGCCCCAAAGAATGAATGACAGTTAAATGTTAGAACCCCAAAGTCCCGCCAATCTCCCCCTCCATTCATAAGTAGCAGCAAAGCAACAGCCTCCCCACTAGCAAAATAGCATCAGCACACCCAACCAAGCTTCCATACAGGTCAGTGATGTCAGTCAGAATACTTTCCACTGTACATCTCTAAAAGTTTGGCAGAGTTTTCAATCACATAAACTTCTAAGAAAGGAAAGATGTTAGCACCTTCTTCATGGATGTATTCCCCAAGTGGGATAAGGAGATCTATTATGACATTAGACCATAGAACATAGAACACAGAACACAAAACAGCACAGCATAGGAAAAAGCCTTTCTACCACAATGTTGTGCCAAGCCAATTAAATTGTAATCAAATACGTAACCAAACTAACCTCTTCTGCCGATACAGATGCTTCCATTTCCCTCACTCTCATGTGTCTTTCTAAATATCTGTTAAAATTCTCTGATGATTTTTCCTGTACCACCACCCCAGGCAGCACATTCCAGGCACTCACCACTCCCTGTGCAAAAATACTTGCCCGTCGCGTCTCCTTTTAAATTACTCCCTCTCACCAGAATGCAAGCCCTCTGGTATTAGACCTTTCAATCCGCGAAAAAATGTGCCTGTCTATATTGTTTGTCTCTCTATGCATCTCATAATCTTGTAAACCTCTGCATTGGTGGGTTAAATTACACCAGAGAGAAAAGACAAAGTGTTAGATTAAGTAAGTAGACAGATGAGTGAAAATATGATTTAAAAGGGGTCCTTAAAGGAGAGTGGGGGGGTGATAGGTGCCTGGTAAGTAAGTAAGTGGGAGTGGGAGTACGAGAGCGAGAGTAAGTGGGAGTGTGAGAAAATGAGTGTAAGGAATGAGTGTAAGAAAGTGAGTGTGAGTGAGAGAGTAAATATCTTGCACAGGAAATATAGATCAGGAGAAGCTATTGGTGATGTTACACCTAGGATCTTGAAACTCTCAACCATCTACACCTCCACTTCTCACTAGTTCAGTAAATCAGCCAACATAATCCACCCTTCTTCAATTTCTCTTCTCCCCTTTTCTCATCAGGCAGAAGATACAGATGCCACCAGGCTCAATGACAGACTCTATCCCCCTGTTATCAGAATGGTTTGCTAGTGTAATAAGAAAGATGCTTGATCTCACAATCTACCTCATCAAGGCCATGCACCACATTGTGGACATTCACTGCAACAGTAGCACTCTTTCCACATTATGTTAACATTTTTCCCTGTACTACCTCATGGTAATGAAATTATGTGTATGGATGGCATGCCAAACAATGATTTCTCTGTATAATAAACCAATTTACCAATTTATTGAGTATTAGTCATATATAGAGGGAGATGTGCTCCACCAAGCTTACTGCAGTCAATGACCAGCTCCTTGGTTTTGCTAACATTGAGGGCAAATTTATTGTCTTAGCACCATGACACAACTTCCTACAGTTCATGGCTATTGCTCTCACCGTCTATCCTACAGCCAATATTCAGTCAGAAGTTAGATGAAAGGATGAACTCAGGAGATAAAACAAAGTTTAAACTTCAAAGCTCAAAGTCAATTTATTATAAAAGTACATATATATCACCATATACTACTCAGATTCATTTCTTGCAGAAATTTACAGCAGAACAAAGAAATACATAAGAATCAAAGAAACAGACATAAATGAAAACTGGCAACCAATATGCAAAAGAAGATAAATTATGCAAATACAAAAATAATAGTAGTAATAAATAAACAGCTGAATTAAAAATAATGATAAATAATTAATTAATAATCAAAGAAGTAAATAAATAACTAAGCAACACATACAAAATGCAGGAGGAACTCAGCAGGCCAGGCAGCAACTATGGAAAAGAGAATCCTTAGGAATGGTCTCAATGCTGCCATCAGGCAGGAGATACAGGAGTCCAAACACCCAAATTTTGAGGTTCAACAACAGTTTCATTCCCTCTGCCATCTGGTTCTAAAACTGACCTGAAAAATTCTAACACTACCTTTGACTATACATATTTCATTTTTCTTTCCCTTAACTTGCAGTGAATTTGTGAAGATTATTTTGTCAATTTTTTGTATGTAAGTTAAGTAAAATTATGTTAACTTGTATTTGCTGTATTTGTAATCTGTGGTGTTGCTGCTGCAAAAACCTAATTATTGTAGCACTTATGCTCTTGGTATGTACAGTATATATTATTGTACACTATACCCTGGGTATGAATGTAAAGTATCCCATGGACGTTTCCAAGCTCAGCTGCAAAAGGAGGAGGGTAGGGCATGGGGCTAGCAACTTACCCCATAAAAGCCTACAGCTACAGAAGTTCCAAAGACCTTATTCCCGGGAGAGCAATGATCTTCGCCTAGAACTCATCTGAATTTGTGTGTTGAAGATAGAAGTCACAAGCTGATCTACCTTCTATTGGTCCAGGACAGTGGACTCTGGTGAGCTGCTGATGTTGGCCTATGAATCAGGAAGGGGTGATGGGCTTATGAAGAAGAAAAAGATGTATGCCTGAACTTGACCTTATTCCCATTACTCCAACTAGACTTACAAGATTCACTGGCAAATCAAGAGTGGTTTTGGAAATATAATTGCAAATAATAATCCAGCAAAAATAAAATAAAATAAAATACAATGAGACCAGTATCCTGAGATCCTGAGATCTGGAAACATCACTATGGCAACTGATGAGTTTAAAGTTCAAATAAGAGCTGATATTGGTAATGGTGTCATAAAGTGATGGAAGATTGTCTAAAAGCCCATTCAATTCACTTTAAATCCTTTATGTTTATCTAGTCTGGCCTATGTCCATACATGAAGTAATGTGGTTAGCTCAGCAAGGTACTCACATCAGGTGTAGGACTTACTTAAGCCCATCACCCCTGCTGGGGCAAAGGCCACTGATAGTAGTCCTCTGTCCTGGACCAGTCCTTCAAATTGCCCCCAGGATTAGCCCATCTTCTGAGTGTATTCTTTTCTCTCCCAGGGATGAGGCACTTGCAGCTTCTATTGGTGTTTCTGTAGCACTGTGTTTTTACGGGATGGGTTTGCTAGCCCCAAGCCCAACGTTCCTCCTTCCACAGATTTAGGACTGTCCCTGGCAGAATTCAGGCCCAGTAATAGGCAGTAAATATAACCCTGACAGCAACCTCCATATCCTCTGAAGAAATACAATGAAGGTCAAACCCCATCAGGATTTTCCACTCCAGTCTGTCTTCAACTAAGGCTTGCTTCATTTTTATTTTCCTTGGCAAAGACATGTATTATATGTCTCTGAATCATTTCTAACTTCCGTAAGCATGAAATATAAAACAGAGTTTACATATGCATTGATCAAACAAGAGAAAAAATATGACAAATATGAGTATCTGTTGCTGTGGCAGACAGAAAACAACTGAAGACAGTACAACAACTCTGAACAATTTTATTTAAATTGAACTATTTCCATATTTTACTTATGCACTAGCTTCAAAGAGTATGAATACTGATTTCACTTAGAGCTCAGTCAATAAGGATATTATCGGATAAGTCATTGAGAGGCATAGATGCCAGGCATACACTCAGCCTTCTACCCATGGATGCGGTATCAAGAACTAGAGGGTATAGGCTTAAGGTGAGAGGGGAAAGATTGAGTAGCACACTTTTTTTAAAACACAAACAGTGGAATGTGAAATGAGATGGCCAGAGGAAGTAGTTGAGACAGGCACAGTAACGACTTTGAAATGATACTTGTACATGGATTGGAAAGTTTAGAAGGTTAGTGGTTATTAGATGGTAAATGGAACTAGCTTGGATGGCCGTCATGGTCAGCATAGACCAGCTGGGCTGAAGGGCCTAACTCCATACTTGAAGAGGCTACCACTCTCAATAAACAGAAAATGCTGTGGAAAATTATTGAACTGAGAAACTCAACAGGTCAGGCAGCATCGATGGAGAGAAATAAACAATTGATGTTCTGACATAAGACCCTCCATGGGAAGTTTAGTACACAGGTGCCTGGAATGTCCTCCCAGGGTTGATGGTGGAAGCAGACATGATATGGTGTTTGATAAACATGAGAAAGTCGGTAACTGCTGAAACTTCAAAGCAACTCACACAAAATGCTGGAGGAACTGAGCAGGTCAGGCAGCATCTATGTAAATGAATGAACAATCGGTGTTTCAGGCCAAAATCCTTCTTCAGGACTGAGAAGGAATGGGAAGATTCCAGAATGAAAAGGTAGGAGGGAGAGGAAAGAAGCTAGTTGGAAGGTGATAGGTGAAACCAGGTGGGTGGGAAAGGTCAAAGGCCGGGAAAGAAGGATTATGATAGGAGAGCAGAGTGAACCATAGGAGAAAGGGAAGGAGGAGGGGACCCAAAAGGATGTAATAATTAATGGAAGAGGTAAAAAGGTTAGAGTGGAAAATGAGGAAAGTGGGGGGGGCAATTTTCTTACGGAAGGAGTAATCAATATTCATGCCATCAAATTGGAAGCAACCCAGACAAGCTTTTAGATGGGTGCATGAATATGCAGGGAATGGAGGGATATACAGCAAGTTGAAGGAAGGAGAAAAGAGTTTAATTTGACATTATATTTGGCACAGCCATTGTGAGTGACAGGGACTGTTTCTATGTAGCTCTGCTCTATGAGGAGAACGCTGGGAAAGAGCAGTGGAGCACAGATAATCACAGGGACCTTCCAAGGTAACAAGACAGATACGACAGGTTGAATATCCTCATTCTGTGGTGTAAAGTGTTATGCTTCTGAATAAATGGCATCAGTAAGCACAGTTAAGACACTTGCATTTAGATATAATGACTTGTGCTACAGAAGCACTGGTTGTGAACTCCTGTCGAAGGGAAACAAATTTTTCAAAGGATGCATTTTGATTGCTTATCTGCATGATTGTTTGCAACCACTAATTGGTGAAGCAGGGAAAAAGAACTGAGTGGCAAGCAACATTAATTAGGAGCATACTGCTGGTTTACGATGATCCCTTGTCCGAAGGGATGTTCAGAGGTTTCATTTGATATAGATGATAGTATTCTGAGCCCTTGATGACCAGCAAGCCCACTTCATTCCAATTCTAGACAACTAAATATCAAAAACATACACTCAGCGGCCTCTTTACCAGATACCTAATAAAGTGGTTATTGAGTCTATGTTCGTGGTTTTATTGCTGTAGTCCACGCTCTTCTGCACACCACTGTTGTAACACATGGTTATTTGAGTTACGGTCAGCTTCCTATCACCTTGAACCAGTCTCTGATCTGTCATTAACAAGGTGTGTTTGCCCACAGAACTGCCTCTCACTGCATTTATTTATTTTTTTGTTTTTCTCACCATTCTCTGTAAAGTCTCAAGACTTGTGCATGAAAATCCCAGAGGATTAGTAGTTTCCGAGATACTCAGATTACTCTGTCTGGCACCAAGAATCATTCCATGGTAAAAGTCACTTAGATCACATTTCTTCCCCATTCTGATGTTTTGTCTGAACAACTGAATCTCTTGTCCAATGTCTGCGAGCTTTTACAAATTGAGTTGCTCCCATGTGATTGGCTATTTGCATTATCAAGCAGATGTACCTAATAAAACGGCCATTGAATGTACAGAAGTTCCAAATTGTGCTAATTTTATTTTGTGACTGTATGTGCTGGATCACAGCTATGCTGTGTGTGACAATATGTTCTGTGTTTTGTACTTTTATCCCTGATTGTTCATTTAGCTGTATGCAGGTGTATGGGTGAATGACGATAAACTTGAACTCGAGCAGGAACATGTTCTGAGGGGAATTGCTTCAGTCAGAAGATGGTGTGAGTGTGGAAGAAGCTGCCAGCAGAAACGGTAGATGCTGGTTCAATTGGAACATTTAAGAGAAGTTTCAACAGGAACATGGATGAAGGACACATCGCTGGCTATGTTCTGGATGCAGGTAAATGGACTAGGCACAAAACCGAGCAAGCATAAACTAGATAGGCTGAAGGGCTTGTATCAGTGCTGCATTACTCCGTAATTCTATGATAGAAACCAAATTGCCAGGACAGATAGTGGAGTGATGGTGTGGAAACACATTATCATTCCTATATACAAAGACAGGAATCAAAAAATTGAGCATGGTGGGAATAACTTTCAGAGTTAAATCTATTTTAGTGCAAGGGGTATTATAGGAAAATCTGATGAGCTCAGATTATGGATCAACATGTAGAATTATGACATTGTAGCCATTAGTGAGACTTGGTTGCAAGAGGGGCAAGAGGGACAGCTCAATATTACAGCATTCTATTGTTCGGACACGATAGAGCAGGAGGAATTGTAGAGGGAGGGATGGCATTACTAGTCAGGGAAAATGTTACAGCAGTGCTCAGGCAGGACAGACTGAAGAACCTGTTCTGCTGAGGCTATAGGGGTGGAAATGAGGAATAAAAAAAAGTGACGACCATATTAATGGGATTATATTATTGACCAACTATTAGTGGGATTGACAGGAGCAAATTTGTAGAGAGATCGTAGACTGTTGCAAGAAAATTAAGATTGTGATGATTTTTACTTTCCACATATTGTCTGGGACACCCATACTGCAGAAGGGCTGGATGGGATAGAGATGTTAAATGTATTCAGGAATGTTTCCTTAATCTATATATAAAGAAGTTCCAACTAGAGAGAGTGTGACACTGGATCTCCTATTAGGGAATGTGTCAGAACAATGGAGCAGGGATCCAATCGCAGACCCAGTACTGTGCACACGGTGATATTAATTGAGTAACAAATCCCAAGGTGCAAACAAAGTTGGTGTCAAAGTTCAGGCAGAGATTAAAACATCCAGAGAAATCCAAAAATCGGAAACAGGCAGAGTTCGATATTCAGACAGAATACAGATACAAATGCTGGAAAAGCTCAGGAAAATTCATTGGCACAATCTGGCAACAAACAGCTGAAAACACAAGACTGAAGTGTACTGAGCAGTAAACAGAGAGGCAGATGATAGGTGGAGTACAATGAGACACAGGTGGCAGCAATACAGGTAATGATGAGAAACGGAGTACTCAGTAATACAGGAGCCGGGGTAGAGCAGAGTGGGGACAGGAGCAATACAAAACCACAGACTGACAGCTTGAGGGAAAAACACAAAAAGACAGCATTCAACTGGAGGTACTGACAGAATGAGACAAAGCAGATGACAGAAGTGTGTCTAGGGGAATACTTTGGATCCAGGAATCATAATTCTATTAGTTTCAAGATAACTATATGAAAGGATTAGTCTGGTCCTGCGGCCAAGATTCTAAACTAGAGAAAGGCCAATTTTGGTGGCATCAGAAAGGATTTAGTAAGTATAGAATAGGACAGATTGTTTTCTGGCAAAGTTGGGCTTATAAGTGGAGGCCTTCAAAAGGGAAATTCTGAGAGTACAGAGTTTTTTAGTTCTGTTGGAATAGAAGACAAGGCTAACAGCTTTAAATAAATATGGTTTCTGAGAGATATTGAGGACCCGGCTGAGAAGAAGGATGTGCATAGCAAGTATATATTTTTATTCTTTGACTCATTTAATTTTCAGATGTTGAAAAGGTGCAACTCCAACTTGATCAACCACAACTAATCAAGCTGACCTCTGCCAAACTCATGCCTTTCAAAGAACTGTTCCATATCAGTTTATATTTTGCTGGAATTTTCTGAATGTTTCTGCAATCTAAATGGTCTCCAAGATGATCGTAATGTTCGAACTGTACTGCAGCTTCACATATTCACTTCACACATTCATCTCAGTTCAATGTCGTCTTTTAGTTTATAAGTAAAGTTAAATGTTCACAATGCCTTTGTGGTAATCACGAGATTGACTGAACCATGTTACATCTTTTTGTCATAGAGGTCTATGTCTTACACTTTGAAACTCAAACCTCTGGCTAACATCAGCTTAATGTCAAATTTTGTGCCAGTCCATCATAAGGGAAAGCCACTATTGAACAAAGTTACAAGGAGTACTGGCTCAAGAAAGCACCAGCCATCATCAAGGACCACTGCAAGCACTCTTCTTGCTACTGCCATTGGGCAGGAGGTACAGAAGCCTTAAAGCCCACATCACCAGATTCAGGAACAGTTATTACTGTGCAACCATTTGAACCAGCATGTGTAACCTCACTTACCTCAATACTGAACTGAATCCACAACCTATAGACTCACATTCAAAGATTCTAAAACTCATGTTCTCCGTATTAATTTTTAATACTTTTTGTATGATTTGTCTTCTTTTACTCA
Organism: Hemitrygon akajei; assembly: GCF_048418815.1. Taxonomy (NCBI): domain Eukaryota; kingdom Metazoa; phylum Chordata; class Chondrichthyes; order Myliobatiformes; family Dasyatidae; genus Hemitrygon; species Hemitrygon akajei. The sequence goes on along the minus strand of NC_133138.1, from coordinate 33,011,395 downwards.
TTGCTTTCTTGTCAGTCATTTTTCTTTATAGATTGCTATTTGTAGTTGTTCATATATTCTACTGTATTTCTTTATTTTTCTGTAAATGCCCACAAGAAAATAAATCTCAAAGGTTGTATATGGTGTAATATATGTACTGTGGTAATAAATTTAGAACTTTTGAACTTTGAACGTTTTCAGGATCAAGTTCTGGTGTGTAGCACACAGTCTGATTTCAACATGGAATATTGTACATTGCTCAGTGATGTGTACAATTGATACAACTATTATACCTACACCTTTAACAATATAGGTCTGTATTTATTATTACAATAACATGGCTGTATCTGTTTTTTGGATCCTCATATGCAATAACCATGGTTATGTTTATTATCTGTGAACATGGGCATGTAAGAGTGGTTGTTATTCTGGATTCATATTTGAATTTTAAATCCCACATAAAGGAACTGACGAGAGCAATATTTCTACTCTTAAGAAATATTGCAAAGCTACACCCGTGTCTATCACCTAATGATGCTGAATTCAAGCATTTATATCAAATAGACTATATTACTGCAATGCACTTTTAACTGGCCCTCCAATGCAATCGACAGACCAACTTCAACTCAGGCAAATTGACACTGCTGGACTTTTAACTAAAACCAGAATGAGGAAGCATATCACTCCCAGCCCATCTCCTCTGCATTGGCATCCTGTACCTTTTAGAAGTAATTTTTTAACATTCTCTGACTTGCTGTTAAAGCTCTTGATGCTCTGGGACCAGAGTACATCTCAGATCACTTTTGTTTTATAATCCTACTCCAACTCTCAGGTCTTCTTCCACCGGTCTCATGAATTTAAACTATCGCCCTCAAATGATAATTGTTAAGTCAGCTTTTTTGAACTATGCTCATAAACTGTGGAATTCAAGACCTGAAACTATAAGGAATACAGACTCAGCCACAATTTAAAATGCCAGCTCAAAATATATTTATTTAACCTTGCTTTTAACTAACATCTTTTAGTCTTTTATTTTCAATTTTGCACTTTATCCCGTTGTAAAGCACTTTGAACTTCATATAAAAAGTGCTCTATAAATAACTTATTATTAATACAGAGAGAAGATGACTTCCTCAGTTTCCTGCCAACAATCCACTCTTGTTTGTTACTGTTATGTACTTAATATTTCAGTAATATTTGAGTAATATTATAAATATATTGTTTGACTAAGCATTCACTTTGTAAGTAATTCACTTTGGGTTATATGTAAAAGTTCATGAACTGCATGTGTTATGAAGTTATCACGTGATATGTATACGCCACGCTTAAAGTGAAACACAAAGCTAGACTCGCATCTCTCGTATTGCTTGTTTCGCTTTCAATTAGCTTTTTTTTTGCAGTTACAAAACATAACAGCTACCTCTAAAAGCAGCTTAATTGGACATTTTTATTTGTTACTCTTTGTGATACCTTGCTGTGTGTAAATTGGAGCGATACTGTATCAGACTGCAATTGCACTTTGCAAAATAAATAACTGCTAACCAACCTCTTTGGAATGTCTTACAGATAGGATAAGATGCTCCATAAACACAAAATATTTCTTATCTCTAAACAGTAATGCTTTTCTTAAAGCACCAGACAGAAAGATTTCATGCAAACACTTCAAACTTGCAAACGTATTTCACAGTATGATTTCAATCAGTAAATCCGACTCATCGCCACAATTCACAAATTACAGAAGTCATTTTTTTTAAATACTACCTCATTAGATTTGCTAAAAGGCTTACTTGATTTCTGATTATTGCATGATTTCAGAGCAATCAGAGTGACACCTTCTTGCGGTTTTGGTGATGCTTCATAACATGAGCCTATTTTTCCACTGTTATGTCGAGTAAATTGCAGTAGCTGACTGCAATTTTGAGTTGTTTTCTCTTGAAATGTTAACAGTGGTATCAAGCATTGTACATATCTTCATAATTCTGAAAGAGTTGTGCATACTTCTGCAGGCAAATAGAGCAGCTCAAGTCAAATTTGACTTCCAATTACTGAGGGAATTGGATGTGTAGTACTACATTTTGAAAATTGCAATGTTTTGGAGTCCAATATACAGACAAACCATTCCTTTCTCAGCATTGCCAGAATCAGATCAAAATTATATACGGTACATTGTTTCATTGCATCAACAGCCGAGATGGTGCTGGTATATGTTCATAAGTGTCGCCATGTTTCCAGCGTCAACGTAGCATGTTCATAACCAACTAACCCTAACCCATACACCATTTGGACTGTGGAGGAAACTGGAGCTTTTATTTTATAACACCAAAACACAAAACTAATCGAAATAAAAACACAGGGAGCCAGGGATAATGTGTCTACTCTTAGTTTTGTTTTTAATTTAGCTAAGTGTGCACTTATGAAGTGCTGGTGTAGTGACGTATGTAATTCATGTACTTTTACATATAACCCAAAATGAATTATGTAAATAACAATGCCTGATCAAACAATATATTTACTCAAATATTGCTGAAATCTTAAATACACAACACTCCAATATTCCTCTCTGCTTAGTTATAAACTCAATATAGAGTGCAACTCAACTCAAATGTGTACTATGTTGTTCTCTAGTTGTATTTATACAGGTATATCAGATGAGGGCCTCCGTTGGTCAGAGTTGATCATGGTTATTGTGTCCTATCTGTCTAGATATGCAAGCCTGATCAGGGCACGTAGCAAGCTCCCCCTCTCCACGCAACTGATGAACCAAAAGGAACAGCAGAGAGCAATACAGTTTGGTACCAGCAGCATTGCAGGAGTTGCCGGTCAGCATTGAAATTAGAAAAATAAGAGGGATATGCAGTAGGGAAATTCTGGGCCGTTTCTAGAGTAGGTTATGCGGTCGGCACAACATTGTTCTTTTTTCAATGTAGGACTGCCTTAGGGACTACACCTCTGGATTTTTCCCTTGGGATTTACTCCCGGTCTTTCCCATGAGTGGCTATAGCCACAAGGCAGCAGAGGTTTGAGTTTTTTTCCCCCCTAGATGAGTTGCCAACCATGACTGACGAGCCCCATCTGCTGCAGCAACTGGTTTTAAGGCGGCAGTAACCTGCCCTTGTCCCGTCTCCTGTCAATAGAAATGGTTCCACTGGGCTTAGTAGCTAAGCCACACATGAAAGCCAAGACTCGGTTGTCAGAGGCTAATTGGGGCACATACAATTGTGAGCACTTAATAGGTAGTGGGAGCATGCTTCCATAAACCAGCACCTCCCCCAACACAGCTATAACAACCTTAAGGAACCATACAGGTATATATAGTACAGTATACCATACAATACAACTATTATGTACGCAGCCACAGTAAGGTAAATGTTAAATTCAGGCCTAAATCTTTAATCACTCTGGAGGATCTCTTACTCTTGTTTGATCAGGTCTTTCCTGACAAAGGGGTAACTCTGCTTGGTGGGTGAGACTAGTGGCTGTGCAACAATTTTAGGTTCTGGGATGTCCTCCATGGTGGTTGTAGCAGTTGAAACAGGGACTGTGAGGAAGTGGTTCTAACATTTCTGAATACTTTTCTTCTGGATGTGTTGGCGTACCGAACAGGAGATAGCAAGCTGCTCAATCTGCTGATCTATCTCAGGCCATAGACAAAGCTTTGAGCCAGTGCTTTTGTTTTGACCATGATTAGATGAGCAAAATGTAGCTCCTTCAACACTTTTAGCTCTCAGCTTGGATGGTAGAACAACTCTCAATCCCCACATCGGGCTATCTTTGTCAAGGGCAACTTCAACCCAATACTGGCGAAAATGGTGGAACTAGAGTCTCTACTGAACATTCCAGTCATTTCTGGTTGCCATTTAGTCCTAAGAGAGTTTGGGGTCCATTCTGGTTTCTCTTTGGAAAATCTCCATTTCCATGAATAGATGTTCTCTTGAATTTGATCTTGTAGTTGTATCCTCCAAGAAACAGGACTCATCTCTGCATCCATACTGCTGCTGTTCACGGAACACCCTTCTGTAAGTTGAAAATGGACACTACTGATTGATGATCAATAATGAGCGTAAACTGTCTCCCATACAAATACTGGTCAAAATGTTTTATACCGCAAACCCAACTTTCTGTCAATCTGTGCGTATTTTTTTCTCTACAACAGTAAGGGAACGTGATGCAAAGGCTATGGGGCGTTCACTTCCATCACCCATTTCATGTGACATGAATCCACCATAAGTGAGGCATCACAGGCAAGCTTCACGGGACAACGTGGATCATAATGTATGACTACAGAAGCTGATGTCACCATTTCATTTACCTTTTGGATAGCCACTTCACATTGCATTTTTGTTTGCCATTTTTTCCCAATCTGGAGTAAAGACTTAAAGGAGTGGAACACAACAGCCAGGTTTAACAGGAACTTGTAATAGTAATTGACAAATCCTGAAAAGGATTGCCACTGTGACATATCCTTTGGCCTTGTGGCATCTTTCACCACTTGAATTTTTTTACCAAACTTGTATAAACCCTGTGCATCAATACTGTTACCATAGGATGTGACATGCAAATGGTGGCTGGATCTCCAATCAAGTTTTAGTTGTCTATGACTGTCAAGACCCCATAATGCTGGTGTTCCTGTTTGTACCACATAGAAGTCCAGGCTTGTTGGTTATTGTACTTCACTTCTACAAATGTCATACCCACAGGATAACATTCGGTATACTGTAAGTTCTTAGTTGGACATTTGTAGGCTTCAGTTACGTATTAGAAAAGCAGTTCAAACTCATTTTATGGAATAACTGAAACAGCCAAACCGGTGTCCAATTCCATTTGAATAAACTTGCCTTTCACTTCTGGAGTAAGCCATTTGATTTGCCTCTAGTTAGTCTTCACATGTAAATCACAAGGCTATTCAGTTCTGTATCACTTTCATCAATATCAGATTTTTTTTTGTCAATAGCATGCAGATTCATGCTCTTTTCAAAACTACAACTTGACTTTTGATCGTTTTCTCTTCCCTGTGCAGTCCATTTATGTTCGTCCCCCCTGACATGTTTATTGTATGGGCCATATATTTTGTTTTCATGTTCTGTAACTTTCACCTTTAAATTTGACTTGGTCTGGTGACAGTGAGCCTCTGCCACATTGGTAACACATTCAGTTCAGCCAGGCAGGTTTCTGTTCAGACGTTATAATTTTGTTCACAATCACTTTCATTCCTGAAAGAAACTCAGTTATATTTCTGCCTGCTGTTTCCATTGGTATGACTACAAATGCTCTTTTAAATGTGAGTTGTGCTTCAGCTAGGATCTGTTTTGAAAGTTTTCTTGTAGGATTCCATGAACTACGATCTATTTGTGTATCATTAAACCCATCATTGAATTGGTAATGCTCAGACAATCTCGTCAATTCAGTTACATATGCTGAATTGAACTTCCCTTCCTTTTGATTCTGCTTATGAAACTTAAAGTGTTCTGCAATTAACAATGGTTGCAGTTCTAAATGTTCGTGATTACTTTCACAATATCAGTAAAGCATATTTCAGCCAGTTTGGTTGGATCAGTCAACCTTCTAAGCAAACTTTCTGCCTTTAAACCCAATGCACTCAGCAAAACTAGTACTTGTTTCTCATTGGCTATTTCATTTGCTTCTTAATACTTTTCAATTCACTTAGATTTCTCTTGTGCAATTGAGCATGTCTATCTTTCCAATGTAGCCAGTCATTTCTGCTCTTTTTTATTTATGAATATTCATCACCTGATATTCACTGTTTATGAACCTGTGAATTTGCCCATTATCTGCCTTCTTTTAAACTTCAACCTTTTCTCTCTTCCAAAGAACACGTGTTGCGATTTTTTTTTAATGTGAAAGACTCACTGCACTTGAACAAGTAGGCAGTCATTTTCAGTTTCCCACCATTATGTTTATAACTCCAAAACACTAAACTAATCAAAGGAAAAAGAATGGAGCCTGAGAGAGGTGTGTAAACTTTGTTTTTACATTTAGCGAGATGCACACTTATGATGTAGTGGTGTACTGACGTATACCATTTACGTACTTTTACATATAACCCGTAATGAATTATGTAAACAACAATGAATATCATAATTTACAATATTACTGAAGTATTAGGTACACAATATGAGCACCCTAGGAGAAACCCACAGAGAACATTTAAACTCCTTATAGACCATGATGGGGACATCTGATCTCTGGCACTGTAATGTATTACACTAACCACTGCATTACCATGCTACAGTATGTGTTTTTATGTATGTTTGTGTCCTTTGTATGTGTGCGTGTTTAAGTGTGTTTGTATGTGTGGAGATCAGTGTATTTGTTTGTATCTGTGTGTGTGTGTTTGGGATAGGTATATGCATATGTGTCTATGTATTTGGATGTATTTCTATGAGGGTGTATTTCTTAGATATGAGCAGTTTGCTGATGAAAAGTGATGTCTTGTCATCTCATGGCTGGTGACAGCTTAAAGCTCCACTGCTATAACTCTAAGAGCTTTAAAAACTTGTACATCATGGAACAGTAAACAGTGCGTTTTCAGAGCAGTTACAACTAAACTTAACAGAGTCCCTGCGGGAAGCCACAGAAGTGTATTATAAACTTCATGGCAGGGGGACATGTTTTGATATATATAAATAAACTTTTCACCCATTAACCCTGCATCAGGCACTCAAAGGGATCTTGGATTGGTAACAGTATAGAAGTTGTTCTGTAGAATGTAAGCACCAATTAGTTGTCACTTGCACTCAATAGGACCTTTGAGAAGCCATTTACTTGAGAGTCAAAGGTGGCTTCTTGACAATAACACCAACACTTTGAAGAGAAATACGCAAGCTTTTCGTTATCCCTGTTGTTCTGAGTCTATTAAAGTTAGGAGGTAAAATCGTTGGAGGAATAAAGCACTTTTCATCTCTTTTACTCTGTCTTTTAAAAAGCAGGTCCAGTGCAACAAAATCGGATGCTGGGTAAAGTTTGTCTTCGTAATAATCAACCATTTTACAAAATCATTGGTTACTCTCTTGTCTACTCATTAAATATTAAGTTTTATGATATTTTTCAGCAATCTTAGCTCTGTAAAAGGAAGCATGTCCTTAGCAACAAGTAATGATCAGCTTCTGATAATGATCCATGCCCACATAACATGGGAGTGGGGCTGTCAAAACTCAACTGATATGTTTGATTTGACCCAGCTCCAGGCTTGCAAACTGCAACATGAGTTCTTCCCGGTCCTGTAATATTTGTTCAGCAACAACATGCCCATTCTCTCGTTGATTTGCAAAAGGCAAATGCATAATAACTTAAGAGAACAAAAATTATTTTGGTTCACTTTAAAAGAGCAAGGGAATAGGAATAGTTAGAGAGCACTTTCAATTAAATTGGAATAACATAGTGTAGTGGTTAGTGTAACATGATAACAGTGCCAGAGACCAGGGTTCAATTTCCACCTCTGCCTGTAAGGAGTTTATATGTTTATTCCCCGTCAGTAATTGTGTTTCTTCCAGATGCTCCTGTTACCTCCCACATCCCAGAGATGTACGGGTTAGAAAGTTATTTGATCACATGGGTGTAATTGGGTGAGACAAGGTTGATCAGTTAGAAGAGCCCATTTCCCAGCTGTATCACTAAGAAAGGGCCCCTTTTCTAAGAAAGAATGTGTTGACATTGCAGAGGGTTCAGAGGAGGTTGAGGAAAATTATTCCAGGATTGAAGGGCTTATCATATGGGGAATATTTGATGGCTGTAGGCCTGTACTCACTGACATTCAGAAGAATGAGGGGGGATCTCATTGAACCCTACCGAATGCGTGGGGAGGATGTTTCCAATAGGAGAGAGTCTAAGACCACAGAATGCAAGTTCAGAAAAGAGGGACATCCTTTTAGAATCAGACTCAGAATTAGAATTAGAACCAGCTTTATTATCAATGGCATGTGTTGTGAAATTTGCTGGCAGCAGCAGCAGTTCAATACAATACATGATAATATAGAAAGAGAAAAAACAAATAATAAAATCATTGAGAGTAAGTAGATATATATTTATATTAAGTAGTTAGACCAATTATAGTGCAAAACAGAAATAATTTATAATAAAAGTGAGATAGTGTTCATGGGTTTGATATTCATTTAGGAATCGTATGGCAGAGGGGAAGAAGCTGTTTCTAATTGCCGAGTGTGTGTCTTCAGGTTTCTCTACTTCCTTCCTAATGTGAAGAGGGCATGTCCTGGGTCATGGGGGGGTCCTTCCAATGTGAAGAGGGCATGTCCTGGGTCATCGGGGGGTCCTTCCAATGTGAAGAGGGCATGTCCTGGGTCATGGGGGGGTCCTTAATAATGTCTTGGATACTACAGAGGCTAGTAGCTAAGATAGAGCTGCATTCCACTCCCCAACCTCCATACCAGACAGTGTTGCAGCCTGTCAGAATGCATCTCTGAAACAGAGATGGGGAGGAATTTCTTTAACTAGATAGTGGTGAGCCTATGGAATGTATTGCTACAGACTTCAGTGGAAATCAAGTCATTTGGGTATGTTTAAGGCAGTGGTTGATAGATTCTTTATTGTTCAAGGGAGAAAGCAAGAGATTTGGGCTGTGGGGGAAATGGATCAGCTACGATGAAGTAGTGGAGCTGACTCAATGGGCCAAATGGCCTAACTCTGCTCCTATATCTTATGGTCTAAAGGTTTCATGGTCATATAAATTTACTGTTTAATAATGAGGTCAGAGAATGGTGAAAGGAAACTAACAGCTGGAAGAACTCAATGCTTCAGGCAGTATGTGTAAATGAAAATGGACACTTGTCATTTTGGGTAAAGACCCTTCATTTGTATCCCGAATGTCAGGGTGGACACTGGCAAAGACTGAACCCAAGTGCAGAGGATAATAGACTCCCATGGAGAGACGGTGACCAAAGTTTATTAAAAAGAGTTCCAACAACACATCAGTGGCTCGGCTGAGTGACAATGTGAAATGTTACCTTCTTAAAGCTAGCACCCTGTGATAATCGCTAATCAGGCATCCACTTAAATAACAGAACACGGAATACCTAAGCAACTAAGAATAAACTTAACAAAGTTAAACAGAAAACCCCAGGGACAAAGGACTCTCATTAACACAGGGCTGAATAAACCTTGGAGTCCAACGTTCTCCAGCTCGTAACACAGAGGGTCTCAGCCTGAAACATGGACTGTCAATTTACCTTGCACAGCTGCAGCCTCACCAACAGAGTTCCTCCAGCAGTTTTTTTTTTCCCCAGCATAAGCAATCAGTATGAGAAAGTAATTTCTTCACACGGCTTAATTAACAAATTAAGCTTGAGGGTGAACCATCGGCACAATGGTGTACTTTTTTGTTTGACTCAAGTATTGTGGGTTACAGAACTGTGGTGGGAAGCAGGAGTTAAGATATAGTCAACCATAAGCATAAAGAAACTTTACCACAGATGGTCCGAAGCCTGGCTGAAAACGATGAGTGTTTGGCATGGGGCTAGCAGTGTCATAGAAACATCAGCAGGATCTCCAAAGACCATCTCTGAGAGCAGAAGGATACTAAGAAGATGGGCTACACCTGGGAAAAACTTAAATAATGGCCCGGAACAGGGGACTCTGGTGAGATGCTGTCGGCGATCTATACTTCAGTAGGGTGATAAGCATAAGAAGAAGAAGAGGAAGCATTATCAGCAGAATGCAATGTTTACTTTTTAACCATTTCATCAGGTAAAATCAATGTTTATTTTTTAATTCAATATTTAATGTTCAATTTTTTAGAATTAGGGGAAACTATTTATCAAAGGCAGTACTGCTAAAAGTCTTATGTTATCACTTGTCAAAATAATAAACAAAATGCATAAATCAATATTATAAACCTTACTGTTTTTAAATCATTGTGCCCACTTGGTTACATTAGTAAATTAATGAACATAACAAATACATGACCTTCTCAGGCTGCTTGATCCAATGCAAAACTTTGATTGTTGATCTATTAATGGCTTTGCTACTCAATAAAATGGGAGGCAGGGTGGAGATACATCTCTACTAAAGGAGGTGCAAGGCACTCCTTAATCCTGCTAGCCTGCTGGTAACCTTGTTCAACCTGCTTAGCCAAACCCCTTCAAGTGAAGCCATAGGAACAGGTGGTGGATGGTCATATGAGCAGCTGGTGCATATCACAAGTCCTGGTTATGTGACCGCTGATGCCAGGTAGACATCTCTGAAGTGATAACGGCTGATGTCACCCATCTTGTAAAGACACTGCCTAGAAGAAGGCAATGGCAATCCACTGCTGTAGAAAAATTTGCCAAGAACAAACGTGATTAAAGACCATGATGGCCCACATCAAATGACACATCATATAAAGATGGTGATGATGAATCAATAAAGGTAGCATTGGAATTGTTGTATGAGAAATTAATTTCCTTCAAAATCTCCCAATAAACTCACATCCTGCAGACACTAACCATTATATTATAGGATGGCAAGTTCAAAGTTCAGATTTCAAAGTTCAAAGTAAATTTATTATCAAAGTATGAACAGTGTATGTCACCATATACTACCATGAGATTCATTTTCTTGCAGGCATTCACAGCAGAATAAAGAAATACAATAGAATCAATGAAAAACTACAAAGTCAAACAAACAACAAATGTGCAAAAGAAGATAAGCCATGCAAATACAAAAAAGAAATAAATATTATTGAGAATATGAGTTGTAAACTCCTTGAACTGAGTCCACCATTGTGGAATTAGCTCAGTGTCAAGGTGAGTGAAGTTATCCATGTAGGTTCAGGAATCTGATAGTTGAAGATAATAACTGTTCCTGAATTTAATTGTGAGGGGTCTAAGGCTCCTGTACTTCTTGACGACAGCGGTGATAGGGAGCATGGCCTGGATGGTGGTTGTCTCTAATAATGGCTGCCACTTTCTTGCGGTAGCACTCCTTGTGGATGTGCTTAATGGTCTGGAAGTCTTTTCCTGTGATGGACTGGGATGTATCATATAACCATATAAACCATATAACAATTACAGCATGGAAACAAGCCATCTAGTCCATGCCGAATGCTTACTCTCACCTAGTCCCACTTACCTGCACTCAGCCAATAACCCTCCATTCCTTTCCTGTCCATATACCTATCCAATTTTTTTTTAAATGACAGTATGGAACCTGCCTCTACCACTTCTACTGGAAGCTCGTTCCACACAGCTACTACTCTCTGAGTAAAGAAGTTCCCCCTCATGTTACCCCTAAACTTTTGCCCCTTAACTCTCATTCATGTCCTCTTGACTTTTGTGCCTTAACTCTCAACTCATATCCTCTTGTATCTACCTATCCTCTTGTATCTACTGCACATTGTAGGCATTTCCATTCATGGACATTTTTTCCACACCAAGTGAATGATGGGCAAGCAGCTAAACAGGCCCTTCCTAATACTGTCTACCTACATGGCTCATTCTGACTGATCTGTTTCTCAGTTCCTTAAAATTAGCATTCCCTCATCTTTGATCCAATGGATCTGTTGGGATCTGAGACCCATTACTGACTTAGTTTGCTTTTTCCTCATTGACTGGCCAAACATACAAGTTAAAGATGAGATAGAGGGCTAATTTAATTTAATTTAGCTTTGTGTTCAGCACAGGTATGTTGGGCCATGGGGCCAGTTCCTATGCTATACTGTTCAATTTATGTTCTTTAATGTTGAGACTTTATAAGCTATTGCTCAGGCTGCATTTGGAGTATTGTGGGAGTTTTAGGCCTCGTATCCAAGAGGTGATTTCCCGCTACATCTTATTGATATTTGGGTTGGCCGCTGCCAATTACCTCTGGTGTTGAAGGTGCATGGTACAACATGTGAGTAAGTATTGGAATGGGGAGAGAATAGTGTAACAATAACACTATATTTCTGAATGAGATGTTTATCAGTACTTCAGGGAGTTCACGAGCAAAATCAATGTCAAATGGGTCAGAGAGCACCTTCAACATTTCTACATATGATATGTGTGATGCTTGTTTTTCTAAAAAGCTGGTGTGGTCATGTGTGGGGTGAAGATTTTATGCAGACCGTAAAAATACCGAATACAGTTTGGTTGGATCTTTACTGATGTTTCATTGTTCCTATCCTTGTAAAACAGAAAACTCACTTAAATGAACAAAGGAGACACAAGAGATTGCAAAGTCTGCACTCTGGAGTAGCAAGCAATCTGCTGGAGGAACTCAGTGGATCAATAAGATTGTTTAAGGAACAAAGGAGAAATGGTTAAAGTAACAAGAGGGACTCCTGAGCATGCAGATCTGCAGATCAAAGAATTCAACAGGGTATCTCAGGAAAATGAAACCCAAGAAAAGGATCCAGAAAACACTACATCCTTCAAAGAGTAATTTCCTTAAAGGTAGAATAATAAATTCAGTTTATTCAACATTTTAAATGTAATAATGCTTCTAAGTATCTTAACAATCAGATAGTGGTGCTGTTATGGACAGAGCATATACTGGCACAGAGGATCTACAGAGGGAGGTTTTGAGGATCAGTTTAAAGCATGAAATAGAAGTATGAAGATGCTATGGAAGCAATTTCAAAGTTTATGCCCTGCACAGCTGAAGCTAGTGTCTGAATGCAGAATTGGAAGAGTAAAAATATTGCTCAGGGATGGAAGGGTTGAGAAAAGTAGAAAGGACAGAAGGAGACCTTGGAAAAGTTGGCTGAGAATTTTAAACTTGTAATGTCATTTTAGTAGGAGTTAGTTAAGTTAGCAAGTTCAACCGGTGTACTCCCAATGGGAAACTTGATAAGACACATTTGGTAAATTAATAAATTGTAAATTGGTTTATAATTGTCACATGAACTGAGGTACAGTGAAATACACGTTTTTCATGCCATCATTTCATTACAACAATGCATCGAGGTTGTACAAGGAAAAAGCAATGAGAGTGCAGAACCGAATGTTACAGCTACAGAGAAAGTGCAGTGTAGGCAGACAGGGTGCAAGACCATAGTAAGATAGATTGTGAGGTCAAGAGTCTTATTTCATCATACTGGGAACTATTCTATAGCCTTATAACAGCAAAATAATTATTCTAACCATACATGGATACTGCTGAATGAGTTAGCATTCCTCTGGGGTCAAGGTGCAAAAAACATATGCACACATTGAAAATAATGAGCGAGATAAAGAAAGAACATTTTCATGCAAGAAAACACAGTTTTAATCCACAATTCTGAGTAACATATCCCGCAAATTGAAGGTTCCCAGCAGTCCAGCCTGTAATTCTAACGGTCCAACGAAAGATGGTAGCACTGATGGGAGAGATTACACCCAATTGAGCACGAATGTCACACTACACCACCTCCAGCATCTTCTCCTCCTTGGAATTCAGCAGCAGCAGACAAGCCCACGGCTTGAGGCTAAGTCTTCGCTGCCTCGCCTCCTGTCCCGCCACCAAAAAAGGTAATAGGCCTGCAGCAATCAATGTCCAGTAGGGTCTTTCAATTGCAAAAGAAATGTCCAAGACAGTCACTCATGGTTTCTCTGCAATCTGCCTTCATGCAGCAACAATGGTGCCTTTGAGTAGCAGGCCGCAGCATGGACTACGCCCAGGTCAGCTCCGCTGAACCCAGTCTGACTCCTCCCAAGGCCCTACAGCTGGCATCCCTTTCTTTGAACTGCCAGCAATCTACTTCAAAACAACGAGTCGTTGACTGATGTGGTAGACCTGTTTGACTCATAGTTATTGGAATCCAGGATACTCTTACAATAAATAAATCACATTTAACGAAGGAAAGAGCATGACTCTCATGAGGCTCTGTGTCTATTTGTGCAGTGTGCAACCATCTTACCAGAAGTATCCAATACTTTAACACCCAGGGAATTTAATCTGCAGGCTCTCTTCAGCGCCAATTTCCCAGCGTAGACTTGCACATGTTTGCCCTTTTTCCCCTTCTGGAACACAAAAATCAGCTCCTTAGTTTCGCTGGTGTTGATCAAGAGGTTGTTGTTACAGCACCACTCATCCAAGTATTTTATCTTGCTCTGATAAGCTGAATCACCACCACCAGTTATTCATCCAACTACAGTAGTGTCATTAGCAAATTTGAAGTTGGAATTGGATCTGTGCCTAGCCACCCTGTCATATGTATATAGACATTAGAGCAAGGCGGTAAGCACATTGACTTGAGGTACACTTGTGCTGATCTGTGAGGAGAAGATGTTGTTACTAATCCTGAATGGTTGAGGTCTAGCAATGATGATAGGTACAGAGGTCTACGGTAGTGTTTAAAAGTCTTGGGCTATTTATAGTAGCTAGGGTGCCTAGGACTTTTGCACAGTACTGTATTTGTCAAGGTGGAGTGGAGAACGAGATTGTAAATCTGGCAGTAATAAAAGATGTTGGGAATGGTGGGGGTAGGAGGGGTGTTAGCACGTGGCAGAGAAGGAGTGCCAAGGGCAATGGGGTGGCATTGGTGTGGACACACCCAGCCCTGAAACACCAGGCAAGGTCATTTGATGCCAAACAATTGGTTTACTGATAATTACAGAATGTCTCTCTGGTGCTTCCAACTCCCTCCCCTTTCCCTTCCCCTTCTCCTAACCATGATTCGCCTCTCTCTGCCCCCTTCCCAGTTAAGTCCACAATGCAAGCCCACATCAGAATCAGAATTGTCATGAAATTTGTTTTGTTTTTGGAGCATCATTACTGTGCAATATATAAAACTACTACAGTTCTATGCAAAAGTTTTAGGCACCCTAGTTATATACACAGTATGTGCCCAAGACTTTTGCACAGTACGCTAGCTATTGAACCTTGATGATGAGTTTGATGAGATGATTGTTTTGAATGCTGAGTAAAGTTGATGAACCCTTCCTCAGATTACTTCTTTCAGCATTTTGTGTGTGTTCCTCTGGATTTCCAGCAAGTACAGAATCTCTTGTGTTTAGTTTCATTGTGCTCGTTTCACTAAAATTGTGTGAATAAAGCCATTGTTCTTCCTAGAACATGCAGCAAATGAAGAATAATGTTCAAAGCTTTCATTTCAAAAGACTTATTTAAAATTTAAAGTTTATGTTTATTTGTCCCAAGTACAACAAAAAAGTTGTGGGCATAAAGTTAAATCAGTGAGGATTGTGCTGGGCAGCCTGCAATGCCATCATAGCATGTCCACAGCTCATGAATCCTTACCGTACATCATTGTAATGTGGAAGGAAACTGGAGCATTCAGAGCAAACCCAGTCAGTCACGGAGCGAATGTACAAAGCTCTTTATAGACACCTGTGAGAATCAAATCCTTATATTGCAGCTGACATTGTAAAGCAGTTGCCTGAACAGTGACGTTACCATACCACCCGCTTTGAATTCTCTGAGAGTATGATACTTACAACTCATCGGACTTAGGGTTTCGGACTGGTAGAAAATGGCACAGGAGAAGTAGAAAGGGGGACAAAGAAATGGCAAACAAACTTCAGAAGCCTTTTGCATCTGTCTTTCTTGTGGAAGACACTAGCAGTATGCCAGAGGTTCGATAGTGCCAGTGGGCAGAAGTGAGGGTAGCTGCTATTACTAAGGAGAAGGTTCTTGGGAATCTGAAAGGTCTGAAGGTAGATAAGTCACCTGGACTAGATGGACTACACCCCAGGGTTCTGAAAGAGGTAGCTGAAGGTGTTGTGGAACCATTGGTAATGATGTTTCAATAATCACCAGATTCTAGAAAATTGAAAATGTCTCTCTACTCTTTAAGAAGTGGGGAGGGAGGGTGAAAAACAGGAAACTATAGGCCAGTTAGCCTGACTTTAGTAGTTGAAAAGATGTAGATTCCATTATTAAGGATGAGGCTTCAGGGTACTTAGAGGCGCATGACAAAATAGGCCAAAGACAGCATGGTTTCCTTAAGGGAAAATCTTGCCTGACAAAGCTGTTGGAATCCTTTGAGGAAATGACAGGCAGGATAGACAAAGGAGAGTCAGTGAATGATGCTTACTTGGATTTTCAGAAGGCCTTTCACAAGCTGCCGTACCTGAGGTGGCTTAACAAGATAAGATCATGGTATTACAGGAAAGATACTAGCCTGGATAGAAGATTGACTGGCAGGATGCAAAGTGTGGGAATAAAGAGATTTATGATTGGGTGTTGGTGACTAGTTGTGTTCCGCAGGGTTCAGTACTGGAACTGCTTCTTTTCATGTTATATGTCAATGATTTTGATGATGAAATTGATGGCCTTCTGGCCAAATTTGTAGGCAAGAAAAAGGTATATGGAGAGGCAAGTAGTTCTGAGGAAGTACCAAAGGACTTAGACAGATTAGGAGAATGGGCAAAGAAGTGGCAGATGGAATATAATGTCAGGAACTCTACGGTCATATATTTAGGTACAAGAAATAAAAGTGCAGATTATTTCCTAAATTTGGAGTAAATTCAAAACTCTGAGGTGCAAGTGGACTTTTGGAGTCCTTGTGCAGGATTCCTTAAAGGTTAACTTGCAGGTGGAGTCAGCGGTAAGGAAGACAAATGCAACTGTGTAATGCTCAGGCGTTGAAGGCATTGGTCAGGCCACACTTGGAGTACCGTGAGCAGTTTTGGGTCCTTTATAAAATAAAAGATTTACTGGCAATGGAAAGGGTCCAGTGGGGTTCACAAGAATGATTCTGGGAATTGAAACATAGAAAATCTATAGCACAATACAGGCCCTTCAGCCCACAAAGCTTTCCCAAACATGTCCTTCCTTACCTTAGAAATTGCCTAGGGTTGCCCATAGCCTATTTTTCTAAGCTCCGTGTACCTATCCAGGAGCCTCTTAAAAGAACCTATCGTATCCACCTCCACCACCTTTGCCAGCAGTCCATTCCACGCACTCACCACTCATTGCATAAAAAAAATTACCCCTGACATCTCCTCTGTACCTACTCCCCAGTACCTTAAAACTGTGCCCACTCATGCTAGCCATTTCCGCCCTGGGAACAAGCCTCTGACTATCTACACGATCAATGCCTCTCATCATCTTATACACCTCTATCTGGTCAACTCTCATCTTTCGTCACTCCAAGGAGAAAAGACTGAGTTCACTCAACCTATTATAATAGGGCATACTCCCCAATTCAGGCTACAACCTTGTAGACTTCTTCTGCACCCTTTCTATGGTTTCCACATCCTTCCTGTAGTGAGGCGACCAGAACTGAGCACAGTACTTCAAGTGGGGTCTGACCAGGGTCCTATACATCTGCAACATTACCTTTTAGCTCCTAAACCCAATCCCACAATTGATGAAGGCCAGTGCACCGTATGCCTTCTTAACTGCAGAGTCAACCTGTGCAGCGGCTTTGAGTACCCTATGGACTCTGACCCCAAGATCCCTCTGATCCTCCACACTGCCAAGAGTCTTACCACTAATACTATATTCTGCCATCAAATTTCACCTACCAAAATGAACAACCTCACACTTTTCTGGGTTGAACTCAAACTGCCACTTCTCAGCCCAATTTTGCATTCTATCAATGTCCGCACTATCCACAACAACCGCAACCTTTGTGTCATCATCAAATTTACTAACCTCCCTTCATTTCTTCATCCAGGTCATTTCTAAAATTCACAAAGTGCAGGGGTCCCAGAGCAGA
This sequence comes from Hemitrygon akajei, assembly GCF_048418815.1. Classification (NCBI taxonomy): domain Eukaryota; kingdom Metazoa; phylum Chordata; class Chondrichthyes; order Myliobatiformes; family Dasyatidae; genus Hemitrygon; species Hemitrygon akajei. Next base: position 32,993,823 of record NC_133138.1, on the reverse strand, counting down.
TCCCTGAGGCACACCACTGGTCACTGACCTCCATTCAGAATATGACCCATCTACAACCACTCTTTGCCTTCTTTTGGCAAGACATTTCTAGATCCACAAAGCAATGTCCCCTTGGATGCCATGCCTCCTTACTTTCTCAATAACCCTTGCATGGGGTACCTTATCAAATGCCTTGCTGAATAAAATGCTTAATGTATGAGAAACTTTGGATGCCTCTGGGCCCGTACTCTGGAGTTTAGAAGAATGAGTGGGGATCAAATATTGAAAGGTCTAGATAGAATGGATGTTTCCTATAGAAGGTGACTCCAGGGCCGGAGAGCACAGCCTCAGAATAGGGAGATATCCATTTAGAGCAAAGGTGAGGAGGAATTTCCTTAGTCAGAGACTGGTAAATCTATGAATTTCATTGCCACAGCTGGCTGTGGAGCCCAAATCATTTGGTATATTTAAAGTGAAAGTTCTTAATTATTCAGGTCAGAAAGCAAGAGTATGTGGTTGAGAGGGATAATAAGTCATCCATGATGGAATGGCAGAGCAGATTTGATAGACTAAATGGCCTCATTCTGTTCTTTTGTCTTATGGTCTTAGGGCTTAACTGAGATGACGTGGATTGTTCTGCCCAAGCAGAATATCATGACATTGATTTTTTTCCATCATCTGCCGGTTATGTTTTCCTCCCCCCACTGACCTTTGATGATACCTTTGACTTTGGTTTTCTTAGTGTGTGAAATATTGTATGGAGGAGGTGACAAGGATGACATATACATTAAAAGTGAGCTAGAAACCTTGCAATGTACACTTTCCATAATCATAAGTGCAAGAGATTTTGCAGATGCTGGAAATTTAGAGTAACACACATAAAGTGCTGGAGGGATTCATCAGGTCAGTTAGTATCTATTAACAGAAATAACCAGTCGACATTTCAGGCCAAGACACTTCATCAGCATGAATCGTAATTGCCTTAATTTTCTAATCAAATCTCTTCCCATACCCAAAGCAACCAAACCCAGTATAGCATCAGAAAAAAAATAGAATGAAAATTATTTGAAAATGAACAACTTTAATTTGTTCTCATAGAATCCTAGTCATAGAAAAGTACAGCATAGAAACAGGCCCTTCAGCCCATCTCATTCATGCTAAATCATTTAAACTGGCTTCTCCTATCAACCTCCCATCTGCTGATCCAAAAGCAAATCATTAGTAGAGAAGGAGGAAAATCCATTCTTGGTTATCTTGAGCAACTTGCTTTCCTACACTGGGGAAAAAAAAACTGAAATAAAAAAAGACAGTCCATTTGCATTCACATAACTTCTCCTTCACTTCCTTTGACAAATTTAGCCAAAGCACCCAGTTAAAGCATTGAGGAAAATTGAAATAATTGAAGCAAGCGAGGAGGGCGAGTGGGTGTTCAGTGTTGTCTACCAGCTTCTCACTCGTGGCTGCCAAAGGAAGATGTCTGTGTGTGACAGTCTCTCTCTCACTCTCGCTCACTGCTGCCAAAGGAAGGTCCTTGCATTCAAATGGTCTCTCTTTCCTCTCATTTGATGCTTCCAGATGAAGGTGCTGGAGTCCTGGATCTTGGGCATGGCTTAATTGAATTGGTTTGTGGATTGGAGTCCATAGTTCATGTTATCATGTGTTGCTGGTTGCTCCTTTTCTTTTGCTGTTATTTTGGGCGATTTTGAATCAGGGAGGTCTGCAGATAATGGCACTGAGCTGGACCGATTATGTCTGGACTCTTTCAATTTTGTGTTTCATATTCTGTGTTTTTCACTCATTTTTTGTTGCCATTTGTGTATTTTTTTTAGCATGGGGCGGGGGTGTTGATGTTTTTTTCTTTGAATGGGTTCTATGGTTTTCTTTGTTTTGTGGCTGACTATGGGGAAGACAAATCTCAGGGTTGTATACTGCATGCATACTTTGATAATAAATGTACATTGAATCTTTGAATCTTTGCAATCAACGAATCTTTCTGTTTCCTTATATCGTCATCAGCATTATGTGATGTGGGCAATCATGGTCTCATGACCATGATTATTCTTGGCAAATTTTTCTACAGAAGTACCTGCCATTGCTTTCTTCTGCACAGTGTCTTTACAAGGTGGGTGACCCCAGCCATTATCAATACTTTTCGGAGATTGTCTGCCTGGCGTCAGTGGTCACATACAGTAACCAGGCCTTGTAATCTGTACCACCTGCTCATACGACCATCCACTATCTGCTTCACCTGATCTTGAGCAGGGACCAAGCAAGTGCTACACCTTGCAGGCTAGCAGAGACAAGGAGTGCCACCCTGTCACCCTCTTCCTTTTATAAAACTTCTGATAGAAAATGGCTCTGGAGAAAAGTTTGCTTTTAGATGCGCTATTGTGAAGTTAAGATATGTTACATCTGCTTCTGAAATCTGGTTCTATTGAAATAACAAGAACTCTGTAAAGGTACAACATGCCTGGAAAAGCATCCCAATTCAGTAGGGTTTGTCGCACTACTTAGTTACATCAGAGTAATTTACTCCATCTCCAAAATCGATTTCATTGACTTTAGCAGAATGACACTGTTACTGCTTTTACTGCTACCAACCAGACCATGAAAGGAGGCAGGAATTGTTTATTTAGCCTCTTGTATCTGCTCCATGAGATGTGGCTAATAGCAAAGAACATCCTTTTAAGGTGAGTGGCAGTGTGAGTTGCCATGCAAGTTGATAGGGTTGTAAAGAAGGCATATAGTGTGTTGGCCTTCATTAGTCGAGGGTCTGTGTTTAATACAGTTAGGGTTGGTGAGCTGTAGGTGTGTCAGAGCTGTGGCTACACTTGCGGCTGCCCCAGCAGAATTCTCAAACTGTGTTTGTCATTGACGCTGAAACAATGCATTTCACTCTATGTTCCAACGCTTCTGTTTAAAGTTAGTCTCTTTTATAATCAGAATCAAGTTTATTATCACTGACAAATGTCATGAAATTTGTTGTTCTGTGTCAGCGGTACAGTACAATACATAAAATATAAATTAAAATAAGAAGTATATATACAATCATGTAATAAGAGAGCAAAATGGTGAGGTAGTGCGCATGGGTACATGGATCATTCACAGGTATGAAGGCGGAGGGGAAGAAGCTGTTATTAAGACATTGAGTGTGTGTTCCAAGACTCTATTACCTCCTCCCTGATGGTATTAATGAATAGAGAGCATGTCTTGGATGGTGGCAATCCTCAATGAAGGATGCTACCTTTCTGAGGCATTGTCTTGTATTGAGATACAGTGTGGAGTAGGCCCCTCTGGCCCTTCGAGCCAGACCACTAGCAACCTCTGATTTAATACTAGCCTAATCACAAAACAACTTAAAATGACCAATTAACCTACCAACTTGCACTGTGGGACACGGAGGAAACAAACGTTATGGGGATAACATACAAACTCCATACCTGGATCTCTGGTACTGTAAAGTGTTGTGCTAACCACTACACTACCTTGCTGCCCCTTTTGAAGATGTCCTCAATGATGGGGAGAAACAATTACCTCTATTAAGTATTCAGATGCCCCAACAATCGGTGCTGGCATCCAGTGGAAAATCTAGTCCTATTCCTCTCCCTTTATTTTATGGATATATAGCATTAAATAGAAAACAGACTAATTCAAATTTTGCACATTCTAAAGAGTTACATGGTGCAATTGTTTCAAGTAAATCAGCCTCTTGTGGTTGAAATCTCTGAAGAAATATTATTTTATTTTAATTAGATTCATTCACAGCTTCTGACGTTAGGACAGCTTCAGGGAAAACATTCCATGTTTGTCTTACATTTCTTTTAATTATGCATATCCAGTGATGTTTGGATTGTTTATTGGAGTGGAACCCATTGATAATGAATTTCCATTACCTGTGTCCAAATTAAATTACAAATTAAGAATATGTGGTGAACAGCCAAGTGGATGGGATTTAGATGCTTTAAGTCAAATAACCAAATAACTCACCCGTGACAAAGACCTGAAATGGTGGCAATGAAATGTAAATATTTCTTTTAATCATAAACCTCGTTCCTGAATGAATCAGCCAACTGTCTGCTCTTCATTATTAACAAGAGAAAATCTGCAGATGCTAGAAATCCAAGCAACACACACACAAAATGCTGGAAGAATTCAGAAGGCCAGGCAGCATCTATGGAAAAGAGTAAACAGTCGAGGATTGTGAGGGTTGAGACCTGTTCTGGTCTACTCTTGTACATACTATGGCCAAGAAAACTCACCAACACTTATTATTAATTAATTTATTTAGATACATAGTGCAGATCAAGCCTTCCAGCCCACTGACCACTCACTGCCCAGCAAGCCGCCAATTTAACCCTAGCCTAATCACAGGGCAATTGACAAAGACCAATTAACCTAATAACTGTACTTCCTAAGAAGGTTGGCGTCATTCAATGTCTGTAGTGAGATGCTGAAGATGTTCTATAGGTCAGTTGTGGAGAGCGCCCTCTTCTTTGTGGTGGCATGTTGGGGAGGAAGCATTAAGAAGAGGGACGCCTCACGTCTTAATAAGCTGGTAAGGAAGGCGGGCTCTGTCGTGGGCAAAGTACTGGAGAGTTTAACATCGGTAGCTGAGCGAAGGGCGCTGAGTAGGCTACGGTCAATTATGGATAACTCTGAACATCCTCTACATAGCACCATCCAGAGACAGAGAAGCAGTTTCAGTGACAGGTTACTATCGATGCAATGCTCCTCAGACAGGATGAAGAGGTCAATACTCCCCAATGCCATTAGGCTTTACAATTCTACCGCCAGGACTTAAGAACTTTTTAAAAGCTATTATTAATGCTTTTTGAGATAGTGATTTAGATGCATATCATATTTTTTACTGAGTTAAGTATTGTATGTAATTAGTTTTGCTACAACAAGTGTATGGGACATTGGAAAAAAAGTTGAATTTCCCCATGGGGATGAATAAAGTATCTATCTATCTATCTAACTGGTATGTCTTTGTGCCGTGTTAGAGTGTTACACACTTACAGAGAAAGCAAAAGCCATGTTGAGGTAGATTGACAGATCAAGAGTCCATCTTTATGGTCTTCAAGAGTCCAATACTAGTGGGATAGAACCTGTCCTTGGTAGTGTGTGTTTTCAAGCTTTTGTATCCTCATCCTGAGGGAAGTGGAGAGAAGAGAGACTGACTTTTCCTTTACACACACGTTGTGTGGAAAGCAAATTTTATTGCATAAATCAAATATTTGGATAGTAATCTGAAAATTCTGTTTGGGACTAATCTCTGATTTCCAATCAGCCTTAGCAGAGAGTTATCTGTATTGTTCAATTTGACTATTTCCTGTTCTGTGGTCTCTCTTTTCACTTGTTCAAAAGATTGTATAAACCGGCCTTGTGATAACATTTTGGGTATATCTTAATCCAAAGACTTGCAGTGGTTCAGGAAAGTAAATTTTCCTTCTCAAATGCCATGAAGGTTGGACAATTCAAGTTCAATTGTCATTCAACCATACATGAGAATACAGTCAAATGAAACAGTATTCCTCTGGGACCAGGGTGCAAAACATGGAAACAGCAGTCAAACACAGCTCACAGTGTGTTATGATAGTAGAGAAACATGTAGTTTCAAAACAACCCCACTAAAAATAATAACATAGCCCAAGTCCCTAAGTGTCATGGCCTGTGGATTGATGGTGCATGTTTGTTGTCCTGGAGCCACGTTTATGCAAGAAGAAGTCTGCAGTAGTTCCTAATATTGCACAGCCTATCCACAGATCAATTCAATCCAGCTGGTCTTCCCCGATGCAAACACAGGAAGGCAGCACCAACGGGAGGTGCAGCTAATGCCTGTATCCTGGCAAATGTAGTCATAGCCAGTATTTTATACCCATCCCCACTTGTCCCATTATGAAATGTTTGCTAGGCTACTTCAGAGGACAGACACATTGCCATTACTCTGGAGTGAAATATTAGCCAGACCCAGAAAATGAAAGGCCAAGTTCTTTCCTAAAAGACATTACTTTGACTTCCTGCTTTGATATATTACAGCCTATTTTTGAGGCATTGTGAAACTTTTGCATTTCAGGTCAAGGATCTATAAACAAAAGGCTGAGTTAAATACCTAACCAAAAAGTAAAAATAGACAGACAAAGTTCCAGATGCTGGTGTTTGGCAGGAACTCAGGAGAAAGTTGGAACATTGAGCAAGTAGATTTAAAGCAGATTTATCTGCTGTGCGAATCTAGTTATTTTTGCAACTATGATCTGTTTTATTTAGAACATATTATTCTCATGTACTCCAAGAACATTCAGCAACGAAAAAGAGATCTTATCTATTGTGACATGATTGGGAGTTCTCTTCTTTGATCCATAGTGTCATAGAGTCACAGAGTCACACAGCATGGAACACGTCCTTCAGCTCAATCATGCCAACCACGATTATCATTTCAATAGATCCCACTTTCCCCACTGGTGGCCCACATTCCTATAAACCTTTCCCTATCCATGTACCTGCCTGGTTATGTTTTAAATACTATTCATATATCTGCCTCAGCCAGTCACTGTGGTAGCTCATTGCATGTGCTGACCGCTCTCTGATCTATAACATCTGCAGTGTCTTGTGTCTCCATATCTTTTCAAGCTCTGACAGTGAATAAATATTGTATGCACTCTACTGGAAGGAGAGCATTTTGTGATATCTTGAAAGAGACCTCACAGGCACTACAGAAACACAAGTCTTTCACCTTAACTTCTTTGTTTTTTTATGATTTATTTTATTTGCTCCAGGGAAGACTTGCTGCCACAAGCATTGAAAAACTTAGAGAAGTCACTTGTTTGGCTGACTCTGTCAGGCCTTAGGCATCTGCTGCAGAGATATTTTGGAAGTTAGATTGAATGTCCATAGTTGCAACAAGTGCTTTCCATCAATACACGTTCAGGGAAAAGATTTGCAAATCTCTTCCATTTCAGTTGCCTGGGGTCCTAATGCACAGCCAAAAACAACAGAAGGACATACGTGACTGCAGATGCTGGAATATAAAGCAATAAACAATCAATTGTACTAATTATTTTGGGGACCACTTCATCAAGCACTCTCACTGCATCTGCTAAAAGCCGAACTTCCCAATGATCATACATTTTAATTTTCATTCCCATTCCCGTTCCGACATGTCAGTCTAAGGCCTCCCCTTGTGCTATGATGACACCACCCTCAGGGTAGAGGAGGACTGCCTTATAGTCCTTCTGGATAGCATCCAACCTGGTGGCATGAATATCAGTTTTTCCTTCTGATAGAAAGAAAGTTACCCAACCTGAGATGAAAGTCTCCACCCGAAACAGCAACTGTTTATTTCCCTAAATAGTTTATGCCTGACCGGCTGAGTTCTTCCAGCATTTAGTATGTGTTGGATAATTGTGAAATTGTATTGCTGAGTGCTTAACTTTCTATTCTGGGGAAGCTGTTATCCCACATCAGCTTTGTTGGAACTTCTCTGGATTGTGTAGAACTTAGGGAATTTGCCAGTCATTTCCCTGACCTGGTAACAACCAAGGTCTAACCTACTCAATCTCTCCTCATATGACAGAGTTGTTAACCCAGGAACTAGCCTGATGAATTTTTATTGCACATTTACCATTGCAAGACCCCGCTGGTATGTAATGTCTCCCCTGAGGCTGGTGTATTGACAGATAGCTCCTGCAGCACAGCAAGAAATGTGATTTCCTATCAACCAAGTCATGACCCCCTTGCCAGCCCCGCTCATCATCGACTACTTAATCACTGCACTGACTTGAGGAGGATTTGCATGAGTTACCTGCATCGTAAAGCTGACAGTGCTTCTGAGACGTTCAGTGACAAGTCAGCAGAGTTTCTCTGTCTTATTCAGCAACCATATTTTTCTGAAAAGAGCCTAACCTTGAAACTTTGCTCCAAACATGACTCACTCCACACTCTAAGGTGAAAGATCTTGAGTGCAAGAGTGACTCCAGAACATGCACAGGAAATGTAGGCCAGTATATCATTGAGTAGTGACGGATTACTTAAGCAGATATAAATCAGCCTGCCTTCCACCGACACCAGCTACACTTCCCATTGCCTCAGGAAAGCACTGACATCATCAAAGACCGTACCCACCCTAGCTATTGTCTCTTTTCACTGTTCCAGTCAGACAGAAGATACAAAATCTTGAAAGCGCATACCATCAGATTCAGGATTCAAGATAAGATTTGTTAGTCATATGTCCTTTGAAACGTACAGTTTAATCCGTCAATTGTGTTAGCAACCAACACAGTCTGAGATGTGCTGACCAGCCCACATAGTCTCTATGGTTCTAAAGCCAATGTAACATGCCCACAATGTTCAACAGGAAAACATGCAGCCAATATACAAGACAAACTAAACAACAGTGAAGCAAACCCCTCTCTACCTGCATCCTCTTCAATCAAATCGAGCCACCAAGACCCCTGGTCATATCAGCCTTGGGCCTCCAATTCAGGATAGCCCACCTTCAGATCCTGGACCTTCAACATCCAGACTTGCTGAATTACTTCCAACTTGAGGACGTGCCAACCAACCTCCATCACAGGACTCCTTGACCTCAGGAATCAAAGGCTCTCATCCTCAGGGCCTGCCAACTGTATTCCTTGAACTCGGCGTCACAGGTCTTCTTCCAATAATAAACTGGTAGTTGTTGAAGAGTCTAATTTTTGGATGAAGTATTAAAGTACATGAACTATTCTCTCAAACTAGTCAAAACAGCCCTTTGTCCATGCTGATCATCAATTGATTCAAATTCGATTCAGATTGATTTATTTATCTCCAGTCTATCAAAATATACAGTGGAAATGCCACATCTGCATTAATAACCAGTAAATGGGTGTGTCGGGAGCAGACCAACAAGTTTTGCCACACTTTCCAGTACCAACATCGCATGATCAAAATGTTCGGCAGAACAGCACAGAATACAACAGCAACAGTAACCAAAGTCCCTTTCTTCTCTCCCACCCAAACACCCACTCTGACACAGAGCCTGTTCTCCAATTCTAGGACAGGCCTCTGGGTTTCCAGCATCCAGTGGACTTGAAAACATCCAGTTAATGGGCCCCTGGGACTTACCCAATGGGCACTCAGGCATGTAGGCCCAGGTCATTGACCATTGGGCTTCAATGTCTGGACTTCTGATCTAGTTTTGGACTATGATCTTTAGTATTGACCCCAAGACTTGCTGATCAACTTATCTCAAACTCCAGAACTCGCCGACTAGCACACCTAAGGGGTTATTGGCCCCTATGCTTCCTGTTCACATGGGCCATTAATCCTTACTAAAAGTTTCCCTACCTTCTCATCAACACCCCCAAAATTTTACAAATCACCTAATACTAGAGCAACTAATTGACTGACTAACCTCCGCATCCTTGGGATGTGGGAGAAAGCCAGAGCCCTAGCAGAAATCCACACAGTTGGAGGGAGAATGCAAACAGAGCCAATGATCAGGATTGAACTCTCATCTCTGGCACTGTGAGGTTGCTTATCTGCTGACTACACCACTCCGCCACTCACTGTGATCTTGTGTTTCTGGCTGATAGTCATCCTTCATCTAACGTCAATAAAAAACTATCATTTGCCTATAATTGCCTTTCTATTTTTGAGATCTTGCTGCTTTCACCTAAGTTACCTAAGTGATTTCATGCTTAAAAGTGTTTAGTGGTTGTAAACCTTGCCAAGGATTCCTGAGGTGATGGAAGTCTTTGTCACTTGGCTTCTGTAAGGAATACCTTCCTTGCTGTGCCTGAGAAGTTTGATCAAAGAATGTTTCTTTTTATTAATTTTCAGCATCTTCAAGTTGCTGGCTCTCCTAAATACCCTTGAGGAGGTGGTAGCGAACTCCTTCTTGAGTAGTTGAAGTTCCTTTGGTGAAAATACTATCATAATGCTGTTGGGCAGAGAGTTCCAGGACCAAGGCCCATTGATAATGCAGGACCACTGATATATTTCCAGCTCAGATATATAACTTAGAGGGGGACCTACAGGTGGTCATGGTACCATGCACAGGCTGACCTCGCCTTTCTTGGAGGTAGAGACGGAGGATTTGAACAGGGTTGATGAAATATATTGGGACATTTTTTCCAATTGGCAAATATTGGGAGATTTGAAGTAAATCTCTCAAAGGCTATATCCGAAACTAATACTAAGAGTCCCCAGGGATCCTCAGACCTACAACAATGAACTCATTATCAAGAACACCTGTCATCCAGGCCATGCTCTGTTATCACTGCTGCAATCAGGAAAAAGGTACAGGAGCCTCAGGTCCCACACCACCAGGTTCAGGAGGGGAGAGCTTCACTCAACTTCACTCACCCTAACACAGAACTGATTCCATAAACTATGGATTCACTTTCAAGGGCTCTACAACTCATGTTCTCGATATTTATTGCTTAATTATTTATTATCATTATTATTATTATCTTTTGTATTTGCATAGTTTGTGTTGCTGTCTTTTGTACATTCATTGCTTTTCTGTCTTTGTCATTTGCATTTTCTCATTGATTCTATAGTCTTTCTTTGTCATTTTTGTGAATGCCCAAAAGAAAATGAATCCCAGGATAGTTAATGGGGACATATATGTACTTTGATAATGAATTTACTTTGAACATGTTTAATAGGCCTAGAATTAGTCCCAGTTTAATGTGTGATTTTTATTATGTCAAAATTTCAAATGAAGCAAAAATAACAGTGAAACAAGTACATTTGACTGAAGTAAAAGTTAAGTCTTTCTGCTCAGCTGAGGAGACTGCTTTGGCCAAGCCTTTGCTCATTGGGACATTGATAAATGAGAGATGATCTCGTTGAGACACTCCTACTCCTCAAATGTATTGACAAGGAGATTCTGAAAGGCTCTTATCTTTGAATGTGGGTGTTCAGTGTCATCTACCAGCCTCTCGCTCATGACTGCCAAAGGAAGATGTCTGTGTGTAACAGTCTCTCTCTCACTCAGCACTCATTCACTTAACCACACATTGCTCTGTGACGACACTGGTCCCAAGCTGTTTCTGCCCTGCCCTTCTCTTGGACAACATCGATGGTGTGGAGAGGGGAGGCTTGCAGCTTGGGCAACTGCCGGTCTCCCATACAACACTGCCCAGGCCTGCGCCCTGGAAACCTTCCAAGGCGCAAATCCATGGTCTCTTGAAACTAGCAGATGTCTATGCTTCAATATACCTGTGATAAATCTGAACCTGATCTGAGAATATAGTCTCTGTATATGTTACCCACCACTTTGGACTGACATGAGGGCAGCAGCTAGTAAAACTGCTCCCATGCACCAACAAGAGTCCAAGTTCAAACCCGACCTCAGGTTCTGATTGCTTGTATTTCCGCTGTCAGGAAATGTAGAGGACACTTGACCCAAGAGCAGTGGAGATGATTCAGCAGTGAATGAAACCTTTAATAATAGACCATGAAATAACAAGCCAAGAGTGGCCACTAAACAAGACAGAACAGTATCTAAGCACAGTAGGTATCATGGTAAACTTCAGGCAGGGAGTGTGTAGACTAGGAGCAACTGGTTGAGTCCAGTTGGTTCAATGATTGAACAATGACTGTAGATGAGAACTTGCATTAAATAGGCTGCAGGTGGTGAATCTGGAATGAGTGGCAAGCGAACTGTAGTTGCTGGGTTGGAGGCCGGGAGGTGCTAGTGGGAGCAGGCCTGACAGTCTGAATTTGTTTCCTCCAGGTGCTCTGCTTTCATTCCACATTCCAAAGCCGTACGGGTTGGTAGGTTAATTGGCCATTCTAAGCTGTCTGTCATTTATAGAGAAAGCGATGGAATTTGGTACCAGTTGGTTGGAATGTTGGTAGAATGGATTACAGGGGAATTTAGTGTGGGGATGTTATTGCTCTCTTAGCTGGCAAAGACTCATTGAACTAAATAGTATCTTTAAATAACATTAGAAAACTTGCAAATACCTTTACTCAGAGGATGTGGATCTATGCAAAGCTTATTATGCTGATAGGGTTGTGGGATGGAGATAAATTTCTACCCAAGATGGTGTAAGGCATTCTTTCCCTCTGCTAGCCTGCAGGTCAACTCTGGGCAAGGTGTAGCCACCCACCTGTGATCTGGGTCATGTGAAGCCGTAGGAGCCTTGGTGGATGATCACATCAGCAGCTGGAGCATAGTACTGCTTATGCGACCACTGATGCCAGGCAGACAATCTCTGAAGAGTATTGAATGGCTAGGGTCACCTGTCTTGTAAAGACACTGCCTAGTAGAAGGCAATGGCAAATCACTTCTGTAGAAAAAATTGCTGAGAATAGTCACGGTCAAGGAAAGACCATAATCACCCATGTCATATAACATGGCACATAATGATGATGATGATGCTGGCCCGGGTGAGGAGCTGAGGAGGGGAAAAGGGATCCACCATGATTGAATGGTGGAGCAGACTCGATGGGCCAAATGGCCTAATTCTACTCCGATGTCTTATGGTCTTAAGATGACGTTTATGCCATTGGTGCTCAAATATCAGTTGACTTCAAGGCTGAGACTGGAATATTTTTGAACATCAAAATGATCAAGGGAGATGGTGATTGGATAGGGAAATAATGTCTACATTGGAGCAGAAGTGGATGAGAAGTGACTTGATAGAGGCATAGATCAAGTGGATTTTCAGAAGCTTTTTTCCACAGAGTAGAAATAGCTAATATGATGGAACATAATTTTAAGATGATTGGGGAATGTCAGAAGAAGTTTTTTTTTTCCACTGAGAGTTGTAGGTTGAAAGTTGAAAGTAAATTTATTATCAAAGTACGTATATATCATCATATATAGGTGCAAGAAACACACTGTCAGAGGTAATTTTAGATGTAATGCTCACACGATTGACTGATGTATGTCTAGGGGAAAATCCGTCCACCCGCCAAACCGTGTCTCCCGTATACGTGGATGCTGTGAAATGCACACTGGTACAAACTCACACACACAATATCAGACCGCACACCACGTACTGTGACAGAATACACTTTATAAATCTTACTAGGTAATTAATAGTGATACAATATATATGAAAGAAAAGAAAAGAAAGAAAAGGCGCCAAAACTTATCAGAGTTCAGTCAATTCTTGCACAACCGTTGGAGCTCAACTATTGAAGTCTTCGGCCCACTATTTGATCTTCTCCGACCTCCTCGACCCGCCACCTGGGACCGACCTCGGTGGTCGACTAGAGCACATCCAGCACGTCCTCCTTCCTCGCAATCTCCCCTCCAACTCCCCAAAAGTCCACGAAACACTAGCTTACAGATCCACAAGAAAGAATGACTTCTATCCCAATTGGTTTACAAATGAATACAATTCTCGTTATCAGCAATTATAATACATACAAGCTGCGAGAGAAAGCGCTCTCTCACCAGTTACCATAACAAAGAAACATTCTTACCTCTAACATAACAAAGAAGCCATTTTGATTAACATACACAGTAACATAAAGAAGAAACCCCTTACATAGAAGCTGATGCTTAAGGGACATTTAAGCACCTCTTATATAAGCACATGGATGAAAGAAAAATGGAGGGTTGGAGAAAGCAGGATCTCCCAGTGGTCATACATTTTAATTCCACGTCTCATTCCCATTCTGATATGTCTATCTATGGCCTCCTCTACTATCAAGATGAAGCCACACTCAGGTTGGAGGAACATTACCTTATACACCGGCTGGGTAGCCTCCAACCTGATGGTATGAACATTGACTTCTCTAACTTCCGATAATGCCCCTCCTCCCCTTCTTACCCCAGCCCTGACATTTTTAATTGTTTGTTTTTTCCCCTCTCTCTGCCCATCACTCTGCCTGTTCTCCATCTCCCTCTGGTGCTCCCTCCCCTCCCCCTTTCTTTCTCCCGAAGCCTCCTGTCCCATGATCCTTTCCCTTCTCCAGCTCTGTATCACTTTCGCCAATCACCTTTCCAGCTCTTAGCTTCATCCCACCCCCTCCGGTCTTCTCCTATCATTTTGCATCTCCTACTCCCCCTATTACTTTCAAATCTCTTAGTATATTTCCCTTCACTTAGTCCTGACGAAAGGTCTCGGCCCGAAACGTCGACAGTGCTTCTCCTTATAGATGCTGCCTGGCCTGCCGTGTTCCACCAGCATTGTGTGTGTTGTGTGAATTTCCAGCATCTGCAGATTTCCCTCGGGTTATGTAGGAGGGAGGGATTTGATTGATCTTGGAGTAGATTAACGGTTCAGAGTGACATCGTTGGCCAAAAGGCCTGTACTGTGCTGTACTCTTCTCTATTCTCTGTAAAACATGGTCTGGAGAAAGCTTATGGAGGCATTTGGCCTTCTGCTTCTATTTTTTTTGCATTGATTTCACGATGAGATATGACAGCAGCTTGATAGATAGCAGGGAATTATGGTCGTGCGCCCTCATTTGACACTTCTCCGCAGTGTTTAACAGTTCACTTTAATCCCTTCAGTCTCCTCTGTTGTTGAAATACTCTGGATCCTCATTGCAAATATAATTTCTTTCTTTGCAAACATGTTCAGCAATACAGAACAAATATTAATTACAGTAATTGAGAAATGTTTTGTTTGCTTTGCAGTAATATGACAGATCAGAAAAACCTAAGTAACCACAATTGATAATAGTGCTGTCTGGAAAATAGTACTTAATGAATAAGGAGGTCTTGAATTATCTTGTCCTGATAAATAACTTTTGTCGAAGCAAGGTATTTGCAAGTAAGAGTGGGATTTCTGTATGTATGTTTGAACAAAATTATACAGTTAAACAAAAGTAATACTGATTATATCTTCCTGGCACCATATTACATTATTATTGTTTATAGGGATGCAGTTGTCATGGAAATAATTCTTCCTTTAGCATACTTGTTACCAGTTTTTCACATAACTCTCCATATCAGACACCTCCAAGCAGCAGTAGTTTACACTCAATGGCTATTTTATTAGTTACACCTGTACACCTGCTCATTAGTGCAAATATCTGATCAGCCAATCATGTGGCAGCAATGCAGAAAAGCATACAGACATGGTCAAGAGGTTTAGTTGTTGCTGAGACCAAACATCAAAATATAGAAGAAATGTGATGTCGGTGACTTTGACTGTGGAATAATTGTTGGTGTCAGACATGGTAATTTGAGTATCTCAGAAACTGCAGATCTCCTGGGATTTTCATGCACAACAGTCGCTAGAGTTTACAGAGAGTCATGTGAAAAACAAAAAAAGAACAACCAGTGAGTGGCAGATCGTGGACAAAAATGTCTTGTTGATGAGATGTCAGAGAAGAACAGCCAGACCAGTTCAAGCTAACTGGAAGGTGGCCGTAACTCTAATAACCACATGTTACAGCAGTTGTGCAGAAGTTCACCTCTGAATTCACAACACTTGGAACCTTAAAGTGGATGGGCTACAACAGCATCTGTAAAGCATCTCTGTATGTCCTCCTCATAGAATGCGCGGGTTGTCCCTGGCTACTCTGGTTTCATCCCACAGTCCAAAGATGTAACCCCACTCCAACTTCTGACACTCCAGATTAAACAATCCAGGTCTTTACAACCTCTCCTTGTAGATCATACAATCTAATACGTAGGCAGCATCCCATTAAACCTTTCCTGTGCACTCTCTGCAAAGCCTCCACATCTATCTATTATCAGCAAGTGAGGTTCTGGAGAATCAGCCCCAAACAAAAGACTATTTAATCCCCTTCAGTCTTGTCCCAGTGCCAGTATTCAGCACAACTTGTCTGCAATAATTTATTTATTGAGATACAGTGCAGAATAGGCTCTTCCAGCCCTTCAAGCTGCACAGCCGAACAATCTCCAGTTTAACCCTTGCCTAATCACCAGGCAGTTTACAGTGGCCCATTAACCTACTAACCGGTTCATCTTTGGATTGTGGGAGGAAACAGGAGCACACAAAGGAAATCCACAAGGAAAAACATTAACTCCTTACAGACAGGTCGCTGGGACTGCAAAGCATTGTGCTAATCACTATGCTACTGTGATGTCAAGAAACCTTGGATTCGTTTCCCATGTAAGAGAGTGACACTAAATGAAAGGGTTAGTGTACTCTGCATCCATTCTGACTTCAACCTGTTTTAGAATGTGTGGAAAACGCTGAATGTGAGATAAGACTTTGTGGTCTTCCCATCACCCAACTTACTGATTTCAGATACGAGCCTTTCCCCAGCCTACTTACGTGCTTGCAGAATGAAAGAACAGCTGAATTTCTGTAGCACCTTTCATGACCTTCTCAAAACAGCACACTTCAAACATACTGTATGTCAGTGATAATAAACCTGATCTATATTCTAATTCTGACAAGATATCTCAAAACACCTTACATCCATTTGATATTTCACCAAAGTCTCTACTAAATTTTAGCAGATGCACCATGGAGAGCATTCTAGCTGGCTGCATCATCATCTCATATGGAGGGGCCACTGCACAGGATTGGAAAAGTGCTAGAGGGTTGTAGACTCTCCAGCTCCATCTTGGCCACTAGGTTCCCTACCATTGAAAACTTCATCAAAAGAAGATGCTTCAGAAAGCTGGCATCTATTGTTAATGGCCCACACCGACTAAGACATGAATGCTTCTCTTTATTATCATAAAGGAAAGGCACACTTTCAAACTTTTATGAACAGCTCTGCCATCAGATTTCTGAATGGTCCATGAACACTACCTCCTTATTCTGTTTTCTTACTGAACTACTTAGCTTTTTTATATTTCTTATTGTAACAAACACAGAAACATAGAAAATAGGTGCAGGAGTAGGCCATTCGGCCCTTCGAGCCTGCATCGCCATTCAGTATGATTATGGCTGATCATCCAACTCAGAACCCCGTACCTGCTTTCTCTCCATACCCCCGATCCCTTTAGCCACAAGGGCTATATTTAACTTCCTCTTAAATATAGCCAATGAACCGGCCTCAACTGTTTCCTGTGGCAGAGAATTCCACAGATTCACCACTCTCTGTGTGAGGAAGTTTTTCCTCATCTCGGTCCTAAAAGGCTTCCCCTTTATCCTTAAACTGTGACCCCTCTTTCTGGACTTCCCCAACATTGGAAACAATCTTCCTGCATCTAGCCTGTCCAATCCCTTTAGAATTTTATATGTTTCAATAAGATCCCCCCTCAATCTTCTAAATTCCAGTGAGTATAAGCCTAGTCGATCCAGTCTTTCTTCATATGAAAGTCCTGCCATCCCAGGAATCAATATGGTGAACCTTCTCTGTACTCCCTCTAGGGCAAGAATGTCTTTCCTCAGATTAGGGGACCAAAACTGCACACAATATTCTAGGTGCGGTCTCACCAAGGCCTTATACAACTGCAGTAGAACCTCCCTGCTCCTGTACTCAAATCCTTTTGCTATGAATGCCAACATAACATTTGCCTTTTTCACTGCCTGCTGTACCTGCATGCCCACCTTCAATGACTGGTGTACAATGACACCCAGGTCTCGTTGCATCTCCCCTTTTCCTAATCGGCTACCGTTCAGATAATTATCTGTTTTCCTGTTCTTGCAACCAAAGTGGATAACCTCACATTTATCCACATTCAATTGCATCTGCCATGAATTTGCCCACTCACCTAACCTATCCAAGTCACCCGGCATCCTCTTAGCATCCTCCTCACAGCTAACACCGCAGCCTAGCTTTGTGTCATCCACAAACTTGGAGATGCTGCATTTAATTCCCTCGTCTAAATCAGTAATATATATTGTAAACAACTGGGGTCCCAGCACTGAGCCTTGCGGTACCCCACTAGTCACTGCCTGCCATTCTGAAAAGGTCCTGTTTACTCCCACTCTTTGCTTCCTGTCTGCCAACTAATTCTCTATCCACATCAATACCATACCCTGAATACCATGTGCTTTAAGTTTTCACACTAATCTCCTGTGTGGGACCTTGTCAAAAACCTTTTGAAAATCTAAATATACCACATCTACTGGCTCTCCCCTTTCCACTCTACTAGTTACATCTTCAAAAAATTCTATAAGATTCGTCAGACATGATTTTCCTTTCACAAATCCATGCTGACTTGGTCCGATGATTTCACCTCTTTCCAAATGTGCTGTTATCACATCTTTGATAACCGACTCTAGCATTTTCCCCACCACCGATGTCAGACTAACCGGTCTATAATTCCCCAGTTTCTCTCTCCCTCCTTTTTTAAAAAGTGGGGTTACATTAGCCACCCTCCAATCCTCAGGAACTAATCCAGAATCTAAGGAGTTTTGAAAAATTATCACTAATGCATCCAGTATTTCTTGGGCTACTTCCTTAAGCACTTTGGGATGCAGACCATCTGGCCCCGGGGATTTATCTGCCTTTAATTCCTTCAATTTACCTAACACCACTTCCCTACTAACATGTATTTCCCTCAGTTCCTCCATCTCACTAGACCCTCGGTCCCTTACTATTTCCGGAAGATTATTTATGTTCTCCTTAGTGAAGACAGAACCAAAGTAGTTATTCAATTGGTCTGCCATGTTTTTGTTCCCTATGATCAACTCACCTGTTTCTGACTGTAAGGGACCTACATTTGTCTTGACCAATCTTTTTCTTTTCACGTATCTATAAAAGCTTTTACAGTCAGTTTTTATGTTCCCTGCCAGCTTTCTTTCATAATCTTTTCCCCTTTCCTAATTAAGCCCTTTGTCCTCCTCTGCTGGTCTCTGAATTTCTACCAGTCCTCAGGTGTGCCACTTTTTTTTGCTAATTTATATGTTTCTTCTTTGGACTTGATACTATCCCTAATTTCCCTTGTCAGCCACGGGTGCACTACCTTCCCTGGTTTATTCTTTTGCCAAACTAGGATGAACAATTGTTGTAGTTCATCTATGTGATCTTTAAATGCTTGCCATTGCATATCCATCGTCAACCCTTTAAGTATCATTTGCCAGTCTATCTTAGCTAATTCACGTCTCATACCTTCAAAGTTACCCTTCTTTAAGTTCAGAATCTTTGTTGCTGAATTAACTATGTCACTCTCCATCTTAATGAAGAATTCCACCATATTATGGTCACTCTTACCAAGGGGCCTCGCACAACAAGATTGCTAACTAACCCTTCCTCATTGCTCAATACCCAATCTAGAATTGCCTGCTCTCTAGTTGGTTCCTCGACATGTTGGTTCAGAAAACCATCCCACATACATTCCAAGAAATCCTCTTCCTCAGCACCCTTACCAATTTGGTTCACCCAATCTATATGTAGATTGAAGTCACCCATTATAACTACTGTTCCTTTATTGCACACATTTAAAATTTCCTGTTTAATGCCATCCCCAACCTCACTACTATGGTTAGGTGGCCTGTACACAACTCCCACCAGCCTTTTCTGACCCTTAGTGTTATGCAGCTCTACCCATATCGATTCCACATCCTCCAGGCTAATGTCCTTCCTTTCTATTGCGTTAATCTCCTCTCTAACCAGCAATGCTACCCCACCTCCTTTTCTTTCCTGTCTATCCCTCCTGAATATTGAATATCCCTGGATGTTGAGCTCCCATCCTTGGTCACCCTGGAGCCATGTCTCTGTGATCCCAACTATATCATATTCATTAATAACTATCTGCACATTTATGGATTGTACATATCAATTATGGATAACTCTGAACATCCTCTACATAGCACCATCCAGAGACAGAGAAGTAGTTTCAGCGACAGGTTACTATCGATACAATGCTCCTCAGACAGGATGAAGAGGTCAATACTCCCCAATGCCATTAGGCTTTACAATTCTACCGCCAGGACTTAAGAACTTTTTAAAAGCTATTATTAATGCTTTTTGAGATAGTGATTTAGATGCATATCATATTTTTTACTGAGTTAAGTATTGTATGTAATTAGTTTTGCTACAACAAGTGTATGGGACATTGGAAAAAAAGTTGAATTTCCCCATGGGGATGAATAAAGTATCTATCTATCTATCTATCTATCTATCTATCAATTCATCCACCTTGTTACGAATGCTCCTCGCATTGACACACAAGCCTTCAGGCTTGTTTTTACAACACTCTTAGCCCTTATACAATTATGTTGAAAAGTGGCTCTTTTTGCTTTTTGCCCTGGATTTGCCTGCCTGCCACTTTTACTTTTCTCCTTACTACTTTTTGCTTCTACCCTCATTTTACACCCCTCTGTCTCTCTGCACTCGTTCCCATCCCCCTGCCACATTAGTTTAAAGCCTCCTGAACAGCAGTAGCAAACGCTCCCACTAGGACATTAGTTCCAGTCCAGCCCAGGTGCAGACCATCCTGTTTATACTGGTCCCACCTCCCCCAGAACTGGTTCCAATGCCCCAGAAATTTGAATCCCTCCCCCTTGCACCATTTTTCAAGCCACATATTCATCTGAAATATCCTCCTATTTCTACTCTGACTAGCACGTGGCACTGGTACTAATCCAGAGATTATTACCTTTGTGGTCCTACTTTTTAGTTTATCTCCTAACTCCCTAAATTCACCTTGTAGGACCTCATCCCGTTTTTTACCTATATCGTTTATGTGCACCACGACCACTGGCTGTTCACCCTCCCATTCCAGAATGTCCTGCAGCCGCTCAGAGACATCCTTGACCCTTGCACCAGGGAGGCAACATATCATCCTGGAGTCTCATTTGCGGCCGCAGAAACGCCTATCTATTCCCCTTACAATCAAATCCCCTATCACTATAGCTCTCCCACTCCTTTTCCTTCCCTCCTGTGCCGCAGAGCCACCCATAGTGCAATGAACTCGGCTGCTGCTGCCTTCCCCTGATGAGACATCTCCCCCAACAGTATCCAAAACAGTATATCTGTTTAGGAGGGAGATGACCTCAAGGGACTCCTGCACTACCTGCCTACTGCTACACTGTCTAGTGGCCACCCCTTCCCTTTCTGCCTGTGTAGCCTTTACCTGCGGTGTGGCCAACTCATTAAACATGCTATTCATGACTTTCTCAGCATCGCGGATGCTCCAGTATGAATCCAATTGCAGCTCCAGACGCTCAATGCGGTCTGCCAGAAGCTGTAGCTGGCCACACTTCCTGCACACATAGTCTTCAGGGACACTGGAAGTATCCCTGATTTCCCACGTGCTGCAGGAAGAACAAACCACAGGGCCGATCTCAGCTGCCATGACCTACCCGATACTTGCCTCAACTTTTGAAACTTTCTCCTTTGAAAGGAACTTACCCGGCCTTACCTCACTTGGAGTGAAGCTCGTCCTCAGCCTCTTCTCGTCCAAGCCTCTCGAGTCAAAGCCTCAAATCTCCACTCCTTCACTGGCCTGCTCACTCACTGGCCACTCCACTTGAGGTAACCCTCTATTTATTTGTTTGAGCTTTTCAAACTGCTTGGTCACCTGACCTCGATTGCCCAATCAGCTGCTTTCTGCTGAGTCTGAGCTATTCAAATCTTGATTGTCTAATAAATGGCTTTCTGCTGAGCTATTCAAATCTTGATTGACTTGATTGCACAGTCCAACTGCCAAAACTGCCAGAATCTCTCGAGTCAAAGCCTCAAATCTCCACTCCTTCACTGGCCCACTCACTCACTGGCCACTTTCCACTTATAGATTTGTTTTTATACTGCTGCCACAAATCAACACATTCAAGAGAAATGTCGGTGATAATAAACCTGATTCTGATTCTATATTAATACCACACTTTTCATTATCAGTATGTTTTCTGCAGGAACCCAAAGACACGTACTCAACATTTTAGGAACAGCTTCTTCCCCTCTGTCAGCAGCTTTCTGAACTCTCAATGATCTGTGAAAACTATCTCATAATTTTTCCACTCTTTTTGCACGGTATTTTATTTGTCTACTTGGAGTGGAGAACAGGTTTGTAAATCTGCTGGCAGAAAAGGATGTTGAGAATGATGAGGGTGGAGAGCTGCAGTGGGGGATATGGGACAGGTGGCAGAGGAGTGCCAAGGGTAGAAGGTGGCATGAGTGTAGACACACCCAGCCTTGAGACACCAGGCAAGGTCATTTGATTCCAAACAATTGGTTTATTGATCATTACAGAATGTCTCTCTAGTGCTTCCCACTTCCACCTCTCTCCCTTTCACTTTTCTGAACCATGATTCCTCCCTCCCTGCCCAGTTCCCAGTCTCAGTCCACAATAGAGACCCATATTTCAAATCACGTTTATCATCACTCATATATGTCATGAAATTTGATTTTTTTTGCTGCAGTAGCAGTACAGCGCAATATTACTTCCAGAAAACAACATTTATATGAGATATGTCAATGATAATTAACCTGATTCTGATTTAGTGCAGTACTACTGGAAATGTAGTACCATAGCAGTTAGCATGATGCTATTATGGATCGAGGTGTCAGAGCTTGGAGTTCAATACTGATGCCATCAGCATCAAGCTCCTGAACAAGCATGGATATCTTCGCACACCTCAAAACAGATCCATTTCCACAAACTATGGCCTTATTTTCAATGACTCTACAACTCATATTCTCAATACTAATTTTTAATAATAATAATAATAATAATTATTATTATTATTATTATTATATTTTGTATAGTTTCTCTTCTTATGCACACTGGATGTTTGTCTCTGAGTGTAGTTTTTCATTGATGACTTTGTATTTCTTTATATTTACTCAGAATGCCCACAAGAAAATGAACCTGCAGTAGAATATGGTGACATTTTTTTCTATTATGCGCCATGTTGCCTGATGTGGGCAATTATGGTCTGTGACCATAAATACTCTTGGAAAGTTCTGTAGAAATGGCTTGCCATTGCCTTCCTCCGGGCAATGTCCATACAAGACTGATGATGCCAGTCATTATTAATACTCTTCAGAGATTGTCTACCTGGCAACAACAGTCTTATAAACATGGCTTGTGATACACACCAGCTGCTCCTATGACCGTCCACCACCTGCTCCCATGTCTTCATGTGACCCTAACTGGAGGATCAAGCAGGTGCTAAACCTTGCCCACGGGTGACCTGCAGGCTAGCAGGGGAAGGGGCACCTTACATATCCTTTAGTAGAGACATATCTACACATTGCAAACTATGTTCTTATATTAAGTCATTATTTCTTTCATGATCACACTGACTGTACTTCAAGAAGTATTGCATCTAACCAGAATCAGGCATATTATCACTGACATATGTCATAAAATTTGTCATTTTTGCAGCAGCATGACAGTGCAATACATTTATTTTGAACTTTTTGACATGTCTTCATGTTTTGGAATAGATAGTGAAACAGATTTCCCTTCATTTTATCTCCTTTGCCACCTCATCCCCAAGCCCCATATTCTTTCCAAATTTGTATCGCTTTGTCCAACAATAATGTCTAGTGTAGCCAAAGACTTTGATCTTTATTCTGCCACCACGTGTGTGCAGTATGAATCCTTAATCTAATTAGAAGACAATGTTCCGTCTTTGTTCAGCAATCAGCTCATTTATTCTGTTCATTCGGGATTAATTACTGGGCAAATTAAACCATGTTGTACAGCAGTGGCTCCTAGGAATGGCTGTTTGTTTGAGCTGGAGAAGTAATAGGAAAAAGATATTTGAGTTGAATAAAACTCAGGGAAGGCAGCCTAAGATCCACCCTCCATGCCTCCCCCTCCTCTCCCAAACACCAACACAAAATAGCACGCACATAACACCTACCATCATCCTCTTCTGTTGTCTGGATTATAAATTGATAAACCTCTTGTCTCTTGGTGTGCTGAAGTCTCATTGATGCTTTCATACGGGAAATGGGTGATTAACGCTTTTCTGGAAAGACCTAGATCATCAAAGAGTAAGGGCCTTCTCTCCAATATTACATTCACACTTCAACAAGCAACCAATTACCTGACTCTGCTCTCTCCCACTATTCACTTCTGCACAAAATCCAAACCTCTCTTCTGTTACTTTGGAGATTCATTCCTGAATTTATGTCTGGGGAGATGACAGATTAAAATAACATTCATTGCCAGCCATAGTTACCTCCTGAACTGAATAACTGGCTCAAAGGGGAAGTAAGAATCTATCTAATTTTTAGGTCCAAATTCACAAGTAGATCAAACCAACTAAAGGTAGTACATTTCTTTCTTCCAGTGCTATTAATGAAACGTACGTGGAATAAAGCAATCCAGTAGTGGGGTGGCACGGTAGCATAGTGGTTAGCATAATGCTTTACAGTACTGAGGACTTGGGTTCAATTCTCACTGCTGCCAGTAAGGAGCTTCTATGTTCTCCCTGTGGCCGAGTTTCCTATGGTTTCCTCCCACAGTCATTACTAGGCGAAGATTAAATTGGGGGATAGCTGGCCAGCATGGCTCAAAGGGCCTGAAGGGTCTATTCTGCACTGTGCTGCAATAAGTAAATGTTTGCACTACTGATGATTTATTTAATTAAATCAAAATTTATAGACTAGCTTTATTTGTCACATGTAGGGCACTTCACCTGGGAACCTGTCGGGGTTGTCTGTCATGTCTGGTACTCCTAATGCAGCTTCCTCTACATTGGTGAATTGGCAGACCGCTTCGTCGAGCACCTCCGACAGAAGTGGAACTTCCTGGTGGCCAAACATTTTAATTCTGCTTCCCGACATGGTGGTCTGTGACGTCCTCTTACACCAAGATAAGGCTACCCTCAGGGTGGAGGAGCAACATCTTATATTCTGTTCAGGTAGCCTCCAAACCGACAGTATGAATCATGATTTCCCCATCGCCCTCCCCTCGTCTTCCATTCCTTACTCTGGCCTTTAATGTCTTCTCACCTACTTATCACTTCCCCTTGACCCCCTCCTCCTTCCCTTTCTCCTATTGTCCACACCCTTCTCCTACCAGATTCCTTCTTCTCCAGCCCTTTATCTTTGCAAACTGCCTGGCGTCGCCTTTCGTCTTGACCTCCCACCACCTATTTACTCTGGCATCTTCCTCCTTCCTTTCCAGTCCTGGTGAAGGTTCTCAGCCTGAAACATCAATTGTTTATTCATTTCTTAAGATGCTGCTGGTCCTGCTGAGTTCCTCCAGTTTTTTGTCTGTGTTGCTTTGGGTTTCCAGCATTTGCAAAATCTCTTGTTCATATTTAGTATTTAGTAATCACGATCATTTTGCTGCAAAATGAACAGAAATCTTGGATTCGCATGAATGCAGAACCCCCAATGTTATAGTTGATGATTTCCTCAAACTATTTTGATTTGGTGCATTCTTCAGCAAGATGATGGGATGTTAGTTATTGTAGCATCAGAAAAGAAATGAGGGTCACTGAGGTGTCCCTCCCCCCACCTGTGACATTTACCAGGAGTCCGAAGCTTTGCTTTTGTCCGCTACCACCCATCCCACAATCTCTTTGACCCACGACCATCAGGAAGGAGGTATAAAAGCATCAGGACTAGAACTGGCATAACAGCTTCTTCCCTCAGGCTGTGAGACTAATGATACCCTGCCACCACCGAGATCTCATCATTAGGACAGAGAAGCTGTTTACTGATTAACTATGATGCACACTTCACATGCATTTTGAATTATATTTTATTAACTTATCTGTGATAATGATTTGTTTCATGTGATGTGTGTGAAATATGTATTGTGGGTGCACTATGGTCCAGAGAAATGTTGTTTTGTTTGGTTGTATATATATATATATATATAAAATATCAAATGATAATAAACTTGAAAAATAATGGTTGCTCTAAAGCTATTGCTTTTTGAAGGACTATTTACAGAATCAGAATCAGATTTAATATCACTAGCATATATAATAAAATTTGTTGTTTTGCATCAGCAATATAGTGTAAGACATAAAAAAGAATGATAAATTACAGTAAGATATAGATATATAAATTGTATATGTGAATAACTGCTCTTGACGCCGCAATAATATTTGCAAAAAGTTCCAAAAGGATGCTCTGCAGGAGCCTTTGAATAAGGAGGACACAGCTTGCTTTGAGCTCCTTATATCTCATATGTCTTTGCCTGCACACTCAGTAAATTGACTTCAATTTACAGAGTGTGCAGACAAAGACATATGACTCGGTATTGGAGCTCCTGGTGCAGAGAACAGGTACTCAGCATTGACAGTAAGGATGAGGCAGTGAAGAAAGAGCCATCCAAACTGATATAGTTATTAGGCATTGATAGGATGAATCCAGGAAACGCATGATTAGTCACAATGGGTTGAGGTATAGACCAGGGCATGAGGGATAAAGTTAGTGTACACAAAATTGCAAGCAAAAGACCAGTGTCACAGATGCCAGAATAATAGATGGTGATACAACCCGTTATAATTCATTTAGGGACTTTTAAGAGACAATTAGGCAGAACCATGTATTTGAGAGAAATGGAATATATACTTCCTACTGTAATCTACACTTTTTATTAAAGGTTCAAAAGTTTCAATAGATACATTTAATGTCAGAGAAATATATACAATATACATCCTGAAATTCATTTGTTATCAAAGTATGTCTAAAATTCTGAGATTCATCTTCCCCAGATAGCCACGAAACAAAGAAAGTCACGGAAGGTGTACCAATAGAAACATTACCCACCCCCACAACAAAGAACGATTGTGCAAATGACATCATCAACCCCCACCACATAGAAAACCATATAATATGATTATGTATTGCAGTGTACTGCAGATGCATTACAACAAATTTTGTGACATATCCCAATGATATTGAACCTGATTCTGATTCAGATTCTGTGTAGGCTGTAGGATTTAGTTTAGCTGATCATTTGATTAATATTTATAAGATTATGAGTGGCATGGTTAGACAGGACAGAAAATATCTTTCTCCTGGGGTTAAAATGTCTAATACTAGAGGGCACACATTTGAATTGAGAGGGGGTAATTTCAAAGGAGGATGGTTTTTAATCAAAGAGTGGTGGGTGCCTGGAATATGCTGCCTGGGGTGCTGGTGGAAATAGATACATGAGGGACTTTTAAGAGATATTTAGATAGACCCATGAACCTGAGGGAAATGGAAGGATTTTGCAGGCAGAAGAGATTAGATTAGTACAGGGGTTCCCAACCTGGGGTTTACAGACCCCTCCATTAACGGTTGGGGTCCATGGCTTTAAAATGGCCGTGAATCCCTGGTTTAATTGGCTATTTGATGACTAATTTAATTAATTTGTCACAGAACTGTGGGCCAAAGGTCTTTTCCTTTGTTGTATGTTCTATGTTCTAATGCTCTTATGTTGTTGGATTAGTAATTATATCATTGTCCTGAAAAACCTGTTGCAGAATTGTAATAGCTATGTTTTTTGGAATGGTGGCTGAGGTACATGTTCATCTGTGAGCATGCACAGTCCAATTACTAAATGTGTATGATCTAACATTCAGACAGGCACGGAGGACAGCCACATCCTTGGAGATGTCCTCTAAAAATACAACAATATTTCAGCCAGTTTAGCAGGATAGTGTAAACACGGAATAGGAGCCAATGGGAGGAGAAGTGGCAGGAGTTCCAACATTGACTTCAGGTCACATAAGCACAAAGTGATGTGAGAAGTGGCTTTGGCCAGAAACTCAGCAGCCGTCTCCATAGAAACCACCTAACTCAAGACTGTCAGTTCAGAGATGCCAAGTGCTTTAATTGTCCACCAGTGTGGACAGAAATAATCTGAATGCAAGTGTTCACTGGCCATGGTGTAGCAGAGAGAGCCAGTTCATAAAGTCCCTCTGGAAGTGAAACAGTAAATAACTACTGAATCTGTTTACATGCAATCAAGATAGAATGAGCAACACAAGGAGCACTATTTGAATCCAATATATTATAATGCTTAGCATTTCTTGTGTTTTGTTTGTTCATACACCCTGCAAAATGACTTAAGAAATTGAGGGAGATCACATATCCACCAGTGGTTGGATAAAGATTTTGATATCTTAGCATGTCTGTGCAAAAGTGATAAAACTTTTGTGTGAGGAATTTTGATTGTACAGATGAGCTAACCATTGCTATTTTTCATCTCACATTTTCTTTTCATGCTTACACTAGGGGCCCACACTCAGTGGTCACTATTTTAGGTACACTTATACACTGCTCGTTAATGCAAATATCTAATTAGGCAATTAAGTGGTAGAAATTCATTGTATAAACATGCAAACATGGTCAAACAGTTCAGTTGTTGTTCAGACCAAATATCAGACTGGTGTAGAAATGTGATGTAAATGACTTTGACTATGGAATGATTGTTGGTGCCAGATGGGGTGGTTTGAGTATCTTAGAAACTGCTGATCTCCTGGGATTTTCACACACAAAACAGTCTCTTGAGTTTAGACTGATTGGTGCGAAAAACGAAAAGCATCCAGTTAGTGGCAGTTCTATGGGCAAATACGCCTTATTAATGAGGGAGTTCAATTATTAATGAGGAGAATGGCCAGACTGGTTCAAGCTGACAGGAAGGTGAGAGTACTTTAAAAAACTTGTGTTACAGTAGTAGTGTGGAAGAGCATCTCTGAATGCACGATCTATCAGACCTTGAAGTGGACGGGCTATAGCGGCAGAAGACCACAGACATACAGAAATACACTCACAGGTCATTTTATTAGATGCCTCCTGTACTTAATAAATTGGCCACTGTGTGTGTTTACAGTTGTCAAATAATCTACCAATCAGCCTGCCTTTGACATGGGAAGAACATAGCATTTGGAGGACATCCACACAGTCACAGGGAGAAAGTTCAGCACAGAACCCAGGAATATCCAGAGTTGTGTGCAAAAGTTGTCATCCAGAATAACTGTGATCTTGATTTCTCTTTTTTCCAATCAGCTAATGGGGGTGGCGGAGAAGAAGAATCCACATTACTATCAGTTTCATAAAGCTTAAAGTAGAGATTCAGATGTATTTATCACATATACAGTACTGTGCAAAAGTCTTAGCCACATATACCTAACTAGGGGGTCTGAGACTTTTGCACAGTACTGTATTTCTCAACGTGGAGCAGAGAGTGAGTTTGTAAATCTGGCGGGAGCAAAGGTTGTTGGAAACGGTGAGGGCGGAGCATGGTGGCAGGGCTGTGGGAAAGGTGACAGAGAAGGAATGTCAGGTGCACGGTGTGGTGGAGGGAGACACACCTAGCCCTAAAACACCAGGCAAGATCATTTGATCCCAAACAATTGGTTAGTTGAGCATTACAGAATGTTTCTTTGGCATTTCATGCTCCCTCTCCTCTCCCTTCTCCTTTTCCCATCGATGATTCCCCTCTCCCTGTCCCCTTCCCACTCTCAGTCCACAAGAGAGACACATATCAAAATCAGCTTCACCAACCTATGTCATGAAATTTGTTTTGTTTTGTGGCAACAGTACAGTGCAATTAGTACAATTACTACAGTACTGTGCACAAATCTTAGGCACCTTGGCTAAATAAACGTACCTAAGAATTTTGCACAGTACTGTACATTGAATGATACAGTGAAATGTGTTGGTTATGTTAACAACCAACACCACCAAAGGATGTGCTGGGGCAACCTGCAAATGTTGCCAAGTATTCCAGTGCCAACATAGCATACCCACAATGTTTAATGACAACAGCTTAACACAGAACAACCCAAGCAGTAACAATAGAACAAAATAAGTTAGAAGCAGTAAAATAAGACCCACCCCCTTACACACACAGGGCTCCAACCCCAGGACAGGTGGACTCCGGGCTTCTTTTCTTTCATCTTGGACTCTCAGATCACAGGTGTGTATAAAATGAAGGACCACGTTAAACCAAAATGATTTTAATTTGAAAATTATATGGATGGAGCCACTGTCAGGGTGGAGGAGCAACACCTTATATTGCAATTGGTTAGCCTCCAACCTGATTGCATGAATATCGATTTCTTCTTCCATTAGAATAATCTTCCCACCAACTCCCCTCTTCTTCTATTCCCCATTCTGGCCTAGTAGCTCTTTACATCTGCCCATCACTTCCCCCTGAGTCTCCTCCTTCTTCCCTTTCTCCGATGGTCCACTCTCCTCTCCTATCAAATTCCTTTCTCTTCAGATCTACCTTTCCTACCCACCTGGCTTCACTTATCAGCTTTGAGCAATCTTCCTTCTCCTCTCTTCACCTTTTTATTCGGGCATCTTTCCCCTTCCTTTCCAGTTCTGAAGAAGGGTCTCAACCTGAAATATTGAACTTTTATTCATCTCCATGGATGCTGCCTGACCTTCTGAGTTCCTCCACCATTTTGTGCATGGATTTCCAGCATCTGCAGAATTTAGCATGTTTATAAAAAGAAAATTGCCTGAAAAAGAACCAATAAACAGGGCTGCTGGGAAAGAACAAGGGAAGGAAAGAAGTAGTCTCAATATGAAGGACTCCTTCTAACCTTGTGACAGATCTCAGGTTCCATAATTCCAAATTCTTTCTTTCCTTTGACAGATTGAGCCATGGGTGTTGTGAGAAACAGTGTGCTTATGGCATGCATTAACATCTGTGTTTTGGGTAGCATCTAGACTGGGAGGAACATTTGTAACATGTGGTGAATGCCCTGGAGTATACATTCAATCATAGAATTGCTTTGGCCTGTTGAGTCTAGGCTGGCACCCTGCAGAGCAATCTACTTATTTTCTTTGCCCTGTTATTTCCCCATTGGCCTTTTTACAAAAGCGCCTAAACAATTGCCTTTAAGCAGTAGATAATTTCCATCATCCTTAAAAGCTGTTAGGTTGGATCATCGATATTCACTCTCCAAAATAAAGGCTTCCTAAGAGATTTCCCTTCTTACCTCTTTCTTTCTCATCACCTGCCTATCAACTCTCACTGATGGCTCTCCTCCATGTCTTTCTCCAAATGTCTACTCTCCTCTCCTATTAGATTCCTTCTTCTTCAGCCCTTTATCTTTTCCACCATCTTATCCCAACTTCTCACTTAATTACCTCCTCCCCCACCCATTTACTTTTCCCCTCAACTGGTTACACCTATCATCTTCTAGCTTATACTGCACCCCTTCCTACCTTGCCCACCTTCTGATTATGGTTTCTTCCCCCTTCCTTTCGAGTGCTGATGAAGGGTCTTGGCCCAAAATGTTGACTGTTTATTCTTTTCCATAGATGCTGCCTGATCTGTTGAGTTCCTCCAATAATTTGTGTGTATTACTCTGCATTTCCAGCATTTGTAGAATCTCTTGTGCTCAGATATTCTCCTCATTTTTTGTTCTGTGGTTTAAATTTGTAGTCCTTTGAACTACCTTCTGATAGTAACAACTTCTCTCCAGTTGTTCAGTCTATATTCATTATCAATACATTGTATCTCCAAGCATAGAATTCTGCCTTCTCTGTAGGCATACTCTTGTTTGAATTGTTATTGTTACAGATAACAGAGTCATGCAGTGTGCTTGATTTCTCATATAGAGGCTGCAATATTCAAAGATTAAAGTAAATTTATTACCATAGTACATATATGTCACCGTATATAACCACGAGATTCATTTTCTTCTGGGCAATCACAGTAAATACAAGTAGCACAAAGGAATCATTGAAAGACCACATCCCATAGGGCAGACAACACCCCCAATGTGCAAAAAAAAAAATTGTACAAATGCAAGAATAAAGAGAAAAAAAGGACTAATATTAATTACAATGGTATTCACTGTGGTTCTGTCTAGCTTTAAACCTGCTCTCTAATTTACTGAATCAGATAAAAAATGGATATCAATTCAGAAACAATTAAATGAATTATACCTTGACACACCTTCTATACATGGATGATTTGAAATTATATGCTCCTTCATCGGTAAAACTAAAGCAATTTATTCAAATAGTAGACCTATTTTCAAAAGATTTAAACATGAAGTTTGGACTGGATAAGTACAGAACATTAAACATAAAGAAAGGTGTAAGAAAGCTAATAGAATAGACAACAGAGCAGCAGGATACAATACAACCGATGGATGAATATGAAATGTATAAGTATCTGGGATATCAACAAGGAAAGATAATAGATTATAGTGTTATTAAAGGAAAAACTTTTGACAGAATCTACTTCAAGGGTTAAGAAAATCTGCCAAATGGGGCTCAACAATAAAAATATAACCAAGGCAATAAACAAGGCTATACCCATACTGATGTATTCTTTTGGCTTAATATGTTGGTCCAAAACCGATCTGGAAAATTTGCAAAGAAAAATTAGAACTGAAATGACTAATTTCAGAAAACATTATGTATACTCAACCATGCTTGGATTAACACACCTAGGGCAGAAAGAGGAAGAGGAATAACAGATATTAAAAGTTGATATAGCAGTCAGATAAAATTTCTGAGGATATATTTTCATCACAAAAACAGGATTCAGCACTCCTCATGAACATATGCAATTCAGATAAGAAATGAATGCCACTAAACTTAAATGGCAGCTCAGCCCAGAAAAAAATGAAGAAATTATCACTATTCAAGAAAAAGTTAACCAATGAAAGAGCATGACCCTCCATGGAAAATATCCCTACGATCTGGGTTGACTAGATGTCAACAAAGAAGCATCAAATACCTGCCTCAGTGTTGGAGACCTCTTCCCGGAAACAGAAGGTTTCATTGTGGCAATACAGGATAAGGTGGTTAACACAAAAAATATCAAAAATAAGTAATAAAATACCAACAAATTCAAGATGATAAATGCAGAGAATGCCAAGAGAAATCAGAAACAATCCAACACATTACAGGATCCAACAGCAGTTTAACTCAATCTGGTTACTTACACAGGCACAATCAAGTGGGAAAAATCTTTTTACCAATATCTTGCTTTAAAATACAAACTCAAAAAAACCAAACCATACTACAAATATGAGCCTGATCGAGTTGTAAAGTCACTGTCCTACAAATTATATTATGACTGATCCATTATTGCAAATAGGACAATCCTTAATAACTGTCTGGATATAATGTTACAGGATAAAAAGGAAAGAACAACTTCCTTAATAAATATAGACATTCCAAAACACACAACATACAGAAATCAATAAGATAAAAAAACAAAAGAAATATGCTGAATTGAAAGAGGATATTGAGAGCCTATGGAACATGAACAAGGTATACATTGTCATGATAGTAATATTTACAACTGATATCATCCCAAAGGCACTACACAATAGCATTAAACAATTAGGGCTACACAGCAAAATCTATGTAAATAAACTGGTATATAAACTGTGGCAAGGATCACAGAGAAGAGCTCTCTTGATGAATAGAACAGTTGGCATTTGATTGTTAGGCATTAGTTAGGTACAGAGGAGCTGTCAGGGGTAAATCTTTTACGCAGAGAGTGGTGAATGCATGGAATGGGCTGCCGGCAATGGTGGTGGAGGCGGATACAATAGGGTCTTTTAAGAGACTCCTGGATAGGTTCATGGATCTTAGAAAAATAGAGGGCTATGGGTAACCTGAGGTAATTTCTAAAGTAAGTACATGTTTGGCACAGCATTGTGGGCTGAATGGCCTGTATTGTTCTGTAGGTCTTCTATGTTTCTACGAGTACTTCTAAACCACCACATCAGAGCACCACAGAGAGTTTATCATGAAACACACACTTTTTGCCTTTTCTGAATCAGCAGGTCCTGGATATTGAGAAGTTTTCGGGTCTAATCACCATTTCTGCCATACTCTAAGGAAGCCATGTCTCAGTAAAACACAGAAGACAACAATTCCTCATTTCCCTGTGACATAGAACCCTTGCCCAGTCCTGGTCTTCCGTTTCATTCTCCAGCAACTGCATATTTGCAAACAAGATATTGGGTAGAGAACATTTCATCTCTCTGCGCTTCAGCCTGGCTTGAAGACCACACCACCCCTGCCCCCCTGCCTTGCTTCTGGGTGTGGAAATGAACCATAGTCCATTAAAGATGTAATACCTGCTGACTTGAGAGCTATGTCCTCTGCGTCCTTCAGTGGGAATTGAACCTAGGTCGCTGGCAGTGTAAAACATTATGCGAACCTTAATGCTACTGTGCTGTCCTGATATTTAGTTTTGTTCACTCTGTTAGAAGAAATACGCCACCAAGGTGGGAAGAGTGCAGAAGAGGTTTACAAAGATTATCCTGGAACTTGACGATCTGAGTTATAGAGAGAGGTTGAGTAGGTTGGTACTTCTTTTATTGGAGAATGTGGTTTGATCTTATCGAGGAACATAAAGTCATGAAAGGCATAGACAGGGTCAATGCACACAGTCTTTTTTCCCAGGGCTGAGGAATCATTTAAATTGAGAGGAGAGAAATTTGATAAGAACCCAAAGGGCAAACTTTTCATTCAGATAGTTGTCCG
This sequence comes from Hemitrygon akajei, assembly GCF_048418815.1. Lineage (NCBI taxonomy): Eukaryota > Metazoa > Chordata > Chondrichthyes > Myliobatiformes > Dasyatidae > Hemitrygon > Hemitrygon akajei. The sequence goes on along the minus strand of NC_133138.1, from coordinate 32,959,635 downwards.
TATTTGCAATGAGCTGCCAGAAGAAGTGGCTGAGGCAGGTGCATTAACAATATTTTAAAGATACTTGGAGGGATATAGGCCAAATGTATATAACAGATCCATTTGGTTAGTACAGCGTTTTACTGTACCAGTGACCCAGGTTCAATTTCCTGCCTGGTGTCTATAAGGAGTTTGCACATTCTCCCTGTGTCTGCGTAGGTTTCCTCTCACAGTCCAAAGATGTACCAATTGTTAGGTTAATTGGTTATTGTAAATTGTCCCGTGTTTAGGCTAGAGTTACATTGGAGGTTGCTGGGCAACCCGGCTCAATGGACTGGATGGACCTATTCCATGCTGTATCCCAATGAATAAATAAATAAATTAATTAATTAATTAAAACAGTGAGATAAATAAATTAAATTAAAAATGACATTTTAAAAAAAAAGCTTGAACCCAATTGTATCTGCTCACAAACTTTTGTATCTTTTGTCTGACTGATATATTGTTTTTTTAATGCTTTTTCTGGCAAAATAGAACATTGTGAATTTCTGTAGATTAATATTAATAGCCTGATTGTCTCAATTTCTTTCAGTTTACTTTCCATAATAGTCCATTCCTGTGCTCTTTACTCATTCCCACATCTTCAAGTATACAAATGGTGATGATGTTGATCAAGGTACAATTGTGATTGGATGCCAACACAAGCATTGGCAAGTTAATATTTAATCCTGACAGAGGTTTGTTGGCTCAAATCAATTTTTCTTTCAATAGAAGCTGCCTGGCTTGCTAAGAATTTCTGGAATGTTTTTATGCTGTGTCTTTAACCATATTTAAGGTCCACGGCACCACAGTACATTAGCGGTTAGAGCAACACTATTACAGTTCAGGACATTGGAGTTTGCAGTTCGATTCCAATGTCTTCTGTGTAGAGTCTGTAGGTCCCCCCTGGGTTTTCTCCAGATGCCCTGGATTCCTCCCATTTTCTAAAGATACACCTGGCAGAATAATTGGTCATAGTAAATTACCCCGTGATTAGGCTAGGACTAAATCAGGGGTTGCTGCTCTGCACAATTTGAAAGGCTAGAAGGACCTATTCTGAACTGTATCTCTTAATTAATTAATTAAAAATTAATGCAGAGAAGTGGAGATGTTGCACTTTGGCAGAACAAACCAGGGTAAGTGGTACGCAGTGAAAGGTAGGGCACTGATGTGTGCAGTAGAGCAAAGGAATCTGGGAATACAGCCCCATAACTCCTTGTAAGTGGCATCACAGGTAGATAGGGTCAAAAAGAGTGCACTTAGCACATTGGCCTTCATAAATCAGAGCATTTAGGGTATTATGCTGAAGTTGTTTGAGGCTTTGCAGAAGCCAAATTTAGAGCATTGTGTGCAGTTCTGGTCACCTAACTACAGGAGAGATATTAATAAGCTTGAGAGAGTGCAGAGGAAAATTACAATGATGTTGCAGATAACTGAGGACCTGACTTATAGGTAACGGTTGAATCACTTGGGTCTTTTTTCCTTGGAGCATGGGAGAATGAAGGGTGATCTTATAGAGGTATACAGAATTATGTGGGGTGTAGATAGGCTGAATGCTTGCAGGCGCTTTCCCTTGAGATTGAGTGTGACTAGAACCAGAGGTCAGAGTTGAAATATTTAACAGGAACCTGAGGGGAAACTTCTTCAATCAGAGGGAGGGCAAGAGTGGGATAAATTGCCAGCAGAAGAGGTGGATACAGATTCAATTGCAACATTTCTCAGAACTTTAGATAGGTACATGACGAGGGGGCTATGGTCTGGGTGTATGACCAGACAGAAAAAAAAAGGCAATCGCAGACTAGATAGGCTGAAGGGCTTGCCTTTGTGCAGAGTGCTCTATGACTCATTCACTTTGTGTGAAAGTAACTTGTGGACTTCCGAAGACGTTGAGCAATGCCTTTTAAATGGGGTCAGATTTTGCTTGCTAATTTAAGTAAAACTGAGTTCTGAATCCAGCCATTTGACCTTTTCTTTTAAGATACCCATATGTTTATACACCCAAAGGTCTGATATCATTGGCCACAAGACTAACCGATCCCCCAATTCACTTCCAAGCTGACACTCTTTACTTCACTAACATCCTCTATCTATTCTTCGATACAGAATCTACTTATCAATAATATATTTCATTTCTTTTTTCTTGATTGTTCTATTCCTGGTCCAGTGTCCTGTTCCATCTCCCCTGCTTGAAAGGGTCCAGAGGAGGTTCTCAAGAATGATCTGGGAATGAAAGGGTTAACATATGAGAAGTGTTTGATGGCTCTGTGCCTGTACTTCCAAGACTTTTGAAGAATGAGTGGGGATCTCACTAAAACCTATCTAATATTGAAAGGCCTGAAAGAGCAGATGTGGAGAGGATGGTTTGTATAGTGGGGAATCTAGGACCAGAGAGCACAGGCTCAGAATACGAGGATGTCCCTTCAAAACAGAGATGAAGAGGAATTTCTTCAGCCAGAAGGTAGTGAATCTGTGGAACTCATTACCACAGATTGCTGTGGAGGCTTAGTCTTCGGGTAATTTTAAAGTGGAGGTTGATAGATTCTTGATCAGTAGAAGTGTCAAAGATTATGGGGAGAAGGTAGGAAATAGGATTGAGGGTGAAATCTGATCAGCCAGGATAGGATGGCAAAGCAGACACAATAGGCCGAACAGCCTAATGCTGTTCCTATGGCCTTATGCTCTGCTGTGCAACACTTAGGCACTCTTCTTTGTATAAGCATTTTCATCAAGTTGTCAGCTTTGCTGAGAGAGGTTAGTGACAGTTAAAAGTTTAAAAAATACTGGAAAAGAACATATTAAACGAAGCATTTATTCGTAATCTCCCAGCAGGCAGACACAATTTTCTTTGAAAGGGCAACGGAAGGCATTGACAAGGTTGCTGTGTTGGAATACAATTATTCAGTCTGCATTGATGCCTTGATTTTGGTTGAATACCTGAAAAATGTACTGACAGTGACCTCGGCAATTCAAGAGGAGAACATTCGGTGCTTCGGGATAATTTCCCTACAGAACCGACAACGCATTTTCCCCTAACTGATAAAAAGTATTCTAGGTTTGATTGCAAGGAAGGAGGCTGCTCTGGTAATTTGTTGTACGAACACTGTCATTCTGTGGGAAGGGAAATCCAACAACATCAAAGTATTGAGATTAAATCAGTTTTAGTACCTTATAACTCAAATTCTGACTCGCTGAAATGTTGGAAGTGTTAGACAGACTTAGCTGCTGAAATAAGATGATCTAATATGAACTAATAATAATTCTCTCTTTTCTCCTCTCATATCGAGCAGAAGGTGTAAAAATCCAGAAGCCACAAACCACCAGGCTCAAGGAAAGCTCCTATTCCACTGTTAACAGATTCTTGAATGGATCTCTTGTACAATAAGTTGGACTCTTGACCTAACAATGTACCTTGTTATGATCTTAAACTTTATTGTTTACCCGCGCTTTACTTTCTCTGAGGATTTTACACTTCATTCTGCATTGCTATTGTTTTAATTTGTTCTGCCTCAATGTACTGTGTAGTAATTTGTAAGAACAGTTTGTGAGGCAAGCTTTTCACTGCATCTTCGTATATTAATTCTTATTTATTGAGATACTGCATGAAACAGGCCCTTCTGGCCCTTCAAGCCATGCCACTCAGCAATCCCCCAATTTAACCATAGCCTAATTACAGGAGAATTTACAATGGCCAATTAGTCCACCCATTGATACTTTTATGGACTGTGGGAGGAAACTGAAGCACCCAGAGGAAATCCACATGGTCACAAGGAGAAAGTACAAACTGCTTACAGGCACCGGCAGAAATTGAACCCTAGTCACTGGTACTGTAAAGGCTACCTTGCCACCCAAAGGCCATAATGGCCACCATGCTGCCCAAGTTCAAGTTTAAGTTTCACGTTTATTGTCATTCAACCATACACTAAACAAGACATCATTCCTCTGGGACTATGGCGCAGACCTCACAGTCTATATGGTCACATACAGCACACATCATCATAATCCAGTCAGAAAATAATATTAGCACTAGTCCCTGAGTGGCCTGACCTGAAGATTGACAAGCTGACAGGTTGACAATGTAACATTAATAAACTAATAATAAATAAAATGCACAAAACACTGGAGGAATTCAGCAGGTCAGGCAGCATCCATGGAAATGAACAAACAGTTGACATTTGGGGTCAAGGCAATTCTTCGGGACTGATAAGGAAGGGTGAAGATGCCAGAATAAAAAGGTGGGGGAAGGAGAAGGAGGAAAGCTGGAAAGTGATAAATGAAGTCAGGTGGGCGGGAAAGGTAAAAGGCTGAAGAAGAAGGAATCTGATAGGAGAACAGAGTGGAGCATAGGAGAAAGGGAAGGAGCAGATGACCCAGGGGCAGGTGAGAGCCAGGTGAGAAGAGGCCAATGGTGATAAACCCACCTTCTCCACTTTTGTGCATCTTGAGTGTATACATCTTTGATCCTGCCAAATCTGTGAGATTGGGATGTCTTGCCCTCCCAGTCCCTGATTTGTGTGAATGCTGTGACTTACTGCCCCAGCAAGAAGTAACAGATCATACAGATTGTACCATTAAGAAAATAAATATTTAAGAATGTTAAGAATGTACAGTTATTAAATGAAAGAAAGTAAAAAAACAAGAAGAGCCCATTACTCTTAAATAGTCAGACATGTATTTAAATCATCTTGAACTTGTTGGTCATTCACATGCTGGACCCTCGATTGGCATGAAAGCACGCACCACACTCCGAACGTTGCTCAAAATCCACCTCAAACAGCAGGTCTCCCGTGAGAGTACTGGTTCTTCCTTCTTCAAGCCATTCATCTGCACAAAGCACCTTGTGCAACAGGGATGGCATCCTCAGGCATCTCCAAACCCCCCCCCACCCAACCGTCTTCTTCCAGCTCCTGCCAACAGAGACCTCTTCACCCGCATCCTCAATAACCTTCTCCCAAAACTACTATCCTGTTTGGCTGACACCATATTTCTAAGTCGAATTACATAGCTTCTTATCTCAGCTCAAACCCAAACAAGCTGAGAGCAGGACAGACTGCTTTTACAGAAACGCTAAAATGAAATACCAATAACATAGCAGTGAAAATCTTAACCAGGGCATTACATTGGTAAACCAGCTTCCTCATCTTCAGCACTATTATCAGCCTTTCTGCATTGAAATACTGTATATGCAGCTAAGAACACTAGTCACACCATGCTTAAACTTTTGAATCCTAACTTTGAGGTCCTAACAACACTTGCCTCCACGAACATCTGCAACTCTAGTTTAAACCCCACTGTGTAACATTAACAAACCTTCCCTCTAGGATATTAGTCCCCCTCCATTTCAGGTGCAAACCATCCTTTCTGTATAGATCCCACCTTCCCTGGAAGACAGCCCAAAGATCCAAAAATTTTACGTCCTCCCTCCTACATGAACTCCGGTGCCACGTATTAAACATAGTGCCACCTATTGTCATTTAAAGTAAAATTGGATAGGTATATGGACAGGAAAGGAATTGACGGTTATGGGCTGAGTGTGGGTCACTGGGACTAGGTGAGAGTAAGCGTTCTGCATGGACTAGAAGGGCCGAAATGGCCTGTTTCTGTGCTGTAGTTGTTAAATGGTTATATGGTTATAAACTGTATAATCTTCCTAGATCTGGCCTCATTACCACCTGACATGGGTTCCAATCCTCAGATCCCATTCATGGAGGTCCTGCCCTTTAACTTAGCACAAAATTCCCTGAACTCCCTGTGCAGAACTGCATGACACATTCTACTGATGTCATTTTTTCCTACATGGAGCATGACTTCTGTCTATTCACCTTCCCACATAAGAATGCTAAGGACTTAATCCAGGATGTCCTGGATCCTGGCTCTCGGGAGGCAACATATCATTTGGGAACCCTGTTTCCTCCACAAAACCTCCAGTCCATTCCCCTAATTAATGAATCACCTATGTTACGTGGTGGGCAACAATGAATATAAACTTGAGTCATGTTTTATAAACAAACATAAACACTTATTAAACTTTGCACAACAAAGTGAAAAGTAAACAAACGACTAACTTAACTGGAAGTTAACTGTTATACGGCAAATTAGCAAACAACCAAATTCTGGAATAGTTCTTAAAGTGGTAAATTCGAACAGTCTTAAAGTGGTATATTTGAACACAGTCTTAAGGTGGTAAATTCGAACGTCCAAGTGATTTATACAGTCAGTAAGGAGATACTTCCCTGAAAACTGATTTCTTTGAAGACGTGACATTACTACTGATCCCAGCAAAGAGATGCCTTGTCCAAAGGATTCACAACGAAGGAAATAAAATGGCTTAAAGGAACTGACTTTTTTGCTGGAGCGTGAACACTGCACACAACTTCCTGATCTTGCAGCGGTTACGTCAGATGCAGGTCACTATTCCTGAACAAAGATTCAATAAGGTCGATCCTATACAGAACCGCCGAACACCAACTTTACTCAATCCTTCGGGTTCTCGTATTTTAGTAAGGTCTTCACTCTCCAATACTAGACTGTAGAGGTAAGGTGTACAAACAAAAACTGGCGGCGATTGGCAAAACTGCTGGCAATAACGTTTCTACCTTAAAATAGAAAGTAAAACTCCACTTTAAAACGAAACTGCATCATGAGATGAATTCACAGCAAAACGAACTAACTCACGTGTGAGAACAGGGGTTTTTCCTTATATACCTATTGGAACATGCCATCATGGGACCTCACACCGGTGGGAAAATTACATCACGTGACCTCACACTGGCGGGAAAATTACATCACCCCACCATCACAAAACAATTACATCATGGTCATAAGACAGTCACAAGATACCCATGGGGTATGTAACACCCATCACCACAGCATGCCTCTTCTCCTCATTTTCCTTCTGAGTCACAGAGGCAGGCTCAGTGCCAGAGACCCGACCACCTTGACTTTCCTCATTTAGGTCAACCCTCCTAACAGAATGCAAAGTGATATACTTGTTGTTGAGGGGTGATGGCATTGGAGTTACTTTGCACTGACTTCTTAGCCCATTTCCCCTCCCTTATTGCACCCAGTTTCCTGTGTCCTACATCTTGGGTGTAACTACTACTCTATATGTCCTATCTATCACCCCTTCAGCCTCTCAAATGACTTGGAGTTCATCCAGTTCCAGATCCTTCTCCTTAACGCAGATTGTTAGATTCTGCTGCTGGATGTACTTCTAGCAGTTGCAGTCGTTAAGGACACTGGAGGTCTCCCTGTCTTCCCACTTCACACAAGAGGAGCATTCAAATCGTGATTGGCATCTTACTGTCCTAGCTGAGCAGATATAAAGAAGGGAAGAACCTGGAGCTTTTCTTTTCTTTTACCTTCCCTCTATCCTCTGAGCTAAAGCCTTAAGATCACCACACTGACTGTCCGCTGTTTCAATGACCACTGCACTTGCCCTGCCTTCCTTTAATTTGTACTTGCTAATCAATCCTCAAAGCTGCTTGGTCTCGGGTCAAAGCTCTTTTTCACTGTAGTGACCTACTGTTGCTTTTTGTACTCAGGCAGTGGACTTGAATAATGTCCCCTCCTCTCAAAACCTCAAATGTCTGGGTCGGTCGCTGGTGAAAGTTCACCTTCTGGTCAAAGAATTGTTCTTTGCTTCTCTTTTGCTCTTTTTATTGCCTGCTGTTCCATTGCTGTTTAACCACTCTGCATTTCATCCGATCATCTCCCTTCTCTTTTGTTCCTTATGCCCATCTCTACTATCTCCACTTATCATTGACCTGAGGTATTAACTCTCTTTCTCTCATCACAGATGCTGTCTAACCTGTTAAGTACTTCCAACACTTTAACTGACTTGGTTTACTTTCCTCTGGCTACCTCAGGAGTTCCCAACCTGGCGTCCATGGACCTCTTGCTTAATGATATTGTTCCATGGCATAAAAAGCATTGGGAACACTTGGGTTACCTTGACTCAGGATCAAGACCCTTCATACCAGTCCTATACCTTCTCCCCTTCTCCTTGATGGTAGTAATCAGAAGAAGGCATGTGAGCGGTAGGAGAAGAAGGGGGGACATGATGGTTGCAAGAGAGATGGTGGAAAAAGACAGGAAATAAATTAATTCAGTCATTATGTGCCAGGACATAGAACGTGGGCAATCATAGTCTATCCCTGACTATGATTGTTCTTGGCAAATTTTTGTACAGAAGTTGTTTGCCATTGCCTTCTTCTGGGCAGTGTCTTTAAAAGATGGGTAACACCAATACTTTTTAGAGATTGTCCATCTGACATCAGTGATCGCGTAACCGGGACTTGTGATATGCACCAGTTGTTCATACTACCATTCACTATCTGCTCCAATGTCTTCACGTGACCCTGATTGGGGGATGAGCAGGTGCTACACCTTCCCCAAGGGTCACTTACAGCCTAGTGGAGGTGTAGAGATGAAGAGATGTATTTCCACCGCCACTCAGAGAATAGGTTTCTGGGATATAAATGAAGAAATAGGACAGATGAGATTGCTTAGAGGGCTAGCATAAGCTAGAGGTCTAAATGGCCTCCATTGCTCTCATAAGAAAATATGAAAATCCACATTCATCTTCAAAATAGCACCATGGCATTGTTAGAGTCCACAAGGAAGAGTTTTGATTTTTTCCCCACCTCATTTGAAGAACTCATTAAAGGCTTTAAACCAATTTCCCAATTTCCACAGCACTCCACCATTGTGTATTGAGAAACCAACCTTGATGATAATGAACAAAAATACCATATATTCAACTGAAATAAATTCATCTGCAAAACTTCTGAATGGATTGTCAATTTTCCTGATGCTTTTTTCAGTTAAATTGGATGTATTAGCCACAGGATAAGTGGTCTCTATATTAAACTCCCAACAATAATTCAGGGAAGACAGTTTCAAGGGATCACTGATAGAATACAGAGACTGCAGAGCGTAATGTTTTCTTGCCCACATATACAATGAACTCTGATAGATATACTCCTACTGATCAGCAATTCTTTGCTAAAAATAATCGAAAGATAAAGAAAAGATTCATTTTTCTTTTTACATGTATATCGAAACTTCAAAACATGGAGTGAAATTGCGTCAATGAACAACACATTTTGAGATGTGCGGGGAGCCAAGCAAGAGTCGCCATGCTTCTGCTGCCTATATAGTATGCCCAAAACTCACTAACTCTAACCCGTATATTTTTGAAATGTGGGAGGAAATTAGAGTATCCGGAGGAAAACCACGAGGTCACAGGAAGAATGTACAAACTTCTTACAGACAACAAAGTTAACTGAACCCCAACTTTACAGTTAGTTCTGTAAAGCATTACACTAACAGCTACTGTGATGTCCTTTGTACAATCCAGAGAAAACAATTTTGCTTTCATACATTGAAGAGCTTGCCTTTGTGAGGTATAAAAGATGGAGAAAGAATTTCCAGACTGATTAATCATCAGAACTCATCTTCCAAGCTGTACAACAACAGTCATAATTCGCTTTGAGGTACAGCCATTTCTATCTTGAGTACAGCTTTCCCCATCACTGATGACATCAACAAGAGGTAATGTCTCAGGAATGTGACATCATTGAGGGCCCTGACCAATTAGGCTATCCCCTCTTTTCAATGCTGCCATCAGGCAGGAGTTACAGAAGCCTGAAGACCAACCTCTCAAAGTTCACCAACAGCTTCTTCCCCACTGCCATCAGGAACTCAATGCTAATTTTACCTCAGATTATATTTAGCTCAACCTGCCCTAATGTCATTTTATTTACTTTTGTTTGTTTTGTTGTGTATGTTATGTATAATTTATGTTCAATTAAGTTAAGATAATTTAGATTTGTCATATTTGTACTGCACTTGTAATAAGCTCTTTGGGCCTGTGCGAGGAGAACGTTTGGCTCCAAGGCTTTCTGAGTACCAAAATTGGTTAATTGTTGTTTAATGAGAGTACTTGATGGTTTACAGTTCATTGTGTTTTTCTCAAGCGACTTTTTCTTTATGATGTGGTCTCCTGGTGTCTTCTGTTTGAGCTTGGTAAGTTCATTTTAACAGGCTCAGGGATTCCATGTTACTTGTATTATTTAATCAGATGCTCGATTAGCACTAATCACATGTTCCTAGTTTGAGAATGTTACTTCTTTTGGGTGTTGCTAGGCCGACCTACTAATGTTATTCTGGAATTATTATGAATAAACTCTCATTGCTATCCTTACATCGGAGTCTGACTTTCCTCCACACTTGGATTCTGACATTGCCAACACACGTCGTCACAGCATTGTGTTGCTGTTTCTAATGTGATTGCTGCTACTGCAATGGCATTTATAGCCTAGGTTTGTATGTATATGACAATGACCTTCAACTTGAACATGGCAGGAGTGTGCTATATAGTGGGAGGAACTTCACATTTCCACCAGAGACTAATATCCCATTGGATAGTGGTCCAGAATTCGGAGCTGTGAATCCTGTTTACTGGTTGAAGCAGCTTTCAAATCCTTCCAGTCAGGAATTGTATCACACACAATAAGCAACAGCTCACTCCAGAGTAGAAACTATATAGATTATTTAGAAGTAAAAACCATGAGTGCTGGATGATTTCAACCTGTCAGGCAGCATCTGTGGGAAAAGGACCCGGTAAAAGACTGCAGGTTATTTACCTGCACAGTCTTCAGCCTCAACAGTTAACTGATTGCTCTTTCCACCCATACCTCTTGGCTTGCTGAGTTAGTTTTTATAATTTAGAGATAAAGCATGTTAACATGCTCTTCAGCCCCAGCAAGCCCACGCTGCCCAATCACATCCATGTGACCAATTACCCTACTAACCCGTACGTCTTTGGAATGTGGGAGGAACCCAGAGCACGCAGAGGAAAGGCATGCAATCACAGGGAGAACACACAAACTTCTTACAGACAGTGGTAGAATTGAACCTGGGTCACTGGCACTGTAGTAGTGTTGCACTAACCGTGCCACCCTGACTCAAAGAGTCATAGAGTAGCATAGAACAGAACTAGGCTCTTCAGCTCAATTCATCCATGTCAGCCAAGATGTCCCTCTACCCAAATCCCATTTGCTTGTGTTTAACACATCTCCCTCTTAAACTTATCTATCCATTAACCTTTCAAGTGTATTTTAAATGTTGTCTTTGCAAAGTTGTTCCAATGTTTCTGTTTCAGTTTTACTTCTCTTTAATTATTTTGAAACATTGCTTATTATTTTAGGTCCTGAGAAAACTGTTTTGACAAAGTGGGTGCCGCAGTAGTCTAGTGGCTAGTGCAATGCTATTACACATGGGGCATTCCGGAGTTCAGAGTTCAATTCCAGCACTGTCTATGAGATGTTTTTATTTCCCCCACATGAGCCAAATGGGGTTCCGCCATGTGCTCCAGTTTCCTCCCACAGTCCCAAAGCATATCTGTTTGTGTGTTAATTAGACTTTGTAAATTGTCCTGTGATTAAGCTGATCTTTATTAGATAGGTTACTGGGTAATGCGGCTTGCTAATCTAGAAGGCTGTAAGATACAGGATCAGAATTATCTGCTCTTCCATTCAATCACTGCTGATCCTTTTCTTTCCCCGTCCCAGCCCCACTCGCTGACTTTCTCCCCATAACCTTTGATGCCTTGTCCAATCAAGAACTTATCAAGATCTGCCTTAAATATACCCAATGACCTGGCCTCCACAGCTGCATGTGGTAATAAATTCCACAAATTCAGCTCACTTTGGCTTAAGAAATGTTTCTGCATTTCTTTTTTAAATGGACGCCCCTCTATCCTGAGACTGTCCCCCCCCCCCGTCCTAGACTCCCCTGCCATGAGAAACATTGTACTCACTGTAGGCCTTTTAATATTCCCATTTTCTGTCTCAGCCCCTGTCTCCTGACTTTGCCCCACATCCCTTCATGTCCTGACTCATAAAGAATCTATCAACCTTTGCCTTAAATATACATAAAGACTTGGCCTCCACAGCCACCTGTGACAACAAATTCCACAGATTTACCACTCTCCAGCTAAATGAAGTCCTCATAATCTCTGTTCTAAATAGACGTCCCTCTATTCTTAGCTGTGTCCTTTGGTCTTAGACTAGACTCCCCCACCATAAGACACATCCTCTCCAAAACAGCACCTGTTCTTTGCTGTATCTCTAAACAAAGAAATAAAAATCCATAGAAGTTGAATTCTGTGCATCTAGCATATGGTTGATTGAGAACAGGAGGATAAAATTGCAAGATATGCAGGCTACAATCCAGTTTGTTCATTTGAGTTTCTGTCACACTGTTCAGTTGAAGTTGTTATTATAATCTTGAAAAAAAAAATCACTGGTCAAAATCCAATAGCTCTGAGGCAGTAGGGATGCTAATCAAGTAAAAATAGATTTTGAACTTTTGTGAAGTAGACAGAAGCAATGATTGCATTTATTATTCTCCATTTCAGCTTCTATCCATTTAACCAATACACTGGGGACAGCGTTGATCATCTGTGATCAGATTGTCCTTTTATTACAATCAATCATCCCCACATTTTACCATCCAAATTTCTTTTCTCAGAATAAATTATTTGGAAGCAGGCATAGATGGTAAGGATAGCATTGATTACCCATTTTCAGCAGCACTAAGCAGCCAAAAGAAATATGGAGCCTCTTCATAACTACAGTGAGAGAGCAATATGAATTTCTGCTTATTTAAAGATTCTGATGAAAGGTTATATCTTGAAATGCTAACTCATGTTTCTTTATACAGTATCAGAGTATCACTGACAAGGCCAGCAATTATCGTCCATTTCTAAAATAATCCCTCATGCTTGGCTATTTTTTGTGTTAAGAGCCAACCACATTGGTGGGTCACATGTGAGTCTGACCGGGAAAAGAGTTCAGAGTCTCTGAAGTGAAGCAGTGTTGAATTTCCGTGACAACCCAATGACACCAATGTGCATTGAGCTATAATGTTGCAGCAGTTTTCCACAAAGATTTTGGAAATTCACCAAGTGAAGGCCAGAATGGAGCTGGGGTGGTTTTCCACTCAGAAATTTGCACCTTGACAGAAACAGGCTAGTTGAAACATGTTGCTGCACACCAATCCTCATTCATCCTTAAGGGGTACTCCCCTGGGCATCCAGACAGCAGAAATGCAGAATGACTGCCATGGGGTACAGAGAGTTTCATAGGAAAGAAAGGAGGGGGAGGTCACCTAGATTAATTCAAAGGGAGCAACATACAAGGAGGGAGATCTTAGCAACCAAGAGGTCCTAGGACACCAGCCATGGCCCCAAATGAACCTGGCTCCACTGAGTATCCAATCATCGGTTTAATGCAGCAGTGCACAGCTAAATGTCACATCCTCACTAGGCATTGTCAGGGTGGATTGTTGACCATGTTGCATTGGGGTTTGATTTTTAGTTTTTCTTGAAATTTAACTTTCCTATCATTACTCATGTTTTTAATTACTCACTTATATATTGTACATGTAATTGTTCTGTGGATTTTCCAGCAGTTACAGTGCATTTACTTCCATTTTTACTAAAAGAAACTCCCGGTTTTCAGTAGCAGATGTCACACCATTTGAATCTGGCTATTTTATAGGTTAATTGTTGTCACTGGAATTTGTGTTATCTCTAGCCTGAGCCTGAGAAAACCACAACTGTTTTTCCTTTTGTCTTTTCTTTGTTCTCTCAGCTTCCTCCCGTTTATTCTTCATTCTTGTACTATTTAATAAAATGGCCATAAGCAACATATTTTCCACATATGACTGGGACTCCCAGACTATAAAAGGGTTGAATGGGAAAGAATTCATCAAATATGTCAGGAAAACTCCCTGAATCAGTATGTAGAGATCCCAACTAGAGAGTGCAACACCAGACCTCCTAGAAGAGAATGCGACGAGACAAGTGACTAAAGTTTGTGTAGGGGAACGCTTTGTATCTGGTGATCATAATGCCTCCAGTTTTAAGATAATTATGGAGAAGGATAGATCCATTCATTGAGTTGAGATTCTAAATTGGTGAAAGGCCAATTTTGATGATATTAGAAAGGATCTGGAAAGTGTGGATTGAGAAAGAGTGGTAAAGATATACTTAGTAAATGGGAGGTCTTCAAAAGGAAAATTTTGAGAGTATAGAGTTTATACATTCCTATCAGAATAAAAGGCAAAGATAACAGATTTAGGGAACCTTGGTTTTTGAGAGATATTCAGGCCTTGGTTAAGAAGAATAAGGAAGTGCATAGTAAATATAGGCAGGAAGGAGTAAATGGGGCATTAGAGGAATATAAGAAATGTAAGAAAACACTTAAAAATGAAATCAGGAGGGCTAAACGAAGGCATGATGTTGCTCTTGCAGATAAGGAGAAGCAGAATTCCAAGGGCTTCTACAGATATATTAAGACCAAAAGCATGGTAGTGAACAAAATTGGTCCTCTTAAGGACAAAGTGGTCATCTTTATAAGGGGCTGAAAGAGATGGGGGAGATCTTAAATGGATTTTTTCAAAATGTATTTTCTCAGGACTTGAACACGGAGTCTATAGAAGCAAAGCAACATAGCAGTAAGTTCATGCACCCTATACAGAGCACAGAGGAAGAGGTGTTTGCTACCTTGAGGCAAGTTACTGTGAAGAAATCCCCAAGGCCTGACATTGTGTTCCCTCTGACCCTGTGGGAGGCAAATAGAGAGACTGCAGTGGCCTTAGCTGAGATATTGTAAACTTCCTTGGCCACGACTGAGGTGCTAGAGGATTGGAGGATAGCTAAGGTTGTTCCATCATTTAAGGAAGGATTTAAGAATAAGCCTCAAAATTATAGACCAGTGAGCCAGATATTTGTAGTAGGTAAGTTATTGGAAGGTATTCTAAGAGACTGGATATATGAATATTTGGATAGACAGGGACTGATTAAGAATAGTCAGCATGGCATTATGCATAGAAGGTCAGGTCTAATCAATCTTTGAGTTTTTTTGAGGAACAACAGGAATGTAGATGGAAGCAAGGCAATAGATGTTCTCTACACAGATGTTAACAAGGCTTTTGACAAGGTTGTCCATGCAGGTTTGCTCAAGAACTTTCAGTTGCTTGGCATTCAAGGTGAGATAGTAAATTGGATCAGACATTGGCTTCATGGGAGAACCGAAAGGATCGTAGCCTCTCTGTTGTAGACCTAGACTATTGGCATTCCACTGGAATCGGTGCTTGTTGTTTGTCATCTATATCAATGACCTGGATGATAATGTAATAAACTGGATCAGCAAGCTTACGGATGATAGCAAAATAAGGGGGGTAGCAGACAGCAAGTAAGTTTATCGAAACTTGCAGAAGGATCTGAACCATGTGGGAAAATGGACTGAAAAATGGTAGATGGAATTTAATGCAGACAAATATGAGGTGTTGCACCAGAGTGGGGTAAACCAGGGTAGGTTGTTTATGGTAAGTGGTAGGATGTTGAGGAATGCAGAACACAGAGTGATCTGGAAATAAAGATCCATAATTTCTTGCAAGTGGTGTCATAGGTAGATAGGGTGATTAAGAAAGCTTTAGGCATATTGGCCTTCATAAATCAAAGCACTGAGTTGAGGAATTGGGATGTTATGTTTAAGTTGTAACATTGGTGAGGCTTAATTTGGAGTATTGTGTGTTGTTTTGTTCAGCTACCTCCAGGAAAGATGTCAATTAGATTGAAAGAATGTGGAGAAAATTTACAAGCATGTTGCCAGGACTTGATTTATAGGGAAATGTTAAATAGGTTAGGATTTTATTCCCTAGAGTGCAGCAAAATAAAGGAAAATTTGATAGATGTATATAAAATAATTAGGGATATAGATACAGTAAATATACAGTAAATATAGATACAAGCAGGCTTTTTACCCTGAGGTAACTAGATGTCATGGTTTAGGGGTGAAAGGTGAAATGTTTGAGGAATTCAAGGGTGAACTTCTTCACTCTGAGAATGATGAGAGTGTGGAATAAGCTGTCAGAAGAAGTGGTAGATATGGGTTTGATCTCAACATTTAAGGGAAATTTGAATAAGTACATGGATGGGGGGGTTATGTGTCTGGGTGTCTGGTGCAGGCCAATGGGACTGGGAAAAGTAGTAGTTCAACACAGACTAGATGTGCTGAAGGGTTCATTTCTATGTTCTATGATTCCATGACAAGTTTCATGCTTCATTCTTGATTTCTGAAAGACCTTTAATTACAAAAACAGCAGATCCAATGACCCCTATAAACAGTTGTAAGTTACTTCATTTCTTAGATCTGATACTCATTTGTGTTGTGATTAAGGCACACGTACTTGTAAAAAACAAATGTGAGATTATTATCGAGAGTCACAGAGTAATGCAGCATGAAAACAAGCCATTCATCGTAATTGGTTCATGCTGATCAAGATGTTCATCTTAGCTAGGTTCATTTTCCTGCATTTGGCCCATATCCCTCTCAACACTACCTGTTCTTTCTCTTTTCATCTCTTTTGCAATATATTATTATACCTGCCTCAACCACATCATACTGCATCTAGTTCAATTCACCCCACTCTCTGTGAGAAGATGTTCTTGAACAGTTGTTAATTGCACATTTGTCAGGGGATTGAGTCAAGAGCCACAAGGTAATGTTGCAGCTGTATATAAGTTGGTTCGACCATTCTTGGAATTTTGCAGTCAGTTCTAGTCGCCTCATTTATAGGGAGGATGTGGAAGCTTTAGTGAGAGTGCAGAGGAGATTTACCAGGATTGGAGAGCATGAATAAGCTAAGGTTTTTCTCTTTGGAGTGAAGGAGGATAAGAGGTGTCTTGATAGAAGTGTACAAAACAGTAAGAGGCATAGATTGAGTAGGCAGCCAGAGACATTTTTTCCCAGGGTGGAAATCACTAATATTATGTGGCATAATTTGAAGCTGATTGGAACAAAGTTTTCGAGTGAGGTCAGAGTTAAGTTTTTTTCACATAGTGGGTGGTGAGTGGTGAGTGCATAGTACTCCCTGCTTGGGTGGTGGCAGAGGAAGATACATTAGGGACATTTAAGAGCCTCTCAGAATGGCATATGGGTGATAGAAGAATGGAGGACTATGTAGGAAGGGAAGGTTGCATTGATCTTAGTATAGGTTAAAAGGTCAGTACAGTGCTGTGCACTAAAGGACCTGTATTGTGCTATAATGTATTATGTATGGATGTTGAAAGGTGGTTAAGCAATCTGCAGTAAACTGTGTTATCAGAATGTATCTTTCAATAGCAGGGTATGTAACCGATCAACAGAATGTGCTTATGGTTGCACTGAGACTAACCCACGACTGTGGAGATCAAAGCTTCAAGCTTCAGGTTATGTCAATACAGCTGGAAATAGGCGTTGCACTAATGGGAACATTATTTGATGTAGAGCTGACACAGGGAAAAGGTCAGGCAGTCCAGCATGCATCTGGACTGGAAATAGATGGCTCATTTTCACAGCAAGTCCATCTACAAACGATTGTTAATGAAAGCGATTTGCTTCAAGTAAAATCAAAACTGGATCTTGCTGATATGTTTCAAAGCTAGGTGATCCAATTTTGAGGATAAAGTACTTTAATTACAAATCCATTAATGATCTAATTTTCCAGTCTTTGCTGCTGTGTATGTGTATACAATATTTCACAATAACATATAAATGATATATCAATTTATCTCTAATGTTTTGTGTGCATATGTTATTACATTTACTGTATAATAAATAATATATATTAGAAAATATTTCAGTTTACTCAAATTGACCATTGCAGGATTTGTAAACTTGTGTTGCAGATTGATTTTGCTTCATTTCCTGGGTAAAATGGAACTGAGAATGATCTCTAAGGACTTATAAATACTGGTCTAATTGAAGCCCCATTTATTCTTAAAGAATAAAACCACTTTATCTGGTGTTCCATTACACCTCAAGCAGACTGAACTGTTTCTCATTCTTTCACTTCTCTGCATAGGAAGTATTTCACTTCACACATTATTAGATTTCCATTATGAGGACCCTAATGTCAAGGCAGAGCAAGTTTTTTTTGCTGGCCCATTTCATTGTAATGTGTCACATCTTCAGTCAGGTTTCTATGTAATGGACTGAAGCATGGTATTAACTCCTCTGAAAATATCTAGATCCTTCAGAAGCCTGTACTAATGTAAGCCCTTGAGTTCATTTCATATTACAGAGATGGAATCGTCAATGTGAAAATGGAACGTTGTCAGCTCACAATCCTTCTCTTACTAAAAACAGTCCTTCACATTATTCATTCACTGAAGAAATTTATTTCCACATATCACTGTATGCTTTGTTTACTACGTGGTGTGATATTTTTTACTTCATGTAACAAAGAAAATAATTTATCAGTCATTTGAAGCATAGTGGTGTTATTCATGACACATTAAACAGAGGAGCATGAGTTGTGCTTTATATGTAGGGAACACTGTCTAGCCATGGAACAGAAGCATACCTTTCAGTGAAAACTGTAGTACTTGTCATTCACATTCAAAAAATTGTTTTCTGAGACCAGTCTGGAATTTCATACCTATTTCATTTATGGCCCTTAAGAAGGAACATTCTTTTTTATTTTCCTTTTATCATTCCTGGAACAGTAAAACCAGTATTCATTGTTCATTCTCAATTGCCCTTGAGAAGGTGGGTGGTGATAAAGTGTCCTCTTCAACTCTCGAGTGATGGAACTCCCACACTGCTGTAAAAGGAATTCCAAGATTTTGACCTGATGACAATGATATATTTTCAAGTCAGGTTGACTTGAGGCTGAAAAGGGAAGCTCCAGCCTTTTGGGTGCCCCTCCTGTCAGTGTTTTTCCAGTTCATAAACTTGGAGAAGTGGTGCTGAAGGGGGTCTCAATAAATTATTGCAGAGCATTTTGTAAATGGCACAGTCACAACTGTAGGTTGAGAGAGAGAAAATTCTTCAGCTGGCGGATGAGATGTTAATCAAATTTGTCCTGAAGAATGTCAACAGCAACACACACCAAATGCTGGAGGAACTCAGCAGCTCAGGCAGCACCTATGGAACAGAATAAAGAGTCAATGTTTCATCAGGACTGGAATGAAAGGGGGAGGAGACCAGCATAAGAAAGTGGGGGTCAGGGAAGGAGTGCAGGCTGGCAGGTGACAGGTGAAGCCAGGAGAGGGGGGTGGTGTGTGGTTGGAGGGAGGACGTATTGAGAAACTGAGAGGTGATAGGTGGAAAAAGCAAAGGGTTGAAGAAGACAGAATCTGATAGGAAAGTAGAGTGGACCATGGGAGAAAGGAAGTAAGGAGGGGCACCAGAGGGAGGTGGTTGGCAGGTGAGGAGGAGAAGTGGTAAAAGGGGAGTTAGAATAGAATAGAATAGAATAGAATAGAATAGAATAGAATAGAATAGACTAGAAATGCTGTTTGACCTGCTAAATTCATCAAGTATTTTGTATCTGCCTTTCTGGATTGGCAGCATCTGCAGTATCTTTTGTGTTTCTGAATGATGTCAAGCTCTTTAAGATTGGTGGAGTTCAACCCAACCAGGCATGAAAAGAATGTTCTGCTATATCCCAAACATGAATGCTTTATATAATGTGGAATGGCTTTGTAGAATCAAGATGAGTTGCTCAAAATGGGATAACCATACAGATTTATTCTTCATGGTTCGTTTAAAATCTTTGATACAACCAAGGATTTGCTGGAGGATTACTAAGTCAGCCACATTACACCATGTGTGTTTCAATATTCAACTTTATTTATTCAAAGTGTATTTATTATGAAGGTATGTCTCAAGAATACAACTCTGAGATTCAACCTCCCACAGGCAGACATAGAGCAAAGAAACACCATGGAACCCATTCAAGCAAACATCAAATCAGGAGTCCAGTAGCATTCAGTTCAGTTCAATTCAGCACCGTGTCACTATCCCACTGCTGGTCACAGGGCCACTCTTTGCTGAAATGCCCCAGTCTGCATCAATCACCTCGAGTAAAACGTTCAAAAACAGCAAAATAAAGAGAAACCAGAATCCAGGAGCACATGGAGCATGAACCCTAAAGTCCCCAAAAACAAGTCCACAGCCTTGCTGACCAAACCTTACCATATGGATCCCAACTCCTACACTTTCCACTGACAGCAGCAGGCAAGAAGGAGTTCAAATGCTAGCAGATTGCTTTGAATGCCTTTTTGTCCTCCACTCTTTGTTGACTTCAATCTTACTCGATGCCTCAATCGGAGAGAAGCAAAGGAGTCAAAGTGGGCTTGCATTCTCAATGCCTCAATCGGAGAGAAGCAATGGAGTCAACCATGTGCTCATGCACTGTTTCCAAGCTTCCAGGCCACCAGGCTGCACACTCAACTCCAAAATCTAAGGATGTGATGTTGAGGCTTTATAAGGCACTAGTGAGGTCTCATCTTGAGTATTGTGAATAGTTTTGGGCCCCTCATCTTAGAAAAGATGTGCTAGCATTGGAGAGGGTCCAGAAGAGGTTCACAAGGATGATTCCAGGAATGAAAGGGTTATCATGCAAGGAATGTTTGATGGCTCTGGGTCTGTACTCGCTGGAATTCAGAAGGATGAGGGGGGATCTCATTGAAACCTTTCGAATGTTGAAAGGCCTAGACAGAGTAGATGTGGAAAGGATGTTTCCCATGGTGGGGGGGGGTGGTCTAAGACAAAAGGGTACAGCCTCAGGATAGAGGGGCACCCTTTCAAAACAGAGATGCGGGGAAATTCCTTTAGCCGAAGGGTGGTAAATTTGTGGAATTTGTTGCCACATGCAGCTGTGGAGGCCAGGTCGTTGGGTTTATTTAAGGCAGAGAATGACAGATTCTTGATTGGACATGGCATCAAAGGTTATAGGGAAAAGACCAGGAACTGGGGTTGAGGAGGAGATTAAAAAAAAGGATCAGCCATGATTGGATGGTGGAGCAGACTTGTTGGGCCAGATGGACTAGTTCTGCTCCTGTGTCTTATGGTCTTAAGGTCAAACCACACCAAACTCCCTCAGAGGCAGCAAGTTCCAGATTGCTCAATCGGCTGCAAAGCACACCATCACAGACTCCAATCACATGCAACTTCGTAATAGAATCATATTTGACAGAATCAGAATCAGGTTGATTATCACCGGCATGTGCAATGAAATTTGGTAACTCTGCAGCAGCAGTTCAGTGCAATACTTGATAATAGAGAGAAAAAAACTATGAAGTGCAGTCAGTACAGGTCCACAATCCCTTATCCGAAATTCAGAAATCCAAAAAGCTCTGAAAACCAAAGTTTTTATCGTCAACAGCTGACATCCTCAGGTGTGACGTGGCAGCACTAGCAGAGACCGCCAGACGTCAGTTGTGGCTCAGCGCTCATACTGGTTACACGTGCATTTACTGTTCGCTGATATTTTGAGTTCACTGTTAACTTTGTGTTTAATTTCACTGTGAAAATGTCAAAAAGAGTTGCAGATACTTCTATGGGTAACAATGAGAAAAAGAGAAGGAAGCATCTATTGTTATCAATAATGCAGAAAGCGGAGTTATTGCAGAAGCTTGATTGTGGTGTGTCCATGCGGCGTCTTACTGAAGAAAATGGTGTCCGAACTACCACTGTTTATGATTTAAAGAAACAGAAAGACAAGTTACCAAAGTTTTATAGTGACAGTGACGTTCTACATTTATTCCAATAAGTCATTTACCATGTGTTTGATCCAGTTCGGTTGAAGCTGTATATTTTTATGTTTTATTGAATATTTTTGTTGGAAATAAAATATTTTTTCTCATTATTCCCTAAGCAATACAGCATTTCAACCATTTACATAGCACTTGCATTGTATTAGGTATTATAAGTAATCTAGAGATGATTTAAAGTATACGGGAGGATGTGCGAGGGTCTGGAGCTCCGCTAGGTCCTAAAGTCCACCTGCCCTAAGACAGGTTAAATAAGGGACTTGAGCATACGTGTTTTTTGGTATCTGGGGGGGGGGGGGGGGGGAGGTGGTCACAAAACCAATAATGAGGGATTCTGAAATCCAAAAGCTTCTGAATTCTGAAATGCAACTGGCCCCAAGGATTTTGGATGAGGGATTGTGGACCTGTATGTGTATATTAAATAATTAAATTAAATAAGCAGTGCAAAAAAAATAGTAGTGAGGTAGTGTTCATGGGTTCACCGCCGCTTCAGAAATCAGATGGCAAAGGAGAAGAACCTGTTGCTGGATCACTGAGTGTGTGCCTTTGGGCTTCTGTATCTCCTTATTGGTGGTAGAAATGCGAACAAGGCATGTCCTGTGTGGTGGTGGTCCTTAATAATGGACACTGCCTTTTTGAAGCATGGTTCTTTGAAGATGTTGTGGATACTACAGAGGCTAGTGCCCATGATTGAGCTAAGTTTACAGCTCCCTACAGCTTACTTTGATCCTGTGCAGTACCGGCCTCACCCTCACACCAGATGGTGATGTAGCCAATTAGAATGCTCTCCACAGTACATCTGTAGAAATTTGCAAATGTTTTTAGTGACATACCAAAACGCAGATCAGAAGAAATAAAAGAAACAGTTTAATGAACTATCTGCAGGACCTGGCCATTGTTCGCATTGTTCACTGGTGCCATTTTTGCTCTCAGAACGTACATCAAAACATACAGTGAAATTCACCAACAACCAACATCCCAAGGGTGTACTGGGGCAGCACACAAGTGCCACCCCACATTATGGCACCAACATAGCATGCTCACAATGTTCATCAGAATTACGTTTAACACAACAAGCAACAAAACAACAGCAAAAACAAACCCATTCCTCCATCCCACCCATATACATTATCTGCCCTCTAAGCTTACACAGGACAGGCTTCCAGCATCCACTGTCCAGTGGGCTTGGGCCTGCAGACAACGGGCTTCATCCTCCCCAGTGGACTCACAGAGATTTGCAGACTCTGCCTCGGCCAACGGGCCTCAACGCGTATGATAGCACAGCAGTTTGCAGTTCCAAGGATTCAGGCTTGAGTCTCTCCAGAATATTATAATTTTCTGCCATGCACTCTAATTTCCTGATATGACCCAAAGATATGTTGATAGGTGTAGTGTCCTCTGTAAGTCACCTCCAGTGCAGATAAGCAGCAAAAGAAACAAAGGGGAATTGATTCCCCTTGATGTCCAACACCAAAACTGGTTGTGTAGTGAACAGCAAGGAAGGCTATCAAAGCTTGCAGCAGGATCGGGACCAGTTGGAAAAATGGCAGATGACTTTAATGCAGGGAAGTGTGAGGTGTTGCACTTTGGGAGAACAAACCAGATTCGGACTTGCACAGTTAATAGTAGAGCACTGAGGTGTGCTGTATAATAGAGGGGTCTTGGGATTACAGATACATAATTCCTTAAAATGGCTTCACATGTGGATAGGTATTAAAAGGAAGCAGTTTCACGGGCTCAGTAAGTGAGACTGATTACAATTAAGCACATTAACCTCTTATTTACAAACAATAAAACATTCAACCAAATAGCTAAGTCACCCTAAGTTACAAAAAAACTATGACGTTAAACTTTCAGTAACACTTCAAACTGAACAGGTATTTCATTAAGTCTGCCCAAGTTACACAACTACAAAACTGAACATTCAACAGATACTTAGCTTAGATTCCACCCCGTGCCCAAGGCTCCGTTGAGGTTCCACCCCGTGCCCAAGGTTCCGTGGAGTTTCCACCCCGTGCCCAAGGATCCGATATCTGCTGCATACTTTCCAAATAGCTCCTTAACACTGGTCGTGGCTTCAGTGTAAAGAGAAGCCTCTGGAGACAAAGGAAAGCCAGCCAGTCTCTCGCACAAGCTACACTCGTACCCCTAGAACTGAACACCAGTGCCATGGCACACAAGACAACCAACAGGAAAGAGCTGCTGTATGCCTCGATCAACCGACATGGCAGAAGTGGCTTTTGACTGGCAAGAAAACTAACCCTTCATGTAACAATAGGATTGTAAAGAGAGCATTTGGCACATTGAGTATAAGATTCAGGATATTGAAGTTATATCAGATATTGGTGAGGCCAACATTTAAATTTTGTGTGCAATCAGGCCACCTACCTACAAGAAAGATAGCAATAAGATTGAAAGAGTACAGAGAACATTTACGAGGATGTTCTGGGATTTAAGAACCTGAGTTATAGGAAAAAGGTTGAAAGCGTTAGCACTTTATTCCTGCTGCATAGGGGAATGAGGGGAGATTTGATAGAGGTATAGAAAACTATGAGCAGTTTTGATAAGATAAATGCAAACAAGTATTTTCCATTGAAGTTGGGTAAGAATAGAACTAGAGGTCGTGGGTTAAGGGTAAGTTGATTAAGGGGAACATGAGTGGAACATCCTCACTCAGATGGTGGTGAGAGTGTGGAACAAGCTATCAACAGAAGTAGTGGATGGAGGTTCAATTTCAACATTTTAGAGAATTTTGGATAAGTACATGGATGGAAGGGGTAAAGAGGGCTATGGTTGAGGTGGAGGCCAATGGAGCCAGATAGGCCAAAGGGCCTGTTACTGTGTTGTAGTTCTGTATGACTATGATGATCAGGTGGGAGAGAGTAAATCACAGGGCTATAAGAAAATAAGGAGAAGGGGAATAGTACTGATGGAATACCCAGCTGGCGAAATGGCCTCCTTTTGTGTTGGTGAGTGTAAAGCTGGTCTGGAACAACACAGGTCAGATCAGGTGGTGAGGACGGCAGATTGCCTGCCGTGATACACATTAGCAAATCAGATGCTGTTTTATCTGGTAACATAATTTCGCAGTCACGTTACTGAGACAAATCTTTTATTTCAGGTTCACTTAACTAGTTGAATGTGAAATTCTTATTTGTGGCAGATCTTTAACTTACATTGTGGTTTAATAGACCATCTCTTAGGGTATTAATCCAATAAGATCAGCATTATGTCTCTGCCATAGACTCCTGTGATTCTGTAGTCACTAGAGGACAATAAATTTTCTTCTCTAAAGAGCATAAGAATTTACAACAACCCAGTGGTTTCATTGTTTTCATCACTGATATTATTTCATTATTGCAAATTTATTTAATCAAGTTAATTTAAATTCCCCATATCTCTTGGTGGGAATTTGAATTCCTTTCTCTGGATCATTAGCCTAGTTCTCTGTGATCTTTTTGTGAGGAACATTACCATTATTTGTCATGCTCCTTAAGTAAATTCTGAGCTCAAATTTCCAAATGGTACAATCACAAGAGACGAAAATGCAATGATGGGAGGCGCAACAGCTCAGCGGTTAGATCGGGGTTCGATACTTGGTGCTGTCTGTAGGGAATTTGTACGTTCTCCTTGTGACTGTGTGATTTTCCTCCAAATGCTATTGAAGTAGAAATGAACACCAACAGATTCCGCCACAACTCTGGAAACCTCCACTAAACTAAAACAATCATTCCACTTTTTACATCAGACATGAAGCTGATGGATAGCTTGGCGGATATACACTCAGTGGCCACTGTATTAGATACAGGAGTGTACCTAATAATATGGTCACAGGAGTAGATCCCAGTGTGATCTTATGCTGCTACAGCTGTTCCGTTTCAATGTTCGATGTGTGTTCAGAGATGATCTTCTGTGAACCACCATTGAGTTACTGTTGCCTTCTAGTCAGCTTGAACCAGTCTGGCCATTCCCCTCTCACTGCTGTCACTAACAAGGCATTTTCACCTACGGAGCTACCAATTGCTATTTTTTTTTCACACCATTCTCTGTGATCTCTGGAGACTGCTATGTGTTAAAATCCTTGTTGGGTGGGGGGGGTTCGTGAAGTTTAGGGACGTACAGTAACGTAGTGGTTGGCATAACACTTTACAGTACCAGCAACTTGGATTCAATTCCCATTGCTGCTTGTAAGGAGCTTATATGTTCTCCCGGGTTTCCTACCACGGTACAATGAAGTACCAGTTAGCAGGTCATGGTAAATAGTCTTGCAACTAGGCTAGGGTAAAATCGGGGTTGCTGGGTGATATGGCCTGAAGGGCTGGAAGAACCTATTCTGTGCTGTAGCTCAATAAATAAATAAAAAAGTTAGCAGTTTCTGAGATAGTCAAACCACATATCTCACACCAACAATCACTGCATGGACAAAGTTACTTAGATCACATTTCTTCTCCAGTGTAATGTTTGATCTGATCAACAACTGAACCTCTTGACCATGTTTTGCATGTATTTATTTATTGAGTTGCAGCTGTGTGATTGGCTGGTTAGATGTTTGTATTAATGAGCAGGTGTTCAGGTGTACCTAATAAAGTGGCCATTGAGTGTAAAGGAACCTATAGCACTTTAGAAAGGGGTTTCCCTGCCCAATATTAATACTTCTATCAATTTCACATGAGACAAAGGAGATTACTCGATCATTACCACATTGCAGTCTATGGGACCTTGCAGAGCACAGCACAGCTGAATTTTTCTATGTTGCAACAGTGACTGCACTTCAGAAGTCTACTCTGGCTGTGAAACACTTTGAGAATACCTGAAATATGCATGAAGAATGTAATCCTTTCTTCTGTGAATGTTTTTTCATTCTTTACTGCTATAGGCATTCAGGATGCCTATGGGGAAATCCATATAATTTTCAAACCCACTTTTCTCACACTGAGTATTTCACATCTGTATTGGCTGCTCTACCTGGAGAATTCACCTGTTTCCTTGTGGAGAGCCAGCAGTGGGTTGAAAGGGAAAACTGTAATCTTACTGCGCTCTGTGTCCCCAGTGAGAGGCTAAAACGGAAGATCTATCTATCTTCCCAAGTGAACGTAAAAAAAATCCCACAGCGCTATTGCAATGAAGAGCAGGGAAGTTGTCCCTGATGATCTAATAAGTATTTATACCTCAGCCAATGTGACGAAGCAAAATCGTATCAAGGCTCCTGTTATAGACCCCCGGGCTGCACTCAAGTGTTCAAACCCCAACTCGACAGCAAGGGAATAAAATAAATATTGATATAAGCATTCTGGACTTCTGTTTGAAGGAAATAAGGTTATTATCAAATGTAGAAATACACGCATGTATAAAAATCTTACTTGCAAAAGCATCAAGGCCACATGCATAAGAGGTACAACATTCAATAATTTAAGGCAGATGGGTATTGGCATATCAGAAAACCCATCCTGGGCCCAGCACATACAGTAGATACCATCAAAAGGAAGGTGTGCAAGCAAATTTCTTGTTGATGTTATCTATCTTATACACTGTGCCTATGTCACTGCTGCAAGTTGCCCCTGCACATCTGACAATAAACTTGGCTTTCATGCTGAAGAACATAAATTAAGCATAAATTATGAAAAATTATTCAAGAAACAACGTAATTAGAATACAAAAAATGGTTCTTGAATCAACCAATTGGAGATGCAAAGTAGTTATAGATTTGCTTTATAAGCTAATGATGAGGATTATGTAGGTTGGTTCAAGAACCAAATGGTTGAAGGGAAGTAGCTGTTCCCTTCAAGATATTAAGTATACAAGGTAAATTCAAGGTATTCAAGATATTAAGAGGAATAGATAGAGTGGACAGCCAGCGCTTCTTCCCCAGGGTACCACTGCTCAGTACAAGAGGACATGGCTTTAAGGTAAGGGGTGTGAAGTTCAAGGGGGATATTAGAAGAAGGATTTTCACTCAGAGAGTGGTTGGTGGGTGGAATACACTGCCTGAGTCAGTGGTGGAGGCAGATACACTAATGAAATTTAAGAGACAACTGGACAGGTATATAGAGGAATTTAAGGTGGGGGGATATATGGGAGGCAGGGTTTAAGGGTTGGCACAACATTGTGGGCTGAAGGGCCTGTACTGTGCTTTACTATTCTATCTTCTATGCTCTACGAAGCTGGTTCAATAAACTTGTGATAGCCATCAGACTACTGCATTGTTGCAAAAAGACATTTGCTCAATCAAAATCCTTAGAGTCACTTAATGGGTGGAAATATGTGTCCACCAAGGAGCTGTAAGGTTTTCATTCCCTTCGCTAGCCTGCAGGTCACCCTTGAACAAAGTGTATTAGTTGATTAGCTCCCACCCCCTCCATTCAGGGTTATGTGAAGCCAGAGGAGCAAGTGCTGGATGGTTGCACGAAGGGCAGCCACATATCACAAGTTCAGGTTATGCGACCACTGAGGACAGATAGAGAATCTCTGAAGAGTATTGATAATGGCTGGGGTCACCAATCTCATAAACATACTGCCCAGAAGAAGGCAATGGTGAGCTACTTCTGTAGAAAAAAAATTGCCAAGAAGAATTATGGTCATAAGATTGTGACACCCACATCATACGGCACACATGATGATCATCATCATCACTTAGACACACAACAGGAAATAAGCCGATTGGCCCAGTAAATCTGTGCTGCTCATCAACTACTCATTTACACTCACCTTAGACTATAAGATCGTAAGGCATAGTAGCAGAATTAGGCCACTTAGCCCAGCAAATCTCCTCCGCCATTCAATCATGGCTGATCCTTTATTTTTTCCTCTCCTCAGCCCCACTCCCCAACCTTCTCCCTGTAACCTTTGATGCCATGTCCAATCAAAAACCTATCAATCTCTGCCTTAAATACACCCAACGATTTGGCCTCCACAGTTGCATGGCATGTGGCATCAAATTTCACAATTTTACCATCCTTTGGCTAAAAGAAATTTCTCCACATCTCTGTTTTAAATGGACACCTCTTTATCCTGAGGCTGTGCCCTCTTGTTCCAGACTCCCATCCATGGGAAACATCCTTTCCACATCTACTCCATCTAGACCTTTCAACTTTCAAAAGGCTTCAATCAGATCCCTCCTCATTGTTCTAAATTCCAGCGAGTACAGGCCCAGTGTAATCAAATGTTCCTCATATGATACCCCTTTCACTCCCGTAATCAACCTTGTGAACCTCTTCTGAACCCTCTCCAATGCTAGCAGATTTTTTTAAGATGAGGAGCC
The DNA here is from genome assembly GCF_048418815.1 of Hemitrygon akajei. NCBI lineage: Eukaryota > Metazoa > Chordata > Chondrichthyes > Myliobatiformes > Dasyatidae > Hemitrygon > Hemitrygon akajei. The sequence goes on along the minus strand of NC_133138.1, from coordinate 32,930,746 downwards.
CAAAACTGAAGACATTGCATTTGCCTTCCACACCACCGATTCAATGCCTCTCATCATCTTATACACCTCTATCAGGTCACCTCTCATCCTCTGTCAATCTAAAGAGAAAAGGCCGAGTTCACTCAACCTATTCTCATACGGCATGCTCTCCAATCCAGGCAACATCCGTGTAAACCTCCTCTGCACCCTTTCTATGGCTTCCACATCCTTCCTGTAGTGAGGCAACCAGAACTGAGCACAGTACTCAAAGTGGGGTCTGACCAGGGTCCTATATGGCTGCAACATTACCTCTCAGCTCCTAAATTCAAATCCACGATTGATGAAGGCCAATACACCATACACGTTCTTGACCTCAGAGTCAACCTACACAGCTATTTTGAGCGTCATATGGACTCAGATCCCAAGATCCCTCTGATCCTCCACACTGCCAGGAGTCTTCCATCAATATTATATTCTGCTATCATATTTGACCTACCAAAATGAGCCACTTCACACTTCTCTGGGTTGAACTCCATCTACCACTTCTCAGCCCAGTTTTGAATCCTATCAAAGTCCCACTGTAACCTCTGACAGCCCTCCACACTATCCACAACACCTCCAACCTTTGTGTCATCAGCAAACTTACTAACCCATCATTCCACTTTCTCATCCAGGTCATTTATAAAAATCACGAAAAGTAAGGGTCCCAGAACAGATCCCTGAGACACTCCACTGGTGATCGACCACCATGCAGAATATGACCCGTCAACAAACACTCTTTGTCTTCTATGGGCAAGCCAGTTCTGGATCCACAAAGTAATGTCTCTTTGGATCCCATGCCTCCTTACTTACTCAATAAGTCTTGCATGGGGTACCTTATCAAATGCCTTGCTGAAATCCATATACACTACATCTACCGCTCTTCCTTCATCAATGTGTTTAGTCACATCCTCAAAAAATTCAATCAGGCTCATAAGGTACGACCTGCCTTTGACAAATCCATGCTGACTATTCCTAATCATATTATACCTCTCCAAATGTTCATAAATCCTGCCTCTCAGGATCTTCTCCATCAGCTTACCAACCACTGAGGTAAGACTCTTTGGTCTATAATTTCCTGGGCTATCTCTATTACCTTTCTTGAATACCCTCCACAACCCTCCAATCCTCTGGAACCTCTCTTGTCGCCATTGATGATGCAAAGATCATTACTAGAGGCTTAGCAATCTCCTCCTCGCCTTCCATAGTAGCCTGGGGTACTTGTCATCCAGTCCCGGTGACCTATCCAAAAGCTCCAGCACATCCTCTTTCTTAATATCTACATGCTCAAGCTTTTCAGTCTGCTGCAAGTCATCACTACAATCACCAAGATCCTTTTCCATAGTGAATACTGAAATGAAGCATTCATTAAGTACCTCTGCTATTTCCTCCGGTTCCATACATACTTTCCCACTGTTACACTTGATAGGTCCTATTCTTTCACATCTTATCCTCTTCCTCTTCACATACTTGTAGAACGCCTTGGGGTTTCTTTACTCCTGCTCGCCAAGACCTTCTCATGGCCCCTTCTGGTTCTCCTAATTTCCTTCTAAAACTCCTTCCTATTAGCTTTATAATCTTCTAGATCTCTAACATTACCTAACTCTCTAAACCTTTTGTAAGATTTTATTTTCTTCTTGACAGATTTATTACAGCCTTTGTACACCATGGTTCCTGTACCCTACCATAACTTCCCTGTCTCATTGGAACGTACCTATGCAGAACTCCACACAAATATCCCCTGAACGTTTGCCACATTTCTTCTGTACTTTTTCCCTGAGAACATCTGTTTCCAACTTAAGCTTCCAATTTCTGCCTGATAGCCTCATAATTCCCCTTACTCCAGTTAAATGCTTTTCTAACTTGTCTGTTCCTATCTCTCTCCAATGCTATTCTGAAGGAGATAGAATTATGATCACTATCTCCAAAATGCTCTCCCACTGAGAGATCTGATACCTGACCAGGTTCATTTCCGAATACCAAATCAAGTACAGTCTCTTGTAGGCTTATCTACAAAGTGTACATATTGTGTCAAGAAACCTTCCCGAACACACCTAACAAACTCCACCCCATCTAAATTCCTTGCTCTAGGGTGATGCCAATCAATATTTGGGAAATTAAAATCTCTCATCATGACAACTCTGTTATTATTACGACTTTCCAGGATCTGTTTCCCTATCTGCTCCTCAATATCCCTGTTACTATTGGGCAGCCTATAAAAAACACCTAGTAAAGTTACTGACCTCTTCTTGTTCCTAACCTCCACCACAGAGACTCCATAGACAATCCCTCTATGGTATCCACCTTTTCTGCAGCCGTGACACTATCTCTGATCAACAGTGCCACGTCCCCACCTCTTTTGTCTCCCTCCCTGTCCTTTCTGAAACATCTAAAACCCGGCACTTGAAGTAACCATTCCTGTCCCTGAGCCATCCAGGTCTCTGTAATGGCCACCACATTATATCTCCAAGTACTGATCCACACTCTAAGTTCATCCGCTTTGTTCACAACACTACTTGCGTTAAAATAGACACATCTCAAACCTTCGCTCTGAGCGCGTCCCTTCTCTGTCACCTGCCTATCCTCCCTCTCTACAAGCACTGTCTACAAGCTTTCTCTATTTGCAAGCCAACCTCCTCTTCCCTGGTCTCTTCAGTTTGGTTCCCACCCCCCAACAATTCTAATTTAAACTCTCCCCAGTAGACTGAGCAAACCTCCCCGCCAGGATATTGGTCCCCCTGGCATTCAAGTGCAACCTGTCCTTTATTTACAGGTCATCCAAAAGAGGTGCTAATGATCCAGAAATCTGAATCCCTGCCCCCTGCTCGAATCCCTCAGCCATGCATTTATCCTCTACCTCATTCTATTCCTATTCTCACTGTCGCGTGGCACAGGCAGTAATCCCGAGATGACTACCTTTGCTGTCCTGCTTCTCAACTTCGTTCCTAACTCCCTGTAGTCTTTTTTTAGGAACTCTTCCCTTTTCCTACCTATGTCATTGGTATCAATATGTACCACGACGAGGTACATATTAGAGGCCTGTATATACGTAACTGCTATCAGGATCCTTTTACACTTGTATTTTCTTAACTCCACCCACAAGGATTCAACATCTTCCGATCCTATGTCACATTTTCCTAATGATTCGACACTATTCTTGACCGGCAGTGCCACACCATTCTTTCTTGTGCAGGGGAGTGATTTGATATTTCTGCCCGAACAACTTTCATGTTTTTTCTTTTTTTCGTGGCTATCTGGAGAACACAAATTTCAGAGTGGATACATGCTTTGATGATAAATGAATAGTTGACCTTTGGCCTTTGACTTTAAGCTATAAATTTATTTTTTTATGTAATTCTTTGTTATATAATTGTTGAACGTTGTTTTTTTTTGTTGCATGTCACTGTAACATACCACATCAAATTACATATAAATATACACTCGGTGGCTACTTCGTTATGTACACCAGTACATCTGCTTATTAATGCCAATCACATGGCAAAAACTCTATGCATAAAAGCATGCAGACCTGGTCATGGGGTACAGTTTATGTTCAGACTAAACATCAGAATATGATCTAAGAGACTTCAATCATGGAATGATTGTTGGTGCCAGTTGGGGATTTGAGTACCTCAGAAACTACTGATATCCTGGGATTTTCACACATAACTGTCTTTAGAATTTACAGAGAATAGTCTGAAAAATGAAAATAAAAACATACTGTGAGTGGCAGTTCTGTAGGCAAAATTGCCTTGTTTATGAGAGAGGTCAGAGGCATATGGCCGGAATGACTCAAGCTGACGGGAAGGAGGCAGTAACTCAGATGACTACACATTACAACAGTGATGAGTAAAAGAGCATCTTTGAATGCACAACATGGAGAACATCGAAGTAGATGGGCTACAGCAGCAGTAGACCATGAATGTACACTCTGTGGTCACTTTCTTCAGTAAAGGATGCCTAATAAAATGGCCACTGAGTGAACAGGGTGAATAAAGTTGCCCTTAATCCTTGAAAGTCAATGACCTGGTCATTTTCACATTCCAGTTTGTGTACGAACTGGTTGCTGGTTTGCAACTGTGTGTTGAACATCGCCATATAAATGCAAGGCTTAACTTTTTCTCTTGCTTTCAACTTTCCCTCACCCCATGGTTTTCTGCAGCAGGGCCGGATACCATTCACTGCTTATCCAGCTGACTCCTGGCGATAAGCTGCACAGCATGCAAGGAAATGCTTAAGTTCCCACCAGCTGTCGTGGTGCCTGCATTATAATGCAGCCATCGGTTGCCTCTTTATTTCACTTTCTTGGGACATATGTTACATTGTGAGTAAATTCATCAAATGCACCATTTTAATTCCAGAGGTGTGTTCTACATGAGTGTACCAGGGGCCTAAGGATTTGGAGTGAAGTGTTTTATATTTCACCTGTTCTAAGATACTCTCCACAAGGGAGGAAAATGAATAGACCCCTCCCATGGACAAGATGACTAGCAGATGAGTCAGCAGGGGCTTGCTTATGCCAACTTTATATTAAACCCTTCCCTTGGCTGCAACCTGCAGTTTCAGTTCCATCTCCATTTCCTCCCTCCTCACCGCAAGGGTATTTTCTACCATTTTCTCCAACTGTGTCGACATCTGCTGTACGTTCCTGGACATCCCTCCCTAATATCTGTGTGCTTGGTCTTGATACCCTTCAAACATCTTCCCTGCTAAAGGAAGACTCCTTGAGCTTCCTCAGCTGAAGGCACCTGTCACCTGATCTTCCGGACAGCTCATGCCTGATTGCCCCTGTCCACCTCATCTTAGTGTTGTGCTCCCATGTGAGCTGCCAAGAAAGGACATCAGACTTTATGTCTCCTCACTGTTGTCTTGGAACGTGGCAAAGGCCAATGGTGAATGTAATGACGTGCTGGTGAGAAGAGAGGTGGCTGACTGCTGTCTCTCCCTTCGCCACTTTATGGAGCTACACATCTGGAAGAAGATAAAGATTATATTGAACATAAAGATTAGTTGTACAGGCTATTGAGTGTTGACCTTTACTTCAATCAAACTGAATTTGGTTAGATAAATTATTGTAGAAAATTAATTCAAAACTCACACCCAATTGTACCTTTTCAAATTTCAGTGATTCTATTTATGTTCCCTTTGTTGTTTTGTTCACAGCTGTGCAAACCAGCCATTGACTTGTGCAGGAAAACTGCCTGAAAACTGTGTGGCTCTTTAAGAAATCATTATATAAAAGAAAATTTCAGCTGCACTCCACAGACCATGTGAGCGGGAGAATTTCCATTACAATGCAACTGCACTCCCGTGCCAGTTAGAGGGAACAGTCAACCCTGATCAATAACCAGTGTTCCTGAATAATACTCTTCCTTTTTGTACCCCTGCTCACAATTATGTTCACTCAAAACCAAGTAACTGATTACAATAACATTTGAGTATCTCCCATTGACCAAATGATTGGTCTTTCTTCTCCCTGCTGCAAGTGTGGAGCTCTTCCTTGCAATGTATAGTCTCTGGAGTTTTGCTGTTTTATAGCTGCAAATCCTTCATTTTTATCCTCCTTATCATCTAAAACTGTTGTTTTTTAAATTCATTGGATCAAGCTCATCTGGCTAGTCTGTGTTAGCCTTTCAATGGATCTGTCCCAAGATTACTTTACTTGATAGAGTCATAGAGTTATAGAAAAGTACAGCACAGAAACAGACCCATGCTAAACCATTTAAACTGCCTACACTCATTGAACTGCACCAGGACCATAGCCCTCCATAGCCCTATCATCCATGTACAGATTCAAACTTCTCTTAAATGCTGAAATCGTGCTTGCATGCACCACTTGCTCCGGTAGTCATACCATACTCTCACAATCCTGAGTGAAGGTTTCCCTTCATGTTTCCCTTAAACTTTTCACCTCTCACCCTTACCTATGACCTCTAGTTGTAGTCCCACCCAACCTCGGTGGAAAGAGCCCTCCTTTCATTTATCCTATCTATACCCATTATAATTTTGTATACCTCTACCCTCAATTTTCCATGTTCCAAGGAATAAAATCCTGACCTATTCAATTTTTCCTCAAAACTCAGATCTTCCAGTACCGGCAACATCTTTGTAAATTTTCTCTGTTTATTTTTAACCTTATTTATATATTTCCTGTTTGTTCTTGTAGCTTATTTCTTTTCTCACAGACTTGTGTTTCATTTCACTTTCTTTGTTCTTCTTGACTCAGGCGAGTTCAAACCTGTTTAGCCAGGTCAGCCAATTGCTGGGTTCTGGTTACTATAGATCACGGAAACAAGCTGCCCTTTTCACAAATCAAAGAGCATCTCACAAACAACGTCTTTTTTGGAAATGATCTCTACCAGAATTTTTACAAGGGTCAGCACTTTTAATTGCTTTGATTCAGCCATGCTCAAGCAAGAACAAGTTCACCAAACAGTAAACAAAATGGATGGAGTTTGCAGAAGTGTCACACAAAATGGCAGTTCCATTCCTTCCACCACAGAGCAGGAGCAATGTCATTTGGTTTGTCTTTTTCCATTGTACTTGATTCATTGTAGTTCAATGTATTTTCAGACTTTACTAGGAGGTTATTCTTTGGAGCATAGGAGAATGAGAGATGATTTTAAACACGTGTAATGATAGGGTGAATGTGCACAGGTGTTTTCGCTGGTTTGGGGAAACAAAATAGGCTTTAAGGCAGGGTTCCCAAACTGGGGGCCGCGGTGGGGGTCCATGCCATAAAAAAGGATGGAAACCCCTGGTTTCAGGTGAGAGGGGAGAACTTTAGCAGGATTGGGCACCATGGAGGGTAGTGGTTAACATGACGCAACTAGAGCACCAGCAACCCTGATTAAATTCTTGCTTTTGTCCATAGCAGGCATTTTTATTAAGACACTGCTGATAAGTGGCAATTCTTTGAATGCAGCACTGATGGGAATCACCAAATATTCATTTTTAAGATTACTACAGCTGAAATCCACAAGTAAGCAACATTGTTCAAAGAGCTTTGAAAAAATCAGCGGACCTCAGATGCCAGATTCAGGTAGCTTTCATGAGTGCAATTACTCTTTAAGAAAAAAGAAGTGGGGAGGATATGCTGGGTTACAGATAACATTGAAATGCAGAGGCCTTAGACCCCCACTCCCAACTATCCTGCTGATGAATGTCCAGTCTCTGGAAATTAAAGCTGAAGACTTCAGAGCAAGATTGCAGAACTAGATGGATATCGGAGACTGCTGTATTCTTTGCTTTACAGAAACATGGCTCAAGCATCATCAGGCAGGCTCTGTAGGAGCTGAGCACCATGATACACAGTCATGAAACAATGCACCCGGATGCCTTCCCAATCAATGTGAGGGATTTCAACCAGGCTAGTTTGAAGAACTCTCTGAACAACTACCACCAACATGTCCCTGTGGAGCTAGAGGAGCCAGCACACTGTTATACCACCATCAGGAACACTTACTGTGCCATCCAATGCTTACATTTTGGGAAGTCAAGTCTCCTGGCTGTACTACCACTCCCAGCATACAGGCAGAGACTAAAGACTACAGCCCCAGTGATGAGGACCAAAAAGGTGTGGTCAAGGGAGGTGGAGGAGCAGTTAAAGGACTGCTTTGAATCAGTGAACCAGACAATATTCAGGGATTCCTCTTTGACTCTTAATGTATACAAGACCTGTGTGGATCAGTGTGTACCTTTATGAACATACCAGACATTTCCAAACAGAAGCTGTGGATAAGCCAAGATAGATGAACCAAGAGGTTTGCAGTTGTTAGTTCTGTGGCATTCAAGAACCATGCAAGAAGTCCTGGTATGACCTAAGGAAGGCTATTTTAAGGGCGAGAAAACAATTTCAAGTGAAGTTAGAGACTGAATAAAATACATGTCAGCTCTCGTAAGGTTTACGGGCCATTACTTCATACAAGGCAAAACCTAACATCATAAATGGCTGTGATGCTTTTCTTCCAGAAGAGCTCAACACATTTTATACGTGCTTTGAAAGGGAGACTAATACTACAGCTGTGTAAATTCCTGCAGCATCTGGTGATGCTATGATCTTTGACTCAGAGCCGACATCAGGCTGCTGTTTGTGGATTACAGCTCAGCATTCAACACCATCATACCCTCAGTACTAGTCAACAAGCTCCTAAACCTAAGCCTCAATACCTTCCTCTGCAACTGGATCTTTGATTTCCCTACTGGGAGACCACAGTCAGTGTGGATCAGAAATAACATCTCCTCCTCACTGACAATCAACACCAGTGAACCTCAAGAATGTGTTCAGCCAATGTTCTGCTCTCTCTACACACAACTGTGTGGCTAGGCACAGCTCAAATTCCATCTATAAATTTGCTGATGACACAACTTTTGTAGGTAGAATTTCAGGTGGTGACAAGGAGGCCCACACAGATTAGATAGATCAGCTGGTTGAATGGTGTTGTAACAACAACTTTTCACTCAACATCAGTAAGACTAAGGAATTGGTTTTGGACTTCAGGAATGGAAAGTCAAGGGAACACACACCAGTGCTCATCAAAGGAACAGTAGTGGAAAGGGTGAACAGTTTCAAGCTCCTAACCATCAACATCTCTGAGGATCAATCCTGGGTCCAAAGTATTGATATAATTACAAAAGAGGTATGGCAGTAGCTATATTTCAGCAAGAGTTTGGGGAGACTTTATATGATACCAACAATTCTCACAAATTTCTTCAGATGTACCTTGGAGAGCATTCTAACTGGTTGCATTATCATCTGGTATAGGGAAGTAACTGCAGAAGATCAGAAAAAGCTGCAGAAAGTTGTAACCTCAGCCAGCTCCATAATGGGCATTACACTTGCTGGCATCGAGGAGACCTCCAAAAGGCAAAATCTCAAAAAGACAACATTGATCATTAAGAAACCCCATGACTCATTACATGCCCTCTTCTCACTGTTACCATCAAGGAGGAGCTACAGGAGCCTGAAGACACACACTTAATGCTTTAGGAACAGCTTCTTCCCCTCTACCATCAGATTTCTGAGTTTTAATTGGACTAGTTGAGCTGAAGGGCCTATTTCTTTGCTGACTCTGTAAGTCATGTTCTCAGTATTATTTTTTTGTATTTGCACACTTTCTTTTCTTTTGCACATTGGTTGTTAGTCTTTATTTGTGCATTGATTCTGTTGTATTTCATTGTTCTACTGCAAATGCCTGTATGGAAATAAATCTCAAAGTAGGTTATGGTGGCATGAACATACATTGATAATATATTTACTTTGAACTTTGACTTTAATTAATTGCCCAGCAGCAAAATTGACAGAATTTCATGTTAACTCATGACTCAAATGTGGCTTGCTCAGGTGTGCCAGCCATGGTGTCATGGGAAGGAAGTAAATCAGTAAGTTATGACAAGCCTGCAACACTCTACTAGACAGTAAATTCCAAATTTCAAACTCTCTCTGCAAATCTTACATCTAACTATAAACAGTTTTAATGTCAAAGGAAAACATTTAAAGTTTGCACTCACTTAGTGCTGTAGATTATGCCTTCCAGTCTTAGACTTGACTCAGATTCATTGTCTACTGATTCAAAATGCAAATCATTTTCGATGGGAATGAAACCACTCATCTATTTTAAGAGACACTGAAATATATTTAAGAGGTGCAAGCAACAGCAGTATCTGTGCGTCGTCGTCCAGTATAATAGATACGCTTTAAAGATTTCCAGTTACAAGTGATTACCCATGCATTTATTTATCATTTTGAGTGCTCCCTCTGTGCCTTTCTGCAATTGCAAGGAACCTACATATACTGACTGGAACATTAATTAAATGGAGGGTAAGGTAGCCCTTACTTGAGAAATACGTTCCAATTATATGTGATTTAACCGTTTTCTTTAAACTCAGTTGTTTATCTGCACAAAATCCTGCTTTGTAGCATTCTGAAATCAGTGCAAATTGTATTTGTCCTGCACTTTCTATTTATCTAAATGTTTCTATAGCTGTCTGTTCAGAAGAGCTATGAATGTGGTTTTCTCTTTCTCTGTATCTCTCTTTCTCTTTATCTCACTCTCCCTTTCTCTGTTTGTCCTCTCTCCCTCTTTATTTCTCTCTGTATTTCTCTCTCTTTCTCTCTGTCTGCCTTTCTGTCTCTGTATCTCTCCCTTTCTATTTCTGTCTCTCTCTTTCTCTGCCTCTCATTCATTCTCTCATTTTCTACCTGTCTCTCTCTTGCAATTGGGATATGTAGCTGGCAAAACTGAAGAGGTTATTTTCAGTTAACTCAGAGAAAATAATACAAAATGAATCAGATTATTTCAATTTATTCAATCTCTTTGTCTGTTTACATTGGTCAGAGAATATAATAGTTGATGATTCTTTGTAGAATAGGGCCAAATATGCACACATTACAGTAAAGACAAGACCACAATTGAGGAGTTCTTTGATGTATTTCTTCTAGCAGCCACAGGCTACTGCACTGTAGGTAATAATCTCAGGTATTACCTCTTGTCTTGGCTCTCGGTACAGGTGGGACAATGACATAGCAAGTGGAATTACCACCTCACAGCTCCAGTGAACCAGATTTAATCCCCACCTTGGATGATTTCTCTGTGCCGTCTGCAAACTCTCTTTGTGTTCACAAGGGTTTCCTCTGGGTGCTCCAGTTTCCTTCACAATCCAAAAGTGTTATGTTTTGTAACTTCAAAATAGTAAACAAATTCAAAGGAAGTCAGGAGTCTGAAATACGGGTCTAACTTTGTATCTGCTTTAAGCAAGGCACGCACATATCACTTGGTAGCATGATGATCGATGCAATTCACGTATTTATATATATATAAAACCTGAAATGTATTATTTAAATGAACAAGAATGCTTAATTAAACAATATCTTTTCAAGATTACTGAAATATTAAATGCACAACAAAAGGAAAGTAGATTGGGAAGTTACCTGCTAACTGCAAATTGTCCCTCTGTGCAGGTGAATGGCAGAATCTAGTGGGAGTCAATGGGAAAGTGGAAAGAAATAAGACATACAGAACTGTCTTAGGCACCCTAGCTATATATATATATATATGCCTGCAACAGACACAAAACGCTGGAGGAAGCGAGCAGGTCAGGCAGCATTTCTGGAAAAGACCCTGATGAAGGGAGTTTGTCCAAAACGAGGAGTGTTTACTCTTATCCATAGATGCTGCCTGACCTGCTGAGTTCCTCCACCATTTTGTGCTTGTTGTTTGGATTTCCAGCATCTGCAGATTTTCTCTTGTTTGTGACGTACATGTGCCTAAAATTTTTGCACAATGTTGTAGGTTAGGGTAGGAATAGTGTGAAAAACCTAGGTGCTTCATAGTCAGTGTGAACTCAGTGAGCCCAATGACCTGTGCTATTCTACAATCATTTGACTTAAATGAGACACACAGAGAACCTGCAGATGCTGGAAATCTTGAACAACACACACAAAATGCTGGATGAACTCCACAGGTCAGGCAGCATCTATGGGGAGACTAAGACAGTTGGCATTTCAGACCAAGACCCTTCATTGGGATTCTAATGAGTCCTTGGATCTTTGGGCCATAGCTAGTAGTAATAGTGGAAAAGAATCCACACAGATCTTTGTTACCCTGTTCACCCTGTACACATCAGACTTCCAATATAACTCGGAGTCCTACCATGTGCAGAAGTTCGCTGATGACACGGCCATAGTGGGGTGTGTCAGGAATGGACAGGAGGAGGAGTATAGGAAACTGATACAGGACTTTGTGATATGGTGCAACTCAAACTACCTGCGTCTCAATATCACCAAGACCAAGGAGATGGTGGTGGACTTTAGGAGATCTAGGCCTCATATGGAGCCAGTGATCATTAATGGAGAATGTGTGGAGCAGGTTAAGACCTACAAGTATCTGGGAGTACAGTTAGACGAGAAGCTAGACTGGACTGCCAACACAGATGCCTTGTGCAGGAAGGCACAGAGTCGACTGTACTTCCTTAGAAGGTTGGCGTCATTCAATGTCTGTAGTGAGATGCTGAAGATGTTCTATAGGTCAGTTGTGGAGAGCGCCCTCTTCTTTGTGGTGGCGTGTTGGGGAGGAAGCATTAAGAAGAGGGACACCTCACGTCTTAATAAGCTGGTAAGGAAGGCGGGCTCTGTCGTGGGCAAAGTACTGGAGAGTTTAACATCGGTAGCTGAGCGAAGGGCGCTGAGTAGGCTACGGTCAATTATGGAAAACTCTGAACATCCTCTACATAGCACCATCCAGAGACAGAGAAGCAGTTTCAGCGACAGGTTACTATCGATGCAATGCTCCTCAGACAGGATGAAGAGGTCAATACTCCCCAATGCCATTAGGCTTTACAATTCAACCACCAGGACTTAAGAACTTTTTAAAAGCTATTATAAATGCTTTTTGAGATATTGATTTAGATGCATATCATATTGTATGTAATTAGTTTTGCTACAACAAGTGAATGGGACATTGGAAAAAAAAAAGTTGAATTTCCCCATGGGGATGAATAAAGTATCTATCTATCTATCTATCTATTAGTGTTATGTTAACTGATATGCTACCATGCTGGCCCAAATTTGCCGTATACATTTACATGCATTAGGAATTTGCTGTGGTGTGTTAGCACAAAATGCAAAAGAAACAACCTAATTCAATAGTTAAAACACATTAAGGATTATACAAAAGATAAAGTTAGAGGCTAGAGTACAGATATGGAATAAAATGTACATAAATGCATATATACCAGCATGTATTTACAATGTAAATGGCATTATAAAAGTGGTTTGAAGTGTTTACAGTGCAGTGCAGTGACTGAGGTGGTAGATAGAGGGGGTGGGAGCTAACTAGAACGGTTGATCAGATTAACTAATTGGGGGAAGATGGTGTGAAGTTTTAGGTTTAATAGTCCTATTATGCTCTTCAGAAGGGAATGTTTGGAAAGGGTAGTTTGCAAGGTGGTAGTGTCTGCAATGGTTTACAAAGATAAAAGTACAGTACATTTATTACAGTACAGCTCTTTTGGAAGAAAACAGCGAGGCTTTGAGAGGAAGTGCGGCAGCGGCCATTTTCAAATTGCTTCTCAGATCGGAGTTCTGAGAGGCGTGACTGCGCAGGCGCGTGAAGGAGGCCTGGGAAGGAGGGAAGATATAAAAAGAATGCAGCCTTAAGCAGTGGGCAGCTTTGTTTGCGGGCAGCGGAGTGAGCCGGGAGCAGAGTGTAGGGCTTGGGCTCAGAGGGCTTAGGCGGAAGAGGGCACAGTAGGCTTATCTTTTAGTTTTCTTTGTTATTTTCAGTTATTCGGGAAGTATGAGTGTGAGGGCAGCTTGTTGTTCTCGGTGTCGGATGTGGGAGATCCTGGAGTCTCCGAGCCTCCCGGACGTCCACATCTGCGCCAGGTGCGCCGAACTGTAGCTCCTGAGGGACCGAGTTAGGGAACTGGAGTTGCAGCTCGATGACCTTCGCCTGGTCAGGGAGAGTGAGGAGGTGATAGAGAGGAGTTACAGGCAGGTGGTCACTCCGGGGCCACGGGAGGCAGATAGGTGGGTCACGGTCAGGAAGGGGAAGAGGCAGGTACTAGAGAGTACCCCGGTGGCTGTACCCTTTGACAATAAGTACTCATGTTTGAGTACTGTTGGGGGGGACAGCCTACCTGGAGGAAGTACCTCCAGCACAGAGGACGGCCCTGTAGCTCAGAAGGGTAGGGATAGAAGAAAGAGGACCATAGTAATAGGGGACTCGATAGTCAGGGGTTCAGACAGGCGGTTCTGTGGAGGTGATCGGGAGTCCCGGATGGTAGTTTGCCTCCCTGGTGCCAGGGTTCGGGACGTTTCTGATCGCGTCCAAGATATCCTGAAGTGGGAGGGTGAGGAGCCAGAGGTCGTGGTACATGTAGGTACCAATGACATAGGTAGGAAAGGGGAAGAGGTCCTGAAACAAGAGTATAGGGAGTTAGGAAGGCAGTTAAGAAGAAGGACCGCAAAGGTAGTAATCTCGGGATTACTGCCTGTGCCACGCGTCAGAGTAGGAATGGAATTAGGTGGAGGATGAATGCGTGGCTGAGGGATTGGAGCAGGGGGCAGGGATTCTAGTTTCTGGATCATTGGGACCTCTTCTGGGGCAGGCGTGACCTGTTCAAGAAGGACGGGTTACATTTGAATCCTGGGGGGACCAATATCCTAGCGGGGAGGTTTGCTAGGGCTACAGGGCAGAATTTAAACTAGTAAGATGGGGGGGGGCGGGAATCAATTTGAGGAAACTATGGGAGAGGAGGTTAGTTCACCAGTAGAGCAAGTAAGTAGACAGTGTGTGAGGGAGGAAAGGCAGGTGATGGAGAAGGGATGCGCTCAGCCCGAAGATGTAGGGGAGAAGAAAGGAAAGGATAATAAATTTGAATGCATTGTTACGGATGAAAAGAGAGGAGGAGGTGGAGAGTATCTTAAATGTATCTATTTTAATACTAGGAGCATTGTAAGAAAGGTGGATGAGCTTAAAGCGTGGATTGATACCTGGAATTATGATGTTGTAGCTATTAGTGAAACATGGTTGCAGGAAGGGTATGATTGGCGACTAAATATTCCTGGATTTAGTTGCTTCAGGTGTGATAGAGTAGGAGGGGCCAGAGGAGGAGGTGTTGCATTGCTTGTCCGAGAAAATCTTATGGCGGTGCTTTGGAAGGATAGATTAGAGAGCTCCTCTAGGGAGGCTATTTGGGTGGAATTGAGGAATGGGAAAGGTGTAGTAACACTGATAAGAGTGTATTATAGGCCACCTAATGGGGAGCGTGAGTTGGAAGAGCAAATGTGTAAGGAAATAGCAGATATTGGTAGTAAACACAAGGTGGTGATTGTGGGAGATTTTAATTTTCCACACATAGATTGGGAAGCTCATTCTGTAAAAGGGCTGGATGGTTTAGAGTTTGTGAAATGTGTGCAGGATAGTTTTTTGCAACAATACATAGAAGTACCGACTAGAGATGGGGCAGTGTTGGATCTCCTGTTAGGGAATGTGATAGGTCAGCTGACAGATGTATGTGTTGGGGAGCACTTTGGGTCCAGTGATCACAATAGCATTAGCTTCAATATAATTATGGAGAAGGACAGGACTGGACCTAGGGTTGAGATTTTTGATTGGAGAAAGGCTAACTTTGAGGAGATGTGAAGGGATTTAGAGAGAGTGGATTGGGTTAAGTTGTTTTATGGGAAGGATGTAATAGAGAAATGGAGGTCATTTAAGGGTGAAATTATGAGGGTACAGAATCTTTATGTTCCTGTTAGGTTGAAAGGAAAGGTTAAAGGTTTGAAAGCGCCTTGGTTTTCAAGGGATATTAGAAACTTGGTTCGGAAAAAGAGGGATGTCTACAATAGATATAGGCAGCATGGAGTAAAGGAATTGCTCGAGGAATATAAAGAATGTAAAAGGAATCTTAAGAAAGTGATTAGAAAAGCTAAAAGAAGATACGAGTTTGGTTTGGCAAATAAGGTGGAAGTAAATCCGAAAGGTTTCTACAGTTATATTAAAAGCAAGAGGATAGTGAGGGATAAAATTGGTCCCTTAGAGAATCAGGGTGGTCAGCTATGTGTAGAGCCGAAGGAGATAGGAGAGATTTTGAACGATTTCTTCTCTTCGGTATTCACTAAGGAGAAGGATATTGAATTGTGTAAGGTGTGGGAAACAAGTAAGGAAGTTATGGAACCTATGACAATTAAAGAGGTGGAAGTACTGGCGCTTTTAAGAAATTTAAAAGTGGATAAATCTCCGGGTCCTGACAGGATATTCCCCAGGACCTTGAGGGAAGTTTGTGTAGAGATAGCAGGAGCTCTGACGGAGATCTTTCAGATGTCATTAGAAACGGGGATTGTGCCGGAGGATTGGTGTATTGCTCATGTGGTTCCATTGTTTAAAAAGGGTTCTAGAAGTAAGCCTAGCAATTATAGACCTGTCAGTTCGACATCAGTGGTGGGTAAATTAATGGAAAGTATTCTTAGAGATAGTATTTATAATTATCTGGATAGACAGGATCTGATTAGTAGTAGCCAGCATGGATTTGTGCGTGGAAGGTCATGTTTGACAAACCTTATTGAATTTTTTGAAGAAGTTATGAGGAATGTTGACGAGGGTAAGGCAGTGGATGTAGACTATATGGACTTCAGCAAGGCCTTTGACAAAGTTCCACATGGAAGGTTAGTTAAGAAGGTTCAGTCGTTAGGTATTAATGCTGGAGTAATAAAATGGATTCAACAGTGGCTAGATGGGAGATGCCAGAGAGTAGTGGTGGATAATTGTTTATCGGGATGGAGGCCGGTGACTAGCGGGGTGCCTCAGGGATCTGTTTTGGGCCCAATGTTGTTTGTAATATACATAAATGATCTGGATGATGGGGTGGTAAATTGGATTAGTAAGTATGCCGATGATACTAAGGTAGGAGGTGTTGTGGATAATGAAGTGGGTTTTCAAAGCTTGCAGGGAGATTTATGCCGGTTAGAAGAATGGGCTGAACGTTGGCAGATGGAGTTTAATGCTGAGAAGTGTGAGGTTCTACATTTTGGCAGGAATAATCCAAATAGAACATACAGGGTAAATGGTAGGGCATTGAGGAATGCAGTGGAACAGAGAGATCTAGGAATAACAGTGCATATTTCCCTGAAGGTGGAGTCTCATGTAGATAGGGTGGTGAAGAAGGCTTTTGGAATGCTGGCCTTTATAAATCAGAGCATTGAGTACAGAAGTTGGGATGTAATGTTAAAATTGTACAAGGCATTGGTAAGGCCAAATTTGGAATATTGTGTACAGTTCTGGTCACCGAATTATAGGAAATATATCAATAAATTAGAGAGAGTGCAGACACGATTTACTAGGATGTTACCTGGGTGTCAGCACTTAAGTTACAGAGAAAGGTTGAACAAGTTAGGTCTCTATTCATTGGAGCGTAGAAGGTTGAGGGGGGATTTGATCGAGGTATTTAAAATTTTGAGTGAGATAGATAGAGTTGACGTGAATAGGCTGTTTCCATTGAGAGTAGGGGAGATTCAAACGAGAGGACATGATTTGAGAGTTAGGGGGCAAAAGTTTAAGGGAAACACGAGGGGGTATTTCTTTACTCAGAGAGTGATAGCTGTATGGAATGAGCTTCCTGTAGAAGTAGTAGAGGCCAGTTCAGTTGTGTCATTTAAGGTAAAATTGGATAGGTATATGGACAGGAAAGGAGTGGAGGGTTATGGGCTGAGTGCGGGTAGGTGGGACTAGGTGAGATTAAGAGTTCGGCACGGACTAGGAGGGCCGAGATGGCCTGTTTCCGTGCTGTGATTTTTATATGGTTATGGTTATATATGGTTATTATCAAAGTATGTATGCCACATACAACCTTGACATTCATTTTCTTGCAGACAGCCACAAAACAAAGAAGTGCAACAGAATCTATTATAAAAAAAACTCTACGCGTCAAAGATGATCAAACACCCAATGTGCGGAAAAAAACAAATTGTGCAAACGATTAAGAACTAGACAAATAATACACAGACTATGAACCGCAGAGCCCCTGGAAGTGAGTCCATAACCAAAGCATTTTTTTAGTGCTGAAGCAAGCGAAGCAAGTCCATGAGCCTGGTGGCTTTAGCCCATAGCCCTGGGGCCAATTCAGCACTGAAGTGAGTGCTGATGGTTGCAGGCCACAGCTGCAGAGTTAGTTCGGAGTTCATGTTGATGTTCTGACTGGTCCCACTCTACCAATCTCCTCCTTCTCCTGACAACATTCCCTTTTGATCACCTCCCTTCTGCTTTGAAACGGTCCTCTTCTTCAGTCTTTTAGACCAGGACCTTATTTCCCATAATTGCAAAACTGAGGCATTACTCGCCTTGCTTTCATGTTTCATTTTATTCAAGAGCGTATAGCAAGAGTTAATGCCTACCAGGACATCATTTACTCGCAATTACTCTGCACACTTCATCATTTCCAGGATGCTGATTGGACAAAGCACCCCTGCTGTGGAGCAATTGGTATCACCCCAAGAGGGAAAATTATACTTCAGCTGCAAAATGCAAACTTGCCCTGATTTGCACCGAATCTGCATCAATTCATGTGAAGACGTAACAGAACCTTGTTTCTCACTGGATACATATGATCACATTATTGCGAGTTATCCCCATAAGGGAACGGTTTCTGATTGCAGATGTCAAGGGTATAAACTTGCATTTAAAATCCAACACAAAGAATTCAGGGAAATTATCTGTTGTAAAGTTTGGTGTATCAGTTGATTTTCTTGGGAATTATTTTTAAGGGACAAGAAAAATGAGGGGAGGGTCAGTAACTTTAAATTCCTTTGTGTTGATATATCAGAATATAACTCCTGGAACCAGCAAATAGGTGCCATTACAAGGAAGGATGACAGTGCCTTTATTTCTTAGACGTTTGCACAGATTTGGAGTGTCACCTGAACTTTGAAAAACTTCTGTAGATGCAGAGCGGAGAGTTTCCTGACTGGTAAAATCACAGCCTGTTATGGAACCACCAATGCCCAGGAATGGAACAACCTACAAAAAGTAGTGGAAATAGACCAATCCATCACAGGAAAATCCCTCTGCACCATTGAGCACTTCTACAAGAAGCGTGGTCACAGGAAAGCAGCATCCATAATCAAGGACCCCCACTATCTAGGCCATGCTCTCTTCTTGTGATTTTTTGCAAGAAAATGAATGTCAAGGTAGTATATAATACCATAAGACCATAATTGTATAGGAAGAGAATTAGGCCATTCATATCATAACATGGCTGATCCAATTTTCCTCTCAGCCCCTATCTCCTGCATCCTTCTCCCCATATCCTTTCATGCTGTGACCAAACAAGAATCTATCAACCTCTGCCTTAAATATGCATAAAGACTTGACCTCCACAGCTGTCTGTGGGCAAGAATTCTACAGATTTACCATTCTGACTAAAGAAATTCCCTATCTCCATTCTAAAAGGGCACCCTCTATGCTGAGGCTGTGTTCTCCAGTTTTAGCCTCTCCCACCATAAGAAACATCCCTGCCACATCCACTCTATCAAGGCCTTTCACCATTCAATAGGTTTCAATAGGATTCTGCCTCATTCTCCAGAGTCCTAGTGAATACAGATACAAAAACTTCAAATGTGCCTCATATGACAGGGTATTCAATCCTGGGATTATTTTCATGAAGTTCTTTGAACCCTCTCCAGTTTCAACACATCATATGGTAGCATATATGTACTTTGATGATAAATTTACTTTGAGCTTCAAAGTGTTAGTGGAATTTGTACCTGAGCAAACATCCACAAAAACCAGAAGAGCCTCAAAGGAACGAATGACAGAAAAAGGTTAGAACCCCAAAGCTCCCCTTCCTCTCTCCACTGCGCATCAGCAGCAAGCATCAACACCACAACCTTCCCTCACCCGCCTGTTTTAACAAAAAGCCTCGGTGCCTACCACCCACCAAGCAACAGAAAAGCACCCAAAGAGAGACCAGTCAACCAATCTGCAGTCAACAAAAAGTATTGTTTACCCGACAGTCTGACATGCCACACGCTCTCCCTCTCCCTAACAAGGCTCAAATAGATATCACCCATTTTCACAGCGAAAAGGGAGACTGATAGTTGCTGTTACAATATTGCAGTCGCTTTTCCATACATCTGCTGCAGTGAAATCCGAATGTTCCATCTCCCACGGCAACACCGGCCTGAAATCAGCCATCCATAGGGCCTCACCCCGGAAACGCCATCTTCCAAGCCGCGCCTAGGGGATGTCGGAATATAGTCAGCCAACGAACTCCAGGAACAGGAACTTATCCACTGTAAAACAAATGCAGTTTGAGAGCCACTTGCAGAGCGGGACGTCGACAGGACCCCACCCCCCTTGAAAAGGAAAAACGAAAGAGACATTAAAGAGAGGAACTGAGCTGTTTTTCACAGATGAGCTTGAGGAGCAGCCACTTGGTGCTTCCTGAACTCCTGTGAGTCATGTGTCATGGGGACAGGCCTTTCAGCCCAACTAGTCCAAACCAGCCAAGGTAGTTTAATGCACATCTCACCTGTGTTTGCCCTACATCCCTCTAAACATTTTCCATCCACAAACCTATCCGAATTTATTTCAAATGCTGAAGTTATACTCACCCTTACCTGTGTTTCTGGCAGCTTTTTCCACGTATTCCCCACCCTCTGTCTGGGCGAAAAATGTGTCCCTCAAATCCCCTTTAATCTTTGCTACTCTCACCTTAAGCCAAAGTCTTCTAGTTTGCGTGTATTTCACGGGATCATAACTGCTCTGTATTTATTATTTCAGTTATATTTGAGTAATCTTGTATATATATCATTTGATTAAGTATAATTGTTCACTTAAATAATTCATTTCAGGTTATATGTAAAAATACGTTAATTACATCATCGCACTACCACGTGATATATGTGCAACTTACTGAAAATAAAATATTAAATTACACCATTATTTTGGACTCCCTTCATTTTCTTTGAATTAATTTAATGTTCTGAAGTTACAAAAACTACTATTATGACTTCTGGAACCATTTTGTAGTGTGAGATTTTCACTCACTATTGGGCCTAACTCTTCCTGTCAGAGTGATCTCACCCTGACTGTCTGACTGTTGTTTAACCTTTTCACCTGACAATTGACCTGTAAATGAACCACCCCGTTTCCATCATACTTCCCCTCCAATGACTGGCCTGGCCTCTTCACTACTGGACTGACATTTCCCCACGTCTGACTGACGTCTGCAGATTGTCTTGAAATGTGTGCATGGTGGTAATCCTCTCACGATCTCACTACATCAAGAGCCAGCACTAAATATACAGATGGATTGCACATCTAATCAAAATGTAGATACTGCTCTATTCCTTATGCTGATATATATATATATTACCTATGAAATTATGTGGCAACATTATTTGTTATTGATGCAAATCCATCAAATGCAAATCACTGCATGATGACTTTCTGCTAAAATATATTAACTAGAAATGGGAAAGGAAATAATTCTATCAGAGCATGATCTTAAGATGATTAGAAGAAAGTATGGGGGGAGGTGTCAGAGATAAGTTTATTTTACACAAAAGTGGCGAGTGTGTGGAATGCCCTGCCAGGGTTGCTGGTTAAAGCAGGTATATTACAGGCATTTAAGAAATCCTCAGGTAGTCTCGTGAATGATAGAAAAATGGAGGGCTACGTGGGAGGGAAGGGTTAGAGTAGGTTAAAAGTTCACTGCACAATTTTGGGCTGAAGGGGCTGTACTGTGCTGTAGTGTTCCTCCTTCTGTTCAGTGTGGCCACTTGGATGAGAGGCTGAGGAGATTTTGTTGTGAGCCATATCCCAATAGAGGACTATTTCTTGCATGATAAAGGCCATCCTATCTTTCACTAAAATATAGTAATAAATCATGATCTGTTTTGCAGGAAGAATATATATTGATATAGTCCTGTGTTATTGACACATTTTCAAGAGCTTAATAACTCCTTAGAAGTAGCTCCCCCATTAGCAGTAACTCTTGACCATGGATTGTAATTTGAAAGCTGTGTTACACATATATATTTCAGATTTTATTACAGCAGAACATAGTCAAAGCAAAACCTGCTGACATTAACCTAAAGACTGAGTCGCAGGCAAAATGGAAGCACCTCAGTGAAGCATATGTTTATTCTTGGCTTGATTCTGAATGCTTACGGTGAAATATGTCCAGTGGAGTCATAATTACAGCATAATAAAAATACTGAGCACATTCAACACTTGACAGAAATCATTTTCCAAGAAACTCCGATATGTACTTGATGTAATCATACATCATTACAGCCTGACAGAATGTCATCTGCTATTGATTCATCCCCCATTCTCTCTTTTATATACAATATTCCCAATTCCTATCAAATAAATATGCCATTTGCAATAGCATTTTGCTTATTTATTAATAACATTTCTCAATGCACGTTTTCATAAATTGTAACAACAGTAGATTTATTTTTAGATTGGATGTTATTGCAATTACTTGCTCCATTTCTATACACTGCACATTATATGGTCATTTATAGTTTGTATAAATGATTCTGTAATCATAGACTTATGAAACAGAAGAGATTCTGCAAATGCAGGAAACTCTGAGCTGGAGGAACTCAGCAGGTCAGGCAGCATCTGAATCAGGATCACATTTAATATCAGCGGCATATGTCATGAAATTTGTTAACTAAGCGGCAGCAGTACAATGCAATACATAATAAATATAGAAATAAGCAAATGAATAAGTAAATTATAGTAAGCACATATATATATGTTTACTACATAGTTATATTAAAAATAATATTGCAGAAACAGAAACAATAAAAAACTGGGGGCACTGCTCAAGGGTTCAATGTCCATTCAGAAATTGGATGGCAGAGGGGAAGAAGCTGTGCCTGAATCACTGAGTGTGTGCCTTCGGGCTTCTGTACCTCCTTCCTGATGGTAACAATAAGAAGAGGGCACGTCCTGGAACCCAGGAAAGATATAAATCTATGTAAAGGAATAAACAGTTGATGTACCAGGCCGAGGTCTTCCACCAGGTCTGCAACCATGACTGCATATTCCTTTCCACAGTCTGTCCATGGAACTGGTTGTATCCAAGATCCTGCTTTATTCTTGCTACTTTTCTCTGGAACTAACCATAATCCTTCCTCGGCATTCTTTCGTAACTTCTCCACCTTTTCCACTGCAGCCTCTTCTGCCACTCAGTGTTACGACTTGCCCATACATCCTGAGATTCAGATCTCCTTCAGTTCTGCAAGTCCTAGTGCATCTATGGAGAGGAATGAAGAATTTATGTTTTTGGAAGGGAAGGGTCTTAGCCCAAGGCCTGCTGTGCTGAGTTCCTCCAGCATTTTGTGCATGTTACTCTCTACTTCCAGCATCTGCACAATCTCTTGTGTTTATGATCTCCCTCAATATTTCTATTGCACACATTGCACCAAAATATGTGAATCTTCTACAGCCAACTGAGGATGCACCAATAGATAATCCATCAGCCAAACATCATACTCAACTCTAGGTATCGCACCACTGCATACCTCAGACCACTGTGTAACGATCTAATCAGTATGAACAGTGCACAAGTTAAGTTTTTCAATGTACCTTGGTACATAGAACAATAAAAATTGATACCAACTTACAACCAATAAAGGCATACTATTTTCTCAGGTGCTTTGTGTTATGAAATTATAAATAATTTGAAAATGAATTCATTGGAGCAAGATAAAGCAGAAGTGAAATATTAGAAAATCAGAAAAATCAAATGAGAGATTATTGAAAATAGAGAATGAACCTGTCAGTATTGGTGGAAAGTAACTAGGATTAAACAAGACATAATAGTCACCAAATAATACCCTGGGATTTATTTTCTTGTGGGAATTCACAATGGATACAAAACTACAAGGGAATAAAACTATAAGACATAGGAGCAGAATTAGACCGTTTGATCCATCAAGTCCACTCTGCCACTCAATCATGGCTGATCCACTTTTCCCCTCTTTGGCCCTACTCTGTGGCTTTCCCCCCTAAATCTTTGTTGCCATGGCCAGTCAAGAACCTGTCAATCTTCGCCTTAAGTACACCCAGTGACCTGGCCTCCACAATTGCCTCTGCTAACAAATTCCACAAATTTACCACCCTCTGGCTGAAGAAATTTCTCCGCATCTCTGTTTTAACTGGATGCCCCTCTACCATAGGCTGTGCCCTTTTGTCCCAGACTCTTCAATTATGGGAAATGTCCTTTCCACATCTACCATGTCTAGGCCTGTCAAGATTCGAAAGGTTTCAATGAGATCCCCCCTCATCCTTCTAAATTCCAGCGAGTACAGACCCAGAGCCATCAAACGTTCCTTGATTGATAACCCTTTCATACTGGGAATCATTCTTGTGAACATCCTAAAAACCCTCTCTAATATCAGCTTATCTTCTCTTAGAAAAGGAGCCCAATACTGTTAATAATCTTCAAGGTGAGGCCTCACCAGTACCTTATAAAGCCTCAGAATCACATCCCTGCTCTTGTATTCTAGACCTCTTGAAATGAATGCTGACATTGCATTTGCCTTCCTCACCACCAACTCAACCTGCAAGTTAACCTTTAGGATGTTCTGCACAAGACTCCCAAGCACCTTTGCAGCTGAGATTTTTGGATTTTCTCCCCATTTAGAAAAGAGTGTGTATATTTATTTCTTCTACGAAAGTCCATGACCATGCATTTTCCAACATTGTATTTCATTTGCCACTTTTTTGCTCATTTTTCCTAATCTAAGTCATTCTGCAGTCTTCTTGTTTCCTCCAACATGACCTGCCCCTCCACCAAACTTCGTATAACTTGCAAACTTGGCAACAAAGCTATCTCTTCCATCATCTAAATCGTTGATATGCAGGTGGCCCCGTTTCGCAAATGTTCGCTTCACACCACTTCACTTTTACTAAAGACCTACATTAGTAACCTGTTTTTCCACTACAAAGAGGATTTTTGCTTTTACGAAAATTTCTCCCATACAAATTAATGGTTCTTCACTTCACGGCATTTCGACTTAAGGAAGGTTTCATAGGAACGCTCTACCTTTGTAAAGGGGTGGGGGGGGCACCTGTACAGTATAAAACAAAGTGGTCCCAATGAATGATTCCACACAAAGACGTGTAAATAACTAATGTACAAAAAAGACAATAAAAGCAAGTAATATTCATAAGAAAAAAATAAATAATGATATTGAAAACGTAAGTTGTGAAGTCCTTGAAAAAGGGTCCACATGTGGTGGAATCAGTTTAGTGTTGAGGTGAGTGAAGAAGCCCAAACAAGGTGGATCTCTGTATTTGCTGTGGAAACGATTGGTACAAGGTGGTCTATTGCAGCTTGAACTTCATGACAGGCTTTACCAATAGATGAATCAGAGTGAGAATCCAAATCAGGTTTAATTTCACTGACATATATTGTGAAATTTGTTGTTATCAGGCAACAGTACAGTGCAGTATATAACAATAAAAACTACTGATCGCAATATATATATATGTTAAATTAAATTTGTAGTGCAAAAAGGAATAAAAATGTAGGGAAGTAGTGATCATGGGTTCAATGTCCATTCAGAAATTGAATGGTGGGGGGAAAGAAGCTGTTCCTGAATCATTATGAGTCTTCAGGCTCCTGTACCTCCTTCCTGATGGTAGCACTGAGAAGAGGGCATGACCTGAGTGATGAGGGTCCTTAATAATGGACGCTGCCTTATTGAGGCATCGCTCCCTGACAGATTTATTCCCTATTTTTAATATTCCCTCATTTGATTTTTCTGATTTCAAACAAGTGCAATATTTTGCTTCGGCATTACCTTGTCCTGGATACTACAGAGGCTAATGCCCATGATGGCGCAGACAAAGGCCAAGAAAGGACTGGAGTATTAAGACTATAAGCCCATAAAATATAGGAGCAGAATTAGACCATTCAGCCCATTGAGTCAGCACTGCCATTCAATTGTGAGTATATTTCTCCCCGTAACCTTTAAGCCACTTAACAATTCAAAACTTAACAGTCTTTGCTTAACAACACTCAGTGGCTTGGTCTTCACAGCCTACTTTGGGAACAAATTTTACAGATTTATCAACTTCTGGCTGAAGAAATTCCTCCTTTTCACAGTTTTAAAGGGACTTCCCTTTATTCTGAAGCTGTCCCACCAGATCCTTTACTCTCCTACTGATTGAAGCATCCTCTCCACATATGGCTCTTAACATTCTAAAAAGGCCTTTCAGTACCTGGTAGATTTCAATGAGATTCTCCCACTCTCTCATCCCTTATTAAACTCATTTCATTTATTCATTTCTTCATTTGATCCCACATTCTGGTCTCACTCACAAATGGAAATCTTAGGGGATAGACCTGTCCTTGGCCGTTTGCAAGAAGCTTTCAAACAGAGTAACAAGGCATTTTTCTTCCTAAATTTGATTGCATTGTAATCAAATGGACTGAGGATAGCCGATAGCAATCAGTACCTTAGAACTGAGGACAAATTATATCCAATTACCATCAAAGAATCTTTCAGACTTTGCTAAAGGGATGTTTTAAACAGCCATTGTAGAGCCCTGTTATGTTATGTTTCAATAATGCTCCCTCTCAATGACTATAGCTTCAACTCTCTTAACCTTTCCTCATAAAGAAACCACTTCATCCTAGAAGCTGCCTCTATTGAAAGAAAATACAGGTAGTGGCCACTTTATTAGGTACATGTGCACACCTGCACGTTAATGGAACTAACTCATCAGCCAATCATGTGGCAGCAACTTAATGCATTAAAGCATGCAGACATAGTCAAGAGGTTCAGACCAAACATCAAAAGGGGGAAGAAATGTGATCTAAATGACTTTGACCATGGAATGATTGCTGGTGCCAGGCAGGGTGGTTCGAGTAGCTCAGAAACTGTCGATATGGGATTTTCACACGCAACAGTCTCTAGAGTTTACAGAGAATGAGGCGAAGAGCAAAAAAAAAGTCTTTGAGCTACAGTTCTGTGATTAAAACTCCCTCGTTAATGACAGCGGTCAGAGAAAAATGACCAACCTCATTCAAGCTCTGCAGGAGAGATCTCTGAATGCACAGCCTGTTGAACCTCGAAGTGGGTGGGCAACATCAGAAGGAGACCACAAACATACACTCAATGCCACTTTATTAAGTACTAGAGGTCTCAAAGTTTGAAGTGAATGTATTATTGAAGTACATATACTGTATGTCACCATATCCAGCCCTGAGCTCTATTTTCTTGTGGGCATTCTCATAATAACCATTATAGAATGAATGGAAGATTGCACCAATTTGGGAATTCAATCAGTGTGCAAAAGACAACAAATTGTACAAATACAAAAGTAAAGATAAAATAACAATAAATAAATAAGCAATAAATATTGAAAACAGGAGTTGAAGAGTATTTGAAAGTGAATCCATAGGTTGTGGGAATATTTCAATGATGGAGTAAGTGGAGTGAAGTTACATCCGTTGGTTCAAGAGCCAGGTGGCTGAGGGGTGGTGACTGTTCCTGAACCTGGTGGTGTGAGTCCTGAAGCTCCTGTGCTTTTTTTCCTGATGGCAGCAGCAAGACGAGAGCTGAGTAGTGGGGGTCCCTAATGATGGATGTTGCTTTCCTGCAACAACACTTTATATAGCTGTGGTCAATGGTGGGGATGAGTTTACCTGTGATGGTCTGGGCTGTATCCACTACATGTTGTTGCAAACCCAAGCCTTTTACAACAACAACAAAAGCTAGCTGCATCATGGGTACTAGCCCCCTCACCATCCAGTTCATCTTCAAAAGGCCATGCCTCAAAAAGTTTGCATACATCATAAAGGAGCCCCATGACCCAGGATATACCCTCTTATCATTATTTTTATTATATATACTGCATATAATGGGGAAGGGGTGGGGCAGTGTGCTTGATCCATTTTTGTTTGCAGAGAGGTGAGATTTGAGAGTTGATCATTGTGCTGCCTCGCCTCTCTTTTCTTTCTTGGTTTCATGGCTATTCTGAAGAATTTTAAAAAATCAGAGTTGTATACATTGATAATAAATGAACTTTTGAATCTTTTATATTTATACACACACACACACACACACACACACACACACACACACACACACACACACACACACACACACACACACACACACACACACACACACACACACACACACACACAATTATTGTATTTAAGTAAACTACCTAAGAACTTTTTAAAAGCTATTATTAATGCTTTTTGAGAGGGTGTTTTTAGATGCATATCATATTTTTTTACTGAGTTAAGTATTGTATGTAATTAGTTTTGCTACAATAAGTGTATGGGACATTGGAAAAAATGTTGAATTTCCCCATGGGGATGAATAAAGTATCTATCTATCTATCTATCTATCTACTCCCACACATACACAATTCTAAATGACCCCCCACTCTAAGCCTTAGGTTCAGTTGACCCCTGCGTTACACACACATACATATGAAAATAGTTATACATTATTAATATCTCTACATTACATAGTTTGTTTACTATTATACATTGTATTATATATTGTTATTGTATAATAATGTTATATTATATTTACAGTAAATTATAGTATACAAGATTTATATACCATCATATAATATTTATATAAGTTTAAGTACTAAGGCCCTTCTTTTGGTCATGGTCGACTATAGATATTGTGTTCTATCTGTCTACCTATACGTAAGCCTAGGCAGTATGATATTGTGAGCAAGTTGTTGCCCATGCAGCAGGATCCCCTTTCCCTCTCATCTGATGAAGCCAAGGGAACAGCAGAGACCCATGTAGTTTGGCATCGGCAGCATTTCAGCCGTTGCCATTTCTGACACCCCCCTCCTCTTTCTTGATCTCTCTGTGTCCATCTCTGGCGACAAATTATCTACCAATATCCTTTTTTGTTATAGACCTACCAATTCACATAGCTATCTTGACAATACCTCTTCCAACCTTGACTCCCGTAAAAATGCTATTCTCTTTTCACGGTTTCCTTTGACTCTGCTGCATCTGTTCCCAGAATGAGGCTTTCCTTTTCAGGACATGAAAGATGTACTCCCTCTGGTTTTTCTTCCTCCACCATTGATGCTACTCTCTTCCATCTCCCAGACATCCCTGCTCACCTCATCTTCCTACCCCTTAACAGTGATAGAGCTCAACGTATTCACCTCCTACTCCATGAACATTCACACATCACTCTCCCAACACCAAACACATCTTTACCTCACCCCTTCCCCACCACTCCCTGCTTTCTGGTGGGATTGCTCCCTCCCTGATAACCTTGTCCATTCTCCTCTCCCACTGAATATAACTCCTGGCACATATCCCTACAAGTGACAGAAATTCTACACATGCCTATTCACTTTGTCCCTTTACCTCCATTCAGGGCCCCAAACAGTCCTTCCAGGTGAGATAAAACTTCACCTGTAACTATGATGGAGTCATCTATTGTATCCAGTGCTCCTGATGCAGCCTCTTCTACATTGGTGAGACCCGATGTAAACTGGGGGACCTCTTTGTCAAGCAGAATTTCCCAGTGGCCAGCTATCTTAATTCCTATTCCCATTCCTGTTCTGACATGTTGGTCCTTGGCCTCCTCTTTTGCCATGATGGGAACACTCTCAGGTGGAGGAGCAACACCTCATATTCCATCTAGGAAACCTCCAACCTGATAGCATGAACACTGATTTCTCTTTATGTTTCTTTTTCCCCTCCCCCTTCCCTCTTGTTTCCACTCTAGCCTCTTACTTCTTCTCCTCACCTGCCTATCACCTCCCTGTGGTGTTCCTCCTTCTTCCCTTTCTCCCATGGTCCACTCTCCTCTCCTTCTTCTCCAGCCCTTTACCTTTCCCTCTCACCTAGCTTCACCTAGCATCTTCTAGCTAGTCCTCCCTCCTCCTCTTTCCACTTTCTTCTTCTGGCATCTTCCCCCTACCTTTCCAGTCCTGAAGAAGGGTCTCAGCCAAAATCATTAACTGTTTATTCTTTCCATAGATGCTGTCTGACCTGCTGAGTTCCTCCAGCATTTTGTGTGTGTTGCTCGGGACACCTCAGTGTGCTTTACTGCATATGAAGTCATCAGGAAGTGTAATGACTGTTGTAATGTAGCAATTGTACTGGCTAATTTGTGCAAAACTGCATATGTTAATGAACACATTATTCTGACACCATATTAAATAATAACTATGTATATATATTAAAGTAATGAGATAAATAGGGTTTCCAAATCATTTGTATACTCCTAAAAACATCATTAAGATTATTGCTTTAATTAGTGAAATAATTGATTTAGGAGATGATAAAGCAGCTGGAGATAGAAATGCTGAAAGCTACGTAGCAATAGTGTGACATATGCTTTCATTGTCATCCCTTTGCAGTCCGACATTGTGTATATTGATAATGGTATTGTCACATTATTGTTGTCACATCCTCTGAAATAAAGTGAAAAGCATGTCTTGCACTCTATTCACACAGATCAAATCATTCCACAGTGTACTAATACAGAACAAGGTAAAACAGTAACAATGCAGAGTAAAGTGCCAAAGTTTTAAAGTTTCAAAGTCAATTTATTTTCAATGTATACCATATAGGACCTTGAGATTCACCTTCTTCTAGGCAGCTACAAAACAAAGAAACACAAGAGAATCCATGAAAACCCCACAAAATGATGGCACATCCACTGCAGGGTTTGTGAAGAAATGACAGGTATAACTCAATATCAGCACTAAAAACAAAAAGGGAAATGAGTTTGGGGAAACAGAGATCAAGAAATGCAAATCAGAAATTAGAATTTATAATTCCCATCTTGTGGGCATCAGCTGGACTGCATCCAGGCACAAAATTACTCCTGCCATGAGTGTGTGAGTGTGAAGCAAAAAAAAAAAAACTGCTGGGAAAGGAGATTTAACTGTGACTTGTTAGCCCGTGGCTGTTCTGATTACAGAGTCAGTGAGGAGGGAGATGCAGGAACTGGCTCAACCTTATGTTATGGGATAGCTTCTAATTTGATTTTAAGAATAATCCCCATTCCATCAGCAAAACCTCAACCATTCCAAACAAAAACAAATGACATGTATGACAACGCAGCAACCTTAATGAAAAGTTACAACAGCAGCTATAGTGTCTTTTTTATGGCAAAACACCCGATGACTTTTCACAGGAGTGCAATCAAACAACATTTGACTTTGGCCCCCTTAAGGAGATAATTATTTAGAATCATAGAAAATCACAACACAGATGGAGGAATCACTTTTTCCCTTCTTGAAGGGTTGTAGCGCAGATGATGAATGCACTTCCACAGTTTTGACAGATTTGATATTCCAGGGTTTGAAACGATAGATGGTGAAGAAAGTGTGAAATACGGTGGATTCTGAGTAATTGGGCTATTGGTTAATCAGGCCAGGCATTTATTTGAGACAACTCTTAAAGAACAAAATTTAAGTCAAGAAAATAGCTGGCCTTCCCTTTGTTTATTTCGGATACTGTACCATTTAATTGGGGGTGTAGACGGTTGCTGAACATTCTCTAACTAGCGTCAGTCGCGTGCACTTGTGTTTGCCGTTAGACTCTACACTGTGTTTAAAGAGTGTCAGTTGCATGTGCTTGTGTTCAAGAAGCAGTGATTTTTGTCGCTGATAGCTGGCAAGAAATAAGCAGCAAGACAATTCGGAATAGTGTTGCTCACTGCAGTTTCGAGCATTCAGGATCGGGGATACCAGAAACAGCCAGGAGTGAAAAAGAAACTATTTCAAAACTTCAGCAAGTTAAGAATGATAAATAATTTGAAGGTATTTTGAATGTTACAATGAAATTGAAGATTTGAAGGCTGCAATTGTCTAAAGAATTGTATGTAGTCAGTCCATTATCTGAACTAGGTGTCTGTGCTGATATTGTTCATTTATAGTCCATCAAAAGAACACAGCAAATGAATTCCTCCACTGATAACTATTAGGAACAAATAGACAGTTTGTTATGGTACTGTGGAGATATTGGTAGTGTTCTAAATTGTTCTGTATTTCATTTGAATGCATAAATTGTTACTCATTTAAACAGTAGTTTGTTGTATGTATACCTTTTAATTATTTCCATGAAACTTCAGCTAATTGGCACAGTTGCTTAACTGGACCAAACTGTACTGGTCCTAATTAACCAGTCCTAATTAACCAGTTCATGCTCATAGGACTAGAAGTTTCAATCCCTTTGATAGGCAGATCCTAGCTCAAGTCATAGCATAGAGATCTTGAGGTAAGGCTTGGTGGGCAGCAGATGGCTCATAAGGTGAACACACCCACCTTCCTAGATGTTTTGTCAGTTTAAGCTTACTACATCACCAAGGGGCTCAACAGTACGACCAAGCATCCTAGGTGCACCCCTATTCAGATCAGCCCACCCTTGAGTCATTTTAGGGCCCAGCTGCCGTCACTTGTCCTCATCCATCACCAGTGGCTGCTTTGCTCGAATGCCTCCGAGAGCTCTTTTATTGGCCCTGGCCTTGGACTCCCAATCCCTTTAGTAACCTGACCACGGAAGTAGCCAGAAACCCTCTGCAGCCAACCTCCACAGGAAAAATCTGGACCTTCCATCCATCCTGCTTAGCATCTGTGGCCAGCTCAGTGTATCTCACATGTTTCCGCTCATATGCCTCTTAGACTACATCTTCCCAGGGCACTGTGAGATTACTACAGCCTTCAGGCTGCTGGAGCACAAGACCAAATCTGGTCTGTGGGTGGTAGAGGCTATCTCTGAGGGAAATATTAGCCTTTTGTCAAGGTCAACAGCCATTTTCCAATCACAAGCAGGCTCCAGTATGCCTGACGGCAACTGTGCCACTGACCATGGCACTGTCTGTCCTTGCCGAACAAAGGAGATGGTCAGATGAGGCTTAGAGTTGTTTCTTAACCTTTGCTTCTCCACCATGGATGCCAAACATCTGAGAATCTGGCTGTGCTTCCATGCGTATCTTTCTTGAATGAGTCTTACTTTGCAAGATGAGAGGATGTGCTAGAGGTTTGCTGTTCTTCCACAGAGTGGACAAGCAGGGTCTTCACTGAGCCAGTGGTTCAGATTTTTGTCAGTTGGGATAACATCATAAATAGCTCTTATAAGGAACTAATCTTTCTTCTTTCCTTTTCCCATAGGTATTTCCAGCTGAATTTTCTTTACTCAATATTATCCCACCTTGTCCACTGTCCCTGTTTGGCCTGAGACACTGCTCTTGCATACCTCATCTGCTCTTCCTGTCGCTGTACTTCCTCCACCACCATAGCTTGCCAAGGCCCACTCTTCCAGATTGCACCTGGTCCACCATGGCTGCAAACCTGGGTGCTGCTTTTGCCCATTTTACTGACTCTGCTGGACACCACTTTCTCCCTGTTAGGTCCTGGGTGCAGTATCCTGGACAACACTGTCATGGGATTCCGAGAGAGGCATCGCAAGCCTCAACTTGGCACTATTGAACTCTTCAGGCACCCCCGTGACAGGCAACTCCAGAGCTCCTTTACCATACAGGTAGATGTCACTTAGCGATCTTGGTAAGCCCATTCAGTTCTTAATGAAGGAACTAACTGTCCTCTCCAGCTTTTCAACATGAGCGATGGGGACTTCATACAGAGTCAGTGGCCACAACACCCGAGGGAGCAATTGAAACTGAAGGCACCAGAGCTTGAGGTTTCCTGGCAGCAAGGTCTTACCAATGACTTTAAGCCCTTTGATGATTCCTTCTCTCAACAGTTTCACTTGATTTGTATCACTGAGGTTTACATCATACCAATGCACCAAGTTTCGGCTAATTGGGGCAGCCACTTAACTGGACCAAAATGTACCGGTCTAAATATGTCCTAATTAATCAGAATCCATGTAACTGCATAGCTAATAAGTTTTTGGATATTAAAGACCTGGAGAAAGGTATAGAATAAAACATGGTGTGTATAGCATCAAAAAACAACTGGCAGAATGTGCAAGATGTCAATAGTAAGCAGGAACACAACTGAAATAGTTTATTGAATTTGATTCATGCGAG
Source organism: Hemitrygon akajei (assembly GCF_048418815.1). Classification (NCBI taxonomy): domain Eukaryota; kingdom Metazoa; phylum Chordata; class Chondrichthyes; order Myliobatiformes; family Dasyatidae; genus Hemitrygon; species Hemitrygon akajei. The sequence goes on along the minus strand of NC_133138.1, from coordinate 32,897,196 downwards.
TTACATGTTTTTACAATATTATATATGTTTATAATGAGTTTCAATATGCATGAACTGCAAATTAACAGCAATGTTTAATGTTCAATAAATTATCCTTAGTATCTTCAGTAACTTAAGGGTTAATGTGGGGGGAAAAAAAGAAGGATGGTATGAAGGATGGTAGACTGCCAAAGGACATCCTCTATGGAGAACTAGCAACAGGCAAGAGGAACGTTCATAGACCCCAGCTTCACTTCAAGGACCTTTGCCAGCACGACATGAAAGCCTTAAAAATCAACACAGAGTGCTGGGAGGATACAGCAGATGACCACAACAAATGGCGAGGTACTCTTCAGCAACACCTAGAGCAAGGCGAATAGTGATGCTGAGTCAGTTTGAGGAGCAGAGAGCTAAAGAGAGAGCACAGAGGTCAGCGGACAGCAATTCCATGATGCGCTACGCAAGCAGCAACTGTGGCAGACCCTGCCGTTCCAGGATCGGCCTCAATAGCCACAGTCGACATTGCTCGACCAACCAGTGATTACCAGAGGCCCAGTATCCATAGTCGACCATGACCGACAGTGGCCACATACTGAACCCAGGATAGGTTCAATGAATTGATATCAACAAGGAATGAGAACTGGCTTATGGACCTGTGGTTTCCTCCTCCTGAAGCCAATGTCAAAAATGACTTGCTGACATTGAGTAAGGGATTATTGTTATAACTCCACTCAGCCAGATTTTCAATATGCTGTTTCTTCACTACCTTTGATTTGGTCAATGACTGTGGTATCATCAGCAAACTTAAATATGGCATTAAATATGCATACCTGCTTGTCAATGCAAGTAGCTAATCAGCTACTCAATACAAAAAAAAACACGCAGACATGGTCACGAGGTTCAGTTGTTGTTCAGGCCAAACGTCAGAATGGGGACAAAATGTGATCTAAATGACTTTAACCTTGGAATGATTGTTGGTGCCAGACAGGGTGGTTCGAGTAGCTCAGAAACCACTGATCTCCTGGGATTTTCACACACAACAGTCTCTAGAGTTTACAGAGAATGGTGCAGAGAAAAAAATAACACACAATGAGTGCAGTTCTGTGGGCGAAAATGCTTTGTTAATGAGAGAGTTCAGAGGAGAATGGCCAGAGTGGTTCAAGCTGATAGGGAGGTGAGAGTAATTCAAATAATCACATGTTACAATGTATTAAGTTGCTGCTACATGATCAGCTGGTTAAATACTGAGCGTGTATACAGATGTATCTAATAAAGTAGCCTCTGAGTGTATTTATGATTAGTATCTTGTGGAGCTTTACTAACACAGCAAAAGATCATTGAGTAAATAATGATTATTTTAGTGATGCTTGCCAGGTAAGCAATCCTATTTTAAATAAATGAGAATTATTTGATAAGGGGTAGCCCTTCAAGATTGCTTTTTTACTAAATACAAGTATTGTCGATCATCTATCACAATTCAGTATTCTCAACCTGTGGCAAATACCCTTAATTGGTAATTTGATTGCTCTTGTCACGTGTACCAAGATAGGGTTTGTATAGAGTGGACGTTAAGAGAATGTTCCCTATAGTTTAGGAGTTTAGGACCGGAGGCACAGCTTCTATATACAAGGATCTCCCTTTAGAACAGAGATGAGGAGGAATTCTTTCAGCCAGACAGTAGTGAATCTGTGGAATTCATTGTCTTAAAAGTCAGTGGAGACTGAGTCATTGGGTATATCTAAAGTAGAGGTTGATAGGTTCACGATTATTGAGAGAAGGCAAGAGAATGGGGTTGAGAGAGATAGTAAATCAACCATGATGGAATAGCGGAGCAGACTCGATGGGCCAAATGGTTTATCTCTTCCCCTATGTCTTACGGTCTGCATTACAAACATAAATATATTGAGCGAATACAAAAGGGAGACAGACAAAAACATAATTGAAAATGCAGTGTCAGAGTTCCAGAAAAAGTGCAGTGCAGGTCTACAGGTAAATTATAAAAAAACCATGAAAAGGAAGACTGAGAGCTTATCTTTATTATACAAGGAGTCCATTCAAAAGTCTGATAACTGTGAGATACAGTCGAAGCTGTTCTTGAGCTTGGTGGTATGTGTTCTCAAGCTTTTGTATCTTCTGCTTAATGGGAGAGAAGGGTGAGAGAATGACCGTGATTGGAGGGTTTTTTGGTTATATTGTCTATTTTCTCAAGGGAACGGAGAGTGTAAACAGAGTAATGGAGGGGAGGATCATGATGGATTGGACTGCATTCACTTGCAGTTACAAACATATCTCCAAACTTAAGTATATTCAGTGATTGTTGATGTACATTAATTATCTCATTAAATTGCAAATAATTGTTACAATAATTATAAGGTTCCTTTTAACAACCTCACTCCAAGAAAGACAGTCTTGAATTTAAGTATTTACACCCAGTCAGTAAATGGAAAGAATAATGAAAGCTCAAAGTAAATTTATTATCAAAGTGCATTTATGTCATCATGAGATTAATTTCCTTGTGAGCATTCACAGCGGAAAAAATGAAGCACCATAGTATCAATGAGAAACTACACACAAAGATAGACAACCAATGTGAAACAGATGACAAATTGAGCAAATACAAAATTAAAACAAATGATTGATAAACAAACAAACAAATAAGTAATATTGAGAACATGAATTGTAGAATCAGAAGTTCACCAGGGTGCTCTCAGTGTTGTGGACAGTTCTGTGGTCAGGATAGCTTTAAGGAATGGATTTCTAAAGTGCCTGTCATGCATTGTAGTGTCACTGAAGTGTAGGCATGGTTAGTTGTAATATTGGAAGTGCAGTAGGCATTTTACAGATAGGTGTGCAATAAAGGTCTAATAACTCATTTTGGCATTGTTGGCTGAAATATAAGCATTAAACACAGCAGTGGATATAAATTGCTTACTCGAGTTTTGAAATACAGGTTGAGCACCAATAATCCAAAAGACCAAAATATGAAAACCACTGAAATCTGAATTTTTTCCACTTAATGATGTGTATGCTGATCATGAAACATGCAGTTACTTCACAACAAACTGAAAATTGAAGATAATTGTGAATATTCAGCAAGCTGGTTGCAGAAATTTAAGAGAAGGCATAGCATGACATTTTTAAAGATTTTTGGTGATAAAGTCTCTGCTGATCATGGAGCAGCAGAGAAATTCATTGACAAATTTGCTAAGATTATCACTGACGAAAATCTAACATGTTGAATGACTGCATCACTGAATATGTGTGATGATCAAGTGTAAGACAAAGACCGCTCAGCAGTAGCACATAAATTGAAAGTCAGAAGTGATGGTATTGCCAAACAGACACTGATCAATAAGCTCCAAGACCTTGGCCTCAATATGTCCTTGTGATCTTGGATTTCCTCACTTGCAATTCAAATGGCAACAACATCTCCTCCACAGTCCCATTGGCACAGGTACACCACAGGGCTGTGTGCTTAGCCTGCTGCTCTAGTGGCTATACAGCTACGAATGTACGGCTAAGCACAGCTTCAATGCCATATTCGAGCTCGCAAATGACACTGTTATTGTGGGCTGAATCAAAGGTGGTGATGAATCAACATTTAGGTGGGAGATTGAAAATCTAGCCGTGTGGTGTCATAACAAAAACATCTCACTCAATGTCAGCAAGACCAACGAACTGTTTATAGACTTCAGGAGAAGAAGCACATCTATAGGAAGCACTGCCATAGGAAAACAGCGTCCATTATCAGAGATCCCCACCACTCTGGTCATGCTCATGCTCTCTTTATGCTGCTGCCATCAGGTAGAAGGTACAAGAGCCTCAGGACTCCTGCCAGCAGTTTCAAGAACAGTTACTACCCCTCAGCCATCGGGCTCTTGAATAAAAAGGGATGGTGACAGCGAACAACAATTTTTGGGCGACCTCTTCCAGATTGCCAATCTCTTCAATTATTTCATTTTTTACTCCCTTTGCTTGTTCTTTTGGTCTTGATTGTGTTTCAGAAACTATTGGAGCCTGTGATGCGCAGTTTAGAATTCAATTGAATGATCTAGTGCTCTGCTGTGCCCAGAGAGGACCGAGAGCTGCCTCCAGGAGAAGACAGAGTGTGGGGCCATGATTGACTCCATTATGAAGAGTCAAGAAAGATGGAAGCATCGGGGCAATTGCGGAGGAGGTCAGCGGTTGCACTCCACAGAGAGGATAGGTCAATAGGTTGGTAACCAGGTCAGCGGCATGGCCGTCTCTCTTTATGGAACGACTGAGTTCAATTCTGATGTGAGGATGTTTTTGAACTTCTAAGATTTATGTTATTCTTGGACTGTAGTTTATATTGGTCTCCTTCAGTTTTCTGTATTTTCTTTCTTGTTGCCGATTGGTAGGTTGGGGTTTTGGTGGATGATATTTGTGAGGGAGGGTTTGGGGATTTAGGGACTGATGTTCCTTTTGGTTGTTCTTGTGGAAGATCTGCTAGTTTTTGTGTATGAGAGAGGGTTTTGGGGTTTTGATGCTATTGTTGCTGTTCCTTTTTTCAAGGGAGGGATTTGGATGATTTGATGTTATTCTTGCTGCTTTTTTTGTGAGGGAGAGCATGGGGGTTTGACGTTATTGTGGCTGTTTTTTGTTAAGGGGGGGTTTCGGGGGTTTCGGGGGCTTGGGGATATTCCAGCTGCTGTTTTCTGTGTGGGTGATCTGTCAGCTTTTGTGTGGGTGGGAGGGAGTGGGATTGGGATTTTTTTTCTTTTTCCTTTTCTGCAGGGTGGTGTTAATGTCTTTTTTCTGTATTTCTTGGCTATCTGGAGAAGATGAATATCAAAGTTTAATTGTACATGCATACTTTGACAAAAAAAATTAACTTTTGAACCTTTGAACTACACTCAACTTCACTGAAATCTTCCTAGAACCAATGACCTCATTTTCAAGGACTCGTTATCTCATTATCTCCTGTTCTCATTATTTATTGCTATTTATTTATATTTGTCCATGCACAGTTAGTTGGCTTCTGCACTCTGATCTTTCATTGATCCTGTTATGGTGTGTGTTGCCTGAATTTCCAGCATCTGCAGATTTCCTCATGGTTACTATTCTACAGGTTTGCTGAGTATACCCACAAAAGTGAACCTCATGGTTGTATTTGGTGACAGAGATGTACTTTGGTAATAAAATTTACTTTGAACTTTGAACTTTGACTGTCCACCTGTGTGGCCAAATTAGTGAAAGCTTACCTTTTTGATAGTTTGTGCACAAAATAATTTGAAAAATATTATATATAACTACCTTCAGTGTATATGTAAAGCAAATGAATTTCATGTTTAGACCTGGGTCCTATCTCCAAGCTATCTCATTACGTAGATGCAAATATTCCTAAATCCGAAAAAGTACAAAATCTGAAATGCTTCCTGCTCCAAGTATTTCAGGTAAAGTTGTTCAGCCTGTAATACAATGAGATTTTTTACATTCAACAGAGAGGGCAGATAGGTTTAAAATGTGAGATATAGTTCCTCCACCAATACAGCACTCCTTTAGCTCCAGACTGATGTGTCAGAGGAAATTTCTATAGCGGAGTATCTGGAATAGGACTTGGACCCACAACATTCTGGCAAGAACAGTAACAGCTGTCAAAACCATCCTGAAAGCTTATGTGGGGTGTAGACATTGATCGACATTCCATGGCACTTTATATTGGATTGGCAAATCTTGTGGGACAGTGTTGAAGTCTGACTGTTCATCCTCAATTTCCATGCATTTGCCAAGATTTATTTCTTTTGGTAGGAACAGTAAATTATTAATGTACTGCACCTTCTTCTAAATCAATCATTCTGCTAAGGGAGTAGAATGACACAACTCATGTTTAGACCAGATTAGATAAACTTTATTTTTCATATGTACATTGAAACATTGATACATACAGTGAAATGCATCGTTTGCGCCAACAACCAGCATAATCTGTGATCGTGCTGAGGGCAGCCTGCAAGTGTTGCCACACTCCCTGCATCAACGTAACGTGCCTACAAATCACTTACATCTTCAGAATGTAGGAGAACCTGGAGGAAACCCACACTGTCCCTGGAAGAATGTGCGAATTCCTTATCTGACACCTGCGGGAATTGAACTACAGGCAGTGATTGCTCATGATTATGGTAAGCACAATGCTACTGTGCCACCCAATTTTTGGTGGTAGGGTGAAACCATGCCCAGCCATTCCACCAACTCCCCACTGCAGCAGAATTCCTGAGCCATTCTCCATTACCTCACTTACCTGTGCTTCCTCAGTATAACAACTCCATGACCACTTTGTACTCTTGGCACTAAAATTAACATTTCCTTTTATTCTAGCTATGGTATTGCTTGTGAAAATTTTGTATAATTTATGCTCGATTTATGCTTTTTTGCAAATGCCGCTTACATAATACTATGCGCATGTGGTCCTGCTGCAAGTAAGTTTTTCATTGTGCCAGTGCATACATGTACTTGTGCATATGATAATACACTTGACTTTGACTTTGAAATAGCATTATGGGGGTTTACAGTCCAGTGATACACATAAAAATAGACATCCGCCGTATTCACTTTGGGTTTGACTTTGATTTCATCCTCCATCATGCCCCTTTCCAAAAGTCCTGCAGATATTTCCTTTTGTGGGATTTAATGTCCGTGCACAGATTGTTTGGGAAACTAGGAAACTCGCTTAACCTAGTTTTTGTTCTTAGGTATTTTGTCAATTTTATCGTGGAACACACCACAACCAAACTCCATCCTGCCATCCTTTAACACCCAGTTTTTTTTTTCATGTGGTATTCGGTCTTAGAAATCCTGACCTATTTTTACTTCCTTTAATCTCAGTCTTTACTTCTGCTCCACTGACATCAGATGACAGCCTGCAGAGAATCAAAATGAGTTTAAACAATCAAAGAATGCTAAGTAGTCTAGTTATTAAGCTTCTACATTTACCAGAATATAAATACCTTGCTGCCTGGTTTCCTGATACTTGGTACACACTCAGATGAATTTTTGAGTAGGGCAAGGTATAGTATGGAGGTTTAAATACATATAATCTACTGATTGTTTTTGTTCACCTGAGGATCCTAAGGAGTAATTCTACAGGATAACTTATTGCTTGAAATAGAACATAGAACACAGAACTCATCAGGGAAAGGTACAGAAGCCTAAAGGCACACATTCTATGAAGAGGTGCTTCTCGTAGGTTGGTGGTGATTATTTAAAAAGAGAAATTCGCAGGTGTTTGTCTAGTGTACGGGGACTGTCAGCAGCATCAGTAGAACTCTGACAATTAAATAGAAGTACAGAAGGGATAAGCAGAGAGGCCATTGTTGGGAGTAGACCAGTGACGAGAGTAGAAGCGACAGGCATTGGCTCAAAAGAGGCTTCGGCTCGGAAGAGGCATCAGCTCTGTGTAGAGTGTCTGTTACATTTCTAAATTTTACCTTTTTTTCTCTCTTACTTTCCATTTAAATGGCTGTGGTGTGCTCTTTGTGCTGGACGTTGGAGAACTAGGAGACCCTGAGTCTCCCGGGGAACTACATCTGCGTGAAGTGCATCCGGCTGCAGCTCCTTAAAGACCATGTTAGGGATCTCGAGCAGCGACTGGATGACCTTTGGCTTGTACAGGAGAGTGAGGAGGTAATTGATCAAAGCTACAGGAAAGTAGTCACCTCAAAGTTGCAGGTGGCGAGTAGCTGGGCAACTGTCAGGAAAAATGAAAATAGGTAGTCAGAGCAGGGCACACCTGTGGCCTTTACCCTCAAAAATAAGTATATCACTTTTGATACTTTTGTAGGGGATGACCACCAGGGAGAATGCCGCAGCGACCGGGTTACAGGCACTGAGCATGAGTCCATGGTGCAGAATGGAAAGGGAGAGAAGAAGGGAGTGGTAGTGATAGGGGACTCAATAGTGAGGGGAACAGACAGGAGATCCGGTGGATGTGGATGGTATGTTGTTTCCCAGGTGCCAGAGTCAGGGACATCTGAGATCGTATCCACAACATCTTGGAGAGGGAGGGAGAGCAGCCAGATGTCTTGGTATATATTGGAACCAATGAAATAGGAAATAAAAGCAAAGAGGTCCTGAAATGAGAATTTAGAGAGCTAGGTAGAAAGCTAAGAAGCAGGACCTCCTAAGTAGTAATTTCTGGATTGTCCCTGTGCCACACACCAGTGAGGGTAGAAAAAGGATGACCTGGTAGATAAATGCATGGCTAAGAAGCTGATGCAGGGGGTAGGGCTTCAGATTTTTGGATCATTGGGAGGAGTTATGACTTGTTCAAAAGAGACAGGTTGCACCTGAACCCGAGTAGGATCAATATTCTTGTGGGTAGGTTTGTTAGAGCTGTCGGGGAGGATTTAAACTAATTTGGCAGGGGTGTCGGAACAGGAATGAAGGGGCTCAGGATATGATGGATGCTAAAAAAATAAAGATAGCATGCAGTCAGACTATCAGGAAGGGCAGGCAGGTGATGGGACATAGTTGCAGCCATTAGGCTGAGTATCAAATCATTCGGGATGCAGAATCAGAAAGGATAGCAAATGCAGTACTCAAAGAGTTGTATTAAATGTGCGTTGTATAAGAAATGAGGTAGATGATCTTGCTGTACTATTACAGATTGCCATTGGCTGATGGATGTTTGCAGTTGGGAGCTGAATGTCCAAGGGACATCAGAGGGATAGGAAGGTAGGGAGAGGGGGTGGTGTAGCTCTACTGGTAAAGAATGGCATCAAATCAGAAGAAAGATGTGACCTAGGATCGGAAGATGTTGAATCCTTGTGAGTTGAGTTATGAAACTACAAGGGTAAAAGGACATTGATGGCAGTTATATACAGGCCTCCCAACAGTGGCTGGGAAGTGAACCAGCAGGAAATACAAAATGTGTTTCAAAAGGGCAATGTTATGGTAGCCATGGGAGATTTTAACATGCAGGTCGATTGAGAAAATTAAGTTGGTAATGGATCTCAAGAGCGTGAGTTTGTTGAATGCTGAAGAGATGGATTTTTAGAGCAGTTTGTCTTTGAGCCTACTAGGGGATTAGCTAGGATTGGGTGTTATGTGATGAACTGAAGATGATTAGAGAGCTTAAGCTAAATGAAGCCTTAGGAACCAGTGATCACAATATGATTGAGTTCAACTTGAAATTTGATAGGGAGGAAGTAAAGTCTGATGTAGCAATATTTCAGTGGAGTGAAAGAAATTACAGTGGTATGAGAGAGGAGTTGGCTAAAGTAAATTGGAAGGAGCTGCTGGCTGGGATGTCAGCAGAGCAGCAATGGTGTGCATTTCTGGGAAAAATGAGGAAGGTACAGGACATATGAATTCCAAAAATTAAGAAATACTCAAATGGTAAAATAGTACAACCATGGCTGATAAGGGAAGTCAAAACTATTGTATGAGAGGTGATTGATAAGTTCATGGCCTAATGTAGGAGTAAGTATTAGAAAACCTAGCACATTTACTTTTCAACATAGTCCCCTCCTACATTTACACACTTAGTCCAGCGGTCATGGAGCATACGGATCTTGGACTTCCAGAAAGTGTCCACAGCATGGGTGGTTGATAAGCTCGTGGCCTAAGGTAGAAGGAGATGAGTTATACAGCTCTCATTACATGCACATGCAGGTCAACTCTTTGAGTTATTATGCAGAAAGTTTGAAGTTAATAACTCATCTCCTTTTATCTTAGTCCACAAAGTTATCAATCACCCCTGATGTGGACACTTTCTGGAAGTCCAAGATCTGTATGCTCCATGACCGCTGGACTAAGTGTGTAAATGTAGGAGGGGACTATGTTGAAAAATAAATGTGCTAGCTTTTCTAAAATTTGCTCCTTCTACCTTAGGCTATGAACTTATCAATCACCCTTCCTAAAAGCAAAAGAAAGGGCATACAACAAAGCAAAAATTGAATGAATGAATGAATGAATGAATGAATGAAGTTTTATTTCAGTCAGTACAAACATAACAAAAAGCATCATTTTCAACGATGATTTGATAGACAAAATTAAATAATAAAAATCTTTAAAATATAAAGGGTGTAGGCTGAAGCTACACCTTACTACATCTACCTCGCTTACTTATACAAAAACATATTTGGCATCAATCATCATATCAAAACAAAAGATTTCATAATCTTTTAACACAAAATCCAATTCCAAGTATCATTTATTTACACTACTCCCATTCATTTTGAATCATGTATTTTATCTTTGTTCATTAAATTATTTTAAAAAAAATTTTTAAACTTGTTAAGTGTGTTTTTTTTTAAATTCTCACTACGACTGTTCCATAGATTCACCCCCCTGACTGAAATACAATGATTTTTTACATTTGTTTTTATCCTTTGTTCTTGAAATACACATGTTCCTCTCAAATCATGTTGACTTTCTCTCATTTTAAACAATCTTTGGATACTTTGTGGTAACTGTCCATTTTTTACTTTATACGTAATTTGTATTATTTTAAAATCTGCAAAATCTCTGAATTTTAAAGTGTTTAGTTGAATAAATAGTGGATTGGTTGGTCATAATAACTTATCTTATTTATAATTTGTATGGCTTTCTTTTGGAATAGAAAAATTGAGTTAGTATTTGTATTGTATGTATTTCACCATACCTCTACGCAGTAAGTCATGTATGGGACTATAAGTGAACAGTATAATGTATACAAAGATTCCTGATTTAAGAAATCTTGTGCTGTGTACAGTATTCAATAGATTTTGACACTTTTGCTTTGACATAATTTATATGTGGTTTCCAGCTTAATTTATTATTTATTACCACTCCTAAAAATTTTGTTTCAGATAACTTATCAATTTCAACATCATTTATTCTAAGTTTACTACTTGAGTTTGGTACACGATTTCCAAATATTGTGAATCAGTGGGAAGATAGAGGATTGGGAAGTTTTTAACAACCTACAGAGGGCAACCAAAAAACAATTAGAAGGGAAAAGATGAAATATGAAAGCCAAGCTAGCAAATAATATCAAAGAGTATAGTAAAAGTTTTTTTCAAGTATGTTAAAAATAAAAGAGAAATGAGAGTGGATACATGACGGCTAGAAAATGAGGCAGGAGAAAAAATAACGGGTGACAAGGAGATGGCTGATGAACTAAATGAGTATTTTGCATCAGTCTTTACTGTGGAAGACAAGCAGTGTTTCTGATGTTGTAGTGTGTGAAGGAAGAGAAGTGGGTGCAGATACTGTTACAAGGGAGAAGGTGTTCAAGAAGCTGAAAAAGCTACAGGTACATAAATCCAGCGGACCAGATGAACTGCACCCTAATGTTCTGAAAGAAGCAGAATTAGAGATTGTGGTGGCATTAGAAATAATCTTTTAAAAATCATTGGACTCTAGCATGGTGCCAGAGGACTGAAAAATTGCAAATGTCACCCCATTCTTTAAGAAAGGATGAAGGTAGCAGAAAGGAAATTATAAACCAGTTAGTCTGACCTCAGTGGTTTGGTAGATGTTAGAGTCAGTTGTTAAGAATGAGGTGAGTACTTGGTGAGACAAGACAAGTTAGTACAAAGTCAGCATGGTTTCCTTCAGGGAAAATCCTGCCTGACAAATCTGTTGGAATACCTTGAAGAGATTACAAGTACGATAGATAAAGGGGCTGCAGTGAATGTTGTATATTTGGACTTTCAGAAGACCTTTGACAAGGTGTCACACATGAGGCTGCTTAACAAGTAAAGAGCCCATGGTATTACAAGAAAGTTACTAACATCCTTAGAGCACTGGCTGATTGGTAGGAGGCAGTGAGTAGGAATTAAAAGATCCTTGTCTGCTTGGCTGCCGGTGACTCGTAGTGTTCTGCAGGGGTTGGTGTTGGGACCACTTCTTTTTATGCTCTATATAAATGATTTAGATGATGGAATAGATGGCTTTGTTGCCAAGTCTGCAGATGATATGAAGATTGGTGGTGGGACAGATAGTTTCAATGAAATGGGTAAGATGCAGAAGGTATTAGACAGAATAGGAGAATGGGCAAGAAATTGGCAAATGAAATACAATGTTTGAAAATGCATGGTCTTGTACTTCGGAAGTAAAAATAAATGTGAGGACTATTTTCTAAATGGGGAGAAAATCCAAAAATCTGAGGTGCAAAAGGACTTGGGAGTCCTTGTACAGAACACCCTAGAGGTTAACTTGCAGGGTGAGTCAGTGGTAAGGAAGGCAAATGCCATGGTAGCATTCATTTCAAGAAGTCTAAAATACAAGAGCAAGGATGTGATGCTGAGGCTTTATAAGGCACCTTGAGTACTTTGAACAATTTTTGGCCCCTCAACTTAGAAAAGATGTGCTGGCATTGGAGAGGGCCCAGAAGAGGTTTGCAAGCATGATTCCAGGAATGAACCATAGAACCATAGAGCACTATGGCACAGTACAGGCCCTTCAGACCTCCATGTTGTGCCGACCCATATAATCCTTTAAAAAAAAGTACTAAACCAAACTACCCCATAACCCTCCATCCATGTGCCTGTCCAAGAGGTTCTTAAATACCCCTAATGTTTTAGCCTCCACCACCATCCCTGGCAAGTCATTCCAGGCACTCACAACCATCTGTGTAAAAAACTTACCCCTGATGTCTCCCCTAAACTTCCCTCCCTTAATTTTGTACATATGTCCTCTGGTGTTTGCTATTGGTGCCCTGGGAAACAGGTACTGACTATCCACCCTATCTATGCCTCTCATAATCTTGTAGACCTCTATCAAGTCCCCTCTCATTCTTCTATGCTCCAAAGAGAAAAGTCCCAGATCTGCTAACTTTGCTTGTTCAAATATGACTTGTTCTCCAATCCAGGCAACAACCTGGTAAATCTCCTCTGCACCCTCTCCATAGCTTCCACATTCTTCCTATAATGAGGTGACCAGAATTGAACACAATACTCTAAGTGCGGTCTCACCAGAAATTTGTAGAGTTGCCACATAACCTTTCTACTCTTGAACTCAGTCCCCCTGTTAATGAAGCCTAGCAACCCATAGGCCTTCTTAACTACCCTATCAACCTGTGCAAGGACTTTGAGGGATGTATGGATTTGAACCGCAAGGTCCCTTTGTTCATCCACACTCTTAAGTAACTGACCATTAATCCTGTACTCAGTCTTCTGGTTTGTCCTTCCAAAATGCATCACCTCATACTTGTCCGGATTGAACTCCAACTGCCATTTTTCTGCCCAACTCTGCAGCCTGTCTATATCCTCTTGTAACCTTTGAGCACCTACAGCTCCATCCACAATTCCTCCAATCTTCGTGTCATCTGCAAACTTATTCACCCATGATATTTCCTCATATGAAGAAAGGGTCATCATATGAGGAACATTTGATGGTTCTGGGTCTGTACTTACTGGAATTCAGAAGAATAAGGGGGGATCTCATTGAAACCTTTCGAATGTTGAAAGGCTTAGACAGAGTAGATGTGTTGTTCCCCGTGGTGGGAGAGTCCAGGACAAGAGGGCACAGCATCAGGATAGAGGGACACCATTTCAAAACAGAGATGTGGAGACATTTTTTTTATCCTAAAGGTGGTGAATTTGTGGAATTTGTTGCCACATGCAGTTGTGGAGTCCAGTTTGTTTAGTGTACTTAAGACAGAGATTGATAGGTTCTTGATTGGACATGGTATCAAAGGTTATGGGGAGAAGGCTGGGAACTGGGGTTGAGGAAGAGAAAATAAATGGTTCACCCATGATTGAATGGCGGAGCAGTCTTGATGGGCCAGCTGGCCTAATACTGCTCCTATGCCTTATGTCACTCAACAATTCAGGAACAGCTTTTTCTCTTCTGCCATCAAATTTTTGAATGAACATTGAACCCATGAATACTAGTTCACTTTTTTAATTTCTATTTTTACATTACTTATTTAATGTAACTAATTTATATATACTTACTGTAATTCATAGTTTTTTAATTATATATTGCATTTTATTGCTGCTGCTAACATAAACAAATGTCACGACATATGCTGTTGATATGAAACCTGATTCTGATTCTGAGTCTGAACAGCACAGGAACTTGACAATATTGTGCAGAAACAAATTAGTAATCACATGGCCAACTTCTGCCTACACAATGCCCAAATCCTTTCATTTTCCTCATATCCATATGCCCATGTAATTGTCTCTTAAAAGTCTTGAATGTTTCTGCCTCTGCCACTACCCCTGGCAGCGCATTCCGAGCATCCAACATTTGTTGTGTAACAAACATGCCCCTCACATTTCCTTTGAAATTGACCCCCTCACCTTACATGCATGCACTCTTGAAAAGACATTTCAACCCATGGAAATAGATATGTCTGTCTATTCTACCTCTGCGTCTCAGGATTTTATAAGCCTCTATCAAATCTCCCCTCAGCCTTCACTGCTCCAGAGAAAACAACCCAAGTTTGTCCAAGCTTTTGTTATAGCACTATGCCCACGAATCCAGGCTACATCCTGGTGTACCTCTTCAGCCTCCTTACCATAGCCTCGACATCCTTCCTATAACAGGGAACCAGAACTGCACGCAGCTGAATTGGAGACTTAGAAAGCTGCAACATAAATTCCGGACTTTTGAACTCAAGGCCATAACTAGTAATGACAGCATGCCAAATGCCTCTTAGCCACCCAATCAACTAGTGTTTCTGTCACCTAGCCTACATGTCATGGAGTAGTGGCAACTGAAATATGGTTGCCTAAAGAGTGGGGAAATTAGAGACCAGTTAAGATCCTCCTCCCTTCCTGGCTTCAATCAGCCTGGATGGAAGATTTCCAACATCTACTGAATTTCTTGTGTTATGAGTGTCCTTTTCTGAGTTGTACTCTTCATGAGGGAAACCAGCAGGCCAGGGACTTATCTATTGAGCGAAACAAGCAGTTGATGTTTCAGGCTGAAAAACTTCAACAGAACTTGAAGAAAAGAGGGCAGATGCCAGGATAAGAACGTGGGGGTGAGTGGAGGGGCAAAAGCAAGTAGCTGATTGGTGAGACCAGACAAGGGGGATAGTGGGTGGGTTGGGGTATGGATGATGTAAGGAGCTGGGAGCTGATAGGTGGACGTGGTAAAGGATTGAAGACGAAGGTATCTGATAGGAGAAGGTAGTGGACTGTGGAATGAAGAATTGAACCAAAGGGAGGTGATGAGGGTTGGGGAAGAGAAGGGGTCAAAGGGCAACCTGCCGCCCCTAACCCCACCTTCATATTCTAACTTCTGCCCCTTCCTTTCCAGTCTTGATGAAGGGGCTCAGTCAAATAGTCTATTGTTTATTTTCCTGCATGGATGCTGTCTGACCTGCTGGGTTCCTCCAGCATTTTGTGTGTGTGTTGCACTTGGTTTCAGACAGCTGATTTTCACAGGACTATGCTGTTTGGATTTTTGCACAGATTTCTTGGAATGAGTTACCAAGTTATATCAGCAGTAAAATCATATGTACTAGTAAAATTGCTCTTCACTTCACGATCCAATATCATTAAACTTGTCTCACTTCTTCAAGGTTTTTGTCCTTGCTATCTTCAAATCAATCTATTCACATTATGTTAAATTAATCTTGATTCAATTGGATATCATCTTTTATAAATACTCATGATAATTACCCATATAATTAATTACCAAGACAAAAAAATACATTCAGTTTTAATAGCCTGAATCTGGTTTCCATAGAATTAAAATAATATTTCCATACTGATACAATCACATTTAAAATGAATTCGGATTAAAGTCAGAATCAGGCTTATTTATCATGTACATCAAAAATACAGTGAAATGTATCCAACCAGCCCACTCAAGGACGTGTTGTGGGCAGCCTGCAAATGTCGCCACACGTTCCAGTGCCAAAAGAGTATGCCCACAATGTTCAAACCAACACCACAACACAACACAGAACAGCAACAACAGCAATAACCGACAAATAAAAACAACACAATGACAGCAATACAAGCTCCTATTCCTAGACACGTACAGTCTAGGACAGGCCACCTTCAAGTCTCCAGTTATTGGATCCACACGTTCATGAAAATAATGCACGTATAATTTAATATCATTAACTCATAGATAGCAATTTGCTCCAGACAACAGTTCTCTCCAATCGGAATATGATCACAACCCTTATACAGTATAGGTATGGAGTATGGGCATCAATACTTGAAAGTAATTTTTAAAACATAACGATTACAAGAATTAAATCTTGAAGACAGGTTGTATGGATATTTTTCCAATAAGGTGTACTTATAGTTGGAGTGTCTGTTAATCTTTGCCAAGTTGCTGCCATTAGGAAGTAGGTAGATGAGCCTTAGATCCAACAAAACCAGGTTCAGAAACAGTTATTACCCTAAAATTCATCAGGCTCTTGAACCAGCATGGAAAACATAATTTACTTCAGGAACATCAAACCGATTCCACAACTTATAGGCTCACTTTAAATGACACTACAATCCTGTTCTCAGTGTCATCTATTTATTTGTTTGTTTGTTTGTTATTTGTGTTTTTCTGTCTGTTCGCAGATTGCCTTCCATTGATTGTATTGTATTTTTTGTGCCACTATGAATGCCTGCAAGAAACTGACTCTCAGGGTACTACATAGTGATACAAACGTACTTTGATAATAAATTTACATTGAGTTTTGAGCTTTGATGCAGGTATTTACCTGAGACATCCACATCTTCTTACCTCTTACCGATGCTGTTTGACCTACAGCTTTATTCTGGCAGACTGTTTGTTGCAAGAGAAATAGACCAAATGGCCCAGCAAGTCTGCTCCAACTAATAAATGCCCATCTGCACTAATCCCACCTGAATCACATTTCGTACTCCTTAAATTCCCATCAATTCCTAAAGAATCTACCACTCACCCATACACAAGGACAACTTACAGTGATCAATTAAACTAAACAATGTAGGAAGAGATAGGATCAACCGGAGAAAACCTGCAAGATCACAAGGAAGACATGCAAACTCCACATTAGCAATTCAGGCATCAGATTTAAACCTGTTACAAGAGCTGTGAGTGAACAGCTCCAAAACTCCAGGTACTGCTCAATTGTCAATTTTCAATCTGCAGATTTTTGATGCTAACTTGCTGCATTCAGAGTCAGAGTACTCTTACATGGAGGAACCCACCACAGCAGTCTTGGAACTGCCACAACTGAATCTAAATCTGAATCAGAATCAGAGTTATTATCACTGACATATGTCTTGAAATGTATTGTTTTATGGCAGCATTACAGTGCAATACAGACAAAATACTATAAATTGTAATATGAAATAAATATTCTTGTTTGTTTTGGGTTCAATGTTCTTGTTGCATTTTGTGTGGGGGAGATGAATTTGGGATCGATGTTCTTGTTCCATTTTCTGTGGGGGAAGGTGGGATTTGGGGGTTGATAATCAGGATGCTGTTCTTTTTTGTTATGGGGAGGTTGGATTTAATGTTTCTTTCTGAATGACTTTCATGTTCTTTCATTTTTTCACGACCATCTGAAGAAAACAAATCTCTGAGTTGCAAATGGATATATACTTTGATGATAAATGAGCCTTTGATATATAAAAAATAAGAAGTAGAACAAAGAGAGACGACAGCTGCTCTTCTGCACACCACTTACTGCTGTAATGCATGGAAGTTTGAGTTACTTTCACCTTCCTGTCAGCTTGAACCAGGCTGACCATTCTCCTCAGACCTCTCTCATTAAAAAGGCATTTTTTCCCACAGAACTGCTGCTCACTAGATGTAGTTTTTGTTTCTCGCACCATTCTCCGTAAACTCTAGACTGTTGTTCATGAAAATCCTAGGATATTAGCATGGAAACACCAATGCCCCTGACTGGAAAATCCTACAAAAAGTAGCATATATAGCTCAGTCCATCACGGGTAAAGCCCTCCCACCATTGAGCACATCTATACAAAACACTGTTGCAGGAAAGTAACACCCACCACACAGGACATGCCCTCTTCTCGCTGTTGCTAGGAAAAAGATAGGGGAGCCTCAGGATTCACATCACCAGGTTCAGGAACAATTATTACCCCTCAGTCATCAGGCTCTTGAACTAGAAGGGACAACTTCACTCTGCTTCACATAGCCATCACTGAACAGTCCCTACAACCTATGGACTCACTTTTAAGGACTCTTCATCTTATGTATTTGATATTTATTGCTTATTTGTTGTTTATTATGATTTATTTATTTTTGTATTTGTACATCTTGTTATCTTCTGCACTCTGGATGAGTGCCCAAATTGGTGCGGTCTTTTATCGATTCTGTTATGCTTATTATTCCATTATGGATTTATTCAGTATGCCTGTAATAAAATGAATCTCAAGATTGGATATGATGACATTTATGTACTTTAATAATAACTTTATTTTGAATTTTGAATTACTGATAAACCCAAACCATCCCGTCTGGCACCAACAATCATTCCATGGTTGAGGTCACTTAGATCATGTTTATTCCCTATTCAGAAGTTTGGTCTGAACATCAACTGAACCTCTTGATAATAATGTCTCCATGCTTTTGGACATAGAGTTGCTGCCATGTGGTTGGCTGATTAGATATTTGCATTAATGAGCAAGTGTACGTGTGTACCCAATAAAGTGGCCACTGGGTGTATAAGGTTAATGCATGATTGTTCCTGCAAATTATAAAGACAAGTTGCACAACAGACTGATGGCAATCAGCTTTGAACTCTGTCCAACAAAAGGCATTTAATATGCTAATCTTTGATGGCTTGCATACTGATGTTGGTGTTCTGTTAAACAGTCTTTGATTGTTAGCTGGCTATTTCCAACTATAGAAAGTTATTCAAATTGTTTTACTCAGTTAATGAATTAAACTGCTGCATTTGATTCTTAACATCCTGATTTGACTGACAGCAAAATCGAAGGTGAAGGTATGGGTTCAGCATGCAAGACTGGGTGACTTGATGAGTTAATGGCCAGAGGTTCCATGTGGCAGAATGCCCGACACTGGGTAGTTGGTCTGCAAACATTGGAAAGGCTAAGTGATCTTGTCTTCATTATACTATTTCAAAGACAAATTAAATGCCCTTGTTTCCAGATTCAATGGCATGTTGGCAGGTCTTTCAGGAAAAACATCTGTCTTGCTTTCTTGTGTTGAGGAGAATGGGCAATAGAAGCATATCATTTGGTACTCAGTGCTCTCTGTTTACTGAATCTATGTTGAGTAAATTGTCTGTGGCTTAACTTCTGAATCTCAGCCTAATAGGGTGTGTGTTCAATCTGCTAGAATAATGGCCATTGTTCCAGATTCAGATTCAGATGTACTTATCACATGAGCATCAAAAAATACAGTGAAATGCACCGTTTGTGTTAATGACTAACACACCAAGGGATGTGCTGGGGGTAGTGAGCAACTGCCATCACACAGCCCAGCACCAACATAATGTGCCCACAATGTTCAATGCAACAACACAAGCAGCAAAAAAAAAACAGCAATAGGACAAAACAGGACAACAACGGGAAGAGCTTGATAGCACAGTGGTTAGTGTAACATCGCACAGTGCCAGCAACCCCAGTTCAGTTCCTGCCACTGTCTGTAAGGAGTTTATACATTCTCCCCATGAGCAATGCATGTTCCCTCCATGGCCACATGGGTTTTTTATTGGGTGACACAGTAGCATAGCGACTGGTGCAGCATTTTACAATGAACCGAGTTCAATTCCCGTCACTGTCTGTGAGGAGTTTGTACATTCTCTGCGTAACCACATGGGTTACCTGCCTCAATATAAAGACGTACAGGTTAGTAGGTTAATTGGTCACATTGGTGTTATTAGTGGTGTGGGATCGTACGGCAAGAAGGGCCTGTTACAGTGCTGTGTCTCTAAATTAAAAAAAAAATGAAAACCCAGCAAAATAAGCTCCTTTCCCACCCTCCTACTCCCTTACACACACCAGTCTCCAACCTCAGGACAGGCTGCCTCTGAGGTTCCAGTCCTTGTCCCCAGACTCCCAATCTCACAGACATTGAACCATAAGTTCAAATCCCACCACAGCAGCTGGAAAGTTTAAATTCATGTAATTACATAATTGTGGAATTAAAGCTTGTCTTATTTATAGTACAGGAAACAACTAGACTACCATTTAAAACCCCATCTAATTTAAGCTGGAAAGAGTACAACGATTTATGAGAATGTTGCCAGGACTTGAGGGACTAGGATGTAGAGGCTGTGCAGGTTTGGACTTTATTTCTAGGAGTGAATGATAATCACAGTGATATTATAGAGGTTTATAAAACCATGAGGAATATAAACAGAGTGAAAACACACAATCTCTTTCCAGATTCAGAATGAGGTTTAATATCACCAGCATATGTCATGAAATTTGTTGTCTTTGTGGCAGCAGTACAATGTTATACATAATGATAGAAAAAAATGTGAATTACAGTGAGTATATGTATCTTAAATAGTTAAATTAAATAAGTAGTGCAGAAAAAGGGAAGTAAATGTAATGAGCTAGTGCACGTGGGTTCAACATCCATTCAGAAATCATATGGCAGAGGGGAAGAAGCTGTTCCTGAATCTTTGAGTGTGTGCCTTCAAATTTCTGTACCTCCTTCCGGATGGTAGCAATGAGAACAGGGCATGTCCTGGGTGATAGGCATCCTTAATGATGGGTCTTTCTGAGGCATCACTTCTTGAAGATGTCCTGGATGCTGGGGAGGCCAGTGCCCATGATGGAACAGACTAACCTTCTGCAGTTTACCTTGATCCTGTGCAGTAGCCTTTCCCAGACCCCCATTCCAGATTAGAAAGCTCTCCATGGTACAGAATCAAAAATCATGAACACATAGGTATAAGGTCTGAGAGGAAAGATCTTCCACTGGGATTGGGTGGGCTACAACCAGAGCTCATGGGTTCAGGGAGAAAAGTGAAAATTTTAAGGGGAACATGATGTGAAACATTTTCACTCAGGGGGTTGTGAGAGTGTGGAATGAGCTGGCATCACACATACTGTGGTGCATGTGAGCTCGATTTTAATGTTTAAGAGGAGTTTGGATGTCTATATAGATGGGTAAGATATGGTTGGCTATGATCTGGGTCCAGGATGATGGGACCAGACAGTTTAAATGGTTTGTAATGGATTAGATGGGCAAATTTCGGTGCTGTACTTTTTGATGGTTCTATGACTTTACCTTCACGTAATGAGTGGTGTTTATGTGTAATGAACTGTTAGAGGAAGTTATTGATGCTGGTGCAATGACAATATTTATAAAGCACTTGGACAGGTACCTGAATAGGAAAGAATTGGAGGAAATGGGCCAAATGCAAGCAAATGGGAGTAGAATGGATGGCAACTTGGTAGAACATGGACAAGTTGGGCAAAAGGGCCATTTCAACCCAAACTGTCTTATACATAAGAACAGTACCACCAGTCCAGTTAACTCATAAATGCTTTCCCAATTCAGGATGAGGGGAAACGAGAAATAGTATTGTCATCCCCAACCTTTGAGGTTTAATTTGGGGGGAGAGGCAAAGTTTTCCTTCATCCACTGATCATGTATGAGGCATTTCAGATACTTCTTCCCTACTTCTGTAAACTCTCTCAGTTCTACACCCCTCTGAGATATCTGCACTCCTACTATTCCACCCTCACTTCAAAAGTAATAAAATCTGTTTTATGAAAGACAATGTGCCAAAAGCTCTCGTTATGACACTATTTACTTGTGACACTGCTTTCAAGGAATTATGAATCTGTATTTCCAAATCCCTTTGTTTGTCTACTCCACACCTCTCTGTCCTGCTTTTTACTGTGTTTGTCCTACCCTGGTTTGTCCTTCCAAAGTACAGCACCTTACACTTATCTGCATTAAATTCCATCAGCCATTTTTCAGTACATTTTTCCAACCAGTTCAGATTATACTGCAAGTTTTGATCTTCCTCCGTATCCATTATACCCCAAATCTTGGTGTCATCCACAAATTTATTCATTCAGTTTACCACAATATCACCCAAATCATTAATACAGATGGTAAACAACAACAGATCCAGTATTGATCCCTGCAGCATGCTACTAGTCAGAGGAATCCAGTCAGAAAGACAACTATTCACTACCACTCTTAATAAGATCATTAATTATTATCTTTTCTATGAATAATTGCATAAATCTATTTTATGCTCTCCAAATTCCCATTAGCAGCTTAGCAGATTCCGCCACTCATCACATTGCCCAATTCACAAGTTCAGGTAACCAGCTTGGCATTTTTGCTGCTACTCGAGTAGACGTTTCTTCCAATTTTCCCTTTTTGAATTTAGATATTAGATAAATGTCCTCTTGTTCTGAATCCACCTTACAGGTGGAAACAGTCTCTTTCTATCTTTCAAAGTTCTGTTTAATCTTCTTCCTAGGGTAACAATGTTGAATATCGAAGGACGTAGGTTAAGGTGAGTGCAGGAAAGTTGGAAGGAGAAGTTTGGGCCAAGCTTTTTACAAGAGCAGAGTACATTTGGTAGTGGGAACAGATTTCAAGTTCAAGTTCATTGTCATTTGACTGTGTGCGCACACACACACACACACACACACACACACACACACACACACACACACACACACACACACACACACACACACACACACACACACACACACACACACACACACACACACACACACACACACACACACACACACACACACACACACGAAATATCATTCCTCCAGACCATGGTGCACCCACAAAAGATATATTGCACATAGCACATTAAACAAAATATTACCACAAATAAGTTAGCAAGCAGAGAATGGAGGGATATAGATCATGTGCAGGTAGAAGGGATCAGTTTAATTTGGCATCATGTGTTTCTGTACTGTGCTATAATATGTGTATAGCACAGCACAGTATATGTGTATATCAACAGTGGCTGGATGGGAGATGCCAGAGAGTAGTGGTAGATAGCTGTTTGTCAGGTTAGAAGCCGGTGACTAGTAGTGTGCCTCAGGGATCTGTACTGGGTCCAATGTTGTTTGTTATATACATTAATGATCTGGATGATGGGGTGGTAAATTGGATTAGTAAGTATGCAGATGAAACTAAGGTAGGTGGTGTTGTGGATAATGAAGTAGGTTTTCAAAGCTTGCAGAGAGATTTAGGCCTGTTAGAAGAATGGGCTGAATGATGGCAGATGGAGTTTAATGCTGATAAGTGTGAAGTGCTACATTTTGGTAGGAATAATCCAAATAGGACATACATGGTAAATGGTAGGGCATTGAAGAATGCAGTAGAACAGAGTGATCTAGGAATAATGGTGCATAGTTCCTGAAGGTGGAATCTCATGTGGATAGGGTGGTGAAGAAAGCTTTTGGTATGCTGGCCTTTATAAATCAGAACATTGAGTATAGGAGTTGGGATGTAATGTTAAAATTGTACAAGGCATTGGAAAGGCCGAATTTGGAGTATTGTGTACAGTTCTGGTCATCGAATTATAGGAAAGATATCAACAAAATAGAGAGAGTACAGAGAAGATTTACTAGAATGTTACCTGGGTTTTAGCACCTAAGTTACAGGGAAAGGTTGAACAAGTTAGGTCTTTATTCTTTGGAGCGTAGAAGGTTGAGGGGGGGCTTGATAGAGGTATTTAAAATAATGAGGAGGATAGATAGAGTTGACGTGGATAGGCTTTTTTATTGAGAGTAGGGGAGATTCAAACAAGAGGACATGAGTTGAGAATTGGGGGCAAAAATTTAAGGGTAACACGAGGGGTAATTTCTTTACTCAGAGAGTGGTAGCTGTGTGGAATGAGCTTCCAGTGGAAGTGGTAGAGGCAGGTTCGGTATTGTCATTTAAAGTAAAATTGGATAGATATATGGACAGGAAAGGAATAGGGGGTTATGGGCTAAGTGCCGGCCAGTGGAACTAGGTGAGAGTAAGTGTTCGGCATGGATTAGAAGTGCCGAGATGGCCTGTTTCCATGCTGTAATTGTTATATGGTTATATGTTCTATGCTAATTAACAACTTTTCTAATTTTAGATGATGGTGAATATTGCTTGCTCAGATTCAGGCACATGATGTTGCTGTGTTCGCTAAGCTTGGCATTTTGCTTGCAGATGTTTCATCACCAGTTGAGGTGACATCCTCAGTGCGCAGTTGCTAGTGTTTCTCTCTGGGAGTGCTTGAGTTTATATAGGCCCCTGTCTGCTTGCCTCAATCCTCATTGTACCGCCCACCAGTTGACCTTTGAATTCTATTAGCTCACATTTCTTTGGCTCTCAGAGGTTCATAGATGGTATCTATTTCAATATATTTGTTTATGGAGTTATCTGAAGAGGACATGCTTCTTAATATTCTCATGCCTGCTTCATGTTTCATTGCGTCAGAACTTCCAGGGTGTCCATGTTAGAGTGGTGTCCTTCTTGGTCTTTATGTACCGAGATCAACGACAGTAGACCATGTCTCCAGAGGCAAGCTAGTTGCCAAGCTCGGCAAACACTGCCACATCAAACTTTCTGAAGTGTAAGAAACCTCACTCCTTCAGGTTCTGTTTTTAAGGCAAACAAATTTTACTCAGTTAATAAACAGCTATCATGCACTGAAAAATGAATTTTGTTTTCAAATTATAATTATAATACATTATTAATATACTGTCAGAAATAGGATTAGTAGTTATTTCGATGCAGCACTGGATAGTTACTGCTGTGAAACACTTTCAGTGATCAAAATCCTTCCATCTGAAATCATTTTTCTACTGGGTTAGCACCATTAGTTTTAGCCCCATGACAGGCGGCACCATTCTGTGATTCATTTCTCAAATCAATTTGTTACAGCTTGACTGTATGGGGCTGGGTCAGCAGTCACTGCAGTTCAATATGTAACTCGTAACAGGCAAGTCATCATTTTGTGTCCCAGAGCGACCCATCACTTTTGCTTACTTGTGTGGTTGAGTGACTGTCCTTAGCATCTGATTCAGCTCAAAAGGTGAAGGAGTGTAAGATGACACTCAGTCCAATACATCATAGTTGTATCCCTCCTCACCTCTGAGAGTAACTACATGAGGTGCTGCCTCAAGAAGGCAATGGCTATCATCAGAGATCCCTGCTATCCGGGCCATGCCATCTTCTCACAGCAGTAAGAGGTACAGAAGCCTGAAATTCCACACCACCAAATTCAAAACAGATTTGGGGTGGTAGTACAATAGCGTGGTGGTTAGCACAATGCTTTACAGTACAGCTGACCTGGGTTCAATTCCCACTGCTGACTGTAAGGGGTATGTATGTTCTCCCCGTGACTGCCTGGGTTTCCTCTGGGTGCCCCAGTTTTCTCCCACAGTCCGAAGAGATACTAGTTAGTTGGCTTATTGGTCCTTGTAAATTGTCCCGTAATTAGGCTAGGATTAAATTGGGGGTTTGTTGAACAGCATGTCTCAAAGGGCCAGAAGGGCCTATTTCATGCTGTATCTCAAAAAAACTAAAAAATAAAAATATTTCCCTTCAGTCATTTGCTCTTCAACCAACATTCATAACCCTACTATTCACCACAGTTTAGCTATACCATGGCCACTTTGACAACTTTGCTCCACAATGGAGATTTTTGTTTGCTCTGTGTTTTTCCTCTAGTGCCGTTTTGTGTAATTTATGCTTGTCTTATGAATGTTGAATCTCTAGTGCTATGTGCCTGTGATTCTGCTGCAAGTCAGTTTTTCATTGCACCTGGGCATACATGTATTATATTAGTGCATTTGACAGTGAACGAGGCTCAGGCTTTGACACAGACTTTCACACAAAGGACAGCAGATGCCAAGATCTGAAGTAAAAGAAAAACAAACTTTTGGAGGAACTCAACAGGTTAGACAACATCTGTGGAGAGAAATGGACAGTTGTTGTTTCAGGTTCTGACCCTTCATCTGGACTCAGAATGTAAAGAGGAGATAGAGAAAATGTAAAAGGAGGGAGTGTGAATGAGTGCCTCTCAAAGTCCATCCCCGTCATGAGAGGTGGAGATGGGTCAGGCCGGCCAACAGGTCTCTGATGAAGCCGTATAGGTCAATCCCCTGTACAATGGATACAATGGATTACAGAAACAATGATGAACTCCAACTATTAGATCAACTTTGGATGATGGAAACAGGAAGTCATCAATGGCTGATATTCCACCGGGAGCTAGGATCCCATGAAGAAGAAGAGTCAGTGAATGACATCTCTAACCACCAGCTCCTACTGCACCCCTCTCAGCAATTTATACTGGGTATTTTCCGTTCACATTGTCAGTCCTGCTGCAGCATCACAGCACAAAATATTGACCATCCCTTTGTCTCCACAGGTACTGCCTGATCCTTTCATTTGTCTCTGTGGGTTTTTAAAAGTAGCATAGATAAAAGGGATATAGTGGATGTTGTATATTTGGACTTTCAGAAGGCCTTTGATAAGGTGCCCCACATAAGGTTGCTTACCAAATTAAGAACCTATAGTATTACAGGAAAGTTACTGGCAGGGTTAGAGCATTGGCTTATAGGTAAGAGGCAGCAAGAGGGAATAAAAAGTTCCCTTTTTGGTTGGCTGCCTGTGATTAGTGCTGTTCCATAGGGGTCAGTGTTCGGACTGCTTTTTTTTATGCTGTATAGCAATGATTTACATGATGGAATAGATAGGTTTGTTGCCAAGTTTGTAGATGGTACAAAGATTAGTGAAGGGTCAGGTAGTGTTGAGGGAAGAAGCAGGCTGTAAAAGGGCTTAGATTAGGAGAAGAGGCAAGAAAGAGGCAAATGAAATACAATGTTGGAAAATGCACGGTCATGCACTCTGGTAGAATAAATAAATGTGCAGACTATTTTCTAAATGGGGAGAAAATCCAAAAATCTGCGATGCAAAGGAACTTGGGGAGTCCTTGTGCAGAACACCTTAAAGGTTAACTTGCAGGTTCAGTCGGTGGTGAGGAAGGCAAATACAATGTCAGCATTCATTTCAAGAGATCTAGAATACAAGAGCAGGGATGTGATGCTGAGGCTTTATAAGACACTGGCGCAGCCTCACCTTGAGTTTTGTGAACAGTTTTCGGCTCCTCATCTAAGAAAAGATGTGCTGGCATTGGAGAGGGTTCAGAGGAGATTCACAAGGATAATTCCGGGAATGAAAGGGTTATCATGCAAAGAATGTTTGACGGCTCTTGGTCAGGACTCATGTTGAAAGGCCTAGACAGCATAGATGTGAAAAGAATGTTTCCAATGGTGGGTGAGTCTAGGACAAGAAGACAGAGCCTCAAGATATAGGGGCATCCATTTAAAACAGAGATGCAGAGAAATTTCTTTAGCCAGAGGGTGGTGAATTTGTGGAATTTGTTACCACAGGCAGCTATAGAGGCCAGGTTGTTGGGTGTATTTAAGGCAGAGTTTGATAGGTTCTGGATTGGACATGGCATCAAAGGTTATGGGGAGAAGGCTGGGAAGCAGAGCTGAGGAGGGCGAAGAAATCATCAGCCATGATTGAATGGTGGAGTTGACTCGATAGGCCAAATGGTCTAATTCTACCCCCATGCCTTGACAGTTTTACGGTCTTATTTTGTGTGCCTTTGCCCATGATGGATTGGGCTGTATTCACAAGTTATTTTGTAGGATATTCCAATCAAGGGCATTGCTGAATCCAATTGAATAGGGAGAAATTAAGGCCAAGTTCTTGTAGCTTATTGATTAATTTTGAGGGAATGATGGTATTGAATATAGAGATGTTTACACCAGTGAGATGGCTCAAACAAAGGCAAGTAAACTGAGTGGGCACTTTATTAGGTACACATGTATATCAACCCGTTGAAGCAAGTATCTAATCAGACAATCATGTGATTGATGAAGTGAAGTTGCGTGAAGTTATCTCAGCCAATCAAGTTTTTAAATAGTGTCAGGTGTGCATGCTTGTGTTCAAAAAAACAGTGATTTTTGTTATCGATAGCTTGTGAGAAGTAACCAGTAAGACAATTCCGGACTGTTTTCTCACTGCGGATTCAAGCATTCAGGTTTGGAGATGCCAGAAACACCTGGAAGTTAAAATAAAACAATTTCACGACTTCAACAATTTAGAAACTGTAAAGAATCTGAAGGCATCTATCAAAAATCACCTTTTCAGGCATCACATTTCAAAGGTGTCGGGCATGCTGGAAAGGCTAGTGTTCACAATGGAGCTGAGGGAGTTTACAAATTTCTGCACCTTTTTCTGATCCTGTGCAGTGGTCCTTCCATACCAGATGGTGATGCAACTATTTACGATACTCTCCATAGTGCTTCTGTGGAAACTTATGAGTGTCTTTGGTGACATAGCAATTCTTCTCACACTCCTAATGAAACATAGCCACTGTTGTTCCTTCTTTGTAAGTACATCAATACGCTAGGCCTAGGATGAATCCTCAGAGACGTTGACACCCAGGAACTTGAAACTGCTCACCCTTTCTACTTCTGATCCCTCGATGAGGACTAGTGTGTGTTCCCTCGACTTTCCCTTCCTAAAGTCCACAATCAATTACTTGGTCTTACTGAACTTATTGACTTGTTTCTTGAGCAACCATGACATTCTCATCAGGTAACACTGAGGAGAAATATACATTAAAAGTTTCAAGATATAGGCAGCATCTCTAAGGGAACCTGCTCTCTCCCTTTCATTTTTAATATAGCTATAGAAACTCCAGGGATTTTCTGTAATTTTACTTGCAAATCCATTTCATATCCTCTCATTGTCCTCCTGATGTCCCTCTTAAGAGCCCATTTCCTGACCAATAGACCACAATCAATAAGGATAGGCACCAACACCGCTACCACAATTAACCTAAATATTGGTGCCCAACAAGACCATAAAACAAAGGAGCAGAAGTCGGCCATTTGGCCCATCGAGTCTGCTCTGCCATTTCATCATGAGCTGATCCAATCTCCCCTTTAGTCCTATTCCCCCGCCTTCTCACCATAACCTTTGATGCCCTGACTACTCAGATACCTATCAATCTCTGCCTTAAATAAACCCAATGACTTGGCGTCCGCTGCCACCCGTTGCAACAAATTCCATAGATTCACCACCCTCTGGCTAAAAAAATTTTTTTGCATCTCTGTTCTGAATGGGCGCCCTACAATCCTCAAGTCATGTCCTCTCGTATTAGACTCCCCTACCATGGGAAACAACTTTGCCACATCCACTCTGTCCATGCCTTTCAACATTCAAAATGTTTCTATGAGGTCCTCCCTCATTCTTCTAAACTCCAAGGAGTACAGTCCAAGAGCGGTCAAACGTTCCTCATATGTTAACCCTCTCATTCCGGGAATCATTCTAGTGAATCTTCTCTGAACCCTCTCCATTGTCAGCACATCCTTTCTTAAATAAGGAGCCCAAAACTGCACACAGTATTCCAAGTGAGGTCTTACCAGTACCTTATAGAGCCTCAACATCACACCCCTGCTCCTATTCCCTATTCCTCTAGAAATGAATGCCAACATCGCATTCGCCTTCTTCACCACTGACTCAGCCTGAAGGTTAACCTTAAGGGTATCCTGCACGAGGGCTCCCAAGTCCCATTGCATCTCAAAACTTTGAATTCTCTCCCCATTTAAATAATAGTCTGCGCGTTTATTTCTTCTACCAAAGTGCATGACCGTAATTCTGACATTGTAATTCATTTGCCACTTCTTTGCCCATTCCCCAATCTATCCAAGTCTCCCTGCAGACTCTTGTCCTCAGCTCTGCTCCCTATACACTCACAATTGTGTGACCAGATTGTGCTTTAACATTATGTTCCAGTGATAGCTTCCTTGGGCCAGACATGTAGCATGGGCTTAGGTGTAGCAGAGCAAGTGCTACATCTGCCCCTACACCTCCTCCCTCACTACCATTCGGAGCCCCAAACCATCCTCCCAGGTGAGACGACTCTTCACCTGTGAGTCTTTTGGGGCTATCTGCTGCATCCAGAGCTCCCTGTGTGGTCTCCTGTATATCAGTGAGAGCCGATGTGGATTCAGAAACCACTTTGCTGAGCACCTATGCTCCAACAACCAGAAGAAGCGAGATCTTCCAGTGGCCACCCATTTTACTACCATTTCCCATTCCCGTTCTGACATGTCAGGCCATGGCCTCCTGTACTGTCGGGATGAGGCCACGGTCAGGTTTGAGGAGCAACACTCCATATTCCGTCTGGGTAGTCTCCAATCTTATGGCATGAACGTCGATTTCTCAAACTTCCAGTAATGCCGCTCCACTTCACCATTCGCTATTCCCTTTTCTCTCTCTCTCACCTTATCTCCTTGCCTGCCCATCACCTCCCTTGGGTGCCTTTCCCCCTTTTCTTTCTTCCATGGCCTTCTGTCCTTTCCTATCAGATTTTGCCTTCTCCAACCCTGTACCTCTTTCACCAAGCAACCTCCCAGCTATTTACTTCACTCCTCTCCTCCTCCCAGTTTCACCTATCACCTGTATTTCTTCCCCACCTCCCCTCACCTTTTTACTCTGACTCTTCATCTTCTTTTTCTCCAGTCCTGATGAAGGGTCTCGGCCCAATTCATCGACTGTACCTTTTTCTTTAGATGCTGCCTGTCCTTATGAGCTCCCCCAGCATTTTATGTGTGTTGTTTGTATTTCCAGCATTTGCAGATTTTTTCTTGTTTGTAAATAATTGTTTACCTATTCTTATACTCTTCCAGAGAAGGGATCCTAATTCTGAGTTAATCGGGGCTTTTAATTTGACCCCGTACAGAGGTATTTACTATAATGGCTCAGTACGTAAATATATATTTTATGTGATTACAACACTGCAACCCAGTACAATCAGAATTCATCATCTGTAAAAGATCTTTGCCACTGTCAGTTCCAATTTTTCTAGCAAAATGTACAAGGGTGATTGAGAAAATAAAAAAGTGCTCCTGAATATTGGGGTTTTCATTAGGGAAAAACTCAAGACAAACCATTTTACTATGAAGGCGCACAGAAATTGCACTTTGATCTACTGCCGGAATTTTGCAGTCATCTTTTATGTCATATTTCACTCTTTTAGTGGGTGCTACAAGTCCTTGGATCAAGGCAAAGAGAGAAGGGAATAGAACAAGAGGTTAATGTGGATATGTACTGTGTGACAAGGACTGTGAAGCAGCAGTGGGTAAAACAGGAGGCAGGCTATACATCTATTACACTTCATTAGGGGTTTGAGGAGATTTGCAAAGTCACTAAAGCAAATTTCTGCATATGTATGAAGAACAATATTCTGACTAGTTACATCGCCATCTGGTATGGAGGCTCCATTGCGGAGGATCAAAAAAAGCTGAAGAGTGTTCGACTCACAAGATGCCCTACAATCGAGTACATCTTCAAAATGTTATGCCGAAGAAGGCTGCATAAATCTTTAAGAACCATCCAGGATATGGCATCTTCTCATTACGACCATTAAAGTTCAAAATAATTGTTATTATCGAAGTACATATATGTCACCATGTACAACCCTGAGATATATTTTCTTGTGGGCAAACTTAACAAATCAATAAAACACCAACAAGAGTGTTTAGTCAGAATGCAGAAGACATCAAACTGTGACTATACAAAAAGAAGAAACTGTTCCTGATACTGAGGGTGTGAGTCCCAAGGCTCTTGTACATTCTTCCTGATGGCAGCAGTGAGAAGAGGGTGGAGGTCCAACGGCCTGAAGATACACACTCAATGTTTTCTTCCCCTCTGCCATCAGATCTCTGAATGGTCCAGGAACATTACTTCACTATAAGACCATAAGACATAAGAGCAGAAGTAGGCCATTTGGCCCATTCAGTAATGGGCTGATCCAATTCTTCCAATTATCCCCACTTCCCTGCCTTCTCCCCATACTCTTTGAATCACTATCCTGCTATTACCTGAGAGTAAACATTTTCTTTTTATGTTTGCACCATTTTACTGCCAAAAACAGTAACTTCATCACAAGTGTTAGTGATAATAAAACTGATTCTGATTCTGATGGGAGGAAAAGAGACCCTTAGTAAACTTTGAGGAAACTCAATATAAAATGGCAATAAAAGGAACATGCAATGCTGATAATATAAAGATGTCAAAGGGACACTTACATTACAGTTGGTTCAGTTCAGAATCTTACAGTAAGTACCTATCATTGATTTTCGCTAAGTGCTCTATTATTGAGTTAATCTGCAGAAGAATTGGAACTGGTGTCAATGTTCCTAAGCCATGAAGGGGAAAAGAATCATTCATTGTATTAAGAGATTCCCTCTTGGGAACATACAAACCAGGAGAAGAAGTGGATTGATACTGAGTTGGCTGTAAATACCCACAGTTCATCAATGCATGATCATCCGACTACGCAGAGGCTGAGCATGCCATGATCACTCATTGTTTTCAGCTGAAGTATTAAGGAAAATATATCAATACTCATGCAACCATGGCACAACATTAATATGTAGGAGATGTTTATAGGACTATATCCCAGTAGGAGTTTGGGGAGGTACCGATCAGTGATTTAAACTGTGCTAAGAATGAATGCTACAAAACCAGTTAATTAGTCGTGACCAGAAGAGTTTG
This sequence comes from Hemitrygon akajei, assembly GCF_048418815.1. Lineage (NCBI taxonomy): Eukaryota > Metazoa > Chordata > Chondrichthyes > Myliobatiformes > Dasyatidae > Hemitrygon > Hemitrygon akajei. The sequence continues at coordinate 32,864,757 of NC_133138.1, read as the reverse complement.
AAATGGAACTAAACAGTTTCCAGAGTTACAAAACACGACCTGATGTCATGAGATAAATGTTTATGACCTTTCATTATATTTCCACATTTATATAAATTGTTGTTTCCATGGAAGATTTCATTGTTTACAGCAAGTATTCCCCTTAGTTTTACCACTTTTTATTTGGCGTGTCCCATCGACTCTGACGAATTTTTATCAATGCACCTTAGAAAGCATTCTGCCAGGTGCGTTATGGTGTGATATGACAACTGCTCTGCATGTGACTGTATGTACCTGCAGAGGGTGTGGACATAGCTCTGTGCATCACCAGAACGAGCTTCCCCTCTATGGACTCTGTCTACACTTAGCACTGCCTCAGTAAACACCCAGCATAACCAAAGACACCACCCATTCTGACGTTCTCTCTTCTCCCCTCGCTCATCAAGGGGAAGATACAAAAGCATGAAATCATGTCCCACAATGCTCATGGTCCGATTCTATCCCACTGTTATCGGACCTCCAAATGGACCTCTTTATACAAGACAGACTCTTGGCCTCACAATCTGCCTCATTATGAACTTGCACTTTATTGTTTACCTGCACTGCAGCTTTTCAGTAGTTTTTACATTTTATTCTGTATTCTTATTATTTTACCTTATTCTAAGTCAATGCACCATGTAATGATTTGTTGCAAGATAAGATTTTTACTATATCTTGGCATACACTCAATGGCCACTTTATGAAATACAACTGCTCATTAATGAAAATATCTAATCAGCCGATCGTGTGGCAGCACCTCAATGCATAAAATCATGTAGCCATGGTCAAGAGGTTCAATTGTTGTTCAGAGTAAACATGAAAATGGGAAAAAATTGTAATATAAGTGATTTTGACTGTGGAATGATTGCTGGTGCCAGATGGGGTGACTTGAGTATCTCAGAAACCACTGATATCCTGAGATCTCCATGTACAACAGTCTCTAGAGTTTACAGAGAAAGGTGTAAAAAATAAAACATCCAATGACCAGCAGTTCTGTCAGTGAAAATGCCTTGTTAATGAGAGAGGTCAGAGGAGAATTGCCAGACTGGTTCAAGCCGACAGGAAGGTAAAAGTAACTCAATTAATCATATGTGAAGAAGAGAATCATTTAATCCACAACACATTTAACCTTGAAGTAGATTAGCTGCAGCAGTAGAAGACCAGGAATAGACACTCAGTGACCACTTTATTAAATACAGGAATAACCTTCTGAGTGTATGTGAAAATAATATACCAAAACCAAAAAAAAAAAACACACAAAATAAAGTATTGACCCTAGTTCCACTATTTTACTATCCACTTGTTCACTCACAGTCTGGAAAGGCCAGTATTTATTGCCTATTTCTATTTGTCACAGAACTGAGGAGTATGTTTAAGACTCATCCATAATGATATGTCTGGAGTCACATATGTGTCAGACCAGGTAAGGACAGCAGAGTTTCTTCCCTGGGGACATTAAATGAACCAGATGGACTTTTACAACAAACCAGTGATTTCATGGTTATAATTACAGAGAATGGCTTTTTTTATAGAAATTACAATTTATTTAATTACTAGAATTTAAACTCCCCAGCTGCCGAGATGGGATTCAGGCTCAGCTCCTGGATCAATGCTCCAGAATCCTGATAGTTAGCCCAATAACTTAACCACTGCACCACCACTGTGAGGTCTAGCTGTCAATACCCACAGCTTCAGTAGTGGGTCCCTCCTTCCAACTGAGGAGGAGATTTTTTCAGCTGCAAAAGATTGTGAGGACTGCTGAGAGGATCATTGGGGTCTCTCTTCCACCCATCAGGACTGCTGCATATTCAGGGCACATTGAATTCTCAATTTTCCCTCCCATCCATTCAACAGTCTCTTTTTTTTCTACCATCAAGTAGGAGGTACCGCTGCATTAGGTTGGGAAACAATTCCTTCCTCCAGGCCATAAGACTACTGGTCTCCCTGCCACTACCCAAGTCTTAGCAATGTGAAGCGCCGGTAATGTTATATTATTTATTTTTGACTTGAGTTGTAAATGCACCTTATGATTTGTTAGTTTTCTTATGGAAATTACTATATGAGTTTTATGTGTGAGTTTTATATATTATGTTATGCACCTTGGTCCAGAGGAATGTTGATTTATTTGGTGGTATAGATCTGTGCTGATAAAGTAACAATAAACTGAACTGGAACTTGAGCGAATGAACTGGTTTAAACACAGTTTATCTTATTTTAATGATACACTCCAACATTTAGACAAATAATTCTTAACACACATTTCACAAGGAATATAGAAACATAGAACATAGAAACATCATAGAAAACCTACAGCACAATAGGGGCCCTTTGGCCCACAAAGCTGAGCCGAGAATGTCCTTATCTTAGAACTACCTAGGCTTACACATAGCCCTCTATTTTTTTAAGCTCCATGTACCTGTCTAGAAGTCTCTTAAAAGAACCTATCGTTTCTGCCTCCACCACCGTCGCCGGCAGCCCATTCCAAGCACTCACCACTCTCTGTATAAACAACTTACCCCTGACACCTTCTCTGTACCTACTTCCAAGCACCTTAAAATAATGCCCTCTCTTGCTAGCCACTTCAGCCTTGGGAAAACAGTCTCTGACTATCCACATGATCAATGCCTCTCATTATCTTGTATACCTATATCAAATCACCTTTCATCCTCCGTTGCTCCAAGGAGAAAAGGCCTATTCTCATAAGGCATCCTCCTCAATCCAAGCAAGATCCTTGTAAATCTCCTCTGCACCCTTTCTATGGTTTCCACATCCTTCCTGTAGTGAGGTGACCAGAATTGAGCACAGTACTCCAAGTGGGGTCTGACCAAGGTCCTATATAGCTGCAACATTACCTCTTGGCTCTTAAACTCAATCCCACAATTGATAAAGGCCAATGCATCATATGCCTTCTTAACCACAGAGTCAACTTGCATAGCAGCTTTGAGTATTCTATGGACTCGGACCCCAAGATCCCTCTGATCCTCCACACTGCCCAGATCTTGCCATTAATGCTATATTCTGCCATCATATTTGACCTACCAAAATGAACCACCTCAAACTTATCTGCATTGATATTTGTTAGAAGTTTAACTGTGTCATAACTTTGACCATTTGGAAGGGCTGTGCTGCTCTGATAGAAAGCTGAGGTTAGCAATAAACTTCTCGAGCCCCTGGAATGTGAATGTCCATCACATACAGAGATCAGATCTGCTGACTTAGATCTCCAAATCTGCCTCACCATTCAACCCTGGTTTCCAGTGCCGAGTGTGTGGAGTTTCCATATTCCCTTTGTGAAAACTTCACATGTAGGTTCATTGTCCCCACTAGATCTTGTGCAAAAAGAGGAGAATGTGCAGATGGGAATGTGGGGACAACAGGTTAGGGAAAATTGAGTGTAGGATTGAAATAGCTCTGTGAGTTAGCAAGGAGTTGATGGACTGGGTAGTTTCTGTCAATGTTGTCAGGAAAAGAGCCTACTTGCCTGAAAATTCCTTCCAAATTTCTGCAAGAAACACTTTACAGAACTCAGCAACTGGTATCACCAGCTAACTTGAACTCCTTCCCCTCCCCCCCCACCTTCTTATTCTGGTTTTGAAAGGTCTCGACCCGAAATGTTGACCATTTATTCCTCTCCAAAGATGCTGTCTGACCTACTGTGTCCCTCTAGCATTTTGAGTATGTTGACGTGGAGGTGCTCTAATGCAGACGAGCAGATGACCTGGTGCCTGTGATGGGACCATTAATCATGTCTGAACTTCTCTGTGAAGATATTCCACACTAAGCAATGTGATTCTGGCTGACTTCCTACAGGGGATGGGCACTATTAACTGTATATGTACAAGGCCAAAGATAGATGCATATTATCTTGTAGCTTTCAACTCCAACTGTTGGGCTCTACCTTCATTAATGTACAGTTGGCCCATCACAAAGAGATCATCGTGTAGGTACATGCAAGTGTTCAGGAATCTGGCATGACAGCTTCATCCCCTGGTGGTCCACCAATAACAATCATTCGCAATGTGAAGCAACCATGCTCGTGCAGATAAGCAACACCCATCTATTGTATAGTTGGTAGCACCCATGATGGATGTCACTCAGGAGTAATAAACTGTAACAAGATGCTGGCAGAGGTAGTAGATGGGGGTTCTTTTGTAATATTCAGGTTTATTTATCACACGTACATCGAAACATACAGTGAAATGTATCCTTTGCATTAACAACCAACACACCTAGGGATGTGCTGAGGGCAGCCTGCAACTTTTGCCACACATTCTGGCGGCAATGTGACCTACACACATGCTTGGCAGAACAATGCAGAACACAAAACAAAACACACCAAGTGACAAAACAAGCCACATTCCTCCTCCTCACCCACACACATACACAGTCCTCATATCACAGGATAGGCTATCTTCTTCAGCCTCCAATCTCCAGTGGATTCATGGGATCACGGACATTGGACCTTCAACATCCCTAATGTACTTACAGCAATTTACTAACTCAGGGTTCTGGCCATTTGGCCTTGAATCTGAACTTCTGATTGACTTTTAGGCTTCAATCTGGACTTCCACTTGACCTTCAGGATTCGATCTTCTCTTCCAATCAACCATTGGACCTTGATCTCCAGTATCCACCCAGGACTTACCAATAATGACAAATGAGGACTCAAACACAGGCCTCGAGCTCCAGATACACTGATGGTGGGACTATAAGCACTAGGTTTCAAATGCCACTCTCATTAAATGGCTAACATGAGGTGGCATATGCTTGGAAATAGGTACCAAGGGGATGTCACAGAGAGTGGTGGGTGCATAGATTGCACTGCTGGTGACGGTGGTGGAGGAAGGGATACAATAGGGTTTTTTTAAGAGCCTTTTAGATAGGAACATGGAGCTTAGAAAAAAAAGGGCTAGGGAAATTCTAGGCAGTTTCTAGAGTAGGTTACATGGTTGGCACAACATTGTGAGCCAAAGGGCCTGTAATGTGCTATAGATTTCTATGTTCTATATTCATTGAATTCCCCAAACATTTGGTATGCATATATCCTCTCTGCTCAAATTCTGTTAAAATTGTGGTTTACCCTCGGTTATATTGCACAAATCATGACACTGCACATGGGGGAGACTGTCCCATGATTGAAATTTTCCTGGCAGTGTCACACTGAATGATATCTTGGGTCATGCATTACATGTCGCCTCCATTGTCAGGAGAAGCTGGAGCTTTTGTGTTGCAATCTGCACCCTTAACTATTTGATTACAGAAAAGCTTGCAGCACTTTGTCTGTGGTTTGGAAATGAGATGATGGTTGAAGAAACTGTACTGTCACAGTCATGTCTTGCACTCAACATCTGTCAGATGGTCTGTAAAGTATAATAAATGAATCACTGATCTTCCGCTCACTGATCACAGCCTTTATGTTGACATGTTCAAAAAGTCAAAAGTCAAGCTTATTGTCAAATACACAAGCACTGTGCCTGTATGCATAGGCACAATTCAAAACAGTTTTACATCAGCTTCAGAGGCACATAACACTGTATAATCTACATTTAGAAGAAAAACAAGTCTTACGAGAAATAACACAATTAGAATGAAAAGGGTGCATTTTACTGCAAGTCAAAGTCAAAGTAAATTAATTATCAAAGACTTGTAATGCTGTGGCTAAGATTTTACTGATATTGTTGTAGGGTAGTTCACTTAATGGTTTTCTGTAGAAGCAGTGTGTTCTGCTGGTAGTGTTTGGTTTAGCGTTAAAGATATGGGGCTGGGATTTTCAGCTCAGAAATGTCAGGTCAGCCAGACTGGGTGGTGGAATTGGGAAAAGGTTTCCAGAGGAAGCTGCCTGGAGATATTTTGTGACAGACACAGGGGTGGGTCAAGGTTTTTTCGGCGGGAGATGGAGAGAGAAGAAAATCAAACGAAATGTCCATAGGATTTGATCCAACTGGAATGTGTGTTTTGATGGAGTCCAAGATGGGAAGTTCTACCAATGATTGGTGATAGGAGTTGGAGTCGTGAGCAAAAGGACACATCCAACTTTTGCAAGATATAAGCATTTGACTGTTTTAATTTTAATGGGCCCTTTTATTTTTTTTCTTTCTTTTTCTTTCTTCTTTAATAACAGTTTGATGAGGTTGGCATTCATAAATACACCCTCTTTATAATTGTATGCAGTGTATGATTCTGTTATTTCTTGCCAACATATAATTGCAAGTGGACAATATTTACACAGAATTCACTCAGCTCAGGGTGCTTGTGGTTGAAACATCCCAACTTCCTGCTCTGGTGGAACCCAAGTCATACTGACCCTAGATAAATGGAGTTCAAGAAAGGGAGTTTCCTCACCGCAGAGTCCAGTAGCTTGTTAGTGAGTGGCTAACAAGTTGGTTTTCCAGAGATGCCCGGTAAAAGGGATTTCATTTTGGGATCTTGTCCAGGATTTGATTTACTGAATACTGTGTAATTGATGAGAATTGATTAAGTGGTTTGTGTGCTTAAGCTTGTAATAAACTAGAGTCCGGGAAAGTGATTAAGATACATGATTATGGACACTGCAGGGATTAAACGTTTGTGCATTTCAAAGAGATTACCTGTACCCAATGCTGTGTTCTGAGTGGGGTGGACATCTGCAACCCAGATTAATTGCTAATTAGAGTTTTAAGTTTGATTCTAGTATTAGGGATGGTTACATTCACGGAATGGTGGTTTGGCCAAGTGGCAGGCTAGGATGTTGTTCTAGTTCAGACTACCTATGTCATGATGGGAGTGGATCTGCCTAGTACAATTGGGACACCTGGAAAGGCGGGGCCATGGGCTGTCCATACTTTTAGAGAAGAGGGGAGTGTAGGCAAGGCTGCAGAATTGGCAGACAAATTTCCCATAGCTGAGAGTGGAGACTTTAAAGACAAGGTGCCCTTGTTTCTGCGGAGTGAGGGGAAGGAGTTCTCTGATAATAAAGGTCTAATAAGCCCTTCAATGTTCAGTGAAAATTTTGATTTGGTGGCACCAATTACATCCCTGGTTGATAAATGCCAAAGTGCACCGGCAGACAGTCAAAGTTATTGAAGGCTGAGAAGCCCAGCCCTGAGAGGGAGGAGGAATATGAGACTTGGGCAGAGTAGACATCCCAGTAGCTGGATGTGTGCCAGTGTTCAGATAATATGAAAAGACAGCAACTGGTAGAGAGTTTAAGAAGTCCAGCTGCTGAGGTGCTGGGGTCCTTAAAGGTAGAGAATCCATTTGCCACTCGCATACGGCTACATGCAAGCATTAGAAAGCATTTTTGGCATGACACGTAGCCCAACAGAGCTTATGATAAGGTTCAGGTGTGTATTCCAGAAGAAAAAGAAGAAACTTCCTGGCTACAATTTTTTGACTAGAGAGGTATCTGTTTGCTTGCAACAGAAACGGTCTGTTATGAATCAATTAAGGATGGACCAAGTGACCAAGGGTGCACAGTCACGCGATGTAATTGCATTAAGGCTCCAAATGTCTCAAAGGATGAGTCCCTCTCCCTCGTTTGTTGAGCTGATCAGAGAAATAAGAGAGGAGAAAAATGCAATAGAGGAGCAGGAGGCCTATGTCAGCAGGATAGAGTCCATGGTCATAGCCTCTGTTGCTGATGTGACCCCTGATTGCACACAAGCGGAGCTTTTGCATGATTTTATGAAAGACTTGAGAGCCAAGATATCTCTGTTGATATCAGTTTTTGCTGCCACCAAGCATGCCAAGGCCGATAGGGAGCCAGATCCACTGGTGGGATGTACTAAGCAAGAGGGATGTTACTGAGCAGGGTCCCTTGACCAGGGTAGTGACCAGTAGTTTTTTGTTACAACTGTGCTGAGGATGAATTTTTCAGAAGGGGTTGTGAAGGACAGGAAAGCCTTCAGAAATTGAACCATCGGTTACTTAAACAGAAGAGGAAGTTGGGAAACCTCGGAGTGACCAAGTAAAGGAACAGCCCTACGTCTTGGGTGGGAACACATTCCAATCACTGTAACTAGGAAGGCACACGAAGTGTAAAACCCGATTCCTGAAGGCTTAGTGGGGCCAATCTCCAGTGTAGCTCAATAGATTGCGAGTATTTATGCTAGAGCTATACCTGACACAGATTTTAAGGTTACTTTGCTGTACTCTGCTTTCCTTCTACCATTTACCATTGATGCCACTCAGTGCTCTAGAGTTTTGGGGCCTTAGAACACATGACGACCCATTTGTTGGTTACTTGAGTTGAAGGTGGAGTTTTCAAAAGCAGATGTTGGAGTAGCTGAAGCCCTTGATACATTAGTGTTGGTCTGTCTAGACCCGGCTGAGAAGGGTGAAGCTTAAATTCTTTTGTGAAAAAATACTCCTATTGTGAGAAGGCTAGTGGGAGTCTGCAAGGAAAGAACTTGAGAGAGTTTTCTGATAACCTTGTCCATTTAGCCGGTGTTCAGATCTGTTTTTGAGAAAGTGCAAACTCATCCTAGGCTGTATGATGAGCACAAACGAGGAGCTGAGTGCTACTCCCAGTCCAAACCTGTTGTGTTACGGCCTGGAGAAGTGGCAAGAGTGACAGGGAACCCCAGATTTCCCAGAATGCCTGATTCTGAGGCCTTCCTGGTGGATGCTCTGGAAGACCATGAAGAGGAGTTATGTTTGCCTGCTGGGGTACTGGTAAGGCCCGAACTGCAGAATCCATTGGCTGTACATGTAAACAGGATGACAGTGATTGTCAGGAACACCGTGGAGAGAGAGAGAGAGAGAGAGCAGAGAGAGAGAGAGAGAGAGAGAGAGAGAGGGAGAGAGAAGTCACCCTCAGTGACCATGATGTCTAGTTTTCCAGTGAGAAAACCAGGAGACACAATCTCCTGGATCAGCAAAGTTGACAGCCAAGTCATTCAAATTTGGTGACTCCCTGGTACCTGGGGAGTGGAAAAGGAGACTGACGGAGAAGATGTTAAAGTTCAAAGATGTCTCTTCCATGGATGTGTTTGATGTGTATTGTTCCAAGTATACTCACCACACCATCTGAGTGACATTGGACAGAGTTTTGATGTGTGCATGAAGGGCTGGACAGGGATGGAGAGTGGAAGAGTGTCCCTGCACCTGGAGACAAAATAATACACCAGTTTTCCATCATGGGGAAGGCAGGGGCTGAATCGATCATTTAGAAGCTTCTGGTTGTCCATTCCACAAGCTTACTGCAGCTTGACTGCTCTGAATAGAAAGCAGTTGCCTGTCTTGCGTCTTGGGGAAGCGGAGGCAGCTCATTGAGATGGCCCTTGTATAGGTACTGTTTGGTCAGCTGTTGCAGAAGGGGATATGGCCCAAGTTGAAAAGACAAAACACTCTGCCAGACCCCTACTGAGAATGGAACAAACTGGAGTTGGGGAACCAGGTTCTATACAGGGTCACGTCTCCTCCAGGCAGACCTCGGTGTCCCCAACTGGTTTTGCCTGAGAAGCTTCAAAGGATTGTGGTGAAGTCACTCTATGATAATTCAAGTCAGTTGGGGTTTGACAAGACCTATGGATTGATCGAAGCTCGATTCAAATGGCCTCGAATGAAGCCTGAGGTTGAAAAGCCCTGTAGACATGCATTCATTGTACTTGGAGGAAGACGCTGCTTACAAGGTTTGCTCCCTTATCCTATTTACAAAATGTGGGGCCACTTGATTTAGTGTGAGTGGATTTTCTTTCCACAGTGCTTGATTCTAATGTTACGTACCCATGGGTATCTTGTGCCTGTCACATGACCATGATGCAATTGAGGCTCTGCTGGGCATGATGTAATGGTCTTGTGATGGTGGAGTGACATAATTTTCCTGCCAGTGAGAGGTCATGAGATAGATTTTTTCAACAGGGTATAAAAGGAGAACTCCTCCTTGTGACGCAGGGCAATTCATGGTTGAATTCGCCAGTGACTCCGTTTTGCTGTGTATTCGATGTTATGACACAGTTTTGTTTTAAATTGGAGTTTTACTTTCTGCCTTAAGTCTTAAAGGTTATTGCCGGTAGTTTTGCTACAATATTGCCAGTTCAGTCCAATGGAGAGTGAAGATTTATCAAAGTTCGGGAAGCTGGAATAATCGAGGAAAGTTGGTGTTGTCGGCTGTAAAGCAGGTTTGACCTTATTTAATCTTTGTACAAGGAGTTAGTAACCTGTGTCCATGTTAACTCCTGCATTTCTTAAAGCAGAAAGAGTTGGACACAGAGTTTCGCCAAGGGAAGGTCATTGCCTTTAAGCCGTTTTATTTCCTTCATCGTAAATCCTTTGAGCAACGCATACTTCGGCTGGGATCAGCAGTAATGTCAGGAAAGAGAATTTATTACCTCAAGGAAAGTTTCTCCTAAGTGACTGTGTAAAACATTTGGACTTTCGCAGTACTACTTCTAAGAACTGTTTTTGCATTATCGCTTTAAGAACTGTTCAAGTTGCCGTATCACAGCTGACTTCTGGTTAAGTTAGTCGTTTGTTTACTTTTGGGTTGTTTTTAGCAGTGTTTAATAAATGTTTTATTTGTTATAAAAAACCTGTCCCAATTATATTTTAATTGTTGCTGGATCGTAACACCAGCAACAATGTAAATGTCTTGGTTATTACTGATCACTACACCAGATATGCTCAAGCCTTCCCTACAAAGGATCAGAGGGTGTCCACCACAGCCAAAGTGTTATGGGAAAAAGATTTTGTTCATTATTGCCTTCCAAGATGGATACACAGTGATCAGGGAAGGGGTTTGAGAGTAGGCTCAGACGTGAGTTACTGAGTAGGCTTGGAGTCGAGAAGTCGAGGACTACGCCTTATCAGGGTGATCTCCAGACTGAGAGGTTCAAATGGACATTGCTAGAACATGTTTGGAATCCTGGATATCAGCAAAAAGAATAATTGGACTCAGTATATTGGGCATTTGGTTCTCTGCTACAAACGTACACAGAATGATGCTATTGGATACTCACCATACTATCCGATGTTCAGGTGTGAAGCTAGATTGCCTGCAGATATCTGTTTTTGGGACTTGCCACTGAAGAACTACCTTTAATATGTGTGCGACATAAGGAAGGAACAGCTATGAACTTGCAGGGGGTCTCTACTTCCTAGCAGAATCAAGGAAATAAGAGGCGATATGTTCAAGAGATTAGGTTCTCTTAGCTGAGGGGCTACCAAGGAAGCATGAGCTGGCTGACCCCTGGGTGGCTCGCCTTATGTAGTAGAAAGTCTGATGCGAAATGTGGCATTTCTCCAGGTGAAGCCAGAAGATGGGAATGGCCCTGTCAAAATTCTCCATCAGAATCACCTCTCACCTTCAGGACAGGAGGTATGTGTTGACCCAAAGCCTGGCGTGAACCCTATACCCAGCAGGAGAACTATGCGCAGAAGGGGGAGAACAGAACGACTCTCAGTGGAGAGACCTGAAAGGGACCTGACCACTGGATGCTGTACGGACTCAGAGGATGAAGAAATGAGGGTGTGGTGCACATTATCTTATGCAAATTCACCAATAATTGATCAAGAAATTCCTGAACCTCTGCATCCTGGTCCAGATGTAATGGGGGGCTCCAGCAGTGGACAGGCAGACTCAATGCTAGACAATGAAGGAAGCTGGTCTCCAACACAACTGGGGATGAAGCTGAGCTGAGTCAAGTGACAGGGTAACCTGTGTAGCTGGAAAGAAAGAATAATAGACAGAGAGAGGCATCCCCAAGTAGACAGGAAAGATCCCAAGGGATGAAGAAGCTGAAGATGGGATAAGGAGATCTCAAAGAGTTAGGAAACCCTCAGATAGATTGGTCTATGACACACTGGGCAAAGAGAGTGTTATGTCTATCCCTGTAGTGAGATACGTCACAATCATTTGCAAATGAGTTGGAGATCCTGACATCACAAAATTTCTTTGAAAACTGCCTTATTAGTGAGGGGTTGATGAATTTCAAAGTCATGGGGGGGGGGGGATAGAGTGTAACACACTGGCTAAGATTTTACTGCTGCTGTTCATTTAATGGTTTTCTGTAGAAGCAGTGTGTTCTGCTGGTAGGGTTTTGGTTACCAGTTAAAGATAAGGGGCTGTAATGTTCAGCTTGGGAATGTCGGGTCAGTCAATCAGGATGGTGGAATTGGGAGAAGATTCTAGAGAAAGCTGGGTGGACAGGTTTTGTGATGGGCACTGGGGTGGGTCAAGGTCTTTTTGGTGGGAGATGGAGAGAGAAGAAGATCGAGAGAACCAGCCATAGGATTCGATCCAACTGGAATGCACACTCCGATGGAGTCCAAGATGGGGAGATCTACTGGTGATCAGTGAATAGGAGTTAGAACTGTGAGTAAAAGGACACATCCAGCTTTTGAAAGATATGAGCTCCAACCTTGTGCATAGTTGACTAGTTTAATTATAATGAGTCCTTTCATTTTTTCCCTTTCTTTTCTTTCTTATTTATTAACTGCTTAATTAGGTTGACATTCATAAATACACCTTTCTTATAATTGTATGCAGTGTCAGATCTGTTACTTCTTGCCAACACATAATTGAAAGTATGCAATTGTTGCACAGTATTCGTTCAGATCAGGGTTCGGGTGGTTGAAACATCCCAACTTCCCGGTTTGGTGGGCCTGAAGTCATACTGACCCTAGACAAATGGAGTTCAAGAAAGGTGGTTTTCTCACCACTGAGTCCAGTGGTGTGTTAGGAAGGGGTTAACAAGCTGTGTTTCCAGAAACGCCCAGTAAAAGGGGATTTCACATGCAAGATTCAACGTTATTTAATGTCAATTCCAGTAGATAAGTGTAAAGGAGAAGGAAAATTGTTAATCCGGATCTGATGCAGCACAAAAAAAACACAATAAGATAAAGAACACAAAAATAATAAAAAACAACACAATAAGTATGAATTAGTTACTTAAGTGAGTGTATATTTATTTATTTCTATACATGTATATCATTATATGCTACACTGAGATTCATTTTTGCAAGCATTTACAGGAAAATAAAGATATATTAAAATGCATAACAAATAACAAACAACTAATGTGTAAAAAATACAAACAATGCAAAAATAAATAATTAAATACATACATACATACATAATATTGAGAAGATGACTCGTAGAGTCCTGAACATTGTTGTACAAAGTAATCAAATTGGTCATATTGTTGCTAAACTGTGGTAACTAGTGTTCTGGTTGGTTCAAGAAGATAGATAGATAGATACTTTATTCATCCCCATGGGGAAATTCAACTTTTTTCCAATGTCCCATACACTTGTTGTAGCAAAACTAATTACATACAATACTTAACTCAGTAAAAAATATGATATACATCTAAATCACTATCTCAAAAAGCATTAATAATAGCTTTTAAAAAGTTCTTAAGTCCTGGCGGTTGAATTGTAAAGCCTAATGGCATTGGGGAGTATTGACCTCTTCATCCTGTCTGAGGAGCATTGCATTGATAGTAACCTGTCGTTGAAACTGCTTCTCTGTCTCTGGATGATGCTATGTAGAGGATGTTCAGAGTTTTCCATAATTGACCGTAGCCTACTCAGCGCCCTTCGCTCAGCTACCGATGTTAAACTCTCCAGTACTTTGCCCACGACAGAGCCCGCCTTCCTTACCAGCTTATTAAGACGTGAGGCGTCCCTCTTCTTAATGCTTCCTCCCCAACACGCCACTACAAAGAAGAGGGCGCTCTCCACAACTGACCTATAGAACATCTTCAGCATCTCACTACAGACATTGAATGACGCCAACCTTCTAAGGAAGTACAGTCGCCTCTGTGCCTTCCTGCACAAGGCATCTGTGTTGGCAGTCCAGTCTAGCTTCTCGTCTAACTGTACTCCCAGATACTTGTAGGTCTTAACCTGCTCCACACATTCTCCATTAATGATCACTGGCTCCATATGAGGCCTAGATCTCCTAAAGTCCACCACCATCTCCTTGGTCTTGGTGATATTGAGACGCAGGTAGTTTGAGTTGCACCATATCACAAAGTCCTGTATCAGTTTCCTATACTCCTCCTCCTGTCCATTCCTGACACACCCCACTATGGCCGTGTCATCAGCGAACTTCTGCACATGGCAGGACTCCGAGTTATATTGGAAGTCTGATGTGTACAGGGTGAACAGGACCGGAGAGAGTACGGTTCCCTGCGGTGCTCCTGTGCTGCTGACCACCGTGTCAGACCTACAGTCTCCCAACTGCACATACTGAGGTCTATCTGTCAAGTAGTCCACTATCCAATCCACCATGTGAGAGTCTACTCCCATCTCCGTTAGTTTCTGCCTTAAGATCTTGGGCTGGATGGTGTTAAAGGCACTAGAGAAGTCAAGGAATGTAATCCTCACAGCACAACTGACCCCATCTAGGTGAGAGAGTGATTTGTGCAGCAAATACGTGATAGCATCCTCCACTCCCACCTTCTCCTTATACGCAAACTGAAGAGGATCCTGGGCGTGCCTGGTTTGTGGCCTCAGATTCTGTATTATCAGCCGCTCCATGGTCTTCATCACGTGCGACGTCAAGGCAACAGGTCTGAAGTCATTCAACTCCTTTGGGTGTGGTTTCTTCGGTACCGGGACAATACTGGATGTTTTCCACTGTCTGGGTACTCTTCTCTGCTCCAGGCTCATGTTGAAGATACGCTGTAGTGGTTCTCCCAGCTGAATGTTTGAAGAGAAGGAGTTGTTCTTGAACCTGTTGGTGAGGGACTTCAAGCTTCTGTAGATGCAAGAAGATGGCGTGGCCCAGATGGTGGGGATCTTTGATGCTCGATATTCTAAACGCAAGAGATTCTGTAGATGCTGAAAATCTTGAGCAGCAGTACACAAAATGCTGGAGAAACTCAACAAGTCAAGCACCATCTGTGGTGGGGAATAAACAGTTGACATTTCAGACTGAGACCCTTCATCAGAACTTTGATGGCAGATATTGCACCTCCTATAGATACTACCAATGGCGTGGAGAGTTCAAACTTTCATGTTCAAGGCAAATTTATGATCTACGTACATGTCTGTTAACATATTCTATCTTGAGATGTATCATCCTGTGGTATCTTAAGCTGAGTACTCTACTCTCTGCAGTTCCTGAGTTGTAATCCCTGGCTCCTGGACCAGCCTGCATCTTGCAGTAGAGCAGGGCTACTCATGGCAGGAATCCATGGGGATAGACTGTACCCAAACACATAGAGCATGTCATTCCTACTCCCCTCTGGTTCGCCCTCTTCTGTGGCGGCCTTCTCTGCAGCTGGTCTGAAGCAGCCACATGGAGAGTTCTTCAAACTCCACTCATTTTCCAGTCATCAACTGTACAGCTGTGACCTCTGGATGTAGATGCTGATGAGACTGCACAGATCCTATTTTATCTCATGGCTCTGAATGCAAGATGACGCGAAGCTTCTTTTAATAGATTATTTTTTGCCTAGCTTTGCCAGTGTTTACCAGTAGAAACTAGCACCAAATATAGAACACGTTTTTTTTTCCACCCAAAGAGTTATAAACCCAACTTTTAGAAAGCTAATTCTTAACTTCCCCTAGCAAGTCAATTAGTTCAAAAATAGCTAGGCATGGGCTAAAAAAATGCTTGCCTTTCCAACCGTAGCAGACTTGATGGGGTGAATGGCATTATTTTCCCTCATGTCTAATGGTCTAAAGTGTGCATCACTTGAATAAATAAAAAATGCCCATTGCCAGTGAGAAGGCTTAAAAACTGATTGACATGCAGCTTTGAGGCAAAGTTGGCCTTTCTTAATGTTATCATTGTACGTTCTTTTATACAGTATAAACAGTTTTACAGATATACAGTAATTGGGCTAAATTGGAGTCTTAGGTCTGGATTTTGCCCTTATTTAGATTTCTCCCATAGTTTATGAACCATTTTATCATATGAATGTTCACGACACGTTACCTAAAGACTAATTGGTATTCATGGAACTAATGTGACTGCTGAAGTAGCGAAAAATGGAAGCTATTGAACAGACGATAAACAGAACTACCATTCATACATACAGGGATCAGCAGTATACAAAGAAAATAAGGGGGAAATAATACAAAGTCTCAGGTTTAACGTGAGAGGCTTCATTAGGAAAAATGCTGAGTTGTGAAAACGAGTTTTTTTTCCCCTTGAATTGTTCAACTTTTCAGATGTTGCTGCAATTGTCTGCTATTCCAGCATTTTCTATTTTTATTTCAGATCTCCTGGAATTTATTTTAGGAAAGGTGAATACAGTCATTCTTTTCCAATTGTTCAAAAAGTGAACAACAATTGCAGCATGACAATTTTAATGTGAGAGGTTAGAGCATTTGAGAGGTTTCTTCTTCGAAGCTGGAAGTACTGTATGTGAAGAGAGACAAAGTGTGAGGGAAATTAAAATTGCTATTTATTTCACAAATAGAATAAGTTCTTCCTTTAATTTTGTGATGGGTACTTTCATCATTCAAATAGCATATTATAATTTTAATATTTACAGATACAGCATGGTAACAGCCCCTTGTGGTCCAACGAGCTGTGCCACCAAATTACACCCATGTGACCAATTAACCTACCAACCTGTCTGTCCTTGGAATGTGGCAGAAAACTGGAGTAGCTAGAGAAAACCCATATGGAAATGGGCAGAAAGTCCCATCCTTACAGATGGGGTGGGAATTGAACCCAGATCACTGGTGCAGCAATAACGTTATGATAACTGCTATGGCTACTGTCCTGCCTCAGATCCTATAATCTCATTTGTTGTTCACCAGGTTCACTGGGGGGTTCTTGCGAAGTTGGAATTACTAAATTCATCATTCAATATTCACGCTTTCTAAGGGGTCTTCGAAGTTCAATGTTCAAAGTAAATTTATTATCAAAGTACATGTATGTCACCATATACTACCCTGAGATTCATGTTATTGTGGGGATTCTCAATAAATCTGATAACTATAACAGAATCAATTAAAGACTGTACACAAAAGTGTGGACAACCAGTGTGCAAAAGAAAACAACTCTGCAGATACAGAAAAAAATAATAATAATAAAATAAGGAACAAGTATCCAAACCATGAGATGAAGACTCCTTGAAAGTAGCTCCATAGGTTGTGGGAACTACTCAGTGATGCGGTAAGTGAAGTTACCTTCTTTGGTTCAAGAGCTTGATGACTAGGGGATAATAACTGTTCCTGAACCTGGTGGTGTGAGCCCAGAGGCTTTTGTACCTTCTTCCTAATGGCAGTAGTAAGAAGAGAGCATGTCCTGGCTGCTGGGGGACCCTAATGATGGATGCTGCTTTCCAGCAACATCGCTCTGTGTAAATGCATGCAATGGTGGGGAGGGCTTTATCACCATTTACTACATTAAGCATATTGGGGAGGGATTTTTGTGTGAGGGCTTGCATTAGACATGTCCATTCAGAGGAACTACGTGCACGTCTGGGTGGGAGGAATAGATCTTGTTTTACTTTTGTTGTTTTGTCGCATGGTGTGTTCTGTGTTGCCCTGTCTTGTGATTTGGGAATAAATAACCGATGGTTCAGGTCAAGACCTTGCTGAGTTCTGAAGTATCTCCGCCCAAAATAATGTCTCTTTATTTTCCCCTTTAGATGTTACCTGACCTGTTGAGTTCCTCCAGCAGTTATGTGTGTTGCTCAAGATTTCCACTATCTCTAGAATCGCTTGTGTCATTGAACATACAGTAAGTGGGTTCAATTTAAGCGCTGACGTGATTATGATGACTTGTACTTTAGCCCAGTTAAGGACTTCAGATTTCTTTGCCTTAAGGATGTTTGTAGAACCAGGAAGTTTATAACAATTTAGCAACTTTACATTCCTGAATTCATTCTATTTCAGAAGACCTATTTGGACCAGCACGTATGTGCAATTACAAGAAATCAAAGCAGTGCCTCTGCTTCCTTAGGAGTTTATGAAGATTCAACATGACATCTAAAGCTTTGACAAACTTCTGTAGAGTATATTGACTGCCTGCATCACCTCCTGCTATGGAAACATAAATGCCATTGAATGGAAAAGCCTACAAAAAGCAATGGATACAGTCCAGTCCATCACGGGTAAAGCCCTTTTCACCATTGAGTATGTATCCACAGAGTGATGTCGCAGGAAAGCAGCATCCAACATCAGGGACCCCCACCACCCAGGTCATGCTTTCTTCTTGCTACTGTCATCAGGAAGAAGGTTCAGAAGCCTCAGGACTAAACCACCAGGTTCAGGAACAATTATTACCTCATAACCATCAGGCTCTTAAACCAAAGGGGATAACTTCATTCAACTTCACTTGCCTCACCATCGAAATGTTTCCACAACCTGTGGACTCACTTTCTAGGACTCTTCCTCTCATGTTCTCCATATTTATTGCTTATTTATTTATCATATTTATTGCTTTCTTTTTGTATTTGCACAGTCTGTTGTCTTTTGCACATTGGTTGAACGCCCAAGTTGATGCAGTTTTAAATTTATTCTATTGTCATTATTATTCTATTATGGATTTATTGAGTATGCCTGCAAGAAAATTAATCTCAGGGTGGCATATGGTTACACATATGCACTTTGATAATAAATTGACTTTGAAGTTTGAACCATTACTGATAGAAACTTTTAATACCAACTTCATTATATTGTTTTGATTCCTTTTTGTTATCATGTAAAGGGAACACAATTTCAGATAATTAGCTTAAACATTTAGATTACAGCAATACAATCATGCTCCTGTTTTTATAAGTGACTGGACACTGTTTTGATAATAAAATGTCCAGTGGAGTAATACAGAGGAAGTAAACGATTGAACAATAGAATAATGGCATGAAGAAATAGAAATTAGTGGTCTATAAGACCACAAGATATAGGAGCAGAATTAGGTCATTTTGCCCATCGAGTCTGCTCCGCCAATTCATCATGGTTGATTCATTTCCCTCACAACCCCAATCTCCTGAATTCTTCCCATAACGCTACTTGTTCTGAGTAATCAAGAATCTATCAACCTCCACCTTAAATACACCCAATGACTTGGTCTCCACAGGTATTTATGGCAATGAATTCCACAGATTCACCATTCTCTGGCCAATGAAATTCTTCCTCATCTCAATTCTAAATGGGCATCCCTCTAATCTGAGGGATCTCTAGTTTTAGACTCCCCCACCTTAGGATACATAAGTCTTGGAGAGGTTTTGGAAGTGTTGAAAACCTAATACTAGAGGAGGAGTAAGGTGTCATAGAAAACATTCTTCTGGGCCATCAGCAAATCCACCTCATTAGAAGAAGGAACTGGCCACTTGCTCCATCAACCATGGCTGATCTGATGATAACCTTGTATTTTATACATCATACGCCATCCGAATGTTGTGAGGAGGTGTGTGTCCTTTTCAGCTATAGGGACACTGACACCCTGAACAACATCACAGAGTTGGTGAAACGCAGAGGGCGCATAGAACAGGCCTCACTCCTTTTGAATTAATACAAGGAACCTCTGAAGTGTCTATCTTTGCAAAGCAGCAGCAACTTGAGAAATTACTTTGAACATGGCTTACTGTCTGATAACCACGACTGCTCTGGACGGGGTCTGAGAGATACCGATAGCAGAGCAGGTAAGCACAGCTGTTGCCTTTACTGCACCAGTAACATGCAATTTAGTGAAAGAACGTCTTTCCAGGCTCTGTGTTATCTCTTTCCACAGGCCAAACAGAATTTTCCAATTAAATCCAAATCTTGCTCAAACCAGTCTGCAAATTGATCTATAAAACAAATGTGATAACTGTGAATTCTAAGGAACTGCATTTCTTTCCACGACCTGCCATCCTGGTATGCCAGCATTCTTCAGCCATTGTGAAATTGGCGATGAGAAAATTATATTCGAGTCAGCAAAGTAAGACGCAGTAGTAAAAATAAATATAAGGGCTGGAGTCTGAGGCATTGCACAACTGAGAGGTAGTTATCGATTTGTCCTTATGTTCTGTGGAATCATACTAGCACAGGGGCTCTTTATATCATTAACAACTACAATTAACTATGGGTCAGCAGCCCCCAGGTTGAGAACACCTGCTCTAGTAGCTTGATTTATGCTCTGACATACCCCTACTTTGATGAAAGGATTAATGGAATAAATAAAAGGTGATAGGGAAACGATTTTAAAAGGATCCAAAACATAGAAATCTACAGAACATTACAGGCCCTTCGGCCCACGGTGTTGTGCCAACCATGTAACCTACTCTAGAAACCGCCTAGAATTTCCCTGCCGCATAGCCCTCTGTTTTTCTAAGGTCCATGTACCCATCTAAGAGTCTCTCAAAAGACTCTTGTAATTGTATTGGCCTCTACCACTGTCGCTGGCAGTGCATTTCACACACCTACCACCCTCTGTGTGAAAAATTTATCTTTGACATCCTCCTTGAACCTACTTCCAAGCACATTAAAACTAGGGGCAACTTCATGCAGAAGGAGAGTTGTACCTGAAGTGAGTGTACAGGGGTGGTGCAGCCGCGTAGCAGTTAGTGTAACGCTACTACCGCACCAGCTGAAAGACTGAGGTTTGATTCCCACTGCTGTCTGTAAGGAGTCTGTACGTTCTCCCCTTGAACACATGGGTTCCCCCAGGTGCTCCAGTTTCCTTCCACAGTCCAAAGCTGTACAGTTAGTAGTAGTGAGTTATGGGCACACATTGGCACTGGAAGTGTGATGACAGCACAACCCTCGCTAATTTGATTTGACTCAAACCATCCATTTCACTGCACGTTTCCATGTAAGTGTGACAAATAAAGATAATCTTTTAATCTGCTTGAGGCAGCTGCAATAATGGCATTGCAAAGACATTTGTATAAGTATCTGGTTAGGAAAGATTTAGAAGAATGTGGACCAAACTTGGGCAAATGTGATTAGCTTAGGTTGACACCTTGGTAGGCATGGACAAGTTGAGCCAAAGTACCTGCTTCCATGCTGTTTACTCTATTACACTAAATGCGTCACTCTCTCTAATATCCATACACTTGGCAGCCAGCATTTTGATCATTAATTGTCCATGGGCTGTGATAATTGCTGGTTTGACCACTGGCTATTTACCATAAGAAGGGGTGATGTTTTGGTCTAACCAAACAGCTTCCCTGGCTTTTGTAGGACGTCCATAATGAATCAAAAATATTGAGTCACATATAGGCTAGTCCAGATTAAGACACCTTGTAGAGTTTAAGTATACCAATTAGATTTTTATAACACCTGGTAGTTTCATTGTCACCATTTCTGAAGTTAATTTAATTAATTCCAGGTTTATTCAATCAGCTATCTAATTTTAAAATCTCCAATTCCCATAGTATAATTTGACTCAATGGTTTTGATTGCTTGCTTGTTAGCAGGACCACTGTACGATCAAAGTCTGCAATGACAGGAATTGTTCCTAATTCTTCCCTCTGAAGACAGACAATTGGTGCTAATTCTGACATAACAAGATCAGTGCACTTTTCAAAGTTGTTTGTTTGCCATGAAGTGCTTCGTAACGTCGTGGGTGTGTGAAAGGCAATATATAAGCGTCTTGGTAGTTTCCTACCTGATGGCATGAATATCGATTTCTCCTTCTGGTGGAAAATTTCCCTGCTCATTAATCTGCTGTCAAACACTATGGAGCCGCACTTCTGCTGGGCAAACTCTGGGGTGGAGTGGGGTAGGGCAATTCCAGCCTAGACGCCGTGCCACACAGTCCGATGCACCCCCAGGCGGCATTGCAGCTCGAGTCCCAGATGACAGGCCCATAGAGAATATCAGTAAAAATTCGACCACACAAAATATACATGTCTATAGTCCAGACCCTTCAGTCCTTTGAAATCTCAGTCAACCACAACAGAGCTTGTCTTCTGCCCAGCGAACACTCAGGGGCAGCACTGATTCCATCTGGGAAGTTGTGCCGCGACGACCTGGTGGAATGTACTGGCTTGGATGCCTCTCTCCCAGAGTCTGTAAAACAGGTGACACCATGGCTTGAAGTCTACTCCTTGCTATGACCGAGATCACACAGTTACTCCGCTATCCACCCCTGCTCTCAACCAATAAATCAGTGAATCAAACTTGTGGCATACCAGTGTGGCAAAGTGCTAAGGGGTATTGCGATCACAAGAAAAGCAACCGTGATGGCCACTCACTATCTGAATGTAAGTCTTCATCGACCCAGGCAGCAACACGTTGCACAGCTCCTTCATTTTCTCTACCAATGAACATCTCACTGATGGTGTAGACCAGCAGGACTTTAAGTTCTTAATGTATAGCAGGATCTTGCAATCATTAAAAATAGGTTTAAGTAGGACAACAGCACCTTTTGTTGAGCCCGTAGAAGCTGCTGCTACCGAATGCACCGCTATCTTACCGGAAGCATTTTATTATCAGAGTACGTATATGTCACCGCATATAATCCTGCGATTAATTTTCCTGCGGGCATACTCAGCAAATCTACAGAACAGTAACTAAAACAGGATCAATGAAAGATCAAGTAAGGTGCAGAAGACAACAAACTGGGCAAATGCAACTATTAATAAATAGCAATAAATAACGAGAACATGAGATAACAAGACAAAGAGTCCTGAAAGTGATATCATCGGTTGTGGGGCATTTCAATGTAAAGTGGCATAACCAATTCTCCCTGGCCTCTACCCATAAAGATCGAGAGGGGCACAAAATCACCTGGGCATCGGAGAAAGCCATGGCACAAGCATGCAAGAGAATTCTTAGAACCATGGTTTTCTGCAAACAATTCCTCAATCAGACATGTAGAACTCAATCCTGCTTATGAGCCAATATGGGCAAAATCCCAGACCACAATGCACAGAGTTCAACACACAACCAATCAATGATGAGATCTCCTCCTCTACATCACAAATGAATCTCCTTAATGAAGACCTATCAGCTGATTGATAAGTGTGGAAAGGCCAAGCACTTGGAGGACACACTACATGCTTACAGTGAACTAATGATGTCTCCTTGTATGGTGACTAAACTTTTGCCAATGTATTGCCAAGATCAGAGAACAATTCAATCCAACTAAGAGATTATTTACCCCAGAATATCTTTATGAAAGAAGCATGATTCAAGTTGATAGTGTTCAAAGTGGATAGTAAAAGTTGTTTTCAAGTACATTAAAAATAAAAGAGAAATGAGAGTGGATATAGGACCGCTAGAAAATGAGGCAGGAGAAATAATAATAGGGGACAAGGAGATGGCTGATGAACTAAATGAGTATTTTGCATCAGTCTTCACTGTGGAAGACACTAGCAGTGTGCCTGATGTTGTAGTGTGTGAAGATACAAGAGAGAAGGTGCTCAAAAAGCTGAAAGACCTAAAGGTACATAAGTCACCTGGACCAGATGAACTGCATCCTAGAGCTCTGATGGAGGTAGCATTAGAGATTGTGGTTGCATTAGAAATGATCTTTCATAAATCATTGGAGTCTGGCATTTTGCCAGAGGACTGGAAAATTGCAAATGCCACTCCACTCTTTAAGAAAGGAGGAAGGCAGCAGAAAGGAAATTATAGACCTCAGTGGTTAGGAAGATGTTTGAGTCAATTCTTAAGGATGAGGTGATGGAGTACTTGGTGACACAGGACAAGATAGTATAAAGTCAGCATGGTTTCCTTCAGGGAAAATTCTGCCTGATGAACCTGTGGATGTTTTATATTTGGACTTTCAGAAGGCCATTGACAAGGTGCCACACATGAGGGGGCTGACAAAGTTAAGAGCCCATGTGTAATAGGAAAGTTACTAGCATGGTTAGAGCATTGGCTGATTGGTAGGAGAAAGTGAGTGGGAATAAAATGAACCTTTTCTGGTTGGCTGTCAGTGACTAGTGGAGTTCTGTCAGGGTCAGTGTTGGGACTGCATCTTTATGATGTATATAAATGATTTAGATGATGGAATAGATGGCTTTGTTGCCAAGTTTGCAGATAATACGAAGATTCGTTGAGGGGCAGATAGTGTTGAGGAAACAGGTAGGATGCAGAAGGACTTAGACAGATTAGGAGAATAGGCAAAAAACTGGCAAATGGACTACAACTTTTCTAAATACATGGTCATGTATTTTGGTAGCAGAAATAAATGTGCGGACTATTTTCTAATTAGGGAGAAAATCCAAAAATCTGAGATGCAACGGGACTTAGGAGTGCTTGTGCAGAACACCCTAAAGATTAACTTGCAGGTTGAGTTGGTGGTGAGGAAGGCAAATGACATTTTAGCATTCGTTTCAACAGGTCTAGAATACAAGAGCAGGGATGTGATGCTGAAGCTTTATAAGGCACGGATGAGGTCTCACATTGAGTATTGTGAATAGTTTTGGGCCCCTGATCTTAAAAAAGATGTGCTAGCATTGGAGAGTGTCCAGAGGAGATTCCCAAGGATGATTCCAGGAATGAAAGGGCTATCATACAAGGAATGTTTAATGGCTCTGGGTCTGTACTCGCTGGAATTCAGAAGGATGAGGGGGGATCTCATTGATACCTTTTGAATGTTGAAAGGCCTATACAGAGTAGATGTGGAAAGGATGTTTCCCATGGTGAGAGAGTCTAAGACAAGAGGGCCCAGCCTCAGGATAGAGGGGTGCCCTTTCAAAACAGAGATGCATAGAAATTTCTTTAGCCAAAGGGTGGTGAATTTGTTGCAACATGCAGCTGTGGAGGCCAGGTCGTTGGGTGTATTTAATGCAGAGATTGATAGGTTCTTGATTAGACATGGCATCAAAGGTTATGTGATGCCAGGAACTGGGGTTGAGGAGAAGATAGAAAAAAGGATCAGCCATGATTCTCCCGATGACTCGATGGGCCCGATGGCCTAATTCTGCTCCTATGTCTTATGGTCTATGATCTAAGTTTGAAATGTGCATTAATTTAAAGAACAGTTTGATGTGTTCAAAAATCATAGTTGAAATAGCTGTTTTAATTTTAAGTCACAGCAATATCTAAATGCTACTTCTGTGGTATCATATCAGTGGAAAATGATTCAAGAGTAGACATAGGCTTGTGGTGGCTTGATATTGGATCAAAGTCATTTGTTGGAGACATTTTAGAGCATGTTAGAACTTGATGTAACAGGCAGTAATTCCCCCATTTTAGAAGATAAAGATCACGGTGGTGAATCCCAGCTGTGTACCAGAGTCAGTGACACAGAAAAAAAAGTTGAGTATACATATACAGTACCATTAGGAACACATTGATCTGACTCTGCTTTTCTTTGGAGCAGGATAAATGTACATTTGGTGTAAGATGGCTTATTTTGTTATGCCGCTGTTTTGTACTATAAAGAAAGCACTGCTTATTGAGCCTGTGATGATTTATTTCTCAGCAATTTCTCTTGGGATATGTATAAGCTGAATCGCGTAATGAGAATTCAGATCCGTGTATGAAATTTTCAAATCTACTTTCATTCTAATTACCTGCCATATAAGCATTGTGGTTGTGTCACTTCTTAATGGCACACAAAAATCAGTCAGTCTCCATGTTGCATCTTCAGAGGCTTAAATCATATAACCATATCACAATTACAGCGCGGAAACAGGCCATCTCGGCCCTTCTAGTCCGTGCCGAACGCTTACTCTCACCTAGTCCCACCTACTTGCACTCAGCCCATAACCCTCCATTCATTTCCTGTCTACATACCTATCCAATTTTGTTTTAAATTACAAAATCGAACCTGCCTCTACCACTTCTACTGGAAGCTCATTCCACACAGCTACCACTCTCTGAGTAAAGAAGTTCCCCCTCGTGTTACCCCTAAACTTTTGCCCCTTAACTCTTAACTCATGTCCTCTTGTTTGAATCTCCCCTACTCTCAATGGAAAAAGCCTATGCATGTCAACTCTATCTATCCCCCTCATAATTTTAAATACCTCTATCAAGTTCCCCCTCAACAGTCTACGCTCCAAAGGATAAAGACCTAACTTGTTCAACCTTTCTCTGTAACTTAGGTGCTGAAACCCAGGTAACATTCTAGTAAATCTCCTCTGTACTCTCTCTAATTTGTAGCCATCTTTCCTATAATTTGGTGACCAGAACTGTACACAATACTCCAAATTTGGCCTCACCAATGCCTTGTACAATTTTAACATTACAGCCCAACTCCTATACTCAATGCCCTGATTTATAAAGACCAGCATACCAAAAGCTTTCTTCGCCACCCTATCCACATGAGATTCCACCTTTAGGGAACTATGCACCATTATTCCTAGATCACTCTGTTCTACTGCATTCCTCAATGCCCTACCATTTACCATGTATGTCCTATTTGGATTAGTCCTACCAAATTGTAGCACCTCACACTTATCAGCATTAAACTCCATCTGCTATCTTTCAGCCCACTCTTCTAACTGGCCTAAATCTCTCTGCAAGCTTTGAAAACCTACTTCATTATCCACAACGCCCCACCTATCTTAGTATCATCTGCATACTTACTAATCCAATTTACCACCCCAACATCCAGATCATTAATGTATATGACAAACAACATTGGACCCAGTACAGATCCCTGAGGCAAACCACTAGTCACCGGTCTCCAACCTGACAAACAGTTATCCACCACTACTCTCTGGCATCTCCCATCCAGCCACTGCTGAATCCATTTTACTACTTCGATATTAATACCTAACGATTGAACCTTCCTAACTAACCTTCTGTGTGGAACCTTGTCAAAGGCCTTACTGAAGTCCATATAGACAAGATCCACTGCTTTACCCTCGTCAACTTTCCTCAAAACCTCTTCAAAAAATTCAATAAGATTTGTCAAACATGACCTTCCATGCACAAATCCATGTTGACTGCTCCTAATCAGACCCTGTCTATCCAGATAATTATATATACCATCTCTAAGAATACTTTCCATTAATTTCCCCACCACTGACGTCAAACTTACAGGCTGATAATTGCTAGGTTTACTCTTAGAACCCTTTTTAAACAATGGAACCACATGAGCAATACGCCAATCCTCCGGCACCATCCCCATTTCTAATGACATTTGAAATATTTCTCTCAGAACCCCTGCTATTTCTACACTAATTTCCCTCAAGGTCCTAGGGAAAATCCTGTCAGGACCTGGAGACTTATCTACTTTTATATTCTATAAAAGCTCTAGTACCTCCTCTTCTTTAATCATCATAGTTTCCATAACTACCCTACTTGTTTCCCTTACCTTACACAATTCAATATCCTTCTCCTTAGTGAATACCGAAGAAAAGAAATTGTTCAAAATCTCCCCCGTCTCTTTTGGCTTCACACATAGCTGTCCACTCTGATTCTCTCAGGGACCAATTTTATCCCTCACTATCCTTTTGCTATTAATAAAACTGTAGAAACCCTTTGGATTTATTTTCACCTTACTTGCCAAAGCAACCTCATATCTTCTTTTAGCTTTTCTAATTTCTTTCTTAAGATTCTTTTCACATTCTTTATATTCCTCGAGCACCTCATTTACTCCATGCTGCCTATATTTATTGTAGATCTCTCTCTTTTTCCCAACCAAGTTTCCAATATCCCTTGAAAACCACGGCTCTCTCAAACTTTTAACCTTTCCTTTCAACCAAACAGGAACATAAAGATTCTGTACCCTCAAAATTTCACCTTTAAATGACCCCCATTTCTCTATTACATCCTTCCCATAAAACAAATTGTCCCAATCCACTCCTTCTAAATCCTTTTGCATCTCCTCAAAGTTAGCCTTAAAGGACTTAAAATGTGGAACATTTTGCCATGGTTCTTTTTGGCAGGAAAAAAAGTATTTCAGCTAAATGGTGGGAGATCATAGGGCTCTGAGGTGCCAAAGGATCTGGTGCCCCTGTGCATGATACAGAAAAGGCTGGTAATGCAGGTAACCAAATAACTGGGGAAGCTAACAGAGTAGACAACAGTACAGCTCAGGATCTGACCCTCTGGCCCATAATCTGCAGATGCTGGAAATCCAAGTAACACACACAAAATGCTGGAGGAACTCAGCAGGCCAGGCAGCAACTATGGAAAAGAGCAAACAGTCAACAATTTGGGCCGAGACCCTTCAACAGGACTGGAAAAAAAAAGATGAACAGTCCCATAATGTTGTGTTGAACTAATACAGCTAAAGAAGCTTTATTAGACTAATCTCTACTGCATGTACAGGGTCCATACCCTCCATTGTCTGTATATTCATATGTGTATCTCTGGTGTTGCCAACCTGGGTCCACAGTTAATGGTATAAAAAAAAGTTGAGGACCCCCGGCCTATCTTAAGCTCCTTAATTGTATCTGGCTCCAACACGTCATCTGGCAGCACATTCCAGGCACACAACACTCTCTGTAACAATCTTGACCCACATATCTCCTTTGAGCTTTACGCCTCTCACCATATGCCCTCCATTTCAACCCTGGGAAGAAGAGGTACTTTATCTATGCCTTCATAATTCTACAAATTTCTATCAGGAGAATGTTATTGTTTATTGTAATGATGAACTAGGATGAGAATCAGATTTATTTTCACTAACACATGTCATAAAATTTGTCATGTTACGACATTAGTACAGAGCAAGACATAAAAATTATAAGTTAACAAAATACATACAGTAAATAGTGAAAAAGATGAATAATGATGTTGTGTTCATGAACTGCTCAGAAATCTGATGTTGGAGGGGAAAAAGCTATTCCTAAAATATTGAGTGTGGGTCTTCAACCTCCTGTTCCTCCTCCTGATGTCATATCGGAGATGGTGGGGATCCTTAATGATGGATGCTGCCTTCTTGAAACTTCACATCTTGAAGATGTCTTTGATGGTGGGAAGATTGGGGCCATGATGGAACTGGTAGGGTCTACAACCCTCTGTTGTCTCTTGCGATCTTGTGTATTGGAGACTCTGTACCAGGTTGTGATGCAATTGAACACAAGAGTGGAGTGACTGTGCTTTAGGTATATAGGAATTGACAAGAACATGGCTGGATGATTAGTCTCTTAAGGAAGGATGTTAATAATGGAAGAAGTTCAGAGAAAACTTGCTAAGTTAATATATGGAATGGGCTGAATGTCTTATCAGGATAAAAAAGGTTTAGAGAGGCTAATTTTGTGCCTTCTGGTGTTCAGATCTTTTGGCACCAGAGTCTAGTGTTCACAGCCAAGGTCCATGGACCCCTTGGTTAATGGTAGGGGTCCATGACATTAAAAAGTTTGGGAACCCCTGCACTAGACTGAGGCGTATAAAATCCTGATATACAGGTTGAAACCGAAATTGATGTTTCCTGCAATGAGAACATTCAGAACGAAGAGTCACTGTTTAAAAGTACGAGCTTAACCACTTCTCTCTGAGGGTGTTCAGCTTTTAGAACACTTCCTTAAAGGGCAGTGGAAGCAGAGTCTTTAAGACAAAAGTACACTCAGTGGCCATTTTATTGGGTACTTCCTGTACTTAGTGAAGAGGCCACTGAGTGTATATTCGTGCACTGCAGGTGCTGTAGTACATTCACTTCAAGGTTCGATGGGTTGTGCACTCAGAGATGTTCTTCTGCACACCGTTGTTATAAGTATGGTTATTTCAGTTGCTGTCGCCTTCCTGTCAACTTGAATCAGCCTGGCCATTCTCCTCTGACCTCCCTCATTAACAAGGTGTTTTTGCCCACAGAGATGATGCTCACTGCATGACTCTGTTTCTCACATCATTATCTATAAACTCTAGACACTGTCGAGCATGAAAATCACAAGAGATCAGCAGTTTCTGAGATACTGAAACCATCCCTTCCTTCATCAACAATTATTCTAAGTCACTTAGATCACCTTCCTTCCCCATTATGATTTTTGGTCTGAACAATAACTGAACCTCTTTATCATGTCTGCATGCTTATATGTTTTGAGTTGTTGACACATGATTGACTGATGAAATATTTGCATTAATGAGCAGGTGATCCAGTGTACCTAACAAAGTGGTCACTGAGGGTAGAAAAGCAAGTAGATGAAAAGTTACCGGGGAGGAGAAATGCAGAATTGAGTGTACAGTCAGTTAACCAATATCTTATTAAATCGGCTTGATCAGTCAGACGGATAATCATCATTGAGAGAAAATCATGAAGAAAAGCCCGTCACCATATAAAACATGAGATTCGTTTTCATGTGGGCATACTCGATAAATCCAATAACCAGCATAGAATTAATAAAAGACCACACTAACTTGGATGTTCCAACCAGTGTGCAAAAGACAACAAACTGTGCAAATACAAAGAGAAGTAATAATAATAAATAAATATCAAGAACAGGAGATAAAGGGTCCTTGAAAATGCATCCATTGGTTGCGGAGAACATTCCAGTGTTGCAGTGAGTGAAATTGCGTGAAGTTATCCCATTTGGTTCACGAGCCTGATGGTTGAGGAGTAATAATTGTCCTGAACTTGGTGGTGTGACTTAGCTCTCTGGATTCATGCCAAATATCAAACACAAACACTCATGCCATACGGGTGCCATGGTAGCATAGTAGTTAGCACAATGCTTTTCATTGCCAGCTGTAAGATTGGAGTTCGAATCCCACCACTGACTGTAAGAAGGTTGTACATTTCCCCCTGTGACCGTATGGGTTTCCTCAAGGTTTGCTAGTTCACACCAAATTACAAAAAAGAAGTGATGTACGGATACAGTTACTGAGTTGTGTGCATGCTACATTGGCACTGAATGTGTAACATTACTTGTCAAGCTTCCAGTCGAGTACAATTCTCGTTGATTTTACTTGACGCAAAAATGCATTTCACTATATGTTTTGGTGTACATGTGAGAAATAAAGCTAATAGTTAATATTTAATCAACTAATCCTACATTGATCTCTACTTTATTCCCCCCAACCCCACATCCTCATAATCTCCACCCAGAGTCGACCACTCACCTATGCTTTGAAGGCAATTTACAGCAGTCATTTGGGATATGAGTGACACCAGAACATATGGTCAAGGGAAGCAACTGAGGTCAAGACTCAACCTGGGTGTGTGGTGTGTGAGGCAGCAACTCCACTTGCACTGCCACTCTTCTGCTTCAGGTGTATTTGTGTACGTGAATAATGTGTCTTAAGTCTCCAATTGATTTGATACTTAATTTGACTCATTAAGGGGAGCTGTCGAGGGGGATTGGAGATAGTACATGGCAGGATCAAGAGACCAAGTCTTGAGAATAATTGCATTCTGAGGCCTGTTGCCTCTGGATTTTACAAAGGGGAGAGAGAGAGAGAGGGAGAGAGAGAGAGAGAGAGAGAGAGAGAGAGAGAGAGAGAGAGAGAGAGAGAGAGAGAGAGAGAGAGAGAGAGAGAGAGAGAGAGAGAGAGAGAGAGAGAGAGAGAGAGAGAGAGAGAGAATAAATAAAAATCATCAGAATGTGACATGAAATTCATAATGGAAGGAAAGTGCTGCAGCTTTAGTTAAGCACATAAAATGAATCTTCTATTTTATTTACAAAATCCTACAATGGGATTCGAACCATGGGATTCAAACCCATCCAGCTGAATGAACCACACCACCCAGCAACCTAGACTTGTCACAGGACAATTAATAATGGCTGAATAACCTACTAAACAGTACAGTACATATTTACATTGTGGGACAAAACTGGAACATCTGGAGGAAACCCACATGGTCACACAGGGAGATTGTACCATACAAACTCTTAACAGATGCCGTCAGAATTGAACTTCAAATTCCAGAATGCCTGGAGCAGAATTGGTGTCTCACTCGCTACTACGCTACCATGGTGCCTCAAAAGAGATTACTTCATTGCAACATATAAGACTCTGAGGGTATTTGCTGGGATCTGGTACAGGTGAAGGTTACCTCAAAATATGAACTGACTCATTTAACCTGGAGATGAGGACTATTCCATCTCCCAGAGGCTAGTGACTCATTCAATTGTCTATCCCAAAAAGATGGATCATTGAACATAATGCTGAGATAGACTGATATTTAGACAATAGGGAAATCAATAGAGAAGTCTCCACAATCTTACTGAATTCTCCAACAGAGTCGAGGGATCTTATGGTCTATTCCTGTTCATTTTTGTTTGTCTTTAAAAATCTAAATCTGATTCTAAACAACCATGAACACCAACATTATCATGCTAACAACTCTAGAGAAGTTCATATACATTCAGGAAGAATAAGAAAGCAGAAGTTCTTTCTCTTACAGGCGGTGGAGTGACTTAATAGAAGTCTTTAGACAATAATAGAGCTTGTCATTTGATGAAGATGTTAACTTCACTTGTGAATTTCAAAATCAGAGGGTTTCAGGAAAAAAGATGAACAACCATTCATAAATGCAACTGGAAAATCCATTCTTTATTCAGGGAACAGTTGGCACATGAAACTTGCCTCTGTAAGGAGTGACTGAGGGAAATTATAAATCAGCCAGTACTGTAAATAGTCCAAAAGTAGCTGTGATATGGGGGGAAAGAAATATGTCTTTAATTATTTAAGTTCTTTTGTTACCATAGAACTGATGTTTCTGAAACAAGCATTGAAACCTTTTGAAATATTTAGTCTCAATCTATCATAGACAAATTGCACTTACAGTGTTGCCTTACAGTGTGAAGATCTCAAGCTATTTTGTGAAAATAATCTGAATGGAAGTTTCATTGGACAGAGTAGCCAAAGGGATGATTGAGAGGAAGAAATTTAAATCTTCTTAAGCAGTGGAGAGAATGTCTTAAATAAAGATCTGAATGTCATTGCAGCAAATGTCTATCGTGGAGAACATTCTGACTGGTTGCATCGCTGGCTGGTATGAGGGCTCCAATTCAGAGGGTCAAAAGTGATTGCAAAGGATTGTGTACTCAACCAGCTCCATCATGAGCACGAGCATCCCCACTATCAAGCCCATCTTCAAAAAGATGGTGTCCCATGAAAATGTTCCCTGGCATCTTGGGCATGCCCCCTTCTTAATACTATTATCAGTGAGGAGGCACACTCATGAAACGAACACTCACACATGTTAAGAGCAGCTTCTTCCCCTTTACCATCATATTTTTGAAAATTTCATGAAAACTACTTCACTTTTCCTCTTTTGCACTATTTATTTTAGTTTGTATTGTAACATAGTAATATCTTGAACAATATGCTGCCACAAACAACCAATTTCACAACATATATCACCGCGCCTGCCGTGACATTGAGCTCTTCTTCCATCACCTTCTTCTCCATGCCTACTTCTTTGGCAAGGGTTCTCCAGCCCGCACTGATAACCCCTTCTCCCATCTTCAACCCTCTTCCTGGACACCCCACTCTGATCTTCTGCCTGCTCTAGATTTTGTTATTGCTAACTGCCGATGAGACATCAACAATCTCGACTTTACCATTTCTCTCCCTAGTTCTGACCTCACTCCCTCTGAGCCTATTGCTCTTCGCTCTCTCCTCACTAATCCCAACCCCGCCATCAAACCCGCAGATAACGGGGGGTACTGTATAATCTAGTGAACTGACCTCTACCTTACTGAGGCCAGGCGGCAAATTTCAGACACTTCCTCTTACTTACCCCTTGAACAGGACCCCACTAAGGAGTACCATGCCATTGTCTCCCACACCTTCACCAACCTTATCGACTCTGGGGATCTCCCATCCACTGCCACCAACCTCATAGTTCCTTTACCCCAAACCTCCCATTTCTACCTCCGACCCAAGATCTATAAACCTGACTGTCCAGATAGACCCATTGTTTCTGCCTGCTCCTGCACCACTGAACCTGTGATGGCATAACTTAACTCTGTTTTATTCCCCCTAATTCAGTCCCTTTTCTACCTACATCTATGACACTACACACACACTTAATATTTACAATGGCTTTAAGTTCCGTAGCCCCAATCATCTCATTTTCACTATGGATGTCCAGTCTCTATACACCTCTATCTCCCATCAGGAGGGCCTCAAAGCTCTCTGCTTCTAGCTGGACAACTGACCCAACTGGTTCCCGTTCAACACAGCTCTCCACCATCAGACATAGTGCGTCCTCAACCTCAATAATTTCTCTTTCAGCTCCTCCCACTTCCTTCAAACCAAAGATGTAGCCATGGGCACTAACATGGGTCCCAGCTATGCCTGCCTTTTCATTGGCTACATGGAGCAGTCCATGTTTAAGGTTACACCAGCATCACTCCCCATCTGGTCCTACACACCTCACTGACTGCATTGGTGCTGCTTCCTTCACCCAGGCTGAGCTTGTGAATTTCATCAACTTTGCATCTAACTTCCACCCTCTGTTCAAATTCACTTGGTCCATTTCCGATACCTCTCTCCCCTTTCTCAATCTCTCTACCTCCAATCTCCGGAGACAGTTTATCTACTAGAAACCCACTGATTCACACACCATACCTTTTCCCACCCTGTCTTTTGTAAAAATGCCATCCCCTTCTCTCAGTTCCTCCATCTGTGCTGTACCTGCTCACAGCATATGGCTTTTCATTCCAGAGCTAATGAGATGCTCTTCTTCAAAGAAAGGACCTTCCCTTCCTCCACCATCTGCCCATCTCTTCCATTTTGTGCACATCTGCACCTACCCCATCTTCCGCTGCCACACCAAGGATAGGGTTCCTCTTCACCTCACCTACCACCCCACTATCCTCTGTGTCCCGCATATGATTCCCCATAACTTCCACCATCTACAACTAGACCACCAGCAAGCATTCTTTCCCTTTCCCCTACTTACTACTTTCCTCAGGAAGTACTCCCTACACAACTCCCTTGTCCACTCATCCCTTCCCACTGATGTCCCTTCCAGCATTTATCATTGCAAGCCAAACAAGTGCCACACCTTCCCTAAAGCCTCCTCCCTAACTACTATTCAAGGCCCCAAACTGTCCTTCCAAGTGAGGCAACACTTCGCTTGTGAATCTATTGGGTTCATCTACTGTGTCCAGTGCTCCCAGTATAGCCTCTTGTATATCGGTGAGACCCAACGTAGATTGACTGCTTCTCCCAGCATCTCTGCTCCATCCACCACAAAAAGTGGGATCTACCGGTGGCCACCCATGTCAATTCTACTTCCCCTCACCTATTTTCACCAATCACTTGCCACATACTTCTTCCTCTCCTGCACCCACCGTCTTACTCTGACTTCTCCCTTTCCTTTGCAGTCCTGAAGAAGGGTCTCAGCTTGAAACATCGACTGATTACTCTTTGCCACAGATGCTGCCTGGCCTGCTGAATGTGCGTTGTCGGTGATAATATACCTAATTCTGACAAGGAGACCAGTGAAGGATGAATGGTGTTTCAATTGTCTGCATTCTGTTTTATGTATTTGTACGTGCAAACATTTCTCTCTCTCTCTTTCTCTCCCTATCACTTCTTTTCTCTCTCTCCTTTTCTCCCTTTCTCTCTCTCCCTCTTCCTCCCTCTCTCCCTCTATCTCTCTTTCTCTCTCCCTCTCCCATTCTTTCTCTCTCTCCCTCCCTCCCGTTCTCTCTCTCTTCTCACTCCCTTTCCCTCGCCCTCTTTCTCTCTCTCCCTCTCTCTTCCTTTCTCTTTCTCTCTCTTCACTATTTCTCTGGCAACAAGGAAATTAATGACAAAAGGCCATCTGATAGTTTGAATTGCAATTTAATGCAGCTATTGCAGCCTCCCATTATGAAGGGCAGTGCTCTGGATAAATTCATAGACCAGGCACACAAATATAAAGTGCAATTAAGACATAATACATGTGAAGTTCAAATTCTCTCTTCAAAAGGTGACTGGAAACAGATTCTCAAAACTAGTAGATTTGACAGCTGAGGCTGCTGGTTTAGGCAACTCTGTCAATTCTGGCTGATGAGAAATATGAAAATCAATTAAAAATTAATAACTAAAAGGTTGCACTTTAGTCTTGTGCAAGACCAATGAGTTTCAGAGCTTGAGCAAGTAAAGCTTTCCATAATTAGTATTATCTGAATGTCCTCAGCTTTGCTGCCTGTTGCGTTCAGACATTCTAGCAGGGCTCCAATGTTGGAGTCTTTTACACGGAATTTAATAGAGTGGTTTCCAACCTCAAATCCTTACAAATTAAAATCCAACAATGTAATAAATGGGCGCCACGGTAGCATGGTGGTTAGCACAACAGCTTAACGGTACTAGAGGTCCCGGTTCAAATCCTACTGCTGCCTGAAAGGAGACTGAACATTCTCCACATGACCCCATGGATTTTCTCCGGTTTCCTCCCACAGTCTAAAGGCATACTGGTGGGAAGTTAATTGGTCATTGTAAAATAGTCCCGTTATTAGGCTAGGATTAAATTTGAGGATTGCTGGGCAGTGTGACTGGAAGGACCAGAAAGTACTATTCTGCACAGTATCTGGTTAATTAACTAATTAATTACAAACATTTGTATATCAAGTAAATTGTTTGCATTATGTTTGCTGTGGAGTAATTAGACTGCATTGTAGTAGTAGTAATTGTGTGATTACTTGAGTCGAGTATGATGTTCTCCTCAGGGCTTATTCCTTTAATGGAGAATGCCTGTGCTTGACTTTGTTGAACATGTGGAGGCTGATGCACGGCAGCTCGACAGATTGTGGTCAGGGTCCAGTGGCCAGATTGTGGTCAGGGTCCAGTGGCATGGCATGTATGATGGCTGTAGACCCTTCACTGCTGGAGGATTCTTCCACCTTCACTGATCTTGTGATGTGTCATCACTTTCCACTATCTCCAGCGTCGAGATCTTGTGAGATCACATTTTATCTGAAACCTCCCCCTTGACATTACCACCATGGGTGACCCTACCATACCTATCTACTGGAAGTAATTAAGCTCCAAATGACATCACTTCCAGGATCTCAGGAACTCACAAATCTCTCCACAACAACAAGGTGACGATAATCAGAGATATATTCTGTGTAGATATACAGTACAACACTGTTACGGAATCTCCAACACAGACATTAGCATAATATTCAAAATCTACTGTTCCTCTAGAGGAAAAATAATACATTTTGTATATTATGTTAATGGAGGCTTACTTGAGACTAATGGGGATTGAAGAAGGTGGTAGTAATGAGAAGCGGGCATGTCCTTGATAGTGGATATCCTTGATGACGGATGCCGCCTTTCTGAGGTATCGGTTTTTGAAGAAGTTTCCTTGATGTTGGGGACACTAGGGCCTATGATGGAGCTGGGTGGGTTTATAACTTTCTGCAGC
Organism: Hemitrygon akajei; assembly: GCF_048418815.1. Taxonomy (NCBI): domain Eukaryota; kingdom Metazoa; phylum Chordata; class Chondrichthyes; order Myliobatiformes; family Dasyatidae; genus Hemitrygon; species Hemitrygon akajei. The sequence continues at coordinate 32,827,706 of NC_133138.1, read as the reverse complement.
TTTTTCTGAATGGAGCATCTGGAATGGAGTCATGGCCCCTCCATGATGCATGGTGATGCAACCAGTTAGAATTCGCTCCACATTTCATCTGTAAAAATTTTTCTGGAGCCTTTTCTAGCATACCAAACCTCATCAAACTCCTAATAAGACATAGCTACTTCCGTTCCTTCTTGGAAACTGCATCAATATGATGGGCCCAGCATAGATCCTCAAAGATGCTGACACCCAGGAACTTAAAATTGCTCACTCTTTCCACAACTGACACCTCGATGAGGACTGTTGTGTGTTCCCTTGACTTCCTCTTCCTGAAGTGCAAGATTGTTCCGGTAAGCTGGCAGTGGCATATACATGCAACAGCCTCTCGGAGACCAACTGAAGGAGCTTTTTTCCTTGTTAAATGTGTTTCTATACATAGTAAAACCAGTCTTTACAACAATAACTACCTGCACAGCAGGACGATCACATCAGAGACCTGCTCATTGTTCGAAGTAGCCGGTTGGCGGTTTGGAAAAGACGAGTCAGCCTGTCAGGCTGGGGAGGTCAAATCAGCACGTTGGGCTGGGGATGTTGAATTGGGCCATTGGGCTGGGGCATTCGAACTGGGCCTCAGAGAGAAGCTAGATTAAGTTTGGAAGAGCTAATCAGACTCCCCCTTCTCTAACCCTGTATCTCTTTCACCAATCAACTTCCTAGCTCTTGACTCCATCCCTCCCTCTTCAGGATTCACCTATCAACTTGTGTTTTTCTCACTCCCCTCCCCCCACCTTTTAAATCTACTCCTCAGCATTTTTTCTCTAGTCCTTGTGAACAGTCTCTGCCTGAAACATCAACTGTACTCTTTTCCATAGATACTGCTTGGCCTACTGAGTTCCTTCAGCATTTTGTGTGTGTGGCCTGCTTCCCTTGTTTGGTGGTGAGACAGGTCGTGAGGCAGCAGTGTTGCCTTGATTATAGCAAGGCTTCAGTCTTTGGGCTTGATCGTAGAGTAGGATGCAAGCTCAGTTGGAGCTGGCCTCTCCCATTGATGCTGCCCTCCAGTGTTTGATTGATGGAATTACAGGCTCTACTGCCTGGATGCATCAATTTGCTGGTCGCTCAGGAACTTGGTCTAAATATCTACTTTCTTACGTAACTAAGTTATTTTTTCCTTTCTCATTCTTTTGAATGTGTGTGTATGTTTTTGCACTTTGGTCCCAGAGAAACACTGTCTCATTTGGCTGTACTCACGCATGGTTTGAATGACAATTAAACTTGATTTGATCTGACCTATCTCACTCTTGTATGCCTCCTCATCACCATCTGAAATTCTGCCAATAATAGTTGTGTCATTGGATAATCTGCAGGAGGTGCTTACTCTGTGCCCAGCCACACAGTCTCATTGGTTGAACTCTTGCCACTTGCCTAGATCAATAATAGTGATTATCATTGACAATAATAACTTGTCATGCCCTTTAAAATCAATGATTGATAATTGATTAAAACCAATGCATTCTTAGACACGTGCTTTTATTTTTGGACCTTCTCCAGTGTATTTTGAAAGCCAATATGTTGCTCATCATGGACAGAAAATTCTACAGAATATTGACTAGAGCTTATATTTACCAGCAAAGCAATGATGTGCAACAATGACCTTGAGGAAAATTGATCACAAAGAATGAGGTGAGGGCTACTACAGTAAAGAGAAGCACTGACATCCAGTAACAGTGATGCCACTTAGCAGGTTGTGCAGCATGTAAGATGAAAGAATTCTCAATTCTGGTTAGCCAAGAAGTAAAAATGATGAAAGTTCCCAATGAAGGGTCTCAGCCCAAAATGTCAACTGTACCTTTCTCTCCACAGATGCTGCCTGACCTCTTGAGTTCCTTCAGCATTTGTGTGTTTGTATGTGTGTGAGTGAGAGACTGAAGGGGTCAGAGAATGCGAGAATGAGGGAGAGTGAAGAAAAGAAAAAGAGCATTTGTGTTTCTGTTCTGGATATCGTAAACAAAAACTTTAATTATTTAAAAAAGATAGATTTTTATTATAAGTCATCGAATGTTTAAATAATTATATAACGGAATGATTATCCACATAGATAAAAATCAATTTTAGAGCAAATATGACTATTAAGCATGAATTAAGGCTTAGTAACTTATTAAATAATATCTAGATGTACAATTTAATAGTTAATTGCATAATAAGCCATGTAGTCAGAGATTTTACACAGCGAGACTAATGTGACCCATTGTCAGTTCACTGATTGTCCTGGAGAACAGCACACCCTGTGGAAAAATAGTGAACTGCTGATGACAACAGGATATTTTGGCTTATCAAATTTGAGCAGATTCTGAACCAATGAGCATTTGGCTTTTTCTCACATTCTCTTTCCTGTGTTCTTTTCACAAGTTCAAAGTCCCTCTGTTCAAGAACATGGTACAAGTATTGAAATTTACAAGCAAAGTGACAAGAGGTTCAAAGTCCTGAGTCATAGAGTTATGGAGCAATGCAGCCAGGAGGCAGGCCTTGCCACCTATCGAGACTATGCAAATCATGGTGCTTCCTCAGCTAGTCCCAATGTCCTGCATTTGGCCTATACACCTCTAAGCCTGCCCCTCCGTACACCTAGTCAAGTACTTCTGAGATAATACTATTGTTCCTTCTTCAATCACTTGTGTTTGCTGTTTATGCCACACACTCAACATACTGTTTTGTTCTATGACTCCAATCTGGTTAGATGATTGTGCGCATGGTCGCAGTGGCCACTTTGGATCCAACCAAAGGTGTAATTGTTTGTCTTTTACATCCTTTTTACAGTTGCAGGTCATTGCTGGTTAAAAAGAACATTAAATACTCTAGATCTACCCCATTACCGAGCTGCTTGATAACAGAGGAGCTGGACTTAGTGCAGACCATGTTGCCGGTTGCCATAGGATGGTGTGGTAGTCAGTGCACAGAGGCGATATACAGTCTTAACAAAAAGAGTCCGTGATTGTCTTGGACATTTACTTTGTGATTGCAAGACCCTGTTGGACTTTGGGAATGTTGAATACTGCAAGTCCAGTTCACTGGCAAGACCAATGGTGGGGGATGGGGGGGTGGGGTTAAGCTGTGTGGCTTCCGTAGTGTGGACAAGGCCTTCGTGCCGCACGATCTGCTGTTACTGCTTCCCAGAGGGGAAACGCTGAAGGCACAGCACGCACTTTATATCGATTCTGGGTTAGGGACTGGCCCCTCCCATTGGTGCTACACTCCGGATTTCACTCAGTGGAACACAATCCAGGTTTCATTCAACTGCAGATGTACTAAAATGTGATGATTGGGGTTGTTCTTCTAACAAGATCCTTTTACCAACAATCTACAGAGCATGACACTCAGGGACTTGGGCTAGATTATTACTTTTTGTGTGACTATATGTTTACTGTTATCCTCTTAGATCCCTGTGCTGTATATAACTGTTGGTACTCCGTTTTGCACCTTGGTCCTAGAGGAACGCTGCTTCATTTGGCTGTATTCTTGGGTATTCATACATGATTGAATGCCAATTAAACTTGACCTTGAAGTTGAACTTTCAACTAAATGTGACTTCACAGGCATTTAGCAGGTTGAGCAACAGATAAGATTGAACAATTCTCAGTTCTGGTTAACCAAGAAGAAGTAAAACTGATGAAGGGTCCTAGCCCAAAATGTGGACTGTTTATTCCTGTCCATAGATGCTGCCTGATCTGCTGAGAACTGTGAGCATTCTGTGTCTGTTGCTCTGGATTTCCAGCATCTGCTGAATCTCTTGTTAACAAGTTACATTTCCAAACCATTTAAAACTTTTTTAAATATTTAAATTGTGACTTTGCTTGTAAATTTCAATATTTGCAGAGCCTCTTGAACGGAAGGATCTTGACCTCCAGATAAGAAAATGTGAAATGGAAGAAAATGTGAAAAAGGCAACTTTGGCTTATAATCTGCACAGTTACAATCAACTGAAATACCCTGACAGCATCAGCAGCTCATTATTTTTCCACAGTGTTGTGAAGAATTGCCCATCAGGTCCATTTTAAATCTTTTCCTCTCACGCTTAACATGCCCTTTAGCTTTGGACTCCTCCACCCTGGATCTAGGCTACTACCTTAATCTGTGCATCTCATAATGCTTCAAAGTTGCTCGTCATTCTCTGTTTTTCCAAGGTATAACGATCTAGACTGGTCAACCTCTCCCTGTAACTTGGTGCCTTCCATCCTGGCAACATCTTAACAAATCTTTTCTGCACTCTTTTCAGTTTAACTTCATTTTTCCCTACATCAGAAGTATGAACTCCCTGCCACCATCTAGGTTTCATTATGTATGAAGCGCCAGTAGCATTATACTGTTTTCTTTTTAAACTTGATCCATAAATGCACCTTATTATTTGTTAATTTATTTGTGGTAATATTACTTAAAGTGTTATGTTTAGAAAGTACAGTATATGTACTGCATTGTTCACCTTGATCCAGGGAAACAATGTTTCATTTGGCAGTATACATGTGTATGATTGAATGACAATGACCAAACTTGAATTCGGAAAGTGCCAGGTGTTGCATTTTGGAAAGTCAAATCAAGGTACTTTCACAGTGAACAGTAGGGCTTTGGGGAGTATTATAGCACAGTAGAGTGCTAGTACATGGTTCCCTGAAAGTGGAGTCACAGGTATACAGAGTGCTGAAGAAGACTTCATCAGTCAGGACACTGAGTATAAAGTCACAGTTCAGTTGGACAGGACCTTGGTCAGTCTTCACATGGAGTATTATATTCAGCTTTGGTTACCTTGTTATAGGAAAAATATTATTAGACAAGAAAAAGTGCAGAAAATCTTTAAAAAGGTGTCGTCAGTAATTGAGAGCATGAGGACATAGACTAAGATGAGCACATGAAGATTTAATAGGCACTTGAGAGGCAACATTTTTACGCAAAGGGGTGGTATGTAAGTGGAATAAGCGGCTGGAGAAAGTAGTTGAGGAAGGTACAATAACAACTTTTAAAGAATAGTTGGGCAGTTACGTGGACAAGTCTTTCAAACTAGTACTAGCTTGGAAGACAAATCTTGGACAGTGTTGATCAATTGGTTGAAAGGGCTCATTTGACTGCTGTGCTATGTCTCAGTAACTCTAATCAAAATGCTGCTTTTCCACTTGAAATAATCAATAGTCGGGGTAGTTGCATGGATTATGGGAGCATTACACATTGTGCTAGAAAGCTTTGAGAGCATCTTTGAATCATTTCTTCTGCCCAAAAGGAAGACTGTTACCAGAACTGGAAATAATATCTCTATTTTGGGAGTCTGACATTGGGTGTGCAAATGTTATTTCTGCAAATATAAATATAAGGTGCATAAGTGTTGTAGACAGGAAATATTTAGTAGATACATATTGGTCAAACACAGGCAAATAGGAATAGCTTGGATGGGAAACTTGGTCTGCTGAAGGCTCTGTTTTCCTTGTAATATAACTTTATTACTTGTTTGCACATTGCAGCTAACAAGATAGTTTGTGAAGAGTAAAGCAGAGCTAAATTTTTGCAAGGAAGATTGCACTAGCAAAATTGTGAAAATTACCAGATAATTCTTTGTTATGTTTTTAACCAGAAAATAAACATTGGCCAGCAAAGACTTTGCTCTTTTCGTAAATAATGCAATGGGCCCTGTTACATCCACCTAATATCACAATCTAACATCTTATGTCACAGCACGTCCAACACTACAGCACTCCCTCAGAATTATACTCCCATGGGACTGCACTGGCATTGGCTGAGGTCTGGACTTTGCTATTTGGGCCAAAGCTTGAAAACAATAGCCTTCTAGTCTACCAATGAAAATGCTTGTAACTGAGGAAAATCAGACGTAGGAGAAAGACAGTTTTGTATTCAATGTTAATATTTTTACTTGAGCACTCTGATAATATAGATGGTGATTGCATTATTCTGTGTGAAACAAAGACCCACTCTGGATATAGTTTTGATTTATATTCTGTATTTAATTTGCCGCTTTCACTCAATATAGTGATACATTCACTGCAAAAAAAAGAAAGGCTTGCATTTCAGTAAAGCATTTCATGTTGACCTGAAATGTCTAACTGTCAGAGAAGTATACTTGAAGTGTAATGATGACTCGGAATGCAGCAGCCAATTTTGCACACAAAAAAAATCTTGCATAAACAGCAATGTAATAATGACCAGATAATCTCTCTAAATTAGGTTGCTTGGGGAATAAATTTTGATCCACTACATGTGAGAATTCCCTCTTCTTTGATACAGGACAATGTATTCCCTTACACTAAAGAGAGAAAATATAATGTCTTTCAATGTAATATCCTATTCAAACAAAAGGACTCATAACAACTCACATTGAGTGAATTTGAGGTCTGTATAAAACGGATTAACATCATCCTTTGCAATGACAGATGAAGAACATTTTTATAGTAGGAAAACATTTTTAGTGTTCATCTGTTAATATTGCAAACAATATAAAATACAATACTTCTTAGAAAAAATTGGCATGCATGACAACTAAGCACTTAAGTGGCATATCTATGTTACAGAAATAGTCTATGTGATATTTTTTGAAATCAGGATTGAAGAATAAGGAGAGAAGGATATTTAATTCATAGCCAGTTATCACTTTATAACTCAGTTATTAAGAGCTCTTTTTTTTGGAAATCTGAACAGAATATATGCACCATTTGTGGAAGGCTAGAACACAAGTCTTTGCATTGCTTTTATGTTGGTAATTTAAATGAAACATTACATTCTCTGTAATCCATCACCGATGCCAGCCCACTCACCACCATGGACACATATACAGAAAGGTGCCAGAAAAGGATCAGTAACATCATGAAGGATCCCACGCACCCTGCTAATAGTCTGTTTGTCTCACCCCTATCAGGGAAGAGGCTACATAACATCCACACCAGGACCACCAGACTCAAAAGCAGTTATTTTCCCAAGCAGTAAAGTTGATCAACACATCTCGCCACTAACACATTCCTCCACACCCCCCACCTTAACAGTGGTATCATTCCTTGTCAGGGTCTCCTTATGTACAGACACTCCTGTGCCTAGAGTCACTTTATGGACATGCAACCTATCTATGTATATAGCCTATCCTGTGTATTTATAGCTATTGTTTCTTTAATTATTGATTTTTTTTATCATATTGTGCTTTGTTTGTGCCACAGTGCATCAGGAGTAACAATCATTTTCATCTCCTTTATACTTGTGTACTGAAAATGACAATAAGTAATTTTGGATCCTCAATTATAATAAATAATTGTGGCAGCCACCTTATAGGCACAGGCAAGGAGAAGTCTAATCGGTAATATTGGACCGATGTCTGACACTTGCATTATTATTTACAAAGTGAAGTTCAGTGCATGCAGAGCCTCCTTAAATAATTAAATGGCAATCATTTTTATTTCCCTCCAGGGTGTCTTGCTAATGAAGCTGCTTGGGTTACCAGTTGTTGATGACTCTGTTTCACTCTCATGCCCGGCTGACTGACTGATGTCTCAACACTAAGTTTTTAATTATTATGGCTGTGCACTTATTGCAATCAGTCATCCCATCATCGTGTCATCTACAAAGGAAGACAGAGTCAGGCTGTCATTATCAGTTTCTGGCAACTGGCAGCTTTTCCTCAGCTTTGGAGACAGAACATTGGACCGAGGTAGTTAGACCAGTGCACGCAAACAATACATTACTCTGAAAATCTGCAGTTACTGCAAAGGAATAACACCCAAGGGAATTGAAGCTCAAGATAATTCAGAAGTACTAATGGTTTCCAAAGAGCACTCAATCAAACAAACCCTTTCTTGATGAATGTACCAAATGTTGGCATGAAGAAGCAGTGTTATAATTATTACTGCGACATAAGGTAGACGAACATTGTCCAATTTATTAGCTACTTGCTACATATGGTTAATTGGAATCCTAGCTGTGATGTTAGCTTTTCTATATGAGAAAAAGAAATAGTACAAAGTAAGCTATTGTTGAAAATATACTCAGAGGCTACTTTACTAGGTACCTCCTGTACCTAATATAGTGGCCGCTGGGTGTATGTGCATGGTCTTCTGCTGCTGAAGCCCATCCACTTCAAGATTTGACACGTAGTGTGTTCAGAGATGCTCTTCTGCACACCACTGTTATAACATGTAGTTATTTAAGTTACTGTTGCATTCCTGTCGGCTAGAACCAGTCTGGCCATTCTCCCATGACCTCTCTTATTAACAAAGCACTTTCATCCACGGAACTAACCCTCACTGAATTTATTTATTTTGTTTCTCGCACTATTCTCAGTAGATTTGCGAGACCGTTGTGTGCGAAAATCGCAAGAGATCAACAGTTTTTGAGATATTCAAACCACCCCCATCTGGCACCAACAATAATTCCACAGTCAAATTACTGAGATTACTTTTATTTCCATATTCTAATGTTTGGTCTGAACCTCTTAACCATGTCTGAATGCTTTTATGTATTGAGTTGCTGCCAGGTGATTGCCTGATTAGATACTTGCATTAAAGAGCGGGTGTACAACTAGACCTAATGAAGTAGCCACTGAGTGTATAATCACCATTCTCATATTTATGTGAGGTATCGGCACAGACTAGGACTCCAACAATCTGGAATGAAAAGCTAGCATTTGTAATGACAGACATGAACCTATCAGGTTGGGCAGTGCACTGTCACAGCAGGGAGAGTGACTGCCTTGCTTTGCCAGCAATCTGGTATTGATCTTGAACTCTGATACCATCTGTGTGAAACTTGGAGCACAACCCTCAAACATTTGCATTTGCACAATTTGTCTTCTTTTGACATTGGCTGTCTGTCAATCTTTGTTTACGTATAGATCTTTTTTCATATTATGTCTTTTTATTTTCCTGTGAATGCTGAGGTTGGGTGGGACTACAACCAGAGGTCACGGGTTAAGTGTGAAAGGTACAAAGTTTAAGGGGAACATGACGGGAAACTTTTTCACTCAGGGGGTCGTGAGATTATAGAATGAGCAGGTAGCATAAATGATGCAAGTGAGCTTGATTTCCACGCTTAATGAAGTTTGGATAGGTACATGAATGGTAGGGGTATGGAGGGCTATTGTCCCGCTGCAGGTTGATGGGAGTAAGTAGTTTAAATGGTTTTGGCATGGACTAGATGGGCCAAACAACATGAGTCTTCATTGCACTTTTCTATAACTCTAACATGAAACTTGTACATGGTGACATAATAAGTTTACTTTGACTTTGACTTTGACATGTGGACATCCCATGAGCGTCCCCTCACATCCCAAAGACATGATGATAGATTAAGTAACTACACTAAATTTGAATCAAAGATGGTAATGAATTGAAGATAGGATGGAGATTTAAAACATGATTGAGTGGTGCCACAACAACAACCTCCCACACAACTTGGCATTATCATATCAGCGGATTTGTCCTGGGATCAGCAAATAAGTGCCATTACAACATAATCTCCACTTTTTTCAGAATCAGAGTCAGAATCAGGTTTAATATCTTGGCATATATTGTGAAATTTGTTAACTTACTGGCAGCAGTACAATGCAATACTTGATTATATAGGAACAAAATTAAGTAAATCAATTACAGTAAGTATATATATGTAGATTAAATACTTAAATTAAAAATAGTGCAAAAACAGAAATAATATTTACAAAAGTGAGGGAGTATTTGTGGGTTCAGTTAGAAGTTTGCACTCATTTAACATGTCACCAAAAACTTAGACAAACTTTTGGTGATGCACAGTGGAAATTACAACACCAATGAAACATTTGTTTGCAGCAGCATCACAGGGGTATTTTGGGTAAAGACTCTTCATCCAGACTGAAATATAGAGGTGAGGGGAAGAGGTAGATTAAGAGCTGACAACTGTTAGGTGAATCCAGATGAGGCCACAAAGGACTCTGGGTGATGTATCTAAAAGAAAAAGAATCCAGAATTCCTGGATAAAAGACCATTCAGCAATCACAATATCAATGCTTTTCCCCAGAATGCACAAAAAAAGTAAGTCTTCATTTTACTATCCTCTAACTCCAGCTCTGACATTAGATCAACAGTTTGTCCTGATGATTCTGTTAAATGCAGAGTTCCCACAATATACTCTCAGTAACCAGTTTATTGGATACACCTGTTCCTTAATAGAAACATAGAAAACCTACAGCACAATACAGGCCCTTCGGCCCACAAAGCTGTGCTGAACATGTCCCTACCTTAGAACTACCTAGGCTTTACCCATAGCCCTCTATTTTTCTGAGCTCCATGTAGCCATCCAGGAGTCTGTTAAAAAACCCTCTCGTTTCTGCCTCCACACCACTGCTGGCAGCCCGTTCCACGCACTCACCACACTCTGCGTAAAAAACTTACCCTTGACATCTCCTCTGTACCTACTTCCAAGCACCTTAAAACTATGCCCTCTTGTGCTAGCCATTTCAGCCCTGGGGAAAAGCCTCTGACTATCCACATGATCAATGCCTCTCATTATCTTGTACACCTCTGTCAGGTCACCTCTCATCCTCCGTCACTCCAAGGAGAAAAGGCTGAGTTCACTCAACGTATTCTCAGGCAACATCCTTGTAAACCTCCCCTGCACCCTTTCTATGGTTTCCACGTCCTTCTTGTAGTGAGGCGACCAGAACTGAGCACAGCACTCCAAGTGAGGTCTGACCAGGTTCCTACATAGCTGCAACATTACCTCTCGGCTCTTAAACTCAATCCCACGACTGATGAAGGCCAATGCACCGTATGCCTTCTTAACCACAGAGTCAACCTACATAGCAGCTTTGAGTGTCATGTAAATGCAAGTATCTAATCAGCCAATCATGTGGTAGCATCTCAATACATAAAAGTATGAAGACATGGTCGAGAGGTTCAGACCAAACATCTAAATGGAGAAGAATATTATCTAGTTAACTTTGGCCATGGAATGATTGTTGGTGTCAGATGGGGTGGTTTGAGTCTCTCAGAAATTGCTGATCTTTTTGAACCTTCATGCACAACAGTCTCTAGATTTTACTAAGAAAGCTGGGAGAAACAAAAAAAAACATCCAGTGAGTGGCAGTTCTGTTGGAGAAAACACCTTGTTAATGAGAGAGGTCAGATTAGAATGGTCAGACTCTACAAGCTGACAGGAAGGTGATGGTAACTCAAATAACCATACGTTACAACAGCGGTATGCAGAAGAGCATCTCTCAACACACAACACATTGGACCTTGAAGTGGATGGGCTACAACAACAGAAGACCACAACTCAATGGTCAATTTATAGGAGACAGAAGATACCACTGAGTGTACGTCTGAACTATTTGAGGCTCAGGCTTCTGGTTAAATTGTGGTGATGTGAGCTACATCAATTCTACTGCCCTCCTGTCTCTCAGTAAAACTCAGTTCAAAACAGGAATTGTACCTGAGATGTTTCTCGGCTTAATGGTTCTGTATCATTACCAGTCAGTGATGAAAGCACAGCAAAGTGATTGCCTTTTCTTTGTGACAGAGGGCAGATTGCTTGATCAAGCAAGTACTGAAAATGATTGCAAAGGTCTTGAAACCTTGGACAATAAATTGGCAATTGTGATGTTTGATCCAAACTCATTAACAACACTATTTTCACTGCTTGAAAGATCATTTCATCCTCTACCTCTCTGTTTTCATTTGCAATAGTGAAAAGAGCTTTGTTGCTTGGACAAACCCTAGTTGGAAAACTCTTCCAAAAAGAGTAAGTTGGCTTACTTTGTTCGTCTATTTATAAAACTTATATTTTTTTTATTTCCCCTTTACTATAGAGTAGGTTGGAGGGAGGAAAAGAGCTTGTTTTGTTGTTGTATAGTTCTGCATAGTTCTGCTGAGCATTGTGGACATACTATATTAGTGCTGGAATGTGTGGCAACACTTCTGAGATGCCCCCAGCACACCTTTAAGTTGTGTTGGTTGTTAATACAAACGACACATTTCAATGTAGTTCCAAAGTACATACATATGATAAATGAGTCTGATTATGAATCTAAATCGGGCAGACATCCCATGGAAATTCATATAAACATCATCAGAATGAAAAGGATATGGAATTATACAAATCCATCCTTATTTGGTTCCATACTGAGAACATGAGTTATAGAATTTAGTGGATTCACTTTTGGCGACTCTGCAACTCAAGTTCTCAGTATTATTCACTTACTTTTTTTATTTGCACAGTTTTCTTCTCTTGCACATTGGTTGTTCATCAGTCTTTGTGTGTAGTTTTCATTAATTCTATCCTATTTCTTTATTCTACTGTAAATGCCTGCAAGAAAATGAATCTCAAGCGAGTATGGCGATGTTCAAAAGTCTTAGACGCATATACATATATACTGCAGCTAGGGTGGCTTTGATGAAAAAAAATCTCTTACAACAATGATCATTGAGGCACAGAGAGATCTGTATTTACTGACAAATACCTTTATTGTTTAAACTAACAATTATGTGAATCCATACACTAAATACCCTCTGTTCACACCTACTAAGTATCCCTGACTCTCCTGAATAGTCAAAGAATAGCAAAGGTATTACCCAGGCAAAGGAGTTTACGCTGGCCAGGCGTTCCTCGTAGTCCAGATTCACTCGCCACATGTTGCACACAGGGTTGTTCAGGCTTGTATCTGCGATGGATATTTTTGGAAGTTACTGCTGCCAGCACACACAAAGCATCCACTTTTATATCCATTTCTTATCAATTCAAATATCGCATTCCAGTGTCATTGGCCACAGGTCATGTGTCTGACCTTTAACACCTTGTTATTGGCTCTGCTCCAAGATAGTATCCATTTATTGGCCTCTTCCCATCATGACAGTCGATAATTAATGGCTCTTTGTTCTCAATCAGCAATGAGCTCGAATCACTCCAGGCAGGCACCAACCCCAACATTCAGAAACCTGCATACTATATCCAACCAAAGAACATCTCACAAATAACTTCTTATCTGGAAATGATCTCCAGTCGAACAGGTTACCTGAAGTATCATTGTGTCTTCTTTAAAACATTGATCAAGCCCAGCATGTCAAGCTCACAAAGTAGAGAATAGACTGTCTTCAGAAAATGGCAGCCTCTATCACCAAGCACATGGCAAGAATAAAGACAGTTAGTCTCTCTGCTTCCACTGTCCTTAATTCATTTGAATTCACTGATTTGTAGACCACTATTCTTTCTGGCCAACACTTTAGACTTTTATATGGTACTGCAGTAATTTTATGCATTACACTGTACTGCTGCCACAAAAAAAATCAAATTTCATAACATATGCGAATGATAATAAACCTGAATCTGATATGGATCTCTATTGTAGACTGAGAGTGGGAAGGGGATAGGGAGAGGGGAATCATGGTTGGGAAAAGGGGAAGGGAGAGGGCAGGGAGCAGGAAGCACCAGAGAGACATTCTGTGATGATCAATAAACCAATTGTTTCAAATCAAATGACTTTGCTTGATGTTTCAGGGCAGGGTGTGGCTGCACCCACACCACCTTCTGTCCCTGGCAGTTCTTTTCTGCTACCTGTCCTACACCCCTCCCACGACACTCCACCCTTACCATTCCCAGATTTACAAACTCACTCTTTCCTCCATGTTGATTCATAATCACTGTGCAAAAGTCTTAGGCATCCTAGCTATATATACTTTACTAAGACTATTGCACAGTGCTGTATATGGTGACTTTGATAATAAATTTATTTTGAACCTTGAACTTTGTTCTATTCCATCATTTCAAATCCTTTATTGCCTCTATCTATCACCTCCCAGCTTTTGTCAATATATTCACTCTTCCCTCCTCCATCTCCCAATCAGTCCTTCTCACCTGGATTCACCTTGCACCTTATATTTATATTTGTTATATACTTATATTTGTTACAAGCCACGTGAGAGCTTTACACTAAGAACATCAAGTACTGCAGGAGTATCCCATCAGTGAGTCACTTGATGCTGGACTTATTGCGTACCATTTCGTTGCCTGGGTTTTTCGTGTATTGTTGTGCTGACGGTGTGCGATCCAAGAAAAGAGGTGACGGATTGTCTTTGATGTTTTTTATTGTGATCACAACACCCTGTTGGACATTAGTAGAGTATTGCAAATCCAGCTTTCTGATTCATTGACAAAACTGATGTCAGGGGAAATGTGCTGCCTCATTTGTTGCGCAGACAAGTCTCTCATGCCTCGGAGTTACCTGCTACAGTCACTGATGAAGCAGACTCCAGAATAGCTAGATGTTGTACTGGGTTGGCAGGGGCTCTCCCATCAGTGCTGCTGTACAGTGCTCAGTGCTGCTCTCCAGAGTTTGCTCAGTGAAAGTACAAGCAGAACCAGGACAATTCAGGGACTTCAACTATATTATTACGTGCTTTTTTTTCTTTGTGTCTGTATGTTTTTATGTAATTGTAACACTTTGTGCCATTTATGCTATGTGCTATGTGTAATATGCAGTGTGCTGTTGGTAATGTGTTTTGCATCTTAGCCCCAGAGGAATGCTGCTTCATTCAGATATATTCATGTATGGTTGATTGATAATTAAACTTGAAACTTGAAAAATTTCCCAAAGCTTGTTGGTCTTGAATATTTCCTGTGGTTGGTCCTTGCTGCCCAAGGGAAAAATAGTCCTGAAGGGGGGACCTCAACTAATTCCATAGCCCTCTATTTGCTTTACCAATGTATTTAATAGTGCTGGTGGTATGCCTTGTTCTGACATATGTAACAATCTATGCCAAACCTGAGGCAATACTAAGAGACTCTGCAAGCCAGGCAGCATCTGTGGAGGGAATTGAGCAGTCAAAATTTCAGGTCAAGACCCTTCCTGTGGACTAGCAACTCCAGTCCAGATGTAGCATCTCAATTTGAAGCATATACTTCCTATTTCCTTCCATAAATGCTGCCTGGCCTGCTGAGTTTGTCCAGCATTTCGTGTGTTGCACTAGATTGCTGCATTTGTAGTCTCTTGTGTTTGCAGTACCTAGTGAGTGGTTGCAGAGAAGAGCAGTACCTTTATTGGAATTTTATTGCCTAAAATGTGCTTCTACTTCTTCTTCTAATGGGGCCTAGGCTCCCAACACCAGCTCATAAGATTTCTCTGTTCTGGGCCAATAGAAGGTTAATTGGCCCTGTGGCTTCCCCTTTCATCATAAATCTTCTGGACAAAGATCCTTCCTCTCCCAAGAATGAGATCATTGGAGCTTCCACTGGTATTTCAGTAGCTCTTGGTTTTTTATGGGATGGGGCTGCTAGCTCCATGCCCAACCCTCCTACTTTCACAGATCACGGCAGAGTTCCTAAATTGTGCACAAATATCCCATATGAGAAAGCAACAACCCTTTTTAGCAAATTCATCGAATGCATAACAGAGAAAATAAAACTGACTGAAATATTAATTAAAGGCATTATGTGATCCATGCCATTAAGGACATCACTAAATGCAAAACATTTTCTATTCAAAGAGTTATTTACAGCAATTTAGAACATGCTTGGGGCAAGTTCTTGTTAATAATGAATAGTAGAACAGATCTTAAAGCATCTAGGAGACCAATCAGAGTCTTAGAAGTGACAAAGTGCCAAATGTAGTTGACAATTAAATGGCTTCACTGCTATTGAGAAAATGCTCTGTCACACTTAAAGAGAAAGATTAGCTTTACTTGTCACATGTACATCGAAAGATACAGTGAAATGTGTTGTTTACGTCAAATCGAATCAAAACACCATATCTATTGGATTGTTCTGTAGTCTATTTAGAACTGTCACTCTGCAAGATGCTTCCTAATTAAATGAGTCTTTCTGCTGCTTGGTTGGTCAAGCCTCAATACATCAGGTACTGCAGGGCCAATTTCTCTTTGTGAATGTTGGATGGATAATGATAACTTGGCCTCATATTTTGTTGTTTGGATCACATCTGTCATCTTTGATCAAATTCTAATCAATAGGATACCATCATTTGACATATCCTGTCTATAGTTGCTTTATAAGTAATTACTCATGAATTGCACATGGGAGCCAGTGGCAAGATTAATATATGTTATCCATGAAGGAATCTCTTTGATGGTTACATTACTGTCTTAGGCACATACTGTATATACGGATAGGGTGCCTAAGACTTTTCCACTGTACATATTGCACTGTATTACTGCCTCAAAAAATAGCAAATTTCATGACATATGTGTGGTGAACTACATATACCTGTATGGACACGCCCCCCCCCCCCCCCGCTGACTACTCCTGTGGCTCCTCCCACAGACCCTGGTATAAAGGCGATTGGAGACACTGCTCCTTCCTCAGTCTCCAGGATGTTGTGTGGTTGTCGCTTGCTGCTTGTGCTTTCTTCCAGCCAATAAAAGCCTACCTTAACTCACGTCTCCGAGAGTTATTGATAGTGCATCAATATAACCATATAACATATAACAATCACAGCACGGAAACAGGCCATTCTGGCCCTCCTAGTCCGTGCCGAACTCTTAATCTCACCTAGTCCCACCTACCCGCACTCAGCCCATAACCCTCCACTCCTTTCCTGTCCATATACCTATCCAATTTTACCTTAAATGACACAACTGAACTGGCCTCTACTACTTCTACAGGAAGCTCATTCCACACAGCTATCACTCTCTGAGTAAAGAAATACCCCCTCGTGTTTCCCTTAAACTTTTGCCCCCTAACTCTCAAATCATGTCCTCTCGTTTGAATCTCCCCTACTCTCAATGGATACAGCCTATTCACGTCAACTCTATCTATCCCTCTCAAAATTTTAAATACCTCGATCAAATCCCCCCTCAACCTTCTACGCTCCAATGAATAGAGACCTAACTTGTTCAACCTTTCTCTGTAACTTAAGTGCTGAAACCCAGGTAACATCCTAGTAAATCGTCTCTGCACTCTCTCTAATTTATTGATATCTTTCCTATAATTCAGTGACCAGAACTGTACACAATATTCCAAATTTGGCCTTACCAATGCCTTGTACAATTTTAACATTACCTCCCAACTTTTGTACTCAATGCTCTGATTTATAAAGGCCAGCGTTACAAAAGCCTTCTTCACCACCCTATCTACATGAGACTCCACCTTCAGGGAACTATGCACTGTTATTCCTAGATTTCTCTGTTCCACTGCATTCCTCAATGCCCTACCATTTACCCTATATGTTCTATTTGGATTATTCCGGCCAAAATGTAGAACCTCACACTTCTCAGCATTAAACTCCATCTGCCAACGTTCAGCCCATTCTTCTAACCGGCATAAATCTCCCTGCAAGCTTTGAAAACCCACCTCATTATCCACAACACCTCCTACCTTAGTATCATCAGCAGACTTACTAATCCAATTTACCACCCCATCATCCAGATCATTTATGTATATTACAAACAACATTGGGCCCAAAACAGATCCCTGAGACACCCCGCTAGTCACCGGCCTCCATCCCAATAAACAATTATCCACCACCACTCTCTGGCATCTCCCATCTAGCCACTGTTGAATCCATTTAATTACTCCAGCATTAATACCTAATGACCGAACCTTCTTAACTAACCTTCCATGTGGAACTTTGTCAAAGGCCTTGCTGAAGTCCATATAGACTACATCCACTGCCTTACTCTCGTCAACATTCCTCATAATTTCTTCAAAAAATTCAATAAGGTTTGTCAAACATGACCTTCCACGCACAAATCCATGCTGGCTACTACTAATCAGATCCTGTCTATCCAGATAATTATAAATACTATCTCTAAGAATACTTTCCATTAATTTACCCACCACTGATGTCAAACTGACAGGTCTATAATTGTCAGGCTTACTTCTAGAATGCTTTTTAAACAATGGAACCACATGAGCAATATGCCAATCCTTCGGCACAATCCCCGTTTCTAATGACATCTGAAAGATCTCCGTCAGAGCTCCTGCTATCTCTACACAAACTTCCCTCAAGGTCCTGGGGAATATCCTGTCAGGACCTGGAGATTTATCCACTTTTAAATTTCTTAAAAGCACCAGTACTTCCACCTCTTTAATTGTCATAGGTTCCATAACTTCCTTACTTGTTTCCCACACCTTACGCAATTCAATATCCTTCTCCTTAGTGAATAACGAAGAGAAGAAATTGTTCAAAATCTCTCCCATCTCCCTCGGCTCCACACATAGCTGACCACCCTGATTCTCTAAGGGACCAATTTTATCCCTCACTATCCTCTTGCTTTTAATATATCTGTAGAAACCTTTCGGATTTACTTCCACCTTATTTGCCAAACCAAACTCGTATCTTCTTTTAACTATTCTAATCTCTTTCTTAAGATTCCTTTTACATTCTTTATATTCCTTGAGCAATTCCTTTACTCCATGCTGCCTATATCTATTGTAGACATCCCTCTTTTTCCGAACCAAGTTTCTAATATCCCTTGAAAACCATGGCGCTTTCAAACCTTTAACCTTTCCTTTCAACCTAACAGGAACATAAAGATTCTGTACCCTCATAATTTCACCCTTAAATGACCTCCATTTCTCTATTACATCCTTCCCATAAAACAACTTGACCCAATCCACTCTCTCTAAATCCCTGTGCATCTCCTCAAAGTTAGCCTTTCTCCAATCAAAAATCTCAACTCTAGGTCCAGTCCTGTCCTTATCCATAATTATATTGAAGCTAATGCTATTGTGATCACTGGACCCGAAGTGCTCCCCAACACATACATCTGTCAGTTGGCCTATCGCATTCCCTAACAGGAGATCCAACACTGTCCCATCTCTAGTCGGTACTTCTATGTATTGTTGCAAAAAACTATCCTGCACACATTTCACAAACTCTAAACCATCCAGCCCTTTTACAGAATGAGCTTCCCAATCTATGTGTGGAAAATTAAAATCTCCCACAATCACCACCTTGTGTTTACTACAAATATCTGCTATCTCCTTACACATTTGCTCTTCCAACTCACGCTCCCCATTAGGTGGCCTATAATACACTCCTATCAGTGTTACTACACCTTTCCCATTCCTCAATTCCACCCAAATAGCCTCCCTAGAGGAGCTCTCTAATCTATCCTTCCAAAGCACCGCCATAAGATTTTCTCGGACAAGCAATGCAACACCTCCTCCTCTGGCCCCTCCTACTCTATCACACCTGAAGCAACTAAATCCAGGAATATTTAGTTGCCAATCACACCCTTCCTGCAACCATGTTTCACTAATAGCTACAACATCATAATTCCAGGTATCAATCCACGCTTTAAGCTCATCCACCTTTCTTACAATGCTCCTAGCATTAAAATAGATACTTTTAAGATACTCTCCACCTCCTCCTCTCTTTTCATCCCTAACAATGCATTCAAATTTATTATCCTTTTCTTTCTTCTCTCCTACATCTTCGGGCTGAGCGCATCCCTTCTCCATCACCTGCCTTTCCTCCCTCACACACTGTCTACTTACTTGCTCTACTGGTGAACTAACCTCCTCTCACATAGTTTCCTCAAATTGATTTCCGCCCCCCCATCATACTAGTTTAAAGTCTGCCCTGTAGCCCTAGTAAACCTCCCTCTAGGATATTGGTCCCCTCAGGATTCAAGTGTAACCCGTCCTTCTTGAACAGGTCACGCCTGCCCCAGAAGAGGTCCCAATGATCCAGAAACTTGAATCCCTGCCCCCTGCTCTAATCCCTCAGCCATGCATTCATCCTCCACCTAATTCCATTCCTACTCTCACTGTCGCGTGGCACAGGCAGTAATCCCGAGATTACTACCTTTGCGGTCCTTCTTCTTAACTGCCTTCCTAACTCCCTATACTCTCGTTTCAGGACCTCTTCCCCTTTCCTACCTATGTCATTGGTACCTACATGTATCACGACCTCTGGCTCCTCACCCTCCCACTTCAGGATATCTTGGACGCGATCAGAAACGTCCCGAACCCTGGCACCAGGGAGGCAAACTACCATCCGGGACTCCCGATCACCTGCACAGAACCGCCTGTCTGAACCCCTGACTATCGAGTCCCCTATTACTATGGTCCTTTTTCTTCTATCCCTACCCTTCTGAGCTACAGGGCTGTCCTCTGTGCCGGAGGCCCGGCCACTGTCACTTTCTCCAGGTAGGCTGTCCCCCCCAACAGTACTCAAACATGAGTACTTATTGTCAAGGGGTACAGCCACTGGGGTACTCTCTAGTACCTGCCCATTTCCCGTTCCTGACCGTGACCCACCTATCTGCCTCCCGTGGCCCCGGAGTGACCACTTGCCTGTAACTCCTCTCTATCACCTCCTCACTCTCCCTGACCAGGCGAAGGTCATCGAGCTGCAGCTCCAGTTCCCTAATTCGGTCCCTCAGGAGCTGCAGTTCGGCGCACCTGGCGCAGATGTGGGTGTCCGGGAGGCTCGGAGACTTCAGGATCTCCCACATCCGACATCGAGAACAACAAGCTGCCCTCACACTCATACTTCCCGAATAACTGAAAATAACAAGGACAACTAAAAGATAAGCCTACTGTGCCCTCTTCCACCTTAGCCCTCTGAGCCCAAGCCCTACACTCTGCTCCCGGCTCACTCTGCTGCCCGCAAATGAAGCTGCCCACTGCTTAAGGCTGCGTTCTTTTTATATCTTCCCTCCTTCCCAGGCCTCCTTCATGCGCCTGCGCAGTCACGCCTCTCAGAACTCCGATCTGAGAAGCAATTTGAAAATGGCCGCCGCCGCACTTCCTCTCAAAGCCTCGCTGTCTCCTTCCAAAAGAGAACTACCTCACTCTTTCTCTCCTTTTTTATATCTTCCCTCCTTCCCAGGCCACTCACATATGTAAGTGATGATAAACCTGATTCTGATGCGGGTCTCTATTGTGGACCAAGACAGGGAAGGAGGCAGGGAGAAGGAAATCAGGGTTGGGAAAAGGGGAAGGGAGAGGGAGACAGAGCACACAGCACCAGAGACATTCTGCAATTATCGATACTCGAATCGTTTGGAATCAAATTACCTTGTCTGGTGTCTCAGTTCTGGGTGGCTCTGCACCAGCGCCACTACCCCCACCCCCTACCCATACCCCCCACTCCCTGGCACTCTTTCTTTGCCACCTGACCCACACTCCTCCCATGGCTCTTCACCCTCACCCTTCCCTACACCCTTTGCTCTCACCAGATTTACAAACTCGCTATCTGCTCCATGTTGACAAATATAGTACTGTTCAAAAGTCATAGGCACCCTCGCTATATATATATGTGCACAGCCCTGTATATGGTTGATGGAAAAATAGTGGGCCACGTATGAAGGAAAGGTTAGATTGACTTAGAGTAGGTTAGAATGTTGCCACAACATTATGGGCTAAACAGTCTGTATACTTCTGTAATGTGCTATGGTCTATCTCCCTCCAATTGTCCTTGATTTCTGTCTTATGAGGCTCTTTAAGAGTGTCAACCATACTACTGTGCAAATGGAGTCACAAGGTGGTCCTAAAAGCTGATTAGTAGACAAAATTGGATTTCACAGTAATTGAATATTTTCATAGTTATCATTACAGAAACTTGCTTTTAATTTCCCATTTATTTAATTAACAGAATTGCAATGTACTAACTGCTGAGTGAGGTTTAAACTCACATCTCCAAATCAATAACTAGACAGGAAAATAGTGCAGAAGCTAGAATTGTGAAATAAAATCACAAAATCCTGGGGATGTTCAATAAGTCAGACTGCTTCTGTGGGGAGAGAAATGCTGCTCGGGTGTTATGTACCTGATCTGAATGCAAATGAGCAAATTTTTTCTCTCTCTCAACAGATTCTACATGACCTGCTGAAATGTTTTGTATGCTTACCTAGGAATTCAAGCCCTTGGACTGTCAATCCAAGACCACAGCGGATAATTTACTGTCATATTCTCTTCCTTGTAATGGATGAAATAATGCAAGAAACACACAGCAGCTGGATTAGTTCACAGCCTCGCTGCCACGCTTCCAGTCTATCTGGGCCGATGTTGAAATTGTCCAAGCACTGAGTAGTGCCACATTCTAAGATCTGAATCCAGGATCCCTGACAGGCTTGGGCCACCCAGCCCAGAGCCGTTCTTGATCTCACCAAATCGGCTTAGCATTTGGAGTGATCCAACCTCACTCCTGGGTTAGATGGACAAGCATTGAAACTCTTCCACATCAGCTCCTCCACTCCAAATCGCTCACTCCATCTCCAGGAGCAGTATGAACTCCATCTCTGTTTGCAGCTCGAACACATTGTAGCTCTCAATGCCCCAGCAAGGCTCATCCCCCAAACCAGCATCACATCCACCTGCCTCCTCACTGTCTGCGGCAATAGTTCACCACAATTCGCTTCAGAAAAGATGCTATAAGTAATGCTTTTAGTTGAAACTCTTGTCTTATGATCTACCAGAAAGCTGTTGCACATCTTCAGTAGTGCCGTCTCAAACCAGTTGGAACCCAAAATAGTAGCTATTTATTTTAAAAATCAAAGATACAATTACTAGTGGAGAGACTTATTATGTACCAAGGACAGGTGTGTAAAAAGGGCCTGAAGGATCATTGGGGACCCAAGTCACCCCAACTACAATCTATTCCAGCTGCTACCATCCAGGAAGTGGTACCGCAGCATAAAAGCCAGGACCAACAGGCTCCGGAACAGCTTCTTCCACCAGGGCAGCAGACTGATTAACTCACGCTGATTTGAGTGTACTCTATATTACATTGACTGTTCTATTTATTATACATAATTATAAATTATTATGATTGTACATTGCACATTTAGACAGAGACGTAATGTAAAGATTTTTACTCCTCATGTTTGTGAAAGTTCTAAGAAATGAAGTCAATTCAATTCATTTCAATATCTCGTCAATTGTACCTTGTTTGGGGTGGATGCTGTCGGTGACGTGTCTTCTTTGTTCACTTGATGTGCTCTTCACCTGAGCTATGCTTTGATCTAAATAAGATGACACAATGGGAACACAAGGATAAACTTAGCTGTTCTCTCTCATGGTGGTAATGTTCTACTCTCAGATCTTTCCACCTGCTGGGAAATTCTAGCTTTTTAATTATCCTCTTCGACTGTGAATACACCTCCAGTTAGGACTGCTCCTTTACAAATACTCAACCCATTTCTCCCATCCTAAGGGGGAAAATGCAGGAAGTGCTTTCCCATCAGGCAGAAGATATAAAAGTCTGAAAGTACGCACCTCCAGGCCCAAGTACAGATTCTATCTCACTGTTACCAAAGTCTCGAATGAACCTCTTGTACAATATCTACTCTTGGCCTCACAATCTATCTCTTATGATCATTAACCTGCACTTCATACTTTCAGTCGACTTTACACTTTATTCTGCATTGTTGTTATCTTGCCTTGTTCTAACTCAATGTATTTCGAATCAGAATCAAAATCAGATTTAATATCACTGATATATGCCATGAAGTTTGTTGTTTTGCAGCAGCATTGCAGTACAATACAGAATCACTATAAATTACAATAAGATATATATATAGTTTGGGCACCCCTGGTCAAAATTTCTGTTACTGTGAATAGTTAAGTGAGTAGAAGATGAACTAATCTCCGAAAGTCATAAAGTTAAAGATGAAACATTCTTTTCAACATTTTAAGCAAGATTAGTGTATTATTTTTGTTTTGTACAATTTTAGAGTGAAATACAGGAAAGGAGCACCATACAAAAGATCGGGCACCCCAAGAGATTTGTGCTCTCAGATAACTTTTACCAAGGTCTCAGACCTTAATTAGCTTGTTAGAGCTATGGCTTTTTCACAGTCATCATTAGGAAAGGCTAGGTGATACAAATTTCAAAGCTTTATAAATACCCTGACTCCTCAAACCTTGTCCCAACAATCAGCAGACATGGGCTCCTCTAAGCAGCTGCCTAGCACTCTGAAAATTAAAATCAATGATGTCCACAAAGCAGGAGAAGACTATAAGAAGATAGCAGAGTGTTTTCAGGTAGCCGTTTCCTCAGTTTATAATGTAATAAAGAAATGGCAGTTAACAGGAACGGTGGAGGACAAGTTGATGTCTGGAAGACCAAGAAAACTTTCTGAGAGAACTGCTCATAGGATTGCTAGAAAGGCAAATCAAAACCCCCGTTTGTCTGCAAAATACCTTCAGCTAGATTTAGCAGACTCTGGAGTGGTGGTGCACTGTTCTACTGTGCAGCGACACCTGCACAAATATGACCTTCATGGAAGAGTCACCAGAAGATAACCTTTCCTGCATCCTCACCACAAAATTCAGTGTCAGAAGTTTGCAAAAGTGCATCTAAATAAGCCTGATGCATTTTGGAAACAAGTCCTGCGGACTGATGAAATTAAAATAGAACTTTTTGGCCACAGTGTGCAAAGGTATGTTTGGAGAAAAAAGGGTGCAGAATTTCATGAAAAGAACACCTCTCCAACTGTTAAGCATGGGGGTGGATCGATCATGCTTGTGTTGCAGCCAGTAGCATGGGGAACGTTTCACTGGTAGAAGGAAGAATGAATTCAATAAATACCAGCAAATTCTGGAAGCAAACATCACACCGTCTGTAAAAATGCTGAAGATGAAGAGGATGGCTTCTACAACAGAATAATGATCCTAAACACACATCAAAATCCACAATGGACTACCTCAAGAGATGCAAGCTGAAGGTTTTGCCATGGCCCTCAAAGTCCCCCAACCTAAACATCATCGAAAAACATGTGGATAGACCTCAAAAGAGCAGTGCATGCAAGATGGCCCAAGAATCTCACAGAATTAGAAGACTTTTGCGAGGAAGAATTGACGAAAATCCCCCAAACAAGAATTGAAAAACGCTTAGCTGGCTATGGAAAGTGTTTGCAAGCTGTGATACTTGCCAAAGGAGGTGTTATTTAATACTGACCATGCCGGGTGCCCAAACTTTTGCTTCAGGCTCTTTTCATTTTTTGTTATTTTGAAACTGTAGAAGATGGAACTAAAAAAGTAATCTTGCTTAAAATATTAAAGAAATGTGTCATCTTTAACTTTAAGCCTTTTGGAAAACAGGTAATCTTTTATTCGCTTAGCTATTCACAGCAAGAGAAATTTTGACCAGGGGTGCCCAAACTTTTGCATACCGCTGTATATATATGCATAAATGAATAAATTAAAAATTGTTCAAAAAGAGAGCAAATATAGTGAGTTGTATTTATTCGTTGGTTCATTGTTCATTCAAAAATCTGATCGTGGAGGGGTAGAAGCTATTGCTAAAACATTGAGTGCGCATCTTCAGGCTCCAGTACCTCCTTCCTAATGGTACTAATAAGAAGAGAGCATATCCTGGGTAATGGGGATCCTTAACAATGGAGGCCACCTTCTAGAGGCGTCGCCTTGTCATTGTGTAATTATTTGATCTGAATGTACAGTACAAGACAAGCTTTTCACTGTATCTTTGTATATATGACAACAATAGACCAATCCCAGTACCTGCTTGTCAATCTCCTCTCTTCCTGTCATCCATGGACCTAAGAACGCTTTCCAGGTAAAGATAAAAGTTGCCATGATTATTAAAACAATATTCTTTTATAAAGTATATTTTTATTTAATTGAATTGACATTTGCATTGGTAAGGCCGAATTTGGAGTATTGTGTACAGTTCTGGCCATCAAATTATAGGAAAGATGTCAACAAAATAGAGAGAGTACAGAAAAGATTTACTAGAATGTTACCTGGGTTTCAGCATCTAAGTTACAGGGAAAGATTGAACAAGTTAGGTCTTTATTCTTTGGAGCGTAGAAGGTTGAGGGCAGACTTGATGAAGGTATTTAAAATTATGAGGGGGATAGATAGAGTTGACGTGGATAGGCTTTTTCCATTGAGAGTAGGGGAGATTCAAACAAGAGGACATGAGTTGAGAGTTAGGGGGCAAAAGTTTAAGGGTAACACAAGGGGGAATTTCTTTACTCAGAGAGTGGTAGCTGTGTGGAACGAGCTTCCAGTAGAAGTGGTAGAGGCAGGTTCGATATTGTCATTTAAAGTAAAAATGGATAGGTATATGGACAGGAAAGGAATGGAGGGTTATGGGCTGAGTGCGGGTCAGTGAGACTAGGTGAGAGTAAGCGTTCGGCACGGACTAGAAGGGCTGAGATGGCCTGTTTCCGTGCAGTAATTGTTATATGGTTATATTCCTGAGGTGTTATAGCAGATTTGCACTTATACTTCTAGATCAATAGTAAAGGTCCTTGCTTGCTAGTCTAGTAATTTAATCATTGGACTACCATACTGTTTGTTTTAAGTTAACTTCACAGGTCACTGACCTTTCACTAGGCAAAAGGGTCACAAGAGGCATCTTTGCCATCCTGTTTGCAATGACTGGAATCCTCTTGGCAATAAAAATCTTTCTTTTATGTCAACAGCACTGACCAAGGGTGCATGGACAAGAATACCTTCAATGCAGTGAGAATGACTAAAAAGAAACTGTGGCAAACTGTCTGCTCTGCATGATAGAGATCCATTCCATTTTACACTCATGTTAGTTAAGGTTTAAATATGGAGTCTGAGGTCAAGGTGATAAATTTTACTTATCAGTAAAGAGCACGTCTTTGAAATGAAGTCAAAAACAATGCAAATATTTCATCCCAGGTTGGCTGAGCAGAGCAAGAGTGGTCAGAACCCTGAGGAACAGATAAACTGAGGGGGGCAGTGAGGGGAATCCTTGATCAATCTTAGCATATTTGTGAAAAAATAAGATCAGGGGCAAATCCAGCATTGTCATTCACTGTAAATTTGTTTGGAACTGGGGCCTTGACCTTTAGTATTCATTCTCCAAAGTTTGACTGTCAGGTAAAACATCTCCCACATTAAAAGAGCATTGCCATATTTACCCTTAAATCCTTTACAGTCTAAGCATAAATGTGTCCTCTGCTGTACACAAGGAAAGAGCTGGGAATGGATGTGTGCTGAATACCAGTTAAAATCAAGCCAGCTCCCCAGATGAAATTGTGGAAAAAGACAGTGATTGGGACACGAAAGAACTCAGCCGAAGTCATGGGCTGCACTTGGCCAAAGAAAGACATTTTAACAACCCTTCAGAATAAATTGTTCAAACCAAATGGGTGTCACTAAGCAAATTATTCCCAGTATCAAATGCATATGTAAACTCTCCCTAGAGCCTTTTATTAAAACCATTTCGTTTGAAGGCCTCTGGTGCTACTTCTATGTCCTGCTTTGAAATCTTAATCTAGATTTAAATTAGTAGAGTTAATTGTCAAATATACAAGTTCATGTATGTATAGGCGTAATCACAGCAACTGCTCAGGCACATGGCATCAGATAAGTAGCATCTATTAAAACTGTAATTAAACATAAATTATAAGAAATGTTATAAGTAAGAACACAATTAGAACAAGAAAATGCTCTTTGTAGATCGATGTGGTTATTATGTTGTTGTGCTGAGGTGGTAATTAGTGTTTGCAGTCTGGTTCAAAAACCAAATAGTTCAGGAAAGTAAATGTTCTTGCATCCAGTGGTTTAGGCCTTCAGATTTCTAAACTGACGCTAGCTGTGTGAAGATGGCATTGCTTGAATGTTCGGTATTTTTGATGAGAGATTTTGTCCTCTTGTGTGCCTCTTGTAGGTCATACCTATGATGAAGAGGAACGTGCCTTTGACGTATTGAGCAGAGTTCTCTACTCTCTGAAGCTTCTTATGTTATTCAGCATTTGAACTTCCATACCAGACCATGATGCAACCCATCAGGATACTTTCAACTTTTACATACCAGTATTTTTTTCTAGTATTGATTAGTGAGCAGAACCTCAGCGTTCTTACTACAGTTAACTGAGTTTGGACCTGCTGACCCTCCTATATTTGCTGAGTGTCATCTACTGTGGCAGTCAAAGAAATGCACACACTATAGTTCAGTCTTTATTAGTAGCCATATTCCAGGTGTTCTAACTCTTATAACTTATAACCCTTAATAACTTTACATTCAGCATTATTCTAGCTTGCTGCTCAGTAATTCAATCACAAAATTCATGGCTAATACTTAGATGAACTGAACAGGCTCACTTGCAAGTCTTCATTGAGTTCCTCACGATGGGTTCTCGAATGGTGATGCTTACTTCTGGGTCATCACTATCCATTTGCTCGAAGTTCCTTTGTTTTTGTATTTACTGCTGATTTCCCAGAGCGTTCTGCACCCTCATATCTCAATTAAACCAATCACAAAAATGAAGACATAAGAGCCTACAAATGATGGAACCTGTAATAATTTCATGAATTACTCTGTATTGCTGCCACAAAAAAAATCATGACATATGTGAGTGATGATAAACCTGATTATGATACAATATCTTAAGATCATAAGGCATAGGAGCAGAAATTGGCCACTCAGCCCATTGATTCTGCTCTACTATTCCAATATAGCTGATCCTGGATCCCACTCAACCCCACGCACCTGCCTTTCCCCATGACCTTTGATGCCCTGACCAGTCAGGAAACCACCAATTTTGGCTTTAAATATACCCCTGGTCTTGGCTTCCACAGCTGTCTATGGCAGAGCATTCCACAGATTCATTATTCTCTGGCTAAAAAAAATTCCTCCTTACCTCTGTGCTAAAGGGTCACCCCTCAGATTTGAGGCTGTGACTTTAGTTTGAGTTAACCACACCATAAGAAACATCCTCTCCACATCCACCTTTACTAGTCCTTTCAAAATTCGGTAGGTTTCAATGAGATCCCTCCCTCCTACGCATTCTTCTAAATTCCAGTGAGTACAGAATCCCCACAGTTTAGGACATACCGTTCTCTTCTTATTGCTACCACCAGGGAGGATGCGCGGAGCCTAAACACACATTAAACATTTAAGAAACAGCTTCTTCCCCTCCACTATCAGATTTCTGAATGATCCATGAACCCATGATCACTAACTGACTATTTTGCTCACTTTTTGCATTAATTATTTGTTTTGTATATATATTTATTATTGTAACTGATAGTTATTATTTATGTATTGCACTTATTGCTATCTCTGAACAACAGATTTCATGACATATGTCAGTGATAAACCTGATGTTAATTCTGGTACTCTTGTTGTGAAGTTTTTTTCTGTAACTGTGCACATTTCCTCTGGCTGTCCTTGTACCCTGCCACACCCCAAAAGGCATGTAGGTTAGTAGGTCATTGTAAATTATCCCTTATGAGAGAGGGAATGGTAGTACCTATAGGGAGTTGATGAAAATGTATGAATAAGTAACAAATTGAATTGTGTTGGACTGGCATAAATGGATGTTTGTTAGTAGATCTGGAGTTGAAGGGCCATCAGAATTGTTTCAAGGCTGTACCTCTGTACGATTCTGGATCTATTGCAAGAAAGAAATCACAGCAAACCGTTCTGAGTTGGGAACTTGCAATTCACTATTACAGGATGAGAAATACTAGAGGAAACTTCAAGTGCTAGGTGGCATAGGCTGATGGAGAAAATCTCAGGGACTGTTTGTTCCACCCCCATCAGGGGGAGGAGGCTACATAACATCCATGCAAGAGCCACCAGATTTACAAACAGTTACTTTCTCCAAGCAGTAAGGCAAATCAACACCCCCAACCACCACTAACCACCTCTACTTTATCATTTCCTGTCAGTCACTTTATGTACAGACACTCCTGTGCCTAGTGTCACTTTATGGACATACATGTGCATAAGGTATATTACTGATTTATATTTATTATATTATTGTGTTCTTATTTCATTCTTCATTACACTTCTGTACTGGACGTTAAACAATCTTAACAGAGGCCCAACAAACAAATCGATTTCGTTGAAGAATGTGGTGATGTTTAATCAGATGGAACTCAAGATCCAGCACTATGCAGCTGGGCTGAATAGCCTGATTCTGTAAATTCTTTATAATAGATCCTTTTGTGTTCATGTTCTATTTCTACCAAAGGAAAATATTTATATGAAGCTGTATTGTGACATTTTCACAAACTTCACATGGTATTTCTTTCCCCCTATTTCCCCCTCTTGCTTTTGTAACTGTTTCTTTATTAATAGAATCTGCTGAAAGAAGAAAGTTCAGAGCTACTCTGAACTTGAGTTGACATCCAATGCAATCAGTGTTGGACATGATGATCACCGTACACTGCAGGGTTGTGCTGTCAAGGAAAGCTGAAGTACAGTGCAGGGCTGACCTCATAACTCACACAAAGAGTAGTTGGAAGATAGGTATGGACTCTGATGTATCACAGTTCAACACTAGCTGTCAGTCATCTGAATGGCATCCTTTTCATATTCACCGTGTCGGTAGTTTAAAGCGGGATTTCCACAGAGGTGCCTTCTCGTGGTTTAAGCAGATATCCCAAATCCACTGCCCACTGAATGCAGGTGATTGGGAGTCAACCACATTTCTCTGGCTTCTCAATCACAAGTTATCCAGACTGGGTTAGTAGAGCAGATTTCTTTTCCTAAATCAAATAGATTTTTACAATACTTGCTAGTTAACTTATTTTTTAAGTTATTTCATTTTATTTAGAAGTACATCATGATAATAGGCCCTTCTGGTCCCAACGAGCCTGCATCATTCAATTACCCCTTGAGACCCATTAACCTACTAACCGATATATACAGGTCTTTGAAGTGTAGGAAGAAACTGCAGCACATACATACTCCTAACAGAAGGCGGTGGAATTGAACTTGAGTCAATGGTACTATAACAGTTTTATGCTATCTTTACATTTACTGGCTATACTCAAAACAACAATAAGTTAATAACCTATTTTATTGCTTAAGTTTAATTCTGCTTATTGCCAAGGTGGGATTTCAATTCAAGGGTGGAAGTTACTAGGAACTGGATGCTGACCCAGTAACTCAACCAATAGATGACTGAGTCAAGGCGCTCCTGACAACTTTTAAATCAATGGGTGGATGCATGTGTCTGTGAGAAACGTTGGTACTGCATGAAGAGATTTAATTGGTGAGACTATCGAGAAATGGAGTCAATCATCGGCTTACACCCCATCTCCAGGCTTCCTGACCTCTGGGCCGCACACTTCCATCGAAACCTTACCAAGCTCCCTCAGAGACAGCAAAGCATCAAATCGTTCAATTGGCCTGAAAACACACTATCAAAGTGTGAATCACAGGTTCCAAACACATGTAAATGCTTAGTAGCAGAATTGTAATTGAAACACAAAGAGGTAAAAGAAGTAAAAGGAGTAGTTTTGTGAACCGTCTTAAGAATGTCACCTTTGGTCGTGTTGTTTGCTGAAACCACCTTCTTGTACATTAAGATGGAGTCTTGACCTCACAATCTACCTCGCTGTGATCTTGCACTGCATTGTTTACCTGCACTGCACTTTCTCTGTAGCCGTAACACTTTAGTCGACATTGTTATTGCTTTACCCTGTTCAATGCACTGTGTAACGGTTTGATCTGTATGAACAATATGAAAGACAAGCTTTTCACAGTATCTTGGTACTGATGCACCATCAATAACTCACTCTGAGATGTAAGAAGTGAGATATCGGCTTTTATTGACTGGAAGAATGAACAACTCTACATCCTGGAGAATGAGGCCAGGCTCAGGCCTCAATCACCTTTATACAGGAATCTGTGGGAGGAGCCACAGGAGCAGTCCAGTCAGGTATATGTAGTTCACCACAGGTACATGTGAAAATAATGAATCAATACCAATACCAATCATTATCTGACAGTAGAAACCATGTTGCCTTTACTTCAGCAGCAGGGCTACCTTGGCTGGCTGTGTAAGATAACTTGCATCAAACAGCTTATGTCCAGGGAAACACTGTGCAATTCCCATGCGATACACACAATGGTGTCAAAATAAACGTAATGCATTTTGTATCTGAGTCATAATGGCCCTGCCTGTGGTGTTTAGTGCTTCTGCTCTCAGCAGATCTTTTCAGGCTTGGAGACCCACAGTTTCCTTGGTAACCACTAATCACTGCAGGGCCTCTGATCATAGCCGTGGAAACTGTGGCCAACCATATGGGAGAAGAAAGTGCTGATAGAAAGCACATGCAATTCATCTACGTGATAACTTGACTTTCCACCACCCGGCACTCAGAACCAGGCTCAGGCATGCAACAGGAAGTCTTCAGGGCCTAGATATTTCATCCCACTGCATATAACATTGATGTGAGGTAGGTAACAGAATTCCATTAGAAAACTAATTGGCAGAGATTCAAAAGTTGAGGTTTTTGCATCTGGAACCCTCTAATGTATGGGGGGGGGGGGTCCAGTCGCATGCAGCAGAATGAAGACTTAGATTTGGATTTGATTCAGCTTTATTAGTCACATGTACATTGAGACATACAGTGAAATGTGCCTTTTGCATCAGCAACCAACACACCCAAGGATGTCCTGGGGCAGAGTCAGAATCAGAATCAGGCATATGTTGTGAAATTTCTTGTTTTGTGGCAGCAGAACAGTACATAATAAAAAAAACTATAAATTGCAATAATAAATACACTTCTTTAAATTAAATAAGTAGTGCAAAAAGAGAACAAACAAAAGAAAAAATATATACTGAGGTCCTCAAGACCTTCTACAGGGGCACCATTGAAAGCATTCTGACTGGATCTCACCGCCTGGTACCAGAATTGCACCAGTTTTGAATGCTGGGCACTATGGACAGTGATACGGACAGCCCAGCACATCTGTGGATATGAACCTCCCTCCACTGAGGACAGTTATAGGCACCAGCTGCAGAAAGAAGGCCTGGACGATCATCAGGACCAGTCACCAGTCACCATAAACACCAGTCACCCCAACCTTAAACTGTTTCAGCTGCTTCTGTCTGGCAAACAGTACCGCAGCATTAAAGCCAGGGCCAACAGGCTACAGGACAGCTTCTCTCTAAAAGCCATTAGACTTATAAATTCACATGTTTATACATTGTGACGGAGTCATAACACAAAGATTTTTACTCCCTCACATTGTGGGACGGATGTAAGATTTAAATGAACATGCAAACAAATAAATAAATACATTTTCATTGTCCATTCAGAAATCTGATTTCAGAGAGAAAGAAGCTGTTCCTAAAACTTCGCGTGTGTATCTTTAGGTTCCTGTACCTCCTCCTTGATGGTAACAATGAGAAGAGGGCATGTTCTAGAAACTTAGAAACATAGAAGTCTACAGCACATTACAGGCCTTTCAGCCCACAATGTTGTGCCAGCCATGTAACTCTCTCTAGAAACTGCCTAGAAATTCCCTACTGCATAGGCCTCTGATTTTCTACGCACCATGTACCTATCTAAGAGCCTCTTAAAAAACCGTATTGTCTCTCTGTGATGGAGTTCTACACGATGGCTGTTGCCTTTTTGAGGAATCGCCTTTTGAAGGTGTCCTCAATTCTAGGTGGCGTGTGCCCTCGATGGAGCTGGCTGAATTTACAGCTCACTGCAGACTTTTCCAGTCCTGTGCAGTAGTCCCTCCATGCCAGACAGTGATTCAAGCAGTAAGAATGCTCTCCACAGTACTTCTGTAGAAATTGGCAAGTGTTGCCCCCAGCACATCTGAAGATGAGTTATGCATACTGAACTTAATTTCTGCAAAATTCACATTGCTGCGGACCAGACATCCTAAAGCATGCCTCACCAACACAAAGAGGGCATCCGACTACACACATCCTTTGGAGTGCAGGAAGTCACAGTCATTTCTTTCCATGACTGAGGAGCTAAAGCTAAAGAGGATTAGTTTAAAGTGAGAGGGAAGGATTTAATGGAGATCTGAGGAGCAGATTTCTCACGCAGAGGGTGGTGGCTATGTGGAAAGAACTGTCAGATGAGGTGGCGGAAGCTGGTACATTGACAACTTAATAATGTTTAAAAGATATGTGGACAAGTATGTGGAAAGGAGAGGTTTAGAGGGATAGGGAGCAAATGTGCCCAAATGTAATTCATGCAGATGTGCATCTAGATTGGCATGGGTGAGATGGGCCAAATTTCTTGTTTCCCAATTGAATCTAAGGCTGGGAAACAACTGTGTGTAATTTCTCCTTCAGTCTCAACAATGCCCCTCACTGAGGCTCTCTTATGGGGCCCCTTTTCTCTCACCCAATTGCCCCCTATCATTGAACCTCTGTCCCCTCCCCGCACAGTCACAGTTCCAATATACTGATAATCTCCCCGCCACTAAGCAGTAGTGAGCATGATTTTCTTTGTCCACTTCACAAAACGAGTGGAGGTGATTCCTTTGTGCAGATTAAAACAGGGATGCTCCATTCTACCTCATATTGCAAAGTGAGGCTTGCCCACAGAGATACATTGATCTGCTGGTTTCCGCAGGTTAAGTGTGTCTATATCCCAGCACCAAAGGCCCACACATTTAAATTCACATGTGACATTCATGTTATCTTCCTTCTACTTCAGAGGGTAGATGAATGATGAATGAACATAAATTCATATCCCACTGCAGCAGATTTGGATATTAAATAAATTTGTTTATTACTGTAATGAATAATTAAATAAAATGTGTTTCAGCAATGGTAACTGTAAAACTGACAGATTACCATAAAAACCCATCTGCTTTATTGATGTCCTTTTAGGAAGCAATTCTGCTGTCTTTTTCCTGTCTGCTTTCTAGGTGATTTCAGATTCATTGTAGTTTTATTGATTTGGAAAATAGCCCTGGCACACTTCTCATTTGCATCATCACCCTTTTGTTGAAAGGGAGTTAGACAATTATTTATTTATTTAATGACAGTGCAGAGTAGGCCTTCCCACATCTTTGAGCTATGCCAACCCAACAAATCCACAACCCTGATTAACCCTAACCTAATCACGGGACAATTTACAACAACCGATTAGCTTACCTGGTATGTCTCTGCATCGTGGGGGGAAACCGGAGCACCTGGGGAAATGGGATATGAATTCTGAAACTAGCATTCCATGAAAAGTTCCATGGAAAATTCTAATGTTGTTACCAGAAGTTATTGAAATATTTTTGGGCTGTTAATTATATTATTTTCTGAAATACAATCACAGGGATGTTCCTCACGTCAGCCATTACTGTCTGTTTTTTTTGCAGTATGCTCTTAAAATATATGAAAGCTAGAGTGAGCTGTTAGGTTAGCAGAAAAGGTCATTGGCTGCAGTTTACCATCACTGCAGGACTTGTATGTGTCCAGGACAAAGAGGTGGGCAGGGAAATCATTGTGGATACTATCCCTACCCAGCAAACTGCCTTTTACAAAAGCTCCCTTCTGGAAGGGTTATTAAAACAAACACCACACCATCTTCAAAGTTAATAGTTAGATAGATAGATAGATACTTTATTCATCCCCATGGGGAAATTCAACTTTTTTTTCCAATGTCCCATACACTTGTTGTAGCAAAACTAATTACATACAATACTTAACTCAGTAAAAAATATGATATACATCTAAATCACTATCTCAAAAAGCATTAATAATAGCTTTTAAAAAGTTCTTAAGTCCTGGCGGTAGAATTGTAAAGCCTAATGGCATTGGGGAGTATTGACCTCTTCATCCTGTCTGAGGAGCATTGCATCAATAGTAACCTGTCGCTGAAACTGCTTCTCTGTCTCTGGATGGTGCTATGTAGAGGATGTTCAGAGTTATCCATAATTGACCGTAGCCTACTCAGCGCCCTTCGCTCAGCTACCGATGTTAAACTCTCCAGTACTTTGCCCACGACAGAGCCCGCCTTCCTTACCAGCTTATTAAGACATGAGGCGTCCCTCTTCTTAATGCTTCCTCCCCAACACGCCACCACAAAGAAGAGGGCGCTCTCCACAACTGACCTATAGAACATCTTCAGCATCTCACTACAGACATTGAATGACGCCAACCTTCTAAGGAAGTACAGTCGACTCTGTGCCTTCCTGCACAAGGCATCTGTGTTGGCAGTCCAGTCTAGCTTCTCATCTAACTGTACTCCCAGATACTTGTAGGTCTTAACCTGCTCCACACATTCTCCATTAATGATCACTGGCTCCATATGAGGCCTAGATCTCCTAAAGTCCACCACCATCTCCTTGGTCTTGGTGATATTGAGACGCAGGTAGTTTGAGTTGCACCATATCACAAAGTCCTGTATCAGTTTCCTATACTCCTCCTCCTGTCCATTCCTGACACACCCCACTAATCAAATCTAATCAATCATTCTAGTTAGTCCCACACTCCCCCTATCTATTACCCCCAACCCCCACCATCACTGCACCACCCCGTAAACACGTTAACCCAGTTTTTTATTCTGCTGCTTACATTGGAAATACAGTACTGTGCAAAAGTCGTAGGCAGATATATATAGTTAGGGTGCCTAAGACTTTTGCACAGTGCTCTATTTGTCAACATGGAGTGGAGATAGAGTTTGCATATCTAGCAGGTACAAAGGATGTTCGCAATGGCAAGGGTAGAGTGCTGCGGGAGGGATGTGGGACAGGTAGCGGAGAAGGTGTGGTGCGGGTGCAGACACACCCAGTCCTGAGACACCAGGCAAGGTCAGTTAATTCCAAACAACTGGTTTATTGGTCATTATAGAGTGTCTCCCCGGTGCTTTCTGCTTAAGACCATATGACGCAAAAACAGAATTAGGCTATTCAGCCCATTGAGTCCACTTTGCCGTTTCATTATGGCTGATACCGGATCCCAGTCAATTCCATATACTTGTCATCTCACCATATCCTTTGATGCCCCAACCAATCAGGAATCAACTTCCACTTTAAAATATACCCTCGGACTTGCCCTCCACTGCTGTCTGTGACAGAACATTCCACGGATTTGCCACTGTTTGGTTAAAAAAAAAATCATCCTTACTTCTGTTCTGAAGGGTTGCCACTCAATTTTGATTCTCTGCACTCTAATTCTGGACACCCCCAACCAACAGAGGAAACATCCTTTCCATATCCACCTTATCTCATCCTTTCAACATTCTGCAGGTTTCAATGAGATCCCACACATTCTTCTAAGTTCCAGTGAGTATAGGCCAAAAGCTGCCAAACACTCATCATACGTTAACCCCTTCATTCCCTGAATCATCCTTGCGAACCTGCTTTAGACTCTCTCCAATGATGATACATCCTTTCTGAGATAAATGCCAACATTTATTTCAACAGTTGAGTGTATTTCTATGTTAAATTGACTGTTCTATTTATTATAAATTACTATGATTGCACGTTGCACATTTAAATGGAGACATAACAGAAAGATTTTTACTCCTCTTGTTTTGGCTTGATGTAAGAAATAAAGCCAAATTAATTCATTGCATTTGCCTGCTTCATCGGTTCGATGTCGCTAACTCTGAGCCTCTGAGGAAAGCCACCGTTACAACCTGCAACCTGGTCATCTCTGATGCTGAGGTACGCAGATGTTTCTGACGAGTGGACAGACGCAAGGCTGTGGGACCGGACAGCATCCCAAGGCGAGTACTCAGGATGTGCGCAGCACAACTGGCAGGTGTGTTTACTGACATTTTTAATCTCTCCCTCTCCCAGTGTAGAGTGACCTCCTACTTCAAATTATCCACCATTCTCCCTGTACCAAAAAAGACCAAGGTAACGACTGGTGTCCTGTCGCACTCCCCTCAATAATAAGCAAATGCTTAGAGAGGTTGTTCAAGGATTACATCTGCAGCTTGCTACCACCCAAACTGAACCCCCTACAATCCGACAACCGACACAACCAGTCACAGATGACACATAGCCACTGCTCTACACAACGTCCTTACACATCTGGAGAAGAAGGATGCTTATCTGAGAATGCTGTTCTTGGACTACAGTTCAGCATTCAACACCATGATTCCCTCCAGGCTTGACAAGAAGTTGAGAGTTTGGCCTTGACCCTGCCTTGTGCAGCTGGATCCTAAACTTCCTGTCAGATCACCAGCAGGTTGTAAGAGTGAGCTCCCTCACCTCCAACCCTCTGACTCTCAATACAGTAGCCCCTCAGGGCTGTGTACTGAGCCCCTCCTTTACTCCCTGTATACCCATGACTGTGTCACTACCCGCAGCTCCAATCTGCTGATTAAATATGCTGACGACACTACATTGATTGGACGTGTCTCAAACAATAATGATGTGGCCTACAGGGAGGAAGTTATCTCTCCGACACAGTGGTATCAAGAAAGCAACCTCTCCCTCAATGTCACAAAAACAAAGGAGCTGGTTGTGGATTACAGGACAAATGGAAAAGGGCTAATCCCTATTGACCTCAATGGATCAGGAGTTGAGAAGGTAAACAGCTTCAAGTTCCTCGGCATCCACATCACTGAGGATGTCACCTGGTCTGTACACACCAGCGCCTCTTTTACTTGAGACGGTTGAGGAAGTTTGGGATGGGCCATGAAATCCTAAGAACTTTCTACAGAGGCACAATTGAGAGCATCCTGACTGGCTGCATCACTGCCTGGTATGGGAACTGTACCTCGCTTAACTGCAGGACTCTGCAGAAAGTGGTGCAGACAGCCCAGCGCCTCTGTAGTTGTGAACTTCCCATGATCAGGACAGTCACAAAGACACGTGTGTAAAAAGGGCTGTAGGATCACTGGGGATCAGTGTCACCCCAACCACAATCTATTCTAGCTACTACCACCCAGGAAGTGGTACCACAGCATAAAAGCCAAGACCAACAGGCTCTGGGACAGCTTCTTCCACCAGGCCATCAGACTGGTGAACTCACGCTGAGTTGAGTGTTCTCCATATTACATTGACTGTTCTATTTATTATAAACTATTATAAATTACTATGATTGCACATTGCACATTTAGATGGAGGCATAACGTAAAGATTTTTACTCCTCATGTATGTGCAGGACATAAGAAATAAGGTCAATTCAATTCAATTCACCACAGACTCAACCTGCGTCTTGCACGAGAAATCCTAATTCATTTTGCAGCTCTGATACTTCCATCCCTCTCTCTCCACTATTTCCAACCACGATTTCACTCACCCTGCACCCTTTCCACTCTCCGTCCACAATAAAAATCCACATGGTGATCTTCTGAGGCAGAATTCACCTGGGAGACCAGACTACATGGCACAAGGCCCTAGAGCCATGCAAATTCTGGCTAATTGGGTCCTGAATGCTTTTATTCATAAAGTACTTTGTTATGATTTTGCCAAGTGTCACGCTATCTTGGGAGTAAGTTTGAGGGTCTGTATAAACCCAGGCTATTACCCAGGCATCTGGACTACCCTGCAGCCCAAGTATCAGCCACCTCGTTGTAGGTTAGCATAACACTGACAACCAATGACATCCAACATTAACGTCGTGCCTGCAAAACTCTGGGGCTCCACATGTACGATAATGTCTATTTATATGGTGCCTGTGGCATCTTAATGCACTCCCAAAAATCATCAAGTCTATTTTGACCCATTCAAGGGGAGGAATAGCAAAAGAGGTAAATATTTATGAGCTCTAAGGAGAGTGACAGAAAGCTAGAGAAGTTTCCGGAAGAATTTCCAGTATTTGGGTTTTGGCAGATGAAGGAGTTTGTATGTTCTCCCCGTGACCAATTGAGCTTCCTCTGGGTGCTCCAGTTTCCTCCCACAGTCAAAAGTCATACCATTTGGTAGGTTAATTGGTCATTGTAAACTGTCCCATGATTAGGCTAGGATTATATTTGGGGAATGCTGGGCATTGTAGCTCGAAAGGCTGGAAGGGCCTATTCCATGCTATAGCTCAATACATAAATAGAGGCTTAATCACCATTGGTGAATGAAGAAAGTGATAGGACCTGGGACATAGACCAGCATTGGACAGGCACAGAATGAGAATCAGGTTTAATATCACCAGCATATGCCGTGAAATTTGTTAACTTAATGACACCAGCACAGAGCAATACGTGACAATATAGAAGAAAAGTAAGTCAATAACAGTAATTATATATAACTACATTAAATAGTTAAATTTAAATTAGTTCTAAAACAGAAGTAATATATAAAGAAGTGAGGTAGTATTAACGGGTTCAATGTCCATTTAGGAATCGTGTGGCAAAGGGAAAGAAGCTGTTCCTGAATCACAGAATGTGTGCCTTCAGGCTTCAGGACTTTCAGCCCACAATATCTGTGCCTAGTATGATGCCAAATTAAACTAACCCTTTTGGTCTGTACATATTTCTCCATATTCCTGTGCTGGTCTGAAGCTGGAGCTTCTTAAACCCACTATGTGTCTGCTTCCACCACTAACCGCTAGCGGGGTATGTTCCAGCCACCGCTCACTGTGTAAAATAAATGCCTCGCATGTCCCCTTTAAGCATTACCCCTCTCACCTTCAATCTATACCCTCTAGTATTCCACATTTCTTCCTTGGGGGAAAATATTCTGCCTGTCTATCTTAACTATTTCTTTCATAATTTTATTAACTTTTATCTGGTCCCCCCTCAGCCTCTGATGCTTCGAGAAAACAATTTAGTTTGTGCAACATCTTCATCTTGCTAATACATTAATCTAGGCAGTATCCTAGTAAATCTCTTCTGCAACCTCTCCCAAGTCTCCTCATCCTGCCTGTAATGGGCTGACCAATGTTTTATACAGGCAGATTATGACTTTTTGACTCTTATATTCTGTGCACCTAGCGATGAAAGTAATGAAGAAACTCATGAATTCCGATTTGAAGAAAGTCTTGTTGACACTGTGCTACCAACTGAGGGAGCCGAGTTAATGCAATGCTTTAAACATACTTCAGTCAGTGTAAGAATAAAATAATTCATGTTATATCCCTGTTAGTGAAGAGCCTAAGCTTTTATCTTTTCCATTTCCTCAAGTCATTGTGGATTGTGCTTTAGTTCTAAACATATTTAACTTCAGAGCTTATTTTTTCCTCCCAATCATTTCTCAAGAAAATAATTGTGTTTTTGCCAGAGATGAGTGAACTTGCACCTCAGCCAAACTGCCATCTAATGTGCCCTGGGTGCCAACACGAGACCAAATCTAAGTATGACAAATTACTTGGCCTACAGAAATAGGATTTGTCATTTTCTTGTGAGCTACAGCATGTTTTTCAATGACTTATAGGGGAACTGCATTGATGAGTTACAGAAATGCATTTCTGAACCAAAGTTTTAAAAATGCAAGGAGACTGAAAATGTGTTTTTACAATGCTTTTCTTCATTGCTGAGAACAACAGACTTGTCTTTATGTGGTACCTATTTTGATCAGGAGCGATTCATAGAGGAGTAAGTGA
The DNA here is from genome assembly GCF_048418815.1 of Hemitrygon akajei. Classification (NCBI taxonomy): domain Eukaryota; kingdom Metazoa; phylum Chordata; class Chondrichthyes; order Myliobatiformes; family Dasyatidae; genus Hemitrygon; species Hemitrygon akajei. The sequence continues at coordinate 32,786,622 of NC_133138.1, read as the reverse complement.
GAGAGTGTGGACCTTTAAGCCTCTTCAGTTTATTCCATCAGTCAGTCAATCTGCAGCTGATTTCTGGCTTAACTCCATCAAGTCTCCTGGGTTCCTCACGCTTTAAAACCAATGTCTAACAAAATACTGTCAGTCTATTCAGTTCACCCCTGACCTCAACAAATTTCTGATGAAACGAGTTTCAAATTTCCATTATATTTTGTGTGAAGATATGTTTCCTGACATTATTCTCTTTATGGTTGTGCTCCTTAGAAAATACCTTCGCTTTATTTAACCAAAGAATATATCTTAGAGAGAGAAGGCAGGGACTCTTACAGCAATTGAAAGCAAATTCAATAGGCTAAATGACCCAATACTGGATACTAGGAAATACTGTCCATACTAGGATGGACATACTAGGATACTGTCTTTGCAATACTAGGAAAATGATCCTATGTCTAATGGTCTAAGAAGTACCTAGTGAACTCAATGTATAGAAAGCTACCAGTCAAGTACTGGCAAATAAGTATAGTGCAGGAAATAATTTAGAAGGTGTGCAGCTTGGGTGTTTGATGGTTTGGTTGAGTTTTTCTCCGACCTTGGCAATTTACTTGCAGGCGTTTCATCACTATGAGAGGAGACATCGTCAGTGCACTGTTGATTGTGGGGTGTCCTCCCAATGCTTGGCCTTTATGTACTTTTCAATCAGCTGATAGCATGTCTTCTCAGAAACTCAGTTGTGATGTGGGGAGGAAATCTTGTCACTGATTGGCAGTGTGACAAACTTTGCGCATTGTGGTCTGGAATTTTACCTGCATCGGCTCATGAATAGGATTGAGGTCTATGTGCTTGTTCACAGAATTGTTCACGGAAAAGCATGCTGCTAGGAATTCTCTTCCATGGCACATGTTTGATAATCAGTCGAATTTGTACCCCCTTGATCTTCCTGGGTAGAGACTAAGGACAGTTCAGATATATATTTGATGTTTGACGTGGACAGGGTGACAGCCCAGTTTCTTTTCTTCGTAACTCTAATACCTCAAATCATTTTAGGATCCTGAATGAAATATCAATTAATGTACTGTATGTGCATCAATTATGAATGGCTGACCAGAAGAGTGACACAGATATAAAGGTTTAATGTGTCTCGGTAGCTGTGCAGTGAGAGCCATGTTCCCATATTTATGTTGGCTTTCACCACAGAAACTGATCTTATGAGTAACAAGAGGAATCTTTGTTTAATTTTGGAAAATCAACTCGATGCATTTTGCCCAGTGATCATTTATGAACTAAAGAGATGATATTGACCACATGTTCAACACTGGACAAAAGAAAGGGCAAAGTTTGATTCAGGCTATCAAGCTACTTTTCTCAGTCTGCTTCATCATGGTCTCTGAAGCTTAATTTTCTACCTGAACTGCACCATTGAATACATCCACAAGGAGTCCAGACACAAGGAAGAAGCGTCCAGCATTAAGGACCCTAGCCCTCTAGACCATAATCCATTCTCACTGCTGCCATCGGGAAGGAGGCACAGTAGCCTTAGGTCCCACACCTAAGGCTGTTCAGGAACAGTTATTACTCTTCAACCATCAGGCTCCTGAACCAATGTAAACCACCTCAACACTGAACTATTTTCACAACCTATGGACTCACTTTCAAGGACTCTACAACTTATGTTCTCAGTATTATCTACTTATCTATCGATCAATGACTACCTATCTACCTATTGTTTGTTTTGTTTGTATTTGCAGTTTGTCCATTACACTATGGTTGTTTGCCAGTCTTTGTGTGTTGTTTTTTAATTGTGAATGCCTGCAAGAAACTGAATCACAGGGTAGTATATGGTGGAATCAACATAATTTGATAATAAATTTACTTTGAACTTTGGAATCTATCACCATAACAATATACTCTGTTACTGTTTTTCCTTTTGTCCTATCTTAATGTACTTAAATTCATAAAATATGTGTATGGACAGCATGCAAAACAAAGTTTTCTTGGTGCACATCATAATAAAAAAAACAATTATGATTAATGAAGGAGATAAAAATAAATTGGCAACCTGTTTTACATCCTGGTGAAGGACGACTGATCATATTTGTTTAGATGAACTTGCACTCCTAGTGACATCATTCAATGGAGCATTCCTATTGGCTAATGTTAATACACTATAACAACACATTGGTTGGGTAATTGGTAATTCATTGCCAGTGTAAATAGAATAATGTTATTTTTACAAAATCTGCATATTTATAGAGGGTCCTTTCTGTTTACCACTGAAGTGGTGATGGGTATATGAACTGCGCTGCCAGGTGAAGTGATAGAGATAACCACAGTTGCAACATTTAAAGGACATTTGGACAAGTTTATAGACTGGAAATGCTTTGAGAGATGTGGGTCAACCACAAACAAATGGGACTAGTCTGCAAAGGCATCTTGGTCAGCATAGATGAATTGGGCCAAATAGTCTCATGATGTATAATTTTATGTTACTCGGATCATTCTTTGCAAAGTTACATCAGCAGATTAATATTTTGATCATTCCGTACAGCAGCAGGATTTGAATAGTCAAATCATTCATTGTAATTTAACTGTCCTATCTTGTATGAAGTGTGCAGAGATCTTTAAATCAAGATAAGTAAAAATCAGTTACTGCTCTTCAACGTGACTCAAGATGTAAAATTTACAGATCCAAGATAACTCTTGATGATATTAGCTGACAAATATTTTGTTTGCTTGTTAAGTGTAACATGCAGAGAGGAAACATTAGGTAAGTTCGGAGGTTATAGTGTGGTTGGACAGGATGCTGGTGAGGCTGCACTTAGAGTATTGTTCTCTATATAGAAAACTTGTTATCACACTAGAAAGGCAATGTCTTAAAGTCCTGTTGCAGGGCTTGAAGGCACACACTCATTGTTATAGGAATGGCTTCTCTCCCCACCATCAGATTTCTGAATAGACAATAAACCAAACCAGGAACACTACCTCACTATTTTTGCTCTCTATGTGTACTAATTATTCATTTTTAATTTTAGTTTTATTTTATTAATATACAGTGCGAAATAAGCCCTTCTGGCCCTTCATGCTTCTCTCCTAGTTACCCCCAATTTAATGCTAGCCATATCACGGGACAATTTACAATGACCAATTAACCTACCAACTGGTAAATCTTTGGACTGTGGGAGGAAAGTGAAGATTCGGGAGGAAACCCACACGGTAATGGGAAGAACGTACAAACTCCTTACAGACAACAGTGGAAATGAATCCAGATTGATGGTACAGTAAAGAGTTTGGCTAGCCACTACATTATTGCAGTGTTGTGCAAGGCTAGTGACAAGAACAGTTTCTTCCACTCCACTATCCGATATCTGAATGGACAATAAAGCAAACCATGAACATTACTACACCACCTCACTATTTTTGCTCTCAATGTGTGCTACTTATTTAATTTACACACACACACATATATATATATTTGTAATTTATGGTTTGTCCTTATATGTTTCACTGTATTGCCACCAAAAAACAACACATTTCATGACATGTTAGTGATAACAAATCTGATTCTGGAAATTGTGCGGATTAAATTTACAAATATAATGCTGAACCTTGAAGGACTGAGATAGAGTGAGAGGCTGGACTGTCTCTGACTTTATTTCTTAGAGCATAGAAGATTGAGTTGTGATCTTACAGAGGTGTATAAGATCATGAGGGCCATAAATAAAGTGGTAGAGGCTACTGAAATTCTTTGAAGAAATAACAAACAGGATAGACAAAAGAGAATCAATTGATATTGTATACTTGGATTTTCAGAAGGCCTTTGAGAAGGTGCCACACATGAGGCTGCTTATCAAGCTACAAACCCATGGTATTACAAGAAAGCCGTGTAAGAATAGGACCAATCAGGAGCAAAAATGGAAATGTGCATGGAGTCAGAGGAGGTAGCGAACTTAATGAATACTTTCCTCCAGTATTCATCAGTGAAAAGGACCTTGGCAATTGTGGGGATGACCTCCAATGCACTGAAATCCTTGAGTGCGTAGACATTAAGAAAGAGGATGTTATGGAGGTTTTGAAAGGTATTAAGTTAGATAAGTCACTGCGACCAGATGAACTATAGCTAAGGCTTCTGTGAGAAGTGAGGGAGGAGATTGTTGAGCCTCTGGCGATGATCTTTGCATCATCAATAGGGACAAGAGAAGTTCCAGAGGATTAGCGTGTGGCAAATATTGTTCCCTTGTTCAAGAAAGGGATTAGAGATAACCCAGGAAATTATAGACCAGTGAGTCTTCAGTGGTGGGTAAATTGTTGGAGAAGATCCTGAGAGGCTGGAATTATGAGCATTTGGAGAGACATAATCTGATTAGGGCTATTCAGCATAGCTTTGTCAAGGGCAGTTCGTGCCTTACAAGACTGAATTCTTTGAGGAGGAAACAAGACACATTGATGAAGATAGAGCAGTGGATGTAGTGTATATGAGTTTCAGAAATGTTTTTGATAAGGTTCCCCATGCAAGGCTCATTCAGAAAGTAAGGGGGCATGGGATCCAAGGAGACCTTGCTTTGTGGATTCAGAATTGGTTTGCCCACAGAAAGCTTAGGGTGGTTGTAGATGGTTCATATTCTGTATGGAGGTTGTTGACCAGTGGTGTTCAGCAGGAATATGTCCTGGGACGACTCCACTTTGTGATTTTTATAAATGACCTGGATGAGGAAGTAGAAGGGTGGGTTAGTAAGTATGCTGATGACATAAAAGTTGGGGGTGCTGTGGATAGTCTGGATGGTTATCAGAGTTTACAGAAAGACATCAATAGGATTCAGAACTGGGCTGAGAAGTTGCAGATGGAGTTCAACACAGATAAATGGAGCAACAGAGGATGAGAGGTGACCTGATAGAGGTGTATAAATTTATGAGAGGCATTGATCGTGTGGATAGCCAGAGGCTTTTGCCCAGGGCTGAAATGTCTAACATGAGGGGGGCATAGTTTTAAGGTGCTTGGAATTAGGTCCAAGGGTGCTGTCAGAGGTAAGTTTTTCACACAGAGAGTGGTGGTTGCAATGACAGTGGTAGAGGTAGATACAATAGGAGCTTTTAAGAGACTCTTAGATAGGTACATGGAGCTTAGAAAAATAGAGGGCTATGTGGGAGGGAAATTCTAGGCAGTTTCTAGAGTAGGTTACATGGGCCTGTAATGTGCTATAGGCTTCTATGTGCTATTTTCTAGCATGGATAAAGCAGCAGCTGATTGGCAGGAGGGAATAAATGGAACCTTTTCTAGCTGATTGCTGGTGACAAGTAGTGTTCCACAGGGGTCTGTGTTGGGAGCAATTATTTTTAAATTACATATCAATGATTTGGATGATGGAGTTGATGGCTTTGTTGCAAAGATTGCAGGCGATATGAAGATAGGTGGAGGGGCAGGTAGTTTTGAGAAAGTAGAGAGACAATAGAAGGACTTAAACAGATTAGGAAAATGAGCAAGGAAATTGCAAATGGTATACAGTGTCAGGAAGAGTGTGGTCATGCATTTTGGATGAAGAAATGAAAGGTTTCACTATTGTCTAAATGAAGAGAAAATACAAAAAAAAACTGAGGTGCGAAGGGACTTGGGAGTCCTTGTGCAGGATTCTCTAAAGGTTAATCTGCAGTTTGAGTCTATGATGAGGAAGGAAATGCAATTCTAGCATTCATTTCAAGAGGAATAGAATATAAAAGCAACAATGTAAAGTTGAGATTATAACACACTGGTGAGGCCTCACTTGGAGTGTTGTGAGCAGAATTGAACCTCTTATCTTAGAAAGGATGCACTGCAACTGGAGAAGGTTCGAAAGATGAAAATGATTCCAAGATTGAATAGTTTGTCCTATAAAAAGTGTTTGATTGTTCTGGACCTGTATTTGCTGAAATTATGAAGAATGGGGGGCGGGGGGGGGTGTTCTCATTGAAACCAATCGAACAATGACAGGCCTTGATCGAGTGGATACGGAAAGGATTTCTTCTATGGTGGGGCAGTCTAATAGCAGAGGACACAGCCTCAGAATAGAGGGGTGTGCTTTTAGAAAGGAGATGAGGAGGATTTTTTTTTGCCAGAGAGTGGTGTATCTGTGAAATTATTTGCTACAGACATCTGTGAAGGCCAAGCCTTTATGTATATTTAAGGCAGAGATTGATAGATTCTTGATTGGTCAGGGCATGAAGGGATATGGGAAGAAGGCAGAAGACTGGGGCTGAGAGGAAAATTGGATCAGCCAACTTGAAATGACAGAGGAGACTTGATGGGCCAATTGGCCTAATTCTGCTCCTATATCTTATCGCCTTGTGGTCTTATTGCTTTCAGTCTTTTTTTTTCTATAGAGTTAAGGAATCAAGCACTAGAGGGCATAAGTTTAATTTGAGAGGAGAATGATTAAATTTCAATTTGTAAGACACCATTTTACTCACAGGTTGGCATCTACAGTATGTAGTATGAGCTTTCACAGGAGATAATTTGGGCAAGTTAAATAACAACTTTTAAAAGACGTTTGGACCAGCGCACGGATTGAAAATGTTTAGAAGGTTATTGGCCAAGTGCTGGTAAATGGGATGGGCTTACATGAGGCTTCTTGGACAGCATTAATCAGTTGGGCCAAAAGGCCTGTTTAACTATTTGACTCTATCTGGCCCATCGAGCCTGATCCACCATTTCATCATGGCTGATCCAATTTTCCTCTCAGTCCCAGTCTCCTGCCTTCTTCCCATATCACTTCATGCCCCGACCAATCAAGAATCTATCAATTTCTGCCTTAAATATACATAAAGACTTGGCACCCACAGATGTCTGTGGCAAATAATTTCACAGATACACCACTCTCTGGCGTAAGAAATTCCTTCTCATCTCCATTTTAAAATAACTGTCAATGATATCGAAGCACAAACAAATTTTAGTTAAATGATAAAATATTCTCTGAAAAATTGAAAATTGTGTTAAAAGTATACTGGCTATTTATAGCCTTGGGTATGAATTCTGTTTAATTTAATTGCCAGGCAAGAAATCTGCTTAAAAACAGTGAAGGAAACATGTTTTTTTTTCAATCGAATGGCTGGCAGAGCATTTTGCTTCATTGGTAGATACAATTAGGCTGGCTGGATACATCTCAGCAAAATTTCAGGAAGCAAGAGTTCTTTAGCAATAAATCATCTGTAGTTTTCCCTCGGCTGTAAAGAACATAACATCCGCTCTGCTGACATCAGATATGAATCTCAGTACTCTAGGACTCATCAGAATTGACCTGATGATTTGATGCTCCTGACATGCAATTTTGCATTCCAGACGTGTATATTTGGCATTCAGCCATCTGAGCTAAATAGGTAAACAGACATTTCTGCTTTGTTTGGGAAAAGAGTTCAGAAGACCACAGGCTGTTAGTCCACTCTGACTCAATAGAGTCAAAGAGTCATAGAGAAGATGCCAGAAGGAAATTGCCCCTTTGACCCAACATGTCCCCACTGACCATCAACCACCTACTACAGTGTAATAATTGATGTAATAAATTCACCAGTCCTCCATGAATCCCATTTTATTTACACCCAATGTCCATCACCTCCCCTCAGATTCTACCACTCACCTACCCATTAGGAGCAATTAACCTGCACAGGGGCAATTCCATTCACCCATCACTTATATCTTATCAGGAGAGGCTGAACTAGCTAGGGCTTTTCTCAGTAAAGTGAAGGAAGGTGAGAGGCAACTTGAAGGAAGTGCTTTAAGATTATGAGAGGCACAGATGGAATGGATGGCCAGCTCCTTTTACTCAAGGTGACAATGACCAATACCGGAGGAGTTTCATTTAGGTCAGGAGTTTCCAACCATTTTTTATGCCATGGTTATGCATTAAGCAAGGGGAGTGTGGACCCCAGGTTCAGAACCTTTGATTTATGTTGAGTGGAAGAAAGTTTAAGGGGAATGTACACTCATTTTTACACAAAGAGTGGTGGGTGCTGGGGTTGCTGATAAACTAGAGACGTTTCAGAGACTCTTAGATAGGCACATGGATCTAAGAAGAATGGAGGATTATGGGCTGTGTAGGGGCAAAGGTTAACTCTTCCCATGGGTGGTCACAGGCCTGGCTGTCCAAGGTGGAGGTTTGGGCATAGGGCAAGCAACCTCATCACAAAAAAATCCCAGAGCAACAGAAATGCGAGTAGAAGTTCCATAGACCTCATCGCTGAGAGAGGAAAGATCTTCGATGATGGACTACACCAGGGGACAGCTTGAGAGACTGGCCTAGGACAGAGAACTGTGGGACCCTATGGCCCAGCAGCAGTGATGTGCTTAAGAAAGTAAAAGGTTTAGATTGATAACGTTCGTATCATTTGGCACAGCATTGTGGGTCAAAGAGTTGCAATGGACAAAGATCTGGGAAATTGGTTTAATGAATGTAGATGGACACTTAATGTCTGTCATAGACTATACACTGGCTGAAGGTCCTGTTTCTGTGCTCCAAGACTGTGCATTTTCCATCCTCTGACAACTAGCAGTACCACCATTAATGTTATTTACTCCCTCTTGGCCTCCATGCTCAAGGTTTGACGTTCAAATTTATTCTCCAATCATGCACACTATATACAATGTTGAGATTCATTTTCTTGCAGGCACTCACAAAACAAAGCAGCACAATAGAATCCATGTAAAACCACACACAACAAAGACCAACACACATCCAATGTGGAAAAGCAGGCAAATCGCACACATACTAAAAAGAGTAAAACACAGATCATGAGCTGCGGAGTCCCTGAAAGTGAGTCTACAACTGCGAGGCTAGTTCAGCACTAAGGCAACTGAAGCAGGTCCAGCAGCTCGATGGATGCAGGGTATAAACTGCTCCCGAACCTGGCAGCTTGGGACTCAAGACTCCTGCACTTCCCGCCCGAAGTAGTGGACAGAAGATAAGAAACACTGTCAAATTCAGGGGCACGAAGCTGAATGCCTGTCCTTTTTCAGCTCTTGGCCTTGCCAACTTTAATCTGGCTTGACACTTTACTTGTACTGAGTATTGGAGCTGATCGAGGGTTCATCTTCTGCTGCCATACCTGGATTCTTGAGAGTTTAGTTCACTGAATGCCCCAGGAGATCGCAAAATCCACAGTACGTTCAGATGGTTCAAATTACAGGCTGTGGACTCCGGTGGTCACAGTTCAGAAGAAGCAGCAGAGTAACTCGGAGTTTTGTGAGCGGCTTGCAAGACATTACAGTAGATCACCGGTACTATCTTTGAAGGGTTCATAGACATTCCTTTTATTTGATACCTTTTATTCTCTGCAACTTAAAACTCAGTTCTGATGTTCGTCTCTCACTACACGTGCTGACTGCACTGCAGAGGATTGCCACCATTTTCGTTTCCATTTTGTAGATTTTGAATCTCATTATTCACAGATCATGACAGCTAAGTTCTCAGCTCTGCAGAGCACCACATCTCCATATGAATACAGAGCACCTGCAGCACTTTCAGTGATGTTTTGCTCATGCTATTTACCAACAGGTCAGTGAGCCACAATCTCACATTTGCATTATAATGATTTATTTGCTGTAGAAAATAAACAAGACATTTTGGAACTGAACTTACTGCATAAAGGGGAGCCAATATCATGTATTTCAGTTTGAACATTATCATCTGCAATTTAAAAAAAAACAATGACTGATATAAGTTGTAAAAAAAATTCTCATTTGAATATTAAAGCCATCTCCTGGCTCTTTGGCAGAGGAGCACATACAATTTTCATAATGTGTTTCTCTTATAAACATATAATATTTATTATTATTGTGGTTTTATTATACACACAGGAAAGAAAATGACATTAAAATACTTTTATAGTGCAATATATATTTTATTAAAGGTGATCAAAATGATGTTTTACCTCCTGTTTTAAAATGAAACTTGCTAGACGCGTGGAGGCTTGCGTGTCTCAATAGTCTGGAGAGCTATCCTGGCAGGAGTCGGGGGCTTGAGCTTTGGCTCTTGACAGGGTTACCCTTGCCACTCAGGTCAAAGGGTCGAGGCCAGACTAAGAGTGGTCTACCGGTCCTCCAGGTTCGGGAGCTCACCTCGGGACTAACAACCCTGACTGGTCAAGAAAAAATTGTTACAGAAACAGCAATGAAAATGGTATTCTTGAGTCTCAACCTGGGACTTGCATGGCTGACAGTAGTGAAAACCAAGAGGGAGTTACTGGCATGATGAAGGAAGACCTGAACACTGCCAATACCAAGACCAAACTTGGTTTTTGACAGACAGAGAAGGAGGACCTTCATTGCTACCCTAAACACCAGTGGTGTAATGGGTGGTAATTAACTAACTTTAAGATGACAGCTGTATTCAATTGGGAGTTTGGGGAGAAATTGTAATATCTGACATATATGGTTGAAGGTGTTAAACCTTCGATAAAGGAAAACTATGTTATTCCACTGACTGTCAGCTTCACCAAAACAGGATAAGAGGTCAACAGATTTCCAATGTGAGGACTGTCATAGAGGTTTTCACCAATATAGCTTAGCAACATATCTGTATTTACATATAATACTGTGTAAAAGTCTTAGGCCCATACATATTTAGGGTGTCTAAGACCTTTGCATAGTACTATACATTTGTCAATGTGGAGGGGAATCTAAGTTTATAAATCTGGCAGAAGCATAGGGTGTTGAGAATAATGAGGGTGGAGCCCTACAGGAGGGTTGTGGAACAGGTGGCAGAGAAGGAGTGCCAGGGGCAGGTGTTGGTATGAGTGCATACACACCTAGACCTGATGCACGAGGCAAGATCATTTGATTCTAAACAATCGGTGTATTGATCATTACAGAATGTCCCTCTGCTGCTTCCCACTTTCTGCCCTCTCTCTTCCCCCTTCACACTCTCAGTCTACAACAGAGACCCATATCAGAATCAGGTTTATCATTACTCACATGTGTCATGAAAAGTATTTATTTTGTGGCAGTGATACAGTGCAACACCTAATATTTCTACAGAACTATGCAAAGGTTTCAGCACTCTAGCTATATGTACTGTATGTGTCTAAGAATTTTGCACAGTACAGTAACTAAATGAAAACATAAGCAAACAAACATAAAAACAAACAAGAGAAATCTGCAGATACTAGAAATCCAATCAACACACACAAAATGTTGGAGGAACTCAGCAGGCCTGGCAGCATCTATGGAAAAAAGTATAGTTGACATTTCAGGCCTAGATCTTTCTGCAGGACTGGAGAAAAAAAGATGAGGGGTAGATTTTAAAAGGTGGGGGAGGGGACAGAGAAATACAATGTGATAGGCAAACGTGGAGGGGGAAGGATGAAGTTGATTGATGAAAGAGATACAGGGCTGGAAATGGGGGAGTCAGACAGGAAGCAACAGGAACCATGGAAGAAAGACAAGGAGGGTGGAACACCAGAGGGAGGTGATGGGCAGGCAAGGAGGTAAGGTGAGAGAAGGAAACAGGAGCAGGGAATGGTGAAGGAGTGGGGGCAGGGGGCATTATCGGAAACCTGAGAAATCAATGTTCATGCCATCAAGTTGGAGGCTACCTAGAATATAAGGTGTTATTCTTCCAATATGAATGTGGCCTCATTGTGACAGTAGAGGAGGCCATTGATTGACATATCAGAATGGGAACGGGAAGTGGAATTAAAAAGGGTGGGCACTGGGCAATCCCATTTCTTCTGGTGGATGGATCATAGGTGCTTGGCAAGATGGCTATCTGGACTATACACCTTCCCAACCTGTTACCTGTAAAAACACCATCCCCTTTTCTCAATTCCTCTGTCTCTGCATCTGCTCTCAGGATGAGGCTTTTCATTCTAGAACAAAGGAAATATCCTTTTTCAAAGAGGGGCTTCCTTTCCTCCAACATCACGCTGCCCTCAAATGCATCTCTTCCATTTCACGCACATCTGCTCTTACCCCATCCTCCCACCACCCCACCAGGGATAGGGTTCCTCGTGTCTTCACCTACCACTAACGTAGCCTCTGCATCCAGCACATAATTCTCTGGAATGTCCACCATCTCCTACGGGATCCCACCACCAAACACATCTTTCTCTCCCCTCCCCCACTTCCTGCTTTCTACAGGGATCGTTCCCAACGTGACTCCCTTATCCATCTCTCCCTCCTGGAACTTATCATTGCAAGCAGAATAAGTGTCTACACCTTTTCCCTCATTACAATTCAGGGTCCCAAACAGTCCTTCAAAATGAGGAGATACTTCATCTGTGAGACCGTTGGGGTCATATACTGTGTCCAGTACTCCCAATGTGGCTTCCTATGTATTGGTGAGACCTGATGTAGATTGTGAGACTGTTAAACCAAGCACCTACCACCAGAAAAAGTGGGATTTCCCAGTGGCCACTCATTTTAATTCAATTTCCCATTCCCATTCCAATATGTTAATCCATGCACACTCAGGTTGGAGGAACAGCACCTTATATTCCATTTGGGTAGACTCCAACCTGATCGTTTGAACATCAATTTCTCAAACTTCTGGTAATGGGCTCCCCTCATTCATAATTCCCCATCCCTCTTCTCCTTCTCTCACCTTATCTCCTTGCCTGCCCATTGCCTCCCTCTGGTGCCCCTCCCCATTTTCTTTTATCCATAGTCTTCTGTTCTCTCCTATCGGACTTCCCCTTCTCCAGCACTGTGTCTCTTTCACCAATCAACTTTCCAGCTCTTTACTTCATCCCTCCATCCCCCACCTTTTAATTCTACTCCTCGTCTTTTTTTCTCCAGCCCAGCCGAAGAGTTTTGGCTCCAAAGCATCGACTGTACGTTTTTCCATAGATGCTGCCTGGCCTGCTGTGTTCCTCCAACATTTTGTGTGTGTTGCATAAAAACAAACAAATAATGTGAAATATGAATAACAAGGTGGTGCATTTCGAAATCTAACGGCAGAAGAGAGTAAGCTGTTCCTTGAGTTGAGTGTGGGCCTTTAGGCTTCTGCACTTCCTCCCTAGTGATAGCAATGCAAAAAAAAAAGAGCATGTTCAGGATAGTGAGAGTCTTTAATAATGAATACCACTTTCTTAAGGTACAGACAATTGAAATCTCCTCAATGGCGAAGATGATTGTACCCATGATGGAGCTGGCTGAGTCTACAATCCTCTGCAGCCTCTTCTGATCCTAGGCCTAAGTGCTTCCCCACCAAGCTGTAATGCAATCAGTCAGACTACTCTCCATGGTACATCTGTAGAAATTTGCAGGGGTCTTTGATGATCTCCTCAAATTCCTAATGAAGTGGAGTCATTGGTCTAATTTCTTCATAATTGTATCAATATGCTGGGCCCAGGATAGGCCCTCTGAGATGCTGATGCCAAGAAACTTAAAACTTCCCTTTTGATGCTAGCCCCTGAAAGAGGATTGGTGTTTATTCCTCCTACTTCCCCTTCCTGAAGTCCACAATCCATTCCTTTGTGTGAGGTTATGTTGCCACACAACCAGCCAATCTATCTCACTTCTGTATGCCTCCTCATCGCCATCTGAGATTCTGCCATCGGCAGTGATGTTATTGACAGATTTATAGATGGTATTTGTGCTGTACTTGCCATGAATCCTGAATGTAGATAGTAGATCAGTGGGCTAAGCACTATCCTTGTCTAGTGTGTGATTTTATTGCCAGTGAGGAGGAGATATTAGCAACTCACCCTCACTGTGGTATCCTGACGAGGAAGTTGAGAACTTTTTCTGCATCACCTGTTGTAATAAACTCTTTGGACCTCTACCAGGAGCCAGAGAGCATTGGGCTCTGATGTTTTTAGAGCACTTGAATGGGTTAATTGTTGTTTAATGAGAGTCTTTAATCATTTAGATTTTCTTGTGTTTTTCTTGAGTGACTCACTCTTTGTAATGTGGTTTCCTGGTGCTTTTTGTTTAAATTTGCTAAATTTATTTTTATAGGCTCAGGGATTCCACGTCGGTTGTAATATTTAAGCAGATGCCCAATCAATGCTAATCGCAGGGTCCTAGTTTTGAGAATGTTACATCTCACAGTGTCACTTGGTCCACACATCAATGTTCTGTTGGAGTTCTTATAAATAGACTCTGATCACCTTCTCCACATTGGAGTCTGTCTTTCCACCACATTTGGATTCCAGCTTTGCCAGAGCACATCATGACACCTGTATCGTTGCTTTTGCTCTGAGTAGAACATAAGAAACACTAACAGTGATAAGATGTTTGGAGACTCAAATCCCATCCTTTACTCATTAAGAATATGCCTGTTTCTCCACCTCAATATTATTCTGCCTTATTCCCACTTCCCTGGGATCAATGATTTAGAATCATCGAGTAATACAGCAAGGAAACAGACCTTTTGGCCCATCTTACCCATGCTGACCATGATGACAATTAAAGATTACTCCATTTGCCTGTAGTGCCCCCATCATTCTAAACTAATTCTTCCTTATCTCGAAAATGAGGTTGGGGGGGTCCTCATTGAAACTTGTCCAATATTGAAAATCCTACACAGAGTGCATGTGGAGAGGATGTTTCTTCTAGTGTTGGATTCCAGGGCAAGAGGGCACAGTCTTGGAATCCATTTAGAACAGAGATGGGTAGGAATTTCTTCAGCCGAGTGTGGTGAATCTGTGAAATTCATTGCCACAGACAGTTGTAGAGGCCAAGTCATTGGGTATAATTAAAGTGGAGTCTGATAGATTCTTGATTAGTCAAGGCAGCAAAGGTTATGGGGAGAAGGCAAGATAATGGGGTTGTGATGGATAATAAATCAGCCATGATGGAATGGCGGAGCAGACTCAATTAGCTGAATGGCCAAATTCTGCTCCTATATCTTATCTTTTCCTATTTAATAAATATCAACCTCAATTCTGAATGCAGTCAGTAATCAAGCTCTTTCTCTGGGCAGAGAATTCCAAAGAGTGGTCAGCAAGATGTCAAGCTAGGTAGGAAATCAGTTTGCAGTCTTTGGATTTGTAGTCAGACCAATTATTCACTGTATCAGAGTTTTCGACATTCCTTCCAATGTCTGGACACTAAGCTCACAAGTTCTTTTTCTGAACATCTCTGCCTTGGTCTCCTCTTTTGAGACTCTTCATTAAAATCTGCCTCTTCAAACAGGATTTTGCTTACTTAATTTAAATATCACACAAGTTTTACTTCAGGTAAATTCAGGCTAAATCATTTCTCTCTGTACATCCTTTAATCCCTACAATAAGTGACATTTACCAAGTGAGGTATGGGTGACAGGACCTTACTCAATTTTGTCTTGAACCTCTTCATAGAAGCACATAGAATTAAAATCTGTGTTGTTTTTCTAATAATTAACAATGCCGGTTCTCCCTTGCAAAAGTTATCCAAGAGCCTTTTCGCCTGCGGAAATTTATTGACGCTCCTGTTTCTAATACGATGTTCACATAAATCATCCATTCATTAATTTTAAATGTATGAACCTGACCCAGGAGTGACAAGAAGATTATTAAAAGAAAATTAGATCTCACAGTTTTAATAGTCGGACAGTCTGGCTTATCAGATGGAATGTAAAATTAATATTGCTCACCTAGCAGGCATATGTAGTAGAAAGGTTCTCTATGGCTCTGTGTAAACTGACTGAATGACTCATGAACAGGAAATGCATTGCAAGAAGCAGCAAGAAAATTATATATTAATTACCAAAGTAGAGAAAGAGAGACATAAAATGCTGCTAAATAACATTACCCTCCAAAAGGACTACAAACTTGTGGTGGGGTTTGGAGTCTTCCACGCCTCAGTGAGCTAGAGAGCTATGTTGGCTAAAGTCAGGGCCTTGTTCTTTGACTCCCAGTAGGATCATTCATTCCAAGCATGTCATAAGGTAGAGGGCCTGACTAAGACTGGTCTATCGAACTTCCAGGTTCAGGAGTCATTCTAGAGGAGGTTCAAGAGAGTGACTCCAGAAATGAAAAGGTTAATGGATTAATGAGTGTTTAATGACTCTGGGCCTCTACTTGCTGGAGTTTACAAGGATGAGGTGGGGGATTTCATTGAAACCTATTGAATGTTGAAAGGCTGAGATAAAGTGGATATGGAGAAGATGTTTCCAATAGAAGGCGGTCTAGGACCAATAAGCACAGCCTCAGAATACAGGGATGGCCATTTACAAAAGAGATGAGAAGGCATTTCTTCAGTCAGAGAGTAGTGAATGTATGGAACTGATTGTCACAGATAGCTGTGGAGGGAATTTAATGGAGGTTTAAAGTGGAGGTTGATGGTTTCTTCATTACTCAGGGTATCAGAGGTTATGGGAAGAAGCCAGGAGAATGGGGTTGAAAGGAACAATAAATCAGTCATGATGGAATGGTGCTGTTGACTTGATGGACCAAATGGCCTAATTCTGCTCCTATGTCATATGCTCCAAGAATTTATTTTTCCCCATTTAAATCTTTTCTCTCTCACCTTAATCCAGTGCCCGATCTCATTTTAGACTCTATGTTGGGCAAACGACAGTACCCATTCAACCTACTGTTTATATCCCCGTTGATTTTACATATCTCTATTATGTCACCACTCAGCCTCCTTTGTTCCAGGGTAAATACCCTGGCCTATACAAAATTTTCTCATACCTTAAACTCTCCAGGTCTGGTCTGAAAATGAGAATAGGCTTAGATTTTTGGCTGATGTTTTTGAAAAGGAACTTGAATCCAAAGCACTCTAATGTCAAAATTGGTATAGGTATTGGTGTTGATTTATTGTTACCACATTGCAAAGTTTGTCTTACATAATGTTCACATAAATCAATTCATTACACCGTACAATTTATTACAAGTTAAAACAATAACAATGCAGGATAAAATGCAGAAGCACTGATTCTGGATCTGATTGTGATTCTAAAACCTACTGACTCATTTTCAAGGATTCTTTTACAACTCATGTTTGAAGTTTTTTTTATTTCAGGATTTCAAGATTCAAGATTATTGGTCACAGGTACATCAGAACATACAGTGAAATGAATTGTTTGCATTAGCAGTCAACACGCCTGGAGCCGTGTTGGGAACAGCCTAAAGTGTTGTCCTAGATGTTCTATAGGTCAGTTGTGGAGAGCGCCCTCTTCTTTGTGGTGGTGTGTTGGGGAGGAAGCATTAAGAAGAGGGACGCCTCACATCTTAATAAGCTGGTAAGGAAGGCGGGCTCTGTCGTGGGCAAAGTACTGGAGAGTTTAACATCGGTAGCTGAGCGAAGGGCGCTGAGTAGGCTACGGTCAATTATGGATAACTCTGAACATCCTCTACATAGCACCATCCAGAGACAGAGAAGCAGTTTCAGCGACAGGTTACTATCGATGCAATGCTCCTCAGACAGGATGAAGAGGTCAATACTCCCCAATGCCATTAGGCTTTACAATTCTACCGCCAGGACTTAAGAACTTTTTAAAAGCTATTATTAATGCTTTTTGAGATAGTGATTTAGATGCATATCATATTCTTTACTGAGTTCAGTATTGTATGTAATTAGTTTTGCTACAACAAGTGTATGGGACATTGGAAAAAAGTTGAATTTCCCCATGGGGATGAATAAAGTATCTATCTATCTATCTATCTATCTATCTACACAATCTGTCACCAACATCGCATGCCCATGATGCCTGGTAGCACAACACCGAACACAACTATTTGCATACTTTGTCTCCTTTTGCACATTGGTTGTTTGTCAGTCTTTGTTGATTTATGGTTTTTTATAGAATTTACTGCATTTCTTTTTCTTGGAAATGCCTACAAGGAAATTAATCTCAAGGTCGTGTTTGTTAACATTTACATACTTTGACAATTTGGCACAAATGAGGCTGCTTAATAAGCTACATTCCCATTGTATTACAGGAAAGAGTCCAGCATGGATAAATCAGTGGCTGATTGGCAGGAGGCAAAGATTGGAAGTAAAGGGAGTCTATTCTGGCTGGCTGCCAGTGACTAGTGGTGTTCCACAGAGATGTGTTGGGACCAGTTCTTTTTACATTATATATCAATGATTTGGATAGTGGAATTGATGGTTTTTTGCAAAGTTTTCAGACTATACCAAGTTAGGTGGAGTGGCACATAGTGCTGAGAAAGTAGAGAGGCTACAGAAAGACCTAGAATAGGAGAAATGACAAAAAATGGCAGATAGAATACTGTGCCAGGAAGTATATGGCCATGTATCTTTGTAGCAGAAATGAAAGGGTTAGCTATTTTCTAACTGGAGAACAAGTACAAAAAACTGAGGTGCAAAGGGACTTGGGAGCCTTTGTGCAGAATTTCCTAAAGGTTAATCTGAAGGTTGTGTTTGTAGTGAGGAAGGCAAATGCAATGTGAGTATTCATTTGAAGAGGACTAGAAAATAAAAGCAAGGATGTAATGTTAAGACTTTGTAAAGCAATGGTGAGGCCTCACTTGGAGTATTGTGAGCAGTTTTGGACCCCTTATATTAGAAAGGATGTGCTGAAACTGGACAGGCTTCAAAACAGGCTCACAGAAATGATGCCAGGATTGAATGGCTTATCATATGAAGAGCATCTGATAGCTCCAGGCCTGTATTCACTAGAATTCAGAAGAATGAGGGGTGACCTCATTGAAACCTATCGAATGGTGAAAAGCCTTGATAGAGTGAATAAGAAGAGGATGTTTCCTATCGTGGGAGTGTCTAAGACCAGAGGACACAGCCACAGAATAGAGGGGCATCCTTTTAGAACAGAGATAAGGAGACATTTTTTTAGCCAGAGAGTGGTGTATCTGTGGAATTCTTTGCCACAGACAGCTGTGCAGGACGTCTTTATGTATATTTAAGTGGAGGTTCATCACAGCATGAAGGGATATAGTGAGAAGGCAGGAGATGGGGGCTGAGATAAAAATTGGATCAGTCATTATGGAATGGCAGAGCAGACTCGAAAAGCCAATTCACCTAATTCTGATCCTGTATCTTATAGTCTTAGAATGCATTTACTTTGAACTTTGCTCTTTGAATGCACAATTTCAGTTGAATAATGGTTGCAAAAAATGCGCTTCAAATGGATCCATTACTGGTTATATGTAAAAGTACATAAATGGCATTAGTCATTATGCCATCACATCATAAGAGTGTGCCTCTCTAGAAGTAAAATAAAACTAAGGCAGGCATCTCCCTGCTCTGTGTTTTACTTTCAATTGGTTTTATGTTTTGCAGTTACAAAACATAGCAATACCCAATTGTTGTCTAACAGAAATTCTATTCAGAAGTAAAATGACCTCCCTAATATTTAATTTAGTCCCTCCAGTTATAACTCAGGTTATTCTTTCCTTTCTGAGGAGGCTGAAGAAAGCTGGACTACGCACATCAATGCTATGTCATTCTGCAGCTGCATAGTGAAGAGCATCCAAACATGCTGCATCACCTTATGGTATGACATTGCACTGTGACGGACAGGACAGCACTGCAGCAGGAGTCAAACCTGCCTAATGCATCGCAGACACCACCTTACCTACTATCAAGGACATACAGTTCTTAAAAAAGTATTCATGCACTGTACTGTATAGACTACATTATAATAAGGGACTACTTTATGTTTTAGTAACACATTGTTGCATGCGTTATTAGGTGCGTATTGATCTGCATGCATGTGTTGAGTTCGGTTGCTGCCAGTAAAGAACCATGAAACTTAGCTCCTGTCTCCAGCATTTTTATTAATAGCATTGTTGTGTAACCAGGTCACAAACACAACAAATTGGGGATGAGGATGGGACCCCCAGGGACTGAGGGTCTGCCTGCCCCAGAAGGGAGAAAATAAGGAACAACATACACACATCTAGATGGAGTGCGCTCCTGGCGCTAACAAAAAAGGACACGTTAGTCAAAAAGGAAAGTAAGGGGAGAACGGGGCTTAATTAACATAACAAAGATGATGATGATTGGAACATTTACAGCATTTGATAGTGGCATTGAAGACTGGGCAACTTACATTGGGAGAGTGGAGTTATATTGTGAGGCTAATGGTGTTAATGATGAAAAGAAAGCCAGTATTATAGGAACAAATACATACGGGATGCTGTGGAGCTTGTTAACCCCTGAAAAGCCAGCTGACAAGATGTTCAAGCAAATAGTAAACACTCTCCAACAGCATTTAAATCCCAAACCACTGGTCATTGCTGAAAAATTTAAATTTCACAAATGGAATCAGAGCAAAAATAAAAGCATTTCTGAATATGGTGCAGAAATGCACAAATTATCAGAACATTGTCAATTTGGAGCTGGTCTATTGGACGCATTGAGGGATAGGCTAGTGTGTGGCATGCACTGTGAAACCGCACAGAAGAAGCTCCTGAGTGAAAACGAGAAGGCGCTGAACATTGCAATACCAATGGAAACAGCAGCACGGGGTACAACAAAAATCTCTGGACAATGCTACAAGTAAAATGTCACTGAACAGAAATGAAGGGAAGAAATGTTACCATGTCAGAACATGTCACATGACCCTGATGACTGTTGGTTTAAAGGCAAAGAATGCATAAACTGTGGCAAACAGGGCCACATTGGCAAGGTATGCAAAGCTAGTCAACAGCAGAAAAAGGGCAAAATACAGAGAAACAAGAAATCCCAGAAAGGAAAATACAATGAGGTACACCAAATGGAAGCAGTTCTGATGAAATCGACTCAGACAAAAGTGAATTGTCTTGTGTGCAACTTCACAGCGTGGAAGTGTCTGATGATTGAAGAGTAATATGGATCACTCCACAAGTGGCAGGTGTGAGACTGAAAACGGAGTTGGCAACATGTTGGCAACAGCTTTAACAGTGATCTCTGTACACGACTACAAGCAACTGTTTTCTCACATACCTCTGAAACAAACTAAACTACTGCTAAAGACTTACACAGAACAGAAAATGTGTCCCAAATACAAAATTAAAGTGACAGTGACCTACGGAGACAAAACATAGCAACAGAAACTCTGTGTACTGAAAAATGGAGGACCACCGTTGCTGGGATGGGAATGGCTCAGGAAAATCCAGTTAGATTGACACACCATCAAGGCACTAGACGTGTCAACAAAGTAGGGCAGCTCGGCGGGGAAGATGTCCTCAGTTTTTCTCTCAATCATTGTTGACTATTACAATGACAAGGAGGAGCTAGACAGCGTTGACGATGAGGACGAATGCAGTATCCGTGGCTGCGGCTTGGATGAAGATACAGAGGATGCAAGGGAGACAGATATTGCCAATAAGCAGGATGATGAAGACTACCTGGAAGTAAAAGAGCAGATGTGCCAGGAGAAGTTGACATCTCTCAAAAGACAGCTCCAGCAGTTACAGGAAGGCACTTTGCAGGAGTATCAGAAAAGGATGAAGAAACTAGATCAACAATACAAGGAAAGAATATGAAATGTAGAGCTTTTTCTGCAACTGGAGACAGAACAAGTGGAAAGGAATTATATTAAAGAGAAGAAAGCAGCAGTGAAAGACTTTGAAGATAAAAAGATTGAGTTAGAAGAAAAGAAAAAGATGATTGAGAATGAGAAGCTAAAAATGGAACTCATAGGAGATTTTATGAGGCAAAACCAATAATGACTAGGAAACTAAGGAGGAGACCTAATGACCCTGTTCCAATTATAGACAAAAGATGAAAACCTGCACCTGCGCAGTTAAATTACTTGTTAACAGATGAATAGATAATGGAAGATCTGCGAACTCTCAATAAGCTTAAATCTCCGAAAAGACCAGCATCTCCGTCTTCTCCTAAGCATCTTCCCAGGACTCTTGCTGAATCACCAGCACAAAGATATGAAGCACGAATAGAAGATGGAAAGTTATATTACGATAAGAGTTGGTATCATAAAGGTCAGGCTATCTCTTTGGAATCTAAGGAGAATACGAAGATTGGCTGTGTAGTTAGCTCAGTTGGAACAAATGAGATATGAGTAAGGAGGACAAATGTTAGCACAAAGATACATATATATCTAGGATAGCTGCACAGAGGAGTCTTCATTATATGGAGGCGATCTGCTGCCTAGGACTCTTAGCAAGTTGGAGGTGCACATTTTTTTAAAGTCCCTAAGCTCAGAGGTCAACTGTTCATGACTTTTATATGGAAATCTGTATTAAAACAAACAAGTTTATTGACAGACCAAAGAACACACTATTTGAAGACACTTTCCAATGCCATCTCAGTTTTGATGATTGTACATACATTTAAGAATAACATTCCCTCTTCACAGATTTCACTTGGCTTTCATCATCTTTGCAAGATGGAGGTGACTACTCTTTATGGCTGGAACCTGCCAATTTGTGGATAGTTCAATTTATTCCAGACAATAGAGTGAAGACCTATTTGCTTCAGTGCTGAACAGTCTAAAGAAGACCCCCCCTGCCCAGAAAATAGTTATAAATGGGTCTTAAAACAAAAGTTTAAAAAAGGCTTGTTATATTTCAATATTATTACGTTCTTTTGTTATAATTTGTTATTATTGTTGCTAAGTAAACAAATGGTAGGCATTTGTCAACATATTTGTTTAGCATAATGTCCCGTAAAAAAAAACAGTTAATACACTTTTAAAATAAAATAAAAGGGGAGCAGTGTACCTTATAGCCCACATTATAATAAGGGGCTACTTTATGTTTTAGTAACACATCGTTGCATGCGCTACAAAGGGTGATTTATACTTCTGCGTAGTAGCCTATGCCGCTGTGAGCATTTATACTTGTGCGTTGGTGTGTCTGCATCGCTCTGCAATTCACTGCCAAATGCTAGTTGGTGGTGGGGTTTCTGTGCCACTGTGTAGAGTTTCTTCGTGTACTTCAAATAATGGTGACTGAGCGCATCACATTGGAGTTGGAGCTAATGAATGTTGAACAAGGTTTAATTTTATTGAAATTACTGCAATGCAGAAAAGAGAGACGACTTCGGAGGAGATGGTGTGTATGGCCATTGAATGGATTGAGGCAGAAGGAGGGTGAATTTTCTGTGCTTGTCCGGCCACTGAGAGACATGGACGAGGAAATGCATTTCAAATATTTTCGGACATTGGCCTGTAGATTTCACGATTTGGTTCACCATCTCCAACCATTTATTTTGCATCAGTGTACGTACAGTATGCCTATAGACAGGAGGAAATACAATGTTACCAAGCGGACCAATCACAGTTATTGCAGTCTGCATTGCCACAACACGCAGTTTCATTTTTGGAGAGGTGCGCGTCAGGCTATGGCATAGGGTAGGGCGTAGAGTACAGCATAGGTTACGCGGCTACGCCGTACCTATGGCGTTCATTTGATGTGGAAGTACAAATCAGCCTTTAGGCGCGTATTTATCTGTACGTGTGTGTCAAGTTCGGTTGCTGCCAGTAAAGAACCATGAAACTTAGCTCCTGTCTCCAGCATTTTTATTAATAGCATTGTTGTGTAACCAGGCCACATACGCAACATCCACCTTGGAGGTTTCCACGTTTTCTTGTTTTATGACATTGAATCACAATGGATTTAATCTGGCTTTTTTCGACACTGATCAGAAGAAAAAGTCTCTTTCATGTCAAAGTGAAAACAGATCTCTACAATGCAATCTAAATTAATTACAAATATAAAACACAAAATAATTGATTGTGTAAGTATTCACCCCCATCAAGTCAATTTTTAGTAGATGCACCTTTGGCAGAAAAATAGCCTGCTCTAGTGAAGCATCCCAACAGTATAATGAGCTACCACCAAGCTTCATGCTTCATGGGATGGTGTCTTTTTAATGAAGTGCCGTGTTTGGCTTATGCCAAATGTAGTGTTTAGTCTGATTGCCAAAAAACTCAATTTTGGTTTCATCTGACCATAGAGCCTCCTCTTGCTGACTTCAGAGTCCTCCACAGGCCCTCTGGCAAGCACTAGCTGAGAACTCGTGAGTTTTTTTTCAACAGTGGCTTCCTCTTTGCCTCTCAAGTCAAGTCAAGTCAAATCACTTTTTATTGTCATTTCAACCATAACTGTTGGTACAGTACATAGTAAAAATGAGACGTTTTTCAGGACCATGGTGTTACATGACACAGTACAAAAACTAGATTGAACTACGTAAAAAACAACACAGAGAAAAAAAAAATCACACAACAGCTACACTAGACTACAGACCTACCCAGGACTGCATAAAGTGCAAAAAACAGTGCAGGCATTACAATAAATAATAAACAAAACAATAGGGCAGTAGGGTGTCAATCCAGGCTCTGGGTATTGAGGAGTTTGATAGCTTGGGGGAAGAAACTGTTATATAGTCTGGTCATGAGAGCCGGAATGCTTCGGTGCCTTTTCCCAGAAGGCAGGAGGGAGAAGTGTTTGTATGAGGAGTACGTGGTGTCCTTCATAATGCTGTTTGCTTTACGGATGCAGCGTGTAGTGTAAATGTACGTAATGGTGGGAAGAGAGACCCCGTTGATCTTCTCAGCTGACCTCACTATCCGCTGCAGGTTCTTGCAATCTGAGATGGTGCAATTTCTGAACCAAGTAGTGATGCAGCTGCTCAGGATGCTCTCAACACAACCCCTGTAGAATGTGATGAGGATGGGGGGTGGGAGATGGGCTTTACCCAGCCTTCGCAGGAAGTAGAGACACTGCTGGGCTCCCTTAAAGCTGCGACTGGTGAAGCACCTGGGTAACAGTTGTTGTAAGCGCAGTCTCTCCCATCTCAGCCACTGAAACTTGTAACTCCTCCGGATGTCATAGATCTCTTGACCAGTAGTCTCCTTCTTGCATGGTCTCTCAGTTTTCGAGGATGGCCTGCCCTAGGTAAATTTACAGATGTGTCATATTCTTTCCATTTCTTGGTGATTGACTTAACTGTACTCCAAAGGACATTCAATGACTTGGAAATTGTCTTGTATCCATCTCCTGACTTGTGCTTTTCAATAAACTTTTCATTGAGTTGCTTGGAGTGTTCCTTTGTCTTCATGGTGCAATTTTTGCCAGGATACTGACTCACCAGTGGTTGGACCTTTCAGATACAGGTGATTCAATGTTGTAAAACAATAAAACATGAAAACTTGCGAGGTAGATTGAATACTTTTTATAGGCATTGCATTTACAGAAATGTGTCACAAAAAGGCCACAATGTCATAAAGGATTCCACTCACCTTGCTCCTGGACTGGTTGTCCCACTCTCCTCAGGGAAGAGGCTATGTAGCATCTATGCCAGGACCACCAGCCTCAAAAAAAGTTACGTTCCCCAAGCAGTAAGGCTGAACAACACTTCCACTCATAACCCACTTCACCACACCACACCCCCCCCCCCCCCCCATCACCACCACTACATTATCATTTCCTGTCAGAGTCACCTTACGTACAGGCACTCCTGTGTTTAACATCACTTTTTGGACATTGTTGTCTTTATTATTATTTATATTATTATGAAACATCCCTGCTGCATCAGTGTCAGAGAAATAATTGTTTCATTCTCTCTTACACTTGTGTACTGAAAACAGAATTAAACAATCATGAATCATGAATCTTGAATTCTGTATGGAGTCAGAGATTCATATAGCATGGGACTCGGGAATAATCAAGGCCAGAACTATAGGAATACAGATTTCTAAGAAAAACAAAAGACTACAGAGAAATGAAAACAAATGAGGCCACAGAGGAGCAAGAGAATCAAACATCTTGATTAATACACACAAAATGCTGGTTGAACTCAGCAGGTCAGGTAGCATTTACGGAGAGCAATAAACAGTCAATGTTTTGGTCTGACATCCTTCATCAGGACTGGTAAGGAAGGGGGAAGAAGAATATGGAGGACAGGAAAGGATTACAAGCTAGAAGATGATAGGTGAAGGCAGGTTAGGGGGAAGATGGAGAGAAGCTGGGAGGTGATAGGTGGAAAGTGTAAAGGGCTGAAGGTTAATACATCTTATTTTAGAGGAGAGCAGACCATGGGAGAAAGGGGAGCAAGTAGGCAGGTGATGAGAAGAGAAGGGGTAATAGGGGAGTCAGATTGGGGAATGAAACAAGAGAGAAGGAGAGCAGATGCTGAAGTTAGAGAAACTGAAATTCATGATGTCAGATAATACATATCTTGAGGATAACATTTGTGGAGTAAAATTACTTAACAATCTCTTGATTATCCTTTTATAATTTGATTTTTCCGTTTGATATCAGAGGGGCTAACCACAAAGGAGACAGCTGACCAGGTGATCTGACACCTTACATCAAGTAGTCAGAGCCATCAATCATAAATCTTCAACTGCAGGAAGATTCCTGCACTCTGGAGGTTACAGTCCTCTCAGGAAGAGAGACTTCATTTTAGTTTTCTATAAACTTTGTGTGAATTCCATTTTTATTTGTTGTCTGACACAAAAGATAGCTTTGCACTTAGATTCTGCCAAAGATGGATGCTTAAACTCAAAGGGACATCAGTCCAGTTTTGTCCAGTCCAAGCCTATGTTCTCATCTCCTCAGAGAGGTCAAAACATTAGTTTTATCTGATTCTACTTTTGGAAAGTCAGACAGCATATGATATCTCCTTCATTCTTCTAACTCCAATGAGTACAGGCCTAGAGCCATTAAACTCCTTTCATATGTTAACCCTTTCAGTTCAGAGATCATTCTTGTGAACCTCCTCTGGACTCTCCAACACCAGCACATCTATTATTAGACAAAGGGCCCAAAAATGCTCACAAAGTGCAGTCTGACAAATACTTTATAAAGCCTCAGAATTACATCCTTGCTTTTGTATTCGAGCCCTCTGGAAATGAATTTTAACATTGCATTTGCCTTCCTTGCTACCAATTCAACCCGCAAGTTAACTTTTAGTGAATCCTACATGAGGACTCCCAAGTACTTTTGTAACTTTGATTTTTGAATTTTCACCCAATTAAAAAGTAATCCACTCCTTTACTCCTTCTGCCAAAGTGTATGACCATGTATTTCCCTACATCTGCCATGACCTTGCCCTTGCCCTATATCTGTCTATGTCCTTCTGCAGACACCTTGCTTCCTCAACTCTATTTGCCATTATACTTATCTTGGTAAGCAGCCTCATGTGCGGCACCTTTTCAAAAGTCTTCTGAAAATCCCAATAAACAACATCCACCATTTCTCCCTCATCAGATTTGTTAGAAAAGATTTCTCCTTAAAGAAGCCATGCTGATTTTGACCTATTTGTCATGTGCATCCAAGTACCCCGAAACCTCATCCTTAATAATAGACTCCAACATCTTTCCAATGACTGAAATTAGGCCACCTGGCCTATAATGTTCTTACTTCTGCCTCCCTCCCTTCTTAAAGGTTAGAGTGACACATGCAATTTCCCAGTCCTCCAGAACCAATCCAGAATCTAGTGATTCTCAACAGATCATTACTAATGCCTCTCTACAATCTCTTCAGTCACCTCTTTCAGAAACTGAGATAGAGTCCATCTGGTCCAGGTGACTTAGTTAACTTCAGTCTTTTCAGCTTCCCAAGCACCTTCTCCTTAGTAAAAGCATTTTCTGCCCCCTGACACTCTCACATCTTCTGGTATTCTGCTCGTGTCTTCCACAGTGAAGACTGAAACAAAATACTTATTAAGTTCATCTGCTGTTTCTTTGTCCCCCATTACTGCTTCTCCAACATAATTTCCCAGTGCTCCAATAGCTACTCTCACTTCTCTTTTACTCTTTATATGCCTTAAAAAAATGGTATTCTCTTTTATATTATTAGCTGGCTGACCTTAATGTTTCTTTTCTTTTTTTGTGGCTTTTTAGATGCCTTCTGTAGGATTTTAAAAAGCTTTGAAATCCGCTACATTCCCATTATTTTTGCTATACTATATGCCCTCTCTTTTGCTTTTATACAGTCTTTAACTTCCTTTGTCAGCCACATTTGCTTCATCCTTCCTTTAGAATACTTCTTCCTCTTTGGGATGTATCATTCCTGTGGCCTCCAAATATCCCCAGAAACTCCAGCCTTTGTTGCTCTGCCATTATCTCTGTTAGTGTTTCCTTCCATTCAATATTACCCAGTTTCTCTCTCATGCCGCTGTAATTTCCTTTACTCCACTGAAATACTGATACACCTGATTTTAGTTTCTCCTTCTCAAATGGCAGAGGTAATTCTATCATGTCATGATCACTGTCCCAGGGTTCCTTTACTTTAAGCTTCCTAATCAAATCTGGATCATTACATTACACTCAGTCCTAAATTGCTATTCCCCTAGTGGGCTCAAATACAAGCTGCTCTAAATAGCCACCTTGCAGGTATTCTACAAATTCACTCTCTTGCAATCCAGCACCAACCTAATTTTTCAAATCTACCTTCATATTGAAATCCTCCACGATTATCGCATTACCCTTTTTCCATGCCATTTCTTTTTTCACTAAAATTTGTAGCCCTTACCCTACCAACTGTTCAGAGGCCTATATAACTCCAATCAGGGTCCTTTTACACTTGTAGTTTCTTAACTCTACATTTATATGATTCTACATCTTCCAATCTTATGTCACCTCTTCCTAAGGATTTGATTTCATTTTTTTTTACTAACAGAGTCCTCCATTCTCTCTTCCTACCTGCCTTTTGATACAATGTGCATCCTTGGATCTTAAGCTCCCAACTACTGTATGGTTTTCTTTCAGCCATGACTCAGACATGCCCACAATGTCATACCTGCCAATCTCTAACTGAACAATAAGATCATCTACCTCATTCTGTATACTGCATGCATTCAAATATAACACCTCCAGTCCTGTATTCATCTCCCTTTTTGATAATGACCCCTTGTTACACTTTAACTCATCTCACTGACTGCAAATTTGTCCTGTCATCTGCCAGTTTTTCTTCACAGTCTCACTGCTCTCTACATCTAATTGTATTCCAACTGCCCAATCCTCAGCTCTATTACTCTGGTTCCCATTATTAAAATTAGTTTAAACCCTCCCAACAGCTCTAGAAAATCTGCCTGCAGGGATATTGGTCCCAAGTGTATCCCATCCCAGATTCAAGAGTAACTCATCCTTTTTGTGCAGGTCATATTGGATCTTTCCAGGAGAGATTCCAATGATCCAGAAATCTGAAACCTTGCCCCCTGCACCATTTCTTCAGCCATACATTAATCTATCAAATCATCCTATTCTTACCTTCATTAGCTTGTGGCACAAGCAGCAATCTAGATATTACTACAATGAAAGTCCTGCTTTTCAGCTTTCTGCCTAACTCTCTGTGTTTCTCTTCAGAACCTCCTCCCTTTTTCTTTCATATGCAACTGGGACTAACATGTACCACAACTCTGGGTGTCTGCCCTCCCCCTTTAGAAAACTATGGACCCAATCTGAGACATCCCTAATCCTGCCACCTGGGAGGCAACATACCGTCTGGTGGTCTCTTTCACATCCACGGAATCTGCTTTCTGCTTCTTTAATTATGGAATGCCCTATCAACGCTGTACCCCTCTTTTGCCCCTTCCCTTCTGAGCCATAGAGGGAAATACAGTGCCAGAGACCTGGTTGTTCTGGCTTCTCACTGGGAGTTTATTTTCCCCCCAACAGTATCCAAGTGGCATACTGATTATTGAGAGGTACGCTCAGAGAAATGTTCTGCACTGGCTGCCTCGTCCCCTTCCCTCACCTGACAATCCTGTCTCCTGCAACTTAGGGATGGCTACTATACCTCCCTGTAGCTCCTATCTATCATTTCCTCATTTCCCACATGGGCTGAATGTCATCCTGCTCCAGCTCAATTTCCTTAACATGATCTCTAAGGGGCTGTGGCCCAATGCCCTTCATGAAAATGTAGTTATCATGGAGAATGGAGGTCTCCCAGAGTTCTCACATCTCACACAAAGAACAAATCACTCTCTCCAGATCCACTTTCAGAGCACAGACTATGTAAGAACAGAAAGATTGCATGAAACTTACTTAGAGCCTGTGTCTGTGCTTGCCCAAGCCTGTTGAGCCAAAGCCAGACCACTCTAATTCTGTCTCACTGCAACAATGACCAATCTGTTTACACTTCCTTTCTTTTTCTTAGCCCCACACTGAACGCGGCCCGTCGAAGTAAAGCCGAGGGCTCTCAAGCTCTTTTTAAACCGTGCACATCGTCACCAAAGAAGGACCTGTAATTAGGTAGCATGGGCCCAATTCTCCAAATATTCTGGGGAGGTCTGAACCAATTCACCTTCAACAGAATTGCGCTTCAAAGAAATTTACCTGGATATATAAAAACACTGATTTGATGAGTATTTGAAAGTAGGACGTGTTTATAAGGCATTAAACTGATTTCTGTGTCTTCTGGTTCTTGAACTTTCCACATCTACACCTCCACACTTGGACATCTCCATCAAATCTTCCTCAATATCTCCTACTCCAAGGAGGATAGTCACAGTTTCTCCAGGCAAACTCTGCAGCTAAAATCTCTCAGACCTGAAACCATTTTGTTCTCCTCTCTTGGGTGGAGGTCAACAGCCTAAAGGCAAGATTTATCTCACATCCATCTTTCAAAGTGTGTCACCAAAATAAAGTTTGCTTGACAATTATCACATTTTTCCTGTTGGAACTTGTTCCATGAAAATAGGCTGCTGCATTTTCTACATTGCAAAGTGGCTTCACTTCACAGGTAAAATGCATTGGTTATAAAACATTTTTGGGGGGTTTTCACAAAGCTATAACATTAATGTAAGCTTTTCTTTCATCTTAAGTATTTCTGTTGAGTGAAGTTAACCCTCATAAAAATGAGGGCAAAGCAGTAAAAAAATGCTTTAAACTCAACACACACAAAATGCTGGAGGAACTCAGCAGGTGGGGCATCATCTATGGACAAGAGTAAATAGTTGATATTTTGGGCCAAGACCCTTCTTCAGGACTAAGAGGAATGGACAAATTGGCTATTCAATCTCATCTATAAATCAATTCTTTTGTCTTTCTACCATGAAAATAGGATACTTGGCAGGATACTTGGTAGTGTGGAGGAGCAGAGGGATCTGGGGGTACATGTCTACAGATCCCTGAAAGTTGCCTCACAGGTAGATAGGGTAGTTAAGAAAGCTTATGGAGTGTTAGCTTTCATAAGTCAAGGGATAGAGTTTAAGAGACGCGATGTAATGATGCAGCTCTATAAAACTCTAGTTAGGCCACACTTGGAGTACTGTGTCCAGTTCTGGTCGCCTCACTATAGGAAGGATGTGGAAGCATTGGAAAGGGGTACAGAGGAGATATACCAGGATGCTGCCTGGTTTAGAGCGTATGGATTATGATCAGAGATTAAGGGAGCTAGGACTTTACTCTTTGGAGAGAAGGCGGATGAGAGGAGACATGATAGAGGTATACAAGATATTAAGAGGAATAGATTGAGTGGATAGCCAGTGCCTCTTCCCCAGGGCACCACTGCTCAGTACAAGAGGACATGGCTTTAAGGTAAGGAGAGGGAAGTTCAAAGGGGATATTAGAGGTAGGTTTTTCACTCAGAGAGTGGTTGGTGTGTGGAATGCACTGCCTGAGTCAGTGGTGGAGGCAGATACACTAGTGAAGTTTAAGAGACTACTAGACAGGTATATGGAGGAATTTAAGGTGGGGGGTTATATGGGAGGCAGGGTTTGAGGGTCGGCACAACATTGTGGACCAAAGGGCCTGTAATGTGCTGTACTATTCTATGTTCTATGATTCCTTTTTAAATATATCCATCTCCACAAATAGATTGGGTTTCAACTATGCAACATCAATGCAATGTTTCTTCTGTCTCATGAAGTACAAAGGATTGGCCAGTACTGGAATGCCTCTATGAATTCCAAATGTGGGAATGCCAGCAATCAACAAGGTTTCCACAGTTTTACAATCATAGGTCATTATATTGTATCATTATATCTAAAGTGAGTGAGTTACACACAAACTAAGAAGAAGTTTCAATCCATTTCAATGTCATGCTAGTATAATAGTTAGCATGACACTATTATAGCCTGGGGCGTTGGAGTTCAATGTTTATCTCTGGTGCCATCTGTAAGGGGTTTGTACATCCTCTCTGTAAAGGCATGGGTTTTCTCTGAGTGCTGTGGTTTCCCCCCACATTCTAAAGATGTACCGATTAGTAGGTGAATTGCTCATTGTAAACTAATCTGAGGATAGGCTTGGGTTAAGAAGGTTGGTTGTTGAGCAGCATGGCCAGAAGGATCTGTTCCTTGCTGCATTGCTAAATAAATAAATACAGTCAATAAATAAACAAAGTTTCCTTCCAGAGCATCAACTTCCTGTCATTATTCTGTTGTACTTTCTTTTTATGTAACACAAAGAGAAGGAAACCCAGTTTGACGCTCTAATTGCAAAGCAAAACTTTTGATAAATTAGAAGGCAATTCTTGTTGACTGATGTTCTGTGTCAAAACATTCCTTGCTTCCTTACGTCATCTATCATTCTCACCCAGATTCACTCTTGCCATATCCCTAGATTCATGTTGAAAAGTCTCACTTAGGCATTAACACTACCCTGGACAAAGTAACTGTCTTTATGATGGGTGGGTCATAAGTTATCTTTCCTCCTTTTCTACCTACCTTCTGGTCTTTATATTTCTGGAAGCAATATGTTGATTTGAGGCTGACCTTTCCCAATCTACGCACAAAAGATAAAGTGGTAAAATTATCCCAGTTCCACTCAGTTGCACAGTCAATGTTCTTTCACAATGGGAGTCTTAAGCATAGAACACTACAGCACAGGAAGATGTCATTCAGCTTGTCTGGTCTATGCTGTACTATTATTCTGCCTTGTGCCATCAACCAACAACTATACTATAGCCTTCCATATTCCTCCCATCCATGTATAGAAACATAAAAAGCCTACAGCACAATATAGGCCCTTCAGCCCAAAAAGCTGTGCCAAACCTGTCCTTACTACAGAAATTACCTAGGGTTACCCATAGCCCTCTATTTTCTAAGCTCCATGTACCTATCCAGGAGTTACTTAAAAGACCCTATCGTATCTGCCTCCACCACTATTTCCGGCAGCCCATTCCAAACATTCACGACTCTCTGCATAAAAAAACTTACCCCTGACATCTCCTTTATACCTATTTCCAAGCACCTTAAAACTGTGCCCTCTTGTCTTAGCCATTTCAGCCCTGGGAAAAAAGCCTCTGACTATCCACACAATCAATGCCTCTCATTATCTTATACATTTCTATCAGGTCACCTCTCATAAGGCATGCTCCCCAATTCAGGCAACGTCCTTGTAGATCTCGTCTGCACCCTTTCTATGGTTTCCACATCCTTCCTGTAGTGAGGCGACCAGAGTTGAGCCCAGTACTCCAAGATGGGTCTGACCAGGGTCCTATATAGCTGCAACGTTACCACTCGGCTCCTAAACTCAATCCCATGACTGATGAAGGCCAATGTGTCGTATGCCTTCTTAACCACGGAGTCAATCTGCGCAGCTGCTTTAAGTGTCCTATGGACTTGGACCCCAAGATCCCTCTGATCCTCCACACTGACAAGAGTCTTACCATTAATACTATATTCTGCCATCGTATTTGACCTACCATAATGAACCATTTAGTACTTATCTGGGTTGAATGTATTTATCCAAACTTCTCTTAAATGTTGCAATTGAACCCAGCTCGACCACCTCCACAGGCAGCTCATTTCATACTCTCACCATCCTCTGAAAGAAGGAGTTTCCCCTCATGTTCCCCTGAATCTTTTCATCTTTTACCCTCAACACATGACCTCTAGCTGTAGTTTCACCTAAACTCAGTGGGCAAACCCTGCTTGTATTTAGCTTATCGATATCCCTCATAATTTTGCATACATCTGTCAAATCTCCCGTCATTCTGCTGTGCTCCAGGGGAATGAAGTTCTAACTTATTCAACCTTTCCATAAAACTCAAATCCCCAAGTCCCAGCAACATCCTTGTAAATTTTCCCTGCCTGCTTTCAATCTTATTAATATCTTTCCTGTAGGTAGAAGTCAGGGGACTGCAAACTATACTCCAAATTAGGCCCCAGCAACATCTTATTCACTTCCACATTTATGAGTTCCTCCCATGGATGTCACCTACATTCACGCGGCCAGGTTCCCTACTTTTCACAACAAATCCTTGGGACAGCTACATTGTCAAATCTGTCGCTCAATGCTACTCTAAGGTGAGTTATCAGTCTATCATGAACACCAATGTGAATTTTAAAATGGAAATGCAAATTGGCAAATTGATAGATTGGTTTGTTGTTGTCACAGATATCAAAGTATGGTGAAAAATCTTGTTTTGCCAACCATCCATACAGACAATTTCATCAAATCAATACAATGAGGTCGCACAAGGGAAAAGAAATAATAAAATACAGAATATAGTGTTAGTTACAGAGAAAGTGAAGTGCGTGTAGACAATAATGTGAAAGGCCATAACACAGTTGATTGTGAAGTCATGTGTACCTTTTATTGTACAAGAGGTCCTTTCACTTACTGTATATCAGTGGAACAGAAGTTGTCCTTGAGCCTGGAAGCATGTGTTTTCAGACTTTCATTTCTTCTGTCTGATTTGCAGTGGGCAGCGGGTTGCAGGAGAAAGAATATCCAGATTGAGAGGGGTATTTGGCTGATTTGCCAAAGCAGCAGAAGTGTGGACAGAGTTCAGAAGATTCAGAATCAGAATCAGGTTTAATATTGCCAGCGTATGTCATGAAATTTGTTAACTTTGTGACAGCAGCACATTGAAATATATAATAATAGAAACAAGTATGAATTACAGTAAATATGTAATGCTTGAATTAAATAAATAGTGCAAAAAATAGAAATAAAAAAGTAATGAGGTGGTGATCATGGGTTCAATATCCATTCAGAAATCGGATGGCAGATGGGAAGAAGCTGTCCCTGAATCATTGATTCAATGGAATATAAGTGGAATTGGAAATGGAATTGGTTTACTGTTGTCACATGTACCCTGGTACAATGAAAAGCTTGTCTTGAATACTGCTCATACAGATCAAATCATTACACAGGCTATGGAAGTAAAACAAGGTTAAACAATAACAGAATACAGTATAAAGTGTAACAGTGTAAAGTGTAGTGCAGGAAGACAATAAGGTGAGGGAATATAATAATCCCCATCCTCTCTTTTCCTGTTCCTTATTCTGGATCCCATTTCACCCTTCTCTTCTCCTCACCTGCCCATCACCTCCCTCTGGTGCCCTTTCTTCTTCCTTTCCTCCCATGGTTCTCTGTCTGGCCTATCAGATTCCTTCTTATTTAGCCCTTTACCTTTGCACTTTTCACCTCACAACTTCTTACTTCATCCTCCTTCCCCAACCCACCGATCTTCCTTCTCACCTGGACTCACCTATCACTTGTCAACTTGTATTTCTTCCCTTCCTCCCAACTTCTTATTCTGGTTTCTGCTCTCTTCCTTTCCAGTGCTGACAAAGGGTCTCTGCCTCAAATATCAATTGTTTACTTCCCAAGATAAATGCTGCCTGACTTGTGTATTTTGTGTGACTGTCTGTTCAAGATTTCCACCATCTGCAGGATATCTTATGTTTAAGATCATAACAAAGTTGACTGTGAGGACAAGAGTCCATCTTATTGTACTGGAAAACAAGTCTATAGGTTTCTCACAGCGGAGTAGAAG
This sequence comes from Hemitrygon akajei, assembly GCF_048418815.1. NCBI lineage: Eukaryota > Metazoa > Chordata > Chondrichthyes > Myliobatiformes > Dasyatidae > Hemitrygon > Hemitrygon akajei. Next base: position 32,751,147 of record NC_133138.1, on the reverse strand, counting down.
CTGTTCTTGAACCTTGATATGGTCATGGACAGAGGGAGTTGTAATGGGTGCAAGAAACAGCCTTCAGAATGATTTCAGGTTTAGAGAGGACCTGATCTGCACAGTCTGATGTGCAATGTTTCTGAATGTATCTCAAAATACCAGTGCACTTGACTGAGTGAAATGACCAATTCAAACTACGTATATATTGTCTCTGACAAAGTTCAAAGTAAATTTATTATCAAAGTGTATATATCACTATGTACAACCCTGAGATTCATTTTATTGCAGGCATTCACAGTACAACAGAAAATCCAATAAGATCAATGAAAATCTGCACACAAAGACTGACAATGTGCAAATGAAAAAAACTGCAAGTGCAAAAGAAAACAATTAATAATAATAAATATGTAAACAATAATACAGAGATCATGAGACTATGAACGTGGTTGTGGGATCAGTTCTATATTGGGTTGAGCGAAGTAATCAATGCCAGTTCAGGAGCCTGATGATTGAAGCATTTCTGAATCTGGTGGTATGGGACCTGATGCTGCTGTACCTCCTTCCTGATGGCAGCAGCAAGAAAAGAGCATGGGCTGGATACTGGTGTCCTTGATGATGGATGCTTCTTGTTTGTGGCAATGCTTCTTGTAGCACACTAAAGCAAAACAGAATTTCAAGGAAAGCACCCAAAATACTGAGGAGTCCTGCAATGGAAAGCAGCTGCTGCTCACATCATCTGCTGTCACTTGGTCAGGAAGAAGCACAAGTAACATTTGATACCCTTGAGCAGAGGCAGCAATAACTTCAGAGCTACAGATGCCTAGAGGGCCACCAGCTGAGCTCTGAAATATACCTTCGGCAAAGAGAACAAGTGCATCTGCCATTCAGCCTTGAGTCTGCCATAGCACGGCTTCATTAGCACTCCAAACTCATAATGAACTCCTCAGATTGCAGGGTCCATCTGTTTCTGAAATGCAAATGGCTGTGAACAGTGAGTGCTAGGGTAGAGGAAGCTGCACATGGACACGTTCTACATGCAGTACTGTGCAAACGTGAATAACAAGTGTGCCTAACACATTTACACAGTACGGTACTAACTTTATGTAAAGCTCTGTACTGCTGCTTTAAAAGATCATGATATATGTGAGTGATGATAAACCTGATTCTGATATAGGTCTCTGTTGTGGACTGAGAGTGGGAAGGGGGGCAGGGAGAAGGGAATAATGGTTGGGAAAAAGGGAAAAGAGAGGGAAGAAAGTGAGAAGCACTGAAGAGACATTCTATAATGATCAATAAATCAATTGTCTGGAATCAAATGACCTTCCAGGGTGTCTCAGGGCTGGGTGCATGTGCACCGGTACTAATCCCCACCCCTAGTATTCCTTCTCTGCCACCTGTTCCACACCTCTCCTGCTGCACTCCACCCTCACCATTCCCAACATCCTTTACTCCCACCAGATTTATAAAATTGCTCTTCACTCCATGTTGAAAAGTTAAGTACTGTGTAAAAATCTTATGTAACACCACTGTAGTGCTGGTTTTATCTCGTGTGTCTGGTTGCCACATTCTTTATGAGAAAATCAAATTACATAGTACTACACTAGCTGCTAGTAGGCCATCAGAAACTCTGGGTATCAAAAGAAGGCAGTGAGTAGAAAACACACACTTCTGGAGGTAAGTTTTGTTGATATAAAAATAATATATACAAAATATTCACATGAGTAAAAACAATTCAAAACCCAACATTCTGTTGCATTACAATTCTCAGGCATCATATGAAAACCAATTTCATTTTTAGTAAGAATCAGTGAGATTCATTAGAATAACTTTTATTACTCCAATTTCCCTAATTAGATCTAGTGTTATTACCTATTTAAAGGTTTACAGACAAACCTGTCCTTTTTATTTATTCCTTTTTAGTTAGAAAACAGATTGAATTTCTATTCGTAAGTAGTATGGTTAACTTCCGTTTCAGTTTCAGTCAGTGTGTATACATTTAAATTCAAAGTACAAGAAATATATAGATATATAGCTTAACTCCTTTCATGACAAATTCTCCAACATCACAACTTTTAAAGAAAGTAAATCTCGTTCAGTAACATATTAAAGTCTTTGCAAAAAAAATCAGTTCTTGCAGAGAATCAAATTCAGATCCTTGGAATGAAAATAAAATCGTACATCCAACTGTATTAAGTCCTCAATGTCATTAAACATTTCATTTCCGCGCTGATTCTTCAATCTTGGGTGGCTCGCCATCTTATTTCTTGGATTGTTGGATGAAATAGTGGATCATCCATGGAAAGTCAATCCACAAAACTTACACCAAAAAAACCTGACCAAATCCCTTGGTATGATTCAGCAGAGCTAATTCTCAGTTACACAGTAGAGATCTTGGACACTCATCTCTTGCCTCATTATTGCTGCTGCTTGTTATAGCCATAGCTTTAATAAATCTTTTATCAATATCGTCTTTCCTCCAACGGTTTCACGCCGAGATTTTCAAGTAGGGTAGAGGTACTCACTACTAATTCCACTTTTATCAGTTTATATCTTTAGTTTCTAATAGTTTGTTGTGTTTCTCTTGCTTGTCTGCATCTGCGTTAGCCTTGCCTTGCATTGCTATTTTTCCCCAAAATTCTCTTCTTTTAAAAAAAAAGAATTTGGTAAACTTCACCTTCATCCCGTCACAGGTGGAGCTTTCTAACATTATATCCTTGGGTTTAATAAACCTGGATAACACTTAGTTATATATATGTGCCATCAACTTTTGCACTAAAATTTTCTTCTTTTCCAGATTTGCATCAGCATGTGGACAGGTGTGCCACGGTAGGGTATCGATCGGTTGGTGTGATGCTATTACAGATAGGGTGTCATAATTCAGAGTTCAATCCTGCCATCCTCTGTAAGGAGTCTCTGCACTTGAAATATCTGAGTTTTCACCAGGTCCTCTAGTTTCCTCTCACAGTCCAAAAATGTATCAGCTAGATTAATTGGGCATTGTAAAAACTGTCCTGCAGTTAGGTCATGGCTAAATTGGGGTTGTCAGAGATTGCTGGGTGGGGTGCACGAAGGGTCAGAAGTACCTATTCTGTGCTATCTCTAAATAAAAATAACTCAATAAAGTCTATTTATTTTTCTGTTTGCTGTGTGTTTGTACTTGCATATTTTGCTGTCTTTGTTTGTGTGACATATATATCTGTATATATACTTTGATAATACATTTACTTTTGAGTTTTTCAGTGCCAAATCAGTACTGATGCAGCCTTGACCTGAAACATCAAGGCATTGAGAGTGGAGGATCAGAACCAGAATCAAGCTGATATTGATAATCTTACATGGTATGAAATTTGCTGTTTGGTAGCAGCAGTACAGTACAAAGACATAAAAATACCGTATATTACAAAATAAATAAAAATGAATAAAAATAAAGGGTACATAAGAGATTTACCAGGATGCTGTTTAGATTAGAGTGTGTGTTTATGAAGAGAGGTTGAGCAAACTGAAGTTCCTTCCTTTGGAGTGAGAGAGGATGAATGGTGAATTTACAGAGATGTATATATAAATAAGAGGCAATTATAAAGTGGCAATCAGTGACTAGTTCCTTGTGCAGAAGTGAGTTTGGAGGAAAGGTTTTTTTACAGAGAGTGGTGGGTGCATGGAACATGGTTCCAGAGTTGATGGTTGAGGCAGATGTAATACGTATCTTTAAGAGATGCTTAGATAGGCATGTGGATGAAAAAAAATGCAGGGCTTTTGTGGGTGAGACTGGCTAGATTGAAGTTAGCGTAGGTTGAAAAGTTAAAAGGCCGGTACTGTGCTCTACTGTTCTATGTTTATCAAATAAATTGTATTTACAAAAAAAAAGTAATGAGGGGTCTTGGACCTTTCACAAATATGATGATAGAAGGGAAGAAGCTGTTGCTGAATCATTGAGTGTGGATCTTCAGGCTCCTGTACCTCCTCACTGATAGCAGTAATGAGACAAAGACATGGTCTGGATAATGACTGTCCTTAGTGGTGAATTCTGCCTTCTTTTTTGTGTCCATGATAGAGTTATCTGTGTTCTCTAATCCTCTGCAAACTTTTGTGATGTTATACAACTAAGTAGTGATGCAGCCAGGCAGAATGCTGACCATCGTACGTTTGTAGAAGTCTGCATGAGTGTTTGGTGAGATACTGGACCAAATCTCCTCATACTCCTCATGGAATGTAATGCCTTTCTTCCCACAGCTGCTGCTCTACTCCAGTTCTTCCAATAGATTGTTGATGTGCCAGATTGCAGAGCTTTTGTCTGCATTAAACTCAGATCCTGACTTAAGTTCAGGAGAACCTCCTGGTAATTTTATGTTACCACCATTCTCAAACACAGATGAACAATTTGGTCAATGTAAGTGTTTTATTATATTTGAATGTAAAAAATGTTATATCATCAGTCACAATATGTCAAAGTAATTCTTTACACAATCTGAGATATTGCCATGAGAATTCTTAAAGTTCTATATAAATTCCAGTCACTTTTTACAAAATGCCTCTATTATGGTATGCCACTATTATGGAACAGGGTGAAACAGAAAATATAAAGTCATTTTTTCTGTCCTCCAGTGCAGCCAATAGTCTAAGGGAAGTTGCACTATGAAGCCATGTGTTACCTAACTCTCAACTTTTTTTGTATTTGGCCTATCTGAAGCTTGCTTACTGAAGCCTGAAGTATATTAATGAGTTAATGCCCCCACAAGTAAAGAAGTCAATTATATCAGTCTTCTGGTTTTCATGGTAGCAGCTGATCTATGCGGTCATCAGGTAAAATGTCTTTCAGATTGCTAGAATACAGAAACTCTCACCAAAAGAGTTTATTCATTTGCAAGTTTTCGATCACTTTTGTCTTTCCTTCTCGTGAAGAAATTTCAGTGGACTTTCAGAAATATTAAGTGAAATCATGCACCCACTACTCAAAATGTAGTATTCATCTGTTCATTTCAAACAGCTTTGTCGAAATTCTATTACAAATTCACGCCGACACTAATTTAGACACATTCATTTCCTTATTGTCACACATTGATCTTTATAATTGGCACCTGCTTTCTCAAATCACTTTCTGTTCTACCCCATTACAATTACTCTAACCCTCTAGGGCATATGTACTTCATTATGTAGGGATTCTTGCTCATTATTGATCCATCTGGGATTTGCCCTCTTCTTGTTACTATCATCAGGGAGAAAGTACAGCGGCTTGAAGATCTGTAATCAATGTTTTAGGAGCAGCTTTGTTAGAAATAATAATTCTATATCTTTACATTGTATTGCAGACACAATGAAAAATAGTCAAATGTCACATCATATAAGTCGGTGATAATAGGTTTGATTTTGAATCTGATTCTGGAACATTGAATTTCTAATTACCTTTGTCAGTTGTGATTTAAGACACCGATATTGTAATCTATAGAGTTAGATCCCTAAGTTTGGAATTAGAAGAGGTTTATTGTTGTCACATGTAAAAGACTTGTCTTGCACACTATACAGATAAAATCATTACAAAATGCATTGAGATAGAACAAGGTAAAACAATAACAATGCAGAATGAAGTTTAACAGCTTCCAAGAAAGAGTAGTGCAGGCACATAGTAAGATGCAGGATCCTAATGAGGTGGATTGTGAGGTTGACAATCCATTTAATCATACCGGGGAACTATTTAATGGTCTTTGATAGCAGGGCAGAATCTGTCCTTGAACCTGGTGGTACATGCTTTCAGATATTTGCATCTGTTGCCCAGTGGAAGAGGTGAGAAGGAAGGATGTCTGGGGTGGATGGGATCTTTGATTATACTGATTGCTTTACTGAGGCAGTGAGAAGTATAAAGAGGGTATGTGGATGGAAAGCTGGATTCTACGTTCATAATTCCCTGCAATTTCTTGTGGTTATGTGCAAACCAATTACTTTACCAAGCAGATGTATACACAGACAGAATGCTTTGCATAGAGTGTCAATAAAGATGGCAAGGATCAACAGGGGCATGACAAATAGAGGCATTGGTGATTTTTCTTGACAGTGGCATCTATGTGCTTGGACCACAGAACTCATCGGACATGGAAAAAGTGCAGTGCAGGGGTGACTTCAACTTCCCTAATATTAATTGGCACCTCCTTAGTGCAAAAGTGCAGATGGGGCAGAATTTGTTTGGTGTGTCTAGGATGGATTCCTGACACAATATGCAAACAAGTCGACTATAGGAGAGGCCATACTGGACTGGTTCTAGACAATGAACCAGGTCAGTTAACGGATGAGCATTTCGGAAACAGAGACCACATCTACTTTACCTTTATCATAGCCTTAGACAGGAATAGGAGCAGATGGTATGGGAAAATATTTAACTGTGGGAGGGCAAATTATGATGCTACTCAGCAGGAACTTGGGAGCATAAATCGTGAACAGATGATGCAGGGAAATACACAACAGAAATGTGAAGGTTATTTACTTCTGTGGGGTTTTGTTCGAAGTTTGAAATAAAAGTTATTATCCAAGTACATACATGTCACCACATACATCCCTGAGGTCCTTTCTGAGCAGGCATACTTAGCCAATCTATAGAACGGTAACCGTAAACAGGATCAACGGACATCAAACTGTGCAAATGCAAATATAAATAAAGAGCAATAAATAACAAGGTAAAGAGTCCTTAAAGTGAAACCATTGATTGTGGGAACACCAGAAGTAGAATGAGTGTAGTTTTCCTCTTTCGTTCACAAGAACCTGATTATTGTGGGTAGTAACTGTTCTTGAAGCTAGTGGTGCACGTTCTGAGGCATTCTACCGTCTATCCGATGGCAGCAGCGAGAAAAGAGCATGGCCTGGGTGGTGAGGATCTCTGATGGATGATGGATGCTGCTGCTGTCCCAATGAAATGATGGGAAACGATGGTAGGCTGAAGGAACCACAGGAGATGTGATACATCTAGTCAAGGGGAAGAAAGAAGCATACTTAAGCTTTAGGAAGTAAGGATCAGGCTAAAGGTAGCCAGGAAAGAGATTAAGAATGAACTTGGTAGAGCTAGAAGGGAACATCAGAAATGCCTGGCAAATAGAATTAAGGAATATTCCAAGGTATTCTACATGTACACAAAGAATAAAAGGATGACTAAAGTAAGAGTAGAACTGAACAAGGATAAAAGTCAAAACATGTGACCAGTGTTGGAAGAGTTATGGGAGGTCTTTAGTGAATTATTTTCCTCCTATACACTATGGTGAAAAAGTCTTAGCCACATATAAATAGCTAGGGTACCTAAACTTTGGCACAGTTCTATATTTGTCAACATGAAGCAGAGAGCAAGTTTGTGAATCTGGCGAGAGCAAAGGATGGGATTAGTGAGGGTGGAGCACTGTGGGAAAGGTGTGTGGAAAGTGGCAGAGAAGGAGTGCCAGTGGCGGATGAGGAGGGGCATGGTGGTGGCATGGGTACAGACACATTCAGCCCCAAGACCCCAGGCAAGGTCATTTTATTACAAGCAATTAGTGTACTGATCATTACAGAATGTTTCTGGGGCTTTCCACTCCCTCCTCTCTCTCTTCCCCTTTTCGCAGCCATGATTAACCCTTCCCCTGTCCCCTTTCCCACTCTCAGTCCACATAGAGACCCATATCAGAATCAGGTTTATCATTATTCACATATGTCATGATGTTTTTTTTGAACAGCAGTATAGTGCAATACACAAAATTACTAAGATACTGTGGGAAAGTCTCATGCAACTTAGATATATATATATACTACGACTTTCGCACAGTACTGACGAGTTCCTCCAGCAGATTATTTGCTGCTAATTAGTGAGGGTTCTGCAAAGAGCATTGTTACCCCAGATGTGCTCTTCCTTTTGGCCGAGTAGAATGATGGCCATTCTGATCTCTGCTTTTCTGACATTTCCTGGTGGTGTACATTAAGCAAGATGAACTCCTAGCTAGATCAAACTGCTTAGAATGTATCTCCACCTCACATTGTGCAGCTGAAGACATCTCTATGTGCGCAACCAGGGTAGAAGGGACATGAAAGGAAGATCAGTGCTTATATTTGCACTGAAAAATGTCAGTGTTTCGTGTCATTACTCAGTGAGAGGTCAGACATCAAGTTTTTACTCGTGGATGGTCACTTTGAATGTGAACTTCTAAAGTCCCACTGTGAGGAAAATCTCTGAAGAATAGATGTTTCCTTCCTCTATAGCAGTGCCTTGGGCTATTTCCAGTCACTCCTTCATCTTTATGCTCCCCACTTGCACAATGCGACAGGACATGTTACCATACAAAAGGTAGTGAGCAAATGCCAGGTGAATATAGAACACAATGTTCTTAAGGCTATCTACTGATGATAATATTCCCTGTTCCCAGGTGATTATCAGCCTTGCGATCCTCCAAGCTTCCAACAATTGATCTAGATGATAATAGTGGAAGACATATTTCTCAATAGAAGTTATAGCCTCTAAATATTAAACATTATTCCCTTTAGCTTCTATCAACCAACTGATGTCGATGACATTTGCATTTGTTCAAACAGATGGTACTTCTTGCACATTGATTGTTTGTCAGTCTCTGCTTGTGTGTTGTTTTTCATTGATTCTGTTGTATTTCTTTGTTCTACTGCAAATGTCTGCAAGAAAATTAACCTGAGGATGGTATATGGTGACATAAATGTACATTTTTAATAAATTTACTTTGAACTTTGAATTCTGAGCTTCATTCAGACTAATTTCAAACCGATGACTTGTGTCAAGTCAAGTCAAATCACTTTTATTGTCATTTCAACCATAACTGCTGGTACAGTACACAGTAAAAATGAAACAACGTTCCTCCAGGACCATGGTGTATAAAGCACTATCTTTAAATAGGTATTCAAACCATCATAATTCCTCAAATAGGTCTTTAAACTGTTCAAATAGGTTAAATCATTTATTTTTTTAAAACTGTTCAATTTCAATGACAGCATCATTGTGAAATTATACCCAGTTTGCCCATGCTATGTATATTTTGGGATGTGGAGAACACCATGATAGGTTATGTATTATATTCTGTTATAAAGTGTAAAGATAGCTCCCTTCAATATAAGTAAATGATTCACATTCTACTTGCGTTGAAAGACCTATATAGAATGGATGCTTCTTCCAGTGGGGTAGGTTAGAACCAAAGGGCACAACCTCAGAATTGAAGGACATCCCTTTAGAAACGAGATGAGGAGAAATTTCTTTAGCCAGAGGGTGTTGAATCTATGGAATTCATTACCACAGATGGCTGTGGAGATCAAATTATTGGAGATATTTAAAGCAGAGGTTGATAGATTCTTTATTAGGGCATCAAAGGTTAAGGGGAGAAGGCAGGTGTGTGGGTTTGAGAGGGATAATTTATCAACCATCAAGGAATGGTGCAGCAGAATGATCTAATTCTATTCCTATGCATGTCTTATGGTCTTACATTCATAATTAACACTTGCACCAACCTTTTCAATTGGATGTGTCTTGTAATGGGCTGTAAATATAGGAAAACTCTAACCACAATAATTCAATAGAACATCAGGAGCTTCAAAACAAAGGTGCAAGTGTGTGTGTTTTATTCTACTCTAACAACCAGGCACACAAATGCATTGCACTTATGTCACATATGTACATGAGCAAGATATACCAGCTGGTTGAGTGGTGTCATAGCAACAACCTTGCACTCAACATTAATAAGACTAAGGAGCTAATTGTGGACTTCAGAAAAGGTAGAATGAGAGAACATAAAAACAATCCTCATAGAGGGTTCAGAAGTGGGGAGAGTGAACAATTTCAAGTTCCTGAACGTCAATATCTCTGAGGATCTAACCTGTTCGCAATACATCAATGTAGTTATAAGGAAGGCAAAACAGGGCTATGTTTCATTAGGAGTTTGAGGAGGCTTGGTTTATCAGCTCGAACAATCAAAACTTCGACAGATGTACCAGGAGGAGCTTTTTGACAGGCTGCATCACTGGGGGTTTACTGCACAAGAACAAAAGAAGTTACAGAAAGTTGTAAAATTAGTCAGCTCCATCATGGATACCAGCTAAGACATCTTCAAGGAGCAGAACTTCAGGAATGTGGCATCCATCATTAAGGACCTCCACCAAATGTCCTCTTCTCATTGTTACCATGAGGAAGGAGGTACAGGAGCTTGAAGGCACACACTCTGTGATTCAAGAACAACTTCTTCCCCTCTGCTGATTTCTAAATGGACATAGAACACATGAACACCACTTTGCTACCTTTTTAAAATTTATTTCTCTTTCCCACTACTTATTTTACCTTAACTATTTAATATATCACCTCTGTATATACTGTATATATGTACTGTAATTCAGTTTTTTTCTTTATTTATCATATATTTCATTGTACTGCAGCTACAAAGTTAACAAATTTCACAACATAATCAATTAAACCTGATTCTGCTTCTTGCATTATATTCTATGCCCAGTTAATTTCTTTATAAATATTGATAATGGCATCCGTGATCCAAAGGAACAAAATCATGTTAAACTATGCTCTCAAACTAGATAAGGAAACATGGACAATTGTATGGATTAAGACAACAAAATACCAGAAAACAACACCAGGTCAATGGAGAACAGAGTAAAGTTAGCATTTCAAGTTAATGACCTCTCATCTTTGATTAATGCTGCTCTAAATTGAACATTTCAATTGTTGTGTATGTTTTGCAAAAAAAAAATGCCCAAAAAAATCCAGCAGATCTGTGGAGATCAGATTGGAGGGAAGATATCAGGCTGATCTTTTATTTATATTGGAAAATTTTGAGGCGGAACAAGTTTTCAGAAATGGAGAAAATGAGAGGAAGGAACTGATCTGTAACTGGGCAGAATTCAGGACAAATGAGAAAAAGGATTATGGTACTTGGTGTGAAAAGATTGTAGGGATCCAACATATAATAAATGTACACTGAATCTTTGAGTTAGCTGTCACTCTGACAAGAGCAAATTGATCAGCATAAAATCAAACTGTGTTAAACTAACAATAGATTGATAAAGTAACTCAGAGAGTTAATGCGTAAGACCATTAGACTGTTGCTGTCTGTAAGGAGTTTGTATGTTCTCCAAGTGCTCAGTTTCCTCCTACAGTCCAAAGATGTTCATTGGTCATTGTAAATTGTCCTCTGATTAGGCTAGAATTAAACTGGAGATTGCTGTGCAGCACAGTTTGAACAGCCAGATAGGCCTATTCTGCACTGTATCTCAATCGATCAATCGATAAATAGATAATAAGACCAGAAGACATAGGAAGAGAATTAGGACATTCAGCCCATTGAGTCTGCTTTGCCATCCTATTATGGCTGCTTTATTATCCTCTCAACCCTATTCACCTGCCTTCCCCCATAACATTTGACGCTCTTACTAATCAAGAACCTATCAACCTCTGCTTTAAATATACTCAATAGCTCGTCCTCAACAGCCATCAGTTGCAATGAACTCCACAGTTTCACCACCCTCTGGCTAAAGAATAAAATGTGGTCGATGAGTGAAATGTGGTTGTTGTGTTATAAATAGATGGCCAAAAGGACTGTACTAATCAGTCACATAACACGCCTATCATTGAGACTGAGGCCCACGGCAATATAAGAATTATTGAACTGGAAGAAGTTATAAAGGGGGAAAACCATGGAGATATTTGGGAGTTTTAGAGCTAGTGAGTAGGTCGCCAAACACAACTCAGTGACAGGAAGCAGGGAGCAGCTCTATTTTACCAAGGGCGAAAAATGGCAGGCATTGGCAAGGTTTTCTGCAGCAGGTGAGATGAAGTGGTGAAGACATAGATAATGTAACGAACATGGAAGCAAGTAGTTTTGATACTCGATAAGGTTATTGACAACCTCCTGGGTTTGCGAATTGGTGAGACCGGAGTTCAAGGCCTCTTTGTGTTTCTGTCATCAGCGAGTCTGGAATTCGAGAACTGGTGTTCGGTGATCAGCAGGTAATGTTCCAGTTTACTAAAAGTGGAGAATAGCAGGCATTAGCAATGTTTTCCACAGCAGGTAAGATGAACTGGTGAAGAGATGGAGAACATAATGAACATAGCAACAGTTTTGTTACTTGACTGGGTTATTGAATCAATAAACAAGAGGAAAATTGTTTTCAAAGACTTAGATATAACGATATTTTTCCAGTGTGCTGCTTTGTTTCTTCATAGGTGCCTTCTGATTTCAATTATACATGGAGGCCAAGTACTGGGTTTTCAGTACTTATTCTGCACTGGCAAGACTATTTTTTTCTCTCTCTAGTGTGTCAGTACATCAACATGAAGCCACATTGGAAAAGCCATCAGGATTACTTAATTTATATATTATTCAACAACATACCCCTAACTAAATGAATGCCTCTAGGCATTCTGAGGCATGCACTTCAGTGCCCACATTTGGGGAGATAGAATTTGTCCTGAGACAATAAAAGCATTGGACTATGGCAATGTACCAGAGGCATTTAAAAAATAAAAATAATAATTGTTAGTCTGAATATTTGACCAAAGTGCTCACTTATCTGACATTCATTTAGGGAGTATAAATTATATAAGATGTGAAGATGTGCTTGAAAGTGTAAATGTTGTATGACTGATGGAGCAGATACAAATTAAAACTGAAGAGTATAGCAAGGAGTTCTCAAAATAAATAGTGCATACATATAGTGGAAACAAGAAGTAGAAACAAAACTTCTAGAAATGATTCTAGCAGGGGTCCCCAATCTTTTTTTTATGCCACAGAGCCTTACTATTAACTAAGAGGCTCACGGAGCCCAGGATGGGAATCTTTGATTTAAAGCATGCAATACTCTAGTTGTTCACTGGGAGAACATGACATTCAAAACATTTTTCTTCTGTATTTCTGGCTTTAAAATTCATTAGCCGTTGGATGGTTAAGAAGAAAATAGTTTGAGGGTTACAAGTGAACAGTGAAACAATTTCAACTTACAATCAGAATCCCTAACATCATTTGTATGTGTCAATAGTAATAGTGCGATCACTCAAGTTGAGTATGATGTTTCCTTAAGGGGTTGTCTGGGGTGGAGTCCTTTAGTAGGAAATGCCCGTGTGTGACTTTGTTTAACATGGGGAGGCTGATGCACAGGGTTAGGGTCCAGTGGCACGGAATGCAAGATGACTGCCAACCCTTCACTGCTGCAGCCTTCCTCCATCTTCACTGCCATTGCGATGTGTCATAATTTTCTGCTACTTCGACCATTGAGATCTTAGTTAGATTGCTGTTTGGTCGGAGCCTCTTCATTGACCTTATGACCACAGATGATCCTACCAGGAGCTAGGTACCATATGGCTAAACTCCAGACAGCATTGCTCTCAGGATCTCAGGAGCTAGCAAGCTTCAGCTTTTACCTGGCAAAATCACCAGTAGTAGAACATTAAAATTGCAATGACCATAGGATTCACTTTAACGACACAAAACTACTGTACTGCACCAGTGGCTTTGCGACCACCTGGTAAAGGAAGCTATTGAAATAAAACCAGAGGAAAAGGATTTTAACAAAGTTGAAGGTCTCACTCTAAGTAAGAACTGGAATTCGACTATAAACAAGGTGGGAGAGCAGAAAACTGATTGGATGATTTCTAATCAATCAGGAGAGATGGATTACAGGGGTATAAATTCCAGTGGATGAGACATGGCCAGGCAATATTCCTAATGAAGATGACAGAGCTTGTTAATAAAACGTCTGTTATAAATGATACTTGTACCCAGCTGGAAACCTAAGAAGAGTTTATTCCCAACAGATTTTGTTTCCTATTTTCTAATAATGATTATGTAGAACATAGAACTATACAACACAGTATAGGCTTTTCAGCCCATGATGCTGTGCTGACCTAATAACCTACTCTCAGATCAATCTAACCTTCTCCCTTACATAGCCCCCCACTTTTATATCAAGGTGTGCCTATCTAATATTTCCTAAATATGCCTAATGTATCTATCTCTACCACCACCTATTGCAGGGCATTCCACGCTCTCAACACTGTGAAAAAACTTACCTCTGACATGCAACAAATCATCTTAAATTGCTTCCCTCAAACCATCTTAACATTTTGCCCCCCCCCCTTTATATTAGACATTTCCTCCATGGGGAAAAGTCTCTAGTTATCCACCTGATCTATGCCTCTCATTCACTTGTACTGGAAGCGGTTCAGAGATGGTCCACAATAAACTCATTGCCTTATGAGGGAAACTGTACCTTGGTTCTGCACTTACTGGAGTTTAATATTCAACATGAACTTCCATATTCATTGGACCTATTGAATATTGAAAGGCATAGGCGGAGTGGATGTAGAGATGATGTATTTTATAGAGAGGGAGTCTAGGACCAGAGGGCACTGTCTCAGAACACAAGGTTGTCTCTTTAGAAGAGAGGTGAGGAGGAATTTCTTTAGCCATAGGATATCAAATCTGTGGAATTAACTGCCACTGACAACTGTGGAGGCCATTTCATTTGGGTATACTTAAAACAGCGGTTGATAGGTTCTTAGTTAGTAAGTGTATCAAAGGTTATGGGGAGAAGGCAGGTGAGTGGGGGATGAAAGGGATAATAAACCAGCCATGATGAAATTGCAGAGCAGACTTGATGGACCGAATTCTGCTCCTATATCTCATGGTCTCATGGTCTTATAGAAGAATACGAGGTGAGATTCTGAAGGAGCTTGATTAAGTAGATGCTGAGAAGATGCTTTCCCTACTGAGGAAACATAAAATGTAGGGATATATTTTCAATGTTCAAAATAAATTTATTATCAAAGTACATATCACCATATACAACCCTGAATTTCATTTTTTTCTGGGCATTCTCAATAAATCCCTAATAGAACAATAATCATAGTAGAATCAATGAAAGACCACAAAAACTAAGTGTTCAACCAGACAGCAAAATAAAACAAACTATGCAAATGCAAAAAGAAAGAAATGACAATAATGAATAAATAAGCAATAAATATCCAGAACATGAGATGAAGAGTTCTTGAAAATGAGTCAATAGGTTGTGGGAACATTTCAGTGATGGGGCAGAGAGAAGCTGAGTGAAGTTATCAGCTTTGGCTCAAGAGCCTGATGGTTGGGAGATAATAACTATTCCTGAACTTACTGGTGTGGGTCCTGAAGCTCCTGTACCATCTTCCTGATGGCAGCAGTGAGAAGAGAGTGTGACCTGGATGGTGGAGATCCCTAAAGATGGATACTGCTTTCCTGTAGCAATGCTCCATGCAGGTGTGCTCACTGGTGGGGAAGGATTTACCCCTGATGGACTGGCTCACATGCACTACTCTTAAGTTTTCTATTCAAGGGCATGGGTGTTTCCATACTAGGCTGTGCTGCAGTCAGTCAATATACTGTGCACCACAGATCTACAGAAGTTTGGCGAAGTTTTAGATGTCATGCTGAATCTTCACATATTTGTAAGGAAGTAGAGGCACTTACATGCTTTCTTCGTAATTGCACTTACATGGTGGGCCCAAAACAGGACCCCTGAAATGATAACACAAAATAATTTAAAGTTGCTGAACCTCTCCACCTCTGATCCTCCAGTGACGTTACCAGCTCATGGACCTTTGACTTCCTCTACCTGAAGTCAATGATCAGCTTCTTGGTCTTGCTGACATACTTAAAGCATAGTCATTGATTTAAGATAGAGATGAGAAGTAAACTCTTGAATTGTTATAACCCTTTCTCTAGTCCAAAATACTGTGATGACTAAGTAACTGATTAAATTCAAAGCTGAAATTGACAAAATTCTCTCCTCTAAGATATTTAAGGGCTAAAGGAAAGAGAAAGTGTGAGAGAGAATCATCTATTATGTAAATTCAATAACAGAGAAAGGTTAAATATTGTTTGACCTGCTGCTGATTCTAGTTCTTATTTCCTCATAAAGAAAAAGTGATTATTTATTTATTTATATACAGTCCTTCCAGCTGGACGAGCCTGCAATGACCAATTACAACCATGTTTCTAATTAACTTACTAACCCTCATCTCTTTGGAATGTGGTAGGAATCTGGAGCACCTGGAGGAAACCCATGTTGTCACTGAGAGAATGGTCAAACTCTTTGTAGACAGGAATGGGAAACAAAACACAGTGAATCTTGATTATCGGGCAACTGCTGAACTGCTTTTTAACGAACAAAAAACTAATCGAGAAAATAGCTGGGATTCCCTTAGTTTATTTGGGACACTATGCTGCTTAGTTGGGGCATGAGACTGTTGTCAAACAGTTTCTAGCTAGCATCAGATGTGTGCACTTGTGTGACCGATAGACACTACACCATGCTTAGAATGAATAGTTTTTAAATACCATCAGTTGCGAGTTCTGTGTTCAAAATCAGTAATTTTTGTCACTGCTACTTGGCAAGAAATAAGCAGAAAGACAATTCAGAACTGTTGTGCTCACTGCAGCAAGAATGGAAATGAAATAGATTCACTACTTTAACAAGCTAGGAACTACAAAAAATCTGAAGGTATCAACATTCATCCTGAAGTTACAGTGAAAATGAGGATTTCGAGAATGCAATAATCGAAAGTATTGTATGAAGGCAGTCCACTACTTACATGATTTTGTTCATTTACAGTCTATCAAAAGAACTTGACAGTGTACACTGAAGTGATAATTATTAGGAACTAATACAGATTTTTAAAGTACTGTGGTAGCATTGATAGTGTTCTAATTTGTTCTGTATTTTATTTAAATACATATTTTGCTACACAGTTCAATGGTAGTTTGTCTTTTTAATACCTTTTTAACTACTTATATGAAACTTTGGCCAATTTGGGAAGCCACTTAATTGGGCCAAAATGTATTGGTCATGATGTATCCCAGTTAAACAGAATCCATTGCGTATGTTCTGGGTAAATGGAAAACTGGGGAGTGGTTGATCGGGTTGATAAGGAAAGAAGGCCTGTTTTATCTTTCTCTCTTATATTGTCAACAAGAAAAAGAACAAGTTGACAAGGAAAATATAACAAAATATCTTTTTATAATCTGACACAATTTTAATAGATTGTGATTTAAGGTGATTGAGCTACAAATAACTTAGTTTATCTTTTGTATTTAATGTATACAAAATATGAGTTCTTGCATATCTGAAGGACGACAGTAAAAGTCAAACACACGAATGAACTTGAGATCCCTTTGTTTAAATTTTGCCATACTCCAGCGTTTTTTTAATTTGCAAAACCAGGTTTTGCCTTTTGCTTACTCAGTGCTGAGTTGGTTCTGGAGATGCAGGTGGTTTTCTGGTCAAATACAAGGCAACATTCTGTTAAGGTGTGCTTGCAATGTCTGTCAGTTGCCACTTTGCAATATATTGCACACGTGGCTTAAATCAATTAGCTTGTAACCATTCTGAAATTAGTCAGCACTTTCCTATCACAAACTAATAAGTGGGCTGCTTTTCTTTTCATTACATGATAACACCTGGATGAAGGTTTGACCAGTAGACATCAGCCATATACGGATTATTCATACTCAGAGAAATTCCTTCTGAAAATTCATCACAAATACACCATTTATTTTAAAATACTGCTTCCTTTCAACAATTTGAGGTAAAGAAGGATGTGCTCACATTCCATTCCAGATAACTGAGCATCAAAGTATCACTTGATCTCTAGGTACAGACTGAGAGTAAGCCACATTATTGGATGAACTAATAGAGTCATAAAATCATAGAACTCTATAGCACAAAAACAGGACATTTGGCCAATCTGCCTCGTCCAATCAACTTACAACCAGACTATAACTATCCATACCCCTTCCATCCATATACCAGCTTAAATTTCTATAAATTATTGAAATTGAATCCACGTCCACCACTTCCACTGGCAGCTCATTCCACCTTCGGAGGGAAGAAGTTCCCTTTCATGTTCCTCTTTAATAATGCACCTTTCACCCTTAACCCATGAACTCTCGTTTGAGTCTCACCTAACCTCAGTGAAAAAGCCTGCTTGTATTTACTCTGTCTATACTCCTCATAATTTTGTATACATGTATCATTCTCCTAAACTCTGGGGAATAAAGTCCTAACTTATTCATTCTTTCCCTTTCACTCAGGTCCTCAACATAAATTCACTCTGTATTCGTTCAAACTTATTGATATTGTATCATTCTGATTAAACATTGAACTGGTTTCTCAGGTAGAAGTCAAAGTTAGAGGCTAAATTATTTTAAACTGTAGCATTGTACCTGATCACTATTTATTCCTAGACTTGTACTTCAAACCGATTAACTGTGCACTATCTCAATACTCAGGTCATGCTCTCTTCTCACTGTTGCCATCAGGAAGAAGGTACAGGAGCCTCAGCACTCACACCACCAGGTTCAGGGACAGTTGCTACTGTAACAACCATCAGGCTGTTGATCCAAAGGGGAAAACTTCACTCAACTTCATTTGCCATATCATTAAAATATTCCCACAACCTATGGACTCACTTTCAAGGAATTTTCATCCCATGCTCTGGATATTTATTGCTTGCTTGTTTATTTATTTATTTGTTTGCTTGTTTATATATTTAATTTCCTTCTTTCTGTACTTGCACTGCTTGTTGTCTTGTATACACTGGATGAATGCCAAAGCTGATGCGCTCTTTGATTGATTCTGTTATGATTATTATTCTATTATGGATTTACTGAGTACTCCAGAAAGAAAATGAATCTCAGGGTTGTATAGGTGATTTGTATGTACTTTGACAATAAATTTACTTTGAACTTCAAACTGTTCACTATTATGTTAAGTCTGGTCATTCCAGACCCAGTACACTCTCCAAACATAACTTCAGTGGTGTCTGACATCAGCATCGCCATCATCCTTATGTGCCATGTTGTATGATGTGGGTGATCATGGTCTCATGACCATGACTGTTCTTGGCAATTTTTTCTACAGAAGTAGTTTTACATTGCTTTCTACTGTGCAGTGTCTTTACAAGACAGGTGAACCCAGCCATTATCAATACTCCTTAGAGATTCTCTGCATGGTGTCAGTGGTAGCATAACCAGAATTTGCGATATGCACCAGCTGCTCATATGACCATCCATCATCTACTCCAATGGCTTTATGTGACCCTGACTGGGGGGCTAAACAGGTGCTAAGGGGGTCCTGCCAGCTAGCGAAGGGAAGGAGCACCTCACATTTCATTTGCTAGAGACATATCTCCATCCAAGCTCTTCACCCTCTGCATCACTTTTCCAAATGCTGAGTTAGTCACTGACATCTGATGAAGAGTATTAATCTCCAGGTAATGACCTGTCCTCATGTTTTCCAGGATACTACCTGCATTATGAAGTCATTGTCAGAGTATGAGGTATAATGAGAAGTGAAGCAAACTTGGTTCATTTTCTTTAGAGCATTGGAAGCTGAGAAGAGACCAGATAGAAGTTTATAAGATTATGAGAGACTCAGTTTGAGTTGACAGTCAGAATCTTTTTCCCAGTGTTGAAATATCACTTACTAGAGGACATGCATTTAAGGTGAAGGGGAGGAAGTTTAAAGGAGATATGTTCTCTCTTTGTGGGTTTCAGTTCAGAATGCTGTTTGTTTATATTTACTGTCTACCTGATTTCCTTTTCTCTCTCTTTCTCTCTGCACATTGCGTGTTTAATGTTTTTTATGATGGCTTCTTTTGGAGTTTTTTTTTAATTTGTGGTAACCTGTTAGGAACAAATCTCAAGTTTTATAATGTACTTTTGATAATAAATGTACTTTGAACTTGAAACTTTTTTAACGCGGGCTGGTAGGTGACTTGAATGTCCTTTATGGGGTAGTGATAGAAGCAGTGGCATTCGAGAGGTTATTGGACATGTGAATATATAGGGAATGGAGGGGTGTACAGGTAGCAGAAATTTGGGTTAATTGGTATCTCTTTCAATGGAGCAAAGGGCCTGTTCCTGTCCTGTAATGTTCCATGTGGCTTTACTTTCTATCACATCCTAAGCTCCTCTTTCGACCACTCTAACAAACTCAACACATTACCGCCCCAACAGACTTATGAATTGCTTTTAAATCTTTTTGATGTATTTCATGAGAATTCAATAGTCTCTGTAAAGCTTTTAGAGCCGTAGAATAATAATGTATGGAGATAACCCCTTCAGCCCAAAATGCCCAACACAGCCCTTTAACCTACCTGATCTATTCCTGTTTGCCCACATTTGACCCATATCCATCTAAACCACGGGTTCACAACCTGGGGTCCAAGTACCCCTCCGTTAATGGTATTGGTCCATGGCATAAAAAAGTTTGCGAACACTTGCTCTACAGATTTTTGAAGGATCGACAATAAATGTTGGTATAAAAACATGAGAAAATTCACTCTTCTCTTTACCTGACTCTGATCTAAAGCATCCTTTAACAATTCCCACAGTAAAAGCTGGGCTGTGGCCTCAACGTAAGAGACTTGACAACCTCTCCGAACAGAACCTGACAGAAGGGGTGTGCCTCATTGTTCTTGCCTTCTTGCACATCCGGGCAGATGATGGACATACTGCAAATATTAATAGCGAAGAAAATAATGTAAAATATCAACAAATGAAATAGTGTGCCCCCACATTCTCACATCCTCAAGCTAACACCCTCTCCCACCAACACTGTCAGTCAAGTTGCAATCTGAACCAGGCACCCATTCAGTCCGAGAATATCATAACACCATAAGATATACGAGTAGAAGTTGGTCTCTCAGCCCATCAAGTCTGCTCTGCCATTCGTTTATGTCTGATTTATTATCCCTCTCAACCCCATTCTCCTGCCTTCTCCTTGTAACCTTTGATGCCTTTACTAATCAAGAACCTGTCAAACTCCGCCTTAAGTATATCCAATGACTTGGTCTCTATGATGTCTGTGGCAATGAGTTTCACAGATTCACCACCATCTAGCAAACATTTCCTCCTCATCTCTGTTCTCAAGGGACATCCCTCTAGTTTGAGCCTCCTGGTCCCAAACTCCCCCACTATAGGAAAAGTCCTCTTCATACCCACAGATTTCACTGACAGTTTGTTCCACATATCCACCACCTTCTAGCTCAAGGATTTGCCCCTCAGGTCTCCTTTAAAACTTTCCCCTCACCATGAAGTGTTAGTTGTAGACTTCCTTATCCTGGGGAAGAAACAATAGCCTTTCACCCTCTCTGTGCCCTTTGTGATTTTATCTATTTCTTTATGGTCACCCCACATTCTCCATTTCTTCTGGGGAGAAAAGAAAGCAGCCTATCCAGTGTCTCCTTATTATTCATTCCATCTTGCATATTTGTGAATCCACTTCTTCCAGCTTAATGACATCATTCCTATAGCTAGGCAACCAGAACTGTGTTTATGATTTACTTTAAATATAAATTAAAAAAAGATAAATGTATCAATTGAAAACACCCTTAGGTTCAAAGAAGTATTACATGAAAAACATTGAAACAAAGTAAAAATAAATCACTCAAACACTTAAGTGAATAAAATCGTAGAAGCGGGCCCTTTTGGCCTATCTAGTCCATTCTGGTTTGCTTTTCAGCCTAGTTCCATCTACCAACACAGAGACGATATCCTTCCATACCTCTCTGATCTGTATACCCATCCAAATATCTGTTACATGTTACAATTAAGCCTTTCCCTTGATGTTATATCTGAGGATCTGTCCTGAGATCAGTACGTAAATGGCATTGTAAGAATAAAGTCACACCAGCACCTCTACTTTCTTAGAAATTTCTGCAGATTTGCCGTGTCATCTTCTATAGACCCACTATGGAGAGTATCCTGACTGGTTGCAGCATGGCCTGGTATGGAAACACCAAGAACGGAAAAGCCAACGAAAAGTAGTGGACACAGCCCAGTCCATTACAGGCAAAATACTACCCACCAGTGAGCACAAGATTGTGGGCAGAAGAGCCTGTTACTGTGCTGTACTGTTCTACATTCTACAAGGGGTGATTGATAAGTTTTCAGCCTAAGGTAGAAGGAGTCAATTTTAGAAAACCTTTCAGATATATTTTTCAGCCTCCTACATGTACACACTTAGTCCAACAGTTGTGGAGCATACGGATCTTGGACCTCCAGGAAGTGTCCACAGCAGGGGTGATTGATAGGTTTGTGGCCTAAGGTAGAAGGAGATGAGTTATTAACTTCAAACTTTCTGCATAATCAAAGAGTTGAACTGCATGTGCATGTAACGAGAACTGTATAACTCATCTCTTTCTACCTTAGGCCATGAACTTATCAATCACTCATCTGTGGACACTTTCTGGAGGTTCAAGATCCGTATGCTCCACGACCGCTGGACTAAGTGTGTAAATGTAGGAGGGGACTATGCTGAAAAATAAATGTGCAAGGCTTTCTAAAATTGACTCCATCTACTTTAGGTCACAAACTTATCAATCACCCATTGTATAACATATATTAAATACATAATGCAGAAAAAGAGCAAAAATGGTAGTGAGGCAGTGTTCATTGACCATTCAGAAATCTGATGGTGGATGGGAAGAAGCTGTTGAGTGTGTGTCTTCATGCTCCTCTACCTTCTCCCTGATGGTAACAATGAGAAGAGAGCATGTCCCGGGTGGTGCCTTTTTGAGGCATCTTCTTTTGAATGTGTCCTGAATGGTGGCGAGGCTAGTGCCCATGATGGAATTGGCAGAATTTACAACCCTCTGCAGCTATTTCTTATCCTGGCAGTGCCTCCTCCATACCACACAGTGAGGTAACCAGTTAGAATGCTCTCTATAGTGGATCTTAGAAATTTGCTAATGCATTATTCTGTGTTTTTGTTAACTAAGATATTTCCTTATATAGTCAGATTCAGAGATACCACCCACAGTCTTTCCAAACCCATCAAAGGGAAGAACAAATACAGTACTGTGCAAAAATCATAGGCACATATTTATAACAAGGGTGCTTAAGAATTTTGCACCATACTGTAGTAATTCATTTATTGCACTGTACTAATGCAATAAAAAAGCAACAGATTTCATGACACCTGATTCTGATATGGGTCTCCATTGTGGACTAAGAGTGGAAAGGGTCAAAGAGAGGGGAATCATGGCCGGGAAAAGGGGAAGGGAGAGGAAGGGAGTGTAATGACAAATAAATCATTTGTTTGAAATCAAGTCACCTCACCTGGTATCTCAGGGCTGGGTGTGTCTGCACCCACACCACCCTGGCATTTCCTCTCTGCTACCTGTCCCACGCCTCTCCTGCGATGCTCCACCTTCGCCATTCCCAATATTCTTTGTTCCTGCCTGATTTACAAACTTACTCTCCACTCCATGTTAACAAATACAATGCTCTCCAAAAGGCAATCCTATATGTATATATATATATATATATACACACTAAGATTTTTACACAGTACTGTATGGTTAGGGTGTTTAAGGTACAGTGTTTGGTGAATTTTTGTGTCAAGTTCATTCATTCTACATGTTTCTTTAGCTTCTTTTTCCTTACAAAATGCTAGATCATGCTACTCATCAAGTAACTTCCCAAATGCTTTCACACAAGCACAAGGCACAAGTCAGCAGTGGGATGGGATGTACTTGCTTGCTTGGAACAAATAGCTGTGGTAATGCTCAAGAAGCTTGGTAGCATCACTCAACTTGATTGGCAGCTGATCCTGCACTTTAAGCACGCATTCCCTTGACTATCCAGGTACTGTCGTTTTATCATCTATAAAATGCATTACAGCGACCTGTCATAGCTTCTTCTGAAACCCATCCAGCAGGATATCTGCGATATCTCCAAATGTATGTCCCCTTCAAGCTGTGCAAGTTCTTGACATGAATATATACTACTATTGCTTCATTCTTCCTGGAGTTTGTTCATTTATTTATTGATTTTTTGAGAGACAATGCAGGACAGGCTCTTTCGACCCTTCGAGCCATGCCACCCAGCAACCCCTGATTCAACCCCTGCCTAATCACAGGACAATTCACAATGACCAATTAACCTACCAACCTGCACATCTTTGTGGGACTATGGGAGGAAACTGGAGCAACTGGAGGAAACCCACGCGGTCACGGGGAGACCGTACAAACACCTTATAGGCAGCGGCAGGACTTGAATTGAACCCCAGTCACTATGCCGATGCGCTGTCCTTGTTTCCTACCATTTACACAGTATGCTAATTTACTTGGAACTTTGAACTCTGACCATTGTCTATTTTCTTTGAATAGTTCAAGAAAGTATCACACCTCGATGCTGAGAATCATCCTAGGATGCGCTAGAACACATCACCAGTAATGTAACCTGGGGTCTTCAGGTGCTTAGGGTTTTTTAACACCAGACACCCTCGCTGAGGCAGCTCAAGCTAGTGTTGATGAGGTCCTGGCTTGTGTCTCAGCAGCATTTGTCTACAGGTCACAAATCTTTATCCGCAGCCATATGGAGACTCGCTCAGCAGCCTCTGTGATGGTCCTCATTACCTCTAGGAGAAATAGGATCATGAATTAAATGCAGGTCTTACAATGATGACCACCCTCACAGAATAAATAGGGTGGCACGGTAGCGTAGTGGTTAGCCCAACACTTTACAGTGCAGGCGACCTGGGTTCAATTCCCACCACTGCCTGTAAGGAGTTTGTGCATTCTGCCCATGTATGTGAGGGCTTCCTCCGGGTGCTTCAGTTTCCTCTCACTGTCCAAAGGCGTACTGGTTAATCGGTTATTGTAAGTTGTCCTGTGATTAAGCTAGGATGAAATCGAGCGGTTGCTGGGCAATGAGGCTTGAGGGGCTGGAAGGGCCTATTCTGAGCTGCATCTCAATAAATAAATAATAAAAAATAAACTGGTACAACA
This sequence comes from Hemitrygon akajei, assembly GCF_048418815.1. Classification (NCBI taxonomy): domain Eukaryota; kingdom Metazoa; phylum Chordata; class Chondrichthyes; order Myliobatiformes; family Dasyatidae; genus Hemitrygon; species Hemitrygon akajei. Next base: position 32,726,378 of record NC_133138.1, on the reverse strand, counting down.
AAATAGATGCTCAGATGAAATAAATACAAAATGGTGGTGTTTTATAATTCAGATGATTTTCTTTAACGCAAGTGATTTCACTTTGAAAGCACACAGCAATAATTTATTTCCATTTGGGTTAATTAGGTAGAATGACTACATCAGCTGTTTGTACAGTTTATTAGAAGCATTCAAGCATGCAGAAAATAGACTGATTGCAAACACATTAACGGGGGTGAAATTGATCTTTGCCAGCTTTGTGAAACTAACTCACAGCAAACCTACTTTTCCTTGCCCTTAATCTAAAAGAAAATGTGTTCTGGTGCAAAACAGTCTGTCAATTTGTTATGAGGCGCTTCCAATGAGACAACTCGCAAAGTTTGCCTGAAGAGCTTATTTTTAAAATGTTATATTTCTTGAGGAGTTAGGCATAAACTGATGAAGCTATTAGTTCTTGCTGATTCCTGATTGACCTTGGGAAGTGATGGATACATTAAAGAGACATATAGCTAGTCTCACAGATGACAGAAAAACGGAGAGCTATATGGGAGGGAAGGGTTAGAATGATCTTACAGTAGGCTATTTAGTTATTTATTTATTTACAAATACAGCACAGTAACAGGCTGTAAGTTACTCTAATGCAAGCCCACGCCACCCAAGTACAGCCATGTGAACAATTAGCCTACTAACCTGAGCGTCTCTGGAATGCAGGAGGAAACCGGAGCACCCAGAGGAAGAACATGTGGTCACGGGGAGAATTTGCTACCATGCCATTAAAAGGTCAGCATGGCATTGTGGGCTGAAGGGCCTGTAAAGTGCTATAACACACAGAAGAGAGAACGTAGAACACACACTGACAGGTTTCCAATTCCAACACAAGCTGCCTTTGGACCTCCAGCCTCCAGAGGAAGGCATATTTGGACTAGTCTTCTCCAGTGGACATGCAGACACATAGGTCCAGGGTTTCAGCCATTGACACACATAAAATGCTGGTGGAACATAGCAGGCCAGGCAGCGTCTATAAGGAGAAGCACTATCGACGTGTCGGGCCAAGACCCTTCGTCAGGTCCAGCATCTGCAGATTTCCTCGTGTTTGCTTTCAGCCATTGAGCTGTGTTGGAACTGTATCAACCCCAGGACTCACCGATGTGGGACCCAGAACTCCAGGTCTTGAACTCTGGACTCACCAAATTGCAGCTTTGATCTTCAGTATCAACCGCAGGACTCACTGATGTTGGGACCCGAAACAAAATGGTGCTGTAGATAGTGCAGTAGATTCACTATTCATATGCAACAGGCAATCTGCTGGAAGAACTCTGCAGGTTGAGCAGCATTTGTACGAGGAAAAGAACGCTCAACGATTTGGGTCAAATCCTTGCCCTAGCTCTGATTTTGACCTCCAGTTCTGAAAATGTGTGGAGTTTCTACAAGTAATCGTGGGATGAGAGCCTTTGGGAGGTTTGTTCCCAGACGATGGAAAAAGTACAACTCTGTTCAACTCAAGATTGTTGATTGTCATTCATTAGTATGCAGGCATATAGGAGAATGAAATGATTGTTACTCTGGATCCAATGCAGCATAAAAAAAACAGAAGAAGCGTAAAAAACATGATGAGAACACTATAAATATAAATATGTAAGCTTAGCTCATTTACATACATAGACTGATTCCATGTACATAAACTAATACTAGGTGCAGGGGTTTCTGAACTGAAAGGTGTCTCTTACAGTAATGATAAAGTAATGGCGGTGAGGTGGTAAAGTGGGTGGAGGTGTTGATCAGCCTTACTGTTTGTGGAAAGTAACTGTTTTTGAGTTTGGTGGTCCTGGCATGGATTCAATTCTAGTTCAAGGGAAAGTGCCTTGTTACTTTGTCTTTAGCATCAGGAAGCTTCCTCTTGTGAATCAAGTTGTATGACTATCAATTGTTATAACTGCTTTGTTTTTTGAAATAAACTGATGAGATTACTGATTGTCTGCATTGTCATGGGGAATTAGTCGGAGTATAAAGGTGGATGACGCTTTTCTCCATTCACTCAGTAACAAATTCTGCAGTGAACAACTAACCAAAGTGATACATTTTGCAAGATTAAATTTGAAGGCAGAGTACAGGGTTAATGGCAGGATTCTTCTCAGTGTGGCGGAATAGAGGGACATTGTGGTTCACATCCATAGATCATTCAATAGTCCCGTGTAAGTTGATAGCTTTGTTCAGAAGGTGTATGATGTGATGCCATTCATTAGTTGGGTGACCAAGATCAAGAGCCATGAGGTAATGATTCAGCTCTATGAAACCCTGGTTAGGCCACAACTGGAACCAATAAAAAACTTATTAAGATATATGTAAGTTTTAACATATAAGGAATTAAGCTGTAAATATGAACTACAGCAAGCAACATTCAGCTGAGGATTTCTATGGAAACCAATTGAAATTGAGTTCTTATGTGAGATGCACAATGTCACAAGGTTCATTGTATTTCCTTGGAATTTGATTAGTTTTAAAACATACAAGAGGCCAAAACTTAATCGGGATTAGATTCATTCAAAAAATTACGTTGTTAAATAAAAGGTTATTTTGTTTAACTGCCTTTTGCAGTTTGATTTTTTTTAAAATTGCTCACTACCACTTTCTCAAGGGCAGCTGAGACAGACTAGAAATGCTGGCCTTGCTTGAAAAAGTCACACACCCTGAATGAATTATAAAAAGAGGCTGCAGAGAAGTAATGCTTTGAAATTCCTGCGATTGCAATTTTGCGGCAGCATTTATGCAGATGCAATGTATTGGGAATGATGATAGTTTAAAACACAGATACAGAGCACAGAAGTAGGTCAGCTGGCCTATTCAAGCTATTGCTGGAATTCGTAAGCCTCTTCCTCCAATCCATCTTCATCTATAAAAATGTCCCTTTTGTTTAGTTCTTCATTATGTACTTAACTTTTAGTTTGCCTTTGGTACAAAGATTCTATCCATTATAGCTACTCCGTCAGGCAATGGATTTTTAATTGTAAACATTTTCTCGGCTGCTCTATTAGGTTTTTCTGGTTTTCTCCTCCCACAAGTCAAACAAGCTCATTTTCATTCAGGAAATGTCTCTTTATGCTCTTCATTGGCTGAATGAAAGTTCATTGTAACTCTCATTAAGTCAAACCTTGTCCAGCTTTTGTTCCTTTCTGATGAAAAAAAAGACTTTTCAATCCTAAAAGATGCTTACTAATGTATTGCTCTGAATATGTGGCAGAGAAATAGTCAATTCACTCATGAGACCACAAGGTATAGGAGCAGAATTATGCCATTTGGCACATCAAGTCCACTCTGCCATTTCATCATGCCTGATCCAATTTTCCTCTCAGCCCAAGCTCTTGCCTTCTCCTTACGTCCCTTCATGCCCTGACTAATCAAGAATCTATCAATTTCTGCCTTAAATATACCCAATGGCTTGGCCTCCACAGCCGCCTGTGGCAATGAATTCCACAGATTCACCACTCTCTGGCCAAAGTAACGCTACCTCATCTCTGTTCTAAATGGACGTCCCTCTATTCTGAGGCTGTGTCCTCCAATCTTAGACTCTCCCACTATAGGAAACATCTTCTCCACATTCAATCTATTAAGTCCTTGCAACATTCGATAGTTTTCAATGAGATCCCCCCTCATTCTTCTGGATTTCAGTGGGTACAGGCCCAGAGCCAACAGGCGCTACTCGTATGATAAGCCTTTCAATCTGGAATCATTTGCATGAAATTCCTTTGAACCCTCTCCAATGTCATCACGTCCTTTCTTAGACAAGGGGTGAAAAACTGTTCACAATACTCCAAATGAGGCCTCAACATTACATCCTTGCTTTTATATTCTCATCCTCTTAAAATGAATAGTAAAATTGCAATTGCCTTCTCACCAACGACTAAATCTGCAAAAGACCCATACTGGTTTGTACTGGGATTTCTACTCCATTTGTATCTACTGCTATGTGAGCTACCTCCGCTTTTTTTAAAAATTGAAGAAACTTTAAATTCCTTGATGTTATCATTTCAGAGGATCTGTCCTGGGCCCAGCATGAAAGTGCCATTACAATGAAAGCATAGCAGTACCTCTACCTCCTTAAGAGTTTTCGAAGATTCAGCATGTTATCTTGACTTTTATAGATGTGTAGTGGAGAGTATATTGACTGGCTGCATCAGAGTAAATTTATTTTGATAATAAATTTACTTTGAACTTTTATTCAAGCAATATCAAAATTAGTCTATCATTCGTGCTCCTAAATATATCTACATCTTTCTCCAGTGTCCTATGTCCCATAACAGGAGAAAAAGTCCCACTTATCAGTCAATATTGAGAATTCAGTTCTTGCAAATTCTTGATAGAAACTCCAATTCTCCAGTTTTAACATGAGTAATCTTTGATGTTTCTTCAGTAAGGGTCTAGTGTAATAATATGCTAATGTAAGAAACAGGTACTTGAACAGGTGTACGGATAGGAAAGTTTTATTGGCATAAGGGCCAAATGTGGTGTTAGCTGCGTGGGTTTTGACGAAAGGGAAAAAGTGGTTAGGGTTGCATAACACTACAGTGCAAGGGTGTTTATTACATACGTCAAAAATCAACTTACAAAAATTAGCACAAATAATGAAAAGAAAACTGTCAATATTTACAAAAATGTACCTAACAGAACTCACAATAATAGCTCCATACTATTTTGTTCAGTGTGAACACCTGGCATTAACAATCTTTCTTTCATACTAATAGAGACAAGTACCATTTATTAGGCACTAGGACATACCACCTACAAAGTTAACTTAAGACTATGCATGAATTAGAATATGATGTCATCACAATCATATTAGAAAATAAATTGAAGTATAATCCTCAAGTACAGTATACAAAGAACATATACACATTTACACATTACTAACGAAATAGAATATTCCATCATTTATGGAGTGAAAATGCCTTAAGACCAAAACCTTTAGGACACACTATTTGAATATAACAGGGAAGACATTGAAGTGTACGACACTCAGTGCAATGACAGCAGAATGACAAGAGTGTGAGTGTGTGTGTGTGTGTGTGTGTGTGTGTGTGTGTGTGTGTGTGTGTGTGTGTGTGTGTGTGTGTGTGTGTGTGTGTGTGTGGGTAAGGACTGTGTTTACTGAACACTCTCCATTTGCATGTTGGCAAATGTAGTACGTTTAGATTCCTTCCTGCTCCATGTTGTTGGGTGCCGAGGTAGCGGTGTGACACTGTGGAAGCAGAAACTACTGAATACCAAATGAAAGTTTAGATGAAGAACTGATGAATGCCTGGGCTGTCATTGTTAGAAGTTCAGGAGACCAGGGACAGAGAGAGAAGTTTCAGCTCTGTAAGATGCAATGGTGACAGAACCTATATGAACAACACTGGATTGACTTAGAGCTAGCCAGCCTGGTATAAAACTCACACTGAATGAGATTGATGGATATAATGCCAGTCTGTTTTTGTAGTGGTTGAATCTTTCCCAGTGCCAGTTTGAGTCTGAGAAGGATCACAGACTGCTCGATTTCATGAAGGAATGCTGCAGGTCAAGGATTGGAATAGGTTGATTAATGTCACATGTATCAGGATAGAGTGAAAATTTTATGTTGCATACTGTTCACAAAGATCAAATAGCTACACAATGCATTGAGATAGAATGAAGTAAAACAATAACAATGCAGAATAAAGAATAGAAGCTACTGAAAAAGTTCAAATGCTGATAAGTGAGCAAGATCATAACAAGAAGGATTATGCGGGTCCACTGACCATCTTATTGTACAAGAGATCCATTCAAGAGTCTGATAACAAGAGGATTCAAACTGCCCTTGAACCTGGTGAAACATGTTTTTGCTTTTCTATCTTTGGCCCATTGGGAAAGGGGAGACAAAAGAATGTCTGGGGAGGGTGGGGTCTTTGATTATGCTGGCTGCTTTACTGGGTGGGTGGGATGAATTGCCCACTGTATAGGATCAGTCACAAATTCTGCATGTTTCATGGTGAGTTAATGTATCTCGTAGAAACCTCTTTCATGAGATTTCATTAACTTGGGGAGTCGACAATACACCAAGTACGTAAGGTGGATTGGATGCTGACTTTGTAAAATCAGTTCAATGGCTCACCAGCCTGGCATACTCCTGATTTTACCCTCAATTGCTGTAACTGACTTAATGCAATTCCTTCAGGCACAGGTTATCCCAATTGATGCAAACAATGCAATAATTTTCACAGGAGAACCAATGCAAGTGTTCTGATCAACTGCATCACTGTTTGGTATGGGAATTGCAAGGCATCTGATTCCAAGACCCTACAGGGATATGAGGACTGCTAAAAGAATCATTGAGACCTTTCATCCTGTTGCCAAGTTCAGATATGGCCCAAGTGCAGAGCAAGAGTCACTGAAGCAGATCGATCGTTCACAGACTATAATGCAAACAGAGTTAGAAGGGAAAAGAAAACAATAAACGCTAGGCCAAACAGGACTATTAACTAAAACTTTCAAGTGGAAAGCGAAGCCTACACTGCAGCTGAAAGGAGTAATTAAATATAAAATGTGTACCGCTAGACTTCAGAGACAGTTGACTCGACAGTCCAATTTTGCAGACAAGGCTGAATGCAAACAGGCTGAATGCGAACTGTTGCTGTGCTGTGTTCATGTCTCAACAAGCACTACGATGGAAAGAATTGAGTTAACTACTATCACAATGAAATAATAATTAGATGACATGTGCATATTCACTAGAACAGTTTCCGTATCTGCTGTGCTGCCAAATCCGTGGTTGTGACACATCCATACATCCAAGATATTTATCTGGAGCACTACATATGAAGGGCCCTTAGCATTGTAAAAGATCCCTCCCATCCATGCCACAGTCACTTTGTTAAATTAAAATAAGTAGTGCAAAAACAGGAATTTTAAAGAAAGTAGTGAGATAGTGTTCTTGGGAATAATGCCTACTTGGGAATCGGATGGCAGAGGGGAAGAAGCTGTTCTTGAATCACTGAGTGTGTGCCTTCAGGCTTCTGTACATTCTTTCAGATGGTAACAATGAGAAGAGGGCATGTCCTGGGTAGTGGGGATACTTAACGATGGCTGCTGCCTTTCTGAGCACCACTCCTTGAAGGTGTGTTTCATACTACGGAGGCTAGAACCTATTTTATTACACTCTACAGTTTACTTCAATCCTGTGCAGTAGCCCCTCATTGTTCCATATAGCGGTATGCACATATATGGTTGAATGATAATAAACTTGAACTTGAACTTGAAATTTAAATGCTAAATGAATTAGTTGCTTCCACCCCCAATTTCTTTGAAGCTGGAGATCTGCCGTGATGTTCCTGTTTCAGTATTTGCCAATTTTCCTTCATATTAAAGCTCAGGAGTTAAAAATAAACCTTGACAAGTATGTCTGTCTGGTAACCTTTAACTTGCTGATGGCAGATACTCTTTCTTCAAACCAGTGACCAGCTGCTCCACTCTTCCTATCCTTGTGAGACAGCCAATTCACGTTGCCAGGGGCAGACTAACTTTGTGATGACTTGCCCTTGCCATTGGCAGTTTGCAAAAGCCAGCATTTTGTGGAGAGTGAAATTGTGTCCATCAGTAGGAAAGAATTAAAGATAATTGGCAGGTCAGCTTTTTTGAACCACACACCACACACCACACTCCTAAACTGTGGAATTCAATACCTAAAATGATAAGGGATGCAGATTCAGCTGACATTTTTAAAAGTCAGCTCAAAACCTATTTATTTAACCTTGTTTTAACTTATATCTTTTTGTATTTTATTTTCATGTTTGCACTTTATTCCATTGTAAAGCACTTTGAACTATCTGTATGAATAGTGATCTATAAATAAGTATTGTTATTATTTAAGAGGAAAGGAGTGGGTGAGAGAGAAAGGAGAAAAAAGGGAGTATTGCCTCGTAGAGTTGCTGATTTTTGCTTTTTGATCCATCCATGATTTGTATTAAGGGGTAATCTATAGCAAAATTCAACATTCATTTGTTTCTAATATGTACATCAAGACACCCAGTGAAATATGTTGCTTGCATTAACAACCAACATATACAAGGCTGTACTAGGGCAGTCTGCAATAATGCCATACATTCTAGTACCAACATAGTATATATGCTCAGAATGCTCAGGAAAACTACCCAGAACACAACAAAACAGAACACAGCAGGCAAAAAAGCAAACCTTTATTCCTCCCTCCCACCCATACACATACACAATCCCCTAACCTCAAAATAGTTTGCATTATACGGTCCCTGCAAGCTTCAGTGGACTCAGATTCGGTCTTGAATTCAGATGCGGACAAGCGGCCAATGAACCTACCAGAATGTCTTTAGGGTGTGGGAGGAGTTCAGAGTGGCTGGCAGAAATCCACAAGGTCATAGGGAAAATATATAAAACCAGTACCTAAGGTCAGAAGCAAACCCAGGTCTCTAGAGTTGTAACCACTGTATCACATTGCCACCATTTTCTTTCCCTTGCTGTCTTGAAGAAGGTTGATGATCTGTTTCAAAGGAATAGGCTGTTAGTGTATTCATCGCCTTAACTCAGGTCACTCGGAGGCCCTCAGAACCCCTTGGTGAATCTCATGAGCTTAGAAAAATGAGGGGGGGGGGTGAGGGTGATCTTATTGAAATCTACCAAATGTTAACAAGCCAAGATAGAGTGGATGTGGATACGATGTTTCCTATAGAGTGGGGAATATATGACCAGAAGGCACAGCCTTGGAATACAAGGAGTTCCCTTTGGAATAGAGATGAGGAGGAATTAGATTAGCCAAAGGGTTATGAATGTGTGGAATTCATTGCCATTGATGACAGTGGAGGTGAAATCACGGGATTTATTTAAAATGGTGTCAAAGGTTATGGAGGGAAGGCAGGAGAATGGAGCTGAGAGGGACAATCAATCAGCCAATGAGGGAAAGGTGGAGTAGACCTGATGGGCTGAATGGCCTAATTATACTCCTAGGTCATATGGTTTTATGGTCAAACACAACACATCTTCAGTGCTTTCTGTATGTCCATGGTGAAGAGTGCTAAAAAGGAAGTCTGAAATATGCTGGCACACACACTGCAAACAGCCAGGTGAGCTGTCAACACGCTGTACCTGATTCCAGTGTTAGTCTATGTTGTAGATGGTAGGAAGAGTTGGACCACTTACATGAAAACCACTCAAGTTGATTTCTGCCAGTTGGACACGTATTACCAATCAACACCTGAAAATGATGTCCAAGGATAAGCATGTTGAACCAAGGTCAGAGTGGACAAACTTTACTAGTGCTGGTGCTCAGCTACTAACTCCTGGGAGAATCTTGTTTAAGTAGAGAGTTTGCAACTGCTGTGAACACTGAGGAGAATGGTTGCCACATGTTGCCTCATCTAGGAAGACTTTGTGGCACAATTTTTATTGTAACCATTTGCTTCCTTTAGCAGCCTTTCTAAAGGACATAAACATGAGAAAATCTGCAAATGCTGGAATTCAGAATCAGAATCAGGTTTATTATCACAGGCATGTGTCGTGAAATTTGTTAACTTAGCAGCAGCAGTTCAATGCAATACATGATACTATAGAAAGAAAAAAATAAATAACCAAGTATATTATATTGAATAGTTTAAAAGTAGTGCAAAAACAGAAATAATTTATATTTTAAAAATGAGGTAGTGTTCATGAGTTCAATGTCCAATTAGGAATCGTATGGCAGAGAGAAAAAAGATGTTCCTGAATTGCTGAGTGTGTCCCTTCAGGATACTGTACCTCCTTCTGACAGCAACAATGAGAAGAGGGCATGTCCTGGGTGATAGGGATCCTTAAAAACAGACATCATCTTTCTGAGACACTGAAACAACACATACAAAATGTTGGAGGAACTGAACTGGTCAGGTAGTATCTATGGAAATGAATAAACAGTCAATGTTTCAGGCTGAAAACCTGTTCAGATGTTGTAAAAGGCTATAGTTATCCTGGTCATTGCTGAGAAATTTAGTAAACATTGGTATTTCAGTAGGTACCAGTTCACAAATTAGTTGCTTCGGGGCCAAAAAATTGTTCCAGATTTCCTCTGGAAGTCCTTAAAATAAATGCTAAGAATGAAGAAATGAGGTTTGTGGTGATTATTACTTTGTAAACAAGACAGTGACACAAGAGACTGTAGATGTAAGAACCTGGAACAATGCACAATCTTTAATTACTGAGTTCCTCCAGCAGACTGTTCATTAAATGGATGTAGGTGACACTAGTAAATTATTACCCATAATTGCCCATTTCTGATTGCCCTTGTAAGGTTGTTGGTGAGCAACCATCTTGAGCCAGTACATTAAAGGTATATTTATAGCGCTGTTATTTGGAGAATCACATAATACTGATCATTACTTGTACTGATGTGAGGAATTGTGGTCCAGGCTTTTCATTGGAATGAATAATTCACAGCAATGATTTGGGATAAGTTCCTTTGCTCAGCTTTAATGATACTCTCTGCCTGCACAGTCACAGACAGAATATCGCTTAAAAGCAAGTAAAATGGAAGCAACACACACAAAATGCTCGAGGAACTCAGCAGGACAGGCAGCATCAATGGAAGGCAGTAAGCAGTCAACATTTCAAGTCAAGACCCTACATCAGAACTAGAAAGGAAGGGAGAAGAAGCCTGGATAAGAAGGTGGGAGGTGTTGGTGGTGTTCAAGATGGCAGGTGATAGGTGAGTTCAGGTGAGGAGTTGGTGGGGGAGGTGGATGATGTAAGAAGCTGTGAAGTGATAGTTGGAAGAGGTAAAGAGCTGAAGACAAATAAATTGGATAGGGGAGGATGGTGGATCATCCAATAAAGGGAAGGAGGAGGGGCACCAAGAGAGGTGATTGGCTGGGTATGAGGGATGGAGAAGAGAAGGGGTGAGAGGTCATGAAGGGTTGACTGTTTATTTTTTTATTTTTCTCCATTTTGTCTGTGTTGTTCAAGATTTCTAGCATCTGCAGAGCCTCTTGTGTCTAAACAAAGCATGAGATCAATTCACTCTTGACAGGTCTGTCCTTTCTCATTCATTCTTTCATCACTTCCTCTGGTCATTAACTAATTATCAGTTCACTCTATTCAAGTTCTCCTTCTTCTGAAGATAAAAAATAAAGTTGAAAATGATGGTACAGTCCCTGCTGATGGAAAATTTGTCCCACTTCCATCAGGGAGGAAGCTACATAGCATCCATACCAGGATCACCAGACTCAAAAACAGTTACCTTTCCCAATTACTAAGACCGATCAAGATCTCCATCCACTAAAATACCCCACCACCTCTACTTTATCATTTCCTGTCAGAATCACCTTAGGTACAGACACTCCTGTGCTTAGCATTACTATGGCACATACAATCAATCTATGTACTGTATATAAGCTATCTTATGTACTTCTACTGAACTGTACAAATATCTTAGGCACAGTACTACTAGGGCACTACTGAAGTTGTGTGACAGCTTTGTGGCAGTTCAGAAGGCAAGAAATATGACTAAAACATCATTAATTAATACTTTCTATGGTGGAAATTGTGATATACTATCACTGCAAACAATGAAGTGGTGAGTGGAGGCAAAGCTGACTCAAGGGATGAGAAGCCATGTTGATGTGTTGCAAAGTCAGGGCGCAATGTGTTTCAAGTAGTTTCAGAGATGGCGATGAAGTTAGAGTGAGCAACTCGAAGAGGAATCGAGGCCAGGAAGTTTTGGTGCCCATCCACCTAAACCAGGTGCGAGGCTGGATCACTCCCATGAGCTGATCTTTCTCACTCTCCCATGGTTTTCACTTCTCTTTCTGTGCTTTGAGGCTGTGAGTCTGCTCTGCTACACGCTTTGTGTCCGTGAGCTACGTGGCAACATGCCCTGCTATATTATGAGCTGCAAACTGAGACTTTGTGCCTACTGCGGCTGCTCCGGGAAATCAGATCAATGGATTCAGTTTGGTTCGGAGTACTGTTGTTTGCTTCTATTGTTGGCACGATTGTGTCTTTTTCCTCTCTTTCAGTGTGCATTGGTTGTTGGCATTTCTTTTTCTTTAATGGGTTCTTTTGAGCTTCTTGCTTCCTGTCTGTCTGTAAGCAGAAAAATCTCAAGGTTGTACAATTTATCCATATTTTGATAATAAATGTACTTTGAATCTTTATATATAATATGAACACTACCTCAGTGTTCTTCCTCTCTTCTTGCACTACTTATTTAGTTTAATTTTCTTTTTTTAATATATACTATTGTTTTTATTATGTATTCCAGTGTAGTGCTGTCACAAAACAAATTTCATGACTTGTAGTAAGTACTGTGCAAAAATCTTTGGCAAACTAGCTGTATTTATGTGCCCAAGATATTTTCCCAGTACTTTATTTATTGCATTTCCTTTGATATGGTGTTCTTTATTCTGTATTTTTTTATTTTTGTGCTACTTCAGATCCAGTGTACAATATTTTGTTCTCTTTTACACTTGTGCACTGGGAATGTCATTAAGCAATTCTGAATCAATCCTGAGACATGAAAAACATACCAGTGACCATCTCAGTAATTGGTGACTGGATAGTTATGCATTTGGCACTCTGGATATTTTGAATGAATAAGTGGTTGCAAACATCTGCCCCAGACAATGTGCAGAAGTTATTTTCATGACTTGATGGAATTTTTACTCAGTTACTTGACACCTGATGACTCAACCAAGAAACTGAGTTTTAACAGTATTCTGTACAGTCTTTTGGCCTCTTCTGTCTTGCTGTGACATGATTTTAATGTTAGATATCTTATTTTGCATGTGTCTGCCTAAGACTGTTGTCATCTTGATGTGGTGAAAGCAAACATGTCTTCAATTGGTTACAGGAGAGATAGTGATTCAAAAGCTTACAATGTTCTTGAAATACCAAATAGAACAGAGAACTCAGATCAGATACAGAATTGGATAAAAAAAAGGTCTGCAGTGTAGGCAAAGCAGTAGTTTAATGTCTAATCCCACTTCTGAACATGCATTCCTCTAATACTCCTTTTTTTTTATTGTATCCACCCCATGGATAATTATTAATAGGTGTTAATTCTGCTTAGCACTCAAATCTAAATCTAAATCCAATCTCTCTTTCCATTTCAATATCCACTAATTCTCTCTGACTGATGCTATTAATGAAACAGTCAAGTTCAATCATTTCGCTGAACTGGGTGTATCAGTGCCTGGTTAATTTAAAACACTGCTTCACTTTTCTGAGTCACATTAGCCAACATACATGGTGCTACTCTCATTGGCTGTGCCATTCTCTTGGCTGAACTTTCACCATTATTTCCATGAGATGATTATCTCACAAGCAACCTAATCACATTTACGTTTGTACATTACACACACCCTCCGGTATTTCAATGCATCCTCCTATTGGGCGGACTCGACCTTCCTAATATACAGGCTTTTCATTGGCTGGGCTTGCTTGGCTACCTACCCCACTGTCTCCCATCCTTGAACTCTATTCTCAAACATAGAACATAGTACAGTATAGCACAGGGTGTCTGCCCACACTGTTGTTCCGACCATTATAAACCAATTCCCCATCAGTCTAACACTTCCCTCTCACGAGAAAGTCTGCAGATGCTGGAAATCCAAAGCAACACACACAAAATGCTCGAGGAAATCAGCAGGCCAGGCAGCATCGATAGAAAAGGCTAAACAAACAATGTTTCGGGCTGACACTCTTCATCGGGACCCCTCACGGTTACATAGCTATAACACTCTACTTTTCTTCCATTCACGTGTTTATTAAAGAATTTTTTAAATGTATCATCGGCTCTCTTAGTTTCTACAACTATCGCAAACAGTGTGTTCAAGACACCCACCACTCTCTGACCTTACCTTATATCACATAGTCTCCATTCCAGGCAGTATTCTGGTAAATCTCCTCTGCACCCTCACTAAAGATTCCACCTCCTTCCTATAATGAGGCAACCAGAAATGAACAAAATACCTATGTTCAAAGTTCAAAGTAAAGTGGTTATCAAAATATATATATGTTACCATATAATATACAACCCTAGGATTCATTTTCTTATGGACATACCCAATAAATTCAAAATATGAGGGGAGATTGATAGGTTCGTGGCCTAAGTTAGAAGGAGATGAGTTATTAACTTCAAATTTTCTGCATAAAGAGTTGACCTGCATGTGCATGTAACAAAAGCTGTATAACTCATCTTCTTCTACCTTAGGCCACAAACTTACTAATCACCCATCTGTGGACACTTTCTGGAAGTCCAAGATCCGCATGCTCCACGACTGCTGAGCCAAGTGTGTAAATGTAAGAGGGGACTATGTTGAAAAATAAATGTGCTAGGTTTTCTAAAATTGACTCCTTCTACCTTAGGCCATGAACTTATCAATCACCTGTCGTAGAATGATAAGCATAATAGAATCAATGAAAGACCAAATCCGGTAAGATGGTGGCAGGTACAAATGTTGTAGCCTCTTGGGAGCCAACCAAAGGAATATTTTTCTTTGTAAACTGTGTTTTTACGATTGCAAGACAATTCTACTCCAAGAACATTGGGTACTGCGGGGCTGCTCCATCAGTGAGCTGCTCGTTAATCAGAGTAGCTGGATTGGTATCGGCAGTAGAGCCAGCTGAGATGTTGAATGGGTCAGCTGAGGTGTCAAAGGAGTTGGTCAGGGTATCGGAAGAGCCAGTTGGGATATCGGAGGAGCTGATCGGGTTGTTGGAGGACCCCGCTAGGATGCTGGAGGATCGGAGGAACCAGCTTGGGTTCAGACAAGCTAACCCGGCTGCACACCGTGTTGTTTCCCATTAATCAAAGCATCACAGTTGGTGCAGTATAACCATGGGAGATTGTCTCGGACATTTCACTTCCAATCACAAGACTCTGTTGGACAGTGATAATGTAAGATGCAACAGGCCTGTTGCCCTTGTCTGGTAAAGGGGCAGTCAACATGGGAGCTGTATAGCTGTATAGCCTTAGTTGGGAACTAGGCTTCAAACCTCGGTCTTGCCTGCTGCTGTAGATCAGGTGTGAGATACAGAAGTGCTACAGGGTAGTTGAGCTTGGCTGGGGCCTACCCTCTCTTGTTGGTGCTGCCTTTCTGTGTTTGAGCAGTGGAATTGCAGGCTGGATTGCATGCATCTGCCAGGAGGCTGAACCATCGATTGCTGAACATTGTTGCTTAGGGTCTTGGACTATATATGTTTTCTTGAGTGAATATGCTTCCTAGCTCAATATTTTGAATTATGTTACTCACTATTTTTGAACGCTTGCTTGCTAATTTGAATATTTTTGTATCTTGGCTTCAGAGGAATGTTGTCTTGTTCAGCTATATCTATGTATGCTTTGAATGATAATTAAACTGCATTTGATTTGATTTGATCAACTTGTGCACTCAACCAGCATGCAATAGACTGTGCAAATAAAAAAAATAAAGAAAAAATAAGCATAAATAAATTAAACAATAAATATCAAGAACATGAGAAGAAGTGTCCTTGAAAGTGTGTCCATAGGTTGTGGGAACATTTCAATGATGTACGAGTAAAGTTATCCCCTTTTGAAAAACTTAAATTTGCTTTCCCTCTATAGCTCTGATCCTCCAACGAGGACTAGCTCATGGACCTCTGGTTTTCTCCCCCTGAAGTCAGTAACCTTAGTCTAACCGGAGCTGCGATAACACTGCAAAATTACCTTGCAGTAATTTTCTTACTCAATAGAAACTTTACCCAATAACTTGATACCTGAGAAGAAATCCAGTTTCAACAATATTATATGGGGTCTCTCAGTCTCTCCTATCTTGGTGAGACGAGATTTTAACATTAGATATCTTATTTTGCATGTGATTGTCCAAGACCAATATGGAACGTAAACACATCTTCAAATGGTTACAGGAGAAGCTTTGTCTAAAGACAGCCAACACAACATCATTGGCCGAAGGGCCTATTTCTGTGCTAAACTGTTCTATATTCTTTTGCATGTGTAGTGCATTTTAATAAGTCTGGTTATCAAGAACAGTTCCATTAATAAAAGATGTTCCTGGCCAAAGTAACAGTGTTTCTAGTAGAAAATTGCCAATGAATACTCTTAATTACACTTCCCTGCTGTTCTTTACAATATACCTCTGTAGTTGGTAAATCTGATACTAATTAGTAAAATATGATTTTCCAGATTCTGTTTTGAGATACCCTAATACATAGTATAAACCCTTTCCCAGGAACCCTAAAATATTGTCCAAAACAGCATTTTAAAGCCCGTGTATGTGCTTAACCACCTTCAGAGTTATCATACATGAATGATTACAGCTTTTTTTCCTTAGCCTCTATACAAAAATGAGCATTTTATATTCCCTGTGGGTCAAACTTGGGTCATGCCTCTACTTGGTCAGATTCTACACCTTGTATGTTTTCCTGTGCAGGCTGGAGTATGATGTGGAAAAGGGCATTAGCATTCACCTGTCCTTGACTCTAGAAGGGAGAGTCAGCAAATTTGGTAGAAACTGTAAAAAAAAAGTCTTCGAAAACTACTGCAGTGCAAAGAAACAGGCCCTTCAGCCCTACACTAGTCATCGAACACACATCCCATTACTTATTGAGAGGTCATCAATTTCAATTTCTCTAAGATGTGTGCTGGTCCTAAGATATTGTAATTATGAAGAACAAAAAAAGGTTAGAAGATTGGTCATCTGGCAGGAGGCAAACTGTGGGAATGAAGGGGGCTTATTCTAGTTCACTGCAGGTGACTAGTGGTGTGCTGCAGGGGTTGGTGCTGTGATTGCTTCTTTTCAGCTTATATGTCAATGATTTGGATGAAGGAATTCAAGGTCTTGTGCTCATGTTTGCGTGTGGTATGAGGATAGATGGAGGGGGAAGTAGTGTTGAGGAAGCACGGTATTTACAGAAGGACATAGACAGATTGGGAGAATGGGCAAAGAAGTGCAAGGTGGAATATGGTCTAGGGAAGGGTATGATCATGTGCATTGTTAGAAAGAATAAAGGCGTGTATTATTTTCAAAATGGGGAGAAAATTCAAAAGTAACAGGTGCAGAGTGACTTGCAAGATTCCCTAAAGGTTAACTTCCAGGTTGAGCTGGCTGTGAGGAAAGCAAATGCTAATCCCACATTCATTTTGAGAAGACAAGAAAACCAAAGCAAGGATATAATGCTGAGACTTTATAAGGCACTGGTCAAACCACACTTGGATTATTGTGAGCAGTTTTGGGCCTCATATCTAAGAGCCCCCATCATTCAGGACATACCGTCTTCTCATTACTACCATTAGAGAAAAGGTACAGGAGCCTGAAGACACACACTCAATATTTTAGGAACAGCTTCTTCCCATCTGCCATCAGATTTCTGAATGAACACATGAACGCCAACTCACTAATTTTGCTGTCTCCTTTTAAAAATTTTCATTCTGCATTGCTCTGTATTTCTGCCACATGGCATACAGGACTTTGGTGCATATACGTCTAGCTAGGGTGCCCAAGACTTTCCACAATACTGTACTACTGCCACAAAAAAAAAAAATACATTTCATAACATATGTGAGTGATAATAAGCCTGATTCTGATATGGGTCTCTGTTGTGGACTGAGAGTGGAAGGGAGAGAGGAATCATGGTTGGGAACAGGGGAAGGGCACAGTGAGAAAGTTTGTAATGATCAATAAACCAGTTGCTTGGAATTAAATGACCTTGCCTGGTGTCTCAGAGCTGGGTGTGTCTGTACCCAGGCCACCGTCTGCCCCTGGCACTCCTTCCCTACCACCTGTCCCACACTCCTCCCATGGCACTCCACCCTCGCCATTCTCAACATCCTTTGCTCCTGCCTGATTTACACACTTGCTCTCCGCTCCACTTGGTCAAGTACAGTACTGTGCAAGTCTTAGGCACCTTAGCTAGATATATATGTCCCTAAGTCTTTTGCACAGTATGGTATGTCAGTGATAATAAATCTAATTCTGATTCTTATTCCATTTCAATGTGAACGATCTATATGAATTCTATTTACCGTCACTGGGTACCAAAGACTTGTATTCCTCATTTTTATACAGACTTCTTAAATGATGTGATGTGTACCTCCCTCCAACACCCACACAGGTGGGGCATTCCACTTTCCAATCATCCTTTAGGTGAAGACCTTACTCTTTTAATCTCATCTAACTTTAACTCACAAGTTCAGGATACATTTTTCATGGATTTAATTTTACAAACAATTATTGGGAACTGTAGTAGGTACTCATGTACCGCATAAAGTGGCCACGGTAGTAGGCACCTTCTGCACTGAATAAAGTGGCCACTGTGTGACTGCCTGTGGTCTTCTGCTGCTGTAGCCCATCCAATTCAACATTCGATGTGTTGTGCATTCAGAGATGCTCTTCTGCACACCACTGTTGTAAAGTGAGTTTATTTGAGGTACTGTGTTGCCTTCCTGTCCTCTTGAACCAGACTGGAGATTCTCCTCTAACTTCTCTCATTAATAAGGCATTTTTGTCCTCAGAAAGGGCACTCGCTAGATGATTTTATTTCTCACACCATTCTCTGTAAAGTTGAGAGACTGTTGTGAGTGAAAATATTACAAGATCAGTAGTTTTTGAAATGCTCAAACCACTATCCGTCTGGCACCAACAATCAATCCACGGTCAAAGTCACTTAGATCACATTTCTTCCACAATCTGACTGTTGGACTGAACAACAACTGAACCTCTTGGCCATGTCTGTACACTTTTATGCATTGAGTTGTTGCCCCATGAATGGCTGATTAGATATTTCAATTAATGAGCAGGTATACAGGTGTTCCTAATAAAGTGGCCAGTGAGTGTTTGTCTTCTTGCTGGTACACACAGCTGCTGATGATAAAGGTTGTTTATTTACATGGTAGGAACTGAGATGTCAAGCCTGTCTTCTCCTTTATCCCGTTTAGTGAGATTCTTGAATGTTGTTGAAGCTGTACTGGAAGTTGTGTCCATTCAAGCAAGTCAAAATTAAATTTCTAAGTTGTTCAAAAAACATCAATCATAAATTAGTTACAAACGAATAGCATACCAGACTTGATGGGCTGAATGGCCTAATTCTACTCCTATGTCTTCTGTCATATGGTCTGAATTAAGCATAACTTATACATAATTTATTCATGAAAGAACACAATTAGAGCAACAAAAAATAACGAAGTGCATTTTAGTGAAAACTGATCATAGTGGTGTTGAGATGTAGTGGTTAAGGTTGCGGTAGTTGATTCAGGAACTAAAAGGCTTGAAGAGAAGTAGCTGTTCTTGAACCTGGTGGTGTGGGAATTCAGGTTTCTGTGTTGGTGAGTGTGAGAAGCTGGCATGGCCTGGATTATAGAGATCTTTGATGATAGATGTTGCCTAATTGGGTGGTATACCTAGTAGATACCACCAATGATGGGGAGAGCTGTGTCCATAATGTATTGGGTAGAGAGCCTTATTGTTAATCTAGTATTCATTGTACATTTGCATCTGAACGATAAGCATAAAGCACAGAAATTTCCATTCTCCAAATACTACAGTGTGAGAGGCTGAAAGATAAGAACAAGAGATTGCATTGCTCAGCAGATTTGTTTGGTCAAAGGGAGCAAGACAGATGAGTCAATATCTCAACTAACTGGATGCAAGAGAGAATTGGGACACAAATTCAATTTGATGCCATAAAACCAATTGACAAGAGACAAGACAATACATGAAAAGAGGAAAATGATGACATTCCCATCCTCCAAGCTAAATTATGTTTACTTCATTTCCTGGGCCAACAGAGAATGATGTAAAATGGTTGGAGTCTCAGATCTACCCCCAGGTGAAAGACAGAGAGTTCACATCTGAGATCTATCCAACTACCTGTCAAAACAGGCCTTCACAATGACTCCTATGAAAAGGAAGTTCAAAGCACATGCCCAATATTTCTCAAGTAAGACACATGAAGTGCTGGAGGAATTCAATAAGTTGGGGAACAGCTATGGGAAGGAATAAATGGTCAACATTTTGGGTCAAGAACCTTCACCAAGACTGGAAATGAAGGGGTAGGAAGATTTCTACGTTCTTTGACCGGTTCAGAAACGTTTGACAAAGTAAAGGCTGAGGAAAGTAAGCTCTGAGGAAAGCTCATCAACACCGCTACTTTCTAAGGACGCTGAAGAAAGCGGGACTTTGCATATCAGTACTGACATTATTTTGCAGATGCACAGTAAAGAGCATCCTAACAAGGTGCATCATGGCACAGTGTGGGAACTGCACTGTGGTGGCAGGAAGGCTCTACAACAGGTAGTCAAAATTGCCCAATATATTAATGGTACCAGACAACCACCATCAAACATGTATAGTACATACAGAAAAGTGCCAATAATATCATGAAGAATCCCACCCTGTTTATTGTCTATTTCTTCCACTACCATCAAGGAGGAGACTACATAGCATCCACACTAGGACCACCAGACTCAAAAACCCATTTTTTCTCCAACCATTATGGGTAATCAACACCTCAACTCACTAACCCATCTCACTACATTCCCCAACACCACTACTTTATTATTTCCTGTCAGTCAGCTTATGTACTCCTGTGTCTTATGTCATTTTATGGACATGCTGTACAATCTATCTATCTATCTATCTATCTATATCTATAAGCTATTTTGCATGTTTATATTTATTTTTATTACAGTCTTCTTTATGTTGTGCTTTTTTTGTTCTGCATGGGATTCTGAGTAGCAATTATTTCATTCTCTTTATATTTGTATACTGGAAGTGACATTAAAAATCTTGATCTTGATTTTGAAATCCCCAAAATAGCAACTCAGAAAGTAGAATATAAAATTTGAGAGCAGGGATATGTTAAATGGCACCAGCCAACCACCATCAAACATGTACAGTACATACAGGAAAGTGCCAATAACATCATGAAGGATCCCACACACCCTGCTTATCTTATATGGATTCTGGAGGAATGATTCAAGAGATCATTGAATCTACATTTCAGTCAAGCAGCATATCGGGAGGAACATGGATAGTTGACTTTTCGGGTTGAGACCCTTCATTTGATCCAGTTGAGTGATGGGATAAAGGAACTTGACATGAAACATCAACTGTCCATGTCCCTCTTTTGATGTTTCTGACTTTCTGAGTACAGTACCTCCAGCATCTTATTATTGGTCAGATTCCAGTATTTGTTGTCTCTTGTGTCTTGGTGATATGGCTACTTGCTCAACAAGAACATGGCTCCTCTGGACTTGTCTTCACTTCTACTCCACTGCCTTTCATCTATATCCCTTGAAGCTTCAATCATCCAAAAAATCAGTTTGACGCAGCCATAAATATGTTCAATGACTCATCCTCTGCAGCTCTCTGTGTTAGAGAATCGCTCTGATTCCTGAATGTTGAAAAGTGTAAATTTATCATCATTTCTATCTTGAATGGACAGACCATGATGCTGAAGCTAAACCACATTTCTGGTGTCTTAATCTTTTATCCAAAAGGCAAAGAAACTGAGAAATTCATGCAGCATTTATGGAGTAGTTAGGCTCCATAAATGCCTAACAAACAGTTAGGCTCCTACAAGATCCTTCATCAGGACTAACTTATATGACATTTTATTACATTCAATAAATTTCTCCAATGATGGCAGGGAAATTGTCAAAACGAGAATGATATAGAATTGAACTTATGTAGGATTGAATCAATAAGAATCTTTGCCTAATTTCTTCATAGCTTTGATTGGGGAATAGAGGTTAGCCAAAATTTTGGAAGAACTCTTTTCCTCTTTTTCCAATAATAATGTGGAATAACTTTTACACCCAACTCAGAGAGTGGAGTAGTGAAATAAAAGCACAAGAATGTGTCAGTGAAAGGAAAAGAAAGAAGTGGTATTGGGTACAAAAGCAGACCAGTATTGTTTAGTCTTTGTAAAGCTTTGGTTAGGCTTCAACTAGAACAGGGGTTCCAAACCTTTTTATGCCATGGACCAATGCCTGTAAGCAAGGTGTCTGTGGACCCCAAATTGGGAAATCCTGAACTAGTTATGAGGTTTAGATTTGGTCACCACACTTAGTGAAAGATGTGAAGATCCTTGAGAGGATGTCAAGGAGATCTGCCTAAATGTTTCCAATGACAGGTTAAAGAAGTCACAGGCAGATAGGGTCATAAAGACAACTTTTGGCATCACTGGCCTTCATAAATCAAAGTATTGAGTATGGAATTGGGATGCTATACTGAAGTTGTATAAGACACTGGTGAGGCCTAATTTGGAGTATTGTGTACAGTTCTGGTCACGTAACCATGGAAAGATATCAATAAGTTAGAAAGATTTTGCTGGGACCTGAAGACCTAAGTTATAGGGAAAGATTGAACAGGTTAGGAGCATAGGAGAATGCCTGCCCAGTTATACCACTGATACTCAGTTGTACCATAACATAGCAAGCTCAGTAAAAACAGGAATGCCATCTAAAGGCATTGCTATGGACACAGTAGTGTATGAGAGGCCATATGTGAATGACCTTCTGCATGACAAGCCAAACAGTGGTCCTGTGGTGATCACTACATCTGGAAAGAAGAGGCTATAGGAGGCACTTCTCCTTTCTTAAGTGAATAGGGCTTCCAGCCCAGGGCTCACCCATCCGCACCACTATGCTACCACCTAATAAAAACTGTATTTATGCAGGGAATCTTTCACTCCCCTGATTGCTGCTCAATGCCTTTCAAAAAGCTTGTGTCAGTATGTTTGGATTCACCAATTTCCCAGGTTCCAACTGTGTTTCAATCATACTGTTCACTTTAGTTATTTTCGCAGTCTTTTACCTTGTTTTGTCAGTCTTGATCATTTCTGATCCATAACCTTGATATCTGGTGATATTGTAGTGGGAATATTAGTAATCTAAAAAGACATGGTTTTGCATGGTATTTCATAAAATTAATGCCAGTACTTATGGGTCTTAAATGAGCTGCCGACACTTAAAAAAAAACCGTCTTGCATTAGCATTACACTAATCTGTACATTATTCCTAGGAGTATGTTTTCTGTTTCCTCGATTAACCTTTCTTGCCAGAAATAGAAATGTTCCTAGTTGCAGGTTTTATTTCTATTCAGCATTATTGTGAGAAAGTTGCGTAAGAGGTCATAATCTCAACTTTCTCTGGAGACTTGAGCGGAAAATCCAGGCTGCTAGTCCACAGTCTTTATTTGTGTTTAGCTTCTCATTGATTCTGTTGTATTGTTTTTATTCTACTGTGAATGCCTGCAAGAAAGTGAACCGCAGGGTAGTATATTGTGACACATATAACTATGTAAAAGTCTTAGGCATGTATATACAGCTAGGGTCCCTAAAATTTTGCACAGCACTGTAGTGATTTTATGTATTGCACTGTATAGCTGCTGCAAAAAAAAATCATGACATATGAGGGTAATGATAAACCTGATTCTGATATGGGTCTCTATTGTGGACTGAGAGTGGGAAAGGAGCAGGGAGAGGGAAATCACGTCTGGATAAAAGGAAGGGTGAAGGGAGAGAGCGGGAAGCATCAGAGAAACATTCTGTAATGATCCATAAACTAATTGTCTGGAATCAAATGACTTTGCCTGGTGTCTGGGGGCTGGGTGTGTCTGCACCTGTGCCACTAGCCTCCCCACTCTTCTCTGCCACCTGTCCCACACCCTGCCCGCAGCACTCCACCCTCACCATTCCCAACATCCGAAACACCCACCAGATTTACAAGCTCACTCTCTGCTCCAGATTGACAGATACAGTACTTGCAAAGGTCTTAGGCACCCTAACTACATATATATATGTGCCTAAGACTTTTGCACAGTACTTTACGTACTTTGATAATTAATTTACTTTGAACTATTAACTTGTCAGTTTTCCCTTGAATTATTAAATTTAGCCCACTGTCCACCATCTCAATCGACATCCTAATGCTGTTTAACGAGAAAGCAGGACAATTCTCCACAATATCTTCTTCAGTAGCTTTCTCTCAACCAGCCTCACAAAGTCTGATTACAGTCTTTAGTATGCACGCATTAGGGTGAGGGAGAGTGAACCATGAGTAGGAATGCACAGTGTAACACTCAGGATGGACAAAACAAAGGAATCAGAATCAGGTTTATTATCACTGACAAAGGTCACGAAATCTGTTGTTTTGTGGCAGCAATACAGTACAAAATAAAAACAAATTTCTACAAGTTCCAATGCATAATAAATAGTGAGAGAGTGAAAGGCCTCCGTTGGTCAGAGTTGAACATGAATATTGCATCCTAGCCATCTAGATACACAAGGTTAGGCAGTACAATATGGAGAGCAAGCTGTTGTCCAGGTAGCAAGCTCCCCCTCTCCACACACCTGATGAATCCAAAGGAACAGCAGAGACCAATACAGTTTAGTACCAGCGGCGTCACAGGAAATGCCAGTCAGCATTGAACTCAGTGTAGGACTGCATTAGGGGCTCTAGCTCTGGATTTTTCTCTCAGGGTATCCTCTCGCACCGTTCCCCATGACTGGGCGTAGCTGTGAGGCAGCAGAGGTAGAGATTAGCTTTCCTTCTCTGAGATGAGCTGCCAACCACGACTGATGAGACACATCTTCCCAAAGCAATTGGTTGCCCCTTCTCCTGTCAGTAGAAACGGTTCTGCCGGGCTTAGCAGCTAAGCCACACGTGAATGTCAAGAGCTGGGCTTGGTTGTAATCGGCAATTTGAAATGTTCCATTGGGAGCATTTAATAGGTAGTGGGAGCTTGTCCCATTACCACCCCTAGCTATAACAACCTTAAGGAACCATATATAAGTACATACGTGCATATTGGTGCAGAAGAGGAAAAGAAATGATGTGTTTATGGACCATACAGAAATCTGACAGCAGAAGGGAAGAAACTGTTCCTAAGATTTTGAGTATGTGTCTTCAGTCTCCTGTATCTCCTCTCTGATGGCAGTAATAAGAAGAGGGCATGCCTCAACTGGTGAAGATCCTTCTTCAGAGATTGCATTTTGAAGAAGTCCTTGATGGTGAGGAAGATTGTGCCTGAGATGAAGCTGGCTGAGCTTACAACCCTCTGTAGCCTTTCTAACCCTGTGCATTGGATTCTCCACACCAGACTGTGATGCAACCTGTCAGAATGCTCTCCACCGTACAACTGTAGAAATCTACTAAAGTCTTTGTTGACGTGAAAAATCTCAATCTCCTGATGGAGTACAACTGCTGGCATGCCTTCTTCATGAAAGCAAGGGTAACTAACTAAAGAAAACAAAACGGTGATATTCTGCAGCTGGAAGCAGGGCGAGGGAGGTAACCGGTTGTAAGCAGAGCAAAGTGAGATGGTTGCAGACACAAGAAGAAGGAGCAGAAAATTTGAGGGTTAATGGAATGAGTGTAGATGGATACAAGGGTGGCAGAGATATCATGGCTACTCGGTCTGTTTCTATGCTGCAAGACACTGTAATCATAAGATGTTTTTTGCCATTTGTTCAAAGCGGTTTTCTTACTATGCCATAAATCGGTGATGAAGACCATAAGACAATGACGCATAGGAACAGAATTAGATCCTTCAGACCATTCACCTTCCTTCTTCTCATAACCTTTGACGTACTGACTAATCAAGAGCATTAACCTTTGCTTTAAATATACCTAATGACGTGTCCTCCACAGCTATGTATAGCACTAATTCCATAAGTTCATTGCCCTCTGGTGAAAGAAAATCATCCTCATCTTTCTTTTAAAGGGTTTGTTTTGTATTCTGAGGCTGTGCCCTCTGGTCCAAGTGTCCCCTGTTATAGGAAACATCATCCCCAAGCCCGCTCTGTCTAGGCTTTTCAATATTCAATAGGTTTCAAAGAAATCCCCAATCCTCATTCTTCTAAAGTCCATCAAACACTCCTGATACATTAACCATTTCAGTCCTGTGATCAGTTTCATGAACTTTCTCTGGAGCCAGCATATCCTTTCTCAGATAAGTGCCCAAAACTGATCACAATACTCCAAGTGCAGTCTCAGTATTGCATCCTTGCTTTTATATTCTAGCTGTCATGAAATGAAGGTTAACATTGCGTTTGCCTTCCTTACCACCGACTCAACCTGCAAATGAACTTTTAGGGAATCCTGCATGAGGACTCTCAGAGCTCTTTGCATGTTCAATTTCTGAATTTTCTCCCCGTTTAGAAAATAGGTGTAATTATTTCCATGTTAACTTTAAATACTTGAAATCATTCTAAATCTTTAGACTAAAACATTGACTTTGATCAGCTTTCTACAGCTACTGAGTCTGTTTTCTACTTCCAACTTATTTTCTGATTCTGAGAGTCTACAACATTTTTTTAATGTGAATTTCAATCATTTGAAATGTTTGACATCTGGTTAAGCCTTGGGGAATGGCTTAATCAAATGTCAAAGACTTATGGAAAATGAGCTTTTTCAAACCTTGTCACAATTTTTTTCATTCTTTTGTATACAGGAAGTGAATGCCGATGGCAATTTATTGCCCATGTCTAGTTACCCTTGATCTGCAGAGGCAGTCAGGTAAGAATTAATTAGTCCAGGTTTGTCCAGACCAGATAAAGATAACAGATTTCTTCCTCTGAAGAGTATCATTGAGCCAGATTCATTTTTCAGCTATTCTAGTTTTCTGGGTCCCTTTATTTTTCCTAAATTCACTTCTTTATTAAATTGCGCATCTGGCATGAGATTGGAATTCCAGCCTCAAAATCAATTCTTTAGAACTTTGGCTGCTGGGCCAGTATCCATGACATCACTGTTGCCCTCATGGTCCTCACTGCTAATGTAGAGCCACATCAACCAAATCAAGAGCCATTTTAGTTGGTTCTGTGTCAGATATAGAGCTTACATTATCCAGAAACATCAACCATTTTACTAGGTGTTTGTAACAAAGAAGATACCGGAACTAATACACTCTACTGTAAGCGAGAACTGGGGAAAGAAGACAAGGAAAAAAAGAAGTCATTGGAGTCATTCACTGAAAACTATTTCAAACTAGACAGATAGAGAAATTCCATTGATAAGAACAGACAATGCGACAGTTCAGTTTATGGCATGGCTGTTGACAGAAAAAAAGCTATAGTACATAAGAACTTAAGAAATAGGAGCAGCAGTAGGGCATCTGGCCCGTCGAGCCTGCTCTACCATTCAATAAGATCATGGCTGATCTGGCCATAGAGTTATCTTCACCTATCTGTCTTTTCTCCATAACCCTTAATTCCCCTACTGTGCAAAAATCTATTGAACCTTGTCTTAAATATATTCATTGAAGTAGCCTCTACTGCTTCCCTGGGCAGAGAATTCCACAGATTCACCGCTCTCTGGGAAAAACAGTTCCTCCTCATCTCTATCCTAAATCTATTCCCCTGAATTTTGAGATTATGTCTACAGGTCCAACTGAAAATCCACTAAACATTTACAGATATTGTGAAAAGCATCCAACGTGTGGCAGTTCTTTACGTGGAAAGACATTGTTAACGAGAGAGGACAGAGAAGAATGGCCAGACAGGTTTCGGCTGATGGGAAGGTGACCATAACTCAAATAATCAAGTGTCACAACAGTGTTATGCAGAAGAGAATATGCACTCAGTGTGACTTTATTCAGTACAGGAGGTACCTGATAAAGTATAGATAGATTAGAAAATTCCATTGTTAAGAACAATCAATAAGACAGTTATATTTATAGCCTAACATATTCTGCAGACCAAAATCTACAACAAATACACATCCAGTTACATATATAACAAATTACTGAAAATCCACCAAATTGTTACAGGAAACTGCTGATTATACGAACATATAAGCAAGATTAAGTTTAAATGACAAAACAATGTCAATTTAGGCCCTTATCCAACAGTTGGCATAAGATCTACTTTGGGCAAGTGTGATTGTACAGGAAAGGTTAATAATGCCAGATCAAGGCCAATGTTCATTATTTACAAACCTTTCTAACCATTTGCTGCATTTTGGATCAACCATTTGTCATAATTGGCTGGATTCCTGCTCCCTTCTCCATTTCAGATTTAATGCAAAGGCCCTCTCTACTCAACTAAGTTCTGACCAAAACCTGCACTGAATTTTAACCTGCCCATCATCTTCTGATTTGAACAAAAAATAATCCACTTTTCTGACATGACAGCATTTATTTCTGGTTTCTAATATTCAAGTGCTTTCAACTCTGTAATAAGCATGGCATTTTTGGAAAGCAATTTGTGAAAATAAATGGAATAGAAATGTTTAAATAACCATTTATTATATAAAACTAAGTGGAGTTATTAAATATAGATGCATGGTATAATTTGAAGAATTCTGTTAATTGCACACCTTTGACTGATTAATGTTCAATTGCATAGACTATTTAATTGCATTATTACGAAGAATAGCTTCTAATTTATTTCTAAGTATTTTAAAGATGTTGCTTTTTTTCTGAAATTTGAATGAGCAGATTTGCACTGAGTTTCCTGACGTGCCTTGAAAACCACAAACCTTGAAATCAATCAATAAGTGCCTTCCAACCAGGTACATGAGATGCATCATTAGACTTTGGGTGTGAATTATGAAATTATTTTTAATAGACACAGCCATTTTATTTTCAGACAATCATGGGATTTCTTTTATGATTCATTGTACAGAAACATTTGTCTCAGTGCCTGAAACAACCTGTCAATGCCAACAATTGTTTCTGGGACAACTCCACTTAAATAATTTTTCATCTTCTGTGAATAAGAAAAGGATAATCTAACACATCTACAAATTGGCTCTGGGTCTGCAATCAAACTTAGCTCCTCCATAGAAAGGTTTTATTTTGGTGGGTGTTTAACATAAAATAAAGACTCTGCTAATGAGAGAGGATTGAACTGAATTCCCCATAGATGTAGGCATCCAACATAGAAGTTCTTGCAAAAAGCTTAAAAAGATAAAATTAAAAGGGTAACAAAAGAAGCTAACTTTTGAATCTTGGTGACATTGAATCAGAGAGATAATGATTTATATCCCACTGCAGGAACTGAGCAAAGAACCAAGGGCACACAGTGAAGGACTTGCAGTTATAGGCACTTTTTACCATTTTAGGGAATGGCATCATAACTGACAATGGATTTCAAAAATGTACTAATACAGAAAACACATCATCAAGTCTCAGAATTGGAATCAGGTTTAATACGGCAGCGTTGTGATTAGCACAATGCTAATTCAGTTTGGGGCGTTGAAATTTGGAGCTTAAACCCAACAAGTCTGTAAGGAGTTTGTACGTTCTCCCCATGACTGTGTGGGTTTCCTCCGTGCACCGGTTTCCTCCCATAGTCCAAAAACATGCCAGTTAGTAGGCTAATTGGTCATTGTAAACTACTCTGTAATTAGGCTAGGGGTAAATGGGTCAGTTTCTGGGTGGTTAGGGCCTGTTTCACACTGTATCTCTAAGTCAAATGAATATCACTCACCAACTATATGTTGCGAAATTTGCTAGTGCCCAAGATGGAGCTGGCTGAGTTTGGAACCCACTGCAGCTTTTTCCATTCCTATACAGTAATCCTCCATACAAGATGGTGAAGCAACCAGCTTGTAGTACATTTGTAGAAATTTGCTGAAGTCTTAGGTGACATATTCCAAATGAAATATAGCCACTGACGTGACCTTTTTAAAATTGCACCTATATGTTGGGCCCAGGGTAGATCATCATTGACACCAAGGAACTTGAAATATCTCACCCTTTTACTCAACACAGAGTAAAGTCCCAGAAAGAGAATGTAATGAGATACAAGGGTAAGCAAATCAGTAAGATTTTTTCAGGTGAGAAATAAGATTTGTCAGGTAAAAAATAATTATTTCTTTGAATAATGCCAAAAAAATGTTGCACATTCATCGGGCATGACATCTACGTACATCAACAAGATGACACCTTCAATACTGCAGTCCTCTCTCAGCACTGAATGGAAGTGCCAATCCTAATTAAATATTCAAGTTTGTGCAGTGGATCTTTAAGCTCTATTTAACTTACCCAGAAGGTTGAATAATAAACAATACTAGTAAGTGTAAGAATTTTGTACAATGGCTGTGTAAAGGTGACAGACAGTCAAACCTTCATCCAAATACTTTTGGATGTTGGTTTAAACTTCAGGCACCTTTACCATTTTAAGCAGATTTAGAAGAATTTGATTAAGATCGAGGCATTCTGGAGTTTGCCTAAAACACCTAAAATGATTCAATTGCTAAGGAAAGACATACTTTTATGTAACAATTTCCACAAGTACAGAATGTTTCACAGAATTCTTGTAGTAAGCCTGCAACTTCGTCAGAAGGTCAGGAATCCAACCCTATTCCATAGCCAATTAAGTCACTTTTGCGGATCATTGTCACAAAAAGAATGTGAAAATGGCCAGGTAATCTTGGTGATAATTTAGATTGAAGAATATGTATTAGTCAGAAATAACTCCTCGAATTTTCTAGAATTGACGAAGAGTCTGCCCAAAACACTATTTATTCCCCTCCTTAGATGCTGCATGACCTGCTGACTTCCTCTAGCATCTTGTATTCATTACTTTAGATTTCCAGCATTTGCAAAATCTCTTGTGCCAAGGTATGTCTATGTAAAGAAAACAATTATAAGCTTGGTTTAATATGTTATCCAGAAGCCACCAATTAAACCAGAAGGAAAGTTTTTATTTTGCACTTTGGCATGAACTGGGAATTCCCAAAGTTACAGAAAACAGTATAGAAACAGGCCCTTCAGCCACAGAGGCTGTGCGGACTATTAACCACCCCTTGACATCAATCCTACATGAATTTCATATCTATTCTAGTCAACTCCCTTGGATTCTACCACTCCCCTACACTCCAGGGAAAGTTTAGATGGATAGATAGATGGATACCTTATTAATCCCAAAGGAAATTACAGTGTCACAGTAGCATTATAAGAACACAGTTATACAAATATACTGATATTAGAAGAGAAGTAAGAAAGAATAAAAAATAAGTTACCTCAAACAGTTTAACAGGAGGGAATTGTCATTTCCACAGCTATAGGTTGATTCTTATAGAGCTTAATGGCTGAGGGTAAGATGACGTCATTTGTGCTCTGTGAAGCAGCACAGTTGTCTATGACTGAACCTCTGTTCAGCCAGGGTGGCATGCAGAGGGTGAGGAATATTGTCTAGAATTGCCAGGATTTTTTGTGGTGTCCTTTATTCTGCCGTAGCCTCCAGTATGTCCAATTTGACTCCTATAACAGAGCTAGCCTTTCTAATCAGTTTATTGAGCCAGTTGGCATCACCCGTATCAATGCCATTGCTTCAGTACACCACCGCATGGAAGATTGTACTGGTGACAACGAACTAGTAAAACATGTGAAGGAGAGGCCTGTGTACTCCAATGGACCTCAGACTCCTTAGGAATTAGAGGCAACTCTGGCCATTCTTGTACACAACCTCTGTGTTGGTGTTCAAACTCAAGTCTGTCATCCAGCTGCACCCCCAGGTACTTGTAGGTCCTCACCACATCCACGTCCTCACCATCAATAGTAACAAGGAGCAGTACAGGCTTAGTCTTCCTAAAGTCCATTACCATCTCATTTGTCTTTCTGATGTTGAGCTGCAGGTGATTCAGCTTGCACCATTTGACAAAGTCCTCCACCAGGACCCTGTATTCATCCTGCCATCCTCTCTTTATACACTCAACAATTGCTGAGTCTCAGAGAATTTCTGCAGATGACATAACTCAGTGTTGTATCTAAACATGAAGGGAGCCAATGCAGTCCCCTGGTAGGCCCCAGTGTAATGTAGAGCCATGTCTGAGACACAGCTCTAAAGCCACACAAACTGTGGTCTGCTAGTCAGGTAGTCCACTATCCAGAATACAATGGAAGTACCAACCTGCATTGAATGGAGCTTTTCTCCCAGCAATGCGGGCTGTATGGTATTGCCGGCACTTGACAAATCAAAAAATATGATCTTCACAGTGCTGCGCTCTTTATCCAAATGGGAGTAGCTCTGTTCAGCAGGTAGATAACAGCATCATCAACTCCAATGTGCTGCTGGTAGGAAAATTGCAGGGGATCAAGGGCTGATCTGACCAGGGATCAGAGGTGAGCCAGGATGAGGGGTTCTAGGGTCTTCATGATACGTGAGTCAGGGCCACTGGACAATGGTCATTCAAAACTTTTGTTTAGTGCTTCTTGGGTACTGGGACCACACAAGATGCTTTCCACATGGCCAGGACCCTTTCCAGGCTGAGCTCAGATTGAA
Source organism: Hemitrygon akajei (assembly GCF_048418815.1). Taxonomy (NCBI): domain Eukaryota; kingdom Metazoa; phylum Chordata; class Chondrichthyes; order Myliobatiformes; family Dasyatidae; genus Hemitrygon; species Hemitrygon akajei. The sequence continues at coordinate 32,694,182 of NC_133138.1, read as the reverse complement.
AATGCGCTGGAGAATTTGTGCTCCTATAGGACCTTTGCGCTCACACCATCCGTACGCAATGCTTTGCTGGGCCGGAGTTTCCCTAGAGCCTTTCTCACCTGCTCAGTAATGGAAAGATGAGGATAAAGGAGGGGACGCATTGGTGCTGATGGACCATTGGGTGCCTTGGCACTTGGGCTGGTGTGCTGATGGGAATTTCAACAGGAGGGCAATTGTCAAACATATTGAAGAATTGATTTAACTTATTAGCCAATTCATGGCTGCATTCTAAGGCTCTACAGCTAGGCTGATTGAAGCCAGTGATGTTCTTCATGCCTCTCCATACCTCCCATGTGCTACTCCGCCCAAGTTCATTCTCCAGCTCTCTCCTGTATTCCACCTTGATCTTCTCCTTTAGCTCCCTCTGCACATGTTCCAATTCCTGCCTGTCTCCTGATTTAAAGGCAGTTGCAGTGAAAAAGTAACCTACCAATCGTTATGTTGGATGATTCTTCCTTAATAATACATTAGAGTTGCCTACCAGATATTAACGCTTAAGACTCTGGAGTGGAAATTGGATCTACGGCTTTCAGATTCAGATGCATGAACATGAACTCGGTTGTAACACACACAAAATGCTGAAGGAACTCAGCTGATCAGGCAGCACTTCTAGAAATGAATAAGCATTCAATGGTTTGGGCTGAAACCCTTCTTCAGCACTCTATAATGTTTTTATCATGATATAATATAAAAAAGCTTACTGTGTTCAGTTCTTATCCCCTTATTTCAAAAGGATGTGGATGCTTACAGGAGAGTGCAGAAGTGATTTACCAGGATGCTGCCTAGAATACAGAACATGTCTATGAGGATTGAGTGTGCTACGACTTTTCTCTTTGTAGTGAGGGAGGATGACAGGTGTGATAGAGATGTGCAAGGTGATAAGGGTCATAGATCATGTGGATAGCTAGGAGCACTTTTCCAGGGAGGAATTAACTGATATGATGGAACAAATTTTAATTTGGAGGAAAATATAAGGGGAATGTCAAGGGTAGGATTTTTTTAAAACTTTTTTTATTGTGTTTTCAAATAGTTACAGAATAAAAGTGTGTGAAAAAGAAAATATGTGTTACCCATCCCCCCTCCCCTTAACCCCTTTACACAGAGAGTAAAAGTACACAGAGGGTGTGTAGAACGCACTGCCTGGGGTGATGATGGAAGCAGATACATTAGAAACATTTAAGAAAAGCTTAGATAGGCACATGAATGAAAGAAAAAAATGGAGGGCTATGTGAGAAGGGAGGATTAGGTTGGTTTTAAAGTAGGTTAAAAGCTGAGGGGGCTGGACTGTACTGCTGTGCTCTATGCTCTTTGTTCTAACTCAGTGTGATATAGTGACACTTTTGTGACTGGGAATTCACCACATTTAACAGTTACATGTCTATTTACATATCAGACTAGCGATTATAGATTTATTGATGCAAAGTAGTTGGGAAGCACAGTGGCACAACTAGTAAGAGCTGCTGCCTCACAACACTAAAGATCTGGGTTTAATCCAAACCTCAGGTGGTACCTGTACAAAGTTTACCCATTCTCCCTCTGACCGCACAGTTCTCCGGGTGCTCTAGTTTCCTCGTACACCATAAAGATGAAGAGACTGGTAGGTTAATTCTCCACTATAAATTGCTCCTAGCATTTAGATAAGGTGTAGAATATAGATGGAAATTATAATGTTAAAGTTGTATTAATATAGGATCAGTGTAAATGAATTGTGTATGGTTGGCACAGATGGGATGGGCTGAAGGGCCTATTGCTGTGCTGTATCTTTATTACTAACTTACTTTGTGATATCCATGGTTGATGACAAAGTGCAAAGTGCAAAATGCAAGTTGTTTTTTTCCAATTCTCTGGTTTAATTTACAATGTTTAATTTGTAGGTTAAACTCTAGCAGGGTTTCCTAGCCTTTTTTATGCCATAGTCAAGGGGTCTGTGGACCCCAGGTTGAGGAACTCTGCATCAGAAGTTATTGTCTAGGTCATTGCTAAAGCAAAGTGAGCTTGCTACAGAGCTTCAGATAATCTGCCTTAAAAAACATCTAGTTACCTTGGTGAAAAGCATAAATATTTGCATGAGAAATTACAAAATTTTATGATATAAAATTAGTATATTTTAAGGCTGGGAAATTTGATTTCCAGTATCTTAACCCTTCCCCCAACCCTTTATCTCCCCTCCTGATTTTCCCTGTTCCTTCTATCCCCACAGCTCAAACCCCCAAACTCTGTTTTACTTTACTCCTTATCCAGCTACCCAGCCTTCCCATTAACCCACACGTCCCTCCCACTGGGTCACTTTCTCGTCATGTTCCCGTCTTCCCTTTCCACCTCACTTATTAGGTTCAATGGTCAACCTTAATTTCCCATCAGATCCATCATCTACAGACCTTGCCTACCTCCAACTTTCATCTCCAAATCTCGGTTGCAATTTCTCCTCTTCCCTCCTCCTTCTTTCTATCACCCCTTCTCTCCTGGATCTAACTGTTACTTAGCAGCTCTTCCTTCACCTCTTCCTCTCACGACTACCTCCCCTCTACTGATGAAGGATGATCACGCAAAATATCGAAGGTCCATTTCCCTCCACAGATGCTGTTTGACCTGTTGAGTCCTCCAACAATTTCTGTTTTGATCAAAGTTCAAAGTACATTTATTACCAAAGTATGCATACATTATACAACCTTGAGATTCATCTCCTAACAGGCAGCCACAAAACAAAGGAACCCTTTAAAAAGAAGACCGTCAAACACCCTTGGTGTGCAGAGAATAAAATACCATGCAAACAATAACTGCAAGAAAATAGTGCTCTGAAGTCTGCAAAGAGAATTAGAGATGCATAGTTCAATGCAGAGTGAAGTAGTCAGAGCAGAGCAGAGATTAAAAGTAACATTGGTTTAATACAGCACTAGGAATTCTCATAAATATGAGGGATTCTGCAGATGCTGGTAATCCAGAGCAACACACACAAAATGCTGGAGGAATTCACGAGGTCAGGAGCAACTATGGAGAAGAATAAACAGTCGATGTTTCAGTCCAAGTTCTGATGAAGGGTCTTAGCTGGAAGCATTGAGTGTTTATTCCTCTCCATAGATGCTGTCTGACCTGCTGAGTTCCACCAGTATTTTTGTGTGTTATTAACAATTTGAACACACTTTATGCAACACTCTAACAAGTTCAGAGTACTGTACAGTAAGTGGAGTTACTTACTTACTGTAGAACTGAACAAATGGAACGTGAGAAGGCTGAAAATTATGGTATGGATGAGCAATGAATCATTGATTGTGACTCACTGATTTTAGCACTCAACTGGACACAAGTGGTAATCCCAAAGGTGCACTCCATTTGGCAGTGTAATGACAGCAAACACTAACAGTTTCATTGTCACTTCAACTGGAACATCTCAGCAAACACTTCCAATAACATAGTAAAATGTTTGAGCAATCGTGGGAGACAAATTAAGCTTTTGCTCTTCAAAGCCACAAATAAAAACAAAGCAGCTTTATAACCGCAATAGGATAAAGCAGGAAAGCACTGAGAAAGCTGTCAACTACAATTGAAAAGTTAAACCTAACACCAAACATATTTTCATTTTCAAATCATGTAAAATTAAAATCTATGCAGTGCTAACAATGGTTAAGCTCAACTCTCAAAATTAAGGTGCCATTTCTGACGATGGATAGGCCCTTTGACTTTGGGAGTTAGAGTGCAGCAGTAGTTGTGAATATTGATTCTAAAAGTTAAATGGCAGTGGCAGGGAAAACATATCTTTTTTAATATAATTGGAGAATAGGTAAAGTGTAGGACACTTGAGCAAATGACTCCAAATTCTTCCTGAAATGAGAATTCTAATTATGATTTTGCAAATGATTATTCTTTTGCTTGGAGCTTCTTTTCTAGGTTGCGTATCACCTTTGGCTGTCTTGGCCATCATTCAATAGTCCCTCTTCTGTCAAAGAATTGTTAGGAATGCATTATCAAGTAGTTAGTCTTTACACTCCTTGTGGAGTAATAATGGATTTGGCTACCAGCTGAAATCAATGCACATGATCACTGTCTGTCTACATCAAAGTTCAAAGTGCCAAGTTCAAAGTAAAATTTATTATCAGAGTACATACGCATTGCCACATATAACCCTGAGATTCTTTCTCCTGTGGGCACACTCAACAAATCTATAGAACAGTAATTGTAAACAGGATCAATGAAAGCGCAAGAGCATAGAAGACAACAAACTGTGCAAATGCAAGTATAAGTAAATAGCAATGAATAACGAGAGCATGAAATATCAAGGAAAAGCGTCCTTAAAGTGAAATTATTGGTTGTGGGAACATCTCAAGAAATGTGTAGTTATCCTCTTTTGTTCAAGAGTCTGACGGTTCAGAGATAGAGACGGTTCTTAAAACTGGTGGTGCAAATCCTGAGGCACTTGTACTTTCTGCCTGATGGCAGCATCGAGAAAAGACCACGCACGAGGAAATCTGCAGATGCTGGAAATTCAAACAACACACACAAAATGCTGGTGGAACACAGCAGGCTAGGCAGCATCTATAGAAAGAAGCACTGTCGACGTTTTGGGCCGAGACCCTTCGTCAGGACTAACCGAAAGGAAAGATAGTAAGAGATTTGAATGTAGTGGGGGGAGGGGGAAATTCAAAATGATAGGAGAAGACCGGAGGGGGTGGGATGAAGCTAAGAGCTGGAAAGGTGATTGGCGAAAGTGATACAGAGCTGGGGAAGGGAAAGGATCATGGGACGGGAGGCCTCAGGAGGAAGAAAGGAGGGTGGGGGGAAGCACCAGAGGGAGATGGAGAACAGGCAAACAACTAAATATGTCAGGGATGGGGTAAGAAGGGGAGGAGGGGCATTAACGGAAGTTAGAGAAGTCAATGTTCATGCCATCAGGTTGGAGGCTACCCAGCCGGTATATAAGGTGTTGTTCCTCCAACCTGAGTTTGGATTCATTTTGACAATAGAGGAGGCCATGGATAGACTTCATTAACTTTGCCTCCAACTTTCACCCTGCCCTCAAATTTACCTGGTCCATTTCCGACACCTCCCTCCACTTTCTTGATCTTTCTGTCTCCATCTCTGGAGATGGCCTATCTACTGATATCTACTATAAACCTACAGACTCTCACAGCTACCAGGACTATTCCTCTTCCCACCCTGTCTCTTGCAAAAATGCTATCCCCTTCTCACAATTCCTCCGTCTCCGCTGCATCTGCTCTCAGGATGAGGCTTTTCTTTCCAGGACGAAGGAAATGTCTTCCTTTTTTAAGCAAAGGGGCTGCCCTTTGTCCACCATCAACTCTGCTCTCAAACACATCTCTCCCATTTCCCGCACATCTGCCCTCACCCCATCCACCCGCCACCCCACTCGGGATAGGGTTCCCCTTGTCCTTACCTACCACCCCACCAGCGTCCAGGTCCAACATATAATTCTCCATAACTTCCGCCACCTCCAACGGGATCCCACTACCAAACACATTTTTCCCTCCCCCCCTCTTTCTGCTTTTCGCAGGGATCGCTCCCTACGCGACTCCCTTGTCCACTCATCCCCCATCCTATAAGGTTGGAGGAACAACACCTTATATACCGGCTGGGTAGCCTCCAACCTGATGGCATGAACATTGACTTCTCTAACTTCCGTTAATGCCCCTCCTCCCCTTCTTAACCCATCCCTGAAATATTTAGTTGTTTGTCTGTTCTCCATCTCCCTCTGGTGCTTTCCCCCCACCCCTTTCTTTCTCCTGAGGCCTCCCGTCCCATGATCCTTTCCCTTCCCCAGCTCTGTATCACTTTCGCCAATCACCTTTCCAGCTCTTAGCTTCATCCCACCCCCTCCGGTCTTCTCCTATCATTTTGCATTTCCCCCTCCTCCCTCTACTTTCAAATCTCTTACTATCTTTCCTTTCGGTTAGTCCTGACGAAGGGTCTCAGCCCGAAACGTCGACATTGCTTCTCCCTATAGATGCTGCCTAGCCTGCTGTGTTCCACCAGCATTTTGTGTGTGTTGAGAAAAGACCATGGCTAGAATGGTGAGGATCTTTAATGAAGGATGCAGCTTTCCTAAGACAGCTTTTCATGCAGATGCCCTCAGTAGTTGGGACATGCTGCGCCGATTTCATTATCTTTTTGTAGGATTTTCCACTCAAAGGCACTGGTGTTCCCATTCCAGTCCATAACGCAGCCAGTCAATACATTGCTGGGCCGGATGTTCCTAACTATCCAAATCAGTGAGTTGCACAATGATTGGATACAGGTGATGCAGTGCAGATGCCCAATTCTCTGAATACCTTGGACACACATTGTGGGAGGGGTGGCTTTGTCTTGTATCGAGGCTGTCCAATGTTTTAACATGTCTTTAGCCTTAGGAGATAAATGGTCCAACACCCCAAAGGACAAAAGCAGTAGATGCACTGGAATAAAACATGTAAGTTCAGCTCAAGTGCACACACTGTTTTATCTTCCAAGCCTATTGTTGTTCTCTCACTGTCATATTCTAGATGATTGGAACATAAATGGAAGGGAGTAATGTTGAAGCTTTATACAGCATTGGGCAGGCTGCACGGAGTATTGTAAGCAGTCTTGGGCCCCTCATCTAAAGAAAAAAAGGATGTTCTGGCAATAGAGAGGGTCCAGAGAAGGTTCACAAAAATGATTCCAGAAATGAAAGTGTTAACGTAGGAGGAGACTCAGGCTCTGGGCTTGTACTGGCTGGAGTTTAGAAAAATAGATTGAAATCTATCAAATATTAAAAGATTTATGTAGAGTGGATGTGGAGAGGATACTTCCTATAGTGGGAGAATCCAGAACCAGCCTCAGAATAGAAGTGTGTCTGTTTAGAATAGAGATGAGAAGGCATTTCTTTAACCAGAGGGTCAAAAGTCTGTGGAATTCAATGCCATAGACAGCAATGTAGGCCAGGTCATTGGCTGTGTTTCAAACAGAGGTCGATAGGTTCTTGATTAGGCAGGGTGTCAAAGGCTATGGAAGGAAGGCACGAGTACGTGGTTGAGAGCAATAAAAGATCTACCATGATGGAATGGTGGAGCAGACTCTATGCGTCAAAAGGCCTAATTCTGCTCCTATATCTTACACTCTTATATTTAAATTATAGAACTTCCTAGCTAGGAATACTGTTTTCCCCTTTCAGAATATCATGTTTCAAGAAGTCAATTAGTTGTAAATTTGTTGAGACCACAAGACTCAAGGAGCAGGAACAGGCCATTCAGCCAGTTGGGTCTGTACCAGAATTTGATCTTTGTCTACTTCATTTCCCTCTCAACCTAATTCCCTTTCCTCCTTCCTGTTACCTTAGCCACTTTTACATATCAAGAACCTGTCACCTGCGCTTTAAGTATACCCAATGACTTGTCCTCTACAACTCTCCTTTGTACTGAATTGCACAGATTCACCAAAGTAAATTCCTCCTCACCTCTGTTTTAAAAGGACGTCCTTCTATTCCAAGACTGTGCTCCCTGGTCCTCCTCTCCCCAACTACTGGAACCATCCTATATGCATCTACCCTATCTAGGACTTACAAGATTCAGTGGATTTCAACGAGAGTCCTCTCATTCTTCTAAATCCCAGTGAGTACAGGACGACTTAAACCCTTTCATTCCTGGGATCATTCTCCTGTACCTCCTCTGGACTCTGTCCAATGCATACATTTTTCATATGGGTCTCAAAACTGCTGACAATACCCCAAATGTGGTCTCACCAGTGTGTTATAAAGCCTCAGCATTACATCCTTGCTTTTATATTTCAGTCCTCTCGAAATGAATGCTAACATTACATTTGCCTTCCTTACTATTATCTTAAACTGCAAAAGTCAACCCTTAGGGAATCCTGCACTAAGATACACAGGTCCATTTGCACCTCGAGTATCTGAATTTGCTCTTCATTTAGAAAATAGTCTACACCTTTATTCCTTCTACCAAAGTTCATGACTATACACAGTCCTACACATATTCCACCTCCACTTCTTTACCCATTCTTCTAATCTGTCAAGTCCTTCTATAGATACCCTGCCTCCTCAATACTACCTGCCCCTCCACTTAGCTTTGTATCAACCAGAACCTTTAAAGTTCAAAGTAAATTTATTATCAAAGTCAGTAGAGTATATATATCACCATATACTACCCTGATATTCATTTTATTGTTGGCATTCACAGTAGATCAAAGAAATGCAATGGAGTCAATGAGAAACTATACACTAATCAAAGACTGATGGGCAGTTAATGTGCAATAGAAGACAAACTGTGCAAATGCAAAATAAAAATACAAATGTCTTCAGCACATACTGTGTATATATAGCTAGGGACCCTATGACATTTGCGCTGTACTGTTTTTGTCAATGTGGAGTGGAGGGTGAGTTGTAAATCTGGTGGGAGAAAAGGATGTTGGAAATGGTGAGGGTGGGGCACAGCAGGAAGGGTGTAGGATACAGGGCAGAGGGTGACGCGGGCACAGACACACACAGCCCTGAGACACCAGGCAAGGTCATTTGATTCCAAACAAGTAGCTTATTCATCATTACAGAAAGTCTCCTTGGCTCTTCCTGCTCCCTATCCTCTCCCTTCTCATTTTCCCAATGATAATTCCATTCTCCCTGCCCCCTTCCCACCCTCAGTCCATATCAGAATCAGATTTATCATCATTCACATATGTCATGAAATTTGATCTTATTATGTGACAGCAGTACAGTGCAATACATAAAATTACTACAGTACAGTACAGTACAATATTTGAAATATTTGATCTAGATTCGAAAGACCTCCGCCTAATCAGAAATCTGTACTGGGAACAAAATGCCATTGTAAGAATAGACGGAGAAGTGAGTCAGTTTATGAAAATCAAAAGAGGCATTAGACAAGGGTGTGTTTTCTTCCCTGATGTGTTTAATCTGTACAGTGAAACAATATCACAAAAGAGACATCTTGGGAATCAAAGTTGGTGGTGAAAACATCAATAATTTCAGATATGCAGATGACACTGTGTTGATTGCAAGTACAGAGGAAGAACTTCAAAACTTAATTGATATAGTTGTTGAAGAAAGTGCAAAAATGGGTCTATCTATCACTTGCAAAAAGACAGAATGTATGATGATATCAAAAAAGAAGGAGAATTTATCTGCAGGCTGAGAATAAAAGGGGAAGACATGAAACAAGTACAGAACTTTTGCTACTTAGGAAGCTGGGTGATATCAGATGGCAGGTGCGACATGGACTTCAAAAGAAGAATAGGGATGGCAATGGACACCATTACAAGAATGAAGAGTATACTGACCAACACTAAACTAGGCATCACAACCCACCTCAGAGTACTGAAATGTTATGTTTATCCAGTTATGTTATATGGCTCAGAATGTTGGACAATATCTAGTAACATGAGGAAACAAATTGAAGCAGCAAAGATGTGTTTTTTGAGGATGATGTAAAGAATGCCATGGACGAAACGAATATCTAATGAGGATGTCATGAACAGGGCAAGCACAAAAAGAGAAATAATGTATGAGATCATGAAAAGGCAACATAACTTCATTGGACGAGATTAGGAAAGAGGAGTTAGAATGCATGGTAATTATGGGAAAGATTGAAGGGAAGAAAGCAAGAGGAAGTCAAAGACAAATGATGATGGAGATAGCAGCCAGAGAACTGGAAATGAATACCAATGAATTGATCCACAGACCCGAAACAGGAGTGTGTGGGCCATGGCAGTCAAAGCTCACACTGGGCATGGCACCTGATGATGATGATGAATGTGCAAAAGTCTTGGATACCCTAGCTGTATAAACATGCCTAGCCTTTTACACAGTACTTTAGGCAGTAAATGAATAATACTGAGAACATGAGTTGTAGAGTCTATAGGTTGTGTAATCAGTTCAGTGTTGAAGTGAGTGAACTTATCCATGATGGCTCAGGAACCTGATAGTTCAAGGGTAATTACTGTCCCTGAACCTGGTGGTGAGGCTACTTTGCTTCTTTCTGGATGGCAGCAGTGAGAAGAGAGAATGGCCTGGATGGTTGTGGGGGGTGGTGTGGATGGGGGGTCCTCGACGATGGATGCTGTTTACTTGTGGTCGTGCTCCATTTAAATGTGTTCAGTAGATCGATAAGCATATGTAGGGTTGGATAATTAATATTTAACATGTACCAGAAGATCTTTAATATGTAGTTGCTCTCTCAGGGAACCACATATTGACAGGGAGAAACCAACCTGCATTTGTAAGTAAATACATTATAACATATGGTATGTAAAAACTGCTATACATCAGCTAATAGAGAGAAAAGAACAAATGGGAATAACACCCCTAGAGAACTGAATAAATAAAAAAAGAAAGCCAAATATACTGTGTATGTTTTTGTGTGAACTGAGGTGTAAGAATATGCACTTCAGAGCTAGGAGCAAGGAAAGTTCCTGAATCTATTCAACTGTGACCGTATGTTACTTAAATATTGATACACTCTCTGGCAAACTTTTCCAATAAAGTAGATTGTTCTATTTGAATTGCACCTTCTGCAGCTAAAATATTTGTGGCTCCTCTAAGCCTGGAGAGTCTCATGAGCCCTTGTAACAATCGTACAATATTTATGTAAAAGATTTCAGATCATTACCAATTCATGTGGAGTTGCACATCACGCTTGTTTTGCACACCTAACACTCATCTGAAATATAAAATAAGTTCCTTGTCATCTTCTTCCTCTTTCAAAGTGCATAATTCTTTTCTCTGATTTTCTTTCTTATTTTCCAATAGTGTAACCACTATCAATTTAAATATATAAATGGCCAGGAGAGTTTTGTACTTTTCATATCGTTTTTATTATACTCAGTGTCTTTTTTACCTAATTAGTTTTGAAGTGAGTTACTGTTGTAATATGGGAAGTATAGCTACTTATTTAAGTACAGCAATTTCCTACAAAACTCAAACTATTAATGATCATATCATTTGGGTTTCGATTGGAGATTCTGGGATAAATACTGGCTATTGCATAACTTGGCTGTTCTTCATTGAAACTGTGTAATAAAACAATTCATACCTTTCTACAAAGAGTGATGAATAATACCAGTTACTTAATACTTTTTAAAAATATTCTACACTCACATGAGAGAACTTCCAGCTTTAATATTTCATTCAAAAGAAGCATATTCAATAGTACAAAACCCAAGAAAAAAATTGTAGATATTTAAAACTTCAAATAAATGAAATTCATAAAATACTCAATATCTGCGGAAGAAAAAAAACAAAGCTAAGAACTGAAGAAATGTTACTGACCTGAAATATTAATTCTGAATCTCCCTGCATAGGGAGGAATGGTAGCACAACATAACAAATGGTGTATTATTTTACCATGCCAATGACCCAGGTTCAACTTCTGCCAAGTGTGTAAAGAGTTTCCATATTCTTCGCACAATTGTGTGGGTTTCCTCTGGGTGCTCCAGTTTTGTCCCACATCCCAAAGATGTATGGGTTAGAAGGTTAATTAGACACATGTGTATTTGGGCAGTGTGTGCTCATTGGGCCAGAAGGGCCTGTTAATTTTGTCGTGTCTCCAAATAAAAATGAATGTCGTCTGCCCTACAGAGTACATCCAGCATTACCTCACTTAGTACTCCAACAGGCTGCCCACCTGCAGTTTTGTGGCAGATAATTAGAAACAGGAACTTAAGCTTATGGAGTAAAGTTTAGAGTCTATCTACAGGGGTCTGAATCTCTCCAAGGTAGCAACTGATAATCCTAGTGCTGGCAATGAACAATACAAATAGTTAATTCACATCCATATATTTGGAAGGAAGTGACAAAAAGGAGGAAACGTTCAGTCTCCAAGTGCATCTGTCATTTGAAAGAAGACTTAAGTAATGTCTGAAAGCACATAAGAAAGAAAGCAAGGCTCTCTTCAAACTTGTTCCAACACATTGTATCCTTCTGAAACATGAATAAATTATAAAAGAAAGATGCCAGTTGTACATTACTTCAAAAGATTGATGGACAGCCCCATGCAGCCAGCTCTTCAAAGCGAGGTGCCTTGAGGTACCTATGACAAGGGTTTCAATGAGGAGACTGCTCATTTGTTCCTAGTTTCATGTCTCTTGGGGAGAAGTCAGGGTTATCTTTCTTCACTACATCTCTACTCTCTCACATAATAAATAAAATTCAGGCAGATGATTAATGTTCTTATCCTGGGAACCTGAAATATTGACAGGTTGTTGGAAAGGTAAGGAAATATTACTTAAGCAAGTTATTGATTGTAATGAATCAGTGTCCAATATTGGGAGTCCTCTGAACAGTAACATTTTAATTATCCATTTTGGTATATATAGAAATACTGAGTTATTAATTTACATGAGACTATTTAATGATCTTGTTGATTTCAAAAGCCTTTTGCTCATTGTTTAACAAGTAGCCGAGAAAACATTAAAGCCAGTTACCCCATTCACATGGAGCATTGTTACATTTTTGTCATCAGTCCAAGTCTATTCCATCAGGGTTGCAAAATCTCAGAGATAATAGAGTAAAGGAAATGATTATTTATGTTCAGTGTAAAGTTTTTGTGCCAATGTCCTCCTAATTGGTTGAATTTCTAAGCAAGAGGGTAGAGCAGGACCATATAACCATATAACCATATAACAATCACAGCACGGAAACAGGCCATTCCGGCCCTCCTAGTCCGTGCCGAACTCTTAATCTCACCTAGTCCCACCTACCCGCACTCAGCCCATAACCCTCCACTCCTTTCCTATCCATATACCTATCCAATTTTACCTTAAATGACACAACTGAACTGGCCTCTACTACTTCTACAGGAAGCTCATTCCACACAGCTATCACCCTCGTGTTTCCCTTAAACTTTTGCCCCCTAACTCTCAAATCATGTCCTCTCGTTTGAATCTCCCCTACTCTCAATGGAAACAGCCTATTCACGTCAACTCTATCTATCCCTCTCAACATTTTAAATACCTCGATCAAATCCCCCCTCAACCTTCTACGCTCCAATGAATAGAGACCTAACTTGTTCAACCTTTCTCTGTAACTTAAGTGCTGAAACCCAGGTAACATCCTAGTAAATCGTCTCTGCACTCTCTCTAATTTATTGATATCTTTCCTATAATTCGGTGACTAGAACTGTACACAATATTCCAAATTTGGCCTTACCAATGCCTTGTACAATTTTAACATTACATCCCAACTTCTGTACTCAATGCTCTGATTTATAAAGGCCAGCGTTCCAAAAGCCTTCTTCACCACCCTATCTACATGAGACTCCACCTTCAGGGAACTATGCACTGTTATTCCTAGATCTCTCTGTTCCACTGCATTCCTCAATGCCCTACCATTTACCCTGTATGTTCTATTTGGATTATTCCTGCCAAAATGTAGAACCTCACACTTCTCAGCATTAAACTCCATCTGCCAACGTTCAGCCCATTCTTCTAACCGGCATAAATCTCCCTGCAAGCTTTGAAAACCCACCTCATTATCCACAACACCTCCTACCTTAGTATCATCAGCATACTTACTAATCCAATTTACCACCCCATCATCCAGATCATTTATGTATATTACAAACAACATTGGGCCCAAAACAGATCCCTGAGGCACCCCGTTAGTCACCGGCCTCCATCCCGATAAACAATTATCCACCACTACTCTCTGGCATCTCCCATCTAGCCACTGTTGAATCCATTTTATTACTCCAGCATTAATACCTAACGACTGAACCTTCTTAACTAACCTTCCATGTGGAACTTTGTCAAAGGCCTTGCTGAAGTCCATATAGACTACATCCACTGCCTTACCCTCGTCAATATTCCTCGTAACTACTTCAAAAAATTCAATAAGGTTTGTCAAACATGACCTTCCACGCACAAATCCATGCTGGCTACTCCTAATCAGATCCTGTCTATCCAGATAATTATAAATACTATCTCTAAGAATACTTTCCATTAATTTACCCACCACTGATGTCAAACTGACAGGTCTATAATTGCCAGGCTTACTTCTAGAACCCTTTTTAAACAATGGAACCACATGAGCAATACGCCAATCCTCCAGCACAATCCCTGTTTCTAATGACATCTGAAAGATCTCCGTCAGAGCTCCTGCTATCTCTACACAAACTTCCCTCAAGGTCCTGGGGAATATCCGGTCAGGACCCGGAGATTTATCCACTTTTAAATTTCTTAAAAGCGCCAGTACTTCCACCTCTTTAATTGTCATAGGTTCCATAACTTCCTTACTTGTTTCCCACACCTTACACCATTCAATATCCTTCTCCTTAGTGAATACCGAAGAGAAGAAATCGTTCAAAATCTCTCCCATCTCCCTCGGCTCCACACATAGCTGACCACCCTGATTCTCTAAGGGACCAATTTTATCCCTCACTATCCTCTTGCTTTTAATATAACTGTAGAAGCCTTTCGGATTTACTTCCACCTTATTTGCCAAACCAAACTCGTAACTTCTTTTAGCTTTTCTAATCTCTTTCTTAAGTTTCCTTTTACATTCTTTATATTCCTCGAGCAATTCCTTTACTCCATGCTGCCTATATCTATTGTAGACATCCCTCTTTTTTCGAACCAAGTTTCTAATATCCCTTGAAAACCATGGCGCTTTCAAACCTTTAACCTTTCCTTTCAACCGAACAGGAACATAAAGATTCTGTACCCTCATAATTTCACCCTTAAATGACCTCCATTTCTCTATTACATCCTTCCCATAAAACAACTTGACCCATTCCACTCTCTCTAAATCCCTGCGCATCTCCTCAAAGTTAGCCTTTCTCCAATCAAAAATCTCAACTCTAGGTCCAGTCCTGTCCTTCTCCATAATTATATTGAAGCTAATGCTATTGTGATCACTGGACCCGAAGTGCTCCCCAACACATACATCTGTCAGCTGACCTATCGCATTCCCTAACAGGAGATCCAACACTGCCCCATCTCTAGTCGGTACTTCTATGTATTGTTGCAAAAAGCTATCCTGCACACATTTCACAAACTCTAAACCATCCAGCCCTTTTACAGAATGAGCTTCCCAATCTATGTGTGGAAAATTAAAATCTCCCACAATCACCACCTTGTGTTTACTACAAATATCTGCTATCTCCTTACACATTTGCTCTTCCAACTCACGCTCCCCATTAGGTGGCCTATAATACACTCCTATCAGTGTTACTACACCTTTCCCATTCCTCAATTCCACCCAAATAGCCTCCCTAGAGGAGCTCTGTAATCTATCCTTCCAAAGCACCGCCATAAGATTTTCTCGGACAAGCAATGCAACACCTCCTCCTCTGGCCCCTCCTACTCTATCACACCTGAAGCAACTAAATCCAGGAATATTTAGTTGCCAATCACACCCTTCCTGCAACCATGTTTCACTAATAGCTACAACATCATAATTCCAGGTATCAATCCACACTTTAAGCTCATCCACCTTTCTTACAATGCTCCTAGCATTAAAATAGATACATTTAAGATACTCTCCACCTCCTCCTCTCTTTTCATCCCTAGCAATGCATTCAAATTTATTATCCTTTTCTTTCTTCTCCCCTACAACTTCGGGCTGAGCGCATCCCTCCTCCATCACCTGCCTGTCCTCCCTCACACACGGTCTACTTACTTGCTCTACTGGTGAACTAACCTCCTCTCCCATAGTTTCCTCAAATTGATTTCCGCCCCCCCATCTTACTAGTTTAAAGTCTGCCCCGTAGCCCTAGCAAACCTCCCCGCTAGGATATTGGTCCCCCCAGGATTCAAGTGTAACCCGTCCTTCTTGAACAGGTCACGCCTGCCCCAGAAGAGGTCCCAATGATCCAGAAACTTGAATCCCTGCCCCCTGCTCCAATCCCTCAACCACGCATTCATCCTCCACCTAATTCCATTCCTACTCTCACTGTCGCGTGGCACAGGCAGTAATCCCGAGATTACTACCTTTGCGGTCCTTCTTCTTAACTGCCTTCCTAACTCCCTATACTCTCGTTTCAGGACCTCTTCCCCTTTCCTACCTATGTCATTGGTACCTACATGTACCACGACCTCTGGCTCCTCACCCTCCCACTTCAGGATATCTTGGACGCGATCAGAAACGTCCCGGACCCTGGCACCAGGGAGGCAAACTACCATCCGGGACTCCCGATCACCTCCACAGAACCGCCTGTCTGAACCCCTGACTATCGAGTCCCCTATTACTATGGTCCTCTTTCTTCTATCCCTACC
Source organism: Hemitrygon akajei (assembly GCF_048418815.1). Taxonomy (NCBI): domain Eukaryota; kingdom Metazoa; phylum Chordata; class Chondrichthyes; order Myliobatiformes; family Dasyatidae; genus Hemitrygon; species Hemitrygon akajei. The sequence continues at coordinate 32,677,937 of NC_133138.1, read as the reverse complement.
CTTCTGAGCTACAGGGCCGTCCTCTGTGCCGGAGGCCCGGCCACTGTCACTTCCTCCAGGTAGGCTGTCCCCCCCAACAGTACTCAAACAGGACATTGAGCATACGGGATTGGATGTTATGTTGCAATTATATAAGATGTTGGTGAGGCCGCACTTGGATACTGTGCATGGTTTTGGTCAAACCGTGTAGGGAATATGTCATCAACATGGAAAGTGTGCAAAAAAAAAAATACTAGGAAGTTGCCTCAATTTGGGAGCCTGAGTTAGAAGGAGAGATTGTATGGATTAGAAATTTATTTGCTGGAATGTAGGAGATTGATGCTTGACCTGATAGAGAAACATGAGATCATAGAGGAATGGACAAAGGTGAAAGCATATAGTAAAATATTCCAAAGGTAGGAGTGCTCAAACCAGAGAACATAGGTTTAAGATCAGAGCTGAGAGAATTACAAAGGAAAATTGGGGGCAACTTGTCCATACAAAGGATGGTATGTTTTTGGAATGAGCTACCAGAATGTTCTTAATGGTGGCTTAATAATCATCATTATGAACACTGACCGTATCATCTCTCCCACCCACTTTGGCAAGTCTGATCAAATGTTGTACTCTATTCCTGGTATATAGGCAGAGACTGAGCGCTACAGCATCAATGGTGAGGGATGCAAAAGGTGGTCAAGGTAGGTGGAAGAGCATTTACAGGACTGCTTTGAATCAGACTGGACAATATTCAGCAATCTGTCTTCAGATCTTAATGAACATACCACAACCATCACTGATTTCATCAAGGCCTGCATGTTTGAGTGTGTGCCTTTGAGAAAGTATCGTGTTTTCCAAAACCAGAAGGCCTAGATAATGCAGAGATTCATATTCTGCTGAGGACTAAATCCCTGGTGTTCAAGACCTGTGATCCAAAGACCCACTGGAGGTCCAGGTACAACCTATAGAAGGCCATCATGAGAAAAAAAGACAATTCATTATGAAGTTAGAGACACAATCAGATGCAAAAGAGTTGTGACAAGGTTATCATTCCATTGTTTATTTTAATACCACAAGAGTATAAGATATAAGATCAGAGTTAGACAATTTGGCTCATTGAGTCTGCTCCACCATTTCATCATGGCTGATCCATTTTGCCTCTCAGTCCCAACATCTGTGGAAATGTGCACAGCATCTTGCAGCCCTGTGATCTCTGTTTCAGAGACCGACGTCTGAACAGCTTTCAAGAGGGTGAACCCAGTGTGGTGTCAGGCCCTGATGTTGTACCTGGCTGAGTACTGAAACCAACTTGCTGGAGTGTACAAGGACATCTTCAACCTCTTACTACTGTGGTCTGAGGAACTCACCGGCTTCAAAAAGGTATCAATCATACCAATGCCAAAGAAAATCAAGGTGAACTGCTTCAACGACTATCATCTGGCTGCACACACATCTACTGTGATAAAGTGCTCTGGGAGATTGATTATGGCTAGAGTTAACTCCTGGCTAAGCAAGAACCTGCAATCACTTCAGTTTGTATTACACCACAACAGGTTTATAGTGGATGCAACCTCACTGACTCTTCATTCTGCCTTGGAACATCTGGAACCCTCTGTTGGTCAGGGTTGACCATGGATGTTGTGCCCCAGCTGTCTATGTGAAATGCAAACCAATACACAAGCCAGGGCAGTACAATATGAAGAGCGAGCTGTGGCTAATGCAGCAGGCTCCCTCCTGTCCATGGAGCTGAAGAATCCAAAGGAACAGTAGTGACTGATACAGTTTGGCACCAGTGGCATTGCATGAGTTGCAATAAATGTTGAACTCAACTTAGACCTGCCTTAGGGACACCAGCTTCACATTTTTCCTCATGGTTTACTCCTGAGTCCTTCCCCATGAGTGGATAGTGCCGCAAAGTAGTGGAAGTTTGAGATCAGAGTTTTCCTTCTCCTAGAACTGCCAACTACAGCTGATGATCTCCATCTGTCCAAAGCAACTGGTTTTAAAGAACCAGCAACCCACCTTTGCCCCTAGTAGCTAAGCCACACTTTAATGCCAGGAGCAGGACTTGGTTGTCAGAGGCTATTTGAGAAAAACACCTTTGGGAGCTCTTTTGATAGGTAGTGGAAACTTATCCCCACTATAACTGTCAGCTATAACAATCTTAAGGAACCAAATGGAGCATCCAGACAAAAGCAAAATATTTGCCAGGATTTACTGCTCAGCATTCAGCATCATTATCCTCCAGTATTAATCAAATTCCAAATCTGGATCTCTATGCCTCCCTCTGCACTGGATCATCAATTTCCTGGTTGGGAGAATATAGTCAGTGCAGATTGTTAACAACATCCCCTCCTCAAAGACAATCAACAACAGTACACTTCAAGGATGTGTGCTTAGTCCACTGATCAATTCTCTCCACATCATGACTGTCTGACTAACCTCAGCTGAAAGCTCAGAGCAACACACAGAAAATGCTGGAGGAACTCATCAGGTCAGGCAGCAGCTATGGAAATGAATCAGCAGTCAACGTTTCAGGCTGAGACACTTTTTCAGGGCTGGAAAGGAGGGGAAAAGATGCCAGAATATAAAGGTGGAGGGGAGGGAATGAGGACTAGCTAGAAGGTGATAGGTGAAGTCCGGTGAGTGGGAAATCTAAAGAGCAAGAAGAAGAAGGGAGCTTCTCCACAAATATCCGATATAAATTTGCAGTGGATGTCACTATTATTGGTAAAATATCAAATGGTGATGAGGAGGTGCACAGGATTGAAATTGTTCAGCTGATTGAGTGGTTTTGCGACAACAATCTTGCACTCAATGTCAGCAAGCCTAAAGAATGGACTTTAAGATGGGGTAGTAGAGAGAATAGACATCAGTCCTCATTGAGGGGTCAATACTGGAAAGAGTGGACAGCTCTAAGTTCCTGGGTGTCAACATCATGAAGGATCTATCCTGAACCCAAGTCATTGATGCTAATACTAATGATGTTTTGTTTGGAGTTGGAGGAGATTTGGTATGTCACCAAAAACTAGTAAATCTCTGCAGAAGGGCAGTAAAGATCAATCTGACTGGTTACATTACAGCCTGGTTTGAAAGCTCCAAAGCATAAACTTGCAAGAGACAGCAGAAGTGTTGATGTTTGAACAAGTATTGAGCAAAAGATAGTGTATATGAAAGTAATGACTCAGCATCAACAAAACTGAGTCATCTTGACCTCACAAATAAATTGAAAGAGTACAGAGAAAATTCACAAGGACAGACTTGAAGACTTGAGTCATGGGGGAATAATTGAATAGGTTAGGACTTTATTCACCTGAGCGTAAGAAATTGGGGGGAGGCTTGAAGGGATATACAAAATTATGAGTGCTATCGATAGAGTTAATGCAAGCAGGCTTTTTTCAGTGAGGTTGGCTGAGACTAGAACTAGAGGACATGGTTTTAGGGTGAAAGACAAAATATTTATAAAAACCTGAGGGGGGACTTTTTCTCTCAGTGGGCCTTGCAAGTGCAGAACGAGCTGCCAGCAAAAGTGGTAGATATGGGTTTGATTGCAATACTTAAGAAAACTTTGGGTAAGCACATGAATGGGAGGGCTATGCAGAGCTATGTTCCAGGTATGGGTCGATGTTGTTTACTATTCAGAAGCTAAACTAGGTTAGGCAACTCACTAGACAGCTCTTAATTAAGCAATGCTTACACTTTATTGTCTCTGAACAAACAACATAACTATGTTAAGCTCAGGCCAGCCATGCAAAACATGAATTCTACTGTTCCTTCTGTACCAATACTCGCTCAGAACACTTCTCCAGTTTATAATACAGAAATAGAAGATCTTCTGTTGGCCAGATAATCAATTTTTTCATTGCCCAACCACTGGCATGGGGGTTCTTTCTTGCGATAGTTAGTTTCCAGAGTTCTCGCCCCTTTGCATTTGAAGCTCCTGACACTTAAATTCTTCCTTGTCAATTCAAATGGTGTACTTCATTCATGTTGGCTCTAGATCAGGGGTAGGCAACCTTAAGCACAAATGATTTTCTAGCATGTATTATTCATTAATTTGAGGCAAAACATAACTAGATGTATTTAAATAGATAATTTCCATATTTAAATTTTTTTATGGCATGTATCTGGCCCACTGTCCGCTCATTAATACACAATCCAGCCCACAGAGGCACAAAGATTGCCAACCCCTATTCTAGGTCATCTGACTGACCTATGACAGATTCCCTTTGGATGTAGTCAAAGGGCTACAATTTCACAGTTTAGGTGACTTTTTTGGTTCTCTTTGACTCTGGTTCAAACCAGTCAAACCACATCACTCAGACACTGAGATAATGAGATAATTTTGCAGACCTGCCACTGTACACTGCACAGCTTATCTAAGAATTCTCTCAGGTTTAAACAGGTTAATAGCAGAAATCCCTCGTGTACATGTTCAAGTGCTTTGATTAAGCTATCCTCGAGCAAGAATTGGTTCATCAAACAGTTTACAAAATGGAAGTAACAGAGCAGCTTCACAAAATGGCAGCCTCCATTCCTTCAAGCACATGGCAAGAATAAAGACATTTGGTTTGTCTACTTCCATTGTCCTTGACCTATTCATTTAGTGTTGTTTTCTTCTTTCTTCATGGCCAACAACAGGATGAAGAAAAATAACAGCTTGAAACAGTCTTGATGGGCCAAAGGGCTTGTTTTGGTGCCGTAGTGCTCTATGACTAATTACTTCCTTTTATCTTAGTCCCTTCCCCATTCCGTTCATTACATCTAATCCAAATGCTGTCTTGATGTCAAGACTAGTTACTCTCTTTTCACCTCCTGGCCTCAGCTATTTGGTGCATGTTTGGACCAAGCCTACAATGTGGACAGGAGGAATGCGACTCTGTTAAAGTGCAATCTGACCAGAACTGAGTGGCAGTAATGGTGATGGCTTCCATCATTCTACTGACAATTGAGAGCAGCTGGATTGTCTGGTAATTAGATAGACTGAGTTTGCCTGAATTAAGCGAATGGGCAATTTTCCACGCTGACAGCTTGGCTGGAGATGCAGCTACTTCAGGTGCACAGGTTTTCTGTGAAACAACGGAGGTGGGGGGGGGGGGTGTTATTTACTTCGGCAACCTTTGCTATGTTCACTGCTGTCAGCGCTTTCTTCATAACGTGCAGGGTGCATCGAATTGTCTGAAGACTGGCTTCTGTGATTAAGTGTTCTCAGGAAGAAGTTGGAGAGAGAGCAGCTCCTTGGCCTGTCTGAATAAACACAATAGTGACCAAATCAACTCTTCCTTTAGCATGAAGAATCTGAACAACGCTACCATTGTGAAGGTATTCTTCAATGCTCTTCTTCCTCTTCGCTGTTTAATTGTTCAGCATCATTCATGACAGGAAGGTGACAGTAACTCAAATAACCAACAGTAGTGTGCAGAAGAGCTTCTGTGAATTGCACAACACGTCAAATCTTGAAGTAGATGGGCTACAACAGCAGAAGACCACACTAATAAAATGGCCACTGAATGCATATATAATACATTACCAACACCAGGATGATTATTGGTAGCCTTATTGCCTCTGCTCCATATGCTTACAGATTCTGCACATGCTTACAACATACTGCAGATTGTCCAATTTATCACAGTGTGCTTAAACAGGAAATACACACACTCTTTAAATATGTGCCACAGTAACATGACATGATATAACTAGGGCTTTCTATAGTTCTGTTAGGAATTGCAGTCAGTCTTATCAAATAGAGGGGGCACGGTAGCTAGTGATTAGTTCAGTCACTTTATGGGGCTAGCAATCACTGATCAGCATTCGCTTCCGATCATTGTCATTAAGGAGATTTTACGTTCTCCCTGTTATTGAGTGAGTTTCCTCTTGGTGTTCCAGTTTCTCTCCAAAGGTGGAATGGTTAGTGTTAGTGAGATGTGGGCATGCTGCATTGGCAGCAGAAGTATGGCAAAACTTGCCAACTATCTCCAACCCAATCCTCATTTCACTATCTGTTTTGATAGTTCCATGTTCATGTGACAAATGAAATTAATCTGTAACCAATGCTCAAAACACCCCTTGCATGGCATGAATGGAATTGGCTGTAAAGTGTTTCTGAAGTGATAGGGCCGCAGAAGAAGTAAAGATACAAAGCTTCTTTTTGAACCAGGTTCAGAATTACTTACTCACTTACTGCCCATTATGCTGTTGGCACTTAGGGTAGCAATTAAAGTTCTCTATTCCTATTGGTGTTCAGGGCTTTCTTCATCATGTCAGTAGCTTCCTCTCCGTCCTTCCTATCAGTTATGCAAGCCCTGGGTAGCGATTCAGGAATACCATTCACTCAGATGAAGAAGGATTCTTCATTGGTGCTTCCGCAACAATTTTGCTTTACCCATCAGGGTTGTTAGCTCTGAGCTGAACCACTCTTAATCTGGCCTCTACTCTTTGATCTGTTTGGCATGGGTGACCCTAACTAAGAGCCAAATTACAAGACCCTAATGGCAGCCGACATAGCTCTATGGGGCATTGAGGAAGTTTGTGGTCTTCTTGGAGGCTGGCACTGAATGCTCCAGCCCTTCTCTCCACCTGCTGGAACCCCTTATCAATGAAAATCAGGATCTTCTTGCAGTCAACATGAGTGAATCTGCAGATGCTGGAAATAAATAAAAAAACACGAAATGCTGGCAGAACTCAGCAGGCCAGACAGCATCTATGGGAGGAGGTAATGACGACGTTTCGAGCCGAAACCCTTCATCAGGAGTGAAGTAACATGGGATGGTCGAGGGGGGATAAGAAGTGAGGGGAGCGATAAAGTAGAGAGCTGGGAAGTGATAGGCTGGAGGGAAATAGGCTAGGGGGAAGGTGGAGAATTATGGGAAATAAAAGAGAAAGGAAGGTAGGGCTGGGGGGAGAGATTATAGTGAGGGGGGAAAAAGAGAGAGAAAGAGAACCAGACTAAAATAGTAGATAGGGATGGGGGTAAGGGTGGGGGGGCAGAGGTATCAACGGAGGTCAGTGAGTTGGATGTTCATGCCGGCAGGAAGGAGGCTACCTAGGCGGGAGATAAGGTATTGCTCCATCGACCTGCATGTGGCCTCATCTTGACGGTGGAGGAGGCCACGGACAGACATGTTGGAGTGGGAGTGGTCTGTGGAATTGAAGTGTGTGGCCACAGGGAGATCCCACCACTGCTGGAGGACCGAGCGCTGGTGTTTGGCGAAATGGTCTCCCAGTCTGCGGCGGGTCTCCCCAATGTATAAATGGCCACATCGGGAGCACCGGATACAGTATATCACCCCAGTTGACTCGCAGGTGAAATGGTGCCTCACCTGAAAGGACTGTCTGGGGCCTGGGATGGTGGTGAGGGAAGAAGTGTGGGGGCAGCTGTCGCACTTCTTCCATTTGCAGGGATGAGTGCCTGGAGGGAGGTCCATGGGGAGGGATGGGGGGGATGAATGGACAAGGGAGTCGTGTAGGGAGCGATCCCTGTGGAAAGCCGTGAGTGGGGGCGAGGGGAAGATGTGGTTGGTGGTGGGATCACGTAGGAGGTGGCGGAATTTACGGAGGATTATGCATTGGATCTGTAGGCTGGTAGGGTGATAGGTGAAGACCAGGAGGACTCTATCCCTGGTGGGCTGGTGGGGGGATGGGGTGAGGGCAGAGGTGCGTGAAATACGGGAGACGCGATGGAGGGCAGAGTTGATAGTGGACGAAGGGAAGCCCCTTTCTTTAAAAAAGGAAGACATCTCCTTTGTCCTAGAATGAAAGGCATCATCCTGAGAGCAGATGCGGTGGAGGCGGAGGAATTGAGAGAGAAAGGGATAGCATGTTTGCAGGAGACAGCAAAGACTTCTTGGAGTCTTTTCTTTTTTGATCATTTTAATGTCCACCATCATATCCATCAATGTCCAGCATGATTTAGATGCATATCATATTTTCTTACTGAGTTAAGTATTGTATGTAATTAGTTTTGCTACAACAAGTGTATGGGACATTGGAAAAAAGTTGAATTTCCCCATGGGGATGAATAAAGTATCTATCTATCTATCTATCTATCTATCTATCTATCTATCTATCTATCTATCTATCTATCTATCTATCAGTAACGGCTTGATATTGTGAGACTGTAGAATGTCAGTCTGATCCATTCATTGTGAAATGACTTAAAATCTGTCTATTGCAATTTGCTTTTGCTGTTCAGCATACATGCACATAGTATCAGGAAATGGAGAGGAGCCTTACCCAAAAGCAGAGCAGTGGAGACAATTTAGGTGTAAATGATATTTTAATAATAAACTGCAAAATAACAAGCCAAAAGTGACCTCAAAATAAAAGAGAACAGATACTTAACACAACCAGGCAACAAGGTAAATTAAGGCTAGAAGAAACTGATTCAGGCTGGATGGTTTGAATGAGTGAACAAGGACTATGGCTGACAGGTTGCAGATGATGAGTTGGAAACGGGCAGCATGTGACACCTATTAACTGGGTGGGGTGCAAGAAGTACCTGCCTATGCAGGCTTGCAATGTAGTCCTCCTCATTGAAGTACAGTTAACTGGAATTGGTTTATTATTGTCGTATGTACCAAGATACAGTGAAAAGCTTGTCTTGCATACTGTCAATACCAATCAACTCATTGCACAGTGCATTATTTGTTGACATATGAACACCTCTGCCCTCTCTTTCAAATTGTTTTATAGACTTGCCCATCTCAGTGTGATTTTTTTTTAATGCTGCATTCGATCTAGAGTAAAAATTACGCTGGACAACAATTACTTCAAGTAATGCTTCCTCAGAATATAATTTATTTATGATAGACCACTTGAAGCTGAACACAAATATAATTTCAGACTACTGGTATTATGTAGAAATTTGGAGAAACAAGAAATTAAATTTTATTGATTATAATGCATTTAATTGCATAATGATGCTGATATTTTGCAATAGTTCAACAAAGCTAACAATGTTCTGTTGATGATTTTCATTTGTACTTAGTGTCTGAGACTTCATTAATCAGTCCAACATTAATCAGCCAGCATTGTTGGGTTCCATGTGCCCTGACACCATTTCTCCAAGACCATAATGTCCGGGTGAAACCTTTCGCCATGCTTGTCCATGACAAAGCCAGGATTTGCAGGGGAAAAAAGTCAAAATGGGAATGCAGAAAATGAATCTTTAGTGACAGGTTGCACTTCATAGTTTTGTATGCTTAGCGCATGTTGTCAGCCTGGTGCTCTGTAGTACCCAATAAAATTGTTAACAACATCCTTCCATCGTACCAGTCCTCTAGAAATTTTTCAAACTGCCTGTCCTTGATGATCTGCTTGATTTGTGGACTGACAAAAATGCCTTCCTTAATCCTGGCATCAGTTATTCTGGGAAACATCTGTCTCAAATATTGAAATCCTTCATGGAAATTTATAGCCTTTCTCAAACCTGTCTTGCCATTCCGCATCCACCCTGCCTAAGCATGCCAAGGCATCCATGGAAAAGATAGAAAACTTTACCGTTTACATTGTAGGCAACATTTTAATTGACTTGAATTATGAATAGAAATAACAAACATTGGCGATTTCAAACATATGGTGTGTGATAGGGAAACATAATGGTGACTTTCATGATCAGCAGCCCAAAATCTATAAGATACACCCAAAAGTATTCAGTAAACAAAGATCAGTATTATTTTGTTTTCTTTTACGCTTGTATACTGGAAATAACATTAAATAATCTCAAATCTTATTAACTTCTTTTAATCATATGTTCTTCTGATTCCAGTTGAGTCTTCCTTTCATTCACCTTTGGTGATTAAAACCTTCAGACGGATATAAAAGTCACTTTCTTTCTAGCCACCTACACTGCCTCCAAGGCCAGATAATTATCTGAATCTTCTGACTGCTTTTCACTCTTGAAAAAAAAACTGTCTTGAAACATTTATATGACTAATCTTTAGGGCCATTTCCTAACCTTTCCCTGCATTGTTCAATTATTTGGGAAAGACTTGGCCTATTTATTTTCCCAATGTTGCTGTCATTATTATTCTTTTTATTTGCGATCATACACAATTGTGTCTTGGTCTGTGGGTGGGACAAGCATTTAAATCTCCCTGATAAGTGGGAGGAAAGGACATAATTGCACAATGTCGCCCAAGTTTTTGAGATGAATTTTTTTTCATAAATGCTTCTAGCAAAAGAAAGAGAATGTTATTTCATAATTTTTATTCAAAATGTTTCTTTCCTTTTTTTGAAATGAATGGAAAAATAATTAACAATAGATAATGAATTTGATTGTCCAATGTCAACATTCAGTAACTGTGGAAAGGAATTGAAAGGCATATGCAGTACAATCTACAAGAAGAAGGAGAAATAATCCTATTCCTTCTATTTATTCCTCTCAAATACTCAACTATTAAAACCCTATCTTCTGATGAGAAGTGACTTTATAGAGGTGTAAAGGTGCTAACAGTCATAGATCAAGTGAATAGGTAAATATGCTTTCCCATGTTAAAAATGACTGACATGAAAGGTCATAAATTTAAGGTGATAGGAGGAAAGTGTCAGAGATAACTTTTTTGCACAGAGTGATGAGTGTGAGAATGGCCCTGCCTGGGGTAGTAGTGAGGCAGATCCTGCAGGGACATTTGAGAAACCCATAGACAGGAACATGGATGATTGAGAAATGGAGGAGGGTATTGTTAGATTGATCTTAGAGTAGATTGACAGACAGCACGTCATTGGCTGAAAGGTTGTAATGTTCTATGTCCTATATTTATTTAAGTCAACCCCTATTCTAAGCATTCTGGAGAATATAGATGGAATCCTTTAAATCCTTCAATCCTTAATGATAATTATAACTTGAGGGTTATCCTCCAATGTTTGTTCTATCTTTAGTAACTCCACCCTGACTTGGAATAGGAATCAAAATTAGGTACGACTCATTGCATTTACCGAAAGCATGTTTGATTTATTTCTGTTTTGCCTTATTCTTCCATGTTTACCATGCTTCTGTGGTAATCTTCACAAACACACCATTATCTGAAAGGATGGAATGAGAAGCTAGAGATGAAGACTCCTAAAACAATGTGGATTTTCTCACTTACCTCAACATTGACACGGTTCCACAACCTATGGGCTCACTCTCAAGCCTTCACAACTCGTGTACAATATAATTTATTACTTATTTTTCCATATTTGTACAGTTTCTTTTTATTTGCACAAGGGTTTTTTTGTCAGTCTATTTTTCACTAATTCCATTATATTTCTTTGAATCTACAGTGAATGTACATGTAACCCTCATGCCTGCCCTGCTTGCGTTCGTCTAGGGGAATCAGCCTTTAGCCCCACCAAACTGGGTAATCACGTTTGTGTGGATGCTATGTAATGTACATCCAGTTACAAACCCACAATGCAAAATATCAGACAGTACACCATATGCAATTAAATGATAGACTTTATGAATCTTAATCTGAGTATAGGATTAGTAATGAAAATAAACAAAACAAAAAAAAGGGCCCAAGTCAAGGTCAAAGTCCTAGTTCGAGCTCACTCAGTAGTCATTCTTCCACCATCGATCCCCTCCAAAAGTCACCAACCTTTGGACCCTCAGATCCCAGTCCACTCCATCCGGTGATCTACTAGCTCTCTCCACATGCGTCTTCCCTCTTCATTTCTCCTCGACAAAAGACCGCAAAAACCCAGCTCCCAGACCCTCAAGAAAAAACAATGTGTCCTCATTGGCTAACCCCTGAAAAACAAACCCCATTATCTCCTAGCCATAACCCAAACATTGCTGCTACAGAGAAACCATTACATCAACAGTGAGATTACAAAGAAGCCATTACTCATGCAAGAAAATTAATCTTAGAGCAGTACTTTGTGGTGACATATACTTACTTTGATAATAAATTTATTTGAACTTTGAAGGTCAGTATTTGTAGAGAAGATGGAGAAATGGTTGATTCTCAATGAAGGTATGATGTAAAATAATCATATTACCCTCTTGGCCAAATATTATAATTGCATTTTTGTGTGTTAAATTCTTGTTTGCTGAATATCAGAATGATGTGTGGATGGAAATCACTTTCAGAATTTTTTCTTTATATGAAATGAAAAGGAAGTTAAGAAACCTACCTATAATGGAAACTATATCAGATATTAGCAACACTGCTGGGTGCAAATAAAAAGGCTTGAAATAGAGTAAGTCAAACATTTTTATTTATTACCTTCTCCTCTGGATACACCCACTCCATGTTGCTGGTCTGTTTAGTTTCACAGAGGAAGTGTGACAGCATCAGGTTAAACCCCTTTTTTGTGAACTGTATTCTAGAAGTCTGACAGGTAGGTCCTCATGTATCTGTCAGTTTCAATATGAAAGCTTCATTTTTAATTTTGTTAATATTTCACCAAAAATATCCAAACTGGAAGCAAATGGTATGTTGCTAAATTCTTGTGGGGTCGATATATTTATTTGTTATTTCAATCTTGAAAGATAGTCTAAAACAAATTTGAGGAAATGGAATAACGTAGTCATTTTCTCTGCTTGATACAACACCAATTCAGGAACAGTTATTACCCCTCAACCATTTGGCTCTTGAACCAGAGGGAATAACAATACTAAACTTCACTTGTCCCATCACTGAACTATTCCCATAATACGTGGACTCACTTTTAAGGACTTTTCATCTCTTGTTTTTAATATTTACTTTTTTCTTTTGTATTTGCACAGTTTGTTGTCTTGCACATAGTAGCTTGCCTGTCCCGTTGGGTGCAGTCCTTCATTGACTCTATTGTGGTCCTTGGATTTACTGATTATAAACGCAAGAAAATAAATCTCAGAGATGTATATTGTGACATATATGTACTTTGATAATAAATTTACTTTGCACTCTCGATTTTGTAAAACAAAATTACATTAATCCACCTCCCAAACTCATTTATTTGTTGACATGGTGACCTCACTGTTATCGCACTAACAATCTGCTGCAGTTTTGTGAATGAGTATTACAAGTTTGTAAATAATGTTTCTGATATAATTGAACACAATGACAGATTGCCTGAGCATTAGTTTGGTATAATTGAATCATCAAAGTACTTTGAAAAGCTAATAACACTTGTTAAGTTAACAATTTCCTTCATGATTACAAGAAAAATTTTTGATTCACATGTGTTTGATTTGCAGACTTTTGACATGGTGTTACTTTGGCAGATTAATTACATTAATGGTTTCTCAATTATTGGGGTGCCATGGTTGGGTAGGGGTTAGCGCAGTGCTATTACAGCTTGGGGCATCAGATTTCAGAATTCAATTCTGACGCTGTGTGTAAGGAATTTGTACATTCTCTCCGTGACTGTGTGAGTTTCCTCCAAGTGTTCCAGTTTCCTCCCATGTACCAAGGATGTACTGGTTGGTAGGTTAGTTGGCTATTTGTAAACAGTCCTGCAACTAGGCTAAGGTTAAATCGGTGGGTTACAGGGTGGTGCAGCCCATTGAACACTTTAAATTTACAAATAAACCATCACAAATAAACAGACTACTAATCTCAGGTAAGAGGTCAGATCACCCTTTGCCCACTTGGAGAGTTATACTTCTCATCTTCAGTGAATTTTGGACCAAAATCCTAGAGTCAATAAGGAGTTGGGTAGCACAGTGTCACAAATGCTTTTACTTGCACTGTACCTTCTCTGTAGCTGTAACACTTTATTCTGCAGTCTGTTATTGTTTTTACCTTGAACTATCTCATTGCACCATTGTACTCAAATGATCTGTATGGACAGCATGCAAAACCATCTTTTCACAGTACCTCAGTGCGTGTGAACCAATCCAATTCATTAAGTTGGGTGATGCTGTCTCTTAGCTCTAGGAATGTGGATTAGATCCTATTCTCTGGTCAAAGATTCATTTGGCCTTTCAGCCTACAATTTCTATGCTGACCATCAAGTATATATCAGTGCCAAACTCTCAGTACTGTCTGCTTCGGACTGACAAATCCTCCCTATGAACATATGGAGTTCTGTTGGATTTTCAAGTGTCCTGTCCCAAGTCATACTGGTAAATTAATCAGATACTCTAAGTTAATCCTAAGCGTCCACCAGCACCACCAAAGTCAAAGTCAAAATACATTTGTTATCAAAGTATTTATACTTCATACAGTCTTGAGATTTGTCTTCTTACAGGTAGCTACAAAACAAAGAAACCCAATAGAACCCTTTAAAACAAAAGAAGACCATCAAACACCCAAAAAAAGAAAGAAAAAGAAGTGCTATCAATAAAAGTAAGCAAATAGCATTCAGAACTGTGAGTATGCACTGTGTCACAGAGGGGGGCAGATACAGTATAAGAAAACCTCGCGGAGCAATGAGTTGAGATTCAGCACGGAGATGAGTAAATCTTGTGGAACGGAAATTTGAACCAGCCCATGCCTCGCCTCAAGCCCTGAAACCTTGTCCTTTTCAATCTGATCCACTGCTTAAATCACCCCGACCCTGCTCTCAGACCCGGACCCCGCCAATTTGATATGCTCTCAGTCTGGTGCTCCGCCACCTCAATTCAGCCTGTACCCAACGTTTCCACTTCGGCTCAGGGCTTAAACTGATCAAACCTTGTGTTCTTCCTCACTCTCAGGCCCGGGTCCAGGACCTGCCATCTCAATTCTGCATCGCCTCGGTTCCTGCCAAATCGAATTGCCTCTGGGTTCACTCCAAGAATGGCCAGGTTCAAGTACAGAAAGATAAAAAAGAAAATTAACTTTGTTTGAAACACATACATCGAAACATACAATGAAAGGCATTGTTTATGTCAAATCAAATCAGCAGGGATTGAGCTCGATAGCCTGCAGGAGTCATCACCCTTCCAGTGCCATCAGGGCATGCCTGCAACTCACTAATTCCACCCATACTGTGCATCTTTAGAATGTGGAAGGAAATGGAGCACCCAGGAGAAACCCAGGTGGTCATGGGGAGAATGTACAACTCAATGCATACAGCACCAGGAATTGAACCCAGATCTTACAACTGACACCGTACAAGCTTTACACTAACTGCTACACTCTCCCAAAAGGACCGCAACCTTGTCATGGTTTGGAGGCTTGTATGCCTCAATGATCTGGAGAGCTATGCTGTGAGGGCTTTATGGCTCTTGGTAGGGTTACCCATGCCAAACAGGTCAAAGGGTAGAGGCCAGACCAAGAGTGGTCCATCAGTCCTCCAGCTTCTGGGATTAAGCTCAGGGCTAACAACCCTGACTGGACAAAAATAATTGTTACAGAAACAGATACTTTCATATCTGAGTACAAAGGTATTCTGGGAATTGTATGACTGACAGCAGTGTAAAAGATCTTCTGACATGATAAAGGAAGCCTGGAACACCGCCAGAGATGGAGGACCTTTGTTGCAGTCCTAAACAAAAACTGTACACTACTGTGCTGCCCCAACTACTTTCTTTCAACCAGTTGATTTTTGAACAAATTGGCACAAATTTAATCACTACAGTTTAACAACACCATGACAACTTTTATCACTTTGCATTAAAAAAATTCTGTTTTTTTGTTATAATGATCATAACCTTAACTTTGACTTTGATTTTATTAATATTGGTTTATTATTACTCAGGTATTGAGATACACTGAGACTTCTGAGGCTTCCATTGGTCAGGGTTGCCCATGGATATTGTGTCCTTGCTCTCAATGAATACACAAGCCAGTACACTGTCTCGGGCAGGACAATATGGAGAGCAAGCTGTTGCCCATTCAACAGGCTCCCCTCCTCCATGGAGCTGATGAATCCAAAGCAAAGGCAGAGACTAATACAGTTGGGCACCAGCGCATCACAAGAGTGGCCAGTCAGTGTTGAACTCAATGTAGGACTGCCATAGGGACTCAGGCTCTGGATTTTTCCTCAGGGTTTACTCTTGAAGCCTTCTACTTGAATGGGTATACCCATTAGGTAGTGGAATTATGAAATCAACATTTTCCTTCTCCTAGATGAACTACCGACTGTGGCTGATGAGACTCGCCTGCTAGGAATGACTGATTTCAAGGTATCAGTAATTTGGCTTGTTCCTTCTCCTGTCCTTAGAAATGGTTCTACTGAGCTTAGTACCTAAGCCACATGTGAAGGCCAGGAGCTGGACTTAGTTGTCAGAAGCTATCTGTAGCACACATCATTGGGAGCATTTAAAAGGTAGTAAAATCTCATGCCCACAGCCTCTTCCCTGGCTATGACAACTTTAAGGAACCAATACAATGAGAAGCCTTTGTCTTATGTGCACAGGCAGATCATGTCAGATATAGATAGGGTATATGCAAACAAGCTTTTTCCAATAAGGTTGGGTGAGACTACAACTAGAAGTCTTAGGTTAAGGGTGCAAAGTGAAATGTTTAAGGGGAACACGAGGGGAAACTTCTTCATTCAGAGAGTAGTGAGAGTGTGGAATGAGGTGTGCCAGGGCAGGTGATTTCAACATCTAAGAGAAGTTTGGATAGGTACATGGATGGGAAGCATATGGAGGGCTATGTTCCAGGTGCAGATTGATGGGACTAGGCAGTTTAAATGATTTGGTATGGACTAGATGGGCTGAAAGGCCTATTTCTATGTTGTAGTTTTCTGTGACCCTAATTATATCAAGGTGATAAAATGAAAACTGAATGTTATTGCAATTACATAAAAAATGCAGGGTAGCCAGACAAATAAGGAGCAAGAAACACATCAAGGTAGACTGGAAGATCAAGTATTCAAGAGTTCATCCTTTAGAACATATGAGGTTCATTCAAGATAACAGATCTTGCTTCTAGTGATCTGTACTCTTGGGCTTTTGTATCTAATGTCCATGGGAGAGAGAAGAAGAGTGAATGATCAGGGTGGGAAAGGGAAAGGGGTCAGTGATTATATTAGTTTCTTCCCTGTGGCAGTGGGAAATACAGACGGAGTCAATAGAGGGAGAATTTGGATTGTGTGGTGGTCTGGACTGTGTTTACAACACGCTGTAATTTCTTGCAGATGTGAACAGAGCAGTTGCCATAGCAGGCTGTGTCACTTCTGGATAGGATGTGTTCTGTGGTGCATCGATCAAATTGAAAAGAGAATTCAGAGACTTCCTCAGGACCTGGAGAATGAAGCAGCTGGAGGAGAAAAGGAGAGCTTTTGAACCACTGAAAAATAATGGGCAACAGGGAACTAAGGAAAGACAGAGGGGACCAATGAGATTCTCTTTTGGGCGCTGACATGAACTTAGTGGACCATATCATATCTATCTATGTCATAATAAGTCACTCTGAAATTATAGCATCATTGTCAAATGCAACTTGGTTTGCTTTTACCATTCAAAGAAACTCTACATGTTCTCGATACATTACAATCTTGTTCTTATCAAGAATATCAGGATAGTTTCCTAATAAACAAAATTGGTGAAAAAGCGGTAGAGAAGACAGATCACATGGGGCCCTGTTCTGTACTGATGACCCATCTGAAATTCAATGTGCTGCTGAGGCTTTACAGAACGGTGAATGGGCCATTGTTTTCTCAGGGATGTGGATTACAGGGGCCAGAAATGATATACCAGGAAGCTTTGTGTGAATTCAAAGCTCAATGAAAGTAATTTATAAAATAACTGATTAAAAATGGATTCCATAAATTTGGTAAAATGCTAATTTTATATCTGATTAACAGGTAATTTCTTTATATAATATATGGGCTATTAACATAAAGGCATAAGTAGGAGCAGGAATAGGCATCCCAATATCTCAGTCCACTCCAACAAGGTCATAACTGATCTACTTCAGTTCCATTTATTCCTTTAGTGTCCTGAAATCTATCAATAGGGTGGCCAGTCTGAGATACTGAAGCACTGGATTATAGACTGTAGCTTTGACGGACTTCAGATTAAAGCTTCTGGGGGCTTTTGCTATTGCTTGCATGGTGGGGCCTGGAGTGTCGATGCTTTTGCTGGTGCAGTGGGGGGGTGGAGTGGAGCATTAATGCTTCTCTGCTGCTTGTGTGATGGGAGGTGGGAGGGGAAGGGATTCAGGGCTCTGCTGTTTCTATTATTCATTCTGTGGTGTTTCTTGTTTCGTGGATGTCTGTGAAGAGTAAGACTTCCAGGTTGCATACTGCATGCGTTTTCTGATAGCAAATTGAAACATTCAAACCATTTGAAGAAGATGTACGATGTGTTTTCTTTCATTAGTCGGTGTACTGAGTTCAAGGGTAAGTTTCACTCTGTAAGACTCTGGCTTGACCACACTTGCAGGTGAAGAGGTTCGACACAAAGCATCAACTGTTTGCGGCCTGTCCTACTGAGTTCCTCCATCATTTTGTTGCTTTCAATTTCCAGCATCTGCATAATCTCTTGTCTTTATGATTTGCCTCATTTGCCATATCGTATTCAGTTCTGGTTGCCGCATTATAAGGATATGAAAGCTGTAGAGAGGGTGAAGAGGAACTTCATCAGATTGCTGGCTGGATTAGAGTGCACGTCTTATGTGGAGAAGTTGAGAGAGCTAGGACTTTTCTTTTTGGAGCGAAGGAAGATGAGAGGTGACTTCATAGAAATGAATAATATGATATGAGGCATAGATAGAGTGGACAATTAGCAGGACAGAAATGGCTAGAACTAGAGGACATAAATTGGAGGAAATTTTAGGGAGAAACTGTCAGAGGTAGGTTTTATACATAGAGTGGTAAATACATGGAAACATTGTCGGAGTGGCAAAAGGGATGGATACATTAGAAATATTTAAGAGACTCTTAGATAGGTATAAAGATAAAAGAAAACTAGAGGGCTATGTGGAGGGAAACATTAGATTGACCTTGCACTCGGTTAAAAGGTGACACAACATTGTGGGTCAAAGGACCTATCCTGTGCTGCACTGTTCTCTGTTCAATATTCTGTGTTCTATACATTTCTGTTTACAATGGATTCAATAATTGAGATTCCACACCTCTGCTGGGCAGAGAATTATAAACTGCTACACAAATAATTGACTCCTGAACTCAGTGCCTCATCTAATAATAGGATCAGAAGATGTTGAATCATTGTGGGTTGAGTTAATTAATTGCAAGGGTGAAAAGAACCTGATGGCAGTTGTATACAGGCCTCCCAGCAGTAGCTAGGATGTACTGCAGTTTCCAATGAGCAATAGAAAAGGCTTGTCAAAAGGACAATGTTATGATAGTCATGGGAGATTTTAATATGCAGATAGATTGGGAAAAAGAGGTTGTTAATGGATCTCAAAAGAGTGGATTTGTTAAATGCCTATGAGATGGCTTTTTAAAGCAGTTTGCCATTGAGCCTACCAGGGGATCATAGAAAACATAGAAAATCTACAGCACAATACAAGCCCTTTGGTCTACAATGCTGTGCCAAATACATACTTAGTTTAGAAATTACCTAGGGTTACCCATAGCCCTCTATTTTTCTAAGCTCCATGTACCTATCTAGGAGTTTCTTCAAAGACCCTATCGTATCCAGCTTGTATCCGTCACTGGCAGCTCATTCCATGCACTCACCACTTTCTGCATAAAAAATTCACCCCTGACATCTCCTCTGTACCTACTTCCAAGCACCTTAAACCTGTGCCCTCTCGTGTAAGCCATTTCAGGCCTGGGAAAAAGCCTCTGACTATCCATATGATCAATGCCTCTCATTATCTTATACACTTCTATCAGGTCACCTCTCATCCTCCGCCACTCCAAGGAGAAAAGGCCAAGTTCATTCAACCTATTCTCATAAGGCATGCTCTCCAATCCAGGCAACATCCTTGTAAATCTGCTCCACATACTTTCTATAGTTTCCACATCCTTCCTGTAGTGAGGTGACCAGAACTGAGCACAATACTCCAAGTGGGGTCTGACCAGGATCCTATATAGCTGTAACATTACCTCTCAGCTTTTCAACTCAATCCCACAGTTGATGAAGGCCAATGCACCATATGCCTTCTTAACCACAGAGTCAATCTGCGCTGTGGTTTTTGACTCAGATCCCAAGATCCCTCTGATACTTCACACAGCCAAGAGTCTTATCATTATTGCATTCTGCCATCATATTTGACATACCAAAATGAACCACCTCACAATTATCTGGTTTGAACTTCATCTGCCACTTCTCAGCCAAGTTTTCCATCCTATCAATGTCCTGCTGTAACCTCTGACAGCCCTCCACACTACCCACAACACCGCCAACCTTTGTGCCATCCCTCCGCTTCCTCAACCAGTTCATTTATAAAAATCGTGAAGAGAAGGGGTCCCAGAACAGATCCCTGAGGCACACCACTGGTCACTGACCTCCATGTAGAATATGACCTATCTACAACCACTCTTTGCCTTCTGTGTGCAAGCTAATTCTGGATCCACAAAGCGATGTCCCCTTGGATCCAATGCCTCCTTACTTTCTCAATAAGCTTTGTATGGGGTACCTTATGAAATGCCTTGCTGAAATCCATATACACTACATCTACTGCTCTAGCTTCATCAATGTGTTTAGTCACATCCTCAAAGAATTCAATCAGGCTCGTAAGGTACAACCTGCCTTTGACAAAGCCATGCTGACTATTCCTAATCATATTATGCCTCTCCAAATCTTCATAAATCCTGCTTCTCGGGATCTTTTCCATCAACTTACCAACCACTGAAGTAAGACTAATTGGTCCATAATTTCCTGGGCTATCTCTACTCCCTTTCTGGAATAAGGGAAAAACATCTGCAAACTTCCAATCCTCTGGAATCTCCCCTATCCCCATAGATGATGTAAGGATCATTGCCAGATGCTCAACAATCTCCTCGCTCACCTCCCACAGTAGCCCGGGGTACATCTTGTCTGGTCCCTGTGACTTATCCAGCTTGATACTTTCCAAAAGCTGTAGCACATCCTCTTTCTTAATGTCTATATGCTCAAGCTCTTCAGTCCACTGTAGGTCATCCCTACAATCACCAAGGTCCTTTTCCGTAGTGAATACTGAAGCAAAGTATTCATTAAGTACCTCTGCTACCTCCTCTGGTTCCATACACACTTTTCCACTGCCACACCTGATTGGTCCTATTCTCTCATGTCTTATCCTCTTGCTCTTCACATACTTGTAGAATCAGCTATACTGGATAGGCTGTTTTGTAATGAAGCAAAGCTGAGTAAGGAGCTTAAGGTAAAAGAATACTTAGGAGACGATTGAGTTCGACTTGTTATGGAGAAAGTAAAGTCTGACAATGCAGTATTTCAGTGGAGGAAAGGAAGTTATGGTGGTTTTGAGAGAGGAGTAGGCCAAAGAAAATTGGAAGGAGATGCTGGCAGGGATGACAGCAGAGCAGCAATAACTTGAGTTTCTGGTGAAAATCAGGAAGATAAAGAATAGATGTATTCAAAAAACACTCAAATAGCAAAATTGTACAACAGTGGCTGACAAGGGAAGTCAAAGCTAATGTAAAAGCAACAGTGAGGGCATACAACAAAGCAAACAATAGCAGGAAGATAGAGGATTGGAGAGCTTTTAAAAACCTACACAAAGCAATTAAAAGTCTCATTGGGAAGGTAAAGATGAAATATGAAAGCAAGCTGGCAAACAATATCAAGTTGGATAGAAAAAGCTTTTTCAAGAATATAAAAAATAAAAGAGTGGATATAGGACTGCTAGAAAATGAGGTCACAAATAATAACAGGGTCCAAGGAGATGGCAGATGACCTAAATGAGTATTTTGCATCAGTCTTCACTGTGGAAGACACTAGCATTGTGCCAGATGTTGAAGGGTGTGAGGGAAGAGAAGTGAGTGCAGTTACTATTACAAGGGAGAAGGTACTCAAAAAGCCAAAATACCTAAAGTCACCCAGAACAGATAAACTGCACTAAAGTTCTGAACAATAGTGATTGTGGAGGCAATAGTAATGATCTTTCAAAAATCATGTATTGTTCTGGCGGACTACAAAATTGCAAATGTCACTCATCTCTTTAAGAAAGGAGGGAGGCAGCAGAAAGGAAATTATAGACCAATTCGTCTGACCTCAATAGTTGAGAAAGTGTTGGATTCAATCATTAAGGATGAAGTTATGGAGCACTTGGTGACACAGGACAAAATAGAACAAAGTCAGCATGCTTTCCTTAAGGGAGCCTTTTCTGGTTGGCTGACAGTGACTAGTGGTGATTTGTAGGGGTTGGTGTTGGGACCACTTCTTTTTATGCTGTATCTCAATTTAGATGATGGAATAGATGGCTGTGTTGCCAGGTTTGCAGATGATATGAAGACTGGTGGAGGAGAAGGTAATGTTGAGGAAACAGGAAGATGGCTGAAAGACATAGAGAGATTAGGAGAATGGGCAAGAATATGCCAAATGAAATACAATGTTGGAAAAACCATGGTCATGCACTTTGGTACAAGAAATACATTTGCAGACTATTTTCTAAATGGGAAGAAAATCCAAAAATCTGAGATGCAAAGGGACTTGGGAGTTCTTGTGCAGATCATCCAGAAGGTTAACTTGCAGGTTGAGTCATTGGTGAGGAAGGCAAATGCCATGTTAGCATTCATTTCAAAAGGTCTTGAATACAAGAGCAGGGATGTGATGCTGAGGCTTTATACGGCACTAGTGAGGCTTCACCTTGAGTATTCTGAACAGTTCTGGGTTCTTCATCTAAGAAAAGATGTGTTGGCTTTGAAGAGGGTTCAGAGGAAGTTCACAAGGATGATTCTGGGAATGAAAGGGTTATCTTATGAGGAACATTTGATGCCTCTGTTCTTGTAGTCACTGGAATTTAGATGGATGAGGTCTGATCTCATTGAAACCTTTCAAATGTTGAAAGCATTAGGCATGGCAGATGTGTAAGGGTTGTTTCCCATGGTTGGGGAGTCAAAAGGGCACAGCCTCAGGATAGAGGAGTATCCATTTAAAACAGAATTGCAGAGAATTTTTTTAGCCAAAGTGTAGTGAATTTGTGGAATCTGTTACCACACGCAGCAGTGCAGGCCGGGTCGTTGGGTGTATTTAAGGCATAGTTTGATAGGTTCTTGATTGGCCATGGCATCAAAGGTTAAGGGGAGAAGCCTGGGGAATGGACTGAGGAGGGAAAAATGGATCAGCTATAATTGAATGGCTGAGCAGACTTGATGGGCCAAATGGCCTAAAGCTGCTCCTATGTCTTATGTCTTATAGTCACATGAATATAAGTATGTCATATGCCTTCTTTAACGCCTTATCAACCTGTGCATCCACTTTCAGGGAACTGTGGACATGGACCTCACACTACAGGTACACATCAGTACTGGCAAGGGTCTTGCCATTAACAAGTCAGGGTACATTTGGTCTCTCAAAGTTCAACACCTCATATTTGCTCAGATCAAACTTCATCAACCATTTCTCTGATACATCTGCAACTAATCTATATCCTACTGCAAACTTTGGCAATCTTCTACACTATCCACAACACCAACAATCTTTGTTTCATCTGTAAACTGATTAGCCCATCCATCCACATTTTCATCCAATTCATTTTATGTACTTAACACAAATAGCAAAGTTTCCAGTGAGGATCCTTGCAGAATGCTACAAGTCATGGATCTTCAAACAGAATCATTCCCATTTATCGCTACTGCGCCTTCTATGGGCAAGCTAGTTCTGAATCCATTTGGCTAAGTCACCATGGATCCTATGCATCTTAATCTTCTGGATGAACCTACCAAGGGAGAGCTTGTCAAATGCCTTACTAAAATCCATGTGAACTACATGCAAAGCCTTACCTTCATCAATCAATGTAAAGTGATTATCAAATTACACATGCATTACCTTATACTAACTTAAGATTCAATTTCTTGCAGACATATACACTGAAAAGAACACAGAGAATTTACAAAAAATAACATATAAGCAGACAAACAACCTTGAAAGGCTGGCTAAACTACGTAAGGGTAGGCAGCAGGCTTCATATCCAAGAGAAATAGGGACATGCCTATCTTAGCATGCAAAGCTAACTCCTGTGGACTGAGAGGATGAAATCAACAGTGAGTTACAAAGGTTTGGAAGCTGATTATGCAATGTTTTGTGAAGAGTGAAGTGTGTGACAAGACACAAAAGAAGTCATAGTCATCCGCTGCAGCTAAGCAAGACCTTATTTGTGAAGACTACTCATACCATTGGGCCTGGACTTCTGAGGTTGAGAGAGTGGAACTGCCCCAGGGCAATGGCTTTTCCACTTGAAAAGCTCTCCCACATAGGTTCCAATACTGTCAAATTCAGATATGATGAACATATCAGTCAATGCCTAAAATATTCAAGGAAATTAATTTAGATTATGCACCATATGCACTATTTTTGTTGATTACTATGATTTTGCCCCAAACTGACCACAATGACAGTCAAATTTTGTGTAATTAGTGTCTCTACCAGGCACCAAACCATCCAATTTTGAAGCTGTAATCTAGTCTTTACCCAGTCTGTCCCAATCTGCACTGTACTTTAACATGGAACCAATAGACCCTTGCAGTGCTGTTGAGGCCAAGTCATTGGGTATATTTAAAGCAGAGTTTGTTATATTCTAGATTAGTCAGAGAGTCAAAGGTTACGGAGAGAAGGCAGGAAAATGAGGTTAAGAGTGTTAGTAAATTGGCCATGATGAAATGGTGGAGTGGATTTGATGGGGCAAATGGTTTATTTTTGCTCTTATGTCTTATGGTCTCATGGACAATTAACAGTAAGCAAGTCAGAAAAATATTCTTGACATGGAAAATGTATAAAATAACATTCTTCTTGGAATGTGCCTGATTCTATGATATTAAATGGGTTAAAATTATGTCTATACATTCCATACACCAAAGTATTGAACATGGTGTTTTGCCTTAGATCCAGCTCTGCCTTTGTCTTTGGTACCAAAGCAACTTGTCAGGCATTCTTTCCCCAGTGAGCTCCATCAACACTGATGCCATGTTTATTCAGCACCTCAGGAGCAAGAGGTCAGACAGAGAAAAGGTTATGATGCAAATCAGATTGAAACCAAGGATGAGCATGAAATAGTAAATATGTTAACTGATTGCCTCTTCGCAGTATTCACAAGGGAAGATGTAAGCCTCATGGCCTTTTGAAGAGAGGAATTACCAAGGCAATACTCATGACTTCAATATAAATGAGATAGCTGTTATGGGCAAGTCTTAAAATAAATAAGCTCTTGGATTAGTTTGAATTTATTCCAGAGAGCTGGAAGAATTGAGGAAGCATATCTTTGAGATGTTAAAGAGTTTTTTAACAAGAGAGTCAATTGTCTTTGGTAAGTATACTACTGTGCAAAAGACTGTAGAAAAATTCTGTAAAGTGAGGATGCTTTCAAAAATAATGAAATGAAAAGTTTCTAAATATCAAAAAAATCTTATAAAGAGCAGTAAGCAATTTTTGAAAAGCAAATCAAGTTAATGAGGCCCCTGTTCCACCTAGGCACTAAGGGTTCAGACGATGACAAAATCAAGTTAATATTTGATGTGACCACCCTTTGCCTTTAAAACTGCATAAATTCTCTTAGGTACACTGCCATGCAGTGTTATAAGAAAATCTACTGCTAAATCGTACCAAGAATTGTGGAGAACTTGCCACAGTTCTGCAGACTTTGGCAGTTTCACTAGCTTCTTTCTCTCCAGTTAATCCCAAATAGCCTCCGTGGATGTTGAGATCAGGGCTCTGTGGAGGCCATACCATCTGAAACCATATGAAAGTCTAGGTGCCTAAGACTTTTGCACACTACTGTATATTGGAAAGAATTTAATTTTGTTCCCATAGTCAGAATGGTTAACAGTTACAGACAACTAAGGCCTATTAGTCTAAGGAAAATTGAAGCCTTTGAGATTAGAAAGTAAATGTAGAATGAATATGAAATAGAATGAAGGCAAAAAGGTGAGAATTGTGAATAATTTGTATTCATTATGTAAGAGGCAATTTAACACAGATAAATGTATAGAAAATAGAAACATTCATTTGCACACATTCTGCATAAAACATTGAAATTTTTAAATTGAAAACAATCTGTAGTAATTTACCAAGAGTTTTCAAAAATTTACAAGGAGAACTAACGGAGAAAGTAAATCAATAAATGCAATATAATATTGTGTTGAAATCTATGCTCAATAAGTATAATTTTATAAAACCCTGCACTTCTGCATCATGGCCATTATGAAGCCAGGAGAGCGTCAAGATTTAAGGATCAGAATCAGAAGTAGGTCTATTATCACCAGGATGTGTCATGAAATTTGTACATCTATAGAAGTCGTCAAGTGTTTTAGGTGACAAACCAAATCTATTCAATCTCCTAATGAAATATAGCAGCTGTTCTGCCTTCTTTATAGCTGCACCGACATGTTGAGACCAGGTTAGATCCTCAGAGATCTTGACACCCAGGAACTTGAAATTGCTCATACTCCCCACTTCTGATTCCTCTATGAGAATTGGTTGTGTTCCCTCGTCTTACCTTTCCTGAAGTCCACAATTAGCTTGAGTGCAAGGTTGTTGTTGCAACATCACTCAACCAGCTGGTATATTTAGCCTCTGTACACACTCCCAACTCCATCTGAGGATCAGAAAGTTTACAAGGATTTCATCGAAGGTATCTGAAGTATTGCATATATTTCTGGTTGTCCCATTATAAGAATGATGTTGAGGCTTTGGAGAAGGTACAAAAAGAGGTTTACCAGGATGCTTCCTGGATTAGAAGGCATGAGCTATAATGTGAGGGCGGACAAACTTATTTTTTTTTACCTGGAGTAGAAAAGGCTGAGTGTGGACCTGTTAGAGGTTTATATGATTATGAGAGGCATAGATAGAATAGACAGACAGTATTTTTTTCCCAGGGTTGAATTGTCTAACACCAGAAGGCATGCATTTAATGTGAGAGGAGGTAATTTCAAAGAAAATATGAAGGGCGGGTTTTTTATTCAGAGGGTGATGGGTGCCTGGATTGTGCTGGCTCAGGTTGTTGTAGACGCAGATACATTAGAGTCTTGAAAGAGATGTTTAGAGAGACGCACAAGAGGAAAATGGAAAGATATGGATATTGTATAGGCAGAGGGAATTAGTTTAGTTGGCCATTTGATTATTAATTTAACTGGGCCGGCACATCATTGTGGGTCAAATGGCCTGTTCCTGTGCTGTACTGTTCTATGTTCTATATTGCTGAAAGACTGACTGAACTTCTAGAAAGAGGTTACTGAGAAGTAGCACTGTGCATTAAGTGAGATAGTTTAATGAACCAGAAAATGTGATCTGAATTATTTAACTAATCTTTAGTGAGTTACCAATGTCCTTCCTTTTGAGGTCTTCTGTCCTAAACTTTTGGTATCATTGGCCTCCAACCCTGCATAGCCATCTACTACCTCCCTGCCAATATCCATAGACAGGACTATCTGGGTGTTTCAAGGATGTCAATCTTGGAATGTTTTCTCTGTAGACAGACAGTATCAGAAAGGTTACAAGGCTGTTGAGTCACAGCTCTGATACCATTGTTTTATAATTGTTTAAATTTAATTTTTTTATTGGTTCATAAGGGTGATTTTGGGGTCAGAGAGGGAAGTTAGATGTTAAGTTAGAGTTTAGGGCCAGGGATGTGGGGAATTCATGGTTAAGCTAAAGTTTAAGTCTCCACTCCATGTTTGAATATGAACTATGCAGACAAAGACATCTGTGGTCGGATATTGGATGTCAGAACACCAGAGACTGGTATAGGGCCCTTCAAATCATTGAGTTGTCGGCAAGTACTATGTGGACACAAGGAATAAATTTCGATGACCTCCTGGGTTCATGAATCAGTGAAACCAGAGTTCGAGGAGTTTACCGTGCTATCATTGGCAAATCCAGAGTTTGAGGTCTTGTATTTGGTGATTGGCATGCCTTAGATTCAATGCTGAGGATCAAGGCCCAATGGATGAATCAGAAAACTGGAAATCGTGGCCTGTTGGCAGGGGCTGAGTCTATGAATCTGTGTGAGTCTGCAGGGGAGGTCAAAGCCCAGCGTCTGCAGGCCTGAGTCTGCTGGAGGCTGGAAAATGGGTTAATGGACTGTGTACGTGCACGGCTGGGAAGGAGGAATAGGGCTTGGTTTTGCTAGTGTTGTTCTGTTGCTTGCTGTGTTCTGTTATTCTGCTGAGCATTGTGGGCATGCTATTTTGGTGGCAGAATGTATGACAACACTTACTGGTTGCTAGAACATCACTGGGTTTGTGTTTGTTAACGCAAATGATGCATTTCACTGTATGGTTTGATGTACTCATGACAAATAAACTTAATTAGAGAAGTAAAACTCACTTCACCTTTGGTTAAGACAGTTGACTTTGATGTGTGGAGTTCAAGATTCTTCTTTACATAAGTTGCTTGGTATTTGCTCCCAACATTCACAGCGTCAATGCCACCATCACTAGGGTTGTCTTTTGCATGTTCTGACAGCCCAGAGCCCATATTCCATGTTCCCTGTTGAAGCATAGTCAGTCATCAGCAGTCATGTCTGCCACCTCCACCTCCAAAGCCCCCTTTGCTAATGCTCCAGTAACTGTCACCTCTAACTTTCAAACTCTCCCTCAATTATCTTACTGTTCCCTCCCTTATTCCATGTCACACTTGGCTTTGGTTGCAAGCGTAGATCGAGTAAAGGCTTCAGCATTAGTCTCAGTAAAGTAGCCAATGTAATCAAAGTCCCTGCCCACATCCAACATTCTGTTTTCTCTCCTCTCCCATTGGGCAGAAGATACACTAGTCTGGTAGTACATACTACCAGGCTTTCTCCCAGTGTTATTAAGACCTACAAGTATCTGGGAGTACAGTTAGACGAGAAGCTAGACTGGACTGCCAACACAGATGCCTTGTGCAGGAAGGCACAGAGTCGACTGTACTTCCTTAGAAGGTTGGCGTCATTCAATGTCTGTAGTGAGATGCTGAAGATGCTCTATAGGTCAGTTGTGGAGAGCGCCCTCTTCTTTGTGGTGGCGTGTTGGGGAGGAAGCATTAAGAAGAGGGACGCCTCACGTCTTAATAAGCTGGTAAGGAAGGCAGGCTCTGTCGTGGGCAAAGTACTGGAGAGTTTAACATCGGTAGCTGAGCGAAGGGCGCTGGGTAGGCTACGGTCAATTATGGAAAACTCTGAACATCCTCTACATAGCACCATCCAGAGACAGAGAAGCAGTTTCAGCGACAGGTTACTATCGATGCAATGCTCCTCAGACAGGATGAAGAGGTCAATACTCCCCAATGCCATTAGGCTTTACAATTCTACCGCCAGGACTTAAGAACTTTTTAAAAGCTATTATTAATGCTTTTTGAGATAGTGATTTAGATGCATATCATATTTTCTTACTGAGTTAAGTATTGTATGTAATTAGTTTTGCTACAACAAGTGTATGGGATATTGGAAAAAAGTTGAATTTCCCCATGGGGATGAATAAAGTATCTATCTATCTATCTATCTATCTATTAGGCTTTTAATTAACCTCTTGTATGATAAATGGACTCCTGACCTCACAATCTACCTCCTTATGATCTTGCACTTTATTGCTTACCAGCGGTTACACTTTATTCTGTATTGTTATTGTTTTACCTTGTTTTACCTCAGTGCACTGTGTAATGATTTTATGAACAGTATGCAAGACAAGTTCCTCACTGTATCTTGGTACATGTGACAAAAATAAATCAATAGCAAATTCAATGCAAATAGTAGTATCTGTTCTATGCAATAGTTGGCTCCAGTAACAGCTTTTCTATTACGCCTTCCGTTTCACTGTTGGGTAATCTCCTTGCACTGTGCCTTTCCCAATGTGGAAAATTCTCTATGCTGTCATTTCTTCACAGTAAGTGCCTTTTTAAACTAGCATCTGAATTTGGAAATTCAATAATTAATGCCCCACTGGCTTTAAATAAGTAATGATGTTGACACCTACCATCACATTAATAACAAGATTTTAACAAATGTAAATATACTCTGGCTTAATGGATCCACTAATCAGTTTATTGATGGATGCAAATTTATCCTGTAACACTTCATGATAATTGTATAAAACAAATTATTATAAGACAAACAAAATAAAACACTAACATTGAGCAAATAAATACACAGTAGATTTAGATTGATTCAATAATTTAATAAACATGACTATTAGCTGTTAGGATGCAAAAGTTTAAAATAGTTTAAACTCTTGAATGGAAAGAAAATGATGAAAAAACTGGTATCTCTTCTTCTTCCCAAATTGTTTCTTCAAGCTATAGTAATTACTTCTTAAGGAGATGTAATTTAATATGTATAGAGGTTGATGTTAACTTGGGCTGGGTTTTACAGAGGAAGGACGAAGAGGTTGGGTTGGTTCAACTTGCTGCTCCACAACGTTTACTCAGCTCTGTGCTGAACTGAGGCTGTGGCCTGCTCCAGCTGCAGCGATGCCCAGCTTCATGCATGTAGACTCACTTTTGTTCTGAATGCTATTTGCTTATTTTTATTGCTTGTACGATTTGTTTCTTTTTCTCTCCCTGCACTTTGGGTGTTTGACGGTGTTCATTTATTTTAATGAGTTCTTCTGGGTTTCTTTGTTCTATGGCTGCCTGCTAGGAGACAAATCTCAAGGTTTATTATGTTTTTATACTTTTATAGTAGATGTAATTTGGAATTTGAACTCTGATAAAATACATCTTTGGGCTTAGGATTCCTTTAAGCATCAGTCTCTTGTACCAACTTCACTCACCGGAACACTGAACTTATCACCAAACACAAACTATGGACACACTTTCAAGGACTCTATAACTCATGTTCTCAGTGTTATTTGTTTGCTTATTAAATATTATTTTTTCTATTTGCACACTTTGCCTTCTTTTGCACATTTGTTGTTTGTTAGCCTTTGAATGCAGCTTTTCATTGATTCTATTGTATTTCTTTATCCTACTGTAAATGTCTGCAAAAGAATGAATCTCAGTATAGAATATTGGTATATACATTGAAAATTAATTTGCTTTGAACTTTGAAATTTGAACTTGGGGTTCAGACATTATTTGATAGATGCAACTTGCATCCAGTTGAGGTGCAAGGATGAAGGTGTACAGTGGCTAAAAACAGAGCATAAGGTTGTTCTTCTCAAATCAGTGGCTTTCTGTGGAGGGTAGAGACCTTCATGGGAGTTTCAAGTGATGGAAACATCAACTAAAATCCAGGACAGGGGAGGTGTTCTCTTCTTGCAAAGAAAGTCAGTGGTCACTGAGATAGATCCCTCATTTTTGTTGTCAACTTCCTGGAAATCCCACCCTCACTTGCAGTATTATGAACAGTTTTGGGCCCCTTATCTAAGAAGCATACGTGTTCGCATTGGAGAGGATCCAGAGGAGGTTCAGAAGAATGATCCCAGGAATGAATGGTTTAATATATGAGGAGCAGTTAATGGCTCTGGACCTGTACTCACTGGAGTTCAGAAGAATGAGGGGGGATCTCATTGAAATCCGTTGAATACCGAAAGAGTGAACATGCAGATGATGGTTCCTATAGTGAGGAGTCTAGGGTCGGAGGACACTGCCTCAGAACACAAGGATGTGCCTTTAGAACAGAGATAAGGAGGAATTTCTTTAGCCAGGAGGAGGAGAATCTGTGAAATTTATTGCCTTGGACAGCTGTGGAGGTCAAGTCATTGGGTATATTTCAAGAGAAGTTTGATAGTTTCTTGATTAGTAACTGGATCAAAGGTCATGAGGAGAAGGCAGAGAATGGGTTTGAGAGGGATAATAAATCAGCCATGATGAAATTGTGGAGAAGACTCAAAGGGCTGATGGCCTAGTCCTGCTCCTATGTCTAAAACTAAACTCACTTGCTGAATTAGGACATCATTGATGATTTTAATGACATTAATGGGCATCAATTTATACTTACGCCTGATAACAACAATATCATTCACCAACAAACACTGGATATCAGAAGTCATCCAATGGAAAATTGAGATTTTAATTTCATTATTCTCCCGATAAAATATAAAATAAGGCATTTCCTAGTTAATTTTGATAAATGGCAGCATAAAGAGTCTACCCTGCATTATTTCAAATAAAATTATACTTTGTCTCAACACATTTCCTCTTTTGCAACTACAACATCAGAAATTCACCTGTATTTCATTCAGCCAAGTGTCCATATTAGACAATAGTAGCTGAACAACATACTCACATGAAATTCTGCAGATTCTGGAAATCCAGAGCAACACACACAAAGTTCTGGAAGAACACATCAGGTTAGGCAGCATGGATAGAGAAGAATAAAGAGCTGATGTTTCTGGCTTAGACCCTTCATACTGAGTATTATCCTTCAGTTTTGAAAACTGAGATCCAC
This sequence comes from Hemitrygon akajei, assembly GCF_048418815.1. Classification (NCBI taxonomy): domain Eukaryota; kingdom Metazoa; phylum Chordata; class Chondrichthyes; order Myliobatiformes; family Dasyatidae; genus Hemitrygon; species Hemitrygon akajei. Next base: position 32,645,691 of record NC_133138.1, on the reverse strand, counting down.
TGGATTCATTGAGATTATTGATTAAAACATTATTTTTCCTTCCACTGTACCATGTGGTATATTTTTTTGTCAGAAACCTCCTCAAAATGAGATGGAAGGTATTATGTCCATCGTACAGGCATGGATTTTATGATGATAATCTCTATTTCTCAAATGGCTTTATTAAAATAACTAGACACAATTACCCATTGATAACATGTTCAATTAAATCCCATCAGGAAGATTCACATGACTGTAATAAGTATAATTAAGATTTTAAAGCTGTATAAAACACAGTCAAGCATTGATTAAAATCGTATTAGTGTTCTAACATGAATTTTCCATCTGCTCAGTTTGAAGTTTATCCCAAGATCTTGAGCCCACTCTTGGGAATGTGCACACCATACAGTGTGCTTGGCATTGGTGCAGGATAAGTATCGGCTATTTCTACAGTGAGCTTATTTTAATGGAGAGCCAAACTATTAAGTTGGCAATTCCTTAAACAGAGCTTACATTTTTATGAATGAGTACTCACAACCTGAGTCCTGAGAGTTAATGTCAGGTGTGTGTAAGTGGAAAATTATTTTTTGCCCTCTGTAGGACCATAAGAGCAATATTAGGCCATTTGGTCCATTGAGTCTGTTCTGCTACTTCAGCATGGTTGAAGCATTTTCCTCTCAGCCCCAATCTCCTACCTTCTCCCCATATCCCTCTGCTTTAAATATCCTCAATGACTTGACCTCCACAGCGGCCTGTGGCAATGAATTACATAGATTCATCACTATCTGGATAAAGAAATTCCTCCACATCTCCATTTTAAAAAGGTACCCCTTTATTCTGAGGCTGTGTCCTCTGGTCTTAGTTCCTGTCTTCCAAATCATTGACATATAATATAAACATGCCCCAAAGTACTCCAAACCCACATCCTTAACAATCAACTCCAATATCTTTCCAACCACTGAAGTCAGACTAACTGGCCTATAATTTCTATTCTGTCTTTCTCCCTTCTTGAAGAATGGTGTAACAGTTGCAATTTTCCATTCCTCCCAAAGCATGCCAGAATCAATTGATTCTTGAAAGATCATTATTAATGTCTCTACAATTTCTTCTGCCACTTCTTTCAGAATCCTGGGGTGTACTCCATCTGTTCAGGTGATTTATCTACCTTCAGACCTTTCAGTTTCCCAAGAGCCTTTTCCCTAGTAATTGCAACGTAACACATTTCTGAACCTTGACCCTCTCAAACCTTCAACATACTGCTAGTGTCTTCCGCAATGAAGAATGATGCAAAGTACTTATTTAGTTCTTCCTCCATTTCCTTGTCCCCTATTACTACCTCTCCAGCATCAACATCCAGTGATCTGATATTGCTTTTGCCTCTGTTATACACTTTATATATCAGAAGAAACTTTTGGTATCCTTTTTAATACTATTGGTTAGATTTTGTATTCCATCTTTTCCTTCTTTATGATTTTTTTAGTTGCCTTCTGTGGATTTTTGAAAGCTTCCCAATCCTCTAACTTCCCACTAATTTTTGCTCGATTATATGCCCCCTCTTTGAGTTTTACGTTGGCTTTGACTTCTCTTGGCAGCCATGATTGTGTCATCTGTCTTAAGAATACTTCTTCCTCTTTGGGATGTATATATGCTGCACTTTCTGAATTGATCCCAGAACTATCAGGCATTGCTGCTCTGCTACCACCTGAAGCTTTGACACCCTTACTAATCAAGAGCCCATCAGCCTCTGCTTTAAATAAACCTGATGACTTTACCTCCACTGCTGTCTGTTGCAATAAATTCCATTGATTCAAAATGCAAGATTCAAGATTGTTTAATGCCATTTCTGGCATTAAAAACTGTACAAGTGTAAAGGACAAGAAAATAATTGTTATTCTGGATCTGATTTGGCGCAGAAAAAAAACACAATAAGATAAAGAACATAATAATAGAGCACACAATAAATATAAACACAGAAGATAGCTTATATACATATAGATTGATTATACAGTATGTGATGCACAGGAGTATCTGTACATAGCTGACTGAAAGGAAATGATAAGGTTGTGGTGGTTCGGGTGTGGAAGGGTGTATTACCATGTTGAGGTGTTGATCATTCTTACTGATTGAGGAAAGTAACTGTTTTTGAGTTTGGAGGTCCTGGCTTGGATGCTACATACCCTCCTCCCTGATGGAGGTGGAACAAACAGTCCATGAGCAGACTGGGTGGGATCCTTCATGATGTTACTGTCTTTATTTTCTGACAGTTTTCTGTATATAGTCTATGTCCTTGATGGTGGGTAGGCTGGTACCAGTGATGACTAGGCAGTTTTGACCACCCATTGAAGAACCTTCCTCCCCATTGCAGAGCAGTTTCCATACCAAACAGTGAGGCAGCGTGTTGAATGCTCCTTATTGTGCATCTGTAGAATGACATGATTATAGATGTGCAGAGTCAAGTGCTCTTCAGACTCTCCTCAGAAAGTAGAGATGTTGGTGAGCTTTTCTGATTGTGCAGAATATGTTCTGGGACCATGGGAGGTTGTGTGAGATGTGAATTCCCAGGGGTTTAAAAAGCTCTCCATTGCTGAAATGCTGGTGTAAAGAAAAGTGTGAGTTGTGTGAGCTCTCATGAAGCTGATACCCTTCTCCTTGGCCTCTAGCTAAAAAGTTCCTCCTCATCTGTTCAAAAGGGATGTTCATTTATTCAGTCCTCTTGCCCTAGACTCCCCAACTATAGGAAACGTCCTCTCCACGCCTACTCTGTCTTGTTGCGTGAGGAGTCCTATGACGGGGCTGATCATGGTCTTTCCATGACTATGATTGTTCTTGACAAATTATTCTACAGAAGTGATTTGCCATTTCCTTCTTTGGGACAGTGTATTTACAAGATGGGTGACCCCAGCCGTTATCAATACTCTTCAGTGGTCACATAACCAGGACTTGTGATTTCCAACAGCTGCTCATATGACCATCCACCACCTGCTTTCATGGCTTTAAGTGACCACGATCAGGGAGTTAAGCAGATGCTACATATTGCCCAAGCATGACCTGCAGGCTAGTGGAGGGAAGGAGCTCATTACACTTCCTTTGGTAGAGAATTATCTCCATATTCAATGGGTTTCAGTTCATCTAAATTCCAATGAGTACAGGCTCAGCCTTAAATAACCAGAAGTACAAACGGATAAAACTTATAATCATCCTATAAAAGCTACATGAAGGGAACCAGAAATACAAGGAGACTGTGTTGGACATCCCCAGAGCAAGTCAAGCAGCAATCTCATCTTTTATTCATGCATGCAAAGTGGTCATCACTGGCAAGGCTAGCATTTCTTGTTCATCCATGACTGCCCAGTTATGAGATGTCTTCTTGAAACCTACATCTGTCTGCCAAACTGCTGCTGAGTTGGGAGCTGCATGGTTTAGACTATATTTGAACAGCAAAAAAGACATTCAGCATCAAATACTGAAGATCAGAAGTAGTGCAATGGAAAATCAAACTCTCCTAGAAGGTATTGATTGAAATTAACAGCAACCTTTGATGACACAAAGGTTGGAGGTGTTGTGGATAGTATGGAGGGCTGTCAGAAGTTACAGCGGGACATTGATAATATGCAAAACTGGGCTGAAAAGTGGCAGATGGAGCTCAACACAGATAAGTGTGAGGTGGTTCGTTTTGGTAGTTCAAATGTGATGACCGAATATAGTATTAATAGTATGATTCTTGACAGTGTGGAGGATCAGAAGGATCTTGGGTTCAGAGTCCATAGGACACTCAAAGCCGCTGCGCAGGTTGACCCTGTGGTTAAGAAAACAGTGCATTGGCCTTCATCAATCATGGAATTGAATTTAGGAGCTGAGAGGTAATGTTGCGGCTATATAGGACCATGGTCAGACCCCACTTGGAGTAATATGCTCATTCAGTTCTGGTCGCCTCATTATAGGAAGGATATGGAAGCCATAGAAAGGGTGCAGAGGAGATTTACAAGGATGTTGTCTGGATTGGGGAGCATACCTTATGAGAAAAGATTGAGTGAACTCGGCCTTTTTTCTTGGCAGCCACGGAGAATGGGAAGTGACCTGATAGAAGTGTATAAGATGATGAGAGGCATTGATCGTGTGGAAAGTCAGAGTCTTTTTCCCAGGGCTGAAATGGCTAGTACAAGAGGGCATAGTTTTAAGGTGCTTGGAAGCAGGCACAGAGGAGATGTCAGGGATAAGTTTTTTACTCAGAGTGGTGAGTGTGTGGAACAGGCTACCGGCAATGGTGGAGGAAGCGGATACAATAGGGTCCTTTAAAAGACTCCTGGACAGGTAGATGGAGCTCAGCAAAATAGAGGGCTATTAATTTCTATTAATTTCAGCAAGTAATTTCTAAGGTAAGGACATGTTCAGTGCAGCTTTGTGGGCGAAAGGGCCAGTATTGTGCTGTAGGTTTTCTATGTCTCTATGTTCTAACTTGTAGTTAGGAAGCACCCATGATGAGATGTGTTGAGAAACTTCCCAGGGTCACTTGCAATCAAGTTGTGACACTAAAACGATCTCAGAACTGGTTAAGATTAAGACTAAGATCATCTGTATTTGTCACATGTACTTCAAAATATCGGAATGCACAGAGAAATACATTGTTTGCATTAACAATCAAAACATTCCAAGCATTGCTGGGGACAGTGCACAAATGTTGCCATGCTTTCAGTGTCAATGTAGCATGCACATATTTTACTAATCCTAACTTTACATTGTACATCTTTGGAATGTTGAAGGATACTGGAGCACCCAGAGGAAATATACACAATCGTGTATTACAGACATCAGTGGGAATTGAACCGCAATCTTACGATCTTACAGCTAGCACTGTAAAGTGTTATGTCAACTGCTGTACTACTGTCCTGTCCTGGTTACCACAAGTTAGGTTGAAAATATAGGAGAAATGGAATGGTTGGAAGGAAGGAATAGAGAACTTTAGGGAAAGGTTTTCATTATTCATGATTTGGTTTGTTTCAAGCAAAGCTTGGCTGAAGGGAATCAAAGAGGCCAGAAAAGCAGGAGGAATGGAATCCCAGAAAGTTGTAAAGCTGATGCAGACAAAACGAAGAAGGGAGGATTGAATATTTGGGGGCTTTAAATAACTGCAATGAGGATAGATGAACAGCAGATGCCATAAATTAATTCCCTTTAGAATGACAAACACAACAAATGGGAAAATGCAAATCAGCATTGTTACCAGTCCCTTGAGCACATAACCATAATGCACCAAACCTCTGAGGAATGCAAAGCTTCAGCTCTATTGTCTGTTCCTGCACTATCTGTGACCTCTGCCACCATGAAGGATGCAGGCATATGGGGACACCACCACCTGCAGGTTTCCCTCCAATCATCCATCATCCAAAATTGGAAATAACTGCAAAAAATAGTCATCAACGGGCATCTGAGAAACAGTAAGAAACAATAAGAAACAGCTTATTGAACATAGAACACGTACAACACAGGAACAAGCCCTCAGCCTACAATATTGTGCTGAACTAAATAACTAGTGCCTAACGACACTAACCCCCTTTACACGTGGCACGATCGGTTTCGATGGTGCACAGAGTTTTCCACTGTACTGCATGCAGTAAACGTGTCAATAACAAACCAAACCTGAAACAAGAGATTCTGCAGATGCTGGAAATCTAGAGCAACACACACAAAATGCTACAGGAACTCAGCAGGTCAGGGCAGCATCTATGGAAATGAACAAAGAGTTGACATTTCAACCATAAATTACCACTACCACTCAAGTTTAAGTTCAAGTTTATTGTCAACTGACTGTACATATGTACACCTGAACAAAATAATGTTCCTCTGGACGACAGTACACCTTCAAAATAGATATTGCATAGAGTGCATAAAATAAACTATTACCAACATATGTAAGTTAATAAATTATCATTCAAAATATATGTACATCACAAGTAAATGGTAAACGGCTCACTGTCCCAGGGATGAGCCCTTGGTGGTGGCAGGGAATCCATTAGTCTTACAGACTAGTCTGGCAATCCCTGTCCTGATTCTCCTGTACCAGCTCCCTGATGGTAGTGGGTCAAAGAGATTGTGGGATGGGTGGTGGGGAACCTCAGCATAGCTTTGGGCCCTTTGTATACAAAACTCCTGGTAAATATTACAAATCTACATTAATTCTACAATATTATATTAGGATTAAAGGTTTAAGTGCACAATTCAGCTTCTCAAGGACATTTAAGAATTTGTAATAAATGCTGGACTGGCCAATTTTGTCTACCTGCTGAAACAAGGAATATTAAACAATCAAATGTATATAGTGGCACACTTCTAAATCTTTGGTCTCAAAATTTACCTTCAACCAGCTGTTTTCCCAAGCTTCCACTACGAAAAGAAAATGTTTAATTCAGCAAAATAGGGATAACTTATTTGCATTGCATCAGTCATGCATTTTTCAGAATTGCTACTCAGGAAAACATTCAGAATTTGCAAAATTTTCTCAGAGATTAATGAGAGGAGCCAAGCCAATGGCATTCGGAGGATAAGAAAGGATATGTCGAAAATGGTTTGAGCTACTGTTCAGAGCTCAGGCTGATACGACATGGAGGGTTTGCACTTGCTGCTACAAATGGTTCAAAGGTTCAAAGTACATTTATTATCAAAGTATGTACACATTTTACAACCTTGAGATTCATCTCCTAACAGGCAGCCACAAAACAAAGAAACCCAAGAGAACCCTTAAAAAATGGCCATCAAACAGTCCAAAGTGCAAAGAAAAGAAAATACATGAAAGGGTGCAAGATTTAAGTGAGAATGTCTGGTGTCTGGACAGGGTAAATGGATATAATCATCTAGAATGTTGACTCTCTTTACCTTGGTTGTGTAGGAAGAGTGACATTATTACAAGACATTGTCACCTGAGTTATAAGGAAAGTTTGAATAGGTCAGAATCAGATTAAATATGACCGGCATTGTTGTGAAATTTTTTGACATTGCGGTAGTAGTATAATACAATACATAATAATTTTGAAATTTAATTTCAGTTAGTAGTGATTTTGGGTTTAATGTCTATTTAGAAATTGGATGGCAGAGGGGATAAATCTGTTCCTGAATTGTTAGGACTTTATTCCTTGGAATGTTGAAAATTGACAGGAGATTTGATAAAGGTATACAAATTATGAGGGTTATAGATAGGGCAAATGCAAGCAGGTTTCTTCCTGTAGTGGAACTATGATTAGAGGTCCAGGGTTAAGGGTGAAAGGTGAACATGAGGGGAAATTTCTTTACTCAGAGGGTCGTGAGAGTGTGGAACAAGCTGCCAGCATAAGGAGATTGATTTTAACATTGAAGAGAAGCTTGGATTGGTACATGATGCTTGGGGTATGGAGGGCTACGGTCATAGTGCAGATCAATGAAAATAGGCAGTTTGAATGGTTCAGCATAGACTAGATGGGCTGAACTGTCTGTTTCTGCGCTGTACTTTTCTGTGACTCTATGACTCTATGTGGGTAATCACAGGAACCAGAAAGTTGACCTCAATCCATTGTATCAAGTGCTATCTATAGGAGTCACAGAGAAATACAGTATAAAAACAGGCCTTTTGGTCCAGTGCATTGATGCTGACCAAGATCCCCATCTAAGCTAGTTCCATTTGACTATGCATGGCCCATATCCCTACAAAGCTGGAAATGAGAGACAACAGCACCAGTCACTGTAACATTGTGATGCCACACTTTCAGTGAAAGGTTGGCCGACTGGTGGCGCAATGGCATCAGTTGGGAGCGAAGGCTCCCGAGTTCGAATCCAAGTCGGGCCACCGCCGAGCAGGCCTTCTATCTGTGTCGGGTTGAGCGTCGAGCTAGCCACTCGGCCTCGTAAAAAAAATACAAGGGTCAAGTCAGGAACGTTCATATCGTGACCCAGTTAATCCGAAAGGAGACCAATCCTGATACCATGTGCCAGACAAGAATGGCTGACTGTCTGGTGTGACACGCTAAAAAAAAAATAAAAGGCTTTCAATGAATAGTTCTTTCTCAGGAAAGCCACAACAGTGGCTTAGGAACTTTGATCTCCATGTATAAATTTTCCCTCTGCCACACACAAGAAGTAAATATAGTGTCTGCAACATGAATACTTCCCACTCTACCATACAATAGATTTATTATCTGCTCCTCCACACTCCTACCAAGCCATAAGTGCTTTGATATTTTTTGCCAACTTAAGGACTTAGGTTATTTTTCAGCAGGTAATGTATAGGGAGTTCAAGTTCAAGGTGGATTGTCGTTCAGCCAAAAATGAATACCCATGAATATGGCACAATGATACAGTGTTCCTGCCAACACAATCTGAACAGTTGTATACAGCACAAGGCACATATTGTTTGTTCATTATGTGCTGTATCATGGTCTTTCCATGACCATGATTGTTCATGGGAAATTTTTCTGCAGAAGTGGTTCATCATTACTTTCTTCTCACCAGTGTCTTTACAAAATGGGTGACCTCAGCCATTATCGAAATTCTTCAGAGATTTACTTCCAGCTGTCAGTGGTCACATAACCAAAACTTGTGATAGGCACTAACTGTTCATACGACCATCCAACATCTGTTCTCATGGCTTTACATGACCCTGATTCTGGGAATGGGCGGGTTGCTAAGCATGCACTACACCTTGAACAAAGGTGACACACAAGCTAGTGGAGGGAAGGAGAGCCTTATACCTCCTTTCGTATAGGCGTATTCAACTTAAAGGCACATATAGCACATATAATTATGATAGCAGTGAACATAGAATCACACAAAAAAAAATAATCTAGCCCTAGTCCATGAGTGTCATGTTCTGTAGATCGATGGTGCATGGGGTGTTGTCAGCAAGAATAAGCCCAGAACACCCAAGAGTGCAGCCACTGACAAATGCAATCAAGTTTGTCATCCACCAAGCAAACACAGGAGAGCAGCACCAATGGAGGGGGCCACTACACCGTCTCCAGCGTTTCCTCTCCTGGGTGGCTGCAGCAGATCTCCCTTGGCATGAGGGACTGGTCTGCATGACACAGAGGCCACACAGCTCCCTCATCTTCAGTACACCAGTGAAACAGTGAACCAGACCCACAGAGTATCAATGTCCAACAGGGTCTTCAGATCACAGGAAAAACATACAAGACTATCACTCTCATCATTTGTTAGTCTTTGCACCAACTCTGATGCCTTCTAGGCGGCAATGTGAGTATGTTTCTAATCCTCTCTATCAATATTTAGTGCATTTTGTTATATTTCTGAGGATTGTTAAGGGACAAAAAAACTGGGTACCATAAACGATCCTTGAATTGTACAAACTCTAGTAGTTTTGTTTCCTAACTACTACAACATAAATAAGACATTACAGCAGGAGGAGACAAATCTCCCAACACAGTTTTAGTTTTGCTTTTATCCTGGTATCTCTTGACCGAGCAATACTTTGCATGTGAATTTCAAAGATTCATAACCCTGAATTGAAAATATTTCTCTTGATTTCTAACTTGAAATGGCAGGCCTTTTATTTTGAGGCAATGGTCCTGATTTCTAGGATAGGCAACTTAATCTGTTAAGCAACACACACAAAATGCTGGTGGAGCACAGCAGGCCAGGCAGCATCTATAAGGAGAAGCACTGTCGATGTTTCGGGCTGAGACCCTTCATCAGGACTAACTGAAAGGAAAGATACTAAGAGATTTGAAAGTAGTAGGGGGAGTAGGAGATGCGAAATGATAGGAGAAGACCGGAGGGGGTGGTATGAAGCTAAGAATTGGAAAGGTGATTGACAAAAGTAATACAGAGCTGGAGAAGGGAAAGGATCATGGGACGGGAGGCCTCGGGAGAAAGAAATGGGGAGTGGGTAGCACCAGAGGGAGATGAAGAACAGGCAGAGTGATGGGCAGAGAGAGAGAAAAAAAAACAACTAAATATGTCAGGGATGGGGTAAGAAGAAGAGGAGGGGCATTAACAGAAGTTAGAGAAGTCAATGTTCATGCCATCAGGTTGGAGGCTACCCAGCCGGTATATAAGGTATTGTTCCTCCAATCTGAGTGAGGCTTCATCTTGATAGTGGAGGAAGCCATGGATAGACATATCAGAATGGGAATGAGACGTGGAATTAAAATGTGTGGCCACTGGGGGATCCTGCTTTCTCTGGCGGACCGAGCGTAGGTGTTCAGCAAAACGGTCTCCCAGTCTGCGTCGGGTCTCTCCAATATATAAAAGACCACACCAGGAGGACCGGACACAGTATACTTGTGGTAAACTATGTATACTTGTCTGGACACGCCCCTCTGTTGACTGCTTCTGTGGCTCCTCCCACAGACCCCTGTATAAAGGCGATTGGAGGCACTGCTCCCCCCTCAGTCTCCGAGATGCTGTGCTCCGTTTTGCTGCTAATAAAAGCCTATCGTTCGCTTCCCGTCTCCGAGAGTTATTGATGGTGCATCAATACTACACCAGCTGACTCACAGGTGAAGTGTCGTCTTACCTGGAAGGACTGTCTGGGACCCTGAATGGTGGTGAGGGAGGAAGTGTAAGGGCAGGTGTAGCACTTGTTCCGCTTACAAGGATAAGTGCCAGGAGGGAGATCAGTGGGAAGGGATGGGGGGGATGAGTGGACAAGGGAGTCGCGTAGGGAGTGATCCCTGCAGAAAGCAGAAAGTGGGGGAGGGAAAGATGTGCTTGGTAGTGGGATCCTGTTGGAGGTGGCGGAAGTTACAGAGAATTATATGCTGGACCTGGAGGCTGGTGGGATGGTAGGTGTGGACAAGGGGAACCCTAACCTGAGTGGGGTGGTGGGTGGATGGGGTGAGGGCAGATGTGCGGGAAATGGGGGAGATGCGTTTGAGAGCAGAGTTGATGGTGGAAGAAGGGAAGCCCCTTTGTTTAAAAAAGGAAGTAATCTCCTTTGTCCTAGAATGAAAAACCTCATCCTGAGAGCAGATGCGGCGGAAACGGAGGAATTGTGAGAAGGGGATAGCATTTTTGCAAGAGACAGGGTGGGAAGAGGAATAGTCCAGGTAGCTGTGAGAGTCTGTAGGCTTATAGTAGATATCAGTAGATAAGCCGTCTCCAGAGATGGAGACAGAAAGATCAAGAAAGGGGAGGGAGGTGTCAGAAATGGACCAGGTAAATTTGAGGGCAGGGTGAAAGTTGGAGACAAAGTTAATGAAGTCATCAAGCTCAGCATGCATGCAGGAGGCAGCGCCAATGCAGTCGTCGATGTAACGAAGGAAAAGAGGGGGACGGATACCCGTATAGACTTCGAACATGGATTGTTCCACAAAGCCAACAAAAAGGCAGGCATAACTGGGACCCATGCGGGTGCCCATGGCTACACCCTTGGTCTGGAGGAAGTGGTCCCCCACCAGGATGGACTCAAAGCTCTTCGCTACTTTTTGGATTCGAGACCTAACCAATTCCCCTCTACCACCACTCTCCTCCGTCTAGCAGAATTAGTTCTTACTCTCAAAAATTTCTCCTTTGGCTTCTCCCACTTCCTCCAAACTGCTTATTCCTCTCCATGGATACTGCCTGACCAGCTGAATTTTGTGTGTGTGTTGCTTTGGATTTCCATCATCTGCACATTGTCTTGTGTTTATTGGCTGGAACTTGTTCCTTTTGGTGGTAGTTTGGTGAATCAAGTGCACTGAAAAGTCCTGGATTACATTTTTTTTTCTCATTTTGCTTTCCACATGTAGCAAGCAACCTCAGCTACCATGCAGAATATTATTCATTTTAAAATATTCCCTTTTCTCCATTGACATTTTATGAGCTGTGTCTGATTCATTTGTATTTGAAATATAGCTCTGACCATGTTTTATTTAGTAGTCATGGTGTGAGAGTTGCAGAAAGATAAAGAGTCTAATCAGCCTGAACAAACTGGTCAGGCATCCTTCAATGCTGGCTACCCATCTACTCTGAATTCAACATAAAATATTAACTATACCCCGCTGCGTATTCAGTAACAAATTAGGCCACTCTTAGCTGTGACAAAACACACTAACAAACATGGGATTCCCAAAGATCCTAGATAATAACATCTTTTTCACTGAGGAGTTAGATTTCACTGGGTGGAACTTGTGAACCCTGTAACCCTTGGATCTCAGACTCTGGAGCAAATCATAACTTCATAGGTTCACCTCTAATGCATGATTATTTGTGAAACAGAAGTTTGCAGCTTCTGCCATGTATTTCTTGAAGAACTTAATTGATATGCTGTCTTGTATTAAGGAAGATTTGATTGCGGAAATTGTAAAAGCAAATATTTGTAAACTCAAGAGGTTCTGTAGATGCTGGAAATCCAGAATAATACATGCAAAATGCTGGAGGAATTCCAGCACAGATGTCATGGTAGCATAACTCGAGGCTTCAGAGTTCAGAGTTCAATTCCGGCGCCGTCAGCAGCTAGTTTATACCTCCTCCTTGTGCAACGTGTGAGCTTTCCTCAGGTGCTCCAGCTTCCTCCCACAGGGTAGGATAATTGGTCATTGTAAATTGTCCCATGATTAGGTTAGGGTTTAAATGGGGTTGTCAGGGGTTGCTGGGGTGGGGAGGCTCGAAGGCCTGGAAGAACCTACTCTGCACTGTATCACTAAGTAAATAAACTCAGCTGCTCAGGCAGCATCTATGGAAAGGAATAAACAGTCAATGTTTTAGACCCTTCATCAGGCCTCCTTTCCACTGATGCTACCAGACCTGTTGAGTTCCTTCAGCATTTAGTTGGTGCTAGTCTAATATTTGTGGCATTTCTTATTACATTCGTAAACCATACCCATTACTAATTTCAGCAAAAAAATTGAGGACCAACTATAGTAAAGTCAATTTGTTGCAGAAAAAACATCTGTTTAAATGTCTTCGTATAACAAAAAAAAAAGCAACAGATGCTGGGAATCTGAAATAAAAACTGATGATGCTGAAAATATTTAGTAGATAAAGAAACATACATGGAGAAAAAGACCAGATTAATATTTCAGATCAGTGACATTACTTCAGATATAAGGTCACAAAATTGAAACATTAATTCTGTTTTCCTCTCCATGATATTCTTGATTTTAAACACTGTGTATTTCAGTTTATAGATCATAATGTTTATTTCTTGGAGCAAAATTATTTGCAATGCACACAAAACCACACACATGATATTCTGCAGATGGTGGAAATCCACACACAAATTGCTGGAAGAACACAGCAGATCAGGAAACATTTATGGAAATGAATAAATAGTCGATGATTCAAGCCAACACCCTTCATCAGGACCGAGTACCACCAATCCTGATGAAGGGCCACCAGTAACTACACTTCCAGTCTCAAACAAAGATAGAAAATGCAGTTAAAACTCAGCAGGTCCTGCAGCACCTGAAGAAAGAAAGAGTCTTTTCTGGCAAAGTGTTGCAGGCCCAAAGTCTTGACTATTTCTCCTTCCACCCATGTTGGTGAACTGCAGAGTTTTTCTCAGTACCTTCTATGTTTGCCTCAGATTTTCGACAGGTGCGTTTTTTTTTGACTTACAAAGAACAGTGGAATGTTCTGTGTTTGTGAAAAGTACTCCAGATATTTTGTTCTTTCCCACTATCCCACACCCAACATATTGATGCAGCTACAAAGAAGACACAAAAGCAGATATGTTTCATTAGGAGTTAGAGGAGATTTAGTATGTTACCAAAGACGCCTCCAAATTTCTACGGATATACCATGGAGAACATTTAACTGGCTGCATCACAGCTTGGAGGGGTTACTGCACAGGATTGAAATAAGCTGCAAGGAGTTGCAGAGTTAGTCAGCTCCATCATGGGCACCAGCCTCCCCAGCATCTGAGATGTTTTCAAGATGCGATGCCTCAAAAAGATGGCATCCATCATTAAGGACACCCATACCTTGGTCATACATGTTTTCATTACTATCATCAGGAGGTGAAGAATTCTAAAGACACATGCTCAATGATTGAGGTCCAGCTTCTTCCCCCTGCCATCTGATTTCTGAATGAACATTGAACGCATGAACATTACTTCACTACTTTTTAATTTTTATTTTGCAATACTTAATTAGTTTAAAGATTATATATATATATATATCTCCATACATTTACAGTAATTTACATTTTTTTCTATTATGTATTGCATTGTACTGCTGCCACAAAGACAACAAATTTCACTACATGTGCCAATGATATTAAACCTGACTCTGATTCTACTAATAAAAGTTGCATTTTATAATACGACTAAGAGCAACCATTGGTCAGTAATATACACATTTCTGTGTGTATTTGTCATGCAGCTGGACCATTGCTTCAGCATGGTTACTATCTTTATTTTCTTTCTTCCCTCTGGGACAGTCTAGGACAAATGGCCATAGCCTCAGCATACAAGGACTTCCCCTTAGATGAAGAGTAATATTTTTAGGCCGTAAACGGTGAATCTGTGGAATTCATTACTGCATGGGTGTAGAGGCCAAAGCCAAGACATTGGATATATTTAAAGTGGAGATTGACAAGTTCTTGATTAGTGAGTATGTCAAAGGTTATGGGGAGAAGGCAGGAGAATTTGGCTGAGAGAGAAAATAAACAATTCATGATCGAATGGGCTGACTGGTCTAATTCAGCTCTTTTGTCTTACGCTTTTAGAGTATTTTGGGAGTATAGGATATACACAATCAAGCCTGAGTTTCACAGCTTCTATGTTCTTTTCAAAGTTCAGAGTAAATTTATTATCAAAGTACATACTGTGTGTCTCACCATATACAACCCTGAGATTCATTTTCTTGTCTGCATTCTCAGAAGAAAAGAGAAATATTATAGAATCAATGAAAAACTACACACAAGCTCCAATAATGTGCAAAGAAGACAAACTACAAATATATTTAAAAACAACAAAATAATAATAATAAATAAGCAATAAGTATTAAGAACATGAGACAAAAAGTTCTTGAAAGTGAGTCGATAGGTCTTGGGAACTATTCAGTATTGGAGTAAATGAAGCTGAGTGAAGTTTTCTCCCTGATTGAAGATTTGATGTTTGAGAGATAATAGCTGTTCTTGAACCCGGTGATATGGGTCCTGAGGATCATATATCTCCTTCTTGATGGCAGCAGTGAGATGGGGATTTTTGATGATGGATGCTGCTTTCCTGCAACAGCGCTCCATGTAGTTGTGCTCAGTGGTGGGGCAGGAAGGAGGTTATCTGCAATGGATAGGACCTTATCCACCAATTTTTGTAGGATTTTTCATTCACGGGCACTGGTGTTTCCATACCAAGCCGTGATGCAAATAATCAGTATACTCTCCAGTGCATATCTCCAGAAGTTCATCAAAGTTTTAGATGTCAAGGTGAATCTTTGCAACCTCTTAAGGAAGTAGAGGCACCACCGTGCTTTCTTTGTAACTGCACTTACGTGCTGGACCCCAGACAGATCCTCTGAAATGGTAACAGTGAGGAATTAAAAGTTTCTGATCCCCCTCCACCTCTGATCCCTCAATAAGGACTGGGTCATGGACCTCTGGTTTCCTCCTCTTGTAGTCAATAATTAAGTCCTTGGTCTTGCTGACATTAAGTGAAATGTTGTTGTGGCACCACTCAGCCAGAAATTCAATCACCCTCTTAAATGCTGATTCATCACCACTTTTGATTCAGCCAATGATAGTGGAGCCATCAGCAAACTTAAATGTTGGAGCTGCGCTTATCCCCACAGTCAGAAGTATAAAGTGAGCAGATCAGGGTCCTAAGCACATAAACTTGTGTTGCATCTGCATTGATGGAGATTGTGGAGGAGACTTTTGTTCATGTTCCACTTCCCTGCTAATTGCTCCCATTCACTCATTGATCAGATATCCTTGTTTATGCCTCATCAAGGAATCATAGAAATGTACAGTATTAAAATTGACCTACAGCTCATTTTGTCTATGCCAACTATGATGCTAATCATGTTTGCCTGCATTAGTTCCACACCCTTCTTCTCCTTTCCTATACAAGTACCTGTTCAGTGCCTTTTAATTATTTTAATCATATAAACCTCCACTGCCTTCTCTGGCAATTCATTCCAAACACTCCCCAACTCTGCGTGAAAAGCTTAACCCTCAGGTCTGCTTTAAATTTCTGCCTTCTCACCTTTCTTTCTAGACACCTGAGCTCTGGAATCTTTAAGTTTTTTTTAAATGTCATTTATACGATACAATTGTACAGTAAAATGAAATTATTGTTACTCCAGTTCCAACATAGCACAAAAAATACACAATATGAAATGTAGGAACATTTAGATGATGGGGAAAGCGAGTGTAGTTATCCTTTTTTGTCCAGGAGCCTGATAGTTGGGGGATAGAAACTGTTCATTCAAGAAGGGCAATCAGATCCCTGGGATGAGAAGTTTTGGAGATTACTTAGACATCAGAAGAGTAGTTCTTGATTGAAAACATATTTTTTTAGTTACAGATAGAGTGGAAAGAAGATAAATTAATATTTGCCTTGATTTTATAAACCATAACACTCAATAGTTGAGTATATCTTCTGGAAGAAAATAAGTAAGTTTTGGAAAAAAGACTTTCCATCCTATCAATTCAAACACTAACAAGAGTCTGAAACGAGATCGCATTTTGGGAATTAAACCTGCCATAATACAACCACATTCATTTAATTAAAACTGAAGCTGGCAGACAGATCTCATTCATTATGATAGATTGCCATATGAAGTTCTGAATATTATTAACAAACACAAAGAGAAAAGCAAGGTAATGAAGAACCAGATAGTAACATAAGATCACAAATGTCCCAAACCATAAGACCTTAAGATATAGAAGAGTTAAGCTATTTGACCCATTGAGTCTCAAATACAAGGAAATCTGAAAATGATGGAAATCCAAAGCAATGCACAAAAAATGTTGGAGGAACTCAGCAGGTCAGGCAGTATCTATGGAAAAGAGTCCTGATAAAACATTTCACTCCAAAACATCAACTGTTTACTCTTTTCGATAGATGCTGCTTGGCCTGCTGAGCTCCTCAAGCACTGTGTGTGTGTGGCACATTGAATCTGCTCTGCCATTCCATCATGGCTGATTTATTATGCCTCTCAACATCATTCTCCTGCCTTCTCTCCATAACCCTTGATGCCCTTATGAGAGCCTGCCAACCTCCACTTTAAATATACCCAATGATCTGACTTCCACAACCATCTGTGACAACAAATTCCACAGATTCACCACCTGGCTAAAGAAATTCCTCTTCATTTCTGTTTTAAAGGATGTCCTTCTATTCTGAGGCAGTGCCCTCTAGTCCTAGACTTCCCCATTATAGGAAACATCCTCTCCACGTCCACATCCACTTTATCTGGTCTTTCAAATAATGGTATTATATCTCAGTCACCACAATGTTTTTAGCTACATGGTGTTACGTTTAGTTAAACTTTAATAATCTGGCACACATCAAACTTTGGTAATGGCGGACAGGTACATTTTCCAGATTTTTGGATGTCATTCCTTAAATTCACAACAACTTTTAAATTGTTTTTTAAGCATATTACAGAATATTACAATAAAATGTGTAGTAAATTTAATAAGTTCCAACAGAGTGTTGGTACAAGGGACCCAGTGATTTTTGGACAAGCATAGGACCTAGAGAATCTCAAGGCAGTGCAAATTCTGGTACGGCTTGGGATAACTGGTACTGATCAGACTCAGGGGAGCCTGAATCCCACTGAGTCTCAGAGAGGGAAAGAAATCACAAGAACTAATGAGTCTTGAAAGAAATTGCTAAATATGACCTAGTGTGTTGAACTAGCAAAGTATATGAATGACTGACAGTCAGAGTTTTATTTTGATCCTGTGGACATAACAAAGGAACGTGAACTGTATAATGATATTCTGGGGTTAATTCATGAAGTTAAAATCTGGGAAATGACTCTCTGAACCATTATGATAAATTATAATAAGTTTATGGTAAATAATGAACTTCTCAAAACTTATTGCTGAACTCTAACTTTCACACTAGCCTTGCACCACACCCTTAGAGAGAACATGCAGCTGGAACTTCTTACTATAGAATAGATGGTCCTGCATATTGGGAGGATCATCCATAGGTACAAGGGCAGATAGCACCCTAACCCTGCCACATTAATTACTTCATTTTTCACAATCTGTTAAGCCACACTCTTAGGCAGAGCCGACTGCTCAAAAATCAAAAATGCACAAGTATTTCTGAAAATACTTGATAGTAATATTCAAAAACTTTCAGCAATCTTAAAACATTTAAACTGTAATTTCACAACAGAAAATTGACTATAAATCAATAAAAATTTAATAGCAACTGAATAATAAATAATCTGTAACAACAAATAATCCATACTGTATGTTATAAGTAATGATTAATAATTGAATAGTATGTAATAGTGAATAACACTGCCTACTAAATAATATTACATTATTAATGAAAATTACATAATATTTAACAACCTATAATTTTAAGAAAAGAAAACCTCTGAAAGTATTTAAACATCCACAAGAAAGCAAATAAATCTAAATTGAAATTTATTCCTTACATGTCTTTATCTGCATTGAAATCAGTGGAGAATTGTCCTACAGCAGCTACAGCTCAGTATCAGAGGTCCTAGTTTCTATCTAAGGTTTTAAACTGTCCCTTGGGTGGCTATTTCAATGTATTATCTTTCGAGTGTTGAAATTGTTCAATCGACATTAAAAGCAGACAATGTGTTCATTAACACATTACTATTTTTGAAGTTATTCTGACAATGAGATAATTGTCAGTATTATTTAATTGTCTGCCCATAGATGTTGCCTGACCTACTGAGTTCCTCCAATATTTTGCGTGTTACTCTAGCAATTAGGTTTTGTTTTTCTTACAGCAGGAGATATCCTGAAAGGGATGTGAAAAACTACAAGGTTTGTTTTCCTCTCTTTCATAAATACATCCAGAATTTTCCGTTTTTTACATCCCTTAAACAAAATTAATTTTGGTGTTCTTTATGTATAGGTACTTTGGTTAACTTCACTTGTTGTAAGTGGGCTATTAAATATACAAGCTATATTTTGAAATAAACCCATACTGACCATCAATGGACACCCAATGACAGAACTGTCAAATCTAGGCGGCTTTTCAGATTTAAAGTTTGGATTAAATGTGTATCCACCAATGATTATAGATCAAGATTCAAGATTCACAATTGTTTAATGTCACTTCCTGTACATGAGAGTAAAAGAGAACAAAATAATTGTCACTGCAGATCCGATGAATAAAAAACCCACAAATGATAATGAACACAATAATAATTTTAAAAATGAAACACAATAAATATCAAGATATAAGATAGTCTATGTACATAGATTGATTGTATGTCCATAAAGTGGTGCTAGGATCTACATAAGGTAACGGACAGGAACTAATTAATAAAGTAGTGGTGGAATTATTGCAGAAAGGTATTGATTAACCTACCACTTGGGGAAAATAACTGATTTTGATTCCGGTAGTCCTGGTGTGGATGCCAGGTATCCCCCTCCCTGATGGGAGTGGAACAAGCAGTCCATGAGCAGAGTCAGAATCAGAATCAGGTTTATTATCACTGTCATGTGTCATGAAATTCGCAGCAGCAGTTCAATGCAATGCATAATATAGATGAATAAATAAATAAATTACAGTATATGTATATTCAGTAGACTAAAAATTGTGCAAAAACAGAAATTATATATATTAAAAAGTGAGGTAGTGTTCATGGGTTCACTGTCCATTTGGGAATCGGATGGCAGAGGGGAAGAAGCTGTTCCTGAATCGCTGAGTGTGTGCCTTCAGGCTTCTGTATCTCCTACCTGACGGTAACAGTGAGAGAAGGGCATGCCCTGGGTGCTGAGGCTCCTTAATAATGGACACTGACTTTCTGAGACACTCTCCTTAAAGATATCCTGGGTACTTTGTCGGCTGGTACTCAAGATGGAGTCCACTAAATTTAAGACTCTCTGCAGCTTCTTTTGGTCCTGTGCAGTAGCCCCCACACTTCCACCCCCATACCAGACAGTGATGCAGCCTGTCAGAATGCAGAGTATGAGAGATCTTTCATGATCTTGCTGGCCCTTTTCCAGCACCTTTGTGTATATCTGTCCTTGTTGGCAGGTAGGCTGGTGCTGGTGATTCCGCACCTTTTCTCAAAAAATAAATAAATAAATAGTATTCGAACTATACTCTGTTAAGGCATCTTGAACAGCACCTCATATTCTTCTTGGTAGCTTTCAACCCAATGATATGAACATTGATTTTTTACAATTTTGCATGCCCCGCTTCTGGTATGCTCTTCTCCCATCCCTGCTGTCCCACCTCGGCCTTCTCCAATACTGTGCCATACTCTTCTATATTATGCACTCTGTGCAATCATAATCATAACTATAAATTGTCTGCACTCTTTGTTGTCATAAATGGAACTTTGGACCATTAGCACAAAAATGTGAAGCAAAAATGTTGAACCACATCTAGACGACTCAGTAATGGCTTTCAAAGAAAAGGAATTTTGTTCCTCTTATGAGCTTGCCCTTAGTTATCCGGTTTCTCAGGTTATCATCAGCAGGTCATCTGTGGAAGGAGACTCTGAAGAAGCAAATGACTCTGATACGGTGAGGTTAAGGTTGTGGTTGGGATAAGTTATTGAGTCAATTCCCTTTGACTTATCCATTTCTATCTGACCTTCTCTGCAACATAACATTAACCCCTCTGGGTACGGTGTGGGTGTTGTTCAGGCTGGAGTTGGTGCTGCCTGCCATCCTCCCCCAACAGTGTTAGCACGGCAGAAAACAAGCTGGATTGTGGTCGACTGCAGATTTCTGCAGTATTCATGGTTCGGGTCTCAACTAGTTTTTTTGCATGGCTGTATCTTACTGATATCTTTATGTGCTTACTAGTTTATGTGTGCTATATGTGCTTTGTTGTGGTGTGTGACTGATAGTACTGTGTTTTGCACTTTGGCCCCAGAGTAGTGCAGTCTCATTTGCCTGTACTCATGGGTATGTGTGTGGTGAAATGATAATTAATCTTGAATTGAATTAATTTGAACTTACCTCTTTTATGGTACTGATATGGGTTTTCTTTCCGTAAGTGCTAACTTTTCACCTTTTTCTTATTTTATTTCTGATTTCCATGGCCCATTGTTGCCTTTTTAAAATTTGTATCCTCTCTGCTATTCAGTCTAATGAAAGGATCCAAAGAAGGGAATAGAAAGCAGATAAATGTTGCTGTTGGGGAAGGAAATGGGTGAAATGTAAGCGAATGGAAGAGAAAAGGAGTAAAAAGAAAATTAGAACATCAGACAGCAGAAATATGTAAATGATCAAGCCAATATGAGCTTCTGAAAGAAAGCAAGACTTAAGATGAAATTTATGTAATTAGAGCATACGCTGAAGAGGCTGTTGGCAGATGAAAATGTCAAAAGTCACACTGACTGGCATCATTACAAAGTATCTTGCATGGTAAATGTTCGGATATTATTGTGAATATGAGCATACGTTAATAATATTTCCCTGTTGGCCATATATGGTGGTGTTCTCTGCCTCCTTTATTAAGGGAAGTTGCTCACCATGCTCCAGGATGCATTAACAAGATTCACCCTTATCCGGGTCAATGCCTCCCACTGGTAATGGTTTAACATAAATTGGATATTTTATTCACAAAGGCAGTAATTAGTGAGAAAAAAATACACATCAATGCATCGAGTGTAGTGATTATTGCAAATGATTTTATTCCATGCCCTTTACTATTGCAACAAACCAGGTCTGTTTACATTTTCCCGGGCAGTCAGAGGAAACAGTTCAGATCAGTACGCTGACTCAGGTTATTACTGATAATACTGGCAGTGGCAGCTGAACTTTCATGGATTTCTCCTGATCTCTTTCTTAAACCTTGCCCAGGAGGAAGGGAAAATGGAAGGAGGAAAAGAGAGAAAAAGGAGATAAGATGAATAGAGAAGAATAAAGAACAGAAGAAGTTTGTCACATGGGTGCAGTTAGCTGGTGTGGGCCTGCTACGCTGCTGTATCTTTAACTGCTGACTTAGAAAGAATGAAGAAAGCAAAAAAAAGAAAGGAAAAAAACAAGGAAGAACGCAAGAATGAAGGAAAGAAAGAAAGAAGAAAAAAGGAAGAAAGAAAGAATGGAAGAAAAGAAGGAAGGGAAGGAGGGAAGAAAGAAAGAAGGAAAGAGGGAAATAAGT
Source organism: Hemitrygon akajei (assembly GCF_048418815.1). Classification (NCBI taxonomy): domain Eukaryota; kingdom Metazoa; phylum Chordata; class Chondrichthyes; order Myliobatiformes; family Dasyatidae; genus Hemitrygon; species Hemitrygon akajei. Next base: position 32,623,516 of record NC_133138.1, on the reverse strand, counting down.
AATGAAAGGAAGGAGGAAGGAAGGAAAAGTAAATAAAATAAAATAAAATGAAAGATGAAGGAATGAATAAATAAATTAATTAATGTTTGATGTTCTGCTAAGATTAGTTCTTTGGATTCACATGATAAGAATTAACACCTTCAAGCCACACAGAGTTAAATGGCTTCACAAGAAATGCAAGGTCATGACCTAAAATGTTAACTACCATTTGTCTCCACAGATGTTGCTTGATGCATTGAGTTCCTCGAGCAGTTTATTTTCTGTTCAGGGTTAAACTGACTACTTTGGTTCAACTTATCATACTCTTTAAAGATCATTTTAAAAATAAGCTGTCCTCAATCCTGTTTTCTGATTCTTTCCCCCCCCCCCCCCCAATGCTTTGGAATATTTTCCTTTCTAAGTATGAATTCGTAGCCCCATTGAAAGCTTTTATTGAAACTGCTTCCGCTGTCTTTTCAGGTAGTTCACTCTAGAGCACAATTCACTGTGTGAAATTAAATAAAAAAGATCAGGACTCTAGAAAAAAAAAGTTATAAAATATTGAACAATTGCAAATGCATGAAAGAATATACTTGATCTTTTACAAGAATGTTAGAAGTGTTAAAAATTGTGGCACAATAGCAGTGGTGGCAGTCAAATGTTGAAATGGGAAACAAATCTGTGAAAAGAGGAAGCAGGATGGCAGATAAAGCTACTGAGTTATCTAGTAAGGCAGAGGCTTTGCAATAGGAAAGGGATTGTTCTGTCTTGTGCCCTTTTTACAAAGGATGGTATTGCATATGCCCAGCAGGAGATGGGAGCCAGGTACAATGTGCCGCCCGTATCTTCTCTCTCAAAGATAAAATTTTTTTTTGCTAGGGATTGCCAAACTGAAGTGTTCCAGTGGTGCAATATACAGAACCTAGGGCATGAAAAAAGAGTGCTGTAATTACGGCCTGCCAAACTATAACTCATTCATAATCCTAGCACTGCTTTCTTTGCCTGTCACACTGAAGCTGTTTTTTAAAGGCTTCTAAAGGTATGTGGACATCACTGATAAGGCCAGCATTTATTGCCTAATCCTTAACATCCTTCAGAAGATGGTGTTGAGCTGCCTTTATGTGGTTGTGTGAATATACTGTAAGTATTCCGACAGAATTATCATGCAGGAATTTCCAGGACAGTGAAAGTGTTTTCAGATCAGGTTGTTGAGTCAAATGAAGAGGAACTACTTTTAGAGGCCATTTTATTAGGTACAAGTAAAGCGGCCGCGGAAAGTATGGTTATGGTCTTCTGGTGCTGTAGCCCACCTACTTCCAGGTTCCACATGTTGTGTGTTCAGAAATGGTCTTCTGAACACCACTACTGTAACATATGGTTATTTGAGTTACTTTCACCTTCCTGTCAGGCTTGAACTAGTCTGGCTATTCTCCTCTGACCTTTCTCATTAACAAGGCATTTTTTCCCACAGACCTGCTGCTTACTGGATGTTTTATGTTTTTCACACCATTCTCTGTAAACTCTAGAGACTGTATGCATGAAAATCCCAGGCGATCAGCAGTTTCTTAGATCATCAAACCATACCGACTGGCACCAACAATCATTCCACAGTCAAAATCACTTTGATCACATTTCTTCCTCATCCTGATGTCTGTTCTGAACAACAGCTGAACCTTTTAGCCATGTCTGTATGCTTTTATACATTGAGTTGCTGCCACATGATTGGCTGATTAGATATTTGCATTAATAAGCAGGTTTACAGTTGTACCTAATAAAGTGGTCACTGAGTTTATAACTGGTGACAATGTTTTGACCCAGTAACCCGTGTCACTCCAGATGTCTTGTCTTAGAAAAGTGCTATCAAAGGGGCCATGGCACGTACTTAAGTAAAACCCACAAAACGCTGGAGGAACTCAGCAGTTCAGGCAGCAACTGTAGAGGGAATTAAACAGCTTACATTCCAGGCCGAATACCTTCATCAGGACATAAAAGAAAGGGGGTGGAAGCCAGAATAAGAAAGTGAAGGGTGGGAAGGGTTATACAATTGGCAGGTGGTTGGTAAATCTAGTTGATAGGGGAAAGCTAAGTGGGTATGGGAAGAGGGATGAAAGGGAGTGATGTAAGAAGCTGAGAGGTGATCAGTCTGGCTTATTCTCCTTTCCTTTCTGGTCCTAATGAAGAGTCTCATCTAGAAACATCATCTGTTTATTTCCCTGATGGATGCGGCCTCACTTGCTGAATTCCTCCAACGTATTGTGTGTGTCTCTTCAGAACCTCTTGTACCTCTGTGGCACATACGGACACCATACATTATACTTAAAGAGAGTGGTATGTCCACTCTTATTTCATTAAGTACATCATGCATGAATATAGCAACATAAAACATTAAGAAAAAGATGTTGGTGTAAGATCTAGGCCTCATATGGAGCCAGTGATCATTAATGGAGAATGTGTGGAGCAGGTTAAGACCTACAAGTATCTGGGAGTACAGTTAGACGAGAAGCTAGACTGGACTGCCAACACAGATGCCTTGTGCAGGAAGGCACAGAGTCGATTGAACTTCCTTAGAAGGTTGGCGTCATTCAATGTCTGTAGTGAGATGCTGAAGATGTTCTATAGGTCAGTTGTGGAGAGCGCCCTCTTCTTTGTGGTGGCGTGTTGGGGAGGAAGCATTAAGAAGAGGGACGCCTCACGTCTTAATAAGCTGGTAAGGAAGGCGGGCTCTGTCGTGGGCAAAGTACTGGAGAGTTTAACATCGGTAGCTGAGCGAAGGGCGCTGAGTAGGCTACGGTCAATTATGGAAAACTCTGAACATCCTCTACATAGCACCATCCAGAGACAGAGAAGCAGTTTCAGCGACAGGTTACTATCGATGCAATGCTCCTCAGACAGGATGAAGAGGTCAATACTCCCCAATGCCATTAGGCTTTACAATTCAACCGCCAGGACTTAAGAACTTTTTAAAAGCTATTATAAATGCTTTTTGAGATATTGATTTAGATGCATATCATATTGTATGTAATTAGTTTTGCTTCAACAAGTGTATGGGACATTGGAAAAAAAAAAGTTGAATTTCCCCATGGGGATGAATAAAGTATCTATCTATCTATCTATCTATCTATCTATCTATCTATCTATCTAACTATTATGTGCCCACTTTATTCACCGTTTGAAAGCCATCATTTTCTTCTAGGGAAGGTGGATAGGAATTTTGCTCCCATTTCTTACTGGGTATCCCTCCACAAGTCCAAAATTCAAAGTATTTTTATTATCTAAGATTTATACATCACCATACACCACCATGAGATTTATTTTCTTGTAGTTATTCACAGTAGAATAAAGAAACACAATAGAAGCAATGAAAAACTTCACACAAACGACAAATGTGCAAAAGAAGACAAACTGCAAATACAAAAAACTCAAATAATAATAATAATAAGTATTAAGTCATCATCACTATGTGCCATGTCATATGATATAGATGTTTATTGTCTCATAACAATGATTGTTCTTGACAAATGTTTCTACAGAAGTAGTTTGCCATTGCCTTTTCCTGGGCAGTGACTTTACAAGACGGTTGACTCCAGCCATTATCAATACTCTTCAGAGATCAACTGCCTGCTGTCAGTGGGTGCAAATACAGGAATTGTCATATGCAGCAGCTGCTCTTACGATCGATCTATTGCGGGCTCCCATGGCTTCACATGACCTTGATCAGGGAGCTAAGCAAGTGCTACTGCTTGTTCAAGGGTGACTTGCAGGCTGGCAGATGCAAGGAGCACACTACGTCTCATTTGGTAGAGATATATCACCATCCTGCCACCTAGGATATAAATAAGTAAATAAATAGTGCTGACAACATGAGTTGTAGAATCCTTGAAAATGTGTCGATATGTTGTGGGAATCAGTGTTGTGGGGAGTGAAGTTATCCATGCTGGTTCAGAGCCTAATGGTTGTAGGGTTAACTGTTCCTGAATGCAGTGGTGTGGGACCTAAGGCTCCTGCCCTCCTTCCAGATGGCAGCTGTGAGAAAAGAGGTTGGTCCCCTGTAAACAAAAGCATGCTGTATGAAATTTTAAAAAAACACCGACTGCAGAATTCATAAAATACTTGCAGTGCCCTGGTAAATGTTTTATTGCTAATATTGCAGGGTTTTTCATCTAATGGTCTTTCTGTAGCAGCTGTGTGCTTGCTGGCAGTGTTTGGGTTTTCATCGCAGATAAGGGATGCTTAGGAATATGTGATATCCGATCAGGAGAAGGGAACTGGGAGAAGGTTCTAGAGAAGGCTGTGGGAGTGGGTTTTGTGACTGACACCGGTGCAGGTTGAGGACTTTGTTCAATGGGAAATGAGGAGAGAAGACACTGGAGAGAACCAGAGGTAGGATTTTTTTCCAGTGGGAATGTGCGATTCGATGGAGCCCAAAGCGTGGAAATCCACAGAGGATCTGTGAAGATGGCTTTTGGAAGATTTGAACTCCAACGTGTGCACATTTAAATCATAAGACATAGGAGCAGAATTAGGCCATTCAGCCCATCAAGTCTGCTCCACCCTCCCATCATGGCTGATCCTGGATCCCACTCAACCCCACACATTTGGCTGTTTAATTATAATGGGCCTTTTTTGCTTTTTTTTCTTTCTTGTCTTAACTAACTCTCTGATTAAATTAAGAATACTTTCTTTATAATTTCACACAGTATATGATCTGTTATTCCATGCTAATGGGCGATTGCCTGAGGGGGAGGGGAGTAAATCACATAGCATTCACAGAAACCGGGATTTGAGAGGGCAAGACATCCCAACCTCTTGCATTTGGTGGGACCAAAGTCGTGTACACCCTGGACATACGAAGCCTGAGAAAGGTGGGCTTCTCACTGCGGGGTCCTGTGGGTGTTAGTGAGGGGCTAACGAGCTGCATTTCCAGAAACATCCTGTAATAACAGGTTTCATACTGAAGATTTGTAAATGTGTACAAAGATATGATTTATCCCTTGCAAGGTTGTTTGAGGTGTGAACGTAATATTAAAGAAATGGTGGCAGTCAGAATAAATATTCTGTTGGAAATCCGCTGCCTGACCAAATGATTCACTACTTTTCTCAATTGCACTGTTTCCACTTCGACTTTTACCTCAGTGCCACGTCCTTTTACTAACTACAGACAAACTGGCCAGATTTGAAGAAAACATCTCACGATGCTCTGAGCGCATCATCAGTGATTGAACCAGGGCTCATCGGGTGTTTCAGCATCAGGCATCCTCACCCAGGTGACCCAGCCAAGGTTGATCAAGCTACGACTTGTGTCCAGGTGGCATGTGCTGCTGATTCCCATGGACTTGCTCTCCTCATCCAGTGCTGTCTTGAGGCTTTCTCTGCTGCCTCGGTGACGTTGTCGATGGCTCTCTGCCTCCTTGCACCAGCGATGCCCAATGAGCTGAGGGCTCTGTGAAGAGAGTGTCCGGTAAAGCAAAGTGCATCGTTGTCCTTGATCACCAATAATCTATTAGCATCATCATGATTAGCTTTATTTGTGGCATGTACATCGAAACATCAAAACGTTCAGTGAAATATGTCATTTGTGATGTGCTAGGGACTGCCCACGAGTCTCTCTAGGCTTCTGGTGCATTTGTGGCATGTTGTAATTTGGGAGGAAACCGGAGCACTCAAAGAAAACCCGTTACGAGCAGAATGCATAAATTTCATACAGTCAGCAGCAGCAATCTAAACCTAATCAGTGATCGTTGGCCCTGTAAAGCAACTGCGATAATCACTATGTTCTGATAGCTATCTGTGATTTTTATATTAAGTAAAAAAAGGTGATAGCCTTTGTTAGAGGTGGTTGACCATGGATGCTGTGTCCTAGCTGTTGAAGTCAATATGTAAGTCAGTTTGCAAGCCAGGCTAGTACAATAAAGATAGCAAACTAGTGCAGGACAATACGGATAGCAAGCCAGGCCAGTATAATACAGATAGCAAGCCAGGCCAGTACAATACGGATAGCAAGCCAGGCCAGTATAATACAGATAGCAAGCCAGGCCAGTATAATACAGATAGCAAGCCAGGCCAGTTTAACATGGATAGAAAGCCAGGGCAGTACAATATATGGATAGCAAGCTGTTGCCTATACAGCAGGCTCCTCCTCTCCACACAGCTGATGAACCCAAAGAAATGACAAAGCCCAATACACCAGTATCTTCACATCCAGTCAGTGTTCACTCAAATTACAACTGCCTTCCGGACTCCAACTCCGGACTTTTTCCTCCAGGTTTACTCCCAAAGCCTTCCCCATGAATCGGTATGGCCACAAGAAAGCAGAAGTGTGAGATCACAGTTTTTTTTCTCCAAGATGAATTGCCAAACATGGCTGACAGGTCCGATCTGCTTGAAATGACTGGTTTCATGGCACCAGGACCCCAACTTTGCCCCTTCTTCGGTCAGCAGAAATGGTTCTCCTGGGCTTAGGAACTAATGAAGCCAGGAGCTGGACTTGGTTGTCAGAGGCTGAGACATACACTATTGGGAATTTAATAGCTTATCCACCCCCCCACCCCCCCCAGCTCTGACAACCTTAAGGAACCTCTACAAAGGAAACTTTGTAGATTACTTAGGTCAAAGTACCAAGTTCAGAAAAAAATAACATCCAAAGGATGTTATCAAATGATGAAATACCTATTCCTAGATATCTACGATGATCTAGGTAGATCCCATAAGTGAGTTCCATTTCTCCACTGGAGTGAAAGGATGTCATGGACAACAGAAGACAGAATTTTTTTTTTCTTTGCTTTCCTACACTAGGACTGAATGATTTGGATCTTCATCGTTTGGCTGAAAGAAAATGAATGCGGATTGGAGCTGGGTCACAGAGCCTCTTTAGTGGTATTATTCATTGTATTGGTTTCAGTGTTGGTGCCAATTCCTTCTAATGTGAACCTGGCAACAATCCTGATGTAAACTTGCCAGATCTGGTAATGCCAGATGCTGGATAGAGCCAAATAGAATTAATTCTTTGCACAAGCTGGATTTAATGACAGGTGTACACTGGGATTCCTGCCTCCTGTGTGAAGCCAATAAATTGTAGTTTGACATCACTGCCATCAGCCCTCTCACAGGTTGATAAGGTCATAAAGAAAGCTTTTGGCACATTGGGCTTCATAAATCAAAATACTGAGTAGAGGAGATGTGATGTTACGTTGATGCTGTTCAAGACATTTGTGAGGCCTAATTTGATGTGCTCTGTACAGCTGTTGGTCACCCACCTACAGGAAAGAAGTAAACAACATTGAAAGAGTACAGAGGAAGTTTACAAGTTTGTTGCTGGATCTGGAAGATTGAGTTATAAGGAAAGACTGAACAGGATAGGGCTCTATTTGTTAGAATGTAGACGACTGAGGGGAGATTTGTTAGAAGGATACAAAATTATGAGCGGTATAAATAGGGTAAATGCAAGCAGACTTTTTCCACTGAAGTTAGGAGAGACTACAAAAAGAAGTCATGGGTTAAAGGTGAAAGTTGGAAAGTTTAAGGGAAGCATGAGGGGAAACTTCTTCACTCAGACGTTTGTGAGAGTGTAGAATAAGCTGCCAGAGCAAGTGGTGCATGTGAGATCAATTTCAACATTTAAGAGAAATTTGGATAAGAGTATGGATGCCAGGGGATATGGAGGAGGGCAGTGCAGGTCAATGGGATTAGGCAATTTAAATGGTTTTGGCATGGACTAGATGGGCTAAAGGGCCTGTTTCTGTGCTGTACTTTTCTATAACTCTATGACTCTAATTACAAAAACATTTGCTTATTATTCAGTTCTACATTGGCTCCTGATCTTCTCATCTCAACCTGTGGAATCTGTGCAGATGTGTTGATATGCTTTAATGGCACGGGGCAGTTTGGTGACATAGCAGTTACCTCAAAGCTTTACAGCACCAGTGATAGGGGTTCAATTCCCCCTGCTGACTGTAAGGAGTTATCCCTATTACTCAAAAATCAAAAATACAGCTGCAGATGCTGTGGATCAAAGAATACGTACACAACGCTGAAAGAACTCAGCAGGTCAGGCAGCATCCGTGAGGAAAGAGTAGCCAACGTTTCGGGCCGAGACCCTTCATCAGGAATGGGGGGGGCCGAAGCCCCATAATAGAGATAGGGGAGGGGGTAGGGCCTAGAGGCGCCAGGTGGAAAACCAATCAGAGGAAAGATAAAGGGGGGAGGGGGAGAAGATAAGCATGAAAGAACTGTAGAGATAAAGAAGCAGCTTATCCCCTCCCCCTCCCCCCTTTATCTTTCCTCTGATTGGTTTTCCACCTGGCCCTACCCCCTCCCCTATCTCTATTACGGGGCTTCGGCCCTCTCTTCCCCCCCCATTCCTGATGAAGGGTCTCGGCCCGAAACGTTGGCTACTCTTTTCTCACGGATGCTGCCTGACCTGCTGAGTTCTTCCAGCGTTGTGTACGTATTCTCGCTATTACTCCCTATCGGGGTCTGTCTTTGTCTGGTACTTCTGCAGGGTCTCATTAAACTGAACAGTGTCTCTAGGTTTAATGAACTTAAAACACCATCTGCCTCTTCATCGAATCTGAAACTTCCCTACAGTATTAGAAAACAAAGTTTTACTTGCTTTCACAATGGGATGCATCATTTCCACAAGAGATTCTGCAGATGCTGGCAATCAAGAGAAACACACACAAATTGTAGGAGAAACCCAGCAGGTCTGGCAGCATCTATGGAACAGAATAAAGAGTCAATATTGTGGGCTGAGATGCTTCATGAGAACTGGGACGGAAAGGGGAAGAATCCAGAATAAGAAATTGGAGGGAGGGGAAGTGTGTCAAGCTAGAAGGTGGTAGGTAAAATCAGGTGAGGGGGAAGCTGGATGGGTGGGGACGGGGGGGAATGAACTGATGAGCTGGGAGGTGGAAAATGTAAAGGGCTGAAGAAGAAGGGATCTGAAAGGAGTGTGCAATGGACCATGAGGGAAGGGGAACAAGGAAGAGCACCAGATGGAGGTGATATGCAGTTGAGGAGAAAAGAAAGGGTAAGAGAGGAGACATAATGAGGAATGCAAAAAGAAAGAAGGGAGAGGAGGGTAGAAATTATTGGAAGTTTGGGAAATTGATGTTCAAACTGTCAGGTTGGAGGCTACCCATTCGGATATTGAAGTGTTGCTCATACAACCTGAGAATGACCTCATCATGGCAATAGAGGATGGACACATTGGACTGGGAACGGGCAGTGGAATTAAAATGATTGTCACTGGGAAATGCAAGTTGGGTATAGAATGAAGGTGCTCGACAAAACCGTCCCCAATCATTAATTTCTTTTTTATGAATTTGAGGCTTTGCCCACGCTGCACTTTGCAAATAAAACAGATGATGTAGTCATTTTTCCAACTGGATGTGATTAAGTCAGTACTTGTTTATTTAGAGCAACACCTAATGCCCACTGATGGTAAATACATCAAAAATATTGAAGCAGAATGTGTTCTACTGCACTCCACTCACAGCTGATCAATGCATTTTTTACAGAGTTGCAGCTCAGTCATTCTGTGCCCCCTTATCTGTAAAAGACAATATGTCAGGAGCTCTTACAATTAATAATTACCTGTCCTGGAAACAAGAGACTTTTGGACATATATTGACTATTCTCCAGATTTCTGCAAATTGAGGAAGAATTGTATTACATGAATCAGAATTTGAATGGTGCCATTTTAATACTTCTGTACAAGGAGGATAGCATGTGAGACAAAAACATACTCTACAAATTGAAAAATGAAAAAAAAAGAAATAATGGACAAGTGATAATACAAAAGATTCTGCAGATGTTGGTATTCCAGAGTAACAAACACAAAATGCTGGAGGAACACAGTAGGTCAGGCAGCATCTATGGAGGCTATTTACATGATATGCAAGCTAGGGCAGTGTGAAATGCAGAGCAAGCTGTTACCCACACAGCTGGCGAATCTGAAGAGGTGGCAGAGCAGTTTGGCGCCAGTTGCATCACAAGAATTGACAGTCGGTGTTGAACTCAATGAAGGACTGCCTTGAAGGACTCCAGCTCTGAATCTTTCCTCGGGCTTTACTCCTAAAGCTTTCCCCATGAGTGGGTACAGCCGCCAGGCTGCAGAAATCAGAGTTTTCTTTCTCTTAGATGAGCTGCTGAATATGACTGATGAACCCCAGTTGCCCGAAGCGATTGGTTTTAAGCCACCAGAATTTTCTCTCTCTTAGATGAGCTACCAAGTACAGCTCTGGAACCCCATTTGCCCAAAGCGACTGGTTTTAAGCTACCAGTAACTTGCCTTTGCCCCTTCTCCTGACAGTAGAAATGGTTCCACCAGCTTAGTAGCTAAGCCACATGTGAAGGCCTGGAGCTAAACATGGTTGTCAGAGACTGTGTGAATACTCAGGCTATTGGGAGCATTTAATAGGCAGTGGGAGTTTTTCTCCATTACCAGCTACCACCCCCCCACCCAGCTATAACATCTTTAAGGAGCCAGCAACACCTATTGAGAGGAATAAACAGGCAATGTCTCAGGCCAAGACCCTTCATCAGGACTGAAAAAGCAGGAGTCAGAAGCCAGCCTAAGAAGGTTAGGTGGAGGGGAAGGACTACAAGCTGACAGATGATAGTTGAAACCAGGTGGGGACCAAGTGAAAGGCTAGGAGGTGATCAATGGAAGAGATAATGGGTTGTAACAAAAAGGGCATCTGATAGGAGTGGAGGGAGAAAGGGAAGGAGAAGGTGCACCAGAGGCAGGTGAGGAGAAGAGAAGGAGCTAAGAGAAAATATAGTCATTTATCATTTACAAACACAAAATAAATATCAAGTCACAATTAGCAGTGTGAAATGGGACCTTTGTGATTTAGAATAAGGGAAACATTGTCTGAAATGACTCATTAATATCAAATTGCCTTCAGATTTTGAGCTGTGTTGGATGTTTGTGTGGGTGGGGCTGATTTATGCTGGATGAAAGGAAAGTTAGGTTGATCAGCACTGGGTATGTGGGCAGGCGAAGCTGTCCTGTTAGTCTACACCAATCTCACAGAGAAGTGTAGACACATTTTATTGCTGATTGGAAACGTTGCTCCACGTCCTGTTCATAAAAGCTGATTGCTGCTGGTTCATTTCAGAAGGCTAGTTATTATGTGCAATTTATGGTACACACTTAGTGCCCACTTTATTAGTTACACCTTGCACCTGCTTGTTAATGCAAATATCTCATTATCCGATCATGTATCAATGCATAACAGCATGCTGACATGATCAAGAGGTTCAGCTGTTGTTCAGTCCAAACATCAGCATGAGGAAGGAAAGGGCCTTTCACTGTGGAATGTTTGTTAGTATCAGAGAGGGTGGTTTGAGTCTCTCAGAAACTGCTGGATTTTCACGTACAACAGCTTCTGGAGTTTGCAGAGAATGGCGCAGAAGATAAAAGCATCCCATGAGCAGCAGTTCCATGGGCGAAGATGCCTTGTTATTGAGAGAGGTCACAGAGGAATGACCAGACTGGTTCAAGTTGGCAGGAAGATGACTATAACTAAAATGATCATGTTGTAGAACAGTGATGTGCAGAAGAGTATCTCAGAATGCAGTGCACCTTGAACCTTGAAATGGATCAGTTACAGCAGCAGGAGGACACACCAGGTACCACTACTGTACCTAATAATGTGGCCACTGAGTGGGTACTTCAACAGTAGCATTGGGTAGAATGGAAGGAAAAGTCTTTTATTTCCGATTGGATCAAATGTATCCTTTTTAAAATTCTCTTGTGATATGCAGACATCCAGTTGATCAGAGCTACTTGAATAAATCCCTACTGAGACCCTTGTCTCCCTTCCGAAATGCTTGGAGAAGTACCCGTGTCATCATTGGAAGAAGATTGCAGGAGTATAGGTTGAATTTTTCCTGATATCCGGTCAGATGGACCAACATCACTGACAAAGCTTTTCAATTCATTATTTCATTCCTATTTAGGGGGTCTCATGTCGTTCAAATTGTCTCTTTCTTCATCAGAATTATAATGACATTTCAGAAGTGTATCCTTAATCCTAACCCTCTGTGGGATGTCTCAGTATCACAAAATGCAACTAGGTTGAAAGGTTAATTTATTATCAAAGTATACAACTTGAAATTCTCCTTCTCCGTAAAAACCAAGAAAGAAAAGAAAGGAAGCACAATCAGCAACCCCCCAAACAATTCCCTCACCCAGCACAAAAAATGAACAAAAACAGAACAGGCACATCGACCACCAAATCCCTCCTCCTGCATGAAACAACAAACAAAATGGAACTGATCCATCAACCTCTAAATTCCCATACACACACAAAAAAACCAAACAAAACGGAACAGGCACGTCAACCCCCAAATCCTATATCCCCATGCAAAAAAAACAAACAAAATGGAACAGGCACGTTAACCCCTAAATTGCTCCTCCCACAAAAAACAACGAACAAAACGAAAGCTCAGTCCACTGTCCCCAAATCCCTTTCCCACACAAAAAGACAAGAAAGATCATGCGAGAAACATACAATTTAAAAAACTACAAGACAGACAGAAGCTATATAAATATAAAACACACAAAATGCTGGCAGAACTCAGCAGGCCAGACAGCATCTATGGGAGGAGGTAATAACGATGTTTCGGGCCGAAATCCTTCATCAGGAGTGAAGTAACATGGGATGGTCAAGGGGGATAAGAAGTGGGGTGAGGGATAAAGTAGAGAGCTGGGAAGTGATAGGCTGGAGGGAAATGGGCTGGGGGAAGGTGGAGAATTATGGGAAATAAAAGAGAAAGAAAGATAGGGCTGGGGGGAGAGATTATAGTGAGGGGGGAAAAAGAGAGAGAAAGAGAACCAGACTAAAATAATAGATATATCCTTTATTTCATTTTTACCAACTCCATCAAAAAGGCAATGGAGTAGATACCCTGACGTTTACCTAAATGACCTTCAGGACAAAGATGCAAAGGTCTGATTGAAGAGAGTGGGGACCCATTGATAAATTACTTCTTCCCCACCTTCACTGCTATCTTGGTAAGCAGCAGCAGATGACATCATTTAATATTTAATAGCCATATTCAAAGTTCAAAGTAAATTCATTATCAAAGTACATATGTGTTACCATATATTAGATTGAGATTCATGTTCATGCAGGAACTTACAGGAAAATAAAGAAATACAGTAGAACTTAATGAAAAGCTCTTTGTAATGACTAACAAACAACCAATGTGCAAAACAATATAAATCATGAAAATAATAAAAACAATAAATAAATAATACTGAGAACATGAGTTGTAGATTCTTTGTAAGTAAGAATACACTGTAGGCTGTCAAGTCAGTTCATCATTGAGGTGAGTGAAGTTATACACACTGGTTTAGCATCCTGATGATGGTTGGCGAGTAACAACTGTTTGGGAATCTGCAAATCTGGCTCCTGTACTTCTGCCTGATGCTAGTAGCTAGAAGAGAGCATGGCCTGGATAGTGGGGTAGCCCTTCATGATGGATGCTGCTTTCTTAAAGCAGTGTTCCTTGCAGACGTGGGGAGGACCTGGCCAACAACATGACCTCACTTTCTTCATCTGCGTGCCCAACTCTCAAGAGGAATCTAGTTTCAAGGCAGAGCAGATATAAAATGGGGAAGGGTTATGCCTCATTTTAGTTCCACAGCATGCACAATGCCATATTTGGCAATGTGGAGTAGAGAGCAAGTTTATAAATCTAGCTGGAGTAAAGGATGTTGGGAACGGTGAGGGTGGAGTGGTGTGGGAGGGGTGTGGTACCGGTGGCAAAGAAGGAATGCCATGGGCAGGGTGTGGAGTGAGTACAGATACCCTCAAGCGTGAGACACAAGGCAAGGTCATTTGATCCCAAACAATTGGTTTATTGATCATTACAGAATGTCTCTGGTGCTTCCCACTCCCTCTCCTCTTCCTTCCCCTTCTCCCAACCATGATAACCTCTCCCTGTTCCTTCTCACTCTCAGTCCACAGTAGAGACCCATATGAGAATCAGGTTTATCATCACTCATATATCACTCAATTTTTTTTTGTGGCAGCAGTACAGTGCAATACCTAATATTACTATAGTACTGTGCAAAAGTCTTCGACACCTCAGCTACAATATATATGCATATGTGCCTCAGACTTGCACACTATTGTACTTTATATAAAATCAGCTCTGATATGTATGCTAGGCAAAGGGAGACCAGTTAATGATTTCCTTTGTCTGTTACAAAGCTCAAATGATAGCACTTTCACCTCTGTGCTTTACGAGGGAGTGTTCAATTCTCACTCCACAGCTTTGAGTAAAAGACAGCCTAGCTGAAAATGCTTTGCAGTTCTGACCACATGTTCCATGATTGGAGGTGTTGACATTTGAATGCAAATTTATTCGGATATAATAGATACTCACAAAAATTTTCGGAAGTACTGATTCCCTGAAAATGGCACTGCACGTAGTCAAGTTGGTGAAGAAGGTTTTCAACACACTGAATTTTGTTATGCTGGACATTAAATATAAAAGCCGGTATGTAATTTTGCATTTGTGGAGGGCAGTGGTGAGGCCACATTTGGAATACAGTAACACAGGAGATTCCGCTTTCTGATGCTGGAAATCCAGAGCAACACATCACATGGTTTGGCACAGACTAGATGGACTGAAGGGCCTGTTTCTGTGCTGTACTTTTCTATGACTCAAAAATCCTGGGGGAGCTCAGCAGGCAAGGCTGCATCAATGGAAATGAAAAGACAGTTGACATTTCAGGTCGAGACCCTTCTTCAGGGTTGGAAAGGAAGGAGGAAGACATCAGAATAAAAGAGTTGGACAAGGGGAAGGAGGTTAGCTGGAAGGTGAGGCCAGATGGGTGGGAAAGGTAAAGGACTGGAGAAGTAACCTGATAGGAGAAAGTGAAGAAGGAGGAGCACATTGGAAAGCAATGAGAAGAGATAAGATACATGGCTGTGATAGCAAATTCTGGTGAAGAGTCTTGGTCCGAAACATCAATATTTTAATCTGCTCTATGGATTAATAGTTCAATCATTCCATTTAATATCAGAGAATATATACAATATAAAACCTGAAATTCTTGATCCTAGATGCTGTTTGACTTGCTGACTTCCTCCTGCATTCCGTGTGTTTCATTTGAAATGCTATGTTCAGCTTTAGTCACCCTGCTATGGGAAAGGTGCCATTTAACTGAGTGCATAAGAGTGTGGAAAAAATCCTGCAGAGAAATAATATGTGATGATGTTACCAGTGCCTGAAGGATTGAGTTATAGAGAGGGTTTGGACAGGATAGTATGTTATTCCTTGGAGCACAGGAGACTGAGAGGTGATCTTATAAACATGTATACAATCCTGAGGGACACAGATAGGGTAACGCATACAGTCCTTTTGCCAGGGCTGGGGAATCAAGAACTAGAGGGCATAGGTATAAGGTGAGAGGGGAATTATTTAATAGGGAACTGAAGGGCAACTTTTTCACACAGAGGGTGATGTGTGAATGCAATAAACTGCCAGAGAAGAGGATGAGGCCAGTTGGATGAGAACATTTAACAGGCATTTTGGATAGGTAATTCAAAATAAATTTCAAAGTTCAAAGCAAATTTATTATCAAATTACATATATGTCACCTTATATAAACCTGAGATTAATTTTCTTGTGGGCATACTCAATAAACCTACAGAATAGTAACTATAACAGGATCAATGAAAGATCAACAAGAGTGCAGAAGACAACAAACCGTGCAATTGCAAATATAAATAAAAAAACTATAAATAATGAGCACTGGAGATAATGAGATAAAGAGTCTTTAACGATCATTGTTTGAGGGAACATTTCAATGATGAGGCAAGTGAGTGTACTTATCTCCTTTTATCCAAGAGCCTGATGGTTGAAAGGTAGAAGCTGTTCCTGAACTTGGAGGTGTGAGTCCTGAGGCTCTTATATCATGTACATGATGGCAGTAGCAGGAAGAGAGTATGGCCTGGATGTTGCGTCTCTAATGATGGACGCTGCTTTCCTATAACAGCATTTCATGCAGATGTACCGAATGGTTGGGAGGGTTTTATCCACGATGGTCTGGCCCGAATCCACGACCATTGTTTGGATTTTCTGTTCAAATGTTGCAGCCAGTCAATATACTCTCCACCACAACTCTCGACACATGGATAAGAAAGGTTTAGTCTCATATGGGACATATGTGGTAAAATGGAATTGGAGTAGATGGACAACCTTATCGGTGTGGATGATTCAGGCCAAATGGCTTGTTTCCGTGCTGCAAGAATCTGTGACTCTGGACCAAGGGAATTGTCCTAAGTGCTTTGGCCATTATTTATCTTACCCACAACCTTGCATTGATAATAAGGGAAGAGAGCGGAAATCGCAGGAGAATAAATCAAAAAGGTACATAACCCAGGGCTGCAGATGTGCACAATAATGCTTACTGCACAATATTAAGAATGAAGCATTATGAGACAAACAAATATTCAAGTATTACATATGCCCCTGCTCAACAAGCCTCATTGATGCAAATCTGATTCAGAAATCAGATTGATTATCACCGATATCCATTGTGAAATGCTTGAAAGAAGATCTAATCACTGCTCTTTGTGTGATCTTACCGTACACATGATGGCTGTTGTGTATATTAAAAAATATATACAGTGCTAAGCTTCAGGAACAATTCAAAGGCTGTAAAAAAAAATGACAAGCCATGGTTTGCTTCAGTCCAGAACCCATCCCTCTTCCTGCAGAAGTCGACTTGCCTCTTCTCGCTGCACAGAATGTATCTTCGAATCAGGATACAGTCTGCTTGTTTTCACAGCAGGGTTCAGGGAGCGTGCACCTCCGCTTGGGGTTCTGCCTACCGCAGATGGCAGCGGAGGCTGTGAAGTTGCACTTCATAACAGCAAAGGTCACAGATCGCACAGAGAATCCACAGAGACTGGACTCCACAACACATGGTGAGGAACTGACATTTACCACTAATTCCAAAGCCTGCCAGCGTGATATTTGGGATGGAAATCGATTATCCTGACTCCATTGGCTTTGAAAGCCACTATAGTTTCAAATCTGTCACTTCAGTAAATATAACAGTGTTTGAAATTAGCATTTTTAATAACACCCAGTGTTTCTAAGTCTATATTGATAATTTCCAAAAGCATATCCGCTAATCATGTTAGTTTGTGAAAAGGAATTTAATTTATCTATTTTTTTAAATGATATACTTCAATCATTCACTATATCATTTGGAGCTATTATGTGTTTATTTTTGCTTTGTATTGTATTATTTCCCAGCGCTCTATAGTTTGCCCTTTCACCTGAATCCAGATGAGCTTTAGCCATTGAAGCAGGCCCTTTGGCCCAACTCACCCATACTGACCAGCGTGCCCTCCTAAGCCCCTCCCACTCCCCCACATATCAAAATACAAAATTATTATAAAAGGATCTACAGTATAATATGTGACATCTTAAGATACATTTTCCTGCAGACACCCACAAAACAAAGAGAAAATAGACCACAAACAACAAAGGCAGACAAACATCCGAAGTGCAAAAGTGGACAATTTGTAAAAAAAATAAATACATAATACATATGTAATTCCCTGGTTAAGATTTTTAATGTTATGCCATAGGCATTTCATTATAATCAGCTTTTTATAATCAGCTTTTTCTGTAAAAGCAGTGTGCCATGCTGGAAGTGTGTTTTGGCTTCAGCTAAGATAAGCACACGTTATCCAACTCAGGAACATGAGTCAGCCCATCAGGGTTGTGAGGAAGAGTTTTCTGAAGGACAATAGTCTGGTTTGGGGGGTCTTTCTGGCCGGAGCTGTGAGAGAGTAGGTGGGAAGATGGCTGATGCACAAGGTGCTTTGTGCAGGCAAAGGGCTCCAAGGAGGAAGAGCCTGTATTCCCGTGGGAGGGACCGCTTGTTTGAGATGGATTTCGAGCTACATTTGGAATATGGTGTGTGCTTTCATGTAGACCATGGCTTCAGCACATGAGTGAAAAGGACAACCTCAAGCTGAGTAAAACTGTATGTGCACATTTGGACTGGTCTAACTCTAATGGGCTTTACATATATTTATTTTCATTTTCTTTTTCCTACTAACTGTTCAATAGAGCTGAAAGTCGTATATATACTTAATTTATAATTATATATGGTGTATGATCTGTAATTTCTTGCCAACTGTCAATTGTGTACGGGCAGTATTCACGCAGAATTCACTCAAACTGGAGCATCCCGACATTCCAGTTTGGTTGAACTCCAAGTCATACTGACCCTAGATGCGTATTGTTTATGAAAGGTAGCCTTCTCATCACTGAGTCCCATGGCTATCTGGGGGGCCTGCAATGAGCCAAGTTTCCATATGAGCACGGTGAGGGGGTTGCACATAGAATATTAAGCCCAAGTTCAAGTTCATTGTCATTTGACTGCACATATATACGACTAAATGAAACAATGTTCCTCTGGACATTCATACACCCATAATACATATACCACACATAGAATGTAAAACAGTACAGCTCAGAAACAGGCCCTCCTGCTGAACCTGTCATAAAATACAGGAAGTCTTGACTCAAAATCAGAGCAGCAGAGATGATTTAGCGGTGAGGAATAATTTTAATAATAGACTGCAAAATGGCAAGTCATGAAGAGCAACAAAACAGGAGAGAAGATATACTAAATACAACAGGGAATGAGGTAACTGAAGGCTAGGAGCAATTGGTTGAGGCAGGGCTGGCTTGATGAATGATCGGACTATGGATGAAAACCTGGGTTAAGTAGGCTGCAGGTGATGAGTAAGAAACAAGTGGCAGGTGACTCCTATTAGCTGGGTAGAGACTGGTAGGTGTCTAAGTGTGCAGGCCTGACAGGACCCTCTCCCCTACGGCTGGCCTCCGACAGCCACGATGACCCAGATGGGATTGATGGAACTCCTCAACGAGAGATAGATCCAAACATGTAACTGAACGGCACTGAAGATCTCTCCTATGGGCCGTACCTTTCCCAGTTGATCAAGTACTACACACACCATTCACAATAATGTGAATCTATCACCTATGTGAACTGAACTACCTTCCACCATCCTAGGTTGAGCTGAGTTGTTCACAGGCTTGAGACATGACATATGGAAGGTACTAGTGCTCGAGGATGCTGTGATAGTAATGGACCAACAGCCGTTATATACTCCGGCTACATTCTACTGCAAGAGTCTGGAGTTCCACGGCATAATCCAGCGCAATGGCTGAACTTTGATGCAGGTGAATTTTCTGATCCAGTGCCTCCCTTCCACTTATTGGATAGTAAAAGGAAACAGTACACCTCAGCAGCAAGATCCTCATTTGTTGCAAATGTTTTTTTTAATTGTCTCAGTTAGCTGCTTACCTATTCAAGAGAAAAGTGACGAAGGCAATCTTGTCTCAGTCTGTAGCATACAGAGACAGCTGAAGCTTGAAACACAAGATGCACTGGGACAAAAAGCTGTGACATTGGGATTGGGATCCGTCAAAGCATTCAGGCACGGATATCCAGAGCTCAGAGGGACGAGGCTGATGGTCAATGGTTTCCTGCTGCTTCTGGATCGTCAGCTCACATTGACGGAAAACTTTAGGTGAGCATGCTCTGCTGGGTCAATCAATGGCTCACTCATCCTGTCAGAAAATGGAGAAGAGGCTTGACCCGAATGCAGAGCAGTGGAGGTGATCAAGCAGTGAGAGATAACTTTAATAATAGACTGCAAAATAACAAGCCACAAGAGGTCATAGTACAAGAAAGAACAGATACTAAACACAACAGGCAACAAGTAACTGAAAGCTGAGAGCAACTGGGTGAGACCGATTAGTTCAATTAGCGAACAAAGTTTGTAGATGAAACTGAGGTTAACTAGGCTGCAGGTGATGAGTCTGGAATGAGTAGCAGGTGAATCCTAATAGTTGGGAGGAGACTATAAAGTGCCTGCATGAGTAGTAGTGACAGGACCAAATCAATTGATAATCAAATAGCAAATCTAAACTAATCGCTTATGCCACAACCACCACCCACAGGCACCCACTTCACTTTGTGCAAAAAAACTTGCCCTTAGCATCTCTTTTTAAATGATTCCCTTTCACGTTAAATACATGCCCTCTGATATTAGACATTTCACCCTTGGAAAAAAGATACTATCTACTCTATTTTTGCCTCTCATAAAGTTATAAACATTTATTAAATCTCACCTCAGTCTCTGCTGTTGCAGAGAAAACAACCCATTTCTCCAACCTCTCATTATAACATATGCCCTCTAATTCAGGAAGCATCCTGATAAACCTCTTCTACCCTCTCTCCAAAACCGGGACATCCTTCATGTGATGTGGAGACCAGAACTGATGAGACCAAACTAATATTTTATAAAGCTGCAACGTAACTTCCAGATTTTTGAACTCAGTGCCTCAACTAATAAAGGCAAGCATGCTATATGCCTTCTTAACCACCCTATTAACCTGTGTAGCCACTTTCAGGGGGCTATGAACTTTGACTTCAGATCCCTCTCCTCATCAACACAGTTACACCGTTAAAAGTCTTGCTCTTAACCATGTATTGTCATCTGCTATTCCAGCTGTAAGTGATCTACAGAGCCTAGAAAATGTATTCTACACCATTGGAAGGTTTCATCCTTTATTGTTTTACAACATTAAGTCACAATGGATGTAATTTGCTTTTTTTTTCACATGATCAACAGTAAAAGACTGTTTTGTGCCGAAGAGAAAACAGATCTCTACAAAATGATCTAAATTAATTACAAATATAAAACACAAAATTGTTGATTGCATAAGTATTCACCCTCTTTAGGTCAATATTTAGTAGATGCATCTTTAGCAGCAATTACAGCCTTGAGTCTGTGTGGATAGGTGTCTATCAGCTTTGCACATCTGGACACTGCAAATTTTCCTCATTCTTCTTTACAAAACTGTTCGGGCTCTGTCAGAATGCATGGGGATCATGAGTGAAAAGCCCTTTTTAAGTCCAGCCACAATTTTTCAATTGGATTGAAGTCTGGACTCTGACGTGGCCACTCCAGGACCTTAACTTTGTTGTTTTTAATCCATTCCTGTGTAGCTTTGGCTTTCTGCTTGAGGTCATTGTCTTGTTGGAAAACAAATCTTCTCCCAAATCGCAGTTCTCTTGCAGATTACATGAGGTTTTCTCCAGGATTTCCTTGTATTCTGCTGCATTCATTTTACCCTCTATTTTCACAATCCTTCCAGGGGCTGCTGTAGTGAAGCATCCCCACAGCATGATGCAGCCACCATCGTGCCTCACAGTAGGATGATGTGATTATGATAATATGAATGTTTGATCTGATGGCCAAAAGGCTCAATTTTGGTTTCATCAGACCATAGAACCTTCTTCCAGCTGACTTCATAGACTCTACATACCTTCTAAGATTTTGGAACTCTAGCTGAGATTTCATGTTATTTTTTTTCAACAGTGGCTTTCTCTTTGCCACTCTCCCATAAAGCTGTGACTGGTAAAACACTGGGGCAACAGTTGTTGTATGTGCAGTCTCTCCCATCTCAGCCACCAAAGCTTGTTACTTCTTCAGAGTTGTCATAGGTCTCTTGGCTGTCCTCCCTCACTAGTCCCCTTCTTGCACAGTCACACAGTTTATGAGGACAGATTTACAGCTGTGCATATTCTTTCCTTTTCTTGATGATTGACTGAACTGTACTCCAAGGGATAGTCAGTAACTTAGAAATTTGCTTGTATCCATCTCCTGATTTGTGCTTTTCAATAATCTTTTTGTGGAGTTGCTTGGAGTGTTCTTTTGTCTTCATGGTGTAGTTTTTGCCAGGATACTGACTGACCAGCAGTTGGACCTTCCAGATACAGGTGTATTTTCACTACAATCAATTGAAACACCTTGACCGCACATAGATTTCCATTTAACTAATGATGTGACTTCTAAAACCAATTGACCATACCAGTGATGATTTGGTGTGTCATTTTAAAGGGTAGTGAATACTTATAAAATCAATAATTTTGTGTTTTATATTTGTAATTAATTTAGATCACTCTGTAGAAATCTGTTTTCACTTTGACACAAAATCCTAAACAGCCTCATGTGTGGAACCTTATCAAAGCCCTTCTGAAAATCCAAGTACACATCCATCGATTTTTCTTTGTCTATACTGCTTGTTCTTTCTTCAAAGAATTCTTACAGATTCTTCCTTAAGAAAACTATGTTGGCTATGGCATATTTTATCATGTGCCTACTAGTACCCTGAGGCCTCATTCTTAATAATTGTTCGAACATCTTCCCAATCACTGACATCAGACTAACTGGTGTATAATTTTCTTTCTTCTGCCTCTCTCCATTCTTGAAGAGTAGAGTGACATTTGCAATTTTTCAGTCTTCCAGAGCTAATCTAGAATTGAGTGATTCTTGGAAGATTATTACTAATGCCTCCATGATCTTGTCAGCCATCTCTTTCAGAACTCTGGCATGTACACCTTTCAGTTTCCTAAGAACCATCTCTCTAGTTATGGTAACTTCACACACTTCATGCACCCTGACACCTTGAATTTCCACCATTCCTCTAGTGTCTTTCACAGTGAAGACTAATGCAAAAAACTTATTCAGTACATCTGCCATTTTGTTGTCCCCCACTACTACCTCTCCAGACAAGACAAAATCTGCGGATGCTGGAAACACACGCAAAATACTGGAGGAACTCTGCAGTCCGGGCAGCATCTATGGAAAACAGTACAGTCGATGTTTCAGGCAGAGACCCTTCATCAGGACAGAAAAAAAAATCAGGAGTCAGAGTAAAAAAGTGAGGGAGTGGAGGAAGAACCACAAGGTGATAGGTGAAACCAGAAGTAGGGGAGGGGTGAAATAAAGAGCTGGGATGCTAATTGATGAGAAATATAGGGCTGGAGAAGGGGAAATTTGATAGAAGACAGAAGACCATGGAAAGACAAAAAGGGGGAGGAGCTCCAGAGGGAGGGAAGTGATAATCTGGTTAGGGGATAAGGTAAGAGAGGGAAAAAGGGATGGGGAATGGTAAAGGAAAGGGGTGAGATGCATTACTGGAAGTTCGAGAAATTGATGATCACACCATCAGGTTGGAGGCTACCCAGACAGAATATAAGATGTTGCTTCTCCAACCTGACTGTAGCCTCATTGCAACAGAGGAGGAGATCGTGGATGGACATATCAGAATGGGAATGACAAGTGGTATTAAAATGGGCGGCCAGATGGAGCATAGATGCTCTGCCAAACCAGAAGAAGAGGGCCTTTAAAGATGGTGATCGGTTGGAGCTTAAAGGAGTTCAGAAGGAACTCAGAGTACAGATAAGGGGGGCAAAGGAGCAGTACAGGAGGAAGCTAGAACAAAAGCTGCAGAAAAAAAGCATGAAGGAGGTGTGGGATGGGATGAAGATCATCACCGGATGCAGTGCAAAGCGGGGGGCGAACATAAGTGGAGATGTGGAGAAAGCGAACCAGCTGAACAACTTCTTCAACAGGTTCGACAGCTCAATCTCACCCTCACCGCAGAAATCCACACCAGGCTTACTTCCCTCACAGGAAAATAGCCACTCACAGGAGACCTTGCCCACGCCCAGGATTACGGCTGCACAGGTGGAAGGTCAACTGAGGAAGATCTGTACCAGCAAGGCGGCTGGACCGGATGGAGTTTCCCCACGATTACTGAGGGCCTGTGCGACTGAGCTGGGAGAACCACTACAGCGTATCTTCAACATGAGCCTGGAGCAGAGAAGAGTACCCAGACAGTGGAAAACATCCTGTATTGTCCCGGTACCGAAGAAACCACAACCAAAGGAGTTGAATGACTTCAGACCTGTTGCCTTGACGTCGCACGTGATGAAGACCATGGAGCGGCTGATAATACAGAACCTGAGGCCACAAACCAGGCACGCCCAGGATCCTCTTCAGTTCGCGTATAAGGAGAAGGTGGGAGTGGAGGATGCTATCACATATTTGCTGCACAAATCACTCTCTCACCTAGATGGGGTCAGTTGTGCTGTGAGGATTACATTCCTTGACTTCTCTAGTGCCTTTAACACCATCCAGCCCAAGATCTTGAGGCACAAACTAACGGAGATGGGAGTAGACTCTCACATGGTGGATTGGATAGTGGACTACTTGACAGATAGACCTCAGTATGTGCGGTTGGGAGACTGTAGGTCTGACACGGTGGTCAGCAGCACAGGAGCGCCGCAGGGAACTGTACTATCTCCGGTCCTGTTCACCCTGTACACATCAGACTTCCAATATAACTCGGAGTCCTGCCATGTGCAGAAGTTCGCTGATGACACGGCCATAGTGGGGTGTGTCAGGAATGGATAGGAGGAGGAGTATAGGAAACTGATACAGGACTTTGTGATATGGTGCAACTCAAACTACCTGCGTCTCAATATCACCAAGACCAAGGAGATGGTGGTGGACTTTAGGAGATCTAGGCCTCATATGGAGCCAGTGATCATTAATGGAGAATGTGTGGAGCAGGTTAAGACCTACAAGTATCTGGGAGTACAGTTAGACGAGAAGCTAGACTGGACTGCCAACACAGATGCCTTGTGCAGGAAGGCACAGAGTCGACTGTACTTCCTAAGAAGGTTGGCGTCATTCAATGTCTGTAGTGAGATGCTGAAGATGTTCTATAGGTCAGTTGTGGAGAGCGCCCTCTTCTTTGTGGTGGCGTGTTGGGGAGGAAGCATTAAGAAGAGGGACGCCTCACATCTTAATAAGCTGGTAAGGAAGGCGGGCTCTGTCGTGGGCAAAGTACTGGAGAGTATAACATCGGTAGCTGAGCGAAGGGCGCTGAGTAGGCTACGGTCAATTATGGAAAACTCTGAACATCCTCTACATAGCACCATCCAGAGACAGAGAAGCAGTTTCAGCGACAGTTTACTATCGATGCAATGCTCCTCAGACAGGATGAAGAGGTCAATACTCCCCAATGCCATTAGGCTTTACAATTCTACCGCCAGGACTTAAGAACTTTTTAAAAGCTATTATTAATGCTTTTTGAGATAGTGATTTAGATGCATATCAGATTTTTTACTGATTTAAGTATTGTATGTAATTAGTTTTGCTACAACAAGTGTATGGGACATTGGAAAAAAAGTTGAATTTCCCCATGGGGATGAATAAAGTATCTATCTATCTATCTATCAAATGGTTTCCCAATCTGCGTCGGGTCTCATCAATATACAGGAGGCCACACTGGGAGCACCGCATACAGTAGATGACACCTACAGACTCACAGGTGAAGTGTCGCCTCACCTGGAATATCTGTTTGGGGCCCTGAATGGTAGTGAGGGAGGAGGTGTTGGGACAAGTGTTCCTTGTGATCCAATATCTACTCTTGCTTCTCTCTTACACTTAATTTATCCTTTTTAATATTATTGGCTAGCTTACTTTTGTATCCCACCTCTACCTTCTTACTGACATTTTAGTTGCCTTCTGTTGATTTTTAAAGCTTCCCAAAATCTTCTAACTTCCCACTAAGTTTTGCTCTATTATATGCCCTCTCTTTGGCTTTTATATTGGCTTTGACTTCTCTTGTTAGCCACAGTTGTGTCATCTTTCCTTTAGAATACTTCTTCTTCTTTGGGATGTATACATCCTTTGCCATCCAAATTGTTTCTAGAAAATTGTGCCATTGCTGTTCTGCTGACATACCTGCCAGTGTTCTTTTCCAATCAATTCTAGCCAACTCCTCTCTCACACCTCTGTAATTCCCTTTACTCCACTGTCATACTGATGCATCTGACTTTAGCTTCTCCTTCTCAAATTCCAGGGTGAATTTGATCATATTATGATCACTTGACCTGAAGGGTTACTTCACCTTAAGCTCTCTAATTATTTCTGATTCATTACACAGTCCATAATAGCTGATCCTCTAGTGGGTTCAACCACCAGGAGCTCTAAGAAGCTATCTCATAGGCACTGTAGAAATTCCCCCTACTGGAATCCAGTACCAACCTGATTTTTCTAATCTACCTGCATTTTGAAGACTCCAGGACTATAGTAATATTGGCTTACTACTGTTTGGTGGTCTATGTCGAACTCCAATCAGGGCCTATTTACCCTTACAGTTTGTTAGCTCTATCGACAATGATTCAACTCCTTCCAAACCTATATCATCTCTTTCTAATAACTGGATTTCATTTTTTTAACCAACAGATCAATGCCAACCCCTTTGTCATGATTCAGTGATGTCTACAACATTATACCTGCCAATTTACAAATCTGCTGCAAGTTCATCTATCTTATTCCACATACAGTGCACATTCAGATACAACACCTTCAGTTCTGTATTCACCCTTTTTGATTTTCTTGCACCATGCTCAACCTTTTGATTTCTAACTTTGTCTGTGATCTTACTAACATCTGCCTCCAAGAATGCTCCACTTACTGTTCTGGCACTCTGGTTCCCATCCCTCTGCAACCTTAGTCTATACCCCACTGAGCAGCATTAACAACCCTTCCCGTTAGGATCTTAGTCCCCCTTCAGATCTGGTGCCAACTGTCCCTTCTGCACAGGATCCACCTTCCCTGGAAGAGAGCCTAATGATCCAAAAATCTTATGCCGTCCTTCCTAAACCAATTCCTTAGCTGCGTGTTAAACTGCATAATCTTCCTAGTTCTAGCTTCACTATCACTTGGCATAGGTCGCAATCCTGAGATCACAACCCTGGAGGTCCTGCCCTTTAACTTAGTACCGAACTCCCTGAACTCACTATGCAGAATCTTGCCATTCATCCTGTCCATGTCATTGGTACCTACATGGACCACAACTTCTGGCTGTAAGTCCTCATTCAATGGAGGTGTCACAGGTTGGATCATTTCGTGGGAGCCCCATCATGCAACAAATAATTCTGGGAATGCTCAGTAGGTCAAGAAATGTCTACGAAAAGAGGAACGGGGTTAACATTCTTTGGCCTGTAACATTAGGCCATCGACTGGTTGTAATGACCCAGCAAAGGTATTTTGGTGGTAAAATTAACGAGCAAGATCATCCTTTGAAATCATCAGACATATGCTGTCTTACCCTACACTGTCCCTGACATGGACTTCCACAGGAATTCATGATAGTAACACAGAAATGTGGTGCAGAGGAGAGTAGGACGTCATTCAGCATAAATAGCTTGCTGCGTTCATAAAACCACTTTGACAACTGATGGGGCCCTGCCTTCGTAAAGTTCACCAGCTGTCAAGGCTGTCAGCAATATTGTCCATGATGTTCACAAAAAATAATCATTCGGGACCAGTTACAAATCTTAAATAGTTGATAAAAAAAGTACAAAAATGTGTTTTCAGTAGTTAATCCACCAGAATATACAAACACACAGATCACACACACACAAACAAACACTCATGCACGCACAAACACGGAAACATACATAGAAACACACAAGCAAACAAACAAACAGATAAACATATGCACACACTCAGACAATTAAATCAAATTAAAACTATACAGCTGTAGTTTTTGAATGCTTATGCATTTCAACTTTGTATTAGTCCTACATCCATTCTGGCTTTGATTCATACAACCATAAGAACAAAAGACATAAGAGCAGAATTAGGCCATTCAGCCCATCAAGTATGCTCTGGTATTCTATCATGGCTGATTTATTGTTCCCCTGGCATCATGGCAGAGAATTCCACAGAACTACCATTTCCTGGCTATGGGGATTCTTCTTCATCCTTAATCTAAAGGGACATCCGAATCTCAGTCCATGCCCTCTGGTCCTAGACTCCTTCACTACAAGAAATATCCTCACCACGTCCACTCTATCTAGGCCTTTCAATATTTGAAGGGTTTCAATGAGATCCCCACCACCCCATTTTCCTAAGCTCCTGTAAATACAGGCCCAGAGCCATGAAACACTTCTCATATATTACCACATCTATTCCCAGGATCATTGTCGTACACCTTCACTGCACACTTCCATGCCAGCACATCTTCTGTCAGAGATTTGTACAGTCTCCCCATGAAACATGCACGTTTCCTCTGGGTACTCCTGTGTTCTGCAACAGTCCAAAGATCTACCAGTTAATAGGTTAATTAGTCAGCTTTGAAACGGTATGAATGGTCCATCTTCTTGAAACACTGTACCTTGTAATATGATTGATACATTTAGGTGGCTTACTCAATGATGTATGGTGATCAAGCAGTGAAGTTGCTGGACCAGTAAATCCAGAAGTTAGGACTAGCAGAGCAGACAATTGAATCCAACTACTACCATGGAAACCAAAGAATTTAAGTTCAGTTTGTGAACTCAAAGGCAAATCAAAGTAAAATTACTATCAAAGTACATATACTGTATGTTACCAAGTACTACCCTGAGATTCTTTTTTTTCAAATGTTTACAGGGAAATACAACAGAATTTATTTTTTAAAATTACATATAAATGAAGATTGGCAACCAATGTACAAAAGAAGAGAAATTGTATAAATAAAAACAAAATATGGCGGAGTTCAGTCCATGAAAGTGAGTTTGTAGGTTGTGGAATCGGCTCAGTGTTATGATGGGGAAGTTGTCTGTGCCATTTCAGAAGCCTGATGGTTGAAGGGTAATTACTGTTCCTTAACATGATGGTGTGAGAACTAAGACTCTTGTACCTCCTGCCTGAATGTAGTAGCAAGCTAATTTGAAACAATAGCTAGCTTTAATATGGTGACTTCTTTCCAAACTCATCTAGTTAATTAATCTGCTTCTAGAGCTGTCCTCACCCAGACTTTGCTCCAATGCGACTCAGGCCAATCTCATGTAAATACTTCCTGAAATGGACAAGTAGGTTAGTCAGTTCTAGATGCCTCATGCTTATGTTCTCAAGGGTAATTAGAGGTGAGCTATCAGCTCTAGCCAATCCAGTGACATCCAGATTCTGAAGAGCAAGCTGAAAGTAGAAAGTCAATCACATACGATTTACATAATGCTAAAATGAGAAGATATTGTAAATTCTTTCCTAAAGGCACTAATGAACCAAATAAATTATTATTGCAATAAGATTGCTTCACAGACGATTCTACTAACAGTTGATTTTTATTGCAGATTTATTTAATTAACTAAATGCAATTCATGGTGTGTTTTGAACTAGTGTCTTCAGCTCATTAGTCCAAGCCCCTGTGTTATCAACCCATCAATTTAACCAGAATTCTATTGTTCCCATTGTCCTAAAGTGCAGAGAGAGCTGATGGGGATAGTGATAAAAGAGCAAATTTTTAAAATATAGCAACCTGAGCCAGAAATATGTAAAATGCATATTACCAAAAGCAAGTTACCACACCTAAATGCCAACACTGGATTTGGAGAGATCAAGGAAAAAGGGCACTTTAAAAGTACATTCATATGTGCAATATGCAATAAAGTTGCCTGCTGTTCTTGTGGTGTTATTAAAACATGTATTAAAAAAGCTAGCATATATATATAATGTTATCAAATTGTCAAAATGTCTCCAAGTCCTTCATACCTTAAATTACTTTGGGAGTATAATGACCTCCTACAGTTCTGT
Source organism: Hemitrygon akajei (assembly GCF_048418815.1). Classification (NCBI taxonomy): domain Eukaryota; kingdom Metazoa; phylum Chordata; class Chondrichthyes; order Myliobatiformes; family Dasyatidae; genus Hemitrygon; species Hemitrygon akajei. The sequence continues at coordinate 32,594,012 of NC_133138.1, read as the reverse complement.
AAGGATTTTTTTCACCTTCTTAATGTGTAAGCTTAAATACTCAGATCTGAAATTGAGAGTCATAAACTAGGCATTACATAAGATGAAGGGTGTAAGTCTTCCCTTGGTCCCAGCACACATGACTCTGAAATCTTTATTCACCCTATAATTAAAGAAAAAGATTAAGCATTAGCTTTATTTATCACATGTACATTGAAGCATCGAAACATACAGTGTAATGTATCGCTTGAGTCAAATCAATTCAATGAGGATTGTGTTGGACTGCTAGCAGGGCACACACTCAGTGATTCAGAAATAGCTTTATCTCCGCTGCCATACAAATTGTGAATGAACACTGAACCCATGAACCCTATCTGATGACTTTTTTATTTCTTTTTTGCACTAATTATTTAATTTAACTACTTAATATAAATATACTTACAGTAATTCACATTTTTTCTATTAATATGTATTGCATTGTGTTGTTGCAGCAAACACAACAAATTTCAAAGCATATGCTGTTGATATTAAACCTGATTCTGATTACTATTCTGAAGTGCCAGCACACTTTCAGTGCTAACATATCAAGCCCATAACTCATTAACCCTAACCTTACATCTTAGGAATGTAGGAGGAAACTGGAGGACCTGGAAGAAACCTACGTGATTATGCGGAGAATGTACAAATTCCTCATAGGCCTCAGTGGGTATCGAACCTTGATCAGTGATCCTGGTGCCTTAAAGCAATGCGCTAACCACTACTCTACTGTGCCACCACTTTGACTCCCTACTAACTAAATCTTACACTCTAATAAAGCTGCCATACCTCACTATATATTTGTATTTCCAACTTCCAGCATTGTCACACAGCATTAAAATGGGCATTTTGGCCCATCAGATCCAAGGTGACCATCAACCACACAGCTGCATCTATGTAACATTAACCCCACATTCTCATCAACCTGCCATTCACCGATACATCACCATCATCATCATTATATGCCATGTAGTATGATGTGGGCGATCATGCTCTATCCATGACCATGATTGCTCTTGGCAAATTTTTCTACATAAATGGTTTGCCAATGCCTTCTTCTGGGTAGCATCTCTACTAGACAAGTGACCCCAGCCATTATCAATTGTCTTCACAGACTGTCTGCCTGATGCCATTGGTTGCATAGCCAGCACTTGGGATATGCACCAGCTGCTCATACAATCATCCACCACCAGCTCCCGTGGCTTCATGTGACCCTGATTGGGGGTGGGGGGGGGGGTGCTGGCTAAGCAAGTCTACACCTTGTCCAAGGGTGACCTGCAGGCTAGTGGAGGGAAAGAGTGCCTTACACCTTCTTTAGTAGAGAAATATCTCCATCCTGCCATCCAATTGACAGCATTAGTTGACCTTCCCACCTGTATGTATTTGGGATGAGGGAGGTACAAGGAGGAAACAACATTTTCTATGGGAGGTTGTGCAAACTCCACACAGACATCTCCTGAGATCAGGACTGAACGTGGGTCCCTGGCATTAAGAGGCAGCAGTTCTAACTGTGCCACCCACTTCCCAGAAAAAAAATTGTCATTCCGAAACAATTAGGTTATATACAGATTCTGATCCATTGCTTTGCAGTTGATCCTTCGCTATATAATCAACTACCTGAACAAATTTAGCTGCCCCTCGTTCAATGGCAATAAACGTAAAAATACGCCAAGCCCCAAGTTATATTACTAGATGTTCTGTCCGATCTGATCCCATATAGAACATAGAAGAGTACGGCGCAGAAACAGTCCCTTCAGCTCAAAGTGTTGTGTCGAATCAGTTAAATTAGGAATCAAAAACCTAACTAAACTAAACCCCTCTGCCTACACATATCTATTCACATTCATGTACCTATCTGAATGACTCTTAAATGTCCCTAATGTATTTGCCTCTGCCACCACTACAGGCAACAAATTTCAGACACCCACCACTCTGTGTAAACATCTCCTTTGAAATTACTCACTCTTACTTTAAATGCATGCCCTCTGGTATTGAGACATTTCAACACTGGGAAAAAGATACACACTATCTACTCTATCTATGTCTCTCATATTCTTATACACCTCTATTGGATCTCACCTCAGCTTCCGCCATTCCAAAGAAAACAACCCAAGGTCGTCCAAACCCTAGTTATAGCTCATGCCCGCTAATCCTGGCAGCATTCCAGTAAACCTTTTCTGTACCCTCTCTAACGTCTCGACATCTTTCCTATAGTGGGGCAACCAGATCTGTATGCAATCCTCCAGATGCGGCCCAACTAGAGTTTCATAATGCTGCATCATAATTTACTGACAATTGAATTCAGCGCTTCATCTAATAAAGGCAAGCAAACTGTATTTTGTGATTTCAAATTTCTTTTTTAATTTATTTTTTTTATTGAAGTTCATCATCAAACAAACATTTCCATAAGATGTATTTCAGACATTGTACATATATATCATATAATCATATATATCACAAATCTCCACAAAGTATTTATCTGAGGTATACACTTATAGAAAAGAGTGGAAAGAAAAAACAAGCAAAAGGAAAGAACTATGTATAAGTAGGGAGTGATCTTTTTATTTACAACATATTGATTGATTTGTGAGAATAAAATCAGGCCTATGAGGCATTATGTAGTTAAACCATTTTTCCCAGTATGAATCAAATTGTTCCAGCTTATGATTAACAGATGCTGTTATCTTCTCTATTTTGTGAATGTCCGTTGTAATTTCCATCCATGTATTTAAAGCTGGGCTCTGCTGTGATAACCATTTCCTAGTAAGAGTCTTTTCACCAGCCACCAACAGTACATTCATTAAATATTTATCTCTTTTCAACCATTCTTGAGGTATATATCCAAACTATATGGTCTTACTCTCTAAGGGTATTTCACATTTAAAGATGTCTTGTAGGGCATTTTGTATCTCCCTCCAATAGTTTTTGATAACAGGGCAGTCCAGTTGAGAGCTGTGATATGTTGGTGCAACCCATCATATGACGCTCAATGGAAAAACATTGAGGAGCGGGTACTTCCCATCCCCATACAAGCAATTTTGGCTGATAACAACCTGCAAAGGTACATAAATACTATAGATAACCCATGGGTGAAATTGACTCTTAAAATATGGAAAACTACTATAAAATAATATAATCTAAAGGGAGATATTGCAATTCTTAAATGGTGTGCATATGACTCGGATTTTTTCACCAAATATATTGGATGCTAGATTTAAGGACTGGACAGCTAAAGGAATAACAGTTCTTTGCAACATAATGAAAGAAGGAACACTGTTTAGTTTTGAAATGCTTAAAGAGAAACACTTATTAGAAAAACAAGATTTTTATTGATATTTACAGAAGCGACAATATGTTAATAAGACGCTTAAAAATGTAACCAAGGCAAATACATGCTTGATAGAGCTATTTAGAAAAGCATATAATTCAGATAATGGCAGTAGAATCATTTCGAGCATGTATAAGGGGTTGTCAAATCTTAAAACACATTCGACTTCATACATTAAAACAAAATGGGAGAAGGAAGGAGGGATAATTATATCTGAGGAAGAATGGACAACAATATGGAGATATCAATGGAAGTGTACCAGTTCACAGAAATGGAGGGAGTTTGGAAGGAAAAACTTGATAAGATATTTTATCACACCCTCTCAGAAATCCCATTATGATAGTAACCTCCCTGTTTGCTGTAGAAATTGTGGAAACAAGGGATTTCATGATTGTTTAATGCCAATTGTTGTACACAAGTGTAAAGGAAAACAAAATAATTGTTACTCTGGATCTGATGTGCACAACAACAAACATAAAAGATCAAGAATACCATAATAATAATAAAAATTAGTTGTACACCCATAAAGTAATGCTAGGCTCTATATAAGGTGACTAGCAGGAAATAATAAAGTAGTGGGGTCCCACTACAGATTGTGGTGGCATTGGCTTTGCTGAGCACAAAGTTCAGAACCAAACTGAAAACTTTATGCCCTATCAGGTATAAATAATTATGACTACTCTCACTAAAGGGAGATTATACTGTAGCTATCCAATCTTTTAAAATAAACTTATTTCCCTTTTTATTCTCCATGGTATTGTTAGTTTAGCTACTAATACCCACTTTCAAGTGATGGGACCCTCTCCCCACCAATGAGTATGTACTTCCAGCTAACAAAACAGTTTAAAACAGTTAATTTTTTTTCAGTGATATATGTTTAAATCCAAACATCACACTTAAAAACACATTTAAAACTCGCCAAGGCTTTCAATCTCCAACATTTCCAAATTCTTATAGAGGTTTTCTATCTTATAAATCACTTTCAAATTGTAAACTATTTCCTAAATGTAAAGGATATAGCAATAAGCACAAAGCATTTCTAAAATGCTATTAAGGATTGCTTAAGCTCAAAGGATAAAGCATTAAGAATTTCCAAAGCAAAGGTGCCATTCCTATAGACTAAAATGACACATCAAAGATGTAGACAAATAAATCATCCATTACAGAGGCTGGAGCTGGAGGAATGGATTCTCGTTCAACCCTTGTCTCTTTCATGGCTCTTAATGTTTCTTACCTCTTTCTTAATAAACTTGAATTCTCTCTGCATTTACTGCATACAGTTTTGTATCACCTGGGAGACTTCACACACATGATATTTCCTCAGATATCCTTTTAATATGTCTTGTCTCTACCTCTTCTCACACTGTCCTCTGTAAAAATGCTATTCTCTTATCTCAATTTCTGTATCTCTGCCATATCTGTTCCCAGGATTAGGCTTCCTTTTCCAAGATGTCATAGATGTCCTCTTTTTTCAATGAACGGGATTTTGTTTCCTGAACCTTTGACGCTGCCCTCAACTGCATCTCCTCCATTTCAGGGACATCCACGCTCACCCCCCTCTTCCCGCTGCCCAACCAGGGACAGAGTTCCTCATGTCCTCACCCACGAGCCTTCACATTCAACACATCATTTTCCGCAACTTCAGCCAACTTCAACAGAATGCTATCACCAAGCACATTTTAACCCCCCCCCCCCCCACCCTTCCCCTCATTCTGCTTTTCAGTGGGATTGCTCCCTCCAAGATTCCCTTCGCCATTCGCTCCTCCCTACTAATCTCCCTTCTGGCACGTACCATTGCAAGTGACTGAAATACTACAATTGTCTATGTAGCTCCTCCCTGACTTATATTCAGGTTCTCAAAGACTCCTTCAGGTGATGCTACACTTCACCCATTTGGGTCATCTACTGCTTTCCAGTGATCCTGATATGGTTTGCTCAATACTAGTAAAACCTAATGTAAATTGGGGACTGCTTTGTCGAGCACCTCCACGCCAACTGGTAAGAGTGGAATTTCCTGCTGGCTAACCATTATAATTCCTATCCACATCTCCACTCTGACATGTCCTCCTCTTTTGCCAGAACGATGCCACTTTCAGGATGGATGAGCAACATCTTATATTCTGAGTAGCCTCCAAACTGATGGCATGAATATTGATTTCTCTTCCTGGTAAAATAATTTTTTCCTACCCCTTCCATCTTCATCTATTACCCATTCTGACCTCTTACCTCATCTGCCTATCACTTCCCCTCTTCTACCCTTTCTCTCATGGTCCATTTTTCTTTCCTATTAGTTTCTTTTTTCTTCAGCCCTTTACCTTTCCCACCCATTTAGCTTCACCTATCATCTTCTCACTAGTCTTTTTTCCCTCCTCCCACCTTCTTATTCTGGCATCTTCCCCCTTCCTTTCATTTCCTGAAGAAGGGTCTTGGCCTGAAACATCAACGGTTTATTAATTTCCACAGATGTTGCTCAACCTGCTGAGTTCCTCCAGCATTTTGTGTATGTTGCTGCTTTTATAACACAGATGGACTAAAATCTTTTAACAGATAGACCTCAGTTTAATGTTCACATTTCACAAATAATGCTATAAAGCTAACTTCATTTGAGTACATCAGATATTGATTTGCTAAATGATAGTATCCATCTGTTCTATAAGCTTCCCAGAACTAAGCAACTTAAAAGCTTGTCTGTTTGAAACAACCCATTGCCATACACTCATCTTTGAGCAACAAAGCAGGTACAGAGACTCTTTACAGTCCGAGCATCTTCAAAATACAGTTTGTTTGCAAAGCTCTGGTTTTTCTTTTAAACATCAAGCTGATTACTGGTTTCCACTTACATTTGAAGAATTGAAGACAGACTTCCTTTTGTGACCAGAAACTAAACAAACTTACATCTGTTCATGATCTTACAAGTGGTTGTTTAGAAAATTAGCTTAGTAAAACATGAGAAGGAAAGCAAATGTCTATCACAAGATCCTGGTAGAAACCATTCACCACAGACCTCCAGACATCATAAATTCCTTTAACAACCATCCATCTGACTTCTGTGGACATGGACAGAGAACATCTTCAATCAAGCACAACTTCAAAATATAGTGTCTCAAGATGGCCGCATCCATCAATAAAACCCCTTCTCATCCAGGACATGTCCCCTTCACATCAGGGAGGAGATACAGGAGCTTGAAGACCCACTCTCGACAAATTAAGAGCAGCTTCTTCCCCTATATAATCAGATTTCTGAACAGTTCATGAACCTATGAGCCCTTCTTCATTATTCATCTTTCACAATATTTATTAATTTTTGTATAACTTATTACAATGTATATTTGTTACATTGTTCTGCTGCCACAAATTAATAACTTTCATAATATATCAGTAATAATTACATCATAAGACCTTAAGACAAAGGAGCAGAAATAGGCCATTGTGTCTGCTGCACCATTCTATCATGACTGATTCATTGTCACGCTCAATCACATTCTCTTGCCTCTCCCTGTAACCTTTGACGTCCTTACTAATCAAGAACCTATTAACTTCCACTTTAAATTTAGCTAAGATCTTGGCCTTTACAGCTGTCTATGACAATGAATTCTACAAATTTGCGACTTTCTGGCTAAAGAAATTCCTCCTGATTTCTGTTCTAAAGGGATATTCTTCTATTCTGAGGCTGTTCCCTCTGGTTCTTTCCTAAAGCATGTTTCTCACTATAGGAAACATCCTCGCCTGGTCAAGTCTATCGCAACCATTCAATTTTCAATAGGTTTCAATGGGATCCTCCTTTCATTCTTCTAAACTCCATTGAGTACAGGGCCAGAGCTGTAATAAATCTGTTTCTGTTTCTCACTCTGATTCTGAATGTCCACTGAGGATCCTGTATTTACTTTTAAGTGAGTACTAGATTTTCTCTGTGTGTTGTATGCGTGATCAGTCTTTGAAAAGCGCTCCTAATGGTTTTTGCTGTTGAATGACTTCAAGTGATAAAGTGGAAGCAGACCCAAGTGCTAAGAACATTGAGGAAGATTTATTTTATGTCTGTGAGTATTTTATATTAAACTTTGTCACTGGAGTTTGTGAAAAAAAATGGTTTACTATGATGGAACCTCTGCCGTTTACAGTGCTGCTTCTTTCAGACTTGGCAGATCTATCATGTTTGTTTTCTCGCTGTATTACTGAAGCTGTAGATATTGCACTGGTTCCATGTGCAAAGGCAGAAAATAATAACTTGAAGTCTAATTGGCTACTGTTCATTTATTTAACTTGCAGGCAAGATGAAATGTTTCAAACCATGATTGTGCTAAATGCGTCATGAAGGAGGCCAGAACTGAACACATGATAGGCTCCCTGATAGTTCCTGAGCAGTAGGAACATTGCTTGAGCAAGCCACTCTTGTCCATCCAATTCCAAAAGACTTCTACAACAGTTTATCCCAGGTGCTGTGAGTTTATTCATGTAATGACCAAAGACATAAGCTATCAGTCTTCTAGGTATGATTTTCTCATGTGTGCAAGACTGCCTTTTGTTCTCTTCTGTCATCCAGTCTTCTAGGTCACTCCTACTTACAGTATATTAAACAGAGCTCCAGCAGGTAAGTCAAACCCGACCTTTGCATCATAAATTCATATATAACTTTCTCAGTCCTGCTATTCTTTCAAAAGGGTTTAGTTGTCACATCCTTCATTCTAGACATCAGAGTTCTTCCCACAAACAGGTGTTTAAGTCCCTTTATTGTCTTTCCCTCACTTCATAAATAGTGGAGTTATATCTACTATCCTCTCATCTGCAGGAATCCAGAGAATCTTTACATTCAATCATCACAACATCCACTATCACTAAAGCCACCTCATTTGAAAATGGGATATACTGTAGATATACGGTAGAATTTATCAGCTTTCAAGCTCATCAGCTGTTTTTGTTATAAAATATTTCTTTCTCAGTTTCTCATTCTTCTGGAGTCACAGAGGCAGAGCCATAGAACACCACAGCTCAAAAACAGGCACTTCAACCCATCTAGTACATGCCCATGTGTAATTCTGTCTTGTCCCATTGACCAGCACCTGGACTGTACAGTCATCCATGCCCCTCCAATCCATTCTTGCTCAGCTCTTGATTCTCGAGTACATCCAAAAGGTTTTGCATGACAAATTACCTGAAGACATATGTAACGTTTATCTCCTTATCCCCCATTATATATTCTCTTGTCTCTGCCTCTAAAGGACCCAGATTTCCCTTCACTATTTTCTTTTTTCCAATTTACTTAAATGTAAAAGATCACTCTTGCTAGCTTTAGATTGTATTCCATCTTGCCCTTTTTAATCAATTCTCAGTTCTCCTTTGCTATGTTCTAAAATATTTCCAATCCTTAGACCTTCTGCTTTATATGGCTCTACTTTTTATACAATACTATTCATATTTTCTCCAGTTAGCCAAAGATTCTTTTTCTTCTTCTTTTGGGATTTTGTACCAATAAATATACTCAGTGGCCACTTTATTAAGTACTTCCTGCGGCTACTGAGAGAATGTTCATGGTCTTCTGTTACTGTGCCCTATCTACTTCAATGTTTGAAGTGCTGTGTGTTTCCACACAACACACTTGTTATATGAGTTACTGTCAGCTTGATCCATTCTGGCCATTCTCCTCTGACCTCTCTCATTATTGAGGCATTTTCACCCACAGAACTACTGCTTATTGAATTTTTTTTCTGTTTATCACTCCGTCCTCTGTAAACTCTAGAGACCGTTGTGCATGAAAATCGCAGGAAATCAGCAGTTTCTGAGAAACTCCAACCATGCTGTCTGGCACCAATAACAATTCCACCATCAAATCCACTTAGATCATATTTCTTCCCCATTCTGATGTTTGGTCTGAACAACAACTGAACCTCTTGACCACATCTGCATGATTTGATGCATTGAGTTACTGCAACATGATTATCTAAAGAGATTTTGCATTAATGAGCAGATGTACAGGTGTATCTAATAAAATGGCCACTGAGTGTATTTGTACTTTGTGACAGATACAACATTGCTTTAAATGCTAACTACTGCTTTCTCAACATTACACCTTTCAACCTACTTCAGTTAACCACAGCCAGCTCCTTTCTTATAGCTTCTGTGTTTTAACTTAGAGTTAAAGCTTTTTTTCATGTTGACCTGTATCACTTTCAAACCAATGTAAAATTCCATTATATCTATCAAATCTTCACCGTAATACTAATTTATCTGGATTGGTTTTGACATTGTAATTTGTTAAGTTTTTAAATTTGCTTTTAATTATCTTGGCTGTTTTCTTCTCAAGGTAAAGAATAGCATTCTGACCAAGCAGCTGCCATCTTGGGTTAAATTAAGTGCACTTCAAGTTTCAATGTGAGACTGAATTGTCAGTTTTGATACTAGTGTATTCTCTGAAAGAAGAATATTAACATCTGACCAGGTTCCCAAAAAGACCCCGGAACGGGACTCACAACAACTTAAGTGCATAAGGGATAGGAGTACAGCAGGAGTAGGGATAGACAAGGGTCTGATACCCCTCGGATGTAACATTCCATTCAGTATTGTGGCTGATCTTCTGTTTCAACAAATGTCCATTGGGTGCCTATTTCCTTCAATTTCATTGACTTCAATCTTACAAGTATTCAAGTTATAAGCATGCACTGTCCTGTGAGGAGAAATTCATGTCCCTCTGAATAAAATATGTATCTGCCCATTTTGTTGACCCCTAATGTTGAGATTATAAACCTGTCTTTTACCCTAGTCTCTAGTCATAGAGTCATAGAAAAGTACTGCACAGAAATAAGCCCTTTGGCCCATCTCATTCATGCTGAACCATTTAAACTGCCCAATTCCCATTGAGCTGCACCTAGACCATAGCCTTCCATACTGTTCCCATCCAACCTTACCAACCTTCTTTTAATGTTGAAATCAAATCCGTATGTACCACTTGTGCTGACTGCTCATTCCATACTCTCACAACCTTCTGAGTGAAGAAGTTTTTCCTCATGTTCCCCTTAAATTTTTCACCTTTCACTGTTAATCCGTGACCTCCAGTTGCAGTCCCACCCAACCTTAATGGGAAAAGCCTGCTTGCATTTACTCTATCTATACCCCTCATAATTTTCTCTACCTCTATCAAATCTCCCCTCAATCTTCTATGTTCCAAGGAATACAGTTCTAACCTACTCAGTCTTTCCTTATAACTCAGTTCCTCCAGTCCCTGTGACATCCTTGTAAATTTTCTCTGTACTCTTCCATCCCTATTTACTTTTTTCCTCTAACTCTTTGCAAAGTGAACTGGAAAGTCTTTTCTAATTTCATTGCAATCATATGTTATTTTTTCAACACTGCAGTGAATGCTAAGTATTACTGCCCAATCTCTGTTCATGGGAGATAATGATTGTGAAAAATCAGATGAATAGTTTGCTGCAAATCCATTTTGCCTTCATTTTCTATCATTGCCTTTTTTAATAGCACTATGAATAACAAGGAGATAGTCCATATAGATTTGATGGCCCCTCCTAAAATAGCTGCTCTTCCCATGTCATTGAATAGAGAAGTGGGTAACTGTATCTCCTGTCAATCCCTGAACCAACACACCAAATATTTTTGAGATGTGGCTAGAACAGAGAAGGCATAACAATCAAATAAGGTGGAACACTTTTTTTTCCAGAAAACAAAAGACTTGGACTCCTAATTAAGGTTTTATTTAAACAGGAAAGACTTTGATAAGGTGGTAATGGAGAAAGGGACCATTTTTGTGGATGAGTCCGGAGCAGAGGTTATAATATTACCATCCAAATAGCACAGATGCTGGAAATCTGAATTAAATCTTCAATAGATGTGTTGTGAGAGTATATCCACTGCCTGCATCACAGCCTGATATGGAAAGACCAATGACCTCAAATGGAAAATTCTACAAAATGTAGTGGATGTGGCCCAGTCTATCATGGGTAAAGCCCTCCCCACTATTAAGCACATCTACATGAAACACTATCGCAAGAAAGCAGTATCCATCATCAGGGACCCTCACCACCCATGATGTGCTCTCTTCTCACTGCTGCCATCAGGAAGGAGATAATAGGAGCCTCAGGACTCACATCACCAGGTTCAGGAGCATTTATTACCCCTCAGCCATGAGAGTTTTGAACCAAAGGGATTAACATCACTATTTTTCACTTTCCCCATCATTAAAATGTTCCCATGACCAATGGACTCACTTTCAAGGACTCTTCTTCTCATATTCTCAATATTTATTGCTTATTTGTTTATTATTTTTATTTCTTCTTTTGTATTTGTACAGTTTCTTGTCTTCTGCAATCTGGTTGAACACCCTAGCTAGAAGTAAATTCTGTTAAAGTTGTAATTCTATAGATCTATTGAGTTTGCCCACAAGAAAATAAATCTCATGGTGGTATGCAGTGACATTTATGTATTTTGATAATAAATTTACTTCGAACCTGAAAGCTAGAAATTTTGGAAGTAGTCAGAATATTGGGAAGGATCTTACTTAACTGGAAGTCAATATAAATGAGTAATTCTAAGCATGTGGCATAGGCAGAAACTCCCATCAGCTTAGAAAACTTGATGAACCTTTGCCATCATGTGCAGTATCTACTTCTGGATTATTGTTTAATTCACCAAGACTGGCATGAAGTTGTTCTGTTCCGCTCCCTGAGAAGAGGTTCTTTCTGTCTCTTTAACATTGTTTCAAAACTCCAATTTGATGAAGGGTCCTTAACCTGAAACATAAAGTGTTTCTTTTACTACAGACACAGCCTGACCTGATGTATCCTTCAAGTGTTTTCTATTCTTACCTCAGATTTTCAGTATCTGTAGTTTTTTTTTAAACCATGCTTATCTTCATTTCTATTTTACTCATTTACATTTTTGACCAACGATCCAACCAAAATTACTTCTAGCCTTACATCTCTTTCCTCTGTGAATGCCTCACATTTTCCAACTTCTCTTCAAAACACTAACTCAATTTTTGCATCAAAAATGCTTCACAATTTTATTTTGCATCAAAAGATAAGTTTTATTTTTAGTTTGGAGCAGTTATCACCAGAGAACCCAACTAGAAGTCTTTCACCCACAAACTGGTAAGAAGTTAAAATTTGTGGAATTATTGTATGCCACAAGGAGTCATAGAGTCATACAGCTTGGAAACAAGCCCTTTAACACAACCAACCCAGGCTGACCAAGATGCATTTCTAAGCTAGTTCAATTTACCTATATTTGGCCATATCGCTCTAAACCTTTCCTATTTACGTACCTGTCCAATATATTCAGAATGGGTATCAGAATCAGGTTAAATATCATTGGCATATGTTATGAAATTTGTTAACATAGTGCCTGCAATACATGATAGAGAAAAATAAATATATAAATAAATTACATTAAATATATGTATATGTATATCAAATAATAAATTAAGAATAGTGTGCAAAAACAGAAATTCGTTTTTAAAAAGTGAGGTAATGTTCATGGGTTCAATGTCCAATTAGAAATGGCATGGCAGAAGAGAAGTTGTTCCTGAATTGCCAAGTATATGCCTTCAGGCTTCTGTACCTCCTTCCTGACAGTAACAATGAGAACAATTGTCTTTTAAATGTGATTAATGAACCTGCGTCATCCACTTCTTCTGGCAGACAATTCCACATATGGACCACCTTCTGAATGCAAAAGCTGACACTTAGGTTCCTACTAAATGTCTCCCCTCTTACCTTAAGCATTTGCCCTCTAATTCCTGATTCCCAAACCTGAGGAAAAAGACTGTGTACCTCATGATTTTGTACACCTCTGTAAGATCATTTCTCATTCTTCTACATTTCATGGAAATAATTAAAATTTGTACAAGGATGCATTTAAAAGAAAACTCAAAACTGTATATAAGAGTGAGTAGAGGAGAGATGATCTGATAGTGGGATCTATGTCTGTGCTTTTTATAGTATGTAATTGCAGACACTTCATCCATTTTAATAGCATCTAGTGTTACAATATAAAGGCAAGCTGCAAGTACTATTTAATGCTTTGGGGAGCAATAATACCAAGATATGCTGGTATTACCAAGATAATGGTTAAGATTTGAGTGCCATGAGACCATTTTCATGATGTTAGGTTTTGCTTTGTAGGAAGTGATGCCTTGTGAACCCGACCAGAGATGACATGCATCCAATTCCATCTCTAACCTCAATGAGATTTTTTTTTGCATTTAAGATAGCCTTCTGGAGGTCGTAACTGTACTTCGTGTATCATTCTATATTACTGGTGTTGAATGTCACAGATTAAGGCCTCAGCAGACTATGAATCTCCTAGTTCATCCATAGTGCTTGGCTTGACCATAAAACATAAGAGCAGAATTAGGCCATTTGGCCCATTTAGTCTGCTCTCTCATTCAATCATGGCTGATCCTTTTTACCCCTCCTCAGCCCAGCTCCGCGACCTTCACCCCATAACCTTTGATGCCGTGTCCAATCCAGAACTTATCAAGCTCTGCCTTAAATACACCCAATGACCTGGCCTCCACAGATGCCTGGAGTAATAAATTCCATAAATTCACCACCCTCTTGCTACAGAAATTTCTCTACATTTCTGTATTAAATGGATGCCCCTCTATCCTGAGTTTGTGCCCTCTTGTCCCAGCCTCCCTTGTCATGGGAAACATTTCTTCCACATCTACTCTGTCTAGGCCTTTCAACCTTCAAAAGGTTTAAATAAGATCCCCCCTCATTCATCTAAATTCCAGCAAGTACAGACCCAGAGCTATCAAACTTTCCTCATGTGATAACCCTTTCATTTCTGAAATCATTTCTGTGACCCTCCTCTGAACCCTTTCCAATGCCAACACGTCTTTTCTTAGATGAAGGGCCCAGAACTGTTCACAATACAAAAGGTGGGGCCTCACCCCTGCCTTTTAAAACCTCAGCATCACATCCCTGTTCTTGTATTCTAGACCTCTTGCAACAAATGCTAACATTGCATTTGCCTTCCTCACCACTGAATCTACCTGCAAGTTAACTTTTGGGATGTTCTGTACAAGGGCTCCCAAGTCCCTTTGCAACTCAAATTTTTGGATTTTCTCCCTCTTTAAAAATAATCTGCATATTTATTTCTACTACCAAGTGCATGACTATGCACTTTCCAACATTTTATTTCATTTGCCACTCTCTTGCCTATTCTCCTAATCTGTCCTTCTGCATCCTACCTGTTTCCTCAACACTACCTGTCCCTCCACCAACCTTTGTATCATCTGCAAACTTGGCAACAAAGCCATCTAAATCACTAATACACAGCATAAAAAGAAGTGGTCCCAACACCAACCTCTGCTGAACACAACTGTCACTGGCAGCCAACCAGCAAAGGATCCTTCTATTCCTAATCACTGCTTCCTACCAAGCAGCCAATGTTTTAACCATTCCAGTAACTTTCCTGTAATACCATGGGCTCTTAACTTGGTAAGCAGCCTCATGTGTAGCACTTTGTCAAAGGCCTTCTGAAAGTCCAAATATACAACATCCACTGAACCCCCTTTATCTATCCTACTTGTAATCTCCTCAAAGAATTGCATCAGGATCATCAGGCAAGATTTTCCCTTAAGGCTTGGTATGTCTGATATGTTCTTAAAGTCATACACTCATCCTCATAGGTTTTGATGAAGTCTGTGACATCTGTGGCATATGAAGTCAGACACAAAGATGAATTCAGGTTTATAGCTCAATTAAATCAATAGGTTGATTGGGTGGTTAAGAGGGTAAATGGCATGCTTGCCATTAGTAGTCAAGGTGTTGAATTCAAAAGTCAGGAAATTTAAGTTACAGCTTTATAAAACTCTAGTTAGGCTGTATCTGAAGTTTTGCTTTCAATTCTAGTCATCACATTTTAGGAAGGATGTTGAGGCTTTGGAGAGGTTGCAGAAGAGGTTTACCAGGATGCTACCTGGATTAGAGTGCATGTGCTACAAGAAGAGGTTGAACAAGCCTGTTTGTTTTCTCTAGAGCACCAGAAGCTGGGAGTAAATCTGAAAAAAGTTTAGAAGATTATGAAAAGCTTAGATAAAGTCGACAAACAGTATCTTATCCCACGGTTGAAATGTCTAATGCCAGAGGGAATGTTTTTAAGTTGAGAGGGGGTAATTTTAAAAGAGATATGAGGGGCATGTTTTTTTTACACAGACGGTAGTGGATGCCTGAAGGAGCTTCCTAAGTGTGTCTGAGTCTGGTGGTCCAGGCATGGATGCTACATAGCCTCTACCATGATGTTTGTGGGACAAACAGTCCATGAGCAGGGTGGGTGTGATCCCTTATGGTGTTATAGGGCCTTTTCCAACACCTTTCTGTATATATGTCCTCAATGGTGGGTAGGCTGGTGCTGGTGATGTGTTGGGCAGTTTGACTATCCATTGTAGAGTCTTCCTGTCTGCCACTGTACCATACAGAGATGTAGCTTGTTAGGATGTTCTCTGCTGCACCTTTTTAGAATGATGTAAATATAGAAATGCATAGTACAGCTTTCTTCAGCCTTCTCAGAAAGCAGAGGAATGGGTGAGCTTCCCTAATTATGTAGAATGTCTTCTGGGACCATGATGTGTGCTTCCAGAAGTTTAAAATTGCTTACAATTTACACTTCTGTGCCATCAGTGTAAAGAGGGGAGTAAGTGGTGAGAGTTCTCCTGAAGTCAATAACCATTTCCTTTGACTTGTTGACATTGAAGAAGAGGTTATTTGTCTGGCACTGGGTCTCAAGCTCTTCCACCTGCTCTCTGTAGGCCACTTAATCATTGTTGGTGACAAGCCCCACCATTTTTGTGTCATTGGCTAAATGACAATGTGATTACTCAGGCGTTTGGTTGTGTGTGAGCAGAGCATACAGCAGTGGGCTCAACACACAGCCCTGTGGGATGGGGACACCTGTGTTTAGGATATGGGAAGAAAGAAGTGCTTGTGCATCCTGACTATTTGAGGTCTGTTGGTTAGGAAGTCCAACAACCAATTACCTAGTGGTGTATTTAGATCTAGGTTTCTCTGAACTTATTTATAATCTTTCAGCATTTAGATAATCATCCACGTTTTAATTCTTCTTACTGAAGAGCATGATCTCACATACCTCTACATAAAGCTCCTTTGCCTGGTTTCTGCCCGTTTATTCAATCTAGCTATATCCATCAAAGGTTGGTTTCACAAACTTTTGGTAACCACTCACCTCTGTATCCAACCCTTTTGTTTCCCTTATTCCTCTGTCCCTGTCACCCCTTCTGTTTCCCCTCCCCTCTCTCACAACCTGCCATCTCCCATAGCTTCCTTCCTCTTGGTCCCCACCTCCTTCCCTTTATTCCTTGATCTGTTGTCCTCTTCTATCAAATACCTTCTTCTTTGGCCCTTTACATTTCTTACTTCCCTATTTATCTACCTTCTCCCCTCACCTGGATTCACCTATCACCCATTGGTTTGTGTTCCCTTGACTACATGCATCCTTTTATTCTTCCATCTGGCCTTTCTTTGCAGTCCAGATGACAAGTCTTGGCCTGAAATTTTGACTGTTTATTCCCCTCCTTTGATATTGTGGAACTTTTGATTTCCTCCATTATTTTATACTATAAGACCACAGGATATAGGAGCAGAATTAGGCCATTCAGCCCATCAAGTCTGCTCTGCCATGGCTGATCCCAGATCCCTCTCAACCCTATACACCTGCCTTCTTGCTAAATCCTTTGATGCCCTGACTGATCAGGAAATGATCAACTTCCACTTTAAATATACCCAGGGACTTGGCCTCCACTGCAATTTGTGGCAGTGCTTTCCACAGATTTACTACTCTCTGGCTCAAAAAAAGATCCCCCCTACCTCTGTTCTTTTGTGTTACTCCAAATTTCCAGCATCAGTAGGCTGTCTTCTGTCCCTTTCATTTCCCACCTTCTGTCTTCCTCCCCATTTGAAATAGGGCATTGTCTGGTCTATCTTACAGTCTTTTAGTACCACCTTTAGTAAGTTACAATGAAATAACTTGTGGATTCACTATATCTTCAGCCATTTACTTTAATGTGTGGATACCATCCACTTTTAGCCCCATCTATTTTCTTTTTGACTCGGACTTTTGAAATTGGCCCATCTTAGGAATGTTAGCAGTGTTCTCCATGGTGACCTGATGCAAAAATTCAATTTAACATACCCTACCATCATCATACCTGCCACCTTCATGTCTTCAGGATAACCCAAAGCATTCTATATGTAATGATGTGCAATTGAAATGGTCCCATTCTTCCATTCTTACCATGCAGTAAATGGGGTGTGATGGAAAAATTTAGTAAGATTGATGGCTATGGATAATTTCTTTCTGAAGGATAAATATTGTTGACAAATTGTGGCGATCCACTTTCTGCACAGGTGAACCGGCTCACAAATAGCCAGCGCGCGGGGGGAAGACTTTGGTAATGCACCTCTGATGTCATTTCTGCCTGGAGAGGGGGGGCGCTAGGGATTAAATGGCAGCGCTGCGAAGTTTGAATAAACTAGTCTCGAAACGACTTACTGACTGCGTGTCGTCTCTAGCTCTGTATGTAGTACATCGCTACATTGGTGACCCCGACGGTCCAAATGGGATTTGGACCAAAGATGACCGACTCTTCATCTGTTCACGCAGTTTCGCTAAAACTGCCGACTTTCTGGACGTTGCGACCACGCGTGTGCTTTAGCCAAGCAGAAGCCCAGTTCCAGATTCGGCAGATATCTTCTGATTCCACGCGTTACTATCACGTGGTGAGCGCCCTTGACCAGGAGACGGCCACCCAGGTTGTGGATTTCATACAGTCGCCCCCAGATGAAGGCAAACATGAATCATTCAAAGCACTGCTCATTGGGACCTTTGGCCTCTCACGGCGTGAGTGGGGTGCCCACCTGCTTCAGCTGGACGGTTTGGGAGACAGGTTGCCGTCGGCATTGATGAATGAGATGCTGGCCCTGGCTGATGGACACAAGCCCTGCCTCATGTTCGAGCAAGCGTTCCTAGAGCAACTGCCTGAGGACATACATCTGCTGCTGCCCGACACAGATTTCAGCGACCCCCGGAAGGTAGCGGCCCAGGCAGACATGCTGTGGAAAGCCAAGAGGGAGAGCGTGGCATCCGTCAGTCAGATTACCAGGCCACGCGCACAACAGTGGACCAGACCAGGCGTGGCAAAGGGACGCACACAACACAGAGGCAGGAGTGAGGAGGCCAGTGAACAGTGGTGTTTCTACCACCAGCGGTGGGGCACAAAAGCCCGCCGTTGTCGCCCGTCCTGCAAGGGCCAGGGCCAGCTGCTGCTAATGACTATGGCGGCTGGCCACCAGGACAGCCTCTTGTACGTCTGGGACAAATAGTCGAGACGCCGCTTCTTGGTTGACACCGGAGTGGAAATCAGCGTCTTGCCCCCGACGGGGTACGACACCTGCAACAGGAAGCCAGGACCCACCCTGAGGGCCGCAAACGGCAGCACGATACAGACCTATGGCACCTGCACAGTGCAGCTGCAGTTCGGCGCCAGCCGGTTCACATGGGACTTCACACTGGCCGCGGTGGCCCAACCACTCCTGGAGGCGGACTTCTTGCGAGCTCACAGCCTGCTGGTTGACTTGCAAGGGAAAAGACTGGTACATGCCGAGACTTTCCAGATGTTCTCCCTGGGTGAAGCCAAGTTGCCGGCCCCACACCTGGACTCCATCACGCTGTCGGACAACGAATTTACCAGAATCCTGGTGGACTTTCCATCGATTCTGACACCGCAGTTCACGGCAACCATGCCCAGACACGGGGTTCAGCACCACATACCGACCAAAGGACCACCCCTCCACGCCCATGCACGAAGGCTCCCCCCGGAAAAGCTCCGCCTGGTGAAGGAGGAGTTCAAGAGGATGGAGGAATTGGGGATCGTACAGAGGTCCAACAGCCCATGGGCCTCCCCCCTGCACATGGTGCCCAAAGCAGCCGGGGGTTGGAGACCATGCGGCAACTACTGCAGACTGAACGAGGCTATGACTCCAGACCACTACCACGTGCTGCACATATAGGACTTTGCAGCAAACCTGCACGGGGCAAGAATATTTTCCAAAGTAGACCTCGTCCGGGGATACCATCAAATCCCGATGCACCCTGAAGACATCCCCAAAACAGCACTCATCACCCCGTTCGGCCTGTTCGAGTTCCTCCAAATGCCGTTCAGCCTGAAGAATGCCGTTCCTGCGGCTAATACATGCAGTGGGACGTGACCTGGACTTTGTGTTCATCGATTTGGATGTCATCCTTATAGCCAGCAGTAGTCGTCAGGAGCATCTGTCCCACCTCCGCCAGCTCTACTCCCGCCTGAGTGATTTCGGCCTCACGATCAACCTGGCCAAATGCCAGTTCAATCTCGATACCATCGACTTCCTGGGCCACAGGATTACCAAAGATGGGGCAACACCTCTGCCCGCCAAGGTAGACGCGATCCTCCACTTTGCCCGGCCCAACACGGTCAAAGGCCTGCAGGAGTTCGTTGGTATGGTGAACTTCTACCACTGTTTCCTCCCCTCAGCAGCCAGTATCATGCACCCTTTGTACACCCTGATGTCAGGTAAAGGCAAGGACATTACTTGGGACGAGGAGGCCGTGGCCACTTTCGTTAAAGCCAAAGAAGCCTTGGGAGATGCCACGATGCTGGTGCACCCCAGAACGGATGTTCCAACCACCCTCACGGTGGACGCATCCGACACAGCAGTCGGTGGGGTGCTGGAGCAGCTCATCGAGGGGCGCTGGCAACCCTTGGCGTTCTTCAGCAAGCACCTACGACCACCCGAACTCAAGTAAAGTGCTTTCGACCGGCATTTCAGGTACTTCTTAGAAGGCAGGCCATTCACCGCGTTCACAGACCACAAACCGTTGACCTTCGCGTTCACGAAGGTTTCCGATCTCTGGTCGGCTTGCCAGCAGCGACATCTGTCCTACATCTCCGAGTACACGACGGACATCCAGCATGTCTCGGGGAAGGACAACGTCGTGGCGGACGCACTCTCCAGACCAGCTGTCCAGGCCCTGTCCCTGGGGGTGGACAATGCAGCACTGGCGGAGGCGCAGCAGGCAGACGACGAGATGCCCAGCTACAGGACTGCAGTCTCAGGTTTGCAGCTGCAGGACTTTCTCGTAGGCCCAGGTGAGAGGACCCTCTTGTGCGACGTGGCTACCGGCCAACCTCGCCCCATCATCCCTGCAGCCTGGAGGCGGCGAGTTTTCGACTCCATATACGGTTTGGTGCACCCATCTGTCAGGACAACCATCCGGCTGATCTTCAGCAAGTTCGCATGGCATGGACTTCGCAAGCAGGTCAGTGAATGGGCCAGAACGTGCGCGCAGTGCGAAGCAGCCAAGGTACAGTGGCACACTAAAGCCCCACCGCAGCAATTCGAACCCACCCAGCGGAGGTTCGACCACATTCATGTGGATATCATGGGCCCCCTACCAGTGTCTCGAGGAGCGCGGTACCTCCTAACTATGGTAGACCGGTTCACGAGGTGGCCAGAGGCGGTTCCGCTCACCGACACATCTGCTGATTCCTGCGCCCGAGCTCTGATCGCAACCTGGGTAGCACGCTTCG
Source organism: Hemitrygon akajei (assembly GCF_048418815.1). Lineage (NCBI taxonomy): Eukaryota > Metazoa > Chordata > Chondrichthyes > Myliobatiformes > Dasyatidae > Hemitrygon > Hemitrygon akajei. The sequence goes on along the minus strand of NC_133138.1, from coordinate 32,573,073 downwards.
GGGTACCGGCCCACATTACCTCCGACAGAGGCGCCCAGTTCACCTCCAGCCTGTGGTCGGCTGTGGCCAGCCTGTTGGGAACGCAGCTAGACCACACTACTGCCTACCACCCACAGTCGAATGGACTAGTGGAACGCTTCCACCGTCACTTGAAGTCGGCTCTCATGGCCCGCCTGAGAGGAGATAACTGGGTGGACGAGCTTCCCTGGGTCCTGCTTGGAATTTGCACCGCGCCCAAAGAGGATCTGCATGCCTCGTCGGCCGATTTGGTGTACGGCGCACCCCTGGTCGTCCCCGGGGAGTTCATACCAGCCCCAAGGAGGCAAGAGGAAGAACCCACAGCAGTCCTGGACTGACTTCGCAAGATGCTCGGCAACCTGGCCACCGTACCGACTTCACAGCACGGACTGACCCCGACCCCTGTACCCAAAGACCTGCAGAACTGTAAGTTTGTGTTTGTACGAAGGGGCGGACACCGGGCACCGCTACAGCGTCCATATGAGGGGCTGTTCAAGGTGATCAACAACAACAGGTCCTTGTACGTCCTGAACATTGGGGGGGGGGGAAGAGGAAGTTTTCACGGTGGACCGACTCAAACCAGCCCATGTGGACTTGGCGCAGCCGGTCGCGGTTCAGGCACCGCGGCGCAGAGGCAGACCTCCCAAACAGAGGCTGATCCAGACTGTGGACATTGGAGGGTGTATCGCTGGTTTTGGGGGAGGTTATGTGGCGACCCACTTTCTGCACAGGCGAACCAGCTCACAAATAGCCAGCGCGCGGGGGGAGACTTTGGTAATGCACCTCTGACGTCATTTCCGCCCAGAGAGGGCGGGCGCTAGGGATTAAATGCCAGCGCTGTGAAGTTTGAATAAACTAGTCTCGAAACGACTTACCGACTGCGTGTCGTCTCTAGCTCTGTATGTAGTACGTCACTACAAAATGGTCTTTTTAACTGTTCTATATGTCTGAGTAGAAAAAAAGAACTGTTTAAACATATTAAAATTTTCACAAATTATCAATAAAAATGGAATCAGATTCAGATTAATTAATTCATCATATTGAAACAATCAGTGAAGTTCTTCATTTGTGTTACCAACTGACACAACCTAAGGATGTGCTGGGGGCAGCCAGCAAGTGTAAAACATTTTGGTGCCAACATAGGTTGCCTGCAATCACAATATTCAGCAGAACAGCACAAGCAAGAAGAAGAAGAAGTGAGCAGCAACAAAACAATGGCAAAACAAGCCCAACCACTCACCCACATATGCTGACAATCCTCTAACTTCAGGGCAGGCAATCTCTGAGCCTCCACCCTTCAGAAAACTCGTAGACTCCCAAACTCAGGGCTTCAGTAATCAGATCTCGAGTTACAAACTCATCGAAGAATAAATGTATTTTTAAAATTTGCTTAACTGCTGGTCATAAGACAACACCTAAGGACAAGGTAAAATAAAAGTAAAGAAGTTGCTTTTTGTATCTCCAACTTAAATCAAGGCCACTGGAGAGGTGTTTCCTGCTTCTAACACCACCTCTGCTGATATGAAGCTGAGGTGCCAAATGTGGTCCAGTTGCTATGGATCAGAATCAGAATCACACACTCTCACACAGGAACAGCTTCTTCCAATCTGTCATCAGGTTCCCGAATGGACTGTGAATCTATATATAAAATTATATTGCACTGTACTGCTGCACAAAACAACAAGCTTCACAACATATATCAGTGATATTAAACCTGATTCTGATTCAGAATAAGGTTCAGCTTCAGATTTATTATTGCCTATTTAAATGAAGTGAAATTTGTTCCTTTGTAGCAGCAGTACATTGTGAGACATAAAAACGACCTTAAGTGGCAAAAATAAACAATGCAAACTAAAAAGAAACAAAGAGTTAAAGCTCATGGGTTTTTGAACAGTTTGGAAATTTGATGATGCTGGAAGAAGCTGGAAATAACACGGATGATGTGTAGCTTGGGTGGTTGATGACTGGGTTGGGTTGTTCTCCTGTTCTCAAAATGGTAGACTGAATCTCTGGGCTCATGCACTTCTGCTCCAAAGATAGTGATAACAGAAGTGAGGGTCCTTATTGATGGATGCTCCCTTCTTGATCATTAGATCATAAAGCATAAGAGCAGAATTAGGGCAGTCGGTACATTGAGTCTGCACCATCATTCTATCACCGCTAATTTAATATCTTGAGACAATTCATCTTGAATATGTCTTTGATGGTGGAGAAGGTTGTGCCCATGATGCAACTGGCCGAGTCTACAACCGTCGGCAGCCTCTTGCGATACTGCACTGGAGTCCAATGCCAGAGCTGGAGTATAAATGCATTGGCTTCTCACCATTTCCTATGGCTTAATGACAAGGACAGAAAGAGAAAGATCCTTGTGGAGGACATTTCAAGTCTCAACAGGAGTATCGGCCAGATGTAAGCATGATTTGTTCCACTGAGCAGTGCAGTAATATTAACAGTAGCTTCCCATGAGTATGCATCGGAAGGCATAAGGTCAAGTTCTGAATGGATCTCTGGCCTTCTGACGCAACTGTCTTGCTAATTGCATTGAGCCCAAGTTTGAAATGAGGACCAGATGGATGTTTATCCTAATAGCCCTGACCATGTAATAAACAATCAGTACTGCACCAAAGTTCCAGCAGAGGATGTGTGGTCATGTTGCGGAGCAAGGCTTAAGCTTTGTCTTTCTGCCTTGGGTCACTCATTCAATAGTCCATAATGTGCTTAATTAAGAAATGCTCATTATGAACAAGAAATGGAAGAAGTGGGAACGTGTAACATGTTTCTATTCTACAAATTGTGATTTGTTTCTGTCAATTACATTGGCCTGCTCACAGCATCACGTTAACAGAAACAAACTGGGGCAGCAGATTTGGAAAGTAAGGAAATATTCCCTATAAAAATTTAATATCATTTACTATTAAGAAGAATGTGCGTTTTTTGAGGAAACCGTGGGGAACAGGCCCGAGACCAGATTGAAGTGGCAGGGCCTGGTTCTGAAAATGAGGAATGGTCCAAGGTTTGGACAATTTAAGTGCCAGGTCAGATTGAAAAGGTCACAGAGGCAAAGTTCAGGCTGGTTCAGCTCACTGCTTTGCAAAGTTAATTCAGTTCTATGCAGCTCAGAGACTGTGCCCTGTGACTAACAGGCTCCTGAATAGTCTACAGTGATGTCTGGCTTCGTGTCTGTGGACTGAATGTTACTTTCATTGTTTGCACAATTTATTTTTTCCTACATATTGGGTGTTTGATGGTCTTCAATGTCCTTTTTAATGAGTTCTTTGTTTTGTGGCTGGCTGTAAGGAGATGAATCTCAACGGTGTATATAGAATATATACTTTGATAATAAGTGTACTTAGAATTTTTTGAACTTAATATCCACTGCTACTGCTTTACCACTTGAATTCCTCCAGTCTTCTTTTCTTCTTCTACTGACGAGGAAGTACCAGCCAGATTTGATCCCTCCACCAAGATTTATTATGGGGACTCGTTGAATGGAAACTGGCTGTCGTGTTTCCTGTGTTACAACTGAGAATGCACTTCAAAAAGCATTTCATTGGCTATAAAATGTTCTGAGAGTGGCATGGGAGGCATTGCATAAATAGAAGCCTGTCCTTTGTCTGAATCTGTCACTGGAGTACAACGCAGCTACAATATGCAGGTAGACGAGGGAGACATTTATTCACTCGTGTTGGATTAGACTGCATAATTGATACTTTCCTTGTATTTGAACTTTCTTATGATTGTGTCTTTATAAACAGTATTGTGAGCACCCTCTTACTGGGCTCATTAACTAACTATGCTTACAGCCACATGATTCAGCGGTGAAAAGGCTAGCTTTCATACGCAATATCCTTCTAGGGTTGCTATGATTTGGGTTCAACCAAACAGGAAAGTTGGAATGTTCTGATTAATGAACATTGATTGCAATGAAAACTGTATAAATACTGCTCCATGCAAAGTTATTATTACCCAGAAAATTAACAGATTGTACACTGGCATAAAATAATAAAGGAGATACATTTACAAAACTTTAAATCTTAACAAACAGTTACAGAGAAAGAAAAGAAATATAAAACAGCTCATTTCAGTTAAACCAGTCCAATGTGCACATAAACTTTGAAGCTCATTTTGGGAGTAGTTGGATGTAGTTTATGCACGCGCTGAACCCCCCCCCCCCCCCCATTCCTTGTGAAGGACACCAGCCACAGTTTGAACTTCCCTCAAAGACCATCTTGAAAGAAGTGGCTAACTCAGGAGTATTGACACTTCCTCCTTTGAATCATTCATCTGCACAAAGCACTTTTTACAATGGGGTCTGTCTTGCAGGCAGCATTCAGTAGGTATCTTCCTTTGTCCCCCGCTCCTGCCAAAAGACCCCAAACCAGACTACTGTCCTTCAGAAATATGATCTGGTCCGGCCCCCTCAAACCTTCCCTAGCATCCCACTGGACAGAAAATTACAACTACCTAAACAATCCTGATTGGCTGATACAATGTTCATAAGTTGGACAACATGGTTCCTTATCTTTAGCCGAACACAAGACCCTCTTATTAGCAGGGCACACTACCTTTGAAGAATACTGCTGAAATAAAATACCTCACAGCACAGCAGTAGAAATCTTAACCAGGGTACTACATGTGCAAAGTAGAGTTAGGGTGCCTAAGACTTTTGCACAGTTGTGAAATATGATGTTTTGTGGCAGCAGTACATTGCAATACATAATAATAAATCATATAAATTTCAATAAGGAGTAGCTATAAAAAAGAATATTAAATAAACAGTACAAAATGAGAGGTGAAATATAGTACTGTACAAAAGTTTTAGGCACCCTAGTTACATATACGTGTCTAAGAGTTTTGTACAGTACTGTAGTTACATATGCACATGTAATTTTTCAATGTGTTTTCAAGTAGTAGCAGTTGCATTTCTACCAACTTGGTTGAAATTGTGGGTATCGTATTACTTGAATAGCGGCTATTCTATTGGTTCATTCAAGAAACATAATTTGAATAGAATGTTTGCCATCTACAGAATTAGCAAACTGGAATAAGAGGGCCAAACCATGCTGGTTCGGTCTCCTTCCCCTGCCACTAAGGTCTTTTCTTTTGCTCTCTCCCTCTCATCCTCATGCTTTATCTTCATGTCTTCATCCTCTTTGTTCTTCTAACACTTAATAAACAATTGCAAACAATAAGTTTTAGGCCTTATTCTTGACTTCTGAAGAAACTTGGACCAAAGATATAAGCATCTAACAATTGGGTCAAAGGAGACATTTAATGCATCTTGTTTTTCAGGGAAGCCAACCATTTCTGTTGGGGTGTAATCATATTTCTATTATCCAGAATCAAGTTCTGTTCTCCTGATAATTTGAAATGACCAATTTGAGGTTAAGTTGGCAAAAAAGACATTAAATTTCTTTTAATGCTCAAAGTTGTAGTTTTATTGAGTGGCAGTATCTTGGCACTCTTCCCATTCAAAGTTCAATGGGCTAATAGCAACGTTAAGGCCAACATTTTTGTTATGGGGTTTCTTTATTTATAATCTCATACACTTGAGCATTCTTCTATATATTGTAGATTGGCATTTTAAAGAGGGAAAGCCAACCATCGACTACCAATCTGATGGGCAGGTGTTAAACCCTAAATTTCATTGTGATTCCCTTTCAAAAGAAAGCACAGCTGGATGCTCAGAGTTGAATGATGCCAATAGGATGTTCCATAGGTAGTCAGAACCATTTTATTGATTTTGCCTTTGCTATAAGAAAGATGCTATTAAACTAGAAAAAAATGAGGAGTTTCTATAGTGTGGAGGCAGGCCCTTTGGACTAACTGGTTCATGCTGACCATGACGATCATCCCCTTTATCTGTATTTGAACTATAATCTTCTAAACCTTTCCTACCATGTACCTATCCAACTGTCTACTATATAATGTAGTTTTAATTGCTTCAACTACCTCATCTGAATGAACTACCTCATCTAAATAAAATAAGCAAAAAAATCTGGCACCTCATTCTACATACAACATATAGTATGCATACCAAATTTACTGTAAAATAAATGCCTCTCACGTTTCAATTAAACCTTTCCCCATTCACGGTAAACTTATGTCCTTTAGTCTTGGATTCTGCAACCTTGGGAAAAATGCTGATTCACCCTATCTATTCCCCTCATGATTTTATACATTTTTAAAATATCACTCCTCAGTCTCCTACTCTCCAAGGAATAATGTTATGGTACACACCTGATCGTGTCAGCCTCCAGGGTTTGGACACTCTGATTCTGTGGAATGGGAGCAGCTGATGCGGTTCCTTTAAATATTCTGGCCCTCTCTACTAATTGGCAGCCATGTTTTGGCACCAAGATTTGGATATTTAAAGAGCACCTGAACTTAGATTTGGTGCTCAATCGTCAGCTGAATTTTGTTTAGATTGCGATTGCGTTTAGGATTTCTGTCTCATTTGTATTCTTATCAAGTCTCATCAGGTTCTTGTCTTGCATTTATTCAAAGACCCTATTCTTGTCTTAGTCTCAAAATCATATCTCGATTTCTAGTCTCGGATACCCTAGCACTTAGGTCCTTAACATCCTCGCCTAGGATTCTCATGAAAAATAAGGCCATAGCCTGTCCAACCACTCTCTGTAATTCAGCCCCTTAAGTCCTTGAGACCATTGTAGAACAGAGAGTTTTATGGTGATATATGTGTTCAGATCATTTTTGTACCACTGACATCTTTGGAAGAGCAAACAACTGTTGAAAGGAAATTGTGCTAATTGTGGGCACATTGAGAAAATGTAGAGCAGTAGAAAGGAAAATTGGTACAGTATATTGGTGTATGTTTGATATTGTCAAACATACTGGGATATAGTGAGATACTTTGATTTACATGCAATCCATACGGACCATTTCATCACATCAGTACATTGAGATAGTACAAGGGAAAAGCAAACAAAATGCAGAATAAAGTGTTATAATTACAGTGCTGGCAGACAGTAAGGTGTAAGGACAAAGTAGATTGGTAATGTCAAACGGACCATTCAAAAGTCATATAACAATGAGATAGAGCCTGGTGCTACATGCTTTCAGCCGGTTGTATCTTCTGCCTGAGGGGAGAAGAGAGAAGGAGAAATGTCTTGGGTGAGTGGGATCCTTGATTATGTTGGCTGCTTTACTGAGGCAGTGGGGTTTGTAGACAGTCCATGGAGGATAACGTTTTGCAGTATAAAGTTAACAACACAAAAAATAGTGCATTTATCGTGTTTATGTTTTGATCTTGAGCAACTCAAAAGATATGACACTAGTATAGGAGCGAGGTATTGAGCCATGATCTTAGTGAATGAGGATGGGTCTGAATGCTTATGCATTATTCTTCCTGCATGAGTATCACATACCATATCTAAATATACAAACCTCATTTTCCGACGGTAAATTCTGGTTTATTGACTGATCTTGAAGTTACAATTTTGTCTGATACTCACTTTTTCAAACTCTGAGCCCACATCAGCTTGTTCGGTTGGGATCTTATTGTTTTCTTCAATTAAAAATCTATTAAAATTTGAGCTCTTAAAATAATCTAGAGCACATTATTATTTCATATGCTGATGATTTCTGTATGTTATGTGCGATTGAAATGGCTATATCCTATTCAGTAAGTTGTTCTTGCTCATTTATCCTGTAATATTATATCCTGATGGTTATTACGGATTGGCCTATCTGTAATAATGGACCTGACATACTATAGTTTGTGGGTCTCTGACTCTAAAACTGGACCAGGCTCGTAGTTATAGCAGGGTATGGTTTCTTCCATGAGTCTGTATTTTATAACAAGTTTTTGGTGAATGATGTTTGGCATTTGATTACATTATCACTGCTGGTGTAACATCCCCAAGTAGGTCAGAATGCTTCCCACTAAATACTGCAGTCCTTGAAAAATTAACTGCACCAGCGAATTGAAACAGCTAGCGTTTTGAACAAAGCAAGATGTCTCAAGTCACTTCAGAAGAACGCCATCAGATAAAAGTGATGCCAATGGGACAGGTGAAATGCTTCAAAATATAAACTGAATCAACAAATGAACCGACCTGTGCAAGCCTAACCTTGCCTCAGCTGTGAAACACTGAGTGGCGTGGTAGTGTAGCGGTTAGTGCAACACTTTACTGCTGTAAAATCAGAGCTCAATTCCTGTCACTGTCTCCATGATCAAATGAGTTTCCTTCAGGTGCTCTGGTTTCCATCCACATTCCAAAGATGTACGGTTAGGGTTAGAGAGTTGTGAGCGTGCTATGTTGGCTGGAAACCGTGGCAACACTTGTGGGATGAACAGGACAATCCTAACTGATAAGTAGTGCAAAAAGGGAAAACAAGGTAGTGAGGTCGTGTTTATGGGTTTAATATCCATTTAGAAATTGGATTAGTCAGGGCGTGAAAGGTTATGGGGAGAATGCAGGAGAATGGAGTTGAGAGTGAAGCAGATCAGCTATGATGAAATGGTGGAGCAGACACGACAGACCAAATGGCCTGATTCTGCTCTCATACCTAATGGTCTTATTTCAAAACATAATTACAGAACCACAATCAGAATCAGGTTTAATAGCACCACTATGTGTTGTGCAATTTGTTGACTTTGTGGTAGCAGTACAAAATAATACATAATAATAGAGAAAAAATGAATTACAGTATATATCGAATACAGAGTTAAATTAAACAAGTAGTGCAAAATATAAAAATTTTAAGAAGTATTGAGGTAGTGTCCATTGGTTCATTGTCCATTTAGAAATTGGATGGAAAAGGGGAAGAAGCTTTTCCTGAGTCATTGAGTGTGTGCCTTCAGAGTTCTGTACCTCCTCCCTGATGGTAGCAATGAGAAGAGGGCATATGCTGGGTGATGGGGGTCTTTACACCACAGCATAGTAAAGGGCCTTCAGTCCACAATGTTGTACTGACCTTTAAACCTACACTAATATCAATCTGAACCTTTCTTCCTACATCACCCTCCACTTTAGCTTTCCAAAAGAAGAGAATGACTCATTTTTGGACTTAGATGTGCCTTTGCATGGCCTTTTTTAATAACTCTCTCTCTCTTCAATATTTTGTATAATGTCTCTATAATTTATATTCTCTGTATTTTCTGTTCTGTTGATGTTCCTGCAAGCCAGTTTCTCAGTCTGCCTGCACCTCACCATACTTTTGCACATGATAGTAAGTTTAACTTGACTTAACTTAGAAGAAAAGAAGTAAGTTTAAGTGGCTGAGAGTTTTAGATAGGATCTTCCAGACGTTTAAGTCTCTGATATTTCATATAGACGGCTGTAGAAATAGGGAGAACTAATTGAGAGCTATAGAAGAAGAAACATCCCTGCTCAATTTAGCCAGGATCCAGCCAACCAGCAAGGACAATAGGTTCACAGACCTTTGAAGGGATTGGACTGCAGACAGCAGAATTTTTGATAATCAGCACTTTACAGAGGCCAGTCATGTGTATGTGTGTGTGTCAGGATTGTTAATCATAGCAATAACAGATGCACTGGTGAGAGTTACAGCAGTGGATGAGCTAAGAAAGGGGCAGAGTTAGGCTTTGTTATGGAGGTAATGTTGCCAAGGTTGATAACAGCTGGTTTCATTTTTAGATACCTGTCAGAATGTTAGAAATTTATGGTGAGCTGTGTTGAAAAAGTGGAAAACTTATTTGCAGTGATCAGTTTGGGCAGGACCTCTGGAAGCTTTTGCCTATATTAGTTTATACAGTGTATTTTTTTTGCATTCTGGAACAGGTTAAGCAATTGTGAGTGCCTTCTGGAAGATCAGGTAACATTTTAAATATGAAATTAAACAAAGTGTTGTGAATTTAAATGTTAATTCATGGTTTAAATTTAAAATCAATGAATGGCCCCCCAGTAAATGAATATTAAATGATAATTGTTAATAATGTAAAACATGCAAAAAGATTGCTTGCTGGAAGGATGAATATCATGCTTTTGGGTGCATACCTTGCATTGCTTGCAGTCTGGACGTGGAACCTATTATTGTCATGCTGATGATAAGCGTCCCTCCTTCATCGTAGATGATGATGATTCACTCACAGGTGTTTTGAGCTCTATTGATGGTAATTAAATGACCTTAAACCATGCGTGGGAAAGTGAAAGCACACAGTATTCTGGCTCAGCAATGCTTCAATAGAAGCTGTCTATTGAGCTCCTTAATTCTACCCTACTAAAAATTAAATGGTAGTTTTAGTTCCTCGAGTCATACAGCATGGAAACTGCTTCTTCAGCCTAACTAGACAATGTTGGCAAAGACGCACCATGCAAATTAGTACCATTTGCCTGTATTTGGCCCATAACCTTCCAAATCTTTCCAATTCATGTAACTGTCTTTAAAATTCTTTATTATTCCTGCCTCAAACGTTTCCATTGACAGCTCAGTCTACATACATGCCATCATCACCATGTTGTCCTGGCCTTTCCATGACCATGGTTGATGTTGGCAAATTTTTATTCAAAAGTTCATTTCCATATCCTTCTTCTTAACAAGACAGGTGACCACAGTCATTATCAATACTTTTCAGAGATTGCCTGCCCGGAGTCAATGGTCGCAAAACCAAGACTTATGTTATGTACTATGTACCAGCTGCTCATACACCATCCACCACTAGCTCCCATGGCTTCATGTGACACTGATTGGGGGGCTAAGCAGGTGCTACATCTTACCCAAGGGTGATCTGCAGGTTAGCAGAGGGAAGGAGCGCCTTACCCTCATTTGGCAGGGATGTATCTCCAATCTGCCACTCTCTGTATAAAAAAGTTGTCCCTCAAATTCCAATTAGATCTTTCCCTTCTCACCTTAAAGCTATGCCCTAGAGTTCTTGATTCCTCATTCTTGGAAAAACTACTGAGTTCATTTACTCACTCTATGTCCCTCATGACTTTATACACCTCTTTATAGGAAAAATGTTGAAGCTTCAGAGAGGGTACCGAGGAAACTTACTAGGATGCTGCCTGAATAAATGAGAGGGTCTAAGGAAAGGTTGAACCTTCATGTGCCAAGTGATGAGTATTTTAAATGTACCTAAAGTATTTGCCCCTACCACCACACTGGCAGCACATTCCATGCACCCACCATTCTTTGTGTAAAACAACTACCCCTGATGTCCTCTCTATACTTTTCTCCAATCATCTTAAAACTATGCTCATCTATATTCACCATTTCCACTCTAGGAAAAAAGGTGCTGGCTGTCCACTATCAATGCTTCTTATCATCTTATACACCACTATGAAGTCAACTCTCATCCTCCTTCACTCCAGAGAGTGGAAAAGGTAAAGTGGAATGGAAAACATTACAGAAAGTAGTGAATACAGACCATTCCAACACTGGTAATTCCTTCCCCGCCAGTGAGTGCATTCATATAAACGCCCACCATCCAGCCGTGCTTTCTTCTCATCACTAGCATTGGGCAGGAGGTACAGAAGCCTTAGGTCCCACACCACCAGGTTAAAGAGCAATTATTAAACATCAGGCTCCTGAAATGGCATCAGTAACTTCATTCACCACTTCTCTGAACTGATTCTATAAACTACAGACTCTTTACAACTTAAGCTTTCAGTAATATTTTTATTTACATGGTTTGTCTTTTTTGGCACATTGGTTGTTTGTTGGTTTTTGTTTACATGTAGTTGTTCCTGAAATTCTATGGTATTTCTTATTTTCCTGTAAATGCCTGCAAGAAAATTAATCTCAAGTTATTTTACGGTAACAAATATGTAGTCTAATAATAAACTTACTTTGAACTTTAGCATTTACTTTGAAAGAGAGAAAAGCCCTAGCTTGCTTAACCTATCCTCATAAAACATGCTCTCTAATCCAGAATGCACCTTGGTAAATCTCCTCTGCACCCTCTCTAAAGCTTCTACATCCTTCTTACAATGAGGTGATCAAAACAATAATAAAGTTTTCCTAATAAAAACACAAAATGCTGGCAAAACTCAGCAGGCCAGACAGCATCTATGGGAGGAGGTAGTGATGACGTTTCAGGCCGAAACCCTTCATCAGTTAGTTCATCAATAAAGTTTTCCTGCAAATGGGACAGCTACACTTAATTGCCACTTTATTTGATACCTCCTGTAGTCCATCCACTTCAAGGTTTGACATGTTGTACATTCAGAGCTGCTCATCTACACACCACTGTTGTAATACATGGTTATTTGAGTTACTGTGACCTTTCTGTCAGCTTGAACCAGTCTGGCCATTCTCCTCTGGACTATCTCCTTAACAAGGTGCTTTAATTCACAGAACTGCCACTCACTGGATTTTTCTCTCACACTACTCTTTGCACAGTCTAGAGACTGTTGTATGTGAAAACTCCAGGAGATCAGCAGCTTCTGAGATTCAAACCACCCCATCTGGCACAAACAAGAGCCAAGGTCACTTAGATCACATTTCCTCCCTCAGTCTGATGTTTGGTCAGAACAATAACTGAACCTCTTGACCATGTCTGCATGCTTTTATGCATGAAGATGCTGTCACATGATTGGCTGATTAGATAGTTACATTAATGAGCAGGTGTACAGGTGTACCTAATAAAGTAGCCACTGAGTGTATTTGTTTGTGAGTAATTTTCAGCAAAGGCATTAAAACCCTTGAAACATAATTTGAAAATCCTCCCAGTAAATATACATCATCGTAATCTATATTGATAGACAGGGACATTTTACCCATCACACAGTCCATTACCCTGATAAACTACCACTAAATATTTTTGTTCCAGTTAGGTTATTATTAACAGTGATGTGAAGACCTTCCAGCTGCTAATATAAATGCACAAGAGATCTGTTGCTGTCAAAGCCTCCAAATTGCTGCCATTTTTGTCTTGAAAACCCACACTTACAATCAGAATTTCAAAAAAATGTTGGTGAACTTGCCTTCTTGTCTGTGGGATTTACATTAACGTAAAAGATGGAGGGACATCTCTACTTTTGGGGGGGCAAATATAATTTATCTTAAATAATCTCAAAATAATGAAGCTACAGAACTGAATTCTCATCAGAGAAAGTGTATCATTTCAATATTGTATGAGTCAGGGGTTCACCTTGAGTTCTTTGGTTAACATTAAGGGTCCATGATATAAAAAATGGCCGGGAAACCTTGTATGAGGTAAATTGCACAGGAGCTGGAGAGGTTACAAAGAGGATTGGTCTAGTTGGGAGAACATTTAAGAAAACAACAATATTGTCAACAAGTTAAGGTGACACTGTTATTCATTTACAGCATAGGACAAAAGATCCCAAGTTGATGAGGTAAAAGAGAAAAATGTCAACATCGTTATTTCCTGGAAAAAAAATGCTCAGCTCCTGCCAATCCCCATTGTCTAATCAAGCATCTTCCTTTGTATGTCTTTCTGGGCCTCTGTTCTTTTCAGATCTACACCAGATACTAACTGAGAAACATCTTGAGTTTAACGTTCTTGCCTTTGTGTCAATTGGTTTGCCCCATCCCTGTAATTTTGTCTTGTTCTTTTTTAATGCTCTAAGGTTTAAGCTGTGAGGGGGAAAGTTTAAAAGAGATATGCTAGGTAAGTTTCTTTGCAATGAAATTGTAAATGTCCAGTTCACACTGCCAGCGGTGAAAGGGAGTAAGAATGTTTTCTCCATGACAGAGATATCTAAGGGACCTCCATTACAGTTGAGGTAAGCATTATCAGATAGCAGGTCACCACATTCTTCTTTGGCATCAGAGCAATGGATGCCTTTTTGAAGCAGGGGAACCTCAGATAGTAGGAGCAAGAGGTTGAGTCCAGAAGACCACCTTCTGGAAGGTGCTGCCTGAAGAAGCACACTCATAACATCTAAGAAGCACCTGAATAAACAATTAAATTGCAGACGTATTGTCAGCTATGGAGCAATTGTTGGTAATTTATCTGTCTTTAACAGTTCCTCTGGCAGCTCATTGCATATACCAACCATGTTCTGGGCAGCATAGTAGCATAAAGGTTAGAGCTACACTACACTACAGCACCAGTTATCATCAACTGGGGTTCCAATCCCGCTGCTGTCTGTAAGGTATTTGTATGTTCTCCCCGTGACCACATAGATTCCCTCCAGCTGCTCCAGTTTCTTTCCAAATTTCAAAGATAGTCAATTTGAGATGGTAAGTTGTGGGTGTGCTATGTTGGCACCATAAGCAAGGTGGCTCTTGTGAGCTGCCCCCAGCATAATCCTTACCAATTTGATTTGATGTAAACAAAGCAGTTCACAATGTGTTTCAATGTACATGTGAAAAATAAAGCTAATCTTTCACTAATCTTTAAAAAAATTGCTTCTCAGATCCCCTTTAAGTTTTTTACTCTCATCTTCAACCTCCAGTGTTAGACTCCCCTTCAGTTCATAAGTTGAAGAGCTACTTTTGTTTGTTTTTGACAACAGGTCAATATTAGCATACCAGTATTTAAAGTAGCCCAATGCCGACAAGGTCAATGGCTTCAGCTTCATGCTACCATAGATAATAAGTGAAAATTACTCCAAGGCCTTTAAGTTAACTTTTGGACTGATTCCTGATGAGTAATGAATTGGAAATCAAAAATGTGGAAATCTGAAATCAAGACAGAAATTGGCAGAACCTGCTGATGGAGAATTTTGTATATTTAGGTCTCTACTGGACATGACTGAAGTGCCAGATGACTGAGTGACCATAAGATATAGGAGCATGAATTAGGCTATTTGGCCCATCAAGTCTGCTCCGCCATTTCATCCTGGCTGATTTATTACCACCCACAACCTCATTCTTCCTGGAACATTTTGCACCCTTACTAATCAAGAACCTATCAACCTTTGTTTTAAATATACCCATTTATTTGGCCTCTACAGCCATCTGTGGAAATGAAATTTACAGATTAACCACAGTTTCTTGCTCAAGTTTTTTGCTCAAGATTCAGGCAACTGCTGTCTCTTTTGTGGCCTTATGAACAGTGGCCACACCTCAGAAATACTGGTTAAATTCCTTTGAGACATCCTAAAATTGTGAAAGGCTCTGCATAAACCCTGTTCTTCCTAGGTATGGAAATCAGGAGTGAATTCCTTCATAACATAAATAATAAATTTGAAAACTATGTTCAGTACATTTCCCTTATATTTTACACACTGCAGATGTTTGAATGACCTGGTCAATACATAGTCAATCCAATGATGCCATGGTGGTTGTACCTACACATGCAAGGCCATGTGACTGATATGGAATGCATAAACTTCAGAAGGTCTTTGCCAATGTTAATCCAAAAAGTTAAAGCCCATGGCAAATTAGATGCAAAACTGGCTTGGTAATAAGAGACAGAGAATGATAGCATAGGTTTGCCCCTGTGATTGGAAGCCTGTATTGTAGGGATCAGTGTCTGAGGCTCTTGTTGTCTGCCACTGTAAATGCATTAATTATTTGCCTGTCAGTGCAGGAATAGGATTAGTATGATCATGTAAAAGTTATTAATGTTGTTTATAGTAAGGGGGTTGTACTAAGCTCACAGAATGATATTGGCCAGTTAGCAAGTTGGTCGGGGTAAGGGAAGATGGAAGTTATTCCTAAAAAAAAGTGTGAGATGTGTTTTGGGGTCAAGTAAAGGTAAAACATACTCTATGGATGGAAGATTCCTTAGAAGTATCATGGAAAATAGGGAACTTGTTGTACATGTCCAACAATTTATGAAGGGGGCAGCATATTCAGAATGGGTGGGGCATGGAGATCAAGAGTGGGGTGGTCCAGGTACAACTTTAGAAGGCTTTGCTTGGGCCCCAGTTTCTCCTGGAGTCTGGGTGGGTATCTGGGGAATGTTGACAGCAATGAAAGGTGAAAAAAATGAATGGGATTAATAAAAAATAGGTGCAGACTAATAGAATAATAGAAAATGTAATAATAGACTGATAGAAAATGTAGAGTTGTAAGTGGGTAGTTGATTCATCAACAGATTGAAGGGCTTGTTTCTGTGTGCCATCTATCCATGACATCAGGCACATAGAAGCGCATCACCACCCTGACTTGTCAGTCTTTTTACTGAGGGTGGTGAGTGCATGGAATACCCTGCCGGGGTAGTGGTAGAGGCAGATGTACTGGGGGTATTTAAGAAACTCTTAGATAGGTAGATAGATGATAAAAACATGGAGGGGTGTGTAGGAAGGAAGGATTAGGCTGATCTTAAAGTAGGCTATAAGGCTGGTAAAACATCATGGACCAAAGGGCCTGTACTGTTCTGTCTTGCTGTACTTTTCTATGTCTGTATTGCTCTATTACAAGTAAAACTATACTTTGATACCAGAATGGTGGCCACAGGAAGATTGAATTTACTAACAGACTAAGTCTTGATTGCAGAATAAAATGATTGTCCACAGGTCTAACAAAAAGCCTAATGTATTACAGCAATGGGTCCACACTACAACGTAATTAGTGAAGTTCCTGAAGCTTGGGTGTTGTTGCTGCTGTATTTTATGTTTTTCTCTGTGGTTCCCAGTTAACACATTAGCACAACCCACATATCTGTTTACTAACTATTAACCCTCAAAATTCTTCCCCCTACAACAGTAATACTATTGGGGTACTCGCACTGCACAGATGTCCAGTGGATCAGACTGCAGATCACAGTCACATTTTAATGACAGTAAATACCATCTTTGCCATTGATATCCTTATTTTATTAATGAATTTAAAAGTGCTACAGAAATTTTCATATTGCTGTTTGTTACACTATGGGAAGGATATAATTGTGCTTGAAAGTGTAGAGAGAGGATTCAGCAGCTTGTTGCTTGGACTGGAGGATGTTATCTATTGGAGTGATTGAAGAGGTTAGGTGTGTTCTCACTGAAGCAAAGGATGCTGATTTGTGACCTAAAGGACAAGGTTACAAGAGGGGGCAGATAATCAGCACTTGATTGCATTGGTAAGGGCATCAAGAAGTGAAGGATCTTATTGTGATTTTAGGGGGAAGTTTTCTTACGTAGGGGGTGTTTGATATCTGAAGTGTGCAACCAGAAGAGATGGTGAGATCAGACACGTTCAGTACTTTCAGGATACTTGTGGACACATTTCAATATGCAAGGTTAGTAGGGTGGGTAAATGGGATTAGTGTGGATTGGCAAAAATGTTAGCATGGGTGGGCTGTGTTGTATATCTCTATTAATCTATGACTCTATGTCTCTTTTAAAGTTTTCAATAAATTGCCCCAATTAATTCCTCAGAAAAGAAGAATATTCATCAAATTAATTGGAGTTTGTGCCTGGATTTTAGAAGAGCAAGTTTACCGCTGTGACCTCCTACACAACTGAAGGACAAAGCTTATGTTCTCAAGAACAATATAAAAAGCTATATTAAAGTTCTTCATTTACAGACGGCTGCAGAAAATTGAAAATGTTCATCCTCAATATTGTTGGGAGCAGGGCAACAAAATTGCTAACCATCCTCTTCTGAAATAATTTGTTTACATGAAGAGCTGCCCTTCCCTCTGATATCTACAGCATAGCTTTGGATAGTCCCTTATAGCAGCTGCAGATCCAAAACCCATCACACTGTGACAGTTTGGACAGGAGCATTGTGCACAGAAAATTGAAATTCTCCATAACCAAATTGCACACAGATTTTATCATTAAAATATTCAACTTCCGTTTTCCTTTTCTCATGTTCCATCTCCCGAAGCATTTTAGCAGTAATCGCTGTCTATGGAATTCACTTATCTATAAGATGAATAGAAGCTCTGTGCGCACAGTGCTGAGAGACCTTTTTTATTATCACTTTCCATGTTTCTGCTTTTAAGTGGCAGTGAAGTACCCGGTTACCTTTTTTTGCTTCTCTGACCAAAATTTCCAACTAAATAGGAAAATATGAAAATAAATTAACTGAAATTTTAAGGCCGCGGCTAATGTATGAACTCATGCCCCATTCTATGTGAACCTAAGGATCCTTGCAAGCTGTCTCTGTGGAGATAGGCAAGGTATGATATTTTGCTCTGCTCATTGTGACATTTGCACTGTACTCACTGTAACATTTCAGACCATGAGAAAAGCTCTATTGTCAAAGTGGGCTGCATTTCATTTCTATTAAGTGCAGCACATGGTCCTGTACCTGGAAGTAGCATTCAAGTACATTTCAGTATTCTTCAAAGTGCTTTCATAAAGATGTTCCATTAGAACAGAGCCGAGGAGGAATTTCCTCTGTCAGAGAGTAGTGAATCTGTGGAATTCATTGTCACAGATGGCTGTGGAGGCCAAGTCATTGGGTATATTTAAAGCTGAAGTTGATAAGTTTGTGATTAGTAAGAGAGTCAAAGGTTATGTGGAGAAGACAGAAGAACGGGGTTGAGAGGAATAATAAATCAGCTATGATAGAATGGCAAAGCAGTCTCAGTGGGCCAAATAGTGTAATTCCAACATCTTATCGTCTTGTGAGTGTCATTTGCATTGTGGATTTATCAGTCAGTTTCATGGCTCTTCAAAAGACTATGGAGGCCAATTTATTACTCATGGAGAACCTGACTCCCTCCCTCAACCATCATTGTAGCAAGCACTTCTTCCTTTCAGCTGAGAGAGCAATGAGGGGGAGGAAGGGAGGAGCGTATTCTGCTCTGATCCCTTGAAAAGCAGCTAATGAAGATAATGCTGTGAAGAACGGTTCCAATAACATGCAGAATTCACCCCTATACAGATGCCAACTTTTTCCTCATCTTTGCACAAGGAAGTTTCCTAGTAGTAATTTGGAAGAAGTGGTGTGAATAACGTTTACAGTTTTGAGTTTTCAAAATGTGCTATGCAAATTACTAATTCTGATCGAACTTTTGAAACATGGTCGACACATATTTCCAGCCTTTAGTTTCTCCCACTTTTTGCTTGGAAACACTGATGTTATACTGGAATATAGAGAATGAAACAAAAACACAAGAAATTAGTATATGATAAAAACACTGAGTGACCACTCTAATAGGTACATTAGTACACCTGCTCGTTAATGCAATCAATCACGTGGCAGTTACTCAATAATGGTCATACATGATCAAAAGGTTCAATTATTGTTCAGACCAAACTTCATAATGGGTAAGAAATGTGATTTTAGTGACTTTGACCATGGAATGATTATTGGTACCAGATGGGATGTTTTGAGTATCTCAAGAATTACTCAAGAACACAACAGTTTCTAGAGCTTAAGAGAAGGGTATAAGAAACAAAAAAAAGAACAACATCTAGTGAGTGGCAGCTCTGTGGGTGAAATCCTTATTAAGGAAAAAGCTCAGAGGAAAATAACCTGACTGGTTCAAGCTGACAGGAAGGTGACAATAACTCAAATAGCCACGCATTACTATATGAGTGTGCAGAAAAGCATCTTTAAGCTTACAATAAGTCAAATCTTCAAGTGGATGGGCTACAGCAGCTGAAGAGCACAAACATATACTCAGTGGCCACTTTCTGAAGTACAGGAGTGTAGAAGGCTGTTTGGACCTACTTCACCATTCCTTGAGATCATGGCTTATTTTTTACTTCAAGCACTTCTTTCTTGTATTGAATTTGTGGGATGCTATAATGAATTATTTGAACAGATAGAGAAAGAAAATGGTAAGATAAGGGCAAAGAACAAAAGAAAGGGAATTCTGTGGGTCAGGTAACGTCGATAGAAGACAATGGACAGTAAAAATGTCAGGCTGGGACCTTCAACTGGACATACTCTATGTGTGGTGCTTCAGATTCCTGACACTCTCCTGTGTTTCCCCGTCTAGGTTAAGGGAACATAATGTCAAAGTCAACACCGACCCATTCAGCGGTATTCTTCAAAAATAATGGCTGATAGAAATCTAAGGCCATCTCTCACTAAAACTTATGGCTGCTACCTCAATTAATAATTAATATTTTTTAAATAATGGTGCACTGAACCACATAAATCCAGTGATTAAGACATGAATCAGCTATTATCTTATTATTGGCAGAGTAGATCTGAAGGGCTGAATAGCCCTCTCTTGTAACTTTGTATAAAGTAAAGCCATTGGCCGTCAAGTCTGTTTTAGGATGCCTTTAACTTAAAAGTTCTAAAACCAGTTATAAAAGTATGCATATGATCCATAGTCATTGATAAGATTTTATTCTTAAGTATCATGATATTCTATTTCAGTTTTAGTTAAAAGAACATAAGAATATAATAGGAATTGAATTAGCCCTCCATAGCCATCTGTGGCAATGAATTCCACAGATTTACCACCTTTTGGCTAAACAAATTGCTCTTCATCTCTGTTCTATTCTGAGGTTGTTCCCTCTGGACCTAGACTCCCTCATTATAGGAAGCACCCTCTCCATATCTAATCTACCTAGGCCTTTCAATATTCAATAGGTTTCAGTGAGATCCACTCTCATTCTTCTAACCTCCAGTGAGTTTGAGCAAATATACTATTATTTGGCATATATAACATAAATGTAAATTTCAAAATTTGTAAATAATAACTTTTTAAAGTTTTGGTGGAAACTAATTCAACAGACAACTGTATTGGGCTGGAAAAGCTACAAAAATAATATTCTGTATAACCGTTTTTGATAAATAATCAACTGACACATATTGTCACAACATTCAATTTTTCTCATCTCAAGTTTTCTGGGCATCAACTTGTAACTTCTTCAAGCTTCCCTTGCCTGTCCTCGTGCTGAAAATAAGTAACAGAGTTTTCATTGAGTATTTTTTTTTGTCTTTCAATATTCTTTAATCTTGGAGGTATTTGATTTCTGACCATGTATCATTAAAGCAAACAGGAAAATAAGATTTGGATTTAGACAGTACACTTCAAAATTTCAGGATGTCCTTAAAAAATAAGTAACATGAGTATTTGTATTCTGTATACCTACCCATTTTATTTGGTTAACTCTCAACCCTATTTTTTATCCTGTCAGGGAGTTCATTCAAGCATAATCCAGAGTCAGCATTTAGGTTTATCTTCTCCCTTCTTTAAACATTCCCTCAAACCGACAGCTAATTCTGGACTTGAGAAATGATTAGACAAATTCTGGGTTTCCAGGCAATGAGATACTTTTGGAAGCATAGCCATTACATTTGTGTAAGAAACTTGTCAGCCAATTGAAACATCCCACAGATATCTTTGTGATTGATGGCCCGGTAATCTTTTTTTATATGTATTGCTGAGATACTAATATTGACCAGGATGCTTGGAAAATTACTTATAATAATCTGATGGGAGCATTTGATCCACTTAACTAGATCAAAAAGGAAATCAGTTCAAGGTCTTATATAGAAAGGGAATATTCTCTGAAAACAATAATATTGTATCAGCCTTATTCAGTGATTCATTCTCAAAGTTCAAAATAAATTTATTATTATATAAGTATATTATTACATACATTTCACCATATACTACCCTGAGATTAACTTTCTTGTTGCTGTTCACAGTAAGTGCGAAGTAACACAGTAGAATCAATGAAAAGCTGCACATAACAGAAACAATCAATGTGTAAAAGACAACAAACTTTGCAAATGTAAAAAGGAAAAAAAAAACACAAAATAATAATAATAAAGAAAGAAGCAATAAATATTGAGAATGTAAGTTGCAGAGTCTGTGAAAGTGAGTCCATAAGTTGTGGACTCAGTTCAAAATTGAGTTGAGTGAAGTTATCAGTGCTGGCTCTGGAGCCTGATGGTTAAGGGGTAATAACTGTTCCTGAACCTGGCGGTGTGGGGCCTAAGGGTCTTATACTTCCTTCTCGATGGCAGCAGCAAGAAGAGAGCATGGCGTAGATGGTAGGCATCCTTATGATGGATGCTGACTTCCTACGACAGCGCTCCTTGTAGATGTGCTCAATGGTGGAGAGGGAAGTGAAGTGCGACTGAAACTTACATCTCTGATGAGATAGAAAATGTATTTGCTGATACAGGCTGGTGAATAGAATGAGAAATGTCACCACATGCAATTTTGTACCAACTTTTGTTTCCTAACACTTTTGTGATGTCTTTGCTCTATTAAAGGGATTGTATAAATCCAAGTTATTCGGTTAAGGAGACATAGGTTCAATTTTAAAGCTCTGAAGGGCATGAAGTACTGAGAAAATATTAAAGACAAGAAATGCTGCAGATGCTGAAAATTGAGACTAACATGTACAAAACACTGGAGGAACTCAGCAGGTGCAGCAGCATCACCAAGAGATCTGTAATCTGGTGAGAGGTAGATCGCTGTTCAGGTCTGGTGACCAAGTAAAATAGAATGTCTAGCTATGATCTCCGCAAATTCATCTCACACGTGAAGTGGTAATTGCAGACCAAATCACAGAAAGATGCTTGACAACGGTAGAAAGGCTTGAATGCCTACATAGTGAAACCAAGTGACGCAGGTGAAAACAAGGTTTTGATCCCAGATGAGCTCAATGCCTTTGATCCCAGTTTTGACTGACAAACCAAGAGGAAAACCTCACTAACTCCAACAGCTGCTGGTGACTCTGTGAGTTCAGTTGCTGAGACTGACACCAGAGCAGCCTTCAGGAGGGTGAATTCACCAAAAGCACTTGGCCCAGGTGGGGTACCTGGCAGATTGCTAAAGACCTGTGATCTTCAACTGGCTAGAGTGTTCACTGTGATCTTTAACCTCTTGCTTCGGCAGTCTGAGGTATCAACCTGCTTCAAGCAGACTTCAATTATACTGGTGCCTAAGAAGAACGTGGTTACCTACCTCAATGACTATCATCCAGTAGGACTTACATCCATGGTGATGAAATACTTTGAGAGGCTGTTGATGAAACAGATCAATTCCTGCCTAAGAGGCAACTTAGATCGGCTCCAATTTGCCTACTGTCACAACAGGTCTACAGCAGATGATATTTCATTGGCTCTTCTCCTATTCTTGGAACTTCTGGTCAGTGAAGATGCATACATCAGGGTGCTCTTTATCAACTACAGCTCAGTGTTCAGTACTATCATCCTCTCAAAGGTAATCAATAAGCTTTTAGATCTTGTCTCAATACCTCTTTATGCAACTGGGTCCGTGATTTCCTCACTTGCAGTTCCCGGTCAGTTGGATTGGCAAAGACATTTCCTCCACAATCACAGTCAGCACAGGTATGTCACAAGTCTGTCTGCTTATCTCCTACTCTATACTTATGTCTGAGAGGATAAGCACAGCTCAAATGAATATTTAAGCTTACTGATGACACCAGTGTTGAGGGGCTAAATCAAAGAGATGATGAAACAGCATATAGGAGTGAGATTGAAAACCTAGTTGAATGATGTTACAACAGTAACCTCTCACTCAATGTCAGCTAGACAAAGAAGCTGATTATTGACTTCAGCAGTACAAAGCAGGAGGTCCATGAGCCAGTCCTCATCAGGGGATCAGAGATAGAGAGAATCAGCAACTTTAAATTTCTCTGTGTTACAATTTCAGAGGATCTGCCCTGGACCCAGCACATACTGTAAGTGTACGAAGAAAGCATGGAAGCTCCCCTACTTCCTTAGAAATTTGCAAAGATTTGATATGTCACCTAGAACTTCAACAAACTTCTATAGTTGCGCAATGAAAAATATACTAACTGGTTGGATCATGGCCTGTTTAGAAACACCAATGCCCTTGAACAGAAGCACCTACAAAAAGTAGTGAATATGGCTCAGTCCATCACAGATAAAGCCCTGCCCATCACTGAGCACATCTGTAATTAGTGTTGTCCCAGGAAAGCAGCATCCCCCACCATCAGCCCTCCTCTCTTCTCCCTACCGCCATGAGAAAGAAGTTATAGGATCTTCAGGAATCACACTCCAGACTCAAGTAGTTACTACACCTCAACAATCACAGGGAATAACTTCACTTCAGCACTGAATTGTTCCAACACGAGTCTTGGCCCCAAAACGTCAACTGTTCACTCTTTGCCACTGATGCTGGCTGGCATGCTGGGTTCCTCCAGTATTCTGTGTGTGTTACCCACAACCTGCAGACTCACTTTCAAGGACTTTTCATCTCATGTTCTTGATAATTATTGTATATTTACTTATTATAATAATAATTATTTTGCTTTTGTTTTTGTCTCTTTGTACTGCACAGTTTGTTGTCTTTGTAGTTTAGTTGTTTGTCCATCTTATCTGTGGTTTTCATTGATTCTATTGTGTTTCTTTGTACTTACTTCAAATGCCCACAAGAAAATTAAACTCAGGGTTGTATATGGTGACAAATGTACTTTAATAATAACTTTACTTTGAATTTTGAATAAACAGTTGATGTTTTGTGCAGATGAAATGTCTCGGCCTGAATCATTGACTCTTTATTCCACTGCATATATGTTGCCTGACTTGCTGAGTTCCTCCAGTATCTTAAATGAGTTAATCAGAAAATATTATGTAGGATAATAGTAAGAATACATTCAAGAAATAAGCCAAACAAAATCCTAATTCAAAACAGCATCCCAATTCATAGAACATCTTCGTGATGATTCATTGTATGCATGGCAACAGTGATTGAGTGTACCAGACTGGATGACAAAAGGTATGAGATTATTATTGCATAATATATAAACATAGGGAGACTTGTATTTCTTTGCATGCATCCAGACATTAAAAGCTTCAAAGCTAAAATCAGCAAAGTACTGGGTGATTATCCTAGATTTAAACACTTCAGTGTTTTAATAAGAGGTAAATCTGAATGTCAGGATTGATATTGGATGCAAGAAACACATTGTCATTTCAATTTGGATTTTGTGTGATTACAGAATTATATTTTTTTCTCCAGAGGTTTTGTATTCTTGTTTTCAGTTTAAGCTCACAATAATCCTACTGTTGTAGTTGCTAACAGATTCAGACCAAGTTTTAACCAATGGCATGCTTTTAACCAGTGCATCACTGAAAGCCTAAGAGAAGAAATTAATAACTATTTTGGAGTCACAGAACCAAAGAGCAACAGAGCACAGAAACAGGCCCTTTGAACGATTTTGTTCATGCCAAAATATTATTCTGCCTTGGCCTGTCAATGCACCTCTGGACCTTAGCCCTCCCATCCATGTATTTATCCAAACTTCTCATAAATCTTGAAATCAAACTTACATCCACCACTTCCACTGGCAGTTAGTTCTGCACTCACACCAACCTCAGAGTGAAGAAGCTCCCCCTCAGGTTCATCTTAGAGAATTCGCCTTTCACCTCTAAGCTTTGGCTTCTAGCTCTGGTCTCAACCAACCTCAGTGGAAAAAAACCTGCTTGTATTTACCCTATCTATGCCCTTCGTATTTTGTATACCACTGTCATGCTTTCTTTTAGCACTCCTGATGTCTCTCTTAAGTGTTTGCTTGCATTTTTTATAGTGTTCAGTGTCTCATTTTTTCCTTGCTGCTTGAACCTCTATGCATCTCCTTCTTCCCAATTTCTGTCTGAATTGAAGGTTCTCTAAATCTGTTAGACATGCCTTTTATTCTCACAGGTCTCTATGTTTACTATTGGCTTAATTGTATTTTAAATATAAACTTTGTAGTGTATTTTCTGTATATATGAATATATTTATGCACAAACAGTATGTCTTTCTTTCGATTCAAAGCAGATTAAATAGTGCACCTCACATGAGGAAACCTGCAGTTGCTGGAAATTCAAGCAACACACACCAAGTGCTGGTGGAACACAGCAGGCCAGGCAGCATCTATAGGGAGAAGCGTTGTTGATGTTTCGGGCCGA
This sequence comes from Hemitrygon akajei, assembly GCF_048418815.1. Taxonomy (NCBI): domain Eukaryota; kingdom Metazoa; phylum Chordata; class Chondrichthyes; order Myliobatiformes; family Dasyatidae; genus Hemitrygon; species Hemitrygon akajei. The sequence continues at coordinate 32,547,414 of NC_133138.1, read as the reverse complement.
GACCCTTTGTCAGGACTAACTAAAAGGAAAAATAGTAAGGAAAATAGTGCAGCTGTTGTGCTGATCTATATAAACCTTTTACATTCCTTTATATCCAAACCATCAACCTGTGTGGTTTATTTATTTCCATGTGACTATCTAAAAGTCTATTAAAATGCCCCTGCTGTATTAGACTTTACCACCATTCCTGGTAATGCATTCCAGGTATATTACCACTGTCTACATTACGTATATTTAAAAAAAGAACCTCTGACATCTCCCTTAAACTTTTCTCTACTGACCTTAAACAGATCTCCTTCGAAATTGGCCTTTGCTGCCTGGGAAAAGAAACTGATGACTGTCACTCTATCCATGCTTCATATTATCTTATACAGCTCTATCAAATAAGCTCCCATTCTCCTTTGCTACAAAAAAGAAAGTCCTAACTCTCTCAACTTCTCCTCATGGGTCATGTTCTCTAATCCAGATGATATACTGGAAAATCTTCTCTGCACCCTCTCTAAAGCTTCCACATAATGAGGTGGCCAGTTCTGAACACAATACTCCAAGTGTGATTTGACTATAAATTTATAGAGCTATAACATTACCTCGTGGTTCTTAAACTCAATGCCTGGAGTAACAAAGACGAAGACATCATATGCCTTTGTAAGCTCCCTACCAACCTACACAGCAATTTTGAGGGTTCTATGGACACGGATCCCAAGATCCCTCTGTTCCTGCTAAGAATCCTTCCATTAACCTTGTACTCTGCCTTCAGCTTCTATCTCTTGAAGTGCATCATTTCACATTTTTCAGGGTTGAAATCCATCTGTCATTTCTCTGCTCAGCTCTGCATCCTGTCTATATTCCTTTGAAGCAATGATGGTCTTCCGCTCTCTCTATAATACAACAACTTTCATGTCATCTGCAACTTACTAACACCCCTTTCAATTCCTCATCCAAGTCATTTATAAAAATTACAGACCAATAGTCACACTAATCTCCTGGCAGAATATGCTCCATTTACTACCACCCTCTGTCTTCTGAAGACAAGCCAATTCTGAATCAAAGCAGCCAAATTTTCATGGATCGATGACTTGCTGAATAAGCCTACCCATGGGGAACCTTGTAAAATAGCTTACTAAAATCCATAGACATCACTTCCAACACTTCATCAATTTGCTTTCTCAACTCCTCAAAATACTCAGTAATTTTCATGAGGCACTAGCTGCCTCTCATAAAGCCAAGTTGATAACCCTCATCATCATCACCATTATGTGCCATGTTGTATGATGTGGGTGATTATGGTCTCTTAACCATGATTGTTCTTGGCAAATTTTTCTTCAGAAGTGGCTTGCCAATGCCTTCTTCTGGGCAGTGTCTTTCCAAGATGGGTGGCCCCAGTCATTATCAATACTCTTCAGAGATTGTCTGCCTGGTATTAGTGGTCACATAACCAGGACTTGTGATATGCACTAGCTGCCGATAAGACCATGGCTTCATGACACCCTGTTTACACAGCTAAACAGTTGCTACACGTTGTCCAAGGGTGACCTGCAGGCTAGCATAGGGATTGCCTTACATCTCCTTTGGAAGAGATACTTCTTATACTTCCCCAAAAGCTCATAAATCCTGTCCCTATAATCCTCTCCATTTGTTTAGCCACCACTGCCATAAGACTCACTGATTCACAAATCCATGAATTATCCCTATTACCTTTCTTGAACAACAGAACAACATTCACTGTGACGTCAAATCAATATGTGTATTGTCCTGAAAAGCCAAAATATTGTATTTACAAAGTACCTATGTTGCTCATGTGGCTACTTTAAGCAGTACACCAACAAAGTTCTAACAGGGCCTTTACATGGGATCTAGCACCATCGTGTTGTTTGATCCCACTGTTTTTGTGATCCAAAGGCTTTCGGAAGTCAAGAATGAGGCATAAAACGTGTCGCTTGTGGCTGTTTTATTAAATGTTACAAGTATGAAAAACAAACAAGAGGCAGCGGAGAGAATAGAGAAAATGGAGAAAACAGTTGTGGTTTTCTCATACTCAGACGAAAAGATAACAGAATTTCCAGTGAAAACAATTAACCAATAAAATAGCCAGATTCAAATAGTGTGATATCTGCATCAGAAAAAATACAGAAGCAACTGTATCATAATTACTGGAAAATTCACAGAACAATTACATGTACAGTAGTGTGCAAAAGTCTCAGACACCTTGCCTAGTGTCCAGGGCTGGGTGTAACTGCACCCAAGCCATCTCCTGCCCTAGCACTCCTGCTCTGCCAGCAGTCCCGTAGCCACCCTGCAGTGCTCCACCCTCATTATCCCCATCCCCCTTTGCTCCCAACAGATTTAGAAACTCATTCTCCACTCCACAGTGACAAATACAGTACCATGCAAAGCTCCAAAGCATTTGAGCTATATCTTTGTGCACAAGCCTTTTGCATAGTACTGTATATAGGTGATTACATATAAAAAAAAACAAGCAAGCACAGTAAAGTTAATCTACAAGAAAAATAATGATTCTACACTCCAATCTATCAATGTCTAATGGTGGTATGACCTTGGACTGTTGTCCTTTCCCATAAAGCTGTAAAAGTCGCCAATGAGTCCTTTAACTTGTATGTCTGGTGCCTGGAATTTGCCGGTGGAATATATAACTCAGAGAAAGCATCTTCATCCTGCTGGCCCATACACAGTGCTCTAAGGCACGTGGACTCAGCAACTCTCCATGGCAGAGAACCTGCTTACCTGTGGTTATAGATGGAATAACTGTGAAACTAAAAGCAGACAGCTTCATTGCAATATTTACTGCACATCCTCATCCTATCTTCCCACAAAGAGTCTAGTCACTTGCCATTTGGCCTACTTTGCAACCAGTGAATTTCAGTCAACTTATTACCATTTTAACCACAAATTGGCAACTTGCAATCCCAAGTCACTTGCTGCTCAGAACTTGCACCAATCTTGGAATTATGCTCCCTTAGTTATTTTTTTTGTTGTTCTAATGGTGTTCTTTCCTGTATGATGTAGATGAGGGGTTCCTAACCTAGAATTCATAAACCCCTTGCTTAATGGTATTAGTCCACAGCATAAGAAATGTTAGGAACCCCTGATTTAAATTGTCAATTTATATATTCTTTTGTCTATGTTGCATCTCTGTTGCTCTGTGCCTGAGATATTGCTTCAAATAAGCTTTCTATTGCACCTGTGCATATGTGTACTTTTGCATATGACAATAAATTTGACTTTGAGATATCTTTCACACCTGAATCGACAGAGGGAGTTTTAGTTTAATGTGTCATCTGAATGGGAAAAAAATGTGAGAAATAGGTGCAGGGTTAAACCATTCATCCGTTGAACTTCACTTCTTCCATTCAATATATTTAATATTGATAGATTTTGAGAGACAACATAGCACAGGCCCTTTTGGCACAACAAGCTCGTGCTGCCCACTTATATCTTTGGAATGTGGGATGAAAACGGAGAACCAGGAAGAAACACACACAGGCTTGGGGAGAACGTACAAACTCTTTACAGACAGTGACGGAATTGAATCCGTGTTGCTGGCACTGTAATTGTGTTATGCTAATAACTACTGATATGACCTAAAGCCAGGAGATAAAAGAAAACCAGAACATGAAATAAATCTTTATTCAGTAAATCCATGCTGCTACAAAATCCTTAACTGTGCATCCCCAAAGCAAAACTATTTAAATTATTTAACCAATAACATTCAAGACATTGATAGGAACAACAATGAATCAATGAAAGTCAGCCTTGGATCGGTTGTCAGCTGACCAACAGGCATTGGTTTGGTCAACTCACTGTAACTCCTTCTGCTTGAAAGTTACTGTCCGTAGGATTTGACCTGAGGGTTGATTTGAAGTTGAAATAGCACTCATGTTCACCCATTTTCCAAGTGAAGTGTGTGCCTTCCACGTGACAGCTTTACTGGCAAACTCGACCAGGAAGATATCTTTGAAACATTTGATCCAAGATTCAAACGTAACTCACAAAACGGCATTGAGCTGGAAGTTGGTAATGGACACAGCAACTAATTCTCATGAGCTCTATTGAGTTCAAGGTTTAAAGATTTTTTTTAAAGTACATATATGGCACCATATATAACAGAGAATCATTTTCTTTTGACCATACTCAATAAATCTAATAGCCGTGGTAGAATTAATGAAAGACCACATCAACAGGGAGGATAACCTAAATGCCAAAGACAACAAACTGTGCAAATGTAGACTGTGATGTAGTGAGTCAATACACTTTTCTCCACACATCCATAGAAGTTTGACAAAGTTTTAGATGTCATGCTGAATCTTCGCAAGCTTCTATGGAGGTAGGAGAACTGACATGTTTTCTTTGTAATGGCACTTATGTGCTGGACCCAGGACAAATCCCATGAAAAGTTAACACTGACTAATTGAAAGCTGCTAACCTACTTCACCTCTGATTCTCTGATGAGGACTAGCTTGTGGACCTCCAGTTTTCTCCTCCTGAAGTCAGTGCTTGATACCAGCGTTTTTGGACTCTCTGATAACCTAGTGGTCAAGGAATCGATTAACTTCAGCTGGGCCACCTCAAATTGAGCTTAATGCTGTTGTAGGACCGTGCTCATGTCTTTTGCTGAAATTGCTATGTTGGTATAGTATGGCACCTCATCACCAATTAGTTGTATTTGTTTGCTGCAACTACTGATGAAACCCAAAGCCAGGAGAAAGATCAATGCTGGAATATGAAATAAACCTCTTTGGAAGTTTGGTTGATCTCTGAGGTTAGCAAAATGTTTGCAGATGTTTCAGCTCCAATCAAGGAGCCTTCATCAGTGTGCAGTTGAGGGTGATGTCTCCTCAGAATGTTGGCTTATATACTCCTCCAGGGTCCGAATGGATATTGATAATATGTCATGATCTGGTAGAAATAAACCTTTATTCAGTAAACTATGCAGCTACAAAATCCTCAACTGTGCATCCTCAAGACATAATGAACTAAATGATTTACCCAAGAACATTGGAGATGTTAGGAACAACAACCAATAAGTGAAAGTTAGCCTGGGTTTGGTTGTCAGCTGACAAATAGGTGTTTGTTGTAACAGGCAATGGCTACACTACTACGTCACCTCAAGTTGGCCGCTGTAAATTATCCTGAGCATGTACTCGGGTAGTAGAATAAAGTGAAATGAGCGATGGACATGAGGGGAGAATGAAATGGCATTAGTGCTGTATTACTACATATAAATAGGAGCTTAATGGTGCAAAGTGCAATGGAAGCCATTATGCTTTGGAAACACTGATTTAGCCAATTTGGAAGTTGTGTGCTATCTTTGACTCTAACTTCTCTTAACTTGTGCAATCAACTTAATTTTATCAAAAGATTCAATGCCATGAAGTACACAAAAGTAGTTTGCAACAAGATACTACTTGACTTTATAAGACAAAGTGACAAAGGAACTCAGTTTGCTCTGGAAACACCGGTTGGAAGTTTTGTGATTCTATTGGCTGTAAGTTCTCGGGTTTAAGTTGCAGACTCAAATAAATGTCACCATGTAATTGAACTCCACAAATATCATGGTCAATGTGGATTTGATAGACTGAAGGGTTTGTTGCTGTGCTGGATGATTCTTTGAGATTGCCCGCTATGAATCTTCACCCCAAAAAGCTATAGATTTTTATTGGCTCCAACTGATCAAACAGGCTTTTGAGCACTAATGAGGAAAGGTCAACCAAGTAAGACAAGGCAATATTATGAGTGAACAGCCAAGAATGTTCAATACTTAATCCTGCTTCGATTTTTTATCTTTTCCTTTTCTATAGTCCACACTAACTACTCAATTATTATTTTTAGTATCTGCATATATTAACTAACATCATCATCACTGAATGTCATTGCCAGTAAAAGCTACAGGTGTGAAGTCTTCATGAATTCACCTAATTATATCCTCTTTCCTCAGCATGTCATTTTTCTGCACAATTTGATATCCTTAAAGTTCTAATTATACATGTTCACAGATGCTGTCGACTACATTATGAACAACAGATGTCTAGGGGCATTTCCTTTAATGGTGTTCTTTCATACTTCTTGTATCCTTGAAAGTAACCATGTCTTTTGTGTGAGGGACATTTTCCAAAACCAATTGTAATACAAAATAAAACACACAAGCAATGTTTGTGTTGTCCGCTAACTCAACACAGTTGTGAGAATGCCACTGGGAAAGACTGTTTCAATTTCAATGACAACAGAGGGTCAACCTCAATTTTCTGCTGTTGTTAAATAGATGAAAGCAAGTTAGTAAGCTATTCCATATTCTGACTGGTCTTTATTAACATTTTATAATCAGAACAGCTGTGGAATAGACGGGAAACTTGTAACAGTCTCGCAAATTACTACAGATGTACCATGGAGAGCATTCTAATTTCTTGCACCACTGTCTGGTATGGAGGGGCCACTGCACAGGATTAGAAACAGCTGCAGAAAGTTACAAGCTCAGCCAGCTCCATCATGGGCACTATCCTCTCCTGCATTCAGGACACCTTCAAAAAGCAATACCTCAAAAAGACAGCATCAATTATTAAGGACCCCACCACACAGAACTTGCTCTCTTCTCATTGCTTCCACTAGTGTAGAAGTACAGGAACCTGAAGACCCACATTCGATGTTATAGCAAAAGCTCCTTCCCATCCACCATCTGATTTCTGAATGGACAATAAATCCATATACACAATTTCACTATTTTTTCTCTTGTTTGCTCTCTTTCTGCACAACTTTTTTTTAAATATTTACAGTACTGTGCAAAAATCTCTGGCACACCTTTATAGCTAGGATGCCTAGGACTTTTGCAAAGTACTGAATTTGTCAGTGTAGAGCAGAGAGAGAGTTTGCAAATCTGTCAGGAGCAAAGGATGTTGGGATTAGCGAGGGTGGAGCACCAAGGGAGAGGTATGGGACTGATTGCAGAGAAAGTATGCCAGACACAGGAAGACACATTCAGCCCTGAGACATGAGGCAAGGTCATTTGATTCCAAATAGTTGCTTTACTGATCATTACAGAATGTCTGTGGTGCTTTCGTCTCCCTCTCATCTCTTTTTTCCTTTTTCCCAACCATGATTCCCCTTTCTCTGCCCTCTTCCTACGCTCAGTCCACAATAGAGACCCGTATCAAAATCAGGTTTATCATCACTCATAAATGTCATGAAATGTGTTTTTTGCAGCAGTACAGTGCAATACATTAAATTTCTACAGGACTGTGCAAAAGCTATATAGATGGGACTAAGACTTTTGCACAGTTGAAATATCGATGTTCATACCTTCAGGCTGGAGGCTATCTGGACAGAATATGAGATGGTTGCACCTCCACCCTGTGTGTGGCCTCATTATGGCAGCAGGGCAGTGGAGAAGACCATAGACTGACATGCCAGCATAGGAAAGGAAAGTCAAATTGAAATGGGCTGCCACTGGGAAATCCCAATTTTAGTGGCAGATGGAGCAAAGATGCTTGAGAAAGTGCTCATACAGACTACCGGTATATCAGGTCTCACAGATGTAGAGCAGGCCTTGATGAAGCAGTCCACAACCAAAGATGAACTCGATGATTTGAAATGTGTTTTGCACAGTCATTTTGATTAGGATATGAATGTGCCTGTGACAACCTCTGAAGTCTTGATAAAGTGTAGTTATGTTTAAATATTTGTGCAGATTCGTCATGTCGCAGTCACTAGATTTTTTTCCTTAACAGTTGCTGCATTCAAGTACCTTACATCATATTTCCCACATTTAGAAATGGATGTGCAAATGAAAGCTATTTTAACAAATGTACTGCAAAGGAAACTGAATTTTGGAGATATGCTATTGCCATTATATCATCCATTTAGTGCTCTTGACCAGGAGTGAATTTCAATTATATACATATGAATTAGGATCAGGTGTGAGGCACTCAGTCCTTCTGGCTGCCTTCACTTTCACTTAAGTTGTAATTGATCTCATTTCCACCTCTAATGACCTCACCATATCGCTTATCAAGAATCTTTCTGCCTTTGTCTTAGCAGTTGTCAACAAATCTGCACCCCTGCCCTTTGCAAGAAAAAGGATTCCAAAAAGTCATGGGAACACTAGAGATATAGATGCTGGAATGTGTAGCAACAGAAAACATGATGATGTGGAAGTCAATGAGTCAGGCAGCATCTGGGTAGAAACAAAAACAATCAACATTTTGGTACAAAACCTATCATTTGGACTCATCCAAAAACTCGTGAATATCTGAGAGGGGAAAAAATCATTTCATACCCATTTTAAATGATGATTCTTTACTTTTATGCAGGGAATCCTAGAATCTCCTACGAAAGGAATTACCCTTTCCACATCCATTCTGTCAACATACTGTATCTCAGGGTCTGACACTGTTCAGGAGACACTCCCCAGGGTTGCGTGCTCAGTCCACTGCTGTTCACTCTGCTGACCCACAACTGTTCTGCAACACACAGCTCGAACCATATCATCAAGTTCGCCGATGACACGACCGTGGTGGGACTCATCAGCAAGAATGACGAGTCAGCTTACAGAGAGGAGGTGCAGTGGCTAACGGACTGGTGCAGAGCCAACAACCTGTCTCTTAATGTGAACAAAACAAAAGAGATGGTTGTTGACTTCAGGAGGGCACAGAGCAACCACTCCCCACTGAACATTGACGGCTCCTCGGTAGAGATCGTAAAGAGCACCAAATTCCTTGGTGTTCACCTGACGGAGAATCTCATCTGGTCCCTCAACACCAGCTCCATAGCAAAGAAAGCCCAGCAGTGTCTCCACTTTTTGCGAAGGCTGAGGAAAGTCCATCTCCCACCCCCCATCCTCATCACATTCTACAGGGGTTGTATTGAGAGCATCCTGAGCAGCTGCATCACTGCCTGGTTCGGAAATTGCACCATCTCGGATCGCAAGACCCTGTAGTGGATAGTGAGGTCAGCTGAGAAGATCATCAGGGTCTCTCTTCCAGCCATCACGGACATTTACACTACACGCTGCATCCACAAAGGAAACAACATTATGAAGGACCCCATGCACCCCTCATACAATCTCTTCTCCCTCCTGCCATCTGGGAAAAGGCTCCGAAGCATTTGGGCTCTCACGACCAGACTATGTAACAGTTTCTTCCGCCAAGCTATCAGACTCCTCAGTACCCGAAGCCTGGACCCACACCTTGCCCTATTGTCCTGTTTATTATTTATTGTAAATGCCTGCACTTTTTTTGTGCACTTTATGCAGTCCAGTGTAGGTCTGTAGTCTAGTGTAGCTTTCTCTAAGTTGTTTTTTTAATTACATAGTTCAGTCTAGTTTTTGTAATGTGTCATGTAACACCATGGTCCTGGAAAACGTTGTGTCATTTTTACTATGCACTGTACCAGCAGTTATGGTTGAAATGACAATAAAAGTGACTTGACTTGATTTGACTTGAGTTCAAACAAATTAATCTCCCTCTTTCTGTTCACCTTCCTTATAGTAGGAATCACTGTGTATTTCTTTTACATTTATTCTTATTTTACTGAGTGACATACATCATTTTCAAAGTGTATCATTCCATACATCTCAGCTTCCATGTTGCTGGTGAAAGCAGGATATCCAAGAAGATTTGGGCATCTGAAACACAAATGATTCTGCAGATGCTGAACAATCTGGAACAGCAGACCCAAAAAGCTGGAAGAACTCAAAGGGTCAGATAGTATCTATGGCAGAAATGAAATAGTTGATATATCAGACTGAGATCCTTAAACAGGACTGATTTGGATGTCTGATGCAATTGTGTCCAGCTTTCTGGTCTGTCACTGATTAGCAGGAGGAGCCCTCTTCACACTGAGAAAACTTTAGTATTTTACAAAATACATTTTTCAGTACAAACTATGCAGCACTTGCAGGGAAGTAGATGATTCTGCTCGGAGCCATTCCTCATTCGGGGAACAGAAGTGAAGAGAGTCAATAGTTCTAATATCAGAGGATCTCACACAGCATTGGTCATTGACACAAGCAATGCATCTCAGTGTAATTTTCAATGTACATGTGATAAAGAAAGCTAATCTTTCAAATCTTTAGTCAAAATCTGTTTGATAGCATTAATTTGCAGTACTCTAGGAGATAATATTTCACTGAAACCACCAATGTGAACTGTTGTTAATGCAATTGATTCCATAGACTATCATTGAGATAAAAAAATTATCTTCTACATAAATAGGGTTAGCAAGCTCTGATTGCTAATTAGTGTTTTGACTGACGAAGACTGAGCCACACAGAGCTGTAACTAGGAAATATAAATGTCTTTTATTCACACAGCAAACCTTTGAGAAAGAGCCTCGAGGAGAATCGCACTCTTCTGACAAGATGTTTTATACCTCTTCAACACAAAAATAACAATAGATGATAAATTACAGTTTCACTTGCTATACTCACCTACTTAATTTTAACATTTGGTATATAGGTTCAACGATTCAAAGTCTGTATGTAGTACAGATGACCCTGCCCGCGGGTTCCGCATGCGTGGATTCAACCAACCACGGACTGGGAAAACTCAAAAGTTCTCTCTTCACCACTCCTTGTTTGAGCATGTACAGACTTTTTTTTCTTGTCTTATTCCATAAACAATATAGTATAACAACTATCTACATAGCATTTACATTGTATTAGGTATTACAAGTAATCTAGAGATGATTTAAAGTACAGGCAGTCTCTGGGTTATGAACGAGTTCCGTTCGTGTGTCCACCTTAAAGTCAGATTTGTACGTAAGTCGGAGCAGATACACTCAGTATTATTTAGCGTCAGTTAGTCAAATGTTTGTCTTAGTATATAATATTTATTTTACCTTTCTATGCATATAACCCTAAGATTCATCTGCCCATAGACAGTCACAAAACTCTATGGGTAACAAACTCCTTCCTCTCACTCACAACATAAGACGCGAGGCGAACAATGCTCAAACAACGAGCACTGGAGAGAGAACATCTGGGTCTTCCCGATCCGTGGTTGGTTGAATCCGCACATGCAGAACCCACGGATAAGGAGGGCCAACTGTATTTAGAATGGCAGCACATCCCAGCTAGCAGAATTCCTTTAAATATTCAATTCTAGTGTCAGTTCCAAAAGCCTGAGTAAAAATTTCAGACACACAAAATAAAACAATTTATAGTGTTGAAGGGTGGATTCATGAATACTCAGGTGAAATGAAAAAAATAACAAATCTGTTTTGAACTGTGTAATAAGTGGCAGGGATAAAACTTTAAAAATGTGCTTATTGTAGGAACATTCATCCATTGTCTTCTTCTATGTCATTTCAATGGGACAGAACAGAATATTGCACATTCAGTGATGACCCCACCATCAAGGGCATCTTCAAACCTCAAAGTCTCAAAAAGCTGGCATCCATCATTAAGGACCCTCACCAGCCAGGACATGCCCTCTTCTCATTGGTACCATCAGGAAGGAGGTACGGGAGCCTGAAGACACATACTCAATGTTTTAGGAGCAGGTTCTTCCCCTCCAGATATCTGAACATTCTAATTCTGATGAATGCTACCTCATTATTTTGCTCTAGCTTTGCACCAATCTATTTTTTAAAAATTATTTAGTATTGCAACTTATGGTATTCCTGTTGTATACTACACTGCACTACTGCCATAACACAACAAATTTCACGACTTAGAGGCATGATGAAAGGCATTGATCGTGTGGATAGTCAAAGGCTTTTTCCATGGGCTGAAATGGTTGCCACAAGAGGACACATGTTTAATGTGCTGGGGGGTAGGTACAGAGGAGATGTCAGGAGTAAGTTTTTTTTTCGCAGGAAGTGGTGAGTGTGTGGAATGGGCTGCCGGCAATGATGGTGGAGGCGGATACGATAGGGTCTTTTAAGAGAATTTTGGATCGGTACATGGAGCTTAGAGAAATAGTGGGCTATGGGTAAGCCTTGTAATTTCTAAGGTAGGGTCATGTTCGGCACAACTTTGTGGGCCAAAGGGTTTGTATTGTGCTGTAGGTTTTCTATGTTTCTATGTTTTAGGTTAGGTCAGTGAAAATAAAACTGATTCTGATTTTGGTTTCACTAGTAACACAAGTATCAGTTGGAAGTTAAATTGTGTACAGGTTTTATTTCCTGAAAACTGCTTCTCATTTTAATTATGCTACCCATTATGGTGCAGAGCATGTCACATTACAGCACCATGTTTGGCCCACGAAGCTATGCTGACCTTTTGAACAATGCTGAGACCAATCTAACCCTTTCCTCCTACATTGCCATCCACTAAACTCCAGAATGGGCATTAATAATTAGAAAACAATGTTTATGGTTGATTACCCTTACATGGTCAATGAAAAATCACTTCTATGTTTAATAGCTGGAATTCATTAATTCCAATGTGCACTTCTGTAATTAGCAAAAAGCTTGATACTTTTAATACATTTCAGTTTCTTTCTTCAGAATGTAACATTATTGCCAAGACACCACAATGAATTAACGGAAGTATGAGTTATTGATATACGGATGATTACTTCTATATTTTTGATACATAATTGCATAATATTTTTAATGGTGTGTTCTCATCAATATTTTTTTTGTTCCTAGATTTCTATTAATGTGGAATCTTAAACATTTGCATTAATTAAAATCAAAGTAAGTGCCTAAAAATAAACTCCTATTTCACCTGTTAAAATTATTCAAACATTAAAATAAGATTCTCCACATTGATACAGAGATGATTCACCACAATCCCAAGCAGTAGAATTGTCATACTCAGTCTCCCTCATTCACTTGCTCTAATGGTTGCATTGTGGTAATTTGACAGTCTCATCTTTAACATATTTCACGTGCTTTGGTGGCATGAATTGTGGCTGTGTTGTATATCGACAAAGCTTATATGCAAGTGACAGAAAGGTTAAGTTAATGTAATGGGTTGCTGGCAGAGGGCTGCCATCCTTTTGAATCTTAAAGGCAAGTTCATTCATATCAATGCCTTGTTAAATAAAAACAACAAAAAGCAAGTCAGACCCCCACCAAAAGTGGCAAGTTTTTCTCAAGGTATTCAACTTCCTCGTACACAGCTGAGTACTGATTTCAGCAATGATAGGTCAGCGTGGGAAGTACTTGTGAGTTTTTGAACTTAAAACCTCCATTGCAAAGGTGAAGTGCAGGGGAAGAAAAGATAGGAATCTGTCAACTGGCTTAGCAACTGACAAAGGCATTTCTAAAGACCATAAGACTGTATGATGCAGGAGCAGAAATAGACCATTTAGCCCATCGAGTCTGCTCCACTAATCAATCATGGCTGATCCTTTTTTCCCCACTTCAGCCCCACTCTCCAGCCTTCTTGCCATAACCTTTGATGCTGTGTCCAATCAAGGACTTGTCAAACTCGGCCTGAAGTACACCCAACAACCTGTACACCACTGCTGATTGTGGTAAAAAAAAATCCACAAAATCACCAGCCTCTGGCTCAAGAAATTTCTCTGCATCTCTGTTTTAAATGGACACTCCTCTATCCTGAGGCTGTGCCCTCTTATCCTAGACCCCCCCCCCATATGAAACATCCTCCCCACATCTACTCTGTCTAGGCCTTTCAACAATTGGAAGATTTCAATGAGATCCCTCCTCATCCTTCCAAATTCAAACAAGTACAAACCCAGAACCATCAAACATTCCTTGTATGATAAGTCATTCCTGGAATCATCCTTGTGTAAAGGGTTTGTTTCTTTGCGAGGGGGGCTTTTCTTTTTTTTTGTTACTGCATATGTTAATCAAAATGGCTTCTTTATTTTGTTAAAAGCAGGAATGCTTCTTTGTTATGATAAGTGCTTTCTCTCGCAGTTTGTTTGGGTTTAGAATTACTGATGATAAGAATTGTATTCATTTGTTAAACAATTGGGATTAATGTTACTCTCTCTTCTGGGTCTGTAAACTATTGCTGGTGGGGATTTGGGGAGTCAGTGTGAGGGGATGAGAGAGAGAGGACGCGATGCTGTAAGCTGCGCGACGGAGCGGACCCTGAGCGGGGGTCCAATGTCAGGTCTGGCGAAGGTCGCAGCTCGTGAGTGACTGTCTCTACGGAATCAAGTTTAAAGTGATGACGGAGAGACTGGAGAAAGTGATCCAGAACCAGTTGGGGAAGACAAAGAAAGTTGTCTGGCTAAGAGTAACAGTAAACCCAGAGCCCGGAGAGGGGAGTTTGTGGAGGTGAAGCAATTACAGACAGATCTCGGAAGAGGGAAGCGGAAGCTTGAAGGGAACCTGAAGATAACCATCGACAGTCTAAATGAATTGCAAAGCCTGAAAGTTGAACTGGAAGAAGTCATGAGGAAGAAAAAGCTGGAGATAAGTGCAGTGAATACTGAACTGGAGGCTAACTAATCTTTGACTGCTGCTTTTCATGCCGGAGTGGAAGAAGCTGCATCCCAGATTGAGATGGCCGGCAAGTGTGAGTCAGAACTACTGAGACTGTGGCAAGAGTTGGCAGAGCTAGAGAAGAAGCTGATGTCTCGATTGCAAGAGGCTGAAGAGGCTGCAGGAGCAGTCCAGGCCATGTGCTTCCATTTGGAAAAGATCAAACAGCAGCTACCGATCACAGAAATGAGGAATACGGATTCAAAGGATGATGTGCTGGATGGGTGGTACATGCTTCCTTTTGCTAACCTTCCCTTGATTGAGGAAGAAACCCCCTTACACTCTCCCCCCACCAAATTTGGGGAGTCAGCGTGAGGGGATTCTTCCTCAATCAAGGGGAAGTTAGCAAAAGGCAGCATGTACCACCCATCCAGCACATCACCCTTCGAATCCGTATTCCTCATTACTGAGATCGTTAGCTGCTGTCTGAGCTTCTTCAAACAGAAGCACAATGAAGATTAATGCAAAATACTCATTTAGTTCACATGCTATCTCCTTGCTCCTTGTTATTAATTCTCCAGCCTCGTTCTCTGGTGGTCCTAGATCACTGTCATCTCTCTTTTATTTTTAACATACCTGAAAAGGCTTTTATTATTCTCTTTGATATTGTTTGGTAGCTTGCTTACATATCTCATCTTTTCCCTCCTAATCATTTTTAGTTGCTGTCTGTAGGTTCTTAAAAGCTTTCCAATCCTCTATCTTCCCACTAAATTTTGCTTAGTTATATGCCCTCTAATTTGCTTTTACATTTATATAAAACAATGTTTCCTATTGTGGGAGAGTCTAAGGTCAGAGGATACAGCCTCAGAATAAATGGGCGTCCTTTTAGAATGTAGATGAAGAGGAATTCCTTTGGCCAGGGAGAGTGGTGAATCTATGGAATTCTTTGCCACAGGCAGCTATAGAGGTCAAGTCTTTATGTATATTTAAGCAAAGGTTGATAGATTCTTGATTGGTCAGGCCATGAAGGGATATGGGGAGAAGGTAGAAGATTAGTGCTGAGAGGAAAATTCGATCAGCCATGATGAAACGGCAGAGCAGATTCAATGGCCATATGACCGAATTCATCTTTTATAGCGTATGGTCTTATAGAAGTAAAGATTTTGCACATCATTGTGTTAAGGTCTAACGTTAGTCACTCCAGTAAACAGTGAAAAATTCAGGACAGATCACTTGTCCTGAGCGGCTACATGTAAAGTAATTATGAGGACAAGAGATTCTGCAGAATCTGGAAGTCCAGAGCAACACATACAAAATGCTGCTGGAGCTCAGCAAGTCAAGCAGCATCTATAGGGAGGAATGAAGAGTTGATGTTTTGGTCTGGGTCCATTCATCAGGACTGACCTTTCTGACCTCCTGAGTTCCTCCAGCATTTTTGTGCAATGCTCTTGATTTCCAGCACCTGCAGAATTGCTTGTGCTTATCAGAGACTGTAGATGCTAGAACTGAGAGCAAGAAAGGAATGGATGGAGGAGCTCAACACGTCAGGTAGCATCTCTGGAGGGAAATGGACAGTCGACGATCAGGCCGGGTCCTTTCATCTGTGCTGATAGGTGCTGCACAGTAAAAGTAGGTGGGTGGAGAGGAATTAAGAAATTGATGGGCAAGTGAGAATGAGTAGATGAGAGGTAAACACATGAAGAAATGGAATTCATAGGGCAAGGATTCAATGTATTGAATAGACTCCATCAATATGATGAGAAATACAAGATATGTGAATATGATATATGATGCATTCTGCTTTGGATTTGAGAGGTGGTAAAAGTAGACTTAAGAAATGAAAAATCAACAGTCAAATATCATCTGGTAAAAACTTATTACAATTAGGGTTCTCATTATCACTGCATAGGCAAGTAACAGGTTTATGAAGTATCTTTATTACTGCTTACTAAAACAAGTTAGTGACCATCTTTCTTAATAATTTACAACAGTGTGTAACAAAACCAAGTAATTGTTTTATCTTTTGTTCTATCTTTCTAAAAGATGTTCCCAAGCAATCACCAAGAGGACATCCTGCATCGGTGATAAAGAAAATTTTAATTTGTTTATTTGTTACCCCAATCAACCAAGACATCTGTGTTTGCTTGACTTGATTCATGCTTTTGTGGTGAAAAGAGAGGCGCTTCACCAGGAGCAAAAACAATCAGAATTCAAAATAAAATCCTGCAGATGCTAGAAATCTGAAGACAAGGTAGAATATTTTTATTCCTTTATTTTTTATTTAGAGATACAACACAATAACAGGCCCTTCCAACCCAAAAAGCTTGCACTGTCTCGTTACAACTATGTGACTAATTAATTACCAAAACATATGTCTTTGGAACGTAGCAGGAAACCAGAGCATCAGGGAAGAAACATACACAGACATGGAGACAACATGCAGACCCCTTACAAACAGAGGCTAGAATTGAAGCCAAGTGATGGAAGCATTCTGTAGGTCAGCTGGGATCTGTGGAAAGAGAAACAGAGTTAGTTAATGCTTTTTGAGATAGTGATTTAGATGCATATCATATTTTTTTACTGAGTTAAGTATTGTATGTAATTAGTTTTGCTACAACAAGTGTATGGGGCATTGGAAAAAAGTTGAATTTCCCCATGGGGATGAATAAAGTATCTATCTATCTATCTATCTATCTAGTGTTTCTGGTCAAAAATCCTTCATCAGAAAAGAACAATTGAACTATTTAAGAAAAACTTGGCCAGGTATTTGGATGAGAGGGGTTTGGTGGGATATGGCCCAGGTGCAGGTCAGTGGGACTAGGCAAAAAAAGTAGTTTGGCACAGCCAAGAAGGGCCAAAACGCCTGTTTCTATGCTGTAATGTTCTATGGTTCTATGGTAACTCATACATACTAACATCTCCCGTCAGATTTCAGTGCTGGGATCAAAGCCTGGAAGTCAAACCCATGATTGTGAAATGCTGGGGTTGATATCCAGAGTTTGGGAAAGACCAGAGGGCATAACCAACAGTTGAATTCCTGAACCTGGTAAGTCCAGAGGTAGAAGGTTTGAAGATTGAAGACAGCACAGAAATACCGGAGGATGGAGGTTCAATGTCTGCAATCCTGAGAGTCCAGGTCAGAGACAGTAGGTTTGAGGATCGATCTCTGTGAGTTTGAGAACATGGATCCAAGGGCTGAAAGCTTGGACATATCCTGTGCTGGAGTTGGTGATGGTTAAGAGGTTGGGAAAAGGGCTTATTTTGCTGTTGTTGTCTCGTTCTATTCTGTTTTTATTACTGCTTGCATTGTTTGGTGTTATTGTGTTGAAATTCTAGGCATGCAATGTTGGCAGCATAATACGTATATAGTGACACTTGTGAGGTGCTCCCAGCACATTCTTCAGCATATTGGTGGTTAACCAAAATGGCACATTCACTGTATGCTTCAACATTCATGAAATAAATAAATCTCAATCTAAACCTGTAGTTTAACAACCCCAACCTTCCATGCACACTGTATGTTATTTCATATTCCCTTATAGGCCTTTAGACCCTTCAAGTGTACTTCTTTCCATGTAGGAACTGAGTCATAAAATCATAGATTCATCAGCTCAACTAGCAAGGAAATGGGCCCATTGGCTCATGGGTTTCTGCCAATCATTAATTGGTCAGTCAGCCAACCGTCCATCAGATCTTTCTGTCTGCAATTCTCGCTACCTCACTAAAGCAGCCAGAATAATCAAAGATTCCACCCACACTGTACATTCCTTCAACTCCTCCCTCCCATCAGGCAGATGGTAGAAATGTTTGAATGCATGTACCACTAAACTCAAGGATAGCTTTTCTCCTGTCGCTATAATACTAAGATTGGACCTCCTGTACGATAAGGACTCTTAACCTCAAAATGTATCTCATTATCACATTGCATCTTATTGTCTGCCTTTTTCTATGAATTCTGCATATTCTATGAATATATATATATATATATATATATATATATATTCTGCAGTCAGTTATAACAATACCCTTGTAGTGTCTCTATGCACTGATGTGATGAAGTGATCTCTACGGAAGCCATGCAAAACAAAGCTTATCATTGTACCTTGGTAAGTGTGAGAAAATAAACTAATTTACCAATTTATTCAACATCTAGCTTTACACTAATCATACCCCAGCCCAGTTTATTCCCCAATCTCATTTTCCATCTTCTACCCTCAAGACTATACTACTAGTATGCACTAGTGGGGATTTGCAGTGGCCATGTAACCTATCCACTTGCACATGATTTAGGGTGTGGGAGGAAGCACAGGAAGAATATACAAGCTCCAAGTCGACTGCACCAGAGATTGTGATGGATATTCCTCTTTGCAGGGCCCAATAGGCTTATTGCTGAACTTAGCTTTCTAGCCCAGCTGCATGACCTTTTCAAAAGGTCAGAGTTGTTGGTGATAAAGTTAAATTTTTAAACAAATATTCTTTGCTCATTTTTTTTGTTGTAAACAAGAACCAGTCCCCAGTTCTTAATGCAAATTGCAAAGAGTAATCATTTGGAAGTTGGAGGCACAGCTTGCAAAAATGACCAGGAGATTTGTCTCCATTAGCCAAATGCAAGGCAATTGGGTTATGTCACATAGCACATCAAATCTGGTTACATGCTAGGTTGTTTGTATACTTAGGGGGTCAGCCCTAACTGCATTAATTATGAATGTTTGGGATCGATGTTGCAAGAGACTTTTAAGACCATCTGTGTGAGCTACTTTGTCTCAGCAAATGTATCTGGAAAACATCACATGCAGATGATGTCATCTAGTATCAAATAGAATAAATTCCAGGAAGAATAGGACTGCATATTTATAGCCCAGCAACGGAGGTTGGTGCAGTATGGACAAGACAAGTCTATTATGACAGAAAGATGGGGTTACAGAAAGAAAAACTAGCATTCATTCCTCAAGCTTTGATTTCTGTGACAACTGACTCATTCATCTACAACTTGTTGGTAGTTTCTTGTAGTTCATAAGAATTGCACTTGTGGTTGAAAATCCTTTGTAGAGTGTTCACATTTGTAATCAGGAAATCTTTTATAAATCAGAAATCTTCTGTAAGGGTTAAATATGTGCTAAGAATTACTTGTCTGAATTTAAACATTTATCATTAAAAATAAAATATTCGTGTTTAAATTACATTGTGAGCTGTAAGTACCTCCTTTGTAGTAGGGAGCAGGGCCCACCACTCAAGCAATAGGTAACTATACCTCATTGCAGAGACTAGACAGGGAAGTAAGCTGGACATTGAAAGGTTGTTGGGTACTTTGCAGATAATGAATTTAATACCATCACAAGATCAAGATTCAACTACCCTATTTCTATCACAGCACGAAAGATTATTTCTTTATCCTATATCTTATAATCACCAGTTTAACTTTAAATCTCATTCCCAAGAATTTCACATCACTAATTTGTTCTATAATTCATGAAAGTTCAGAATACTTGATAATGAACTTTACATAAACTCTAGCATCTTTCTTTCAGTTTCAGTCAGCTGTTGATCTTTCACAAGATTTACATGTAATCTCTTTCACTACCTCAGGATATTCCAAAATAATTAAAGCCAATATTTTTGAACTTGGTGAATAAGAAGACCGTACATACACTTCCAAGCATTCATTCCCTCTATCATCATTGGCCAGTGTCAACCATTTACAAAATGAGGCCAAACTCTGAGTATTGTGTGTAGTTCTTGTCATCTGCATAGGGAAAGATATCAATAAGATCAAAGGACAACAGAGAAAATTTACAAGTATTTTGATGTGACTTGAGGACCTGTGTTATAGCGAAAGACTGAATACAATAGCACTTCTTTCCCTGCAGCATATGAGAATAGGCAGAAATTTTAATGAGTTATACAGAATTTTGAGGGACATACTGTAGATACAGTAAATGCAAACAGCTTTTTTCCCACTGAGGTCGGGTGAGACTAGATCATAAATTAAGCGTGAAAGGTAAAATATTTAAGGGATATCTGACGGGGAAATTCTTTACTCAAAGGAAGTTATGACTGTGGAACAAGCTGCCAGTGGAAGTGGTGGATGTGGGTTTGATTGCAAAATTTAAGAGAAGTTTAGATAGGAACATGGATGAGAGAAGTATGGATAGTTATGATCCAGGAGCAGGTACATGGGACTAAGTAAAATAACAGTTCGATGTGGACTAGGTGAGCCAAGGTGTCTGCTACTGTGCCAGATGGCGACCTGTTCAATTCTAGTGAATTCTACAGGGTTAACCAAAGGTATCACAAGACCCTGCTGGACATTCAGACTTTAACATACTGCAGGTCTACCCCATCAGCAAGTTGCTCATTGGAGGAGAAACTGAAGGAGTTGGACTTGGTGCGGATCATGTTGCTGCCTGAGTCAGAATGGCAACAGTTCTCGGAGCAGGTGTGCAGTCTAACAGCGAGTCATCATCTTTGTTACTCTTTTTGTGGTTGCAAAACCCTGTTGGACATTATTCTTGCTGAATGCTGCAAGTACAATTCATCAATTTGTTGGTAGACAGCAGGGGAGCTGTGTTTCCTTGCTTGTAGTGAGAACTAGGCCTCAAGCCATGATGTTGCCTGTTTATAGCAGGCCAGGAGAGAGCTGTCAGAGTCGGTGTGCTCCACCAGAGGTGACGTGGCGCAGTGTCCAAGATGGAATCAGTGCCCCAGTGTTCACTTGGCAGAAGACAAGCTGTATTATGTTTGAATGCCTATTTCTTCAACATTCATGGACTCAGGATCTTGGACTATATTTTTATGTACTTTGATATTTTATATGTGCTCACTATCTTATATGTCCCTTGTGTGCTTGGTGCTGTGTATGACTGTTGGTACTGTGTTTTGTACCTTGGCCACAGAGCAACACTGTTTTGTTTGGCTGTGTTCATGTATGGGTGAATGCAATTAAACCTGAACTACTGCTGTTGACTATACCAACAGCATCTGCCAAACCTGGGATCTCCACTATCTGGAAGGAAGCACTCACACAAACCACAAGAAAACACCACTATTTGCATGTTTCCCTTCTCTTCATACTTCATCTTGGTCACCAATCCTACATCAATGCTGCAATGAATCCTAGAACTCCCTTCCTACAGTAACTTCACAAGAAGTACTACAGCATTTCAAGTAAGAATCTCAACAGCACTTTCTGAAGGACAAAGAACGATGGGCAATGAAATCTATTTGGGATTTGAACTTGTAGTTTTCTTTATCCAGAAGCAAGATAGCTACCACCTGAACCACATATTGACAAGGACTTTGATTAATGTATTTAATATTTCTCCCCTCTCTCTACACTAGAGAGAGGGCAGAAATATTAAATACATTATATACATTATATTGAATACAATAAAAACCTTCCACTTTAATTTAGCTGTCTGTGGAATATTTCACTTTTTATCTAATGTTTCTTTGTAACATAATTTCATGGTCCTTCATAATTGCCTGTTAACCTCTTTCTTAATCTTTAGAACATGCTGGCCACAGAAAATGGCTTTCAGTTTTATTAATGGTTTACTGTCAATCTGACTGATTTACAACGAATTTTATCTTTATTACATTGGATTCCATGATTTCACCCAATTTCCTTTCAAAACTGTAAAACAACTATCTGGTTAATAAAGTATAAAGAAACGACTGAAGCACTGAATCGGGGCAGAGGTAAAAAATAACAGTGTTCATTTAAGCTGCATGAAATTCTTGATATCACTTTGCAATTGCATTCCACATTTTCATTCATTTCTTCATGAATGCTGAAAACCAGACGCTTTATTACTAAAAGTGATTTTATAATGACCAAGGTTGTGATGAGATATCAGACTGCCAAGTAGGTAATAATGGTTTCCCTATTTTTAATAAATTAAAACTTCCCAATTTACAGAGGGAATGGAAATTGAACGGATTTCGAATAGCAAACCTCTTATCAACACCTTTGGAAAGTAATGAATAATAGCATAAAACCGCATTTCAAATAACAGTCACCATACTTAGAACTCACTAGCTTTTAAGAAGCATTTGACTGTACTTATCTTGAGAAAAGCATCCATTTTTCATGAGGCTGCTTTGGACCTTTTTTAATACAATAAGAATGAGTGAAATAACAGGAGAATTGGCACAGTAACAGCACGTTGGAGAAGCAATCAGCCCTTGCAAGCATATGAAATGCATTTCAGAGAAAGAATCACGGTCATTTCCTTCTGATTGAAACAGCTTATGAAGAAAGCAGTTGCTTTTTTTTCCCCAGCTAAACTAGAAATCAGCAGCATAATCGAGTTTAATGAGGCAGCGCTGTGGGAGCTTACAAAGGGCTGCAATCAAGAGGTTGAGCCAAATGACCTATGTTTTGGCTGCAAGATCCTTGTATGTCCATCTGTTTCTCGGCTGTGAATTCAATGCAGCTCCCTGAACGCCTCTCCATCAGTGGTCAGTGTGTCCATTCCATTCATAGTGTCAGGGAATTTTAAAATGAAGCTCAAACCCAGATTTTTTATTTTAGCCTGATATTGTGGAGAGTCCACATGTGTGCAACTCTATGTTACAAGGAAGTCAGCTTGTGTTTATACCTAGTAACAGAAAGTGAGCAAAACTAGCAATCCCCCCCCCCACCCCTCTTAGATGACAAAGACATCTTCATGATTTGAGGCACCTATGTCTATGCTTATCTTATTTATGCAGCTGTGTTATTGCTCTAAGCAGATTAATGCCTAATACCATAATTTTAGTTATGTAGATTTGCAATTTAATTTAAAAAAAACACGCAGAATATCCACAAGGTCATTTTCACACCACTCAGATGTTTTAACCCCATATTCAGAATTTTCTCCAACACGTAGCAATCAGAAATAGAATCTCTGCAGCTGCATTGATACTACAAGAACTACAATTCAGTTTTCAGGTCAATCATTATCATGACCCAGGTAGTTTTGTTAGGAGAACTCAACATCCCATGCACCGTCAATCTTAAGGCCACACCACACAGGGACTTGTGTTAACATTATTTTGTGACTGTCTTGTGCTTTATCATATCTATATGTGCTATATCATATTGTATGCACTGTGTGTGACTATATTTACTCTATGTAAGTTACAAGGTACTATTAATAACTGGATGTATCAAGGGTTATGATATTTGAGATTGGACAGTGTTGGTAGTTATAGTTTATTACTTTCAGTATTGAAAGTGTGATTAAATGTTCTAACTCTTTGCAAAAAAAAGCTAGCCTATAGACCCATGTATCTAGAGTCCTAAGCATGTTTTCCATCTGACTGCAAGATCACAAGATAAAGGATAAGAATTAGACTATTTTGCCAATCAAGCCTGCTCAACCATTCAATCATGGTTGATTTATTTTTCCAACCATTCTCCTGCTTTCTTCCAATAACCCATAATCCCCTTACCAATCAAAATACAATCAATCTCTGCCTTAAATACACACAATGACCTGACCTCCACAGTCTTTTGTGACAATGAATTCTACAGATTCACTACCTTCCTGTGGAAGAAGGTCCCATTCATCTTAGTTTTAAAGGATGTTCCTTTATTTTGAAGCAGTGCCCTCAATTTCTATTCTCACCTACTAATGGAAAAACCATTCCACTCTATCCAGGTATTCCAGCATTCAATGAATCCCACACTATCCTTTTAAACTCCATCAAGGACAGGTTCAGAGTTATTTAGTATTCTTCATCTGTTAAACCTTTCATTTCTAGGATCATTCTAATGTCCCTCTCCAGGGCTGGCACATTTTGACAATTGATAGTGCTTTATCTGCATCTCTGACAAGTGAACATACTGCCCTTGATTCTTTTGGTTTGATCTACTCTGCAGAGCACAGATTCGTGACCATTTTGCAAACTACCTCCATTAGCCTCAAGCATTAGTTTCCAGATTAAACTTTGGACTCACTCCCATTCGATTGAGCTATTGACTTGGGTTATTAACTCTTCAAGAGCCTCAAGGTAACATGGCAGCTCTATAAAACTCTGATTAGACCACATTTGGAGTACTGTGTTTAATTCTAGTCGCCTCATTCTAAAATAGCATTAGAGAGGGTGTGGAGGAGATTTACTAGGATGCTGCCTGTTTTAGGGAATGTGTCTTATGAGGAAAGCAACACACACAAAATGCTGGTGGAACACAGCAGGCCAGGCAGCATCTATAGGGAGAAGCACTGTCGACATTTCAGGCCGAGACCAATGAAGGGTCTCAGCCCGAAACGTCGACAGGGCTTCTCCCTATAGATGCTGCTTGGCCTGTTGCGTTCCACCTGCATTTTGTGTGTGTTGTTTGAATTTCCAGCATCTGCAGATTTCCTCGTGTTTGCTTATGAGGAAAGGTTGTGCAAGCTTTTGGAACGAAGGAGTTTGAGCAACAACTCGACCAAGGTGAACTTTTTAAACAAAATAATAAAAAAAGCAATTCATAATAAAAAAAATAGTTCTGCGAATAAACTATTCAATGCCTTTCCATTCTTTACATTCAAAGTCAATGTTTTCAGTACTGTTGTATTACATTCCTGCACATCTATAGCACTACTGCCACTCATGTGGTTCCCTGGAATGGTGGCGTGGTATCCTATTACATAATTGAGGGGCTTCCTCCCCCATCCTGGCCATTCCCACTCCAGTAGCAGAAGAACCCTACACTGTGGTCCTTCCACATCGAGCCTTTGCAGTGGCTGCAAAATACTTCAATGCACCTTCAGCACATCCTCCTGCAGTCTGGAATGTGCCACAAGCAGCTGTCCTCCATGGATTTCTCGATGTGCTGACAGACCAAAAGGTTTCGTGCAGTTCAAAGGGCATTTTTCACCAAGTTGATGTTCGCCTCCCTGTGTGTCTCTACGAACAGTCTGTAAATCAGAGAGTTCTCTGTCACATAGCTCTTGGGGATGAACTGTGACACAGGCCCTTGCATCTTTCTCCGCACCCTCTTTGCAAACCCAGAGTCCGCAAAGAGGTGAGCTACCATCACTTTCAGTCATCCCACATGCACCGCGAGGTGGGATTGATGCTCCAGTGGGCAGGAAGGATCTGACTGGGAAGTCCCCTCTCACTGCCCAGCCAAGCAATGCCTCAATGCCTTTTGGTGAGGTGTGTGATGAGGCATTCTGTCAGATAGTCTGGAGAGCCTGCTCAGGGAACCACACCACTGGGTCCATTGAGTCCATCTCCTGCAGGATGTTCTGTGTTGACCATTGCCTGATGAACTTGTGACCTATGAGATCATAGGAGGCATAGACAGAGTGGACAGCCAGCACCTTTTTCACAGAGTGAAATTGGCTAAAACCAGAGGACACCCTTTTAAGGTGAGCAGAGGAATTTTGGGGGGTAATGCCATAGATAGGTTTGTCAATAGCAAGTGGTAAGAATCTGGAACACACTGCTGGGGTGGAGGTAGCACCAATATATTTGGGACTTGTAACAGGCTCCTAGATAGGTACATGGATGGAAGGAAAATGGATCTCTGGGGTCTCCTATTCCTCCACCCTATATGTGGCATTTACCAGAAGCACTGCAGATGCTGGGCCCCAAGCATAGTTGATGATCCTTCCCACCCATTCCATAATCTCTTTGACCCACTACGCACAGGAAATGGAAGCTGACACGGAAGCATCACGTCTATGACTTCCAGACTAAGTAACGTCTTCTTCCCTCAGGCTGTGAGATTAATGACTACCTTGCCACCACTGAGGTCTTGACACCAGGTCAGTGTGCTGTTTGTTGTATACTGTTCTGTTTACTGTTTACCTATGCTGCATGAATGCTGAATTATACTTTATTAACTTATTTATGGCAATATTTTGGTTTAAGTCCTATGCGTTATATGTTTTATGGGTGCATGTGGTCCAGTGGGATGTTGTTTCATTTGATAATATACATGTATAGTCAGATGACAATAAACTTGAACTTGAACTTGAGGGCAATGGGCTATGCAGGAGGAAAGAGTTTGATCGATCCTGAAGTAGGTTAAAAGGCTGGCACAACATTGTGGGCAGAAATGCCAGTACTGTGCCGTACAGTTCTATGTTCTATATCTCCTCTACAGAGTTGCTTGACCTATTTAACAATTCAACTGCTTATGCCTACAGTTCAGATTTTGAGCTCGTGCTGCATTTTGCTTGTTAACAAGTCCTTTGGTTTTATTTACAGAAGAAAGATAATCAATAATTCAAAAGAAAAGAATAATTTTGTGTGTAATATTTGGTGACAATAATAGAAGGTTTACAGCATGAGCTTAGTTCTTGGAGATTTCATTACTGGATGCATTTTGTTTGTGTTTGCAATGATTGCTGCCTATTGAAATATTATTGCTACATTGCATTGGAGTTCAAGGGTTATTCAATTTTACAGTGAAGATTTGTTACTAGTTATTAATATTAGATGCTTGGAGCTTTACTTTCTTGAAATTGGCTGTGATAAAGGGCTGAAGTGATGTTATCCCATTGCCTGGAAAGCAGATGCCATTGATATGAAGTATAAATATCTTTAAGTCAAAAAGAAAATGAAAGATTTGAGTCATTGTCCTATTTCCTGAACATTACACAATATACAGACACCTACTGCGTTCCCACACATGCACAGACTCACACTGCATCACTGAATCTTATCAATTGCAAAGCATTAAAATTCTTTCAGGCTTACTTTTGCAACAGCTTTGATCTCAGAGTTTCTACTTGGTGGAGGAGAAAATGCCTTTTAATATAAATTTGAAAGGGGATAAACCATCAGCATATTATAAAAAATGCATTGCTTGGGACATCCCAAAGTCTTTTATCATCAATGGAGTACTACATTATTGGAATTGGAATTAGCTTATTATTGTCACAGAACCAAGTCACAGTGAAAATCTTGTCTTGCGTACTGTTCAGATAGATCAAATCATTACACAGTGCACTCAGTTAGAACAAGTTAAAACAATACTGAAGCAGAATGAACTGTCACAGCTAAAGAGGAAGTGCAGAGCAAGGAGACTATCAGGCTCACAATCATAATGAGGTAGATTGTGAGATCAAGAGTCTACCTTATTGTTTTAGGGATCTATGTAATAATTTTATAACAATTGGGTAGAAGCTGTCCTTAAGTGACACACACCTTCATAGTTTTGTCTCTTCTGTATGAAGGCAGAGGAGAGAAGAGGGACTGTCTGGCTTTTTTACTGAGGCAGCAAGAAGTATAGAGAGAGTCCATAAAGGGAACACTGGTTTCCACGATGTGCTGAGCTGTGTCCATAAATGTCTACTGCTCCTTGTGATCAGATGCAGAGAAGATACCATATTAAGCTGTTTTGCCTCCAGATAAGAAGCTTTCTATGGTGCTACAATAAAAATTGGCAAGGATTGCTCAGCCATGCCAAATTTCTTTACCCTCCTGAGTAAATAGAGTCGTTGATGAGCTTTCTTGGTGTGGCATCAAAATGGCCACCAGGACAGGCTATTGACACCTAAGCATCTTTAATTTGACATCTCATCAAATGACAGTAGACATTGGTGCTGAAGGCTCTACAGTAGATCTTGAACCTACAGTTTCAGTACTTTTAGTAATAGACTAAGATAACTGCGCTGCTCCAAAGAGTGCTATATGAGGTCACTCTTACCCTCGCCATTAGGCTGTATAATGAGTAAACCTACAGTTGAGGAAGTGATGACCCCCTCCTGTTAGACTGTTTGAGGTAACTTACTTTTTTATTCTTTCTTACTTCTCTTCTAATATTTGTATATCTGTGACACTAATGCAATTGTGACACTGTAATTTCCTTTGGGATCAATAAAGTTTCTATCTAGTTATCTATCTATCTACAGTATCTATCTTCTAAGTTAGACTTGAGAATGTTGTATATTGAGTCCTCCAGATCCATATCTTAATTCAAAATTGAATGCAGTAAGTACTCTGACCATGTCGGTATCTAATTATTTTGTATAGTCTTGTGCAATGTTTTAAATTGTCAGATAACAATGTGATAATAAGGTAATGTGCTTACTTCTGAGTGAGTACACCTATTGGTTAATGCTTGTTAAAGCATAAGAAAGCCCTCAGTTTCTTTAAGTCATTGGTTTAACAGTTGAATACTATCGTGTAGTGCACTTTTGTTGAAAGTAGAATTTCTAAGTTCCACTCTAGGAGTAAATCATTTAACAACTTTAGCAGAAGTGAGAGACATAAGAAAGAAAGTATTTGGAAAAGAATGGGAAGGAACAGAGAAAAATCTCAGGCTGTCTCTGGACAACAGGTTCAATCTTTTCTTAACAAACATCCACGTCTCTTTTGTCCAAATGAGGAAATACGCAAAGAAATTACTCAATGCAAGAAAAAAATTTCCACAGTACTCTGACCAAATTGTTATCCAGTTCTGTTACTAGAAATCTATAAAAATAGTGGATAGAATAGAATCAAGATGAAAAGGTATTCATCCACCAAAGTAGTCAACAGATAACTTTAGAGTTATCTAATTTTCCTTCCAGTAAGAAAAATCTCCTTCTCCTTTCTCTATTCCCCACTCTGACATTTTACCTCTTATCACCTGCCTATCACTCCCCCCTAGGTCCCATCTTCCTTCCCTTACTCTTATGGTCCACTCTCCTCTCCTGTCAAGTTCCTTCCTCTCCAGTCCTTGACCCTTTCCCACCCTGCTGGCTTCACCTATAACCTTCTAGCTATCCTCCTTCCCCTCTCCCAGCCTTTTTTTTAATTCTGGCATCTTTCTCTTTCTTTCTCAGTCCTGAAGAAGGGTCTCGGCCTGAAACATTGACTGTATGTTCATTTCCATAGATGCTGCCTAAATTGCTGAGTTCCTCCAGCATTTTGTGCATGTTACAATAGATAACCTAAGTACTTAATAACTGCTGTTTCAAGCAGCATAGGTACACCTACTCTACAAATATATGACTTGATACTACTCTTGTTTCTTTTCAAGACGTACAAAAATGCTGGATGAACTCAGCAGAATGGCCCGTAATGTTGACTGCTCCTTTCAACGGATGCTGCCCGACCTGCTGAGTTCATCCAGCTTTTTTGTATGTCTTGATTTGACCACAGCATCTGCAGTGTACTTTGTGTTTACTCTTGTTTCTTTTAATGTTTTCTGAACATGTCAAATGTTAATTGAAGCTAGTTTTTTCCTTTAAACATGTAATCCTTTGGTTCTCCTCTATTTGTTGTGGCACTAATCAACCCTGGGACTAAATTTCCTTTAGTTCCTGTTATTGAGGGCTGCCTTCAGGACTGATCTCTGGATAAAGGCATTGTTTTCTACTGCAAGGGAGGAAGTTCTCATTGTCAGCCTGTTTAAGCGTATCTGTCGTAGCAGCAGAGTACCATGATAATGAGGGGGAATCAAACACAACATGGCTCATGGTCAGTACTGCTAGCGGGAATTCTGGAGAGGAAGGAGCAAGACATTTTAAAAGACCTCACAGCAACTTACACCACTGAAGAGGTCTCAATACAGTTTGGACAATGAGACATTTTGGTTCCACCTCTTTCCATTTGCAGATCAATCTATGATTAAAGACGTACCATAAAAATATAGCCCAAGGTAAAGCCCTCCCCACCATTGAGCACATCTACATGGATGTGTTGTTATAGGAAAGCAGCATCCATCATCAAGGACCCCCCACCCCCAGGCTCTCTTCTCACTGCTGCTATCAGGAAGAAGGTTAAGGAGCCTTAGGACTCACATCACCAGGTTCAGGAACAGTTAATACCCCTCAATCATCAGGCTCTTGAACCAATGAGGATAACTTTACTCAAATTCACTTGCCCCATCACTGAACTGTTCCCATAACTGATGGGCTCATTTTCAAGGACTCTTCTCCTCATGTTCTCAATATTTTTTTTAACTTAATTGTTATTATTATTTTCTTTAAGTACACAGTATATTGTCTTTAGCAGATTGGCTCTCTCGCTTACTGAGTATGCCTGCAAGAAAATGAATCTCAGGGCTGTACATAGTGATATCTATGTACTTTGATAATAAATATACTTAGAACTTTAAAGAAAAGCTCTTTGAACAACTTCATTGTTTTCCACAAGGTTTCCTGATGTCAAAATCAATCCAATGATGCTTCTGTTAATACATTGTTCTTTCATTTTAAAAGTAATGTATAAATTCAAATTATGTTTTGAAATTCTTTAAAAAGGCAATCCACTGGATGGTTGCACATATAAGAAGATATTCACAAAGTTTAGTACATCTCAAATCTCCTCATAATGCATAAATTACATTCAAACTGATTTTGTTGTTGTTGTCTGGTGCATTTGAAAAGGCAAGATACCCACAGCATTAAACTATAAACAGCTACAAGGCCACTAACAGTCTCTACTAATGATTCAAGTTGAGTAATAAATCCTGCAAAGACACTGGGAGAGACATGTTTCGAAAGATAGCAGGGGATCATTAATGTTTACCTGAATAGACAGACAGAGCTATTATTTCATCATCTTGCCTGCCAGAAAAGAGTGCTGTCTTCCCTCAGTGCAGCAGTAGGTCCCAAAGAGCAAACAAAAATTCAGATGTTGCAAATTTGAAATAAGGCAGAAAATAAAGCAGAGGAAGTGTGCGAGAGAATGGATATGCTGAGTGTGGGCTGGATGAAATGGCGGAGTGGACTCAACGGGTCAAATGGTCTCATTCAGTTCCTACATCTTATGGTCTTATGGCCTTATAACCTTTGACATCCTTATTAACCTCTGCTTTAAATATACCCAATGTCTTGGATCCCACAACCACCTGTAGCAAGCAATTCCACAGATTCGCTACCCATTGGCTAAAGAAATTCCTCCTCATCTCTGTTCTAAATGGATGTCCCTCTATTCTGAGGTTGGACCCTCTGGTTCTAAACTACCCCATGATAGAAAACACCTCTCCACATCCATTCTATCTATGTCTTCCAATATTCAATAGGTTTATTATTATTTTGAAGAATAAAAACCTCAAAGTCAGGTCTGATGCTAAGGAAACTTGAACTTTTACTGTGATGTAACAAAATTACAGCCACTAAGAAATACAGACAAAAAAAAAATATTTGTGTAAAGATCAAAATAGAGTGATATTTACTTCTGAAGGGAGAGTATAAGTATAAGCTGGAAAAGAGAATGTAGGAGTAGGGAACAGTGATAGATTTAAACAAGTGGTTGTTAAATTGGAGCATAAGCACCAAGTTTGTCTGTATGCTGGTGGACTTAATGATACCTTCAACCTCTTACTGCTGCAGTCAGTTTCTCACCTGAATCAAAAGGGCAGTGGTCATGGTGATGACCAGGAAGAACATAGAAACGTAGAAATATAGAAGACCTACAGTGCAATATAGGCCCTTCGGCCCACAAAGTTATACCGGACATGTGCCTACATTAGAAATTACTAGGCTTACCCATAGCCCTCTATTTTTCTAAGCTCCATGTACCTATCTAAAAGCCTCTTAAAAGACCATATTGTATCCGCCTCCACCACCATTGCCGGCAGCCCATTCCATGCACTCACCGCTCTCTGCGTAAAAATATTTACCCCTGACATCTCCTCTCTACCTACTCCCCAGCACCTTAAACCTGTGTCCTCTTGTGGCAACTATTTCAGCCCTGGGAAAAAGCCTCTGACTATCCACACGATCAATGCCCCTCATCATCTTGAACACCTCCATCAGGTCACCTCTCATCCTCCGTCACTCCAAGGAGAAAAAGCCAAGTTCACTCAACCTGCTTTCATAAGGCATGCTCCCCAATTCAGGCAACATCATTGTAAATCTCCTTTGCACATTCTCTATGGTTTCCACATCCTTCCTGTAGTGAGGTGACCAGAACTGAGCACAGTACTCCAAGTGGGGTCTGACCAGGGTCCTATATAGCTGCAACATGACCTTTTGATTCCTAAACTCAATCCCATGATTGATGAAGGCGAATGCACCATATGCCTTCTTAACCACAGAGTCAACCTGTGCAGCAGCTTTGAGTGTCCTATGGACTCGGACCCTAAGATCCCTCTGATCCTCCACACTGCCAAGAGTCTTACCATTAATACTATATTCTGCCATCATTTTAGACCTAACAAAATGAACAACTTCACACTTATTTGTGTTGAACTCCATCTGCCACTTCTCAGCCCAGTTATGCATCCTATCAATGCCCCGCTGTAATCTCTGACAGCCCTCCACACTATCCACAACACCTCCAACCTTTGTGTCATCAGCAAACTTACTAACCCATCCCTCCACTTACTCATTTATAAAAATCACAAAGAGTAGGGGTCCTAGAACAGATCCCTGAGGCACACGACTGGTCACTGACCTCCATACAGAATATAATTGTCTACAACCACTCTTTGCCTTCTGTGGGCAAGCCAGTTCTGGATCCACAAAGCAATGTCCCCTTGGATCCCATGCCTCCTTACTTTCTCAATAGCAGGATGAGTTGCCTCAATTACTATGGCCCGGTGGTCCTCACATCTACTATGATTAAGCACTTTGAAAGGTTGGTTATGCCAGAATTAGCTCCTGCCTGAGCAAGGATCTGGATCTGCTGCAATTTGCATAATGCCACAACAGGTCTACAGTGAACAAAATTTTACTGGATTTTAATGCTGCTTAGGAACAATTAGAGCAACTGCTCTTTAATGACAACAGTTTGTATTCAAAATGATCATCCCCTCAGTACTATTCAATGAGTTTGAAAAGCTGAGGGTCTGTAACTCCCTCTGCAGCTGGATCCTTCACTTCCTTTTTGTGCCAATATAGTCCACCTGGATTAATAATAATATCTCCTTTTTGATGCCTCAAAAAGGCGGCAGCCATCATTCAGTACCTCCATCACAGAGGATATGTCCTTTTCTTCTTGCTACCATCAGAGAGGAGGTATAGGAGCCTAAAAACACACAGTCAATGAGTTAAGAACAGCTTCTTTCCCTCTGCCATCAGATTTCTGAATGGACTTCGAACCCATGGACACTACCTCATCACTTTTTTACACTATTTATTTAATTTAACTTAAAAAAATCTATATATACTCAATTCCCGAGTTCGAATCCAAGTTGGACCACCCCCGAGCATGCTTTCCATCCGTGCCGGGAGCACGTCGAGCTAGCCACTCGGCCTCGTAAAAGACACAAGGGTTGAGTCAGGAACGTTCATATCGTGACCCGGTTAATCCGAAAGGAGACCAATCCTGACACCATGCGCCAGACAAGAATGGCTGACTGTCTGGTGCGACACGCTATAAAAACAATCAATATCTGAGAGGAGCAATGTGGGCCCAGCTCTCTGATGTAGTTTCTAAGAGGGCAGACCAGAGCTATATTTTGTTAGGAGATGGAGGAGATATGATATGTCATCAAAATTCTCTTGAAATTTTCTATAGGTGTAGTGGAGAGCATTCTGACTGGTTGCATCTCTGCCTGGTATGGAGGCTTCCATGCACAGCATCTCAAGAGGCTGCAAACAGTAGCAGACTCAACCAGCTTCATCATGGGTACAACCTTTCCAACCATTGAGGAATTCTTCAAAAGGTATTGCTTCAATAAAGCGGCACCAATCATTAAGAACCCTGCCCATCCAGGACATGCCCTCTTTTCATTACTACCATCAAGGAGAAGGTACAGAAGCTTGAAAACCCAAACTCAATGATTTAGGAAAAGTGTCTTACCTTCTACCATCAGATTTCTGAATGATCTAAGAACCCATAAACATTACTTTGTCTTTCCTTTTATTTTGCACCAGTCATTTATATTGTAATTTAGAGTAATTCTGATATCTCTGCATTATACTATTGCTGCGAAGCAACAAACTTCACAGCATATAAGTCAATGCTAATAAACCTAATTCTGATTCTAACGCTGTGTATCCAAGGTAATATTTGATAACTTAACTAGAATCTTTGCATTTTAAAGGTATACAGTTTCCCTGAAGCATTGACAAAGTTTTAGATCTCCAGTAAAATTGAACAAAAAAAATGCGATGCTAAATAAGATTGATTATTTCTGTACTCGCACTTATGTTTTATAAATGGGTTGTCCCTGATTGTTCTTTTTTTGCACTAATGTCTTATTTTGCATCGTCTTTTTTTATCTTCACTATCTTGCATAATTTATGCATGTCTTGCGTCCTGTGATGCTGCTGCAGGCAAGCTATTCATTATATTGTACCTGCACCTCACTGCACTTGTGCATCTGACAACAAACTTCACGTGAGCAATGCACACAAAATGATGCAGGAACTCACAGGTCAGGCAGTATCTATGGAGAGAAATAAACAATTGATGTTTCAAGCTGAGACCCTTCATTCGGAATTGGTGCAAAACGTGAACTCTTTATTCCCCTTTCTAGCTAAAGGCATAAAGATTATAAAGTTTAGCTTTTCTTTATCACGTACATCAAAACATACAGTGAAGTGCATTGCTTTGTGTTAATGACCAATACAGTCCAAAGATTGTACAGTCTCATTGCTTTCAGCAGCAATGTAGCATGCTACATTTTGCTATCTAACTAACTAACTTACTAACCTGCATGTCTTTGGAATGTGGGAGAAAATTGGAACACCAGGAGAAAACTAGTCCTCCAGCCATGGTCTTGCCTGTTTACAGCTGAGAGAGGTATCCTGACCAGTAGGTTCCACCATGGGCATTGTGTCACGGCATCCAGGCTGGTGTTGGTGTTCGCTTGGCAGAAAACAAGCACTGTTTTGGATATCTGCAGATTTCATTGACATTGGATGGCTTGAGTTTGGGCTCTTTTATTGAGTGGCTGTTGAACCTGTGGTAATGTTGGTATTCAGTTTGTCAGGACTAGAGTAAAAAAGGAAAGATGTATTGCTGAGGCTCTATAAGACATTTATCAGACCGCATTTAGAGAATTGTGAGCAGTTTTGGTCCCCAATCAAATAACGGATGTGCTGGCATTGGACGGGGTGCAGAGCCGGTTCAAGAGAATGATCCTGGGAATGGAAAGGTTAATGTATAAGCAGCGTTTGATGGCTCTGGGCCTGTATTCATTGGAGTTTATAAGATTAAAGGGGATCTCCCTGAAACCTATCGAATGTTAGAAGTCCTAGATAGAGTGGATGTGGACAGGATGTTTTGAAAAATAGTGGAGGCTAAGACCAGAGTACACAGCCTCAGAATAGAGGGACATTCATTTAGAACAGAGACTGGAAGGAATTTCTTTAAGCAGAAGGTGGTGAATCTCTGAATTCATCAGCATAGTTGGCTGAAGAAGACAAGTCATTGGGTATATTTGAAGTGGAGGTCGATAGATTCTTGATTAGTAATGGAATCAAAAGTTATGGGGAGAAGGCAAGAGAATGGGTTTCAGAGGGATAACAAATCAGCCGGGCTGGAATGGCAGAGCAGACATGATGGGCCAAATGGCCTAATACCGTTCCTATGTCTTACGTTCTTGTTGTCTTATGTCCTCTCTTACTACATCACTGCCAGGTAAGTTCATCATCTTTAATTTTCCTCTACAGAATCAGTCCTGATAAAGGGTCTTGGCCCAGAACATTGACTATCTATTCCTTTCCATTGATGCTGCCTGACCTACTGAGTTCCTTCAACATTTTGTGTGTGTTGTGTTGGATAGCAGCATTGCAGACTTTCTCATATATCATAAATTAAATAAGCAGTGCAAAAAAAGAGCAAAAAACAAAAATGAAATAGCGTAAATTCATTGTCCATTGGGAATCTGATGGCAGAGGGGAGGAAGGTGCTCCTAAAACATTGAGTGTGTTTTCAGGATCCTGTACCTCCTCCTTGATGGTAGCAATAAGAAGAGGGCATGTCCATTATTGCCACAACAAGGATCCTTCTTTGTTTAACACTCTATCCCAAAATACTGCCATTTAAAATAATAGGGCTGAAATTGGGCAGTCATTTTCTGAATCATGT
Source organism: Hemitrygon akajei (assembly GCF_048418815.1). Lineage (NCBI taxonomy): Eukaryota > Metazoa > Chordata > Chondrichthyes > Myliobatiformes > Dasyatidae > Hemitrygon > Hemitrygon akajei. Next base: position 32,511,162 of record NC_133138.1, on the reverse strand, counting down.
GGAGTTTATGGTTTGGTGACGGTCACTGAAACAGCAGGTTCATCTGCTGTACAAATGAATCGCTATAGAATGCCAACATTCGGCAAAATGGGCTGCTAATGTGCCGTTTTGCAGGATTGCTTATTTTCCCCCTTCTCCTTGCTGGTGCAACAAAAAGCCCACAACAATCACGTTTGATTGGTCATCACTCTCCTTCAATATTCTGTTGCAATACGGATTTTTTTTTCCCCCCATGAAGTGGAAAAGTCTTTTATTGTGCAAGAAATGGCATGCAAAATGAAAGGACATTTCCTATCTATAAAATCATTAATTTGACACAGCCTCAACAATGAAAAAAAAATTGGAATTTGATCACCCTTTGCTAAACTCAAGCTGATTAGAGAGCTTATTCATGGCTATGAGTCAGATGGTAGCTGAGTGACACACACAAAATGCTGGAGGAACTCAGCAACATCTATGGGAATGAAAACAGTAAATTATTTGGGCCAAAACTGTTCAAAAGATCTGAGTCACAGTGTAGTGGAGTCAAGGCAAGCACTTCAGAAGCAACTTTGTTAGGGGCAGCACGATAGTGTAGCGGTTAGTGTAATTCTATTACAGTGGCAGTAACACTGCTTCAATACCTGGTGCTGTCTGTAAGGAGTTTGCACATTCTCCCCATGACAGCTCGGGATTCCTCTGGGTGCTCAGGGTTCCCCCACAGTACAAAGTCATGCAGGTTAGGGTTAGTAAGTTTGGGCAAGTTATGTAGACACCAGAAGCCTAAAAACATCTCCGGTCAGCCCAAGCAGATTTTTTGAAGTTCAAAGATTAAAGCACGTTTATTATTAAAGTATGCATACAACCTTGAGATTTGTCTCCTTGCAGGCAGCCACGAAACAAGAAACACAAAATAACCCATTAAAAAATTCAACAAATACCTAATGTGCAGAGATAGAAAAATAAACAATCGTGCAAACAATAAAAGCTAGCAAACAGCACGCAGAATAAAAGTGATTTAATTCACAGACGTGAAGCCCAGAGCAGCCAGAACAGGCCTACAGGGTCAGCCTCAGTTCATCGCAAAGCAGGGCAAAATGTCACATTGCCCACAGATTTTTGATGCAAACAATGAATTTCACAGTATGCTTCTTTCATTGTTTTGATGTACATGTGACAAATAAAGCTAATAATTAATCTTTAGTCTTTACTGTTAACAACTCATTACACAGATCATGAAACTTAATGTGTTGATAACTACCACTATTAAAAATGAAGTTTAATATCACAAGTATAATTCAAGAAATCTGTTGTTATGAAGCAGCAGGACAATGCAATACATATTAATAAAAATAGTAAATTACACTAAGAAGTGTGTATATATGTATGTGTATGTATATATATATATATATACACATGTGTGTGTATGTGTGTGTGTGTGTGTGTGTGTATGTGTGTGTGTGTGTGTGTGTGTGTGTGTGTGTGTGTGTGTGTGTAAAAAATTAAAATAAGTAGTACAAAAATGTAGTAAGTTAGTGTTCATGGGTTCAGTGTCCATTCAGAAATCTGATGGCAGAGGGGAAGAAGCTGTTCCTGAATCACTGAATTTGTGCCTTCAGGCACCTGTACCTCCTCCCTGATGTTAGCAATGAGAAGAGTGCATGGCCTGGATGATAGGGGTCCTCAATGATGGATGTTGCCTTTTTGAGGCATTGCTCCTTGAAAATGTCCTGGATGTCAGGTAGGCTAGTGCCTATTATGGAGCTGACAGAGTTTACAACTTACTGCAGCTTATTTCGACCCTGTGCAGTACCAGCAACCCACCCCCCCCTCCCCATACCAGATGGTGATGCAGTAGGTCTCCTTGTTCTCCATGTAACCTTTCTTTGTTCTCCGCATCTCCAGTCCCACCTTCTCTCTCACTGAACACTAACTGCATACCTCATCTCCCCAGTTCCAACAGGATGGCTGTGTCTCTTTCTGAGCTGACTGCATATTTCCAGTGTTTTCTGCTTTTCTTTTCAATTTAATCTGCAGTAAAATACTGCAAATGCTTTTTTTGTCCCCCCATGAACTGCTGTGTTTCATTGCTGACCTTCATAACACTTTGGCTCTTAGCTGACCCACTACTTATCTTCCCCTTGGTGTCTCATCAGCATTATGAATAAATTGAAAGAGTGCAGAGAAAATTTACAAGAATGCTGCCAGAACTTGAGGACCTCAGTTTGAGTGAAAGGTTGAATCGATTAGGGTTTTATTCCCTAGGGCATTGGAGAATGAATTGAGACTTGACAGAGGTATAAAAAATTATGAGGAGTATTGGTAGGGTAAATGGAAGCTGTTTTTCCCCCTCTGAGGTTGGGTGAGACTACTACTTGAGGTCATGGGTTAAGGGTGAAAGGTGAAGTGTGTAAGGGGAACATGAGGGGGAGGTTCTTCACTCAGAGAGTGGAACGAACTGCTTGCGGAAGTGGTGGATGCAGGTTCATTTTCGACATTTAAGAAAAATTTGGACAGGTGTATGGAAAGGTCAGGTATGGAGGGCTATGGGAGAAGTCAGAGAGTGGGAGTGGAGGTTTGCTTCTCTGAGTGGAGGCCTGTGACTAGAGGTGTGCCACAGGGATCAGTGCTGGGTCCATTGTTATTTGTCATCTATATCAATGATCTGGATGATAATGTGGTAAAGTGGATCAGCAAATTTGCTGATGATACAAAGATTGGAGGTGTAAGGAAGGTTTTCAAAGCTTGCAGAGGGATCTGAACTAGCCGGAAAAATGGGCTGAAAAATGGCAGATGGAGTTTAATACAGACAAGTGTGAGGTATTTCACTTTGGAAGGAGAAACCAAGGTAGAGCATACAAGTTAAATGGTAGGGCACTGAGGGGTGCAGTAGAACAGAAGGATCTTGGAATACAAATACAAAATTCCCTAAAAGTGGCATCACAGATAGATTGGGTCATAAAAAGAGCTTTTGGTACATTGGCCTCTATAAATCTATGCATCCCATGAGGTGGCGCGGCACAGCAGCAGTGGCCTTTCAGACCTGGTGTTACTTTAATTTAATTTTCTATTTTAAGTTTGATACACAATTTTTGATTAGGGCACATGGATAACAGAGCAGCTATCTACCATCTCCAGATACTACTACAAAACAGAGATTGCCCAAAAACAAACCTTCACAAAGATCGGCTGGCTGAATTACGCGACGTCGGCTTGCTGAGGGGAACGGGCCTACAATCCTCGGACTTGCCTGATGTTGGGAGCCGGAGATGGAGACGTCGAAAGTGATGTGCGAGGAAGCAGAAGCGAGGCAAACAGGCAGGGGTCCGTGCCAGGCTCAAAGCAAACCCTAGCTGGCCGGCTCTCCCATCCATTCTGCTCTCCAATGTCCACTCCCTGGACAATAAAATGGACTACATCCGACTCCAACGTAATACTCGGCAGGAGTACAGAGTTTGCTCCGCGTATGTCTTCACAGAGACATGGTTCATCGATGGGATTTCGGACGCTGCCATCCAGCTAGACGGGCTCGCCTTATTTCGTTCGGACAGAGATGCAGTTGTCTCCAGTAAGGTCCGCGGTGGCGGTGTCTGTGTTTATATCGACACGGAATGGTGTGAGAACTCTGTGCTGGTTTCCAGACACTGCTCATCGTTAGTGGAGTTTGTGGCAGTTCGATGCAGACCATTTTATTTTCCATGGGAATTCACCTCTGTCCTTATATTCGGTGTCTACATTCCCCCCAGCGCTAATGCTAAGGAGGCACTCTGTGAACTGTACAAGGTTATTAGCGAACTGCATAACGCACATCCTGATGGTCTGTTTATTGTCGCCAGTGATTTTAACCACGCGAACCTTAAGTCAGTGCTCCCCAAATTCCATCAGTATGTGGACTTTGCAACGAGGGGGAAGAACACGTTGGACCTGGTTTACACAAACATTCACGACGCGTACCGGGCAGAGCCCCGCCATCACCTCGGTTACTCTGACCACATCTCTGTTATGCTAATCCCAGCATACAGACCGCTCGTCAGGCGCTCCAGACCAGTTCAGAAGCAGGTGAAAACCTGGCCAGCAGGAGCTATCTCTACTCTTCAAGACTGCTTTGAGCACACTGACTGGCACATGTTCAGGGAGGCTGCAACCGATGGAGACTCTACCAACTTAGAGGAGTACACAGCATCAGTGACCAGCTACATCAGCAAGTGCATTGATGATGTTATTTTGTCCAAGACCATCACTATATGTGCCAACCAGAAGCCATGGATGACCGCAGAGGTGCGTGCGCTGCTGAGGTCCCGCGACTCCGTCTTCAGAGCAGGCGACAAGGCAGCTTTAACAACAGCAAGGGCCAAACTGTCCCAAGCCATCAGAGGGGCAAAGCGTGCACATGCCCAGCGAATCCACAGTTACTTCCAGGACAGCGGCGACACGCGGCGCATGTGGAAGGGCATCCAGGACATCACCAATTACAAGACAACATCACCTGACTGTGCAGGTGATGCCTCCCTCCCAAATGCGCTGAATAACTTCTACGCCCGGTTTGAGGTGGAAAATGACATGGCGGCGAGGAAGTCCGCCCCTCCTGCGAATGACCAGGTGCTGTGTCTCTCCGTGGCCAACGTGAGAAGAACCCTGTGCAGGGTCAACCCACAGAAGGCTGCTGGACCAGACAACATCCCGGGTAGAGTGCTCAGAGGATGTGCAGACCAGCTAGCAGATGTTCTCACTGACATATTCAACATCTCCCTGAGCAGCGCCACCAGTCCAACGTGCTTTAAGGCCGTCACCATCATCCCAATGCCGAAGAAGTCTTCAGTGTCCTGCCTAAATGACTACTGTCCCGTTGCACTTACATCCATCATCATGAAGTATTTCGAGAGGCTCATCATGAGGCATATCAAGACCCTGCTGCCCCCCTCACTAGACCCCCTGCAGTTTGCGTACCATCCCAACCGCTCAACAGATGACACCATTGCCACCACCCTGCACCTGGCCCTAACCCACCTGGACAAAAAAGACACATACATTCAGATGCTGTTCATAGACTTTAGTTCAGCATTCAACACAATCATCCCTCAGAAACTGATTGGAAAGCTGAGCCTATTAGGCCTGAACACTTCCCTCTGCAACTAGATCCTAGACTTCCTGACTGGGAGATCTCAGTCAGTCCGGATCGGGAGCAGCATGTCCAACACCATCACACTGAGCACGGGGGCTCCCCAGGGTTGCGTGCTCCGTCCACTGCTGTTCACTCTGCTGACCCACGACTGTGCTGCAACACTCAGCTCGAAACATATCATCAAGTTTGCCGATGACACGACCGTGGTCGGTCTCATCAGCAAGAACGACGAGTCAGCTTACAGAGAGGAGGTGCAGTGGCTAACAGACTGGTGCAGAGCCAACAACCTGTCTCTTAATGTGAACAAATCAAAAGAGATGGTTGTTGACTTCAGGAGGGCATGGAGCAACCACTCCCCGCTGAACATCGACGGCTCCTCGGTAGAGATCGTAAAGAGCACCAAATTTCTTGGTGTTCACCTGATGGAAAATCTCACCTAGTCCCTCAACACCAGCTCCATAGCAAAGAAAGCCCAGCAGCATCTCTACTTTTTGCGAAGGCTGAGGAAAGTCCATCTTCCACCCCCCATCCTCATCACATTCTACAGGGGTTGTATTGAGAGCATCCTGAGCAACTGCATCACTGCCTGGTTCGGAAATTGCACTATCTCGGATCGCAAGACCCTGCAGCGGATAGTGAGGTCAGCTGAGAAGATCATCGGGGTCTCTCTTCCCACCATTACAGACATTTACACTACACACTGCATCCGCAAAGGAAACAGCATTATGAAGGACCCCATGCACCCCTCATACCATCTCTTCTCCCTCATGCCATCTGGGAAAAGCCTCCGAAGCATTCGGGCTCTTATGACCAGACTATATAACAGTTTCTTCCCCCAAGCTTTCAGACTCCTCAATACTCGAAGCCTGGACTGACACCTTGCCCCACTCTCCTATTTATTATTTATTGTAGTACCGGCACTGTTTTTGTGCACTTTATGCAGTCCAGTGTAGGTCTGTAGACTAGTGAAGCTTTCTCTGTGTTTTTTTACGTAGTTCAGTCTAGTTTATTGTACTGTGTCATGTAAACCATGGTCCTGAAAAGCATTGTTTTTACTATGCACTGTACCAGCAGTTATGGTCGAAAAGACAATAAAAGTTGACTTGACTTGACTTGACTTGACAAAATTCCCTAAAAGTGGCGTCACAGGTAGATTGGGTCATAAAGAGAGCTTTTGGTACATTGCTTCTATAAATCAAAGTATTGAGTGTAGTCCTGACGAAGGATCTCGGCCCGAAACGTCGACAGTGCTTCTCCCTATAGATGCTGCCTGGCCTGCTGCATTCCACCAGCATTTTGTGTGTGTTGTTTGAATTTCCAGCATCTGCAGATTTCCTCCTATTGAGTATAAGTGTTGGAATGTTATGGTGATGTTGTATAAGGCATTGGCGAGGCCGAATTTGGAGTATTGTGTGCAGTTTTGGTCAGCAAATTACAGGAAGGATATTAATAAGGTTGAAAGAGTGCAGAGAAGGTTTACAAGGATGTTGCCGGGACTTGAGAAACTGAGTTACAGAGAAAGGTTGAATAGGTTAGGACTTTATTCCCTAGAGCGTAGAAGATTGAGGGGAGACTTGATAGAGGTATATAAAATTATGATGGGTATAGATAGAGTGAATGCAAGCAGGCTTTTTCCACTGAGGCTCGGGGAGAAAAAAACCAGAGTACATGGGTTAAGGGTGAAGGGGGAAAAGTTTAAAGGGAACATTAAGGGGGGGCTTCTTCACACAGAGAGCGGTGGGAATGTGGAATGAGCTGCCAGATGGAGTTGTAAATGTGTGCTAACTTTTAACATTTAAGAAAAACTTGAATGAGAGGTGTATGGAGGGATATGGGCCAGGTGCAGGTCAGTGGGACTAGGCAGAAAAATGGTTTGGCACAGCCAAGAAGGGCCAAAAGGCCTGTTTCTGTGCTGTAATGTTCTATGATTCTATGGCCAGGTGCAGATCGATGGGACTAGGCATATTTACTTTTTGGCAAGGGCTAGATGGGCTGAAGGTCACATTTTTGTACTGGAGTGTTCCATGTATAGAGTGGCCTTGATTCAGAGTTAAGTCCAGACCAAGTAGGTATGATAGGCTCACGGCCCTAAACCATAGGGATTTATCCCAACATCAACAATGTTTCTACTCAATCGATCCAGAGAATTCAATTTTGCAACCTACATTCTTTGCCAGGATGAGCTTCTCCAATGAATGCTACTTTTCCTCCAATGTAATTACACTATTTCACAATAGGATTTAATGTCACTGAGTTTCTCACTTTGCACTCGAACAGTCTTGAACAGATTATTTTTCCATTGTAAGTAAAGTCAAATTTTCTTTTTTTTCTTAAACTTTTCTATCAAGGAAAAAATAAATTGAGAGCAAGGAATCAAATATGTCGTCAGGGTGAAGATGGGAGGACAGTGAAGTACTGCTTACTTTATCAAATGCAATTTTGTCAGAATTTTCATGGACACTAAGAGAAAGATACTGAAAATAGAAAAAACACTCAGCAAATCTTACAGTTTTGTTCAAGAGAGTTTGAACAATCTGACAAGAATGTTCTGCTTCACACAATGACTTCCTTGTAACCTGTCAAACTATCTTTTCCAGATAGAATTACTTTAAGCAATAAAGATCGAAAATACTGGAAATACTCAGTAGGTCAGACAACATCTGTGATGAGGGAAACAATGCTCTACTTGCTGCCTGTCAGCCCAGACTCAGAATCAGAATCTGGATCAAGTTTATTATCACTGGCGCTGGAGGGGAAGAAGCTGTTCCTAAAACATAGAGTGTGGTTCTTCAGTTTCCTGTATATCCCCTCGATGGTAGTATGAGAAGAGGGTGTGTCTCAGGTGGTGACAGTCTTTAATCATAGCTGCCTTTTGAAGACGTCCTCGATGGTGGGAAGGTTTGTTCCCATGATGGAGCTGGCTGAGGCTAAAACCTTCTGCAGCCTCTTTTGATCCCCCTGACTAGGTGGTGATGCAACCAGTCAGATTGCTCTCCTCTGTGTATCTGCAACAATTTGAAAGAGTCTTGGGTTGATGAACACCTCCTCACTATTCCCTTTTTGCTCTATCTGTCTGTCTGTTTACTGTAACTTACAGTTAGTTTTATATCTACACCATATTGCTGCCACAAAACAACAGTTTCACGATATATGTCAGTGATAATAAATTCATTCTGGCTCTGATTCTGAGGGGTATTGTTGTGGTAGCAGACGATTGTTGGGCCTAGGCCTCTGAGGGACTCCTGTCCCATGGCTAAGATAATTGATCACCAACCACCACAGCTATTACCCTTTGTGCAAGGTATGATTATAAAATATGCAGCTTTTTCCTTGTCTCCAATTTAGACAGGGCTCTTTGATTAAAGTTGAAACATTAAAGGTTGGCTATATCTGTCACATGGCATGAAAACATGCGGAGAAATGAATCGTTCATGTCAAAGACCAACATATTCCTTGAATTTTGTTGAGGCAGCCTCAAATTCTGCCTCAATATCAAGGGCGGTTACTCTCACTTCACCTCTGCAGTTCAGCTCCCTCTTCTGTGTTTAGACCAAACCCGTAATGAGGTCAAAGGTTGGAATATATTTTATTATTTGTGGTAATATTACTTCATGTATTTTGTTTGAGATATATGTACTGTGTTCTCTACCCTGGTCCCCGAGGAGTGTCGTTTTGTTTGGCAGTATACATGCAAACTGTTGGATGACTGTAAAATTGAACTTGAACTTGAACTTGTGAGACTGTCAGAATCCAGACCAGGTTTCTGTAAGACAGTTGCTACTGAGCATGCATGCTTTGGTAGCATCATTGATTATCCATTCCATCAGCTTGCTGATGATTGAGAGTAGACATGGCTTCATTATTACCCCCCAAGTTACACCTCATTGCTCCAATGCACAGACCCTCTTGAATAACAAACTGCCCTCTGAATATATATCTCCACCAATTTTATAGCATTTCAGGAGGATCAGATATTGTATTGAAATCTAACATGTATGTGAACACTATGATGAATCCCAATTTTTGTTCATAGATGCTAATATACAGTACATTTCCCAGTTAACATTATTTTGAGCAGACAGAGTTAAAAATAATGTTGATCGCCTGAGCTGAGTGCAGTACCAGCATTATTTTACTTCCATTTCTAATTTTCAGCTTTTTTTTCTCCTCACACGTCGAGTTCCATTGTTACTGGGCTGGCTTTGTATAAGGTTGCTGTGTCCTCTGCAGCAGGGCCGGAAGATATCATATTCGCAAGGTCCTGCAATATTCAACCTTCTAAGGTTTAAGCAAGACATGCACTTTTAAATTAGAAACAGCTGCCTCTGTTCAGCATCCCACAATCAGCAGTTTGTGACAATGAAAATCTACTGAAATCAGCGGAGTGTTGCCCAGTGCTGCATTCTATTTGGATTTTTTTTTTCATCATATTCAGGGAATTTGAAGCTGAAAGGCGGCCTCTTGCTTTTACAGCGTGCTTTAGTAACTGGCTGTAAAATGCTAGGTCAGATGTCTGCTGATTTAGCAGTCTGGAAGAATATGATGATATGTTTGGTTTTACCTGTGGATACCACCTGCCAGCTGTCCCATCCGAGCACCAACATCTGTTCCTAGATTGCTTACTACATGAATGCTTGACCTTCCATGAGCTATTCACCAAGCAAAGTTGTTTGAATGGGCACTACAAGGTGCTGTGTTAAATAAATAAAGCTTTTCCTGTGGAAGAACACCTTTATCTTATGAAGCAGAATGAAAGCTAGTGTGCCCTAGTTATTTTAACATTCTACACCTGATTTCAGGTGGGTAGATACAGTAAATCACAAACACAATTGAATCTGCAGATGCTAGAAATCAAGAGTAATACATACAAAATGGTTCCTTCAGGTGTGGTAGTTGGTGTAAGCTCCCACTACCTATTAAATGCTCCTAATGGCGTGCAACTCAAATAGTCTCTGACAACCAAGTCCAGCTCCTAGCCGTCATGTGTGCTTTAGCTATTAAGCCCAGTAGAACCATTTATACTGACAGAAGAAGGGGCAAAGGTGGGTTACTGGTGCCTTAAAACCAGTCACTTCGGGCAGATGGGCACATCAGCCATGGTTAGCAGGTCACCTGGGGAAAGGAAAACTCTGATCTCAAACCTCTGCTACTTACGACTATACCCACTCATGGGGAAGGCTTCAGGATTAAACCACGAGGACAAATCCAGAGCTGGAGCTCCTAAAACCATCCTATATTGCATTCAAAACTGACTAGCAACCCCCACACTGCCGCTTGTGCCAAACTGTATAGCCTGAGCCATTTCTTTGGATTCATCAGCTGTATGGAGCAGGTGAGCCGGCTGCATGTGTAACAGCTTGCTCTCCATAGCATACTGCTCTGGCTTGTGGACAGCTAATGTGTAATATCCATGGTAGACCCTGAGCAACGGAGAGACACTATAAAATACTGGGGCGTCTCAGCAGGTCAGCAGTATCTATGGAAAGGAATAAACATTCAATGTTTTGGGCCAAAACCCTGAACAAGGACTCCCGATGTAGATGCAGTAATCGTCTCTTATTTGGCCAACTTAGAATGTTGAACAGCCCAGGAACAGGCCTTTAGATCTACAATGTCTAAACCAAGTACAATGCAACTAATTTCTTCTGCCTGCATGTGATCCATATTCCTCCATTCCCTGCATATTAATATCTCTATCTTAAATGCCGCTATCATTTCTACTTCCAGCACCTCCCTGGCATGCAGCTCCAGACACCTACCAATCTCTGTGTGAAATACTTGCCCTATACATCTTTAAATTTTCTCCCTTTCACTTTAATGAAGAAATGAAATCCACATTTTCAACTTAGTCAGAAAATGGCTGAAAATCATACTTTGATCTGTCTTGCCAACATTGGACCTAGGAGCATAAACTAATATTATACCACTTTGGGCACAGTATGGTAGCTTAGTGGTTAGCACGATGCTTTACAGTACCAGTGACCTGAGTTCAATTCCTGCAGCTGCCTGTAAGGAATTTGTACATTCTCACCATGACCAGGTGGGTTTCCTCCAGGTGCTCTGGTTGCCTCCCACAGTCCAAAGACGTACCAGTTGATAGCTTAATTGATTATTGACAATTGTCCCATGATAAGGCTAGGGTTAAATCAGGGGTGCTGTTGGGCGATGTGCCTTTAAGGGCCTATTCTGTGCTCTATCTCAATAATAAAAAGTATGAAAGATGATGAATGTCCAAAAGAAAGTATCTTGAAATGAAGTAATGCTGTGCTGGCAGTATAGAGAAGAGATGCAATTCCACATCACAGAATGACCCAATTCAGAGACACATAGACAAAAGAAGATAAAGGGAGATTATGTTCAAGAGCTGCTAGATAATGCAGCAGCTCTATAAAACCTGATTAGAATACACTGGAATATTGTACTTAGTTTTGGTCACTTAATTATCAGTGCAGAGGAAATGTTTCAGAATGCTGTCTGGAATAGTGAACATGTCTTAGGAGACTGATTGAGTTAGGGCTAACAAGAGGAAATCTGCAGATGCTGGAAATTCAAGCAACACACACATTCATCCCCCCATCCCTTCCCACCGATCTCCCTCCTGGCACTTATCCTTGCAGGCAGATCAAATGCTACACCTGCCCTTACACTTCCTCCCTTACCACCATTCAGGGCCCCAGACAGACCTTCCAGGTGAGGCGACACTTCACCTGTGAATTAGCTGGTGTGGTATACTGCGTCCGGTGCTCCTGGTATGGCCTTTTATATATTGGTGAGACCCGACGCAGACTGGGAGACCATTTCACTGAACACCTACGCTCTGTCTGCCCGAGAAAGCAGGATCTCACAGTGGCCACACATTTTAATTCCACGTCCCATTCCCATTCTGATATGTCTATCCATGGCCTCCTCTACTGTCAAGATGAAGCCACACTCAGGTCGGAGGAACAACACCTTATATACCAGCTAGGTAGCCTCCAACCTGATGGCATGAACATTGACTTCTCTAACTTCTGTTAATGCCCCTCTTCCCATCCTTACCCCATCCCTGACATATCTGGTTGTTTGTTTTTTTTTCTCTCTCTCTGCCCATCACTCTGCCTGTTCTCCATCTCCCTCTGGTGCTCCCCTTCCCCTTTCTTCCTCCCTAGGCCTCCTGTTCAATGATCCTTTCCCTTCTCTAGCTCTGTATCCCTTTTGCCAATCACCTTTCCAGCTCTCAGCTTCACCCCACCCCCTCCGGTCTTCTCCTATCATTTTGCATTTTCCCCTCCCCTCCTACTTTCAAATCTCTTACTATCTTTCCTTTCAGTTAGTCCTGACGAAGAGTCTCGTCCCGAAACGTCGACAGTGCTTCTCCTTATAGATGCTGCCTGGCCTGCTGTGTTCCACCAGCATTTTGTGTGTGTTGTTTGAGATAGGGCTCTTCTCTTTAGAGTGAAGGAGGATGCGAGGTGACTTACAAGAGGTATACAAGATAAAAAGAGTGACCAGCCAACAGCCTTTTCCCAGGCAATAATGTCTAGTGCAAGGGAGCATAATTTTAAAGTGATTTTTGGAAGAGGTAGATTTTTTACACAGAGTCTGGTAGGTGTATGGAAAGCTGTAATGAAAACTCCTGACCTGTGCGCGGAGTCGGTGAGCATTTGGCTTCAAGGTTTTTAGAGTACCTTAAATGATTAATTGTTGTTTAGCTCGTATCAAAGATTGTTTAACCTTGCAGAATTTATTTTGAAAGGCGTCAGGATTCGGGGTCACCTGTACTTTTTAAGCGGGCGTTTCTTAGCGTTTATTGTGGGCTCCTAGTTTTGGAGAATGTTTCACTACGCAGTGTTGCTAGGTCAAGCCTTCCATGTTCTGTTGGAATTCCTATGTATAAACTCTGTTTGCCGTCTCTATATGGGAGCCTATTGTTCCTCCACACTTGTGTTCAGTCATTGCCAGCACTCACTGTGGCAGACAGTACTGCCAAGGGTAGTGGTAGAAGCAGATACATTAGGTATACTTAAGAGATTCTTCAATAGACACATGGATGAAAGATAAGTGGATGACTATGTGGGAGGGAAGGGTTAGGTTGATCTTAGAATAAGTTAAAAGGTCAGCACATGATAGGCCAAAAGTCCTGTATTATGCTATGCTCTGTGTTCCATTACTACATGCTTTATATCACAAAAATGAAAGAATACACTTTCCGGAGTCAGAGAAGTTGCGATAAGTTACCGTAGATTCTGGACTACAGAGCGCACCTGATTAAAAGCCGCTGGCTCTAATTTTAGAAAGAAAATCAATTTTTTACTTGTACAGGCCGCACCGGATTTTCGGCCGTAGGTGTCCCACGTTGTAATATGAGATATTTACACAGAAAGATATTACACGTGAGGATTTTTTAACTTTTAATTAAATCCATATGGTAACATAAACAAATACATATTGCAAATGCTTTTTTTCGAACCGTGCCTGTAACGCGGCTACTTTTAAATATACGTTGCGTATACTTTTTTACTGAACAACATTCCAATATCTCCTAACGACTGGTAAAAAATATATATACTGCAGCCTACCAGGAAAAGTTATTGATCGCCTTTAACTTAAAAGCAGCGTTCGCTCAGATCTAATGCCACTCCGCCGCTCGCCCCCCGCCGTCCCGTTTATCGCAAACGGCATTTTTCCCACAAGACGCGGCGAAACCGGGTGTGACGTCATAGCATCCCGCGATGTAGTACAGAAAACAAATATAGTTAAAACACTTCTAACTTTAACTAGAAAATGAATTACTAAGCGAAAATATTATAAACTAAATAACTGCCATAAAGGCAGCACAATGCTTTTCTTCGAGTGTTTTCCATGTTGATGAGGGTGAGTACAAATGACTGATTTACAATAATTTAATTGTGAAAGTGCGCTTGATTTATCGTACAATTTCATTGGACCTCTGTGAACTACTCATCAATTTTATTGGTCTACTGTTACGAGGCAAAATGTTTTTGGCGGCATGAAAAAAATCATGTATTAGCCACTCCGTATTAAAGGCCGCAGTGTTCAAAGCTGTTCAAAATGTGGGAAAAAAGTAGTGGCTTATAATCCGACATCTACGGTAGTTATTCTCAGTGAACCATGGGAGGGATGAGTGAACCTTGTAAACTCAAAGTGACTCAAAGAGAACCATCTAACAATCTCCCATATCTCAAAGGTGTGCCGGTCAGAAGGCTTATTGATTGTTGTAAATTGTCTCTAGAGGTGGATGAAGAACTGATGGGCATGTCGGAGATCAGGGAAGTAAGTAAGGTCATGAGTTTGATGGGTTTACTTTCCGAGTTGGCAAAGACCAAATGGGACAAATATTTATTTATTGACTTACAGTGGAAGAGCCCCTTCCAGTCCTTCCAGCCGTGCCGACCAGCAATCCTTGATTTAATCCAAGCCTAATCATGTGACAATTTACAACAACCAAGTAACTTACCAACCAGTACATCTTTGGACTGTGGGAGGAATCCAGAACACCCAGAGGAAAGCCATGTGGTCATAGGGAGAATGTACAAGCTCCTTACAGGCAGCAGGAAGAATTGAACCCCGGTTGCTGGTACTATAAAGCATTGTGCTAACCACTATGCTACTGTGCCGCCTGTATTGTAAAGAAATACGAGTGATGGGAACCAAGGCAAGGCTGTATCAACAAACAGGAGTGAAGCATATTATTTTCCAAGTTGATGCCTCTAATAAGGGGCTGGCAGCAGCCCTAGTGTAAGAAGGCAAGCCAATTGGATTTGCATCTAAATATTCCTCTCAGCCAGAACAAAAATAATGCCAACAATAGGAAGAGAATCATTAGCAGTCACATATGGATAAAAAACTTCCACATCTATGTCTCCGCAAGGAAATTTGAAGCAAATGAATTCTGAACTCAAGAGAATATCTATAAGAAAATCCGATATAAAACATCAGCAGAGCTGCACAGAATACACTTGAGGTTCCTCTGTATTTCATCCTGAACTACAAACTGGGAATAGAAATGGTGCTCAAAGATACATTCTTTGCAGTAGAAACTTGAGGCGAGAGACCTAGATGAAAATGTATGTTGCCTCATGAATGTGACAGCAACAAGGCTGAGTAAGGTTGGAAAAGAGATGGATGTCATGATATTAACTTTGTAAGTGACCCAGGAATGGCCTGAATGCATGAAACAAACACATCCAGCAAAAAGACTTTGGTCAACCTAAGATGCTTAGATCCAGAATAATCTTGCCAATATAGTTGGAAATAACTATAGAAGGTATACCAAACCACACAGAACAATGGAATCTCGCTTTGTTGGATGTGTCCCATGTTGTATGACTTGGGTGATCATGGTCTTTCGTTGACCATGACTGTTCTTGGCAAATTTTATTACAGAAGTGGTTTGCCATTGCCTTCTTCTGGGAAGTGTTGTTAAGTTATCAATAGTCTTCAGAGATTGACTGCTTGGCATCAGGGGTCGCCTAAACAGGACTTGTGATATGCACCAGCTTCTCATACAACTATCCACCAACTGCCCCATGGCTTCACGACCCTGATAACGGGCTAAGCAGGTGCAATATATTTCCCAAGGGTGACCTACAGGCTAGTGGAGGGAAGGAGCACCTTACACCTCCTTTGGTAGAGACCTATATCCACTCCACTACCTGTGAAGACTGTGTTGATGTCTATAAACATACAGGAGAAGAATATCAATGTGCTATCTGCGAATAGCACAGAAATATACAATAGAACAGGGGATCATAACTAGCTGATGCATCTTCCAGACCTTGGCGAAATCGAGCGTCTAATTTGTTCTGTGACAAAAATGAAAGGTGTCTTCTAGTTGCTGACAAACTGCAAAGTCCTATTCATCAGAAGGAAGAAAACAACTTTAAAATTACTCATCATCATCATTATGTGGCATGTCGTATGCTGAGGGTGATTATGGTCTTTCATCTCTTTTTAACCTGAGAAGTCCTAATAAGCTCTTTAAAAATTTGCCTGTCCATTCCTTGATGTAACTCAAGGGATGTGCTGTCAACCGTGACTTTTTCTTCCATCAGTTCTTCCCCTCACTGCAAGATGTTCGAGCTTCTCTTTCCTCTGTACATGTTGCAGAAATTCCTGCTGCCATTTCCTGATTGATGATATCAGTTCACTTCTTCTGGCTTTTTGCAACACTTCCTCATTTGTTACTCTGTCCTTCCACGATATTTTCATTATTCTTCTCAAAAATCCCATTTCTACAGCTTCAGGTCTTATCTCATATTGCTTTGATACTATCCAACATTCACTTCCTTGTGTTAGTGCGGAATGAGCATATCTTAAACTTAAAATTTCTACTGTTATACTAATTTGAATTTTTTATAGAACTAAGCCTTAAACAAACAAGTAAGAGTGAAGGAACCCAGTTCACCTCTAGAGAACTTAGAGACTTTACAGAACAATAAAAGTTCACTGGCATAACCATATTCCTGAGCCATCAAAGAGGATCAAATCCTGCAGAGATGAGCCCAATCTGTCAAGACAAAACTTTTCAAGCATAGAGACAAAGTAACATTCAAAGCTTGCCTTGTGTCAATGGAATATATACCTTAAGACAGGCATGAAATTAATGGTTGATAGTTAAGTGGTAGGCCTGTGATCATTTTCTATCAGAACGTTAACTACAGTTTTATTACTGAAAGCCACTTAAGATGGAGATAGCTTTGTCAAAACACATGAACCACATCTGTGGCAGCAGGGTGTCAATAGCAGAAAAAATAATGAAATATTTGAATAAACGGCAAATAAAAATTCTGTTTTGCATCCATTTGGGTGGAAGACAGGAGATTGGAGCTGAGAAGAAAATATCAGCCGTGATGAAACGACGGAGTAGACTCAATGGGCCAAATGGCCTAATTCTGCTATTATATCTTACAGTCTTATGGTCATAATGTAATGATAATTTATGTATGATCTGGTAATGGATTTCGGGAACCCGACTAAAATTGCAATTATACTGAGCCTCTAAAGTCAAACGTCATTATAACTGAGTTGGGCCAGGAGATTAGGTGGAGTTGAAGCAATCTCCAGTCTGTACCAGAAAGGATAAATTAGACATTATCCCTGGCAGCATATCATATGATCTACAACAAGATCAGTAATTCCATACCACATACTCCACAAACTCTTCACAGGAAAGGATGACACAGGTGTTGAAATTTGGAGCAAAACAAAATACTGGAGAAACCCTTTGGATCAGACAGCATCTGTGGAAGGAAGTGGACAGCTGAAAGCAGGTTTAGACCTGGACTGAAAAGGATGACTACATTCAAATCAGCAAAATAGGAATACAGTATTTACTAAAGCCATATTGCATATTTCTTCATGGGGCTTGTGTAGTGTAAATGGTGTTTACATTAAGTTAGAAACTAGATCAAAAAGGTAAATATTTTACATGTTTTTTATAGAAGAATAAAAAGAAACATTGGACTTCTACAGGAAGGGAACCATATAATTCTTTCTGCACAGCTAGCAAATCAATTTTGTCAGTAAACAGTTAATTTGAAGGGCAAGTGGAAAAGAAAATACAGTAGCTTCTGTCAGTAAAAGGGTTTAAATAAATATACCAATAAACATATCTTTACCTCTTCTCCCCCACCCCACTTTCCACAGGGATTGATCCCTCAGTGATTCCCTTGTCCACTCATTGCTCCCCACTAATTCCCTCCCTCCCCCGGTAATTAATTCTGTAAGCAACCTGGGTGTTACAAGACAAGTCGAGTTAAGTCACTTTTATTGTCATTGCGACGATATCTGCTGGTACAGTACATAGTAAAAATGAGACAATGTTTTTTCAGGACCATGGTGTTACATGACACAGTACAAAAACTAGACTGAACTATGTAAAAAACAACACAGAAAAAAACTACACTAGACTACAGACCTACCTAGGGCTGCATAAAGTGCACAAAACAGTGCAAGTATTACAATAAATAATAAACAAGACAATAGGGCAGTAAGATGTCAGTCCAGGCTTTGTGTATTGAGGAGTCTGATAGCTTGGGGGAAGAAACTACTACATAGTCTGGTCGTGAGAGCCCAAATGCTTTGGTGCCTTTTCCCAGATGGCAGGAGGGAGAAGAGTTTGTATGAGGGGTGCGTGGGGTCCTTCATAATGCTGTTTGCTTTGTGGATGCAGTGTGTAATGTAAATGTCCGTAATGGCAGGAAGAAAGACCCCAATAATCTTCTCAGCTGACCTCACTACTGCTGCAGGGTCTTGCGATCTGAGATGGTGTAATTTCCAAACCAGGCAGTGATGCAGCTGCTCAGGATACTCTCAATGCAACCCCTGTAGAATGTGATGAGGATGGGGGTTGGGAGATGGGCTTTCCTCAGCCTTCGCAGAAAGTAGAGACGCTGCTGGGCTTACTTTGCTATGGAGCTGGTGTTGAGGGACCAGGTGAGATTCTCTGCCAGGTGAACACCAAGAAATTTGGTGCTCTTAATGATCTCTACCGACGTGCCGGCAATGTTCAGCGGGGAGTGGTTGCTCCGTGCCCTCCTGAAGTCAGCAACCATCTCTTTTGTTTTGTTTGCATTCAGAGACAGGTTGTTGGCTCTGCATCAGTATGTTAGCCGCTACACCTCCTCTCTGTGAGCTGAATCTTCGTTCTTGCTGATAAGACCCACCACGGTCATGTCATCAGCGAACTTGATTCAAGATTCAAGATTCAAAAACTTTATTGTCATTTTAACCGTACATCAGCTCTGCAGGGCAGAATGAGACAGTATTTCCCAGGAGCAGTGCAATCATAACATAACAAACGCGACACTAAATAATAAACATAACAATAAATAGTAAAACACAACAGCCACATGTCCGTTAAAAACAAGTTATAAGTGTCCAGTGCAAGTTAAAAGTGTCCAAAGCAGAGTCAGGTAGAGCAGCTATTTAGCAGTCTGACTGCCCACAGTCTGATGTGGTTCAAGCTGTGTGTTGCAGCACAGTCATGGGTCAGCAGAGTGAACAGCAGTGGACTGAGCACGCAGCCCTGGGGAGCCCCCGTGCTCAGTGTGATGGTGTTGGAGATGCTGCTCCCGATCCAGACTGACTGAGGTCTCCCAGTCAGGAAGTTTAGGATCCAGCTGCAGAGGGAGGTGTTCAGGCCCAGTAGGCTCAGCTTTCCAATCAGTTTTTTAAGGATGATTGTGTTGAATGCTGAACTGAAGTCTATGAACAACATTCGAATGTACGTGTCTTTTTTGTCCAGGTGGGTTAGGGCCAGGTGGAGGGTGATGGCAATAGCGTCATCTGTTGAGAGGTTGGGATGGTACGCAAACTGCAGGGGGTCCAGTGAGGGGGGCAGCAGGGTCTTGACATACCTCATGACGAGCCTCTCAAAACACTTCATGATGATGGATGTGAGTAAACCATTCACCTCCTCCCTCACCTCCATTTAGTGCCCCAAGCAGTCCTTCCAGGTAAGGCAACATTTCATCTCCAAATCTGCAGGGGTTATCTATTGTGTCCAGTGCTCCCAATGAGGCTTCCTCTACATTAGTGAGATCCTTCGTAAACTAGGAGACTGCTTCGTCGAGCACCTCTGCTCCATGTGGAAAAATTGAAACTTCTCAGTGGCCAGGCATTTTAATTCCCATTCCCATTCTGACATGTCAGTCCACGGCCTCCACTTGTGCCAAAAATAACCCTCCCCCTTCTTCTATTCCTCTCTCTGGCCTCTTATCTCTTATCACCTGCCTATCATCTCTCCTTGGGACCCTCCTCCTTCCCTTTCTCCTGGGGTTCAATCTCCTCTCTTATCAGATTCTTTCTTCTCCAGACCTTTATTTTTCCAATCCATCTGACTTCACCTATCATCTTCTACTGGTCTTCCTTCCCCTACCCCACCTTTTTATTCTGGCATCTTTCCCCCTTCCTTTTCGGTCCTGAACAAAGTCCGTGGCCCAAAACTTTGACCGTTTATTAATTTCCATAGATGTTGCCTGCTGAGTTCCTTCAGCATTTTGTGTGCATTGCTTTGGATTTCCAGCATCTGCAGACTTCTTTGTGTTTTTGAATAAAGCTTTTCATTGCGATAAACTAACAATATAGTTAGTAAGCTTGATTGACAGTTTTCTATAGGTTAATTATAAATTCATTACTTTTGTACTCTGTGCTCCAATTTATGAACTCCACGATCCCACGTACAGTTTTAAACACTTTTCCAATTTGTTCTTCCATTTCCAAAAAACAATGCAGATTTTCCAGCACCCATTTTAAAACTGTATCTTTTAGCTTATTGGTAAGTTAATTTCTCTGGTATTATTCAATCATTTAGTGTGAAAGCAATATGGGCTCCATAACTCTGAAAGAATTTTGCTCTGCTTTTCACAACCCATACTTACAGAAAAGGTACAGATATATCCCAAATTACTCTTAACTCTGATGATAAAAAACAGAAGCTCAGTTTTCAAGAGCATGCACATGAGATGAGATGTGATCTTCAAAATAATTGAGCACATGACTGGTCCCCAGTTCCCATCTATCAAAGCTGTCATTTTCTTTGTGCTTGTGAATATAGCTGTTTTTTTTAGAAATATTCACAATCTATTGCAAATATAAATAAAAAAATACATACTTAAGTGAATAGTTGTATTACAAAGCAATAGAAGTTTATAGACCAAGCACTGATAAGAAGTGTTAGTATAGATGGGTACTTGATATGGAGCATGGAGAAGATGGGCCAAAGAGCCTTTTTAATGATATTGTTCTACAACTGATAATTAAACATTGTCAATGATCTAAAAACACAAAATCAATTTTAATTTTTTTACGTGTATCATTTTTTATCACCGTTAATTTTTTTACGTGTATCATTTTTTATCACCGTTTTTTAAAAAAAATTCCAACATGTTGCCTTCCTTGCTCACAGTTGCAAAATCCTCATTCAAAATCCAATGCAGGATAAGTGAACACATTCTGTAGTCTCCACACTGGGGAATGTCAGCATGTTCATGTGTCACTCTTGGTCTCTGTGCAACAGCTATTGAAGAACATGAATGAGAGAATCGTCTGCAGGAAACTTCTGGTAAGTTCTAGACCTATGGCTGCAGGTACACATCCAGAGAAGTCTTGACCTACTTGGCATTTAAGTGGATAAGTATCACAGTGCCAGATCAAGCCTCTGGCACTTTCCACTAGTGCTGTGGTTATTGCTTTTCTCTACACTGTTAGATGAACTTAGTTTGGTTCAAAAAAGTAACTAGTCTTGGGAATAACTATACCCAGAAACTGTTTCACAGAAGTATTAGATTTATAGGAGTGGATATATGTCTTCCAGGCAGAGATCCAGTGAGATAAGATTACTGCTGGGTCCTTAAAATCTTTCAGTGCCCCTATTCTGACTCATTTTGTAAGGTCATGTGTTATGCATGATGTATCATTGGAAGGAGTTCAAACCGTGTGAAAAACAGCTGGCCATTCTAAATCCCTGCACACCACTTAAGGGAATAAAAAAGTTGCCAGTTCTCCACCAAAGTCCCAAATTGAGGCTTTGGCCAAGGCATTCAGGAACTAAGCACAAGCAGATTAAGAAAGAGGAATGGCTCCACTAATCTCTCTATGGTAACTTGGACCTCTCTGTGATAAGGTGGACCTCCTGTACTCTAATTCTGCCATCTCTCCTGAACCCAAATCTACAAACCCAAATCGTATGAGGTAAAATAGTCAAGGATTTCATCTTAGCACAGCACAGCAGCCACTTCACTGCTTAATGCACCACAAATGGAAATACAATATCTACTTTAAACACTACATAAGTACAGTTGACATTTCGGGCCGAAACCCTTCTTCAGGACTGGAAAGCAATGGGAATGAAGCCAGAATAAGAAGTTGGAGGAATGGGGAAGCTTCTTTTTCTGGTTTCCTCCCCCTTCTTTCCAATCCTGATGAAGGGTGTCGGCCAAAAATGTCAACTGTTTATTCAATTCCATAGATGCTGCCTGACCTGCAGACTTCCTTCAGCATTTTTGTGCGTTGCTGTCTGGATTGCCAGCATTTGCAGATTCTCTTGTGTTTATCAAATGGTTGGACAGCACCTTAGTTAAGATATTCAACTGCAGCTTTCTTGTTCTGTTCAGATGAACACAAACGACTCCATGCTAGCTTGCAACGAGCAGGAAAATGTCCTGACTGACTTTCCTTGTTCATATATATATTTATCATTATTAATATCATCATGTATTGCATTGTAGTGCTGTCGCAATGTTAACAAATTTCACAACATATGCTGGTGATATTAAACCTGATTCTGATTCTGATTCAACTACAATTGCCAAGAATTTGAGAAATGAGCTGATTGATTCTTGAGACAAAGGGTGTCTCACATTCTCAATATGTACCTTGCTCTAAGTCTGGAATTCCCCATTAAACCTCTCTTCCTTTCTTTTCCTTTGAGACTATCTTTAAATTCTGCCTCACACACACAAACTGCTGGAAGAGATCAGAAGATCAGGCAGCATCTATGGAATAGAATAAAGAGTCAGCAGTTCAGGCCAACACCCCTCATCAGGACTGGAAAAAAGGGGAAGAAGCCCAGAGGTTTCTCTTTGCCTAAGAACAACCTTGATATCTCCTGATGTGGTTAGATGTTCATAATTTTGTTTTGATAATGTTCCGGTGAAGTGTGGAGCATATTAATTCATAAATATTTCTTGTAACATTCAGTTGCTGTCTCTTTAATGTTATCTAAAGATAGGGCCATCATTATTATTCAGAATCAACATATTTACAAATGTCCTATATTATCTTTGATAATGGAAAAAAACACAAAATAAACCCAGTATCAAGCAAGTAGATCAGCTTTGATCATTTAATTCATCTTATTCAGAAGGAATGGTTGTAACATTATCATTTTATGTTCAAATCTGTCTCTTTCTTGCCCTTGGCTGGAAAGGTGAAGTATATGAGTAGCAGTTCAGACAGTTGGGGTTTAGATGCAGAAGAAAGCTACTGTAAAACATGGTAGCATAGTGGTTAGCACAACGCTTTACGGTGTCAGTGATCTGGGTTCAATTCCCACTGCTGCCTGTATGGAGTTTGTACATTCTTTGTGTGACTGCGTGGGTTTCCTCTGGGTTCTCTGGTTTCTTCCCACATTCCAAAGACATACAAACACGAGGAAATCTGCAGATGCTGGAAATTCAAGCAACACACACAAAATGCTGGTGGAATGCAGCAGGCCAGGCAGCATCTATAGGGAGAAGCACTGTCGACGTTTCGGGCCGAGACCCTTCTTCAAGACTGAAGGGGGAAGATGCCATAATGAAAAGCTGGGGAAGGGGAAGGAGGCTAGTTAGAAGGTAATAGATAACGTTAGGTGAGTAGGAAAGGTCAAGGGCTGGAGTAAAAAGAATCTAATAAGAAAGGAGAGAGGACCATAGGAGAAAGGGAAGGAGGAAGGGCACCAGGAGGATGAGATATGTGAGAAGCAGTAAAAGCTCAGAATGGGGAACAGAGAAAGATGGGGGGGGGGGGGGGGTTGGGGAGTTGTTTACAGGAAGGAGAAATCAATGTTTATTCCAACAGGTTGGAGGCTACACAGACTGAGTATAAGGTTTTGCTCCTTCTTCCTGAGTGTGACCCCATTTTGGCACAAGAGGAGGCCATTGATGAACACATCAGAATGGGAATGGGAATCAGAGCTAAAATATTTGGCCACCAGGAATTTCCATTGTAGTAGTTAGTGCAATCCCTCAATTTAAAATAGGTCTCACCAATACAGAAGAGACCGCATCGGGAGCAGCAGCACAATAGACGGTCTTAGCAGATGTGCTGGTGAAATGTTGCCTCACCTGGAATGACTATTTGGGGCCCTGAGTAGAGGTGAGGCAGGAGGTGCATGGGTAGGAGGGAGGTTAGTGGGGAGGCACAAATGGACAAGGGAATTGCAGAGGGAGTGATCCCTGCAGAAAACAAAGTGGGCAGGAAGTAAAGATATGCTTAGTGGTAAGAGCCCTTTGGAGATGGCAGAAGTTGCAGAGGATAATGTGTTGGGTGCAGAAACTGATGCGGTGGTAGGTAAGAACAGAAGGGACTCTATGACTATGAAGGCAGCAGGAAGATGGGGTGAGTACAGATGTACAGGAAATGGAGGTGATGCAGGTGAGGGCAGCATCAATAGTAGGGGAGGAAAACCCCGTTCTTTAAAGGAGGATCTCTGATGTCCTGAAACTGAAAGCCATGTCCTGGGAACAGATGTGGTGGAGGCAAAGAAACTGAAAAAGAGAATAGCATTTTTACAGGAGACAGAGTGGGAAGAGGTATAGTCAAGATAACCGTGGGAATCAGTAGATCTATAAAAGCTGTCATTTGACAATTTGTCTCCAGAGATGGGGACAGAAAGATCTAGAATGGAAAGAAGAAAAGGCAGGTGTCAGAGATGGACCAAGTGAGTTTTGGGACAGGGTGGAAATTAGGGGCAAAGTTGATAAAATTGATGAGCTCAGCATGGGTGCATGAAACGGTGCCAATGCGGTTGTCAATGTAGAGAGCAAGAGATGGAATATAACTGGAAAAAGCTTCAAACATGGACTGTTCTACATAGACAATGAAGACGCAGGCATAGCTGTGAACCAGGTGAGTATGTATACCAGGAAGATCTGGCAGATCAGGGACCACTTATGAATAGAGAAGAGGAGTAAAATTTGAAAGAAGCAGAACTCAATGAGACTAAATTGCAACTGTGTCTATACTTCAGTCCCTACTTCCCGCTGTCTTGGTGAAGCAGCCACCAGTATCAAAGACCACATCCATCCCAGCCATCCTCTCTTCTCTCTCTCATCAGGCAGAAGATAATAAAGCATGAAGGTAAGTGCCACCAGGCTCAAGGACAGTTTCTGCCCCATGTTATCAGACCTCTTGTAAGATAAGATTGTCTCTTGAACTCACAATCCATCTTGTTATGATCTTGCACTTTATCATTTACCTGCACTGCACATTTTACAAGCTTTTACACTTAATCTGATTTGTTTCCTTATTCTAGCTCAGTGCACTTTGTAATCATTTGATCTGTATGAGCAGTGTGCTAGACAAACTGTTCTCTGTATATCGGTACTTGTGACAATAATAAACCAATTTCAGTTACATTTCATTGACCTGAAATCATAAGTCTTTTTTTTATGATTGCTGACTATTTTCTCTTTTTGTTTCAGGCTTCCAGCATCTGCAAATATTGCTTTTTGTAACACTCTCTATCAATCAGTCTCAACACCACAAAAGTATAGCCTGATTTTTTTCCTGATAGCACAGCATGGTTCATTCACTGGACAACTGAAATATGTTGAACAAGACTGGATTTTGATGAATCCCTTCTTTGTGCAGTTAACTAATCTACTTTGCTCTAGGTTGCAGGAGCAACACCTCATATTCCATCTGGTAGCCTCCAACCTGACAGTATGAACATCAATTTCTCCCTCCTCCCTCCCCTTTTTTTTTTACATTTCCTATTCTGGCTTCACTCTTAACTCTTCGCTTCTTCTCACCTACCTGTCACCTCCCTCAGGAGCCCCAACTTCTTCCCTTTCTCCCATGGTCCATTCTCCTCTCCTATCAGATTCCTTCTTCATCATTCCTTTACCTTTTATATCTATTATCTCCCAGCATCTGACTTCATTTCCCCCCATTTTCCTTTTCAGTCCTGAAGTAGCGTCTCAGTCTAAAATGTCAACTCTTTATTCCTTTCCATAGTCGCTGCCTGACCTGCTGAGTTCCAACAGCATCTTGTGTGTGTTGGTCTTAAAGTAAAGTTATAATAACCATTCATTTATAGTTACTATTCTATGGATTTATTGAGTATGCTCGCAAGACATTGTATCACAGGGCTGTATACGGTGACATATATGTACTTAAATGATAAATTTCCTTTGAACTTTGTAGTATGAAATCAATTTACACATAGTAAGCCCTCACAAACAATGACAAAATGATCTTCTCATTGATTGTGGGACAGCATAGTGGCAGCATAGTAGTACAATCTTTGTCTGAATCAGCATCTTTAGCACAAGCAGCCACCTATGTTTATGACAGGCTGAGAATTGAATAACTATTAATTATGTTGAAACTTGATGAGGGATTTTAATAAATAACAATAAGTCAAGATTTCTTTTAGTCCTGATAACATGCATTTGCTTCAGGTGAAATGATTACAGTAACTTACTGTAACAACTGATGTTGTGACACAACATCCTTTCTCTTCCCCTTTCCGCCTGAAGATCTGATGAGGAATGATTTCTGGTAATGGATTGGGGTAACGAGTACGATGGAAGAGAATGGTTCTAGTGACAGTCTTATGGTTCAGGGTGTTGGAGTTTGGAATTCAATTCCGGTGTTCTCTGTAAAAAAAATTATACATTCTTCCCATGCTCTTTTAAGTTCAAGTTTTACTATCATTCAACCAAACATGAATACCCATGAATACAGCCAAATGAACTTTTCCTCCAGGGCAAGGTCCAAAACAGACTACCAACAGTCAGACACAGCGCAAGTACATATAGCACATATAGCACATACAAGATAGCAAGTAAACATACAGTCACACAAAAATATATATATATCCCAAGTCGCTGAATGGTATGTCTTGAAAAGTTATGGCTCATGGGTGTTACGGGCAGGAACAAGCGGTTCCCAGCAGTCTGCAGATGAGCATGCACACGCATGCAGTCCAGCTTGTCATTCCACTGATCAAACAATACAGGGCAGCACCGATGGAAGGGGCCAGCCTGCAGCTCAGCATGGATGCCGTGCACAGGCATCTCTCCTCCTGGACTGCTGCAACAGGCAAGCCCACAGCTTGAGGCCCAGTCCTTACTACAAATAAGGCGATGCAGCTCCACCTCTGTCTGTCTCACCATAAAACAAGGGCACACATTGTGCCCTGGAACTGGACGTTCCAGTTTCCTACCACAGTCTAAAGATGTACTGGTTAGTAGGTTAATTGGTCATTGTAAATTGTCCAATGATTAGGCACAGTCCTGGAAATAAATGAAAAGTTGAATAGTGGGCAATGACTGGATTTTTGATTTAATTTCCCAGGTTGCTCAGTCTGGCATATAAGAACCTTGCTGAAGGCCTAACTAAAGTCCAAGTTAACCACATCTACTGACTTTAGACAAGATCTGGCCAATTAGTCACATAGTGTAATTAGGCGGTATGGCTCTCTGGGCCAGCAGGTCCACACTGTGTCTCTAAATAAATAAATAAAGTTAGGTCACTCTTTCCCAACTGCAGCAGCTTTATGGGTGAGTGGTCTTAATTTTAGGTTCAAGTCTGACAAACCATTAACAGTCACATTTGCAACATTGTCTTCTATTTAACACTAAGATTTGCATCTAGTCCAGTCCTCATTTCCTGGCCTGAGGAAATAAAACTTCATCTCACCCCTTTCTCCTATGTGGTATTTGTGTCAGTTGTTTGATACAATTCTCATATGTGGCAACATCACAGTTGTGATTTACACTCCCTACACTTAAATACAGCTTCAATAATGGCACTTACACTGATGTTTCACTCATGAAGGGGTTTCAAAGTTCAAAGTAATTTTTTTTAGATAAGTACGTATAAGTCACCATATTCATTTTCTTGCACGTAGTAGAGCAAACAAATACAATAGAATCAGTGAAAACTCATATGCCAAGACTGATAAACAACCAGTGTGCAAAAGAAAACAAACTGCAAATGTAAGAAAAAATAATAATGATAAATAAACAAATAATACTGAGAACATGAGTTACAGAATCCTTGAAAATGGTTCTATAGAGTGCATTCAATCATTATTTCAGTGTGAAGTGAGTGAAGTCGTCCATGCTGATTCAGGAGCCTGAAGGTTGGAGAGTCAGAACTGTTCCTGAACCTGGAGTTGTGGAATCTCAGGCTCCTGAATATCCTTTCCAATGATAGCAGCATGAAGAGAGCATGACCTGGATGATGGGGGTTCTTGATGATGAGACAGTCTCTGTATATTCCAGGAGTCAATTACGCTCTACGGTTTGAAAATAATCAGTGAGAAGTTAGGTACTTTGTTTTACAGGTTTAATCAAATATATGCAGCACTAACACAGACATATACTCAGTGGGCACTTTATTAGGTATCTCCTGTTCCTAAAAGAGTGGCCACTGAGTGTATGTTCATGGTCTTCTGCTTTTGTAGCCTATCCACTTCAAGGTTTGACTTGTTATGTGTTAGGAGATGCTCTTCTGAACACCATTATTGTAATATCTGGTTAGTTAGTTACTGTCAGCTTTCTGACAGCTTGAACTAGTCTGGCCATTCTTTTTAACAAGGTATTTTTGCCCCCAGAACTGCCAATCATTGCATTTTTTTTTGTTTTTCACACCACTCTGTAGAACCCTGTTGGGGATGTTCTGCAAGAAAAATCCCTAGAGATCAGCAGTTTCTTAAATACTCAAATCATCCCACCTTGCACCAACAATTATTCCATGGTCAAAATCACATAGATCTCATTTTGTCCCCATTCTGATGTTTGAACCTACTGACCACGTCTGGCTACTTTTATGCATTGAGTTGTTGCTGTACGAGCAGGTGTACAAGTCTACTTAATAAAATGACCACTGTGTATAGAGTTGCAGAGTGACATAAAATTTACAACTCATACAGTTATTATTAGACCTTTACATATGCCCTGTATCACCGAATTCCAACACTTCATGGATGAGCATTTCGCTGCCCAATTTTTAAACATTTAACAACTTAAGTCTTGACCAACCAGAGATGGTTTCCCATGGTCAGTAACCAATCAGAGACAAATGCCTCTTTGATTCAGCTAAATATTGAGCACCATACTCCCTCAGAGGTCATTTGTACTCAGAGGCTTGCTATTTGTAGCCACAGTACCACTCTGTTTCCAAAGTCTTCATATCTCTTTGAATTCCTGCAAAGGAGTCAGAAGCATAAGTCAAGGGTTAATGGTGAAAGTGAAATACTTAAGGGGAACCTGAAAGGTAACTTCACTTAAAGTGTAGTCTGAGTGTGGAATGTGGTGCCAGCAGAAGTAGTGGATGTGGATTTGATTACAGCTTTTAAGAGGTTTGGACAAATACATGGATGGAAGGTCTATAGAAAACTATGGTCCATGTGCAGGTCAATAAGATTAGGCAGAGTCAGTGATTGGCATACACTTGCTGGCCTGTTTATGTGTTCTAGCAATCTGTAACTCTAATCAGGTTTATTATTACTGATTCCTACATATTGTGAAATATTAATTGCTTTAGGAACAGATCTGTGGTCTCTTTATGTCTCAGAAAACATTTTAATTGGACCAAACAAGTCAATGAAGTCTTTTCCAACTCAATTCCAGACACTAGCCCTGGCATCCAATCACATAGGAATATTAGTCCTTTGCAACAAGCTTCACCAACTGCCATTCTTAAAATCCACATAATGTATCCCTGCATTATGAAATTATATTGTTAAAATGGAGTTCAGGCAGAAAAATGCAAATTTCAAAACTTCTCCTGCTGTTGAAACTAATTACCGACACATTGACATTAAATGCTGTGTGTAAATATGTATGTCCTTCAAATGCACAGTCAGGTTTCCACTTACTGCAGTTTTGTTTGCGTACTTAGCTAAACTCAACTCAATAATCTCTGCCTATGGAGCCTATATTTCTGAATGCAATGCGAAAGCTATATAGACTTGTGGATAGCTCAAAACCACAGGAAGTCAGAGAGGAAAAGATGTATTTAAGCTTCAACAAATGCATTCTTCTCCTCCAGCTCACTTTTATCTCTCAAATTTCTAGTTTACAGAATCCCTGGTTCTCTCATACATGCTGAGATATTACACTTCTGACCAGTTTCTGGATCTGCAGACCTGAAACTGTCTCTAGTGAATGGTCCCGTTAGGACACTAATGAGGTCAACCGCCTTCTTGCCAATGCCACAACATCTTGAAAGCCTGCACAAAGGTATGAGGCCTTGATTGAGCATATAGTCCAAACATTTAATATCTCCTTATGGATATCTTCTTATTGAGCCAACTAATTAATCTGGTGCTTTTGTGATCTCATGGGAGATTTGGGGAACCGGACTCTGGAGAGTGCAAGTATGACCAGGATGGCCATTGCTGGAAGTGGATGCTGTGTTGCTGTTTGATGGTGGAATACAAGCCTGTGGTCAGCTCCATCATAATGATTGAAGTATCAGGCAGGTTTAAAATCATCAGGCTGAGAGGAAAATGAACAGGTGCTCAGGGCCATCTGCCTGAGTTTGACCAATCTCCCTCTCTTTTGGGTACTACTGTCGGGCAGAAGGTTAGACAGTAGGTACATACTGCCTGAACTGCTAAGTTCCCTGAGCGTTTTGTGTTTCTTGACTTGCAATATCAACTCTGTTCCCTTCTAAATTTCTGTTCACAACATTTGGCCGCGGTTTGTGTTGCAATTTTTGACCTCTAAGTCATTTGAGCACATTTTGTCCTACAGTTCTAAATAAGCTTCTGACAATGAAACAACAATGATTTAGGCTTGTTTCCTTTGGCTATTAAAACCTCCCAGGATGCTTCACAACAATATAGTTGACATTAAGCCATGTTGATAGGTTTCCCATTAAGTTCTTGTGTTTCCAGTCTTGATTTGAAGTTGAGCCCAATTGGGCATTGACTCTGCACCATTACTCTCACTTTAAATAAAACTTACTGTCAGCTCTTGCACTGAGGCCAGAGATAGATAACAATTACTGTGATAGCAGCAATAATAGAGAAAGCAGTTCAACCTTTATGATGAACTGGTGACAACAAAAAGAGAAGAGTTTATCCATTAGCCATTGAGCACACCTACAGGGAGTGCTACCGCAGGAAAGCAGTATCTATCATCAAGGACCAACCACCACTGAGGCCACGCTCTCTTCTCACTGCTGTCACACCACCAGGATCAGGAACAGTTATTACCCTTCAACCATCAGACTCCTGAACCAACGTGGATAAATTGACTCACCTTAACACTGATGATTACTGAACACAAGCTATGGAATCACTTTCAAGAGCTCCACGACTCATGTTCTCAGTATTATTTATTTGTTTAGTAGATTTAGTTTTATTAGTTACACAGTTTGGCTTCTTTTGCACTTTGGTTCCTTGTCAGTCTTTGTTTGTGTATAGGTTTTCTTCGACTCTATTGTATTTCTTTGTTCTTTTGTGAATGCCTGCAAGGAAGTGCGCAAACCTTGCCCGGCGGTATGGTAGTGTAACGGTTAACACATCGCTCTACAGCACCAGTGACCTGGGTTCAATTCCCGCTGCTGTCTTTTAGAGTTTGTATGGTTTCCCTGTCAACGCATGAGTTTCTGGGTAAATACAAGCAGGCTTTTTTCAGAGGTTATGTGGGACTACAACCAAAGGTCATGGGTTAAGGATGAAAGGTGAAAAGCTTAAGCATGAGGGGAAACGTCTTCCTTCAGAGGTTGGTGAGAATGTGGAATGAGCTGCCAGAACAAGTGGTGCATGAGAGCTCGATTTCAATGTTTAAGATAAGTTTGTATAAGTACATTGATAGTAGGGGTATGGAGGGCTATGGTACCGGTGGAGGTAAATGAGAGTAAGCAGTTCAAATGGTCCATTACAGACTAAATGGGCCAAAGGTCCTGTTCCTGTGCTGTACTTTTCTACGACTCTATGACTCTACATACAACTCAAGCTGAATTACACAGTGACGTGATGGTTCTGATTCACATTCAGCAAGTTGATGGATAGCAATGCTGTCCTACCAATCGCCTGCAAATAATCTGAATCTCAAAATGTTGAAGTTTGTTAGGATTGGCTTGAGCCAAGTTAAAGCTAATTGTAAGATAGGTAACTTGGTAAATTGGTTTATTATTATTACAGGCACCAAGTTACAATGAAAACCCTGTCATTCACGTCAATCCATTTATTGCATAATGCTTTGAGGTAGTACAAGGAAAGATGATAGAAGAATACAGAAAAATGGGTGGTGGGTGGACATGCTTCTCGACGAAAGGAGGTGTAAAGCACCCGTTCCTTCCACTAGCTTACAGGACACCCTTGGACAAGGTGTAGCATGCTTAGCACCACCCCCCCCACCCCCAGTCGGTGTCACATGAAGCTATGGGAACAGCTGTTGGATGTTTGTATGAGCAGCTGGTACATATCACAAGCCCTGGTTATGCGACCACTGATGCCATGCAGGCAAACTCTGAAGAGTACTGATAATGGCTGGCGTCACCCATCTTGTAGAGACACTGCCCAGAAGAAGGAAATGTCAAACCACTTCTGTAGAAACATTTGCCATGAGCAGTTATGGTCTTGGAAAGACCATGATCGCCCATGTCAAATGAGACAGCACGTAATAATGATAATATGATATGATAATAACAGTGAGTATGTGGTGCAAGGAGACACAATAAGGTGCAACAGGTCATAACAAGATAGATTACAAGATCAAAAGGCCATCATATTGTCCTTTCAGTTCCTTTCAGCGGGAACCATTCAGTTGTCTTATAACAACAGGGTATAAGACAAACCTGGTGGTACGTGCTTGCAGGTTTTTATATCTTCTGCCCAATGAGAGCAGGAGAACAAAGAATGACCAAGGTAGATGGGGTCTTTCACTAACTGGCCACTTTTCTGAGAGTGAGAAGTATGTACAGGCAGAGTCCATGGAGGGGGAGTTGGTATCCATGATACGCTGAGCAGTGTTTACAACACTCATGACAGGCAGAACAGTACCCATACCAAGCCATGATGTATTCGTATAGGATGTTCTCTCTGTCCATTGATAAAAATATTCCATTAAATTGAAAGGAAAATCATGTTCAGGATTCAATGGAATTCTTATGTCTAATTTTCGGTATTAAAACAGAATCAGAAACTGGTTTATCATCACTGACATACACTCAGTGGCCACCGTACTAGGTACACTGTACACCTGCTTAGTGATGTAAGTATCTAATCAGCAAATTGTGTGGCAGCAGCTCAATGCATAAAAGCATGCAGATATAGTCAAGAGTTCAGTTATTGTTGAGACCAAACATCAGAATGGGGAAGAAATGTGATCTAAATTACTTCAACTGTCGAATAATTATTGATGCCAGACTGTGGAATGATATCCAGGGATTTTCATGCGCAACAGTCTCTAGTTTACTGAGAATGGTGTGAAAAATAACAAAATAGTGAACAGTAATTCTGTGGCGGAATGAGAGGTCAGAGGAAAATGTCCATTATGGTTTAAGCTACCAGGAAAGCAATAGTAACTTAAGTACCACACGTTACAACAGCAATGTGCAGAAGAGCATCTCCGAAAGCACATGCTGAACCTTGAAGCGGACGATCTACAGCAGCAGAAGTGGAGGCACCTAATAAATAGTATTTCTCATTAAACGTATT
This sequence comes from Hemitrygon akajei, assembly GCF_048418815.1. Taxonomy (NCBI): domain Eukaryota; kingdom Metazoa; phylum Chordata; class Chondrichthyes; order Myliobatiformes; family Dasyatidae; genus Hemitrygon; species Hemitrygon akajei. The sequence continues at coordinate 32,477,668 of NC_133138.1, read as the reverse complement.
GTTTTGTGGCAGCAGTACAGTGCAAGTACCACAGTAGTGTAATGGTTAGCACAGTACAAATTTCCCACTGCCTGTAAAGAGTTTGTACATTCTCCCCGTGACTGTGTCGATCTCCTCCGGATGCTTCAATTTCCTCCCACAGTCCAAAGACGTACCAGTTGGTAGGTTAATTGGTTAGTGTAAATTGTCGCCTGATTCGGCTGGGATTAAATCAGGTTTGGCTCGTAGGACCAGAAGGGCCTATTCCGTGCTGCATCTCAATAAATATATTAAATAATTACTGTAAGTTGCAGCAAAAACAAACACATAAATAAATACTTATTGTAAAAGATGAATAGTAACATAGCATTCATGGACCATTCGGAAATGAACTAAATCATGCAATTATAATAGAGTCAATTAGTCCAGTTACTGATAATTTTACATTTTTATGTTTTCTTTATAACTGAGAAAGAGGTTGTTCTTTAATGCATTGATCATTACTTTAATGAGCATGGAACTGAAGTTATCCCAAGGGTAAAGATATCTTCTCTTTCCATACATTATCAACCTACTCCATAAATTTGAAAAGTCATCCTTAATTTCTCTTTCCTGGAGAAAAGAGGCCAAACATGATTATCTTATCTTAATAGACATAACCTCAGTTCTGATATCATTCTTGTGAATATTATTTTAGTATCACAGCTATGCTCATTCCTCTAACTGGGCCAGGAGATAGTATATACTAGAAAGCTAATGTCAACAGTTGTGGAGTACTCAATTTTAGAGCAATAATTCCAGCAATGAACATGGTAAAATGTCTTAGGAAATGAGTTATGAAAATATGCATATTTATTAATGAAAGGAATGTGGAGTATACACTTCAGTTCACTTACTTTCTCTAATCTTACTCACTAATCTTATTAAATTCTTTAGATGCAGTAAATTTGGTTTTAAAGCATTTTGGAACATTCTGAAAAAGTGAAAGCATAAGAGAAAGTTGCAACTTTGCTTTATTAGTCAAATCTGTAAAGAAAAAGCAGATAAAGCTTTTCTGTAGTTTGTAAGATAACTTGCATTACTAGTCTTTTCATTCATGGGATGAGTACAATGTATATATTCTATTGCCAATCTCTAGATGTCATTGAGAAGATGGTAATAAGCCACAATTCTGAATCACCACAGAGAGTTCACATTTCCAGGCAACAGTGGAGAGCAGTACCCATTTTTCATGACAGGTTTGTGTCAGACTGGAGGGAATCTAGGAGTTGATGTTCCTCCATCATGCCCTCTGCCCTGCTTGACTGAGGTTGTTGGGCTGGAGATGTTACTGAAGAAGCACTGATGAGTTACTGCATTGCAAATAACTGCCACTAGGACCACATTGTCAGATAGAAGGAATCAATATTTTAAGCCTTTCCAATCAGTTGAGGAGGGCTAGCTTTGACAGGAAAACAAGCAGTTCACTAAGTGACATTGATGGAATTAATAAACAGATAAAAATTTGGGAGGGGACAATAATATAGGAAAAATGTAAAGTGGTTTATTTGGAAGACAGAATAATAAAACATTAGTCAAATGAAATACTACCAAAAAAAGCTTTATGACAAAGGTTTGGGATCTCTTGCTTAGGAAATACACATTAAAGTTCAGAAGAATGTGAAGCAATCACTGGAAATGTATACATTCTTGGAGGGCTTTACAGAGTAAGTATTGAAAAGATTTTTCCCCTTGTGGGCGGGTTTCATGACCAGAGGATTTGGTGTCAGAATAAGCGTGTGTCTATTTAAGATAGAGACAAAGAAAAAAATTATTCTTAAAGAGGATTGTGAGCCTATAGAATTCCTTTCCACGGAGAGTTGTGTTTGCTGGATTTTTAAATGCTTTTAAATCTACAATTAATTTTTCACCAGTAAGTAGATCAAGACCTATTGGAAGAGGTTAAGAAAGTGGATGAGGAAAAATTAATTAGCCACGACCTCGTTGCATGGCAGAGCAGGCTTATGGGGCTGCAGGGCTCAGTTGATGATAAGCCAGAAATCAGGATATTTTGAGGTATTAAGGAAGTCAAAGTTTATTGTTGCAGGAAAATTATACTGAGGTTAAGGATGATGGCCTTTGACATGCCGGCCTTCATCGGTCAAGGCAATGAGTGTACAAGTTGGGATGGTAGCTTGCAATTGTACAAGATAATACAGAGACTGATTTTGGAATATAGTGGTCATTTTTGGGCTACTCTACAATGGGAATGTTATCATTAAGGTGGAGATAGTGCAGAGGAGATTTACAAGGATGTTGCTGGAACTCGAGGTTCTGAGTTACAGATGGAGATTGAGAAGGTTGGGACTTTATCCATTGGGGTAGAAGAATGGGGGTAATTTCATAGTGGTGTATATAATCAAGAAGAGCATTATAAGGCCAATGCTCTCCATCTCTTTCCCAGGATTGTCAAGAGAACATCAGTTTAAGGTGAGAGGAGAGAGATTGAACAGAAGCTTTTTCAGTCAGAAAGTGGAATATGGAATTCCAGTCAGTTTTTGGAATCAATTGCCAGAGGAAGTGGTTGAGTCAGGTACATCAACAATATTTAAAAGGTAGTTAGACAAGTGCAGGGGTAGGAAAGGTTTAGAGAGACATTGACCAAACCCGAACAAATGACCCATAAGACAGTAAGAAATACAGTAGGAGCCAAATTAGGCCATTTAGCACATGAAGTCTTCTCCACTACTTAATTCAGGCTGATCCATTTCCCCTTTCAGCCTCAATCTCCCTGTGCCCTCACCAATCAAGATTTTTTATCAGTCTCAGTGTTAAATATACCCAGTTACTTGGCTTTCTAGCCTGTCTGCCTGTGGAAATGAATGTCACAGATTCGCCATTCTTTGGTTAAAGGAATTCCTCCTCATCTCTGTCCTACAAACATGTCCCTCTGCTCTGAGATTGTGTCCTCTGGTCTTGGACTCCCACACCATAGGTAACATCCTCTCCACATCGACTCTATCAAGGCCATTCATGATTCGATAGGTTTCAATGAACTCACCCCTCACTCTTCTGAATTCCAGTGAATAGCGGCACAGGGCCAACAAGTGCTCCTCAAGTGGCAAGACTTCCATATGAGAAGTGTTTGGGTATAGCTTAGATGTGAATCTTGGTTTGCATGGACCACTTGGACTGAAGGGCCTGTTTCTGTGCTGGATGTCTCTATGACTCAATGATTCTATTAGCCATGATCAATTTAGATAGCATAGTAAGTGTTCATGATGTACTATGGAATTCTGTCCCACTTCAGTTCTCTCATGGCTTCTTCCTCTCTCCACCAAAAGATTTTAAAAGACATCTTGGGAATATGTTGTGGATTTCAATTAGTGCTTTCCTCATTAAAGTAAAAGTAGCCAATGTAATTTTGGCATCTACTGTAAAATATTTAAAATGCATACTATGATCAGAGCCATGATTTGTGAAAAATATACATCAGAGTCCTGGCTTACTGTTAAAATGGGTAAAATGCACAATCAACGTCGTCCCTGGAGCGAAGGTTCCAGGGTTAACATGCTTCCAATTTAATTAAATCTACCCAGTTTCTTGAAGGAATTGCAGTTCAATCCATCTAAAAATAGTTGCATCAAGTTGAGTTTCAAATTCTTGAGTACATTCTGGAAAGATAGAGCAAAGGTCTAGTACGACATTCACAATAAACATCTAAACATAAACGGTGTGGTCTGTGAAGAATGAATAGCTTAAGAAAAGCATCAAAAATATTTGTAGATGCCTGCTAGACCTTGAGATGTATTATGATGAATAAAGATTATTCATAGGTTTCTATAATTCTGCATTTATCATTTACGTGATGACTATTAAAGCATTAATAGTTGGATAGATTTGAGAAAACTTCTGCTGTTTGGAGGAATAACTGATGTGTACATTAATGGATGTCAGAGTTTTCTCAGTCAGGAGAGAATTAAATTTAATTAAACATCCCAACTGCAGAGGATTATAAGGATGCAGGCACTCAGAGAAGATTTTATGCCCAATGTTAATTGATAAAGTGTCAGAACTGAAATATTTTTGTGCAGAAGATACATATTTTGCACATTCCTGTACAACATATTGATGCAGCTACAAAGAAGGCAAGACAACGTCTATACTTCATTAGGAGTTTGAAGAGATTTGGTATGTTAACAAAAATACTCAAAAACTTCTATAGAGGTGCAGTGGAGAGCATTCTGACAGGCTGCATCACTGTCTGGTATGGGGGGTGGAGGCTGCTGAACAGGACTGAAAGAAGATAGAGTGTCGTAAGTTTAGTCGGCTCCACCTTAGGAACTAACCTACAAAGTACCCAAGATATCTTCAAGGAGCGGTGCCTCAGAAAGACAGCCTCGATTATTAAGGACCCCCATAACCCTGGGCATGCCCCTTTCTCAATGTTACCATCAGGTAGGAGGTACAGAAACCTGAAGGCACACACTCAGTGATTCAGGAGCAGCTTCTTTCCTTCTGCCATCCAATTCTTAAATGGACATTGATCCTGTAAACACCAGCTCACTTTTTAGATAGGTTATTTCTGTTTTGCATGATTTTTAATCTGTTCATAATACATATACTGCAATTGATTATTAATTAATTTATTATTATTAATTTTATTAGTTTTTTATTTTTAATTTTCTTTTTCTTCTTCTTCTTCTTCTTCTTCTTCTTCTTCTTCTTCTTCTTCTTCTTCTTCTTCTTCTTCTTCCTTATGTATAGCATTGAACTGCTGCTGCTAAGTTAAAAAAATTCAGTACACATGCTGGTGATAATAAACCTGACTCTCATTCTCAACAAATACAGGTTTTTTTTCTAACACATAAATGAAATACACTCCTGGAAAATAAGGAAAAAATAAAGACTAGTCAGGCTTGATTTTGAATAAAGAACTGGACAGGATTCAACCAAAGGAAATTATAAGTTACTGTGGAAAGGCTGGGGAATCAGGGTGAATTTGGGGAACAGAGAAGAAATTAAGTTAGTGAATGAAGATTTTCATTGGACATCATCAGAGACAAAGCACTTACATGATTGGGATACATCCACTGCCCTAAACATGCAGCCCACTCCCCATCATATTTCCTTGTAACATGGGAAGTATTTGTGCCTTTGTTTCTAATCTATCCAAGACCTAAATATATATTTGGTTCACTAATGAAGAATAACAATGCAAAATTTTGTGCTTTATTTACTTAAATTTTACAGAAGGTTAAAGTTGATTTTTGACAGGTCAGGGCCAGAGACAGGTGTAAAGAAATAGTTCCATATTTATGTTTGTGAATTTATCTCTCGTCAGCACTGTAGCAGTCTGAAATTGGGTACATCATGGCTTGGAGTATCCACACTAGCAACTCAATTATATTTTCTAGAGAATCTAAATATTCTTCCTTGGATCAATAATGGTAAACAGACAGAATGGAGAGCAATATGGAAAAACACATCACACATTTAATATCACTGATTCAACTTAGAATATTTCCATGAGCTATCTAAACAATGGCTGTTTTCCTGTTCTATTCACTCATTTGAGAAACATAGCCATCAGTGGCTGACTGTAAGAAGACAAATCTCAAGGTTTTATGCAGCATACATACTTTGATTAAAAAATGAACTTTGAACTTTGTACGTTTTGCTATCACCTTAGAAAAATCAACTTGATTCATTTGATTCGTTTGACAAGATTTGACAATGTTGATCATCTCTGATCAGTCCCAAGAGGTTGTAAATTCTATCCTTCAGAATTTATTTTCAAACACTTCCCCACTACTGATAGTAGGCTCATAGGTCTTTGATTGTCAGAGTAACACACAAAAAATGCTCGAGGAACCTTGTAGATCAGGCAGCATCAATGAAAATGATCAAACATTTGGCATTTCAAGCTGAGATCTTTCATCAGGAGTGGAAACAAAGGGGGACCATGCCAGAATAAAAAAGGTGGAAGGGGAAGAAGGACAAAGTAGAAGGTGATAGGTGCTAACTGAAGGAGGAACACCAAGTAGAGGTGATGAGAAGAGCTAAGATGCCAGAGTGGGGAATAGAAGAAGAGGGAAAGGGGTGGGAAAAAGAACAAAAGGAAAACAATTACTGGAAGGAAAAATTGATATTTGAGCCATCAGGTTGGAGGCTACATAGATGGAATATGAGGTGTTGCTCCTTTACCCTGAGAGTGGTGTCATCATGACAGAAGGAACCATGGACCAACATGTCAGAACAGGAAAGGGGAGAGGAATCAAAATGGTCGGTCACCAGGAAATTCTGCTAAACCTGCCCATTCACTTACCTCCCTTACCTCCATTCAGGACCCCCACAGTCCTTCCAGATGAGGCAACACTTCACCTGAGAATCTGTTGAGGCCGTCTATCTGATGCTCCTGATGCACGTTACTGTACATCAGTGACACCTGACGTAGGGGACATCTTTGTTGAGCATCTCCACACCATCTGCCAAAAGTGGAATTTCCTGGTTTCCTCAGACACACACACACACACACACACACACACACACACACACACACACACACACACACACACACACACACACACACACACACACACACACACACACACACACACACACACACACACACACACACACACACACACACACACACACACACAGTCACAATCCCAGCACATAGATCTACCTTGTTTTGCTATGAGTCTTTGGTTCTTCAGTATTTCTGGGGGGATTATGAGTCTTTTTCTGTGAAGATGGATAGTAAGTATTTGATTAATTGTATTTTACAAAGTTACACTTGAATTCCTTTCTCTAAAAATATCTGTCATTCTTTTCAAATCCATTACTAGCTTGTTCAGATTGAGAAATGTGGCTATTTCACTTATAATAGTTCCATGGCTCCAAAGAGCTGCAACATACAGTACATCCCTTTAACCTTTTGCCACTGTTGCATGGGACATTTAAACCTTATATTATCAATCAAAATTTGACATTAAGCTGCCAGAGGAGATATTAGGGAAGGTGACACAAGCATTGAGAGGTAAGCCCACCAAGGGATATTTAACCATTTCTGGGAACTTTAGAATCCAAGCAGTGGTGCTGGGAGGTTGAATGGTGGAGGTCTGAGCTGAAGTGTTCGGATAGTCATGGTCCATGAAGGAGCAGTTTCTGACACTGATGTACTTATTTAAACTGGTCTTAAATGTTGAAATTGATCCTGCATGCACACCTCCTTTGCAGCTCATTCCCCACTCACACCAACCTCTGAGTGAAGATGTTCTCCCTCAGGTTCCTCTTAAATACTTTACCTTTCGATCTTAATCTATGATCTCCAGTTCTGTTTTCAGCAACCTCAGTGGAAATAGTTTGCTTGCATTAACCCAATCTATACCCCTCACAATTGTGTATATATCTTTCAAATCTCCTTTTATTCTCCTACACTCCAGGGAATAAAGTCCCAGCTTATTCAACCTTTCCCCCTAATGTAGATCCTGAAGTCCTGATGACATTAATGGAGAATGTGTGGAGCAGGTTAAGACCTACAAGTATCTGGGAGTACAGTTAGACGAGAAGCTAGACTGGACTGCCAACACAGATGCCTTGTGCAGGAAGGCACAGAGTCGACTGTACTTCCTTAGAAGGTTGGCGTCATTCAATGTCTGTAGTGAGATGCTGAAGATGTTCTATAGGTCAGTTGTGGAGAGCGCCCTCTTCTTTGTGGTGGCATATTGGGGAGGCAGCATTAAGAAGAGGGACGCCTCACGTCTTAATAAGCTGGTAAGGAAGGCGGGCTCTGTCGTGGGCGAAGTACTGGAGAGTATAACATCGGTAGCTGAGTGAAGGGCGCTGAGTAGGCTACGGTCAATTATGGATAACTCTGAACATCCTCTACATAGCACCATCCAGAGACAGAGAAGCAGTTTCAGCGACAGGTTGCTATCGATGCAATGCTCCTCAGACAGGATGAAGAGGTCAATACTCCCCAATGCCATTAGGCTTTACAATTCAACCGCCAGGAGTAAGATATGTTAAAGTGCCGGGGTTGATTGTATTTAATGTATTTAAGTAAACTACTTAAGAACTTTTTAAAAGCTATTATTAATGCTTTTTGAGAGAGTGATTTAGATACATATCATATTTTTACTGAGTTAAGTATTGTATGTAATTAGTTTTGCTACAACAAGTGTATGGGACATTGGAAAGAATGTTGAATTTCCCCATGGAGATGAATAAAGTATCTATCTATCTATCTATCTATCTATCATTCTTGCAATTTTCTCTGTATTCTTTCAATCTTATTGATATATTTCCTGTGGATGAGCAGAACTGCACACAATACTCCAAATCTATCTTAGCAAAGTCTTAGAGAACTTCTCATCTACAGAACTCAATACTCTGATTTATGAATGTGCCAAAGTTCTACTTATGGCCCATCCTGTTGCAACATTGGATAGTATTCCTTGATGTCACCTTCACCCCTGATCTTGGTGTCATCGAACTGGAATTTATTGAGTACTTTTCTCACAGCTTCACAGCAATATTACCAAATCAAATTAGGTACCGGGTCTGATAGACAGACACTAATGGAGATGGGTAAAGAACTGGAATACTTTAAGAAGATTTTTAGATATGTAAGTAAGGAGGAAAGGTGGTGAGGTTCAGGAAGAAAATTTCAGAGTTCATGGTCTTAGCAACTTGAGTATAAAATAAATTTATTATCAAAGAACATCTGTCATCATACTCTACCCTGGTATTCACTTTCTTGCAGGTATTCACAGCAGAACAAAGAAATACAAAGGAAGGCTTATTGTGTAAATGCAAAATAATGATAATAATCATCAGAAATAATACTGAGAACTTGAGTTGTAGAGTCATTGAAATTGAGTCCATTGTTTGTGAAATCTTAGGCTGAAAGATGTGGATTTCCATATTCAAAGATTCAAAGTGCATTCATTATCAGTTATACAACCTTGAGATTTGTTTGCTTACAGGCAGTCGCAAAGCAAGGAACCAGAAAGAACACAATTACATTAAAAAATAAGACAAACACCTAGAGTCCACAGAAAAAGAGAAAAACAAAGAAATCATGTGAACGATTGAAGCGAGCAACAACATTCCGAACCAAATTGAGCTCTTAGATCCAACTACCCTGAGGAGTCGGCCCAATGTTTCAGTATTCAGTTCATCATATTAGTGGAGCAAATCACTGCAGCCAGGGACATTCTCATAGGAGCCCCCGGACTATTTGGCCAGTGTTTAAATCATCTAAACCTCACACTAGGAACCGGGCACTACCACAGTGAATTGCTCCAGGCTTAGATTCACTGCAAGGGAAGCCATTTTTGCCCCTCTCCAAATTGGCTTGGCACACAGAGTGATCCAACCTCGTCCAATAGCCTGCCTTCCCTGGACTGACATTTAGATTGTCCAAACAGCATAATGTACCTCGCTTTAGGACCTGGATTTCCTTGCGGCAAATAGCTCCGGGCCTAGGACAGGCCACCCAGTGATTCATTTCAGACTTGGATTTTGCTGCCAAAGAAGCCATTCCTGACCTCTCCAAATTGATTTGGCACTTAGAACGATCCATGCTCACACCCAGGCCAGCTGGATGGGCGTCAGAACTCTTCTGTCCTGTCGTCTCCCCTCTGAATTGTTCACTCCAACTAACATAGGTCCATCTTCAAGAGTGTCAATTTTGTAGTGCACCAGCAGGGCATAACGTGAATTTACTTTGCCATGACTCACCTCTTCCTTGTTTGTGGTGATAGGTTACTACAATTTACTTCAAAAAAGATATTATTAATAATGTTTTTAATCCAATTCCTTTGCTTTTGAGCTACCAAAATGCTGTCACATGTCTTTGTAGCACCATCTTAAACCAGAACATTCGTGCTTCAATGACCTGGGAAGCCAATTTTGCCACCATTGTATCAGATATTTTTTAATCACTTTACTAAGAGTGGACTGTGGCATCTACTTGCATCCCTATTGGCTGCCCTGCTTCTACCAATGAGCATCTATAAAGACCGCTGCCACAAGAAATCAGCCTCAATCGTCAAGGACCCTCACCATCCAGGCCATGCTCTATTCTTGCAGTTGCCATCAGGAAGGACTACAAAGCTTACATCCAACAACAGCAGGTTGAGGAACAGTTATTACATTTCAAGCATCAGACTTCTTAACCAGTATGGATAGCTTCATCCACCTCAACTCACAACTGATTCTACAACCAATGGAGTCACTTTCAAGGACTCTGCAACTCATTTTCTCAGCATTATGTATTTACTTTATATGGTGACATATACGTACTTTGATAATACATTTATTTTAACTTTGGCTTTCCTTATTTATTTATTTATTTATTATTATTAATATTATTTGTTTTCTTTCTATTTGCACAGTTTGTTGTCTTTTCCAGGTTGGTTGACTGTCGGCCTTTGTAGGTTTTCATTGATACCTTTGTATTTACTGCTGACACCCACAAGGTGATGATCCTCAGGGTAGTATTTGGTGACAGACGTACTTTGAAAATAAGTTTATTTTGAACTTTGAACTTTAAGCATTACAACATTTCAAGAATGCTTCACATTTTAGGATTGCCTGAGGCCAGATAAAAAAGTACAGAAAAGCAATTGTTTTTGTCTTCACCAATTACTTTTCTTTCAGTAAAAATGGAGCTTCAGGGCTAGGATAATGAAAATCCCCCAGGTTATGGTATGAGGTAAGCAGACTGGAAACAGTCTAGGCTTTGTTTATCTCTCAGATGTGAGGTGTAAAACTACCATAATCTCAGTAGAAAAAAACAAATGCAAGACTATGTTATAGATCGTTATTCCTGCTGTTGCTGCTGGTTGGGGAGAAGAGCAGCACTCAATCAATATTACGAAAACAAATTATCTTGTCATTACTACATTACCCTGAATAGAAGCTTACTGTGCAGCATTCAAGATACTATGAGAATAAAAGCTATTTATGTACCTGAGGAGGAGTTGAAGCCAAGAAAGATGCTATAGATAGCACTTCCACTTTGAAATTATCAATAATGGATGATTCATGGCACAGCAGCATGGCGATTAGCATAATCGATTTACAATGATCACTGATCACTGTGCAATTCCTCTGACTGTCCGTTAGGAGAGTGTATGTTCTCCCCGTGAATGTGTGGCTTTCCTCCGGGTGCTCTGGGTTCCTCCAACATTCCAAAGACATATGAGTAGAGTTAGTGAGTTGTGGGCATGCTATGTTGATGCTAAAAGTGTGGCAACACTTGTGGACTGCCTCCAGCACAAACCTCGTACTGTGCTAGTACTGATGCATAACGTATTTCACTGGATGTTTTGATGTATATGTGCCAAATAAAGCTAATATCTTAAAAACCCTTTTTACTATATCAGTGCATGTGACAATAATAAATTAATACTAATACCAATGTCAAAATATATGAATAAAAATTTATACATCTTCCATAATTCCATCTTGGGCAGTTAGCGTAACACTATTACAACTTGAGGCATTGGAGTTGAGAATTCAACACCAGTGTCCTCTGTAAGAGGTCTATACATCCTTTCTGTGGACTGCATGGGTTTTCCCCAGGTGCTCTGGTTTCTTCCCACAGTTCAAAAATGTACTGTGTAGGTTAATTGCTGATTTATGCTTGATGTGTTTAGCCTTAAATCAGAGTTATTGGGAATTGCTGGTTTACCACTGCTTGAAGGGATGGAAGGGCCTGTAGCGGGGTGCTACACGCAGCGCTAAAATAACGACACGGAGTCAGTAAACTGCAATCAAAGATAATTTTATTCGAACTTCACAGCCTTGCTTTAAAGCCTCCCTCATCCCACCCTCCCCGGGAGCGGATGCTCTAAGGGACACGTACTCACAAACCCCCGCAGGCTTTTTACCTTTGTTGCGGACCTGGCAACAAAGGTTCGAGTGAGCTAGGAAGTGGGTCGCCACATAACCCCCCCCCCCCCCCAGAACCGGCTATACACCCCCCAATGTCCGCAGTCTGGGCCAGACCCTGTTTGGGAGGTCGGCCTCTGCGCTGCGGTGCCGGAAACTCAACCGGTTGCGCCAGGTCCACGTGGGCCGGTTTGAGTCGTTCCACCGTGAAAACCTCCTCTCTCCCCCCAACGTCCAGCACGAACGTGGACCCGTTGTTCCTGAGCACCGTGAACGGCCCCTCGTAGGGCCGTTGCAGCGGTGGCCGATGCCCAGCCCGTCGTACAAACACAAACTTACAGTTCTGCAGGTCTTTGGGTACGCAGGTTGGGTTCTGCCCATGCTTTGGGCACCGTGCGGATGCCGAGTAGGACCCAGGAAAGCTCGTCCACCCAGTTAGGCCCTTTGAGGCGGGCCAAGAGAGCCAACTTCAGGTGACGGTGGAAACGCTCCACTAGTCCGTTCGACTGTGGGTGGTAGGCAGTGGTGTGGTGCAGCTGAGTCCCCAAAAGGCTGGCCATAGCTGACCACAGGCTGGAAGTGAACTGGGCGCCTCTGTCGGAGGTAATGTGGGCCAGTACACCAAAGCGGGACATCCAGGTGGCGATCAGTGCCCGGGCGCAAGATTCGGAGGTGGTGTCCGTAAGCGGGACCGCCTTTGGACATCTTGTGAACCGGTCCACGGTAGTCAGGAGGTGCCGCGCTCCATGCGACACTGGCAGGGGGCCCACGATATCCACGTGAATGTGGTCGAAACGCCGGTGGGTGGGGTGGAACTGCTGCGGCAGAGCTTTGGTGGGCCGCTGCACCTTGGCCGTCTGGCAGTGCATGCACGTTCTGGCCCATTCACTGACCTGCTTGCAGAGTCCGTGCCAAACGAACCGGTTGGCTACCAGCCGGACAGTTGTCCTGATGGAGGGGTGCGCTAAGTTATGAATGGAGTCGAAAACACGGCGCCGCCAGTTTGCCGGAACAACGGGGCAGGGTTGGCCGGTGGCGACGTCACAGAGTAGGGTCCTCTCACCTGGGCCTACGGGGAGGTCCTGGAGCTGCAAGCCAGAGACTGCGGTTCTGTAACTCGGGATCTCCTCGTCTGCCTGCTGCGCCTCTGCCAGCGCCTCAAAGTCTACTCCTTGGGAAAGGACGTGAATGTTAGGGCGAGAGAGCGCGTCCGCCATGACATTGTCCTTACCTGAGACGTGCCGGACATCCGTCGTGTATTCAGAGATGTAGGACAGATGGCGCTGCTGGCGGGATGACCAGGGATGGGACACCTTCATGAACGTAAAGGTAAGCGGCTTGTGGTCCGTGAACGCGGTGAAGGGCCTACCTTCTAAGAAGTACCTGAAATGCTGGATTGCCAGGTATAGCGCCAACAGTTCCCGGTCGAAAGCACTGTATTTGAGCTCGGGTGGCCGCAGGTGTTTGCTGAAAAACGCCAGGGGTTGCCAGCAACCCTCGATAAGTTGTTCCAGCACCCCACCGACTGCCGTGTTAGATGTGTCCACTGTGAGGGCGGTAGGGACATCCATTCTGGGGTGCACTAGCATCGCGGCGTTTGCCAAGGCTTCCTTCATTTGAATGAAAGCGGCGGCGGACTCCTCGTCCCAGGCAATGTCCTTGCCCGGACCCGACAGCAGGGCGAACAGGGGGTGCATGATTCGGGCAGCTGAAGGGAGGAAGCGGTGGTAGAAATTGACCATACCTACGAACTCCTGAAGGCCTTTGATCGTGGTGGGTTGGGGGAAATGGCGGACTGCATCTACCTTAGCGGGCAGAGGGGTTGCCCCGTCTTTAGTAATCCTGTGGCCCAGGAGGTCAATGGTGTCGAGCCCAAACTGGCATTTGGCCAGGTTGATTGTTAGACCGTATTCACTCAGTCGGGCGTAGAGTTGACGGAGGTGGGACAGATGCTCCTGACGACTGCTGCTTGCTATGAGGATGTCGTCCAAATAGATGAATGCAAAGTCCAGGTCGCATCCCACTGCGTCCATTAACCGCTGGAACGTCTGTGCGGCATTCTTCAGGCTGAACGGCATGTGGAGGAACTCGAAAAGACCGAACGGGGTGATGAGAGCCGTTTTGGGGACGTCGTCCGGATGCATCGGGATTTGATGGTATCCTCGGATGAGGTCTACCTTGGAGAAGATCCGTGCGCCGTGCAGGTTTGCTGCAAAGTCCTGAATGTGCGGCACAGGGTAGTGGTCCGGTGTGGTAGCCTCGTTCAGCCTGCGGTAGTCGCCGCATGGTCTCCAGCCCCCTGTGGCTTTGGGCACCATGTGCAGAGGGGAGGCCCATGGGCTGACAGACCGCCGGATGATCCCCAATTCCTCCATCCTCTTGAACTACTCCTTCGCCAGTCGGAGCCTGTCCAGGGGAAGCCGCTGAGCACGGGCGTGGAGGGGTGGTCCCTGGGCCGGGATGTGTTGCTGTACGCCGTGTCGGGGCATAGCTGCCGTGAACTGCGGTGCCAGAACCGATGGGAAATCCGCCAGGACTCTGGTGAAGTAGTTGTCGGACAACGTGATGGAGCCGAGGTGTGGGGCTGGCAACTGGGCTTCTCCCAGGGAGAACGTCTGAAAGGTCTCGGTGTGGACCAGCCTCTGCCTCGGCAGGTCGACCAGCAGGCTGTGAGCCCGCAAAAAATCCGTGCCCAGCTGCGGTTGGGCTACGGCAGCCAGTGTGAAGTCCCACGTGAACCAGCTGGAGGCGAACTGTAGTTGCACCGTACGGGTGCCGTAGGTCCTTACCGTGCTGCCATTCACGGCCCTCGGGGGGGACCCGGTGCCCTGTTGCGGGTGTCGTAACTCGTCGGAGGTAAGACGCTGATCTCAGCACCGGTGTCAACCAAAAAACGGCGTCCCGACTTCTTGTCCCACACATACAGGAGGCTATCTCGACGGCCAGCCGCCGTAGCCATCAGCGGCGGCTGGCCCTGGCGTTTCCCGGGAACTGGCAGAGCGGGCGACAACGGCGGGCTTCTGCGCACCACCGCTGGTGGTAGAAACACCAGTGTTCACTGGGCTCCCCACCCCTGCCTCTGGGGCTAGTGGGCTCTGCTGCCGGGCCTGGACTGGTTTGCTGCTGGGAGCGTGGCCTGGTGATCTGTGCGATGGACGCCCCACTCACCTTCTTGTCGTTCCACAGCAAGTCCGCCCGGGTTGCCACCTTCCGGGGGTCGCTGAAATCTGCGTCGGACAGCAGCAGGCGTATGTCCTCGGGCAGCTGCTCCAGGAATGCCTGCTCAAACCTGAGGCAGGGTGTGTGTCCGCTGGCCAAAGACAACTTCTCATTCATTAAAGCCGATGGAGGTCTGTCTCCCAAGCCATCCAGGTGCAGTAAATGGGCAGCCCGCTCGCGCCGTGCGAGTCCGAAAGTCCTTAGGAGCAGGGCTTTGAATTCCGTGTACTTGCCGTCCGCCGGGGGAGACTGTACGAACTCCGCAACCTGGGCCACTGTGTCCTGGTCGAGGGAGCTCACCACGTAGTAGTAACGAGTGTCCTCTGAGGTCAGCTGCCGAACATGGAATTGGGCTTCTGCTTGCTGGAACCAGAGGTGAGGTCGCAGCGTCCAGAAGCTTGGCAGTTTCAACGAAACCGCATGAACAGATGCGGCGTCGGTCAACTCTGGTCCAAAAATCGTTTGGACCATCGGGGTCACCAATTGTAGCGGTGTGCTACACGCAGCGCTAAAATAATGACACGGAGTCAGTAAACTGCAATCAAAGATAATTTTATTCGAACTTCACAGCCTTGCTTTAAAGCCTCCCTCATCCCGCCCTCCCCAGGCGCGGATACTCTAAGGGACACGTACTCACAAACCCCCGCAGGCTTTTTGCCTTTGTTGCGGACCTGGCCTTTGTGCCTGCGCGCTGGCTATTTGTGAGCCGGTTCGAGTGCGCTAGGAAGTGGGTCGCCACAGGCCTACTCCTTACTAAATAAAGAAATAAAACAATCCAGTATAATCTATAAGAGATGACTTTTTCGATTGGCTTGTGATTAAGCCCACTAAGAGAAAGACAATTCTGGACTGGATATTGTGTAATGAATAAAGGCATTGGTAAGGCCGAATTTGGAGTATTGTGTACAGTTCTAGTCACTGAATTATAGGAAAGATGTCAACAAGATAGAGAGAGTACAGAGAAGATTTACTAGAATGTTACCTGGGTTTCAGCACCTAAGTTACAAGGAAAGGTTGAACAAGTTAGGTCTTTATTCTTCGGAGTGTAGAAGGTTGAGGGGGGACTTGATAGAGGTATTTAAAATTATGAGGGGGATAGATAGAGTTGACGTGGATAGGCTTTTTCCATTGAGAGTAGGGGAGATTCAAACAAGAGGACATGAGTTGAGAGTTAGGGGGCAAAAGTTTAAGGGTAACATGAGGGGGAATTTTTTTACTCAGAGAGTGGTAGCTGTGTGGAATGAGCTTCCAGTAGAAGTGGTAGAGGCAGGTTCGGTATTGTCATTTAAAGTAAAATTGGATAGGTATATGGACAGGAAAGGAATGGAGGGTTATGGGCTGAGTGCGGGCCAGTGGGACTAGGTGAGAGTAAGTGTTCGGCACAGGCTAGAAGGGCCGAGGTGGCCTGTTTCCGTGCTGTAATTGTTATATAGTTATATGGTTATAATAGGATTTGATTAGGAAGCTTAAGGTAAAGGAACCCTCAGGAGACAGATATCATAATATGATGGAAAGCACTCTGCAGTTTGAGAGGGAGATGATAAAGTAAGATGTATCAGTATTACAGTGGAATAAAGGGAATTACAGAGGCTTGAGAGAGGAGTTGGCCAAAGCTGATTGGAAGGGGACTCTAGGAAGATGATGGCAGAACAGCAATGGCTGGAGTTTTTGGTGGAAATTCAAAAGGCTCAGGACAGATACATCCTAAAGATGAACAAATATTCTAAAGGGAGGATGATGTAACCGTGGCTGACAAGGGAAGTCAAAGACAACATAAAAGCAAAAGAGAAAGCATATGATATATGGCAATTTATGGGAATTTAGTGAATTGGGGAGCTAATAAAAACCAACAGAAGTCAACAATAAGGATAGGAAAGATGAAATACAAAGATAAGCTAGCCAATAATATCAAAGAGGATACCTTTTTTCAGATGTAGAAAGAGTAAGTGAGAGAGAAGAGTGGATTTTGTCTACTGGAAATTGATGCTGAGGAGATAGTAATGGGGGACAAAGAAATGGCGGACGAACTTAATAAGACTTTACCGAAGGTAGATAAGTCACCTGTACCAGATGGACTACACCCCAGGGTTCTGAAAGAGGTAGCTGAAAAGATTGTGGAGACTTTAGTACTAATCTTTCAAGAATTAGAAAAATAGAGGGCTATGGGTAAGCCTAGGTAGTTCTAACTTAAGGATACGTTCGGCACAGCTTTGTGGGCCAAAGGGTCTGTATTGTGCTTGTGGTGAACTACATATACCTGTCTGGACACGCTCCCCCTGCTGACTGCTCCTGTGGCTCCTTCCACAGACCCCTGTATAAAGGCGATTGGAGGCACTGCTCCTCCCTCAGTCTCCAGGATGTTGTATGGTGGTCTCTTGCTGCTGACTGATCTCTTCCAGCGAATAAAAGCCTATATCTCACCTCATGTCTCCGAGAGTTATTGATGGTGCATCAGTGCTGTAGGTTTTCTATGTTTCTAATTTCTAAATTCTGGAATGGTTCTGGTTGGTGAACTGGAAAATTGCAAATGTCACTTCACTCTTTAAGAAGGGAGCGAACCAGATGAAAGGAAATTATTGAACAGTTAGCCTGATCTCAGTGGTTGGCAAAAATGTTGAAGTCCATTACTAAAGAGAAAAATTAAGGGTACCTGGAGGCACATGATAAAATAGGCCAAAGTCAGCAAGGTTTCCTTAAGAGAAATGTCTTGCCTGACAAATCTCTTGAAATTCTTTGAGGAAATAACAGGTACGTTATACAAAGGAGAGGCTGTTGATGTTGTTTACTTGGATTTTCAGAAGGCATTTGGCAAGATGCTGAATGTGGGTTGCTTAACAAAGTAAGAGCCCGTGGTATTACAGAAAAGATACTAGCATGGATAGGATGTTGTCCATGGTAGATTTAAAATATAGACGAAAACGTCAAACTCCAATGGGTCAGGGACGGTGGAAGCAGACAGATCAATTGTCATTGTTCCTGCCATGTGCCTAGAGATGGAGGCTGCCATTTTGTGGAACTGTTTTATGTCCTCCATTTTGTGAGATACAGTTGCTTTGCTTTCAGTGTTTTAAAGAAAATGCAATGATGCTTCAGGTAGCCTGAGGGACTAGAGGTCATTTCCAAATAAGAAGTTACTTACGAAATATATTTTGTTTGGATATAACATGCAGGCTTTTGATTGTTGGAGTCAATATCTGTTTTACATGAATCAAGCTTTTAGATGTTGTGAACAAAGAGCTATAAATTATCGATTGTCACTTGCTGACAACAGGGCAATAAGTAAGTGCTCAGTGTTCAAGGTCAGACACATAGCCTACAGCCAATAACACTGGAATGCAATGTTATTGGACAAGTGGACACACTGAGCAGGCTAGCAGCAATAACTCTCTGAAGAGCCCCGCCATTGCAAGGAAGAATGCCCACAACAGGGGCTGTGAGAAGAAAGGATCAATCATCTGGCCAACAGAGATCCCCTATTCTAGTGTTATAAATGTGACAAGTTGTCTGAATGACCATTGGTGCAAAGAATACAGCAAAGTTGTCAGCCCGGCATCATATTCTAAGTGTTTGGCCCGGCATCAACATATTTGTGTCATTGTGTGTGCTGAGACAATAAAGTGTGAGTTTACATTAATTGCAAGTTTCTTAATGACTTTCCTAACCTAGTTCCTTTGACAAATGGTAACAAGAGGATTGGCTGACTGGCAGGAGGCAAAGAGTCAGAATAATTGGGGTCAATTCTGGATGGCCAGTGGTGACTAGTGCTGTTCCATAGGGTTGGTATTGGGACCATGACTTGTGGTAAACTATGTATACCTGTCTGGACACGCCCCTCTGCTGACTGCTCCTGTGGCTCCTCCCACAGACCTCTGTATAAAGACGATTGGGGCACTGCTCCTCCCTCAGTCTTCAAGATGTCGTGCTCCCTTTTGCTGTTAATAAAAGCCTATCATTCACTTCCAGACTCCAAGAGTTATTGATGGTGCATCATGACTTTAAATGTTATATGTTAATGATTTGGATGATATATTTGATGGCTTTGTGACCAAGTTTGCAGATGACACAAAGATACGTGTAGGGACATGAAGTGTTATGGAAGCAGGTAGTCTCCGACAGATAGGGAGAATGGACAAAGAAGTGACAGATGGAATACAGAGCAAGGAAATGTATGGTCATGCACTTTGGTATGAGGAATAAAGGCATACAGTATTTTCTAACTAGGGAGAAAATTCAAAAATATCAGAGGAGCAAAGGTACTTGGGAATCCTCGTGCAGCATTTTCTAAAGGTTAAGTTGCAGGTTGAAACTGTGTTAAAGAAGGCAAATGCAATGCTAGCATTCATTTCGGGAGGACTAGAATATAAAAGCATGTATGCCATGCAGAGGCTTTATAAGGCATTGGTCAGATCACACTTGGAGTATTGTGAGCAGTTTTCAGCCCCTTGTCTTAAAAAAAAAGATGTGCTGCCATTGAAAAGACCCAGGGGAGGTTCATGAGAATGATCCTGGGAATGATAGCCTTAATATATGAGGAGCTCTGTTGCTTAACTCGCTAGAGTTTCAAAGAATCAGTGGAATCAAACTGAAGCCTATTAAATATTGAAAGGTCTAGGTGGAGTGTATATGGGAGGATATTTCCTGTAGTGCACTAGTCTTGGTCCAGAGGCAAAGCCTCAGAATACAGGGACATACATTTAGAACCAAGATAAGAAGAAATTTATTTCACTAGAATGTTTTGAATTTGTGAATTTCATTGCCATCGACAGCTGTGGAGGCCATGTTATTGAGTATTTCAAGCAGAGGTTTACAAATTCTTGGTTAGTCAGGGTGTCAAACGTTACATGTAGAAGGTAGGAGAATGTGATTGAAAGGGATAATAAATATCCTGAAAACAAAAAGGAAGTAAGACGTGGTATTACATATTGGTACCAACAACATAGGTAGGAAAATAGGAGGAGGTCATGAAAACAGAATACAGGGAATTAGGAAGGAAGCTGAGATGCAGGACCTCAAGGGTAATAAACTTGGGTTTGCTGCCTGTGCCATGCGACAGAGAGGATAGGAATAAAATGAGGTAGCAGGTAAATGTGTGGCTGAAAAATTGGAGCATGGGGCAAAGATTCAAATTTCTGAATAATTGGGATCTCTTCTGGGGCAGCTGTGACCTATAAAAAAGGGATGGGTTGCACTTGAATCCAAGGGGGAACAATATTCTTGCGGGCAGGTTTACTAAAGCTGTTGGGAATAGCTTAAACTAATGTGGCAAGGGGATGGGAACCAGTATGATAGAACTGAGGATAAGCCAATAGGTTTACAACTACATTATGGATGTAACATTAATGAAAGGAAAAACAAGCCAATGATTGGATGCAAATGCAGACAGAGAAAAGAGTTAAATTGTACCACGGAAGCAAAATTCAGAAGGGCAAAGGATGCAGGACTGAAGTTGCATAGCATTCCAAATAAGGTGTATGAACTCTTGGTGCAATTGGAGATTGGTCATCATGACATTGTGGGGATCCCTGAGTTCTGGCTGAAGGCCATAGTTGGGAGTTTAACATCTTGGGATATACTTAGCATCGAAAGGACAAGCAGGAAGGCATAGACGGTGATGTGGCTCTGTTGGTCAGAGGGAATTGCATTTTTGGAAAGAGATGACATAGGTTTAGAGAATGTTGAATCTTTGCGGGAAGATTTAAGACACTGCAAGTGTGAGAAAAAAAAATTAAAGCAATCATATATAGGCTTCCAAGTAGTAGCCAAGATGTGGGGTTGAGATAGCAAAAAGAGCTGGAAAAGTCATATAATAAGGGTAATGTCACAATGGTAATGGGGACTTAAATTTGTAAGGAGATTGGGAAAATCAGGTTGATGTTGGATCGCAAGAGAGGGGATTTGTTGAATGCCTATGAGGTAGCTTTTTAGAGCAGCTTATACTTGAGCATACTCAGGGAAAGGCTATCTTACATTAATAACCCAGATCTTATTAGGGCGATTAATGCAAAGGCACCTTAAGGAGGCAGTGATCACAATACATTTGAATTCATACTGCATTTTGAGAGGATGAAACATAAAGTATGTGTATCTGTATCACAAAGGAATAAAGGGAATTACAGAGGCATGAGAAAGGAGCTTGACTAGGTGGATTGGAGGAGTATACTAGTGGGGATGATGGCAGAACAGAGGTGGCCTATGTTTCTGGGAATAGTTCACAAGACACAGGATAGATACGTCCCCCAGACGAAGTTGTTTTCAAATGGCAGGGCTGGGCAACCATGGCTGACAAGGGAAGTTAAGGACTGCAGAAAAGCCAAGGAAAGAGCATATAAGGTAGGAAAAGTGAATAAGAAGTTGGATGAAAGGGAAGCTTTTAAAATCCAACAAAAGGCAACTGAAAAAGCTAGAAGAAGGAAAAAGATGAAATATAAGGGCAAACTAGCCGATAACATAAAGAAGGCTACTAAATTTTTTTTTTAGTGATATAAGGACTAAAAGGGAGGCGAGAGTTGATATTGAAAACCTTTGGATACTGATGCGGGTGAAGTACTAATGGGGGGGCAAAGAAAAGAGTACTTTGCATCAGTTTTCACTGTGGAAGTCACTAAGCATTGTGCCAAAGGAAGGGGTTAGCATATGAGGAGCATTCGACAGTTTTGTGCCTGCACTCACTGGAATTTGGAGAAATGTGGAGAGATCTCATTGAAACCTGCTGAATGTTGAAAGGACCAGATAAGGTGTAAGTGGAGAGGACATTTCCTATGGTGGGTGTATCCAGAACTAGAGGGCACAGCCTCAAAATTGAAAGGTGACCCTTTAGAACAGTGGCAAGGAGAATTTTTTTTCAGACAGAGAATACTGAATCTGTGAAATACTTTGCCACAGGCTGTGGTGGAGGCCAAGTTTGTGGGCATATTTAAGGTGTAAGTTGATAGTTTCCTGATCGGTCAGGGCATCAAAGGATATGGTGAGCAGGTATGTGCATGGAGTTGAGTAGGATCCGAGATCAGCCAAAATGGAATGGCAGAACAGACTCAATGGGCTGAGTGGCCTAATTCTTCTCCTGTGTCTTTTGGACTAAATCAGCCATGATAGACTGGCGAAGCAGATTCGATGAGCTGAGCGACCTAATTCTGCTCTTATGTCTTCTGGTCTTATAATGTAGAGTATTCTTTGATGAAAACTTAGACAATTTTCACAAGTTTCATCTTGTTTGGTTGGGCAGGAAAACCAAACAAGTAGTTTGATGGAGTAGTTTGCAAAGTAAAGGAAAGAAAATCAAGCGTCCCTTATTCTGAGCATTGATGAAGAAAATTACCCCTGTTTTCCCAAACCAGCTGTAATACATTGATACAGAAAAACGGTAGCCAGGCATAACATTTTAGCTAGTTATCCACAAAGGTCTAACTACAAAATGATCTATTGCTCATCCTTCAATTTTCCATTTTCAAGCTATTCTCAAAGCAAAGTGCATGAAAAGCAATATACTGTAATTACCACTGATGACTGCTACCTTGAACATCAACTTCTCTAACTTCCAGTAAATTCTCTCCCTTCCCCCTTCTCACATTTTGCATTCTCCATTCTGACACTCCTCTTATTTTTTCTCTTCTCCTCATTTGCCCATCACCTCACTTTGGTAGCCCACCTCCTTCCCCTTCTCCCATGGTCCCCTCAGCCCTTTCTTCATCAGCCTTTTGCCTCCTCCACTTATCACCTCCTGGTTTCTCAATTTATCTCCCCTTCTCCACCCACCCACCTTCTCCCTCATATGGTCTCACCCTTTTATCTTCCAGCATGTACTCCTTCCCTTCATCCTATGTTTTTCTTCTAGCTTCTTCCCTGTTTTTTGGTCCTGTTGAAGGAACTCAGTTCAGAATGTTATCTGTTTATTCTTCTCCATAGATGCTCCCTGATTTGCTGACTTCCTCCAGCATTTTGTGTTGTGTGATTGCTATCATTACTAGACTATGATCCTCCTCTGATTAAGGGGGACAAATGAAATAGTGACCAAAGGCTGGCCTGTTCCCATATCATGTGCTTGATCTATTTTTTATCTTTGTTTTCAATTTTTGGATCATTAATTGTTGATCCATATGTTTTTTCCAAGGTGAAGCAACAAACAATCTGCTGGAGGAACCTAGTTTGTTAAGGTAGCATCTGTGAAGGGAGAGGAATTGCCAACATTTCAGCATCTCATGCTGGGCTGAACTTGAAACAGTCTGTGAGTCTATCGAGTCTGCAGGCCTGGAGATGACCTA
Organism: Hemitrygon akajei; assembly: GCF_048418815.1. Taxonomy (NCBI): domain Eukaryota; kingdom Metazoa; phylum Chordata; class Chondrichthyes; order Myliobatiformes; family Dasyatidae; genus Hemitrygon; species Hemitrygon akajei. Next base: position 32,454,323 of record NC_133138.1, on the reverse strand, counting down.
CTCTGGGGTTGCAGGACTGTTCTATATGAGATAAGGAGTGTGTTTTGTTGTGGTTGTTCTGTTGTTTTTGATTGCGCGTTTTGCAAACGTAGTGGGCAAGATATGTTGGTGCCAGAGTGCATGGTGGGAAACTCAAGCAGCCTGCCCCCAGCCTATCCTTAGGTCACGTTGACTTAACACAAAAGGACCCATTTCACTGTACACGCAATAAATAAATGCATCTGAATTTTAATCTGATTCATTTCCCCCACCGATGCTGCTCAAGCCTCTGAGTTTCTCTGGCAGAGATCTAAGTTCCAGCACCTCCTCTTTCTTGTGTCTCCTGTTTTCAATGTGATTGTGAAATAAACACAAATATCAGGAATCAGACATTATTCTGAAACAAAATGCTTTGTATTGTAGAAATGGCATTAGTGTAGCAGGTTAGAGAGCTTGAATGACATCTATTTACCAGCTTAGTGTGCATCACACAGTGTGTGCCCTGCATGTCGCCTGGCCTCCTCATTAGTGCCTTCACTAAGCACTAGTAAGACTAATTAATTTCCAGAAGGAGATAATTCACCCCACATTGCCAGCACAGCTATCCTATTTAGTTTTATTCCCCTAATTTCAAATAGCATTGCAACAGATTTGCTTTCATATGACTAACTGCTCCCTTTATTCTGTTATATTTACACTAAGACATAACGGATTGGCTGTCATATCTGCTGCCAGATCTGTGCAGTTCTGTGGTGTGGCTGCTAAGGGACATCGATGTCCACAACAAGGATGTTCAAGCTATGGTGGATCTGGAACTGGAGCTGCTGCTATTGCTTTCCTTCTTTGTCGGGCAGCAATTTGTACCACTTGGTGTCTCTCCTCCAAGTAGTTGTGAGCGGTTCTATCCAAGGCTTGCCAGCCACTCTCGTCTTGCGCACTCTGTTCCAGCCATTTTGGTACAACCCAGCGTGTGCAGTGTTAGCTTTCACACAGTCTTTGAACTTCTTACGGGGCCTGCTTCAATTCCTCATTCCCGGTGAAAGCTCACCGTGTAGTAGCTGCTCGGGAATTTGGGAGTCCTTCATGGACATGACATGCCTTGTCACGGAAGCTGTGCATTTACAATCATGGCCTCAACATAATTAATAGTAACTATTTAACCTACCAGCACACCTTTGGGGATATGGGTGGAAGCAGCATTGAAGGCACACCCATGTGGTCTGGAGGAAACAAAAACTCCACATGGACACCAACAGAGGTCAGGATCAAAGTGAGTTCCCTAGAGGTGTGAAGGAAGAGTGGTGACTGTTACCTCACATCTCTACTATGCTTGTCACAGAAACATTTCAGCATCTTCAGTATGAGCCTTGTCGTGTGACATGGGTGATCGTGCTTCTTGGCAAAAAATTTTGAGAAAAGTGGTTTGCCATTGCCATCTTCTGGATAGTGTCTTTACAAGACTGGTGACCTCAGCCATTATCATTCTCTTTAGAGATTGTCCACCCAGTGTCAGTGATCGCATAACCAGGACTTGTGATATACACCAGCTGCTCATATGACCATCCACCACCTGCTGCTGTGACTTCACATAACCCTGATCTGGGGGCTAAGCAGGTGCTACACCTTGCCCAAGGGTGACCTGCAGGCTAGTGGAGGGAAGGAGCACCTTACACCTCCTTTGGTGCAGACGTTTCGTCACCCCACCACCCAATGAGCTATCTGATATCATTTAATGAATAACTCTAGAGATTGCTGTTAGTGGAAAATCACCTCAATTCCAATCATGGTTCTCAATAAAAATTCCTTTGACAAAGGATAAAAAGATTAACTTTATTTGCCCATGTATATCAAAACATCAAAGCATACAGTGAAATGCGTGGTTTGCATTATTGACCAACGCAGTGCAGGATTGTGCTGTGGGCAGCCCATAAGTCTGGCATTCTGCCTGCGTCAACATAGCATACCCATGTCTTACTAACACTAACCCGTTCATCTTTGGAAAGTGGGAAGAAACCCAAAGCATCTAGATGAGATCCATGCAGTCACGGGGAGAATGTACCAACTCCTCAATTAGTCAGCGGCGGGAATTGAACCCGGGTCGCTAGTGCTGTAAAGTGTTACCCTAACTGCTAGGCTGCCATGCCACCCACAACGCAGTACGAGGTTTAGTTTCAAATGCAACTTTTTTTCTTCTTTAAGATGCAGCCTTACAAATTCAAGAATTAAATCCCTGCTTCCAGCATTGATATATTGCAATGTTTAAATGGCTTTTTGACTTAGAATGTTGCTGAGTCATTATTTTCACCTATTTATTTTTGCCAAATAAATAAATTCAAAAGATCTTCTCTTCATCTGCAGCAGCTACATTTTCCATACATTAATTTTCAATTCCCTCAATATGAAGACAAGAACATTATCCCAATATTGCTGGCAAATTAAACACCACTAGGGCTAAGTAAAATAAGAGATACCCTGTAGAACTAATTATTGTTGACGGGAAGAGAAGAGGAGTTCTTTCTGCAGGTGTTTGCCCTGTGGGACTCTGTTATTTCTGAATCATTTAATTAGAGGTCCTGCTTGTGCTTAATGAGGACACTAACAAGGAGCACATGTGCCATGCAGGGCATACAGTGTGGTCAGCACTGTGCTGGGCTTGTCAACATGCTGACTCATATAATTAATCAGAAATTACACAGCGGCAGTCCAACCACATGGAAGCTACTGAAAATAGTTTAAAGTGTTAGATCTGACGGAATAACACAATCATGATTTTGCTCTTTCCCTCATAGTTTTATTTTTAAGCACAACATTTTGAGAATGGTTTATCTGGCGGATTAAGCTACTTTATTTCATGTTGCATTTTGGATTCTTCTTTTCTCTCCTGATAGGATCTGCTGTGACACAGTCATTCTGGGATCCAACTGACCTGAGTCTAGCTGCCGAGGTAAGTTAAAACCTTTCCAAATGTGTATCCAGAATGCTATTTGTGGCAGCATGATAGCCTAGTGGTTAAAGTATTACTTTACATCACCAGGGATAATGATTGGGGTTCAATTCCCACCACTGCCTGTAAGGAGTTTGTACATTCTCCCCATGACTACACAGGCTTCCTCTGGGTGCTCTAGGGTCCTCCCACATTCCACAGACATATGAGCTAGTAAGTTAGTTAGTTAGTAAGTTGTAGGCATGCTATGTTAGTACCAGATGCATGGTGACACTTGCAGGCATCTTTGGACTGTTTGGTTGTTGACACGTAAATAGGGTTAGGAGTTGTGAGCATGCTGTGTTGGTGCTAGAAGGCTGGGACTCTTGTGGGCTGTCCAGCAGAATCTGCACTGATCTGATTTGACACAAACATTACATTTTACTCTATATTTTGATACTTTGATGTACATGTGACAAATAAAGCTAATCCGTAATAAGAATCTTTAATCGACTTTAGTGAGCATCACTCTGCCCTCCCACTGAACGAAACAGTTGCTTGCAATTCACGGAGCCCAGAAATGGAACTTGCTGGCAGGTTTTGCTTACCAAATCTGTCAGAGTCTGGACTGAAAACTTGACTGAATTTGAAAGATTCCTTTCTGAATAGAGAGGAGTATGGATTTCCCGACCCTCATTTTTCTATGCAGACTGCGCTGTGTATCTTAGATGGTTCAATTGTTCCTTCTCCATACCCTGATTAGACAATGACAAGCACTCTAATTAAATGATTCCGAAGTAACATTTCCCAATGTAGGGAAAATAAATAGCTTGTGTGTCTTATTCATGGTAATTTTATTTATTTAGAGATACCATGTGGAACAGGTCTTTTCGGCCCTTTGAGTTGTGCTGAACAACCCATCAATTTAACCCTAGCCTAATCAAGGGGCAATTCCCAATGACCAATTATCCTACTAAGTGGTACGCTTTCGGACCTCACAATCTACTTCATTATGATCTTGCACTTCATTGTTTACCTGCACGGCCTGCTCTTTGTAGTTTTTATACTTTATTCTACATTGTCATTTATTTTAATTTAGAGATACACCACGGGTAACAGGCCCTTCCAGCCCAACAAATATGTGGGGCCCAGCTACATCCACGTGACCCAATAACCTACTAACCCATACGTCTTTGGAAAGTGTGAGGAAGTCCATGCAGTCATGGGGAGAACGCAAAAACTCCTCACAGATATCGGCAGGGAATGAACCCCGGGTCATTGGTGCAGTAACTGCTATGCAACTGGGCGACCCTTATTGCTTTATCTTGTTTTACCTCAATGCACTGTGTAATAATCTGATCTGTATAAATAGCATGCAAGGCAAGCTTTTCACTGCATCTCAGTACATGTGGCAGTAATAAACCATTATCAGTATTCACGCCAATTCTACCACAGTAGTCAACTGACTATCTACCCTCATATCACTGGAACGTGGAAGGAAACCAGAGCCTTAGTGTAAACTCAGACGGAGGACACGTGAGCTCGACGCAGGCAGCTACAAGGCAGCAGCTCTATCAGCTGGGCCAACTTGAATCATTATTTAGTGATGAATATTGTCAACACTTGCAATTCCATTAAATATGAATCAGGTCTTGACAAGTTGGAGCAGGTCCTGGATATGTAGGAAGGCAGGGAAGCAAATTGAAGATTGCCTTCTGTCCGCAGAAAAGGACGGGTCAGAAGGAAAATGCCAGCAAATTTCTATTTAAATGTGACATGCGCGCACACACACACACACACACACACACACACACACACACACACACACACACACACACACACACACACACACACACACACACACACACACACACACACACACACACACACACACACACACACACACACACACACACCAGGATTCCCTTTGTTTATTTGGGACACTATACCATTTAATTGGGACAGTGGATTGTAGCTGAACAGTTTCTCAGTAGCATTAGTTTTATCTACTTGTGTAGCCTGACTTCACCATGCTTAGGGTGAACAGTTTTTAAACAGTGTCATTTGCATATGCTTGTGTTATGTTATCCACTTGGGTCAACAGATGCCAATTCAAAAAGCAGTAATTTTCGATCATTTTGTTTTTTTTTTATTTTGACATTAAAAAATTTCACAAAACGTCAGAAGAATTGCATCAAGGCATCAAGGTGGGAAATATGAAGATGAGGAGACTAATAAAGATAAACCATCTGAGTTTGAGCTAGTGACTACACAGGATTCCAGGAAATTAATTCTTGGATGATGACATTACTTCATGCAGGAAGGCAACGAAACCAGTCTGTTATCTACACTTGGTGTCTGCTCTGAATTTGTTCATTTACAATCAATCAAAAGAACGCAGCAGTATACACTGGATTAATTTTTCTGTTGACAACTATCAGGAACAAATACAGTTTTATAGTACTGTAGTAGTATTGGTAGTCAAATTTGTTCTCTATTTCACTTAATAACATAATCTGTTATTCAGTTAAATGGTAGTTTGTCTTTTTATACCTTTTTAACAATTTCCATAGAACTTCAGCTAACTGGGGCAGCCTCTTTATTGAGCAAAAATATACCGGTCCTGATATGTCCCAATTAACTGGAATCCACAGTAGGACACAGAACACAGAACAGTACCACACTTCTGGCAATGATCTTATGGCTGAACAAATTAAAGTTTAAAGAAAAAGATTAGCTTCATTTGACACATGTATATCGAAACATACAGTGTTTGTGTCAATGACCAATGCAATACGAGATGTTCTGAGAGGCAGCAATGATTCTGGTGCCAACGTAGCATGCTCATAACTTACTAACTCTATCCATACATGTTTGGAATGTTAGAGGACAGTGCATGTCCTCTAGTATTGGTAAGGGTTGATTATTTTCATGTATCAGTAAGTCCTAAGATATTATCTTGCACATTATTTATACAGAACAGAATAGAATAGAACTTTCACAAAATGCTGATGGAACACAGCAGGCCAGGCAGCTCCTATAGGGAGAAGCGCTGTCAACACTTCAGGCCAAGACGCCAGGACTGACAAAGGATCTCTGCCCGAAACGTCAAAAGCGCTTCTCCCTATAGATGCTGCCTGGCCTGCTGTGTTCCACCAGCATTTTGTGTGTGTTGTTTGTATTTCCAGCATCTGCAGATTTCCTTGTGTTTGCTCTAGAATAGAACTTTATTGTCATTACACAAGACAGCAAGATGGTGGTGCTACTCCAGTCCATACAAAAGCGATGTATCCAGTATGGCTTAATTTTTTTAAAATTCCCTATTTACATGCAACAAATGACTTTCATAGTCCATAACTCTCAAAGTCCATTGGCAAGCTGAGGTGTTGTGTTATTCAGCTGCACAACATCCCTCAGGAAGAAGCTGCTTTTCAGTATTACTGTCTTGGCTAAGAGTTTCTGTATCTCCTACCGGATGGCAGAAGAGTGAATGAACTATGTATGGGATGGAATGGGTCTTTAATGATGTTCCCAGCAAGCTGTAAGCATTGAGAATTGTAGATTGTACCCAGGTCAGGTAGCTGAGTCCCAATTATGTACTGAATTGTCCTAATCACCCAATGGAGTACAGATCAGATCAGATCACATCATTACCCAGTAGATTGGGCTTGAATAAGACAAATCAATTACAATGCAGAATACAGTGTAAAAGCTACTGAAAAGTGCAATGCATATAAATGAACAAATGCAAAATCATAACAAGGTAGATTGTGAAGACAGGAATCCATCGTTGTACGAGGTCCCAATAACTTTGGGATAGAAGCCGTCTTCGAGCCTGGTCACATGTGCTTTCAGGTTTTTGTTTCTTCAGCCCAGTGGGAGCCGGGAGAAAAACAAATGTTAGGGGTGCTGGCTGCTCTACTGAGGTAGCAAGAAGTGTAGGCAGAAGCTATCAAAGAGGGGTTGGTTTCCATCATGTACTGAATTGTATTCACAACTCTCTGCAGTTCATTACAGTCATGGGCAAAAGATTTGCCATACCAAACCATGATGCATTGGGATAGGATGCTTTCCATGGTGCATTAATAAAAATCTTCCATCGATTGGGAAGGAAAATCCTGTTGAGGATTCAGTGAAACACCACAGTGTAATTTCCTACTTTAAAACAGAATCAGAAACTATTGCAGTCCTGGGGATAATAGTTGCCACATCAAGCTGTTATGCATCCCAACGAATGCTTCCTATCGTGCATCAATAAAAAATTGTAAGAATCAATGGTGACATTTAAGTATTAGACATTTTAACATTGGGAAAAATATTTTGGCTGTCTACTCTACCTAGGTCTTTCATATTCTTCTAAATATCTCTCCCAGCCTCCAGCGCTTCAGGGAAAACCTCCCAAGTTTATCCACCATCTCCTCATGGCACATAGGTGATGCATAGGCTAATGAACAGAGATTACCATGTAGGCCTGACATGAAATTTCTTCATTCTGATAACTCTAGGTGTTTAGAACATAGGACAGAGATTGGTAGATTTTCAGACATTAAGTGTATTTACGACTGAGTTTGTGATGTGGTAAACTGTCCTTGGGGCACAAGATCATGCTTATGTTCTAACAAATGTCAATCATGTGGACTCAAAAGGGTCTGATAACTTGCCCTGGCTCTAATTTCACCTGTTATAAAGTTGATCATGTGCCTTTGTTCTATCTGATATAATAACAGCAATTTCCTAGTTACATTACAATAGCCAATTGCTGGCAAACTCTTTTGATCTACCATTAATTGCTCCAAAACCCTTCCCCTTTCCTCCTCATGTGCTTCCTCGATGCAGAAAAGAATATATCTTGAATGAAGGAAAGGATGACAGGTCTTCTGCAATGATAAATCCATTTTCTCCAGCCGCGCTAGGGAAACAATGCACACCATCCTGCGAAAAAAAAGTTTCCAAAATAAAATTTCCATCTTTGTCAAGCTGAGCTGCTCTGCTTTGTGATAAATTTAGCCCCTGGCTAAAGAAAGCCCAACAATAATCTGTCATATCACAATTGCAAAATAAATGAAACATTGCTTACGGCAAATAAATCACACAAAGGATGAAATTAAAACTCGCAAGGTTTTTGAGACAGCATTTGCTCATAAAGATTGTCGAAAATAGTTCAACTGGAAAAACATTGCTGTTTTATTTCTTTCATTGTGCTGTAATTATTTTATTTTAAACCCTTAAGCGACTTTGCAGCGCTGGTTATTATTCAACAATTGACAGGCTTATAAATGGAGCTGAAGCATAATCAATGACCAAGATTTCAAAGTGGAAGGAGACACAATTAGGGAAAGGGGAGAGAGCCGGATTGGTATAGGAGGATTCTGAAATACTGTTTGCTTGGCAATCTATTTGTACCACTTTTCCATAGGGATACCGGTGCCCAGAGCTGTAGGGCTCACAGCCCAGGAATCCAGCTGTCCACGCACAACCACTGTTGTCAGATGATGGGCCGCTGCTCTCAGCTCATCAAGAAACAAAGATGTCGTGAACTGAATGTCTCTAACTTTCTCAGTGATGCTTCATACCTCTTAAACTTGTTAAAAACAAGAAGGGAAAACTAACTTCATATTATAAATCAGCTTATCAATCTGGGGTGGTATCTTATACATTTATACATTACAGATGCACAAATACCAGTGTACTGGGAGAGACCAATAAGAACAGCATCTCTACTATGATTTCCTCACTTATAGACCCCAGTCAGTTCAATTGGCCAAAACATCTCCTCCACAATCTCAGAGATGTATACTTAGCCCCCTGCACTACTCTTCTCCTTACACCTATGATCGTGTGGCTAAGCACAGCTTCATCACCACATACAAGTTTGCTGATGACACCATAGTGTCACCACAGTGTGGGCCATATCAAAAAGGGTGTTGAATCAGCATACGGGAGGGAGATTGAAAACTTTGCTGAATAGTGTAATAACAACAACTCACTCAATGTCAATAAGATCAAGGAAATGATTGTAGACTTCAGGAGAGGGAAACCAGAGGTCTATAAATCATTGGAGGATCGGAGGTGGAGAGGATCAGGAAATTTAAATTTCTGGGTGACACTATCTCAGAGAACCTGTCCTAGACCCATCATATAAGCATAATTGAGAAGAAAACACAACAGCACCTCCACTTAGTCAGGAGTCGGTGGAGGTTCAGCACATCATCGAAAACCTTGGCAAACTTCTATATCTTTGTGGTGGAAAGTGCTGGCTACATTACAACCTAGTATGGGAACACCAATGCCTTTGAGCTGAAAATCCTACAAATGGTAGTGGATTTGGTCCAGTGTATCACAGGTAAAACCCTCCCAACCATTGAGCACATCTACATGAAACATTGCTGCAGCATCCATCATCTAAGATCCTCTCCGCCCTGACAATGCTTTTTTTCTCACTGCTGCCATTAGGTAGAGAGTACAGATGCCTCAGGTCTCATACCATCAGGTTCAAGAACTGTTACTACCCCTCAACCATCAAGCTCTTGAACAAGAGGAGATAGCTACACTCATTTAATTACTCTGTTATATTGTAATTTCATTATTTATTGCTACTTATTTATATCTGCATTTGAACGGTAGGCTGACCGTTTACATTCCTGATATTACAGTTTACAGATACTGTTCTATAGATTTGCTAAGTATGCCTGCAGAAAAAGCATTTCAAGGTTGTATGTGGTGACAAGTATGTACTCTGATAATCAATTTTACTTCGAACCTGATAGGTCATGTCACCCCAAACAGATCCTTTACCCCCAGTTGAAGGAAAGTCAGTGAGCTCCTGGTTGGCAAAGCAAATGTTTCAAAGATAACATCAAAATCACCCTGAAGAAATTCAACGTTACATTTAAAAATGGGGAAGACTTTGCACTTGGTAGATACATCTGGAGGAAATCTGTTCAAGAGAGACTTATGCTACATGACAGCAACCATCACTGTGCTGCAAAGAACAAAGAGCAGCTGCGAAAAGAGAGACTGAACAACCAAAATAAAAAACTAAACCTCTCAATGCAGCCACCACTTACTCTTGCCCACACTGCATCAGACTATGTGGATCACAGATCTGCCTCTATAGCCACCAGAGTACTCACCAATAGACAACCCCTTACGAGGACGTTGTACTCAACTCGATTGATTATACTACTGTTGCTGTCTTACACACTTATAACTCTGTTAAATCTCCTTTGTTTCAATGATCATTTTTCCATCATATCTAAAATTTGCTATTATTATTAAACCAACCTAGATTGTTCCCGCTGCACAATCACAAGAACACACTTGGTTATATCACAGCAGGTCAATTGGCCTTTGCTCATTGTGCAAGCAATTCAGTATAGATCATTTCCTTAACCTCTCCCCATAGCCATGCACCATCTTTCCTGACAATTATTTATTCAACTGCTTCATAAATGTCAAACTGAAATCTTCCTTCTCTCTTGCTAATCCTACCAATCATGAAAAGAAAAATATTTTCATGTCACTCTTTTTCCTTTACAAATCAGCTTCACTTGATCTTCCCTAATTAAATGCAGGTTTGATTTCAACATGTAAGAGAAATTTGGATAAGGAAGTGGATTGGAGGAGTATGGAGGGCTTTGGTCCAGGTGCCAGTTACTCTGCTGCAGTGTTCTATGATTCTTCTTCACTCATGCCTCTAATGGGATAAGTATTTCTTTACCCCTCAATCGATATCCATTTAAACACCTCTATCAAATCCCCTTGCAACTTCCTCTCTTCCAGGAAGAATAACCCCTGCACATTCAGTTCATCGCCTGCAGAATCACATTGGTTAAGCTGTTCTGCACATTTAAAGTGTGGCACTAAGAAGTGAACACAGATTGGTTACAGTGCAGGAGGTCAATTGGCCTTTGCCTATTGTGAAACAACTCAATTCAATATATTCCCTTGACCTCTCCAAAAAGCCATGCAATATCCTTCCTTATAGATACTTATTCAGCTCTTTCATAATCTCCAAGATTATCAAGACTATCGCCAAGGTGATTCAACTTGTTGTGGCGAATCAAAACTTTATAAATGTTTACCACGACTTCACTCTGTTCCTCCATGTACAAACCTAAGGTTCTGTTTGTTTCTTTTAACAAGTTTCCTAACTTACTTCTGCAAATTTTTCATGGTACTTGAGCCCTGGGTTTGTATGCTCATGACAATAAACTTGAAACTTGAAACTTTCATCTAAGTAGGCTCGTTTAGAATCACAACCTCCTGTAATTTATCTTTTACTCATTCTTCTAACCAATGTGAAATATTTAAATTTCTGAGCCTTGAATTTTATCTGCTTCCTTTCTTCCCCTTAACTAGCTTGTTTCCACATCCTTTACAACACATCTTTTTGTCATGTCGTGACCAAAACTGTGCACCCTACTGTTATGGTGGTCCAGAACTCCACATCTAATATAAAGTCACTTCTCTAATGTTCTATGCTTAGGAAAGTATTCCATATACACAAGAAAATCTGCAGATGTTGGAAATCCAGAGCAACATACACAAAATGCTGAAGGAACTCAGCAGACCAGGCAGTATCTTTGGGAAAGATTACAGTCAATGTATCGGGCTGAGACATTGACAAAAATTCCACATGCCAGTGTTTGCTCTTCTTTCGGTCTTCATGAGTCTCTGATTCTACAGGCCAAATGATCAAACAGAAACAATGGAGACTCTGGAGATGCTGGAATCCAGAGTAAATTGTACAAAATGTTAGAGCATATATGTCAAACTCAAGGCCCGCGGGCCAAATCCGGCCCGCGGTGGAATTATCTTTGGCCCGCGAGATAATATCTAATTATTATTAAAGCTGGCCCCAGTAATCGAAGCGCCTATGGCGTATGATATGGCTAATGCTGAGTTTATTCAGGTACCAGGTTTTCAGGGTTTTTAGTGTTTATTCGGCAGTCTTGCTCGGCAGTCTTCTTCATAAGAAACGGAATTTGTAAAGTGAAACACTTTGTAGTTATAGCAGAGACTGAGACACATGAGAGCAGGCTGAAAAAACGGAGGCAACGAAAGCTGCGTTCGCACGCGTCCGACTGATCCGGCCCGCATGAAGCTGCATTTTGCTCAATCCGGCCCGTGACCTAAAATGTGTTTGACACCCCTGTGTTAGAGGAACACAGCAGGTAAGACAGCATCTATAAAGAGGAATAACCCATCAATATTTTGGTTTGACACTCTTCATCAGGACAAAGAGAATGTTTTTCTTCATCATGAGGGATATGGATTTATGAAGGAGGTTATGAAGAACCCTAATGGCAGTTGTATACAGGCCTCCAAACAGCAGCCGGTACGTGGATTACAAGTTACAGCATGAGATAGAAAAGGTGTGTCAGAAAGGCAATATCATGATAATCATTGGGGATTTTAACATGGAAATGGAGTGGGAAAACCAGGTCAGTACTGGACCTCAAGAGAGAGAATTTATAGAATGTCTAAGGGATGGCTTTTTAGAACAGCTTGTTGTTGAGCGCACTAGGAGATTGGCTGTACTAGATAGGGTATTGTGCAATGATCCGGAGGTGATAAGAGAGTTTAAGGTTAAGGAACCATTAGGGAACAGTGATCACAATATGATCAAGTTCACATTGAAATTTGAGAGGGAAAAATAAAATCCCATGTTTTGGTATTTCAGTGAAATAAAGGAAATTATAATGGCATGAGTGGGGAACTGGCCGAAGCTGACTGGAAAGGAACATTTGCAGGAAAGACAGAAGAGCAGCAATGGCTGGAGGTTGTGTGAAAAATGAGGGAAGTGCAAGACAGATTTATTCCAAATAAGAAGAAATTTTCAAAGGGAAGAAGGACACTGCCGTGGCTGACAAGTGAAGTCAGAGCCAAAGTAAAAGCTAAAGAGAGGGCATACAAGGAAGCCAGAGTGAGTGGGAAGACAGAGGATTGGGGAGCTTTCAAAAACTTACAGAAGAAAACTAAGAAGTTCATTCAGAAGGAAAAGATGTATTATGAAAGGAAACAAGCGACTCATATCAAAGAAGATACTAAAAGCTTTATTAAGTATCTAAAAGGTAAAAGTGAGTCAAGGGTAGATATAGGATCAATAGAAAATGGAGCTGGAGATGTTGTAATGAGAGATGCAGAGATGGCAGAGGAACTGAATGCGTATTTTACATCAGTCTTCACAGTGGAAGACATCTGCAGTATACCAGACATTCAGGAGAGTCAGGGAAGTGAAGTTTGTGCAGTGAAAATTACAACTGAGAGGTGCACAGGAAGGTTAATGGTCTGAATGTTGGTAAAACTCCTGGACATGATAGAATGCACCTCGGGTTCTGAAGGAAGTAGCTGGAGATATTGCGGAGCAATTAACAATGATCTTTCAAGAATCAATATATTCTGGCATTGTACCGGATAACTGGAAAATTGCAAATGATACTCCGCTATTTACGAAGGGTGGGAAGCAGCAGAAAGGAAACCATAGACCTGTTAACCTAATATCAGTGGTTGGGAAGTTGTTGGAATCAATTGTTAGGGATGAGATTACAGAGTACCTGGAGGCACACAACAAGATAGGCCAAAACCAGCATAGTTTCCTAAAAGCAAAATCCTACCTGACAAACCTGCTGCAATTCTTTGAGGAAATTACAGGCAGAGTAGACAAAGACATGGTGTACTTGGATTTTCAGAAGGCCTTTGACAAGGTGCTGCACATGAGGTTGCTTAACAAGATAAGAGCCCATGGAATTGCAGGGAAATTACTAGCGTGGGTGGAGCCGTGAGAATGGGGGGGGGGGGGGATCTCATAGATACATTCCGAATGTTAGCTGAACAAATTAGATATGGATAAGTTATTTCCCATGGTAGGGGATTCTAGGACAAGAGGGCACGTCTTCAGGATTAAAGGACATCCTTTTAGAACTGAAAAGCGGAGAAATTACTTTAGTCAGAGGGTAACAAATCTGTGGAATTTGTTGCCACAAGCGGCTGTAGGGGCCAAGTTATTGGGTGTATTTAAGGCAGAGACGAATAGGTTCTTGATTAGCCAGGGCATCAAAGGGTATGGGGTGATAGCGGGGAGTGGAGATGAGTAGAAGAATTGGATCAACCCATGACTGAATGGTGGAGCAGACTCAATGGGCTGAATGGCCTACTTCTATCTTACGGTTTTATGGTCTTATGGTTACTTCAGGTTATGTTAAGATGGCATGTATGAGTAGGTCTAAGATAAAATTCAGAGATATTGCTTTGAAATTTTGAATCTCCTTTTCCAGAGAGAGGTTTAGAAATGAAGAATCCATGGCTATTTATTCCGCAGTGATGTCTTAACCAAAGGATTACACTCAATAGCCAGTTTGTTAGGTAAACCAGTACACCTGCTCACTAAAACAAATATCTAATCAATCAATCATCTGGCAGTAACTCAATGCATAAAAAGCATGCAGATGTGGTCAAGATGTTGTTGTTCAGGCCAGACATCAGAATGGAGGAGAAATATGGTCTAAGTCATTTTGACTGTGAAATATCTGTTGGTGTTTGATGAGGGAGTTTGAGGATCTCAGAAACTGCAGATCTCCAGGAATTTCAGTCACAACAGCATCTAGAGTTTACAGATGCAACCAACAAAAAAACATCGTGAACAGCTGTTTTGTGGGTGAAAATATCTTGTTAATGAGAGAGGTTGGAGGAGAATGGCCAAGATGGATTCAAGCAGAGAGGAAGCCAACAATAATACAAGTAAACACATATCACAACAGAAAAGCATTTCTGAATGCACAACACATTGGATCTTAAAGTAGATGGACTACTGCAGCAGAAGACTACAAATGTACACTCAGTGCCCACTTTATTTGGTACAGGAAATACCAAATAAAGTGACCACTGAGTGTACATTCATGCCATGAACGCTATGCAATAACTAACATGCATTACCAGAGAAATAATATTGTCTGGGCATTAAATAATAGAACAGTCAAGAATTGTCATTTCAGTGGCAGTCAAATGTAATTCTAATTCTTTATGAAGTCATTAAAACTCAAGGTTGTTCTATTGTGTCTGTAATACACATTCTCAGACGTTTGCACATATGGTGCGTTATTTCAGTGTTCTGTTCCAAAACCCTTTTGATGATTCCATGCTCATTCACTTGTTTATACCATATGTCTTCATGCCTTCTGTTCTGCAATTCGCATTCCTTGCTTCTGCTAATGCATCTGAGATATCCCTCTTTAATTTTTACCTGTTTGGTTAACACTAACCTCTGCAAACAGGATGTGTAAGTCAGATGACAAGTATCACACATTGGGTGAGATGCAGTGCTTAAGGCCCTGAAGTAAGGTTTGCACATGTACAGAGTTCTGTCTTGTACAATCTCAGGGTGTCAAATAGTGCCTTTGAGCCAAAGGAGTAATAAATGCACTGTTGTAACATAGGGACACACAGCTGCCAAGTACACAGGAAATTGTCTCCCATGAGGAAACTTGATCTTGGTTTTTGGGCTGTTTGATATCCACCTGAGCTCATCAAAAGTGCTGCCTGCGTTAAATCTTACACCAAGTCCCATGAACTTCTCATCCTCAAGTTAAGTACAGTTGGCCCTCCTTATCCACGAGGGATTGGTTCCAGGACCCCTCGCAGATACCAAAATTCACGGATGCTCAAGTCCCTTATTTAACCTGACTCAATGTGGTGGATCTTAGGACCCAGCGGAACCCCAGACCTTATTTAACCTGTCAGTGTGGTGGACATTAGGACCCGGCACCAGAGCTCTGAATCCGCAGTGTTTCTGTTCACAAAAATAATCACGATCACGATTGAAAATAAAGTGGAAATAATAAAGCGATCTGAAAGGGGTGAAACACCATCGGTCATTGAAAAAGCGTTAGGCTACATCAGTCCATGATCGGAACAATTTTAAAGAATTAAGTGAGAAAGTTTTTGATCCTCCACATCAACCCACCATGGATGGAGAACACACTCGATAGCAGGCTCGCACTCGGGAATGGTTCCCGAGCCCGGCAATGAAACATATGTTCTGAAGTGTTTTATATGCTTAGAAAAGTAAAATATATACTACCGTATATACTAAGACAAACATTTGACTAACTGACGCTAAATAATACCGATGTACCTGTTCTGACTTACTTAGTAAGAGAACTTCTAATTTTTTTCGATCCCGATCCACGATAACCCACACACATCCTCCCCTATACTTTAAATCATCTCTAGATTACTTATAATACCTAATACAATGTAAATATTATGTAAAATAGTTGCTATACTGCATTGTTTAGGGAATAATGACAAGAAAAAAAAGTCTGTAGATGCTCGAACAGCAAGTGCTGGAAGAGCACTTCCGGGTTTTCTTGATTCGCGGTTGGTTGAATTCGCGGATAAGGAGAGCCGACTGTAATGCCTTAATATTAAAACTCTTGTCATTATTTCTATATTGCTCCACAATCTCCCTCATCTCCTTATCAAAAATCACCTCAAACCCAGTAATTATCATGAGTTTTATGAGCTCTTCTGCTTCTGGCCTACCCCGCCATTCCATGCTCAAAGGCCAGCCACGTGGACTTGTGGACAAAAGACATCTTAGATATCAGGCTGTCCCAGGTTGGTGGATATCCATGTGAGCTGGAGGCATGAGGAAGCACGATTACTCTTGGCAGTGTGGAGGATCAGAGGGATCTTGGGGTCCGAGTCCATAGGACACTCAAGGCTGCTGCGCAGGTTGACTCTGTGGTTAAGAAAGCATACAGTGCATTGGCCTTCATCAATTATGGGACTGAGTTTAAGAGCCGAGAGGTATTGTTGCAGCTATATAGGACCCTGGTCAGACCCCACTTGGAGTACTGTGCTCAGTTCTGGTCACCTCACTACAGGAAGGATGTGGAAACCATAGAAAGGGTGCAGAGGAGACTTACAAGGATATTGCCTGGATTGGGGAGCATGCCTTATGAGAATAGGTTGAATGAACTCAGCCTTTTTTCCTTGGAACAATGGAGATGGAGAATGATGGAGAATGAGCTGACAGAGGTGTATAAGATGATGAGAGGCATTGATCGTGTGGATAGGCAAAAGCTTTTTCCCAGGACGGAAATGGCTAGCATGAGAGGGCACAGTTTTAAGTGCTGGAAGTAGGTACAGAGGAGATATCAGGGGTAAATTTTTTTACACAGTGAGTGGTGAGTGCGTGGAATAGGTTGTCGGCAATGGTGGTGGAGGTGGATACAATAGGGTCTTTTAAGAGACTCCTGGACAGGTATATGGAGCTCAGAAAAATAGAGGGCTATGGGTAACCCTAAGTAATTTCTCAGATAAAGACATGTCTGGCACAGCTTTGTGGGCTGAAAGTCCTGTATTGTGCTGTATGTTTTCTCTGTTTCTATGTTAACTAGTCAGTCGGCGCACTTAGAGTTGTTACCTGGAGTTTGTGATCCTGTCTTCGGTCAGTCTGAGAGTCGATACCAAAAATTAATGCCCGCAGGTCAATCAGAGGTCTAGAAGTCATAGTCCATTAACTGAAGTCTGGAGAATAGAGCCCCATAAGCCTGTGCTAGAGTTGGAAGTCTGCGCCTGTGCTAGAGTTGGAAGTCTGCTCCTGTGTGTGGGTGAGAGGGAGTGTAGGAGAGTAGAAAGAGGCTTGTTTTCTTATTGTTTTGTTGTTTGTTGTGTTCTGTGTTGTTCTGCTGAGTACTGTGGGCATACTATGTTGTGTGGTGACACTTGAGGTCTGCCCCAGCACATCCTTAGGTGTGTTGGCTATTAAGCAAGTGACTCATTTCACTGTATGGTTCAAAGCACCTGTAATAAATACATCTGAGTCTGAATCTGGTCATCCCCAGTTTTAATTACCCCATCATTCCTTAAATAACCAAGGCCCTAATGTCCAGAATTGTTCCTTAAATTTCTTGAGAATGTCACATCTCTTTTCCCGTACAACTTCCTCTTAGCACTTACAGTAGGTCATTGACCAACCTAATTGTCACCTGCAACCCAGGTCCCTGGGTTTTGCACTCTAAATGAACTTATTGATGTGGTAGAACAGTTGAGGTGAAGTATATAATTGGCCATGTTCCTATGAGAAGGCTGATCATCAGCATGATCCATCCCTGTTTCTTCTCATATTTGGAAGAAATATTATCTGTATCAATCTCTGTACAGCTGAGAATTATTTGTTTCATTAAGCCCCTATGTGAAACCATTGTATGTTTTTGATGATTAGTTAAGTTGTTGTAGACTATGATACTGTCAAATAACATCAGCAGCACTATTATGTGCTGTGAAGTATGACGTATTTGAGAATGGACTCATGACCATGATAGTTCTTGCCAAAATTTTCAACACAAATGTTTTGCCATTACTTTCTTCTGGGCAGTGTACTTACAAGATGGGTGATCCCAGCGATTATCAATATTCTTCAGAGACAGTTTACCTGGAACTATAACCAGTGGTCACATAACCAGGACTTGTGTAATACACCAGCTGCTCATACGACCATCCACCACCTGCTCCCATGGCTGCACATGACCCTGATCATGGGGCTAAGCTGGTACTACACCTTGTCTGAGGGTGACCTGAAGGCTAGTGGATAAATAGAGTGCCTTACGCCTCTCTTGGTAGAGACAAATCTCCACCCTTGCCCCTCCCCCCCAACTGTTAAATATAAGATCAGAATTGGGCTATTTAGCTAATCAGGTCTGCCCCACCTTCCAATCATGTCAATTTTTTTTAAAAAACCCCAACCCCAACCCTTCTCCCCATATTCCTTAAGTTCCTTACCAACCAAGAACCTACTGGTCTCTGACTTGGACTCCACAACTCTCAATAGCAATAAATTCCACAGATTCACTGCCTTCTGGCTGAAGAAGTTCCTCCTATTCTCAAGTTCAAAGGATTGTCCATTTATTTTGAGGTTTGTGCTCTCAGATTCTAGCCTCTCCTATGAATGGAAACATTCTGTCCACATCAACCCTGTCTAGGCCTTTCAGAATCCTGTAGGTATCAGTGATATCCCTCCACATCCTTCTGAACTCAGTTCAGATGCAGAGATATCAAGGGTTAATCAAGTGTGAAGCCTTTCATTCCTGGGATTACTCTTGTGAAGCTCTTCTGGTCACACTCTGGGGTTGGCACATCTTTCCTTTGATAATGTGCTCAAAATTACAAAATAGGATTTAAATATCAATTAAATACCTTTCATTTGTCAACTGGTGTAATGTACTTCGCTTCCTGTTGGACAACAAGGGTTTGATTTATTGTCTTAGCTGTAAGACAGTGTCTGCAATGTACTTAGTATCTCACTACTTGTGTCAGCCTACTTGGTATGCTTGCCTCTCAAGATGGGAGATTTGAACCCATTATGTTTGATTCAGAGGCACGCCTCCTGTCAGTGGCTCGCATCCGTCTGTCTAACAAGGATGCCATTACACCATTTGAAAAAGAGCAAAGAGTGTTCTTGCCAAAATCTATCTCTGCCATGAAAACAAAATAGATTTAGCAACTGTTTGAGAGAAGTAGCAGCCATTGACTGAGCGGCAGTAATGAGGAGGATTCACAGAGTACTGCTTGAGTACAGGTGTCCCCCATTTTACAAAAGTTCGCTTTACGCCACTTTGCTTTTACGAAAGACCTACATTAGTACCTGTTTTCGCTAACCGAAAGAAATCCGAAGAGAATTTTCACTTTTACGAGAAAAGCGCCCGCTTTAAACTTGTGTTTACCCTGAGAAAGACTACCATGATCGTGAAGCCTTGCACAGGGAGGTGTGCGCGCATGCGTGTACGTGCCTTTTTTTTCTACAAGTCATTTTTTTGTTGAATCTTCCTGATTCTGATAAGTGAAACTACACTGTACATACATTATTTCTACTTTATATAGGCTGTGTATTTATCATATCATTCCTGCTTTTACTGTATGTTAGTGTTATTTTAGGTTTTATGTGCTATTTGGTATGATTTGGTTGGTTATTTTTTGGGTCTGGGAATGCTCAAAAATTTTTCCCATATAAATTATTGGAAATTGCTTCTTCGCTGTACACCATTTTGGCTTACGAAAGGTTTCATAGGAACTCTCTACTTTCAGATAGTGGGGGAAACATGTAATTGCATTTTTAACTTGTCCAGCAAAAGGCACAACCTCAGATTCCTCCAGCCCTGCTTAAGAAATTAATGGACTATTTTATAAAAGAGAGCTGAAAGTTTAGAAATGAAAAACATGTATTAAAAAGTGGCAATGAAGCTGTATGTACTTATCACCTTGTTAAATCTCATCTGAATGTGACTCCAGTCTCAAACCAAAGAGTCTGAATATTTAACACTAATGTGAAATGTGTATGTAGAGCTCCATGCATATTACCCACCAACCCTCTCTTATGGGCAATTAATGCCAACTTTATTAATGACGTCCTTGTCTCTTGAATATTAGTGTTGATAAAAGTATGTGGAACTGCTTGATTGTGACATAGATCTGAAATAAAAGCATACAGTGCCAGTAATACTTTGCAGGTCAGGAAACGGAGAAAAAACGTTAACATGTGAATTTGATTCTTGTTGGAGTTCATCAGAACTGGTATGGCAACCGTACTGCTTGAGAACACAAGAAACTGCAGAGTACTGAACACAGTTCAGCTCATTATGGAAAACAACTTCCCCACCGTGGACTCTATCTTCTCTTCTCATCGCCTCAGTAAAGCAACCAACATAATAGAAGACTCCAGCCACCCTGGACATTTTCTCATCTCCCTCCTCACATGGGCCAAAAGGTAGAAAAGCCTAAAGGCATATACCACCAGATTCAGTGACAACTGTAAGACTATTGACTAGTCCCCTGGTATGAGATTAACTCTTGACCTCATAATCTACCTCATATGGATCTTGTTTACCAGCACTACAATTCCAGTTACACTTTATTCTACAATCTGTTATTGTTTTAGCATGTTGTACCTCAGTACACTGTATAATAATTTTATCTGTATGCACAGCGTGCAAGACAATTTTTTTACTGTATCTCAGAACATATTACATTAAAAACAATTCCATTGACACTGTACTGTTCACATGGAAGGTATTCATAGATAAATGTACTGACTAGTTTACTTACTGTCTGTTACACCACTGGTACTGAGGGCAGCAAAGAGGCTTCTCCACCTCTGGGGCAGTGTTCAGGACTTCTTTCATCATGTCAGTAGCTTCCTCTCAGATTTCTCTACTGTCAGACGTGCAAGACCTCGGTGGAGACTCAGGAATACTGTTGCACTCAGAAGAAGAAGGATTCTTCATTGCTGTTTCTGTAATGGTTTACCAGTCAGCGTTGTTAGCCCTGAGGTGAACCATTGAAACTGGTGGACCTGTGGACCACTTTTAGTCTGGTTTCCACCTTTGATCTGTTTAGCAGTGGTGACCCTACCAAGGGCCAAAACATAAATCCCGGTCTCCAGCCAACATAGCTCACTGGGTCATTGAGGCACACAAGCCTCCAAACCCAACAACAAGGTTGTGGAACTAGGGAGGATGGACTAGAAACGTCTATAATATTCCCAGAGTTCAATATTACTATACCATAGATCAATAGCGTGATTAGAGGCCATTTGGTCGAACATGCCTATCTTTTCTCTGTAATACTTTATTTTGTATTCTCATAGAATCATAGAACACTACAACACAGAACAGGCTGTTCAGCCTATCTAATTTGTGGTAAACTATTATTCACCCTAGTCCCGTTGACCTAAACCTGAACCATAGTCCTCTAAACCCTCCCATCCCTGTCCTTATCCAAACTTCTTTCAAATGTTAAATTCAAACCTGCATCCAACACTTCCACGGGCAGCTCATTCCACACTCTCACCACCCTCAGTGTGAAGAAGTTCTCCTTCATGTTCCCCTTAAAAATGTCAACCTTAACTCTTAACCCATGACCTCTAGTTCTAGTCTCACTCCACCTCAGTGGAAAAGTCTGCTTGTATTTACTCTGTTTACACCAATTATAATTCTATTTACCTCAATCAAATCTCCCCTGGTTTTCATATCCTCCAGGAAATAAAGTCTTAACCAATTCAACCTTTCCCTATAACTCAGGTTCTCATGTCCTGGCAACATTATTGTAATTTTTTTTTTCTTTCTGTTATTATTTTCCCAATTTACAACGTTAATGCACCGATGTGATGAAATGATCTGTATGAGTGACATGCAAAACAAATATTTTATTTTATGTTTTTGTTTATATTGAGATAAAGCATTGAATTGGCCCTTCTGGCCCTTCAAGCTGCAACAGGTATGTCATTGTACTGTGGGAGGAAACTGGAGCATCTGGAGAAAACCCATATGGTCATGGGGGTGACATTCAAACTCATGACAGGCAGCAGTGTGAATTGAACCCAGGTCACTGGTGGTAATCACTATGCTACCATGCCGCATCACGTACTTCCACTATATCTTGGTACATGTGACAAAGACAAATCAACTTAGCTACCAATTTGGTTTGAAATTAACAGGATTTTAAGATGCAGAGCAGAGAGATGGAAGAGGAAATTAGAAAAGTAAAGATAGCACATTGCAAGACAGAGAATAGATGAGAAAGAAAAATCATGAGGACAGAAGAGTGGTGAGGATACAAGTAAAGGTTAACAAATACTGGATTGAAAAGTGGTGTAACTTGAAGTATCATACAGTAATCTTTATCTGAAGGTAATGAACTGAAAGAATAGTTCCCAAAGACTACAATGTGCCTCATCAACAAGGAGTATCAGTGTGGGATAGGGAAATAATGCCAATAGCAAAAAAAAACCTTTATTCTGTTTCTCTCCCCACAGATGCTGCTGAAACTGTTGAATATTTCCAAACTTTAGTGTTTTTAATTTTAGATATTCACTTTTATGTTGTGTTGGTTTTGTGTTAGATGTTATTTTAAATAGGACCATGAATTATAAGTACACAAAAGAAACAAATGCTGGAGAAGATATTTTTGTTTAATGAACTTTCATGTTTCCGTAACTTCAGTGCATTTTAGGTAATTTAAAAAGAACTTTTATTTTCTTTGGGTGAAACATTATATATTGTGGACCTTTGTATTTCAGAACCTAATTATTTCTTCTCAGTTCACAGAACAACAGTGCCTCAACTATTGAAAATATTTGCAAGTATTTTAATGATCTATCATGTCTTTACTGAGCTCTATTTGTATTCCTCAAATGGGAGTAATTTCACAAAACCTCCACCATCAGAAACTCTAAAACCTGTTCAAATGTACAACCAAAACACAAAAAAAAGGGTTTCAGCCTCATTTGTTCTTCTTGTCACAAGGTGCTATCTTGCTTAATTGCCCAATTTACATATGCTCTTCCGATTGTGTAACACCTTGCTCATCTTAAAACATGAATAGGAAAATGCATTAAAATGCAAATTAAAGAATAGAGAACGGAAATGAATTAACCCCTCGTGACCATTCGGGGACACCTTGAAAGTGTATTACTGTCATATTACACAGTTATATCTACACAACGTAGATTATCAGTCCTTCACTAATTCTGTTCATTAAAACTGAAACTAAAAGATTTTTAACAATTTGTGATTTTTTTGGAGCTTGTTTTTATTTTATTTATCTGTCCCAATGAGCTGTTCAGCCCAGTAACTCACCTATTTAACCCTAGCCTAATCCCAGGGCAATTTTCAATGGCCAATTAACATATTAACCAGTACATTTTAGGATTATGGAAGGCAACAGGAGCACCCTGAGGAAACACACACGGTCACGGGGTGAACATACAAAATCTTACACCATTTGTAAGGAATTGCAAACGCCGACAGCCTGAGCTTTAATAGAATCATACTAACTGTCACATTACCATATCCCCATAGAGGAAACAGATCTATGACAAATCTGAATGGATTATTTAAAACCAACTTAATACACATTTATATTTTTAAAGATTGTTACATAACAATAATTAAGTAGGAATTAAAAGGAATTTTTCAAACTTCAGACTCTCGATAAAAAAGCATGCTGGTAATTTTCAGCACATAGTTATACAGATAATGAACAGACAAAGGCAAAATTGAATGCAATCAAAATACTCAACAAAGTGTGATAAAGAACAGCGCTCATTGCTCTTAAACCTACCTTAATGAAAATTGGGTAATTAAATTCCCTCTGTCGAGCAAGGTGCAAGATTGCTCCTTGAACAACGAACCAAAAGACCTGCACTCTCATATGCTGACACTATTGTACATGTAAGAACATTAGGATCAATACACCAACAACAGCATTCATCAAACCAGACATATTCTTAATCCTTTTACCTTAACTTCTTTTCAAGAACTGTCTGCGATTTATCCTCTAGCCAACCTATGCGTTACTGATGCCTAAATTTGGCATCCTAACTACCAAGTGAATGAGCTAATTTTTTTTTACCGATTATTACAGAGAAAAGCTAACTTTTAAAATTAATTTTAGGGTAATCTCCAGCATGAGTTAGCAAGAATCAAAACAACAATATAAAATGGTTTCATTAATAAAGGGATTTTGTACTTATCTAGCAAAAAGCAAATTATAATTCATGTTGTTTTTCTCTGTGCTTTGTGGCACCTTGGGAGGCAACCTTGCCATTTCTTTAGCATTTGCCTGAGTTTACGAGGTTGAGTTGCTAGCTCGACACTCAACCCTCAACCCTGCATGAGTGCAAAGTATGCAAGGAGCAGGCCGGATTCAAACCTGTGACCACTCACCTCAAAGTCTGTTGTGGATGCCACTATACCATAGACCAGCAAAGTTTATGTACACATAGTTCATGTATAATGCAACAGTTCAAAGAACAAAAAAAATCTGATTTATAAAGCAATGCACCCAAAATGCTGCAGGAACTTAAGCAGTTCTGGCAGCACCTATGGAAATGAATAAACAGTCGACGTTTTGGCCGAGACCCTTCTTCAGTGTGGTGATATCATGTGTCGTGTGTAAGAACGTGATTGGACAGAGTTCAGAGCATGCGCAGAAATGACAGAATGATCTAGAAGCATGGCGCTGTAAGACACATGTGTAGTTGTTGCTGTTGTAAGTAAAAGTTCTAGTTTTAATTTTTCCAGAATATGGTTTGTTCTTAGTAACCCACGGTATGTATAAAGAACACAACATGGTGTCAGATGTCAGTCTGGAAGAATAATACGGAAATGGGAGAATTGAAGATAATCAAAAAAAAGGA
Source organism: Hemitrygon akajei (assembly GCF_048418815.1). Classification (NCBI taxonomy): domain Eukaryota; kingdom Metazoa; phylum Chordata; class Chondrichthyes; order Myliobatiformes; family Dasyatidae; genus Hemitrygon; species Hemitrygon akajei. The sequence continues at coordinate 32,429,220 of NC_133138.1, read as the reverse complement.
GCGCAAACTTTTTTGTTGTTTGCTAACAGCTTTAAAAATGGAAGTTTTGCAATCTCCATCGATGCTTCAGCTGACTGGAAACGTTGCTGAAAACTGGAAAAGATTTAAACAGCTTTTTGAAATTTATTTATCGGCAATCAAAGCAGATAATGAAATGGATAAAAACAAAAGCTGCTGTTCTACTCCACGTGATTTGTGACGATGCAAGTGTGATATATAACCATTTTACTTTTGAAAATGGGGATAATTTGAATCTAAAAGCGATAATCGACAAGTTTAAAGTGTTTTGTATACCAAAGCGCAATGTGATGTATGAACAGTACAAATTCTTTACATGCAAGCAGAAAGCTGGTCAAACAATTGATCAATTTGTTTCAGAATTGAGAATTCACAGTAAAACATGTGAGTTTGCAGAACTGACGATTCTCTCATTAAAGACAGAATTGTTTGCAGCATTCTGGATAACGCTCTGAGAGAAAGATTCTTAAGAGAACCAGACATAAATCTGAAAAAAGCTTTGATTCTTTGCAAATCTTCTGAAACTGTGACGTCACAGGCTAAAGTGCTTTTTATTAAGAGCTATGTAGATGCTGTGGATAACCGCGAACATATTAGGAAAAATAATAAAACGGCAACAAAACCGACAGAGAGCAAGACGTTATCTGAAAGAAAAAAAACTTTGTGATCACTGTGGGTGGGAGCACTGACCTAACAAGTGTCCAGCGTATGGAAAAATGTGCAAGCACTGTGGTAAGAGTAATCATTTTTCACACTGTTGCAGAAGTAGAAAGGAAATAAAATACATAAATGCAGTGCTTGAAAATGAACGTAAGTAGTTTCATATAGATGTGTTTTGTGAAAACAAATGAAGTATGAATGACTGGACTACTCCACTACAAGTGACTCAAAACAATATTCTGTTTAAATTGGATACTGGAGCACAAGTAAATGCTCTTGCAGAATCTGAGTTTAATGCATTAAAGCCAAGACTAAAGTTTCATCAGACAAATATAAAAGTGACTGGGTATTCAGGTGCAGACATTCCAGTTAAAGGAACATGTGAGGCAAAAGTATCACACAAAAATATTGAGCACACGCTTTCATTTCTGGTAGTGCCAAAAAATGTACAGTCAATTCTGGGTTTATCTGCCTGTGAGAGACTGAATTTGGTGAAAAGAGTGTTAGTCCTGGACAGTGACACAGAGTCAGAATACAGTGACTTGATGAAAGAGTGAGAGAGAAAAGAATTTGATTCCAATGTGGCAAAAGTAAAAGAAGTCATAAAGAAAGCTCCCAGACACATCTCTTTGTTACCAGCATCTGACAAATCATTACCACCAAAACCAAAATTGCCTATACAGTACAGTACTGATCTGAAGCCAAAGAGTAACAAGAATTAGGATCTAACTGAAGAAGTGAAAGCACAAGTAAAGGAATTGAGAAGTTTTATTGAAATGATGAAGTCTCAGCATAAAAAGAGATTACACAGTCAGTGGGGAGCAGTGATATCTACTGATATCTACTATAAGCCTATGGACTCTCACAGCTACCTGGACTATTCCTTTTCGCACCCTTTCTCTTGCGAAAATGCCATCCCCTTCTCGCAATTCCTCCATCTCCACCGCATCTGCTCTCAGGATGAGGCTTTTCATTCCAGGACGAAGGAGATGTCTTCCTTTTTTAAAGAAAAGGACTTCCCTTCCTCCACCATCAACTCTGCTCTCAAACGCATCTCTCCCATTTCACGCACATCTGTCTCAACACATCTGCCCGCCACCCCACTAGGGATAGGGTTCCCCTTGTCCTCACCTACCACCCCACCAGCCTCCAGATCCAACATATAATTCTCTGTAATTTCTGCCGTCTCCAACGGGATCCCACTACCAAGCAAATGTTTTCCTCCCCCCTCCTTTCTGCTTTCCACAGGGATCACTCCCTACGCGACTCCCTTGTCCACTCATCCTCCCCATCCCTTCCCACCAATCTCCCTCCCTGCACTTTTCCTTGTAAGCGGAACAAGTGCTACACCTGCCCTTACACTTCCTCCCTCACCACCATTCAGGGCCCCAGCCAGTCCTTCCAGCTGAGCTAACACTTCACCTGTCAGTCGGCTGATGTGATATACTGCGTCCAGTGCTCCCAGTGCAGCCTTCTATATATTGGTGAGACCTGACGCAGACTGGGAGACCGTTTTGCTGAACACCTACGCTCTGTGCACCAGAGAAAGCAGGATCTCCCAGTGGCCACACATTTTAATTCCACATCCCATTCCCATTCTGATATGTCTATCCATGGCCTCCTCTACTGTCAAGATGAAGCCACACTCAGGTTGGAGGAACAACGCCTTATATTCTGTCTGGGTAGCCTCCAACCTGATGGCATGAACATTGATTTCTCTAACTTCTGTTAATGAGCCACTCCCTTTCTTACCCTATCCCTTATCTATCTATCTATCTATCTATCTACTTATTTATTTTGTCCCTTTTTTCTTTTCTTTCTCTCTGTCCCTCTTCACAATTACTCCTTGCCTGCTCTCCATCTCCCTCTGGTGCTCCCTTCCCCCTTTCTTTCTCCCTAGGCCTCCCGTCTCATGATCCTCTCCCTTCTCCAGCTGTGTATCCCTTTTGCCAATCAACTTTCCAGCTCTTAGCTTCATCCCTCCCCCTCCTGTCTTCTCCTATCATATCAGATCTCCCCACCCCACTCACCTTCAAATCTATTACTATCTCTTCTTTCAGTTAGTCCTAATGAAGGGTCTCGGTCCGAAATGTCGACTATACTTCTTCCTATAGATGCTGCCTGGCCTGTTGCATCCCACCAGCATTTTGTGCGTGTTACAGAGTTAATAAATGAATTGTGATTTCTTCTCAAAGACCTCAAGAAAGAGCCAATCTGATGCAGACAGAACAAAACATGAAAATAACAATGAAACACAGGAACTGCCACTTAGAAGGTCTACTCGTGTTCGTTAACCTCCAGAGAGACTGATAGAGACATGTTAAATTATGCATTTGTTTTGATTAATGTTGCTAATTGTTTCTCTTTTAAAGGAAAGGAAGATGTGGTGATATTACGTGTCATGTGTAACAGCGTGATTGGACAGAGTTCGGACCATGCGCAGAAATGACAGAAACCTCAAGAATCATGGCGCTGTAAGACACACGTGTAGTTGTTGCTGTTGTAAATAAAATTTCTAGTTTTAATCCTTCCAGAATATGGTTTGTTCTTAGTAACCCATGGTACGTATAAAGAGCACAACATTCAGGACTAAAAAGGAAGAAGGAAGACACCAGAATAAAAAGGTAGAGGGGGGAGGGGAGGGGGAAGGGGAAGGGGAAGGAGGATAACTCAAAGGTGATAGATGAAGCCAGGTAGCTGGGAAAGATAAAGGTTGGAGAGGAAGGAATTGGATATGAGAGGAGAATAGACCATAGGAGAAAGGGAAGGAGGCGAGGACCCGAGAAAATTGATAGGCAGATGAAAAGAGGCAAGAGGACAGCATGGGGAATAGAAGAGGGGAGGGAGTGGGAGAATTATTTTACTGAAAGGAGGAATTGATATTAGATTTATAGCACACTATTCACAAGCTTATCACATTCCAAAGCACTTTGCAACCAACTAATTACTCTTGAAGAGTGCTTGAAGTTGCAGTGCAGGAGCTACTGATTGTAAATTTCCAGCTGAAGAGAGTGTCTGAAATTGACGTACATTGGCGTGACTGATTAAGGTGGCTATTAGATTAACAGCATTTGATAGCCAGCATATGCTTGCAGAGTGCATTCCTTCCAGGACTCTTTATAACCACAGGAACCTGAGTAAGATTGATTAGTTCCTACAATATTACAACAAAGGTAGGCAGCATTCTAATAATCTGAACCCTCGCCGTGGAAATCCCGAAATAATAGCAGAACTCCTAGTAATTTGTAGTATGTCAGGCAGTATCTGTGGAGAAAGGGATCAAAAAAGGCTGCAGATGTTTGTCGAAGCAGCCAGCCCCATCCCAGGCATGACCCTCTCCATCATTAAGGACATCTTCAAATGTTGTTGCCACAGAAAAGAGGCATCATCGATCAGGTCCCTCACCATCTGAGACAAGTCTTCTTCTCATTTCTACCATCAGGGGAGAGATACAGGAGCCTGAAGATACACACTCAACATTTCAGGAACAGCTTCTTACCCCCACCTCACCATCAGATTTCTGAATGGACCATGAACAATGAATTAAACTTCACTATTATGCTCTTATTTGGCACTAATTTATATATTCTTGTTGAAATTTATAGTATTTTTTTTAATATTCCACTATATTGTTGCTACAAAACAGCAAATCACACAACATGTCAGTGATAATAAACCTGATTCTGATTCTTAGTTCGGAAGTTCAACAAGGCCTTGACCAGTGCTCATTATTCCTTGATTATGCTACTGTTGAAAAAGCAATGACCTTTACTTAAATGGTATTAAACAAGCAGGCCCTCTGAAAGAGACTACAATAAAATTTCATGACCATTTGAGTGAAGACATTTTTCTGACTCTTAGCTTGAGCCCTATCTTCAGCCTCTTCAGCAACTAGAAACAGCCAAAGAACAATTAATCCTATCAAACAGCATCAAATACTTCTCAAGTCTGGTTTATTGTTATATGGAAAAGTACAGTGAGGTACAGTGTTACAAGGATTGATCCTCAATAGAAATGATCAGTTAGAAACAGGGTAACAGGATACAGTAAATCTGTACTTACTGACAAGTAACTTTATTGGCTCAGCTCACAAGCACGTAAACTTATACAACCTACATGTGCACATTCACTAGGTTTCTCTGGCTCTCCATGAAGAGTCAAAGAAGAGAAAAGGTAATATCCAGGAGAAAGAATCTACGCTGACCAGATATTCTTTGTGGTCCTAATGTGATTTCCATGTGTCCAAATTGGTGTCCTGCACATCCGGGATGGCTGGTCTCTAAAGAGTTGTTGCTGCTTTGAATTCAAAGCCATTCACTTTTATACACTTCTTATTGTAGTGTATTTAATATTTCAGTAATATATGAGTATTATTGTAAACTTAGTATTCTGGCAAGAACACTTATTAGCTCAAATGTGTGTTTCAATCTCATTGGCTCTGGTCTATCTGACTAGTATGAGTCAACTTCCCATTGCCTCTGGTCCAAGCCAGCAGCAATTTTTGTATTGCTTTTCTTGCAAGTGACAACTAGTTATTAATGTCTTTTTGTTCTAAATCAGAGCAGACCAGCCAGTTACTGGACTCAGGTTACTCAGGTCAGACACAGACACCCTATTCATAAGCTTGAATGTTCTATCGTACCAGAGGACACCTCACAAATAATTATTTATCTGGAAATAATCTCTAGTTTGGCAGGTTATTAGGAGCATTACTGTGCCCACTTTTACACACTTTGATAAACTACTTCTAAGCAAAAACAGCTCACAACACAAGTCACAAAATGGAGGCTACAGAGTAGCTTCACAGAATGACATCCTCTATTCCTTCAACCTCATGGCAGGAACAAAGACAATTGGTTTATCTGCATCTACTGTCCTTGACTCATTCAAATTCACTGATTTTTAGATTGCAGTTGTTTTTCTGGCCAACAACACATACTATGAGAAACTTGCATTGACATTACAGACACCTAGACAACATACAGAACATAAGTTTTACATAAATTTACAAGATAGTGCAAAGAAAAACTGCAAAACAAGAAGCTGGTGCAAAATACACAAACGGAAATGATTTCTTGAGCGATATGTGGTCCATAGTGTTCTGTTACTGAGGTAGGATTAGTCATTGCATGTCAGTTCAAAAACTTGAAAGCAGCTGTTCCTGAACATGGTAGTGTGGGAATTCAGGCTTCTATATAATTGAGATGACCTCTCACTTCATATTTTTCCAACCATCAGAAATTTAGGTGCATTCTATTCATTCTTTCCCTTCAAGACAACATGCTCATCGCTGAAAGCAGTCTACTGATCTAGTCCAACAGTTGATGGGACTCTGGTGTCATGGGTGAGTATTTTTTTTAAACATCTCTTTATTGCTTTTTCAGAATGAAAAGAAAACATATTAAATCATCCATAGGTTTGAAAGTGCAACAAAGTTAAAGAAAAGGGAAAAACAAAATACATAAGAAATCAAAAGAAAACAAACACTCAATAAAAAAGCAGTCAATTCAGTTCATTACTTTCATCATCCTGAATATTGTTCTCCAGAAACTTGTAGAAAATGTCCCAAATTTCCTGAAATTTGCCAAGTTTGTTTTTTGTAATGAAGCTTACGTTTTCTAGAGCAAGATAAGAAGTCATTGCTTTTAGCCATTGTGAAAGTCCACTGGTTTTTGGTTTCTTCCATGAATAGGCTATGCAGCGTTTGGCTTCCATAAAACAAATATTAAGCATAAGCCTTACATTTTTGGAGGTTACAAAGTCCTTTGGATAAATGTTCAGAATACATAATTTAGGATCAAGGGGCACATTTTTTCCAATAATCTGACTAATCAAATCCAGCACCTTCTTCAAGAAGCAGATTATCTGGGGGCACTTCCACATACAATGGAGCAGAGACCCCTTTTGGTGATTACATTTAATACATGTGTCTGGAATGTTGAGGTTAAAGTGATGTAATCTGACTGGAGTAATGTACTGTCTGGTTAACCATTTGTATTGTAGTAATTTAGAATGAGTATTCACTGATTGGGTTTGAACTAAGGACCACTCTTTTTTTTGACAAATTCATGCCTGTAGTATGTTGTTTAATGACTCTTTACATTTACTTGCAAACATATGTATTATACAGACACATGCCCCCTAGCTTCAGATAATTTCAGAGTGATGTCTTCTAGGGTAGACAAAGGAGGGAGTTTCAAATTGTAACCTTGCCTGGACATAGTAAAACTTTGCAACTGAATGTATTTAAGAAAGTGTTTTGTTGGAATTCCATATGTGGCCTTGAGTTCTTTAAATGACATAAATGTATTACCATTATAAAGATCAGACACCTTAGCTATGCCTCGGGTCGACTAAGTTTTAAAGCCAGGGTCTGCTCTGCCGGGCTAGAAGTTATCATTACCAAAGACAGGAGAAAACTGGGATAATGGTGATGTCTCTCCCAAATCATGGGTGAGTATTATATACTTATGTAGTATATTTAGTATCTCAATAATATTTGAGTAATATTCTAAATATATAGTTTGATTAAGTGTTCTTTGTTTGTTACATAGTTAATTACGGGTTATGTGTAAAAGTATGCGAATGGCATACGTCATTACACCGCCATGTCATACATGCATGTCTCACTAATGTAAAACTAAAATACACCCAGCTCCCGTGTTTTTCTTTAGTTTTCTGTTGTGAAGTTATACATCATAACAGCCTCCTTTCATTTCAGGAATTTTATTAGATGTTGCAATAATAACCACACTTTGAGAGCATATTGAAGACAATTAAAAGGTCCCAGGATTAACAGCATAACTGGCAACAAGAAAAAGGTGAAAGCGTGTGAAAAAAATGAGTGATAATTATCCATAGATGAAAGTCCACGTCTTTCTACTGCTCTGTTTCTCTCCCTCGATCATGGCTTAAGACTTGAGTTTTGGAGGTTGTAAAACTGCTAAAAGAGATGTGCAAATGAAGAATAACTGATGTTTGTTCTGATGAATCTTTGATTTGATTTAACTAATCACAATTGTTAAACTCAGCAGGTTAGGCAACATCCAGGAAAATGAATAAACAGCTTATGTTTCTGGCCAAAACACTTCAGCAGGACTGGGATGCAAGGAGATGTCCAGCATCTGCAGAAACACTTGCTTCTGTACTTTCCTAGCTTCCCTGTCTGTAAACTGACTCAGATAGTACTGTACCTGTTCATGTTTTCTATTCTAAACCAGATTAGATCTGCTTGCAGTATAAATGGAGAACATTAAGTATGTTCAAGTTCTTGGATATTTTTTAATTTGCCTTTCTTGCAGGTACAGGCTGACCCCATTTGACCAGGACTATGATCAAGTACAGTACTGTGCAAAACTCTTAGACTCATGTAAAAGACATTCTCTAAAGTGAGGTGCTTTCAAAAATAATTAAATGAAAAGTTTTTAAAGATCAAAAAATGTACTATAAAGAGCAGTAAACAGTAAAAAAAACTTTAAAACTGCATCAGTTCTGTTAAGTAAACTGTTGTACAGTTTTATATTTCAGAAATCTGCTGGTAGGTTGTTCCAGACATCTTGGAGAATTTGCTACAGTTCTTCTGCACACTTTGGCTGTCTCTCTTGCTTCTGTCCCTCCAGGTAATCTCAGACAACCTCGATGATGTTGAGAATAAGGCTCTGTGGAGGCCATATCCTCTGTTGCAGAACTCCTAGATTTTTTTTGAAGATAGATCTTTATGACCTTGGAATTGTGTCTGGGGGTCATTATTCTGCTGCATAATGAAACTGAGAGTGACCAAATGCCTTCCTGATGGTAATGGGTGAGAATCTACTTGTACTTCTCAGCATTCATTAGTTCTGAGCAGATCACCTACTCCATTTGCAGAAATACAGCCCCAGACCAGTAGGGAGCCACTGCCATGGTTCATTATTGTCTGCAGACACTCATGCATGTAGGGTCCTCCAGCTTTTCTATGGACTAACTGCCTTCTGCTTGAGCCAAAAAAAATTAATATTTTGATTCATCAGTCCAGAGCACTTGCTGCCATTGTTCTACACCATAGTCCTTGTGTTTTTGTGCATTGGTGAGTCTCTTGGCTTGGCTCCCACCTCAGAGGAATGTTTTTTTTGGTAGCAAGTGCTCTGGACTGACGAATGAAAATTTGAAATGTTTGGCTCCAGCAGGAGGCCATTAGTCCATAGAAGAGCTGGAGGCCCCTACTTAGATGAGTGTCTTCAGCCAATAGTGAAGCATGGTGGAGGTTGCCTGCAGATTTTGGGCTGGATTTATGCAAATGGAGTTGATGATCTGGTCAGAATTAATGGAATCATGAATATTGAGAAGTACAAGCAGACTCTCATCCATTATACAATACTATCAGGAAGGCATCTGAGCAACACACACAAAATACTGGAGAAACTCAACAGGCCAGGCAGCATCTATGGAAAACAGTACAGTCGACATTTCAGACTGAGATTCATTAACAGGACTGGAAAAAAAGATGAGGAGTAGAGTTAAAAGGTGAGAGGAGGGGAGGGAGAAGCGCAAGGTGATAGGTGAAACTGGGAAGAGGAGGGTGAAGTAAAGAGCTGGGAAGTTGATTGGAGGAAGAGATACAGGGCTGGCGAAGGGGAAATCTAATAGGAGAGGACAGAAGGCTATGGAAGAAAAAAAAGGAGGGAGGCAATAGGCAGGCGAGGTGAGAGAGGGAGAAGGCGATGGGGAATGCTGAAGGAGGGGGGCATTACCAGAAGTTCAAGAATTTAATGTTCATGCTATCAGGTTGAAGGCTACCCAAACAGAATATAAGGTGTTGTTCCTCCCACCTGAGTATGACCTCATTGCAACAGTAGAGGAGGCCATAGAAAGACGTATTAGAATTGGAATGGGAAATTGAATTAAAAAGGGTAGCGACTGGGAGATCCAGCTTTTTCTGGCAGATAGAGCATAGGTGTTCAGTGTGGCAGCTTCCCAATCTACATCAGGGCTCACCAATATACAGGAGGCCACACCGGGAAAACCAGATACTGTATATGATTCCCAACAGACTCACAGGGTAGATGTGTCACTTTACCTAGAAGGACTGCTTGGGGCCGTGTGGGCACTGAGTGAGGAAGTGTAGGGGCAGGTGTAGCACTTGTTCCGCTTGCAAGGATAAGTGCCAGGAAGGAAATCATTGGGGAGGGATGATGAACGAGGGAGTTGCATAGAAATCAATCCCTGCAGAAAGCAAAAAGTGGGGGGAAGGGAAAAATGTGCTTGGCTGTGGGATCCTATTGGAGAAGGCGGAAGCTGAAGAGAATTATGTGCTGGATGCGGAGTCTGGTGGGGTGGTAGGTGAGGACAAAAGGAACCTAATCCCTGCTGGGGTGATGGGTGGATGGGATGAGAGCAGATGTGTATGAAATGGAAGAGATGTGTTTGAGGGTAGTTTTGATGGTAGAGGAAGGGAAGCACCTTTCTTTGAAGAAGGAGAACATCTTTGTTCTGGATGAAAAGCCTTATTCTGAGATCAGATGAGGCAAAGATGGAGGAATTGAGAGAAGAGGATAGCATTTTTACAAATAACAGGGTAGGAAGAAGTATGGTCTAGTAGCTGTGAGAGTCTGTGGGTTTATAATAGACATCAGTAGATAAGTTGTTTCCAGAGACAGAGAGGTTGAGAAAGGGGAGGGAAGTGTCAGAAATTCAACAGGTAAATTTAAGGGTAAGGTGGAAGTTGGAGGTAAAGTGGATGAAGTTGACGAGTTCCATAAGAGTGGAGGAAACAACACCAATGCAGTCATTGATGTAGCGTTGGAAAAGTTGGGGAGTGATACTGGTGTAGACTTGGAACATAGACTGTTCCACGTAGCCGACAAAAAGGCAGCCATGGATGGAACCCATGCATGTGTCCATGGTTACACTTTTTATTTGAAAGAAGTTTGAGAAGCCAAATAACTCATTAAGAGTGAGGAAAGATCTGCTAGACGGAGTGGAGTGGAGGTGGAGGAGAACTATTTGAGGAAGGCATCTGATCTGTCTCAATTTCATTTGGCAGCAAGACAATGACCCCAAACACAATGCCAAGGACATAAAGAATTACCTTCAGTGAAAAGAACAACAAGGAGTTCTGCAACAGATGGTATGGCCTCACAGAGCCCTGATCTCAATATCATCGAGGCTGTCTGGGATTACCTGGAGAGAATAAGCAAGTGAGACAGCCAAAGTCTGCAGAAGAACCATAGCAAGTTCTCCAAGGTGCTCAGAACAACGTACCAGCCGATTTTTTTTATAAAACTGCATGACAGTGTACAAATGAGAATTGATGCAGTATTAAAATCAAAGGGAGGTCACACCAAATATTGCTTGAACTTCACAAACATGAGAAAATCTGTAGATGCTGGAAATCCAAAGCAGAATTTTCTGGGTGTTGCATTGATCAAATTATTTTTTTTACTGTTTACTGCTCCTTATAGTACTTTTCTATATTTAAAACTTTTAATTTCATTCATTTTGAAAGCATTACTGTATTTTTTTACATGTGAGTATGACTTTTACACAGTACTGTGTAAAGAACATGCACAAAATATTGGAGGAACTCAGCAGTTCAGACAACATCTGTGGGTGGGGGAATATACAGTTGATGTTTCGGGCCAAGGATTTTCATCAGGACTGGAAAGGAAGAAGCTTAAACTAGAATAAGAAGGTGGGGAGAGGGCAAGGAAAACAAGCTGGCAGATGATTGGTGAAACCAGGTGAGGGGGAAGAGCATGGGTGGAGGAGTAGGGATGTATTAATAATCCTGGAGATGGAAGGTGGAAGAGGTAAAGGTCTGAAAAAGAAGGAATCTTATAGGGAAGGATGTGGCCCATGGAAGAAAGAGAAGGAGATGGGCACTGGAGGGAGTTGATGGCAGGTGAGGGGAAGAGAAGAGGTGAGAGGGGAAGCAAGTGGGGAATGGAAAAAGAAAGGAGGATGAGTGGGGTTAAATTAGCACTAGTTTGATACATTGATTTTCATACCATCAGTTTGGACGCTACACAAATGGAATATACTGTAAGATGTTGCTCATTCAACCTGAGTGCAGCAATTAAGGAGACTATGGACAGACATGGTGGATTGGCAATAGGTAGTTGAATTTAAATAGACTATATCTATCAAATTTGCACCTTATTCTTAATTTCCAAAAGTTTCTGGATAATATCACCTCCAGATCTGAAATCTCTTTCCTTAGAGATTACACAATATTCCCAGCATTTTCTGCATTTTTGAAGTAATTATAATGCATGACAGAAGTCACAGATACTTTTGAAGGAAATGGGATTCTTCAGGTGTATCTCCTCCTATGATTCTTGTCAGGCTTAGACAACCTAAGTAAAAAGGTTAATTTCTGCACAGAAGTGCAGTAAGTGGAGGACAGTTTAATTCAAATTACGTGCATGATGCACCATCAATAACTCTCTGAGATGTGAGGCGAGATATCAGCTTTTATTGACTGGAAGAAAGAACAAGCAGCAATTGACCACCATGCTACATCCTGGAGACTGAGAGGCAGGGCTCAGGCCCCAATCGCCTTTATACCGGGGTCTGTGGGAGGAGCCACAGGAGCAGTCAGCAGGGGGCGTGTCCAGACAGGTATATGTAGTTCACCACAGTGCATCAGTTCAATCTCAGTCACATAGAGCAATGCAGTAACCAACCTTAATTGAAAGTGGAATTACCCAATCATCTGTACTCTATCTTGGCATAACTTTACTGCTATATGGAAACTTTTCATAAATTTGGCTTAAAATGGACCTGAATACTCTGGAGATTAAAGTAAAAGGTGATCTCATTGATATGTATAAAATTCTCAAAGTGTTTGACAGGCTGGATGTGAAGAGGTTGTTTCCCCTGACTGGGGACTCAAAAATGCAAATAACTAGGTGATTGTGCAATCTGAAAAGGATACTTCAACAGAAGGTGAGGAAGGATTTGCTTGGCAGTTAGCTGCATTCTCACTGCAAGAATAATTGCTTCCTGCTCGACAAGAATATGAACCAACTCGTCGGCAAGTGTAGATGAATAATAGGGAGAATATTAGCAACATGCAAAATTCACTAAGGTGTGCCCATATATGTCACGATTTACTTCAAAAGTGCACAGATATTTTTCAAACCTTTAGATTAAAAAAAATAACAACCAAGCTTTCTACAAATCCAGAACCAATTTTCAATTGTATACATTTAATATTTTAAGAGTCAATTACAGACATAAGAACCAAAAATAAATAAATCAATCAATAATTTGTTGAAAACATAATTTTATCAACATTTCTCAGATATCATCCTGCAATTTTCCTCAATTTTATTCAATCATTGATGGACCAATGCCTTTTATGTTCTCTGATCAAAGGAATGCTTACAGTAAAAGGTTCTTTTGAAGGAAATGGGATTTTTCAGGTGCATCTCCTCCTTTGATTCTTGGCAGGCTTAGAAAATATAAGTATCTGTTGTCACTAGTGGAGTTGGGAGAAAGTTCTTTGTGTTATATTACCTCAGACAAGGAAACTGCCTTTTACTTTTTAAATGGGAAAAGCTGGGTCAGGGAATCATAGGCTCTTTTTGACAGAGCCACACACAGGAGACAGAGCAGGTAATTTAAACTCAGTGGCCTCTGTATTAGGTACACCTGCTTGTTAAACCAAATATCTAATCAGCCACCATGTGGCATCAATTTAATACATAAATGTATGCAGACATGGTCAAGAAGTTCAGGTGTTGTTCAGACTAAACATCAGAATGGGGAACAAATATGATCTATGTGATTTTGTCTATGGAATGATTATAGGTGCGAGACAAAGTGTTTTGAGTATCTTTGAAACTACTGATCTCCTGGGGTTTGCATGCAGAACAGTCTTTAGTGTTTACAGAGAAGGGTGCATGAAACAAAATAAAAACATCCAATGGGCTGAAGACACCTTGTTGATGAGAGAAGTCAGTGGAGAATGGTCAGACTGGTTCAAGCTGACAGGAAGGCAAGAGTAACTCAAATAACAACACGTTACAACAGTGGTGTGCAGAAGAGTATCTCTGAACTCACAACATGTCGAACCTTGAAGTGGATGGGCTACAGCAGCAGAAGACCACAAACATACACTCAGTGGCCACTATATCAGATACAGGAGGTACTTAATAAAGTGGTCACTGAGTATATGTGGCATAGATATACACCAGTCACTGGTACCTATATGTGCTCAGTGATAGTGTTTTGATTATATTTTCTCATGTAACAAATAAAAATATTTGAAGAAATATTTCAGAGTAGTAGTGAATGAAATTATCCACCCCAGTTCAGGAGCCTGATAGATGTAGGGCAATAATAGTTCCTGAAACTGGTGGTGTGGGATCTAAGTATTCTTTAACTCCTGTCCAATGCTGGTAGCAAGAAGAAGGCATAGCCTGGAAGGTGAATGTTCTTTGATGATGCTTGTTGCCTTCCTGTGGAAACACTCCATGTAAACGTAGTTAATAATTGGAAGGATTTTGCATGTGTTAGACTGGTTGGTGGAGCCACCTGTCACTGTCCAATGTTTGCATAATATTTGCCCATCAATCAGGTTCTAGAAATATAATTGTAAGCAGAGCATTGGTTTAAAATAATGAGTAAGAGTTTTAACAGTAATACAATAAAGCAAAATTACCTAGTCAGTGGCTGGATTTTGGAACTTGCTAACTGAGATGGTGATGAAGACACAAGTTCTCAGAATATTCAGAAAGTATCCAAATTACCACTTCTTTTGTGTATCAGAAGCCCGTAGTGAAGTCTGCTAATACTGTTATGTTACATATGATTTTCTGGTCATGAACCCTGAACAAGTGTAAAAGGGTATAGACCAAACAAATGCAAAAAAATAAGATTAGTACGAGGGGTGATTGTTAAGATCGTGGCCTAAGGTAGAAGGAGTCAATTTTAGAAAACCTAGCACATTTATTTTTCAACATAGTCTTTTCTTACATTTACACACTTAGTCCAGCGGTCGTAGAGCATATGGATCTTGGACCTCCAGAAAGTGTCCACAACAGAGATGATTGATAAGTTCATGGCCTAAGGTAGGAGATGAGTTATACAGCTCTCGTTACACACACATGCAGTTCAACCCTTTGAGTGATTATGCAGAAAGTTTCAAGTTAATAACTCATCAGGGTTGATTGATGTTTGTGGCCTAAGGTAGAAGGAGATGAGTTATTAACTTCAAACTTTCTGCATAATCACACAAAGAGTTGAACTGCACGTGCATGTAACGAGAGCTGTATAACTCATCTCCTTCTACCTTAGGCTACGAACTTATCAATCCCCCATCTGGGGACACTTTCTGGAGGTCCAAAATCCGAATGCTCCACAACTGCTGGACTAAGTATGTAAGTGTAGAAGGGGACTATGTTGAAAAATAAATGTGCTAGGTTTTCTAAAATTGACACCTTCTACCTTAGTCCATGAACTGATCATTCACCTCTCATAAATTAGAATCGTGTTTATTATCCCTGATTTGTATGTGGTTTGTTTTTCGTATAGCACAGACAAAAATTACAATCAATCACAAAAATTTTGAAAATGCAAAATAGGAATAATGATGTAGCGTTCATTTGGTCATGGTCCATTCAGGAATCTGATGGTGGAGGAGAAGAAGCTGCTCTTTAAACATTGAGTATTAATCTTTAAGCTCTAGTATTTCTTTCCTAATGGTGGTAATGAGAAGGGGGCACATCCTGGGTGGTGAGGTTTTTCAGGGATCTGTACCGCTTTCTTGAGGCATGCTTTTTGAAGAGAGTTGGGATGGCTGGGCCAGTGTTGGAGCTGGCAGAATCTATAAACCTCTACAGCCTTTTGTGAACCGGTGCATTGAAACTTCCATAGCAGACTGCAAGGCAACCAGTCAGAATGTTCTCCTGCATGAAGATATTAATTTTTTTAAGAGACATTGGTGACACAAATCTCTCAAAATCCTTATGATATAGAGCTGCTGGTGTTTTCCTCATGATTAAATTGACGACCTTCATTTTTGTTTTCTAAATGATATGACCTCCTCCCATTCTCAGTAGTTTCCAACCCCTGCTTCAGCCTCTCAGTGGTTTCTCTACATTGGTCTAATCTTCATGGAGTAGAATTTAGATCCTCTGAACTGTTGATACCCAGGAACTTGAAGCTGCTCACCCTTTCTGCTGCTGATCAACTCATTGAGAACAGATGCGTGTTCTTCTGACTCCCCTTCCTGAAATGGGCAATTATTTAGATTTGATAATAGTAAACTATGATGTTCATGAAGGGGCCAATTAATATTAAGACAGGTTCTCTCCTTCCAGGTTCTGGTAAAGGGTCTTCAATCTGAAATATTAACTTAGTTTCTCATCCTACAGATGTGGCTTGACCTGCTGACTGATTCCATTGTTTTTAACTTATATCTCTGCAGGTTTTGTAAATTATATTCTTGGTCTTGCTGACATTGAGTACAAGGTTGCTGCTGCGATATCACCATAGAAAGGTACTTAATGGCCAACATGGACTGTGTGGGCCAAAGGATTTCTTTCTGTGTCCAAGGTACAAAGTACATATCTGTCACTGTATACAATCCTGAGATTCTTTTCTCATTTGGGCATACTCAATAAATCCTTAGAATAATAACCATAACAGAATCAATGATAGACCACACCAACTTTGGCATTCAACCAGTGTGAAAATCACAACAAAATGTGCAAATACAAAAATAAAGAAATAATAATAATAATAATAAATAAATAAGCAATAAATTTTGAGAACATGAGATGAAGAGCCCTTGAACATGAGTCCATAGATTGTGGTAATATTTCAATAATGGGGTATGTGAAGCTGAGTGAAGTTAACCCTGTTGGTTAAAGAGGCTGATGGTTGAGGGGTAATAATTATTCATGAACCTGTGAGTCCAGAGGCTTCTGCACCTTCTTCCTGATGGTAGCAGTGAGAAATAAGCATGTCCTTGGTGGCAGATCTCCCTGATGATGGATGTTGCTTTCCTGCAACTACGTTTCTTGTAGCTGAGCTCAATGGTGGTGAAATGATATTATTTCTCCATGACTATGTGAACAGACACCTTCTATTACCTAAAACACATCAGATATTGCAGGTACAGGGTATAAACACAACTCATAGTTTTTGTAAGGACTTCATCTTTATTGTCAGTCACCTTTATTGCCTCTTCATATAGATTAATTTAAAAAGTAAAGTTTCAACTGAAAGATCACACCTCTTTCACACTGCCCCGATCAGATACCAGCTTGGAATTTACATTCAAGCTCCTGGAGTCAGACTTGAGTTCACAGCTTTGCAGTACAAAGGACCACAGACCAAAGATCCAGCTTTTGAGGGGAGCTGGGAAAAGGAACAGAGCTTGCTTATCTTTCTGTAAACCGGGGGAAACATGGTGAGTGTGATTATAGTTATTTTAATGGATAGGACAATCCTTCATGACTTCCAACATCAATTAGTGATTGTGGCGACAAATAAATTTATTGTCTTTAGCAAGAGTCGAAATGCAGGGCAGTATACAACCAAGTGCTGACACACTGACTTCATTAGGCATCAAATATTGATTTAAGGTCCTCACACATTTGGAATGAATCTGATGATATCTCATCTTGTATAATGTATTTATTTTGGAGGTATTAATATTGATGAGGAAGGAAGAGTGGGAGGCATGAAGCTGTCAAGTAGTGAGTTTCATGCCCAGGGACTGTATCAGTGTGGGGACCTGGCAGGCAGTCAAGGTGGGAACCCTTTCTAAAATGAAAATCCCCTGAGGCCCTCCAGATGCCAGGTCAAAATTAGCACCCAACAACAGGAATTACGTTGGTGGAATAACAGCAACAAGGATCAAATGGTTGGGAAGAGATGACATTGATGGATGGCAGCTATAGTTTTGTGATCATCAGAAAAGTCCGCTAATACTTTCTGGAGTCCAGAGTGCCCTTTGGATTTTCTGGCCATTGCTCAACCTCTGTTGACCAAGAGGATATGTTTGTCTGCATTCTCTTGCCAACATAATGCTGAGCTCAGTCAAAGCTGTTGTTAATATTGCACCTGTTTTCAGCAGGAGCTCTGGTAGTGTTCAGAATCCATACTGTTAATATTACAGCAGCTGGGACCTTACAGTTAAGGAGTCTCAATCACATTTCTGACAGTGCAGAAAAAGTTATTAACCACAATCCTAAACCTATATGATTGAGTGCCTTCAGAAATTTCAATATAAAGCATGCATTTAATCCCCAGTTCTTTGTTGCAAAGCTACAGAGCCAGAATGACACTGCTTTCACTAGATATGCTGTCATCTCAGTCTGGGCCAGCAATGATTTGGGAAGTTCTGTGTTCCTCTTGGCATCTCTACCTGGCCTCCGTACATTCCTGTCAGAGAAGTATAAGGTCATCAGTCCCTTCCCAGATGTTCAGTCCCTTCCCAGATGTTCATCTTTAATCATGGGCCAGAGGTTCCTATGTATCAAGGATGACATTATACCATTTAAATAAGAATGCTTTGAGAAAGTTCTTAAAAACATTTACGGTAATATTCCTCATTTATTGTAGCTATAAATTAGGTTATGATTGGTGGACAATTTCAGATACAAAATGTTGTAGATATACTTCTCATTCCAGAGAGTCTGGGATAGAATCTCAGGTGAAGTTCTTTTGATTTTTTTTGTGGACACTTGGAGTTGAGGATGACTTGCTTCAAATCAAAAATGAGAACCTTTAGGCAGAAAGGCTTCTAATCCAATTCAGACCCATCAAGTCTATCCCAATTATCAAGCACACCTTTAAACCAATCCTACATTGATGCAATTTTTAAGATTCTCCCCTCATTCTCATCGATTTCACCTCAGATTCTACAAATTACCATGGCTAATTAAGCTGACAGCCCACATGTTTTTGGGATGTGGGAGGAAACCAGTGAACCTGGAATAAACCCACACAGCAACAGGGAGAACATGCAAAACTTCATACAAACATCACCAGAGGACAAAATTGAACCCAGGTCTGTGGCAATGTGAGGCAGCAGATCTATATACTGCACTATTGTGTTCCCACTCTAAAAGGGTGAGATGTTATGTAGGTGTTTAGTGCAGTCGGGCCATTGGAGCTGGCTGAGTGTAGTTAGATCCTCTATATTGAAACATTGATCTGGGATAGACATTGATTTTGATTCACTTGTCTTACCAATGCATTTGGAAAATTTTACGGAGATGGCTTTGATTTTACCTCTTCATTGTGTTGTGGTGTCTGCCGTGGACAGTCCACAAAAGGAATGTCTTTGTGCAGGATCTCAGTCCAAAATATTGACTATTTATTTCCCTCCATAGATGCTGACTGACTTGCTGAGTTCCTTTAGCGTTTTGTGCGTGTTACTCCAGATTTCCACAATCTGCAGAAGCTCTTGCATTTCACCTGTTGTATTAGTTGCAATTGTACTGTTTTCCCCTGTTCTCTCCTATTAGTTTCTTGTTCTTCATCCCTTTATCTTCACCTGGTTTCACTTATCTCCTTCAAGCTTGAACTCCCTACCCACACCCCCCCCCCCCCCACCTACTTATTCTGGCTTTTTTCTCCTTCCTTTCCAGTCCTAATGAAGGGTCTCGACCTGAAGCATTAACTTTTTATTCCACTCCATAGAAGAAGGCTGACTTGCTGAATTCCTTCAGTATTTTGTGTATGTTGCTCAACATTCTCAGCATCTGCAGAATTTCTTGTATTTTGAATCACTGCAATAGTGGCGCTAGATTTGATATCTCACTCTGTGAAGAGGGTGGTAATTGGGTAGTATGGGCCCATTGGGCAGGAAGGGCTGTTACTGTGCTTTAAATTAAAAAAGACTAGAATATCTTATCAAAGCTACATTGCTGCTCATGAGTAAGCTTGGCTTTGGCATTTTCCAATTTATAACAGTATTTGCAATTCAAAGGTATTTCATTTCCCACTGCAACCTTGAACTAATATATAATAGAATAATAAATATACATTACAGCATAAAAGAAGAAAACCTTTTTCATCAAATCTGTGCAGGCTCTTTATATCAAATTTTCTTATAAGAGCTGTG
This sequence comes from Hemitrygon akajei, assembly GCF_048418815.1. Taxonomy (NCBI): domain Eukaryota; kingdom Metazoa; phylum Chordata; class Chondrichthyes; order Myliobatiformes; family Dasyatidae; genus Hemitrygon; species Hemitrygon akajei. The sequence goes on along the minus strand of NC_133138.1, from coordinate 32,409,479 downwards.
GAGGCCATTCAGCCCATTGAGTCAATACCGGCATAGTAGATTTGTGGTTAATTTAATAATTTTACTGCATCAAAGGCCACCATGTGGGGATTTGCTTCCCGCAGCTGTCTGTAAGGAGTTCATATTTTTTTCCTCTGACTGCATGGTTTTCCTGTCGGTCATCCAGCTTTTCCTCCCACATTCCAAAGACATACAGTTAAGGTTAGTGAGATGCAGACATGTGCTGTTGATGCCAGAAGTGTGGCAACACTTGAAAGCTTCAAATCCATAGATTGTTTTGGCTGTTAAGCATAGCAATGCATTTCACTGTATGTTTCGATGTTTCAATGCACATATGATGAAAAAGTCTAAAGCAAATCTTTTCAATCCCATGTATTAACAATCTCTTTTCTCTCACTTTCCCATCAAGTCTTCTCAATTGCTTATTCATAGTAACCAACTGGCTTAGTGATCAGGGAATCTTTGGGAAATAGAAGGAAACTAGAGCAACTGGGAAAATTTCTATAGATGGACCATGGAGAGCATTCTGACAGGCGGCATCGCTGTCTGGTATTGGGGGGAGGGGGGTGCTACTCACTACCTCACTTTCTAAATATATATATTATTTCTGTTTTTTACATGATTTTTAATCTATTCAATATACGTATACTGTAATTGATCTACTTATTTAGTTACTATTATTTTTTCTGCTATTTTATGTACTGCATTGAACCGCTGCAGCTAAGTTAACAAATTTCATAACAGATGTCACTGATAATAACCTCGATTCTGATTCTGATTCTCATTCTGAACTGGTGTTCATAGGGAAATCATGCAGACTCTAGTCAACGTCCAAATCAAGCGTGTGTGACAGGATCCACATGGGAGCAGCACAGACCATTGTGCCATGACATTTAGAGCAAGCGGCCAGCCACAAGTGTGTTCCCAGAAAACTGGACGATTTTTTTTCCTTAAGATATTTATCCAATTATCTAAGGCCATTAAAAATCATAATGAACCTGCATCACCCCAAGATGTGATGGGACAAAGAGCCTATTTCCATGCTATGCAACTTTGTGACTCCGTTACCTCGAATATAGAGGAAAGAATCAAGCACATAGGGCATCTTTGATTAATGCAAGTACGTACACCAAATCCGACACACAAAAACTAATAAATTCTTTTGCTCATCCATTTTTTTTTAATTTACAGGTAAACCAATCTTTACTAACTACACCAACAGCATTTAAACATACCATAGCTTAGATATCGACAGTGGAAAGAGTAATACGATCATGTTTAAAGGTTAATTAGGTGCCACTGAAATGATGTATAAAACATTTATTACTGTTGAAAAGTATTTTTAGATTTTGGTATCACTAAATGCTGATTAGCATTTTGTTGGATTCAGTTCTTAGTTTTGAAACCTGTGATGTTTCATTTCTCTAGAAACTATTTAAAAGAAAAACACGGGAGCTAGAGGAAAGGGTCTGTTTAGTTTCCCTTTTGGTGAGGTGCACTAATTATGATGTGGTGTCATGATGATTCATGCCGTTCATGTACTTCTTAAATATAACCTGCAAAGAATTATGTAAACAACAAAGAATGCTAATCAAACAATATATTTACAATACAGTATTACTCAAATATTACTGAAATATTAAACACAAGCGGGGAAGGGGAAGGGGGGTTCATGCTTTCTGCTACTTGTGCTTGAGAGAGAGGAGGGAATCCTTGGGGTTCTCATGTTTCTGTGAAGAGTAAGTATTTCAGGCTGTATACTGTATACATTCTCTAATATTAATTTGAACCATTCAACTACAACACCCATTCTAGAGTAATCAGTATATCTTCCTGTAGCATTGGAACAAGGACTTCAGACTGATAAAAGGTACTTAAATATTGAGATGGAAAATTTCAAGTGAGGAAGAAAGTCTTGCATTTAGATAATGTTTTCTGTATAAGTAGAGGAAGAGTATCCTTATATTAAAGGTCAAAGTCAAAGTAAATTTATTACAAACACTCAGTGGCCACTTTATAAGGTACCTCCTATATATAATAAAGAGGCCACTGAGGTACGTTTGAGGTCTTTTGCTGCCATACCCCATCCACTTCAAAGTTCAACATGTTGTGCATTCAGTGATGCTCTTCTGCACACCACTGCTGTAACACGTGGTTATTTGTGTTACTGTCTCGTTTCTATCAGCTTGAACCAGACTGGTTATTCTCCTCTGACCTCTTTCATTAACAAGGTGTTTTCACTCACAGAATTGTTGCTCACTGGATGTACTTGTTTTTTGCACCATTCTTTGCAAACTCTAGAGACTGTTTTGCATGAAAATCCCAGGACATCAGCAGTTTTTGAGATACTCAAATGACCCTGACCTGCACCAATAATTATTCCATGGTCAAAGTCACTTAGATCACATTATTCCATTCTGATGTTTGTTCTGAACAACAACTGAACCTCCTGACCATGTTTGTGTGCACAAGTAGCAATAAAGCATGAACCCCCCTTCCCCTTCCCCCACTTGTATTTAATATTCCAGTAATATTTGAGTAATACCGTATTGTGAGTTGCTGCCACATGACTGGCTAATTAGATATTTCCATGAATGAATAGGTGTACCTATGTACTTAATAAAATGGTCACTTAATATATGTCACCACATACTATCTTTAGGTTCATTTCCTTGTAGGCATTTACAGTAAAAGTAAAGAAATACAATATAATTTATGAAAATAAACTATATTTAAGGAAAGGTTGACAATTAACAAATATACAAAAGACAAATTCTCACTAACAACTAATGCTAAGAACCTCACAGCAGTGATTTACAGTGACCGGTGGAAGATTCAGGGGTAATGTGAGGAGAATATACTAATGATCCAGAATGTATCTATATAACTGTAGTAGATGACTGGTTGGCGCAATCTTTTACAGTACATCAACAAGGGTTCAAATCCCACTGCTGCCTCTAAGGAGTGTCTATATTCTCCTTGTGACTAACTGGGTTTCTTCCCACAATCTAAAAACATACTGATTAGTAGGTTAATTGGTTATTGTAAACTGTCCCGTGATTATCAGGGGATTGCTGGATGCTGCCGTTCAAAGGGCTGGAATGGCCTATTCCGTGAAGTATCTTATTAAATAAATGTTGCTCTGCTTAATTCAGTAACATCGTGCACTGGATTAAAAAGATTTGTTTATTCCTTCCTTATACATGAATAAACATCATAATCCTGATGAAGGTCTTGACCTGAATTCTGGACACAGCTCAGCAAATCACAGGAAATAGCCTCCCCTTGAAGGGCTCAGTAAAGCAGCCTACATAATGAGGCCCTGCCCATCCCTGGCTCTCTTCTTCCCTCTCCCTCCAGGCATAAGATACAAAAGCTTGAAAGCACATACCACCAGGCTTATGGATAGCTCATATCCCACTGTAATCAGACTCTTGAATGGACTGTTGGTCTCACAATCTATCTCATTATGGTATGACACTTTATTGTTTACCATGGTAGCTTTGACACCTTATTCTGTATTTTTATTATCTTACCTTATTCTAGTTCAAAGCGCTGTGTAATGATTTGATGCGATAAAGAGTATGCGAGGCAAACTTTTCAACGTATCTTGCTACACATGGCCATAAGAATGAACTAAAAGCAAAACACAGAAGGAGGCCATTTAACCCTTTGGGTCCATGCTGGCTTATGGAAGAGCAATCCTAGTAGTCCATAAGACCATAGTAGACCATAAACCATAGGAGCAGAATTGGGCCATTTGGCACATTGACTCTGTTCCACTATTCAATCATGGTTTATTCATTCTCCTGCCTTCTCCCCATAACAGTTGACACCCTTACTAGTCACTAATCTATTGTATTCCCAATGACTTGGCCTCCACAGTTATCTGTGGCAGTTAATTCCACAGATTCACTACCCGCTAGCTAAAGAAATTCCTCCACATTTCTCTGGTATTTTGAGACTGTGCCCTCTGATCCTAGCCTCTTCCTTCTAGTCCCCTTCCCTTTATTTATTTCTCTGTAAGCCTGCAACTTGTTCTCATGTCCAGCAGCAAACAATCTGCTGGAGGAATTCAAGAGGCTGATGATGCACCATCAATAACTCTGAGACGTGGGTTAAGGTAGGCTTTTATTGGCTGGAAGAAAGCACAAGCAGCAAGCGACAACCACACAACATCCTGGAGACTGAGGAAGGAGCAGTGTCTCCAATCGCCTTTATACCGGGGTCTGTGGGAGGAGCCACAGGAGCAGTGAGCGGGGGGGGGGGGGGGGGGGGCGTGTCCAGACAGGTATATGTAGTTCACCACAGCTGAGCAGCATCTATGGGAGGAAAGGCACTCTCACACCTGATGGGAGGTTTTTAATCTGAAACATTAACAATTCCTTTTCCCCCCATAGATGCTGCTAGAAGCGCAGAGTTCTTCCAGCTGATTGTTTATGGCAGCCTATTCTAACGTAAAGGAGGAAACCGAAGTGGTCAAGCAAACAATGCACAGATGGCAGAGGAGATCAGAATTAAACCCAGGGTCATGGAGCCTTTGTTCTGGTTCTTTTTTTCATTTTTTACTTCTTTCCTTTCTTTCTTTTCTGTTGTTTTCTCTTTCATGCTCATATACTTTCTTTACTACTGTAGTGGCAAAAACTAATCTAAAATCAAAACAAACTTTGCTAGCCTACGACCACCATGAGGTTATTATACTTGCATTATGCACCCTCAGCTCCAATGAACTGATAGTTCTAATGAGTCAAATTCCTTATTTTGATCCTTTATTAGCAAGTTGCAAACATACAGTTAAGCATTAATATGTGATATTCACAAAGTTATGTCCTGCACTAGTCCCAAGCCACAAACTGTCACAAAATAAGCAAGAATAACTTATTCTTATTCCCATTACCAAACTTATTCCCTTTGCTAATACCACACCCCAATTAATGTGACTTATTACCAGGATAAACATAATGAGTGCATAACACGGAATACATGGCTTTAGCAAATTATTTTGCTTTTTCTGTAGACACAAGGTACATCAAACACTTCATGATAATCAACCAAAAAGATGAACACAAGCAAACTAAAGAAACACTTATCCCCTGCAGAACTTGATCTTCATTCTCGGTGAGCTGTAAAAGATTTTCTATTTTTAGGTAGAAGGAATGATAGAGCTGCTGCTGACTCGTGGTGATGTTATCTAACCCTGGATGTAAGTCACGCTGAACATCTTGACGTTGAGAAGACTTTGGGAAATGTTCCATTAGCTCCGCGCCACAATGAAGTAAGATGCTGCCAGGCATGTCATATCACATGTGCTTGGAACTGCCACAAGCACACCTGATGACTTTTCAGCTTCTTTTATCTTTCTGTTTGATTTTGAAGAACAAGCAAGTTATTTGATTGCTGACACTATGAATATTTAAAAAAAAATACTCAAAGGGGACTACGAGCGAGTAATGGCAAGAATAATTGTTAGTGGAGAAGTGGGAACTTGACAATTGGAGTAGACATTTCCTATATCATTTTCATGTTCATTTGCCGAGTCCATTACCGGTGCTAGCCTCCCCACCATTGAGGACCTTTTCCAAAGGCAGTGCTTCATAAAGGCAGCATCCAAAACTATGGACCCTCATTACTACGATCGAGGAAGAAGTACAGGAGTCTGAAGACACACACGCAATGTTTTAGAAACAGCTCCTTCCCTCTGCCATCAGATTTCTGAATTAAAACTGAACCCATGTACACAGCCTTAATATTTAATTTTCTATTTTTTTTCTCTCGTTTGCACTACTTATTTAATTTAATTATAACATACAGATTTTTTAAATTATTATGTATTGTGAAGTATTTTATTCTGGGATGGATGGCCACAGCCATTATCAATACTCTCCAGAGCTTGTCTGCCAGGTGTCATTGGTCGCATAAGCAGGACTTGTGATATACACCATCTACTCATACAAAAATAAATCAGCTAGTCCCAGGGCTTCACATGACACTGATTGGGTGGGCTAAGCCTGTGCCACACTTTGCCCAAAGGTGACCTGCAGGCTAGGGGAGGGAAGAAGCACCCTACACCTCCTTTGGTAGAGACAGATCTCCACCCAACCACCCTGGGTTGAGGCCCTTAATGATGAATTCTGCCTTCTTGAGTTATCACCTCCATGAGATCCTCTCAATGATTAGGTCTGTTCCCATAATGGAGCAGGCTGACCCTTTTCCTGTCCTAAGCAGTGGCCCTTCCATAGCAGATGGTGATACAACCAGTTAGAATTCTCTCCACAGACCATCTAGAGAAGTTTGTTAGAATCTTTGGTAACATACCAAATTGAATCAGAAAATTTAGCATTTGCTCAGATCCTAAGATGGAGGTGTTTTAGTAAAGACTTAGGAGACTCAGGATCTCACAATAGAAGGGAGGACCGCCAAGGCATGGAGAGATTAAACGAGCAGATGAGAGCAAAGGAAACACTGGAAAAAACAGAAGAATTTCCCTTCCAGGAATGGCAAACTTGATTTTTTTTCTCTGCTCTCTGGCTAAATAACTGCTCATTCACGCTCAGTGTTTTTTATTCCCCTTCTAGTCTTTGGTAATGTATTGAGCAAATCTCACTATTTTTATGAAAGGTCGCACCCCCGAAATGTTAACTGTCCCTCTTTCAACAAATGCAGCCTGACTTGTTTATTTTTGCAGCATTTTCTGCTTTTTGGCCTGAAATACTCTTCCTCTTTTAAATTGGAACAAAACCCAATAAGAGATTATTATTTTTATGTAAGAGTAAAGTTCAAGTTCAAGTTTAATTATTATTCAACCATACAGGCGTATACAGCTAAATGAAATAACATTCCTCTGAAAGAAGAGGAGCAAGACACAGTACACAGTCACACACAACACATGTAGTTACAATACTACATACAGTCATAAAATAATATTAGCACAAGTCCCTGGGTAGTATAGCCTGAAGATTGATGGAGCAATGAATGTTGTCATGGAGCCACATTTCGGCAAAAACAATAAATATTTTTTCCTCATCTCACACTGGATCGCCCACAGCTGAAGGCAATCCAGCTTGTCTTCCAGGGAAAGAACACTGGCATGCAGGAGCGAGCAGGCCCCCAGTCAGCATGGATTCAAGTGCAACTGCCACACCTCCCTTCTCTCCCATACTGCCTCCGGCATCTCCTCCTCTGGGTGGCTGGAACAGGCAACATCACAGTATGAGGGTTTGGTCCGCACAACAACTGAGGCTATGCAGCTCCCCCACTTTCAGCCTCATCCATGAATCAATGAGCCAAACTTGCAGAATCTTGTATTACTAATGTCCAACAGTGGCTTGCAATCAGGAGAAATATGTTTATGACAAACATCTGTCCCATTTGTCGGACCCAGAGATGGCACTTTGACCAAGCACGCTGCCATCTTACCGCTACAGTATATAATTCTGTCTTCCCAATACATTTTAATATTTTAATATTGTTCTGTCTACAATAGCACTTATACACTCCTAACTAGATTACTTAAATTTATAATAAAACTCAACTTACATTGTATCGACTTGATGTATATTAATATGCCCAAACTGATTGTCATTACACATCACATTTCATTAACTTCCACTGATTACAGAATATTAGACTGAACTAGTTTCAAAGGATAATATTAAATTTAATGAAGGGTGAAGTCTTAGCACAGTAGTAGTGTAGGAAGAGGTGTTTCAGATAATATCACTGCACATGCAACTCAATCCCTCTCTAAATGTTTTCCCAGAGTCTCAACGGGGTTGGCTCTCCTGCAAAGCTTAATGAAGAGATGTGTGACATTTATTTTAATATCTTTAATAAATTGATGCAATTAATTATCATAATGTCATGCTTAATATTTTACTTTATTGCATATTACACACAGAAATTGATTTTCAGTGGAAAAATGCCACTAATTTAAAATTAAGAATACACCTGCCCTAAAAATCAAGGGTAATTAGATGCATGGAGATTGATGCTTTTAATGTTTTGGCTCCTGATAAAATAACAGAAATGGCTGATGGAGATAATGAAGTATGTATTGTATTTAGTGGCCTAGAAATCTTACTGTGTGCAACAAAGCTAAACACAACATTATCAGAAAGTAATCATCTACTGATTTCATATTTCAAAAAGTTTGCAGCTGAAATTTTCCACCTTCTATGTAGCATGCCTTGTGATGCATGTACGTTCAGAGGTTCTCAGAACTAAGAAATACCATCCAAAGTGACACAGCAAGCAACAGCGAAGTTCATCAATGCATGTTTGGGCAGTGTAGACCACTAATAAGGAAGTGTTCATTTTGAGAGGACTAGAGTATAAAAACAAGGATGTAATGCTGAGGTTTTACAAGGCACAAGTGAGGCTTCTTTTGGAGTATTGTGAGCAGTTTTGGGTCCCTAATTTAAGAAAGGATGTGCTGACATTGGAGAGGGTTCAGAGGAGGTTCATGAGAATGCCCCCAGGAATGATAGGATTAGTGTTTGAAGAGCGTTTGATGACTCTGGGCCTTTACTCACTGGAATTTAAAATAAACAGGGGGGATCTTATTGAAACATATTGAATGTTGAAAGGCCTAGATGGAGTAAATGTGGAGAGGATGTTTCCTATAATGAGGGAGTCTAGGACCAGAGGCTATAGCCTTAGAAATGAAGGATGTCCATTTAGAACGGAGGGTAGGAAGAATTTCTTTAGCCGGAGGGTGGTGAATCTGTTGAATTTGTTGCCACAGACAGCTGTCAAGGCCAGGTTATTGAGTGTATTTAAGGTGGAGGTTGATACGTTCTTGATTAATCAGAGTGTGTAAGGTTACGTGGAGAAGGCTGGAGATTGAAGCTAAGGAATCTGGATCAACCAAATGGCCCAACTCTGCTCCTATATCTTATCGTCTTATGGTCCTAAATATGATATTGAAGTTAAACATAAATACTGGAAATACCAAGCAGATCACCTGGGAGGGAGAAACAGAGTTATTGTTTTAGGTCGAAGACCCTTCAGCAGGACAGGAAATGTAAAAAAGAAAATTTGTGCAAATGAAAACAATAAATATTTCCTGAGAACGTGAGTTGTAGGGTCCATAGGTTGTGGAATCAGGTCAGTGTTGAGGTGAGTGAAGTTATCCACACTGGTTCCGGAGCCTGACAATTGGAGGGTAATAACTGATGCTGAACCTGGTGGTGTGGGACCCATGGCTCCAGTATTTCCTACCCAGTGAACGTAGTGAGAAGGGAACATGGCTGGCTAGTTCTGCTCCTCAAGCTTGCAGTGAGCCCCACAGGAGCTAATATACAAATAGGTCAGAGTTGCAATGTGGTAGGGGATTACAGTGCAGGTAGTGGGTAGTTCAGGGTCACCACTACAAATTGTACTCAGATGCTTAGCAAAGTGATCTGCGTTTAGTTCCTGCAGCGCAGAAGACAAGAAATTGTATTTACTGTATACAGTACACTGGCTTGGAAGAAAATTAAATTGCTTCACCTGGGAAGATTTCTTGGTTCCCTGGATGATGGGAAGGAAAGAGATGAAAGGAAACATGCCCAGAGACTCCAGCAAGTTTCTACTAATGCTCATTGTGACTGGCTGCATCACTGTCTGACATGGAGGCGTCAATCCACAGGATCAAAAAAATGATGCAGATGGTTGTAGATTCAACCAGCTATATCACAGACATGGTCCTCCCCACCATCAAGAACATCTTTAAAAAGCAGTGCTTCAACAAGGTGGCATCCACATTAAGGACCCTCACCATCTGTAATATGTCCTCTTCTCTTTACTACTATTATGGAGGAGGTACGGGAGCCTGTAGATTATTTTAGGAACTGCTTCTTCTCCTCTGCCATCAGATTTCTGAATGATCCATGGACCCATGAAAACTTCCTCACAATTCCTGTTTTGCACCATTTTTCATTGTTACTTACAACAGATGTTTATGTCTTCCACTGTACAGCTCCACAAAACAACAGATTTCCTGACATATATCAGTGATCATAAACTCTATTCAGTTTCTGATTCATCTGCAGTTGCAAGAAAAAGTGACCTGGAAAGGGGGAGACAGGACCATGAAATTGAGAAGGGAACTGTCCCTGCAGACTGCTGAGGAGGAAAAGGGTGATGATGAGACTGCTGGTGGAATCTCTTTGAAGGGGGCAGAATTTGTGGAGGATAATCTGTTGTATTCCAGGCTGCCCTCGTTCTGCCACAGAGGAGAAAGGGAGAGAGAAGAACATAGAACATTGCAGAACAGTACAGACTCTTTGGCACACCAAGTTGTGCTGAACTTATAACCTACTCTAAGATCAATGTAACACTTCCCTCCTACATAGCCTTTATTTTCTTGCATCCACGTTCCTATCTAATGGTTTCTTACCTGTCTTGATGTATCTAATTCTAACACCATCTTTGACAGGGTGTTCCATATACCCACACTCTCTGTGGTGGGTCCATGGAACTATGGAGACATGGAAATTAAATTAGATTTATTTCAACACTTGCAGAGGGGCAGCTGCAGTTCAGGAAGAAGGAAGGAATTTCAGAGGCACCTGAATGGAAAGGATCAACATTGCAGCAAATATAACAAAGCTGGATGAATCAGGACACTGAAGCTAAACAAAAATGCTATTGTAGAAAACTGCACACAGACTACACTGTTACGGATTCAGGCAACAATAAATATATGAGTTAGGCAAGGGTTTTTATAACAAATAACACGTTTATTAAACACTGAAAACAAACCCCCCAAAAGTAAACAAAACACTAACATAACCAGAAATCAGCTGCTGTGTGGCAGCTTGAACAGTTCTTAAAGCAATGAAGCTTACAGTCCTTAAAGCGATGTTGCAAGAACAGTTCTTTAAAGTAGTATTGCCAAAAGTTCAAAATGCGCACAGTCCATTTAAGGGAGAGACTTTTTAAGACGATTTAAATTCTCTTTCACGTCGTTTTGCTTCGGTCCCCGAAGTCAAACTCTTCCCACGAAGAATTTTACGAAACGAAACGGCTTAAAGGCACTGACCTTTCCTTTATCACACTGTCCTCAATCTTTTCTGGTATTTCCCAGAGATTAACACGAGAACAGTCAACGAATTCCTTCCGAATAAGGATCAAATAAGGTCGAACCCGTTTCACCGTCGAAATCGATTCTCCTCGATCTTTAACTCCCGAACTCCGATCTTCACTCTCCACTGATTCTCAACTAGCAGTATTGTAAAGAAACTGCTGGCAATGACCTTTTAAACTTTAGGCATTAGATAAAACTTCATCTTTCAACTAAACTGCGTCATCACATTAAATCACGCAGTGGCATGAAGTCAACATGGCAAATCCAGCCACGAACTGCCCCTCCTCACAGGGAGGGGTCCTCCTTCTATACCCTGTAAAAAAAACCTGTCACATGATCTCTACTGGCAGGAAAATGACGTCACTCCACCATCACAAGACCATTACCTCAAGTCCAGTATAGTTTCAACCCCAGTCACGTGACAAGGGTACCACTGTCACGTGTCACGAGTACGTAACAACACGCTTTAGTCAAAATTGTCTTTCATCAGTTATATAATTTCATAGTTAACTGTGTTGAGCAACATTTTTCATCCATTCGTCTATTTCACAGGTGAGTTCATGCTTTCCTGGAGTCTCCCATTTCTTATTGTTAACCACATTTACACCTGTACTCTTTTAGGTAAATATGATCTTATGAGTGAGTTTTACAGGACTCATGTTATTCCTTATGTTGACAAATATCAAAGTATACTTGAAAATCAACCACTTACCATCACTGTAAACCACAAGCGTAGTCAATAATGAGTGCTGTTGTGTCCAAAATTGAACTGAGCAGTTGAGCAAACCCCAGGGGATGGTTTTTATGTATGTTTATTTATAAAATAAGTCCTTTCAGGAGTGAGTCATAATTTGAAGTAGCAAGTGTGTGTGTGTGTGTGTGTGTGTGTGTGTGTGTGTGTGTGTGTGTGTGTGTGTGTGTGTGTGTGTGTGTGTGTGTGTGTGTGTGTGTGTGTGTGTGTGTGTGTGTGTGTGAGAGAGAGAGAGAGAGAGAGAGAGAGAGAGAGAGGTAATTTCAAGGAAGGAGCAATTTGAAAAGAAGAAGTCTCGTTGAGAATTGTAAGCAGAGCGGTCAGTGTTGGAGTGAAGCCTTTGGCTCAACAGGCTTGGGCAAACACAGGCAGAGATTCTAAGTAAGTTTCTGTTCAGCTTTTTGTTCTCTTTCTTTGTCTATTATTACATGGCTAGTGAATTAGGAATAGGTTCAAAGTTAGTGGTACATTCTTTGTGTGAGATATGTGAATTCTGGGAGACTACCATTCTCCCTGGTAACTACAACTGCATGAAGGGCAGTGAGCCATAGCTCTTTAGAGACCATGTCAAGGAAATGGAGCTGCATCTCAAAAATCTTTGGCTCATATGGAAAGATGTGGAGTTTATAGATCAGAGCTAAAGGGAGTTTGTCTTCTCTAAGTTGTAGGAGGCAGGTATCTGGGTGACTGTCAAGAGAGGGAAAAGGAAGAGGCAGCCAATGCAGAATATCCCTGTGGCCATTCCCTTCAATAATAAGTATAATGCTTTGGATACCCGTGGGGGCAGCAACCTATCGGGGGAGCTGCAGTGATTATCTCTGGTAGTGAATCTAACTTTGTGGCTCAGAGAGAAGAGGGAGACAATGAGTGTTGTAGTGATAGGGGATTCCATAGTTAGAGAAGCTGATAGGAGATTCTGTGGATATGAAAATAGCCACCAGAGTGACATTTTACCTCCAAATGCCCGGGTCAAGGATGTCTTGGAATGTGTCCACAGTATTCTAAAAAGGGGAAGGTGTACAGCCAGAAGTTGTGGTTCATATTGGTACCAACGGCATAGGTAGGAAAAGGAAGGAGGTCCTGAAGAGAGAATATAGGGAGTTATGTAGAAGTCTGAAAGGCAGGACCTCCAGGGCAGTAATTCTTTGGATTGCTGACTGTGCCACATGCTAGTGAGGGTATAAATAGGATCATTTTGCAAATGAATTTATGGCTGAGAAACAGGTGCAAGGCACAAGGTTTCTGGATCATTGGGACCACTTCTGGGGAAGGTATGACCAATACAAAAAGGTCAAGTTATACCTGGAGCCAAAAGGGACCAATATACATTCTTGTTGAGAGGTTTGCTAGAGGTTTTGGGGAGGATTTTAAACTGATTTGACGGGGGGATGGGAACTGGAATGATAGGGCTGAGGATAGGGCTGTTGGTATACAAGTAGATGCAGTGTGCAGTGGGTCTGTGAGAAAGAACAAGCAAATGATAGGGCAAAATTGCAGTCAAAGGGATGAGTTGAAGTGTAACATAGGGGAAAAATTGAAAAGCTTGATGAATATGAATCTGAAGGTGTTATATTTGAATGCCCACAGTATAGGGATTAAGGTAGATGATTCTGTGGTGCAGTTAGAGTTTGGCAGACATGGCACTGTGGACATCTTTGAGTTCTGGTTGAAAAAAAGTATAGTTGGGAGCTTAACATCCAAGGATTCACATTGTTTCAAAAGAACTGGCAGTAAGGCAGAAAGGTTGGGGTGGCTCTTTTGGTAAAAATTGAAATCAAATCCTTAGTGAAAGGTGAAGTATGATCAGAAGATATAGAATCTTTGTGGGTAGAGTTCAGAAACTGCAAGCATAAAAATAACATGTTGGGAGTTATATACAGGCCTCTAAACATCAGCCAAGATGTGGGCTACAAATTACAATGGGAGACAGAAAATGCATGTGAAAATGGTAGTGTTACGATAGTCATGGGGTATTTCAATATGCAAATAAATTGGTAAAATCAGATTGGTAAAACCAAGAGAAAATATTTGTGGAATGCCTATGAGATGGCTTTTTAAAGCAGCTTGTGGTAGACCCCACTGGAAGAAAGGTTATTCAGAATATAATACTTGCAGATTTCTACAACCATTTGATATCACAGTAGCACATAAACCTACAGCCACACTACGCCAATGTCTATCAATAATAAAAGACCCCCTACCTACGATGCACAGAATGAACGCCATATACAAATCTCCATGCGCCAACTGTGACAAGCGTTATATTGGACAGACTGGTAGGAAGCTATCAACAAGGATACATGCACACCAACTGGCTATAAACCGTCATGATCAGCTTTCCCTTGTATCCATACATTGTGACAGCAAAGAACATCAATTCGACTGGACCAATGTCCCTACATTGAACAGAGAGAAGGAGGAATTTTCCAGATCCAGAGAGTATTGAGTCCAATGAATTCATTGCCACAGAGAGCTGTAGAGGCTAAGTTATTGAATATGTTTAAGGCAAAGGTTGATTGGTTCTTGAATAGCATTAAAGGCGACAAGGAGAAGGCAGGAAAATGGAATTAAGAGGGATAATAAATCAGCCATGGTAGAATGGTGAAGTAAACTTGATGAGCCAAGTGGGCTAATTCTGCTGCTATGTCTTATGCAATAGATTTCTGTTAATTGGGACACATCAAAACCTGTACATTTTGACCCAATTAAGTGGCTGCCCTAATTAGCCATGGAAATATTTTAAAAGGTGCTAAAACAGACAAATGACCATTTAATTGAGTAACTGATTATTAATTTAAATGAAATACATAACAAATTACGTTTGTAGAACATCACCAATACTACTGGCAATTGTCATGTTCAATGACACCTAGAAACCTCTGGGGAAGAGTTTTTAAAGTGGAAAAGCCATTGCACTGGGGCAGTTCCACTTGCTCAACCTCAGAAGTCCGGGTCCAGTGGAACAAATTGACATCACAACTGTGGTCCTCTCTGGTTGCAGTAGATAACCATGACTTCTTCTGTGCCTTGTCATGCCCTTTGCTTTCCACAGAGTATTGCCTACCTGGACAATGGATCTCACTGCCCAGTCTACCGGAGCTGACTCCACATGCTAGGACACACATGCCCTTATCTCACCGTGATATGAGAACTGCCAGCTACCCTCACCTGGTTTAGCCTGCCATCAAAGTAATGTACTAGTGTGTGGCCACTGTTGCATGCATATAGCTTCTTGGAGCCACAGGTGAGATCTTGATGTCTGGTGGGGACCAAAGACAATATTCAAGATGATTGTCAATACATTCAAAATCAGCACAAAGACCTAGTGTTGATAATGGATTTGATGATTGCATCCTCCAAATCTTCATTACCATTGTAACATTCAAGATGATTGTCAATACCTTCAAATTCTTCATAGTTCATAATTTGTTGAAGTAGTGAAATCATTTCATTTTCATTCCAGGACATTTCTCATATCTCCAGGCCTGAATGCTTGCAACCACAGTGAGCAAAACTTCTTAAAAATTCAGAACTGTTTGATAAAAATTATTGCTTTTTGAACACAAACACGCTGTTTAACAAGTATTCACTCTAAGCACAGTATAGTGAGAAATGACCACAGAACTGCATGCAATTGAGGCTAGATAGAAATTGTTCAGCAACAGTCTCCTGTCCCAATTAAGTGGCAATGTGTCCCAAATAAAGGAAAGGAATGCTGGCTATTTTCTCAATTAGTTTGTGCTTTTTAAGAGTTGTCCCAAATAAGCATCTGCCCTAATTAAGTGATGGCCAGTTGAGTGAGATCCATTGGATAATGTCCACATATTCCCATTTCTTTGTCTAAGCTGTCCCTTTAAGTCCCTTTAATCTTGGATGACATGGCTGCACACTGATTTCACCGACTGAAGCATTGTGGGAGACTGAAACATTGAAACAGCTGGTGGTGTGTTTGCTAATGGCCAGCTTTGTTGGAGGAAGAACCCTGTACTTGAACGATCCCTTTTTCTCTCTCTTTCTATCTGTTGAAGGAAAGTGAGAGCTTCTTGGTCCTCGAGTCAGGGAGTGGCAGGGCTTGGAGAAGCGATGCAGAAGATTATAACATTGGAATGGCGAATTGCTGCTTTCTGTTCTCATTATTTCAGGAGCAACCTCTCTCTCCCTCAATGGAGAGAGTGAGCCTAAGTGCTGGGTTATGGACTGTAGTTTTGATGGACTTTGAACCGGGGTCTCTTTGGGGGGCTTCTGCAGTTGCTTGCATGATGGGGGGGTTGGGGGTTATCAGTGCTTCTGCTGGCAAGAGTGGGCAGAATGGGTTTAATGCTTCTGCTGCTGCATGTGTGAAGGAGGGGCAAGGGTGGGCTTCAGCGGGCTTTGACGTTTCTATTACTCATTCTATGGGGTTCTTGTTTTGTGGATGTCTGTGAAACGGAAGAATTTCACATTGTATCTTGCATACATTCTCTGATATTTAAAAAATGAACCTTTGAGCCTTCGATCTTCAGGGCTTCAATTCCAAAACCAAATTCATTATGTGTTAAATTATTAAATCCATTTTGAGCAAGTCCTTTACTCACACAGGGTGAACTGCACCACTTTGTTTAGCCCATTTTGCTGCTTCATCACAGAAGTCAATCACATTTTTCAAACATGATAGGTCTTTAACTAAAATTCATTCTCCTTCCAAATGTCAATTTATATTGTACAAATTATTATCTCAAAAGCTTCCCCATATTAGACTAATTGCCCTTCAGTTGCTAGATTTATTTCTTTATTTTTTATTACAGTAGGCTTATAACAACATCAAAGTCTTCTTTAAGTTTGCTACTGATTTTCAAATGAAATATCTTTACTGTTGCTGGGCTGTCAGGAATGAAAGTGTTAAGGTTTATTTAGGCTACAGCAGTGACCTAGTGCACCTGTGCTAAGCAATCAGACACTGTACGTGCTGCTTTTTCTTGTCTTTGTGTGAACCATTTCAGCTTGATAAAGAAATAATGAATATGTGTGACTTTCTGCCAGGAGAGTGATCAGCTCTATATTGCATTCAATTAACGGGTAGGTCTAGGCTGAGAATTGAGGCGACTGAATTTGTCTCTGTACGTGTGAACAGTTGATTTAAAGTTGTAAGACTGGGAGAGCTAGGGGTGTGTGTGTGTGTGTGTGTGTGTGTGTGTGTGTGTGTGTGTGTGTGTGTGTGTGTGTGTGTGTGTGTGTGTGTGTGTGTGTGTGTGTGTGTGTGTGTGTGTGTGTGTGTGTGTGTGTGTGTGTGTGTGTGTGTGTGTGTGTGTGTGCACTTGTACAAACATTTACACATGTCTGCGTACAAAATTACTGCAGAGATGAATGTTGTGGGTTACAGGGAGAAGACCGGGGAGTGGGGCTGAAGAGGGGAGTAAAGATCTGCCATGATTGAATAGTGGAGCACAGCTGATGGACCAAATGGCTTAATTCTGCTCCTATGTCTAATGGTCTTCTAGTGTGTGTGAATTTCTGTGTGTGTGCATGTGTGTGTGCGCGTGTATATGGAAGAAGGTAAATAGCATCTACCAGGAGAAGATAATATTTCCAGAATGTTTCATATTATGTCAGATTTCCAGCATATGTCAAATTTATCTTTGCTAATTTCAGATCACACATCAGCTTCTCTCATTTACACCTCCAAAAAAACAATATTTTATTCATTTATGCCCAATTTTCTTTCTCTTCTTCATTGCAATAATATTCCTTGGTCAGTTAACTTCACCCTGCAATCATCCCTCACTCTATTTCCATGTCTTATATATTTTTTTCTGGCGAAAGTCATTCAATTTCAAATGTCATCTCAAGGAGTCGAGCTCTGGATACTTCAGCCCAGCTCATCCATGATAACTGTGATAGTGCTCTATACTAATCCCATTTGCCTCGATTAGACCACAGTGTCTCTCTACCCCTTTCCTCTCCATGTACCAGTCCAAATTACTTTATAACATTGTCACTGTATTTGCCTTTACCTCTGACAGCTCATTCCAGAGTCAACTCCTTTTGCGACCTGATGAAAAGCCCATGCTCTAAAATATTCCAGATGTTTCAAATATTTGTATTCTGTCTCCCGCCTCCCAAGCTTTCTGAGTACTCAGGACAAACAGCTGTGTACTGCATTCCATAGGGTGATAAACAGTTTCTCAATCACCTGCTGAATCAGTGGATGCACAAAGTGACAGCCACACAGTGAGCAATAATAGATGCTAGGATGTAACTGACATAATAGATCACAAGAAATAGCTGCTTTAAGAACAGGTTTGGAATACATTTTGCTTCTCAGCCCTTCCATCCTTAACTCCTAAATGATGAATCCACTTTAACTATTGAGCTCTTAGTATCAGATTACATATTAACACATGTAATACTATGCACTGAAAGTCTCAACACACTCACTCGGTCATTATCACTACACTGCTTATTTTTGGAAAATTTTACTAGATCCAATTAATCCTATATGATGAGAAGAAAGTTGTGTCTTTATTAAACTATACATGTATTCATTTGATATACTTTGAAATAAATCCAGTGATATTAAGAGTTAGGAATCCAGCCAAACTGCATGAGTTTCTAATTTACACCAAATATACTATTGTGTTTTTAAGATTTATATCAACTCTCTTCATCAAAATGAAGAATGTTGTTAAATCTATCTATTCATATTAAGTCATCAGGAGCTTCTGGAGTTGATCAGAAGGGAAGCTGAGTATATCTGTCCTTCTGTCTCTCTCTCTCTCTTCTTCTCCCTCTTTCTCTCCCTTTTTCTCCCTTCCCACTCTCTCCCTCTCTCTTCCTCTCCCTCCGCTCTCTCTACCCCCTCTACCCTCTTCTCTCTCACCCCTTCTCTCAGTTCCTCTCTCAAACTCTCTCTCCACCCTGCCCTCTCTCACCCTTCTCTCTCTCTCTCACCATCCCCCTCTCTTTCTCACCACCCACTCTTTCACCCCCCTCTCATCTCCTTTCTCTCTCACCCCCTCTCTTTTTCTCTCCCTCCCTCTCCATTGCTCTCATGTTCACAAAAAAAGATTAGCTTTATCTGTCACATGTACATTGCATCGCGTGCACCAAATCAAATCAGTGAGCATTGTGTTGGGATCCTGCAAGTGTTACAATGCTCTCTGCACCAACGTACGTGTCCACAATTTACAAACCCTAACCCATTTGTCATTTGGAATGTGAGAGGGAACTAGAGCACCCAGAGGAAACTCGCGTGGTCATGAGAAGAATGTACAAACTCCTTTCAGACAACAGCGGGGAGTGAACCTCAATCTTATAGCTGCTGCTGTGAAGCATTGTGCTAATCACTACAGTATCGCACTGTACCACATATGTCAGCGTGAGCGCGCATGCGCGCATACATACTTACATATATATATATATCACTTTGCAGGACCTCATCCTCCCTCCCAGCCATGTCATTGGTACTGAGTTGTTCACCATCCCACTGTGGACTTGATCTGAGATGTCCCTGACCGTGGCACCTGGCAGGCGACAAGGTGACATACCATTCGTGAATCTCATTTTTGTCCACAGAAGTTCCTGTCTGTTCCCCTAACCAACAAACCATCTTTCACTACAGCTCGTCTCTTCTCCCACCTTCCCTTTTGAGCCACAGACCTAGACTCAGAGCCACACAGCTGACCGCTATGGCTTTCCTCCGGTAGGTCACCCCCACCCCCGCCCCACACACGCACACACACACGCGCACACACACACACACATACACACACACACACACACACACACACACACACATACACATAATCAGCATAGGATGTTATAAACTATCTGGTGTTATGGCGTTATGTGATAAGAATTATTGCAACTGACAATGAGCCTTCAAAAATTTGATAAAATGTGAAGTGCAAGCAATAATCAGTTTTGAAATTAAATGATCGTCTATGTAAACAAAAATTATTGGCTATGGAGCACAGACTACTGACTCACAACAAGAGATTTACTTTTTAAACTGATATGAGCATGAGACCTTGTGTGCTTCAGTCCACTGTAAGACGATGAGTCTGGTATTACCATCTGGTGTGGAAGAGCCACTAAATGGGATTGGAAGCAGCTGCAGAAAGTCATAAACTCAGACAGCTCCATCATGGGTACTAGCCTCCCCAGCATCGAGGACACCTTCAAAAGGCAATGTCTTGAAAAAGTGGCATGCATTATTACGGATCCCCATTACCCAGTACATGTCCTTTGCTCATTGCCACCATCAGGGAGGAGGTACACACTCAATATTTAAGGAGCTGCATCTTCCACTTCACCATTAGATCTCAGAATGCACATTGAACCCATGAACACTCCCTCACTTTTTTCTGCTCTCTTTTTGCAGAACTTAATTATATATATGAGAATACATAATATTTAAAATCTGTGAACTACAATAAGAAAAAAATATATTTCTTATTGTAGTTTACAGGCTTTTTAATATTATGTATTCCAATGTGATAATGTAATAATTACAATAATTGTGTTCTCTTACCTGATCTATTCAACCTTTATAGCAAGAAGATTCTAGGAGAGATTAGCAGTATTTCAAGCATGATAATTGGTGGAGACAATTTGAACAACCTACAATATGCAGATGACACAGTGCTGAGTAACATCAAAAGAGAAGCTCCAAGAGATACTAGATAAAGTCAGCTAAGAAAGTGCAAAGGGAGGATTGACCATCAACTGCAAGATGAACAAATGTGTGGTTGTCACAAAGAAGAAAAAAATTACAGAAATGTGAACTGTAAGTAGGCAAAGAAACAACGAAACAAATATGGAAGAAAAATGAGGGAAAACTCAAAGCTGCAGAAATGTGCATTTTGAGAAAAATAATAAAAATATCATGGAAGGGCAGATTAACAAATGAGGAAGTGTTCCAAAAAGAGATGAAATAAGAAGAGAACTGATATCGTCAGTCAGGAAATGGCGGCTAGAATTTCTGGGATATGCACTAAGGAAAGGGAAGATCAAACATCTTGGGAAAACTGATGGAAGGAGAAGTTGCAGTCGACAGCACAAGACATCCGTGAGTAACATCAAGGGATGGACAGGCAAAAGTTTTGATGAGCTTATTAGAACTTCACAGATTAAAAACAGATCGAAGACCTTAATTACCCACATCATATGACATGGCATACGATGATGCCAGTGTACTACTGCCTCGAAACAACCAATTTCATGAGACATGCCAGTGATTCTGATTCTGGAGCTACATGAATTGGTCAAGCTAGGCACTTTCACTCAGTGGCCACTCTATTAGGTACACCTGTACACCTGCCCTTTAATGCAAATATCTAATCAACCAATTGTGTGACAGCAACACAATGCATAAAGGCAGTCATGGTCAACAGGCTCACTTGTGTTCAGGCCAAATATCCTTCCCTAGTAGGTTGGGGGATGTCCCATCTGACAAATTCTATTTTAATGCATTTTTGGGAATATTCCAGCAGAGATGGTAAATGTTTTGGGCAGATAATGAGGTGATACATGTGGGAGTATGGTCATGGGGATGTGTGGATTAGCTCAACAGTGACCTGGTCTGGAACCCCACCTTGGAAAGTTCCAGATGCGGCAATAAATAGTTATGTCTTACTAAGGGTTAGACAGGATCTTGTGAGTGGTGAGAGGGGACTTTGGTCCTTTAGAGCAGCAGTATTTTCCCTTTATGCCTTTCTTTACAGATGGCTCTAAAGACCCAGTTAGTAATCGGACAGGCTCTGGGATATTTATCCCCTGGTTCATTGTTAAAGTGGGGAAAAGGCTGACAGATGGGTTGTCTGCTTATACAGCAGTACTTATGGCCACTATCTTCTCCAAACTAAGATGAGGCATAATGTCTTCTAACCACTGCATATGAGTAGGAAAGACTGCTTCTTTCCATTTAAGCAAAATCTGTCTTCTCGCCATCAGTATGTGGACTTTGCAACGAGGGGGGAGAACGCATTGGACCTGGTTTACACAAACATTCCCAACGCGTACCAGGAAGAGCCCCGCCCCCATCTCGGATACTCAGACCACATCTCTGTTATACTAATCCCAGCATACAGACCGCTCGTCAGGTGCTCCAGACCAGTTCAGAAGCAGGTGAAAACCTGGCCAGCAGGAGCCATCTCTGCTCTTCAAGACTGCTTTGAGAACACTGACTGGCATATGTTCAGGGAGGCTGCAACCGATGGCGACTCTACCAACTTAGAGGAGTACACAGCATCAGTGACCAGCTACATCAGCAAGTGCATTGATGATGTTACTCTGTCCAAGACCATCACTATACGTGCCAACCAGAAGCCATGGATGACCGCAGAGGTGCGTGCGCTGCTGAGGTCCCACGACTCCGCCTTCAGAGCAGGCGACAAGGCAGCTTTAACAACAGCAAGGGCCAAACTGTCCTGAGCCATCAGAGGGGCAAAGCGTGCACATGCCCAGCTAATCCACAGTTACTTCCAGGACAGCGGCGACACGTGGCACATGTGAAAGGGCATCCAGGACATCACCAATTACAAGACAACATCACCTGACTGTGCAGGTGATGCCTCCCTCCCAGATGCGCTGAATAATTTCTACACCTGATTTGAGGTGGAAAATGAGGTGGTGGTGAGGGAGTCCACCCGTCCTACAAATAACCAGGTGCTGTGTCTCTCCGTGGACGACATGAGAAGAACCCTGTGCAGGATCAACCCACAGAAGGCTGCTGGACCAGACAACATCCCTGGTAGAGTGCTCAGAGGATGTGCAGTCCAGCTAGCGGATGTTCTCACTGACATCTTCAACATCTCCCTGAGCAGCGCCACAGTTCCAATGTGCGTCAAGGCCGCCACCATCGTCCCCGTGCCGAAGAAGTCTTCAGTGTCCTGCCTAAATGACTACCGTCCAGTTGCACTTAAATGCATCATCACGAAGTGTTTCAAGAGGCTCGTCATGAGGCATATCAAGACCCTGCTGCCCCCCTCACTGGACCCCCTGCAGTTTGCGTACCGTCCCAACCGCTCAACAGATGACGCCATTGCCACCACTCTGCACCTGGCCCTAACCCACCTGGACAAAAAAGACACATACATTCGAATGCTGTTCATAGACTTTAGTTAAGCATTCAACACAATCATCCCTCAGAAACTGATTGGAAAGCTGAGCCTATTGGTCCTGAACACCTCCCTCTGCAACTGGATCCTAAACTTCCTGACTGGGAGATCTCAGTCAGTCCGGATCAGGAGCAGCATCTCCAACACCATCACACTGAGCACGGGGGCTCCCCAGGGTTGCGTGCTCAGTCCACTGCTGTTCACTCTGCTGACCCATGACTGTGCTGCAACACACAGCTCGAAACATATCATCAAGTTCGCCGATGACACCACTGTGGTGGGTCTCATCAGCAAGAACGACGAGTCAGCTTACAGAGAGGAGGTGCAGCGGCTAACGAACTGGTGCAGAGCCAACAACCTGTCTCTTAATGTGAACAAAACAAAGGAGAAGGTTGTTGACTTCAGGAGGGCACGGAGCGACCACTCCCCGCTGAACATCGACGGCTCCTCGGTAGAGATCGTAAAGAGCACCAAATTTCTTGGTGTTCACCTGACGGAGAATCTCACCTGCTCCCTCAACACCAGTTCCATAGCAAAGAAAGCCCAGCAGCGTCTCTACTTTTTGCGAAGGCTGAGGAAAGTCCATCTCCCACCCCCCATCCTCATCACATTCTACAGGGATTGTATTGAGAGCATCCTGAGCAACTGCATCAGTGCCTAGTTCGGAAATTGCACCATCTGGGATCGCAAGACCCTCCAGCGGATAGTGAAGTCAGCTGAGATGATCATCGGGGTCTCTCTTCCCACCATCACGGACATTTACACTACATGCTGCATCCGCAAAGGAAACAGCATTATGAAGGACTCCATGCACCCCTCATACAATCTCTTCTCCCTACTGCCATCTGGGAAAAGGCTCCGAAGTATTTGGGCTCTTAGGACCAGACTATAGAACAGTTTCTTCCCCCAAGCTATCAGACTCCTCAATACTCGAAGCCTGGACTGACACCTTGCCCTACTGTCCTGTTTATTATTTATTGTAATGCTGGTACTGTTTTTTGTGCACTTTATGCAGTCCAGTGTAGGTCTGTAGTCTAGTATAGCTTCCTCTGTGATTTTTTTTATTACGTAGTTCAGTCTAGTTTTTTGTACTGTGTCATGTAAACCATGGTCCTGAAAAACGTTGTCTCATTTTTACTATGCACTGTACCAGCAGTTATGGTTGAAATGACAATAAAAGTTAATGAAGTGAGATAAAAGTTAGAACATACAAGTCTGAGGGAGTTAAAGTTATATCTTGAGTTCCGAGAATACCAAAGCGAGCAATAAGAGGATTAGGTTCAAAGTTAGTGTTAAAAAGTAGAGAAAAAGTAGAAAATACATCTTTCCAAAATTTTTTTAAGCTGGGACATAACCAAAACATATGAATTAATGAAGCATTGGCTGAATTACATTTGTCACAAGTTGGAGAAATATCAGAATAAAAATGGGATAATTTCTCTTTAGATAAATAGGCTCTATGTACCACTTTAAATTGTACCAAAGAATGGCGAGCACAAAAAGATGACTTATTGACTAATTTCAAAATGGCATTCCAATTTTCATCAGAGATTTGCATGTTCAGATCATGCTCCCAAACTTGCCTAATATTATGTAAAGAAAGCTGCTTAAACATAAGCAGTTTATTATATATAATAGAGATTGATCCATCAAAAAAAGTTTCAGATAAGAATCTCTTAGATGATATTTTAAATTTGAAACCTTTTTTTGATGGATCAATCTCTATTATATATACTAAAGTGCCTTACCAACTTGATTGAGTTTTTTCACAAGGTGACAAGAGAGATTGATGAGGGTAAGAGCAGTGGGTGTTGTCAACATAGATTTCAGTAAGGTGCTTGACAAAGTCCCTCATGGGAAGTTAATCCAGAAGATTAAGAAGCATGGGATCCACAGCAAATTTGCTGTTTCGATTCAGAACTGGCTTGCAGATAGAAGAGAGAGGTTAGTTGTTGACAGACTTATTTGAGCTGGAGATCTGTAATTAATGGAATTCGGCAGGATCTGTGCTGGGATCTCTGCTGTTTGTGATGTATATACTGTAAATTACCTGGATGAAAATGTAGAGAGATGGGTTAGTGGATTTGCTGATGATACCAAGGTTGGTGGAGTTGTGGATGGTGCAAAGGATATAGCACAATGTAGACCAGTTGCAGATATGTGCTGAGAACTGGCAGATGGAGTTTAACCCAGACACATGTGAGCTGTTCACAAAATCACAAGACAAAGGAGCAGAAGTGTCCATTTGGCCCATCGCGTCTGCTCCGCCACTCCACCATGAGCTAAAATATTCTCCCATCTAGTTCTAATTTCTGGCTTTTTCCCCATATCCCTTGATACCCTGAATAATTAGATACCTATCAATCTCCTCCTTAAACATCCTCAAGGATCGGGCCCCCACGGCTGTATGTGGCAACTAATTCCATAAATCCACAAACCTCTGGTTAAAAAAAAAATTCTCCTCATCTCTGTTTTAAATGGGTACCCTCTAATTCTAAGACTGTGGCCACTTGCCCTGGACTCACCCACCAAGGGAAACAGCCTTTCCACATCTACTCTGTCCAACCCTTTCAACATTCGAAATGTTTCTATGAGATCCCCTCTCATTCTTCTATACTCTAATAAATACAGTCCAAGAGCTGGCAAACACTCCTCATATGTTAGCCCCTGCATTCCAGGAATCATCCTTGTAAATCTTCTCTGAACTCTCTCCAACATCAGTACATCCCTTCTAAGATAGGGGGCCCAAAACTGCACACAGTATTCCAAATGAGGTCTCACCAGTGCCCGATAGAGCCTCATCAACACCTCCTTACTTTTATAAACTATTCCTCTTGAAATGAATGCCAACATAACATTCACTTTCCTTTCTTCCGATTCAACCTGGTGGTTAACCTTTAGGGTATCCTGCACAAGGATCCCCAAGTCCCCTTGCACTTCTGATTTTTTGAATTTTTTCTGCATCTAAGTAATGATCTGTCCGATTATTTGTTCTTCCAAAATGTACAACCGTACATTTCTCAACATTGTATCTCATCTGCCATTTCTTTGCCCACTCTCCTAAACTGACCAAGTCTCTTTGCAACCTTACCATTTCTTCAACCTGCTCCTCCACCTATCATGGTGTCATCCACAAACTTAGCTACACAACCATTTTATCCATAATCTAAATCATCGATATACAGTGTAAAAATAAGCGGCCCCAACACTGACCCCTGCAGAACACCACTAGTAACCAGCAACCAACCAGAATAGGATCCCTTTATTCTCACCCTTTGCTTTCTGCCTATCAGCAAATGCCCCACCCATTCCAATATCTTTCCTGTAATTCCATGGGCTCTCATCTTATTTAGCAGCCTCTTATGCGGCACCTTATCGAAGGCCTTTTGAAAATCCAAATACACACCATCCACAGCCTCTCCCTTGTCAGTCTTATTTGAGATTACCTCAAATAATTCCAATAGGTTGGTGAGGCAGGATCTTCCCTTCATGAAACCATGCAGGCTTGGGCCCATCTTGTCATGCACCTTGAGGTATTTCATAACCTTGTTCTTGAGGATCAACTCCAATAATTTTCCAACTACCGATGTCAGACTAATAGGTCTGTAACTTTCTTTTGGCTGCCTCCCTCCTTTCTTAAACAGTGGAACTACATTTACGACCTTCCAGCCCCCAGAACCATGCCAGAGTCAATTGATTCCTGGAAGATAATTTCCAATGCCTCCACAATCTCCAAAGCCACTTCCTTCAGAACCCATGGGTACACCTCATCTGGTCCGGGAGATCTATCTATCCTTAGTCCATTTAGCTTCCCAAGCACTTTCTCTCTAGTAATCTTGACTGTACCTAATTCTATTCCCTGAGACCTCTAGTTATCAGGTATGTTGCTAATGTCTTTCACTGTGAAGACTGATGCAAAATACTCATTTAGTTCCTCTGCCATCTCTTTGTTACCCATTATAATTTCTCCAGCATCATTTTCAATCGGTCCTGTATCTACCCGTGTCACTCTTTTACTCTTCATATATTTAAAAAACTCTTAATATCCTTTTTTATGTTAATTGTCAACTTCCATTCATAATGCATCTTTTCTTTTCTAATGACTTTCTTAGTTTCCTTCTGTAAGTTTTTGAAAGTCGTCTGGTCCTCAGTTTTCCCAATAATTTTTGCTTCCTTGTATGCAGTCTCTTTTGCTTTAATTTTAGCCTTAACCTCTTTCATTAGCCACATTTGTGCCATTTTCCCATTCATGATTTTCTTTTTTCTTGGAATATATTTTTTCCTGTACTTTCCTTATTTCTTGTAGGAATTTCATCCAATTCTGCCCTACCATCCCTCCATTTAGCTTATTTTTCCAATCAACTTGGGCCAGTTCCTCCCTCATACCACTTTGTTCCACTGAAATATCAATGCCAGCTTCTCCTTTTCAAATTTGAAACTGAATTCAATCATATTATGATCACTACTTCCAAGGGGTTCCATTACCTCTAGCTCCCTAATCACCTCAGGTTCATTGCACAGCACCCAATCCAAAACAGCTGATCCCCTGGTGGGCTTATGGACAAGCTGCTCCAAAAAGCCACCCCATAGGCATTCTACAAACTCCCTTTCCTGAGATCCAGTACCTTCCTGACTTTCCCAATCCACTTTCATATTAAAATCCCCCATAATTATCTTCACATTTTCCTTCTGACACATTTTTTCTATTTCCAGCTGTAACTTGTAGTCCACATCCTGGCTGTTGTTTGGAGGCCTGTATATAACTGCTATTAGTGTCTTTTTACCTTTGCCATTTCTTAACTTGACCCATAAGGATTCTACTTCTTCTGATCCTATGTCCCTTCTTTCTAGTGATTTGATATTGTTGCTTACCATCAGGGCCATGCCACCTCCTTTACTTACCTTCCTATCTTTCCTATACACTGTGTATCCTTGGACATTCAGCTCCCAATCACATCCATCATTTAGCCATGACTCAATGACTACCACAATGTCATATCTTTTAACCTTTAGCTGTACAACAAGGCCATCCACTTTATTTCTAATGCTGTGCGCATTTAAGTACAGTACAATACATTTAGACCAGTATCTGTTACCGATTTTGCTATATTTCTATAGCACAGCAAATTATGCTGTCTATTCACATGCCTGTCCTTCTTGCCAGCTTTGTTGCACAGTATCTTTGACTTATTTCTATATTCCTCTTCCTCGACCTTAACACCCTGGTTTCCTTCCACCTGCCAACTTAGTTTAGTAGAGCAAATGCAAAGAAACAGTGCACTGTTAAGGGCAAGGTCTTTAACAGTGTTGCTAAACAGAGAGATCTTGGTATCCAAGTTCATAGCTCATGGCTACACAGGTTAATAGGGGAGTTAAGAAGGCCTATGGCCTGAGTCCAGGCACTGAGCTCCAATGTCAGGAGGTTATATTGTAACTTTGTAAAACTCTGTTAGGCCACATCTGGAGTATCATGTGCAGTTCTGGTTGCCCCACTATAGGGAGGATGTTGAAGCTTTGGGGAGGGTGCAGAAGAAGTTCATCAGGATGCTGCCTGGTTTAGAAGACATGTACTATCATGAGAGGCTGAATAACTTGAGTTGTTTTCTCTGAAGCATCAGAGGCAGAGGGGAGATCTGTTAGAGGTTCACAAGATTATGGGAGGCATAGATAGAGTGGACAGAGAGTATCTGTTTCCCGAGGTTGAAATGTCTAATAGCAGGAGGCATGCATTGAAGGTGAGAGGGGGTAAGTTCAAGGGGGATGTGAGGGCTAAGTTTTTTTACTCAGGGTTTCCTGGAATGGTGGTAGAGGCAAATGCATTACAGGCTTTTAAGAGATATTTGGATGGTACATGGATGTTGTAATGTACTATGTGAGTATTCGTAGGTCAGAGTGTGTATGACGTCAGGACAGAATAGGGCTTATAAAATATGGAAGTCTGGTGAATAAACGCGGTTGTTCATATACTGCGGTGTCCGAGTCACATCAATACTACATGATGTCAGAAGTGGGATTTGCAGGTAAAGGAAAACAGAATAAAAGATGTCTCAGTTACAGCCACCATCAAGTTTATGCCTACGAGGGAATATTACTGAGAATTGGAAGGTCTGGCTCCAGCAGTTTCAGCTGTTTTGCACCGCAGGCGGCGTAGCTGAAAAGACGGAGAAAGTGCAATGGGCTACGTTTCTGCATGTGGCGGGGGCAGAGGCAATAAAGGTTTGCAACACGTTTGTCTTCCAAGATGATGAGAGGGATAAAATTGAAGTGTTGAAGAAAAAGTTTCAAGATTACTGCGAACCGAGAAAAAACGTGCCGTACAGCTGACATTTATTTTTTATGAGGGCTCAAGGACTGACAGAGACCATGGACGCCTATGTAACAGATTTGAAGAACAAGGCAAAAAACTGAGGGTTCGGACAACTGCATGATTGTTTAATATGCGACAGGATTGTATGCGGCATACGAGACGATCATGTGAGAGGCAGGCTATTGAGAGAGGCGGAGCTTACGTTAGAAAAGGCGATTGCTGTTTGTCGTGCCAGCGAGATGACGTCAAGTCAGGTTAAAGTGCTTAATGAAGAAGCTGAAGTGGTTATAAACATGGATACAGAAAATGTCCAGCCTTTGGTAAGACATGCAAATTACACTGAAAAAAAATCACTTTGCAAAGATGGGCAAATCACAGGAGAACGCAAGGAAAATGCATGCTGTGGAACAGAGTGAGGGCAACAGTGACATGTTCATTGGCACAGTTGAAGTGGAACAGGAGGTATGCATCAAGAATATTGACAATGCAGAGACGGAGGATGAAGATGATTGGACTCAAGATCTGATGATAAACAGGAGGAATCTGACATTTAAGCTTGACACTGGGGCAAAGTGCAATGTAAAGTCAGCAGAAACATTCGACTCACTGGACATCAGAGGAAGACTGAGAAAATCCACCTGCAAGCTTGTTGCGTATTTCGGCCACAAGACAGTGCCATTGGGAAAGAAAACACTCACATGTGTGTACAAAGGACAAAAACACAAGATAGAGTTTGAGATAGTACAGCAACATGTTCCAGCAATACTGGGCAAAGCAACATGCACAAAGCTAGGCCTGGTGAAGCGAATTTATGGTGTTGAAAAAGAAAATGACATTCTCAAAGACTTTGCTGACTTGTTTTCTGGATTAGGATGTTTACCAGGGAAACACCATATCCAGATTGATCCAACTATTGCACCAGTTGTACATGCTCTGAGAAAGATTCCAGTAGTGCTCAGGGATCGAGTAGTGGAGGAGCTACACAGAATGGAACAGATAGGAGTCATAACGAGACAAATAGAACCATCCGACTGGGTGAATAGTATAGTGACAGTGGTCACAGAAAAAAGATTAGAATTTGCATGGATCCACGAGATCTCAACTGAGCCATCAAAAGAGAGCACGATCCGCTGCTCACGGCTGAAGAAGTTGTTTCCTGCATGCCTAATGCAAAATACTTTTCAGTATTAGATGCAAATCAAGGTTTCTGGCAGATCAAGTTGGATGAGGAAAGTTCTAAATTATGCACTTTCAACATGCCCATAGGGAGATATCATTTCCTGCGTCTACCCTTAGGGATTTCTTCTGTGTCAGAGGTATTCCAGAGGTCCGTGGCACAAATGATTGAAGGCCTGGATGGAGTGGTCAACATTATTGATGATTTGCTGGTATGGGCTGACACAATTGAGGAACATGATCAGAGACTGAGGAAGCTTCTGGAGAGAGCACGTGAGTACAATTTAAAACTGAACAAAAGTTAATGTAAGATCAGAACTACAGAGATCAAATACATAGGTAACATACTCAGCACTGATGGGCTAAAACCAGATAATGAAAAGGGCAAGGCTGTGGTACAGCTACCACCACCCAAAGAAAAACAAGAACTACTGAGGTTCATGGGCACGATACAGTATCTTGCCAAATTCATTCCCAACTTATCAGAGGTCAGCGCTCCACTTTGAAAGCTACTAGAGAGCAACACTGAATGGCATTGGGAAGATGAACAAAAGAAAAGTTTTGACACATTGCAGCGGTTGGTTACCAATGCACCAGCACTCAAGTTCTATGATGTCAATAAACCAGTGACGATGTCTGTGGATGCCAGTTCAGAGGGAATAGGAGCTGTTATACTGTAGGATGGGAGGCCTGTGGCGTATGGATCATAAGCACTTACAGACTGTCAATGCCGATATGCTCAAATCAAGAAGGAATTACTTGCCATAGTTTATGGGTGTGAGAAGTTCCACCAGTATGTATATGACAAAGAAATCCAGGTTGAGAGTGATCACAAACCACTTGACAGCATCTTCAAAAAGCCACTTCCCCAGGCTCCTATGAGGCTGCAAAGGATGCTTCTCAGGCTACAGAGGTACACTCTCACAGTCACCTATAAACCAGGAAAAGAACTGTACATCGCTGATGCTTTGAGCCATGCTTACCTCAAAGAGCAAAAGGAAGAGTTGCTAGGAAGAAAGCTGGAGGTCAACTGGGTTACACCTCAGCTACCCATCTCTGAGGAGAAGTTGAACATGTTCAGGAAAGCAACTGCAGATGATCCTGAATGCAAATGCTAAGAAACATTACAATGAATGGATGGCCAAAAGAAAAGATGTTCCAAAGGAAATGCAGAAATACTGGACATTTAAAGAGGAAATCAGCTATGCATCAGGACTAATGTTCAAAGCAGCAAAACTTATCGTATCAAAAGAAATGAGACAGGAAATGCTCAACAGAATTTATGAGTCACACATGGGGATAGTGAAATGTAAAGAAAGAGCAAGCAACATTTCTCTATTGGCCAGGTATGTCAACTCAGATAGAGGACATTGTGTCTCAGTGTGCTGTCTGTAATGAAAACAAAAACAGCAATCCAAGAGAGCCTTTGCTTCCCCATCCACTACCAGGAAGATCATGGGAGAAGATTGGCACAGATCTCTTTTACTACAATGGTGCAGAATATCCACAGGTCTCAGCCCGAAATGTCGACAGTGCTTTTCCCTATAGATGCTGCCTGGCCTGCTGTGTTCCACCAGCATTTTGTGTGTGTTGCTTGAACATCCACAACTCTACTGACTCCTGAAGGTAATGCTCAAGTACATGACAAGCTAAAGTACAAGCAGATAAAGTAAACGAGCTACTATGACAGACATACAAGACAGTTGCCAGATCTGCATACAGGTGAAAATGTCAGAATACAGAGAGGAGACACTTGGCAGCCAGCTGTGGTTGTGGAGAAACATCAGCAACCAAGATCCTTGATAGTTTGCATGCCGGATGGAAGAGTCTACAGGAGGAACAGGAAGCATCTGCTGAAGACAGGCGAGAGGGAGTTTCCACGTACAGATGCACAGGACATTTCCACAGATACAGACATGGAAACAAACGACACCAAGAGTGAGGGGCATGACGAAACCCCACGAAGCAATGAAGGTGGAGGTTCGGTGCGGGCTGACTGAGGTGGGAATGCAGACCGCAAAGACACAGAGGTCACTCGAGAGACTGACACTGATGAAGGACAAGCACAGTCACAGTTGTGTTACACACGGTCTGGGAGACAAGTCAGACTTCCAGCTAGATACAGAGACTAGATCTACCTACAGTCTCACATAGTTTGAGGCAAAGTTACACATATTATAAGGTCCAAGGTGTGAAATAAAAGGTTTATTAGTCTATGTCAGTAAAAGAAAATACACTGCTGTTAGTATTGTAAGATTCAATGTTGAATACAGTATAACCCTAACCCTAACCTTAAGATGCTTTTTTCAGTTTATGTCATGGATGTTGCAATGTAAGAAAGGCATTGTTTTGGCAATTCACAGTGGTGTAAAAAAAATTTTGAGAAGGGGGATGTAATGTTCTATGTGAGTATTCGTAGGTCAGAGTGCGTATGATGGCAGGACAGAATGGGGGTTATAGAATATGGAAGTCTGGTGAATAAACGTGGTTGTTCATATACTGCAATGTCCGAGTCACATCAATACTGCAGATGTAAGGAAGACGGAGGTGTTTGAACATGACATAGGTAGGAGGGATTAGCATTTTGTGTTTTTGATTTGGTTTTTAGCTGTTCAGCACAACACTGTGGGCTGAATGGCCTGTTGCTGAGCTGTACTCTTCTATGTTATCTATATTATTGAATAGAACCAATGAAAGACTGCATACAACAAATATGGACAAACATCCAATGTGTAAAAGACAAAGGTCTGTGTAATTACAAAAAAACCCTCCAAAAATAACAAATTAATAAATATTGAGAGCGTGAATTGTAAAGATCATAATAGGAGTTAATATGTTGTGGAATCAGTTCAGTTTTTGTATGAGAGAAGTTATCCACTCTGGTTCAAGACCTTGATGGTTGAGGGGTAATAATTGTTCCTTATCCTACTGGTGTGGGACCTGAGGTTGCTGTACCTCCTACTTGATGGCACTAGCAAAAAGAGAGCATGGTCTGGATGTTAGGTGTCCTTGATGATGGATGCTGCTTTCCTGCGACAGTGCTCAATGGTGTGGAGAGTTTTAGCTGCATGGAATGTGCTGTATCCACTACTCTTTGCAGGCCTTTCTGTTCAAGACAATCAGTATTTCCACGCTAGGTCGTGATGTAACCAGTCAGTATCCTCTCCATCACACACCTATAGAAGTTTGTCAAAGTTTTAGATGACATGCTGAACCTTTGCTAACTTCTAAGAAAGTAGAGGCAGTGCTGTACCATCTTTGTAATGGCACCTATGTGCTAGAACCAGAACAGATCCTATGAAATGATAACAATGAGGAATTTAAAGTAGATGACTTATCCACCTCATCACCTGTTGATGACTGGATGATGGACCTTCAGTTTCCTCCTCCAGTAGCCAATAATCAGCTCTTTGGTTTTGCTGATGTTGAGTGAAATGCTGTTGTTGTGACACCATTGATTTTGATGTGTTACCTAGCAAATCAAATATGCTCATAAACATATTTGGTCTGTCAATTATCTGTGCTCCCAGTGAGTCAGCCCACACACCACTTATTTTGAGTATGTAGATTCTCTGACTTCAAAAGCCTTTAGACTATCCCTGTGAATTAATTTATCCGACCAATGTGCCTCTATGGTAAATATATAGTTCAGCAGAATCGTTTGCCGACATTAAAATACTGAAGCAAATGTTATCATTGTAACAACTGAAATTGCATGAAATCACCTGCTGTTATCTTTATTCTTAAGCACATAAATATTTGATGTACTTTCAGTTCGAGGAGATTTTACTGAGTGTCTGCAAGAGAATGCTAGCCTGGTGTGAGGAATAAAAACTATCAGCTTCTAGTCTACAGTGACTTAGTCACAGTCACCACAGGATATACGTACAAGAATTGGAAGTGCATAAAGAACCTGCAGAATTTAATTGTTAGATCAAAATTCAAAAATGTTAAACCAGACTTATGAGCTGAAGACTCACCAGGTATCTTGGATGTTTAAATTTTATTAAATGATTTTACAGTAGTCTAATTTCTGTAAGGGTACATATGAAGCTGCCAGATTATTATACCTCTCATCTGGATGCCATAGTAGTGTAGCAGTTAGCTCAATACTATTACAGCTCGGGGCAGTCCACAGTTCTGAGTTCAATTCTGGCACCATTCTTTAAAGAGTCTGTACATCCTTCCCATGGATTTTCCTCATCAAGTCAAGTCACTTTTTATTGTCCTTTTGACCATAACTGCTGGTACAGTACACAGTAAAAATGAGACAATATTTTTCAGGACTATGGTGCTACATGAAACAGTACAAAAACTACACTGAACTATGTAAAAACTACACTAGACTACAGACCTGCCCAGGACTGCATAAAGTGCACAAAACAGTGCAGGCATTACAATAAATAATAAACAAGACAATAAGCACAGTAGAGGGCAGTAAGTTGGTGTCATTCCAGACTCTGGGTATTGAGGATTCTGATAACTTTGGGGAGGAAACTGTTACATAGTCTGGTCGTGAGAGCCCAAATGCTTCAGTGCCTTTTCCCAGACGGCAGGAGGGAGAAGAGTTTGTATGAGGGGTGCGTGGGGTCCTTCATAATGCTGTTAGCTTTGCGGATGCAGCGTGTAGTGTAAATGTCTGTAATGGTGGGAAGAAAGACCCCGATGATCTTCTTAGCTGACCTCACTATCTGCTGCAGGGTCTTGATATCCAAGATGGTGCAATTTCTGAACCAGGCAGTGATGCAGCTGCTCAGGATGATCTCAATACAACCCCCGTAGAATGTGGTGAGGATGGGGGATGGGAGATGGACTTTCCTCAGCCTTCGCAAAAAGTAGAGACGCTGCTGGGCTTACTTTGCTATGGAGCTGGTGTTGAGGGACCAGGTGAGATTCTCTGCCAGGTGAACACCAAGAAATTTGGTGCTCTTAATGATCTCTACCGACGTGCCGGCAATGTTCAGCGGGGAGTGGTCGCTCCATGCCCTCCTGAAGTCAACAACCATCTCTTGGGCTCCCATTTCCTCCCACAGTCCAAAGACATACTGGGGAGGTTAATTGTTCATTGTAAATTGTCCTGCGATTAGTTTAGGGTTAAATAGGTTTGTCAGGGGTTATTGAGACAGCATGGCTTGAATGGCAGGAAGGGCCTACTCCACACTTTATCATTAAGTAAAAATAAAATAAATAAAATTTGGTTCACTACTGTCTTTAAGGAAGGAAAACTGTCACCTTCTCCTGACCCAGTGTGGCTCAGCGACAATTAGGATGAGACAATAATTGCTAGTGACATCACATCTAGTGAATAAATGCTTACATGCAGTTGTAAAGATGGGTTAGTTTATACATCGACAGGGAGGAATGTCTTGTTAAGATTTGGAAAAAGGGACTTGAAAATACAACTGAATATAAATGGAGATTGTGAATGGAACATGACTTGGGGTAGAAGTGGCAAATGAGGGATTATCAGAAATGATAAATACACTTTTAAACAATAGAATAACTTAGAAGAAAAAGAGAGGAGAATTGGCATATTATTTAGTTTATACTGATCTTTCATTGTTCATTCCAAAGATCTTTGTAATATCTGCCTGGAGCAAATCATAAATGCACAAATGTGAAGAAATGTATACCTGCTGCATCTGACTCCCTCTCTCTGCCTCTTTCTCTGTCCCTCTCTCTCTGTCTCTCTGATGAGGCAAAACTTACTGAGATAAATTGGCTGGTTGAGTGTGACTTGCATTCAATGCCAGTAATATCAAGGAAGTGATCGTGGACCTCATAAAGGGGAAGTCAGGAGAACAGACACTAGTCCTCATCAAGGGGTCAGCAGTGGGCAGCTTCAAGTTACTCAGCATCAACATCTCTGAAAATGTATCCTGGGCTCAACATATTGATGGAATTATTAAGAAGGCACACCAGTAACTATACTTCATCAGGAGATGAGGTC
Source organism: Hemitrygon akajei (assembly GCF_048418815.1). Taxonomy (NCBI): domain Eukaryota; kingdom Metazoa; phylum Chordata; class Chondrichthyes; order Myliobatiformes; family Dasyatidae; genus Hemitrygon; species Hemitrygon akajei. Next base: position 32,373,131 of record NC_133138.1, on the reverse strand, counting down.
ATACTCTATTCTCGCAGCTGTTATTTTGAACAAGACACAGTGGCCTCGAGACTACCTCTCAACCATGAGGATCTTGAATCAGTGGAGATAACTTTAACCAGCTTCACTTGCCTTATCACTGAACCAATCCCTTAACCTATAGACTTAATTTCAAGGACTCTTCATCTTATGTTCTCAATATTTATTTCTTTTTTTTTCTTTTGAATTTGCAGTTTGTTGTCTTTTGCACATTTGTGGTTTGTTCACCCAGTTGGATATGGTCTTTCATTAATTCTATTATGGTTCTTGTATTTATTGAGTTGAGTTGAAGTCTCCATCGGTCAAAGTTGACCATGGATATTGCTTTCTAGCTGTCTAGATGTGCAAGCATGGGCAGTATGATTTGGAGAGCAGGCTGTTGCCCATGTAGCAAGCTCCCCCTCTCCACACATCTGATGAATCCAAAGGAACAACATAGACCGATACAGTTTGGTACCAGCAGCATCACAGGTGTTGCCAGTCAACATTGAACTCAATGTCGGACTGCCTTAGGGATTCCAGCTCTAGATTTTTCCCTCGGGGTTTACTCCCAAAAGCCTTCCCCATGAGTGGGTATAGCCATAAGGCAAGTGAAAATTTGAGATTAGAGTCTTCATTCTCCTAGATGAGCTGTCAACCAAGTCAGATAAGCCCTATCTGTCCGAACCCCACTGAATATGGCCACAAGAAAGTGAATCTCAGGATTGTATATAGCGACATAAGTGTACCTTGATAATAAATTTACTTAGAACTTTGAGATTTGTTATGTCACTAAAGACTCTAGCTAATTTCTACAAATGCAAGGTGGAGAGCATTCTGACTTATTGTACTGGCAGCTGGTATGAAGGCTCCAATGGACGGGATCAGAAAATGCTGTAGAGGGGTAGAAATTCAACCAGTTCCATCCTGTGCACCAGCCTCCCCATCATCGAGGACATCTTCAAAAGTTGATGCCTATTAAAGGATTCATCCATCACTGAGGACTCTCATTACCTAGGACATGCCTTTTTCTCGTTATTACAAGCAGGGTGAAAGTACAGGACCCTGAACACACACACTCATTGTTTTAGAAACAGCTTCTTCTCCTTTGCAATCAAATTTCTGAATTATCCATGAACACAAACTCATTATTTTACTCTCTTTTTTCTTTTTGGATGACATTTATTTTTTAATATTTCTTTTTGTAACAGTAATGTTTTTAATATATTGTACTGTAGCCTCTAAAGAACAAATTTCAAGTCAATAATAATAAATTTGATTCTCTCTCTCTCTCTCTCTCCTTCCTTCCTTCCTGAGGTGCCTATTGTTATATTTTGATAGGCAATTTCAGCAATTATTTTATTTAGCATTTTTAAAACAGAAATAGACTAGATAACTTTCATTCACTGGACCATGCATTTTGCAATGCTGGTTAATGTACACTGACATAGATCATAAGTTCATAAGACATCGGTACAGAATTAGGCTGATCTATTTTTCCTCTCAGCCCCAATCTCCTGCCATGTCCCCACATCCCTTCAGGGCCTGACCAATCAACAATCTAACAAGCTCTACCTTATACATTCAGATTTGGCCTCCACAGCTGCTTCTGGCCACAAATTCCACAGACTCACCAATCTCTGGCTAAAGAAATTCCTCTCCATCTCCATTCTTAAAGGACGCCCCTTTATTCTGAGGATGTATCTTCTGGTCTAAGACTCCCCCACCTTCTCCTCTCCACATCCACTCTATCAAGGTCTTTCACCATTTGTTAGGTTTCAATGAGGTCACCCCTCAATCTTCTGAATTCCAGCGAATGCGGGCCCAGAGCTATCAAATGCTGTTCGTAGAACAAGCTGTTCAAAGTTGCAATCATTGTCGTGAACTTCCTTTGAACATTCTCCATTTCAGCACATCCTTTGGAAGATGAAGGGCACACAATACTCCAAGTGGGGCCTCACCAGTGCTTTATGAAGTCCCAACATTACGTCCTTGCATTTATATTCTAGTCCTCTTGAAATGAACATTGCAATTGCCTTCCTAACCTGCAAATTAATCTTCAGGGAAATCTACATAAGCATTCCCAAGTCCCTATGCATCACAGTCTTTGTATTATCACTCCATTTTGAAAATCAGCAACCCTTTCATTTCTTCTAAAAAAAGTGCATGTCTATTGTTGGACACCACTTGTCATTGGCAGCCAACCAGAAAAGGCTCCCTTTATTCCAACTCTTTGCCTCCTGCCAGTCAGCCACTGCTTTATCCATGCTAAAACACTTCCCTGTAATACCATAGGCATGCAGCTTGTAAGGCAGCCTCATGTGTGGCACCTTATCAAAGGCCTTATGAAAATCCAAATACACAACATCAAGTGATTCTCCTTTGTATATCCTGCATGTTATTTCTTCAAAGATTTCCAACAGATTTGTTAGGCAAGAGTTTCCCTTGAGGAAACCATGCCAACTACAGCCAATTTTTATCATGTGCCTCCAAGGACCTTGAAACCATGTCCTTAGTAATCATCTCCTCTATCATCCAAACCGCTGAGATCAGACTAATTGGCCTATAATTTCCTTTCTTTTGCCTCTTTCTTCTTGAAGAGTGCAGTGACATTTGCAACTATCCAACCTTCTAGATCCATTCCAGAATCTAGTGACTCTTGAACGATCATTACTAATGCTTTAATTAGCCACCTCTTTCAGTACAGTGGGGTGTACACTATCTGGTCCAGGTAAATTATTTACCTTCAGGCCTTTCAGTTTCCAAAGAACCTTCTCCCTACTAATGGTAACTTCACATATTTCATGACCCCTGATACCTGGAACTTCCACCATGCTGCCTCTGTATTCCACAGTGAAGACTGGCGCAAAATACTTGTTCAGTCTGTCCCCCATTACTACCACTCCAGCATTGTTTTCTAACCATCCGATATCGACTGTCATCTCTCTTTCACACTTCAAGTACCTAAGGAAACTTTCCGTATCCTCTTTAATATTATTGGCTAGCTTACTTTTGCATACCATCCTTACCTTCTTAATGACTTTAGTTGCCTTCTATTGGAATTTGAAATCTCCCCAATCCTCTAAATTTTTGCTCTATTACATGCCCTCTCTTTGGCTTTTATGTTGGCTTTGACTTCTCTTGTTCGCCATGGTTTTCTCATCTTTACTTTAGAATACTCCTTCCTCTTTGTGATGTATATATCCTGTGCCTTCCAAATTGCTTCCAGAAATTCTAGTGATTGCTTCTCTGCTGTCATTCCTACCAGTGTTCTTTTCCAATCAATTCTGACTAACTCCTCTCTCATGCTTCTGTAATTCCCTTTATTCCACTGCAATACTTATACATCTGGCTTTAGTTTCCCATTTTCAAGATTCGGGGTAAAACCAAGGTAGAACATACACGATAAATGGTAGGATACTGAGGAGAGTAGTAGAACAGAGGGATCTGGGAATACAGATGCATAATTCCCTAAAAGTGGTGTTACAGGTAGATAGGGTCGTAAAGAGAGCTTTTGGCACATTGGCCTTTATAAATCAAAGTATTGAGTATATGAGTTGGAATGTTATGGTGAAATTGTATAAGGCATCGGTGAGGCTGAATTTGGAGCATTGTGTGAAGTTTTGGTCACCTAATTACAGGAAGGATATTAATAAGGTTGGAAAAGTGCAGAGAAGGTTTACAAGGATTTTGCTGGTACTGGAGAAAGTGAGCTACAGAGAAAGGTTGAATAGGTTAGGACTTTATTGCCTGGAGCGTAGAAGAATGAAGGGAGATTTGATAGAGGTATATAAAATTATGATGGGTATAGATAGAGTGAATGCAAGCAGGCTTTTTCCACTGAGACTAGGGGAGGAAAAAAAAACAGAGGACATGGGTTAAGGGTGAAGGGGGAAAAGCTTAAAGGGAACATTAGGGGGAGCCTCTTCACACAGAGAGTGATGGGACTGTGGAATAAGCTGTCAGTTGAAGTGGCAAATGCAGGCTCACTTATAACATTTAAGAAAAACTTGGACAGGTACATGGATGAGAGGGGTATGGAGGGATATGGTCTAGGTGCAGGTCAGTGGGACTAGGGAGAAACATGGTTTGGCACAGTCAAGAAGGGCCAAAAGGCCTGTTTCTGTGCTGTAATGTTCTATGGTTCTAAATTGATCATATTATGATTGCCTCCCCTAAGAGTTCTTTTACGTTATGCTCTCTAATCAATTTCAGTTCATTGCACAAAACCCAGTCCAGAATATCTGATCCGTTGGTGGGCTCAAAAATGAGCTGCTCTAAAAATCCATCTCACAGGCATTCTAGGAACTCCCCATCTTGGAATCCAGCACCAACCTCATTTTCACAATCTACCTGCATACTGAATTCCCCTTGACTATTGTAACATTGCCTTTTTGGCATGCATTCTTGATCTCCCATTGTAATTCATATGTAAATTTATACACAAAGAGAGCTAAATATATGGGAGTCTGTAATTTGATTGAGATAGAGGTTAGTTCAAGGTAAATGAAGAGTGTTCAAACTGAAATGTTGTCTCTGTTCTTTTTTCCACACATGCTGCCTGACTTGCTGACTGTTTCCAGCATTTTCTGCTTTTGTATCATTTTTGCAGCATTTGCTGTCTTTCTTTGAACTTCAGAAATAAAATAAAGTGATTGAAAAATGTTAAAAGATGATCCAGGAACTCAGTAGATTTAACAAGTTCACTGTGCATTATGTGTTATGTGGGATGTAAGGTTCTGTGATTGCTAATGGCAGTCACTACAGTTTTGGAGAAAATCTGCATTGCTAAGATGAACATTAGCTTTATTTGTCACATGTACATTGAAAAATACAGTGAAATGTGTCATTTGCATCAAATCCAATCAGCAAGCTTTGTGCTGGGGGATGCCTGCAAATGTCACCATTCTTCCAGTTCCAACATACAGCAATATGCCCACAACTCACTAATGCTAAAGTCTTTGGAGTGTGGGAGGAGATCAAAGCACCCAGAGAAAACCCACATGGTCACAGGGAAAATATATGAATTCCTAACAGTCAGCAGTGGGAACCAGACCCTGATTGATCATCGCTGGAGCTGTAAAGCAATTACATTACCCGTTATACTGCATTGGCACCCCTTAAAGTAATTGCTTGTTCTTTCATGTGGGTTGTGGAATGGAGTCACGTCTCTACCAAAAGAGGCATAAAACACTCCTTCCCTAGGCTGTCCTGTAGGTCACCCTTGGGCAAGGTGTAGCACCTGTGTTGGCCCCCTAAGAATCACGTGAAGCCAAGAGAGTAGGTGGTGAATGGTTGTATGCACAGCTAGTGCAGACCACATGTCCTGGTTATGCGACCACTGATGCCAGGCAGATAAAGTCTGAAGAGCATTGACACTGACTGGGGTCACTCAGTTTGTAAAGACACTGCCCATAAAAAAAAACAATGGCAAACCACTTCTGTAGAAAAATTTGCCAGGAACAATCATGATTGGGAACTCCTAATATAAAGAGACCTTCTGATTTTTAAATCTTCAGCAAAATACTGTGTAACATAGCACAGTGTAGCACGAACACATACAAACACGACAAAGAGAAAACAATGCAACTTGCCTTTATGACAATTTATGTACTGTTTATCTTGTATTTGTTTTAACATGTATTTGAACACAGAACAATGCTTCCTCAATGTAAAGCTGAAATTGATCCACAGGTAGACGACAAGACACATTTCTCCATGAAATAACCCAATTTATCAGAAGAGTGAAGAGCTATTAAATCAAGTTATTAAATAATATCATACAACGAAGTGGAAATTCACATCTCAGAGAACAGCCTAATGCTATTTTGCAGCCAATGTACTTATTATAAGAATGCACAAATGGTTTAATGAGTTCACATTATATAGTAACCTTTTGTCTGAAGCCATTAGATTCTCTATTATATCTATTGTGTACTGAATATTTCAGTAATATTTGAGTAATCTTGTAAATATGTTATTAGTTAGGCACTCTAAATTTCATTAAATAATTCATTCTGGTCTATGTAAAAATAAGTAAATTGCATACATTATCATGCTACCATGTGCTAAGTGTGTGTGCCTCACTTAAACTAAAGGACAAACTATGGGATGGACAGGCTTTTTAAAACTTCTCTGATTAAAGACAGATGGAAGACCATAATCACCCATGTCATACAAAATGGCACAAGATAATGATGATAACAACATTGAAACATACAGTGAAATGTTTCATTTTGAGTTAAATCAAATTAGATGATTGTGCTGGGCAGCCCTCAGTTAGCATGCCAACATAGCAGCCCACAACTCACCAAACCTTGGAATGTGGAAAGAAACCAGAGCTTCAAAAAGGAAACCCACATGGTCACAAGAGGAATGCATAAACTCCTTACAGAAAGCAGTGGGAATTGAACTTGGTGCTAGCACTGTGAAACAACTACATTGTCAAGGTGGCTTTGGGGATCAGTGGGATTATGGTATATATCAGAGGTTACTTTGCCTCCTGAGGTGCAGATAGATCTATTAAAGAGAAGTGCCAAAAGGTAATCCAAGTGAATTTGAACAAGCTAGTAGCAAGGTGATGAAATTGCTGAGTTCCACACAAGTACAGGAAGCAACATCAATTCTGGCTCAGAAACAGTTGGATGAGTTTGCCACAGTAGCTTTAGAACAAGGAGAAAGTAAAAAATTCAAGCATGACTGGGGCCTATGACTACACCTTTGATTTGTAGAAAATGGGAGGAATCGAAAGAGAAGTTGCTGGTCTGAATGCATTTTGACCACATTACTTTTCCAAAGCTTTGGACAAGTGACCAGATTATGAATAATTATTAAAAATAAATTGTCACGATTGAGTTGATTGAATCTGATGTAACTCAGGGCTATTACTCTGCAGAAAAGTAAGAACAGCAGATGATGAAAGATCCAATCAAATCACAACAGCAAACAAGAACAGAACGATCAATGGCTCATCCTCAGCTCTATCATCCCGGTTCCCATCCCCCTACCATATTAGTTTAAACTACTCCCAGCAGCTCTAGTAAATCTGCACACAAGAATATTGGGTCAAGTCCATGCAGAAGCTGTTTGTTTCCTGAGTGATCAGGACATCAAATGATATGACAAGAAGGCAGGTATATGGGATTGAGTGGGATGCGGGATCACCCATGATAAAATGGCGATTTGATGGGCTGAATGGCCTAATTCTACTCCTGTGTCTGATGGTCTAAGGAGAATTGTTTCCAAACTGAGTTTGAAGCACCATTCCAGGTGACTAACAATAAAAGTAAAAATTAACTATGAAAGTGAATTACAAATATAAATAGTTCATAAAAAGCAATAAGGTGTTTCATGGACCTTTCAGAAATCTGATGGTAGAAGGGAAGAAGCTGTTTTGAAGCCAGTGATCTACTTTCACCCCAGCGGTGGTAATGAGAAAAGGGCGAGTTCAAGATGGTGACCATTCTTAGTGATGGATGCTTTCTTGAGGCACCCCCGCTTGGAAATACCAACATTGACAGGGAGGTTGTATCCGTGATGTCGCTGGCTGGTTCTCAACCCTCTGCAGACTCTTGCAATCCTGCCTATTGGAGCCTCCATACCAGACTGTGCTGCAACCAGTCAGAGTGCTCTCTACTGTATATTTATTGAAATTTATGAGTCTTTGGTGATATTCCAAATCTCCTCAAACTCCTAATAAGGTATTCTTTGGCTGTCCATCAATTTTCGATGATGACTGAGGCCTGGGATAGGTTGTATGGAAGACCTGCAGTTGCCCAATTTGCACGTCTCCCCTCTCCATACCACCAATGTTGTCCAAGGGAAGGGTATTGGGACCCATACAGTTTGGCACTGGTGTCGTCACAATGTGTGGTTAAGTGCCTTGCTCAAGGACACAACACTCTGCCTCAGCTAAGGCTCAAACTAGCAACCTTCAGATTACTAGACCGACACCGTATCAACCTGGCCACGCTCCTAATAAAGTATAGCTACTGACGTGCCTTCATTGTAATTGCAGCAATATGCTGGATTCAGGATAGATGTTAATGCCAAGGAACTTGAAGCTGTTCATCTTTTCCACTGCTGACCCTTCATTCAGGACTGTTGCATGATCTCCTGGCTTCCCCATCCTAAAGTCCACAATTAGTTCCTTGGTCTTGCTGGCCACTCAACCGGGCAATCGATCTCACTCCCATACACTCCTCATTGTCATCTGAGATTCTGCCAACAGCACCGGAGTCAGTGGGATAAGCTGAGTTTTAGGGCTAAGAGTTTGTAGATGACACACACAAAATGCTGGAGGAACCTCATCTGTACTCAAACTGAAATGTCTATCTTAATTCCTTTCTCTTGCTCTGCTGAGTTCCTCTTGAATTTTGCATGTGTTACTGTGGATTTCCAGCATTATGTTTAGAGTTTGTAGATGAGCTTCAATTGTTGTATTGAAGGCAGAGCTGTAGACAATAAACGAGTCTGACATAGGTACCTTTGTTATCCAGATGTTCCAGAAGTTAGTGTAGGTCCAGAGAGATGGCATCCACAGTGGATGTGTTTTGGTCTGCTGCAATAAAACACAAGAAATCTTGCAGCAAAAAAAAAGACACTTCGGAGATTTGAGTATATCTTAAATCACTGAAGCGTTTTACTGATTCATTTACTAATAATCTCTGTGCGTTTTTCACTCTTTTTCTTATCCTTTGTTCAACTCCTTCTAAAAAGCTAACCACCCGTTCTCAGAGGAAGGCATGATACCTGAAACATCACTTTTCATTCTCACTCTGAATGGTAAACTGACAATATAATTAGCTCTGAGATTGAATCATTCAAGGCAAATGTAACCTCCTGTCAAGAAATTGTTTCCCATTCTTCTGCTACGCACCGCAAGGTTATTAACCGAATAGATGCCATCTGATTTAATTGTGATCAAAGAGATTTTGCAGTGGGAGCAACACCTTGAAGTATTGAAATCACTTAGGATGCTTGCTGTGATTGAAGAAAGGGAAGGTGCTTAATCAGCCACCTCATTTCTTGGCTAACAGAGCAGTGAAAAATCACTCCGAGCCACACATGCTTGAGTGAAATATTGGCCGGTCGTCAGACTAAGCAAATGAAAGATTCAACTGCACAGAAAAAAAAACACTAATTAATCACTCTTATGGGATGAGTTCACCAACGGCACAATCTGCAAAACTTTCCAGGAACAAAATTAAATTGGAATTGTTTACTCACTTGGTTGTCACGTTTTGAGGAGGCAATCAGTTGGAAAGACGCTGCTCTGAAACAGTCGGGAACTATTATTTGAACATTACGAATAAATTCCACTTAAAAATTCACTGAAGTCTAAGTTTTACTAACGCTGATTTAGAGTCCTGCAGCTGTGGTTCTTTGAAAGGAACATTAATTAATCTCAGTGCTTTCCTCTGTTCAAATTCCACCCCCACATAAATTTACTCAATTCCACATACTGAAACAACATCCTTTCTGGCAGGGCATTCGAGATTATCTACTCAATGGCCACTTTATTAGGTACTCCTCTACACTTGCTTGTTAATGCACATATCTAATAAGCCAATGATGTGACAGCAACTCAAAGAAAAAAAGTGTGCAGCCATGGTCAAGAGATTCAGCCCGACCAGCAAAATGAGGAAGAAATGTGATCTAAGTGACTTTGATCGTGTGTGCCACAGTAGCGTAGTGGTTAGCATGACACTATTACAGCTCACGGTGTTCCAGAGTTTGGAGTTCAATTCCGGTGCCCTTTTGTAAGGTGCCTCTATGTCCTCCTTGTGGAATGAACAAGTTTTCCCCAGGTGCTGCAATTTTGTCCCATAGTCCAAATATGTACTAGATAGATTGATTGATCGTCATAAGTTAGGGATAGCTAACATGGCTTAGTGAGTGGTTAAGTCGTGTCCAGTCAGTCTTATAGAGTTTTTTTGAGGAAGTTACCAGGAAAGATGCTGAAAGATGTAAATCTTGTCTACATGAAAGGGGAAACGTTTAAGAGGAACACGAGGGGGAACTTGTTCACTCAGAGGGTGGTGGGAGTGTGGAACAAGCTGCCAGTGCAAGTAGTGGACAAGGGATTGATTTCAATTAAAAGAGAAATTTGGGGAGGTTCATGGATAGGAGGGGTATGGAGGGCTATGGGTCAGGGTGCAGGTTGATGAGGCTAGCCGGATTAATGGCTCAGCACAGACTTGATGGGCTGAATGGTCTGAAGTGCGTTGTAGTGTTCTATGACTCCAGGACTCTAACTTGTCCCATGATTAGGCTAGGGTTAACTAGAGTTGTGTGCTTGCTGGGGTGGCATGGCTCAAATGGCTGAAATGCCTATTCCACACTGTATCACAAAATAAATGAAAATAAATAATTGCTGGTATCAGATGGGGTGGTTTGAGTAGCTCAAAAGCTGCTGATCTTCTGAAATGCTAATGCACAGAAATCTCTAAAGTTTATAGAGAACCATGCAAACATCTTTGAACATACAATATGTTGTATCTTGAAATGGATAGCTACAGCAAAACAAAATACTCAGTGGTCACATTACTAGATGTCAGCTGTACCTAATAAAGTCATCAATGATGCAATAACCTGGCTCTTAAGAAGACGTTCCTCCTGCTCCTTTTTTTCAGTCATATTTCCTTCACCTCTACCCTCTATCTGATCAATAATTCTATTTACCCACCCCCTCTATCTACTAACTCAGTCACTGATATCAACCCAGTATTCTTCTCCAACTGCTGCCTTGTTCAGGACATCTCTCACCTAGAAACAGAATTAGATTTATTATCACTGGCATGTGTCATGAAATTTGTTAACTTAGCAGCAATTCAATACAATACATAACATAGAAGAAAAAGAATAAAAATAAATTACAGAATATGAATATTGAATAAATTTTAAAAAGTGCAAAAAACCAGAAAATATATATATCTTTAAAACGTGAGGTAGCGCTCAAGGTTCCATGTCCATTTAAGGAATCTGATGGCAGAGAGGAAGAAGCTGTTCCTGAATCACTGAGAATGTGCCTTTAAGCTTCTGTACCTCCTACCTGATGATAACAATGAGAAGAGGGCATGGCCTATGTGTTGGGGGTCTTTCATAATGGACTCTGCCTTTTTGAGACACTGCTTCTTGAAGATGTCCTGGGTGCTTTGTAGGCTAGTAGATGGAGCCAACTAAATTTACCAAATTTACTTTTTTCAGTCCTGCTCTGTAGCTCTACCCACCCACCACCTATACCAGACAGTGATTCAGCCTGTCAGAATACTCTTCACAGTACATCTATAATAGTTTGAGTGTATTTGTTGACACACCAAATCTCTTCAAAATCCTAATGAAGTGTAGTTGCTGTCTTGCCTTCCTTATAGTTGCATCGATTGTTGGAACCAGGTTAGGTCCTCAGAGATCTTAACACCTAGGAACTTGAAACTGCTCACTCTCTCCACCTCTGATCCCTCTGAGGATTGGTATGTGTTTCTTCATCTTACCATTACTGAAGTCTACAATCAGCTCTTTAGTCTTGCTGACATTGAGTGCAAGGTTGCGCTGCGACATCACTCCACTAGTTGGTATATCTCCCCCCTGTACGCCCTCTCATCTCCATCTGAAATTCTACTAACAATGGTTCAATGGTTGTATCATCAGCAAGTTTATAGATGGTATTTGAGCTATGCCTAGCCACACAATCATGGGTGTAGAGAGAGTAGAGCAGTAGTTGCTCTGAAGTGCACCAGTATTGATTGTCAGCGAGGAGATTTAATCACCAATCCACACACATTGTGGTCTTCCAGTTAGGAAGTCAAGGATCCAATTGCAGAGAGATGTACAGAGGCCTAAGTTCTTTAGCTATCCATCAGGACTGTGGGAATGAAGGTTTTAAGCGCTGAGCTATAGTCAATGGACAGCATCATGATAGAGATGTTTGCATTGCCCAGGTAGTCTAAGGCCATGTGAAGAGCCATGGAGATTGCGACTGCCGTTGATGTATTGTGGCGACAGGCAAATTGCAGTGGATCCAGGTCCTTGCTGAGGCAAAGAGTTCAGTCTAGATATGACCAAAGCATTTCATCTCTGTAGATGTGAGTGCTAGTGGGTGATCGTCATTAAGGCTGCTCACATTATTCTTCTTAATCAATGACATCCCCCTATTCTTTCCCCTTGAAAATGGATCATGGGCAGAGTTATGATTATCGAAATTGTCATGGTCCCATCTGGCAATTCCCCACCTTGCTAATACCTCAGTAATTGAGCTTCAATCCACTCGTCTAATTTACAATCATTCCCAGTGCCACGAATTACACACACCTGCCTTCCATCAGCAAATGCAGGATAAAAACCCTGTAATCACAACAAGGAGCTGCCAGTTCGTTGGTCAACTCTTGTATGAGTAATCTTGTTTCATGTTTCTTTAGGGTTGTCAGTTCTAAGTTCCACGTCATTTTCCTGGATTGTCTACGTGAACCTTGTCTCTGTGTCAAGATTCTCCTGGATATCTATTCCACGCTCACGACTGTGCTAACGCCTCTCGATCCTGCCTCCGTGCCTGTGTCCAGCACTTGGGTTCCCCCCGCAGCCACGTCCTTGCAATAGAAATATTGTGACACATTTTGATGTATTTCTACACAGCTACAAGTACAGTAATCTTATTGCCCCACTTCTTTTCCCAATAGCCCTACAAATTATTCTCTCTGAAGTGTTTATCCAATTCGCTTTAGACTGACACTGTTTCCACCAGCCCTCTGGGAAGTGAATTCCCAAGCATTACTACTCAATGAATATTTTTTTCCCCCTGCAAATCCCTCTTGTATCTTTTGTCCATCGCTTTGAATTTATATCTGCTGGTCCTTCAACCATTACTAATAGGTAGGGGTGTAGTGCTGCCAGAGTTCATATAAGCACCGCTCAGGCACCTCTGTAAAAAAAATGTCAAAATAAACAAGCGAGGAATTTAACCGCTGCTGCATATTAAATAGAGGGAATTTTACAGACGCAGGGTTTGGGGAGAGGGGGGTGGTGTCTGGTGGGGGGAAATACCACTAATAATATTAGGATATTTGAATGTTTTTGGTGAAATCCTGGAACTGTGACTGTTTAGTGAAATTCCTCCTCGCTCGACCTGTTGTCCCAGCATACCCTACTATAGCCTCCCGCCATTTCACAGATCCTCAGACTCTCTCCAGCGCTCGTTGTTTGAGCATTATTCGCTGAGAAAATAAAAATTGTAGATCTTTTGAAAAGAGGCTTGTTGCTTGCCAATGTGGGCCGTAAGGTCTGTAAGAACGAATCAACCATTTGCACAATAAAGTAGAAAAAATCTGAAATCCGTGGAAGTGTTAGTGTTACCCCTACAACGGCAAAAATGGCCTCTTTGGTTTGTGATAATGCTTTCTCAGACTTTGCAAGCACTTTAAGTGTGTGGCTAGAGGACATGTCACAGAAGCATAACCCTGTTGATAGCAAAATCATGCGTGAAAAAGCACTTAGCCTCTATGAGCACTACTGTGAGAGGGTTGAGGAGAGCAAGAGGAAGGAGTTTAAGGCGAGTAAGGGATGGCTGGCTAGCTATGAAAAGTGCAACAGCCTCAAGAACTTAAAGATCACAGGAGAATCGGCATGGCAGATGTACCAAGTACCCCATTATCGAGCCGATTGAAGTACACGCTTGAAGACTCTCAGAAAAAAAATTTGTTGATCACAAACTATCAAAAGCTCACACTTCTGCTCTAAGTGTTGAAAATATAGCTAATGAAGATGCTCTTGGAAAATTATGTATGTAACACCATGAATACTTCGCATCTAAAGGCAACTTGTTCAATTTTCCATTCTGCATACTATTTAGCTCAGAATGACAGACCATACTCTGATCACTTTGGCTTATTGGAACTTCAAAAAAAAATGGTATTGACATTGGAATTGGACTGCATTCCTGCACTAGTGCTACAAAGATAATTAATCATGTAGGCATTAATAGGAAAAAGAAAATTTGCCAGCATATCAAGCAGATAAATTGCAAATTTTCTGTTCTTGTTGATGAATCAACAACCCTGAGCATTAAGACTGCCCTAATAGTTTATTTGAAATGTGAAAGTGATAAGGAAGGTGATCCCCATTTTATGTTTCTGGATCTAATTGAACAGCCTGATCAGAAAGCTGCAACTATTGCTAAGCATCTACTGAACTGTCTCAATGACCATGGGTTTGATGACGCTTACTTGAAACAGAACCTTGTAGCATTTGCTAGTGATGGGGCGAGCATAATGCTTCATGTCAAATCTGGTGTTGCTACAATTCTCAAGGAACATTACCCTTTTGTGATAATTTGGCACTGTCTTAATCACAGATTAGAAGTTCACGGAATAAATCAGTTTCAATCATTTATGGACAAATTATACTCTGTATATAGTAGATCACCTCTAAATCAAAAGGAACTGTCTGAATATGCCTCTCAACTAGAACAACAAATTTGCAAAATAGGCCGTGTTCTGGGCATCAGGTGGGTACCTAGCTGGTTTCGAACAGTTTCAGCAGTATGGCAAAATTATGAAGCACCGTGTTTTCATTTTGAAAAAGCAATGAAGGATGTAACAAGATCTGGGAGTGACAGAACAACCTATGAAGATCTGTGGAAAAGACTCTTCAGAACAATTTCTATTGGACTTAGCTCTAATGTATCACACGTTGCATGAACTTGGTTTACTGTCAGAGCGTTTACAGAAACACACTACTATGATTGTTTATGCAGACAAACTAATCCAATGGAGCACAAGATCACTGCATGGACTGAAAGAGAAACCTGGTACAAAAACTCTAGAAGCTCAAGAGGCAGTTGAAAAGCAGAAGTTTGGAGAAATGACCTTAACAAGCAACAACAAAATTGTCTCCATTAATTATACACAGTTTCTTACTAGACTTATAATCAATTTGCAACACTTATGTTCACAGCAACATCCTTGAAATGTTCTCAAACTTCTAAACATCAATGTATAAATCCCTGCTATATGAAATGTGTGTCCTTGATAAAGATAACTGGCCTGCTGAAATACCACCTAATTATGGAGAAGCTGCAATATCATCTCTCTGTAAGAGGTTTAAGCTTTCATCTTCCTCTGTAATAAGTGTCTTCAGTGATTATGTGGAGGATCGTGGATGGTGCATCCCCCAAGATTTACGCCCATTACTGAGCAGTTCACAAGTTACTCCTATTAGTACTGCTGAGTGTGAGAGAGTCACATGAACTTAGAAACACAGAAACTTAGAAGAAACATTGAAAACCTATAGTACAATACAGGCCCTTCAGCCCACAAAGTTATGCTGAACGTGTCCCTACCTTAGAAATTACTAGGCTTACCTATAGCCCTCTATTTTACTAAGCTCTATGTACCTATCTAAAAGTTTCTTAAAAGACCCTATCGTATCTGCCTTCACCACCATTGCTGGCAGCCCATTCCTCGCTCTCACCACTCTGAGTAAAAAATTTACCCCTGACATCTCCTCTGTACCTACTTCCCAGCTCCTTAAACCTGTGTCCTCTTGTAGCAACCATTTCAGCCCTGGGAAAAAGCCTGATTATCCACATGATCAATGCCTCTCATCATCTTAGACACCTCTCTCAGGTCACCTCTGACCCTCCGTCGCTCCAAGGAGAAAAGGCCGAGTTCACTCAACCTGTTTTCATAAGGAATGCTCCCCAATCCAGGCAACATCCTTGTATGTCTCCTCTGCACCCTTTTGTATGGCTTCTACATCCTTCCTGTAGTGAGGTGACCAGAACTGAGCACAGTACTCCAAGTGGGGTCTGACCGACTTGATAATAACAAGAACCTGTTCAAGAATTCTCATAAATCATGTATTTCACTTATGTTTGTTAAGCTACACGGACCTCCACTAGTTCAGTGGAATCCTGAGCCGTATGTCACATCATGTTTGCGGTACAGCAGATGACACCAGGACTTCTGACCCCCGAACACATATTACACCTGACCTTTTGTGGAAATTGTGAAATTTCTCATTGGTGACATTTGGTAAGTAGGTAATTACTTTTAAATTGGTAAAATACATGATTACCATCTTTTTCTTTACTTGCTTGATAATTATATTTTATGATAATTAGTGACTGCAACCGTGCAATAAGAGATTTAATATCCCAAATCTAAAATATATTGGAAGCATTCATCAAGTCAAAAGTGCCAAATTGGAAAGTTTAAACTTCTCTTTTCACAGGTGCTGCCTGACTTGCTGAGTCTTTTCAGCTTTAGACGTTATTTTTTTCTTTTTATTTCAGGCTTTCAAAACCTATACTATTGAGATTCACTGAATGTCAATGGGTTTTTGAGGGAACTGGGAATATTATTTTCTGGGGAGATGGCAGGAGAATGGGGTTGAGAAGGATAATAAATGAGTCATGATCAAATGGTGGAGCAGACTCATTGGGCCAAATGACCTAATGCTGCTCCTATGTCATGTGATCTTATGAAATATTATCCGTTTCTCAGCATTTTAAAATCTCATTAATTAGTTTGCCTCCATAGATGCCGTTCAACCCATTCAGTTTCTCCAGCAGTTTGTACTTTTCTCAAATTCAGCACCTGCAAATCTCCTGCGTTTCCCTGTGATTATATAAATGTAAGCCTTTTCTCAGTTGAGTTCGATAACCTGAATGCAGGTTAACACTGTCAAAATGGGGATTGTTTTATTGAGCAAACAGCAAACTGCTGGAGGAACTCAGCAGGCCAGGCAGCATCTACACAGGGAAATCAATAGTCGATTTTATGGTTGAGACCCTTCTCTTGTACTGAAGGTTCAAAGTTCAAATTAAATTTATTATCAAAGTACATGTATGTCACCATATACAACCCAGAGAATCATTTTCTGGCAGTATACTGAATCAATACAATAGCCATTTTACAATTAATGAAAGTTAGCATCAACTGCAACCAATGTGTTGAAAACCATGCAGATGCTAAAAGAAATTTTAAAAAGGGAAAATGTAACAATAATAATGTAAATAAAATCACTCCTTACTATAAATTCTATCCTGATCCAGTTTTAGAATCAGAATACCACAAATTATATTATAACCAATCTGTTATTACAAATAGGACAATCTATAATAACTCTGAATATATACTAATAAAGGATGAACAAGCAAGAACAACTTATTTAATAGACAGAGCCTTTCCAATCACACATACCATACAGAAATCAATATGTGAAATAGACCAGAAATATGCTGAATTAAAAGAGGAAATTTGAAGACGTTGAAACATGAACAAGCTATATATTGTCCCAATAGTAATATCTACAACTGGTATCAGCCCAAAGACACGACACAATAGAAGTAAACAATCAGGGCTACACTAATATCTATGTAAATCTTGAGAAAGCCACAATACTAAGCACAACTAGAATAGTCCGAAAGTTCTCAGCAATTGACAAATAAGCATTCTTGGCTATGCCCGTATCTCAGGTTTCACCAGCTTGAGCTGAGAAAAATAAAGAATAATAATAATAGATAAATAAAAAATAAATATCGTGAACATAAGATAAAACGTCCTTGAAAGTGACTCCATGGGTTGTAGGAACATTTCAGTGATGGTGTAAGTGAAGTTGAGTGAAGTTATCCCACTGGTTCAAGAATCTGATGGTTGAGGGGTAATAATTGTTCAAGAATCTGTTGGTGTAGATCCTGAGGCTCCTGCACCTTCGTCCTGATGGCAGGAGTGAGAAGAGAGCATGAGCTGGGTGGTGGGGGTCCCTGATAAAGGATGCTGCTTTCTTTTGACAATGCTCTGTGTAGATACACAGTGGTGGGGAGTGGCAGGGAGTCTGTTGGACTGGACTGTATCCACTGATTTTAGTAATATTTTCTGTTCAAGGGCATTGATGTTTCCATATTAGGCTGTGATAAATTGGAGATAACTAGAATAAGAGGGGGGGATGAAACAAGAGCTGGCAAGTGACAGGTGGAGAACGGTGAGGAGGACTGATAGGTAAATGGGGGAGTGAAGTTGGAAATAACCAATGAGAAAGTAATGGAAATAGCCATCACAACATTGTGGTGGTTGTCCTTCATATGCAATAATGACAGGAAATATGTGCAAAGCTGTTGTAGTGCAGTTCCACTCACACGATCCCCGACATCCAAGCCAGTGGTACGATTATCATCACATCTGAAACCCTTCTTGGTTGCAGTGAGTAACCATCACTTCTATAGCTCATCATGCTCTTCGCTCTCCATAGAGTGTTGCATAGCCACCTTCCTGGACATTAGATCTCACTGTAGTCCACCAGAGCTGACTTTGCATGCTGACAATCACACCGAGGTATGAGACCCGTCGGATACTCACCTGATTTAGCCTGCCTGTCGAAACACCGTGGCTGCTGTCACATGCAAACAGCTACTTGGAGCCATAAGTGAGAGCTGAGTATCTGGTGGGGACCAAAGGTGAATGAGTTGCCCCTGATTGGATACGACAAGCCCCTTCACCAGAGGTGCAACCTTTCCCTGCACACCCCATACTCCACAACATTGTTAGTTTTATGTAAATACAGAAGACAACAGTGGAATTAAATGTAAAAATGGAGTCTGGTGCAAATTCCTATGTCTTCAGGTTTATGAAGATAGTGATAAAGATTTTCTTTAGTTGTCACATGTACAGTACATCAAAACGTACAGCAAAATGCATCATTGCTTCAAATGAGACGAGCTAGGATTAAACCTTGAGTATCGCCATGCTGTTAGCGCCAATATCATAGCCCACAACTCACTAACCCTGACCCATATATCTTTAGAATGTGAGAGCAAACCAGAGTAGCAGGAGAGAACCCAGGTAGTCACAGAAAGAATGCACAGCAGTGGGACTCAAATTCTGATTTTACATCTGACACCGTAAACTTGTGATTGTGCTCACTACTACGCTAATATGCTCTCATTCAACTGCAGTTTTCATTATCTTGAAAATACATACACAAGGATAAGCACCATGAAATTTAGTTTTTGTGAAGCAGCATCACTGTACAAGATTATGAAAAATTTAAGTTAGCATAAATTATATGCAACTTATGTTTGGTGGATTTGGGTGGCAGATCGGAGCAACGTTTCTGCCAAAGGAGCTGTAAGGTGCTCCTCCCCTCTGCTGGCTTGTTGGTCACCCTTGGGCATGGTGTAGCACCTTCTTAGCCCCCTGGTCAGGATCACATATAGCCATGGGATGGTCGTATGAGTAGCTGGTGCATAACCAGGTGGATATTTAACTCGATCATTGAGCTTTTGCTTATAACCTGGGAACCAATATGGACACTGAGCAGCAAAGATAAGCTGAATGCATAAAGAAATGGATCAAATTCGAGGATGTGTAAGGAGATGCAACAAAGGTTGGATTATCATGAATAAACAGAGGTTTAAACTCAGCTGAAGGATGAAAGAAACTTATGAGTAAACCGAAGCTAACAATACGAAATAAACACAGTAGGGACGTATAGTAACAGGGAGATACAGACCAAATAAGAAGATAAACAACCTTCTTCCATGCAATATCATCTGATAACAAAGGAACATGATAAAAAATATCCAGCATCAAAGTAAATCACAGTCACTTTTGTAAGCTTAGAGCACCGGACTACTCAAGGATAGAGGGGAAAATCTAACTGAAATAAGTCTGAGATTTACAAAAGAGTGAAGTTGAACTGTTGTATTTCTTAAGGCTCAGTCTGAGCTCAAAATCAGAAAAAAAGATAATGAAACAAATATTAAGAATATCCAGCATGGATAGTTTTGTCATTCCCTCTATAAGATAGGAAAATACATTAGCTTGCAAAGTATCTTTCGTTTCATCTGCTAGCTTTTATTTTTTTTTTAAAGAGGGTAGGGATGATCAAAGATGGAAAATCAAATTGTTGGTAATAAAGAATATTAAAGAAAATGTTCATAAATTATTCATCAGTGGAAAGTTGTCGGATCCTCTCTATTCAGCCTGTTAAGGCTGGGATGGGCCTAGCAAGTGACTGTAACTAATCAGTGGCTGATCATTGTAGCTCTTAGGAGAAAAGCAGTCACAAAATAAAAAAAATATACATAGTATGAGCTTACCTGATTCTAGGGGGAATGTTTTATAAGGTGGGGGTTGTGGGAGAATTTTGAAGGAAATGTGTAGGGTAGGTTTTTATTTTGTACAAAAGAGTGCTAGATTATTGGAGCATGCTGCCAGGGACAGTGGTGAAGGTAGACATGATAGGTGCATTTAAGAGGCTCCTATATAAGCTCATGAATATGCAGAGTATAGAGTGATATGAACACTGTGTAGGTAAAAGGGATTAGTTTAGTTGGACATCTCATTACTTGCTTAATTAGTCTGGCACAAAAACTTGGGCCGAAGGGCCTGTTCATGTGCTCTGTTGTTCAATGTTCTATGTTCTGTGCAATGTACTGCCACAGGTTACATGGCTATACAAAAACAAAGCAAGCTCCAGAAATTACAGTACTGTGCAAAATACTTAAGCACATATATATAGCTTGGATGCCCAAGACGTATGCACAGTACTGTAGTAACTTTATGTATTGCACCATGCTACTGCCGCAAAAAAACCCCAGCTGTCTTAATCCACACCTCTCTCCCAGTGCTCCACCCTTGCCATTCCCAACGTCCTTTGCTTCCGTCAGATTTGTAAACGGACTCTACCTAAAACTTTTGGACAGTGCTGTATTTCTAGATGGATGGAATGAAAATAGACAATAGACAGTAGGTACAGGAGTAGGCCATTCAGCCCTTCTAGCCAACACCGCCATTCACTGTGACCATGGCTGATCATACACAATCAGTACCCCATTCCTGCCCTCTCCCCATATCCCTTGACCCTGCTATCTATAAGAGCTTTATCTAACTCTCTCTTGAATGCATCCAGAGACTTGGCCTCCACTGCCTTCTGGGGCAGAGCATTCCACATATCCACCACTCTGAGTGAAAAAGTTTTTCTGCATCTCTGTTCTAAATGGCCTACCCCTTATTCTTAAACTGTGGCCTCTAGTTCTGGACTCACCCATCAGTGGAAACATGCTTCCTGCCTCCAGCGTGTCCAATCCCTTAATAATCTTATATGTCTCAATCAAATAGATAGATAGATAGATACTTTATTCATCCCCATGGGGAAATTCAACTTTTTTTCCAATGTCCCATACACTTGTTGTAGCAAAACTAATTACATACAATACTTAACTCAGTAAAAAAATATGATATGCATCTAAATCACTATCTCAAAAAGCATTAATAATAGCTTTTAAAAAGTTCTTAAGTCCTGGCGGTAGAATTGTAAAGCCTAATGGCATTGGGGAGTATTGACCTCTTCATCCTGTCTGAGGAGCATTGCATTGATAGTAACCTGTCGCTGAAACTGCTTCTCTGTCTCTGGATGGTGCTATGTAGAGGATGTTCAGAGTTATCCATAATTGACCGTAGCCTACTCAGCGCCCTTCGCTCAGCTACCGATGTTAAACTCTCCAGTACTTAGCCCACGACAGAGCCCGCCTTCCTTACCAGCTCCTCTCATCCTTCTAAATTCCAGTGTATACAAGCCCAGTCGCTCCAATCTTTCAACATATGTCAGTCCCGCCATTCCGGGAATTAACCTTGTGAACCTACGCTGCACTCCCTCAATAGCAAGAATGTCCTTCCTCAAATTTGGAGACCAAAACTGCACGCAATACTCCAGGTGGGGTCTCACCAGGGCCCTGTACAGCTGCAGAAGGACCTCTTTACTCCTATACTCAATTCCTCTTGTTATTAAGGCCAGCATGCCATTAGCTTTCTTCACTGCCTGCTGTACCTGCATGCTTGCTTTCATTGACTGATGTACAAGAACACCTAGATCTCATTGTACTTCCCCTTTTCCTAACTTGACTCCATTTAGATAGTAATCTGCCCTCCTGTTCTTGCCACCAAAGTGGATAACCTCACACTTATCCACATTAAATTGCATCTGCCATACATTTGCCCACTCACCCAACCTGTTCCAAGTCACCCTGCATTCTTATACATCCTCCTGACATTTCACACTGCCACCCAGCTTTGTGTCATCAGCAAATTTGCTAATATTACTTTTAATCCCTTCATCTAAATCATTAATGTATATTGTAAACAGCTGTGGTCCCAGCACCGAACCTTGCAGTACCCCACTGGTCACAGCCTGCCATTCCAAAAGGGACCCGTTAATTGCTACTCTTTGTTTCCGATCAGCCAGTCAATTTTCAATCCATGTCAGTACTCTGCCCCCAATACCATGTGCCCTAATTTTGCCCACTAATCTCCTATGTGGGACTTTATCAAAAGCTTTCTGGAAGTCCAGGTACACTACATCTACTGGCTCTCCCTTGTCCATTTTCATAGTTACATCCTCAAAAAACTCCAGAAGATTAGTCAAGCATGATTTTCCCTTCATAAATCCATGCTGACTCGGACTGATCCTTCTACTGCTATCCAAATGTGTCGTAATTTCCTCTTTTATAATTGACTCCAGCATCTTTTCCACCACTGACGTCAGGCTAACCAGTCTATAATTCCCTGTTTTCTCTCTCCCTCCTTTTTTGAAAAGTGGGACAACATTATCCACCCTCTAATCAGCAGGAAATGTTCCTGAATCTATAGAACATTTGAAAATGATTACCAATGCATCCACGATTTCTAGAGCCACCTCTTTAAGTACCCTGGGATGCAGACCATCAGGTCCCGGGGAGTCTATCCAACACCGTTTCTTGCCTAATATAAATTTCCTTCAGTTCATCCTTTACCCTAGTTCCTTTGGCCACTATTACATCTGGGAAATTGTTTGTTTCTTCCCTAGTGAAGACAGATCCAAAGTTTCTGTTCATCTCGTCTGCCATTTCCTTGTTCCCCATAATAAATTCAACCGTTTCTGTCTTCAATGGCCCAATTTTGGTCTTAACTATTTTTTTGCTATTCACATACCTAAAGAAGCTTTTACTATCCTCCTTACTAATGGTAATGTGCTAAAATTGTTTTCAAACTTTGTTTAGACTAAACTTGAAAGAGTAGAATGAAGATAATTTGTATGGTGCCCTTTCTATGACTATAATTTAATTGAAAGGCTCTGGAGAAAAGATCTAAACCGATGGTAGAAATGTGAGACTATTTCATTTAAGAAAAAATCTACCTGATCTTTTGCTCGAGTTTTGAACTTTTGTGAATCTGCCCATATTTTCCGCAATTTTCATTCTTGAGTACAGAGCTATGCACTGTGGAAACAGACCCTTTGGTCCCCTCATCTATACTGACCAATATACCTATCCGACCTAATCCCATATGCCTGTGTTTCAGAATCAGAATTAAGTTTAATATCACTGGCATATGTCATGAAGTTTGTTGCTTTGTGGCAGCAGTACATTGCAATATAGAATTTTTTAAAAAATCTATGAATTACAAGAAGAAATATATACAAGTAACTGAATTAGTTAAGGAGTGCAAAAAGAGAGCAAAAATAGTGAGCTAGTGTTCATGGATTTGTTGTCCATTAAGAAAACTGATAGCTGAGGAGGGGAAGCTCTGCCTGAAATGTTGAGTGTGTGTGTCTTCAGACTTCCTTCCCTCCTCCTTAATGATAGCAATGAGAAAAGGGCATGTCCTGGGTGATACTGGTCCTTAATGATGGATGCTGCCTTCTTGAGGCATTGCCTTTAGAAGGTGTCCTCAGTGCCCATGATGGAGCTGGCTGAGTTTACAACTTTCTGCAGCTTTTTCTGGTACTGTGCAGTTGTCCTTCCATACCAGACAGTGATGCAACCAGTTAGAATGCTCTCCACATTACTCTTGTTTGGGCCATATTCCTCTATTCATTTTCTATCTATGTACCTGTTCAAATGTCTTTTACTCATTATTATTGTAACTTCTTTGACTGCTTCTTCCAGCAACTTGTTCTTGTTATTCAGGTTATGCACTTACCTTAATCTTTTTACTCAATATTCTTCCTTTAAGATCTTACTTAAAAGCAACATAAAACCACTGTCTATGGCTATAATATCTTCTTTCTTGAATTGGTGCCCACATTAAGATGTTTCCTCTCTCAGGATGAGACACAGGAAGGAAATAAATCATCTCAAAAACTTCTGAATGTCTTCGATTTGTGATCAATTCTTCTTATCTTTTATACTGGAGAAAAAAAAGGCTGAATGGTGACCCAACAGGACAGACAACAACCAATGTGCAAGAAAAACAAACTGCATAAATACAAAAAGAAAGAAAAAAGGAATAATAATAATTGAATAAGCAATAAATAGTGAGAACGTGAGATGAAGAGTATTTAAAAGTGAGACCATAGGTCTTGGGAGCAGTTCAGTGATGGGGTGAGTGAAATTGAGTGAAGTTAACTCTTTGATCGAGGGGTAATAACTATTCTTGAACCTGGTGTTCTGAATCCTAAGGCTCCTGTACCTTCTTCCTGATGGCAATAGTGAGAAGAGAGCATGGCCTGGATGATGGCGATCATTGATGATGGACACTACTTTCATGTGATGTGCTCCTGTAGATGTTCTCAATGGTAGGAAGGGCTTTACCTATGATGGACTGGGCCATATCCACAACTTTTTGTAAGATTTTCAATACAAGGACACTGGTGGAGAAAAATATAAATTGCAAATAAAATTCTGAGAGGCATACACAGAGTAGAGAGAGTCTTTAGAAAATTTAGAAACATAGAAAACCTACAGCACAATACAGGCCCTTCAGCCCACAAAGCTGTGCCAACCCTACCCTAGAACTACCTAGGCTTACCCATACAGGCCTCTATTTTTCTAAGCTCCATGTAGCCATTTAAGAGTCTCTTAAAAGAGCATATCATTTCCGCCTCCACCACCACTGCCGGCAGCCTATTCCATGCACTCACCACTCTCTGTTAAAAAAAAAAACTTACCCCTGATATCTCCTCTGTACCTGCTTCCAAACACCTTAAAACTATGCCCTCTTGTACTAGCCATTTCAGCCCTGGGAAAAGCCTCTGACTATCCATACAATCAATGCCTCTCAATACCCTGTACACCTCTATCAGGTCACCTCTCGTCCTTCGTTGCTCCAAGAAGAAAAGGTCAAGTTCACTCAACCCATTCTCAGATGACATTCTCCCAATCCGGGCAACAACTTTGTAAATCTCCTCTGCACCCTTTCTATGGTTTCCACGTCCTTTCTGTAGTCAGGTGACCAGAAGTGAACACAGTACTCCAAGTGGGGTCTGACCAGGGTCATATACAGATGCAACATTACCTCTTTCTCCAAGGATTGAAATGACAGAGACTGGAGGACATAGGTTTAATGTTTAAAAGATTAAGCCAACTCCATCACAGTCACAATCCACCCCACCACTGGGGAAAACTTTAAAAGATGCTCCCTCCAGAAGCTGACATCCATCATTAAGAATCATCACCATCTAGGTCATGCCCTCTTCTTATTACTGCCATTAGGGAGAAGGTACAGGAGCCTGAAGAGACACATTCAATGATTTTGGAACAGATTCTTTCCCTCTGCTATTATATGTCTGAAAGATCCATGAACCCATAAGCACTACCTCACTATTTCTCTTTGCACTATCTATCCATCTATCTATCTCTCTATCAATCTACTGCTTTTTATTTGTTAGTTGACTTACTTATTTAGTAACTGAACTGTACCCACAACTAGTGGACTTACTTTCAAAGATTTTGTTTCATGTTCTCAATATTTATTGCTTATTTATTTATTTCTTCTTTTTTCCTTTCCTTTTGTATTTTCACAGTTTGCTGTCTACACAATTTTTGACTGACCTGTTGGTGTCTATTCTATTATGCTTATTTGATTTATTGAGTATGCCCACAAAAATGAATCTCATGGCTGTATACTGTGACATATATGTACTTCAATAATAAATTTACTTTTAACATAGCTTATATTAATTTTAATGTCTTGCACAGTACTACTGCTGCCAAACAACAAATTTCATGACCAATGTCAGTGATATTAAACGTGATTCTAACAGAGATTTACAAGTCATGATTTTTTTTATATGGAGAGTGGTGGATGCCTGGAATGTGCTGCCAGGGGAAGTGGTATCTAAACAGGTAAGGGATAGAGGAATAATATCTACGTTTAGGCAGGTGGGAGTAGCTTGATTGGCGTCATAGTCAGTGCAGAAATCTTGTGCTGAAGGACCAGTTTCTGTACTGCACTGTTCTATGTCCTACATCCCCTGTTCTGTCTCACTTCTCACTCATTCATCCAAAGTGATCCTTTGTAACCGGAATACGGTTTCATCAGTTTTGCATCTTTCCTATTGAGCATAATTTTTTCACTGCTAGCGATGACCTCCAATCTTCCCTTCCTGGATATGCCTGATAGATACTGCCGGCAAGGCAGATGGCCAGAAAGATGCCCCTGCAGTTGAGACAGGACTCAGCTCTTGCTGTGATTATTTGGACAGTGCCCAAACACCAGTTTCCTGTGTTCCTCTGTCCTCGCACTTGAGCTCAGCAATCATTCACTGACTCACTTGGCACTGAAAAATCTGGCCTAAAAGAACTGAAATTACAAGTATAGATTGACAAATTCATCAACAATTTAGCTTTTAAGAAACTATGGTATGAAAGTACAAAAGTCTGTGTCTGAGGCCTCCGTCGGTCAGGGTTGACCATAGATATTGTGCGCTAGCTGTCTAGATACACAAGGTTGTGCAGTAAGATGCGGAGAGCAAGCTTTGCCCATATAGCAAGGACCTCCACACATTTGAGGAGTGGCAAAGGAGTGGCAAAGACCGATACAGTTTGGTACTAGCAGCATCACAGAAGTTGCCAGTCAACATTGAATTCAATGTAGAACTGCCTTAGGGACTTTCCCCTCGGGGTTTATTCTTGGCCTTCCCCATAAGGGGGTGTAGTCACAAGGCAAGCAGGGGTTTGAGCACCGAGTTTTCCTTCTCCTAGATGAGCTGACAACCACAGCTGATGAGCCCCATCTGCCCGAAGCAGCTGGTTTTAAGGTGCCAATAGCACGACATTGCCCCTTTTCCTGTCAGTAGAAATAGTTCTGCTGGGCTTAGTAGCCAAGCCACACATGAAGGCCAGGACTTGGCTGTCAGAGGCTATTTAAGGCACATGCAATTGGGAGCATTCAATAGGTAGTGGATGCTTGTCATCATTACCATTTTCGGCTATAACAACCTTAAGGAACCATAAGTAGATGATAATTTTGGACAAACCAATTGAGATTTATAATCAGAGAGTTGTAGACTGCACACAACAGAAACAGGCCCTATGTCCATACGTAGTCCATTAGAAGATATGCCCATTTCAATCATATTTCCCAGCACTTTCTGCATAGCCTCTCACACCGTGGAGAGCATTCTGCCTAACTGCATCACCTTCTGGTATGGGTGGGGGACACTACACAGGATCAAAGTAAGCTGCCTAAAGTTGTAAACATAGCTCTATCATGGGCACTAGCCTCCCCAGCATCTAGGACATCTTCAAGGAGCAATCCATCATTAAGGACTTTCATCACCCATGACACGCCCTCTTCTCATTGCGACCATCAGGAAGGAGATACAGGTGCCTAAAGGCACACACTCAATTCAGGAACAGCTTATTCCCCTCTGCCATCAGATTTCTGGTTGGTCATTGAACCCATGAACACTATCTCACTACTTTTTTCCCCCCTTTTTGCACTACCTATTTATTTTAATTTTTTAAATGTATACAGACTTGTTGTAATTTATTGCTTTTTATTATTACATATTGCAATATACTGCTGCTGCATAACATAAAATTCCACAATATATGCTAGTGATATTAAACCTGATTATAATGATTCAAGTTGTATTCTAAATACTTCTTAAAGGTTGTGAGTCACTCTGCCTGCACTATCTCCTCAGTGCATTCCAGTTTTTAGTGAAAAATATATCTTCATCAAATCTCCTTTTATCCTTACTTTAAACCTAGAGATTAAAGATTAGCTTTATTTGTCACATGTACATCAATACACGCATTAATAGTGTGCAAAATACAAAAAAGCAATAATAATAAATAATTGAGCAATAAGTTGCACAAGGAGGTACTGAAGGCAAGGTCTTCAAGCTTATTGATTAGTTTTGATGGGATGATAGTATTGAATGCTGAGCTGTCATTAGTAAAGAGCAACCAGATGTATGCAACTTTGCAGTTCAGATGTTCCAGGGTTGAGGGAAGAGAATGAGATGGCATCTGCTGTGGACTGTGGAGTGAATCCAAGTTGCTTCTCAAGCAAGAGTTGATATGTTTCATCACCAACCTCTCAAAACACTTCTTCACTGTGGATGTAAGTGCTACTGGACGATGGTCATTGAGTCAGTTTACCATGTTCTTCTTAGGGAAGAGTATAATTGAAGCCTGCTTAAAGCAGGTCGGTTCCTCCAACTGCCGAAGCGAGAGGTTAAAGATCTCAGTGAACACTTCAGCCGGTTGATCAGCGCAGGTTTTTAGTTTTTGGCCAGGTACCTTGGATTGTCCAAATGCATTTTGTAAGTTCACTCTCCTGGGGAATGCTTGCACTTCCGCTTCAGAGACTGAAATCACAGGAGCGTTGTGGGCTGTGCAAGTCTGAGATGGTGCTTCCATGTTTTGGTGGCCAAAGCAAATACAGAGGGCATTGAGCTAATTTAGAAGTAAAGCTCTGTTGTCAGCTATGTCACTTGATTTAACTTTATAAGAGGCAATAGTACTCAAACCTTGCCACCACTGTCAATCATCCTTCTCAAACATATAACTCACAAACACATTAAGCAATGTTAACACAAATAAATTAACAAATACTTTTCAGAAGATTGACATTTAGTACAAGGTTTATGACTCAAGTTAAAAAGTAAATAGTAAAATGCAGGGAGCATTCCATAAGTGACGAGACTTTGGTGGTGGCAGGGAATTCAGTAATCTCACAGCCTAGGGAGAAACTATTTCCCATCCCAACAGTCCTTATCCTGATGCTTTGATATCTCCTATCTGATGGTAGGGGTCAAAGAGAATGTGGGGTGGATGGGAAAGATCCTTTACAATGCTAAAGGCCCTGTGTATGCAGCACTCCTGATGAATATCTAAGGGGGGATGAAATCTTCTTAGTATATGTGCATATAAGAAGGGGTTTTTAAACATTACAGCAGTGATTTTCAGATCAATTTAACTGGCTCTAGACTGCTTTAGAGTAATAGAGTCATATAACACTACAGAAACAGACACTTTGGCCCATCTAATCTGTACCAAACCATGAATCTGCTTTGAGGTATTCAAAATAGGTCTAACAAGGATGTGGATCCTGTTCTTCGTAAGCTACAGAATTTTGGGAGAGAATGCACAAAGAGACTGCAGAAGCTGGAACCTGTAGCAATAATCAGTCTGCTGGAGGAACTCAACAGATTTGGGAGTGCCATTGCTTTTTTGCTGGTGGAGGAGAGTGGGTGGGATGTTGTCTTCTGTTGCTTGTGGGTGCGAGGGGGGAGCTGTGGAGGGACTTTGGGGTTCTAATGTTTAACTGTCATTTATTCTTTGGGGCACTTGTCTGTTTTCGTGGATGTTTGCAAAGAAAAAGAATTTCAGATGTATATTGTATACATTTCTCTGACATTAAGTGTACCTATTGAAACCTATTGATTGAGTATTTTCTGTGAGAGGAAAGGAATTACTGACATTTCAACTCAAAATCCAGCATCAGGACTGAGAGTGGAGAGGTGAGGAGGCCAGAATTTTGGATGAATTGACATCAACAAAGTCATTAAATTTAATCAGAGCTCATAGAATGGATCAGGTTTGAGATTCTGAAATACTGGAAGCTCCAAAAGATCAAGGCAAGCATTAAAAAAAAAAATCTACAAACAATAGCAACCTGAGAATGAAGGCAAAGAGCCAAAAGTACACAACAAGTAAAGAAGGGCCTGGGGAAAATCAGAAGGCATCAGATTTTCATACTCCAATCCTTTTTTAGAAAATAAGACCGAGAGATTTTTATTGAGGTTCTTAAATGTGTGAATAGGTGGGGGGGGGTCATTAATAGGGAAAGAAAGAACCAAATTATTGAAGAAAGGGTGTGCTTATTGTAATAGGAATTGAGTGCAAAACTTGTAAATATGTGTAATGTGTGATCTATGGATGATAGTAAACCCAAGTGTAAAGATCCAAAATTAACTCATATTCAGACCTGAAATAAACAAGACAACAATGAAATCCAACCGTAAAAATAACAAACACTAAAAATTGAACTCCTACGGCTGAGCTCTGAGTGCTCAGCATGACAGCTTGAAGTATAGACTTTCTATGAAGGAATGTGGCAGACAATAATTGGCAGTCTGAGTCTTAAAGGGACAGTGGCACCTAACCATACTACACAGAATTGGAGCTCTGAAATTTAGCCATCAGAATTCAATGTCTTCCGATGTTCAGTCAGGACCATGAAAATATGGTGTTACTGTTGAGACCACACTTGAGCAACTGCATATATAACTTGGCTTTCTTATTTAAGATGACATACATATGTATTGAAGGCAGATAAGAGAAAGTTCACTGGGTTCACTAACTTAGGAGAAGTAATGAAACAAACTGGGTCTACACTCAATGGACACTTTATTCTGTAGACCCGTACAGTTGCAAATACCTGATTGACCAATCTTGTGGCAGCAACTCAATGTAGAAATGTGTGCAGGCGAGGTCAAGAGGTTCAGTTGTTATCCAGATCAAATGTCAGAATAGGGAAGAAATGTTATCTAAGTGACTTTGACTGTGGAATGATTGTTGGTACCAGATGGGGTCTTTTGAGAATTTCAGAAACTGCTGATCTCCTGGGATTTCATGCACAACAGTCTCTAGAGTTTATAGAGAATGGTGCAAAAAAAAACATCCACTGAGGGTCAGTTCTGTGGGAGAAAATGCCTTGAGAGTGGTCAAAGGAGAATAGGCAGATTGGTTGAAGCTGACAGGAAGGTGACTCTAATTCAAATAACCGTGCATTACAACCATGGCTTACAGAAGATCATCCCTGAATACACAAAACATTGAACCTTGAAGTGGATAGGCTATAGCAGCAGAAGTCCACAAGCATGCACTCATTGGCCACTTTATTAGAATCAGGTCGTACCCAGCAAGAGTCACAGAATGTATATTCATTAAGATTCAGAATAATGAGAGGAAATTCTATTTTGAGACATGTACAATCCTGAGGCTAAGTCATAAGAGACTGCTGATGGAATCTGGATCAAAAAACAAATTGCTGAAGGAACTCAGTCAGTCAACATCTGTGGGTAAAATGGACCATAAAGGTGACCAGGTAGAATAAAGGCTGGAAGAACATTTCCTCTAATTGGTGAATATAGACTCAGGAGGATGAATCAGTAGATATTTTCAAGGCCAAAATAGATAACTTTGGACCAGGGCAATCAAAGATAAAAGGGAAATCATAATAGTCATGATTCATTAAATCATGAAGCAGATTCTGGGGAATAAATGGTCTAATGCTGCTCCTCTTTCTATGTTCTTAAATTCATCCTTCCTGAACACGTTCAGTAAAACTAAACTTCTGTTGATCTGTTGGCTGCTTCTGGCTTATTGGGAACCCTAATAGTTCTACAGCCTGCTTATTGTCTGTGTTACCTTTGCCAAGCCAATTTACCAGTGGACTTCCTGTTGTGTTACTGTTATCAGGGATTCTTTTTTATTGTCTGATCTATTATTAACAAATTGCTGTTGCTTTTCCATCTGTTTACTCAGTATGATATTGGCTGGGTCTTGCCTGTAAATTTTTCAGAAATGAACAATTTTGCCTAAACCAAAAATATAATGCTTCTGGTGGATGAATTACTTCTGCACTTTCTCACCTTTTGGAGCAGGAGAAAGAGGGAAGTTAATATCTATCCTTCTGAATTACTACAACATAGTTAAAATACAAAAAGGTAATTATTATTACGGTTAAACCAGCTGGACTTGAAACTGATGCGTGGTTTCTTAAGCTGTGCCTCACTACACACAAAATCTGTTCCCCACACTGAAAATTCCACTTGCCTTTTTTTTTCTCTCTGCATTAACTCAAACTGAAGAAAGATGTTCATTTTTATAGAGAAACGTGATAGCAGATGCTGGAATCTGACGAAATACACAAAACGCTGATGGAGCTCAGACAGTTAGGCAGCACCTATGCAGGGCATCTTTCTGGCATCTTTCTCCTTCATTTCCAGTCCTGAAAAAAGGGTATCGGTCCAAAACATCAGCAGTTTGTACATTTCCGTCCATACTGCCTGACCTGCTGAGTTCCTCCAGCATTCACAATCTGCAGACTTTCTCGTGTTTATCTATGATGGGAAATAGTTATTCAACATTTTGCTTCAGGGCCCTTCATCTGCATTGTTCATTTTTATAGTGCCATTTCCATCCAAAGTCATTCTATCCCGACAAAGTGCGTCCCTACATTAAAACATAGTTCACACATTAGTTGAGATATGCCTCAGCAAACTCCCATAAATAAGTTGAGCAGATAATGTATTTGTATTACCTGACTGAGAGATCACTAATGCCAAGATATGTTTTTTTTGCATCAATTTAACAGGCCTCAACTTAATATCTATAGTAAAGGATAGTTCCTCTGATACAGTACCACTTCGTCAGTATTTTCACTTTTGAAATTGTTCAATGGTGAACAATGTACCCTGGTTCACTAACTTACACATTGATCTCGAAAGCTGTTAGCTTGGCAATGGTTTATTATTGCCACACGTACCAAGATACAGAGAGAAAATAAAGCTTCAGAATGATAGAGAACTATAGCACATTAACAGCACTTTTGGCCCAATTAATCCATGCTGAACAATTATTGTACCTAGTCCCATCGACCTGCATTAGTATATACTCCTCCACATGATCATGTACCTACCCAAACTTTTCAATGTTTCAATCAAACCTGCATCCACCACCTCATGTTCTCCTTGTACAATTCAGCTTGCACTCTTAACCCATGAGCTCTAGTTCTAGTCTCACATAACATCAGTGAAAAAAGCCTACTTGCATTTAACTTATCTATGAACTTTGCTTTGCAAGCCATCCATACAAATCATTTCAAAACAAAAATACTTTGAGATAGTACAAGGGAAGCACAACAACAATAACACTTACTTATAATGCATCTGCTTCACAAATTCTCCTTATAAAATAGTCTTAGTTTCATTCAATAGTTCAAAATACTGCTTCCATTATTACCACTAATATTCTTTGTCTATCCCCATGTATCTGTTAAATATGATCATTACTGTCACATTCTAGAAGGGACAAATAAAAATTTAATGTTCCATGCAGAAAATATATTTTAGGGCTCTAGCTATTTACACTGAAAACCATCATTGAGATTATTCAAGCACAATTTTCATTGGATCATGGAGGTTTAGTGCATAAAGAAAGCCACTTGGCCCAGTCTTTTCTAAAGTTTAGACTTTAAGACACCGGAGCAGAATTAGGCCATTTAGCTCATCGAGTCTTCACCTCCATTCCATTATGATTGATTCATTATTCCCCTCAGCCCCAATCTTCTGCATTCTCCCTGAAACCATTGGTGCCCTTACTAATCAAGAACCTATCAAACTCAGCTATAAAAACTTGGGCTCTAATACCTTAGCTTCCACAACCATTTATGGCCACAGATTTATTGCCACCTATGACGGTGGCTCTAGCTAAAGAAATTATTTCTCACTGTTCCAGTGGGATGTCCATGTATTCTGACTATCCTCTGGTCCTAAATTCCTCTACTATAGGAAACATCCTCTCCACATCCACTCTGTGAAGGCCTTTCAATACTTGATTGGTGTCAATGGGATCCCCCTATTTAGAACAGAAGTTGATTTCATGGAAGCATGGACAGATGAACATGGACGGTATGATTCAATTTGGCTGAAGTGTCTACTTCCATGCTATATGGCCTTATACTCAGTGACTATGAAATATACAAATTCATAAAGGACTGGACAGGTAAGAGGCAGTAAGGATGTTTTCACTGGCTGAAGTAATTAAAATTAGGAGTCACAGTCCTGTGTTTGAGAGTTTGGACATTTAGGACTGACATGAGAGGAAACTTCTTCAGTTTGAGGCAGAAATATTTGGAATTCTCCAATCCTGGATAGCTGTGAAGATTTCATCATTGTATTTATTCAAAACAAAGTACTGTTTTTTTGGATATTAAGGTAATTAAGTAACATGGTGATGGTCTTTCCCCCATGGGCATCACCTATACTTCTTGCTGCCTCAACATAAAGACCTCACCCACTCTGGAGATTCTTTCTTCTCACCTCTTCCATCAGGCAGAAGATATTAAAGCCTGAAAGCACCTACCACCAGGCTCAAAGATAGCTTCTACCCTACTGTTAGAAGACTATTGATTCTATAACCCATTCCTAGTACATTGTACTACCTTAATGCACTAAATAATTTGATCTTTGAGTATTAAACAATAAAAGCTTTTCACTCTAACTTATTACACATGACAATAATAAACCAATTCCAATTCTAATTCCAAAATGGAACTAAGGCAAGTTAAGATCAGTTATGGTGTTCACCGAAGTCTGAAAAAACTTGAAAGGCTAGATGGATGACTCCTGCTCCGATTTCTTTCATTCTCTTCTAGTGCCTTAAAGAACCTGTGCCAGGTAGTTGAAGCATTATTCAATAACCTAATGAACCTGTCCAATGGTAGGATGGAGATACATCTCTACCAAAAGTTGATGTAAGGCACTCCTTTCATTTGCTACCCTACAGATCACACTTGGTCAAAGTGTAGCACCTTTGAAAGACTATGATCACATTTGTCATATGGCATGGTACAGAACAAATAAACAAATGCACTTGCTCTTCAGTTTTACTTCTGCAAAATTCCTCCCCTCCAAGCACTTTATATATAAATTTTATTTTCTCATCAGATTTGGGCATTATTGAAGCAACCAGAATTTATTCCCCATCCCCAAATCCCCTTGAAAAGGATCCTTCTAAAACCACTCCAACCTGTGTGATGAAGATACTTTCAAAGTTCCAGGATATACACACATGCAGTGAAGATAGCAAAGTACAGTATTTCCAAATAAGGATAAAGAGACCATGATGGTGGAAGTCCAATTTCCTGTTAGCCAATTGAACAAAATTTAACATGCCAAGGACAGATACTTAAAAATATTGGAGGGCAGCTTGGAAATAAGTCTCTACCAAAGGAAGTACAAGGCATTCCTTTCCTCTGCTAATCCAATTAGTCTCCTGATCCATGTCAGATGAACTATGCAGCAAGTGAGCAATGGTCAAATGAGTAGGTGATGCATATCACAAGTCTTGGCCAGGCAGACAATCTCTGAAGAGTATTGATAATGGTTGGTAAAGACCCTGCCTAGAAGAAGGCAATGACAAACCACTTCTGTAAAAAAAAACCATGATTGTCCATGTCAAAGATATTGTTTCCAAGGTTGTATTAATAGTATTGTGGTAGAAACCTAATGATGTACAAAACTGTTACATTGTCAGGTTACAGTGGGACTCAAGTGCAGACCAATGAATGCTCTTTCACTAGGATTTATTAGCGAGCACAAAGGCAACATTCTTTCAAAAACAGGAGGCAGGCACAAATCTAAAATGGCAGGCAGAGGTCTTACCCAGGAAAGGCAGTCCAGCAAGAGCAGACAATCCAGAGCACAAAGGCAAAAATCAGGTCCAAGAACAGGCAAAATTCAAAAACACAGAATCAGGCAAAATCAGCTGGCAGCCATCACAATGACAGGCTAGAACAACACAGGTCAGAGCTGGGACAAACTGGCAGAGAATGCAAGTCAAGGCAGGGTTTAAATGGATAGGGTAATGAGTGAAAATTAGAAACAGGTGAGTGCAAGTGAGGAGACAAGCAGGTAATTGGAGAAAGTCCAAAAAGGAAAGGGGCTAGGCCAAAACCTACATGGGCAGGTGAAAGAAAGCAGAAATTAAAGACTGTCATGGTCCAGAGCTACCAGCAGAGGCCCTTTGACCCAGTGTTCAGGCCGGATCCTTAACATACAGGTTCAGTACTATTACATCAATGAAATGGAGACAGCTTTGAAACTAGTCCACTGCTATATAAATTGCTTCAACTTATGCCATTTCAGCTTCTTCTGTCTCCAAAGCATAGGTACTTGCTATTATTTGATAAAATCAGGAAATGGAAGAACAAGAGGCGGGCCAATGGCTAATGTGGTCTGTAAACAGGTAGCACCCCTCAGGGTAGTCAACTTTGAATCATTGGTCTGTAAAGGTTGCAGAAGGTACTTGGAAGACTCTGTCATGGTCCTAACATATAATGAATGAGAAGGAGCAGTTTAAATTTGAGATTAGGATGAACAGGTTTGGGCAGAATTCGATCCACAACACTCACCTGCATCTGCCAGGTGAAAGTAAAGTGACACAGAATGAAACTGTTACTGAAAGTAACTGACCATAGTGCCATGTGCTGCTTTTGTGAAGGATGCTATTTGGAAAGATAAGGAAGGTCATGGTGCTAATATTGACAATTGTGATAAGTAAGACGGATCCACTTGGACATACTGGGCTGAAGGACCTATAGTACTGTGTAAAGGTCTTAGACATCCTTTATATATATGTGCCTAAGACTTTTGCATAGTACTGTAGTAATTTTAGGTATTGCATGGTACTTCTGCCAAAAAAAAAACAAATTTCACTACATATGTGAATGTTGATAAATCTGATTCTGGTATGGGTCTCTATTGTGAGATTGAGAGTGGGAAGGGGAAGAGAGAGGTGAATTATGGTTGGGAAAAGGGAATGGGAGAAGGGAGGGAGTAAGAAGCACCAGAGAGACATTCTGTAATGATCAGTAAGCCAATTGTTTGAATTTAATTGACCTTGCTTGGTGTCTTAAGGCTGGATGTGTCTGCACCCTCATCACCATCCCTCGCTCCTAAAAATTCTTCTCTGCCACCTGTCCCATACTGTTCCCATGACACTCCACCCTTGCTATTCCCAACATCCTTGGCTCCCGCCAGGTTTACAGATTTACTCTCTGCTCCACAGTGACAAATACAGTACTGTGCTGCACAATGCTCTCACTAAAGTCTAAAGTTATTTGCAATTAACAAAGAATATATTCTGGAAATATAGGGTTTGGATGCAGTTGAAGTGTTCTAATTTAGTGAAAGGGACTGATTACAAAAAGGCTCTGATTGTCTGACTTCCCTTAGATTGACTAGGCATCTGAACCATAATTAAATCCTTTACAGAAGTGAATTGACAATACGTGAACTGAAAGGCTGTGAGTCTAAAATAGTTTCTAGAAATAATTGTCACTAACACTCCCTTCAATTATTCTGAAATTTCATTCCAATGAACACTACATTCCTGAATCCTCCACGACACTACAATTAATTTTGAGCAACACATACAAAATGCAGAAGAAACTCAACAATTCAGGCAGCATCTATGGAGGGGAATAAACTGTCAACTATTCTGGCTGAGACCTTTTCTTTAGGACTGGAAAGGAAGGAGACTGAAGCCAGTGTAAGAAGCTGGTGGGGAGGGGAAGGAGTACATAGTGAGAGGTGAGAGGCAAGACTAGATGAGGAGGAAGGTGGATGGGTGGGAAAGAGGGAATGAGCTAAGAAACCAAGAGATGTTAGGTAGAAGAGGTAGAGAGCTGAAGGAGAAGGAATCAAATAAGAGAGGACAGTAGACTAAGGAAGAAAAGGAAGGTGGAACGGTACTCTTTCTTCTACCCCCACTTACTTTTGCCCCCTTCCTTTCCACTCCTAATGAAAGCTATACTCTCTGGTTCTGAACTTTCCCTCTATTGGAAGCATTCACTCTATGTCCATTGTATCCTGAATCTTGTATCTATGTATTTTAAATCACCAATGAACAGGGTAGCCATCCAATTCTAATTTCTGATTAAGCTCAAACTATTTCAACCCACTATGAATAGCAACTCCTTCAGCTGTCAAGAACCTAAGCTTTGAATCCGCCTTCCCAAACCTCCCCATCTCCCCCCTTCCTCCCCTCCTATTAAAAGTTCCACAGACCCTATCTGTCTAATGAGAATTTTGTTCGGCTGCCTGAGTATGTTAGTATTTACCTTGTTATCAATTTATATTTTGATAACCTGCTACCTTGGGCCAGTTTGTAATGTTAAAGTCACCCTATGAATCAACATCGTCATCATTGGCAAAGTGATTCCGGTTATATATTCCCATCCCATTCTGTAGTACACCAGGCTTAAACTTACATTTCCTTGTCAAATTATAAGACTTCCATGATGAGATGCAGTTATCTCCAATTCTTTGATTACTTAGATAGATACTTGAGGGTGAAGATACTAGAACCAAACCCCAAGAAAGATAATCCTTTGGAAGTGTCAGAGTTGGTGGCCTAAAACATACATAGAACATTACAGCAGAGCACAAACCCTACACCCACAATGTTATGCCAAAGCCTTTAACCTACTCCCAGATCAATCTAACCCTTCTCTCTTACAAAATCTTCCATTTTTATAACATGCACGTGTCTATCTAATAGCCTCTTAATGTATCAGCATCTACCACCACCACTAGCAGCACACTTCAAGAATCTACCACTCTGTGTAAAAAAAAAATAACTCTGACATCCCTCTCTGCTTTCCTCCAATCACCTTAAAATTATGACCTCATATAATAGCTGTTCCTGCTCTGGGAAAAAGTCTCTGGCTCTCCACTCAATCTATGCTTTTTATCATCTTATAAATCTCAATCAAGTCACCACTCATTCTTCATTTCATAACCTCAGTCAATGAAAATTTATTGTTGAATATCCAGGGAGTTTTACACTTGATAGTCAATGATGAATTGGAATTGACTGAGGTTTTCAAATGAGTTTGCTGGATTAGTAGATCATTTCAGTTTCCTGCCAGTGATAAGCAAACCTGGATGTTGCTGAAGTTGGACCACTGATTTGAGTTCATTTGGATTTATTCAACAAGTTTGTCCTCATTGTCCCTGCAAAATCAACGCGTGACTGTATCTACTGCACTCTCCCTCCCCTCCCGCCCCCCGCCCCCCATTGTGACAGGGTCCAATTCCTGTGAATTGTTTGGAACCTGATCTGTTACAAACAGGTGTGAGATAGGATCACAGGAACAGTGGTGACTGGAGAGCAAGGTGGTGAAGGAGAAACGGCTTTCAGCTGGCCTCGTACTCAGTGAGTGAATCTGCAGAGTGCCCTCGGCCCTGCTCAGCTTGATCCAATCCCTGATAAAGCACATGGAAATGCCCTGTTTCCAACTGGTAGAAGGTGCCTGCAGCTGCAAGGCAGCTGGCAAATCCATCTAATCCCCCTGCCCCCATTCCATGGTCTCCCAAGCACTTGTTCAAATGCACAAGCTGTTTGTAGGCTGGGCATCTGTGAACCAGGGAGAACCTGTAATTGCACAGGTCTGGATGACTGAGCCACTATTATGCATTTGGTGACATTTCCAGGAACTGGATGAAAGTAAAATGTATATGCCTTTCCCAACGTATTATGTGAGAACCAAGCTTGAGAAGGCTCTGAATGCAGGCAGAGCATCAAAAAAGAGTCAACAAATCCACCTGGGGACTGTGTGTATTCAATGAGCTGCCTTTCATAATGCAGTCATAAAAAATGGCTTCTAAGGTAGCTGGGTTTGGTTTTCGGGAGCTTTTAGAATATTGATGAGAGCTAGCTTGCTTCAAGAAAAGTGGTTTTTTTTTGCAAATTCAAAGTTGCCTAATCTGATAAAATCGCGCTCCCATTGTAAATGTATAATTCTATAGAACTATTCTCCACACTCAAAATCTTGAGGAAATGTAAACCATTGTAACTACTAAAATTATATTTGACATGCAAGTTAAAATTAGATTATAACACAGGAATTATAATAACCAAAACAGAGGACGTGGAGAGAAAAAAACAAAAAAAATATTGAGCTAAAACCAAGGGGTGAGAGAGAGAGAGAGAAAAAACTACAAATGAAAGATCTAAGGGAAAACTGCAGTTGATATGGTTTGTGGTAGGGGCCTTTTTTTGCTCTTAAAATTGGGTCTCCTCCGCAACAAAATCACTGCAGTCAGGAGAGGCCTCAAAAGGCTGGAAGCAGGGAAACGGTTTCTATTTGGAGTGTCTACAACAAGTGTCATAATCTCAGAAAATGAAGTAAGCTACTTGGAACTGATATGTGGAGCTTACTCAGAGTATGGTGCACCTAAGGTATATTCAACCACTGAAGGTTGTATAGGCTAAATTATCAGATAGATTTAAGAGGTTAGATAGATTTCTAGAATTGAAAAGCATTAGGGATTACATGGAAAGATCAGGAATAAGATACTGAGATATGTTGCCCATGATCGTATTGTATGTTGGGGTAGAGTAGGCTTTAAAACCTGAAAGGCCCTCTCTTGCACTATTATTCTATATTTCTGTGCTTCTCACTCTGGACCATCTGAGTTATTAGAGAAACAAATTGTGGATTTATGAAAGTACCTGATTTTAATTTTCTTTGTGAAGGAAAAACAGGTTTATGAAAATAATTGATTTTAATTTTCTTTATGACACCAGATGGAGTGTTAAACTGGCATCACAGCAGAGAGTATATTGCCATTTTAACACTTCATACCTTCAACTAGTTAAAGAGATTAAATTTCTCAAGATTCTTTCCACCTTACTGTATATATTCCTCCTATCTCTTGGCATCTTTTTGCAGCCTTACTGGCTTCCAGAGCTACAACACAGCTCTGTCATGAACTGTGTTGTTTTGTGGCAGCAGTACAGTGCAATATATAAAATATACTATAAATTACAATAATAAATATATGTACTGTATAAAAAAGTTTAAAAATAGTACAAAGCCAAGAGCAAAAGTAATGAGGTGGTGTTCACTGTCCATTCAGAAATTTGATGGTGGAGAGGAAGAAGCTGTTCTTAAAAAGTTGAGTATGTATCTTCATGCTCTTGTACCTCTTCCTTGATGGTAG
Source organism: Hemitrygon akajei (assembly GCF_048418815.1). Lineage (NCBI taxonomy): Eukaryota > Metazoa > Chordata > Chondrichthyes > Myliobatiformes > Dasyatidae > Hemitrygon > Hemitrygon akajei. Next base: position 32,332,133 of record NC_133138.1, on the reverse strand, counting down.
CAATAAGAAGAGGATATGTCCTGCTGATAGGTGTCCTTAATGGCCGATGCTGCCTTTTTAAGGCATCGCCTTTGAAGGTGACCTAGATGCTGGGAAATTAGTGCCAACAACAGAACTGGCTGTTTCCCATCCAGTAGCCCCTCCATATCAGACTGTGATGCAACCAGACAGATTGCTCTCCATGGTACATCTGTAGAAATTTGCCCAAGTCTTAGGTGACAGACCAAATCTTCTCAAACTCCTAATGAAGTATAACTGATTTTAGCAAGATCCTAGTAGCTTATGATAGTGCAATGTGGTGAGAAATTATGCACTGTGGAGAATCTTGCACATCTTTTTATCACGTTGAAGGTGTTTAGTAAATGCATTTTTTTGAACGCCATCTCTCAGTGACTGAACAATGACCTTGAATGATTAATGCACTTTAACACCTTTTTTCCTGTGCACTTCTTTGTTCTTAGTTTTGTTGGATTATGTTTCTTCTTTCCAAAGCGGATGATCTCACTCGAGCTGGTGGAACTATGTATTGCAGAATTGGTTCAGCTGTCCAGATGGCCTACATCGCCCATCTGCTCTGGCTTCTTATTTATTGCTGAGTCAAGAGCCAAAACATTAAAACTCCTCAGCTGCAATCCAGGAGTAGTTGAGGTCCAAATGGCTAGCGTTTACTTTCCATGGAGCTGCTGATTTGGATCATAGTTTTGCCCATTCAGTTCATCTGTTTATGTATCTTTGCAAAGCCCTGTTGCCACCTACACGGCTCACAGTCTCTCTCCCCCCTCCACAGTTTAAACTTGTTTGAGAACATGCACATCCAGTTCCCCTGAGTAGTTTCTTTAGCTGAGCGATAGAGTGAAACAGATGTTATTGAGTCAGCAGTGTTTCACATTTCTCCCAGTTGTTATTTCAGGTGGAAATAGTTGCCCAAGTGCTCAATCACTCTCTATTTAGTGGTGGATTCTATTTGCACCTTTACATCTGATGCAAAATAACACTGAAGATGATAACTACTGTATTACTGAACATAAAACACCGTTGAAATAGCAGCACACTTATTTCCAAATCAGATTCTACACTAGTACAGTTTTAGACTTTGAAACAAGTAAGACTATAAATTCTATTTCATACCTGCAAGGGAAAAAAAAACAAGCTGTACAAAGGCTCACAATTATTCACTGATCCTTCTTACCCATCATTTTGTTCAGATGAGAAATTTTGCATATTATCATTTTATACAGTTTGACAAGATCGTCTTGTAATTCCTTTTTGCAATCCTTTGTAAGCTATTTCAGATGAGTTGAAGATTCATTCTCCTCTTTTTGGATTGATTGTGCATTGAATCCATTTTTGTTGCTTTCATTATCCCAAGATCTTGATCTCTCTATAAATTGATTGAAAAATATTCTGTTTATTGTGACTCTTCAAATAAGTAATGCTCCTACTTGTAATCTAAACAGATTTAAAATCACCAGGCGGTCATTTCTCACACCCTAATTTCATCCTCAGTCTTTTTGATATATTTTCTCCACATGTATATTGGGGGAGAACTATTATGATATATACAAAGCGATAAATTAGATTATGTTAAAGCTCACTAGCTTTACCAGTAGATCCAGCAACTCACTTTATTTTGTTCCCCCTTTTTTCTACACATATTTTCCATTCTTATATCACCATTGCAATGATTCTATTGTATTTAGACCATAGGACATAGGAGCAGAATTAGGCCATTCAACCTATCGAGCTTGCTCTGCCATTCTATCATGGCTGATCCCGGATTCCACTCAACCAGACACACACCTGCTTTCTCCCCATAACCTTTGATACCCTGAACAATCAGGAAACTGTCAATTTCTGCCTTAAATATACTCACGGACCTGGCCTACACTACAGTCTGTGGCAGAGCATTCCACAGATTTACTACTCTCTGGCGGAAAAAATTCCTTCTTACCTCTGTTCTAAAGAGTTGTCCCTCAATTTTGAGGCTGTACCCTCTAGTTCTAGATACCCCCACTATAGGAAACATCTTCTCCACATCCACCCTGGCTAGTCCTTTCAACATTCGGTAGGTTTCAATGAGAAACACCGCCCCCCCCACCCCCGCATTCTTTTTAATTCCAGTGAGTACAGGCCCAAAGCTGCCAAACGCTCCTCACATTTTAAATCCTTCATTCCCGGAATCATCCTCATGGTCTCCCTCTGGTCTTTCTCCAATGACAACACATCCTTTCTGAGATATGGGGCCCAAAGCTGTTGAAAATACTCCAAGAGCTAGTGTCTTTTAAAGTCTTAGCATAATCTGCTTGCTTCTATATTCTATTCCCCTAGAAATAAATGCTAACATTGCACTTTCCTTCTTTACCACAGCCTCAACCTCTAAATTAACCTTCTGGGAGTCTTGCAAAAGGACTCCTAAGTCCCTCTGCATCTCTGATGTTTGAACATTCCCCCCATTTAGATAATAAGCTGCACTATTGTTCTGTTTACTAAAATACATTATCATATATTTCCCAACACTGTGTTCCATCTGCCATATTTTTGCCTATTTTTCTAATTTGTCTAAGGCCTGATGCAATCTCATTGTTTGCCTCAGCACTACCTACTCCTCCACCTATCTTCGTATCATCCGCAAGCTTGGCCACAAAGCCATCAATTCTATTATCTAAATTATTGACAAACTATACGAAAAGCAGCAATCCCAATACTGGCCCCTGAGGAACACCACCATTCACTGGCATCCAACCAGAAATGGACCCCTTTATTCCCTCTTACTGCCTCCTGCCTGTCAGCTATTCCTCTATCCATGCCCGTATGTTTCAACAATGCCATAGGATTTTATCTTGTTTTAGCATGTGTGATACCTATTAAATGCCTTCTGAAAATCCCTTTTATTCCCACTCATTGTCCTTCAGTTCTACTGTGAATGCCTGCAAGAACATAAATCTCAGAGTATTATATGCTGACATATCTGTACTTTGCTAATAAATTTAGTTGAACTTTGAACTTTGAAGAGCACCTGTCACCTCTCTGAAGACAAGATTTATGGAGGCACATCTTCAGATCAACTAGGTGTTTCTTTGCTGTTGGAAACTTCTCTAGAATGCACAGGAATTCAAATTTAGTAGCTTTGTGGTACAGTATATTAATTCTGCGTGCAGCACAGCTTGATATGACAACTGCTCTGCACATAACAGCAAGAAACTGCAGAGTGGTGGACACAGTTCAACATAATGGAAACTAACCTTCCATCCATGAACTTAGATAGATACAATATTGTGCAAAATTCTGAGGCAAATATGTATAGAATGGGTGCTTAAGACTTTTGCACAGTACTGTATTCGTCAATGTAGAGCGGAGAACAAGTCCGTTAATCTGGTGGGAGCAAAGGATGTTGGGAATTGCAAGGGTGTGCCATCACGGGAGGTAGCACAGAAGGAATGCCAGGGCAGGGGTTGGTGCAGGTCCAGACAGACCCAGCCCTGGGACTAAAGGCAAGGTCATCTGATTCCCAACATTTGGTTTATTGATCATTAGAGAATGTCTCTCTGGTGATTTCAGTTCCCTCCCCTCTCCCTTCCTCTTTTCCCAACCATAACACTCCCTGACCCTTCCCACTCTCAGTCCACAATTGAGACCCAGATCAGAATCAGGTTCATCAACACTCACATATCTCAGGACATATGTTTTTTTTTGCGGCAGCAGTGCAGTGTAATATATAAAATCACTGCAGTGCTGTGCAAAAGTCTTAAGCTCCTGAGCTATATATATATGTACCTTGGACTTCTGCACAGTGCTGCAGATAGATCAATGAGAAGATAGATGTATAGATAGACCAATATATACTTTTTGGAACTTTTCAGCAGCAACCAATGAGTCACCCCCTGCCTGGGGCGGAAAGTTTTCTTCCACATTGCTGGTTCTTTTACTGCCTTTTGTTATGAATTTCCATTTGCTGGCTCTTTTTTCCACCCCACTGCTCCTTGCTGTCAGCATTGCAGCATTTTAAGGAGTTCTTTCTTGGTCCACCTGAATGTCAACTAACTTCACTTGAAATTCATTTCTCACGTCCACTGCCTCCTTCGGGAATCACTCACCCTGCTCGAATTCTTTCTCTTGAACCTTTCGACTTTAGGAATTCTGATATCAGTGTTGGTATTAGAACTTGCCCGTTATAGGACTTTTATTTATTTATTTAACAATACAGCATGGAGTGAACCCATTCGGCCCTTTGAGTCATGCCACCTCAACAACCCCACAGCTCCAATTAACTCTGACCTAATCACTGGACAATTTACAATGACCAGTTAACCTAAATGGTATGTCTTTGAACTGAGGAAGGAAGCCAGAGCATCAGGGGAAAACATACGCATTCCGGGGGTGGGGAAATGTGTAGAGAGTCCTTACAAAGCAGCGTCGGAATTAAACTCCAAACTCCAGAACACTCTGAGCTGTCATAGTGTCACGTTAAATGCTACACTATCATGGTGCCTACTTGGTGGACACCGGCATGTCATCGCATAATATTGAATACACTGTTGGAATGCAAAGGTCTATCAAAACTATTAAGTGCAGTCTCAAAGATATCATTAAAGGAGATGGTACAGACTCAAAAGGCATTGCCTTGTTAAAAACAGTCATGTGTGTGGAATCTAGATAACAGCGGATCAGAATCCTGCTGGAAGACCTCAGGTGATCAAGGAGCAGCTGTAGAGGCAAAGGGCTGATCAGCATTGTAGGGTTTAGAAGACTGAATGGGGATCTCATTGAAATTTATTGAATATTGTAAGGCCTGGACAGAATGGGTGCTCCATCATGGGCACCAGCCTTGTCATCATCGACAACATCGACTCTGGATATTGAGGAGTTTGTTGGCTTGGGGGAAGAAACTGCCATCAGACTCCTCAACACCCAGAGTCTAGACTGACATCTACATCATTTATTATTATATTGAAATCTGTCCTCTACTGTGCCTACTGTCTTGTTTATTATTTATTTATTTATTAATTATTGTACTGCCCTGCATTGTTTTGTGCACTTTATGTAGTCCTGTGTAGGTCTGTAGTCTAGTGCAGTTTTTATGTTGTTTTACGTTGTCTAGTGTAGTCTTGTGCTGTCTCACATAGTGTAGTGTAGTTTTGTGTTGTTTCATGTAGCACCATGGTCCTAGAGGAACGTTGATTCATTTTTACTGTGTACTGTGCCAGCAGTTTATGGTCAAAATGACAATAAAAAGCGACTTGACTTGAAAAGGCGATGCCCCTAAAAGGGGACATCTGTCCTTATGGACCCCCACCACGCAGTACATGTGTTCTTCTCATTGCTGCCATCAGAGAGGATATACAGGACTGATACACACACTCACTGTTTTAGGAACAGATTCTTACCCTCTGCCATCGGATTTCTGAACGGTCAATGAACAGATGGTATATCTTTCGACTGTGGGAGGAAACCAGAGCAGCCGGGGAAAACATACACATTCCAAGGGGGGAGGATGTGTAGAGAGTCTTTACAAAAAGGCGCTAGAATTGGGCTCCTCTCTACCTCAGGTTTTTTGCTCTCTTTTTACACTACTTATTCATTTATATATATAAATACACAATGTGTACTTGCATGTGAGTATACATACTCAAATCACAATTATAGTATATATACACACACATTATCTACTGCTAGTGCAAAGATAACAAATTTCAGGATATATGTCAGGGACAGTAAGACTGAATCTATAATCTTATTCAGATTTAAGAAGGAAATAATTACCTATACTTCATCTGCAGATATTCTCTTACTTATGCCTGAATTGTAATTTTCATTTCTTTCCCAGGCATCCTGCAGCAATGTACATCCAAAAAAGTACTTTTAAATTATAACTCATGTTAAATGTCGGAACTAGGGAAACCAGTTCACATAAAACAAGGTCCAATAAAGTGCAATCTGTAATTTGTTTTGGTAATGTTTATTTAAGGATAAATATTGGACACAGCACGAGGGATATCTCTCCCTGCTGTTTTCAAAGTAGTTCACAGAATTGTTTATATCCATAGGCCCTTTGTTTAATTACTTAAAAATTAAGTGCCAACACTAAGACTTCTGAGGGAAGAGTTCCAGCTAGCAAGTCAAAACCAATGTATCTGCAGTCCTCTTTATCTTATGGTGTGTGGGTTTCCAAGCTAACTTAAAAATAAGCACTGAATTAAAATAATTGTTTTAATTGTTTGGCTGTTTTGCCTCTTCAGGTGAGAGAAGACATTAAGGTTATCATAAAAAAAAACACGAAATACTGGCAGAACTCAGCAGGCCAGACAGCATCTATGGGAGGAGGTAATAACGACGTTTTGGGCCGAAACCCTTCATCAGGAGTGAAGTAAAATGGGATGGTCAAGGGGGGATAAGAAGTGGGGGAGGGATAAAGTAGAGAGCTGGGAAGTGATAGGCTGGAGGGAAATGGGCTAGAGGGAAGGTGGAGGATTATGGGAAATAAAAGAGAAAGAAAGGTAGGGCTGGGGGGAGAGATTATAATGAGGGGGGAAAAAGAGAGTAAGAGAACCAGACTAAAATAATAGATAGGGATGGGGGTAAGGGTGGGGGGCAGGGGTATCAACAGAGGTCTGCGAGTTGGATGTTCATGCTGACAGGAAGGAGGCTACCTAGGCGGGAGATAAGGTATTGCTCCATCGACCTGTGTGTGGCCTCATCTTGATGGTGGAGGAGGCCACGGACAGACATGTCAGAGTGGGAGTGGTCTGTGGAATTGAAGTGTGTGGCCACAGGGAGATCCCGCCACTGCTGGAGGACTGAGCGCCGGTGTTCGGCGAAACGGTCTCCCAGTCTGCGGCGGGTGTCCCCAATGTATAAATGGCCACATCGGGAGCACCGGATACAGTATATCACCCCAGCTGACTCGCAGGTGAAGTGGTGCCTCACCTGAAAGGACTGTCTGGGCCCTGGGATGGTGGTGAGGGAAGAAGTGTGGGGGCAGGTGTAGTACTTCTTCCGTTTGCAGGGATGAGTGCCCGGAGGGAGGTCGGTGGGGAGGGATGGGGGGGGGATGAATGGACAAGGGAGTTGCGTAGGGAGCGATCCCTGTGGAAAGCCGAGAGTAGGGGGGAGGGGAAGATGTGGTTGGTGGTGAGATCATGTAGGAGGTGGCAGAAGTTACGGAGGATTATGCGTTGGATCTGTAGGCTGGTAGGGTGATAGGTGAGGATCAGGGGGACTCTAACCCTGGTGGGCTGGCAGGGGGATGGGGTGAGGGCAGAGGTGCGTGAAAAGTAAGGTTATCATGTCAGATCCACAAAATTCATGAGCAAGTTATTAGAACAAGGGCTGATGAGTTAAAACATTCTGAAATCTTAAGAATGTCAAACAAACTTCAACTCTTCTCTGAAGCTGTGAAACTTTGTGATTTCTGGTATTTTAAAAGTTCAAAGTAAATTTATTATCAAAGTACATATATATTGCCATATACAACTCTGAGATTCATTTTCTTGTGGGCAAACTCAATAAATCCATAGAATAAACACCATAACAGAATCAATGAAAGACCACACCAACTGGGTGTTCAACCAGTGTGCAAAAGAAAACAAGCTGTGCATGTTTAAAATGAAAGTAATAATAATACTAATAATATAAATAAGTAATCAATATCAAGTACATGAGATCAAGAGTACTTGAAAGTGAGTTCATTGGTTGTGGGTGCATTTCAATGATAGGGCAAGTGATGGTGGGTGAAGTTACCGTTTTGGTTCATGAGCCTGATGGGTGAGGTGTAATAACTGCCCCTGAATCTGGTTATGTGAATCATGGAGCTCCTGTATCTTCTTCCCAATGGCAGCAGTGAGAAGAGAGCATGACCTAGGTCAGAGGGGCTCCTTGATGATGGATACTGCTTTCCTGAAACAACATTTCATGTAGATTTGTTCAATCTTTGAGAGGTGTTTTCCCCACAATGGACTGGGCTATATCCACTACTTTTTGTAAGATTTTCTGTTTAAGGGCATTGGTGTTTCCATGCCAAGCTGTGGTGGAGCTAGTCAATATACTTTCTACTACACATCTATCAAAGTTTGGCAAAGTTTTAGATGTCATGCCGAATCTCCACAAATTCCTAAGGAAGTAGAAACGGTGACTATCTTTAAGATTTCCAACAACTATTATGTTTCAAAAAGGAAGATTTTTAAAGTGAAGTCCAGGATATGTGGCCCAGGCAACTGAAGACAAAACTATCACGTGAAAGGGGAAATTAGGTTTGTAAAGGAGTCTAAAAAAGATTATAAAATCTCCGAGAGAGTAGGAATAATCAAAGACAAGGTTCCGCATGGAAGGTTAGTTAGGAAGGTTCAATCATTAGGTATTAATATTGAAGTAGTAAAATGGATTCAACAGTGGCTGGATGGGAGATGCCAGGGAGTAGTAGTAGATAACTGTTTGTCAGGTTGGAGGCCGGTGACTAGTGGTGTGCCTCAGGGATCTGTACTGGGTCCAATATTGTTTGTCATATACATTAATGATCTGGATGATGAGGTGGTAATTCGGATTAGTAAGTATGCAGATGATACTAAGGTAGGTGGTGTTGTGGATAATGAAGTAGGTTTTGAAAGTTTGCAGAGAGGTTTAGGCCAATTAGAAGAGTGGGCTGAAAGATGGCAGATGGAGTTTAATGCTGATAAGTGTGAGGTGCTACATTTTGGTAGGAATAATCCAATTAGGACATACATGGTAAATGGTAGGGCATTGAAGAATGCAGTAGGACAGAGTGATCTAGGAATAATGGTGCATAGTTCCCTGAAGGTGGAATCTCATGTGGATAGGGTGGTGAAGAAAGCTTTTGGTATGTTGGCCTTTATAAATCAGAGCATTGAGTATAGGAGTTGGGATGTAATGTTAAAATTGTACAAGGCATTGGTAAGGCCGAATTTGGAGTATTGTGTACAGTTCTGTTCACCGAATTATAGGAAAGATGTCAACAAAATAGAGAGAGTACAGAGGAAATTTACGAGAATGTTACCTGGGTTTCAGCACCTAAGTTACAGGGAAAGATTGAACAAGTTAGGTCTTTATTCTTTGGAGCGTAGAAGGTTGAGGGGGGACTTGATAGAGTATTTAAAATGATGAGGGGAATAGATAGAGTTGACGTGGATAGGTTTTTTCCATTGAGAATAGGGGAGATTCAAACGAAAGGACATGAGTTGAGAGTTAGGGAGCAAAAGTTTAAGGGTAACACGAGGGGGATTTTCTTGACTCAGAGAGTGGTAGCTGTGTGGAATGAGCTTCCAGTAGAAGTGGTAGAGGCAGGTTCGATATTGTCATTTAAAGTAAAATTGGATAGGTATATGGACAGGAAATGAATGGAGGGTTATGGGCTGAGTGCAGGTCAGTGGGACTAGGTGAGAGTAAGCGTTCAGCATGGACTAGAAGGGCCGAGATGGCCTGTTTCCATGCTGTAATTGTTATATGGTTACATAGTTATATGAATTTCAAATGGTAGAGTGGCAATTTTATCAAAAGGAGATACAGCCAGATTTCTCATAATTAAAAAACAGATCTTATACTTTATATATCTTTGTAGAAAGTTTTCTGTCAGTTTAAAGGTCAGGCTTTCCTAGAATTTCTAGGCTGCAGAAAATACAGGTTACAAACTGGCACCCAAGAGACCACATCAAAGGCGTAATTCCTAAGAAGTATATTTGACATTTATCTGTCTATTGACAGAATTACACATTGGTTCAAGGCTAATAAGATGGAAGATGCCTTTGTACCTTTCTGCATATCAATACCTCATTTTACGCTGCGGGAAAAAAAACCTTCTGTCCTTGGAAAACTAAAGTGCCTAAGTGAAGAAGGAGCTAACGATTTCTGTACTGCTTTAACTAAATGTCAGTTGTGGAATTCTTGTTGGTAAGTAACCGTTTACTCTGCATCCATAAGGAAACAGAAGAAGCAAAAACAGTCTCCATGAAAATTTGTTAGTCAGTTTATTAGTTCCAAGAGAATGGATGCAGTGCATGAAGAAATTTACTGATCAAACAGCAATTGTCATGGTGATTATGTTCAACTTCAGATTTCTTATCCGACCAACTGCACTACTAGCCTCCAAGAAGTTGATAATACATTAGGACTATTAATTTAACTTCATGCGCATAACAAAACTGACAGTTTTAAAGAGGCAAAATATTTTTTGTATAATTCCGTTGCCTTTTTATCTCCAGTTCTTTATCTGCTGGTTGTTTAATACAGATGAGCAGGAAGGCCTCAGGATCCAATACTGATCAAAGTTCAAAGTACATTTTATTATCAAAGTACATCTATGTCACCATATACAACCCCTAGATTCATTTTCTTCTGGGCATATTCAATAAATCTACAGAGTAATAACCATAACAGTGTCAATGAAAGACCACTCAACTAGGGCATTCAATCAGAGTGCAGAAGACAATAAGCTGTATAAATACAGAAAGAAGAAAGAATAATAATAACTAAATAAGCAATAAATATCGAGAATATGAGATGAAGAGTCCTTGAAAGTGAGTGTATTAGTTGTGGGAATATTTCAATAATGAGGCAAGCGAAGTTATCTCCTTTGGTTCAAAGAGACCTCCTTTGGTGAGGGGTTGCAGCTGTCCCTGAACCTGGTGGTGTGAGTCCTGAGGCTTCTGTGACTTCCTGATGGCAGTAGTGAGAACAGAACAGTCAAGAGTGGTGAGGGTCCCTGATGATGGAAGCTTCTTTCCTGCGACAGCGTCAACGTTTCATGTAGATGTGCTCAATGGTTGGGAGGACATTTCCTGTGATAGACTGGACCATATCCATTACTTTTTGTAGGATTTTCCATTCAAGGGCATTGGTGTTTTTATACCAGGTTGTGAAGCAGCCAATCAGTATACTGTCCACTACACATATATAAAAATCTGTCAAAATTTTAAAGTTGTACTGAACCTTCGCAAACTTACAAGGAAGTAGAGGTACATCTTCGTAATTGCTCTTACATGCTGAGCCCAGGACACGTCATCCGAAATAATAGCACGTAGGAAGTTAAAGTTCCTAACCATTTCCACCTCCAATTCTTTAATGAGGACTAGCTCATAGACATTTGGTTTCTTTCTCCTTGGTCTTGCTGACATTGAGTAAAAAGTTGTTGTTACAACAGCACTCAGTCAGATTTTCAATCTCCCTCTTATATGCTAATTTATCATCTCCTTTGATTCAACCCATGTCAGTAGTGTCATCAGCAAACTTGATTATGAACATAATGTTTTCTACATGGAAGATATTTAACAAGGTCCTGTATGAGAGGTTGGTCAAGAAGGTTTAATCACTCAGCATTCAGGGTGAGATAATAAATTGGATTAGACCTTGGCTTTGTGGGAGAAGCAAATTTGCTGATGACACCAACATTGGGTGTGTATTGAACAGTTTTGAAAGCTCTCATAGCTTGCAGAGGGATCTGCATCAGCTGGAAAATGGGCTCAAAAATGGGAGATGGAATTTCAAGCTGTCAAGTGCAAGGTTTTGCACTTTGATAGGACCAACTAGGGGAAGTCTTACACAATGAACGATAGGGCACAGAGGAGTATGGTAGACCAAAGGGATCTGGGAATAGAGGTTCATAATTTGTTGAAAGTGGTGTCCGAGGTAGATAGAATCATAAAGAAAACTTTTAGCACATTGGCCTTCATTAATCAATGTATTGAGTACAGGAGATGGGATGGCATGTTGAAGTTGTATAAGACATTGGAGAGGCCTCATATGGAAAATTGTGTGCAGTTTTGGTCACCTACCTACAGAAAAGATGTAAACAATGTTGAAAGAGTACAGAGAAAATTTACAAGGCTGTTGCTGGAGCTAGAAGACCTGAGTTATAAGGAAAAACTGATTAGGTTAGGACTCTACTCTTTAGAATGTAGAAGATTGAGAGGAGATTTTTACAAAATTATGAGAGGTATAGATGGGGTAAATGCAATTAGGCTTTTCCCATTGAGGTTTAAGGGTGAAAGGTGAGAAGTTTAAGGGGAAAAAGTTGGAAAACTTCTTCAGACAGAGGTTTGTGAGAATTTGGATTGAGCTACCAGCACAAGTGGTGCATGCAAGCTTGATTTCAATGTTTAAGAGAAGTTTGGATAGGTACATGGAAAGTAGGGAAATGGAGGGCGATGGACTAGATGGGTGAAAGGGCATATTTCTGTGCTGTACTTACCTATGACTCTATGGCTATTACATTGGAGTTGTGCTTAGCCACATAGTCATAGATATGAAGCAAGTAGAACAGGAGACCAAGGAATAAATATTGACTTGGTGATAGCTTTCCAAATTAGGTTGATATACAGGTTGAAAGAGAACCTAAAACAGGAGGTACTCCCTCTACAGCCATTGTATGGGTTTTCTCTGTGGGGGAAGAGACACTTTAGGGAGGTGCTTTTGAGAAACCTAGATGTGCTCAGTGATGGAGATCCTCACTATCCTCACCACCGAGCACATCTACATGAAGCTTTGTCACAGGAAAGCAGAACCCACATAAGTGATCCCCAATCCCTATCACTCAGGACATGCTGTCTTCTCTTCTCAGGAAGAAGGCACAGGAACCTTAGGACTCACACCACCAAGTTCAAGAACAGTTATTATCCCTCAGTCATCAGGCTCTTGAACCAAAGGGGATTACTTCACTCAACTTCACATGCCGCATCATCAAAACAATCCCACAACCTATGGACTCACAGCCAAGGACTCTTCATCTTCTCAATATTTATTGCTTACTTATTTATTAGAATTATTTCTTTCTTTGCACAGTTTGTTCTCTTTTGCACACTGGTTGAATGCACAGATTGGTGTGGTTTTTCATTTAACCTATTATGGAATTATTGAGTATGCCCACAAGAAAATAAATCTCGGCGTTGTATATGCTGACACATATGTACTTTGAGTATCTAAAGTGCATTTTACAGAAGATACACATGTAACCACACTGGAAGGATTCGATGTTTAGGGCACCAGACAAAGTAGACTGATACTTCTGAATGATGATGTTAAGCTTCTTGCTTGTTGTTGGTGCTGTTCTCCTCCAGGAAATTATACTGTTATACTTCTGGCTGGCATCCTCGATAATCTAAAGGCTTTGGAATGCCAGAAGTTGAATCACTTCCCACAAGATTACCAAATTCTGTAATTCTCATTTTGCCAAGGTAGTAATGGAGTTGGTCCAGTTTGTTTTTTGGCTAAAGGTGACCCCCAGTATAATGATGATAAGCCCACAGTGACAATGCATTTGGCTGTCAAGGGTGGGTTGTTAGACTTTTGTTGAATTTGGTCACCAACACGAATGTTGTTGACTACATATCCGCCCATGTCTGAATGCTATCGAATGTATGCAAACATGAGTTCTCTCATTTGCTGAGGAAATGAAAGTGCAATTATTTTTGAGCATTCACCCTTCTGATCTTTTGATGGACCAATGTAACTGATGAAGCAATTGATGATGGGAGGACAATCAGACCGTAAGACCACTGATAACTCCAGTATTGTGCCATCCATGAAACCATAAGATCATAAGACACAGGAGCAGAATTAGACAATTTGGTCCATGGAGTTGGCTCCGTCATTCAATCATGGCTGATGTATTTTCACTCTCAACCCCCATTCTCCTGCCTTTTCCTTGTAACATTTGAATATTCTTATGAATCAAGAACCTATCAACTTCTGTTTTAAATGTACCAGATGAATTAACCTCCATGTCCATCAAAGAGACAATCAAGATTATCTTCACAGACTGATGTAGGAGAAGTGGCTCCCTGTATTTCATCATTTATCACAAACTAGGAGAAAAGAGAGCAAATGATGGTGGATTTGTGACAGAAAATCATCAGTTATAAGTTGGTGGACTAATCACAAGAGGAAGTTCCTTCTCCAAGTTCAACTTCAAGTTGAAATTTAATTGTTCCTTAACCATACATATGAATACAGCCAAATGAAACAATGTTCTTCCAGGGCTAAGGTGCAAAACACAAGACCTACAGACACACACAGAACAAGGTACATATATCACATATAATTATGATAGCAGATAAACACACAGTTACAAAAGCAAAATTAAAAATCTTTATATAACCAAAGTCTCTGAATGTCATGACCTGTACATTGATGGTGCATATACATTGTCCTGGAGCCTGTCTCTGCAAGAACAGCCCACAAGTCCTCATCTTGTGCTAGTGCAGTCACAGATGAATGCAACCCAACTTATCTTCCACCAAGCAAACACTGGAAGGCAGCACTGATGAGAGAGGCTAGCCCCTAACCCAGCGCAGAATCCTGCAGCACACAGTTGGCTCCTATAGGTTTCACATTATAGCAACTTTTGTGGCATTAGCTTTGTAAGGATGATATTCAAGTAACCTACTTAAGGAAGGTTTGAATATGCTTTGTGCTGTTCTCTGTTCCATTTTCAAATCTTATTTGGACAAAACCATAAAAATTGAAAATAAAACCATAAAAGTTATTGAACTATTGCTCCCCATTCAGATATAATGGCTAAGGATCTTTTGTGATAGTCTGGAGCTCTGTAATTATAATTGGTTTTATCCCACAGAACAAAAAGAAGATTGATTTTCACAAAACCATTTACAAAATGCACATAAGACTTCCATTAGACATTTGAAGCTTCTTAAAATATTAGTACCCAAAATCTATTAAAGGGAATTTAGGTTTCAGGTTAGTCAATTGCCCTGAATGTTTCTTTTATCTTAATGATATATGGAAAGCAATTTGCAGTCATAAATTATTAATCCCCCAATACCATTAAATACTCCTGATAGATCAAGTCCACAAAGGTAAACTAAGACTGATTGCCATTTCTTAGCTGTCTTGAGGTTAAGAGAGGGCAACCAGATGATGAACAATTACATTCAAATAAGACGTTCAGAAGGAAGACACAGGAGACTACAGATGCGGGAGGCTTTGTTGCACCCAGAGAGAAAACTTTCATTTTACACAGCATCGTCAATGATCTCAAGTTGCTTCAAAATACTTTTGAAGTGTAGTCACTGTTAGTATGTTGGCTTCACAACAGCAATGTTATATTGATTAAGTGTTCTGTTTCTGCTGCAGTGTTGGTTGATGTGTAAACATTCTTGAGGACTCCAGGGAAAATTGCCAGTTCCTCTTCAATATTGTGGCAGAAGCACTAATGGATGTTACATTTACGTGAGAGACTGAAAAAAAAATCTTTAACTTAATGTCTTATTGGAAAATAGTACTTTTGGCAGTACAGTACCACTTTAGTATTACACTGAGAGCCAGCACCAACCCTGGACTCAAATCTTTGGCCTGAGACTTGACCACATTTTGCTTTACTTTTGGCAAAAGAGAGCACAGCCTCTGAACACAACAATGTCCCTGTAGAACAGGGATGAGGAGGAATTTCTTTAACCAGAGGGTGGGGAATCTGTGGAGTTCATTGCCACAGAATGCTGTGCCGGCCATGTTGTTGGGTATATTCAAATCAGAGGTTGAGAGTTCTTGATTAGTAAGGCATCAAAGGTTATGGGGAGAAGGCAAGAGAATGGAATTGAAAGGGATAATGCATCAACCATGATGGAATAGTGGAGCAGACTTGATGGGACGAATGGCCTAATTCTGTTCCTATGTCTTATGGATTGAAAATGCATTGCTCATACCTGCATAAATATTATTATAAACTAATATAGAAACATAGAAAACCTACAGCACAATACAGGCCCTTTCGTCCACAATGCTGTGCCAAACATGTACTTACTTCAGAAATTACCAAGAGTTACCAATAGCCCTCTATTTTTCTAAGCTCCATGTACCTATCCAGGAGTCTCATAAAAAGCCCTATTGTTCCACCTCCATCACCGTCGCTGGCAGCCCATTCCATACACTCACTACTCTCTGTGTAAAACTCTTACCCCTGACATCTCTGTACCTACTTCCAAGCACCTCTTGTGCTAGGCACTTCAGCCCTGGGAAAAAAAACCTCTGACTTTGCACACGATCAATGCCTCTCATCATCTTGTACACCTCTATCAGATCATCTTCCATTCTCAGTCGCTCCACGGAGAAAAGGCCAAGTTCACTCAACCTATTGCACCTATTTGGTTCTATAGGTGCAGGTCAGTGGGACTAAGCAGAAAAAAGGTTTGGCACAGCCGAGAGGGGCCAAAAGGCCTGTTTCTATGCAGTAATGTTCTATGGTTCTATGTTCTATGGTTCTATTCTCATAAGACATGCTCCCCTATCCAGGCAACATCCTTGTAAATCTCCTCTGCACCCTTCCTATAGTTTCCACATCCTTCCTGTAGTGAGGTGACCAGAACTGAGCACAGTTCTCCAAGTGAGGTCTGACCAGGGTCCTATACAGCTGTAACATTACCTCTTGGCTCCTGAACTCAACCCACGGTTGATGAAGGGTAATGTATTGTATGCTTTCTTAATCACACAGTCAACCTGTGCAGCAGCTTTGAGTGTCCTATGGACTCGGACCCCAAGAACCCTCTAATCCTCCATACTGCCAAGAGTCTTTCCATTAATACTATATTCTGCCACCATATTTGACTTACCAAAATGAACCATCTCCCACTTATCTGGGTTGAACTCCATCTGCCAGTTCTCAGCCCAGTTTTGCATCCTATTGATGTCCCGTTCTAACCTTTGACAACCCTCCACATTATCCACAACACACCTCATATCTTCTTATTAAAGCTGATAGAGACTTCTGAATATTAATGGGGTCTGTTTCTTCTTCCTCACATTATTTGAATAGTTTCCCCAATTAATTCAGCATATATTTATTGCACTGAGTGACACAAATTCATTTACAGTGAAGTAAGATGAGAAAATAGGATTTAACGGCAGGAGTGTTCAGCATTCCCTTTGATTTTATTTTACAGCTGTGTGGACCAACCATTGCTCTGAGTAGGAAGTTTTAACCTAGCCTGAGAACTGTGTGACACTTTAATAAAACTTTATATAAAAGAAAACTCCATCTGCGCTTCAACGAAGGCTATGCGCACAGCTGCATTTCATTTTACACACCTGCACAACTGAGAGGGAAAAGTGGAAGGAGTCCATCATCTCTTTCCATTATTTATCAAGATCACGATGAGACCTCCATTTCGCCGTTTCTCCAGGATTCCTTCAATATTCAAAATTAACTGATCAATTTAATTAAATGGATCACTTCAAATCAATTCAATGAACTCAATCATCTCCAGTTCTCCGACAGAGAAAATTGCCATGATTAATCACCATTTGAGTGAAGGATGTCTCCGCATCCCAGTCCTAAATTGCCGAATATTTATTCTGAGATGTGGCCACAAGTCTAGATTCCCCAGAGAGAAGAAGAATCCTCCCAGCATTCACATTATTGATCTCTGTAAACAATTGTACATCGCAATGAAATCTCTTTTCATTCAACTAAATTCTAAACAAAATACAGGCCTATTCTCAATCTTTCCACATAGAGCAAAACTACCATCTCTGAATTATTCTCCCTTTCTGACAAGTATGTCCTTTTATCAATGAGAAGAGTAAAACTGTGTAATACTCCCAATGCTGTTCCAACCTTTTAACCTATTCCAAAAGTAATCTAATTCTTCCCTACTGTACAACTTTCTACTTTTCTTTCATCCATGTGCCTAAGAATCTCTTAAATAGCCCTAATGTATCTGCCTCTACCATCAACCCTAGCAGTGTGTTCCAGAAGTAAAAAGATGCTCTGATATTCCCCACGCCCCCACTATGCATTCTTCCAGTCCCCTTAAAATTATGGCTATTTGTATTAACCATTGTCAAACCTGGGAAAAAGGTGTTGGCTGTCCAATCTTTCTATTCCTCTTATCATCTTTAACACTGCTCATCCTTCTTTGAATCAAAAAGAAAAGCCCTAGCTTGCTCATTGAAAAGCATTTAATTAGGTGGAAGGTTATTTGAAGTATCCTGAAATTTGAAGAGGGATCATGGATTCCTTCATGAATTAGGCATACAATATAGCATTGCATACAGAGCTAAAGCTACACTGACCAGAATATCACAGACTGCTAGATTCAGCCAGCTAAAGCAAATTGTTTTGCAAACCTCTGTCCCTTGACATACAGAATGTTGGAAATACCAATTTCATTTATGAGAAGCTATTCAACAAAAGAATCAATCCTGCAGGAACACATAGAAATGGGATTATTACCCATATCACAGTGGTGGGTTGATTTTTGATAAGCATGGCATCTAAAGCATTTGCAAAAAATCTGCCTCCATTTTTCATCTCACAGACTGCTTACCACAGAACTAACTGTGGAATGCTGCATCTAAGCCTACAAGCTAGACCTATTTGATTTTATAATCCAGTCCCAATTTATGAATGTTTAAATGCAATCTTAACTCTTTTGGGCTCCCAGCGGAACATAGGCCATCAATGACCATCCATCTCCATTGCCCTCTAATATCACTGATATGGTTGGAGTTCAACTGTGCTTCTGCAATTATTGCATCTACTGTACAGGAGATTGGTCCATACAACTTCACCAGAACCCTGTTGACCGTCCTTCCCCATTTCCATCTCTTACGATTGGCAAGTAGGGTTGGACTTTGAAGGACTTTTAATGCATTAGTGACCATTACGTATTGAAGAGTCCTTCTGAAGCGTCTCGACACAAAAAGTTGACTATTTATTCCTTTTCATAGATGCTATATGATCGGCTGACTTCCTCTGGTGTTTTATCTGTGGTTTCATGAATCTGCAGAATCTCTTTTGTTTATGTCTTTCGGCAGAATCTCTTGTGTTTGTTATCCATTGAAATCCAGCTCACTGCAAAATTAGATCAGGCATCCTTGGCTGTAATTCACAATAGTGTGGGAGAGGGTTTTAGCGAGCATTCCTGCATCTAATGACCCCACTTTTGTTCATTTTTCTGTCTTTCGGCAGACACCAACATGAACCATTTCTCTGTCCATGTGTGCCATCTGCCCTTCAGAGCTTTTTCAGCATTTTCTCGGTTTAATTTCAAATTGCAAGAATCTTATTTTTAATATTTTCATATACTGATGGTAATGTCATTCCCTGTACAGTACAAACATAGAAAACCTACAGCACAGTGCAGGCCCTTCAGCTCACAATGCTGTGCTGAACATGTACTTACCTTAGAAATTACCTAGGGTTATCCATAGCTCTTTATTTTTCTAAGCTCCATATACCTATCCAGGAGCCCTGTAAAAGATCCTATTGTATCCGCCTCCACCACAGTCGCCGACAGCCTATTCCACACACTCACCACTCTCTGCGTAAAAAACTTAACCCTGACATCCCCTCTGTACCTACATCCAAGCACCTTAAACCTGTGTCCTCTCATGTTAACCATTTCAGCCCTGGGAAAAAGCCTCTGACTATCCACACACGATCAATCCCACGGTTGATGAAGGTCAATGCACTGTATGCCTCTTAACACACCTGCGCAGCAGCTTTGAGTGTCCTATGGACGCAGAACCCAAGATCCCTCTGATCCTCCACACTGCCAAGAAGCTTACTATTAATACAATATTTGGCCATCATATATGACTTACCAAAATAAACCACCTTACACTTATTTGTGTCTGCCACTTCTCAGCCCAGTTTTGCATCCTATCGATGACCCGCTGTAACCTCTGATAGCCCTCCACACTATCCACAACATCCCTAACCTTTGTGTCATCAGCAAATTTACTAACCCATCCCTCCACTTCTTCATCCAGGTCATTTATAAAAATCATGAAGAGAAGGGGTCTCAGAACAAATCCCTGAGGCACACCACTGGTCACCGACCTCCACGAAGAATATGGCCCATCTACAACCACACTTTGTCTTCTGTGGGCAAGCCAATTCTGGATCTCCTTGGATCCCATGCCTCATTACTTTCTCAATAAATCTTGCCTGGGGTACCTTATCAAATCCATATACACTACATTTACTCTTGTCACTTCACCATCAATGTGTTTAGTCACATCCTCAAAAAATTCAATCAGGCTTATAAGGCACAACCTGCCTTTGACAAGGCCATGCTGACAGACAGACAGACAGATAGACATACTTTATTGATCCTGAGGGAAATTGGGTTTCATTACAGCCGTGCAAACCAAGAATGGTGCAGAAATATAGAAATATAAAACCATAAATAATTAAATAATATTAAGTTAATCATGCCAAGTGGAAATAAGTCCAGGACCAGCCTATTGGCTCAGGGTGTCTAACACTCTGAGGAAGGAGTTGTAAAGTTTGATGGCCACAGGCAGGAATGTCTTCCTATGATGTTCAGTGTTACATCTCGGTGGAATGAGTCTCTGGCTGAATGGACTCCTGTGCCTAACCAGTACATTATGGAGTGGATGGGAGTCATTGTCCAAGATGGCATGCAACTTGGACAGCATCCTCTTTTCAGACACCACCGTCAGAGAGTCCAGTTCCACCCCCACAACATCACTGGCCTTACAAATGAGTTTGTTGATTCTGTTGGTGTCTGCTACCCTCAGCCTGCTGCCCCAGCACACAACAGCAAACATGATAGCACTGGCTACCACAGCCTCATAGAATATCCTCAGCATCGTCTGGCTGATGTTAAAGGACCTCAGTCTCCTCAGGAAATAGACACGGCTCTGCCCCTTCTTGTAGACAGCCTCAGTGTTCTTTGACCAGTCCAGTCAATTAATATACCCAGGTATTTGTAATCCTCCACCATGTCCACACTGACTCCCTGGATGGAAACAGGGGTCACCGGTGCCTTGGCCCTCCTCAGGTCCACCACCAGCTCCTTAGTCTTTTTCACATTAAGCTGCAGATGATTCTGCTCGCACCATGTGACAAAGTTTCCCACCGTAGCCCTGTACTCAGCCTCATCTCCCCTGCTGATGCATCCAACTATGGCAGAGTCATCAGAAAACTTCTGAAGATGGCAAGACTCTGTGCAGTAGTTGAAGTCCGAGGTGTAGATGGTGAAGAGAAAGGGAGACAGGACAGTCCCCTGTGGAGCCCCAGTGCTGCTGACCACTCTGTCTGACACACAGTGTTGTAGGCGCACGTACTGTGGTCTGCCAGTCAGGTAATCAATAATCCATGACACCAGGGAAAGCATCCACCTGCATCACTGTCAGCTTCTCACCCAGCAGAGCAGGGCTCTAGTCCTAATCATATTATGCCTCTACAAATGTTCATAAATCCTGCCTCTCAGGATCTTCTCCATCAACTTACCAATCACTGAAGTAAGACTCACTGGTCTATAATTTCCTGGACTATCTCTACTCCATTTCTTGAATAAGGGAACAACATCTGCAACCCTCCAATTCTCTAGAACCTCTCCTGTCCCCATTGATGATGCAAAGTTTATTGCCAGATGTTCAGCAATCTCCTCCCTCACCTGCCACAGTAGTCTGAGGTACATCTCATCCAGACCCAGATACTTATCCAATTTGATGCTTTCCAAAATGTCACATAGATATCCCCTGAACATTTACCACATTTCTGCCACATATTTCCCTGAGAACATCTGTTCCAAATTTATGTTTCCAAGTTCCTGCCTGATAGCTTCATATTTCCCCTTACTCCAATTAAACACTTTCTGAACTTGTCTGTTCCAATCCTTCTCCAATGCTATGATAAAGAAATGTGATCACTATCTCTAAAATGCTCTTCCACTGAGAGACCTGACACCTGACCAGGTTCATTTCCCAATAGCAGACCAAATACAGCCTCTCCTCTTGTAGAGCCACTCCTCTCCTTATCTACATATTGTGTCAGGAAACCTTCCTGAACACACCTAACAAATTCTACCCCATCTAAAAAATTTTCTCTAGGGAAATACCAATCAATATGGGGGAAATTAAAATCTCCCACCGCGACAACCCTGTTATTCTTGCATCTTTCCAGTATCTGTCTCCTGATCTGCTCCTCGATGTCCCTGTTACTATTGTATGTTCTACAAAAACACCAAGTAGAGTTATTGACCTCTTCCTGTTCCTAACTTCCACCCACAGAGACTCCATAGACAATCCCTCCATGACTTCCTCCTTTTCTGCAGCCATGATACTATCACTGATCAGCAGTGCCACGTCCCCACCTCTTTTCCCTCCCTCCTTGTCCTTTCTGAAACATCTAAAGCTTGGCACTCTAAGTAGCCATTCCTGCCCCTGAGCCATCCAAGTCTCTGTATTGCCCACAACATCATATCTCCAAGTACTGATCCACGCTCTCAGCCCATCCACTTTGTTCATGATACTCCTTGCATTAAAATAGACACATCTTAAAACATCAGTCTGAGCGCATCCCTTCTCTATCTCCTGCCTATCCTCCCTCTCACACTGTGGTAGGCAAAGGGGAGGCAAAGTAATGTACCAAATAGTGTAATCTATTACAGGACCAGTCAACTTTTTCACCATCCTGAAAGGAGTTGGTACGTTTTCGCCATGCATGCGGGTTTCCTTTGGGTGCTCTGGTTTCCTCCCAGTTCCCAAAGATATATGTGTTGGTGACCTAATTAGTCACACAGGTGCAATCGATTCAAATGGGTGTGTTAGACCGGAAGGGGCTGTTACCTTGCTGAATCGCTAAATAAAATAAAAAGCACAATGATTGTATTGAGTGATTTGCAAGGAGGAAAGAAAACAGAAACAAAAATGTTGTCTGAGACCTCTTGACCTCTTGATAGAGAGGAATACTATCTGTTTTCATCCAATATTCTTCATCCAATGTCCCTGAGCAAGGTACTTAACAACACATTGCTCTGCGACATCACCGGTGCCAAGCTGCATGGGTCCTAGTGCCCTTCCCTTGAACAACATCGGTGGCGTGGAGAGGGGAAGGCCTGCAGCTTGGGCAACTGCCGGTCTCCCATACAACCCTGCCCAGGCCTGCGCCCTGGAAACTCCAGTCGCAGATCCATGGTCTCTCGAGACCGACGGATGCCACCACCATCCAATATTTAGATCATAACCTGTTTTCTGACACTTTGAAATCAGTGCAACCTTCAGGGTTACATTCTGTAAATCAGCCTCTATTTTTCATGGCAACCAAACTAATCTGAGGCAATTTTTTCTATGTCTTTTTTTTTCTAGCTTCCTCCGGTTCTGGAAGTTTTTATTCATTGTACAAATTTATCTTTGAGTCTGAATGAGTATGTCACAGCTGTCACTGACTTCATTAAAACCTGTATGGATGAGTGTGTGCCAATGAGAACTTACTGTACATACCTGTTATGATACACACCCGACCTCACCAGCTTCCAGGGTTTAGATGTTCTAACTGTCTGGAATGTGGATAGTAGTCACGGCCTCTTTGAAGACTCAGGCTTGCCATGTTAATCATTAGCAATGCTTTGGCGCCAGGATTTTAATATTTAAAGGGGACCTGAAGTGAGGTTCGCTGTTCAATCATCACTCAACTTTGGATTCTTGTCTAGCATCTAGTTTAGAACCCTGTCCTTGCTTCAGTGTTGCAGTGTGTCTTGATTCTAGTCTCAGATACTCCAACGCATGGGTCCTAACTATCTTCACTAAGCTCTCTCATCACAAAAGCCATAGATGGACTAGGAACAGAGGTCTAGATCTGTGGATTCAAGCCTGGCGATAAAAAAAAACAGGTACAACTTGCAGAGGGCTGTTTCAAGAGTTGAGGAACAATTCAGAGTAAGGTTAAAAGCAAAATCAGATGATGTCAACTCTGGTAGTGTTTGCAGGCTATTACCTCCTGCAAAGCAAAACCTAACACCATGAATGGCAGTGATACTTCACTCCCAGATGAGCACAATGTCTTTTATACTCACGTAGAAAGGGAATATAAAATTACAACTATGAGGATCCCTGCAGCACCCAGTGACCCTGTGATCTCTGTCTCAGAGGCTGACATCTGGCTGTCTTTCAAGAGGGTGAACCCTCGCAAGGCGACAGGCCTTGATGGAGTACCTCATAGGGCTCTGAAAACCTGTGGCAATCAACTGGTGGGGGTGTTTAAAGACATTTTCAATCTCTCATTGCTACAATCAGAAGTTCATACCTGCTTTAAAAAGGCAACAATTATACCAGTGCCCAAGAAGAGCAGAGTGAGCTGCCTTAATGATTATCATCCAGTAGTATGTTTATGTTAATGATTATCATCTACGGTGATAAAGTGCTTTGAGAAGTTGGTTAGAGCTAGAATTAATTCCTGTCTCAGCAAGGCCCTGGACCCACTGCAGTTTGCCTCTCCCCACAATACGTCTATGGTGGGCACAATCTCATTGTCTCAACATACAGCCTTGGAATTCCTGGACAATACAAGTATCTATCTCAGCATGCTGTTTATTGACTACAGCTCAGAATTTAACACAATCACTTCTACAGTTCTGATCAAACCTGGGCCTCTGTACCTCCCTCCAGAACTGGAACTTCAACTTCCTAACTGGTAGACCACTACCTCTGTGGATTGGAAACAGCACTTCCAACTGGCTGACAATCTACACTGATGCACTTCAGGAATATGTGCTTAGCCCACTGCTTATCTTCCTCTACATCCATGACTGTGTGGCTAGGCACAGCTCAAATGCTATCTATAAATTTGCTGACAATGCAACCATTGTTGGCAGAATTTCAATGGTAATTAGAGGCTGTAAAGGACTGAGATATATCAGCTAGTTGAGTGGTGTTTTAGTAGCAACCTTGCACTTAGTGTCAGTAAGATCAAATAACTGATTGCGGAAGTCAGAAAGAGTAAGCTGAGGGAACACATAGCAGTCCTCATGGAGCAATCAGAATTGTGGATTGTGAGCAATTTCACTTCCTGAGTGTCAAGATCGCTGAGGATGTGACCTGGTTCCAACATATTGATACAGCTATAAAGATGGCAAAACGGCCACTATATGCCATGCAGAGTTTGAGGAGATTTGGTTTGTCACTTAAAACGCTCAAAAACGTCTGCAGATGTAGCATGGAGAGTATTCTAACCGGCTGCATCACCGTTTGGTATTGGAGGGCTACTGCACAGGATTGAAGTAAGCTGCAGAGAGTTGTAAACTTAGTCAGCTCCCTCATCAGCACCAGTCTCTGTCGTATCGAGGACATTTTCAAGGAGCATTACCTCAAAAAGGAGAAGTCAAAGCACATCATCACCTGTGTATGCCTTGTTCTCATTGCTACCATCAGGAATGAGATACAGAACCCTGAAGGCACACACTCAATGATTCAAGAACAACTTCTTCCTCTCTGCCATGCAATTTCTGAATGGATATTGAACCCATGAACACTACTTCACTACTTTTTCTGTTTATATTTTTGCACTACTTATTTAATCTAACTAGTATATATATATATACTTACTGCAATGTACAGATCTTTCTTTGATAATGATGTGTTACATCGTACAGCAGCAGTAAAGACAGCAAATTTCATGACAAATGCTGATGATTTTAAACCTGATTCTGATTCTGATACTTCAATGATCAACCTTATTCATTGTGCTCTACCCTGCGAAGACAGCTAGGGCTCCGTTGAAAACATTGTGACAGAGGGTTTCATGTTGCACTCCAGAAATAAGTGCACAATAAGAGTGAAATGCTAGACAAAAATTAAAGAGCAGCACAGTAGTGTAGCAGTTAGCTGAATGCTATGACAGTACTCATTGCTATCTGTAAGGAGTTTGTATGTTCACCCCATGACCAGGTGAGTTTCTTCAATATGTTCCAATTTCCTCCCACATTCCAAAGACGTCCAGGTTAGTAGGGGTTAGTAAGTTGTCGCTATGCTATGTTGGCACAGGAAGCAACACAACACTTATGGGTTACTCCCAGCAAAGAAAACACTTTAAATGACACTATTAACTATGTCTGATAGTGGTACTAATCTTAGTTCTGTCAGTAGTTTGAGGCTCACTGAAGCAACATGGTAAACCCTAGCATCACAATCAACAATTAGGACAGAGAGGGCATTTAGCACTGTCAGCGGAATAAACTTACAGATAAGACATCAAAGTTGTTTGTTCTCTTAGTTGGTTGTAAAATTCTCAACAGGACAATTTCATAGAACCTCAGGAGATATCTTGATCTCCAGCCAATATTTACCACCCCAAAATATTCACTGAGGAAACATATATTCTATTCATTATAGCTGTCTTGTGATTGACATTTGATATAAAATACAGTCTGCAAATATTGGCATATTGCATCTTCACAATCAAGGCTCATTAGGGTCTTTGGAGCATTATGGACATGAAAGCAGCACATGAATGTATGACAGATCTCAGCCTGCAATATCGACTGTTTATTCCTTTCCATAGATGCTGTCAACCTGCTGGGTTCCTCTAGCAGTTTGTATGTGTTACACTGGATTTCCAGCATCTGCATATGACATATTCTCTTCGCAACATCTTTGAATGAACATCTGGGATGCCTTTGAATTTCATTTTTAAGTTTGTGCATCGCTGTTTGTGTGAACTTTGACCTCTTTGGGTCTTGGAATGGTTAGAGTTGTGTGCCAACGGGGGCCTACAGCTGAGAATTTTCAGCACTACTGTGCCATGCAACAATAGCCAGATGCCCATGAAGGATTGTTAGTGAAAGGCAAATATGCTGCTGGAGCTTCTAGCTCAGCAGTGGAGAATTCCACTCACCTCAACACTGAACTGATTCCTAAACCTATGGACTCTCCTTCAATGATTCTACAACTCATATTCTCAACATTATTGATTAATTATTTGTTCATTTTTTTATATTTGCTCAGTTTGTCTTCTTCTGCACATTAGTTGTTCGGCTTTGTGTGTAGCTTTTCATTGATTCTATTGTGTTTCTCTGTCTCTACTGTGAATGTCCACAAAAAAACTGGATTTCAGGGTTGTATATGGTGACCTACAGTGGCATGCAAAAGTTTGGGCACCCCAGTCAAAATTTCTGTTACTATGAATAATTAAGTGAGTAGAAGATGAACTGATCTCTAAAGGTCATAAAGTTAAAGATGAAACATTCTTTTCAACATTTTAAGCAAGATTAGTGTATTATTTTTATTTTATACAATTTTAGAGTGAACAAAAAGAAAGGAGCACCATGCAAAAGTTTGGGCACTCCAAGAGATTTGAGCTCTCAGATAACTTTTACCAAGGTCTCAGACCTTAATTAGCTTTTTATGGCTATGGCTTGTTCACAGTCATCGTTAAGAATGGCCAGGTGAAGCAAATTTCAAAGCTTTATAAATACCTTAACTCCGCAAACCTCGTCCCAACAATCAGCAGCTATGGGCTCCTCTAAGCAGCTGCCTAGCACTCTGAAAATTGAAATAAATGTTGCCCACAAAGCAGGAGAAGACTATAAGAAGATAGTAAAGTGTCTTCAGGTGGCCGTCGGCTGGTGGCGCAGTGAGGTCAGTGCCGGGCTGGAGAACGGAGGTTCCCAAGTTCGATCTAGTGACAGACCACTCCCGTGCTGGGTTGATGTCGAGCTCGCAACTCAACCTCATAAATAGAGCACTGCCACTTCCAGTTTAAATGCCCATACGGAATATTGTGGAAGATCAAATACCCAAACCCAGCACAGCCCCCACTTGTCCCATTTAACCTGTCTCAGAGCGGACCAGGGGAATTCAGTGCGGTGGTCCTTAGGACCCAGCGGACCTCAGGAGCCGGCGGAGATCGGGACCTGCCACCCGCAGTGTTTCTGTTCCATTGATGGGAAGCAATCACGACTGAAAATAAATAAAGTGGAAATAATAAAGCATTTGGAAAGAGGTGAAACACCATCGGTCATTGGAAAATTGTTAGGTTAAGGTTGGTTAACGATCAGAACAATTTTAAAGGATAATGGATAAAGTGAGAATAATGGAGCATGTGAAAGGCCTTGCTCCGATGAAAGCTACAATCATTACTAAGCAACACAGTGGTTTAATTATTGGAATGCATATGTTTCATAAGTGTTTTATATGCATAGGAAGGTAAAATATATACCACTGTATATACTAAGACAAACGTTTGACTAACTGATGCTAAATAATACCGGATGTACTTGTTCCGACTTAAGTACAAATCCGACTTAAAGACAGTCTCAGGAACGGAACTCGTATGTAACCCGGGGAACTGCCTGTACCAGCAAATTCTGGAAACAAACATCACACCGTCTATAAAATAGCTGAAGATGAAAATAGGATGGTTTCTACAACAGGATATTGATCCTGTTCAGACCTCAAAATCCACAATGGACTACTTCAAGACACGCAAGCTGAAGGTTTTACCATGGCCCTCACAGTCCCCTGACCTAAACATAATCGAAAATCTGCGGATAGACCTCAAAAGAGCAGTGCTTACAAGACGGCCCAAGAATCTCACAGAACTAGAAGACTTTTGCAAGGAAGAATGGGTGAAAATCCCCCAAACAAGAATTGAAAGACTCTTAGCTGGCTACAGAAAGTGTTTACAAGCTGTGATACTTGCCAAATGGGGTGTTACTAAGTACTGACCATGCAGGGTGCCCAAACTTTGCTTCCGACCCTTTTCCCTTATTATTATTTTGAAACTGTAAAAGATGGAAATAAAAAAGTAATCATGCTTAAAATATTAAAGAAATGTGTCATCATTAACTTTATGCCTTTTGGAAATCAGGTGATCTTTTACTCACTTAGCTATTCACAGTAACAGAAATTTTAACCAGGGGTGCCCAAACTTCTGCATGCCACTGTATATGTACTTTAATAATACATTTATTTTGAACATTGAACTTGACATTGTTCAAACTCTGTCTGCAGTGTGAGATTCACACAAGAGGATATCAGTTTTTGCTTTAACAGGAGATGGAGAATGATATAAGTTCTAACGGAAATAAGACAATCTGGGCTAATATTGGCTCTATCATCCTCAGGAGCACATTATCACAACTTTAGCATTAGTTCCATGAGTTCCAATATATCACCCCAGGCTTGTGAGACAGAATACCACAGTGTTTATGTTATTTTAAAACATATATACCTTGTACTAACTTTGATTCCTTGGCCAAGTAAAAGACTGATCATAGTAATGATAGGTTAACATTACAGTACAGTACAGGTCCCCGATCCATGATCTTGTGCCAACATTTTAACCTCCACCAAAATCAATCTAACCCTTCCTTCAATCTATGTCATTTATCATCCTTACAACTCTGTCAAATCACCTCTCATCCTCCTTCACTCCAAATAGAAAATTCTTAGTTTGCTCTGCCTATATTCATTAGATATAAGGCTGTAAGCTCTTCTTAAGCTTGAGCGAGTCTCATTTTGTCACAGTCCAGTCTTTTGATTCCTCATTCCAGTTATTTCCTTTTCCCCGTGTTCCATTGGGCACCTTGATTAAGGCACCTGTTCTTCATTTCGTACTGGCAGCATACAAGGCTCCGGGTTACAGCAGTTATTGCTGGACCATCACCAGAAGCACATCACTGGAAGCCAGTCATCTCACCATAGCCACTGTGGCTATGCTCATCCCGGGACTGCTGAGAATCGTGGATTCTAGTTGCCTCGGAGCCTGTGGTTGCTTAGTGAATTCAGTCGTTTTAGTGAGCAAACACGAGGAAATCTGCAGATGCTGGAAATTCAAACAACACACACAAAATGCTGGTGGAACACAGCAGGCCAGGCAGCATCTATAAGGAGAAGCACTGTCGACGTTTCGGGCCGACAAAGGGTCTCGGCATGAAACATCGACAGTGCTTCTCCTTATAGATGCTGCCTGGCCTGCTGTGTTCCACCAGCATTTTGTGTGTGTTGTCAGTCGTTTTAGTGTCCAGCAGAGTTGCTGGCTGTCTGCCGCTACTCTGAGTAAGGTACAAATTCTGTCATTTTCGTGGCCGGCTGAAACTGGGTCGAGTTGAGAGCCTGCTGTCCACGGTTCCTGGGTCAAGTCAGGAGCCTGCTATTTGCAGTTCCAGGGTCAAGTCGAGAGACTGTCATCCGCTGTTCCAGGGTCAAGTCAAGTCAAGTACCGAGCCCAAGTCAAATCAAGTTCCGAGCCTGAGTCGAGTCAAGCTCCAAGGTTGAGCCAAGTTCCGAGCCCGAGTTAAGTTCCTGGGGTCGAGTCTTGAGCCTGCCATCCAGCGAAGTGTTGCAGGTCATTTTGCCACCACTCCGAGCCTAGATACGAATGGACTGTCATCGCGTGGTTCTGTCTTTTCGCTATCCAAGTCCTTCCAGCTGAGTAGGTCTGGCCGTTTGCTGCTACTCCGAGTTGGGTATTCTGTCTCCTCATTGCCCAAGTCCTAGTCCAAATCCAGACTCATGGTCTAAGTCCAAGTCCAGGCTCGTGGCCCTAGTCCAAGTTGTGAATCCAAGCCGAGGTCCAAGTCGCGAGTCCGAGTCAAGGTCCAAGTTTCAAGTCCAAGTCCAAGTCAAGTCCGAGACCAAGTCCTAGTCCAGGGTTTACCAGTTTGTTATCCAGTGTTTATGTCCATGTTGACATTTTGTCCTCGCTCTCTGGCCTTCCTAGTAACTCTCAATAAACACTGTTCTGTTTATACTACCTCTGTGTCTGTGTCCTGCACTTGGATCTTGGGGCTTGGGAAATAGTCCAAAAAATAGCAGATGGCATATAATGTAGTGCAAACCCCAGATGGATTTACACAATGAATGGCAGAACATTAATGTGTGTGGTAGAACAAAATGATTAGGGAATACAGATCCATAATGCCTTGAAAATGGCATCATAGGTAGATTGGGTCATAAGGAGAGCTTTCGACACATTGGCCTTCATACTTCAGATCACTGAGTACAGGAGTTGGAATCCTTTGTTTAAGTTGTTAAAGAAGTTGGTGAGGCCACATCTTGAGTGTTGTGTTCACTTCAGGTCAACTACCTACAGGAAAGATATGAAAACGTGAGAAGAAATGCAGAGAACATTTACAAGGATGTTGCCATTACTTGAGGACCTGAGTTAGAAGGAAAACTTGAACAGGTTAGGACTTTATTCCCTGGATCATAGAGGGGAGATCATATAGAGGTGTACAAAATATGTGGGCTAAAGATAGAGCGAATACATACATTTCTCTTTTCACTGTGGTTGGGTGAGACTTGAACGTGAGGTCATGGGTTAAGGATGAAAGCTGAAATTCTTAAGGGGAACCTGAGTAGGAATTTCTTCAATCAGAGGTTGATGCAAGTGTGGAATGAGATGCTAGAAGAAGAGTTAGAGTTTTACATAGATTTGGTTTCCAAGACACAATTATTAAAACTATACAGACACTATATGACAATCCTACTGCTAGGATTAAAATCAATGGATATTTATCAAATAGTCTTACCCTAGAAAGGGGCACAAGACAGGGTTGTGCATGGTCACCACTACCCTTTGCGTTATATCTGGAACCATTAGCTCAATAAATCAGACAAAATGAAGATATCAGGGGAATTACTATTAAAGGGACAGAGCATAAATTGGCTTGTTATGTGGATGACATTTTGATCAATCTAGGGCAACTAACATACTCTTTACTTAAATTGATGCAATCCTTTGAACAATATGGTCAATCATCAGGATACAAGATCAACATAGATAAAACCCAATTACTTTCATATTACTATAGCCTACCAAGCGAAATTGAAAGTCGATAGCCCTGGGCATGGCATACAGAGTTTTTCAAATATTTGGGCATCATTATGCCAAAAGATTTGGCAAAATTATCAGAATGTAATTATCAGCCTTTATATAAAAAAATTAAGGAAGATATGGCAAGATGGAGCCTGATTCCTTTTTTCAGTCTCAGTTCAAGGATTGCGTCTATTAAAATGAATATACTGCCCGGACAGTTATATCTCTTTCAGACCCTACCAGTAGAGATTAATCAAAATCAATTCAATGCATGGAACAAGATGCTATCAAGGTATATTTGGCAGGGTAAAAGGCCTACAGTTCGTCTCAAAACTTTGCAATTAGCAAAGGAAAAGGGGGGATGGGGCTTGCCTACTCTTAAAGATTGTTATTTTGCAGCACAGTTGAGAGCTGTGATATGTTGATACAACCCATCATATGACGCTCAATGGAAAAACATTGAAGAGCGGGTACTTCCCATCCCCATACAAGCAATTTTGGCTGATAACAACCTGCAAAGGTACATAAATACTATTGATAACCCATGGGTGAAATTGACTCTTAAAATATGGAAAACTACTATATAAGAATATAATCTAGAGGGAGATATTGCAATTCTTAAATGATGTGCATATGACTCTGATTTTACACCAAATAAATTGGATGCTAGGTTTAAGGACTGGACAGGTAAACGAATAACAGTTCTTTGCAACATAATGAAAGAAGGAACACTGTTCAGTTTTGAAATGCTTAAAGAGAAACACTTATTAGAAAAACAAGATTTTTATCGGTATTTACAGATGTGACAATATGTTAATAAGATGCTTAAAAATGTAACCAAGGCAAATACATGCTTGATAGAGCTCTTTAGAAAAGCATATCATTCAGATAATGGTAGTAGAATCATTTCAAGCATGTATAAGGGGTTGTCAAATCTTAAAACACATTCGACTTCATACATTAAAACAAAATGTGAGAAGGAAGGAGGGATAATTATATCTGAGGAAGAATGGACAACAATATGGAGATATCAATGGAAGTGTTCCAATTCACAGAAATGGAGGGAGATTGGATGGAAAAACTTGATAAGATATTTTATTACACCCTCTCAGAAATCCCATTATGATAGTAACCTCCCTATGTGCTGGAGAAATTGTGGAAATCAAAATGCAAATCATTATCATATTTTTTGGGACTGCCCTGTATTCAAAAACTATTGGAGGGGGATACACAATGCCCTAAAAGACATCTCTAAATGTGAAATACCCTTGGAGAGTAAGACCATATATTTTGGATATATACCTCAAGAATGGTTGAAAAGAGATAAATATTTAATGAATATACTGTTGGTGGCTGGTAAAAAGACTCTTACTAGGAAATGGTTATCACAGGAGAGCCCAACTTTAAATACATGGATGGAAATTACAATGGACATTTACAAAATGGAGAAGATAACAGCATCTGTTAATCATAAGCTGGAACAATTTGATTCATACTGGGAAAAATGGTTTAACTACATAATGCCTCATAGGCCTGATTTTTTTTCTCACAAATCAATGAATCTGTTGCAAAAAAAAAGATCACTCCCTACTTGTACATAGTTCTTTCCTTTTGCTTGTTTTTTTTTATTTCCACTCTTTTCTATAAGTGTATACCCCAGATAAATACTTTGTGGAGATTTAGTGATATATATGATTATATGATATATATGTACAATGTCTGAAATATATCTTATGGAAATGTTTGACGAACTTCAATAAAAAATAAATTACAAAAAAAAGAAGAAAAAGAGTTAGATGTGGATCCAATTGGAACACTTGAGCAAAGTTTGGATAGGTACATGAGAGGTTCAGAGGGTTATGATCCAAATGCATTCCATATCCCATTACTTGTTTCCCCTTTACCAAAGAACCAAACTGAGTTTCCTTAAGGAGATGTGCTTATGTCTCAATCTGACCCATACTTCTACATCTGACCATTGATACACTGAAGAGCCTGCATCCTTCACGGTGAAAGAATCCCCAGCTCCATATACAGCGCCTATAAAATGTATTCACCTTCCCCCCCACCCCCCGGAAGTTTTCATATTCTATTGTTTTACAACATTGAATCACAGTGGATTTAGTTTGGCTTTTTTGACACTGATCAACAGAAAATGATTATTTTGCGTCAAGGTGAAAGCAGATCTCTACAAAGTGATCTAAATTAATTACAAATCTAAAACACAAAATAATTGCTTGCATAAGTATTCACCCCGGGGGTGAATACTTTTTATAGGCACTGTATCAGCAATTGACTGTCTAGCCAAAGGATACAGTAAATTGTAGACTGGTGTCTGGGTTATTTCTGTGCATTTTAATATTTCTTTTAAACTATTCATTAACTTTTATTTTGAATTATTTAAATCAGTTTGAATCACTTTTAGATGACAAAAGTTAATAATAATAATAGTTATTATTATTATTATAACAATAATAATTATACATTATCTGATAGTTATATCTACAACTAGAGTCATCTGAAAGGCACGACACAATAGCATTAAACAATTAGGGCTACACAGCAATATCTATGTAAATCTTCAGAAAGGCACAATACTAAACACCACCAGAATGTTCCTAGCATTTGAGAAATAAGTGTGTTTGGCTATGCCCGTACCTCAGCCTAAGCTGAGAAAAAATAATAATAATATCATAATAACTTCTTTCTAGAGCACTTTTTATACAGTTGATCTAGTTCAGAGAGTCTGCATCCCTTGATGGAAATTGTTTAAATCTAAGAGACTGGCAAAAGAAAAACCTGTGAGCTTGTGCAAGATTATAAAACAAAAATGATTTTGTAATGTACTCTGGTGCCAGACCATTAAGAACTTTAAAAACAAGTAAGAGAACTTTAAAAATCAATTCTGAAAGATGCTGGAATCCAATGCAGGGTAACAATGATCGGAGTGATATGTTCCCTCATTCTGATTTAAGTTAAAAGTCTGGCAGCGACATTCTGAATGAGCTGAAGTTAATCAATAGATTGTTTTTGAAGGCCAATATGAGTGCATTACAGTAATCTAGTCTATTTGATTTAAATTTGATTACAGATGTGTAAAATATATGAAGAATTGTTGGCAACCGATGAGTTGTCATATTCTCCATATTTCTTTCAAAACTCTCCATGGTCTTACCACTCCTGATTTATTGAAATTTAACAGTATAGAAAGAGGATATTTGCACCAGTAACAAAAAGTTATAATCAATGAAGCATGATGGTGACTGACATTTAGGACTGCACTAGTGACTCCTGAGGCTTTGAGTAAAGTCCCACCTGGCAGTAGTTCCCTCGGTTAATGGTAGGGGTCTATGGCATAAAAAGGGTTTGGAACTTTTGCACTATTGCAACCTGATAATATCTGACATGATACTAACTAACAGGGTCAATAAAGCCATTGAATTGTTTTAAAAAGCCAATGAGGCAATTCATAAATGCCTTCGGTAAGGCAGCTGTTACTTCCACCAATTTTGGCCAATGTAACTCCAGAGTTGGCCTGCATGATGAACACATATCTCTTTCAGGGCTAGTAAGGGTGAACACTACGTAACCGCTACCTCTTTTCCCCCTGCCAACCTAACTATTGAAGTTTAATTTATCTTCCACTTCTGGAACTTTTATAACATTGTGGAGACTCTACATTCACCATACACAGTGATGACATTTTTCTAAGGCCAAAGGCTCACTACAAAAGTAACTTCTTAGTACCATACTATGTCTATTTTTGAATTGTGCTAATCATATTTCTCTTCACCCTTTCTACCTCCACAATCTATTCATGTCAATATAATTAAATGCATTTACAAATTAAATCATGTACCAAATAAAACTGTGCTCTCCCTGTTCTCTAAGACTTTATAGTCAAGGATGCAATAGCAATACCACCTTTCATTTTTATAACACCTCTATGTGACAAAAAACATTTCCAGAGTGCTTCACGGAATGTTATCAAATATAAATTATTGTACTGCCAAATTATTCAGCTGATTACATTTTTAGTTTTATCAATACATGGAACACAACTACATTTTTTTAAAAGGCAAACTTCCAAGGATTTAAATTTTATCCTGAACTTGCTGTCTATGTGGAGTAACTTAGAGAAACCCATTGAATATTGAAGAACCTAGATAAAGCGGATGTGGAGGGGATGCTTTATATGGTAGGCAAGTCTAGGACTGGAGGGCACAGCCTCAGAATGGAGGGCAATCCATTTAGAACAGAAATGAGGAGGAATTTCTTCAGCTAGAGGGTGGTAAATTTATAGAATTCATTGCCATGGATGGCTATGGAGGCTAAGTCATTGAGTATATTTAGAGCGGAGATTGATAGGTTCTTAATTAATCAGGGTATCAAGGTTACAGGCAGGAGTGTGGACTAGAGAGGGATAATAAGTCAGCCATGATGGAATGGAGCAGACTCGATAAGCCAAATAGCATAATTATGCTCCTATGTCTTATAGTCTAGAGTTTGCTTTTTCTCCTCATGACTGTGAGATTCAAAATTAAGATGTGCGTTTCTGAAAGAGGTCTGGGTTAAAGTCAAAGGACAAATGTGATTTAATTATGTCCGGGGACAAATGTGATTTAATTATGTCTGGGTTAAAGTCTGTAAACAAATGTGATTTAATTATGAATGCAGAAGCCCTGACAAGATTAACTGTTTGTGGAATCATTGAAGACCTGAGATATGGACTATTGTTTTACAGAAACGTGTAAAAAAACAACTCCAAATATGGAATGGGAAAACACTGTGTACCTCCCGAGTCAGGGAGGGGGGTGGTAAGGAAGAAGGATAAAACCTGCTGCCCTGTAAGGTTCGGGGTTCCCTTCTCTGAGGGGGCCCAGCTCTGCAGAACTGTTAATAAACTTTGTTTCCTTGAATTTGTCTTGAAGCCATTATTCGGGAGTGTGGCTCGTTTCTGACAATGACTGTCTGGGTTTACTTCAGCTGCTCCAGTTTACTCCCACCTCCTGAAGACACACTGGTAGATTGACTAAACACAAAGTACACTGTGGTCAAATCAACACGTACAAACAAGCTGGATGAACTCAGCCTTTTCTGCACAATGACACCCTTGTGACCAATTGACTTTCTAACCCATACATCTAATGTGAAGGGTTAGTTTGCTTGCAGGTTGAAATCCGCTTCTGCTGAGTCAGTTGTTGATTGGCCCATTCGAAGGATGCAGCGGTTCTTTCCTGCTGGTTGCCTTGTGTGTGTGCCATGGCACCAAATCTGGTTCTGGGTGCCTCAGTGGTATAAGAATAGCACATGCAAGAGACTGGCTGGCTTTCCTTTGTCTCCAGGGGTTCTTCTTCACACTAAGGTCATGACCAATGCTGAAGAGCCATTGGGAACATATGCTGCAGATCAGGGAGAGCCAATGTATTTACTTAGCTAATTATCTGCTAAATGTTTAGTTCTGTAGCGGCGCAACTTGGGGAGTCTTAAGGAGTTTGAAGTGTTACTGAACGTTTACTATTGTAGTTTGTATAACTTTGGGTGGCTCAGATGTTTAGTTGAATGTTTTACTGTTTGTCTGTAAATAAATGATTAATGTGCTTATCCATAATCAGTCTCACTTATCAAACCCATGAACCTGTTTCCTTGTAGCAGGGCATCTTTGAAATGTAGAAGGAAACCAGAGCACCCAATGGAAACCAACACAGCCATGGGCAGAACATACAAACTCCTTAATATCAGTGGTGGGAACTGAACCTGCATCAGTGATGCTGTAATAGCGTAATGCTACCATGATCCTCATTATTTTAGGAAACTTGTGGGTGCTGATATTACAATGTCTCTGTTGCTCTTAGTTATTAGAATTCCCAGGTTGCAGACACAATTTTCAAAAAGTTGACTGAATCCAAACTACATTTACTGATCATAAGGCCATAAGATCATAAGACATAGGAACAGAGTTAGGCTATTCAGCCATCGAGTCTGCTCTGCTGTTCCATCATGGCTGATCCTGGATCCCACTCAACCCCATACACCTGCCTTCACACCCCATTCTTTGATGCCCTGACCGATTGGGAAATGATTAACTTCCATCTTAAATATACACATGGACTTGGCCTCCACCGCAGTCTGTGAGAGTATTCCACAGATTTACTACTTTCTGGCTAAAAGAATTCCTCTGTTCTAAAGGATCGGCCCTCAATTTTGAAGCTGTGTCCTCTAATTCTGGATACCCCCACCACAGGAAACATCCTCTCCACATCCACCCTATCTAGTCCTTTCAAAATTTGGTAGGTTTCAATGAGATTCCCTCACATTCTTCTAAATTCCAGTTAGTACAGGCCCAAAGCTGCCAAAAACTTCTCATATGTTAACTCCTTCATTCCTGGAATCATCCTTGTGAACCTCCTTTCTGAGATATGGGGCCCAAACTGTTGACAATATTCTATGTGCAGCCTGATTAATGTATTATAAAGGCTCAGCATTATCTTTTTGCTCTTATATTCTATTCTCCTTGAAATAAATGCCAACATTTCATTTGCCACTAGTTGGTAGATAAAGCTAAACACCAGTCAATATAATTGAGATTACTCTACAGCAAGGATTACAGTTGCTAATATAGGTTCACCTTCCTGTTCAGTGTACAAAGAGTTCTGCATTGTATTGTTACCATTTTTGAAAGAGGTTAAATGTGATTTTAGATATGGATCAATAAGTGATTTTGCAGTTTAGCACAAACATATTATTGCAAAAAGGAGATGTGTATCTGAATTGAATTTTATTTGCTTCTGTCAACATGTATGTCTGCAAATTTAATCAAGTCACATTTGATGGCTATACCATAATAATTTCAAATATACAAGTTCATGTGTTATCAAACAATAAGACAGAGCACAGATATAGCTAGTCACTTTGACAGATGGACTTTAATTAAAAGGAATGGTTTACTGAACTGCCATATCACAGTATTAACACCTTGTGCAC
This sequence comes from Hemitrygon akajei, assembly GCF_048418815.1. NCBI lineage: Eukaryota > Metazoa > Chordata > Chondrichthyes > Myliobatiformes > Dasyatidae > Hemitrygon > Hemitrygon akajei. The sequence goes on along the minus strand of NC_133138.1, from coordinate 32,293,624 downwards.
AAGGTGCAAATGCTGTTGTGATCTTAGATTATCCTGAACTTCAAAGAACAAGACTGTAAATTGCCAACTGTCCTTTGACAACAAATCATTACTTCTGTTATTCAGTTTCATCCCTATCTGATGTGGGGCGAGTCTTGTGCATACGATATTTTTATTGTGCAAACGCGACTTTGCATTGCAATTCTTTGTAAAAGACAGACAACGTGAACCAGCAGTGTTGGGAAGTTGACTGAAATCCAATAATATCCTCTAATATGGTGAAATGCAATGTCAACTGCAATTATTTAGCTATCGTGATGCCATGGCCAATTCTTAACACTTAACAATGCTCTCACTAATTCAGCAGAACATTTCAGTAGACTGCTAGACACAGGATTAGCCACGTATCAGTAACCTCCTGGTATGGAGCTTTGTATGTCTACTGGGGATAGAAACATAATCAGGTTTATTATCACTGACCTATGTAGTGAACTTAGTTGCTTGGTGGTAGCAGTGCAGTAAAAGACAAATAAACTACTCTTAGTTACAAATACACAAATAAATAAGTAATGCAAAAGAGTAATAGCTGAGTAGAGTTCATGTTCATTAAGGTGTCCGAGGCTCCCTGACAGGTATTTTGTGAGGAGAAATATAGAAATATTGCAGGAGAAAGCAACTTAGACCTTCACACTGCTCTGACTTCAATGAAATCAAAGCTTCTCTCTCTCACTACAGTATTTCCAGTCTGACTCCCAGCCCTAATGCCTTTTGGGTCTAGAAATCTACATATCTCCTTAACTATATTGTGACTTAATCTCCACATCCTTCTGGAAGTAGAGAATTGCACAGGGTCACCATGTTCTGAGTGAAGAGGTATCTCTTCATGTCACATCTAAATGATACCCTGAGCTGGCGACCCTGGGTCCTAAGAGCCCCAGTCATAGAAAAGATCCTACCTGACAAACCTTATGATGATATATACATTGGAAAAAAAGATCTCCCAGTCTTCCAGACTCTCACAAATACAGGACAGCCATTCCAGGACTCCACCTGAGAAGGCGAAGAAATCTCTTACCAGTTTGGAAGCAATACCATAGGAAGCATCTGTCCAGATGCATCACAGCTTTTGAATAGCAACTGCTTTTACAACACCTCAATAAGTGGGCGGCTTGGCATGATAACATCATGATAAATACAACACTTTGCAGTACCAGTGACCCAGGTTCAATTCCTGCTGTTGTCGGTAAGGAGTTTGCATGTCCTCTCTGTGACTGCATTTGTTTCCTCTGGGGGCCCACAGTCCAAAGACATACCAGTTGGTCAGTGTAAATTGTCCTGTGATTAGATTAGGGTTAAATTGGGGGTTGCTCGGGGGTGTGGCTGAAAGGACTGGAAGGGGTATTCCGCACCTTATCTCAATCAAAGAAATAAGATTGCAGAGACTTGTTAATGCAAGCAGAATATCACGCAAAGCTGCTCTCCTCCATTGACTCTGCCTACACTTTCCACAGTCTTGGGAAAAGCAGATGATAAAATTAACGACCACCTTCTCACCCCAGACATTCTCCCTTCTCCTTGGCACAGTCCAGCACTAGACACAAACACTTGAAATACCGGGAAGCAGAGATCTTTAGGGAGGAAACTCTGGAGCTGGGAGGATTGACAGATAAAGCCACAGCCACCAGCTGAGGAGAAATTAAATTCAAGGATTGAATTCTGGCAAGAAGCCAGAATTATAGAAGCACAAGTAATTTGAGAAGGTGGAGATTTTGGAACTGGAAATGGGAGGCACCAGAGGGAGATGTGGAGCTAAGGGCGGAGATTTTATAATTGGAATATTACTTGACAAGGAGATGAGGTAGACCAGTGATGTGAATGTGCAAATGTGGAATCCCACCTCCTGTTTTGCTATCTGCCTCTTGTATTACACATTGAAACTGCAATACTCAGTGGCATGTTTATCTATCCCACAGATATAATTCCAGTGCAGTTTATCTGTAATGAACATCACTGGAGAATTTACTATACCCAATAGAAATCCAAAAGAGTCAACATTAAAGGTTGTTAATAAGCCCTTAATTAGAGCTGGTAGACAGTGGACTTTAAAATAATATTAGTACAATACTGCTAGCAAATTCTACTTCAAAGGGGGAGAAGCAGAGCAGCAACTGACTGTACAATCATTTTCTTCTATTGCCAGCCGCTACGGAATTTCGAAACAACAGCATTTCTCCGACACCGCTAACCTCAGAAGAATGAATCTGTGCAATTGATTAATAGTTGTGATATAGCAGGCTTACAGAATTACTGAGCTTTATCATATTCATATTGGGAGCTTTTACCCAGTGGTGGGCAGATATGGCTGCTGATATTATCGTAATGTTGTGACTTTGTATTTGCAGGTCGGGGTTTTCAAAACAGGCTTCCCTGCTATCCTGCTATCCTGCTCCAAATGAATTCCCACTTGCCTTCTCCTTCAAGATTCTCCAAGCTGCTCCAATTGCGGCCTTCAAGCAGCTATTATAACATCCGTTCCTTCAAATTACTCAAGCAATTGTCCAAGTCATGCATGTAATTCTCCTGAACATAGTCACTCCACCCATCTCCCCGGCACCCACCCTACACTCAAACCTCTCTAATGTGGGATTTCTCCTTCATACTTCCCTCATCATTTTAGAGTTAGTGACTTCTTTTTAAATTAAGACCCTCTTCCAGGAGAGACATAGGCTGTAGGTAGAAGTGATCACCATCACACTCAGGCTCCTAAAACATATGTCATTCCAGAAGCAAAATCAGGTTTATTATCACTGCCATGTCATGAAATCTGTTGTTTTTCAGCAGCAATACAGTGCAATATACTGTAAATCATAATAATAGATAAATACACACACACACACACACACACACACACACACACACACACACACACACACACACACACACACACACACACACACACACACACACATAAATTAAATAAGTGGTTTAAAAAGAGAACAAAAATAGTAAGGTAGTATTGTATTGATGGGTTCAGAATTCTGACGATTAGGTTTAAATTCAAGTTTACTGTCATCTAAGTGTACATATATACAGCCAAACAAAACAGTGTTCCTTTGGACCACAGTGCACACATACAGCATACATCACACACAGTGCATAAAACAAAATATTACTGCAAATTATTTAAGAAAATATAATTCAAAGTGCATGCAGTTTGCTTCATAAGTAAGCAGTAAGCAATCCAGCAAGCCGTATAAACAGCTCGCTGTTCTAGGTGGCAGAGAAGCTGTTACTCTGTCTGGCAGTCCTCATCCTGATGCTCCTGTACCTCCTTCCTGATGTTAGTGAGTCAAAGAGATTGAGGGATGGGTGGTAGGGATCCTCATCAATGCTTCAGACCCTTTATATGCAACGCTTCCAATAAATGTCACAAAAAGTGGGGAAGGAGATCCCGCTGATCCTCTTGGCTATCCTTTGTTGGATCTTGCAGCTTCTTTACCAAATATTGATGCAGCCAGACAGGATACTCTCAATTGTGCTCCTCCAGAAAGTTGTAAGAATGTGGTGGGGAAGCCTTGCAGGCCTCAATCTCCTCAGAACGTGCAGACAATGCTGTATCTTCTTGACTAATGAGGAGGTGTAGTGGGTTCAGGTCAGATTGTCCATTATCTAATAAGTGCTCCATAATAGTTCCTACCAGAGCTGCCTGAGGAGGTGATACTTACGTTCTGCTGTGGTTCAAAAACACAAGAAAATGGAAGTGAGAATAGGCTACTAGGCCCCTCAAGCCTGCTCCATCAGAGAGTAATGCCATTACTGCTCTGTGCTACCCTTAATTCCTTTTCTGTGCCTCTTCCCCATAACTTTCAATCCAGTGATCTTTTGAATATTTAACAATTCTCATTTTAACTATTCCTAATGATCAATCCTCCTTCACCCTTCAGAAAATGTTTATGATTTATCATCCTTTGAGAGAAGAAATCTGTATGCAATTATTTTTTAATAACAGCCCTTTACCTTGCCACTATGTGTCCTTGTTTCTTCCACCTTTTTCCCCCATTATGGGAAGGGCAAAATATGTTGGTCTTGCATATATTACTCCAAGTTTCCTGATGAACTGGAAAATATGACTTTACTTTTTTAAAAGCTTAATTTAATTCAAATCTATTTGCGTTAGTGCAATGTTGTGTTTGTCGTTTGTGTATCCGTCCCAGGAATTGGGATTGAGCACCATATTTGTGAGGTGTGGAAATAAAGACGAAACCTTTGACCTTTACATGAAATGTGGAGAAGAAGCCAAGGCCTATTCATGGTAGTTTTTACAGATAACATCACCGCACACAGAGAGAAGTGCTGAGTGTAATTTCTGAGCATGTATGACTTTATTCCCCATTCATGAAATGTGAATATGTAGAGCTATTAAAAATTAATCTCCATTTAAAATATATGATCTCCTTTAATAAATAATACAATAGTTTATAGATTCTGAATATGTTGATATTTCAACCTATGGGGAAGAGGCAATTCAAAGGTTGAGTGTACTTATTTATGTAGTGTCTATATTAATATTTTCATGCTCCACAGAATACAAAATTTGGCTTGCCTACTGAATGACCTTCTCTGAGGATCATAAACTTGTCATGGTGGAGAGGGATAGTCTAGGTGGGCTGAAGGTCAAGTTTCTATTCTATTTTGCTTTATAACATAGAACATAGAATAGTTCTTTATGACTATAAAATTGAAAAGAGTTTCATTCAACCGGTTTTGGAAAACTGCTCATACTTAGAAATCAGACAAAGGATCATTATAATGAGATACACACACGATGCTTGAGGAACTCAGCAGGTCAGGTGGTACTTATGAAAATGAATAAACAGTTGACTTTCTGGACCAGGACTCTTTTTTATGATTACAATGGCATTTTCCTCATGGATCCATTCAATGCACTTGTGAAGAACTTCACTCAGTGGTGAAAATGTTGAATTAACAATGGTTGAATAAAAATGCATGACATTGATAAATTTAAGGACAGGTGAGGGGAAGATTCAGAAACAGGGAAGTTATGTTACTGTCAGGGTCCGGTCCTGAATCCGCGTTCTGGGTTCTGATCCGGTCCGAGGGCTCCGGACTCTGGGTCCTGCAGTTGTCCCTCCCGTCACCCGTGATCTAGTTAGGACCCTCCTGGTTCAAGGAGGCACACCTGTAACTCATTGAGCTGCAGGTGTTTATAAGGGGCCTTGGGACTGGGACCAGGCAGGTGGTGGTTTTGTTCTGTTTCCCTGCTGGCTCTGAAATCTTCTCTACATTCTGTTATCCTGCCCGGGCTCAGATCTACTCTTCATCATGCTTCTCTGCCCTGTACCAGTACTACCAGGTTGGTCCACTCCCCCACCTTTCTTCCCATGCACTGGTCCCGCTTCTCCGCTCATTTGTTTTGTTCGCGCGGTCGTGCTGTCTGCCGGCCGTTTCCGACTTTCCCGTTATCATGGCTGTTGTGTTGGTCACCCTGGACCTATGCCCATTCCTACTCCTTGCCTCCATCAGACAGGTCAGGCTGACCTGCCACTGCCCGGCAGTGGTTCTGCCCGTTCCTATCCCTTGCCCCCGTCGGGCAGGCCCGGCCAGTCTGCCGCTGCCCGGCTGGGGTTTTGCCCCGTCCTCCTCTTCTGCCCGCACCCGCCTAGGGGTCCGTGTCGTGCCTAGGCCTCTGGTGTTTCCGCCTGGGAGGCGACCCTACCCAGGACATATGTGGCCCGCCCAGGGAGGGCTCTCCACCAGCCTATCTAGCCACCTACACCTGCCTGAACCCAGGGACCTGCCTGCCTGAGCCCCGGGGACCTGTCTACCTGCCTGCCTGAATCCCAGGGACCTGTCTACCTGCCTGCCTGAATCCCGGGGACCTGTCTACCTGCCTGCCTGAACCCCAGGGACCTGTCTACCTGCCTGCCTGAACCCCAGGAGCCCGCTCTGCTCTGCCTGCCTGAACCCCGGGAGCCCACTCCGCTCTGCCTGCCTGAACTCCGGGAGCCCGCTCCGCTCTGCCTGCCTGAACTCCGGGAGCCCGCTCCGCTCTGCCTGCCTGAACTCCGGGAGCCCGCTCCACTCTGCCTGCCTGATACTCTATCTACCTGAACCCCAGCTCTACCCTTAAATGCCATGGCATCCCCATCCTGCCCTCCCCCTAGTACTTCAGTGTCTGCATCCTGCGTTTGGGTCCATCCGGCTGCGTTCCTGACAGAACGACAACCCCACGCATGGACCCAGTGGCCCAGGCACTGGAGGCTAGTTCTCATTACCCTGGGGTCCTCTCTGCTCTGGATATTCCCCCCCACCTCCCCGTACCATCCCTGGCCATCTGGCCCCGCTTTGGTTGCCAGGAGGCTCCCTTGGGGGGGCGGGTAACTGTCAGGGTCCGGTCCAGAATCCGCGTTCCGGATCTTGATCCAATCCGAGGACTCCGGACTCTGGGTCCTGCAGTTGTCCCTCCCATCACCCGTGATCTAGTTAGGACCCTCCTGGTTCAAGGAGGCACACCTGTAACTTATTGAGCTGCAGGTGTTTATATGGGGCCTTGGGACTGGGACCAGGCAGGTGGTGGTTTTGTTCTGTTTCCCTGCTGGCTCTGAAATCTTCTCTACGTTCTGTTATCCTGCCCGGGCTCAGATCTACTCTTCATCATGCTTCTCTGCCCTGTACCAGTAATGCCAGGTTGGTCCGCTCCCCCACCTTTCTTCCCATGCGCTGGTCCTGCTTTTCTGCTCGTTTGTTTTGTTTGCGCGGTTGCGCTGTCTGCCGGCCATCCCAGATTTTCCTGTTATCATGACTGTTGTGTTGATCACCCTGGACCTATGCCTGCTCCTATCCCTTGCCTCTGTCGGGCAGATCCGGCCGACCTGCCGCTGCCCGGTGGTGGTTCTGCCCGTTCTGATCCCTTGCCCCCGTTGGGCAGGCCTGGCCAGTCTGCCGCTGCCCGGCGGGGATTCTGCCCCATCCTCCTCTTCTGCCCGAACTCTGGGATCATGCCCCGCACCCGCCTAGGGGTTAGCGTCGTGCCCAGGCCTCTGGTGTTTCCGCCTGGGAGGCGGCCCTTCCCGGGCTATATGCGGCCCGCCCAGGGAGGGCTCTCCGCCAGCCTGTCTAGCCACCTAGACCTGCCTGAACCCTGAGGACCTGTCTGTCTGCCTGCCTGAATCCCGGGAGCCTGTCTACCTGAACTCGAACTCCGGGAGCCCGCTCCGGTCTGCCTGCCTGAACTCCGGGAGCCCGCTCCGGTCTGCCTGCCTGACACTCTATCTACCTGAACCCCAGCTCTACCCTTAAATGCCATGGCATCCCCATCCTGCCCTCCCCCTAGTACTTCAGTGTCTGCGTCCTGCGTTTGGGTCCATCCGGCCGCGTTCCTGACAGTTACATGTTCGTATGGCATCCAATTTTGATTTCTTGACTTTAGAAAGAGAAAAAAGGTGATTGATAGGAATAGATCTGAGAGTTGGGAAAGATAACTAAAAGCTTACAGAAAGTTTTATCAAACCTGCATGGGTGCATGGCCACACAGTGACTGAAATATTCCCACGCATATATCCTTTGTTGCAGTGCAGCTGGAAATTTCTTTTATAATATAATGTTTTATTAAAGTGCAGTACCGTTTACAGGCTGTGTTTTTTTAAAAAAAAAAGAAAAAGAAAAAAAAAATTCCTGCTCGGAACAAGCTGCACAGCTGTATAAAAATTTGGAGGGAATGTTGCTTACACTAGTGGAGCTTGAGTTGCTCACTATAGACCAAAGAAGGTTGGAAAGCAATTGGATACAGATGTGCACAATGATGACTAGTTGGGACAAGGTACACAGAGGGAAGTTGATGTGTTAGTGGATAGTACAGGAGCTAATGGAACAAAGATCTTGTGGAGCAGGCTCAATGAGCCAAATGGCCTACTTCTGCTCCTTTGTCATGTGATCTTGTGATTTTAGTGTGAGTGTTGCTATGACCTGGATCAGAATGCGTCTGCAGATTGGAGGAACAAAGTCAATCACTGGCTTCAAAAATGAATTGCATAGATTCTTCAAAAGAAAAAAAAATAATTTGCAGCACTATGGGGAAAAAAATTTTGGGTACTGGATAGATGTGAATATATTCCTTCTAAGTCCACAGAAACAATACAATTCTAAAACAGCATTGTAAGGAGGAGAATAAATGAGTAGTACAGGAAAAAGGTGAATAATTATTTTAATAACTAGATACATGTGTCATGTAAGCAATCAGGATGATTACTTTGTCAGTACTGTATATAAGTGTAACCCTCTCACAGGGCTCATATGGCTCAACAGCTAACTTTGCTAACATCCACGTGACTCAGCAGTGAGAAGGTGATCAGATGTATATTACAATATATGTATAGAGGCAATATGACTTGGAGTTCAACCAAACAGGAAAGTCGGGTTGTTCTGATTAACAGAACCCCAATTTGAGGTGACTCTGTGTAAATACTGCTCATACAGAATTACTGGTCACCAGGAAAATGACAAAGCATACACTGCCATAAAATGAAAAAGAAAGTAAGTTTATCAATTCCAGCTTTATCAAAATAAAAGGACCCATTACAGCTAGACCAGTCTAAATTTTATATGTGACTGTTGTTGCTCATCTCTTCCAAAAGCTGGGTAAGACCGTTATTCATAGTGCTGAATTCTCATAACCAATCACCAGTAGAACTTCCCATCTTGGACTCTGTCTCACGAAGCACACTGTGCAATAGCACCTTCCCATCGTACTGAATGCTATGGGCGCCTTCCCAAAATTCTTTATTCCAAAACACCTGCAAAAAGACCACAAACACCACCATTGCCCATCACAAATCCCTCTCTGACCTGCTCTCTAGAACTTCCTCCTGATCCCACCATCATGATTGTCTGACACAACATTCTTAAGTTTGACAACGTGGCACGCCCGGGATCCTCTTCAGTTTGCGTATAAGGAGAAGGTGGGAGTGGAGGATGCTATCACGTATTTGCTGCACAAATCCCTCTCTCACCTAGATGGAGTCAGTGGTGCTGTGTGGATTACATTCCTGGACTTCTCTAGTGCCTTTAACACCATCCAGCCCAAGATCTTAAGGCACAAACTAACGGAGATGGGAGTAGACTCTCACATGGTGGATTGGATAGTGGACTACTTGACAGATAGACCTCAGTATGTGCGGTTGGGAGACTGTAGGTCTGACACGGTGGTCAGCAGCACAGGAGCGCCGCAGGGGACCGTGCTCTCTCCGGTCCTGTTCACCCTGTACACATCAGACTTCCAATATAACTCGGAGTCCTGCCATGTGCAGAAGTTCGCTGATGACACGGCCATAGGGGGGTGTGTCAGGAATGGACAGGAGGAGGAGTATAGGAAGCTGATACAGGACTTTGTGATATGGAGCAACTCAAACTACCTGCGTCTCAATATCACCAAGACCAAGGAGATGGTGGTGGACTTTAGGAGATCTAGGCCTCATATGGAGCCAGTGATCATTAATGGAGAATGTGTGGAGCAGGTTAAGACCTACAAGTATCTGGGAGTACAGTTAGACGAGAAGCTAGACTGGACTGCCAACACAGATGCCTTGTGCAGGAAGGCACAGAGTCGACTGTACTTCCTTAGAAGGTTGGCATCATTCAATGTCTGTAGTGAGATGCTGAAGATGTTCTATAGGTCAGTTGTGGAGAGCGCCCTCTTCTTTGTGGTGGCGTGTTGGGAGGCAGCATGAAGAAGAGGGATGCCTCACGTCTTAATAAGCTGGTAAGGAAGGCGGGCTCTGTCGTGGGCAAAGTACTGGAGAGTATAACATCGGTAGCTGAGCGAAGGGCGCTGAGTAGGCTACAGTCAATTATGGAAAACCCTGAACATCCTCTACATAGCACCATCCAGAGACAGAGAAGCAGTTTCAGCGACAGGTTGCTATCGATGCAATGCTCCTCAGACAGGATGAAGAGATCAATACTCCCCAATGCCATTAGGCTTTACAATTCAACCACCAGGAGTAAGATATGTTAAAGTGCCGGGGTTGATTGTATTTAATGTATTTAAGTAAACTACTTAAGAACTTTTTAAAAGCTATTATTAATGCTTTTTGAGAGAGTGATTTAGATGCATATCATATTTTTACTGAGTTAAGTATTGTATGTAATTAGTTTTGCTACAACAAGTGTATGGGACATTGGAAAAAATGTTGAATTTCCCCATGGGGATGAATAAAGTATCTATCTATCTATCTATCTACTTAGCTTTAGCTGAAACCAAAAAAATTCTACCAGCAGGACACACTGCTTTTACACAAACTTCTAAAATGAAATACCTTACAGAATGGCAATAGAAATCTTAACCAGAGCATTACATTCTCACCCACCAAAAATAGCCATGTCCTCATGACTTTGGAACTTATCAAACCTTTATTAATAACTCAGTATCCAAATTAATTTTGTGATTTCATGATCCCTCTTTCAATCCATTTGTAAACAGCAGTAGCATACTTTATTAGTGGGATAGATGCAAAATTCTGTTTCCCTGGTGTATGATATACACACCTATCTGGATGTTTCTTGACATTCTGAGACCTTCTTATCTCATCTTCGGCCTCAGGCACTCCTTGTGACTGTTCCTGTTTATTGGGGATGCCTGCCCCTGTCCATTACTGACAACTTAGTTTCCCCTGTCACTTGACTGAGCTCAGCTTCATCCCAAATTACACTGTAGCCTATTTTCTCCTCACTGTCTATCATCACATCTGCCTGTCAACTGGTAGTCCTCCCTGTCATCTCTGAGTCAGGGCTAGGAGATTCAGGAATCTCGTCATCAGTTCTTGGGGAGTTCTTGACTGCCACACTGCCATTTCCTCATCCTCTTAGTCCATACAGAACACAGTTTGTTGGGTCCTCTTTAGGTTTTTCCGCTGATTGTCTTACTGTTTTCTCCTTCTGTGCAGAGTTCTCGTACTAGGTGTAAGTTCCATGACAGGCTCTGGGTCAACACATAACTCCTCCCCTCAGGGCAAAAGGTGAATCTGATAGAGAATTTTGACAGGACTATTCCTATCCTTTGGCTTCACCAGAAAAACTAGCAGATTTGGCATCTGGCTCTGCACTAGTTAACACGTAGACACCCAGCAGTCAGCCAAATTATGGTTTCCTGGTAACTTTAAATTTCTTATTGAAACTCCATCTCAAGACATCAGTTGAGAGAACGTAATCTTTTGATTATACCTCCTCTTGTTTCCTTGATTACACTTGGTTACAGTGACTGATGCTAGCTCATATACCTTTAGCAGTTCTTTCCTCGTGTCAGACACATACTTGAGACACAACTGTGTCAAGTCTTCACTGCCAGCTCTAAAACAGAGGTCTACAGTTAATCATGCTTCATGCCCGAACATCGAATGGAATGGCGAGTATTCATGAGCTTCATTTTGTGTACAGTTGAAGCAATATGCCAAATGCCCAATATGCTGAATCCACTTGTTCTTTTTGCTCATATCCAGAGTTATTTGGACTGGAAAAGTATAGCCAGGTGGTAGTGAAAAGAGGCAACCTCAACTATCCTGAAGGAGTCGAGTTACCTGAAGGCCACATACCAGATGTACAGGCCAGTACAAATACCCGGGCATCCTGCAGGCTCATGGAAGCCACGGTGAGGACACAGGAAGACTGCAATATCCAAGTACTCCCAAAGAGTGAGACATGTCCTAGAGAGCCAGCTGAATGTGAAGAACAAGATCAGAACCATCAACACATTCACCCTACCAGTCTTCAGATACCCAGCAGTAATACTGTGCCGAGCAAAGAACGTGTTCAGAGCTGCTGACATTGAGATGTGGAAACTAGTAACAATATGTGGACAATTCCAATCAAAAGTCCAAAGTCAAGCGACTGTACCCCTGCTGGAATAAAGGAGGGTGGGGACTTGGAAGTGTCAGCCACATTCCTGGAAGAAAAGCAAAACATCCATGAATGTGTCAGGAAGACCTGCCTGGAGAATATCTCAAACAGCAGGCAGGGGATATGGAAATGGAAACGGGTGAAACAGAGCCAGAGGACCAGAGGCCATGGCAGGACAAGCCACTGCATGAGATGTACAATCACCAGTATCAGAGCTGGCTGACATAAGGATGTCCTACTGGAAATGGCAAGGCTGAGGGACAGCACAGAGGTGCTGCTCATGGCCGCACAAAAATGGTGCTGAGCCCAGGAGCAATAGAAGCAGGGGTCTATCACACCAGACAAGATGCAGGCTGTGCTAGGAATCCACTGAAACTATCCAGCACATAGTAACAGGGTGCAAGATGCAGGCAGGGACAGCATACACTGAACGGCACAACCAAGTTGAGGAATTGTGTACAGGAACATCTGCACTGAGTATGGATTGTACATTCCCAATTCCAAATGGGGAACACCTGAGACAGTAGTGGTGAATGACAGAGCTAAGATCCTGTGGACTTCCAAATACAGACTGATAAGCAAGTACTGGCCAAACAGCCAGACAGAGTAATAATGGACAATGAAAAGAAGGAAGCAATAGTAATAGATATGGCAATCCCAAATTATAGTAACATCAGGAAGAAAGAGTATGAGAAGCTGGAGAAATGTCAGGGCTTGAAAAAGCAGATAGAAAGGATGTGGAAGGCTAAAGCTAGATTAATTCCAGTGGTGACAGGAGCACTTGGGGCTGCGACACCTGGACTGGGAGAGTGACTCCAACAAATCCTGGGAACATCTGAGATCTCAGTCCAGAAGAGCACTGTGTTGCTCTGTGTGTCCAGTATTTGCAGAATTCTGGTGTTTATGAAAAAAAGACAGATCTTAGTCTCAAATCCCATTTAAAGGACAGAATCTCCAGCAGCATAGAATATGCTCAGTGAAGCATTGGAATGTGATTTTTGTTTAAATCTTTGGAAGGCTAGTTCAGTCCACTATTGCATGACTCAAAGGTAAGAGGTTTCTCATGCACAGTCAAAATTACCAAGGGAAAGAAGTACAATGTATATAAAAATGCGTGATTTTTAGTCAAGGTGCGAAAATGCAATACTTTTACCTTAAGCAAAACAGGATTTGTTCAACATTTCTCTGCCAGCTTCTATTGGAGCTTGACAAGGTTAACAAGGAATAATAATAGGTGTAACAGAAAACAAAAAAAGCACATTGATCACCCAGGCATGCTATGGGATCGGCTCCTTCAATGCTCATCAAAGTTTCAAAACAAAACTAACCCAAGGCTAATGAACAAATAGAAATCTTCAGCTGTTTGACAAAGGATCGTAATGCTGGGAATGGGTGCATACAAGCAAATTGCTAACTTCCTGGCTTTGTCTATATGTTCCATTGTATTTAATATTTCAGTAGTATTTGAGTAATATTGTAAATATATTGTTTATTAAGCAATCTTTGTTGTTTGCATAATCCATTGCAATTTATTTGTAAAAATATGTAAATGGCATATGTCATTACGCCACCTCATCATACTGTATGTGCACACTTCGCTTAGAGTTAAAACAGACATCCATGAGTTATATCCCAGCTCCCTTGCTTTCCTTTTAATTAGTTTTATGTTTTGAAATTATAAAACATAGCAATGGCAACAAGAAAGTTTTAAGTGAACCCAAGACTGCTACCTGCCTGATTAAGTGCAGCGAGACATTCAAGTAAAATTAGAGCAGCTAGAAACAGTTTAAAAAATGTGCAGAATGGTATTGTTTTCTTTGGAGTAGCTTAATTATTGTGCAAAAGCAAAGAAGATCAAGTAGAAAAAAGGCAGAGAGTGGAAGAATTCTCGGGTTCATAAGCAGTGAGTAGCTGATGATAATAATCATTAATAAAGAGCAGAAATACCTAGCTGCAGCAGAAAGATTGATGAGTTTGATTACACAACAGATAACTGGATATTGTACACTGAGCAGACTTGAAGCAAATAAAATGGCCAGTGAGTGCCACTTTGGCTGAGTACATTAGATTTAAAGTCATAAAGTTTGCTTAGATGTTTGGCTGCTCCAACTAAACTAGCCATAATGAGTTTGCTGATATTGTGAAAGGAATGCATGGACTCTTAGAGCCAAATAGATGATTGCTGAACAATTTAGGTTTCATAGATGGAATCAAAAAGAAGTGGAGTCCATTCCAGTGTATGTGGCTGAATTGTAGAAGTTCTCTGAGCATTATCACTTCAGAAATGAGTTTAATGACATAATGAGAGATTATTTAATTTGTGGAATCTTGCAAGAAAGCATTCAAAAATGTCTCTTACCTGAAGCACACCTTACATTTAAAAGAGCAACTTAGAGGTCAAGGAGGAGGAAGTGTTGGGTCTCCTAATGAGTATTAAAGTGGATAAGTCCCCAGCGCCTGAAGGATTTACCCTCTCCCCCCCTCAGTTATTGAGGGATGCATGCGACAAGATTGTTGGAATATCAATAATATTTTGGTTTATGTGCTATGTGTGACATTGAGGGTGCGCATTGTCTGGAGGAATATTGTTTCACTTGGTTGTATATATACAGTTCGATGACAATAAACTTGAACTTGACCATTGTTCCTGTACCTAAAAAGACCAAAGTAATGTCAGAATCCCTGGCATCCTGTCGCACTCACCTCAATAATAAGCAAATGCTTTGAGAGGCTGGTCAAGGACAAAACCTGTAGCATGCTACCACCCATACCATACCCCCTACAATTTGCCTACTGACACAACCAGTTGACAGATAATGCAATAGCCACAGCTCTACACACCGTCCTTACACATTTGAAGAAGAAGGATGCTTATGTAAGAATGCTGTTCTTGGACTACAGTTCAGTATTCAACACCATAATTCCCTCCAGGCTTGACAAGAAGCTCAGAGACCTCAGCCTTCACCCTGCCTTGTGCAGCTGGATCCTGGGCTTCCTGTCAGATCACTGGCAGGTGGTAAGAGCGGGCTCCCACACCTCTGCCCCTCTAACCCTCAGCACAGATGCCCCTCAGAACTGTGTCCTAAGGCCCCTCCTTTACTCTCTGTATACCCATGACTGTGTCGCCACCCACATCTCCAATCTGCTAATTAAATTTGCTGACGATACTACGTTGATTGGCCTTATCTCAAATAATAATGAGGCAGCCTACAGAGAAGAAGTCATCACCCTGACACAGTGGTGTCAAGAAAACAACCTCTCCCTCAATGTCACAAAAACAAAGGAGCTGGTTGTGGACTACAGGAAGAATGGAGACGGACTATCCCTTATTGACATCAATGGATCTGGGGTTGAGAGGATGAACAGCTTTAAGTTCCTCAGCATACACATCACCGAGGATATTATGTGCTCTCTACATACCTTATGTGTGGAGAAAAAAGCACAATAGTGCCTCTTTCACCTCAGACAGTTGAAGAAGTTTGGTATTAATCCCTAATTTCTAAGGACTTTCTACAGGGACGCAATTGAGAGCATCTTGACTGGCTTAATCATTGCCTGGTATGGGAACTGTACTTCCCTCAATCGCAGGACCCTGCAGGGAATGGTGCGGACAGCCAGCACATCTGTCGATGTAAACTTTCTACTATTCAAGACATTTACGGAAACAGGTGTATAAAAAGGGTGTGAAGGATCATTGGGGACCTGAGTCATCCCAACCACAAACTGTTCCAGCTGCTTCCATCCGGGAAACTATATTGCAGCATAAACGCCAGGACCAATAGGCTCCAGGGAGCTTCTTCCCCATCAGACTGATTAATTTATGCTGATGCATCTGTAGTTCTACGTTATACTGACTATCCTATTGTAGATAATATTTATTATAAATGACTATAAATTGCACATTTAGACGGAGATGTAATGTAAATATTTTTACTCCTCATGTATGTGAAGGATGTGAAGAAATAAAGTCAATTCAATACAATACTTTGGTTTATTTTGTAATATGATTGTAACTACATTGTGGGTGCATCATATTTTAATCTCCCATGTAGTCTTCAGTTAATTTTGAGGATAATTAAAGATGGTATGTGCTGTGCACAATATACGGGGCTCATCGCTGTAAGTGGCAGAGAGTGTTCAGAGCTGCCATAAGCTCCCCCGGTCAAAGATAAATGGAACTATTATTGTGTTTTCTGGTAGATATCATTTTGTGAATATTGGCAGTTTTCTTTTCACTATTTTCACTCATTTTTGAAGCACCTAATAAAGGCTAAATGACTCCTACCTTTGTTTTCCCTTTGGTAACAATCATACATTGAGAAACAACAGAAATATTTTACTCTGTTGTGCAATGTAAAGGGGAATTGAAAGCTTTCTGATAGTGTAGAGAGATGTTAACAGTATCATACAGAGCTGATGGTGTTCTTTTGGGGGGAAATTCCAGGTCATTGTTCTTTGTAAGTGCCTGTTTTTTTAATGAATATCACCATACAGGCCCTGTAAACACTACAAAATTCCCTTTCTATGAATAGTTTTCAATGCTGTAATTGGTCTTTGGGATGTTGTAAGTTCACATAACAAATTGTAAATGTCTGGTCTTTAACATGAAGTTATTTGGAATAGCCAATGTGGGTGATTAATGATTGAGTCAGAAAATTCCCAGATATGTAATGGCATCAGACATAAGGGACACTTAAATATTTCTAGTCATTTAGTAAGCTGTGTATTTGGTAGCAATGGAAGTTTAAAGCTGATTCTAATTAAATCAGTCTCCAAAAAGAGTTATTGCTACTCGAAAGTGATTATCACTAATGTAATATTCATACATGTATTTATTCAGTACAATATATATTGCCAAAAGGATATGAAATTGTAATAAATCAAAAGTCGCTTGTGGTAAAATAACACCCCATAGTAACAGCTGGAGCAAAAGACATTAGGACTTGGTAGTTTCATTAGAAGCAAAATATTCTCATTATTATTATTCAGTATCATCAAAAGAGGAAATTGATTCTTGTGGTGCAAGATTAGCTTAAGATAAGCTACATATTTCTTTTGTAATTCCTCTCTTAACATTAGTTTTTTTAACAATATTCTGATGGTTCATTTATTCACAAAACGTGGAACTGGCATGTTTAAAAGCTTGTATTAATCCTCCAGGTAATGATTATCCTTGGAAACTTTTGGAGTGTATGCAAGCACACAATCTGCAAGATAATTCATCTTCTTGTTATTTTGTAACAATGAATATTCAACAGAAAAAATAAGCAAGAGCAACAAAATTCCTTTGTATATTAAAAGTAGAGTAAGTTATGCAATACGCCAACTGTTGGTGTAGTGGACTTTAAGGCAAAAGGTCATGAGGTCAGATCTGGCCGGCTCTTTGCACGCTTTCCATCTGTACTGGGTTGAGCGTCGAGTTAACAGCTTGGCCTCATAAAACAGTCAAATGTTATTGAAATGGCAAAAAAAAGGCCACCTAATGTGCCACAAGGCATGAAAAGGGACAAGAACAAGCTATTCAATTGAAGGGCATTTTCATACTTTCCAAGATCATTGTGTGGACTGCTAGAAAGGATATTATCAAAAACCCAGTCATTATTCATGGAGTACTCTGCTGTGAGGACATCAGTCTGCAATTTTCCTGCCCATTAAAGTAATGTTGAGGGAGCAAATTGGGGTGGTGTGAGCTGTGGTAATGACAGGCTGGTGAGCCATGCAGAAAACTTTGGCTTTGATCTCCAAACAGCCTGATTCAGAGAGTCACACAATACAGCACAGAAGGAAGCAACTGGCTCATTATGTAGGTGGTGGCTCTTTGAGAGAGTTAACCAGTTAATCTGCTTCCCCTTCTTTTTTCCTGTTAACTCTTTTGTGTTTCAATTATATTTATCTGCTTCCCTTTTGAATGTTAACATTGAACCTTTTTCCAATATCCTTCCAGGCTGTGCAATGCATAATGGAACGCTCACTGGATGAAAATATTTTACAGTGTTCTCTTAGTAGACTCTTAGGCTCACAATCTACCTCATTTTTGACATTGCACATCATTGTTTACCCGCACTGCACTTTCTCCATAGATTTTACATTTTTATTCTGCCTTGTTATCATCTTACCTTTTTTCTACCGTAACACTCTTATTATGTACCACTGGGGATCATATTTTCTGTGGACTATCACTTTAAAATGTCGGGAGAATGAGACTGGCTTTTGGACACTGTTTGAGTTGTTATTAAGAGAGAGAGGGAGGCATCCAACGCAATGAGAGAGAGAGAGAGAGAGAGGAAGAGACTGCTCGAAAGATTGATGTTATGGTTTCTCTACAAGCTTGTTACCTTTCCACAAGGGCACTTGTTTGCTTGTAAATCTCTTACAGAGAGAGGAGGGCCGAGCAGGTTGATTGGCAGCTAGTGTTCAACATGTGGGGATAAATAAATACCAGGTCCGCTGATACACAGGCAGACACATGGTTTTGGACAGTGGACGAGCTTTGTTGTATCCACAAGAAGGTGGAGTTATTGGAGGATCAATTTGGGGAAATCGATCAGTGGCTCTCGCAGTGTGAAAACGTGTGACCGGTGGGGAATTATTTGTGTGTCCACCCTAGCCTGGGTGATAATTCCATCACAGAAGAATGGTTGCATGTGTTATGGTCATAGTCAGTGACTTCAACAGGATTTCGGAGGATAACGGGGATTTCAGAAGACAACGGGAAGATCGATGGCATCAGCTCACCTCTCACCTCTCTCTCTCCAATGTTACTCAACTAACTGTCTCAAACTGAACTGAACTCTCTTCATCATTGTAAGACAATATCCATCCACCCCTAGGTTTGAAAGAGCCTAGTCTTTTTCCTATTTCCACACTTAGGTGTATATATATATATCTCTCACTGCTAACCTGTTTGATATATCTGAATTTATATTATTGTATTGCGTTGTTACTAATAAACACTATTAGTTAACAGCGATACCAGACTCCAATTTGCTTTCCATTTCTGCTGGCTCTTTAACCCATCACAGGGTACGTGACACTCAGTTTGATGATTCTGATCCTTACAAATACGATGCAAGACAAGCTTTTCAATGCATTTTGGTGCATGTAACAATAATTAATCAATACCAATATTAATACCATCAGTCAGGAGGGACAGGAGCCTGAAGGCCCATAATACCATAAGGCAAAGGAGCAGAATTAGTCCATTGGCCCATCGAGCCTACTCTGCCATTCCATTGTGGCTGATTTCAAAGTTTAAAATTCAAAGTAAATTTATCATCATATACAACCCTGAGATTCATTTTCTTGCAGGCATACTCAATAATTTCATTGAATAATAACCTTATCAGAATCAATGAAAGGATTATTATCCCTCTTAATCCCATTTTTCTGTCTCCTCCCCATAGATAGGCATCGATTATTCTTGAGAGACCATGGATTTGCGCCTTGGAAGGTTTCCAGGGTGCAAGCCTGGGCAGGGTTGTATGGGAGACTGGCAGTTGCCCATGCCGCAAGTCTCCCCTCTCCACACGACCGATGTTGTCCAAGGGAAGGGCAAGGGCTGATACAGCTTGGCATCAGTGTCGTTGCACAGCAATGTGTGGTTAAGTGCCTTGCTCAAGAACTCCTCCTCATAACCTTTGATTTAACAAATCAAGAACCTATCAGCCTCTGCTTTAAATATATGCAATGGCTTGGCCTCCACAGCCCACTGTGGCAATGAATTGAACAGATCCACCACCCTCTACCTACAAAAATTCCTCCATGTCTCTGCTCTGAATGGATGGCCTTCTATTCTGAGGCTGTGCTCTCTGGTCCTAAACTCCCCCACTATAGAAACATCCTCTCCCCATCCACTCTCATTAGGGCTTTCTATATTTGATAGGTTTCAATGAGATCTCCCTTTAATCTTCTAAAACTCACACTTCAAGTTTGAAATAACAGCTTTCTCCACACTGTATCAGGTTCTTGAAGTGATCTGAAAAATGCTAACTCTACATCAGACTACATTTCTTTCTACTCTCTTAATCTGTTATTGGTATAATTTGTTCATTTTATTGTTCATTTTGCACGTGTGAAAATTTTATGTCAATAAAAGTTTATGTTAAATTAGGGTTGTCCTTGTTTTGCAATGTATTATGCAGCTGTTGTAAACAAAAGTTGTGGCATTTATACTCTATGTATGTCTATGACAGCAACAAACTTAAGACTTGAAGATTAATACAATTTATGTATTAGAAACAGAATCAGGTTTATTATCACTGACAAATGTTGTGAAGTTTGGTCCTTTGAGGCAACAGTACTGAGCAAGATATAAAAATTATTTTAAGTTATAAAGAGTAAACAAGTAAATACTACAAAAAAAGAATAGTGAGGCTGTGTTCATGAGTTAATGGACCCTTTGGAATTGGTGGAGGGGATAAAGCGGTAGCTAAAATGTTGAGTGTAGGCCTTCAGGCTCCTGATGGTAATTATAAGGGAATATCCTGGATGGTGAGGGTCCCTTATGTTGGATGCCACTTTCAGGAAGTACTTCTATTCGAAGATGTCCTCAATAGCATTGATCATTGTACCCAAGATGGAGCTGGCTGAGTCTACAAGTCTCTGCAAAACTTGTCCTGTAAGCTCACACGATAGCAGAAATGTCTGTACTTTGAGTTTTGCAATCCTTCATTTGTAAAGAACTGCAACAAAAATCTTGGCTGACTGAATTGTCCAGATTATTTTCTAAATTCCTCATATAGATATTGATTTTCAGTATCAGGAGCAGTCAAAGAAGTTATGTTGGTATGGTAGTTAAGCAGTCATATTTTTGGATCCTTGATCCAAATATATAGATTTGAATGACATTTTGGAATGGGAACTGACTTCACAAAAGGAAATCCATTATCCTCTGCTGCCTAGGCTTTATGTCCCTGAATGTACAGAGGGTACTGAAGTTGGTAGGGTTGTAAAGAAATCATATATAGATTCTTGCCTTTATTAGCCAAGGCACTTGAATTCAAGAGTTAAGAAATTGTGTTCCAACTTTATAGAACCCTGGTTAGGCCATATCAGGAGTATTGCATTAATTTCTGATCACCCCAAAATGGAAAGGATATGGAGGTTTTGAAGAGGATGCAGAAGGAGCTTACTAGGACACCGCCTGGATTAGAAGGCATGTACTATGAAGGGAGGTTGTACAAACTAGGATTGGCTTAGAAATAACTCAGAAGATGTGTAGCTCAGATGGTTGATGGTCCTGTTGAGTTGTTCTCTGATCTTGGCAATTTACTTGCAAACATTTCATCTCTTTGCATGGTGATGAAGCATTTGTAAGTGAATTGTCAAGATCGGAGAACAACTCAACCCATCCAGGGTTGTCTTCTCTGGAATGCCAGAGTGAGTCAAGAACTGATAGAAGATTATAACATTATTAGAGATATTGATAAGAGTGTTTTTCTCTTGAGATCAAACTGTTTGATACTCGAAGGCATGCATTTAAGTTGAAGGGGGTAAGTTCAAAGGAGATGTGCTGGCCAAGTTCTTTTTTGCACAGAAAGTAATAGGTGCCTGAAATACACTGCCAGGGGTGGTGGTAGAGGCAGTACAACAGATGTGTTTGAGAGTCTCTTAGACAGGTACATGGAATATGCAAAGATATTGACCATGTACAGGCAGAGGGGATTAGGCATCATTAGCATAATTAGTCTGGCACAACATTGTGGACCAAAGGGCCTGTTCCTATGTTGTACTATTCAATGTTCAATGTTACATGTTCTATGTTACTCCAGATCAACAACATTGAGGTTACCTCTTGACTCTTCACTTCAAAGAATACTAGGGATAGTCTAAATGTTGCCATCACCAGCAACATTAAAAATAAACAAACATTAAAAATTACAGAGTGACCATCATGAATATTGATCGCATTTTAGCCACTATGCAGAATGCCTTCCAAGTAAAGAATAGAACAGGAAAGGTTGATTAAACTGGAAGGAAATGAGCTCATATCTCAAGGTAATAATCATCCATCTGAACATGATTTTGGAGAGCTGGATGAACTGAAGGATTAAAAACAAGATCTATTGGCATCAGCATCTGCTCCATGAGATGCTTAACAGGGACTCCATCTGCTTTTCCTGGCAAGTGCAAATATCCAATGCTATAAAGTTTAAAGAACAGCTATAAGTTATTCTTGTTGTGACCAATGCTTATTCCCTGGCCAGTATTTTGAAAATAAATAGCTGACACAGTTGAACAAGAGATTCTACAGATTCTGGAAATCCAAAGCAACACACACAGAATGCTGGAGGAACTCAGCACATCAGGCAACACCTATGGAAATGAATAAACAGTCAATGTTTTGGGCTGAGACTCTTCTTCAGGACCTGAAAAGAAGGGGGAGGATGCCAGA
Source organism: Hemitrygon akajei (assembly GCF_048418815.1). Taxonomy (NCBI): domain Eukaryota; kingdom Metazoa; phylum Chordata; class Chondrichthyes; order Myliobatiformes; family Dasyatidae; genus Hemitrygon; species Hemitrygon akajei. The sequence continues at coordinate 32,271,342 of NC_133138.1, read as the reverse complement.
ATAAAAAACATGGGGGAAGGTGGGGAAAGAGGATAGCTAGAAGGTTCTAGGTGATGACAGGTGGATAGGAAAAATAAGGGTTTGGAGAGGAAGGAATCTGATAGGAGAGGAGAGTAGACCATAGGAGAAAGAGACGGAGGAGATCCAGGGGGAGGTGATAGGCAGGTGAGAAAACATGAGACATTATGGTGGGGAATAGAATAAGAAGAGATGGAGAGGGATTTTCTTTACTCGAAGGAGAAATCAATCCATCTGTGAGCATCTGTGGAGGGGAATAAACTGTTGATGTAGCAGGCTAAGATCACTCATTGGGACTTGAAAAGAAGCAGGCAGAAGCCTGAGTCAGATATCAGATGTAGGGGAAGGAAAACAAGGTGGCAGGGAATAAATGAGACCTGATGTGTGGGGGGAGTGGGAATAGGATGGGAGGGAGAAGGGATATGATGTGAGAAGCTGAGAAGTGATAAGGGGAAAAGGTAAAGGACTGATAGGAGAGGACAATGGAGGAAAGGGTAAGAGTTGGATAACCGAAAGGAGGTGATGGGCAAGTTATGATGATGGGGAGAGACAAGAGAAGGAGTGAGAGGCCCTCCAGAATGGGGAAACAAAAGAAGACTGTAAGATCAGAGTGGGTATTGTAAGTCCGAGAAATTGATATCTCTACTACCAGGTTGGAGGCTAACCACACAGATGGAATATAAGATGCTGCTCTTCTGACCTGCTTTTTGGCCTCATTATGGCAGTAGAGGAGGTCATGGGTAGACCTCCTCAGTGTGGGGCCTTGTCCAAATTCACATAACGGCACTGCCAGCAGAACTGCTGCATTACAGAGCCAAGTTTAGTCCTAAACACTGATACCATCTGTGTGGAGTTTGCAAGTTCTTCCTTAGTGTGTTCCAGGTTACTGCTGTATTGGTAATATTTATTAACTAGAGATACAGATCAGTAACAGACCCTTCCAGCTCAACAAGCCCACACTGCACAATTACACCCAGGTGACCAATTAGCTTACTAACCATATGCCTTTGGTATCTAGGAGGAAACCTAAGCACCTGGAGAAAACCCACACAGTCAAGGGGAGAACACACTTTGTGTTTATTTTTGTTATAATTGTTTCTTTCTTGAACAAATGCTTTTGCTTCCTGAACCCATGCAGAGCTCGTTGACTTCATCAACTTTGACTCCAACTTCCACCCTGCCCTCAAATTTACCTGGTACATTTCTGACACATCCCTCCCCTTTCTCAATCTCTCTGTCTCTATCTCTGGAGACAGCTTATCTACTGATGTCTATTATAAACCCACTGACTATCACAGCAACCTGGATTAAACCTCTTCCTACCCTGTAACTGCCACACTCAGGTTGGAAGAACCACACCTTATATTTCATCTGAGTAGCCTCCAAACTGATAGCATGAACAAGAATTTCTTGAATTTCTGATAATGCCCCCTCCCAACTCCTTCACCATTCCCCATCCCCTTGTCCCTCGCTCACCTTATCTCCTTGCCAGCTCATCACCTCCCCCCTTTTCTTTCTTCCATGACCTTTTCTGTCCTCTCCTATTAGATACCCCCTTTTCCAACCATGTATCTCTTTCATCAACCAACTTCCCAGCTTTTTACTTTAGCATGTACCTCCTGGTATCATCTATTACCTTGTGTTACTCCCTCCCCTCCCCACCACCTTTTGACTCTACTCTTCATCTTTTTTTCTCCAGACCTGCTAAAGGATCTTGGCCTGAAGTGTGGACTGTACTCTTTTCCAAGGATGCTCCTTGGCCTGCTGAGTTCCTCCAGCATTTTGTGTGTGTTGTATGGATTTCCAGAATCTAGAGACTTTCTCTTATTTATGTTTAATTTATGTTTATTTTATGCAGCACTTTATGAATCAGGTTCAATACTAATATTGCATTGCAACAGCATGATGCAATACATGATATTAAAAAACTGTACATTACAGTAAGAAGTATTTAATAAGTTAAATTAAGTAAATAGTGCAAAAAAAAGTAAAAAGTAGTGAGGCAGTATTCATGGGTTCAAAAGAAGCTGCTTCTGAATCCTTGACTGTATGCCATCAGGCGTCTGTACCTCCTCCCTGGTGGTAGTAATGAGAAGAGGGCATGTCCTGTGTGATAGGGGTCCTTAGTGACGGATGCTGACTTTTTGAAGCATTTCTCCTTGAATATGTCCTAGGTGCTGGGGAGGATATTGCCCATGATGGAGCTGACTGAGTTTACGCCTTTCTGCAGCTTAGTTAGATGCTGTGCAGCGCAACACCCCCCCCCCTCCCCATACTAGATTGTGATAAGGCCAGTTAGAATACTTCCCATGGTACATCTATAGAAATTTGTGAGTGATGCTATGTGCCAGGTAGCTGGTGCAAGTAAGCTTTTCATTGTACCTTTGCATATATGTATTTACACATATAACAATAAACTCAACCTTATTGTGCATTCCCACTGATCCAGGCAGCATCCCGATAGACCCGGCGCTCTGGTGTCCTCACACATACCAAAGGTGCAGCAGGGAAGTTAACTGGGCATTGTAAATTGTCCGATGATTAGGTTAGGGTTGTCAGTTGTTGCTGAGCGACTTGGCTCAAAAGACCAGAAGGGTCTATTTGACATGGTAGCTCTAAATAAATACATAAACAAGCATCTTCTACATCCTTTTCAAAGATTCCTGCCAAATAGTCTAACAGGCTGTTTTGTTTTCAAACTTACAACAATGTCAAGGTTCAGGAAAAGTCACTGCAAATTTTCAAAAATAACTTGAAAGCTGAAGGCCAAGTGATTCATTGCTTGTCAATCTTCATTGAATCATACAGTCAGCAGCCCCTTTTTTAGTTACATCTCTGTACTTGCTCATTAACGTAAATATCTAATCAGCCAATCATGTGGCAACATCTCAGTGCATAAAAGCACACAGGCATGGTCACGAGGTTCAGCTGTTGTTTAGACCAAATGTCAAATATGTTAAGAAATGTGATCTAAGTGATTTTGATCGTGGAGTGATTGTTGGTGCCGGAGGGGGTGGTTTGGCTATCTCGGAAACTGCTGATCTCTTGGGATTTTCTCACACAACAGTCTCTGGAGTTTACGGAGAATAGTGCAAGAAGCAAAAACAGCCGGTGAGCAGAAGTTCTGTGAAACACCCGGACAATGAAAGAGGTCAGAGGAGAATGACCAAGCTGACAGCAAGGTGATAGCAATTCAAGTAACCACGTATTATAACAGTAGTGTGCAGAAGAGCATTTTTGGATGCACAGCATGTCGAACCTTTAAGTGGACGGGCTACAACAGCCGCGGACCACAAACGTGCTGTCAGTGGCCACTTTAATAGCTGCAGAAGACACTGAATAAAGTGGCACTGAATGTACATCCTTTAAGCCTGTGTTTGTTGGACTTGAAATACATTTTCTTTCTAAACACATTCTCTGTAAAATAAGTTGGCAGGAGAAAGGGAACTGGAGTGATAAGGCTGAGGATGGGACAGTTGGTATATAGGTCAATGCAGTGTGCAGTCAGACAGTGAGGAAAATCAGGTTGCTGATAGGGAAAAATTGTAGTCAGTAGGATGAGTTGAAGTGCAACGTGGGGACAAAATATAAAAGTGTAATAAATATGAGACTGAAGGTGTTATATTTGAATGCATGTACTATATGGAGTAAGTTAGATGATATTGTAGTGTAGTTAGAGATTAGCAGGTATGAAGTTGTGGGCATCACTGAATTGTGGCTGAAAGAAGATCATAGTTGGGAGCTTAACATCCAAGGATACACATTGTATTGAAAGGACAGGCAAGTGAGCAGAGGGGGTTGGTAAAAAATGAAATCAAATCTTTAGAAAGAGGTGACATAGGATCAGAATATGTAGAATCCTTGTGGGGAGAGTTCAGAAACTTCAAGGATGTAAAGACGCTGATGGGAGTAATATACATGCCCTGAACAGTAGCAAGAGTGCATGATATAAAATGCAATGGGAAATAGAAAAGACATGTAATAAGGGTAATGTTTCAATAGTCATGGGGTTCTCAATATGCAGTTGTTTTGGGAAAATCAAGTTGGTGTTGATTTTCCAGAAAGAGAATTTTTAGAATGCCTGTGAAATGACTTTTTAGAGCAGCTTGTTGTTAAGCCCACTGGGGAAAGTTAATTCTGGATGGTGTTCCATAATGAACCAGATTTGATTCGGGACCTTAAGGTAAAGGAACCCTTGGGAGTCAGTGATCATAATATGATAGAATTCACGCTGCAGTTGGAGAGGGAGAAAATAAAGTCATATGTATCAGTGTTCCAGTGGAGTAGAGGGAATTGCAGAGGCATAAGAGAGGAACTGGCCAAAGTTGATTGGAATGGGACACTAGCATGGATGACAGCAGAAGAGCAGTGACTTGAGTTTCTGGGAGCAATTCGGAATACACAGGATAGAGGCGACCATGGGTGACAAGGGAAATCAAATTCAGCATAAAAGCAAAAGAGAAGGCATACAATACAGCAAAACATACTGAAGAGTCAGAGAATTGGGAAGCATTTAAAAACTAAGAGAGGGAAACTAAAAAAAGGAGAGAAGAGCAAACTGTTGCCCATGTAGCATGCTCTCCCTCTCCATGCATCTGATGAACCCAAAGGAACGGCAGAGACCAATACAGTTTGGCACCAGCAGTTTTGCAGGAGTTGTCAGTCAGCGTTGAATTCAATGCAGGGCTGCCTTAGGGACTACAGCTCTGGAGTTTTCCTTTTGGGGTTTACTGCTGAAGCCTTCCCCATGACTGGGTGCAGCCACAATGAGTTTTCCTTCTCTTAGATGAGCTGCCAACCACGGCTGATGAGCTTCACCTGCCTGAAGTGATTGGTTTAAGGTGCTAGTAGCCTGCCTTTTACCCTTCTCCTCTCTGTAGAAATGTTCCAGGAGGCCAGGAGCTGAACTTGGTTGTCAGGGACTCTTTGAGATGCAAGTCATTGGGAGCATTTAGTATGTAGTGGGAGCTTGTCCCCACTAGCCCTCCTGGCAATAACAAGCTTAAAGGATCTCTGTGTTGCTTGGATTTCCAGCATCTGCATATTTTCTCTTGTTTGTGATCCAGGCTGTTTACTTGGATTGTTAGAAGGCCTATGACAAGGTGTCACACATAAGGCTGCTGAACAAGTTAAGAACACATAGTATTACAAGAAAGAGGATTAGAAGGATGAGAGGAGATCCGATTGAAACATAAAAGATTATTAAGGGATTGGACATGCTAGAGGCAGGAAACATGTTCCCGATGTTGGGGGGTCCAGAACCAGAGGCCACAGTTTAAGAAAAAGGGGTAGGTTATTTAGAACAGAGTTCAGGAAAAACTTTTTCACCCAGAGGGTTGTGGATCTATGGAATGCTCTGCCTCAGAAGGCAGTGGAGGCCAATTCTCTGGATGCTTTCAAGAAAGAGTTAGATAGAGCTCTTAAAGATAGCGGAGTCAATGGATATGGGGAGAAGGCAGGAACGGGGTACTGATTGTGGATGATCAGTCATTGAATGGTGGTGCTGGCTTGAAGGGCCAAATGGCCTACTCCTGCACCTATTGTCTATTGTCTATTGATACTAGTGTAGATAGAAGCTAGGCTGACTGGCAAGAGTCAAAGAGTGGAATAAAGGGGGCCTAATATGGTTGGCTGTTGGCGACAAGTAGTGTTCTGCATGTGTTAGTATGTGCTACTTTTCATGTGATATGTGAACTGATGGCTTTGTGGCCAGGGTTTCAAATGATACATAGAGAGGTAGTGTTGAGTTTGCTGAAGGACTGAGACAGTTTAGGAATTGGGCAAAGAAGTGGCAGAATGAGTAAAATGCAGGGAAGTGTATGGTCTTGCACTTTGGTAGAAGGAATAAAGGCATAGACTATTTTTTAAACAGGGAGAAAATACAAAAATCAGATGATCAGTGCCAAGGGACTTTGTCATGGTTCTGGTTGGCCGTTCCCCTTTAACACTTCTTTCTCCCTGATCATGCTCCAATTTCAGTCAATTGCTGCTAGTTACCCAATAATCGTACACCTGGCTTTCATCAGACTGGGAAATAAATACGAGGACAACTCTATCACAGGTTGCCAGTTTGTTGGTCAATTCTTGTGTGATAATTTGTTCTGATGAGAACTGTTAGTTCTAAGTTCTGCTCTAGTTTCTAGTGAATCCTGTCTCCTTGTCAAGATCCCTCTGGTTTTCTGCTCTGTGTTCAGGTCTATGCCAGCCTCCCCAACTGAGTTGATGTGTCAGTGTCCTGCACTTGGGTTCTCCTCCATTACTCCTGTGTAACAGACTTGGGAGTCCTTGTGCTGAATTCCCTGAAGGTTAACTTGGAGTTAAGTGTGGTGAACTAGATATACCTGTCTGACTGCTCCTGTGGCTCCTCCCACAGACCCCTGTATAAAGGTGACTGTGGGCTGCTGCTCTCCCTCATTTTCCCCAGGATGTAGTGTTGTTTATTCTTCCAGTCAATAAAAGCCGATATCTCGTTTCCTAAGTCTCAGCGTGAGTTATTGATGGTGCATCAGTAAGGAAGGCAAGTGCAATAGTAGCATTCATTTTGAGAAGTTGTGATGCTGTGGCTTTATAAGGCATTGGTCAGACTGTATTTTGAGTATTGTGAGCTGTTTTGGGTCACTTATCTGAGCCAAGATGTGGAGGCATTGGAGAGGGTCCAAATGTTGTTTATGGGAATGATTTGGTAATTGAAGTGTTAATATGAGGAGTGTTTGATGTCTCTGGGCCTATACTTGCTGGAGTTCAGAAGAATGGGGGGGGGGGTTCTTGATGAGATGTATTGAACATTGAAAGGTCTAAACAGAGTAGAGAGGATGCTTCCAATAGTGTGAGTCTAAGGCCAGAGTGCACAGCCTCAGAATAGAGTGATGTCCATTTAGAACAGAGATGAGAAGGGATTTCATGAGCCAGTGGAATTCATTACCACAGATAGCTGTAGAGGTCAAGTCATTGAATATATTTAAAGAGGTGTTTGATAGTTTCTTGGTTAGTCAGGATATTAGATGTTTTGGGGAGCAGGCAGGAGACTGGGATTAAGGGGAATTATAAATCAGCCATGATGAAATGACAGAGCAGACTGTGGGTTGAGTAGCCTCATTCTGCTCCTATGTTTTATGGTACAATTCCAATGTTACCTTAAAAGTACAAATAAACTCTCTTGGGCTTTCTGCTGGGTACAAGTACTGATTTTAAACAACATTTTGATAACAAATTCAGCTATCTTGAGTTTGTCATCAAACTGTCAGTTAAAATTGATAACTGTACCCACCTGGAAGCCCAAGAAGAGTTTATTCATCATATATGCTGGAAGAGCACTAGATCTTTTTCACCTTAAAAGTAATTCAAGTTAAAGATGATACTTTGCAGCACATCTAGGTATGTAATTTAATTTTGATACTGGACCACAGCTTACTGATTGATAACCCCACCAATATGCAGCATTCGATATTGATGTGACACCATATATAGGGGTCAGGAAAAAAGCACAACATTTAACCTTTTGTTGCATTAGAAGGCTGATTATATCACCATGGCAACCCAAGTGCAGACCTGAAGCCTAATGGATTAATGTCTGTCTGTGAAAGAGCTTAATTACCACTATCCCAGGCATTCCTTGTGGAGGTGAATTAGCACCATTCTCACTTACAGTAATGCATTAATGGTTCTCATTTCTAACCTTCATCTGATCCACTCTCTTATGGCCACAATTATGTTGATTCACTTTCAACTTACTGCCACCAAAAAGTGGGTGTTATATTTGTCTTGCTTGGAATGTGTGACCCATCCTTCATAAATATCCTCTATTAAATCACTCAAAAAGTGCTTTCAATGTAATGGTTCTGTTGATTTAACAAGGATTGGCACTCAAAACAATGTACCAGTATGTGATGATGAAAGACTACGCTGATGCTGAGTGGACCAAGAAACCACTTGGTTATTTGAGTGAACTTGAAATCTTATTTTAAAAAGAGACATGTCTTTATTGAAGCCTCTTTCACAATCACAAGTTGTCCCAGATCCAATTAATTAAATTTGCAGTGTCACCATCATTGCAATATAAGCAACTGATTTACACTGAATGATGCCTCAGACACATTAAAGTGATAATGTACAAGTATTCTGGTTTGGTGACTCCAGTAGCAAAAAACTGAAGATACCTGAAATCTGAAATAAAACAGAAAACCAGAATTTCTCAATAGGTCAAGCCAGGTACAAGGAATGAGAAAGAGTTACAGTAGAATTGCAAGCTAATAGTTATAGTATGCTACAGCACAGTAAAAAGCCCTTTGGCCCATCTAGTCCATGCCAAATGATTAGTCTGCTGAGTCCATTGATCTACAACCAGACCACAGCCTCTAAACCCATCCCATCCATATACTTATCCAAACTTCTCTTAAATGGTGAAATCAAACCCATATCCACAGCTTGCTAGTTCTACACTCGCACCACCCTCTGAGTAAAGAATTGCCACTCAATTTCCTCTTAAACATTTTGCCTTTAACCCTAAATCCACGACCTCTGGTTGTAATCCCACCCAACCTCAATGGAAAAATCCTGCTTGTATTTACCCTATCTTTAGCCCTCATAATTTTGTTTACAATTGTGAAGGTACAGCTAGGGTAAATATAAACAGGCTTTTGCATTTGTTTTATGCATTCTGGGGATCTAGGAATCATTAAAAGTCCAGCATTTGATGCTCAATAATACTATCATTGTCCTTCTAGAAGTTCAGTGTCACTGGGCAGGAAGCTTTAAGATTATGACCTAGCAGTGATACAGTAACAAAAATATTTCTGAAATTGGATGATGGGTAGCTTGGAGGGAAACCTGCAGGTGGTGGTGCTCCCCTATGGCTGCTTTGTCTAAAGCATGTTTATGAGAATGATTTTGGCAATGGAATGTTAATATATGAAGAGTGTTGAATGTCTCTAGGCCTGTACTCGCTGGAGTTTAGAAAAATGAGGAGGTTTCTCATTGAAACATATTGAATATTGCAAGGTCTAGATAGAGTGGAGAGGATGTTACCAATTGTACATGAGCCTAGCACCAGAGGGCATAGCCTCAGAATAGAGGGATGTCCATTTATAACAGATGAGAAGGAATTTAATTTCCCAAAGTGTAATGAACTTGTGAAATTCAGTGGAGGCCAAGTCATTGAGTATATTTAAATCAGAGGTTGATAAGTTCTTGGTTAGTCAGGCCATTAAACATTTTAGGAAGAAGGCAGGAGAAAAGGATTGAGAGGGATAGTAAGTGCCATTCCTCCATAATTTTGTTTGTTGCTCAAGATTTTATCAACTGCAATCTCTTCTGATGTGACCTGTCCATCTGATCCGTGGTTCTTTAACACAAAGCATAAATACAGGGGTGTTGGAGGTTGGCTAGGAGCAGATTCTCTGTCTAGAATTTTGCCTTGCAGCAGATGTTTTAGTGCACTGTAGGAAGGTGAAGCTCAATTTCCATGGAACCAAAACTAAGTCACAAACAATTTTTTTTTACTAGCTACTGAATATACATTGCTAAATATTTAAATTTGCATGAGTGCTCATGGATATGCATGTTGTGGTGGTTATGAGGGGTTTGCTGATTGTTATGGCTTGTGGAGAGGTTTGACAGCGAAGCTACTTGTTGAACTCATTATCCAGTCTCTTTTCGCTCCTCTTGAGTGCTCTTGCTGAGGAATGTCCAACAATCTGCACTCCTCTGAATATGAATTCTAGTCATTCTCCACCCCCTTAACTGCACAATTGAAGATCATCTACTGCTACCTCCTCTGTCTGCAGATTGCATTGTATCCCCATCTAGCCATTAAAATTTAAGAGAGCACTTCTTTTGAACACAGCATTAGTTTTAGCCCACACATTTTGAATACATGCCACACAGAAAAAAATGCAGATGAGTTGAATCAGAAATGCAAAGAGAATAAACCATGAAAAGGAAACACTCAATGTTAGCATCTATGGAGAGGAATAAACACTTGATGTTTTGGGCTAAGACTTGATTTGATATATATAAAATATAGTCTAAGGCACATATATATAGCTAGGGTGCCTATGATGTTTGCACAGTACTGTAGTAATTTTATGCATTAGACTGTACTGCCTCAACAAAAGAAAACAAATTTCATGACATAGTGAGTGGTGATAAACCTGGTTCTGATACGAGTTTCTTCTGTGGACTGAGAGTCCGAAGAGGGCAGGGAGAGGGGAGGCAACAGGAAGCATCAGAGAGACGTTTTGTAAAGATTATTAAATCAATTGTCTGGAATCAAGTGACATTGCCTGGTGTCTCAGAGCTGGTGCACCTGCTCCGTACCACACTACGCCCTTGGCAATCCTTCTCTGATACCTGTCCTACACCCCTCCTGCAGTGTTCCACCCTCACTATTCCCAACATTCTTCATTCCCACCAGATTTACAAACTTGCTGTCTAATCTACGTTGTCAAATACAGTAGTGTCCAGAAGTCTTTGGCAACCCTCTGCAGCTTTTTATGATCCTGTGCAGTGACCACTCCATACCAGACAGTGGTGCAACCAGTTAGAATGTTCTCTGTGATACAATTGGATTCATATTCTACAGGTTCTACAGAACCTGTAGAATATTATAGCCAAGTGACTACAAATAAATTAAATGCTTCATAAACGTGGCTTGTAATGCCTGTCATTGCATTTTATTTCAGAATCAGAATCAGGTTTATTATCACTGGCATATGTGGTGAAATTTGTTAACTTAGCAGCAGCGGTTCAATGTAATACATAATATAGAAGAGGAAAGAAATAATAAATCAATCAGTCAATTAATCAATTACATTATATACGTGTTGAATAGATTAAAAATCATGCAAAACAGAAATATTATATATTTTTAAAAAAGTGAGGTAGTGTTCACAGGTTCAATGTCCATTTAGGAATTGGATGGCAGATTTGAAGAAGCTGTTCTTGAATCCCTGACAGTGTGCCTTCAAGCTTCTGCACTCCTATCTGATAGTAACAGTGAGAAAATAGCATGCCCTGGGTGCCAGAGGTCCTTAATAATGGGCGCTGCCTTTTTGAGACAATACTCCTTGAAGATGTCCTGGGTGCTTTGTAAGCTAGTACCCAAGACAGAGCCGACTATATTTACTATAGAACATATAGAACATAGAATAGTACAGCACATTACAGGCCCTACGGCTCACAATGTTGAGCTGACCCTCAAACCTTGCCTCCCATATAACCCCCCCCCCCACCTTAAATTCCTCCATATACCTGTCTAGTAGTCTCTTAAACTTCACTAGTGTATCTGCCTCCACCACTGACTCAGGCAGTGCATTCCATGCACCAACCACTCTCTGAGTGAAAAACCTTCCTCTAATATCCCCCTTGAACTTCCCTCCCCTTACCTTAAAGCCATGTCCTCTTGTACTGAGCAGTGGTGCCCTGGAGAAGAGGCGCTGGCTGTCCACTCTCTCTATTCCTCTTAATATCTTGTACACCTCTATCATGCCTCCTCTCATCCTCCTCTCCAAAGAGTAAAGCCCTAGCTCCCTTAATCTCTGATCATAATCCATACTCTCTAAACCAAGCAGCATCCTGGTAAATCTTCTCTGTACCCTTTCCAATGCTTCTACATCCTTCCTATACTGAGGCGACCAGAACTGTACACAGTACTACAAGTGTGGCCTAACTAGAGTTTTATAGAGCTGCATCATTACATTGCATCTCTTAAACTCTATCCCTCGACTTATGAAAGCTAACACCCCATAAGCTTTCTTAACTACCCTATCTACCTGTGAGGCAACTTTCAGGGATCTGTGGACATGTACCCCAGATCACTCTGCTCCTCCACACTACCAAGTATCCTGCCATTTACTTTGTACTCTGCCTTGGAGTTTGACCTTCCAAAGTGTACCACCTCACACTTCTCCGGGTTGAACTCCATCTGCTGCTTCTCAGCCCACTTCTGCATCCTATCAATGTCTCTCTGCAATCTTTGACAATCCTCTACACTATCTACAACACCACCAACCTTTGTGTCGTCTGCAAACTTGCCAACCCATCCTTCTACCCTCACATCCAGATCGTTAATAACAATCACAAAAAGTAGAGGTCCCAGAACAGATCCTTGTGGGACACCACTAGTCACAACCCTCCAATCTGAATGTACTCCCTCCACCACAACCCTCTGCCTTCTGCAGGCAAGCCAATTCTGAATCCACCTAGCCAAACTTCCCTGGCTCCCATGCCTTCTGACTTTCTGAATAAACCTACCGTGTGGAGCCTTGTCAAATGCCTTACTAAAATCCATGTAGATCACATCCACTGCACTACCCTCACCTATATGCCTGGTCACCACCTCAAAGAACTCAATCAGGCTTGTTAGGCACGATCTGCCCTTCACAAAGCCATGCTGACTGTCCCTGATCAGACCATGATTCTCTAAATGCCCATAGATCCTATCCTTAAGAATATTTTCCAACAGCTTTCCCACCACAGACATAAGGCTCACTGGTCTATAATTACCTGGACTATCCCTACTACCTTTTTTGAACAAGGGGATAACATTTGCGTCCCTCCAATCCTCCGGTACCATTCCTGTGGACAACGAGGACATAAAGATCCTAGCCAGAGGTTCAACATACTTCTTTCGGTCCTGTGCAGTAGCCCTTCCCTACCAGACAATGATGCAGCCTGTCAGAATGCTCTCAGTAAATCTATAGAAGTTTTTAAGTGTATTTGTTGACATATCAAATCTCTTCAAACTCCTAATGAAGTATAGTTGCTACCTTGCCATCTTTATAGCTGCATGTTGGGACCAGGTTAAGTCCTCAGAGATCTTGACACCCAGCTTTTCAACGGAATGTAATCCAAATCTGAGGGCAAACAAGAATTGCTGAATGTAGAGCAAACTCGATGGGCTGCATGGTCTAATTCTGCTCTTATGTCTTACAGTCTACATACCACAAAGCGCAAAAGCTGCAAGCTACAATTGACCTACAGATGGAGGACCCTAAGGCTGTTTTATTTGAGTCTTGTAATATGCATTTTAAAAGCTCTTAAAAATAATTTTAAAAATTTAGAACACATCCAAATACTTGAAACAAATTAGAATTATCTATATAGCGTAAACAGGTCAACCATTTGGATTCTACCTACTTCAGTCATTGCTGGTATAACACTCAGAAACTGGATTCAGTTTACACCTGACCCCAGTCATCAGTGCCACTTCGTGTTAGGGACGTGAAAACATGTTTTTCAGCTGGTTACATCCAAAATGATCACTGGGCACTCATCTGTATTAAAGATTTAAAGATTATCTTTATTTGTCACATTTACCCCAAAGCTTGCAGTGTTGTGTGCATCAAATTAAATCAACGATGATTGTTCTGGGCACCCACAAGTGTCACCGTTCTTGCGACGCCAATATGACATAACCACAAACTACGAGCTCTAACTGTTGGTCTTTGGATTGTGGGAGAAAACCAGAGCATACAAAGGAAACCCACATGGAGAATGTAGAAACTGCTCATAGCCAGCAGCATGAATTGAACCCCAATCAGTAATCACGGGCACTGGTTTTGTAAAGCGATGAGCTAACTCTTATGTTAACTTGCCGCTCATTTTCCAGCACTTTGCCAATAGCCTTCTACACTTGGGTGATTCAAATCATCGTTGTGACTGCTTTTGCCATTCTCCTTGCCAGCACTACCTTACAGTTACTCATCATACTCAGGGTGGGAGTAGGGCGCTCTTAAACATATCCTCTCTAAATTCCTTATACCTTATCTGAGCTCTATGTCCTCAAGTTTTAATTGGGATACATGGTAGCATAGCAGTTAGTGTAATACTATACAGTGTCAATGACACGGGTTCAATTCTGTCCCTTTTTGTAAGGATTTTGTATGTTTTACTCTTGGCCTCTGGCTGCTCCGGTTTCCTCCCACATTCCAAAGATATAAGTGTTAGGGGTTAACTGGTCACTTGGGTGTAGCTGGGCAGCACAAACTCATTACGCCAAAAAGGTTCTTTTACCACACTATATCTTTAAATAAAAAAAAATCAATATTAAACTCCGATAAGGGGGAGGTTTTCCTACAATCTGCCCTATCTCCACCACTGACAAAATCTGTTTATGTCAATCAAGTTCCCTCTTAACCTCCACTCACAGGGGAAAGCAGACCCAGACTCTCCAGTCTCATACCTAGAGGTCCCAACCCAGGCAACTCCAGTGCTATCGGATATTTCCAATAGTGTTAAGACCAAAATTTTATAGCGACACAGAGTCATAGATTAATACAGCACAGAAAGTGGCCCTTCAGCCCATCTAGTCCATGTTAAACTATTACTCTACCTAATCCCATCGAAACATGAAACATGTTTCTGCTCCTGAAACATGGACCTCCATGCCCCTCCCATCCATGTACCTATCTAAATTTCTCTTCAATTTTGGGATCAAACCCACATCCATATTTCCGCATGGAGCTTGTTTCACAGTCTCACGACCCTTTGAGTGAAGAAGTTCCTCTCATGTTCCCCTTAAACATTTCACCTTTCACTCTTAACCCCGGATCTCCAGTTGTAGTTTCAACCAACCTCCATGGAAAAAGCCTGCTTGCATTTACTCTATTTATGCCTCTTATAATTCTGTAGACCTCTGTAAATTCTCTCCCATTCTCCTACACTCTATAATCTATTCAACCTTTCCCCATAACTCAGGTGCCTAAGACCTGTTAACATCTTTATAAACTTTCTCTACACTTTTGTATGCCGAACTTGACTTGAAGTCTTCCCAATGTTTTATAAAGTTGGACCATAACCCTCCTGCCCTTGTATTCCATGTCCTGACTAACAAAGGCCAGCGTTCTATATGCCTCCTTAACTATGTTACCTACATATGCTGCCACTTTCTAGAAGGTTAAGTGAGGTGCACCAGTGTCAGATCTCCAGTTCATCACTGGTTTGTGCTTTCGGACAGAGAGTTGATGAGTTCAGAATTGAGCCAACTAGCAGATGTCACTGCAAGTTCCCTGTGGCCAAGATTAAATAAGTTCCAGCATAAAGCTTTCACTGGAAAATTTTTATATCGGAGATTTATGGCTAAGCAACTAAATCACTAGAATTTTTTTATCAGGCTGTATTCATGAAACCAGTTGCAATGGATTGCTAGAGATTCTGTATTTGGAAAAGAAATCCCTCATATACACACTCCATTTTTAATCTTGACTGAGGAGTGAGTTCCCACAGTGTCAAACAACCTGAGAGTTTAATAATCAGACCCTGTGATCCTTTAGGGCAGACTCCCCTATGGTGACAGATTGTATCTCATCACTCTCACATCTATGTCTCACTGATTCACCTTGTTTCTACTGCTTGTCATCCCAGCAGGTCTTGCTAGCTCTCGTGCACGTTTGAACCCTAGATTCTGACAAACCCTACCAGCAATAAATTAACAAGTCAGGCTGCAGCATCACAGAGTTAACCATTTGTGTACATGACTGTTGTTGTGGATGTGAAACAATAGGAGTACATTAAAAGAGGATTAGAACTACAGCAAACTGAATTATTAGTGACTGTAAATAATTAGAAGGCTAATACACTTTAATTTGCACATCAGAAAGATGCAGAGTCAGGAAATAGTGATGATTATATACATTAAAAATACTAATTAATGCAGAAGGAAATTAGCAATAGTCTGGATATTTTAGAACATAGAACACTACAGCACAGTACAGGCCCTTTGGCCCACAATGTGGTGCTGATCTTTTAACCTACTTTAAGATCAATCTAACCCTTCTGTTCAAAATAGGCCTCCATTTTCTTATCATTCATTTGTCTGTCTAAGAGTTTCTTATTGAAAAGAAGACTTCAAATTAGCTGTTAAAAGCTTGTTTGAGAATGAAAGATGCTGCATTTACATATACTGCACTTTTTGCAAGACCTAGAAGCTCTTCACAACAATCAGATATCTTTGATTTGTAGGATTTGTAATGCAGGAAACAGGACCTTGCTGGCTTCTGAACAGCAAAGTGACCATGACAATGGCGACAGGAAAGACTACAGATGTTTCAAGCTGAAGCAACAAAACCATCTGCTGGAGAAACTCGTTGTGTCCAGAAGCGCCTGTGGTAGGAAAGGAATAAACAGCTTTTGGTTGAAACCCTGCATCAGGACCCAAAAAAAACAGCAAACCCTTGCCCCCTGCTGATGCTGTTTGACATGCTGAGTTTCTCTGGCAGACTGTTTGTTGTCAGTGGAGATAATTGATTAAATAATCTGTTTACTGTCTATTTAATGAGGAATACATAGAAAATAGGTATTCATTGCCTCCTCTTTAAAACAGTCAAATGATGCAATTCACATTGACATGAATTCAGAAGGGTCTTTACTTCATCTTACATCCTAAAGATAGTACTTCGCGCAATGAGGCACTCCCCCTGTGCTGGCACTAGTATGACTCTAACAGTACTAATTATTTTTTCCTGTTACTTATTGGAGTTGGAATTGAAGTCAAGAAAAGGAGGATAATGATGATTACCCAATATTGATTAAGGTTATTGACACTCTTTGTAATACTGTGTTTTCAAGTAACAAGACCAGGAGAACAAAGCATGATTTTTACACAAACGAGATGACAGTTTGGCATGTTATTTATTTATTTATTTACTGAGATCCAGCATGCATTAGGCCTTTTTGGCCCTTCGAGTTGCACTGCCCAGCAATCCCCTGAGTTAATCGCAGCCTAATCATGGGACAATATACAATGGCCAATTAGCCAACCAACTGGCATGTCATTGGACTGTGGGAGGAAGCCAGAGCATCCCAAACAAGCCCATACAGTCACAGGGAGAGCATACATACTCCTTACAGGTAGCAACGGGAATTAAATCTGGGGTGTCAGTACTACAAAGGCTCTCTGTTCTGTCCATACACAGATGCCCCAGTAGCTTCTAAAGTTACAGGAACATTACTCACATCATTCATAAATTGTCTCTCAAGTTTCTGCTAAACTGATGGGAGACTGCATGCAGTGAGATGGTCACGACCAATGATGTATTCATGACCAGTTAGTACACCAGAGTCAATAGCTGTTCATACCTGGAGCAGCTTCCAAGAAGAACTTTCCTCACATCAGCAAATCCAAATTTGTCTCCTCAGAAATCAACTCTCAGCTAAAAATATAAGACACATTTGGATAATGTGTATAGTTGGCAAAAGTTCTTCTCTCTGCTACAGTTGATATTAAAAAAGTAATTGTTTTTGCCAAAGTAGTGGGGCAAGAAAATGAAACTCAGGGTTGTATATGGTGACGTATATGTACTTTGATAATAAGTTTACTTTGAACTTTGAACTTGGAGGTGAACTTCATCTCAGAGAGTTAAGCATTTTCCTAACTAGAAAATACAAATGGAATTTAAAATAGAATTCAGTGAAATTAAATTTTGGGAGGAGTATACAGTATGTCATAACACATTGAAAATTTAATATGTGCCACTGAGAGGGAATTTCTGTCTTATTGGTTATAAGGCTCTGAGAAGACTTTATATAGTAGATTCTGAAAGTTTGTTTCCCTGGCAGGAAGTTCCTGGATAACGAGAAATGGTCTTTGGAGCACAGGCCCATTAATTGGAAAAGATTTGAGAGGACATTTCTTCCTCAATGATTGTGAATGTTTGTATTTCTCAACCACAGGGAATTGTGAAGGTTCAGTTATGAACATCCAAGGCTAAGACTCAGATTTCTGGACTTGGAGGCAAAGACAATGAGAACTGGGCAGGGGAATACATTTGATAGAAAGCAGAAGGTGTAGTCTTACTGAGTAGTAGAGCTAATTTAGACCATATATATTATATTGGTTTCCTATTTTAATTGCTTTTATTCAATTTGCAAGATCAGGGCATGGAGCAATATTTCCACCTAGTTTGTGTTGTGTACTAACTGCTTGGCAAAGGGAAGCTTTGAATTCCATTGAATCTCCATTGGCTTTTTTATTTAATTTTTATTTATTTAGAAATACAGTGTGAATGTGGACCCTCTGGCCTACCACTGCCTTGCAATCTATTGATTTAACCCTACCCTAACCACAGACAATTTACAATGACCAATTAACCTATTAGCTGGTGCATATTTTGACTGGGGGGGGGGAATCGGAACACCCAAAAGAAACCCACACACACACATGACAAGGACATGCAAACTTTCTTAAAGATGACACTGGAGCTGAACTCTGAAATCTGATGCTCCAAGCTGTAATCACATTGCAGCTAAGTGCGATGTGGTGTCCTAAACCAGTTTTTCTCAAAGCATGCTGAATGATTTAAGAAATACAAGGCAAGGCAATCAATGTCAGAAAATCTTCAGAAACCCATTAAAGATAATTTTTTTTCTGTGTTAACAAGCATGTTATTTTCACTTATATTTTAGTTTATTTTATAGTTATGTTAAAACAATACATAATATTCAAATCCCAAATTTTTCCCAATTAATAGGCCTGCGCTCCAAAGACCATTTCTCGTTATCCAGGGACTTCCTGCCAGGGAAACAAACTTTCAGAATCTACTATATAAAGCCTTCTCAGAGCCATATAAAACAACAACACATTTAATGAGCTATTTTGTTCCTTTATTTTCTATCTTTTCTCCTTGAACTTGATTTTGACAGTCTGGCTCCCATTTCTTAATGTACATATCTCATCCATCACTAATGGTTCCAACAAGTAGGAAGGACAGATGAGATGGAAATCTGCATACACACCAACAACACACCTACACACGCAACACCAGTCTTTTCACTGCAGTTATTAGCTGATCTGCTCTGACAACTTGATATATGGACTGACTATTTTAATCATGTATTAAAATAGAGTCTTTCAATAAAATGAAATAAAATAATAGAGATTTGTTAATCTGGATTCCCAATAGCCAAGAAGTAAAACAAAAGAAGCATTTGATATGAAGCAATGTAGCATCTCCTCCAGTCAGCAATTTTGTAAATTTATGATGGAATATAATTTATGGATTAACTTGTCTGATTTTACTGTTCAGACAAACAGAAAGAAACTTGTACTGAACAGCTTAATCACATTTGGGAACCAGAAGGTAAATAGAAATTAAAAGTTCATTTGGCTGGGATGATTTGATTTAATTTACATAGAGGTATATCAGTGCCTCTAAGAGTGCTGCCATTTACTTTATACTTTCCAATTCAACTTCCCAAAGTGCAACACCTTACACTTGTCTGGATAATTTTGCAGTTTCTCTACCCACATTTCCAACTGGGCTATATCCATGATAATTATATCTGTAAAACATTTTAGAATTTCCCTGCATAGGTCCACATTGTTGTATTGTCACTGCACTGGGGCTCCCAGGAAAGAAAAAAAAATGCTATTATCTGCACAAATTCATTCATACGTGATGTTTTCTTTTGTCTGTTTGAGGCTTAGAAAAAAGAGTACAGAACCATAGAGCTACATATACAAAATGCTGGAGGAACTCAGCAGGCCAGACTGCATCCATGGAAAGAGTAAACAGTCGACATTTCAGGCAGAGTCCCTTTTTCAGGAGAACCTTCTCCAAGATAGGGTCTTGGCCTGAAACATCAACTGAGGTAGTGTTCTTGGGTTCATTATCTGTTCAAAAATCTGACAGTGGAGGACATGAAGCTGTTGCAAATACACTGAGTGTGTGTCTTCAGGCTCCTGTATCTCCACTCTGATGATAACAATGAGAAGGCGGCTTTCCTGAGGAGATTGGGATCCTTAATGATGGTTGCCACCTTTTTGAGGAATTGCTTTTTAAAGACATCCTGGGTGTTGGGGAGGCTAGTGCACATGTTGGAGCTGGCAGTGTTTACTACTTTCTGCAGCTTGGATGCTGAAGTGCATGGTTATAGTCTATTTTTCCCCAGCATAAGGATATTTAAGTTTTAAGGGGAGTGGGGAAAGATTTAGAGGGAACCAGAGGGACAAGTTTTTCACACAGACTGTAGTATATCTATGGAACAAGCTACCAGAGGAAGTGGTAGATGCAGCTACAATTACAATTCTTAAGCGATATTTGGACTAGTATCTCTTGGATAGGATAATTTTGACAGATCAGGCAAAAGGGATTAGTTCAGGTAGGCACTTTTGTTATAATGGATAAGTGCAATTAGTTAGAGCTTTGGACAATAAGACTGCAATGCGACTTCATTCAGTGCAAAACAGCATAATGACAATTCAATTACTAAACACACAATGACTAAATTTAAAATAACGTTTGAGATATTTAGAATAACATCTAAGTTACACAACTCTAAAATTAAAAGTAACAGTGGCTGCCCCATTCAAGTGTTGCACATGCCCATGTTACCAAAATCAACAATCAAATATAAATTGACACCAAGAATTATGCCCATATTTTCCACATAGAGATTGTCCCTGGTGCCTATGGACTATGGGTTGGTGGTGGGGGGGTGGGTTGCATTGTTCAGATACATGACAGCACTGGGGAAAAGCTGTTTTTCAGTTTGGATGTCCATGCAGAGATATTTCTGTATCTCTGCCCGATGGAAGGAGATTGAGAAGGTGATTACTCGAGTGGGATCAGTCCAACAAGATTTTAAGAGCCCGCCATAGAAATCAAGAGTTGTTGATGGCTTCCATATCCAGTAGCTGTGTTCCGATAATGATCTGTGCAATCCTGATCACTCACTGAAGCACTTTCTGGTCGATCTAGTTGCAGCTAGTGCACCTTACTGCCATGCAGAAGGTCAGTATCCTCTCAATTACACATAGATAAAGGTTTATTGGGCTATTGGGCAGATTTACCTGGATCAATGCTGTATTACTCTACAATTCTATGACTATGTGCATGATCTCATGTGCTTTAATTTCTTTATCAATATGTCTTGCCATTTCAATGATCTATGCACATGCACTCAGGATCTTTTTGCTCCTGCGTGTATATTGGAACCATTCCATAATCTACGTGACTTCTCCCCATCTCTTCTCAACGTATATATCAGCTCGTATGTCACTCTGTCTATTCTTCTAACCTGTATGCAGCCTGTGGAGTTGATTTTCATTGTTCCTTGTCTTTACTATTGCCCAAGTTTGGTATCACAGAAAATGTTCTATTCTAACATCTAAGTCATTTATCGGTATTAAAAAAAACGCAAGTGTCCCTGCTTTAACCCTTGAGGAATAGTGCTGGAAAATTAACTTTTTTTCCACAAGATCTAGTCCAGAATACATGTCAGTTTATGGCCTCCTTTACTGTCATGATAGGCCGTTCTCATATTCTGCTTGGGTAATCTCCAACCTAACAGCATGAATATCAATTTCTCTAACTTTCAGTAATTTTCTCCCTTCCTCCTTCTCTCTCTTTTTTCATTCCCTGTTCCAGATCCTCTTTTATCCCTTCCTTTCCCCTTACCTGCACATCACCCCCTCTGGTATCCCTCCAACTTTCCTTTCGTCCAAGCTGCTCTCCTATCAAATTCCTTCATCTTAGCCCTTTACATTTTCCAAATATCACCTCCCAGCTTCTTACTTCAACCTTTCCCCCACCCACCCACCTTCCCCCTCACCCAGCTTCACTTATCACCATCTGGCTTGCATTCCTCCTCCGCACCACCCCCCTCGCCCCCACCACCACCACACTCTAATTCTGGCTTCTTTCCCCTTTCTTTCCACTCCTGGACGAGTATTTCTGATCTTTATTCACTTCCATAGATGCTGCTTGACCTGCTTAGATCCTCCAGCATTGTGTGTGTGTTGCCCTGAATACTACCAATAACACTTAGACCATAAGATATAGGAGCAGAAGTAGGCCATTCAGCCCATCGAGTCTGCTCCGCCATTCGATCATGGGCTGATCCAATTCTTCCAATCATCCTCATTCTCTTGCCTTCACCCCATACCCTTTGATGCCCTGGCTAATCAAGAACCTATCCATTTCTGCCTTAAATACACCCAATGACTTGGCCTCCACAGCCTCTTGTGGCAACAAATTCCACAGACTTACCACCATCTGACTGAAGTAATTTCTCCACATCTCAGTTCTAAATGGACGCCCTTCACTCCTGAAGTCGTGCCCTCTTGTCCTAGATTTGCTTGCTGGTGCATCAATAAAATGCTTGTTTTAGTGCAAAAAGAGGAAGATCCACAGAAGCTAAAAGTCTCCCGGTGCTTTCATTATCATCATTACTATGTGCCATTTAGTATGACGTGGGTGATCATGGTGACCGCGATTGTTCTTGGCAATTTTTTCTGCAGAAGCGGTTTGCCATTGACTTCTTCCGGGCAGCATCTTTACAAGACAGGTGAACCCAAACATTATTAATACTCTTCAAAAATTCTCTGCTTGGCAAAACCAGGATGTGTGATGTGCACCAGATGCTCATACAACCATCCACAACCTGCTACCATGGCTTCACATGACCCTGATCAGGGGGCTAAGCAGGTACTACACCTTGCCAAGGGTCACCTGCAGGCTAGCAGAGGGGAAATGTGGTAGAGATTTATCTCCACTCCACCACCCAGCTGCTGAATGCATTATCTTTTCTATAGACTCCATTTTCACTTTTATCTCATTCTTTCATTAAATCCCTGCAGAATAAATATCTTAAATCATTTAACTTTCCACCCACATTCCCATCATTATATGTGTTCCTTTTTCAATTCTCTCAACTTCACTTTCTTTTTGGTTTCTAATATTACATTGTTTTTCAAAGCTGTTATGAAGATCACACTCTAAAATCTTGTATGGCCTTTACTCCTCTTTTGCACAGAATTTGCCTGATTGACTGGCTTACTCTTCCCCCGCAATACACTTAATATAGTTCCTGCTTTAGCTGATGTTTTTGCTTCAAACCTCAATTAGCTGCAGTTTTTTAAAGAACATGGAGCGCAGAACAGTACAGCCCAGGAACAGGCCCTTCAGCCCGCAATTTTGTGCTGAACCAGCTAAAGAGTAAATTCTTAAAAATCCAATAACTAACCTACACAATGCCCATATTCCTCCATCTTCCTCATATTCATGTGCCCATCTAAATGTATCTTAAAAGCCTCTCATATATTTGCCTCCACTACAATACCAGGAGGTGCATCCTAGGCATCCACCACAATCCGAGTAACTAACTTATTCCTCACATCCCCTTAAAGCCTAACCCCCTCACCTTCAATGCATGCCTTCTGGTATTAAACATTTCAACCCTGGGAAAAAGATGCTCCTTGTCTAACCAGAACTACACGCAATACTTCAGATGTGGCCTAACCAGAAGTTCTATAAAGTTGCAACATAGCCTCTCGATTTTTGACCTCAATTCCTTGACTAATAAAAGTAAGCATTCCATAAGCCTTCTTTACAACCCTATCAACTGTATAGCCACTTTTAAGGAGCTATGAACTTTTACTCCAAGATCTCTCTGCTGAGCAACAATGTTAGGGTCTTGCCCTTAACTGTGTACTGACTCCTTGCTTTAGTACTACCAAGGTGCAACACCTCACGTTTATCTGCGTTAAACACCATCTGCCATACCTCTGCCCAGATCTACAACTGATCTATATTCCGTTGTGTTCTTTACCAGGCTTCTACAGTATCCACAACTCCAGCAGTCTTGGTATCATCACAGACTTACTGACACACCCATCTATGTTTTCATCCAGTTTAATTATAAATAAAATATTTAATTTTTTAAATAAATAATTTGCATAAAGGATTCTTTTGCTAGAACTGTCAGAAGGGAAAGTAAGAGGGAAGCTTGGTGTATGTGACACAATTTGTTTTGTGGAACAGCCTTAGTTGCAGAACCCCATCTCAACATTGCTGTACAGAACATGGAACACAGAACAGTACAGCACACAATCAGGCCCTTCAGCCCACAATGTTGTTCCAAACCAACTAAATTAGTAATCAGATGGCAAGGTAAACTAATCCCTTCCACCTACACAATGTCCATACCCTTCCATATTCCATAGGGGTATTGACAAGGCTCTTGGATACCAAATGAATGTGCAGGAAATAAAAAGATAGGGACATTATATAAGCAGAAGGGATCAGTTTAGTTCGGTATTTGATTACTAATTTAATTAGTTCATCATGACAATGTGGGCCGAAGGGCCTGTTCTTGTGCTGTACTCTTCTCTGTTCTATAAACTTACTTGCAGCAGCGCCACAGGCACAAAGATAAGCTGTATTCATAGGAGAAGCATAATAAACATAAATTATACAAAATTATTGATGAATAACACATTTTAAACAAAAGAAGTCCATTGTGGTATAAAGAGGTCAAGGTGCTCCTAGTGTTGCTATGCATGGTCAAGATGAGGGTTGTGTAGTTTGGTTCAAGAACCAAGTAATTTGAGGTTAGTTTTAGAGTAGAATCAGAATCATGAAGGTTATAGATAAGGAATCAGGTTTAATATCATTGAGATGTTATGAAATGTGTTGTCATGCAATAGGAGTATACTGCAATACATAATAATAAAAGTGGTGAATTGCAATAAGAAGTATATACTATATAAAAAGAGAAAATTGAACTAAATCAGTAGTGCAAACAGAGAGGTGAAAAATACTGAGCTAGTGCTCTTAGGTTCATTGGCCATTCAGATATCTGATGGGGTGGGGAGGTGGGGGGGCAAGAAGCTGTTCCTGAAATTTTGAGAGTGTGTCTTCAGGCTCCTGTACCTATTCCCTAATGATAACAATGAGAAGAAGGTATGTCCTGTGAGATGGGGTCCTTAATGATGGATGCCACTTTGCTTTGGCTAAACTGAAAAGATTAAACTTGTATTGTGTATTTTGAATCAGTAAGGTAAGCAAGAAAATGTTGAAAATTGGATTAAAATGTATATCTCTGATGTGGATCTCGAGATGACACAGGCATTGAGGTATGAGTGGACTTTTTCTGTTTTCATTTTCCATGATTACTTTTATTCACCCAGCCCTCAAATTCACCTGGTCCATTTCTGACACCTCCCGTCCCTTTCTTGATCTCACTGTCTCTATCTCCGGAGACAGCTTATCCACCAATATCTATTACAAACTCATGGACTCTCACAGCTACCTAGACTACAGGTCATTCCACTCTGCTACTTGTAAAAATGCCATCCCCTTCTCTCAACTCCATCTCTGCTGCATCTGCTCTCAGGTTGAAGCTTTTCATTCTAGAACAAAGATGTCCTCCACCATCAATGCTGCCCTCAACCGCATCTCTTCCATTTCACGTACATCTGCTCTTACCCCATCTTCCCACCACCCTATCTGGGATACGGTCCTCACCTACTATCCCACCAGCCTCTGCGTCCAGCACATAATTCTCCGAAACTTCCGCCTCCTCCAACAGGACCTCACCACCAAGCACATCTTTACCCCCCACCCCACTTCTTGGTTTCCACAGAGATCGCTCCCTACGCGACTCCCTTGCCTATTCGTCCCTCCCTACTGATTTCCCTCTTGGCACTTATCCTTGCAAGCAGAGCAATTGCTACATCTTCCCCTACACCTCCTCCCTCAATACCATTCAGGGCCCCAAACAGTCCTTCCAGCTGAGGAGACACTTCACCTGTGAGATCGTTGGGGTCATTTACTGTGTTTGGTGCTCTCAGTGTGGCCTCCTGTATGTTGGTGAGACCCAATGTAGACTGGTAGCCCACTTCGCTGTGCATCTACGCTCCATCTGCCAGAATGTGGGGATATCCCAGTGGCCGCCCATTTTAATTCCACTTCCCATTCCCATTCCGATATGTCCATCCATAGCCTCCTCCACTGTCGTGCTGAGGCCACTCTTAGGTTGGAGGAACAAAACCTTATATTCCATCAGGGCAGCCTCCAATCTGATGCAATGAACATTGATTTCTTGAACTTCTGGTAATGGCCCCCGACCACCCCCACACCCCCTTCACCATTTCCCATCCCCTTTTCCCTCTCTCACCTCATTTCCTTACCTGTCCATTACCTCCTTCTAGTGCTGCTCCCCCCTCTTTCTTCCAAGGCCTTTTGTCTCTTTCACCACTCAACTTCCCAACTCTTGACTTCATTCCTCCCCTCCAAGTTTCACCTATCACCTGGTGTTTTTCCTCTCTCCTTTCCCCCCACCTATTTCTCTCCTGTCCTGCCAAAGGATTTTGGCCCACAACTTCAAATGCACTTTTTTTCCATAGATGCTGCCTGGCCTGCTGCGTTCCTTCAGCATTTTGTGTGTGTGGTTCGGGTTTGCAGCATCTGCAGAATTTCTCGTTTATAAGATAGCGATTATGGTTTGCAGGTTCGTTCCAGAATCAAATAATTGAAGGGAAGTTGTTCTTCAATCTGATGGTGGGACTCACTGGATCCTTTGGTTCCCCCCCCCCCCACCCCCCATATTTCAGTATATGTTGATTTGCTGCTGTGAGTTATCCCAGTTTAAAAAGGACCTTGTGAGGCAGAATTGGTTACAGGGAAATAGTTAATTGTAGGCATGCCTCTTAATATCAATGCTCTCTAAGAGCTGGCACAGACATGATAGGTGAATGGAGTAAAGGTATTAGTATCACAATGCTATTACCACTCAGGGCATTCCAGAGTTCAAAGTTCAATTCTGATGTCATTGGTAAGGAGTCTGTACCTCCTCCCCATGGAGTGAATGGGTTTGCCGCAGGGTCTCTGGTTGCCTCCCAGAATCCAAAGACATGCCAGATAGATTAACTGGTTATTATAAATTGTCTATGATTAGGTTAGGGTTAATCAGAGTGTGGGGTTGCTGGGGCAGCGTGGCTTGAAGGGCCAGAGGGCTTATTCGGTAGTGTATCACTAAATAAATAAGAAATAAAATAGTTAAGTAAGGAAGTAAAAGTGGCTGAGGGATTGTGAGAAAAAAGGATAACATACAAAGACCTGTCAAAATGAACAATTTCAACCAGCCCAGGCATCCAGGCATTTGATGGAAATAGGAGTAGATTAGTACTATCGATGGAGTCTACCTGAGTGGGCATTTTTGTCATGGGGTAACTACAAGGCATGCTGACCTTGTCTGGTGTTTGTTGTTATTATCTAAGATGCTTATCATCACAAACCTGTCATCTGGCAGAACACAGATTGACTTAAACCTCCTGTGTCCATTTAGATGTTTAGGTTGCTATTAGTGTTCTGCAGATAGTCTAATACCCGAGGCAGTGACTGAGACTTCCTCCTAGCTATGTCAACTCCATAGAAATCAACCATTTGAAAAACAATTTTTTATGGTATTTTTATTTTGTGGTGCTGGCCAGCTTATATAAATTCAGTGGCCTCTTTATTAGGTACATCCTGTACCTAAAAAAGTGGTCATTGAGAGTATGTTTATGGTTTTCAGTTGCTGTGACCCATCCACTTCAAGGTTCGACGTGTTGTGCATTCAGGGGTACTCTTCTGCACACCAGTGTTGCAATCGTAGTTAGAGCTACTTTCACTTTCCAGTCAGCTTGAACCACTTTGGCCATTCTCCTCTGACCACCCCCCACCCCCCCCCAACATGAACAGCACGTTTTCATCTACAGAACTGCTGTCCATTTAATGTTTTTGTTTCTCCCATCTTCTGTAAATTCTACAAACTGTTGTGCATGAAAATCTTAGGAGATCAACAGTTTCTGAAATACTTAAACCACTCCGTCTAGCACCAAAAAGCATTCCATGGTCAAAGTCAATTAGATCACATTTCTTCCCCATTCTGATGTTTGGTCCGAGCAACATTTGAACTTCTTGACCATGCCTGCATATTTTTTATGCATTGAGTTGCTGCCACATGATTGGCTGATTGATATGTGCACTAATGAGCAGGTGTACAGGTGCACCTAATAAACTAACCACTATTTGTACAGTATATTATAAGGATATAAGTAATATTACAAAAGCTATTCTGAGAATTAATCATCTTGTTGCATGATACTATAAAGTTATTGCAATTATATAATGGGTTACATATCTCAGTAATTCATATTGTATCATACACCAAGCTGCTCTCTTCAGCTACCGGATGAGGTAATCGTAGCCTTTGGCCAGGAATAGATGTCATCAGGTGGTGTCCAACCTTCACTGAGCATTTCAACTCTTAACCTCTACACTATCCAGTTGGTGCATCAGCAGTGCTGGTCAAGTCACTGCCCATCTGCTCCTGACTTCCAGCTCTACTCTTTTCACCTGCTACATATCCAGCAAGAGGATTTTTCTGCTTCTGCCCCCATCCTGCAACCTGTTTGGTTCTTGTTCTTTTCATCAAGGCCCAGCGCAGACAGAAACCTCCATGCTGACCTTGCCGGGAAACCCTCTGCAACCGATCTCCGTGGGGAATAGCCAATTCTGCCATTCTTTGTTCCTGCACTCCTGGACTAAGGATTGGTACCTCAGGGCCTTTCTCTTGTGAGCCTCCTCGCATCCTTCATCCCATGGCATTGTGACACCGGAATGAGTTTATATTTAGCATTAAATACGTACTTATACTAGTATGTATAAGTACAGGAGATAGGATGTTACATTGAAGTTGCATATGATATTGGTGAGCCTAATTTAGAGTATTGTATCTAGTTTTGGTCACCTACCTACGAGAAAGTTGTAAAGAAGATGGAAAGAGTACAGAAAAAAATTTATGAGGATGTTGCCCGGATTGGACTTGCAAGGAAAGATTGAGTAGGTTAGAGTTTTATTCCCAAGAACATAGAAGTTTGAGGAGAAATTTGGTAGAGGTATAGAAAATTATGAGGGATAGACATAGGGTAAGTGCAAGCAATCTTTATTCCACTGAGGTTGGGTGAGACTACAACCAGATGTCATGGGTTAGTGGTAAAAGATGAAGTGTTTAAGGGGAACATGAGGGGAAACTTCACTCAGAGGGTGGTAAGAGTGTGGAATGAGTTGTCAGCACAAGTGGCGGAGTGATTTTGATTTCAGCATTTAATAGAAGTTTGGATAGGTATGTGGATGGTAGGGTATGGAGGACTATGGTCTGAGTACAGGTCGATGAGAGCAGGTGGTTTAAATGGTTTGGCATGGACTGGATGGGCCAAAGGGCCTGTTTCTGTGCTCTATGACTAGTGTTACGTACCCCGTAATGGGTTAAAAAGGACCAGCAGAAATGGACACACCTGGAGTCTGAGTCTTCCGTTATAAACTCCATTTTATTAATAACTATGTGATAAAGTAATATAAAACCAGATAAGGTAAACAGGTTAGCAAAGTATATGCATATATAAGTGAGTAAATAAAATTCCCAAGCTTCTCCCAGCTCAGGTGATTAGATGATACAGTCTTATGGTGGTATGGTAAGTAGCCAGTTCAGTTCTGGAATTTGATTTGAGTAGAGTTGGAGAGAGAGAGTTTTGTCTTCCCAGTCCCGATGCCGTTGATCTTCCACATTGTCCTCCTGCTCCCGAAACTTACAGTCACCGACTGTGACCACAAAAAGAGGATGCCATTTTCACGTGGTACCGCTATCAACCCGGGCAAGGGTTAAACACACCAATAGCATTCCACCGGTCACCCCTTTGTCCACACTGCCAGCAAAAACCCCACCTTTGTCGTGGGCACACAAAGTTCAATCAGTGTCTTCCTTGGTGCCTGGCATGTCTGATTACAAAGCCAACTGACCTTTTATATATTCCACAAGTGCTGAACACTAGCTGTCCATCATATAGTTCTGCCTTTCAGTTTCCAAGGCAACTCACAGACTTTCTCTCCCTCCGTTGCTCTCTCTCCTTGCTGAAATAGCGCACATGCTGTTCGCTCCCTCTCTCTCATTTTATAGGAACAGTCCACTTAGAATAATCCTTCAGATCTCATCACACTAGTGTCAAAAATCCTGAAAGCATGTACTACTAGGCTCAAGGACAGCTTCTGTCGTTTTTTTTCTATCATCCTCTTAAATGATAAGATAGATACTTGACCTCATAAGCTAGCTCGTTATGATTGTGTTTGATTTTTTTTTTACCTGCATTTACTTTAATTGTTTTAATTCACTTGTTTACCTGCATTGCACTTTGTGGATTTTACACATTATTCTGCATTGTTATTGTTTTGTTGTTGTTCTACCTCAACACACTGTGTAATAATGTGATTTGTATGAACAGTATGCAAAACAGTATGCAAAAAATGTTCAACTTACGTTAATGCCCCTCCTCCCCTTCTTACCCCATCCCTGACATATTTAGTTATTTGCCTGTTCTCCATCTCCCTCTGGTGCTCCCCCCCCCCCTTCTTTCTCCTGAGGCCTCCCGTCCCATGATCCTTTCCCTTCTCCAGCTCTGTATCACTTTCGCCAATCACCTTTCCAGCTCTTGGCTTCATCCCACCCCCTCCGGTCTTCTCCTATCATTTCGCATTTCCCCCTTCCCCCACTACTTTCAAATCCCTTACTATCTTTCCTTTCGCTTAGTCCTGACGAAGGGTCTCGGCCCGAAACGTCAACAGCGCTTCTCCCTATAGATGCTGCCTGGCCTGCTCTGTTCCACCAGCATTTTGTGTGTGTTGTTGTTTCAGTGAATCTAAGTACATTTCACAATAATAAACCAATACCAATAGCAATAACGGATACTAATGAAGAAGATTGTCTACAATTTGGCTACACTCTTAGTGTATTCACTGCAGTGTTGTCAATGTGTTAACTGAAGCGATTAGCAAATCTTCATTTGCGTTGTAGAAATCATCCTCTTCCACACTCAAGCCCACACTGAATGAACTTATACCTATTCTTGTACATCAAAAGTTTATCAATGATATGACTCTGCAATAAATGCAGAAACTGGAAATACTCAACAAATCAGACAATATTTGTGGAAAGAGAGAGTTTCAAATCATTTCTGATCTGGTTCTGACAAATTATCTTTGTCTTAAAATGATAATCTTGTTTCTTCTTCCACTGATGCTGTTCAGATTATAATGCATACAGTAGGAATAGAATTAGGCCATTCAGCCCATCAAGTCTGCTCTGCCATTCAATTATGGCTGATTTATTTTCCTCTCAACCCCATTCTCCTGACTTCTCTCCATAATCTTTGATGTCCTCACGAATCAAGAACTTATCAAGCTCTACTTGAAACAAACTCAGTGACTTGGCTTCAAAAGCTGTCTATGGCAATGAATTCCATAGATTCACCATCCCTGACTAAAGAAATTCCTCCTCATCTCTGTTCAAATTTCCATCTCACACTTTGCCTCCTGTCAATCAGCCACTGATTTATCAGTGCCAGTATCCTTCCTATTATATCCTGGGCTCTTAACTAGTTAAGCATCCTCACATGCAGCAGCTTGTCAAAGGCCTTCTGAAAATCCAAGTGCAGAAATTCACAAAGGTTAGCACAGCGCTATTACAACACCAGAAACTCAAGCTGAATTTCCTCCCTTGTCTGTAAAGTGTTTTGTCACTCTTCCATAACCACGTTTTCTTTCTCCAAGTGCTCCAGTTTCCTCGGTTATCCCAAAGAGATGTGTATTAGTAGGTTAATTGGTTATGTGGGTGTAATTGGGCAGTACACAATTGCCAAGCCAGTAAGGCCAGTTTCATGCTGTATCTCTAAATCATGGGTTCCAAACTTTTTCATACCATTGACCCCTACCATTAACCCAGCAGTCAGTGGACCCCAGGTTTGGAAGCTCTGCTCTAAATAAATGGAAGTAAATTTAATGACTGGGAACTTCTATTCAGCTATGCTGTTTTCTTGATGTTATGATTCACCCAATTTTGGCATAAATTTTGCAGAAGGTGATTTATTTTAAGGGCAAGTTATAATGATCCAAGCTAAAGCCGTTTGCATCTACTTGCAAAGTGTTCGTCCTCAAGTTCAAGTTTAATTGTCATTCAATGATACACATGTATACAGCTGAACAAAACATCATTCCTCTGGGGCTAGCGTGCAAAATATAGTACATACAGTCACACACAGCACACAGAGTTACAATGGCTCATACATTCAATAGTTCAATGGTTGAATGGTTCAATTTAATATCAGAGAATGTATACAGTATACAACCTAAAATTCTTTCTCTTAGCAGACATCAAAAAAACTCAAAAAATGAATGACAGAAACAATATATTATTAGTGGCATGGCCTGAAGATTGATAGTGCTTGAGAAGTGAAATTTAGAAAGGGAATGCTTAAATTGTGTCCCCACTCCGTAACTCTTGCCTTCTTTCCAGCCCCAAGATCGTGTTGCCTAAAAGAAGCTACACCGCGATTGCCAATTCAAATAATTCATTCAGTATGCAGAAAAGGGTTATCGGTCACTTGTACCTGCATTGAGATTCCGTTAATTAATGCAGTATAAACTGGATGCTGCATTGGTATTAACTAATTACGAAGATATGAGAATTCAGCGCAAATATTTATTACAGAAGGATTTGGCTGGTTATATCAGCATAGGACAATTATTCATTTTCTGAATCAAAGGGTAATTTATGTCTAGGTGAAGACACATACTTATTTCTAAGCACTCTCTGAATAGAATGTGTAGTAGCTTTAAATGGCATGATTTATTCTTGTGTAGAGCGTGGCTTTTCTAAATATGAATTTGATGTTTTTTTTTAATCAAATCCAAAGAAAATTGCTTTGTTCTTGAAACAGAAGTCTGAAATTGGATTTTGCTAAGGTTTTTTCTCATGTTGTTGGCATTCTTTTTAATTTTTTTTAACATTCAATTTGTCCTTGTTTGTCCAACACTTGGTTTTTTAGTTCATTCTGAACAGTGCACTCAGTGGCCACTTTATTAGGTACAGGATGCGTCTAATGAAGCAGCTACTGAGCATATGCTTGTGATCTTTTGTGGCTGGAGCCCATCCACTTCAATGTTCGGTGTGCTGTGCATTCAGAAATGCTCTTTTGCACACCTCTGCTGTAACACATGATTATTTGAGATACTACCTGTCAGCTTGAACCAGTCTGGCCTTTCTTCTCTAACCGCTCTTACTCACAAGTTGTTTTTGCCCACAGGACTGCCATCCACCGGATTTTTTTTTTTGGTTTTTTGCACCCTTCTCTGTAAACTCTGGAGACCGTTCTGCATGAAAAGCCCAGGAGATCAGCTGTTTCTGAGATACTCTAACAACCCCACCTGGCACCAACATGGTCAAAGTCACTTAGATCGCATTTCTTAACCATGCTGAACAACAACTGAACCTCTTGACTATGTTTGCATGCTTTTGTGCATAGAGTCGCTGCCACATGATTGGCTGATTAGGTACTTGCATTAATGAGCACATGTCCCTAATATAGTGGATACTGAAAGTAGAACATGGGGCATAGAACACTACAGAACAGGAATAGGCTTTTTTGCCCACAGAATGGTATATTGTAGTGTGCCATGGTAGTGTGGTGGTTAGCGCAATGTTATTACAGCTCAGGGTGTTGGATTTTGGAGATCAATCTCAACATCGTCTGTACATCCTTTTTGTGGAGGGAGCGCATGGGTTTTCTCTGGGTCCTCTGCTTTCCTCCCACAGCCTAAAGACGTATTGGATATCAAGGCATGTGCGTATGCACACACATTCATCTGTTGCTACTAGTGCACAGAGAAATTTAAAATGCACACAAAAGGTTTTCAATCTCTACCTCGTTGGCATGCAAGTATATTTCACAATTTTATGCAAACACTTTCCTTTACCAGTTTCTGATGCCAACAGTGTAGACAACATGAAGTTTGTGATGATTGGCCTGCAGATTTTAGAACTGGCTTATTTATACTGCTTTTATTGAAGAGATTATTGATTCACTATGTCGAATTCCAAAGAAGCAAAGGGCAAGAAGCACAGAAGAACTGCTAGTTCATTTAAAGTCTGGCTTGAGATTTACTTCCACTTAAAAATTCAGTGTACACATGTTGTCACTGGGCACAAAAATTGCACAGCACAAGATTTTTGTGCACACCGGTCATTGCAAATTAGAGGGAACATTGCTGGATAGGTTAATTGGTGATTGTAAACTGTCCCGTGATTAGGTTAGGATTGAAATAGGCTTGTCGGGGGTTGCTGGGTGGTGTGGCTCAAAGTGCCAGGAAGGCCTATTCCATTCTGTATCTCCAAATTAATAAAATAAGTAAAATAAAGGTATCCATGCTAAGCTTGATGCTAATTATTGCCTGCGATGACCCATTTCTCTCCATTCCCTACATATTCATCTATCAATGTATCAGTGTATCAATGAATACTGATTATTGAAGAACTTATGTTACCATATACTAGCACGAGATTCATTTACTTGCAGGCATTTAAAGGAAAATTAAAGAAATACAATAGAATTTATGAAAAAAAAGAACTCTACTTCTTAAACAAAGACTGACAAACAATATGCAAAAAAAACAAGCTCAAAATAAAAATAATACTGAGAACATGAGTTATAGAGTCCTTGAAACTGAGAGATGTAAGATTTTAACATTGTTTAATGTAATTGTTAATGTAGGACACAGTGTAAATGAGAACAAAATAATTGGTACTCTGGCTCCAATGCAGCACAAAAAAACACAGTAAGATAAAGAGCACAATAATAATTAAAACACAATAAATATAAATACAAGAGATAGCTTATATACACAGATTAATTTTACAGTACTGTGCAAAAGTCAGAAATCGATCTATATTATATATATACATACACGTGTGTGTATGTGTATGTATATATACAGTTTATTTGTGTGTGTATGTTTCTGTCTGTGGTGCCTAAGACATACGTGAGTGATGATAAACTTGATTATGAAAATGGTCTCTTTTGTGGACTGAGAGTGGGAAGGCAGTAAGAGGAGAATCACGTTTGGGGAAAAGGGGAAGGGAGAGGGGAGGAAGTGGGAAACATGAGAGAGAGACTGTAATGATCAATAAATTGTTTGGAATCAAATGACCTTGCTTGTTGTCTTGGGGCTAGGTGTGTCTGCACCCGAACCACCACCCGTCCCTGGCACTCCTCTACCACCTGTCTCACACCCCTCCCACGGCGCACCAGCCTCGCCACTCCCAACATCCTTTGCTCCTGCCAGATTTACAAACTCATTCTCTACTCCATATTGACAATATAGTACCATGCAAAAGTCTTAGATGCATATATATAGCAGGGATGTCCAAGACGTTTGCACAGTACTCTATGTCCATAAAGTGACACGAGACACAGGAGTGCCTGAACATAAGGTGACTGACAGGAAATGATAAAGCTAAGGGTGTGGAGGGATGGGTTAGTGGGTGGAGGTGCTAATTAGCCTTACAGATGAACACATCCACCTTGAGGTTCAATTTATGGATGTCGAGGGTGCCACTTACATAGAATAAGCTGCCAGAAGAAGGTACTGAGTCTGGAATAATAAAATTTAAAAGATATTTGAATATGTACATGATTAACAAAGTGTTTTCATTCTCAGAACTGCTACTCACTAGATTTTTTTTTGTTTTTCACACCATTCTCTGTAAATTCCAATATTAATAATAACATGTTTATTGACTACTCTTCATAGAAACACTGTTGTACAAATTCAAAGTACTTTACAATGATGTTAGTGTGCGGCTATTGGAGTGGGTCCAGAGGTGATGCATAGAACTGATCCTGGGAACGAAGGGGCAAAGGTATGAAAGTGTTTGATGGATTTTAGAAGTATGAGGGAGGACCTGATTAAGACCTATCCAATATTGAAAGGGCTAGATAGATTGCATGTGGAGAGGATATTTCCTATAATGGGGGAGTCTAGAATCAGAGGACCTAACCTCAGAATAGAACATCATCCCTTTAGAATAGAGATGAGGAGTTTCTGTAGTCAGGGAGGTGAATCTGTGGAATTCATTGCCACAGAGAGCAGTGGATGCCCTATGCATGGGTATATTTAAAAAAGGAGGTGATAGGTTCCTGATTAGTAAAGGCATAGTAGAGGTTATGGGGAGAATGGGGTTGAGAGGGATAGTAAATCAGCCATGATGAAATGGCAGAGCAGACTCAATGGGCTGAATAGCCTAATTCTTCTCCTGTGGGATTTGAACCTGCAGTCTGGAGAGTGTATGAGCCCTCACATCTAAGAATTGTCATACCTACAAATCACCAAAAATAAGGATGTGCACGCAGTGGCCACTTTATTAGGTACAGTACATCTGTACACCTGCTTGTTAATGCAAATATCTAATCAGCCAATCATGTGGCTGCAACTCAGTGCATAAAAGCATGCAGGCATGATCAAGAGGTTCAGCTATTGTTCAGACCAAACATCAGAATGGGAAGACATGTGATCTAAGTGACTTTGACCGTGGAATGATTGTTGTTGCCAGACAGGGTGGATTGAGTACCTTAGAAACTGCTGATCTGCTAAGATTTTCTTGCACAACCGTCTCTAGAGATTACAGAAAATGGTGTGAGAAACAAAAAATGTCCAGCGAGTGGCATTTCTGTGGACAAAATTGCCTTGTTAATGAGAGAGGTCAGAGGAGAATGCCCAGACTGGTCCGAACTGTCAGGAAGGTAACAGTAACTTCAGTAACCATGGGCTGCAACAGTGGTTTGCAGAAGAATGACTCTGGATGCACAATCCGTTTAGCCTTGAATTGGAAGGACTACAGCAGTAAAAGACCATGAACGTACAGAAATACATTCAGTTGCCACTATATTAGGTACCCCTTGTACCTCATAAAGTGGCTTCTGAGTGTACATACTCTTCAACATTACATGCCTCATCTGTCAGTATTATCAAAACAGCGTCATATATCACACCGACAAAATGTTATGGCTGCTTTCTGACAGATGGTGATCTTGAAAGCTTTGGAACAATAAAGTGCAGAATATGCTGACTTCCACCTGATGTATTGCAAACCTTTCTTGCTATGGGTTTTTTGTTTTGTTCTGGCAAGGTGGATTTCCCTCTTATTGTTCAATTTTAATGCTGGACTTGTGAATTGGCTGCTTGTTATAGAAACCACTGAAACTACTCACTGTGGAAACCTGACAGTTTCTACTACAGCTGTTCCAGTCATGTGAAATGCATCCGAAAAGATAATCCTTGGTCAACTTTCAAAAATTTATTGAATAAATGCTTAACTTATTTGAAGTCTGTGGGGACAAAGCAATAAAAATGGGATTAGTTTCATGTTCACACACACAAAATGCAGAAAGAACTCAGCAAGTCAGGCAGTACCTGTGGAGAAGAATAAGCAGTCAAAGTTTTGGGCTGGGACCCTTCATCAGTACTAAAAGGGAGGGGGAAGAAACTAAATTGTCCGGCTTCCTCCCCCTTCCTTTCCAATCCTGATGAAAGGTCTTCAGACTAAAACCTGGACTGTTTGTTCCCACAGAATTTTATGTGCTTTACTCAGTATTTCAATCACTTGTGTATTTAGTTTCATGTTATAATTTCTAAGAATGAAGTATTTGCATTCATATGGTACCATTCACTTCTGAAAGCACATCACAGCTGGTGATTTTGGAGTACAACAATTGTTGTAATGTAACAAAGGGATTGCCGTTTTCCATGCATTAAGTTCCCACAATAATGATGAGAAAACCACCAAATAATCTGTCATTGTGATGTACAGGGAGGGATAAATTGGATCAAGATTCCAATCTCAAAGCAAACGCTAAATGAAATTGTGCTACCACTCAAGTTGATTATGTCTATTGGTGGGTCATCAGGTGGCTATAGAGGATGACATGGGATCCACAGAACCAGATGGATTCTCTTAATGGAAAATTTCTGTGCATGGTTTTGTTTAATGTGGAGAGGCTGATGCATGGGCAGCCATCACATGGTCCTTGACAGATCGGGATCATGGTGCAGTGGCATGGAGTTCAAGATGACTGGAGACCCCTCACTGCTGCAGTCTTCCTCAGCTCTACCACTGAGGACTTAGTTAGTTCGCTCTTTGTCTGGAACCTCCCTTTTGTCACCATCAGTGACCCTACCTAGAGCTAAGCGCCAGATGGATAAACTCCAGACGTCATCAGTCTTGGGGTCTCAGAAACTGACAAGACTCTCCATCACAGCAAGGTGATGATTCTCAGAGAAGAGTAAGTGAAATATACTTACATGAGAAAGCAGACTAGACATTAATACCTAATCTCAAATTCAGTGTTTTGTGCCTTGAAGGGTGTCCTTTGTGTTGCACTGGGGCTTCAGCATAAACTTCAAAGCACAGAGTGGCTATCGAGCCACCAGCCTGCTGATTCAGAGGAAGAAGTATTGCCCATTGAGCTGTGGAAGATACAGCAAGGCAAGTATTAAAACAGTGTGCTGACAGATCAAAGTTCAGACCTGTCTTTTCTAGGTGTGAAAGTTCAGCAAAGCAAGAGTCATAATGATTAGCACACGAGATTCTGCAAATGTTGGAAATCCTGAGGAACACACAGGAGATGCTGGTTTTTGTGTGTGTTGCTGACAGCTGGTCAGGCAGCATCTATGGAGAGGAAGAAGCAGTTGATGTTTCAAGCCAAGACCCTCCATTGGGACTGGAAAAGACAGTGGAGGAAGCCAGAGTAAGAAGGTGGGGGAAGTAAAATGAGTGCAGACTAGCAGGTGATAGCTGAAGCCAGGTTAAGGGGGAAGGTAGGTGACTAGGGAGGGGTATATGAACCTAGAAGCTGGGAGGTGATCAGTGAAAGAGTTAAAGGGCTGATAAGTAACCGGGTAGGAGAGGACAGTGCACTTTAGGAGAAAGGGAAGGAGGAGAGGCACCAGAGGAAGGTGATGGGCAGACGAACAGAAGGAAAGGAGTACGAGAGGAGACATAACAGAGAATGCAGAAAGAGAAGGGGGAGAGGGAGAAGCTAACAAAGTCAAGCAGAATGATGTTCGTGGCATCAGGTTGGAAGCTACCCAGGTAGATTATGAGATGTTGAGTCAAATTGGTAAGCTGACAGAAACAGTATGCAGACATAGTGCAGTCATTCAGATCTACCATTACTTTGAATGCTTTACTCTTCTCTGTACAGCCTTTTGTTCAAGCCTGTGAACCCAGCACACTGAGCTACCAAGAAAAGATAAATATGCAAACAAAGAATTCAATGGCAACACTTACTATTGGACAGTTATTTTAATAATTCTCAAATATTCTTGAGAACTGGTTTTAATTGGCTATTAACATCTGAAATATATATCATAATTGGTATTGAAGTATGCAAATAATGGAATTCAGAAGGGAACAAAATTTCTGTTGAATGACATTCATTTCCAGCTAATCAATTTCAGAATAAAATGGGTATTTCTTGTTCGAACTTCAGAGCAGTTTCGTGATGGGGCTGGACTGGCTTCCTTGTGCACAAATAATTGAAGTGTGATTGCAATGAGCGTGAGATTTACTTAGTTGTTTATTTATTGAGCCGCTGCATGGAATAGACCTTTCAATTCAAGTTGCACCACCCAGCAACCCTCAATTTAACTCTCGCCTAATCACAAGATAATTTACAATGATCAGTTAACCTACTAACCAGTACGTTCTGGAGGAACTGTGGGAGGAAACCGGAGATCCTGAAGGAAAGCCACAGTCACAGGGAGAATGTAAAGCTCCTTACAGGAGCTGTCAGAGTCCAATTAATTGGTGATAATAGAGCCACAGAGGCCTGTATGTAGCAACAACTGCATGTGCAAGGTTAAGTTGGATATTGGTAAAGTTCAATTTGGATGAACGATCCTGATACATTAAATTTTTCTCTCTCTGCAGATGCTGCCTGACCTTCTGAGTGTTTTTCAGTATTTTCTGTCTTCTCACTTGTTCAGGACACATTCAGAGCCCTGTTAGTCACCCAGTAATTGGACTAACTCTGGAATTCAAGACATTATACAGAACCAAACTTCCTTTTTTGCAGACTGACAGTCGTGCACATCGATCATCTGCACCAAAAAAAAATCTGTCTATGTGACCCTGCAGCTAAAGGGATAAACGATGGAAGATGTTTGATATACGTCAGTCCTGCATCAGCACCATATAGCATGTAACACTTGTAGTAATATATTTATCACTCTGTCTACCATCAGTTCCCCATACCTCTATATTTCTCCCTTCATTGTTTACTATGGTAATGCTAGTAGGTTAATAACAAAGTAAACTCATTGGCAAAACAGTAGTGACTTGAGTTTTCCGTTGGACATAGAGCTCACAGTGTTAAAGATTCAAATATTGAAGATTAACTTTACTTGTTACCGGTACATCAAAACATACAGAGAAATGCATGGTTTGCGTCAATGACCAGCACAGTCTGAGGATGTGCTGTAGGCAGTTCACAAGTATCGCAACAGAGCATGCCCACAGCTGAGCATTTATAATGTTTGCCATGGTAACACAGTGGTTAGCATAATGCTTTGCATTCCAGCGACCTGGGTTCAATTCCTGCTGCTGTCTGTAAGGAGTTTGTACGTTCTCCCTGTGACCATGTACGTTTCCTTCAGGTGCTCCAGTTTCATCCCACAGTCCAAAGATGTGCCGATTGCCAGGTTAATGGGTCATTATAAGTTGCCCTGTGATTTGGCGAGGGCTAAGTAGGAGGTTGCTGGACAACGTGGCTCAAAGGATCGGAAGGGCTTACATGCTGTCTTTCAATAAATAAAATAAATAAATAAACACTAACCCTAACCTGTACATCTTTAGAAAGTGGAAGGAAACTAGAGCACTCGAATGAAACCTACATGCTCATGAGTGTACAAACTCCTCACAGACAGTGGTGAGAATGGACCCCTAATTACTGGCTCTGTAAAGTGTTACAACATCCTCCTTCTACCTCATTATTTTCTAGCACCCTTAAGGTTAAATGGAATGCAAACACAAAATAATTCATTTATGAAAATATAGACACTAGAAAATTACTGAATAAGATCACAATTTATTTCAGAATGTGACACAGCTTACCACTCTCTGCTTAAAAAAAGGTTAGCTTTATTTGTCAGATATACATCAAAGCATACAGTGAAATGTATCATTTTGCATCATGGACAAACAAAGCCCATGAACGTTGCTATCCTTCCTGCACCAACATAGCATACAGTGAACTACATTGTTCAAATCAAATCAAATCAGTGAGGAATGTGCTGGGAAGCCCACACTTAAGCACATCACTTTAAATCTGTTCTGGGTTTAGCTATCTTCATTTTCAGTCATATCATGTCATTACTTGATAGCAAGTGTGTGCTTTTCATTGATATTGAGGTTGATGACAAATATTTCCCTCCCATTTTATCACCATGGTGCCAAACTCCACAATCCAATCAGATAAAACTTTCTGATTAATAAAACTCCAATCCTATATATCCATCTAAATGTAAAGAATAACAATCACAGCATTGTGGTTCAGCGATGTGCAAGCTTCAGTTTCCAGGTGATAAGGATAAAGCCTACAGACTTTAATCTCGTGGTTTTTGACTGCAACATGCTTCAGTCTATCTGCCTTCTTACATATGACTCTCATTGTCTTGCCTGAAATTTATCTTGATGGTATTTTGACAAAGCTTCAGTGCAAAGTAGCCTTCTCCCCTGAGTTGTTGAAAATATTGTTACAGAGCTAAGCTCTGCTGCATCATTTCTGACGCTGAACTAATCATCGAACTCAACCTATGGTTCTAACTTCCAAGGATTCTACGTTTCAGTATTGTTTATATATTTGTTATTTTTTTTGCTTTTTTTGATAGTTTCTCATCTTTTGCACATTTTCCTTTTGTCAGTCTTTTTTGTGTAGTTTTTCATGTTTCTATTGTACCTCTTCCTTCTATTGAGAATGCCTGCAGGAAAATGAGCTACAGGGTTGAGTATAGTGACATATACAATGCTTACTTTGAGATTAAATCTACTTTGAACTTTGAAATTTGACTTGAATGAAACAGTCATTAAATGAACTTGTTCACATGGTATCTATGGAAATGAATAAACAATTGACATTCCAGGCTGAGGCTTTGACTGCCTATTCTTTTCCATTGATGCTGCATGGTTTGTTGAGTTTCTCCAGCATTTTGTGTGTGTTGCTCTGGATTTCCAGTATCTTCAAAATCTCTTGCATTAATCGTTAAATGAATATCTTCTGTTATGAGCAATATCCTTCTCTCAGTTAAAGAGGCCAACAGCATAACATACATTCATTTTTAGAATGCCTTACTCTGCAGATGAGTCTCTTCTGACAGAGTGGACTGTTAATCATCCACTGCATTCCCATTCTGGCCTCCCTCTCCTCAGTCTCTCCAATTATTTCAGTGATGGTCAAGGTAATGGTTAGGATTGGGGTTAGGGTCACAATTAGACATGTCGATCTGGTGAGCTGAACAATGATTTTAACAAAGAGCAATTTCAGCACTTACTCCTTTAATGTCAGATGTCCTTCATCTGCATCATTTCATTTTTTCATTTTTTTGTGTAATTTCAGAGAAAAATCCTGCTTCTTCTGTTCTCAACTCTTACAGATCAACCTTTACCAAAATGTGACCAAAAATCGACATCCTTCAGACAGTTCACAAAATGATTCTGTTCTTTTACTTTCAAATATGATACTGCTACTATTGGAACCTGTGATTTACATTTTGATAGTGTGTTTTTTGGACAATTGAGCCAAATGAATGATCTGGCACTTTGCTCTCTCTGAGGGAGTTCAGTGAAGTTCTGAGCGGAGTTCGTTGCCTGGAGATGGGGCGCAAGCCTACGATTGACTCCATTTCATGCCAAGGTTGTTGGTTAAAGTGTCAAGCAAGATGGAAATCAATGAAGATGGAAATGGAAGGCGAGCAGATGTTCAGCGTCGTATGCATGTATTTGACCAGTACCTCGCTCCCTCTTGCCTGCTGATGCCAGAAGAAGATGCCTGCATTCAGCCAGTCTCTCTCCTGCTCTTCCTCGCTGCTCCCAATGGAAGGTGGCTATGTTTGACTGGTCTCTTTCTCTCCCCATCTCATTCAATGCTTCCAGAGGATGGTGCCGGAGTTTTGGGTCTAGCGCAAGGTTTAATCAATGTGGTTTGTGGATTCGACTCTGTAGTACCCAATTTCCCCTTGGGATCAATAAAGTATGTCTGTCTGTCTGTGGCTCATCCTGTTTCTGGCTTCCGGTTATTTCTTTTTTGGTCTTTTGTGCGATTTTGATCAGGGTGGACTAGCGTTGCAACCTCCAGTTAATGAATGACACAGCGCTAAATTGAACTGATCTGAACTAAACTGAATATTCCTGGACTGTTTCAATGACTCTGTGGTTTGATGTGTTATGTTCTGTGTTCTTCACTTGTTCTTTTTGCCATTTGCATGATTTGTTCTTTTGCACGTTGGGAGTGTTGATGTTATCT
Source organism: Hemitrygon akajei (assembly GCF_048418815.1). NCBI lineage: Eukaryota > Metazoa > Chordata > Chondrichthyes > Myliobatiformes > Dasyatidae > Hemitrygon > Hemitrygon akajei. The sequence goes on along the minus strand of NC_133138.1, from coordinate 32,228,162 downwards.
TTGAATGGGTTCCATGGTGTTTCTTTGTTTCATGGCTATCTGTGGGAAGAGGATTCTCAGGGTTGTATACATACTCTGATGATATATGTACTTTGAATCTTTTACTGTTAAAACTTCTTCCTTAATCACAGTTTATTCAATTTCCACAGCCCTCCAACTTCAAAGTATAAAATTCAAAGTAAATTTATTGTCAAAGTTCATATATATTACCATATATACTACCATGAGATTCACTTTTTTGCAGACATTCACAGTAAGACAAGGGAATACAATAGAATTAATAAGAAAAACACACAAAGACAAACAAAGTACTAACGTGCAAAAGAAGATAAACTTTGCAAATGCTAACAAATAAACAAACAAGTAAGTAAATAATACTGAGAACATGAGCCCTTGAATGTGAGCCCATAGGTTGTGGAATCTGTTCAATGTTGAAGTGAGTGAAGTTATCCAGTGGGTTCAGGAGTCTGATGGTTGAAAGATAACTTTCCTGAACCTAGTGATGTGGAACCTAAGGCTCATCTACCTTGTTCCTGATGGCAGCAGTAAGACAAAACCATGGCCTGGATGCTGGGGGTACTTGATGATGAATGCTGCTTTCTTGTGGCTGTGCTCCTTGTAGAAGTGCTCAGTGATGGGGTGGCCTTTTCTTGTGATGGACTGGGCTGTTTCCACCACGTTCTGCAGACTTTTCCATTTCCATCACATAGCTTCCTTTGTCCTCTTCACCTTTCTCACATTTATCCGAATCTTTATAACCGTGCTTATCTCTAATGATACCAGAATTAATGGAAAGCCTTTAATCTGAAATTATAAATGTTCCTTTTCATATATGCTGCCTGAACATTTGCAGAAGTTTCTATTTTTATTACAGATTACCGAGATTATTATTTTCTATTAAGCAACTTACTTCCATAACTGTAGATTCACGTGTGGATCTGAGTCATTGCATCTTTCAAATGAAGCATTAAGAAAAGGTATAAATACAAAAGAGAAGTGGGTTAATGAGAATATAACTACACAAGGTAATGTGCCAAAAACATACATGAAAAAAATAAACAATTTGGTTGAAATTAGTCAATGAAATTACTGTATTTGCAACATTGCACAAAGTCTCGTATTGGTTTCTGGTCCAAGCAAATTTTCCTTACAATTCATTTCTTCTAACTATGCACTCAGTAGTCACATTAGTAAGTGCCACCTGTACCTAATAAAGTGGCCACTCAGTGTATGCTCAGTCTCCTGTTGCTGCATCCCATCCACGTCAAGATTCAACATATCTATGTTCTATATTCTGCATTCAGACAGCTGCACATTTTCTGAATTATTTCCAATTCAGAGATGCTCTTCTGCACACTACAGTTGTAATGTGTGTTGTCCTGTCAGTTTGAACTAATCTGGCCATTCACCTGTCCTCTCCCATTAACAAGGCATTTTTGCCCACAAACTTTCCCTCACAAGATGTTTTTTCATTGTTTGCTTCTTTTTCTGTCAACTACAGAGAAAGTTGTGAGGGAAGATCCCAGAAGATCAGCAGTTTCTGAGATACTCAAACTACTCCAGCTGGCACCAACAATCATTCCACGATGAAAGTCACTTAAAGACACTTAACATATATATAACAATCACAGCACGGAAACAGGCCATTCCGGCCCTCCTAGTCCGTGCCGAACTCTTAATCTCACCTAGTCCCACCTACCCGCACTCAGCCCATAACCCTCCACTCCTTTCCTATCCATATACCTATCCAATTTTACCTTAAATGACACAACTGATCTGGCCTCTACTACTTCTACAGGAAGCTCATTCCACACAGCTATCACTCTCTGAGTAAAGAAATACCCCCTCGTGTTTCCCTTAAACTTTTGCCCCCTAACTCTCAAATCATGTCCTCTCGTTTGAATCTCCCCTACTCTCAATGGAAACAGCCTATTCACGTCAACTCTATCTATCCCTCTCAACATTTTAAATACCTCGATCAAATCCCCCCTCAACCTTCTACGCTCCAATGAATAGAGACCTAACTTGTTCAACCTTTCTCTGTAACTTAAGTGCTGAAACCCTGGTAACATCCTAGTAAATCGTCTCTGCACTCTCTCTAATTTATTGATATCTTTCCTATAATTCGGTGACCAGAACTGTACACAATATTCCAAATTTGGCCTTACCAATGCCTTGTACAATTTTAACATTACATCCCAACTTCTGTACTCAATGCTCTGATTTATAAAGGCCAGCGTTCCAAAAGCCTTCTTCACCACCCTATCTACATGAGACTCCACCTTCAGGGAACTATGCACTGTTATTCCTAGATCTCTCTGTTCCACTGCATTCCTCAATGCCCTACCATTTACCCTGTATGTTCTATTTGGATTATTCCTGCCAAAATGTAGAACCTCACACTTCTCAGCATTAAACTCCATCTGCCAACGTTCAGCCCATTCTTCTAACCGGCATAAATCTCCCTGCAAGCTTTGAAAACCCACCTCATTATCCACAACACCTCCTACCTTAGTATCATCAGCATACTTACTAATCCAATTTACCACCCCATCATCCAGATCATTTATGTATATTACAAACAACATTGGGCCCAAAACAGATCCCTGAGGCACCCCGCTAGTCACCGGCCTCCATCCCGATAAACAATTATCCACCACTACTCTCTGGCATCTCCCATCTAGCCACTGTTGAATCCATTTTATTACTCCAGCACTAATACCTAACGACTGAACCTTCTTAACTAACCTTCCATGTGGAACTTTGTCAAAGGCCTTGCTGAAGTCCATATAGACTACATCCACTGCCTTACCCTCGTCAACATTCCTCGTAACTACTTCAAAAAATTCAATAAGGTTTGTCAAACATGACCTTCCACGCACAAATCCATGCTGGCTACTCCTAATCAGATCCTGTCTATCCAGATAATTATAAATACTATCTCTAAGAATACTTTCCATTAATTTACCCACCACTGATGTCAAACTGACAGGTCTATAATTGCCAGGCTTACTTCTAGAACCCTTTTTAAACAATGGAACCACATGAGCAATACGCCAATCCTCCGGCACAATCCCTGTTTCTAATGACATCTGAAAGATCTCCGTCAGAGCTCCTGCTATCTCTACACAAACTTCCCTCAAGGTCCTGGGGAATATCCGGTCAGGACCCGGAGATTTATCCACTTTTAAATTTCTTAAAAGCGCCAGTACTTCCACCTCTTTAATTGTCATAGGTTCCATAACTTCCTTACTTGTTTCCCACACCTTACACCATTCGATATCCTTCTCCTTAGTGAATACCGAAGAGAAGAAATCGTTCAAAATCTCTCCCATCTCCCTCGGCTCCACACATAGCTGACCACCCTGATTCTCTAAGGGACCAATTTTATCCCTCACTATCCTCTTGCTTTTAATATAACTGTAGAAGCCTTTCGGATTTACTTCCACCTTATTTGCCAAACCAAACTCGTAACTTCTTTTAGCTTTTCTAATCTCTTTCTTAAGTTTCCTTTTACATTCTTTATATTCCTCGAGCAATTCCTTTACTCCATGCTGCCTATATCTATTGTAGACATCCCTCTTTTTTCGAACCAAGTTTCTAATATCCCTTGAAAACCATGGCGCTTTCAAACCTTTAATCTTTCCTTTCAACCGAACAGGAACATAAAGATTCTGTACCCTCATAATTTCACCCTTAAATGACCTCCATTTCTCTATTACATCCTTCCCATAAAACAACTTGACCCATTCCACTCTCTCTAAATCCCTGCGCATCTCCTCAAAGTTAGCCTTTCTCCAATCAAAAATCTCAACTCTAGGTCCAGTCCTGTCCTTCTCCATAATTATATTGAAGCTAATGCTATTGTGATCACTGGACCCGAAGTGCTCCCCAACACATACATCTGTCAGCTGACCTATCGCATTCTCTAACAGGAGATCCAACACTGCCCCATCTCTAGTCGGTACTTCTATGTATTGTTGCAAAAAGCTATCCTGCACACATTTCACAAACTCTAAACCATCCAGCCCTTTTACAGAATGAGCTTCCCAATCTATGTGTGGAAAATTAAAATCTCCCACAATCACCACCTTGTGTTTACTACAAATATCTGCTATCTCCTTACACATTTGCTCTTCCAACTCACGCTCCCCATTAGGTGGCCTATAATACACTCCTATCAGTGTTACTACACCTTTCCCATTCCTCAATTCCACCCAAATAGCCTCCCTAGAGGAGCTCTGTAATCTATCCTTCCAAAGCACCGCCATAAGATTTTCTCGGACAAGCAATGCAACACCTCCTCCTCTGGCCCCTCCTACTCTATCACACCTGAAGCAACTAAATCCAGGAATATTTAGTTGCCAATCACACCCTTCCTGCAACCATGTTTCACTAATAGCTACAACATCATAATTCCATGTATCAATCCACACTTTAAGCTCATCCACCTTTCTTACAATGCTCCTAGCATTAAAATAGATACATTTAAGATACTCTCCACCTCCTCCTCTCTTTTCATCCCTAGCAATGCATTCAAATTTATTATCCTTTTCTTTCTTCTCCCCTACAACTTCGGGCTGAGCGCATCCCTCCTCCATCACCTGCCTGTCCTCCCTCACACACGGTCTACTTACTTGCTCTACTGGTGAACTAACCTCCTCTCCCATAGTTTCCTCAAATTGATTTCCGCCCCCCCATCTTACTAGTTTAAAGTCTGCCCCGTAGCCCTAGCAAACCTCCCCGCTAGGATATTGGTCCCCCCAGGATTCAAGTGTAACCCGTCCTTCTTGAACAGGTCACGCCTGCCCCAGAAGAGGTCCCAATGATCCAGAAACTTGAATCCCTGCCCCCTGCTCCAATCCCTCAACCACGCATTCATCCTCCACCTAATTCCATTCCTACTCTCACTGTCGCGTGGTACAGGCAGTAATCCCGAGATTACTACCTTTGCGGTCCTTCTTCTTAACTGGCTTCCTAACTCCCTATACTCTCGTTTCAGGACCTCTTCCCCTTTCCTACCTATGTCATTGGTACCTACATGTACCACGACCTCTGGCTCCTCACCCTCCCACTTCAGGATATCTTGGACGCGATCAGAAACGTCCCGGACCCTGGCACCAGGGAGGCAAACAACCATCCGGGACTCCCGATCACCTCCACAGAACCGCCTGTCTGAACCCCTGACTATCGAGTCCCCTATTACTATGGTCCTCTTACTTCTATCCCTACCCTTCTGAGCTACAGGGCCGTCCTCTGTGCCGGAGGCCCGGCCACTGTCACTTCCTCCAGGTAGGCTGTCCCCCCCAACAGTACTCAAACATGAGTACTTATTGTCAAGGGGTACAGCCACTGGGGTACTCTCTAGTACCTGCCCCTTCCCCTTCCTGATCGTGACCCACCTATCTGCCTCCCGTGGCCCCGGAGTGACCACCTGCCTGTAACTCCTCTCTATCACCTCCTCACTCTCCCTGACCAGGCGAAGAAATCACATTTCTTCTCCATTCTGGTGCTTAGCCTGGATATCAACAAAAGCCTTGTTGCAACGCTGTTATACATTAAGATACTGCCACATGATTGGCTGATTAGATAGTTGCATTAACGTAAAGGTGTGCAGATGTACCTAATGAAGTGGCCACTGAGTGTACATATATATGCCGGTGTTACATGTTAATGTATCTATATCCATTCCTGTTAGAGAAGTTAATGATTTTTCCAGTCAACTCTTTGATATGATAAGAAATTAAACAGGCAGAAACATTAGGGACTTTTTAAGAAACATTTAGATAGGTTGAGGAAAATGGAAGGATAGAGACATTGTATAGGCAGAAGAGATTAGTTTGGCATTTGATTAATAATTTAATTGGTTCCACAAAACATTGTGCGTTTCTATGTTCTAACCAGTTTATTTAAATAAAATCACTTGGCAAGGCAGATATTTCATGAATTTAATGAGACTTGCCGAAGGGTTTTGGCCCGAAACGTCAACTGTACTTTTTTCCATGGATTGCTGCCTGGTCTGCTTAGTTGCTCCAGCATTTCGTGTGTATGGCTTGGATTTCCAGCATCTGCAGACTTCCTCTTTTTTGTGTTTAATGAATTTAATTTTCTTCCCTGAAGATACTGAGTGTCTGAAACCTTACTCCTGTGGCCACTGCAAGTAATAATGTCAGCTCAGGAGTGTGAAATGGTAGATGGGTCACCCACAAAGGACAAAACACAAGGTTATCAGTAATGTCTCATCTTGAGAGTTCCCATCAAGTTCTGAAAGTCTATTCTCTAATTGTAGTGCATTTGATACCAATCCGCCTTAAGTCAATCTTTGTGTTTCAGGAATCAAACCTCAAACTTTTGCACTGCTTGGCTTGGTAGTACTAAAGCCAAGTTGCTTAACTTTTATGACACAAAGAAACTGTAAATGAATTGAAAAAGGTTAGAGTCAGGTATATAGTGTGAAATCAACCCGTATTAGAAAGAGCAGATCACAATTAGTCTTTGTCACTTGTAGTACTCTGTGTTGCTCTGCTGAGCACTGTGGAGATGCTATGTTGAATGCTACACTGAATCTTGAACAAGGAAATTTGAGTTTTCAATTCCATCTCCATAGAGTGCATCTGACTACACAGCTGCAGCTAAAATAAGATGTAGGAGCAGAAACAGGCCACCTGGTCCATCAAGTCTGCTCCACCATAGGGCAGATCAATGAAAGAAGTTATTTTTCAAATTGAAATATAATGAAAAGAAACTTTAACTTCTACTTGTATGATACTAAAAAAATTCTAGGGTAATTCAAAGAACAATTTCTAAAAAAAAAATGATGGTGTTGGATATTGTGGCGGATGAGTAAATAATTGCCAAAGAGCTATGATTTATGCAGTATCATAAAGAAAAGTACACTTGCATAGACAAAAAGGATGAGTGAGAAAAAGGGAAAAAAGAGGTGGAAAAGTGGCCACTTTGTTAGGTCAAAGGAGAATGGCCAGACTGGTTCAAGCTTTCAGGAAGGCAAAAGCAAATCTAATAACCACACCTTACAACAGTTCAAAGATGCAGAAGAGTATCAAACTTATGTCAAACTTATAAGTAGATGGGTTACAGCACTAGATGATCTCAAACATACCTTCAGTGGTAACTGAGTGTAAGTATTTGGTGAAGTCACACTTGGAGCACTTGGTAACCCTTTTATAGGAAAGAAACAGTTAAACTGGGAAGAGTGCAGAAAAGAATTATGGGGATGTTAACAGGATTAGAGGACCTGAGTTATAGGCAGAGGTTGGCCAGGCTAGATCTGTATGCCCTGCAGTGTAGAAGAATGACGTTTGGCTTTGTAGAAGTATTTAAATTACTGTATTTGAAGCACAGGTAAAGTGGATGGTAGCAATCTTTTTCCACAGGGTAGAGGAATTTGGAAACCAGGAAATGTAGATTTAGGGTGAGAAGGGAAAGATTTGTAAGGTTTCTGTAGAGCAAATTTTTCTCTCAGAACTGTTGGATCATGCAATTTGCAGTTTGGAGATTGTTTGGGTGTTCCAGTACTCTGTAGTCTCCTAGAGGATTCCGGAAGACAGAGACAGTGTGTTTGAACCTCGAGACGAAAAGGCTGGAGGATGGGGCGCGAGACGATATTCTACTCCATTTTGCTGATTAAAGTAAGAGGGGGATTGAAACATCAAAGCGAATGCGAATGTGACTGCCTGCCTTTTGACTGCTGGTGGGATCATTCTGCTACAGAGAGGGGAGACTGCCCTTTTATTGCTGGTGGGATTACTCTGTTATGGAGAGGGGAAACTGCCTTTTTATTGCAGTTGAGATTGCACTGCTACAGAGAGGCAAGACTGACTGATCACTGGAGGGATCGCACTGCTGCCACAGAGACAATAACCTGTCGCTGGGTCTGGAGAACGTTACCCAAGTTTTTTGCATTTAGGATATGGACTTGGACTATAGACTTTTTACAGTCTCATACTTTTTTCCTATTCAGTGATCTTTCTCATTTTTTTGAGTGCAGGGGAGGGAGATTTTGGGGTAGGGGAGGGAGATTTTGGGGTCAATGTACCTGTTATGTTTTAGTTCATTTTTTGTGCTTGGAAGTGGGATTTTGGGGTTGATGATTGTGCTGCCATTCTTTTCTTTCTTGGTTTCGTGGATAACTGGAGAAGAAGAATTTCAGAGTTGTGTACTTTGATAAATGAACCTTTGAAGGTGGTGGATATATGGAATGAACTATCAGATGAAGTGGCTGAGGCAAGCAAAATAATATCATTTTAGAAGCACTTGGATAGGTACATAGAGAGGGAAGTGGCAAGAATGCAGGAAGTTGGAACTAGCAAGATGGGCACCATGGTTAGCATAGGCAGGTTGGGCAGAAAGGCCTGAATTGCTCTGACTCTTAATAAAAAAGACATATAAAAGTCTAGCTTTCTTGTAAATCTTTACACCTATCAAGTAAATCTGATAATTTATCATAATAAATGAGTTCCTCTGAAATGAGATGGTTCATATTAAGATGGTTAAGTGATTTATACTAAGGAAAATGTTAGATTACTTTTAATTGTGTTTAAATCTCTGCATTCATTCAGTCACTTACCAAGCAGTTCAACTGCATCACCTGATTACATCTTTCCTAATTGATCAGCTTTTCCATATCCTTCAGGGGAATGACGGTTTCACTCAATAATGTTACAATTAGAATCTCAAATGAAGAAAAAAGATAAAAATCACATTTGGTTGGTGAAATCAACTTACATTTTTAACACAACCTTTCATAATAATTATGCATTTTTAATTTTAACTCACTGACCCCAACCTAATTTTGCATTAAGTAATATAAAGATTTTTGTTACATCGTCATGTATTTAGTTAATTAGTTGTCAAAAATTACATATCATGATGACTTGCAATAATTACCAGTAAGCTTCAAAAGACCAAACTCACTAACATTTTTAATGTTTCTGAGCTAATTGCAGTTTAATTATGTTTTTTCTATGTTCAAATTCCATATGAGGGAGATCCAGAATTCACACGTTCATAACATATTGTCATTCAAAACCCCAACACAGTAAGACAGAAACTGGTGGAATTCTGCAAAATTCTGGTGAAATCTTACTTAGAATATCCTTATTTATGATCCTCCTGTCATGATAAAAAGTAATTTTACTCAGGAGGGAGAGCAGCAGACGGTGTCCAGAGATGCTAGGAGTGCCATATATGGAATGACTGTGTAAACTACAACATGAACTACAGAACATAGAATGGTACAGTAAAGGTCTTTTAGCCCACAATGTCGTGCAGACACTTTAACCTACTCCAAGGCCAATCTAACATTTTCCTCCTACATACCTCTTTATTTTTCTTTCAGATATCTGCCTAAGATTCCCTTAAATGTCCCTAATGTATATGCTTCTACCACCATCCCTACGTTATATGGACTTAACATTTTCTGTGTAAAAAAAACTTAACTCTGACATCACCCTATAGTTTCCTCCAAACATAAAGCAAAAATACCATAAGGCACAGAAGCTGAATTAGTCCATTGGGCCCCATCAAGTGTGCTTTATCATTTGATCATGTCTGATTTATTTTCCCTCACCTGCCTTCTCCCTGTAACCTTTGATGCACTTACTATAAGATAGTCAGAGGCATTGATTATGTGGATAGTCAGAGGCTTTTTTCCAGGGCTGAAATGGCTAACAGGAGGAGGCATAGTTTTAGCATGCTTGGAAGTAGGTAGGTACAGTGCTAAGTTTTTCCAAAGGTAAATTTTTCACACAGAGTGGTGGGTGTGTGGAATGCACTGCCAGCGATGGTAGTAGAGGTGGATACAATAGGCTCTTTTAAGAGACTCTTAGATAGGTACATGGAGATTAGAAAAATAGAAGGTTATGCAGTAGGGAAATTCTAGACAATTTTTAGAGTAGGTTACATGGTTGGCACAACATTGTGGGCTGAAGGTCTTGTAATGTGCCCTAGATTTCTTTGTTCTATGTTCTATGTAATCAAGAAGCTATCAACCTCAGCATTAAAGATATTTATGGCCACAGTTGTCTTAGGCAATTAATTCTATTGATTCAGCACCACCACCCCCACCGCCCACCAGCTGAAGAAATTCCTCTTCATCTCAGTCTCAGCTCTATTCTGAAGTTGTGCCCTCTCATCCTAGACTCTGCCAGTAATCACCTCAAAATTATGCTCTCACAAATAATCCCTTGCCACCTGGGGAAAGGGAATTGGCTGTCCACTCTATGTATGCCTCTTACCATTTTATACACCTCTATCAAGTCACCTTCCATTGTCCTTTGCTCCGAAGAGAAAAGCCACAGCTCACTCAGTCTTTCCTCATAAGACATGAACTCTAATCCAGTCAGCATCCTGGTAAATCACCTCTGTACCCTCACTAAAGTTTCCACATCCTTCCTACAAGGAGGCAACAAGGCTGCATCCTTTTGAACTTGATTGACGACCTCACTGAAACAGATAAACTTCTAATAAGGCTGGACAGTTTAGATAGAGAAAAGATATTTACCCTTGGTGAGGTGTCTAAACCCAGTGGTTTCAATTTCTTACCACTTAGTACTGGGGTAAGGAAAAATTTATTCACACACTTCTTTGAAATTTTCTGTTCCAGAGGGTTCAGTAAGCTTAGTTGTGCAAAGATCAATAGACTTGGTATATTAAGGGCATTGCACAACATGGGGTTAATGAAGTAACATTTCCAATTTTATACTCTATCCAATCTCTATCAATGCGCCATATCCATAATTTTCCTGGATGCATAATGTTTTTGTATGCCAACTGTTCCGTATGTGACCACAGGAAACTGAAGAAGAAGAAGATGAAGATTAGCTTTATTTGCCATGTATACATTGAAGTGTACAGTGAAATGCATAATTTGTGTCAAATCAACTCAGTGAGGATTGTGCTGGGCTGCTGGCAAGTTTTGCCACACTTCTGACACCAATGTCTACAACTCACTAACCCTAATCGTACTTCTTTGGAATGTAGAAAGAAAGTGAATCACCCAGAGGAAACACACTAGGTCACAGGGAGAACATACAAACTCCTTACAGACACAGGTGGGAATCAAACCCGGAACGGTGATTGCTGGTGCTGTAAAGTGTTGCGTTAATTGTTATGCTACTGTGTCACCTTGTGCAGTGCTGTGGACACAGTTCATCAGAACACAGGAACCGGTTTCCCTTTATAGGCTCTGTCTACAAACCTGACCGCCTCACTAAAGCTGGCAAAATCATCAAATACTCCACCCACCCAGACATTCTTGGTTCTCTCCTCTTCCATCAGGCAGAAGAAACATGAACCCATGTGCCACAAACAGGAGAAGACATGCAGATGCCGTAAATACAAGCAACACACATAAGTTACTGGAGGAATTCAGCAGGCCGAGATGCTTCATCAGGACCACATACCAGCAGGCATAAGGACAACTTCTATCCTTCTCTTATCGAACTTTTAAATGAGCTTTTCATCTGAGAAGATGGACTCACAATCTATATCATTATGATTTGCACTTTTTCATTTACCTGCACTTTACTTTTTTGGTAGATTTTACTCTTGATTCTGCATTGTTACTGTTTTACCTTATATTCTAGCTCAATGCACTATGTAATGGTTTGATCTGTATAAACAGTATGCAAGACAAGCTTTCAAATGTATCTTGGTACATGTGAGAACAATAAACCAATAACAATGCCAAGTGGAGCTGAGATAGGAGATCATCGTGATCTTGACGAATGGTGGAGAAGATTTGAACAACCATTTGGCCTTTTCCTGTGGCAATTTCATTTTTAATTACAGAAGCACATTTCTTCTTGCTATACATTTTAAGTCTGCATTGGTGTAGTAGAGGTTGTCACTCATGTAGAGAGTCTTTACATTTGGAAATGTGTCCAATCTGTCGAATATCAAATAATGAAATGGTGTAGCTCTGAACTCTACGATCGGAACTGGTTCTGCTTATCTAATCTACAGTCAGCAGACTCAGAAATGCTTTTGCAAGCCAAGACCCAAATCCTTAAATTGCTTTGTGAATAAACATTAATCCTATTACTTTTATTTAATCACGCTTCCCCCTTTGCAAAAATAGACCAAGTAACAAACTCCATATTTTGAACAGAATTACTTTCCATGTAAAGAGAACTTAAGGTGTATGTAATGCAGTTTATGGTCTCAGCACATCTCAGACTGCTTTAAAGCCAATAGTGAACTGACAAATTGTAGCCACCATGGTAATGCAGAAAATACTGCAAACAATTTAAACATAACAAACAACAATGCAACAAGTGATTGAGCCGTCAGTGCTTGAATGTTGATTAATGGCTGATTAAAGTTGCCAAGGGAAGTGTGAAGAATACACTTGAATTGTGATATTCATTATTTTACAGTGGCTTGAGAGAATAGATGTGATTTACTCCTCATTCTGATGAAGAATACAGCTTCAAATATTAGAATATATGACCAACTATAGGTAACTAGCATGTATCAGAACTAGCTATTTCTGGATGTCACCTATCTGTGATTTTGGATGAACACACAAAATGCTGGAGGAGCTTAGGAGATCAGGCAGAATCAATGGAAAAGAGTACAGTCAATGTTTCGGGCTGAGACCCTTCAGCGGGACTGGGGATAAAAAAGTTGAGGAGTAGATGAGGGGAGAAGGGAGGGAGAAGCACAAGGTGATAGGTGAAACCGGGAGGCGGAGGGGTGAAGTCAAGAGCTGGGAAGCTGATTGGTGAAAGAGATACAAGCCTCTCGAAGGGAGAATCTAATAGGAGAGAACAGAAGGCCCTGCAAGAAAGAAAAGTGGGGAGGATTACCAGAGATGGGCACGTAACTAGGTAAATATTTTAATGCTTGCTCAGTTCTGTCCTAATAAACAAAGTTTTGTAGTTCTAAGAAGATAATTGGTGTTTGTCTTTCTGCCAATCTAAGAACCTTTTGGTGTAACAAAACACACAGACAATCAAGAACAATATACACCAACTAGCATACTTCCTGATTTTGTTTTACTCTATCAGAGATGTTTACTTTGTTCTATCCATCCCATCCCTCCACCTCAAACTAACTTTGTTCAAGTTCTGTAGAAAGGTCTCAGATCTGAAGCATTAACCTATTCCTCTCTCTGTTGATGCTGCCAGACCAGCACTTTTGTCGTGTCATGCAGTTTTCCCTTAGAACTGAGCTGGACCATTCTCCTGTGTGGAAAAATATCCATCAGAATTTAACACTCAACTACTGAGAAGGCTTCCTGCTTTATTGACACCTCTTCCTTGACTTGGTATCAATATGCTTATATCTGCAAATGGCTTCTTTTTTGTGTTATATATCTGAGCTGCTGTTATTAGATTTTGTTCTATCTCTGCAGAAAACAAATGTTTATCCTTGAACCTACAATAATATTTGAGTATAATATTGGCAAATCTCAAAAGGTGAAAAGAAATCAGTATGGTTAGAATGGAGATGAGGAGTAATCTATGAATGGAGAGTGGTAAATCTGTCTATCAGAGGTTGATACATTCTTGATTAGTCAGGGTATGATGGGATATGGGGAGAAGGCAGGACACTGGGGCTTAGAGGGAAAATGGATCAGCCATGACGAAATGATGGAGCAGATCGATGGCCAAATATCTTAATCCTGCCCCTATATCTGGTTCTTGCTTATTTTGGCTTTTTATCTATACATCCAACTGTAACATAACACCTCAAAAAAATAAACTTTCACTTGCACATCTTTCTTTTTGTGGTGTTAATTATGGAAAGTAAAAAACAAAATGCACCAATGCCTGTGTCATGGCTAGTTCCATAATAAGGCTACACATTTTAATCCAATTTTCAGTGTAGCCTTTAACATTTGCTTGCTTATCTGAAGTTACTAAATTTAATTTTGAATGTTCAAAAGAATGTTCCTCAGACTATTTGGTTCTTAAACTAATTTGCATGACCTTAATCTCTATCTCAGTACAGAAAGACTGTGACCACTCTTAAATATTTTGCACTACAATTGTCTTTGCGTTTTTGTTTGAATTGTGTCCTTCCTATTATAGTTGTGCTTAATTTCTGTTTTTTGTCAATGTTTTCAAAGACTAAAGTTCCAAGTAAATTTATTATCAAAGTACATACTTGGAATGTATGAAGTATATACTAGCATGAAGAGAACATTGTCTGATTGGTAGGAGACAAAGAGTGGGAATAAAGGGATGCTCTTCTGGTTGTTTACCAGTTACTGGTGGTGTTCCACAGAGGTTTGTGTTGGGACCACTTCTTTTTACGTTATATGTCTATGATTCAGATGATGTAGTTGATGGCTTCATGGCCAAGTTAGTGGATGATACAAAGATAGGAAGAGGGGCAGGTAGTCTTGAGCAAGTAGAAAGGCTTTGAAAGGACTTAGACAGATTAGGAGAATGGCAAAGAAGTGGTAGATAGAATATAGTGTATGGTCCTGCACTTTGGTGGAAGAAATGAACAAGTTGACTATTTTCTCAATGGAGGAAAAAATACAAAAACATGATGTACGTAAAGACTCAAGAGTCTATGTGCAAGATTCCCTAAAGGTTAATTTGCAGGTTGAGTCATTGGCGAGGAAGGCAAATATGATATTAGCACACATTTTGAGAGGACTAGAACATAAAAGCAAGGATGTAATACTGAGGCTTTGTAAAGCACTGGAGAGGCTGCACTTGGGCACCTTATCTAAGAAAGGATGTGCTGACATTGGAAAGGGTCCAAAGGAGGTTCACAGAAATGATTCTGGGATTGAAAGGCTTATTATATAAGGAGTGTTTGATTCTTCTCAGCCTCTACTCATTGGAATTCAGAAGAATATGGGATGACCTAACTGAAACCTATAGAATATTGAAAGGCCTCGATAGACTGGATGTGGAGAGGATGCTTCTTATGGTGGGAGAGTCTAGGAGCAGAGGGTACAGCCTCAGAATAGGAGGGCATCCTTTTAGAATGGAAATAAGGAGGAATTTCTTTAGCCAGAAAGCAGTGACTCTGGAATTCATGTCACAGGTGGCTGTGCAGGCCAAGACATTGTTTATATTTAAGGCAGAGGTTGATAGACTCTTGATTAATCAGGGCATAGAGAGATATAGGAAAAAGGCAGGAGATTGATGCTGAGAGGGAAAATGTATCAGCCATGGTGAAATGGTGGAGCAGTCTTGATTGGTTAAATAGCCTAATTCTGCTCCTCTATCTTATGGCTTTATGTCATATATAACCATATATATACCATATATAACCCTGAGAACAATTTTCTTGTCAGCATACTCAGTACATCAATAGATTAATAACCATAATAGAATGGGCATTCAACTGGAATGCAGAAGACAACGAACTGTGCAAATACAAATAGAAAGAATAGTAATAATAATAATGCAATAAATATTGACTATATGAGAAGATAAGTCCTTGAAAGTGAGGTCATTGGTTGTGGACACAATGTCTTGTCTTTAATATGTCTGATGCTGCTACAAGTAAGTTGTTGATGGTATCTGTGCGTATATTTAATTTTGCTTAGGACAATAAACTTGAATTTGACTTTGGTTTTGAAACCTGTAAGTAGTTTTAAATACTTGTGCATGAGGGAGGTCAATCTGTGGAATTAATTGCCTCCAAAGGCTGTGTAGGCCAAAAGATAGATGGTAATGTTTAAAGCGAAGGTAGGTAAGTTCTTGAATAGTCAGGGCATCAAACCTTATGGGAAAGAGGCAGGAGAATTGGGTTGAGAGGGACAATAGATCAGCCATAATAGAATTATGAAGCAGACTAGATGAGCTGAATGGCTTAATTCTGCTCCTAGATCTTCTGGTCCTATGGGCACCTGGGTCTCTGTGATTTATTTGGGAATTCCCATTTCAGGTGCATTTAGCAGTATTGAATTAGTTAATAGTTTGAACCATTTCCAATGAGTTTGAAACTAGATGTACTACTATGTTTTTTTGTTAAAAGAATCAGCTACAATAAATACACTTAGCAGCCACTACATCCTGTACCTAATAGAGTGGCCACTGAGTGTATGTTCATGGCCCTCTGCTGCTGTGACTCATCCACTTCAAGGTTCAACATGTTTTGTGTTCAGAGATGCTGTTCTACACACCACTGTTGTAACTCATGGTTATTTGAGTTATTGATAGCTTGAACCAGTCTGGCCATTCTTTTATGACCTCTCTCATTAACAAGATATTTTCACCCACAGATCTGCCACTCACTGGATGTCTTTTATTTCTTGCACCATTCTCTGTAAACTCTAGAGACTGTTATGTGTGATAATCCCAGGAAATTAGTTATTTCTGAGGTACTCAAACTACCCTGTCTGGCACCATAATCATTCTGCAATCAAAGTCACTTAGATCACTTATTTCACCCTTTCAGAAGTTTGGACTGAACAACAACTGAACCTCTTGACCATGTCTGTATGCCTTTATGCATTAAACTATTGCCACATGGTGTGCTGATTAGATATTTGCATTAATGAGCTGGTGTACAGATGTACCTAATAAAGTGAACACTGAATGTATATTGTACATGATTTTGTTTAAAAGTAGGGAAGGTACTTCAAAGTAATGTCACAATCAAAAATTTTATAAATTGATTAGGACTAGATACTGTCACACCATTGCTACAGCCTGCATCATTACACACAGAACTAAAAATACAATATTATTGTACAATTTCTCTTGAAACTTGACCTTTTCTGTAAATAACTGCAAACATCAGCCTTCACTACTGAGCTATCTAAACTTTCATTTCTGCTTTGTTGATGGTTGACATTTAAATCATTCAAAGATTCTTTTACAGAAGGAAACACAATGAAATCTGACATTCACGTGAAAGAATAAAATCGAGATAAAAAGACACATAAAGCAGTCTTTATTTGCAGAAACAAATTAGATTAGAAGGACAATACAGAATGCACAGAGAATGGCTTGTAAATTGACAGTGGACATAAATATTAAATAGTATTTTTTCTGCTTCACTTTTAAAATTTTCTCAGAAGGGTTCATAGAACAGAGGTATATTTTAAAATAAAGATTATTTGTGTATTTCATCGGTAATATTGGCATGTTATTGTCTATTTCTAGTTGTCTTTGAGAAAGTTGTGAAGAACTGACCTCATGATCTGCTCTCACAATCACCTTTAAGCCACCCATGTCAGTATGGGTTGTGGCATGAATGTTGATGCTTGTTTGCATCTGTTCACCTTGACCTTGAAGGTGATGAGACTGAATTTGAGGTGCCTCTCTATAAAAAGGAACAGATTCCATTTAAGACAAGCTTAAGACTGACATCACAGTGGTCTTTATAGCGTGATCAGGTAAAATGAATAAAGGATAGAGTAGAATTAAAAACATAGATGTTGACAGAGGAAACAAGCCCTGAGGACTTGAATGCACCATCATCCACCAATTAATCCTACACTAATCCCATTGGTTGCTCTCATCGTGACCCCATGAACTCAACCCCAGATTATACTACTTTCAGCGATTTATTGCAGCCAAGTAGCCAAAAACAGCCACCTTTGGGATGTAGGAAGAACCAGAAGCTCCCAGATAAAACCCACATGGGCGCAGTGTACATGTTCCATCCAGGTCAGGACTAGGTCTGGAAAGAGTCCAGACAAGGTTCACGAGAATGATCCGGGAATGAAAGGGTTAACATGTGAGGTGTTCTTGATGGCTCTGGGCCTGTATTTGCTAGAACTTTAGAAGAATGAGACCTATTAAATATTGAAACCTACTGAATATTGAAAAACCAAGATGAGTGGATATGGACTATAGATGTTTCTTTAGTGGGGGAGTCTAGGACTACAGCGCACAAACTCACAATAGAAGGACACCTCTTCAGAACAGAGATGAGGACAAATTTATTTAGCCAGAACATAGTAAATCTGTGGAGTTCGTTAACAGACAGCTACAGAGGCCAAATCAATGGGT
This sequence comes from Hemitrygon akajei, assembly GCF_048418815.1. NCBI lineage: Eukaryota > Metazoa > Chordata > Chondrichthyes > Myliobatiformes > Dasyatidae > Hemitrygon > Hemitrygon akajei. Next base: position 32,210,208 of record NC_133138.1, on the reverse strand, counting down.
ATATTTATTTTATTTAGAAATACAATGTGGAGTAAGCCCTTATGGCCCTTTGAACCATGCCACCTCAGCAACCCCCAATTCAACTTTAGCTTAATCGAGGGCCAATTCCTCTCAAAAGCAGAGATGGAGGTATATGCCTCAGGATCAATTCCTCCTGGTGTACAAATGTATCCGTGTCCCTATTCAGCTCACCAGACCTAGAACACCTCGCAATTAAGTGCAGTACATTTTACCTGCCGTGGGAGAATTCTGCTATAATTTTGGTAACAGTGTAAATTCTACTTCAGGCCAATGTCGAACGAGCTCTAGATGATCTGAGCAAGGGGATCAACATGCATGAAATAGTACACCCTGACACCTTCACCATTGTTTTGGGGGATTTTAAGCAGCCAGCCTGAAAATGCCACTAAATAATTACCATCAACAAATCACTTGTACTACCAGAGGAAACAACACTCTGGACCACAGTTACGCCACCATCAAGAATGCCTACCATGCTATTCCATGCCCTCACTTCGGAAAGTGTGATCACCTGGCTGTATTTCTACTCTCTGAGTATAGGCAGAGATTGAAGTCTGCAGCGCCAGTAGTGAGGACCAAGGGAAGCACAGGAGTGCTTACAAGACTGGTTTGAATTGGTGGTAAATTCATCTTCGAATCTGGATGAGTATGCTGTAGTTATTTCTGACTTCATTAAAACCTGTGTGGAAGAATGTGTGCCTATGAAAACTTGCTGTACATTCTCAAAACAAAAGCCATGAATGAAATAGGAGGTGCATCATCTGCTAAGAGCTAGATCTGTGGCATTTAAATCTGGTTACCCAGGTCTGTACAAAAAAACCTGATATGATTTGCAGAGGACTATTTCAAGAACAAAATGACTATTCCGAGCAAGGTTGGAGGTGACATTCGATGAACGTCAACTTTGGCAGGGTTTGCAAGACATTACTTCTTACAAAGCAAAACCCAATAGCATGAATTGCAGTGATGCTTCACTACCAGATGATCTCAATGGCTTCCATGCCCATTTTGAAAGGGAGAATCTAACTACAGCTGTGAAGATCACTGCTGCACCTGGTGACCCTGTGATCTCTGTCTCGGAGGCCGATGTTAGGCTATCTCCAAGGAGGATGAACCCTTGCTCGGTGGCAGGCCCTGATGGAGTACCTAGTAAAGCTCTGAAAACTTGTGCCAACCAACTGGCAGGAGCATTCAAGGACATTTTAACCTCTCACTGCTATGGTTGGAAGTTCCCACCTGCATCAAAAATGCAACAAGAATACCAGTGCATCTACAGAGATGAAATGCTTTGAGATGTTGGTTATGACTAGAACCAACTCCTGCTTCTGCAAGTACCTGGACCCACAGCAATTTGCCAATCACCACAATAGGTCTACGGCAGATGCAATCTCAATGGCTCTTCACACAGCCTTAGATCACCTGGACAGTACAAACACCTCGTTGACTATTGCTCAGCACTTAACACCATCATTCCCACAATCCTGATCAATAGCTACAGAATTTATGTCTCCATACATCCCTCTGTAATTGGATCCTTGACTTCCTAACTGGAAGACCACGAACTGTGTGGATGGATGATAATATCTCCTCATTAACGATCAACACTGGCACACCTCAGGGGCACGTGCATAGCCTATTGCTCTACTCTGTCTATATCCATGACTGTGTGGCTAGATATAGCTCAAATGCCATCTATAAATTTGCTGATGATACAACCATTGTTGGTAGAATCTCCGATGGAGATAAGAGCTTAAACAGGTGGGAGACATACCAGCTTGTTGAGTGGTGTCACAGCAACAACCTTGCACTCAGTGTCAGTAAGTCGAAAGAGCTGATTGTGGACTTCAGAAAGGGTAAGATGAGGAAACACAAACCAATCCACATAGAGGGGTCAGAAGTGGAGAGAGTGAGCAATTTCAAGTTCCTTGGTGTCAAGATCTCTGAGGATCTAACCTGATCCCAACGTATCGATGCAGCTATAAAGAAAGCAAGATACCAAATATATTTCATTCAGAATTTGAAGAGATGAGGTTTATCACCTAAAGCACTGAAACTTCTTTAGATGTACTGAAGAGAGCATTCTGACAGGTTGCAAAACTGTCTAATATGGGGGATGGGGAGGGGCTACTGCACAGGACCAAAAGCAGCTACAGAAAGTTGTAAAATTCGTCAGCTCCATCTTGGTTACCAGCCTTCGTAGTACCAAAGACATCTTCAAGGAGCGGTGCCTCAGAAATACAACATCAAATATTAGGGACACTCATCACTCAGCCATGTCCTCTTCTCATTGTTACCATTAGGAAGAAGGTACAGAAACCTGAAGGCACACATTCAGCGATTCACAAACAGCTTTTTCCCCTCTGCCATGCAAGTCCTAAGTGGACGTTGAACCCATGAACACAAACTCACTTTTGTTAACATCTATTATTTCTGTTTTTGCAGTATTTTTAATCTATTCAAAACATATACACACACACACACACACACACACACACACACACACACACACACACACACACACACACACACACACACACACACACACACACACACACACACACACACACACACACACACACACACATTCTTTCTTTCTTTCTATATGATCATCCATTGCATTGAACTGCTGCTGCTAAGTTAACAAATTTCACAACAAATGCCCGGGATAATAAGCTTGATTCTGATTCAGATCCTGATTTACAATAACCAATTTGCGTACTAACCAGTACATTTTTGTACTGTAGGAAGAAACCAGAGCACACAGAGAAACACACACATACCACGGGGAGGACTTACAGACTCTTTACAAGTGATGTCTGATTCAAACTCCAAACTCTGACACCCCAAGCAGTAATTCAATGTCCTAGCCTCTACATTATCATGGCAAAAGCTGAAGGTGATAGGTTCTCTGTTAGTATGGGCATCAAATGTTATGGAGAGAAGGCAGGAGAAAGGGGTTGAGAAAGATAATACATCAGTTATCAATGAGCTGAGTGGCCCGATTCTGCTCCTACTTTCAATGATCTAATGAGTCTCTGGCACCGTGAGGCAGTGTCTCTACTAGTTGTACCACCTTGACACTCAATGTTGGTTAAGGAGTGAAATCCAGTAAGCGTGATTGTGTTTCTTTCCCAGCACTTCCCTACAGGCTGTTGACATTTATCCACAGTTGACAAGCTGAGAATGCTCATTCCTTTGCAGAAGCTGATTGCCTATGACATCCAGGCTGCACTCAGGACTGAGTTAGATCAAACATTGTACGTTGCAGTACAGTACGTGCCCTTCAGCCCTCAATGTTTACTGACCTTTTAATGTATTTCAGAATTAATCTAACCCTTCACTCCTATGTGGCTATCAATTTTTCCATCATTCATGTGTCTATCCAAGAGTTTCTGAAATGCCCCTATTATATCTGCCTCAACCACTGCGCTTGGCCGGACGCTCCACACACTCACCACTATTAATGTTAAAGACTAACCATTGATGTGCCCTTTTCTTTCTTCTCATTTCTGTTCTAAAGACATCCTATTCTGAGGATGTACCTTCTGGTCCTAGACCAGGGGTTCACAGACCTGTTGCTTAACGGTATTGGCTGGCTGATGGTGTAGTGGCATCAGTGCTGGACTTCGGAGCAAAAGCTCCCGAGTTCGAATCCAGCTGGCTCCATAAAACCTGGAGAGGGATGGGCTCCACCAGGTTTCGGATGCCCAAGATACGCCATAAGATGAGCAATTACCAAAAAGGTTGGTGCAAAAAGCTTGTCATGACGGTGCCCTGACAACTGCATCAGGAGTTAAAGACACGCGTGCAGACAGTCCATGGCATAGAAAAAGGTTGGGAAACCCTGAATTACACTTTCCAGCTGTAGGGAGCTACCTCTCCACATTCTCCCTTTCTTTAAAAGTCAGCATAACTTCCCGAACTGAAAGGCCTGTACTGTGCTGTAATGTTCTATGTTCAATTGGTTGAGTGAAGTTGAAGGGACAAAGAAAAAATAGGAGCTGTGAACTGTTAGATTGTGGTGGGTTTTGTCCATTGTATAAGTGTTTTGGATTGATATGGATCAAGTTCTCTTGATTGTAATGGTTGTACCATGTAGCAGAAGAAATAAGGTTCCATAAATAACACCATTAGCCTTTTGGGTGAGGGGCAAACAGTGAAGCAAAAATTTGCACTTGCAAAACACCTCAATCAACAAAGCATGGCCAGAGCATTTTAGAGCCAATTAAATATTTTTTTGTGCACAGTTTTTGTTACAATAAAGGAAAAACATGTCAGGTTCACTAACCAACCAGCCCTCTCAAATGACAAGAGCTTCTTTCATCCTTAAATGTCATCTGCAATATCCATCTGAAAGAATAGAAACAGCCTCTATTTTCTGCACATCATCTGATAACACGGATCTTCAAGGAGTAACAATACAGCCTCACTAATTGCCAGCCTAAATCATAACCGAATGCTGAAAGTCTAAAGCAAAAACAGAAAATTTTGAAAGATTAAGCAGAGCTGAGTGCTGAGTGTGGAATATAATGACTGAAGTTTGAAACCAAATCTTGATGATTCAAAGATGAAAAATGCAAATTAGCTTTAAATTAAAATAGAGAACAATATATTCATTAACTAGGAGACCTATAATTCATTGACGAGTTTTTTTATGTTTAATGGATGCTATACTGAATGTGACCATCCGAGAGTTAATTCAATGCTGAATTAATAAGATCTTTTACTTTCGTCCAAAGAAAACGATTTGTAAAATCAATGTCTCTTAGTTCTATTGGATAAAAATGATGATATCAGACTGCAATGTGACATCAAATCTATCTCATGGTGTGATACCATCAGTCCGTCCCACACATCTGTGGTAAGTCTGCCATGTGCAAGAGATTTATAGTTGCAAGCTTGTATTTATAGCCTTCTGTGTGAAACTGAATTGGCAAGATAAAAGTTTTGCCAAAGAATTCAAATTTGATTTTTTTTATTATGAGTTGCTGTGATAAATATCGTAATAGCTTCATTTACCATCTTATAAAAATGCATGTGCAACAGTGTATATACTGATTTCTTGTGGGTTTGGCCAGGAGACAAATTAAGTCTTAATCAAATGTACTAAATTTATGTTACAAAAAATATATATGCATATTGAACAGCACTTCCAAAATTCATTTAATTGATTTTGGTAGAACTGAATTTCTGAAACTGTACATTTAGCACATACATCTGTATTTTTGTAATAGTGAATACTGTATATCCAATGATCAGACTATAAGACATAGGAATGGAATTAAGCCGTTCAGCCCATCAACCTGCACTGCCATTTCATAAAGGTAATCCATTTCCCTCTCAACTCCATTCTCCTGCTTTCACACCCAGACTAATAAAGAACCTATCAACCTAGGACTTGAATACATCCAAAGACCTGCCCTCCACAGCCACCTGTGGCAATGAATTCCTCAGATGTTCCACCTCTCCATCCTGAGGCTGGGCCCCCTAGTTCTAGACTCCCCTACAATAGAAAATATCTTCTCCATATCCACTCTATCAAGAGTTTTCAACATTCAATATTTCTCAATTAGTTCACCCACCCCATTCTTCTAAATTCCAGCAAGCAAAGGCCCAGAGCCATCGAACACTCCTCATACGACAAGCCTTTCATTCCTGGAATCATTCTTGTGAACCTCCACTGAGCTTCTCCAATTTTAGCATATCCTTTCTTAAATAAGGGGCTCAAAATTGCTCACAACACACCAAGCGAGGCCTCACCAGTCCCTTATAAAGCCTCAGTATTACATCTTTGCTTTTATTTTCTTGTCTTCTCAAAATGCATGCTGATAATATATTTACCTTCCTCACCACCAAATCAGCCCGCAAATAAACCTTTAGGGAATCCTCTACGAGGTACTCCCAAGACCCTTTGCACCTCAGATTTTTGAATTTTCTCCCTGTTTAGAACATAGTCTATGCTTTTATTCCTTCCAACAAAGAGCATGACCATACACTTCCGGACACTGTATTCCATGAAGACCTTCCACACCAGTGTATCTTTCATTGATAATTAAAAGTCAGATTGTTTTTATCATGTGACTATCACTGGCAAAACAAAAATTCATTGTATAACCAGTTATAACTATAATCACAAGTGTTTCTGCAGATGCTGAAAATCCAGAGCATCCAGAAATTATTTGCAAATTATCTATGGAAATGAATGAACAGTTAATGCTACTGGCTGAGATCCTATATCAGGACTGGAAAGGAAGGGGGAAGAAGCCAGAATAAAAAGGTTGGGGCAGTGCAAGGATGGCAAGCTAGAAGGTGGAAAATGTAAAAGGGTAAAAGGGTGGGGAAAAAAAAGGATTCTGACAAGAGAGGAGAGAGGACCATGGGAGAGAAGGGATGAAGGAGGAACATCAGGGAGAGGTGATAGCTGGAAGAGGAGAAGTACTAAGAAGCCAAAGTGGGGAATGGAAGAATTGTCTTGCTATAATTGCAACAGCTATAAAATAGTCTTGGATCTCTGGAGCTTGTGGGGATGCTGTAAAGATCAATGTATTTAAAGAGTCTGGAGTCACATACAAATAGTATTGGATGGCGGTCACAGAATCATAGAGTTAAACAGCATGGAAACAGACCTTCAGCCTGAGTCAATCATAAAATGACTCTCAGGTCAAAGATTTATCACTCCTAGTTTGCTGCAATTAACTGGTAAATTCTTAATACTGGTGTTTACTTCTTGCTTATTAAAGTTCTTTTGGAATAGTTTAAAATATCAGCTTTAATATTCATATACAAGAACTTTAGCTGAAAGCATGTTACAGCTCAAACACAGTGGCTAGAAGAGACAATCTTGCCTGACAGAATATTCAACGGAGGCTGCAAAGTGTCTTTGCTGGCTCTAGCCTTGAAGATGAGTCAATTGGAAATACAGTGTGAAGCAAGTCACAAAGAACATTGATTTCCATGTGAATGTTGCTTTTAATGTGGCATAAAGTTTCCCAAGTGCTCCACAGGACCTATGGAACAAAGATTCTTATGTAACTACAGTGAAAATGACATTAGAGTAAATTCAATGGTTCAGAAATGTTTTGCCAGAGTTCTTGAGCTGATTCGTGACACCTGTACTATTAATGTGATTTCAATAAAAGCTAATTTCTTAGGAGCGGCAAAATAATGTAACAGTTGACATAACACTTTACTGTGCCAGTAATTGCAAGAATGGGTTGAATTCTGCTATTACCTGTAAGTAGTTTGTAAGTTCATCCTATGACCATTTATCGGTTTCCTCTAGGTGCTCTGGTTTCCTCCCTCAGTGCAAAAGACATGTGAGTTGTGGCTTGCAAGTTGTGGGCATTTTACGTTGTTGCTGGAAACATGGCGATGCTAGCAGGTGGCCCCCAGCCAGTACTGTTGGTTGTTGACGCACAATGATGCATTTCACACTGTTTCGATGTTTTGATGTACAGTCAGCCCTCCTTATCCATGAGGGATTGGTTCCGGGACCCCTCGCGGATGCTCAAGTCCCTTAGTCAACCTGTCTCCATGCGGTGGATCTTAGGACCCAGCGGAACCCCAGACCTTATTTAACCTGTCTCAGAGCGGTGGACATTAGGAACTGGCGGCAGAACTCTGAATCCGCAGTGTTTCTGATCATGAAAATAATCATGATCATTATTGAAAATAAAGTGGAACTAATAAAGTGATCGGAAAGAGGTGAAATGCTATCGGTCATTGGAAAAGCGTTAGGCTATGTCGGTCAATTTTAAAGGATAAAGTGAGAAAGGGTCTGCCCCAATGAAAGCTACAATTATTACTAAGAAACACAATGGTTTAATTATTGGGTTTTGAGGTTTTAGGTTTTTGATCCTTCACATGAACCTGGCATGGTGGAGAGCGCACTCGGGAGCGGTCTGTCGGGAACTTGCGTTCCCGAGCCCGGCGCTGAAACATACGTTCTGAAGTGTTTTATATGCATAGAAAGGTAAAATATATACTATATACTAAGACAAACGTTTGACTAACTGACGCTAAATAATACCGGATGTACCTGTTCCGACTTACTTAGTAAGAGAATTCTGATTTTTTTCGATCCCGATCCATGATAACCCACACACATCCTCCCGTGTACTTTAAATCATCTCTAGATTACTTATAATACCGAATACAATGTAAATGCTATGTGAAATAGTTGTTATACTGCATTGTTTAAGGAATAATGACAAGAAAAAAAAGTCTGTACATGCACGAACAACAAGTGCTGGAAGAGCACTTCCAGGTTTTTGCGATTCGCAGTTGGTTGAATTTGCGCATGCGGAATTTGCGGATAAGGAGGGCCGACTATACATGTGACAAATAAAGCTGATCTTCAGATGCTGAGCAATCCATAGTGATAACATTTCCCTCAATGCTGTGGCCAAAGCATCTTCTTCATCTATAACCTTTCTTCCCTAATAAGATCAAATAAGGGCATATGTTCAAGTTCTTGACTCTCCAACAGTTGCACCTGTTCACACCTGTATGCAACAATATCTTGACAATATTTGGGCATGAACTAACATGCATCTAGTAACATTCATGCCAGAATATCTGTCTCTGGCATATGATCACAACATCCCATACCATCAAAATCTTGGTGTCAGCGTTGATCAGGAACTCATTTGTACCAGTCACCTAAAATTTGTTGCTATGAGAGAGGTGTGGTGAACTACATATACCTGTCTGGACACGCCCCTGATGACTGCTCCTGTGGCTCCTCCCACAGACCCTGTATAAAGGTGATGGAGGTCTGAGCCCGGCCTCTCAGTCTCCAGGATGTAGTATGGTGGTCACTCACTGCTTGTTCCTTCTTCCAGTCAATAAAAGCCGATACCTCACTTTTACATCTCAGAGTGAGTTATTGATGGTGCATCAAGAGGTCAGAAACTTGTTGTTCTCCACTTAATGACCATCACTAGGATATCCCACACAACCAAGTTCAAGAAGTACTACATACCAACAGTCATTGAGTTCTTCAATATTCATGCACATTTCTAATCTCATCTCCGTAATAGAACACCGCAGACTACCTCTTGCATCCTCATGGACAATACAGACATATCCTTGACTGTGCCTTTGTTTTTACACTAAAGTCTTGCTTATACATAGTCTTTTGTCAACTGGATCTATAATGTATCTAATCTATAATTTATATTCTCTGTTGTGTATACATCTTCATCATGTGCCATGTCAAATGACATGGCCGACCATGGTTGAGTAGGATCCAGCATCAGCCATAATGGAATGGTGGAGCAGACTCAATGGTTAAGTGGTATAATTCTGATCCGATGTCTAATGTTCTTCTATCTGTATCCATGACCATGATTGTTCTTGCTTTCTTCTGGGTACTCTCTTTGCAAGACAGGGTGGCCCCAGCCGTTATTGATACTTTTCAGAGTTTGTCTGCTTGACATCAGTAGTTGTTCAATCAGGACTTCTGATATGTACCAGCTGCTTATGTGACCATTCACAGCCTGTTTCCATGGCTCCACATGACCCTGATTGGGGGCCTAGACAGATGCTATACCTTGCCCAAGGGTGACCTGCAGGCTAGCAGTGGGAAGGAGCACCTCCACCTCAGACGTATCTCCACCCAATATATCCATGCCTGTAATGCTGCTGCAAGAAAGTTTTTCATTGTACGGTACTTCACCATACATGTGCACATGACAATAAACTTACCTTGAAGTTTTTCTACCATCTATAAGAAACAGGAGTATTATGAGATACTTTCTACTTGGCTTGTTGAGTGCAGCTCTGAAGATCTAACAGCACAGAAGGAGCTTGACACCACAAAATAACCTGATTGATAATTACTCCATAAATTCATAATACATAAGAGCAGAATTAGGCTATTTGGCCCATGAAGTTTATTCTACCCAACCAAAATGGCTTATTTATTTTCCCTCTCAACGCTATATTCTTTCCTTCTCAACATAACCTTTGATGTCCTTACTAATTAAATACCTATTAACCTCTGCTTTAGAAATACTCAATGACCTGGCCTCCACAGCTGTCTGTGCCAATGAATTCCACAGAATCACTACCCCATGGCCATAGAAATTTCTCATTTATGCTCTAACAGAACGTCCTTCTATTCTACTTACCACACTAAATGCTTATTCCCTCCACCAAAGTGTCTGAAGCACACGCCATTTACTCACTCTTAGATGGTGATGAGGAATTATACAGGAATGAGATAGATTGGCTGTTTGAATACTGTCATAACAACCTTGCATTCAACATTAGCAAAAACAAGGAACTGATTGTGGACTTTGGGAAAGGGAAGTCGGGAGAACACCTACCAGTCCTCATTGAGGGACAGCAATAGAAAGGGTGAGCAGCTTCAAGTTCCAGGCTGTCAACATCACTGAAGAACTATCCTCGGTCCAACATATTGATGCAATTATGAAGGGGGCACACCAGCAGCTGCACTTCATTAGGGGTTTGAGGAGATTTTATATGTCACTAAAGACTCTAGCCAATTTCTACAGATGTGTCTTTCGCAATTCAAATAAAATTTATTATTGAAGTACATATATGTCACCATATACAACTGTGAAATTCATTTTCTTGCAGGTATTCACGGTAAGTAAAATAATTATAATAGAATCAGTAGAAGACTACCCCAATAGGATTGACAACAACGAACACGCAAAAGAGAACAGATTGCAAGTACAAAATGAGAAGGAAGAAATTTATAATAATAAATGAATAAACAATAAATGTCAAGAACGTGAGTCATAGAGTCCTTGAAAGTGAGTCTGTAAGTTGCGAGAATGGTTCAGTGATGGGGTGAGTGAAATGGAGTGACATTACCCCTTCCTCTTCACAGGCCTGATGGGTGAGGGGTAATAATTGTACCTGAAACTGGTGGTGTGGGCCCTGAGGCACTTGTACCTTCTTCATAATGGCAGCAGCAAGAAGAGAGGCATGGTGTGGATGGTAGGGAGGTCTTTACCTGTGATGGACTATGTTGTATACACTATATTTTGGAGGCTTTTCTGTGGTTTAATACTAGGCTATGATGCAACCAGTCAATATAGTCTTCACTTCATATATATAAACTCAAAGTTTTGGATGATATGCCAAATCTTTGTAAATGTCTAAGAAAGTCAGGCTGCTGTCTTGCTTTCTTCATCGTGACACTTATATGCTGGATACATGATGGATCTTCTGAAATGATAACACCAAGGAATTTCAAGCTGCTGACCCTCTCCACCTCTGATCCCCCAGCATGGACCGGCTCATTGACCTCTGCTTTACTCCTCCTCAAGTCAATAATCAGTTCCTTGGTCTTGCTGATATTGCGGTTGTTGTTGTGGCACCACTCTGCCAGATTTTCATTCTCCCTCCTATATGCTGATTCATCACCACCTTTGATTTGGGCAATGACAGTGGTGTCAGCAGCAAACTTAAATATATCATCAGTACTGTGCTTAGCCTCATGGTCATAAATGTACAGTGAGTGAAGCAGGGGGCTAACCATACAGTCTTCAGGTGCACCTGTACTGATGGAGATTGTGGAAGAGATGTTGTTGCTCATCTGACCTGACTGGGGTCTGGAAGTGAGGAAATCAATGATTTAATTGAACAAGGAGGGGAGTATTCTGCTTGATTACATTACTGTCTGGTATGGAGGAATTAATGCACAGTATCGAAAAAAAAGCTGCAGAGGGCTGTAAACTAAGCCCACTCCATCATGGCCACGACCCACCCTACTATCGAGGAAATTTTGAAAAGGCAATGCCTCAAGAAGGCAGTATCCATCATTAAGGGCCTTCAATATCCAGCCCTCTTCTCATTACTACCACACGGGATATTTACAGGTGCCTGAAAACACACACTCAGCGTTTTAGCAACAGCTTCCTCCCCTCCGCCATCAGATTTCTCAATAGTCCATGAACATGACCTCTCTTTTTAGCAGTACTTATTTATTTTTTATGTATCTGATTGTAATATAGTTTTTATGTATTGCACTGTACTGCTGCTGCAAAACCAGCAAATCTTATGACAAACATCAGTGACATACCAGAATAGACTGTCTTTAAAGAGAGTGAACCCCCGCAAGGTGGAAGGTCCCAATGGAGTACCTGGTAAGGCTCTGAAAACCTGTGCCAGCCAACTGGCTAGAGTATTCAAGGACATTTTCATTCTCTCACTGCTAAGGGTGGAAGTTCCCACTTGCTTCAAAAAGGCAACAATTATACCAGTGCTAAGAAGAATAACATGGGCTGCCTTAATGACTATCGCCTGGTAGCACTCACATCGACAGTGATGAAATGCTTTGAGAGGGTAGTTATGACTAGACTGAACTCTTGCCTCAGTAAGGACCTGGACCCATTGCAATTTGACTATTGCCACAATAGGTCAATGGCAGGCGCAATCTCAATGCCTCTCCAAATGGCTTTAGACCACCTGGACAATGTAAACACCTATGTCAGGATGCTGTTCATCAACAATAGCTCAGAATTTAATACCATCATTCCTACAATCCGGATTGAGAAGTTACAGAACCTGGGCCTCTGTACCTCCCTCTTCAATTGGATCCTCAAATTCTTAACTGGAAGAACACAATCTGTGCACGTTGGTGATAACATATCCTCCTTGTTGATGATCAACATCGGCACACCCTGCTGGTGTGTGCTTAGCCCACTGCTCTACTCTCTATAGACACATGACTGTGTGGCTAGGCATAACTCAAATACCATCTATAAATTTGCTGATGATACAACCACTGTTGGTAGAATCTCAGATGCTGATGAGAGGACGTACAGGAGTGAGATATACCAACTAATGAAATGGTGCCGCAACAACAAACTGGCACTCAATGTCAGGAAGGTGAAAGCACTGAATGTGGACTTCAGGAAGAGTAAGACGAATGAACACATACCAATCCTCACAGAGGGATCAGAAGTGGAGAGAGTAAGCAGCTTTAAGTTCCTGGTTGTCAAGATCTCTGAGGATCTAACCTGGTCCCAACATATTGATGTAGTTATAAAGAAGGCAAGACAGTGGTTATACTTAATTAGAGTTTGAAGAAATTTGGCATGTCAACAAATACACACAAAAACCTCTGTGGTTGTACTGTGGAGAGCATTCTGACAGACTGCATCACTGTCTGGTTTGGAGGGGCTATTGCACAGGACTGAAAGAAGCTGCAGAAGGTTGTAAATCTAGTCAGCTCCATCTTGGGTACTAGCCTACAAAGTACCCAGACATCTTTTGGGAGCGGTGTCTCAGAAAGGCAGCATCCATTATTAAGGACCTCCAGAACTCAGAGCATGCCCTTTTCTCACTGTTACCATCAGGTGGGAGGTACAGAAGCTTGAAGGCACACACTCAGCTATTCAGGAACAGCTCCTACCCCTCAGCCAACTGATTCCTAAATAGACATTGAATCTTTGGTCACTACCTCACTTCCTTTAATATATAGTTTTTGCACATTTTTCTAAATCTATTCAAAATACGTAAGTGATTTACTTGTTTATTTATTAATATCATTATTTATTATTTTATTAATTATTATTGTTTTTCTTTCTGCTAGATTCTATATTGCATTGAACTGCTGCTGTTAAGTTAACAAATATCACATCACATGCCAGTGATAATAACCCTGATTCCGTATGTGATGGGGATCAGTCTGCAAGTGTTGCCACACATTCTGGCGCCAACATAACATTCCCACAATGCTCAGTAAAACAACACAGAACACAAGAAGCAACAGTAAAACAGCCCCATTCCTCCCTCCCGACGAATATACACTGTCCTGTAACCCCAGGATGGTTGCCTTCGGGCTCCAGCCTCCAGCTGATGGGGCTTTCAACATCCCCAGTGGATTTGCAAAGTTTCACAACATTGGCGTCATCAGTCATTGGGCCTCAGCTTCTGGACTTCTGATCGACAGTTTACACATTGGAACACTCCTGCCTGCAGTTTCACACGTCATCCTCACTTGGTTGGGATCTTTGTGGAGTCAAAATTCAAGAATTTTCTTGCTAGAAGCACCGTGGGAATATCTTCACCAGAAGGACAACGTTAGTTCACCGCTACCTCCTCTAAAGGAGTTAGTGATGGTCAATGAATCTTTAGGTTTCTCATAAGTGCTTGTTATGATGGGTAACTCCACAACATAAAACTAATTAAAAGAAAAACACGGAGCTGAGAATAACATGTCCATTTCAATCATTACTTCTAGTGAGGCACGCTCATATGACATGGTGGCGTGATGATGTATGCCATTCACATACTTTTACTTATAATTTGCAATTAATTATTTAAACAAAGAATGCTTAATCAAACAATATTTTACAATATTACTTAAATATTACTGAAATATTAAATTCACAACAGTGCCCAGATCCTGAAAGATAAATAAATGAAAAAAACAAAGTCAAGCTTAAGAAAACAATATATTTACAATATTAACCAAATATTACTGAAATATTAAATGCACAACAGTGCCCAGTCCCTGAAAGGTAAGTAAATGAAAAAAAAGTCACTCAATATCTTTCAAAGCAATACATTGGGGAACTATGTCCTGCTTACATCAGTAGCCATGAGCATAATAGCATCTGTGTGATGTTAACCCCTTCTGAAATTTGGTACAAGGGAAGTAAACCTTGGAAGCAGACTCAATCCCATAGTTAAGACGTACAAAAACACTGGATGAACTCAGCAGGTCGAGCAGCATCCGTTGAAAGGAGCAGTCAACGTTTCGGGTCGAGACCCTTCATCAGGCCAAGTGCTAGAAATGAAAATGGTTAGAGGATTGGACAGGTGGAATTCAGCTTTTAAACTTCTAATTAAGGCCTTGTTTGTTTAAAATGCTTCCTGGAGGCTCATTCTTTCCAGATCAGAAGCACCTTGTAAATCAGGTTCAATCCTTCACTGGCTTTTTTGCCCCAAGCACGGATAGTGAATTGAGTGATGGGAGAAGTGTGAACACCGATCAACACAGTTTTGATGAAGGGTCTTGACCGGAAACATTGACTGCTCCTTTCAACGGATGCTGCCCAACCTGCTGAATTCATCCAGCTTTTTTGTATGTCTTGATTTGACCACAGCATCTGCAGTGCACTTTGTGCTTTTAATCCCATAGTTGTAACTCTGTTCGCATTTAAAAGTGCTTATCAGTGTTCATACTTCTTCCATCGCTCAATTCACTAACCGTGCTTGGGGCAAAAAAGCAGTGAAGGATTGAACCTGATTTACAAGGTGCTTCTGATCTGGAAAGAATGGGCCCCCAGGAAGCATTTTAAACAAACATGACCTTAATTAGAAGTTTATAAGCTGAATTCCACCTGTCCAATCCTCTAACCATTTTCATTTCTAGCACTTGGGTAAGCAAACACAAAACATTTTCTTAAACCATTGGAGAACAAAGCAAGCCAGAACCAAACACAATTTACAGGATTTAAACTCATGACAACCTGATATGCACCTGGTCTACTTCAGAGAGGAGATAGGAAGAATCCCATAACACAGAGGGAGGCTTTTTCAGTTGATTATGTTTTTACTGTCTCATGGTAGTTTTAGTCAATTAATCCAACTTTTCTGACCTTTTCCCATGTTTGTTGAACATCAAACACAGTGCAGTGCATATAGGATTGGAGATGTAAGAGTTAGCAGATGCTGGAATCTGAAGCAGCTGCGAGAGGAACTCAACGGGTCAGGAAGTAGTTTTGGAAGAAAATAGACAACCAATGTTTATATCAAAACATCTAAACTTCCTTGAGTTCCTCTGTTGCCTTTTGGGTTGCTCTAACAGGCCATTTGCCCTCCATGTCTTTGCCACCCACCATACCAATTTAATTTTCACACTGCCTGAAAATGTTCTTTTTCAAAGTTTCAAGATTCAAAGATTCAAAGTACTTTTACTACAGAAGTGTGCTTACAAAATACAACTCTGAGATGTGTCCTCCTGCAGGCAGCCACAAAACAAAGCAACAATATGGAACCCATTCATTTCTCTCCATTTCCTGCCTGTTTATATTCATGTCCCTTTCTAAATATCTCTTAAGCATTGCTACTGAATTTGCTTCCATACTTTCCCTGGCTACCTTTCTCTGTGTTTATACATAACAAGAGGAAATATTCTCTCTACACATGCCCTTTCAAAGTCTCACCAAATATTCCACATTTTAATCAAATCTCCTCTCACTTGTCTAAACTCAGGAATCAAGGATAAACTTTAATTTGCTATGTACATTTACATGTATTAGGAACTCAGATGTGGAGAGGGTTAGCAACAATTAAATTCCTGGCTCCTGCTATTCCTGAGGATCCGTCTTGGGCCCAGCACTTAAGTACAATTACAAAGAAAGCACAGCAGCATCACTACTTCCTGAGTCTGCGGAGATTCAGCATGACATCTAAAACTTTGACAAAATTCTATAGTTGTGTAGTGGGAAGTATGTTGACTGGCTACATTGTGGCCTGGTGTGGAAACACTAATGTCTTTGAATGGTTTGCCATTGGAAGCAGGTTGGTCCAGTCGCTTGGAACCAGGGGTACACTCCGGAGATTATGGCCAGGTTCATGGGTAGTCATTTGGATTGAGGAATTGTGTCTTCGAAAATATCCTCAGTTAGGTAGTGAAGAAATCAAAAACAACACACTTTTGGCTGAAAGTTTCCTGTCCAACTACTCAGGTTGACTTAGAGGAATCAGGAAGACTGTAACTCACAGGTATCGCTAGAGATTAGAGTTCAGAATTCCATGTCAGCCATTTGGATTGGTGCAGCATCCTCTCACAATATATAAAAATTACCACAACCTGTCAGGAAAGCAGAAAAGATCACTGGCTGCAGTCTACCATCACTGCAGGACTTGAATGTGTCCCAGACAAAGAAGGAGACAGGAAAAATTATCATGGATACTATCCACCCTGCAACTGCCTTTTGCAAAAGCTCCCATCTGCAAAACACTACAGGTCTATTTAAACAGAAGCTTCATGCTATCTTAAAAGTTTCTTCCCCTAGGCAATTAATGAGATCAATCGCTTTAGTTTAACTGATAGCCCAATTAACTGGAATCTACTTTATATATAGTTTCTCCAATGCTGTGATGATAATCTCTAACCAACACACCCATGGAGCTATCGCAATGACAGCCAAAAGTAGATGAGAGTTCAAAGTAAATTTATTATTGAATTACATATGGTATATGTTACCATATATGCACTACATTGAGCTTCATTTACATGCAGGCATTTACAGGGAAAAAATACAATAGAATTTCATGAAAAGCTACACGATTGACAAACAATCAGTGTAGAAAACCAGACACAATGTGTAAATAAGAAAAAATAATACTGAGTACATGATTTGGAAAGAGTCCTTGAAAGTCTTTGAATCTATAGGTTCAGAATAATGGCAGATGAAGTTATTCATGCCACTGCAGAGGATAGAGGTTGTCAGGTAATAACTGTTCCTGAATCTGGTGGTGTGAGGCCAAAGGGTTCTGTACTTCCTTCAGAATGGTAGTAACAGGAGGAGGACACGGAACAGAAAGCTGAGGTCTTTGATGATGGATGCTGTTTTCTTGTGGCAGTAATCCATGTAATTATTGGTGGAAATGGGCTTTGGCTGTGATGGAGTGGGCTGCACTCGTTGTTTTCTGTAGTCTTTTCCATTCCTGAGCATTAGTGTTTCCAAGCCAGGCTGTGATGCAACCAGTTAGATTACTCTTCACTGTGCACCTGCATAAGTTTGTCAAATTTGTTGATGATATGCCGAATCTGTGCAAACTTCTAAGTAAGTCGAGCTGTTGTCATGCCTTCCTTCTGATAGAACATATGTGCTGGTCCCAAGGCAGACCCTCTGATATGTTAATGTCAAGGAATTTAAAGCTATTGATCCTCTCCACCTCTGATCCTCAAGTACTGGCTCAAGGATCTCCGGCTTCCTCCTGTAGACAATAACCAGCTCTTTGATTTTCCTGATGTAACTGAAAACTCAGCCAGATTTTCAGTCACCTGCCCCATATGCTAATTTTTCACCACCTTTGATTCAGCAAACAGCAATGTTGTAGTTAAATTTAAACATGGCAATGGAACTATACTCAGCCACACAGTCATAGGTATAAAATGAGTAGAATAGATCAATGAGCAGGTGACACTGTGATGCACCTGTACTGATGGTGATTGTGGAGATGTAGAATGCCAAGCTGCCATCAACAGACAGCATTCTGATGTAGCATCCTCATTACACAGGTGTTCCAGAGCTGAATAAGAAGCCAATGAAATGGCAATTCCTGTTGACCTATTGTGGCGATAGGCAAATTTGAGTGGACCCAGGTCACTTCCCAGACAGGACTTGACATAAGACCATAACATATAGGAGCAGAAGTAGGTCATTTGGCCCATTGAGACTGCTCTGTCACTCAGTCATGGGCTGATCCAATTCTTCCAGTCATCCCCACTCCCCTGCCTTCTCCCCATATCCTTTGAAGCCCTGGCTAATCAAGAACCTATCTATCTCTGCCTTAAATGGACCAAATACTTGGCTTCCACAGCCACTCGTGGCAACAAATTCCACAGATTTACCACCCACTGACTAAAGTGATTTCTCCGCATCTCTGTTCTAAATTGACGTCCGTCAATCCTGAAGTTGTGCCCTCTTGTCCTGGACTCTGCTACTATGGGAAATAACTTTGCCATATCTAATCTGTTCATGCCTATTAATATTTGTATTGTTTCTATGAGATCCTCCCCTCATTCTTCTCAACTCCGGGAATACAGCCCAAGAGCTGTCGGGCGTTCCTCACATGGTAACCCAAAACTGCACACAATACTCTGTGTGGTCTCACGAGTGCCTTATGGAGCTTCAACATCACATCCCTGCCCTTATATTCTATGCCTTTAGAAATGAATGCCAACATTGGATTTGCCTTCTTCACCACTGACTCAACCTGGAAGTTAACCTTTAGGAAATCCTGCACAATGACTCCCAAGTTCCTTTTTATCTCTGTATTTTGAATTCTCTCCCCATCTACTGTAAACAATAGTAAGTCCGTTTATTTCTTTCACCAAAGTGCATGACCGCACACTTTCCAACATTTTTTTCATTTGCCACGTCTTTGCCCATTCCCTTAAATTATCTAACTCTCTGCTGGCTCTCCGTTTCCTCAACACTACCCACTCCTCCACCTATCTTTATATCATCGGCAAATTCAGCCACAAATCCATTCATCTCATAGCCCAAATCATTGACATACATCGTAAAAAGCAGCGGTCCCAACACCGACCCTTGTGGAACTCCACTGGTAACCGGCAACCATCCAAAAGAGGATCCTTTTATTCCCATTCTCTGTTTTCTGCTGATCAGTTAATGCTCCACTCATGATAATAACTTCCCTGTAATTCACTGGGCTCTTACTTTGCTAAGCAGCCTCATGTGTGGCACCTTGTCAAAGACCTTTTGAAAATCCAAGTACACCACATCTACTGCATCTCCTTTGTCTACTCTGCTTGTAATTTACTCAAAAAATTTCAGTAGGTTAGTCAGGCAAGATTTTCCTTTCAGGAAACCATGCTGGCTTTGGCCTACCTTGTCGTGTGCCTCCAGGTACTCTGTAATCTCATCCCTAGGAATCGATTCCAACAACTTCCCAACCACTGATGTCAGGCTAACAGGTCTATAGATTCCTTTTTGCTGCCTCCCACCCTTCTTAAACAGTAGAGTAACATCTGCAATTTTTCAATCATCCAGTACAATGCCAGAATCTATCGATTCTTGAAAGATCACTGTTAATGCTTCTGCAATCTCTCCAGCTGCTTCCTGAGTACCTTTTCAGTCATAATTTTCTCTGCACATACTTCCCTGACACTCTTGAATGTCCAGTACACTGCAGATGTCTTCCACTGTGAAGACTGATGCAAAACAGGCATTCAGCTCATCTGCCATCTCGGCATCTGCCATTACAATATCTCCAGTGTCATTTTCTATTGGTCCCATATCTACCCTCAACTCTCTTTTACCCTTCATATACTTAAAAAAGCTTTTAGTATCTTCTTTGATATTAGTCACCAGCTTCCTTTCATATTTCACCTTTTCCTTCCTAATGACCTTCTTAGTTCCTTTCTGCAAGTTTTTAAAAGCTTCCCAATCATCTATCTTCTCACTAGCTTTGGCTTCCTTGTATGCCTTCTCTTTTGCTTTTACTTTCACTTGTTAGCCAAGGTTGTAGCCTTCTTCCATTCAAAAATTTATTCTTTCTTGGAATCTGCTTGTCTTGCACTTCTCTCATTTTTTGCAGAAACTCCAGCTATTGCTACTCTGCTGTTCTTCCTGACAGGAAAGAGAGACTACTCTTTCTAGTCAACCTTGGCCAGTTACCCTCTCATGCCATTGTAATTTTCTTCATTCCACTGAAATACCGACACATTGGAATTTAGTTTCTCCTTCTCAAACTTCAAAATGAACTCGATTCTATTGTGATCATTGTTCCCTAACGGTTCCTTAACCCTGGCTCTTTTATCACCTCCGGATCATTGCACAACATCCAATCCAGCACAGCCGATCCTCTAGTGGGCTCAACAACAAGCTGTTCTAAAAAGCCATTCCTTAGACATTCTACAAATTCTCTCTCTTGAGGTCCAGTACTGGTCTGGTTTTCCCAATCCACTCTCATGTTAAAATCCCCAATGATTATCATGACATTGCCCTTCTGACATGCCTTTTCTTTCTCCTGCTGTAATTTGTAATCCACATCCCGATTGCTGTTTAGAGGCCTGTATGCAACTGCCATTAGGGTCCTTTCTTAATTATTTCTTAATTCAACCCATAGAGACCTTCTGATCCTATGTCATCCTTTTCTAATGATTTAATATTATTTCTTATATACAGGGCCACACCACCCCTTCTGCCTATTAACCTATCTTTCTGATACACCATATATCCTTGGATATTCAGCTCCCAATGGCAGCCATCTTTTAGCCAAGGTTCAGAGATGGCGACAACGTCATATTTGCCAATCTGTAGCTGAATTTCAAGATCATCCATTTTATTCATTATGCTGCGTGCATGCAAATATAACATTTCAGTACAGTATTTGTTGCTTTCTGTTTTAACTGCACCATGCCTCCATTGCCCTGTAACTGGCTGTGATCATGCCTCATCTCCTGCCTGTCCTTTTTATCATCTCCGTTGCACGCTATCTTGCAGAAAACTTTACCAAGTTCTAACTTACCTGTGCATACTTACTCGTAAGAATGGAACAATGCAGTAATTGCACTGCATTTTGTTGTTTTTCAGTTTCACTCCTTATTCACTATGTCACGTCATTGAGTTTGCAATAAATCTAAGGAGCTATGTCGCTGCATCCTGACTCTCACGTCATTTTTGAATGAAGTTTGGCTGACTTTCTCGTTGATGTTACAACATCTCAGCAAGGGCAGTATAGCCATAAACTTACTCCTGAATTCACTCATGTGAATGGCAATTTACAGTGATCAGGTAACCAAACTAACCTGTACGTGTTTGGGATGTGTGAGGGAACCAGGATGCTTCACAGAACTCTGAGTGGTGTCTGGAAGAACATACAAAGTCCATGCTGGTGGTACTAAAGGTCAGGACTGAAACCAGCTTATTCGATGCATGATTGTGCAAACTCAAACTATAGAAATTATGATCACGTGTCTGTACCTGCCAAACGCAGTCAGACCGAAGAATATCAACATACGTTTCTCCGATCAAGTGAGATACTGTTTATCTAGCATTCTCATATGCATTTACTAACTCTGGCCTGTTCAAACATACATGGTAGTTGATTATCATACATTTTATAATTCATTAGGACAACTAATAACTATCTCATGCATCAACTGGTAACAACGTGATGATAACTTTCTGTGCTTTTTTTTGCGTAGTGTATTTCATATCAGACTAAATTTTAATCATTTTTAAATAGAATACTGTAAATGGATTGTGATTAAGAACTGCAGAATGTTCAATGATTTAAGTTCTGATCTGCATCCTTTTTGTGTACATCAAATTTTGCATATTTGAACACAATTTACCAAAAAATTAACATACCAACCCAGGATGGTGAAATCTACTTAATATGTTACACTCTTTGTTTGGTCACAGTCACAGCCTCCCAGAACTGACAGCACATACAGGAAGCATTGTCGCAAGGAGCTGGCATTTATCATCAAGGATCCGAACCATATGGTCATGTTCTCTTCTTGATGTTGCTGTGTTCGCCAAGCTTGGCAATTAGATGCAGATGTTTTATCACCAGTCGAGGGGACATCCTCAGTGCGCAGATGTTGCTGTTTCTCTCTGGGAGTGCTTGCGTTTATATAGCCCCTGTTCACTTGCCTTCATCCTGATTGGCTGTCCCTTCAGTTGAACTTTGACTTCCACTGGCTCGCGTTTCTTTAATGCGTAAGGTTTCATAGATGGTGTTGATTTCGATATGGCTGTTTACAGAGTTATCAGAAGTGAATCGCACTTCTAAAAATCCTCATGCCTGTGTCGTGTTTGCCTGCACCAGAACCTCTGCAGTGTCCCAGCTAAAGTGATGTCCTTCCTGTTCTTTATGTCCTGAGATCAATGACAGTTCGTCATCTCTCTGTCCCGCCAGTTTCTGTTCTCTTCCTGTTGCTACTGCCAGGCAGAAGGTACAGAAGTCTGAAATACCACACCATCAAGTATAGGAGCAATTACTTTCCTATAACCCAAATTCTGCCTCAGGAACAGAACACTGTGCACCACTATTACACTATCATGATCTTGTCTGAATCGGTTGGTCTTTGCACTAATATCTTGTTCAGCAATCCAGCATTCAGCGATACATTCTTTTGTTTCTCTTCGCTGTCTTGTATCATTTATGTTTTGTGTGTTATCTGAACCTTTGTGCCTGTGATGCTGCAGCAAAGAAATTTGTTTTAGTGTACCTGTACGGAGTGGCTGAGTGGAGATATGTCTCGATCAAAAGAGGTGTAAGATGTTCCTTCTCTCTGTGATCACGGTCACATGAGGCCATGGGAGCAGGTGGTGCAGATCACGGGTCCTGGTTACGCGACCAATGATGCCAAGTAGCCAATCTCAGAAGAGTATTGATAACGGCTGGGTGACCTATCTTGTAAATGTACTGCCCAGAAGAAAGCACTTCTGTGGAAAGTTTGCCAAGAATAATCACGATCATGAGACCATGATCATCTACATCATGTGACACAACACTATGACGATGAAGGAAAGGAGCAAACAAGCCAGGAATTAGGCCGATGTGACCTTTTAATATATAATGGTAGCTCAAACTCTCGTCTGCCTGTGTGCATGTGTTTAATCTAGATCAAACCCTCATATCCTCTCACTCAACATCACTAAGACCAAGGAATTGCTTGTGGACTTCAGGCAGGGGAAGGCAGGAGAGCACACATCGAGGGGTGAGCAGTACAACGGGTTAGCAGCTTTAAGTTGTGGGTGTCATCATCTAAGAGGATCTACACTGGGCCCTACATTTTGATGATGCAGTCACAAAGCAGGCATACCAGTGGCTATACTTCAACAGCATTGGAATTACGACATGGCACATAATGATAATGATCTCAGTGTACTCGTACACAACACAATAAACTTGATTTGACTCAAAGACTGGTGCAACAGTCCCCTTTGTATGTAGTTTCAATGTGCCATTCATCAGAGCTACATCTATATGAAGGCCATAAACTTATTTCTCTAAACTGGAATCAGAGAGAATTTTACCTCTCCGGAGATGTAAATTGTTCTGAAAGTCATTCACCTGTTGGGAGTCAGTGCCTGTGTGAGGTGAGGTAAAGCTCGAAGGCTGCACATGTCCTCTGAGCTGCCTCCACTCTGCCGTGTTGAGGAAACAAAAGACAGACTTATATGGAGAGGGCAAGCAATATATTCACTGATTAAATGCATTAAACACACTCAGTGGCCACTTTGATAGATCCCTGTACACCTGCTCATTGGTGCAAATATTTAATCAGCCAAACATATGGAAGCAACTCAATGCATAAAAGCATACAGAGTAAGTCAAGATGTTCAGTTCTTGCTCAGATCAAATATCATAATGGGAAGAAATGTAATCTAAGTGACTTTGACCGTGGAATGATTGTTAGTGCCAGACCGGGAGTTTTCAGTAACTTAGAAACTGCTGGCTTCCTGGAATTTTCATGCACAACAGTCTCTAGAGTTTACAGAGAATGGTGTAAAAAAGACAAAAAACAAATCCAGTGAGTGGCAGTTCTGTGGGCAAGAATGCCTTGTTAATGAGAGAGGACAGAGGAGAATGGGCAGACTGATTCAAACTGACAGAAGGGCAACGGTAATTCAAATAACCACACATTAAAGCAGTGGTGTGCAGAAAAGCATCTCTTAATGTACAACACATTGAACCTTGAAGTGGATGGATTACAGCAGCAGGAGATCACACCTGGTTCGTCTCCTGCTCCTAATAAGGCAACCACTAGTGTATGTCACATAGTATCATCAGTGTCTTGTGCATTTGTTTCCAAAACTTCGTTCCACTAAAGTTAGGTACTATCAATGGAGAAATATTTCAAGTTAATGAGAACTGCTCTCATTTATAGTCATTAAACATAAACTGTTTCTTCCTTCAAGGACTCCACAATGTTATGTTATTTATTCCTAAATTCAAGGAAATAGTACATGTAATATAATAAATTATAACACAGAAATTAAAGCAGAAAATGTATCAAAAACAAGATATTGAAATTGGAAAGTGGGGTGTTAAAGGAACATTTACAGCTATTGACATTAAAGAAGTAGCTCTGGCTTGACCACGGTGTTCAACCCAGGTAACATAGCAGTTAGCAAGATGCCATTACAGCTCAGGGCTTTAGAGTTCAGAGTTCAATTCCTACACCATCTGTAAGGAGCCTCAGTACGTCCTTCCAGTGGACTGTATATGTTTTCTCCAGGTGCTCTGGTTTCCTCCCACAATCCAAACACAAACTGGGTAATTAATCATTGTAAATTATCCCATAATAAGTTTCAGGTAAATCCAGGTTGTTAGGGATTTCTGGGGTAGTGTGACCCGAGGGGCAAGATGGTCCTACTCTGCAGTGTATCACTAAATAAATAAATAAAATTAACACAGTTAAAAATTCCTCTGTCCTTCGCAGATGCTAGGAACAGTCAGCAGTTCAGACAGCATCTGTGGGAAGAGAAACAGAATCGCTGTTTCATAGGACATACAATATAGTACAGTAGAGCCCAGGAACAGGACCTTCAGCCTGAATCTGTGTCAACGATGTAGTTAGTTAAAAAGAATATGCACAAGATCAGTCAAGTCAAGTCACTTCTATTGTCATTTCAACCATAACTGCTATGTACAGTACATAGTAAAAATGAGACAACATTTTTCAGGACCATGGTGTTACATGAAACAGTAAAAAAAATAGACTGAACTATGTAAAAAACAACACAGAAAGAAAAAAGACAACTACACTAGACTACAGACCTACCCAGGACTGCATAAAGTGCACAAAACAGTGCAGGCATTACAATAAATAATGAACAGGACAATAGGGCAAGGTGTCAGTCCAGGCTTCGGGTATTGAGGAGTCTGATAGCTTGGGGGAAGAAACTTTTACAAAGTCTGGTCGTGAGAGCCCGAATGCTTCGGAGCCTTTTCCCAGACAGCAGGAGGGAGAAGAGATTATATGAGGGGTGCGTGGGTTCCTTCATAATGCTGTTTGCTTTGCAGATGCAGTGTGTAGTGTAAATGTCCGTGATGGTGGGAAGAGAGACCCCGATGATCTTCTCAGCTGACCTCACTATCCGCTGTAGGGTCTTGCGATCCGAGATGGTGTAATTTCCAAACCAGGCAGTGATGCAGCTGTTCAGGATGCTATCAATACAACCCCTGTAGAATGTGATGAGGATGGGGGGGGTGGTGGGAGATGGACTTTCCTCAGCCTTTGCAAAAAGTGGAGACGCTGCTGGGCTTTCTTTGCTATGGAGCTGGTGTTGAGGGACCAGGTGAGATTCTCTGCCAGGTGAACACCAAGAAATTTAATGCCTTTAACGATCTCTACCAAGGAGCCGTCGATGTTCAGCGGGGAGTGGTCGCTCCATGTCCTCCTGAAGTCAACAACCATCTCTTTTGTTTTGTTCACATTCAGATGCAGACAGATGTGAAGTTCATATTGACATCATTGGGAAGGAGGTCTGAAGAAACATCTTGAATAAGGGGAATTCAAGTTCAAAGTGCATTTATTATCAAAGTATGTATACATTATACAGCCTTGAGTTTCATCTCCTTACAGGCAGCCACGAAGTAAAAAAAACCCGAAGGAACCCATAAAAAACACCGACAAACTCACAATGTGCAGAGAGAAAACAGAATCACCCAATATGTGCAGAAAAGCAATGATTTTATTGGAAATAAAAACGACAAACCTTTGGTATTTAGCATCTATATTAAGACTGAGTACAGGATAAATGGTCAGTTACTTAAGAGTGTGGATGAACAAAGGGACCTTGGGGTTCAAATCCAGACATCCCTCAAGGTCGCTGCACAGGTTGATAGGGTAGTTAAGAAGGCCTATGGGATGCTAGGCTTCATTAACAGGGGGATTGAGTTCAAGAGGAGAGAGGTCACGTTGTAACTCTACAAATCTCTGGTGAGACCGCACTTAGAGTATTGTGTTCAATTCTGCTCATCTCATTATAGGAAGGATATGGAAGCTATGGAGAGGGTGCAGAGGAGATTTACCAGGATGCTGCCTGGTTTGGAGAACAAGTCATATGAAGCAAGGTTAGCAGAGTTGAGACTTTTCTGTTTGGAGCATAGAAGAATGAGAGGGGACTTGATAGAGGTCTACAAGATTATGAGAGGCATAGATAGGGTGGATATTCAGTATCTGTTTCCCAGGGCCCCAATAGCAAACACCAGAGGGCATATGTACAAAATTAAGGGAGGGAAGTTTAGGGGAGACATCAGGGGTAAATTTTTTACACAGAGAGTTGTGAGTGCCTGGAATGACTTGCCAGGGATGGTGGTGGAGGCTAAAACATTAGGGATATTTAAGAGCCTCTTGGACAGGCACATGGATGAAAGAAAAATGGAGGGTTATGGGGTAGTGTGGGTTTAGTACTTTTTTTTAAGGATTATATGGGCCGGCACAACATGGAGGGCTGAAGGGCCTGTACTGTGCTGTAGTGTTCTATGGTTCTATGGTTAAGAGCTGTCAATGCTAAAAATAATCATAATAATACAGGGGAGGCAAAAAGAGCAAATTTTGGAGTAAGGCAGAGTGTTAGAATTACAGGATCAGGGGTCATAGAGCTATACTGTATAGAATTGGGCGCTTTGTCCATGCTGATTAGTTTTTGCCCATGTGTCCATTTAGGAGGGTTGTTAGGGTGGAGAAGACTTTAGGAGTATTTGGGTTAAGAAGATAATTAATACTGACCAGATTCGTCATCATTATGTGCTGTTTCATATGGCATAGGCAATCATGGTAATCATGACTGTTCTTGGCAAATTTTGACGTGGGCATTCATGGTCTTCCTTCAGGTTTTAATATAAAGCTCTGCAAATCCAATGTGTTGGTATTTCAGTGGAATAAAGGAAATTATGATGACATGAGAGGGGAACTGGCCGAAGTTGACTGGAAAGGGGGATTTTCAGGAAGGACAGCAGAGCAGCAATGGCTGGAGTTTCTGTGAAAAATGAGGGAAGTGCAAGACAGATTTATTCCAAATAAGAAGAAATTTTCAAACGGAAGAAGGACACTACCATGGCTGACAAGTGGTCAGAGCCAAAGTAAAAACAAAAGAGAGGGCATACAAGAAAGCCAGAGCTAGTGGGAAGGTAGAGGATTGAGAAGCTTTTAAAAACTTGCAGAAGGAAACTAAGAAGGTCATTAGGAAGGAAAGGATGAATTATGAAAGGAAGCTGGCGACTAATATCAAAGAAGATACTAAAAGCTTTCTTAAGTATTTAAAGGGTAAAAGAGAGTTGAGGGTAGATACAGGACCAATAGAAAAAGATGCTGGAGATATTGTAATGAGAGATGCAGAGATGGCAGAGGAACTGAATGCATATTTTGCATCAGTCTTCACAGTGGAGGACATCTGCAGTATACTGAATATTCAGAAGTGTCAGGGAAGTGAAGTTTGTGCAGGGAAGATTACGATTGAGAAGTTGCTCAGGAAGCTTAATGGTCTGATGGTGTATAAATCTCTTGCACTTGATGGTATGCACCCTCTAGTTTTGAAGGAAGTAACAGGAGAGATTGTGGAGGCATTAACGATGACCTTTCAAGAATCGATAGATTCTGGCATTGTACTGGATGACTGGAAAATTGCAAATGTTAATCTACTATTTGAGAAGGGTGGGAGGCAGCAAAAAGGAATCTATAGACCTGTTAGCCTGACATCAGTGGTTGGGAAGTTGTTGGAATTGATTGTTAGGGATGAGATTACGGAGTACCTGGAGGCATATGACAAGATAGGCCAGAGCCAGCATGGTTTCCTGAAAGCAAAATCCTGCCTGATAAATCTACTGCAATTCTTTGAGGCAATTACAAGCAGGGTAGACAAAGGAGATGCAGTAGATGTGGTTTATTTGGATTTTCAGAAGGCCTTTGACAAGGTGCCACACATGAGGCTGCTTAGCAAGATAAGAGCCCATGGAATTACAAGGAAGTTACTAGCATGGGTGTAGCATTGCCTAATCAGCAGAAAACAGAGAGTGAGAATAAAGGGATCATATTCTAGCTGGCTGCTGGTTACCAGTGGAGTTCCACAGGGGTCGGTGTTGGGACTGCTGCTTTTTACGATGTATGTCAATGATTTGGACTATGATATGAATGGAATTATGGCTAAATTTCCTGATGATACAAAGATAGGTGGAGGAGCGGGTAGTATTGACAAAAAGAGAGCCTGTAGAGAGACTTAGATAGTTTAGGGGAATGAAAGTGGCAAATGAAATACAATGTTGGAAAGTGTATGGTCATGCACTTCGGTGGAAGAAATAAATGGGCAGACTATTATATAGATGGGAAGAGAATTCAAAATGCAGAGATGCAAAGCAACTTGGGAGTCCTTGTGCAAGATACCCTAAAGGTTAACCTCCAGGTTGAGTTGGTGGTGAAGAAGGCGATTGCAATGTTGGCATTCATTTCTAAAGGCATAGAGTATAAGAGCAGGGATATGATGTTGAGGTTCTATAAGGCACTCGTGAGACCACACATGGGTATTGCGTGCAGTTTTGGGCTTCTTATTTTTGAAAGTATATACTGACATTGGAGAGAGTTCAGAGAAGAGTCACGAGAATGAATCCAGGAATGAAAGGTTTATCATATGAGGAACATCTGGCAGCTCTTGGGCTGTATTCCCTACAGATCTGGAGAATGAGGGGGATCTCAGAGAAACATTCTGAATCTGCAAAGGCCTGAACTGATTAGATATGGCAAAGTTATTTCCCATGTTTACAGATTTTAGGACAAGAGGACATGACTTCAAGATTGAAGGACATCCATTTAGAACTGAGATGCGGAGAGATTACTTTAAGAGGATGGTAAATCTGTGGAATTTGTTGACACGTGCGCCTGTGGAGGCCAAGTCACTGTGTGTATTTAAGGCAGAGATAGATAAGTTCTTGATTAGCCAGGGCATCAAAGGGTATGGAGAGAAGGTAGGGGAGTGGGGATGACTGGAAGAATTGGATCAGCCCATGATTGAATGATGGAGCAGACTCAAAGGGCCGAATAGCCTACTTCTGCTCCTATATCTTATGTTCTAAGTTCTTTCTCTATCCATGATCATGATTGTTCTTGACAATATTTTCTCCAGAATTGGTTTGCCATTGCCATTACCTTCCTCGGGACAGTGTTTTCACAAGATGGGTGACTTCAGCCATTATCAATACTCTTCAGAGATTCTCTGCCTGGCATCAGAGGTCGCATAACCAGAACTTGTGATAAGCACCATCCAGCTCCTGCTCCCATGGATTCATGTGACGCTGAAGGTGGGGGGTGCTAAGCAGGTGCTACACCTTGCCCAAGGATGACCTTCAGGCTAGCAGAGAGAAGGAGCACCTTACACTTCCTTTGGTAAAGACATATCTCCACCCAGCCACTCAAATGATTGTTGTTTTTTATTAATCCTTGGCAATAATTTTATACTTTTCATTTTCAGTGATAGTTTATTTGGGATCATTTGAGTTAATTTGCGAATAAATTAGTATCGGGACTGCATTCTCAAAGTGCTTATTTTTACTCTGAAAGCATAGCATGTTTGATCATGCATGAGAAAGCACTATGCATCCCACAGGCAGAACAAAAAGCCCATATTATAATGAAAAGTATAATTAATTGTAAGAAATGAAAAAAACAGTGGGAATTTGAAAAAAAAGAGACAAAGTTATTGTTTCAAACTCTAGTGACTTATGAAAGTGGAAGCTGCTAGCAAACCTTTTAAGAGGGAATCATTTGTAACATGGAGACTCTCAACCTGTCACTGTTCATCTGGCCTTTTGTTCACGCCTCCTGCTGACTGCTGTGTTAAAAACTGCGGGATTAGCTGTCAATGTACCAGTCATGGATCATAATGCCAACGAGACTGACATTAATGGTGCAGTGTGTCTTGTCTCCTGTACATATCAAATCTATGTCATATTGGTAGGGAAAATTTGTCAGATCTGTCAATTGGTACAAGCACTCATTATGCCTTGATTGCATATCTGAAGTCAACCTGATGTTTACAATTTGTACTGAATTTTGTTGCATTTTTTTTGTATGAGTCAGTGAGGCTTGTATGAGTAGATTATGTAGATGTGATATTATAGTACACCATGTGGTGTTTCATACATTATGGTACATGTTAAACACCATTATGCATTAGACAAGTATGACCTTAAGAAGTGAATTATTGAGTGGTTAATATCTGAGATTTCTGGTTGGTGATGCAGTGGTGTTAGCATCAGACTTTAAGGCAAGTGGTCCTGGGTTCAACTCCAGTCTGCCCCTCGCATGCTTTCCAATGGTGCTGGATTGAGCATTGAGCTAGCAACTTGGCCTTGGAAAACACAGACAAATGTGAAAGAAACGGCAAAGTTGCAGTCTGATACACCACAAGCTCAGGAGAGTAATTAACCAATATTTGAGATAAGAAAATTGAATTTGAGCAAACTGAATGTGAAAGCTAAAAATCTGTATTAAGCTTTGAATGGATTTTTCTTTACAACAGAGTTGCATTACTTTTTATTCCACCGCCCTCCTGAGGTAAATGGAAGTCTGCAAAAATATGTGACTTTGAGGTGATGTTAATGACCAGAGGGTTACATCTATCCAACAGTTAATGTCTGGGGTAATCTGCTGGAAGAACTCAGTGTGCCAGACAGTATCTATGGGAAGAAAGGAACTGTCAATGCTTCACGTTGGAAGCCTGCAATAGTTTTCAAGGATCATTTCTATAGTCTGTGTCAGTAAAATCCTGTACTAAAAGGTTCGGTCTCCACAACCATGATGAGGCACTGCAGCATTTTCTCCTGAGTACAAAGCTGTTTTCAAATGTTGTTTTATGCATTGGCTTGTGACCATTGATGACCATTCTCTTCTCTCATTGTGGGATTTGTGAAAGGGGAAAAAGCAGTGGTAGTGCAGGATATCCACCAACGGTGGAATTGAATGTTTAATAGATGATTGTAAAGGGTTTGTACATTCTCCCTGTGACCGAGTTTTCTCCAGGTGCTCCAGTTTCCTCCCACAGTCCGCAGGTATACCGGTTGGTAGGTTAATTGGTCATTGTAATTTGCCCTGTGATTAGGCTAGGGTTAAGTTGGGGGATTCAAGGAAGGCCTATTTTGTGCTGTATCTCAATAAATAAATAAAATCACATCTTAATTTGAAATTGTCAAATTAAAATATAGTTACTATCAATTGCAAAAGTATTGTAAATCCACGATCATTTTTAGTATTTTGTGAGTGAATAAACTGTTGTGATTTTGTAAAAAAAAGTACTGCGAATGATGCTGCTTAACCTGCTGAGTTCTCCAGAAGATTGTTTGTTGCTCAAGATTGTAGCTTCTTGTGCCTCAGTTATTGAAAGATTATAGATTTAAAGATCAGATTAGATTTATTTGTCAAATAAACCTCAAAATATTGAAACCTACAGTAAAATGAGCCTTTAGTGTTGAATCAAATCAGCGAGGATTTTGTTGGGGGCAGCCCGTATGTGTCACTATATTTTTGGCACCAACATAGAATATCCACAACTTATAACTACAGTCCTAACTGTACAGCTTTGGAATGCGGGAGGAAACCAGAGCACCTGGAGGAAACCTAGTGCAGGTCGATGGAAGTGGGCTATTTAAATGGTTCACATGGACTAGGTGGACCAAAGGGCCTATACCTGTGCTGTACTTTTCTATGATTCTATGACTCTAAATCTATGTGATCAAGGTGAGAATGTACAAACTCCTTACAGACAGCGGTGAGAATTGAACATCAGTTAGTGGTCACTGGGACCATAACCTGACTACACTAACCACTACGCAACTGCTGCTTGTAATTGCATGGGAACTTATCACAAACTTATCTAACTTCTGGATTTAAACTTGGTGAATCAGGCAATGATCAGCAAGCTAACTTGGAGAGGTGGTTCCCCATTTTAAATGCAGCAATTGGCATTCTCCTCGAAAAGGACCTTTTGCCTGAGAGATCTGACAGAAAAGCTCCTCTGGAAAAGGAAAAAGTAACTAACTCTTAGCCTCTGCTATAAGTCGACTCTGAGGATCTGCGGGGGGTGGGGGGCATCCAAGTATGTGAAGAAGATAACAGATTTTAAAAAGACAATAAAGAGACACAATGAGGTGGAGGAAGTTTGAAGAGGATATGAGGTGTAAATGTTCCGCAAACATGGGCAGCTGTTAGCGTCAACACTATTACACTAGTTGTAAGATCAGACTTTGCTTCCCATTGCTCTCTGCAAGGAACTAATACATTCTTTCAATGACCGAGTAGGTGCTCCACATTTTCTTCCTACATTCCAATGTACGGTGAGGGTTGGTGAGTTGTGAGCATGCTACGTTGGCACCGGAGGCATGACAACACTTGTGGGCTGCCCAGAACAATCCTTGCTGATTTGATTTGATGCAACCGATACATTTCACTGTATGCTTCAATGTATATGTCACAAAGAAGGCTAATCTTTAATTCAATAGCAGTTAGAACAGGCTGAGTACTCCTTATCCGAGATGCCAAGGGCTGGAAGTGTTTCGGATTTCAGATTTTTTCAGATTATGGAATATGTAACGGGATATCTCTGGATCACCATCATTTCTGAATCTGAGTTTATTTGCTACCACTAAGCAGCTTTTGCTATACACTTATTCAGCACACATCAGCACTTAACAGTAAAAGCTATTACACTGTACATACCATCAATATAAGTTGTCAGGGTAGCAAAAGTAGCACAGAAGCATCGGGAGAATACCTGAATCTACAGTTCAACAACAATAAACAACAGCAGGCTTTCAGTCTCCACTAATAATGCCATGCTTTGAGTAAAAGATTACAGTACACTGTATTTGTATTTTACTTTTTTTTAGGTTCTATGTAAAATATAAAAATAATCGGCATTGTAGACTTGTACTGGTGCTAGATCATTGTGATCAGCAGATGCTTTAAAAATATAATGCCTTTTCTTAATAATCTGCAACCAACCTGCTGAATATTCACAACTATCTTCAATTTTCTGTTCATTCTGATAGATTTTTGCTTGTTTCATGATCAGTATACCATTAAGCGGCATATGTTTGTTCCAACACTGACAATACACGATCGAGATCTTCATTTATCACTTTATGCAGTGTTTTTTCTATCTTTCATTAAATTCTGCTCATTACATACATGAGGGCACTTCTCAGAACTGTCTGTGGTGCACAGAAACCTGCACACCCTTGGGAGCTTACCCAGTGTCTTCTGGAATTTTCCATTTGTGATGTCATGGCAGCGTTAAAAGAAAACGTATTTTGGAGGTTTTGGATGTTGGAATTTTGAATACAAGGTGGTCAACCTGTATCAAGAATGAGCTGTCTGAAGGGATGCTAGTAGCAGGAACAACAACCTGTAAGAGGCATCTGGACAGGTACTTGAATATGCAGAGCATAGAGAGCTGTGGAAATATGGCAGGCAAGTAGGAATGGTAACAATGGTTAGCATTGGAATGGATCTGCTTCTGTGCTTTACAACACTTCCTCCAATGTGTGTGGAACGCTACTCAAGATTCAAGATAGCTCATTGATCATTCTTCAGTACACGAGAACAAAAAGAACACAATAAAAAACAAAATAAACCACAGTGAATATAAAAGCAATGCTATAAAATGCAATGTACAATTAACTGTTACAGACACAGGCTGATTGTCCATAAAGTGACACTAAGTGGTGACGGGATATGGTGGGTGGATTAGCGGGTCTGAGATGCAAAGAGACTTGGGAGTCTGTTTGTGAGTATCCTTGTGCAGGATACCCTAAAGGTTAACCTGCAGGTTGAGACAGCTATGAAGAAGGTAAATGCAATGTTAGCATCCATTTCTAGAGGTGTAGAATATAAGAGCTGGAATGTGATATTGAGGCACTACAAGGCACTCGTGAGACCACACTTGGAGTATTGTGTGCAGTTTTGGGCGCCTTATTTTAGAAAGGATATACTGACATTGGAGAGGGTTCAGAGAAGATTCACCAGGATGATTCCAGGAATGAGAGGGTTATCGTATGAGGAACGTCTAGCACAGTGGTTCCCAACGTGGGGCGTACGCCCCACAGGGGGGTAATTTGATTTTTAAGGGGGGCAATTTGAGAATGAGTTATTAACAGTGAATTTTTTCTAGTAAGTCTGTGTGAGTATGAGTGTGTGTGCGAGTTAATACATATGTGTATATACAGTATGCATACATAAAAATACTTGTGTGTATGTACATGTGTAATTGCGTATGTACTGTATATATAGTGTATCACCATCATTACAACCATCAAATGGCTTTCATAATTAAATTAATGAATTGACTGATGTAGGAAGGAACGAATGAACAAGTCCAAACGCGTAAGAAACTCGTACGAGGTCGCGCCAATGCTGCTTTTTGCAGTAGCTTTCGGTTCTTGGTGGTGTGA
The DNA here is from genome assembly GCF_048418815.1 of Hemitrygon akajei. Taxonomy (NCBI): domain Eukaryota; kingdom Metazoa; phylum Chordata; class Chondrichthyes; order Myliobatiformes; family Dasyatidae; genus Hemitrygon; species Hemitrygon akajei. The sequence continues at coordinate 32,175,036 of NC_133138.1, read as the reverse complement.
AGGTGTGTACATTGCGTCATCTCGTTTAAACGGTGTATCTGTCTTTGTACGCTGTAGAAACGAATTGGCATTGTTTTATTTATTTATTATTATTATTTTAATATCACTTAATGTTCTTTTTTTTTACAATTTCTTAGTAATTTCTTCCTCAGAACTTTAACAGTCCTTTGGTTCTTTTATTTTTCTCTTTCATGAATGCCATTTTCTTTGGAAGCTTGTTTAAACCAAGTTAATGGTCTTTTAGGCTTCCTCCAGGTGAATAGGAGTTTACTTTTTGAATAATAAGAATTATATATCACCACAGGGGGCATCAGGATTTTAGAGGTGATTAGGTGGGGCATGGCCAAAAAAAGGTTGGGAACCACTGGTCTAGCAGCTCTTGGGCTGTATTCCCTGGAGTTCAGCAGAATGAGGAGGGATCTCATAGAAACATTTCAAATGTTAAAAGATCTGAACAGATTAGATATGGCGAAGTTATTTCCTATGGTAGGGGATTCTAGGACAAGAGAACGTGACTTCAGGATTGAAGGACGCCTTTTTAGAACTGAGATGTGGAAAAATTAATTTAGTCAGAGGGTGGTAAATCTGTGGAATTTGTTGCCATGAGCAGCTGTGGAGGCCAAGTCATTGGGTTTATTTAAGACAGAGATAGATAGGTTCTTCATTAGCCAGGGCATCAAAGGGTATGGGGTGAAAGCAGGGGAGTGGGGATGACTGGATGAAGTGGATCAGCCCATGATTGAATGGTGGAGCAGACTCGATGGGCTGAATGGTCTACTTCTGCTCCTAAGTCTTATGGTCTTAATGTCTTAAGTGTTATTTTCCCTTTTCCTTCTCTTTTTCTTATGGTCCACTGTTCTCTCCTATCAAATTTTTTCCTTTCCAGCCCATTATCTTCCCTCTCACTTGGCTTCACCTATCACCATCTAGCCATCTTCCTGCCTGTCACACCACTTTTTTATTCTGGTGTCCTCCCCCTTCCTTTTCTGTCGTGAAGAAACTGAAGGGTGTCGGTCTGAAATACCGACAGCTTACTCTTTCCCATAGGTGCTGCTTGACCTGCCAGGTTCTTCCAGTAATATGTGTGTATTGCTTTGGAATTCCAGCATCTGCAGAATTTCTCATTTTTAGCAGGTGTTGGTCAGCCTGATGGCTTGGGGGAAGTAATTATTTTGGAGTCTGGTGGTCCTGGCATGGATGCTGCATAATCTCTTCCCTGATGGGGGTGGGACAACTGATCCATAAGCAGGGTGGGTGAGATCTTTCATGATATTGCTGCCCTTTTTCTGGCACCTTTCCGTACATATGTATATCCCTGATGGATCTGGTGCCAGTGATGCACTGGGCTGTTTTAACTACGGATTGTTGAGCCTTCCTGTCTGTTGCAGTGCAGCTTCTGAACTAGGCAGCATGTTAGGAGGCCATGCGAATTGGTGTGAATAGACTAGCTCTCTCTTAGCCTCCTCAGAAAGTAAAGGCTGTTGTTGAGCTTTTTTGACCGTGGAGTATGTGTTCTATGACCATGAGATGTTGTGTTAGATGTGCACTCACAGGAGTTTGGAACTGCTTGCAGCTTTCACTGCCGTGCTGCTGATGTAAAGAGGGTGTGAGTGTGTCTGAAACAGACATGCTGGAGCTGTGGATGACAAAAAGGATTTGTTTCTGGAAATCTGAAACTTTCAAGAGAATATTATAAATATCCACACATCAAGCAGCTTCTGTGGGTTTGAGATAATTTTACAAATGGATGACATTGCACTCCATTCTTGTAGCATCCTGTAAGAGTCCTGGAAGATGGAGGCGCAGTTGGGCACAGCAGCCTCTTGAGGGCTCCCCGATAAAGTTAGTTTTCTTTGTTAAATATCTCTTTTATGGTCACAGTACGGTGCTGGGCTCCAAGACCTTTTGGTGCTGCAAGTCTGTCCCATCAGTGAGCTGCTCATTGATCAGAAGAGCTGGCCTGGGTGTTGGAGGAGCTGGTCTTTGTGTCGGAGAAGGTGGACTTGGTGAAGACTGTGTGGCTGCCTGAAGTGTGGGGGGCATCATGGTTGGACCACAAAGGCAGTGTGCAGTGCTGTGGGTGATTGTCGTGGGTGTATCTCTTATGATCAGTGTTGGACATTGATAATGTATGATGCCGCAAGGTTGTGTCTCTTGTTTGGTGGTGCAACAGATGTTGTGGTAGCTGTGTGACCTCAGTTGCAGTGAGGTCTAGGCTTCAAGCTGAGAGCTTGCCTGCAGCTGCTGTCCAGGCGGGGAGACATCAGGAACAGTATAGCATGGTGTCCTTGCTCCAACGGGGTCTGGCTTCTCCCATCGGTGCTGCCCTACAATGTTGGATTGGTGGAGTGACAGGCTGGGTTTCATGTGTCTGTGCACTGCAAAGAACTGTACCATCAATTTGTGGGACATGTCACAGAGGGACTTGGGGTTTGTATGTAAGTTTTTTTGTTCGCTATTTTGAATGTGCTGTGTATGTTTTGTACCTTGGACCCACAGGACCATTGTTTTGTTTGGCTGTATTGATTAATGGTTGAATGATAATTAAGCCTGAATTTGATATGAATTTGATTTGATTTGACTTTCTCATACAAATACAAAAGATGTAAAACTTCCACTTTATCTCATGCCTTCACATAATCCAATGGTGGAGGGAGTATGCCTTATGATCAACGCTTCTTGGTGCACAAGTATATCAGTGCTGTGTCAATTCCGCTCATCAGACCTGGAATATCTAGCAGTTAAGTGCCGACCACCACGGGAGTTCTCCGGGGTCATCTTGTTAGCAGTATGCATACCTCCACAGGCCAAAGTCAATCAGGCTTTAGATGATCTGAACAATGGGATCAACATGCACAAAACAGCGCACCTTAATGCCTTCACCATTGTTTTGGGAGATTTTAACAAGGCCAGTCTGAAAAAGTCACGAAGCAATTACCATCAACAGATCACTTGCAATACCCGAGGAAACAACACGCTGAGGGATTGGTACACAACCATCAAGAATGCCTACCGTGCTATTGCACGCCCTCACTTCAGGAAGTCTGATCACCTGACTGTAATTCTACTCCCTGAGTATAGGCAGAGATGGAAGACTGCAGCACCAGTAGTGAGGACCAAGAAGGTATGGACAAGGGAAGCACAGGAGTGCCTACAGGACTGCTTTGAACCGGCAGACTGGATTGTGTTCAGGGAATCATCTTCGAACCTGGATGAATATGCTGCATTTCTTACCAACTTCATTAAAATCTGTGTGGATGAGTGTGTCCCTACAAAGATTTACTGCATATCCCCAAACCAAAAGTTGTGGATGAACCAGGAGGTACCTCATCTGCTGAAGACTAGATCTGTGGCATTCAAGTCTGGAGACCCAGGCCTGTACCAAAAAACCAGGTATGATTTGCTGAGGGCTATTTCAAGGGTAAAGAGACTATTTCGAATGAGGTTGGAGGTGACATCGGGTGCATGGCAACTTTGGCAGGGTCTGCAAGACATTACTTCCTGCAAATCGAAACCCAATAGCATGAATGGCAGCAATGCTTCACTACCAGATGAACTCAATGCCTTCTATGGATGCTTTGAAAGGGAAAACACAACTACAGCTGTGAAGATCCCTGCTGCACCTGATGACCCTGTGATCTCCGTCTCAGAGGCCGATATTAGACTTTCTTTAAAGAGAGTGAACCCTCGCAAAGTGGAAGGTCCAGATGCAGTACCTGGTAAGGCTCTAAAAACCTGTGCCAACCAATTAGCAGGAGTATTCAAGGACATTTTTAAACTCTCACTGTTACAGGTGGAAGTTCCCATTTGCTTCAAAAAGGCAACAATTATACCAGTGCCTAAGAAAAATAATATGAGTTCCCTTAATGACTATCACCCGGTAGCACTCACATCTACAGTGATGAAATGCTTTAAGATGTTGCTCATGACTAGACTGAACCCCTGCCTCAGTACGGACCTGGACCAATTGCAATTTGCCTATTGCCACAATAGGTCAACTGCAAATGCACTCTCAATGGCTCTCCAAACGACATTAGACCACCTGGACAAAATAAACACCTATGTAAGGATGCTGTTCATCGACTATAGCTCAGCATTTAATACCATCCTTCCAACAGTCCTGATTGAGAAGTGCAGAAGCTGGGCCTCTGTACCTCCCTCTGCAATTGGATCCTCGGCTTCCTAACCAGAAGACCACAATCTGTGCAGATTGGTGATAACATATCCTCCTCGCTGACAATCAATCTTATTAACTAAAAATTTTTTAATCAAATTGACCCTATTATTTCGTCCTTTATTTGGAACAATAAAAGATCAAGAATTAACAAGTATCATTTACAAAAATCTAAAAAAGATGGTGGACTTGCACTTCCTGATTTAAGACTCTATTATTGGGCTGTTAATATTGGATAATTATGTTTTTAGCTATATTGGCTTGATAAGAGCCAAAAACTAGCTACGATTGATTTGTAATTAAAAAATATCAAACAATTTTGTTTCACCTCATTATTAGGAGCTCCATTACCTTTACAACTCTCTAAAATTCCAAATTTAAATCTTTACACTGTTATTAAACAGTTCTTACGGATTTGGTTTCAGTTCCGCATTTTTAAAATTTTAAACAATTTAAATTGTCTAGTTCTTTATATCGAAATTTTTTATTTAAACCTTCAATAACTGATCCCATTTTTCTCTTATGGAGAAATAAGGGGATCTGTTTTTTGTCAGATTTATTTTGTGATGGTCGATTGATGACTTTTGAAGAGTTAATTAGCAAATATTCTCTCTCTCATACACACTTTCTGCAATATCTTCAGGTGAGACATTTTTTACAAAAATACTTAGCTAAGTTTCCATATATGCAAGAATCTAATTTGTTGGATACTATTTTGAATATGAATCCTTTGGTAGAATTTATAATTTATTTTTACTACAAAAAGATAACCTCTGACTAAAGATTAAACAAGATTGGGAGAGGTAACATAATATGACCTTTGTTAATGAAGATTGGTTGCGAGTTCGGAAAATAGTCAACTTTTCCTCGATATGTACCAATCACTGTTCAATTCAATTTAAAATTGTTCATCGTTATTATTTAACAAAGCAGAAACCATCCAAAATATTTCCTAACATAGACAATTATTGTGTTAGGTGTAAAACTGAAGTAACCACTTTGTCACATATGTTCTGGTCATGTTCTACATTAAAATCTTTTTGGAAATCTTTATTTTCTACAATTTCTAAAGTTCTGAAAATTAATTTACAACCTAATAGATTGACTGTTCTATTTGCAATAGTTCCGCATCATATTCAGGGTATTTCATCTTCAGACCAACATGTAATTGCATTTGTTATGTTGTTGGCAATAAGGGCTATTTTATTGAAATGGAAAGATACCTCTGTCCCTACATTAATTCAATAGTTTTTTCAAGTAATGTTATGTCTTAGTTTGGAAAAAATTAAAAGTAGAACTTTTGATCCTCGATTCGATTTTGAGAGAAGATGGGGCTCTTTTGCCAAATATTATCATTTAATTTGAATTAATTTATATGGTTTCCTTCCAATTTTATTTTATATAAACATGAATTGGCGGTGAATGATTTTTCTTCTTTATATATATAGATGATGGTAAGACATATTGCTCCAGGAGTTGATTCCTAATGGGTTTTTTCCTTCTTTTTTCTTTTTTTTCTTTTCTCTTTTTCCTTCTCTTGTAGTTAGTGGTGTTTCTTTTTTTAGTTAGTTGGGGTTCTCTTTTTTCATTCTTTTCTCAATAAAAATAATTTTTTTTCAGTATCATATATTATTCTTTTTTGATAAGTTTTTTTTCAGCTTTGTTAATTGTATATATATCAACTTGTTGAAGTCTTGTATCATTTTATAGCTGTAGAAGATTATGTATCAATAAAAAGATTTAAAAAATGAAAATGAATATGGGCACACCTCAGAGGTGGGTGCCTAGTCCACTGCTCTACTCTGTATATACATATGACAGTGTGGCTAGGCATAGTTCTAATGCCTTCTATATATTTGCTAATGATAAAACCATTGTTGTTACAATCTCAGGTGTGACAAGAGGGTGTACAGAAGTGAGATTTGCCAACTACTGGAGTGGTATCGCAGCAACAACCTGGCACTCAATGTCAGTAAGATGAAAGAGCTGATTATGGACTTCAGGAAGGGTTAGACGAAGGAACACATACCAATCCTCAGAGAGGAATCAGAATTGGAGAGAGTGAGCAGCTTCAAGTTCCTGGGTATCAAAACCTCTGAGGATCTAACCTGGTCCCAACATATTAATCTAGTTATAAAGAAGGCAAGACAACGGCTATACTTTATTAATAATTTGAAGAGATTTGGCATGTCAACAAATACATTCATAAACTTCTATAGGGGTCCTGTGGAGAGCATTCTGACAGGCTGCATCTCTGTCTGGTATGGAGGAGCTACTGTACAGGACCGAAAGAAGCTGCAGAGAATTGTAAATCTAGTCAACTCCATCTTGGACACTAGCCTACAAAGTACTCAGGACATCTTCAGGGAGCGGTGTCTCAGAAAGGCAGCATTCATTATTAAGGACCTCCAGCACCCAGTGCATGCCCTTTTCTCACTGTTACCATCAGGTAGCAGGTATAGAAGCCGAGGGCACACACTCAGTGATTCAGCAACAGCTTCTTCCCCTCTGCCATCAAATTCCTAACTGGACATTGAACCCTTGGACATAACCTCGCTTTTTTAATATATAGTATTTCTGCTTTTAGCACATTTTTAATCTATTCAATATACACATACAGTAATTGATTTATTAATTAATAATAATAATAATAATAATCATAATCATTTATTTATTTATTTATTTATTTATTTTCCCTTCTATATTATGTATTGCATTGATCTGCTACTAAGTTAACAAATTTCACATCACATGCAGGTGATAATAAACCTGATTCTGATTCTGAAGCACGCAATCCTTCAAAGTAATCAGCAATTTACATTTTTCTTCCAGTTTAATTCATAGTGTTTCATGCTAATGAAGGATAGGTTGGGAGGATGATTGGCAGAACATTACCATTCAGTTCATAAGGGCGATTATGACCTTACAGTGCCTATTATACACTATCTTCGGACATAATTTAGCACATCACGGAAACCAACCTCTCCTCCATGGACTCTGTCTATACTCCCCGACGTGTCAGTAAAAGCAGACACCATATTCAAAGACACCACCCACCCCGGACATCCCATCTTCTTCCCTCTCCCATCAGGCAGAATGTACAAAAGCCTGAAAGCACATACAACCAGTATCAAGGACAGTCTCCAACCTACTAGCAAATGGTTTCCAAGTACAATTAAATGGACTCTTGACCTCACAATCTAACTCATTATGATCTTGAACCTTATTGCCTGTCTGCACTGCACTTGCTCTGTAGTTACTACAAGTCATCCTACATTCTGTTTTTGTTTTACCTTTTCTACCTCAATGCACTGTGTAATGACTTGATCTGTATGAACAGCATGAAAGGCAAGCTTTTCACAGTATCTCAGTCCATGTTTCAATAGTATACCAATATCAACTCCATTACTTCTCTGACCTTCTGACTTCTCTGTCCTCCACCTTTAGTAGTGCTCCAGTACAAGTTTGAGAAACAGCATGTTTCCTTATATCTAGGCAGATTGCAGCTTCTGGAATCAATGCTGCATCCTTTAGGAAGAATGCAATTGCACAGAAGAAAATACAGAGAATGACAAACATGACATTCACCAGGATATTGTCTGGATTGGAGGATATTTACTATGGGGAGAGATTGGATCGGCCTGGTTTGTTTTCCTTGGATCAAGGGAGGCTGAGAAGTGACATGATAAAACCATGAAAGGTTATGAGAGGCTTAGATAAGGTAGATACTCACAATCTTTATTCTGCAGTAGGAATACCAAAAACATGGCATTGGTCTAAGAGAAGAAGAGTTTTGAAAAGGGATCTGAGGGATAATCTTTTACACAGAGAATGGCAGGCAACACAGTAGCATAGCAGTTAGTGTAATTCTTTATGGTACCAAAGTTTGGAAGTTCAGAGTTTGGTTGAATATATACTTCAAGATGGTGCCATCAAGCAATGTGGCCAATGGCAATGTCCTGCTGACAGTTCACAAAACTATTTTTTTTTACTTCTTTTACTTCTTCTTTCAAATATGATTCCACCACTAAGCTGCATGCAACCGGAACTTGTGATTTACATTTTAATGGTGCGTTTTTTGGGCTGATTGAGCGATCTGGTGCTTGGCTGTATTCCAAAGGAATTCGTTAAGGTTAGGAGCGGAGTGTGCGGCCTGGTGGCCTGGAAGTGGAACACAAGTCCATGATGGACTCCATTGCTTCTCTCCGATTGAGGCGTCAAGCAAGGCTGAAGTTGACGAGGATGAGAACAGAGGACAGGCAGAAGGTGCAGCGCCGTCTGTTGGTGTTTGACCGGTCTTCCTCTCCCGCTTGCTAACTCCTGTCCGGGGAAAGTGCAGAAGCCTTAGAATCCACATTGCAAGGATTGATTGGTCAGGCTGTGGACTTCTTTTGGGGGGCTTTGAGTTGATGTTGCATGTGTTCCTGGATTCTGGTTACTATTTGTTTTTGCTGCTTTTCTGAGCGGTTTCCTCTGGGCAATCGATGCGGATTGGGGCGCCTCAGTGAAAAGTGGCCCTGCGGCCTGCAGTGGGCTAGTAGCGCAACACTGAACTGAACTAAACTGAATGCTGCTGGACTCCTGGCTTGAAGTTTGATATCTGATATTCTATGTGACGTTCACTCATTTTTTTGCCATTTGTGCGATTTGTTCTTTTTGAATGTTTGATGTTTACTTGAACAGGTTCCATGTTGTTTCTTTGTTTTGTGGCTGCCTGCAGGAGGACAATTCTCAAAGCAGTATTCTGTATGCATACTTTGATATTAGTTTACTTTGAATTCCTCTAAGGAGTTTGTACATTCTGCCTATGACCACATGGGTTTCCTCCAGGTGCTCTGGTTTCTTTTCACATTCCAAGAGGAGTACTAGTTGGGATTAGTAAGTGGTGGGCATGCTTTGCTGCTGCTGGAGGCATGGCAACACTTCTGTGCTGTCTCCTGCACATCCTCAGGCTGTGTTAGTCATTGATTCAAATGACACATTTTACTGTATGTTTCAATGTTTTGATATACATGTAACAACTTTTTTTTTAATTGCTAATTATCAAAATGGATTTGTTGAACTGATGGATCCCAGATTGGTGATATATAACTCTGTGACTTTAATGTCCTGATGAAGGTTCTTGTCCCGGAACATTGACTGATTATTTCACTCCATAGATGCTGCTTGCTCTTTTGAGTCCTTCCAGCATTTTCAGTGTGTTGATCAAGATTTCCAACATCTGCAGAATCTGTTGTGTCTCAGATTACTAACGTCTCCTGCTTGTACTAGAAGAAGACAGTTCTGAAGTTAGGCATCTACCTGAAACATTAGCTTAATTTTCCTCTCTCATTAGGTGATGCATGTTCCACTGAGCACTGCCAGTATTCTCTTTAGTGTTCTCAATGTCCAAGCAATTCTTTTATTCTTTCCATCAAGATTCTGGAACTTTATTTGTCCTTCCTCCCCTTTCTAACTGCCTTCATTTATTTATTAACTCTTCTGTCCTAACAAATTAAACAATTTACCAAGGATAGAACACACATCTTCATTTATCTGGCTTATTTATTAATGTTCAGAGGCAATACTCAAGCTATGAGAAGGGATTTTTGGACCACTATTAACTTAGCCGTTGTGCTGTGATCTCGAAGACTTGGCAACAGCACATTAGTGTATAGGCTTTTAGAATTATTAACTATTTACAATGTTAATTGTTTTAGAAGTAGCTGCTTATTGATACAACAATTCAAAGATATATAAAGCTATTCCAGTCACTCAACAGAGCATAGAACACCGTAGAACAGTACAGACCCTTCAACAAACGATACTATCCCAATCTTTAAAACCTAATCTAAAATCAATCTCAACCTTCCCTCCTGCATAGCCCTCCATTTTTCTATCATACTTGTGCCTACTTAAGAGCTTCTTAAATGCCCCTAATGTATCTACCACTGACAGTGTGTTCCGTGCACTCACCACTCTGTGTCAAAAAGTTACCTCTGACATCCCCTATATTTTCCTCCAAAGACCTTAAAGCTATCTCACCCCCTCCCCCATATTATTTATTTACACTCTGGGAAAAAAAGTTTCTAGCTATCCTCTCAATCTATGTCTCTTATCATTTTGCACATCTCAATCAAGTCACGTCTCATCCTCCTTCACTCCAAAGTGAAAAATCCTAGCTCATTTGACATGCTCTCTAATCCAGGCAGCATCCTAGTTAATCCCCTTTGCATCCTCTCTAAAGCTTCCACATCCTTCCTAAAAGGAGATGATCCAAAATAAATATAATATTCTAAGTGTATTCAAAGAGAGTTACTAATTGAGTACTGTCATTGAGCATTGCTCTGAGTAGTGAATGCTGTCATTGTTGTAGTTTCCAAAATGCATGAGTTAAATTAACCAAGTACCTCTGAAACAATGTAATTGTGTTGGTCTCTACTACTTCCTTTGGCAACTCATTCTATAGATAGAGATCTTTTCTATAAAAAAGATAGTAAACCTACAGTACAATACAGGCCATTCAGCCCACAAAGCTGTGCTGAATATGCCCTTACCTGAGAAATTGCCTAGGGTTACCCATAGCCCTCTATTTTTCTGAGCTCCATGTACCTGTCCAGGAATCTCTTAAAAGACCCTAATGTACCCACCTCCACCACTGTCACCGGCAGCCCATTCCATGCACTCACTACTCTCTGCGTAAAAAAATTACCCCTGATATCTCCTCTGTACCTACTTCCAAGCACCTTAAAACTGTGCCCTCTTATGCTAGCCATTTCAGCCCTGGGAAAAAACCTCTGACTATCCACACGATCAATGCCTCCCATCATCATATACACCTCTATCAGGTCACCTCTCATCCTCTGTTGCGCTAAAGAGAAAAGGCCGAGTTGCCCAATCCAGGCAAGATCCTTGTAAATCTCCTCTGCACCCTTTCTATGATTTCCACATCCTTCCTATAGTGAGGCGAACAGAACTGAGCACAGTATTCCAAGTCGGTCTGACCAGGGTTCTATATAGCTGCAACATTACCTCGTGGTTCCTAAACTCAATCCCATGACTGATGAAAGCCAATGTACCATATACTTTCTTAACCATAGAGTCAACCTTTGCAACTGCTTTGAGTGTCCTATGGACTCGAACTGCAAGATCCCTCTGATCCTCCACACTACCGAGAGTCTTACCATCATTACTATATTCTGTCATCATACTTGACCTACCAAAATGAACTACCTCACACTTAAGCAACACACACAAAATGCTGGTGGAACACAGCAGGCCAGGCAGCATCTATAGGGAGAAGCACTGTCGACGTTTCGGGCCGAGACCCTTCGTCAGGACAAACGAACTGACGAAGGGCCTCAGCCCGAAACGTCAATAATGCTTCTCCCTATAGATGCTGCCTGACCTGCTGTGTTCCACCAGCATTTTGGTGTGTGTTGCTTGAATTTCCAGCATCTGCAGATTTCCTGCTTTTGCTTTTACCTCACACTTATCTGGGTTGAACTCCATCTGCCACTTCTCAGCCCAGTTTTGCATCCTATCTATGTCCCGCTGTAACCTCTGACAGCCCTCCACACTATCCACAACACCTCCAACTCTGTGTCATTTGCAAATTTATCAACCCATCCCTCCACTTTCGTCATCCGGGTCATTTATAAAAATCACGAAGAGTAAGGGTCCCAGAGCAGATCCCTGAGGCACACCACTGGTGACTGACCTCCATGCAGAATATGACCCGTCTACAACCACTCTTTGCCTTCTGTGGACATGCCAGTTCTGGATCAACAAAGCAATGTTCCCTTGGATCCCATGCCTCCTTACTTTTCAATAAGCCTTGCATGGGGTACCTTATCAAATGCCTTGTTGAAATCCATATACACAACAACTACTGCCCTGCCATCATCAATGTGTTTACTCACATCCTCAAAAAATTCAGTCAGGCTCATAAGGCATGACCTGCCTTTCACAAAGCTGTGCTGACTCTGCCTAGTCATATTATGCCTCTCAAAATGTTCTCAGGGTCTTCTCCATCAACTTACCAACCATTGAAGTAAGACTCGCTGGTCTATAATTTCCTGGTCTATCTCTACTCCCTTTCTCGAATAAGGGAACAACATCTGCAACCCTCCAATCCTCCAGAACCTCTCACGTCCCCACTGATGATGCAAAGATCATATCACCAGAGGCTCAGCAATCTCCTCCCTTGCCTCCTACAGTTGTTGTGGGGTACATCTCATCCAGTGCTGGTTACTGATACAACTTGATGCTTCCCAAAAGCTACTGAACATCCTCTTTCTTAATATCTACATGTGCAAGTTTTTCAATCTGCTGTAATTCATCCCTACAATTGCCAAGATTCTTTTCCATAGTGAATACTGAAGCAAAGTATTCATTAAGTACCTGTGCTATCTTCTCTGGTTCCATACACACTTTGCACTGTCACACTTGATTGGTCCTATTCTCTCACGTCTTACCTTCTTGCTCTTAACGTACTTGTACAATGTCCTGTGTATGTTACTAAAAAGGGCTTCTTTGGTTTGTTACGAGTAGGGATGTTTCTTTGTCTGTTAAATGTTTCTCTCGCCGTTGTTTCGCTTTAGAATGGCTGATATGGTAATTGTATTCATTTGTTAATCAATGGGGAATGTTATTGTGTTTTGTGAGGCTGGGAACTTGGGGGAGGGGTTGCGCGGGCTTGGGGGTGAAGGCAGTCGGGAGGGAGACGCCGAGGAAGGTGGACGTGCGCTCGGAAGACCACCGGGGAGTCCGAGGTGGAAGACGTGGAAGTCGGAGGCAAGCGACGAGGGGTCAAATGGTTCGCTGGTTGAGCTCCAATGAGTGCACTAACTGACCAAACTTTGATAAGTTGGCGCCTTTTGTTTTTTTTCTTGTATATATATATTGTATTGCCTAATACTCTTTTAATTTTAGTAAACTCTTTAAAGTGTATTTCATACCGGTATTTGTTGTGGGTTTGATACTGTTGGCGGGCGCAAGGCATAAACGTGATTCTCACAGCACCTGCGTGTACGGGAGGCGGGGTTGGTGAGTGGCTGGATCTCCTTTTCCCCTAGACATATACCAGCCTTTTGGGTAAGTGTCACATACTTGTAGAATGCCTTGGGTTTTCCTTAATCCTGTCCACCAAGGCCTTTTCATGGACCATTCTGAGCTCCTTCCTGCTAGCCTTATAATCTTCTAAATCTCTATCATTACCTAGCTTTTTGAACCTTTTGTAAGCACTTCTTTTCTTCTTGACTAGATTTACAGCAGTCTTTGTACACCACGAATCCTGCACCCTACCATCCTTTCCCTGTCTCATTGGAATGTACCTATGCAGAACTCCACGCAAATATTCCCTGAACATTTGCCACATTTCTTCCATACATTTCCCTGAGAACATCTGTTTCCAATTTATCCTTCTAAGTTCCTGCCTGATAGCCTCATATTTCCTTCCTGTTCCTAACTTCCACCCACAGAGACTCTGTTGACAATCTCTCCATGTCTTCCTGCTTTTCTACAGCTGTGACACTATCTTTGATTAATAGTGCTACGCCCCCACCTCTTTTGCCTCCCTCCTTGTCCTTTTTGAAACATCTAAAGCCTGGCACTCAAAGTAACCATTCCTGCCCCTGAGTCATCCATGTCTCTGTAATGGCCACAACGTCATAGCTCCAAGTACTGATCCACGCTCTAATCTCATCTGCTTTGTTCATAATAGTCTTGCATTAAAATAGACACATCTCAAACCATGGGTCTCAGAACATCCCTTCTCTATCACCTGCCCATCCTCCCTCTCGTAGTGTCTCCAAGTTTTGTCTATTTGTGAGCCAACCACCCCTTCCTCCATCTCTTCAGTTTGGTTCCCACACCCCTAGTAATCCTGGTTTAAACTCCTCCCAAAAGCCTTAGCAAACCTCCCCACCAGGATATTGGTCCCCCTGGGATTCAAGTGCAACCCATCCTTTTTGTACAGGTCACTCCTGCCCCAAAATAGGTCCCAATGATCCAGAAATCTGAATTCCTGTCCCCTGCTCCAATCCCTCAGCCACGCATTTATCCTCCACCTCATTCTATTCCTATACTCACTGTTACATGGCACAGGCAGTAATCCCAAGATGACTACCTTTGTGGTCCTGCTTCTCAACTTCCTTCCTAACTCCCTGTAGTCTACTTTCAGGATCTGCTCCCTTTTCCACCCTATGTTGTTGGTACCAATAAGTACCACAACCTTTGACTGTTCTCCTTCCTACTTCAGGATATCTCGGACATGAACAGAAATATCCCAGACCCTGGTACCTGGGAGGCAAACTACCATCTGTGCCTCTTTACCATCCATGTCATAACCAAATATGGTAGATGTAAACTAACTGGGAAAATAGAGGAGGAGAACTTTATTTATATTTTTGGTGTCAGAGTTTGAACCTGTATTTGTATGGATGTTGTTAAGAGTTAGACTGTGCTGCTAATATGGATGATGTTCAGCATTTAGCAGTCATTTTGGTTGAAGATTTAGTACTTATTTTCCATGTATGACTGAAATTAGAAAATAATTCATGTCAATGGAATAAAAACAACAGTGTGACTAACTAGATAGCTGTTTTTTCAGACTGTGAGCACAATCACAATGGGCTCAATAGCCACATTATAGAACACTGCCTTCATATATTCATCCATCAAGGTCGTGAATCCTTTCATTAGCTGGCACAATGGCACTAGTTTATTTAGTGAACAACGACAGGAGGAAGGCAATCAGAACCTACACACCTGCTGTAGAATAAGAGCTGAGGACAAAGCAAAATGCTTTTTGGGAGAAAATTCGCTTGCTGCTTTTTGCCTGTTCAAGCCATATTAAATTATAAACAAGAGAATATCTGCATACGCTGGAAATTGAAAGCAACACACTCAGAATGCTGGACGAACACTGCAGGCCAAGCAAAATCAAATCATGGCTGTAAAAACATTCTGGACATTGAAGTATTTAGTGATAGCATTCTTTTATCTTCAGTAATAGTTCTTCTGACCATCAGAACAGGAGTGAAAGGAGCAAGAAAAGGGGCAACTAAGATAGAAATAAATTTTTGAAAGTGCCTGTGATATTGGGCACCATCTGTGAAAAGAAATAATAAAATGAACAATTCAGCTCAATGATTATTGATCAGAATTGCCTCTTGCAATTTTAAGCTGAAGGGAATTGGGGTTGATTCAGTGAAGATCAACAGAACTGAAATAATATAGAATCAGAATCAGGTTTAATATCAATGCCATATGTCATGACATTTGTTAACTTCATGGCAACATAATGCAATACATAATAATAAAGAAAAATGGTGAGTTACAGTCAATATATATATATATATATACGTAAAATAAGTAGTTCTAAAATAGAAATAAATAAAAGTAGTGAGGTAGTGTTCTTGGGTTCAATGTCTATTAAGAAATCAGATGTCAGAGGAGAAGAAGTTGCTCCTGAATCATTGATTGTGTGCTTTCACACTTCTGTATCTCCTCTCTGATGGTAGCAATGAGAACAAGGCATAACCGAAGTGATGGGAGTCTTTCATGATGGAAACTGCATTTAAGAGACAATGTTGGTGATGCCTAGGAGAGGGTGGTGAAGGCTTGATAATTGCAATTGATTAGTTTTGTAGCTGATGTAAATAGAAAAAGATGAATTAGTTCAGTCAGGGGAGAGAGGGAGAAAGCATGAGAGTGAGAGGGAGCAGAGAAGGCGGGAGAGAGAGAGGGAAGGAAGGATTATCAGAAGATGGGAGGGAGGGAGAGGGAGGGAGAGAGAGGGAGAGAGGGAGAGAGGGAGAGAGAGAGAGAGAGAGAGAGAGAGAGAGAGAGAGAGAGAGAGAGAGAGAGGAGAGAGAGAGAGAGAGAGAGAGAGAGAGAGAGAGAGAGAGAGAGAGAGAGAGAGAGAGAGAGAGAGAGAGAGAAACTGCAGGCAAACAACCAATGTGTAAAAAGCAACAAATTGTGTAAATACAAAAAAGAAAAAAGAAAACAAAATAATAATAAGTAAGTAAAAACTTCGAGAACATAAGTTGTTGAGTCCTTGAAAGTGAGTCCATAGTTGTGCAATCAGTTTAGAGTTGAGGTAAGTGAAGAAATCCACTCAGATTGGGAGCCTAATTTTGAGGGGTAATAACTGTTACTGAACCTGATGATGTTGGTCTTCTGTTTCTTCAGCACTGAGAATACAGCTTCTCCTGGATGGTGGAGATCCTTTGTTATGGATGCTGCTTTCCTTGTAGATGTGCTCCATGGTGAGGAGGGCCTTTACTTGTGATGGACTGGGATGAATTCATTACATTTTGTAGGCTTTTTCACTTAGGGGCATTGGTGTTTCCATACCAAACTGTGATACAATCAGTATACTATCCACCATGCTTCTGTAAAATTTTGTCAGAGTTTTAGATGACATACCAAATCTTCACTAAAAGTAAAGGCGTAGCCATACCTTCTTCGTAATAACACTTACATGTCGGACCAAGGACAGATCCTCTTAGATGATAAAACCAAGGAATTTAAAGTTACTGACACTCTGCACTTCTGGTCCCCTGATGAGGACTGGCTTATGGACCTCCGGTTTCCTCCTTCTGTAGTCAATAATCAGCCCTTTGGTCTTCATGACGTTGAGGTTGCTGTTGTTGCACCATTCCGCTTAATACCCTCTTAAATTGGTGGGGTGGTGAACAGCCGAGACGTTTGGTTAATTTTATAACTAGATCTATATCAACTGGAAAGTAGGCTAAGAACAGCTGACAGAATTTAACACAGACAAGTGCAACCTGATGCATTTTAGGAAATTAGTTCAAGGCAGAGCATACCAAGAGGTTGTCATGGCCCTGGGCAATGTTGTAGAATCTAAGGGTACAACTTGATGATGAAAGTGGTGACACAGGTAGGCTAGGTAGTGAAGAAGACACAGTATGTTACATATGCCTTCCACAGAAGGGACACAGAATACAAAAGTTGAGTTATCATGTTGCAGCTGCACAAAACATTGGTGAGACCACATGCAGAGCTGTGTGCAATTCTGATCATCAGTCTTTGTCTGTGTGTAGTTTTTTCATTGATTCTATTTTATTTTCATCCAGTTCAGCAATGCATTGAGATAGTCCAAGGCACAGCATTAACAGAATGCAGAATAAAGTGTTACAGAGAAAGTGCAGTGCAGGCCAACAATAAAATGCAGGGCTCTAATGAAATGATTACCTGCTCCGTATTATGTCTCTACCTAAAGAAGAGTATTTAATTTTATATATTTTTTATTATTAAGTCCAGAATGGTAATAATATTATGCATAACTTAATTGTATACTTTTTATAGTCAAAGTATTTATATTTCAAAAAGCATGCTTCATTGGGTATAAAATGCTTTGAACATTCCTGAGGTCATAAATGCTGCATAAACATAGTTATTAGTTTTCTTTACTGCTTCATCTTTTTTTATTTTCAAATAATTCTCATTGCCACAATTAATTCACTTGATTCCATTTCTGGCACTTCTAATCATCAGTGACAAGTCTGCTGATGAACAAAAATGGAATTGAATACAATACTTAAATTAGTGTATATTAAGCAAGCTGCCTGAATTCTGTTCGAAGTTGAACCTGTCAGCATGTTGCTGACTTGTAACACATGTAGACAACCTATTGATATAATAAGACACCACAGCAAGGCATCTTGTATTCATCAAGATTCATTCATTAAATGTCTTCACCAAAAAGGGTTTTGTTCGTAAACATAAAAAATTGTAAATTGTCTGTTTCAATTTTCTTTCTGGTAGCTGAAATTTTCTTCTTGGTATAATTTAATTGTGAGTTTACACATCTGTCAGGAATGCCTTGTCAGACAAGCAAAGGATTTCTGTGTTAAAGAAAATCCCTGTGTGATGGAAGTCCTCTGCATTACAGTTTGATCTTGTTCTTGCCTGTCTGATGCTCCCAGCAGTGAAATAATGAATTCAATTCTAATTCTAATCTCAGCTAGCTTCCAAAGTTACCATTCATTATTTGACCAGTTTCCACCTGGGTTGCAGGGAATAGTACTGAGGTTGAATTTCTTTCAAAATCATTTTTAAGGCATGAGTGATCACTGGAAAGACCAGCATTTATTAACCAATCTTAATAAGCTTTAAGATCATAGCGGTGATTGTAACGCCACAGTCCGAGTGAAGGTCTTCCTACTGTACTGTTGGAAAGAGAAATATGATTTGCATCATGGAAGGAGCAATGATATATCTTGAGAAGTTCACTGCCTGGAGAAAGCAGCTGCCATCATTGAGGATCTCTCAAATCCATCCTCGTCATTCTCACTGCATCTATCACCCACCACCCCTCCAATCCTCCTCCACCCACATCAGTTGGGCAGAGGAAACAAAAACCTGAGATTGTATATTACCAAGCTAAAGGACAGCAACTGCTCTATTATTCTGCTGTTAACAGACTCTTGAACAAAATTCCTATATGAAAAAATTGAGCTTTTCATCTCTCAATTCACTTCATCATGGCCCTTGTGACTTATTTGTCTACCTACGTTGCATTTCCCCTGTAATTGTAGAACTATAATCTGTATCTGTTTTCTTCTTATGACCTTAAACATGAGGCTTAGGCCCTGCACCAGGTACAAGAACAGTTATTACCCTCCAATCATTAGGCTCCTGAACCAGCCTGGATAGCTTCACTCACCTCAACACTGAATGGATTCCACAATCCACACACACTTTCAATAATGTATTAGTTCATTAATAAATAAATAAATTTATTTATTTAGTTAGTTTTTATATCTATTTGCACTAATTGTCTTTCTTTGCACACTGGTTGTTTGACAGTCTGTGTGTAGCTTTTTCCATTATTTTATTATATTTATTTGTTCTACTGTGAATGTCTGTAGGAAAATGTACCTCAGGGTAGTACATGGTGACATCTTATGTACATTGTTAAAGATGTTTACTTTGAACTTTGACCATCAAACTTTACGGTGCCATCTGTAAAATCCAGATTATATTCCCTCCGCTGTCTGTAAGGAGGTCATTTGTTCTCCTTGAGACCACAGGGCTTTCCTCTGGGTGCTCTGGTTTCCTCCCACATTCCAAAGACATACAGTATGGGCTGGTGCTGGTAAATTGTGGGCATGTTATTTTGGTGCCAGAAGCATAGCAACACTTATAGGCTGCCCCGGTACATTTGTGGTTATTGACAATGAATTTCACTGTATGTTTCAATGTACATGTGACGTAAAACAAATCTTTTTTCTTTAATACCTAAAACAAACAGTTAGCATGCAGCTTAATTGTGCAATTAAGTGGACAAAGAGCACCTTGTCCTTTATCGTTAGAGGTTTAGAGTGTAAAAATGGAGATGTATTGTTATAACTTTACAGGATATTGGTGAGCCTGTCACTGCAGTCCTATTGCCATGCATATCTTGGTCCCCTTAATTAAGAAAAGATGTACTAACTTGAAGACAGTATAAAAACAGATTCACTGGACTATTTTATGGGTCAAAAAATATCCTGTATCAATTAGATTTGTATTTTCAAAGAATGAGGAAATCCTAATGGGGTATGACAAGGTAAAGTTTCAGATGCTTCCATCTGTTAGAGAGTCTAGAATGAAGTCCCATATTTACAAGATAGGAAGGTGGTTATATTGCATAGAAATATATTCTCACAGATGGTGGGAAGTATCTAGAATTCTCCACTCTAGAAGGTTGTGGAGGTTAGATCATTAGCAACATTCAAAGAGGAGATAAACTTTAGTTTCGAAAGATAAGAGAATTGAGGGCTATATGGAACTGGCAAAAAAGATGCCAGCAGCAGATCAGTCATAGACGTCCCAAAAGATAAAGCAGATTGCAAGGCTTCACAACCATCCAGGAAAACAAAGCAGTGCCCCCAAAGGATGAATGACAGTTAAATGTTAGAACCTCAATGACTACAGTCCTGTTGCTCTCACATCCATCATCATGAAGTGTTTCGAGAGGTTTGTCATGAGGCATATCAAGACCTTACTGCCACCCTCACTGGACCCCCTGCAGTTTGTGTATCATCCCAACCACTCAACAGATGATGCCATCGCCACCACCCTCCACCTGAACAAAAAAGACACATACATTCGAATGCTGTTCATAGACTTCAGTTCAGCATTCAACACAATCATTCCTCAGCACCTGATTGGAAAGCTGAAACTGCTGGCCTTGAACACCTCCCTCTGCAACTGGATCCTAGACTTCCTGACTGGGAGACCTCAGTCAGTCCGGATCAGGAGCAGCATCTCCAACACCATCACACTGAGCATGGGGCCCCCCAGGGCTGTCTGTTGAGTCCACTGCTGTTCACTCTGCTGACCCACGACTGCAGCAATACACAGCTCGAATCACACCATCAAGTTCACCGATGACACGACCATGGTGGGTCTCATCAGCTAAAACAATGAGTCAGCTCACAGAGAGGAGGTGTAGTGGCTAACGGACTGGTGCAGAGCCAACAACCTCTCTCTGAATGTGAACAAAACAAAGAGATGGTTGTTGACTTCAGGAGAGCAAGGAGCGACCACTCTCCGCTGAACATCGACGGCTCCTCCGTTGAGATCGTTAAGAGCACCAAAGTTCTTGGTGTTCACCTAGCGGAGAATCTCACCTGGTCCCTCAACACCAGCTCCATAGCCAAGAAAGCCCAGCAGTGTCTCTACTTTCTGCAAAGGCAGAGAAAAGTCCATCTCCCACCCCCATTCTCACCACATTCTACAGAAGATGTATCGAGAGCATCCTGAGCAGCTGCATCACTGCCTGCTTCACGAATTGCACCATCTCAGATCACAAGACCCTGCAGCAGATAGTGAGGTCAGCTGAGAATATCATCAGGGTCTCTCTTCCTGGTATTACAGACATCTACAACACACGCTGCACCCGCAAAGCTAACAGCATTGTGAAGGACCCCATGCACACCTCATGCAAACTTTTCTCCCTCCTGCCATCCAGCAAAAGGCACCAAAACATTCAGGCTCTCATGACCAGACTGTGCAACAGTTTCTTCCCCCTAGCCATTAGACTGCTCAATACTTAGAGTCTACACTGACATCTACATCATTTATTATTTTATTGTAATTTGTCTTCTACTGTGCCTGTTGTCTGTTTAGTAATTATTGCACTGCCCTGCACTGTTTTGTGCACTTTAGGTAGTCCTGTGCAGGTCTGTAGTCTAGTGCAGTTTTTATGTTGTTTTATGTAGTCTAGTGTAGCCTTGTGCTGTCTCACATAGTCTAGTGTAGTTTTGTGTTGTTTCATGTAGCACCAGCGTCCTGGAGGAACATCATTTCGTTTTTACTGTGCACTGTACCAGCAGTTTATGGTCGAAATGACAAAAAACTTGACTTGACTTGAGAACCCCAAAGTCCTCCCGAGCTCACCTTCTTCCCGCATGTAAGTGGCAGCAGGTAAAAATCCCCCCCTCCCTCCACCGGCAAAAAAAAAGCATCAGCACCCACCACCCAGCACTCAAGCGTGCAGCAAAGCAACAGCAAAGTCACAGACTTGTAGTACTCCAATGACTACTCATTCACCTGGTATTTGACATATCACAGGCTCCCTCTCTCCCTAATAAGGGAGACAGAGGTGTCTCTGTTTCACAGTGAGAGGGGAGACATAACAAAGAGCTCATTGGTTTATGATGTGAAAAGTCCATTGAGTCGCTTTTTCCAAGCTCTGTGCCTAAAGATCTCAGGTCTCTGGGCACACAGCCATAGATCTTCTGACTCCCACTAAACCAATCTTCTACGAACCGACCTTCAATCTGCCCCATTTTGGCCCTCCAAAGGCAAGCTGAGCTCTTAGGCTATGCCCTTGGCATGTTGAATAATGGCCAGTCATGAAACCCTAACCCCATTTCCACAAAGAACTGAAGTTAACATGTAACTCCAGGTCAGGGAAAATAGAGATATTAAAGATCGAAATAGAGCTGTTTCTAAAGATGCAAGCAAATGAGTCACTGTTAGGCACCATTGTCTCCTCCTAAGCTTCTTTTCTATAGAATGATAACCCTAAAGAATCAATGAAAGACCACACCAATTTGGGTGTTCAAGCAGTGTGCAAAAGACAATAACTGTGCAAATATAAACAGAGAGAAATGATTATAAATAAATAAACAATAAATATCAAGAGCATGAGAAGAAGAGTCCTTGAAAGTCAGTCCTTGGGTTGTGGGAACATTTAAATGATGAAGTGAAGTTGAGTGAAGTCATTCCCTTTGGTTTGAGAGCCTGATGGTTGAGGGGTAACAATGTGCTGCTGTGAGTCTTGAAGTTCCTGTACCTTCTTCCTGATGAGTGTAGCAAGAAGGGAGCATGTTGTGGGTGGCGGGGGTCCCTGATGATGGAGGTTGCTTTTCTGAAAAAACATTTTGTGTAGATGTGCTCTAAGGAGGGGAGGACTGTGTCCATGACTGTGACCCTATCCACGACTTTTAATAGTATATTCCTTTTTAGGGCATTGATGTTTCTATTCCAGGCTGTGATGTGGTCAGTCAATATAGTCTCCACTACAAACCTATAAAAGTTTGTCAAAGTATTAGAACAAAGAAATACAACAGAATCAATGAAAAACTAGGCAGAAAGACTAGCAAACAACTAATATGCAAAGAAGACAAACTGTGCAGATGCAAAATAACAAGAGTAATAATAAATAAATAAAATTGAGAACAGGAGTTGTAACATGAGATGAATGGACTACATATAAATGTTTAATGTATTAAGGAGAATCGAGTGTCAATGAAATAAAAAGTGAAAGAAATTCATCTGATTTGATCATCATTAAAGAAGAGATGAGTATTATTATTGATTACTTGGCCAATAATTGGATTTGGTGGTCAGCTAATCAAGGATATTTCCCATAGGCTGCCAGCTGTGTGGATTACTTATATGTGGCAAGAGACTAGAGGGAATATAGAAAAAGGAAATGGTTCTTCCTGTGATTAAAGTAATTGATATGAAGCTGTCTAAAGATAAAGGCACATTTCACATCTGCTTATTTTTTAATTTATCTTTAATTAGAGATGCAGTGTTGAACCAGCCTTTTTGGCTCAATGAGCCACACAGCCCAGCAACCAATCTTTTAATCATAACCTAATCACAGGACAATTTACAACAACCAATTAAGCCTATAACCAATAGGACTGTAGGAGGAAACTGGAGCACCTCAAGGAAACCCAGTCAGTTCATGGGGAGAATATACAAGCTACTCACAGGCATTGCTGGAATTGTACTCCAGCTTCCAGAATGCTCTGAGCTTTAATAGTGTTGCAATAACCACTGTGGGGCCCTGTAGTGCAATTCTGAGCAATTGCACTGTTACTTCACTTTGTGACATCAGTAAGAAACAATTTGACAATGTGTTATGATGGACAGGTGTGGTAGAAGAGCTGATGTGCTTAGTATCAGAAAAAGACTGACAGCTGCAGAAGGTAAAATGACCATAAGACCATAAAATATAGGAACCAAATTAGGCCATTTGGCCCATTGAGTCTGCTGTGCCATTTCATCATGGCTGATCGAATTTGCCTCTCAGCCCCAAACTTCTCCTCATATCCCTTCATGCCCTGACCAGTCAAGAATCTGTCAACCTCTGCCTTAAATATACATAAAGATTTGACCTCCACACCTTCCTGTTGCAAAGAATTCCACAGATTCACCACTTTAGATCTGAAGAAATTCCCCCTCATCTCCGTCCTTAAAAGGATGCCCCTCTATTCCAAGGCTGTGTCCCCTGGTCTTAGACTCTCCCACCATAGGAAACATCATCTCCACATCCACTCTATCAAGGCCATCCACCATTCAATAGGCTTCAATGAGGTCACCTATCATTCTTTGAAATTCTAGTGAATACAGGTTTAGAGGCATCAGGCACTCTTTATATGACAGACCATTCAATCCCGAAATCATTTTCATGAACTTCCTTTGAACCCTCTCCAGTTTCAGCACATTCTTTCTAAGATAAGACACCCAAACCTGCTCACAATACTCTAAGTGAGGCCTCACTAGTGTTTTATAAATTTTCAACATTGCCTCCTTCCTTTTTATATTCTAGTCATCTTGAAATGAATACTAACATTACATTTGCCTTCCTCAACACAGACTCAATCTGTAAATCACCATTCAGGGAATCTTGCACAAGGACTTCCAAGTCCTTTTGAGTCTCAGTATTTTGTATTTTCTCTTCATTTGGAAAATAGTCAACCTTTCATTTATAATATCAAAGTGCATGATCATTAACTTCCCAACACTGAATTCCATCTGCCATTTCTTTGCCCATTCTCCTAATCTAAGGCTTCCTGTAGCTTTTCGACTTCCTCAAAACTACTTGCCCCTCCTCCAATCTTCATGTCATCTGTAAACTTTACATTATCCAAGTCATTTACAGATAATGTAAAAAGGAATGGGCCCAACACAGTCCCCTATGAATCAACACTAGCCACTGGCAACCAGTCAGAAAAGCCTCTTTTTATTCCTACTCTTTGCCTCCTGACAATCAGCCACTGCTTTATCCATGCTAGAATCCTTCCTGTAATACCATGGGCTGGCAGCATCATGTGCGGCACCTTGTCAAAGGCTTTCAGAAAATCCAAGTACACAACGTCCACCAATTCTCCTTTGTCTATCCTGCTTGTTACTTTATCAAAGAATTCCAATAGATTTGTCAGGCAATATTTTACCTTGAGGAAACCATGCTGACTACAGCCTACTTTATCATGTGTCTCTGAGTACCATGAGTTATCATTCTTAGTAACGGACTTCAAAATCTTCCCAACTGCTGAGGTCAGATTAACTGGCCTATAGTTTCCTTTCCTTCTGCCTCTCTCCCTTCTTGAAGAGTGGGGTGACATTTGCAATTTTCCAGTCTTCCAGAACCATTCCAGAATCTAGTGAGTCTTGGAAGATCATTACTAATGCCTCCACAATCTCTTCAGCCACCTTTTTCAGAATTCTGGGTGCGCACCATCTGGTCCAGGTGACTTAACTACTTTCAGACCGGTCAGTTGCCCAAGAACCTTCTCTATAGTTATGGTAACTTCACACACTTCATGCAACCTGACACTTGGAACTTCCAGCATACAGGTAGTGTCTTCCAGAGTGAAGACTGATGCAAAATATTTGTTCAGTTCATCTGCTATTTCGCTGTTGCCATTACTACCTCTCCAGCATCATTTTCCTCTCTCACCTCGCTTTTACACTTTATGTATCTGACGAAACTGTTGGTATCCTCTTTAATATTATTGGCTAGCTTACTTTTGTATTCCATCTTTACCTTATTCTTAATGACTTTTTAGTTGCCTTCTGCTGGATTTTAAAAGCTTCCCAATCCTCTAATATCCCACTAATCTTTGATCTACTATATACCCTCTCTATGGCTTTTACGTTGGCTTTGACTTCTCTTGTTAGGCTTGGTTGTGTCATCTTTCCTTTAGAATACTTCTTCCTCTTTGGGATGTATATATCCTGTCCTGTCAGAATTGCTTCCAGAAATTCCAACCTTTGCTGCTCTGCCATCATCTCTGTCGGGGTGTTCCTTTCCAATCAATTCCAGCCAACTCCTCTCTCATGCCTCTGGATTTCCCCTTACTCTACTATAATACTAATACCTTTGACTTTAGCTTGTTCTTCTCAAATTTCATGGTGAATTTGATCATATTATGATCACCTCCCCTAAGGGTTCTTTTACCTTAAGCTCTCTAATTAATTCTGGTTCATTGCACAACACCCAATCTCGAATAACTGATCCTCTAGTGGGCTCAACTATGTGCTGCTTGAAAAAGCCATCTTGTAGCCACTCAAGAAATTTCCCCTCCTGTCATCCAACGCCAACCTGATTTTCCCAATCTACATGCACATTGAAATCCCTCATGACCATTGTAACATTTCCCTTTTGGCATGCATTTTCTATTTCCCATTGTAATTTGTCAGCCACATCCTTACTACGGTTTTGGTGTCTGTATACTGCTCCCATCAGGGTCATTTTACCCTTGCAGTTCCTTAGCTCTATCCACAATGGTTCATCACCTTCCAGCCCTATGTCATCTCTTTCTAATGATTTGACTTCATTTTTCACCAACAGAGGAATGTCGCCTCCTCTGCTGCCCTATCTATCCTTTCGATACAATGTGTATCTTTGAACATTGAGCTCCCAGCTATAATCTTTCAGCCATAATTCTTTGGTGTCTCTATCATCATAGCTGCCAAACTGCAACTGTGCTGCAAGTTCATCTAACTTATTCCATATACTGTGCACATTCAGATACCACATCTTCAGTGCTATATTCACCTTTTTCAAATTTGTCACACCATGCTCATCCTTTTGATTCTTAGCTTTGAGTTCTTACCAACATCAGCCCCCACAACCTCTCCACTAAATGTTCTGACACTCTGGTTCCCATCCTCCTGCAACTCTAGTTTAATCTCCACTGTGCAGCATTAACAAACCTTCCTGCTAAGATAGTCCTCTTCCAGTTCAGTTGCAAGCTGTCCCTCTTGTACAGGTCCCACCTTCCCTGGAAGAGAGCCCAATAATTCAAAAATATTATAACCTCCCTCCCACACAAACTACTTAGCCATGTACTAAACTGTATAATCTTCCTAGTTCCAGCCTCACCAGCACATGGCACAGTTAGAAATCCTGAGATCACATCCCCAGAGGTCTTGCCCTTTAACTTAGCACCTAACTCCCTGAACTCCGTATGCAGAAGCTCATCACCCATCCTACCCATGTCATTGGTATCTACACAGACCCTGACTTCTGGCTGTTCACCTTCCCACTTAAGAATGCCGAGGACTCAGTCCAAGATATTCCAGACCCTGGCACCCAGGAGGCAACATAGCAAATGGGAATCTTGTTCTCACCCACAGAACCTCCTGTCTGTTCCCCTATCTAACGAATCTCCTATTACTACAGCATGCCTATTCTTTCCCCTTTCAATCTGAGTCATTGAGGCAGGCTCGGTGTTAGAGACTTGACCACTGTGACTTTCCTCTGTCAGGTCATCTTCCCACAACAATCCAAAGTGATATACCTGTTGTTGGAGGGGATGGCCACAGGTGTACTCTGCATTGGCTCCTTAACCTCTTTCTCCTTCCTGACTGTCACCCAGTTTCCTGTGTCCTGCACCTTGGGTGTAACAAGTTCTCTATACGTCCTATTTATCACTTCATCAGCCTCCTGAATGATCTATTGTTCATCCAGTTTCAGTTCCAACTCCTTAATGCAGTTTGTCAGAAGCTGAATTTGTTGTGGTCAGAGATACTGAAGGTTTCCCTGCCTTCCCACATCCTGCAAGAGGAGCATTACACTATCCTGCCTGTCATCTCTACCGAGCTGAGCAGATATAAAGAAAAGAAGGAAAAACTTGAGCTTTTCTTTCCCTGAGTGAATCCTCTCATTGTGGAAGCCTTAAAGAGCTAAATTGTTCAGATCACCACTCTGCCTATGTCCACTCAAATGACAGCCGCCGCGATGATGCAACGTGAAGGGAGCCAAATGTAAGTAAAAGTGAAGGAGATGGCTCAGGTGATGCAGTATATTCATGTCTTATTACAGTAGAGTGTGACAATGGATCTCCATTAAAACCTGAGCACATGCCAAAAGTCTGTTATAGAGGAGCCACTGAAGAAGATTGGAAAAAGCTGCAGAAAGTTGAAAACTCAGGGAGCTCCATCATGAGCACTAGCCTCCCCAGGGTCCAGGCCACCTTCAAAAGGCGATGCCGCAAAAAGATGGCATTCATCATTATGGATCCTCATTGCCCATGACATGCCTTGTTCTCCGTGCTATTATCAAGGAGGAGGTATACAGTCAGTGATTCAGTAAAGCTTCTTCCCTTTTGATCTGATTTCTGAATGGAGAATGATCCAAAGAACTCTACCTCAGTATTATACAGAAAAAAATTGCAAAGTTTAATTATTTATATGCCTGAGATAAAGCTGTAATAATTATAGAAGTAATTTGTTAGTGTGGAAGCTACAGGGATGGTGTTATTTAGTTAAATATTAATGCTTATCAAAATGCAATGAATGTTTTAATGCCTATTTTATTCAGGCCACTTGAGCATTGGCAGTTTGCATTTTATTCTTTTTCCCAGATCTCCAGATATCTCTGTTTTGCTTTAAGACGCTCTTTAAAATCTTGATCTCTCCTGTTTAATCTTCCTTTTTGTGGGTTGATATAAATGTTGTCAGCTGTTATTCACTGGGGAGCTCTCAGAGCCCGAACATTGTTTGAACATGAATGTTACCTGGAATAAAGGGCATGTGCTCTAACAAGAGGAAGGACAAAGTTGGGCTGTTTTCTCCGGAGCAGTGGAGGCCGAGGGGAAATCTGATAGAGGTTTGTAAGATGATGAGAGGAATAGACAGAGCAGTCAGACAGTATCTTCTTTTCCCAGGGTTGATATATCTAACACCAGAGGGGCTGCATGGAAGGTGAAAGGGGGTAATATCAAAGGAGATGTGAGAGGCAAGTTTTTTTGCACAGAGGGTGGTGGGTATCATCTTTTGTAACTCCAAAACATCAAACTAATTGAAAGTAAAAGACTGGAATCCAAAATGTGAGTCTAAATTTGTGTTTTAAGTGAGCTGCGCATGTATCACATGGTAGCAAGATGACATATGCAATTCATTTATTTTTACATATAACCTGTAATTAATTTTTAAATGAACAAGAGTGCTTAATCAACTAATATATTTACAATAGTACTTAAATACTATTGAAATATTAAATACACAATATTCCTCCATGCTTAGCTGTGAATTTCTACTCAATATAGAATGCATTTCAAATTGACACAGCTGACAAATACAAGAAAATTTGCTGATGCTGGAAGACCAATGGAACACATACAAAATGCTGGAGGAATTCAGCTGGTCAGGCAGCATCTATGGAAATGAATAAACATTTGACGTTTCAGGCCAAAACCCTTCATCAAGACTGGAAAGGAAGGAGGAAGGAGTCAGAATAAGAAGATGAGGAAGGGAGCAAAGAAGTACAAGGTGGCAGGTGACAAGGTGGTAGGTGACTGATGAACCTACGAACCTGTACATCTTGGGAGTGTGCAAGGAAACTGGAACACCCGGAGGAAACCCACACGGTTACGGGGAAAACATACATAATTCCTTTCAGATAGTGGCAGGCATTGAACCCAGGTTGCTGGTACTGTAAAACAATGCATTAATCACTATGCCTTCCAGTTTTGCTCATCCTGCTGTGGAAAAGATGCCATTAGAGCACAGAGACAATTTATGGGGATGTTACTGGGACTCGAAGGACTGAATAATGGAGCAAGTTTGAGTAAGTGGCTCTTTATTTTTTGGAGTGTAGGAGAAGGAGGGGCAATCTTATGGAGGTATATAAAATCATGAATCAAAGATAGGATTAATGTGTACAGTCATAAATACAGCCTCACTACCTTTTACTTTCTCTTTTTGCACCACTTATTTAATTTACATTTTTATATATCTACAAAGATAAATATATGTGTGTGTATATATATATACACACACATACACCTTTTACTGGAATTTACAGTTTCTATTTTTTATTCTATTGTACTGTACTGATGCCACACAACAGATTTCAAGACATATGCCAGTGATATTAAACCTGATTCAGTTTCTGTTACACAGAGTTGGAGAATCAAGAGCATAGGTTTAGGATGAGAGGGAAAAAAAATTATAGGAACCTGAGGGTGGTGAGCGTATGGAATAAGCCTCCAGAGGAAATTGTTGAGGTGGGTAGAAAAAATACATTTGTCTATGTATTTTGATAGGAAAGGTTTAAAGTGACATGGACCAAACTTAGACAAATGGAACTAATAGATTTGGTCACCTGCCTAAAGGAAGGATATAAATAAGACTGGAAAAATCCAAAGAAAATTTACAAGGATGTTGTCGGGTCTGGAAGAACTAAGTTATACGAAAAGAGTGAATAGCTCAGGACGTTATTCTTTAGAATGAAAACAGCTGGAAGTCATGGTCCATATAGGTACCAATGACATGGGTAGGATGAGTGACAAATTTCTGCATAAGGACCTCTGAGAGGTGGTTGTTAAGTTAAAGGGCAGGATCTCAAATCAAGTCAAGTCACTTTTATTGTCATTTTGACAATAACTGCAGGTACAGTGCATAGTAAAAATGAGACAATGTTTTTCAGGACCATGGTGTTACATGACACAGTACAAAAACTAGACTGAACTACGTAAAGAAAAAAAACCACAACACAGAGAAAGCTACACGAGACTATAGACCTACACAGGACTGCTTAAAGTGCACAAAAACAATGCAGGCATCACAATAAATAATAAACAGGACAGTAGGGCAAGATGTCAGTCCAGGCTTCGGGTATTGAGGAGTCTGATAGCTTGGGGGAAGTAACTGTTACATAGCCTGGTCGTGACAGCCCAAATACTTCGGAGCCTTTTTCCAGATGGCAGGAGGTAGAAAAGTTTATATGAGGGGTGCATGTGGTCCTTCATAATGCTGTTTGCTTTGCGGATGTAATGTGTAGAGTAAATGTCCGTGATGGCGGGAAGAGAGACCCCGATGATCTTCTCAGCTGACCTCACTATCCACTGCAGGGTCTTGCGATCAGAGGTGGTGTAATTTCCGAACCAGGCAGTGATGCAGCTGCTCAGGATGCTCTCAATACAACGCCTGTAGAATGTGATGAGGATGGGGGGTGGGAGGAGGACATTCCTCAGCCTTCGCAAAAAGTAGAGATGCTGCTGGGCTTTCTTTGCTATGGAGCTGGTGTTGAGGGACCAGGTGAGATTCTCCACCAGGTGAACACCAAGAAATTTGGTGCTCTGTACGATCTCTACTGAGGAGCCTTTAATGTTCAGCGGGGAGTGGTTGCTCCGTGCCCTCCTGGAGTCAACAACCATCTCTTTTGTTTTGTTCACATTGAGACAAGTTGTTGGCTCTGCACCAGTCCATTAGCCACTGCACCTCCTCTCTGTAAGCTGACTCGTCATTCTTGCTGATGAGACCCACCACGGTTGTGTCATCGGCGAACTTGATATGGTTCGAGCTGTGTGTTGCATCACAGACGTGGGTCAGCAGAGTGAACAGCAGTGGACTGAGCACGCAACCCTGGGCAGCCCCCGTGCTCCAGGATTGTGCCAGTGATGCCAGAACTAGAAGATTACCCAGTTTAATACATAGCTAAGTAATTTGTGTGGGAGGAAGGAGGTAAGATTTTTGGATCACTGGACTCTCTTCCAGGGAAACTGGGACCTGTACAAAAGGAATGGTTTGTACCTGAACTACAGGGCCACTAATATCCTAGTGGAAATATTTGTTAATGCTGCACAGTGGGTTTGATAGGATAGAGTTTGTCAAACGTGTTCATGGAAGTTTCCTTCATCAGTATGTAGAAATCCCAATGACAGAGTATGTGGTACTGGATCTGCTATAAGGGAATGAGACAGGCAGATGACAGGGGCATACTTTGCATCCAGTGACTACAATGCCATTAGTTTCAAAATCAACATTGAAAAAGGTAGATCAGGTCCATGGGATGAGATTCTAAATTGGAGAAAGGACATTTTTGATGGTATCAGAAATGATCTGGCAAGTGTGGACTGGGACAGGCTGATTTCTGGCAAAGGCATACTTGGTAAGAGGGAGGCCTTAAAAAGTGAAGTTTTGAGAGTACAAAACTTTTATGTGCCTGTCATAAAAGGTAAGGATAACAGGTACAGGGAACCTTGCTTTTCAAGCGACATTGAGGCCCTGGTTAAGAGAAAAATGGAGATGCATAGCAGGTATAGGAAGGTAAGAAGAAATAAAGTGCTTATGGAGTATAAGAAATGCAAGAGAATCCTTAAGAAAGAAATCAGATTAGTTAAAGGAAGGTAAGAAGTTGCTCCTTAGGGGTTCTACATATACAGTATCTCAGAATCAGAATCAGAATCAGGTTTATTATGATAGGCTTGTGATGTGAAATTTGTTAGCTTAGCAGCAGTAGTTCAATACAATACATAATTTATCAGAGAGAAAAAAAATAATGAATAAAATAAATAAAATGATAAATAAACAAGTAAATTAATTACATATATTTACTAGGTTAAAAAAAAGTGCAGAACAGAAATACTGTATATTTTAAAATAGGTGAGGTAATGTCCAAAGTTTCAATGTCCATTTAGGAATTGGATGGCAGAGGGGAAGAAGCTGTTCCTGAATCACTGTGTGTGCCTTCAGGCTTCTGTACCTCCTACCTGATAGTAACAGTGAGAAAAGGGCATGCCCTGGGTGCTGGAGGTCCTTAATAACGGATGCTGCCTTTCTGAGACCCCATCCCTAAAGATGTCTTGGGTACTTTGTAGTCTAGTACCCAAGATGGAGCTGACTAGGTTCACAACCTTCTGCATCTTCTTTCGGTTCTATATAGTAGACCCCTCCATACCAGACAGTGATGCAGCCTGTCAGAATGCTCTCCATGGTACAACTATAGAAGTTTTTGAGTGTATTTGCTGACATACTAAATCTCTTCAAACTTAAGTGCAAAGGTATTGCAAGGGACAATATTGGTCATTTGGAAAACCAGGATGCTAATTCATATGAGGAGCCAAAACAGATGGTGGAGATCGTAAGTGCATTTTTTTGCAGCTGTATTTACTCAGGAGATGGATATAGAGTCTATAGAAGTGAGGCAAAGTGGTATCGACTTCATGGACCCTGTACAGATTACAGAGGAGGAGGTGTTTGCTATACTGAGCCAAGTCAGGGTGGATAACTCCCCAGGGCCTGGCCCCTAGCAGAGATATTTAAAACACCCTTAGCAATGGGAGAGGTGCCAGAGGATTGGAGGACAGCCAACGTTGTTCAGCTGTTTGAAAAATGCTGTAAACATAATCTTGAAAGTTATAGGCCTGAGAGTCTGATTTCAGTTGTGGAAAAGTTATTGGAAGGTAGTGTAAGGGACCAGGTATGTAAGTATTTGGATAGACATGGATTGATTAAGGACAGTCAGTGTGGCTTTGTGCATGGTAGGTCATGTCAATCCAATCTTATAATTTTTTTTGTGGAAATTACCTGAAAAGTAGATGAGGACAAGGCAGTGGATGTTGTCTATGTGGACTTTAACAAGACATTTGACAAGGTCCCCATGGGAAGCTGGTCAAGAAGATTCAGTCACTCGGTGTTCAAGATGAGGTTGTAAATTAGATTAGACATTGGCTTTGTGGGAGAAGCCAAAGAATGGTAGTAGATGGTTGCCTCTCTGATTGGAAGCTTGTAACTAGTGGTGTGCCGTAATAATTGGCGTTGGGTCCTTTGTTGTTTCGTATCTATATCAATGATCTGGATGATAATGTGCTTAACTAGTTCAGCAAATTTACAGATGACACCAAAACTGGGCATGTAGTAAAGGCTGTCATGACTTGCAGATGGATCTGATGAATAGGAAAAATGGGCAGAAAAATTGCAGATGAAATCTAATGCAGATAATACAATGTTTTGCACTTTGGTAGGACTACCCAGGATAGGACTTATAGAGTGAATGGTAGGGAATTGAGTAGTGTGGTAGAAAAAAGGAGATCTAGGAATATAGATCCATAATTCATTGAAAGTGGCTTTACATATAGATAGGGTCGTAAAGAAAGCTTTTGGCATATTGGCCTTCATTAATCATTGTTTTCAGTACAGAAGGTGAGGTGTTATGTTGATGTTGCATAAGATGTTGGTGAGGCCTAATATGGAGTCTTGTGCCTAGTTTTGGATATTGCCAGGTCCTGAGGATTTGAGTTATAAAGAAAGTTTGAATAGGTTAGGACTGCCTTCCTTAAAACATAGAAGGTAGGGAGAAGATTTGATAGGGGTATAGAAAAATTATAATGGATATAGACAAAGTAAATGCAGGCTGGCTTCTTCAACAGAGGTTGGGTGGGATTACAACCAGAGGTCACGGATTATGGATGAATTGTGAGAAGTTTAACTGGAACATGAGGAGGAACTTCTTCACTCAGAGGGTTGTGAGAGTGTGAAATGAGCTGCCTGCACTAGTGGTGCATGCAAGCTCAAATTCAACATTTAAATGAAGTTTGGATAGGTACATGGATAGTATGGAGGGCTAGTCCCGATGCAGGTCAATGCAATGGGAGTAGGCAGTTTAAATGGCTTGGGTGCAGATTAGAGGGGCCAAAGGGCCTACTTCTGTGCTGTTCTTCTCTATGACTCTATGGTAGTTCTACAGTGAGTACAATGCTGTCCAGCAACTCCTGTGACTCCTGCTGGTGCCAAACTATATCATTCTCTGCCATTCCTTTCAATTCATCAGATGCATGTAGAGAAGGAGCTTGTTACATGGGCAACAGCTTGCTCTCCATATTGTACTGCCCTGGCTTACACATCTAACAGCTGGGATGCAGCATCTATGTTCAACCCTGACAGGCGGAGGCCTCACGATCAAATTTAACTGTGTAATTGAAATAATCTGTTGTTTATTCCCTGCACCAGCAAATGAATGTCTGATGAACATTGGCAACATGTGGTTATTTGTCAATGAGAGCTGGGCCATATCATCAGATTGACAACAATAATTGAGGTAAAGATAACTCAATCTCTTCAACCTTTCTGGTTGAAATGGTCACATGCAAAACTGAGTGAGATCGAGATTATATATTCCAAGATGGCAGCGCGACGCAGCTTACAGCAGCCACTCCGGAGCTGATTATCTGTTATTTGTGAAGTGGGGTGCCGTGCGCAATCATAATCAATTGAAAACAGATGTGGGAGCACGAAGGAACATCGGGGAATCTCCAGGAAGACCTTCTTCATTGCTGCTGCTGCTGTGAGGTCCGGGTCTCTGCTGGGAAGAACAGGCCCCCAGTCCTTGGAGTCATGTTGCCGATGGCCATTGGCGGGGCTTTCTTAATACGCTTGGCAGAGGATGGTGCTCGGAGAAGCTGTGCCGGAGGGGATGGTCGGCAGCTTGGAGGTTCGACGGTCTCGGAGTCCGCTGCGGTCAGATCACTTTCGGTGTGTGCTGCATTTGCGAGGCTGGGTTCGATGGAGCTTTCATTGTGTGCTACGTCTGCGAGGCTAAGTCGGGCGGCGCCGTGCAAGTCCGTAGTGGGGGTATTCCCTTCTGCCGTTGGCGTGGGATGGTGGGTCTGTTGGGACCCTGGGGATTTGTGGAAACTGTGTGGTGATTTCTTTTGAACTTATAGTCCTTTAACATCTTTGGACTATTTTTACTGTGCCCATGGTCTGTTTTTTATCAATTATGCTATTGTTTGCACTGTTGTAACTATGTGGTTTTGTGCAGGTCTTGTAGCTTTAGTTTTTGGTCTTGTTTTGTCTGGTGGATATGGAATTCCTTTCTGGGGAATGCGCTAAGACGGTAGTGTGATATTAATATGCAGCAGCCTCTCCGGACTCTGGATTAGGGATTGCCAAACGTTACGTGGATTTTCTGGTGTAGTCTGTTTTGTCATATGCTTTTGTGATACCATTCTGGAGGAACGTTGTCTCATTTTTTAACTGCATTGCATTTGTGGTTTCTAAATGACAATAAACTGAATCTGAATCTGAATCTGAATAATAATTACATCAATAAAAATGACCTTGACAAACTTTGACACAAACATTAGAATTCTGCACATCAGAATCACCTTTAATATCAATGGCATATGTTGTGATTTTTTTTGTTATGGGGTAGCAGTACATTAGAATATATAAAAAAACTATCAAGTACACTAAGAAATAGAGATATATAAATTAAATTTAAAAATTAGTGCAAAAAGAGATTAAAAAAATATGGTGAAGTAATGTTATAATC
The DNA here is from genome assembly GCF_048418815.1 of Hemitrygon akajei. Classification (NCBI taxonomy): domain Eukaryota; kingdom Metazoa; phylum Chordata; class Chondrichthyes; order Myliobatiformes; family Dasyatidae; genus Hemitrygon; species Hemitrygon akajei. The sequence continues at coordinate 32,139,055 of NC_133138.1, read as the reverse complement.
CATTCCAAAATGTGATGCGGGAGGGGAGGAAGCTGTTCCTAAAACATTGAGCACATGCTTTCAGGCTCCTGTGCCTCCTCCTTGATGATAGCAATGAGAAGAGGCCATGACCCATGTGATGCAGGAATCCAGATTAGAAAATCCAGAATAACATACAAAAAGTGCTGGAGGAACTGAACAGGTCAGGCAGCATTTATAGAGAGGAATAAACAATCAACATTTCTGGCCACAACCCTTCAACAAGACTCAAACTTTGAAACTCTTTTCTCAGAGAATACTATGGCTGCAATTTACATTATTAATAACTTCAGTCATTTTGTCCTACTTTGAAGAATTAAGATTTAATAAAATCAGTCTTATCTCCAATCAACATTGTTCCATAGAACATATCTGCTAGAGCTTAATGAATATCATTTGGATGAACAGCCATGGGATCTGATGAAAGAGCTATACACACTTGACGGCCCTACCATTTCATCACTTTCTGAGTTTCGGATATTTTAGTTTCTTGCTGAAAGTTTTGTGGATGGATTATCATGTGCCCTTTCTGAAACGCTTTACAGAAAAATAACAGGAAAAGAAAAACCTTGAGAAGAACTTCAATTTGTGGTTTGGCAGAAGCAGGACACTAATATTAACTTTTTAAAGAGAGGATCTCTCAGCTTTTTTGAATGTAAATACTTACAATGCAAACAGATGTTTGCATACATATGAAAGCAATAAGATGCATTTCAGCACTCGTATATTCTACTCTATAATATTGCTTATATATTTATTACAATACTTGTGTGCTTTACATAAGTCTGGCATTCAAAGTAGTGTTGCATTTTCTCAGTGCTATATATCAAATGTTTGCACTGAGCTCTTTGCTGCCTTGATTCATTATTTATTGCAGTTTATATTAATGTACAAAGTTTGTACTTTACTAGTGTCCTCTTCCTTTTTGGCAAGGTATTTACAGAGGGCATGGAAATATTTATGGTGCAGCCATTGGTTTCTGTTCCATACTACATAAAACAAACATTAAGTAGATTAAAAATATGTCACCTGTTCTTCACATTCTGCATTGACCTGAGTTACCATAATACGATAATTGTGTAAAGGACCCAAAGAGTAGAGTTCAGGTTAGTTCTGCCCATTGGTTAGTCTGGTGAGCCAATACCTACCCTATACTTTCCCCATGCATGCTTTATGTTCAGCAGTCCTAATATATTTATTTTATTTATTTATTGTGATAAAGCAAGAGAAGTAGACTCTTCTGGTCTTTCGAGCCACGCCACCCATCAATGCCCCGACTTAACCTTAGCCTAATCACATGAAAATTTACAATGACCAATTAAGACTATAAGACACATGAGCAGAATTAGGCCATTTGGCCCATGGAGTCTGCTCTGCCATTCAATCATGGTCGATCATTTTTCCCCTCCCCCACTCTCCAGCCTTCTCCCTATATCCTTTGATGCCATGGCAAATCAAGAACCTATTAATCTCCACCTTGAATACAACCCAATGACATGGGCTCCACAGCTGAATACTCTAAAAAACTCTACAAATTAACCACCTTCTGGCTGAAGAAATTTATCTGCATCTCTATTTTAAATGGATGGCTCTCTATCCTGAGGCTGTGCCCTCTTGTCCTAGACTCCCCCACCATGGAAAACATCCTTTCCATACCCACGGTGTCTAGACCTTTCAGCATTTGAAAGGTTTCAATGAGATCCGCACTCATCCTTCTCAAACCCAGCAAGTACAGGCCCAGAGCCATCAAATGTTCTTCATTTGATAACCCTTTCATTCCTGGAATCATCCTTGTGAAACACTTCTCAACCCTCTCCAATACCAATACATCTATTCTTAGATAAGGAGCTAAAAACTGTTCACAATAAGGAGGCCTCACCAATACCTAATAAAGCTTCAGCATTACATATTCCAGACCTCTTGAAATGAATGCTAACTTTGCATTTGCCTTCCTTGCCACCGATTCCACCTGCAAGTTAACCTTCTGGTGCCCTGCAAAAGGACTCCAAAGTCTTGTTGCATCTCAGATACTTCCATTTTCTCCCTGTTTAGAAAATATGTTGCACATTGTCTACCGAAGTGCATGGCAGTGCATTTTTTAACATTGTATTTCATTTGCCACTTTCTTGCCCATTCTCCTAATCTGTCTAAGTCCTTCTGCAGCCTGCCTGTTTCCTCAACATGCCAGCAACTGAAAGGCCTCTTCATATTTAAAGAGTGACTCACTTTCGCGTAGCCCTTCACGAACCTCCGATAGTACCCACACTACCCAAGGAATGAGCGCAAAGTGCTCCCAGTCTGGAGCCTTTGTCATGTGGCCACCAGCTCTATTTTAGACAGATCTGTGGCTATTCCGCACCATGAGACAATGTGCCCAATATAGCTGACAGACGTCTAGCAAAACTGGCACTTGTCCATGGAAAGTTTTAACCCTTCAGCTTTCAGGCAGCCCAGCATCTTCAGTGGCCTCACTTCATGTTCTTCCAAGGTGGACACGATGAGGTAATCCAGATACACCAATGCCTCAAGCAAGTTCTTATCCCCCACCGTTTTCTCCATGACATGCTGGAAGGTCGAATGGGGCTCCTGATACATCCTGAGGCATCCTTTCAAACTGGAAGAATCCCAGTGGATGTATAAATGCCGCCTTCTCTTTGTCAGCCTCACTCATGGGGATCTGGTAATATCCACTTCTCAAGTCCAGCACATTGAACCACTTGTTCCCCTTGCTAAGCAGAAATAAGAGAACCCTGTCTGAAGTCTCCGCACCGAGCTACAGGAGACTCGACTTGTGATTTGTCCCGCTCGCCTACACTCTGTGGACAGTCCACAGTCCCCATAGTACCAGGCAGTTTCACTGCCATTACAGCAGTTCTAGTCTGAACTAAATCAAAGCCTGTGCCCTCCATCTTATCAAATCTCCACCCTACAATTGTAACTTTGCCTACAGCTTTAACAGTACTTAAAAGTCAAGTTAACAATTCATCATGAGTATGAATATCTACCCCATTCAATGCGCACGCATTCATTACTGGTAACCCTGTGGATGCACATCACCGCTCAACCCTGGAGGCATTCATACCCACATATTGTAATCGCTTTACCGGACAATAGTTTAATACACACTTAAACACACAACTCGCTGGTTCAGCAATCACACAGCATCCAACAAAATCAATCACGGACAAGCCCTCACAATTGTAACCCTCAGGTTCTGCGTAAGTCCAGGGAAGACAATCTCTGGCCCCACCAAACCTGTGAGATTGAGGTGCAAACCTCCTGTTTGTGTGAATGCTGCATGATTTGTTCCCCTGTTACAAATCAGTAACACAAAATAACAGACAGTACACTATATGCAATTAAATGATTTAGCTTTATAATTCTTAATTTGAATAAAGGGTATGTAAAGTAAAACAAAAAGAAAAGGGCCCATTTTAATGAAACAGTATAATGTGCACAAGTTGGAGCTCACAGTTTTCCTTTCTCCAATCCTCCATCGATTTCCCTGGGCTTCGTCGACTTCCAGCCCCACTCCAAGTCCATTCCTTTCTCGCATCTCTTTCCATCTTCCGCCGAACAAAAGACCCAGATCCCCTCAGTCTCAGGCACACAGCAAGAAAAAGCACTCCTCTCATTGGACGTCTCACATTCCAAAACACTCGTAATCTCGAACCATAACCCAAACACTGCTGCTACAGAAAGACCATTACATTAGAATCAGAATCAGGTTTATTATCACCGGCATGTAATGTGAAATTTGTTAACTTAGCAGCAGCAGTTCGACGCAATACATAATCTAGCAGAGACAGAAAAATACAGAAATAATAAATAAAATAAAGCATGATAATAAATAGACAATAAAATTGCATATATTGAATTGATTACTAAAAAATGTGCAAAAACAGAAATACTGTATATTAAAAAAGTGAGGTACTGTCCAAAGCTTCAAAGTCCATTCAGGAATCAAATGGCAGAGTGGAAGAAGCTGTTGCTGAATCGCTGAGTGTGTGCCTTCAGGCTTCTGCATCTCCTACCTGATGGTAACAGTGGGTGCTGGAGGTCCTTAATAATGGACTCTGCATTTCTGAGATACCGCTCCTTAAAGATGTCCTGAGTACTTGGTAGGCTAGTGCCCAAGATGAAGCTGACTAAATTTACAACCTTCTGCAGCTTCTTTCGGTCCTGTGCAGTAGACCCTCCATACCAGACAGTGCTGCAGCCTGTCAGAATGCTCTCCACGGTACATCTATATAAGTTGTACCATGGATAGTAGTGAAACCTTTCCCAGGGTGTTATAGATATACAGCATAAAAAGAAGTGGTCCTAACACCAACCCCTGCGGAACACCACTAGTCACTGGCAGCCAACCAGAAAAGGATCCTTTTATTCCCACTTGCTGCCTCCTACCAATCAACCAATGCTCCAAATATGCTAGTAACTCTCCTGTAATACCACGGGCTCCTAACTTGGTAAGTAGCCTCATATGTGGTACCTTATCAAAGAACTTCTTAAAATCAAAATATACAATATCCTCTGCATTTCCTTTTTCTATCTTACGGGTAATCTCCTCAAAGAATTCCAGCAGGTTCGTTCATCAAGATTTTCCCTTAAGGAAACCATGCTGACTTTGACTTACCTTGCCTGTGTCACCAAGAACTCCATAACCTCAGCCTTAATAATTGACTCCAACATTTTCCCAACCACTGAGATCAGTCTAACTGATCTATAATTTCCTTTCTGCTGCCTCCCACATTTTGTAAATAGTGGAGTGACATTTGCAATTTTACAGTCCTCCAGAACATACCAGAGTCCAATGATTCTTGAGAAGTCATTACAAATGCCTCCACAATATCTACCATTGCCTCTTTCAGAACTCTAGGGTGCAGTTCATCTGGTATGCGTGATTTATGTAACTTTTGGTAATACTAACTGCAGTCACTTCTCTTCCAGCACACCTTTGAACACCTGGCATATCTCTAGTGTCTTCCATGGTGAAGACTGATGCAAAATACTCATTTAATTCATCTGCCAACTCCTTGTTCCCCATTATTATTTCTCAGACCTCATTTTTAGCGGTTCTATATCCACTCTTACCTCTTTTAATTTTTTTAAATATAAAAAACAATGTAGCACAGTACAAGCCATTCAGCTCACAATACTTGAAAAGCCTTTTCTATCCATGTTGATATTACATGCTTGCTTATTTTCATATTTCATCTTATCACTCCTAGTGATTCTTTAGTTGTTTTTTGGAGATTTTTAAATGCTTCCCAATCCTCTATCTTCCGCTAATTTTTGCTTTGTTATATGCCCTCTCTTTTGCTTTTACATTAGTTTTGACTTCCCTGGTCAGCCATGGTTGTACTCTTTTGCTATCTGGGTATTTCTTTATTTTTGGAATACATCTATCTTGCACCTTCTTCATTTTTCTCAGAAACTCTAGTCACTGCTGCTCTGCTGATGTCCCTGCCAGCACCTTCTTCCAATTTACTTTGTCCAACTCTTCTGTCATACCACTGTAATTTCCTATACTCCACTGAAATATTGCTACACCAGACTTCACTTTGTCCCTATCAAGTTTCAAGTTTAACTCAATTATATTTTGATTACTGTCTCCTAATGTTTCTTTACCTTAAGCTCCTTAATCGTCTCTGGTTCCTTACATTACACCCAATCCTGTATAGCTGATCCCCTGGTAAGCTCAATGACAAACTGCTCTAAAAAGCTACCTCATAGGCATTCAACAAATCACTCTCTTGAGATCTATTGTGAACCGGATTTTCCCAATCTACCTCCATGTTAAAGTTTTCCATTACTATTATAATATTGCCCTTTTGATATGCCTTTTCTATTTCCTGATGTGTTCTGTGTTCCACATCCCAGTTACTATTTGGAGGTTTTCATATAACTGCCATAAGTTTCCTTTACCTTTGCTGTTTCTTAACTCCACCCACAAGGATTCAACTTCTTCCAATCCAATGTAACATCTTTCTACTGATTTAATTCCATTCTTTACCAAAAGAGTTGCCACACCCTCTGCCTACTTTCTTATCCCTCCAATACAGTGTTGGACATTTAGCTCCCAGCTGCAACCATTGTTCAGTCATGATACAGAGACAGCCACATCATACTGCACAATCTGTTAAAGTGCAACAAGATCATCCACCTTATTACTTATACTCCATGCACTGAGATATAACATTTCGAGTGCTGTATTTGCTACCCTTTTTAAATCTGCATCTGATACTCACCCTGCTGGATGCAAATTTGTTCCATCATCTGGTTGTCCTTCCTGATAGTCTGACTGCATGCAATTTTTGCTTTTCTACCATCATAACTGGTATATCTTTGGACTGTGGGAGGAAACACATCATTCATAAGAAACCTACATGGTCACGGCAAGAACATCCAAACACCTTAAAGGCAGAATCAGGAATTGAACCAGGGTCACTGGCACTGTAAAACATTGTCCTAACCACTACACCCCATGCACATTCTATGTCATGAGTATAAAGCATATATGGATAAGGAAATCTTTTGTTCATGGAGCTTCCTCTCATTCTTGTTTTAGTGAAGGAGCCTGAAGACCAACACTCAACATTTTAAACAGTTTCTTCCTCATTGCCATGAGATTTCTGAGAAGTCCACAAACCCATGAACACTACCTCATTATTCTGCTCTTAAAACATCCATTTATTTATCTATGTATCTATTTGTTTTGTTTATTGTAACTTTTTACAGTTTTTTAATGTTTTACATTGTACTGCTACCACAGAAAAAAACTATTTCTCTTCATTTCTGTCAGTGATAATAACGCTGATTTTGATTCTGATTTGGATTCTGGCTAAATACCTGTCCAATGAAATAACATGTGAATTACTGCTGGTGAAATTCTCAATCACAGACAGTGTGTGAGATCAGAATCCTGATGAGGCACAAGAGTATGGAGATGCTGGAATCTGGAGCAATACACAATCTGCAGGAAGAACACAGAAGTCTAGCAGCATCTGTGTGAGGAAGGGAATTGTTCACAGTTTGGGTCAAAACCCTGCATCTGGACTGATGCTGAATATTGAAACCTTGCACCGAAACTTGTTTCTGTTGCTCATAGTCAGAATCAGAATCAAAATTTGATTTATTATCACCGACGTATGTTATGACATCTGTTGCTTTGTGGCAGCAGTACGGTGCAACACATAAAAAAATACAAGTTACAAATAAACAATTAACCAATACTGTACTAATAACACTTCTGTAAAAAAAACAATTGGTTAACAATCCTTACAAACAATGGAGAGGCAAGTGAAGGGAAGGCTGAGTCAAGCGTCAAAGTGCCTGGTGCAATATCAAGGCACATTCAGGGCGAAGTCGGGGCGAGGTCAAGGCACATTCGAGGAGAGATCGAAGCATATTTGAGATCAAGTAAGTGTGAGCAGATTGACCATAGTCAGATCGGAGGAGAGGCAGATTCGAGGCCCATCTACCTAAATCAAGAGCAAGGTTTAGCGATCTAAGTGCATGGCCAATTTGGAAAGGCCAGGTATGGGCCGAAATGTGATGGCAGGGTCCAGACCCTGAGCGTATCGTTGTAACAGGGCCCGGGACCTAGAGCGAGGAACGACCTGATATTTGGATGATGTACACGGCGGGCTGGATGGATTGAAAAGACAGAGTGTCGGTACCAGAGGCAAGGGTCGGGACAGCTTTGCTCGATGCTCCTCTCTTTGTTGCACTGATGCTGATATTCTGCCTTGCTCTGGACATTCTGGGCTCCATGCCTGCTGCTCTGCGATGAAGTGAGGCTGAGGCTGTGGCCTTCTCCAGCTGCTCCAAACTGCATGTCAGCTCACTTTCTTTCTAAATACTATTTGCTTACTTTTATTGCTTGTTTTTCTTTTCTCTCTCTCTGCACATTGAGTGTCCATTGATCTTTTTTTAAAAGGGTTCTTTCAGGGTTCTTTGTTTTGTGGCTGCCTGTAAAAAGACAAAACTCAAGGTTGTACAGTATGTTCATACTTTTATAATACTGTAAATGTACTTTTAACTTTGAATCAATAATATAGAAATAATAAATATATCGGTTACATGGCCAGCCCGACATTGTGGACTGAAGGGCCTATAATGTGCTGTAGATTTCTATGTTAAATAAAGATTGTAAATAATGAATAAAATATTAGAGCAAAATGGAATACCACGGTACAGTTTGCAGGTTCATGGACTGTTCAGAAATCCAGTGACAGAAGGGAGGAGGCTAATCTCCATTCCAAACTTACAAATCTAGAGAATATCTCTATTTGGAAGAAAAATAATACATTGTAGCGGTGTGCTACATGCAGCGCTGAAATAACGACACGGAGTCGGTAAACTGCAGTTAAAGATGATTTTATTCGAACTTCGCGGCTTCGCTTTAAAGCATCCCTGATCCCGCCCTCCCCGGGCACGGATGCTGTAGGAGGCACGTACTCACAGTCCCGCGCCAGCTTTTCCCTTTGTTGGTGAAGCAGACCTGGCGCCCTTTTGGGACTGGCCATTGTGCTGGCGTGTTGGCTATTTGTGAGCCGGTTCGAGTGCGCTAGGAAGTGGGTCGCCACAACATGTCGTGGGTCTCTTTTAAACTTTACTTGAAATGAGGAAATGATGCAACATTTCTAGAGCAGCGGGGTATGGATAACTGGGTGACTGTCAGGATACTGAAGGGAAATGCAGAGCCAGAGCAGATTTCTGTTCACCTCAATAATGTGTACCACTTTAGGTACTGTTGAGGAGTCCACCTAATGGGTGGAGCTGCAGTGATCGGGTCTCTAGCAATCAGTCTAGTGCTGTGGCTCAAAGAGAAGAGAGCTGAAGAGGACTGTGATGGTGATAGGCGATTTCATATTCAGAGGAAAAGAGACAAGATTCTGAGGGCACGATAGAGGCACCCAGGTAGTATGTTGCTTCCATGGTGCCAGAGTCAGGGATGTCTCAGATCAGGTCCGTGGTGTTCTCAAGGATGAGGGTGAGCACCCAGAAGTCTTGGTACATTGACACTAATGACATGGGTAGAAAGGGTATGGAGGTCCTGAAGAGGGATTTTAGGGAGCTAGGCAGAGAGCTGAAAAACAGGACCTCCAGAGTAGTTACCTCTGAATTGGTGCCACAAACCAGTGAAAGTAAGAAAAGGATGATTTGGCAGGTCAATGCATGGCTGAGGAACTGCTGCAGAGGGTGGAAGGTTCAGACTTATGGATCATTGGAATCTCTTCAGGAGAAGGTTTGCCTGTACAAAAGAGATGGGTTACATCTGAACCAGAGGGCATCCAGAGTCTTTTGGGTGAGTTTAAACTAATTGGCAGGGGGATGGGAACTGGAGTGACAGTGCTGTGGGTGTGGTAGTTGGTTTACAATCAAAGCGATGCATAGTGAAGACCCCTAGTGAGGAGTGGCTGATGTTAAGGCAAAATTGCTGTCAACAAGATGAGTTGAAAAGGGTGAAAAGAGGGCTGAAGGTGTTACGTTTGAAAGTGCGCAGTGTACGGAATAATGTAGATGAACTTTCAGCGCAGTTACAGATTGGCATGTATGATGTTGTAGGCATTACTGAATGATAGCTGAAAGAAGGTTATAGCTGGGATCTTAACATCGAAGGATACACATTGTATCAAAAGGACAGGCAGGTAGGCAGAGGGGATGACATTGCTTTGTTGGATAAAGATGAAATGAAATCATGGGGCTGAAAGAAACTGCAATGATAAAAAGACCCTGATAGGAGTTATATACAGACCCCAAAAGAGTGGTCTACAACTTACAATGGGAGATAGAAAATGCATGTCAAAAGTGCAATGTCAAGGGGGATTTCAATGTGCAGGTAGAGTTGGTTGGTTTACAATCAGAAACAATGTGTAGACCAGAAGATCATAAGACCATAAGACATAGGAACAGATATGGGACACTTGGACACACATGATAACATTGATCATAGTCAGCATTCTTTCCTCAAAGGAAAATCTTGCCTGACAAATCTGTTGGAATTCTTCGAAGAAATGACAAGCAGGATAGACAAAGGAAAATCTGTGGATGTAATGAACTTGGATTTTCAGAAGGCCTTTGACAAGGTTCCATGCATGAGGCTGCTTAACAAGATAGAAGCCCATAGTTTTACAGGAAAATTGTGAGCAGTTTTGGGTCTTTTATCTTAGAAAGCATATTCTGACATTGGAGAGGTTTCAAAGGAGGTTCACAAAATAATTCCGGGATTGAAAGGTTTGTCATTAGAAGAACATTTGATGGCTCTGGGCCTGTACTAACTGGAATTCAGATGAATGAGGGTTACCTCATTGACACCTATTGAATGTAGAAAGCCTTCAATATAGTGGATATGGAGAGGATGTTTCCTGTAGTGGATGAGCCTAGGAACAAATGGCACGGCTTCAGATTAGAGGGATGTCCATTTAGAACACAGGTGAGAAGGAATTTCTTTAACCAGAGGGTGGTGAATATGTGGAATTCATTGCCATGTGCGGCTGTAGAGGCCAAGTTATATGGTAGTAGAATCATTTCAAGCATGTATAAGGGGTTGTCAAATCTTAAAACACATTTGACTTCAAACATTAAAACAAAATGGGAGAAGGAAGGAGGGATAATTATATCTGAGGAAGAATGGACAATATGGAAATATCAATGGAAGTGTACTAATTCACAGAAATGGAGGGAGTTTGGATGGAAAAACTTGATAAGATATTTTATTACACCCTCTCAGAAATCCCATTATGATAGCAACCTCCCTGTTTGCTGGAGAAATTGTGGAAATCAAAATGCAAATCATTATCATATTTTTTGGGACTGCCCTGTTATCAAAAACTATTGGAGGGGGATACACAATGCCCTACAAGACATCTTTAAATGTGAAATACCCTTGGAGAGTAAGACCATATATTTTGGATATATACCTCAAGAATGGTTGAAAAGAGATAAATATTTAATGAATAACTGTTGGTGGCTGGTAAAAAGACTCTTACTAGGAAATGGTTATCACAGGTGAGCCCAACTTTAAATACATGGATGGAAATTACAATGGACATTTACAAAATGGAGAAGATAACAGCATCTGTTAATCATAAGCTGGAACAATTTGATTCATACTGGGAAAATGGTTTAACTACATAATGCCTCATAGGCCTGATTTTATTCTCACAAATCAATGAATCTGTTGTAAAAAAAAAGATCACTCCCTACTTGTACATAGTTCTTTCCTTTTGCTTGTTTTTTCTTTCCACTTTTCTATAAGTGTATACCTCAGATAAACACTTTGTGGAGATTTGTGATATATATGATTATATGATATATATGTACAATGTCTGAAATACATCTTATGGAAATGTTTGTTTGATGAACTTCAATAAAATAATAAATTACAAAAAAAAAAGAATATTTAAACCACTGTTTCAGTCAGAGTGTCAAAGGGATAAGGCAGGAGAACGGTTTTGAGAGGGTTAATACACTTGTGGAATTCTTTGCCACAGGCAGCTATAGAGGCCTAATCATTGGATTTATTTAAGACAGAAGTTGATAGATTCTTGATTAGTCAGGGCATGAAGGGAGATGGCAGGAGACTGAGGCAGAGAAGGGAAATTGATCAGCTATGATGAAATAGCAAAGCAGACTGGATGAGCCAATGGCCTTATTCTATTCCTGTATGTGATGGTCTTATGGCCATTAATTTTCCAGAGCAGCAGTACCAACTTCCATACTATGCTCACTATTCTGCGCAGTCAAAACTGAGAAGGGCTATTAAGAAAACCAAGGAGTAAACAACAAGGATAGTAATGTGTACATGAATTTCAAGATTCTCCAGATCAAAGATAATGATAAAGGAAGCTGAATGGAATATTCCTAATCTTATTTATTCTGAAAGCCATATTAGGTTGGATAGTCTTTTTTGGATTCTCTTCCATTTAGTAAGATCATAGCTGATCTGATTCCTCCAGCATTTCTATTCAACTATGAAACATCTTTAAAGTTCAAACATCAAAGTGAATTTATTATCAAATTATGTATATGTTACCATATATTGCCTTGAGATTCAATTTCTTGTAGGCATTGACAAGAAAAGAATTGGAAGGAGTTTTACCAAAAACTATACAGAGAATGTCAAACTACCAATGTGCAAACAAAGACAATCTGTGCAAATAAAATAATACTGAGCACGTGAGTTATAGAGAGTCTTTGAAAGTGAGACTGTGGTCAGAGGGTAGTGGTGCCACTTCCCAATGCCACTTCAGGAGCCTGATGGTTACTGGATAATAACTGTTCCTGAACTTTGTTGTGTGGAACTTAAGATATCTATATATCTGCCCGATGGTAGTAGTGAGAAGAGTGCATAGCCTGGAATGTGGGGGTCTTTGAACACAAAAAAAAACAGCATCCATCATCTGGGACCCCCATCATCCAGGTCCTGCTGTCTTCTCACTGCTACCATCAACAGCAATGTACAGAAGGTTTAGCTCCCATATCAGCAGGTTCAGGAACAGTTACTGCCCCTCAACCATCAGGCTCCTGAACCAGCAAGGATACCTTCACTCACCTTAACAGTGAACTGATCACGGAACACAAACTGTGGATTCACTTTCAAGAACTCTACAACGCATGGTCTCAGTATTATTTATTTACTTATTTATTATTATTATTATTATTATTATTATTATTATTATTATTATTATTATTATTATTGTTGTTAGTTGTTTTGTCTGTATTTGCACTGTTTGTCTTCTTTGGCGTATTGCTTGCATGCCAGTCTACATTTGTGTGTAGAGTTTTTATTGATTCTGTTGTATTTCTTTGTTCTACTGTAAATGCCTGCAAGAAAATGAATCTTCAGGTAGCATATGGTGACTATATGTACTTTGATAATAAATTGAACTTTGGTCTTTGATGGATGCAGCCTTCTTGTGGCAGCACTCTACATAGATACTTTTTTCTAGTTTAAGTAACCACCTTTACACCTTAAATACATCTTGCTCTGTGCTTCTGATCTATCCACTCTGGAACTCGTCCTTTCACATCAGCTCCCCACACTTCAGTTAGCACTGTATCTGCATCATACACAAATCAAATTTTGGAATCCCATTGCTTACCAGGAAGCTATCTACCTCTATCTTAAAACTATTCAAATCTCTGCTTATAGTGCCTTTTGGGGAAATGAATCGCAAATGTTCACTACTCTGAGAGAAAGGAAAAAAAGCTTATCTTTGTATTAAAAGGGCAACTCTCTAGTGTCAAATTTATTGAGTTTCCCGTAAGGGGAATTGCCGTCTCTACACTTGCCCTTTCATGACTTTTCATGATCTGATTCTCAGGATGCCATAGGAGTTAATCCAGGTAGCTCTACTCTACTGTAAATCTTACTGCCATTTCTTCCTGTTGAATCAGTTATAATCTGCTTCTTCATGCAGAATCATTTGAGTCAATGCTTGTACCTCTCAATAATAATGATTCAATTCATTTTTTAATGCTTCCAATTTAGCACAAACTAAATAACCAAATGGGAAATATTCCTTATTTAATTTTCCTGGTCTAAGAGAGTTCTTCACTGAGTGTGCAATATTTAAATAGTGATTCTCAAAAGGCTTTACTGAGTTATTTCTCTTCTCTAAAATATATATGAAGCCCAAACAGCAATGACATTTTCTTTGATTACACAATAATAAAATTCCAGTGTGAGTTGTGGTTGTGACTTAATTTATTTCAAGTATCATAGACATTATCGGCCCTGAGGTAGTAATCACCAATCCTAGCAAAGAGACAGAAGGTAATGAGAATTTCCAAGATTGCAATGCCTATAACATCCAAACAAAATGACAGTTTTTTCTCAGTCTTCTATTAATATGTGTGACCTTATAAAATTCTTCTAGATATTTGTGATATTTCCTGTGACTTAATTATCTTGCCTGCGGCGAAGCTTTGGAATCTCCCTATAAGCCCAATATTTGTCTCATTGGAATAAATGTTATGTTTTAGAGTCGTAGAAAAGTACAGTACAGAAACAAGCCCTTTAGCCCATCTAGTCCACACTGAACCATTTAAACTGCCTAGTTGCATCGACCTACACCCAGACAATAGACTTCCATATCCCTATCAACCATATATCCAAACTTCTATTAAACATTGAAGTCAAGCTCACATGCACCGCTTGTGTTGGGAATTTGTTCCACGTTCTCACTACCCTCTGAGTGAAGAAATTTCCCCTCATGGTCACCTTTAACCCATGATCACTAGTTGTAGTCCAACCTAACCTCAGTGGAAAAAAAGCCTGCTGGCATTTACCCTATCTAAAACCCTCACAATTTTGAATATCACTATCAAATCTTCTCTCAACATTCTACATTCCAAGGACTAAAATCCTAATCTATTCAGTCTTTCCTTATATCTCAGGTCCTGCAGTCCTGGTAACATCCTTGTAAACTTAGTACTCTTTCAACCTTGTTCGTATCTTCTGTAGGTATGTGAACAAAATTGCACACAATATTCCAAATTAGGCCTCACCAACGTCTCAGAGAACTTCAATATAACATCCGATCTCTTGTACTCAGTACTTTTATATATGAAGGCCAATTCATCAAAAGCTTTCTTTATGATCCTATGTACTTGTGACACCACTTTCAATGAATTATGGACCTGTATTCTCAAACTCCTTTGATCTACTGTGCTCCTCAGTGCCCCATCGTTCACTGTGTAAGACTGACCCTGGTTTGTCCTCGCACTTGTCCGCAGAAAATTCCATCTCCCATTTTCCCAACTAGTCCAGATCCCACTGCAAGTTCTGATAGACTTCCTAGCTGTCCACTACACACTAAATCTTGATGTCACCTGCAAATTTGCTGATCCAGTTAACCACATCATCATCTAGATTCTTGAATTTTTTAAAGGAAGTCAAGTTATTGTATCAAAGCTTGTTTCTGTTTTAGGATGTTGGTGCAGAGGATCTCTGACAGAAGATGCTAATGGTGCGCAGGATAAACAAGGAACATACTAAAAAAATTGCAATGCTCCATTGCTAGGCACAGGAGATAGTCTTTCAAAGGCATTGCATGCTCTGGATTACCATGGAAGGCGCATTCAAGTTGTGAAAGGTCAATAACATCAAAAGATAAATAGTAAGATCATGTCAAGTTTTGAGGTAAAGAAAGGGATTTCATCATTAATTGGCTTAAGAACAAGAAGTGATGAAAGTTGGTAAAGGCAGAGGTCACGCGATGGTGAGGTGAACTGAGATAAGGCTAGAGTCAGGAATGAATTTGGTGATTTTGAATCAGTCGTGGCATTAAACCAAATGGTTATTATTGGTTGGCTGAGCTGAAACTAGACAGGCTTTTAAATTTCAAAGTAAATTTATTGTTGAAGTACATATATGTCACCAAATTCTATCCTGAGATTCATTTTATTATGGGCATTCACAATGGATACAAAGAAACACATTAGAATCAATGAAATCAACACACAAAAACAGGCAAATAACCAATGTGCTTAAGAAGACAAACAGTGCAATTATAAAAAATGATAATAATCAAAAGTAGATGTAAATTAGTAAAGAAGAAGTAAAATAAATAATGGGGACAATGAAATGGTGGATGAATTGAATAAGTATTTTGCCATAGTCTTCTCTGTGCAAGACACTAGCAGTGTGGTGGAAGTTTCAGGTGTCAGGGTCATGAAGTGTGTGAATTTGTCATAATTAGAGAGAAGATTCTTGGGAAACTGAAAGGTATGAAGGTAGGTAAGACATCTGGGCCAGATGATGATCACTCCACAGGTGACCGAAGAGATTATAGAGGTATTAGCAATGATCTTTGAAGAATCACTAGATTCTTGAATAATTCTGTAAGACTGCAAAATTGCTAATGTCGCTCTACTCTTTAAGAAGGGAGAGAGGCAGAAGAAAGGGAACTATAGGTATTTAGTCTAACCTCTGGTTGGTAAGTTATTGGAGCCAATTATTCAGAATGAGGTCTCAGGGTACTTGTAGGCACATGATAAAGAAGGCCATGGTCAGCAAGGTTTCCTCAACAGATTCCAACAGATTGTCATGTCCGACAAATCTGTTGGAATTCTTTGGATAAATAACAAGCAGGATAGACAAAGGAAAATCAGTTGATGTTGTGTGCTTGGATTTTCAGAAGGTGATTGACAATGTGCTTTATAGCTATTTAACAAGCTATGAGTCCATGGTATTACAGGAAGATTCTAGCATGGATAAAACAGTGGCTGATTGACAGAAGGAAAAAAATCGGAATAAAGGGAGCATTTTCTGGATAGCTGCCAAGGGCTAATATGGAGACCATTAGTTGTAGTGTCATTTGAAGTGAGCCCATAGGCTGTGGAATCAGTTCAGTGTTTTGGTGAGTGAAGTCATCCACTGTGGTTCAAGAGCCTGATGGTTGAAGGGTAATAACTGTTCCTGAACTTGGCTGTGTGGGACCTAAGGCTCCTATACTTCTTTACTAATGGCAGCTGTGAGAAGAGAACATGGCCTGCACGGTGGACATCACTGATGATGAATGCTGCTTTCCGGTGGCAGAGCCACTTATGGATTGCTCAATGGAGGGGAGGGCTTTCCTTGAGATGGGGCTATGCTGACTACTTTTTGTAGGCTTTTCTGTTCATAGGCATTGGTGTTTCCATACCAGATTATGATGCAACCAACCACGATAATCTCCACTGTGTATCAATATGTACTTGTCAAAGTATTAGATGACGTGCCAAAACTATGCAAACTTCCAAGAAAGCAGAAGCCAATCACAAGCAAGAGAAAATCTGCAGACTGGATATCCAAGCAACACAAACCAAATGCTGGAGGAAATCAGCAGGCCAAGCAGCATCTATGGAAAATAGTAAACAGTTGACATTTCAGGCCAAGACCCTTCATCAGAAAGCAGAGGTACTGTCTGCCTTCTTTGTAATGGCACTTACTGGCTAGTCCAAGGACAGATGCTCTGAAATGGTAACAGCAAGGAATTTGGAGTTTGTGACCCTCTCTGTCACTGAACCCCTGATGAGGACAAGTTCATGAACCTCAGTTTCCTACTTTAGTACTCAATAATCAGCTCCTTGGTTTTGCTGAATTTGACTGAGTGGTTATTGTTGTGGCAACATTCAACCACATTTACAATTTTCCTCCTATATGCCAATTCATCACCATTCCCAACGACAGTGGTATGAAATCTGTCACGTACCCCGTGACCGGGTTAAAGAACCAGCAGAAATGGAAAACACTTTTGAGTCTGGTATTAGTATAAACTAATAATGTTTATTAGTAAACTACGCAATACAGTAATATAAATGCAAATATATCAAACAGGTTAGCAATGATATAGATATAGATATATATATATATGTGTGTGTGTGTGTGTGTGTGTGTGTGTGTGTGTGTGTGTGTGTGTGTGTGTGTGTGTGTGTGTGTGTGTGTGTGTGTGTGTGTGTGTGTGTGTGTGTGAATAGGAAGAAAACTAGGCTCTTTCAAACCTAGGGTAAATGGGTACAGTCTTACGATATGATGAAGAGAGTTCAGTTCAGTTCGAGGTAGTTAGTTGAGTAACATTGGAGAGAGAAAGAGAGGTGAGAGGTGATGCCGTTGATCTTCCCGTTGTCTTCCAAAGTCCTGTTGTGGTCATTGACTATGACCATGATATGTACGACCATTCTTCAGTGGTGGAATTATCACCCAGGCAAGGGTGGACACACAAATAATTCCCCACCGGTTGCACCTTTTCACACTGTGAGCCACTGATTAATTTCCCTGAGTCGATTCTCGAAAACCCCACCTTCACATAGGTGCACAAAGGTCGTTCAGTGTCCGACACTGTGTGTGTCTCGTGGTGTGTCTGTCTGTGGCCCAGCGGATCTGCTTTTTATCTCCACATGTTGGACACCAGCTGTCCATCAACCTGCACCACCCACCACTTTCTGCAGACTCTCTACAAGCCGGCAAGTGAACGCGGAGAAAGGTAAATAATCAGCAGAGGAACCTTAACATCATTCTTTCGAGCAGTTTCTCTCTCTCTCTCCCTCTCTCTCTCTCTCTCTCTCTCTCTCTCTCTCTCTCTCTCTCTCTCTCTCTCTCTCTCTCTCTCTCTCTCTCTCTCTCTCTCTCTCTCTCTCTCTCTCTCTCTCTCTCTCTCTCTCTCTCTCTCTCTCTCCAGTTCATAGGGTCTCTTCTGGACCCCTTTTCCAAACTAGGGTGACCCCTGACTGTTGTTATTCTGCCAACAACAGTGGTGTCATCAGCAAACTTGAATATGGCATTGGACTAATACTTAGCCCCACCATCATAAGTATAAAGTGAGTAGAGCGAGGGGGCGGAAGGGGGCTGAGCACACAGCCTTGTTGTGGACCTGTGTTGATGGTGAGTGTGGAAGAGATGCTGTTGCCAATCTAAACAGACTGATTTTGATTTTCCCTAACTGATGTGAACTTAGACAGCCAGTAGTATAGTGTAATCTGCACCGGAGTTCGAGGCGAGAGGTCACTGGTTCGAATCCCGCAGGCACTTTTCATGCTTTCTATTCATGCTGGGTTGAGCACCAAGCTAGCAGCTCAAACTCATAAAAAACAGACAAAATGTTAAAGAAACACCAAGGTTGCCACCCGAATGCCAAAAGGCATGGATTGCAAGAACAAAAACGGATGTGAATGCATTTGCATAAGAAATAGGAACAGGAGTAGGCCATCTGGCCTGTCAAGCCTGCTCTGCCATTCAATAAGATCATGGCTGATCTCACCTTGGACTCATCTCCACCTACCTGCCTTTTCCCCATAACCCTTAATTCCCCTACTGTGCAAAAATATATCCAGTCTTGTCTTAAATATATTTACTGAGGTAGTCTCCACTGCTTCATTGGGCAGAGAATTCCACAGATTCAGCACCCTCTGGGAAAAGCAGTTCCTCCCTATCTCCATCCTAAACCTGCTCCTCTGAATCTTGAGGCTATGTCCCCTAGTTCTAGTCTCACCTATCCGTGGAAACAACTTTCCTGTATCTTATCTATCCCTTTCATAATTTTATGTGCTTCTAAAAATTCTCCTCTCATTCTTCTGAATTCTAGCGAGTACAGTCCCCGGCGACTCAACCTCTCCTCATAGTCTAATGTACTCATACTCATTTTTAATGCATCAGATGGTGAATTAGGAAGTTGATTTGGATTGTGCAGCTAACCAAATATATGCTTATAATTATATTATAGAAAAATGTTAAGAATAGTGTCGTCCTCATTACATTTATATAAAACAGCGGAAAATACTCAAGATTGCTTTAAATAATGAAATGATATCAAATGAATAAATATATTTTTCTCATCGCAAGAGTTCCAAAGTTAACAGTTTCATTGGGGAAGTTATTGAATGAATGTTTCTATTTAAGTTAGATTACCACCATAAATTATACTCAAGCCAAATTGTTCATGACCTTTACTATTTTTCAAATGGCAGTAAGTTAATGTAATAGATGTTTAAATTTGTTCAAATTCAGCAAGTTCGCTACAATTAATAGCCTGTTATAGATTATTCACTGGAAGGCTGAACTGTAATTCAGGTGAATTTCTTCGGTAAATTAAGTGTGTGGGAAATAGACATGTCATTTCAAAATATTTGCATTAATTGTTCAATGTTCATAGAAATTATTCACATAAATTCAATGAATACAAAGTATTGCTTTTAAAATATTGAAATGTACAATCTAGAGGATTAAAAATAAACCATGTTTAAGGGCAAAGTCTGCAATATTCACTGGTCACCTAAATTGGATAAACAAAATTAAAATGAACTAACCTCCATGTAATTGAAAACTGTGCCCTATTTCTTAGCCTTCAAGTCTGTAAGTTATTAGGTTATGGGTTCAAGATCTTCTGCTGAGAGCTGAGTAAATTTGGCAGTCTCTTCCTTTACTGGGGGAGAGGTGCTTAAATGGTAGTGATGTTAAACTGAGAACATAAATGTCAAATGGGAGACATTCATTCAATGGACACTTTATTTGTTACCTCCTGGCCACTGAATGTATGTTTGTGATCTTCTGCTGCTGTAGCCCAGTTACTTCAAGGTTCAATGTGTTGTGCATTCAGAGATGCTCTTTTGCACACTACTGTTGTAATGCGTGGTTATTTGAGTTACTGTCATCTTCCTGTCAGTTTATCTACAGAATATTTGTTATTATCTGTTAGACATCATTATCATTATGTGCCATTGCATATGACATGGGTGATCATGGTCTTTGACCATGATTAATCTTGGCAATATCTGCTAATATTATTGCATTAATATTATTTTAGGTATATGATATATGTACAGTGTTTTGCACCTTGGTCCCAGAGGAACATTGTTTAATATGCTGTATGCATGTGTATGGTGAACTAAAATAAATTTGAAATTGACCACAACTCTAACCAAATTCCCTCCATCAATACTTTCATCCACCTGGACGAACGTGTTAAATCAGTTCTGATGCAACCTGAAATGTTACCAACTCCTTTCCTCCCACAGATCCTGCAGCCTTCTGAGTTCTTCCAACAGATTGTTTGTTACCGCAAGTTCCAGCATCACTCATCACTGGAATTTCCATTGCCATCGTGGGATCCGAAGTGACAACCAAGATGCTGGAGGAATGCTATAAATCCGGCAGCATCTGCAGAGTGAAATGGATAGTCGATTGTTTGGGTCACGGCTGGGCAATTATTTCAGGTGCCTTGGCAAGTATTTATCTCTCCATTGCCCTCAATACTAAATTGCTCTTTGTGGAAACCAGCTGTGTGGGAATGGTCTACCATAGTTCAAAGAGTAATATAGCAGGGAAACAATCCATTCAGTCCATTAAATCCTGCCAACCATCAAGCGCCACTTTACACTAAGCCTACACTAATCTTATTTAAATTTCCCCATAATTCCATCAAACTGCTTTCAAATTTTATCACATATCAACATGCTGAAGTTTAACTATCACTGATATACAGTAAGTGTTGAAATTAATCCATAAGACCATAAGACGTCGGAGCAGAATTAAGCCACTCAGCCCATTGAACCTTCTCCACCATTCCATTAAGGCTATTATACCTCTCAAATCCATTATCCTGTCTTCTCCCTTTGACACCCTGACTGAAACAGTGGTTGAATATTCTCAATGACTTGATCTCTACAGCTGCATATGGCATGAATTCTATAGATTCACCACCCCCGGCTAAAGAAATTCTTCTTTATCTCCGTTCTAATTGGACATCCCTCTGTTCTGAGGCTGTACTCTCTGGTCCTAGACTCACCCACTACAGGAAACATTCTCTCCACATCTACTCTGTCTAGGCCTTTCAATATTCAAAAGGTTTAAATGAGATTCCCTCCTCATTCTTCTAAACTCCACCAGATACAGGACTAGACCCATCAAATGATCTTCATACACTAACCCTTTCATTTCCAGAATCATTTTTACAAATCTCCTCTGGACCCTCTCCAATGTTAACACTTCTTTTCTTAGAAAAGGGTCCCAAAACTGTTAACAATACTCCAAGTGTGGTCTGACCAATGCCTTATAAAGCCCCCACATCAAATCGTTGCTCTTATATTCTAGTCTTCTTGAAATGAATGCCAACTTTGCATTTGCCTTCCTCACCACTGAGTCAACCAGCAAAGTAACCTTCAGGGAATCCTACACAAGGACCCCCAAATCCCTTTGCAGCTCTTCTTTCTGAATTTTCTCCACGTTTAGAAAGTGTAAAGGTTTCAAAGGTACATTTAATGTCAAAGAAATGTATACAATAAAGCATCCAGAAATGCTTTTTCTTCACAACCATCCACAAAAACAGAGAATGCCCCCAAAGAATAAGTGACAGTTAAATGTTAGAACCCCAAAGTCCCCCCTGCTCCCCTCCCTCCCAGACGTAAGCAGCAGCAAGCAATAATCCTCCTCCCCCATCCGCAAAAAAAAAGCATCGGCACCCACCACCGAGCACTCAAGTGTGAAGCAAAGCAACAGCAAAGGCATAGACTTGCAATACTCCAAAGACTACTCATTCACCCAGTGTTCAATGTACCACAGGCTCTCTCTCTCCCTAATAAGGGAGAAAGAGGTGTCTCTGTTTCACAGCGAAAGGGGAGACATAACAAACAACTCACTGGTTTACAATGTCAAAAGTCCATTGAGTCATTTTTCTCAAGCTCTGAGCCCAAAGCTCTCAGGTCTCTGGGCACACAGCCAGAGATCTTCTGACTCCCACGACACACTGATCTCTTGCTGGGACACTGACCTTTGATCAACCCGTCTCCAGAGCCACAAGATCTTGGACTCTGAAAGTGGGCTAAGCTCTTAGGCCGCATCCTTGGCATGTTGAATAACGGACAGTCATGAAACCCCGAGAGCGGGTCCCATTCCCGCAAAAGAACCAAAGTCAGCGTGTAACTCCAGGTCAGGGTCTTCAAAAAAATCCTGAAAGGGAAAACTAGATATACTAAAGTTGTAAGTAGAGCTGTTTCTGAAGATACAAGCGAAGGAGTTGCCGTTTAGCGCCATCATGACTACACTCCGCCCTCTTCCATAAGTATGACCATAAACTTTCTGACACTGTATTCCATCTGCTACTTTTTTCCCATTCTCCCAGTCTGTCCAAGTACTTCAGCAGACTCTTCTTCCTCAACACCACCTGTCCCTCCACCTATCTTCATACCATCGGCAAACTTGGCCATGAAGTCATCAATTCTGTCATCCAAATCATTGACAGATAACGCGAGAAGAAGCAGACTCCATACCAACCCCTACAGAAAACCAACTGACACCAGCAACCATCCAGAAAATGATCCATTTATGCCCACTCTTTGTCTCCTGTGAATCAGCCCATGCTCATTCCATGCTAGTATCTTTCCTGTAATACCTGTTACGTATCCCGTAACTGGATCACTTACCAACAAAGATAGAGAGGTCCGCTGAAGTTGGATGGTACCATTTTCAAACGTTTTTATTTATAAAGGGGCACAAACGTAAGGTTAATACAAACATTCAGATAACACACGTCATCAATACTCAATCTAAAGCGCAGGGGTAGTACTACTCAATAAGAAATAAGCTCTATCGTTGTCTAGGGGTTAAATGATTTGTCCGATGGAAAGATAAAAGTCTCGCCAGTTCATGGAGGCTTTTTGCCGTTCGAGGGACCGCTGGGTGTTCACGGGTTGGAGAGAGAAAATAAGCTTGCCAGCCTTCTGGACACAAAGCATGAGGTCGAGAACGGGAGTTCCTCGTTGTCAGTCCGAAATCCTTTTCGGGGTTATTAGCCACTCAATTCCCTAGCTAGGGAACCCAAATCACACGTGGCTTCTGAGCAGCTTCCCGTTATTACCAGAGACATGAGCGATGGTCTCCGTCTGGTGCATTGCTGGAGTACCGCCTCCAGCAGTCTCCTTTTTATCATGGCTGGCAGATTTGTAAATGTCAATCAAGGTAGGGTGATACCATTCCCACACCACATTGCCCAAGGGTGTCCATGTCCCTGATAGCTGGCACGTACTATAGAGTTGCAATTCACACAGGTGCCTCTAAGAACAATGGTCAACTCCGTTGCATTGTCTCTCATTTCCTGGGTCCAAGACCCGAATTAATAGCGATCTTGTGATTCTCTTGAAGGAGGGGGCTGGTCCCGCACCCTTCGGCCCCTCAGAGCTGTGGTACATTCATAACACCCCCTTTCTTCAGAGCGTTTTCACCAGTGGTGGAAACGAAGTGATACAGAGTCCTACAGGATTTTTGGAATCTAACACAATACACAAGCTTTTCATTTCACTACAGAGCTACTCAGTTATACATTTAATTCAGCATCTAGATAAACAATCCGCTAGCACATTATCACTCCCCTTAATGTGCTGTATCTTAATATCGAATTCTTGCAGCATCAGACTCCAGCTTAATAACCTCCTGTTTTTATTTTTCATATTGGCCAGGAATACCAACGGGTTGTGATCGGTATAGACCACTAGGGGTTTTTGCGCTGGACAAATGTACACTTCAAAATGTTGTATCGCCAACACAAGTGCCAACAATTCCTTTTCCACGGTAGAGTAATTCC
This sequence comes from Hemitrygon akajei, assembly GCF_048418815.1. Lineage (NCBI taxonomy): Eukaryota > Metazoa > Chordata > Chondrichthyes > Myliobatiformes > Dasyatidae > Hemitrygon > Hemitrygon akajei. The sequence continues at coordinate 32,114,972 of NC_133138.1, read as the reverse complement.
TCTGGTGTACATTGAACTTCCGAGAGAAATATGCTACCGGGTGCTCCACTCCATCCCCGGCTTGCTGTAAGAGGACTGCTCCTGCAGCCTCAACACTGGCGTCCGTCGCCAAGGAGAAAGGGGCTAACAAATCGGGTGCTTTTAACACAGGGTGATGGCACAATATGGCTTTTAATCTTTCAAAGGCATCCTGACAAGAATGACCCCATTCAAATTTTTCCTCCTTCCGTAGGAGTTTTGTAAGGGGGAGCGCAATGTCCGCGAAATTTTTACAGAATTTCCGATAGTATCCCACCATGCCCAAAAATCTCCTCAGGGCCCTTTTATTGTAGGGTACAGGGACCTTGGAAATAGCCCGGACCTTCGCCGGCACAGGGGCCAACTGCCCTTCTCCCAATTTTGGTTTCAAATCTCGAGACGAGGCTCCCACGTTGTTACGTATCCCGTAACTGGATCACTTACCAGCAAAGATAGAGAGGTCCGCTGAAGTCTGATGGTACCATTTTCAAACATTTTTATTTATAAAGGGGCACAAATGTAAGGTTAATACAAACATTCAGATAACACACGTCATCAATACTCAATCTAAAGCGCAGGGGTAGTACTACTCAATAAGAAATAAGCTCTATCGTTGTCTAGGGGTTAAATGATTTGTCCGATGGAAAGATAAAAGTCTTGCCAGTTCATGGAGGCTTTTTGCCGTTTGAGGGACCGCTGGGTGTTCACGAGTTGGAGAGAGAAAATAAACTTGCCAGCCTTCTGGACTCAAAGCATGAGGTCGAGAACGGGAGTTCCTCGTTGTCAGTCCGAAATCCTTTTTGGGGTTATTAGCCACTCGATTCCCTAGCTAGAGAACCCAAATCACACGTGGCTTCCGAGCAGCTTCCCATTATTACCAGAGGCATGAGCGATGGTCTCCATCTGGTGCGTCGCTGGAGTACCACCTCCAGCAGTCTCCTTTTTATCATGGCTGGCAGATTTGTAAATGTCAATCAAGGTAGGGTGATACCATCCCCACACCACATTGCCCGAGGGTGTCCATGTCTCTGATAGCTGGCACGTACTATAGAGTTGCAATTCACACAGGTGCCTCTAAGAACAATGGTCAACTCCGTTGCATTGTCTCTCATTTCCTGGGTCCAAGACCCGAATTAATAGCGATCTTGCGATTCTCTTGAAGGAGGGGGCTGGTCCCGCACCCTTCGGCCCCTCAGAGCTGTGGTACATTCATAACATACCATAGATTCTTATCTTGTTAAGCAGCCTCACATGCAGCACCTTGTCAAAGGCATTCTGAAAATCCAGGTAAACAGCATCCACTGACTCCTCTCTCCATCTTGCCTGTTATTTCGTCAAAGAATTTCAACATATTGGTCAGGCAAGATTTCCTCTTAAGGAAACTATGCTGAGTAGGGTCTACTTTATCATGTGCCTCCAAGTTCTCAAAAAAACTCATCCTTAATAATGGAATCCAACGTCTTTCCAACCACTGAATTCAGGCTAACTGGCCTATAATTTCCTTTCTTCTTCCACCCTCCCTTCTTAAAGAGTGGGGTAACATCTTGCAATTTCTCAGGCCTCTGGGTTGTTCCCATAAAGATAATATATTGCTTTATGGCTGTAGTACAATGCAAAACATAACAATTACCATTAAGTTACAATAAATAATATAAAAAATAAATGTAGTGAAAAAAGAGAAAAAAGTGAGGTAGTGTTCATAGTTCATGGTATGTTTAATAATCTAATGATGGGGGGGGGGGAGAAAGCTGTTTCTAAAGCATTGAGTGTGTGTCTTCAGGCTCCTGTGCTTCCTTACTGATGGTTGTAATGAGAAGAGAGCGTGTCCTGGGTGGTGAGGATCCATAATGATCAATGCTACCTTACTGAGGCATTGCCATTTGAAAATGCCTTCGATGGTGGGGAGGCTCATATCCATGATAGACCTGGCTGAGTTTACAACCCTCTGTAGCTTTTTCCAATCCTGTGCATTGATGCCTCCATACCAGACAGTGATGTAACCTGCTCAAATATTCTCCACAGTCGATATGTAGAAACTTGCTATTGTCTTTGGTGACAGACCAAATCTAATCCTTGGCATGCATGAGTAGACAGGAGCAGGAAAAGAAAGTGTAAGATCCACACAGGCAGAACAGGAGGTTGGGAAATCTGTAGTTACACCACTTCCAAAATGTCTTATTGGCAGTGAGGCACTCTGGGATGAATTAAGGCTATGAAAGAAGCACTCTCTGAAGAGGCTGAGGCCTGCAATGACTTTCTCAATGACATTCTAATGTCTTTCTAAAGGATCACCATTGAGAGTGTCCTGCTTGGCTGCGTCATTGTGTGGTACAGAAGCTGCAAGCCATTGGACTGCAAGACTTTACAGAGGATAGTAAATGCCACCAAGAGGATCACCAAGGTCTCCCTCGCCCCGTTTGTGACATTCACCGGGAGAGTGATAGACAAATGGCCTGAAGTACTGTGAAGGATCCTTAGCTTCCATCCCACAATCTCTTTGACACACATCTGCCAGGAAGGTGGTACAGAAGCATTAGGACTGGGACTGCCAGATTAAGCAACAGTTTCTTCCCTCAGGCTGTGGGACTAATGAATACCCTGCTACCACCAAATTCTTGTCACTAGGACAGTGAGCTGTTTAATGTATTGTTTTCTGTTTGCTGTTTACCTCTGCTGAGTACTGCATGTATTTTGGAATTATATTTTATTCAATTATTTATGGTAATATTTTGTTTCATGTGCTGTATGTGATATAACATATGTGAGTGTACTGTGATCTCAAGGAACATTATTTCATATAGTTTAATACGAGTACAGTCAGGTGACAATAAACTTGAACTTCAACTTGGTAGATATATAAATCTTGCATTATATGGTGCAAAATATGTCCTGGGTGGTGAGGATCCATAATGATCAATAAACTGGTCTAACTCTAAATCAAATTATTTATCAGAGTGACTACTGATTGCACCCACGTGCAATTCTTCAATGATATTTACAATTAAAAGTGTACTTGAAGCACAAAGGTAGAATAGACTTCCCAAAGGAAGTTCTAATACATTAAGATTATGTGGATATATTAAGAAACATTTCAGTGTATCGATGTAGTGAGCAAATTTTTTACAAAAGTAATTTTCAATTATTTATATCCGGTTATTCAGAGGTGAAGAACTGAGCACAGTTAATACAAATTCTTTTTCTGCTGATAGGCCCATTTTAATTGTATTAAAAAAATTACATCACTTCAGCTGTGAATTATCAATGGTGTTTCAATTGGTAACACTTAATTCAGCATCAAAACCATTAAATTGTAAGTTAATGTGAGTCTCTTGGAGGTGGAACCGCCAGCTGAATTATAAGGTTAAATTATGAAGAGGCTGTAAAGGATCTCAGGGTATCCCTTTGAAGAAGGTAGGCACTGGTCCACCACAGCACTAAAAGGTGACTTGTTTTCAAATTCATATGGAGTCATACAGCACAGAAACAGGCCCTTTAGCCTAGTAACCACCATGCTAATGGTAAAGCTAAACTATTTCCATCTATCAGCGATGTTTTTGGTAATTTCAGTTCTCGCCTACATTCTTCTAACGTGTTCCAAGTGCATCTGCTTTCATCACTCCCTCAAAATGGTGGTTGCTCTCCATACATTACAACGATGACTATATTTTAAAGTTTTTTTTGGAAGTGGTGCTTTTTGAACATCCAGAGGCTACAATATTAGCTATGTACAGTAGTGTGCAAAAGTTAGGCAAGTACAGTATCTATAAAAAGTATTCACCCCACCCCACCTTGGAAGTTTTCACATTTTATTGTCTTACAACATTGAATCACATTGGATTTAATTTGGGCTTTTTTACACTGATCAACAGAAAAGGATGTTTTTGGGCCAAAGTGAAAACAAATCACTACAAAGTGATCTAAATTAAACAGATATAAAACACAAAATAATTGATTGCATAAGTAATCACCCCCTTTAATATGACACACTAAATCATCACTGGTGCAGCCAATTGGTTTTGGAGGTCACATAAATAGTTAAATGGAGATTAATTTTTGAAGACTTATGTGCGGTCAAGGTGTTTCAATTGATTCAAGTAAAAATACTCCTGAATCTGGAAGGTCCAACTGCTGGTGATTCAGTATTCTGGCAAAAACTACACCATGAAGACAAAAGAACACCCCAAGCAATACCATGAAAAGGTTATTGAAAAGCGCAAGTTAAGAAAATTTCCAATTCATTGAATAGCCCTAGGAGTACAGTTAAGTCCATAAGACCGTAAAATATAGGAGCACAAGTAGGCAGTTTGGCCCATCAAGTCTGCACCTCCATTCAGTCATGGGCTGATCAAATTCTTCCAGTCATCCCCACTCCCTGCCTTCTCACCATACCCTTTGATGCCCTGGCTAGTCAAGAACCTATCTATCTCTGCCTTAAATGCACCCAATGACTTGGCCTTCACAGCCACTCCTGACAGCAAATTTCACAGATTTACCACCCTCTAACTAAAGTAATTTCTCTGCATCTCTGTTCTGAATGGACGTCCTTCAATCCTGAAGTCATGCCCTCTTGTCCTAAACTCCCCTACCATTGGAAACAACTTTGTCATATCTAATCTGTTCAGGAATTTAACATTCAGAAAGTTTCTATGAGATCTCCCCTCACTCTCCTGAAGTCCAAGGAATACAGCCCAAGAGCTGTTAAATGTTCCTCATATGGCACCCCTCTTATTCCTGGAATCATGGAATCATTCTCGCGAATCTTCTCTGAACCCTCTCCAATGTTAGTATATTCTTTCTAAAATAAGGAGCCCAAAACTGCACACAATACTCCAAGTGTGGTCTCACGAGTGCCTTATAGAGCCTCAACATCACATCACTGGTCTCATACTCTATATCTCTAGAAATGAACAGCAACATTGCATTTGCATTCTTCACCACCAACTTAACCTGGAGGTTAACCTTTAGGGTATCCTGCACAAGGACTCCCAAGTCCCTTTGCATCTGTGCATTTTGAATTTTCTCCCCATCTAAATAATAGTCTGCCCATTTATTTCTTCCACCAAAGTGCATGACCATACACTTTCTAACATTGTATTTCATTTGCCACTTCTTTGCCCATTCCCCTAAACCAGGGGTGTCAAACTCATTTTAGGTCACGGGCCGGATTGAGCAAAATGCAGCTTCATGCGGGCCGGATCAGTCGGACGCGTGCGAACGCAGCTTTCGTTGCCTCCGTTTTTTCAGCCTGCTCTCATGTGTCTCAGTCTCTGCTATAACTACAAAGTGTTTCACTTTACAAATTCCATTTCTTATGAAGAAGACTGCCGAATAAACACTAAAAACCCTGAAAACCTGGTAACTGAATAAACTCAGCATTAGCCATATCATACGCCATAGGCGCTTCGATTACTGGGGCCAGCTTTAATAGTAATTAGATATTATCTCGCGGGCCAAAGATAATTCCAATGCAGGCCGGATTTGGCCCGCGGGCCTTGAGTTTGACATATATGCCCTAAACTATCTAAATCTCTCTGCAGGCCCTCTGTTTCCTCAGCATTACCCACTTCTCCACCTATCTTTGTATCATCGGCAAATTTAGCCACAAATCCATTAATCCCATAGTTCAAATCATAAAAAGCAGTGGTCCCAACACCAGCCTTTGTTGAACTTCACTGGTAACCGGCAGCCAGCCAGATAGGATCCCTTTATTCCCACTCTCTGTTTTCTGCCGATCAGCCAATGCTCCACCACACTAGTAACAGCCCTGTAATTCCATGGGCTCTTATCTTGCTAAGCAGCCTCATGTGCGGCACTTTGTTAAAGGCCTTCTGAATATCCAAGTACACCACATCAACTGCATCTCCTTTGTCTATCCTGCTTGCAATTTGCTCAAAAAATTGCAGGAGGCAAGTCAGGCAAGAATCTCCTTTCAGGAAACCATGCTGGCTTTGGCCTGTCTTGTCCTGTGCCTCCTGGTGTTCCATAATCTCATCCCTAACAATCGATTCTAACAATTACCCAACCACTGATTTCAGGCTAACAGGTCTATAGTTTCCTTTATTCTGCCTCCCACCCTTCTTAAATACTGGAATAACAGCTGTAATTTTCCAGTCATCCGGTACAATGCCAGAAACCAATGATTCTTGAAAGATCATTACAGTTACTTTTCCGTAGATTTGCTGAGTATGCCCACATGATAATAAATCATTATAAGTCATAATTGCGCCATCTCAGATCGCAAGACCCTGCAGCGGATAGTGAGGTCAGCTGAGAAGTTCATCCATCATCATTCCCACCATCACAGACATTTACACTACATGCTGCATCCACAAAGGAAACAGCATTATGAAGGACCCCACTCACCTCTCATACAATCTCTTCTCCCTCCTGCCATCTGGGAAAAGGCTCTGAAGAATTTGGGTTCTCACGACCAGACTATGTAACAGTTTTCTTCCCCCAAGCTATCAGACTCCTCAATACCCGAAGCCTGGACTGACACCTTGCCCTATTGTCCTGTTTATTATTTATTGCAATGCTTGCACTGTTTTTGTGCACTTTGTGCAGTCCAGTGTAGGTCTGTAGCCTAGTGTAGCTTTCTCTGTGTTGTTGTTTGTTTTTTAACATAGTTCAGTCCAGTTTTTTTGTACTGTGTCATGTAACACCATGGTCCTGAAAAATATTGTCTCATTCTTACTATGCAGTGTACCAGCAGTTATGGTCGAAATGACATTAAAAGTGACTTGACTTGACTTGGCTTGACATACGGTTGTATGTGATGACATGTATGGACTCTGTTAATAAATTTTACTTTGAACTCTCATTTTGCCTTGAACATTGAAACTGTTATTTTAATTAATTTAATTACAATTATCAATACTTTGGAAGGAAGTAGCAGATATGGTTACAAATACTCAAATACAGTGCATGTTGAATTTATTACTATATCCTCAAGAGAAATATTGACAGGTGCAGTGAAAATCTTATTCATGGAAGCACCATAAGCACATTGCATCATATACAGTGCAATTACTATTACTAGGGAGAAGGAGCTTGGGGAGCTGAAAAGTCTGAAGGTAGATCCAGTAAGTCACCTGGCCCAGATGGACTGCATCCTCACGTTCTGAAAGAGGTAGCTGAGGAATTATAATGATCGTTTGAGAATCACTAAATTCTGGAATGGTTCTGGAAGACTGAAAAAATTGCATATGTCACTCCACTCTTCAAGAAGGGAGGAAGGCAGAAGGAAATTTTTAATTTTTTTTTTAAAAATTGGATAGGTATGTGGACAGGAAAGGAATAGAGGGTTATGGGCTGAGTGCAGGTAGGTGGAACTAGGTAAGAGTAAGCATTCAGCACGGATTAGAAGGGCCAAGATGGCCTGTTTCCGAGCTGTAATTGTTATGGTTATACAGTAAGCGGGATCCACAAAAAAACACAATGTGCACTTTGTTTACGAGGATACAAAATAAAGCAAAATTAGGTCAATTTTAGTACAAGATGATCTAAGTAGTTTCACTATAATGTCTTGGTTAGGGCTGCTATGATATACCCACTGGATGGCATGCCAGTGTAACGGTTAGTGCATCCCTTTACAGCGCTTTCAGGCACTAATTATCGCCGCTGCCTGGAAAAGATTTGTACATTCCCTGAGTCTGTGTGGGTTCTTCAGGATGCTTCAGAATCCTCCAGCATAGCAAAAATGTATGGGTTAGGGTGGGTGAGTTGTGGGCATGCTACATTGGCACCAGAAGTGTGGTGACATTTGTGGGCTGCCCAGCCCAATCCTTGCTGATTTGACTTGACAATGTCAATGCATTTTTTTTCCTTATGGCCCAATCAAATTGAGAAAAGAGGCTACACACAAGTCAGGGTGAGAGATTTAAAAAGGAGCTTTCATGGGCTTTCAGCTTTTTATGGCAGCCCAATCAAATGGTGATTCATTAACAGGTGCACCTAGCTGCAGCTCCTCAGAGAATGTGTTAAGGAACTGGAGCTGCAGCTCGATAACCTTTGGCTCATAAGGGAAACTGTGGTGGTATTGAATCAGACTACAAGGACGTAGTGACCCCTGTGTTTCAGGAGGCAGGTACCTGGGTGACTGTTAGATAAGGGAAAAGCAATGAGCAGCCATTGCAAAGTACCATTGTGGCCATTCCCCTCAATACTAAGTATTCCTAAAGTTCAATGTCAATTTATTATCAGAGTACATACATGTCACTATATATGACCCTCAGGTTCTTTTTCTGTGGGCATACTTAGCAAATCTATAGAACAGTAACTGTAAGCAGGATATGTAAATTGTAAACTATAAACAAACTGTTTACAATAAATAAATAGCTAAAAAAACAAGCATGAAATAACAAGATAAAATAATCCTTAAACGAGAATAGTTATCCCCTTTTGTTCAAGAGCCTGATGTTCTTGAAGCTGGTGGTGTGAGTCCTGAGGCACGTGTACCTTCTACCTGATGGCATCAGCGAGTAAAGAACATGGCCTAGGTGGTGAGGATCATTGATGCTGGATGCTGCTTTACTACGACACGTGGTAGTATTTCACGTGGATGTGCTCAATGGTTGGGCGGGCTTCACTGTGATGTACCAGGCTGAATGATTTTCTGCTCAAAGGCATTGGTGTTCCCATTGGATTTCTGCATTGGATGCAGTTGGGAGGCTGACCTACCGGGAGAGCCACAGCGACCGGGTCTGTGGCATTGAGTCTGGCTCTGTGGGTCAGAAGGGAGTGAGGGGAAAAGAGGAATGCAGTAGTGATAGGGGATTCCATAGTCAGAGGAGGAGATATGAGATTCTGTGGATGTGAAAGAGACACCAAGATGGTATGTTACCTGCCATGTGCCAGAGTCAGGGACATCTCGGATGAGGTCCACCATATTCTAATGGGCGAGGGGGAGCAGCCAGTACACTTGGTACTTATTGGCACCATTTACATACAGTACTGTGCAAAAATCAGGCACATTTATATATAGCTGGGGTGTCAGAGGCTATTTGAGACACATGCAATTGGGAGCATGTAATGGGAGCTTATCCCCACCTCAACCCCTGGCTATTACATCCTTAAGGAATTAAGTAATTGACCCTAAAATGCTCAGTGACACAGCCGAGAAAAAGCATACATTTTTGTATCAAACCTTCACCACTGGTTGGAGAAGACAATTCACCGTCACCTTTTCAAGAGTAGTCTGTTGCTCGTTCTGCTGATGGCTACATCCTGTGAGTGAACGGATGTTAGTGGGAAAAAAGCTATATAGTGACAGGTTTTACAGTTTCATCTGAAAGATGACACCACGGCCCTGCCTCCTGACTGTACAGAAATGTCATCCTATTTTAATTTTTCAAACTCAGGAGATTCAGAATTGCTGATTTAAAAGTGGTCCCACTTTTCACAGAGCGAAGTTGATACTCTATATTCAACCAGAAGGAAAGAAACCTGATATCTTCAATTATTATTCAGTATTAACAGCTACATTTGGCAATTGCTGAGCTGTAGGACGAACAGAGCAGACATTTCCCATCACAGAGTGATAACTAACCAGGCAGGCAGGAGGGTGGAATTAATTTTATTCAATTGCTAGAAGGATTGAGTGAAAATATGTTCAGCTAAAAACAGAATTCACTGATTGAAAAGGAAGGAGAGGCAGACATCTCTTTTAAAAATATTAAGCATTTGATGTGCTGCTTCTTATAAGGTGATACTATTTATTTTATTTTTAGATACAACACGGTAAAAGCCCTTCTGGCACAATGAGCCCGCACTTGCCATTACACGATAAGACACAGGAGCAGAATTAGGCCGTTTGGACCATCAAGTCTCCTCCACTATTTCATCATGGCTGATTTATTTTCCCTCTCAACCCCAATCTCCTGACTTCTCCCTGTAACCTTTGATGCCCTTACTAATCAAGAACCTATCAACCTCCACTTTACATTTATCTCATTGGTAGCAATGACTTCCATAGATACCCATCCTTTAACTAAAAGAATTCCTTGTTTTCTCTGTTCTAAAAAGACATCTTTTTATTCTGACACTGGTCTTCGACTTCTCAATTTCAAATGGCTCTTAGATGACAAATTAACCTGCTAATCCGTTCACCTATGGAATGTGGGAGGAAACCAGAGCACCCGGAGAAAACCCACCAACATAGGGAAAATGGACAAACTCCTTACCAATGGCAATGGGAATTGACCCAGGTTGCTGGCACTAACTGCTAAGCTACTATACCGTGATGTCATGTGAGCTTAAAATTGGCAGTAGCTTATTACCTCACCATTTGGATCGAGAGGACAAGTTGTTAAAAAGGCTGAGTTCTGTGCTATAAATTCGTATGACTCCATAAGTTAACTCCCCCCACTCTCATGTATGACCCTATGGCTCACTGATTCTGTTTGATCCAAGGTCAGATTTCGTTATTATTATCATTCTAAATATTTCAACTTCAAAGTTCAAAAATAATTTATTATCAAAGTACATATACGTCACCATTTAGAAAGCTGAGATTTATTTTCTTGTGGGCATTCTCAACAAATCAAAAGAATAATAATTATAACAGAATCAATGAAATACCACAGCAAGATGGGTATTCAACCAGTGTGCAAAAGCAAAATGAAAGAACTAATAGTAGTAAATAAATAAGCAATAAGTATCGAGGAAATGAGATAAAGAGTCCTTGAAAGTGAGTCCATTGCTTGTGGGAACATTTCTATGCTGGGATAAGTGAAGTTGAGTGAAGTTAACCCCTTTAATTCAAGAGCCTGATGGTTGAGGGGTAATAGCTGTTCCTGAACCTGGTGGTGCGAGCCCAGAGGCTCCTGTACATTCTTCCCAATGGCAGGAGTGAGAGGAAAGCATGTCCGGGGTGGCGGATCCTGAGGTAGCATTTTATATGGTGGTGAGGGCTATGCTGTGTTGGACTGGGCCATAAAACTTGTAAATAGTTTTGATGCCCTCCCTCACAGGAAGCTCTAGAAACAGGAATTGATAATATTCCTGCCAACATGACACTCTGAAACAAATAAAAACCCCTGGCCAGATGAATGTTGAAATGTTCACTGTATCGCCTTTCGTATTTTGGTGTCTGACCTGCTGAAGTTTGCACCACTCTCTGCTTTCATTTCCGTTTTCCAGAAAAATTAAAAAAAAACTATTTTGGCCAATTTTTATGACAGTGTTTGTTAGATCCTACTTTCCGGAAAATGGCAGGAACTTGCAGTTATGTCTGAATGTCAAATGGGATGGTTGTCCATCATGATCAACAATGACTGGAGCCCCGTGCAGGAGAGTATTTAAAGTGGAAGAGCTGTTGCACTGGGACATCTCGCTGTTATGTTTTGTAACTCTAAAACATTAAAACTCACTGAAAAGAAAACAAGAGAGCCAGGAATGCTAGTCTAATTTTGTATTCACTTTAAGTGGCACATTTGTGGATACAATAGGGTTTTTTAAGAGACTCCTGGATAGGTTCAAGGAGCTTAGAAAAATAGAGGGCTATGGGTAACCCTAGGCAATTTCTAAGGTAAGGACATGTTCGGTACAGCTTTGTGGCCCAAAAGGCCTGTATTGTGCTGTAGGTTTTCTATGTTTTATGTTCTATTTATGATGTATGCAATTCTTTTCCAATATTTTATTAGTTTCTACATAGAAGAGTACAGAGTACAGGAAAGTGTATATAAAAGGTCAAAAAAGAGTTTAAAAAACTGCCAGTTGCATCATATCTGTTCATAATAACAATTACATTACCCCGTATTCATACAAGTTAATCAATAGTTATATTGAACTATACTAATTTTTTGCAAAAGAAAAAAGAATCTAACCCCTACCAAGACTGAAGCTGTTCATTCAGGAGAAAAGAAGGTAAAATACCTTCTTATATAATAAAAATTAATAATAGCCAACATCTGAGTTTAAACAATGAATTGAAGGTTTTGAAAATAGTTCAGGAAAGGTCCCCACAATGTTTGAAAGTCTTGGAGAGATTCAGAAATTGAACAACGAATCTTCTCTAAATCTAAACATGACATAATGTCATATAACCATTGAGCATGAGTAGGAGGAAGAACATCTTTCCATTTAAACAAAAGCGTCCTCCTAGCTATAAGAGAGTTAAAGGCCAAAATATGTAAATCAGATGCCTTCAGCTTAATATCTTGTCCTGCAACAATACTGAATAGGGCCGTCAGAGGGTTAGGCTTAAAATTGACTTTAAAAAGTAAGGAAAAAGTTTGAAAAACTTCCTCCAATATTTTTCAAAATTTGGGCAAGTCCAAAGCATATGAATTAATGAAACTTCTCCATTATTACATCTGTCACAGTAGGGATATATATCCGAATAAAAATGAGATAGCTTATCCTTAGTCATATAAGCTCTATGTACCACCTTAAATTGTATGAGGGAATGACGAGAACATAGGGATGAAGTATTAACCAGTTTAAAAATTTCATTCCAAGTTTCCTCAGATATTGATGTCTGTAAATTCTGTTTCCAGAGATTCTTAATTTTGTCTGAAGGAACATTCCTCATCTCCAGTAACATACCATAAATCTTAGATATTGAACCATTATGAAAAGGTGTCAAACTAAAAACTACATCTAGTAAGTTCTTATCTGAGCTTATAGGAAAAGTGCATAATTGAGATCTTAAAAGTCTCTGATTTGTAAATATCTAAAAAAGTGAGTTTTGGATAAACTATATTTAGCTGACAATCGCTCAAATGAAAAAAGGTTTCCTCCAACAAACAGATCCCTAAAACATTTAATACTCAACCTGTCCCATTCCTTAAAAACTGAATCAGTCATGGAGGGTTTATATAAAAAAAATAGAATAAATGGGGCTTGAAAGGGAAAATCTCAATAAACCAAAGTGTTTTCTAAATTGTATCCAGATCCTCAGAGTATGTTTAACTATTAAATTATCAGTTAGTTTACTTACAGATAAAGGAAGTGAGGATACAAGGAGAGAAATAATAGAAAATTTATTAACAGAGTTAGATTCTAAAGAAACCCATACCGGACAATCTACAAGATTAGTATAATACAGCCAAAACATACGATATCGTATATTAACTGCCCAGTAATAAAACCTAAAATTAGGTAAGGCTAAACCTCCAGACTTTTTAGTTTGTTGAAGATGAACTTTATTTAAATGAGGATGTTTATTTTTCCTTACATAAGAGGATAAAATAGAATCAAGAGAGTCAAAAAAGGATTTAGAAATAAAAATGGGTAAAACGTGAAAAAGATATCTAAATTTAGGTAGAATATTCATTTTATTAGAATTAATTCATCCAATGAACGATATTGAAAGAAGTGACCAATTTAATGATATTCTTTTAACATGATTCAATAAAGTAAGAAAGTTTTTTTTAAAAAAGGTGTTTATAATTCTTAGTATCTGTTACACCCAAATAAGTAAATCGATTCCTTACAACTTTAAAAGGGAGATTAGTATTAATTGATACTAAATTATTTAAAGGAAATAATTCACTCTTATGTAGGTTCAATTTATATCCTGAAAACTGGCTAAAACAGGAGAGTAAAGAAAGTACGCAAGGTAATGAGGTCTCAACATTAGAGATAAACAGCAATATATCATCAGCGTAAAGTGAGATTTTGTGAGTAATACCTCTCCTTAAAATACCACAGATATCATTATATTCTCAAGAAGCAATAGCAAGGGGTTCTAAAGCTAGATCAAAGAGCAAAGGGTTCAATGGACAGCCTTGTCTAGTTCCGTGATGAAGATTAAATGCCGTGGAATTTTGAAAATTAGTAACAACCCAGGCAGAAGGAGATAGATAAAGTAATTTAATCCATTGAATAAAATCTGGTCCAAAAGAATTTTTTTCTAAGGTTTTAAATAAATAATTCCATTCAACCCGATCAAAAGCTTTCTCAGTATCTAAGGATATCACACATTTGATATCTCCTGGGAGGGAGAGTAAATAACATTTAATACATGGCGTACATTAAAATGGGAATGTCGGTTTTTAATAAATCCAGTCCAATCATCAGAAATAATAGAAGATAGAATATTTTCAATTCTACAAGCCAGAACTTTAGAAAGGATTTTAGTATCAACATTGAGTAATGAAATTGGCCTATATAAAGAGCATTCACATGGGTCCTTGTTCTTCTTTAGGATAAGCGAAATAGAGGCCTCATAGAAAGATTCAGGCAAGCTACCCAATTTGAAAGAATCCAAAAAGACTAAGTGTAACTGTGATATAATTAATGAAGAGAAAGCCTTATAAAATTCTCTAGAAAATCCAACTGGACCCGAAGCTTTCCCCAAGTGTAATGGACATATAGCTTCGGCAATTTCCTCATAAGAAATGGGTTGATCCATCTGTTTGCAATTATCTGCAGGAAGTGCAGGGATATTTAATTGATCTAGAAAATTATTCATCACAGTATTATCTTTAGGGGAATCAGAACTATAAAGTTTAGAATACAATTCTCTAAAGGTATAATTTATTTCAGAGTGTTCTGTTGTCTTATCGCCATTAGTTTTGCAAATTTCTTTAAGTTGTCATTTAACAACAGAAGTTTTTAATTAGTTGGCCAATACTTTGCCTGATTTAACTCTGTGAATGTAAAATTGAGTTTTATCTTTAAGCAGTTGTGTTTCAATTGGATATGTTAACAGAAGATCATATTTAGTTTTAACTTCAACACATCTTTTATATAAAACAGGATCTAGAGCTATAGCATATTTTGATCTAATAGTTTAAATTGATTGGCAAACTCAATTCTTCATTTATTAGCTTTATTCTTAACACTTGCAGTATAAGAAATAATTTGTCCTCTAATAAAGGCCTTGAAAATATCCCATGCAATAAGATTAGAAGACTCTTCCTTTTTATTCTCTTCAAAAAACAAAATAATATGCCTCTCTAGAAATAATAAAAATTCCTTATCAGATAACAAAGTTGTATTAAAATGCCAACTTCTGGTTGTTTGAGGAAAACCAGGGAGATTGAAAGATAGAAATACAGGAGCGTGATCTGAAACAGCAATCTCTTTATATTCGCAGGAACGAACTGATGAAATCATTTGACTATCAATAAAAAAATTATCAATCCTGGAATACGTATGATGAACATGGGAAAAAAACAAGTACTCCCTATCTAAATGATATAAGAAACGCCAAACATCAACAATACCACATTTCAATAAAAGAATTCGAATAAACAAAGCTGATTTGTTAAGAGACGTTGGTTTAGAAGATGATCGGTCTAAAATTGGGTCTAGTCAGCAGTTAAAATCTCCTCCCATCACCAAGGAATAAAGACTCAGATCTGGTAGAAATGAAAAAAAAATGTTCAAAGAATCCTGGATCATCTACATTGATGATACACAGTGGCAAATGCTATTAATTTATTATCTAGTTTTCCTGAAACTATAACAAAACGTCCATTAGTACCAGACACTATTTTATGTTGAACAAAGGAAAGTGTATTATCTATAAGAATCGAAACTCCTCTAGATATGACCTGAAAAGATGAATGAAACCAAAGTCCGTTCCAACGCTAAAAAAATGTAGATGATCACATTTGTGTATGTGAGTTTCTTGTAAAAAAATAATAGAGACCTTAAATTTCCTAATATAAGCAAAAATCTTATTACATTTAACAGGGTGATTTAACCCTTTCATGTTAAAACTGAGGATTTATATTTTGGTCCATTTTTAGAATAATTTAAAGGAAGGGTTAAATGTAAGTTAAAACCAATCCATAAACCTTGAGAAATGGTAACCAAGCAACAAGTTGGCTAAAAAAAATTCGAAAACAGCTTCAAAGAAAAAAAAACCCCTGCCCACTTCCCAAAGAAAGAAAGTCGACCAATAGAAAGCCGATATATACAGCTACGGACAACCCCTCCAAAAAACCTGGTGATCACTCCAATTAGTTTCAGTTTGTTTATATTCCAATCTAGACTAAACAACATCCAGAGAAAATACAAAAGGAAATTGGTTACAAAGGCTTATCAAAAGTGAAAGTTACCATTATTCATACAGAAAGACATTAAACATTTAATCTTACATCTTCATGAAAAAACTGGCTAAGCAGTTAGCTTTCAAATTTGAAAAAGATCTTTATGCTTCAGCATCCCAATGAAACCATTCGAAGGGTCCATCTTTAATGAGATTCTCAGTCAAACTAGGTAGCCAAGGGACTGGTTAACCCTTAATAAAAAAAATTCCAACAAAGCTTGTTTAAAATTAGCACATTCCTGCATAACCTCAAGCAAATAGTCTTTGAGAATCTTAATATTCCACCTTATAACGAATCATGACCCTTCATTGGAATTTGCGAATTAAAAGTTTCTGATTTAATCTTATGTTTTCATATAAAGACAGACTAAGCAGCTTGCCTTCAGATTTTAAAAACCTTTGTCCTTCAGCAGTCAAGCAAAACCATTTGAAAGAATCATTTTTAAGTGTGATTCTGAGATGAGCTGGATAATGAAGGGAGGGTTTAAAACCCTTACTAAAAAACTCGGACATAACTTCTTTGAACTTAGCACATTCCTGCATAACCTCTAGTAGGTAATCTTTCACAACTCTAATCTTGCCGCCACGATAATCAATCATGCCTCTTCATCGAGATTTGCGTATTAACAGATCCTTTGTTTTAAATTCATGAAAGCAAATTATTATGGATCCTGGTCAATCTCTGTTAGGAGATCTAAACACGGGGGACCTGTGAGCTCAATCAATCATAGGCAAAAACGCCAAAATTTCCAGAAATAATTCTTGCAGTAAGTTTGCAAAGAATTCCATAGGATAATTACCTTTGATTAATTCTTCGAGACCCAGAACCCGTAGGTTGTTCCTTCTTCTTCTATTTTCTATGTTGATAATCTTTTGCCTTAACTATTTGTTGGACTTTGATTGCTTTTCACAAAACTTTTGCAGTATATCCACCTCCGTTTCCAGAGATGACAGCATTGCTTCATTATTCTTTATATGTTTATCACGTTCATTAAGAGTTTGCTGAATAGAATCCAATTTACCATTTATTTGTTTAAATTCAGAGCCATATTGTTGAACCTTCTCAGAGGCTTCTCGTGCATGACTTTGCAGCAGATCCATAATAGAATCCAAAGAAGCAAGGTGATCAGCCATTTTAGTACCTCTGCCACCCATTGTCGCCATAATGAAAAAAAATCACACTTAAAAAGGTTTCAAGACAGGTTGGAAATAGTAAGATAATTAGAGTTGGAGCAATGGGAGATTGCTGCTAGTCCATCAGCCACCAACAGGAAAATCCATGATGTATGCAATTCAAGTATTTTTTTTTACATATAACCTATAATGAATTATTTAAATAAAAAGAATGCTTATTGAATCAATATTACTCAAATATTACTGATATATTAAATACACAATGCTCAAAGATCTCTCAATTTTGTAATGACCAAATCTTGTGCTATGCAATTGTTTGCCCAGTGACAGCAACATGACTGCATTGAATTTTTAAGTGGAAATAAACTTCACTCTCGTTCATCTACACTCTCACAAAACATATGTAGCAGGCCTATAGTGGGTAATGAAGGATTTTCTCAATGGAACTTTTTGCATACCATCCATATCTGATTTGCTTGCTAAATGATAATTTAAAAAGTGAAATTTCCAAATATCTACTTCTTCACTTCTCCACTTCTTCCCACTTGAAAATTCTCCAGCATCTTCTGCATCACAACAATACAAGCAGCTAACACCTATTTCTGTATTGCACATAAATATTTCTCAAGTCTACACATTCCTGACCTCATGAACTTTTGGTTTAGCAGGTTCCACTGTTTCATTTAATTATTCCACTTTAAATAAGCTAGCAGTTCTTATGTGCTTTGCACCTTCCTTATAACCATATAACAATTACAGCACGGAAACAGGCCATCTCGGCCCTTCTTACTCTCACCTAGTCCCACCTACCAGCACTCAGCCCATAACCCTCCATTCCTTTCCTGTCCACATACCTATCCAATTTTTTTTTAAATGACAAAATCAAACCTGCCTCTACCACTTCTACTGGAAGCTCGTTCCACACAGCTACCACTCTCTGAATAAAGAAGTTCCCTCTCTTGTTACCGCTAAACATTTGCCCCTTAACTTTCAACTCATGTCCTCTTATTTGAATCTCCCCGACTCTCAATGGAAAATGCCTATCCACGTCAACTCTATCTATCCCCCTCATAATTTTAAATACCTCCATCAAGTCCCCCCTCAACCTTCTATGCTCCAAAGAATAAAGACCTAACTTTTCAACCTTTCTCTGTAATTTAGGTGCTGAAACCCAGGTAACATTCTAGTAAATCTCCTCTGTACTCTCTCTATTTTGTTGACATCTTTCCTATAATTTGGTGACAAGAACTGTACACAATACTCCACATTTTCCCTCACCAATGCCTTGTACAAATTTAACATTACATCCCAAATGTGTTATGTGTTATGTGCTATCCCAAGTGTCTTATGTGTTTCTCCCTTTGCTTCTTTGGGATTCAACATAATGAATCAATAAGTTCTTCAATAAAAACAGTATGAATAAGCCAGTTCTAAAATCTACAGACTCCATGTTGTCAGCACCGTCTGCATTAGAAACCAGAAAAGGAAATGTGATTGTGTCTGATCTTGAAGTATACTTAACATGCCAGTGAGGTAGAGGGTGACAACCTTTTGTGTGCAGTTTAAATTCCTTTCTGCACTAATGGCAAAAGATGTGTGTGCACACACACAATCACACCTTAGACAGCATTCCTCTCTGCTTAGCTATAAACTCCAACTCAATATAGAATGCATCTCAAATTATCTACATATATGTAAGTATAATTTTATAGATACATATATAATTGTCCCATTCATTTCTAAAGATTTAATTGTTGTGGAGCATTTCTTACTCTTGTGGAATAATGTCTTTACTGATGGGGGTAGAGCATGGTGATTCTGCTTGGCAGGTGAGATTTGTAGCTGTGACACAATCTCAGGTTCTGGATCCTCCTCTCTGGTGGCTGTAGGAGTTGACTCTTTGACTGCAGGAAATGGTTTTGATAGTTCTGGACACTTTTACTCTCCTTCTCTCAGCTTTTCTCTCTGGATCTACTTCGACCTTTGATTCTGTACCTGTCCCGGCGTCTTTCTCTCTCAAGTTCAAGTTCAAGTTTAGTTGACATTCGACCAAACATGGATACCTATGAATACAGTAAATGAAACAGGTTACTCCGAGGCCCAGGCGCAAAACACAGTACCAACAGTCAGTTGCAGCACAAAGCACATATAGCACATATAGGATAGCAAACACATATAAGATATCAGTAAAATACGGTCTCACAAAGGTCCAAGACCATGAATTCATCAATGTTGCAGCAGTCTTCTGTCAAACACAATGGGGCTTGTCTTCTGCTGAGTGGACACTGGGGGCAACACAAATTCCAGCATCCTGTGAATACCATGTCACATCGCCTCTGGCACTCTGGTCGTGCACCCAACTCCGACACCTTCCCTTGGGTGGTTGCAAACATGTGACACCATGACTTAAGGCCTAATCTTCACTACACCTGAGACCATGCAGCTCCCCTGCCATCTGCCCCTGACTTCGTCAGTAAACAGATGAATTAGACTTGCAACATTCCACACCACCAATGCCCAACAGGGTCTTGCGAGAAAAAGCAACTAAGACGATCACTTGCCCTTAGACTGCACACCCCCTTTGTGCACTGACACGACTCTGTCCCAAGCAGCATCACAGTCCGCACCAAGTTCAGCTCCTTCAGCTTCTCTGCCAACAAGCAACTCACTGATGGGGCAGATCTGCAGTACTTTAAGTTGATAATGTCCAGCAAGCTCTTGCTATTGTAAAAGCTATGTTTAAAAAAGACGGTAACTTCTTTTGCTGTCCCTGTAGAAGCCTTTGCATCCAGGCCACCTCGATCTTATGGGAATCTGTTCTTTTTCTTGCTCATGTTCTTTCTCGCAATTCCTTCTCTCCTTTTCAACTTCTTGTCTCCTTTTATCTCACCTTTCTTTTTCTTCTTCCAATTTCTTCTGAGTATTTCTGAATTTAATAATTTCTCAAGAAATTAGGCCTTGATTATTCTCTTTCATTTCCATAGCATTTATATCACCCTCCTCTTCCTTTTTCATTTACGTCTTTCTACTTGTGCATCTTGATCTTAGGAAGGTGTATTTAGTTCACAGGAGTATTCTCTTACTAATCCTTTTATTGCTTCCTTTATGATCTGATCTTTCCTCTTGGTCCCCTCATACACAACATCATCTGACAAATCCTCTGTTTTCATATCTCTAGTGACTCCTTTCTTTCTGGCCTTCCATTCAACCAGCTGGACTTTGATCTTTTACAAGCATTTTTTTTTGTCTTCTGCTTGAAGCTCAAGTATTAATCTTAGTGCACGCAGAGTAGATTCTGGTTCTTTATATTCACAAACAGTGAATGCTTGCAGCATTCCTGAAGCTCCTCAAACTCTCTTCCAGCTTAAAACCAAGCCACATTTTGCAAATAACTTCCTGATTAACACATCAGAAGCTTTCTCAGATAGCATCAATTTCATTATGTGCTGCGAATTATGACATTGACCGTCATGCTCTATGACCATAATTGTTCTTGGCAAATTTTGCTACAGAAGCGGTTTGCCATGTTCTTCTTTTGGGCAGTGTCCTGATAAGATGGGTGACCCCAGCCATTACCAATATTCTTCAGAGATTGCCTACTTGGCATTCGTGGTTGCATTACCAGGACTTGTGATATATGCCAGCTATTCAGAGGACCATCCACCACTTGCTCCCATGGCTTCATGTGATACTGATCAGTAGGCTAAACAGATGCTAAACCTTGACCAAGGGTGACCTACAGGCTAGTGGAGAAAAGGAGCGCCTTTCACTCCTTTGGTGGAGATGAATCTACACCTCGCCCCCCCCCCCCCCCATGTTGCCTACAAAAACTGTTGTAGTCAGACCACTGCTTTCCCTCTGAGCAGCATGGTCCTTCCTTTGTTTTTTGCACCATTCTCTGTAAACTCTAGAGACTGCTATGCGTGAAAACCCCAGATTAGCAGGTCCTGAGATATTCATATCACCCTATTTGGCACCAGCAGTCACTCCACAGTCAAAGGGCACATTTCTTCTCCATTCTGATGTTTTGCCTGAACAACAACTGAGCTTCTTGACCATGTCTGCATGTTTTCATGCATTGAGTTGCTGCTGCGTCAATGGCTAATTAGATATTTGCATTAACGAGCAGGTATACAGCTGTACTTATTAAAGTGGCCACTGAGTGGAAGGTCCTGCCATGGATATATCCAAAGAACTTCTCCGTGGATTGTCGTGGTGGAGAAGCTTGTGTGGTCCTGAGATCCCGAGAGCGATGCCGTCTGGAGCTATGCTCCTGGTAGGGTCACCCATGGCGGTAAGGTCGAGGGTGAGGTCCCTGACAAAGAACAATCCAACCAAGACCTCAACGGTGGAACAGGCGGACGAAGTTACTTCAAACTCAACTGCTGTGAAGGTGGATGAAGGCTGCAACAAACCCATCAGCTCCAGTCGTCGTGGTTTCCATGCCATTGGAATCAGTTGGTTGATTTGTGAAGTATCGTGTGCTTCTTGGAGTACAGCATCAAATACACATTAAACAAATACACGCACAGGCGACTTCGCTCTGTGGGCCACTTCTTCAGAATGAAGACCATCATCCTCGACCTCGAGGGATAGCCACGACATCCAAAGAAATATTCAGAAGAATACTTCTCACCAGAAAGTGATAGAGTGTAGAACTTTGCAGCACAGGGAAGGATTGATGCTGATTATATTGAAGAGGTTAATACATAGGAGGTTGGGCGGAACAGAAGGTTAATCTCTTCAAGTTAAATTAAGTAGGTTGTGGGGAGGTTAGTGCACAGTAGCAGCAGACAGGATGAAGAGGTCAATACTCCCCAATGCCATTAGGCTTTACAATTCAACTGCCAGGACTTAAGAACTTTTTTTAAAGCTATTATTAATGCTTTTTGAGTTAGTGATTTAGATGCATATCATATTATTACTGAGTTAAGTATTGTATGTAATGAGTTTTTGCTACAACAAGTGTATGGGACATTGGAAAAAATGTTGAATTTCCCCATGGGGATGAATAAAGTATCTATCTATCTATCTATCTATCTATCTATCTATACCCACCCAAGGGGAAGACTTTGCGAGTAAACTCTGAGGAAAAATCCAGAGCTGTAGTCCCTAAGGCTGTCCTACATTGCATTTAACATGGACTGGCAACTCCTGGTGCCAAACTGTATTGGTCTCTGGTGTTCCTTTAGATTCATCAGCTGCGTGGAGAAGAGGAGCCTGCTACATGGGCAACAGCTTGCTCTCCTTATCATACTGCCCTGACTTGTGTATCTAGACAGCTAGGAACAATACACATGGTCGGCCCGACCAACAGAGGGCCTTGAGTGAAAAGTATTTTCAGAAGTAGGGCTTCCTTTCATATTAATGTCTTTAAATTCTGAGACATATATGATTATCGGTGTGGACTGTAGTTCATATTGTTTATAGTTTATATAGTTTATAGTTCTCCATTTTTTCTGTGTTTTCTTTCTTGTTTAGATTGGTGGGTGGGTGATGTGATTTTTTTTGAGTGAAGGAGTTGGGTGTTTGATGTTATTGTCACTGATTTTTGGGTGAGGGAGAGGTTGGGTGTTTGATGTTATTGTCACTGAATTTTTTTGTGTGGGATCAGTTTGGGGGTTAGGGGTTTAACGTTTTGACTGCAATGTCCATGTCTGGGTGAGCGATGTGCTAGTTTTTGTGCGAAGGAGAGGTTGAGGGTATTGGGGGCTGCATTGTCTATGTCCGGGTGGGCAATCTGTTAGTTTTGTGTGAGGGAGAAGTGGGGTGGGGGGGGCATGGGTTTAGTGTTTGATGTTTTAGTTACTGTGTCTGGGGGGATGATCTGTTAGTTTTTGTATAAAGGAGAGACAGAGGGTATTTGGGGTTTGATGTTTCTGCTGCCATGTCCATATCTGGGTAGGCAATCTGTTAGTTTTTGTGCGAGGGAGTGGTTGGGAGGCAGGTTTGGGATTTGTGAGATTTGCTTCTTTTGCTTTTTCGTACAGGAAGGGGCTTCAATGAATTCCATGGTTTTTCTGTATTATACGACTATCTGAATCTCAGTTGTATTCTGTATCTATACTTTGATAATAAAATGAACCTTTGAACTTTTTGAACCTTTAGTTCACTGTAATTCTACTCATTGAAAGTCTATCTGAGAGCTGAAAAGCAGAATTCCTTTTAACAAATAATTGTACAGGACTTGAATCATGAACTTACTCTCAGTTACCACTTTATTAGGACATCTGCACCCCTGTTCTTTAATGCAAATACCTAAGCAGCCAATCATGTGGCAGCAACTCAATGCATAAAAACATGCAGGCATGGTCAAGAGGTTCAATTGTTATTCAGACCAAACATCAGAAAGGGGAAGAAATGTGATCTAAGTGACTTTGACCTCAGAGTGATTATAGATGACAGATGGGGTGGTTTGAGAGTCTCAGAAACTGATGCTCTCCTGGGGTTTTGACACACAACTCTCTCTAAAGTTTACAGAGAATGGTGTAAAAAGCAAAAAGACATCCAGTGAGTGGCCGATCGGTGGGCGCAAATGCCATGTTAATGAGAGGAGAATGGCCAGACTGGTTCAAGTTGACAGGAAGATGAGGGTAACTCAAGTAAACAAGTGTTACTACAGTGGAGTGCAAAAGAGCTTCTCTGAATGCAGAACACGTTGAAAATTAAAGTGGATGGCCTGCAGTAGCAGAAGACTGTGAACATACACTCAGTGGCTACATTAGTAGATAAGGAGATACCTAATAAAGTGGCCACTGAGCATGTGTCAAATTGCTGGAAAGATGGTGTGTTGTGCTCTTGAGGCACAATTAAAGTAGAACAGCTTCTTTTTCAGCAAGTGTTCAGCAGAGTTTGGACCTTCATTAACTTGCATAAAAATGTTTTGACTAATTTGAATTCTGAACTCCTGTCTGACTTTGCAAAACATCTTTTAATAAATATTCTGCATTATACACTTTGCACAGAGCTCTGAGTTACTTTAAATAAATGTTTGTATTTATAAAAACATCTCACAGGCCTTCCTGGAATACTTTGACTATGTATTGCATGTATTATAATAAATTACAATAAATTGTGGTTCAAAAACAAAAACAAAACAATACAGACTTGCCGCTGAATATTATAAGCCATTTTCTAACCTCTTAAGATGAGCATCACATGTTTCATTTGCCTTTTCATGTATAGTAATGGTCTCTTTTATATTCTTGATATTGCAAGTGGTTTTGCTTTGATATGCTTAATCTCAGGATTAGACAAACAATTCTCAAAAAATGTTGAGCACATTTTAAGAAGTCTTACAGTCCCATTCAATAAAGGGCTGAATTTGCTCTCTGGTGCTGAATCCCAAGGGTTGAGGGCAAGGCAATTCTTCACAGCCATTGGACAAAGTAGTTTGTCTCTATCATGGGCTGAGTGCCTGAGTTTAATATTGATGACACCCACAACAAAAAGCACAGTCAGTTATCAGTGGCAGCCATGCGATTCCTCATTGTTGTTGGTATCCAGTCTCCATTAAAGTCAATGGTCACTGAAACAGATGGGCTCTCTCAGAACGTGCAGAGGACCAATGATGTGTCAGAAACAGCTCTGTTATTCATGGCAGGTGACATGCTCTATTAATGAAAATATTCTGTGTGGTGTGGACTTGTGGAGTGCAGGATCATTAATAGTGAAGCCAGCATGATCAAATCATAGAACACAACTCAGGAGAGAAATTCAAGGTTCAAAGTTCAAAGTAAATTTATTATCAAAGTACATATATGTCATGATATGCTACCATGAGATTTATTTCTTTTTTATTTATTTACTGAGATAGATTGCAGAATAGGCCCTACCAGCTCTTTAAGCCATGTTGCCAGGCATTCCCCCAATTTAATCCTAGCCTAGGCATGAGACCATTTACAATGACCAACTGACCTACTAAGTACATCTTTGGACTGTGGGAGGAAACTAGAACACCCAGAGGAAACCCATGCAGTCACAGGAAAAATGTACAAACTTCTTACAGACAGCAGTGGGAATTGAACCCAGGTTGCTTGTACTGTTAAGTGTTGTGCTAACCACTACAATGAGGGAAATCACTAGGATGATGCCTAAAGAATGGACCTTGTGGCCTTCTGGACAACTCAATCAAATTCAATTCAAGTTTAATTGTCATTCAATCATACATGAATACTCATGAATACAGTCAAACGAGACACCATTACTCCAGGGTCAAGGTGCAAGACCGAGTACCAACTGTCACACACTGCACAAAGCATATTTAGCACGTATAAGATAGAAAGCTACAACCATTCAATAAAAGAGTCCAAACTCAAGCCATCTAGCACTGCTGATGACCACAGTAGAGCTTGTCTTCTGTGGAGAGAACGCTGGAGGGGGGGCAGCACTGACTCCAGCCTGGATGCTGGGCCACACCACCCCTGGAGGAGCGCACTGGTTCTGATGCCTCACTCCAGGCAGCTGTAAACAGGTAACTCTGTGGTTCAAGGCCTTGTCCTCGCACATACAAGATAGCAAAAGCACATGTCGGATATCAGCAATACAATCAGACAAAATCTCTATGTATAGACCCGAAACTGAGCCCATTGTTATGCTGCGTGAATATGGAAGAGGGTGGGGGTAGGTGCTGGGGGGGCATGTGCGCGTGAAGAGCCACCTCCAGCCTGTATGCTGCGCCACTGTGCCCTCAGTGGAGCGTGCCGGCTCTGACACCTCTCCCCCGGCAGCTATAGATAGGCGACGTCATGGTTTCAGACCTAGTCATTGCCACAACCAAGGCCACAGAGCTCTCCTGCCACCCAGCCCTGCTTTCAGCTGATAAATCAATGGATCAGAGTTGTGGTGTTCCACATTAACAATGTCCAAAAGGGTCTTGCGATCACAGGAAAGCGAGCGAGATTGTCACTACCTATTAGACTGTAAGCTGCATTTGACTCACGCAGCAGCACAATGCACAGCTGTTTCATGTTCTACTCATGGATAGTCAACAGTCTACTCATGGATAGTCATGCAGTCTACTCATGAATAGTCAACATGGCTTTGTGAAGGGAAGATTGTGCCTCATGAGCCTGATTGAGTTTTTTGAAGAGGTAACAAAAGAAATTGATGAGGGTAGGGCAGTGGATGTAGTCTACATGGACTTTAGCAAAGCATTTGACAAGGTCCCTCATGAGAGACTCATCCAGAAAGTCATGAGGCATGGGATAGGTGGCACCTTGGGGGTTTGGATAAAAAATTGGCTTAAAGGAAGAAAGCAGAGGGTAGTTGTGGAAGGAAAGTATTCTGCCTGGTGGTTGGTGACTAGTGGAGTGCCGCAGGGATCTGTCCTGGAACCCCTGCTATTTGTGATTTTTATAAATGTCCTGGAAGTAGAGGTGGAAGGATGGGTGAGTAAGTTTGCGGATGACACGAAAATTGGAGGAGATGTGGATGGAGCTATAGGTGTTTGAAGGTTACAAGAGGATATAGACAGGCTGCATAGCTGGGCAGAAAAATGGCAGGTGGAGTTCAATCCAGACAAGTGTGAGGTGATGCATTTTGGAAGGACAAACCAGAAAACTGAGAACAGGATTAATGGTCAGTTACTTAAGAGTGTGGATGAACAAAGGGACCTTGGGGTTCAAATCCATACATCCCTCAAGGTCGCTGGCACAGGTTGATAGGGTAGTTAAGAAGGCCTATGGGATACTAGGCTTCATTAACAGGGAGATTGAGTTCAAGAGTAGAGCGGTCATGTTGCAACTCTACAAATCTCTGGTGGGACCGCACTTAGAGTATTGTGTTCAATTCTGGTCACCTCATTATAGGAAGGATGTGGAAGTTATGGAGAGGGTGCAGAGGAGATTTACCAGGATGTTTCCTGGATTGGAGAACAAGTCATATGAAGCAAGGTTAGCAGAGCTGGGACTTTTCTCTTTGGAGCGTAGCAGAATGAGAGGGGCCTTGATAGATGTCGACAAGATTATGAGAGGCATAGATAGGGTGGATAGTCAGTACCTGTTTCCCAGGGCACCAATAGCAAACACCAGAGGGCATATGTACAAAATTAAGGGAGGGAAGTTTAGGGGAGACATCAGGGTTAAATTTTATACACAGAGGTTCATGAGTGCCTGGAATGACCTGCCAGGAATGGTGGTGGAGGCTAAAACATTAGGGGTATTTAAGAGCCTCTTGGACAGGCACATGGATGAAAGAATAATGGAGGGTTATGGGGTAATGTGGGTTTAGTACTTTTTTAAAGGACTATATAGGTCAGCACAACATGGAGGGCTGAAAGGCCTGTACTGTGCTGTAGTGTTCTATGGTTCTATGGTTCTTTGCCAGCAAGCCACTCGCTGATGGGCTTCATCTGCTGTTCACAAAGTTGTTAATATTCAGTAAGATATGTCGAAATATGATAGTAGCACCTTTTGTTGACCCAGTAGAAGCCACTATGACTGAATGCACCACCATCTTATCATCTTACCAACTGACAATGCGACTGTCCTCACTGGGTTATATGGTCATCAGAGGATTTGAAGTTCAAGCCCTGTCACAGGTGTTTGGTCAACCTGATAGTTTGGCGTGGCACAGCACTCTAGCAGTTAGTGTAACACTATTATAGCACCAGTGACCTGTGTTCAATTCTGCTCTTGTTTTAGGGTAATGTAATGTGGAAACGTACATAATTCACAGTCATCGACATTGAGTTCAAGGTTCTAAAATTTCCAAGTATACAACTCTGAAATTCATCTTCTCCAGATAGCCATGAAACCAAGAAAGAACGACAGCACGAACAAATCCTTCCTCCCCCACAAAATAAACAAACAAAAATGAACAGGCACATGGACCTCAAATACCCCTCCCCACATAAAAAAAATTAGAAAGATTGGGCTAAAATACAGAGTATAAAAAATGATAAGACTGAAAAATGTTTATTGTATAGTCAATATGCAAAATGCTGAAAACCTGGGTAACATTGTCCGGGCACAGCACCAGGTCTTTCCCTCTCCCGCAGTGAATGGTCTTACCGGCGATCGAAAGGCAGTCTCCCCTCTCTGGTAGCAGAGCGATTCCCCAGTAATAAAAAGGCAGGCAGCCGCTGCTCACCCTCTGCATTTGCCGTGATGTTTCAGTCTCCCTTGTCACATTAATCAGCAAACAGTGGAAGCTTTAATCGGCAAAATGGAGTCCGACGTATGCTCGTGCGCCATCCCACGAGGTTCCCGCTTCTGGAATCTTCTCGGAGACTGCAGAGTGTTGAAAGCTGAAAACACTGAAAGTGAGTTCAGGTTCACTTTAAGAAGCTGGCCTGATGTGATGATGTAATTATGTAATTACTTTTACTGCACTTCGTGTTCAGTGCTTGGAGTACAATAAATAAGTTACTACAGTTTTTCTTAAAACTAAAACACCTCGGCCATTTTTATTTGCTAAAACCTACACTACCTGAAATGAATCCGTATGTTCTTGCCATGATTGTGGGGGGGTTTCCACCCACACTCAAAAGATGTATGGCTTAGTAAGTTAATTGGCTACATGAGTGTAATTGGCTGCATAGACATATTGGTCCGGAAGGGCCTGTTACCATGTTGTATCGCTAAATAAATAAATAATCTGTATCTACGAGTTTGTTACAACTGTGAAAGCTTTTACTGTGAAATACTGTGCAGTTTAATATTGCCTCTCTTTTTGGATCTTGTCCAGCAGAAAACTGTCAGCAATGTATGTTGCTCCTACCATTAAAGTCAAACATGATCAACGTAGCCACTGTGACATCTGCGGTTGGGTTAAATGGGGTCAGTAGACACTGCGAAGTAGACTTTACTGAGAATCTATACCCTGCTGTTACTGTATATATAACTGTGTAACTCAGTGCTCAGAGAGTCATAGAGAAAAAAATACTAAATGGCAGGCGAGCAGCCACGGAACATCATTCCTCAACAGAACCAAAACACCACAAGCATCCCGAGTGTCAGAGAAAACACATATCACTACAGACTATTTCTCATGGGTATTTCTTGGATGAAGTTCAAAGCTCCTATGTATCT
This sequence comes from Hemitrygon akajei, assembly GCF_048418815.1. Classification (NCBI taxonomy): domain Eukaryota; kingdom Metazoa; phylum Chordata; class Chondrichthyes; order Myliobatiformes; family Dasyatidae; genus Hemitrygon; species Hemitrygon akajei. The sequence continues at coordinate 32,085,785 of NC_133138.1, read as the reverse complement.
AAGTTTCTAAACAGAATTAAAACATCTGTTAAATGTGAACATGAAAATTACAAAGTAGGGCGATCACATGGTGATATTTCTGGAGGTGTTTGTGTTCCCTGAGCTGAAAGGAACACAAGCACAATCAAAGTTGTTGGGATTGTCACAGAGGGAGTTCTCACCAGCTAATCACTTGGAGGAGAGGATGTAATTTGCTGCTTTGAGATGGCATGATGCTATTCACTGCAATTCAGGTTCCTATGTACACATGTTCATATATTGGTCAGAAGTCCATTTGAGAAGTTGCTTGATCTCAAAGCTTTGGGGCAAGTCTTGTGCTACCTCAAATCCCAGTCCACCCATCCTTGCATTGCCTTGTTCAGGCTCAGTTCTTCCACAAGCTTTTCAGGAAATGGAAAACCCAGAGAAGGCCACAATGTCATGAATCCAGGAGCGCATGGAAGGCCAGGCTGTCTCAAGTTCCACATGGAGAAAGTTAGAGCAACAAAAAAGCAGCTGCATCCACAGAAGTGTGCAACATCAGTGACTGATGCCATCACTAAAAATGGAGATTTCTATAGAGAAACCCACCTAATTCCGGACTTTGCACTGGCACTGACTGATGGTTTACCACATTAATATAACTCAGTTCAGCTATAATCTTAGTTCTATTAATGCCTAAATATATGTCCTCAACATCAACCTGCCAATAAAATTTAACTGTCCAAAGGGGATCCAACCCCTAAACGGAATTAGTATTACTTTAAAATGCCTAGTTCCAAAATCCACCCACACATCAAATTCACTGTCTTTCATGTATTGCAAATTCACAAATGTCCTTGCTTTCTGTATTACATAATACTTTTCATCTTCACAATCTTTTGGCCCTTGGTATCCCTCAAATACACTAGGTGTTAATAGGCTCTGTATTTAAGTCCACTAATTCAATTGTAACCAAGGTGGGACAGTGGAAACCTGATTGGATGAGGACTGACCAATCAGGAGGGATGGAGGAAGAGGGTCTAACTATCATCGGACCGGACGTCCCCAGGCATCATCTCTGATGAAGGTGGCACAGTTCCTCATCAAAATGCCAGTTAAAAGCAATACCAGGAAGCCTGATAAGAGGCTTTTCATTCACTCTTTTTTAAAAATCTTTTCAGCTTTTCTTTCATCCTAATATCTGATTAATTTTTACTTCATATTTGTAGTGGCATAGAAAGAGGCCATACTCCTACAAAACACAGGATCCAAAGTCCCTTGCTAGCCACACTTTCACTGTACTACTGCTGCTTTCAAGAATTCAGGCTCTGTTTCACTTAGACCTCTTTGCTTCTTCATGCCTTTTATTTTGGTATAATTTAATTCACACGTCTTAAAGGAGGGGTGTATTTGTTGTGCAGCTTCACTGGAACTCGGAAATAAAGACAGGAATTGCCAAAGATATCCCGCGGGTCATGCAATATCATTGGAGAGATAAACAAGAGTTAAGAAGCTTTCATCAGACCTGGAAACTCAGAAAACAGATGTGTTTTGACTAGCAGAGTGGGGGTTGGGTGGTGAGACGTAAGGTCAAGTCTGTGATAATATTTTACATACAAGTGACAAAAGTACTGTTAGTGCTGATTGAGAGAGAGAGAGAGAGAGAGAGAGAGAGAGAGAGAGAGAGAGAGAGAGAGAGAGAGAGAGAGAGAGAGAGAGAGAGAGAGACTTTTTCCAAAGGCTGAAAGGGCTAACACAAGGAGGCATAGTTTTAATGTGCTTGGAAGTAGGTACAAGGGGAATGTCAGAGGTACATTTTTCACAGAGAGTGGTGGGTGCATGGAATGCACTGCCAGCGAAGATGGTAGAGAAGGATACAATAGGGTCTTTTAAGAGACTCTTTTAATATTGTAAACCAGCGAGTTGTTTGTTATGTCTCCCCGCATGCTGAGAAAATGGAGACACCTCTTTCTCCCTTATTAGGGAGAGAGACAGCCTATGATATGTTGAATACCAGTTGAAACACCAAGCTCTGGGGTAACTGCAAGTCTGTGTCTTTGCTATTGCTTTGCTCACGCTATAGTGTTTGGTGGCGGTACCGATGCTTTCTTTCGATGGCGGGGAGAGAGGGATTCCTGCTCGCTGCCACTTACGCGCAGGAGGGGGTCTTTGGGATGCTAACATTTAACTGTCATTCATTCTTTGAGACACTCCTCTGTTTTCACGAAGAAAAAGCATTTCAGGATATATATTGTACACATTTCTCTGACTTTAAATTGTACCTCTAAACCTTTGAACATAGAGCTTAGAAAAATAGAGGACATATGCAGTAGGGAAATTCTAGGCAGTTTCTAGACTAGGTCACATGGTCAGCACAACATTGGAGCCAAAGGGCCTGTAATGCACTGTAGATATATATGTTTCTATGTTTCTATCTCGTTACTTTCAAATCTTGAAGACGGCGATTCCCGAATGGCCAGCAGAAGTCAGCACGATCCAGCACCAACCCCCCACCCCCCAGAATTCGACCATCAATGCGATTGAATAGAATGCCAGGTATGTGCTTTGTGCATTTTTTTAACAGATGCATACGATTCTCAGTTCTAAGTCTGCTGCACTATCGCCATATCTAAGCAAGGCAAAAATTGTGTACGGAAACTCTGCAATCTCCAGTTATTTTCCTCAGGAACTTGTGATGTATTTATCCAGACAGGTTGACCTTTCTCCAGTGAGTGCTAACAACCTTCATCTATTTTTACCTTGTCCATTTTGCACAAAATCCTTGCCTTTACCATGACATTGACAGCACCTTTTCAATATAGGTAGACACTACTGCCTCAGGTCTTCTCTCACATCCCATTCAAAATTTATTTTTTATCTCCTATTCTTTGACCATCCTTTTATACAGTATTAATAAAATATATTTAAATTTCCTTTAATGTTGTCTGCTGATCTGTATGCATAGAACTTCTTTGTCCATCTCATTACTTTTCTCAATGTTTTATTCAAAAGATAACCTCTTTATCTTTGCTTTGGTTCTTTGCCTTAAGTCTAATGTCATCAGTTTGGAATATGGACCATCCACAAAATACAATTACTTACCCAAACTAATCCAGCAGCATCTCCCAAATCCTCAACCACTGCAGCCCAAAGGAGAAAATGATAAATAGAAGAGATTCTGCAGATGCTCGAAATCCAGAGCAACACACAAAAAAACGTAGGAACTCAGCAGGTCAGGCAGTGTCTATGGAGAGGAATAAATAGTCAATATTTTGGTCTGAGACCCTTCATGGGAACACCAACACACATATGTTCTTCTTTAGGAGGCATACATTCCTGATGAGAAAGTAAATTGCCACTGCTCTATCATCTTCGAGACTGTTTGACAATCCTTACTTGAAGAATGAAGAAGATCAAGATGTTGGATCAGCACCAACTTCTCAAAGGCAATCTTGGTTTGCCAAGCGGATACCTGCAGTGTGTAATTAAATTAAAAACAAGCATCATTCACCTTGCCAAAGGAAATATTGTTCCCAATATTTTCAAAGGTTTTATTATATTTTCTGTATTTTTCCTAAAATATACAGAATATGGAACAGTACAGCATAGGAACAAGCCCTTCAGCCCAGTATATCTGTGCTGACAATGATGTCAAAATAAACTAAATTTAACAAATTGAACTTTGCCTGTACATGATCCATATCCTTCCATTACCTGTAAATTCAAGGGGTATATTTAAAGCAAAGGTTGATAAGTAATTGATTAGTAAGGGTGCTGATGGTTACAGGCAAGGGAATGGAAATAATTTAGCTATGATCAAATGGAGGATGAATTCTGTTCCTATGTCTTATGGTCTTAGGATCTTTTGCCTATCTAAATGCCTCATAAATGCTTTTATCATACCTGTTCCCACCACCACCTTGGGAAGGCTATTCCAACAACCTACAACTCTGTTTAAAAACTTGCCCCACACATCTTTAATTGTTCACCTCTATCACAATAAATGCATGCCCTCTAGGACTAGATATTTCCACACTGGGATAAAGACCCTGACGACCTATTGTATCCTATGCCTTTTATAATTTTACAATACTGTGCAAAAGTCTTAGGCAAATATATGTAACCAGGTGACCGTTGAATATCACTGTTTATTGTTAAAGTACACATATGTATTCACCCTGGTAATGCTAAAATAGTAGCTGCCTGTGCCTTGAAAATGGTGATATTATTTTGAACAGGTGGAGTAAAAAGATGAGTTACAATGTTCTAAAGAGGACGATGTTTGAGTGCTTTTCCCAGGTTTGGTGAGGAAAGGTGATTAATATCTGATAATATCCATGTAAATTTTTTTACACTTATTTGTAAATCTAGAATATCAGTAATTTGACATGTTTTACATGTGGATGCTTTAGTTTTTCGTGAGTAAGGTATGGGTGCTGGATAGCGTGGTTGTGCGAAGTTCCTTATCGGCCTAGTAGGTTAGTCTTTTTAGTAATTTAAACTCCAAAGCAATATATTGTAGAAGTTCATTTTGTCTTTCTTTATTGTTTCATGACTGAATGTGAATGCAACAGAGCATTCACAGAGCAGTCTCTGTTTATGTTGCATGAGCAAGGAGAACTCATTTCAGGTTCTGGCCTATATGTGTTTGGAAGTTAAGCAGATGTGTGCCAAAGTGAGTATATCTCTTAGTTAAGATGAGATGTATTTATCCATATTTTCAATCTTGTGTATAAGGTACAGAGTTGGTGGCATTCTAACCTTGTTTGTATTTTTTTCAGAATTGCCACTACCGTGTTGGTTTTGTTTATTTTGTTTTAGTTATTTTCAAACTGCATACGTAACAAGGGTGTGGACTGAAATTAAGCCGAGATTGTAACAGCAGGAACTGTGTTTTTTTATTCTCTTTATTGTTTTTATTTTGATATCCTCTTTTTGCATTAAAACATCTAAAACAGGTAAAGAAATTAAAGACCCAAAAGTATTTGTTGTCCTACATGTGTATTTTTCCCCAGGCTACTATATATATATATAGCGAGGGTGCCTAAGACTTTTGCGAAGAACTGTAGTAATTTTATGTATTGCACTGTACTGCTGCCTTAAAAGAAACAAATTTCATGTGAGTGATGATAAATCTGATTCTGATATGGTCTCTAATATGGACTGAGAGTGTGAAGGCTAAAGAAATTCATCCTCAACTCTGTTGAAAAGGTATATCCTTCTTTTCTAAGTTTGTGCCCTCTGGTCTGGATACAGATCCATCTTCTTTCTTTAAAATTTGTTTCATTAGATACATACATAGGATTAAGTTCTATGGATTTTCCTTTGCTTCCCAGACTGCAAAGTAGCTAACCTTGCCTCAAGGAGAATGCAACAGAGAAATGGCTTGAAAGTTGACACCAGAGGGGAGCAAGCTACAGACAATGGTATTGGTTGAAAAATAACTGAACTGGTAGAATATTAATTACGGTCAGAGATTGCTAAAGCATAGATCCAGCAACAATATACCATTGAAATCTGATATTCAAATGGCCCGAGAGCAGTTGCAGGTGCTCTACAAAAACACAGAAAAGATTCTGCAGATGCTGGATTTCCAGAGTAACACACAGTAACAAAGAGGTGGTCACAGGAATCACAGTCTATGGATCTGAATGACTATACCACAGTTGTCACAGACTTTATTAAATAAGATGTAGAAGTGTGTGTACCGACAAAATCATTCAGCATCTCCCCAATCAGAAGCCATGTATAAACCATGATATCAAAATCTGCTGAGGGCCAGTGTAGAGGCATTCGAGTCTGCTGACCAAGGAAGTCACAAGAAGTCCAGGTACAATCTCCAGAAAGCCATCTCACAGGCAAAGAGGCAATTCTGGACTAAACTTAAACCAACAATGGATGCTCGACAGCTGTGGCAGTGCTTGAATACTACGTCTATGCTCACATTGACCATCAAAACATGAAGAAGCCATCACAAACTCCCACAGCCTCTGATGATACTGTGATTTCAGTCACTGAGGCGGACATGCCAGCAGCTTCAGGAAGATAAACCCATGAAAACAATCTGACCCAGATCAAGTACTAAAGACCTGTGCTAATCAACTAGCTGGATTGTTCACCAAGGTCTTTATCCTCTCGCTTTGGCAGTCAGAGGTACCCACCAGCTTCAAACAGGCTTCAATTATACTGGGGCTTGAGAAGAACATGGCAACCTGCCTCAATGACTATCATTCAGTAGCACTTACATCCAGTGTTGTAAAATGTTTTCAGAGGTTGGTGATGAAACATATCAACTCCTGCCTGAGAAGCAATTTAGATCTGTTCCAATTTGCCTGCTGGCAGAAGAGGGCCACAGCAGATGCCACCTCACTGGTTACTTTCTCAACCCTGGAACACATGGACAGCAAAGATGCATACATCAGGATGTTCTTTAGCAAACACAGTTCAGCATTCGATACCATCATTCCCCTCAAAATGAATCAGTGAAATCCAAGGCCTAGGACTCCTTGTGCAATCACTGCTGTCTTAGGCTGAATCAAGGGAGGTGATAAATCAGCATATAGGAGGGAGATTAGGGCTAAGACCTGACATAACAACAACATCTGACTCAATGTCAGCAAGATGAAGCAGCTGATTATTGGCTTCAGGAGAAGGAAATCAGAAGTCCATAAGCCAGTGCTCATCGGAGCATCAGAGGTGGAGAGGGTCAGCAACTTCAAATTCTTCGGTGTTATTGTTCCAGAGGGCCTGTCCTAGGCCCAGCATGTAAATGTAATTATGAAGAAAGCACAACAGCACATCTAGGAGGTCGCAAAGGTTCAGCATGTCATCTAAAGCATTGATATACTTCTATAGATGTGCAGTGGAATGAATATTGATTGGCTGCATCTCATCCTAGTATGGAAATACCAATGCCCTTGATTAGAAAATCTGACAAAAATTACCATGACCCAGTCTGTCATGGTAACCCCCACCCCCTCATCATTGAGTACATCTGCATAAAATGTCGCAGGAAAAGAGCATCCATCATCAGAGGCCTCCACCACCCAGCATTTTCTCTGTTCTCACTGGTGTCATCAGGAAGAAGGTTCATGACCCTCAGGAGTCACAGCACAGTTATTACAGTCAGGAACAGTTATTACCCCTCAACCAGCAGGCTCTTGAACCAAAGCAGATAACTTCACTCAACTTCATTTGTCCCACCATTGAAAGATTCTCACAAGCTATGGACACACTTTCAAGGACTCTTCATCTCATGCTCTTGATATTTATTGCTTATTTATTATTATTATTAATTCTTCCTTTTTGTATTTACGCAGATTGTTGCCTTTTGCACATTGGTTTAACATCCAAAATTGGTGCATTCATTCATTGATTCTTTTATGGTTATTATTTGATTATGGATTTATTGAGTATGCCCACAAGAAAATTAATCTCAGGTTTGTCTATGTTGACTTATATGTATTTTGATAATAGATTTACTTTGAACTATAATCAAAATGCTGGAGGTTACTAAGCAGATTAGGTAGCATCTATAGAATGGAATAAAGAATCAAGAAATTTATTATAAATTACTATAAATTGTACATTGCAGATTTAGCTGGAGACATAACATAAATTTTTTTACTTACCTTGTATGCAAAGGATGTGAGTAATAAAATCAATTTATTTCAGTTCAAAGTTTCAGGCCAAGGCCTTTTACCAGGACTGGAAAGAATCCAGAAAAAGAAGGTGGAAGGAGTGGAAGGAGGACCACCTAGAAGGTAATGGGTGAAGCCATGTGCAGGAAAGGTAGGTGTATGGGGGAGGGGGATGGTGAGAAGCTGGGAGGTGATGGATAAAAAGGTACCTAGTACACATTGCCACTTTCTGTACATACAATCAGTCTATGTATATAACCTAGTCTTATGTATTTATATTTGTTGAGTTTTTTATGCTTTTATGCTTTTTGTGCTGCATCAGATCCATTTAACTTGTGTACTGATGAATGACAATGAACAAACTTGAAGCTTGAATTCTGAATAATTGAAAACTGATATCCAAAGTGCCCCCAGAGCAGATGCAGAAGTTCTACAGGAGAATGGCACACCTCAATAGATTTCCATTTGTGGTTTGTCTCAATGAAGGAAGTGGTTCTAAAATACAAGCTCACCCCTGTGCACTGGTGAAGAACTATTTAATGTGGAAAGAAATCAAATTGCTTCAAATATCTTCTTACAACCCTGAGGCATCTAAATATTTTACAGTCAAAAAATCACCTCCTTGTAGTGTTAAGTTTTATGTGTAGCCAAACATCACAGCCAATTAGCAACACCTCATAAACTGCAACCCGAAGAATGAACTATTATTTTGTGATGGGGGCTGTGGCTGAGATGGTAATGCTGGTCAGGACCCCAGGAGGATTCATTAGAAAAATCCCAAAGGAGATCTTAAATCCCCTGAACAAGCACACTTTGAGAAATCCCAGTTGTCTGTAAATTGTTCAATATTGTAATGAAAACAGCTAAGGCACTTGGCAGATGATCTTCACTCTGTTGTTTTAAAACATTTGAAATAGTTCACAGCTCCATCAAATTAGCAGACCAAGTAATCTGATGTAAGTCATTTGGTCAATAATAACTCATGAGGAATTTACAACTATTCAGATCTCAAATTGAATATCACAATTGTTTTATCAACCTACTTAAAATTAAAATCTATTTTCCATGTTATTTCTGAAAGAGACCCATAAAGTTGCAAGTCACCTGACTGAACAGTCAACCCACTTCCATCCTTCTCGCTGAATGATTTAAAATTAATAGCCAGACGCACAATCAGATTAAAATCCCACAAACATTTTCTCAGTCATGTTTCATATGTAAAAATTATGTATGAATTTAATCTTCTCAGTTTTTGACCTGTCAAGGATTGGGTAAACTATCCACATTCAGAGTTACAGAGCAATACAAGTTCTTCTTTCCACTGAATCTGTGCCAACCACCAATGTTTATACTAGCCCCATTTTATCCTACACATTCTCATCATCTCCCCGGGATTCTCCTGCCCACCTACGTTCTTGCCTGTGAATAATATGGTTCAAAGTAAATACATCATCAATGTCTGTATGTGTCACCATAAACTACCTTGAGATTTATTTTCTTGCAGGCATTTACAACTGAACAAAAAATGCAATATAATCAACGAAGACTGACAAATAAACAATGTCCAAAAGAAAACTGTGTAAATACAATCAATCACTCAAGCAATAAATAAATACATCTGAGAACATGAGTTATAGGGTCCTTGAAAGTGAATCCATAATGTGGAATCAGTTCAGATTTGAGATTACTCATGCTGGTTCAGGAGCCTGACGGTTAATGGGTAGTGACTGTTCCTCAGCCTGGTGATGTAGGATGTAAGGTTCCTGTAGCTCCTGTCCAATGGCAGCAGTGAATAGAAGCATGGCCTGGATGGTGGGGGCGGTGATGATGGATACTGCTTCTTTGTGGCTGTGCTCCTTGGAGATGTGTTCATTAGTGGGGAGGGCTTTGATTGTGGTAGACTGGGCTGTATTGTGATGAATATTCACTCTCCTGTGCAGGAGATTTCATGTTTATTAAGCTACCTTACTTAACACCAGTAGCTGCCAGTTGAAAGATTACAAATAGTTGTAAGTAAACTTCCAACCAAATAGCTTAATTAACTTTTGGTTCTAAATCACAGTCTGTCTTCAGTTCTTAAAATGTTAGTGGTAAACGGTAATCAGCTTGAAGTTAAAAAAAAACTCGCTCCACAGAACAGCTTTACAGAAGATCTGTCTGAAAGCATCTGCTTTACTGCTCAAAAAGAGTAGAGAAAATAAGTTGATTAATTTGGGTTTAAAATAGACAAGCTGACTCTTAAGTTGTTTAGTTCAAGGAAGCTTGCAGAATGGATGGATAATATCATTTAGCATATCGATGACTGGTGTGCTTATAGTTGAGAGTTTTATGTACTCTGAAAAGTTAGCTTTATAGCATTAATGCGAGGTAGTTGAAATCTATGTCTTTGAAAGGTGCTTTTAGATGTTTTTTCTAAAACAGATATCCAAAGAAATATCATACATGTAAAAGTCACCCAAGTTGAGAGAAAAAGGGTATGGGCAGAACAGGCTTATTAGGAATGGGGTATGGAATAACAAGAAGAATCATGGAAGAAACAAGGGGTGAACTAGGATCCAATCCTCTAGCATCAGTTTCTGTGACTGGTGTTTTGTTCATCTGATCATGTATGTCTTTTTAATTGATAAGAATTGTACCTGTGTTTTGGAAGTCCTTTGTGTTTCGCACTGCTTTGTCCTCTGTGTTTTATAGTTTGAAAATGGTTTGTGATTTGGAAATGTTTAAGAATGAAATCCTCTGTGAGTTTTAGATGTGTTTTAACAACAGTGTTTGGATTTAAATGTATATCAGTGAAAATAAATACAAAAAAAGTGTTTTAAAGCATTTTGTTAGCTGGAACTATCTTTTCTTTGGTAGGAAGGGGACCCACCACTCGAATAGTGGGTATTGGAATCTAAACTTGCCATGGATAAGAAACAGGGAAGAAAATCAGTCTTTGAGTAGTTTGGGTAGTCACAGTTTAGTCTCTCTTTATTGAGAGTACTTGTGTTTATTTATATCCGATAGGGCTTAAGGTATTTGCTTGAGTTTAGAACTTCACAGTCAGCAAACCCAGTACATCAGAATACTCACTACTTCTTGTAGAATTTTCCTGTTTTGCATATTGATGACCAACACGCAACCAGACAGGATACTCTCCACTATACATCTATAGAAATTTTGTCAAAGTTTTAGATGGCATGCAAATCTGTGCAAATTTCTAAAGAAGGAAAAACTTTTGGGACAGATTTTCAATATCTACCTCTATTTCCTTAGGGCAGATAGACCAGATTTGTCTTCTTTGTAAATGGCACCTAGGTGCTGGTCCCGGCACCCAATTAGTCTACTAATCCACAAACCTTTGTGACATAAAGAGAAAACTAGTATACCTGGGAAACTGAGAGAACATGCAAACTCCATTCAGATAGCACTTTAGGTCAGGATTGAGCCTGGGTCTCTAGCACTGTGAAGCAGCAGCCCTATCAGCTGCGCTACTGTGCCGTACTTTTAAGGTCATTGCTTCCTTGGGTAAAGTCAAAGTGAAAGTGAAAAAGTAAGATTTATTAGCAGAGTACATACATGTCACCACATACAACCCTAAAATTCTTTTTCTGGGGGGCTACTTAGCAAATCTATAGAACAGTAACTATAAAAAGCATCAATGAAAAACAAATTGAGCAAATGCAAATATAAATAAATGGCAATAAATAATGAGAGCATGAAATAGCAAGATAAGAAGTCATTAAAGTGAGACTATTGGTTGTGGGAACACCAGAAATAGAATGAGTGTAGTTATCCCCTTTTGTTCAAGAGGCTCATAGTTAAGGGATAGCAACTGTTCTTGAATCTGGTGGTGAAAGTCCTGAGGCATTGGTGCCTTCTCCCTGATGGCAGCAGTGAGAAAAGAGAATGGCGTGTGTGGTGAGGATCTTTAACGATGGACGCTGCTTTTCTATGGCAACATTTCATGTATGTGTGCTCATATTTGCGAGGGTTTTACCTGTGATGTACTGGCCAAATCCACTACTTTTTGTAAGATTTTCCCCTCTTAGGCATTGGTGTTTTTATACCAGGCCATAATGTAGCCAGTTATTACACTTCCCACCACACATCTATAGAAGTTTGTCAAGCTTTTTGATCGCATGACAAATCCCCACCGACTGCTGAGGAAGTATAGGTGCTGTTGTGCTTTCTTTTCAATTTTTGTGATGGATCCAGGACACAGTCTCTGAGATAGTGACGCCCAGGAATTTAAAGTTGCTGACCCTTTCCACTTCTGATCATTCAATGAGTACTTCTCATAGTCCTTTGGTTTCCTTCTTCTGAAGTCTATAATCAATTCCCTGGCCTTGTTTTCATTGAGTGAGAGGTTGTTGTTATTACACCACGCAGCCAAATTTTCAATCTTCCTCCTCTATGCTGATTCATCACCACTTTTAATACAGCCTTTTGGTACTAGCTGATGAGATTCTGTAGAGCTATACCTTGACATTCAACCTGAAAGTTCTGGTATGTACAAGTGAGGAAAAATAGCCAATCTACTGGAATTGTTTAATCTGCTTCCCCACTTCTTTATATCATCCTGTGTTACATCCAATTACACTAATTAGTCCTGAGAGACTCTTAGATTTGTTTGTAAAGCTGACGAGAAATACTGTAAATTATTTAATATTTCAACAGTCAATTTTTCCTTTAATTAAATGCTATTATATATTTATTATATTCTGTTGAATGGGCTGTTGGCATTCGCAATGATACAAGGCTTCAGCTTGTAAAAATGACAGCAGTTTCAACACTAATTTTCCACAGACATGAAGATGGACCTTAGGCTAAACAAAAAAACTCCACCATACTACGCTTTTGGATGTTGTGATTTATCTACGCAAAGAAAGCTGATGCCTACAGAGAAGTGCTATTGATTCAAGTAAGATATCATTATGCTGAGAAAATAAAGACAGTTTAGTCAGTCAGCATCTTCACTGACACAGGAAGCCAGAGCTCATCTGACATACAGTCAGTGGCCACTTTATTAGGTACCTCCTGTATCTAATAAAGTGGCCACTGAGTGTTTGTTGTAGCCCATTAGTTTCAAGGTTTGAAATGTTGCTTTTTGCACATCATTTTATGATTTACTATTGCCGTCCTGTCAGCTTAAACCATTCTGACCATACTCCTCTGACTTTTCACATTAATAAAGCATTTATAAGGCATTTTTGCCCACGGATCTGCCACTCACTGCATTTTTTTTTTCTGTTTTTCACACCATACTCTGTAAACTCTGGAAACTGTTTGCATGGAAATTCCATACCAGTAGTTTCTAAAATACTCAAACACCCTATCTGGCAACAACAATCATTCCACGGTCAAAATCACTTAGATCACATTTCTTCCCCATTCTGATGTTTGGTCTGAACAGCAAGTGAACCACTTAACACCATCCACATGATTTTATGCATTGAGCTGCTGCCCATGATTGGGTGATTAGAAATCTGTATTAACAAGCAGTTGTACAGGTGTACCTAATAAAGTGGTCACTGGATGTACACCTGCTATGGTTTGCTACAGCGGCAGTCTAAATACTATTAGGTAAGAATGTGTATTTGTCAAGCAATCTTAAAACAGCAAAGGCTTCTCAGGCAAGGATATTGGCATTGGGCCAAATAACAAAATAAAAATGGAGGATAGTAAAGAATCAGTCTGGAGAAATTTCCAGGAGAGATCCGAGAGAAGCAAGAAATGCAGTGCATCACCTCTGAGAAATGATGAGGCTGACAGCAAATAAATTCAGGGTCAAATTTGACAGCTTCAGAGGGATTTATAAAACATTGATCAGCCACATTTAGAGTATTGTGGGCAGTTTTGGGCCCATTATCTAAGAAAGGATGTGCCAGAATGTGAGAGGGTCCAGAGGAGATTCACAAGAATGATCCCTGGAATGAAAGGGTTAACATATGAGGAGCATTTGATGACATGAAGTTTATAAGCATGGGGGGTGGGATCTCATTGAAAATTCGAAGGCCCAGATAAGGTGGACATGGAGATAATGTTTCTTATGGTGGGGGAGTCTAGGACCAGAACACACTGCGTCAGAATAGAAGTATGTTCCTTTAGAACAGAGATGAGGAGGAATTGATTTAGCCAGATGGTGGTGAATCTGTGGAATTCATTGCCACCGATGACTGTGGAGCTGTCACTGGGTATATTTAAAGCAGAGGTTGATAGGTTCTTGATCAGCAAGGGTGTAAAATGTTGTGAGGAAAAGACAGGAGAATGGGGTTCAGAGGGTTAATAAATCAGCCATGATGGAATGGTGGAACAAACTCAATGGGCCAAATGACCTATTTTTGCTCCTTTGTCTTATGGTCTTATGGGCTCACGGATTAGGGAATCAAGAAGGAAAACAGATTTGAGACCAGAATCAGATTACCCACGACGCACTGGCTCCCTGCTGCATTCCTGCTTCTGGACAGCAAATTTAAATTTGAATGATTGAATAAATCTGCAATTTTGAATGAAGTCTAGTGTCTGCTAAGGTTGAGACTTTTGTTAATCTAGGAGAGATTAACGACCACAAAAATCCACAAGCTGAATATTATTTTTTATAGTCATCATCATCATTATGTGCTGTGACTTATGACGTGGGCTATCATGATTTTTGACCATGATTGTTCCTGGCAAATTTTTCTGCAGAAGTAGTTTGCTATTGCATTCTTCTGAGCAGTGTCTTTACAACATAAACCCCATCCATTATCAAACTTCTTTAGAGATTGTTTGCCTAGCATCAGTGGTTGCATAACATGGACATGTGATATGCACCAACTGCTCATACGACCATCCACTACCTGATCCCCTGGCTTCATGTGACACTGATCGAGGGGCTAAGTAGGTGTTACATTTTACCCCAGGGTGACCTGAAGGCTAGCAGAGGGAGGAGTGCCTTACATTTCCCATAGTAGAGACATATCTCCACTCCGCCACCCAAACACACACAAAATGCTGGAGGAACTTAGCAGGTCAGATAGCATCTATGGAAAGGAATGAAGTGTTGTTGTGTTGTCTGAGAGCTTTCATCAGGACTTGCTGAGTTCCTCCAGTATTTTGCATGCATTACTCTGGATTTCCAGCATCTGCAGAATCACTTGTGTAAATGTTATTTTAAGCCTTTTAATGCTGTTTCGGAACAAAAGTCTCTAATTACATTTAGCTGCTGTGTTCTCACATAGTTAACCTCCATTCATTCATCACTGATCCACCTTAATCTTTGTTGACATTACTTTGCTTTGAACGCTGACTGAAAAAAAAATTGGTTTCCACTTTCTCACTATTCTCTGTGTAAAGAAATTTCTCCTGAATTCCATCCAGAGACTGATAGGTGGATTTTATTGCACTCCTTTCTTGGGTAATCAGTTTCCATCTACCAATATCATTATATTAAATAATATAATATAATGAATTAAGGATTTACACCAAAAGAAGCCAGTTTCTGAACTAATACTAATTATTAATCTCAGGATAATTTGGGGTGACACAGTAATTTAACAGTTGTTTCTTTTCATGCCTTGTGGCACATTGGGTGGCATTTTTGCTGTTGACTTTTTTATGAGGCCAAGTTGTTAGCTCAATGCTCAACCCAGCATGGATGGAAAGCATGCAAGGACCCAGCCGGATTCGATTTGGGACCATTCAACTCAAATTCCGGTATTTTAGACACAATACCACCAGCCAGCTAAATGTAACTGTTAACATAATGCTAACATTGTGCGGTGACCTGGATTCAACTTCATCACTGTCTGTCGGGAGTTTGTACACTATGTTCTCCCTGTGGCCATATGGGTTTCCTACAGGTGCTTCAATTTCTTCCCACATTCCAAAAGGTTAACAGGTTAATTGGTCACATTGAGTTATAGAAAACTCAGAACAAAAACTTGGCCCATTTAGTCAGTGTTGAACTATGTAAACTGCCTAGTCCCATTAACCTACACAGAGACCATAGCCCTCCATACCCCTTCCATCCATGAGACTACCCAAATTTGTCCTAAATATTAAAACGAAAGCTTCATCCACCACTTGCACTGTCAACTTGCTCCACACTCTCATAACCCTCTGAGTGAAGATCTTTCCTCTCACGTTCCCCTTAAACATTTCACCTTTCACTCTTAACCCATGACCTGTAGTACTAGTGTCACCCAACCTCAATGGAAAAAGCCTAATTGCATTTACCCTATTTGTACCCCATATAATTTTGAATAGCTCTATCAAATCTCTCCTCAATCTTCTATGTTCCAGGTAATATATTTCTAACCTATTCAATTTTCCTTATAACTGTGAGTTACAGTATATAGAATTGGGCAGTGCAGGCTTGTTGGGCTGGAAGAGCCTGTTACTGTGTCTCTAAATTTAAAAAAAATGTGTGATTCTTAGAACAAACACGAGGAAATCTGCAGATGCTGGAAGTTCAAACAACACACACAAATTGCTGGTGGAACACAGCAGGCCAGGCAGCATCTATAGGAAGAAGCACTGTCGACATCCTGCCGAATGGTATCGGCCCGAAACGTCGACAGTGCTTCTTCCTATAGATGCTGCCTGGCCTGCTGTGTTACACCACCATTTTGTGTGTGTTGTGTGATTCTTATTTTCTTTACAATGTAGAAGAAGGCTATTTGCCTTATCAAGTCTATTGCAGCTCCTATTTTTTGCACTCCTTCCTCTGCCCTTTGATTTTCCTACTCTAGGTATAATTTATTCTGGCTAATTATTCTTTCAACTAGTATATCTTGAGATAGGGCAGAAAACTGGTAAAGATGTAGAAGGTATCTGCATGGTCACAGGGAGAACATACAAACCCATGTGAACAGGAGGTCAAGTTCAAATATTAGTAATTGAAAATGCAAATCAACATGTTACCTACAGTGCTGATTGGAAAGTCAAATGAGAATACCTGTTTTTCAGTATATGAGGAGAAAAATGGCTACTCTAACCAAAGTATGAGAGAGAGTGGAGCTAGTTATTTGGTATGCTATTAGAGATCAGTCAAAATCCCTTGTATAGTATGGTGAGCCAGCTAATCAATCCTAGACCAAATACAGCCAGCATCCTCCCTTGAGGTACAAGACATGCTGAAATCGACATCTCTTGGACATGAAGACATCAATACAAGGGTGACAAAGAGTAATGTTTATGTTTGGTAAAATGGAAAGGAAACGAAAAACGAAAAGACTGTTATCAAGGTGGAAGAATGGGATTGGGCTCCTTTCTGCACCAGATTCATCTGTAGGTAATGATTGCTAACTTTAGATAGAAACACAGCATCCCAGGCAGCTGTGAATAAACAGTCATTGTTTCAGACCAATACCCTTCATCAGGACTGGAAAAGAAGCCCTCAATTCCCCACTCTGGGTCACACTGTAGGGGGAAATGGTGCTGGAGGAGGACCCAAATGCAGGACACAAACACGTTTTTGAAGGTTAACTAAAATAGAGTTTATTATGCTTTACAAGGAGAACCGTGATGCAAGGACAGAACACAGACCTTGGAATTGGACACTTGGATCGCCACAGCCAGCACGTGATACTTTGGACTTGGAACACCAGGGCCAGGACTTGATACTCAAACGCAGGACATGGAACACTGAGCCAGGACTCCGCCTTCAGACACCAGGCAAGGAGCCGGGACTCTTTAACACAGGGTCAGGACCCTTCTAGGTTACAGGACCGGGACCCCTCTTTAGACAGGACATGGATACAGAGACCACACAACGACAGTCCATTTGAGTAGCGGCAAACGGCCTGCCTACTGTGCTGGATGCATGACGACAAAACAACGGACGGTACTATCACTGGACCCAAGATTGTTCCAAGCTAAGGGAGCTCTTAACTCACCCTGGCAGGTTAACCTTGCCCGGACCCACCCTGGCAAGGGAAGGCGAGTTGCTGGCACTTGCTGTGAGAGGAGTCTTGGCTTGCTCTGGCAAGAAACTTAGTTGGCTCCAGCTAGATGACTTTGGCTCACGGTAGCTACGATTACTTCACTAATGCTCCATAACACTCTCGCCCCGAATGGCTGAAGCCAGGGACTTATAAACTGCAGGTTCAGTTGAGAGTAATTTGCTTTAATCAGCAAGCTCGAGGGACACGTGAAACAGGGAATTAAAGGGGAACAAGGAGTCAATGGTCCGGATCATAACACAACCTAGATAAATTTAAAGGGAAACCGATCCAGCCCATGACACTCTGGGTCTCCTCTTACCTCTTTTCTTCTCCTCACTTGATGCCCCTCCTCCTTCCCCTTTTTGCTTGGTTCACTTTCCTTTCCTGTTGGATTTCTTCTTGTCCAGCCCTCTTCTTTTTTCTACCTGTCACCTCCTAGCTTCTTATTTCATCCCTCTTCCCCAACCACCTGGCTTCACCTTGCACCTTCCAGCTTATACTCCTTCCTCTCACCCCACCTCCTTATTTCTGGCTTGCTCCTCATTCCTTTCTAGACCTGATGAAGGGTCTCAGCCCGAATCGTTGACGGCTCATTTATTTCCATGGATTCTGTGCCGACCTGCTGAGTTCCTCTAGCATTTTATGTGTTTGCTCTAGATTTCCAGCATCTGAAGAATATCTTGTGTTAATCACTCTAGAGAGAACCAGCTTAGTCGTGATGAACTGCACTGAAGGATATGAGCAACAAGTAGATATGGATAATGTATTACATGAGTTCTTGCTGTCCCAAAGAATTTATATAAAACTTTGCACAAGGTTAACAGTTGGTAATTGTACCCATTTGGCTTAGAAACATAGAAAATCTACAGCACAGTACAGGCCCTTCGGCTCGTGATGCTGTGCTGAACATGTACTTATTTTAGAAATTACCTAGGGTTACCCATAGCCCTCTATTTTTCTAAGTTCCATATACCAATGCTTCTAGAACAGGCTTAGATCAGGAGGCTCTAGCTGTGCTAAAAGGATCAGGTGTTAATAACCTAACATGAACATCGAGTTCAACAGTTTGGCAGTCACTGATAAGGACACTTAAAGTTTCTCATTCCTCATCAGTTACCAAAAGCTCTTTAGCCGTTGCTGCTAATTCTTTCTGATCACCGAATGCAATCTGCTTTCCATATCACAGAACACTGCAGCAGATACTTCAGTTTGATCTGACTAGGAGCAGCTGTTGCTCTGTAGCGTTGTGCAGTCTGTTCATTTCCTAATGTCTCGTAAAAATTGTTTGATCTGCAGTCTCCAATGGCAAATCATTAAGAAAGGGAAACAGTCTGAGATATCTCACTTAAACACAGGAGAAAAAGAAAAGACAAAATAAACTAATAATTTTCATTCAGCCAATAACACAGCAGTGATGAAAATGCAAACCACACATTGACACAGTCTACCAGAGACACAAAGGGAATTAGATGCTTAATTCTGTAACCACTTGCAGCAAGTTCATTTTAGGTGGATAGAATATGCCTTTGCAAAATATTCTCTGTATTCCTTTGAGAAATCATTAAGCAATCAAAAGAGACATGAAGAAAAAGCATTAAAAGGTTAAAAAATATCTTGTGCTTTCCCAGCGTATATGATGCATAAGCTCTTCTCAGGATTCTTGTGGGTAGAGGTATCGATTTTAAATGACATTTAGATGAAAAATCCTCTATCAGGCATAGAGGGTTAGCCCATTTTTATATCAGTGATTAGACTATTAAGTAACTATACATTCAGTGGCCACTTTATTAGACACCTCCTGCACCTAATAAAGTGGCCAATGATCATGGTCTTCTGCTGGTGTAGTCCATCCACTTCAAGGTCCAAGTTGTGTGCATCAGATATGCTCTCCAGTACAGGACTGTTGTAACATGTGATTGTTTGAGTTGCTGTTGCTTTCCTCTCAGCTTGAACCAGTCTGGCCATTCTCCTCTGACCTTTCTCATTAACAAGACATTTTTGCTCACAGAACTGCTGCCCACTGAATGATTGTTTTGATTCTGGCACCATTTTCTGTAAACTCTACATGAAAATACCAGGAGATCAGCATTTTCTGAGATACTCAAACTACCCAGTCTGCCACCATCATTCATTCTATGGTCAAAGTCGCTTAGATCATATGTCTTCCCCATTCAGATGTTTGGTCTGAACAACAACTGAACCTCTCGACCATGTCTGCATGCTTTTATGCATTGAGTTGCTACCACATGATTGGCTCATTAGATACTTGCATTAATGAGCAAGTGTAGAGGTGCCTAATAAAGTGGCCAACACAGAAATTAATTTTATTAAAATCTAATCCCTGGCAGAAGATGACACAGAAAAGGCTTTTGCAGCTTTTTTTGTGCTATTGATCTGAAGACAAGAGATTAAATCTACAGGAAATGAACAATTGAACTCAGTTAACTCAATAATCCTGGGATACAGAGCTGGTGCCAGTAATGATGACAATGAAGTGGGGAAATGGAATCTGAGAGGCAGGATTAAGTGTATTAATACTGCATCCCTTTAATGTTTCTATCTTGACTCTGCAATAGTCCAGTTTCATCACACATCCAAATGATGTGCTAGTTGTGAAGTTATTTGGTCATACAGTGTGGTTTGAGTGGTAGAACCCGGGAGAAGTAGATGTGTGAATAAAATGGGATTAGTGTAAATGGGTGCTTGAAGGTGGGCTAAGCATCTATTGCTATTTTGTATGAATCTATGGCCCTTGTCATCCCCACCAATCCTTACAATGGTGTAGTATCAGAAAACATTGCAGTCTGCCCAAGTTCTTGATCCTCATCATGCTGCAGATTCAAAATGAGTCCTGATGCTAGACTGGGAGTCTGCTTTGCAGAACACTTTTCAAAGCCAAAACCAAAGGTGGGTATTGTTATATGCACGTCAACGTGCATGCGCAGGTGCAAAGGAACACTTACTTGCAGCAACTTTGCTGGCACGTAGCATCAGATACGCCGTGCAAAGCAGTGCAGCACAGTAGTGTAACGGTTAGTGTGATGGTCTTACAGCACCAGCGGCCTAGGTCCAATTCCTGCCTCTGTCTGTAAGGAGTTTGGGTTTCCTCCAGGTTCTCTGCTTTGCTTCCACATTCTAAAGATGTACGTGTTACTGGGTTAATTGGATTCATGGCTGTCTCTGGGCAACATGAGCTTCTTGGACTGGAAGGCCAGTCACCTGGGAGTGCCTCATGTAGATTCTACTGATTGTTCTAGATTCTGTTCACTATGCAAGAATATTCTTGAGTTATCTGCTATCTCTCACAGTAATTCTCTACCACATTTCCACTCTGAGCTCTCTGTTTTTTGGACTCCAACATAATACCAGCAAAGATTTGAAAAGATATCCATTCTTCAGTTGAGATTCTGTGCAGACTTCGGCACTCGGAAGGAAATTAAGCTTTGGACAGAGTGCAGAGGAGGTTTATCAGGATGCTGCCTGTAAGCTGCTGTAACTAAAACTTGGACAAAGTTGGGTTGTTTTCTCTGGAGCTGCAGAAGCTGAAGGGAGATCTAATAGATGTTTATAAGTTTATGAGAAGCACAGACAGAGTTGATAGACAATATCATTTTCCTAGGTTTGAAATGCCTAATACTAGAGGACATGCATTTAAGGTGAGAGAAGTTTCTTCACTGAGAATGCAGGACAGTATTTTCTGTGGTATATGCTCATATCTTTTGTCAAAGCAGAAAGCCTTTGCCCTCCACTCTATCCTGTCCCGCCTGGAAAATGGGGTCACATATGCCAGACTGCAGTTTATAGATTTCAGTTTTGCATTCAAATGCCATCATGCCCCAGAAACTGGCAGGGAAACTGTCCTTGCTGGGTCTCAACACATTCCTCTGTAATTGAATCCTGGACTTCTTATCAGTAAGGCCACAGTCAGTCCACGTGGGCAGCAATGTCTCTCGTCCCATTACGCTGAGCACTGGCACTCCCTCAGCCTGCTGCTGTTGACACTGCTGATGCATAACTGTGTCGTAGGATCCAGCTGAAACTGTGTCACCAAGTTTGTGGATGACGCAACAGTGGTTGGCCTTATCAAGAAAGATGATGAGATGGAGTATAGAGAGGAAGTGGAGCAGCTGGTGGATTGGTGTGAGAAGGACAATCTGAGCCTGAATGTGGAGAAGGCAAAGGAAATCATTGTGTACCTCAGGAAGGTGCAAACAAACCAACCCCCTTGGCAAATACATGGCTCCTCCAAAGAGACAGCTAAGTGCACCAAGTTCCTGGGAGTCCACCTCATGCATGACTTCACCTGGTCCCTTAATATCACCTCCCTGTACAAAAAGGCACAGCAGTGCCTTCACTTCCTAAGAAGATTGGGGCAAGCAAGGCTCCCCTCCACACCCCCATCTAAGCTGCATTCTTTAGGAGCACAACTGAGAGTTTCCTGACAAGTTGTATCTCCATCTGGTATGGGAACAATCGGGCATTGGACCAGAAGTCCTTACAAAGGACTGTGAGAACAATTGAGAGGATCATAGTGGTCTCGCTACCATCCATCATGGACATTTAGCAGGAGCACTGTTAATGCAGAATTGTTAAGGCTTTATTAAGTATTCCACCCATCCATCCAGCATCCTCTTTGACTTTGTACCATCAGGCAGGAGACTCCAGTGCATAGAAACAAGAACAGTCAGGCTGAGCAACAGTTACTTTCCCAAAGCCATGAGGCTTCTGAACTTCCACGACATTGTATTAAAGGTTTCACTGACTAATCTGTTCAGTACCTTACAATGTATAATATTAATAAACTTTAGTTTGTTATTTATGTGTGATTCATTTGTAGATTTTATCCTTAAGTTATCATGTGTTATGTGTGTTATGAGTACTACTGTGGTTTACACCCAGGATGTCTCACTTCTATATATATTATATGGTTATATATGAAATATACATGTATATAGTTAAATGACAATAAGCTTGACTTGAAAAGCTTACAAATCCCATTCCAAGCATTTGTGTAATCTCAATATGATAGTCTTCATCCTAGCGTACATAGAACAATTCATCTCTTTGCCCTTCCCATTCTCTGTGACATGTTTTCTGAATTCCCAGCTCCAGTGACCAGAAAAGTTTGTCCTTGTTTCCCTCTCCACAGATGAGGATCAGACTCAGAATCAGGTTCAAGATCACTGACATATGTCATGAGATATGTTGTTTTGTGGCAGCATTACATTGCAATCATCATCATTATCATCACAAACATGAGAAAGTCTGCAGATGCTGGAAATCCAAGCAACACACACAAAATTCTGGAGGAACTCAGCAGGCCGGGCAGCATCTATCAGAAAAAATACAGTCAACATTTCTGGCTGATCCCACCAAAGGGTTTTGGCCCAGAACATTGACTGTACTTTTTTCCATCGATGCTGCCTAGTCTGCTGAGTTCCTCCAGCATTTTGTGTGTGTTGCTTGGATCAGCATCATCGTTATGTATCATGTCATATGATTGTATTTGGCAAATTTTTCTACAAAAGTGGTTTGTCATTACCTTCTTTACAAGAAGTATCTTTACAAGATGGGTGATGCCAGCTATAGATTGTCTGCCTGGCATCAATGGTTGCATAACCAGGTCTTGTGTTATGCACTTACTGCTCTTATGACTATCTACCACCTACTCCCATGGCTTCATGTGACCCGGATCTGGGGCTAAACAAGTGCTACACCTTGCCCATCAGTGACCTGTAGGCTAGAGGAGGGAAGGAGCTCCTTATACCTCTTTTGGTAGAGATGTACTTCCACTCGACCACCCAACCTTGCAATGCACAAATTAAGAAAAACTATACATAATATTAAGAATTAAATAATCAGTGCAGAAAGTCAGGTGTCAGATCTCTCAGTGGAAGAACATTTTGGAAGTATTGATCACAACTCTATCTCCTTTACCATAGTGCTGGAGAGGGATAGGAGCAGACTATTTGGGAAAACATTTAATTGGGGTAAGGGGAAATATGATGCTATTAGGTGGAAGTGGGAGCACAATTTAGGAGCCGATGTTCTCAGGGAAATGCACGGAAGAAATGTGGCAAATTTTCAGAGAACGTTTGCAATGCTTTCGGCATAGATATGTTCCATTGAGGCAGGGAAATGATGTTAGGGTAAAAGAACCATCATATACAAAGGTTGTAGAAAATCTAGTTAAGAAGAAAAGAAAATCTTATGAAAGGTTCAAGAAGCTAGGTACTATTAGAGCTGTGGAACATTACAAGGTTTCTAGGAAGGAGTTTAAGAATGAAATTAGGAGAGCCAGAAAGGGTCATGAGAAGGCTTTGACAATCAGGATTAAGGAAACCCCCAAGGCATTCTACAAGTATGTGAAAAACAAGAGGATGAAACATGTGAGAATAGGACCAATCAGGTGCAATGGTGGAAATGTGTGCATGGAGTTGGCAGAGGTAGCAGAAGTACTTAATAAATACTTTGCTTCAGTATTCACCAGGGAAAAAGACCTTGGCAATTGTGGGAATGACTTACAGCAGACTGAAATGCTTCAGCGTATAGACATTAAGTAAGAGGATGTGCTGGAGCTTTAGAAAAGCATTAAGTTAGTTAAGTCTCTGGGACCAGTCAAGATATAACCCAAGGTACTGTGTGGGAAGCGAGGGAGGAGATTGCTGAGCCTCTTGCAATGATCTTTGCATCATCAATAGTGATAGAACTACTAGGGGATTGGAGGGTTGCAAATGTTGTTCCCTTGATCAAGAAAGGGAATAGAGATAACCCAGAAAATTATAGACCAGTGAGTTTTACTTCAGTAGTGGGCAAGTTGTTGGAGAAGATCCTGAGAGAGAGGATTTATGAGTATTTGGAAAGACATATTCTGATTCTGGGTAGTCAGCATGGCTTTGTCAAGGGCGGGTTGTGGCCTACAAGCCTGATTAAATTCTTTGAGGATGTAGCAAAACACATTGATGAAGTTAGAGCAGTGGATGTAGTGTACATGGATTTCAGTAAGACATCTGATAAGGTTCCCCATGCAAGGCTCATTCAGAAAGTAACGAAGCATGGGATCTGAGCAGATCTTACTTTGTGGATCCAGAATTGGCTTGCCTACAGAAGGCAATGTGTGGTTGTAGAAGGTTTGTATTCTGCATGGAGGTCGTTGGCCAGTGGTGTTCAGCAGTGAACTGTTCTGGGACACCGCCCCCCACTCCACCTTTGTGATTTTTTTTAATATGACGTAGATAAGGAAGTAGAAGACTGGGTTAGTAAGTTTGTGAATGACACAAAAGTCCGGGATGTTGTTGATAGTCTGGAGGGTTGTTAGAGGTTAAAGCGGGATGTCTAGAGGATGCAGAACTGTACTGAGAAGTGGTAGATGGTATTCAACCCAGATAAGAGTGAAGTTGTTCATTTTGGTAGGTCATATTTGAAGAGAGAATATAATATTAATTTTCAGTGTGGAGGATCAGAGAGATCTTGGGGTCCCTGTCCATAGGCCACTCAATGGTGCTGCGCAGTTTGACCATGTTGTTAAGTATGGTATGTTGGCCTTCGTCAACCATGGGATTGAGTTCAAGATCCGTGAGGTAACGTTACAACTTTATAAGACCTTAGTTGGACCCCACTTGGAGTAGTGTGTTCAGTTCTGGTAATCTCACTATAGGAAGAATATGGATACTATAGAGAGAGTGCAGAGGAGATTTACAAGGATGTTGCCTGGATTGGAGAGAGTGCCTTATGAGAATAGATTGAGTGAATTTGGCCTTTTCAGCTTGGAGTGACGGAGGATAAGATGTGACCTGATAGAGGTCAATAAGATGACGAGAGGCATCGATCGTGTGGATAGCCAGAGGCTTTTTCCCAGGGCTGAAATGGCTAACGTGAGCAGGCTTTGTTTTAACGTGATTGGAAGTAGGTATGGGGGGATGTCAAAGGTAAGTTTTTCGCACAGAGAGTGGTGGGTACGTGGAACCTACTGCCAGTGATGATGGCAGAGACAGATACAATAGGGTCTTTTAAGAGACTCTTAGGTAGGTACATGGAGCTTAGAGAAATAGACGGTTATGTGGTAGGGTAATTTTAGGCAGTTTCTAGAGTAGGTTACATGGTCAGCACAACATTGCGGGCTGAAGGGCCTGTCATGTGCTGTAGATTTCAATGTTCCATGTTCAGAAAGACAGAAAACATAATGAAAAAAATAGTCGGATAGTGTGCATGGGTTCATTCTCCATTCAGGAGTCTGATGGTGGAGGTGAAAAAGCTGTTCCTAAGACATTGACTGTATGTCTTCAAGCTTCTGTCCCTCCTCCTTAATGGTAACAATGAGAAGAGGGTATGCCCTGGATAATGAGGGTCCTTAATAATGAATCGCCTTTTCAAGATGTCCTCATGGCTCGGAAGGCTAATGCCTGTGATGCAGTTGACTGAGTTTACAACTATCTGCCATTTTTTCCAATCCTGTGTAGTGGCCCCACCATACCAGATGGTGATGCAGCTAGTTAGAATGCTCTCAACAGATGTTGGCTGCTCTGCTGAATATTTTCTTCATTTTCTATTTTATTTCTATTTTTCAGTAAATCTTCATAGTTAAAGTGCAAATAACTCTTGCTTTTTATTGTTTACCTACACTGCACTCTTTTGGTAGATTTTACACTTTTTTCTGTGTTATTATTATTTTACCATATTCTAGCTAATGCACTGATTTGATCAGTATAACAGTATGCAAGATAAGCTTTTCATTGTATCTTGGTACATGTAATATAAACAAGGGAGCTTTGATACATTTTTAACTCCTTGAAAGTGACATGGCCCATTGTAAGTGTTGCTAGCAAAGAATATGGTATCCTGGGCTTCATGAATAGACTGGTAAACAAGAATAAAGCTGTTACGTTGAGTCTATGCCAAGCCCATAAATGGAATATTACATCTATTTCTCATCACTAACTTGTTCAGGTTCGATGTGAAGATCTTGGAGAGAAAAACTCTCAAGGATGGAGGATTTCAGCTATGAAGTTACTCCGGAGAAGATAGGGCTGTTCTTCTCCAGAGTGACGTTCGCTTCACTCTTTGTTGCATTAAGGCTGACACTGTGGGCCTGCTCCAGGCTTTGTGTCTGAGGACTCACTTTTATTCTGAATGTTGTTGCTAGCTTTTATTGTTTGCATGATTTTGTGTTTATTTTTCCGCTCTCTGCACATTGAATATTTGTTTGTCTTTTTTTTAATGGGTTCTCTTGGGTTTCTTATTTTGTGGCTGACTGTAAGGAGGTAAATCTCAAGGTTGCATAATGCATATATAACTTTGACAATAAATGTACTTCGAAATTTGAAGAAGTAAGAGGATTAAGAGTTTTCTCAGAAGTGTACAACAACATGATGGGTAGGTCAGTGGTCTAGCACAGAAAAGCTGCTGCCTCACAGCTTCAGTAACCTGAGTTGAATCCTGATCTCTATGTGAGGGTATTGGGTACATTCAAAGCAGGTGTTGGTAGATTCTTTATTAGTAAGTATGTCAAAGGTTATGGGGAGAAGGGAAGAGATTGGGGCTCCAAGGCAAAATAAATCAGCCATGATCAAATGGCCCAATTCTGCTCCTATGTCTTTTGGTATTATGAAGTTTGCATGATCTCCCTATGACTGTGATTGTGACTGTGGAGGTTTCCTCCAGGTTCTTCGGTTTCCTCCCACATTCCTAAGACTTGCTGGCTAGTAGATAAATTTGTTAAAGTGCGTGGTAACAGAGTCTGGATGGAGTTGATTGGAGATCCCTGGACTGCTACACTAGGTTTTCCTGTGAGATAGAATAAATTGTAGAGAAGTACAAGAGTAATGGAACCGATAGAATTGCACTAGTATAGATTTGGTAGACTGAATGACCTACATAATGAGAAATATGAAAATGAAATGTTGTGCAAATAGAGGGAAGATGTCCCCATTAATAGCCATTCCAAGAATAACATGAACAGACTTAAAACATGGGGCTGAAATACCAGGAAGTGTAAGAAAAATTCTCTTGCCTATAGAGTGACTATGAAATTAAACTCAGCTGAATGGGCTTGTTGTAATTGGTGCCTCAAATGAGAATTCAATAGGCACTTGGGAGAAAGTAATCGGCAGGATTATCGGATAAAATGTGGAAGTGGTTCTAAAAGGACTGCTGTCTGACAAACTGACAGTCTTGAGTACCTGAATGGTTCCCCCCCATTATGCGATGATTCTGACTGCAGGTTGGATTGAAGTGCTGCTGGTCACTCATTACTGAAGCACACAGTTGACTGACAGCAAGGCTAGCACAGGCTGCAGGCTGTAGTCGTGACCATCATAAACGCGAGGTGTGGGTTAATCACACACCGTGCCCTTTTGCAGGGTAAGCCAATTTAGTTCCTGTACTATTTCCTCCTGTGAATCTGCCCTGAATTAGAAATTATATCATTTCATTTAAGACCATTACAGCCTGCAAAAAGAAAACCTCGCATCCTTTTGATCTGGACTGCATTGAAATTCAGACCCCATAGGTAAAAGAGAAAAAAAAATACATTGCATAACTACTCATTTCCTAAATATTTGAAGGTTTTCAAATTAATGTACTCCCGTTTAACTTCAATTTAGCATTTGGTTAATTTAACACAGGCTTTAAATCATTGTGTTGATAATGGGTTTCTCAAATATGTACAACAGTTCCAGGCCATTAAAGGATACTGGCATGGATTTCTGCAGTGTGACTAAGGAGGCTGCCTCTTGGGATGGACTGGATAGACTTCAAGAGAGCTGCAGAAGCTGTCTGATGCAGCATGTCCAAGTAAGGTCAAATTCATATTCTCAGGTAATACATTATAATGCTCAGAATTCAGACACTGCAGATACAGACATTGTTAAGTGATGACTTCTTAAAATAAAGTGCGCAGAATCTGGGAATCAACTTAATTTAGACAACCTTGTCAAGTTTCTTTCCAACATTATTGTTAGGATGTACAGAGTAAATTCAGTGATGGTGTTGCTTCCAATCAGAAAATTGGCTTTAGTTTAGTCTGACAGAAGTTCGAGTCATTATGTTCAGATACTTTACGTTTGGCCATGTTTCAGCTTATTTTTGGCCAGAATAGGTCATAGATCTTCAACAATGACTACAGAATGAGCTATTTCAAAGTAATGGTCATGAAAGGTTGTTGTGTAATTTATCACCATGCAATTTATATGTACATCTTGATGGCTATTGATTGAAGAGTACCCCATAATTACTTTGGCAAGAGCATAACTCAGACTGCATTGCTGATGAACATAGTCCCTTTTAGCTGAATATTCAGGGTTTGGCACATATTCTGAATCTCCAGTTACATTTTTAATCGTTATTAATGGCGATGATTTTAAAGCATATCAATGAAAACACAAACATATTTCAGAATCCCACTGTTCAGTCAGTGCTCTCGTCTCGTTCAGTCAGTGCTCTCTTCTCGTTCCTACAATTAGGAAGACCATAAGACATGAAAGCAGAATTAGGCCACTCGGCCCATTGAGTCTGTTCTGCCCTTCCATCATGGCTGATTCATTATCCCTCTTAACCCCATTCTCATGCCTTCTCACCATTACCATTGACAGAGGTTATTGGAGTGGTAAGTGGTTGGTAGTAGGTAGTAATTGAACCACTTGACCATGTCTGCACTTCAGATATTCATAAAAGGGAGTGATAGGGATTGTTTAGATTGGGTAGAAGATTCCCCTCAACCAACTGGCTCTTGAACAAAAAGGGATACCTTCATTCTACTTTTCTTGCCCTGTCATTAAATATTTTCATAACTGATGGATTCACTTTCAAGGACTCCATCTCATATTCTCACTATTTATTGTTATTTATTTATATTTGCATGTGTACAGTTTGTTGTCTTCTGAACTCTGGATAAATGCCCTAGTTGGGCAGTCTTTCTTTGATTCTGTTATAGTTATCATTCGATAGATTTCTTGAGTATGCCACAAGAAAATGAATCTTAGGATTGTATATAGTGATATACACCATATGTGCCTTGATAATAAAATTTACTTTGGACATTGAAATTTGATTTCTGGGAAAGACCCACTGGATCTATGAAAGCTGAAGTTGATTATTCTTTATGATAATTTGTTTATTTATTAGGATACAGTGCAGAACAGGCCCTTCCAGCCCTTCGAGCTATGTTGCCCAGTAACCCCAATTTAAGGATAGCTAATCACAGGACAATTTACAATGACCAATTAACCTACCAACCAGTACTTCTATGGACTCTGGGAAGAAATCAGAGTATTTAGGAAGAAGTTGTTTAAATGTTCTCATGATTTTTTATGAAGAGTTAAAAGCCAGTTTTCAATTTAGTTAAGTTCAAGGTTCAAAGGATATTTATTATGGAAGTTCATAAGTTACTCTGTAACTTATAGGCGTTCACAGTAGAACAAAATAATACAAAAGAGTCAATTAAAAACTAAACACAAAGACTGACAAATAACCAATGTGCAAAAGAAGGCAAACTGTGCAAATAATAAATAAACAAAAAAACAAATATTTCTATTTCTATCTTTGATATCTCTTCTTTCCCCTTTTCAGGGTTCTTTTGAAGACCCTGACCTGGAATGACACGTTGACTTCAGTTCTTTGCGGAAATGGGACCCGCTCTCGGGGCCTCACCACCGGCCGCTTTTTGATATGCCAAAGGTGCAGCCTGGAAGGCTAGCACACCTTCAGGGTGCTGGATTTTCATGGCTCTGGAGGTGGGGAGTTGTCGCTTTGCTGCTGCTTATTTGTGGGGGGGGGGGAGCTAGCGGGGGATTTGGGGTTCTAACATTTAATTGTCATTCATTCTTTGGGGCACTCCTGTGTTTTCATGCATGTCTGCAAAAATAAGAATTTCAGAATGTATATTGTATACATTTCTCTGACATTAAATGTACCTATTGAAACTAATTTATTTATTTATTTTATTGGGAACTTGAGTTGTAGAGACCTTGAAAATGAGCGCATAGTCTGTGGAATCAGTTCAGTGTTGAGGTGAGTGAAGCTATCCATGCTGATTCAGGAACCTGATGGTTAAAGAGTAATAACTTTCCTGAACCTGGTGGTGTGGGAGCTAAGGCATGTATTCCTCCTTCCCAATAGCAGCAGTGAAGGGGATGTGTGACCTGGATGATGGGGCAGGCAGGCATTCCTCGATGATGGACACTGCTTTAATGTGGCAATGTTCCTTGTAGATGTGCTCAATGGTGGGAAGGGCTTTTTCTGTGATAGATTGGACTGTATCCTCTTCTGTAAAACAAAGCAATATTCAAATACATCCACCAGCTCTCTTTACTCACACAGTACAATGGATTAAAGTATTAATGTGTAGTTCCCTGGTATGATCACAAATTTGAACTCACATGGCTTCAATCTCATTAATATTCTATTTGAGCTTAATCAGTGGGTTGCACTCTTTGGGAACTATGTGAATATTGACTGTGTAGATCACTACACTGAACAGAATTCAGATAGAAAAATGAGCCTACACTGGAATTTGAATCGATAAAATACACAGATGTCTGTGAGCTTGAAATATAGTGTCCCGTTGTTTGTGTTTTCTCTCACAACAGAAGAAATATGAAGTGATAGAGGCTAAGGCAGTATAAAATCATAGTGTGAACAGCAATAGAGAGTATGTGCCTTTGACAGAATAAGTTATTGCAGCTAGTATATTTAAATATACATTTCATTTTCCAACATTGTCCCTCATTTCCATTATCACAAAAATTCAAATCAATCAAAAATAGATATTAAGTGTTTTTGCATATTCCCATTGACTACTGTTACTTGCATGCCAACCCTTCTCACAACTGAGAGCTGTTGTGATGTGGTCCCTAGAATGGCAAAATCTCTCATCTTACCTTCAGTCACAAATAAGTTAGAATGTCCCTTTGCAGTTTCTCAACTGTAATTCTACTGTCTCTGTGCTTCAGCAGGGAGAAATTTCCTACACTTTTGTGTCTTTCCAAATCACTCAAGTGTTGTTGGTGTTCTACAGTGATCTATATCTTACTGTTTTTCCCATCCAGAAGTAATGTAAAACTGGCAGACAGGTAGATTGGAGACTAGTTTTGCCTCTGGGCTGTTTTTAATCTCCAGCAGATGGAATCGACTGGATTGCCATGTCATCCTTTCTTATTTTTTTAATTATTTCTGGCGAAGAGTTGAAAAGCACCACAGTGGGGAGCGAGCACCTGCTATTTGCCACAGGTGGCATTGGATTGACAGCCATTTTAATTCATAGTCTTTAAGACAAATGATAGAGAATGATATGCTCTACATGGAATGATTTTCACAAAGGAAGGATGATTTGTGCCAAGAACATACCCCCTTTGATTTCAGAACATCCTTCAGAGCTTTACAGCCAACTAGTTGACTAATAAATCAAAAAATATTCACACTGAAACTCCGATTTAGGAATAAAAACGGTGGAAACACACACCATGTCAGGGAGCATTGTGGGAAGAGAAGAAAGGTTTAATATTTTCAATTGAAGATACTTCATCAGTGCATTCATCCTTAAATGAGTGCACTGGATTTATCCTAATACATTGATCTCCACCATCAGCAGTCTCTACAGAAGCCACTCCCTCAAGAAGGCAGGGTCAATCATTAAAGATCCCCAACATTTGAGCCATGTATCTCCCACTGCTGCCATCAGACAGATGGCAGAGAAACCTGAAGTCCCATACCACCAGAATTCAAGAACAGTTACTGCCCTTCAGCCAACTGGTTCTTGAACCAACCGACACAACCCAGATCAAACTATGATCAATTTAGTACTTAAAAATGCAAGTGTTGTTCTTGTAAAATGTGTATAATTTGTGTTTTGGTTATGAATATTGTATTTCTGATACTATGTACCTGTGATGCTGCTACAATAATGTTTTTATCCTACCAGTGTGCACATGCTTTTATTTACTTATTTATTGAGATAAAGCTTGGAATGGGACTTTCTGGCCCTTCAAACTGTGCTGCCCAGCAAACTCTGATTTAACCCTAGTCTAACCACAGGGCAATTTACACTGACCAATTAACCCATTAACCAGAAGATCTTTGACCTGTGGGAGAAAACTGGAGCACCTGGATAAAACTCACACAGTCATGGGGAGAATGTACAAACTCCTTGGCGAGAGTAGCAGGAATTGAACACAGATTGCTGTTACTGTAAAACATTGTGCTAGCCATTACACTACCATGCCTCCCTGTGCACTTATGAAAATGAAGCATCCATTTAATATTAATCCTACATTAATCCCGTATGTTTGTTCTCCTCACATTGTCTTTACAGTACACCAGAAAACCATAAGACATGGGAGCAGAATTTAGTCCAGTTTGTCCATAAAGTATGCTCTTCTGTTTAATCATGTCTGTTTTATTTTCCCTCTCTACCCCATTCTTCTGCCTTCTTCCTGATACTGTCGTTAGGAAGGAGGTACATGAGTCTAAGGACTCACACCACCTGGCTCAGGAATAGTTACTACCCCTCAACCATTAGACTCCTGAACTCAATTTCACTTGTCCCATCACTGAAATGTTTCCCAAACTACAGACTCACTTTCAAAGTCTCTTCATCTCATGTTTTTGATATTTATTGCTTATTTATTTATTGTTATTATTTTATTTTTGCATTTTCACATTTTGTTGTCTTTTGCATATTGGTTGTTCATTATTTTGGATGAGGTCTTTCATTGATTTAATTATGTTTCTGGGATTTACTGAGTATGCCTGCAAAAAAGAAAGCTCAGGGTTGTATGTGGTGACATATATGTACTTTGATAATAAATTTACTTTGAATTTTAAACTTCTCCCCATAGCCTTTAATGCTCTTACTATTCAAAAACGCCACTGTAAATACATCAGGTGATATGGTCTCCACAGCCATTGTGTCAATGAATTCCACAGATTCACTGCACTATGACTAAAGGGATTCCTTTTCTTCTCTCTTCTAATGGAGGTTATTTCTATTTTGAGGCCTCTGGTCAAAAACTTCCCCACTGATGGAAACATGCCCTTCACGTCCACTCTATCTAAACCTTTTAGTCATCAGAAGATTTCAATGAGATCCCTCCTCATTCTTCTAAACAAACCCCAAACCGCTTTGTATATTATCCTTATACAGTATATTAATCTTTATTTTCCTGAGATTATTCTCAAAAGCATCTTCTAGATGCTCTCCAATGCCAGCATAGCACTCTTAAATATTTGTTGAATGCCTCCAAGATGGCTTTATAGAGCAGTTTGTCATGAGCCTACTAGGGGATCGGCTATACTAGATTCGATGTTATGTGATGAACTGGAGGCGATTAGGGAGTTTAAAGTAAAAGAACATTCAGGAGCCAGGGATCATAATATGATTGAGTTCAACTTGAAACTTGATAGGGAGAAAGTAAAGTCTGCTGTAGCAATATTTCAATGGAATAAAGGAAATTATAGTGGTATGAGTAAGCTGTTGGCCAAGGTAAGTTGGAAGGAGATGCTGGCAGAGATGACAGCAGAGCAGCAATGGCATGAGTTTGTAGAAAAATTGAGTAAGGTGCAGGACAGATGTATTCCAAAAGTGAAGAAATACTCAAATGGCAATATAGTTCAACCATGGCTGACAAGGGAATTCAAAGCTAATCTAAAAAAA
Source organism: Hemitrygon akajei (assembly GCF_048418815.1). Classification (NCBI taxonomy): domain Eukaryota; kingdom Metazoa; phylum Chordata; class Chondrichthyes; order Myliobatiformes; family Dasyatidae; genus Hemitrygon; species Hemitrygon akajei. Next base: position 32,051,631 of record NC_133138.1, on the reverse strand, counting down.
GAGAGGGCATACAACAAAGCAAAAATTAGCAGGAAGACAGAGGGTTGGGGAAGGTTTAAAAACCTACAGAGAGTAAATACAAAAAATCATTACAAAGGAAATATTAAATATGAAAGCAAGCTAGCAAACAATATCAAAGTAGACAGCAAAAGCTTTTTCAAGTATGTAAAAAGAAAAGAGAGATGAGAGTGGATGTAGGACCACTAGAAGATGAGGCTGGAGAAATATTAACAGGGGTGATGGCAAATGAATTAAATGGCTATTTTGCATCAGATTTCACTGTGGCAGACACTGGTAGCGTGCCAAATGTTAACATGTGTGATGGAAGAGAAGTGAGTGGTTTACTATTACAAGGGAGAAGGTGCTCAAAAAGCTGAAATACCTAAGGGACATAAGTCACTCAGACCACAGGGTTCTGACAGAGTTCGTGTAAGAGATTGTGGGGGCATTAGTAATGGTGTTTCAGAAATCATTGGACTCTTGCATGGTACCAGACAATTGGAATATTTCACTCCACTCTTTAAGAAAGGAGGAAGACAGCTGAAAGGAAATTATGGACCAGTTAGCCTGACCTCAGTGGTTGGGAAGATGTCAGAGTCAATAGTTAGGGATGAGGTTAAGGAGTACTTAGTGACAGAGGATGAGATAAGACAAAGTTGCATGGTTCCTTAAGGGAAAATCCTGCCTGATGAACCTGTTTGAATTCATTGAGGAGATTACAAGTAGGATAGATAAAGGGGATGTAGTGGATGCTGTATATTTGGATTTTCAGAAGGACTTTGACAAAGTCCGCACATGAGGCTGCTTACCAAGCTAAGAGCCCATGGTATTACAGGAAAGTTACTAACATGGTCTGAACATTGGCTAACTGGTAGGAGGCAGCAAGTGGGAATAAAAGGATCTTTTTTCTGGTTGGCTGCCAGTGACAACTGGTATTCCACAGAGACTGGTGTTGGGACCGCTTCTTGTTATGCTGTATATCAATGATTTAGATGATGGAATAGATTACTTTGTTGCCAAATTTGCTGATGATACAAAGACTGGTAGAAGGGCAGATAGTTTTGTGGAAGCAGGCAGACTACAGAAGGACTTAGATTATTAGAATGGGTAAGAAAGTGGCAAATGAAATACAATATTGGAAAATGTGTGGTCATGCACTTTGGTAGTAGAAATAAATATGCAGACTATTTTTTAATGAGGGAGACAAAGCCTGTATAAATGTACTGAATAAAGTTGCCGCTGAGTTTATATTCATGGTCTTCTCCTGCCATAGCCTATCTACTTCAAGGTTTGACATGTCGTGTATTCAGAGATTGCTCTTCTGCACACCACTGTTGTAACCTGTGGTTATATGAGTTACTGTCACCTTCCTGCCAGCTTGAACCAGCCAGCCAACACACTTTTTGTCCCTCTTCCCTCCGGGAGAAGGTTCAGGAGCTTGAAGATTCGTACGACCAGATTTGGGAACAGCTTCTTTCCAACTGTGATAAGACTGCTGAACGGATCCTGACCCGGATCTGGGCCGTACCTTCCAAATATCCAGACCTGACTTGCACTAACTTACTTTCCCTTTTCTATTTTCTAATTATGTTTTATAATTTAAATTTTTATTATATTTACTTTGATTTGTACTCCAGGGAGCACGAAGCGCAGAATCAAATATCGCTGAGGCGATAGTACGCTCTAGTGTCAATTGTTCGGTGACAATAAAGTAAAGTAAAAGCAAAGTGAAGTCTGACCATGCTCCTCTGACCTCTCTCATCAACAAGATGTTTTTTCCCTCGTAAATGCCTCTCCCTGGATTTATTTTTGTTTTTCACACTATTCTGTTCAGACTCTGGAGACTGTTGTACATGTAAATCCCAGGAGATCAGCAGCTTCTGAGATACTCAAACCACCCCATCTGGCAGCAACAATCATTCCACGGTCAAAGTCACTTGGATCACATTTCCTCACCATTCTGATGTTTGGTCTGAACAACAATTGAACCTCTTGACCATGACTGCATGCTTTTTATGCATTGAGTTGCTGCCATGTAATTGGCTGTTTAGATATTTGCATTAATAAGCAGGTGTACAGGTGCACTTGATAAAATGGCCACTGAATGTAAGTATCCTGATAGTCTTGATCCTCAGCTTGTCAGTGGATCATTGGGTCAGGCTGATTAAATCAGGTTTAATAGCTGTCTATCACGAACACCTTACTCACTATTAAACAGCGGAGCACACATGGCAGAGTATTGTTTCCAAAAAGTTGTGAGAAGACAAATGTCAACAGAAAAGAGATGCCTGAAGTGATGAAGTCTGAACTGTCAAGTGTGGAGTAATAATATTTAGTCCCGTTCTCATCACCAGTGTGCTGATGGAGAGACAACTATTTAGTAGGGATGGCAAGGAACAGCCTGGATACCCTCCTGCTGTGCCAGCCTTAATTAAGTGTTCTGGTCTGACAAGCAATCAATGTCTGCGTGAATTTTGAGTGTGCAAGTGAGCCATCCTTATCTTCTGCCAGAGGCTGTCACCAGCCTAATGTGAGCAATGGCAATGAAGGCGGCAATTACCCTCACTCTCTTCTACTTAGGTTCCCCTTCCAGCATCATGTACATTCTTGGTAATCCTCACACTGAAGCAGAACATGTTCTGAGCCAGTTGATGGCTGCTGTGTAGAGTTTGGCGGATTGCCACATCTGTTTTTCTGACATAAGGAAAAAACAGCTGGATTTTCATGCCTCAGCTGATAACTACCTGGATTCAGGAATCAGAGCCTGTGCATGCATCAAAATAGCATGCCCTTGCATAAATAAATCCCAAAATCCTGATAATTAAGCTCAAAAAAACATTTCACGGTACATTTACTTTGTGTCAATTATCACAATACCTGTTGCTATACTTTCATTTCTCCTGATTTAGAATCCATGGCATCAGCCCTGCTGATGAAGGTACTCTGATGGTGATGTTCAGGAAGATGTTCAAGGTTTCAGACTCAGTCACAATGAACTGATGGTGATGAATTTCCAAATCCAGTTTGCTTTTCTGTGACTTGGAAAGAGAACTTGCTGCCCTTGCCCTTCTGGATGACAGAAGTCATAATTTTGGGAGACACCACTGAATGGGACCTGGTACACAGATGCAATGGATTTTGTTGATGGTACACGTTGTAGCCATAGGTCTCCTGAATCCTTGTCTCCTTAGCTTAAACTTAAGTTGTAATAAGGCATGGTTTACCTTGTATACCAATTATGTGTCTGTGTATATAAACTTATGAGATTTTCATATTTTCCATAAGACCATAGAACATAGAAGCAGAATTAGGCCATTCAATCTATTCCACTCTGCCATTCCATCATGGCTGATTGATTATCCCTCTCAGCCCCATTCTTCTGCATTCTCCCTGTAACCATTGATGCCTTTACTAATCAATAATATATCAACCTCTGCATTAAGTATGCCCAATGAATTGGTCTCCACAGGTTTGTGGCAATCATTCCTACAGGTTCACCACCCTCTGCATAAAGAAATTCCTCCTCATCTCTGTTCTTGTATTCTGAGGCTGTGCCCTCTGCTCCCAGTTGCACCCACTCTCGGAAATATCCTCTCCGCTTCTACTCCATCTAGGCTTTTCAATATTCAATAGGTTTCAGCCAGGTCAACCCCCACCCCCTACCCACCCCATTCTTCTGAATTCCAGCGAGTATTGAGAAGAATAGCAGACTTTTTTCCCTGAATGACATTAGTGAACTATTTTAATGTTACAACATTCTAAATGTGTCATATTCATCTCTATTGATACCAGATTTTACTCTTTACTAAGTTAGTTAGTTAGTTGTAAATACTCCACCTAAGTGCACAAATTGCTGGAGGAACTCGGCAGGTCTATGGAAAGCAATAAATAAAGAGTCAAAGATTCAGACTGAGACCCTTCATTCAGGATCTGAAACATTGACTCTTCATTCCTTTCCATAGACGTTGCTTGACCTGCTGAGTTCCTCCAGCAATTTGTGCATGTTGCTCTGGATTTACAGCATCTAAGGAATCAATTGTGTTTATAAGTACTCCACCTGCTACATTTGGATTTGAGAGAAATCCAAATCAATTTGAACCAACTTATTTTTTACTTATTATTGCTATGCATATTGTTTACTCTGTGAGTTTAGTGTGAACAAGGAATTTCAAAGTACAAAGTAATTTATTATCAAGTTTGTGTACTTTGTACAACCTTGAGATTTATTATCTTACAGGCAGCTACAAAACAAAGAAGCCCAATAGATCTTATTTAAGAAAAAGACCATCAAACACCCAAATGAGCAGGGGGGAGAAAGCAAAAAGCATGCAAGCAATAAAAGTAAGCAAATAGCATACAGAAATGGAGTACAGAAAAGTGAGTCCACACTGTGCTAGTTGCAGGCCACAGCCACAGTTCGGTGCGAGATGAACAAACCTCACAGAGAAGTGAGCTGAAGTTCAGTGCAGAGGCAAGTAAGACTTACAGAACAGCGAATGAATTGGCCTATCCCTTACCTCCGGCCCCGGCACACAGATCGTTTTCAATCAGGTTCGGTGCTTGAATCATTTAAGCCTCACATCATTCCTTGCTCTCGGACCCGCGCACTGCCGCTTCAGTGCGCTCTTGGGCTGGTACCCCACCACCTTAATTCTGCCCGTACCCAATTTTACTAAATTGGCTTGGCGCTTATATCTATCAAACCTCAGGTCCTTCATTACACACTGGTGTATATGACAATAAGCTCATCTGAATCTGCATATGAAGCTTCTGCAGTAGTAGCCAAACAGTGAATTTAATGTTAATGTTGGTTCTCAGTCACCGGATCCTTATTAAATTTAATGTATCTGGATTCGGGAAGCTTTGAAAGCATGCTTCCAAGTGCCTTTACACTGACAAAGACTATGTGCTAAATATCCTCCAAAAACTGACTGCAACTTGCAATTCAAGTTCAAATTTAGCTGTTATTCAATGCGTACAGTACGGTATGTAGCTGAATAAAACAGCATTCTTCTGAGGCCAGACACACACAGCACACAGCACATAGTACATGTAGTTACGATAGCACAGAGTCACAAAATAATATGAACACAAATCCCTGAAGCGTCATGGCCTGTAGATGGATGGTGCATTGGATGCTGTCCTGGAAGCCATGTTACTGCAAGAACAAGCTTGCAGCAGTTTCTCATCTCACGCTGGTTCAGCAGAAGAAGGCAAGTCAGCTTTCATGTGCAGGGTCAGCTGCAGGCAATGCAGCTCGTCTTCCACAGAGTGAACAATGGGAAGCAGCATTGATGGGAGGAGCCAGCCCCCCCACCCCTCCAGCAAGCCCACCGTGCCTCTGCTCGTTCCCACACTGCCTTTGGCACGTCCTTCCCTGGACGGATGCAACAAGTAGCACTGCTGCATGAAGGCCTGGTTCACACAATAACCCAGGCTATGCAGCTCCCCTGCAGTCAGCCTCACCAATGAAACAATGGTGGTCTTGCAGTGTTCTACATTATTAATGTCCAACAGGGTCTCGCAATCACAAGAAAATGTCCAAAGACAATCATTTGTACCGTTTGTTGAACCACGCAACAACTCCGATACCTCCTTTGCTGGGTGGATGTAGTAGGCCAATTTTGGGCCAGTATTGAGAATGCCCCCTGAATTAGGTGAGCAGGATCAATAGTGGAAAGGACTACTCCTAGTGAGATGCAAAAGATTTGCAAAGGATGAAATCAGAAGAAATAAAAAGGGTACAAGGCATCTGTGGAGACAGGAATGGAGTTAATGTTTCAGACTGATGGCCTTTGTCTGCTCCCATCTTTCTAAAACATTAACTCTGTGTCTCTCTCTACAGATGCAGCCTGATCTACAGAGCATATCTGGAACTATTTTTTAAAAAAAATTGGGGGTAAAAAGCAATCACTACTGAAAACGATGCCACCTTTTGCACTGATTTAACTTACTGTGCTGTGGTTATGCTTGTATGACTAAACAAAACAAGTGAGAAATTGACATCTTTATTCAGGGTGAGGATTTCTGACAGAAAAATTATGTTTAATTGTCACTTGTTTCTTACCCTTTGACTTGCCTTGCTTAAGAGTCAGGAAGAGAAACAATTTAACAGTCTGCTTTGCAGAGTTTCGCTACTCTGAAACAAATCACGTGGAAGTGTTAAACTTCAAATCAGGCCTTGAAGTCTTTCAGACCATCAAAATGTTGGAAAGAGAACAGCTTTAGCCACACCACTGTGTCTTCTAGTTCATTCAGCGGTACAGAGAGAACAGACATCAGGGTTTTAATGATCTAAGAGATTGTCATTAACTTCTAAAGATTTGTTGATGAGCCTTCAGAAATCAGCATGTTAAAGTCTCGCTGGAGTTCATCTCAAATTCACAGTTGCTCTGTCTCAAGCTGAAATAAACATCATTAAAAGCAACTTGTCACAGCTAACTTTTCCTTCTCTGTGCCTGCTCGGCTGGATTCCATTCTACCTGCTGAAAGACAACAAATAAACAAAGTGTAATCATGAGCAATAATTAATGCTAGTGATGAATAAGGCTTGGATTTGTAGTTTTGCAACAGATCAGCTTGGTTTGAATTCTTTTATGTCAATTGATAATGCTATTCTATTCATAGTTCAGCGTTTCCCATTGTGATAGGTTCTATTGGTTCAGATTCTGACTCCAATACAGATTTATTTATCACATGTACATTGAAACATACAATGAAATGCATTGCTTGCATTAACAACCAACACAAGCAAGGTATATGCCGGGAGGACAGGCCACAAGTGTCGCCACACATGCCAGTTCCAATGTAGCATGTTCGAGAGAACAACGCAGACCACAACAAGCAACAAAACAACAACAGACAAACAAGACCTTTCCCTACACCCATGCCACCCCCTGCCCCTGGCACTCCTTCTCTGCCTCCAGTCCCACAACCCTCCTGTGGCACTCCACCCTCACCATTCCCAAAATACTTTGCATCCACCAGATTTACAAATTAGCTCTCTGTTTCACATTGACAAATATAGTGCTGTGTAAAAGATATATATATTTAATTGAGAGTTGTCTATCTTCAATAGAAAGCGGGTCAGTATTAGTAGGTTCTGTAGTTGCCTGTGTTGACACAGCTCTAATGCTGACCAGGACTATACTGAAGTGAAGGGAGCCAGTATGCAGTGAGAAACGGCACCAGCAGCCACTGCTGGAACAAATAGTGAAGCAACTGGACAACCAATCAGTATTTTTTGGGCAACAGAACATCTGCCTCAGTAATTATACTGTATTAACATTGGGAGCTATCGGAACCTTTGCTGCAGGAAAGCAGCATCCATCTTCAGGGACCCCCACCACCCAGGATTACTCTCTTCTCACTGCTGCCATCAGAAAGAAATTACAGGATTTACTTTGCACTTTTAACAGTATTACTAAAAAATGGCAAGGAACATTAACTTTCTGTCAGAGGTGTATTCATTATGTAAATAACTGCTGGAGTCATGTGAAACATTAATTCTCCTGCTGGTTACATTACACAGCTCCTCCAGTACCTACTTGACATTGGCCTGAGGAGGAAGTTACTCCACTACTATAATGATGGCAGAAGAATCCCCCAACAGATAAAATGTATGAAATTTGTCCGCTAGATGTACCAGGTCGTGTGAGCAGAACTGAGAAAGAACCACCACTTTTGAACACCATGATGAATTAATCATAAAGCATACACAAACACCTCTGCCTTTAAAAGACTGAGCTGTCCTGACTTTGCAGAGAACAGTGAAGCCATTGAGCTACACCACTGCATCCAAAACGGTGGGGGATAGCCACGTTTCTCTGAAGCAAAATACACAGCAGTTCTTAATACCACTCTGGTACAGCAATCTTGTTCTGAGGTCTTCATGTTTATTCTCCAGAGACTGTACATTTGCCAGCAGGATAATTGGAAGCGGAAGTCTAAGGCTTCTCCGTATCAATTGTACCTGGAGACTGGCATGCCGTTCCTGCTTCCGTTTTCTTCAAGGGGAACTGCACTTGCAACCTGAGTCTGCCGTCCAAGGGTTGTTGATTTTGAGTATCAATAGATTTTTTAAATACCTTAAAATATTGCTACCTAAGGAAGTGCATTCACTGGACCGCTGAGCCTGCCTCTGCAACTGGATCCTTGACTATATTTCACAAGGAGCTTGAAGAAAATTAGTATGCCATCAAAGACACTCGCAAATTTCTACAGGTGTACCATGGACAGCGTTCTAACTGGTTGCTTCACCATCTGGCATGGAGGGGTCACTGAAAAGGATCATAAAAAAGCTACAGAAATTTGTAAACTCAGCCAGCTTCATCATGGGCATTAACCTCCGCAGCATCAAGGCCACCTTCAATAGGTGATGCATCAAAAAAAGGGTGACAATTAGGGCCCCCATCAACCAGGACTTGCCCTGTTCTCATTGTTAACATCAAGAAGGAGGCACAAGAGCCTAAAGGCACACATGCAACATTTCAGGAACAGTTTCTTCCTCTTCACCATCAGATTTCTGAATGGAAAATGTACCCGTGAACCTCAGTCATTTTCCACTACTTAATACATTTCATTTTCTTTCTTTAAATATGCATGACATCCCTTAGTCTCACGAGACCATGGATCTGCGCCTGGGAAGTCTTCTCCAGGGCGTAGGCCTGGGCAAGGTTGTATGGAAGACCGGCTGTTGCTCATGCAGCAAATCTTCCTCTCCATGCCACCGATGTTGTCCAAGGGAAGGGCAAGGGCTGATACAGCTTGCCACCAGTGTCATCACAGGAGTTGCCAGAATGAAGTTTAAGACAACGTCAGACTGCCTTAGGGACTCCAGCTCTGGATTTGTCCTCAGGGTTTACTCCCGAAGCTTTTCGCATGAATGGGTATAACCGCAAGGCAGCATAGGTCTGAAATCAGAGATTTCCCTCTCTTAGATGGACTGCCTTCACAGGCTGATGAGCTCCAATTACCCAAAATATATATTTATTATAATTTATAGTTATTATTGTGTATTGCAATGCACAGCTGTCAAAAAACAACAAATTTCATGATATATGCCATTGATAGTAAACTTGATTCTGATTCTAAAATACTTCACAGTTCATAAAATACTCTTTAACTTTAGTCAACATTTTATACATGATAATTTTTGACAAATTGAAATATGGTATTGATGACATTTGTTGTTATAAAGTTCATCAAAAACGTTGGTCAGGACACTAGTCAAGTTGAGTTTATTATCATGTGCACAAGTATGGTAGCACGTCAAAGATCAAAGTTCAAAATAACTATTATCAAAGAACATACTGCTTATGTCACACATTTTCTTGTGGCCACACACAATAAACACATAATAGAATAAATGAAGTACTGCACCAACTCGGGCATTTCACCAGTCTGCAAATGACAACAAACTGTGCAAATACGAAAATAATAATAATAATAATAATAATAATAATAATAATAATAATAATAATAATAATAATAATAATAATAATAATAATAATAATAATAATAAATTTAATTATTAAATATGTTGTATATATTAATAAATAATATATAATTGATATATAATATATAAATAAATTAATATATTAATATATTATTATTATTATTATTATTATTATTATTATTATTATTATAAAATATCACAAACGTGAGTCTAAGAATCCTTGAAAGTGAGTCCATAGGGTATGGGAACATTTTAGTGATGGAGTAAGTGAAATTGAGTGAAGTTATCCTCTCTGATTTAGGAGCCTGATGTTTGAGGGGTAATAATTGTTCCTGAATCTGGTAGTGTGAGTCTTCAGGCTCCTGTACTTTCTCCCTGATGGAAATAGTGAGGTGAGTGCATGCTTGGGTGGTGGGGGTCTCTGATGATGGATGTTGCATTCCTGCGACCACGCTCCATGTAGATGCGCTCAATAGTGGGGTCTGCTTTACCCATGATGGACTAGACCGTAGCCACTACTTTTTGGATGGTTTTCCATTCAAGGCCATTGGTCTTTAGATCCCAGGCCATGTTGCAACCAGTCAGTATACTCTCCACCACAAATCTATCAGTTTGTTAAATTTTTGATGTGTTCAGATTCTAACACACGGAAATTTAAATCATACAAGACAGTGAAGAATTTAAAAAAAGATTGTCAAAACACAATCAGTATCAAGTCTATGGTAATGCAAGAAATAGTTTGTAATAAGTGTTCTGTAGCTAAGGTGGTATTAGGGTTGTGTAAGTCAGTTCAAGAACCTGAAATACTAGGGATAATTTACAAACTCAAGAAAATCTGCAGATGTTGGAGATCCAAAGCAACATCACAAAATGCAGGAGGAATTCAACAGGCCAGGTAGCATCTATGGAACAGAGTAAATAGTTGACTTTTCGGGCTGAGACCTTTCATCAGTCTTGATGAAGGGTGTTGGCCTGAAACATTAACTGTTTCTTATTTTCCATAGATGATACCTGGTCTGGTAAGTTCCTATAGCATTTTGTATGTATTACTAGGGATAATTTAATTGCTCTTCCTCAATTTAGTATAATTGATTCTTTAATATGCACTTCATCAAATGTTGAACTCTCCACATAATGCTCTGGAATATTGTCCTAGATATAAGTCTGTTGAATAGAATTTTAACCTGATGCCACCCAACAACACCAGAAATTGGACTACAGCTGAAACCATTGATAGTGCCATACCTTTCAAGTATACTGCACCAAACGTACTACACTGTACGATTAACATACGGAAACAAGACCAATGGTTTATGCTCATCTTTTCAATGCACCCAGTACACATGAGATTAACTTTTAATTGTAGGGATCCTTGATACAATTCTGACTGATTGGCAACACAGACTAAGTCGATCATTCTCTGCTTTTTTCACCTAATGGACTCATTATTCTTTTCTGTACAGACAGTCATCATACTTCCCAAGCTAAGTATCTGATTCCATGCTGCTGAACATGCAGAGTAGCTTTCAGTGCATTTATATTTTGCTGCAAACGAACAGGTTGACAAGGTTTGCCATTAGTGTAAACCTGGTAATAGCATTCTCAAAGCTCCATTAACATTTTCTATGTTTTCCATAAAAGCAAATAAAAGTGGAATCATTTCAAATGGCATAGACAAAACTGCACTAAAATGTAAATTAACTGTGAAGATACTGTCTATTAACAGCATGATTAAATTGGACCACACTCCAAAGGAATAATCCAGCCCTAAGCATTCTTCATCCATCCATACAAAATATATGGAATATATTACATACCTTATAAATTTGCAAACATGATACAAAATACTGAAGTGATGAGTTACTGTTGGAGGAGAGAGTGAAATCATTATTTATGCACATCCAGTGTGTTTAATGGGACTTGAATGATTGCTTCTTTTTATTGCACCGCAACCTTAATCTGTGTTCCTTCTGGAAACTTTGATGTGTTAGGGCATCATAAAGATAATGCACAAAGGGCAAGCTTTTCCCTGCAGGGACACTACTTGATGAGCTAAATGGGCAGTATGTTTATTAAATTCCTTGGTCTGTAGAGTTCAGCTTTGCTTTCAATAAGGGAATATTCCACACAATATGAATGAAAGTCCACATCTCAAGCAGCTACAAGGCTTTGAGTGTGAATATGCTGGTGTCATCTGGTTCCATGTAGTCTTTGGGCTGCTGAAAAGCTGTTAATAAAAGTAAGATATTCTACAGAAGCTGGAAATCCAGGGCAACAGAAAAATGCTGGAGGAAATTAGCAGGTTACACAGCATCTTTAGAGAGGAATAATCAGTTGACGTTTCGGACTGAGACGCTTCACCATGAATAGAAAGGAAGATGTAAAGGATACTACAATGATTGAAAAAAAATGCAAATATTCAAAGTTCAAAGTTAAAGTAAAATTTTTAATCAAGGTGCATATATTTCACCATATACTGCCTTGAGACTCATAACTTTTTAGGCATTTGCAAAAAAACCAAAAAGATAATAGAATCAATGAATACTACACACAAAGACTAATGAATAAGCAATGTGCAAAAGAAGACAAACTGATCAAGCTAAAAATAAATAAATATGTAAATAAATAATACTGACAATATGAGTTGTAGAGTTCTTGAAAGTGAGGCCATAGGTTATAGATGAGGTGAGTTAGGCTATCCACATTGATTGAGGAACCAGATAGATACAACAAGGTATTTGAAGAATGATGCACCAATCCAAAGTTGGTGAGAAGGGAGAGAGTTCAAAGTTCAAAATAAATTTGTATCAAATTACATATATGTCAGCATATACAACTCTGAGATTCATTTTCTTGGGGGCATACTCAACAAATCTATAGAATAATAATCATAACAGAATTAACCACACCAACTTGAGTGTTCTACCAGTGTGCAAAAGGCAACAAACTGCAAATACAGAGGTAAATAAATAATAATAATAAATACATAAGCTATAAGTATCAAGAACATGAGATGAAGAGTCTTTGAAAATGAGTCTATAGGTTGTGGGTAAGTGAGATTGAGTGAAGTTATCCCTTTTGGTTCAAGAACCTGATGGTTGAGGAATAATGATGATTCCTAAACATGTTGCTGTGAGTCCTGTGGCTCCTGTGCCTTCTTCCTGATGGCATAAATGAGAAGAGAGCATGTCCCAGGTGGTGGGTGGTCCCTGATGCTGGATTCTGTTTCTGTGTAATAATGTTTCATGTGTATATACTCAATGGTGAGGAGAGCTTTTCCTGTGATGCGCTGGGCTGTATCCATTCACATCAACATCTGCATTTCATAAAGTGGGCAAACGAGGAACCCGCTAACAGTTGTTGTCCAGCATGTGGGAATCCATTCTGCCATGAGCCCAGATACAAGGTTTTAACCAGAAACCTCAAAGTGTCCTTTGCCCTCACAGATGGTCCTCTACCTGCTAGGTCCCACTGTGCACCATAGTAGCGTAGTGGGTTGCATGATACTATTACAGCTCTTGGTGTTCCAGAGTTCCAACTTCAATTCCGCCGCCATTCTGTAAGTTGTCTATGTGTGTCCACTCCGTGGATTACGTGAGCTTTTTCTGGGTTCCTTGCTTCCCTTCCACTGTCCAAAGTCAGACTGGGTATGTCAATTGGTCATTGTAAACTGTTAGGGGTAATCGGGTTCGTCGGGGTTTGTTGGGGCAGCATGGCTCAAAGGGCCGGAAGCGCCTACTCTACACTGTATCGCTAAGTAAAATAAACTCCCTCAGTAACTTTGAGATGCAAGAGACTGTAGATTCGGCAATCTAGAGCAATACACACAAAAAGTGCCATGGAATTGACTGGTAAACCTGCATTTAGAGAGGGAAATGAACAGTGAATGTTTCCAGTCAGAAGTTTCCATCTGTACCCTTCATCATTTTTGTGTTTCTCCAGCAGATTGTTTATTGTTCCACATTCAGGAATCTGCAAACTCTTGTCCTGAGCTCTCTTTGGAAGCACAAAGCAGGGGCATTTGGAAAACAGGAACTAGAAGTGCAAATGAGCTCTCTAAGTACAGCCATAAAAGGAGGAAACCACTGATGTTAAATCAGCTGTTGCTCACCATACAGTTTTTGTTTATAATACCAGTCATTGAGGTTTAAGTCAGTGACCTATAAATGTAATTTTCAGTAAATGATGGTAAACCACTCAACATGGGAAAACATGCTGTCACATTTCCATCCTGAAAGTCACCATCAATTCCAACTACAAAATATCATGTCACCAAATTTTTCCCGGGCACGCATCAATTGAGGAAGGACTATCAGAATCAGATTTATTATCGCTGACACATGTGATGAAACTTGTTGTTTTGAGGCAGCAGAACAGTGCCAGACATTAGAAAATATTACAAGTTAAAATTTTTAAAAAAAATTCTGCAAAAGAGGAATAATGAGGTACTGTTTTTGGGCTTATGGACTTCTCAGGAATCTGATGGCAGAGGAGAGGAAGCTATTTTTAAATTGTTGAGTGTGGGTCTTCAGGCTCCAGCACCTCCTCTCTGATGGTGATAGTAAGAACAGGGAATGTCCTGGATGGTGAAGGTCCTTACTGATGGATGTTGCCTTATTTATGATGCACCTTCTGAAGGTGTCCTTGATGGTGAGGACATTTGTACCTGTGGATGGTGTTGCCTGAGTCTACAACCCACTGGAGCCTCTTTCAGTCTCATTCATTGGAAGCTCAATACCAGGCAGAGATGCAAACAGCTCTCCATGGTCCATCTGTAGAACTTTACTGGAATTTGTAGTTAAAAGAAATCTGCTTGAGGAACTAAATGAGTCAAACAACATCAGCGGAAGGAAAGGAACTGTTGACTTTTCAGGTTGAAATCCTACATTGGATTACCAACAATTTATTTCCCCCCACAGTTAATGCTCGGCCCAGTGAGTTCCTCCAGTTACTTATGGTGAGAAAGTGATTACTAAATATATGAGCAACTCCTTCATTTTCACTGATGTCAAGAATTGGGTGCAATTTTTAGATGTGTGAACTGTAGTTTGAAAATTGACCTTAGCACCTAACGACTAGAAGAAGACGTTTCTTATTAGGTGCCTCCTGTACCTAATAAAGTGGCCACTTAGTGTATCTTATGGCCTTCTGCAACATAGCCCAACTCGACCTATTTTCTCCACACTTCTTCTGCCTATTCCTAATTACCTGTAGTAAGACTATAGCCCTCTATAACCTTTTCATCCATGAACCCATCCAAACTTCTCTGATATCCAACAATTGCACTTTCGTCTACCACTGCCACTGGAGAGAAGAAGCTCCCCTTCAGATTCCCTTTAAACATTTCACCTTTTACCCAAACTTACGACCACTGGTTCTAGTCTCATCTAACCTAAGGGTAAAAAAATGGCATACATTCACACTATCTATACTTCTCATAAGTTTGTATACCTTTATAAGATATATAGAACACCCATCTACTGGAAAGATAATAAGATTGAAAGAGTGCAGAGAAAATTTAGAAGGATGTTGCCAGGCTTGAGGACCGATCAATAGGTAATGGTTGAATAGGTTATGACTTTCTCTGGAGTGTAGAAGAATGAGGGGAGATTTGAAAGAGGTATACAGAATTATGAGGGATATTGTCAGGGTAAATGCAACCAGGCATTTTCCACTGAGCAACAACACACACAAAATGCTGGTGGAACACAGCAGGCCAGGCAGCATCTATAGGGAGAAGCGATGTCGATGTTTCGGGCTGAGA
Source organism: Hemitrygon akajei (assembly GCF_048418815.1). Lineage (NCBI taxonomy): Eukaryota > Metazoa > Chordata > Chondrichthyes > Myliobatiformes > Dasyatidae > Hemitrygon > Hemitrygon akajei. The sequence goes on along the minus strand of NC_133138.1, from coordinate 32,036,410 downwards.
CCCTTCGTCAGGACTAACTGAAAGGAAAGATAGTAAGAGATTTGAAAGTAGTGGGGGGAGGGGGAAATGCGAAATGATAGGAGAAGACCGGAGGGGGTGGGATGAAGCTAAGAGCTGGAAAGGTGATTGGCGAAAGTGATACAGAGCTGGAGAAGGGAAAGGTTCATGGGACGGGAGGCCTCAGAGAAAGGTGGTGGGTGGAAGCACCAGAGGGAGATGGAGAACAGGCAAACAACTAAATATGTCAGGGATGGGGTAAGAAGGGGAGGAAGGGCATTAATGGAAGTTAGAGAAGTCAATGTTCATGCCATCAGGTTGGAGGCTACCCAGCCGGTATATAAGGTATTGTTCCTCCAACCTGAGTTTGGATTCATTTTGACAATAGAGGAGGCCATGGATAGACATATCAGAATGGGAATAAAATGTGGAATTAAAATGTGTGGCCACTGGGAGATCCTGCTTTTTCTGGCAGACTGAGCGTAGGTGTTCAGTGAAACGGTCTTCCAGTCTGCGTCGGGTCTCACCAATATATAAAAAGGCCACACCGGGAGCACCGGACGCAGTATACCACACCAGCCGACTCACAGGTGAAGTGTCGCCTTACCTGGAAGGACTGTCTGGGGCCCTGAATGGTGGTGAGGGAGGAAGTGTAAGGGCAGGTGTAGCACTTGTTCCGTTTACAAGGATAAGTGCCAGGAGGGAGATTGGTGGGAAGGGATGGGGGGGACAAGTGGACAAGGAAGTCGTGTAGGGAGCGATCCCTGTGAGAAGCAGAAAGAGGTGGGGAGGGAAAAATGTGTTTGGTAGTGGGATCCCGTTGGAGATGGCGGAAGTTATGGAGAATTATACGTTGGACCTGGAGGCTGGTGGGGTGGTAGGTAAGGACAAGGGGAACCCTATCCCGAGTGGGGTGGCGGGTGGATGGGATGAGGGCAGATGATAGATAGATAGATAGATAGATAGATACTTTATTCATCCCCATGGGGAAATTCAACTTTTTTCCAATGTCCCATACACTTGTTGTAGCAAAACTAATTACATACAATACTTAACTCAGTAAAAAATATGATATGCATCTAAATAACCTGTCGCTGAAACTGCTTCTCTGTCTCTGGATGGTGCTATGTAGAGGATGTTCAGAGTTTTCCATAATTGACCGTAGCCTACTCAGCGCCCTTCGCTCAGCTACCGATGTTAAACTCTCCAGTACTTTGCCCACGACAGAGCCCGCCTTCCTTACCAGCTTATGGGAGAGAAACCTGAGTTTGGATTCATTTTGACAATAGAGGAGGCCATGGATAGACATATCAGAATGGGAATGAACCTGAGTTTGGATTCATTTATACCGGCTGGGTAGCCTCCAACCTGATGGCATGAACATTGACTTCTCTAACTTCTGTTAATGCCGCTCCTCCCCTTCTTACCCCATCCCTGACATATTTAGTTGTTTGCCTGTTCTCCATCTCCCTCTGGTGCTTCCCCCCACCACCTTTCTTTCTCCTGAGGCCTCCCGTCCCATGATCCTTTCCCTTCTCCAGCTCTGTATCACTTTCACCAATCACCTTTCCAGCTCTTAGCTTCATCCCACCCCCTCCAGTCTTCTCCTATCATTTCGCATTTCCCCCTCCCCCCACTACTTTCAAATCTCTTACTATCTTTCCTTTCGGTTAGTCCTGATGAAGGGTCTCAGCCCGAAATGTCGACAGCGCTTCTCCCTATGGATGCTGCCTGGCCTGCTGTGTTCCACCAGCATTTTTTGTATGTTGTTGTTTGAATTTTCAGCATCTGCAGATTTCCTCGTGTTTGCTATTTTCCACTGAGGTTGGGTGAGACTGAAACTAGAGGCCATGGGTTAAAGGTGAAAGGTGAAATGTTTAAGGGGAGCGTGAAGGGGAACTTGTTCACTCAACGGGTGGTAAGAATGTGGACTAGCTAACAATGGAAATGTTAAATGTGGGTTTGATTTCAACATTTCAGAGAAATTGGTGTAGGTTCATGGATGGGGGTGACACTGAGTGACATGTCTGTAGTTTGTCCTGATCTAGCTTGTTCTTCTGCTGAGCTAAAACTAAAGGCAGCACTAAGCAAACACTAGAGGGCAGCACTGACAGGAGGGAGGCCAGCCTCTAACGAAGCATGATTCCAGTGCATTCAGCAGAGGCCCCTGTTCTATCCCCTGTGTGGCCGCAACAGGCTGCTGTGTCCAAGGCAAACAAGAAGCTGATGCCTAGTGCTCATCACAAATGAGGCAACACAAGTTGTCTGCCTTCAGTCTTGCCAATTAATGGACTTGTAGTATTGCACATTACTAATGTCTAACAGGGTCTTGTGATCCCAATAAAAATGTCTAAGATATTCACTTGCTCCCAGTTATTGGATCGTGCACTATCTTGTCACAAAAGTACGTAACAAGTCCAAGCAACAACACAACAGCAATATGCAATAAGTTCAGCTCCATCACTATTGAGCAACTTGGTGATGATATCATCCAGTTGTACCTGATGTTCTTAGTATCCAGCAGTGACTTGCAGTCATAAAAAAAGACGTACAAGACAAACAAATGTGCCTGTGATTGGACTCCAAGAAGCCATACGTCGGAGGACGCTGCCATCCTACTGGAACGTATGGTTCAGTTGCAGGTTGATGGGATTAGGCAGAATCAACTAGATGGGATAAAGGGTCTGTTTCTGTGCTGTGGTAGTCTATGACTCTATGACTCTATATGTTTCCATGATCCATAATTCAACCTCTTTGATTTATTATTCAGTGAATCTTGTTCCATTTACCTGGTGATAGACAGAATAGGTATTGTGATTGATGGGCAGCTTTCCTTGCCATTGAATGCAGCTGGATAAAGGAGTATTCTTGCAGTGACCTTCCCTGTGGCAGAGAGCAGAGGAACACCGCTCTAATTAGTGAAAATGGACTTATCTCCTTTCTTGACAATGTCGCAGAAACTCATTAACCAAGCTATTGGACTCACACAACATTTGCATCAGCTGGTTAAACAAAGTTCAAAATCTAAAGTAAAATGATTATCAAAGTGCATATACAATACTATGTAAAAGTCCTAAGACACTGAAGTGCAGAAGAATTTTGCACATTACTTGTCAATGTGGAGCAGAGAATGAGTCTGTAAATCTGGCGGGAGCGAATGTTATTGGGAATGGAGAGGGTGGTGCACCACGTGAAGGGTGTGAAACTGGTGACATCGGAGTGCTAGGGATACAGGGAGACTGTGTGACAGGGAGACGGGGTGCAGAGACACCCAGTCCTCAGACACCAGGCAAGGTTATTTGATTCCAAACAATTGGTTTGTTGATCATGACAGAATGTCTTTCTAGTTTTCACAAACAAGAGAAAATCTGCAGATGCTGGAAATCAAAATAATACACACAAAATGCTGGAGGAAGTCCCAGGCCAATCAGCATTTATAGAAAAGAGTAAACAGTCGATGTTTCAGGCCAAAACCCTTCACCAGTACCAGAAAAAGAGATGAAAAAATCAGAGTAAGAAGGTGGGGGAGAGTGTGGTAGAGGTAGAACATACTAGGTGATAGATGAAGATGGGAGAGGGGAGGAGTGCAATAAAGAGCTGGGAAATTGAATGGTAAAAGTGATAAAGGGCTAGAGAAGTGGTGGGGGGAGTCTGATAGGAGAAGACAGAAGGAGACAGTTTATCAACTGATGTCTTCTATAAACCCACTGATTTTCACAGATACCTGGACTATACCTCTTCTCACCTTGTCACTTGTAAAAATGCCAGCCCTCTTTGCTCAATTCCTCCATCTCTGCCACATCTGCTCTCAGGATGAGGCTTTTCATTCCAGAAATAACAAGGTGTACTCCTTCATCAAAGAAAGGGGCTTTCCTTCCTTCACCCACTGATGCACCATCAATAACTCTCTGAGGCGTGAGGTAAGATATCGGCTTTTATTGACTGGAAGAAAGAACAAGCAGCAATTGACCACCACACTGCATCCTGGAGACTAAGGGCAGGGCTCAGGCCTCAATCGCCTTTATACCGGGGTCTGTGGGAGGAGCCACGGTCAGTGGGAGGAGCCACAGGAGCATTCAGCCGGGGTGGGGGGGGGGGTGTCCAGACGGGTATATGTAGTTCACCACACCCACATATCACGCACATCTGCTCTAACTCCATCCACCTGCCACCCCACCCGGATTATGGTTCATCTTCCCCTTACCTACCACCCAATTAGCCTCTGCTTCCAGCACTTAATTTTCTGCAACTTCTGCCACCTTTATTTCTATCTTTGATATCTTTTTTTTTCCTTTCCAGGTTCTTTTGAAGACCCTGAGCTGGAGTTACACTCCGACTTCGTTTCATTGTGGGAATGGGGACCCACTCTCAGAGCCTCACGAGTGGCCGTTTGTCAATATGCCAAGGTCACAGCCTGGAAGGGTGCTGGATTTTCGTGGCTCTGGAGGTGGGCTGATTCAAGGTTGGTTCCGCTGCCGATGACTGATGCATTGTGGGAGAACAAGCAAGATCGGAAGCAGTGGACTTTGCTGTTGGCTGTGTGCCCAGAGGCACAGAGCTCAGAAAAAGCGATGCAACGGACTTTTAACACCATAAATCAGTGGGTTGTTTTCTTATGTCTCCCCTCTCGCTATGAAACAGAGATACCTTTTCTTTCCCTTAATAAGGAGAGAGAGAGCCTGTGGTATGTTGAATACCAGGTGAACGAGTAGGCTTTGGAGTACTGCCAGTCTGTGTCTTTATTGATGATTTGCCGCATGCTTGAGTGCTCGGTGGGGGGGTGCCGATGCTTTTTTTGCTGGTGGGGGAGGAGACTTGGGGGGGGCTTTGGGGTTCTAACATTAAATTGTCATTCCTTCTTTGGTGTACTCCTCTGTTTTTGTGGATGTTTGCAAAGAAAAAGAATTTCAGGGTGTGTATTGTATACATTTCTCTGACATTAAATGTACCTATTGAACTGCGAGTATGTTGGGGTCATCTACTGTATCCGGTCCTCCCAGTGTGATCTCCTGTATATTGGTGACTCCCAACGTAGATTGGGAGACCGTTTTGCCAAGCACATATGCTTCATCCGCCAGAAAATGAGTTATCTCCCAGTAGCCACCCATTTCAATTCCACTTCCCATTCCCATTACAACATGTCAGTCCACAGCCTCCTCTACTGCCATGATGAGGCCTCACTTAGGTTGAAGGATCAACATCTTATATTCTGTCTGGTTAGCCACCAACCTGATAGCATAAACGTCAGTTTCTCAAACTTCTGGTAATTGCAACCCCCTGTCACCATTCCCCATTCTTGTTTCCCTCTCTCACTTTAACTCCCTATCTACCCTTCACCTCCCTCTGGTGCTCCTCTCTCTTCCCTTTTTCTGACCTCTCCAATCAGATTCCCCCTCTTCTAGCCCTTTATTTCTTTCACTAATTGACTTCCCAGCTCTTTACTTCATCCATCCCCCTCTCTGGGTTTCACCTATCACCTACTACCCTGTACTTCCTCCTCCCCTCCCCCACCTGCTTCCTCTGAATGCTCTACTCTTGATGAAGAGTTTTAGCCTGAAATGTTGACTGTTTACTCTTTTCCATAGATGCAGAATGGCCTTTGATTTCCTCGAGCTTTTTGTGTGTTTTTCTAGTGCTTCCAGCTCCCTCCCCTCTCCCTTCACCTTTCCCCAACCATAATTCTCCCTGTCCCCTTCCCACTCTCAGTCCACAATAGAGACCATATCAAAATCAGGTTTGTTATCACTCACATATGTCATGAAATTTGCTTTGTTTTTGCATTACCAGCAGTACAGAGCAATATATACAATTACTACAGTACTATGCAAAACTCTTTAGCACCCTAGCTATATTTGCAGTATGTGCATAAGACTTTTGCACAATACTGTATGTCACCATATAGTACTCTGCATCTTCTTGCAGGAAAATACAGGGGAACATCTGAGTTGCTTGGGACATCTTTTGTATGGGGACAGCAGGAGGTTAAAGCAAATCTCTCCCAGAAGTCTGCTTAAGCTTGTGCTTGTTTGCTTATGTCTTCTGATCTAGTAATAAATCTGTTTCTGTGTGGGTGAAAAATAGTGTATCCAGAACAGCACTGAATCCTAAATCTTTTTCATAAAGCGGAGATCTCCGCCAGTATGCAGGGAATTACTCTGCAAGACCAGATGCTCTTTTTAACTGAACAGTGTCATTAACATTGCTGTGTTACACTGCCTCAAACCACACTTTGGATCTTAAGTCTCATTTTGCATTCAGATTCACTTTCACTGTTGATGCCAATTAAATGTGTGCAAATGGCAGGAGTCTGTTGAATTTATTAATGTATTTTGCAGACCTTAAAAGCAAGTGTTGGGCATACAAAGCAAACTGATAGTTCAGAAGGATAGATTTTCCAGTTAGCCTCATCTGATTAATTTGCTTCAAGAGAGGAAACCAATTGGAAAATGTTCAAAGATATGTTACACCATATTACTTTCCAACATGTACCGATATCAGAATTTTGATCAGATTATAGAATTCCACTCTGTATTTTTTTCACATTCATTTTATTCTGTAATTCCACATCAAAGTATCAGATTTAGTTCAATGTATGGTAGTCTTTCCTACACTGTGAGAAAAGCTCACCAACGCCTCTACTTTCTGAGGAGGCCAAAGAAAGGTGGACTTTCAACATCGATACTCACATTCTTCCACTGATACGCATTAGAGGGCATCCTAACAAGCTGCATCACTGTGTGGTTCAGAAACTATGGTGAACTTAAAGGCTCTACAAGTAGTCAAAGCTGCGCAAAACATTGCCAATACCAGCCTACTTGCCATCAAGGATATGTATGCTGAAAGTTTTGACTTTCAAAGTGAAAGTAAATTTATTATCAAAGTACATATATGTCACCATATACATCCCTGAGATTCATTTTCTTACGGGCATACTCAATAAATCCATAATCAAATAATAACCATGATGGAATCAATGTAAGACCACACTAATTGGGTGTTCAACTAGTATAAAAAAAGGCAACAAACTGTACAGATACAAAAAAAAGAAAGATATAATAATAATAAATAAGCAATAAATATCGAGAACATGAAATGAAGAGTCATTGAAAGTGACTCCATAGATTGAGCGAAAGTTTCAGAGATGGGGCAGTGAAGTTATTCCTTTTGGATCAAAAGCCTGATGGTTGTGGGGGTCATAACTGTTCCTGAACCTGGTGCTGTGAGCCCTGAGGCTCCTATACAACACGGGTGGAACTCTCCCAAACTCTACATGGGATGCCTTCATAGGAAACCAGCATCCATTATCATGGAGATTCTCTCCACTCGAGCCATGCTCTTTTTCAGCTGTTGCCATCAGGTAGAAAGCACAAGAGCCTCAGGAGCTGCAGCATCAGGTTCAAGAATCAGAATCAGAATCAGGTTTATTATCACAGGCATGTGACGTGAAATTTGTTAACTTAGCAGCAGCAGTTCAATACAATACATAATCTAGCAGAGAAAGAAAAAAATAATAAAATAAAATATTAATCATAAGTAAACAAGTAAATTGATTACGTATATTGAATATATTATTAAAAATGTGCAAAAGCAGAAATACTGTATGTTTAAAAAAGTGAGGTAGTGTCCAAAGCTTCAAAGTCCATTCAGGAATCAGATGGCAGAGGGGAAGAAGCTGTTCCTGAATCGCTGAGTGTGTGCCTTCAGGCTTCTGTACCTCCTACCTGATGGTAACAGTGAGAAAAGGGGATGCCCTGGGTGGTGGAGGCCTTTAAAAATGGATGCTGCCTTTCTGAGACACCGCTCCCTAATGATGTCTAAGTATTTTGTAGGCTAGTGTCCAAGATGGAGCTGACTAGATTTACAACCTTCTGCAGCTTCTTTTGGTCCTGTGCAGTAGCCCCTCCATACCAGACAGTGATGCAGCCTGTCAGAATGCTCTCCACTGCACAACTATAGAAGTTTTTGAGTGTATTTGTTGACATGCCAAATTGCTTCAAACTCCTAATAAAGTATAGCCACTGTCTTGCTTTCTTTTTGACTACATCAATGTGGTGGGAGCAGGTTAAATCCTCAGAGATCTTGACACCCAGGAACTTGAAGCTGCTCACTCTCTCTACTTCTAATCCCTCTGTGAGGATTGGTATGTGTTCCATCGTCTTACCCTTCCTGAAGTCCACAATCAGCTCTTTTGTTTTACTGATGTTGAGTGCCAGGTTGTTGCTGCAGCACCACTCCACTAGTTGCCATATCTCACTGCTGTATGCCCTCTCGTCACCACCTGAGATTCTACCAACAATAGTTGTATCATCAGAAAATTTGTAGATGGTATTTGAGCCATGCCTAGCCACACAGTCATGTGTATTTACAGAGTAGAGCAGTGGGCTAAGCACACACGCCTGAGGTGCACCAGTGTTGATCATCAAAGAGGATAAGTTATCAACAATCCACACAGACTGTGGTCTTCTGGTTAGGAAGTCAAGGATCCAATTACAGAAGGAGGTACAGAGGCCCAGGTTCTGCAGCTTCTCAATCAGGATTGTGGGAATGATGATATTAAATACTGAGCTATAGTCGATGAACAGCATCCTGACATAGGAGTTTGTATTGTCTAGGTGGTCTAAAGATATATGAAGAGCCATGGAGATTGCATCTGCCGTTGACCTATTGTGACGATTGGCAAATTGTAATGGGTCCAGGTCCTTACTGAGGCAAGAGTTCAGTCTAGTCATAACCACCCTCTCAAAGCATTTCATCACTGTCGATGTGAGTGCTACCAGGCGATAGTCATTAAGGCAGCCCACATTATTCTTCTTTGGCACTGGTATAATTGTTGCCTTTTTGAAGCAAGTGGGAACTTCCACCCATAGCAGTGAGAGGATGAAAATGTCCTTGAATACTCCTGCTAGATGCTTGGCACAGGTTTTCAGAGCCTTACCAGGTACTCCATTGGGACTTTCTGCCTTGCAAGGGTTCACTGACTTTAAAGACAGTCTAACATCGGCCTCTGAGACAGAGATCACGAGGGCATCAGGTGCAGCAAGGATCTTCACGGCTGAAGTTGTGTTCTCTCTTTCAAAGTGTGCATAGAAGGCATTAAGTTAATCTGGTAATGAAGCATCACTGCCATTCATACTATCAGGCTTCGCTTTGTATGAGGTAATGTCTTGCAGTCCCTGCCAGTGACTAACCCACAAACATCAGGCTCTTGAACAAAGGGAAAAACTGTACTCACTACTTGCCCAACCTCTGAGATGTTCCCACAACCAATTATCTCACCTTAAGGACTCTAAATCTTATCATCTCATGTTCTCATTATTTATTGCTATTTATTTATTATTTGTACTTGCAGTTTGTTGACTTCTGCAGTTGAATTGATCATTCATTGATCCTGTTATAGTTACTATTCTATAGATTCCCTGAGTATGCCAACGGGAAAATGAATCTCAGGATTGTATGGTAACATATATGAACTTTGATAATAAAATTTACTTTAACTGTTGAAATTTGAACTCCTCCCAACGGCAATAGCGAGAAGAGAGCATGACTTGGGTGGTGGAGGGTCCCTGATGATGTACACTATGTACACTATGTGACTACACTACGTGGATGTGCTAAGTGGTGGGGAGGCTTGACCCATGATTGACTCGACCTTACCTATTGTAGGATTTTTTGTTCAAGGGCATTGGTGTTTCCATACCAGGCTGTGATGCAGCCAGTCAATATACACTGCACTACACATCCATAGACGTATGCCAGTAACATCAGCATGGATCCCACCCACACTGCTCATGGACTGTTTGTCCCACTGCCATCATGGAGGAGGCTAGGACCACCAGACTCAAAAACAGTTACTATCCCCAAGAAGTAAAGCTGAGCACCAACCTCAACCACTAACCCACCCCTCATCACCCCCAACACCTCTGTTTCATCACTTCCTGCCAGTCTCCTCATGTACAAACACTCCTGCATCTACCGTCTCTTTACAGAGATATAAACAATCAATGTATATTTGCTGTTTTATCTTATTGTGTTTTTTAGTGCTGCATGGGATCTGGAGCAACAATTATTTGTCCTTTACGCTTGTTCACTGGAAATGACATTAAACATCAAATAATCTCCTCTAAGTCACAAAGTTGTTCAAGCCAGTTTTGGACTCATACTAGATTGGTATTTAGAGTGATACTGAGGGAATATCCTTCTCTGTGCATTATCAGTTAGGAGTGGTAGAGTTGCTAGTCAGTCCTGTGATCCAGAGAGTGATGCCACCTGGAGCTTGGCTCCTGGTAGGGCCACCCATCGTGCTGAGTTCAAGGGGAAGGTTCCAAACAAAGAGTGATTTAATCACGATCTCAACGACAGTGCTGGCAAAAGATCGCAATGGTAGTGAAGGCAGAGGAAGCTGCGGCAGTGAAGGTTTCCCAGTCATCTTGCGTTCCATGCCAGTGGACCCAGACACTGATCTGTCAAGGAATGTGTGATGGCTGCCCATGCAGCAGCCTCCCTACTTGATATAAAGTCACACATAAGCATTCTTCATTCAGGGTATCCACCCTAACATCTGACTATCTAGATCCTGTATCAACTTCCACAAGCATCAGAGGATCCACCAATAGACACCCCTTTAAGAGAACATCATACTTGAGTTAAGTGCTCCTGCTAAAACTATAACCACTAGTATTACTACTATTACTGAGGGAGTACTGGACCATCAGTAATGCCTTTTCTTTTTTTAAACTGAAGCTCCAATTTTCAGAAGCATGTACGAAATTTGCTGACACTCTTTGAAAAAGAGCAATGGAGTTCACACAATGTCATGTCCAAGATTTCTTCTTCAACCGATACTGAATGGACTGAGCATTTATTTCACTGGTGTCTGAAACAGCTTCATGCAGTTGCTGTAAAATGCTTCGACATGTGCTGAAACCATGAAAGCTTCCATGTAAAGCTGTCTTTCTCTAATCTGCACAACGTCATATCATCTGAGTTAATGTAATACCCTGCCATCTATCCAATAGAGGATAACAAATAGTCCGGCAGAGCATCAGAACAATTCTGTTATCAAGACAGTACCAATCATTGGCACTATCCTGATAACAGAAAGATGATCCATTGCTACAGACACAAGAGGTAGTGCAGATACTGGAAAACTAGGGAAAAACACACAATGTGCTGGATGAATTCAGCAGGTCAGGCAGCATCCATGGCTGGGAACATGCAGACAATGTTTTGGACCGAGACCATCCATCATGATTCCCACGCTTTCTGACCTGCTAAGCTCCTCCAGTATTTTGTGCAATGATCCATTGTTTCTCTACACACAGCTCTGCACACCGTCCCTACGCATCTGGAGAAGAGGGATACTCATGTGAGAATGGTGTTCTTGGTCTATAACTCAGCATTCAACAGCACATATTTCCCTCCAGGCTTGACAAGAAGCTCAGAGACCTCAGCCTTCGCCCTACCTTGTGTAGCTGGATCCTGGACTTCTTGTCATATCATCAGCATGTGGTAAGAGTGGGCTCCCTCACCTCTGCCCCTCTGCCGCTCAACACAGGAGCCCTCAGGGCTGTGTCCTAAGCCTCCTTCTTTACTCTCTATATACCTATGATGGTGTTGCCACCCACAGGTCCAATATGCCAATTAAATTTGCTGATGATACTACGTTGATTGGGCGAATCTCAAATAATAGCGAGGCAGCCAACAGAGAAGAAGTCATCAGCCTGATACAGTGGTGTCAAGAAAACAACTTCTGCCTTAATGTTGCAAAAATAAAGGAGTTGGTTGTGGACTACAAGAGGAATGGAGACAGGCTAACAACCCCTATTGACATCAATGGATCTGGTGTTGAGAGGGTGAACAGCTTTAAGTTTCTTGGCCATCCACATCACAGAGACTCTCATGTGGTCTGTACATACCGGCTGTGTGGTGGAAAAAGCACAACGGTGTCTCTTTCACTTCAGACAGTTGAAGAAGTTTGGTATGGGCCCCCAGGTCCTAAGAACTTTCTACAGGAGCACAATTGAGAGCATCCTGACTGGCTGCATCACCGCCTGGTATGGGAATTGTACCTCCCTTAATCGCAGGACTCTGCAGAGAGCGCTGCGGACAGCCCAACGCATCTGTAAATGTGAACTTCTCACTATTCAGGACATTTACAAAGACAGGTGTGTAAAAAGGGCCCAAAGGATCATTGGGGATCCGAGTCACCCCAACTACAAACTGTTCCAGCTGCTACCTTCTGGGAAATGGTACCACAGCATAAAAGCTTGGACCAACAGGCTGTGGGACAGTTTCTTCCGCCAGGCCAGCAGAATGATTAATTCATGCTAATACAACTGTATTTCTATGCTATATTGACTGTCCTGTTGTACAAACTATTAATTATAAATTACTATAAATTGTGCATTGCCGATTTAGACGGAGACATAAAGATTTTTACTCCTGATATATATGAAGGACGTAAGTAATACAGTCAATTCAATTCAATTAAATTCAATATCTCTTTTGTGCATACTATATTGCTCTATTTGTTTTTAATTGTAACTTTTAGTATTTTTTTCTGTCTTGCACTGTACTGTTGCCACAAAGCAACAGATTTCACAACATAAGTCCATAATAATAAGCAATTCTAATTTTGATTCCGAGTCAGAACTGAGGTTAATACCTTGGTATGAATCTCAGTTCAGAATCAGAATCACAATTAGAATTAAAATTACAGTCAAAGACACAGTTTTTGGCCATGAATGTATGTCCATAATCTAACCACATCAGTGATCAAATTCCTTCCTCGGGATGAGAACCTTCAAAACTCCATATCTGACAATGTGGTCTGATGGCCCAAGGCACCATCAGAGGAGTGATATAATGCCAAGGATGTTATATTTTGAGATTGAACACAATTCATTTGAATGATCAGGCAGACATAAACTGTCTCACTATCCCTTCTCACCAAAGAGCTCAGAATTCCTTTATTCATTTCCTCCAGCAATCCACAAGATAACAGATTACCCTCTCCCAATTCAATTTGTGCATCCTGGCTGTGTCCCAACCTCGTAACAATGTTTGCGTACAAAAGTGTTCAGGCTTTGAAAGTAATTGATTGGCTGTGAAATACTCTGTGCATCTCTGAGCACATGGAGAATACAGCAAGATTCAATTTCCTTCTTTGCTTCAGCTCGGCATCAGTGGGTAGATTAAGGCACCTGCTGTACAAACACCGGCAGTCCATAGAAACCCATCTTTCACTGGGAGTGAGAGGGGGCCACAGGCATAAAGTGCAGTGGGAGTGGACCATGGTAGCCCTTCATTCTTGAATCACTGTTTAATGTCTTTCTTCAAAGTTCAAAGTAAATTTCTTATCAAAGTATGTAAAAGTCACTGTATATTACCCTCAGATTAATTTTGTGACAGACATTCACAGTAGAACAGGGAAATACAATAGAATCCATGTAAATCGACACCCAAAGACTGACAAACAATAAACGTGCTGAAGAAGACAATCTGTGCAAATACAAAATAAATAAACAGATAAATGCTGTGAACATGAGGTGTAGATTCCTTGAAAGCAGAAGTATCATCTTGATCACCTATCTGTCCTAATCCCTTTATGAGCTGATTTCTGTTTCCCAGCTCCCCTAATGTAGTGTTGAGGGTAGAAATCATTAAACACAAGCAAAATACTTTCTCCTTCTCAAATTATAGTCATAGAATCATTCAAAACAGAACCAAGCCCTTCAGAACATTTAGTCCTTGCCATCCAAGATAGTCCAAATTTCTTGCATATGCCCCTTATTCCTTTAATTTCTCCTATCCATGTATCTGTCCAAGTGTTTAAATGTTATTAACTTGAGAGCTTTTTCCATATACAGATCACTCTCTAGATAAAAATACTGCCCCTCAAGTTCCCCTTTCATCTTAAACCTATGTCTTTTATACTTAAGTCACCAACTCGGGAAAAAATATATGTGTGCATTCACCCTATTATGTAACTCATGATTTTATACACTTTTAATGAAATTAAAAGTGATGCTGTAATGAATAAAGACCTAACCTGCTCAACTTCTCTCTATAACTCATTTCTTCAAGTCCTGGCAACATCCTCAAATCCTTTCTGTACTTCTTCCAGCAAAATTACTCCTTTCTTATGATGGTGAAACAAAAACTAAACAGAAGTTTCCAATTGTGGCCTTACCAATGTCTTGTACTTTCACTACAACGTGCTTCCTCTGCTCCTGAGACTATGTTCCCTGGGTCTCCAGCGGAAGAATACTTCTCTCAGCATCCACCTTTGTTAGAGTTCTGATCTTTGACTGAGATGTGAACCCCCAGCCTTTATGACCATCTCATGCCATTCAAATTGCAATGCTGGTTTTGGACTGACCATTTGGACTGACCACTCCAAAATAACACACTCAAAGTTCTGGATGAACTCAGCAGGTCTATGGAAAGGAATAAACTCAATGTTACAGGCTGAGACCTTTCATCAAGACTCTCTGCCACTCTGGTGTCTTATGTTCCTCCAAGATATCTCAAGCTGCTACATTTCAAACTCTGAGCATCTTTTCAGAAGAGGGCCACAGGGGACCAGAAATTAAATTGTCTAATGCTGTTTAGTTCAGGGTTTTGCAACATGGTCATGTCATGGTTAACATAATGCTATTTATGGCAACTATGATCCAGGTTGAAATTTGTTGCTGTCTGTAATCAGTTTTTACATTCTTCCCGTGACCATGTAGGTCTCCCTCCCAATTCCAAAGGCATGCAGGTTAGAGGTCAGAACAACGTTATTACGGTGCCTGCAACCCAGGTTCATTTCCGTCACTGTCTGTAAGGAGTTTGTACATTTTCCCCATGACTATGTGGGTTTTCTCTGGGTGATCCAGTTTCCTCCCACATTCTAGAGATGTGTGGCTTATTAGGTTAATAGGTCATATGGGTATAATAGTGGGGGAGCATCCATCACGAGCAATGAGGACCACTAACATCCTTGGGTGTGTGTGCTTCTGATGTTCTGACTTGTGCCTGAGTTTGATTAAAGTGATGGAGAGTAGCACAGGTTGTCAATGTCACTCTCTTGTTCTAGTCTATCTGGATCCAGTGGCAAGATGAAAGTCAAGATGACCAGAGTTAGGTCAGGACGCAGTGGATGACCAGAGCGATCTATGTGTCTTGCCATGTTCTTCATGCTCCACAATGCCTGCTGGAAAATGCCTACCTGCCCAATGAAACAGCTGGTGGTTTCCTCCATGCAGTCTGCCGAATCCAGTCTTCACGTGCTTTGGTTAGACATGCCCAAAGTCACCGAGGGTTAAGAAAAACCCCGATGGCTACTCTCACGTGGTTTGTCCCGCCTGTTGAAGTTGCTGCCCATGGTGCGGCCGCTGTCCCATGCAAACAGTTTACTTGGAGCTACAGGTAAGAGCTGAGTGCCAGCTGAGAAGCAAAGGTGGAAGACCTACCTCAGAAGGTACAACAGGTCTTCACATCAGCAGTGCGACCCTTCCCTGACACCTCGTTACACACGGGTGTAATTGTGTGTCACAGGCACATTGAGCCGGACGAGCCTGTTACCATAATAACTCAAATAAAATAACTTAGATGTCTATCACAAAGTTAAATACAATAATACAGTAACAATAACAAATTCTGGGTCAGTTTGTATCATTGTAGAAAATTAAATCTCAGAAGTATTTTGCACTTGCAAATTGTTGTGTCCCCCTCTTGTGATGCACATCAAACTACATTATCCCCCCGTACCAGGCTTTGTCAAGGATCTGAAACTATGATTTTGGAGAAATTGTTGAAAATCCTGCTAAAGATTGTTACTCTATCATGGTCTACACCATCATGTCATCGAGCAATTATTTCCCTTCCCCACATGTTCCGCTTTCTGCAGGGTCACGGCTGCCTTGTCCATTCATCCCTCCCGGTACTTATCCTTGCAAGTGGGACACGTATCCCTACTCCTCAACCCTCATCAATATTCAGTGCCCTAAACAGACCTTCCAGGTGACACTGCACCACTTCAGGTTGGAGGAGCAGTTCTTTATATTCCATTTATGTAGCTTCCAACCTGATGGCATGAACATTGATTTTTTTGAACTTCATGTAACTGTCATACCCTTTTCACCATTCCCCCATTCCTCTTTCCCTCTCTCACCTTATCTCCCTACCTGCCCAACACATCCCTCTGGTGCTCCTCCCCCTTCCCTTTCTTCCATGGTTTTCTACCCTTTCCAATCAAATTCCCTCTTCTCCAGCTCTTTCTCTCTTTCACCTGTCAACTTCCCAGCTCTTTACTTCAAACCTCCCCTTCTCCGAGTTTCACCTATCACCTACCACCTTGTACTTCTTCCTCCCCTCCCCACACCTTCTTCCACTGACTTCTCTTTTGTTTCCTCTCCAGTCCCGATGAAGGATCTTGGCAAGAAACATCGATTGTTCACACTTTTCCATAGGTACTGCCTGGCATGCTGTGTTCCTCCAGTGTTTTGTGTTTGTTGCATAGTCTCCACTAACCTCACTACATGACACACTTGATCCTACCTTTGTAGCCTGATGTTATAGGGGAAAGAATAGTAAGGACCAATAATAAGTGAATATAGATATGGATTGTGTTAATGTGGTAACAGGGAACCACAAAGCCTTAGAGACATGAAATGCAGCCATGACACACTCAAGTTTCAGGGACTTCATTAATAATGTTATAGCATGCTTTCATGTGTTAGACAATTGGATTTGATGCTGAGTAAATTAGACTTGACGAAAATCATTATTTTCTGTCACCAAGACTTAATTGTCACTTAAGTCATTCTGTAACGAGTATTCTATTGTCAAAACTTAGTTTTATTGTTGATCAAATTTCTGTGTAATTATGTCTGCTGAGGATGTGGAAGTGAACCAGACTTGATGGGATCGAATGGTCTAACTGTGCCTCCTATGTCTTATGATCCGTACCAAATTTGCACTCAAGTGATCTCCTGGTGCGCACCATTTTAAATAAATTGCTCGTTACTTTGAACACCAACTATGTGTGGCCTTTCCATTTACTCCTACATTATCAATAGGGTAGTATAGAATGTCAATTGAAAGTACTCTTCAAGATTCTGTTGACCTATCTGAAGAATCTTGAGTCTGCTTGAAGCCACTTTAAGAATAGTAGATGTGGATCCAATTCAAAGACGATGGTTGAAGGCCGATGTAAGTTGAATTTTCCTAATGGCCATTTTAAGGCCTATGTAGGTTTGCCCAACTTATGGATAGTCCTTCAAAAATTGCCCAACTTATGGGCAGGTAGGCACTTTCCAGCAGGCATTGTGGCGCATGAAGAACATGGCAAGACACATAGATCGCTCTGGTCATCCACTGCGTCCTGACCTAACTCTGGTCATCTTGACTCTCAACTTGCCACTGGGTCCAGAATAATTTGAGGTCAAGTTCAGCTTTAGAACATGACATGAAATTAATGAAGTGGCAGATTAACAATGTAAGTTTAGGTTAAGCACTAAACATGATGAGTCTGGTTAAAGGCCAGCTTAAGAACAATTTGAATTAGCCAAATTAAAGGGCATAAAAGCACACTCCAGTTAAAGAGGAAGTAAGGTAAACTCAGTTAAAGGTTATTATGCATTGCTTTATTAAAGCATAATATATAATGAATCTGGTTAAAAGGTATGTTTGATGAGGAAAACTGAATGACACTTTGGGAGTCCTTTGATGAAAGGAAGCACCAGGGCTTCTGATATTTGAAAAAGGCTGAGGTTGCCATGTAACAAAAGCACAGTACACTCTCAGATTATTTTAAAAGTGCCTTGAAGCAGATGTGTGCAAAACTATCCATATGTCATATTCCTCTTGGTGCTAAATATAAATTGTGTGCAAGTGAATACCGCAGCATATTTATGGGAATAATAATTTAATAGTATGATGCACAAGGGAAATGGGACACTGGAAATGCTGAGAGCTCATATTTAACAAGGATTATCCTAATCCTCCTTGTAGCACCCAAATGCGATTTCCTTCTGTAAAGAATGTATGAGGCTCTGTGTGATATCC
The DNA here is from genome assembly GCF_048418815.1 of Hemitrygon akajei. NCBI lineage: Eukaryota > Metazoa > Chordata > Chondrichthyes > Myliobatiformes > Dasyatidae > Hemitrygon > Hemitrygon akajei. The sequence continues at coordinate 32,018,359 of NC_133138.1, read as the reverse complement.
AAGATTTACTGTACATTACTTCAGGCCTTTGTGTACCTTTTTTTTCTAATAGTTTACCCTTAAGGTGCCATACATCAGCTACAACATTCAACACATCCATTTCCATGGATTACTATTGCATCTTAATAGCAGACCGTACACATAATGTGGAAATATTACAGATTTCTTGTGTTATACATTTTGAAGACTGTTTATTTAACAGGTCCTTTTTCAAACTATTCCAGGTTTTCTTTGAACTAAGAAATTTATGTTAAGCAGAGAATCCATAGAAGGAACTCTGTACTTTTACTTTTCAACTTTTCACTGGCCAACTTTAATAAATATGAAAAATTCCATCAGAAATACAGATAGTTTCATTGTTCCTGCCCGGTATGTAACTAGGAGTATTAACATATTTAAGAACATAATATCATGGATTATTCTTCCTGCCTGGATTGCAAATGCCCTGTACATGCAGACAAGGGTTTGAGAGAATGATAGGATGGATGGGGATTAATTAGCTAGCTGCTGCAAGGCTGCAGGCCTGTTCTGTTGAATAGGAATGGAACATTTTATATATATTTAAAGCGAGGTGTATTTCATATATGTATAAAGTGGGTATATTTAAAGTAGAGATTGATACGCTTGATTAGTAAGGGCATCAAAGGTTTGAAGGTAGGGCAGGAGAATGGAGTTGAGAGTGACATTAAATCAGCCATAATGGAAAGCTGGAGCACACTTGACAAGCCGAATGGCCTAATTCCACTCCTATATCTTATGCTCATGAGTGTTATTTCCATGTGCATTCTCTGTCCTCCCATTCCCCACCCCTGAGAATGGGAAGCTGTGTCGAACTGAGCATGCTGGGAGTACTGAGAAGGTACACTCACTGAGACGGCGAGGTCCCCTTCCTGCTCATTCTCCCACCACAGCTGCTTCTGTAACCCTCTCCCATACACTGAGGTTGTTATTTTCTGACCTGTGGAAAGGTCAGTTTATGAACAGTTCTCAGAAATGGAACACCGTGCTAACCTATACCTATGCCTTGAAGAAATAGTATCTGAGATCATTCTCTTCCTTGTGCCTGCTCTGGGAGGGTGAACTGCCAGAAGTCGTGGTCCATGTAGGTACCGATGGCATGGGTAGAAGAAATGATGAGGCTCTGCTTAGGGAGTTCAAGGAGTTAGGTGCTAGATTAAAGAGCAGCACTTCCAGGATTGTGTCTCAGGACTTCTACCAGTGGCACGTGCTAATGAGGCTAAAATAAGAAGATCATACAGTTTAATGCATGGCTAAGGAGTTAGTGTAGGAGGGAGGGCATAAAAATTTGGATTGCCGAGCTCTCTTCCAGGGAAGGTGGGACCTGTACTGAAGGGGCAGTTTGCACTTAAACTGGAGGGGGCCAATATCATAGAGGGAAGGTCTGTTAATGCGGCACAGTTGGGTTTAAACTAGAGTTGCAGAGGAACGGGAACCAGAGTGCCAGAAAAGTCAGTGGAGAGGTTGTGGAGGTAGTTGCTGGTAAAACTACCAGCTGGTAGTTTGAAGGTTTTTTACTCAGAGAGTGGTTGTGCGTGGAATGCACTGCCTGAGTCAGTGGTGGAGGCAGACACACTAGTGAAGCTTAACAGACTACTAGACAGGTATATGGAGGAATTTAAGGTGGGGGGGTTATATGTGAGGCAGGGTTTGAGGGTCAGCACAACATTGTGGGCCGAAGGGCCTGTAATATGCTGTACTATTCTATGTTAAAACCTTAGATAAAGTTAATGGTCAAGTATAGTGCAACAAAATTGAAAACGGTGAATACAGGACTAAGGGTGTGGTATCTGAATGGGCGCAGTATACGGAATAAGGTAGGTGAGCTTGCAGCACAGTTGCAGATTGGCAGGTATGATGCTGTGGGCATCACTGAATCATGGCTATAGCTGGGAGCTTAATGTTCAAGGATACACATTGCATCAAAAGGATGGGCTTGAAGGCAGAGGGGCTGGAGTTGCTCTATTGGTAAATAATGAAATCAAATCATTGGAAAGAGGTGACGTTGGTTTGGATGTGTTGATTCATTGTGGATAGAGCTAAGGAAACGCCAGGATAAAAAGACCCTGATGGGGGCTGTATACAGACCTCCAAATAGTAGTAAGGATGTGGCCTACAAATTACAATGGGAGATAGAAAATGCATGCCAAAAGGACAATGTTACAATAGTCCAAACACGAGGAAGTCTGCAGATGCTGGAAATTCAAGCAGCACACACAAAATGCTGGTGGAGCGCAACAGGCCAGGCAGCATCTATAGGAAGAAGCACAGTCGACGTTTTGGGCCGAGACCCTTCGTCAGGACTAACTGAGAGAAGCGATAGTAAGAGATTTGAAGTGGGAGGGGGAGGGGAGATCTGAAATGATAGGAGAAGACAGGAGGGGGAGGGATGAAGCTAAGAGCTAGAAAGTTGATTGGCAGAGCTGGAGAAGGGTTGAGGAGTAGGGATACGTGTTCCACTTGCAAAGATAAGTACCGGGAGGGATAAATGGACAAGGCAGCCGTGACCCTGCAGAAAGCCGATCATGTGGGGAAGGGAAATAATTGCTCGATGACCTGATGGTGTAGACCATGATAGAGTAACAAACTTTAGCAGGATTTTCAACAATTTCTCCAAAATCATAGTTTCAGATCCTTGACAAAGCCTGGTACGGGGGATAATGTAGTTTGATGTGCATCACAAGAGGGGGACACAACAATTTGCAAGTGCAAAATACTTCCTAGATTTAATTTTCTACAATGATACAAACTGACCCAGAATTTGTTATTGTTACTGTATTATTGTATTTAGCTTTGTGATAGACATCTAAGTTATTTTATTTTAGTTATTATGTTAACAGGCTCGTCCGGCTCAATGTGCCTGTGACACACAATTACACCCGTGTGTAACGAGGTGTCAGGGAAGGGTCGCACTGCTGATGTGAAGACCTGTTGTACCTTCTGAGGTAGGTCCTCCACCTTTGCTTCTCAGCTGGCACTCAGCTCTTACTTGTAGCTCCAAGTAAACTGTTTGCATGGGACAGCGGCCGCACCATGGGCAGCAACTTCAACAGGCCGGACAAACCACGTGAGAGTAGCCATCAGGGGTTTTTTCAACCCTCCGTGACTATGGGCGTGTTTAATCAAAGCACGTGAAGACCGCATTCGGCAGACTGCATGGAGGAAACCACCAACTGTCTCGCTGGGCAGGTAGGCATTTTCCAGTAGGCGTTATGGAGCATGAAGAACACGGCAAGACACATAGATCGCTCTGGTCATCCACTGTGTTCTGAACTATCTCTGGTCATCTTGACTCTCATCTTGCCACTGGATCCAGATAGACTAGGACAAGAGAGTGAGACTGACAACCTCTGCTACTCTCCATCACAGAAGTTTGGGCAGCAACTCTGGACCAATGAAGAGTCTTGAACTAAAACATCGATTGTCCATTAACCACCATAAATGCCACCTGTTCTGCTGAGTTCCTCCAGGTTTTCTTTGGCTTCTCTTACATCCGTATGTGGTGGCATGGGCATGTAGTGTTTAGCAGAATACTTTACAGTACAGGCAACCCAAGTTCAATTCCTGCTGCTGTCAATAAGGACATTGTTCTGTAATGTTTCATTCTGATGTTCTGGTTTCCTCCCATAGTCCAAAAATTGTAGAAGTTGGTAGGTTAATTGGTCATTAAGCTAGGATTTAATTGGGGAATTGCAGGGCAGCATGGTTCAAAGGGCCGGAAGGGCCTATTATGTGCTGTACCCCAATAAATAAATATTAGCTCATTCCAATCCAACTATCATATTCAACACTCCATTTTTACTTCTTTAATGTTATAAAGCTGAAAATTTCCTGTAATTGATGACAGACTGGTCTAGAGCTCCCTTATTTTTCCTTCCCTTCATTCCTAATATTAGAATTCCCTTCCTAACTGTGATGACTGGACGAGGATTTATTGAGTTCTGGACAGAGACAATGGGTGCATCCAATATCTTTACAGCCAAAACTCTAGGATTTACATTGTCAAGTCCTGGTGATATTTTGCCTGCCAGTCCCATTAGTTGCTCCTTTATTAGTTTAATTTCTACTCATATTCCAAATGTTTATCTCTATTGTATTTCAAGACCACATCTATTGTTATGAGTAACCTATTATATCTCTTATTAGCTGAACTAATCCAGGAATCTCTGCCTTATCCCAATCCAACCTTCAACTCCCTGCCTCTTTCATGGTAAATTTCTCCCTAATGTCTTTTTCAAATGCATAATTTCCATATTAGATGTCAGATTGAAAACTTTGAAAAAGTTTTACAGATGAGTGATGGAGAGTATATTGACTGGGTGCATTACAGCCTGGTATGGAAACACCAATGCTTTTGAATGGAACATCTTACAAAAAGTAATGGATATGGACAAGCCCATCATAGGTAAAGCCCTCCCACCATTGAGCACATCTGCATGAAGCGTCGTTGCAGGAAAGCAGCATCCATCATCATGGACTGTCAACACACAGGTCATACTATCTTCTGACAGGAGCCTCAGGACTCACACCACCAGGTTCAGGTGCAGCTAATATCCTTCAGACTCTTAAGCCAGAGCAGATAACTTCACTCAACTTTGCTTGCCCCATTATTGAAATGTTCCCACAACCCATGGCCTCACTTTTTATGATTCTTAATTTCATGTTCTCAATATTTATTTGTTAATTTATTATTATTAGTAGTAGTAATATTTCTTTCTTCTTGTATTTGCAGTTTGTTGTCTTTTGCACATGGGCGAGTGCCCAAATTGGCGAGTTCTTACATTAATTTTATTATGGTTAATATTCTATTATTGATTTATTATACCCACAAGAGAATATATCTTAGTTGTATCTGGTGACATATATATATTTTGATAATACATTTATATTGAAATTTGAACTTTGGTTCCTTTTATCTCTTTAAAAAAATACTTCCTGAGACCCCAAAACTACCATTCTCTTCGGAGTCTTCACTATCATTTTTGTAATGAGGGTCTGATAACTGATCTCTCTGAAATGACTGAATGTATTCTATCAAATCCAGACAAAAATCCTTGTCAGGCAGAATCTCTTAATTTAGTCATAAATCATCACAGCTATCTATATTCTGTTAAATAAACACAAAATTATTTAAAATAAATTGAAGCACAAAGAATCATAGAAAGAAATGTAAAACATATAAGTAACTTATCTTTATTCCCTTAATCACCAGATAAGGAATTTCTGTTCAAATAATGAATTGCTGTCCCTGTGCCAAGTCTGATATTTGACTGGAGGTTGGGGAGTAAGGTAGGAGAGGTCGGGGGTGGTGGATTTCAAAGTGTAAAGCTGGAAATATTCCAGCTTTGCTGATTTTGCACATTAATCATTTGTCAATTGTTTTGTATAGCTTTTCATTGATTGCATGGTATTTCTTTGTTCTTCTGTGAATGCCTGCAAGATAATGAATCTCAGGATTGTATATGGTGATATGAGGTACATGTATTTTGATAATAAATTTACTTTCAACTTTCAGCTTTGAACTTTGTCAAGTTCTATTTCATTTGTTCTGTGTTGTTCTGCTGAGCATTGTGGGTATGTTATTTTGACCCCCGAATGTTTAGCAACACTTATGACCTGTCCCCAGCACATCCTTAGGCTACGTGGATGTGGTCTACGTGGACTTTAGCAAAGCATTTGACAAGGTCCCTCATGAGAGACTCATCCAGAAAGTCATGAGGCATGGGATAGGTGGCACCTTGGGGGTTTGGATAAAAAATTGGCTTAAAGGAAGAAAGCAGAGGGTAGTTGTGGAAGGAAAGTATTCTGCCTGGAGATCGATGTCTAGTGGAGTGCCACAGGGATCTGTCCTGGGACCCCTGCTATTTGTGATTTTTATAAATGATCTGGATGTAGAGGCGGAAGGATGGGTGAGTAAGTTTGCGGATGACACGAAGATTGGAGGAGTTGTGGATGGAACTGTAGGTGGTCGGAGGTTACAAGAGGATATAGACAGGCTGCAGAGTTGGGCAGAAAAATGGCAGATGGAGTTCAATCCGCAAAAGTGTGAGGTGATGCATTCTGGAAGGACAAACCAGAAGACTGAGTACAGGATTAATGGTCAATTATTTAAGAGTGTGGATGAACAAAGGGACCTTGGGGTTCAAATCCATAAATCCCTCAAGGTCACTGCACAGGTTGATAGGGTAGTTAAGAAGGCCTATGGGATGCTAGGCTTCATTAACAGGGGGATTGAGTTCAAGAGTAGAGAGGTCACGTTGCAACTCTACAAATCTCTGGTGAGACCACACTTAGAGTATTGTGTTCAATTATGGTCACCTCATTATAGGAAGGATGTGGAAGCTATGGAGAGGGTGCAGAGGAGGTTTACCAGAATGTTGCCTGGTTTGGAGAACAAGTCATATGAAGCAAGGTTAGCAGAGCTGGGACTTTTCTCTTTGGAGTGTAGAAGAATGAGAGGGGACTTGATAGAGGTCTACAAGATTATGAGAGGCATAGATAGGGTGGATAGTCAGTATCTGTTTCTCAGGGCCCCAATAGCAAACACCAGAGGGCATATGTACAAAATTAAGGGAGGGAAGTTTAGGGGAGACATCAGGGTAAGTTTTTTACACAGAGGGTTGTGAGTGCCTGGAATGACTTGCCAGAGATGGTGGTGGAGGCTAAAACATTAGGGGTATTTAAGAGCTTCTTGGGACAGGCACATGGATGAGAAAAAAATGGTTAGGTTATGGGGTAGTGTGGGTTTAGTACTTTTTTTAAGGATTATATAGGTCGGCACAACATGGAGGGCTGAAGGGCCTGTACTGTGCTGTAGTGTTCTATGGTTCTATGGTTCTACGTCCACACTAGACCAGATAATTTTGAAAATGCTGATTTCACATAAAAACGATAGGCGTCCACACCAAGCGTTTTAGAGAATACCTCCGTCCACATTAAAACAGGTATTTGGGCGAATCTCCTCCTACTGGGCATGCACAGGATGCATCTACAAAAAACAAGCGACATGTTTGGTGTCGAATCTCTCAGTAAAAGTGCACGTTTGTGCAGTTACAGACTAGAAAAACTTAAAAGGAAATTGCCAAACAGTGGACAGCTGTTGGCTCTCGTGCAGGAGGATTTAAAATGAAAAAAAAACAAATACTGGAGTTTATGGAGGCATCTGACAGAGAGTTCACGGACAGTATGAACCGGCTGATGACGAACATTGAAAAAACCGACTAACTCTGTTGCATTTATAAAACACCTTGTTAAATGTATAAAACATGTCTGCATCAGTGTTATCTTGTATTTCCATACAATGTTACATTAGGCTGTTACACATCTATTGTCAGAGAAGCACTTGCATAAATAGGTAAACCACCCTCATACAAGCAAGGACAGAAAACAGGGCAAAGTGAGTATACTTATTTATACAGTAAGTTATGGGTCAAAGTATTTGGTGAGTACATTTCGAACTCTTCTGGCTTCAGTCTTGTTGCATCTGTTCTGAAATGTTTAGGTTGAGCGGGGGTTGCACTCAAGAAAACAATGAAATGCCACCACCTGTTCCGGCATGTCATGACAGCATTTCCAGAAATCTCCGGTTTCCCCGTCCACACTACTCTTGCCCAAGCAGTGTTTTCAAATTTAAACACTCTGGAGGGCGTTTTAGAAAACGTCCGTTTTTGAGGGAGGAAAACACCATTTCAGTGTGGATGAAGGATCAAAACAAAGAGAAAAAGCTTTGGTTATGGATTTATCCGGTCTAGTGAGGACATTGCCTCAGATTGTGTTTGTTGTTAGTGCAAACAACACATTTCACCATGGCTTTTGAGGTACATGTGATAAATAAATGAATCTGAATCTAAATCCGGTCTGGACTGCATTATTGGATTCCTTGTGGATCTGATTGATGGAAAGGACTGAAAAATTTGGATGTAGTTGTCATTTAGCACATTTGGTATTTCAGGCAGGAGTGGCGGATCAGTGGAACAACAGATGGTTCCTTTGCCTCACCGCCTCAGTGACCCAAATTCATCCAGAATCTGGTACTGTAATAAACATGAGAAAGGCTACAGACTCTGGAAATCCTGAGCACCACACAGAAAAATACTGGAGGAAATCAGCAGGTTAGACAGCATCTACAGAAATGAATAGATATTCAATGTTTTTGGCTGAGACCCTTCTTCAGTACGGCCATTCTGGAGTCTGCATATTCTCCCTTGACTTTGTGGGTTTTATTTGGGTGCTTTACTTCCCACCCATGTTCAAAGGTTAGCTTGTAGATGAATTGACTATTACCAATTAGCACTTTATACAGGACCACACTTGGAGTACTGTACACAGTTTTGCTTACCCTATCATCGGAAAGACTTCATTAAACTAGAAAGAGTGCAGGGAAGACCTACAAGGATGCTGCAAGCACTCAAGGGTCTGAGTTGGAAAGAGAATTTCAGCTAGGACTTTATTTGCTGGAACAAAGGAGGTTGAGGGTCTCAGTATTGGTATTGACTGATATTGTCACATACACCAAGGTACAGTGAAAAGCTTGACTTGTACACTATTTATACAAATCAAGTCATTATACAGTCTATTGAGTTGGAGTAAGGCGAAAACAATGCAGAATAATGTATGTGAAAGCTCCTGAAAAAGTGCAGTGCAGGAAAATGATAAAGTGGAAGATCATAACAATATAGTCCATCTTATCATAGTAGAGAACCATTCAAGAGTCTGATAATAGTGAGATAGAAACTGTCATTGAACCTGGTGCCTTCTGCATCTTCTGCCTGGTGGGAAAGGGGAAGAGAGAATGTTTAGGTGAGGTGAGGTCTTAGATTATGCTGGCTGTTTTACCAAGGAAGACAGAGTACAGACAGAGTCCATAGAGAGAATGCTGGTTTCTGCTAACCTTACAGTGGCGTATAAAATCATGGATGGTATAAATAGGGTAAATGCACACAGTTTTATCCCTCCAGGTAAAGGGAACTAAACATTGGAGGGCACAGGTTTAAGCTGAGCAGTGAAAATTTTAAAAGGGATCTGACGGAGAACTTCTGCATGCAGTGGGTGGTGTATATATGAAATGAACATTCAGAGGAAGTGTTTGAGCCAGGTGTAATTAATTTTTAAATAAATATTTGGATAAGTACTTCAGTAGGAGATATCTAGGCCTGACTTGTAGCTTGGTAAGTACCATGGACAAATTGGGCCAGAAGTCCTGTTTCCATGCAGTATTACTCAATGGCTCTATGCCAGATGTGAATGGCTCACAAGGTTAATTCCAGGAGCCAATTACTCCATCAGCAAATTTGCCTTTTGATTGTGGGAGGAGGTTCGGTCACATTTTGTAAGTCTATGAGAGAGAATGAGTTACAAAGAATGAAGTGAAGGAATGGGATTGATTTGTATGTTCTGACAGTCAACGTTGACTTGAGAGCTTTGGATAGCCTTCTTCTACATTGTAAGAGTTGTCCTAATATGCCTTTTAAGTTTTCACCATGCACCTTAAACCTGTACCCTATACGGGAATGAACTGCTTGTTCTGAGAGACAGCATTGATTTGAGGGCTTTGATAGCCTTCTTCTGTATCTGAGAGTAGTAGGAGTTTGGTGGTTTGCTTCAGAACTACAGGGTACATGCCAGTGTTATTCACCCCACATCCAAGGTTTTCTGAAATGCATGGTGGTAGGAGGCATTTATATCTGAGTTTCAATCTGCTTTGAGTACTACCTTCACAGTATCTCAGAAGAACATACAAATGTGAATTTACAGGGTGTATTCACTTGAAATCCTTCATGGATGATTCCAAGCTCAACTGTGAAAGGAGGGTTAGGCATGGTGCTAACAACCCCGTCTTGTAAAAACCCAGATCTACAGCAAAGTCAAGAGAATCTCCAAAATCCTCTTTCCTGGGAGAGGAAGTATCTTCGCTTAGAAACTGCATAAAGCTGTATGGTGAAAGCGGAAGTCAGAGGGTCAACCAATCTTCATCCCAGGACAGAGGACTCTGGTGATCTGCTCTTGGTGGTCAATGCCTCAGCAGGGGTGCTGGGCTTAAGAGGAAGAAAAAGAACAAACAAGAGAAGATCTGCAGATGCTGAAAATCAGTGTAACATACACAAAATGCTGGAGGAACTCAGCAAGCCAGGCAGCATCTATGGAAAAGAGTAAACAGTCAATGTTTCAAGCTGACTCCCTTCCTCCAGCATTTTTGTGTCTATTATTAGGAAGAAGATTCACCAGAATAGCTCTAGCTAAAAAAGAGTTAAACTACGAGGATTAACTGCAAAGACTAAGCTGGCCTTTCCTTGAGAACAGATTAACGGATGATCCAATTGAAAGCTTAAAGCTGATTAAAAGACTTGAAAAGGTAAATAGAGAGAAATGACTTCTTACCACAGAAGACTGAATACACGGGACATAATTTAAAAATGGGGTCAGGTCATTCAAAGGCGGGCTTAATAAAGATTAATAAAACCCTGCAAGTCTCTTCGTCCAAGATCGTGCTAAGGCTCAATTGGAAATTTAACATTTGAGATTATTAGACTTTTTTGATGAATATCGTGGCTTGTGAAGGATGGGTGAGTTTAAGACACAAGAGTAGTTTGGATTTAACTCAGTTTCAGATAAGGCTGGGATATTATTGGTGGTCTCAGTTCTGCATGCTTAAAAAAACTCAGCTATTGAAGGGATAACTCAGCTTCTTCATGACGGCATGGGACAGGCAGTGGAATTGCACTTTTGACCACTCACCTAAAACCTCTTCTTAGCTATTCTTATATTAAAATTGGTCTTTGTGGCACATCAGTTACTATGTAAGTATTGATTTCAGAGTGGTGGAATAATCAATCCCATCACCCTCAGACCTCACTGAAGAGTCTCTGTTTCTGAGTGTGTTTCTGGTGAAGCGTGTGTTCCTTGATCTTCTTCCTAAAATCCAAAATAATGTTTGCTTATGGATTAATTGGCTTCTGGAATTACCTCTGCAATCCATCATTATTAGTCTTTGAGTAGTACACAAAGGAAACGGGCCTTTCAGTCCAACTTGCCCGGGTCAACCGTAGTGCCCAAGCTAGACCTAGTCACCCATGTTTGGTTCATATCCCTCTAAACAACACCACCTACTGAAATACTTATCGAAATATCTTTAAATGTTGTCATTATACCTGGCTCATGGACTTTCTCAGAATGCTCATTCCATGTATGCATCTTGGAGGCTGTATCCTGGACTAGCACATAGATGCAACCATGAAGATGACATACTGGTATCTTTACTTTCTTAGAAGCTTAAGGAAATTCAGAAGAACTTCAACAGACATAGAATGGAATCGTAGCCTGGTATGGGAACTCCAATACACAACACAAGAGGCTGCACAGAGTGCTGGACTCAGTCAGTTTAATGACAGATGAAGTTCTCCCCACCATTGAAGATATGTATAAGAGAGGGTGTCTCAGGAAGCTGACATCCATCATTGTAGATCCCTGCCATCCTGCTCATATCCTCTTCTTGATACTGCCATCAGATAGGAGGAACAGGAGCCTGAAGACCCATAACTCAAGGTTCAACAACACTTTCTTCCCCACAGCCGTTGAGCTCCTGAACTAACTTGAAAAACCCTAACATTACTTTGGGCTGTATTTCTTTTTCTCTACGTCAGGTTACACTGATCTCATTATGTTTATTTTTGTTGTGTAAATGATATACAAAGTATATTTTTTGTTAATTTTAATTTATGTAAACATCATGTCTGTAATGTATTGTGCTGCTGCATAGAAAGCTAATTTTCATTGCACTTATACCCTGAGCATGTGTGCCTATGATAATAAGTTTGAACCTGAACTGAGTTTTTTAGGGTGGATATCTGTTGCAATGTTTGAATTACCATGATTTATGTTCAATTCAGAATAATTACTACAGAAAAGGGATGTGTTCCTTAATGCTATAGGCTGGTGTGCTAAGGTATACTCAATAACACAAGGGTAATATATCACAGTCTTCTGTTATTCACATGTTAAAATAAACATAATTGAAATCTTAAACAACATCCCTTCTCTCACCCCTGAGCAGGTAAAAAAATGGAAGATGAATTTGGTAAATGGACAATCTATTCCCTCTAGCTCAACTGGCTTCTCTCTCCAAGGCCTATTCAAGTCTGTTTAGCTCCACTGTAACTACTAAGCCATTTTGGTAGCTCTAACAATTTTCCTCCTTTTCACATTGTGGGTTGATGAAGCTGGCCTCAAACGAGCAAGTGTGGCTGGTGCATCCTTCCTTTCCAGGTACAGATGGCTATCGGATTTTGATCTCATCCATCCTTTGAAAGACCTTGGATTTATTCATGCTGGGTGCCCGTTCTCCCTCCTCATTTTAAAGTAACAGTTTAATTGCTGACATATTGACTGGCCTATATCTGTCTGCATGCTTCCAGGTAGAAGGAAAAGAAAACTTTCTCTATCATTAATAGCAACACAGCACTTATCGCCAGTGTTTTACTGATGTGCCCATGTTTAAAAAATCACAGAGAAACCTCAACTGTCACACCTGGCACTCCTCTCAGCCACCTGTCCAACACCCCTCCCATGGCACTTCACCCTTGCCTTTCCTAACATCCCTTGCCAGATTTACAAACTCGTTCTCCACTCCACACGGACAAATACAGTACTGTGCAAAGTCTTTGGCAAGCTAGCTATGTATATGTGCCTAAGACTTTTGTGGAGTACTGTAGGAGTAGAACTACGGTTTTCGACCCATAATGTTTACTCCGCCATGCTGATATAGTATCCCTCTCAACCATATTCTGCTGCTTTCTCTCCATAACCTCTGAAGCCCTGACTAATCAAGAATCTATCAAGAATTTATCAACCTCCACTCATACTCTAGCTGAAGAAATTCCATCTCTATTCTAAGTCTATGCCTTCTGTTCCTAGACACCTCCACCTCCACTATAGGAAACATCCTTTCTATATCCACTCTGTGTAGGCCTTTCCATATTCAATTTATTTTAATAAGACACTCGCTCGTTCTTCTGAACTCCAGTGAGTACAGGGCCAGAGCTATCAAATGGTCCTCATACATTAACCCCTTATATAATGGTAGTGTGATTGTCTCTACATTTGCGTCTTTCTTTCTTATCCTTTTGAAGGTACTGTCAGGAAACTACTTGTCCCAGTATTTCTCACTTACATTTAAAGTAATCAGAGTGGATCACATAATTTGGAAGTTAGTTTGTAGCTATGATTTGATTGATGAGACATGCATACAACAGAGAATAATTAATGTAATAAGGAATGTATATATGATATGAAATGAACATATATAATATGTAGCTTGGAAGGTGTTGAACCACTGGTCCTGAAGAAGATGGAGCTAGTGAATAACCAAGGGTTGCATCCTCCAGACAGTTCACAAAATTACTTCTGTCACTTCATTTACATCTTCTACTTCCTTCAAATGTGGTTCTGCTACTGTTGGATCTTGTTTTCAAACTGATAGAGCAACTCAGAGCATTTCTGTCACCAAAGGTGTTTGCTGAGGTTTTAAGTGAAGTGTGTGGCCTCGAGAGCAAGAAGCCTTGAGACAAGTGAGCCCATGATTAACACCATTTCTTATCAATCTCGCGAAGTAAAGGAAGATTGAAATCATCGAGGCAAGAACAAAAGGTGAACTGGTGTTGTGGCTGTCTACTAGCCTCTTGCTTTATCTGCTGGAGGAAGGTAACTGTATGTGACAGTTTCTCTCTCCCTCTCACTCACTGCTCTTGAATGCTCCCTGCATTCAAATGGTCTCTCTTTCCTTTAGTTTAATGCTACTGGAGGATTCTGCCGGAGCCCTAGGTCTTGGGCAAGTTTTAATTGAAGGTGCTTATGGATTAGAGTTTGTAGTTCATATTATAATGTGATTCTTGTTTCTGGTTGCTCCCTTCTTGTTCTATTTTGGGTGATTTTTGGTCAGAACTAAACTGAATATGCCTGGACTCTTACAATTTTGTCTTATATATTCCATGTTTTTTGCTCACATTTGCAGTTTTTTTTTGCATGTGGAGGGGGTTAATATTTTTTCTTTGAAAGGGTTCCATGGTATTCTTTATTTTGTAACTGTGGGAAGACAAATTACAGGATTGTATACTACACACAAACTTTGTTAATAAATGTACTTTCAATCATATCTAGGTAAAATAGATGTAAATTTATCAAATTTTAGTTTTGTTAGCCCATTCCCAAGAATCATGCTAGAGTCAAGATGACAAGAAGCTACACTCTTATAAAGCTGCACCTCTGAATAGACAGGCTTGTTCCTAACTCCTCCATTTACAGTCTTTGACACATCTTCGATTTTCATTGATCCACCTTGGCAGCCTTGGACTTCATTGGACTTCAGCTGCCTGGATGTATACATACTGTAATTCTCAGCTGTTTGCTCCATTGTTATGGATTGCATTATACTGCTTTCGCAAAGTTAACAAATTTCACAACATATGCCGGTGATACTAAACCTGATTCTGATTCTGATTCTGGTTTAGTGTCTGTGACTTCAGCTGCCTGGAATTTGATGTTCCAGAAACCCATCTCGAACCCTCTCCGCCTCACACTCTTTCGACAGAATGTACCTTAAGATCTTGCCTTTATGCTGGCTTTTGCAGGACATGTCAAATGTTGCCCAGTAACTCAGGATTAGCTTCTCCCCCTCTGCCATCAGATTTCTGAATCGACATGGAACCCATGAATTTTAGCTCACTGCTATTTTTTTCTTTGTGCATTATTTATTTAAATAAATGTTTAAATATATATATTTCTTACTGTAATTTACAGTTTTTTAATTTTTATGTATTGCAATATATTACTGCTGCATAACAACAAATTTCATGACATACAGCATGCCAGTGATACTAAACCTGATTCTGATAGTAGCCTTGTGAAACATTATGGAGCATTATTCCTCTGTTCAAGGGTAAGATATAAAAGCAAGTTGTTGCTCTTGTTTGATGTTCTTCAGTTTTGATTTTGTTGGTGTGGTGAGTGAAGTATTATTCTGATTGAACATGTTTTCTGATGACTAGTTGATAACCTGCTGTGTGTGTGTGTCTTAATGAGTCATTTTGGTCCTTTTCATCCATGTCCAGCAGCTAATAATGAAAAATGTATTTAGTGATTTTCCCCAAGAGGATCAGATCTTGATGCTCTTGGACCCTTTTGCATTCATTCAGCACACAAATGAAGTATTATTTCCTTTTCTCATTTCATTGAGCTCCTTAGCTAATGACGAGTGCTGCACATTGACAGACAAATCATAGAAAATGACAGGCATCAAAAGGGCTTTGTTGACACTGACTATACACTTGCAGGGCCATTAACAGTGTTTGTGTAGTCTCAATCCTTTCCCTTCAGTGTCAGAGGAACTGCAACATAATTGCCTATATAATTCACAATACTTTTAAAAAACTCAACCCAGAAAGATGAATGTGTGTGAAATTACCACAGACTGCATGAAATTATAAGTGTACAGCTGTAATGTCTGAGATATATCAGTGCAGTGTAAGTAAATGTTTGAATGCTTGTCAAATTTTACACTAATCTTCTGCATGCCTAATCTAAGATTACCAGATGGGTTCAAGAAGGTTAAATATTTTGCTTCACAATACAAAAATTCTCAAGGAGAACCAAATGGAATTTCTCTCCAACTAGACATTTGTTATATTTTAATTGGATCCTGTTGTAATGTGAATGGTCAATATTTAACCACGAATGAGTAGTAGCTAGTAGATGGGATGTCTGATCATGTCACTCTTCTCCTGAATAGTTTATTGGAATCAACAAGGTTTCTCTGAGTGTGTCGTTATAGATAAATGAAAATATTATTGTTTTGCTCTTTTCCACCTGCTCACCAAAGTGTTTGGTGTTATTTACTTGATTCTCTGTACTCAACCTGGTTGAATTATGCAGCAAAAGGAAATAAGTTCAGAAATTCATGAGAACTAGGCAGACAAGTGGTGGAGACCAACTTTGTCATTACCGAATGGGCCAAACAACCATCTTCATCTGAAATTTCTTTTGGATTCATATTCTCACTTCCAATATCATGAAAAGAGGCCATTTGGGCTCATTGGGTCAATGTCAGCTCCACACTGCAGTCTCATTAGTCTCATTCTCTATTCTTTTATTCTTCTGATGCTCGATAACTTATTTTCCCTCACATGTATCTCATTTCCCTTTTGTCCTCAAGTTTATTATTGACTTAGGCTTAAGTGCAAAGTTCAAAGTAAATGCATTACTGAAGAATGTATCTGTCACCATATATTATCCTGAGGTTCATTTTTCTTGAAGGCATTCATAGTAGAACAAAGAAATACAATAGATCAAATAAAAACTACACACAAAGACTGATGAACAACTGACATGCAAAAGAAGACAAACTGTGCAAATACAAAAAAAAAACAAATAATAAATATAATAAATATAAAGATAAATAAACAAGTAAGTAATGAATTCAGGAGACGTAGAATCTTTGAAACTAACAGGTGGAGAGGGCTTTTCCTTTGAAGAGTTAGGCTGTATCCAACACTTATTGTGGGCTTTTCCTTTCTTGGGGATTGAATTTTCCATATGTGGCCATGATGCAACAAATCAGGATAATTTCCATTGTGCACCTCTAAAGGTTTGAACATAGAGTATAAATGTCATGAAAATTAGCTTTTTGCAGCAGTAGCAACAACAGAGCACATTACAGGATGAGGAGAATTGTAAACTTAAAATGATAGAAATTATACATAACTTACATATGTGCAAAATAAACAAAATAACCAACACAATGAACAGAATGGTACTAGTGCAAGATTGAGAGAGAGAGAGAGAGGAGAGAGAGAGAGAGAGAGAGAGAGAGAGAGAGAGAGAGAGAGAGAGAGAGAGAGAGAGAGAGAGAGAGAGAGAGAGAGAGAGAGAGAGAGAGAGAGAGAGAGAGAGAGAGAGAGAGAGAGAAACATTATTGTACAAGGTAGTGTTATGGCTTTTCATGCTGGATCAAGAACCCAATAGTGGGGAAGAAGCTATTGTTGGAACTTGAGGTGTGGGCCTTCAGACTCCTTTACATATTCAGGAAAATTTTACACCAGCCAATTAAGCTCTCAACATATCTTTAATATGGCAGCGATAATTCTCTAGAATAAACTAGATAGTCAAAAAGAGAGTGTGCATTCTCTGCACAGAGTCAGGATTGAACCAAGGATACCAGTTTCAGTGAACACATGCTAAAATGCCCAGATCTCTATTCTACTCTCACTTTCTTTTTACTAGAATGCTATAATTTAATGTAAGTTTCATCATCTTATTCCTTACACTTAATTTATGTGTACATGTGTTTAAATCTGTTGCCTCACCATCTGCCCACTGATGTGATCCAAACTAATCTCTGGATAATTGCTCAGTGTTTGGCATCTTACATCATGGCATTTAATTTGGTGTCATCTGTGATCTCAGGTGTCATAGGTATTGGCAATTATTTTGCTCACCTTCCATTTTTTAATTCATGGATTCATGGAATAATTTCTTCAAGGAAGAAATCAGTTCAGTCCAACAAGTCTGTGCTAACTCCTTGCAGAGCAGTCTCACAAGTCCCCTTCAGCATATAATTTTTTTTTTGGGTTTCTATTTAATTCCCTAATGAAATTTTTAATATTTCCACCAAACCCTATACAGACAATGAGTTACGGATTATAATCTTCTTTCAGTAAAATGTTTTTCTTCTTGTGTATTTTACTGCAAATTTTAAATTTGATTGACTTACCCTTACACCATTCATTATTACACCAGCTTCCCAGATTCTCATCATCATCATTATGTGTCCTGTTATATGACATGGGTGATCATGGACTTTGATTGTATTTGGCAATTTTTTTAAGAAGTGGTTTGGCATTGTCTTCTTCTGGGCAGTGTCTTGCCAAAATGTCTTACCAGTGTCTTACCATTATCAACACTCTTCACAACATGTCTCATTTTCTATACCATCTAGATTGATTATGATTTTTCAACTGCTATATTATATGTATGGAAGAGCATTTTCCCTCATCCAAGCCATTTGATATGTTTTTGTTGGATTAGTTGGTTGCATTTATTATTTGTTTTATTTAAAGATACAATAACAGACCTTTCTAACCCAAGAAGCCCACGCCACCCAATTACATTTATGCAACCAATTAACCTACTAACCATACATCTTTGGAATTTCTTTTTCCTTTCCTATGAATTTATAGGTGGTGAGATGGAGATTCATCACTACCAAGGTGGTGTAAGGCAGTCCTACCCTCATCTAGCCTGCAGGGAACACTTGAGCAAGATGCAGCACCCCCTGAACCCGCCAAATCAGGATGACATGAAGCAATGGGAGTATGAGGGTGATGGCCTTATGAGCAATTGGTGCATATCTCAAGTCCAGGAAGAGTATTGATAATGGCTGGGGTCATTCATATTATAAAGACATTGCCCGTGATCACCCACATCATATGACATGGCACATAATGATGATGATGATGATGATGATGATGATGATGTCTTTATGTAGGCTCTTCTACCAGCAGTCATCTTGATTTAGTTCCTCTTTCTCTATGGTCCTGTGGTCTGGCTCTAACAGTTAGGGCAAGGCAATGGCATAATGATTGCTTGTATAACGTCCAATCCCTTATGTTCATCCTGGGAGATAGGAGCTTGCCGTTCAATCACAAATATTCAGCTAACAGCACCCTAACAAAATTGCTCTGGGTCAAACAATTTGATGATAAATTTTATGCTGTTAAATCATTTATAAATTAAATTTAACTACATGCCTTGATATAACCCACAACATTCCACTGGGCAAACAGTACACACTCTAATCTCTTGCCAAATATGATTGGTAGACATAGTTATTTATCTTTCAGTCATTTATTGATCCATCCTAGTATTTTTAAATCCAGCCCTTAAGCACAACACTAAAGAATCAGCTTGTGATTTTACAATATGACCACCATAGATGCTGGTCTAGCAATTTATCCATTGTGCCATTGTATCCTTTAGAATTTCCAAAAAAGAAATATGTCTGTTGATGTGCTTTGAAAGGTTACTACAGTATATTTGATGTTAGTTTCAAAGCAGCTGCCTACAATAAATGAGACAAGGTGATATGTTAGACATTTTTTAATCATTACTTTTCTCTATCTACTGTATGTGCCTAAATGAGTTCTGCTAGCTAAGTTATACACCATTAGGAAACAACTTTGGAAAGACTGTTGAGGCAAATAACTTTACTCCAGAAGAACCAGAACACTTTTGTGTCCCCAGTCACTGTTTATGGGCTGAGAAATTCTTTCGCAGAGATACTGAGGACAGGATGAGCCAACCGCCGCACCAGAAAATTGCGCTGAATTCATTTTTGATCACAGTGATCACATTACCAGAAGTGATGTAGCACTATTGTTGATAGGTAATACCATGCATTTGAAAGTGTCAAATATCTCAAAATCACAATTGTCACAAATCTCATGAATTTGGCATCATTGGTGTAATTTGTTCATTATCAAGGGCATTTTGTGTAGCTGTTTTGAAAATGTTCCAAAACATTTAATGTGAAGCAATCTTTTCTTTTCACAGGCAATTAGATGGACTAAGTTTTTTCTAAATTCATTTATTGTCATCTGTGTGAACAAAAGAAAGCATGCTTATTTCAACAATATAACTGGACTATAAACTTCCAAGGTAATGGTATTATGTTTTATAACTCCAAAACATAAAAACTAATTGAAAGGAAAACAAAAGGGTTGAGAGATGCAAGTCTACCTTCAGCTTTTACAGAAAGCAAGATGTTCACGTATCATATGGTAGTGTCATGACATATGAAATTCATATATTTTTACATATAACTATTCTGTAAGCATTAATGTAAATGACAAAGAATGCTAATCACACAATATATTTACAAGATTACTGAAATGTTACTGAAGTATTAAATACAAAACAAATGGGAACAACCAATTGTCAGAATCAATGGTTAGGAAAAGGGCAATACAAACTTCATTACTTGGTCTTTTCACGTTATTTGTATCCAAATATTTTCAACAGAGGGCAATGAAAGCCCATTTCATTGACATCGTTGATACTACCTAAGAAAGTACATTCAATGTAATAATGCTTACTAACTCTTAGAGTTATAGGGTTGTGCAGAATAGAAACAGGGCCTTTGACCCAATATGCCTGTGGAGATTAACATGCCCATCTATACCATAACAAAACAAGTTTATCTAGAACTTTTGATGAGTGGTGTGGGTTTTCGCCTCTGCTAAAGTTTTGCACAGTGAGTTCCAGAACTCTGGCAAGGTAGATAAAAATGTTTTTACCTCTTACCTTCAACCTGTACTCTCTGAACTTGTGGATCTTTCTGCTAAGGGAAACATGTCTCAGCTACCTACTCTTTCAATGATTTTGTGCAGTTTAATTAATCTGCTTTCTCTGTTCAAAAGAAACTTGTCCTGTCAAAATATTTTCATAACAAAAATATGCGGTCCCAGCTAATGTCCTGATGTCTCCTGAGTATTTTTCCTGGTGCTACCACATCTTTCACAAAATAGACACAGAGTTTCAGGTTGAAGTCTCCACTCCGGAGCCTTGGAGGACAAAATCTGGGTTGATACTGTTACGCCTGTGCCCCCTCCTTTTTGAGAATCGCAAGATCGCTATTAATTCAGGTCAGGAGACCCAGGAAATGAGGGAGAGACGTTTGGAATGTTTGGCCCCTCGGTGATACAAAGCTACGGGAAGCGGCCATTGTCTCTTGGAGACGGAATTGTGTATTGAGGACTGTGCTTCGTGGAAGCCCTCGGGCAACGTGGGCTTGTTGAGGGATGGCATCATTCCACCCTGATTGACATCTGAGACCCCGTGAGTGGGGATAAAAGAGGGTCTGTGGGAACAGCCCCTCAGACGCACCAGAAGAAACGCTAGAAATCCTGTAACAGCATAATAGCGAAAGCCGGTGGAAAGCCACGTGTGTCCTTTTCCATATGCCTCGGAATTGGTGGGCCTTGCCACAGAAGAATGGCTTTAGCTAACAACAAAGGAGAAATCAACTCCAACGACTCTCTAAGGATTGACATCATAAAAGGAATGGGCAAGTTTTAATCCGTCTCTCTCCCCAACCAAAAGCTGCAGCTTGAATGAACTTGAGTGACTTTTATATTTCCATCGGACAATACATTATCCCCTAGACAACGATAGAGTTATTTCTTATGGATTATTATTATACCCGCGCTTTTAGATTTAGTATTGACGACGTATATTATCTGTATGATTGCATTGATATTATTTTTGTGCATTTTTATCAATAAATACTGTTAAAAATAGTACCATCAGACTTCAATGGACCTCTCTATCTTTGCTGGTAAGTGACTCAGTTATGGAGTACGTAACAATACCCCAGTGTCAAACTAAGTGGTTTGATCTGTCCATGGTGCTGAATTTTCGATGAGAACTTAAACTGTCCATATGTTGATGTGGATGAATAGCATATTTGAAAATAGAACAATGGAATTTTACTCTGCTCATAACAGTGACAAAATTGACACCACAGATCAGTGAAAACTTGCTGTGAACAAAAAGTCTCCAGTCAACACTTCAAGGGGACTGAATTACAATCAAATAAATCTTGGTATGACAGGTGTTCTGGAGTAGAGTTATAGTGTCACTGAGGGACAAAATGTTGAAATGGGCCACTTGGCATGCTGAGACCTTGCCAAATATCAATCGATTGTTTATACTAATCTTACATTAATCTAATTTTTTAAATTGTGTTGACTCTGCCTCTTTGTTTCCCGAATACAGTACTTGCTAGTGTAAACTGTTGACAACATGTACAATTTTTCAGCAGGAAACTTCACTCCAATAAATGCAAGACATTTCAGAGATTCTGTAGTTCTGTGTGTCAGGCTAACTCTAAGGACAAGGCTTATATCAGGGCTGTACACATTAAAGATGTAAATTTTGTTTCATAAGATTTGTTTAAATTAAATCAGTAGAGTTTATTGTATATATGGCATCTGCTGCAGTTAATGTTGCTAAGTTATGGACTGTTAGGAAAAAAGCATGGAAAATTTGTACAGACAAAATACTTTTATTGTGATCCAGAAGAAGTGTCCTCACTCAATGTTTTTGAGCTGAAAGATTTTTTCACAGTACACAATGAATTAATAAGGACAGGATGAGCCAATTTTCACACTGTAAAGTTATACTGAATTTAATTCTTGATCACACTGGTTATGGCATCAGAGGCGATGTGACACTATCATTGATATGTAATGCCTTGCATTCAAAAGTGTCAAATATCCTCAGATCACAGTTGAAATGGGTGTAAACAAATGATAAAATCTAACTCACAAGTCATATGTAATTTGCTATTTATCAGCAGTATTTTATGTGTCCCAGTGTTGCAAAACATGTAATGTGGAGATGTTTTCCACTGTTGATTTGATTCACCAAGCTTTTAATTCATCTGTTCTCATACTTGGGGACAAAAGAAAGCATACTATAGAGGGATTATAAATCAGCCATGATAAGAATGGGCCAAATAGCCTAATTGTACTCCTGTTTCTAATGATCTAACAGCTCCTCTGCACCATAAACCTCAAAAGATGGAACCGATTGATTGTCAGAATCAATAATTAGAAACAAACCACTGTTTCTTCATCTTTGCTCACCATATGTAGCCAAAGATTTTCAATACAAACATTTAAATGAATCTGTATAAAGAGTACAAAAGAAGGCTGAGAAAGAAAGCATGAAAGCCCACTCAGCTGATGTAGAAAACCACACCTAAGAAAATACATTTAGTCAAATATTATCTTCGAAATTCAAAGGTCAAATTTCAAAGTAAGTTTATTATCAAAGTACTCATATGTCACCACGTAAGACCACAAGACCATAAGACATAGGAGCAGAATTAAGCCATTCAGCCCATCGAGTCTGCTCCACCATTCCATCATGATCCCGCATCCCACTCAACCCCATACACCTGCCTTCTCACCATATCCTTTGATGCCCTGACCGATCAGGAAACGATCAACTTCAGCCCTAAATAAATGCATAGACTTGGCCTTCACCGCAGTCTGTAGCAGAACATTCCACAGTCTTACCACTCTCTGGCGAATAAAAATCCCCCTTACCTCTGTTCTAAAGTGTCACCACTC
Organism: Hemitrygon akajei; assembly: GCF_048418815.1. NCBI lineage: Eukaryota > Metazoa > Chordata > Chondrichthyes > Myliobatiformes > Dasyatidae > Hemitrygon > Hemitrygon akajei. The sequence continues at coordinate 31,995,161 of NC_133138.1, read as the reverse complement.
AATTTTGAGTCTGCGCCCTATAGTTCTGGGTAACTCCACCATAGGAAACATCATCTGCACTTCCACCCTCTCTAGTCCTTTTAACATTCGGTAGGTTTCAATGAGATCCCCCTGCATTCTTCTAACTTCCAGTGAGTGCACGCCCAAAGCTGTCAAACACTTCTCACATGTTAACCCCTTCATTCTTGGAATCATCCTTAAAAACCTCCTCTGGAATCTCTCCAACAACAACATGTCCTTTCAAAGATATGGAACCCAAAACTGTTGACAATATTTTAAATGCAGCCTGACTAGTGTCTTATTAAGGCTCAGGATTACTTCCTTACATTTATATTCTAACGTTGTTCCCTGAGATTCAATTTCTTTGGGCATTCATAGTCGAACGAAGAAATATAATAGAATCAATGAAAAACTCCACACATTAAAATTGACAAACAACCACTATGCAAAAGAAGACAAACTGTGTAAATGCAAAATAAATAATAATACTAATAAGTAAACCTAAGAACACAAGTTGTAGAGTCCTTGAAAATGTATCCATAGGTTGTGGAATCAGTTCAGTATTGAGGTGAGTGAAGTTATCTACTGTGGTTATGGAGCCAAATGGTTGAAGCCTAATATCCATTTCTGAACTTGGTGGTGTCATAATATAAGAGTATCAGAATCAGGTTCAATATCAGCAACATATGTCGTCAAATTTGTTGTTATGCAGCAGCAGTACAATGCAATACATAATAATAAAAACACTGTAAATACAGTAAATATATATATTTAAAGTTACATTAAATAAATAATGTAAAAAGAGAAGAAATGCAGTGCGATAGTGTTCATGGGTTCAATGTCCATTCAGAAATCTGATGCCAGAGGGGAAGAAGCTGTTCCTGAGTCACTGAGTGTGTGCCTTCAGACTCCTGTACCTCCTGCCTGATGGTAGCAATGAGAAAAGGGGGCTGGGTGATGGGGTCCTTGATGACGGATGCCACCGTCTTGAGCTATCACTTTTTAAAAATATCCTGCATGCTGGGGAGGTTATTGCCCATGATAAAGCTGACTGTGTTAATGCCTTTCTGCAGTTTATTTCAATCCTGTGCAGTGCCCACCCTGCCTCCATACCAAACAGTGAAGCAGTCAGTTAAAATCCTCTTCACAGTAAATCTGTAGGAATTTGTGAGTGTTCTTATGTAACATACTAAATATCCACAGAATCCTAAAGAAATATTGCTGCTGTCCTGCCTTCTTTGTAACTGCATCGATATGTTGGGCCCAGGATAGATCCTTAGACGTGTTGACACCCATGTACTTGAAATTGCTCTTCCTTTCTGCTACTGATCTCTCAATGAGGACTGGTGTATGTGCCCTCGTCTTACCCATTCTTAAGTCATCCACTATCAATTCTTTGGTCCTACTAACATTAAGTGCAAGGTTTTCACTGTAACCCAATCATCCATCTGATCTATCTAACTTTCTCATCAATTTGGGCATTGGTGTTTCTATATCAGGCCGTGATGCAAACAGTCAGGATACTTTCAGAACTACTGACTTGTGCAGCATAGAAGCAAGCCCTTCAGTCCAACTTGTCTATGCCAACCATCACACTACCTATACAAATCCCTGTCAACTGAATTAATTCTATATTCCACTATGCATTGCTTACCAGTTCTTTGACTTTGAAGATTAAAGTAGATTGATGCTCAGTAGGATCTGGTACTCATAAATAAGTGCAACACACATAAAATGCTGGAGGAACTCAGCAAGTCAGGCAGCATCTATGGAAAAAAGTACAGTCGACTTTTTCGGGCCAAAACCCTTCAGCAGGACTCTTTAAATGTTTTGAGTGTTTCTGACACTATCAAAGTTTGCAGAATCTGTTAGGAAGATGCATATAAATATTTTTATCCACAGCTCCCATCTAAATTTTATACCACTTATTTTTAACTTATATCCTAATTCTTTCATCTCTCTGTTGAAGGAATTAAGCCCCTACTATTAACCTTTTTAATGCCTCAATTTATTCTGTGCATTTCCACAAAGATTCCTCTCTGCCTTCTCTATTTGAAAGAAACTTTTCCAGCCAGTCTTTTTTCCCAAAACATTTCCAGTCCCAGCAAAGTTTTAGCATATCTTCACAGTGACTTTGTAGACGAGAACGTAAACTCTTCAGCCATTCAGATGGATGAAGAAGATCCTATGGCACTGAAAAGTTTATTCATCCTATGTCATTACTAGGAAGTGGACCGAAAGAGTTTTTCATTGCTCATAGAATTGACAAAACTGACACTACAAATCAGTGATAACTTACTGTGTACAAATTACCTACTGTACCACACTGCAAGAGGGGCCATTTATATACTTATATGGTGCCTGTGATGCTGCTGAGAATGTATTTTTCATTGGGCATCTGCATTCATGTACCTGCACATATGACAATAAGCTTGACCTTAATTTTGTTGGTTCATTTGTAATAAGCTCGTTGGGTGTGAGCTCTGAGTGTCTTTTGACCACTTGAAGTGGTTAATTGTTATATAGTGAGAGATGCTATTACTTAAAATTTCTTGTTTCTTTCTTGAGCGGCTCACTCTTTATAAAGTGGTCTCCTGGTGCTTTTACTTAAGCTTGTTATGCTTATTCTGATAGGCTCAGAGTAACTGGTATTATTTAAGTGGATGGCTGATTAGTGCTAATTGCAGAGTCCTAGTTTTGGGAATGTTACTTCTTGTAGTGTAGATGAGCCAAACCACCAATGTTCTGGGGAAACATTTTATGAATAAACCCTAGTTGCCAACTTTTCATTGGAGCCTGACTTTCCTCCACACTTGAGTTCTGATGTTGTCAGTGCACATTGTGACATCATTGAAAGGAAAACTTTCCAAAACTGCAATAAATTTTGGAGTAGATTCATAGAGTCATTAAGTTATTGAAAGAAACAGCATGGAAACAGACTCTTCAGTTCACTGAGTCCATGACAAAGATCAACTGCGCATTAATAAAATCCCAACATTATATTTTTTTTTGTTGGAGTCTGAAGTCCTCTTTGTTTGGTTCTCAAACATAGAGGTAACTGAAGGAAGCAGTTGAGAAAACTGATGGATTTTTTCAACAGCAGCTTCATGTCAGTGAAGTCAAGACACTCCAGAGATTCTTCAGTTATATATGCTAGGGTTGCACCGGGACAGAGCAGGTTACAGACATAATTATTGTTCCAGTGCATATCTGCTGTGGAGCAGTAAGGGAGTAGGACAGTTAATACTGTTGCTTCGCAGCTCCAGTAACCATGGGATCTGTCTGTGTAGGTATTGTATATTCTCCTGGTGATTATGTGCACTTCCACCTTGTGCTTCAGATTCGTCCTCCATATAAAAATTATGCTGCTAGTTTAATTATCTACTGTTTAGTTATTACTCATTAGAAATATGGCTCCTGAACAATGTGCACAACTTCACTGACCACCACCTATCAACTCGCCGTCAGGACTCTACAACTCATGCTCTCAATATCATTCATTTACCTAGCTATCTATTGATTATTACTATTATTAGTAGTATTATTTGTTTTTTTTGGTATTTGCACAGTTTGTATTCTTTTTCACTTTGTCATTCTGTATGTGTAGTTTTCCATTGATTCAATTGTATTTCTTTGCTCTACTGTGAATTGCTGCAAGCAAATATATCTCAGGGTAATACTTGAATCAGAATCAGCATCAGCATCAGGTTCAAATTCACCAGCATATGTTGTGAAATTCGTGGCAGCTTTACAATGCAATACATGATAAGCTTAGAAATATAAATAAATAAATAAATAAATAAATAATTGTGTGTGTGTGTGTGTGTGTGTGTGTGTATGTGTATATATATAATTGTTAGATTAAGAATAGTAGTTCAAAAAAACAGATTTCTTTTTAAAAAAAGTGATGTGGTGTTCATGAGTTCAATGTCCATTTAGGAATGGAATGGCAGAGGGGAAGAAGCTGTTCCTGAATCATTGAGAATGTGCCTTCAGGTTCCTGTACTTCCTTCCTGATGATAACAGTGAGAAGAAGGCATGTCCTACATGACGGGGGTCCTTAGTAATGGACGCTACCTTTCTGAGGCACTGATCCTTGATGATGTCTTCGATACTATGGAGGCTAGTGCCCATGATGAAATTGACTAATTTTACAAATTTCTGTAGCTTCTTTTGATTCTGTGCATATATTTGGTGATTTATTAAGTACTGACTTTGGTCCAAAATTTACTTTAAACTTTGAACCCTTCATGGTTAGCAAAAGACTCAAACGAGAGGGAGTTGAAGCATGTGTTAACAAGAATATGTTGCAATGCTACAGTTGATAACAGAAGATAAATAGAACGGAAACAAATGCTCTGCTGGGATCAGGCAGCAGCAGATGGGCTGAGCAGACTCCTGTCATGTTAAAATAAGTAAGCAACTATAAACGTTACACTAGCAAATAAAATGATCATGTCAACAAGCTTTGTGAAACCACCTTGTGGAATGTACTTGTTGAAGTCCCCAGATAATTCACTTGATTGATTATAAAATGCTTTATACTAAAATCTCTGTCAATAGCCCCTCTACATAATTGTAAACAGCAGCAGGTCAGTCATTTAAAGGGGCAACTTGATGATAATTTCTTAATGTGTGTGTGATTATTCAACTTTGAACTCTTTTTATTTAATGCTCAGATGCCTGTGGCAGCATACACAATTTTCTAAATTGTTCCCTATCCAATTTGTTCTTAAATTCCCATAACAAATAATTACCAAAGAATAATATCAATCTTGCTATGTCTTTATTGCTTCTCCCCACCCACCCTCTGCATGAGTGGATCATTGCTGCCTTGTTGTAGATTTTTATTTCCCTTTTTCAGAGTGATCATTTTCCTAGTGATTCCTTGATGAAAACTGAAGGTGAGGAGATGAAATCCCAAAAGTATCTGGAATAGATCTAGGGGACTTGGAGACAACATAAGCAGAAGGCAAAGCACAAGCATGATGAAATAAGGTCAAGAGGATCAAAGTGTGTCGTGATTCTGATATTGTGGATCGTGCTGTGACAGGATGTACATCAACAGGAACTCATTAACACATTGCAAACAAAACTCATAAGGTAACTCTCCCAGGATCAATGCAACCTTCTGGTCGCGACTGGGAATCCCACTAAAAGCATCTTCCAGACCTTTGTGAAAATAAACCCAGCTGTCAATTTTATAGTTTCTGAAAAAATGTCTTGTTTTATTATTTATATCTACTTGGCTTTTATTAGTTGACAATATTTCTCATTAACAGTTATAACTACCATTTGACTTTGTATATGAATAACACTATCTCAGTGTACATGAAATCAATACTTCTTTGGTACTGATCTGTAATGGTAATTCTTAATAATTTTTACCTTATTAAATGTATGTGGTAAGAGCAACATTTGTTGCCCATCTATTACGGTCCACTTCAGAGTTCAGCTGACAAGCGTATGCAAAAGAAGACAAATTGTGCACAAATAAATAAATACATAAGGAAATAAATACATAAATAATACTGAGAACATGAGTTGTCAAGTTGAAGTTGTGGAATCAGTTCAGGGCTGAGGTCAGTGAAGTTGTTCACAATCAGTTCAGGGGCCTGAAGTTTGTAAGTAGTGACGAGCTGCCTGAGTATGATATTGTTGGATAGGGATTATTAGCACTTAGTCACAACTATGATGAAAGAATGGTGATATACAGTATTTTCAATTCAAGTTGAGGTGCCAGTTGTGAGGAACCAGTTGGCTTCACCATGACAGCACCTCAAGGATTTTATTAACCAAGTCTAAAAACAGCGAGCAATTGCATCTTAAAATGTCTCATCTTCTCTACTTACCGGTTCAACCTTAGTAAAATAGTTGTTGACCAATTTTCAGAATAAAAAAAACAAATAGTTTGAAATGCAATTTGTGATAGCACGAAATAGGTCTTCTAAGATTAGTGTGATCAGCTTGTTCCTTCTACAATTTTAAGAAACAGGAATATATCCCCAATACAAGATAAAATGCAGCAAGCAGGCTAAGTCATTAATTGACAATGTTTACTATAGGTCTTTCAAATCCTTAACCTTGTATAAATTAGATTATGATATGTCTGAGAGTAAAATCAGACCTTGCATCTCGGTTCCATAACACTAAAAGCTCTTGCTTAAGAAAAGATTACTAATAGCAGTTCTGAATTTTTTCTACTAATCATTGTCCTCAATAGTTCTCTGGGGAGACAGAGATCCATTTCCAAACCTTTTGGCTCTGCTTGATCCCCAACCTTCTGAAAAAAATCTTCCTATCTATTCAAAATTAATTATTTGAAATAATTAACTTTTTGATTGTGCTAGTGTAGGTGTGTGAACATTATTGATTGTTTCATCTGGTCTATCTGCAAACTAGGTAAACTTCATGGCTTACTTATAAATAAAGCCAATGAAAACATGTTAAAATTGAAGCACATCTCAGCTAAACAAGAACCCCAAGCATGCATTCTGTATATTAATTTATTGTTGAAATGGAATATAGTGTATATCCTGTATTTCTGGGTACAGAAGCTGGCATCTTATGTCGAACACAAGGAACTCTGCAGATGCTGGAAATCCAAAGTAACACACACACACACTCACACACATATACTGGAAGAACTCGGCAGATACAGCAGAATCTATGAAAATTAATAAATAGTCAACATTTTGGGTGATGTAATGTTAAAGTTGTATAAGATGTTGTTGAGGCCTAATTTGGAGTGGGCAGATTTGGTCACCTACTGTACCTATAGGAAAGATACCAATAAGATTGAAAGAATGCAGAGAAAATTTACAAAGTTCTTGCCAGAAACAGAGATATGGGGAAAAGTTGAACAGGTTATAACTTTATTCCCTGGATTGTAGGAGAAGGAGGGGAGATTTGACAGAGCGTACAAATTTACCATGGATATAGATAGAATAAGTTCAAGCAGTTTTTTTCACTGAAGTTGGGTGTGACTAGAATGAAGTTTCAAAGCACATCTATTATCAAAGTATATCAAACCCTGAGATTTGTCTTCCCATAGGCAGCTATGAAATGAAGAAACACCATGGAACTCTTTCAAAGTAAAACATCAAACCCCAACACACAAAAAAAAGAACAAACCATGTGATCGGCAAAAAGACAAGTAAAAAACACAGAATATAATATATCAAAACACGTCATCAAAACTGTCCAGTAATATTCAGTTTAGTTCAGATTAATCAGACTGCAAGCTTCGGAGCCCGTCGCTCTGATAAAAACCGCACAAAATAGCAACAAAAAAGGTCCATCCAGAAACCAGAAACATGTCATAACATGAACTACAGAGTCCCATCCACAAACGGCACTGATTAAACCTTGCCCAGGAACTAAGATTCCAGCAGCATCAAACAAGAGGGCAAGAAAGGCCGATCAAATGCATCGATCTGGGAGCGATGAGCGAGAGCAGAAGAGAGACCAGCCACACTCAGGCAGACACAACTGAACATCCACTTGCCTTCTGTTCTCATCCTTGTTCATTTCAACCTTCCTCAATGCTTTAATCTGCGAGATTGATGAGAAATGGAATTGATCATGGGCTTGCGCCTCAATGCCAGGCGCTTGGCTTTCAGGCTGCACACTTGGTGTGAAACCTCACCAATGTCCCTTGGAGACAACAAAGTTCTAAATCACTTAATCAGCCCAAAAACACACCAGCAAATTGTAGAACGCAGGATCCAATAGTAGTAGAATGATATCTGAAAGAAGAACTAAAAGAAGTGAAAGAAGTAGTTTCGGGAACTGTCTGAAGGATGTTGCCTGGTTGCATGTTTCACTGGCACCATCTTCTTTCAGTTTGACTTGAGGTTATAGATTAAGGATGAAAGGTGGAGTATTTAAATAGAACCTGAAAGCAAACTCCTTCATACAAGAATCGACTCCATCACCTATATACAGTATATACTGAATATGTGCCTAAGACTTTTGCACAAGACTCTATGTATGATCCTGTATGAGGAATAATGGTTTTAAAGAGAACAGACATGAATAGCTCTCTACATTAGAACTCTGGGATGCAGTATGTGGTAGGAGTGCTAGTGAGATTGCTGTGGGTATATGCCTGGCTCATTCCCCTAATCTCAAGTTAAGTCAAATTTATTGCAATATAATTATATAGATGTATAGCATCAAATGACATGATGTTTCTCTGGACCAGGGTGTAAAGCACAGTAGCACATATAACACAGATATAAAACACAATAACTTAGGAAAGTAAGGGTAAGATCTACAGATGAATTATGCAAAAATAGAGTACATCAATTAAATATTGTGAAGTACAGAACAGATTAACCAGTGAGACATTGAATGTGGTGCAGTTAGGAGTTCAGAAGACTAACGGCCTGAGAGAGGAAATGGTTTCTCATCCTGGCATGGAAGTCTCTTTCCTGATGGTGAAAAGTCAAAGAAGATTCTGGATGGATTGCTGGATGGGACTTAATTGAAACCTATTGAACGGGGAAAGGCCTTGATAGAGTTTCCTACAGTGGGAGTGTCTAAGACTAGAGGACACAGCCTCAGAATAGAAGGGCATTCTTTTGGAATGGGTTTGAGAAGGAATTTCTTTAGCCAGAGAATGGTGAATCTGTGGTGTCTGATGCCACAGGCAGCCCTGGAATCCAAGTTTTTATGCATATTTAAGACAGAAGTTGATAGATTCTTGACTTGGCAGGGTGTGAAAAGTCTGAGATTGGGTCTGAGAGGAAAATTGAATCAGCCATGATGAAATAGTGGAACAGATTCAATGGGACAAATGACCCAATTCGGCTCCTATATCTGATGGTCTAAAACGGGGAGATAAATATAAATATGACATTCGGATAACAGGTCAACTCCATTTATACTCAGTGGTCAGTTTATTAGGTACAGTATAAAAATATACAGTATAAAAAATATTCCCCCCCCCCCCGAGAAGTTTTCATGTTTTATTGCTTTACAACACTGAATCACAGTGGATTTAATTTGGCGTTTTTTTAAAACTGATCAACAGAAAAAGACCCTTTCATTTCAAAGTGAAAACATTTTTCTACAAAGTGATCTAAATTAATTACAAACATTAAACACAAAATATTGTTGTGCAAGTATTCACCCCCTTCAAGTCAGTGCTTAGTAGATGCAGCTTTAGCAGCAATTACAGCCTTGAGTCTGTGTGGCTAGGTGTCCATCAGCTTTGAACATCTGGTCACCGCAATTCTCCCCTATTCTTCTTTACAAAACTGCTCAAGCTCTGTCAGATTGCATGGGGATTGTGTGTGAACAGCCCTTTTCAACTCCAGCCACACATTCAAGGTCTGAACTCTGACTTGGCCACTCCAGGCCATTAACATTGGCATTTTTAAGCCATTCCTGTGTAGCTTTGGCTTTAAGCTTGGGTCATTCTCGTGCTGGATCTCAAATCATCCTCAAGATGCAGTTCTCATGTGGACTATATCAGGTCTTCCTCCAGGATTTCCCTCCATCTTGCGGCGTGCATTTTACCCTTTACCTTCACAAGCCTTCCAGAGCCTGCTGCAGTGAGGCATTCCCACAGCAAGATGCAGCCACCACCAACCTTCACAGAAGGAATGGTGTGTTTTTGATGAAGGGTAGTGTTTGTTTTATGCAAAACATAACATTTAGTCTGATAGCTAAAAACCTCAATTTTGGTTTCATTGCACCTAAGAACTTTCTTCTAGCTGACTTCAGTCTCCCACATGCCTTCTAGCAAACTTTAGCTGAGATTTCATATGAGTTTTTTTTTCAACAGTAGCTTTCTCTTTGCGAATCTCCCCTAAAGCTTCAACTGCTGAAGTACCCAGGCAATAGTTGTATTTGCAGTATCTCCCATTTCAGCCACTGAAGTTTGTAACTCCTCCATAGCTGTCACAGGTCTCTAGGTGGCCTCCCTTATTAGTCCCCTTCATGCACAGTTACTCAGTTTTTGAGGATGGTCTGTTCTAACCACATTTACAGCTGTGTCATATTTCTTCCAGTCCTTGATGATTGATTTAACTGTCCTCCAAGGGATATCCAGTAACTTGGAAACTTTCTTGTGTCATCTCCTGACTTGTGCTTTTCAATAACCTTTTTGTGGAATAGCTTAGAGTGTTCTTTTTCCATCATGGTGTAGGTTTTACCAGGATACTGACTCACCAGCAGTTGGACCTTCTGGATTAGGTGTATTTTTACTACAATCAATTGAAACACCTTGACTGCACATGTTGTTCTCCATTTAACTAATTATGTGACTTCGAAAAACAATTGGCTGCATCACTGATGATTTGGTGTGTCATATTAAGGGGGTGAATACATATGCAATCAATTCTTTTGTGTTTTATATTTGTAATTAATTTAGATCACTTTGTAGAGATTTGTTTTCACTTTGACACAAGAGTCTTTTTCTGTTGATCAGTGTCAAAAAAAGCTAAATTAAATCTACTGTGATTCAGTATTGTAAAAATAATAAAACATGAAAACTTCCATGGGGGCTGAATACTTTTTATAGACTGTACATCTGTATCCCTAGGCATTAATGCAAATATCTGATTGGCCAATCATGTGGCAGCAAACTCAATGCATAAAAGCATGTAGGCATGGTCAAATTGTTCACTCTTTGCTGAGACCAAATATCAGAATGGTGAAGAAATGTCATCTAAATGACTCTGACTGTGGAATGATTGTTGCTGCCAGATGGGGTGGTTCAGATATCTTAGAAACTGTTAATCTTCTGGGATTTTCATGCATGAGAGTCTCTAGATTTTACGGGACTGGTGTGAAAAACAATGAGCATCCAGTAAGTGACAATTCTATGGCCAAAAATGCCTTGTTAATGGGAGAGCTCAGGGGAGAATGGCCGGACTGGTTCAAGCTGACAGGAAAGTTACATTAACACAAATAACCGAGTATTACAATGATTTGCAGAATAACATCTCTGAATGCAGAACACATCAAACATTGAATTGAAAGGGGTTGACCGTAGATGTTGCTCCCTAGATGTCGACATTGTTGGTGCGGTGCTCAGTCGATACACAAACCAATGCGGCATAATACAGAGAGCGAGCTGAGGCCCATCCAGCAGCGTTCCCCTCTCCACATAGCTGATGAATCCAAAGGAACAGCAGAGACAGATATGCTTTGGTGCCAGTGTCGGTGTAAGGGCTGCTCTTCGGCATTAAACTCAATGTACGACTGCCTTAAGGACTGCAGCTCCAGTCTTTCCTTTGGGGTTTTACTCCCAGAGTCTTCCTCGTCAGTGAATACAGCCGCAAGGCAGCATAGGCTTTGAGATCAGAGTTTTCCTTCTCCTAGATGAGCTCCCAACCACGGCTGACAAGCACCATCTGCCTGGAGTGACTGGTTCTGTAGCACTAGTGAATGACCTTTGCCCATACTGTCAGTAGAAATGATTCCACTGGGCTTAGCAGCTAAGGCCAGGAGCTTGACTTGGTTGTCAGGGGCTATTTGAGATGCACACCATTGGGAGCATTTAATAGGTGGTGGGAGCTCATCCACATTCCTACCCCACCTAACCACACCTCCACTGGCTATGAAAACATTAAGGAACCATAGCAGCAGAAGACCACAACCATGCACTCAGTGGCCACTTTATCAGGTACAGAGGTTCTCAGTAAAGCGGCCACTGAGTGCATATTTAATGACAGAATGGTCTCATGGGTTGAAATATCCGATGCTGCACAATATTATAAATAGAACATTCCACTCAGAAACCTTCCAGTAGGTCCTTGGTCTCAATTATTTTTGTGTCACATTTGGACATGCTCCACCAGAGCAGATATCAATCATTTTTTTCTTTCAGTTTCATTAGGATTTGGTCATGTGGGCAATTCCCCTATAATCAGTCATAAATAATGTTCATTAGGCCAGCCACATGAGAGGGATGGAGAATCTGCATTACTGAATTGAAAGATTTTTCTCATTTCATTTATTCCGTGAAAAAAAAGTACCTCACCTGGAAAATCATAGCGGAAACTCATTAAAGCCCATATGTTATGCAAGCTTCTTGTAATAGATGCTTCATCTGGCAAATTTAGAAGCACAATTATAGTCCAATAAAGAAGATTAAACCTTGATGGGAAAGGAGGGGCAAGTAGCCGGCAATTAGATGGCATTTTTGCATTGGCTAAGTCGTGTAGTTTCAGCAGATAGGCTTGTTAGGATTTGCCAGTTGTCTCTTGAGGAATAATTGAGCAGATTAAACCAAGATCGATGAAGTAAATTTACTGCAGTTCAGAAAACTCTGTAGTAATTTGACATGTGAATTTTTGAGCATGTGGTGGAATATAAAATATTATATATTGCATCAAAATGAAGAGTCAAATATTTATTATGGAGATAAGAAGAGATATCTTCCCTCACTCAATTAAAAGTCTTTGGTTGAGATCACCTCCACTCTGTATGCCATCTCATCATCATTGTTGAAACAGCCTAACACTGTTGTGTCATCAGTGAACTTGATTCAGTTGTTGTTAAGGGGAATCTGCCACAGGACAATTCTGCGCTGGCTGCCTAAACTCTTTCCCCTTCTGACAGTCGATCAACCCCTCAACCTCCTGAATGACCTAGAAGGAAGGAATGTTGACTCAGGCCTGAGAGGCCAGCGACGGGCATTTTCCTACCTTACGAGGCGCGGAATGAAAGACCGTGTGGTGCGCCACTCCTCACACAGATATTTCACAGTATTTTTCTTTATTTTAGGAGGTCGAGTTCTGAGCTCAACACTCAACCCGGCACAGATGGAAAGCATACTTGGGAATGGCCCGACTGGATTCGGACCCGGGATTGCCTGTTCAGGAGTCCGGCGCTGATGTTGCTGCGCCACCAGCCGGGTGATCTGGAGTTCATCTAATCTAGCTCTAGCTGCAGATTCTTAGTATGGTCTGAAAGAAAATGTAGCTGGATGAATTTTTTGTAGGTGTAGTAGTAGTCTGGGACATTGGAGCTCTCCTTGACATCGCACATTCCACAAAAGGAGCATTCCACTATTCTGCCTGGTAACCCCACTGTCTAACTGTGCAATAACAAAGAAAAAAAGAAAACTTAAATGAAAAAAATACACCTACAGCCTCCTTCTCTCCTACCTGAAGCCTCAATGAACTAAAGTATGAGCTCCCCACTCTAATACTGTTCCAACCCTTCACTGGCCACTTCCACTATGGTGGCTCAGCTTAAAATACTAAAAAAATATATTTTTATTGGTTGAATATTTAATAGCAGAGATTTAAGGAAAATGTCTTTCAAATTTATAATCTCCCCACTCTTAGGCAATTAGATCATGGATTTCCGCACCTATGACTGTGGCTAAATACACCTGCACCACAATATACAAATTTGCTGATGACTCCATTGTTGTGGGCCGTAACAAAGGTGGACATGAATCAGCATACAGGAAGGACATTGAAAATTTGGCAGTGTAGTGTAATAACAACCCATCACTCAATGTCAATTAGACCAAGGGAATGATTGTAGATTTCAGGACAGAGACATCAGAGGTCCATGAGGTAGTACTCATTGGAGGATCAGAGGTGGAGAGGGTCAGTAAATTTAAATTCCCAGGTGTCATTATCTGAGATAACCTGTCGTGGACCCATCATATCAATGTAATTGCAAAGAAATCACGACAGCAGCTCTACTTCCTCAGAAGTCTACAGAGATTGTGCATGTCATCAAAACCTTGACAAACGTTTTCAAATGTGCGGTGGAAAGTGTGCTGACTGGCTGCATTACGGCCTGGTGTGAGAACAGCATGCTTTTGAGCGGGAAATCCTATAAAAATGTAGTGGATTTGACCCATTACATCATGAATAAAGCCCTCTCAACCATTGAGAACACCTACATGAAACATTGCCGTAGAAAAGCAGATTCCAATATCAAAGTTCCTCACCATCCAGGTCACGCTCTTTTCTCACTTCTGCCATCAGGTAGAGGTACAAGAGCCTCAGGTCTTGCACCACCAAGTTCAAGAATAGTTACTACCCCTCAACCATCAGGCTCTTGAACAAAAGGGAATAACTACACTCATTCAATTTCTGGTGTTCCCACAAGCAATGCTCTCACTTTAAGGATGCTTTATCTTATTATTTCATGCTCTTTCATTTTGTGTTATTTCAGACTCATTTATAGCTATTTATTTATACTTGCATTTACACAGTATGTCGTCCATTGATCCTGTTTACAGTTATTGTTCTATACATTTGCTAAGTATACCCACAGAAAAAAGAATCTCAGGGTTGTATCTGGTGATCTGTATGTACTCAGATAATAAATTATACTTCGAACTTTGAGATGAGGTACAATTTCTTTAGCCAGTGGGTGGTGAATCTGTGGAATTCTGTGCTACATATATCCGTGGAGAGGCCAGGTCATTGAGTACAGTTAAAGCAGAGGTTGATAGGTTCTTCATTAGCAAGGCAGCAAAGGTAACGGAGCTGACAGGAAAATGGGATTTGAGAGGTATAACCTATCAGCCATGATAGAATGGGAGAGCAGACTCAGTGGGCCAAATGGCCTAATTCTGCTCCTATGTTTTATGGCCTTATGTAGAGGAACCAGTGGCAGCATAAGAGAAAACATCTGCATCTGTGCCATCCCCTGCCCTTGACACTCCCCTACCTCCTGTACCACTCCACCCTCATCGTTCCCAGCATCCTTTGCTCCTGCAAGAGTTACAAATTCACTCTCTGCTCCATGATGACAAATACAGTACTGCTCAAAAGTTTCAGGCACCCTGGCTGTATGTATACAGTACATATATACTATATACTCAGATAAAATGGGCCCCAAAGGTTTCCACCGGGGATGTACTATATTGTTCGGTGATTTCATGATCAGTATAGAATGATCAAATGAACAACCAAAGTTTGCATTTACCTTGTGCTTTCCCAGTATATATGAGGAATAAACTCTTCTTGGGCTTCCAGCCAGGCACAGGTATCAATTTTAACCAATGTTTCGATGCCATGGCAGTGTTTGTCATTGAAACGTCAGTTAAAATCAATGCCTGGACCCTGCTGGAAGCCTGAGAGTAGTTTATTCATTATTCTAATCAGTTAATTATTAAAATGAATGCAGTTTAAAAATAATTTTTGAATCCATTCCCATCTCTGGCAACTGACAAAAGTGAGACATATATGGAAGTTGGGGAGAGTGCAAAAGGAAGGAATTTTATCTCACCTTGTCCCTCAACACTACACTGATTGTGGAGATTAGTACGTGAGGCTTCCCCCACCCCCACCATACCAATAGACTTTTACAGGAACACCATCAATGTGTTCTGGCCAGCAGCATCGTCGTCTAGTGTGAGAACTGTAAAGCATCCAAAAGCAAGTCTCTACAAAGGATTGTGAGGACTGCTGAGAGGATCACTGGGATCTGCCTTCCACCTGTTAGATATATTTGTCAGGAGCACTGTCAATGATCCCTTTGACCCCCACTGCCATCAGGTAGATGGTACCATAACATTATGATAAGAACTTTTAGGATGAGAACAATTTCTTTCCTGAGGCCAGAAGGCCTGCTATTAGTTATACTGTTTGATTTTTTTTGGCATGTACTGTAAATTCACCTTTTTTTTTATAAATTTATTTTTGGTAATCTTACATTATGTGTTATGTGCGCAAGGTATATGTACTGTGTTCTGAACCTTGCTCTGGAGGAACATTGTTTCATTTGGTAGTGGACATAAGACCATAAGACATAGGAGCAGAATTAGCCCCTTCATTCCACTGCTCTGCCATACCATCATGGCTGATCCTGGATCCCACTCAACCCCACACACCTACCTCCTCACCTTTGATGTCCTGACCAATCAGGAAATGATCAACGGCTGCATTAAATATACCCATGGACTTTGCCTCCACCTCAGTCTGTGACAGAGCATTCTACAGATTTCACACAAGTTCACTCTCTGGCTAAAAAAAATATGTCCTTACCTCTGCTCTAAACTGTTGCTCCTCAAGTTTGAAGCTGTGCCCTCTAGTTCTGGATACTCCCACCATAGGAAACATCCTCTCCACATCTTTTCATTATTTGGTAGGTTTCAATGATATCCCTATGCGTTCTTCTAAATTCCAGTGAGTACAGGCACAAAAGCTGTCAAATGCTTCTCATGTGTTAACCCCTTCATTCCCAGAGCATGTGTACAGTTGAATACAATAAACTGAATTTGACCTTCTGACAAGCATCTTCCCTGTAGCTTATCAAGAATAGAAGTTACGTCCACAGAACATTTACTTATCCACATCAATCTGGGCTAGTGAAGGCCCCAGGTGTAAACCCTGATTAAACAGCAGGAAGCCCAGAAGACCATAGCCCATTGTACTGTGATAAAGAGGTTCATTTGTAGCAGTGTGTTATGCCTTTGAAAAGGTTAATCTTCCATTGACTGGGACAAGTTTGACAATCTCTGTAAGTGAAGTTTATCTGAAAGTAACAAATACAACCTTGAATGCAGACGCATTTTTTCAAGAAAACAAACAAATGGGACAACAATCTGCAAGAATGCAATTAAACTAAAGGAAAAATATGAGGGAGAAAAAGAATACAAAAGATGAATTTAATGGAAACTATAAACTCACTTCAATAGTTTCCAGCAAATACAGGGCAAAAATTCTCAGAGAGTGCTTCAATTATATTTACGCAAAGTACAGCCTTTTAAGAAAAACCTTTCCAATGATAAGCCTTTTGAATGCTGAAGGCAAGCAACCTTTGTGCCTTTTAGAGCTGGCGTACATTTAAATTAACTTCGTTGTATTATTTTTGTTGCCAAGGTCTCATCTGAGCCATATTTCTTGCAGTTTTTGAAATATATTTGACAGATTGGTTGACTGTACAGTGCAGAGAATCCATCATCAATCTTTAAAAGCCCATTATTAATTGAATGCAATTATTTTTATTACAGAAATACATTGACACTGTGATATTCCTCATGTATGTATGCGTCTACCTCTGTGTGTGTGTGTGTGTGTGTGTGTGTGTGTGTGTGTGTGTGTGTGTGTTTGAGAGAGAGAAGCTGCATCTGCTAATGATTCATGTACAAAATGCGTGTAAGACAATGGGAAATAGTAGTGATCGGTTACATGAGAGATGATGGGAAATAGGATTGCACTGCAAGCCAGAACACATTTGATGAGCTAGACCACCCTCATTCTCTGTCGTAAGGGAGAGTGCTTATATTGAAAGCTTGACCTTGCTATATGTTTGACTATATTAGAAAGTTCACTGTGGCTGGGGACTTGTTTGCTATCCTAACTTCTTCTGGATAGCAATCTGTACTTTCTGTTCTGTGCTCCACAAGAGGTCAAGAACTTTGCAACCATGTAATAAGACATAGAACATATGATCAGAATCAGAATATTCGGCACATCAAGTCTGCTCTGCCATTTGATCATGGCTGATTGATTTTACCTCTCAATTCCATTTTTCTGCCATTTCCATCCGCAAAGCAAACAGCGTTATGAAGGACCCCACGCAGCCCTCACACAAACTCTTCTCCCTCCTGCCGTCTAGGAAAAGGCACCGAAGCATTCGGGTTCTCACAACCAGACTATGTAACAGTTTCTTCCCCCAAGCCATCAGACTCCTCAATACCCAGAGCCAGAACTGACACCAAATTACTGCCCTCTACTGTGCATATTGTCCTGTTTATTATTTATTGTAATGCCTGCACTGTTTTGTGTACTTTATGCAGTCCTGGGTAGGTCTGTAGTTCAGTGTAGTTTTTGTACTGTTTCATGTAGCACCATGGTCCTGAAAAACGTTGTCTCATTTTTACTCTGTACTGTACCAGCAGTTATGGTCAAAATGACAATAAAAAGTACGTGACTTGACTGACCTTTGATGCCCATGCTCATCAAGAACCTCTCAGAGTCTGCTTTAAATATGACCTGGCTACCACAAATTCACCACCCTCTGGCTAATGACATTCCTGCTCATCTCTGTTCTTAAGGGTCTTCCCTCTACTCTGATTGGCATACAGTTGAGGACTATTTGTTAATTTATTTGTGGTAAGATTACATTATGTGTTTTGTGTGTGGGTTATATCTACTGTGTTGTGTATTTTGGTCCAGAGAAATGTTGCTTGTTTGGCAATATCAATGTGTATGATGGAATGACAAAAATGAGCTTGAAATTCAATTTGAACATGTTCAGCACAGCATTGTGGGCCGAAGGGCCTGTATTGTGCTGTAGGTTTCCTATGTTTCTATGAACTTGATGTATACTGCTTTTGATACTTTGTGTGTGTGGGGGGGTGACCTACCAGATGAAAACCATAGCGGTCAGATGTGTGGCTCTGAGTCTAGGTCTGTGGCTCAAAAGAGAAAGTGGGAGAAGAGACGAGCTGTAGTGAAAGATGATTTGTTGGTTAGGGGAACAGACAGGAACTTCTGTGGACAAAAATGAGATTCACGAATGGTATGTCACCTTGTCGCCTGCCAGGTGCCACGGTCAGGGACATCTCAGATCAAGTCCACAGTGGGATGGTGAACAACTCAGTACCAATGACATGGCTGGGAGGGAGGATGAGGTCCTGCAAAGTGAGTTCAGTGAGTTAGGTGCTAAATTAATGGACAGGACCTCCAAGGTTGTGATCTCAGGTTTGCTACTCATGCCATGTGCTAGTGAGGTAAAAATATTGGAAAGTCATACAGTTTAACATGGGATTAAGGAGTTGATGCAGGAGAAAAAGCTCCAGATTTTCAGATCACTGGACTCTCTTCCAGGGAATTTGGGACCTGCACAGAAGAATGCTCTACATCCAGCTGTAGAGCATTTGCTTTGGGTAATGAGGTTACCATTACCCACAGCTACCTCCAAGTCAACCTTAGGCAAGGTGTAGCACCTGTTAGCCTCCCTTCTTGGGTTACAGTGAAGCCATGGAATGCAGGTGGAGGATGAAGCAGAAGGCAAGTTGAGAGTAACACAATCGATGGTTCCTGCTTCTCAGACACTGAGCAGAAGACCCTTTTAATAGGACAATGGTCAGGGTCACCCGTCTTGTAAAGAAACTGTATCGGAAGCAAGCAAGGGGGTTACTTCTTGTATTCTATCTCTAGTGCAACCACGGTTAATACATACACAAATGTAAAAGACAACAGCGTAAATGGGAGCCCACTACCAAATAGTGCGGACACCTCGCTCGGTACGGGATATCATGTAAACAGATAGGTGAGCCCGGATCGTCATACCATTACTATCTGCAAGAACAAGAAACTGCAAATTGCCACTTGGAATGTACGAACCCTGCACCAAGCTGGTAAGCTAGAAAACGTAGAATTAGAAATGAAGAGACTGGAAGTCAGCATCCTAGGCCTAAGTGAAATACGATGGAAAGGCACTGGAGTATTCCAATCAGACAACTACAGGATTATATACTCTGGAGGAGATAAAAGGACAACAAAACATCTCTATCATTCAAGTATATGCACCCACAACGGCAAGCTCAGGGGAAGAAATCGATGCCTTCTAATACTCCATAGACAAAGTACTAGAACAATGTAAATCACAAGAAGTCATCATAGTCATGGTCAACAGCAATGTAAAAGTTTGTGAGGGAAGAGAAGACCATGTTGTTGGAGACCAGGGATAGGGAGAAAGAAACAAAAGAGGAGAAAAGCTTACATCATAGTGTAAAACAATCAATCAGATAATCACCAACACTTGGTTTAAACAATATCCAAGAAGGAAATGGACATGAAGAAGCCCAGATGGGAACAACAAAAATCAAATTGATTACATAAGAATCAATAACAGAATCAAAAATTCGATAACTCAATCCAAAAGCTATCTTGGAGCGGACTGTGGGAGCGACCACATACCAGTCATTTGCAAAATGAAAATAAGGATGAGAAAATTAAAGAAACCAAAAAGATCAGAACCACTGAATTATCAACGTCTACAAAACAACCCTCATCTGAAAACAGAATACACAATCAAGGTGAAAAACCATTTTCAAATGCTGCAGGATGAAGGAGGCAAACCTTCCTGGGACATACTGAAGGAATCCATGGTCAAAGCTTCAAAAGAAACCATCCCACAAATAGAATAGAGCAGAAAAGTAAGAAGAAATGGATAACTGAAAATACAATATAATTGATGCGACAAGAACAGACCATCAAACCAAGAGACAGCGAAGAATACAAACAACTTGGTAAGACAATAAAAAGAAAATGCAGAGAAGCTGAAGATAGATAGCTAAATGAGAAGTGCTCAGAGATAGAAATGCTACAAACCTGTAACTCTGGAGCAAAGATGATGCACAGTAAGATTACAGAACTAATGGGGAAATTACCTTGCTCAGCAAGTGGATGCATCAAGGCAAAAGACAGCAACTTAATTATGAGCAAAGAGGAAATCCTAAACAGATGGACAGAATATATAAAAGAAATTTTTGAAGACCAAAGAAGAGAACAACTGAACATAAAGAAGAATCTTGAAGGACCTAACATTCTAAAATCAGAAATTCGAACAGCCATAAATAAAACATAACAGAGCAACTGGTCCAGACAATATCGCTGTTGAAATGATACTGGCCTTAGAAGATTTTGGAATAGAGAAAATAACAGAAATAGCAAATGAAACCTATGATCATGGGGAAATAACTGATGATTTAAGTAAATCAGTGTTCATCACACTTCCAAAGAAAAGAGGGAGCACCAGAATATGAGTTACATCGTACAATAAGCCTGATGAGTTACGTGGCAAAAATTATTCTCAGAGTAATTATAACGAGAGCAAGATGCTGTATAAAACCAGAAATCAGTAAAGAACAACTCAGCTTTGTGGAAAACACTGGAACCAGAAATGCAATTTTCATGCTACAGATGATCTGTGAATGAGCCGTCCAGGTACAAAAAGACATCTACCTATGTTTCATCGACTATACAAAAGCTTTTGACACTGTCAGACACCAAGATCTCCTGGAAATGATTCAAGATCTTGACATAGATGGGAAAGATATACATTTCTTAAGAAACTTATACTGGGACCAGACAGCATCCATCAAAATAGAAGAAGTGAGTGAGTATGTGAATATCATGAGAGGAGTCAGGCAAGGTTGTGTCTTTTCACCCGACTTATTCAACCTGTATTGTGAAGATATCTTGAGAAGTGTCAAAGACATCAAAGGACTCACAATTGGAAGCCATAATATAAATAACATCAGATATGCTGATGACATCGTACTAATAGCTGACTCAGAAACAAAACTTCAAGAACTACTCACTATAGTAGCAGCAGAAGGTAACCACAGAGGCCTCTCAATCAACACCAAGAAGTCAGAAATGGTCATCTCCAGAAAGACAAACATCCAACAATGTGTGATCAAGACCGGAAATACAAACATCAAACAAATCAACAAATTCAGATTTTTTGGCAGCCAAATAACAAGTGATGGCAGGTGCGACACAGATATCAAATACAGAACAGCAATGGCGAAAGAAGCTTTCCAGAAAATGAAGACCATATTAATGGACAGAAAGATGAGCATGTACACTAAAAACAGAACACTCCAGTGCTACGTTTGTTCTATCCTGACTTATGGAAGTGAATGCTGGACCATTTCCCCAGCAACGAAAAAGAGACTAGAAGCAGCTGAATTATCGTTCTGCAGGAGAATGTTAAAAATATCATGAACTACACACACATCAAATGAAGAAGTTCTCAGAAGAGCCCAAGCAGTCAGATCACTCATACCGACAGTAAGAGAGAGACAACTCAGATTCCTAGGACACATCATACGGAAAGATGAACTAGAAAAACTCATAGTCTCTGGAAAGATTGAAGAGAGCAAACCTAGAGGAAGACCTCAGCTTATGTACATCAAAAGCCTAGCCAGGTGGCTATACATCGAGGAAATGGAAGTCATCCAAAGAACAAGGGATAGATCTGTATGGAAAATCATGGTCACCAACGTCCGCATCAGATATGGTACCTAGACATCAACAGACAGAAGAAATAGTTTGCATCTAAACTGGAGCAAGACCTTCCTAGTGGGAAGATTTTCTAGTGCTGCACTGGGGGTTAAACTAGAGTTGCAAGGGGATGGGAACAAAGGCACCAGAGCAGATAGTGGAGTGGCTGTAGGGAAAGATGTAGTTATGCCTACATACAAGGTCAGGAACTGAAAGGCAGAACATGGTGGGACCAATGTATATTTCAATGCAAGAAGTATCGTAGAAAAGGCAGATAACCCGAGGGGATGGATTGGCACATGGAATTATGACATTGTAGTCATTTGTGAGACTTGGTTGTAGCAGGAGCAGGACTGCCAGGTCAGTATTCCAGGGTTCCATTGTTTCAGACGTGATAGAGCAGGAGTGATTAAATAAGGAGGGTTGGCATAACTAGTCAAGGAAACTGCCACATCAGCACTCAGTCTGCACGGACTGGAGAGATCATCTAGCGAGGCTTTATGGGTAGAATTGAAGAATAAGAAAGATATGACATCATTAATAGGGCTATATTATAGACCACCAAAAGTCTGCAGGACTTAAAGGGACACATTTGTAGAGAGATCACAGACTGTTATAAGAAACGTAAGGTTGTGGTAGCAGGTGTTTTTTTTAACTTTCCACATATTGACTGAGACTTCCACTCTGTAAAAGGAATAGATAGGAAAGAGTTAGTCAAATGTGTTCAGGAAAAAGTTTTGTTAATCAGTACCTACAGGCCCCAACTAGAACAACTGTGATACTAAATCTCTTATTAGGGAAAGAGATAGGCAGGTGACCGAAATCAGTGTAAGATAAGATTAGATAAAACTTTATTTATTCCAAAAGAAATTACTGTTGCAAGGTTCTCAGTCAGAAATATATACCTTAAAATACAAAATGTAAGCATTAAGGTACAAAAAAGAATACAAAATATTCATTAAAAGGTAATAGTGCAAAATGCAGATGTGCAATGAAACCATATGCTTATATATTTCAAGAGGAGGAGTTATAGAGTCTTATAGCCACAGGGAAAGAGGATCTCCTGTGGTGTTCAGTGATGCACCTTGGTGGAATCAGTCTGTTACTAAAGGTGCTCCTCTGTTTGTCCAGTATTTCATGGAGGGAGTGAGAGGGATTGTCGGTAATGCTATAGACCATCAGACCGAAAGATATAGGAGCAGAAGTAGGCCATTCAACCCATCAAGTCTGCTCTGCCATGCAATCATGGGCTGATCCAATTCTTCCAGTCATCCCCACTACCCTGCATTCATCCCATATCTTTTAATGCTCTGTAGTTTCTGCAGCATCCTCCTTTCAGATACAACCACCAGATCCTCCCCCAGAACAGAAGCAGCCTTCCTGATGAGCTTATCAATCCTCTGGGTGTTGGCTGCTTTCACCCTGCTGCCCCAGAAGAGTACAGTGTAGAATAGAATGCTGGCCACCACCTAGTCATAGAGCATCTTCAGCATAGTACTGCAGATGTTCAATGACCAGAGCATCCTCATGAAATACAATCAGCTCTGTCCCTTTTTGTTCAGAGTCCCTACATTTTTAGTCCAGTCCAGTTTATTGTCCAGGTGAGTTCACTGTCCAGGTGGGTATTTGTAGACCCTGATGACTTCCACTTCCATTCCCTTGATAGAGATGGGAATGCAGGGTGTTTTCTGTAGTCCATCATCAACTCCTTTGTCTTAGTGATGTTGAGCTGCAGGTGATTCAGCCCACACTTCGCATCAAGTGTTCATAAACCAATTGGTTTCAA
Source organism: Hemitrygon akajei (assembly GCF_048418815.1). Lineage (NCBI taxonomy): Eukaryota > Metazoa > Chordata > Chondrichthyes > Myliobatiformes > Dasyatidae > Hemitrygon > Hemitrygon akajei. The sequence goes on along the minus strand of NC_133138.1, from coordinate 31,971,422 downwards.
GATCGTTATGAAGTACGATACTTTTGGTCCTCGGGTTGAGAGTCTAAATTGGAGAAACGTTCATGTTGATGGTTTCAGAAAGGACCTGGTAAGAGTGGTTTGGGATAGATTTTCTGGTAAAAGTGTATTTGCTAAGTAGGAGACCTTCACAAGTGAAACTTTGAGAGTACAAATCTTGTCTGTTCTTGTCAGAATAAAAGGTTGTAGGGAACCTTGTTTTTTTGCAAGATATTGAGGCCCTGTTTAAGAAAAAGGTGGATAGCAGGTTTAGGCAGGAAGGAGACAATGAGGTGCTTATGGAGTATAAAAAGATGACTACTTAAGAAGGGACTCAGGAGGTCAAAAAGAAAGCATGATGTTGTTCTAACAGATAAGGTGGATGAGAATCCCAAGGACTTCTACAGATGTATTGAGAGCATAAGGGACAAAACTGATCCTCTGAATGATCAGAGTAGTCATCTGTGTATGGAGCCAGAAGAGATGGGGAGATCTTAAATTGATTTTTTTTTCAACTGTATTTACTCAGGAGCTGGACACAGAGTCTATAGACGTGAAACAAAGCAGCAGTGAAGTTATGGACTGTGTACAGTTTGCAGAGGATGAGGTGTTTGCTGTCCTGAGGCAAATTAGGGTGGACACATCCTCAGGCCTCACAAGATGTTGTCTCTGTCTCTGTGGGAGGTTAGTTCAGGAAAATCCTTAAAACATCCTTAACCACGGGTGAGGTATCAGAGGATTAGAAGATGGTTAGTGTTGTTCCATTGTTTAAGAAAGGCTCTGAGAATAAGCCAGAAAATTATAAACCAATGAGCCTGACACTAGTAGTGAGTAAGTTACTGGGGGGTATACTAAGGGACAGATATATAAGTATTTGGATAGATGAGACTGATTAGAAATAGACAATATATTTTTCTGTGTTGGTAGGTCATGTCTAACCACTTTTATTGAGTTTTTTAGGGAAGTTACCAGGAAAGTTGATGAAGACAAGGCAATAGATGTTGTTGGCATGGACCTTAGCAAGGCCTTTGACAAGATCCTGCATCGAAGGTTGGTCAAGAAGTTTCCGTTGCTTTGCATTCAAGAGGAGGTAATAAATTGGATTAGACATTGGCTTTGTGAAAGAGGTTGAAAAATGGTAGTAGATAGTTGTTTCTCTGACTGGAGGCTTATAAATAGAGGTGTGCCACTATGTTCGGTATTGGGTCCCTTGTTGTTTGTCTTTGTTATATCAATGATCTGGATGATAATCGCATTCACTGGATCAGCTAATTTGTGGATGGCACCAAGGCTGGGTATCACAAACAAGAGAAAATCTGCAGATGCTGGAAATTCAAGCAACACACATACACAGAGAATACTGGAGGAAATCTGCAGGCCAGGCACCAGCTATGGAAAAGTGTACAGTCGATGTTTTGAGCCGAGACCCTTCATCAGGGCATCATATTGGGAATGTAGTGGGCAGTGAGAAAGGACATCAAAGCCTACAGCAAGATCTGGACCAGTTGTAAAATTGGCTAAAAATGGGAAATGGGATTTAATACAGACATATATGAGGTGATGCACTTTGGGACAATAAGCCATACAGTAGTAGGACTTACACAATCAGACATAGGGCCCAGATGATTGCATTAGAACACAGGAATCTGGGAGTACAGATCCATTATTCCTTGAATGTTGCTTCACCCTGCAGATAGGTTCATACAGAAAGATTTTGGCACATAAATCAAAGTACTGAGCACAATAGTTGGGATGTTATTTTGAAATTGTACAAGAAGTTGAAGAGGCCTAATCTGGAGAATTGTGAACAGTTTTGTTCATCTACCTGCAGGAAAGATGTAAACAAGATTGAAACAGAGAAAAATTACAAGGTTGCTGTTAGGACTTTATAATCTGAGTTATAGGGAAAAGTTGAACAGGTTAAAACTTTATTCGCTAGAGTATACAAGATTCAGGGGAGATTTGATGGAGGTATACAAAATTATGAGGGGGTGTACATAGAGTAAAGAGAAGCAGGCTTATTCCATTGAGGTTGTGAGACTAGAACTAGATGTCATGGGTTAAACGTGAAAGGTGAAATATTGAAGGGGAACACAAGGGGGAATTTCTTCATTGAGAGGGTGGTGAAAGCGTGGAACAAGTTGCCAGTGGAAGTGGTAGATAGTTCAGTTTCACCATTTTAGAGAAATTTGGATAGGTACATGAATGGGAGGGATATGGAGGGCTATTGTCTAGGTGCAGGTCAATGGGACTGAACAGACTAATAGTTTGGCATCGACTAAATGGGTGTAAGGTCCTGTTTTTGTGCTATATTGTTTTATGACTCTGTTGAACATATCTATCAATCCCACTAAGAGTAAAACTCATATTTGTCTTGTCTATCCATGTTAACATTAATTCAGAATGGTTAATATTCCTAGAACTCTATTCATTCTAAAATATATTTTATTTGTAAAATATGGAATATTGCTTTGTTATTATTGACCATGCACTAATGCTCAATGTTTTCATTATGGTTATATAGCATCAGTTTGACACCTATCAAAATTTACTCCCTATGACATACAAATTATTACAAATGCACAATATAAAATACCCTGTCCAGAGACATCACTGCTTGGTATGACAACTGGTCTTCCCAAGGCCACAAGAAAATGCAGAGAGCTGGAAATGCAGCCCGGTACATCATGAAAACTAACCTTCCACCATAGACTCTGCCTACAATTCCCACTGCCTCTCCCACCCCTGCCGTTCTTTCTTCTGCCCCCTCCTGTTAGGCAGAAAGTAAAAATACTTGAGAACACATACCACCAGGCTCAAGGGCAGATCCACCCTGCTGTGATAAATCTCTTAAAAAGTACTTGTATACAAAAGAGAACACTTACCGGTAATCTCTCAATCTGCCTTGTCATGGACCTTGCTTCTTATTTGCCTGCCAGCACAGCTCTTTACTCGGACACTCAAGAGGTATAGTACCATAGCGGTTAGTGTAACCCTATTACAGCACCAGCAACTCAGGTTCAATTCTGACACTGTCTGTAATGAGCTGGTGGTTTCCCCGGCCTTCCTCCTGTTGCTCCAGTTATTTTCCACAATGACATTGGGGATAGCTTCATTCAGCACAATTCTGAACTGACTCTACAACCTATAGACTCATCTTCAGGGATGATTTACAACTCATGTTCTCAGTACTATTTTTATTTGTACAGTTTGTCTTCTTTTTCATATTGCTAGTCAATCTATATCCGTTTTGATATGAATTGATTGTAGAGTTACCCTGTTTACCTCTTACAATGTGTCATAAATTATTTATTATTACTTTCTGTGTTTTGTCTGATGTATATGTACTGCATTGTGCACTTTGGTCCTGAGAAATTTTGTTTCATTTAACTGTATACATGTATATGATTGAAATGACAATAGACATGGACTTGATTATAGTATATTTCATAAATTCTTTTGTATATCTTGATCTTACTGCAAATCCCTGCAAAAAGAAAAAAAAACAGTGCACCATATGGTAACATATAAAGTATACACTTCGATAATAAATTTACTTTGAACTTTCCATTTCCCAACAATGATCTAGATAACACTACAAACGCCTCTCATGGATTTCCTTCCCAGATCCCACTTCCACCAGGAAAGTGCTAAACGTTCTAAATAAGACCTAGTTGAAATTAACTGGACAAGTGCCCTCCTCACTAACCTACATTGTTGATGATTATACATCTGATTGGTACAAGGTTGTTGGAGGTTTCCTCGAAGCACACTTGACCCAATTATTTGTGGACAGAATCATGAATTCTGCATTCAACAAATAAGTCGCTAAAGACGGATCCACATTCTTCTGTGCTTGTAGGTGAGAACAGTAATATTTTTCCTTGTGGACTGTGCCCTGATCTTTATTATTAGAAGGATGGGAACAAAACTAGCAAGGATCAGTTCCCCTTTGAATCACATTATATCGACTGGAAAATATATTATGAATAAACTCTTCTCAGGCTTCCAGATGAGTACAGGTATCGATTTTAACTGACATTTTGATGATAAACTCTGCCATCTTCATCAGGGATGATGCCTAGGCGTGTCTAGTCTAGTGGTATTTATAACCCCATTGTATATCCCTCCTGATTAGTTAGCCCTCACCCAATCAATTATCAGCTGTCCCACCCTGTTTGCAATTAAATTTCAGTTCCTATCTACAGCAGGACTTCCATCTTTGTGAAAATTATTTTCCTCTAGTTTTATTTCAACGGCTTCCTTCACTAGGTGGACCCAAAAGCCATTGGCGCAGCACAGTTGTTTGTGCCATTGAAGTCAATCCTATGGCCATTGTTCTGCTACCACTGATTTCTCCAGGTAACCCAAACCAATGTTCTGTACCTTCTGTGCTCTTGATGAGATTTTTACGTACGTCCCATCCAGGATGACTGCTGTCCTGAGTCCCAGGTCATCTTTGACCCATGTAAGCTGTAATTTGAGCTTCCTTCTGGGGTTGTGATCGATATTGATCTGGTATTTCTTCAGGATCCTGGCGATCCTTCCAGAAACCATGGAAATATAGGGAAGATGGGCAGTAGTGACCGTTCTCCCTCATGGTTAGGCTTCCTGGTTATTCTGTCAGCTCTTTTAAGGGCCTAATTGATTTCCTTCACCTTGTAGCCATTCTGTAGGAATGTCATGTGTAATCATCTCAAGGGGACTCTCTGAGTTGGAAATAGTTTACGCACGGTTACTCAAAGTACAAAGAACCGCTGTATATTGGGAGGTGTGATAGTTGATGTTGGCTCCTGTATGAGTGGTTTTCTATTCCATGTCCAAGGCTACCATCCACTTTCTACTGTATTAGAATATCCAGGTACAGGAGGCAACTGCTGCTCTTCATCTCCATCATAAATTGAATGTTTGGATGTATACTGTTCAGATGGTCATGGAACTGTTGAACTGCATGGAGTCCATGAGGCTGTCATTGATGTATCTGAAGAAGCATTTAGGGCATAATGGTGATGAACTCAGAGCTCTTTCCTCAAAGTCCTGATAACCGGAGACAAGGGCAAACCCATGACCACTCCATTAGTTTGTTCATAGTAGTTCCCCTTATAGAAGAAGCACATTGATGCAAGAGTGTGTTCAGAAAGGTCAATGGTACCCATATCAAGCCTTGACCACTGAGGACCAAGCCTCCCATGAACAGGGGCATCATGTCAAAACTGACCATTATGTCCACCAGGATTAGCATTTTTACCAAGTTGGTCGAGTTTGAGCTCACAGCCCCCAATGAAGGAAGACAATATGGTCGTTAAATGCTTAGTGAGGTAGTAAGTCAGAGAACCTATCCTGCTGATGATAGGCCTTGGGGGAACCCTCCTTGTGTATCTTAGGGAGGCTGTAAAGTTTTGGTGGCACTGGCGCCTGAGGCAGAAATGTCTTACGTATGTCTGCTAGCTGTCTGGATTCCTTCAGTAAAGAGGAGGTCATCCTCACAATTGAATCCATGAGTTCATCGCATAAGTCCATGAGTTTATCATATATGCCAGGAATGCAGTAGATCTTTGCCCTCTGGTGACGCAGTGACATCAGCGCCGGACTCTGGAGTGAAGGTTCCCGAGTTCGAACCCAGTTGGGCTGCTCCCGGGCACGCTTTCCATCCGTGCCGGGTTGAGTGTCGAACTCACAACTAATCCTCATAAAAAAAACAACTGCATTGTGAGAAGGACGTGGGGGACCAATCACAGAATCTTTCCTCCAAAACAACCACCTGAAAGAAAAAGTGGTCGCTGAGGCTCTGGCAGAGTATAGCACACACAAAAAAAAGTAGATCTTTATTCTAGAAAAAATATCGAGGTATAGTTAGCAACACTGGGTCACCTGGAATCCTTTGTCATTCAGACTTCAACAATTCAAAAGGTTGTGTAACAACAGTGTTTTCAAGGGCAAATATAGAAAGGCAGTGATTGTTGATTGAACATAATACAAGTTCTTACTTTTGCAGATTATACAATTCTGTGATTGTAAGGGCCTTCTCAAGCATTATCAAGGCATTTTAACTTCAGTTTTATAAACCCAGCTCTGTGCTTCATTTTGGCAGTTAGTAAAGTTGTCACCTCACCGTTCAGAGGTCCAGATTTATTTTTGATGTCTGTGTGGAGTTTGCACATTTCCCCTATGATTGTGTGTGCTTCTTTCAAGTGAAGATGCAGAGACTATGGATGCTGGTAATGGAGCAAAAGACAAACCATTGGAAAAAATCTATAGGTAAGGCAGCATCTGTGGAGGGAAATGGACCAGAAACATTTTAGATTGAGATCCTTCAACAGTATGGAAGGGCAGAGAGTAGATATGCATTTGAGAGGAAAGGGTGAACAAGAGTTGGCAAGTGATGGGTGAATCAAGATGAGGAGTGGTGCCAATTTTTGTTCAGTCTGATCTGAAGGAAGATGTGTGCTTAGTCCACTGCTCTCTCCTCTCTACACTCATGACTGTGAGGCTAAGCACAGATCAAACATCATCTATAAATCTGCTGACAACACAACTATTGTTGGCAGAATTTCAGATGGAGAAGAGGAGTTGTACAAGACTGAGATAGATCAGATTTGTGAGTGATGTTGCAACAACAACCTTGCACTCAACTTCAGTTAATACCAAGGAACTAATTGTGGACTTCAGGAAAGGGAAGTCAAGGGAACACACACTAATTCTGATCCACAGTTTGGTAGTGAAAAGTGTGAGCAGTTTCAAGTCCCTGAGAGTTAACATCTATAAAGATTTATCCTAGGCCAACATATTGATGCAATTACAAAGAAGACACTACGGTAGCTATATTTCATGAGTTGTTTGAGACTTAGCATGTCACCAAAGACTCTCACAAATTTCTATGGATGTTGAGAGCAGTATAATGGATTGCACCATTGCCTGCTTTGGAGAACCCACAAGCTTTAGAATAAACTGCAATAAGTTTCAAACTCAGCCAGTGTCATCATGGGTACCATCCCCATCTTCCCCAGCATTGAGGAAATCTTCAAAAGGTGATGCCTCAAAAAGGTAGCAGTCATCATCAAGGATCCCATCACCCAGGTCATGCCCTCTTTAAGTTACTACAATCAAGGTGGAAGTACAGGAGCCCGAGGAAACACACGCAACACTTGAGGGACAGCTTCTGCCTCTGCCATTAGATTACTGAATGGACAGTGAATCCATGTACAGTCCCTCATTATTTTCATGAACTATTTACTTAATTTAATATATATATTTCTTATTATAATACATATATTTTTGTTTTGATGGATTGTAATGAATAGCTACCACAAAGCAACATATTTCATGACATATGCTGGTCATTGTAAAACTGATTCTGAATCTGAAATAGTCAGAGAGGCTACATTGACTTCAAATGTCATTTCCCTCAACAGAAGCTACTTGACTCTCTGTTCCTCCCACAGCTGTTTCTTTTTCAGCTTCTTCTCAGTGTTGTAGTTTCCTCATAAAGGCATGTGGTTTGAATGTGAATTGACAGCTGTAAACTGTTCTTGTGTGTAGGAAAGTGATAAAATCTGAGAGAAGTTAAGGTGAGTATGGGACAAAGGGAACTGATGGGAGAGTGGGGATAATGGTTGTTGATTGGAGAGTAGGGACAATGGGAGCTAAAATGAGTATTGGGACAATGGGAGCTAATGTGATTGTGGGGACAATGGGAGCTGATGGGAGAGTGGGGACAATGGTTGTTGATGGGAGTGTGGGGACAATGGGAGCTAATGTGTGTATGGGGACAATCGGGGCTGATGGAAGAGTGGGGACAATGGGAGCTGATAGGACTGGTGGTACATTGCTAGGTGAAAGGACAGTTAGGTCAACGGGGGCTGATTGGAGTGTGAGGACAATAGGAATTGATGTGAGTGGGGGGACAATGGGTGTTGATGGTTCTGGGGGGACAATGGGAGTTGAGGGTTCTGTGAGGACAATGGGAGTGTTGGGACAATTGAAGCTCAGGAGTGGTGAGAAAATGGGAGTTGAAGGGAGTGTGGGGACAATGGAAGTTGATTGGGATATGGGCACAATATGGTTTGATGGTTCTGGTGAGAAAATTAAATTGATGGGAAGGTGGCTCAATGGGAGTTCATGAGTGTGTGGGGACAATGGCAGTTGATAGGACTGCTTGTAGAATGGGAGCTGATGGACAATGGGATTGATGGGAGTGTGTGGACCATGGAAATTGATGATAGTGTGGAGACAATGGGATTTGATGGTTCTGTGTGGAGAATAGGTGTTGCGGGAATGCATGGACAGTAGCAGTTAATGGTAATGTGGGACAATGGGACTTGAAGGGAGTTTGGGGACAATGGCTGTTGATGGAAGTGTGGGGACAATGTGTGTTGATGGGAGTGTCAGTACAATGGGAATTGAAGAGAGAATCAGGACAATGGGAGTTGTGTGTGTGTGAACAGTAGGAGTTGATGGGGATGTGTGGTCAATGAGAATTGATGGGAGTGTAGAGACAATGGGAGCAGATGAGACTGTGAGGTCAATGGGTGTTGTTTTGAGTGTGGGAACAATAAGATTTGATGAAAGCAGTGGTATAATGGGAGTTGAAGGGAGCTTGGGAGTATGGGAACAATTGTAGTTCATTGGTGCGTGGGAACACTTTCATCCCCACGCTTCCATAAGACCTAATGTCCATCCAGAATCATGAAAACCCACTATCTCCACAGCCTATCAACTCCCATTGTCTCACCAGAACCATCAAGTCCCATTGGTTCCATATTCCAATCAACTCCCATTGTACCCAAACTACCATGAACCATTGTTAGCATACATCAATTGTCCTCATAATGTTCTGGAGGGACAATGGGAATTGATGGGAGACTTGGACAATGGGAGTTTATGGGTGTATAGGGATGATGTGAGTTAATGGCACTGTGGGGACAATGGGAGTTGATGATTTGGGTGGAACAATGGGACTTTTTTGGGAGTGTGCGTGCAATAGAAGTTGATGTGAGATTGTGAGAATGGAAGTGTGAGGACAATGGGAGTTGATAGGACTGCTGAGGCCATGGGAAATGATAGGTCTGCTGGGGCAATAGCTATTGATAGGAGTGTCGAGACAATGAGATTTGATGGTTCTTGTGGGATAATGGGAGTTGATGGGGGTGTGTGGATAATGGGAAATGAGGGGGTTGTGTGGACAACGGGAGTTGATGGAGTGTGGGAACAATTGGTTACTGGACAAATCAGTTTAAGATGTGAATGTTCTTTAGGCTAACATAGACCATTTGGTCCAAAATGACTTCTTTCATGATGTAAGGAAAAATTCCAAACCATGCAATATAAAGACTTATAATTTTTATACCTACCATTAAAATGAAATTAAGCATTGGACTAGAAGTTCCTACAAAGGACTTTGAGAACAGCTTAAAGAATCATAGGAGATCTCTGTACCATTTTTTGGGGACATTTATCAGGATGCCCTTACGTGACCCTTAGTATTATTAAAAGCCCCACCCATCTTGCCATCATCCTCTTTGACTTACTTTCATCAGGCAGGGTACTCTGAAATATAAAAACAAGACCAGTCAAGATGGGAAATACTTTATTTCTTCAGGCCATTTGGTTTCTGAACTCACTGCCATATTGCATTCAAAGTGCCACTGGTTAATTTGTTCTTTACATTCCAATATTTAATATATGCACTTTATGCATAATTCATCTGTGGATTTTTATCCTTACTTTCATAAGTTATTGTGTGTTATGCATACTCTCGTGTTTTACACCCTAGTTCAGAGAAACATTGTCTCATTTGGCGGTATACCGTACATGTATATAGTCAACTGACAATAAACTTGACTTGACCTGACTTGACTTTCTTCCTTAAGTATAAAAAGGACTCTCATAGCAATCAAATCAAGAAAGGACTTTATTATTTTAAATACTGTGAATATTAATTATCTGAATAGAAGGCTCATCCATTCTTTTCAAAAAAAGAATAATGCTTGCTGTATAATATATAAACTCTCCACAGTATTTAGCTCTACAATTCTAGGTTGCCTTCGACACAATAGTGAACTCAATTACTGTTAAAGTTGTAATTGAATTCCAGCAATGAAATCTCGCTGCTGTTGGCCTGAGTTTTATGATTAATTTCCCTGAGCTGATATTAAGTGTGGGCTGCATGCTGATAAAGAGAACAAACTTTTCACTACCGGGAAGGTGCTGTCAAAAGAACATGAAATCGAAACTGGTGTAGACCATATGTCCCTTTAGTCTGCTGTGTCAGTCATTAAGACAATTGCTGATGCTGCTCACCATCCACAGACCTGCACACCTGATCTTCCCCACCCCGCCCACCTAGCTTCACTTATCACCTTCCAGCTTGTGCTCCTTCCCACCCCCCCCCCCCCCCAACCTTCTTATTCTCGCTTTTTCACCCATCCTTTTCAGTCCTGATGAAGAGTCTTGGCTTGACTCTTTACTCATTTCCATTGTTGCTGCCTGACTCGCTGAGTTCCTCCGGCATCTTGAGCATGTTGCTCTGGATCTCCAGCACCTGCAGAATTTCTTGTATTTATCATCTGGTTTCCTTAGTGTTTAGTACTTTAATCACTCAACCTTTAATACAGCCAATGATTGAGCATTTGTAACCCAATGGAGCAGAGACATCGAACATGTTGCAGTCATTAGATTAAATATGGTTTTCCCTCTATTTAGTCTTAAATGGCCAATACTTTATCCTAAAGCTGTTTCCACAGTGACAAGGAATACAGCTAAGATAAACTATATCTTAACATCTGCCCTATAAAGCCTACTCAGAGCCTTGGCTACCTCAAAAGAAATCTTACATTCTTCTAAACGCCTTTGAGTAGGCATTAATGTCCTCTATCTCTTTAAACAATAAACCCCTTCACCCAGCTGTCATTCTGGTAAATCTACAATAGCATGATTTTTAAATGATATTGCCACTATTAAGAGACATAAGTTCGAAGCTCATTGTGGAAGATAGGCAAATTGAATTAATATGCTTAATTAATTTAGGATTATTTTTCAGGAATGGTGACCATTTAATTTAGGACATAACAGAATGACTGTAGATACAGAAGTAGCTGTCAGTCAGTCAACCTTTGGGACCAGTGCTGCCACTCAATATGATCAAGGCTGATCTGCCCCAGGCCTTACGTTTTCTACTATGCCTGTAGCCCTCTCCCAAATTCCCTGAGCTTTCAGCGATTCACTGCTGTCTACAAGAAATAATTCATAGCTATTTCAGTTTTATATGATCGCCCATCAATGCCTACCAAGACTGAAAATCTCAGAAAGTCAGCAGTTTCTGAGATACTTAAATCACCCCATCAGGCACCAGCAATCAAAGTCCACAGTCAAAGTCACCATTAAGCTGGGTGCCACCGCTGTAAAACAAGAAGAAGAGGAAGAAGAAGTAAGTCATTTAGATCAGATGTCTTCCCCATTCTGATGTTTGGTGTGAAACAAGTAAACCTCTTGATCATGCCTGTATCCTTTCATGCATTGAGTTGCTGACATATGATTGGTTGATTAGATGTTTGCATTAACGAGGTGTACCAGTGTACTTAATAAAGTGGCCACTGAATGTACTCACAAAAACACTACAGGACGTAACACTGGCTGCACAGCATTCACAAGAAAAGCATAAATTGTATATAAACAAGATCACAATTAGAACAAAAATAAAGTCCCTATTAGTGTAAATTGACCAAAGTGATTATCATGTTGCTTCTGTTAGCTAGTAATTAGGTTTGTGCAGGTTGGTTTAAGAGCTGAGTAGTTGAGCAGAATTAGCCACTCTTGAACTTGATGGTGTGGGACTTCAGGCTTCTGTATCTCCTGCCCAATGAGAGCTGCGAGGAGAGGGCATGGCTTGGATGGAAGGGGTGTTTTAATGATGGACGTTGCCTTCTTAAAGCAGTGTCTCATGCAGATATGATCAGTGGTGAGGAGGAATGCAATGTATTTGGCTGAGTCCAATGCTCACTGCTGCCTCTGCAGATTGATCGATATGTGATTCCAGGTCCACTGCTTAGGTTAACACAAAGTACACTGCAGATGCTGGGGTCAAATCAACATGTACAAAAGCTGGATGAGCTCAGCAGGTCGGGCAGCATCCGTTGAAATGAGCCAACGGAGGGAACTTAGGTTCCCTCTCTCAATGGCCTCATCACTTCAAGAACTTTAAAAAATGATCAATTAATACTGGCAACACCACATCCTGCAAATAAATAGAAATTTATTAAAAAAAAATTATGGATGAAATATTTTACTGTTGCTTTGCCCAGCTCCAATAGTTTAATGAACTGGATAGAAAGCAGTGTAATGGAGACAAGAAAGACTGCAGATGGGGGAATCTGAAGAAAAGGATCATCTGCAGGTCCGGGAGAAAGGAACTGTTGATATGTCAGGCTGAAATGCTGCATCAGGATTGTGGTGTAAAGCAAGTGTGTGTGTGCCAACTTGGTTTCAAGGACATTTCACTAGTTGGATTTCTGGCTTAGGTTATCTCAGAAGTTCAAAGTAAATTTATCACCAAATTATCTATGTCATATACAACCTTCAGATTCATTTTCTTGCAGACAGCCACAATAAACCAACAAAAAAAACACAATATTAAGTATGAAAAGCCACTAATAAAGGCTGACAAACATCTTGTCATCTCATGGTGGTTTCACTGAGCACCCATACTCCATGACTATAAGACATGGAGGCAGAAATAAGCTATTTGGCTCAGTGTCTGCACTGCTATTCAATCATGGCAGACATAGACTTCCTCTCAAACTCATTCTCCTGCCTTCGAAATTGTTTGTGAAGTAACGTATCAGGTACATCTTTGGAAATCATGCACATTTACCATGATTTCAGCCAGCAGATCACTGATTATGAATGTGACCAATGCTGTGTATTTCAATAAAACAATACACTGCTGTGTGATGCAGGTTTGCAGTGTCATGACATAAGTAGCTCTAATTATAGTTTTGCAGTGCTGTTTCTTTTTGTATTCCCAGTGATGCAGGCTCATTTATAATGTGCATTCGGTGCAAAGGGGCTATTTTTACAAAGGTACAAGGTTAACCTGGTGGAATGACACAGTGTGATAATGAGACGGTTAGTACATGTACAGGAAGTTCTTTTGCTATATTAGCAAAATCAACAACTCATTTACTTCAACCTCAAATGTATTTTTGGAGGCTAGATTCAGGTGTCTGGTGGGATTCTGTTTTGGGACTTTATTGTGCAGAGAGAATGAACTGTAATGATAAAAACTCCTTTAACAACCTCAGAATATTAAGATGTTGTTGCATTTACAATGTGACTAATGTACTAACCAGTTTATGCATGAGGATTTTTGATGACTCTGGGTCTATACTCAATGGAATTTAGAAGAATGAGGGAGGAATATCATTGAACCCTATCAAAAATTGAAAGGCCTAGACAGAAGGAATGCAGAGAGGATGTTTCCTATGGTAGGGGAGTCTAGTACCAGAGGACACAGCCTCAGAATAGAACAATATCTCTTTAGAAAAGAGATGAGGAGGACTTTCTTTGGCCATAGGTGTTATGCTTTGTAACTTCAAAAGATTGAGCTAATTCAAAGGAAGACGTAGGAGACCAAAAAGTAAGTCTGTGTTTACTTTGTGAGGTGCACACATATAAATGCATGATAATGTATGCAATTCATGTTATTTATTCGTATAACCGTAATTGATTATTTAAATGAACAAGAATGCTTAATCAACTACATACTTACAAAATTCCTCAAAAATAGTATTGAAGTATTAAATACACAACAATATCTGTTAAGCTGTGGAATTCATTCCCACAGGTGGCTTTGGAGGTTATGTCACTCAGTATATTTAATGTGGAGGGTGATATGTTCTTGCTTAGTAAGGACATCAAAAGTTACAGAGAGAAGGCAGGAGAATAAGGTTGAGAAGGATCCATCAGACCATAAGAGATAGTAACAGAAGTAGGCCATTTGGCCCTTCGAGTCTGCTCCACCATTCAATCTTGGCTGAATACATTTCCCCCTCCTCAGCCCCACTCCCTAGCCTTCTCCCTGTAACTTTTCATGCCACGTCTAATCAAGAACCTGTTTTTTGTGCGGCTTCCATCAGTCGTGGGTATCCAACCATGGATACTGCGCCGCTGGTAGTCACCGGGAGTGGCTTCTCCAGGGCTCAAGCCAGGGCAGAGTTGATATGGAGATCTGTCTGTTGCCCATGCAGTGGGACCCTCCTCTCCATGCTGATGACAGGTCCAAAGGAACGATGAAAGTTGATACAGTTTGGTACCAGCAGCATCGCAGGAGTTGCCGTGTCGGTGCTGGGTACAGCAGTCAGCCGCCTTCGGGACTCCGACTCCGGATTTTTCCTTGGGGTTTACTCCCAAAGCCTTTCCCGTCAGCGGGTATAGCCGCAAGGCAGCAGGGCTTTGAAATCAGAGTTTTCCCTTTCCTAGATGAGCTACCACCTGTGGTTAATGAGCCTCATATGCCCGGAGCAACTGGTTTTAAGGCGCCAGTGGCCCACCTTTGCCCCTCCTCCTGTCAGTGAGAACAGCTCCGTCGTGCATAAGAACTATGCCACACGTGAAGGCCAGGAGTTGGATTTGGTTGTCAGAGGCTGATGGTGACACTCGCCATGAAGAGCATTTGCTTAGCAGTGGGAGCCCGTCCCCACTACCACCCTTCGGCTATGACTACCCCTGGAGCCTAGAAGAACCTATCAATCTCTGCTTTAATTACACCCAGCAACCTGGCCTCCACAGCTGCCTATGGTAACACAATTTCACCATCTAAAGAAATTTCTCCACATCTCTGTTTTAAATGGATGCCATTCTATCCTGAGGCTCTGCCCTCTTGTCCTAGACTCTGCCACCATGGGAAACATCCTTTCCACATCTTCTCTGTCTAGGCCTTTCAACATTCAAAAGTTTTTGATGAGATCCCCCCCATCCTTCTAAATTCCAGCAAATACAGACCCAGAGCCTTCAACCATTCCTCATCATTCCTGGCATCATCCTTGTGAATCAGCCATGATGGAGTGGCAAAGCAGACTCAATGGCATAATTCTGCTCCTATATTTTATGATCTTATGGTGCCATGTGTAGTATTATGATAATGGGCACATAATTTATTTTAGCTATGTTAACTGAAAACAAGGATGCAAAAACGATAACCCTTGATTCTATCTTAATTAGTGAATTGAGCTGTGTGAGGGATGGGTGTGAGTTGGGTTTGTGAGAGGGATAGGAATCCTGGAACTTCAGCTTCTGTTCCAGAGGCAGATATAGTTTCCAACTCATTCTGTCTGGTGATCAAACACAAGCTGCTCTTTAGTATCAATTAACATAAGCATGTATTTGATTTTTCTTGTTCTGATTGTGTTGTTTCTTCTTTTAATTAGTATAATTTATGTTTCTTTCATTTTCTGGTGAATCTTTTGTCTCTCACTCCTTTCACATCTTTATCTTTCAAATGTGGTTCTGCTACTGTCGGACCCTGTGATCTACATTTTGGTGTTGTGTTTTCTGTCCGATTGAACAATGTGGCGCCTTGCTGTCTCTGAAAGGGTTCCATGAGGCTTTGAGGCCAAGAAGCCTATAGATGGGGAACAAGCTCAGGTTTGACTCAATTTTTCACCAATCTTGCTGGTTAAAATGTTGAGGAAGATCAAGATCATCGAGGTGAGTGAGGAAGGTTGTTTAGCACTGTCTATCAGCCTCTTGAGCCCTGTTGCGGGAGGAAGGTGTCTGCATGTGACAGTCTCTCTCTCTCTCTCTCTCTCTCCCTTGATGCTGTCGGAGGATGTTGCCAGAGTTCTGGGTCTCCGGCAGGGTTTAATCAATGTGGTTTGTGCATTGGACTCTGTGGGTCACATTATGAAGTGTTTCTGGTTTCCGGTCACTCCTTTTTTTGTTTCTGTTTTGGGCAGTTTTGTTTGGGGCAGCGTGCCGATAACGAACTGACCTGAACTGAATATGCCAGGACTCTTTTTTGATTTTGTGTTTTATATTCTGTGTTTTTCACTTGTTTGTTTTTGTTGCTGTTAGCATGATTTGTTTTTTTTTGTGTGTGGTTTGATGTTTTACTTTGAATGGGTTCCATGGTGTTTCTTTGACTCATGGCTATCTATGGGGAAGACAAATCTCAGGGTTGTTTACAGTATACATACTTCCAATCTTTAATCTCCTGAAACTTTTGTCTCTCATGCTATGTACTTGTGACGCTGCAATAATATTGTCATTAACGTACTATGCTGTGAAGCTGGTGCAGGTATCAATACTTGGTCCTTCCACCGCCATCTGTGGCAATGAATTCCATAGATTCACCTCTGACGAAAAAGATTTTTCTTCATTCAAATGGATGTCCCTCAATTCTGAAGCTGTGCCCTCTGGTCCTAGATTTCCCCACTATATGAAACATCCTCTCCAAATCCATTCTATCTAAGCCTTTTAATATTCAACTGGTTTCAACGAGATCCCGCCTGCATTCTTCTAAACTCCAGGACCAGAGCCATCAAATGCAAGTACAAGAATCAATGTCAATTAATTCAAAGTGAAGTTGTCCATGCTGGCTGAGGAGCCTTTTGCTTGAAGAGCAATAATTGTACTTGAACCTGGTGATGGGGGGACGTAAAGCTCCTGTACGTTTTCCCCAATGGGAGCAGCAAGAAGAGAGAATGACCTGGATGGTGTGGGTCCCTGGTGATGGATGCTGCTTTCATATGGGTATCCCTATGATGAACTGCGCTGTGTCCACCAATTTTTTTGTAGGTTTTCCTGTTCCTGGATACTGATGTTTCCGTGATGCAAGCATTGAGGATGAACTCCACTTGCATCTATAGAAATTTGTCAAAGTTTAAGATAATATGTCAGGATGTCTCTCGAGACAGAGCCAGGAACTGGAGCATCTGGAGTCGGAATCCTGCCTGTAAGTGTGTCTATAGCTAGAACCAATGTGGGATCCAGAAAAGCAGGTGTCAGAATGTGAGTAGACTTGCAACTGGAGATAGGGTCCAGAAGGTTTGTACATTTCCTGTTCATTTAATGTCTCCAGATTGGATGGAAATTCCATTATAATGTTGAATAATCTGAAAAAAAAGTGAAATAATAGAATGCTCATTTATTGATAGTGTAGTATCCTGTATCTAGGAAATATCGGCCAGTCCTGTGCCATCAAACTCCTGGATGCTGGAATCTGGAGCCACACATGGATTATCGACAGGTCAGGACTTTGAATCCCTCCCACTCATCAACACACTGGGAGAAATCTTTGATGGCCAAGTAGCACATGCTTTAGGCTGTGGGAGGAAACCATAGCAAATGGGAGGAAACCCAAGTGGTCACAGATAGAATATGCAAACTTTACACTGACGGCACCAGGAGACCAGGTTTGAAGTCATGTCGTTGGTACTGTGAGGTAGTGGTTCTATTAAAAGTGTCAATGCATGGCCACAACATTTATAGATCACAGTGATTTCAGCATGAGTGTAAGAGACTCTTATCACTGGAAAGTAAATTTTGTATATGATTTACAGCTTCATTTTGAAAATAAAAGGTAATTTTGACTTTGAAAATGGAAGTCGAGTCTCAAAATGAAATAACTGTCATCGATTATCAATGCACAGAATCTCAAAAGAGAACAATTAAAGCTTCCCCAAAAAGAAACAGCCAAAATAGCAATATAACTGACAAGATCAGGCAAGTTAAACACACATCAACCACTTGTGACACTAAAAATACAATTAAATGTGTGGGTTTCAGCAGCTTGACAGATGTGGTGAGTATGTGGTGCAGTAATCTGTGACAGTCAGAGATCCACAGTTATATATTTGCTTTGTTCTGTGCTCAAAGGTTAGTGTAGTATAATTAAAAATAAAATTGCTTTGAGGACGTTGTACTTGTCAGCAGTGGCAACAATGAATATGGGATAAAACAAGAGGTGCAAGCAGTCTTCAACAGCAAAACTCTGCATGGAATAAAACCAAGGTGCAGATATATTCCTGAGTTGTGCAGGTGCAGAAGTGATTTTATTTTGTTCACTTGCAGGATCCGTGAATCCCAGGATTTGCAGCCCATTAGTAACAACCTTCCACTGAGAGCCTTTTGGAGGGGGAGTATCAGAGGTCAATTACTTGCTGTAGAACTGGACTCAAATATACACTCAGAGGCCAGGTTATTATTGCAGATACCTGCTGTACCTAATAAAATGGCCACTGAGGGTACGTTCGTGGTCTTCTGCTTCTGTAGCCCGTCCACTTCAGGGTTTAACATGCTATACATTCAGAGATGCTCATCTGCACATCACTGTTGAAACATATAGTTATTTGAATTACCGTTGTTTTCCTGTCAGCTTGAACCAGTTTGGCCATTCTCCTCGAACCTTTTTCATTAACGAGCTGTTTTCAGCCACAGACTTGCCACTCACTGCATGTCGTTTTTTAGGCCTTCATGCTTTTTTTACGCCATGGACCTTTACCATTAACCAAATTGTTCATGAACCCCAGATTGGGAACCCCTCGTCTAGAGACTGTTGTGTGTAAAAATCCCAGGAGGTCAGCAGTTTCTGAGGTACTCAAACCACCCAGTCTGGCACCAACAATCATTCCATGGTCAAAGTCACTTAGATTACATTTGTTCCTCATTCTGATGTTTAATCGGAACAAAAACTGAACCTCTTGACCATATCTGCATACTTTTATGTATTGAGTTGTTGCCATTTGATTGACTGTTTAGATATTTATATTAATGAGCGGGTTTACAGATGTACCTAAAAAGTTTTTCTGACGTTAAGAGAAAGGTTATTGTTCTAACACCATGGAATTAAATGCTCTATTTCCTTTTTGTACTCTGACTCATCCTTTCTTAAGTAACAGCCCATTGCAGGGGTATCATTTGCAAATTGATGGATGAAACTTGAGCAGAATCTGGCCATATGAGTCGTAAATGTACAGGGAGAAGTTTAGGGGACTGAGGACACCAGAGTAATTGTGGCAGAAGTTTTGCTGCTTATCCTTACTGTTTGAGATCTGTTGGTCAGGGTCAAGGATCTAGGTGTACCTAGAAATAGGCATTGACTCCCGGGGTCAGAAGTTTGTTGATGAGTTTGATTGGAATTATAGCTTTGAAGGTTAACTGTTGTCAAAACAGTGGTCAGACATACTGTAGGTGCCTTTACTGTCCAGATGCTCCAGAAATGGTGTCCACTTGTTCTGGCTGTAGACAAATGGCTTGTTTGGAAGGCTGGAGTTAATTTATGCTAATTATGAACCTTTTGAAGCATTTCATGATGGTAGGTATTAAAGACTCTGAGCAGTTTTTGAAGCTTTTTTTCTTGGGTACTGGGATGATGGAGATCTCTTAAAGCAGGTGGGAACCTCAGATGGATGCAAGGAGAGGTTAAGAATGTCTGCAGATGCTCCCACAGCTGATCTGTGTGGGATCTAAGGACAGGGCCAGGGACATCATTATTTCTGCAGGTTGACTCTTGGGAAGACTGATCTTGCGTGCGCAATGTCGATTGCAGGTTTGGGTGCATTGGGAGCTGTCAAGGCGGATGCTGATATACCCACTCCCTACTGTTCAAAACCGCATAGAATGTATTCAGCTCGCTGGGACAGGATGTGCTGCTGTCAGCAATGCTGCCCAGCTTCAGTTTATAACCCTGTTAGGACACATTCTAAACATGTGCTGTAATGCTGGATCAAGGATCCCCTCTCTAGAGTGACTCCAAATACTGTCAGCTTGTGTGTGTCACGATAAAAACTTTTATATCTACGAGCTGCATCTCTCTGGTAATTTTGTTCACAGTCACAACAGTCCTTTGTAGCATGTAAACCTAACACTGGTCGCGGACTCTATTATGGACAGGTAGTGTCTCTTAGCTTCTCTGTTAGCTTTACAAAGTACTCCATAACATAAGGTACTCTATTGTTGACCGGTTGTCCCTTTGATTTGAATCAGAATCAAGTTTGTTATCACTGGCATATTGACATGTCATGACATTTGTTGTTCTGCGGTAGCAGTGGAGTTCAATACAATAAAAAATTTATATAAAGATAAATAAGTAGTCTAAGAAGAGAGCAAAATAGTGGAGTAGTGTTCATGGGTTCTTGGACCATTCAGAAATCTGATGGCCAGGGAGAAGAAGCTGTTCCTTAAACATAGAGTTTGCATCTTCAGGCTCCTATGCCTCCTCCATGATGGTAGCAATAAGAAGAGGGCATGCCCTTGGGGATGAGTGTCCTTAATGATGGATTCCAACCTTTAGAGGCATCACCTCTTGTAGGTGTCCCCAATGATGGAGAGCTGGTGCCCACGATGGGGCTGATTAAGTTTACAATCCTCTGCCACATTTTCTGATCCTGCGCAGTGGCCCCTCCATAGTAAACAGTGACAATGCTCTCCACAGTACATCTGTAGCAATCTGCTCGAATCTTTGGTGACATATTTTGATCCAGATAATGTTACACATGATTGTATTTTTGAAAGATCTGATTTCAAGAACAGATCCTTAGTCAAGATTTGAGATTCTATATCTGACTGAGTTTACAGTACCAAAAGGTAGTTCTTAAAGTAGTCTATGATAGGGCAAGCTTAGAGTGAATGTGTTTCTTTAGTGCTGACTGCGTGCTTCTGTTTTTAACATTGCCAAAATCATAAATATAAAGAAATACTATCAAATGCTGAAAGCATTACTAAATACTGAAATATTTGTTGTTGCCATGGTAAAGAAATGAAAAAAAACAATTTCACTGACACTGCAAGAACCTTCATCGAAATTTGCTTAGGCTGTGAGGAGGCTTTCAGAGCCTGACAAATGTTTCTTGAAATCCTCTTGAATTAATTCAGTCCTTTCCATCCCAGCTGCGTCCCATCCACCTCCCCTCCCCACACGCAAGTAGTATCTGTTTGATTATGAAACATGATAATTAATGGCAGGAGTGACATACAGTGCACACGATATAATAATGTGGGAAAGAACAGCAATGGAAACAGTCATGAGCACTCTGCATTTGTGTTGTGAAACGGAGAGATAACCAGAGGTTTGATTAAGTGAATGTGTCAGCATCATTGGATTCCTCATTCGCCATCGGTATCACAGCAGCACCAGGCATGCTGGCAATGGCCCAGAAACAAGCAACATTTTCGATAAATTTCCAGTCACAGAAGGAAGAAAGGCTCACATCTGCAAAAAGCATTTCATAATCTTGCAACATTGGGAAGTGCAGTACAGGTGATATATTATGACGGAACCCTGCTGAATCTTAGTGACTACTTGCACATGGCAAAGATTCAGATTTATTTATCCCACGTACAGTGAAATGTGACATTTACGTTCACAACCAACACAACCTAAGGAAGTCTGCAAGTGTCGTCATGAATTCCAGCAACAAGACGCATGCCATCCTTGAGATGCTGCCTGATTAGCTGACTTCCTTCAGCCATTTGTTTTCTTGCTCCAATGGCAGATCATGTTGGTCTGGTAATCCCATCCATGCCCATGCATACAGTACCTAGACTAGATAATGATGGGCTCAACATTGCGATCAGCAGCTTAGGCCAATGGTGCCCAGACCTCAGCAGGTCAAGCACAGAGAGCCCCAAACAGAAACTGCCTCTGCAAACCAGCAATACCAGGGGAGGTGCTGTCTAACTGCTACGCTGTTTTGGAATGTTTAGTAATACTTAAAATAATTGATTCTAACAGTCTCTAAATGTTCAAACAGTAAAATATTAAAATCAAAGAAAACATTTAAAGAAATACTAAAATATAATCACATTTTACATGCAGCATAGCATAGTGGTAATGTAACACTCTTACAGTGCCAGCAATTGCAGTTTAATTCCCATTGTTATTCGTAAGTAGTTTTTATGTTTTCACCCTGACCTCTGAGTGCTCTGGCTTCCTGCCACATTCCAAAGATGCATTGTTAGGGGTAATGAGTTGTGGGTATGCTATGTTGGTGTTGGGAGCGTGACAATACTTATGGTCTGCCTATAGCGCAAACCTCACTGATTTGATTTGATTTGATACAAATGACTTAGTTGTCATAGGTACATTGATGTTTGATGTACATATGGCAAATAAAGCTAATCTTCTAATCTTACTTATTTAGAGATACAACACAGAAAAGGCCCTTGAAGCCGCCCAGCAACCCACTGATTTAACCCTACTCTAGCTTAGTAATGATACAATTTTACAGTGACCTACTAACTGGTATGTCTTTGGACTGCAGGAGGAAACCAGAGTGCCCGGAGGTGCCCCATAGATAGATACATCTTTTTTCAATTTATCACATTTTCAAATAGCCTCTATGGATTAGTCGAAAATGTTTTCATTTTTATAAATTCATGCTCAATTCTATTATTCTTCTCAAAGTGTTCTGCAGCTACATCCTTCATTACAGATTCCAGCAATTTCATTATTAGTGATGTCAAGGTAACTTACTGTAGCGATGTGCTACACACAGCGCTGAAATAACGACACGCAGTCGGTAAGCCGTTTTGAGACTAGTTTATTCAAACTTCGCAGCGCTGGCATTTAAATCCCTAGCTCCCACCCTCTCCGGGCGGAAATGACATCAGAGGTGCATTACCAAAGTCTCCCCCCGCGCGCAGGCTATTTGTGAGCCAGTTCGCCTGCGCAGAAAGTGGGTTGCCACATTACCAATATTCCCTTCTTTCTCTCTTTTTAAATAGTCTTCCCACATTTGCTGAATAATCTATAGGAATATTTCTAGAATGTGAAGGATTATGAAAGATATTAATTGAGGCATTCACTGTTTCGACTACCTTCCCTGGGATGTCAGTCATTGAGTCTTTGTGGTAAATTAGCTTTTAACATTCGTGCACAGATGTTCAGCTGTTTAGGGAGGTTTACTTGCCTCAGCACTGAACTGGCTCTATGGCTGTGGCCTGCAGCCTTCGGGCTCCTCGACCAGCTTCAATTGCCGCAGTTTTGAACTGGCTCTGTGGCTGTGGGCAGTAGCCATTGGGCTTCTGAACTGGCTGCACCACAGAACTAGCTCTGTGGCTGTGTTCTCACTCGTGGGGATGCCATTCAGCTGATTATTTATGTAACATCGGACTACCAACCTACTGCCCTCTGCTGTGCCTATTGTCTTGTTTATTATTTATTGTAATGCCTGCACTGTTCTGTGTACTTCATGCAGTCCTGGGTAGGTCTGTAGTCTAGTGTAGTTTTTGTGTTGGTTTACGTAGTTCAATTTAGTTTTTGTATTGTTCACGTAGCACCATGGTCCTGAAAAACATTGTCTCGTTTTTACTGTGTACTGTACCAGTAGTTATGGTCAAAATGACAATAAAAGCAACTTGACTTGTTCAAGTTGTGTGTGTTATCGGTTTACTTTTTAATTGTTTGCATAATTTGTTCTTTTTTCACACATTGAGTGTTTGACAGTCTTTGTTGTGTGAGGTTTATTAAAATGGGTTCTAATGCATTTCTGAATTTTCTGTCTGACTCACAAGGTTGTATATTGTATACTGCTATGACCCCAGCCCCCTCCTTTGTGAGAATCACAAGAGCCCTAGTAAAGGGGGGGGGGTCAATGACCCAAGAGAGAGAGCGACGTGCTGAAACTGGACTCAGGAAAATAAGAGAGAAGCCTTAAGGTTTGGAATGTGGTCTGGCCTCTCAGCCAGACAAAAGCCACGGACATGGCCATTGTCTCTTGGAGACACCTTTGTGGAATGGGGACTGGACTACGTGCAAACCCTCAGGGCAATGTGGGCTGGGTGATGGGGAAAGATTGCCTCACCCCACCCTGATTGACAGCTACAACCCTGCAAGTCCCAATAAAAGGTGGGCACCAAGGAGACACGCTAAGAAGACACGATAGCGCTTGCCGTCGGAGCGGGAAGCCATTTTGAAGGAAGCCACGTGCGTTAGATTCCAGATCGGGAGTCTGTGGCTGAAACCAAAGGAAAAACCGTTTTTAACTAACAACAGGGATTTGCTTCGCAAAGACAATGGGCAGGTGTTCCTTTTCTCTCACCAATCTCTCTCTCCAACATGTGAAATGCCAGCGGTTCCCAAACGGAAAAGCCTACAGATTTCTGAGTGACTTTTATATTTCCAGTGGACTCAGTATTATCCCCTAGACAACGATAGAGCTTATTTCTGATTGATTATTACTATACCTGTGCTTTAGATTGAGTATTGACGATGTATATGATCTGAATGCTTTGTATTAACCATATGTTTGTGCCCCTTTATAAATAAAAACGTTTGAAAATAGTACCATCAGACTTCAGCGGACCTCTCTATCTTTGCTGGTAAGTCACCCAGTTACGGGGAACGTAACAGTACATGTTTTGATAATAAATGTACTTTGACTTTAACTTGGAGCTTCTCCATCGTGTCCACAAACTCGTCCATGGTTAGTAGTGGTGAATGAGCAATATCATAACACCAGCTCTGCCTCCCAAACCATTCCACTGAGGTACTTGTGAGATGGTGTTGAACAGAGTCGGGCAAACGACTTCAGAGATGCTAAACCTATCACAAAACTAAGGGCTCTTTGAAAGTTCAGAGCAAATATTACTAATGCTTCACATACAAATTACTGGAGGAACTCAGCAGGTAAGTCTGCTTTTATGGAAATGAACGAGAAAGCGATATTCTGGACAGAGGCCCTTCTTTAAGAACATTACCGATGCTTATTTTGCATGGCACAGTAGTATAGCAGTTAGCACACCAGCATTCCCATTAAGATTCTTGCTGTTGCCTGCAAGGAGTTTGTTCTTTCTCCCTGTGACCACGTGCATTTCCTCTGGGTGCTCCAGTTACCTCCCACGTTCCAAAGATGTACCAGCTAGGGTTAGGGCTAGTAAACTGAGGGCACGCTATGTTGGTATTGGAAACAGAGCGGTACTTGTCAGCTGCCCCAGCACAATTTTCGATTATTTGATTTGATGGAAATAACACATTTGCATGTTTTGATGTTTACTTTGACAAATAGAGCCACTCTCTCTTTATGCTGCATTAGTTTTATAAAGTTTTCTCACTTTGGAAAGTAATACAGTGACCAAGGTTTGCTAAACAGGTTTCATTTTGGTAATATGTACTCACCAGAAGATAAGTCATTTTACCGAATATCATACATACCATCTTAGAAATGTGGGTGGCAGGGTAGAGATATGTCTCTCACAAAGGAGGTGTAAGGCACTCCTTCCTTCCACTAGCCTGCAGGTCGCCGTTGGACAAGGTGTACCACCTACTTAGCAATTTCCGCCCCCCTGCCTGATTAGGATCGCGTGAATCTATAGGAGCAAGTGGTAGATGATCACATGAGCAGCTGGTATATATCGCAAGTCCTGGTTTTACAACCAAAGATGGCAGGCAGACAGTGTCTGAAAAATAAGAGTATTGATAACGGTTGGAGTCAGCTATCATGTAAAGACACTGTCCAGAAAAAGGAAAAGGCAAACCACTGCTGTAAAATATTTTGCCAAGAATAGTCATGGTCATGGATAGAAAAAAAAAATCAGATTAAAAACAGATGCAAGACCATGATCACCACCGCATATGGCATGGCACATAATGATGATGATCTCAGAATGTAGTCGTAATATTGCAAACCACTCAAGTCAAATATAATGTTCTCCAAAGGAGTTATTTTCTTAATGGAGAGTCTGTGTGTGACTTTGTTTAACATAGGGAAGGCTAATACATGGGCAGCTGCCAAACACTTCTTGATGGATCAGGGTCAGAGTCCAGTGACATGGAATGCAAGATGACTGGGAACACTTTACCACTGCAGCCTTCCTTTACCTTTGCTGCCGTTGTGATGTGTCGTCATCTTTCACCAGCACCACCTTTAAGGTTGCAAACAAGAAAAAATGTGCAGATGCTGGAACTCCAAGCAACACAAAATGCTAAAGGAACTCAGCAGGCTAAGGGGCATCTATGGAAAAAAGTACAGTCGACATTTCGGCCCAAAACATCGACTGTACTTTATCCCCCACAGATGCTGTTTGGCCTGCGGAGTTCCACCAGCATTTTGTGTGTGTTCCCTCTTTAAGTCTCTCTTTGCTGGAGCTTCCTCCTTGGACCTTCCAAGGCTAAGCTCCAGTAGGCATGGCTCATGAGATCTCAGAGTCACTCCACCTTGACAAAGTAGCGATTACAGAAGAATTCAGAAAGTAGTGCAGACAACCTTCTGGCATTCAAATGACCTTTGCATCTAAGGAAATGAATAAAGAGTTTATGTTTAGGGCTAAGACCCTTCTTCAGAACTGGGAAGGAAGAGGGATGACAGCAGAATAAAAAGGTGGGGGGAAAGAAAGAAGGACTAGCAAGAGGATGATAGAGGAAGCCAGGTGGATGAGAAAGGTAAAGGAGGAGGGATCTGACAGGACAGAAGAGAAGAGAAGACCATAGGAGAAGGAGAAGGAGCAGCACTGGGGCAGATGATAGGCAGGTGAGGAGAAGCAGTAAGAGACCATAATGCAGAATATAAGAAGGGGGAAAGGGGGAGGGAAATTTTTGCCAGTTGGTTATCTGTTTGTCTTGTAATGTCATGTTTTTCATTGTTTCTATTGTGTTCCATTGTATTTATTGTGAATGCCCACAAGAAAATGAATCTCTTGTTTGCATTTGGTGATACGTGTATTTTGATAATAAATTTACTTTGAACTTTAAAATATCATCACCCTCTTTGTCATTATCATCAGTAAAATACTTAATGCATTTGGATGGATTTCTGATGCACTATACTAATAAGAAAAAAAAATTTGCATTTATATAATATTGTTCCTGTCCTCATCACTTCACGTGGAATGAGCTATGAAACAAGGAAAATAATTTGAGTACAGCTGCAAGGAGGGAGCACAAGGACAAAAGCTGAAGAAAATGAAGACAGAACTCATTAAAAATATTACAGATTTATATGTACTTTATAATATCGCTTTGATACTCGACAATATTACCCACTATAATTCAGTTTGGCATTACTGTACCATCGACTGTCTGAACTCATTGGAATAATGATCAAAGTCCAGCTATATGTCAAGCTTGATAGGAGAGCACAGTTCGTATGCCACACAACCACTTGTATTAATTCAAAACGGGGGCTTGCGCACGAAGATGGCCTTCTTTTTGCTTCAATTCAAATGAAAGTATTACAATACATGCCCTCTTGCCACCTCTCAATACAGAATCTCAATTAGATCACACCTTAATCTTCTATGCTCAATACATGACCAGAAATTATATTTCAAAGAGTGTTTATTGGCAAGTCATTAGCTGGTAGCTTGGCATTGCACCTTGTAATTTAGTTATTATTACTACACGGGCAGTATCAATCGATTACCAGAGATGTACAAGGAATGCAAGATCCATGATATCTCCTTCCTTATCCCACAATGTGGGAATGACGCGCTTCATTGTTTCAGATCTATAATTTATCAAAGTCTATTCGGGTTAATGCATTTAGTCATGACAGGGCTAATTCAGAAATGTGTTAATAAAATATGTATTTATTCACTCCTTTAAAGGTTGTTTATGTAGGCTAATTGAGCTATGATCAACAAGTCTATATAGTTAGACAAATCTTCTGAACATTAATTTATATTCATGTTAAAGTAATATTATAGAGATTGCATTATTGAAATTCTCAAGGGTTAGGCAAAGAATGCAATGGTGAGTTAAGTCATGTTTATTGTCATATGTACAGGTACACGTATGCTATGAAGCCTTGCATCTTATTTGTATTCAGAGTTCACCATCACTCTGATGTTGAGAGGATGGCCCATGCCTTTGTCATAATCTTTAAATTTTGAACGTCACAATCTTCCAAATATATCAAGCCTAATCAACAGATCATCACCATCTTCTCTCCCTCTACTGTCAAAATGAAACGATAAGAGCCTCATTTACAGCCTCATGCTGCAGCAAGCTGATATGGCACTATTGTCATTCCTGCCCCATCCAGGCTGGAACTCACTCATATTCTGTGTCTTGCCACATCAGGATTCCCCTTCTAAATTATTCCTAACTTCAGAACCTTAGTTTGCTCTATGCACTGTGGAACTAAGTGTTGGTTCTAATCAGTGTGTCTTCATCACTATTTTGTTGTTGTTCCTTCATTTTCTAAGCATCTTACAGTTATTGGTAATCTGAAAGGAGTTGTGATGAGATGGCAACAGGAAGACGGCAACGATGGTTTATACTCAGAACATCTGCCATTTGTAATTCAGAAAATCAGACATTAAGAGAAAAATGAAGATTCAAATGTTCATGGATGAAAGTACATTTACTATCAAAATGAGTGTGCAGTATACGACCCTAAGATTTTATTCCCATGGACAGCCATGAAACAAAGAAAAAAGTATTGAATCCTTTAAAAAACACCAACAGCCCCACAGCACAAAAAGAAAAACTAATTTTGCAAATGTAACAAAAACTGAGCAAAAATCACAGCATATAAAACACAATATGAAAAGAGTCCAGGCATACGCGGTCCAGCTCAGTTTGTTATCGGCAGGCTGCCTTGTTTCAAACGTCACACAATATAGCAAAAAGGAGTAACCAGAAACACATCATAACATAAACTTGAGTCCAAACTGCATTGATTAAACCTTGCCCAAAACCGAGAACTCTGGAACCATCCTCCGACAGCATCGAGGGACAGAGAGATCACTTGAATGCAGTGTCCTTCCTCTAGCTGCAGAGAGCAAGACTCTGATAGAACACCCACTCGCCTTCCGCACTCACCTCGATGACTTATGTCTTCCATGGCACTTTATTCAACGAGATTGGTGAGAAATAGAGTCAGTCATGATCTCCGGGCTTGTTGGCCTCGAGGCCACACACTTTGCTGGAAGCATCACAGATCAGCCTTGGAGAGAGAAAGCACAAGGGAACAACCATATTTAATGGTTTCATCCCTGTTGAGTGACATAAAATAGCTTCTCAAAAATTATCTTCTCTCTCAGAGTTAGGTCATGCAGATGAACCCACTCCAATTAAATCCAGCTGTCTCCTACAACATTGTTCTATCAGCCACAGGGATGTGCCAGTGTGATGGACTGATAATGGCTGAATAGCTACCAGTTGATGCAAGCTCTGATTGGTATACAGTTGTTGCAAAGATGTTGTGGATCGGTACTTATTTTTATTTAGAGATACAGTATGGTCAAACAAGTTGCACTGCCTGATTGCAGTTGTGACCAATTAACCTGGACGTTTTTGGAGTATGGGAATTTCCTCCCATAATTTCCTCCTTCATTTGAAAGATATACAGTCAGGATTATGAGTTAAAGGCATCCTATGTTGGCACCAGAAGTGTGGTGACTCTTGTGGGCTGCCCACAGTACAATCCTTGGACTATGTTGGTCATTGACACAAATTACACATTTCACTATATGTTTCGATGTACACGTGACAAATGAAGCTAATATTTAGCTTTAAACTTGTGTCCAAAGGGATTAATAAGGTTGCTTTAAAACTTGCATACATTGATATTATTTATGTCTGTCTTTAACCATTCCTCTGTTGTCAGGTTAGAAACAATCACTGGTGAAGTGGCAATTCCAAACCAAACTTGAATCATTGAAGGATGCTCCAAAGCTGTGGCAGGGCTTGAATGCTATCATCTCTTACAAAGTGATGCAAGTAACAGAGGACAACAGTACTTCGCTCCCAGATAAGCTCAATGTCTTTTATGCTTGCTTTGACCATTAACACATTGAGGAAACTTCTCAAACTTCCACAGAAACTGATGACTCTGTGATTCCAGACTGAGGCCTTCAGGATGGTGAACCCATGGAAAGCACTTGGCTCAGGTGGGGTATCTGCTGGGTACTAGAACTCTGTGCTGATCAACTGACTGAAGTGTTCATCAATAACTTTAACCTCTCACTTCAGCACTCTGAGTCACCCACTTGTTTCAAGTAGGCTTCAATTATACTAGTGCCTAAGAAGAACATGGCAATCGGCTTCAGTGACTATTGTCCAGTAGCAATTGCATCCACTGTAACAAAGTGATTTGAGAAGTTGGTGATGAAGCACATTGATTCCCACCTGAGAAGCAACTTGAATCCACTCCAACACGTACAAACAAGCTGGAGGAACTCAGCAGGTTGGACAGCATCCGTGGAAATGAGCAGTCAACGTTTCGGGCCGAGACCCTTCGTCAGGACTGAAGGAGGGGACAGGGGCCCTATAAAGAAGGTGGGGGGAGGATGAAAGGTGCCAGGTGGAAAACCAATCAGAGGAAAGATCAAGGGGTGGGGGAGGGTAAGCAGGGAGGGGATAGGCAGGAGAGGTGAAGAAGGAATATAAGGGGAAAGCACTATGGGTAGTAGAAGAAGGCAGAATCATGAGAGAGGTGATAGGCAGATGCAAGAGGAGGCAGAGTGAAAGTGGGATGGGGGAAGGGAGGGGGAAGGAATTACCGGAAGTTGGAGAACTTGATGTTCATACCAAGGGGCTGGAGACTACCCAGATGGTATATGAGGTGTTGCTCCTCCAACCTGAATTTGGCCTCATCATGGCAGTAGAGGAGGCCATGTATGGACATATTCAAATAGGAATGTGAAGCAGAATCTATTCCAATTTGCCTACTGGCTTAATAGGTCCACAGCAGATGCCATTTTATTGGCTCTTTACTCAAGCTTAGGACATCTTTACAGCAAAGGTGCATACATCAGGATGTTCTTTATCGATTACAGTTTGCAATTCAATACCTTTAAAACTAACCAAAGAGCTTCAAGATCTTGGCCTCAATATATCCTTATGCAATTGAATCCTTGATTCCTCACTTGCAGACCCCAGTCAATCTGGATTGGCAACAAAATCTCCTCCACAATCTCCATCAGCACAGATGCACTTCAAGGCAGTGTGCTCAGCCACTTTCTCTACTTGCTTTACATCTATGACTGTGAAGCTAAGCACAAATTGAACACCATATTTAAGTTTACTGATGACACCACTGTCCTAAACCAAATCAAAGGTGGTGACAAATCAGCATAGAGGAGGGAGATCGAAAGTCTGGCTGAATGGTGTCACAACAACAACCTCACACTGACTGTCAGCAAGGCCAAGAAGTTTGTTTCAAACAAAAGGGGTAGCCATGGGCACTCACTGAGTCCCAGCTATGCCTACCTATTTGTCAGCTATGTGGAATAGTCTATGCTCCAAGTCTAAATTGGTGACACTACCGTACTTGTCCTTCACTACATTGATGAATGCATTGGTGCTGCTTCCTGCACCTGTGCTGAACTCGCCAATTTCATCCACTTTGCCTCCAACTTCCACCCTGCCCTCAAATTCACCTGGTCCATTTCTAACACTTCCTTTCCCTTTCTTGATCCCACTGTCTCTATCTCCGGAGGCAGGTTACCCACTGATGTCCATTATAAATCAATGGACTCTCACAGCTACCTGGACTATACCTTGTATCTCCCTGCTACTTGTAAAAAGGCCATCCCCTTCTGCAATTCCCCCATCTCTACTGCATCTGCCCTCAGGATGAGGCTTTTCATTCTTGAATGGAGGAGATATCCTGCTATTTCAAAGAAAGGGGCTTCTCTTCCTCCACCATCAATGCTGCCCTCAACCACATCTCTTCCATTTCACGCACGTCTGCTCTCACCCCATCCTCCCACCATGCTACCAGGGATAGGGTTCCTCTTGTCCTCACCTACCACCCCACCAGCCTCCGAATCCAGTACATAAAACTCCAAAACTTCTGCCACCTACAACTGGATCCCACCAAACACATCTTTCTCTCCCCATCACTCTGCTTTCCGCAGGGATTGCTTCCTACATAACTCTCTTGTCCGTTCGGCCCTCCACACTGATTTCCCTCCTGGCACTTATCTTTGCAAGCAGAACAAGTGCTACACCTGCCCCTACACTCCTCCCTCACTTCCATTCAGGGCCCCAAACAGTTCTTCAGGTGAGGTAACATTTCACCTGCGAGTCTGTTGGGGTCATTTACTGTGTTCAGTGTTCCTGGTGTGGCCTCTTGTATATCAGTGAGCCCCAGAGTAGACTGGGAGACCACTTCACCAAACATCTGCACTCTATCCGCCAGAACAAGCAGGATCTCGCAGTGGCCATTTTAATACCACTTCCCATTCCGATATGTCCATCCACAGCTTCCTTCATCGTTGAGATAAAGACACACTTAGGTTGGAGGAACAACTACATTATATTCTGTTTGGGTAGCCTCTAACCTGATGGCATGAACATCGATTTCTCAAATTTCCAGTCATGCCTTGCCCCCTTCACCATTTCCCATCTCATGTTATCTCTTTGCCTGCCCATCACCTCCCTCTGGTCCTCCTTCCACATCCCACCTTTATTCTTTTTTCCATAGCCTTCTGTCTCTTTCACTAATCAACTTCCTAGCTTTTTGTTTCATCCCTCCCTCTCCAAGTTTCACATATTGCCTGGTGTTTCTCTCTCCCGTGCCCCTAGTTTTAAAATCTACTCCTCAGCTTTTTTCCTCCAGTCCTACTGAAGGGTTTCAGCCTGAAACATCTACTGTACTGTTTTCCATAGTTGTTGCCTGATCTGCTGAGTTCCTCCAGCATTTTGTGTGTGTTGTTTGGATTTCCAGCATCTGCAGATTTTCTCTTGTTTGTGAGTTGATTATTGACTTCAAAAAGAGGAAACCAGACATCATCAGGGGATTAGAGGTGGTCAGGGTCA
This sequence comes from Hemitrygon akajei, assembly GCF_048418815.1. Taxonomy (NCBI): domain Eukaryota; kingdom Metazoa; phylum Chordata; class Chondrichthyes; order Myliobatiformes; family Dasyatidae; genus Hemitrygon; species Hemitrygon akajei. The sequence continues at coordinate 31,938,724 of NC_133138.1, read as the reverse complement.
GCAACTTTAAATTTCTTGGTACTACAATATCAGTGGAACTGTGCCCAGCACCTACTATAAGGGCAATTATGATGAAAGTATGGCAGTACCTGCACTAATATTGAAGTTTGTGAAGATTCGGTATGACATCAAAAACTAAGACAAACTTTTATAGATGTGTCATGAAGATTATATTGATTGCTTGCTTTATGGACTGGTATGGAAATATCAATGCCCTTGAATGGAAAATCCTACAAAAAGTAATGGCTTTGGCCCAGTCTGTCACAGCTAAAGCCATCCCTACCATTTAGTACATCTATATTGAGTGCTATAAAAGGAAAGCAGAATCAAACATCAATGACTCCCACCACATTGTTCACGCTCTCTTATCATTGCTGCCTTCAGGAAAAGGATACAAGAGCCTCAAGATCCACCTCACCAGGTTCAAGAATGGTTATTACCCCTCATCCATCAAGCTCTTGAACCAATGAGGACAACTTCACACAACTTCACTAGCCCCATCACTGAACTATTCCAGCAACTTATGGACTACCTTTTAAGGACTCTTCATTTCTTGATATTTATTGTTTATTTATTTTTTTCTTTTTTATCCTTGTTTGTCTATCATTAATTCTATTATTTTCCTTGGATTTTCTGAGTAAGTCCACAAGACGACAAATCACAGGGTTTCATTTCAAGATATATGTACATTGATAATAAATTTACTTTAAACTTCAGCTAATGATATTGTGCTGACCTTGTAACCTACTCTGAGATCAATTTATCTCTTTCCTATTACATAGCGCTTATTTTTTTCTATCGTTTGTGTGCTTAAGACCATAAGACCATAAGATATGGGAGCAGAAGTAGGTCATTTGGCCTATCAAGTCTGCTCCAACAATCAATCATGGGCTGATTCAATTCTTCCAGTCATTCCCAATTCCCCTGCATTCTCCCCATACCCATTGATGCCCTGGCTAATCAAAAACCTATCTATCTCTGCCTTAAATGCACCCAATGACTTGGCCTCAACAGTCATGTGGCAACAAATTCCACAGATTTTCCACCCTCTAACTAAAGTAATTTCTGTGCTTTTCTGTTCTAAATGGACGTCCTTCAATCCTGAAGTCGTGCCCGCTTGTCCTAGAATCTCCTACCATGGGAAATAACATTGCCATATCTAATCTGTTCATGCCTTTTAACAATTAGAATGTGACACCTTGTCAAAGCTTCTGAAAATCCAAGTGCACCACATTTACTGCACCTCCTTTGTCTACCCTGCTTGTAATTTCCTCAAAAAATTACAGTAGGTTTGTCAGGCAGGATTTTCCTTTCAGGAGACCATGTTGGCTTTGGCCTGTCTTGTCATGTGCCTCCAGGTGCTCCGTAATCTCATCCGTAACAATCGACTCCAACAACTCCCAACCACTGATGTCAGGCTAACAGGTCTATAGTTTCCTTTCTGCTGCCTCCCACCCTTCTTAAATAGCAGAGTAATATTTGCAATTTTCAGGTCATCGGTACTGTTCTAGGATCTATCAATTTTTGAAAGATCATCGTTAATGCCTCCACAATCTCGCCAGCTACTTCATTCAGAACCCAAGGGTGTATTCCATTGGGTCCAGGTGTTTTATCCACCCTCAGACCATTAAGCTTCCTGAGCACCTTCTCAGTCATAATTTTCACTGCACATACTTCACTTCCCTGACACTCTTGAATGTCCAATATACTGCAGATGTCTTCCACTGTAAAGACTGTTGCAAAATACACATTCAGTTTCTCTGCCATCTCTATGCCTCTCATTACAATATCTCCAGCATTATTTTCTACTGGCCCTAAATGTACACGTGACTCATTTTTACCCTTTAGATACTTAAAAAAGCTTTTTGTATCTCCTTTGATATTAGTCACCAACTTCCTTTCATAATTCATCTTTTCCTTCCTAATGACCTTCTTAGTTTTGTTCTGAAAGTTTTTAAAAGCTTCCCAATCCTTTATCTTCCCTCTAGCTCTGGCTTCCTTGTATGTCCTCTCTTTTGCTTTAATTTTGGCTGTGACTTCATTTGTCAGCCACAGAAGTGTCCTTCTTCCCTTTGAAAATTTCTTCTTATTTGGAATATATCTGTCTTGCACTTCCCTTTTTTTTTTGCAATAACTCCAGGCATTGCCACTCTGCTGTCTTTCCTGATGCTCTCCCTTTCCAGTCAACTTTGGCCAGTTCCCCTATCATGACATTGTAATTTCCTTTATTCCACTGAAATACCAATGCATTGGATTTTAGTTTCTCCTTCTCAAATTTCAATGTGAACTCGATCATTTTGTGATCACTGTTCCCTAACCTTAAGCTCTCTTACTACCTCTGGATCATTGCACAACACCCAATCCCCTAGTGGGCTCAACAACAAGCTGCTCCAAAAAGCGATCCTTTAGATAGCTCTACAAATTCTCTCTTAAGGTCCAGTATGGACCTGGTTTTCAAATGCCCCTAATGTACCTGCCTCTACTATCATCCCCAGCAGTGCATTCCATGCATTCACCAGTCTGAGTAAAATAAAACTTAGCTCTAACATTGCCCTTATACTTTCCTCTAATCACCTTAAAATTATGACTTTGTATTAGCCATTTCTGCGTGGGGGAAAAAATCTCTAGCTATCAACTCGATCTATGCCTCTGCTCAAAAGCTTAATGAGAAATTAATTCCTTTTCAAGTTTCCTGAAATATTTCAATCTGTGAACTTATTTATTAAACCAAAAGGTGACAATGTGATGACAGTGAGGAATGAAGAATTTACTTTGGCACGATGAGAATCAAGTGCTGCCAAGATGCATGTCAAATGGGTCAGAAGCAACTCAGATCTCACAATATATTCAGTAAGCCTAAAGAACACGTCCTATTGTAAAACAGTGTTATGACGGCTTCCACCTACTGACAATTACTTCTCTTATGCTTTCCTGATACAGCCAATTAATGCATAAAGTGACTTTTTCCCCTTATTGAACAACTGTCATTTGCAGGAAACAGTGACGTCTCTCTCAGTAGGAATAGATCAATTAGTTTATTGGTCTTGATTAACACAATGTTATAACACTGGTTATAACAATTAATGTCAGCACTGTGGTTGCTTCTTAGTGAATACGTCTCAGAATTTGTTTTAATGGGCACTATTGTTGCAAGCTCCCATCAGTGTGAGGAGATTGGGAAAAATGAAACATTTCTCGTGAGAATAGCGAAGATTTAAAAGAAATATGGGCTATGGCAAAGAGTTTGGATAGAGTCTTCTGGAGAACTGGTTATTCAAACACATTTAGAATGATAACAATAATGATGGATTTCCTGTTCCGGTTACTTACCTTGCTTCTGAGGATTGTCACCTTGTCAGGGTAGAGAGGTGTACAAGGTCCTGACCTTCAGACCTGTTGCCTTGACGTCGCACGTGATGAAGACCATGGAGCGGCTGATAATACAGAATCTGAGGCCACAAACCAGGCACGCCCGGGATCCGCTTCAGTTTGCGTATAAGGAGAAGGTGGGAGTGGAGGATGCTATCACGTATTTGCTGCACAAATCACTCTCTCACCTAGATGGGGTCAGTTGTGCTGTGAGGATTACATTCCTTGACTTCTCTAGTGCCTTTAACACCATCCAGCCCAAGATCTTAAAGCACAAACTAACGGAGATGGGAGTAGACTCTCACATGGTGGATTGGATAGTGGACTACTTGACAGATAGACCTCAGTATGTGCGGTTGGGAGACTGTAGGTCTGTAATAATATGATATGCATCTAAATCACTAACTCAAAAAGCATTAATAATAGCTTTAAAAAAAAAAAAAAGTTCTTAAGTCCTGGCAGTTGAATTGTAAAGCCTAATGGCATTGGGGAGTATTGACCTCTTCATCCTGTCTGAGGAGCATTGCATCGACAGTAACCTGTCGCTGAAACTGCTTCTCTGTCTCTGGATGGTGCTATGTAGAGGATGTTCAGGGTTTTCCATAATTGACCGTAGCCTACTCAGCGCCCTTCGCTCAGCTACCGAATGTTGAATTTCCCCATGGGGATGAATAAAGTATCTATCTATCTATCTATCTATCTATCTATCTATCTATAAGAGTTATCCCATCTGGTATTTAGCCATCTTGAGCTTAGCTCCTGGTAGGGTCACTCATGGCTGTAAGGTCCAGGGGGAGGTTCCAGAGAAACAGCCATTCAACCAAGTCCTCAGCAGAGGACCTGGTGGAAGATGATGACCCATCTCAACAACAGTGAAAGGATCCCAGCCACCTTGCATTCCATGACACTGGACCCTGACCCGGATTTGTCAAGGACCATATTGTGGTTGCCCATGCATCAGCCTCCCCATCTTAAACAAAGTCATGCAGAGGTGTTTTCCATGAAGGGAATCCACCCTAACATCCGGGATATATTGATCCCAGATTGGCCTCTGCAGCCTCCTGAAGACCCACCAATAGGCAACTCCTTGGGAGAACATCATTCTCAAGTTCAGTGATTGCACTATTTACCTTGGATCAATGAAGACTGTTAGAAGTGTACAAGACTATATTTGGTTTACATAACGGAGACAGAGGGTTTTTTTTTCCTTTCCCTTCTTTATATCTGCAGAGCTAGGACAATGGAGATGCCAGCAGGATAGTTGAATGCTTCTTTTATGGGATGTAGGAAGAAGGCAGGGAGAACTCCAGTGTCCCCGACCGCTACAACTGTGAGATGTGCGTCCAGCTACAGTTTCTAATGGAATGTGTTAAAGAGTAGGAGCTGGAACCGGCAGAGCTTCGGATCATATGGGAGGCTAGGGGGTGATAGACAGGACATAGAGAGAGGTAGTCACACTAAAGGTGCAGGACACAGGAAACTGGGTGACAGTCAAGAAGGGGAAAGAGGTTCAGAAGCAGAAGCAGAGTAGTCCTGTGGCCATCCCCCTGAACAACAGGCATTTCACTCTGAATACTATCGGGGGGTGTGGTGGGGGGGGTGGAGGATGACTTAACAGAGGAAAGTCACAATGGTTCTCTGCCACTGAGTCTGCCTCTGTGACTTAAAGGAAGGGGAGAGAAGAGGCTCAATGTAGTGGTAGGGGATTCATTAGTTAGGGGAGAGGACAGGAGTTTCTGTGGGTGATAACAAGATCCCTGATATTATGTTGCCTTCTGGGTGCCAGAGTGTGGGATATCTTGGATCAAGACCTCAGCTTTCTTAAATGGGAGGGTGACCTCAGTTATTGTAGCTACCAATGACATGGGTAGGATGAGTGATGAGTTTCTGCATAGGGAGTTGGGTGCCAAGTTAAGGACAGGACCTCCAAGCTTGTGATCTCAGGATTGCTACCCGTGCCACGTGTTAGTGAGGCCAGAACTAGGAAGATTATACAGTTTAATACGTGGCTAAGGAGTTGGTGTAGGAGTGAGGGCATAAGATTTTTGGATCATTGGGCTCTCTTCCTGTACAGAAGCAATGGTTTGTATCTGAACTGGAGAGGGACTAATATCCTAGCAAGAAGGTTTGTTAATGCTGCATGGTAGGGTTTAAACTAGAGTTGCTAGGGGATGGGAACAAGAGTGCCAGAATAGCTAGTGGAGAGATTGTGGAGACGTTGGTAAGAACTCAGACAAAGTTAGGAATCAAGAAGGTTGAACGTGGTACGACTAGTGTGCTGAGCTGCCTATGTGTCAATGCAAGAAGAGTCATTGGAAAGGCTGATAATAATGCTGAAGAAGAGGTAGCTGGTTTACAAACAGCAGCAATGTGTAGTGAGGAGAGTCTGCTGATAGGGCAAAATTGCAGTGAACAGGTTGAGTTGCAATCTAAAAGGTGGACAAAATCAAAAAGGGCGAATACAGGACTGAAAGTGTTACATTTGAATGTGTGCTGTATACGGTATAAAGCAGGTGAACTTACAGCACAGTTGCAAACCGAGGTATGATATTATAGGGATCACTGAATCATGGCTGGAAGATTATAGCTGGAAGCTTAATGTCCAAAGATACACATTGTAGTGAAAGGACAGGCTGGAAGGCAGAGGGGACAGCATTGCTCTGTTGGAAACAATGTAATCCGATCATCAGAAAGAGGTGACATAGGGTCAGAAGGTGTTGTATCATTGTGGATAGAACTAAGGTAATGCAAGGGTAAAAAAACCCTGATGGGAGTTGTATACAGACCGCCAAACAGTTGTAAGGATTTGGCCTACAAATTACAATGAAGATAGAAAAGACATGCCAAAAGGTCAATGTTACAATAGAAATGGGTGACCAATATTCAGATAGAATGGGAAAATCAAGTTGGTGCTGGATTCCAGCGGAGGGTGCTTATGAGATTGATTTTTTGAGCAGCTCGTCATTGAGCTCACTAGGGGATAAGCTATTGTGGATAGGGTGTTGTGCAATGACCCAGAATTGATTAGAGCTCAAGGTAAAAAGAACCCTTAGGGGTGAGTGACAACAATATGATCAAGATCACCTTGAAATTTGAGAAGGGGAAACTGAAGTCAGATGTTTCAGTGTTAAAGTGGAGTAAAGGGAATTACAGGGGCATGAAAGAGGAGTTTGCCAGAAATCATTTTGAAAATAACACTGGTAGGGACGGCAGCAGAGCAGCAATGGCTGGAATTTCTGGAAGCAATTTGAATGGCACAGAATGTATAGATAGATCATTTCTATAAAATTAGTCAGAATTTAGAGGATGGGAACCAACAGAAACAACTAAAAACATCATTAAGAAGGCAAAGAAGGGATATGAAAGTAAGCTAGCAAAACATTAAAGAAGATACTAAAAGATTCTTCAGATACATAAAGTGTAAAAAAGAGGTGAGAGTGGATATTGGACCACTGGAAATTGATGCTGGAGAGGTAGTAATAGGGAATAAGAAAATGGCAGACAAACTGAATAAGTATTTTGCATCAGTCTTCACTGTCAACAATGCTAGCATTATGAAGGATGTTCCAGGTGTCAGGGGCTGACCATTTTCTAAATGAAGAGAAAATACAAAAAAAATGAGGTGCAGAGGGATTTGGGATTTGAGATTCCTTGGGCAGGATTCCCTGAAGGTTAATTTGCAGCTTGACTCTGTGGTGAGGAAGGCAAATGCAATGTTAGTATTAATTTCAAGATGACGAGAATATAAAAGAAAGGATGTAATTTTGAGACTTTACAAAGCACTGGTATAGCCTCAATTGGAGCACTGAGAGCAGTTTTGGATCCCTTCTCTTGGAAAGGATGTGCTGAAACTAGACAGAGTTTAAAGGAAGTTGATGAAAATCATTCCAGGATTGAATGGGCTGTCATATGAAGATGGCTCTCGGCATTCTTCATTTACTAGAATTCAGAGCAAGGGTGACCTCACTGAAACATATTGAATGGTGAAAGGCTTGATGAAGTAGTTGTGGAGAGGATGTTTCCTATAGTGGGAGAACCGAAGACCAGAGAACACATCCTCAGAATAGTGGGGTGTCCTTTAGAATGGAGATGAGCAGGAATTATTTTTTTAACCAAGGGAGTGGTGAATCTGTGTAATTCTTTGCGACAGGCAACTGTGGATGCCAAGTCTTTGTGTATATTTAAATCAGAAGTTGATAGATTCTTGATTGCTTAAGGCTTGAAGGGATATGGGGAGAAGGCAGGAGATTGGGGCTGAGAGGAGAATTGGGTCAGCCATGAAGAAATTGTAGAGCAGACTTGATGGGCCAAATGGCCTAATTCTGCTGCTATAACTTATGGTCTTATAGAAACTGTTCTCAGTTTGGGTTGATTGAGAAGATAAATATATCTTCAAAATTTTGACAAAAAAATGTGAGGAAGATATGAGAAAAGACAATTTTGTTCTTGATGCGATTATAATCTGGAGCTCTTCAATAAAAGTTGTAGAAACTAAATCAGTCTAAACTTCCCAAAAAGGAATTGAAAGGCAAACAAGGGGGAATAATTTTTCAGGCAGTGGGTAAGGAGGAATGAAATGAACGTGAGTTGCTCTAACAGGAGCTGGCATGGAGTAGACTTAGGCTGCATGGTAGCATTGTGGTTAGTATCATAGCTTTACAGTGCCAGTGATCACTGATTGAGGCTTGATTCCCATCACTGTCTGTAAGGAGTTTTCACATTCCCCCTGTGATGGTGTGGATTTCCTTTGGCTTCACCAGTTACTTCTCACATTCCAAAGATGTATGATTAGGGTTAGTAAGTTGTGGACACACCATATTGACACCAGAATCATTACAACACTTGTGGCATGTCCCCTGTGCAGTTTTCAGATTGTGTTGCTTATTGATGGAAAACAATGCATTTCATGGGATGATCCAATGTACATGTGACAAATAAAGCTTATCTTTATTTTTTTTTAATCTTTAAATTTCTTCATTTTGTGTCATAAAATTTTATAAGTACACAAGAAGATAAGAAATAAGAGCAGGAGTAGGTCATCAGGTCCATTGAGCCTGCCCTGCAATTCAATAAGTTCATGGCTGATCTGTCTATAAACTCAGCTCTATCTACCTGCCTTTCTCCATAACCCTTAATTCCCCTGCTATGTAAAACTCTATCTAACTGTATCTTAAATATATTTAGTGAAGAAGCCTCAACTGCTTCCCTGGGCAGAGAATTCCACAGATTCACCACTCTCTGGGAAAAACAGTTTCTCCTCATCTCCATCCTAAATCTCCTCCCCTGAATCTTGAGACAATGTCCCCTCGTTCTAGTCTCACCTACCAATGGAAACAACTTTCTTACTTCTATCTTATCTATCCCATTCGAAATTTTGTATGTTTCTATAAGATCCCCTCTCATTCTTCTGAATGCAAGAGAGTATAGTCCCATGTGAATCAATCTCTCCTCATAGGTTAACCCCTTCGTCTCTGGAACCAACCTGGTGAACCTCCTCGGCACTGCCTCCAAAGCCAGTATATCCTTCAAGTATGGAGGCCAGAACTGCACACAGTACTCCAGGTGCAGCTTCACCAGTATAGTTGCAGCATGACCTCCCTGCTCTTGAATTTAATCCGTCTAGCAATGAAGGCCAACATTCTGTTTGCCTTCTTAATAACCAGTTGTAACTGCAAGCCAACTTTTTGCGATTCATGCACAAGCACTCCCAAGTTCCTCTGCACAACAGCATACTGCAATCTTTCACCACTTAAATAATAATCTGCTCTTCTATTATTCCTTCTAAAGTGGATGATGTCGCATTTACCAACGTAGTATTCCATCTGCCAGACCTTGGCCCATTCACTTCACCTAGCTATATCCCTCTGCAGACTTGCCACATCCTCTGTACAACTTGCTTTTCCACTCAGTTTAGTGTCATCAGCAAATTTTGCAAGACTACACTCTGTCCCCTCTTCCAAATCATCAATGTAAATGGTAAACAGCTGAGGGCCCAGCACCAACTGGTGCAGTACCCCACTCACCACTGACTGCCAACCAGAGAAACACCCATTTATACCAACTCTCTGCCTTCTGTCAGTTAACCAATCCACTATCCATGCCAATATACTTCCTCTGACTCCATGCATCCATATCTTATTTATAAGTCTCTTTTGCGGCACCTTATCGAACGCCTTCTGGAAATCCAAGTATGCGATATCCACCTGCTCCCCTCTATCCACAGCACTCTTTATGTCCTCAAAGAACTCCAGTAAGTTTGTCAAACAAGAACTGCCCTTTCTGAATCCATGCTGTGTCTGTCTAATGGAACCACTCCTTTCTATATGTTTCTCTATTTCTTTCTTAATGACAGCTTCAAGCATTTTCCCGAACTAAAGCTATCTGGCCTATAGTTGCCCGTCTTTTGCTGATATCCTTTTTTAAAAAGTGGCGTGACATTTGCTGTCTTCCAATCCGTCGGTATCTGCCCAGAGTCTAGAGAATTTTGGTAAATGATTACTAACACATCTACTATAACCTCCGCCAATTTCCGCAGCACCCTGGGATGCATCCCATCAGGACCAGGGGACTTATCTACCTTTAGACCCTCTAGTTTGCTCGTCACTATCTCTTTAGTAACAGCAATTTTATCGAGGTCCTCACCTCCCAATTTGTCCATAACATCATTCTTTGCCATATTAGACATGTCCTCCACTGTGAAGACCGACACAAATTCGTCATTCAATTCCTCCGCCATTTCCTTTTCACCCAATATCAAGTTCCCCTTCTCGTCTTCCAAGGGACCAACATTGACTTTAGCCACCCTCTTCCGCTTTATATATCTATAAAAACTTTTTGTATCTGTTTTTATATTTTGTGCTAATTTCTATCATACTCTATCTTCCCTTTCCTTATTTCTTGTTTAGTTGTTCTTTCTATGCACGAGAAAGGAAAGAAGGGCGTATGTGAGAAGCATTTTGTTATATACATGTGTAACACTTGCTTCACCGGCTGGCTTGATCTCGGGAATGATAAACACCCACTGCCCGGCCAAACTTAAGAAATTTTGTTTGGGTGGATACTGCGCGATGTGTACCCTGTTACAAATCAGTACCCCGAAATAACAAACAGTAAACAATATGCAATTAAATGACACAAACACAAGGAAATCTGCAGATGCTCGGAATTCAAGCAATACACACAAAATGCTGGTGGAATGCAGCAGGCCAGGCAGCATCTATAGGAACAAGTACAGTCGATGTTTCGGGCCGAGACCCTTCCTCAGGACTAACTGAAAGTTTCTGACGAAGGCTTTCAGCCCAAAACGTCGACTGTACTTCTTCCTACAGATGCTGCCTGGCCTGCTGTGTTCCACCAGCATTTTGTGTGTGATGCAATTAAATGATTAAGCTTTATGACTCTTACTTTGACTATGTGGTTAATAGAGAGACAAAATATAAAAGAAAAGGGTGCCAATCTTATTAAACAGTCTGTGCACAATCATTAGAGCTCACTCAGTCTCACTTCCACCATTTGATCTCCCCCAAGTGTCACCACCCTTCAGATCCCCGCTTGGAGTCCACTCTGAATCTCTCCATTCGCGTCTTCTCACTTCATATCTCTCTTTCCCTCTGGCAAAAGCCCCCAAAACCGACAGCTTCCAGAATCACCAGAAAGGGCAACAGAATCCTAATTGGCTAACATGCATAATTATCTCCAGCCATATCCCAAACATTACTGCTACAGAGAAACCATAACCTCAGCAGTTAACATTACAGAGAAGCTATTACATTAGCACTAGCAGTGAAACATTACAAAGAAGCCATTACACATGTACTGAGCTGATCATTCAAACGTATTTAGAATGTTAACAAGGATGATGGATTTCACGTTTTAGTTATTTACCTTGCTTCTCCAGGCATCATCACCTTGTTGTGGTGGAGAGGCTTGTGAGCATCACAGTGAGCACTGGCAACAGCTGAATCCAGCTGTGGAGGAAAGCAAACTCTCATGCAGAGACAGAAACAAGAGGTTATACTTAGGAATAGCAACAGAACATTGCCAGCACAACCAAGCAACACTGTGAGACAAATCATTCTCAATATAATGACTCCACAAACAGCACTGAATGGGGATTTGCATTAAATAATCAGAGGAAGCAGCAAACCCATGTCCATCACAATTATCTTGACAACATTAAACAGAAAGCACAAGAGCTTAATATCCCTCGTTAAGACAACAGTTAGTAAATGCATGTGCTTGAGTAACCTGGAAGCCCGATGCTCTCCGGCACACCACAAAGGCCCACGGGGCTCACGACAGTGCAACCCTGAGATCAGATTCAGAATTCAGAATCAGAATCAGGTTCATTATCACGGACATGTGTCATGAAATTTGCTAACAGCCACAGTTCAAAACATAGAAGCATAAAAAATAATCATAAATCAATTACTGATCCTGAGGGTGATACCATCTGGACTTTAGCCATATGGCACTTAGCTCCTGGTAGGGTCAAGTTGGCTTTTGGAAGACTGAAATGATGGTGATTCAATAGTAGCTTCCAAATATACTTCAAAAACAGGCACCAGAAGAATTCCATTGTAGAGTGTGAATTCCACAGCAAAGAATTGAAACTGATTAGAATGGACCTTCAAAAAATATCAGCAAAACTAAGTTAGATAAAGTATCCTGTTATTGCATAACTCTCTGATAGGATGGAGGGGAAATGAAGAATTTGATTCTCTCTATTCCTACCCAGCCCAACTGACTGCAGGAGTTACTCAAGAGACTATTACAACTGTTTATTGATACCATTACATGGCATACAAGTGCAGAGCTAGATCATATCTGTCATATTGTTCCAAGTGTCTGAGAATTGTGTTAGTATTAAAAAGGAAGTTGAGTTGGCTGTGTGGCATATTGTCTTGTTGCATGAGCACAAATCACTTTTATTTTTCTCCAAGGTATGATGCCATTGAAATAGCTCCTACTGATTCTCCACCTGTGGTCCCGGAGGATGGGGCCCACAACCTGCATTGCTACAGTTGTGATGATGCTCAGTGGCTGAAATAAAAATAAGAATAATTTCCTAAAACTAAAATAATTGAAATAAGAATGATGGAATTAAATATAAGAATAAACACTATTCTTGTGCTTAGAGACATAGATAGAGTAGAGATCTAGTACATTTTACCCAGAAGAACAGTGGCTCGATCTTAAGTCGATTGGAGAAACGTATAGGGTGTGATATCAGAACTGAGTGGTTGGGTGGAGATAGGCCTCTACCAAAGGAGGAGCAAGCCACTCCTTCCCTCCACTAGACTGCAGGTCATTCTTGGGCAAAGTGCAGCACTTGCCCACCCTTTCCGATCAGGATCACAAGAATCCATGGGAGCAGGTGGTGGATGATCGTCTGAGCAGCTCATGCACATCACAAGTCTCGGTCATATGATCTCTATTGATAATGATAATGGTATTGATAATATCAGGGCTTACTCATCTTGTAAAAGCACTGCCCAGAAGAAGGCAATGGCTAACAGCTTCTGTAGAAACACTTGCCAAGAAGAACTGAGGTCATAGACCATGATCGCCTACATCATACAACAGGGTACATAATGATGAAGATGTTGATTAGAGATTGGTTTTTCTACACAAAGTGGTAAGTGTGTGGAATGCTCTGTCAGGGGTGGTGATTGAGCAGATACCGTACACACATTTAACAGATTCTTAAATTGACGCAGAGATGAAAGAGAAATGGATTATGTTGATGCGTTACATACCAGTTATAAGATCTAAGCTAGAATGCCCAGCTTGGGTCCTTTTATATTGGAACCGGAATTGTGTTGTTAATGCCACCTGTACCAAGACACAGTGAAAAGCTCATTGGTTTGAGGTTGTCTGGAGTTAATACTTGCCATGCCCAGCCTTTCAAAGAATTTCATAATGGTAGACGTCAGAGCCACGAGGCAGTAGTCACTAGGGAATGCTGTTTGTCTTACTTCAGTACCAGGGTGATTGTGGTCTTCATAAAAAAGGCGGAAAACTCCAGTGAAGAGGGAAGTGATTAAAAATGGCTGCAAGTATCCCCACCAGTTGATCTGCAGTGGATTATGAAATAAGGATAGAGGATAGCAACAGCTGCCCCTCATGCAAAGACAGTATGCAGTCTAACAGTGAGTGATCATCTTTGACCCTTTTCTTGTGATCGCAAGGCCCTGTTGGACATTGTTAATGTGGAATGCTGCAAGACTGATTCACTGATTTATTGGCGGAGGGCTGGGGTGTTGCGTGGTCTCGGTCATAGACAGGACTATGCCTCAAGCCACGGTTTTGCCTGTTTATAGCTGCACAAGAGAGAGGTGTCAGCGTCACTGCACTCCACCGGAGCTGGTGTGGCATGGTGTCCAAACTACGATCGGTAGCGACCCAGTGTCCGCTCATCAGAGGACAAGCTGAATTGAGGTCGACTGCAGATTGCTGCAACTGTTTCTTACTGATAGCTTACATGGAATTGCTTTCTTATATGTACTATCTTTTATGTGCTCCAAGAAATGCGAGAGAACACTTAAGAAAGAAATCAGGAAGGCTAAAAGGAGGCATGAAAGCTAAAAGAAGGCATGAAGTTGCTCTAGCAGACAAGGTGAAAGAGAATCCTAAGGAATTCTGCAGAAATGTTAAAAGCGAAAGGATTGCAAGGGATAAAATTGGTCCTCTGGAAGACCAGAATGGTGATCTGTATGCAGAGCCAAAACAGAGGGGAGAGATCTTAAATGAATCCTTTCCATCTATATTTACTTGGGAAATGGATTCAGAGTTTATAGAAGTGAGGCAAAGTGCTATCAAATTTTTGGACCTTGTACAGATCATAGAGGAGGAGGTTCTTGCTACCTTGAGGCAAATCAAGGTGGATAAATCTCCAGGGCCTGACGAGGTGTTCCCTCAGACCCCAGGGGAGGCATGTGCAGAAAATGCCAGGGTCCTAGCAGGGATATTTAAAACATCATTAGCGACAGGAGAGGTGCCAGAGATTGGAGGATAGCCAATGTTATTCTCCTGTATAAAAACGGCACTAAGCATAAAGCAGGAAGTTGTAGGCTAGTAAGTCTGACATCAGTCGTGGGAAAGATACTGAAAGGTATTCTAAGGGACCAACTATTTACTGTAAGTTTAGAATATACACAGACACTAAGAATAGTCAGCATGGCTTTGTGTCTGTGTCTAACTAATCTTATAGAGTTTTTCAAGGAAATTACCAGGAAGGTGGATGAAGGCAAGGCAGTGGATACTGCCTTCATGGACTTCAGTAAGGCATTTGACAAGTGGGAGTTTTGTTGAGAAAGTTCAGTCACACAGCACTCAGGATGAAATAGTGAATTGGATTAGACATTGGCTTTGTGAGAGAAGCCAGAGAATAGTAGTAGAAGGGTTCCTCTCTGTCTGGAGGCCTGTGATTAGTGGTGTGCCACAGGAATCGGTGCTAGACCCTTTGATGTTTATCATCTATCTCAATGATCTGGATGATAATATTGTCACTGGATCAGCAAATTTGGGGATGACACCAAAATTGAGGGTGTACTGGATAGTGAGGAAGACTGTCAGAGCTTGCAGAGCAATCTACATCAGTTGGAAAAATGGGCTGAAAAATAGCCGTTGAAATTTAATGCAGACAAGTGTGAGGTTTCTCACCTTGGCAGGGCCAACCAGGGTAGATCTTACACAGTGAACAGTAGGGCATTAAGGACGTGGTAGAACAAAGGCACTTGGCATCAGGTCCATAATTAATTGAAAGTGCTGTCACAGGTAGATGGGGTTGTGAAAGAAGCTTTTTGCACACTTGCCTTTATAAATCATTGTGCTGAGTACAGGAAATGGTGTGTTATGGTAAGTTGTATAAGACGATGGTGAGGCCTAATTTGGAGTATTGTCACAGTTTTGGTCATCTGCCTATAGGAAGATGTAACAAGGTTGAAAAAGTACAGAGAAAATTTACACCAATGTTACTAGGTCTGGAGGACCTGAGTTATAAGGAATAGGTTAGGACTATATTCTTTAGAACTTAGAAGTTTGAGAGGAGATGTGATTGAGGTATACAAAATTATGAGGGGTATAGATAGGGTAAATGCAAGCTGGCTTTTTCCACTGAGGTTGGGTGGGACTACAACTAGAGGTCATGGGTTAAAGGTGTAAGGTGAGAAGTTTAAGGGGAATATGAGGGAAAACTCCTTCACTCTGAGGGTTGTGAGAGTGTGGATGGAGCTGCCAGCATATGTGGTACATACTTTGCTGGATTTCAACATTTAAGGGGAGCTTATAGGTGCATGGATAGTACAAATATGGAGGGCCATGGTTCTGGTACACGTTGATGGGAGTAGACAGTTTAAATGTTTTCAGCATAGACTAGATGGGCCAAAGGGTCTGCTTCTGTGCTGTTCTTCTCTATGAGTCTTGTGCTGTGTGTGAAAGTTTGTACTGTGTTTTGCAACCTGGCCAAGGAGTAATGCTGCTTCATTTGACTGTATTAATGGGCATTCTTGTAAGCTTGAATGACAATTAAACTTGAACTTCAACTTGTAATGTTAAAGACATCACATTACCACATTTGACATGCCCTTATTTCATGTGGGACTATTTGTCACCTCTCATAGCAATCCGATGAATCCCATTAGGACCGAAGGGCACAGCTTCAGAATCGAAGGGCACCTCTTTAAAAAAGAGATGAAATTCCTTTAAACAAAACTGGTGAATCTGTAGAATTCATTGCCACAGAGGAATGTGCAGTTCAAGTTGAAATATATTTAAAATGGAGACTGATAGGTTCTTGATTACTAAGAGCATTTAAGGTTACGGAAAGAAGTTAGGAGAATGTGGTTGAGAGTAATAGTAAACTTCAGATTTCAAGTTCAAAGAAAATTTATTATCAAAGTACATATATGTCACCATATACAACCCTGAGCTTCATTTTCCTGTAAGCATATTTGATAAATGAATAGAATAATAACCATAATAGAATCAAGGAATGACCACGCAGCTAGGGCTTTCAACCAGAGTGCAGAAGACAACAGACTATGCAAATACAAAAAGGATAAACAATAATATAAATAAATAAGCAGGAAATATCAAGAACATGACATGAAGAGTCCTTGAAAGTGAATCCGTTAGTTGTGGGAATATTTCAATGATGGGGCAAGTGAAGCTGAGTGAAGTTATCGCATTGGGTTCAAATCAGCCGTGAAGGAAAGGCAGAACAGACTCGATGGACTGAATGTCCTAATTCTGCTCTTTTGTCTAATAGTCTTATGATCTTATACTCACTTATTTCCTTACAACTCATTCTCCATGCCAGACCCATCAACTCCACTCTGAATCTTCAACCTATACAAGGGTAAATCAGCAACCCACCAACAGCACTTGTTTGTGCTGCTGGGACAGAAATGGAGCACTTGGGAAGAACATCCATAGGCAATGGAAGAACGTGAAAATCCTATGTGGACAGATCTGGAGCTCAGGACTGAAAATGGATCATTGGAGCAGTGAAACAAAGGCACTATTTTTTTTTATCACTATTCCATCGCAGCAGTTAAAAAAAAGTTAGAAATGAAACTTTTTTTAAATTTAAGAGAAGGAAGAAGAGTGCAGACAATAACAATATGTGATAAAGTGCAGACCAAAAGAAAGGAAATAACATTTGTGGTAATGAAGGCTTGCCAATTATAGTTGACCTGCCTGTAGCAGTCATAAACAGAAGATAAGATGGATAAGATTGGAATGTTAAAAAAAAGCATAATTAAATACATGCAATCACTGTTAATTCTAGAGTATGAAGTAGAATATAGAATTTGGAAATTATCAGTAAGGGGCTACACAATAGCATAGCAGCAACAGCAATCCCCCTTCAATTCCTGCCACTGTCAGTTAAAGAGAGGGCATATAACATAGCAAAATTTAGTGGAAAGCTAGAGGATTGGGAAGCTTTTAGAAACTAACTAAGGAACTATATTGCTCATAACTAGAAACTATAAAAAACCATACGGACAGAAAGGATGATTTTTATTTTTTTAAATTGAAATACAGCATGGAATAGGCCCTCCCAGCCCTATGAGCCACACTGCCCAGCGATCTCCAATTTTAATCCCAGTTTAATCTTGGGACAATTTACTATGACTGATTAACCTACCGACTGATAGGACTTCGAACTGTGGGAAGAAGCTAGAGCAGCTGGAGTATACCCACATAGTCATAGTGAGAACATACAAACTCCTTACAGGAGGGTGCAGGAATTGATTCCTGGTCACCTGCACTGCAAAGTATTGTGCTAACCGCTGCACTACCATGCCCAATGAAGGTAAGCTAGCCAATAATATAAAAGAGGATACCAAAAGATTTTTTCAAATTTATAGAGTTAAAGAGAGACAAAAGTGGATATCGAGTCACTAGAAAATGATGCTGGAGAGGTAGTGGGAGACAAAGAAATGGAAACAAACTTAGTAAGGAGTTTGTGCCAACCTTCACTGTGGAGGACACCAACAGTATGCCAGAAATTCGAGGCTGTAAGGGGCAGAAATAAGTGTCGTTGCTTAACTGAGGAGAAGGTGCTTGGAAAGCTGAAAGGTTTGAAGGTGGATGTCACCTGTACCAACTGGACTAAACCCCAAAGTTCTGAAAGAGGTAGTTGAAGAGATTGTGGAGGCATTAGTAATGAGCTTTCAAGAATCATTAGATTCTGGAATGGTTCTGGAGGACTGGAAAATTACAAATATCACTTCACTCTTTAAGAAGGGAGGGAGGAAGAAGATAGAAAATTATAGTCAGTTAACCTGACTTGAATGGTTGGGAAGAATTTGAAGTCCATTATTAAGGATGAGGTTTCAGTGTACTTGGAGGCACATGATAAATTAGGCCAAATCAGCATGATTTCCTTGAGGGAAAATCTTGCCTGACAAATTTGTTGGAAATCTTTGAGGAAAAAACTGGCAAGATAGTCAAAGGAGAGTCAGTGGATGTAGTTTACTCAGATTTTCAGAAGGCCTTTGACAAGATGCGCACATGAGGCTGCTTAACAAGATAAGAACCCGTGGAAAGATACCAGCTTGGATAGAATACTGGCCAACTGGCAAGAGGCAAAGAGTAAAAATAAAGATTGGGACTAGTGATGTTCCATGGGGACTGGTATTTTGACCTCTTCTTTTCACATTATACATCAACAATTTGGATGATGAACTGATGGCTTTGTGGCCAAGTTTGCTGATGATGTGAAGTTAAGAAGATAGTTGGAGGAACAGGTAGTGCTGAGGAAACAAAGAGTCTACAGAATGACTTAGATTTAGGGGAACGGACAAAGTGGCAGATGAAATATAGTGTAGGGAAGTTTATAGATTACCAGTAATAATTATTGAGGAAGTAAGGAGGCATGGTATCCAAGGGGACATTGCTTTGAGGATCCAGAACCGGCTTGCCTACAGAAGGAAAAGAATGGTTGTAGATGGGTCATATTCTGCATGGAGGTCGGTGACTAGTGGTATGCCTCAGGGATCTGTTCTGGGACCGTTACTCTTCGTGATTTTTATAAAAGTCCTGGATGAGGAAGTGGAGGGATGGGTTAGTAAGTTTGCTGATAACACAAAGGTTGGAGTTGTTATGGATAGTGTGGAGGGCTGGCAGAGGTTACAGCGGAACATTGATAAGATGCAAAACTGGGCTGAGAAGTGGCAGATGGAGTTCAACCCAGATAAGTGTGAAGTGGTTCATTTTGGTAGGTCAAATATGATGGCAGAATGTAATATTAATGGTGAGACTCTTGGCAGTGTGGAGGATCAGAGGGATCTTGGGGTGCGAGTCCATAGGATGCTCAAAGCAGCTGCACAGGTTAACTTTGTGGTTAATTGGCCTTCATCAATCGTGGGATTGAGTTTAAGAGCCGAGCGGTAATGTTGCAGCTATATAGGACCCTGCTCAGACCCCACTTGGAGTACTGTGCACAGTTCTGGTCACCTCACTACAAGAAGGATGTGGAAACCATAGAAAGGGTGCTGAGGAAATTTACAAAGATGTTGCCTGGATTGGGGAGCATGCCTAATGAAGACAGGTTGAGTAAACTCGGCCTTTTCTCCTTAGAGGGACGGAGGATGAGAGGTAACCTGATAGAAGTGTATAAGATGATGGGAGCTATTGATCGTATGGATAATCAGAGGCTTTTTCCCAGGGCTGAAATGGTTGCTACAGGGGGACACATGCTTAAGGTGCTGGGGAGTAGGTACGGAGGAGATGTCAGGGGTAAGTTTTTTATGCAGAGAGTGATGAGTGCGTGGAATGGGCTGCTGGCAATGGTGGTGGAGGCAGATACGATAGGGTCTTTTAAGAGACTTTTGGATAGGTACATGCAGCTTAGAAAAGTAGAGAGCTATGGGTAAGCCTAGTAATTTCTAAGGTAGGAACATAATCGGCACAACTTTGTGGGCCGAAGGGCCTGTATTGTGCTGTAGGTTTTCTATGTTTCTAATTTTCTATCTGCACTTTGGTAAAAGGAATAAAGGCATAGACTATTTTCTAAATGGGGAGAAAATTTGAAAATCAGAGGTGCAAATGTACTTAGGAGAACCTGTGCAGGATTCCCTAAAAGTTAGCTTCAGGTTGAGATGGTGGCAAGGAAGGAAAATGCAAGGATGTAATGCTAAGGTTTTATAAGACATTAGTCAGATCACACTTAAAGTATTGAGTGGTCTTGGGCCCTTATCTAAAAAAAGATATGCTTTCATTGGAGAGGGTCTAGAGGAAGTTTACAAGAAAGATTCTGTGAATGAAAGGGTTAATGAATAAGGAGCATTTGATGGCTCTGGGCCTGTACTGGCTGTAACTTAGAAGAATGCAGGGAAGATCTCATTGAATCCTGTCACAACCACGGATTTGGCAGCGCAGCAGATTCAGCAATTGTGCTCGTCAGCTAATTATTATTTCATTGTGATAGCATTTAACTCCATTCATTCTGTCATTATATTTGTTGAGACTTGGACACAGCACAGCAACGCTTCACTACCTGTTTGAATTTGGCCTTGCCTGAGAAATCGGACTGTGGAGTCAACTGATTCTGAGGACTAGCGGTATTCGTTTAATATTTAGTCATTCTTTTCAGCCGCAATGTAGACTTCGTTTTGCCATTTGAGAGTTTTAGTTAGCAGCCCTGTTTAGCCTAGCGTTTATTGTTTTCTTTCCTCTTTAACACTGTTCGCATTAAAGTCTATGAACTATCGACCCGCTTCAGTGTTTTTCACTTTGCACTTGGGCCGGATCCGAACCTGGTGACAGAAACCTACTGAATATTGCAAAGTCTGGATAAAGTGGACATGGAAAAGATGTCTCCTATAGTAGGTGAGTGTAGACCGAAGGGCACAGCCTCAGAATTGAGGGATGTCCATTTAGAACAGAGCTGAGGAGGAATTCCTTTAGCCAAAGGGAGATAAATATGTGAAATTGATTGCATTGGATAGCTGTGGAGGCCAAGTCATTGAGCATGATAGATTCTTGATTTGTCAGAGTGTCAAAGGTTACAGGGAGAAAACAGGAGAATGGGGTTGAGAAGGATAATGTGGTGGAGCAGATTGTTAGGCCAAAAGGCTTAATTTTGGTCCTGTGTCAGCTCCTGGTCTTCATGGTCTGTCTATAAGGTGCTGCTAAATCTGTGTCTTCGACAGGCTGTAAGTGCTACCTCAATGATGCACTGTGTCAGCTTACAAAGCCACTTTTATTTCATTGAGAAAAATATGACTGGAGTAGTAAGGATAATGTTATTACTGTGCCAGCGACCCAGGTTGAATTCCCACCACTGTCTGTACACTTGTATGTACATTCTCTCTGTGACTACATGTGTTTCCTCTGGGTCCTCCAGATTCATTACACATTCCAAAGGTGTACGGTTTAGAAAGGGTTAGTAAGCTGCGGCCATGCGGTGTTAGTGCTGGAAGCATGGCAACACGTGAAGGGTGCCCCGACACAACTTCGGACTATGTTGGTCATTGAAGCAAACAACACATTTCACTCTATGTTTCAGTGTACATATGACAGATAAAGCTAATCTTTAATCTTTATCTTTAGGTGAAGCAGTGTCAGTAGAGTGAGAAAAAAAAATCAGTCAGCTGTATTGGTGAAAGAACTTTCATCAGAACTAGCCAGTTTTGATACAAACTGCAAATACTAGTTATCTGAAATTGTTGAGTTCACTGTTGAACTTTGAGGACTGCACCCTGCGGGGGAGGTTCGTGAGGAGAACACTAAAAATAAAATGAAGCTAGTTGAATCTAATAAACTTTTTCCCTGCTGCATATTTGTCAGCTAAATAATTTTACTCCTAGGCTGTTGAAGAAGTTGTTCTTGATGCAATAACTGTTTGAAGAATATGGATATAGTCTATCTTTCCTCCTTTAATAAATATAATGAAAGAAATATTAAATCAAACCTCAACTTTTACACAGACATTGTATCTTTTCACATAACATTGCATCAGCTTATAAAATATAAAGACAGAAATCTTAGTTTCTGGTGCTGAGGTGACAGCTGATTAATTTTATTTTGAATGATGTGCTGTGAGCAAAAATAGGGAAGAAAATACCGAAGCCCTTTGTGTAGGTGGGATTTTTAAGTTTGATTGATATTTTCAGAACAGCAACTACACTCAGTAGCCACTTTATTCGATACCTCCTGTGCCTAATAAAGTGGTCACTGATTGTATGTTTGTGGTCTTCTGCAGCAGCAGAACATCCACTTCATGTTTCAATGTATTTTGCATTCAGAGTTGCTCTTCTGCCTATTACTGTTGTAACAAATGGTTATTTTGAGTTACTGATGCCTTCTGCAAACTTGAATCAGCCTGCCCATTCTCTTGTGAACTCTCTCATTAACAAGGCATTTCTGCCCATAGAATTGCCATTCACTGGATGCTTTCTTTTTGTTGTTCACACCATTCTCTGGAAACTCTAGAAACTGATGTGCATGAAAATCCCAGGAGATCAGCAGTTTTTGAGATACCCAAACCACCCCATCTGGAACCAACAATCATTCCACAGTTTAAGTCACTTAGATCACATTTCTTCCCCATTCTGATTCTTGGTCCGAACAACAACTGAACCTCATGACCATGACGGCATGCTTTTATGCATTGAGTTGCTACCACATGACTGGCTGGTTAGATATTTGACATAACAAGCAGGTGTACCTAATAAAATGGCCACTCAGTATAAGTGTTAGTATTAAGTTGATGAAAAACAACTCTATGTTTAAAATCGCAATCTGGAAATGTGTTTAAAAGTTAATATGGATTAAATGCAGGTTGTGAAGTCAATTGTTCTTTCAATGAGTAATTTTCTCTCCATTTTCTCCATTATTTTAATAAGCTATTTCTTCTATTTATATCCAAATTAGTCTATGTTCCCAGGAACTTCACTTGATTGTCTCTTCTGTGCTAATGAGAACGCCTAACCTCTCCAAATATCGACTGTTAAAATCAATCTTGATATCTCTTAATCAAATCCATTCTTTTGAAAGAGTTGATTACTCTCAAATTATTACTCTTCAGTCTTACATCCTGAAAGTTTTATCAAGAAATTTTTTTAAAGAATTGCTGTTAAAATTGGCACTCCTGGGCAGTTGGAATCCATAAAGGACCAAAAAGAGGAGGTGCTTGCTCTCTTGCAGAAAGTTGGGATGGATATGTTCCCCAGGCCTGAAAAGGGTCCCATTGGACCCTTTGGGAGGCTAGTACAGAAATTGATGGTGCCCTCACAGAGGTATATAAAACATCCTTCACCATGAGTAAAGCGATGGATGACTAAAGGATAACTAATGTTCCTTTATTTATTTATTGAAATACAGTGTGGAACTGTCCCTTCCAGCCCTTTCTGCCATGCCACCCAACAATCCCGATTTAATTCTGGCCTAATCACAGGACAATTAACAATGACCAATTAACCCACCAACCAGTACATCTTTGGACCATGGGAGAAAACCAGAGCACCCAGAGGAAACCTATATGATCACGGGGCAATGTACAATTTCCTCACAGACAGAAGCAGGATTTGAACCCAGGTTGTTGGTACTGTAAAGCATTGTGCTAACCACCATGCTACCATGCTGCCCCATGTTTTGTTCTATCATTCCAGAAAGGTTCTAAGAATAAGTAGGGAATTTATAGGCTGGCAAGCCTGATGTCAGTTGTGAATAAATAATTGGAAAGCATTCTAAGGGACAGCATATTGTATTTCAATTGACAGGGACATTAGAGATAGTCAACCTGGCTTTGTGCAGAGTAGATCATATCTAACAAATCCTACAGATTTTTTTTGAGGAGTCTACCAGGAAAATTAATGAAGGAAAGGCAGTAGACATTATGTATATCAACTCAGGCAAGGCCCTGACAAAGTCCCACATGGGAAGCCAGTCAAGAAAGGTTCAGCTGCTTTTGTTTCAAGGATGAAGTAGTAGATTGGATTCAACATTAACTTTGCAGGAAGGTCCACAGAGTTGTATTAGATGGTTGCCTCTCTGACTGAAGACCTATGATTAATGGTGTGCTGCAGGGATCGGTAATGAGTCTGTTGCTGTTTGTCATCTATATCAATGTTCTGGATGATAATATGACGAACTGGATCAGTGTTTGTGGATGACATCAATATTTGGAGCATAGAAGACTTCAGTGCTTTGAACAGTACCTAGATCAGCTAGAAAAATTGGCTGAAAATGGCAGATGAAGTTTAGTGCAAAGTAGTGTGAAGTGTTGCACTTTGACAGGATGAGCTAAGGTAGGTCTTCCATGATGAATAGTAGGGCACTGAGGGGTGCAGGACAACAAATAGGCTTGGGAATATAAAGCCATTACTCCTTGAAAGTGGCATCACAGATAGATAGAATTATAAACAGAGCTTTTGGCACATTGGCCTTTATAAATCAATGTATTGAGTACAGAAGTTGATGTAGTTGTAAAAAATTTTGGTGAAGACTAATTTGGAGTATGGTGTGCAGCTCTGGTCCCCCACCTACAGAAAAAAAAAGATATAAGTAAGATTTAAAGAATACAGAAAAAAGTACAAGAATGTTCCTGGGACTTGAGGACATGAGTTAAAGGGAAAGGCTGAATAGGTTAGGATATTTTGCATGGAGTGTAGGAGAATGAGGGGAGATTTGATAGAGGTGTGAAAAGTTATGAGCGATATGGATAAGGAAAATGCAAGCAGGCTTCACTCACATGCGATATGTTTTCAGATAACTTTTTCACACAGTTGGTCTGAAAGCTTCTGGGGACAGAATTCTTATGTAGCCACAATTAATGGTGTGAATGCTGACTCTCTGAGTACACAAACATTCCAGCTATGAATACAACTATTTAATGTGCTAAATGATAGTACCAATCTGGTCTGCAACCTTTCTCGGACTAAAAAACATACTAGTGTTGAAATAATTAACATACCTATTGTCGTAAACTGCATCTCTTCAGCCCTGGTACTGTGGGACAGTAAGTTTGTGGCTCTATAGACAGCGTGGCTTGTCTGCAAATCTGTCATTTTAACTTCATACTGATTATTGCATGACATTTACATTGAGAGCTGAAGAGTGGCTCCCGTTTACAACAAGAAGTTGAACAAAGAGCACTGGTTGGAATTTTAAATTAACTTTTTGATCTTTAGAAGTAGCAGTTTCTGTGTTTAGAAATCTGAGATTAGCAAAAAAGAAAGGTCCCCTGGCCTGGATGTTGAATATCCATCATACCATCATTAAGGTTCCTGATGATCAGGAACATCCCCTCTTCTCATTACTATAATCAGAGAGGAGGCACTGGAACCCGAAGACTTACACTCAACATTTTAGGGGCAACTTCTTCCCCTCTGCCATCAAATTTCTGAATGAACACTACCTCACTATTCCTATTTTTCTCTATCTTTCTATCCTCTTATTCATATATTTATTTATTTAGTTGTTTGTTTATTTATTTTGATGATTTATGGTGATTTTTTTTAATGATTTGCACTATACTGCTGCTGTGAAACAACAAATCAACAAATTCCACAACATACATCAGCAATAATGAAACCAATTCTGATTCTTTATTTAAATCAACTGGTTAGAAAGACTAAAGAAATTGTGTGTCTCAGGGATCTGAACATACAAGGGGTGATTGATAAGTTTGTGGCCTAAGGTAGAAGGAGTCAATTTTAGAAAACCTAGCACATTTATTTTTCCTACATTTACACACTTAGTCCAGCGGTCGTGGAGCATACAGATCACTTCTTTGTAGAAGTCGGCGTCTTGGACCTCCAGAAGTAATCTACAACATGGGGATAATTGATAAGTTCGTGGCCTAAGGTAGAAGGAGATGCGTTATTAATTTCAAACTTTGCATTTTCACTCAGAGTCGATCTGCATGTGCATATAACGAGAGCTGTATAACTCATCTCCTTCTACCTT
Source organism: Hemitrygon akajei (assembly GCF_048418815.1). NCBI lineage: Eukaryota > Metazoa > Chordata > Chondrichthyes > Myliobatiformes > Dasyatidae > Hemitrygon > Hemitrygon akajei. The sequence goes on along the minus strand of NC_133138.1, from coordinate 31,912,933 downwards.
AGGCCACAAACTTATCAATCACCCCTGCTGTGGACCACTTCTACAAAGAAGGGATCCGTATGCTCCACGATCGCTGGACTAAGTTTGTAGATGTAGGAGGGGACTATGTTGAAAAATAGATGAGCTAGTTTTTCTAAAATTGACTCTTTCTACCTTAGGCCACAAACTTATCAATCACCCCTCGTAGTATGCTTCATACATATACTGGAAATTGAAGAGTAACATAATGTAAATTCTACTCTATTTAGAGGTCTGTTGAAATGAATTATATTAAAGTAATGTCTAATATCAATTATTGCCTAATTTACAGTATTTACAAAATATATAAGTGGTCAATATGCAATTTTAACAATGAAATCAGTGTCCTTACACTTAATCACTTTAATGTAAACTGTACTAAAAAGTGAATATGAGCTTTATTTGACAAAATGATCTGTTGAAGACATACATCTGAGTAGCCCACCTAGGTGTTTGCATTCCAGAGGAGATTGCAGGTGAGGAAAGAAGTTATTCAGTAAAATACAAAGTCGAAAGTGTTCATTTAGAATCAGAGAAAGAATTAGGATTATTATCACTGGCCTACAGCATGTCATGAAATTTGTGACAGTAGTTTACTGCAAAGCATGAAAATGACTATAAGTTAAAAATAAATATTGTGAAGAGGAGCAATAAAGTCATGAACACTTCAAAAATTTGCTGGTTGATAGAAAGAAGCAGTTGCTAAAACATTAGGTGGATGAAAGGTGTGTTGTGTGGTGAGTTTGTAAAGGGGAATTGGGCATCCTAAAAGTTCTCCATCAATGGAGGCTGGCCCTGCCCTCAGTGCTGCCCTCCAGTGTTCATGCAATGGAAGACAAGCTGGAACTTGTTTGTCTGTGGCTACACTGGTGTATGGTAAGGAATTGCTGTCTACTTGCTCTTACAGAAACATGGCTCCAGGACAGCATCCCATCAATCCACAGGGCATGACACTCAGGAACCTGGGCTTTGTTATTATGTTTTTGCTGCTAGCGTAATTATATGCGCTCTATGTGCCTTCTGAGGTGTGTGAGGTATCCAGGGAGGGTTAGCACCTCTGATGGTAAGCTTGTTGTGCTCCACCCAGGGGACGTTCATCCACCTTTGGTCCCCACCTGCCACCCAGCTCTTACCTGTGGCTCCAAGTAACTGATTCCTTCAAATTTCTTGGTGTCCACATTTCTGATGATCCCAGCTGGTCCCTGAACTCCTCCATCCTGATCAAAAAGGCACAACAGTGCCTTTATTTCCTGAGGAGCATCAAGAAAGCTCACCTCTGTCCCAGGATACTGATGGACTTTTACCGCTGTACCATTGAGAGCATACTCACCAACTGCATCTCAGTGTGGGATGGCAATTGTCCCATATTGGACCGCAAAGCACTCCAGCAGGTGCTGAAAACTGCTCAGCAGATTATCGGCACCCAATTGCCCACCATTGAGAACATCTACCATCAAAGATGCATCTCACCCTAACCATGGACTTTTTACTCTCCTCCCATCCAGTAGGCGCTACAGGAGCCTCCGCTCCCGCACCAGCAGGTTCAGGAAGAGCTTCTTCCCTGAGGATGTGACCCTGCTGAACCTCACATCACAGCACTAAGCAGTAATGCACCCATATTGTACTGTGTTAGTACTTTTATATTTGTATGCTGTAGCACTTACTTTTTATTTGCAGTTATTTTGAAAAATAACACTATTCTTTTGCATTTCTGGTTAGATGCTAATTGCATTCCATTCGCTTTGTATCTGTACTTGGCACAATGACAATAAAGTTGAACTAATCTAATCTAATTGCATGTGACAGTTGCCACACCCTGGTACACCGCTTTGACAGGTGTGCTAAACCAGGTGGGTGTAACCGGGATCCTCCAGTCCTGGTGGGATAGGGATCTGCCTTCCCCAGCAAGTGAAGCAAGTTCCGGCGGACTGGGCTGATGAGATCAACTCTAAGATCCAACAGCCAAGTAGGCAGTGCTGCAATGCTTCGCAGGGTGCGAAGGGCATTAAAAGGCACTGAAGGCATCTTGGCTCTCTACTGCAGCCAAGGAAATCTCCAGTCATGAGGATTTTTCATACATTGGAATGAGATTTTTGAGGCCAAGAGAATGGAACTGCCCCAGTGCAATGGCTTTTTCAATATAAAACTCCTCCCACACAAATTACATCATTTTCGGAAACGACAGACAACCAACACATGTGCCTTGTGTTGTGTGTGACTGTTGGTACTGCGTCTTACACGTTGGCCCTGAGGGAAAGCTGTTTCATTTGGCTGTATTCATGTGTATGGTTGAATAACAGTTACTATAAATAAAAAGGATTCTGCAGATGCTGGAAAGCAAGCAACACACACAGTGCTGGAGGAACTCAGCAGGTCAGGCAGCATCTATGGAAATGAACAAGCAGTCAACATTTCAGGCTGAACCCCTTCCTCAGGACTGCAAAGGAATGGGGAAGATACCAGAATGAAAAAAAGGAGTAACCAGGCGAAGGACTGAAAATGAAGGGGCCTGGTACAAGAGGAGCGTGGACCACAGAAGAAACAGAAGGAGGAGGTGGAGGCAGTTGAGAAGAAGTAAGAGGTCCGAGTGGGGAATAGAATAAAAGAACAGGGGAAGAAAAAGTTATTTTACCAGAAAGAGAAATTGATGTTCATGCCATCAGGTTGGAGGCTATCTAGACAGAATATGAGGCAGAATATCATGGCATAAAGTGAGGGCATGTTGGAATGGAAGTGGAGATAGGAGTTAAAATGGTTGAACAACACACACAAAATGCTGGTGGAATGCAACAGGCCAGGCAGCATCTATAGGAAGAAGTACAGTCGACGTTTCAGGCCGAGACCCTTCGTCAGGACTAACTGAAGGAAAAGATAGTAAAAGATTTGAAAGTAGGAGGGGGAGGGGGAAATCCGAAATCATAGGAGAAGACAGGAGGGGGTGGGGTGAAGCTAAGAGCTGGAAAGGTGATTGGCGAAAGGGATACAGAGCTGGAGAAGGGAAAGGATCATGGGATGGGAGGCCTAGGGAGAAAGAAAGGGGGAGGGGAGCACCAGAGGGAGATGGAGAACAGGCAAGGAGTGATTGAGAGGGGCAAAAAGAGAAAAAAAAAGTGGAGAGAGAAAAAAAGGGGGAATAAATAAATAAATAAGGGATGGGGTAAGAAGGGGAGGAGGGGCATTAAAGGAAGTTAGAGAAATCAATGTTCATGCCATCAGGTTGGAGGCTACCCAGATGGAATATAATGTGTTGTTCCTCCAACCTGAGTGTGGCTTCATCTTGACAGTAGAGGAGGCCATGGATAGACATATCAGAATGGGAATGGGGCATGGAATGAAAATATGTAGCCACTGGGAGATCCTGCTTTCTCTGGCGGACAGAGCGTAGATGTTCAGCGAAACGGTCTCCCAGTCTGCATCGGGTCTCACCAATATATAAAAGGCCACACCGGGAGCACTGGACACAGTATAGCACACCAGCCGACTCACAGGTAAAGTGTCGTCTCACCTGGAAGGACTGTCTGCAGCCCTGAATGGTGGTGAGGGAAGAGGTGTAAGAGCAGGTGTAGAGTTTGTTCCACTTGCAAGGATAAGTGCCAGGAGGGAGATCGGTTGGAAGGGATGGGGGGAACGAATGGACAAGGGAGTCGTATAGGGAGCAATCTCTGTGGAAAGCAGAAAGGGGCGGAGGGGAAGATGTGGTTGGTGGTGGGATCCTGTTGGAGGTGGCGGAAGTTACGGAGGATTATATGTTGGACCCAGAGGTTGGTGGGGTGGTAGATGAGGACAAGGGGAACCCTAACCCGAGTGGGGTGGCGGGCAGATGGGTTGAGAGCAGTAGTGCGTGAAATGGGAAAGATGCATTTGAGAGCAGAGTTGATGGTGGAGGAAGGGAAGCCCCTTCCTTTAAAAAAGGAAGACATCTCCTTCATCCTGGAATGAAAAGCCTCATCCTGAGAGCAGATGTGGCAGAGATGGAGGAATAGCAAGAAGGGGATAGCATTTTTGCAAGAGACAGGGTGGGAAGAGGAATAGTTCAGGTAGCTGTGAGAGTCCGTAGGCTTCTGGTAGATATCAGTAGGTAAGTCATCTCCAGAGATGGAGACAGAAAGATCAAGAAAGGGGCTAAAGATTTCCTTGTGTTTGCAAGTTAAAATGGTTGACCACTTTTGGCAGATGGAGAAGAGATTCTTGACAAGGTAATAACGAATTTACATCAGGTCTCACTAATGTAGAGGAGGCTGCATCAGGAGCACCATATACATTAGAAAACCCCAATACCCCCTCTCTTACCTCCATGCACACTGTCCTTCTAGGTGAGGCAACACTTCATCTGTGAATCTGCTGTGGTCATCTATAGTGCCCGGTGTTCCCAATGCAGCTTCCACTACTTTGGTGAGACCCGACATAACGTGGGGGACCACTTTGTTGAGCCTCTCTGTTCCATCCACCAAAAGCAGAAATTCCCAGTGGCCAACCACTTTAATTCCTGTCCCCATTTCTGCTCTGACTTGTCGGTCAATGGCCTCCTGTTTGCCACGATCTATCTTCATCTATTCTCCACTCTGTTCTCTTACTTCTCCTCACTGACCTATCATCTCCCCCCGGTGCCCCTCCTTTATTCCCTTTCTCACATGGTCCACCCTCATTTCCTATCAGATTCCTTCTTCTCCAGCTCATTACCTTTCCCACCCACCTGACTTCACCTATCAGCTTCTAACTAGTCCCCCTACCCCTCCCTGCATCTTCATATTCTGGGACCTTCCCTATCCCTTTCCAGTTCTGAAGAACTGTTCCACCAGTAGTTTATGACAATTAAATGTGAACTTAATTTAACTTCTCTGGATCATGTTTGAATAAGATTCGGTCTAATTGAATGAGATCAATTGCTCAGAGTTGTCAATAACTTCATCATCATCTTATTCAATGGAAGGCAGTGAACCAGAGCAACACATTCAAAATGCCAGAGGAACTCAGCAGGTCAGGCAGCATCTGTGGAAAGATCCTTCATCAGATGATAACACGTCAACTGTTTATTCCTTTCCATAGATGCTGCCTGACCTGCTGAGTTCTCCAGCATTTAGTGTTTGTTGCTTTAGGTATCCAGCATCTCCTGTGTTAATAAGGTGGTGAATTAGATGGGTTTCATTGCAATTTGCTATCTTAGGTTCCCGCAATTAAAAGAGCCCCTTAGGTGACATAATAGCACAGCTTGTAAAGCCACACACACAAAATGCTGGAGGACTCAGTAGTTCAGGCAGCATCTATGGAGGGAAATAAATTATCAACGTTTCAATCCAAGATGCTTCATCAGGACCAGAAAGGAAGGGGACCCAAAATGTTGACTCTTTATTTCCCTACATGGATGCTTCCTGAACTGCTGAGTTCCTCCAGCTTTTTGTGTAGGCTGTTCAAGATTTCAAGCATCTCTTGTGTCTCTAACTTGCTGAGGCACTGCCTCAAAATGCCAGAGATCCCTGTTCAAAACCCGACCATGGGCGCTGTCCATGTGGAATTTAAACTTTCTCCTGTTGACTAGATGGGTTGACAAGTACTTGATTGACTGTTGAACCTGTTACTTAATCCAAAGGAATATAGATCTAATCTACTCAATTTCTTCTCATTTGGAAATGCTGTCATTGCTCGAACCAATCTGGTGAGTCTTTGCTACAATTCCATTATATAAAGTACATCTATTTTCATGCAAGGGAACCAAAACTGAAGTGTTCTTGATTGCAGTTTCACAAAGGTCTGATATAATTGCAGAAAGATATTTTTAATCCTATACCCAAATGCTGAAATGCCAGAGCAAGACAAAAAATACTTAGAGGAATTGAGCAGGTCAGGCAGCATCCATGGAAATGAATAAACAGCCGGCTTTTCAGGCTGAGACCCTTCTTCAGATCTGGAAAGGAAGGGGGAAAATGCCAGAATAAAAAGGTGGGGTATGTATTGGGAAGGAGGAGAGCTAGATGGTGCTAGGTAAAGCCAGGTGGATAGGAAAGGTAAAGAGCTGGAGAAGAAGGAATCTCATAGGAGAATAGAGTAAACCATAGGAGAAAGGGAAGGAGGAGTGGACCCGTAGGAGGTGATATGCAGGTGAGAAGAGGTAAGAAGCTAGTGTGGGGAATAGAAGAGGAGAGGGAGGGTAACTTTATTTACCAGAAGGAGAGATCTTTATTTACACCATCAGGGTGGAGGATACCCAGACAGAATATAAGGTGTTGCTCCTCTATCCTGAGGATGGCCTTCTACCCTCAACCCATCCTCCTTCTCCTGCCCCCAACTTTTTATTCTGGCATTTGTCCCCTTGTTTTCCAGTCCTGAAGAAGAGTCTCAGCCCAAAACCTCAATTGTTCATACATTTCCATAGATGCTGCCTGACCTGCTGAGATTCTCCAGCATTTTGTGTGTGTTGCCTTTAAGTCACGCTGTGTGTATGTGGACAACCTCAGACTGAAGGAGCAGCGCCTCATACTCCACCTAAGTTGTCTTCAACCCAAAGATATGAACATCAATTTCCCTAACTTCTGGTAATGTCTCCCTCCTCCCTTCTTCTCTGTTTCCATTCCCCAATCTGGTTACCCTCTCACCCCTTCTCCTCACCTGCCTGTTATCACCCTTGAGTTTCCCTCCTCCTTCTCTTTCTTTCATTGCCCACTGTCCTCTTCGATAAGATTCCTTTACCTCATCCACCTAACCGTTCCAGGTTCTTACTTCATCCCTCACTCCTCCACCTCCTTCCTTCCTCCTCACGTAGTCTCACCAATCATCTGTACTGCTCCCTCCTCGACCTTCTTATTCTGGCATCTTCCCCCTTCCTTTCTAGTCCTGACCTGAAACATTGACTGTTTATTCCCCTCCGTAGATTATGCCTGACTTGCTAAGTTCCTCCCCTATTTTGTGTGTGTTGCTTAAGATTTCCAGCATCTGCAGAAACTCCTGTGTTTACAAATTACAGACTTACTGTGTTCCTTCACATTTCAATTTGTTTCTTCTAAATAACATGCAATAAAGTCCAGAAGTACTGGTTGGATTAGAGTAATGATTGTGAAACTTGTCTATTGCACAGGCTCCCAGCCATAGTTCCGACCTGTAGTGTATATTGAGTAATATTGTAAATATATTGTTTGATTAAACATTCTTTGTTTGTTAACGTAATTATTTACAGATTTATATGCAAGAAGTATGCAAATGGCATATCTCTTTACACCACCTCATCATATGTGAGCAATACTAAAAGAAAACAAAAACTATGTACACAATTTTTCCAGCTCCTGTGCTTTTCTTTTGATTAGTTTCTGGAGTTACAAAACATAACAGCGACAATGAAGAAGTTTTAAAACAAATCCAAGACAACCACCTACCTGCTGAAGCACAGCATGATTTTCTCAGAAAGGGAAAGAGACATTCAAGTTTAAAAACAAGAGAAAACAAAGGAAATTAACCAGCAAGGGAGATGGTGACAGCTTCATAAAAAGTGAGTACCAGGTAATAATAATAATTTTTTTAAAAAAGTAGAAATGTCTGGCTACATCAGAAGGATAGGCACATTTGATTTCATAATAGATAACTGAATCATGTATAGTAAATGGATTGAGCAGTATTTTGAAGAAAATTACATAGCTGATGCAAAACAAGTACCAGTGCCGTTGAGTGTAATGGGTGGTAAAGCTTAGTTTGCTAGGAAATTTAAATGTTCCAGCCAAACCAGCTAGAATGAGCTTTGCTGATGTCATGAATGTAATGTAGGATCATTTATAAACAAAACCATTGTTGAATGTAGAACGGTTTAAGTTTCATTAGTGGAATTTGAAGGAAGGGGAGTCCATTTCTGCTTATGTGGCTGAATTGCAGAAATTGTTCAAGCATTTTCAATTCAGTAGTGGGCTTAATGATGTAATGAAAGTGAGCGTGAACAAAATTGCAACATTTAAACAGAAACCTGTCTGGCCTAACATTTGTGTTACAATTGTGGCAAGGGCTCACATACACCAGACTAATGCAGGTTTAAAGGTGAAATCTGCAGAAAATGTAGGACACATACAAAGAGCATTGTGGGTAGACAAAAGTAATGTCATGGTCTGCATTCCGGTTCACATTCTGGTCCATTAATCCTTATTCTGGGTTTTCCTGTTTTCCCTTCTTCCATTGGGTGCCTTAATTGAGGCAACTGATTCTCGTTTTGGGCTGGCTCCATAAATAGCTTCGGGATTCAACTTCAGGCTGCTGGACTGTTCCCTTCCCTTTCTGCCTGCAACCTGCGCCTGGAGCCTTGCCTACCCAGGAGTCCTGTGTCCTACCCAAGCCAAGGCTCTGTATTTCCAGTCTCCCAAGACCTAGTCAAGGCTTTGCATTCTCATCCTGTCCTGTAGCTGCGTCTTGTCCTAGCCTAGACCTGGGTTCTGGTTCTGAGTCAAGACCCAGGTTCCTAGTTCCAATCAAGACCTAGGTTCCAGATCCTTGTCCAGGATCTGTTCTGGAGTACTGTGTTTCCTGTCCAAATCTGAGCTTCGTGTCCTCATCCAGTTCTGGGGCCTCGCCCAGCCCAGGCATACCTCGCCCAGCTCGGTGCTGGAGATTCCTCATCCTGTGCTAGAGATTCCCTGGTTGTGTCCAAGAACCGCGTCCTGTCCAAGTCATGGCTTTGTGTTCTGTTCTCATCCCGTCCATGTGCCTTGTCCTGTGCAGGAGTTCCATGTCCAGTCCTGTAGCCACGTCTCGTCCTCGCCTATATCCGGGGTCCGAGCCCGAGTCAAGACCCAGGTTCCGGGTCCCTGTCCAGTCTCTGGCTCGGAGTCCTAGCCCAGGCACCTAGTTCCTAGTTCCTTGTCCTGGTCTCACTTTCCTAGTCTTAGTCCTAGCCCTGGCCCTGTATCCTAGTCTCATCCAGGGCCCGTGTGTCAATGTCCAATGTTGTTTCCTCCTGACTTCCCTTGCTTTCTCAATAAACCTAGTCCTGTTCTCAGTACTTGAGTGTCTGTGTCTTGAATTTGGGTCCGCTCCCAGTGCCCTCCTTATGACAAGAAAATGGGCTGCACAGGGAAGAAATAAAGATAAGAAGTCAAGTTGCAGTTTCAAAAAGAGCACTAATCTGAATGCTGTTGATTGAAAAATCCGATAATGATCACAGTATCACAGGACTGGGTAGCCTTGAGGTTTACAATATCTGTAGAGGGAGTAGAGCAGTGGACTAAGCATTTGAGGTGTGCCAGTGTTGATTATCAATGAGGTGGTGGTGTCATTTTATGAGCAGATCGTAAATAACATCTCCACCTCACTAACAATCAACACTGGCATACCTCATGGATGTGTGATTAGCCCACTGCACCATTCTCTCTCTACACACATGATCGAGTGTCTCAGCACAGCTCAAATGCCATCTATAAATCTGTTGATGACATAGCTATTGTTGGTAGAATTTCAGATGCTGAAGAGAAACCACAGGGGAGTGAGTTATATCAGCTAGTTGAGTGGTGTCACAGCAATAATCTTCCACTCAACATCAGTAAGATCAAACAACTGATTTTGGACTTCAGAAAGGGTAAGATGAGGGAACTAGTCCTCACAGAGGGATCAGAGAGTGAGCAATTTCAAGTTTCTAGGTGTCAACATCTCTGGTGATCTATCCTGAGCCCTACATATTGCTGCCGTTACAAAGATTTGTAGACAGTGCCTGTACTTCATTTAGTGTTTGAGGATATCTAGTATGTCTTCAAAGACACTCACAAATTTCTACAGATGTATCATGGACAGCCTTCTATCTGGCTGCTTTGCCACAGAGCATGGGGTGGGCCATAAGATGGATCAAAATAAGCTGCAGAAATTTGTGAACTCAGTCAGCTCCATCATGAACAGGACATCTTCAAAATGGTGGCATCCATCACTGAGGACCTCATTACCCAGGACATGCCCTCTTTTCATTATTACCACCAAGGTGAGGTACAGCAGCCTGAAGGCACACAGTCAATGATTCTCGACAGCTTCTTCCCATCTGCTGTCAGACTTCTCAATGGACATTGAACCCATGAACACTGCCTCACTATTGTTTTGTACTGTTTAATTAATTTATTTATTTCATGTATACTTGCTGTAATTCACAGTTTTATTATTATGAATTGCAATGTATTGCTGCCACATAATAACAAATTTCATGACATATGTCAGTGATATGTCAGATTCCAATTCTGATTCTGAAAACTAACAGGAGGATAGCAACATGGCTTACACCAGAAGTGAATAGCAAACTAATTAAAATTGAATTTGACATTGGCTCAGATGTTTCAGTTTTTCCACAAAATGAGTTTGAATGGCCTTTCAAAGACACTGAACTGAAGCCTGCAGATACCCAACTAAGAACTTCCAATGGAGAAAAGAAAACTCCTATAGAAATAGCATTCATAACATTGAAATACAACAACCAACAAGCCACATTGGGCCTGTATGTGATAAAAACAGGAGGGAGAAGCAGGGAGAAGAGAAGAGACGTGCTGAAGTTAGGGGAACAGACAGGAGGTTCTGTGAGTGAGAGCAAGATTCCCAGATGGTATGTTGCCTCCTGGGTGCCAGGATCCAGGACACCTCAGATCAAGTCCTCAGCATTCTCAAGTGGGAGGGAGAATTGCCTGAAGTTGTGGTCTATGCAGGTACCAATAACATGGATAGGACAGGTGATGAGGTTCTGCACTGGGATTCAGAGAGTGAGGTGCTACATTGAAGTGTACAACCTCCAGGGCTGTGATGTCAAGATTGCTACCTGTGTCACGTGCAAATGAGGCCAGTACAAGGAGGATAATACAGTTTAATACCTGGCTAAGGAGTTGGTGCGGGAGGGTGGGCATATGATTTTTGGATCATTGGACTCTTTTCCAGGGGAGGTGGGACCTGTACGGAAGGGATGGCATGCATCTGATCTGGGGGTGTGTGGTCTAATATCCTAGCTGCATGGTGGGGTTCAAATTAGAGTTGCAGAGGGATGGAAGTCAGAACAATTAGTGGAGAGGTTGTGGAGATAGATTTTGGTAAGATCTCAGACAGAGTCAGGAATCAGAAGTTTGAGCACGATGCGACCTGTGTCCTGAGTTGCATATATTTCAATGTGAGAAGTATCATAGAAGAGACAGAAGAGCTCAGGGCATAGATAACATTGGTGACTATGACACCGTAGCCATTAGTGGGATTTGGTTGAAAGAGGGGCAGGACTGGCAGCTCAGTACTGGGGAGTTCTGTTGTTTTAGACATGACAGAGATTAAAGGAGGAAAGGTGGCAATACTAGTCAGGGAAAAAGTCATGGCAGTGCTCCACCAGCACAGACCAGAAAACACAACTAGTGAGATGCAATGGGAAGAACTGAGAAATAAGAAAGGTATGACCATGTTAATGGGAGTATATTAGAGACAACCCAACCATCCAAGGTATTTAGAGGAGCATATCTGTAAAGAGATCAGAGACTGTTGCAAGAAACATAAGTTTGTTATAGTAGGTGATTTTAATTTTCCACATATTGACTGGAAATCCCATACTGTAAAAAGTTTAGATGGAATAGTGTGTGTCAAATGTGTTCAGGAAAGTTCCCTTCATCTGTATTTAAAGTCCCAATGAGAAAGCATGCTATACTGGATCTGCTATTAGCGAGTGAGACAGAGCAGGTGACAGATGTGTGTGTAGGAAAACGCTTTGCCTTTAGTTTCAAAGTAATATCCAAAAAAGATAAGTTTTGGTCCATGGGTTGAGATTCCAAACTGGAGAAAAGCCAATTTTGTTGGTATCAGAAATGATCTGGCAACTGTGGATTGGAAAAGACTGTTTTCTGGCAATGGTGTACTTGTTAAGTGGGAGATCTTCTAAAGTGAAATTTTGAGAGTACCAAGCTTGTATGTGCCTGTCAGAATAAAAGGTAAAGATAAAAACTGTAGGCAGCTGTGGTCTTCAAAAGACTTTGAGGCCCCAGAAAAGAGAAAAAAATGAGATGCATAGTAGGTACAGGAAGGTAGGAAAGAATGAAGTGCTTATGGAGTATAAGAAATTCAAGAGAATATATAAGAAAGAAATCAGGAAGGCTAAAATAAGTCATGTTGCTGTAGCAGACAAGGTGAAGGAGAATCCTAATGAACTCCAGATATGTGAAGACTGAGAGGATTGCCAGGGACAAAGTTAGTCCTTTAGAAGATCAGCATGGTAATTCATATGTGGAGCCAAGACAGATGGGGGAGATCTTAAATAATTTTTTGTGTCTGTATTTACTCAGGAGTTTATGGAGTTCAGAAAAAGTGGCATCAACTTCATGGACAGGTTACAGGGGAGGAGATGTACTGAGGCAAATCAGGGTGGATAAATCCCCAGGACCTGACAATGTGTTCCCCTGGACCCTTGCAGGAGGGAGGTGCAGAAATTGTCAGAGCCCTAGCAGAGGTATTGAAATCATCCTTAGTGGCAGGAGAGGTATCAGATGATTGGAGGAAAGCCGTACTGTTTCGCTGTTTGCAAAAGGCCGTAAACATAAACCAGGAAATTATAGGCCGGTGAGTCTGACATCAGTTGTGGGAAAGTTATTGGAAGGTATTCTAAGGGACCGGATGTATAAGTATTTGGATAGACATGGACTGATTAAGGATAGTTGCCATGGCTTTGCGCTAGGTCGAAGCAATCTCACAGAGTGATTTGAGGCAGCTGCCAGGAAAGTGAATGAAGGCAAGGCAATGGATGCTGTCTACATGGACTTTAGCAACGAATTTGACAAGGTCCCACATGGGAGGTTGGTCAAGAAGGTTCAGTCACTCAGCATTCAAGATGAGGTAGTAAATTGGATTAGTTGTTGGCTTTGTGGGAGAAGCCAGAGAGAGGTAGTAGATGCTTGCCTCTCTGACTGGAGGTCTGTGACTAGTGGTGTACTGCAGGGATCCCTAATGGGTAATTTGTTGTTTGTCATCTATATTGGTGATCTGAATGTTACTGTAGTTAACTGGATCAGCAAATTTGCAGCTGACATCAAGATAGGGGATATCGTATCCAGTTAGGATGGCCATCATGGTTTGCAGAGGGATCCGCACCAAATGGAAAAATGGGTTGAGAAATGGCAGATGGAATTTAATTCAGACAAGCACGAGGTTTTATACTTCGGTAGGACCAACCAGGGTACGTCTTACACAGTGAATGGTAGGGCACTGAGGAGCGTGGTAGAGGAAGGGATCTGGGAATGCAGGTCCATAATTCATTGATAGTGGCTTCACATATAGACAGGGTCATAAAGAAAGCTTTTGGCAAATTAATCTTCATAAATCAATGTACTGAGTACAGGAGATGGAATATTATGTTGAAGTTTTATTAGACATTGGTGAGGCCTAATTTGGAGTTTTGTGTGCAGTTTTGGTCACCTACCTACAGAAAAGATGTAAACAATGTTGAAAGAGTACTGAGAAAGTTTACAAGGATGTTGCTGGGTCTGGAGTACCTGTGTTATAAGGAAAGACTGAATAGATTAGGACTGTATTCCTCAGAATGGAGAAGATTGAGAGGAGATTTGATTGAGGTATACAAAATTATGAGGGGTATAGACAGGGTAAATGCAAGTAGACTTTTTCTAAAAGGTCAAAGGTTCATTTTATTATCAAAGTATGTATGTGGAATACAACTCTGAGATTTGTCTTATCTCCAGATAACCATAGAATACACAGAGCCATATAAGTAGTTGAAAGAATGACATCAATCTCCTGCATAAAAAAGAAACAAGAACTCACAAACCCCTATCACCCCAACCCCTCCCTCGCACAAAATCTAACCAATCACGCAAGCCATCCAGCCACAAATCTGCAGCAAATAGGAATGGGCAAAAACATGAAAAAAAACATAGAACTGAAAGAGGGCAAAATGAACTACTCTCCAATCCATAAATCTCAAAATTTCAATAACATCTGTGAGAGCATCAGAATGCAGCGGCCCCTCCAACAGCAGCCAGCTGAACCAGCAGCCCTTCCAATGGTAGCGACTTGAACCAGCACAACTCTGACGGCAGCCACTTATAATGTGGCCCCTTCGACAGCAGCGAGTCGAACCAGTGTGTCTTCTGACGGCAGTGACCTGAACCAGCAGTCTCTCCAAGAACTGCTCACTGTCCTCCGCATTTCCCTCAATGTTTCCATCCACCTCAGTGTTTTAACCAGCGAGAAACGTAGTCAATCTTGGCCCCCCCATCTCTTCGCTGAACTTTTCCTCATGGCAGTTTGTGCTCACATTTCTCTCCTAGAGTTTTCTCAGGGACAGCAGAGTACTAGCTCACTCAGTCAAACTACAGACTGTAGGTCACATGCTCCAACAGTATCAAAAACAGAATTAAGATAAAAAGACTAAGTAGAAGATGTAAAAAAGCTGAAATGATTTACTGATGTTTGCTGGTGCGAAATCAAGGTAGATGCAATGAGGGTAGATACCTCTACTGAGGTTGGGTGGACTACAATTAGAGGTCATGGGTTAAGGGTGAAAGGTGAAAAGTTTAAAGGAAACATATGGAGAAACTTCTTCATTCAGAGGGTTGTGAGAGTGTGGAATGAGCTGCTAGAACAAGTGGTGCATATGAGCTCAAATTCAACATTTAAGAGATGTCTTGATAGGTACATGGATGGCAGGCATATGGAAGGCTATTGTCCAAGGTCTGGATGATGGGAGTAGGCAGTTTAAATGGTTTTGGCATAGGCAAGATGAGTTGAAAGGCCTGTTTCTCTGCTGTACTTCTCTCTGACTCTCTGACTCTGTGACCAGCATTGTGGGGCCTTAATTGGTTGGGATATCTACAACTTGATTGGAGATCCATCCACTATTTGCATGCCACACCCCCTGCAAAGGAGTCAACTGAAAGCAAATTAAGAAAGGTACCCAGATGATGCCACAGCACTGTTCAAGGATGGTATTAGAAAACTCAGACATATTAAGGTAAAATAGTGTTAAATGAAAATGCCGCAGCCAAGTTTTACTAAGCCCATCCAGTTTGTTACGTTATATGTGAGAAAAGTAGTCAGGGTGCTCGGTTGTATGGAAGCTGAAGGAATTCTTTACAAGCTTGAGCAAACAAAGCCCATGGACAACACTAATTGTCCCAGTAGCCAAGAAGACTGAGTCTATTGGGATCTGCTGTGATTTTAATGTCACCATCAACGCAGTATTGAGACTATTGCACAGTACTGAACGTCATTATACCATCACTTCATATATGAGCACCTCACTAAAAGGACAGAAGAACAAAGTACACAAGTTTCCCAGCTCCTGGGCTTTTCCTTAGATTAATTTCCGGGGTTACAAAACACAATACAATGCAACTGTATCAACATAATTTCTTTGTAGAGCACAGAATGTGCTAACACAAGGCACCCCAGTGGTGTACCAAACACACAGCAGCTCTGAGTGGTGAGTAGATCACTCATAGGCCAGCACCCTGATGACCCTCTACAGCTTACCAGTTGTCAAATACTTTTGAATTATTTTTAAATGTCTTAAGGTCATGGAGGTTTAAAACCTATAAAATACACTTCGACAAAGAAATGCTCTTACTTAAAAATAAATAAAAAATAAAGTATTAAAATCATAGCATAAAGTAAAATAACTGAAACACCTAAGAAACATACTCTTTATTAAAGTGTCAATACCTTTTTTAAATGGGGTCACTGTTTGATTACTAGTTCTCCCTGATATAAACTGAGGGCTGGATGCAAAATGTGATCAGTTATTTTCCTCATGTAGGTACTACTACATTGCTGGTCTCATTGATGGAGTCAATAGCAAAGTTAGCATCAAATATGCCAATAGCTAACCTTGACTGTGTCTTAATATGTTAATATTCATTAACTGCCATAATGAATGTAAGTCCAAGACTTTCTGAAGTGTAATTGGTTGGCACTTTGAACCCAGCAGTTACAAGCCTTTATGATTGGGCAATGTCACCAATGAAATTAAATAACTTAGCTGATAACATGCAGAAAAATTGTGATTTTCCTCAACTCTATTGTAGCAGATGGTGGAGATAACCATTTCTAACCTGTTTGTTGCAATCACAAAGTGAGCATGCCAGTGGCTATATTTTATTAGGTATGTCATCTAAGATTCAGCAGATTTCTAGCATGAAGAGCATGCAAACTGGTTTCATCGCTGTCTAGTATGGATGGGCCACTGCACAGGATCAGAAAAAGCTGTAGATAGTTGTAAACTCAGCCAGCTCCATCTTGGACACCAGCTTCGACACCATCGAGGGTATTTTCTGAAGGTGATGCCTCAAAAAGGCAGCATTCATCATTAAGTACCCCCCTGCCCCATCACCCAGGTCATGCCCTCTTCCTATTATTACCAACAGAGCGAAGGTACAGGATTCTGAAGACACACTCAATGTTTAAAGAACAGCTTCTTCCCCTCTGCTATCAAATTTTGGAATGGGCCATGAACATTAGCTCACTAATTTTGCTCTCTTTTTTCACTAGTTATTTATATTTTATATACTGTACATTTCCTGTTATAACTTATGGTATATTTCATGTGTTGCACTATACCATTGCCACAAAACAAAAATTTTTGCACCATATATCAGTAAAAATAAACTTGAATCTGATTCTGAAACTATAGGTTGTATCTGTTTCATAACCAGGATGAAATGGCTGGAAGGGAAGTTTTATTCAAAGATGAACAGCGGAAATAGGAATGTTAGAGCAAGTAAGAACTAGTGAAACTCAGAGGTTTACTAGTCCCACAGTATAGGTCATTCCGACATCTTACTTTCTTGGCTCCAGAACTCTGAATCCAAATGAAAAACATAATCTGAGCATTACTATCATCTTGTTAGCAAAAACCAGTTAACAAAAAGACAACAAAAGTAATTAATGGTCCATAATCCAGTAATACATCGACAAATACTTTGAGGTCAGTAAAGGAGTTAGGAGTTAAGTATTATAAAAAGGCTTATGTTATTAATGCTCCATCTGCCGGAGTATTACTGTTGTCCGTTTTGAGCAAACTCATTTTCGTGGGCTCAGTCACAAGCATGGTGTTGTAATAATAACCTTTTGACAATTTGTATGTGTCGAGGGGTAACCATAGTCAGTGTAGAGTCCTATCAACACTCGGTGGCCATTTTATTTACACCTGTACAACTGCTCAATAATGCAATTATGTAATCAACCAATCATGTGGCAGCAACTCAATGCAAAACAAACAGCATGCGGACATGGTTGAGAAGTTTAGTTTCTGTTCAGGCCAAGCATCAGAATTGAGAAGAAATGTGATCAAACTGACTTTGACCGTAGAATGATTGTTGGTGCCAGATGGGGCCATTTGAGTGTCTCAGAAACTGCTGATCTCCTGGGATTTTCAAGCACATCAATCTTCAGGTTTTATAGAGGATGGTGCGATAAACAGAAAAATATCCAGCGAGCAATAGTTCTATGGGTGGAAATGCCCTGTTAATGAGAGAGGTCAGAGGAGGATGGCTGACAGGAAGGCAGCAGTAACTTTAATAGCCACATGTTATGGTGTGCAGAAGAGTATCTCTAAATGGACAGCACATTGAACCTTGAAGTGAAAGTGCTACGGCAGCAGAAGACCGTGAACATACACACTCAGTACACACAATGCATAATTCCACAGCAACACACACTATATTAAAATTAATAAGATAAACATTGGATCAAGGATGCTTTAAGAACGGAAGCATAGTTTTTGCAATTAGGTGAAATCATCAACCATGTGGCCATCTCTACTTTTGTAGGTTTTATGATTCTGAACTTTTCTCAAGCCTTCACTAACTGATTAAATTGCTTTATTAAATTCTGTGCGTTTGAATCTTTTACACCTTCCACTTTTATGTATTTCAGGAAATATATCACCCAACAATTAACTAAAATTATATTTTGACAACGGTCCAGCACAGGCTTCACCTGTCTCTTTGAAGCCAGGTTAAAATAAACTTCACTGAATTGGAAGTAACTACTCCAATCAGAATGGATGGTGGTCAGCCTGTGAGAATTTTGGTGTGGCCTTAACAACCTGCACAGCACTTTCTCTATAACTTTATCTTGTATTGCCTTTTTTCTCCTTATAATACCTTAATGCTCTGAAGAGGTGAAATAATCTATAGCAGGGGTTCCTAATCTTTTTTTATGCCATGGAGCCTTAGCATTAACTGAGGGATCCAAAGACTTTAGACTGGGAACTCCTGATCTATTGGTTCAGGAGCAATTATTACCCCTCAACCATCCAGCTCCTGAACCAGAGTAGGTAACTTCACTTACCCCAACACTGAGGTCCTTACTGATTCTACAACCTATGGACTCACTTTCAAGGATTCTACAGCCCCTGTTCTCAATATTATTTATCACTTACTTATCTACTGTTACTATTTTCTTTTTTTTTTCTTTTTGTATTTCCACAAATTATTGTCTTTTGAACATTGGAGTCTTTGTATGTACAGTAGATTTTCATTGAACTTAATGTGTTTCTTTGCATTTATTGTGAATGCCCATAATAATATGAATCTCAGAGTAGTATATGGTGACATATATGTGCCTTGATAATAAATTTACTTTAAAAAAGATTCGCTGTTCCTCGGGACATGAGGTGATAATAAGCCAATTACCAATTCTGTAAGACTAGGCTTGTCATGTACATACTGCAGAATGCAGAGGACTGGGACTCACTGAGAAGCTGGTGGTGACATCTTCCTTCTGTTTTTCCTCACCTCCGTAGCAACCTTTACTGTGCCTTCCATGGAGAGTCTATTATAGGGTCTAATTTGCTTCCCAGGAATCAGAACAGGAATGGAACGACAGCTGTGATCATCTTGAACAGCTGCCATCAGGAAATGAGCAAACAGTGTTTTAATGAATGACAAAAGGTGTAAACCACTCTAATGATTTTTAAAGGCAAATTTCTCCAATGCAATGAATTTTGTTTTTGCAGGTGCCCTGACTGGGAGTCAAGGGTAAACACAGCTCAATTTTAGCCCACAAAAAATAGTTAAAATGCATTCACTAGGCTCTGGTGCTCAGCCAAGGGATGTTCTCTGCACTTTTATTGAATCTAAACCTAGTTGTTAAATTTTAGCATGGTAAGAGGTCCTTCCAGCCTAATGAGCCCATTCACCCAATTATTTGAGTTTTAATTTTATTTTATTTAGAGATACACTGCGGAACAAGACATCTGGCCCAACAAGCCACACCACCAAGCAAACCACCCATTTAACTCTAGACTGATCACAGTACAATTTACAATCACTGGTTAGTCTATTAACCGGTATATCTTCAGACTGTGGGAGGAAACCGAAGCACCTGGAGGAAACCCACATGGTCACAGGAAAACGTAGAACTCCTTACAGAATAGAACCCTCCATAAATGCTGCCTCACGTGTGTTACTCAGACATCCAGTATCTGAAATCTGATGCAGAAAGAATCAAAATCAGGCTTATTATCACTAACAAATTCCAAGACATATCAGTGATCATCATCTTCATTATGTGCCATGTCATATGATGTGGGCAATCATGGTTTAATGACCATGGTTGTTCTTGATAATTTTTTCTCCAGAAGTGGCTTGCTATTGTCTTCTTCTGGACAGTATCTTTACAAGATGGGTGACCCCAGCCATTATCAATGCTCTACAGAGATTGTCTGCCTGGCGTCAGTGGTTGTATAACCAGAAATTGTGATGTGCATCAGCTACTCATACGACCATCCACTACCTGCTCCAATGGCTTCACATGATCCTGAAAGGGGCTACGCATGAGCTACACCTTGCCCAGTGGTGCCCTGTAGGCTAACAGAGGGGTGGAACACCTTACACATCCTTTGGTAGAGGCGAATCTCCACCCTGCCAACCACAGGTCAGTGATAATAAACGTAATTTTGATTCTTCAGCAGATTCTTTGTGCCTGGAGAATTTGAATTTATGAAACAGGAGGAGATGATTTGGCCTCTCCTGTACCAGTTGACAAAGTAGATAAACGTTTGTGGATGCTGTAATTTGGGGCACCACACAAAAATGCTGGAGGAACTCGTCACATTTCACATGACCCCACTGAGTTCCTCCTGCTTTTTGTGTGTTGGCAAAGAACCCAGGCCCATCTTCTGACACTAGGTATGTAACGCTGTAGATTAAAGCTATTCAACAATCTATCCAAGTTCAGTTCAAATAAAGTACAAATTAACCTCTCAGGCGTGACTCTGTACCATCCTTAAAGTTCTACAGATATAAAATGTAAAAGTCTTAAACAATGTTCATAAAATTTACATTTTTAGCCAAAATTGAAGAGCAAATGATTCCATGTGCAAATCATGTATTGGTTCTGGTGGTGTTATACTGTATCACCAGGCAAAAACATTGGCGTTGTGATAAATTTTAATTCAAATAAATGGGTATTCTGAAGATCTGATATTACTATAAGTAGAAATGATGCATACTTTAAAAAGTTGACATGGTTCACTTGAAAAGAATCTGCGGTCCTTATCTCATTGGATCTTCAGAATCAGGTTTAATATCACCTGCATAAGTCATGAAATTTGTTGTCTTTGCAGCAGCAGTACAAGACAATACATAATAATAGAAATGAAAGTGAATTACAATAAGTGTTGATGTATCAAATAGTTAAATTAAACAAGTAGTACAAAAATAGAAATAAAAAGTAGTAAGTTAGTGTTCATAGGTTCAATGTTCATTCAGAAATCTGATGGCAGAATGGTAGAATCGTTGAATCGGTTCCTGATTCATGGAGTGTATGTCTTTAGGCTTTTGTACCTCCTTTCTGATGCTAGCAACGAGAACAAGGTATGACCTGGGTGATGAGTGTCCTTAATGATGGATGCCACCCCTTTGAGGCATCGCTCCTTGAAGATATCCTGGACACTACAGAGGCTAGTGCTCATGATGGAGCTGACTAAGTTTATAACTCTCTGCAATCTTGTGCAATAGACACCGCCCCATACCAGATGGTGATGCAACCACTAAGAATGCTCTCCATGGTACATCTGTAGAAACTTACAAGTTTTTTAGGTGACATACCAAATCTCCTCAAACTCCTAATGAAAGAAAAATAGCCATTGTCGTTCCTTAATTGTAGCTGTACCAATATGTTGGGCCCAAGAAAGATCTTGAGAGATATTGACACCCAGGACCTTGAAATTGTTCGTTCATGCCACTTCTGATCCCTCTATGAGGACTGGTGTGTGTATGGCATGAGCTCCTCATCTTACAATCTACATTCAGAGAAGCTGGTCATTCCTGCTTAGATGGAATTCCTTTGTTCCTTACAAGTGAATACAAAAGAATAGCTGAGAAGAAGTTTACCCTCTGATTCAGTGTGAACTAATGGGAATATATGACTGTGATTTTTGACATAAACAAAAGGAAATTTACTAATTATATTATGGAGAGGCAAGTAGGAGTGATAACAGTGGGGTTTTATATTCAATGTGGTCTCTCATCCTTTGGAGGGGTGTGAAGTGATCAGTAAACCAAAGAGAAAAATAACCTACTTATTAAAATTTCAGCTTTCAGTGGAACTTGGTGCAGTGCTGTAATTATAAGACAGTTACTAACAAGAGGCCATAGCAATTCGTAAATCCCAAGACTTCATCCAGAGTGTTTTGAATGTGGGACTATGTTCCACTTGAAGTAATTTGAAGCAGATAGCCAGGCATATTAAGGGGATGGCTGATGTGCATACACTGAGAATGGTGAAGGCGGTAAATTAAACCATCTCAACCCCTATGCAGACTGATTGGTCATAATGGTCTGTTTTCATACATACTCAATGTTCTTCACACTTTGTGTAATTATTAGTTCAAACATTACTGTACTTTGACAAATTAAAGATGTCACCAGGACAGAAAGGATGCACATTTGGATTTTGAGAGAAGTGAGAAAGGAAAGAGCGGGGTCAGACACCATCATTTCGCAGTGATTTTTGGAGACCGTGGCAGTGCAGAGGATATCCTTACTCATATTATGGTGCAAGTATAGAACAAGTTGCGAGCAGACGTGATAAATGTAAGTTCATTTGTAACACTTAAGAGGTTTGGATAGCCAAATGGATGAGAGAGATATGTATGCGGGCTTATGGCCTGGGTACAGGTAGTAGCTCTAGGCAGAAGACCAGGTTGGCATGGTCTACCTGAGCTGAGGGGCCTGCTTCTTTGTTGTAATACTTCATGACTCTATGATGGAAGAGTGATGAATGCTGCTCAGTTGCACAAAAAAAGGGTGAAAGCTAATTCCAGTAACTAGAGAACAATAAGTTTAACATCTTTTGTAACAAAGCTTTTTTATATAAATATAGATCAATTTCTGGATTAATAATAATCTGGAGGAGAATGGGTTAATTGAGGTGAGGCAGTATGGTTTATTAAGGGCAAGTCATATTTAACCAATTTGATAGCATGTTTTTTGATGTGGTAATTGAGTTGAAGGTGATGGCATTGAGGTGGTGTCCAAAGGCCTTTTGATAAATTCATTTATTATTTTTTTATTGTCATATAGAGTTGAATAGTCTCTTTTAGCACTGTGAGCCACATCGCCCAGCGAACCTTGACTTAACCCTAGCCTAATCACAGGACAATTTACAATGACCAATTAAGGTTTAATCATTGCTGTTTGTGGATTTGACTCTGCAGTTGACATTATGATGTGTGTCTGGTTTCTGGTTACTCTTTGTTTGTTGCTATTTTGGACGATTTTGATCCGGGTGGCAAATAATGAATGACACAGAGCTATATTAAACTGAACTGAGCTGAACGGAATATGCCTAGACTTATTCAATTTGATGTTTTATACCCTGTGTTTTTTTAAATCTTTTTTGTTTTCCAGTTTGAGTGATTTTTTTTTTGTCTCACATAGGAGAAGGGGTGTTCATGTTTTTCTTTGAATGAGTTCCATAGTTTTCTTTGTTTTGTGTCTGTCTGTGGGAAGACAGATCTCAGGTTTGTATACTGCATACATTCCTTGATGACAAAATATACTTTTGCTTTGACTTTGACTTTAACCTACCAACTGGTATGTCTTTGGACTGCGGAAAGAAACCCACATGGTCACAGGAAGAATGGACAAGCTCCTTCCAGGCAGGAATTGAACCCAGGCTGCTGGAATTGCAAAATGTTTTGTGAAACACTAAGCTACTGTGCTGCCCTAATGTCCTGCATAACCGTTTCATTAAGCAAACTTAATGCACTTTGTTCGGAATGGACATTGACACCTTGGTTTCAAAGCTGGCTAGTTAACATTAATGGACTTCTAACTGGTGGAACATGAACAGAGGCATTACCCAATGATCAGCATTAGGGCCATTTTCATCTCTTTAACATATATTAATAGCCTAGAGTTTGGGGCACAGAATTGAATTCAATTTACTTTGTTTCTTACATCCTTCACATACATGCGGAGTAAAAATCTTAATATTATGTCTCTGTCTGAATGTGCAATGTGCAATTTATAGTAATGTGTAATAAATGGTACATACAACAGGACAGTCAATATAGCATAGAAATACAATTATATCAGCATGAATTAATCAGTCTGATGACCTGGTGGAAGAAGCTGTCCCGGATCCTGTTGGTCCTAGCTTTTATGCTGCAGTACCACTTCCCAGATGGTAGCAGTTGGAACAATTTGTGGTTGGGGTGACTTCAGTCCCCAATGATCCTCTGGGTTCTTTTTATGCACTTGTTGCTGGAAGTGTCTTGAAAAGTGTGAAATTCACATCTACAGATGCGCTGGGCTGTCCGCACCACTCTCTGCAGAGACCTGTGATTGAGGGAAGTACAGTTTCCATACCAGGTAGTGATGCAGCCAGTCAGGGTGCTCTCAGTTGTGCCCCTGTAGAAAGTTCTTAAGATTTGGGGACACATGCCAAACTTCTTCAGTCGTTTGAGGTCTGAGGTGAGGAGCAGAGGCTACAATATATTAATAGCAAAAGGAGAGTGATGGATAAAATTGGTTCCTTAGAGAATCAGAGTGGACAGCTATATGTGGAGCCAAAAGAAATGGGGGAGGTATTGAACAATTTCTTTTCTTCGGTATTCACTAAGGAAAAAGATATTGAATTGTGTAAGGTAAGGGAAACAAGTAAGGAGGTTATGGAAACTATGATTATTAAAGAGGAGGAAGTACTGGTGCTTTTAAGGAATATAAAAGTGTATAAATCTCCAGGTCCTGACAGGAAATTCCCTAGGACCTTGAGGGACGTTAGTGTAGAAATAGCAGGGGCTCTGACAGAAATATTTCAAATGTCATTAGAAACGGGGATGGTGCCAGAGGATTGGCGTATTGCTCATGTTGTTCCATTGTTTAAAAAGGTTTCTAAGAGTAAACTTAGCAATTATAACCCTGTCAGTTTGATGACAGTGGTGAGTAAATTAATGGAAAGTATTCTTAGAGATGGTATATATAATTATCTGGATAGACAGGTTCTGATTAGGAACAGTCAACATGAATTTGTGTGTGGAAGGTCATGTTTGACAAATCTTATTGAGTTTTTTGAAGAGGTTACGAGGATAGTTGACGAGGGTAAAGCAGTAGATGTTGTCTATATGGACCAGTAAGACCTTTGACAAGGTTCCGCATGGAAGGTTAGTTAGGAAGGTTCAATCGTTAGGTATTAATATTGAAGTAGTAAAATGGATTCAACTGTGGCTGGATGGAAGATGCCAGAGAGTAGTGGTGGATAACTGTTTGTCAGGTTGGAGGCCAGTGACTAGTGGTTTGCCTCAGGGATCTGTACTGGGTCCAATGTTGTTTGTCATATACATTAATGATCTGGATGATGGGGTGGTAAATTGGATTAATCAGTATGCAGATGATACTAAGGTAGGTGGTGTTGTGGATAATGAAGTAGGTTTTCAAAGCTTGCAGAGAGATTTAGGCCAGTTAGAAGAGTGGGCTGAGCGATGGCAGATGGAGTTTAATGCTGATAAGTGTGAGGTGCTACATTTTGGTAGAAATAATCCAAATAGGACATACATGGTAAATGGTAGGGCATTGAAGAATGCAGTAGAACAGAGTGATCTAAGAATAATGGTGCATAGTTCCCTGAAGGTGGAATCTCATGTGGATAGGGTGGTGAAGAAAGCTTTTGGTATGCTGGCCCTTATAAATCAGAGCATTGAGTATAGGAGTTGGGATGTAATGTTAAAATTGTACAAGGCATTGGTAAGGCCGAATTTGGAGTATTGTGTACAGTTCTGGTCACTGAATTATAGGAAAGATGTCAACAAAATAGAGAGAGTACAGAGAAGATTTACTAGAATGTTACCTGGGTTTTAGCACCCAAGTTACAGGGAAAGGTTGAACAAGTTAGGTCTTTATTCTTTGGAGTGTAGAAGGTTGAGGGGGGACTTGATAGAAGTATTTAAAATTATGAGGAGGATAGATAAAGTTGACATGGATAGGCTTTTTCCATTGAGAATAGGGGAGATTCAAACAAGAAGACATGAGTTGAGAGTTAGAGAGCAAAAGTTTAAGGGTAACACGAGGGGGAATTTCTTTACTCAGAGAGTGGTAGCTGTGTGGAACGAGCTTCCAGTAGAAGTGGTAGAGGCAGGTTCGGTATTGTCATTTAAAGTAAAATTGGATAGGTATATGGACAGGAAAGGAATGGAGGGTTATGGGCTGAGTGCAGGTCAGTGGGATTAGGTGAGAGTAAGCATTCAGCACGGACTAGAAGGGCCGAGATGGCCTGTTTCCGTGCTGTAATTGTTATATGGTTATATGGTTATACAATTTCAAAATTTTCAGACTATATAAAACTTGGCACAAAGGACATATATGAAATGATGTTTGAGGTGTCTGTTGCTCAGGATCGATCATGGATATTGTGTTCTCACTGTCTAGATACGCAAGCCTGGGCAGTAAAGTATGGACAGCAGGTTGTTGCCAATGTAGCAAGCTCCCTCACTTCATACTTCTCAGGAACCCAAAGGAACTGCAGAGACTGATACAGTTTGGCACCAGCAGTGTCGCAGGAGTTAACAGTCAGTGTTGAACTCAACATAAGGATTGTCTTAGGACTGCCTTAGGGATTTTTCCCTCAGGATTTACTCCTGAAACCTTCGCCATGATTGGGTATGAACAAGGCAGTGAAGGTTTGATTTCAGAGCTTTCCCTCTTCTGAGTGAGCCGCTAACCATGGCTGCTGAGACCCAGCTGCCCGAAGCAACTGGTTTTAAGGGACCAGTAATGTGCCTTTGTCCCTTTTCCTTTCAGTAGAAACAGTTCTGCTGAATATAGTAACTAAACCACTCATGAAGGCCAGGAGCTGGACTTGGTTGTCAGAGGCTATTTGTGACACATGCCATTGGGGGAATTTAATTGGAAGTGGGAGTTACCCCCATTACCACCCCCAGCTATAACAACCTTAAGTAACTAGTGATAGATTGCAGCTGGATACAGCCAGACTGGTTGAATAGACAGACATATAGTAGATTAAGTTTAATGTAGAGAAATATGAAGTGTTGCACTTTGTTAGGACAAGGATGTGAGGCATCGCAGATAAAAGGATATTGTTCAAAGAGTGAAGTGGTTGCAGTGGGATTTGGGAGCATGTGCATACAAAATATTGAAGGAGACATGAATGTTAAGAAAGTGGTTAAAAAGGCGTACAGAATTCTGGGCATCATCAATAGTGGTATGAATCATAAAAGCTGGGAAGGCACTTTGAGTGGTGATAATATACAGTGGGTCACTATATAACAGTGGGAAGCTGTTTCTCATGATGGATGCATCGAGAACCAGAAGATGCAGTTAGAAAACAAAAGGGAATGGAATTGTGAGTGGCACAAGGAGAATCTTTTAACGCAGCATGTAGTTGGAAGGGGAAGAAGAGCTGAAAACTAGAGGGAAATTCTTTAAAGTGAGAGATGAAAGATTTAAAACAGACCTGAGGGGTTTAAAGGGACATTGGGCAAATGGGATCTGCTTATTGGGCGCTATTGTTGACATAGACAAGTTACACCAAAGGGCGTGTTTCCATGCTGTATTAGTCAAGGCATCAAAGTTCAAAGTAAGTTTATTATTCAGATCTGTATATGTCAACATACTCTACCCTGAGATTCATTTTCTTGCAAGTGTTCACAGAAGAACAAAGAAACGCATGAAAACAATGAAAAACTACACACAAATGAAGTCTGACAAACAACCAATACGTAAAATTGTGCAAATACAAAAAAAGAAAAAATAATCATCATAATAGTAATACTGAGATCATAAGATGCAGAGTCCTTGAAAGTGAATCTATAGGTTGTGCTCAGTGTTGAGGTGAATTACGTTACCCACACTGGTTCAGGGGCCTGATGGTTGAAGGTTAATAAATGTTCCTGAATCTGGTGGTGTGGGGACTTTCACTGAAGTACATCCGTCTATGATTTAGAAACCACTACTTGTGGTAAAGATAGGGTCTATTGTGGCCTTCAAGAGGGACTTGGACAAATATATGGAGGAGAAACAAATGTGCGTCTTTGAAGGAAAAGTCAGGGAGATGGAACTAATAAATGATTCTAATAGACAACCAGTGCAGTCACATTGGGATGAACATTGTACTGCAGCTGTTCCACTTTTCTGTGATTATGTGAATCTCTATGCTAGGGAATAATAAACTCAAGTACATTTCTGGTCTGTGGAATATCAACAGTTCTGTCAAGATGGTTCCTGAGGTGGACTGTGGCATTGAATGATGGTTAAAGAGACAATTAGTTCAATGACAACCCATCATTTCAATGAAGCAACTTTGGAAAACTTGTCATTTCACAGTTTGTCACGTTTCAGTGCAAATCATCCAACTGCATGAATTCAAGGCTGCATCGCATGGAGGATTTAAAGTAGGTTTCATTTAATTATTCCACATTGAGTAGTCAGACAAGATATGGACAGAAATACATTCTCTTACACCAGTTTCTCAAGTACATTTTGAGCTTTGAAGATTAATCATACAAGTATTCTTGGACAAAAACATGCACACATGCCTTAGAATGCTCGCCACCAGGTTCAGAAGCAGTTATTACTCTTCAACCATCATGTTCCTGAACCAGCGTGGATTTCTTCACTCAGCTCAACACTGAACTGATTCCACAAACTATGAACTTGCTTTCAACTATGACTCCAGGAGTCAGCTCCTTGGTTATATGTTTAACATTTGTGAATACATCTGCATATTGAGCTGTAATCGAGCTGGACTGTGCATGAATCAAAGCAGAAGGCTGTCCATGCCTTCTGAGAGAAACTGATGGAGAGTCTGTTATATGATGCTGTTATAGACCTCCACATCTGAAAGATGTCCTTGCTGGTTAATTCAGTAATTGTGACAGTGTAAGTGCTGAGTCCACATCTTTAAAAACATCTGGACAGAATATGCAGCTTCGGAGAATCAGATTCAGAATCAAATTTATTATCACTGACATATGGTGTGAAATTTGTTGTTTTGTTACAGCATTTATTGTGCAATGCACTATAATTAATATAAGTTACAATAAGAAATATATAAAAAATAAATAAATAGTGCAAAAAAGAGTAAAATAGTGAAGTAGTGTTCATAGGTTTGTGGACAATTCAGAAATCTTATGGTGGAAGGGAAAAAGCTATTCCTAAAAGATGGAGTTTGGGTTCATGATCTGGTACCTCTGTCCTGATGATAGTAATGAGAAGAGGACCTGTCCTGAACCTTGATGAAGGGCCTCAGCCTCTTTTTCCCTCCATAGATTCTGCTGACATGAAGAGTTCCTCTGCCATGTTCTGTGTGTTGCTCTGGATCTCCAGCATCTGCAGAATCTCTTATGCTAATGTCCTAGATGGACAGGCTCCTTAATGATGGATGCGGCCTGCTTAAGATAACACCTTTTGAAGATGTCCTTGAAGTTGTGGAGGTTGATGTCCATGATGGAGCTAGTTGAGTTTACAATCCTCTGCAGATTGTTCCAATTGTTTTTAACAGTCTTCACTTCTGCAATTCTAGACTCTATTTCCTTCATATGTGTGGTAAACTACATATACCTGTCTGGACACGCCCCTCTGCTGACTGCTCCTGTGGCTCCTCCCACAGACCCCTGTATAAAGGTGATTGAAGGCACTGCCTGCCCCTCAGTCTCCGAGATGCTGTTCTCCGTTTTGCTGCTAATAAAAGCCTATCGTTCGCCTCCCGTCTCCGAGAGTTATTGATGGTGCATCAATTTTATTAGCAGCAATTTTAAAACATAGAGAGCATTTTACGACCCAACAGATTGGATATTGACCCTCAATCTCTGGAAGCCGACATCGCTTTTGAACTCTGGCTTGCATGCTTCCAATCGTACCTGGAGGAGATTCGAGTGATTGAGCCTGCCACGATGCATAGAGTTCTCCTCTCCAGGGTCAGTTTGTGGGTCTACTCCTTGATCAGGGACCTGCCGACCTACCAAGGGGCACTGGACGCCCTCAAAAGACAGTATCCGTGGCCGGTGAACACCGTCTACGCGAGACATCGCTTAGTGACACGGCGGCAGCGGGCCGGAGAGTCAAGCGCTGAGTTTGTCTGGGCCCTACAGACACTCGTGTGGGCCTGCGACTGCAGGGGACTGACGGCGGAACAGCATGCGGAGCTCCTGGTACAAGACAACTTCGTTACGGGGATCAGGTCAGTGTACGTACGCCAACGGCTGCTGGAACACACCGATCTTACATTCGGTGATCAAGCTCGCTGACACGCTGGAAGCCGCTCTGCACGATGCTGACGCTGTCCAGGCGCGTGATCTCCTGCCGGCCCCGTGGACGCTGCAGACCTTGCAACCCGCCGGCGAATCAACCTCGGCTGCTGCCAGTTGTAAGTCCGCGCAGTGTTACTTCTGCGGACTTGAAAAGGACCCCCGAAAACGCTGCCCGGCCCAAGAAGCTACCTGCTCCAGCTGCGGAAAGAAGGGCCACTTTGCCAAGGCCTGTAAGTCCAAACCACGAGCAAGGTTGAGCAGCACCGCGTGTGAGGCATGGGGGTCGCCATCTTGGTCGCCACCATCTTTCCTGCCCGTCGCATGCGAGGCATGGGGGCGGCCATCTTTGTCGCCGCCACCTCGCCCTGCCTCTGACCCACGGGTGCTTACCGGGCACCAAGATGGTGATGCAACTCTGGCCTCCGTGACCCTCGACCAAAGCGCTCCACACCAGCTCGCCAAGTCAATGACGGACATCCTGGTGGAGGGGCACAGGACTAGCTGCCTGTTTGACACGGGCAGCACTGAGAGTTTTATTCACCCGGGCACAGTGCAACGCTACGGACTCGTGACATGGCCGGTAAGCCAGAGGGTCACCATGGCTTCTGGATTGCATTCCACAGACATCCGGGGGGGTTGTGTAGCGACATTGGTGGTGCAGGGCACAGAATATCGGGACTTTGCTTTACTGGTCATGCCTCAACTGTGTGCCCCTGTGCTATTGGGGCTCGACTTCCAGAGCCACCTGAAAAGTGTGACTATAGCATATGATGGGCCCCTCCCACCACTCACTGTCAGAAATCCTCAGTTTTGTGGGACTTCGTCATATACCCCACTACTGACCACACACACACACACCGACCCACACATCCCACCCAGCACCATGCCAACAGCCGCGCTACTGACACCACTTGCACCCTCTCCACCGGCAAGATCCCTCCCCCACTGCTGTTTGCCAACCTGACCCCCGACTGTAAACCTGTGGCAACTAAAAGCAGGAGGTACAGTGCGGGGGACAGGGCCTTCATTAAGTCGGAGGTGCAGCGGCTGCTCAGGGAGGGGATCATTGAGCCAAGCACAAGTCCTTGGAGGGCCCAGGTTGTTGTTGTTCGGACCGGGCAGAAAAATAGGATGGTCATGGACTATAGGCAGACCATCAATAGGTTCACGCAGCTTGACGCGTACCCCCTACCCCGCATCGCGGATATGGTCAATCAGATAGCTCAGAACAAGGTGTACTCGACCATAGACCTGAAATCCGCTTATCATCAGCTCCCCATCCGCCCAGAGGACCGCCCCTACACGGCCTTCGAGGCGGGCGGCAGGCTCTATCACTTCCTGCGCGTCCCCTTCGGTGTCACGAATGGTGTCTCTGTCTTCCAGAGGGAAATGGACCAGATGGTGGACCAGTGCCAACTGAAAGCCACGTTCCCATATCTGGATAACATCACCATCTGTGGTCACAATTGGCAGGATCACGACACCAACTTCCAACGATTTTTCCAAGTGGCCAAAGCTCTTAACCTCACCTATAATGGTGACAAGTGTGTGTTCGGAACCACCCGACTTGCTATCCTTGGGTATGTCGTGGAGAACGGGGTCATTAGCCCTGACCCCAACCGTATGCGCCCCCTGTTAGAACTCCCCACCACCCTCAGAGCCCTCAAATGGTGCTTGGGCTTCTTTTCCTATTACGCCCAATGGGTCCCTCACTACGCAGACAAGGCCCGCCCCCTGGTCAAGTCCACCGCATTTCCCCTCTCAGCCGAGGCCCGCGCGCCCTTCAGCCGCATTAAAGGGGACATTGCCAAAGCAACGATGCACGCGGTGGATGAGACCATTCCCTTCCAAGTAGAGAGTGATGCCTCCAAATTTGCGCTGGCTGCTACCCTCAATCAGGCAGGAAGGTTGGTAGCATTCTTCTCTCGTACCCTTCAGGGCCCTGAAATTCGGCACTCCGCGGTAGAGAAAGAAGCCCAGGCCATAGTGGAAGCTATTAGGCACTGGAGGCATTATCTCACCGGCAAAAGGTTCACCTTGCTGACCGATCAGCGCTCAGTTGTGTTCATGTTCAGCAACCAACAGCGGGTCAAAATAAAAAATGATAAAATTTTGAGCTGGAGAATTGAACTCTCCACCTACAACTATGACATCCTGTACCGGCCTGGAAGGCTCAATGAGCCCCCTGATGTCCTATCACGGGGAGCGTGTGCCAGCGCACAGCTCGACTGGCTATATGCCCTCCATGCAGATCTTTGCCACCTGGGGGTCACCCGAATTTACCATTTTGTGAAAGCCCGGAACCTGCTTTACTCCCTTGAGGACATCAGGGCGATGACCAGAGACTGCCAAGTCTGCGCTGAGTGCAAACCACACTTCTACCGTCCTGAAAAGGCATAACTTATCAAGGCCACCTGCCCCTTTGAGCGACTGAGTATCGACTTAAAGGGCCCCCTTCCCTCCACCGACCGTAATGTCTACTTTCTCAACATAATCGACGAGTACTCGCGGTTCCCCTTTGCCATCACCTGCCCCGATACCACTGCCACGTCCGTCATAAAAGCCCTGCACCAGCTCTTCACTCTGTTCGGATATCCCGGCTATATCCACAGTGATAGAGGGTCCTCGTTTATGAGAGACGAGCTGCGCCAGTACCTGCTGGCTATGGGTATTGCTACTAGTAGGACCACGAGCTATAATACCTGGGGGAATGGACAGGTGGAGAGGGAGAATGCCACAGTGTGGAAGACCACACTCTTAGCCCTTAGGTCAAAGGGATTGCCGGTCTCTCGCTGGCAGGAGGTCCTCCCTGAGGCGCTCCACTCCATCCGCTCCCTGTTATGCGCGTCCACCAATGCCACCCCTCATGAGCGACTCTTTTCTTTTCCCAGGAAATCTGCCACTGGGACCACCCTACCGGTTGGCTGATGTCCCCAGGGCCAGTGCTGCTCCGGAAACATGCGCGGAGCAATAAATACTCCCCGATGGTCGAGAGGGTTCACCTACTTCATGCGAAACCCCAGTATGCCTACATGGTCTTACCTGATGGGCGGGAGGACACCGTCTCCGTCCGCGACCTGGCACCCGCAGGAGCACCAAACCCCTACCCCGAACACTCCACGGTGATTATGAACCCCGTACCCACCGCTGTATATACCCACAGGACACCGTGCACACCAAGCCTACGCAGACACCTCACGACACTCCCATACCAGGCATGCACATGCATGAGGGATTACTGACGCTTAACGGGCTGGCACCTCAAGTCAGGCCGGAGCCAGCACAACCACCGTCACCGGTGCAATCACCACCGGTGCTACGTAGATCGCAGCGACAGACTCGACCGCCTGATAGACTTAACCTGTAAATATACTTGTAAGGAACTTCGCCCCGTGGGGACTCTCTTTTAAAACAAAGGGGGGGGGGGTGAATGTTGTAAACTATGTATACCTGTCTGGACACGCCCCTCTGCTGACTGCTCCTGTGGCTCCTCCCACTGAGCCCTGTATAAAGGCGATTGGAGACACTGCCCGCCCCTCAGTCTCTGAGATGCTGTGCTCCGTTTTGCTGCTAATAAAAGCCTATCGTTCGCCTCCCGTCTCCAAGAGTTATTGATGGTGCATCAATATGACCTTGGGAATGACCTTCCCACATCCCCATTTGGCTCATCGCTAACAATCAGATTATTCATACCTTCTGGTACAAAATGAATGCACATCCATGTTTGAATATTTATCCGAACTGGTACAGCCTTCAAGAGTTTGCTCTCAAACTGCTGTCAGAAGAGTTTCTTTCCCGTGTTGCCTCACCGACTTGTATAGCAGCTTCTGGAAGATTATCACCCACAGGTTGTCACCACCCACACTTGAATCTTTGTGTGGTAGTTTGGATGAAAGGTCAGCATTAGCATTTTGTTTAAAAGACTTTTCTGTACTTTTTCTATAAAATCACCCATCTCCACAGTCTGGCAGTTATCATGACTAAAATCACTGAATCTGCATCTAGAAAGGCTAATAGCAGTTTCTAATCTGTGACTCAGTTAAGAGATCTCCCTAATATAAACTGTCAAAAATTCTTCACTTTAAAAAGTAATGCTTAGCATTTCTTCTTCCATATGCATGTAATTCTAATAACTTTCATATGAAGTATTAAACATAAATGCAGTCAGGTTTTCTTGGCTAACATCCATGATGTGAATGATAACACTTGACAACAAAGATTTTGCTTCCTGAATACTTTTAGGTGTACCCTTTGGATTTTAGGCTGCTGATTATGAAAATCAACATGAAATTTCTCTATCATGCATCATTTTTTGATATCAACTATATTTGTGTTATTTCAATTCATAATTCAAGTCTATTATAATAGACTGTTATAATATAGTCTATTATAATATAATGTTGCCAACAGTCTAAGTTGAAAAGTTTTCTGTCTTGTTCAGGCATGCCTGGGCATGCTTAGGCAGGGTGGATGCTGCATGGCAGGACAGGTTTTATAAAGTCTATAAATTTCCGTGAAGGATTTCATTATTTGAAGCAGATGTTTCCCACAATAACTGATGTCAAGATTAAGGCAGACATTTTTGGTGGTGAACCGATCACCAATGACAGGCAATTCAAAGAACTTCTAGTGGGACTGGAGAAAATCACAGGGAAGGCTTTCAAGGACGTTGTTGAGAACTTTCTTGGCAACTGCAGAGCACCAAACTACATGCAGCTGGTTGACAACATGCTTCAAGCATGCAAACCCCTGAAATGCAACATGCCACTAATGATTACTTTTCTGCATTCTCATTTGGACTTCTCTCCTACAAATCATGGCACTGTCAGTGATGAGCAAAGTGAAATGTTTCACCAGGGCTTTGCAGTCATGGAGAAATAGTATCAGGCAACTGGAATCCATCAGTGTTAGCTGATTATTGTTGGATACTTAAGCGAGAAGCCTCAGACACTGAGTAAAAATGAAAATCATCAACAAAACATTTCAGCTTAGTTGAACTATCAGCGAAGTATCAGC
Source organism: Hemitrygon akajei (assembly GCF_048418815.1). NCBI lineage: Eukaryota > Metazoa > Chordata > Chondrichthyes > Myliobatiformes > Dasyatidae > Hemitrygon > Hemitrygon akajei. The sequence continues at coordinate 31,878,216 of NC_133138.1, read as the reverse complement.
ATTATTATGCAATTAAGTGTATTATATTCAATAAATATTAATTTCATGTTTCTCTGTATACCTACATGATACAAGAAGTCTGAAATTCTATTTGTTTTCATCTTCAAGCAGTGTATCATAAATAAAAAAAGATTTCCCTGTAAGCAACACTTTAAAAAAAAATTGTTGTCCACCCCACAGTCCAAAGCAACATGTGTGAGAATCAACGTACTTGTCATGTTGTTGTACTGATGCACCATCAATAACTCTCTCTGAGACGTAAAGACGAGATATCGGCTTTTATTGACTGGAAGAAGGAACAAGCAGTGGTTGACCACCATATTACATCCTGGAGACAGAGAGGCCGGGCTCAGACCTCAATCGCCTTTATACAGGGGTCTGTGGGAGGAGCCACAGGAGCAGTCAGCAGGCGCCATGTCCAGACAGGTATATGTAGTTCACCACATGTACTTAAAGGGATTTGATGTTTAAAATGCAAGTCATTTGCTTTCTATTGATCTTTATTTTGTCTTAATTTTTCATTCCCTTTGAGCAGCTGCTGGCAGTAGTGTAAATCTGACAGAGTAATACTAAAACATACACTCAGTGACCATTTTAATAGGAGCTCCTATACCTAATAATGTGGCTATTGATTGTATGTTCATTGTCTTCTGCTGCTGTAGTTCATTCACTTCAAGGTTCGATGTGTTGTGCGATGGTCTTCTGTGTGTATGGTTATTTGAGTTACTGTTCTCCTCTGACCGCTCTCATCAACAAGGCTTTTAGCCTACAGAACTTCCACTCACTGGATGTTCTTATTTTGGGTTTGTTGTGTGTGAAAATCCCAAGAATGGTCAACAATCATTCCACTTAGACTGCATTTCTTCCCCATTCTGATGTTTGGTCTGAACATCAATGCCAATACCAAAATACTATATTTCTCTGTTTTAGAGATAAACAGAATTAAAAGAACAAAAATATGGTGAATGTCACATTCTGCAGAGGGAGAAGAGGCAAGTGTACCCATCATTAAGCATCAATTAGGTCGGTTGTATTTGTCCTACAGTCATAGTTGTGCTTATTGCTGAATAAAATACTTCCCATGTGTCAATGCCATCACCATTGAATGAAAGAATTTGTGTGTTTAATATGTTCTATACAATCTGCTTAAAACCATTTACAAACACCAGAACATGAATTAAACAATGATGTAAAACTTTGATTTTTCACCTGCGGACCAAATTGCTGATTGTATGCAACAGCAGCCAAACCGCTGTACACTGCTTCAACAGGAGGGCTAAACCACATGAGGGTAGATGGCCACCTCATAACCTGGTGAGATAGGGACGTGCCAGTCCTTGCATGTGAAATCTGCCACAGCGAGCTGAGCTGGTGAGATCCACTGGCCAGGAAGGTGGTTTTGGAATGTTTTGTGGTGAGCAAAGGGCATGAGGAGACGCAGAAGAAGTCATGGTCATCCACTTCAACCAAGCAAGCAAACTACTCGTGTCACTGGACCAGGACCTCCAAGGTCAAGAAAGTGGAAATAGCTTTTCCAGTTTAAAAACTCTCCTGCACAGGTTTCCTGTCATGGTCAGAACACATGGACAAGGTGACTTCCCTACTTTCAGATCTTTCAATTTCCCAAGAACCTTCTCTCTAGTTATAGTAACTTCACACACCTCATGACCCCTTCCTCCATATTGCTAGTGCCTTCCACCATGAAGACTGATGCAAAATACTTATTCAGTTCATCCGCTGTTTTGTTGCCCCATTACTATCTCTCCAACATTGTTTTTCAGCAGTCCGATATCCACTCTCACCCTTCCTTTACACTGTGTGTATTTGAAGAAACCATTGATATCTTTGGTCACACATTTTATTGAACACCAAAACCTAAACACCAAAGCGCACTAGAAATATTAAATAATGATTCATTTCATCAGACCAGCTTCTTAATGTGAAACCCCAACTGAACGTTAGTGGTTGTGAATTATGCACATTTTTCCCTATTACCCTACACAGCCTCCCACCTCCCCCCCCCCCCCCCAACCCCCAGAATTCACTATCACCAGCATTATCAGCCTGTCCAGTGCTCGGACAGCCGTCCGGCTTGGGTCCTGTGTTCCGTGGGTGGAGGAACAGCAGATACCACTGGTTGGACCAGAGGTACTTTGACATGCTGATGGTCATGGTGTGATCCAGATCATGGTGGGCCAGTTTAAGGCAACCTACCGAAATATGTTCAGGTTTACCCCTGTTTTCTATGATAAGAGCCTTTTCTCACTGTTCCAAAACGTGGAAAGGGCTATTGTAAGTGGGCGTAAGGGGATGTGCATCATGACGGACAAAAACAAACAATGCGGAACGTAGGTCAACAGGAACACAAGAGTATTGTACTTCCTTTTGGGGGGGGCGGAGCCAGCTGAAGAAGGCGAGTAGTGGGCACACGCTTCCAACCAACCGTTCATGCATAGCATAGTCTGAGGCATCAGCAGGGCTATGGGTGCACTAGGGAGTGGGCGCACCAGAAAAGGTCACATTCGAAGGAGCTATTTTGGAATCATTCTAATACCCTGATATGCTGACCAGTTAAGCAGTTGCTTAGGGGTATTGCCTTTAAGCTCACCATAAGTTCAGCAACTCGTGGAATGAAGCAGTGATAGAAATTTACTATACCTAAAAAACTCTTTGTAGTTTTTTCTGAATTGCGTGGTGGTGTGAAATCCATAATAGCGGCTACGTTTGATGGGAGGGGTATTGCACCTTCTGCAGAGATGCGATGGCCAAGGAAGTCAATGGTTGACAACCCAAAATGGCAATTAGCAGAGGTATTAATCAATCCATGCTGGCTTAGGTGCTTGGAAAGTTTGTGGAGATGAAATATGTGTTCAGATTTGGATGCTCTGGTGACAGCTATGTTATCCAGGTAAACAAAAAGAAAATCTAAGTTTTTCAATACAGATTCGATCAGCTGTTGGAATGTCTGTGTTGCATTTTTCAGTCCAAATTGCATAGACAGAAACTCAAAAAGAGTTATCACAGCTCTTTTGAGAATGTCCTCTGATGGTAGATTGACTTTGGAAAAAAATTAACTTTCTGGCTAAACATTCTGAAAAGTCTTGAATGTGCAGCAATGGCCATTGGACCTTGGGACCATATCGAGGGGTGAGGCCAGGAGCTATTTGACTGGCATACAATGCCCAGTCTTTCCACGTTGGCAAACTTAGTCTTTGTGGTTGTCAGCTTTTCTGGGTCTAGTCTACGCACGTGGACATGGACTACTGGCCAGTTGTGGGAATGTGGTGCTCAACCCCATGATTTTTTGACTGTAGTGAAGAATATGGGCTTGGTGAGCTCTGGGAATTCACCCAGAGTCGAGTAAGCTCACATGTGGTGGTGCATGTGCTTGACAGAGTCATTGTGCGGAACTTACAAGGGTAGCAGGCTAATGACCCAAAGTCCTTGACATCAACAAGCTCACAACTCTTAGAAAGGACTAACAGTCCTTGGGCATACAGGAAATCTGCACCAAGCAGAGGTCTAACTACTACTTTAGCCAGGATGTTTGTTTCACAGCCGCGGGTGTGCTTATGCTTACTGACCAGGCTTATTGAGGTAGAGAAAGGTGGAGGAATGATGCACAGCTGCCTAGCTGAGTGTAGACTATCAGCCATTTTAGCAAGTTCCCTTTAGTCCTTAATGGGTGCATTAACGAGGGCTATGCGATCTTATCAGGTACTGTTGCATGAAGAGTTCTTTAAAAATAATATAAGGATGGTAATTTCCCAGGAGAGACAGCATGTGGTCCATTAACTCCAATGATTTAACATCACCAAGGCCAGTCAAGGACAGCAACTGTTTGGCATGCTCAGACTCCAATAGACCAAAATGCTGTAAAAGGTGAGTTTCAGTGATCAGTATTTATCATGTTGTGGCATGTATTCAAGCAGATTCACCACTCTCACAGTCATGGAACTGATGAGCAATGCTACCATGCAGTAGAATTGTTGTCGGTGGCAGTGATTTCCTGTAGAGCAAATTGGGTCTCAGCTTGTAAAAACCAAGCGATGGTATTTTTGCTTCCAAAACTACAATAGTTTCAAAGCGTCTTTGTTGGCCAACGTTTTCAATAACTCTGAAATCAACCTAGAGCATCAGGATCACCAATATAGGGTTGTGCAAATGGAACAAAGTGAGGCGTTTCGTGTTTAATGAAACCCATAACACATTTTATTGAACTCCAAAGCCTATACACTCAAGAGCGCTAAAAATCTTTATTAATCGTTATTACATTATCACGTCAGACCAGCCTCTTAATGTAAAACTCCAACTCAATATCGGTGGTTGTGAATGGCTGGTGTTTTTCACTTCACACTTCTAATTGTTTTTTGTCAAGCCATTCTTCCAGCTCGTGGCTGCATCGATGAACCACGGCAAAGCCGTCTCAGATCTTGATGAGAAGGCATGTTTCAACCAAGTGGGGGACATCTTGGGATGTGATACCATAGGGGCAAGCTGGGGTTTATTGGGCGCCTCATCAATGTAGTGCTTCCACTGTTTTGGCATGTCAACTTCTGAGTCTATTTTCAGTTGTCCTGTTTTTTTCTGGTAGCAGTAGTAAAGCCCAGAAGGAACAAAGTGGGATTATCAAGCAGATCTCCAACAGGGTGGAGGTGAAGGAGGGGGTGGGAGCTGTGTGTCAGTGTGCCTCACACAAGATATCTACTCTCTAATCAACTGCTTCTCAAAGTGGTACCTAAATATGTAAACACGAGGAAATCTGCAGATGCTGGAAATTCAAGCAACACACACAAGGTGCCGGTGGAACGCAGCAGGCCAGGCAGCATCTATAGGAAGAAGCACTGTCGACGTTTCAGGCCGAGACCCTTCGTCCTGATGCTGCCTGGCCTGCTGCGTTCCACTAGCAATTTGTGTGTGTTACCTAAATATGTATGTCAACAAAGCACTAACTTCCATGTTTCACCTGGACAACTGACTAACCAAACTTAAATTTGATATCAAACTAAATGACAAACAGCTACCCAACGTAAATCCGTCTCGGGATTTTAGTCAGGAAGTTGGAGGAGCATTTTTGATAAGTTTACGAACTGGAATGTTGTTGGGCATAATTTGGATATGCTTGTAGAATTCTGCATCAGCTGCTCTTCTACGGATCTCCAGAGGTGCTATTTTGCTCATTGTTGGGAGCCATTGGACAGGTGTGGATTTTAGGGCACCTGAGATTATTCTGATGGAGGTATGGAGCTGTGTACTGATGATGTTTGCGTGAGCACTTCTCTCCCAGGTGGGTGTACGATATTCAGCGACTAAGAAACATAGTGCTAAGCTAGATGCTCATAGGACTAGTAAACACCAGAGGACATATGTACAAAATTAAGGGAGGGAAGTTTAGGGGAGACATCAGAGGTACGTTTTTTACACAGAGGGTTGTGAGTGCCTGGAATGACTTGCCAGGGATGGTGGTGGAGGCTAAAACATTAGGGGTATTTAAGAGCCTCTTGGACAGGCACATGGATGAAAGAAAAATGGAGGGTTATGGGGTAGTATGGGTTTAGTACTTTTTTTAAGGATTATATGGGTTGGCACAACATGGAGGGCTGAAGGGCCTGTACTGTGCCGTAGTGTTCTATGGTTCTATGGACTAATTGGTTAGCACCCCATTTGGTTCATGCTATCTTCCTCATCATGGCTGTTCTGGATTTTAATGGCTTTGCAACATTTTGAAGGTGGATCTTGTATAAGAGAGTTTGATCTTAGTGTGACTCCTAAATACTTTAGGTGTGGATCATTGGGTAGCTGTTTGTCATTTAGTTTGATATTATTTGAAAAGTTTAAGTTTGGTTAGTTAGTTGTCCAGATGAAACATGGAAGTTAGTCCTTTGTTGACATACATATTTAGGTATCAATTTGAGAAGTAATTGGTTAGAGAGTAGATTTCTTGTTTTTTTCAATGGATTTGACATTGTCTGATTGGAAGGCTATGGCCCAGTCATCAGTGTATCCAAATTTAGCATATTTTGTTTCAGGGAAGTCACTGAGATACAAATTGAACAAGGTTGGAGCCATAACTGACCCTTGGGGGTATGCCATTGTAGAATTTCATAATGCGACTAGTGTCACTTCCTAGGCAGGTGAAGAAAGAACAGGTGCCTGTCATTCTGTGGAGGAGACAAAGGATCTTTTTATATGGGATGATCTGGGCTAGTTTTAACATTAAGCCTTGGTCTGAAATGGTGTTGTATGAAGCGGATAAATAGATAAAAATTACTGCAGTTTTCCTTTTGAGTTCAAAGCCTGATTTGAAGTGCAATGTGAGTGTGAGATCTTGTTCACTGGTATTGAGGTGTTGTCTGAAGCCAACTTGTTCAATCAGTATGTAAGGATGCATCTGAGATAACATTCTGGATAAAATAATATGCTCAAGAAGTTGGGTGCAAAGGAGAGGAATGGGATGGTAAGTTGCAGGATTGTCTGCAAGCTTTCTTGGTTTAAGTATTGCAATGGTGGTTGTGAATTATGAACATTTCTCCCAATTACTTTACCCTACAAGGTTATCCCTCATTCTCCTGTGTTCCAAGGAATAAAGTCCAAGCCTGCCCACATCCTCCTGAGCCCTGGCGATATCCTCATAAATCTTCTTAGCAGTCTTTCTATTTCATTGATGTTTTTCCTAAAAACAAGGCAAACAAAACTGTACACAATGCTACAATTAAAAGAATCATATGCTACAGTCACCAATGGAGATGTTCTAGACATGCACCAATATAAACCTCAGTACTAAGGATGTTATTTGCTGTTAACAATGCATTCTTGGTGTGCATGGTGTAGGATTCACATGATAGATTCACATTTGGCATGTCAACAAATACACTCAAAAACCTCTATAGAAGTACCGTGGAGATTATACTGACAGGCTGCATCATTGTCTGGTATGGAGGGGCTACTGCACAGGACCAAAAGAAGCTGCAGAAAGTTGTAAATCTAGACAGCTGTATCTTGGGTATCAGCCTACAAAGTAACCACGATATCTTCAGGAAGCAGTGTCTCAGAAAGGTAGCATCCATAATTAAGGACCTCCAGCACCCAGGGCATGCCCTTTTCTCACTGTTACCATCAGGTAGGTGGTAAAAAGCCTGAAGGCACACACTCTGTGATTCAGGAACAGCTTCTTTCCCTCTGCCAACCTATTCCTAAATGGACATTGAATCTTTGGACACTTGCTCACTTTAAAAAAAAACATTATTTCTGCTTTCACACGGTTTTAAAATCTATTCAAAATATGTATACTGTAATTGATTTACTTGTTTATTTATTAATATTGTTATTATTATTTTCTTTTTTTCTCTCTGCTAGATTATGTATTGCATTGAATTGCTGCTGCTAAGTTAACAAATTTCATGTCACATGCCGGTGATAATAAATAAACCTGATTCTAGATTGCACGGTGCAGGCTTCTGTCCTGTTGGTGCATTCTTGTCCGATTTCCCACCGAAACAGTAACACTGCAGCACTTTGAGTTCCTCTGAGACATTCTCCAGTAATTGTTCTTATTGTTTGTGTTTATTCGGTCTCTCTGACAACTGCTGCCTTGAGAATTGTTCTCTTCCTGGCACTGGATATTGCTGCACTGGCTCACTCTGTGGTCCTGGATGCAGCACCTCTCAGGAGCTCCAGAGTCATGAGACTCGAGCAGATTGCTTCAGTGACCTGTTTAATTACCGCCACTGTCTGTAAGGTGTTGGTACTTTCTGTCCGTGACCATGCGTTTTTTTTCTCTCAGTGCTCCAGTTTCATCTCACATTTCAACAATGTATGGAATTAGTCATGTAGGTGTAATTGGGCAGTGTGGACTAGTGGATTACTGTGCAGTATCTATTTTTCTCATTTCTATCCCCAAAACTTTTTTTTCTTCTCCATCTTTGTCATAAGTTGTGCTTAAGTTAGGAAGTGATGCAAGCACTACAATTGCAGCGTAGGTGATTGCAGTCAGCAACAAGGCAGAGATAGAGTGGACAGTCAGCAACAACACCAAGATAGAATGGACAGTCAGTGACAAAACAGAGATAGAATGGACAGTCAGCAACAAGACGGAGATAGAGTGGACAGTAAGAAACATTTTCCCAGGGTAAAATTTTAAAGAGATTTGAGGAAAGTATAAGGGCCGATGTAAGATGTATGTTTGTTTCACGGAGAGTGATATGTGCATGGATTTGTGTTAGAGGCAGATGCATTACAGACATTTAAGAGACTCATAGATAGGCACATGAATGATAGAAAAATTGAGTGCTATGTGAGAGGGAAGGGTAGATTGCTCTTGGAACAGGTTAAGAGGTGGAGACAACATTGTGAGCCAAAGGGCCTACACTGTGTCCTACTGATCTTCAGAATGCATTCTAACATGGAAGTCACATACTACACAGAAACTGGCCCATCAACCCGCTAAAGCCATGCTGACCTTTTGTTCACCTCTACTGATCCCATTTGACTGTATCAGAACCATTAGCTTCCATACTTTGTCTATATAAATATTTGTCTGAATGTGGCTTGAACGTAGTGACTGCAGCTTCTTCTATCATGATCTCTGGCAGCATATTTCAGATATCAAATACTCTCTGTGTAATGAACTTTCCCATGAAATCACTTTAAATCTTCTTCCTCACACCTTCATTTTGTGCCCTGTTGGTTCTGATGTCTCTGCCATGGGAAAAGATATTCTGACTATCTTATCTCTATCTCTACCTCTTGTAGTATTTTATACTTCTATCAAGTCATCCATCAACTTAATTTGCTCTAGGAAGAACAAGTCCAGTCTATCCAGGTCTCCCCTAACTAGAGTCCTCAAATATCTTTATTGCTGATTAATAACAAATAGCACATGTATTTACACATACAAGGTCATATATGTGACACCTTCACATATTTAAATTTAGATGTCACAACATCAAAAACTTCCTTTATTGTAAGACGTAGGAATAAAGTTAGGCTATTTGGCTCATCGAGCCTGCTTTGCCTCTCCATCATGGCAGGTCCATCATCCATTTCAACTCTATTCTTCTGCCTTCTCCCAGTAACTTATGACACCCAGATTAATCAAGAACCTATTAACCTCTGCCTTAAATATACCCAGGCCTGCACAGGCGTCTGTATTCCACTGATTCACCACCCTCTGGCTGAAGAATTTATTCCTCATCTCTGTTCAAAATGGATCTTTCTTGATTCTGAGGCTGTGTCCTCTGGCCATCAACTCTTCTACTACAGGAAATATCCACTTCAGGTCTATTCCATCCAGACCATTTAATATTCGATAGGTTTCGGTGAGATCCCCCACCCCCATTCTTCTAAACTGCAGTGAATACAGGCCCACAGTCATCAAATGCTCATCATATATTAACTTGTTCATTCCTGGGATTACTCCTGAGATCCCCCTCTGGACCCTTTCCAATGCCAGCACAGACTTTGTTAGATAAGGGGCTCAAAACTGCTCACAAAAGTCCAAATATGGTCTGACCAATGCATTATAAAGACATTACATTTGCCTGCCTTACCACCGATTGAACCTGCAAGTTATCTTTGTATCATCTGCAAACTTAGTGACAAAGCCATCAATTCCTTTATCCAATTTATGAGGGCACTCCAAAAGTTGATACATTAGAGAATCTGGGGGAAAATGACAAGACATTTTTGTAAAATGATTGAAGTAACATGTTCATTAAGTCAAGAAGGAGATCTCAAACAATAACAAGGTGGCCTACGGGAAAGAAGTCATCACTCTGACACAGTGGTGTCAAGAAAACAACCTCTCCCTCAATGTCGCAAAAACAAAGGAGCTGGTTATGGATTACAGGAGGAATGGAGACGGGATAACCCCTATTGACATCAATGGATCTGGGGTTGAGAGGGTAAACAGCTTCAAGTTCCTCAGCATCTACATCACCGAGGACCTCATGTGGGGGTTTGTACACACCAGCTGTTTGGTGAAAAAGGCACAACAGCGCTTCTTTTACCTCAGACAGTTAAGGAGGTTTGGTATGGGCCCCCAAATCTTAAGAACTTTCTACATGGTCACAATTAAGAGCATCCTATTTGGCTGCATCACTGCCTGGTGTGGGAACTGTACCTCCCTTAATTGCAGGACTCTGCAGAGTGGTGCGGACAGCCCCGCACATCTGTAGTTGTGAACTTCCCATGATTCAGGACATTTACAAGGACAGGTGTGTAAAAAGGGCCCGTTGGATCACTGGGGACCCAAGTCATCCCAACCTCAATCTATTCCAGCTGCTACCATCCGGGAAGTGGTACCACAGCATAAAAGCCAGGACCAACAGGCTCCAGGACAGCTTCTTCCACCAGCCCATCAGACTAATGAACTCACACTGATTTGCATGTACTCTGTATTACATTGACTGTTCTACTTATTATAAATTATTATAATCTACTATGATAGCACATTGCACATTTAGATGGAGACATAACGTAAAGATTTTTACTCCTCATGTATGCGAAGGATGTAAGAAATAAAGTCAATTCAATTCAATGCTGCAAGTTCTTTAAGAAAACCTGTGATAGTTTGAATTTAAAAGAGTACTATAAACATATTTTTAACTTCAAACTATCGCAGGTTTTCTTAAAAAAAATTGCCAGCACATCTCCTGATAGGCTATGAACATATTAATTACACTTTGTTTTCAGAAAGTGTGCTATGTTCTATTCAATCAATACACTCAGTGGCCACTTTATAAGGTATCTCCTGTGCCTAATAAAGTAGCTACTGAGAGCACATTCTTTGTCTTCTGCTGCTGTAGCCCATCCTCTTCAAGCTTCAACATGTTGTGCATTCAGAGATGATCTTCTTCACACCGCTGTTGTAATGTGTGGATATTTGAGTTCCTGTCACCTGCCCCTGTCAGCCTGGCCTTTCTCCTCAGACCTCTCTCATTATCGAGGTATTTACATACAGAACTGTTGCACACGGGAAATTTTTTGTTGTTTTCACCATTCTCTGTAAACTCTAGAGACTTTCACATGGAAATCCCAGGACTTCAGCAGTTTCTGAGATACCCAAACCATTCTGTCTGGAAACAACAATTATTCCATGGTCAAAATCACTTAGATCACATTTTTTTCCCATCCTGATGTTTGCTCTGAACCACAGCTCAACCACTTAACCATGTCTGCATGCTACCACACGATTGGCTGGTTAGATATTTGTATTAATGAGCAGGTGTACAGGCATGCCTAATAAAATGACCACTGTGTACATGACATTTAAGATGACTTGTGGGTTAATATGAGTAAAGAAGCTCATGAATGCATTGATAAATTCTAATATGCTTTGCGAGTGCTCTGTGTACCATCTGGCTCCTGAACAATATTTGCCCTCTTTACAGTTAGTGCAGCAAGGCACAAATATATTGAAAACACAATCCTTACAATCCTTCTTCACTGGTAAGCTTTCCTACATATTAAACATTGAGTGACAGTGGGTGGATGGGAGGATGTTGAGGATGGATGAACATCTTTAATCTCTTATCTTGCTTGAGGATGTTAGTATTTAATAATGTCCCCTAATTCAGTGCTTACAGTCCAGGCCAAAAGGCTTGCTCACATCCATGTGATGATGTTCAGCATTTCATTAAAACTAATCTGTTCAATTTCAATTTCATGGCATCAGAATGAAGTGTAAATAGATTTTTGAATGACACCAAATGCTGTAAGTTCCCATTGTGCAGGGTTTAAATGATATGAGAAAGCTTACCACAGAATTTATCCATACATTTCAGTGCTGTCAATACACTTTACCTTCTGGAATTCTCTCACAAAATAAATGTTGATTATGTTGAAAGAGGAAAGTTTCCCCCATTGATCACAAAGCTTAATATAAGGTGCTGCTAAATCTGTGTCATCAGCAGACTATCAGTACTTTCTCTTTGATGCACTGTGTCAGCTTAACAAGGCCATTTTTATATCATTGTGAAAAATAAGACTGAAATGAAGCATGGTAGTGTAGTGGTTAGTGTAATGCTATTACAGTGCCAGTAACCCAATTGAATTTCCGCCACTGTCTGTAAGGAGCTTGTACGTTCTCCTTATGACCGCATGGGTTTCTTCCAGGTGCTCCAGTTTCGTCACACATTTCAAAGAATGATGGGTTAGTAGGTTAATCGGTGACTTGGGTGTAATAGGGTGAAGTATGTTGTGCTCTTTATACGTACCATGGGTTACTAAGAGCAAACCATATTCTGGAAGAATTAAAACTGGAACTTTTATTTAACAGCCAACAGCAACCACGTTTAACATACAAGCTTTTCAATCATTCTGTCATTTCTGCGCATGCTCACAACTTTGTCCAATCACACCTTCCTTTCCTTAAAAAGAAAACAATTAGCAACATTAATCAAAACAAATACATAATTTAACATGTCTCTATCAGTTTCTCTGGGGGTTTATGAACATGAGTAGACTTTCTAAGTGTTTCATACAGTTCTTGTGTTTTGCTGTTATTTTCATGTTTTGTCTGGTCTGCATCAATTAATGGAAACACTTAAGTTGGCTCTTTCTTGAGGTCTTTGCGATTTCTTCTTAACACTGCTCCTTCTTCTGTTTGGACCATGTATGAATACAGTACTCTTCAAGTACTGTAGCTTTCTATGTCCATGTGTTCATTTTGTCTTGTATCCTTACTTCATCTTCTTGGTACAGTTCAGGTAATGGGCGAGAACATCTGTCAAAGTATGTTTTCTGCTTTGGTTTGTGTTCATCTTTCCATTTTTTCACTTGTTCATCTCCCTCTGTTCTCAGAAGGCTTTCATTTATTGGCAGATTGGATCTCAAACAGCATCCCATCAAGAGCTGAGCAGGTGAAAATCCACATTCAAGTGGAGTACTATGACAGGCTAACAAAGCTTTATAAAAATCACCTCCATTAGCTTTAGCTTTGTGCATTAGTTTCTTGATAATTCCTACCAACTTTTGAACTAATCCATTGAACTGAGGGAAAAATGGACTAGATGTTGTATGAACAAAGCCCCATTCCTGAGCAAAATGTCTCATGCATTCACCATTGAATTGTGGACCATTGTCTGTGAAAACTTCATCAGGTACACCATGTTTGGAAAAAAACTGATTTCATGCATGTAATTACATTCTCCACTGTTGTTCAGCTCAAACCACACACTTCAGGATACAAGGAGTAGCAATCTGTTATTAATAGATCATCTTTGTTGTCAGTTACAAACAGATCAACACCTACCTTCTGATAAGGTCTCTGAGGACTTGGATGTGGATGCAGTGGCTCCTTAGGGTTGCTATGTTGGTATTTAAAGCATATTCGACAACAAGACACCAATTCTGCAATTTCTTGATTCATCCTGGACCAAAAGATCACTTCCCACGCCCTTCTCCTACACTTTTCAATACCTAGATAGCCTTCATGAATTTTCCCAAGCATTTCAATTACAATTACAATCCCAAGCTTTGCAATTCTGCTACCTTTGTACAATATCCCATCCATAACAGAAAGTTCTGATCTGTGGTTCCAATATTCTCGTACTACTGAGTTACAGTCATGCTTATTATCTGGCCATCCATCCATCACCACTTGTATTGCCTGACTGAGAATTTTGTCTTTCTCTGTCTTAAGACACAGCAGTTCCAACTTTTTGGGAGCAACAGGTACAGTTTCTCAGCATCATAGAATTTCAACACACGTTCTTTGGTGATCACTTTCTTGAAATTTTGCCTTGCCCTCTCCTGTTCATGATTCTAGCTCCATTCATTTTTCTTTTCTGTTAGTTGCCTCAATGGAGGCAATGATGAACCTGTTGGAATTCTTTGATGAGATTACAAGTAGGATTGATAAAGGGGATGTAATAATGGATATGTTGTATATTTGGATTTTCAGAAGGCCTTTGACAAATGAGGCTGCTTACTAAGTTAAGTATTACAGGAAAGTTACTAATGTGGTTAGAGCATTGGCTGTTTGGTAGGAGGCCTTTTTAAAACTCTGCCTCGAGGCACCAGTTGGGAGAACTTAATCTTTTTATTATATCTCCTCATGTTTTTTGGATTTAGCTTGTAGCAGAGACTGCTGCTAGATTATACTTCTGTTTTTGAAGTACATCTGTCCTGCACCTTTCTCATTTTTCACAGAAATTTAAGCCTTTGTATTTCTTCTCTCAAGGCAGGCACATATTTAAGATATGTCTTCTGTGGCAACTCTTTACCACCAGCTCTGAAACAGAGATCTACAGGCAATCTCACTTCGCCCCTGAACATCAAATAGTATGGCAAGTTTCCGTTAGCTTCATTCAGTGTACAGTTGTAGCAGTGTAACAATGCTCAATATGCTGACTCCGTTTGTCCTTTTTTGCTGATATCCAGAACTCCAAACATGTCTGACAATGTCCAGTTGAACCTTTCAGACTGAGAATTACTCTGAGCATGAAAGGACGTGAGCATGAGAGACTTCTCGACTCCAAGCATATTCAGTAACATATGTATGAGCCTACTCCCAAAACCCCTTCCCTGATCATTGTGTATTCTTCCTGGGAGGCCATAATTAACAAAATACTTTTCACAAAACACTTTGGCAAATGTGGATGTCCTCTGATCCTTTGTGGGAAAGGCTTGAGCATATTTGGTGGAGTGATCAGTGATAAATAAGGCATTTGCAGCATTCTGGAATCAGGCTCTATGGAAAGGAAATCCATTCACACTAAATTAAGTGGCCCCACATTCTGTAAATGAGATAATGGACTAACTCTCGTAGACAGCGTCTTCCTTTAAGTACATTGAATGCATGACTTACAGTACTCTTCAACATCAGGCTTTATTCGTGACCAATAGAACCAATATTGGAACAATCCATAGATCTTGTCAAACCCCAAATGAGCTGAATCATCATGAAGTGACTTATTCCTCTGATGCTTCTCAGCAAAAACAATTGGGTATGCCGAGCAACAGATGAGCTCAGGACATGGACCCACACATGCAATAATGACTATGATATTGTAGCTATTGGTGAGACTGGGTTGCAGGAGGGTCCAAACTGGCAGCTCAATATTACGTGATTCTATTGTTTTAGACCTGGCAGAGTGGGAGGTTTAAAGGAGGACGGCTAGTGTTATTAGACAGTAAAATGTCACAGCAACGTCTAGTCAGGACAGACTGGAGGATTCGTCCAGTTCTGGATGGAACGGGGATGTAACAAATGTATGACCACATTTTGGGGCTATGCTGAGGCCTGTCTGGAGGAGACATGATCCTGTATAGAACCTGGTTCCTCAACTTCAGTTTGTTCCATTCTCTCATCAGTCAGGGTATGGTAAGGTGTTTTGTCTTTTCAGCTTGGGCTATATCCCCCTTTGCAACAGAAGAGCAGGTGCTCTTGGCCTTTATTATCTCTAAAGGAGTTCTGTGAGGTTTTGAGCAGAATGTGCAGCCTGGAGGCCAAGAACCCCATAGACAAGGCGCAAACCCACGAACAACCCAATTTCTCACTGATCTTGCCAATCGAAGCATCAAGCAAGATTCAGATCAATGAAAAGAAGAACATAGAACAGTGCAGCACAGGACAAGACCCTTCGACCCACAGTGCCAAACTGTGCCACACCAGTTAAAATTAAATTTAAAAAAACAAAAAGTTATCTCTCGTACCTACAGAGCCCATATCTCTCCATCTTCCTCATTGTCATATGCTTATCAAAATGCTTCTTAAAAGCCTGCAGTGTATTTGCCTCTACCACCATACCTGGCAATGCATCCCAGGCATCCACCACCCTTTGAGTAAAAATGTACCCCTTACATTCCTTTCAACCTACCCCCTGTCACCTTCAATGCATGCCCTCTTTCTACCCTGGGAAACAACATACTCCCTGTCTACTCTATGTACTGTATACATACTTCAATAAAAACAAACTTTGAATCGTTCAACCTTGAATCTTTCAATAATAACAGTTTGGCATGGCATAGATGGGCCAAATGGCCATATTCTGTGCTGCAGGGCTCTGTAAATCTATAAAATCAATTCAGGTTGTCAAACTGCACAGCCACATCCACAGACCACTTGCTCTGACCCTATAATAGTGATCTACAAAGCGAAGTAGCAATACTTCCACCCCACAAAACTAACAAGTACCAGCAAAACTAATCAACTACAAGTGTAAATTACCCCAAGCTTGAACTCAGCTCATTATGCTAAATGCAGTCATAGATTGTGTCATATTTAGAAGCAAAAACCTGGTAAACATCTTCATCATTTCTCACACAACGACATTACATATTGTTGTGCAATATAAACCCGGCTGTCTACACTCTGCCATCTGTTCAGACATCCAAAAGAACCAAATTTGGCCAGATGCAAACCATGGGGGTTTTCACACATTTCTTTTAGACTGAATCTTTGCACCTTTTTTTTTAATTTCCTGTTCACCAAAGAAATGGATTAGTTCTGGGAATAGATATTATTCCAGAGTTAACTGGATAAATCCACTCTGAAAATCTATAATTATCAAAGATATGATTCAGAATACTGTGAAGTTGTAAATATCACCTCATTATACTTTGGATAGCAGTATATCGCTCTGTGGTAATTGGCTAAGAGCGGTGCACTGTGCATTTTAATCCCTCATTAATCCTTTTGTTGGGCTCTTGTTAAAATCAATACCAAAGAAGATAGTGACAGAAAAGACATTAATTAACTCACAGAATGGACTCATAATTGTCAGTGTAATTGCAATTTCAAAATGTAGAATAGTAAATGGGGCTTCCTATCTTAAGAATGACGACTCATGAAAATCTACGTTTATGCCAATTTATCATATATTTTTAAAACATTTTCAAGCTAATAATTTTAATGATATTATAATATAAAAATAACATTGTCCTGATAGTAAAGTCTACAAATGGTATCATCCCAAAGGCATTACACAATAGTATTAAACAATTGGGACTACACAGCAATATCTATGTAATCTTCATGTCCTGACCAATCAAGAATCTATCAACCTCCTCCCTAAATATACATAAAAACTTGGTCTCCACAGCTGCCGTGGCAAAGAATGACACAGATTCACCACTCTATGGCTAAAGAAATTACTCCTTATCTCCGTTCTAAAAGGACATCCCTCTATGCTTAGACTGTGTGCTCTTGTCTTAGACTCTCCTATCAAAGGAAACATCCTCTATCAAGGCCTTTCACCATCCGATAGGTTTCAATGAGTCACCCCTCATTCTTCTGAACTCCAATGAATACAGACCCACACACATCAAATGCTCATCATATGACAAGACATTCAATCCTGGAATAATTTTTGTGAACCTCCTTTGAACCCTCTTCAGTTCTAGCACATTCTTTCTCAGGTGAGAGGCCAAATATGCTCACAATACTCCAAGTGAGGCTCCACCAATGCTTTATAAAGTTTTACTATTATATCCTTGCTTTTATATTCTAGTCCTCTTGAAATGAATGCTAGCAAATCATTTGTCTTTCTCACCACAGACACAACCTGTAAATTAATCTTTAGGGAATCCTGCACAAGGACTCTCAAGTTCCTTTGCACCTTAGTCTTTTTATTTTTTGTTTTATCTCTCCATTTAGAAAATAGTGAACCCTTTAATTTCTTTTACCAAAGTGTATGACCATAAACTTCATGACACTGAATTCCACCTGCCATTTCTTTGGCCATTCTCCTAATCTGTCTAAGTCCTTCTGTAGTCTCTTTACTTCATCAAAACTACCTGCCCCTCCACCTATCTTCATACTGTTTGAAAACTTTGCAGCAGAACCATCAACTCTATCATCCAAATCATTGGCATATAACATAAGAAGAATCGGTCCAAACACAGACCCCTGTGGAACACTACTAGTCATCAGCAGCCAGTCAGAAGAGGCCTCCTTTATTCCCATGTTTGGCCTCCTGCCAATCAGTTACTGCTTTATCCATGCTACAATCTTTCCTGTAATACTATGGACCCATAACTTGTTAAGCAACTTCATGTATGGCACCTTGTCAAAAGCCTTTTGAAAATCAAAATACACAATATTAACCATTTCTCCTCTGTCTATCTTGCTTATTACTTCTTCAAAGAATTCTAACAGACTTGTCAGGCAAGATTTTACCCTTGAGGAATCCATGCTGACTGTGGCCTATTTAATCACGTGGCTCCAAGAACCCTGAGACCTCATCTTTAATAAGTGACTCCAACATCTTCCCAAACACTGAGGTCAGACTAACTGGCCTATAGCTTTCTTTCTTCTGCCTCTCTCCCTTCTTGAAGAGTGGAGTGACATTTGCAATTTACCACTCTTCTGGAACCAATCCAGAATCTTGTGATTGTTGAAGATCATTACTAATGCCTCTACAATCTCGTCAGCCACCTCTTTCAAAACTCTGGAGTATACACCATCTGGACCAGGTGACCTATGTATCTTCATACCTATCAGTTACCCAAGAACCTTCTCCCTAGTTATGGTAACTTCACACACTTCAAGCCTCCTGACACCTGGAACTTCCACCATGAAGTCTGATGCAAAATACTTATTCAGTTCATCCACCACTTTGTTGTCCTCCATTACTACCTCACAAAACTCTCTTTTAAACTTTATGTATCTGAAGAAACCTTTGATATCCACTTTAATATTATTGCCTAACTTGCTTTCATTTCCCGTCTTTATCTTCTTAATGACTTCTTAAATTGCTTTCTGCTGGTTTTTAAAAGCTACCCAATCCTCTAACTTCCCACTAATTTGTGCTGTATTATAAGCCCTCTTTTTGGCTTTTCTGTTGGCTTTGACTTTTCTTGTTAACCGCAGTTGCGTTATCTTTCCTTTAGAATACTTCTTCCTCTTAGTTCTGTATATGTCCTGTGCCTTTCAAATTTCTTCCAGAAATTTCAGCCATTGATGCTCTGCCATCATTCTCGCCAGTGTTGTTTCCCAATCAATTCTGGCCAACTCCTTTCTCATGGCTCTGTAATTTCCCCTACTCCACGGACTCATAAAAGACACTATACAACCAGATCCAGTCAGGGTCCTGCAAATTATATTATAACTGATCCATTGTTACAGATAGGACAATCCATAATAACCATCTGGAAATAATGAAACAGGATGAACTAACTTAGTAGATATAGCCATTCCAAACACACATACCATACAGATATCAATCACTGAAAAACACCAGAAATATACTGAATTAAAAGAGGAAATTGAAAGACTATGGAACATGAACAGGATTTACAGTGCCTATAAAATGTATTCACACCCTCTTGGAAGTTTTCATGTTTCATTGTTTTACAACATTGAATTGCAGTGGTTTTAATTTTTTTAGACACTGATCAACAGGAAAACACTCTTACTTGTCGAACTGAAAATAGATCTCTACAATGTGATCTAAATTAATTACAAATATAAAACAGAAAATAAGTGATTGCTAAGTATTCACCCCTTTTAATAAGCCACACCAAATCATCACTACTGCAGCCAAATGGTTTTAGAAGTCACAAATTATTTAAATGGACTAGTGTTCATTGTTATTCACTGTGTGCAGTCAAGTCATTTCAGTTGATTGTAGTAAAAAAGCCACTGTAATCTGGAAGGTCCATCTGCTGGAAAATTAGTATCCTGGCAAAAACTACACCATCAAGAAAAAAGTGCACTCCAAGCAACTCCATGAAAAGGTTATTGAAAGCACAAGTCAGGAGATGAATGCAAGAAAATTTCCAATTCACCGAATATCCCTTGGAGTGCAGTTAAGTCAATAACCAAGAAATGGAAGGAATATGGTACAGCTGTAAATCTGCCTAGAGCAGGCAGTCATCAAATACTGAGAGACCATACAAGAAGGGGACTAGTGAGGGAAGCCAGCAAGAGACCTATGACAACTCAGGAGGTGTTACAAGCTTCAGTGGCTAAGATGGTAGAAAATGCGCATACAACAACTGTTGCCCAGGTGCTTCATCAGTCATAGCTTTACGGGAGAGTGGCAAAGATAAAGCAATAGTTGAAAACAAACAAACTCACATGAAATCTCGGCTAGTGTTTTTAAAAGCTCCCAGTCCTTTATTTTCCTGCTAATTTTTGCCTTGTTGTATGCCCTCTCTTTGCTTTTTTATTAGCTTTGACTTCCCTTGTCAGCCATGATTGTACTATTTTACCATTTGAGTATTTCTTTTGTTTTTGAAATACATCTGTCCTGCACCTTCCTCATTTTTCCCAGGATCTCAAGCCATTGTTGCTCAGCTGTCATCCTTGCCAACATCTCTTTCTAAATGACTTTGGCCAACTCCTCTCTCATACCACTGCAATTTCCTTTACTCCACTGAAATACTGCTACATCACAATTTACTTTCTCCTTATTAAATTTCAAGTTGAACTCAATCATATTATGTTCACTGTCTCCTAGGGTTCCTTTATCTTAAGATCACTAATCACCTCCGGTTTATTACATAACACCCAATCCAGCATAGTTTCTCCCCTAGTTGACTCAACGACAAACTCCTCTAAAAAGCCATCTTGTTGGTATTCAAACTCTTGAAATCCATTTCCAACCTGATTTTCCCAATCAACCTGCACGTTATATAATTTGGAAGTAAAGTAAATTATTTCTCACACCAGTGCATTACCATTTGTTTCCACTTTATTAGAAACCTCCTGTGCTTAATAAAGTGGCCACTGAGAGTACATTCTTTGTCTTCTGCTGTTGTAGCCCATCAAGTTCAAGGTTCGATGTGTTATCTCTTCAGAGATGCTCTTCTACAAATCACTGTTGAAACATGTGGTTACTTGAGCTATGTCACCTTCCTGTCAGCTTGAACCAGACTGGCAATTCTCCTCTTACCTCATTGAAACTTTCCACATGTTGAAAGGCCTCAATAGAGTGGATATGGATTGGATGTTTCCTATAGTGGAGGAGTCTAAGACCAGAGGACACAGCCTCAATATAGAGGGACATCCTTTTAAAATGTTGATGAGTAGTGAATTTATTGAATTTGTTGCTACAAGCGGCTGTGGAGGCCAAGGCACTGGGTATATTTAAGGCAGATTCTTGATTAGTCAAGGCATGAAGGGATGTGGGGAGAAAAAAGAGACTGGGGCTGAGAGGAAAAATAGATCACACATGATGAAATGGTGAAGCAAACTCAATGGGCCAAATGGCCTAATATTGCTCCTGTATCTTACAGTCTCTCTCATTAACAAGGTTTTAGACCATGTCTGTTTGCTTTTATGTATGAGTTGCTAACACATGATTGTCTGATTAGATATTGGGAATAAGGAACAGGTATATAGGTGTAGCTAATAAAATGACCACTCACTGGGTGTATGGTTGCTCTGTTTAACATATTGTAAGTTTTAACTATTTGTCTTTTGTCCCTGACACTAACAAATATTTTCCCCATAACCTGTTACATAGTACTGTGCAGAAGTCTAAGGCACAAATATACAGCTGAGGTGCCACCGTATTGCTGCCTCAGAAATAAACAAATTTCATGACATATGAGAATGATGATAAACCTGATTCTGATATGGGTCTCATTTGTGGGCTAAAAGTGGGAAGGGGGCAGGGAGAAGGGAATCGTGGTTGGGAAAAGGGGAAGGGAGAGGGAAGGGAGCGAGAAGCACCTGAGAGATATTCTGGAATGACCAACAAATCAGTTGTTTGGAATCAAATAACCTTGCCTGGTGTCTCAGGGCAGGGTGTGTCTGCATCTACGCTAATCCCCTCTCACCCCTGGCACTCCTTCTTTGCCACCTTTCCCACACCCCTCCCACAGTGCTTCACCCTCGCCATTCCCAACTTACTTTGCTCCAGCCAGATTCACAAGTGCTCTCCGCTCCATGTTGACAAATACATTACTGTGCAAAAGTCTCAGGCACCCTAGCTAGTTAGTTCTGCTCCTAGTGATGTACATGTCAGACTGATTGCTTACTCTTCGTTGCATCACTATAACTGTACCCTTATAAAGCATTGAAAGATTGACCGTTATTTCTCTCAGTTTTTTGTGGTTCTTCTTAGCCTGTGCAGCTTTCCTTGTGTCCTAGGGCCTATACAATTATGTTTCAATATGGCAATGATAAGCTGTGCCTCATACTAAGTTGACAAAGGTAATTAAAATGCAGAGGGAACAAAAAAGTTTTCATTCTTCTGGCATTATATTCAAAATTTTAACCCAAGTGTCCACCATTCAGGTAATTTCATTGAAAGAAGCTATTGATTTTTCATTCATTGTTTCTTTAGTGTTTCATCAATTCAAGGTACGCTAAGAATAACTCAAGATTAGCAATTTGCCAGAAATGTCAGAACTTTTAATTCAGACTTTGGCACAGATACAATAAAAGTTTATAAAATGCAATTGTTTTAACATTAGAATAGGGTGAACTAAATCAGGTTATTTAATTCAACTGAAATAAAAATACTGGATACACTCCCAGATCAAGCAGCATCTGAGGAGAGGAAAAAAAAGTAATACTTCAAACCAAAGATAACGTCACACATATTTCAGAGTTCCAGCATCTTCAGTTCATTAATTTTCATATTTAGTTAAATTGTTGACACCAATGTTTATGCTTCATGTGAGTCCACATCCCTCCTTTATCTAACTATTTCCTCATATTTTTCTAAAGGCAAGAGAGTCTTCAGGTGAATTAACTTTTCTCGGGCTTTCAGCAGGGTGCAGGTATCATTTTTAGCCGATGTTTCAATGACAAACTCTGCCATGTTCATCAGGGATGATGTCTTGGCATATCTAGTCCAGTGGTATTTATACCCTTGTCATCCATCCCTCCTGATTGGTTAGTTCTCATCCAATCAAGTTTTCGCTCTCCCTCCTTGTATACAATCAAATTTCACTTCTTGCTTAGAGCAAGACCTTCATCTTTGTTAAAATCCTTCTCCTCTAGCTTTATTTTAGTGCCTTCCATTACCAGGCAGCCCCAAAACCCATTGGCACAGAACAGTAGTTTTGTGCCTTCAAAGTCAATCCTATGGTCATTGTGAATGTAATGTCCTACCACGGAGTGGCAGAAGCCAGAGAAAAGTTTATTCACCATATACACCAGGAAAGCATGATCCATTTTCAATTCTTCAGATGCTAGAATTCTTGAGCAACACATACAAAATGCTGGACAAACTCACCAAGTCAGGCAGCATCTATGGAGTGGAATAAACAGTCAACATTCTGGGCTGAAACCCTTTAGTGGGACTGGAAGGAAGGTGGAGGGGAAGGAATGCAAACTGGAAGGTGATAGGTGAGATCAGGCTAGGGGGAAGGTAGGTGAGTGGGGGGATGCATGATAAAGTAAGAAACTGGGAGGTAATATGTGGAGGAAGCAGTGAAGCAGAAGGAATCTGATAGGTGAGGACAGTGGACCATGGAAAGAAGAGGAGTTGGGGAACTAGAGGGAGGTGAGGAGACGGGGTGAGAGGGTAACCAGAATAGACAGTCAGAAAAGGAAGAAGTATGAGGGATAAATTATCAGAAGTTGGAGAAATCAGTGTTTATAAGATATATTAGGTCTTGCTCCTCCAAAGTGAACGTGGTCTCATCATGGCAGTAGAAGAGGCCATGGACAGTGATGTCTGAATGGGAATAGCAAAGCTCATCATGGCAGTTACTTTTTCAAACCTTAGTCAACCAGATAATTGTCTATTTATTTCATCCCTGTATACTCATGTACTTTCACCCTGAAGTTACCCTTATTTGCTTCAGCCTCTCCATATTTGGCATTTTCTACACTTGACTCATACTCAAATTAAAGTCATTTTTCTGCAAAATTCTTTATTTGATTTGCTAATGTATATATTAGATTTACAAATGTTTCTTTTAGATTCCACAAGCATATTTACTCAATCAAACTTTGAAGTCTATTTATATGGTTTCAAGTCATCCATCATATATCTCTTTTTGAGAAAAAAAAGTCCAATTCTGTCCAAGAGACAGAATTATTTTCTGGTAAAATCGTTTTTAGTCCTGATGAAGGGTCTCAGCCCAAAACGGCAACTATACATTTTTCCATAGTTGCTGCCTGGTATGCAAAATTTCTTCAGCATTTTTTGTGTATGTTGCTTGGATTTCTAGCATCCGCAGATTTTCACTTGTTTATCTTCTTCTAGTATTCACTTTCTAAATCTTCTCCTCCTCTCTCTCCCTTCCTTCATGGTCTATTGCTACTGGAACTGTGCACTGTACTTTAAGTGTTGTCTCGACAAATTTCGATATGCCACGATGAAGGGTCTTGCCCCAAAATGTTAACTGTTTATTCCTCACCATAGATGCTGTCTCACTTGCTGAGTTCCTCCAGCATGTTGTCTGTGTTGCTCTGGATTTCCAGGATCTCTTGAATCTCTTGATTTTAAGGTTCTATGTGTGTAGATTTGTGGTCTTTTGCTGCTATAGCAAATTCACTTCAAGGTTTTAAAGTACTCTACATTCAGAGATGCTCTTCTGCACACCACTATTGTAACATGTGCTTGTTTGAGTTTCAGTAGCCTTCCTGTCAGCTTTAACTGGTCTGGAAATTTCTTTTGACAACTCTCATTAACAAGGTAGTTTTGCCCACAGAACTATTGCACAGACAGTGGCAGTAATTATTTCATATATATCTGCATGAAATATGACTCTCACACAAATGTGTCCATTGATTATTTCCCACTGGGCAGCTGTACTCATACCTTCACTTCCATTTCAGTTTATGGAACTAAGTACTTACACAGGGAAAATAGCTGATGGCTAATATTCACCCACATATTTCAAAACTAATTTTTCCATGGTCTGTTGACTTCCTATTTGTGTTAATATAATCTGGTAAAACTCAGAAGTCATTTTGAGTAATCTCCTATTGTTAATGTAATGGGAAGAAGAAAATGTTGACTTTGAATATATCTGCATAAGATCTGAAGGAAATCGTGCTAACCTATTTAAATCCAAATTTGTATTGATTGGTGATTAATGAATCTTTGCTCATTTATATACCACAACTTCTCCACTCAACCAATCTGTTTGTAAACTCTCCATTTCTTCTTGTCATTTGTAAACTGCAGAGGAGCATATCTCTGCAACTTGGATGATACAGAGAGCTTTTTTATCCCTGAATAATTATGACTTTATCATAATTTATCATGATTTTATGATATTATCATATCTTATTAGCTCTTCCTGTCACCTTTTTCTGAACATTTGTGATTTCCTCTTTTTCAAGTTGCATAACTTCCTACAGTCAAGCATCTTTTCTCCACCCACAATAAACAGGATTTTCCCATTAGCCAACCATTTTAACTCTTATCTCTGGTCCATGGCCTCCTCTACTGCCATGATGAGGCCATGGTCATATTGGAGGAGAAATACCTCATACTCTCTGGGTAGCCTGATGGCATTAAACAGTATCTGCAGATTTTCTCCTGTTTGTGACATTAACATAATTTCTTTAATATTTGGTAAATTTGGCCACCCTTTTTCCTTCTTTCATGTTCCATTCCCCATTTGGGCTCCCCTCTTATCTCATCGCTTCTTCTCATCTGCCTGTCACCTCTCTTTTGAGCACCTCCTTGATCTCTTTCTCCTGTTTCCTGCTCTTCTCTCCCACCAGATTCCTTCTTCTTCAGCTCTTTACCTTTTCAACCTATCACTTCCTAACTTATCATATAACCATATAACAATTACAGCATTGAAACAGGCCATCTCGGCCCTTCTAGTCCGTGCCAAACATCATATCATCTTTCATCCTGTGCCCATCCATCTTCTCCCTCACCTGGCTCCACCTATCACCTTCTAGCTTGGGCTCCTTCCCCTCCATCCCTCATCTTATTCTGCATCTTTCCCTCCTTGTCCAGTCTTAATAAAAGATCACTGCCTGAACCATCGACTGTTTATGTATAGATGTTGCCCAACATGCTGAGTTCATCCAGCATAAGTTGTATGTTCACTGGTATCATAAGATTATAAGACATATCCTTGAGAGG
Organism: Hemitrygon akajei; assembly: GCF_048418815.1. NCBI lineage: Eukaryota > Metazoa > Chordata > Chondrichthyes > Myliobatiformes > Dasyatidae > Hemitrygon > Hemitrygon akajei. Next base: position 31,852,258 of record NC_133138.1, on the reverse strand, counting down.
ATTTCTATTCAACAATTATATTGGTTGCTTCAATAAGCTATAAGCATCCATGCAAGGATCTTCACAAAAATTATGTGTGGTGCACCTCAAGCCTAAGTGATCTGTGACTGAATTAGATCAGAAAACTGTAGTGGGCATGATTTCCTACAACTTCTAAACCTGAAATTTCCATTTGCTTGAGTTGCGTCCGAGTCCAAGCTGCCCCGTTGAGGCTGGTCGCAAATATGTGTCTTCATCTCCACTTCAAACCATTGGACCAGACCCAACCATGGGTTCCAAATATTCATTTATTTGGGCATTAGTAGACTGAAATTAAATAAGGCAATAATGATTACCTTTTTTTTTGTTAACTCATTGTGACTGATGACAATTTCTTTAAATGGCCAATCTGCCTCAGTTATTTTGGTGGAGCAGACCAAATGGTCTGATGTGCTCCCAAGTCTTATGGCCATATTACCAATGTAATGCGAGTTGTGGCTGACCATTTCCAATAGGAGATATGGTTGTTCTTGTTGGATCACCTCACTACCGGCAAGTCTATCACTGTGTGAGGGAGCAAGATTTCTGCTTAGCTTGATTTTCATATAAGCACTTGATGGAACTTAATTTCTGATGGCTCAAATTAATGTATGTGGAAAGCTCTTTGATTTGCATGCAAATCACTGAAAGAGCTATTTAATTTGTTTTGTTCCTCAATACAGATACTATAATATCTGTTGGATGATTTATACTTGTCCCTTTCCTATTAAATGAGAAGAGAAAAAAACCCTCCAAAGCCATCTTGCGCTAAATAAACTCCACTTCACTTATTCAAAGATGACAGCAGGAATGGATGCTTTATTGCTCCCAGGTAATTATTTTTTAACTATCACGAAGTGAGACTTAGACATAAATGATCTAGGTAATTGTATTTTAATTGTATTCTGCAATAAAACTACAGTGTAATTACCTTGGTGCTCACCAAAGGAGTGAATTAAATTCGTTTTGAAAGTATGTGAGGATAGGAAGGAAAATCATTGCTGTAGAAATGCTGAGACAGAATCAAGGTGCAATTGGGATCTGGATAAGGGAAGGTTTCCTTTACGGGTCTATTTAGTGCTGATGTGTCATCTATTAACAGTTAGTATGCTGATGGAGTGGATTTTTGCAATTACAATAAATGACTGAGTGAAGTTATTGTGTTTGTAACACAGAAGCAGTAATGAAGGAATTTGTAAAATGAACAGTACAATAGACATGTATGGGTGTTTCATCATCATTTCATTGTGAATAGAAGTGCAACATTCAGAATTGTTGGGTTATTTCCTATCTAGATCATAATTACATGCATGACTGTATAGCTAGGCACAGCTCAAATGCCAACTATAAATCTGCTGTTGACACAACCATTGTTGGCAGAACCTCAGATGGTGACAAGAGGGTGTACAGGAGCAAGATATACCAGCTAGTTGAGTGGTGTCGCAGCAACAACCTTGCACTCATGTCAGTCTGACTAAAGAGCTGATAGTGAACTTTAGAAAGGGTAAGACAAGGGAACACACACCAGTCCTCACTGAGAGATCAATATCGTGTTCCTGAGTGTCAATATCTCTAAGGCTTTATCCTGGGCCCAACATATCGATGCAGCTATAAAGAAAGCAAGATAGTGACTATATTTCATTGGAAGTTTGAGAAGATTTGTTGTGACATCAAAAACACTCACAAGTTTTTACAGATGTACCGTGGAGAGCATTCTGACTACCTCATTACTGTCTGGTGTAGGGGTGGGAAGCTACTGCACAGGATCGAAGTAGGCTGCAGGGAGTTGTAAACTTGGTCAACTCTATCATGGGCACTAGCCTGCGTAGTGTCCAGGACATCTTCACATTGTGGTACCTCAAAAAATGGTATCCATCATTGTGGACCCTAACCACCCAGGGCATGTCCTTTTCTCATTGTTACCATTAGGAAGGAAGTACAGAACCCTGAAGGTACACACTCAATGACTCAGGAAGAGCTTCTTCCCCTCTGCCATCCAATTTCTGAATGGGCATTGAACCCATGAGCACTACCTTACTACTTTTTTATTTCTATTTTTGCACTAATTTAATTTAACTATTTAATAGATGTAAATATTTACTATAATTCACAGGCTTTTTCTTATATTATTCATAGTACTGTTGCTGTAAAGTTAACAAATTTCATGACCTATGCTGATGATATTAAACCTGATTCTGATTCTGATTCTGAATTAGTTACATATTAGTATTTTTAATATACTCTGTATTGAAGTACCCACATAAACAAAAAAATAGCTTTGTCTGTCAATATTTTAATGTAATACAAATTATGCCAATCATCTATGAATGGCAGGTTCTACTGACTATAAGTCAAACAGAAATGACTGGCAGGGTTTTATTTTACTTGCGTTTAGCTGTTCCAGTGGTTTCATTTGACGGAATAAAGTCACTTTGTATTCAGCTAGTATGAGAGTTGGCAGGCATTGCCTGGTTTTAGATACATGGAAAGAAGTGTTCAGATCATTGAACTTGGCAGCCATCAGCACCTATAGATTCCTGAAGCTCCATATTGCGCTCTGCTCTCTGATGTGCAATATACTGCCAACAAGTTCACTTGTGGCACCTGAGCCTCACTTCTGATCATATCCACTCTGCTTGACTGACAGACGGTTGAGAAAAAAAAGTTTTGTCCCTTAAGGTTGTTCTGCCACTCAATTAGGTCATGACTGATCTGTTAATACCACCACCCTGCCTCAGTACTGTAACCATTAATATACATGCTAAACATGCAGAGGAGTAGATTATCAGTTAACCACAACCACAAGGCAGTGAACTACTCTAACTTTTAATTAAGTATTTCTGTGTAAAAAGGCTCCTTCTGCAAAAGAAAGCCTGACTATACCAGAAATTTTGAATCCCTGTACCAACTTGATAATCTACCGAATTAAGATTTTAAGATTTAATATTATTGTTAAGTTTGTGTTATAAAGTCATAGAAAATTACAGCACTAAAATGGGCCCTTTGGCTCATCTAGTCTGTGCCGAACCATTTGAACTGCCTAGTCCCATCAACCTGAACTTGGTCCATAACCATCCATTTTTCCCCCAGCCACATACCTATTCAAACTTCTCTTAAATGTTGAAATTGAAATCACATCCACCACTTGTTCTTGCAGCTCATTCCATACTCTCACCACCCTGTGAGTGAAAAAGTTTCCCCTCATGTTTCCCTTAAATTTATGAAGTAATGTGGAAATTCTCCTCAATATTGTATTCCTATCTATCACAGTAAAAGTGGAAGAGCAGAGCTAAGACTCTATTCTTCCAAGGTTTCTTTTGAAACAATGTGTTAACTTCAATTATAAACCCAAGAGCTTCTGCAGATGTGGTTGGTCCAGAGCAACACACACAAAATGCTGGAGGAATTCAGCAGGTCAGGCAGCATCTATGGAGAGGAATTAACAGTCAATGTTTCAGACCAAGATCTTTCATGAAGACTGGAAAAATTGGGAGAATAAGCCAGAACAAGAATACAGAGCCTTAATTCATTGAATGTGGCATCACAAGTACACAGGATGGTAAAGAGAGTTTTTGATATTTTGACCTTCATAAATCAACGTAATGAGTACAGGAGTTGGGTGATCATGTTGAAGTTGCATAAGTCTTTGGTGAGACCTAATTTGGATTATTGTGAGCCTATGTGGTCTCCTTCCTACAAGAAAGATATCAATAAGATTGAAAGAGTGCAGAGAAAATTTACAAACATGTTGTTGGGACTTGAGGACCAAAGGTACATGGAAAGGTTGAGTAGGTTAGGACCTTATTCCCTAGAGCAGGGATTCCCAAACTGGGGTCCATCGACAGCTTGCTTAATGATATTGGTCCATGGCATAAATAAGGTAGGGAACCCTGCCCTAGAGTGTAGGAGAATAAGGGATGTTTAATATACAAAATTGTGCAGGTTATACATAGGGTAAATGCAGGTAGGCTTTTTACACTGAGTTGAGCGAGACTAGAACTAGAGTTTATAGCTTAAGAGTGTAAGGTGAAATGTTTAAGGGGAACATTTTCACTCAGAGGATGGTGAATGTGTGGACTGAGCTGACAGCAAAAGCAATGGCTGCAGGTTTGATTTCAATATTTAAGAGTAATTATGATAGGTACATGGAAAGGAGGAGTATTTAGAGCTATGTTCCAGTGCAGGCCAATGGAACTAGACATAATAATACATCAGCATGGAGTAGATGGCACGAATGGTTTGTTCCTGCACTGTATTGTTTGATGAGTCTATGATTCAATGACTCTAAGACGGTAGGGGTACAGGAAGGAGTACAAGCTGGAAAGTGATAGGTGAAACCAGATGATGGAGAAGATTCCTGGGATGCGGAGGGGAATAAAGAGAGGAGATAGGATGTTATAGGTGGAAGAAGTAAAGGAACAAAGAAGAAGGAATCTATCAGGAAAAGAGAGTGGACCGCGGGAGAAAAGGAAGGAGGAGGGGGACCAGAGCGAGGAGATAGGTAGGTGAGGAGTAAAGAAAGGATAAGAAGGAAATGGAAAAAGAGAGAACATGGAGGGAGGAAACATTACTGGAAGTCAGAGAAATTGATGTTCATGCCGTAGGTTTAGAGGCTACCCAGACAGAATGTGAATATGTCTATCCATTACAACAGCATCCATACTCTCATAATATTTACAATTCACAGCTCTTCAAGAAGTACCAAATTACATGATGATGATCACATTCCATCTCTTTTCCTTACAAGCCATTATATTTTCAGTTCTGGGATTCACTCAGTCCTAGTAATCAATGCTTGAGCGAAGAAATTATACTGAACAAGGAAAATAATTGCTTCTCCACTGCTGTTATGCAATCAGGCATTGGCAATTACCTCTTTTTAGTCACTCAGGATTGAAAATCTCTTTTTGGTCACTCATAATTGAAGTTCAAATGTCCTGGACCGATAGTAAGAACTGGAATTCGATTGTAAACAAGATGGGACACCAGAAACCTGATTGGATGAAGACTAACCAATCAGGACAGATGGGTGATGGGGGTATAAATACCACCAGACTAGGCATGCTCAGGTTTCATCCTTGATTAAGTTGGCAGAGCTTGTCATCAAAACGTCAGTTATCATTGATACCTGTACCTGTTTTGAAGTCCAGGAAGAATGTATTTGTCATATACGCCAGGAAAGCACTAGATCCTTTTTCAGTTCTGAATGTTATTGCTTATTTTTATTGTTTGCATGGTATGTTTTTGTCTGTACTGTGGATGTATGATAGTCTTTTTTTTTAATGGATTCCACTGGGTTTCTTCGTTTTGTGGCTGCCTGTAAAAAGATGAATCTCAAGGTTGTAAACAGCAAATGCACTTTGAACTTTGAACATTATTCAAGTTGCACCAATATGATAAGGTTGCAAATGTTGCAGCATAGACAGAAAAATACAGTATAGGAACAAGCCCTAAGCCCTTGATGTTATGGTATAATAACTAAAGTAGGTTCAGTCAACTCTAGAATAGAATAAACAGTCCAGGCAATGAGAAAGGAAGTGGGAAACCAGAACTGCATGCAATACTCCAGATGTAGGCTGAACCAGATCATTTCAAAGCTGCAAAATCTTTTTTTTTTTTAATTTTGAGTTCAATGCCTCAACTAATAAAAGCAAGCACATCTTCTTTGCCACCCTATAAACCTGCACAACCTCTTTTAGGTAATTAAATGCCTAACAAAACTGATCACTTCTGCCTACACAATGTCTATATCCCTCCATTTTGTGCATACTCATATGCCTATCTAAGTGATTCTTAATGGCTATTATCATATTTGCCCTCATTTCCACCCTGACAGGGCATTTGAGGCAACCACCATTTTCTGTACAAAAAAAGAATTTGCCCTGAACATCTCCTTTGAAATCTCAGCTTAAATGTATGCTCTCTGGCATTAGGTTCATGATCCTGGGAACAAGATAGAAACATAGAAACCTACAGCACAATACAGGCCCTTCAGCCCATAAAGTTGTGCCGAACATGTCCCTACCTTAGAAATTATGAGGCTTACCCATAACTCTCTATTTTTCTAGGCTCCATGTACCTATCCAGGAGTCCCTTAAAAGACCCTATCATATTCGCCTCCACCACCATTGCCAGCAGCCTATTCCATGCACTCATCACTCTCTGCATAAAAAACTTACCCCTAACATCTCCTCTGTATCTACTCCCCAGCACCTCAAACCTGTGTCCTCTTGAGGCAACCATATCAGCCCTTTAAAAAAGACACTGACTATCCACATGATCAATGCTTCTCATCATCTTATTCACCTCTATCAGGTCACCTTTCATCCTCCATCACTCCAAGGAGAAAAGGCTGAGTTCACTCAACCTGTTTTCATAAGGCATGTTCCCCAATCATGCCGGATATTTGTCAATGCTTTTCATAATCTTATGAACTTCAATCGCATCTCCCTGTTGCTCCACTGCTCCAGAGCAAATAATCCAAACTCTCCTTATAGGATTTTAATCCTATGATCCTGTTGAATCCGTGCATCAACTCCGAAGTATCCACATCTTTCCAATAATGGAGTGAGCAGAATTAAGTTGAGATCTAACCAGGGTTTTATAAAACTGCAACAAATCTTCCTGACTATTAAGCCCATTGTCTCATCAAATGAAGGCAAATACACCAACCAATGTAGCCACTTTTAGGTAACAATGGACTTTGACTCCTGCTCTGCATCCATCCTTAAGACCCTTCACCATCCAAGACATGCCCTCTTCTCATTACTAGCATCAAGGAGGAGATACAGGAGCTTGAAGACTCAATATTTTAGGAACCGCTTCTTCTTCCCCTCTGCCATCAGACTTCTGAATGGTCCATGTACATTGCACACGATCAAAATAAGTAGCATAAAGTTATAAACTCAGCAGTTCCAACATGGGCACGTGCCACTCCAGCACTGAGGACATCTTTAAGAGATGATGCCTCAAGAAAGAGGCATCTACCACTATGGTTTAGTTAACAGCTTAAATACTTATATACTTTGTACTGTAATTTACAATTTTTGTTATGATGTATTGCATTGTACTGCTGCTACAAAACACCAAATTTCACGACATATGCTAGTGATATTAAGCATGATTCTGATTCTGATTCTGAACACAACCTCACTACTTTGCTCCAATTTTGTACAACTTACTTCATTTTTATATTTCTTATTGTAACTTACAATAATTTTTTAAAATGTATTGTACTGTACCTCGGAACAAAACAACAAATTACATGACATGTCAGTGAAAATAACCTGGTTCTGATTCTTATTATTAGACAATTCCACATCTGTCACAGATTCTATTTATCTGACAAAACATAGATTTTCATTTAAAAATGTAATTTTGTTCTTGTTACCCCCTTCCTTTCTCATTGCCAGAACTGCTTATTCAATTCTAGAGTTGACTGAAGCTACACATCTATTAGCCACTTACTATTGTCTTGTAATTAATCACAACTTCAGTTGTGCCAGCTGAAAATTCATTGTATTGACTTAGGACTTGTCAGAATGTTAAAAATAGAATCCTGCTAATTACTATGCAAGCTTGAAGGCATGAAGTCTGTGTGTTTCAGTTTTTCTTAGGATACTACTAGGTGGGACCTACTAAATATTGTTTTACGGGAAGACTGTAAAGAAATGCTGTGTCCCTAAATCTTTGAAAATATTTAAGCAATGACCACTTTGTTTATTTATTTTCTACTTTTCATCTTATCTGTCTCTTGTAAGCTGGCGAGGGACTGAACATCAGCATTCCCAAGTGTCATAGTAAATTTATGTACGTACGTATAAGTCACCATATGTCACCCTGGGATCCATTTTTGCAGGCATTCACAGTAGTACAAAATAATACAATACAGTCAAAGAAAAACTGCACAAAAATAAAGACAGGCAAACAACCAATGTGCAAAAGAAAGTAAACTGTACAAATACAGCAAAAAAATTCAAATAAGTAAATAAATAACAGATAGATCAATAAATAAATAATATTGAGGACATGAATTGAGCAGTTTCAAAAGTGAATCTATAAGTTCTGGAATCAATTCAGCATTGAGGTGAGTGAGCTTATCTACGATGGTTCAGTAGCCTGATTGTTGAGGGGTAATTACTGTTCCTGAAGCCAGTGGTGTGTGACCTAAGGCTTCGGTACCTCTTTCCTGATGGCAGAAGCGAGCAGACAGCACAGCCTGGATGATGGGAGACCTTGATGATAGATGCTGCTTCTGGTCCAAAAATCGTAATATGAATTTTATGAAATGGAAGAGGGATGAAATCAGAATTAGGTTTAATATCACGGGCATATGTTGTAAAATTTGTTGTTTTGTGACAGAGTACATTGCAATGCATAATGATATACAAATGATAAATTATATATATGTATATTAAAAAATTAAATAAGTTCGTACAAAAAGCAAGGAAAAAATAGTAAGGGAATGTTCCTGTATACCTGACATTCTCTGGCAACAACAGTCCAGCACATGTTATTCTGGAACAAAATTAAGACATCTTGTTTCCAATTGTGATTTACTTTCACTAACACCATGTGGATTACTTGACAGTTACTTAATGATTAATAATCAGTACATGTTTGACATTGTTCTGCCAGATTGAAGGCAATATGCTCTGTTAAATCATTAGAGCAGTTCCACTTAAAGCTAAGTATTTGCTGTCTGCTTCATTTGCCTATAGAATAGCAAGATTCTTTATCACCTGAGGATGTCATGAACTCGGTGTAGAAATGTGTGCTTCCTTCATTAGCTTAGAGAACTATGAAGAGGTGCAATTATTAACATTACCAAATGCAAAAAATTCAAGAGAAACCTGCCAAACTTCCTTTGATAGCAGCTCACAAATTTTCAACCATATTCAACCAGGTAAGGAGCATCGATGTTCCCCTTAGAATCTCCCAACACACTGATTTGGTATTAGAATGGGCCAGGTCCCTTTGTTAACAATGCAACTGTTCTGTGAAGAACCACTGGCTAACTGCAGTGCAGCATACACAAAATGCTGAAGGAACTCAGCAGGTCAGGCAGCATCTATGGAAATGAATAAACAGTCAAAGTTTTGTGTTGTGATCCTTCTTCGGGGAGGGGGGGGGGGGGTGCGGAAGATTCCAGTGTAAAAAGGTTGGGTGGAGAAGAAGATCTACTCAGAAGACGTTAAGTGAAGCTAGGTGGGTGAGAAAAGTAAAGAACTGGAGAAGAAGGAATCTAATAGGAGAGGAGAGTGGGTGCACTTCAGGGATGTGTGCTTAGCCCACTGCTCTACTCTCTCTATACCCACGACTGTGTGGCTAGGCATAACTCAAATACTATCTAAAATTTGCTGATGATACAACCATTGTTGGTAGAATCGCAAATGGTGACAAGAGGACGTACAGGAGCTAGATATGTCAACTAATGGAGTGGTGTCGCAGCTACAACCTGGCAGTCAACATTGGTAAGATGAAAGAACTGATTGTGGACTTCAGGAAGGTTAAGATGAAGGAATACATACCAATCCTCATAGAGGTATCAGAAGCGGAGAGAGTGAGCAGTTTTAAGTTCCTGGGTGCCAAAATCTCTGAGGATCTAACATGGTCCCAACATATTGATGCTGTTATAAAGAAGACGATTATACTTCATTAGGAGTTTGAAGATATTTGGTATGTCAACAAATACACTTAAATACTTCCATTGATGTACCGTGGAGAGCCTTCTGACAGACTACATCACAGTCTGGTATGGAGAGGGGCAACTGCACAGGACCGAAAGAAGTTGCAGAAGGTTGTAAATCTAGTAGCTCCATCTTGGGTACTAGCCTACAAAGTACCCAGGACATCTTCAAAGACCGGTGTCTCAGAAAGACAGTGTCCATTATTAAGGACCTCCATCCCCCAGGGCATGCCCTTCTCTCACTGTTACTATCAAGTAGGAGGTACAGAGGCCTGAAGGCACACACTCAGCAATTCAGAAACAGCTTCTGCCCCTCCTACTTCTGCCATGCAATTCCTAAATGGATATTAAACCCTTGAACACTACCCCACTTTTTAAATATATATTATTTCTGGTTTTTGCACGATTTTTAATCTACTCAATATACCTATGCTGTAATTTATTTATTTATTTGATTGTTTGTTTGTTTATTTAATTGTTGTATTTTTTTTCTTCTATATTATGCATTGCATTGAACTGCTGGTGCTGAGTTAACAAATTTCACGTCACATGCCGGTGATAATAAATCCGATTCTGATTCTGATTCTGAAAGGGAAGAAGGAGGAGCACAAGGTGGAGGTGATAGGCTGGTGAGGTTTAAAGGTAAGAGGCTAGAGTGGGGAATAGAAGACAAGAGAAAGGGGAGGGAAAAACATTACTGGAAAGAGAAGTTAATATTCATGATACCAGGTTGGAGGCTACCTTGACAGAATATAAGGTGTTGCTCCTCCCCCCGAGGGTGGCCTCATTGTAGCCAAAGAGAAGGCCATGGACCAACACACTGGAATATGAATGGGGATAGGAATTGATATGGTTGGCCACTGGGAAATTTGCTTTTGGTGGATAAAGTGGAGGTGCTCAACGAGGCATGCCTGATTTTGTTTGATTGGATTGGTTGAGAGTGTTTTGGTGCTGTTATTTTGTTCTGTTACTGTTGTCGCTTGTATTGTTCTGCCGAACATTTTGGGTATCCTATGTTGTCACCAGAATGTGTGGCTGTGATGTTTTTTTAACTCCAAAACATAAAACTAATTGAACGAAGAACATGGGAGCCCAGGGATATACTCGTGTATGTAGATTCTTCAGTGAGACGCGCACATATAATGTGGTGGCTTAATGATGCATGCCATTCACATACTTCTTCATATAACCTATAATGAATTATATGAACAACAAAAAATACTCAATCAAATAATATATTTACATTATTACTCAAATGTGACAGACATATTAATTACACAACACTCCTTACTGCTTAGCTATAAACTGCAACTCAATATAGAATGCATCTCAAGTTATATACATATCCAGTATACGTATATACAGGATACTGTATAACACTACTACTAAAGAGACATTCAGTTCATAGTGGATATCTTACAATTCTGAGATGCCATCTCTCCTGACAAGAGGGATCACTCTGTTTGTCAGATGAGGCTTGCGCTGTGAAACAATCTCAGGTTTTGGGGCCTCCTCTGTGGCGGCTATAGGAGTTGACTCTTGCAATGTAGGAAGTGGTTCTGACAACTCTGGACACTTCTGAAGGAGTTGATGTCTTGAACAGTGCATGGCAAGCTTCTCAATCTGCTGATCTATATCAGACCACCAGACAGAGCTGCAAGACAGCATTTTCATTATAACCATGCCTAGATGAACGGTATCTAGCTCCACCAACACTTTAGCTCCAAGCTCGGATGGTACAGCAACTCTCAATCCCCAAGTAAAGCAACATTTTCCAAGGGCAATGTTCATCCCGATGCTGATAAAAATTGGGGAACTGGAATATCGGCTGCACATTCCAGCCCTCTTGGAAATGTAGACCCGAAACAGAGTGGGGTCTTTTCTTCAGTTCATCTTTGCTGTAATAGGAAGACTTTGAATTTGCATTAGGGAGAATATGTCAAGAGGAGTTTCTCTTTTGTAAGTTTTTCAGGTATTTTATTCTCCATGGTTAATGGGACAATCAATCAGTATTTCTATGATTAGTTTGCATCTTAAATTCAATCTTGTAATTGTGTCCGCCAAGAAACGAAGCCTATCTCTGCATTCATGCTGCTGTTGTTAGTAGAACACCCCCTGTGGATTGAAAACAGACATTAGTTGTTAATATTCAGTAATGAGTGTAAATTATCTCCCATAAAAGCACCGGTTGAAATGTTTTACTCCACAAACCAGATTCAAATCCTCTCTACCAATCTGTGCATAATTTTACTCTGCAATGGTAAGGGAACATGATACAAAAGTTATGGGGCATTCACTTCCTTCACTCACAACATATGACATGACTGCACATAAATCTGAAGGCAAGGTGTCACAGGACAATCTGGATCATAATATGAGTGCAGTGTCTAACATCACCATTTCCTTTGCCTTTTGGAAAGCCACCTCACACTGCTTTGACCATGGTCATTTCTTCCTGATCTGTAGTAATGAGTTCACGGGGTAGAGCACAGTAGCCAGGTTTTGTGGGAACCTGTTATAGTAATCCTAAAAAGGACTGCAACTGTGGCACATCTTTTGGCCTCGGGGCATGCAACAGCATTTGAATTTTTTTCAGCACACTTGAGTAAAGCTTGTTCGACAAATTTACACCTGCTGTGCTTGCTCTGAGCCCATAATTTTTTAAATATTTTTAACACTGTCTTGAGATTTTGGAGGTGTTCCATCATCCTTAATAATAACAATGATGTCATCCAGGTAACAAAAAGTACCTGGGCAGCTTTGCAGCACCTGGTCCACAGCTTTCAGCCAGAATTCAGATGCAGATGCTACTCCAAAAATAAGCCTATTATAGAAATGAAGCCTTTTGTGAGTATTTATGGTGAGAAACACTTCGGGCTCTTCTTCCATCTCCATCTGTAGGTACGCCTAATCTAAGTCCACTTTGCTGAAGTGTTTCTCTCCAGAAAGGTTTTCAAAAATATTGTCTATTCTGGGCAGAGGCTACTGATCTATATACAGCACTGGGTTGATGGTGACCTTAAAATCACCACGGATACTGACATACATATTCCTCTTGGCTACTGGGACCACAGGTGTTGCCCATGGACTCCACTCCACCTTGGGAAGAATTCCTTCAGCTTCCATGCAATCTAGCTCACTGACTACTTTATCACAGATGGTATGAGGAATAGAAACAGACTTTGTAAAACTTATGTGTGACATTTTCATTTAACACTATTTTACCCTTGAAACATCTGAGTTTTCCCATTGCTATCCTTGAACACTGTGGTGGCACCTTTCTTAATTCACTCTCAGTTGACTCAGTTGTAGGCGATGTGACATGTAACGGGATCTCCAAACAAGTTGTAGTTGTCTCAGGCAATCACGTCCCTACAATGCTGGCTCTCCTGTTGTTTTAACACATTGAAGTCAAATGTGGCTTGTTGGTTGCTGTATTTCACTGTCACAAATGTCATTCCCACAGGAGCTTTCATTTCTCCCGTGTAAGTTCTTAGTGGGATATCTATATGCTTTAGTTCAGTATTTTGAAAATGTCATTCAAATTCATTTTGTGGAATGACGGAAGCAGCTGAGCCTGTGTCCAGTTCCATTTTAACTAATTTGCTGTTCACTTCTGGTGTAATCTATGTTACTTAACTTCACATTGTAAATCTCAAATCTATGTCATTCTGAGTCACTCTGATCATTATCAGAGAGGGGGGAAGGGGACAAAACTGGAACTCCCGGTGGTCTCCTTCCCATTCCCATTCCACGAAGAGGACGCACTTTATATTCCATCTGGGCAGCTACCAACATGGGTTTCCGCTCCTCTCCTTCACCGTTCCATTCGTTTCCCTGTTTCACCTTATTTCCTTACCTGCCTATTCCCTCCCTCTGGTGCTCCTCACATTTCCCTTTCTTCTATCCGCTCCTATCAGACTCCCCCTTCTCCAGTCCTTTACCTCTTTCAACAATCAACGTCCCAGCTCTTTACTTCAGTCCCTGTCCCTCTCCTGGTTTCACAATTCACCTGCAACCTTGTACATCTCAATCCCTTCCCCCCACCTTCTTACCCTGACCTCCCCTTCCTGATAAAGAGCCTCAGCCCGAAATGTCACTGTTTACTCTTTTCCGTAGCTACTGTGTCACCTGCTGAGTTCCTCTAGTGTTTAGTGTGTGTTGTTTTGAATATAAGTGACAGATGTGTGAATCCCCAAAGGCACAACCATTCTTTGCTGTGTTCCACAAACAATTATTGATCTCTTGTCAATCACTGGCTTCTTTCCAAAATAATGGCAGCAATTACTATCTTTTGTCCCTTATTGATTGGCAAATTTTACCTAGTACCACGATTTTCAGTTTGCAGAAAGGTTACTTCAGAAGAATATGTCATTGTAACTTTCATTGAACCTTCTTTAATTGACAGGAATTACACAATTTGTGTGGATTATGTAAATCTTCCATAAAACAAGAACAGAAAACCCAGGATTTAGAAAAATGAATCCTCAAGCTTGTAAAGTGGCTTAAGAATTGTAAGCTCCTTTCTAACATCATATGCTCTGCTTATTACAAAAAAAAACACACAAGAAACCTCCAGGACTAAAGTTTACCACCAAAAATGATAGGTTAATGGGTGTTCTGTTATTTATGCAAAGCTTATCTGTCACTGTACAAGATTTAGTCCATGAATTATGAAGTATGTCAAGTCATTGAGTGAGATCTTCATGAAGGTAACATCTTCTCCTCAATTACCCTCTCAGTGTCAGTTATTGTTGCATTAGACTTACTGCAGAGGTATTTATTGCCACAAATACCTCATTTTCCTGCTGCTGTATGTGATGTAAGGACTCTGTACATTCTCCCCATGAATGTGTAGGTTTCCTCTGGGTGCTCCAGTTTCCTCTGACTGTCCAAAGATGTAGCATTTTGTAGGTCATTGTAAATTGTCTCAGGATTCAGGAGTGGTCCCATGAATCAGGAGTTGCTGGGCAGTGCACACGAAGGGTTGAAAGGGCCTATTCCATGCTATATCTCAATATTGACTAATTAAGTAGATGATATTTAGAAAAATGAAGGGTGACCGCATTGATACCAAGGGAATGCTGAAAGACCTTGATAGAGTGGATGTGGAGAGGATGGTTCCTGCAGTAGGAGAGTATAAGACCAGAGGATGTAGCCTCAGAATAGAGAGTTATCCTTTTAGAACAGAGATGAGGAGGAATTTCTTCAGCCAGAGAGTGGTGAATATGAGGAATTCTTTACCACAGGCAGCTTTGGAGGGCCAAGCCTTTATGTAGTTTAAGGCAGAGATTGATAGATTCTTGATTGATCAGGGCATGAGGAGATATGGGGAGAAGGCAGGAGACTGGGGTTGAGAAGAACAATGGAGCAGCCATGGTGACATGGTGGAGCAGACAATGGGTCTTATTGCCTAATTCTGATCCTATCTCTTATGGCCAACCAAAGTCATTAGAATTATGAAGCTCCTGTGCTGCAGGCAAGACACTCTTTAAATTTTAAATTTCTTTTTATTTTGATTTTTATTTCAATATTCTCTCTACTTGTCCCAATCAATTTTTTTCCCTTTATTTATTTACCTATGCCTGGTTCCTTCATGTATGCCTGCTACCAGGTTCAGGAACAATTATTTTACCATAATCAACAGGTTCTTGAACTGACTAGTTCATGTCAAATCCTAAACTTTGTCAAATGGAACTCTACAGACCACCTTTTGTACTACCATAGACTTGTCTCTAATTATGTTTTTTTTATAGTGTACGTGTAACTTATGTATAATTTATGTTCTGTGTGCCTGCTGAGAAGGCAGGAGAATGGGGTTGAGAGAGAAAGTATATCAGCCAAGATGGAATAGTGAAGCAGACTTAATGGGCTGAATGGCCTAATTCTGCTCTGATGGTCTTAACTCTGTGCTTGTGATGCTGCAGCCAGCAAGCTTTTCATCATACCTGTACTTCACCACACTTATGCATGTGACAAGAAATTCAAGTTGACTAATTCACAAAGTATTTTATTCTGCACTGCCCCTTTTTTCATGCAGCTCAACTAGCTCTAGGATAACACATGCTGTTACTTAGCACTCAGAGTAAAGTAACTGAGGATCTGGGGGGTTAGGGGAGAAATGTAACAATGGGACATGCTATGTTATGCCCAGTAAAAACTAATCAAATTAAAGTGTTATAAAATGAGCTGAAAGTCAAAATAAAATGCAAATGCGATTTTTTAAAGCTGCAAATAGTAGCAGCATCGTAGGGCAGTGGTTAACGTAATGCTGTTACACCAGTGAGCCAGATTCAATTCTGCCACTGTCAAGTGGATTTCCTCTGTAGGTTTTCTTCCCACATTCTAAAGACATTCAAATCTTTAAGTTCAAAGTAAATTTATTATCAAACCACATATATATCATCATATACAACCCTAAGATTAATTTCTTGTGGGCGTACACAATAAATCCTCAAAATAATAACCATAACAGGATTAATGAAAGATTGCACTAACTTGAGTGTTCAGCCAGTGTGCAAAAGATAACAAACTGTACAAATACAAAAATAAAGAAAATTAATAATAAATAAATAAGTATTGACTATTGAGATAATCAGATGCAGAGTCCTCGAAAGTGAATCCATTGGTTGTGGGAACAGTTCAATGATGGGACAAGTGAAGTTCAGTGAAGTTATCCCCTTTGAATCAGGAGCCTAATGGTTAAGGGCTAATAACTGTTCCTGAAGCTGGTGGTGTAAGTCCTGAGGCTCCTGTACCTTCTTCCTGTTGGCAGAAGCAAGATGAAAGCTTATCCTGGGCGGTGGGTATCCCTGATGATGGATGTTGCTTTCCTGCCACTGTACTTCA
Source organism: Hemitrygon akajei (assembly GCF_048418815.1). NCBI lineage: Eukaryota > Metazoa > Chordata > Chondrichthyes > Myliobatiformes > Dasyatidae > Hemitrygon > Hemitrygon akajei. The sequence continues at coordinate 31,835,703 of NC_133138.1, read as the reverse complement.
TATAGATATGCTCAATGGTGGGGAGAATGTTGCTGTTGATGGTCTGGACAATATTCAGTGATTTTTGTAGAATATTCCATTGAAGGTGTTTCCGTACAGGATGTGATGCAGCCAGTCAATATACCGTACTTTCCTCTATACATCTGTAAAAGTTTGTCCAAATTTTAAATGTCATGCCAAATCTTCGCAAACTCCTAAGGAAGAAGAGGCGCTGCCCAGCTTTCTTCATAATTGCACTTACATGCTGGGCCCAAGACAGGTCCTCCAAAATAATAGCACATAAGTTAATAAGGTTTAGTAGTTTAATTGGTCACATGGGCGTAATTGGACAGTGAGGGCATGGTGGACCGAAGGGCCTATTACAATGCTATACCTCTAAATAAAAATAAAACAATTCCATGATGATGCAATACAATTAAATCACTTACAATCTTATGATTGCTCTAAGTCTGTTAATGTTTGCAGGTCATAGAGGCACACAGCATGGATTTCACCCACTCTGTTAGTGTCAAGCATCGAGCAACCATCTACCAAAATAATAACAATCTAATTTTTTTTTTATCCCTTTCCTTCTCGTCAACTACCCAGATACCAAAAATTTCTACCATTCATCTACCAGTAACGGAAATTTATAATGGCCATCCCAAGTCCAAAACAGCCAGTTGTGGAGATGCGTGAGGAAAGCAGAGTCCCTTTGGTCACAAAGACAATATGTCAATTCTACGCACCCAACATCCAAGATCAGAATTGAACCTGCATTGCTGGAAACGTGAGGCAGCAACTCCACCAGCTGTGCCACTGTCCTAAACTTATAAAAAGAGGAACAAATGTGGAATAAAACTTAGGTTAGATCTTATTTAGATGACTGTGTTCAGTTCTGGTCACTTAGACCATAAGACCATAAGACATAGGAGCAGAATTAGGCCATCTAGCCCATACAGTCTGCTCTGCCATTTTATCATGGCTGATTCCTTTTTTTTCTCCTCCTCAACCCCAGTTGCTGGCCTTCTCCCCTAACCTTTGATGCCATGTCCAATCAGGAATCTATCAATCTCTGCCTTAATTACACCCAATGACCTAACCTCCACAGCTGCATGTGGCAACAGCTTCCACAAATTCACCACCCCTTGGCTAAAAAAATTTCTCTGCATCTCTGTTGTGAAAGAGTACCCCCATCCTGAGGCTGTGCCCTCTTGTCCTAGACTCTCCCACCATGGGAAACATCCTTTCCACATCTTCTCTATCTAGGCCTTTCAACATTCAAAAGATTTCAATGAGATCCCCCTCATCCTTCTGAATTCCAGCGAGTACAGACCCAGAGCCATCAAATGTTCCTTGTATGATAACCCTTTCATTCCTGGAATCATCCTTGTGAACCTCCTCTGGACCTTCTCCAATGCCAGCATATCATTTCTAAGATGAGGGGCCCAAAACTGTTCACAATACTCAAGGTGAGGCCTCACCAATGCCTTATAAAGCCTCAGTATCACATCCTTGCTCTTGTATTCTAGACCTCTTGAAATGAATGCTAACATGGCATTTGTCTTCCTCACCACCGATTCAACCTGCATATTAACCTTTAGGGTGATCTGCACAAGTCCCTTGGCATCTCAGATTTTTAGATTTTCTCCCTGTTTTGAAAATAGTCTGCACATTTACTTCTACTACCAAAGTGCATGACCATGCATTTTCCACCATTGTATTTCATTTGCCACTTTCTTGCCCATTCTCCTTCATAATAGGAATGGTGTGGAAGCTTTAAAGGGGTTCAGAGGAGATTACTAGGATGGTGTCTGGATTAGAGAGTGTGTATGAGCTTGGGATTTCCATTTTGGAGCAAAGGAAGATGAGAGGTGACTTGATAGAGATGTACAAAATGATAAGACAAGTCCTGTGAAAAATCTTCAAGGTGATTGGACTATAGTTTAGGGGAGATGTCTGAGGCAGGTAATGCACTCTCATGAGCAGTGGCAGATACAGATACATAAGGACTGTTAAGAGACTCTTATGTAAGCACATGTTGTTCCTTTTTGCACCTTGCAGCACGATTGTCGGCATTTTTGCCACTTCCGTAGCATTTGACTGTTTTTTACAAGGCTGAGTCGCTCGCTCAGCACTCAGCACAGATGGAAAGCGTGCAAGAAGCTGGCTGGATCCATACTCGGGACTACTTGTCTCAATCTGGTGCTGATGTCACTACACCACCCACCAACTATGTAAGCACATGGATGGAACTAAAATGGAGGGCAATGTTGGAGGGAAATGGTTGATCTTGAAGTAGGTTAAGAACTTGCACAACATCATGGGCCTATATGTTTTATATTCAATGTAGAAAACAATTGGACAAACAGAATCAGATTTTTTATCACTGACATATAATCAGAGGTAACTTTATTAGTTACATCTGTACACCTGCTTATTAATGCAAGTATTGAATCAGCCAATTGTGTGGCAACAACTCAATGCATAAAAGAACAGAGACATGTTCAATAAATTCAGCTGTTGTCAGAACAAACATCAGGATGAGGAAGAGAAGTGATCTAAGTGAATTTGACTGTTGATGTCACACGGAGTGGTTTGAGTATCTCAGAAACTGCTGATCTCCTGGGATTTTCATACACAACAGTCTCTAGAGTTTACAGAGAATGGGACAAGAACTTAACACATCTACTGAGTGGCAGTTCTGTGGGCAAAAATACCTTGTGGGAGAGGTAAGAGGAGAATGGCCTGACTAGTTCAAGCTGTCAGGAAGGTGACATTAACTCGGATAACTACATGTTAAAACAATGGTTTAGAGAGAGCATCTCTGAACACACAACCCAACAAACTTTGAAGTCAATAAGCTACAGCAACAGAGGACCATGAATATACACTCAGTGTCCACTTTGTTAGCTACATGAGGATCTAATAAAGTGGCCATTGAGTGTAAGTCATGAAATTACTATATGTTACAATAAATAATTAAGAAGTAGAATAGTGAAGTAGTGTTGATTTTCCATTCAGAAATCTGATGACAAAGGGGAAGAAGTTGTTCCTAAAACATTGAGTGTGGGTCTTCAGACTCCTGTACCTCCTCCCTGATGGTAATAATGAGAAGAAGGCATGGTGAGGGTCCTGTATGATGCCACATTCTTGAGGCAGTGCCTTTGGAAAGTGTACCGTGGAGCCCATAATGGAGCTGGCTGAGTCTACAACACTCTGAAACCTCTTATGATTCTGTGCATTGGTGCCATCAAACCAGACGGAGATGTTCTCCATGGTACTTCTTTCAGAATATGCTCCTTGGTACATCTGTAGAAATTGCTATAGTTTTTGGTGACATGCCAAATCTACTCAAACTCCTAATGAGTTTTCCTTTTCTCATCTTCCATTTCCCACTTTGTCTCCCCTCTCACCTCTTCTTTTTTCTGCACCTGCCTATCATCTGCCCTGATGACCCACCTCCTCCCCTTTCTCCCATGGTCCACTCTCCTTTCTTATCAGCTTCCTTCTTCCTTAGCCCTTTACCTTTTCCACCTAGCACCCCCCAGTTTCTTACTTTATCCCCATCACCTACCCACCTGACTTCACCTATCACCTTCTAGCTTGTACTCCTTCTTATTCTAGCTTCTTCCCCCCTTCACTTCCAGTCCTGATAAATGGTCTCAGCCCAAAGTGGAAGCTGTTTACTCCTTTCGATAGATGCTGCCTGATCCGCTGAGTTCCTCCAGCATTTCATGTGCATTATTCTGGATTTCCTGCATCTGCAGAATCTATTGTGTCCTAATGAAATATGATGTTCAGATGTTTCAAACCCCACTGAATAAAGCATCTGTTCCAAAAATCCTGTTTTGAATGCCATTTCTAGTTATTATTCTCACCCTTAAATACTTTTTATTTCCCTTTATTGAGTAAATATTTCTCACCCTCTGCATGCCACCTTGGCTGAACAGAGGAGAAATTTTAATAATAAACTAAGACAACTTTATTTACAACTTTTCTATAAGATATACCTCAGATAAATACTTTGTGGAGATTTGTGATATGTATGACTATATGATATATATGTACAATGTCTGAAATACATCTTATGGAAATGTTTGTTTGATGATGAACTTCAACAAAAAATAAATTACAAAAAACAATAAAACAAACTAAGACAACTGTGCTGATCCAAAGAATGCTATATGTGGTCATTCTTACCCTCGGCCATTAAGCATATAATGAGTCAACTTATAACCGGGGAAGTGATGGCCCCCTCCTGTTAGACTGTTTGAGGTAGCTTATTTTTTATTCTTTCTTACTTCTCTTCTAATATTTGTATATCTGTGCACATGTAATGCTACCGTGACACTGTAATTTCCTTTGCGATTAATAAAGTATCTATCTATCAATCTAAAGCTATATTGAGTGTAAATAAAATATCCCTTTAAACCTCTGCTTTACAGCCATGGTTGCTTGCCATTTTAACTTTTATTAATCACTTTACAACTATGGTAATATGGTTCCTTTAACCTGCATAGCTTTCTGGATCTATTCCAGCTGCTTTATAGTTATGGACCTGCAACTCACTTTTGCAAGACATGGAGATTAAATACAATGTCATATTAAAATTATTTTAACTGATTATGCTCTGGCTTCACAGGCCATGCAGAACACTGAAGTGCTCGGGTGGAACAGAAGCTCCTTCCTACTGAGTTATATGAAAAGCAGATTTAAACAATTAACAGTTCAGAGGAGATTTAGAGCATCAAACAGTACAGCACAGTACAGGGCCTCAGCCCATGATGTTGTGCTGTCTTTTAATCTACTCCAAGATTATCTAACTCTTCCCTCCCACTTAGCCTTCCATTTTCTTTCATTCATGGGCCAATGTAAGGTTCTTAAACTTCCCTATTCCATCTACCTCTAGAGACCCCCCACCTCCGGCAGCCTGTTCTGTGCATCCACCGCTCACTCTATAAAAATCTACTTCTGACCTCCACCTATAATTTCCTCTAATCATTTACATAGAACATAGAACAGTACAGCATAGGAACAGGCCTTTCGATCCTTAATGTTGTGTTGAACCAGCTAAAAAACAAATCAAGAACACCCATACATTAATCCTTCCTGCCTACACCATGTCCATATCCATTCTCTTCCTTACATACATGTACCTATCCAAATGTCTCTTCAAAACCTCAAATGTATTTACCACTACCACCATACCAGGCAGCATATTCCAGACATCCAACACTCTCTGGAACTTAACCCTTGCATTCCCTTTGAACCTACCCCCTCTCACCTTCAATGTATGGCCACTGATATTAGATATTTCAACCCAAGGATATGGATACTCTCTGTCTATGACTCTCATAATCTTATTAACCTCTATCTGATCTCCCATCAGCTTCCACTGCTCCAGAGAAAACAATCTCAGTTTAACCAACCTCTCATGATAGTACATGCCCCCAAAACCAAAGCATCTTGGTAAGCCTCTTTCTACACCCTCTTCAAAACTTCAACATGACACAAAGGTTGGGGTTGTTGTGGATAGTTTGGAGGGCTGTCAGAGCTTACAACAGGACATTGATAGGATGCAAAACAGGACTGAGAAGTAGCAGATGGAGTTCAACTCAGATAAGTGTGAGATGGTTCATTTTGGTAGGTCAAATATGATGGCAGAATATAGTATTAATGGTAAGACTCTTGGCAGTGTGGAGGATCAGAGGGATCTTGGGGTCCAAGTCCATAGGACACTCAAAGTTGCTACACAGGTTGACTCTGTGGTTAAGAAGGCATACAGTGCATAGGCCTTCATCAATCATGGGATTGAGTTTAAGAGCTGAAAGGTAATGTTGCAGCTATATATGACCCTGGTCAGACCCCACCTGGAGTACTGTGCTCAATTCTGGTCACCTCACTATAGGAAGGACTTAGTAACCATAGAAAGTGTGCAGAGGAGATTTACAAGGATGTTGCCTGGATTGGGGAGCATGCCTCATGAGAATAGGTTGAGTGCACTTGGTCCTTTCTCCTTGGAGTGACGGAGGATGAGAGGTGACTTGATAGAGGTGTACAAAATAATGAGAGGCATTGATTGTGTGGATAGTCAGGGGTTTTTCCCCAGGACTGAAATGGTTAGCACAAGAGGGCATAGTTTTAAGGTGCTTGGAAGTAGGTACAGAGGAGATGTCAGAGGTAAGAATTTTACGCAGAGAGTGGTGAATGCATGGAATGGGCTGGCAGTGACAGTGGTGGAGGCAGAAACGAAAAGGTCTTTTAAGAGATTCCTGGATGGCTACATGGAGCTTAGAAGAGTAGAGGGCTATTGGTAAAGCCTAGGTAGTTCTAAGGTAAGGACATGTTCAGCACAGCTTTGTGGGTTGAAGGGCCTGTATTGTGCTGTATTTTTCTATGTTTCTATGTTTCCATCCTTCTTATAGTGGGCCGAACAGAATACTCTAGATGTGCCCTAACCAGTTTTATAAAGTTTACATAATCTCTTGAATTTTGAACTCAACTAATAAAAGCAAACATTCCATATGCCTACTTAATCACCTTATTGACTGGTATAGCCTCTTTCAAGGATCTATGGACTTGGATCCCAAGATCTCTCTGCTCAGCAATGTTGTCAGGGATCTTGCCCTCAGCAGTGCACTGTCTCCTTGCATTTGTACTACCTAGCTGCAACACCTCACATTCATCTGGGTTAAACTCCATCTGCCATTTTTCTGCCCATATCTACATCTGGTCTACTGTATATCACACTGGATTCTTTGCCAGTCTTCTACACTATACATAACTTCACCAATCTTGGGATCATCTGAAAACTTACTGACCCACCTATCTACGTTTTCATCCAGCTCATTAATAAACAATATAAATAGCGCAATCCCAGCACAGATCCCTACAGAACACCAGTAATTACAGACCTCCAGCTTGAGTAAGTCCCTCCTAACACTACCTTCTGTCTTCCATTCCCAAGCCAGTTCTAAATCCAAGCAGCCATGGACCTCACACATCTTAATCTTTTGGATTAGCCTCCCTGAGTGACTTTGTCTAACACCTTACTAGAATCCATACAGATAACATCCACTGTCTTATCCTCATCAATCTATCTCGTCAGCTTGTCAAAAAACTCAATCAAGTTGGTAAGACATGACCTGCCCTCCATGATGCCATGCTGGCTCTCCCTAATTGGGTCATGGGTTTCCAAGTGCTCATATATCCTGTCCCTATGAATTCCTTCCAGCAATTCCCCTACAACCGACATGAGACTCACTGGTCTAAAGTTCCTAGGATTTTCCCTTTTTCACTTCTTAAATAGAAATACAGCATTAGCCACTCACCAGTCCTTTGGCTAGAGAGGACACAAAGATACTGGTCAAAACCCCAGAAATTTCATCTCTTGCCTCCTTCAATAACCTGGGGTTACTCCCATCAGGCCCTGGGGGCTTATCAACCTTAATACTCATTAGGAGTCCAAACATTTCCTCCTCCTCCTTCACAAACAAGAGAAAATCTGCAGATGCTGGACATCCAAGCAACACACACACACACACAGAATGCTGGAGAAATTCATCAAGCCAGGCAGCATCTGGGAAAAGAGTACAGTCAATGTTTTGGGCCTCCTCCTTGTTTTCTGAGCACCCTGACATATTCATGCACTCAGCACTGACTATCAGGCCCTCCATATCCTTTTTCTTTGTAAAACATGAAGCAAGGTACTCATTAAGTACCCCACCCACATTCTCTGCATCCATGCAAATATTTCACTCTTTATCCTTGAGTAGCCCCACCATCTCCCTAGTTATCTTCTTGATCTTGATGTGTGTATAGAGTGCCTTGGGATTCACCCTAATCCTACTTCCTAAGGACTTTTCATGTCTCCTTCTGGCTTTCCTAATTGCCTTCTTCAGTTCTTTTCTGGCTTCTTTATACTCCTTATGTGCTTTGATTGATCCTATTTTCCTAACCTTTACATACTCTTCCTTTTCCTTCTTGGTCAAATCCATCACCTCTCTGGACATCTATGTTTCCATCTGTGCCCTTCCTTCTAACAGGAACATGCTTTTCCTATACTCTGTGCAGTTGATCTTGTTTTTACACCCTCCACATGTCTAATGTGGATTTTCCAGAAAACAGGTGTTCCCAATTAACTCTTCTTAGTTCATGCCTCATGCCTTCATAATTTGCCCTGCTCCAATTTAATACTCTTCCGCAAGGACTATACCTACCCTTACCAGAACCGTTCTGAAAGTTCAGGATTTACGGTCACTGTTCCCTAACTGCTCATGGACTGGAAGGTTAGTCACCTGGCCAGGATCATTACCCAACACCAGGTCTAGCACAGACCCCTCCTATCATTGCAAAATCCACATATTGATTTAATAAATCCTCCTGTATACACTTCACAATTTCTCCCCCATCTAAACCCCTTGTACTAAGAAGGGCCCAGTCTATAATAGGCCATAGCCACAACCCTATTATTTTTATACGTTTTCTTAATCTGAATACATACTTGTTCCTCAATGTCCTAGTGGCTATTGGGGAACCTGTAGTACAATCCCAACAGTGTGATTGCATCCTTTCTATTCTTGAGTTCTATCCAAATGGACTCAGTGTCTGATGCTTCCATTATGTCTCCCCTGAGAGCAGCCATGATTTTGTCGCTATTACTTCCTTCTCTATCTTTTCTAAAACTTCAAGAACCTGATATATTAATCACCCATTCCTGTCCCTCTCTCAACCATGTTTCAGTAATGGCTACAACATCGTAGTTCCATGTACTGATCCATGCTCTAAGCTCTTCACCCACAATACTCCTAACACTAAAATATACACACTTCAAACTACCTGTTCTGTCATACCTGTTCTTTCAACTTTGCCTTTCAATAGTTTCCTGTCATCAGTCTTCCAGTGTGATCTTTCATTCACTGGTATGGTGCTCCGGTTCCCAGCCCCCTGCAAAGCTAGTTCAAACTCTCCTGAGCAGCATTAGCAAACCTCCCAGCCAGGATATCGGTTCCCCTTTATTTCAATAGACAATAGACAATAGGTGCAGTAGTAGACCATTCGGCCCTTCGAGCCTGCACCACCATTCTGAGATCATGGCTGATCATCTACTATCAATACCCAGTTCCTGCCTTGTCCCCATATCCCTTGATTCCCCTATCCATAAGATACCTATCTAGCTCCTTCTTGAAAGCATCCAGAGAATTGGTCTCCACTGCCTTCTGAGGCAGTGCATTCCACACCTCCACAACTCTCTGGGTGAAGAAGTTTTTCCTTAACTCTGTCCTAAATGACCTACCCCTTATTCTTAAACCATGCCCTCTGGTACTGGACTCTCCCAGCATCTGGAACATATTTCCTGCCTCTATCTTGTCCAATCCCTTAATAATCTTATATGTTGCAATCAGATCCCCTCTAAATCTCCTTAATTCTAGCGTGTACAAGCCCAGTCTCTCTAACCTCTCTGCGTAAGACAGTCCGGACATCCCAGGAATTAACCTTGTGAATCTACGCTGCACTTTCTCTACAGCCAGGATATCCTTCCTTAACCCTGGAGACCAAAACTGTACACAATACTCCAGGTGTGGTCTCACCAGGGCCCTGTACAAATGCAAAAGGATTTCCTTGCTCTTGTACTCAATTCCCTTTGTAATAAAGGCCAACATTCCATTAGCCTTCTTCACTGCCTGCTGCACTTGCTCATTCACCTTCAGTGACTGATGAACAAGGGCTCCTAGATCTCTTTGTATTTCTCCCTTACCTAACTCTACACCATTCAGATAATAATCTGCCTTCCTGTTCTTACTCCCAAAGTGGATAACCTCCCACTTATTCACATTAAACGTCATCTGCCAAGTATCTGCCCACTCACCCAGCCTATCCAAGTCACCCTGAATTCTCCTAACATCCTCATCACATGTCACACTGCCACCCAGCTTAGTATCATCAGCAAACTTGCTGATGTTATTCTCAATGCCTTCATCTAAATTGTTGATGTAAATCGTAAACAGCTGTGATCCCAATACCGAGCCCTGTGGCACCCCACTAGTCACCACCTGCCATTCCGAGAAACACCCATTCACCGCTACCCTTTGCTTTCTATCTGCCAACCAATTTTCTATCCATGTCAATATCTTCCCCCCAATGCCATGAGCTCTGATTTTACCCACCAATCTCCTATGTGGGACCTTATCAAATGCCTTCTGAAAATCGAGGTACACTACATCCACTGGATCTCCCTTGTCTAACTTCCTGGTTACATCCTCAAAAAACTCCAATAGATTAGTCAAGCATGATTTGCCCTTGGTAAATCCATGCTGGCTTGGCCCAATCCTATCACTGCTATCTAGATATGCCACTATTTCATCTTTAATAATGGACTCTAGCATCTTTCCCACCACCAATGTCAGGCTGACAGGTCGATAGTTCTCTGTTTTCTCCCTCCCTCCTTTCTTAAAAAGTGGGATAACATTAGCCATTCTCCAATCCTCAGGAACTGATCCTGAATCTAAGGAACATTGGAAAATGATTACCAATGCATCCGCAATTTCCAGAGCCACCTCCTTTAGTACCCTAGGATGCAGACCATCTGGACCTGGGGATTTGTTAGCCTTCAGTCCCATCAGTCTACTCATCACCATTTCCTTCCTAATGTCAATCTGTTTCATTTCCTCTGTTACCCTATGTCCTTGGCCCATTCATACATCTGGGAGATTACTTGTGTCTTCCCTAGTGAAGACAGATCTAAAGTACTTATTAAATTCTTCTGCCATTTCTCTGTTTCCCATAACAATTTCACCCAATTCATTCGTCAAGGGCCCAACATTGTTCTTAACTATGTTCTTTCTCTTCACATACCTAAAAAAGCTTTTGCTATCCTCCTTTATATTCCTAGCTTGCTTGCGTTTGTACCTCATTTTTTTCTCCCCGTATTGCCTTTTTAGTTAAGTTCTGTTGTTCCTTAAAACTTTCCCAATCATCTGTCTTCCCACTTACCTTAGCTCGGTCATACTTTTTTTTTAACGCTATGCAATCTCTGACTTCCTTTGTCAACCACTGTGGCCCCTTTCCCCCCTTTGAATCCTTCCTTCTCTGGGGGATGAACTGATTTTGCACCTTGTGCATTATTCCCAAGAATACCTGCCATTGCTGTTCCACTGTCTTTTCTGCTAGGATATCCGTCCATTTAACTTTGGCCAGCTCCTCCCTCATGGCTCCATAGTCATGATCATTTCATCTTAAAATGGACATCCTCTGGTATTACCCAGTCTACCTTGGGAAAAAGAAGCTGTCTATCCACTCTATTTATGCCTTTTATCATTATTTATACCTCTATCAATTCACCTCCTATCACTCAACCTTTCTTAGCATTTTTGAGGATGTTGCTGGGACTTGAGGGACTGAGTTATGAAGAGCAATGCTTCCTCTAATTTGTAATGGCCATTGTGCACAAAAATCTTGTGCTATGAAATTATTTGCCCAGTGACGACAACATGTGTGCACTGAATTTTTAGTGGAAACAAACCTTAATCTATTCAAAAGATAATAAACTCCCCAGATCAGTTTATAGTTCATTGTTTAAAAGAAATAAATTAACCATCAAACAGAACTTTGATCTCTGATTAATTTTGATCATTTTCGGTCTCATTCATCTGCACTCTCACAAAACATACGTAGCAGGCCTGTAGTGGGTAACAAAGGATTTTCTCACTGAAGCTTTTGCACAGCATCCATATGTGATTTGCTTTCTAAATTACACTTTAAAAAGTCAAGTCTCCAAATATCATTCCACTTTTTCCCACTTGCAGATTCTCCAGCAAATTTTGCATCACAACAATACATGCAGTTAACACCAGTTTCTGTATTGTGCATAAATATTTCTCATAGCTGCACGTTCTTGACCTTATAAGATTTTGTTGTAGCAGTTTCTGCTGTTTCATTAAGCCATTCTGCTTTAAAAGAACTAGCGGTTCTTTTGAACTTCACACCCTTTGCTTCTTTGGAATTCAATATAGTGAATGAATAATTTCTTTGATAAAAGTAATATAAATAAGCCCGTTCTAGAATCTGCAGACAACTTATCACAAACTCCACGTCGTCAGCACCAGAAAGCAGAAAAGGAAATATGATTGTGTACAGTCATGAAATATACTTAACATGCCAATGAAGTAGAGGGTGAGAACCTTTTGTGCGCTTGTAGCAAAAGATGTGTGTACGCGCATACACCATGCCGTAGAGGGAGCATTGATGAAGAGAGGTTGGAAGCACACCAGATTCTGCAGATGCTGAAAACCTGCAGCAACAAACAAATAGTTCTGGACTAACTCGGTATGTCAGAGAGCTGTGAAGGGAAATGAATGATCAATGTTTCAAGGGTTCAAGGGGGATTCAAGATTGTTTAATGTAATTTCCAGAACTCATTTAAAGGAGAATAAAATAATTGTTACTCTGAAGCTGATGCAGCAACAAAAAAAAAGCACAAGTTTACATATATAAAATCGCATAATCCATAGATTGATTGCCCATACAGTAACACTAGGCACAAGAGTGTCTGTACATGTGATGACTCTGAAAAGAAATTACAAAACAGTGGTGCTTGGGGGTGTGGCAGGGTGGGTTAGTGGCTGGAGATGTTGATCAGCCTTACTGATTGGGGAAAGTAAATGTTTTTGAGTCTGATGGTCCTGGTGTGGATGTGATGTAGCCTCCTCCTTGATGGGAGTGGGACAAACCCTCCATGAGCAGGGTGGGTTGGATCCTTCATGGTGTTACTGGCCCTTTTCTGGCACCTTTCTGTGTATGCTTCATTAATGGTGGGTGGGGCCAGCAATGCTTTGGGCAGTTTTGACTACACATTGTACAGCCTTCCTGTCCACCACTGTGCAGTTGCTGTTCCAGGCTTCAGGCTGAGATCCTTCAATCAGGCTTGAAAGGAAGAGAACAGAGGCCAAAATAAAAGTGTGTGAGGAGGAAAGGCAGGAGCATGAGCTCATCGGTGATCGGTGAATCCAGTTGAGGCCAGAAGGAAAGACGGTGGGGAGGGGGAAAGAATTATGTGTAAAGCAGGGACGTAATAGCTGGAAGAGGCAAAGTGGTGAAGAGATGACAGTAGACCATGGAAAAAAAAGATGTGGAATCAGTGGAAGGTAAAAGCAATGGGTGAGTCTTGAGAGAGGAAGGGAGACCTCCTTAATATTGCAGTAGAGGAGGACATATTAGTATGGGAATAGGAAGAGGAATTAAAATGGCCATCCACCAAGACATCCTGGTTGTTATGAAAGATGGAGTGAAAAAGCTCTTACAGTTCCAGGATCTGAAGTCAGACACAGATTAGTAGAGAAACATGTAATATTCTGTCTTGATAGTCTCCAACATTGATTTCTCTAACTTTTGTTAACCACTCCCCTCTGATTTCACCCTCTGACCCTCAAAACAGGTGCCCAAGAGTTGTGTCCTGAGTCACCTCGTTTACTCCCTTTACACTCATGACTGTGCTGCCACACATAGCTCCAATCTGCTGACCAAATTTGCAGATGACACGATGTTGATCGGCCTTATTTCTAGTGGTGATGAGGCAACCTACAGAGGAGAGGTTAACGCCCTTCAAACAGTGGTACCAAGATAACAACCTCTCCCTCAATATCCAAAAAACAAAAGAGCTGATCATGGATTACAGGAGAAATGGAGTCAGGCTCGCACCAATCAACAGCAATGGGACTGCAGTTGAGAGGGTGAGTGGTTTCAGGTTCCTCGGGGTACACATCACCGTAGATCTCACCTGGACAATGCACATCGGCTGAATAGCAAAAAAAGTACAACAGTGTCTTTTCCACCTCAGGCGACTGAAGAAATTCGGTATGAGCCCCCAAGTCCTCAAGACCTTGCACAGGGGCACCATGGAGAGCATCCTGACTGGCTGTATCACCACTTGGAATGGGAACTGGACAAATCTTGATTGCTGGACACTGCAGAGAGTGGTTCGGACAGCACAGCCATCTGTGGATGTGATCTTCCCTCCATTGAGAATATTTACATCAGCAGCTGTGTAAAGGAGGCCTGGAAGATCATCTGGGACACCAGTCACCCCAACCATAAACTGTTTCAGCTGCTTCTGTCTGGAAACTAGCACTGCAGCATTACAGCCAGGACCAACAGGCTACGGGACAGCTTCTTTCTACAATTCACCAGTCTGTACATTGCGATGGAGTCATTATGCAAAGATTTTTACTCTCTGACTTTGTGGGACAGATGTAAGATTTAAATAAATTCAATTCAATTCAACTTAAATAAATTCAATTCACTCCACCTGCACATTTTTTTACCACTTCCCTTCCACCTACTCCCTCCCTGACCTTCTCCAATCTGACCCATCCCCTTCACCTTCCTCTGGTTCCCTATCACTATCCCTTTATTCCAGTGGTCTGTGACCTTTTTTATGCAATGGACCAATACCATTGAACAAAGGACCCATGTGCCCCAGGTTGGGAACCCATGCATTATTCCACAGTCTACTCTTCTCTCTTATTTAGTATAGGGGAATTAGAGATGAACACTAAATCATGTCCTATTTAATGATGGTCGCATCTTGTGAAGGGCAAAAGGAGAAATAGATAACACTTAATCTAATTGAATGGCAAAACAGACTGAGGGTCAGTGTCGTACCTATACTCGCCATTTTTGTGCACATGACAATAAACTCTATTTGGCGTGGTGGGTAGATGGAGAAAGGAGAGAAATTCTTCTCTCTTTACCTGTGATTGACTGCACCTGTCACTCTAGTTATTTCTTAACTACTTTCTACAATGGCTTAACAACCTACTCAGTACAAGGGAATTAGAGCTGAACAGTGTAACACTGTATGTGATGGTCACATACTGCAAATGAAGAAAATAGAAACAGATATGTTTAATCTGCTTGAATAGCCAATCTGATGCATTTCTTTTCCGACATGAAGTTTTAAGACAAAGTGCCATGATTCTCTATTTTGTTGTTGCTACAGGTACCAATTCGGTGAATGGTCAATTCACAGCAAGGTTAACAATCAAACAAGTTTGTTTGGCAATAAGTATTGTATCTGTGGCACCAGGGAGATCCCCAAGATATCATCTTAATATTTAAGTTCATACTTCTAAATTAATAAAAATCAAAAATCATGTGCTCTTGAACTCGATGCATTAATGATGTCTTTGTTTTGGACCCCTTGTGTATTAACATGGCATAGCAGCTGTTAGATAACTGTAATGACAGCATAGTTAGCAGGACTGATATACATTTCTTCATGAAGGTGGCACTGACTTCTGTTACAAGGCTGGTTCACTTTATATTTAGTGCAACTGTCACCTAATAAATTCTCATTTACATACACATGTGAGTTGAGAGCATTGCGTACTGGAGGAGTATTTAATAACCTACCAGCTGGAAATAACTGGTTTGTGATTATTGAGGTCTTATAAAGCTGGAGACATGGTGAGTAGTTGCAATTGCTAGCAGGTTGGTGCCACAGTCATTATTTCTTGTTGCCATAAATTATTCTGGATTATAAACAGGATTATCTCCACTCTATAATGCTGCTTTGTTTAGAAATATTCATGGATGTTTATATCTGGTTGAATGACTATCAAACTTGAACTTGACCCCTCTCATTAACCCATTTATCCCATAAATATGGTGTTTACAGAAGTAGATAAATGGATAGGAAGAGTTTAGTGGGGTATGGACGAAATTTGAGCAAACAGGATGAGCATAGTTAGGCATCTGGGTTAACATTAAGGAGATGGGCCTAGGGGTCTTTTTCCATGCTGTAGTACTCTATGAATTTAGATTCAGAATCTGCCATCCATGATTATTTTTGAACTCTCCCCAAATATTTGCTATGAAGTTTTCTGGTTTGGACACACACAAAATTCTGGAGGAACTCAGCAAGTCAGGCACATCTAGGGAGGGGAATAAATGATTAACATTTCAGCGTGAGACCCTTCATCCAGATATTTCCTGGATTGTCAGCATTTTCTTGTACTCCATTGAATAGTGGAACACTGGACCATAGGAGTATTCACCCAGTCTATTCTATCTTTCAAATAGATTATGATTGATATTCATATATCTAGGACAATGAAACAGTCAGTCTATCAGCAAGAATAATGATTTGTATGAGAGACACTGACTAGATGACATCTTTAGAAAGTGAGATTAGAAACCATACTACTAAACAAAATAAAGAAGCAGTAAATGATGAACTGAAGAGGTTCTGCAGATGCTGGAAATTCAGAGCAACATATAAAATTCTGGAGGAACTCAGTAGTTCAGGCAGCATCTATGGAAGTGAATAAACAGTCAACATTTCGGGCCAGGATCCTTCATCAGTAAATGAAGAAGCACAAATCAGAGAGAAGTTCTGTTTCTGAAGATTATATTATATTTTAAAAGAATTGAAAAAATACAGCGAATAATCTGTTATAAATATTTGGATAATTTGCTAGTGTGGTCAAAAAGCTGATGGAAGGTTAACACTTTGTCTCTGTTCAAGCAGGGAAATGAAATCCAGTCAGTATAGTATAGGGAGGCAAAAATCTAATCTCAACCAAACGAGAAAAGCTAAAGTCATAGTCAAATTTATTGTCATATGCCCAGATATATTTGGGGGTTGTTACTGGGAATGTGGAGAAATTAAATGTGAATTAGTACAGATGGACAGTGATCAATGCAGACTTGGTTAGCTGAAAAGCCTGGTTCAGTTATTACATAACAACTATCCGAATCCTGAGCCAACATGAATAATTTCATTCATCACTACTCTGAACTGATTCTGCAATCTACAGACTCATCTTCAAGGACTATTTACAACTCATGTTCCCAGTATTATTTTGATTTGGTACAGAAACAGTATGCACTTTGATAATAAACTTATTTTGAACTTTGAACTGTAGTTCCATGGTTCTTTGACTCAATAATAGGTACTTAACATAAATTTGAATTGTCTTTGACCATGATGAGCTGTTAAGGCTCTTTCAAGGTCTTTTTGGGATGGGATAGTAGGATTTTTGATCTGCAAGCAATGACTTAGACTCAGATATGAGCCACTAAGCTTCATTAGCTGTGGAATCCAAACATTTGGGCAGATTTTTCCCAGATACTTGCAGAGCTAAGTGTCACCAAGGAAAAAGCGTCAAAGGAGAATCATGCTCAAGTCTCTAATCTATATCTATTCCACCATTTCCTTGAATCACCTTCAATCTTTCAATTAGATGAACTTTAATAACCTCTAATATGTTTCAGGCAAAAAAAAGGAAATGCTAATGGCTTCTTTATAAGAGCTTCAACATAGGGAAGAATCTAAAAGAAGATTCCCTGCACCAGTGCTGGAGAATCTCAGCCAACTTTCCTACTGTTTTTAGAGTTCAAGCAGTGGAGAACATCAGCAAGATCATGATTTCTGAGTTTGGATACGCACACCCAAAATCCCAAACTGGCTTGAACTTTCAGGGATAAATACAGCACTCCACCATGAAGCAGCCAATCTGTTCCAGCTTGGTCTCACCCATTTGTTTCATAGCTCTTTGAGTGACCTTCTAAAATGCATAAACAGATTTCTATGCTTCCCCGTAAAGCAACTCTGTCAGTGCTTCAAAAGGGATTCATTAACTGTAAACTGCTTAGCAGTATCCTGCAGGAATAAAAGTCACTGTGGAAAAGTGATTTCTCTCCATATTGCTGAGCTGAGGTGATATTGCACTTGAGTTAAAAACAAGGGAAGAGTTTTATTGAGATTTCAACATAATTTGAAGGGTTTGCTTTGGGGCTTTGTTTAAACATGGGAGAGAGCAGGACGGTACAGAGAATGTAAATTTATTATCGAAGTACATACATATATGTCAACATATAGTACACTACCCTAAGATTAATTTTTTTTGTGGGCGTTCAGCATAAATATAAAGAAACGCAATGGAATCAATAAAAATTTGTACCCAAACAAAGATGGACAGAAAACCAATGTGCAAATGACAGGAAACTGTGCAAATACAAATATTTTAAAAATCCAAATAATAATAAATTGAATGTAATAAATATTGAGAATATGTATTGCAGAATCCCTGAAAGTAAGTCCATAGGTTGTAAAATTAGTCCAGTGTTCAGGTAAGTGAAGTTATCCACTCTAGTACAGGAGCCTGATGGATGAGGGGTAATAACTGTTCCTGGACTGAAGGGTCTTGTAGCTCCTTCTTGATGGCAGCAGTGAGAAGAGAGCATGGCCTGGATGATGGGCAGCTTTTAACCTTCATGTGATTGGATAAATCGGATGCTGCTGAGTTAACAGCCCGCTTTGCAGCTTTCCTGATTGGAAAGTGACTTCAATGGATATAAATATCCAAAGCAGACTGCTGATGTCTTATCATCCATTTTACACTATCATGCAAATTCAAGACCAACCCAAAGGAATCATGCAATGAATATCCAGTGACACTAACCATGATAGAACACCTGTCAACTCGTCAATCATTCCTGCCATCTCTAACGAAAGAGACTATAAAAATCTTTATGTCATCAACAAAATGGCATTTCCTTTTCATTTTCAACAGACAGTTATGTGTTTGGCAAAGACTGAAAGAAAATTAGTTGGCTGGTGATTTACAGAGAATATAATGGGCGCTTGCAGTAAATTCATTTGGTTTACAGATTGAGATGCTTTATTAGGTACTGGCAGCCGTTCCAATCAATACACCATAAAACTGCCCAGATGTCAACAATAATTGTCACTAAATTGTCTTATCACTCACACACGCTATCAGGAGAGCTGACATGGGAATTGGAAAGTGACACACAGATGCAGTAGCGAGAGCTCTGTCTGAATCAGGTTATGATTCTTTGTTGTGACAAAGTGTGGAGCTTTGACTGAATCTGACTGCACACTGAGAGCAGTGCTTGCTTTTGATATCTGATATAAAGTAACAATATGAATGCTGTGTTTCCCATTAAGCCTTTTTTTTTGAGACCATAAGACCTTAAGACATAGGAGCAGAACTAGGCCATTCAGCCCATCAGCATTACAACATGGATGATTTATCATCCATCTCAACCCTATTCTCCAGCCCTCTCCCTGTAACTTTGATGTCTTTACTAATCAAGAACAGATCAACCTCTGCATTAAATATACCCAATGGCTTATCCTGCATAGCCATCTGTGGGAATAAATTCCAACGATTCACCAGCTTTTGGCTAAAAAAATTTCTCCTGAGCCCTGTTCTGAAGAGATGGCCTTGTATTTGGATTATGTGCTCTCCAGTCCTGGACTCTCTCACTATAGGAACATCCTCTCCACATTCACTCTGTCTAGGCCTTTCAATATTTGATAGGTTTCAATACCCCCTCGTTCTTCTAAACTCTTGTTGAAACCTGGAGGTCCAGAGCCATCAAATGTCCCTCACACATTAACCCCTTAATTCCCGGAATCATTCTCACAAGCATCCTTTGGACCTTCTCCAATGCCAAAACATCTATTCTTAGATAAGAGGCTCAAAGCAGCTCACAATACTTAAGTGCAGTCTGACCAATGTCTTGTAAACCTCAGCGTTTTTGTTATTTTAAATAATCATGAAGAGTCTTGTACTCCACTAATTAAGTTAATAATCAATTGTTGAGAATGTTGGCAACACTATTTTTAAAGGGCAATTTCTAACTAAAGTGAAGATGTGTCTGAGGTAATAGTTCTTTAATGCTTGGAACTTACTAATAACTGATGTTGGCTCTGAATAAAACAGCGTGCATTTAACAGCCTGCAAACTGCCTTTTCCAAAACCTCCCTTCTGGAAAGCATTGTAGTGATATTAAAACTAAAACCTCATGCCATCTTAAAAGTTTCTTCCCTCAGACTGTTAACCATTCCAGCTAACCCTGCCCCATTCGCCTCTATGTCTTATCAAAATCACTCCATTGAACTGTAAGCACTTGAAACCACATTTTATAGTGTTGTTTATGGTGTAAATACATGCTGGCATTTACATATTTATGCATGTTTTATTCCATATCCATACTTTAACTTCTAAAAGTCCTTTTTATATAATTCATTATTCATTATAATTGTTGAACGTTTTTGTTACTTCTTTCATGTAGCAAATTTCAAATACATGTAAATGTACACTCAGTGGCCACTTTATTAGGTGCACCTATCAACCTCCTTGTTACTGCAAATATCTAATCAACCAATCATGTGACAGCATCTCAAAGTTCAAAGTTCACCAATTAAATTTATAATCAAAGTATAGATATGTCAGCATATATAAACCCTGAGAGTCACCTTTTTGCAGGCATTCTCAATAATCAAATAACTGTAATATAATCAATGAAAGACCACACCAAAAGGGAGGACAACCAGTGTGCAAAATCAAACAAGCTGTGCAAATACAAAAAGAAAGAAAAAAAACTAATATTTTTTATTTTTTTATTGTGATACCGCACGGAGAAAGCCCTTCCAGCCCTTTGAGCCACACTGCCCAGCAAACCCAGAGTTCACCCTAGCTTAATCACGGGACACTTTACAATGACCAATTAACCAAACAGCCGGTTTGATTTGGACTGTAGGAGGAAACTTAAACAGTCACAGGGAAAAATGTACAAACTTCTCACAGGCAGCAGTGAGAATAAGCAATAAATATCAAGAACATTAGATGAGGTGTCCTTGAAAGTGAGGGCATTGGTTGTGAGAACAATTCAGTGATGAATTGAAGTTGAGGGAACTTATAGCCTCTAGTTGAAGAGCCTGATGATTGAGGGGTAGTAAGTGTTCCTGAACCTGGTGGTGTGTATCCTGAGGCTCCTGTACCTTCCTGTTGATGGCAGCAGTGAGAAGAGAGTATGACCTTGGTGGTGAGTGTCCCTAATGAGGGACGGTGCTTTCCTGGAACAATGCTCCATGCAGATGTACTCAATGGTGGTAAGAGCTTTATCCATGGTGGACTAGGCCGAATCCACTAGTTCTTGGAGTATTTTCTGTTCAAGGGCATTGGTGTTTCCAATGGAGCCAGTCAATATAATCTCCACCACACATCAATAGAAGTTTTTCGAAGTTTAAGAATCTTCACAGACTTCTAAGGAAGGAGAGGCGCTGTCTTCTTTTTTCACAATTGCACCTACTGTACATGCTGGGCCCAAGATAATTCCTAGTAAATGATAACACCGAGGAATTTAAAGTTGCTGACCCTCTCCACTACTTATTCCTTAATAAGAATGGGCTTATGGACCTCTGGTCTCCTCCTCCTGAGGTCAATTGTCACGGGCCCGACCGTTAATTCTGCTTATTATCCTAATTCCCTTTTCCCCCGTGTTCTCCTGGGCTCCTTGATTGTGACACCTGATTCTCCTCTAAAGCTGCTGCATAAAAATCCCAGCTTTGCATCCACTCGTGGCCAGACTGTTGCTTCAGCCAGTGTGGTAATTCACATTCCCAGCTGCTTAGAATGGTGTATTCTAAGTTATACTTCAGTACCGAAGTTTACCTGTGAAGGTCTGTCTCTCCATGTCAAGATAAGTATTCTGAGTTTTACTTCCGTACGGAGGTTTACCTGAGTAACTCAGTCTCTTCGTGTCAAGAAAAGCATCGTCTGCTGCTTGCCTTTCTATACTCCGTGTCAAGATAAATGTTGCCTGCCACCTGTCTCCTGTTTGCCGTTCAGCTCTAGCAAACCCCCGTGTCAAGAAAAGATTTGCCTGCCTCGGGCTCCTCCGTTCACCCATGCAGTTTGCCTGTGTTAACCCTGTCTCTCAACCGCTTAGAATTGTGCATTCTAAGTTCTGTTTCCACGCTGTCTGCCTGTGTTGACTCTGTCTCTCTGTGTTAATAGGAGCATTGCATGCCATCTGTCTTCCCATTTGTCCTTCTGCCTGCTGTTCTCCTCAAGCCATGCTCGCACCCTGGTCTGCATCCCTGCTCAGCCTTGTTCTGCCGCCTGCCTACACTCTCCGTTGTCTCAGAGGTTAAACGCCGCATTCCCGCCATAGCGACCCAGGTTTGATCCCCGGTCAAGCCTTCTTTGCTCCTCGGCTTTCCTCTGCCTAGCCCTCGCTCCCCGGCATTCCCTGTAACTGTTATTAAACACTTTAGATTACTCTACCTCCGTGTCTGTGTCCTGTGTTTGGGTTCGCCCGTTCTCCTCTGCAACATCAATAATCAGTTTCTTGGTCTTGCTGACATTGAGTAAGAGGTTGTTGTTATGGCACCACTCAGCCAGATTTTCAATCTCCTTCCTATACACTGATTCAGCTTCTAAAAACACTTCATCACTGTGCATGTTAGTAATACTGGATGACAGTTATTGAGGCAGGTATAACTAGACACCAGCACAATTGAAGCCTGTGAAACCCCTTTTCATTGCGCATCTCTAGATGCTTAGCCCCTCACTAACAAGCCAATGGACCCAGTGGTGTGAAAACCACCTTTCTCGAACTTCATATATCTAGGGTCGATATAACTTGATATATATATATTCACCAGACCAGCAGAGCTGGGATGCTTCAACTACCCACACTCCAATCTGAGTGAATACTGTATAATTGCTGCCCACTTGCAATTACCCGTCGGCAAGAAGTAACAGATCATACACTGCATACATTTATTAGGTGCATTTATGAATGTCACTTAATTAAAGAAGTAAAAAAGGGCTTACTATAATTAAAACAGTCAAATGTGCACAAGGTTAGAGCTCAGTTCTTCCCTAAGTATCCACGTACTCACGACGCCAACTCCTATTCACCAATCACCGATAGAACTTTCCATCTTAGACTCCGTTGAATTGTACATTCTGGTTGGATCAAATCCTACCACTGGTTTTCTCAATCTTCTCTCCATCTCCCGCGAAAAGGGCCTCAACCCCTCTGGTGTCCATCACAAAACCTTTCCGCCTACTTTCCTCTGGAATCTTCTCCCAGTTCCACCATCCAGATTGGCTGACCCGACATTCCTAACCTGAACATTACAAACCCTTATCTTCAACAGCAGAACACATTGCTTCTACAGAAAACTATTAAATATCTCACAGCATTAGCAATAAACGCTTAGCAGTACAATCTTAATCTACACCTGCTTGAACATGTGGGTACCTCAGATTGTCAAAGCCAGAGGTCAAAAATCTCAATGAAAACTCCAGCCAGTTGGACTGCACAGGTCTTTTGTACCTGGCCAGGTACCAATCTGGGCTGGATGTTTTCCAGAAAGATGCTCTCACATCAGCCACAGAGACAGAAGCCACAGGGTCATCAGTGGCTGTGGGAGCTCGTGATGGTTCCTCCGTGCTTTGATGGTGCAAGCGAGCAACGAAAGCATTGACCTCATCTGGAATTGAAGCCTTGTTGTTATCTATGTCACTCGATTTCACGTTGTAAGGGGTAATAGCATTCAATCCCAGCTGCAGCAGTCAAGTATCTTTCATTGATTTAAGGTTAGTCCTCAATGCATAATGCCATGCAAACGTGGTGAAAAAGTTCACTTGTTGTTCAGCCCAAATTCAGAATGGGGAGGAAATATGATCTAAGTGACATTGACTGTGGAATGATTGGATATTTTGAGTATCTCAGAGACTGCTGACTTTCTGGGATTTTTGCACACAACAGTTGCTAGAGTTCACAGAGAATGGTGGGAAAAAATAACATCCAGTAAGCATTAATTCTCTAGATTAAAATGCCTTGTTAATGTGCAATGTTAGAGGAGAATGGCCAGACTGGTTCAAGCTGACAAGAAGGCAAAAGTAACTCAAATAGCCCCACATTGGTCTGCTGAAGAGCATCTCTAATCATACAACATATTGAACCTCGAAGTAGATGGGCACTGCAACAGAACTCCACAAAGATACACTCAGTGGTCATTTTATGTAATAAAGTGTCCACTAAGTGTATATAGCGAATGAAGTTGATCATTGAACCTTGAATATGGACAAGACTGGGACATCTACACATGCAGTGGTAAATGTGGGATTACTTGACAAATTAACCAGGGCAACGCACCAAATGCTCGAGGAATTAATGGATCAGGCAGTTTTTATCAGAGAAATGGGGAGTCAATGCTTTGGGTTCATCAAGTCTGGGAAATATATTGCCTTTCCTTCTGTATTACCTAGTCGGTATGGTCCCACCCAACAGAGTATGAGATGCAGGGGTAATAAGTGCTGTTATTATAAAGAGATGGTCTGGACCAGATATTGTTTTAGTATGGCTGCTGCCATTTTTTCTACTCGATGTCAGGCTTGGCTTGTGTAGCGGTTACTCGAAAACAAATCAAAACCGCAGAGAGACTGAGTACAGGAATTGACACTGTATGATGTGCTTCCAAAATAACTGATTGCCAAGCTGTAAAAAGAATATGTTCAATCCTTCATTACCAAACCAGCTAAGATGAATGATTATACAGAAATTTAAAAACAACAAGCTAAAAGTAACAACAACACAAAGACTGTAAATAAGCAAAATTAAGTGTAATAATGAAATAAGTGGTCAACAGAAAGAATCACCCACACCCCCTTGGCTCACTCCCTGAACTGGGGGAGAGAGAAATTTTTAAAAATCCATGATGGGCACACCCTTTACGATCATTAGCTGTGAGGCAGATTTCTGACTCAAGCTACTATATATGAGGATAAATCTAATTTACTGAAGACTAAGATAACAAGCAAACCACTGCATCAGGTAATGGCTACGTTTTCACTTTTGTACAAGAATTTATCCTGAACTTAAAGTTGTACTTGGTGTACTGCATACAGTTCTGGTTGCCCCATTATAGGAAGATGGTGGAATTTGTAGAGAGGAGATTTACCAGGGTGCTGTCTGGATCAGGGTAACATACACAAAATGATGGAAGAATTCAGCAGGTCAGGCAGCATCTATGGAAAGGAATAAAAAGCCAACATTTTGGGCCCAGACCCTTCATCAGGACTAGAAAGGGAAGGTCTGAACCAAAAGGCACAGCCTCTAGAACAGAGATGAGGAAGCACACACAAAATGCTTGAGGGACTCAGCAGGCCAGGCAGCATCTATGGAAAAGAGGACAGTCAATACTTCAGGCTAAAACGTAGAACAGTGATGAGGAGGAACACACACAAAATGTTGGAGGAACTCAGCAGGCCAGGCAGCATTTTGTGAGTGTTGCTCAGATTTCTAGCATCTGCAGATTTTCTCTTGTTAGAGATGAGGAGCAATTTGTTCAGCCAGGGTGAATCTGTGGAATTCATTGCCACAGACAGCTGTGGAGACCATTGGGTGTATTTAAAGTGGAGGTTGTGAGTTGCATTGATAAGTTGGTAAAGGTGTTCAAGCCATGGGGAAAAGAACAGGCAATTAGGGTTAAGAGGAAATGTAAATCAGCTATGATGAAATGGTGGAGCAGATTCAATGGGCCAAATGGCCTAATTCTGCTCCTATGCCTTGTAGTTTTATGGTTTATAATCTGGGCCACAGGAATCTGCACTAAATAGTGCTGATGAAACTCTCTATGCCAGGGAATGGCATCAAAACAGCTACTGGTAGGTATTAATGATGTGATCAATTTCTGACTCCAGATCCATCTTCAGCATTTCTATGGAGTCGTTTCAATAGGGTCCCCGATCTTGACCGAAGAAGTAAATATAAGCGGAGATTTGTCATTTTCTTTGCATTTGGAATCATGCTTCAGTTTTAAGTATGTACTTTTCACTTCTAAGTTTTAATAATTCTGTGTGTTGTCAATTATTTAAATATATTTGAAACATTTTGTAAATGTTTATGATTGTCAAAAAGCATTTTATAATAGACAAAAGTACTTTTGAGAGCAGTGAGCAGTCAAGATGCTGTCAAGGCACTTTGATCTATTACCTGAGGTCTAGTCATGATTCATTCTACTTTTCAGAATATCCACAACATCTCCAGTCTGTGACCACTTTATTAGGTACCTCTTCTACCTAATACAGTGGCCACTGAGTGTCTGTTCATGGTCTTCTCCTGCTGTAGACAATACACTTCAAGGTTTGACGTGTTGTGTATTGGGGCATGCTGTTCTGCACACCACTGGTGTAAATGTTCGACTGTGAGTTATCATCAGCTTCCTGCCAGCTTAAGCCAGTCCAGCCATTCTCTGACCTCTCTTACTAAAAAGGCATTTTTTTGTCCACAGAACTGCTGCTCACTGGATGATTTTTTTTGTTTTTTTTTGTTTTTTGCACCATTCTCTGTAAACTCTAGAGACAGTGGTGTATGAAAATCCCAGGAGATCAGCAGTTTCTGAGATACTCAAACCAACCTGCAGGGCACCAAAAGTCATTCCACAATCAGAATCACTTAGATCAGATTTCTTCTCCATTCTGATGTTTGATCTGAACAATAACAGAACCTCTTGACCACGTCTGCATGCTTTTATGTTTAGAGTTACTTCCGCACAATTGGCTGATTAGGTATTTGCATTAATGAGCAGGTATACAGGTGTATCAAATGAAGTGGCCACTGAGTGTTTGCCTCCAGTTTAGTCCACCCCATTGAACTCTGAGAAATAAGTGTGGGTATGAAGTGAACATCTCTACAGATTACGTATGTGTAATTTTGGTTACTCCATTAAGGGACAAGAGTGGACAATTTGGAAAGGGTTCAGAAAAGTTCTGTATGAATTGAAAGGTATGAAATACAAGGAGCAGTGAGACAAACTTGTATTATTTTCACTGAGGGGTCAGGGGCTGAGGAAAGATATGGTAGAGGTCATTAAGATTATGAGAAGCACTGATAGGTTAGAGAGTCAGAACATCTTTCTCCCTGGCTGGGTGTATCAAATGCTAGAGAGCGTAGATTTAAGATTAGAGGTGGCATGTTTAACAATACAGTGGCTGCTGGGCTACTGGAAAATGCTGCTAGGGGCAGCAGTGGAAGCAGATACTGTATAGTGATGGTGTTCAAGAGGATTTCAGATTGGCACGTGAATATGCAGGGAGTGGAGGGATAGGGATCATGTTCAGGTAGAAGGAATCAATTTATTTTGGCATCATGTTCTGCACGGACTCATGGGCTGAAGAGTCTGTTTCTGTCCTGTGAGGTACTATTCAGTGTTCCGACTATTACAGAGAGGATCAGATCAAGCACGACCCAACACTTACCTTCTAGTACTGAAAATGCCTTCTTACCCTGGCTTCTTACCCTTTCCTTTATAGTCCTGATGAAAGATATTGGCCCAAAATATCGATTTTTTAAATTCCTTTCCATTAGAGCATTGAACATAGAAATCTACAGCACCTCACAGGCCCTTTGGCCCATTATGTTGTGCCAACCATGTAATGTACTGTACTCTGCAAACTACCTAGAATTCCCCTAGCGGATAGCCCTCTGTTTTACTAAACTCCATGTACCTATCTGAGAGTCTCTTAAAAGATCCTATTGGATCTGCCTCTACACCATCGCTGGCACCTACCACTCTATGTGTAAAAAAAATTCACTTCTGACATCCCCCTGTACCTACTTCCAAGCACCTTAAAACTGTGCCCCCCTTGTGTTAGCCATTTCAGCCCTGGGAAAAAGCCTCTGGCTATCCACACGATCAATGTCTCTCATCATCTTATACACCTCTATCAGATCACCTCTCATCCTCCATCGCTCCAAGAAAAGGCCAAGGTCACTCAACCTGTTCTCACAAGGCACGCTCTCCAATTCAGGCAACAACCTTGTAAATCTCCTCGGCACTCTCTCTATAGTAGCCATATTCTTCCTGAAGTGAGGTGACCAGAACTGAACACAGTACTCCACAGTCTAACTATGATCTATATAGCTGTAACATTACCTCATGACCTTTGATCTCAATATAGATGCAACAGTACCTCACGGCTCTTGAACTCAAAACTGATGCCGCCTAACCTGCTGAGTTCCTCCAGTATTTTGTGTTTATTCCTCCAGAGTTACAGCATCCTGCAGAATTGCTTATGTTAATGATCCAACCTTTGTTGACACTTGTTCCTCCATCCTTTGAGAAGTTCGTAAGAACTTTGAACCAAACCCACAGATTAAATCTCTCTTGAAAACAGAATGTAATGTACAGCACTAAAGAACCAGCAAGTTGTAAAATTAATGTCCGTCAGTATTAAAATGTTTTATGTCAGAAGGAATATTATTTATTCATTGTTCAGGTTCATTCCTTCCTCTGAAAGGCTTATATATCCCTTAGACAGGCACAGAAAATCTCTTACCATGAATTTCACTGTAAAACTGTCAAGACAAACCTGACAAGTTTAAACCAACATGACAGTTACTTAATGCTAATTAAAATGCATTATTTTGTTGTTCACGTCATACATTTTCTCCTTTATGTGGGCTGAAGCTATTATTTAGGACGGTTAATGCTTTGCCCTTTCAGTATGTCATGTGCCACTACATTAAGTGCATCTTAAATCTGGGAACCACAGTGAAATAATACCCTTTCCTAAAGGACTAACACTTACACGGAGTCTACACCTCCATTTTCTCTTCGTCATCTTAGTGCTGTCTTGAAGAGTTCATATACATACTGGGACAGTCTTTGGTGTGGAAATGGACGATGAAACAGAATCTATTTTCCAGTGAGATAATTTCATTTTGAAGTTGCTTTAACAGAATTCCCCCTGAATTGAAATGCCCTGTACACTGCAGTCTTTGGCACTTAAGACAACTTGAATGGCTTTGAGTCAAGAATTGCATTCCTAGCTGCATTGTGTGACTTGATTTTCAGAGATTTCAGGAGAATTTTGCCTGCTGAATTGTCATCACTGCAGTAGTCGCTATGTTTTTTATCTAGCAACTACCCAGAAACAGCTGTGCAGTAAATAGCCAGAATATAAATTTCCTGGGATAAGGATTGGGAAACCTCACTGTTCTGAGTGAGTTTTGCTTTCGGTTTCTACTTGCAAGAGGAACTGTCCTTAATTTAAGACAGTCAGAAGACAGCTTAATCGAGGACTGAAGTAGAAATCCCCAGCTGGGACATGACTGTGTTAATAGTGAACTGGTGCTGAGGCTGAGCCACTGTCAAAGCCAAAATCAAGTTTATTTATTTTGAGATACAGCATGGAGAATGCACTTCCGGCCCAACAAACTGCACTGCCCAGCAACTTCCCTATTCTTCAGACATTAGCATAAACTTCTGGTCTCAGATGGTAAGACCAAAAGTGTGTGGCTGCTTAATAGTAGTTGGGAAAGCAGGAAATTTAACTAAAAGCATTATTAATAACACCTTTTCTGAAGAAAATTGTAGTCAACTATCACTGTAAACAGTGAAGAGGCAAGCGAAGGTGAAGGCTGAGTTGTGCTGGTGCATTGCAAAGTCGAAATACCATGTGTTCAAGACAGAGTCGCATACGGAGCTGCCATCACTGTCGGAGATGGAGTTGGAGTGAGCGATTTGGAGAGGAGTCGATGTGGAAGAGTTTGGATGCCTGACAACCTAACCTGGGTGAGAGGCTGGATCGCTCCAAGTGCTGAGCCAGTTTGGAGAGATTGGTAACAGCTTTGGGCTGGGCAGCCTAAGCGTTTCGCTGTGCCGGAGTCCAGGTCTTAGAGAGGAGCACTACCCGGTGCTTGGAGAATTTAAATACCGGTCCTGAGCGACTGAAAAGCACAAGTGTCGGGGCCAGAGGGAAGGGGCGGGCTGATCGTGTTTGCTCTCCCACAACGTCCATTCATCTCTTGGCGGTGAACTGCTCCGGCCACTGTGTTACTGCGACTGAGGCCTCAGCCGACTCCAGCTGCTCCAGGGAATGGATCTAAGGACATAATCTGTTCTGAACACTGTCGTTTGTTTCTATTGTTTGCCTGAAAATGTTTTTTTTTCTTTCTTTCTCTGCACAGGGGTTTTGATTTTTCTGTTTTTTAAAATGGGTTCTTTGGGTTTCTTGCTTTTGTGGCTGTCTGTAAGTAGACAAATCTCAAGGTGTATAATTTATACACTCTTTGATAATAAGTGTATTCTGAACCTTTGAATCTTTGGATCACAGGGCAATTTATAATGACCAATTAATGACCAATATAATGACTACTGATCAGTACGTCTTCAGAATGTGGGAGGAAACTGGAGCTTCAGAAGAACCCGAGAATTCACAGGAAGGAATGTCCTTCAGGTGATGTTGGAATTGAACATTGATGCCCCAAGCTGTAACAACATCTGGCTAACCCCTCCACTACACTACTGTGACCTCCCTTATTGTAGTTTATTCTCCGATACACAAGTACATGTATGCAGAGGTACAAGGATTAATTTACTTGTAGCAGCATCACAGACACCTAGCGTTATATAAACAGCATTCCTTAAGACCAGAAGGCCATAAGAGATAGAAACAGAATTAGACCAATGGGCACATTGACTCTGCTCTACCATTCCATCAAGGCTGATACATTTTCTCTCTCAGCCCCCTTCTCCTGCCTTCTCCCCATATCCTTACATGCTCAGACCAATCAAGAATCTATCAGCCTCTGCCTTAAATATACATAAGGACTTGGCCTCCACAGCAGCTGTGGCAACGAATTCCACACATTCATCCCTCTCTGACTAAAGAAATTCCTACAACACATGCAAAATGTGACGAAGGGTCTCGGCCCAAAACGCCGACAGTGCTTCTCCTTATAGATGCTGCCTGGCCTGCTGTGTTCCACCAGCATTTTGTGTGTTGTTTGAATTTCCAGCATCTGCAGATTTCCTCGTGTTTGCTAAAGAAATTCCTCCTCATTTCCATTCTAAAATGATGTCCCTCGATTCTGACACAGTGTCCTCTGGTCCTAGATTCTCCCACCATAGGAAACATCCTCTCTAAATCCACTCTATTCAGGCCTTTCATCATTCATAAAAACAAAAAATGCTGGCAGAACTCAGCAGGCCAGACAGCATCTATGGGAAGAGGTAGTGATGACGTTTCAGGCTGAAACCCTTCATCAGGAGTGAAGTAACATGGGATGGTTGAGGGGGGATAAGAAGTGGGGGGAGGGATGAAGTAGCGAGCTGGGAAGTGATAGGCTGGAGGGAAATGGGCTGGGGGGAAAGGTGAAGAATTATGGGAAATAAAAGAGAAAGAAAGGTAGGGCTGGGGGGAGATTATAGTAAGGGGAAAAAAGAGAGAGAAAGAGAACCAGACTAAAATTATAGACGGATGGGGTAAAGGGGGGCAGGGGTATCAACGGAGGTATCAAGGGGTATCAACGCACAGACCTCTGTTGATACCCCTGCCCCCCTTACCCCATCTCTATCTATAATTTTTCTCTTTCTCTCTCTTTCTCCCCCTCACTATAATCTCCCCCTAGCCATACCTTTCTTTCTTTTTTATTTCCCATAATTCTCCACCTTCCCCCAGCCCATTTCCCTGCAGCCTATCACTTCCCAGCTCTCTACTTCATCCCTCCCCTCACTTCTTATCCCCCCTCAACCATCCCATGTTACTTCACTCCTGATGAAGGGTTTGGGCCCGAAACGTCGTCACTACCTCCTCCCATAGATGCTGTCTGGCCTGCTGAGTTCTGCCAGCATTTTGTGTTTTTATTTATTTCCAGCATCTGCAGATTCACTCGTGTTGCCTTTCATCATTTTAATTAGGTCACCACTTATTCTTCTGAAGTCCAGTGAATAAAGGGCTAGAGCCATCAAATGCTCTTCAGAAGAAAAGGCGTTCAATCCTGGAATCATTTTCGTGAACTCTTCTCTCATGCCTCTGTAATACCCTTTACTCCATTGCAGTACTGATAGCTCTGACTTTAGCTACACCTCCTCAAATTGCAGGTTAAACTTGATTATGTTATGATCACTTTCCCCAATCAGTTCGATTTCATTGCACGACATCCAATCCTGAATAGTTGCTCCCATAGTGGGCTCAACCACAAGCTGCTCTAAAAAGCCACCTTGTATGCTGGCCTTCTGGAAACACCACCTCCTGGGATCCAGCACCAAACTGATTTCCCAATCTACCTGCAAATGTAATCTCCCATGACGAGTGTAACATTGCTCTTTTGGCATGCATTTTCAATCTCCTGTTGTAATTTGTAGACCACATTCTCCGGGCTTAGCTTGGAAATGGCATCTCTGGGGTGCGGCCCTGTAAATGACTGAATTCAACAGGAGTTGCCGACTTAGTCACTGGAGGAGATGGGATTTCCTGATTTCACTGCAGTGGACATATGGAGAAGCAACTGCAATATCATAACAGTGACTGTCAGTCTCCCCTTTTGCTGTGAATATAAGTGATATCTCTCTGTGCCTTGCTAGTGAGAGAGAGAGTCTGTAGCATGTCTGACTGCCGGTAAGCAATTGTTTCTGTTGAGTGCAAATCTTGGTTGCTCTATAGGTGCTTTGCTGTTGCTTGGTGAGTGGTGGACACTGACACCTTTTTTACTGAAACTGCCGGAGGGAGAGGGAAGGTTGTTGCATCGATGCCTGCTGCTGCTTGCATGGGAGGGGGGGAAAGAGGGGGCTTTGGGGTTCTAAACTTTTTCTGTTGTTCATTTTTTTTGAGGAACTTCTGTTTTTTGTGGATGTCTGGGTAGACAAGTGTTTCAGGTTGTATACTATATACATTCTCTGATAATAAAGGGAATTATCTGTACCTATTCAAACATTTTTACTACTGTTTGGGGCTCTATATATAACTGCCATCAGGGTCTTTTACCCTCGCAGTAACTTAGTTCCACACCATCCGAACCTCTACGTCACCTCTTCCTAATGAGAAGAAATGTGATCTAAGTGACTACGATGGTGGACAGCAGCAGAAGACCACAAAATACAGTCAGTGGTCATTGTATTAGGTACAGGAGGTAACTATTAACTGGCCAATGAGTACATGTGTAAGTTTTAAGTAATTTATCCTACGTGCGTTGTATGTCATGCTGCTAAAAGCACATATTTCATAGTAGATCTATCTCATTAAAATTGTGCACATGACAGTAAACACATCTTGACTTGAGGCAGAACTAAAAGCTTCAAGGCACCTAAAACTACTGAAGTGTGGTTAAATATACTTGCATCTAGCAAAAAAGCAAAGAATCATTAATAAAAATCTGGAATCATTTCTCTTCAGCATTTGTTCTATGACAGAAGCCTCAGACACACACATATACATAGATAGCTAGGGTGTTTAAGACTTTTGCACTGTGCTGTGTTTGACAACGTGGAGCAGAGAGCAAGTATGTAAATCTGGCAGGAGCAAATGATGTTAGGAATGGTGACGTTGAGCGCCGCAGGAGGGGTGTAGGAGAGCTGACATAGAAGGTGTGCCAGGTGCGGGGGTTGGCGCGGGTGCAGACACACCCAGCCCTGTATCACCAGGCAAGGCCCTTTGATAACAAATAATTGGTTTATTGATCATTGCAGAATGTCTCCCAGGTGCTTCCCACCCTCCCCTCTCCTTGCCCCCGTCCCACTCTCGACCCACAAAAGAGACCCATGTTAGAACCAGGTTTATCATCACTCACATACGTAATTAAACTTGTTTTTTATTCTGCAGCAGCAGTACAGAGCAATACAGAAAGTTACTACAGTGCTGAGCAGAGGTCTTAGGCACCCTAGCTATATCTTCAGTGTCTCGAAGAACGGTCTCAGCCCAAAAACATCGACTGCTTACTCTTTTCCATAGATGTTGCCTGACCTGCTGAGTTCCTTCAGCATTCTGTATGTGTTGATAGCTATATACTTTTGCACAGTACTGTATAATAGACTTATCATGAGTGATAACTTGTGTTAACATATTTAAATCAACAAGGGTCCTGATGTAATTACAAACAAATAAATAAAATGGCACATATGGCAAACACGAACATAATCTGAACTGCCTGATGTCTGTCTCTATAGTGTTTCACCCTTAGAAGATTCAAGTACTTGAACCATCTTTTTTTTTCAGGCAATTCACCAAAAATCAATAAAACCAGCACTAGACGTTCGGTGTTTCAGCTACAAATTGTGGTTAGCACATGTGTAATATTCAGCATTGGTTTCAGAAACAGAGACGTAATCCCCCCAACAAAATCTGCCCCATCTCCGAGGTTTCCACTACACAGTTATTTGTGTGTCTTAGAAGGCTCGAAAATTATGGCAATTTATTTTCAGAAACAAGGGCACAAATGGATCAGTTTTAAGAGCTTCCTGAAGTAATTTATTTTCAGTTTCCTTGGAAGGTGACTAATGTAGCCAGCAATAACTAGTAAATGGATCTGTATGGATTTTGGAAGTCATTTTCAGTCATTTAGAGGTAGTTTTCTCACGAATGGTTTGTTATTGTGAATATAAATGCTTAAAAATTCACCAATTACCCTGCATTGTTTCTGTTCCTTAATGTATGAAGTACTGTTAAAGCTAAATGCATTAACAAAATGTTTTAAAGCTGCCTGCTTGAGTTACTTGATGGCACACTTTGTATGCAATATGCAAATGCATTTCAGCAGAAGCTCAGGGAAAATGAAAACAGGACTTCATAAGATGAGTGCCAGGCTTGGGAACTATGCCCGTTTTAGTAAATGAACTGCACCATAGGTGTGGGACAGAATCGATCATAGGGACAAGAGGAACTCAAACATATCTTTGGAAAGATGTGGCCAAATTTTTCTGATTCTATGTAACGACAATCAATTCTATCTAATTCAACCTTGTCAGGGCCCTTGTTATGAGCAACTGTTTTTCATTCATCATCCCATTGTTTAAACGATGCTCATGTTGAGAGTGGAGTGCACAGAAGGGAACTAACTGTGAGCAAAAATGAACTATAGGCAAGTGAATTAGATTTTTTAAAATAAATTTTCACTTGTTCTGAAATTCCTTCAGTTTATCAACGTGCCCAGCTGAAAATATATACACAATGCAAAAATACAACTGTGAATTGTAATGTGTCTATTGAAAGTAATCCACAGTAGTCAGTGTTGGAACAAGCTGATTTTTTTTTTTTTGCTGTCAATGCTGCTTTATGAACGTGAAGTGTATTATTTACAGAATCCTTTCTTCATTCCGCCATCGGCTGACAGAAAAGTGAAGTCATACTGCAACCTGCTGGTTGGACAATTCATAACAGCTTAAGGAAAGGCTGGTTGAGTTTGACCAGAAACAGTAATATAGAGGTTAGTGTAATGGTATTACAGCACCATTGACCTGGGTTCAATTCCCACCACTGTCTGCAAGGAGCTTGCATGTTATCCCCATGACCACGTGGATTTCCTCCCACATTCCAAAGATATGTGGCACATGGAGCTTAGAAAAATAGAGGACTATGTGCTTGGGAAATTCTAGGCCGTTACATGGTCAGCACAACATTGTGGGCCAAAGGGGCTGTAACATGCTGTAAATTTCTATGTTCTATGTATGGATTGGTAAGTTAATTGGTCACATGGGTATAATTGGCCCTGAAAGTCCTTTGCTCCTGGGATCTGGAGCAGCAGCTGGATGACCTTTGGCTTTTATGGGAGAATGAGGACATGTTACCTCCCAGGTGCCAGGGCCGTGGACATCTCAGTTCGTGTGCAAAACATTTTGGAGAGAGGGAAAACAGTTAGATGTCTTGGTACATATTGGTGCCAATGACATAGGAAGGAAAAGCAAAGAGGTCCTGAAAAGAGAATTTATACAGCTAGGTGGAAAGCTGAGAACAGAAACCTCTGGGTAGTAATTTCTGGATTGCATTTTGTCTATGTTGTTCAGTTTTCCAGCATCTGTAGAATCCACAGCCAGGTTCCCCTGACCCCACTCCCTCCTTCTCTCTTCTTCCATTTCCCATTCTGGTTACCCTCCAACCCCTGTTCTTTGCATCACCTGCCGATTACATCCCTCTGGTTCCCCTCCTCTTTCCCTTTCTTCCATGATCCATTGCTCTATTAGATTATTTCTCTTCAGCCCTTTACTCTTCCACCTATCACCCCCCAGTTTCTTATATCCCCACTCCCCCACACCTTACCTTCCCCCTCACCTGGCTCCACCTTTCACCTGTCAGCTTGTACTCCTTCCATTCCACTCAACTTATTCTGGCCTCTGCACCTTCCTTTTCAGTCCAGATGATGGGTCTTGGCACAAAGATTTGACTGAATATTCCTCTCCACAGCTGCTGACTGACTGCTGAGTTCCTTAGCGTTTTGTGTCTTTTGCTCAAGATTTGCAGCATTTGCAGAATTTCTTCTGTTGGATTTTTAAAGCTTCCCAATCATAAGACCATAAGATCATAAGACATAGGAGCAGAATTAGGTCATCTGGCCCATCAAGTCTGCTCCCCCATTCAATCATGACTGATCCTCTCTCTTTTTGATCTCCTCAACCCTAATTCCCAGCCTTTTCTCTGTAACCTTTGATGCCATGTCCAATCAAGAATCTATCAATCTCCACCTTAAATATACCCAACGACCTGGCCTCCACAGCTGCATGGGCAACAAATTCCACAAATTCACCACCCTCTGGCTAAAGAAATTTCTCCATCTCTCTGTTTGAATGGACGCCCCTCTATCCTAAGGCTGCACCCACTTGTCCTAGACTCTCCCACCATAGGAAACATTCTTTCCACATTTACTCTGTCTAAGGCTTTCAGCATTCGAAAGGTTTCTATGAGATCCCCCCTCATCCTTTTGAATTCCAGCGAGTACAGACCCAGAGCCATCAAAGGTTCCTTATATGATAACACTTTCATTCCTGGAATCATCCTTGTGAACCTGCTCTGGACTCTCTTCAATGCCAGCACATCTTTTCTAAGATGAGGAGCACAAAGCTGTTCACAATACTCAAGGTGAAGCCTCATCATTGCCTTATAAAGTCTTAGCATCACATCCTTACCCTTATATTCTAGACCTCTTGAAATGAATACTAACATGGTATTTTCCTTCCTCATCACTGACTCAACCTGCAAGTTAACTTTCAGGGTGTTCTGCACAAGGACTCGAAAGTCCCTCTGCATCTCAAATTCCTGGATTTTCTCCCTGTTTGGAAAATATTCCGCACATTTACTTCTACTACCAAAGTGCATGACTATACATTTTCCAACATTGTATTTCATTTGCCACTTTCTTCCCCATTCTCCTAATCTCTCTAAGTCCTTCTACATCCTACTTGTTTCCTTAACACTACCTGCCCCTCCACCAATCTTTGTATCATCATCGAACTTCCCACTCACTTTTTTTTACCTTATATGCCCTATCCCTGGTTTTTATGTAGTCCTTAACTTTCCTTGTCAAACATGGTTGCCTAGCCCTGCCATTTGAGAACTTCTTCTGTGGGACATATCTATCCTGCGCCTTGTGAACTATCCTCAGAGACATCAGCCACCTCTGCTCTGCTGTTTTCCCTGCCAGTGTTCTCCTCCAATCCACCTCAGCAAGCTCCTCTCTCATGCTTCTCTAATTCCTTAGATCATTGCGATACTGATACATGTGACTTCTGCTTCTCCCTCTGAAATTGCAGTATGAATTCAATCATATTATGTTCACTGCCTCTGAAGATTTCCTTTACGTTAAGCTCCTTCTTAAGATCTGAGTTATTACACAACACTCAATCTAATATAGCCTTTCCCCTAGCAGGCTCAAGCACAAGCTGCTCTAAAAAACATTCTACAAATTTTCTCCCTTACGATTCGAGACCGATCTAATCTCCCCAATCCCCTTGCATATTGAAGTCCCCCATTACAATTGTGACATTACCATTATTATATGCCCTTTCTAACTCTCTTTGCAATCTCAACCCCACATCTTGGCTACTATTTGGAGACCTATATATGATTCCCATAATGTATTTTGTTATATATAGGTAGGGGGCCTAAGATACTTGCACAGAATTGCAGCAATTTTATGTATTGCACTGTACTGCTGCCACAAAAAAAATGACATATGTTGAGTGATGATGCAGCTGATTCTGGTATAGGTCTCTATTGTGGACTGAGAGTGGGAAGGGTGCAGGAAGAGCATAATCATGGTTGGGAAAAGAGGAAGGGCAAGTGTAGGCAGCAGGAAACACCAGAGAGCTATTCTGTAATGTTTAATAAACTAATTGTTTGTAATCAAATAACCTTGTCTGGTGTGTCAGGGCTGGGTGTGTCTGCACCTGCAACTCTCCCCATCCCTGCCATTCCTTCTGTGCCACCTGTCCCATACCTCTCCTGCTGTTCTCCACCATCACCATTCCCAACACTTTTTGCTCCCGCCAGATTTACAAACTCAAGATCCGCTCCACATTGATAAATACAGTACTGTGCAAAAGTCTTAGGCAGCCTAGTTATATATACTATATATATATATAGTGTGTGTGTGTGTGTGTGTGTGTGTGTGTGTGTGTGTGTGTGTGTGTGTGTGTGTGTGTGTGTGTGTGTGTGTGTGTGTGTGTGTGTGTGTGTGTGTCCTCTGATTTCTAAAATGAAAGAAAGGGTTACACATGTGGTTATTCTCAGCTTGCATAGTAATCAAGTTAAATAAAATTCAAAACACAACTGCTGAATCTAAAACAATTGAAAATGCTGGAAACATTCAGTTGTTCAGATACCATCTGCATTACACAAAACAATGTTATGAGTTGAAAACTCTGTCAGAACTGGAAAGGAGAGAAAAAAACATACTTTTTTCGCAAAGAAAGATGGGTAGTGTCTATGACAGGTTGAAACCAACATTGGTGTGGGAACAAATTATTAACTGGGGAAAGTGACAATGAAATGTGATATATGTATACAGCATATTATGGTGTGCTAATGGAGTGGGTAAAATAAGTGAGCTAATGTTACAGACAGCTAACTTAAGGCAGAAGTAAGTAGTTCTTATATAGAGATATCAGTAGCTTTAAAATCCTTCACATCAGCATATCAGAGGATCTATCTTGGGTCCAGCACCTAAGTGTCATCACAAAGGAGACATGACAGTGCCTCTGCTTCCTTAGAAGTTTTCATAGATACAGCATGTTACCGAAAACTTCGAAAAACTTGTATAATTGCGCAGTGCAGAATATCCTAACAGGTTGCATCAGAAACTGGTATGGAAACCTCATATTTCAGGAATTGAAAAGGCTACAGGAACTGGTGGATATAGCGCAGTCTATGACAGAAAAGCATTCCCCCACCATTGAGTACACTTACATGGAGTGCTATCACAATAAAGTAGCATCCAAGGCCCTCTCTATCTAGTCCATGTGCTCTTCTCACTACTACTATCAGGTAGAACTATAGAACCAAAGACTATAAGATATAAGAGCAGAATTAGGCCATTGGCCCATTGAGTATGTTCTACCACTTCATCATAGCTGATCCATTTTTTCCCTCAGCCCCAATCTCCTACCTTCCCTCCATTCCTTTTCATGCCCTGACCAATCAAGAATCTATCAACATCTACCTTAAATATACATAAGTACTTGGCCTCCACAGTGTCACCTGGCAATGAATTCCACAGATTCACCACTCTCTGGCTAAAGAAATACCTCCTGATCTCTATTCAAAAAGGATGCCTCCCCATTCTGAGGCTGTGTCCTTTGGTCCTAGACTCTTCCACCGTAGCAATCATCCTCTCCCACATCCACTTTATCAAGGCCTTTCACCATTCCACAAGTTGCAATTAGGTCACACTTTAATCTTCTGAATTTCAATGAATACAGGCCCAGAGCCATCAAACGGTCTTCCTATGACAAGTTGTTCAATCCTGGAATCATTTTTGTGAGCCTACTTTGAACTCTCTCTAGTTTCAGCACATCCTTTTGAAGCTAAGGGGCCCAAAACTGCTCACAATACTCCCAGTGAGGCCATATCAGTGCTTTATAAAGTCTCAACATTACATCCTTGCCTTTATATTTCAGTCTTCCTGAAATTAATTCTAACATCGCACTTACATTCCTCACCACACACTCAACATGCAAATGAACTTTTAGAGAATCCTGCATAAGGAATCCCAAATCCCTTTGTGCCTCAGACTTTTCTCTTCATTTTGGAAATAGTCAGCTCTTTCATTTCTTCTACCAAAGTACATCACCAGACATTTCCTGACACTGTATTCCATTTGCCACTTATTTGCCCATTCTTCTAATCTAAGTCCTTCCATAGCCTCTCTACTTCCTCAAAGCTACCTACTCTTCCACCAATCTTCATATCATCTGCAAACTTTGCAAGAAAGCCATCAATTCCTTCATCCAAATCATTGGCACATAATGTAAAAAGAATTGATTCCAGCACAGGCCCCTATGGAACACCACTAGTCATTGACAGCCAACCAGAAAAAGCTCCCTTTATTCCTGCTCTTCACCTCCTGCCAATCAGTCACTGAATTTCAAGATAGTATATGGTAACGTACACATAATTAAGATAAATTTTGAACTTTGAACTTTGAACACTAGTTGGACAATTCAATACTGGATGATTAAGTTAATAAACATGCAGCTGAAGGCTGAACTATTGAGTATAAATCTCACCTCAGGAAGCTAGAGACTGCAAATACTGTACTGCAAGTTCCAACTTGAAATATTGATGTGGATACATTCTGTATCCACAGGTACTGCCTGACATATGGAGTTCCTCCATCAGTTTGTTATTTTTTTACAGTTTTCAGGGGAGTTCAACTTCAAGTAATTAAATAAAGCATAATACTGTTTCAATAAATAGATGTTACATCAATCATAAGATATAGGATCAGAAGTAGGCCATTCAGCCCTTTGAGTCTGTTCCACTATTCAATCATGGGCTGATCCAATTCTTCCAGTCATCCCCACTCCCCTGGCTAATCAAGAACCTATCTATCTCTACCTTAACTACACCCAATGACTTGGCCTCCACAGCCACTTGTGGCAACAAATTAACAACTGTAAAACTAATAGATTCTCACAAACAGACTTCTCATTTACTACAGGAAAGGACTTTGTGGCCCAAATGTCACCTGGTCTTCTCCCAATTCTCCATCCCCCACCTGAATCCCTGAGCAACACACACATAATGCTGGAGAAATTCAGCTTGGTCCTGCAGTATCAATAGAGGAAAAAATAACATTCAGCATTTCAGGTCAAGATCCTTCATCAGGACCCATTTGGTAGAACTTTGATTACCTTCTCAGTTTAAGGAAAATAGCATTAGATCAGGGGTATCTATCCTGTATCCAATGAACCATTGGTTAATGGTAGTGGTCCATGGCATAAAAAAGGTTGGGGGCCACTGCATCTACATTGCCAGTGATGTCCATACCATTATTAAACAGTTCTGAAGTGTTATCATTATTGCAATGTACTCGTACTGGCCACTTCATTAGGTACACCTGCACATTAATGCAAATACCTAATCAGACAATTATATGGAAACAACTCAATACATAAAAACATGCAGACATGGTCAAAAGCTTCAGTTGTTGTTCAGACCGAACATTAGACTGGGGAAGGAATTTGATCTAAGTGACTTTGACTGTGAAATGATTGTTGATGCCAGATGGGTTGGCTTGAGCATCTCAGAAACTGCTTAATCCCCTGGGATTTTCACAGATAACATCCTCTAGAGTTTAGAGCGTATACTTCAAAAAAAAGAGGAAAAACATCCAGTGAGCAGCAATTCTATGGGTGAAAATGTCTAGTTTATGAGAAAGGTCAGTGGAGAATGGCTAGACTGTCTCAAGCTGATAGGAAGGTGACAGTAACTCAAATAACAACACATTACAACAGCATTGTGCAGCATTTCTGAATGCATAACACATTGAATCTTGAAGTGCAGCAGCAGAAGACCACACCGTGTTCCACTCCAGTGGCCACTTTATTGGGTGCATTCTTGTACTTGACAAAGTGGCCACTGACACTTGGAAACAAGCCAGCAACTTAGTGGACAACAAACTTCCCCCAGCCTCATTGTTGACAAAGATGCAGTATAAACTTACATCATTTCTGGTATTCACTTTGTCAATCTTTTCTCCTCTCCACCTCTTCTCCCTTCCTTCATAGCCTACTGTAATTGAAGCTGTGCATCCTGCTCTAAATGTGGTCCTGGCATTGTTCTACAGTATATAGGTGTATGGGGTGTCCAGGGATGGGTAGTACCTCTGGTGAATGGGCTTGTCATGACCATTTCAGAGCATCTCACTCACTTTTGATCCCCAGGGGACACTCAGCTCTCACCTGTGGCTCCAACTAACTATTTGCCTGCGACAGTGGCCATGCATTGTTACACAACTTTGACAGGCAGGCTAAACCAGCTGAGGGCAGCTAGCAGCCTCATACCCCAGTGAGATATGGACAAGCCTGCCCTAACATGCAAAGTCAAATCCAGTGGACTGGGTGGATAAGATCTACGGAGAGATCCAATGGTTAAGAAGGTGGTACTTCAGCGCTCAATTGAGAGGGAAGGCCATGACAGGGTGCAGAAGTCGTCATGATCATCCATTGCAACCAAAGAAGGCTCCAGTTTGTGACACTTGTTTGTACTACTGGATCCTGACTTCTGAGGTCAATGGAGTGGAGCTGCCCTAGTGCAATGGTTTTTCAACTTTAAAAACTCTCCTGCCCAGATTTCCTGCCATTGCCAAACACAATGGACAACCACCATATAACAACGATGAAGGTTCTTGGATCAAAACATCATCTCTTTATTCTTTCCATGAATGCTGTCTGACCTGTTGAGTTCCTCCAGCATGTTGTGTGTGTTGTTCTGGATTTCCAGCATCTGCAGAATCTCTAGATTATCAGGGTAACTCCTTGTCGTCTTCAAAACAGGACCTTGTCTTAACTTATCAAGAAGCTGGTAGACTTCTTGCTCAGTGATTCCTGGAACCATTATCTTAGATTTCTGCACATGTCATGAGGATAGGGTTTGAATATAGACTAATGAATCTAAGGGGAATGTAGACTTCTAATATACGTACATCTAATATTAACAGAAGCTGTTGAAAAACCACACAAAAAAATCCCCCTTTTTCCAGTTAACTAGTTGTGCAGGTGTTAATTTTAATAAAAATATTCTACTTCTCAGACTCCTGATGAAATTAAACAGCCGCTGTCGTGGGAGAAAACCCACATGGTCATGGAGAGGACATATAAGCTCTTTATGGACACTGGCAGAATTGAACCCAGTCTGCTGGCATTACAATAACTGTTCCACTGCCATGCCACCTGTCTGGGGTGAGGTGCTGGGCTGTTCAATCACTTGTGTGAATCTAGGCTCACAGGAAGGCCAGACCAACTGCAGTTAGTATATACTAATGAAACACATTAACAAACCAATTTTTTAGTGTTATTTTTATGAAACCAATAGTTTCATGGTTACCATGAACAGCTGTTTAAATTGATTTAAATAGTTTGAAATTTCCGAGGGTTCTTGATAATTGGTAATTATCACAAGTAATAAAATACAATAAAAAAGCTTTTGTTTTCATGCCATCCAGACAATTATTCCTTACACAAGTATATTGAGGCAGTACAAAAAACAAAAGCAAAACAATGCAGAATCTAGTGTAGACACAGGAGGCTGAAGATGCTGGAGCTCCTATCTGCTGGAAGAACTCAGCAGGTCAAGCAGCATATGGGGAAGGAAAGGAATTTTTAATGTTTTGGGTGAAAGTCTGCATCATGACTGGAATATAGTGCCACAGTTACTAAGAAAGTGCACTGTAAGTTAATATTTAAAGTGCCAAGGCCATGACGAGGTAGATTGAAAGATCAAAAGTTCATTATAATGGGTGTCCATCATTAAGGACCCCCATCACCCGGATGATGCCTTGGGAAGGAAATACAGAAGCCTGAAAGGCACACACTCAACAATTCAGGAACAGCTTCTTCCCTTCTGCCATCCAATTTCTGAATAGACATCGAAACCATGAACGCTACCTCACTGCTTTTTTATTTCTATGTTTTGCACTACTAATTTAACTATTTTATATATATATATATTTACTGTAATTCACAGTTTTTGTTCTCTATTATTATGTATTGCATTGTATTGCTGCCACAAATCAGCAAATTTCATGGCATACAGTGTGCTGGTGATACTACCAGATTCTGATTCTGTTTTTTTTGATAAGCGATCTATTCAAGGTGTTCTAACACTGGGGTAGAAGCTGCCCGTGAGCTTGCTCACCAAGCCTGAGCCTGCTCATCAGAACTGAATTTATGGGAATAAAGGGCCAAGAATATTTTGCAAAGATCCTGTATTGGGATGCCAATCTTCCTTGCCCTCTTCTCATTAATGCTATCAGAGAGGAGGCACAGGAGCCTGAAGACACACTCAATGATCAGATTTCTGAATGGATAACGAACTAACCCTCAAAACCTC
Organism: Hemitrygon akajei; assembly: GCF_048418815.1. Classification (NCBI taxonomy): domain Eukaryota; kingdom Metazoa; phylum Chordata; class Chondrichthyes; order Myliobatiformes; family Dasyatidae; genus Hemitrygon; species Hemitrygon akajei. The sequence goes on along the minus strand of NC_133138.1, from coordinate 31,791,571 downwards.
ACTATTCTTACTCTTTTTTTGTAATATTTATTTATTTTAATGTTTTAATATATATTTCCTATAGTAATTCATAGTACTTTTTATATATTACATTGCACTGCTGCACAAAACAACCAGTTTCACAACACAAGCCTGTGATATTAAAAGGATTCTGAATTTGATTCCTTGAAGGTCCTGGTTTCCATGCAATTGATACTTATTCTCTTAGTCCCTCCTCCTTAGCAGACAATAAATACCATGATCAACTTTGATCAACTTCAGAAAAAAGATTGGAGACAGGAAAATGTCTATTCAACTCCATGAGGCAGTTGGAAGTAACAAAATTTTATAGAATCTAAAGGTACAATAGTTAACAACACTGCCCAAGACCAACTTCATTGAAGAAAAACATAGTTTTACTTTCAGGGGTAGGTGTTGTTGCCTTGATGCTATTTGAATAATTAATTCTGTGTTGATTAAACTGTCCAAGGGCTTCAACTTATTATACAATAATGTCTCGTCTGCCAACACTTCATTTTGATTTAAGTAGATATTTTGATGGAGCCAGTCTCTAATCTCATGTTTTCGAAAAGCAAACATTTTAATTCTGAAAAAGAGATTTATACTAATGGATACACAGGAGAGCGAACATATTGGAATTTGGACCTTCATTTATACATTGAATCACACATCATGCGAAATGATCCACACCTTTCAATATGCGGTTTTAGGAAATAGTTATAGGATCCCAGGGGTTCCAAATGTGGTAATAGTCAAGTAACTTTGTCTTTAATGAGCAACACTTTGAAAATGCTGGAGGAACTCAGCAGGTCAGGCAGCATCTATGGAATTGAATCAACAGTCGACATTTTAGACCAATACCCTTCTTCAAGACTGGCCAGGAAGGGGGAAAACGTCAGAATAAGAAGGTAGAGGGTGAGAAAGGAAGACAAACTAGAAGGTGATGGGTGAAGCCAGGTGGATGGGGGAGGGGAGAGGAAGTAAGAAGCTGGGAGACATCTGAAAGGTGAGGAGAGTGGTCCATGGGAGAAAGGAAAGGAGGAGGGAAACCAGTGTGTGTATAATGCAAGTTTTTTTTTAGTGTGTCGCACCAGACAATCACCCATTCTTGTCTGGTGCACGGTGTCAGGATTGGTCTTCTTTCGGATTAACCAGGTCATGGTATGAACGTTCCTGACTCAAACCTTTTTTTTTTACGAGGCCAAGTGGCTAGCTCGATGCTCAACCCGGCACAGATGGAAAGTGTGCTTGGGAGTGGCCCAACTTGGATTCGAACTCAGGACCCTTCGCTCCAGAGTCCGGCGCTGATGCCATTGCACCATCAGCCGTAGGTAAAGAGAAGAGGTAAGAGGCCAGAGTGGAAATTAGAAGAAGAGGGAAGGGAAAAATTACCAGAAGGAGAAATCAATATTCATGCCATCACTTTTCAGGATACCTGGACAGAATTTGAGGTGTTGCTCCCCCAACCTGAGAGGGGCCTCATCATGGCAGAAGAGGAGACTCTGGACTGACATGTCGGAATGGGAATGGAGAAAGGAATTAAAAAGGTTGGCCACCAGGAAATTTTGCTTCTTCTGGATGAAGTAGAGGTGCTCGACAAAGCGGTCTCCCAATTAACATCAGGTCTGACCGATGTAGACAAGGCCACATTTGGTGCAGCGGCTACAATAGGCGACCCCCAACAGATTTGCAGGCATTGCCTTGCCTTGAAGGACTGTTTGGGATCCTGAATGGAGGAGAGGGAGGAGGTGAGTGGACAGGTGAAGCATTTCTTTAGTAATACTGTGCATGGCTTTGATGCTGGGAAAAACTCTCTTTCTTTTCAAAATAGCATTATGAAATCTGTTGTTTCCACCAATGAGAGTTGGCATGTAGCTAAGTTTCATGTCACAACCAAAAGATACTGACTGACCTTATGGAGAGGAGCTAGTTACTTTAATTGCTGCCTATTGATCCATACCTGGCAAAGTTCAAGATATAGTGTTAGATCTGCAAAAGGTTTACCGTTGCCATTTCTTCCTCTAACACTGAGGTGCTATTTATTTATTTAGGGATACAGCATGAAATAGGTCTTTATAGCTCAACAACTATCACCACCCAGCAATCCACCTATTCAACAGCAGTCTAATAACAGGACAGTTTACAAAGGCCAATTAACCTACTAACCGGTACATCTTTGGACTGTGGGAATTGAACTCTGAACTCCAGAATGCCCTGAGCTCTCATAGAGATGCACTAACCACTTCGCTACCATGGACCACTTAGAGTACCTATGTAGATGAAATATGTGTGAAAAGTTATAACTTACCTTAGCCTGCTGTAATATAAGAAAATGCTCACTGTTGTACATGAACATCGGCTCATCTCATCCTCAAAACTCAAGCAGCTGATGAGTTAACCAAAGTCATTGGGTCATCAAAACAAAAATAGAAAATGATGGAAGCACTCAGTGGATGAATCAGTGTCTATAGTAAGAGAAAAAGAGTTAATATTTCAGGTCAAATGACCGTGTCAAATTCAAATGACAAATCCAGCATCGCCAGTTCATTTGAACCTTCTTTCCCTGTCTCTGAGACTATCATACCCTTGTGATACTGGGGGACATCTTTGTTGCTATTTTCATTTATTATTATCACATGTCCTGAGGTACAGTAGAAAAGCTTCTACACAGAGTGTCGAATAAAGGTACGGAGAAGGTGTAGTGCAGGGAGACAATAAGGTGCAAGTCCTTAGTAAGGTAGATCACGAGGTGATCTTTTTTCATTAATTATCTTGCATTTCCTTATTTTCCAGTGAATGTCTTCAAGAAAATGAATCTCAGTATGCTCACTTTGATAATATATTTACTCTGAGTTCAAGAATCTACCTCGTGATACAAAGACAAGACATTCAATGGTAATATATCAGCAGGATAGAGGCTGTCCTTGAGCCTGGGAGTACATATTTCCAGGATTTTGTTTCTTCTGCCTTTGGGAGGGGGAAGAAGCGAAAATGTCCAGGATGGGTGAAATTGTTGATTATGTTGGCTGTTTTTCTGAGGCAGTGAGACATCGACATTACATCTCTTGCCCAGCTATTTGCAGATGATCCCAAAAACCCTCACTGCCACGGGCTATTGAAAGACATTACCATTTGTTGCTCTTTGAAAGTTACAGCTGGGATTATCAATTTTAGAAGTTTATATTTCAGGGATGATCTATGAACCAGATTTTTATTAACCAGTAATCCAGGTTTCACATGGTTGTTATCACTGATGTCAGCATTTTAAAAGAACTATATAATTATTTAAATTTATGTTCTCTAGTACCTGTATCTGTTATGGGATTTGAAATTGCATCTCTGGGTATATAGCTCAGCCCTTAGGATATCAACCCAGTAACAAAATCTCTGGGCAGCAATACTCAAATCACAAAGAAAATCAATGGAATAATTTTTGGTACAGAATGGTGTATAGATCATGGTTTCTTTGGAGCTTTCCTATTTCTTGCATGGCCGGTGGTGGGAGAGGGCTGATGCTTTTTGATGAGGCAGGTGCTGTTCTAATGTTTTCCTGTCATTTATTCTTTGGAACTTTTCTTCTGTTTTGTGGATGCCTGTGAAGACTACGAATTTCAGGTAGTATACTGCATACATTCTCTGATATTAACCATTGATTACTTCTTGGTTGATGGAGTTGCCAATCCCTTTGGCTGGACCCAAAGATAACACTGTACAGTGTTATCATAGTTCTATACAGTGTTATCATATTCTGGGACTGTATCTTACACCATGAATTTTATCAACTTGTGGACATGAATTTGAATTTTACCATAAAAGCTCTGAATTTAAATGCAAGTAACTAAGTAAATCTGGAATTAACATGTTTAAATAAGGAATGGCCTCTTTCTGCTTCGAGTTCGAGTGCTCGTACATTCTGTTATTGTTGGTCGAATGCACAAGTGCTAACATCACAAAAATAGCTATACCTCACTTGCTTGTCATTCCAGCTGAGATAATCTATCTGGAACCAGGAACGCCGTTGGGCATAAATGAGGAAACACAGAAGAAAACTATAAATAACATTGTATTTTAAAAACGGGGAAGTTAAATAAAAACCTGGAACTTTAATCCATTCTTCAATTCAATTTATTTTAAAACATACAATGTTTCTTTTTTAAGAAAAATGCCCATATTTTCATTCATGAGAGGTTTTGAATGCATTCAATTTTCTCTGCGCTGTTATCTTTTCTAATGGAAAGATGGTATTCTAAGATAAAGCATGCTAAAGCAGAAAGTAAACCTTCACTTGCATCCAAGTGAATCCTGTGATTATTCATGGTCTGTTCACCGCCATTGCTAATGAATTGGCAATATGCAGTAAACTGAGACCTGAAAACACAAATAATTGGGCCAGATGTATTGTGTTCTCGGATCGTGATCATCCCAAGAATCTTTGCAGCTGGATAACTAACTCAGTAATAACAGAACCAAATAGGAAATAGGAAATATTTTGGTTGGCTCTTCATTTGTGTCAAACTCCTTTGCATAAGTTTGAGGCTTTATTAGGTACTTGAAATCTTATGAGCAGTTTTCAGCCACTTACCTCAGAAGATGTGTTAGCATTGGAGAGGGTCCAGAGGAGATTCACAAAAATGATCTCATGAAAAAAAGGGTTAACATATGAGGAGCACTGGATGACTCTGTGCCTGTACTCGCTGGAATTTAGAAGAATGGAGAGAGAGATCTGACTGAAACCTATCAAATGTTGAAAAGCCTGGATAGAAAAGATGTGAAGATGATGAATCCTTTGGTGGGAACCTCTAGGAACAGAGGGCGTAGAATCTCAGGTGGTGACAAGAGGGTGTACAGGAGTGAGATATGCCAACTAGTGGAGTGGTGCCACAGCAAGAACCTGGCACTCAACGTCAGTAAGACAAAAGAGCTGATTGTGGACTTCAGGAAGGGTAAGACGAAGGAACACATACAAATCCTCATAGAAGGATCAGAATAGAGAAAGTGATCAGCTTCAAGTTCCTGAGTGTCAAGATCTCTGAGGATCTAAACTGGTCCCAACATATCGATGTAGTCATAAAGAAGGCAAGACAGCAGCTATACTTTATTAGGAGTTTGAAAAGATTTGGCATGTCAACAAATACACTCAAAAACTTCCATAGTTGCACCGTGGAGAGCATTTTGACAGGCTGCATCACTGTCTGGTATGGAGGGGCTACTGCACAGGACTGAAAGAAGCTGCAGAAGTTTGTAAATCTAGTCAGCTCCATCTTGGGTCTAGCCTACAAAGCACCGAGGACATCTTTGGGGAACGGTGCCTCAGAAAGACAGCGTCCATTATTAAGGTCCTTCAGCACCCAGGGCATGCCCTTCTCTCACTGTTACCATCAGGTAGGAGGTACAGAAGCCTGAAGGTACACACTCAGCGATTCAGGAATAGCTTCTTCCCCTCTGCCATCTGATTCCTAAATGTACAGTGAACCTTTGGACTACTTTTTAATATACAGTACTGCTGTTTTTGCATGTTTTTAATCTATTCAATATATGTTATTGATTTACTTGTTTATTAATTATTATTATTTTTATTTTTCTCTGTTAGATAATGTATTGCATTGAACTGCTGCTGCTAAATTAACAAATTTCACATCACATGCCAGTGATAATAAACCTGATTCTGATCCTGACAACCTCAAAATAGAGGGACATTAATTTAGAACAGAGATAAGGGGACATTTATTTATCCAGGGGGTGGTAAATCTGTGAAATTCCTTGTAACAGACGGCTGTGGAAGCCAAGTCGTTTGGTATATTTAAAACAGAGGTTGATAGGCTCTTGGTTATTAAGGACATCAAAGGTTATGGAGAGGAGGCAGGAGACGATTTGAGAGAGAGGGATTCATCTGTAACGGAATGGTTGATCAGATTCAATGGGCCAAATAGCATAACTCTCTCTCCTTTGTCTTCCGGTTGTATGAGCAAGTTTAAACTGGATACCTATACTGAGTTCCATGGCTTATTTACTGCAGGTCACAATACCCAAGATATTTTTATTCCTTTTTCAGTACATATTATTAAAAATCTATACTACAGATAATTAATTATTGGAGTTTTAAGTGCAGCAAATAATTATGAATACATAATGTTTTAAATAAATAATGAATAGAATATAAACATCACAGCACAGTACAAGCACTTGATATTGTGCCAACCTTCTCACCTACCTGATGTCAATTTAACCATTCACTCCAGCTTAACCCTCCACTTTTCTTTCAACCATGAAGTGGGTACAACATATTTCCTGTACTGTGATATATTGTTCTATGTTCTATTAAAGTTGATGAACCACATATCTAGTATTAGACAACTCCAAACACTCACAACATTCTAAATAAATACATTCCTCCTCACTTCAGTTCTAACTGGCCAATCCTTTATCTTGAGAGCAGGACCCCTCAGCAGTTCATCACAAGCCCTTAAAAATTTTGTTTTCAATGAGATCATCTCATCTTCTAAGCTGCAAGACAAGCCTTACTATAGCACACCTTAAATGATAATGGAAATTAATTAGGGCTGTAACCCAAGCATAGCCCAAAAAATGCTTCGAAAACATTTAAGCTTTAACCAGCAAGTGTTGCCTTTTAAGGTAAGCACAGAGTAATATCCTTAGCTGGTATAGCATTGGCTGTTATGTTGCTGCATTGAGAAGCTGAAGTCTGTGTAAGGTTTGATTCCCACCCACTACCAAATCATTTTGACCCAGCACCAGTGACAATTAATAATATTCTCCTCGATGCAGTAACACATCATGTCCAACCATCTCAAAATGCTTTTGTACAGTAATGTTTTCTTTTTTTCAGAACTTAAGAGTTATTTGCCAAGCTAGCAGCTTATAATTTAGGTTTAGAACTCCAGGGTACAGAAGTGAGAATGTAACTCTAGGTCCCTTTGATTTTTATTTCATTAGGCCTGTTGGGAAGTGTAAAGACATCAAGAGAGAATAAGAGCTGAACTCCAGTTCAAATAACCTAATGAGAAAAAGAAGCATATACTTACTTATAGAGAAACAGCATGGAATAGGCACTTGCAGCCATTGAAGATGCACCACCCAGCAAACCCCGATTTAACTCCAGCTTTAACACAGGACAATTTACAATGACCAATTAGCCTACTGATATGTCTTTGGACTGCAGGAGCAATCCGGAGTACCTGAATAAAATCCATGCAGTCATGGGAAGAATGTACAGATTCTTTGCAGACTGCGGTGGTATTTGAACCTACATCATTGGTACTTAAAGCATTGTGCTAACCATGCCACCCCTGCATTGCCTTTTATGATTTTAGGTGATTCCAAGTCACAATTCAATTATATAATTTTTAAAAATTAGTCACTGCTTACGTTGTTAGTCAAGGGATCCCTTCTGGAAAGTGCCATAGGGATATTTATACAAAAACCTTCATGCCATCTTGCTACAGCAATTTTTATAGGACAGTCATATTAAAGGGAAGATGTGCCTGAGATAATAATACTTTAATGCTTGGATCTTACCAGTAAATGTTGGTGGCTCTGAACAAAACAGCCTGTTACTAATAGCTTAAAAACTGACTTTAGCAAAAGCTCCCTCTGGAAAGCATTATACAAACCATGCCATCTTAAGAATCTTTCCATATGTAGTTAATCTGATCTATAAGCATATAGGAGGGAGATCAAAAATCTGGCTGAGTGGTGCCACAATAACAACCTCTCACTCAAGGAACTGGTTATTGACTTGAACTGAGGAAATCCAAGGTTCATGAGCCAGACCTCATTACTATGAGAGTTGAAGAGGGTCAGCAACTTTATATTACTCAGTGTTATCATTTGATAGGACCTGTTCTAGGCCCAGAACATCAGTGCAATTCTGAAGAAAGCATGGCAGCACCTCTACTTCCTTGTGAAAATCTGGCATGACATATAAAACCTTGACAAACTTCTACAGATGTGTGAAGAGTGCATTGTGAGTCACATCATGGCCTGGTATGGAGACACCAAAGCCTTTGAACAGAAAATCCGACAAAATGTAATGGATACGGCCCAGTCCATCACGGGTAAAGCCCTCCCCGTCATTGAGCATATCTACATGAATCATCCACAAGATAGCTTCATCCATCATCATGGACCCACCACCCAGGTAATGCTGCCTTCTCACTACTACCAAAAGGAAGAAGGAACAGGAGCCTTAGCACTCACACCACCAGGTTCAGGAATTTTTATTACTCCTCAGCCATCAGGCTATTGAACCAAATAGGACAACTTCACTCAACTTCACCTGCCCCATCACTGAACTGTTCCCACAACCTATGGACTGACTTTCATGTACTCTTCATCTCATGTTCTCAATATTTATTATTATTATTTCTTTACTTTCTCTTTCTTCTTTGCAGTTTGTTGTCTTTTGCACACTATTAGTCTGTCCTGTTCAGCTTGGGGATTCAGATGTTTCTGTTATTATTTCTCTGTTTTTTATTTTCTCTTTCCTAGATGTCTGCAAAGAGTAAAACCTTTAGGTTGAATATAATATATATGTCTGATATTAAATTGAACCATTTTAGCCATTTGATTCTATTATGGTTATTGGATTTTTTGAGAATGCCTGCAAGTAAATGAATCTCAGGTTTCTATATGGTGACATATGTACTTTGATAATAAATTTACTTTGAACTTTGAACGTCAGTTAGCCTGACCTCCTACCCATTACTCTTTTCACGGTAAACTATTTAAACCATATTTTATAATGCAGCTTACATTGTAAATACATGTTAATATTTATGTATTTATACACATTTTAGTTCAAGGCTGTCCTTTATCCTCAAACTTTATTTTTCATTTAATTCTCTATTTTTTATAATTGTTGAATGTTGTCCCTATTTTGCTGGATTATCACACCCTGATCAACACACCATAGCTAATCCCTAACACATGAATATGTCCAATAATATTGATCCTTGATCATTAATTGTTGTTATATAAGAAATGTGGGTGCAGTCTGAGCCAAACAAGAAAGAAAAATGTGTTACAAGGATCCTTTTTGTATAGTAACTCACAAAAAAACATGAAGGTTTTGTTTTGTCCTTCAGGAAGTTTGTTCAATGTAGACATCTTCAAACACAATGCTTACAAAGATCAAAAGAAAGACACAAGGTAAACCCACAAAAGCATTGATCTCTGTCATCTTGGAAATGAAGTTGAACAACTACTGACTGTATCCTATTGACTACAAATTCAAACTGTTTTACAAATACCTATTAAGTAAGAAAAATTATGAAGAATACATTTATACTTCTGAATAAATCTACCTTCTATCCATCAGAGCAGGCAAGCTGGGCCTGACATTATGATATTACGATTGTGGTATCTTGAGCAGAGCCTCAGCCTTACGATAGCAAATTGAAGTGTTGGTTTGGATATTCATTAACTATCTTGGACATAAGATCAAAAGACCATAAGACATAGGAGCAGAATTAGTCTACTTGGCCTATCAAGTCTGCTCCACCATACCATCATGGCTGATTGATTACCTCCCTTCAACTCCATTCTCCTGCCTTCTCCCCATAACCTTTGGCATCCTTACAAGTCAGGAACCTATCTATCTCTGTTTTAAATATACATAATGACGTGGCCTCCACAGCCATCTGTGGCAATAATTTCCACAGATTCACTACCCTTTGACTAAAGAACTTCCTTCTCATCACTGCTCTAAATGGACGTCCTTCTACTCTGAAGCTGTTCCCTTCGGTTCTCAACTCCTCCCCACATCCACTCTATTTTAGCCTTTCAATATTCAATAGAAAACATAGAAACATAGAAAACCTACAGCACAATACAGGCCTTCGGCCCACAAAGTTGTGCCAAACAAGCCCCTACCTTAGAAATTACTAGGCTTACCTACAGCCGTCTATTTTACTAAGTCCCATGTACCTATCTAAATGTCTCATAAAAGACCCTATCTTAACCGCCTCCACCACCATTGCCGGCAACCCATTTCACACACTCACCACTCTCAGAGTAAGGAACTTACCTCTGACATCTCCTCTGTACCTACTCCCCAGCACCTTAAACCTGTGTCCTCTTGTGGCAACCATTTCAGCCCTGGAAAAAGCCTCTGACTATCCACATGATCAATGCCTCTCATCATCTTATACACCTCTATCAGGTCACCTCTCATCCTCCGTTGCTCCAAGGAGAAAAGGCCGAGTTCACTCAACCTGTTCTCATAAGGCATGCTCCCCAATCCAGGCAACATCCTTGTAAATCTCCTCTGCACTCTTTCTAAGGCTTCCACATTCTTCCTGTAGTGAGGCGACCAGATCTGAGCATAGTATTCCAAGTGGGGTCTGACCAGGGTCCTATATAGCTGCAACACTTCAATGAGATCCCCCTGTCATTCTTCTAAACTTCAGCAAGTATAGGCCCAGAGCCATCAAACGCAGTTCACATGTTAACCCTTTCATTCCCAGAATCATTTTTGTGACCCTCTCCTGGACCTTCTCCATTGCCAATGTATTTTTTGCTTAGATAAGGCCCAAAGCTGCTCACAGTGCTCCAAGTACAGTCTGACCAAGGCCTTATAAAGCCTCAGCAACTTATCCTTGCATTTACATTCTAGTCCTCTTGAAATGAATGCTAACATTGCATTTGGCTTCCTTATCACCGACTCAACCTGCAAGCTAATCATTAGGGAATCCTGCACATGGACTCTCAGGACCTTAATAAGGTTTGGTCAATGGATACCAAGGGATACTTGGCATCTGGATAGTTTGTGCTGTCTTTGAAGAGCAAGGGTCCTAATAATAATAATAATAATAATAATAATAATAATAATAATAATAATAATAATAATAATAATAGTAATAATACTAATAATGAGAAGATGAAGAAAAAGAAGAAGAAGTAGTATTTTATTGATCCTGAGTGGGAAATTCTTTTGTTACAGTAGCAACATTTAAAAGCACACTTAGCAGTGTGCATACTTAACTAATAATAAAGGGACTTTTCTCTTTGGAACATAGAAGAATGAGAGGAGACTTGATAGAGTTCTACAAGATTATGAGCGGCATAGATAGGGTGGATAGTCAGTACCTATTTCCCATGGCACCAATAGCAAATGCCAGAGGGCATATGTACAAAATAAAGGGAGGGAAGTTTTGGGGAGACATCAGGGGTACGTTTTTTACACAGAGGGCTTTGAATGCTTGGAATGACTTGCTAGGGATGGTGGTGGAGCTAAAACATTAGGGGTATTTAAGAGCCTCTTGGACAGGTACATGGATGAAAGAAAAATAGAGGGTTATGTAGTAGTGTGGGTTTAGTACTTTTTTTTAAGGATTATATGTGTTGGCACAACATGGAGGGCTGAAGGGCCTGTACTGTGTTGTAGTGTTCTATGGTACTATGGTACAGAATAATAACATGCAAAATAATAAATAACCAATGTGCAATTATACGAAATAATAAAAGAGTGACTGTTGTACTATGATGTGTGTTCTCCTGCACACAAAGATGAACTGTTGTATATGCTTATTGCATTTGGTAGGGAAGATTTTCTGTAATGATCCTTGTGACAGGGGAGATGAATGAGCCTGTTCAAAAGGGGAAAGAGTGCTCTGCTGCTTATTCAGTAGGTCATGGAAAGGATTTGCCAGATTGTCCATAATGGATAATAGTTTGTTTAGTGACCTCCTCTCCATCAGTAACTCAAAAGATTCCGGGTTGTAACCAAGGACAGATCTAGCATTTTTGATGAGTTTATTTAGTCTTTTTGCATCACCAGCACCAATGCTGCTCCCCCTACATAAAGCTGCAAAGAAGACTGCACTCACTAAAACAGACTAGTAAAAGGTCTCCAATATCTTGCTGCACATATTAAAGGATCTTGTTTTTCTTAGAAAATAGAGTCTGCTCCTACCCTTCTGATAAACAGCTTGGTGCTGCTTTTCCAGTCATGTCTGTTGTTGAGGTGAACACCCAAGTATTTGTACTCTTCCACCACTGCAACTTTTTCTCCCAGAATGTATACAGGACTCATCGCAGTCCTCTTCCTCCTAAAGTCAATCACCATCTCCCTGGTTTTGGTCACGTTCAGGAGCAGGTGATTCCTCCTGCACCACTCCACAAACTTGTCCATCAGTCCTCTACACTCTGACTCTTGCCCTTCTGTGATACCCAACCACCGCAGAATCATCAACAAGTGACAAGACTCAGAGTTGTACTGAAAATCTGAGGAGTACATATGAACAGAAACAGAGACAGAACGGTCCCTTGTGGCACTCCAGTGCCACTCACCATCATCTCAGACAGAGAACTACCCAGCTGTACAAACTGGGGTCCATCTGTCAGGTAGTCAGTAATCCAGGAGATTGTGACTGAACTCTTAGAGTAAATTGATATTATTGTTAAATCCACAGGCTCATGAGTGCACAGTTGTAATTAAAAGCTTGCAACAGTATCACAGGCACATAGCATCATATAAGAAGCAGCCACAAAAATGCATAAATGATACACAATTTTACAAGAAAGTACACTTTTAGAACTAAACAAGAATAAAGTTCATTTTAGGTGTTGAAAGTGGTCATAATGGTTGCTAAATTAGTGATTAGGTTTATGCCAGTTGGTTTAAGAACTGAATGGTTGAAGGGAAGTAGCTATTCTTGAACCTGGTGGTGTGGGATTTCAGGCTATCGTACCCCTGCCCTATTTAGCTGTGAAAGTTAAGACAAAGCAAATAGTGGGGTACTTTTCAACTTAATTATCTGAGTAGCTTCAGCTAGATTTCCACAGACATAATCAGCAGAACCCAAATAAACATACCAATGCATTATTAAATCAGTTCTGTAATGTGGAATGTGACACCTTCTGGACTGGATTTTAAACTGAGGTCCTGTTTCCCTTAGATATGAAAGGTCTTGACTCCTCCGGAGGACAGAGGAATCTTTTCCTAATGTCTTATCCACAATTAGTCCCTCTATTCTTATCATTGAATAAAGTGATCTGGGTCTGCAGTCACGTTTGTCAAAATTCAAAGTTCAAAGTAAATTTGTTATTAAAGTACATATAGAGTATGTCACCTTAATACATTTATTTGCTACCTTAATTCATTTTCTTCCAGGCACTTACAGGAAAATCAGAAACTACAATAGAACTAATTTTAAACTATACATAAACAAAGAGTGACAATTAATCAAAGTTTAAAGTAAATCTGTTATCAAAGTACATATATGCCACCATATGCAACCCTGAGATTTATTGCAGATATGCTCAATATTTCCATAAGAGAATAGCAACCATAATGGGTTTCAGCCTGAAACGTTGACTGTACTCTTTTCCATAAATGCTGCCTGGCCTGCTGAGTTCCTCCAGCATTTCATGTGTGTTACTGGATTTCCAGCATCTGCAGAGTTTCTCTTGTTCATAGTAGAATCAATGATTCTAAGATGACAAATTGTGCAAATGAAAAAAAAATACTACTGACGTCATGAACTGTAGAATGCTTGCAAGTGAGTCTGTAGATTGTGAAGTCGGTTTCGTGTTAAGGTGAGTGATGCTATCCATGCTGGTTCAGGAACCTGATGGTTGTTGGTTAAGGACTGTTCCTGAATCTGGTGGTGTGGACTATCTCTTACCCGATAGTGGTAGCCAGTCGAGAACATGGTCTGGACTGTGGGGACCTTGATGATGGATACAGCTTCCTCGTGCATGTGCTACTTGTAAATCCACTCAGTAGTGGTGAGAACTTTTTCAATTGTGGACTGGGCTGTATCCACCACTTTTTGTAGGCTTCAGAATTCCTGGGCATTGGTGTTTCCATACCAAACAGGATACTTTCCGCTGTGCATCTATAGAAGGTTGTCAAAATTTTATGTGACATGCTAAATCTGTGCAAACTTCAAACATCTTTAAAATCATTAGACTGCAATTGTCGCCTGTGCAGGCTCATTTGGTTTCAAAGCACTTTGGACAACTGTTGTGTTATATCCCTCTTTATTTCTTTGTTAATCTTAAATGTGAGTTAAGTAAAACGGGCTTGCATTTTCTGGAGTTTATACAAATGAAACAAAATTATTACAGGCATTACAGGGAAAATACTGAAAGATAGTTTATTCTAGTAGGCAATTTAGAATTGAGGTAAAGAGAAAGGGCCTGTGAATATTTGGTGTTTCAGAGTGTGGTCCTTTGCAAATCAGCTATTGAGATTTCTAAATTCATACAAGGACAACACTTGGGAATTATACAGTTAATTCTCAAATGTCCTTTAAGCATCTAAAAATAGAACTTTTATCTGAATTTTATTTTGATTTAAAGCTCTTGTTTCAGTCCTGAGTGGGTTAAAGTTACAGTTGAAATTATATGGACACTGGAGTAATCACAATGTTAAAGCTACACGTGAGTGATTTAGCCTTGAATCCCCTTCATGCCTGCTTAAACCAATACACAGGTCTGAGCACAGTGCCTCCAGGATGCCATTAACCTATGCTGTATTAAATTTGTAGCATCGCAGTTTATTTTGTCCAGTCAGTAACCTTTCTTCTGCATGCGCATGGCAGTCAGCGTAAAACACATTCACCAGACGCCGACCATAATAATTTTTGCAAGAAATGCTTCCGAGGGGGAAATTAAAATGAGTCATGGTGCATAGGAGTGTAAACTTCAAACATAATTCCACAGGAGAGCTGCAGCCTTTAAACTGTAATGAGCTTTGTAATTGGTAAAGTGTGTCAAAAGAAGAATTAGGATGGTCGTATTCCTTACCTGGCACTTGCATATCAATTTTCAATCAGCTTTGTAGTGGAATATTGACTTAGCAACCCAGAAAGGTTTCAATCTCACAGGAAAGTTTAATATATTTTGTCCTAGGGTCATAGAGTAAAGAAAGAGCCCTTCAGTCCATGTTAACCATCAAGCAAGTTCTTATACTAATCCATTGGAATGGAGGAGGCTGATGGGAGACATGTTAGAACCCTAAGTTGGTCAGACTATTTCTCCGAGGGTAGAAATGTCAAGTATTAGAGTGAGAGGGATATGTTTAAAGGAGGTGACTTTCTATGAACAGGTTGGAGACTCTGCTGCATTAAGACGAGAATAGTCAGGTTGGGAAACAGCTTCGTCCCTTAGGGAATTGGGCTTCTGAACTCCCTGCCACATCATTCTGTACCCTACAGTATTTAATTTATGAACATTACTTTGTTTATTTATGTGCATTTCATTTGTAGCTTTAATTCTTTCTTTCCCAAGTGATTATGTGTTATATGTGTGTAACGTATAGTGTGTGTGTGCCCTTAACTCCTGGTGGAGTCGTTGGGGTGCAGTCATGACAAGCTTTTTGCACCGATCTTTTTGGTGATTGCTCATCGTACAGCGGGACTTGGGTGTCTGAAACCTAGCGGAGCCCATCCCTCTCCAGGTTTTTGGAGATAAGCTGGATTCGATTTGGGAGCCTTCACTCCAAAGTCCGGTGCTGATGCCACTACACCAATGTGTTATACTGTGCTTTAAACTCCAGTCTGGAGGAACGTTTTCTCTTTTGACAGTATTCATGTACAGAGTTAATTGACGATAAACTTGACTTGACTAGATTGCAGGACAAGTATTTCACACAGTGTGATAGGTGTCTCGAGATGCCAGTCAGATGTAGTGGTGGAAGCAGGTAGCACAGTGGTATTTAAGAGGCACTTACGGAACTGTGCAAAAGTCTGAGGTATATATGTGTAGCAAGGGTGTCTACGACTTTTGCATACAGTAGTAATTATATGCTTTGCTCTGTACTGCTGCCGCAAAAATAAAACAAATTTCATGACGTATGTTAGTGATGATGAACCTGATTCTGAAATGAGTCTCTGTTTTGGATTGAGAGTGGGAAGGAGGCTGAGAAAGGGGAATCATTGGTGGGAAATGGGGAAAAGAGAAGGGAGGGAACAGGAACCACCTTCACCTCTGACCGACCATCTACTCTCTCTTTAGTTTCTGACACCGTTCTTAGCCACGTTAAACTCTGCTTGCTGACAGTGGATTTGGGATTCTTTTGATGTATAACACAGAGATTCACAATCCCCCATTGTGCACTTACATTCTGTGTCATTGAGGAAACATTTTCCTTATAGTTGCATCTACATTCTCCCAGCAGATTCCAAAAGAACACAGATCAGTATTTAGCCCTAGATCTCCAGGGATGTTCCGTACATTCCTGGAACACCAGTTGGCAAAGAATGGAATCTCTCTTCATTAGTCAAACAATGGGAGATTCAAATGGTGACCACCTGCGTCAATAAATAACAGCTTTTACAATAGACACAAGCCTGGTGACAAATATTCATCAATCTGTCAGCCTGTACTCCATAAAACATATATCTTTTGAATGTTCCTATTGAATTTGTTTCACTACCCTTTCAGAAAATGTGTGCCAGATTAGCAGAATTCATTGTGATGATAAAAATTCTCCACCGTTTCCCCTGATTCATAACTCATCTGATTTAGTTTTTTTTAGCTTTCCTACATTCTTGGACTATGTGACTTGGCTTTTAGGATTTCAGTTGTACCAGGACTTTACTCCCTAAATCAAAGGAGACCAGTAAATAATCTTGCAGAGGTGCATAATATCACTAAGGGCATGAGAAATGAGGTCAAGATGCAGCGTGGATGTTGCATCCTAGCTGTCTATGCAGGTTATTGGATAATCAATCCAGCCAGTACGATATGGAAAGCAAGTTAGTGCCCATCCAGCAATCACCCTCTCTCTATGAATCCAAAGGAAAGGCAGAGGCTCATACAGTTTGAGATCAGTGGCATCACAGGAGTTGTCAGTCAGTGTTGAACTTAACATAGGACTTCCTTAGGGACTCCAGCTCAGGATTTTTCATCAAGGCTTACGCCCAAAGCTTTCCCCTTGAGTAGGTATAGCCACAAGGCAGCAGAGGCATGAGATCGGAATTTCTCTTCTCCTAGATGAGCTGCCAACCGCATTGATGAACCCCATCTGTTCAGAGTCAAGGGGCATAGTGGGCATCTCTTTAAGATGAGAGAGAAAAGATTTAAAAGGGACTTGAAGGGTAATTTGTTCAAGAAATGGGTGGTGCATATCTGGAATGAAATTTGAGGAAAGAGATTTGGGCTGAGAGGAAAATTGGATCAGCCATGATGAAGTAGCAAAGTAGACTCAATGGACCAATAATAGTTGAGGCAGGTACAATAGCAACATTTTAAAAATAATTTGGAGAAGTACATGGACAGGCATGAAAAATTCTACAGATGCTGGAAATCCAGAGCAACGTGCACAAAATTGTGGAGGCGCTACGCAAGTCAGACATCATCAATAAAGGGAAATAAGCATTCAACGTTTTGGGCCAAGACCTTTGGTTAGAATTACAAAGTCTGATGAATGGTTTCAACCCAAAACTTCAACAGTTCATTCCCCTCCATAGAGGCTGCTTGACCCATTGAGTTCCCCATGCATTTTGTGTGTGTTGTACATGGATAGAAAAGGTTCAGAGGGATACAGGCCAAAGACAGGCAAACGTGACCAGCTTAGGTGGGTATATTAGTTGTCATTCATGAATTGAGCTGAAGGCCTTGTTTCCATAAAGATTTCATATTAGACTTTTACAATTGAGTCATAAATTCTACGCATCAAAGATATCCAAACTTATGACTATGGTCTCATTAAGTTGCATATATTTCAAATTACTAACACCAGTATTTACCTCAGCACTTGCAATAATGGTGGTGGGGGGAGAGAGGAATCGAGAGTAAAATCAAGAAAGACAGAGTTAGAAGATAAGGAAAAAAATAAGGAGAAGGAGCAGAGAGGGGGAGGAATAAAGGAAAATAATTAGAGAAGGGGGACAAAAGGAGGACAGGAAGATATCAAGGTGGATGGGGTCAAGGAAGAGATTGATGTTGATAAAGTATGAATAAAGTCATGAGACTTTTTTTACTTGGAGGGTTTATGAATGTTAAATTAGTGCATCAGAGTCTGCATAATTTTGTGACTATGACTGAGCCGTGCACTGAAGTTTCAGTTGAGAAATCCAAAAGTCTTACTCATACTGTGAAACTCCAGGAGAGAAAGAGTCCAGGAGATTCCAAGAGTACCTCACTCTCCTGACATGATGTTTTCTACTTTTTCAATGCAAAGATAACAATAAACAAAAAACTGCAGGATCAATTACATCAGTAGGCCAACGCCTTAGCCACTTGGCCACATAAGGAATACGGTTTGATAAATTAATAGATTACATATTTACGTGGGCAGCTAGAAGAGCCTCTATGAATGTTCAATACCAGTGTTCCAAAAGCCTTTGATTACAAACTTACAGACACCCAAAATATACCTCTATTGTTACAGAGGTGAGGAATGACTCCATGAATATACAACCAGAAAGTTACTTCAGAAAAGTGGCATTGTGCTAATAATAGGAACATGCTTCTATTGTCTTTACCTATATCACTTCATGGGGCAGAATCAGTCCCACACTGAATGATTAATTTCACTGGTCACAAAGTATAAATTGGAAGTTAGATTGTGTACAGGTTTTTAATTTCCTGAAAAATAGGTCTCATTTTAGTTAATCCATAATTATGATATCCAACTTCCGTAACCCTGGAATATTTCCTAAATCACCAATTGTCTTAGACCTCCTTTTGCTAACAAGAATGCTTCTTTCTGTAATGGCTGTATAGTAGGCTGTGTTCATGACTACCCCATATTAAAAATACTCATGCAGAGGCATCTCTCACCCTTCAGAACTGGAGTAGAAGCAAATTATCCTCGATTCAGACAACTGTTTAAGAGAGAGAAAAATCTAACATGAACATTTCAGGAACAGCTTCTTCCTCTCTGCCATCACATTTCTGAATGGACAATAAACCCATGGATACTTCCTCAGTAAATTCCCTCTCTTTTTGCACTACTTATTTAATTTATTTTTATATATACTTATTTTGATTTATAGTTTTTATTTCCACGTATTGCTGCTGCAAAACAACAAATTTCATGACATCTGCTGGTGATACTGAACCTGATTCTGAGTATGATGTTTTGTAACACTTTTGTCAGTATCTTGTTAGAATGATAACATCTGTTAACAACATACATTGTCATTAACGTTCAAATCAGCGAGCAAATGTAGAGGAAGAAGCAAGTGAACTCTTTATATAGATTTCCAATTTTAATATAACATGGACGAAGGTTACTCAGCCCATCAAATCTATTCTGCCTCACAGAGCAGATCCACTCCCTCACCAATTTTCCTCTAATTTATTCTCCCTAAATTCCATCATCTTCTCCCCAATTCTACAATTTATTTACAGTTTACAGTATCTAGTTAATAAATCTTTGAGACATGTGAGGAAACTGGAGCACCTGGGGAAATGGACAACGTCAAAGGGGGAACATGCAAGCTCCACACAGATAGCACCAGAGGTCAGCATTGAACCCAGGTCTCTTAATCTATGAGACAGCAAATCTCCTAGGTCAACTACTTAGCTAATTTTAGGAATCTCCCCGTGCCATCCTGATTTGGAAATCCCTAAGAGCACTGTAGGTATACTCATCCCTCAAGGAGTGTAGTGGTTCAAGAAGGTAGCTCACCATCAGCTTCACAGAGGCCGTAAAGGGACTTCTGTTAAATTTCCCCTCAGCCCCTAACATTCGGGGGAAATCAATCCAAGTTTGTCAACATCAGAACCAGAAACAGGTTTAATTATCACCAGCGTATGTCATGAAATTTGTTGTTATGCGGTAGCAGTGTATTGCAATACATAATAATAAAAAACTGTAATTGCTTTAAGTTAAATTTAAATAGGCAGTGCAAAAAGAGAAAAAAGTAGTGAGGTAGTCATTGTGGGTTCATTGTCCATTCAGAGATCTGATGGCAAAGGGGAAGAGCTATTCCTGAATCTTTGAGGAGAGTCTAACCTCTCCTTATAGCTCATGCCCTCTGATCCAGGCAGAATCGTTTCTGCAGCCTTTCCAAAGCCTTCACACCCTTCCTGTTATGGGGATACCAGAACTGTGCACTGACCAACTCCAAGTGCAACCTGACCAAAGTTTTGTATAGTTTACAGCCCATTAAAACCAGTGCAGATGGCTTGCTGTCATTTTGCATGCTAGGTGCAATATAAAGAGGAATCTAAACTCCCTGTTGTTTACCAAAGCTGACACAGAAAGTCTGGCAGTGACGCAGTGCTGCAGATGTCACTTACAATATTTAAAATTAAACAAATGGTGGAAAATAACTGCAGACACATAATCAGCTAGCAATACACCTCAGGACATTAGAGTTTGGAGTTCAATTTTTGCGTCATCTGTAAAGAGGTCGTACATGCTCCCCGTGACCACATGGGTTTCCTGTGCATGCTCCGGTTTCTTCTCACAGTCCAATGATGTACCGGTTAGTAGGATAAGTAGTATTGTATATTGTCCTGTTATTAGACTAGGGTTAAATAAGTGGGTGTCTAGGAAAGTGCCTCTCATTGGGCCGGAGGGCTTGTTCCATGTTGTATCTCTAAATAAAATAAAATTTATTCGGTATCTTCATGTCTGACCAACATACACCATAACTCTAAAGAGAGAAAAGGCTAAATTTCTCTTTCAGATTAGATTCTGATAATTAAAATCACACAATTGTAATTTGAGGAAAGGTATGTTTGGAACTTCTCACAAGCACTCCCTTTTTTTGGAAGAGTGCAGACTGCTTGAACAGATATTAATTACAGTGTTTTCAGCACATTACGACTCTCTAGAGAAAACACAGCTATTTTAAGGGCATCTCACTTTTTAGGATTGGCCAAGGTGACATCTGAGGCTGCTTTTAAGATTGGTGAAGATTCTGTTTAATTTGCACCTCTTATCACACATACAGAAAATATATTATCTCTCCTGACAGGAATGACAGCATGGCTATAAGTCAGATGAAGTTGTATGTTCGTAATTGGTAAAAAAAAAACTGCTGTGGCAATTCACAGAGAGAGAAAAAAGCATCTGACACTCTCACACAACACAGTAACATCCTTGAGAAGACAGTAATGGATCGAAAACCATTTTCTTAGCAATTCTGTGCTGCTTGGATCACCATCCTGGCCACGGAACATGGACTTCAGTTTAGCAATTAAAAAAGAAAACTAAAAAAAAACATTTCTGTTTATGCAGCATTTCTTGCAGGACATCCCAAAACATCTTCTGTCATCTTCTTTAAATATACAGTACTTGCTGCTGTAATGTTGTTTTCTAAGCAATAAAATTATAGCCATAGTATCTGTTTTACTGATTGTCCAGTTATTATTGTAGGCACAACCACTGAGGTGAGTTTTCATCATGTACAACATAAGGCTATGGAATCATTTGTAAAAAAGAAGCTCGGTTTAATGTTTAATTTCAAAGTTAGCCCTGTTGAAAGAATGCTGACTGGATCCATCATGGTCTGCTGCGGCAATTTAAATACACATGCACATGAGAAGCTGCAGAGACTCTGCCCAATACCTCATGGGTTCCTCCCTCCCCACCGTTGTTGATATCTTCTAGAAGCACTGCCTCAAGAAGGCAACTACTATCATCAAAGGACTATGGTCAAAAACAGCTACTTCCCTTCAACCATGCAGTATTTGAACCAACAGTCAAAACATAATAACCACAGATTAACACGATGACCACTAAAACAGACTCTATTGCAACTGTACTTAATTTTAAGAGTTGTCTATAGTTTATGTTTAATATATCTTTCTCTTATGAATGTTTTATCTTTATTTTATGTCCCTCTGACGCTGCTGCAGGTAAGCTTTTCATTGCGCCCGTGCATGTATGTATTTGAGCGGGTGACAATAAACTTGCCTTTGACTTTGACAATGTAGGATATTGTCAGCCTGGCAACAGTGGGCTCAGAGTGGTGCTTAGAGAGGAGAGGGATGTCAGCTGTACCTAAAGTGGATTTAAAAAAGGCAAGAATGGAACGAGATGACATTGGCAATATAATAATCTGCCTCTTATTAAATCCCTGCAATGGAATCAACACATTCTCATTTAAAGTTCAAAGAGCCTCAACCCAAAACTATAACTGTCCATTTCCTTCTGCAGATGCTGCCTAACCCAGTAAGATCCTCAGGCAGGTATTTTGTTGAAGATGCCACCTTCTGTAGTCTCATGTCTACATTCTCATTTAACAAGTAAGAAATAAATTCTTCTGCCCAATTTATTGAAGTATTAATAATTTAGAATTTTTTTAAAAGCATCATGTTATTCAAATTCCTAATCTATGGCAGTGCATCTCAAACAAACTATTAAATTGACAGTCACTTTCAGCACATGGATTTACAAGTTCTAATTACACCATTTGTCCCATGATTTAATTACTTACCATTATCATCTGTCAGTCAGAGCAGAGCATGGATCATCAAAGGGATGGAAAGTATTGATCGTTGTAGCATCTTCTAGCATCTGCAGAATCTCTTGTCTTCTTGATGCCTGCACATGTTCCTTCTTGTATTTAAATTCTTCTTTTGTTGTGTAATCCAGCTGCCCTAAAAATCAAAGACTTCCATTTATGATGACCGTCATGTCAACATATCCAGAGAAGTATATTTGATCTGATTTTACTTGTAAATTAAGGAGAGCTTGTGCTGCTTCAGCTGCATATTTGGGATGACTCAACTACAGTATCAGCATGTGTAG
Source organism: Hemitrygon akajei (assembly GCF_048418815.1). Taxonomy (NCBI): domain Eukaryota; kingdom Metazoa; phylum Chordata; class Chondrichthyes; order Myliobatiformes; family Dasyatidae; genus Hemitrygon; species Hemitrygon akajei. The sequence goes on along the minus strand of NC_133138.1, from coordinate 31,768,890 downwards.
CAAGGTTTTAAATTAAAAAAAAGGCAACTTAATATGTTAAAGATTTCAAAGTATTTTGTTTTGCAGGTCTAGAGCAAACTTATTGGCTGCTGAGTAAAGAGGAAATTAAGCTTTTCTGTAGCCCAATAAATTATTCTATAACCCTCCAACACTCTATCCTGAGCATTCCAAAGAATCCTGCAAATTGTTTAAGACCCATTAGGTCCTAGGGACACTTGCCTTCTCAATGTAAATGTAGTGGTCATGAAGTTTGTCTTGTGACAGCAATAAACCTTAGTCATGATGAAGGGTCTCAGCCTGAAATTTTGAATATGTTACTCTAACATAAACCCACACTATATCCACAGCTGTGTGTTCTACTCAGCTTCCAAAACCCACTTCTTTTGAAGTTACTTATAAATAGCATTTACTCCTGGAAGTAATGTTTATTGTAGGTAAATTCATCCATTTCAGATCAGTCACTTCCACAGATTGGTTTTCATTGTCTTTACAAATACATCCATTGGGACTTTGATTAGAATCAGCCTTCTGAAGCATCCTCTTCCCAAAAATCCCATCATGTGTTATCACCTTATGCCCTGTGGTCATGGGATCTAAGTCATCAAAGGAAATGCCTCCATTACTAAAATTATTAGCAACTGCTATCAGATCACGTTGTGACATATTTTCGACCTCAACACAATTTTCCTGCCTTATTTCATTAACCTTTGATTCCAAAAAAAGTATTATCAGTCAAATCATAAGACACAGGAGCAGAATTAGGCCATTTGCAGCATCGAGTTTGCTCCACCATTCCATCTTGGCTGATTTATTGTCCCTCACATCCCCATTCTTCTGCTTTCTCCTTGTAACCTTCGACACCCTTACTAATTAAGAACGTATCAACAGCCACCCTCTGGCAGAATCCTAGAAATAACTTAATGTATCCATACCCATAAACTTACTGGGCAGAGAAATTTGAGAGGGAAGAGAGTTCTACTAATCTTTGACCTAAATATTCTCACACCTTTTTGTATTTGCACACGTTGTCAGTCCTTGTGTGTAGTTTTTCATTGATTCTATTGTACTTCTTTGTTCTACCGTGTGTACCTGCTGCAATGAATCTTAGGGTACCATTTTGTGACATATACTGTATGTATTTTGATAATAAATTTAATCTAAACTTTGATATTTTCCTGAAACAACGCCCCTGGTTGTTTCCCTCTATGACACCTGGTAGACACTCTAGTCATCTGTCAGCTTCTATTCTATTCTTCTCCTGCCTTCTCGCTGTAAGCTTTGATTCCCTTACTAATCAAGAACTTATCAAACTCCACTTTAAATATACCCAATGGCTTGCCCTCCACAGACATCTGTGGTAATGAATTTCACAGATTCACCGCCCGCTGGCTCAAGAACTTCCTCCTCATCTCTGTCCTAAAGGGACAGCCTTGTACTCCAAGGCTGTGCTTTCTGGTCCTGGACTCCATAGCTATAGGAAACATTCTCTCCACATCCACTCTATCTAGGCCATTAAAGATTTGGTACATTTCGGTGAGTTAGAACAGGTTTAATATGAAGACTCCCAGAAGAAGTATTGAGCTACCTGCTTTTGAAGAAACAAATGGTTAAAAATGGAATCCTTGGGTTTCAATGTTATTGAAATAAACCAAATATGATTAATGTTGAAAACATATCACCAAGAATAATTTCATTTCCTTTTGAGCCTTTAGGAAAAGACTGACATTATTTGAGTTTTGAAAAATGAGAGCTGATCTAATGAAAACATAAGATTTTGAAGGATGAGTGGTGATTTGTGCCATCCCAGAGATTTTCTCTACTAACTCTGATTCTTGACCTTGTATTACTACTGTTTAAATCAAAGTTGGAGATCATTGTTTCATGTACCTGGCAGCTCTGATGGACATGACTTTCTAACAGGCAGGGTTTCCCTTCAATTTCTCCGCAACTTGTGTTGAATTTTAGTTATAGTTGACTGAATGATTTTTTCAGTCACTGAAATTTCTACCACTTATGGGAACAAAGTTACAATGCAAAACATCAAACAGAAGAAAAATCTAAGCACTAACATTAAGAGTATCTGCTCTGGATAAGATAGATTTTGCAACTGTCTTTATTGTAGTGGATTGGTCAATGCATTGCAAGTTGAAAACAACGAGTGAACCGTGGATTATGTGTTTTGTTGTATTACTCCCAAGAGGACATCCAAGCAGTTGAGAAAATAAACTGGCTGAGTTAATTAACTGTGTAATATATGCCCTTGTATTCAATGTGAAAATACTTTATTGGTCCCTAGATAGTGACTTATGTTGTTCAATTTCCATTTGCCAAACACTTAAAATGCTTTGCTTCCCTTTTAAGTATCCACACTGTAACTTAGAACAATTAGGATTATTTTCAATGTTTGTCTGATTTGTGATATTCAAACGCTAATTTGACCAATTTTCACTTTTGCAAAGGATGTCTTTCCAATGTGTATGGATTTTGCTGACAAGACAAGCTTCTATTACCCAAGAAAATAGTGTGTTGCCTTCTTGAACTACAGCAGTTCTTACCTTTGCTTTAGTGAATCAGAATCAGGTTTAATATCACTGCCAGAGGTCATGCAATATGTTGTTTTGCAGCAGCAATACATTGCAATACATAATTTAAGAAAATATATAAATTACATAAGTACTGCAAAAAGAGAGCAAACAAAAAGTAGAAAAAAATAGTGAGGCAGTGTACTAAAAATAATTGTCCATTCAGAAATCAGATGGCTGTGGAGAAGAAGCTGTTACTGAAACATCGAGTGTGCATACTCAGGATTCTGTACCTCCTCCTTGATGGTAGCAATGAAAAGAAGGCACGTCCTGGGTGATGGGTGTCCTTAATGATGGATGCCTGCTTTTGAAGACGTCCTGGATGCAGGGGAGGTTTGTGTTCATGATGCAGCTGGCTGTGTTTGCAACTTTCTGTATCTTTTCCTGATCCTGTGCAGTGGCATTTCCATACTAGATGCTGCTGTAACCAGTTTGAAAACTCTCCATGGTACACCAGTAGAAATTTACAAGAGGCTTTGGCAATACAATTGGGGAGAATGGATCGGCACTGGGAAAGGAATACTTTTAAACAAAGCTTTTGCATTCAATTCTTTCTCAAGAACTGCATGTCATTGGCATGACTGTCTTTTGTTGTTGATTTCTACTTGCTCTTAAGAAAGTAGTTGTGAGCTACCTTCTTACACCACAGCAATTCACACATGAATGTATTTTCCTTCCCTGGAGAATTGTGACCAGTAATGGTGCCCAAAATGTATTGTGTGTGACTGAGAGGGGAAGTCAAGAATGATGCTGATGATTGCTAGCCTTGTTCTATTAGGTAATAGAGTTATGAATCATAAATTGGTAACTGGTAGGTCTATAGAAATGGTGGATCCAGACCAGTCCATTAGAGGTAAAGCATTCCCTACCATTGAGCATAGAGGCAAGAAAGCAGCATACATGATCAATGACCAATGTCGTCCAGGCCATGTTCTCTTTTTGCCTCTACCATTGGGCCAGAGGTGCAGAAGCCTTAGATCCCACACCACCATGTTCAGGGACATTCAGCCACCCGAACCAGCGTGAATAAATTTACTCACATTGACAGCGAACTGATTCCACAATCTATGGACTCACTCCAGGTCCCTGCAATTCACATTATCAGTGCTATGTACTTATTATTTGCACATATCTGTCTATATTAAGTATTCCATTCTATGTATAATTACATAATTCTATACATAAGTACATTATTCCATACATTGGTGCATTAATATCCTATTGAAGAAGCCTCAGAGAGTTACTGTAAATGGGCAACTCCACCTTTTAAACAACATCCGAAATTGATGGCAGTTTACCTGCACAATATAATTGAGTCTGGCAAGAGTTAAATAAGAAATTTGTGTTGTTTTCTGTAATGCCTGTGGAGCCATATCTACATTGAACACTACTTTATGCTCTGACAGGTGTAATTATTGCTGTTATCCTTGGATACATTGCAAGTTGTTGATTTGCTAGAATTTTCCGGTCTATCTGGCAGAACTGATAAAGCTCATGTGGAGAAGTTGAAATGATAGACAGAGCCTCATACATCCTGGCTACAAGCTAGGATGCTTTTATTTTGAAACAGCTTTAAATATCTCTACATTCTGGGGGTATATTTAATGGTTTGTTTTTCTGTTACTTCTTCTTTAATGTAAAACATCCCAAGAGTTTTTCACAGTGGGGTGAACAATCAAGGCCTGATAGTGAGCACAGGATAGGATTTATTTCAGGTGACTGAAACATGTTCAAAATTTTAAAGAACTTTTGTGAAAAAGGACAAAACTGTTAGGCAAGGAGTTCTGGGAGTTTAATATTTGAGTATCTGAAAAAGAGACAGAGAAAATTATGGCAGATGATATAGAAGTCAGAACAAGAGGGCTAAATAGAACTGAAAGAAAACATAGATTCAGAGGGGTGAGGAGGGTGAAAACAAGGTGAGTTTCAAAACCTGATGCCCAGAATGGAAAAGTCTATTTATTTTTATTCTTTTTGCACAGTTTGCTTTTCCCCTTTTTTCCACTATTTATGTATAGTTTCTCAAAAATTCATATAGTTTCTTATAAACACGAGATTCTGCAGATGCTGGAAATCCAAAGGAACACACAAAATGCTGGAGGCACTCACAAATCAGGCAGCATCTATGAAGAGAAATAAACAGTTGATGTTTCGAGCCAAGACCCTTCATCAGAACTGGAAAGGAAGGGGGAAGAAGCCAAAATGAGGTGGGTGTATTTATTTTTCCTGTAGGTGCCTGCAAGTAAATGAAACTTAGGGTAGTATATGGTGACATATACCGTACATACTTTCATAATAAATTTACTGTGGCCTTTGGGGCAGAAGCTAATTCAAGTCAATGAAACTGGGACAAAGTGTGAACTTGACAACATATATTTTTGTCGACAGTCGATTTTCGAATGAAAGACTTTTGAGATATGTAATCAAAACTTGAATCAATGATATGTTCTGAGGCATGGTTTAATGAAGGGGAATAGCTGAGTAGAAAACTTAGCCATCTGAAAAGATGGCCTCCACTAAAAACATGGGAAATGCATTTTCTGGAATTGGTCACGTGTACTGATCTAGGAGAGCAGGAGTTTTAACCTGCACTCAAATGAAATATTTGAACATATCTGTGATTAATGAGTAGTGCTTATAATTTTGATTCAAAATTCTTTGATGCTTAATTTCAGCATTTAGGCATCCCTACTGGACTGGTGTTTATTGTCAAGTCCTGAGTGCAGAGGGTTGTAAACTTAGCCAGTAATACCATGGGCACTATCCTCCCCATTACGAGGGTATCCTCAAAAGAAAAAGGCAGCATCCATCATTAGGGATTCTGACCACCTAAAATATGTCCTCTTCTCAGAGAGGAGGTACGGGAGCCTGAAGACACACACTTAGTGTTTTAGGAACAGCTTCTTCACCTCCGACATTATCTTTCTAAATGGCACACACAAAATGCTGGAGGAATTCAGATGGCCAGGCATCATCTATGGAAAACAATACTGTCGATGGTTCGGGCCAAAATCCTTTGGCAGGACTGGAGAAATAAAAGCACCAGGAGCACTGAACACAGTAAATGACCCCACACAGACTCACAGATGAAGTGTCGCCTCATCTGGAAGGACAGTTTAGGGTCCCGGATGCTAGTGAGGGAGGAGCTGTAAGGGCAGGTGTAGTACTTGTTCCGCTTCAGCTGTGAGTCTGTTGGGGTCATTTACTGTGGTCAGTGCTCCCGGTGTGGCCTCCTGTACATAGGTGAGACCCAACGTAGATTGGGAGACTGCTTCACTGAGCATCTATGCTCCATCCGACAGAACAAGCGGGATATTTCCCAGTGACCGCCTATTTTAATTCTGCTTCCCATTGCCATTCTGATGTGTCCATCCATGGCCTCCTTCACTATTGTGATGAGGTCATACTTAAGTTGGAGGAACAACACCTTATATTCCATTTGGGTAGCCTCCAACCTGATGGTATGACAACAATTTCTCAGACTTCTGGTAAAGCCCCCCTTCTCCATTTCCCATCTCCTTTTCCCTTTCTCATCTCATCTCACCAATCAACCTCCCAGCTCTTTACTTATTCCTCCCCGTCCAAGTTTCACCTATCATCTGGTGGTTTTCTCTGCTCTCTCCCACATTTTAAATCTACCCCAGCCTTTTTTCTCTGGTCCTACCGAAAGGTTTTGGCCCAAAACATCGTCTGTATTTTTTTCCATAGATGCTGCCTGGCCTGCTGAGTTCCTCCAGCTTTTTGTGTGTATTGCTTTGATTTCCAGCATCTGCAGATTTTCCCTGTTTGTGTTTTTCTGAGTGGACAGTGAACCAATCCATGAACACTACCACACTATCTTTTTCCCTCTCTCTCTCTCTCTCCCTCTCTCCCTCTCTCCCTCTCTCTCTCCCTCTCTCCCTCTCTCTCTCCCTCTCTCCCTCTCTCCCTCTCTCTCCCTCTCTCTCCCTCTCTCTCTCTCTCTCTCTCTCTCTCTCTCTCTCTCTCTCCTCTCTCTCTCTCTCTCTCTCTCTCTTCTCTCTCTCTCTCTCTCTCTCTCTCTCTCTCTCTCTCTCCCCCCACCCCCATATATATATATATATATATAATGACAGTAAACCTGATTCTGATTCTGATTCAGGGGTCTGATCTAAGATGTCGTCAGAGGGTAACTTCTTTAAGCTAATCTGAAAAATACAGCTTAATTTTTTTTAACGTCTCTTTTTCCCTTTTCAATGTGGATGGGGTTCTGTCAGAATCCGAGATCTACGAGGGCTGAATGATAAGCCTAAAGTAGAAGGAGTCAATTTCAGAAAACCTAGCGCGCTTATTTGTCAATATAGTCCCCTCCTACATTTACACATAGTCCAGCGGTCGTGGCGCATACGGATCTTGGACCTCCGGAAAGTGTCCACAGCAGGGTTGATTGATAAGTTTGTGGCCTAAGGTAGAAGAAGATAAGTTATACAGCTCTGATTACATGCACATGCAGTTCAACTCTTTGAGTGATTATGCAGAAAGTTTGAAGTTAATAACTCATCAGTTAAAAACTCATCGGAGTGATTGATAAGTTTGTGGCCTAATGTAGAAGGAGATGAGTTAGTAACTTCAAACTTTCTGCATTATCACTGAAAGACTTGACTTGCATGTGCATGTAACAAGAGCTGTATAACTCATCTCCTTCTACCTTAGTCCACAAACTTATCAATCACCCCTTGTACAGCAACACTCAAGCTGCGGTTCTTTATGGTGATGATTCCTGCTCCACACTGACTGGCTCACTGAGGCTCACTGACCAGCTTTTTTTCAATATCCCAAGGATGCAGCCTGGAAGATGTGCATGTCTTTGGGGCTAGGTCCTGTGGCCTTGCCAGGAATCAGGTCCTGTGGCTGATTCCATGTCGGTGTCGTTGACAGAAATTCACAGGAGGAACAGAACATCGCAATCAGTGGATCAACTGTCGGAGGTCTCTGTACTCAGAGAATTGCTGTCTCTCTTTCTCTTTGTCTCAATGGTGGGAGAGTGTTTGCTCCCAATTCTCGAGTCAGAGAACCCAGAATAAAAGCGATGCAGCAGACTGCAACATCGTAATCAGCAAGTTGCTTTGTTTTGATCTCCCCTCTTGCTGTGTATCACTTCTCTGTCTCCTGTTTGTGGGAGGGGGAAGAGGAGGCTTTGCATTTCTAACATTTTACTGCCCTTCATTCTTTAGGGTACTTTTCTGTTTTCATGGATGTCTGCAAAGAACAAGAATTTCAGATGGTATACTGTGTATATTCTCTGATATGAAATCAAACTATTAAACCATTGATTCTGATCAGTTCTGTTGAGCAGTGATTTCCATGATTTGGCCCCAGTAAACCCAGACCTACTAGTAAATTATCTATAAATCATGATGGTGCATGTCTTCCAGAGGAACCTGTAGGTGGTTGTGTTCTTATCCACCTGTTATTCTCGACCTTCTTCTTGCCAGAGATTAGGCAGAAGCTGTCGGAGAAGCCTGGACAAGTACAGTATGTATAAGATTATGAAAGATATAGATAGAGTCCTTAGCCAGTGTCTTCTTGCAAGTGTTGAAATGTCTAATGCCAGAAAGCATGCACCTAAGGTAAAAGAGGATGTGTGGAATGTGTGGTGTCATAAAGTTATAATTTTTATAACTTATAGTATCTTTTTATGTATTGCACCATACTGCTGCCACAAAAAATCAAATTATATGACGTATATCCATGATAATGAACCTGATTATAATTCTGATTCTGAATGTGCAGGAATTGGAAGGATATGGACATTGTGTTGGAAGAAGGGATTATAGTTAGGCAGTTAATTACTCTATATACATATAGCAGGGTGCTGAAGATTTTTGTACAGTACTGTAGTAATTTTTTGTATTGCACTATATGGCTGCCACAATAAAAATGACAATTTCAAATTTCATGACATATGTAAGTGATAATAAATCTGATTCTGATATGGGTCTCTATTGTGGACTGACAATGGGAAGGGGATAGGGAGAGGAGAATCATGGTTGGGAAAAGGGGAGGGGAGAGGGGAGGGAGCATGAAGCACCAGAGAGACATTCTGTAAAGAGCAATAAACCAATCAACACACACAAAATGCTGAAGGTACTCAGCAGGCCAGGCAGCATCTATGGAAAACAGTACAGTCGACATTTCAGGCCGAAACATCAACTGCACCTTTTTCCAAAGATGCTGCCTGGCCTGTTGAGTTCCTTCAGTGTTTTGTGTGTGTTGCTCGGATTTCCAGCATCTGCAGAATTTCTCTTGTTTATGATCAATAAACCTATTACTTGGAATCAAATGACGTTGCCTGGTGTCTCTGGGTGGGTGTGTCTGCACACATGTCACACCCCACCTTTGCCACCTGTCCCACACACCACCCTTACCATTCCCAATATCCTTTGCTCCTGCTAGATTGACAAACTTGCTCTCCAATCCATCTTGACAATTACACTACTATTCAAAAGCCTTATGCATCCTAGCTATACACTGTATATGTGCCCAAGATTTTTACACAGTACTGTAGTTTGACACAATATTGTGAGCCAAAAGGCCTGTTTCCTGTGCTGTGCTGTACTAGTCTATGTTCTATATTCTCAAAATAATTAACCAACAGAGGAGAGAGAATTAAGAGTGCAAGAACATGGCAGCACCACGGAGAAAGGGATGTTAAAGAGGTGATCAGTTCAGGAGTAAGATAGCATTATTTAATGTGGGCCAATCAAGTAGGCTACATTCATTGTAATGGCGTTAAGCTTCTTGACAATTTCTAAATCTGCACACATCCAGGTAATATCCCATCACATTCTTGACTTCTGCCTTGTAGCTCTTAGAAAAACCTTAGGATATCAGATATGTCAGTGTAATAGGATCTGTGTTCTACAGCTGGGCATTTAACCAGACCAGCACGTGAGTGCAGTAGTGGGAGAATTCTGCAGTGTCAAACATAGGAAAAGAGATGACACATTCTAATGTAATATTCCCTTCATAGTGGAATCAATTCCAGGAAGTAATCAGGACTTATAATGAATTCCTCAGCATAGACTAGATGTATACCATCTACTGGGTTCCAAATTTATCAAAGTATTGACATAGAACATCGAACAATACAACACAATACAGTCTGTTTTGTGCACAATATTGTGCTGACTCTTTAACTTACTCTAAGGTCAACCTAACCTTTCTCTCCCTCATATTCTTTTCATCCATGTCCCTAATGTATCTGCCCCTACCAGCAACCCCGGTTATGCATTCCATGCACCTACCACACTGTGTAAAAAAACTACCTCTGACGCCCTACCATTCTCAGTGCAAAATAATAACTACTTCTGGTTTTCCAAACAGCCCAATTTATGCCCTGTTGTACTAACCATTTTTGTGACATACAATGGTAGTACCATTGACTTGAATGCTGAATTGCTGAAGCAAACAAACTTTATGGATAAGCTTGCTTGAAGCATTCAATTGTTATGCAGACCTGACTCACAGGACCCCAAAAAGTTGTGACTTGAAAAACTTGGAATGGAGAACAGAGAAACTCAGAATGTAGACAAAAGAAGTTTGGAATGTACACTTGGAGCACAGACTTGGAACAATCAGAATGTTGAGTCAAGACACTTGGAACGTAAACTAGAGAAGCTCAGAACATACACCAGAACACTTGAAATGTAGACTAGGGACATGCACTATGAATAGAAGGTATCCTTGCCTACAGTGATCAATATCAAAACTCTGCTGTTCAACCTCCGCAGAAGGGTCCTTCTGTCACGATGTGCGCAGGCAATATCAGAACTCAAATGCAGTGGAAAGACAGACTCTAATGTAAAGGCAACGACGAGATTTCATTCTTAATAAGTCCAAAAGAACATTGATGGCTCAGTTGAGTGACACCACAAGAAGTAGCATTCTCTAAACTGGGACCCCATAATTTGCATTATTCAGGCACCTGCATAAATAATGTGGCATCTCTGAGCCTATCAAAATAAACTTAACAAGCTTCAATAGATAACATCAGAAGACATTGTTACAAACAGCGAGTCACTCAAGAAAAAGGCAATTAACTCAATGATTAAAGACCGTTGCTAAACAATAATTAATCAATTCAGGTGTTCTGAAAACCTCAGAGCCCAATGCTCTCTGATGCCCTGCACAAGGCTGAAAAACTTATTATATCATCTGTGGAAGGTGAAACTGTTAATGTTACACAGTTATAAGGAAATGACTTAAATCTGAAATATTAGCCCTGGTTCTCTTTCCACAGCTGTTGACTGACCTACTGAGTACTTCCAGCACTTACTGTTTCCAAATTAGGTATACAGCAGCTGCAGTACTTATGACTTTCGTGCATTATAACTAATGCTAAAGGAGAACATTTCAGTAAGGAGAAATTTTAAATTGGCAAGGCATCTGACAATGTGTTCTGCTATGTTGTGACCCGACTAAAAAGTGTAAACATATAGATTTTACATGTACTGGGCTGAGTTGTAGTAAACCTAAAATAATTCATTGATAAAAAAAATAGTCCAATCAGATGCCAGGAACTTACTTCCAGTCTTACTAAAGATGACATAGTCCTTTGAGTTCAGAATAACAGAGATGAGTTACCATTGCATCATTGAGCAGAGACTCAGATTGAAAATGTAGTTTGTAGATTGAAACAATTCATGATCATTTCAAGGGTTGAATAGAGTTAACACTGGAGTATAATAGAAACAGAGTTAAAAATTCAAAGTTCAAAGTAAATTTTATTGTCATAGTACATATATGTCACAATATACAAGCCTAAGCTTCATTTTCCTGTGGGTATACTCAATAAATCCATAATAGAGCAGCAACCTAATAACAATGAATATAGAATCAATGAAAGACCACTCCACTAGGGCGTTCAACTAGAGTGCAGGAAACAACAAACAGTACAAATACAAAAAAGAAGAAATAATAATAATAATAATAAATGATAAATAAATATCGAGACCATGAGATGAAGAGTCCATGAGAGTGAGTCCATAGGTTGTGGGGCAACTGAAATTGAATGAAGTTATCACCTTTGGTTCAACAGCCTGATGATTGAAGGGCAGCAACTATCCCTGAACAGTTAATTAAACAGTTAACAGTTAAGTTTATCTATTGACAGACTTACTTCTTAACTAGAAAATCTTAGAAACTTTTGACCAAATCTAGAACCAGTGATACAGCAGGGAAGTGATCAATGCTGCACAGAGGGATATAGGATGGATTTGCAAAGTGATAATGGCTCAAAGCTAAAATGGATAGCACAATAAACTTTGATCTGTTTTTGCACCTTTTAAAGAGAAGAGAAAACATTGGCACAATATGTCCTTTCTTGCATATTCTGCATTTGGCTCTCTTGCAAATCACTATTTGTATTCACAGTACAATTACCATCACAGGTCTCAATCCCCCTAGAATCCAAAGCATGCTCCCAACACATGACGTAAATTTAATTAGCATATCACAAAATTTAAGTGATTCTTGCCAGATTATCTCTGAATAACAGATAATGCCTTGCCTGTGCACGTTCTTCAGACTAAGAAGATAATCCTATGTATTAAATATCTTGCATTAAAGGAAAACAGCAGTAAAAACAAAAATACAATATTGAATTTACACATATTTTTAATTTTCCTTAACATCATAAACTAAGATCCTAAATTCTTCTTCATAACTTCTAATTGAGGTTATAATTATTGCACTGTGTGATCCTTTCCAAAGAGTTCTGCAGAAGCAAAAGATTAACAAAAACATTCCAAGTTTAAATCATGAAAGAATTTTCACTTTTAACATCTTTTAAAACTTTAGAATCCTCCAAAGCAATTCTCAAATATTTTTTAAGTATAATCATTAATAGATTATAGGGAAATGCAATTATAGATGAGCAAAGGTACAGAAATAAGACACCTCATTGAATTATCATAGGACATTATTACGCCGCCATTTCAAACCATGCTAACATTGCTGTCAGAGAATTTTTAAAAATAAAGCTCGATACCAGGCTTCAAGTGGCAAAACTTTTATTTTTGCATGATATCATGAAGAGTTCACCAGTGGATCTCTGAAATACAAGGGGAAAACATTGTTTTTATATCGAGTAGCAAGCATTTGTGACCTTAGCAGAACAAAGAAGTTAGTTCATAATGTATTTTTTCATGATTTTTTCTGTCTACGCTCATCTCATTTGTGCAGCTGTGTTATCACTTTAATGAAGGATTTGGCCAGAACTATAAATCTTAGTTGTACAGGCTGAGGCAACATAGACTAAGAACTTTAATTGGAAAAACACAGGATGTTCTCAAGGACAAAAAGCTTTAGCAATCAACACAATTCTTTTAACCCTATATTTGAAATTTTCTTCCACAATTGTACAATATGGTTCATTCATTTCACGTCACTGACCATTTCCCTGCCATCCATTATTGTTTGTTATCTAAATGCCTCGGATGATTAGCATTGAATGTTCCTTCCTTAACATCATAACTGCTCATTGTGAACTGTTCTCCCTCATTTCACCTCGCAGTCATCTTAGTTATGTGCTCTCAGAGTCTGTTTCCGCAGGACACAGCCGATGTACCAATGGAAACAGTTCTTTATTCTTTTTGCCTGAACCCTTCAGGACACAAAACCATCTCGCATTCTTTTCTTCTCCAAGGCAACCAACCCCAGCTTCTCCATCTATCAGCCAAACATGTCTTTATTCTGTTTATGTTAGCCTGTAATTCTTTTCAGCTTCTTCTCTAATGCCCACAGATTCTTTTCGAAGTACAGTGGCTAGAATTGAAGACAATACTACAATTGTAGTTTGTTTGTTAAGTGGCATGTTGTATGATGTAGGTGATCATGGTAATTCCATGACCATGATTGTTCTTGGCAATTTTTTCTAAAGAAGTGGTTTGCCATTGCTTTCTTCTGGGCAGTGTCTTTACAAGATGGGTGACTCCAGCCATTATCACCATTCTTCAGAGATTGTCTACCTGGCATCAATGGTTACATAACAGGATTTGTGATATGCATCAGCTGCTATTACACCCATCCACCACCTGCTCCAGTCACTTCATGTGACCCTGACTGTGGGCTAATCAGGCACTACACCTTGCCCAAGGGTGACATGCAGTCTAACAAGGGAAAGAACACCTTAAGCCTGATTTATACTTCTGCGTCGCATGTACGCCGTATGTACCGCGTACGCTACACCATACCTACGCCGTACCCTACACCACAGGGTGACGTGCACCTCCCCAAAAAAGTAACTCACACGTCATGGTGACGCAGAATGCAACAACTGTGATTGGTCCACTTGGTAGCATCACATTTCCTCCTACGCATTTCCGGTTGCTTCTTCTCCGCCATGTCTGTACACCGATGTGAAATAGAAGAACCAAATCGTAAAACCTACCTGCCAATAAGCGAAAATGTTTGAAATGCACTTCCTCGTCCATGTCTCTCACAAAGAAACTCAACACAGTGGCATAGGAAACCCACCACCAACTAGCGTTTTGGCGCACATCAATGCATGCTCGCAATGGCGTAGAGCCTACGCAGATGTGAAAATCTGCGTAGGGCTACGGCATAGCCCATACAGATAGGTATAATCAGCCTTTACACTTCCTTTGGTAGAGACATATCTCATGATCACATGACCTAGATGGTGGCGCGACGCAGTTTGCAGCGGTCACGCTGGAGCTGAAATCTCTTATTTGTTAAATGGGGTGCCGTGCACAATCCTAATCTGCTGAAAAATGGACATGGGAGCACGGAGGAAGATCTGGAAATATCCAGGTAGGCCTTCTTCATTGCTGCTGCTGTTGTGAGGTCCGGGTCTCTGATGAGAAGAATAGGCCCCCAGTCCTTGGTGTCGCGTTGCCGGTGGCCATCGTAGTGCGCTCGGTAGATGATGGTGCTCGGAGAGGCTGTGCCAGAGGGGATGGTCGGAGGCTTGAAGGTTCGACAGGCTCGGAGTCCGCTGCGGTCGGGGCGCTTTCATTGTGTGCTGCGTCTGCGAGGCTGAGTCCGGCGCCATGGAAATCCACAGCGGGGGTACTCTCTTCTGCCGCCTGCATGGGATGATGAGTCTATTGGGACCCTGAGGACTTGTGAAAACTGTGCGGTGGTTTCTTTCGAACTTATAGTCTTTTAACATCTTTGGGCTATTTTTACTGTGCCCATGGTCTGTATTTTTTATCAATTATGGTATTGTCTGCACTGTTGTAACTATATGTTAGCTATAACTATATGTAACTATGTGGTTTTGTGTGGGTCTTGTAGCTTTAGTTTTTGGTTTGTTGGGTGGTAGAGTTGGTCTCCTAACTTGGTGTGTCTGGGTAGTCTTGTTTTGTCTGGTGGGTTTGGAGCTCCTTTCCGGGAAACGCGCTAAGATGGTAGTGTGATATTAATACGCAGCAGCTTCTCCAGACACTCGATTTGGGGATTACCAAACATTATGTGGATCTTCTGGTGTAGTCTGTTTTGGCGTGTGCTTTTGTGATATCATGCTGGAGAACGTTGTCTCATTTTTTAACTGCATTGCATTTGTGGTTTCTAAATAACAATAAACTGAAACTGAACTGAACTGAACTGAAGCAACACACACAAAATGCTGGTGGAACACAGCAGGCCAGGCAGAATCTATAGGGAGAAGCACTGTCAATGTTTTGGGCCGAGACCCTTTATCAGGGTTCCACCAGCGTTTTGTGTGTGTTGCTTGTATTTCCAGCATCTGCAGATTTCCTCATGTTTGAACTGAACTGAACTGAACTGAACTGAACTGATCTCCACCATGCCTCCTATTAATTGCAGTGAATTGGTTATTGATGGTGGTCATTGGTATGAAAATTTAATTCCTTTTAGCTGGCTGACCTGCTAGACATTTCAAGCAACACACACAAAAGGCTGGAGGAGCTCAACACATCAGGCAGCATCTATGGAGGGAAATAAGCAGTTGATGTTTCCAGCCAAGACTCTTCATCAGTACTTGTGTCTTATGTTTGCTATACTATTCCATCACTTTTGGTTTTTACTTCAGGAGGTAAGCCGATAAATGCCTCATTTTCTTTTGGTATCAGAATCAGAACAAGGGTTTAATATCACGAGCATACATCGTAAAATTTGCATCAGCAGGACAATGCAATGCTACAGTAATACAAAAACCTGTAAATTACAATAAGGAGTATAAATCAATTTTAAAAGGTCAATTTAAATAAGTAGTGCAAAAAGAGAAAAATGATGTAATCAGGTAGTGTTCATGAGTTCAGTGTTCATTCAGAAATCGAATGGCAGAGGGGAAGAAACTACTCCTGAATCATTCAGTATGTGCCATCAGGCATCTATACCTCCTCCCTGATGGTAGACATGAGAAGGGGGTTCATCCTGGATGATGGATGCTGCCTTTTTGAGGTATCATACCTTGAAGATGTCTTCAAGAGATTGGACAGTCTTGTGCCGGTAATGGAGCTGAGTGAGTTTACAGCTTCAAAGTTTCATTTATTATCAAAGCATATACAAGGTATTCTTCTATCTGAGATTCCTCTTCTCCAGACAGCCAGGAAACAAAGAAAAACCATGAAAGTCAGTTCAAAGCACCCTCTCACACAAAAAAAAGAACGGCAACAGGATCATTAACCCCCACCTTCCCCCACACAGAAATCAACAAGAACATCAGCCCTTACATCCCCCTCCTCACATAAAAAAGAACAAAAATCAACACCCAGACCCCTCCACACAATATGCAACAAGAACATTGACCCCCAAACTACCTCTCCTCCGTACAAAAAGCAACGAGGAAGAATGGGCGACAGCACAGAATATAAAAACCATAAGGCTGAAAAGGTCCATGGTCCATAGTCCAAATCCATAAACTTATAAATGCAATAACATCCTTCAGCATCATCGAAAGGGAGATACCACTCAAATGGAGGGCCCACCCTCCGAGCACAGCAATAGGCCAGGCAAGCTCAGTCTCCAGCAGCAGAGCCATCCCATCACTGAATAAAAGGAAGTTGGTCGACGCTGAACCCACATTCACCCTCTGCATTTGGCTTGATGTTTCAATCTTCCTCGTTACTTTAATTGCTGAATGATGGAAGCTTTAATTGGCAAAATGGAGTTGAGCTTTGGCTCGCATCCTGTCTCGTGGTTTCTTTGCTTCAAGGCTCGTGCTTGTTGCTTCCCAGAATTTTCTCAGAGACTGTGCAGTGCACTCCCCAGCCCCCATACCAGATGATGGTATAGGGTAACATAATTGGTGGAAACATGTAATTCACAACCACGGACCTTGAGTTGGGGGCTCACTTTAAGAGGCTGGTCTGATGTAATGATGTAATTACGTAAAGGGTTTTTAGCACATTTGTGTTCAGGTGTTGAAGTTCAATAAAATGTGTTAAGGTTTTTCTAAAACATAAAACGCCTCACTTTGTTTTATTTGCAAAAATCAACAGTGGTGCAGCCAATTAGAATGCTGTCCACTGTACATCTGTAGAAATTTATGAGTGTCTTTGGTGACATATCAATTGTCCTCAAAACTCCGAATGAAGTATAGCTGTTATCATGCCTTACTTGTAACTGCATCAATATGTTGGAACCAGGATAGATTCTCAGAGATGTTGAGATGCAGGAACTTTAAGTGCTCACCCCTTGCCTCTTCTGACCCTTGATGAGGACTGGGCTGTGTTCGCATGCCTTACCCTTTCTGAAGTCCACAATTAATTCTTTGGTCTTACTAATGTTGAGTGCCAGTTTGTTGTTGCAACACACTTCATTAAGCTGATCTGTCTCGCTCCTGAACACCTTCTCGTCACCCTCACAGATTCTGCCAATAATACCATTGTCATCAGTAGTGGAGGAGTTCAAGGTGGCAAAGTGTAGAGTTGTGTTAACACTGAGGGGCTTTGATGACAAGCCAAGTATGAGTCACAACTCGGCCATTGTCTAGGCAGTGAGGTCCCTGCAATTGATGGATATCATTGGCAACCCACGCCTGAGATGTCAAAGCCTCGGCTCAGCACACTTCCAATGATGGGTGCGTGCAAGAGCAATGGATAGGCATGACATGGTGCAGAAACACGAGGATGAAAGGCGGGCATCGAAGGCAGTGGAGTTGGGGTGCTTGAGCAAAATGGAATCTTCCAAAGCGCAAGGTCGCTTAAGCACAGCTTTAGAAAATACAGTCCATGTATGATACTCTCCCTACACCATCACAGCTGCACACATGGGGACCGAGAGAGGACCCTAATTGCGAACTTTGTGGTCCACAGGGTTCACTGGCACACATACTGTCAGGATACAAAGACAGTATAGGTAGCGCAACAACAAGGTCCTGCAGTCCCTTTCTGGCACACTTGCGTGGGAGAGTTGTAAAAAGTGACCGGCTGGCAGAGAGGCAAACACGGTAGTTATTTTCATCAAGGAGAGAGCCATACCAGTAACATCAAAGAGACCTAAATCCAACCTGCTGCAAACTGCCAAATCATGGGAGATGAGGGTCGATGTGGGGAGGAGGCTGCAGTTCTCAGAGGTGGTGCAAACAACACTTCAACCAGACATCATAATGTGTTCCACTGAAGACAAGAAAGTCATCTTGGTGGAGCTCACAGCACCATGGGAGGAAGTGTGTGAGGAGGCTCACGCAAGGAAGGCCCTGACGTAACAGTCCTTAGTCCAAGAGTGCAGGGCCAAAGGATGGCAGACGTGGCTATTCCCCATGGCGATCGGTTGTAGAAGGTTCGCAGGAATGTCAGCATTGAGGTTGCTGTCTACGCTGGGCCTTGATGAAAACAGAAAGAACAAAGCAGCTTGCAGGTTGGGGGAGGAAGCAGAAAGAACCTCTTGCTGGATATGGAGCAGGCGAGAGAGTTGAACTGGAAGTCAGGAGCAGATGGGCAGTGACTTGGCCACCACTGCTGTCCCACCAACTGGAGAGTGTAGTGGATAAAGGTCAAAAAACTCTATGAAGGTTGGGCACCACCTGATAACATCTGCTCCTGGTCAAAGACTATGGTTACCTCATCAGGTAACTGCAGAGAGCACCCTGGAATATGATGCAAGTTGTCCGTGAATTTCTAAATGATATTTGACTGTGCGTCACCACACAGTCATGAGTGTAGAGAGAGTAGAGAAGTGAGCTAAATACAAATCCTTGAGGTGCACCACTGTTGATTATCAATGACGTGGAGATGTTATTTCTGATCTGCACAGACTGGGATAAAGTTGCACTATTACAGATTGTCAGGTATAATTTTGGGGCCATCACTGAATTGTGGCTGAAGGATGGTTGTAGTTGGGAGCTGAATGTCCAAGGTTACAGGTTGTATTGGAGGGATAGGATGGTAGGCAGAGGGGTTAGCGTAGCCCTGCTTGTAATGAATGGCCTCAAATCAGTAAAAAGATATGACATAGAATCGGAAGTTGTTGAATCCTTACAGGTTGAGTTAAGAAAGTACAAGGATAAAAGAACCCTGATGGCAGTTATATACAGGCTTCCGAACAGTCACTGAGATATGGACCATAGATTATAAAGGGAAATTATAAAAGACATGTCAAAAGGGGAATGTGATGACATGTGAGTCATGTGAGAATTTAACATGCAGATCAATTGGGAAAATCACGCTGCTAATGGATCTCAAAAGAGTGACTTTGTTAAGTGCCTTTTTAGAGCAGCTTGTTCTTTAGCCTACTTGGGGAAAGGGTATACTGGATTGGGTGTTGTGTAATGAACCAGAGGTGATTAGGGAGCTTAAGGTAAAAGAACCCTTAGGAGCCAGTGATCACGATATGATTGTGTTCAACTTGAAATTTGATAGGGAGAAAGTAAAGTCTGAAGTAACAGTATTTCAGTGGAGTAAAGGAAATAACAGTGCTGTGAGAGAGGATTTAGCCAAAGTAAATTCGACGGAGCTGTGAGCAGGGATGACGCTCATGACTTGAGTTTCTGGGAAGACTGAGGAAGGTGCAGGACAGATGTATTCCAAAGAGAAAGAAAGAAATACTTATATTGCAAAATAGAACAACAGTGGCTGACAAGGTAAGTCAAAGCAATTGAAGCAAAACAGAGGGCGTACAACAAAGCAAAAATTAGCAGGAAGATATAGGAATGGGAAACTTTTAAGACCCTACAGAGAGAAACTAGAAGAATAATCAGGAGGGAATAGATGAAATATGAAAGCAAGCTAGCAAACAATATCAAAGTCAACAGTAAAAGGTTTTACAAGTACGGAAAAAAATAAAAGAGAGATGAGAGTGGATATGGGACCGCTAGAAAATGAGGCTGCAGAATTAAAATGGGGGAGAAGAAGATGACAGGTCATCTAAATGAGTATTTTGCATCAGCCTTCCCTGTGA
Organism: Hemitrygon akajei; assembly: GCF_048418815.1. Classification (NCBI taxonomy): domain Eukaryota; kingdom Metazoa; phylum Chordata; class Chondrichthyes; order Myliobatiformes; family Dasyatidae; genus Hemitrygon; species Hemitrygon akajei. Next base: position 31,748,962 of record NC_133138.1, on the reverse strand, counting down.
AAGACACTAGCAGTGTGCCAGATGTTGAAGAGTGTGTGGAAAGAGAAGTGAGTGCAGTTACTGTTACAAGGGAGAAGATGCTTAAAAAGCTGAAAGACAGAATGTACATAAGTCACCTAGACCAGATGAATTGCACCCTAGGGTTCTGAAAGACGTAACGGTAGAGATTGTGCAGGTATTAGTAATGATCATTAAGATAGCATTGGAATCTAACATGGTGCTAGAGGACTGGAAAACTCCAAATGTCACTCCACTCTTTAAGAAAGGAGGAAGGCAGCAGGAAGGAAATCATAGACCTATTAGTCTGACTGCAGTGGTTGGGAAGATGTTGGAGTTGATTGTTAATGATGAGATTATGAAGTACCTGGTGACACAGGAAAAGGTAGGACAAAGTCAGCATTTTTTCCTTAAGGGAAAATCTTGCATGACAAACCTGCTGGAATTCTTTGAGGAGGTAACAAATAGGATAGATAAAGGGGATTCAGTGGATGTTGTATATTTAAACTTTAAGAAGGCCTTTGACAAGGCGCCACACATGAAGCTGATTACGAAGTTGCGAGCCTATGGTATTACAAGAAAGTTATTGGCATGGTTAGAGCATTGACTGATTGGTAGGAGGCAGTGAGTGGGAATAAAAGGATCCTTTTCTGGTTGGCTGTCAGTGACTAGTAATGTTCCGCAGGGGTCGGTGTTGGGACCGCTTCTTTTTATGCTGTATATCAATGATTTACATGATGGAATAGATGGCTTTGTTGCCAAGTTTGCAGATGGTACAAAGTTTGGTGGAGGGGCTGGTTGTGTGAGCAAACAAAAAGGCTGCAGAAAGACAGAGACATATTAGGAGAATGGGCAAGAAAGTGGTAAATGAAATATAATGTTGGAAAATGCATGGTCATGCACTTTGGTAGTAGAAATAAAGGGGCAGACTATTTTCTAAATGGAGAGAAAATCCAAAAATCTGAGATGTAAAGGGACTTGGGATTCCTTGTGCAGAACACCCTAATGTTTAACTTGCAGGTTGAGTCCATGGTGAGGAAGGCAAATACAATGTTATCATTAGTTTCAAGAGTTCTTGAATACAAGAACAGGGATGTGATGCTGAGGCTTTATAAGCACTGGTGAGGCCTCACCTTGTGTATAGTTAATAGTTTAGGTCTCCTCATCTAAGAAAAGATGTACTGGCATTGGAGAGGTTTCCAAGGAGGTTCACAAAGATGATTCTGGGAATGAAAGGGTTGTCATATGAGGAACATTTGAAAGCTTGGGGTCTGCAATTGATGAAATTTTGAAGGATGAGGGGGATCTTGAATGTTGAAAGGCATAGACAGAGTAGATGTGGAAATCATTTTTCCCATGGCAGGGGAGTCTAGGAGCAGAGGGATGCCTCAGTATAGAGAGGCATCCATTTAAAACAGAGATGTGGAGAAATTTCTTTAGCCAGATGGTAGTTAATTTGTGGAATTTGTTACCACAAGCAGCTGTGGAGGCCAGGTTGCTGGATGTACTTAAGGCAGATCTTAGACCATAAAACCATAAGACATAGGAGCAGAATTAGGCCACCTGGCTCATCGAGTCTGCTCCACCATCCCATCACGGCTGACTCTTCTTTTTTTCTCCTCCTCAACCCCAGTTCACAGCCTTCTCCCTGTAACCTTTCATGCCATGTCCAATCAAGACCCTTTCAATCTCTGCCTTAAATATGCCTAATGATCTGACCTCCACAGCTGCATGTCACAACAAATTTCACAAATCTTGATATTTTCTTGATTGGCATCAAAGGTTACTGTAGAAGGCTGGTAAGAGGAGCTGAGGAAAGGAGAAAATAGATCCACCATGATTGAATAGCAGAGCTGGCTCAATGGGCCAAATGGCCTATTTCTGTTCCTATGTCTTTTGTCTTATGGTCTTACTATAATATTGTTTCCTGATGATTATAACAGTTAGAAATCAACTCAGCCAGGACATCATGGTATAATGGTCCCCACCATCAAGGTTATTTTCAAGAAGTGGTGACTCAAGAATTTAGCATCCATCATTTTCTCTGCTGTATGAATCTATATCATAATATTATGTCTCTATAAACAAAGCTCAAGATCTTATATGCAGTGTTCTGCACAACATTCCAAAATTCTACCCCTTATCTGACATTCTGTCTTTTCAATATTTTGACCAAAGTATATATCTTCCCCATTCTTAATTTCATTTGGAACATGGTCGCCCATGTCTTGATCTTCTGATATCTATTGGAAATCAATATTCTCCTCAGTGCATTACCATATTATGTGGTTCAGTAATATTGTTTAAGGAGTATGTTTGATCAGGTTACTCCATTTTGAAAAGCACTTAGCTATCTTTAGCATTCACAGAGGGCAAGTGTCAAGGAAAGACTGGGTTTACGTGTTTTAGTTATCAGTTCATTGTCTCTCCATCTTGAGAGACTGAACAGGAGTGCCACAGTAGTGTAGAGATTAGTCCAACACTATTACAGCTCAGGGGGTCGGAGTTCAGAGTTCAATTCTGATGCTGTCTGGATGGAGTTTGCACATTCTCCCTGTGGCCATGTGGGATTCTTCTGGGAGCTGTGGTTTCCTCCCACAGTCCAAAGACAGACCAGTTAGTAGGTTAATTGTTCATTGTAAATTGCCCTATTGATATTGATTGGTTGCTGGGTGGCGGGCACTTTGGGCCAGAAGATCTGATTTGTGCTGCATCTGTAAATTAAAATAAATAAATAAACTCTCAACAGCTTCAACATCCTAATGAAGAGTCTCAGCTTGAAGTATCGACTTTTTATTCCTTTCCATATATTCTTCCCGACCTGCTGTGTTACTCGAGTATTTTGTGTGTGTTATTCACAACAGCTATCAATCTTCATTGTACTGTACCCTAGAGACAGACTAAATGCTACAGTAAAGATTCTGGAGTTAGTTTTGACATGTATCTAGTAGATGATGCTTTCATCTGTGTTCTAAGTTCTGATGGATCACAGCACTGGTAAGTAACGCACAGGTTGGGATTCCTCTGTGTTCACTTAAATCAATTCATTTGTAATACAAAAACATTGTGCAATTTGTTTCGCTATTGAATGTTAAAATCCTTTTTATTAGACCTTGGTAAGTATTGGCTAAACTGAATATAGAATGTACCCTACTATAAAAAGACCATAAGACATACGATATGGACTTTTGACCTCACAATCTATAAAAAGTATTCACCCTCCCCTTGGAAACTTCCATGTTTTATTTTTGTACGGCGTTTGATCACAGCAGATGTAATTTGGCTTTTTTGACACTAATCGACAAAAAGAAGGCTCTTTTGTGTGAAAGTAAAAACAAATCTCTACAAAGTGATCTAAAATAATTACAAATATAAAACACAAAATAATTGATTGCAGAAGTATTCACCCCCCCCCCCCCATTTAATATGACACACCTAATTATCACTGGTGCAGCCAATTGGTTTTAGAAGTCACATAATTAGTGAAATGGAGATCTATATTTGGAGAACTCTGTGCAGCTAAGGTGTTTCAATTGAATGTAGTAAAAATGCACCTATATCTGGAAGGTCCAACTGCTGCTGAGTCAGTATCCTGACAAAAATGACACCATAAGATCAAAAGAACATATCAAGCAATTCCACAAGAAAACGTTTTATTGAAAAGTACGTCAGGAGATGAATATAAGAAAATTTCCAAAATTTCACTGAATATCCCTTGGAGTTCAGTCAATCATCAAGAAATAAGAAGAATATAGGACAGCTCAAAATCTGAGTGACCAAGCAAGAAGGGGACTAGTGAGGGAGGCCACCAAGAGACCTATGACATCTCTGGAGGAGTTACAAGCTTCAGTGGCTGAGATGGGAGAGACTGCACATACAACAACTGTTTCCCGGGTGCTTCACCGATGGCAGCTTTATGGGAGAGTGGCAAAGAGAAGGCCACTGTTGAAAAAAAACTCACATGAAATCTCAGCTAGAGTTTGCCAGAATGCATGGGGGAGACTCCGACCTCAGCTGGAAGAAGGTTCTATTGTCTGATGAAATCAAAATTGAGCTTTCTAGCCATTAGACTAAACACTATGTTTTGTGTAAGCCGAACACTGCACATCATCAAAAACACAACAACCCTACCATGAAGCGTGATAGTGGTTGCATCATGCTGTGAGGATACTTCACTGCCGCAGGCTCTGGAAGGCTTGTGAAGGTAGATGGTAAAATGAAAGCAGCAAAATACAGGGAAATCCTGCAGGAATACCTGATGCAGTCTACAAGAGAACTGTGACTTGGGAGAAGTTTTGTTTTCCTGCAAGACAATGACCCCAAGCATAAAGCCAAGCTGTACAAAAATACATTAAAAGCAAAAAAAGTTAATATTCTGGAGTGGTCAACTTGTAGTCCAGACTGCAATCTAATTGAGAATTTGTGGCTGGACTTGAAATGGGCTGTTCACTCATGGTCCTGATGCAATCTGACAGAGCCTGGGCAGTTTTGTAAAGAATGGGGAAAAATTACAGTGTCCAGGTATGCAAAGCTGATAGAGATGTCTTTACACAGACTCAAGGCTGTAATTGCTGCCAAAGGTGCATCTACAAAATACTGACTTGAAGGGGTGAGTAATTATGTAACCGATTATTTTGTGTTTTATATCTGTATTAAATTAGATTACATTCTAGAGCTTTGTTTTCACTTTGATGTGACAGAGTTTTTTTCTGTTGATTGGTGTCAAAATATTAAATCCATTTTGATTCAATGTTGTAAAAGAATAAAATATAAAAACTTCCAAGGGGGTTGAATACTTTTTATACTCACTGTACCTCTTTGTGCCCTTTCATCTTACAACCTGCAAAAAACCTTCGCTGTCCTGTAGCACGTTATTCTAACAAAAACATAGAAACATAGAAAACCTACAGCACAATACAAAGTTGTGCTGAACATGTCCCTACCTGAACATAGCCCTCTGTTTTTCTAAGCTCCATGTACCTATCCAAAAGTCTCTTAAAAGACCCTACCGTATCCGCCACCACCTCCGTTGCTGGAAGCCCATTCCATGCACTCACCATTCTCTGAGTAAATAACTTACCCCTGACATCTCCTCTGTACCTACTCCAAGCACCTTAAACCTGTGTCCTCTGGTAGCAACACTTTCAGCCCTGGGAAAAAGCCTCTGACTATCCACACGATCAATGCCTCTCATCATTTTATACACCTCTGTCAGGTCACCTCTCATCCTCCACCCCTCCAAGGAGAAAAGGCCGAGTTCACTCAACCTATTCTCATAAGGCATGCTCCCCAATTCAGGCAACATCATTGTAAATCTCCTCTGCACCCTTTCTATGGCTTCCACATCCTTCCTGTAGTGAGGCGACCAGAACTGAACACAGTACTCCAAGTGGGGTCTGACCAGGGTCCTATATAGCTGCAACATTACCTCTCGGCTCCTAATTTCAATTCCATGATTGATGAAGGCCAATACACCATACCCCTTCTTAACCACAGAGTCAACCTGCACAGCTGCTTTGAGCATCCTATGAACTCGAACCCCAGGTTCCCTCTGATCCTCCACACTGCCAAGAGTCTTACCAATAGTACTATAATCTGCCATCATATTTGACCTACCAAAATGAACCACTTCACACTTATCTGGGTTGAACTCCATCTGCCACTTCTCAGCCCAGTTTTGCATCCTATCAATGTCCCACTGTAACCTCTGACAGCCTTCCACACTATCCACAACTCCTCCAACCTTTGTGTCATTAGCAAACTTACTAACCCATCGCTCCAATTCCTCATCCAGGTCATTTATAAAAATCACAAAGAGTAAGGGTTCCAGAACAGATCCCTGAGGCACACCACTGGTCACCCAACATCCATATAACCATATAACAATTACAGCACAGAAACAGGCCATCTTGGCCCTTCTAGTCTGTGCTGAATGCTTACTCTCACCTAGTCCCACCTACCTGCACTCAGCCCATAACCCTCCATTCCTTTCCTGTCTATATACCTATCCAATTTTTTTTTAAATGACAAAATCGAACCTGCCTCTACTACTACTACTGGAAGCTTGTTCCACACAGCTACCACTCTCTGAGTAAAGAAATTCCCCCTCGTGTTACCCCTAAACTTTTGCCCCTTAACTCTCAACTCATGTCCTCTTGTTTGAATCTCCCCTACTCTCAATGGAAAAAGCCTATCCACGTCAACTCTATCTAGCCCCCTCATAATTTTAAATACCTCTATCAAGTCCCCCTTCGACCTTCTATGCTCCAAAGAATAAAGATCACACTTTTTCAACCTTTCTCTGTAACTTAGGTGCTGAAATCCAGGTAGCATTCCAGTAAATCTCCTCTGTACTCTCTCTATTTTGTTGACATCTTTCCTATAATTTGGTGACCAGAACTGTACACAATATGCAGAATATCCATGCAGAATATGACCCATCTACGACCACTCTTTGCCTTCTGTGGGCAAACCAGTTCTGGATCTACAAGGCAATGTCCCCTTGGTTCCCATACCTCCTTACTTTCTCAATAAGTCTTGCATGGGTTACCTTATCAAATGCTTTGCTGAAACCCATATACACTACATCGACTGTTCTTCCTTCATCAATATGTTTAGTTACATCCTGAAAAAATTCAATCAGACTCATAAGGCATGACCTGCCCTTGACAAAGCCATGCTGACTATTCCTTATCATATTCTACCTCTCCAAATGTTTAAAAATTCTGCCTCTCAGGATCTTCTCCATCAACTTACCAACCACTGAGGTAAGACTCATTGGCCTATAATTTCCTAGGCTATCTCTACTCCCTTTCTTGAATACAAGAACAACACTCGCAACCCTCCAGTCCTCCAGAATCTGTCTCGTCCTCATTGATGATGCAAAGATCATTGCCACAAGCTTAGCAATCTCCTCCCTCGCCTCACACAGTAGCCTGGGGTACATCCCATCCGTCCCGGCGACTTATCCAACTTGATGCTTTCCAAAAGCTCCGGTACATCCTCTTTCTTAATATCTACATCCTCAAGCTTTTCAGTCTGCTGCAAGTCATCACTACAATCACCAAGATCCTTTTCCATAGTTAATACTGAAATAAAGTATTCATTAAGTACCTCTGTTATTTCTTTCGGTTCCATACACATTTTCCCACTGTCACACTTGATAGGTCCTATTCTTTCATGTCTTATCCTCTTGCTCTTCACATACTTTTAGAATGCCTTGAGGTTTTTTTTAATCCTGCTTCCAAGGCCTTCTCATGGCCCCTTCCGGCTCTCCTGCATTATGTTATTGTTTTACTGTGTAATAACTCAATGCACAGTTGCAATGAATTGATCTACATGAACGCTATGCAGGGCAAGGTTTTCACTGTATCTTGGGTCTTGTGATATTTAAAAAATAAATACCAATCTCTAAACTGCACAGTACATCAGAGTTTATCCCCTCAAGTTCTTACATACATAGCATTTTGTCAATGTTGTTTATTGAGCATCGTGGTCAGATCAATGCCTTTAACATTTGGTTGCAACAAAAATTATCAGTACTTGTATATTCTTAAGTCTATCTATATTAGCTATTAGCTAATTTCATTGGATTGAAGACTGCTATGAGTTCAAAAATATGCCACTGGGAATTGAGCTTTTCTTTTACTTTAATTACGGTAGTGACAATATCAGGTACCGAAAGACAAAGTGGCCCACAATGGTTTTCTACCAGTCACTTTTAAAAGTCATCAGGGAACAGTCCATTTCAACCTTAGTTTGATTTCAGTCAGTGTCCTAGAGGTGGAATTACCATGCCGCTGCACACTCATTGTTCAATGAATAGATACCCTCGTTGCATGGACCTCAGTAGAAGTTTACCTTCTGAAAGAAAGTATTATATTACATTTTATTTTTTCGCTACATTATATTATTTCTTTTTCCAGTCTTTAGTATGTGACACTGACATAATTATTGATGAATAATGTTATAGGTTTATGCCAATAATTATTGACAATGACATTTAAAGATAAACATCCATGTAATATGCATGAAAATACATTAGTCGGCCAAAATAATCATTGAACCTCTGAAAGCTAAAATGAGACTATATGCCTTCAGAAATGATAAGATTCATTTGTCTTATTGGGCATGGGAATATTTGAAACATGATATGTCAGCATGAGAGCCTTAATTCTGATGGTGTTGCATTATAAATTGCAAATGGTTTGGTGTTTGTCAAGGCCTTTTGTTATCTATTCTTGAGACCTTATAAGACTTGATACAAACATAGAAGTTTCAATGTTTAGAATTCAGGACATGTTCAGAAGAACAGGGCACAATTTCATGGTCAATTGCTTTTTGGTGGCTCAGCATTATTATCTACAGTGGCCAACATTCTACTAGGCTGGAAGAAGCAGAGTGAAATGAAGTGATGCTACAATATCTGAGACCTGCAATTTCAGCAAGGGGCAGTCTGGCCGCTACTTGAGGACCGGCTATGCCTGGTTTATTTTTCACTGAGGTCATTTCTTGGATTTTGTACTGTGCTTGTCAGTGACTTTGGTCTACTTTCTTAGAATCTTAAGGAGATCTGGCATGTCACCAAGTACTCCAGCAAGTTTCTACGGATGCACTGTTCTGGGTTTCCTGACTGGATGCAACAAAGCTTTGTACAGCAATTCCAACACACAGAAAAGCAAGAGGCTGCAGAGAGTAATGGACACAGCCCTGTCCATCATGGGTACAGCCTTACCCAACATTGAAAGCATCTACATGAGACATTGCCTCTCATCATCCAGTCATGCCCCCATCTTGCTTCTACCTTCCAAGCAACAAGTAATAAAGCCTAATCCAACAACTACAGATTCAGGAACAGCTACATTCCTACAACCATTGGGTCCTTAAACTGGAGTGCACAATCCTAATCCTTCCTCAACAATGAGACACCACATACCACCTCTTGTATTGCCATGGTCTTGTCCCTGATAGTGATTTTCTTTTGCTCTAATGTCTTTTAATTCTTCACTGTCATTTATAATTTATATTACGTACATTTTCTGAATCTACATACCTGTGAAGCTGCTTCAAGCAAGATTTTTGTATTTGCACCTCACTGTCTGGGCAATGTATGGAAGTCCAGTGAAGGGTTGTGCCTCTGGTGAAGGGGCTTGTCATGTCCGTTCTGGGTCAGCTCACTCACCTTTGGTCCCTACCAAACACTCAGCTCTCACCTGTGGCTCCAAGCACCTGTTTGCATGTGACAGTGGGCCAGACTCCAGTGCACTGCTTTGACAAGTGGACTAAACCAGGTGAGAGTAGCTGGCAGTTCTGTTAGCCCGGTGAGAGGGATATAACTGTCCTAGAATGGATATTGCCATGATGAAAGATTTCATGGGGTAAGACTGACAAGATTATTTACTTTTCTATTGTGACAATGGAGAATAAAGCAAAATTTATTCAACGCCAGGAAAATTATGAGACCTCCAGGACAGAGGAGGGAGAACAAATCTAGTTTCCTTTTCATATAACCATATATAACCACGTAACAATTACAGCACGGAAACAGGCCATCTCGGCCCTTCTAGTCTGTGCCGAATGCTTACTCTCACCTAGTCCCACCTACCTGCACTCAGCCCATAACCCTCCATTCCTTTCCTGTCTATATACCTATCCAATTTTTTTTTAAATGACAAAATCGAACCTGCCTCTACTACTACTGGAAGCTTGTTCCACACAGCTACCACTCTCTGAGTAAAGAAATTCCCCCTCGTGTTACCCCTAAACTTTTGCCCCTTAACTCTCAACTCATGTCTTCTTGTTTGAATCTCCCCTACTCTCAATGGAAAAAAGCCTATCCACGTCAACTCTATCTAGCTCCCTCATAATTTTAAATACCTCTATCAAGTCCCCCTTCGACCTTCTACGCTCCAAAGAATAAAGACCTAACTTGTTCAACCTTTCTCTGTAACTTTGGTGCTGAAACCCAGGTAACATTCTAGTAAATTTCCTTTGTACTCTCTCTAATTTGTTGACTTCTTTCCTATAATTTGGTGACCAGAACTGTACACAATACTCCAAATTCGGCCTCACCAATGCCTTTTACAATTTTAACATTACATCCCAACTCCTATACTCAATGCTCTGATTTATAAAGGCCAGCATACTAAAAGCTTTCTTCACCACCCTATCCACATGAGATTCTACCTTCAGGGAACTATGCACCATTATTCCTAGATCACTCTGTTCTGCTGCATTCCTCAATGCCCTGCCATTTACCATGTATGTCCTATTTTGATTATTCCTACCAAAATGTAGCACCTCACACTTATCAGCATTAAACTCCATCTGCCATCTTTCAGCCCACTCTTCTAACAGATCTAAATCTCTCTGCAAGCTTTGAAACCCTACTTCATTATCCACAATGCCACCTATCTTAGTATCATCCGCATACTTACTAATCCAATTTACCACCCCATCATCCAGATCATTTATGTCTATGACAAACATGTGACTCATTGGTTCAGCAGAAATAAATAAGTAAAATAATTAGCAGGGAATTGTAGGTATTTTATTCTACTGTGCAGTGGTGGGGTTTTTGATAGAATAGTGTTAAATACATATTTAAAAGTTACCAGGGTGAGCACTTGACTTCTTGTAATGTAAAAATATTACAGGCCAAGAGCTGGGATTGAGGAAGACCTTAAACTAATTATTTTAAATGCTTGTAATTGTGATTCTTTTTTCTCTTAAGTATATATAATTTCTTTGATAACTCAAACATGCATCAAGACATCTTCCCTCCACATTGTCACTTAAAGTAATTAAGATTATATTGGCATCTTCCGTAGAAAGGTGATGGGTTTTTCACGATGTACCCTGGCAATAACTGTACCCAAGTGCAGAGGAAAGACAGACTTTCGTGTAGAGATGGAGACCAGAGTTTATTCATCAGCTGAGCGACACCGTGAAATTCAATGCTAGGATCCCGCGATAGCGCTAATTAAACATCCACTTAAATAATACAAGAAACATGGAACCCTAAGTTTAGAAAAATAAACTGAGCAAGGTTAAAGTGAGAGCACCAGGGATTAATGACTCTCAATAAACAACAGTTAACAGATTCAGGTGATCTAAAAACCTCTGAGCCCAATGCTATCTGGCTCCCTGCACAGGCTCAAAGAGCTCTTGATAGTATACCCCTCCCTATGGCTGGCTCCTAATGGCCATGGGAAGCTTGGGGAACATGACATCCAGGGATGATTTGGCACATACCTGGGGAACTCAAGACAGGTCTGGAGTACCTGGGACAGGCTTGGAGTATTCAAAACAGGCTTGGGGTACTCCAGGCAGGCCTGGGGAACTCAAGATGGTGGGGACATAGAATAAACCTTGGAGACAATGAATAAACCTTGGAAACATTGAATAAATCTATGAAATAGCGTATCAGCTTTGGAAACATGAAGTACCATGGGAGAACTAGGAAGCCTTGATGACTTTGAAGACCTTGGAAAAATCCTAGAAGGTTGACTAGAGAAACTTAGAATCTGGACTAGAGAAAGTTGGAATGCAGATGAGAGAAAGTTGGAAGCAGTCAAGACACTTCTGTAGAATATCCACTGGGTCCAATACATCACTGGGTCCTTCTGTCATGATGTGCACAGGCAAAGGCTGAACCGAAGTGCGGAGGAAAGACTGACTCCCATATTGAGATGGCGACCGGGGTTTATTCATGAGAGTTCCAACAGAACATCTGTAGCTTGGCGGAGTGACACTGCGAGATGTTACATTCTCAAAGCTAGGACCCCTCAATAGCACTAATCAAGAGTCCATTTAAATAATAAAAGCAACACAGAAACCCTGAGCCTATTAAAATAAACATAACAAGGTTAAACAGAAAGCATGAGGGCTTAACAGCTCTTGATAAACAATAATTAACAAATTCAGGAGCTGTAAGAACATTAGAGCCCAATGCTCTTCAGCTCCCCGTGCAGGCCCAAACAGCTCATGACAGATTTGTCCCAATGGTGCTGCTCTCCAGTGTTCACTTCTTGGAAGACAACCTGGATTGTCTTCGTCTGTGGCTGATCCAATGCAGGGCAAACTGGCTTGCCTTTATCTGTGACTGATCCAGCATGAGATAAACTGGATTGTCTTCATCAGCAGCTGACCCAGTGTGAGATGAGGAGTGGCTACATGCTTGTTATTGCAGAAACATGGCTCCAAGTCAACATCCCATGCTCCATCAAACTTCTGTGCTAATATTATTTTTGTGACTGCATGTGCTATCTTAACTCTGCGGGCTGTGTGCTATGCGTGACTGCATATACAGTGTTTTGCATCTTGGTCCCAGAGGAACATGATTTCCTTTGGCAATGTACATGTGTATCGCTGAATGGCAATCAAACTTGAACTTGAACTTGAACATGAAAAATCTTTTTTTTTCTGTGGTCCACATCAAGCTCTTCAATTGCACTGCCTTGCCATTGATCAGTTAAAAAAAAAGACAGAACAGTGAACTGTGTTTGGTGTCAATCAACAACTTTAATTCACATTTTTTATTAACAGATATCTCCCAAGGGGACGATCTCATCATGTGGGAGGTTACAGGCACAGGCCCGCACCCTCTGGCACAGTTATATTCCACATTAATGTGTAAGCTTTGACATTTGAATGGAATAGGTCAACATCTGATTCAGATTTTTCTTCAAAAGTTCAGTTGCAAAACAACACCTCTAACCTTGCACTTTTCTTTTACGTTAATTATAATGACAATAAGCGTTTGCTTTATGTGTTAGTGGAGTTTGAATATTTATGGATTCCCCCGACAACTGCATCTGCTAATGTGCCAATTACAAAACCCACTTCACTGGGACTGCACAGCCAGGGGGACTGAAATTGAAAGCAGGTGTATGAAAGCAACATAAACCTATTCATAAACCTGAATTAAATTATTTGTTTTCCATTTACAAACCCCAATTCACTTTGTCTTTCCGCATTTAAGAATATTTTCTTTTAATGTTTGAATCCAACAGTTTCCAAATAACAAACTTCCCACTTGGCTTCATGGCATCACTATAAATCAACTTCAAGCATATTGCCATATGCACAAGTACACGTATTCACAGGTGAAATGAAACACTTACATGCGGCAGCTTTACAGGCATGCATATCACGAGTAAAAATATCCCCACACAATGCTGTCGTAGGAACAAGGACACCCAATATCAAGCCAGGCTTTCTTCTCACTGTTGTCATCAGGAAAGAAGGTACAGGAGTCTCAAAACCCTCAGGTTCAGGAAGTTATTACCCCTCAACTTTCAGGCTCATGAACAGAGGGCATAACTTCACTCACCTCAGCAATGAAGTGACTACACTGCCCATGGATTCACTTTCAATGACTCTTCATCTCATATTCTCAATACTTATTGCTTATTTATTGATTATTATTATTATTTTTGTTTTTTTATATTTACTGTGAATGCCTGCACAAAATTGAATCTCAGAGTTGTACATATATGATGACATAGCTTGAACTTTTAACTTTGAACATAGCATCACAAAAGAAGCATTCACTAAAAAAGATAAGCATGAATTATACACATCTCTTATATTAGAAAAAAATGCATCCAAATTGATAGAACACAGAACACTACTGCACATTAGAGACCTTTTGGCAGATGATCTGCTGACCTTTTAACCCACTCTAAGATCAGTCAAACTCATCCCTCCTATAGCATCCTCAATTTTTCCATTATCCATATGCCTATCCAAGAATTTCTTAAATGTCCCTAATGTAGTTGTCATTACTATTACCCTTGGCAGGGTGTTTCACACACTCACCAGATCTGTGGAAAAGCCTCATTAAAGTGTTCATACTGTTGCTAATCTCTGCTGATTAGGGTTGTGCAGGCGAATTCAAGGACTCAATGGTACCTCCTGCCCAATGATAGCCGTAATAAAATGGCATGACCAGAATAGAGGAAATTTTGGATGATGATGGTTACCTTCCTGAGACAATGCCTCCTGTAGATACTGTTGCTGGTGGAGAGATCATAAGACCATAAGCCATAGGAGCAGAATTAGCCCATTTGGCCCATTCAGTCTTCTCCACATTTAAATGGTTCATGAACAGCTTCTTCCCCTCTGCCATCTAAATTCTGAATGGACGTTGAACCCATGAAGGCTATTTCATTACTTTTTTAGAACATTGAACATAGCACAATACAAGCCCTTCAGCCCACAAAGCTGTGCTGAACATGTCCTTACCTTAGAACTACCTAGGCTTACCCATAGCCCTCTATTTTTCGAAGCTCCATGTACCTATCCAGGAGCCTCTTAAAAGACCCTATTGTTTTCGCTTCCACAACCAACGTCAGCAGCCCATTCCATGCTCTCACCACACTGTGTAAAAAACTTACCCCTGATATCCCCTCTTTATCTACTTCCAAGCACCTTAAAACTATGCCCTCTCATGCTAGCCATTTCAACCCTGCAAAAAAGCCTCTCACTATCCACATGATCAATGCCTCTCGTTATCTTGTACACCTCTGTCAGGTCACCTGTCATCCTTCATCACTCCAAGGAGAAAAGGCTGAGTTCACTCAACCTATTCTCATAAGACATGCTCCCCAATCCAGGTAACATCCTTGTAAATTTCCTTTGCACCCTTTCTATGGTTTCCACATCCTTCCTGTAATGAGGCAACCAGAATTGAGCACAGTACTCCAAGTGGAGACTGATCAGAGTCCTATATAGCTGCCACATTACCTCTCAGCTCCTAAACTCAATCCCATGGTTGATGAAGACCAATGCACCATATGCCTTCTAACCACAGAGTCAACCTGCGTAGCAGCTTTGTGTGTCCTATGGACTCGGACCCCAAGATCCCTCTGATCCGCCACACTGCCAAGAATCTTGCCATTAATGCTATATTCTGCCGTCATATTTGACCTACCAAGATGAAACACTTCACACTTATTTGGGTTGAACTCCATCTGCCACTTCTCAGCCCAGTTTTGCATCCTATCAGTGTCTCACTGTAACCTCTGACAACCCTCCACACTATCCACAACACCCCCAACCTTTATGTCATCACCAAATTTACTAACCCATCCCTCCATTCCTCATCCAGGTCATTTTTTTAAATCATTAAGAGTCCCAGAACAGATCCCTGAAGCACACCATTGGTCACCGACCTCCATGCGGAATATGACCCATCTACAAACACTCTTTGCCTTCTGTGGACAAGCCAGTTCTGGATTCACAAAGCAGTGTCCCCTTGGATCCCATGCCTCCTTACTTTCTCAATAAGCCTTGCATGGAGCACCTTATCAAATGCCTTGCTGAAATCCATTTTATTTCTTTTTTTGGACTACTTATTTAATATAACTAATTGATATATATATATATATATATACCCATACTGTAATTCACAATTTTTTTATTATTATGCATTGCAATGTGCTGCTGCTGCAAAGACAACAATGTTTATGACATACGCTGGTGATATTCAATCTGATTATGATTCTGATTCTGATCATGGCTGATCAATTTCTCAGCCCCAGTCTCCTGCTTTCTCCCTGTATCCTGTTATGCCCTGACCAATCAAGAGTCTGTCTACCTCTGCCTTAAATATACCCAATTACTTGGCCTCTGTAGCTGCCTGTGACAATGAATTCCACAGATTCACCTCTCTGTGGCAAAAGAAATGCCTGCTCATCCCCATTCTAAATGGGCATCACTCTATTCTGAAGCTGTGTCTTCTGGTCTTAGACACCCCCAACATCCTGTCCACATCCACTCTTCTGAGGCTTTTCAGTACTCAATAGGTTTCAATGAGTTTCCCTCTTCATTCTGAATTCCAGTGAGTACAGGCCCAGAGCCATCAAATGCTATTCATATAATAAGCCTTTTGATCCCAAAATCATTTTTGTGAACCTCCTTTGAATCCTCTCCAGGGATGTGGCTGTGATACATTGGGCTGAGTGCATTACTCTCTGCAGTCTCTTTCATTGCAGTGCATTCAGATTCCTGTACCAGTCTATACTGCAATCACTCGGGATACTTTCAACAGATCCAATCATCCTTTCATGATCCAGATCGTGGGAGGACTGTCTTGCTGAACATGAGACAAGAAGGTACTTCTTCTGGCCAGCCTACAAATTACTTACAGCTCTCTGTCTATGCGTCTCTGAAGCGGTTAGCTTTTTAACAAGTCACAACCCGTCTGTGGAGAATTGCAATTGCAGATTTTTCCACAGCTCTTCTTTTCCATGTCACCGATAGAGGATCTTTTATGAACAAGCTGTTTCAGCTTAATCGCGTAACATATCAATTTATCTCAGGCTGCAGTGATAAGGTGAGAAGCAGTGACCCCTAAAGCTGCTTACACGTGTTAAACCCCTACAATCAATTTTTATTGAGTGTATCAATGAGCCAAGTTTTCTCAGTTTACTCAAGCCTTCAAGGGAGATTTTAATGTATGTAATTTCTTTGCTTGCATACCAGAAGCAGCAATCATCTTCATAGCCTTCCAGACATGTGAACTTAATGCTTATAATGCAGCTGAGGGTTGTTGGAAAAAAAGTATTTTAGCATTTTCTGCTTTATATCAAAGTCAGTATTTGTGAGATGTTCCATATTTCTATATTTTCTGCACTGTAAAGAAATAGGGGAACAATGAAAATATTGCAAATTCCAGAACTCTGTTATAAAACAGAAAAAAACACTGGAATATTTTGAAGGTTAGTTAAAGATAAAGAGTTAGTATTTGAGGTTGTTCACATTTCAGAATCTTTTGGTATGAGGGCAAGAGAGAGTGGGTGTGGGAAGGATGTTTCTGTAATGGAGGAGTCTAGCACCAGAGTGCACATCGTTCAAATAGAGGGAAGCCAATTTAAAAGAGAGATACTGAGGAATTTCTTAGCCAGGCTGGTGAAATCATGGAATCCATTGCCACAGATGGCTGTGGAGGCTATGTTGTTGGATATATATAAAACAGAGGTTGTTAAGTTTTTGATTAGTCAGGGCATCAAAGGTTTCAGCCAGGTAGGAAAATGGGGTTGAGAGGGATAATAAATCAGCCATGATGGAATGATGGAGCAAACTCGATGGACCAAAAGGCCTAATTCTACTCCGATGTCTTATGGTTTTATGGACACACTGGTCATGCTTGTCTCTCCACTAATGCGATGCTTTCTGTTTCTATTAGAGGAAATCATGAATAAAATATGGGATAGGAAAGATGAATTTGCAAACATACATCATGGCAGACATAGTAAAAATTTGTTTTCAGTGATAACTTGAAATTGAATTTTAAACTTCGAACCCAAGTGGGAACTGCAAATTTTGACTTCCTTTGTAATGTACACTAAAATGGAAACTTCACAGAACAGCACTCCCAATTGGAATGATACTAGTACCTTACTATGGCACAGAGTTTGAGTGTGATATATTACATATGAAAGGAAAGGACATTCACCAGTTTTTACAGATTTAGAAAGCATCCTAGCTGGATGCACCACAGCTTTGTATGTCAACTACAATGACCCAAGACCACAAGGAACTGCAGTAAGTTGTTAGCGCATCCCAATCTACCATGAAATTCAACCTCTCCTCCACTGGCTCTGCCTAGGTACCCCACTGCCTCGGGAAAGCAACCAACATAATCAAGTCTCCTTCCCACGCTAGTTATCTTCTCCTCTACTCCCTCCATCATGCAGAGGGTAGAACAGCTTGAAATAACATACTACTGGGCTCAAAGACAGCTCCTATCCTGCTGTTATAAAACTCTTAAATGTATCTTTTTTACAATAAGGATGAACTTTTGGTCTCTCAGACTACCTCATCATGATGTTTGCTTCTTAATTGTCTACATGCACAGCACTTACTCTGTAATGGTGACATTCTGCTTTGCATTCTGTTTTGAAAAGGTTAGCTTGATTTGTCACATGTACACCAAAGCACACAATGGAACGCATCACTTGCGTCAGATCAAATCAGCGAGGAATTTGAAGTAAATCTATTGTAAAAGTACAAATACGAATCTCTTTCCTACTAACCCTAGGATGTGACTTCAAGATGGCACCAGTGTACATTGGCGACTCTCAGCAAGCTGCAGGAAATTATACTTTTTATTTTAATGTAGGAGGAAACCAGAGCACCCAGAGGAAAACCACATGGTCATGGGGAGAATGTACAAACTCTTTACTAGCAGTGGCAGGAATTGAACTTAATCTGCGATTAATGGTGCAGTAAAGCAAATGAGCTGACTGCTATGCCACCATGACACCCCTCTACGTTACCGTGCCACCCGTTTTCTTAATTCCTCTCATATTACCTGGATGTACCAAATGATCTGCCTGGATAGAATTCGAATCAGAATCAGAAACAGAATCTAGTTTAATTCCAGCAGCATACTTGCATACGTCAGGAAATTTATTGTTTTGCGGCAGCAGTACATTGCAATGCATAATAAAAAATAAACCTATTAACTAATTAGTGTAAGAAGAAAGCAAAAAAAAAATGAAGTAGTGTTACACACAGAAAATACTGGAGGAGCTCAGCAGGCTAGGCTGAATCTCTGGAAAAGAGTAAAGATGGAGGGTCTTGGCAAAAAATGTTGACTGTTTACTCTTTTCCAGAGATGCTGCCTGGCCTGCTAAGTTCCGCTGGAATTTTGTGTGTGTGTTGCTCTCAATTCCCAGCATCTGCAGATTGTCTCATGTATGTGAAGTAATATTCAGTGTCCACACAGAAATCTGATGATGGAGAGAAAGAAGCTGTTCCTGAATCATTGAGTGTGAGCCTTCAGCCTTCTATACGTCCTTCCAGATGGTAACAATGAGATGAGGGCATGTCCTGGGTGATGGGTGTCCTTCATAATAGATGCCACCTTTTTGAGGCATCACTTCTTGTAGGTGTTCTTGTTGCTGGGGAGGCCAGTGCCTATGATAGAACCAACTGAGTTTACAACTTACTGTAACTTTTTCCAATCCTGTGCAATGGCTCTTCCATACCAGACAGAGTTGCAAGCAGTTAGAATGCTCTCCACAGTACATCAGTAGAAATTTGTCAATGTCTTTGTCAGTGTAGTAAAGACAATAACAAGTTAATTACTAATTACCATTTACACAACCCCATTAGCCAGTGCATTAAAGTATTACACACACAGTAAAATAAGAAGAAATAACACAACAAATAGGGGTAAAAATGGTGAGTGCAAGTTGAGTAAGAAGGAAAAGTTTATAGAGGATTTAGTGAAGAGTAAATAGAAATATTTTAGTTAACCAAGGAATTAAAATTATAGAAAGTAGTGGATTCAGCCCAGTCCATCACAGGCATAGCCCTCCCTATCACTGAGTGTATTTACGCAGACGCTTGCCACAAGAAAGCAACATCCATCATCAAGGACCCCCACCATCTTGGCCATGCTCTCTTCTCACTGCTACCATCGGACAGGAGGACAGGAGCCTGAACAGGTAAAACTGCACTTTATGCGTAGCTCAAATACTATCTATAAATTTGCTGATGATACAACCATTGATAATAGAATCTCAGATGGTGATGAGAGGGCGTACAGGAGTGAGATATGCCAGCTAGTGGAGTGGTGCCACAGCAACAACCTGGCACTCAATGTCAGTAAGACAAAAGAGCTGATTGTGGACTTCAGGAAGGGTAAGACAAAGGAACACATTCCAATCCTCACAGAGGGATCAGGAATGGAGAGAGTGAGCAGTTTCAAGTTCCCGGGTGTCAAGATCTCTGAGGACCTAACCTGGCCCCAAAATATTGATGCAGTTATAAAGAAGGCAAGACAGTGACCATACTTCATTAGGAGTTTGAAGAGATTTGGCATGTCAACAAATACACTCAAAAACTTCTATAGATGTACCATGGAGAGCATTCTGACAGGCTGCATCACTGTCTGGTATGGAGGGGCTACTGCACAGGACCAAAAGAAGTTGCGGAGGCATGTAAATTTAGTCAGCTTCATCTTGGGTAATAGCCTACAAAGTACCCAGGACATTTTCAAGGAGCAGTGGCAGTTTCCGTTACTAAGGACCTCCAGAACCCAGGGCAGGCCCTTTTCTCACTGTTACCATCAGGTAGGATGTACAGAAGTTTAAAGGCACACACTCAACGATTCAGGAACAGCTTTTCCCCCTCTGTTATCCGATTCCTAAATGGACATTGAATCTTTGGACACTGCCTCACTTTTTAAATATATATTATTTCTGTTCTTTGCAACTATTTTTAATCTATTCAATATATGTATGCTGTAATTGACTTATTTATTTATTATTATTATTTTATTGTTTTTCTTCTAGATTACGTATTGCATTGAACTGCTGCTGCTAAGTTAACAAATTTGACGACACATGCCAGTGATAATAAACCTGATTCTGATTCTGATTCACCATTCGGTATGGGGGGGCCACTGCACAGGATCAGAAAAAGCTCAGCCAGCTGCATCATGGGCACTAGCCTCACGGACATGTTCAAAACGTGATGCCTCTGATGCACCATCAATAACTCTCGGAGACGGGAGGCGAACAATAGGCTTTTATTAGCAGCAAGAGACCATCACACAATGTCCTGGAGACTGAGGGAGGAGCAGTGCCTCCAATCGCCTTTATACAGGGGTCTGTGGGAGGAGCCACAGGAGCAGTCAGCAGAGGGGCGTGTCCAGACAGGTATATGTAGTTCACCACAGTCTCAAAAAGGCTGCATCCATCATTCTCATTAAAGATCCCCTTCTCCCAGGACATGGCGTCTTCTCATTGCTACCATCAACAAGAGGTTACAGAAGCCTGAAGGCACAAACACAACACTTCAGCAACAGCTTCATCCCCGCCACCACCAGATTTCTGAAAGGACAATAAAACTGTGCAGACTACTTCACTACAGTACTTCACTACTTCATTTTCTTTTATCTGCTCTCTTTTTGCACTACAGATTTTAATTTAATTTTTATAGATAGTCCTTATTGTAATTTATAGTTTTTGTGTTATTATGTATTGCAATGTACCGCTGCTGCAAAAGAACCAATTTCACAACACATGGCCCAGATAGTAATCCTGATTCTGAACTACCACTACTTTGTCGAAGATATTCAGGTGTTCAGTGATGGGCATTCTCACCTCCGTCACAGGCAAAGCCCTCCCAATCGTTGAGCACATCTTCGATGAGCACTGCCACAAAAAATCAGCATCCATCATCAAAGACCCATTCCATCCAGGCTATGCTGTCCTCTCCTGCTACCATCAGGAAGGAGGTACAGAAGGCTTCAGTCCCACACGACCAGCTTCAGGAACAATTATTACCCTTCAGCCATCAGGCTCCTGTATCAGCATGGATAGATACATACACCACAGCACTGAACTGATTCCACAACCTGTCGTTTCACTTTCATGGACTCTACAACTCATCTTCGCAGAGGTATTTATTCTTTATTTATTTGTTTGTCTGCTTATTATTTGTTTCTGTATTTGCACAGTTTGTCTTCCGTTGCACTTTGATTGCTTTTCAGTCTTTGCATGTACATTTCTATCAACTCTATTGTATTTCTTTGTTCTGCTGTGAATGCCTGCACAAAGATAAATCTTAAGCTAGTATATGGTGACATACACAAACTTCGATAATAACTTTATTTTGAACTTTGAACCCAGAGCCCAACTCTAGGATGCGGGCGACTATCATACAGGGCACGCAGTATTTGACCCAGTTAAGGACGAGTAGTGGGAGAACACATTGGGAGATCCGGTTCAAAACAATCTAGCCTAAAACTGAAGCTTTAAAGATCTGAAAAGGCTGTTGCTAAGATCAGTTCTAAGAATTCTTTTCAAAATCTGAATAATTCTTACATAGAAAGGGAGATTAAATCATTTGAACAATAAGCACTGTGGTGTGGTAACCACAAAAACTATTTGTTACAATGGTGCCATTCGGTGTTCACAAGCTTCAAGTAAAAGCAACACTTACAATTCAGCAGTTAAAGCATCTGCCTTCTCCATGCGAAACCATTTTATTTATGTGCTGTCATTCAAACACGTTGTAATCACAGCAACTTCTAAAGTTTTTTTCAGGAAGTTACACATTCTTGCTTGGGTTGAGTTGTTCTCCAATCTTAGCAACTCTGTTGCAAATTTATCATCACCATATGAGGAGACATCATCAGTGCACTTTTAATTGTGGCGTGTCCTCCAAATGCTTGGTCTTTATGTACTTATCAATCAGCTGATTGGTCGTCATTTTGGGAACTCAGCTCTGATATGTGGAGGAAGTCTCATTGTCGTCTGGAATTTTGCCTGTATTGGCTCATAAATAGGATTGAGGTCTACATGTTTGTTTACAGAACTGTTTGCAGAAAACCACGCTTGTAGGAATTTTCTTGCATGCCATGTGTTTGCCTGCACCTTGCCTTACATTGATGCCCAGTCAAATTTGTTCCCCTCTTAATCTTCATGGTTAGAGACTAGGGAGAGTTGGTCATGTGGTTTTACACATTTCTTGTTGTACTGCTGGTGCTTTCTGGTTCATTCGATGGCACCATTTTTTCCACCATTGATGTCCTGACACTATTGGTCACCATTGTTCACCATTGACCTTGGAAGCCTGAATGTTGATTAGAAATCCAGATTGAAGCACAGAGGTTGATCAGGAGTCCAGAAGTCAAGGTCTGAAGGCTGTAGCCCATCACTACGAATGCATTAGGGAAACTGAAGGCTCAAAATCCGTGAATCCACAAGTCTGCTAGAGAATGAAAGTCAAAGAGGATGGCCTGTCCTGAGGTTAGAGGGCTGTGTATGTGTGTGGGTAGGTGGATGGATGATCGGGAGTAATGGGCTGGTTTTACTGATTTTGCTTTGTCACTTGGTATGTTCTATTTTGTTATGTTCTGTATTCTTCTGCCAAGCATAGTGGGCATGCACGGTCGGTGCTAGAATGTGTGGCAATCTTTGCGGACTGCCCTCAGCACATCCTTCAGTGTGCTGGTTGTTAATGCAAATTACACATTTCACTGTATTTTTTGATGTAGATGTGATAAATAAATCTGAATCACAGAAGCAGCATCAATACAAGAGAAGGTCAGAGGCTGAGGATAAAGGTCATTACCTCAAAACCTTTCTGTTGTGTATATAATATTTTAGTAATATTGTAAGTATATTGTTTGATTAAGCATTATTTGTTGTTTACATAATGCATCGTGGGTTACCTGGTAAAGGACATAAATGGCATGTGTCATCATGCCACCACATGATATATGCATGCCTCGCTTAAAGTAAAATGAAGTTAGACTTGCATTTTGGTCTCACTAATTCTTTCAATTAGTTTTAGGTTTTAGAGTTGCAAAATACAACATGTTCATTCCATCTACATAGTACAGGTCAGGAGACTGAACTTGCCCAAGATGAAATGTCATCTAACACTCTCAAGAGATGCCATTCAGAACAAAGCAGCTCACTTGATTGGTAACCCATCGACTACCCTAAACATTCATTTCCTTTAGCACTAGTGTACAG
The DNA here is from genome assembly GCF_048418815.1 of Hemitrygon akajei. Classification (NCBI taxonomy): domain Eukaryota; kingdom Metazoa; phylum Chordata; class Chondrichthyes; order Myliobatiformes; family Dasyatidae; genus Hemitrygon; species Hemitrygon akajei. The sequence continues at coordinate 31,725,461 of NC_133138.1, read as the reverse complement.
TGCCTTGCAACGTGCATCGTCTACATAATGAACTGCAATTTACTTATCTAGGTTACTCCAACAACACCTCCCAAACTTGTGACCTCTCCCACAAAAAAAAGATCTGGATAGAAGGTGTGTCTCCATCTCCAAGACCCTTCCATGTTGAGCTGAGTGAAGTTTCTTTTACTCAACTTGACTCTGAACTATTTCCAGAACCTTTGGATTCACTTTCAAAGTCACTTCAACTTATGTTCTCAGTATTATTTATTGTGTATTTATTTATTATTATTTTTGTTTGTATTTGCACCGTTTTTATTCTTTTACATATTGGTGTTTGTCCATTTTTCTTTGTGGGGAGAGTTTCACTGATTCTATTGTGTTTCTTTGTATCGACTGTAAATGGCCATAAAGAAATGAATGTCAGGCTAGTATGTTGTGATATACAGTATACATACTTTGATAACAAACTTATTTTGTACTTTGTACTTAGTACAGGGCACACCATCCTGACTTGAAAGTATAATTACTGGATCATATTATTGCTTCATCAAAAGTACTGCAACTTTTCAAAAAAAGCGTCTCACCATCACCTCAACAATAACCATTAGGGATGGACAATAAATGTTGGCCTACACATCGATAACTGGATCCTAAACAGTAAACAACAGCAAACCTCTATTATTAACAAAGTAAAGAAAAAAACCTCTCTAATTTCTGAAATTCTAATATTAAGAAATTCTTCCCACATAGCAGATGGTAAACAAGAGCACATTTGACTGAATCTGTGACTGTTTAGCAGCTGTATGGCACAGATGGTGGTGAAACCAAATGAACTAGCATCCCATGCTTTGTGCTCTTGATGGCAGTTGTCCAGAGATAGCATTTTGAAATATTTGTGTGGTAAAAGGTGTAGTTTACAGAGAGAAGGATACTTCAGTGTCTAACTTAATTTGTGTCAACTTACCCAATATCAAAGGGTGAATGGGAAGCTCACCCTAAGATAAAACATTCTTGTGATCTACACTTTCAAATGGTACTTCCAGAATCAGCTATAAAACAACAGAATGCTCTGCTGCAATTTCTCGGAGGCATTGTGAAGCTGAAGGTAATGCCCATTTAGGACCAGAAGTGATTAAGACCATAAGACATAGAATCAGAATTAGGCCATTTGGCCCATCAAGTATGCTCTGTCATTCCATCATTGCTGAATTATTATCCTTCTCAACTCCATTCTCTTGCTTTCTCCCTGGAAACTTTGACACCCTGATTAATCAAGAACCTGACAGCCACTGCTTTAAATATAATCAATGACTTAGTCTCCACAGCATTCTGTAACACTGAATTCCATAGATTCACCACCGTCTTTGTAAAGAAATTCCTTCTCATCTCTGTTCTAAAGGGATGCCTCTGGTCCTTTCTGAGGTACAGTTCTTTGAAGATATCTTGGATACGATGGAGGCTGACTAATTTTATGACTTTCTGTAGCTTCTTTTAGTCCTGTGCAGGAGCAATCCCTCCCCCCACCCCCCATACCAGAGAGTGATGCAGCCCCTATTAGAATACTCTCCACAGTACATCTATAGGCGTTTTTGAGTATTTTAGTTGACAAACCAAATCTCTTCAGACTCTTTATGAAATATAGCCATTGTCTTGCCTTTTTTATGGCTGCATCGATATGTTGGGACCAGATTAGACCCTCAGAGATCTTGACATCCAGGAACATGAAATTGCTCACTCTCTTACCCTTCACGAAGTTCACAATCAACTATTTTGTTCTGCTAACACTGAGTGCAAGTTTGTTGCTGCAACACCACTCAACTAGCTGGTATATCTCGCACCTGTATGCCCTCTCATCTCCATCTGAGATTCCACCAACAATGGGTGTATCACCAGCAAATTTATAGATGGTTTTGAATTATATATAACCACACAGTCATGGGTATACAGAGAGTAGAGCAGTGGGCTAAGTACAAAGCCTTGAGGTGCGCCAGTGTTGACCATCAGTGAGGAGGAGGTATTATCAGTAATCCGCACAGATTGTGGTCTTCACATGGTTGATTACACTTCAAAAGTGCTTTATTGGCTACAAACTGTTTGAGATGTGCTGGAAGGGAAATCAATGGTGTTATATCAATGCAAGTCTCCTTTTCTTCATTTTACAAGGATTAAAAAAATAATAACCCGCCCAATAGCACAGTTTTCACAAGGTAGATTTGAAGATAACTGTTGATGGGATCTGGTTATCTTGAACAAAGACTGCATGTCTAACCGATCCTTTGCACTTTCTGCATTGAATGGTTTGGAAAGCCATTTCAGGCAGCAGCACTTAAGAGTCAATTGTGTGGCTGCATCGGTGGGTCTGGGTTCACATTCTAGGCTACAACAATAATGGCAGCAGATTTCAGTCCTTACAGGATATAAATAAAGTGGAAATGTTTTGTGAAAATCGTCAGTTCATACTCACTATAATGGCAATTAACATTTAAATCAGCTTTAACTCCTTTAAATACTGCAATGCAATTAAATTTCATGTTCCTTGGCCAAATGTCTAGGTGTGTGGTTACAAGGTAATTGAAGATTAAAGGTTAAAGGTTAGTACATTGAAGTATGGAAGCATACAGTGAAATGTGTCTTTTGATTCAGCTCAGACTAGCAAGGATTGCGTTGGGGACAGCCGCCTGCAAATGTCACCATGCTTCTGTCACCAACATAGCATGCCCAAAAGTTCGAGACCAGTTCAGGTTCAAGTTCAAGTTTAGTTAACATTTAACCACACATGAAGGCAGCCAAAAGAAACAATGTCCCGCTGGGGGACAACACACAGTACCAACAGTCACACACAGCACAAGGCACAGATAACACATATAGGATAGCTGTATAAGTACACTTACACCTAATAATCATCCTACTGACTGCAATATGTCCTATTATCTGCCTGCTCTTCCTCGCAGTCTCACTGCACATTGCATTTACTTCCTCATGCTCAGTTCTATCACTCCAGTTCCCATAGCCCGGGCAGATTAGTTTAAACCCACCCCACATGTCTACCAAACCTGCCCACAGGAATCCTGGTTCCCTTCACATTCAGGTGGACCAGGTCCTGTTTATACAAGTCATACCTCCCCCAAAAGAGATCTCAATAATCCAGAATTCTGAAACCCTAACCCCTGCACCAATTCCTCGTCCACATATTCATTTCCCAGATCATCCTATCCTTACCCTAACTGGTAAGTGGCACCAGAGATTACTACTCTGGAGATCCCACTTCTCAGCTTTCTACCTATATTCTCTCTTCAGAACCTCCTCCCTTTTTTAACCAATGACTTTCATAACAATAAATACCATGACTTCTGACTGCTCACCCTTCCCCTTTAGAATGCTGTGGACCCAGTCCAAGACATCCCTGACCATGGTAACTGAGAGGAAAAATGCCATCGTTCCACAGAATCCCACTACTCCTCTAACTATGGAATCCCCTATCACTACTGCAGACCAGAGACCTGCTCATTACTGCTTCTCTCTGATAGGTTATCCTTCCCAACAGTATCCAAAGTGGTTTACTTATTATTGAGGGGAATGGCCTCAGAGGTACTCTGCACTGCCAGTTCCCCATACCTCTCCTGACAGTCTTCCAGGTACCTGCCTCCCTGTAGATCCTATCCAACACCTTCTCATTCTCTCATCTTCTCCGTGGATTGTCACCTTGTCGTGGTGGAGAAGCTTGTGTGGTCCTGAGATCTCGACAGCGATGCCACCTGGAACTATCCTCCTGGTAGGAGGTAAGATTGAGGGTGAGCTCCCTGACAAGGAACAATCCAATCAAGACCTCAATGGTGGAACAGGCGGACGAAGTTACTTCAAACTCAATGGCTGTGAAGGTGGATGAAGGCTGCAACAAATTCATCAGCTCCAATTGTCGTGGTTTCCATGCCATTGGAATCAGTTGGTTGATTTGTGAAGTACCGTGTGCTTCTTGGAGTGCAACATCAAGTACACGTTAAACAAATACACACACAGGCATCTTTGCTCTGTGGGCCACATCGATCAACGGAACAAAGACCATCATCCTCGACCTCAATGGATAGCCACGACGACGACGATGACATTCTCCCATATGAGCCAAAAGTTTTCAAGCTGCAGCTCCATTTCCTTCACATGGTCTCTAAGGAGCTGTAGTTCGATGCACTTCATGCAAATTCATTTATCAGGGAGAGTGGAGGTCTCCCAGAATTCCTAAACTTCACACAAAGTACATACAACTAACTCTAGACCTTTTCTCAGCACACAAGCAATGTACTAATAGACAAAGAGAAAAAATATACTAGAAACTTGCTTAGAACTTTCACCTGTGATTGCCCTGTTGACCCAATTCTCCCACTCTAGCACTGGCCCGCTCAAACAATGGCCAATAGACAATAGACAATAGGTGCAGGAGTAGGCCGTTTGGCCTTTTGAGCCAGCACCACCATTCAATGTGATCATGGCTGATCATCCACAATCAGTACCCTGTTCCTGCCTTCTCCCCATATCCCTTGACTCCGCTATCTTTAAGAGCTCTATCTAACTCCACTTTCTCTTTGTAGGCTCAAATAAAACTCACTCCTGATGAGACTTGTTCTTTTCAAATGACTCCTTGTACCTCTTTGTGCCACTGTGTCATTGTGCTCTTACTACCTGCACAGTAAATGAGTGGGGATGAGGTAATTCCTATTTTCTTGTAGAGGATTAAATTTGTTGGAACTCTAGCCATCAAAAAGGGTAGGAAGAAAGGTGGAGATGGTGGAAAGATGGTGCACAATGTCTTTGAATGGTTTTAAGGCAGAGATAGATACTGTAAGAAAATGAAACTCAAGGTACTATATGGTGACATATACATACATTAATAATGAATGTATTTTGAACTTTGAACATTGGCAAATAACAAAGTGAAGTTTACCATGGTTTTACAGGAGTGCAGAATTAGATCACAGTCAGATCAGCCTTGATCTTTTTTAAATGGCAGAACAGGCTTGAGGAGTCTACTCCTGTTTCTAATTCATATTTAGAGCCTTTTTTCAGAAACCTCAGTGACCTGTGGGCTCTACAAGAATGAGTTCAACAAGGAGCTCAAAGAAATTAAGCTGAGTAGCCCTCAATCATGCAATGCAGAGCACCTAAAAATGAAAATGTGTCACAAAAATCCAATTAAGAAACAGTAACTTGAAACAGCTGTATTTACATATGTCACAAGAACATTAGAGCATGACGAGGTTCATCCAAACAGATCACTGCCCAAACTGAGAAGAAAATCTTTCCAAGCGTTTTTATTTTCTTTGGTTCAACTTTCACCTCTGAATGACCTCTTTATGAGACTCTGTCAATTACCAGAAAACTGGGGCCACTTTCAGCTGGATTTCACAATAGACTTTAGACACTTGTCAGCAAGCCTACGATGCATTTAAATTCTAGTCACAGAGATGAAAGAAATTAAAATTCATCAGTTGCTCTTTGACTTTCTGTCTTCCAGTAAGAATATGATTTATAAATGGTTCTTCTAATCCTGGGCTGAACTATGAGGCAAGGCATTTCTGTGTGGGTTCATCTCCAAAGTGCAGGTTTGGTGTGGAAGCTTGCAAATGTATATACCTGCATTCAGTATCTGTATTGTGGAAGTGATTATAGTGATTCAAGGGCTACTTTGCAGAGCATTGACTCAGATAAAACATTTATGATGAGCAGTTAGAATACAAGCCAGCTCAAAGCTTCATACACTCAGTAGCCACTTTATCTGGTGCATGAGGTACCTAATAAAGTAGCTGCTGAGTGTATTTATGTATGTTCATAGACTTCTCCCGCTGTAGACCATCCACTTCGAAGTTCAATGTGTTATATATTCAGAGATGCTCTTCAGCACGCCACTGTGGTAACGCGTGATTATTTGAGTTATTGTTGCCCTCCTGTCAGCTTGAACTAGTCTGGTAATATTCCTCTGACCACTCTCATTAACAATACGTTTTCGCCTACTGAACCTGGATTTTAATTTTCTTCTTTACACTATTCTCTGTAAACTCTAGAGACTATTGTGTCCATGAAAATTCCAGGAGTTCAGCAGTTTCTGAGATACTCAAATCACACTACCTGGTAGAAATAGTCAAGAGTTCAATTGTTCTTCACATCAAGCATCAGAATGGAGGAAAAAATGTGATTTAAGTTACTTTGACTGTGATGTTTGATCTGAAGAACAACTGAATGCTTGACCATGTCTGCATGCATTTATAAATTAGCTGCTGTCACATGATTGGATGATCAGATATTTACATTAATAATGTGTACAGGTGTTTCAAATACAGTGGCCACTGAGTACACTGTGTATCTAATTCACCAACTCTGACTTAGGCCACCGCCAATGTGAGGTCAAACACAAACTAAAGGAACACTCCTTGTGTTTTGCCTTGGTAGTCTACAACCTAATGGCCTGAACTTTGAATTCTTCAGGTTCAGTTACTCTGTTCCTGTCTCTTTTCTTTCTTCTCCTGATCTATCCAGTCCCTTCCACACACACCCAGTCATCCCCAAAATGCAGATCACTGTTTCTTCTCCCTCCTCAACCTACTCCATCTGTCCAGCAACCACACTCTTCTCTCACTGGGTTCCCTCCCCTGTTGTTCCTTCTGCTCACCTCCACTTTCCTTACAGGGCTCCTTGCTCCATTTTCCTTTCTTATCAGATTCTATTATCTGCAGTGCTTTGTTGCTTCCACCAATCACCTCCCAGCTTCCATAGTTATTTCCATTCTTAGTGCCCCACTTTACAGGCATCCACCTTTCATTTACTTGCCCTTGCTCTACCCTTTCCCTTCGCCTCTATATATTGCCTATCTTCCTTCTACTCCTTCAAACCAGAAGAGGGGTCTGGACCCAAAGCATTGACTCTCCACTGATTTAGTTATTTATTGAGACATAGCATGGAATAGGCCTTTCCAGCCCACTGAGCTGTGCCACCGAGCAATCATGGGCCAATTTATAAGGACTAAGTAACCTACCACCGATAAACCTTTGGATTGTGGGAGGAAACCAGAGCACCGAAAGGAAACACACACAGTGATGGGGAGAACGTACAGTGCTGTGACCTCCCAGGCAGCGACGGGAATTGAGCCAAGGTCGTCTGTGCTCTCAAGCATTATGCTAACTGCTGTGCTGCTGCGCCACCCTACGGCCTAACTTTTGTTCTTTGCCTCAGCTTCTTCTGACTTTTGCAGATCTCGATGGGCCTGTGGGTTCAGGGTATCTTTTGGCCTTGATGAGGCTATTGATACATTTCTGGGTTGGAAAAGATCTAAATGGTTCAATTTAATGCATATGAACAGCTTGCTAAGTAATTTCATGGGGTGGATTTGAGTCAGCCATGTTATTCATATCCTATATATTAATAACTTAGTTGAGAATACAGTATAAATGGCATTGTTTTAAGTTTGAAAATGGCACCATAATTTAAAGTATCATGGACATTGAAGAGGGTTCTCTGAGATTACAAGATGATCTAAATCATAAATACGAAAAATTCTGCAGATGCTGGAAATCCAAAGCAACACATACAAAATAATGAAGGACCTCAGCAGGTCAGGCAGCATCTGTGGAAATGAACAAACAGTCGATGTTTCAGGCCGAGACCCTTCTTCGAGATTGGCATGATCTCGATCAATTAGGAAAGTGGGCAAATGAATGGCAGATGAATTAATTAGGACAATAGCTTCCATCGGTCTGGAGGTTGAGTGTTTGGGCATTATGGTACAACTGAACAAAACAGTGGGATACTACTCATCATGTTTAAAGAGATATGGGTCACACAGACAAGCTAGATTAGCTCAGGCGGGCAACTTGGTTGGCGTGGATAAGTTGGTCTGCAGGATTGTGGCACAGAACCACCTATAAAGAAAGACAACTGTAATTATAAAAATGTGTTCATTACCATTTCAAGGCAGTCCAACTAATTTAGAGTCAATGACTTTAGAAACAGAGAACATAGAAAACTTACAGCACAATACAGGCCCTTCGGCACACAAAGTTGTGTTGAACATGTCCCACCTTAGAAATTTCTAGGCTTACCCATAGCCCTCTATTTTTCTAAGGTCCATGTACCTATCCAAAAGTCTCTTAAAAGACCCTATCGTATCTGCCTCCACCACTGTTGCTGGCAGCCTATTCCATGCAGTCACCACTCTCTGCATACAGAACTTAACCCTGACATCTCTGTACCTACTCCCCAGCACCTAAAATCTGTGTCCTTTTGTGGCAACCATTTCAGCCCTGGGAAAAAGCCTCTGACAATCCACACAATCAATGCCTCTCATCATCTTATACACCTCTATCAGGTCACCTCTCATCCACCGTCGCTTCAAGGAGAAAAGGCCGAGTTCACTACTACTCTCAATAGGCATGCAACCCAATCCAGGCAACATCCTTGTAAATCTCCACTGCACCCTTTCTATGGTTTCCACATCCTTCCTGTAGTGAGGGGACCAGAACTGAGCACGGTACTCCAAGTGGGGTCTGACCAGGGTCCTATACAACTGCAACATTACCTCTTGGCTCTTAAACTCAATTCCACGATTGATGAAGGTCAATGCGTCATATGTCTTCTTAATCACAGAGTCAACCTGCGTAACCACTTTGAGTGTCCTATGGACTCAGACCCCAAGATCCCTCTGATCATCCACACTGCCAAGAGTCTTACCATTAATGCTATATTCTGCCATTATATTTGACCTACCAAAATGAACCACCTCACACTTATCTGTGTTGAACTCCATCTGCCACTTCTCAGCCCAGTTTTATATCCTATCAATGTCTTGCTGTAAACTCTGACAGCCCTCCACATTATTCACAACACCTCCAACCTTTGTGTCATCAGCAAACTTACTAATACATCCCTCTACTTCTTCATCCAGGTCATTTATAAAAATCATGAAGAGTAAGGGTCCCAGAACAGATCCTTGAGGCATTCCACTAGTGACCGACCTCCATGCAGAATATGACCCGTCTACAACCACTCTTTGCCTTCTGTGGGTAAGCCAGTTCTAAATCCACAAAGCAATGCTCCCTTGGATCCCATGCCTCCTTACTTTCTCAATAAGCCTTGCATGGGGTACCTTATCAAATGCCTTCCTGAAATCCATATACACTACATCTACTGCTCTTCCTTCATCGTTATGTTTAGTCACATCCTCAAAAAATTCAATCAGGCTTGTAAGACATGACCTGCCCTTGACAAAGCCATGCTGACTATTCCTTATCATATTGTACCTCTCCAAATGTTCATAAATCCTGCCTCTCAGGATCTTCTCTAACAACTTACCAACCACTGAAGTAAGACTCACTGGTCTATAATTTCCTGGGCTATCTCTACTCCCTTTCTTGAACAAAGGAACAACATTCGCAATCCGCCAATCCTCCGGAACCTCTCCCGTCCCCATTGATGATGTAAAGATCATTGCCAGTGGCTCAGTAATCACTTCCCTCACCTCCCACAGTATCCTGGGATACATCTCATCCGGTCCTGGCAATTTATCCAACTTGATGCTTTCCAAAAGCTCCAGCACATCCTCTTTCTTAATATCTACATGCTCAAGCTTTTCAGTCTGCTGCAAGTCATCACTACAATCACCAAGATCCTTTTCCATAGTGAATACTGAAGTAAAGTATTCATTAAGTACCTCTGTTATTTCCTTCGGTTCCATACACACTTTTCCACTGTCACACTTGATAGGTCCTATTCTTTCACATCTTATCCTCTTGCTCTTCACATACTTGTAGAATGCCTTGGGGTTTTCCTTAATCCTGCCCGCCAAGGCCTTCTTGCTCTCCTAATTTCCTTCTTAAGCTCCTTCCTGTTAGCCTTATAATTTTCTAGATCTCTAACATTACCTAGCTCTCTCAACCTTTTGTAAGATTTTTGTTTCTTCTTGACTAAATTTATTACAGCCTTTGTACACCACAGTTCCTGTACCCTAACATAACTTCCCTGTCTCATTGGAACGTACCTATGCAGAACTCCACACAAATACCCCCTGAACATTTGCCACATTTCTTCCATACTTTTCCCTGAGAACATCTGTTCCTAATTTAAGCTTTCAATTTCCTTCCTGATAGCCTCATAATTCCCCTTACTCTAAGTAAACGATTTTCTAACTTGTCTGTTCCTATCTCTCTGTAATGCTATTGATTATGATCACTATCTCCAAAATGGTCTGAGAGATCTGACACCTGACCAGGTTCATTTCCCAATACCAGATCAAGTACAGCCTCTCCTCTTGTAGGCTTATCTACATATTCTGTCAAGAAACCTTCCTGAATGCAACTAACAAACTCCACCTCGTCTAAACCTCTTGATCCAGGGAGATGCCAATCGACATTTGGGAAATTAAAATCTCCCATCACGACAACTCTGTTATTATTACACCATTCCAGTATCTGTTTCCCTATCTGCTCCTTGATATCCCTGTTACTATTGGGTGGTCTATAAAAAACACCCAGTAAAGTTATTGACCCTTTCCTGTTCTTAACTTCCACCCACAGAGACTCCGTAGACAATCCCTCCGTGACGTCCACCTTTTCTGCAGCCGTGACACTATCTCTGATCAATAGTGTCACACCCCCATCTCTTTTGCCTCCCTCCCTGTCCTTTCTGAAACATCTAAAACCGGGCACTTGAAGTAACCATTCCTGCCCCTGAGCCATCCAGTCTCTGTAACGGCCACCACATCATAGCTCCAAGTACTGATCCATGCCCTAAGCTCATCCGCTTTGTTCACAATACTCCTTAAAATAGACACATTTCAAACCATTTGTCTGATCCCGTCTCTTCTCTATCACCAGCCTATCCTCCTTCACACACTGTCTCCAAGCCTATCTTCCCTCACACACTTGAATGTTAGTTCTCAGAAACATGGCATCTAATTTGTTCACAACAATATGATGATTACAGATAATCTACAAGTAGTGGTGGAGATACAAGCAACTTCAGATTCTGGTATCTGGAGTAACAAACTATCTGCTGGATCACAGCATCTGTGGAGAAAAGGGATTTGTCGATGTTGTACGGTAGTTCAAAACCCGGCATCAGGACTGAAAGTGGAGATGGGAGATTCCAGTGCAAAGAGAAAAGGATTGAGGGGACCCTCAGTTAATGAGACAGAGTGTGCATTGATGCTTGCATTGATGCACCAATTGGAGGAGAGTACCAGCATCATTGACTTGTTCACTGACTCATACAAAATTATGCGCACAGTAAAGTCATGAAACAAATGGAAATCTTACCATACTTCAAGACCAACCTCCAAACAAAACAACCTCTTAATTATCAATAAAGAAATTCATCGTCATGTATAGTGCATCATCCTCTAGCCATTTGAAGAAAAGTCTGTATCACAACTCTAAATCTAGCACAAAATTCATGGCTACAAGGCCAAGTGATGCACCCCTTGCTGTATGTATCTGAGTTATGGACTACATAAAGCAGGTATTTTAACACACAGTGGAAATACTGTAATGTAGTCCATGCAAATTGCTCCAAATCTTCTGGCAGAATAATCATGCAAATGACAACATTTTCTCCCAGGCTTGTGTTCACAGATCAAGTCTCTAATTATACCAGCTTAGCTCTAATAGGTGGTTCTCTCAGCTAAGACCCTTGAAATCGACAAGCTATTCAGTCTCATTAAGGCAAGGTGGTCAGAGGAAATGCTTCAAGGAAGTTCTCAAAACATCCTTGATAATGTATAACATCTCCACTGACACATGGGAATCTTCAGGTCCATGGCCACTCAAAATTTCATGACATATATCAGTGATAACAGTCCTGAAGCTGGGTCTTCGGCTTGATATCATTGACTGTTTATTTATTTCCATAGAAGCTGTCTGACCAGCTGAGTTCCTCTAGCATTTTATGTGTGTTACTTTGAATTTCCAGCATCTGCAGACTTTCTCATGTCAATGATAATAAACCATATTCTGGAAAAGAAAAGCCTTGAGTCCCTTTGTCAAAAGCACATAAAAACCCAATACAAATGGTGGAAGTACACCAACCCCAAGGTATCAATTGACCTACCACATTAACCACATTAGATACCCCTAAACCTGAATGAAGTAAATACACAGGGGAAGTTCAGTACAATCCAATGGGATGCAATTGAATTCTGTAATTTCAAGTAAATTGGTCCCACTCTGTTCCCCTTCTCTCTCCTTCTAATCTACCAGCACACCTTCACCCGTTTTCTACCTCCACTTCCACCCATCCCCTATACTGAACCCCCAAGTTCTTCTTCCACTAAATCCTCTCTCTCCTCCCATCAGTCCAAGCCATCTCCATTATTTAGTTTCCTTCCTATCAGATCCAGCACCTGCAGATCTTTGGTTCCTTCACCTATCACCACCCAGCCTTTGACACTATTTCCATTCCTCCCTCCTCCATCAGCCCATCACCCTTCCTTATCTGGATCAATCACTTACCATCTCTTGCTCCATCCCTTCCTTTCATGACTTTATTCTGGCTATACCTCTATCTTTCCCTGCAGATGTAAGTTCTTGACCTGAAACTGTCCTTTTCTCCCCATACAGATGCTGCTTGAGCCTCTTCCTTCTCCAAAGAGATAAAAGAGCTCTCAGAGAATTCAGCAGGCCATGCAGCATCTGTGGAGGCAAAAGTGCATATCACTGTTAACCATATAACCATATAACAATTACAGCATGGAAACAGGCCATCTTGGCCCTTCTAGTCTGTGCTGAACACTTACACTCACCTAGTACCACTGGCCCGCACTCAGCCCATAACTATCCATTCCTTTCCTGTCCATATACCTATCCAATTTTACTTTTGTTATGTGTGATGAACAAACCAGATGGAAATGGGGTCCAGCGCTGAACCCCCCCCCCCAGGAACTATGCTGCTAATGAGAGAGAGAGATGAAGAACAGAGGTAGAGGCATCTGCTACAGATAAGAGAGAGAGAGGCAGATGATTTATGTATTATGGCTTCTTCACTGATTGTTTACCTTTTGCTACAAGGACACTTCTTTGCTCGTTCACATTCTTGCTGAGACAGCAGGGAGTGGCCTAGTTTGATGGACATGGACATGTTGAGTTGATGGATGGCTGATACCCCATCAAGGGGAGATAAAAGATGGGTCTGTGGAGACACAGACAGACACACCAGTGGGCACTGAAAGAGTGTTGTGCACCCACAGGAAGGTGGGGGCCTGGAGGATCGGTTCAGGAGAATCGGTCTGGAGCACGGTGGATGAAGGCAGACCGGTGGGGACTTGTGTGTGTGTCTGCCCTTGCCTGGGTGACGAGTCCATCACTGAAGAACAGTCTAGCCTGAAATGGAAGGGTCATAACTGGTGACCCCAACGGTACAACGGAACAAGAAGACGACGGAAGGTTTGCCTGCTGCAGCTGCTCATCTCTTGCTCTCTCTCTCTCTCTCTCTCTCTCTCTCTCTCTCTCCCTCTCTCTCTCTCTCTCTCTCTCTCTCTCTCTCTCCAACATTGCAACACAACAACAACTACCTCAACACAAACTGAACTGAACTCTATATTCCCTTATGACAATTCCTTTACCCCTAGACTTTGATAGAGCTTGGTTTTGATTATTATTCCTGCACTTCTGTATTTATCATTGCTAACCTGTTTTACACTTTTGATACTGTATTGCTTAGTTTACTAATAAACACCTTTAGTTACAGTACCACCAGACTCCAACGTATCATTCCATTTCTGCTGGTTTAGTAACCCAGTCACGGGGTACGTGACACTATAAATGACAATACCGAACCTGCCTCTACCACTTCTACTGGAAGCTCGTTCCACACAGCCAGCACTCTCTGAGTAAAGAAATTCCCCCTTGTGCTACCCTTAAAATTTTGCCCCCTAACTCTCAAATACAGATTGGGACCTTGTATCTTCCTCAAAACCAAGGGACTGCCTAAGGAGAAGAAATAATTCTGCACTGCACCAGAATGTCAATGTATAAATAATCTAATGTAAAATATTCTCTGATCAATATCATATGTAACAGGATGTTGAGACAAAACTTATTTCATATGTATTGATGTTGATACTATTAAAAACACAAAAACTATCTTTGCTTCATAGCTCAAATATTTTTTAAACCTACGCTCATTTCTCATATTGATTATTGAATGGTTTGCATTATGTTCTCACAATAAGCACTATTCAAGGATCTTTATGGTCAGCCAGTATCTGGATGTTGTTATGGATACACTGAGGCTTCGAGGCAATAAAGCTTCTTTCAGTCACAATGCATAATTATATTGCGAATGTAGCTGTGAAGGTTTGTTCCTCCGGGCCTGTGCAGTGAAATTGAAAACTGCTCCTTGAGAATCAGAGAATATGTAAGCTGTGATTCCTTTGTTTACCGGGTCTCGATTTCTTCTCCCAGTAACATTGCTTTTACATCAAACCTTTGACATCGTAAAATGTTGCAGTGCATTTCACAAGAGTATTTTCAAAAAAAACAAAAGAAATCCACAGTGAGCAGGAGGTATGATGTCAGGTGTCTGAAATCTTGATGAAGCATTTTTAAAAATGTCTTAAAAGAGGAAAGAAAGAAAGATGGAAGCATTCTGACAGAGGATTACAGAGTTAAAAATAAACTTTTGAATTTGCACAGTGGCTTGATAGCTCTACTTGATTTTAAATTGACAGCATCCCATGTTCAAAATTTAGCTGGTTGCAGGTAATAAGATTGGAGTGAAATCCCTGCATTATTTTATTTATTTATTGAGGTACAGCATGGAATAGGTAGGCACTTCTGGCCCTTTGAAACACGCTGCCCTGCAATCCCTCAATTTAGTCCTAGCCAAAGTATTGAACAAGTTACAATGGCCGATTATCCTAACAACTGGCATTTCTTTGGTCTGTGGGAGAAAACTGGAGCACCCAGAGGAAAACCACATGATCATGGGGAGAACGTACAGGCAGTTGTTGGAATTGAACAGGGATCACCTGTACTGTAAAGCACTGTGCTAACCACAACTCTGTGGTGCCACTCCAACAAATCCGTCAAATGTTAGAATGACTTCAGATAATTTGGATGCATTGTAGATGAAGGAAATAATGCTGAAATTAGAAGGAATTGTTTGTTAAATTTTAATTTAACCAATTTAGTGGAAGCAGAATTAAATACAGATTCTTCCTCAAGTCAGGCTTCCAGTCAGGTTAGCAGGTGAGAGGAAGACAATGCTATAATTGCTTGGTAATCTTTTAAACAAATATTGCCCTGTAATCCTTTGCAGATAAGATTCCTGTGATTTTTCAATTTAATAAGTAATCCTTCACTGAACATGTCATGTCACTGCTGAGAAACATTTTTAACAGACAAGTCAGGCTTAATTTTATACCTTGAAATAACACTGTAAGATTTTTACAAAGATTATTATTGTTCAAATGCTAAAGTGATTGCATAAAATCATAGTAATATAAAGTAGAAACTGATATAATCTACATCAAGTGGATGAATTCTTGACACACTTTTGAAGCTCCTTTCTTTGGCTTCTGTGGCGAGTTATTAACCCTCTTGAAAGGAGTTGGTTACGAACGGTGTCATGGTGTTAAAGAAGCCCAAATGAGCATTGTATGAAACCTCATCCTTAATAATGGATTCCAACATATTCCCAACCACTGAATTCAGGCTAACTGGCATACAATTACTTTTGCCTCCCTCCCTTCTTAAAGGTTGGAGTGACATTTGTAATATTCCAGTCCTTCAGAATTATTCCAGAAACTAGTGATTCTGAAAGATCAGTACTAATGCTTCCACAATCTCTTTCAGAGCCCTGAGGTGTTGTCCATCTGGTCTACGTGTCTTATCTATTTTCAGACTTTTTAGCTTCCCAAGAATCTTCTATTTAGTAATAGCAAGTACACTCACTTCTGCCCTCTTATACGTTTTAATCCACAGTGAAGACTGACACAATATACGAATTGAGATCATCCTCCATTTGATAGGATGCAGGAGTGGGCTGAGAAGTGGCAGATGGATTTCAACCTGGAGAAGTGTGAGGTGGTACACTTTGGAAGGACTAACTCCAAAGCAGAGTACAGAGTAAATGGCAGGATACTTGGTAGCGTGGAGGAGCAGAAGGATCTGGGGTACATGTCCACAGATCCCTGAAAGTTGCCTCACAGGTAGATAGGGTAGTTAATAAAGCTTATAGGCTGTTAGCTTTCATAAGTCAAGGGACAGAGTTTAAGAGTCACGAGGTAATGATGCAGCTCTATAAAACTCTGGTTAGGCCATACTTGGAGTACTGTGTCCAGTTCTGGTGGCCTCACTGTAGGAAGGATGTGGAAGCATTGGAAAGGGTACAAAGGAGATTTACCAGGATGCTGCCT
Organism: Hemitrygon akajei; assembly: GCF_048418815.1. Classification (NCBI taxonomy): domain Eukaryota; kingdom Metazoa; phylum Chordata; class Chondrichthyes; order Myliobatiformes; family Dasyatidae; genus Hemitrygon; species Hemitrygon akajei. The sequence continues at coordinate 31,709,089 of NC_133138.1, read as the reverse complement.
GGTTTAGAGAGTATGCAATATGATCTGAGATTAAGGGAAATAGGACTTTACTCTTTGGAGAGAAGGCAGATGAGAGGAGACATGATAGAGGTATACAAGGTATTAAGAGGAATAGATAGAGTGGACAGCCAGCGCCTCTTCCCCAGGGCACCACTGCTCAATACAAGAGGACATGGCTTTAAGGTAAATGGTGGGAAGTTCAAGGAGGATATTAGAGGAAGGTTTTTTAACTCAGAGAGTGGTTGATGCGTGGAATGCACTGCCCGAGTCAGTGGTGGAGGCAGATACTCTAGTGAAATTTAGAGACTGCTAGACAGATATATGGAGGAATTTAAGGTTCGGGGATATACGGGAGGCAGGGTTTAAGGGTCAGCACAACACTGCGGGCCGAAGGGACTGTACGGTGCTGTACTATTCTATGTTCTATGTTCTATTTCATTGTTCCCCCATTACTACATCTGCAGTGTAATTTTTAAGCAGTATGATGTCCTCTCTTGCCTCTCTTTTACATTTTATATATCAGAGAAAAAAACTTTTGGTATCCTCTGTTGAGGTACCATTGACCTGACTTTCAATATACACTACCCGATTAGACCCATGTGAACAATCAACTTACTAATCAATACATTTTTGGGATGAGAGGAAACCGTAGCACCTGGAAGAACCACACACTTTCAGGGCGAGAACATACAGTATAAACTCTTTACAGACAGCAGCGGGAATTGAACCCAGCTCACTGACGCTGTGAAGTATTACACTAACCATAATGCTACCATGCCATGCAAATACATCTGGAATTTTTAAAAGAAGCTGAGAAACTATTCAACTGAGAAGGGCCTATTCAGACCATCCTGGTGAGAGATGGGGACGTACATGGGATGTTGTGAGAAGAGAACAGTTGCACCCAAGCCAACTGAGGGAGAACAAGCCTGGAGAGAACTTATCTGAAGAAATGGAGGAATGAAATTTAACAGGTTTAAGTGCAGAAAGGGAAGTGGAAGGGAGTTAAATTGAATAAAAGGAGAAAGTGCCGTATTCTTCTACACTCAGTGGACATTAGGTACACTGGTACACTTGCTTATTAATGCAAATATCTAATCAGCCAATCATGTGGCAAAAATTCCATGCATAAAAGCATGCAGACATGATCAAGAGGTTCTGTTCTTGTTCAGAACAAACTTCAGAATGGGGAAGAAATGTGATCTAAGTGACTTTGACTGTGGAATGATGGTAACTCCCAAATGGGATGGTTTCACACACAACAGACTCTAGAGACTACAGAGAATGATATGTGAAAAAAACCAAAAACATCCAGTGAGTGCAGTTCTGTGGGAAAGTGCCTATTTAATGAGAGAGGTCAAACAAGAATGGCCAGACTGTTTCAAGCTGACAGGAAGGTAACAGTATTGCAAATGACTACACATTACAACTGTGGTTTACTGAAGAACATCTCTGAATGCACAACACATTGAAGTAGATGGGCTATAGCAGCAGAATACCACACCAGGTTCCACTTCTCTGGCTAATTTATGTGGAATGTTCCTGCATCTAATCACGTGGCCACTGAGTAAATGCTCCTTGAAGGCAAGGGACAGCTGTCAAAAATTGACCAAGGCTCTTCAGACATTGCTTCAGTCCACACATTCCCTCCAGATCTTGTCATGTTCTGACTTCACACAGTGATGTAAAACATGATAAATTCAGATTATTTTTGATATTTAGCCACGTCATTCCTGAATTTGACATTTTTCTTTATTCTGGTTTTCCATCTCATTTCCAGTAACTTCAGATATCATTCATGCTTTCTTTTGTTTGCTTTCTCTCAACATAACTTTGGTTAATTAACATCTAACAATCAACCCTTCTCCCATTTCTCAGCCAGCATCGTCACCACTTGTCTCATTCAATTTCTCCTGGACATCGACCTATCACATACCCTTACATCTTCTATCTTCTTCCTTTCTCCACAACATAAATTACTTTCACTTTATTTCTCCTTACTGATTTAAATTCAAGTTCATCCATTTGAACCATTATCTCTGACCAGTTACATTGTCTAACCTGGCTGTGCGTTTCCAGAATTCTGATTTTTTTTTTTACTTCAGATTGTCACCTTATGGTTCCATTATTGTTTTACTTTGTCCTTTTATCAGATTTTATTCAATTCCATTTTTACATCCCCTTCATAGAAGAGGTTCAAGAAACATGTCTTCACCACCGTCTCTCAACAGACACCACCATCACTTAAGTCATTAAATCTCTCTTGGCCTCCATTTTATCAGTGCCATTCCCTTTGTCCTGTCCATTTCTATCCTCTTCTGGAACATTGCCCTGTGTTATTTAAAAATTTTCTTGGCTTTTGTGAAAGGTTATTGAATAGAAATGATGGCTCTATTCCTCTTGCTAGAAATGCTGCTTGACCTGCTGACTTTTTTCCTACTTTAATTAAGGATATAAAACATTAGTGGCAATGAGGGTAGATGATAGACTGACTGGGATAAAGAGCACACTAATGTGTTTTGGATATTCCAAGTAGGTAAATGTGAATAGTATATATTCACTCAGTGGCCACTTTGTTAGGTTGTGAGTGTATGTTCATGGTCTTCAGCTGCTGTAACCCATCCACTTCAAGGTTCAACGTGTTTGATGCATTCAGAGATGCTCTTCTGTATACCATCATTGCAAAACATGGTTATTTGAATTACTGTCACCTTTCTGTCAGCTTGAACCAGTCTGGGCATTCTCTGCTGATCACTCTAATTAACAAGGTGTTTTTGCCCACAGGACTACTTCTCACTGGACTTTTTTGGGGTTTTTTTTTTTGCACCTTTCTCTGTAAATTCTACAGACTGTTGGTGTAAACATCCCAGGAGATCAGCAGTTCCTGAGGTATTCACACCACCCCATCTGGCACCAGTAATTATTCCATGGTCAAAGTCACTTCACTTACATTTCTTCCTCATTCTGATGTTTGCACTGAACAACAACTGAACATTTTGGCCATGACTGAATGCTTTTCCCCCAATCAGAGTCATGTGGAGCCATGGGAGCAGGTGGTGGATGGTCATATAAGCAACTGGTGTATATCACACAAGTCCTGGTTATGCCAGGCAGATAATCTCTGAAGAGTACTGATAATGGCTGGGGTTACCCATCTTGTAAAAGCACTGCATATAAGAAAGCAATGGCAAACCATTTCTGTAGAAAAATTTGCCAAGAACAATCATGGTCATAGAAAGACCATGATCACCTACGTCATATGACATGGCACATAATGAACAAACATTGTAGGACCATGATTACGTGAGTACTAAATTATTCTGAGATGAATATGATACACAAACATACAATTAACATAGAATATAGACTAATGCAGCATAGTAGAGGCCCTTGGGTGTATGATGCTATGCAGAACTTTTAACCTACTCTAAGATAAATCTAACCATTTCCTTCATATATTCCTTGATTTCTCTTTTATTCATATGCCTACCTAAGAGTCCATTCAACCTCCCTAATGTATCTGTCTCTACCACCACCACTAGCAGTACATTCCACACAGTCTGTGTAATATTATTACCTCTGACATCCCCTTATACCTTCTTCCAATCACTGTAAAATTCGGCCCTCCCATATTTGACATTTTTGCCCAGAGAAACGGTCTCTGATTGTCCGCTCGATCAACCCCTCTTAGCTTCTTATAAACCTTATAAAGTCACCTCACATCTTCCTTGCATCCAAGAAGAAAAGCCCTAAGCTTGCTCAACTCCTCCTCATAAGACCTGCACTCTGATCCAGAGTGCATCCTGGTAAATCTCCCCCTGCACCCTCTCTAATACTTCTACATACTTACTATAATGAGGCAATTAGAACTGAATACAATGCTCTAAGTGTGGTCTATCCAGAGTTTTGTAGAGTTGCAACATTACCTTATGACTCCTGAAATCAATTCCTTGAGAAAAAATGAAGGCCAACACACCATCCAATTTCTTAGCAATCCTAAAATCTTGCGCTGCAACATTGAGGGTTTCTAGAGTTGGACCGCAAGATTCCTGTGTTCCTCCACACAGCTAAAAATCCTCCATTAACCTTCAACTCTGCCTTCAAATGTAGAAACATAGTTTGAGAGGAATTCTTTCATCCCCACAGCCAGATTGTGTAGAGACATTGGGAACCAACAGGCAAGACTTGCAGCTTTGTATAATGGAGGCCGTGGAAACTCTAGCTGTCAGATCATCAAGCGAGAGCAGAGAATAAAGAGTAGCAGTGGGGGAAAAAATCAGTAAACAACAATAAAGTAGTTTATCTACAGATCAGAATTTGGCCGTGGAAAACAGGCTCAGAACAATATAGGAACGACACAGCAGTTAACAGAATGCTATTACATTGCCTACTTTAAGATTGGGTTTCAATTCCCACCCCTGTCAAATTAAGTTGTAAAATTAGTTGGCTCCATCATGGGGACTAGCCTCCATAGTATCCAAGACATCTTCATGGAGTGGTACCTCAGAAAAATGGTTTCTGTCATTAAGGACAATCACCACCCAGGACATGCCTTCTTCTCATCATTACCATCAGAAAGGAGGTACAGAAGCCTAAAGGCACACACTCAGTGATTCAGGAACAGCTTCTTCCCCTCTGCCACGTGATTTCTAAATAAACATCGAACCGATGAACACTACCTCGCTACTTAGTTTATTTCAGTTTTTTCACTACTTATCTTAATTTAACTATTTAATATACATGCACGTACCTATTGTAATTCAATTTTTCTTCTGTATTTATCATGTATTGCATTGTACTGCCGCTTCAAAGTTAACAAATTTCACAACATATACCGGCGATGTTAAACCTGATTTTGATTCTATCTATAAGCAGTCTGTATGTTCTCCCCATGAGTGCTTCAGTTTCCTTCGGGTCCTCTAGTATTGGAGGATCCATGCCATATTGTCTCTGGAAACTTGCCCAATGATGATACTTGCTGAATTAATTTGACACAAATGACGTATTTCACTGTATGTTTTGATGTATGTGTGACAAACAGAGCTAGTCTTTAACTTTAAAAGGCACTGCAGTAGTAGGAGGGTCATGAAAAAGGCACTGGCTTGTTGTTAGATATGTCGTGAGTACCTGCGGTTAAGTGTTTACTTAAGGGATAGAAGGTTCCGGAGGCTACGTGTCAGCCATTCCATTGAGTTTTTGCAGTAGCTGCACTGAAGAGAAGGTAGTCACAGAATAAGAAATCACAATTAGTTAAAGTCAAGTTTACTGGCATACACCGGTATGCATACGCATGCATGTATAGACTGGTACAATGAAAAACAAACTTGCACAGCATTACAGAAGAAAAAAACATAAATTAAACATATGCACAGTCTGTACAAGAAAGAATACAATTAGAACAGAAAAAATCCTATTTAGTAAAGTAGTCATGGGTGTTGTGAAACAGAGGTTAGGAAGCAGAGGGATCCAGGCATCAAAGCCTACCAAAGCAACTGAACCTGATGCTTGGATGATGACTTAGGTGTCAAGCTGAATTGGAAAGGTCAGGTACAGGCTGAATTCAGATGGCAGGGTCCAACCCCAGATCATATGAAAGTGACTGAACCTGATATTTGGACAATGAATTTGGTGCTGGGTCAGATTGAAAAGGGCAGGGTGTTGGAGCCCAATGTAAGGGACAGGCTGGTTCAGCTAGCTGCTTTGCGTTGTGCTGAACTAAGGGTCTGGGGACAAACTCTCAGTGGACTTCAGTTCAGAACTGTATTTTGTTTGCATGATTTTTTTTCTGTCTGCACATTGGTCATTTGATAGTCTTCATTTTTATGGGTTTTTTTGGGTTTCTTTGTTTCGTGGCTGCCTGTTAGAAGATGAATTACCTCCCACCTGAGGGTAGCTGTGAAAAGATGACATGACCAGGATGATAGGGATCATTGATGATGGATGTTGAAAGCAACACCCCTTGTAGGTTCTACCAATGGTGGAAGGATTTGTAGACAATTGCTTCCTGCAGATTTTTACTTTTACTGTATATACATTTATTAAATTCTGAGCTAGTAATCTTGAAGAGATTCTTGGAAAAGATTCTTAGAGATAGGATCTATGGGCATTTAGAGAATTATGGTCTGATCAGGGACAGTCAGCATGGCTTTGTGAAGGGCAGATTTTGCCTAACAAGCCTGATAGATTTCTTTGAGGAGGTGACCAGGCATATCAATGAGGGTAGTGCAGTGGATGTGATCTACATGGATTTTAGTAAGGCATTTGACAAGGTTCCAAACGGTAGGCTTATTCAGAAAGTCAGAAGGCATGGGATCCAGGGAAGTTTGGCCAGGTGGATTCAGAATTGGCTTGCCTGCAGAAGGCAGAGGGTTGTGGTGGAGGGAGTACATTCAGATTGGAGGGTTGTGACTAGTGGTGTCCCACAAGGATCTGGGACCTCTACTTTTTGTGATTTTTATTAACGACCTGGATGTGGGGGCAGAAGGGTGGGTTGGCAAGTTTGCAGATGACACAAAGGCTGGTGGTGTTGTAGACGGTGTAGTGGATTGTCAAAGATTGCAGAGAGACATTAATAGGATGCAGAAGTGGGCTGAGAAGTGGCAGATGGAGTTCAACCTGGAGAAGTGGTACACTTTAGAAGGACAAACTCCAAGGCAGAGTACAAAGTAAATGGCAGGATACTTGGTAATGTGGAGGAGCAGAGGGATCTGAGGGTACATGTCCACAGATCCCTGAAAGTTGTCTCACAGGTTGATAGGGTAGTTAAGAAAGCTTATGGGGTGTTAGCTTTCACAAGTCGAGGGATAGAGTTTAAGAGACGCGATGTAATGATGCAGCTCTATAAAACTCTAGTTAGGCTACACTTGGAGTACTGTGTCCAGTTCTGGTCACCTCACTATAGGAAGGATGTGGAAGCATTGGAAAGAGTACAAAGGAGATTTACCAGGATGCTGCCTGGTTTAGAGAGTATGGATTATATAAGAGATTAAGGGAGCTAGGGCTTTACTTTTTGGAGAGAAGGAGGATGAGAGGAGACATGATAGAGGTGTACAAGATATTAAGAGGGATAGACAGAGTGGGCAGCCTGCGCCTCTTCCCCAGGGCACCACTGCCCAGTACAAGAGGACATGGCTTTAAGGTAAGGGGAGGGAAGTTCAAGGGGGATTTTAGAAGAAGGTTTTTCACTCAGAGAGTGGTTGGTGCGTGGAATGCACTGCCTGAGTCAGTGGTGGAGGCAGACACACTAATGAAATTTAAGAGACTTCTAGACAGGTATATGGAGGAATTTAAGGTGGGGGGTTATATGTGATGCAGGGTTTGAGGGTCAGCACAACATTGTGGGCCGAAGGGACTGTACTGTGCTGTACTATTCTATGTTCTATGTTAAGAGCTTTTAGCATTTCGGCCCTGCCTGTTATAACAGGAGAAAGAATAGTGGAGCTGATATGTTGTCGTGGGTCACCAGCAGCACAGAAAGAGTGTCGAAGTCAGACATTATTTGACTGATGAGTGTGCACTGAAACATATAAGAACTGAGAGGGTATATTTTGATTATCCACTAAATTGCCTGTGGTCCTGAGCCCGATTTATAAGCTGTGTTCAGCGTCAAAAACAAATAACTAGATGTAATGGTTAAGGACATATTCAGAACATGTCTAGCCATCAAAACACTTTTTTCATTTCTTAATTGAGGCTCAAGAATTCAATGAAGTTCTGAGAACAGGTCAGAAAAAGAGTTACCCTCAGGCAGGTTTTGAGCAAATCAATATTTTACTGATTCAGAGCCCTTCAGTGCCATTCTGCAATGGGGTTAGAAGCTATAAATGATTACAATGCCATCACTTTTGCAAATTCAACCTTGACATTGACTTTAATAGGATGGTGGGCAGAGAATTAAGTATTCAATGTTTTTGGCAATAGGGTCTCTGTGGACTAATGTAGAACTCCTTCTAATGGCTTAATTTCTTCCTGAAGTTTCAATGTACTAGTAAAGATGTTATTTACAGATGCATCATTATTATGGCACAAATTTCCAAACCCTGAAGTCTTTGTACTCAAATCCCTCTTATATTGTAGATCAGCAGCAAAGTTGTGTTTGATGTGCAAAGCAGGAGAATATCAAAGTATTTTTATTTTGTTACCTAAACAATGAAAACACAAAAGCAGAATTTGGCCATTCGGTCCAACAAGTTGCTGCGCCTTTCCATCACGGCTGATGATGTACAGTTCTGGTCACCGAATTATAGGAAAGATATCAACAAGATAGAGAGAGTACAGAGGAGATTTACTAGAATGTTACCTGGGTTTCAGCACCTAAGTTACAGAGAAAGGTTGAACAAGTTAGGTCTTTATTCTTTGGAGCGTAAAAGGTTGAAGGGGGTCTTGATAGAGGTATTAAAATTACGAGGGAGATAGAGTTGACGTGGATAGGCTTTTTCCATTGAGAGTAGGGGAGATTCAAACAAGAGGACATGAGTTGAGAGTTAAGGGGCAAAATTTTAGGGGTAACACGAGGGGGAACTTCTTTACTCAGGGAGTGGTAGCTGTGTGGAATGAGCTTCCAGTAGAAGTGGTAGAGGCAGGTTCGATATTGTCATTTAAAAAAAAATTGGATAGGTATATGGACAGGAAAGCAATGGAGGGTTATGGGCTGAGTGCAAGTCGATGGGACTAGGTGAGAGTAAGCATTCGGCACGGACTAGAAGGGCCGAGATGGCCTGTTTCCGTGCTGCGATTGTTATATGGTTATATTTGTTATCCTTCTCAACCCCAATCTCCTGCCTCCTCCACGTAACTTTTATTGCCCTTACTAATCAAGAACCTATCAACCTCATCAACCTCTTCATTAAATATATGCAATGACTTGGCATCCACAACTGTCTGAGGCAATAAATCTCACAGATTAACCACACTCTGGCTAAATAAATTGCTCCTCAGAGTAGGTTCTAAAGGGGCATACTCATATTCTAAGGCTGTGTTCTCTAGTCCTTGATTCCCTATCATAGGAAATATCATCTCCATGTCCATTCTATCTAGGCCTAGCATGAGCATATCCAGATGAAATTTTTCTACTGGATGAATTATTGCATCTTCTTGACACAGTTTTCTCTAAGGATTTCTAAGATTCACAAAGGTGTTGCCAAGACTGGAGAACTTGAGTGATGAGGTGAGGCCAGAGAAGCTGGGACTTTATTTTTCCTGGAGCTTAAGAAACTGTGGAGTGACCTGATAGGGATATATAAAATCATGAGGGGCATAAAGTAAAGTGAATGGTCACATACTCTTTTCTTCCACAAAGTATGTGTGTTAAAACTTAGAGGGCATAGTTTTAAGGTGAGAAGGGAAAGATTTATAAGGTACCTGAAAGGCAAATAGTGGATACAGCCCAATTCATGACTGGCAAAACCTTCCTCACCATTGAGCATATTTTGAAGGAGCACTGTCACATGAACCATCACAAAGGCCTCCGAGAATCCAGCCCATGTTCTCTTCTCGCTGATGACAACTGGAAAGAGGTACAGAAGCCTTAGGTCCCAAACCACCAGGTTCAAGAACAGTAATGACCTTACAACCATCAGGCTCCTGAACCAGCATGGGTAAGTTCACTCACCTCAATACTGAGCTCAATCTATAACCTACAGGCTCAGTCTCAAGGACTCTACAAATCATGTTCTCTGTATTATTACTTTTTTTTATTTCACACAATTTGTCTTCTTTTGCACATTGGTTGTTTGTCAGACTTTATTTATATAGGTATTTTTTTCATAAATTCTGTTGTATGTCTTTATTTTCCTATAAATGACTGCAGGAAAATAAATCTCAGGGTAGTATATTGTGACATATATTGTATGCACTTTGATAATAAATTTACTTTGACTTTCACTTTGAACTTTTTAAGAGGATGGTGGATAAATGGGACGGGGTGCCAGAAGAAGTTATAGAGTTGGATATAATTTAAACTGGTACATTGAAAGGGAAGGTTTAGAGCAGAGGTTCACAATCTGGGGTCCATAGACCCTTGCTTAATGGTGTTGGTCAATGGCATAAAAAAAGGTTAGGAACCCCTGGTTTAGAGGATGAGAGTCCAAAAACAGGAAGGTAGGTCTAATTCAAGTAGATAACTTGGTCAGAATGAACAAGCAGGGATGAAGGACTTGTTTCCATGCTGTACAACACTATTAATCTATGGCTAATATATAAACAAGCCACATGATTGTAAATATATGTTGGATCCTAATGCTTTTGTGATCCAAAGGTTCTTCAAAAGTCAAGAAGGAGGCATAAAACTGAAAGAATCATTAGGAAATGAAATATGAAAGCAAGCTAGCAAACAACATCAAAGGGGATAGTAAAAGCTTTTTTCAAATATGTAAAAAATAAAAGAGAGATGAGATAAAAGAGACATGGGACCGCTAGAAAATGAGGCCAGAGAATAATGGGAACAAAGGAGATGACAGATGAACTAATTGAGTATTTTGCATCAGTCTTCACTGTGGAAGAAACTAGCAGTGTGCCAGATGTTGAAGGGTGTGAGGGAAGAGAACTGTGTGCAGTTACTACTACAAGGGAGAAGGTGCTCAAAAAGCTGGACCTAAGGGACATAAGTCACCTAGACCAGATGAACTGCACCCTAGTCTTCTGAAAGAGGTAGCGGTAGAGTTTGTGAAGGCATTATTAACGATCTTTCAAAAAGCATTGGACTTTGGCATGGTGCCAGAGGACTGGAAAATTACAAATGTTATCATATTCTTTAAGAAAGAGGGAAGACAGCAGAATGGAATCTATAGACCAGTTAGCTTAATCACAGTGGTTGGGAAGACAATGGAGTCAATTGTTAAGGCTGACGTTATGGAGTACCTGGTAACCCAGAACAAGATAGGGCAAAGTCAGCATGGTTTCCTTAAGAAAAAATCTTGCCTGATGAACCTGCGGAATTCTTTGAGGAGATTAGAAGTAGGATAGATAAAGGGGATTCAGTGGATGTTGTATATTTGGACCTTCAGAAGGCCCTTGACAAGGTGCCACACATGAGCTTGCTTACCAAGTTAAGAGCCCATGGTATTACAGGAATTTTACTGGCATGGTTAGAGCATTGGCTGATTGGTAGGAGGCAGTGAGTGGAATAAAAGATTCTTTTTCTGGTTGGCTGCCAGTGACTGATGGTGTTCCGCTGGGGTTGGTGTTGGGACCACTTCTTTCTATGCTCTGTATAAATGATTTAGATGATGGAATAGATAGCTTTGTTGCCAAGTTTGCAAATGATACAAAGATAGGTGGAAGGGCAGGTAGTATTGACAAAACAGGTAGGCTGCAGAAGAACATAGACAGATTAGGTAAATCTGTCTAAGTAAGTTGCAGATGAAATAAAATGTTCATGCACTTTGGTGGTAGAAATAAGTGTGCAAACTATTTTCTAAATGGGGAGGAAATCCAAAACCCTGAGATGCTAAGGGACTTGGAGTTAGTGTTTGTAGTGAGGAAGCCAAATGCAATGTTAGCATTCATTTCAAGAGGTCTAGAATACAAGAGCAGGGATTTAATGCTGAGTTAAGGCACTGGTGAGGCCTCACCTCGAATATTGTGAACAGTTTTGGGCTCCTCAGCTAAGAAAAGATGTGCTGGCATTGAAGAGGGTTCCGATGAGACTCACAAGGATGATTCCATGAATAACATTTGATAGCTCTGGGCCTGTACTCACTGTGATTCAGAAGAATGAGGGGAGTTCTTATTGAAACCTTTCAAATTTCAAATCTTGAAAGGCCTAGACAGAATAGATGTGAAAAGGATGTTCCTGTGGTGGGGGAGTCTAGGATAAGAGGGCTCAGCCTCAGGATAGAGAAGCGTCCATTTAAAACAGAGATGCAGAAAAATTTCTTTAACCAGAAGGTGTTGAATTTGTGGTACTTATTACCACAGACAGGTGTGGAGCCCAGGTCATTGGGTATATTTAAGGCAGAGCTTGATAGGTTCTTGATTGGACATGGCATCAAAGGTTACGGGGAGAAGGACGGGCTTTGGAGCCGAGGAGGTAAATAAAGGATCAGCCATGATTGAATGGCAGAGCAGACTCAATGGGCCGAATGGCCTAATTCTGCGCCTATGTCATAGTCTTATGGAATCTGTGTACAATGATCGAAGAAGCATTTGTTAAAGGATGAAACTTCCTTCTATTACTGTTATCTGAACAAATAATGATTTTGCACACATTAAGTTTTTGCTCAAATTTTGTTTGTACTATCTTCAATAACTTCTGCTTCCCCAATCTGACCTTATTTAGAAATCACTTCTTGCTAGCTTAATTGCAATCTGCCACCCTGAGGATTAAATGTGGTGACTAGAAATGGATGCAATACTCCAATCATTGCATAACTCATATTTTGTAAGACTTCAACATGACTTGCTTGTAAATCTTATTGGTGAAGTCCAGGATCCTTTTTGCTTTAGTAACCATTACTTCGACACACTCTGACACTTTCAAAGTGGCTCAATGTCAACTTTTGTTCGATGATGCTTATGGTATGTTTAAATGGTGGCACAGTTGAGATATGTCCCTTCCAATGGAGGTGTAAGGCACACCTTCCCTCTGCTAACCTGCAGGTCTCCCTTAGGCAAGACGCAGCACTTGCTTTGCCCCTCCTGATCAGGGTCACATGAAGCCATGGGAGCGGGTGGTGGACGATCTTGTGAGCAGCTGGTGCATATCACAAGTCTTGGTTATGCGACCAATGATGCTAGGCAGAAAATATGAATATGGAAAATGTTGATAATGGCGGGGGTCACCCATTTTGTTAAGACACTGCCCAGAAGATAACAATGACAAACATGTAGAAAAAATTGCCAAGAACAATCAAGTTCATGGGAAGACCATGATTAGCCATGACATGGCACGTAGCAAACAAGCAAACAGCATGTCTTACTGTGTGAGACCTGCTATGTAAATTCATCAGTTTTAATGTTCAGGTTTAGAATTTACCATTCATTCTGTACTTCCACCCCTGCATCTGTACTTCCTTCTTATTCAAATTAAGCTGTTGCAGTGCTCGATTTTCAGTATAACAGGAATCAAATTTCAGCACTCTGAGGAATCACTAACTTGTAGTATCCCCAGTGGACCAGTCCCACGTAACCTTATGATGATAGGGACCGTTGCTTTTGAAGGTTGAAAATAGCTGGAAAACTGTTTGAGTTTTATGCTGAGGTGTGTGTAAGAGTTGAGTAAATAGGTTTCTCTTTAAAAATAAAAAATCATTTCTGCTTCTGTTGGTTTCCCAGGAGAGAAAAAGTCTGACAATAGAGGAGGCAATTGTCCATTTATAACCAGAACTTTATTTACCGTTTTCTTGTAGTCAGCATGAAATTTTAACATTTCTGTCTGAACAAACCAATTGAAATCAGAGATGAATAGCAATAAAAAAACTTTCCTGAGCATTTTACCGAAGAATTAAACATATATCACTTGTCTCGAACCGTTCAGCTTAATAGGTTTCTCCAGCTGTCTGAATGTCCATATTGAAATCTTCATTGTCATGTAAAGTGGTATTCATTCTGAGCAAAATTGTTGTCATTTTAACACCTTCATCAGAAATAATAAAACATCTAAGATCAGCAGGAAAAGAAACACAAGCAGTTTTTCTTTTCACCGGTTACTCATTTTGGGTGTATTCGTGAATCTCCTGATCATCCATGCAGCCTGAACCTTTAAAATAATTGTTTCATCCCCACAAAGTCTGAATATTTTACTGAAGCTCTCTCGGATCTCATTTTTTAGTTGAATGCTCAGGTCTTTATGAGAAATATGATATTCCTTTTTGTGAACAGCCTTCCACTTAACAGTAATGCCTGATATCAAGTTGCTTTTAAACCGTTATGCCCAGTGTCACAAGATGATTGCTGTCTCCTGCGGGAAACAATGAGGACAGGCTAGCAAAATACAAAAATAATGATTCCTGGGCACGCTGACAGTTTACTGCTTATAAAACTGCAATTTCTTTCTCTCTGTACTCGAAAAGTTTTAAATCAGGTTTGGGGGCAGCATAATTTGAGACTTATAATGGCACCCCAGAGGCCTTATATGGTACAATTACTGCTAGATTGGACAGTTATGGATGAACTGCAGCAATGCAGCTTGTGGCTATATAGGTTCTTTACTCTGTTAGAGGTAATTCCTTCTTCTCTCTCTCTGTCAGCAGTCAGTGAGCTGATCATGGCATCCAAAAAGAATTAGACCCAAAACTAAATACGGTTGTTTTGATACATCATTTTGTAATCAGTTTGCATAATTCTAGTTTATACTTCCCAGTTTGGACAAAGCAGCTGTTCTTTTTGTGTTTTATACAGTGTATGGTGCACAAATCAAGAGATCAAGATCAAGATTATTTAATGTAATTTCCAGTATATAAGTGGAAAGGAGAACAAAATAATTGTTACGCCAGACCCAATGCAGCACATAAAGTAAAAATAAAACACAGTAGGTATAAATACATAACAACACATGCAAATTGCTGGAAACTCGGGTAAGGCAGCATTTATGAAAAGGTGTAAAGATTCGATGTTTCAAGCCTAGACCCTTCTTCAGTTCTGTTAGATACAAAGATTGACTTTATGTTCACAAAGTGATGCTGGGCACAGAAGAGTCTATTCATAAGGTGACTATGACAGGAAATGATAGAGTAGTGGTGATTGAGGGTGTAAATGATAGAGTAGTGGTGATTGAGGGTGTGGAGGGGTGGTTTAGTGGATGAAGGTGCTGATCAGCATAACTGCTTGGGGAAAGTAAATGTGTTTGAGTCTGGTGGTCCTGGCGTGGGATGCTACACAGCCTCCTCCCTAAAGGGAGTGAAGTAAAGAATCCATGAGCAGGGTGGGTGTGATCTTTCTTGCCTTTTTCTGGCACCTTTCTGTATATATGTGCTTGATGGCAGGTAGGCTGTTGCAGGGTGTTGTGTTGGGTAGTTTTTACTACCCGTTGTCAAGCTTTCCTGTCCACTGCACTGCAGTGTCCGTACCATGCAATGCTGCAGCATGTTAGAATGCACTCTACTGTGCAGCTGTAGAATGACATCTGTATTAATGTGCATAGGTCAATATTTAATAAACCAGTGACCCCGTAAAGCTGAAGTTGCTATGCTTCAGAATACTGAATGTTTGAAAATCTAATTGCATTATGATTTACAAAGCTGCAACCCAGTGAATTTAATTTAGAAATAACAAGTGCCAGGTGTGGCATTCCTTCCACTGAGTCAGACAGTTATGGTTCAAAGGCCACTCCAGAGATTTAGCTATGAAATTGAGCTGGTTCTCTATTGCCATGCTGCAGGAGAGGCTCAGTGCCTGAGGTGCTACCCTACGGATGAGATATTAACTGAAGTTTTCTCATATGCTGCCTGTGAAAATGTATTATAGTGGAGTCATGAGTTTCCCTTCGCTCCTCCATCATCAGTTAATGCTGGCAGCTTTAGTTAAGTTAATCTTTTCTAATCATGTCATAACCTCTTGAAATCCCCCCCTCTGCTTCTTAGAACATAGAACATAGAAATCTACAGCACATTACAGGTCCTTCAATGTTGTGCCGACCATAAAACCTACTCTAGAAACTGCCTAGAATTATCTTACCACATAGCCCTCTATTTTTTCTCAGCTCTATGTACCTATCTAGGAGTCTCTTAAAAGGCCCTATTGTACCTTTACTAACCCACCCTCTTACTTCTTCATTCAGGTAATTTATAAAAATCGCAAAGAGGAGGGGTCATGGAACAGATCCTTGTGGAACACAACATGTCTCTGACCTCCATGCAGAATTCGAACCATCTACAACCACTCTTCTCCAACAACTTGCCCATCAGTAAATTAAGTCTCACTGTCTGTAATTTCCTGGGTTATCTCGACTCCCTTTCTTGAACAAGGGAACAATACCTGCAACCCTCCAATCCTCCGGTACTTTTTCCATCCCTATTGATGATGCAAAGATCATCACCAGAGGCTCAGCAATCTCAACCTCACTTCCCATAGTAGCCACCCTACCCCAGTTAAATTCCTTAATAGTCTGCTCCTATCCCTCTCCACCACTATGGTAAAGGAGATAGAGCTGTGATCACTACCTTCAAAATGCTCTTCCATCAAGAGATCTGACACTTTACCAGGTTCATTACCCAATACCAGATCAAGTACAGCTTCTCCTCTGTTTGGCTATCTACATATTGTGTCAGGAAACTTTCATGAACACACCTAACAAACACGATCTAAACCCTTTGCTCTAAGGAGATGCCAGTCAATATTACACCCAGTGGAGTTATTGCCCCTTTCCTGTTTCTGACTTCCACCCACTCTGAGTCAGTAGATACTCCCCCAATAACTTCCTCTTTTTCTGCAGCCATGATACTCTCTCTGATTAGCAATATCATGCCCCCACCTCTTTTGCCTTCTTCCCCGTCCTTTTGAAACACCTTAAGCCTGATACACTGAGCAGCCATTCCTGTTCCTGAACCATCCAAGTCTCTGTAATGGCCACACTCTAAGTTCATCTGCCTTGCTCATGATACTCCCTGCATTAAAATAGACACCATCAGGCTGATTGCATCTTTACTCTCTCATCTACCTACCCTTCCTCACAAACTCTGTACAAGCTATCCCTACTTGTGCGCCAACAGCTCCATCCTCTGCCTCTTCACTTTGGTCCCCATCCCCCTGCAAATCTAGTTTAAATACTCCCCAACAGCATTAGCAAACCTCCCTGTCAAGATATTGGTCCCCCTCGGATTTAATTGCAACCCCTTCCTTTCTGTATAGGTCACAGCTGCCCCGGAAGAGGTCGCAATGATCCAGAAATCTGAATCGTTGCCTCCTGCTCCATTCCTTCAGCCACGCATTTATCTTCCACCTCATTCTATTTCTCTACTCACTGTCGTGTGGCACAGGCAGCAATCCCGAGATTACTACCCTTGAGGTCCTGCATCTCAGCTTCCTTCCTAACTCCCTGTATTCTGCTTTCAGAACATCCTCACTTTTCCTACCTGTGTTGCTGGTACCAATATGTACCACAACCTCTGGTGCTCACCCTCCCATTTCATGATATTTTGGATGTGTTCAGAAACATCATGGACCCTGGCACCTGGGAGGCAAGCTTCCATCCATGTTTCTTTTCCATGCCCACAGAATCGCCTATCTGTATCCCTAAATATAGAGATCCCTATTACTGCTGCCATCCTCTTCTGTTTACTACCCTTCTAAGCCACAGGGCCAGTCTCAGTGCCAGAGGCACGGCCTCTGTTGCTTCCTCCAGGTAGGTCATCCCCCCCAACAATACTCAAATGAAGTATTTATTGTTGAGGGCCACAGGGTGCTCTCCACTATCTGACACATTCCCTTTCCTCTCCTGACAGCCACCTGCTTATCTGTTTCCTGTGGCCCTGGTGTGACAACCTGCCTCTATCTCCAGTCGATAACCTCCTCACTTTCCCACCAAGCTGAAGGTTCTCAAGCTGCAGATTCAGCTTCCTAACTCAGCTGCAGCTCGATGCACCTGGTGCAGATGTGGCCATCAGGGAGGCTGGAAGTCTCTTGGATATCCCACATCTAACATCCAGAGCAGAAAACTGGACTTGTAGTTATACCCACTCTTCTTATGTTAGAGGAAAAAAGAGATATGAAGGTAACTTACCTCCTTGCCTCGCCTAAGCGTATCCTCGTCAAAGCCCCACCACTCTGACTCATGCTTCTCCAACAACTGCTCCTTCAATGATTGCTCTGCTAGGCAGTGTATTCCTTTTATCCCAGAACCTTCTCAGCGGCCTTGCGCAGTGATGAACTTCTACGTCTGTGCACTTTTCCCAATCAAATCTCCCGCTGAAAGAAACTCCTCGCTTCTTAAATCTCAGCGGCCTTGCGTGATGGCAAGCTACTGCGTCTGTGCACTTTTTTAACTTCTCTAAGTAAACATTGTAGCTAAGACCGTCATCTCTGGAACTATTTGTTCACTTTCATTCTGAATGCTGTTTGTTTGCTTTTATTGTTTCCGGTGATTTGTTTTTTTTTTCACTCACTAAACATTGAGGGCTTATTGGATTTTTTCAAATGGGTTCTTTTGGATTTCTTGTTTTATGGCTGCCTGAAAGGAGACAAATCTCAAGTTTGTATATATACTTCAGTAATAAATCTACTTTGAACTATTTATATAAACCGTATTGTACCTTCTTTAGGGATTTCAATCCCTTTTTAAAGTGTGGTGATGAGAAGTGGATGCCATACTATATCAGATCAAATGTGAGAATGTGGTACGTGCACATGAGGCAGTTTGATAATTCCATGATCATTTGGGCCTTCTCTGCATGGAGGCCTCTCTTTTTCAGTGCAGGCTTCAGAGTGTGCATGTTTTTCATCTTGGCAGGCTCGTTTCGTCACTCCCAAACTGTATGTTCAAGTTCAAGTTTGACTATCATTCAATCATACATGAATACATCCAAATGAAACAGAGTTCCTCCAGGGCCAAGGTGCAAAACACATTACCAACAGCACACAGCACCCTGCACAATGCACACAGCACAAATTGCATAAATGGTTAAGATTTCACAAAGAGAGTGCAGAAAAAAATTAATATCTCCCAAGTCCCTGCATACAACAAAGACAAACAACCGATGTGCACACGACGACAAATTGTGCAAGTACAAAAATGAAAGAAAACAAAATAATAAATAAATAATATTGAGAACATGAGTTGTAGAGTCCTCAAAAGTGAGTCTATGTTGCTAGATCTCATTTGTAGCAACAACTCATTACCAACGAAATAATTTTGTTAGCCAGCTTTTTAATTAGTTCTTAACCAAATGCTGAAGTTCAGAACATCCATTACATTCCATTCTCTGTCACTTCATCAAATAATTAAATCTAGTTAGCTATATACAACCTATTTTAACAAGTTCCTCTGGCACTCCTTAAATAAATTGAGCCTCTCCAAATAGCAGTTAAGATTGCTTCTAAAACCTTTCCCTGTACTGAATGTTGAACTAGCAGGACTATTTTTACACCATTTCATGAAATTGTCTCTGTCACTTTCCTGTACTCCAAGTATACTGCACAGGTTCGGCAAAAGCTGCAGAGGATTGCAAACTCAGCCAGCTCCATCTTGGACACTGGCCTCCCCAGCATCGAAGACATCTTCAAAAAGGTGGTATTCATCATTAAAGACCCTCACCAATGAGCACCTTCCTTCTACTCATTGCTACCATTAAGGAGGGGATTACAGGAGTCTAAAGACTCAAATTCAACATTTTAAGAACCCCACTTTCCCCTGCACCATCAGATTTATGAACGGACAATGAACCAACTCAATAATACCAGCTCACTATACTTGCCCCCTCACACAAATATACACTGTGGATTCCAGGAACATTCAGGATCAATACATTTTGACACAATTAAACTGCAGCTCCAATTAATCTGTTTCAAGAAAATAGTTAAAACATATAAAAAAGACCAACTGCCATTAAACTGAATAACAAATTATGTATTTAAATGAAATACAGAACAAATTTGAACATTATCAAAACTACTGTTGGGTGTATGTCGTATCTGACGAACCCTGTGTGGAAGAGTTTAAAGTGGAAAAGCTAGTGCACTGGGGCAGTTTCTCTCACTCAACCTTGGAAGTCCAGTGGGATGACAATGTCACAACTGGGGTCTTCCCGCTTTGCAGCGGACCATCATAACTTCCTCTATGCCTCATCATGCCTTTTGCTCACCATAGAGCACTGCAGATTCACCTTCCTGGACATTGGAACTCACCATAGATCTCATCCACCCAGCCTGCCAGAGCTGACTTCACGTGCTAGGACAGGAATGTCCCTGTTTCACTGGGGTATGTGTCCTGTTGGCCACCCTCACCTGCTTTAGCCCACCTGTCGAAGAGGTATACTGATGTATGGCTGCTGTTGCATGCAGACATCTGCTTGGAGCTATAGGTGGGAGCTGAGAGTTTGGTGCAGTCCAAAGGTAACATTCAAGATGATGGTCGATCCCTTCAAATTCTTTTGTAAGTCCTTAATTTTATTGACCAATATTATTAATATTTCAGAATTAGTTCATTTCCTAACTCCAGCAGAGTATGATATAATCTCTCCGCAAATAAATGTTTTTAAAGTGTCCCATAATGTTCCAGTAGAGATCTCTTCTGTAGAATTTGTTGAAAAAAACAAATCAATTTGTTGTTTAATAAAGTTAAGAAAGTCTGAGTCCTGCAGTAAAATAGAGTTGAACCTCCAAGATTTAGCATTAGAAGGTGAATCCATTGTCTTAATAGATAAGTTCAAAGGTGCATGGTAAGAAATGATAATGGAATCATATTTACAATCAATAATATCTGTGAGTAAACGATGATCAATAAAGAAGTAATCAATTCTTGAGTAATTATGATAAACATGAGAAAAGTATGAAAATTCTTTATCGTTAGGGTGTAAAAATTGCCAAATTTCAGAAATTCCAGAATCAACCATAAAGGAAATTGGTAAGATTTATTCAGTGACCCCCGGTAAAGAACTTTATAAAAAAAGAGTTGAACTTCAAATGGAACATAATTTGTTATTATCCTCTTCGATTGAAAATCAGTTAATTAAATCTAGAACCCAGTTTTATTACATGGAGATAAATCTGGCAAATTATTGGTTAATCAATTGAAAATTGCTTCGGTTAAAGAACAAATCACCAAGATTCGTAAACAAGATGGCACTTTGACGATTGATCATAAAGAGATAACTAAAGCCTTTCAAGATTTTTATAATTCTTTATATCAATCAGAATTTGTTGAGGATTCTTCCATAATGGATGAATTTTTAAGAAAATTGAATATCCCGAAATTAACAACAGAAGACAGTATATTTCTAGATGCACCTATTATGGAAACCAAAATAAAAGAGGCTATTTTTTCAATGAATTCAGGTAAAGCCCCTGGTCCAGATGGTTATACTGCGGAATAGTTTAAATTCTTTTCTTCTATACTCTCTCCTTGGCTTTGTAAAATTTTTAAAGATGCGTTAACTGTAGGTAAATTGCTACAGTCTTTTTATGATGCCTCCATTTCTCTAATTCTTAAAAAAGATAAAGACCCCACTGAATGTGCATCCTATCGGCCTATATCCTTGCTGAATACGGATTCTAAGATTTTTACCAAAATTTTGGCCACTAGATTAGAAAATATATTGCCTAAAATTATTTCTGAAGATCAGATTGGATTTATTAAAAACTGTTATTCATCTTTTAACATCAGAAAATGAATTAATATAAGTTATACTCCTTCATCTAAAATACCAGAATGTGTTATTTCCTCAGATGCTGAAAAAGCGTTCGGTAGAGTTGAATGGCCATATTTATTTAATACGTTGTAGAATTTTAATTTTAGTTTAAAATTTATATCATGGATTAAATTAATATATTATAAACCGTTGGCTTCGGTTCTTGCCAATAATCAGAGATCTCCTTTTTGCAGTTATCCCGTGGTACGAGGCAAGGCTGTCCTTTAAGTCCTTTATTATTTGACATTGTTTTGGAACCTTTAGCCATTGCCATTCGTGAACCATCTAATATTTTTGGTATTACTCGTGGGGAAGGGACTTATAAGTTATCATCGTATGCTGATGATTTGTTACTATACATATCTGACCCTAAGAGATCTATCCCTGCTATTCCGTCCTTGCTTACTCAGTTTAGTAGCTTTTTTGGTTACAAACTGAATTTTAACAAGAGTGAATTATTTCCATAAATATGCAAGTTCCAATTTATAAACACTTACCATTTAAACTTATTACAGATCATTTTACTTATTTGGGCATTAATATTACCAAGAAACATAAGGATTTATTTAAAGTTAATTTTTTACCTTTAATTGACCAAATCAAGCAACTTGTTACCAGGTGGTCCCCATTATCTTTGTCATTGATTGGTCGAATTAATGCTATTAAGATGATAGTATTACCCAAAATTTTATATTTATTCCAAGCATTACCAATTTTTATTCCTAAATCTTTTTTTGATATTATTGACTCCAAAATATCCTCATATGTGTGGCAGAATAAAAATCCTAGACTAAGCAAAAAATATTTACAGAAGCCTAAGAAGGAGGGTGGTTTGGCTTTGCCAAACCTGAGATTTTACTATTGGGCAGTTAATATTCGATATTTAATATTTTGGACACAAGAATCGATTATAGTATCTTGCCCACAATGGGTAAATTTGGAATGTAAATCTGTACAAAACTTCTCATTGTTTTCTATTTTAGGATCTTCGCTTCCTTTTGCTTTATCTAAATTGAATAAACAAATAACCAATCCTATAGTTAAACATACATTACAAATATGGTTTCAATTTCGTAAATTCTTTGGCTTGAATAAGATTATCTTATCAAGCCCTATTATATCTAACTTTTTTTTCGGCCCTCTTTTATGGATCATGTCTTTGTATTATGCAAAACAAAAGGTATAACATGTTTTCGTGATTTTTTTTAGACAATAGTTTTATGTCCTTTGAACAGCTATCTAATAAATATAATTTGCCTAAAACTCATTTTTTTAGATACTTGCAAGTTAGAGATTTCTTGAATAACATGTTACAGTTTTTTCCAAAATTATGTCCGATGGACATTACGGAAATTTTTTTAGCTCTGAATCCTTGCCAGAAGGGTTTAGTAGCCATCACTTATAAGATGATCATGAAAATACAGCCAGAAGCATCAGGAAAAATTAAAAGGAATGGGAAAAAGAACTTCATTGTCTTATACCCACTGAGCAGTGGGAGAAAGTTTTACAATTAGTTAATTCTTCTTCTATTTGTGCTAAATGTGCCTTAATACAATTTAAGGTTGTACATAGGGCTCACATGTCCAAGGATAAACTTGCTCGATTTTATTCATATTTTAATCCAACCTGTGACAGATGTCATTCTGAAGTTGCTTCATTAACCCACATGTTTTGGTCTTGTTCCTGCTTGAAAAATTATTGGAAAGATATTTTCGGTATTATTTCAAAAGTTCTGAATATTAAATTGCAACCGCATCCTATTACTGCAATTTTTGGTTTACCAATGGTGGATAATAGTTGTTTATCCCCCTCAGCTCGGCGGATGATTGCATTTGTTACATTAATGGCTAGAAGATCTATCCTATTGAATTGGAAAGAAATTAATCCTTCAACCATATTTCAGTAGTTTTCTCAAACTATTTCTTATTTGAGTTTAGAAAAAATTAAAAGTGTTGTTTTTGACCCTTCAATTAAATTTGAAGAAACTTGGAGACCATTTATTCAACATTTTCACATGAGCTAAACTGACTTTTCCTAAACCTTACTTTTATTATCCTTAATTATTTGGATGGAGGTACGGAGTTATTGACGCTGCTGTGTATATTTGACATAATGCAATGGCCCATGTTGGTTAGGTTTTTTTGGGTTTTTTTAAATTTACTCCTTTTTTCGTAATCACTATGAGTTTGGGAGGTTATTATATATGGATTATCATCTATTTGTATTTATACTTTAACCTATTAATTATGTATTCTCAAACTCTCTGTATCTATGTTTCTCTTATGTTTGTTTAAAATTAAAAAAAAATATAAAAAGAAATTCTTTTGTAAGTCCTAAATTCTTGTTTAAATAGTGAAATCATTTTGTTTCACTCCCGACCATTTCTTGTGTGTGAGTATATATACTGTGCTGCTGCTGCAAAATCAACAAATTTCACAACATACACTCAGTGGCCACTTTATTAGGTACACCTGTACATCTGCTCCTTAATGCAAATATCTAATCAGCCAATCATGCTGCAGCATCTCAATGCATAAAAGCATGTACATATGGTCAAGAGGTTCAGTTGCCATTCAGATCAAACATCAGAATTGGGAAGATGTGGGTGCCATGGTAGCATAACAGCATGACTCTAAGACATTTCCGGGTGTTGGAGTTCAGAGTCAATGCTGGCATCTACTTGCGAGGAGTCTGTGTATCCTCCCCATGAAATACCTGGGTTTTCCCTGGATGCTCCAGTTTCCTCCCACAGTCTAAAGACTTACTGGGAAGATCAGTAGGTCATTGTAAACTGTCCTGTGATTAGGTTAGGATTAGATCACGATTGTCGGGGGTTGTCTGAGTGGCACGGCTCACAGGGCTAGAAGGGGCTACTCCACTCTGTATCTCCGAATAAATAAACGTGACCTAAATTAATTTCACCACAGACTGATTATTGGTGTCGGACTGGTTTGAGTGTCTCAGAAACTACTGATCACCAGGAATTTGCACAAACAATCGTCTCCAGGGTTCACGGGGAATGGTGCGAAGAACGTCCAGTGAGCGGCAGTTCTGTGAGGGAACCGCCTTGTTAACGAGAGAAGTCAGAAGAGAATGGCCAGAATGGTTCAAGTTGGCAATCAAGCAGGCGACAGTAACTCAGATAACCACGCAGATTTCAAAAGTCCAGAAGAGCTTCTCTGGAAGTGCAACATGTCGGAACTTGAAATGGGTGGGTTGCAGCAGCAGAACTCCACACCAAGTTCCACTCCTTTACATAATAAAATGGCCTCTGAGTGTATGTCAGTGGTATTAATCCATGTTCTGATTCTGAAGTATGCAAAGAAAATGGATGATTGTTATGATCCATTTTCATTATCTCCATCTCTGTGACCATGTGGGTTTCCTCGTACAGTCCAAAGATGTAGCAGCTAATAAGTTAATTGGTCATTGTAAATTTTCCTGTGTTTAGCCTGGGGTTAAATCGGGTGTTGCTGGGTGACGAGGCTCAAAGGGCCAGAAGGCCTACCCTGCATTATATTTTAATAAATAAATATATACGTGAAACATAAGTTTATACGTTCAGAGTGATTTGAGGAAAGTATGGGGAGGTGTCTGAGGTAAGTATTTTTTTACCGGAGAATAGTATGTGTGGTGGTAGTGGATTGCTCTTGGAGTAGATTATAAGGTCAGCACAGCAACATGTCCTATAATTCTATAATGAGTTCTATTCTCTCTCTACAGATGCTGTTACTCTATGAGAAATTGCTGTTTTTGTGTGATGACAGTATGCCTTTCATATCTGCTTTTACATATATTTTGTCAGCATCCTCTTCATTGTTACATTCCAGAATCAGGTTTATTATCATTGTCATATATGATGTGAATTGTGTTGTTTTGTAGCAGCAGTACAATTCAAAGACCTAAAATTACTTTAAAATAGTCCAAACAAAAAGAATGATGAGTTAGTTTTCATGGACGACAGATGGGAAGTAGCCATTTCTGAACTGTTGAGTGTAGGTCTTCAGTCTTCTGTACCCCTTCCTTGATGGTAGTAATGAGAAGAAGGCATTTTCTGAATGGTACAGCTCCTTAATGATGGGATGTTGCCTTCTTGAGGTACCACCTCTTGAAGATGTTTTGTTGTGGTGGTGATGGAGCTAGCTGAGACTTGGGTCCTCTGTGATCCTATGCATTGGTGCCTCCATAGAACATCGTGATGGAACCAATTATCTCAATCCTACTCGTTAAGTATTGTAACCTTGCAGTATTCAACCTACCATGTACTTTGTTTCTAATATAGTACTGTGCAAAAAGTCTTAGGCACCCTAGATTTTTTATATATTTTCAGATGGCATGGCTTCATTGGAGCCCTGATCTCCACATCATTTAGGCTGCCTGGATTATCTAGGAAGACAGAAACAAGCAAGACAGCCAAAGTCTGCAGAAGGACTGTGTAAAGTTCTCCAAGATGCTTGGAAAAACCTATCAGCCAATTTTCTTATAAAACTCTACGACAGTGTATCTAAGAAAATTGATGCAGCTTTAAAGGCAAAAGATGGTCACACAAAATGTTGATCTGATTCAGTTTTTTTCCTGTTAACTGCTTTTGATAGTTTTTTTTTTGCATTTGGAATCCTTTCTTTTCATTATTTTTCAAAGCATTGGCTTTACAGATCTTTTTATATGTGCCTAAGAATTTTGTACAGCACTGTACTTCTCACCTCAGCTTTCCTTGCTTGCTTAATTTACATGCTTGTGAAAAATGTTAATGTTCCCCTTCACATTAAATTGCCACATAAGGAACTTAGTTTTGGATCCTTTATCTTTATTAGCAGTAGTAATGTATCATGTCTGTACCTGAAACATCTCTTTAAAGCAACACACACAAAATGCTGGAGAATCTCAGAGGACCGGGCAGTATCTATGGAAAAGAGTAAACTGTTGACATTTTGGGCTGTGACCCTTCGGCTGGACGGGAAAGGAAGATGAGAAGTCAGAGTAAGAAGGTGGGGGGATGGGAGGATGAAGTAGGAGGCAGTAGGTGATAAGTGAAATCCTCTCCATGTCCAGCGCACAATTCTTTGCAATTTCTGTCATCCCCACAGGATCCCACCACCAAGCACATCTATCCCTCCCACCCACTTTGCTCTTTCCACAGGGATCGCTCCCTACATACATGGACAGCTCCCTTGTCCATTTGTCCCTCCCCACTGATCTCCCTCCTGGTACTTATCCTTGCAAGCAGAACAAGAATACCCGCCTCTCTACCTCCTCCTGCTCTACCATTCTGGGCCCTAAACAGTCCTTCCGGGTGAGGCTGCAAGGTTTCGTCTGCGAGTCCGTTGGGCTCATCTACTGTATTCGGTGCTCCTGGTGTGGCCTCCTGTACATCAGTGAGACGCAATGTAGATTGGGAGACCGCTTCACCGAGCACCTGCCAGAGAAAGTGGGATCTCACTGTAGCCACCCATTTCATTCCCATTCTGATTTGCAAGTCCATGGCCTCTTCTACTGCCATGATGGGGCCACACACAGGTTAGAGGAGTAACACCTTATATTTCATCTGGGTAGCCTTTAGCCAGATGGTATGAGCATTGATTTATTGAACTTCTGGTAATGCCCACCCCCTTCTCGTTCCTTCACTGTTCTCCATTCCTTTTTCCCTCTCTTACCTTATCTCCTTACCTGCCCATCTTCTCCCTCTGGCGCTCCTCCCCTTCCCTTTCTTCTATCGTCTTCTATCTTCATTATCAGATTCTCTCTCATCCAGTCCATTATCTTTTTCATCAATCAACCTCCCAGTTATTAACTTCACCCCCTGTTCCACTCCCGGTTTCACCTATCACATGCTACCTTGTAATTCGTCCTCCCCTTCTCCGCCCTCACCCCCCAGCCTTTTTACTCTGACTTCTCCCTTTGCTTTCCAGTTCTGATGAAGGGTCCTGGCCTGAAATATTGACTGTTCACTCTTTTCCAAATGTGCTGCCTGGCCCGCAGTGTTCCTCCAGCATATTGTGCATGTTGCTTTGTGTCTCCAGCATCGGCAGATTTTTTCGTGCCAGTAAAACTGTTCAAGTATTGTACACAGATCCATATGACAGATGAGTGAGAAAAATCCCAACCACACATGTCATTGAACAACTAAATCCATTAAAAATTATGGAAGAGTCCTCAGTAATGTCCATACTTTTTAACAGTACTTCTACAGCTATCAATATAACTATTTTAAAATTTAACAATAACACAATGTGATGATTGTTTTTTATACTGCACTTTATTCAATGTTTCCGATTTATACAAGGGGTGATTGATAAGTTTGTGGCCTAAGGTAGAAGGAGTCAATTTTAGAAAACCTAGCATATTCATTTTTCAACATAGTCCCCTCCTACATTTATGCACTTAGTCCAGCGGTCATGGAGCATATGGATCTTGGACATCCAGAAAGTCCAAAGAAATAACTCATCACCTTCTACCCTAGGCCATGAATTTTTCAATCACCCCTGATAAGTTATTAACTTCAAACTTTCTGGATAATCACTTAAAGAGTTGAACCGCATGTGCACATGATCAGAGCAGCATAACTCATCTCCTTCTACCTTAGGCCACAAACTTATCAATCACCTCTGCTGTGGACACTTTCTGGAGGTCCAAGGTCCATATGCTCCACGACCGCTGGACTAAGTGTGTAAATGTAGGGGGGGACTATGTTGAAAAGTAAATGTGCTAGGTTTTCTAAAATTGACTCCTTCTATCTGAGGCCACAAACTTATCAATCACCCCTCATACATCAAATACTATTAAAGAATCCAATGGTAGATAGACAGTTTCCAGAGATGGAGACACAGAGATTGAGGAAGGCGAGAGAGGTGTCATCATTGGTAGTTCTGCCATGTGGTCAGACAGGATGGCAGCCTCTAGGACATTATACTCGGAGAAATATTCCTTACATACAGTGATGAGACAGTATTTTGGACTAGCTTTGGTACACCCCCTCCTGTTTAAAATGAGTTTTACATTGTGTGCTGGGAGTGATTTTGCCATCTTTGATTGTGGTGTCCAAACTGAGCTGGGTTCCTGATAGTTTTATCCTTTCTTTTCTTTTTTAATGTCCTACCAAGGGCAGCTAACACATAACGTCATGGTGGAGTGGAATCTCACTAATGACAAACTGGATATCAATGGTGACACAAATGACATTGGATCAAGATGGTGGTTAGTAAACCAGATAGGTATTTGTAATGATAGAATGGCATGTGGTCTCTTTTGCTGAAGACAAGGGAGTTAAAAGTTCCATTCTACTCCAGAATCCAATTTGCCATTCAATATCATGATTGATATTGGATCTCAGTTTCTCATTTCCACCCAAATCTGTATCCATCGTTTCAAAATTTTGTTTGTTGCATTTGTAGAATTTGGAAATTGTTCAATGTTGAGAGGTTGAGCAGAACTGACTATATTTTCTGCAGTTTTGGAAAATGACAGGTGATCCCATTAATAATACACAATTCTGTGTCAGAGTGACAGGATGGATATGAAAAGGTTGTTTTTCAGGACGGAGTATCTCGAGGACCTTTCTTATACACCTACTCCATGCTGCACAACAACCACTAATTATTTAATTTCTTATTTTTTGCAGTTTTAAGTCTATCAAACTCAGCTAAAAAGATACTTATTGCCCAGATACCCATAATCCTCCAGGGTAGAGGATTCTAAATACAACTTTCTGATTTAGGACCATAAGACAGGAGCAGAATTAGGCTTTTGGGCCCATCGAGTCGGCTCCATCATTTCACCATGGCTGAATTATTATCCTTCTCAAGTCCATTCTCTTGCTTTCCTCCCCATAACCTTTGATGCCATCTGGACCATCTCAAACACTAGCATGCTCATTCTTAGAAAAGAAGCCCAAAAGTGCTCACAAAACTGTTTTCCTCATAAATAACCTATATGAAGATTATGTCCCTTACTCCTAGGGCCTCCAGACTATTAACATCCCATTCTTTCAGACCAGATATCAAGCCATTTGACAGTCTTTCCTTCAAAGAGACCCAATGCCGCTCTCAAGATCATTAAACTTTATCGACAAAAAACAGCCAAATATGGATTTTGTAAATCTGAAGCAAAAACAGAAAATGCTTCATCAGATGATAAAGGGTTCAGGACATGAAACATTAATTGTTTCCTTTTGTGCCACAGACGCTGCTTGACCTGCTGATTGTCTCCAGCAATCCCTGTTTTTAAATCTACCGAGGATATGCATATCTATCCTAACCAAATTCATAAACCGTACATCACAACAAAACCAATCTAACCGCAACATTTCATTATTTATAGTCCAACCCTCTTGCAATAAAGAATAATGAACCATTTCTCTTTATAATTGCTTGCTCTACCTGCATCTAATGTTCTGTGATTTGAATATAAGTATCTCTATGTCTCTCTAATTGCAAAGATGGATCTGCAGCTCACCTTAAAAAGTAGACTTTTCCATTGTTTCTACTAAGGTTGCTAATTTTACACTGGAGAATTTTACTTCATCTGCCACGTTCTTTCCCTGTCTCTAGCACACCAGACCCACCAAGTGGCAGTGACTTCTGCCTTCTCTTATTGTAGGGCAATAGCTGAGCGGAGAGGTGATTGACTACTTACACACACCAGTGGCTTCAGTCAGCATATACCCCACCGACCCACCCCTACCCACTCTGATCCCTCACCTGTTCACAAGTACTACCACTATCAATACAGAATCTCCCAGCCTCTACAGAGATGAGGGACTTCTAGTGGCAGAGATTGAGACTCCATTGAATTTTTGTTGGCCTTCTGTACAGTTGAGTGGTTGCACTCTTTAAGAAGGGAGGGAAGCAAAAGCCAGGAAATTATCGGCCAGTTAGCATGACTTCACTGCTTGGTAAAATGTTGGAGTCATGAAGGTTTAAAGTATGAGGAGTATTTGATGGCTCTGGGCCTGTACTTTTTGGAGTTTAGAAGAATGAGAAGGGGATCTCATTGAAACTTATTGAATATTGAAAGGTCTAGATAGAGTGGACATGAAGAGGATGTTTCTTGTCGTGGCTTATACCGGGACTTCAGGGCACAGCTTCAGAGTCGAGGGGCATCCCTTTAGAACAGAGATGAGGAGTAATTCTTAAACCAGAGTGTGGTGAATTTGTGAAATTCATTGCCACAAACATTGTGGAGGCAAAGTAATTGGATATACAGTAATGAAGGCAAAGGTTGATAGGTTCTTGATTAGTAAGGGCATCAAAGGTTATAGGGAGAATACAGGAGAATGGGATTGAGAAAAATAGTAAATCAGATATGACGGAATGGTACAGTAGACTCATTGAACCAAATGGCCAAATTCTGTTCCTATGCTTTATGGTGTTACAGTATTCTCAGACTGAACGGGTCCCTGGTACAGACTGAAACTTGAATGACAGTGCTGGCAGGAGTGAGGGGCTGTGAGATCGGAGAAAGTTAGAGCGAAGCTGTGGGGGTACATTTCATTCATTAATATTTTATATTATTCTTCTCACTGTTAATATTTGCAGTACATCCATTTGGCCCCTGCACACATAGCACACAGGTCAACCGGTGTATGGACCATCCTGGTGCTCATGACCTAGATCCCCAGCTATGGGTAAATAGCCCCACTGGTTTGTGGGCAGCCTCAGGAGAAACGAAAGCTACAGGAGTAGATCCAGATAGCAAACATGGAGTGGAGCCTCGAAGACAGCTGGATGTCATTGATCATCTTTCCTGCAGCCAAGCTGGTGCCAAACATATTGCTACTTAAGCTTTCCTTTGGACTACAATGGTGAGGCCAAGAGGATGATCTTAATGACTGGGCATCTCAGGATCTCCATACCTTCTGCCCAGGGTTGTGATTATGATCATCATCTCCCAATCTCCTTCAAGACAGACAGATGCCAACCACAATATCCATTATCTGCTGGGGTGTACAAGAAAGCATGAATAATGAGCCACTCCCCTCCTGCCAGATTCTGTTCAGGAAGGTCATTAACTCTGTTCCTTTGAGACAACAGCCCAGCCATAACTGTGAGAATTGGTAAAGGATGTTTTAGATCATTGACCAATGTCTGGCAAATTGCCAGCTTACACTCCATCTGGTTTCCCACCTTTTTATTCTGGTTTCCTTCCCCTTCTTTACCAGTTCTGCTGAAGGGTTTCAGCCCAAAGCATCGACTGTTTATTCCCCTTCATAGATGCTGATGGATTGAATGAGTTCCCCTAGCATTCTGTGTTTCTTATCCAGCATCTGTAGATTTTCTTGTGTTTATGATTTGCCCTCAAAATCCTTCTTTCCATTTTGTTGCTCCAGATTCCAGCACCTGAATTCTCCTGCATTTCCATTCTGCTATTCCACTACAAAATCTCTTCAAGGTATACCCACTTTGAAGTTTTCTTCTTTTTAAAAAAAAACAGGAGTTCAGTGTGACTACTGCTCATTGCTGCCCTTTGGATATCTGCTGCTCTCCAGCTCTTCAAACATATTCTTTCCTAGTTTAGATTACCCGAAATTGCCCACTCCCTCCACAGATGCTGCTTGACCTACCGACTTCTTCCAAAATTTCATTTGTTGCAGATGATGAATCTACAGCAGTCTTTTACTTCAATTTTGCTTTTCAACTTGAAAAGGCATTACTCACATCCAAATTTCCTTTATTGTTAAAGAATATTAAAGAACATAGGAGTAATGTTTTCCTCCCTGAGAGCTTGCACAGTTTATGAACATATCAAAATGCTTTATACTCAACATTATGGATTTTAATTTCTAGAATGCTACTCTACAGTATTGAAACCAATAACTTATTTAGATTATTTCTTGATATCTCAAATATAATCAAATTCTTCTAATGAGTTTTAAGTAGTTTTGTTTCAGTGAAGTTTTCAAATGTAGCAGCATTTTGTTGGTGATGTTAATTCGATCAGTCTTTCATGGGAAAAGATTTATTTGTCAATAACATGCCTCAACATTACCACATCTACACAGTGGAGGCAGTTAAGAGTGGGCTATATGTGGGTCTAGAGTCCCACATAGACCGAACCAGTGAAGACAACAAATCTCCTTCCCTGAAGAAAATTATTGAAGAATATGCGCTTTTAAAATAATCTGTTCATTTCAGAAATCCATATTTAATATCCTTCATGCACTATTTCTATTTTCAAAGAAGCTGCCTGACCTGTCGACTATTTCCACCACTTCCACTTTCTATTCCACATTTTCAGCATCCATTTTGTTATATTTTAAATTTTGTGGCTGATATGAAATGTCATCTCCTGGGTTTGAACCGGGTGGAAGAACTTTAGCTGTTGTCTCATTTAGTATTATTTCATTTTACCCCTGCAACCCATTTACTATGCACCTTCTTTCATCATCCACAGAGCTTTCATCACCTGACAATATTGTGTCTGCAAAGTCAGGGTTGCTGGCATAAACTGTAAACAGCTGAAGTCCAATTCCTAGACCTTGATGCATTGTGGATGCTGTTCTCCATCTTCCCAAATTAGCTACTTGCCTTTCTAAATTGTATCTCAAAAAATCTTCATTACTGAGTATCCCTTATCTGATTGTTTTGGTGATCACCCCTGTTATTTCAGCCAGGATCTTCCAGTAGCCAGCCATTTCAATGGATAATAGACAATAGGTGCAGGAGTAGGCCATTTGGCCCTTCAAGCCAGCACTGCCATTCAATGTGATCATGGCTGATCATCCATAATCAGTACCCCGTTCCTGCCTTCTCCCCATATCCCTTGACTCCGCTATCTTTAAGAGCTCTATCTGACTCTTTCTTGAAAGCATCCAGAGAATTGGCCTCCACTGCCGTCTGAGGCAGAGCATTCCATAGATCCACAACTCTTTGGGTGAAAAAGTTTTTCCCGAACTCCGTTCTAAATGACCTACCCCTTATTCTTAAAGGGGTGGCCTCTGGTTCTGGACTCCCCCAACATCGGGAACATGCTTCCTGCACCTAGCATGTACAATCCCTTAATAATCTTATATGTTTCAATCAGATCCCCTCTCATCCTTCTAAATTCCAGTGTATACAAGCCCAATCGCTCCAACTTTTCAACATATGACAGTCCCGCCATCACGGAAATCAACCTCATGAACCTACGCTGCACTCTCTCAATAGCAAGAATGTCCTTCCTCAAATTTGGAGACCAAAACTGAACACAATACTCCAGGTGTGGTCTCACCAGGGCCCTGTGCAACTGCAGAAGAACCTCTTTGCTCCTATACTCAACTCCCCTTGTTATGAAGGCCAACATGCCAATAGCTTTCTTCACTGCCTGCTGTACCTGCATGCTTATTTTCAGTGACTGATGAACAAGGACACCTAGATCTCGTTGTACTTCCCCTTTTCCTAACTTGATACCATTCAGGTAGTAATCTGCCTTCCTGTTCTTGCCACCGAAGTGGATAACCTCACATTTATCCACATTAAACTGCATCTGCCATGCATCTGCCCACTCACCCAACCTGTCCAAGTCTCCCTGCATTCTCCTAACATCCTCCTCATATTTCACACTGCCACCCAGCTTTGTGTCATCTGCAAACTTGCTAATGTTACTTTTAATCCCTTCATCTAAATCATTAATGTATGTTGTAAATAGCTGTTGTCCCAGCACCGGGCCTTGCAGTACCCCACTCGTCATTGCCTGCCATTCTGAAAAGGACCTGTTAATCCCTACTCTTTGTTTCCTGTCTGCCAACCAATTTTCTATCCATGTTAGTATCCTATCCCCAATATCATGTGCTCTAATTTTGTCCACTAATCTCCTATGTGGGACCTTATCAAAGGCTTTCTGAAAGTCCAGGTACACTACATCCACTGGCTCTCCCTTGTCCATTTTCACAGTTACATCCTCAAAAAATTCCAGAAGATTAGTCAAGCATGATTTCTCATTCATAAATCCATGCTGACTCAGACCGATTCTGTTACTGCTATCCAAACATGCCATTATTTCATCTTTTATAATTGACTCCAGCATCTTCCCCACCACTGATGTCAGGCTAACTGGTCTATAATTCCCTGTTTTCTCTCTCCATCATTTCTTAAAAAGTGGGATAACATTAGCTACCCTCCAATCATCAGGAACTGATCCTGAATCTATAGAACATTGGAAAATGATTACCAATGCGTCCACGATTTCTAGAGCCACCTCCTTAAGTACCCTGGGATGCAGACCATCAGGCCCTGGGAATTTATCAGTCTTCAATCCCATCAGTCTACCCAACACCATTTTCTGCCCAATGTGAATTTCCTTCAGTTCCTCCGTTACAATAGGTCCTCTGGCCACTATTACATCTGGGAGATTGTCTGTGTCTTCCCTAGTGAAGACAGATCCAAAGTAACTGTTCAACTCGTCTCCCATTTCCTTGTTCCCCATCATAAATTTACCCATTTCTGTCTTCAAGGTCCCAACTTTGGTCTTAACTAATTTTTTCCTCTTCACATACCTAAAGAAGCTTTTACTATCCTCCTTTATATTCTTGACTAACTTACCTTCGTACCTCATCTTTTCTCCCAGTATTGCCTTTTTAGTTATCTCCTGTTGCTCTTTAAAAGTTTCCCAATCCTCTGGCTTCTTGCTCATCTTTGCTATGTTATACTTCTTCTCTTTTATTTTTATACTGTCCTTGACTTCCCTTGTCAGCCACGATCGCCTCCTCCTCCCCTTAGAATCTTTCTTCCTCTTTGGAATGAACTGATCCTGCACATTCTGTATTATTCTCAGAAATATCTGCCATTGTTGTTCCACTGTGGGTATCCTTCCAGTCAACTTTGGCTAGTTCCTCCCTCATGGCTCCATAGTCCCCTTTCAATCACACTTCCCATTCCTTCACTCTTTCTGTGACCTTCTCCACTGTCAAATCCTGACCCAATGAAAATTAAAGGAATGTCTCATATTCCACCTGTGTAGTCACCAATCTGGCAGCATGAACATCAGATTCTCAAACTTCTGATCACCACCCCATTTTTCATTTTTTTCTTCTCTGCTCTGGATACAGTGGCCCCATCATCTTAAGCCTTTGTTGAAAGCTTTGGAGAGAGAGCTAATTTGGAGATATTTGAATTTGGTGATAGGTGCTTTCAGGCTTTTCTATCTTCTACTCAACGGAAGGGAAGAGAA
Organism: Hemitrygon akajei; assembly: GCF_048418815.1. Taxonomy (NCBI): domain Eukaryota; kingdom Metazoa; phylum Chordata; class Chondrichthyes; order Myliobatiformes; family Dasyatidae; genus Hemitrygon; species Hemitrygon akajei. The sequence continues at coordinate 31,673,669 of NC_133138.1, read as the reverse complement.
GAGATAATGTCTGGAGTGGGTTAGATATTTGATTATACTGTCTAATTTACCAAGGCTGCAAGAAGTGTAGACAGAGAGACAGAGTACATGGGGGAGGAGGGATTTTTTTCCATGATGTTCTAAATTATGCCCACAATTCTCTACCATTTCCTCTGAAAACAGGTAGAGCAATTACCATACCAACATGAGCACTAGCCTCCAAAAGATAGAGGACATCATCCAAAGGCAATGCCTCGGAAAGGCAACATCCATCATGAAGGATCCTCATCACCCAGGGCATACCCTTTTCTCAATGCAACCATCAAAGGGGAGGTACAGGATCCTGAAGACACATACTTAGTGTTTTAGAGACAGCTTCTTCTCCACCACCATCAGATTTCAGAACGGATGATGAACCATATGCACTGCCATACGCCAGTGATATTAAACCTAATTCTGATTCTGAGATAGGATGATCCTCTATGGTATTCTAAAGGTTCAGCAAGTTCAGGGGAAACTCATCCTTCACTCAACTGAAATAATCTGTTGCAAGCAATTTTCTCAATACACTTTATGCACCACAGGAGATATGGATCATCCCCAGTACACTACTTTATCATAAAACCACATTAAATAAGTGGTCATGGTAACAATGAACCTACAATTTCTCCAATATTATTGCACTATGAGCAATACAACCTGCAGAGAACTACATTTATAGAGAAGTTAACCAGCAATGGGGTTTCCTTTCAATCTTAACTTCTGTAATTTTGTACGATACTGACGCTGTGTACAATTATCAGATTGTTATCACTTCTTAAAGTTAATGTTACTCCTTTGATATACCAGAGCGAAGGAAATCATTAAAATTGAGTAACCAAGGATGGCCTATGGAGACTCAGCAAACAGAAATGTGTTATAGAGAATGTCTCCTGGTAGAGGATTCCAAGGTGAGCTTGAGGAGTCGATAGATTTCTATCTCTCCTCTTGTCATGCAAGCAGAGGCACTGGGCCTGTACTTACTGGAGCTTAGAAGAATTGGGGGGGGGGGGGGTGGGGGATCTCAATGAAACCTATCAAATACTGAAAGGCCTAGATAGAGTGGATGTGGAAAGGATATTTCGTATAATGAGGAAGTCTAGGACCAAAAAGCACAGCCTCTAAGGATGTCCCTTTAGGACAATGATGAGGAGGAATTTCATTAGCCAGAGGGTGGTTAATCTGTGGAATTCATTGCCACAGACGGCTGTGGAGACCAAGTTATTGGGTATATTTAAAGCATAGGTTGATTATACCATAAGACCAGACGACCATAACATATAGGAATAGAATTAGGCCATTCAACCCATCGAACCTGCACTGCAATTCCATCACAGCTGATAATACTAAATTGAGTGGAAAAGCAAATTGTGCAGAAGATATGAAGAATCTGCAGAGAAATATAGATAGGTTAAGTGAGTAGGAATGGATCTGGCAGATGGAGTACAATGTCAGTAAATGCAAGGTCATCCACTTTGGAAGGAAAAATAAAAGAGCAGATTATTATTTAAATGGTAAAAGACGTGCTGCTGTGCAGAGGGAGTTGGGAGTGATTGTGCATGAATCACAAAAGGTTGGTTTGCAGGTGTAGCAGGCTATCAAGAAGTCAAACGGGATGTTGGCTTTCATTGCTAGAGGGATTGAATTTAAGAGCAGGGAGGTTATGCTGCAATTGTACAGGGTATCGGTGAGGCTGCACCTGGAGTACTGTGTGCAGTTCTGGTTTCCTTACTTGAGAAAGGATATACTGTCTTTGGAGGTGGTGGAGAGGAGGTTTACAAGGTTGATTACAGAAATGAGGTGTTAGACTATAAGGAGAGATCCAGTCACCTGGGTCTGTACTCACTGGAATTCAGATGAATGAGAGGAAATCTTATAGAAACATATAAAATTATGAAAGGGATAGATAAGACTGAGATAGGAAATTTGTTTCCACTGGTAGGTGAGACTAGAACTAGGGGACATAACCTCAAGATTTGGGAAGTAGATTTAGGACGGAGATGGGGAGGAACTGCTTTTCCCAAAGAGGGCTGAATCTGTGGAATTTTCTGTCCAATGAAGCAATGGAGGTTACTTCAATAAATATATTTAAGACAAGGTTGGATAGATTTTTGTATAGTAGAGAATTAAGGGTTATGGGGGAAAAGGCAGGTAGATGGCGATCAGCCATGATCTTATTGAATGGTAGAGCAGGCTTGATGGGCTCCTACTCCTATTTATTATGTTCTTATGTTCTAAATATCAACCTCCACTTTAAATATAGCTAATGACTTGGCCTCCCATCCGTGCCAATGAATTCAACAAATTCACCACCCTCTGATTAAGTAAATTCCTCCTCATCTCTGTTCTAAAGGGATGTCCTTCTATTCTGAGGCTTGTACTAAACTCACCCACTTTAGGAAACATCCTCTCCACATCTACTCTTTCTAGGCCTTTCAATATTAGGAAAGGCATCAAAGGTTATATGAAGAAGACAAGAGAATGAGACTGAGAGGGAGAATAAATCAGCCATGATGGAATGGCAGAGCAGACACGATGGGTCAAAAACTGTTCCTATGTCTTCTGTCTTATGGTCTTATAAGGGACAATCCATCATCAATGGGGTGGCTCGGTAGTATGAGTGGATAGTACAATGCTTTATATTACAGATTACCCAGGTTCATTTCCCCACTGCTGCCTGTAAGGAGCTTGTACATTCTCCTTGTGGCCACCTAGGTTTCCTCTGGGTGCTCCAGTTTCCTCCCACAGACCAAAGACCTTCTGGTTGGCAGGTTAATTGCTCATTGTAAATTGCCCTGTGATTAGGCTAGGATTAAATCTTGGATTGCATGGTCGTGTGAATCTAAGGGCCGGAAGGACCTATTCTGTGCTGTGTCTCAATACACAAAAATCCTTATCTGCATCCCAGGGGAACCTAGCTGTTCAGTTGGCAACTGTGGAGGGAAGTGGACTGACATTTTGGGTTCAGCCCTTTATCTGGACTGAAAGAGAAGAGAGATAAAAGCCTCTGGATAGAGGTGAGGGAATGGGGTGCAACAAGAGCTGGCAAGCAATAGGTGGATCCAGCTGAGGTGGGTGATTAGCAGATGGGGTCGGGAGGGGGAAGAAAAAGTGGAGATGGTTGTATTTGTATTGAAGTAGCCTAACCCATAACATTGACAGCCTATTTCCCTGAACAGATGCACCCTGACCCACTGAGTTTCTCCAGCAGTTTGTCATTTGTTCCAGATTCCAGAATCGGCAGTCTCTTGTGACTCTATTATCTGCAACCTGTCTGGTATTCACAGCGTGTCAAGAGTCAGCTCAAATCTTACTCTTCTTGGGGTTATTTCTCTAAAGGGACTTCTCTTTGTCTTCTTTAGTAAAAGAAAATGAGGAATTATTGCTGAATTCTGAAACTTTTTAACCCCACTTGCTGATAATTGCCTGTGTTTATTTGGATCCATTCTTCCTTTATCTGAGATGTTTGAGGGGAGTTCAGGGAAAGCAAGCTTAGAAACACTTTGAAGGGCATGGGTATTTTGTTGAGAGTGAAATATTAACTCTATTTAATTGTACTGAAATAATTAGCCTTTTCAAACATGACAGACCTTTAGCCCAGAGCCAATTAGTCTTGGGCTCCAACAGAGACATAAATAGCTGCTTGGAATGGATAGAGAGAATGGTGTGTTCAGGGTGCCTCATTGCTGCCCATTCAAGTGATGACTGGCAGTCACTCCCACTGCTACCTGCCAGCAGGCAGTTAAAAATAATGAATTGCTAATTAATATCATCCTTCCCATGAACTGCGTCCATCTCAATTATAAAAAGAAACAGGAAATTAGTCAGTTGGAGGATATGATTGATGAGGGGTGAAATGTTGTCCTTGTAGCTGTAATATATTTCACTTCCCTTTGTTCTCCTGATGCACAAAGTAAAGGTGACAACAATAACCTTCCAGTTAAAGGGAGGGATGGCATTACGAGGTCTGGAAATTCTGCGGAAACCATTGCTTCAAAATTATTTTCTCAAACCTTCTCCGAAAACTGCCTTCACTTCTCAGGGATGTTACAAGAGTTCAATCCGTATAATTAGAGACTGCTCAACAATTTTAAATTAAATATATCAGGCTGCAGAAAAGGAATGCTGCCTGGTGACAGATAGTAGACATTGTCGACTGACGGGGATTGAATTGATACTCTGAGTTACTGCAACAATGCAGGGAAGCCTATTGCTAAAAAAAAACGGTTCAGTATCAGGTACATCCCAGATAATAGTGTGTTCTGTAGCAGGAATCCTGAAAATGTTACATTCTGGCCTCAAATTTAACCCTCTAAGCCCAGATCCATGGCATACCTGTATGATGGATGCGAGGCAAATGAAAATGGTTAAAATGAGCCCAGTATAATAACACTTTGATCCTGGAGTTCAGAGAGTTTTAGATTTGAAAGATGTTTTATAAAAAGGACAGAAATTGATCAAGAGCTGTCATTTTATTAATGCCATAAATCCTCCAGTACATCATACCATACAGTCAATGCACCTTCAGATCCAGATATCATATATACATCAAAATGTGATATATGAGTTCACAGCCAACATAACCAAAGAATGTTCAGGAGGTAGCTCATGAGAATTGCGTCGCGTTCTGGCACCTAAATAGCATGCCATAATGATCAGCAGAAAGTTCTCCTGTGCTGTGACCATTGAAACATTTGCCTATTCTTCAAGCTCAGTATGGCTTTATTGCATGTATGCTATATCTCCCAATTTCCTTAGTATCTCCCTGCCTCAAATGCACCCATGATAGAGTCTCCTCTTCCTTTGGGTGGGGATTTTCAAAAGCACACCACCCACTGACAGAAGGAATTCCCCTCTCTGTCCTGAATGGTAAGGACCGTATGTTTAGAATGTGACTCCAGCCGGACTAAGCATGAGCCTTGTACCTGTCAGGACAAGACGATGGCAATATCTAGTGACAAAATGGCTGCCTGTTTATGATAATGTTGCTGTTTTAACGTTTCATTAGACCAGTAAGAAACAACGTTTGAGGTATTAAAATGCTTTTGTAACTTCTGAAAGAGGTCACATTCTTACCTTCCTATAGCTAAGGCAATGTAAAATTATGGTTGTTACATGCATCATGCAATTAAATTTTCAAAAGTTAAGTTAAATAAAGGAATGAAGTGAAAGTGAATAGATTTATAATACCCTAATTAAGAGATTATCTACAACTGTGTATTCTGCAGGTGTTTAAAGTGGGCCCAAATCATACCTAACTCACCTTACACACTTCACTCTGTCAAGAAAAACTCATTCCACATCAGTTCTCTTCTGTCCAATAAATATAATTTTGCACTCTGTGTTCCTGACATTGGCTAGCTTCCTATCCATGAAGTTAATTTTCTTTTTGTATTATGCACTTCAATTTCATCAAAAAAAACATTCATTTTATTAATGAACTCTGTTGTTTCCTCAAGGTACTCTATTGAACATATTAGATATGCCATGCTATTCACAAATATGTTCTGGCTGTTCCTAATTAACTGGGTCTTTCTAAGTCAGTGTTGATTTTATCGAATTATGACATGTAGAAGCTTATCCAGCCTCAATGCGAAACTATGGTTACCTGGCTTATCTGTTTCTGCCTTCTAAAACAGAAATATTACATGTGATTACCGGCTGTATTAACAAAGCACTAATGATGCCAACCTAGAATTGACCTGGAGAGCTCATGTATTAAAGATTAATCTCTACATATTGCTACAAGTAATATTAAAAAAACATTTTAGCAGTAAGTTAAAATCCTGCTGAAGGGTCTTTACATGAAATGTCGAATCTTTGTTCCTCGCCCATAGATGCTGCCTGACCTTTTGAGTTCCTCCAGCATTTAGAGTTTGTTGGTCTGGATTTTCAGCATCTACAGAATCCCTTGTGTTTCTACTTTTAAGAAAAACAGTTTAATTTTCTTTCAATATATTTGGTTATGCTCATATACTGAATACAATTATAGATAAATTGATTGAGTAGAATTGTGGTTAGGCTGGTTGACAAGATGGCTCTGAGGGATGGAAGGTCAAAGGGAAGGGGTTAAATGTCATAGAGTTATACAACATGGAAACTTTTGGCCCAAGTTGCTCATGTCATCTGTGGTGCCCATTTGCCCATGTTCAGCTAAATCCATATTATGCTTGTCAAAATCCTCTGGGAATGCATTCAAACAGGATTGGCACAAATGACTGTGCCTGTTTTCTCAGAGCTGGGTGCATCTAATTTTTTAAATTTTTTTTTACTGTGCCCATAGTCTGTTTTTTTTTATCAATTATGCTATTGTTTGCACTGTTGTAACTATATGTTGTAATTATGTGGTTTTGTGCAGGTCTTGTAGCTTTAGTATTTGGTCTTGTTTTGTCTGGTGGATTTGAGCTCCTTTCCGGGAAACGCGCTAGACGGTAGCGCAATATTAATACGCAGCAGCCTCTCCAGACCCTGGATTGGGGATTGCCAAACGTTACGTGGATTTTCTGGTGTAGTCTGTTTTGTCATATGCTTTTGTGATATCATTCTGGGGAACGTTGTCTCATTTTTTAACTGCATTGCATTTGTGGTTTCTAAATGACAATAAACTGAATCTGAATCTGAATCTGCACCCACCCTAACCCCTGCCCCTGGTGCTTCTTCTCTGCTATCAATCTCACACACCTCTCACAGCACTCCCTCATTCCTATCATTCTAGCTTCCATCACATTTAGAAGCTTGCTCTCTACTCCACATTGACAAATGGACTTAGACGCAGAAGTGTTTTGCACCTGGGGGGGGGGGGGGGGGGTGTGTGTGTGTGTGTGTGTGTGTGTGTGTGTGTGTGTGTGTGTGTGTGTGTGTGTGTGTGTGTGTGTGTGTGTGTGTGTGTGTGTGTGTGTGTGTGTGTGTGTGTGCATGCTTAAGACCTTTGCACAGTACTGTACAAAATTTAAATTTAATAAGTGCAAAAAGAAAGGAAAAGAAAACACCGAGATATGTTTCATGGGTTCATTGTCCATTCAGAAATCTGATGGAGGGGAAGAAGCTATACCTAAAATGTTGAATGTGTGTCATCAGACTGTTGTACCTCCTCCTTGATGGTAGCAATGAGAAGAGGGCATATTCTGAATGATCAGCATCCTTAATGATGGATGCTACCTCTTTGAGGCATCACCTTTTGAAGGTGTACTGAGTACTGGGGAGGCTAGTACTCTGATGGAGCTGGGTTAAAACATTCTGTAGCTTTTTCCGATCCTATGTAGCGGCCCTTCATACCAAATGGTGATGCAACTAGTTAGAATGCTCTCCATGATACATCTTTAGAAATTTACAGGATACTACCTCAAGGTTCATTTTATTGTGAGCATTCACAGTAGAACAAAAATGAACAATGAATCAATGAAAAACTACACACAAAAACTGACAATCAAGCTATGTGCAAAAGAGGACAAATCATGCAAATACACAACCAAAAACAAACAAATAAATAAATAGACAAACAGATGGAGATATAGATAGATAAATAGATAATGAGATCAGTATATAATATTGGAGTTGTAGAGTCCCTGAAAGTGGATCCATAGGTTATGGAATCAGTTCAAAGTTGAGGTGAGTGAAATTATCCACGCTGGTTTAAATGACGCACAAATTATGGAACTAAGATGGAATTACTCTTGCAGGTTATACAGAACCAGTGGCAAATAAAGGTCCCGTGGTAAAAATTGTTGCATTGCATGTGTTCTGTATTTTGTTGGAAACGCTCTGAGATTCATTGAAGGGACCGTGAGATAGCCTGTACAAAGTGTCATTTCTGGCAGGTTTAACTCTTTGGAACAAAACCAACATGAAGAAGGTTCATGTACACGGATCCATCGTACTTCCAGGTCCGATTTCTTCCCCCAACCTGCTTTTGCTTTAATTGGATTCTGTTTGCAAATGAGATCATGGTTTTTTACTAGTCCTTTGCTGCACCGAGAGGACTGACAGTCAGGCATGCCTGAGTGATGGTTTCACTGGAGCCATGCAGGGATCAATTTAAATTGATTTAAATTAGGCGGAAAAAGCAGAGTTAGCAGAGCTGGGGTAAAGTTATTCAGTCTATATTCAGAAGCCAGTGAAAGTTGATTATTAGTAGAATATTCCCTCCAGAAAACTTGTAATGAACTCATACTTCAACTCTTTGTATATTGATGAATGTTCCTATTTAGGTGCCTGTCCTTCATTTTACTTTCCTCAGCAAGTGTCAACAGTTGAAGCATTCATTCCTTACTACAGCTATTCATAAACAGCCAAGCCATATTAATTCTAATCCCCTTAACATGGATGCCTAGGTCAATCAAAACTCATTAGCACACATGCTGACAACACAGTCACATGTAGCATGCACTCAAATCTCATCTCAATCACAATAAAACATGGACTTGTTTGACAAGCCAAAGTCAGATCTTATCACGGATGAGCCTGCAAACATGTCTGCCTGCACTGCACCTGGTCCCAATACAGATCGGAGTTATTTGACAGGCTTAGTAAATCTCCATTCACTCAGAGCCTAATAATGCACAGTGATCTATCTAAGGCAGTCACTTCCAACACAAATTTGACTTTTATTAGCAGAGATTCAAATAACTTTTAAGTCTTTCTAACACCTTTTGTCAGTTTGGCTTACTGGTGGTACTCTAAATTCCAGTTCAATAGTTAAGCTTGTAATCCACTCTGATAGTTTAATATATTATGAAGGTAAATGTGGAATGTCATCTCTTTTGTACTTCCTGATGACTTTATCTCCATTGATACCATTGCTCCCTCACAGCCTAGTTGCATTCGTTTCAGAGATGAGAATGGTGGAAGTGGAGGAGCTAGGATTATTGACCTGGGAAAAATAATGTTGAGAGGTGGTTTGATAGAGGTATATGTAGGATTTTGATAGTCCAGATATGTTAAATAGGAAAAGCTGTTTCGACTTGAATATGTTTGAAGGACCAAGCTATGCAGATTTAAATTCTGGGCGAAAGATGTAAGGGCAAAACTATTTTAGGCAAAGAGTAGTTGTGATCTGTATCTGTTCCCATAATGCATACCTCCAGATATGTATGGATCATGGGAACAGGATCATTCCTGCATCTTCCAAGGGAATTGGACCAACGCTAGAAGGAATAGTTGCAAGGCTATAGAAAAATAAATCAAGCAAAGTTGCAATGGGCTAAATCTGCTGCAGTAATGAGGACTCTCTGATCTAGGGACACACGCGGAGACATCAAGTGCTGCCAACACATCACCAGATCAGTGAAAGATCTCCATTGGTCTGCTCATACGTTGTTGGTCTGCCAGCATGTCGAGATGTCCATGGAGGAATGCTGTTGACTGGCACATCACAGGCTTCAAGGGTACGTGCAAAGGAATCCATTGAGGTTTAGTGCAGCTAACACAAAGGCTTGGTGCAGAAGGACCACAGTGTAAGCATCTTCTGCTACTGGAAACGGAGGAACCGAGTAGTTTGAGGAACCCTCTCAATTACTGCAGTAGTATACCTTCCTAGGAGCTCACATGAGTGGCACATGTGCTATGGATGTGTAGGAATGTAATACAACAGTATTGAAAGCATTGACTATGAATGTAAAAATGAAATGGTATTGCACAATTTATTTTATACATACTTTTATTAAGAATAGTTTATTTTGACATATTTTGATGAAAAAATTCAGTGATTCTTCAATTTTACTTATTTCTGACTTTAAGCTTTTTATCTCCACTCAAAATTAAGGGATAAAGGTTAAACTGACTGTAAGAGATTTAGCTTATTCGTTGATCAATAGATTGAGCTGGATCAGATGAAACAATACTGGATCCTATGCTCCATTATAAAAAGAAACTATCATTAGTGACTTACCTGATGTTTTGTTTTGTGGCAGCAGTAGAATGAATTAAATATACTATAAATTATAGAATAAATAAGCAGTGTAAAAACAGAGTAAAGCTATATTGTTCATGGGTAGAATGAACACTGAGAGATCTGATAGCGGAGGGGAAGAAACTGTTCCCAAATCATTCATTGTGGATCTTCAAGCTCCCCTATCTTCTCCCTGACTGTAGTAGTGAGAACAAGTCATGTCTCAGATGGTGAGAGTCCTTGAGCTGTTGCACAAGCATCCGCTCCTGAAGATATCCTCAGTGACACAGAGAGTTGTGCCCTTGATAGAGTTTGTCGAGTCTGCAACCCTCTGCAGCACCTCACAATCCTGCACATTGGTGCTTCCATATCAGGCTGGAAAATATCTTACATACTTATTAAAAACCAAGAGATTCTGCAGATGCTGGAAATCCAGAGCAACACAAACAAAATACTGCAAGAACTCAGTAGATTGTCAGCATCTGTCGAGAGGAATGAATAGTCAGTGTTTTGGGCACAAAACGTCGACTGTTTATTCCTCCCCATAGATCAAGAGCTCCCAAACTTGGGTCCATGGACCCATCAGTTAATTGTAAGGCATAAAAAAGGTTGAGAACTCCTGTCATGGATGTTATTTCATCCAAACAATACACTGGTTGTCTAGGAGCTCACAATATGTAAAAGATACTGTACACATTGTAGGCCATTTCTTCTTCAATATCTTTACAGAACTGGCTTTGATAATGGGTAATCAAACATCACTTTGTTGATAGTTGCCTCCAGACAGAAATCAAGAGTCAAGTTGGCATCAAATTACAACAATCATTGCAGATGTATTCTTTTTATGGGCGAGTTTGTCCATGAAATTCTTTGCTCGCTCATGATATCCACATGTCAGAGTCTGTTCATAATAACAGCTGGGGGTGTTTAGTGCAGGTTGAGTTGAAAGGCCTCAAAACAGCCTAGAGAAATGAATATACCTGAATATAACGAGTGTAACATTTTTGCAGTATTTTAATGGAGATTTTAATCTTTTTATTTCATTGTATTTTAAATTGGTTCATACATCTGTTAAAATAAGAGGGCTGTGTCAATCTGTTGAAGTTTTTGTGGGCTGATATTCAAAACGTTTATTCCCAAGGCAAAAATGCAAAGCAACTTCCCAAATTTTCAGGTGATAGATATTAATATCGAATCCTGTCATTCGGTAGACAAAGTGAGAGAGAACCTGCACTCGCAATAACTTCAGAACATTACATGCGCTTTGGAGCTAATAAAGTGCACTGCAGTCACACCTGCAATGTTCAATGTGTTACAACAAAGGATGAACAGTAAGATCCCACTAATGGCAATGTGACATTAATCTGTTATAGAACATAGAACATAGAACAGGCCCTTCGGCCCACAATGTTGTGCTGACCCTCAAACCCTACCTCCCATATAACCCCCCACCTTAAATTCTTCCATATACCACTGACTCAGGCAGTGCATTCCACGCACAAACCACTCTCTGAGTAAAAAACATTCCTCTAATATCCCCCTTGAACTTCCCTCCCCTTACCTTAAAGCAATGTCCCCTTGTACTGAGCAGTGGTGCCCTGGGGAAGAGGCACTGGCTGTCCACTCTATCTATTCCTCTTAATATCTTGTACACTTCTATCATGTCTCCTCTCATCCGCCTTCTCTCCAAAGAGTAAAGTCCTAGCTCCCTTAATCTCTAATCATAATCCATACTCTCTAAACCAGGCAGCAACCTGGTAAATCTCCTTTGTACCCTTTCCAATGCTTCCACATCCTTCATATAGTGAGGCGACCAGAACTGGACACAGTACTCCAAGTGTGGCCTAATCAGAGTTTTATAGAGCTGCATCATTACATCGCAACTCTTAAACTCTATCCCTTGACTTATGAAAGCTAACATCCCATAAGCTTTCTTAACTACCATATCTACCTGTGAGGCAACTTTCAGGGATCTGTGGACATGTACTCCCATATCCCTCTGCTCATCCACACAACCAAGTATCCTGCCATTTACTTTGTACTCTGCCTTGGAGTTTGTCCTTCCAAAGTGTACCACCTCACACTTCTCTGGTTTGAACTCCATCTGCCACTTCTCAGCCCAATGCTGCATCCTATGAATGTCTCTCTGCAATCTTCAACAATCCTCTACACTATCTACAACACCACCAACCTTTGTGTTATCTGCAAACTTGCCAACCCACCCTTCTACCCCTACATCAAAGTCGTTAATAAAAATCATGAAAAGTAGAGGTCCCAGAACAGATCCTTGTGGGACACCACTAGTAATAACCCTCCAATCTGAATGTACTCCCTCCACCATGACCCTCTGCCTTCTGCAAGCAAGCTAATTCTGAATCCACCTGGCCAACTTCCCTGGATCCCATGCCTTCTGACTTTCTAAATAAGCCCACCATGTGGAACCTTGTCAAATGCCTTACTAAAATCCATGTAGATCACATCCACCGCACTACCCTCATCTATATGCCCGGTCACCCCCTCAAAGAACTCTATTAGGCTTGTTAGACATGATCTGCCCTTCACAAAGCCATGCTGACTGTCCCTGATCAGACCATGATTCTCTAAATGCCCATAGATCCTATCTCTAAGAATCTTTTCCAACAGATTTCCCACCACAGGCGTAAGGCTCTCTGGTCTATAATTACCCGGACTATCCCTACTACCTTTTTTGAACAAGGGGACAACATTCGTCTCCCTCCAATCCTCCGGTACTGTTCCCGTGGACGACGAGGACATAAAGATCCTAGCCAGAGGCTCAGCAATCTCTTCCCTCGCCTCATGGAGCAGCCTGGGGAATATTACGTCAGGCCCCAGGGACTTATCCTTGCTAATGTATTTTAACAACTCCAAAACCTCCTCTCCCTTAATATCAACATGCTCCAGAACATCAACCTCACTCATATTGTCCTCACCGTCATCAAGTTCCCTCTCATTGATGAATACTGAAGAGAAGTATTCATTGAGGACCTCGTTCACTTCCACAGCCTCCAGGAACATCTTCCTGCCTTTATCTCTAATTGGTCCTACCTTCACTCCTGTCATCCTTTTGTTCTTCTCATAATTGAAGGATGTCTTGGGGTTTTCCCTTATCCTACTCGCCAAGGCCTTCTTATGCCCCCTTCTTGCTCTTCTCAGCCCCTTCTTAGGCTCCTTTCTTGCTACCCTATATTCCTCTATAGATTCATCTGATCCTTGCTTCCTAAACCTCATGTATGCTGCCTTCTTCCACCTGACTAGATTTTCCACCTCACTTGTCACCCATGGTTCCTTCACCCTACCATTCTTTATCTTCCTCACTGGGACAAATTTATCCCTAACATCCTGCAAGAGATCCTTAATCATCGACCACACATCCATAGCACATTTCCCTGCAAAAACATCATCCCAATTCACACCCTCAAGTTCTAGCTTTATTGTGTTGTAACGTAAAGATATTGATTCTGGAGACAGTCATTGTAAGTTGTCTCATGATTAAGTTAAGGTTAATTATTTTTGTCGGGGGTTTCTTGGAAGCCATGACTCGAAGAGAGTAGATGGGCCTACTTTGCGCTTATCAGTAAACAAATTAATACTGATCAATGCACTTGTCTTTACTTCTGTTCAAATAGTGTGGGTGGATTGTTTACGTCCAATAGAATAATGTTTCTACAGTGTAGTGGTTATTGTATTTGCTAACATGCGAAAGGTCCCTGGTTCAAAACTAGGCAGGACCATTCTCAGGGGACAGCACAGGAGACATAACAGTTAGCATAATGCTATCACAGTGTGAGCGACCTGGGTTCAATCCACCCCTGTCTGTAAGGAGTTCATACATCCTGCTTGTGACCATATGGGTCCTCCTGGTCTCCTTCGGTCACTCAGGTTGCCTTGCACGTTCCAAAGACATGTGGGTTAGTAGGTTAATTGTTTGCATGGACATAATTGTGTGGCGCAAGCTCGTTGGGCTGGAAGGGCTGTTATTGTGCTATATGTCTAAAAATGTTAAAAAATTAAAAAGCTGTGACAAGAATAGGGTCGTTATCCATCATATCAGAACAACAGCATCACAGTTTGTATTGCACTGAATTGCCAGCCTGGACTGTGTACTCACCAGTCTGGTCTGTGATTTGAGCTCTGAACGTATTATCATGATCTTGTTGAATACTGAGCCCAGACCGGCACTGCAAATCTATAGAACCAGAGGAATTTGTCAAAAAAAAACAGGGAGCAGTTGTCCACTGAGGGACTTCTTCCCCTCCATCATCAGATTTTTGAACAGTCCATGAGTTTTTGGCCTCTCAAAGTCTAAACCTACATCCCTGTTGTGGGAGGTGGAAAAAGGTAAACCCGGTCAACAGAGCTCTGGTTACAAGGATGTTGCTTGGATTGGGGAGCATGCCTTATGAGAATAGGTTGAGTGAACTCGGCCTTTTTTCCTTGGAGAGATGGAGGATGAGATGTGACCCTGATAGAGGTGTATATGAGAGGTGTAGATGAGAAGCATTGATCATGTGGATAGTCAGAGGCTTTTTCCCAGGGCTAAAGTGATTAGCACAAGAGGGCACGTTTTTAAGGTGCTTCGAAACAGGTACAGAGGAGGTGTCAGGGGTAAGTCTTTTATGCAGAGAGTGGTGAGTGCATGGAATGGGCTGCTGGCAATGGTGTGGAGGCAAATACAATGGGGTCTTTTAAAAGACTCCTGGATAGGTATATGGAGCTCAGAAAAATAGAGGGCTATGGGTAACCCTAGGTAATTTCGAAGGTAAGGACCTGTTCGGCATAGCTTTGTGGGCCGAAGGGCTTGTATTGTGCTGTGGACTTTCTATGTTTCTAGGCCTGTCCCCTGTACAGTGGATACAAAGGATTACACAACATTGATGAACTTCAACTATACCATTGACATTGGACGATGGGAATAGGAGGTCATCAATGGCCTGTGCTCCACTGGGATGGGCCCAAGAAGAAGAAGATGAACCCATGAGTACTACTACTTTGGTGTTCGTTTAGTTTTGCACTTTTTCTTTATTTTGTAACTTACAGCAATTTTATATCTTTGTAGTGTACTGCTGCCACAAAATAACACATTTCTCATCATAAAACGGTGATAATGAACGTGTTTCTGATTCTGAACTTTAGAGGGAAGTATAAAATTTGGGGTGAGTAAATCTTGATGCAGACTGGAGAGTATACTCACTGGGTGCATCATGGCCTGGTGTGAAAACACCAATGCCTAGTAATGGAAAAGCTTACAGAAACTGATGGATACAATCCAATCCATCAGAGACAAAGCTCTCCCCACCACTGAGTATATTTACATGGAGCACTACCACAATAAAGCAGCATCCATCATCAAGTACCTCCACCATCTGGGTGATGTTCTCTGCTTGCTACCGTTTCAGGCAGGAGGTACCCACACAAACAGGTTCAGAAACAGTTATTACCCTACAACCATCAGGGTCCTGAACTGGAGTGGACAACTTAATCATCACTACTCTGAACAGATGCTATGAACCCTTAGACTCACATTCAAGGGCTTTTTACGATGTTGTTTAAGCTGATGTGTGGGCCACCACTTGAGAGATAGGGATCAGAGTCTAAAGGCATGGAATCCCCAATGGCTGGGGATCCTTGAATGCTGCAGCCTTCCTCCACCTTCATTGCCATTTGGATGTGCCATCACCTTCCATCAATTTCATTGTCAAGGTCTTGGCCGGATTGCTCTTTGTATGGAACTTCTCCCTTGAGTGTACAACCATGAATGGACCCTAGCAGGAGCTAAACGCCAGATGGCATTTCTCTCAAGATCTCAAGAATTCACAAGCCTTTCCACCATGATGAGGTGTTGATCCTCAAAGAAGTTTTCCTATCTATTTATTAGGTACACCTGTTCATTAATGCAAATAAGATCAGCCAATCATGTGGCAGCAACTTAATGCATAAAATCATGCAGGCATGGTCAAGAGGTTCAGTTGTTGCTCAAACCAAACATCAGAATGGGGAAAAATGTGATCTCCAGCTCTTCTGCAGACTAATTGCTTCTGTATGAGCCAATTTCTTTGCATTTTGACTCATTAGTCCACACCACTTGCAGCCAAAAAGCCGTTGCTCTGTGGAAACAAAGTCAAGGGACTCACTAATACACAAAAACTCAAGGACCAGGGTGCTGAACAATGGCAGCATGTGCTCTGGACTGACAAATAAATTTTTAAAACTTTTGGCTCAAACAGGAGGCAGTTAGTTCGTAGAAGACCCAGAGGGCCCGAAATGGATGAGTGTCTGCAGCCAATAGTGAAGCCCAGTGGTGGTTCCCTGCGGATTTGCATTTCTGTAAATTAAATTGGTGATCTTGTCAGAATTAATAAAATCCTCAACATTGAGAAGTGCAAGCAGATTCTAATCCATCACACAATACCATTAAGGAGGAACACACACACAATGATGGAGGAACTCAGCAGGCCAGACCAGCATCTACGGAAAAGAGTACAGTCAAAGTTTTGAACTGAAACATCGACTGTATTCTTTTCTGTAAATGCTGCTTGGCCTTCTGAGTTCCTCCGGCATTTTGTGTGTTTTATTCAGAATTTCAGCATCTGAAGATTGTCTCTTGTTTGCCATTAAGGAAGCATCTGATCAGCCTCAACTTAATTCTGCAGCTGGACAATGACCCAAACACATGCCCAAGGTCATAAAGAACTATCTTCAGTAAAGAGCAGAAAAAGGAGTTCTGCAGCAGATGTTATGCCCTCCACAGGGTCCTGATCTGGAATCATTGAGGCTGTCTGGGATTACCTGGAGAGACAGAAGCAAGCGAGACAGCTGGAGTCTGCAGAAGAACTGTGGCAAGTTTTCCAAGATGCTTGGAACAACCTAGCAGCCGATTTTCTTACAAAACTCCACAACAATGTACTTAGAGAATTGATGCAGTTTTAAAGGCAAAGGGTGGTCACATGAAATATTGATTTGGTTTATTTTTTTCCTGTTTACTGCTCCTTATGGTAACTTTTTTGATATTTAGACACTTTGGATTTCATTATTTTTGAAAGCATCGCCACTTTACAGAATTTTTTTACATGTGCCTAAGACTTTTGCACAGTATTGTACAACACATTGAACCTTGAAGTAGATTAGCCATAACAGCTGAAGACCACAAACATACCCTCAGTGGCCATTTTATTAGGTACAGGTACCTAATAAAGTGGCTACTGAGTGTATGCCTATATCTTGAAATTTGTTACGGATTAATAAATGAAATTAAATTCCACGTCTGCCCTGGTGGGATTTGAACCAGGGTCTCTGGATTCTTATTCCATTAGAAGGCCAGTAGTTTAATGACTGCACCACAACATCACCAGTACACTAACAAAGAAACTAGATTTCAACTTTACTTCATTGGCTAGAAAGAGCAGATGAATACCATGAGATTATGAGTAGTGCTATACAAATCTGTGTTCTTTTCTGTTAAAAATCTTTCCAAGATTATAGGTGCACACATAGCAAGTTTATTTTCTTATACCCAATGGATCAACGTCTTGCCTGATTACTTGACAGTCTGTTTATGATTGCAAAAATTTACAATTTAGTGTTCTGATTTGAAGAAGGCTGACACTTGAGATCTGTATGAAGTGATTTGTAGTCATATAATGCTTGTGTATAATAGGCAATAAGATGACTCACCATGTATTATAAATCAGCTTTCAGTTTAACACGGCATAAATCAACACTTTTGTTTTTCAATAACATTCACTGCCAAGATAAAACAAACATGTATCCCTTGAGACAAATGCCCAAAAATAATCCAAATTACAGGTCATGTCTTTATGAATACTTCATATTCTATCTTAAAGCTACAGCTGGGAAAATACTGAATGACATTAATCAAGTTATATGCTGATCTGATGGCAAAATCTTGAAATAAGCAACATTTTTTAAACCACATTCCAATTTATTTCCGAAAAAACACCCATAACCTCTCTTGGTATAAAGGGCCTAGGTAACGTAAATTGAGTTTGCTCCAAATATTGCCCATGGGATTGTTGAGCAGCTTTTTTTTTATTTAAGTGATTTAATTTCCATTTTCTTCCACAATTTTACTTTATGGAGAATTTCAGCATTCACCATGTGAATACACAAGTACACATTTGGGTATAAGTGCATGATGGTGTACAGATATTAATGTTGTCCTTCTGAGTGTTGGATGAGCTTAATTAAGCAATTAAAAAGTGCTTTTAATTGGGTGCAGTTTGGGTATTTTGTTGGATATTCAAAGGAAGAGAGGAAATACCGCTCTAAGAAGTTAGATTATGAACTTTATAATTTTGGGCAATTTTTCTGGTTGAAATGCCAATTGAATTTTAATGAATTATCTTCCAAAATATTTTAAAGTGCATGAGTTTGAGAATGTGTAGTAGACACTTGCTTTGATATAGGAACAGGAATTTGATTTATCTGCACAAACATCAAATCTGAAATGAAGGATTTAAAACATCCTCAATATTATTTATTACTTATCTATCATTATTTCAGTTTTCTTCTGTATTTGCTCTATTTGTTATGTTTTAAGCATTGATTGTTTGTTCATCTTTTTGTGTGGTTTTTCATTGATTCTATTGTTTTTATTTGTACTTACTGTGAATGGCTGCAAGAAAATGAATCTCAGGGTAGTAAATGGTCACATGCTTATACCTTATCAATACATTTACTTTGAACTTTAAAACTTCGAAAATTATTTGAATTTTATCAAACGTTGGTGATGAATGACCAGGAACAAGAGAAGGAAAATTAGATCATTCATTTTTTTCAGCACGTTCTGATGTTATATCTTGTCTCTGTCTCAATGCCAATTATCCAGATTTGATCAATTTAGTAGAAAACATTTTCCAAAAGACACTGTCAATTGCAGTACTAAGATTCCAAAGTTCAGATGGTCTTAACATGTTCCTCTCTCCACAGATGCTACCTGAAAAAAACCATTGAACTTTGAACATATGTAGAACATAGAACATAGAACAATACAGAACAGGAACAGGCTATTAGGCCCATGAGTCAGGCAATTACATCATGGGCACTAGCCTCCCCAGCATCGAAGGCATCTTCAACAGGCAGAGCCGCAAGAAGGTGACATCCATTAAAGACCCCTACCACCATGGACTTGCCCTCTTCTCATTACTAACATTATGGAGGAGGTACAGAAGCCCAAAGGCACACACTCAACATTTTAGAAATAGCTTCTTCCACTCCACCATCAGATTTCTGAATGGTTCATGAACACTGCCTTAGTATTTTTATTCTATTTTGGCAAACCATTTTTTTTATGTATGTACATTTCTTGTTGTAATTTGTTATATGTTTATGTATTACATTGTACTGCTGTCACAAAACAGCAAATGTTATGACATATGTCAAGGATAATGAACTTGAATTTGACTTGACTTGATTCTGATTCTGACCTGTATCATTTTATCATAAGGCTGCGCTCCATTAAGGAACATTTTCCTGACCAGTGAAGAAACACTTGACCATTAATTTTTGACCAATCTAGATGAGATCTATTTCACCTGATAATAAGAAAACATTTCATTGGTTCAACCAAACAATCAATGTCACTTCCCTCCATTGATCATTCAACAGGAATAATATTAGAAGAGACATATTCTCAGCTGAGTATCCATGCTGACAATCATATTGCTTCTCCTACCTTTCTTGTGGAAGTTAATTGCTTTAGGGAGAAGCCTATTCTCTCTTTTATATCTTTAAGCAAACATTCCAGCCAATCATTTACTTGTACATAAGAGCAGAATCAGGCTATTCAGCTCATCGAGTCTATTCCACCATTCTATCATGACTGATTTATTCGCCCCTTCAACCTCATTCTCCTGCCTTCACCCTATTTGACACCCTTACTAATCAAAAACTTATTAAACTCTGCTTTAAATATTCCCAATAACTTGACCTCCACAGTCATCAGTGGCAATGAATTCCACAAATTCCCCACCATCTGGCTGAAGAAATTCCTCCTCTTCTCTATTATAATGGAACATCCTTCGATTCTGAGGTTGTGCCTGCTGTTCCTAGACTCACCCACTATAGGAAACATGCTCTCCATGTCCACTCTGTCTCATTCATTTGTTATGTGCTGTGTCATATGACATGGGTAATCATGACCTTTCCATGACCATTTTTATTCTTGGCAAATTTTTCTACAGAAGTGGTTTGCCATTGCCTTCTTCTAGGCAGTGTCTTTATAAAACGGGTGACCTCAGCCAGATTGTCTGCTGGTGTCAGTGCGTCCACAACCAGGACTTGTGATAAACACCAGCTGCTCATGAAAACTGCTCCCATGTCCTTCATATCTAACTGCATTATTCCAAAACCCACTGCGAGGTAACAGCACAAAATGGCTTGAACACCCTTGCTCCCAGTGGTAATTTAGTTTTTATAAATGTCCCATTTCCAATGCAATGTTTCCTTGCAGATCTTCTAATCAGATTCAAAAAGGAAAGCCACATGTTTTTTCAAGAAGCTTTCCTTGTCCCAATTTGTTCCATCGGGATTTATAGCTAATTAAGTTCTGTTGAATTTCAACCACAGTTGTATTCTGCAAGTGCCCACAGCTAATTTCGACAAAGTATTCTCCCTCAGCCAATAATGGCACTTTGAATGTATAATCTATCAGATTTGTATTGACCAGGACTTGAGAGATAACTCTCTTGGTCTTCTTCAATCGTACCCTGGTGCCTTTCATATCAACCAAAAATTACTGTTACATTCAAAAGCTGACAAGTAAACATTTGGTGAGACAAAATGGTACTTACCAAGTTTCTTCAAAAGAACACCATGGTACCTTCTATATCACACAAAATGTACAGTATTTTTCTGAAAATAGTTTATTTCCTCATCTAATATGTCTTTGGTTCCCACGACAGTGCTGAATGTTATGCTTAAGGAAAACTATGCCATATTTCCAGAGATCACACCTTGTTCCTTAATATCATTAAGCATAAATAACAAGAATA
Source organism: Hemitrygon akajei (assembly GCF_048418815.1). Classification (NCBI taxonomy): domain Eukaryota; kingdom Metazoa; phylum Chordata; class Chondrichthyes; order Myliobatiformes; family Dasyatidae; genus Hemitrygon; species Hemitrygon akajei. The sequence continues at coordinate 31,652,735 of NC_133138.1, read as the reverse complement.
CCTTAATAACCTGAAGAGTTGTTAAGAGATGAGATCATTTTAAGAAGATTTTGTTACTTTGCTATTAATACCCTTAGCAGAATCAGAATCAGGTTCAATATGCCGTGAACATTGTTATGCAGCAGCAGTACTTTGCAATACATAATAATAAACCATGATTATTATTGTAACCTCCAGTAAGAAGTGTATGTATTTATTCATTTATTTACTTATTTAAAAAGGTAAATTAAATAATTAATACAAAAAGAGTAAAGTGAAGTGTTGAGTAGTGCTCATGGGTTCTTTGTCCCTTCAGAGATCCGATGGAAGATGAGAAGAAGTTGTTCCTGAATCATTGAGTGTGTGACTTCAGGCTTTTGTACCTCCTTCCTAATGCTAGCAATGAGAAGAGGGCATATCCTGTGTGAAGGGGTCCTTAATGATGAATGCAGCTTTTCTGAGATATTGCTTGCTGGAAATGTCCTGGATGCTGGGGAGGCTCGTGCCCATGATGGAGCTGACTGAGTTTACAACTCTGTGCATCTTATTTAGATCCTGTGCAGTTCCACACCTCCCCCTCTCATATCAAAGAGTGATGCCTGGATTTAGAATGCTCTCCATGGTACATCTGTAGAAATTTGAGAGTGTCTTTGGTGATATAACAAATCTCCTCAAACTCCTCATGAAATACAAGGGGTGATTGATACATTTGTGGCCTAAGGCAGAAGGAGTCAATTTTAGAAAACCTAGCACATTTATGTTTCCTACATTTACACACTTAGTCCAGCAGTTATGGAGCATACGGATCCCTTCTTTGTAGAAGTCGACGTCTTGGACCTCCAGAAGTAATCCACAGCAGGGGGTGATTGATAAGTTCATGGCCTAATGTAGAAGGAATTGAGTTATTAACTTCAAACTTTCTGCATTTTCACTCAAAGAGTTGAACTGCACGTACATGTAATGAGAGCTGGATAACTATCTCCTTCTACCTTAGGCCACAAACTTATCAATCACCCCTGCTGTGGACACTTCCTGGAGGTCCAAGATCCGTATGCTCCACAACCGCTGGACTAAGTGTGTAAATGTAGGAGGGGACTATGTTGAAAAATAAATGAACTAGGTTTTCTAAAATTGACTCCTTCTACCTTAGGCCACAAACTTATCAATCATCCCTCATATACTTGCTCTCGTGCTTTCTTTGTAATTGCATCAATATGTTGGGCCCAGGACAGACCCGCAGAGATTTTGACACCCAGGAACTTGAAATTTCTTACTCATTCCAACTCTGATCCCTCTCTGAGGACTGGTGTATGTTCCCTCACCTTTCTCTTTCTGAAGTCCACAAGCAGTTCTTAGGTCTTACTGAGGTTGAGAGCAACATTGTGTTTGCGACACCACTCAACAGGCTGATCCATCTTGTCACTTTCTGAAATAATGCCAATAATAGTTGTGTCATCAGCAAATTTATAGATGGCAATTGAGCTATGCCTTTCCGCACAGTCATCAGTGTACTGAGTGCACAGGCAGAGCAAAATATTAAAGTGGTCTTACTGTACAGATAATATGTATTTTAAGATGCTGAATGTAGTTGGTGTTAAGTGGAGATCCATGTTTGAATATATTGAAAGGTACTGTTATTGTAGGCACATTTTGAGCTCATAGCATTCTATCCCTTTGTGTATGTTTTTTTAAAATCTCTTTGTGAAACCAATAAATATTGAAAGGCCTAGACTGATTGGACTTAGAAAGGCTGTTTCCTATAGTGGGGGAGTCTAGGGCCAGAAGGCACAGACTCAAAATACAATCACATCCTCTTGAAACAGAGATAGAAGGAAGTTCTTTAGCTAGAAGGCAGTGAATCTGTGGAATTCATTGCCACAGATGTCTATGGAAGCCAAGTCATTCAGTATATTTAAAGAGGAGGTTGATAGGTTCTCGATTAGTAAGGGTGTCAAAGGTTGTAAGAAAAAGGCAGGAGAATGGGGTTGACAGGGACAATAAATCAGCCATGATGGAATGGCAAAGCAGACTCTATGGGCCAAATAGCCTGATTTGGCTCCTATGTCTTATGGTTGTCTGAACAAGTATGCTCCTTTCCACATCTCATCCTGACTATTCTGGCTTCAGTGTACAACTGACATTTTTAACGTCTATTATTGTGTTGTGACTTCTCTAGAGAAGACATGCTTATAATCTGAAGTTTTTTCTACAGAGGATGGTGAATACATGGAATGACCTGATGGCAAAGGAAGATACATAAGAGATATTTAATAAATGCCTAGATAGACACATGGATGATAGATACATTGAGGGCTATGTAGAAGGGAAGAGTTTGATTGATCTTAAAATAAGTTAAAATATGGGTGCAACATTGTGGGTTGAAAAACCTGCACTATGCTGTAGTGTTCTGTCTTCCATGCCTTTTGTGTCAACATTTACAAGTATCTGGGAAAGATAAGTTCAAGTTCAACTGCAAACACAAAAAAAATCTGCAAATGCTGGAAATTCAAGCAACACAGACAAAACGCTGGTGGAACGCAGCAGGCCAGGTAGCATCTATAAGGAGAAGCACTGTCGATGTTTTGGGCTGAGACCCTTCATCAGGACTAACTAAAAGGAAAGATAGTAAGAGATTCAAAAGTAGGAGGGGGAGAGAGAAATGCGAAATGATAGGAGACCAGAGGGGGTGGGTTGAAGCTGAGAGCCGGAAAGGTGATTGGCAAAAGTGATACAGAGCTGGAGAAGGGAAAGGATCATGGGACGGGAGGCCTCGGGAGAAAGAAAGGGGAAGGCAGTTATATACAGGCCTCCCAATAGAATCTGGGATGTGCTCCATGGAAAACAATGAGAAATAGAAAAGGCGTGTCAAAAAAGCAATACTATAGTAGTCATGAGAGACTTCAACATGCAGGTCGACTGGGAAAATTAGGTTGGTAATGGATCTCAAGAGAGTGAGTTTGTTGAATGCCAAAGAGATGGCTTTTTAGAGCAGTTTGTCATTGAGCCTACTAGGGCATCATCTATCCTGGATTGGGTATTATGTGATGAACTGGAGGTGATAAGGGAGCTTAAGGTAAAAGAATCCTTAGGAGACAGTGATCACAATATGATTGAGTTCAACTTGAAATTTGATAGGGAGAAAGTAAAGTCTGACATAACAGTATTTCAATGGAGTAAGGGAAATTACGGTGGTATGAGAGAGGAATTTGCCGAAGTAAATTGGAAGGAGCTGCTGGCAGAGTTGACAGCAGAGCAGCAATGGTGTGAGTTTCTGGAAAAAAATAAGGAAAGTACAGGATAGATATATTCCAAAAATGAAGAAGTACTCAAATGGCAACCGTGGCTGACAAGGGAAGGCAAAGTCATTTCAAAAGCAAAAGAGAGGGCAAAAAACAAAGCAAAAATTAGCAGGAAGTTAGAGGATTGGGAAGCTTTTAAAAACCTACAGAGAGCAACTAAAAGAATCATTAGGAGGGAAAAGATGAAATATGAAAGCAAGTTACCAAACAACATCAAAATAAGTAGTAAAAGCTTGAGGCTAGATTAATAATAACACGGGACAAGGAGATAGCAGATGAACTAAATGAGTATTTTGCATCAGTCTTCACTGTGGAAGATTCTAGCAGTGTGCCAGATGTTGAAGGGTGTGAGGGAAGAGAAGTGAGTGCAGTTACTATTACAAGAAATAAGGTTCTCAAAAATCTGAAAGACCTAAAGGTACTTAAGTTATCCAGACCAGATGAACTGCACCCTAGGCTTCTGAAAGAGATAGTGGAGGCATGAGTAATGATCTTTCAAAAATCATTGGACACTGACATGGTGCCAGAGGACTGGAAATTACAAATGCCACTCTGCTCTTTAGGAAGGGAGGAAGGCAGCAGAAAGGAAATTATAGACCAATTAGCCTGACCTTAGTGGTTGGCAACATGTTGGAATCAATTGTTAAGTATGAGGTTATGGAGTTCTTGATGACACAGGACGAGACGGACAAAGTCAACATTGTTTTCTTAAGGCAAAATCTTGCCTGACAAACTTGTTGGAATTCTTTGAGGAGATCACAAATAGGATAGATTTGTGGATGTTGTATATTTGGACTTTCAGTAGGCCTTCACCAACGTGCCACACATGAGGCTGCTTACTAAGTTAAGAGCCCATGGTATTACAGGAAAGTTACTAATATGGTTAGAGTATTGGCTGATTGGTAGGAGGCAGTGAGTGGGAATAAAAGGATCCTTGTCTGGTTGGCTGCCAGTGAATTGTGGTGCTCCGCTAGATCAGTGGTGGGACCGCTCTTTTTTATGCTGTATATCAATGATTTAATGATGGAATAGAGAACTTTGTTGCCAAGTTTGGAGATGATACAAAGATTAGTGGAGGGGCTGGTTGTGTGAGGAAACAAATAGGCTGCAGAAGGACTTAGACAGATTATAAGAATGGACAAGAAAGACAAACGGAATGTTAATATTAATTTCAAGAGGACTAGAATACAAGAGCAGGGATATGATGCTGAGATTTTATAAGGCACTGGTGAGGTCTCACCTTGAGTACTGTGAATAGTTTTAGGCCCTTCATTTAAGAAGAGGTGTGCTGACTGGCATTGGAGAGTGTTCAGAGAAGATTCAAAAGGTTGATTCCGGAAATGAAAGTGTTATCATATGAGGAATGTTTGATGGTTCTGGGTCTGTACTCGCTGGTATTTAGAAGAATGAGGGGGATCTCATTGAAAACTTTCAAATATTGAAAGACTTAGACAGAGTAGATGTGGAAAGAATGTTTCCCATTGTGGGGGAGTCTAGGACAAGAGTGCACAGCCTCACAACAGAGGGATGGCTATTTAAAACAGAGATGCAGAGAAATTTCTTTAGCCAGAGGTTGAATTTATGGAATTTGTTATCACAGGCAGTGGTGGAGGCCAGGTTATGGGGTGTATTTAGGGGAGAGTTTGATAGGTTTTTAATTGGACATGGCATCAATGGTTATGGGGAGAAGGCCAGGGAGTAAAGCTGAGGAAGGGATAAAAGGATCAGCCATGATTGAATGGTGGAGCAGACTCGATCGATTAAATGGTCTAATTTTGCTCCAATGTCTTATGGTCTTTACGGTCTTACATTCCATCTGGGGATGGCATGAACATCAATTTCTCAAACCGCTGGTAATTGTCCCTCACCTTCTCCTTTACAATTCCACATTTCTGTTTCCATCTCTCACCCTATCTTCTTACCTGTCCATCATGTCCCTTTGCTGCTCCTACCTCTTCCCTTTTCTCCTAGGTCTCCTTTCCTTTTCTATCAAATTCGCCCTTCTCCAGCCCTTTATCTCTTTCTCTAATCAACTTTCCAGCTCTTTACTTCACCTACTGCCCCTCCCAGTTTTACCTATCACCTGCCAACTTGTACTTCTTCCTTCCCTCCCCTCATCTTCTTACTCTGACTTCTCCCCTTCCTTTCTAGTCCTGATGAAATGCCTCTGCCAAAAATGCGATTGTTTACTCTTTTCCATAGATGATGCCTGGCATGCTGAGTTCCTCCAGCATGTGTTGCTTTGCATTTCCAGTATCTGAAGGTTCTCTCATGTTTGTGATATGTAAGCAGGTCATGGAGGTTACAGAGAATGCTGTCTTAAACAGTTGTGTTCACTTTATGGTTGAAACCCAAGGGAAAAAAGACTTTGCAGAGAAACACTGTCAAAAATATATTTCACGAACTAAAAATCCATTAGAAACACTAATTGTCACAAAGATGGAGGTTCAACTAAGGTCACTAAAGTGCCCGATTAGGAAAGCGATTTCAAAACAAAGTAAGAGATAATTGGTTCTAGTTTATCTTTGATAAACAAGTAATCATCATATGCACTTTCTCCTTGATGCTTTTGTAAGTACTTTCTTTCTGAATGCATTAATTATACCGCTCCAGAAAATGATATTTTACACTTCCATTCTTCATCAGATCAGAATTAGTTTTCAGACAAATTGAAAAGAAATGCCAAGAAATTCACCAACATGTACTTGGACTAAACATGGTGAATGTCGGGTCAGCAATTTCTACTCTGTTTCCAAAGTGTTCTGCATTCAATGATCAGAGTCCCTTTCTTTATACAGCTATTTGTTATTATCCAGTCATTAAGTCGAATGTGACTCTTCGTGACCTCTTGGACCATAGGGTTTTCATAGCAAGATACGGAAGTAGATTGCCAGGCCTTTGTTCTGTGCAGATACTGCTGCTGCCCAAGTTGGGACCCGGCTGGGTTTGAACTCAGGCCATCTGCCTTCAAGTCCAGTGCTTATGCCACAACACCACCAGCCAGTCCTGGGTGTATGGCTATATTGCTTGATAAATATTTCCTAGATCCGGTTCAGCTCACCAGAAGAACTTCAGCTACTTGAGTATGGCTACACTCAAACTAAAGGTGGTGGGGTATGCTTCATGATCAATAATGCTTGGTGTGATGCCATCAATGTGCATGCCCTCAAATCCTTTTGTTCCCCGGATCTGGAGGACCTGGTGCTGCTCTGTAGACCTTTTCTGGTTACCTGTGGAGTTCATAGCTGTTATATAACAGCTGTGTATATTCTGCTGCAGGCTGATACCAACCAGGCTCTCAAGGAACGGTATGAGACCATCAGCACCCTGGAGACTGCACACCCAGAGGCTGCATTCATCATCACTGACTGAAGTCCCTCCGAAGTTCTGTCAACACATCCAGTTGAGCACACAGGGAGATAGCATATTCGACTACTGCTACTCTCCCTTCTGCAATGCTTACAAAGCGCTCCTTCACACCCCCATTTGGGAAATTAGATCACTCCTCCATTTTGCTGCTGTCAAAGTGCAGGCAGAAGCTGAAATAAGAGGCAGCCTCGAGAAAACAACCTCTCCCTCAATGTCACATAAACAAAGGAGCTGGTTGTGGACTACAGGAGGAATGGAGACTAGCTAACCTATATTGACATCAGTTTATCTGGGGGTGACAGGGTGAACAGCTTTAAGTTCCTCGGCATAAACATTAGCGAGGATCTTGTGTGTTCTGTACATACCGGCTGTGTGGTGAAAATGGCACAACAACACGTCTTTCACCTCAGACAGTTGAAGAAGTTTGGTATGGACCCCAGATTCCAAGAACTTTCTATAGAGGCACAATAGAGAGTATCCTGACTGGCTGAATCACTGTCTGGTATGGGAACTGTACTTCCCTCAATCGCAGTAGTCTGCGGAGAGTGGTGTGAACAACCCAGTGCAACTGTAGATGTGAACTTCCCAGTATTCAGGATATTTACAAAGACAGGTGTGTAAAAAGAGCCAGAAGGATCATTCGAGATCCGTGTCACCCCATGCACAAACTGTTCCAGCTGCTACCATCTGGGAAACGGTACCGCAGTATAAATGCCAGAACTAACAGACTCCAGGTCAGCTCTTCCACCAGGCCATCATGCTGCTTAATTCGTGCTGACACAACTGTATTTCTATGTTATATTGACTGTCCTGTTGTACATAATATTTATTATAAATTATTATAACTTGCACTTGCACCTGCATTTAGATGGAGGTATAACGTAAAAATTTTTACTCTCATATATATGAAGGATGTAAGTAATAAAGTCAATTAACTTCAATTCAATTGTAATTGAGTTTTATAGGATTATATTTACTCACTTAGAGACACAGCGCAGGACAGGACCCTCTGCCCCACAAGCTGCACCGCCCAGAAGCCCACCTATTTAACCCTAACCTAATCACAGGAGTGTTTACTATGACCAATTAACCTACTAACTGGTACATCTTTGGAATATTGGAGGAAGCCAGTGCACCAGGAAGGTACACAAGCAGTTACAGGGAGGAAGGTACAAACCCCTTACAGGTGGTGTCGGAATTCAGCTCTGAGCTGTAATAGTGTCATCCTAACAGCAATGAATTTTATATGTATTTATGTACATTGTTCTTTCTTATTGTGTTCTTTAAGTATATTGTGTTTTTTTTTTTGCTGCATCAGATCCGGAGTAACAGTCATTTCATTTTCTTTTACACTCTTATTCTGAAGAATAACAATAAACAATCTTGCATTTTCAAAGTGCCATGGCATCTCGGCATTTGGGAAGGCAGGCAAGGATTTCTTAGGTACACCCTCATCTGCTCACCCCCTCTTTGACAATGCTACTTCAGACAATACATCCTTCCCTCAGCACAGCATTCAAATTACCTCTTGAGAACTGGGTGTGGAATCTACAGCTTCCTGACTCGGAGATGACAGTGCAACTTATATGCAAGACCATTTGGAAGCCTCTTCTTTGGTAAGTTAGTGTAGGAGAAGACTGAAAGATCACAGAGTTAATAATCAAAATATCGAGCAATTTATTAAAAACTGGTGCACACCAGGAGACGAGCCAAAGCTGAACTACCTGAGTATGAATTTGGTGCAGTTTTTACCTTCTTGGTTGACAGGAGTAAAACTACATTTTGATAACAGAATTCTGGTGACAAGAAGACTTAATTAAGTAGCAAGCTAGGTCCTAATTAGAGAATAAAATGATTTCACACAGCTCTAACAGAATAACGGCACAGCAGCATAGTGGTTAGCACAACACTGTACAGTACCAGCGACATGGGTTCAATTCCCACTGCTGTCAGTAAGGAATTTGTGTTTTCTCCCCATGACAATGTGGGTTTTCTTTGGTTACTCCACTTTCCTCCCATTTTCCAAAGATGTACTGGTTGGTAGATTAATTGTTCATTGTAAATCATCCCAAATTAGCATTGGATTAAATTGGAAGGGCCTATTTCATGCTGTATCTCATTAAATAATCAATATATATCAATAAATAATATACATTTTTCCACCCTAGACATAATTAGCGAAGTTCCTGAAACTTGGGTGTCATAGCTGCTGCATTCTATTTCTCTATTTTTGTCTGCAATTCCCTGTTACCACATTAGCACAATCCATATCACTATTTACTAGTTATTTGCCCTACAATAATCAGGTATTATTTACTGGAGAACAGCGGGTATGTAACTCTGTAGAATTCCATTGTGTATTCTGTGTGCACAGTTCTTGACAGCAGTTTAGGACATCATAAACAACAAAAGGTGATGATGTTGACGCTCACCAGAATTTAACAATTCAAGTGTGATAAAAATTCCCATTGGATTCAAGATGAATAAATAATAAATTGCCCTCTTGTATCAGTGAGAATGGGGTTTTGAGTCTGCTGTACAAACCAGGCATGGACAACAGGACTATATTAATTGATACCAACTCTGAAGCTCAAGAAACACTGAGGTTTATAAGTGAAAGGATTACGGTGTTTTCCTTGAGAGCGAAGCACAACAAAAGAACAGAATTCAATAAAAATTTAACAACGTTACTTAAAAAAAACAATCACATCATCAACAGATTATGAATTCCAAGCATGGCCTTGAATCATTTCATTTGACTAAACCTTTCAACTAGTGTATAGTGTTTACAGTCAGTATCAATTTAGAGATTTAAGATTTAACCTTTACTTTGTTGGCGTGTATGTATGTGGATGGATAACTGCATATCAAAATGGAAAGTTTTAATGAGGATGCACACAAAGTTCGAAGTTCAAAGGAAATTTATTAACAATCTATGCAAGTACATATAATATGTCACTATACACCATCCTGAGATTCATTTTCTTGCAAACTATCACAGTAGAACAATGAAATACAATGAAAAAGACACAAAAAGACTGACAAACTGGAAAAGAACGGAATTAATTTGTGTTTCAAAGAAACAAACAACCTGCTGGAAGAACTCAGCAGGTTGAGCAGCATCTGTGGGAGGGAAGAAATTACTAGCTGTTTAGGATAAAACCCTGCCTCAGTTCTGAGTCACCTTGTTCTGCCTGCAAATACCTTGTTCTCTGAATTCCAATAGGAAGGAGTACCTGTACAGAAGATCTAGAGCAGGGGTTTCCAACCTGAAGTTCACAGAACACCAATTTATCAGTAGAGGTTGATGGCATAAAAAGGGATGGGAACCCCTGATGTAGAAGAAGGATGGATAGAATAAACATCGAAAAATAGAAAAGGGAAAATTGAAAATAGAATAGAACAAAGGAAATCCTACAATAAGTAGTAGATGGATTCCTCCCCACCATTGAGCACATCTAATCGAAACATTATCGTAGGAAAACAACATCCATCATAAGCTACCCCGACCAGGTTCAGGAACAGCTATTACTCCTCAACCATCAGGCTCATGGACCAAAGGAGATAACTTCACTCAACTTCTCTTCATCATTGAAATGTTCCCATAGCTGAAGGACTCACTTTCAATGACTCTTTATCTTAATTTGACAATATTTATTGCTTATTTATTTATTGGCATTGTTTCTTTTTGCATTTGCACACTGATTGAATGCCCAAGTTGGTGCAGTCTTTCATTGATACTGTTCTGGTTATTATTCTATAGACTTACTCAGTATGCTTGCAAGAAAATGAATCTCAGGCTTGTATATGGTAACATATAAGTACTTTGAACTTTGAATATCCTTGGTAGGATTGAACAGATTCTATTTTCTGAATAAATTGTCTGCTCTATGTCTGTGAGAAAACATTTTATTGCCTAATGCTGGTTGTCAAATGGAATTCCAGGCCTCAGAGATCAAAAGATCTCTGGACATTAGGGGAACTAGCTGATAGAGGAAGAGTTCTAGAAAATGGCATTGAGTGAGATGCTAAACACAAGACATCCTGCAGATGCTGGAAATCTTAAGCAATACGCACAAAATGCTGGAGGAATTCAGCAAGTCAGGCATAATCTATTGAAAGAAATAAAGTCAACTTCTCAGCTCAAATCGTCGACTTTTGATTTCTCTTCATAGATCCTGCCTATCTTGATGCGTTCATCAAACATTTCTTGTGTTTCTCAAGAAATTCTGGGTTCTAGAACTCATTAACTGTAGAATCAATCATTTTAAATTGTCTTAGGTGAACTATAACGTATGGATCAAAAGCTGAGATGTGAAATCAGCCTAAATTTTCACTGATTAGCCTCCAAATGATGTTATAAATTTTGATAAATCTATGGTGCGCTTCCAATAATTCTGTTGTCTTCGTAAGAGTTGAAATTTACTTTAGTATATATTCAGAGCCCTCTTTATTTGGCACTTCCTGAGTATATGTTTAAGTTTTTCTGCTGCTGTAGCCCATCCACTTCAAAGTTTGATGTGTGCATTTCAAGATACTCTTCTGTATGCCACTGTTGTAACATGTGGTTATGTGAAATGGTGTCCTTCTTGTCAGTTTGAAGTCTGGCCAATCTTCTCTGTCCTCTCATTTACAAGTTGTCTTTTGCCCACAAAATAGCCACTCATTGGATTTTTTAATTTGCCTTTCGCACCATTCTCTGTAAACTCCAGTAACTGTTGTGCCACCCCATCTGGCAGCAACAATCATTCCATGATCAAAGACACTTTGAGCACATTTCTTTCCCATTACATTGTTTGGTCTGAACAACATCTGAAACTCTTGTCCGTGTCTGCATGTTTTGATTGGCTGATTAGATACTTGCATGAAAGAATGAAAGAGCAGGCACACAAGTGTCAGGATGGCAGTGTGAGATACATCTCTACCAAAGGAGGCATAAGGCACTCCTTCCCTCCGCTACCTGCAGGTCTCCCTTGGACAAGGTGGAGCCCCTGCTTAGCTCCCCAGTCAGGATCATGTGAAGCCATAGGGACAGGTGTTGACTGGTCTTATGAGCATTGGAGCATTGGTGTGACCACCGACGCCAGGCAGATAATCTCTGTAGAGTGTTAGCAATGGCTGGGGTCACCTTTCTTCTGCAGACACTGTCCAAAAGAAGGCAATGGCTAACCACCTCTGTAGAAATATTTGCCAAGAACAATCACGGCCATGGAAAGACCATGATGCCCATTTCATCAGTCCTGGCATATAACAAATGGACGTATAGGCGCACCTAATAAAGTGGCCACTGAATATAGTTCATAACGGAATCTGGTCAGTTTAAATATTAACATGGGAACCACATCAATCAAACTCTTAACAGTCTAGTTTTTTCAGCCCACTTGAATCAAATGTAATCATGGAAATAACATGATAATTTGGATAAGTGACTGGGTGAATGAGTATGAAGATCCATTTCTCTACTGTGCAATGTTGTCCTTCTGGGGCCTGAACTTGAGAATCTTTCTGGCATTCACACACAAATTGCTTAGGAAATACTTTGCAGATTGCTCTAATAAAGATATTGGTGCAATATCTGAATAGGGTAAATGGAACTAAAAATGTTAGGTGCTTGAAAGTAGAAAGCAAAACATATTAATTAAAATCAAAGTATTTTTTCATAGTTTGAATGTGGAATTCACGAGAAGAGCTGTTTTTGTTCCATGTAAATTAGAATTAATTCACATAGCCTGCCAACACATAAAGCCATAACAAGGTTCTCTCCTGATTTTCAATAACCTTCAAATTGCATTTGCAGGCCTGTGTTGTAGCATTTTCACACAGAGCAGTTACATATCATCATACTTAATTAATATTTGATCTCCATTGGCACAGTGAGATAGGTGCTGAGAATTTTAGAATAATTTTCACACAACATTTATGATTAGTATGCTTCACTGACATCTGATCCATGTAAGCACAATGAATTTTTGCTTAGACTTTCATACTTAGTGGCTTCAGTTAGTTATGGAAATACTGAGCAATGGTGTAATACGTGATAATGCATTTTTACTCAGGCAAAACTAAAATATCAAATCCCACAGTAAATATCAGTAACGGCTGCGCTTGAACGGATATTATTCTTTCTCATTATTCTTAATGAGGAAGTTCTGAGTCTAACTTATTCTCCAGTGAATAAACACTAAATTTTCACTCGAGTCCTGTACTTTTGGAGACGCTGTCTTTTAGACAAAATGCCAAACAGAAATCTTGTCTGCACACTCATGTTGATGGTGAAGATCCCCTGAGTTCAAGGAGAGCAGAGCAGTTATTCAGGGTTGATAATCTAACAGTTGGATTAAATTTTTAATTATAATCACATCACCGCTTGTATGAGTTTATGCAACATAAATTGCATTTCCTATGGAATATCATGTTTTGGAATAGACCTTGGTTGTGTATAAAGGACATCATAGGTATTTTATAATGGCAAGACTTCCATGGATTTAATGCTGAGGCTTTATGTGATTTTATATGGTTTATATGGAGCAATGGTTTTATATTGCTATATTTCTTCACCGTTTTTGGTTAGTGCAGCTGTAACGAAACCCAATTTCCCTCATGATCAATAAAGTATGTCTGTCTGTCTGTCTGTCTGTGGCATTGGTCAGACTGCAGATAGTGAACATGCTGGGCCCCTTATCAAGGAAGGGATGTGCTGGCATTGGACAGGGTCCAGGGGAAGTTCATGAGAATGTTCACGGGAATGAAATGGTTAAGATATGAGGAGCACTGGATAGCTCTGGGCCTCTAATCACTGGAGTTTAGAAGAATTAGGAGACATCTCATTGAAACCTTTAAAATATTTAAACACCTAGACAGAGTTGAAGTGAGCAGGATGCTTCCTCTAGTGAGGGAGTATAGGACCGGGGGGGCACAACCTAAAAATACAGAGATGAGGAGAAATTGCTTTAGTCCAAAGATGGTGAATCTGTGGAATTCATTGCCACTGACAGCCACAGAGGCCTAATCATTGAGTATATTTTAAGTAGATATTGACAGATTCTTGATTAGTAAAGGTGTTAAAGGTTACAGAGAGAAGTTAGGAAAATAAATCAGCCATGGTTGGATGGCAGAGCAAACTCGATATACTGAACCACCAGTTCTAATCCTACAGTACATCTTATGGTCTTATGGTTGATTTGAGGGGGGAAATGCCCATGATACTATGCACTGTGAGACTGGCTCAAATCCAAGGACATATGCTCACCTCTTAAGATTATGATAGGAGAATTTGTTTTCTCGTAGAAGAGTTATAAACATTTGCAATTATCTGCCACCTGGAGTAATAGAAGGTGAATCATAAACTATACTTAGACAATAATGAAATGATGAGTTGTAAGGATGAAGGTTTGAGCAAGATAAGCAGCCATCCTGTTGAATGACAGAGAAGGCTAACTACAATGCCCATCGAAGGTAGTTCCATTTGTCCATAATCTTCTAAACCTTTCCTATTGATGTACTTGTCCAACTGTCCTTTGAAAGTTCTTATTGTCCCAACCACAAACACTTCCTCTGACAGTTCATTCTACATACATACCATTCTTAATGTCAAAATGTTGCTTCTCAAATTTATATAAAATCTTTCCTCTCTCACCTTAAACCTATGCCCTCTAGCTATTGATTACCCAACAATGGACAGAAGAGTGAGTAAATTTACCCTATCTATACCCCTCATTATGTGGTACAGCTCTATAATTAACATCAGGCTCCAGGATAAATTCTATTGTGCTGTTATAATGGTTCCTAGCATGATTAGATGGCTGCTTGACCTCACAATCTACCTTGATATGAACTTGCACTTTATTGTTTACCCGAAGTGCATTTTTCTACTGCTGTAACACATTTAGAAATCTTTTTTCACCCTCAGTAGCTTCTCCAGTTTGAAGACATCTTCCTTACAACAACTGAATGCAATACTCCAAATGCAACCTCACCAATGTCTTGTAAAACCGCACCATGGCCTCCCAAATTTTATACTCAGTGCCCTGACTGATGAAGGTCTCTGTGCCAAAAGCCTTCTTCACCATCCTCTCCACCTTCAGGGAATAATGCACTTAAACTCCAACATCTGTTTGGCAATGCTCTTCAGGGCTCAGCCATTTACTGTAAAGTTCTACCTTGATTTGATTTACCAATTTGCGACATCTCACACTTATCTAAAATAAGCACCATTTGCCATTCCAAGCCCACTTACTCAGCTGACTGAGATTCTAGTGTAATTTTGACAGCTGTTTTCACTGTTTACTCTACTGCCATCTACAAATTTATTAACCTTGATTCTGTACATTATTATCCAAGTACTTGATATAGAAGACAAACAATAATGGGCCTAGCACCAACCACTGAGGTCCACCATAGTCACAGTCCCCCAGTCTAAGAAACAACCTTCCACCATTATACCCTCTGCCTCCTACCATCAAACCAATTGCGTATCCAATCGGGATTCTGTGCCATCTAACTTTCCAGATCATGTGGAAACTTATCAAAGGCCTTACTGAAATCCAAGGAGACTACATCTTTGGTGGTCGCCAAAGAGACCAACCCTGCCCATGTTAACCTTCTTGACATTTCATTAAACACTCAATCAAGTTTGTAATGCATACTCTCCCACACACAAAACCATCTGGTAACCCCTAAATAAACCGTGTCTTGCCAAATGCACATTAATCTTACCCCTCAGATATCTCCAGTCAGTTACCTACCATAGTGGTTAGACTTATTGGTCTATAGTTCCCAGCTTTTGCTTTGCCATAATAATAATAATAATAATAATAATAATAATAATAATAATAATAATAATAATAATAATAATAATAATAACTTTATTTATATAGCACCTTTCAAACATTAAGATGCAGGCTCATTGTGCTTTACATAGATTGTAGTCTTTAATAAAGGCACAATATTCACAGGACCTCAGGCTACTGGCACCTCACATAGTGAAGGACTATACAAATATTTCTGCCAGGACTCCCACAATTTCTTCTCTAGCCCCCCACAGTGTTCTTGGATGTATCTGTTCAGACCATTGAGATTTTCCTACTTTCATACAGTATAAGCAATCTAGCATCTTCTCTACTGCAAAGTAGACTATAATACCTTATTTATATTTTTATTATATTTATTTTTTATTTAGAGATACAGCACAGTGGCAAGCCCTTTCTGCCAGTGATCCTGTGGTGCACAGTTCCACACAGACAGACAGACATACTTTATTGATCCCGAGGGAAAATGGGTTTTGTTACAGTCGCACCAACCAGGAATAGTGTAGAGATAGAGCAATGTAAAACCATAAATAATTAAATAATAATAATGAGTAAATTATGACAAGTGGAAATAAGTCCAGGACCAGCCTATTGGCTCAGGGTGTCTGACACTCCGAGGGAGGAATTGAAAGGTTTGATGGCCACAGGCAGGAATGACTTCCGATGACGTTCAATGTTGCATCTCGGTGGAATGAGTCTTTGGCTGAATGTACTCCTGTGCCTAACCAGTACATTATGTAGTGGATAAGGGACATTGTTTCAAGATGGCATGCAACTTGGACAGCATCCTCTTTTCAGACACCACCGTCAGAGAGTCCAGTTCCACCCCCACAACATCACTGGCCTTACGAATGAGTTTGTCGATTCTGTTGGTGTCCGCTACCCTCAGCCTGCTGCCCCAGCACACAACAGCAAACATGATAGCACTGGCCACCACAGAGTCGTAGAACATCCTCAGCATCGTCTGACATATGACCAATTAACTTCATAACCCATACATCTTTGGAATGTGTGAGGAATCCAAAGCAGCACGAGGAATCCCATGTGGTCACTGGGCGAATGTACAAACTCCTTACAGACAGCAGCGGAATTGAACCCGGGTCACCTGCACTGTAATAACGTTACATTAACCGTTATGTATCATACCTCCCCATTAGCTTATCCTCATTCTGAAGTCTTTGTGTCTTTCTTCACAGTAAAGACGGAGGACAAAGGCATGAAGAATTTAGGGATCAACTGAAATGGCACAAAGAATTTTAGCTTAATAGTTCATCTTATTCAGCGCAGAACTCTTTCTTTTCCAGACTAGAATGCTATTCTGGATCTTAGTAATCAAGTCTCTGGAGCAATCTTCCAATAATGTGAGAAGATAAACTGAACCACAGCTGACTCTGCTGAAATAACGATAGCTAAACTTTCTGTTAATATTATATGAAGGGCAGCAGTTATCATTTATTATAAATAAGTTATCACCACCAGAAAAATAACACCAATCACAAAAATCTAACTTGGTTCCTACAAGTTGCAGTGTTAGACATTTATAGCTAAAACACAGATGAGAAGTGAATTGCTTAAAATGAATCCCCTGGATCTCATTAAAAATACAAGACCAACCTAATTATAAAAGTGAATAAGCTGGAAGATTTTACACTATTTCTCTGTGATGTGTCCAGCTGAGAAATTCTGAAAGTGTAAGGAACTTGAAAGTCATCAGAAGCAAATTTCTGAAGTCCTTTGAGGATCATTAGCCTTCTGTCAACTTTTGGTGTTTCTTCCCTTGACGAACGTTTGCCGGTTCCAAGAAATAATTACAGAAAATGACAAGATGTGAGTCAAGGGAAGTTGGCAGTGATACATTTGTAAAAATATTTTCTAAAAATAAAATTGAAGCAATTTATTTTTACATTTACATTCCTCAATGATTTTAATGGGTTTTTGCAATTTGGCAAAATTCCTCTTGAACTTCTTTCAACTTCTCTAATCGACATTTCACATAGTGTTCACCAACAATAAAACTGTTGGTATAATCAAGGAATTTCCTTTTTACCTGAGATACTATTTCAGATTTGTGACAAATGATATCAAGCTTCTAACAGCAAGCATGCACAAGTCTCTAAAGAATATCATTTTAACTCAATATTCCTAAACAGAGGATTTGATTTTATGTAAAAATATGAACATTTTTGGCTGTGCTTTGCTTTTCTTGGTGTGAAATTATTGGAAAAGAGTCACTGGGGTCAAGATTACTCACCTTTCTGAAAATGTGCATTGATTAGGGATAGTCAGCATGACTTTGTGCTGTGGAATGACAAATATGATTCATAAAGGTAGGAGAGCCGATGTTATAAAATGGGACTTGTGTAAAGCATTCGACAAGGTTTATTATTATTATTATTATTGGTTTATTATTGTCACACCTAGCCAGCTAGTGGTGTAGTGGCAACTGCACTGGACTTCGAGGTGAGTGACCCTGGGTTCATATCTGGCCAGCTCTGTGCATGATTTCCATCAGTGCTGGGTTGAGCATCGAGCAAGCAACTTGGTCGATCACACTGCATTTCCTTATCCTTGGTTCTCTCATGATCTCTAACACAGTCTCACTCACAGTCACAATCTCACTCATGCTCTTGTTCCTGCTCTTTTCTCTCTCTCCATCCTTCTTTATTTCATGTCTTGTTTTTTCTTCTTCTTTTTCTTCTTTCTTTTCAATTTGCTAATATCTCGAGAAATTAAATTTTGTTTGTCCTCTTCCATTTCCACAGCACTTCTGTCATCCTCCTCTTTATTTTCCTTTTCTTTCTAGGATGTGCATCTTGAGCTTGGGAAGGTGCATTTAGTTCACTGGAGTGTTCTCTTATTAGTCCTTCTATTGCTCCCTTTACCATCTAATCTCTCCTATTGGTTTCCTCAACAAAACATTAGCTGATGAATTCTCTGGTTTCGTACCTCCATTGACCTCTTTCTTTTTGGCCTTCCATTCATCTATCTGGACTTTGATCTTTGCAACTACTTTTACAAGCAGCTTTTTGTCTCCCACTAAAGTTCATGCAATAATCTTAATTTATACGGAGCAGACTCTGGTTCTTTATACTCACAAAAGCTGAATGTTTGCAACTTTTGTGAAGCTGCCCAATTAACGTATCAGAAGTTTTCTCAAATATGTTGCCCACGAAAACTGTTGCAATCAGACTGCTGGTCCGGTGTAAATTCTTAGTTGGACTTCTGAAAAATTTGGTTTAGAATCCTTGAAATGCCATTCAAACCCATTTTGTGAAATGACTGAAGCAGCTGATCCAGTGTCCAATTCCATTTTAATCAATTTGCCGCTCACGTCTGAGATAAGTCATGTTGCTTGTCTATTGTTAGTTTTCACATAGTAAGTCTCAAGGCTACCCCGACCTGTGTCACGCTCATCATCAGATTTTTCATCAGCAGCATGCAAATTAGTTTGCTGTTCCTCTCCATACCTTGTGGTGCACAGGGTGGCAGCCTTGCCATTTCTTTAGCACTTTGTTTTTTTTATGAGGCCATGTTGCTAGCTCAATGCTCAACCTAGCATGGATGGAAAGTGTGCAAGTAGCTGGCCAGATTCAAACCCTGGACCACTCACTTCGAAACAGGTACTATAAGCAAAGTGCTGGCTATGATGTAGAGGCGTGATGATGTAAGCCATTCGTGTACTTCATACATATAATCATAAAGAATTATTTAAACACCAAGGATAACATAATCAACCAATAAATTTATAATATTACTCAAATATTACTGATATATTAAATACACAACAGTCACGTGTATATCGAAACATTGAAACATTACAGTGAAATATGTTATTTGGGTCAATAGCCAGGATTGAACTGGGGGCAGCCCACAAGTGTTGCCATGTTTCTGTTGCCCACACAGCATGCCCACAACTTACTAATCCTAACACTCTTACTCCCACATTATAAATCTTTGAAATATGGAAGGAAACTGGAGCATCTAGAGGAGCATCTAGAGGAAACTATTTTATTTAAATTATTTGTCTTCCTTTGATTGATAGTTGTTTGTCAGTCCTTGTTTATGTATAGATTTAAATAAATTCCTTACTATTTCTTTAATGACAGCAAGAAGATGAATTTCTAGGTAGCATATGTCACCTCCTATACCTAACAAGGTGGCTACTGAGTTCACGGTCTTCTTCTGCTGTAGCCCATCCACCTCAAGGTTCAACATGTTGTGCATTTCAAGATGCTCTCCTGCACACCACTGTTGTAACATGTGATTATTTGAGTTACTGTTGCCCTCCTGTCAGCTTGAACCAGTCTGGTCATTCTCCTCTGAACTGTCTTATTAACTAGGCATTTTTGCCCACACAGCTACTGCTGACTGCTGTATTTTTCCCCTTGTTTTTCACACCATTCTCTACAAACTTTATAGACTATTGTGCATGAAAATCCCAGGAGATCAGAAGTTACTGAGACACTCAAACCATCTGGCACCACCAATCATTCTACAGTCAAAGTCACTAAGACCACATTTCTACACCATTCTGGTGTTTGGTCTGAATAACAACTGAACCTCTTGACCATGCCAGCATGCTTTTACGCATTCAGCTACTGCCACATGATTGGCTGATTAGATATTTGCAATAACAAGCAGGCATACAGCTCTAGCTAATAAAGTTTATACGTGCTTTAATAATAAATTTACTTTGACTTTGACCCTGATGTTGGAAATAGTATTCAGCTCTGTCAGTTTGGGTGAGCTGTTGGAATATATCTGACAATACTTCTTGATTAATTCACATCCCTTTATAGATATAAACCTTGTTTTGTGCCATCACTCTCAGCTAATAATGGGAAGGGCTGCTTGAGAGATTAAATCAAGCATGCAAAGCAACAAATGTTTTCCTCAATGTAAAAATAATCAAATTAAACTGTGTTCCACATCCGGCTGCGTGCCCTGCAGGAAAATAGAAATCATTGTTTGATTCTGGGGAAACCCATAAGCTCCTAGAAATTCAAAGTGAAGTGGCTGTGTAAGGTCAGGGCATTTTATTTTTGGACATTTTGGGGAGGTGTCATACGATGTCCATGTCAAGGAGCAACCCTTATGTGCCATTGATTTTCTGGTAGGATAGCCTCCAGTGCTTCTGGCCTGATAATGCTCAGGGTAAATCACCATGAGGAAACTGCCTTGGGTGCTGTCAAATGAAATTTCAAAACAAATTTTAAAAGAAACCTTGGCAATTGCTTCACATTAAAGCCAAGCACTTGACATCTAATTTTGTACACTAATTTTAAGTCACTGCAAAAATATTCCCATTTTGCAGGCTAATAAAAAACAAGCTAAGGTATTTAGACAACACACACAAAATGCTGGTGGAATGCAGCAGGCCAGGCAGCATCTATAGGAAAAGGTACAGTTGATGTTCCTGACGAAGGGTCTCAGCTCAAAACATCAACTGTACTTCTCCCTATAGATGCTGCCTGGCCTGCTGCGTTCCACCAGCATTTTGTGTGCGTTGCTTGAATTTCCAGACTCTGCTGATTTCTTTGTGTTTGCATTAAGATATTTGGAATTGGGATTGGTTTACTATCATCACATGTGTTGCTGCCAGTAAGTTAACAAATTTCCCGACATATGCGGTGATATTAAAACTGATTCTGATGTACTGAGGTACCACTTTACTTTGCTTACATGCTGTTCATACAATTCAATTCATTATGGGTGGCATGGCAGTGTAGTGGATAGCAGAACATTTTACAGTACAGGAGACCCGGGTTCAATTCCCACCACTGTCTGTAAGGTGTTTGTACTTTCTCTCCTGTGACCACATGCATTTCTTTGATGGTACTGGCTGCTTTACTGAGGCAGCGAGAAGTGTAGATGGAGCCAGTGGAGGGGAGGCTGGTATCGACGATGTGCTAATGTGCGATGCATCTTGTGATCGTGGGCAGAGGAGCTGCCATACCAAGCTGTGATGCGTCCAGATAACTGGTAAAGGCCAGGAAAGAAAATAGAAAACTCTGATGATTAAACAATGACTACCGGGATCTTGGAAAAACAAAAATGACTTTCTTTAAAAATGTATTTGTAGCTTGCATGCTTCAGAATGGTTGAACGTCCCTAAATGCACTTGAGCAAGTAACTGCACAGCCACTTCCTCTGTTTATTTCAGGAAAGGTCTACAATAGGACCCCTCAAACCTTCATCCCTCTGCTAGCTCTGTGAAAGTGCTGTCAAAGCGAAAACATAACAGATTCTGTGGGCATTGGAAATCCAGACCAACACACACAAAATGCTGGAGGAATTCAGCAGAAATGGCAACATCTATGAGGAGAAATAGAGTCCCAGCCCAAAGCATTGCCTTTTTACTCCTCTCCATTGACACTGCTTGGCTGTTGAGTCTCTCCAACAGTTTGTGTGTATTGTGCTGTTAAGATAATCCCACTATCCTGGATATGGCAAATGTTTGCTTTCAGATCATTTATGAACATTACCATTGAATCTGTTTCCACCACACTTCCAAGTTGTGCTTTCCAGATTATACCTTTCTCCTCAGCATTCTCAGGTAATTTTGCAAGCTACATCAGACTCTCTGTTGCTTCATAATCACTGGTCATCCAATATTTCAATTGTGATATCTTCTATTATGGTCCAGGACAATACATGTATTGGAAGACTGACTCCTAGATTACTGGCATGACTTAGCCTTGTGCTGCACAGTGCTGGACCATTCAAAGTTCAAAGGACATTTAATTTCAAATAATGTATCAATTATACAACCTTGAGATTCATCTCCTAACAGGCAGCCACAGAACAAAGAAACCCAAAAACCCCAAATATTACAGAAAATGACTGGCTAACACTCAAAGCGTATAGAATAAAATAGGAATTTCTGATCGCATCCATCGAACTCTGCTGCACGAGATCACCATTAGGTAAGGCACCCCGGAGAAAGTAAGCAATTTCATATTCCAGGGTGTCAAGATCTCTGAGGATCTGTTTTGGTTTTGCCCTAAAATTGAAAAGTTTTGGCGGGAAGTATTCCATACCCTCTCACAACTTTTTAGGGTCCAATTTAACCCAAATCCCCTTACTGCCTTGTTTGGTATTATTGCAAATGAAGATATAACCTACAGGTGTTAGTTTTTACCTCTCTTTTAGCAGGGAGAGCAATCTTGCTTAAATTGAAGGAGTCTACCTCTCCTACACATCTTCAATGGCTACGTCATATTACGTCTTATTTAAATTTAGAGAAGATCCGCTGCTCAGTCTTAAATTCGAAACAATCTTTTTATGATATCTGGGGACCTTTCCTAAATTACTTTTCCAATTTATAAAGTTTAACAGTGCACAGACTTTTATGTATATTTCTATGTTCTCTTCATAAGCAAATTTTTTTTTCTAATTATCCTTTATCACCCATCAGCTTTTTTCTTTGGTAGTTGGTAGGGGGTTGACTTTTTTTATATAAAAAATTTCTTTTATGATGTATGACCTATCTTTAAATTTTTGATTACAGAGTGGTATACCTTTATGTGATATGCTATAACATTTTGATCAATTTTATTACAATATATGAATGTACACAATTTATGTTGAGATGTATCTATGTGTTGCACTCTGTAAATTTTGTTTTTTCTTCTGAATAAAAATATTGTAAAAAGAAAGAAAGATCTCTGAGGATCTAACTTGGAATCAACATATTGATACAACTATAAAGAAGGCAAGACATAGAAACATAGAAAATAGGTGCAGGAGTAGGCCATTCGGCCCTTCGAGCCTGCACCGCCATTCAGTATGATCATGACTGATCATCCAACTCAGAACCCTGTACCTGCTTTCTCTCCGTACCCCCGATCCCTTTAGCCACAAGGGCCATATCTAACTTCCTCTTAAATATAGCCTATGAATGCCAAAGACAGTGACTATATTTTGTTCGGAATTTGAAAAGATTTTGTTTGCCAACTAGAATACTCGAAAACTTCTACAGATGTAGCATGCAAGCCATTCTGACAGGCTACCTCACTGTCTTGTATAGGGGGTGGGCTACTACACACAACTGAAAGAAGCTACAGAAAGTTGAAAAATTAATCAGTTCCATTGTTCTCTTCCCTTTCTTTTCACCATCTACACCTCGGACTTCAGCTACAACACAGAGTCTTCCCATCTTCAGAAGTTTTCTGAAGACTCTGCCATAGTTGGATGCATCAGCAAGGGAGATGAGGCTGAGTACAGGGTGACAGTGGGAAACTTTGTCACATGGTGCGAGCAGAATCATCTGCAGCTTAATGTGAAAAAGACTAAGGAGCTGAGGAGGGCTAAGGCACCAGTGACACCTATTTCCATCCAAGGTGTCAGTGTGGACATGGTGGAGGATTACAAATACCTGGGGATATGAATGGACAATAAACTGGACTGGTCAAAGATCACTGAGGCTGTCTACAAGAAGGGTCAGAGCCGTCTCTATTTCCAGAGGAGACTGAGGTCCTTTAACATCTGCTGGACGATGCTGAGGATGTTCTACGAGGCTGTAGTGGCCAGTGCTATCATGTTTGCTGTTGTGCAGCAGGCTGAGGGTAGCAGACACCAACAGAATCAAAAACCTTATTTGTAAGGCCAGTGATGTTGTGGGGGTAGAACTGGACTCTCTGAAGGTGGTGTCTGAAAAGAGGATGCTGTCCAAGTTGCATGCCATCTTGGACAATGACTCCCATCCACTCCATAATGTACTGGTTAGGCACAGGAGTACATTCAGCCAGAGACTCATTCCACCGAGATGTAACACTGAGCGTCATAGGAAGTCATTCCTACCTGTGGCCATCAAACTTTACAACTCCTCCCTCGGAGTGTCAGACACTCTGTGCCAATAGGCTGGTCCTGGACTTATTTCCACTTGGCATGATTAACATATTATTTAATTATATGTGGTTTTATATTGCTATATTTCCTCACTATTCTCGGTTGGTGCAGCTGTAACGAAACCCAATTTCCCTCGGGATCAATAATGTCTGTCTGTCTGTCTTGGGTTCTAGACTCCCTGGTACCCAATACATCCTCAAGGAGTTGTGCCTCAGAAAGGTGACGTCCAATATTAAGGATCCCCGTCACCCAGGTGTAACTCAGGCTAATTAAACCCAAAGATGTAATGTTAGAAAGCTCCACCTGTGGAGGGATGAAAATAAGGTTTACTGAATTTACAAAAAAAGAGAATTTGTAAAAATTAGCTATGCAAGAACGAGGCGTGGCTGATGCAGGTGTGGACAAGTGACATAACTGCAGCAAACTATAAAAACTATCTAAAGATATAAACTTTTAAAAGTGAAATTAGTAGTTAATGTCTCTACCCTGCTTACTGGAAATCCTCAGCTTGAAACCCCTGGAGAAGGGATGATATCACTAAAAGATTTATTGAAACAATGGCTATAACAATCACCAGCTATAGCGAGACGATACCAGCAGAGAGTAGTGTCCAAGATCTCTACTGTGTAACTGGAAATTATTTCTGTTAAATCACACCAAAGGATTTGGTGAGTTAAAACACTTTTTACTGTTCTGAGTGTATAATTTGTATGAGAAATATGTTCTGTAGTGTTGTAACTGAGAAATGTTTGGAAATGACTATGCCATATTGAGTTATTTTGAAATCGAAAATAGAATGCATATAGAATTTAAGGATTGTAATCCTGTTGTATGCAGGTCAGGTTTTACTTTGTGTGGAAGTTTTATTAATCGATTTTCCATGGATGACCCACTATTTCGTCCAACAAACCAAGAAACAAGATAGCAAGCCATCGAAGATCGAAGAACCAGCGTGGGAATGAAATGTTCAATGACAGAGAGAGGATTTAATACGGTTGGATGTATAAGTTTATTTTCATTCCAAGGATCTGAATTTGATTTTCTGCAAGAACTGATTATTTTTGAAAAGATTTTTAATATGTTACTGAATGAGATTTACTTTGTTCAATAGTTGTGATGTTGGACAATGTGTTGTGAAAGGAGTTAAGCTATATATCTACATATATTTTTGAGTTTTGAATTTAAATTTATAGACAATCTGACTGGAACTGAAATGGAATTTAACCATAATACTTAAGAATAGGGATTCAATTAGTTTTCTAACTAATTTAGGAATAAATATAAAGTAAAGGTTAATCTGTAAACCTTTAAATAACGAATAACACTAGACTTAATTAGTTAGAGAAATTGGAGTAATAAAGGTTATTCTGATGAATCTCACTGATTCCTACTAAAAAATATTTTGGTTTTTGCTTGATGTCTGAGATTGGGAAGCTAAACAAAATGTTGGAATTTGAATTGTTCTTACTCATGTAGATATTTTGTGTATATTGTTTTTATATAAACAAAACTTACCTCCAGAAGCATGTGTTTTCTATTCACTGCCTGCTTTTGATACCTAGAGCTTCTGAAGGCCCACTAGTACCTAGTGTAGTACTATGTCATTCGATTTTCTCATAAAGAATGTGGCAAAGATTCACATGAGATAAGACTAGCACTACACAGATGTTACATTAGACTTTGACAGAATACTTAACTTTTCAACATAGAGTGAAGAACGAGTTTATAAATCTGGTGGGAGTAAAGGATGTTGGGAATGGTGAGGGTGGAGTGCAGCAGGAGAGGTGTGGAACAGATGGCAGAGAAGGAATGATAGGGGCAGGGATTGGTACCGGTGCAAATGCACCCAGCCCTGAGACACCCAGGAAGGTCATTTGATTCCAAACATTTGGTTTATTGAACATTCCAGAATGTCTTTTGGGTGCTTCCCACACCCTCCCCCTCCCTTCCCTTTTGCCCAACCAAGATTCCTCTCTCCCTGTCCTCTTCCTATTCTCAGTCCACAACAGAGACCTATATCAGAATCAGGTTTATCATCACTCACATATATTATGGTTTTTTATAGCAGCAGTACAGAGCTTTACATAAAGTTAGTACCGTACTGTGTAAATGTGTTAGGCACACTTGTTATTCACGTTTGCACAGTACTGCATGTAGAACGTGTCCATGTGCAGCTTCCTCTACCCTAGCACTCACTGTTCACAGCCATTTGCATTTCAGAAACAGATGGACCCTGCAATCTGAGGAGTTCATTATGAGTTTGGAGTGCTAATGAAGCCGTGCTATGGCAGACTCAAGGCTGAATGGCAGATGCACTTGTTCTCTTTGCCGAAGGTATATTTCAGAGCTCAGCTGGTGGCCCTCTTGGCATCTGTAGCTCTCAAGTTATTGCTGCCTCTGCTCAAGGGTATCAAATCTTACTTGTGCTTCTTCCTGACCAAGTGACAGCAGATGATGTGAGCAGCAGCTGCTTTCCATTGTAGGACTCCTCAGTATTTTGGGTGTTATCCTTGAAATTCTGTTTTGCTTCTGTGTGCTACAAGAAGCATTGCCACAAACAAGAAGCATCCATCATCAAGGACCCCCAACATCCAGACCTGCACTCTACTCACTACTGCCATCAGAATGGAGGTAGAGGAGCCTCAGGTCCCACACCACCAGGAACAATCATCAGGCTCCTGAACTAGCATTGATAAGTTCACTCAAACCAATAGTGAACTGATTCCACAACCTATTGATTCACTTTCAAAGTCTTATGTTCTCTATATTATTTACTTAAATCTTTATTTTTATTATTATTTGATTTTTTGCACTTGTTTTTTTTCTTTTGCACATTGATTGCCAGTCTGTGTGTAGATTTCATTGATTTGATTGTATTTTCTGTTCTACTGTGAATGCCTGCAAGAAAATTAATCTCAAGGTTGTAGATAGTGATATATACACAGTTTGATAATAAATTTGCTTTGAACTTTGTCAGAGAGATGTACATTTATTTTTAAATTAGTTCAAAAATCCTCTCTGGGAAGTGTTGAGGTGGGGTAATGCTTCATGGTCAATAATGCTTGGTTTGAACCCTAGGATGTGCATACCCTCAAATCCTTTTGTTCCCAGGATCTGGAGTACCTTTGGCTGGTGTGTAGACCTTTCTGGTCCGGCTGGTGGTGCAGTGACATCAGCGCCGGACTCTGGAGCGAAGGATCCTGAGTTCGAATCCAGTGCCGGGTTGAGTGTCACAACGTGGCCTCATTAAAAAAAACACTGCGCTGAGATAAGGATGTGGGGGACCACTCACAGAATCTTTCCTCCAAGCCAACTACTTGAAAAAAAGTAAGTGTTTGCCGAGGCTCTCGCGGAGTATGGCATACAAAAAAAAATCATCACTGGTGACTTTATCCAGGTGAGCACACAGCATACTCGACCACTGCTACTCTCTTCCGCAATGCTTACAAAACGCTCCTCCATCCGCCATTTTTAAAATCCGATCACACCTCCATCTTACTGCTGCCGAGGTATAAGCAGAAGCTGAAACAAGAGACAACCACAGTTAAACCATGTTGGTCCGACCAATGAGTCTCCATGCTTGTTATGATCTTAAATGTAAGATATCCTGCAGATGGCGGAAATCTTGAACAACACAGTCACACAAAATACACAAATCAGGCAGAACTTATCTCGGGAAATAAATAGTTGATATTTGAGGCAGAGACCCTTTGTCAGCACTAGAAGGGAAGGGAGCAGAAGACAGAATAAGAAGGTGGGAGGAGGGGAAGAGATACAAGTTGGCAAGTGATAGGTGAGACCAGGTGAGAAGGAAGATCGGTGGGTTGGGGATGGAGGATGGAGTAAGAAGCTGTGAGGTGAAAGGTGCAAAGGGTATAAAGGGCTAAATAAGAAGGAATCTGATAGGCCAGACAGAGAACCATGGGAGAAAAGGAAGAAGTAAGGGCACCAGAGGGAGGTGATGGGCAGGTGAGGAGAAGAGAAGGGTGAAATGGGATCCAGAATAAGGAACAGGAAAAAAGATAGGGATTATTATATTCCCTCACCTTATTGTTTTCCTGCACTATGCTTTACACTGTTACACTTTATTCTGTTATTGTTTAACCTTGTTTTACCTCAATACAATGTGTAATGATTTGATCTGTATGAACAGTATGAAAGACAAGCTTTTCATTGTACCAGGGTACATGTGACAATAATAAACCAACTCCATTTCCAATTTCAACTTTTATTCCATTCAATCAACGATTCAGGGACAGCTTCTTTCCGTCTGCCATCAGATTTCTGAATGGACATTGAACCCATGAACACCACTACCTTTTTTATTTCTAATGTTTGCACTGCTTATTTAATTTGAGTATATATATATATATATATATATATATTTACTGTAATTCACAGCTTTTTTCTATTATTATGTATTTTATTGTACTGCTGCCACAAAGTCACCAAATTTCATGACATATGCTGGCGATATTAAACTTGATCTTCAGCTGCCTTGGCAAATCAACCAACATCATCAAATACCCCCCTCAATCTGGATATTCTTTCTGCAGCAACACGCTGTCTACTGCTAATCAGACGGAAGCAATAAAAGTCTGAAAACACGTGCAACCAGGCTCAAAAACAACTTCAGTTCTGCTGATATGCAGTAAGTGAAAGGATCTCTTGTACAATAAAAGGAATACATGACATCACAATCAACCGTGTTATGGCCTTTCGCATTATTGTCTACACGACTTCACTTTCTCTGTAACTAACACTATATTCTGTATTTCGTTATTTCTTGTATAAGTTTTGTGAATCAATTTTTCATGGATGACCCACCATTTCATCCAACGAACCTAGAAACAAGATAGTGAGCCACCCAAGTTGAAGAACCAGTGTGGGAATGAAATGTCTCAAGATGTAAGGTATTTAATATGGTGGGATGTATAAGTTTATTTCTCATTCAAAGGATCTGAATTTGATCTTCTGGAAGAACTAATTATTATTGCAAAGACTTTGATAAGTGTCTAAATGAGATTTGTTGAGAAAGTAGTAAAGCTGAATAGGTACATTTAATATCAGAGAAATGTATGCAATATACATCCTGAAATTCTTTTTCTTCACAAATATCCATGAAAATAGAGGAGTGTCCCAAAGAATGAATGACAGTTAAGTATTAGAACCCCAAAGCCCCCCCACTCCCTCCTCCCATGCATAAGAAGCAGCAAAGCGTTGATTTCACCCACCAGCAAAACAGCATCTGCACCTTCCACTAAGCACTTAAGCGTGCAGCAAAGCATCAATAAAGACACAGACTTGCAGTACTCCAAAGACTACTCGTTCACCCAGTAACTTGACATACCACAGGCTCTCTCTCTCTCTCTCTCTAATAAGGGAAAAAGAGATGTCCCCATTTCACAGTGAGAGGGGAGACATAACAAACAATTCACTGATTTACGATGTGAAAAGCCTGTTGCGTCGCTTTTTCCGAGCTTTGTGCCCAAAGAATTTGAGTTTCTGGGCAAACAGCCAGCAGCCAGATCACTGCTTTCAATCTTTTGTGTACTCCCACGACACATCAGGCGGTGGCAGTGACCTCAACTCCGTCCGCCTCCAGGGCCACGAAAATCTGGCACCCTGAAGATGTGCTATTCTTCCAGGGCACATCCTTGGCATATCGAAAAGCAGCCGATCGTGATATTAAAGATAGAGATAGAGCTGTTTCCGAAGATGCAAGCAAAGGAGTCACTGTTAAGCGCCATGATCCTAAGCTCCGCCTTCCATCCATATTTATTGATTTATTTATTTACTATTTTCTTCCTATATTATTATGTGTCACATTAAACTGCTGCTGCTATGTTACCAAATTCTATGACACACACTGGTGATAATAAACCTGATTCTGAATTAAGCTCATAAAAATTAAAATTAAGTATCCCATAAAAAGGAAGACCGTTTAACACCCAATGTGCAAGAAAAGAAAACTTCATGCACACTACAACTACAAGCAAATAGTATTTCTCAGCTGAAGTCCACAGAGACAGGCTCAGAGCCAAGTAAATGTCTTAAAGCCATGATCCAAACTGCCCCATACCTCACCTCAGGCTCCAACTCCCTGAACTTTTCAATCTGGCCCGTTGCTTAACTCTCCATCCAAACAATGGGTTCTGCTGCTTCGAGCAATGATCTGAACTGGCCCATACCTCACCTCGGGCCTCAAAACCTTGACCTTTTCAATATAGTGCTGCACTTAAATCTCCTTCCAAACAACGGGCTCTGCTGCATGGATATGCCGGAATTAGCTAGCTTGATTTGGCCTGTAAATCTCCATCGCTTCAATATGCTCTTGGGCCTGGACTCTGTGGCTTGAATTTGGGCTGTGCCCAACCTTTCACAAACATCCACGCTCTCGGTGACGAGCCCACCGCCTAGACTTGGTTCTGCCACATCTAATTGCCTTCAAGTGTGAGGTCTCCCCCGAGACACATTCAGCTGCATGGGGTAGGACAGCTTAATTGGTGAGTTGATCACTGTAAATTGTCCCATAATTAGACCATCATTAAATGAAGCCTATCTGGACAATGCAGCTTAAAGACCTGGAGGGGCCTATTCCTCACTATATCTCAATAACAAATAAATAAGGGATAGGGAAGCATATCTCCCAGAGTTAACAACACAAAATGTAAATATTAGCAGTACACCAGCAAAGACACAAAGGCTGGAATGAAATAGTTATTCGTTCATCCTTGAATATAAATAGAACATAGAACATAGAACAGGGGAGAATCATATGAGTCACAATGTTGAGCTTGTTTTTATAAAGCTACTCCACAATGAAACTAAACCTTTCCTCGATATTTCTTATATCCATGCATCTACCTTAAATTCTTTTAAATGTTGCTCTTGTATCGGCCTTGACTACCAACCCTTGCAGTGTGTTGCAGGCACAGATTTTCTGTGTATTAAACAATGACCTGACATCTCCATTAAACTTTCCTCCACTCACCTTAAACTAATTTCCGCTGGTATTGGCCATTACCAACCTAGGAACACACTACCTCCATGCATGTTTCAGACTTTTTTAACTCTAAACACAGCTGAACCCCATAAGTGATACTTCATAGATACCACATGTCATGCAATGCAATCCATCACATGATAAATAGGATTCAATGGATGCCATCAGAGAGGACTCCAGGGTAACAAGCAATGAATAAGAATCAGCTTTATTCATCACATGTACTTTGCAGTGAAATGTTTGTGTCAAGTGAAATCAGCAAGGATTGTGCTGGGCAGCCTGTAGTACAGCATAGCATGCCTAAAATTTGCAGCATACAGTACTGTACCAAAGTCTTAGGTACCCTAGATCCTTTTACATAAATTTTGCTTTAGATGCTTATTTTTTGTCTTCTGCATTAGTGTGTCAATAGAAAAGAGAAATTTTCGATTTCCAAACATCCATTTTCCAAAAAATTAAATGTTACAGTGAAAGTTTTGTATTTCATTAAAGAAAGTAACATATTAATTAATAGATCACTTTTCGAATAAAAACCTGATTGCTTTGTAGGTATATAGCCCAGTGAATGATTAAACAAAGATAACAAACAGGTGGTAATGATCAATGACATAATGAGTTGAATGAACTAAAATGATTAACTGAAACAGAAACGGGTGTAGAAGGAACCAAACTGGGCAACAGTCTAGTTGGATTTTTCTCAACCATTCACATCCAAAATGTACTGGCCCCACACTTTTCAATACCTGAAGCTCTAACTGCTGTGTTTGGCCTCCATAACGTACATTCAGCTTTAGTTTGCCTTTGGGAGACAGTTTTTCACCCTTGTAGGTCTTTAGCATCACAGATCTCAGTTGATTGTATTAAGTTGATTGAAAACAGTTGATTGTATTAAGCCTCTGGAATTATGGACAAATTTGACTCTGTATCCAGTTCATTTTCAGTTTTACATCAGAAACATCTATTGTCATCCAGATGATTTTGTCATCTGCTTCAGTTATACTACGCAGTTCTAGACGTGACAGTTCACCTTTGTCAGACTCTATGTTGTCTGATTCTGTTTTACATTTGGTAACTTTATGCATTACTTAGTTTTGTGTTTGAGACTTTTCACTCAGTTGTGCTTTTTGTCTGCCATACACATTCCCTCCATGTGACCTTGTCTGTGACACTTTCTGTAGACATTTTCTTTGAATCTGCAGTCATTTGCATTATGGGAAGTTTTGCCGCATCAATAACATCTTTGACTTTTTGCACCATTCAGG
This sequence comes from Hemitrygon akajei, assembly GCF_048418815.1. Classification (NCBI taxonomy): domain Eukaryota; kingdom Metazoa; phylum Chordata; class Chondrichthyes; order Myliobatiformes; family Dasyatidae; genus Hemitrygon; species Hemitrygon akajei. The sequence continues at coordinate 31,620,163 of NC_133138.1, read as the reverse complement.
GGAATTTTGTGCATTTCACATTCTAATCTCCGTTTCTCTAGTTCTGCTGCATCCTTTGCTGTAGCCTCTAATGATAGTGCAATGGTCAGTGCCTGTTCTAAGGTTAGGTCTCTTTCGCTCATTAGCCTCTTTTGAGTGCTTTGACTATGCATGCCACATATAAGCCTGTCCCTTAATGCATCAGAAAGTACATCTCTAAAGACACAGTACTAGGAAAGTTTGTGCAGTTCTGTAATGTATTCAGAAAGTCTTTCATCTTTTGATTGGTTCCTTTAGTAAAATCTAAATCTCTCAGCAATTACCAGCAATTTAGGGCTCAAGTGGTTTTGGAAAAGTGTAACATTTTTGTCAAACCTCTTGCTTGCTGACTTTGCAAGGGTTACCAGGTTGCACAAGAGTCCGTACATTCTTGGGCCCATTAAGCTAAGAAGTGTTGAAGCTCTTTTTTGCTCATACATGTTACTTGTGTTACAATACAGTTCAACCCTCTCAATATATGATTCCCAGCCTTCATAAGTGCTATCAAATTCATCAACTTTCCCAACTGAAGCCATCGTCACGTTATTTTTACTTTAAATTCAGTGATTCTTTCACTGTTATTCACACATTCCTTTGTTAGGATCCATGATGGATTTCTCATGTTGTTCAATTCTCACTGTTTCTCCCCATAGCTCTCAATGCAGATTCTGATATTTTCTGACATTCATACTTGTCGCCAATTTGTTGTGTCTGCGTACAACAGCATATCAAATAAATAAAAGCACGCACATGTGGGAGATGGCTTCAACTGGTGTGTTCACATTGCAATGAGAGAGAGGAGAGAATAATGTGCATGCATAGACAACAGTACTTGCACAGACAGCAGATGAATACACAGTGCCGGGGGGGGGGGGGGGGGGGGGGGGAGGACGGGGTGTTGTGTCATTGCTCTACAAGAAATAGATCCATACATTACCTCATCTACGCACAAAAACACAAGAACTAGGGTGCTGGACAATGGCAGCAAGTGCTTTAGACTGGAGTCAAAAATTGAAATGATTGGCTCAATCAGGAAGTGATATGTCCATAGAAAAGTTGAAGAGTGCAACATGTATGATTGTCTGCAGCCAACAGTGAAACATAGCGAAGGTCCCCTGCAGGTTTGGGGCTGCATTTCTGCAAATGGCATTGGTGATCTGGTCAGAATTGATGAAATACTCGATGTTGAGAATTACAGCAGGCTCCCACCCATCACACAATACCATCAGGGAGGTGCCTGGTTGGTCTCAACTTCATTCTGCAGCACGGCAATGACTTCAAACACACGGACAATGTCATAAAGAAATATCTTCAGTGAAAAGAACAACAAGAAGTTCTTCAACAGATGGTATGGTCTCCACTGAGCCCTGATCTCAACATCACTGAGGCCTTCTAGAGAGACAGAAGCAAGTGAGACAACCAAATTCTGCAAAAGAACTGGGGAAAATGCTCCAAGATGCTTGGAACAACCTACCAGCCAATTTTCTTATAAAACTGCATGACAACGTACCTAGGAGAACTAATGCCATTGTAAAGGTAAAGGGTACCCACACCAAATATTGACTTCATTTTTTCCCCCTTTTTACTGCTGTTAATAATAAACTTTTTGACATTTAGAAACTTTCATTACATTGTTTTTGAAATACTTTTGTATGACATATATTTTCACATGTGATTAAGACTTTTGCACGGTATGTGTACATTGTTAGATTGTCAGAGGAAGCCCAAACACCTGGAGGGATCTCATGGGGTCAAGGAGGAAAGAAAACAAAGTTCTTTCAGGCAGCGGGGAAATTGAATCCCAATCCCCCGCTTGTGCTCTAATAGCTTTGTGCAGCCATGTTGCACATTGAACTGCTGGCTGAACAGACCTTTCTCTCCTCTGAGTAAAGAGGGCTTTTAATGTAGAATAACCTCAGGAAGTGAATTCTGGAAGTCAGTCCACACAATTATGCAGATCTGTGCATTGCAAGTTAGTGGGTCATGAGGCCTTAAGAGCAGAATTAGGCCATTCAGCCCATCGCATCTGCTCCGCCATTCCATCATGCTGATCCTGAATCCCACTCAGCCCCATACACCTGCCTTCGCACCATAACCTTTGATGTTCTGGTCAATCAGAATCAATCAACTTTCTCTTTAAATATACCCATGGACTTGGAATCCACTGCAGTCTAGGGCAGAGCATTCCACAGATTCACCACTTGCTGGCTAAAAAAAAGTCATCCTCACCTCTGTTCTAAAAGGTCACCCCCTCGATTTTGAGGCTGTGCCCTCTAGTTCTGGATACCCCCACCTTAGGAAACATCCTCTTCACATCCACCTTATCTAGTCCTTTCAACATTCGGTGCATTTCAATGAGATACACGCCCCCCCCACCCGCCCACATCCTACTCAATTCCAGTGAGAACAGGCCCAAAGCTGCCAAACACTCCTCATATGTTAACCTCTTTATTTGCAGAATCATCCTTGCAAACCTGCCCGGTACGCTCTCCAATGACAACACATCCTTTCTGAGATATGGGGCCCAAAGCTATTGACAATTCTCCAGGACGGCCTGACTAATGTCTTATAAAGCCTCAGCTTTATCTCCTAGCATTTACATTCTATTCTCCTTGAATTAAATGCCAACATTGCATTTGCTTTCTTTACCACAGACTCACCCTGTAAATTAACCTTCAGGGAGTCTTGCATGAGGACTTCCAAGTCCCTCTGCACTGCTGATGTTTGAACTTCCTCCTCATTTAGATAATAACCTACACTATTGTTCCTTTTACCAAAATGCATTATCATACATTTCTCAACACTGTATTCTATATGCCACTTTTTTACCCATTCTTCCAATTTGTCTAAGTACTGCTGCAATCACACTGATTCCTCAGCACCCCTCCACCTATCTTTGTATCATCCGCAAACTCTGCCTCAAAGTCATTAATTCCATTATCTAAATCATTGATAAACAATGTGAAGAGCAGCGGTCCCAATACTGAGCCCCGATGAACACCAACCAGAAAAGGCCCCCTTTATTCCCTCTTGCTGCCTCCTGCCTGCCTTTCCATGCCAGTACCTTTCCCGAAACGTCATCGGATTATATCTTGTTAAGCAGCTCATGTGTGGCACCTTATCAAATATCTTCTGAAAATCCTAGTAAGTTATATCCACTGTCTCTCCTTTGGCTACCCTGCTTGTTATCTCCTCAAAGAACTTTAACACAGTTGTCAGGCAAGATTTCCCTTCACAGAAACTATGCTGACTTTGATTTATTTTATCATTAGTCTCCAAGTACCCCGAAACCTCATTCTTAATAATAGACTCCAACAATTTCCCAACCACTAAGGCTAGGCTAACTGACCTATAATATCCTTTCTTTTATCTTTCTCCCTTCTTAAAGAGTGGAGTGACATTTGCAATCTTCCAGTCCTCCAGAAGCATGCCAGAATCATGTGTTCTTGAAAGATCACGACCAGTGCATCAGCTATCTCTGCAGCAACCTTGTTCTTGGATGTAGTGCATCTGGTCCAGGTGACTTATCTGCCTTAAGTACTTTGAGTTTGCCTGGCACCTTTTCCTTTGTAATAGCAATGACACTTACTCCTGTTCCCTCACACTTATGCAGTTTTGGCACACTCTTTGTGTATCCCACAGTGAAGACAGATGCAAAGTATCCATTAAGTTCATCTGCCATTTCCTTGTCTCCCACTACTACCTCACCAGCATCATTTTCCAGTGGTCCAATATAAACTCTCACCTCCCTTTTATGCTTTATTTTACTGAAAAAACTTTTGGTATCCTGCTTTACATTATGTGTTAGTTTGTCCTCATATTTCATCTTTACCCTTCTTATGGCTTTTTAGTTTTTTTTGTTAGATTTTAAAAACTTCCCAATCATCTTGCCAATTGAGAACTACTGCTTCTGTGGGACATAACTATCCTGCACCTTGTGAACTGTTCCCAGAAACTTCAACCCCCATCTCTGCTCTGCCATCATCCCCACCAGTATCCTCCTCCAATGCACCTGGGCAAGCTCCTCTCTCATGCCTTTGAAATTCCCTTTATTCCATTGTGATACTGATACATGTGATTTATGCTTCTCCCTCCCAAATTGCAGTATGAATTCAATCATATTATGATCACTGCTTCCTTAGTATAAACTCATAAGTATTAAAAAAATAAAGGTGTAAAAGGTGTGCAAACACATTCTTCAATTATTTCCGTCATGCTAATTAAAAGAATTAAAATTGTTGATTCAAACATGAAGAAATCTGCAGATGCTGGAAATACAAGCAACACACACAAAATGCTGGTAGAACGCAGCAGGCCAGGCAGCATCTATAGGAAGAAGTACAGTTGTCATTTCAGGCCGAGACGTTAGTCCTGATGAAGGGTCTCGGCCTGAAATGTCGACTGTTCTTCTTCCTATAGATGCTGCCTGGCCTTCTGCATTCTACCAGCATCTTGTGTACGTTGCTTAAAATTGTTGACTTACCTTTTGCCTGCTGACAAGTTCTCCATTATTCTCAATAGACTGCTCTACTTAGAGAGTCACAGTGCCCTAAAGCACAGAAACAGGCCATTCACCCATCTAGTCTGTACCAAACTCTTATTCTGCCTAGTCTCATCTGGACCTGAACTATAGTCCATCATACCTCTCCCATCCGAGTACTTATTCAAAGTTCTCTTAAATGTTGCAATTCAACCCACATCCTCCACTTTCAATGACAACTGCTTTCACACTTGCATCACCCTCTGAGTGATGAAGGTCCCCTTCAGGTTTCCCTTAAATATTTCACTTTTCACCTTTAACTTATGACCTCTGCATTTACCCCATCTATATATCTTATAACTTGAACAAATCTCTCCTCATTCTCCAGGGAATAAAGTTCTCTAAAGACCTTGTTCCAGATTGAACGGTTGTGGGTTCAATGGATAATTTCCCAGCTTGGGAGCTAAGGAACCTGAGAAAGCTCACATTGCCCTATTCAGCACAGACTGGGATTGGTGCTCAGCTGAGTTGAATTATGAGAAGTAAATAGAATCATTCCTCATCTCAGGAATGATGCAGAGCTTTGACCTAGATCATTGACAATTTCTTTCTTTTGCTCCATAGATACCAGTGAACCTGCTGAGTTCCTCAGGAAGCATTTGGCTGGGCATATTCATCAGCTGACCTGCAGTGGATCAACTGGAACATTTATCCTAGTACCTTTTAAAAAGTTACCTATACAGATAGTCAATTGGATGTCTGGACGTCAAAGCTCAAGGGTTTATGCCCTGGGTCTACGAGAGTCCACTGGGGAAGTCAGAGGCCCATTGTCTGTGAGATTACGAGTTCACTGAAGGCTGAAAGCTCTGAAACCTGTTCTAGGGTTGGAGGCACTGTCTATGTCTGTGAGTGGGGAGGGGGGGACAGGATGGTGGAAAGGGGTTGTGGTCTGTTGTGGTTCTTTCGTTGCTAGTTGTGTTTAGTTTTGTTGTGCTCTTTTGTTGCCTGTGTTGCTCTGCTGAACATTGTGGCCATACTACATTGGCACCAGAATATGTGGTGACACTTGCTGTTAATGCAAACGTTGCATTTCACGGTATGTTTCAAAGTATATGTAATAAATAAATCAATCTGAATTCTACCCATGGAATTATTTTTACTTTAGTTTTACAGATTCTTTACTGGATATCCCCTTAGTCCATTTTTCATGTGATTTCTTGGGTAATTTCCAATCCCATTTTAAGTTACTGATGAGGTCACTGTGGCCCACAGAGACTCAGCTACAAATGGACCAGAGACAGAAGGTGCTCAGAAATGTGTTTAGTTAACTTTGTGGCATGATTCATTCCTTCTGGTGTTTATGTTCTCCCAATGTGTACACACAAGATCAGAAGAGTGGGGAGCAGAGGTAGTCCATCAATTATGTTCAGGCATCCATCATGGCTGACTTATTATCTCCTCAACCCCATTCTCCTGCCCTCCCTGCGTAACCTTTGATGCTCTTCTTCATTAAGAACCTATCAAACTCTCTTTAAGTATACCCGATATCTTGCCTCCACAGCAATATGTGGCAATAAATTCCACAGATTTACCACCCTCTGTATAAATAAATGTTTCCTCATCTCTGTTCTAAAGGTACACTTTTCTATTATAAAACTTATTCAGAGGAGCTGAGAGTAACACTTCTAGGACAGTTACCAGGAAAGGAGCACTTCTAGGTGAGGCAACAGAGATTAAAATAAACAGTATGAGGACATTACAAGGGAGGAAAAGTATTTTCAAATACTTTAATCTTCCCACCCACAATTTAGGCTTTTTTTTGTCAACATTTCTTTGGTCACTGTACAATGGAGTATTAATTAATTCAATGGAGTACAGGTTAAAATGAGAAAGGTAAGAGGTGTTACTGTCCTGGTTCAAATGCTCAATTCCTATGAATACTAAATGCCTTAGAAAGGTTAATAACTGAAGCTGTTAAATTGGGCCAAAAGATGAATGGAATTAATAAGAATAAGTTGTAACATGGATATTGAAAACAGTGTTCATTTCGACATCAACGAGTGCAAAGCAGCTGAAATACTGTTTTGAACCTGCACCGTAATCTCGTGGTTGTTCATGGTAGCCTAACAAATTAACAACTAAATTGTGTACATTATCATGAAAGTCAAAAATATCAACACATGCAGATGCTTGAAATCGAAAAAAGAAAGAAAAAATGCTTGAAGTACTCAGCAAGCCAAGCACCATCTGTAGAAATGAAACAACTTTAACATTTTAGGTCAAAGACACTTCATCAGTGCTGGGACGGAGACAAGATAATCTTGTTTAGCTGCAGGGAGTATCAGATAGGGTAGAATCTAGATGACCATAACGATAAACAGAGAATAAGGTTTCCTCATGTCTATGTTATTTTGTCTACAGTATAGTCCCACCTTTTCCTTCACAGTCATGGTGAAGAGTCCCTAACCTGAAACCTGGACTTCTCTTCCCACTGTTGCAGAATCAGTATCACTGACAAATGACACGAACTTTGTTGTTTTGCAGTAGCAATACGTAACAATCCATAAATATATTGTGACGCTCTGGGGAGTGGGAGGGGGGGGTCGTGTTCAACAGCCCGCCCCTACATTTCCAATGACCAGCATTGTTCATTGTTCATGTTTTAAAATGCTTTTGTGTGATTAGATGGGAAGTTCACGCTCATTTATTATTACATTTTAGTTTGGGTTATACAGTTATTTGCATGGGTGTTTGTGGGTCACCCTGACTGTAACTGGGGTGTGTAATAAACACCACCCATGTCTGTATGAGACTGAGTGGGTTCTCTTCCCTGGTCATAGCTCACAATAAAACAGTTGTTTAACGAGCTTCCTTATCTGTCATCGTGGACTGAATGCTCACCACATTGGTGTCAAGAGTGGGATTAGAAATTGACTAGAGATTGAAGAGCTACGACGTCAGACTGAGCACCTTAAGACCTGGGATATAAGTTGAGGGACCAAGCAGTATGTCTCTCCCACACCCCCTGGCCAGGCTCATGAAGGCAGGACCTGGACAGAGAACTTGGTAACCAAGCATCGTGCCTTCCCAGGCAGCCATGACTAAGTGAGTGTACCCAGGCTCCCCAACTCACAGGACAGCATGGAGCACATCACTTGCCTCCCTTGCAACCCGCACTGGAGAACCGAAGACGCCGCAGCCATGGGACAATGGGCACCATGGTAGACATCGTCAGAGCAAGAGGAAGACCAACAGGCCTCGGCAACTGGTGCCACAAGATCCACCCTGAAGCTCCCCAGATACAATGTTACCAGCCACCTGGATCATTATCGAGCACAAGTCAAAGTTATCACAGGTGCAATGGGTGAAGCCCCACTGAGACGGTAGTAAACCTTGTCCTGGCATTAGAGGGGATGCCCTGTGGGCCCTCCTTGACCTAACACCGGCAGAGCAGCGTGACTACAGGGCTCTCGTAGTGGTGTTGGAGTGGTGTTTCGAGCAGAGGCCGTTGGTGGGAGCATTGAGGGAAGAACTATTCAGCAGATGCGCTGTATGGGAGAAAGCATGGGGCCATTCACGACAGATCCCCACCACTGTGCTCAGCATGGCTACCCTTAGTTACCTCCCGTGCCCCAGGAAGAGCTTGCCCTCCACACCTTTGTAAAGGCGCTGATGCCAGAGTGCCTTCGACAGCATGTTCACCTGGCATCACCATCAACACTGACTGGGGTGTTGGCAGAGGTGGAGAGGGCAGAATCAATTTTAGCTCCCCCCCCCCAAGGTGTTCCAGCATGAACCACACACACTGTGAGCTGAGGCTTGTGTCACTGAGGTGGAAACTGATGAGGAGGAGCCCATGAGACAGGTCTGGCCAGCAGTTCACAGGCCACGAAATGATCTCTGCTACCGGTGTGATCCCTGAACCAGAGCTACACCGCAGACCAGCACAGCCATCGGGAAACACCAAATGGATAGCACCCCTCAAGACCTCCAGCAGAAACCTTCCATTGTCACCTCTCTGGGTGGGTTGTTTTGGGTGAAGAGCAAGGCTTACAGATGCCACTATCACCATCGTCCCTCCTGGTGTTCCCCCCAGTCATCCCCGTCTGGGTGGACGACAGCGGTCCAGCTGGCTACAGTCACTGGCGACTGTGTGGCGATTCGCAGAGGGGAGAAACACAGTGGAGCATGAGGTGTTTCTAGCCGACATCCAGGAGCCCTGCATCAATGGCCTGGACCTGCTGTCCCACTGGGGGGGCGGGGCCCGAGTGGATGTGCTGGGGGCAAAACTCTCCCTCGGCGCTGAAGCTGTGGCTCTCCGGCAGGGCAGCTCCAGAAAGCAGACCAGGTGGGCACAGCAACAATCACCACCGCTCTGACAGCGGCCCACCGCTGTGCCGCAATACCCAGAGTGGCCCAACACAGCACAGCAGAACCAGGGGAAAGTGGTGGTAGCGGCATTTCAGGTGGCAGCTGGCAGTGAGTAGACCTCCCCGCCATGGACCAGCAGCTGCGTAGCGAGCAGCTGAGGGATGCTGTGCTGGCCCGGGTGAGGGGATGGCAGCTGCTGTGGGTACAGGTCTCTGCTCTGGATCCAGAGACCAGAGCGCTATACACTCGATGGGGAATGCCGGAGGTGTGTAACGGATTCCTGTCCCGACGGTGGCAGGTTTCCAACACAGACAGATCTCCTGTAGCTGGTGGTCCCAAGGGGCCTCCGCGCCATGGTGCTGCAGTTGGTTCACCATGCAGTTTGGTTCGGTGTGTTAGTGGCCTGGTAATCCAGTGCCCAATATCTAGAGACAGGAATTCAGAGTCACAGTAGAACAGTTTGGTGGCAGTGTGTTGGTACTGTATGTCTCTACCAAAGGAGGTGTAAGGGTCTCCTTCCTTCTGCTAGCCTGCAGGTGTCTCTTGGGCAATGTGTAATACCTGCTTAGCCCAGGCCCCCCACTCTAATCAGGGTCATGTCAAGCTGTGGAATTAGGTGGTGGATGGTCATATGAGCAGCTGTCCTCAGCAACCCCAGAGTCCATAACAAAGTCCAAAAGTCCTGGTGGTAGTCGATGCTGATGTATAGGGTATTGGGGGTGAGGAACTTGGTGTGGTTAGCCAGAAAAACTTGTAACGTGGAATAACCTGGACCGGAACTAATCTTCCATCCTCAGAGCCATTATGTGATGAGAAGAGGGTGTCAAGTGTAGAGTAAACCTCAAGAAGTGGTTCCTGGGGTTCTCTGGAAGGTTCTGATAGTTGCGTCGCTGAAGTGGAAAATGACGAGGAGTCAGTTTCTTTCCAGTCCTGATGAAGTGTCACGGCCCAAAGTGATGCCTGTTTACTCTTTTTCACAGATGCTGCCCGGCCTGCTGAGTTCCTCCAGCACTTTGCATGTGTTGCTTTGGATTTCCAGCATCTGCAGTTTTTCTCATGTTTCTGATATTGGGAAATTGAACTCTCTCCCTGGCAACCCACTGCTCTGCCATGAGTCCAAAAGTGGAGCAGTGGACAGATACAGTGATTGAGAACTAGGGTAGCCCCATTGGTAGTGCCCTTAATTGGTTTCATTCATATATCATAGAGAGAAAATGTTTTGCTTGCTTTGGAGATGAATCTTCTAAAAGATACAATGTACCTTTTGGTTTTACTCAGTCATACCATCTTGGTCCTCTACTCTTCTCTGAATACATACTCCTCTTAGGTAATAACATTGGAGAGTATAAACTTGATTTCCACATTTATACAAATGACATACAATTGTATACCTTGGTTGAGCCTGATAACGATAATACACTACCTTCTCTGACTGCAATAAACAAATGGATGAACAATAATTTCCTAAAACTAACTGAAGATAAAACTGAAATTTTGCTTGATCCCAAAGCCAAAAGTAATCAACTTCTTGATATACTTAGGAACACGGCTTCCTTTGTAAAATCAGAATTAACAAGCATGGGTGTTACCCTTGATACCCTTGAATTTGTGATCCCACGTAAAGAAAGTGATCAGAGCACATTTCTACACTTAAGAAGTATTTCAAGGGTACACCCATTTCTGTCACATAAAAATGCTGAAAAACTAATTCATGCCTTAATACCAAATAGACTAGATTACTGCAATACATTTTTTATTGGCCTTCCAAAACAATCTATTAACAAAATTCAACTTATTCTGAATGTCGTTGCTGAACTTTTAACCGAAAACCAGAATGAGTGAATATATCACTCCTGTACTAATTGCTCTGCATTGGATTCCTGTATCTTGTAGCATTGATTTTAAAGTTCTCTTACCTTTTTTTAAAGCTCTTAATGGTTTGGGACCAGGGTACATCACATAACCATTTTTGTATTATAATCCTGCTCGAGCTCTCAGGTCTGTTATTTTAGTCTGTTAAATTTAAACAATTTCCCTCAAAAGAACTGTGGATTTCAATACTGAAAACTATAAGGGATGGAGACTCAGTTGGTACTTTTAAATGTCAGTTCAAAACCTATTTAGTTAACCTTGCTTTTAACTAGCATCTTTTATGCCTTTAATTCCATGCTTTTTTTGTGTGTGTTTATAGTTTTATCCAATTGTAAAGCACTTTCAACTTCATCACCTGTCTGAAAAGTGCTCCATAAAGTTATTATTATTGTTATGTGACCTTGGGCATTAGTAACTGACTAAGGTTGTGCTGAAGCCTGAAACAAGTAGCACTGTAATTTGCAGATAACAATTCTCTAAGGAATCATAGGCTTGCAGTAAGCTTGATCTAAGGCAAGCATGATTCTACTATTAGCCAGTGTAGTTTTTCCAGTTGCATTCTCAATCGTTATCATTTCCACCATAAGACCATATGACATAGTAGCAGATTCAGGCCATTGGATTCAGTTAGTCTGCTCCATTCCATCATGGCCGATTTATTATCCCTCTCAATCCCATTCAACTGCCTTCTCCCCATAAACTTTGAAACCCTGACTAATCAAGAAACCACCAACATCTGCTTTATATATATATATTCAATGACTTGGCCTCTGCTGCATCCGTGGCAATGAACTCCAAGCTTCACCACCCTCTGGCTAAAGAAATTCCTCCTCACATCTGTTCTAAATGGACACTCTTTATTCTGAAGCTGATCAATTTGGTCCTACACTCACCCACGATAGGGATGAAGTTAATTTCTGTTAGATTTTTTTAACGTATCCTGCTTCAGTTAGCAACTACTGATGAGCATTTTTCTGAAAGCTATCATCTCTTATTACCCTACACTGACAATAGAAACCCACCTCCACCTCCATAATGACATTGACTCACCAATTAGAGAAAGATCAGATTCTTCAGTACTCATTTACCTCATATCCAATATTTTTCAAAATCAATAGAAGATTGCGTGAAAAACATTATTCTAAAAATTTATCTCAAATAATTCTTCTCAGGTTAACTTGTAGAGTGCTGTGGGGAGGCTAGTTTTTAATACCTGGTTCCTTCCTGGAATATTATCACTCCCAATCATGTTGCATGCATCAAATCCATTCTAGGACTTCTCCTTCTCATTCTTATCTCAGCCCAATTCCTCTGTTGCCTTCATAACCTTGAAACACTGTCCTTGTGTTTCAAATGGATAATCTTTCATCATGCAATTTGACTTTGTGTCACAAAGTAAGATCAATTCAGTGCATGTCACACCCTCAGTCATTCTGGGTTGAGCAGATAGTATTGGGATCTCAGGGTTCATTGTTGGCTCATTGAATTCATGTTGTGCAAATTAGCCATTAGGGACAGCGATGAATCCAATACCTCATGCCATTCATCCAAAGGATCGGTATTTTCTATGTAATGGTTTTGTTATCATTTACTTCAGTAAGACTGTGAGCAATAAAGGTCATTTTAACAAGATTTTTTAAAAATGTGTTTTAGGTTAGTCTGGTTGCAGCATTTTGCAGAAAAGTCCAATGTTGTATAATTATGAGATCAATCAGTCATCTTGTGGTTATTAGCATATTTTGAACAAAATCATTTTCAGAGGCATCAGTCCTGGAGAAAGATACATTTTTCCATTTCAAGATCATTTCATGATCTTGCGGGTAGCAGACAGGTAGCAACAGTCCTGTTGGCTATATATTGTGGGATTCTTTCCTGTGTTTTAGCTTCTAAACTTTAGTAATATTTTTGTTAACATTTTAAATTGCTTCCTGACTTGTTTTATAGCATTGCAGATACAAAAGAAATGACATACATTTATATCAACAAACACAAAATGCTGGAGGAATGCAGCAGGACAGACAGCATATATGGAAAAGACTATAGTTGACATTTCAGACCAAGACCCTTCGGCAGGTCTGGAGAAAAAAAAGCGTATATTTATATAGTGTCTTTCATGTGATTCAAAGATTCAATTAGAATCAAAATCAGGTTTAATATCATTGACATTTGTCATCTATATACATATAAATATAAAGAAGTTAAATCAAATAAGGAAGCAAAAATAGAAGTAAGAAAGTAGTGAGATTGTGTTCATGGGTTCAATGTCCATTCAGAAATTGAATGGCAGAGGGGAAGAAGTTGTTCCTGAATCACTTCACACTTCTGTACTTCCTTCCTGATGGTAGCAATGAGAAAAAGGCATGATGTGGGTGATGCGGGTCCTTAATAATGGATGCAAACTTTTTGAGGCATCTCGCCTTGAAAATGTCCTGGATACCATTGAGGCCAGTGCCCATGATGGAGCTGACTATATTTACAACTTTCTGCAGTGTATTTCAATCCTGTGCAGTAGCCCCACCACCACACCCTCTGCTCCAATACCAGACAATAATGCAGCCAGTTAGAATGCTCTCTATGGTACATCTGTAGAAATTTACAAGTGTCTTTGATGACATACCAAATGTCCTCAAACTCCTCAAATATAAATGGAATATAGCCAGTATTTTGCCTTCTTTGTAGCTGCACTGATATGTTGGGTCCAGGATAGATCCTCAGAGATACATTTATTATAGAAACATAAAAAATAGGTGCAGGAGTAGGCCATTCAGCCCTTCTAGCCTGCACCACCATTCAGTATGATCATGGCTGATCATCCAACTCAGAACCCTGTACCTGCTTTCTCTCCATACCCCCGATCCCTTTAGCCACAAGGGCCATATCTAACTTCCTCTTAAATATAGCCAATGAACCGGCCTCAACTGTTTCCTGTGGCAGAGAATTCCACAGATTCACCACTCTCTGTGTGAAGAAGTTTTTCCTCATCTCGATCCTAAAAGGCTTCCCCTTTATCCTTAAACTGTGACCCCTCGTTCTGGACTTCTCCAACATAGGAAACAATCTTGCTGCATCTAGCCTGTCCAATCCCTTTAGAATTTTATACGTTTCAATAAGATCACCTCTCAATCTTCTAAATTCCAGTGAGTATAAGCCTAGTCGATCCAGTCTTTCTTCATATGAAAGTCCTGCCATCCCAGGAATCAATATGGTGAACCTTCTCTGTACTCCCTCTATGGCAAGAATGTCTTTCCTCAGATTAGGGGACCAAAACTGCACACAATATTCTAGGTGTGGTCTCACCAAGGCCTTGTACAACTGCAGTAGAACCTCCCTGCTCCTGTGCTGAAATCCATTTGCTATGAATGCCAACATACCATTTGCCTTTTTCACCGCCTGCTGAACCTGCATGCCCACCTTCAATTGTCTAAGTATGTGTTCAACATGTAACCCTGAAATTCATCCTCCCCACAGACAATCACAAAGCAAAGAACAATTGAACCAACCTGTTCACAGGGAAACATAAAACGCACCCTCCTCCCACATGCAAAACAAATTTTGCAAATAGCAACAGTAAAAAGAACAAAAACATAGACAATAAAACACAAAATCAAAAGGCATATTTCAGTTCAGATCAGCATTCATTATCCGCAGGCTGCTCTGATTCAAAAGTAGCAGCAAAAATAGGAACAAGTAGAACCAGAACACATTATCAAACTTGAATTAGAGTCCAATTTTACAAAGCGCAGCAATTAAAACTTGAGGAACAGTTATTACCATTCAACCATTAGGCTTCTGAACCAGAGTGTGTAAATTCATTCGCCTCAATTCTGAACTATTTCCACAACCTATGGACTCACTTTCAAGGATTCTACAACTTAGGTTTTCAGAATTATTTATTTACTTTTTCTTATTATTATGATTTTTATTTTTATATTGTGTTTGCTCAATTTATCATTTTTTGTACATTGGTTGTTTATCAGTCTTTGTGTGTAGTTTTTCATTGATTTTGTTGTATTTCTTTGCTTTACAGTGAATACCCATAAGAAAATGAATCTTAGGGTAGTATATGGTGTACAGATATGTACTTTTATAATAAATTTACTTTGAACTTGTGACGGCACAGTAGTGTAGTGGTTAATATAGCACTTTACAGTACCGGCAACCAGGGTTCAATTCCCACCACTGGCTGTAATGAGTTAGTACTTTCTCCCTATGACCACACGGGGTTTCTCCAGGTGTGCCACTTTCCTCATGTATTCCAATGAAGTATTGATTGGTAGGTTAATAAGTCATTGGAAATTATCCCTTGATTAGGTTATGGTTAAACTGGAGGTTGCTGGGCAGCACAGCTAGAAGAGCTGAAAGGGTCTACACCATTCTGTAACACAAAACTTTAAACTTAAAGTTTCTGCAGCCAGTCAAAGATTCAGAGAAGATTTGTGGAGATTATTGTGTTCTCCCAGGGAATAACCACCTCGCACCTGGATGCAGCACGAAGAGGATTTCTAGTTATTTGAACAAGTGTTTGATGGAACTGGATACTAGTGAATTGTCTGTGACTTTTGCCAGATGACAATTTACTCTTAGAACCATTTCAGTGAATATAAAGGACTTGTGGACTTATTGTGATCATGAAGGCATCCAAAGTTCAAAGTTTAAGATCAAAGTGCATTTATTATTAAAGCATGTATAAATTATACAACCTTGAGATTTGTCTCCTTACAGGCAGCCACGAATCAAAGAAACCCCAAAAGAGCCCATTTTTAAAATGACCATCGAACATCCACTGTGCCAAGAGAAAACAAATTGTACAAATATCATTCAGAACTAAAGATTTACAAAAGACACTAAGTCAGACATCGCTGCAGCTGGAGCAGGCCACAGCTATATTTCATCGTAGAGCCCAGTATTTATTCAGCAGCTTCAGCAGCATGAATAATGTTTTTCTCCTCTTCCTCTTTCTATTGACGCGATTATCCCCTGTTGGGATATAATGATGAACAAACAAACAATCAGACAGCAGGTGAACATGACCTTTTGTACAAAATGGCTGTGCCAACAATGATGCCAATTTAAACTGCCCATCTACCAGCATATTGTCTACTGTGTATACCAAACAACACGCTGTATATACCTGTTCCATGTTTCTCTTAAATATTTCAATCATATGCACTTCCAAAGCTTGCCCTGGCAACACTTTCTAGGCATTAACCACCTCTCTTTATATAAAAAAAATTACCCTCTTTTTAAATATCTCCTTTAAACTGGAGTGGAGTAATGATGGCATTAAATGGCGACTCCTTTGCTTGTATCTTTGGAAACAGCTCTATTTCCATCTTTAATATCTTTATTTTTCCCTTTCAGGGTTTTTTTGAAGACCCTGACATGGAGTTATATGTTGACTTCAGTTCTTTGCAGGAATGGGACCTGCTGTCGAGGTTTTGTAACTGGCCGTCGTTCGGCACGCCAAAGGCTCAGCCTAAGAGTCCAGCTCGGATTTGGAAGCCCAGGATTGTGGGGCTCAGGAGACAGGCAAATTGAGGGTTGGTGCCATGGCAGGAGACCTGTGTGTCATCGGGGGAGTCAAAATGTCTGCGGCTGTGTGCCCAGAGACCCGAGATCTTTGAGATCTTCAGGCACAGAGTTGGAAAAAAGTGACATAACAGACTTTTAACATCGTAAACCAGTGAGTTATTTGTTATGTCTTACCACTCGGTGGGAAAACGGAGACATCTCTTCTCCCTTATTAGGGGGAGAGAGAGCCTGTGGTATGTCATATACCGGGTGAAACACAAAGTCTTTGGAGTAACTGAAAGTCTGTGTCTTTGCTGTTGCTTTGCTCACTCTTGAGTGAACGGTGGTGGGTACCGATGCTTTTTTTGTTGGGGGGAGGGGGATTGTTGCTTGCTGCCACTTACACATGGGAGGGAGGGGAGTTGGGGGTCTTTGGGGTTCCAACATCTAATCTGTCATTCATTCTTTGGGGCACTCATCTGTTTTTGTGGATGGTTATGAAGAAAAAGCATTTTAGGATGTATATTGTATACATTTCTCTGACATTAACTTGGACTTTTGAACCTTTGAACTTAAAGCTATACTTTTAATATTTGACATTTCTACCCTGGGGGAAAAGGGGTATCTACCTATTCCTCATGTAATTTTATAAACTTTTGTCAGGTCAACCCTCAGCCTCCAATACACCTGGGAAAACAATGCAAGTGTGTTCACACTCTCTGTTCAGGTGCACCCACATAGTGCAGATAACCAGCTCAATGGTCATGATTCATGCATAAGCCTAAGCCAAAAGTTAATAAAACCAACAAGGTTACAACTCAGCATACCTATTTGAAAGTGTGTTGTTGTGTGTAAATTACGGCCCGCAATGTGGAAGTGACTGCACATTAAAAGTACATAGTTGTGTTGTGCTTCAAAATTCCCTAAAAGAGACGTGAAAGGCAACATGTATGTACGTCTACGTTAACTCTTTTCTCTTATGTACAATTTTTCAAAAGGGAATGAGAAATAAAGGTAAACAGTAGGAGTACAGTTCGACTCTCCCCTCCTTCAGCCTTTGAGGAATCGATGTCTGCAGATTTCCATTGACTCTAGCTACAAAGTCTAGATGGATTAGTTTAGATTGGCGTCATGGTCAGCGCAAGCACGGTGAACTGGAGGGTCTGTTCCTGATTTGCATTGTTCAATTGTCTGTGTTCTATATTCTTAATGAGGAAGCTACCTGGAAGCCTCAGTCATCCTCAAGCAGATAAAAATATACAATGCCCCCAACCATCAGGCTCCCCTCTCCAATCATCCCATTTTATACTCCCTACATTCTCCCTTCTCCCACTTCCCTAAACCCTCAGGGCAATTGACTCCGGCCATTTCATCCACCAAACTGCACATCTTTGGAATGTGGGGAAAAAAGCAGAGCATCCAGAGTGGGTTGAGATTGAGTCTGAGTGATTGGAGAGCTGAAGTATTGGCTCTACTAATTCCTCCATTGCCCTAGAACGTAAGACCACAAATAAGAGGAGCAGAATTAAACCATTTGGCCCATCAATTCTGCTCTGCCATTTCATCATGGCTGAATATTTTCTCTCTCAACCCCATTTTCCAATCTTCTCCCTATAACCTTTGATGCCCTGATTAATCAACTCCCACTTTAAAAATGACTTTGCCTCCACAAGAGGCCCTCTATTAGTCGGAGTAGATCATGAATAATGTGTCCTAGCTGTCTATGTGATATGCAAGCCAGCATTTAAGCCAGGGAAATACCATATGGCACTGTATCGGTCTCTGCCTTAGGGACTCCAACTTCAGATTTCTCCTCGTGGTTTACCTCCAAAGTCTTTCTCATGAGTGGATGTAAACGCAAGCCAGCAGTGTTTTAAAATTGGAGTTCACCTTTTCCTAGATGAGGGGCCACCATGGCTGACAAGCCCCACCTGCCTGAAGCAAATAGGTGTCAGTAACCGGCATTTGCCTCTTCTCCTGACAGTAGAAATTATTCCGCCAGACTTAGTAGCTAAGCCACAAATGATGGCCAGGAGCTGGATATGGTTGTTAGAGGTTGTTTGGGAGCTTGTAGTAGGTAGTGGGAGCTGATCCCCACTCTCAGCCCCGGCTATGACAACCTGAAGGAACCTGATCTCTGCAGCAGTCTGAGAAAATCCCACAGATGTACCATCCTTACCTTTGTTCTGAGGCTGTGCCCTTTAGTGCTAGACTTTCACAACACTGGAAAAATCCTCTCCATGTCCACCCTACCCAGGCCATTCAATATTCAATAGGTTTCAATGAGATCCATCCTAATTTTTCTAAACTCCAGTGAGTACAGGCCCGGAAAAATCAAATGTTCCTCATGTTTTAACCCTTTTATTCCCCGGATCATTCTTGTAAATCTTCACTGTATCCTCTCCATTGCTAGCATATTCTTTCTAAAATAACAGACCCAAAACTACTCACAATACAATACTCCAAGTGCAGTTTGACCAATACCTGATAAAGACTCAGCAATACTTGCTTGCCTTTATATTCTAAACCGCTTGAAATAAATGCCAACATTGCATTTGCAATTTTTACGAGACACTAAACCTGCAAGTTAACCTCTAAGGAATTCTGCACAAAAATGCCCATATTTCTTTGCATCTGTGTGCTGAATACACACCCCATTTAGAAAAGTCTCCTTTATTCTTTCTACCAATATTCTATCTGCGACTTGTCTACTCTTCTCCTAATCTGTCCATGTCCTTCTGGGAAATCTCTGCTTCCTTTACATTATCAGCCCCTCCACCTGTTTCTGAATTTAAAGTTATTGCATTAAAAGTTACACCAATGACAAAGTAAGAGATCATGTTCCACAATGGGTTGAATGAATATAGATTCAGCCTATCACCCAGGCATTTCTGCTTGCTATAATGTGATGCAGATGTTAAGGATCAACTGAGCTGATCTTCTACATACTCATAATGAATGGCATATCACAACAAGATCTCTGAATTCTGAAACATGTCCTTCAGAGACCTCAATAATATGCACAACTAAAGTCAAATCTTTAACTCGCATCAAAGCTCTGAGGCTCTTAACTTACAGCATTGAAGTGTATCTGATGTTGGTGTTAAAATACGATATATCAATTTAATAGAATGTAATAGAATACATTATAAAGTGGGTCTTAAGAGATAACTAGGAAGATAAAATAATAAAACAGCAAAAAAAAACAAAAAATCCTAGAACAGGAAGTCAAGGTTAACGTTTCAGGATCAAGAAGGAAAAGAAGATGGGATTCAATGACACGGTGAAGAACAAGCGAAACAAATGCCACGTCTCTGATAAATAAAATCCAAATGGGCTATGATGAAATTTTAAATCATATTATCCATTTTTGTCTATTTTATAAGTAAGAAGAAATTAACATATTTTTCCTCCGAATCATCAGGCAGGGAACTTAAGTGAATGGAGAATTGAATCCCACATGGTATCCGACTATAAGATTACAAAGGCAAATTCACTACATGGAGTTCAGATCTGCACAGGAGTGATGTGTGTGCTGATCAGGATCTTAAGATGAATCCATGTAATCATTGGGTGCAGTTACCTCAGAGATGTTGATACCAACAGTTACAGTGAATCATCAACCATTGCCAGAACAAATACCCAACAATCCATTCTTCCACTTCAAAGTAAGTGATGATCTTACAAGGAAACAATAATGCATTCTAAGGTATTAATTGCTCAAGCTTATATCTTAGAGAGTGAATGTTCAAAGTTCATATTTCAAAATAAGTCTATTATCAAAGTACGTACATGTCACCATACAAAACTCTGAGATTCATTTTCTTTCAGGCATACACAATAAAACGATAATGGAATAATAACCATAACAGAATCAATGGAAGACCGCACCAACTTGGGTGTTCAACCAGTGTGCAAATCCAATGTAATGTCCTGATTCATATTTTTACTCTAATGCTGTATGTATTTCATTTAGCAATTCTGTAACAGCAGTCTGTGCTGTTTTCAGCTTGTTTGGGTTATTGTTGAAGATAAGGGATGAGGAGAAATGTGAGCCATCAAATTAGGATGGTAGAGTTGAGGGGAGGTTTCTCTGGTAAGGGACACTAAGGTTGGATTTGGGGTTTTTGTTTGGCAGGAGATCAAGAGAGAAAAGAGAAAAGAGAAAAGGTCGTAGGATTTGACCTGGAAGGGACCATGATTCGACAAGGCCAGGGGCAAGATCGGTCAAGGATCAGTGAATATGATGAAACTTTGAGCACCAGCTTGTGCACTGTTTAATTAAACTGGGCCCTTTTCTTCTTGTTTTTCTTTATTAATCCTTTAGTTAAGTTAAGATTGATAAAATTCCTTGAATTATATGTAGTATACTGTCTGTTATTTCATGGCACTAATTTGTAACAAGGTAGTAAATTATAGAGCATCCACACAAACCAGGGTTTTGCGTGGGAGAGCAGTCTCAATCTCAGAGGGACTGGAGAGTGCCTTCTGTAGACTTAGGCAGCCAGGGAAACCAGGCGGTTTCAACAAAAAGAAAGAAATTATAATAAATTGATAAATAAGCAATAACTATGGAGAATATGAAATGAAGAGTCCTTAAAAATGAATCCATAGCAAGAAGGAACATATCAATGATTGGACAAGTGAAGCTGAGTGAAGATTGGTTCAAGATCCTGATGGTTGAGAGGTTGCACCTGTTACTGAACCTGGTGGTCTGAGTCCTGAAGTTCCTGTACGTTCTTCCTGATGGCAGCAGTGAAAAGAGAGCATGACCTAGATGGTGGGGTCCCTGACGATGGATCCTGCTTTCCTGTGATAACAATCCATGTAGATGTGCTCAATGGATTGAGGGTTTTACCTGTGATGGTCTGGACCATATTCACTACTTTTTGTAGAATTTTCCATTCAGGGGCATTGGTGTTCCATACCAGGCTGTGATGCAACCAGTCAATATACTCTTCACCACGCATTTATAGGAGTTTATCAAAGTTTTAGATGTCATGCCGAATCCACACAAACCTTGAAGGACGTTTGAAGGTACTATAGTAGGAAAAGACTACGTATTTACAAAGGGGTTGTGGATGTCAGAGGTAGCTTTTTTTTTTACACAGGGAGTGTTAAGTGCATTAAAACACACTGCCAGAGTGGTGGTAGAGGCCATTACATTAAGGATATTTAACAGACTCTTACAGAGGCACATGGGCAAAAGAAAACATGGAGGGCTTTGTATACGGAAGCATTAGACTGATCTTCAAGTAAGGTAAAAGTTTGTCATAAAATCATGAGCCAAAGGCCTCTAATGTATTGTATTGTTCTAAGTTCTGTGTTCTATGAGTAACTAATATCAAGATTTTTTAAAGTCAGGAGATTCAAAACACAGAATATATGATCTTTATTGAATTAACCAATATACTTGGTCAACATAGTGCAGGGAGTATGACAATAACCTTTTTAGCCCAGGGCTGAAATCAAGCAACTTCATTACTGATGAGTTTGATTTAAAATTGGGATGTTTATGTAGCAATTTTGAAAGTGAAATGGGAAATATTGATTCAGCCACTTGTTTACCTCTTCATTGTTCATATCTGTTGACACAAATGGGAAAGAAACTTCAGGATTTATACAGTGTGGGTGAAAGAAAGGCGATCCAGCTCCAGGTAGGATTTTTAATGAGGAAAGGTCTTTAAAAGATTAGCTTTATTTGTCACATGTACATTAAAACATAGAAACGTACACATAGTGAGATACATTGCATCAATGACCAACACAGTCTGAGATTACATCTGCAACTTGCTACCACCCAGACTGGACCCCCTACAATTCTCCTACCAACAGAACTGATCAACAGATGACACAATAGCCAATGTTCTACATACCGTCCTTACATATCTGGAGAAGAGGGATGCTAATGTGAGAATGCTGTTCTTGGACTACAGTTCAGCATTTAACACCATAGCTCCATCCAGGCTTGACAAGAAGCTCTGAGACCTCTGCCTTGACTCTGCCTTGTGCAGCTGGATCCTGGACTTCCTGTCAGATCACTAGCAGGTTGTATGAGTAGGCCTCCTCACCTCCAGCCCTCTGACTCTCAATACAGTAGCCCCTCAGGGCTGTGTACTGAGTCCCCTCCTTTACTCCCTGTATACCCATCACCCACAGCTCCAATCTGTTAATTAGATGTGCAGACGACACTACATTGATTGGCCTTATCTCAGAAAATAATGAGGTGGCCTACAGGGAAGAAGTCATCTCACTGACACAGTGGTGTCAAGAAAACAACCTCTCCCTCAATGTCGCAGAAACAAAGGAGCTGGTTGTGGATTACAGGAGGAAAGGAGACGGGCTAACCCCTATTGACTTCAATGGATCTGGGCTTGAGACGGTAAATAGCTTCAAGTTCCTCAGCATGCAGATCACCGAGAACCTCACATGATCTGTACACACCAGCTGTGTGGTGAAAAAGGCACAACAGCGCCTCTTTCACCTCTTTCACCTCAGATGGTTGAGGAAGTTTGGTATGGGCCCCCAAATCCTAAGAACTTTCTACAGGGGCACAATTGAGAGCATCCTGACTGGCTGCATCACTGCCTGGTATGGGAGCTGTATGTACCTCCCTTAATTGCAGGATTCTGCAGAGTGTGGTGCAGACAGCCCAGTGCATCTGTCATTGTGAACTTCCTATAATTCAGGACATTTACAAGGACAGGTATGTAAAAAGGGCCCGTAGGATTATTGGGGACCCCAAGCCATCTCAACTGAAATCTATTCCAGCTGTTACCATCCGGGAAATGGTACCGCAGCATAAAAGCCAGGACCAACAGGCTCCAGGACAGCTTCTTCCACCAGGCCATCAGACTGAAGAACTCATGCTGATTTGAGTGTACTCTACATTGCATTGACTGTTCTATTCATTATATATTATTATAAATTACTATGATTGCACATGGCACATTTCGATGGAGGCATAATGTAAAGATTTTTTACCCCTCATGTATGTGAAGGACGTAAGAAATAAACTTAATTCAATTCAGTTCAGTTCACTTACCTACCTGTATGTCTTTATAATTTGGAAGGAAACTGGATCACCCAGAGAGTCATGGAAAAAACATGAAAACTCCTTACGGACAGCAGCTCGGATTGAAACTTTGCCACTGATGCTGTGAAGCATCGTCATCATCGTTGTCATGGCTATCCCTCAAGGTCAAGGATGATGGTTTTCATTCCCTTTCCACAGAGCGAAGACGCCTGTGCGTGTATTTGTTTAAGTAAGTTGATGTTGCACTCCAAGAAGCACATGATACTTCACAAATCAACCAACTGATTCCAATGACATGGAAACCACGACGACTGGAGCTGATGGGTTTGTTGCAGCCTTCATCCGCCTTCACAGCCATTGAGTTCGAAGTACCATCGTCCGCCTGTTCCACCATTGAGGTCTTGGTTAGATTGTTCTTTGTCAGGGACCTCACCCTCGACCTTACCGCCATGGGTGACCCTACCAGGAGCATAGCTCCAGACGGCATTGCTCTCGGGATCTCAGGACCACACAAGCTTCTCCACCGCAACAAGGTGACAATCCATGAAGAAGCATTACAGTAACCACTATGTTATCATGCTGCCCACATAACTACTATTTCCACATCATTTTCCAACTTATTACTGCAACCACAAAAGAAAAGGCACTCCAGCAGCTATACTTCAAAGGTTTCAAAGATTTCAAAGGTATATATAATGTCAGAAAAATGTATACAATGTACATCCTGAAATTCTTTTTCCTCACAACCATCCACGAAAACAGAGGAGTGCCACCAAAGAATGAATGACAATGTTTCCCACTCTCTGCATGCCACCTTGGCTGAACAGAGGAGCACTGTTGGTAATAGACTAAGCCAACTGCCCCTCCTCCAAAGAGCGTTATATGAGGTCATTCTAACCCTCGGCCATTAGGCGTATAACGAGTCAACCTATAGCCGAGGAAGTGATGACCCCCTCTTGTTAAACTGTTTGAGATAAATTATTTTTTATTCTTTCTTACTTTTCTTCTAATATTTGTATATCTGTGTACTTGTAATGTTACTGTGACACTGTAATTTACTTTGGGATCAATAAAGTATTCATCTATCTATCTATCTATTTATCTATCTAGAACTGAACCTAGTACTGGACGGAGCTGCCTATATGCTGTCCCTTTAACTGTGTGGATTTCCCTGGCTGCAGCAATTCCTCCCACATCACACAGATGTGCTGATAGATTGCTTGTCTTGTTTACAGATACAGTACAGTAACAGGCCCTCCTGAAGCAATGAGCCTGCACTGCCCAAATATACCCATGTGACCAATCAACCTACTAACCTGTACACCTTTGAAACATGCAAGGTAACTGGAACACACTGAGGAAATCATTTTGTTTATAAACACAAGAGGTTCTGCAAATGCTGGAAATCCAGTGCAATGCACACAAAATTCTGGAGGACCACAGAAGTTCAGGCAGCATTTATGGAAGGGAATAAACGGTCTTTGTTTCAGGCCAAGACCTTTCATCAGACTTCTCCAAGACCCTTCCTGATGAAGACAGAAATAAAGTAGTTATTTAGTACCCTCGGCCATTAGGTGCTATAATGAATCAACCGAGCCGGGGAGGTTCCATGGAAAAAACTTTGCAGCATTCCTTCAATACATTGGAAATTTGTGAGAATAAGATGTGAACAGTATAGCATTTTAAGCAGCAGACAGACATGCTTATGGCACAGCACCCTGTCAACACTACACAGGAATATTAGCATAGCTTTTTGTGCTCTGGTCTCCGGAGTGGCTCTTGAACACTGTCATCCTGTGGCAATGAGCCAAGCTAAAATCTGAGTCAACAGTTCCCATTAAATCTAATCATCCTAAATCAAAATTAGTTGCAATACATATGAATGTCAGCTGAGAGAAAGTTTGGAATTGGGATTTCTCACCTTCCACTAGAAACCAGTAAATTTATCATGGCCATCCATCAAGCTGCCAAGCAACCTAATAGATTGCGAAAAGCCTAGATAGAGCAGACATGGAGAGGATGCTTCCTGTAGTGGGAGTCTAAGACCAGAGGGAACTGTCTCAGAATTGAAGGAGTCTCTTTAGAACAGAGACTGAATTTGCTGGCTATGGAGGCTAAGTCAATGGTTATATTTAAAGCAGAGGTTAATTGGTTCTTGATTAGTAAGGGTATCAAAGGTGACATGGAGTATGGGGTAGAGGGGGATAATAAAACTACCATGATGGAATGACAGAGCAGACTTGATGGGCTGAATGGCCTAATTATGCTCCTTTGTCTCATGGTCCTACAAGCTTTCACAATGGTGATCCTAATAAGAAGCAAAAGGTTGTCTATGGACACAATCTTTCTCTGACATAACTCATCCACAAGCAGAGCATAAAAGTAAAACTCAATGGTAGCATATAATAAACTACCACTAACCTTAATTTAGATTGGCTTCCTGAGCAAAAGGTCTCCTGATATATTGCACCATGTTCCCAAAGTAGCTCATCTCTCATTCTGTTTTGCATTCTCATTTTCAGTAATTTGTCCCAAGATAGTTCATCCATTGATACCAAGCTGTAGTTCCACTATGTTAATGTTTAAGATCACTGGAAATTAATTTAAATAAAACTATTAATATTAATTAAGCATTTAGCACTGATGAATAAAATTAACATTTCAATGCATGCTCTACATGAATTGTATCAACATTTATGTAGATGCAACTGACAGTGAAATGTCTAAAAATATTTTCCATCTTCCTGAGTATTCTTCAATTTTAAGTTCATGTTCAGTTTATTATCATTCAATGTTTATTATAGTCAAGATGGTGCAAGTGAACAACAATGGCGGCATCCTGTGAACAGTTTAAGGAACTACTTTTACTTTTTCTTCTTTCAAATAGGATTTCACCTCTAAGCTGCTTGTGATTGGAACCTGTGAGTTACATATTGATGGTGTGTTGCTGTCTTCGAGGGAGTTCGGTGAGGCGTGGAGCAGAGTGTGCAGCCTAGAGTCCAGGAAGTCTGAAGACAGAACGTGAGCCCATGATCAACCCCATTGCTTCATTCCAATTGAGGCGTCGAGGGCTCAAGCCCATGATGGACTCCAATGCTTCTCTTCAATTAAGGCATTGAGCAAAGCTGAAATTGATGAGGATGAGAGCAGAGATCAGTCAGGTGTTTGGCATCGTCTGCCTGCATTTGACCTGTCTTCTCTCTTCTCATTAGCTGCTATTGGAGGAGGAAAGTGCTGGAGTGTTGGGATCCATATTGCAAGAGTCCCAGCGAGGCAGTGTACTCATTTTGGGGGACTTTGAGGTTCATGTTGCATGTATTCTTGGATTCTGGTTACTTTATTTTTGCTGTTTTTCACTGGTTTGATTGGGGTAATTGTTACAGACTGGGACACTTTGGCAAAAAACTGCCTTTGGCTTCCAGTGGGCTAGAGGCATGGTTCTGAACTGAGCTAAATTGAAGACTACTGAACCTCTGATTTAACGTTTGATATTCTATGTGTTGTTCCCTCGCTTTTTGCCATTCGCTCTATTTGTTCTTTCTTCGCACGCTGGGTGTTTGAAGTTTTCTTGAATGGGTTTTACAGTGTTTCTTTGTTCTGTGGCTGCCTGTGGGAGGATGAATTTCAGAGTTGTATTCTGTATGCTCACTTCTGTAATAAATGAACGTTTAATCTCTGAATCGTTGAACTGTACACATGTGTACCACCCATCAAACAACGTTCCTCTGAACCATGGTGCACCACACAATGCATATCACAGACACATAACACATAAAGTAATATTACTGCAAATAAGTTAACAAATAAAAGGGTACATTTATGAAACAAGTTAAAGAAGTAAACAGTAGAAAGATACTGGGGCTTCATGTGTGATGAGACCTTGGTCTTTCTATTTTTGTCAAAACTCCTCATTAATAGACTTCTGTCATGTTCTGTCTATCACTTAGATTTTCACTAATAATGGAGTTAGTGCTGAAGCCAGTTTGTTCCTCAGTACCTCAGTAGTGAGCTATTGAGTTTGTATGTTCAACACATCAACCTACCAAACACAATTGCCCCTGCCACAATTCCCGGTGGAAAAGGGGGAAGAAATGTATCAGAAGACGAACAACTTATGGTATGAATAATGTACAGAACTAATTATACACATAAGTGACTCTGCAGATGCTGGAAATCCAGAGTAACACGCACACAATGCTGGAGGAACTCAGCAGTTTAGGCAGCAACTATGGAGAGTAATAAAGAGTTGATGCTTCAGGCCAAGGCTCTTCAACAGGACTGGAAAGTAAGGGGCAAGAAGATAAAATAAATCATACTGGAGGCTGTTAGGGCCCCTTCACTTAAAAAGTTAAAAATCATTTTCTCCCCTGCAATTCTCCTGTTGAATGCTTCCAGTAATTTCTATTTGTGTGTAAAATGAATTGTTATAACTTCAACTGTATTGTCTTGATATGGACTTAATTTTGACAGGTATATGACAAAATATGTTTGTGTTAAGCACTGAATCTGTCCAATCAGATTCCTCACAAAAAATTGCAATATTGTCCAGCTCCAGTTTGAAAAGGAATTGGGATGGTTTGCACCTTGAACCAAGAGCTAAAATGGGACCTGCAAAGTTCCTGATAGAACCTGACACCAGAAAACAGCACTGGCCCCAAAAAGCAGAGCACAACAGCAACACACAGTTTGGTTGGCAAGGAGGAGACAGAATTGTCTCCAACGTGTTGTGCCAGTGGTAAGGAAGCCAAATGCAAAGCTAGCATTCCCTTTGTGAGGACTAGAATATAAAAACAAGGATGTAATGTGGAGGCTTTATAAGGCAACGGTCAGAGAATTGTGAGTAGACATAGGCGTCTTATCTAAGAAAGAATGTGCTGGCATTGGAGAGGGTCCTGAGCAGGTTCAAGACAATGATCCTGGGAATGAAAGGGGTAATCTACAAGCAGCATATGATGGTGTACTTGCTGGAGTTAAGCAGAACGAGGGGAGAATCTTATTGAAATCTATCAAACATTGAAAGACTTAGATAGAATGGAAATGGAAAGGGTGCTTCCTATAACAAGGAAATTAAACATGAGAGAGCACAGTTTCAGAATACAAAGATGTTCCTTTAGAACAGAGATGAGGATGAATTTCTTTAGCCAGAGGGTAGTTTATCTGTGGAATTCATTGCCACAGATGGCTATACTGGGTGTACTTAAAGCAAAGATTGATAGGTTCTTGATTGGTAAGAGTGTCAAAGGTTCTGAGGAGAATAGGGTTGAGAAGGATAATAAATCAGCCTTTAGGGAGTGATAGAGCAGACTCCATGGGTTGAAAAGCCTCATTCTGCTCCTAAATTTTATGGTGCTATGGAAAGGGATGCAGTTCTACAAGTAATTAAATCATTTTCAGTGGTGTGTAGGCTAAAAGGAAAATCTTATGTCGAAAATAGGTTAAGAGACTTATTAGCTCCATTTTAAGAAGAAACTGGTTGAAATGGTTCCAGACATCTCTTTTGATGGTATAAATCAGGCAATGCTGAAAGAAAATTTATGATATCACAAGGTAAGTGCATGAAATGAGCTACCAGAAAAGCAGTTACAATAAGAACTTTTAAAAGATACTGGAACAGGTTCATGGATTGGAAGGGCCTACAGGGATATCCGTCAAGGATGACCAAGTGGGACTGGTTTTGATGAGCATCTTGTTCAGGATTGACCAGTTGGGCCAAAGGACCTGTTTCTCTGCTAAATTACTCAATTAAACACGAGGCTTTTGACCTCTTTGATATCTTTTAGGCACAAGTTGTTCTCTGCATTTTGCCAGGTTATGTAGAATGAAGGATGCTTAAGGTAATCGAGTCTCTGCATTGCTTGGAGCATATTAAAGTGCTATCCCAGACTGATACAGTCAAGAGAATCTCATTTTGAAGAAAGCAATGGAGCTTTTCAGTACCATTTCATAATGATCATGGTTCCCATGGCATCTGTTACTCATCTGCTTTGGTTGGGTAATATTTTGATATGAGGAGGCAGGGAAGAAGCCTCTGTCTCCATGGATCCATTAGGAAGACAATACTGGGACCGGGAATGTGAGGTATTGAAGATTCTCATAGCATGAAGTTTTGTGAGAAGATGAGAAAATAAATTCAAATTCAAAGTTCAAAGTAAATTTATAAATTTATATAATACTCAGTAAATCCAAGAAATAAAATAGAATTGATGAAAAACTACACCCAACAGATGGACAAAACAAACAATGTCAAAAGTCAAAAAAATGTGCAAATGCAAAATTTAAAAAGTGAAATACAATATTGTGTAAAAGTCTTAGGAACATATATATATTTAAAAATTTTATATATATATATATTTAATTTTTTTTAAAATTTCGTGTCTAAGACCTTTGCACGATACCATATTCGTCAACATGGAGTGGAGATTGAGTTTGTAGATCTGATGGGAGTAAAGGATGTTAGGAATGGCAAGGGGTGTGGAACAAATGTCAGAAAAGGAGGCAGGAGGCCAGGAGCAGGTTGGGTGGTAGTGTGAGTGCAGACATACCCAGCCCTGAGACACCAGACAAAGTTATTTGATTCCAAACTATTTGTTTATTGGTTATTACAGAATGTCTCTCTGGTGCTTCCTGCTCCCTTTCCTCTCCCTTTTGTTTTCCCAACCATGATTCCCCTCTCACTGCCTCCTTCCCACTCTCAGTCCACAATAGAGACTCATATCAGTATTAGGTTTATTATCATTCACGTCTGTTAAGTAACTTTTTTGTGACAGCTGTACAGTGAAATACATAAAATTACTATGGTAATGTGCATATGTCTCAGGCACCCTAGCTATGTATATATAGAATATAGAACATAGAAATTGACAACATATTACAGGCCCTTCAGCCCACAATGTTGTGCTGACCATGTAACCAATTCTAGAGACTACCTAGAATTTCCCTAGTGCATAGTCCTCTATTTTTCTATGCTCCATGTACAAATCTAAGAGGCTCTTAAAAGACCCTATTGTATCCACTTCCACCACCACCACTGCCAGCAGTGCATTCCAGACATCCACCACTCTCTGTGTGAAAAACATAGCCCTGACATCCCCTTGGTACCTGCTTCCAAGCACCTTAAAACTATGCCCCTCATGTTAGTCATTTCAGCCCTGAAAAAATGCCTCTGGCTATCTACACGATCAATGCCTCTCAAGATCTTATACACCTCGATCAGGTCACCTTTCATCTACCGTTGCTTCAAGGAGAAAAGGCCAAATACACTCATTAGGTACCCCCTCCAGTCCAGGTAATATCCTTGTAAATCTCCTCTGCACTCTCTCTATGGTATCCACATGCAATAAATAATTTATCTGGTGATAATCAATTTATCTGGTGATCTGGCTTCCTCCAACAGTGGGCACTCCCTCTTACAACCCTTGCCCCCTTCCAATTGGGCAGAAGATACAGAAGCCTGAAAGCACATTGAAGAACAGTTTCTATCCTGCTGTCATGCTTCTAATAAAGAGTCCCGTGGTAGGATAAGAAAGAATCTTGACCTCACAGTCTACCTCATTATGGCCCTATTGTCTCCCTGCTCTGCACTATATTCTGCAGCGTGTTACAGTTTTCCCGTGTACCAACTCAATGTACTGATGCAATGAAATGGTCTGCACTGATGGCATCACTGTGTCTTAGCTCATGTGACAATAATAAAACAATTTATGAATTTAGATTCATTCATCATCATCACCTTTATGTGCTGTGTCACATGATGTGGACAATTATGGTGTCCATGACCATGGTTGTTCTTGGCAAATTTTTCAGCAGTAGTGGTTTGCCATTGCTTTCTTCTTGCCAGTGTCTTAACAAGATGGATGATCCCAGCCATTATTAACATGCTTCAGAGATCTTCTGCCTGGTGTCAGTGGTCACATTACCAGGACTTGTGTTAAGCACCAGCTGCTCATACAACCACCCACTACCTGCTCCTATGACTTCACATGACTCTGATTGGGGTGGGGAAGTGGGTGATAACCACATTCTACACCTTGCCCAAAGGTGACCTGCAGGCTAGTGGAGGGAAGGAATGCCTTATACCTTCTTCGGTAGAGATGCATCTCTAGCTCATCAACCATTGATCATTACCCTTAAACTTAAATAGTCATCTTTTATTTGGAAGTTAGTTAGTCCTCTTTTTGTTACTCTTCCATTAGTGAAAATATCTCAGCACTGATCCTAACAAGCACCCTTAGGATATTAAATGTTTGATAAGGTCACCCTTCATATTTCTAAACCCAAAGGGCCTAAACTATTCAACTTCCTATGATACAACAATCCTGTTATTCCAGAATCTCCTTAGGATTGAATCTAATAATACTATATACTTTCTTTTAAGTAAGGGTGTAAAATAATGCATTGTTCGAGGTTTGGTCTCACCAAAACCCTGACCTATTGTAACAAAGCTTTGCCAGTTTTAAACTCTAACCACTTCACAAGTTAAGGACTGGATTGTTAAAGGTGAAGTGTATGAGGTGTCCAGGGTGGGGTAGCTCAATTAAAGGTGAAGGGGCTGTTGTATACCATTCTGGGGGCAGCTCAATCACCTTTGGACCCTAGTGGACACTCAGCCTGCACCTGTGGTTTCAAGTGTCTGTTTGCATACAACAGGAGCCACGGGTCAATAAACTAGATAAGGGTATCCTCATTCCCTGTACTTGCATGTGAAGTCAGCTCCAGTGAACTAGGTGGATGAGTTCAACAATGAGATCCAGTGGCCAAGGTTGTTCTGCAATGATACATGAAGAGTGACAATGTGGCAAGGCACAGAATAAGTCATGGTCATCAACTGTAACCAGGAAGAACCCAGTTATGACAGCTATTTGTCCAGAGAATCCGAGGATGAGAGAAAGGAAATGCAACAATGTAATGTTTTTTACTTCGAAAAGCTCTCCCACAAAGGTTTCACTGTCATAGAACATAAAACATAGAATAGTACAGCACTTTACAGGCCCTTTGCCCCATAATGTTGTGCTGACCCTCAAACCCTGCCTCATATATAAACCCCACCTTAAATTCCTCCATATACTTGTCTAGTAGTCTCTTAAACTTCACTAGTGTGTCCACCTCCATCACTGACACAGGCAGTGCATTCCACGCACCAACCACTCTCTGAGTGAAAAACCTTCCTCTAATATCCCCCTTGAACTTCCCTCCCCTTAACTTAAAGCCATGTCCTCTTGTACTGAGCAGTGGTGCCCTGGGGAAGAGGCACTGGCTGTCCAATCTGTCTATTCCTCTTAATATCTTGTACACCTCTATCATGTCTCCTCTCATCCTCCTTCGCTCCAAAGAGTAAAGCCCTATCTCCCTTAATCTCTGATCATATTGCATACTCTCTAAACCAGGCAGTATCCTGGTAAATCTCCTCTGTACCCTTTCCAATGCTTCCACATCCTTCCTATAGTGAGGTGACCAGAACTGGACACAGTACTCCAAGTGTGGCCTAACTAGAGTTTTATAGAGCTGCATCATTACATCGTGTCTCTTAAACTCTATCCCTCGACTTATGAAAGCTAACATCCCATAACCTTTCTTAACTACCCTATCTACCTGTGAGGCAACTTTTAGGTATCTGTGGACATGTACCCCCAGATCCCTCTGCTCCTCCACACTACCAAGTATCCTGCCATTTACTTTGTACTCTACCTTGGAGTTTATCCTTCCAAAGTGTATCACCTCACACTTCTCCGGGTTGAACTCCATCTGCCACTGCTCAGCCCACTTCTGCATCCTATCAATGTCTCTCTGCAATCTTCGACAATCCTCTACACTATTTACAACACCACCAACCTTTGTGTCATCTGCAAACTTGCCAACCCACCCTTCTACCCCCACATCCAGGTCGTTAATAAAAATCACAAAAAGTAGAGGTCCCAGAACAGCTCCTTGTGGGACACCACTTGTCACAACCCTCCAATCTGAATGTACTCCCTCCACCACAACCCTCTGCCTTCTGCAAGCAAGCCAATTCTGAATCCACTTGGCCAAATTTCCCTGGATCCCATGCCTTCTGACTTACTGAATAAGCCTACCATGCGGAACCTTGTCAAATGCCTTACTAGAATCCATGAAGATCACATCCACTGCACTACCCTCATCTATATGCCTGGTCACCTCCTCAAAGAACTCTATCAGGCTTGTTAGATGCAATCTGCCCTTCACAAAGCCATGTTGACTGTCCCTGATCAGACCATGATTCTCTAAATGCCCATAGATCCTATCTCTAAGAATCTTTTCCAACAGCTTTCCCACCACAGACGTAAGGCTCACTGGTCTATAATTACCCGGACTATCCCTACTAACTTTTTTGAACAAGGAGACAACATTCGCCTAACTCCAATCCTCCGGTACCATTCCTGTGGACAACGAGGACATAAAGATCCTAGCCAGAGGCTCAGCAAACTCTTCCCTCACCTCGTGGAGCAGCCTGGGGAATATTCCATCAGGTCCCGGGGACTTATCTGTCCTAATGTATTTTAACAACTCCAACACCTCCTCTCCCTTAATATCAACATGCTCCAGAACATCAACCTCACTCATATTGTCCTCACCATCATCAAGTTCCCTCTCATTGGTGAATACCGAAGAGAAGTATTCATTGAGGACCTCGCTCACTTCCACAGCCTCCAGGCACATCTTCCCACTTTTATCTCTAATTGATCCTACATTTACTCCTGTCATCCTTTTGTTCTTCACATAATTGAAGAATGCCTTGGGGTTTTCCTTTACCCTACTCGCCAAGGCCTTCTCATGACCCCTTCTTGCTCTTCTCAGCCCTTTCTTAAGCTCCTTTCTTGCTACCCTATATTCCTCAATAGACCCATCTGATCCTTGCTTCCTAAACCTCATGTATGCTGCCTTCTTCCACCTGACTAGATTTTCCACTTCACTTGTCACCCATGGTTCCTTCACCCTACCATTCTTTATCTTCCTCACTGGGACAAATTTATCCCTAACATCCTGCAAGATATCCCTAAACATCGACCACATGTCCATAGTACATTTCCCTGCAAAAACATCATCCCAATTCACACCTGCAAGTTCTAGCCTTATAGCCTCATAACTTGTCCTTCCCCAATTAAAAATTTCCCTGTCCTCTCTGATTCTATCCTTTTCCATGATAATACTAAAGGTCAGGGAGCAGTGATCACTGACCCCCAGATGCTCATCCACTGACAGATCTGTGACCTGTTATCATCAGATATGATGAACAACCAGACAATAAAGCATATTGAAGTAAATTATAGACACATGGAATCACTTGGTTCCTGAGTTTTCTCTACTTTTCTGTCAAGATCAAGGACCACTCTCTCTGCAACTGACACCTTATTAGAAAAACTACAGTCAGTCCACCAACATCTCTTGCTCTATCACATTTATCATGGCGTTCCCAGGGCTGCATGCTCAGCCCATTGTTGTTCATGCTTCTGACAGATAACCATACTGTTAGATCCAGTTCAAACTGAATTATTAAGGTCACTAATGACACAGCAGTGGTTGGCCTCATCAACAGTGACAAGATGGTGTACAGGCAGGAGGTAGAGCAGATGATAGAATGGTGGGAACACAACAACATGAGTTTTTAGGAAGGTGAAAGCTGACCGCTCCTCACTGCACATAATATGACCATAAGACCATAAGATAAAGGGGCAGAAGTAGGCTATTCGGCCCATCAAGTCTGCTCCAACATTCATGGGCTGATCCAATTTTTCCAGTCATCCCCACCCCCATGCCTTCACCCCATAACCTCTAATGCCCTGGCTAATCAAGAACCTATCTATCTCTGCCTTAAATACACTCAATGACTTGGCCTCTACAGCTGCCTGTGGCAACAAATTCCACATATTTACCACCATCTGACTAAAGTAATTTTTCCACATCTCAATTCTAAATGGAGGTCCTTCAATCTTGAAGTTGTGCCCTTCTTGTCCTAGAATCTTCTACCATGGGAAATAACTTTGCCATATCTAATCTTTTCAGGTTTTTTAACATTTGGAATGTTTCTATGAGATCCCCCCTCATTCTCCTGAACTCCAGGGAATACAACCCAAAAGCTGCCAGACGTTCCTCATATGGTAACCCTTTCATTCCTGGAATCATTCTTGTGAGTCTTCTCTGAACCCTCTCCAATGTCAGTATATCCTTTCTAAAATAAGAAGCCCAAAACTGCACACAATACTCCAAGTGTGGTCTCATGAATGCCTTATAGAGCCTCAACATCACATCCCTGCTCTTACATTCTAAAATAGTTTCTCTTAGAAAGAGTTAGGAGAAGCAAGTTTCTTGGAGTGCACATAACAGACAATCACTTGATCCTGCAACACCAGCTCTTTTGCCAAGAAAACACAACAGCACCTCCACATCCTGAGGAGATTGAGGTGTGCAAGGCATCCACATCACCACCTCCATTCTAACCAATTTTTACAGGAGTACCTGAGTCTGCTGACCAGCTGCATCACTGTCTGGTACAGGAATTGCAAGGCATCTCACTGCAAGTCCCTACAAAGATTTGCAAGAACTGCTGAGAGGATGATCAGTGTTCCTCTTCCATTCATCCAAGATATTTAATAAGGAACACTGTGTGTGCAGGAGATTGAGGAGATCTGGCATCTCATGATAGACTCCAGCAAATTTCTACAGATGAGAGCATTCTAATTGGTTGCATCAATGTCTGATATGAAGGGGTCAATACTGAGTATCAGAAAAAAAGCTGCAGAGGGCTGTAAACTCAGCCTGCTCCATCATGGGCATCAGCCTCCCCAGTATAGAGAACATTTTCATATATATAATTGTCAGTGTAAGCTCTACGCTGCTACAGCAAAACAATAAATTTCCAACATACTGTATGTCAGTGATAATAAACATAATTCGTGTTCTGATTATTCCCCCAGTATAGTCAGTCAGAAGGGAAATCATTAACAATGAAGCAATAGAAATAAACGTTACAAGTCAAACTTCTGTTGCAGTTGGAGAAGGACTTACTAGTGTCATGTTCCAACACAATTGGCAGGGACCTGAAGAAAGATTCAATTAGTTTCAACAGAAATCTATCAAACACAATAGCATATAGGTAGCTCCTTTTCTCCTTTTTCCCCCATTCTCCCTTAACTGGTTAGGTAATAAGGATGAACCTGTCCATTTAGCTCACTGGACAAGCCCATACGATGGCTCCTTTGTGTGGAAGGTAGCATAACGCCAATAGAGCACCAGTGAGCTGGGTTCAATTCCTCTGCTGCCTGTAAGGAGTTTGTACGCACTCCCTGTGACCCTGTGGGTTTCTTCCGGGTGCTCCGGTTTCTTCCCGCATTCCAAAGTTAAATGGTCACATGGATGCAACTGGGCAGCACAGGCTGTTTGGAAGGGAAGAGCCTGTTACCGGGAAAAGAAAAACAAGGCACAAATTTAATAGGAGGAAGTCTACAGACTGGTTAAAATGACCAATAGAGACAATTGCCACTTCAAAATTCAATATTGTTTCATGTCATTTCCAGCACTCGAGTGTAAAAGAGAACAAAGTAATTGTTATTCCGGATCTGATGCAGCATTAAGAAACTCAATGAGATAAAGAATACAACAATAGTAAAAACACAATAAATATAGTGTAAGTATATAAGACAGCTTATATTCATAGATTGATTGCACGTCCATAAAGAGATGGTAGGCACAAGAGTGTCTGTGCATAAGGAGACTGACAGGAAATGATAAAGAAGAGGTGATTTGGGGTTGTGGAGGGGAGGGTTAGTGGGTGGAGGTGTTGATCAGCCTTACTATGTTGGAAGTGTAACTGTGTTTGAGATTGGCAATCCTAGCGTGGATGCTACAGAGCCTCCTCCCTGATGGGAGTGGGACAAACAGTCCATGAGCAGGGTGGGTGGAATCCGTCATGATGTTACTGGCCCTTTTCGGCAACTTTCTATATATACAGTGTGTCCTGGATGGTAGGTAAGCTGGCGCTGCTGATCCTTTGGATAATATTGACTACCCGTCGTAGTGTCTTCTTCCTGCCACAGTGCAGTTCCTGTACCATGCAGTGACGCAGCTTGTTGGGATGCTCTCTGCTGTCCAACTGTAGTATAGTATAGACATGAGTATAGACGCGCAAAGTCCAACTCTTCTCGGCCTTCTCAGAACGCAGAGGCGTTGATAAGCTTTCCTGACTGTGAAGGATGTGTTCTGGTACCATCAGAGGTTTTGTGTGATGTGCACTTCCAGGAGCTTAAAACTGCTGCCATTTCCTCTGCTGTGTCGCCAATATAAGGGGAGGGATGTGGAGTGCGAGGGAAGGGTGGCTGGGATCCTCTAGAGGATTTTCTGGCACCTTTCTGTATATACATCCCTGATGGCAAGTAGGCTGGTGCTAGTGATACACGTCCCTATCTGTCGTAGAGCCTTACTGTCTGCAACAGTGCAGATTATGTAGCATGTAGTGATGTAACTTGTTAGGATGCTCTCTACTGCATATCTGTAGAATGACCATAAGACATTAGAGCAGAATTAGGCCGTTCAGCCCCATCAAGTCTGCTCCACCATTCCATCATGGCTGATCCCAGATGCAACTCAATACCATAAACTTGGCATCTCACCATATCCTTTGATGTCCTAACCTATCAGAAAATGATCAACTTCTGCCTTAAATATACCCACGGACTCAGCCTCTACAGCAGATTCAATGCTGTCTGGCTAAAAAAAATCCTCCTTATCTCTGCTCTAAAATGATGCCCCTCAATTTTGAGGCTGTGGCCTATAGTTCTGGATACCCCTTCCATAGTAAGCATCCTCTATACATCCGCCCTACCTTGCCCTTTAAACATTAGGTAGGTTTCAGTGAGATTCCCCATATTTGTCTAAATCCAGTGAGTGCAGACCCTAAGCTGCCAAGCAGTCCTCATATGTTAACCCCTTCATTCCCAGAATCCTCCTCGTGGACCTCCTCTGGACTCTCTCCAATGACAACACATCCTTTCTGAGATATGGAGCCCAAAACTGATGACAATACGTCAAGTGTGGCTTAACGAGTGTCTTATAAAGTCTCAGCATATCTTCTGGCTTTTATTTTCTATTCCCCTTGAAATAAATGCCAATATTGCATTTGCTTTCATTACCAAAGACTCAACCCATAAATTAACTTTCTGGGAGCCTTGCACAAGGACTCCTAAGTCCCTCTGCATCTCTGATGTTTGAACCTTCTCCCCATTTAGATAATAGTCTGCACTATTGTTCTTTTTACCAAAATGTATTATCAAAATTTACCAACACTCTATTCCATCTGTCACTTCTTTGCCCATTCTTCCAATTTGTCTAAGCCTTGCTGCAATCGTATTGCTTCCTCAGCACTACCTACCCCTCCACCTATCTTCGTATCATCTGCAAACTTTGCCACAAAGCCATCAATTCCATTATCCAAGTCACTGAAAAAAATATGAAAAGTAGCGGTCCCAATACTGACCCATGAGGAACAGCACTAATCACTGGCAGCCAAACAGAAAAGGCCCCTTTTATTCCCACTCGCTGCCTCCTGCCTGTCAGGCATTCCTTCACCCATGCCAGTATGTTTGCTGTAACACCATAGGATCTTATTTGTTAAGCAGCCTCATGGGTGGCACCTTATCAAATGCCTTCTGAAAATCCAAGTAAATGACATCCACTGCCTCTCCTTTGTCGACCATGCTTGTTACTTCCTTGAAAAAGTCTTAACAGATTTGTCAGGTAAGATTTCACTTCACAGAAACCATGCTGATTTTGACTTATTTTATCATTAGTCTCAAAGTACCCCAAAACCTCATCCTTGATAAGAGACTCCAACACATTCCCAACCAATGAAGTTAGGCTAACTGCCTTTAATTTCCTTTCTTTTGACTTCCTTCATTCTTAAAGTGTGGAGTGACGTTTACTACCTCACCAGCATTATTTTTCAGTGGTTCAATCTCAACTCTCACCTCCCTTTTACTCTTTATATAACTGAAAAAGCTTTTGGTATCCTGCTTACAATTACTGTCTAGTTTGCCCTCATATTTAAGTCTTTTTCAGTTGCCTTTTGTTGGATTATAAAAGCTTCCTAATTATTAAACTTCCCACTCACTTTTGCTACCTTATATGCCCTTTCCTTGGCATCTCTGCACTCTCTGCTCTGCCGTCATCCCTGTCTGTATGCTTCTCCAATCCACCTGGGAAGCTCCTCTATCACACTTCTGTAATTCCCTTTATTCCATTGTGATACTGATACATGTGACTTATGCTTCTCCCTAACAAATTGCAGTATGAATTCAATCATATTATAATCACTGCCTCCTTTACAGTTAGCTCCCTAATAAAATCCAGGTTAATACACAACACTCAATCTAAGCCTTTCCCTGAGTAGGCTCAAGCACAAGCTGTTCTAAAAAGCCACCACATAGGTATTCAACAAATTCCCTCTCTTGCAATCCAACACCAACCTGATTTTTCTCAATCCCCTTGCGTATTGAAGTCCCCCATTGCAATTGTGCCATTACCCTTATTACGTGCATTTTCCAATTCCCTTTGCAATCTCAACCCCACATCTTGGCTACTATTTGGAGGCCTATATCTGATCCCCTTGCCGTTTCTTAACTCCAACCACAAACTCTGACCCTATGTCACCTCTTTCTGAAGGTGTAATTCCATATCTTACCAACAGAACCACACCACCACCTATGCCTTCCTGCCTATCCTTTCATACAAATTATTTCCTTTGACGTTGAGTTCCCGTGACGTGAGTATAGATGTATATAGTCGAGCTCTCTGCAGTCTCCTCAGAAAACAGAGATGTTGAGGAATTTTACTGATTGTGTAAAATGTGTTCTGGGATGATGAAGAGTTGTGCCAAATGTGCACTCATAAGAGACTGAAACTGCTTCCAGTTTCCATTGAATTGCAACTGATCTAAAAAGTGTGAGTGGTTCGAGTTCTCCTGAAGGCAATAAATATCTTCTTTCTCTTGTTAACATTGAGGAAATGTTAATTTGTCTGACACCAGGCTGTGAGCTCTTCCACCTCCTCTCTGTAGGCCATCTCATTGTTGTTGCTGATGAGCCCCACCATTGTCATGTCTTTGGTGATATTGACAGTGTGATTGCTCGGGTGTTTGGCTGAGCAGCCATGAGTGAGCATATTGTACAGCAATGGGCTCACTACACAGCCCTGGGGGACATCTATAAGGATTATGGGGAGGGAAAAGCAGTTGTGCAGCCTAACTATCTGACATCTGTTCATTAAAAGTCCAAAACCTGGCTGCACATTGGTGCACTTGGACCGAGAAGTAGGAGTTTATTTACAAAGGTCTGTGGGACAATAATGTGGAATTGCTGAAATAAAATTGAGAAACAGCATTCTGACATAAGTGTTTTTGTTTTCTAGTTGTGTCAGGGCCAGGTGCACAACAGACGTAATGGCATCGGGCAGAGAGAGGTTCTGTTGGGAAGCATATTGGTGAGTTTTTGATGTGTGCAATTACCAGTCATTTAAAATACTTCTCAATGATCACTACCACTGGGTGGTAACCATTTAATTCTAAAGGTGTAGATTTCTTTGGTAAAGAGCTGACAGTGGCTGATTTGAAGCATGTGGAATAGCAGCCTGGATGAGTGAAGTGTTGAAGTTAAGAACATAAGACAGTAAGACATAGGAGCAGAATTATGCTATTTGGCCCATCGAACCCACTTCACCATTTCATCACAGCTGATCCAATTTTCCTCTCAGCCCCAATCTTCTTCCTTCTCCACATATCACTTCATGCCCTAACCAATCAAGAATCTCTCAACCACTGCTTAAATATACATAAAGGCTTAACCTCCAGAGGTGCCTATGACAAAGAATTCCACAGATTCACCACTCTCTGGTTCATCTCCATTCTAGAAGGATCCCCCTATATTCTGTGGCTGTGTTGTCTTGTCTTATACTCTCCCATCACAGGAAACATACTCTCCACATCCACTCTATCAAGGACTTTCAGTATTCGATAGGTTTCAATGAGGTCTCCCTTCATTCCTCTGAATTCCAATTAATCCAGGCCCAAAGCCATCAAATGCTCTTCATAAGACAGGCTATTCAATCCTGGAATCATTTTCATGAGCCTCCATTGAACCTTATTCAGTTGCAGCACATCTTTTCTAAGATAGCCTAAAACTACTCACAATACTCCAAGTGAGGCCTCAACAGTGCTTTATAAGATCTCAACATTACATCCATGTTTTTATATTCTAGTCCTCTTGAAATTAATGCTAACATCACATTTGTTTTCCTCACCACAGACTCAACCTGCAAATTAACTTTTAGGGAATCCTGCACAAGAACTCCCAAGTCACTTTTCTCTTCAGTTTTATTGTATTTTCACTCCATTTTGAAAATAGTCAACACTTTCATTTCTTGTATCAAAGTGCATGACCATACATGTCCCAACACTGTATTTCATCTGCCTTTTCTTGGTCCATTCTGCTAATCTGTCTGAGTCCTTCTATAGCCTCTCTACTTCTTCAAAACTACCTGCCCCTCCACCTATCTTCATATTGTCCACAATCTCTGCAACAAAGCTATCACTTCCATCATCCAAATTATTGACATATAACATAAGAAAAATTAGTTCCACCACAGACCACTGTGAAACAACACTGGTTAGCAGCAGCCAACCAGAGAAGGTTCCCTTTATTCTTACTATTTG
Organism: Hemitrygon akajei; assembly: GCF_048418815.1. Taxonomy (NCBI): domain Eukaryota; kingdom Metazoa; phylum Chordata; class Chondrichthyes; order Myliobatiformes; family Dasyatidae; genus Hemitrygon; species Hemitrygon akajei. The sequence continues at coordinate 31,578,163 of NC_133138.1, read as the reverse complement.
CCTCCTGTCTATTAGCCACTGCTTTATCCATGCTAGAATCTTTCCTGTTATATACTCTGGCTTCGTAACTTGTTAAGCAGCCTCATGTGTGGCACCCTGTCAAAGGCCTTCTGAAAATCGAAGCATACAATGTCAACTGATTCTCCTTTTTTCTATCCTGCTTATTAACTCCCTTGAGGAAACTATGCTGACTATGGCCTATGTTGCCATATGCCTCCAAGTACGCTGTGACCTCATCCTTAATAATCACCTGTAACATCTTCCCAACCATTGTGTTCAGACTAACTGGCCTAGAGTTTCCTTTCTTCTGCCTCTCTGCATTCTTGAAGAGTAGAATGTCATTTGCAATTTTCCAGTCTTCTGGACCCATTCCAGAATCCAGTGATCTTGAAAAATCATTACTAATACCTGCATGATTTCTTCAGCCACCTCATTCAAAACTCTGAGTGTATGTCATCTCGTCCAGGTAACTTATCTACCTTCAGACTGTTCAGTTTCTCAAGAACCTTCCCTCTAGTTATGGTAACTTCACACTCCCCATGACCATTAATTGACACCATACTGCTAGTGTTTTCTATAGTGAAGACTGATGCAAAACACCTATACAGTTTGTTAGACATTTATCTGGTTCCCATTGCTTCCTCTCCAGCATCGTTTTCCAGTGGTCCAATATCCTCTGTTGGCTCTCTTTTACACTTTATCTATCTAAAGAAACATTTGGTCTCCTCTTTAATATTATTTGCTAGCTTTCATATTCCATCTTTACTTCTTAATGACTTTTTAGTTGCCTTCTGTTGGTTTTTAAAAGCTTCTCAATCCTTTCACTTCCCACTTTTTTCTTATTCTATTCTATGCCCTCTCATTGGCTTTTATGTTGGCATTAACTTCTCTTGTTAGCCATGTCACCTTTCCTTTGGAATACTTCTTCATCTTTGGGATGTATATATCCTGTGCCTTCTGAGTTGCTTCCAGAAATTGCAATCCCCCAGATATTGAAGTCCCCCATGACTATTGTAATATTGCCTATTTAGCATGCATTTTTTTAATCTCACATTGTAATTTGTAGGCCACATCCTTACTGCTGTTTGATGGTTTGTCTGCAACTCCCATCAGAGCCTTTTTACCCTTGCAGTTCCTTTGCTTTATCCACAATGATTCTACACCTTCTGAACCTATGTTGCCTCTTTCTAATGATTTATTTTCATTTCTACCAACAGAGCAATGCTGCCCTCTCCACATTCCTGCCCACCCTTTTGATACAATGTGTATCCTTGAACATTAAGCTCTCAGCTATAATCTTTCATCCATGATTCTGTGATGCCTATAACATCATACCTGCCAATCTGCAGCTGTGCTGAGAGTTCATTCACCTTATTCTGTATACACTGTACTGTGCGCATTCAGATACAACATCTTCAGTCTTGTATTCACCCTCTTTGATTTTGTTGCACCATGCTCAACCTTTTGATTCCTAACTCTGTCTAAAGTCTTACCAACATCTGCCTCTACAACCTCTACACTAACTGTTCTGACCACCCTAGTTCCCATTCTCCTGCAACTCTAGTTTAATCTCCACTGTGCAGCATTAACAAACCTTCCCACCAAGATATTAGACCCCTTCAGTTCAGGTGCAAACTGTCCCTTCTATACCAGGTCCCACCTTCCATGGAAGAGAACCCAATGATGCAAAAATCTTATGCCCTCCTTCCTACACCAACTCCTTAGTTATGTATTAAACTGCGTAATATTCCTAGTTCTAGCCTCACTAGCATGTGGCACATGTAACAATCTTGAAATCCCAACCCTGGTTGTCATTGAAGATGTCAAGATGTCCATGAAGAAATTAGTAGGCCCTGTGTGCCCACTCCCTGAATACTCAGCCTGGGAAGTTGTCAGATCCAATTGCCTTACAAGGTTAACTGTCTGCAGTGTCCTTCTCGCATCTGATGTTGTTACAGAGAGGAGCTGCTCACCTGGGAGGGGACAGCTTTTGTGGCCAGTGTTGTGTTGCATGCTTTGAAGTGTGCATAAAGGTAACTTAGAGCATCAGAGAGGGAGGTGTCACTGGCACAGTCCATGCTGTTTTGCCTTCCGTAGTCAGTAATGCCCTTGATGCCCAGCCACCTATGCCAGCGAACATTATTGGACTCAAATTCTTGAATTTTTTGAGAGTCAGCAGACTTTTTCCTCTCAATGCTGAAGATGAGTTTTCTCTGTTGTTCTGTTACCAGACCTGATGGCAATGTCCCAGGTCTTTGACAGTGTGCACTCCTCAATATTCACACTGGACTTCTGGATGGACTGTGAAATGACAGCTCTTGAGGACCCAGTGTCATCTACATTGTTATGATGTAGCCGATGACAGGTAAACCATATTCCTCAAGGTCCATGTCTTCTCTCTTTGTGGTGGCCTCCTTGAACATCTGCCAGTTAGTCCATTCAAAACAGTTGTGAAGCATTGAGATTGCCTCCATAGGCCATACATTGATTGTCAGCTTGACCAGTTTCTCCATTTTCAGTAGTGGTCAGTATGCTGGGATTAACATTATGGAAATGTGGTCAGAGAGGCTATGATGATGATGTGGGATGACTTTGTAAGTACTGTGTCTGTTTTTATGAACATGATCGAATCTATTTGTTCCCCGAGTGTCCATGGTGGTGTGTTGGTGGAACTTTGGTAAAATATCCTGCAGGTTAACATAATGTCAAGCATGATGATATGTTTTCATTCCATTTTGTTTTGATAGAATAGATCAAGCAATAAACTACTATATAAGACACCGCTAGGTAACATTCCATAAATAAATGATTTTTTAACATACAATTTTTCATTTAAGAGGCAATTGAAAATTTGCATTCTGTACCCTTTTGCCTTCACCACAGTGAGAACCAGCAAATGATTATTGTGTTGGCAGAGAGACAGATGCATATGGGGATCATTGTACATTTCTTCCATAATGTTCTGTGATCGAACACTATTTCTTGCTTTTGGGCATATTTACAATCATGCTGTTGTCATTTGACATCCCTGTTTAGTTTCACTGTGCATAGAATATGTTTTATTTGACTTGTGGATGACTAATGGTTTATTCTATGCTCAACAAAAGAACACAGGCATCAATGAATTAATCTAATGGCTCGGGCTGAGCTCAATGTATAAAGGCATTCTCTGACCTAATCACAAATCGTGACATCTTTGTGGATAGACCCATAACCTGACCACCACAAATCAATGGTTAATATTAAAAAAAAGAAAATACACTTTACAAGCTTCTTTCTCTGAAAAGCAATATAATGTAGGAGCAGAAAATCTAAAACAACTCTGAGAATATACTCAACAGGTCAGACAGCATTTGTGAAAAGAGAAATAGAGCTAACATTTCATTAGAACTGCTCTGATCATAACTGCAAGAAATTGCAGAGAATTGTGGAAACGTTCCAGCACATCACAAAAACCAAACTCCCCTTCCTGGACTCTGTTTACAGTTCTCATTGCCTCAGTAAAGCAACCAGCATAATTGCTAGTCCTTAAGCACCCCAGACATTCTCTCTTTCCCCTCTTCTATTGGGCAGAAGATACAAAAGCCTGCAAGTACATATTACCAAGATCAAGGACATGCCCTTGCTATATATACTCAATGTTGGACCGCTTTAGGGGCTCCAGCTCCAGAGTTTTCCTTAGGGTTTACTCCCAAAGCCTTCCCCATGAGTGGATAAAGCCACAAGGCCTTGGAGGTTTGAAATCAGAGTTTTCCTTCTCCTAGATGAACTGCCAACTATGGCTGATGAACCTTATTTGCCTGAAGTAATTGGTTTTAAGGTGCCAGTAGCCTGCTTTTGCCCCTTCTCCTGTATTAGAAATAGCTAAGCTACATGTGAAGGTCAGGAGCTGGACTTGGTTGTCAGAGGCTGCTTGAGGTGCACGCTATTGGGAGCTTTTAATAGATAGTGGGAGCTTATCTGCTCTATCTCTCCCCAGCTGTGACAACCTTAAGGAATCAGCCTGGTTTACAGGCTAAACAAAGATTAGCTTGGTGTTGGATCCTCTGTGAACTGTTACAGTCGGACAATCTTGAGAACAAGTTCAATTCCCTCATGCTAGCAGTTGCCCAGTGGAAGCACAAGTTATTTCCTCAGGTTTGCTCAGTCACAACAATCCGGTCACTACAAAACAATCATGAGTTGTTTCACCTCCACCACCACTATTTTTGGAGTTCCAACTATTCTGAATTCTCCTGGCTTGATATTAATTAGACTGAGGTCTGACTGTGAATCCTACAAGGACAAAAGACTCCTGGTGTGTGTGGATTAAGAACAGTTAAGATCCACTCTGAGGAGTTTCACTAATACTGAAGTTATTTTTGATGTGTTGTTTTCTATCTGTACTCCACGGGTACCAGCTGGGATTTTTTTGATAGGTGTCAGAACCAAGTGAATCGATGACTCTTTAAAAATAATGGTCACTACTTGCTTGCATTATTGTTTTCAAATCCCCATTGCTGAAAGCTGTCGTTTAAAAAATGTTGTGCAGCACAATGATCTCAAAAAGAGACTACTGCTGCTTATTAAGCTATCTTTTGCATCCATTGCTTCACGTGGCTCGAGGATTCTTTGGGTTCATGGTTTGGTCAAACTCAATCTCACAGAAAGTCTTATTGGGGAATTGAGAAGCAGTGAATTTTGGAGCAAACTTTGATTTGATATTGAACAATTGGCCTGCATTTCCCTGAGTGGTACAGAATCTTGTTATAATGTGCACCACAAAAGGGCTGAAGCAATGCCTTCAGATGGTTGTCTTCTTGACAGTGTAATCGGCTTGGACAGCACTAAAAATACTCCTCAGCTTTTGCATTAACGGGCCCTGAATGTGATACCCAGAGCTATGGAATATTTGGGTAATTTCAGCATTTGTTTAAGTTGTATCTCACCAGTTAAAGTCATACAGAATGAAAATGAGCTTTTCGGCCCATCATGACCTTGCTAACCAATAACACTATATTATCAGAATCAGGTTTAATGTCACTGACAACTACCATGGAGCTTGCTGTTATGAGGCAATACAATAAATACTATAACATTATGATAAGAAATATATAAACAGGAGAAAGTCTGCAGATTCTGAAAGTCCAAGACAACACACACAAAATGCTGGAGGAACTCAGCAGGACAGACAGCATCTATGGAAATTTTATATATGATATCCAGTTATCTTTTGTGTATCAAATGTGTCAATGTTTCTGGTGTAGCCAATCATTTCTGCTTTTAATATGATTATTATCATTTGGAACTTTACTGTTTATGCACCTGTGAATTTATCTGTTTTCTGCCTTATTTTAAACTCCCTTCTGAAGAGACATGTGCTTTTATTTAACTTGAACATTTTGCTGTGCTTCAATGGGTACATAGGGTTTGTTTAAAACTTCCTCATTGCCACTGTTATATTTTATAACTCTAAACCATAAAACTAATTGAAAAAAGAGTTGAAAGCCCAGGAGAACTGGTTTTAGATTTGTTTCTACTTTAAGCAAGGCATGCACATACAAAAGGGTATTGTCATGATGTATGCAAATCACGTACTTTTACATAATTTATAATAAATTATTTAAACAAATAAAGAATGCTTACTCAAAATATATATTTACAATATTGCTCAAATATTACTGAAATATTAAATACATAACAAGCAACACATTCCACTTAAGTCTCTTCAGTGTACTAGTTAGTGTAACACTACTACAGTACCAGAACACACATTCAATTTCCACCACTCTCCGTGGGGAGTTTGTAAGTTCTTCCTGGGAATGTGTGGGTTTCCTCTCACATTCCAAGTAAATACAGTTCAGTAGGTTAATTGGTCATTTGGGTGTATTTGGGTGGCATGTGCTGGCTTGGTCAGAAGAGTCTGTTACCATGCTATATCTCTAATTAAAATTTAAAATAAAAGTCTCATACATGCAGTACTGTACATATGATCAAACGTCTTCATATCATGTAGCCAATCATTCCTGTCACATGATAGTTTACTATCACACTCAAGTGGTTGGTAAATTGTTAGAGAAGCCCCTGAGAACCTCCAGCACAATACAGGCCCTTCAGATCACAAAACTGTCCCAAACATGTCCTTACCTTAGAAATTACCTAGGATTACCCATAGCCCTCAATTTTTCTGATCTCCATGTACCTGTCATGGAGTCTCTTAAAAGACCCTATCATATCCACCTCCACCACCATTGCCGGGAGACCATTCCACACACTCACCACACTCTGCGTAAAAAAAAACTTATCCCTGACATCTCCTCTGTCCCTACTTCCAGCACTTTAAAACTGTGCCCTGTCGTGCTACCCAATTCAGCCCTGGGAAAAAGCTTCTGACTATCCACATGATCAGTGCCTCTCATTATCTTGTGCACCTCTATCAGGTCACCTCTCATTCTCCGTTGCTCCAAGGAAAAAAGGCTGAGTTCACTCAACCTATTCTAATAAGTCATGCTCCCCAATCCAGACAACATTTTTATAAATCTCCTCTGCACCTTTTCCATGGTTTCCACATCCTTCCTATAGTGCGGCAACCAGAAGTGAGCACAGTATTCCAAGTGAGCTCTGACTAGGGTCCTATAGAGCTGCAACTTTACCTCTCGGCTCCTAAACTCAATCCCATGATTGATCAAGGCCAATACACCGTAAGGTTTCTTAATCGCAGATTCAACTTGTGCAGCAGCTTTGAGTGTCCTATGAATTTGGACCCCAAGATCCCTCTGATCCTCCACACTGCCAAGAGTCTTACCATTAATACTATACTCTGCCATCATATTTGACCTACCAAAATGAACCACCTCACACTTATCTGGGTTGAACTCCATCTGCGATTTCTCAGCCCAGTTTTATATTCAATCAATGTACTGCTGTAACCTCTGACAGCCCTCCACACTATCCACAACACCTCCAAACTTGGCGTCATCAGCAAATTTACTAACCCATCTCTCCATGTCCTCATTCAGGTAATTTATAAAAATCACAAAGAGTAGGGGTCCCAGAACAGATCCCTGAGGCACAACACTGATCACCGACCTCCATGCAGAATATGACCCGTCTACAACCACTCTTTCCCTTCTGTAGGCAAGCCAGTTCTGGATCCACAAAACAATGTTCCTTGGATCCCATGCCTCCTTACTTTCTCAATAAGCCTTGCATGGGGTACCTTGAAAAAATGCCTTGCTGGAATCCATATAAACTACATCTACTGCTCTACCTTCATCAATGTCTATAGTCACATCCTCAAAAAATTCAATCAGGCTCGTAAAGCACAACCTGCCCTTGTCAAAGCCATGCTGACTGCTCCTAATCATATTATACCTTTCCAAATGTTCATAAATCCTGCCTCTCAGGATCTTCTCCAACAACTTACCAACCACTGAAATAAGTCTCACTGGTCTATAATTTCTTGGGCTATCTCTACTCCCCTTCTTGAATAATGGAACAACATCTGCAACCCTCCAATCCTCCAGAATCTCTCCCGTCCCCATTGATGATGCAAAGATCATCACTGGAGGCTCAGCAGTCTCTTCCCTCATCTCCCAGAGTAGCCTGGGGTACATCTCATCCGGACCCAGCTCCTTCCTGCTAGCCTTATAATCTTCTAGATCTCTATCATTACGTAGTGTTTTGAACCTTTTGTAATATCTGCTTTTCTTCTTGACTAGATTTAGAACAGCCTTTGTACAGCATGGTTCCTGTACCCTACCATCCTTTCCCTGTCTCATTGGGACGTACCTATGCAGAACTCCATGCAACTATCCCTTGAACATTTGCCACATTTCTTCTTTACATTTCCCTGAGAACATCTGCTCCCAATTTGTACTTTCAAGTTCTTGCCTGATAGCCTCATATTTCCCTATACTCCAATTAAACATTTTCCTAACTTGTCTGTTCCTATCCCTCTTCAATGCTATGGTAAAGGAGATAGAATTGTGATCACTATCTCCAAAATACTCTACTACTGAGAGATCTCACACCTAACCAGGTTCATTTCCCAATACCAGATCAAGTATAGCCTCTCCTCCTGTAGGCTTATGTACATATTGTATCAAGAAACCTTCTTGAATACATCTAACAAACTGTACCCCATCTAAACCCTTTACTCTAGGGACATATCAATCGATAAATCGGAAAATTAAAATCACCCACCAAAATAACCCTGTTATTATTACACCTTTCTGGAATCTGTCTCCCTGTCTGCTCCTCTTTGTCCCTGTTACTATTGGGTGGGCTATAAAAACACCCAGTAGAGTTATTGACCCCTCCCAGTCCCTAAATTCGACCAACAAAAACTCAGTAGACAATCCCTCCTCGTCTTCCTCTTTTTCTGCAGCCGTGACACTCTCTCTGATCAACAGTGCCACGTCCCCACCTCTTTTGCCTCCCTTCCTGTCCTTTCTAAAACATCTAAAGCCTGGCACTCAAAGTAACCATTCCTGCCCCTGAGCCATGCATGTCTCTGTAATGTCCACAACACCATAGCTCCAAGTACTGATCTGCTTTGTTCTGCTTTGTCCATAATACTGCTTGCATTAAAATAGACGCATCTCAAACCATTGGTCTGAGAGCGTCCCTTCTCTATCATCTGCCTATCCTCCCTTTTGCACTGTCTCCAAGCTTTCTCTATTTGTGAGCCAACAGCCTCTTCCTCCGTCTCTTCAGTTCGGTTCCCACCCCACAGCACTCCTAGTTTAAACTCTCCCCAACAGCCTTAGCAAACCTCCCCTCCAGGATATTGGTCCCCCTGGGATTCAATTGCACCTGCCTTTTTTGTACTGGGCACTCCTGCCCTCAAAGAGGTCCACCAGAAATCTGAATTTCTGCTCCCTGCTCCAAACCCTCAGCCACACATTTATCCTCCAGTCCATTCCTATACTCACTGTCATGTAGCACAGGCAGTAATCCCGAGATGACTACCTTTATGGTCTTGTTTCTCAATTTCCTTCCTAACTCCCTGTAGTCTGCTTTCAGGACATCCTTGCTTTCTCTGACTATGTCATTGGTACCAATATGTACTACAACCTCTGGCTGTTCTCCTTCCCACTTCAGAATATCCCAGACTCTGGTGCCTGGGAGGCAAACTACCATCCGTGCTTCTTTCCTGCGTCTACAGAATCACCTGTTTGACCCCCTAACTATAGAGTCCCCTATCATTGCTGCCATCCTCATCCTTTCCCTACCCTTCTGAGCCACAGGGCCAGACTATGTGCCTGAGGCGTGGCCACTGTTGCTTTTCCCAGGTAGACTGTCTCCCCAAACAGTACTCAAACAGGAGTACTTATTGTTAAGGAGGACTGCCACAGAGTTACTCTCTAGTATCTGACTCTTGCCCTTCCCTCTCCTGACTGTCACCCACTTATCTGTCTCCCCAGGCCCCGGTGTGACTATCTGCCTATTGCTCCTATCAATTACCTCCTCACTTTCCCTGACCAGATAAAGGTCATCAAGCTGCATCTCTAGTTCCCTATCTGGTTAATTGGTCATTGTAAATTGTTCCATGATTAGGCTAGCATTAAATCAGAAGTTTGCTGAGCGGTGTCCTTGAAGAGCCTATTCTGTGTTGTATTTTAATAAATTCATGGATAAATAAAGCTTTTAAAACTCGTGAATTGCATATGTCATGATGCTACCACATGATATGTGGCATCTTGTTTAAAGTTAAGAACAAACTAAGAGTCATATCTTTTGGCTCTCATGTTTTTCTTTTAATTAGCTTAATGTTTTGAAGTTACAAAATGTAACAGATACTTTATTAGGTATCTCCTTTACTGAGTGTATGTTCATGATCTTGTGCTGTTGGAGCCCATCCACTTCAAGGTTCAATTTGCTGTGCATTCAGAGATGCTCTTCTGCACACCACTACTTTAATGCATGGTTATTTGATATAGTGTCAGTTGGAACCAGTCTAATCATTCTCCTTTGACTTCCTGTGTTAACAAAGTGATTTTGCCCACAGAACTGCTGTTCACTGGATGTTTTTTTTTTGTTTTTCATACCATTCTTTGTATACTCCCATGAGATTTATGTGTGAAAATCCCAGGAGATCAGATTCTGAGATAAACAAACCACCCTATCTGACACCAACTATCATTCCATGGTCAAAGTCATTTCTTCCCCATTCCTGAAGTTTGGGCTGAACAACAACTGAACATCATGACCATGTCTACATGATTTCATGCATAGAGTTGCTGCCACATGAATGGCTGACGAGATATTTGCATTAACATGTAGGTTTACAGGGGTTCCTCACCAAGTGAGTGTATATTCTGGTTTTGTGGTTGTGATTCACAATGATTTTCTAAAGGCAAGATGACACAACTGTGGCTAATACGTGAAGTCAAAGACCACATAAGAGACAAAGAGAGGGCATATAATAGAGGAAAAGTAGTGGGAAGTTAGAGGATTGGAATGCTTTTAAAAACCAACAGAAGGCAGCTGAAAAATGTCATTAAGAAGGTAAAGGTGGAATAGGAAAGTAAACTAGCCAATAATAGTCAAAAAGGATACAAATCATTTCTTCAGGTACATAAAATGTAAAAGAGAGATGAGACCAGATATTGAACTGCTGGAAAATGATGATGGAGAAGTAGTAATGGGGACAAAGAAATGGCAGACTGACTGAGTAAGTATTTTGTATCAGTCTTCACTGTGGAAGACACAAGCAGAATGGTGGAAGTTCCAGGCATCAGGGGTCATGAAGTGTGTGAAGTTACCATTAGTAGGGAGAAGGTTCTCGGGAAACTGAAAGATCTGAAGGTAAATAAGTCACTTGGTCCAGGGGGTGTACACCACAGGGTTCTGAAAGAGGAGGCTGATGAGATTGTGGAGGCATTAGCAATGATCTTACAAGAAAAACTAGATTCTGGAATGGTTTTGGAAGATTGGGAATTGCAAATATCACTTTACTCTTCAAGGAGAAAGGCAGAAGAAAGGACATTATAGGACAGTTTGTCGGACCTCAGTTGCTTTGAAGATGTTGGTGTTGATTGTTAAGGATGTGGTTCATGGATATTTGGAAACACATGATGAGCCTTAGTCAGCATGGTTTTCTCAAGGGAAAATCTTGCATAACAAAGCTGTTGGAATTCTTCGAAGAAATTCCAAGTTGGATAATCAAAGGAGAATCAGTTAATGTGGTTTTGGACTTTCAGAAGGCCTTTGACAAGGTGCCATACACAAGGCTACTTAACAAGTTACAACGGAATGGAATTGCAGGAGAGATTCTAGGATGGATAAAGCAGTGGCTGATTGGCAGGAGCCAAAGAATGGGAATAAAGGGTGCCTTTACTGGTTGGCGGCTGATGACTAGTGATGTTTCACGTGGGTCTCTGTTGGGGGTGATTCCTTTTATGTTTTATGAACAGGATCTGGATATATGGAATTGGTGGCTTTGTTGCAAAGTTTGCAGATGAAATGAAGATAGGTGGAGGGGCAAGTAACTTTGAGAAAGTAAAGGGGCTACAGAAGGACTTGGAAAGATTAGAAGAATGGCCAAAGAAGTTGCAGATGTAATATCATGTCGGGAAGTGCGTGTTCATGCACTTTGGTAGAAGAAATTAAATAGGTGACTAGTTAATGATAGGCTGTTTTCTAAATGGAGAGAAATTACAAAAATCTAAGGCACAAAGTGATTTGGGAGTCCTTGTGCAGGAATCCTTACAGGTTAATTTGCAGGTTGAGTCTGTGGTGAGAAAGGCAAATGTGATGTTAGCATTCATTTCAAGAGAACTAGAATATAAAAGCAAGGATGTAATGTTGAGCCTTTATAAAGCATTGGTGAAGCCTTACTTGAAATATTGTGAAAAGTTTTGCTCCCCTTATCTTTGAAAGGATGGGCTACAACTGGAGAGGGTTCAAAGGAGGTAGAAGTAAATGATTCCAGGATTGAACAGTTTGTCATATGAAGAGCATTTGATGGCTCTGGGCCTGTCTTCACTGGAATCTGGAAGAATGAGGGGTGACCTAATTGAAACCTATTGAAAGGTGAAAGTCTCCATGGAGTGGATGTGGAGAGGATGTTTCCCATGGTGGGAATATCTCCAACCAGATGACACAGTCTCAGAATAGAAGGGTGTTCTTGAAGAATGGAGATAAGAAGGAATTTCTTTAGTTAGAGAGTGATGAATCTGTGGCACTTGTCACCACAGGCAGCTTTGGAGGCCAAGTCTTCGTGTATATGGAAGACAGAGGTTAATAGATTCTTTATTGGTCAAGGCATGAAGGGATACTTGAAGAAGGCAGGAGAATGGGGCTGAGAGGGATAACGGATCAGCCATGATGAAATGGCAGAGCAGACTTGATGGGTCAAATACCCTAATTCTGCTCCTATATCTGATGGTCTTATGGTTTTATTTCTGTACCCTTTATATGCCCTGTAGCCCATTATCCGTGGGCTTAACTTCATCATTGCTTTGTTCTGGATTTCTTCCCTTGAAATTGTCCACATTTACACTTCTTTTACCAATGCATAGATGGCTTGATAGAATGGTAATGGAAATTATGAAATCTGTTGTGTAGTAGAACACCTGTGAAATGTACATTACAGTGTATACTACACAGTCATATGAAATGGAAGAATCACTGTAATAGTCAGCGTTCAGGTACTGTATGAGAGGGCTCTCCTTTTCCAGGTATTGTCCTATGTTTAATTGACATTAGTTAAGATCATCAGTGTGGGTTTATAAAAATTCAATAAAGAAAATCTCCCATATTCCAGCATCCTTGAGACTTTGTTAGTGAAATAATAACAGACCTACTGTCTACTGGATATTATTATTCCAATTAATATTTCAATCCCCTTTTAATTCACTTTTTAATTTTACACAGGAGGATATTTCTAGTGAACTAGGTAAGATGAAATGGAATTTAATGATGAGGATGTGGGTGAAGGGATTGTGGAAAATGGGGCCTTTGTGAAATTAAACAACATATGCATAATTGTGATATTAGTACTATGACACACTTGCAATTTATTTTTCTTTAGACATTTTATAGTAGGGTACTATAATTGCTGGTTTACTGGAAATACCTTCCTCATCTGTCCCTGACTTTCCCATCCTTCCCTTCTCCTATTTCCTTTGCCCATGAGAAAGGATATGCAGCATTAGAGTGTTCTACTGGAGGCAGTGTGGTGTGGCATCCAAGCAAGAGTTGGTGCTGCCTCCAGTGTTCGCTCAGCAGAAGACAAACTGTATTCTGATCAACCACAGACTTCTGCAACATTCATGGATTCAAGTTCTTGGCCAATATTTTTTTTTCCCTGTCTGGATTTTACTGGTATCTTAGTCAGTCATCAAAATTAAATGCTTCTGAATTAAACTAAACATTCAAGGCTATTCAAGAACTGAAAAATCATTAAAACTTTTTTTAAAAAGTCAACATATTTTAATAAACACTAAAACTAATCAAAAATCTAAAATACTAAAGTAAACTGAGAGAATTAAGTTATTATTGGAGTTATTTACCCGTGTCACCCACAACTGATCTCTTACAATGAAATAAAGGAAATGTCTAAGATACCGCACAGTTTTGTAAAATAGTTTCCACCATGTATGCTAGGGAAATTCCACTATTTTGCAGACTCACATGATGCTCCTTGAGCAGTCTGACATTGGATTACTTCCAGGAAAGCCAACACAAATAACTTCCTATGCCTTTGAGATATCTGCATTTGCTTGGATATCTATAGAATTGTAGACAGCCAGATTGGGAACAGTAAACTCCAAACCATTCTCTGCCTAATGCCCAAAATTGAAATGGCAAATGAGTGAGCTCGGGGTCAAATTATGTTCATCTCAGTAATAAAGCTCCTCGCTCACAGCTGAGATTCGCACAGATGGATGATGGTCCATGAGTAATATATAGCACCCAATAAATTGTATCAGCATTGGGTCATGGTCCAGCAGCAGACAAGAAATAGTGGGGAGTAGGTGAAGTTTCAAACCATGGCCAGATATAATTGTACAAGACATTGTTTTGGTTAATACAATTATAAAATTGATTTCAATGTATTTGTGGATTAAACGGTTTTTGTAATTATATTATGCATTTATTGCTTCCTACAGACTGCTGAAGCAATTATTAATACATTTTGGATTCTCCTCGTTCTATACGAATGACTGACAATTTCACTGTCCATTGGTGAGAGAGAGCAACACAGTAAAAAAAAAGAAAAATAACAATATGTGTTTGTAAATTTGCATGCCATAGTTGATGGAGCATTTGAGATTGATTTCAATTCTACTTAAAAATAGATAAAACATCTCCCCAATCCTTCGTGTGTAAAAAAAACACTTGGATCTCATTTGTGACACTGGAGGATCTGAAGAGCTTTCTCCTTTTGTTAAAGAATGTTCTGAACATGCCGTAAAAGATTTTTAAAATGTTTGTATTTCTTTGTGGCCTTCAGATTGCACATAATACATTATCATTAACCCTGTGTTCTTACACAACCATTTATAACGTGCTGGAAACTGAATAGTCATGTTAATGTGACAAACAAGATAATATTTGTAAATTGGCTTATTATTGGCACATGTACAATGGCTTGCATAACATTTATACAAATCAATTTATTACAACAGTGTGCTGAGATAGTACAAGGAGAAAACAATACCAGAATGAAGAATAAAGTGTTATAGTTACAGAGAAAATGCAGTGTAGCTAAGCAATAAGGCGGAAGTTCATTATGGGTAGATTAAGAGTCATAGAGACATAGAGCTCCATAGCACAGCAACAGGCCCTTTAGCCCATCTAGTTAATTTCAAACCATTCATGAGCCTAGACCATAGCACTCCATACTGCTCCTAACCAAAGTTCACTTAAATGTTGAAATCTAAACTACATTCACCACTTTCACTGATAGCTCACTCCACACTCTCACCACCCTCTGAGCAAAGCTCCCCCTCATGTTCCCTATAAGCATTTCACCTTTCACCCTTAACCCATGATCTCTAGTTCTAATCTTACCAAACCTCAATTGCCTGCTTGCATTTACTGTATCTATACCCCTCATAAATTTATTTTCCTCTACCAAATCTCCCCTCAATCGTCTACATTCCAGGCAATAAACCCTATTAGTAGGGCTATTAAACCCTTCCCTATAACATAGGACCTCACATCCCAGCAACAGCCTTATAAATTTTCTCTACATTTTTTCAATCGTATTTACCATTTTCTACAGGTAGGTGAACAAAACTGTACACAATTGTTACGGATTCAAGCAACAATAAATATATGAGTTAGGCAGGGGTTTTTATAACCAATAACACGTTTATTAAACACTGAAAAACAAACCCCCCAAAAGTAAACAAATCACTAACGTAATCGGAAATTCGCTGCTGTGTGGCAGCTTAAATAGTTCTTAAAGCAATGAAGCTTAAACAGTTCTTAAAGTGATGTTGCAAAAACAGTTCTTCAAAGTAGTATTGCAAAAGTTCAAAATGCTCACAGTCCATTTAAGGGAGAGACTTTTTAAGATGATTTAAATTCTCTTTCACGTCGTGTTGCTTCGGTTCCCAAATCGAACTTTTCCCACGAAGAACTTACAGAGATGGACAAATGAAACGACTTAAAGGCACTGACCTTTCCTTTACAGAACTGTTCCCAATCCTTTCTGCTATTTCACAGGGATTAACACGAGAACAGTCAACAATTTCCTTCCGAATAAGGATCAAACAAGGTCGAACCTGTTGCACCGTCGAAATCGATTCTCCTCGATCTTTTAACTCCCGAACTCCGATCTTCACTCTCCACTGATTCTCAACTAGCAGTGTTATAAAGAAACTGCTGGCAATGACCTTTTAAACTTTAGGCATTAGATAAAACTTCATCTTTCAACTAAACTGTGTCATAACATTAAATCACGCAGTGGCATGAAGTCAACATGGCAACCCCAGCCATGAACTGCCCCTCCTCACAGGGAGGGGTCCTCCTTTTATACCCTGTAAAAAAAACCTGTAACATGACCTCTACTGGTGGGAAAATGATGTCACTCCACCATCACAAGACCATTACCTCAAGTCCAGTATAGCTTCAACACCTGTCACGTGACAAATACACCACTGTCATATGTCACAGGTACATAACACAATACACAATACAGTTTCAAGATAACATCCCAACACCTGTACTCAACACATTGATTTATGAAGGCCAATGTGCCAAAAGCTGTCTTTAACATCCTCTCTACCTTTGATGCCACTTCAAGGAATAATGGATCCCTCTGTTCTACCACACTACTCAATGCCCTACTGCTCACTATGTAATACCTACCCTGACTGGTCTTCCCAAAGTACAATTCGCACTGGTCTCCATTAAGTTCCATCTGCCATTTTTCAGCCTATTTTTCCAACTGGTCCTGTTCACACTGCAAGCTTTGATAGCCTTCCTCACTGTCTCCTACACCTCCAATCTTGGCGGCTTCCACAAATTTGCTGACCCAGTTCACCATATTATCATACAGATCATTGATATAGATGACAAACAACAATGGAACCAACACCGAACACTGCAGCACTTCATTAAACATAGGTCTCTAGTCTGAGAGGCAATTGTCTACTACCACTCTCTGGCTTCTACTGAAAAGCTAGTGCATAATCCAATTCACAATTGCATCTTGAATGCCAAGCGACCAAACCTTCTTTACCAACATTCCATGCAGGAACTTGTCAAAGCCCTTGCTAAAGTCCATGTAGTCAACATCCACTACATTCCCTTTGTCAACTTCCCTGGAAACTTCTTGAAAACCCTGTAAGATTGATTAGATACGACCAGCCAAGCACAAAGTCATGCTGACTATCCCTACTCAGTCCATGTCTATTGAAATATTCATATCTGGTCCATTAGAAGGCCTTCCATAACTTTCCCATTACAGATGTCAGGATCATTGGCCTATAATTTCTTGGCTTATTCTTAGAACCTTTCTTAAACAATGGAACAATATTAGCAATCCTCCAATCATCCAACACCTCACCCGCGGTTAAGGATGTTCTAAATATCTCTGCTAGAGACCTGCAGTTTCTTCAATTACCTCCCACAGGGTCAAAGGGAATACCTGTCAAACCCTAGGGATTTATCTACTCTAATTTGCCTCAAGACAGCTAACACCTCCTCCTCTGTAATCTGTATAGGGCCCATGACCTCAGTGATACTTTACCTCATCTCTATAGAAAATGTGTATGTCTCTGAGTAAATGCAGATGCAAAAAATCCATTTCAGATCTCCCGAATCTACCTACCTATACCTGCTATGCACCTCCTTGTTTTTCTTAAGTTGGGCCTCAATATCAGTTAAAAATCAAAGTTCCCTAAACCTGTTACCCTTGTCGTTTTATGTGACAGAAATATGCAAACTCTGTACTCCCAAAATTTCACTTTTGAAGGCCTCACACTTCCAAGTACAACTTTAGCAGAAAACAACCTGTCCCAATCCACACTTGCCTAATCCCTTCTGGTATCATCATAATGGCCTTTCAAGTTTAAGTTCACTTTATCATATGAAGGTACTGCTCGATAATCTTATAATCATGGGATTAACTATTTGAAAGGCAAAAAGGCACAACTGTGGATGACAAGTGAAGTCAAAGCCAAAGAAAATCAGAAGAGAGGGCATATAAAGTGTTTGAGGTGTTGCTGTAGTGATCTGAAGGTCGCTAGTTCGAACCTCAGCTGAGGCAGTGTGTTGTATCCTTGAGCAAGGCACTTAACCACACATTGCTCTGCGATGACTCCGGTGCCGAGCTGTATCGGCCCTAGTACCCTTCCCTTGGACATCGGTGACGTGGAGAGGGGGACTTGCAACATGAGCAACTGCCGGTCTCCCATACAACATTGCCTAGGCCTGCACCCTGGAAACCTTCCAAGGTGCAAACCCATGGTCTCACGAGACTTACAGATATTTTATTATTATTATTATTATTATTATTATTATTATTATTATTATCATCATCATCATCATCATCATCATTATCATCATCATCATCATCATCATCATCATCATCATCATACAGCAAAATTTAGTGGGAAATTAGAGGATTGGGAAGCTTTTTAAAACCAACAAAAGTCAACTAAAGAGGCCATAAAGAGGCCATATATAGAGAGTAAAATAGAAGTGAGAGTAGATATCAGATCACTGGAAAATGACACTAGAGAGGTAGTAATAGGGACAAGGAAATGGTTCAATTAGTATTTTGCATCAGTCTTCAGTATGGAAGACTCCAGCAGTATGCTGAATGTTCAAGAGTGTCAGGTGTCAGAAGTGAGTGCAATTGCCATTACAAGGGAGAAGGTGCTTGGGATGTTGAAAGGTCTCAGGCTGGATAAGTCACCTGGACCAGATAGGCTACACACAAAGGTTCTGAAAGAGGTGACTGAAGAGATTGTGGATGTATTAGTAATGATCATTCAAGGATCACTACATTTTTACATAGTTCCAGAGCATTGGAAAATTGCAAATGTCATTCCACTCTTCAAGAAGGGAGAGAGGCAGAAGAAAAGAAATTATACGCTACAAACAAGAGAAGATCTGCAGATGCTGGAAATCCAAGCAACACACACAAAATGCTAGAGGAACTCAGCAGGCCAAGCTGCTTCTATGGAAAAAAGTATAGTTGATGTTTTGGACCAAGAGCCAGTTAAATTGACCTCATTTCTTAGAAAGATCTTGAAGTCAATTGTTAAGGATGTGGTTTTAGGATACTTGAAGATAAAATGGGCCAAAGTCAGTATGGTTTCCTTAAGATAAAATCTTGCCTGACAAATCTGTTGGAATTCTTCGAGCAAAGAATTTATCAAGCAGGACATACAAAGGGTGAATTGGTGGATGTTGTGTACTTGGATTTTCAAAAGGACTTTGACAAAGTGTCACATATGAGACTGCTTAGTAAGGTAAGCAGGGGTCGGTATTGGGACCGCTTCTTTTTACATTGTATGTCAATGATTTGGAAGCAAATGCAATGTTAGCATTCATTTCAAGAGAGTTAGAATATAAAAAAGTGGATGTGATGTTGGAACTTCATAAGGCTTCACTTGGAATATTGTGAGAAGATTTGGCTCTTTATTTGAGAAAAGGTATGTTGATATTGAAGAAGGTTCAAAGGAGGGTCATGAAAATCATTCCAGGATTGAAAGGCTATCAGAGGAAGAGCTTTTGATGGCTCTGGGCTTGTACTTGCTGGAATTTAGAAGAATGAGGAGGGATCTAATTGAAATCTGTCGAATGTTGAAAGGCCAAGATAGAGTGGATGTGAAAAAGTGTTTCCTATAGTGGGGGAGTCTAGGACCTGAGGGCACAACCTCAAAGCAGAGGGATGTCCACTTAGAATGGAGAGGAGCAAGAATTTCTTTAGCCAGAGGGTGATGAATTTGTGGAATTCATCACCACAGATGGCTGTGGAGGCCAGGTCATTGAGTGTACTTAAAGATAAAGATGGCAGACAGATTCTTGATAAGTCAGCCCATGAAATGTTATGGAGAGAAGGCAGGAGAGTTGGGTTTAAGAGAAAAATGGTTCAGCACAACCAAATGGCAGAGCAGACTTGATTAGTCGAAAAACTTAATTATGCTCCAATGTATTGTTCTCTTATAGTCTTATGGATAGAAGCTACCCTTGAGACTGGTGTACATGCTTTTAGGCTTTTGCCTGACTGGAGGGTGATAAAGAGAGCATACTCTAGATCTTTGATTATGCTGCCTGCTTTTTCTTGGCATGGAGATGTGTAGACAGATGCAATGGAAGCATGGCTGGTTTCTGTAACGTGCTGAGATGTGTCCACATCTCTCTGCAGTTTCTTGCATTCACGACCAGAGCAATTGCCATACCAAGCGGTTATACATCTGGATAGATTAATTTGTATGGTGCATCAATAGTGATTTATAAGAATCTGCATAGAGATCAGTCCTTCATCTTCGATGACCATACCAGGGGTTCTGAATCTGGGGTCCACAGATCCCTTGCCCAATGTAATTGGTCCAAAGTATAAGAAAGGAGGGGACCTCCTGATCTATGCCAATCCCATTTTTGAACACTTGATCTGTTGTTTGCCGTGTGCTTGTAAAAGTGCTTCTTAGATGTGCAACAGCACCTGCCTTCACCACCTCCTCTCTCAGAGCTTCTCTAAAGCTTTTAGTTTTCACATTAAACTTATGTCATTCCATTCTTAGACACTAATTTAGCAGTGCAACTTGCACTGATGTTGATTGTGAAGTTGAGTTAAAATAGGAATAGTGTAGGAACAGTGTAAATGGGTGCTATATGGTCACTGTAGACAGTGGACTGAAGGGCTTAGAACATAAGGCATTAAGACATTGGAGCACAATTTGGCCATTCAACCAATCGAGTCTGCTCCTTTGATAATGGCCAATCCAATTCCCTCTCATCCCCATTCTCCTGCCTTCTCCCTAGAAGCTTTCATGTCATAACTTATCAAAAATCTATCAACCTCTGCTTTGAATATACTCAATGACCTGGCCTTTACAGCCACCTGTGGCAACAAATTACACAGATTCACCACCTTCTGGATAAAGAAATTCCTCATTCTCTCCATTCAAAATGGATGTTCCTCTAATTTGAGGCTGGGCCCTCTGGTTCTAGATTCTATATTATAGGAAACATCTTCTCCACATCCACTCTGTGTAGCCCTTTCAACATTCGATAGGTTTTGAGATACCCCTTCGTTCTTCTAAACTTCAACGAGTATGGGCCCAGAACTTGTTTCTATCTCATTTGACTCTATGAAATATGGAAGCTCCGATTCATGGCTATTTTTGTTAGATGAGGAACGGACAGCACAGCACCTGATGTAGCATTTTTGGCAACACTATACTGCCTTTAGCCACATAGGAATTCACTGAACTTTCCATGATATTGCATTCAGCTCTTTGACATAAAGATGCAATGGTGTCAATCTTAATGGTAAATTGTTCTTCAAACTAGTTTGCCCTTGGAATTTCTTGTTTATCTGTGGATAGAGGATACACCTAGGTCATGTACAATAAATGTGCTATAAAGAGATGATTGAGTACTTTACCCAACCTTTGTAAATCCATTCTATTGAAGCTACAACAGTTGCAACATAAGGAGAGTACAATGCAACCAAAAAACAAAAATAATCAGTGGCCATCAATTTCAATTCTACGTCCCATTCCTATCCAAGAGTCGAGATGAGGCCATTCCTAGGTTGGAGGAACAACACCTTATATTCCAACTCGATGGCCTCCAACCTAATACCATGAACATAAATTTTTCTAACTTCTGGTAATTTCTCCTCTCGCTGCCTTTATTTTTCTATTCCCCATTCTGGCTCCGCTCTTACTCCTTCTCTTCTCCTCATGTGACTATCACCTCCCTCTGGTGCCCCTCCTCCCTCCCTTTCTCCCATGGTCCATTCTTCTCTTCTGTCAGGTTGCCTCTTCTTCAGCCTTTACCTTTTCCACCTGTCACCTCCTCTTCCAAACCACCTTCCCTTTCAATTGGTCGCTAGCTTGTACTCTTTCCCCTCACTCCACCTTCTTATTCTGGCTTTTGCTCCTTTCCCTTCCAGTCCTGATGAAGGCCCTATATGAAACTACTTAATCCTCTCCAGAGGTGCTGCTTGTCGTGCTGAGTTGCTCCAGCATTTTGTGTGTTGCTCTGGTTTTCCAGCATCTGAATTTCAAGCAATTTCTAATTCCCGTGGGTTAATATCTCAGCATCTAACTTGGACCCAACATATCGATCCCACTACAAAGAAGGCAGGAAAGCATTTACATTTCATTTAGAGTTTGAGAAGATTTGGTATGTCACCAAAAACACTCACAACTTTCTCCAGATGTATTATGGAGAGCATCCTAACCGTCTGCATCACCGTCTTGTATGAGGGTGGTGGTCAGCACTGCACGGAATTGAATAAGCTGCAGAGACTTGTGAACTTAGCTTCATCATGGGCATCAGCCTTCATGGTATCCAGGACTTTTTCAAGGAGCGATGCCTCAAACATCCAACATAAAGGACCCCCTTCACCCTGGGCACACCTTGTTCTCATTGCTAGCATCGGGAAGGAGATACATAAGCTGAAAGGCACCCACGCAATGATTCAGAACCAGCTTCTTCTGTTCTGCCATCCGATTTCTGAATGAACATTGAGCCCATCAACACTACCTCACTACATTTTTATTTCTATTTATCCCCTACTTATTTAATCTAACTATCTAATATACACACTTACTGTTATTCAGTACTTTTCTCTATTGTTATTTATTGCATTGTACTGCTGCCACAGTCAACCAATTTCATGATATATGCCAGTGAAATTAAACCAGATTCTGGAGAAACTTGTGTATATGGCAAAAATATCTGTCCTTATCTTTTCTTCTCATCCCTACTCTACCTATGGAGTTCAATAATCACAATGACCACTCTTCTGTGCAATTGTACTTGTTGGTGTTGTAATGCATCTCTTCATTATAAGATGCAGGCTACATGTAAGAAGTGCTGATTTGCTTGAATTCAAGTCTCCCATATCCAATACTAAGGACCATGCTAAGGTGTGGCAACTACTTGACAGTGAGAGAGTACGGGTTACATTTTGTAGCCATTTAACTAGTATGCAACATGAAGTTTGTGTTCTAATTGCTTCAGACACAAAACATAATGGTATTGCGTCTCATTATGAGCTTCGTAGCCATTTTTGGGCTGGTTAATCTCCCTGCTTTTCTTTACAGAAATGTTATTTTAAGAAGGATGGAAAGTGCAGCTGATGAATAATTGAACACCAGTTTCTTCAAGAAGACAGAAATGTCCCGTAAAAGTGTTAATTCAGTATCTGACAGTAAAGTATTCTCATTAAGTGGATCAATGAAGCTTAGCAATACAATTTTCATACCAAACGCTCACTGTCATTACTTACACTGAAATTCAGATGTTTCAGGGCAAACAATCTGATTAAAACAATTTATCTTTTCTGTCAGATGTTCTCGAACAAAATTTAACAGATACAGCAAAATAGACGCTGAAAGATTCTTGAGGGAGAAACTCTAATTTTAATATTCTTTCACCGTAAGCATGGGTTGAAACCATAATATGCTTTTATTATGTGTACGTGTATGTGTGCATGCATGCAAATTTAATGACCAAGAAATTGAGAAAAATATACAAAGTACTTGATAGCCCTATCCTTTTTTTTTTGCTTAATGGGAATATGATTAGATTTCCAATTTGATTGGTTGGAGATAATTCTTTGAACCTGAGAGTCCTTGTTATGGTATAGAAAGAAGCCATTCAGTGCATCATGTATGTCCTGGTGTTTTGTTGAGGAATCTCTTCAGGACCCATTCACCTGCTTTTGCAAAATAACCATGCAAATTATTTTCCTTCAAGTGCCCATCCAATTCCATGTTAAAATCCCAGATCAATGAAGATCAAACCATTCTTACAAACAGAGTTTCAGATCATAAATGCTTTCTTGACAAAATATCTTTCCTCTTAGTAACTTCTGTCTATCACCTTAAATTGGTGTCCTCTACTCAGCTTGACTCCATTTCAACTATGTAAGATGCCATTATCTGGTGCATCCCTATGTATTCTCCTGTCAACTTCAGCTTCTTCAGTCTAACCTTATAGCTGAAGTTTTCATACCTGGAGACATTTCAGTGAATCTCTTTTGCACTCTCTCCAGGACCTTATCATCCTTCGGAAAGGACATAATGACTAGAATTGTCTGCAATATACCTATTGAGGTCTACCCATTCCATGAGACACAGGAGCAGAATTAGGCCATTCAGGCCATCGAGCTGCTCGGCCATTTCATTATGGCTAATCCCAGATTCCACTCAACCCCATACACCTGCCTTCTCGCCATATCCTTTGATGTTCTGACTGATCAGGAAATGATCAACTTCTGCCTTAAGTATCCCCACAGACTTAGCCTCCACCACAGTTTGACGCAGAACATCTCACAGATTCTCCACTCTCTGGCTGAAAAAAAATTCTTCCTTACCTCTGTTTTAAAAGGTCGCCCCTCAGTTTTGAGGCTCTATCCTCTAGTTCTAGATACCCACACCGTAGAAAACATCCTCTCCAAATCCACCATAACTAGTCCTCTCAACATTCAGTAGATTTCAATGAAAAATATAATCTCTTAATTTCTTCCCAATTAACAGCTTTCTTCCATAATAGATTCTACCTCATTGCTTCAGTTCTTTTTTCACTCTCATTGTCAGTGCATTTTTTTAGATGGATTGCAAGAGTGAGAAAGGTGGGATAGTTGGATACTGTCACAACAACCTCACACTGCGCATCAGCAAGACCAAGGAATGAATTGTGGACATCAGAAAGGGGTCTTTATGAGAGCACACACCCCTCCTCATTGAAGGGTCAATGGTGGAAAGGCTGAGCAGTTATAAGTTCCTGGGTGTCAAAATTTTAGAGGATCTATCCTGGGTCCAGCACTTTGATGTAATCATGAAGAGGTTGAGGAGACTTGTAATGTCACCAAAGACTCTTAGAAACTTCTATAATTCATTGCTGGAGAGCATGCTAACTGGTTGCTTACAACCTGGTTTGGTGACTCGACTGTTAGGGAAAGTGAAGCAGTAAGAGACAGGAGCTACACAGAGGTAGTCACTCCACGGATAGAGGAGACAGATAAATGGGTGGCTGTCAGGAGAGGGAAGGGAGATGGTACAGAGCACCCTTGTGGCCATCTTCCTCAACAATAAGTACTCCATCTTGAGTAATGTAATGGGGAGAAAGACCTACCTGGGGGAAGTATTAGTGGCCTCTGGCACAGAATCTGGCCCTGTGGCTCAGAAGGATAGGAAACTGAAGAGGGTGGCAGCAGTGATTAGGGGACTCTATATTCAGGGGGACAGATAGGTGATTTTGTGGATGTGAAAAGGAAACGCAGATGGTAATTTGCCTCCCAGGTGCAGAGTCTGAGATGTTTCTGAACTCGTCCACAATATCCCGAAAAGGGAGTGTGAGCAGCCAGAAGTCGTGTTACATATTGGTACGAACAACATAGGTAGAGAGGAGGAGATCCTGAAAAAAAGAATATAGGGAGTTGGGAAGGAAGCTGAGTAGCAGGACAGACCTCAAGGGTAGCGATCTCAGGACTGCTGCCTGTGCCACTCAACAGTGAGGATTGGAATAAAATGATAAATGTGTGATTGAAGAATTGGAGTGGGGCAAGGATTTAGATTTCTAGATAATTGGAACCCATCCTGGGGCAGGTGGAACTTGAACGAAAGGAACGGATTGCACCTGAATCCGAGCAGAACCAGCATTCTTGGGGGCAGTTTTACTAGAGCTGTTAGCTTGGTTTAAACTAATATGGCAGGGGGATGGGAGCCACTATGATAGAGCTGAGGGTGAGCCTGCAGGTTTACAAGTAGATGATGAGTGTAACATGAATGTAAGGAAGAACAAGCAATGATTGAGTATAAATGCAGACTAAGCAAAGAATTAAATTGTACCACAGAGGCAAATTTCAAAAGGGCAAAGAATGCAAGACTGAAGGTGCTGCATTTAAATGTGTTTAATGCAGAATAAGATGGACAAACTCTTGGTGCAATTAGAGATTGGTCGGTATAATGTTATGGGCATCCCTGAATCGTGGCTGAAAGAAGGCCAAACTTGGGAGATTAACATCAAAGGATCAACTTTATATCAAAATAACAGGCAGGATATTTGTGATATGGTGCAACTCAAACTACCTGCGTCTCAATGTCACCAAGACCAAGGAGATGGTGGTGGACTTTAGGAGATCTAGGCCTCATATGGAGCCAGTGATCATTAATGGAGAATGTGTGGAGCAGGTTAAGACCTACAAGTATCTGGGAGTACAGTTGGACGAGAAGCTAGACTGGACTGCCAACACAGATGCCTTGTGCAGGAAGGCACAGAGTCGACTGTACTTCCTTAGAAGGTTGGCGTCATTCAATGTCTGCAGTGAGATGCTGAAGATGTTCTATAGGTCAGTTGTTGAGAGCGCCCTCTTCTTTGTGGTGGCGTGTTGGGGAGGAAGCATTAAGAAGAAGGACGCCTCACGTCTTAATAAGCTGATAAGGAAGGCGGGCTCTGTCGTGGGCAAAGTACTGGAGAGTTTAACATCGGTAGCTGAGCAAAGGGCGCTGAGTAGGCTACGGTCAATTATGGAAAACCCTGAACATCCTCTACATAGCACCATCCAGAGACAGAGAAGCAGTTTCAGCGACAGGTTACTGTCGATGCAATGCTCCTCAGACAGGATGAAGAGGTCAATACTCCCCAATGCCATTAGGCTTTACAATTCAACTGCCAGGACTTAAGAACTTTTTTAAAGCTATTATTAATGCTTTTTGAGTTAGTGATTTAGATGCATATCATATTATTACTGAGTTAAGTATTGTATGTAATGAGTTTTTGCTACAACAAGTGTATGGGACATTGGAAAAAATGTTGAATTTCCCCATGGGGATGAATAAAGTATCTATCTATCTATCTATCTATCTATCTAGGAAGGCGCATGCAGTGGTGTGACTTGCTTGGCAAGAGATAGAATTACATCTTTAGAAAGAGATGTCATAAGCTCAGAGAATGTTGAATCTTTGTGGGTGGAGTTAAGAAACTGCAAGGGTGAAAAAATATTATGGGAATCATATATAGGCCTCCAAATAATAGCCAAAGGGAGCTGGAAAAGTCATGTGATAAGGGCAATGACACAATTGTAATAGGGGACCAGTATGCAAGAGGAATGAGAAAATCATGTTGGAGTCGGATCACAAGAAACAGAATTTGTTGAAAACCTACAAGATGGCACTTTAGAGCAGCTTATGCTTGAGCCTACTAGGGGAAGGCTATCTTAGATTGGGTGTTGTGCAATAACCCAGATCTTGTTAGGGCACTTAATGTAAAGGAACACTTAGGAGACAGTGATCATAATAAGACTGAATTCATACTACAATTTGCATAAATCACATGTATCAGTATCACAATGGAATGAAGGGAATTACAGAGGCATGAGAGAGGAGCTTGTCCAGGTGGATTGGAGGAGGATACTGGCAGGGATGACAGCAGAGCAGAGATGGCTGAAGTCTCTGGCAATAGTTTACAAGATGCAGGACTGATATGTCTCACAGAGGAAGAAGTTCTGAAATGGCAGGGGTGTGCATCTGTAGCTGACAAAGAAAATTAAGGACTGTATAAAAGCCAAACAAACGGCATATAAGGTAGCAAAAGTGAATGGGATGATGGATGAAAGGGAAACTTTTAAAATCCAACATAAGGAAACTAAAAAAGCTATAAGAATGGAAAAGATGAAATATGAGGGCGAACTATTCATTAATATAAAGCAGGATACCAAAAGTTTTTTCAGTCATATAAAAAGGAAAAGGGAGGTGAGCGTTGACATTAGACCACTGGATGCTCGTGAGGAGGTCATGGGGGACAAAGAAATGGTAAATGTACTTAATGGGTATCTTGCATCTATCTTCACTGTGAAAGACACTAGCAATGTGCCAGAGGTCCGTGAGTGTCAGGGAGCAGGAGTTAGTGCCATTGCTATTACAAAGGAAAAACTGCTAGGCAAACTCAAAGGTCTTAATGTTGATAATCACCTGGACCAGATGGACTACATCCCACAGTTCTGAGAGTAATTGCTGAAAAGATAATTGAATTGAACTGCCTTTATTTCTTACATCCTTCTCATATATGAGGAGTAAAACTCTTTACGTTACATCTCTGTCTAAATGTGCAATATGCAATTGTACTAATTTATAATAATTTATAATAAATAGAACAGTCAATGTAACATAGAACTACATGCAAATCAGCATGAGTTTAATGAGTCTGATGGCCTGGTGGAAGAAACTGTCCCAGAACCTGTTGGTCCTGGCTTTTATGCCGTGGAACTGTTTCCCAGATGGGAGCAGCAGGAACAGATTGTGGCTGGGGTGACTCGGGTCCCCAATGATCCTTTGGACCCTTTTTTCACACCTGTCTTTGTAAATGTCCTGAATCAGGGGAAGTTCACAACCACAGATGCACTGGGCTGTCCGCACCACTCTCTGCAAAATCCAGCGATTAAGGGAGATACAGTTACCAAACCAGGCAGTGATGCAGCCAATCAGGATGCTCTCAATTGTGCCCCTGTAAAAAGTTCTTAGGATTTGGGGGCCCACACCAAACTTCCTCAACCGTCTGAGGTGAAAGAGGCGCAGTTGTCCTTTTCTCACCGCACAGCTAGTGTTGCCAGACCACGTGAGGTCCTTGGTGATCTGGATGCTGAGGAACTTAAAGCTGTTTACCCTCTCGACCCCAGATCCATTTATGTTAATAGGGGTTAGCCCGTCTCCATTCCTCCTGTAATCCACATCCAGCTCCTTTGTTTTTGCGACATTGAGGGAGAGGTTGTTTTTTTGACACCACTGTATCAGAGAGATGACTTCTTCCCTGCAGGCCACTCCATTATTGTTTGAGATTAGGCCAATCAATGTAGTGTCATCGGCAAATTTAATTAGCAGATTAGAGCTGTGGGTGGTGATAGAGTCATGGGTATATAGGGAGTAAAGGAGGGGACTTAGTACACAGCCCTAAGGGGCTCCTGTGTTGAGATTCAGAGGGGTGGAGGTGAGGGAGCCCACTCTTCCCACCTGCAGGCAATCTGACAGGAAGTCCAGAATCCAGCTGCACAAGGCAGGGTCAAGTCCGAGCTCTCTGAGCTTCCTGTCAAGCCTGGAGGAAATTATGGCATTGATTGCTGAACTGTAGTCCAAGAACAGCATTCTCACATAAGCATCTTTCTTCTCCGGATGTGTAAGGACGTTATGTAGAGCAGCGGCTATTGTATTGTCTGTCGATCGGTTGTGTCAGTAGGCGAATTGTAGGGGGTCCAGTCTGGGTGGAAGCATACTGCAGATGTTGTCCTTGACCAGCCTGTCAAAGCATAACAGATCCATTGGTCATGATCTTTCAAGAATCGCTTGATTTTGGCATGGTCCCAGAGGACTGGAAGACTGCAAATGTCACTCCACTCTTTAAGAATGGAGGAAGGCAAAATAAAGGAAATGAAAGGCCAGTTAACCTAACCTTAATGGTTGGGAAAGTGTTGACGTCCTTTATTTAAGATGAAGTTCGGGGTACTTGGAGACCAATGATAAAATAAGTCAAAGTCAGCATGGTTTCTGTAAAGGGAAATCTTGCCTGACAATTCTGTTAGAATTCTTCAAGGAAATAACAAGCAGGGTGGTCAAAGGAGAGGCAGTTAATGTCATTTAATTGGGTTTTCAGAAGACATTTGATAAGGTGCCACTGATGAGGCAGCTTAACATGATAAAATCCTGTGGTGTTACAGGAAAGGTCCTTGCAAGAATAGAGGAAAGGCTGATAGGCAGGAGGCAGTGCGTTGGAATAAAAGGGGCCTTTTCCAATTGGCTGTCCATGACCAGCGGTGTTTCTCAGGGGTTAGTATGGGGCCACTACGTTTCACGCTGTTTGTCAATAATTTGGATAATGGAATTGATGGCTTTGTGACAAAGTCTGTGAATGATACGAAGGTAGGTGGAGGGGTAGTTAGTATTTAAGAAGCAATAGATTACAGCAGGACTTAGACAAATTGGAAGAATGGGCCAAAATTTGGCAGATGGAATTCAGTGTTGGAAAATGTATGAGAGTGTAGCGATGTGCTACACACAGTGCTGAAATAATGACACACAGTCGGTAAGTCATTTCGAGACTAGTTTATTCAAACTTTGCAGTGCTGGCATTTAAATCCCTAGTGCCCGCCCTCTCCGGGCGGAAATGACGTTGGAGGTGCATTACCAAAGTCTCCCCCCGCGCGCTGGCTATTTGTCAGCTGGTTCACCTGCGCAGAAAGTGGGTCGCCACATAATCCCCCCCCCCCCAGAACCGGCAATACACCCCCCAATGTCCACAGTCTGGAACAGCCTCTGTTTGGGAGATCTGCCTCTGCACCGTGGTGCCTGAACCTTGACCGGCTGCGCCAAGTCCACATGGGCTGGTTTGAGTCGGTCCACCATGAAAACCTCCTCTTTCCCCCCAATGTCCAGAACGTACGTGGACCCGTTGTTGTTGATCACCTTGAACGACCCCTCGTACCGCCGCTGTAGCGGTGCCCGGTGTCCGCCCCTTCGTACAAAAACAAACTTAGTTTTGCAGGTCTTTGGGTACATGGGTCGGGGTCAGTCCGTGCTGTGAAGTTGGTACGGGGGCCAGGTTGCCGAGCCTTTCACTTAGCCCGTCCAGGACAGCTGCGGGTTCTTCCTCTTGCCCCCTTGGGGCTGGTATGAACTCTCCCGGGACGGCCAGGGGCACGCCATGTGTCAACTCGGCCGACGAGGCATGCAGATCCTCTTTGGGCGCTGTATGAATTCCAAGCAGGACCCAGGGAAGCTCGTCCACCCAATTAGATCCGCTCAGGCGGGTCATGAGAGCCGACTTCAAGTGACGGTGGAAGCGTTCCACCAGTCCGTTTGACTGTGGGTGGTAGGCAGTAGTGTGGTGTAGCTGCGTTCCCAACAGGCGGGCCACAGCCGACCACAGGCTGGAGGTGAACTGGGCGCCTCTGTCAGAGGTAATATGGGCCGGTACCCCAAAGCGTGCTACCCGGGTTACAATCAGTGCTCGGGCGCAGGAATCAGCAGATGTGTCGGTGAGTGGGGCCGCCTCTGGCCACCTCGTGAACCGGTCTACCATAGTTAGGAGGTACCGCGCTCCTCAGGACACTGGTAGAGGGCCTACGACATCCACATGAATGTGGTCGAACCTCCGGTGGGTGAGTTCGAACTGCTGCGGCGGGACTTTAGTGTGCCGCTGCACCTTGGCTGTTCGGCACTGCGGCACGTTCTGGCCCATTCACTGACCTGCTTGCGAAGTCCATGCCACGCGAACTTGCTGGAGACCAGTCAGACGGTCTGTCCTGATAGATGGGTGTGCCAAACGGTGTATGGAGTCGAAAACTCACCGCCTCCAGGCTGCCGGGATGATGGGGCGAGGTTGGCTGGTAGCCATGTCACACAGGAGGGTCCTATCACCTGGGCCTATGAGAAAGTCCTGCAGCTGCAAACCTGAGACTGCGGAACTGTAGCTGGGCATCTCGTCGTCTGCCTGCTGCGCCTCCGCCAGTGCTGCATAGTCCACCCCCAGGGACAGGGCCTGAACAGCTGGTCTGGAGAGTGCATCCGCCACAACGTTGTCCTTCCCCGAGACATGCTAGATGTCCGTCGTGAACTCAGAGATGTAGGACAGATGTCACTGCTGGTGAGCCGACCAGGGATCGGACACCTTCGTGAACGCGAAGGTTAATGGTTTGTGGTCCATGAACGAGGCGAATGGCCTGCCTTCTAAGAAGTACCTGAAATGCCAGATTGCCAGATACAGTGCCAACAGCTCCCGGTCGAAAGCACTGTACTTGAGTTCGGGTGGTCGTAGGTGCTTGCTGAAGAACGCCAAGGGTTGCCAGCACCCCTCGATGAGATGCTCCAGCACTCCGCCGACTGCTGTGTCAGATGCGTCCACCGTGAGAGCGGTCGGAACATCCGTTCTGGGGTGCACCAGCATTGCGGCATCTGCCAATGCTTCCTTGGCTTTAACGAAAGCAGCCGCAGCCTCCTCGTCCCAAGTAATGTCCTTGCCTTTACCCGACATCAGGGTGTACAAAGGGCGCATGATACGGACTGCTGAGGGGAGGAAATGGTGGTAGAAGTTCACCATACCAATGAACTCCTGCCGGCCTTTACCGTGTTGGGCCGGGCAAAGTGGCGGATCGCGTCTACCTTGGCGGGCAGAGGTGTTGTCTCGTCTTTGGTAATCCTGTGGCCCAGGAAGTCGATGGTATCGAGACCAAACTGGCACTTGGCCGGGTTGATCGTGAGGCCGAAATCACTCAGGCAGGAGTAGAGCTGGAGGAGGTGGGACAGATGCTCCTGACGACAACTGCTGGCTATAAGGATGTCGTCCAAATAGATGAACGCAAAGTCCAGGTCTCGTCCCACTGCGTCCATTAGCCACTGCAACATCTGTGCGGCATTCTTCAGGCCAAATGGCATTCAGAGGAACTCGAACAGGCTGAACAGGGTGATGAGTGCTGTTTTGGGGATGTCTTCAGGGTGCACCGGGATTTGATGGTATCCCTGGACGAGGTCTACTTTGGAAAAGATTCTTGCCCCGAGCAGATTTGCTGCAAAGTCCTGTATGTGCGGCATGGAGTAGCAGTCTGGAGTTGTAGCCTTGTTCAGTCTGCGGTAGTCGCCACATGGTCTCCAACCCCCGACTGCTTTGGGCACCATGTGCAGGGGGGAGGCCCATGGGCTGTCAGACCTCCGTACGATCCCCAATTCCTCCATCCTCTTGAACTCCTCCTTCACCAGGCAGAGCTTTTCCGGGGGGAGCCTTCGTGAGCGGGCGTGGAGGGGTGGTCCCTGGGTTGGAATGTGGTGCTGTACCCCGTGTCTGGGCATGGCTGCTGTAAACTGCGGTGCCAGAATTGATGGGAAGTCCACCAGGATTCTGGTGAATTTGTTGTCCGACAGCATGATGGAGTCCAGGTGTGGGGCTGGCAACTTGGCTTCATCCAGGGAGAATGTCTGGAAAATCTCGGCATGTACCAGTCTTTCCCCTTGCAAGTCAACCAGCAGAATGTGAGCTCGCAAGAAGTCCACCCCCAGGAGTGGTTGGGCCATGGCGGCCAGTGTGAAGTCCCACATGAATCGGCTGGTGCCGAACTGCAGCTGCACTGTGCGGGTGCCATAGGTCTGTATCGTGCTGCCATTTGTGGCCCTCAGGGTGGGTCCTGGCTTCCTGTTGTGGGTGTTGTACCTCGTCGGGGGCAAGACGCTGATCTCCGCTCCGGTGTCGACCAAGAAGCGGCGTCCCGACTGTTTGTCCCAGACATACAAGAGGCTGTCCTGGCGGCCAGCCACCATAGTCATTAGCGGCAGCTGGCCCTGGCCCTTGCAGGGTGGGCGACAACGGCGGGCTTTTGTGCCCCACCGCTGGTGGTAGAAACACCACTGTTCACTGGCCTCCTCACTCCTGCCTCTGTGTTGTGTGCGCCCCCTGCCGGGCCTGGTCTGTTCTGCTGTTGGGCGCGTGGCCTGGCAATCTGACCGATGGACACCACGCTCTCCCTCTTGGCTTTCCACAGCACGTCTGCCTGAGCCGCCACCTTCCGGGGGTCGCTGAAATCTGTGTCGGCCAGCAGCAGATTTATGTCCTCGGGCAGTTGCTCTAGGAACGCTTGCTCGAACATGAGGCAGGGCTTGTGTCCATCAGCCAGGGACAGCATCTCGTTCATCAATGCTGACGGCAGTCTGTCTCCCAAACCGTCCATGTGAAGCAGGCGGGCACCCCGCTCACGCCGTGAGAGGCCAAAGGTCCCAATGAGCAGCACTTTGAATGCTTCATATTTGCCTTCTTTCGGGGGCAACTGTATGAAATCCGCAACCTGAGCAGCCGTCTCCTGTTCAAGGGCGCTCACCACGTGGTAGTAACGCGTGGAATCAGAGGATATCTGCCGAATCTGGAACTGGGCTTTTGCTTGGCTAAACCACACGCGTGGTCGCAGCGTCCAGAAAGTTGGCAGTTTCAGCGAACAGATGAACAGATGAAGAGTCGGTCATCTTTGGCCCAAATCCCATTTGGACCGTCGGGGTCACCAATGTAGCGATGTGCTACACACAGCGCTGAAATAACGACACGCAGTCGGTAAGTCGTTTCGAGACTAGTTTATTCAAACTTCGCGGTGCTGGCATTTAAATCCCTAGCGCCCACCCTCTCCGGGCGGAAATGACGTCAGAGGTGCATTACCAAAGTCTCTCCCCGCGCGCTGGCTATTTGTGAGCTGGTTCGCCTGCGCAGAAAGTGGGTCGCCACAAGAGTGCTTTTTGGTAAAAGGAACAATAGTACAGAGTATTATCTAAATGGGGAGAACATTCAAACATCAGAGGTGCAGAGGGACTTGGGAGTCCTTGTGCAAGACTCCCAGCAGGTCAATTTACAGTTTGGGTGTGTGGTAAAGAAGGCAAATGGAATGTTATCATTTATTTCAAGGGGAATATAATATAAAAGCACAGCGACAAATTTGAGGTTTTATAAGACACTAATCAGGCTGCACTTGGAGGATTGTCAACAGTTTTTACCCCATATCTCAGAAAGGATGTGTTGTCATTGGAGAGAGTCCAGAGGACATTCACGAGAATAATTTTGGGAATGAAAGGGTTAACCTCTGAGGGTTATTTGGCCTGTATTCACCGGAATTTGGAAGATTGCATGGAGATCTCATTGAAACCTACAGAATGTTGAAAGGACTAGATAGGGTGGTAGTGGAGAGGATGGTTCCTATGGTGGGGGTATCCAGAACTGAAAGGCAAAGCCTCAGAATTGAGGGGCGACCTGTGAGAACAGAGGTAAGAAGGAATTTATTTTTAGCTAGAGAGCAGTGAATCTGTGGAATGCTCTGCCACAGACTACAGTGGAGGCTGAGTCCGTGGGATGATCATTTCCTGATCGATCAGAGCATTAAAGGATATGGCAAGAAGGCAGGTGTGTGGGGTTGAGTAGGATCCAGGATCATCTATGATGGAATGGCGGAGCGGACTCGATGGGTTGAATGGCCTAATTCTGCTCCCATGTCTTATGATCTTTTGGTCTTCTGAACTGCAGAGTGTAATCAACTCAGCCATTTCAATCATGGGCACAACCCTCCCTTCTATCAAGGACATCTTTAAGATGTGGTCCTTCAGAAAGGCAGCATCCATCATTAGGCACCCTCACCATCAAGAATATGCCATCTTTTCATCACTACCATCCAGAAGGAGGTATGTAAGATGCCTGAAGACCCACACTTAATAATTTAGAAACAGCTTCTTCCAACATCAAATTTCTGAGGAGTCCATGAGCAATACATCATTATTTGTATTTTTTGTACTTCTTTTTGTAATTTATAAATTATTATGTCTTTGCATTGTACTGCTTCTACAAAGTCACAATATTTACTCATATGCCAAGGATTGTATACCTGATTCTGATACTGATTGTACAATGATGTACCATTGGCAAAGATGACCATCTTAAACTGCCATCAAAAGTCAGGGTAGGATGGGTAATGAATGCCAACAACTCTCACGTCCTGTAATGAATAAAATAGAAATGTTTGAAAATCTCAAACATAGAAGTAAAATGAACTACAGAAGATGGAGTAAGTTAAGAAAAGAAAATAAATCTTTCAGAATGAGTGGTGGAAGAAACGCAACAAGGGAAATTCTTCTGTATATAAAAATCTATCCGTTGTGTAAATCAATGTTCATTCTCTCTCCTCCCCCCTTCCCTCTTGAAGAAAATGCAAAAGCTTGAAAGGACGCTGCAGATGAATTGTTGATCTCCCTTTTGACCTCATATTGTGACCCCTGCACTTCATCTGTCTACCTGCACTGCACTTTCTCTAGAGCTGGTACACTATCTTCCATTTACTAGTTCACTCTACTTATCTATGACATGATCTGCCTGAAATGTATGCATACATAATGCTTCCATTGTTTCTTGGCACACATGACTATATTAAACCAATACATTTAAGGATTCCCGAGGAATCTCTTTATGTCGTTCTAAATTGGTAACTTGTTTTATTAATGACACACATACTGAAGTACAATGAACAACTTGCCTGACATATCGTTCACACTATTGAATGGACTTCTCATATGCTAGATGAATTTCTATTTTTTTTAAACTGAGATATAGCACAGGAGAGGCCCTTCTGGTCCTTTGGGCAACTGCTCCCAGCAAGCCCCCAGTTTATTCTAGTCTAATTATCGGTCAATTTACAATGACCAATTAACCTACCAATTGGTACATCTTTGGACTGTGGGAGGAATTTGGAAAATCTGGAGGAAACACACACAATCGCAGAGAGAACATACACACTCCTCACAGACAGCAACAGGAATTGAACTAGGGTTGCCTGTTCTGTAAAGCATTGTGCTAACCACTAAGCTGCCATGCCACTAAATTTTAGACCTACAGGTCTACATCATAGTGACCTGTTCACTTCATTTGTTTCCCTGTACCACACGTTCTCTGTAGCTGGGCTCAGTCTCCTGTACCTAATAAATCGGGTATTGATTGCATGCTTGGGGTCTTCTTCTGCTGTAACCCATCCATTTCAATGGGCGACATGTTGTTTTTTCAGAGATACTCTTCTGCACTCTATTGTAGTAAAGTGAGGTCATTTGAATTACTGCCACCCTCCTGTTAGTTTGAACCTGTCTGGCCATTGTCCTCTGATCTCTCTCATTAACAAGGTTTTTTTTTAAAATTCCCACAGATGTTTTTCCCACAAAATCTCATTAGATTTTTTTTTCTTTTTATACCATTCTCTGTAAACTCTAGAGACTATTGTGTGTGGAAATCCCAGGAGATCGGTAGTTTCTGAGATACTCAAACCACCTTTTCCAGCACCAACAATCATTGCATGGTCAAAGTCACTTAGATTACATTGCTTCCCCATTCTGAAGTTTGGTCTACACAACTGAACCTCTTCACCATGTCTGCATGCTTTCATGCATTGAGTTGCTGCCATTTGATTGGCTGATTAGCTATTTGCATTAACAAGCATTTAAAGTGACCACTGGGTGTAAATTCTCCATCAAGACAGTCATTTCTCAGTTCTCATTGTATTCAAATCTCCGACCACAATGGATCTTCAAACAATATTACATCACCTCCAGAGAGAGGCACAGATTCCATTCCCTCTTTCAGAAGGGAATTGGATTGAAGAATAATTTACAGGGATCTGGGAAAAGAAATGAAGGATGGGACTGCCTACATTGTTTCATGAAGCACCAGCAGGAAGCTGATGGGCCAAATAAGCTCCTTCTATGCAAGAACATTTTTCCATAGTCTTGTAGCTGCTTCTTCTTGGAGCAGTGTACTATAAATGGTCTGATCAAGTCAAGTTACTGTCAAATACACAAGTACAAATGCAAAGAAAAACTTAGCACAGCAGCATTACAAGCTTACTGCATCAGGTGCACAACATTCAGAAGGCAAACATAAATTGAACATCAGTTGCACACAGTTTGAGCAAAAAAATTGTTCATTGTAAATCAAACTGGTCAAAGTGGTCACAGAATTCTTTTACTCAGGTTGTGATCAGGGCTGCTCCAGTTAGTTCAAGACAAGATGGTTGACGAGAAGTACCTGTTCTTGAACCTGGTGGCATGACATTTCAGCCTTCCGAACTTCTTGTGCAATGGTAGCAGCAAGATGATGGCATCGCCTGGCTGATGGTGATTTTTGATGATACCTATTGCTTTCTTGAAGCAGTGTCTCATTTACATAGTACCAATGGTAAGGAGGGACATGCCTATGATATATAGGGCTCATGAAAAATCAATAGTCCAATCACTTAAGCCTTTGCAATAAAGAATTCTTAATCAAGATATTGTCTACTAAAAACAAAACAACAATAAAAAAATTCTCTAAATTGGGTTGAAATGTTGCTATTCTGAGGTGAAGAAAGCATATTGCTTCCTCCTCTTACGTCCTGTGATCCACATGAACTTTGTTCTGGCAATATAGGCTTCATTTGAACTAATGAAACTGCTGGAAATACAAACGTTTGTAAGTTGTTGGTATTCAGTTTTGCTTTGGGTATTATATCCATCAAACACATTCTATATTAATGAATTTGTAGTCTATCCAGAACTTTACATAATTTAATGTTTGTAGTGGTTTGGAATCTAGAGTTATCCAAGAAGCAGTAAAGGACAAAAAATAAATAAATGCAGACCATCTTAGACAAGATAATAGGAAGGAAGTGATTGTAGAAATAAAGCCTTTTCAAAGAATACAGAATCTGCTACATATCTGCCATCCGTTAACTGAACCAAGTGTGTAACAAAGACAATTTATGGGGTACTATTGGGCTCCCACTGACTTCCAGCTTCAAAGAGAATTGAATGAGAAAAATTAAATGGAGTTCGGGGGCAACTAGTTTGAATTGATTTAATGAATGGGGAAACATGCATTGAGATGCCAACTAATTGTGTATTGCTATGAACATGCTATTGAGGTCTGAGATTGCTGCCAATGTGAAACACAAGACTAGAATGGCTGTTAATCTAAAGTTATTCAATTCAACAGTGAGTCTGGAAAGCTACTAAAAAGATAAATTACTGTTCTTTGAGCCTCCATTGAGGTTTGGATTTCAGATTTCCAATTACTAGCACATTTTGCCAATGGCTTTCACCTTTATACCATGGTAAAATGCTGGAAAAA
This sequence comes from Hemitrygon akajei, assembly GCF_048418815.1. NCBI lineage: Eukaryota > Metazoa > Chordata > Chondrichthyes > Myliobatiformes > Dasyatidae > Hemitrygon > Hemitrygon akajei. The sequence goes on along the minus strand of NC_133138.1, from coordinate 31,539,880 downwards.
TTTCAAAGGAGCATTATCAAATAAATTGTAATACAAAGGCACAGTAAGATTTTCAGATAGTTGAAGATAGTTTGAAAAAGAGATAAGGTTTAATAAAAGAAAGAGAGTTGGAGAATTCAGGGTGAAGAGGGAGTGAACCTGAGAACTCAGGTTCAAGTTCAAGTTTTTATTTTGTCGTTCCACCGTATACATGTACACAGCTAAGCAAAACAACGTTCCTCTGGACCAAGGTGCACAGCTCAGTACCTATAACTCACAAACAACATATAAAGCAGTATCATCAGAGGAAAAAATCACAAATAATAATTTGCTCTGGACCACAGAAATTTCAAAGTTTGACAGGGAAGACGACAACAACAAAGAACGGGAGGATTTGAATACAAGGATGAAAAATTCTGAAACTTATGTTAGTCGACTGAATTGCTAACAAAATGTGAAAACATAAGTCCCATAAATAACACAGAAGTTGAAGGCACATCAACAAATTTAAGTTGAAATAGCCTATGATTCTTTGATATTGATGCCATTTCTCATTGTTTTCCTGTTTTATGTTCCAGCTCTGACTATTATGAAAGCAAAGTGCTTTTTTTTCTCTGTTTTGCTTTGAGCACAAGATGAGCTTGAAGCAAACAGAAATGGCCAATTTTCAAATCCCAAGCCTGAGTGAGCTTCCAATGAATTTTATTGCTTATCGTAGGAAGGTGAAGTAACAGTTAACCTCTTTATAGGTTTAGATTTTTTTTCTTCCGTAATGGAACAATTTGGAAGAAGAGGCATATGTATACAGCCAGGAAAGCTAGAAAGATCTGAGAGGAGCTTTAATTACAAAAAATAAGAAAAAAGAAATCAGGTTTAGCCTACCAGATCCACTCTATTCAGAAGCCCTATATGTGTCACCGTCCATATCAAAATGCAATAACTAAATTATATTAATTGTTGTTGATATATAATCCCACAGTAACATAATGCTAGTAATAGTAAATATAACTGTTTAACATCTATAGGTAGGAAACATGAACTCAGTTGCTGGTTGCCACGGGAATACGTTCATGACAACTGGACTATATCCACTTGGATTGGTAAAGTCTCCGTGAAATGTTCTCAAAGTGCTTAATTGAGGTTGAAATTACTAAAAAAAAAGAGTAACATTCGAATTCTAACTGCAAGTAATGGCTCATCATTATTTGATGAGGTTGCTGCTTACAACCTAGTTTAATAAGAGTGTGAAAAATATAATAGTAAATCACTGAATTCTTATCTACTTCATTTATTTACACATTATGTACCAGATATCTAATAACACATTGGAATAAAGCTGTTTTGCCAGAGGGCTGAAAAACGGTTAACATAAAACCCACGATTATGAGAGATAGGCTAGCAAAATAAGTTGGCCATGCAAGCTGATTCTGTGGTTGTTACAGTGACAATTTCCTTCCACAAGAGCATTCTATCCATATGCTGACATTTGCAATGCAAGTTCTGCTGCTTGTCTTATTAGAAGGAGTGCTAACACACCCTTACCTGCCATCAGGAATACCATGATGTCAGTCGGAGTCTAACCTTGATTTATACCACTGCTTACTAATTGAAGTTGAATTAAGCAGTCAACTTTATCTAATGCATTTGTTTTGAGATGGGTATGTCACTGGCAACACATGGGAGAAAGAATGGCCACCAAGCTTGTCCTGCCATTCAGTGTGATCATGGCAGATCTATGCTGGCCTTAACTCCTCTTCAGTGTGTCATCAGCACCAGAGATTCTGCACATGCTGGAAATTTGAGCAACAGTTCCCTTAAACCCCCTATTCCTTGTTCTTCCAAGTAATTATTCACCTCCTATTAAATATAACTAATGATCTGGTCTCCACCACCATTGGAAGAAACTGTTAGAGAACCATAGAGAGGTACAGCACAGAAATGGTCTCATCAGCTCACAGTGTGCATGCTGACTATTTCCCCATTGTCCCTAATCCCATTTGCCTGCATTAGAACCATTTCCTTCTGTCTCTTGTCTATTTAAATATCTGTCTAAAAGTTTCTTAAACACACTAATTAGATCCAATTCTGTCACTTCTTCAGCAAATGCATTCCTGATACCAGCTACCCTCTGTATAAAAAGAACCCAAATTCTCATTATAACTCCTTCCTCTCACCCTGAATCTAGGCCCTCTTGCATATTTTGATACTGACTGCATATGAATGAAAACTTCAGTCAATTCAGGTCCTAGATCAACTGATTAGACCAGATCTGGTTCACAGCTTCTCAACTATGACTGGCACTAGTTTGAAATATATGCAGAGTAACACAAGCACAGATGGTATGACTTGGATAAAATCATGAGCTTTGTTGTATGCAGAAACAACAGCGGACTGGTCAGCTATGGGGCCTTTGCCACATTCCCATGGAGATACATCTCCAGTCTGCACAACGCAAGACAGATCTATGGACTTATGTGATACATTGTAAGCTTGTGGCAACACCTTTGATCTGGATCATTCTCAGCTTAAATCTGTAAGGGATCTGTAAGGGAACCGTCTGCTCTTTGCTGATACATCCGATCATGCTCTCCACAAATGGAATCAGAACTGAGTCCAAGAGCAGGGCACTGACATGTCGAGCAGAGTGTTACAGTTTTAAACACAAGATGCTGCAAGTCTAGAGTAACGCGTATAAAATGTGGGAAGAACTAAGACCGAAAGACATAGAAGCAGAATCAGGCCATTAGGCCAATCGAGTGTGCTCTGCCATGACCTCTCACAGTTCAGGCAGTATCTGTAGAGAGGAATAAACAATCAACATATTGGGCTGAGAAAGAAAGGGGGGAGAAGCCAGAAGAAGAAGGTGGGGGCGGTGCAGAGGAATGAGGACAAGCCAGCAGGTGACCTATGGCTGTGGTAGCAAGTCTGGGCAAGCATATAGTTAAAGAATCAGAGAGCAGCAGAATGGAAACCACAGTGCATTGTCCTGTGTCTATTGCGTCATGCTAATGAAAGCAGCCAAACACAGAACCTGTGATGGAACTCTGCATTTTGCATGGTTCACCAGAACATGTCTGGTATAGATTATATGCAATACCAGTCCGGTGGACTGGGCCGATAAGATCAACAGTGACAACCAACATCCTAGAAGGAGATTCTGCAATGGTTCTTGGAGAGATTAGGGGATTACAAGGTGCAGACAAAGTCATGATCATCCACTGCAACCAAGCAAGAGCCCAGTTGCAATGACTACTCGCACCATTTCACCTAGACTTCCAAGCTCAAGGGCTTTTCCTGTTTAAGAACTCTCCCAAAATGTCCCTGACACTGTTAGATACGGCAGACAATGAGCATAAATGCCATGTATTGTACCTGTGAGGAAGGTAAAGAGTGTAAGACGATCAACAGTATTGGACAGTTACATGTCTGGCTGTTTGCTGAACCTGTGACTGTGTTACTACACTGTAACGACTTTCTCTCCATTTATTATCCCGTTCATTGTCCCTTAGGAAATTAATACTGAAAAGAAGGAATTTGCAGCAAGTTTGTTCAATCTGAGTTTCTTGCCATCCTGGGACATTCATGTTTATGGTTCTATTCAAAAGGATAAAAGCTGACAACATAGCAAATGACTGTGATGTTAATTACCCTCAAACGGTTTTCAATTTGTATGGAGCAATTTTATTAATATAATTTTCAAAGGCCTTGTTTACAGTTCAAATATGAAGCAAGCTTTAGAACACAGTTGATGTTGGCAGATTGATGCAGACCCATCCATGTCAAAATTCTAACTCATTGACATCTCAGTCAATTGTTCCAACTTTGTGTGAAGCCTCTCTCTCTCTCTCTCTCTCTCTCTCTCTCTCTCTCTCTCTCTCTCTCTCTCTCTCTCTCTCTCTCTCTCTTTCTTCTCTCTTCCTCACTATCACAGTTTACTTCTTTTTCTTTCTTCGTTTCAAGCCAAGTCAACTCAAGTTTATTGTCATTTAACTATATACCTACGTACATGTAAACCACCAAACGAGACAGCATTTCTCCGGACCAGGGTATAAAGGACACATATAACACACAATAACTTAGGAAAGTAAGAATTAAATCTACAAATGACTTACTTATAGATAAAAAAAAATAAAGCATATTCTCATTCTCTCACCTTCCTCTCTTATTTTCTTTTATCTTTCAGATTCCATCAGGGACATTATGCGACACATAATGAATTGTGATATTCAGAACACTGGTAGGTCACCTGGCCCTTTGAGCTTGCTCCATCATTGAACAGGATTATAGATGTTATTTTACGTCAGACCCATTTTTCTGCATTATCCCTTTATTACTTTACTGTTTTATCGGTCTATTTTGAATTCATCTCATGGCTGTGCCTGTGGTTGAGAATTACAAAGATTCACCATCCTTTGAGTAAGGAATTTTTTTAGTCATCTCAGTCCCAATTGGCCTCTTTTACAGACACGCTGGTCACTGCTTCTAACCTCCTTAACCAGGGCCAACTTCCTTCTTTCATCACCCTGTCAAGCCTGGTAAGAAATTCGTAATCTTCAATGCAATCACCCTCTGTTCTCCTAAACTTAGAGAATTTAGAACTACTCTTCTCAATTGTTACCATATAACAAATATATCTTCCCTGCAACAAGTTGGATTTTTATGACAGAGGTATAATGTCACAGATTAGTAGAGTCATAGAGCAATACAGCATGGATCCAGGCTCCTCAGCTCAATGAGTCTGTGTCAACTACACTGCCCACCCAGTCAGCCCATTTCTTGCATTGGATCTATATCCCTCTAAGCCCCACCCCTCAATCTTCCTATCCAAGTGCTTCTTAAACGACACAATTGAACCAGCGTCAGCCACTTCTTCTGGCAGCTCATTCCATATACTCAACACCATCAGTATGAAAGGGTTGACCCTCAGGACCCTTCTAAATCCTTCCCCTCTTGCCACAATGAAAGCCCTCTAGCTTTGGACTCTCTGACCCTGGGGAAAACACTGTTACCATTCACCTTATCTGTTCCTCTCATAATTATAAACATTTTTATAAATTTGCTCTCAGTCTTTTATGTTCCAAGGAATAAAGACTCAGCCTTGCCAAATTCTCCTTTCATTCTGGCCCATTAGTCCTGGCAACATCCTCATAATATATTTATTCTATATTCTTTCTGGTTCAACTATACCTTTCCTGCAACAGCTAACAAAATCTGTACCACAGTACTTCAAGTGCAGCCCCACCCTCAGAGTATATGGCTGGAACATAATATCCCAACTACAATACTCAGTAAGCCGGCTGGTGGCTTAGTGGCATCAGCACTGGACTTCGGTGTGAAGGCTCCCGAGTTTGAACCCAGCCGGTTCCCTTGCACGTTTTCCATCCATGCTGGGTTGAGTGTCGAGCTAGCAACTTGGCCTCATAAAAATAGAAAGCCTGCGAAAAAAACATCGTCACGACGGCGTCCCGATGACTCCACTCGGAGTTAAGGGCTTTCTTCCTTCTTCCTACAATACTCTGTATTCTGACTTTTTCACCACTTTGTGTACCTGTGATGCCGCTTTCAATAAACTATGTGTTTGTTCTCCTGAATCACTCTGTTCCATTACATGCCCCAGTGCTGTAGCATTCACGGCATCAGTCCCATGATGATTTGACTTTCCAAGTCAATCACCTACACTAATCTAATGGATTAAAATCCATTTGCCACTCCTCTAACTCATCAATATAGACAATAGACAATAGGTGCAGAAGTAGACCATTTGGCCCTTCGACCCTGCACCACCATTCTGAGATCATGGCTGATCATCTACCATCAATACCCAGTTCCTGCCTTATCCCCATATCCCTTGATTCCCCTATCCATAAGATACCTATCTAGCTCCTTCTTGAAAGCATCCAGAGAATTGGCCTCCACTGCCTTCTGAGGCAGTGCATTCCACACCTCCACAACTCTCTGGGAGAAGAAGTTTTTCCTTAACTCCATCCTAAATGACCTACCCCTTATTCTTAAACCATGCCCTCTGGAACTGGACTCTCTCAGCATCTGGAACATATTTCCTGCCTCTATCTTGTCCAATCCCTTAATAATCTTATATGTTGCAATCAGATCCCCTCTCAATCTCCTTAATTCCAGCGTGTACAAGCCCAGTGTCTCTAACCTCTCTGCGTAAGACAGTCCGGACATCCCAGGAATTAACCTTGTGAATCTATGCTGCACTTCCTCTACAGCCAGGATGTCCTTCCTTAACCCTGGAGACCAAAACTGTACACAATACTCCAGGTGTGGTCTCACCAGGGCCCTGTACAAATGCACAAATATCAAATATCAATGTACAAATATCCCTCTGTAATCTACAAAAATATTTTTTCACTATCAATAGCACCTCCTAATTTTATGTTATCCACAAACTAGCTAATCAAGCCTTGTCCACTAACATCCATATAATATATAATATATAAACAATGAGTAACAAGGGTCCACACTAAACCCTGCAGCACACCTCTGATCACCAGCTTCATGATCAGCATTACTAATTCTATCTTCCTAATTCCATAGTATTGGTTAACTCGTCTGAAGATGTCCTGACTACAGTAACGGGATTCAAGTCATTTTGAGAATGCTCCTCAAGTAGTATTACTTTCCCTGTAAGAAAAACAAAATAGGCAAAAGACCTGGTTCATTCCTTATTAAACTTAAAGAAGCATTTTATTATTCAACATATTTTGCAGTTAACAGAATCCAAAATCGTTAAAGAGAATGAGAAAAAAAAGCTGAAAAGGAATAAACCTTAACTCCAACATTCAACTATTCAGACAAAATATCCTTCTGATTATCTCATCTTTCTGTCCTAGCCCAACTTTCTGATCTCTTTATCCTCAAACTCTGGTCAATGTTTAATGGAATCATGGGGAAGGCAACTCAGATCTTTAAATTTGGTGTTCCACAAACTTACACCATCAACAACTGACTCTGTCAATTTCACATCAAGGTCACCACTCCAAATTCAGATCAAGACCATCACAGCTACTGGCGATGGGTCTACTATCACTATTTGCAGCTCTTGCAGAGACATCTTTGACTCCTTATTTCCCTGTAGAAATATAGCTATATTGTCATTATGGAATATAGAAACAAAGTCCTTAGATTAGATAATCATAACATGATCGAGAGAAAATTTGCAGATAGTGGAACTCCAAGCAACATACACAAAATGTTGAAGGAACTCAGCAGGCCAGGCAGCATCTGTGGAAAAGAGTTCAGTTGACATTTCCGATCAAGACCCTTCAACATACCATGATTATGGTTGGTCAACATTGTATTGTGAAAGATTTATGATTTGACAATTTTTTGAAACTCTTTGAAGGTGCAGCCAGTAGGTAAGTGAGAACTGTTGCATACAGTGTATAGGGACACAATAAAATGCCACTCAAACTGCTATTACAAAGACTGAGGCTCATGTATCAAAGGCAGTAAATTAAGAAGTATTACAAACTTGTCAGTGAAAAGAAAACAGAGAGGTGACTGGAAGCCGTTGGAGGGAGACTGCAGAGATCAAGATTTAAGGTTTGACCAACTAATTGTTTGCAAACTATACCAATGACTTAAGGCTCAGTACAGTAGCATAGCAGCATGGTAGCATAGTGGCACAGGATTTACAGTACAGGCGACCCAAGCTCAATCCCTGCTGCTGCTTGTAAGGAGTTTGTACATTCTCCCCATGACCACATGGATTGCTTTGGGTGCTCAGGTTTCCTTCCACAATCCAAAGAAGTACTGGTTGGTAGATTAATCAGTCATTATAAATTATTCCATGATTAGGGTTGGATTAAGTCAAAGGATTGCTTGGCTGCATGGCTTGAAGGGCCATAAGAGCCTATTCTGTGCTGTCTCTTAATAATAATAAATAAGTAATAATATATCTAACTTCACTCATTACACAACAGAAAGTCCATTAGCAATGTACCTGAGATGAGAAAGATCTTTCAAAAAACATGGAAAAGGACATAATCTAAAGGGAAAGGAAATGGATTGGAAATGTTCGGAAGGTTATGAACAAAATGCTGGCAAATAGGACGAGCTTTGTTGGGCATATTGGTCAGCGTGGACCAATTGGTCTCACGGCCTGTTTCCATAACTCTTTGAACTCTATGAAAGCACTGAATCACTCCCGACTAACAGCTTGTCAAAGAGAAACACCTTTGCTCTTTGGCTCCACTTCACCCATCCTGCGGTTTTAACCAAAGTCTTGCTTGCTTCTTTATTTGCTTAGAATCTATAACTTCTCTCACCTCAGCTGAAGGACAATGCCTACACCTGTACCTCATCGTACTTGTGCACACTGCAATAAATTGAATTCAACTAGATTGACTTGGCAATTTAATTCTTTTCCTCTCTCCAGTTGTAGCTCCTCTGCAGAGTATTTTAAGCCTTCTTTCAAGACTGTACTTATGACTTCCCACTATTCTGCTTCTGTTACATCCATTCCTTTCACTCTTGGCAAATACTCTGCCTTTTTATTCTGAAGACTGAAGTTCAATACTTGATTTGATGTTTTGCAACAACATGGATTGTGTATTCATCAGTTACACCAGAAAGAGCCCTTTATTCCCTCCTTATTGACAGAACACCATCAGGAAAGTAGCTTGGGCGTTCATGTGGGTTTGCTGAGGGATGGTAATCCTGCAATTAAAATCAAATAAGAAAAGTCACTACATCTTAATATGACACCATAAAGTTTTGGATTGGATGGATGTATTGAGAGATAGTTACTTTGCAATGTATCCAAGGATGCATCTAAGGATGCACCCTAACCATGGACTTTTTACTCTCCTCCCATCCAGTAGGCTCTACAGGAGATTCCACTCCTGCACCAGCAGGCACAGGAGGAGCTTCTTCCCTGAGGCTGTGACCCTGCTGAACTTCACATCACAGCGCTAAGCAGTATTGCGCCCATATTGTACTGTCTCAGTATTTCTATACTCGTGTGCTGTAGCATTTACTTTTTATTCACAGTTATTTTGTAAATACCACTATTCTTCGCATTTCTGGTTAGATGCTAACTGCATTTCATTGGCTTTGTATCTGTACTCAGCACAATGACAATAAAATTGAATCTAATCTAATCTAAAAGGGACAATTAAAATCAAAACGGAAAGTTACTCTAGCAGGATCTGGATTAAGGTTTACCTGTGATTCAGTGGAAAAGTATACTATCTGTAATGATAAATTCCATATGGAGCTCAGTCAATGTACTTTGTTGAATTATTTGACCTCAAACATGTGAAACTTTACAATTTATACTTCTGGGAAAGGAAAACAGAAGTAAAAGCATGCACACAGAAGCTTATCCTGAATGTGTTGCATTTTTGAAAGAGTTGACTCTTGCCCCATTTACTCTTTCCCAAGGTTTTGCAATTTCTTCTTCAAGTATGTATCCAAATCCTTTATGAAATGTTTTATTGAATGCATTCCACCTGTCTTTTCAAACTACACATCCCAGATCATATTAACTAACTGTATGAAATTCACTCTTGCCTTTCAGAGCTATCTTAATTTGATGTCTAGAAACCAAATCCCAACCAATTTCTCCCAGGCTTATCTCCCTGGATTCCACAGAACTGGACCAGAAACAATTCATACTCAATCTCAAAGAAATGCCAAAGAGGAATATAAATATGCATTAAGACTATGAAGCATATTGGAAGAGCTGCATATTAGCTGAGACACTGGGGCAACTTATTAGATTGTCTTGTCTGTTTCTATGCTACGTCTGACAGAAATCAAATTTGGCAGTGGTGCTAAATGCTATAACCCATGTTACTATTTAACAACAGAAATGACAGATGCAGGTTCAATTGTAACAGTCAAGAGGCATTTAGACTGGGAGAGCTATTGTTCTGGTGCAGGTGGAAAGGCTAGGCAGATGGGCAGGTCAACATGGACTAGATGGCCTGAAGGACCTGTTGAGTTGCTATAATACTCTATAAATTTCATTTTATCAGGCCAATAACACAATCAGTCATTGAATCCAAGACTCTCAGAGAGATATATCATAGCACAGCCTCAGGATAAAGTGATGCTTTTTCAGAACAGAGATGCGGAGAAATTTCTTTAGCCAAAGGGTGGTGAATTTGTTGCCACTTGCAGCTTGGAGGCCAGATCATTGGATGCATTTAAGACAGAGGTTCTGAATTAGACAAAGCATCAAAGATTATGGGGAGAAGGCCGGAAACTGTGGTTGTGGAGGAGCAAAAAAAAATGATCAGCCATATTGAATAGCAGAGCAGACTCGATGGGTCAAATGGTCTAATTCTGCTCCTGTCTTATGGTCTGATGAAACAGCCCACCAAGTCTACACCAATTTTCTTGAATACATTTACAGAAATGCTACATTAATCCTACTTTGCATTTCTCCCCACATTCTCACCTCTAGAGCCCTCCCCATGTTTTATAGTTAGCCACGCATGAGAAGAAATTTATAGCAGCAAATTACCCATGTCTTTGGGATGTGACAAGATTTCAGAGCACTCAAGAGGAAACCCAAGGCATCACAGGAAAGTGTGCAAACCCCACACTCCACCAAAAGATAGGATTGAGCACAGGTCTCTGAATCTGCGAGGAAGAGGCTACACTGGCTGCACCACTGCAGTGCCCTATAATGCACTCAATCAAATTCACAGGAGCTATTTCAATGGAGAGAAATGCTTAGTTTAAGAGAAATATTTAAGTGGTGCCCCAAAAGGAGAGAGAGTGATGCATTAGCAAAGACATTTGGGGAATGAATTACAGAGTCTTAGACCCTAGATTCTTGGAGATACAAAAAGAACAAAAGAACATAGAAGCAGAAGGAACAAGCAAACTCCAAGAGGAACTTAGTAGGTCAAGCAGCATAAGACCATAAGATACAGGAGAAGAATTAGGCCATTCATTATGGCTGATCTATTTCCCTCTCAGCCCCAATCTCTTGCTTTTTCCCCTTATCTCTTCATACCCTAACGAATCAAGAATCTTTTAACATCTGCTTCAAATATACCCAATAACTTGGCTCCAAGTCAATGAGTATATCTGGTTGGAGGAAAGGAGATAATGACATTTTGGGTCTGGTTTAGGGTTTTGACCCATATCATCAACAATTCCTTTCCCTCCACAGATGCTGCTCGACCAACTAAGTTCCTCCAAGGAGCTTTTTTTTGCTCCAAACTCAAGCATCTGAAAATTCTTGTGTCACCAAATAAGGACCAGATGGTTGCAAACAAACTCCCCAGCCTGCCCCATGGTTCAATAAGACCATGGTCGATCTACCTTAGATCCCAATTCCTCTTCTGGGACAGACCTGCATAGCCCTGAATTCCCTGATCATTCAAAATTGATTTGATCCCTCTCCACGAGCATCTAGGACAGAGTGTTCCTGAGATTCACCATCCTCTGTGAGAAGGTATTCCAACAGCCCAAAGCTTTAGGAGCACAGTTCACTGGCTTGGAGAATGAAAACTAAGTGGAACAACTTAAGTGAAATGGAGAAAGATTTACCAGTGGATGGAATAAGCTGCCAGAGTAAGTGAGTAGTGTATTAAAAGATCTGGTTTGAATAGGCATGGACAGCCTAGGACCAAAGGGCACAGCCTCAGAATTCAAGAACTTCCATTTAGAATAGAAATGGGGACGAATTTCTTTAGCCACCTCGTGGAGGCTAAGTTGTTGGTTATATTTAAAGCAGAAGTTGATAGGTTCCTGAATAGTTAGGGTGTCAAAGGTTATAGGAAGAAGACAGGAGAATGTAGTTGAGAGGGATAATAAATCAGGCATGATTTGAACGGCGTATCAGACTCCATGAGCCAAATTTTCCTATTTCTTATGGTCTTATGGAGGCAGGTATATTATCTTTTATTAAAAGACACTGGGACAGGTACATAGATGGGAAAGATTTAGCTGGAAATGAGCCAAACTATCTCATATAGAGGCAAATAGAACTTGCGTACAGGTGTATCTTGGTTGGCAGTGACCAGTTGGGTCGAAGGGCCTGTTTCTGTGATGCATGACTCTATGGCTCTTTGCCATAGCAGATAATCACAACTTCACTGAAGTATTTTAGTACACTTCAGCACTTCTTTTAGAAATGCTTGTATAGGAATTTACAATCTCATAATTTGCTTTAACTGGACGTCTACACCAAATATACAGAATTGGGGAGTTTCTTCCATCGTCTTGTCTCCCTTGAGGCTTGTTAATTTTGAACTAACGCTCTCTAGCCCTGTGCTGATTAACTCTAAACTTTGGGCCAATTTTTCATTATGAAGTTTGGAGAGAATGTTCGCCATAATTAGATGGAAAAAACCAGCTTTATTGAGCCAAAGGGAAAGAGCTTAATCACTACACTGCATGCCAGAATCAGACATAACATCACATATAATTAGAATTCTCCTGTTTGACTAATTTATTATAATTCTCAATGCTGGTGTTAAAGTTTGAGGAGCTGAGTTCATCATCTGGACTTATACTTCACTGCAGTACTGAAGGAGTACTTCATTCTTGTAACTGTTTTGGGGATGATACTGTGTACAAAATGATATTTATGTATGGCTGTATTATTAAAATACATTTTAACTCAAAATAGGTTATTCTGTGTGAAGATACTGTCAGTGTTATGGAAAGCAAGGAGGAAATCTTACTTTTCTGACATATACACTCAGTGGCCACTTTATTAGATACATCTGTACACCTGCAAATATCTAATCAGCCCATCATGTGATGGCAACTCAATGTATAAAAGCATGCAGATGTGGTCAAGAGGTTCAGAAGGCGGATTAATTGATCTGTTGTTGATTGTTATGTGTTCCCAGTCTGCTGGCTCAACTTGGAGTGTAGGGTAGAGATGTCAGGAAGTAATGAAGAAAATAGAAGTAGCAAATTTGAGATGGTGTTGTGTGATAGGGATTATATGGAGGAAGGCGAGTGGCAGGTTTCTGGAAAATGGAACACTAAGCAGTGAATTGAGGATTGTAATGGTTTATCATCTAGTGATGAAGACAGTAGACATGATTTAAATAAAAGAAGGAATGAAAAGTTTAGGGTTTGCTGAGTTTTGAATGTGGACCTGTTTCTGATATCAATTCAATTAGGCTCTATAAGGATTTGAAAACAAATGTTAGGAGATATTGTGGGTGTAAGACCTTTAAAGATGGACCACACAGTATTTTGTAAATATACCAAGCAATGTGAGAAAGCTTTGGGATTAACACAGCTGTAGGACCAAGAAAAATAACGCTAATGACTTATATTGAATGACAGTGGCTTTGCCGAGTAATCACAGGAGTGCCTCTTGATTTATCCATGGACCAAGTCAAAAATAATTTAACAGGGGAGAAGTTTAGATGATAAATTTTTTTAAAGGTTTTGTGATGGAGTAAGAACCAAAAGTTTATTGGTATTGATTAAATTTGATGGGAAAAAAATTTCCAGTTAGTGTTAATTTAGTCTAAATGAATTGTATGATTTGAATATAGGTGCCTCTCACTGTGAGATGTTTTCAGTGCCAGAAGTTTAGTCATGTAGCAGTTGTGTGGAAAGCTATAAAGTAGTATAATAGATATGGTGGAAAACATGATTAATGCAATTTTGGAGAAGGTATTAGGCTAAAATGTAGCAACTATGGAGGAGAACATAGCTCTGCTTATGCAGGGTGTCCTGTATATAAGAAAGCTATAGAAGGGTAGCATGCTTGAGTAGAAATGGGCATTCCATATGCAGAGGCTTCATAGGAAGTACAGAAAACAGTGTCAGTGGGATATATTGATAACCAGAATACAGATATATTTAAGTCATGGGTAAATTGCATTATTTTATAACAAAGGATTTGTTACTTGTTGATAAACTAAAATTTGTTACTTTCATGGCAGATGTGGTCAATTGTACAGCACAAACTAAAATTAAAATTATACTAATAATTGTAGAAAAACATTGAGTGATGAAAGACTCCACACACTCTACACACCACCCTTACATATCTGGAGAAGAAGGATGTTTATGTGAGAATGTTGTTCTTGGACTACAGTTCAGCATTCAACACTATAATTCCCTCTGGGCTGTCAAGAAGCTCAGAGAACTTGGCCTGTCAGATCACAGGAGGGGATAAGGGTGGGCTCCTCACCTCTGCCCCCCTGACACTGAACACACAGGTGCCCCTCAGCACTATGTACTAAGCCCCCTCCTTTACTCTCTGTATACCTTTGACTGTGTCGCCACCTGCAGCTCCAATATGCTAATTAAATTTGCTGATGACACTACACTGATTGGCCTAATCTCAAATAATAATGAGACAGCCCACAGAGAAAAAAATCATCACCCTGATACAGTGGTGTCAAGAAAACAACCTCTCCCTCAATGTTGCAAAAACAAAGGAGTTGGTTGTGGACTACAGGAGGATTGGAGACAGGCTAACAACCCCTATTGACATCAGTGGATCGGGGGTTGAGAGGGTGAACAGCTTTAAGTTCCTTGGTATAAACATCACCAAGTATTTCACATAGTCTGAACATACTGACTGTATGGTGAAAAGGGCACAACAACGCCTTTTTCATCACAGACAGTTGAAGAAGTTTGGTATGGGCCCCCAAATCCGAAGAACTTTCTATAGGGGCACAATTGAGAGCATCCTAACTGGCTGCATCTTTGCCTGGTATGGGAACTGTACTTCCCTCAATTGCAGGAGTCGGCAGAGAGTGGTGCAGACAGCCCAGTGCGTCTGTAGATGTAAACTTCCCAACCAGGCTGCTTAATTCATTCTGACACAACTGTATTTCTATGTTATATTGATTATCCTGTTGTAAATACAATTTATTATAAATTACTATAAATTGCACACTTCACATTTAGATGGAGACGTAAAGATATGTATATAAAGGATGTAAGTAATAAAGTCAAGTCAAGTCAAGACATAACTCTGGAAGTTACTAATAGTGATTTACAAGGATAGGTAAGTGACATTTAGACTTCAAAGAAGGGTTGCTAATGTCTTTTTTCTTTTTTTCTTATCTTTTTTCTTTTTTTACAATGGAATGCTAGTCATTTATTAACTAATGGTCAGGAGATTTAATGCTCATAGTATAATGTGAGGTTGTATTGATACAAATGTGAGGTTGTATTGATACAAAAGAAAAGTACATGTTGAGTTTGAAATCTGCTCAGTAGGTGGTGGTAATGCACCTTCTGTTAGTCTGCTAACCGCCATTGGACATCACTAGAAGAAGAAGAGATTTATTTGTTGTTCATATCAAACTCTGGAATGGGGATGCAATGTGATCTTAGTGACTTTGAACTGAAATGAGATGGGTCTATGGTTGAGGTGCAATTCGATGGGATATAATGGTTTGGCACAGACTAAATGGGCCAAAGGACATGTTTCTGTGCTTTAGTGTTCTACAGTACTGTGCAAAAGTCTTAGGCACAAATATATAGCTAGAATGGCTAAGAGGTTTGCTCCGCACAGTATTTGTCAACATGGAACAGGGAGGGAGTTTGTAAATCTGATGGGAGCAAAGGATGTTGGGAATGGCGAGAGTGGAGCACTGTGGAATGGGTGTGGGATAGGTGATATGCAGAGAAGGAGCACCGGGTGGTGGGGGTGCAGACACACTAAGCCCTAAGACTCCAGGCAAGGTCATCTGATTCCAAACAACTGCTTTATTCAGGTTTATTGAGCATTAAAGAATGGCTGTCTGGTACTTTCTTGTCCTTCCACATGTTCTCAACCATGATTCCCCCCTCATTCCCCCTTCCCATTCTCAATCCACAATAGAGGACCATGTCAGAATCAGGTTTATCATCACTCACATAAGTCAAGAAATTAGGTTTTTTTGAGGCAGCTGTATAGTGCAATGCATAAAATTACTGCAGTAAAACTCCATTCTATGACTCTATGACACTATAATTCAATGAGCAACAGTTACTATAGGCCAATATCCAACAAAACTGTTCAGTCACCTGATCCCCATGGGCCCCTTCAATCACCCATAAATATTTAAATACAAACAGATAGCTAGAAATACCAAACCAGCAAGGGGTATTGGAAGCTTAATGTGACATAAATTGTTCAAGCTAATTTTTGTACTCAGTTGATTGGTCCTTTAGGAACAATATGATTGAACATTTTTATTGGATATTGGTATGCAGCAGGTGTTGATGAGTTTTGGTTGTCAGGAACAATTGCAGCAGTCCTATCTAATGTGACATTTGTAGATAACCCTCAAATAATTAAATCCACTTACCATTCCTGATCAGTTTGAGAATAACACATTTCTTGATAAGAATCCTTGGCTTTATAAATATCTCCTCTGCAAGAGTTAATTTCATTCCACTGCCCCTTCTCCTCAGAACTCCATGTCTATATTATTTGTCTAATTTATGTAAATTCAATTTAACCCTGTTTTTAATTCTGTTTCTGGAAATGGCCTACTCACCTTTGCATTAAAACAAATCTTCCATCATTCCTTTGCTTCATAAATTAATAATTAGCAATTTCAGACTTACTAAATGGAGGCGAATATTTATTTTGATTCCTACCTTAAAGAAAACTCTCCCTTTCAAAACTACTGCCCGAATCTATTTGCATGACATGAAATTCATGATCAAAAATTGAGTCAAAAGATGAACAAAAAGAAGTTGCTGTACTCTGGCATCTTATGGAGAAATAAATGCTGTAAAGGGATTGTTGTGAGCTGGATTGACTTGATGGACTATTCTACAATAAGGAAATCAGACACTGTGGGTAAATCTGAACATTACAATTTAAGAACAACAATTGAGGTGCTGATTGGAATAAGAGTAATGATATATGCTTCTAGTGAGCCCAGGTTAATTTCCAGTTACCTTGCATGCAAACAGAAACTTGTGATTGGCAAGTGGGGCAGCACGGTAGTGTAGCAGTCAGCACAACACTTTACAGTACCAATAACCTGGAAACAATTCCCACTGCTGCCTGTAAGGAGTTTATATGTTCTCCCCTTGACCATGTGGGTTTCCTCTGGGTGCTCGAGTTTCCTCCCACAGTCCAAAGAGGTACTGTTTGGTAGGTTAATTGATCATTGCAAATTGTCTCGCAATTAGGCTAGAACTAAATTGGGGGATTTCTGGGCAACATGGCTCAAAAGGCTGGAAGGGCCTATTCCACACTGTATCTTAATAAATAAATGTCTGGTGTGGATTGTGGCTGTGGTGGTTGAGTTTGAGGTAAAGTTCTGTCTTATTCCTTCAATTCCAGTTCAGTATGAAAGGAACACCACACTGTTCTATTGCATAATGCATAGAAAAGGGGCTTCCTGTTGCTTAACACATTGAAGTGAGGCACTGCCTTCTCTCTTGGGTGCATTTGGACATCTTCATGGAACGTATCTCAACAAGTGGACAAATTTCCTAAATTATCCTGGGCAATGTTTAAGAACAAAAACGGAATTGATTGACCCTTTTACAGGCATTGTCAAATTCAATGTCAAGTTTATTGTCATGTAAACAATCACATGTATGATCAGGTGTAATGGAAAACTTATCTTCAGCAGCATCACAGGCACATATTATCAGATAAGCAACATCCATAAGAAAAGCATAAATTAAGCACAAATTAGGTACAATATTTACAAGAAAGCATACAATTAGAAAAAGAAAAATATCACTTTTAGTGCCAAGTATTCATAGTTTTGCTAAATTCTGGTAATTAGGTTTTTGCTAGTTAGTTCAAGAACTTATGGTTGAAGGAACAAGCTGTTCCTGAACCCGGTGATGTAGGAATTCATGCTTCTGTACTTCCTGCCTAATGGTAGCTGTGAGAAGATGGCTGGGAAAATTGGCTGAAAAATGGCAGATGGAATTTACAAGACAAGTGTGAGGTGGTATTCTTTGGGAAGACACGTATACCGTGAATGGTAGATGTTGAGTAACTTGGCAATACAGATCCATAATTTATTGAAAGTGGCATCACAGGTTCACATAAAGAGTTCTTTTAGCACACTGACCTTCATAAATCAGGGCACTGAGTACAGAAGTTGGGAAGTTATGATGATGAGGCTGAAATTTGAGTACTGTGTGCATTTCTGGTCACAGGAAAGAGATCAAAAAGTTTGAAAGAGTGCAGAGAAAATTGATAAGGATTTAGCCAGGACTTGAGAACCTGTTATAGTGAAAGTTTGAGTAAGTTAAGACCTTATTTTCTGGTGTGCAGGAGAATGAGGGAAGATCTTATAGAGATACACAAATTGGAAGCGTATAGATAGGATGAATGCATACAGATTTTTTTCCTCTCAGTTTAGGTGAGACTTGAACAAGACATCATAGATTTAGGGTGAAAGGTGAAATATTTAAGGAGAATATGTGGGGGATCTTCTTCACTTAGAGGGCGGTGCAACTGTGGATGAGGTAAATCAGAGTTCAATTGTAACATTTAGGAATAATTTGGATGCAGGGTTTGGAGGGCTATGGTCTGGGTGCATGTAGATAGTACTTGGCTAAAGACAAATCGAGCAGACTAATTGGGCCAAATGGCAATTTCCTTGTGCCACATTATATGAAGACAGTATTAGGAAAAAGAAATCGGTCCATTCCTTATTCTTGCTACAGTACTGAAAAGTCTGACAACTAGAAACATCAGTATTGTTCTGAAAAATCACAGTCATTGAGAAATAAATATATCACCTGACAGAGAAGAAAATAACTATTTGGAAATGGGAAAGGAATATGGATAATTATCAATATTTTTAGACTTTATTTATTTTAAGTCATTTGACATTTAAGGCTGATCTTTGAAACTAACAGCACACAGAAACACCAAATCTCTTAGGCAGTTAATGTTATTGCATTGTAAACAGGGAAGTTGCTTTGACAAATCAAAATAATGCAGTCTATCATAAGTAAGAGACGTCCATTAATCATGAGAATCAATAAATAGGAAATTTTTACATAAGGATAAAGTGCAACAGTGAAGCTGCAGATAAACACAAGAGATTTTACAGATGCTGCAGATCCAGAATAATGCATAAAAAATGCAAGGAAAACTCAACAGGTCAGGCAGCATCTCAGGAGTGGATAATCAGTCCATATTTCAGGTTGAGATCTTTCATCAGGACTGAAAAGGAAGAGAAATGAAGCCAGAATAAGAAGGTGACAAGGAGAGGAAGGGGTACAAGCTGGTAGGTGATAGGTGAAGCCAGGTGAAGGTGAAGGTGGGTGGATACGGGAGGGATGTGATAAAATAAGAAGCTGGGAGGTGATAGGTACAAAAGACAAAGGGCTGAAGAAGAACAAATCTGATAAGTGAGGAGAGTGGACCAATGGAAAAAGAGAAAGAGGAGGGGATCCAGGTGGTGTATATGGGAGTTGAGGAAACAGAGGAGTAAGAGGGGAGCCAGAATGAAGAATAGAAGAAGAGAAAAGTAAAGGTAATGAATTGTTTTTGTTCTCTGGTAATAATCACAATGAATAGATACAAGTTTTTATACATCCTTGAAATAGGTTAGTAATTTTGTATCCGGCCTCATGGAGTAAAATTTCATCAAATTTCTTACCCCAGCGTGCCATAAAAAAGGGCTCAGAGGTGAACTTTTCAAATAAGCTATTAGCTTAAAGGAAATACTAAATAACCTAGTGCAAGTTGGAATATTACATTATGTGTTCTTCCCTAGCATCTTGTGATGTGAATGTCAGCAAGAATTGCAGGTCAACAGATAGATGACGACTTCAACAAGTCTGGTTGAATCTCCAACAGCCTTTGAAATTGGTTATCACAGGAACTGCAGAGTAACACCTATTCTCCAACTTTACAGAGTTATGGAAAGTACAGACATTATCCCATCAAAGTTCTTCTAATGGTTGACCACTAACACTATTTTGAATAGTTCCTATACCTGTACCAGAATGTAGCAAATTAATTGGAGATGGTGCAATTGGAAGTAAGGCTAAGGCTGGTGAGTAGCAATTCATCAGACCATGAATTCAGAGGAGACTTTTTTAGGAAAAGAAGGAACATTCAATGCAAATAATACCAATTTGCACAAAGCCATGACAGTATTTATTAACACAAGATTCTGAAGATGCTGAAAATCCAGAGCAACATACACAAAATGCTGGGGGAACACAGCAGGTCAGGAAGTGAAGAAAAAGTTGACATTTTGGGTGAAGACCCTTCATCAGTACTTGATTTATTCCCTGGAACACAAAGGAACACATACCTCTGAATGATCACAAGAGTGAGATATATGCAGAACATCAGACACTTGGGATTGCTAAAGAGTTGATCTTACAAGGAAACTATGGACAGAAGTGAAAGCCTGCACAGATGGAAGGAAACATGCTCCCTGGAGTGATTTAATTCCAGAGCCATCCTTAGAGAAAAGGATATCTGAGTCGAATTCATAATTCCAGTTAAGGGTTAAAACTGTCTCAGGTGCAAAGTGGTGAGATCTTTTATATTTACAATGTTTAATGTCATTTAATAGCAGTTCCTTTGCCTTTATGTAGTCTGAGTCTGCAGAGTTATGGACACAGTACATAGTACTGTGTACTGTTTCACGGAAACCCGGAACACATCCTCCCCGCTGTGAACTCGGGTGGCACAGTAACATAGTGGTTAGCACAGTGCTTTACAGTACCAGTGGCCATGTTTAATTCCCGTCGCTGTCTGTAAGGTGTTCATATGTTCTCTCCGTGGCCGCAGTGGGTTTCCTCCAGATGCCCCCGTTTCATCCCACAGTCCAAAGGACTGTACCTACTGGGTGGTAGGTTAATTGGTCATTGCAAATTGCCCATGATTAGGCTCAGATTAAATCGGGGGTTGCTGGGCGGTGTGGTTCAAAGTGCTGGAAGGGTCTATTCCACACTGTATCTCAATAAATAAAAAACTCACATAATCAGAGCAGTCAACAACCCCGGACATTCTCTCTTTTCTCTCTCCCCTCTGACTTCCTCCATTCAGCAGAAGATACAAAACCCTGAAAACACTCCCACCATACTGTATTATTCATTCTATCCCATTGTTTTATGTGTAGCATCCATGCCCCCAATTTACCCCCGTTGGCCTAGGATGAACTGCCGTCACCCCGCCAACAGTGCAGTACTTCGGTGTAAATATGGTGCAATGCCCCCCCCCCAGTACACGCTCGCAACAGAAATATCAAACATTGCACCAAAGGCGAGTAAATAATTCCAACATTATAGTTATTTCTTAGTGATGGGTTAGTAGAAATAGATAACCTAAAGGCACCAAATCAATAAGTTTATCAGTTTGTGCACATAATATTTTAATACGTTGGAGCTCACGCCTCCGGTTCCATCCGCAACGACCTTCCGAGCCTTCAGCCATCGTCTGAACTGCTGTCAGCTCCTCACACGTCCGTCCTCCTCACTTGCTTCCCGAAAATGACTGCGAACTCCCACTCAGCTCACACCTACGAGATAGCGTAACAATTCTCCAATGGTTAGTTCCCCCCTTATCTGCAGTTATAACCCAAACATTCCAGCTCCAGAATCCTATTACAACATTAAGTAACATTACAGAGAAGCCATTTCATTATAACAATACAGAGAAGCTATTTTGTTAGCCTGAACAGTTAACACCACAGTTAATGGTACTGAGAGCCCTACATATGACTGCTGAATGATCCCTTAGCAAAATAAGGATTCTTGACCTTAAAATCTACTTTGTTATGCCTTGCACTTTATTGTCTGCCTGCACTACATTTTTCTGCCACTGTAACATGTTATTCTGCATTTAATTATTGATTTTCCTTGTACTTCTTCAATTCGCTGATGTAATGAAATGATCCTTATGGATGACATACGAAACAGTTTTTCACTGTACCTTGGCAATTGTGACAATAGCAAACTGATTTACCTATGTTGTTTTATCTGTTGCATTTCCATAGTCTTAATAAATATTTTAAACATGCTGTAATGTGCTGCTCTGTGAGTTTTGGATAGTGTAATCCACAGCAGTCCAGTTTCAAAGGATACATGTAACAGACAATGGCTTACAGTTCACCTATCGATTTCTGTTCACTAATGCAGATTTAATTTAAGTTCCTGGCTGTCAACATCTCAGAGATTCCGAACCAGGCTCAACACATTGATGCAATCTTAAGACCATAAGACAAAGGAGCAGAATTAGGCAATCTGGCCCATCGACTCAGCTCCACCATTCAATCATGGCTGATCCTTTTTCTTTCTCTTCCTCAACCCCAGTTCCCGGCCTTCTCCTCCTACCCTTTGATGTCATGTCCAATCAAGAACCTATCAATCTCTGTCTTAAATACACCTAAGGACCTAACCACCACAGCTGCATGTGGCAACAAATTCCCCCGCATCTCTGTTTTGCAAGGGCGCCCATCTATCCTGAGGCTGTGCCCTCTTGTCCTAGACTCTCTTAGAATCATAAAGAAGATATGTCAGTGGCTCTACTTCATTAGGAGTTTGAGGAGCATTGATATGTTAGCACATAAAACTTCTACAGATGTATGGCGGAATGCATTCTGACTGGCTGTATCACAGCCTGGTACGGAGTCACCAATTCACAGGACTGCTACAGACTGCAGAATATTGTAGACAGCCATATCCATCATGGACACATCCCTCTTCACCAGAATAGGACATCCTCAAGAAACAGTGCTTCTAGAAGGCAGCATCCATCATTAAGGACCCTCACTATTTGGGAATTGCCCACTTCCTGTTACTGCCATCAGGGAGGAAGGAGGGATACTTGAAGATACTGATTTATTCAGAAATAATTTCTTCCTTTCTGCCTTCAGATTTCTGAATGGTTCATGAACATTACCTGATGACTACAATTTTACACTATTTACATATTGGGTGATTTATATTAATTTTGTCTTCACACTGTACCACTGCTGCAAACAAAAAAAAATGCATGTCATAGGACAGTGATAATAAGCCAGATTCTTAAAGGTCAAGGTAAAATTTATTATAAGAATACATATATGTCAATATATACAACACTGACATTATTTTTCTTTGGGCATACTCAGCAAATCTACAGAATATTAACTAAAAAAGGATTACTGAAAGATCAAGTAGAACATAGAAGGCAACAAACTCTGCAAAAAGAGCATGAAATATCAAGATAAAAAGTCCTTAAAGTGGGATCATTGGCTGTGGGATCATCTCAATAGATGTAGGTGTAGTTATCTTCTTTTGTTCAAGATCCTGATGGCTGAGGGGTAGCAACTACTCTTGAACCTGGTGGTATGAGTACTGAGGCTCTTGCATCTTCTGCCTGATGGCAGCAGTGAGAAAGAAAGCCTGGCCTGGGTGGTGAGGATGCTTGATGATAGCTGCTGCTTTTCTATGACAATGTTTCATATAGATGTGTTGGGAAGGCTTTACCCATGAGGTACTGGGCCAAATCCACTAACTTATTTGTAATATTTTCCACTCAAAGACATTGGCATTCCTATACCAGGCGATAACGCAGTCAGTCAATACACCTTCTACTACTCACCTATAGAAGTTTGTCAAAGTTTTTGATGACATGCCAAACATCAGCAGACTCCTGAGGAAGTAGAGGCTCAGCTGTACATTCTTTGCAATTACATTTACAAGATGGGTTCAGGACAGTTCCTTTGAGATTCTGATTCCATTTTCAGAAACAGATGCCTGTTCCAAAGGTTTGGTCACTAAAATCACATGGATGTGGTCCAAGAATATCTCCAGTAGAGAACTTGCAAATAGTTCAAGGCTCAATCTTGAGGGAGTTCTGAGCCAACACTCAACGATAACAGATTTTTTAAAGAGAAAATAGTTCACAAGAATAAATAATTTAACTGCAAAATACGATTAATTTTTTTTAATCAGCAATCTCATTTCTTTCGTTCTTTTCCAATTCAAAACCATCTATAATATTTATGATTGTGGATTGTGCCCTTCTCTTTCCCATTACAATGCCCTTGACTGAAGCAATAATGTTGAATAAAACTGTCTGCTCCTGTGTCAGGATACCGATGCAAAAAAGGAAGTGAGAGAAATAATCTTCAGTTTCATGAATATTTACAATGTGATTCCAGTTCTTTTAAACAACTTATGTCTAATGAAAATGTTCTATACTAACCCTTTCCTCCACTAAAATGAACTTGAGGGGTTGAAGGAATTCATTGTCTTGGGGTTAGGAAGATGAACAGAATTCTGGACAGCTAGAGTGAAAATAGTCTTTGCAAAAACTTCATTTGAAGAGTTGAAAAGCAAAAAAGATAAACAAGCATGTGCTGGAAGCCTGAAATATATTTTGAACATTACTGAAATATTGAGGATGCTCAGCAGGTCAGGCAGCATCTGGAGAAGACAATGGACAGTCAACAATTTCAGCCCTTGACTTGAAGCATCAACTATTCATTTGCCTCTAGAAAAGCTGCCTGACTGCTGAGCTTTTTGCAACAGAGTTAATATTTCGTGTCACTAGTCATCCTTCAGAACTTCATCGTCTCTAAAAGGTTCTTGATCTTAAACAATAACCACTTTTCTCTTTCTAGAGATTCTGCCTGATTTGAAGAATACACTCTGCATTTTCTGTGTTGAATCCATTTTTATACATGTACAGAACTGTGCCAAAGTCTTAGGCATCCTGGATTTTTTATATGGTCTCAGATGGTATGGTCCTCATAGAGCCTTGATATCAACATCATCGAGGCTGTCTGGGTTTACCTCAAGAGATAGGAGCAAGCGAGACAGTCAAATTCTGCAGAAGAACTGTTGCAAGTTCTCCAGGATGTTTGGAACAACCTACCAGCCGATGTTCTTATAAAACTGCATGACAGTCCACATAAGAGAATTGATGCAGATTTAAAGGCAAAGGGTGGTCACACCAAATATTCATTTGATTTAGGTTTTATTGGTTACTGTTCTTTATAGTAAATATTTGATTTTTAGAAACTTTGCAGTTCATTATTTTTAAAAGTATCTTCGCTTTACAGAATTTTTTTACATGTGCCAAAGACTTTTGCACAGTACTGTAGTTCCGTTAATACCCAAAGTTAAAAGCTCCGTAGAGTAATGCCTTATCCTAACCACTGCCATCAGCGAAAATGCAGCAGTCCCTTGTCAGAGCAAGAAATGATCCAACCAAGTAATGTGCATTAGTATCTGGAAAGATAAAAATGGACAAACCTCTGATTCAGAGGTGTGAATGCCAACACAAATGCAAGCAAACAGTGTTCTTCCTAAGTAATAACAAATGAGAATAGACATTGGATACAAGAGAAAATCTATTTGTATTTGACTGAACTGATGAGAGCCTCAACTCAAAACATTGACCATCCATTTGTCTTTACAGATGTTACTTGACCTATTGACTTCATCCAGTAGTTATTTCTTACTTGCTATACCAGCAAGTGTAGTCTCTTCTGTTTGCAGGCAGAAAATGTACGTAGCTCCCCCACCACCCAGATTTTGCTAGAATCCTATCAGACTAGCTCCCTTTGACACCTCCCAGCCTGCATATGTAGGCAACTCCCAGTCTCTGCCAAGCTAAAATGATTTACCTACTACTCTTTCCAGACTCATCTCCTGCAACCTACTTAAATCAAGTTCATATATGTGGTCTTTAGCCACTCTTTGAACCAGCCGGTCTCAACCAGTTGCTCCGATCTTCCAACCTCCATGCCTAAAGTTTACCTGGTTGCCTATGTGTTTAGTTTCTGTTTTCTCTTGTTTTGGGTCCTTTTGTGGCTTGTTATTTTGTCATCTATTATTAAAGCTGTTATTTGCTGCTAGATTGTCTCTGCTGCTCTGATTTTGGGCCAAACCTCCTTATAATTCCTAACAAGTCATTGGCATAGGGTAACATAGCATGGAAATAGGTCCCTTTGGCCTTACTCTCCTGTGCCAACCATGGTGCCAATAAAGCTATCCTACTTGTCCATGCTTGGTTTGTATCTGTCTAAACACTCTGATCCATGTACTCACCCAAGTGTCTTTTAAACAGTTGAGTCACAGAGTCAAATAAAAGTACAGCACAGAACCTGGCCCTTTGGCCCATGTAGTCCATGCTGAACTATTTAAACTACCTAGTCCCATTGACCTTTACCTGGACCATCGATTGTACCTCTGTCAACCTCTTTCTCTGGCAGCTCATTCCATATACACCCCACCTTCTTTGTGAAGACATTGTCCATCTGGTACTCTTTGTCCTCAGATTCCATTTTTAGTGTTGTTTTAAAGATAACTTTATTTCCAAAAACAATCTTGAATAATCTTGGATTTCAAGAATCAATTTTAAATATTGCTCTCTGCTTCCAAGATGTACTCCAGCCTCTGTGGTGTTCAGCAGTCCTGGGAAGTCTCTAAGAAGGCAATGGACACCAGTGCTCTGCTTTTTGTGGTCAACCTGGCCACTTTAGCTGAACTCAGGAACAGATCAATGAGGAGGTTCTTCCCCATTCCATTCATAATCTTTCCATTAGTTGTGCTGTTCCTGACCTAGTTTGTCTTTAACAAAGAATAAATAACTTCTTAAATCTTTGAGAACAAGAGAATAATCAATTTACTTAGAGCTAGAGGATGTCAAAATTCTCCAACAATATAACCCCATCCCCTTCAACATGTGTCCAATTTAATTGACTTGTCTACCAACAAAAAAATATGCATTCAAATCTGCATTTGAACAAACATGCTGCTTTTAAAAGCAGAATAAACTGAAATTTTCAGAGAAACAGATCGGGCCTGGAGGACTTTATGCTCTGCATAGAAAGTGAGCTATTATCTTACATCTGTTCTCAATCAACAAACAGTTTTAGCATTTCCAAGTGTAAATTGATCATCGTGGAAAAAGATGATTGTTCGTTATGTTGGCTTCTCAATCACATGGAAGAAACTTTGTGTTGATTACAGAGCTTATGGGCTCTCTATTGAAACCATGGGATATCACAAGCCATAATATTTTTTGAGTATTGTGAACACTGTAATTTGCTTCAATTATTTGAACAATAACCACTGTAAAACAAATTATCTGCAAAGATCTTCCAGATACCATGTTTATTACAATGCACCTACAAAACGATTCCAGTTTACTTTGCTTTATAAAACTAAGGCTTGATCAGAAGGGGGCCAAATAATTATGCATAATCTTAAAATAGCTCTGAACTAACTCTGCCATTAACTTCTACTGAAAGTATAATGAGAGTTATATTGTTTTTTTAATGTATGTATCCTGGTTACTTACAACAAATATCTGAATACATCATTAGTAAAATGTCCTAAGATGTTATCCAGGAGGATAATCAGACTGTTGTGTATTTAATATTTCAGTAGTATTTGAATAATCTTGTATATATATATATATATATATATATATATATATATATACACATATATATATATATATATTGTTTGATTAAACATTCTTGTCTATTTAAATAATTCATTACTGGTTATATGTATTAATACATGAACTGCATATGTCATCACGCTACCACCTGATAAGTGTGCGCCTACCTTAAAGTAAACACAAATTTGGACTCATATTTCAGGCTGCCATGCCTTCCTTTGAATTAGTTTAATGTTTTGAAGTTACAAAGCATAACAGAGAGAAAAGAATAAACTTGAGGAAGCCTGCATTTGCTGGAAATCCAAAATGCTGCCGGAACTCAGCAAGTCAAATAGTATCTTTGGAAATAAATTGACAATCAATGTTTCAGGCCAAGACACTTTTTCATGACTGAAGAGGAAGGGGGAAGATGCCAGACAAATTAATATTTTAATCCTGCTGATTTTGAGAAAGTGGTATGCCTTAAAGAAGACATGTTTAGGGAGTAAATTCCACAGCTTAGGGTCTGGACAGTTGAATGCACAAGAGCATCTAATATAAAGCAAGAAGACTTGGGCTATTAATGAATCTTGCACTGTGGGAATACAGAGACATTAGAGGATACATAAAATTGGAGGTTATGAAGATAAAAAGAAGCATAGCATGCAGGGAATTGAAAACAAGGACAGAACTTTTAAATTCAAATCATTACTGAAAAAAATCTGAAATGGCTCAGCAAATAAAGGAATAATAGGTGAAGAAGAGGTAAGTCTTACCAAGCACATTTGTTGATGGTGGTCAGAAGAAAGACAGAGAACAACAGAATAAGGGGGTGCATAACAAGCATATTTATGGACTTAGTTCAAGCAGAATGTGTGGAAATGGTCAGGTCAGTTTATGTACATGATAAAGGAGGCATTGGTGAAGCAGGTTGTGGAGGATTGATTGGACATTACCATGAAACATTGGCTTGGACAGTTGGAGTCTACCTCAGGTAGGTTGCAAGCAGTTTCACACAGTGGCCTGGAGGTGGAAAAATTAGTAATGGAGGATTAGAATATGCAGCAGGTTGTTTTCTGTTGATCCTGGGAGAATACAACAGTGACAACCATGTACATCTTAATCAATATACACAGTGACCCCTCAGTGCTGATTACAACTCACCATTTCTCCCTTTTGTCTCTTCAAATAAAGATAACTTAAAGTGAACTAGGGGGTCTGCTAATGGAGCTGCTTTCAGCAAAGAAAGATACTTATCTGCCTGGTTTAGCTTATTTAAACACTGCCCTTGACATTAGTCCCATTGTTGAAAAGCTGTCACATTCTTTGCAAGAGAAATGGATTTCTCAAGGTTCAAAGCATAAAAAGGAGAATGATTTTGTCTGCTATCAGACTAAAATAAGAAATGACCACAGCTTTGCTCTTGCCAGCCGCAGCTCATTCTGGAGCAAGAAGTCTCCTCTGAAGCACAAGAACAGTAGGACTCCAGAGTCAGTCCATAAGACCAATGTCTCCCTACCTTCAGCTCACAACAAATCTGTACTTAAAGATGACCCAGCTAAACATTGCCTCATACATAATAAACCTCATATATTGCAAAAGTGCTATGGCTTCAGATTAAAAACCTTTGAGGAACAAAAATACTTACCTGAAAGAGCAAGAGATTTGCTTCAGATCCTATTCTTCATCATCACATCTCGCACATAATTGTAAGACCACAATAAAGTGTGAGGAATGAAATGACAACAGTCATGTTAGAGCCCTACATCCAGGTCCTCCTCTGTGGGCATCCAGAGATTCAGATCACGCATTGGTGCATGGCAAGGAGGAAGAGGAAGAAACTTTGCCATCTGTGAACTCTTCATGTACAGGAGGTTTGTAACAGTGGTTTAGCCACTAATTCCTTCTCCAAGATATCCTTAGTCAAAGGAAAATAAGATAATGTTTTCAAACTGTATGCTTTATGCTCAATAACCCAAACTTCAGATCCTTGGCCCAGCCTGTGTTCTTTGGTCTGTTTGGTATCCATGCTGATTCATCACCTTACATCTTGAAGAGCTGTGCAGGTATAATGGAGAGATCAGGTAGAAGAGCGACAGGTTATCAGATTGAAACATGGAATAGTAGCGTTACTCTTACCCTACCAGATAATTGTGAAGAAATCCCAATTCTTGAGGCAGATCTCTAACCCACACACCTCAAATGTCTTGCCAAAAAGAACCCACCAATAGATGATAAGACCCAAATCCCTCTGCTGCTTAGGAGAGACATCCTCACAGCACATAAGATCAGGAAACATATCAATGGTGCTGGTAATCCACCCTTCACACAGAAGCTGATCCTAGGACATAGAGAGGTAAATGCCTGATGGCAGAGGCTGATATGTTATGGACATATAAGGAACTCTTAGATAGACATATTTTTGAAGGAAAAATGGAGGGTTATGGGTAAGTAGAAGGGAAAAGTTAGATTCAGTGTGGAGGATAAAAAGTCAGCACAACATTGTGGACTGAGGGCCCAAACTGTGTGATTATGTTCTATGTTCTAGATTAGTTTATCTTTGTATGTACTTGGGTACAATAAAATTCCCCACTTGTTTCAAACTCAAAGAATAAAACTGCATACATATTAATATTAAAAACAACAGAGGACAAGCCAATATCATGGTGTAAAGATTGAATTGCAATCTGAAGTTGTGAAAAGTGCTACTGAAGTGATAGCAGTAGAATAATCAGGAGGGGTATTGTTAAGGGTATGAGAATGTGACAGCAGCACCAGAAATGGGATGTGAAAGAGGTGATTGGTCCAAGACTCTGATAGTAGAGAGGAAGAAGCTGTTCTGAAGTCTGGACATTCAGGTTCCTGTATCTCCTCGCTTTGGAAAGCCTTTCAATTTCTTGAAAAGTGCACTTTCTATTCCTTCCATTGCACTGTAACATTCACCGAACCTGTCCAAGGTCATTCTTAAAGCTGCAGCTGGGTCGCATATATGAAATGTTCTAAAGTGCCTAACATAGTCTGAGGATTCTTCACCAAGCCTCTTTGACAGCAAGTCCAATTCCCACCAGCAGTAATATCCAGGTCTTTGAATGTATTATTAAAAGTTGACTTTCATGCTCTATAACTTTCTGGACAGTCATCAAAATGTGCTAGATCAGTGCTCACGAGGTCTTTGTGTGCCAAATACTGAACCAGATTCGTCATGACTGAAGGCTCTGAATGGCCTTCTGGTAAGCTGTGTCCATACATCTGCTGATGCTTCTGGACACATCATCAGTGATGTTCCTGGAATCATCGTGTGTTTCGGGTCTTTCAACATCATACACCCTTCTCCAGGTGACCCAACTGGGGCTGATAAGACACCAGCTTGTGTCCAGATGGCTAGCTACATATGACTCCATGGCTCCTCATGGGAGCCACAGCCATCTTGAGGCCCTCTAGTAAACTACCTGTGTACTGAAGCATGTTAAACCTTGGCTGTTGATGTCCATCAGTACTGTTAAAATCTTAACATTATCTTAATCTTAACAGCAGTAGGAGAATTTCTTCTTTGGTGCTGGATAGTAAGTAACAGTTATGTAACATATGTGAAGGATTAAGTATCTCTAAGCTTTGCTATATACAACTTACTGGGGGGGCGGGGGTGTTGGTTGAAGTTTAACCATTGGCTGCTGTGTGCTGCTTACTTTTTTTTCTGAAGGGTTAGGTGAACACCAAGTTCAGGAGCACTTATTACCTGTCAACCATGAGACTCATGAACTTCACTCAACTTCACTTGCCCATCATTGAAATGTTCCCATGACCACTGGACTCAATTTCAAGGACTCTTCATCTCATGTTCTTGATATTTACTGTTTTGTTTATTATTATTATTTCTTTCTTTTTGTGTTTTCACATTGGTAGAATGCCCAAGTTGGTGAGGTCTTTAATTGATTCTATTATGGTTATCATTCCATTATAGATTTATTAAGTATGCTCACAAGAAAATGAATCTCAGTATTATATATGGTAATATATATGAACTTTGACAGTAAATTTACTTTGAACTTTAAGCTTTGCAATGTGAGAGGTAAATTGAATGGAGTGTTGCGACTGTTGATCCTGTGTTGTCTAGCAGGTAGACAGACTGCTGGCTAAGTCCTTTCACTTGGCTCCTGAAATAATTGCTCACACACTCAAATATGCCCTGTATTATTGTCCTGTGGCAGGGGATACTGCACAGTTTGCAGCACTGGATTGATGCTCCCCTTGTAATCCCCATAAACATGAATGGCTCTGGCCTTCACTTTCTTGATAACCAGGACAATCGACATGGCCCAATCGCTCCACTCAATCTTGGAGAGAATTCCAGATGCCATCAAGCCTTGTACTTCAGCATCCACTTTAGGATGGAGTCCGTAAGGCACTTAACACACGTTATGGAATATTGGTGTTGCTGTTTCATCCAGTTGAATTCTGGCCTTCCTGTCTTTGAGTTTACCAATCCCCTTCTCAAACATCTTCACATTAGCATTAAGAAGATATGCCAGTCTCTGGTTAGTGCTACCATTTGTGCTGCCATTGCCTGTTGATGTTAAACTGAGAGCTTTGACTGAGTGCCAGTCTGGTTGGATTTTTCTCAACCAATCATGTCTGAAAAGTGCTGGCCCTACACTTTTCAACACATAATGCTCTGTCTGCTGTGTTTGGCCTCCATATGTTACATTCGCTTTCAGTTTGCCTTTGGCAGACACTTTTTCACCTATGTAGGTCTTTAGCATCAGTGAGGTCTTTTCTACTGGCAGCTTAGAAAACAGTCTGTTGTAGTCAGCGTCTGGAGTTATAGACAAAGCTGATCTTGCATCCAGGTCCATTTTCAGTTTTACATCAGACACATTTATTGTGATCCAGATGATTTTATGATCTGCTTCAGTTATCCTTTGCAGTTCTAGCATGACAGTTCACTTTTGTCCATCTCTATGTTGTCTGAATCTGTTTTACATTCAGGAACTTTATGTATTTGCTCAGTTTTGTGTTTGAGACTTCCCTCAGTTGCGCTTTTTATCTGCCTTGTACATTGTCTCCATGTGACCTTGCTTGTGACACATTCTGCAGACATTTTCTTTGAACCAACAGTAATTTGCATTTGCCACAGCAATAACATTTTTGCCTTTTTGCACCATTCAGGGACTTTTTGTGCATTTCACACTCTAACCTCCTTTTCTGTAGCTCAGCTGCATCCTTTGCTGCAGTCTCTAATAATATTGCAATTGCCAATGCCCATTCTAAGGTTAGGTCTCTTTTGAGTGCTTTGACTATGCACGTAACATACAAGCCTGTCCCGTAATTGATCAGAAAGTCCATCTCTAAAGTTACAGTCCTGAGAAAGTTTGCACAGTTCTGCAATGTATTCATCTTTTAACTGGTTCCTTGTGCAAAAATTTAAATCTCTCAGCTATTGTCAATAGTTTAGGACTCAAGTGATTTTGTAAAATTGTAACAACTTTGTCAAATGTTTTGCTTGCTGGCTTTTCAGGGTAACTAAGTTGCAGGCACATTCTGAGAAGGATGCCTGGAAAATGCTCCTGTTCTCCTTTTACTGACCTTTGTTAAATCATCTGTGCCCAAACAATTCAATAATTCCCCTAAAAGTCAAGCACAAATGGAAGTGCAGTGTCATATGATTATCCGCCTTCTTCTTTTGCATAAGTACATGTTTGTACTTATTAGCTGAGGCAGAGCATATTACAATATACAAAGCACTGGCTAAACCAAAGTTAACCCTTGCTCTCCATATGATGTGATGTCATTGAGAGGGTACAATGGAGATCTATATTCGTTTAGCTGTGACTGGAGAGCTCTGGTTATAATGAAAGACTGAATATGGAGGCAGAAGAGAATACAGATGTTGGAGATCTTGTAGAAACATAAGATTATGAAAGGGGTAGATAATATAGAGGCAGGAAAGTTGCTTCCACTAGTAGGTGAGGCTAGAACTAGGGGACATAGCCTCAAAGTTCAGGGTAGATTTAGGACTGAGATGAGGAGGAACTGCTTTTCCCAGAGAGTGGTGAATCTATGGAATTATCTGCCCAATGAAGCAGTGGAGGCTACCTCAGTAAATATATTTATGACAAGGTTGGAAAGATTTTTGCATAGTAGGGGAATTAAGGGTATGGGGAAAAGGCAGGCAGGTGGAGATGAATCCATGGCCAGATCAGCCATGATCTTATTGAATGGCAGAGCAGGCTCAACGGGCCAGATGGCCGACTCCTGCACGTTTCCACAGATGCTGCCCGACCTGCTGAGTTCCTCCAGCTTGTTGTAAGTGTTGCTTTGACCACAGTATCTGCAGTGTATTTTGTGTTTACTACTCCTGCTCCTATTTCCTGTGTTCTTATGAATCTGCAGCAATATACAAAATGGAGGAGATCAACTGTTCAGTCAACATCAATGGTCAGTCTTAAGCACATGTATATAGCTAGGGTGCCTAAAACATTTGTACAGTACTGTATTTGTCAGCATGGAGGAGAGGACAAGTTTGTAAATCTGGTGGGGGCAAAGGAGGCTAGGAATGATGAGGATGGAGCACCATAAGTGGGGTGTACGACAGGTGGTAGAGATGGAGTGCCAGGGCACAAGGTGGTGTGGGTCCAGACACATCCAATCCTGAGAAACCATGCAAGGTCATTTCATTCCAAACAATTGCTTTATTAAACATTACAAAATGTTTCTCTGGTTCTTCCAGATCCCTCTCCCTTCTCCTTTTCCTAACCATGACTCCCCTCTCCCTGTCTTCTTCCACTCTCAGTCCACAATAGAGACCCATATCAGAATCAGATAGATCATCAGTCATGTATGTCATGAAATTTGTTTAGTTTTCAGCAGCAGTACAGTGAAATACATAAAATTACGACTGTACTGTGCAAATACCTTCAGCACTCCAGATATTTTTATGTGCCTAAGACTTTTTGCACAAAACTGAATATATCAATTTACTGCTCCATAGATTCTACCTGTGTAGGTGAGATTTTTTTTCATTTCATCAAGGAGCTGAAGCCGAGATTTAACTGATGGGTATGAAATTATGATAAGTCTCAGTGGTATAAACAAAAAGGACCTGCTTCTACTGAATACAGGAAAATATTAAGGGGCATTAATAGAAACATATAAAACCTACTGCACAATACAGGCCCTTCAGCCCACGAAGCTGTACCGAACAAGGCCTTACCTTAGAAATTACCTAGGGTTACCCATAGCCCTCTATTTTTCTAAGCTCCATGTACCTGTCCAGGAGTCTTTTAAAAGACCCCATCATATCCGCCTCCACCACCATCGCTGGCAGCCCATTCCACGGACTCACCACTCTCTGCATAAAAAACTTGCCCCTGACATCTCCTCTGTACCTACTCCCAAGCACCTTAAAACTGTGTTCCCTCGTGCTAGCCATTTCAGACCTGGGAAAAAGTCTCTGACTATCCACACGATCAATGCCCTCATCATCTTATACACCTCTATGGGTTTGCCTCACATCCTTTGTCACTCCAAGGTTATCTCAACCTATTCTCATAAGGCATGCTCCCCAATCCAGGCAACACACTTGTAAATCTCCTCTGCACCCTTTCTATGGTTTCTACATCCCTCCTGTAGTGAGGCGACCAGAACTGAGCACAGTACTCCAAGTAGGGTTCTGACCAGGGTCCTATTAAGCTGCAACATTAACTCTTGGACTTGGACCCCAAGATCCCTCTGATCATTCACACTGCCAAAAGTATTACCATTAATACTATATTCTGCCATCATATTTGACCTACCAAACTGAACCACCTCACACTTATCTGGGTTGAACTCCATCTGCCACTTCTCAGCCCAGTTTTCCATCCTATCTATGTCCCGCTGTAACCTCTGACAGCTCTCTACAGTATCCCCAACACCTCCAACCTTTATGTCATCAGCAAATTTACCAACCCATCCCTCCACTTCTTCATCCAGGTCATTTGTAAATATCACAAAGAGAAGGGGTCCCAGAACAGATCCCTGAGGCACACCACTGGTCACCGATCTCCATGCAGAATATGATACTTCTACAACCACTCTTTGCCTTCTGTGGGCGAGCCAGTTCTGGATCCAAAAAGCAATGTCCCAATTGGGTCCCATGCCTCCTTACTTTCTCAATAAGCCTTGCATGGGGTACCTTGTTAAATGCCTTGCTGAAATCCATATGCACTACATCTACTTCTCTACCTTCATCAATGTGTTTAGTCACATCCTCAAAAAATTCATTCAGGCTCGTAAGGCACGACATGCCTTTGACAAAGCCAAGCTGACTGTTCTTAATCATATTATGCCTCTCCAAATGTTCATAAATCCTGCTTCTCAGGATCTTCTCCATCAACTTACCAACCACTGAAGTAAGACTCACTGGTCTATAATTACCTGGGCTAGCTCTACTCCTTTTCTTGAATACAGGAACAACATCCTCAACCCTCCAATCCTCCAGAACCTCTCCTGTCCCCATTGATGATGCAAAGATCATCACCAGTGGCACAGCAATCTCCTCCCTCACCTCCCACAGTAGCTTGGGATACATCTCCTCTGTTCCCAGACGTATTCAACGTGATGCTTTCCATAAGATCCAGTATATCCTCTTTCTTAATATCTGCATGCTCAAGCTTTTCAGTCCGCTGTAAGTCATCCCTACAATTGCCAAGATCCTTTTCCGTAGTGAATATTGAGGCAAGGTACTCATTAAGTACCTCTGTTATCTCCTCCAGTTCAATACACACTTTTCCACTGTCACACTTGATTGGTCCTATTCTCTCACGTCGTATCCTCTTGCTCTTCAGATACTTGTAGACTGCCCTGGGGTTTTCCTTAATCCTGTCTGCCAAGGCCTTCTCATGGCCCCTTCTGGCTCTCTTAATTTCATTCTTAAGCTCCTTCCCGCTAGCCTTATAATCTTCTAGATATCTATCATTACCTAGTTTTTTGAACCTTTCATAAACTCTCCTTTTCTTCTTGACTAGATTTACAACAGCCTTTGTACACCACGGTTCCTGTACCCTACCATCCTTTCCCTGTCTCATTGGAACGTACCTATGCAGAACTCCACGGAAATATCTCCTGAACATTTGCCACATTTCTTCCACATGTTTTACTGAGAACAACTGCTCCTAATTTATGCTTCCAAGTTCTTGCCTGATAGTCTCATATTTCCCTTTACTCCAATTAAACACTTTCCTAACTTGTCTGTTCCTATCCCTCTCCAAAGCTATGGTAAAGGAGATAAGATTGTGATCACTATCTCCAAAATGCTCTCTTACTGAGTTGATCTAACATCTGACCAGGTTCATTTCCCAATACCAGATCAAGTACAGACTCTCCTCTTGTAGGCTTATCTACATATAGTGTCAAGAAACCTTCCTGAACACACCTAACAAACTCCATCCCATCTCAACCCCTCACTCTAGGGAGATGCCAACTGATATTTTGGAAATTGAAATTTCCCACCATGGCATCCAGAATCTGTCTCCCTGTCTGCTCCTCGATGTCCCTGTTACTATTGGGTGGGCTATAAAAAACACCCACAGTTATTGACCCCCCGTGACACTATCTCTGATCAACAATGCCACGCCCCACCCCTTTTGCCTCTCCCCCTGTACTTTCTGAAACATCTAAAGCCTGGCACTCTAAGTTGCCATTCCTGCCCCTGAGTCTTCCAAGTCTCTGTAATGGCCACAACATCATAGCTTCAAGTACACATCCACGCTCTAAGCTCATCTGCTATGTTCATAATACTCCTTCCGTTAAAATAGACACATCTCAAACCATCAGTCTGAGCGCGCACCTTCTCAATCACCTTTCTATCCTCCCTCTTGCACTGTCTCCAAGCTTTCTCTATTTGTGAGCCAACCACTTTGTCCCCTGTCTCTTCAGTTTGGTTTCCATCCCCCAAAACTCCTAGTATAAACTCTCCCCAATAGCCTTAGCAAACCTCCCTGCTAGGATATTGGTCCCCCTGGAATTCAAGTGCAATCCATCCTTTTTGTACAGGTCACTTTATTGATTTATTTATTTAGCGATTCAACTCAGAACAGGCCCTACAAGCAATACTGCCCCAGCAAATCTGCAACCCTGATTAACGCTAACCTAATCACATGACAATTTCTAATGACCATTTACCCTATCCTGTGCAGCATTTGACTGTGGGAGGAAACCGTAATGTAAGTTTATTGGCCAAAGGGTTCTTGATGTAAAAATGATTTCTTTCAACCAGAAATGGTGAGGTAGAGCTAACTGCCAGGATGCTTGGTAGAACCTGAAACATTCAACACTTTCAAAGTGTACCAGAACGAGAACAAGGATATAATCCAAGACATGGAATGTAGGATTAAGATGGTCCAAATTTGGTTGGCATCACAATCAAAATCAGGTTCATTGTCACTGACTCAAGTCATAACATTTGCTGCTCTGTGGTACCAGTACTGTGCATAACAAGTGACAATAAACTACAGCATAAAAAATGAATGAGTTGTGAAACAGAAGAACTGCGAGGTCATGTTCATGTGTTCTTGGATTGTTCAGAAATCTAAGGACAGAGAGGAAGAAACTGTTCTGAAAGTGTTGAGTGTGTATCTTTAGACTCCTACACCTCCTCCCCATGGTAATATTGAGAATACGACACACCCTGGATAGCAAGGGTCCTTCAGAATTAATGTCAGATTCAGATTTATTTATCCCATGTACATTGAAACATGGAGTGAAATGCATCATTTGCATTAATAACCAACATATCCAAGGATCTGCTGTGGAAAGCATTGAATTGAATTGACTTTATTACTTACATTCTTTATATACATGAGGAGTAAAAATCTTTATGTTACACGTGCAATTTGCAATTTATAGTAATTTGTAATAAATAGTATGACCAACATGACAGTCAATATAACATAGAAATACAATTGTATCAGCGTGAAATAATTAATTTGATGGCCTGGTGGAAGAAGCTGTCCCAGTCCTGGCTTTTTTGCTGCAGTACCATTTCCCGGATGGTAGCAGCTGGAACAGTTTGTGGTTGAAGTGACTCAGGTCCTTAATGATCCTTTGGGCCCTTTTTACACACATGCCTCTGTAAATGTCCTGAATAGTAGGAAGTTCACATTTACACCACTCTCTGCAGACCTGTGATTGAGGGAAGAACAGCTTCCATACCAGGCAGTGATGCAGCCAATCAGGATGCTCTCAATTGTGCCCTTGTAGAAAGAACTTAGGATTTGGGGATTCATGCCAAACTTCAACTGTCTAAGGTGAAAGAAGCGTTGTTGTCCATTTTTCACCATACAGCTGGTATGTAAAGACCACTTGAGGTCCTTGGTGATGTATATGTCAAGGAACTTAAAGCTGTTCACCCTCTCAAGCCCGGATCCATTGATGTCAATAGGGGTTAGCCTGTCTCCATTCCTCCTGTAATCCACAACCAGCTCTTTTGTTTTTGCGACATTGAAGGCAAGGTTGTTTTCTTGACACCACTGTGTCAGGGTGATAACTTTTCCTCTGAAAGCTGCCTCATTATTATTTGAATTTAGGCCAATCAGGCTAGTATTGTCAGCAAATTTAATTAGCAGATTGGAGCTGTAGGTAGCGACACAGTCATGCGTGTACATAGAGTAAAGGAGGGGACTTAGGATACAGCTCTGAGGGGCACCTGTGTTGAGTGTCAGAGGGGCAGAGGTGAGGGAGCCCACTCCTACCACCTGCCGGCGATCTGACAGGGAGTCCAGGATCCAGGTGCACAAGGCAGGGTGAAGGCCAAGGTCGTTGAGCTTTTTGTTGAGCCTGGATGGAATTATGACGTTGAATGCTGAACTGTAGTCCAAGAACAGCATTCTCACATAAGCATCCACATTCAGGTGCCAACAAAGCATGCCCACAATTCATGATGGATGCTGCCTTCTTCAGCACCACTTTTTGAAGGTATCCTCGGTGGGGAGGCTTGTACCCATGATGGAGCTCGATGAAACTTCAACCTCTGCAGCTTCTTATGATCCCGTGTATTGGCATGGATAGAATGAAACAAATGGACCTTTTTTGTACCATAAGTTTCTATGTTTTGTCTGATTCCTAATGTTCTCTATTATAACTGTATCTTAGATTTTGATTCATGGTGTCCAAATCAAAACAAGTAATGAGGTTTTGCAGACTGCTTTCCTCAGAATTACTCCTCCATTCTGCATTCCACGTGTTTCAAAGCCCAAGCCAGGCAACACTTTAAATTCATTGTTATATTTTCTATTTGATCTTTTCTCTTTGTCCTTTTAGCCTTGGTGCATTTTGGCCTTCAGCTTAATGAGAAAATGCTCTCTCCTCTCACTGCATTGTTGCCAAATACTTCAAAATTTCACACTGAGAGCTAATTGAACTTGTCCTTCCTTAAGCCTTTTTTTTAAGTCATTTGGAGAGTGTTGCAAATTGGTGTTATTTCATTATGTGATTCAACACAGACAGAGATTATTTCTTGTGAATTTAAGCAGTGTATAATATTGAATAAAATTATTCAGAAGATGTCCGTAGGGGAAAGTCTAGATTCTGCTTACAACAGCAATGTGAGCGCCAAGACTTTTGCTCACTCACCCACAATGATGGACTATGCACTCAGTGGCCACTTTACTTTGTACAGGAGTGGAACTCAGTATAGTCTTTTTCTGCAGTAGCCCATCTACTTCAAGGCTGAAATGTTGTGGATTCAGAGACGCTCTTCTGCATACCACTGTTGTAACGTGTGCCTATTTGAACTACTGTTGCCTTCCTGTCAACTTAAACTAGTTTAACTATACCCCTCTGAACTCGCTCATTAACAAGGTGCTTTTGTCCACAGAACTGCCACTTACTGGATGCTCTTTTATTGTTTTTCACATAATTTTCTGTAAACTCTCAAGACTGCTGTGCATGAAAATCCCAGGAGATCAACAATTTCTGAGATACACAAACCACCACTTCTGGCACCAACAATCATTCCACAGTCAAAGTCATTTAGATCAAATTTATTCCCTGTTCTGATGTTTGGTCTGAACAACAACAGAGCCTCTTGACCATGTCTGCATGCTTTTATTTGCATGGAGTTGCTGTCACATGATTGGCTGATTAGATATTTGTATTAAAGAGCAGCTGTACAGATATACCTAATAAAGTGGCCGAATGAAGTATAGATGAAAAGTTTGCTGTGGGTTCAAAGATCCAACAATGTCTATGAACATGCAAATACAGATGAAACACAAGAGGCCCAAAATAAAATGCATCCTCTTTATTTGGGACTTCCTCCTAGAATACCTCTGGAGAATTTTATCTAATTTTATTTTCGATACTACATGCTAAAAGGCCCTTCCAGCCCAATAAGCTCATGCTGGCCATCTACTCTCATGTGACCAATTAACCTACTAACCCATATGTTTTTGGAAAGTGGGAGGAAACCAGAGAAACTGGAGGAAACCCATGTGGTCAGTGGGAGAATGTACAAACTCCGAACTGGCAGTGGCGGGAATTGAACCCGCGTTGCTGGTGCAGTAATAGTGTTATGCTAACTGCTACACTATCATGCCATAAGACCATAAGATATAGGAGCAGAGGTAGGCCAGGCAGCCCATTAAGTCTGCTCCGCCGTCCAATCATGGGCTGATCCAATTCTTCCAGACATCTCCACTCCCCTGCCTTCTCACAATACCCTTTGATGCCCTGGCTAATCAAGAACCTATCTATCTCTGCCTTAAATACACCCAATGACTTGGCCTCCACAGCCGCTTGTGGCAACAAATTCCACAGAATTACCACCCTCTGACTAAAGTAATTTTTCCACATCTCAGTTCTAAAAGGATGTCCTTCAACCATGAAGTTGTGCCCTCTTGTACTAGAATCCCCTACCATTGGAAACAACTTTGCCATATCTAATCTGTTCAGGTCTTTTAAGATTCGGAATATTTCTATGAGATCCCCCCTCATTCTCCTGAACGCCAGAGAATACAACCCAAGAGCTGCCAGACTTTCCACATACGGTAACCCTTTCATTCCTGAAAACATTCTCGAGAATCTCTCTGAACCCTCTCCAAAGTCAGTATATCCTTTCTAAAATAAGAAGCTCAAAACTGCACACAATACTCCAAGTGTGGACTCACGAGTGCCTTATAGAGTCTCAACATCACATCCCTGCTTTAATATTCTAGACCTCTGGAAATGAATGCCAACATTGCATTTGTCTTCTTCACAACTGACTCAACCTGGAGGTTAACCTTTAGGGTATCTTGCACAAGGACTCCCAAGTCCCCTTGCATCTGTGCATTTTGAATTTTCTCCCCATCTAAATAATAGTCTGCACGTTTATTTCTTCCACCAAAGTGCATGACCATACACTTTCCAACATTGTATTTCATTTACCACTTCTTTGCCCATTCCCCTAAACTATATACGTTTCTCTGCATGCTCTCTGTTTCCTCAACATTACCCACTCCTCCTACCTATTTTTGTATCATCGGCAAATTTAACCACAAATTCATTAATAACGTAGTCCAAAACATTGACATAAATCTGTAAAAAGCAGCGGTCCCAACGCCGACCCCTGTGGAACACCACAGGTAACCGGCAGCCAGCCAGAATAGGATCCCTTTATTCCCACTGTCTGTTTTCTGCCGACCAGCCAATGCTCCACCCATGCTACTAATTTTCCTATAATTCTACGGGCTCTTACCTTGCTAAGCAGCCTCATGTGCGGCACCTTGTCAAAGACCTTCTGAAAATCCAAGTACACCATGTATTCTGCATCTTTGTCTACCTTGTTTGTAATTTCCTCAAAGAATTGCAGTAGGTTTGTCAGGCAAGATTTTCCTTTTAGGAAACCATGCTGGCATTGGCTTATCTTGTCATGTGACTTCAGGTACTCTATAATCTCATCCCTAACAATTGATTCCAACAATTTCCTAACCACTGATGTCAGGCTAACAGGTCTATAGTTTCCTTTCTGCTGGCCATCCCCCCTTCTTAAATAGCAGAGTAACATTTGCCATTTTCCAGTCATCTGGTACAATGCCAGAATCTATTGATTCTTAAAAGATCATCGTTAATGCCTCCACAATCTCTCCAGCTACTTCCTTCAGAACCCAGGGGTGCATTCCATCAGGTCCAGGAGATTTATCCACCCTCAGACCATTAAACTTCCTGTGCGTCTTCTCAGTCGTAATTTTCATTGCAAAAACTTCACTTCCCTGACACTCTTGAATGTCCAGTATACCGCAGACGTCCTCCACTGTGAAGTCTGATGCAAGATACACATTCAGTTCCTCTGCCATCTCTGTATCTCTCATTACAATATCTCCAGCATCATTTTGTATTGGTCATATACCTACCCTCAACTCTCATTTACCCTTTATATATTTAAAAAAAGCTTTTGGTATCGTCTTTGATATTAGCCGCCAGCTTCCTCTCATAATTCATCTTTTCCTTCTGAATGACCTTCTTAGTTTCCTCCTGCAAGTTTTTAAAAGCTCCCAAATCCTCTATCTTCCCACTAGCTTTGGCTTCCTTGTATGCCCTCTCTTTTGCTTTTACTTTGGGTCTGACTTCACTTGTCAGCCATGGTGGTGTCCTTTTTCCCTTTGAAAATTTCTTCTTATTTGGAATATATCTGTCTTGCAATTTCCTCATTTTTCACAGAAACTCCAGCCATTGCTGCTCTGCTGTCCTTCCTGCAAATGTCCCTTTCCAATCAACTTTGGCCAGTTCTCTTCTCATGCCATTGTAATTTCCCTTATTCCACTGAAATACCGACATATTGGATTTTATTTTTTCCCTCTCAAATTTCAATGCAAACTCAATCATATTGTGATCACTGTTTCCTAAGGGTTCCTTAACTTTAAGCTCTCCTATCACCTCCAGATCATTGCATAACACCCAATCCAGCACAGTCGATCCCCTAGTGGGCTCAACAACAAGCTGATCTAAAAAGTCCTCCTTAGGCATTCTACAAATTCTCTCTCTTGAGGTCCAGTACTGATCTGGTTTTCCCAGTCCACTCTCATGTTAAAATCCCCAACGATTATCATGACATTGCTTTTTTGACACACCTTCTCTATCTCCAGCTGAACAACTTCTTCAACAGGTTCGACAGCTCAATCTCATCCTCACCGCAGAAATCCACACCAGGCTTACTTCCCTCACAGGAAAATAGCCACTCACAGGAGACCTTGCCCACGCCCAGGATTACGGCTGCACAGGTGGAAGGTCAACTGAGGAAGATCTGTACCAGCAAGGCGGCTGGACCGGATGGAGTTTCCCCACGATTACTGAGGGCCTGTGCGACTGAGCTGGGAGAACCACTACAGCGCATCTTCAACATGAGCCTGGAGCAGAGAAGAGTACCCAGACAGTGGAAAACATCCTGTATTGTCCCGGTACCGAAGAAACCACAACCAAAGGAGTTGAATGACTTCAGACCTGTTGCTTTGACGTCGCACGTGATGAAGACCATGGAGCGGCTGATAATACAGAATCTGAGGCCACAAACCAGGCACGCCCAGGATCCTCTTCAGTTTGCGTATAAGGAGAAGGTGGGAGTGGAGGATGCTATCACGTATTTGCTGCACAAATCACTCTCTCACCTAGATGGGGTCAGTTGTGCTGTGAGGATT
The DNA here is from genome assembly GCF_048418815.1 of Hemitrygon akajei. NCBI lineage: Eukaryota > Metazoa > Chordata > Chondrichthyes > Myliobatiformes > Dasyatidae > Hemitrygon > Hemitrygon akajei. The sequence continues at coordinate 31,495,963 of NC_133138.1, read as the reverse complement.
ACATTCCTTGACTTCTCTAGTGCCTTTAACACCATCCAGCCCAAGATATTAAGGCACAAACTAACGGAGATGGGAGTAGACTCTCACATGGTGGATTGGATAGTGGACTACTTGACAGATAGACCTCAGTATGTGCGGTTGGGAGACTGTAGGTCTGACACGGTGGTCAGCAGCACAGGAGCACCGCAGGGAACCGTACTCTCTCCGGTCCTGTTCACCCTGTACACATCAGACTTCCAATATAACTCGGAGTCCTGCCATGTGCAGAAGTTCGCTGATGACACGGCCATAGTGGGGTGTGTCAGGAATGGACAGGAGGAGGAGTATAGGAAACTGATACAGGACTTTGTGATATGGTGCAACTCAAACTACCTGCGTCTCAATATCACCAAGACCAAGGAGATGGTGGTGGACTTTAGGAGATCTAGGCCTCATATGGAGCCAGTGATCATTAATGGAAAATGTGTGGAGCAGGTTAAGACCTACAAGTATCTGGGAGTACAGTTAGACAAGAAGCTAGACTGGACTGCCAACACAGATGCCTTGTGCAGGAAGGCACAGAGTCGACTGTACTTCCTTAGAAGGTTGGCGTCATTCAATGACTGTAGTGAGATGCTGAAGATGTTCTATAGGTCAGTTGTGGAGAGCGCCCTCTTCTTTGTGGTGGCGTGTTGGGGAGGAAGCATTAAGAAGAGGGACGCCTCATGTCTTAATAAGCTGGTAAGGAAAGCGGGCTCTGTCGTGGGCAAAGTACTGGAGAGTTTAACATCGGTAGCTGAGCGAAGGGCGCTGAGTAGGCTACGGTCAATTATGGATAACTCTGAACATCCTCTACATAGCACCATCCAGAGACAGAGAAGCAGTTTCAGCGACAGGTTACTATCGATGCAATGCTCCTCAGACAGGATGAAGAGGTCAATACTCCCCAATGCCATTAGGCTTTACAATTCTACCACCAGGACTTAAGAACTCTTTAAAAGCTATTATTAATGCTTTTTGAGATAGTGATTTAGATGCATATCATATTTTTTACTGAGTTAAGTATTGTATGTAATTAGTTTTGCTACAACAAGTGTATGGGACATTGGAAAAAAAGTTGAATTTCCCCATGGGGATGAATAAAGTATCTATCTATCTATCTATCTATCTATCTATCTATCTATCTATCTATCTATCTATCTATCTATCTATCTATCTATCTATCTATCCTGCTGAAATTTGTAATCCACATCCCAGCTGCTGTTTGGAGGCCTGTATTCAACTGCCATTAGGGTTCTTTTACCCTTGCCATTTCTTAACTCAACCCATAGAAACTCTACACATTCCAATCCTATGACATCTCTTTCCAATGGTTTAATTTTATTTCACCCCAGTACTTTCTGTAATGATTGTGGCAACCCAGATAACAGTTAGTCACATGAACAATCCTAAAAGAAGCAACAGCCTCAAGGCATAATTGAAGTCCACAACAAATCACATATCCAACATTGCTTCTATTTCTTAACAAGCTAAAACTGTATTAAAATATTCACAAGGTTTTTCTGATCTAACTGAGAAACGGGATTGATCATCCTCTCAACTGTGTGAGTGACTCTTCCATTAAGCTCATGAATTCCCCACAAGTTATTGAAGTTTTTCCCAACTCTAGTCTCAATAATATGGCCCCATCCTGGTTCTGATAAATAATTTCACAAATTACTTTTGATCAATTGTGTCCTTTTTTTGCCCTTAGGAAAGAAACATCAGCAATCGGGTTGTCCTCTTTACTTTATTTCTGGGTCTCATATGCTGGGAATAATTAACCAAAATGGACTTTATGAAATCTTTCTCTGGCCTTTTGCTAATCCTGTACGCCTCTATTATCTCCCCAGTATTACAACTCTGCATGTGGAACCAGCCAGCAGATTCCAATTTGCTATATTGTGTGCAGCTTGGTCACCTACCTACAAGAAAGATGTAAATAAGGTTGAAAGAGTACAGAGAAAATTTACAGGGCTATTGACAGGTCTGGAGGACCTGAGAAATATGGAAAAATTGAGTAGATTCAGACTTTATTCCTTGGAACATAGAAGTTTGATGGGAGATTTGACAAAGGTATATGAAATTATGAGCGTTATAGATCGAGTAAATGCAAGCAGGCTTTTTCCACTGAGTTTGGGTGGAACTACAACTAGAGATAAAGGATACAGGAGCAGAATTAGGCCATTTGGCCCATTGAGTCTGCTCCACCATTTCAACATATCTGATCCAATTTTCCCCTCAGCCCCAATATCCTGCCTTTTCCCTATATCACTTCATGCTCTAACCTACCAAGAATCTATCAACCTTTGTGTAAGTTGATAGTTATAAGTTGATAGGCCAAAGACCTGGCCTCCACAGCTACCTGTGGCAGAGAATTCCATAGACTGGCTACTCTCTGGCTAAGATTAAAGATGAAGTTATGAACAGTTTAAGGCAAACATGAGGGAAAACTTCTTCACTCAGAGGGTCGTGAGTGTGTGGAATGTGCAGCCAACAAATGTAGTGTATGCGAGCTCAATTTCAGCACTTAAGAGAAGTTTGGATAGGTACATCGATGGTAGAGGTATGGAAGGTTATGGTCGTGGTGCAGGTCACTGGAAGTAGGCAGATTAATTGGTTTAGCATGGACTAGATGGGTCGAAGTATCTGTTTCTGTGCTGTAGTTTTCTTATATACTAGGACTCTATTGTTCAGACTGAACCACTTCTCCTTGCCGCTTGACTCCTGCCATTTACTTGGAAGACATTAGAACATTAGAAAGTTTCTGACAACATTCACTCACAACACTTATTTCAAATACATTTATCGAATCCAGCTTCTGGTCGATCAACTAATCTCTTCCCTGTTCATTAATATAAGCATTTACTATAAATAGAAGCTTCATTTTTGGTCCATTATAAAACACAGATTCCACTCAAGCTTAACTTCATGGTCATCACAAAATAATATTCTTAAATTTCTATGTTTTCTTGCAAATAACACATGAGTGAACATGATATAAGTCTCCATTCCCAGAATGGACTAATCTGCAATTGCGTCAATATTAATATCAAGGTCTTGAAATGACCTGCTTTCTTATTTTGGTTATCATTGGTGTTGCATAGCATATTCATAGTCTTTTCTTCACATTCCTCATCTATCTCAATGCTACATAAGGACTCTTTTTAACTGTAATTGCCGCTCCTGGTTCACTGTGTTCTATCAAGCCTTGCACGCAGAGACTCAGTGTCCATATCTGCAAAGATGAGAGCGTTTTCCATTACTTATCTTTCAAGCTTAAGAAGAATTGTTCCCATGCAAGAGCCCCACTATTTCTGTTCACATGGATATATTAATCAAACTTCAAAAGATGCAAAACCATAAGACAAAGGAGGAAGAATTAGGCCATTCAACCCTTCGAGTCTGCTCTACTATATGCATTCTTGTAGATAGTTGCAGGTTTTAACTAACTAGCCTGAGGGGGACCCATGCAAAGTTTGCAGCCTTAAGAAAGCACACATTGTGATTGGTCCGATCAGATAAATGAGCGTATGATCAGTGTTTTATTTTTTTTTAATGACTATGGGCCCACCAATGTTAAACTCTAGAACTTGAAATCTTGCTAAACATAGATGTGAAAATGGGAGTCATGCACCTTAATGTCAAAGTTCCCACAATTTCACCATCCATTGATCTGATTATTGTATTTAAACACCAGTTGTTTGAGTCAATATTCCTGTTAATTTTTAGATGCCATTTCCATAGGAATAGCTATCCTGTACGTCCATTCAGTTATTAAGTCTTGCATAGTTAGTACCTTGGATTGGACTTGATATGAACATTCATACGTTCTAACCAGAACCTATCCGTTGAAACACCCCCAAAACAAAACACACTGAAACTATACTGCACAATTATGTTTTCAGAATATCTATGTATTCAATATTTATCTTCCCTGACCTCTGGGCAAAGATCCTGGATTTTTTTTTGTTTTATTATCAGTGGTGTATATAGAATTCAAATAATTTTCCTTGCATTTTTCATCTATCTCAATTTTGCACAAACTTTTTTCTCAGTTGGTCCCTTTAACCCACATTTGGCCTGTATCCATTTCCTATCCATGAAGCAGTCCAAGCATCTTTCAAAAGTTTTTATTGTAGCAGCCTCAACCAATTCCCCTGGTGAGCTCATTCTGAACACTCACCACCGTCTGTATGAGGAGGTTGCCCATCAAGTCCCTTCTAAATCTTCCCCTTCTCACATTAAAAAGATACCCTCTATTTCTTGAATCCATTTCCTGGAAAAAAAGACTGTGCATTCTACCTAATTATGCCCCTCATGATTTTGTATGGTTCTTACGGTCAAAACACTTCTATAAGGTCAAATAATCGATAAAATTCTTTTTCCTGTGATGATTTCAGAAGAGTTTCATAGTGCAAGAACTGAAAATGAGTGCGAGAGCACATAGAGAATTAAGTACCACATACACTGATGGGATAATATTCTGCTCATATGAATAACCTGTACATTTCGGTTCTTTCAGACCAATGGTTTGAAAAGTGTGTGGATTTTTTAAGTGGATTGGACTGTAGACTGTAGTTCAAATTTGGCTCCTTCAGTTTTATGTTTTTTTATATAGCTTTTGCCTGTTCTTTCTCGTTGCTGTTTGGTGTGATTTTTTCATTTGTTGTGCAGGGGGAATAACTGAGGGGTTTGATGTTCTATCCATTTGAATGATTTGTTTTTCTGCATGGGGGCGGGTTGATATGCTTGCTGCCATTTACGTGATTGTTTTTGCATGCGGAGACAAGTATCACGGTGCCATTTGAGAGATGTGTTTTTATTTGTGTGGGGGAGGGGAGTGACGTTTATCTTTGTACAAACCCCCGTGGTTTTCTTTGATTCATGGCTATCTAGAGAAGATGAATCTCAGAGTTGTATACTGCATACCTACTTTGATAATAAATGAACCCTTGAACCTTTGAAATGGTGGGAGATCCAGTCTAAATGATTGTCTTCTGGGCAGTAGAGACAAGAATTCCCCCAACAGCAATTCAAAGTCAGTGGAGCAAAACTTTTGTTTTGACCGTGGGGCCACAGAATATTTTAGATGTGGGACAGAATGGGTTCAAAAATAAGAACACAGATTATAAAACTGATACACTTTGAGAGATATGCAGTCAGTGAATTTGGGTGAGAACATTGATCCTAGATAATATTCAAGCTGTCATGAATAATTTCAGCTTCATATTCACAGGTATCAGTCCATCCATATCAGTTGTTTAATTAGGATTTGTGGCAACAGAAACAATGCATCATCTTTTTTTCTGACACCAGACTTGTATTGAGGGGAATTAGTTCATTGAGGTTCATATATTTTGTGAGAAAGCTTCTGTTGGTCTCATTAATATTAAATATGACAGCAAGGACATTTCTGCATTCAGTACTGATGTCTGATTGCACATTGCAATAGGTTTACACAATGGTGACAGATTAGCACAATTCTTGACTAACTTGAACACAAACCCCCTATCCTCTCAGTGATACAGTTTGAAAACAACATGAAGTGACAGAAAATGCAGTGGTTTTTTTTGTCCACAATGCATTATTAATTGGGTGCTTTCTTGCTTGCCCTCAGGCCCTTGGGTTAGTTGTCAGATATCTTTATAAACTGCTGTATAAATAATTTGTCTGCTAGTTCACGGGTCATTTATAAGCAACACTAAGTTCTTCCCGCAAAGCAATAGATGACTTAACAGACACTCAACTCTGGAATTATCTCCATAATGCTCTGTATTTCTCTCCTTCCTTAATTCACTCCATTACGTCTGTCTATTCAATGAAGCTCTGAGTCAATAGACAATAGACAATAGGTGCAGGAATAGGACATTCGGCCCTTCGAGCCAGCACCGCCATTCACTGTGATCATGGCTGATCATCCACAATCAGTACCCCGTTCCTGCCTTCTCCCCATATTCCTTGACTTTGCTATCTTTAAGAGCTCTATCTAACACTTTCTTGAAACATCCAGAGAATTGGCCTCCACTGCCTTCTGAGGCAGAGCATTCCATAGATCCACAACTCTCTGGGTGAAAAAGTTTTTCCTGAACTCAGTTCTAAATGGCCTACCCTTTGTTCTTAAACTGTGGCCTCTGGTTCTGGACTCCCCCGACATCGGGAACATGTTTCCTGCCTGTATAGTCGTCTGATCTATACTCAGTGGCCACTTTATTAAGTACAGGAGGTGCCTAATATAGTGGCCACTAAGTGTATGTCTTTATGTAGTTTAGTGTCAAATTCCTTTAAAAGACAGTTAGCCCAGTACATTGATTAGAATGTTTTAGAGGGATTTGGACTAAATGTTGGCAAAAGAGATGATCTCCGGTAGACATCTTGGTCATCATAGACAAGTTAGATTGAAGTCTTGTTTCTGTGCTCCAAACTGCATAAATAAATGGATTTCTACATCTCTGAGATCCCTTTGAACATTAGAAGCACCAATTGAGCTAAGAGGGGCAGCATGGTAGTCTAGTGGCTAGCACAATGCTTTACAGTACAGGCAACCTGGGTTCAATTCCACCATTGCCTGTAAGGACATTGTATGTTCTACCCGTGATCGTATGGGTTTCCTCCCGGTGCTCTGGTTTCCTCCGGCAGTCTAAAAATGTGCTATTTGATAGGTTAATTGGTCATTGAACATTGTCCCGTTATTAGGCTAGGGTTAAATCAGGAGTTGTTGGGTGGAACAGCTCAAAGGGCTGGAAAAGGAAGAAAGAGAAAGAAAGGAAGGAAGAAAGAGAAAGAAAGGAAGAAAGAGAAAGGAAGGAAGGAAGAGAAAGGAAGGAAGGAAGGAAGAATCAGTCTCATCAGGCAGAAAATGTAAAGACTCAAAGCTCATACCACCAGGCTCAAGCATAGCTTCTACGACCTGTTATAAGAATATTGAATTTATTTTGACATATAGTATCGATCAGACCCTCTCAGCTGTCCTATTTAACCTTAGTCTAATCAAATGACAATTTACAGAGACCAATTAGCCTACTAAGTGGTAAGTGATAGGACTGTGGGAGGCAACTGGAGCACCCGGAAGAAACCCACATGCACATGGGAAAAAAGTAAAAATTTTCTTACAGAAGACGCCAGCATTAAACGCCGAACTTCATTCTCCGTGCTGTAATAACATTGCACTAACTGCTATGCTACCATGGTATCAATTGGCTCCCTAGTACAATAAAATGGATTCTTGAACTCAAAGTCTACCTCTCTATAATCTTGCATTTCACTGTCCGTCTTCATTGTACTTTTTGTCTGTAACCATTGCACTTTATTATGCATTATTATTGTTTTACGCTGTTCTATTTGAATGCATTGTGCAATGAATTATTCTGTATGAGTTATACACAAGTCAAGCTTTTCACACATGGCAATAATAAACCAATTCAACTTCCAAAAGTGTCCTCATCTCCATCCTAAAGGTGTTACCTCATTATTCTGAGACTATGCTTTCATAAAAGATGCTATACAAATGCAAATCATTGGTGGTGTCACTGCAAGGCACAAAGTTCCTTTATCTAACATTTTTCCTGATATTCAAATGGATGAATTATTTTCTGCTGTGTCAAACTGCTTAAAATGTTAAGAAATGTTCAAATGGTTTTATCAGGAATTGTCATGGCCAGAAAGGGGAATGTCAAAACATCCTGTTCACGTTCAGGCATTTCATCAATGGCAACTTCCAAAATCTTGAGAAAACCAGGTTTAAATCTCTATCGTTTTAGAAATGCCAAAACAAATTTATATTCAATGTTTCTTAGTTAGATGCAAAGGATTATGAGAAAGATTGAATAGGGTACGACTTTATACCTTGGGAAGTAGAAGTTTGAGGGGAGATTTGATAGAGGTATACAGATTTATAATGGGTATAGATCAGGGTAAATGCAAGCAAGCTTTTCCACTGTGTTTTTGTAGGACTACTACTAGAGGTCATGGGTTCAGGTTGAAAGGTGAAATTTTAATGGGAACATGAGGGGAAACTTCTTCACTCAGAGAGTCACGAGAGTGTGGAACGAGTGCAAGTGGTACATGCAAGCCCGAATTCAACATTTAAGAGAAATTTTGATAGGTACATGGATGGTGGGGGTATTGAGGTTATGGTCCTGGTAGAGGCTGGGGGAGTAGGCAGTTTAAATGCCCGGCCTAGACTAGATTGGCCAAAGGGTCTGTTTCTGTGCTGTACCTTTCTATGACACTAAATGTTCAAAAGGTTTTATCAAAAATTGTCAAGACCAGGAAGGTTTTGGTCAAAACATCCCAGTCAATTTCAGGCATTTCGTGAATAGTAATGTCCAAAATCTTGAGAAAACCAGGTTTAAATCTCCATTGCTTTAGAAATACCAAAACATATCTATATTCGATTTTTCCTAATTAGATGACAATTGCCTTGAAGGGTGAAGAGTTGTTTCTGTCTGGCAACATCATCACAAGTAGCTACATAAAATTTCAGATGAGAGTTAGGAGAAGGGAAATTTTTTTTGGCTTTATAATAATTTGTAATTACATTCTGAACCAAGTACTGCTCATTTGCCAACATATTATTCACTGCATAGCCTTGTTGCTTCTCTCCTGTGATTCAATTTTAAAGTACATGTTTTCCATCAAAATGAAGTGGGAAGATGTTAAATTCTTGTTTAATTTATCTAGATATTGAGCAAACAAGAGCACTCTCTAGGTTATATGGAATATAAAATGTTCAGTAACAAATATGAATATACCCACTATTACAAAGCTGGAACATAAAAGATGCCTGTTAAATGATTAAAGCTTCCATTAAAATCATGCACAAAGAAATGTCATGTTAATTGCTAGTGTGATAACAAGTGAAACACTATTTTATAGTGTTAAGTATGCAAGGATCTTAAGAGGAAGCAAAGGAAATTAAGTTGAATGATGTCAAGGTGAGGGAAAATATGTGGATAGATTTTTTTCTCTGCTGAGGAAAGAAAGACAAGGAGAATTGTTCAAATATTGGAAGACTTAATACAAATAAATAATTTTTACAGGAAGAAAGTTTCGTCAACAGTAGGTACAGTACAAATTTGAAACTAATTATATCATAAACAAAGAGGAGATAAGGACTTTATGTTGTGGATTGATGCAATTTATAGCCAGAAGGGGTAGCACGGTAGCATAGTGATTAGCACAATGCTTTACAGTACAGATGACCAGGGTTCATTTCCCATTGCTACCTGGAAAGGAGTTGGTATGTTCTCCCCATGACCATGTGGGTTTCCTCCAGATGCTCTGGTTTCCTTCCACAGTCCAAAGACGTACAATTGTAAATTGTCCTGTGATTAGGCTAGGATAAAATCAGGGGATTGCTAGGCAGCATGGCTCAAAGTGCTGGTTCTGTGCTGTATCTCAATAAATAAACAAACAAACAAATAAAGAGTCAGCTTTGGCACCTGAAAAAGAAAAGCTGACAGATTCCTGAGGAAAAGGGGTAGGGACAGACTATTTAAACTGCCTTTCAAAGAACAATGGTAGACTGAGTGGTCTCGCTCTTTGCTATCATATATATGATTAAGTTAATATGAAATCTGGACAACAGTATTTCTTAATTCAATTTAATCCAAGAGCTATTTAACTTTATTTCTAATGATCATGTAAAGATTAGATATAGACTGGTTGTCTGCTAGTAAATAGAATTTGGCTTTGATGATAACACCATGTCTCAAGCTGGTGAGAGAGAGGCAGGAGCACCCTTTGCATAGCTTAGCCCAATAAAATATTGATTTCCTGTCTCAGAACAACACTTGAATTTCTCTGATAAACAGGCACGCACTTAGTAGGCATTCCACAATGTCATGATCAATTTCCTGAAACTGGTTAGCACAGAAACTCACATGATCAGACAAGAGTTCACACCTATGGGATATTATATGTCCTAGCTGTAGCCGTTTTCATTTATTCTTATCTGCAGAGAAAGATACCAGAAAACCTTGACATGGGAGCTTTGGGGTCGATTCACACTACCAGAGAATTACTAAAGGGAGATAATACCCTGTTGATTAAATAAGCTATTTATTTATTGATGTTCGGTATAAAATATTGTTCAACAGCCAAATTAAATCTGTTTCTCTGATTTTTATGAAATCTTTCCTTTTTGAGGTGGTGAAATTTAGCGATCATGTGCACTTAGATATTAAAGTCCACTTCTTCATCATGTCAGTTAATTAAGTTGTAACCTTATATGGCAGGGGACTAGAATACAGCAAGGTTCACCTTCAGCTTCTGGTCTGCAGTGAGAATGCCGTTGAAAAGGCTCAACAACGCGTAGTCAAAACTATTCAATGCATCACTGGCACCAATCTACCCACTATCAAGGACAAATATACAGAAAGGTGCTGGAAAAAGGCCAGTAACATCATGAAGGATCCTATCCACTCTACGCATGGACTGTTTGTCCCACTCCCATCAGGAAAGAAGCTATGAAGCATCCATGTCAGGACCATCAGGCTCAAAAATAGATACTTACCTCAAGCTGTAAGGCTGATCAACACCTCCACCCACTAACCCAACGCTCCACACCCGCCCCCATCATCTTCATTTCTCATTTCCTGTCTGAGTCACTTTATGTACCAGCACTCATGTGCCTAGTGTCAGTTTATGGACAGATAATCAATTGATGAGTATAAGCTATCTATTGTATTCATATTTGTTGTTTTTTTATTATTATTGGCTTTATCTTATTATGTATTGCATGTACTGCATCAGATTTGGAGTAACAATTATTTTGTTCACCTTTACACTTGTGTACTGGAGATGACATTAAAAATCCTTGAATCTTGAAAAAGGCTGTGGTAAATGATAAAGAAATATTGGTGTAAGTCTGTTCAGAAGGTCAAAAAACTGACGGGTAGGGAAAAAAAAACTTCAAGCTTCATTGCAAATTGCATGAAAACCCAATTCCAAAGAGCAAAGCGAGAACCAGAGGCACATTTACAAAAGAGAAATCAGAGAAGGAATGACAAAGAACCATCACTGATTGCAGTAGAAGACAAAAAGTTCATGTGGATTCGCATTCATCATTATCCAACCATGAACTGAACTGCACTTACACAGGGGCTCGGTGTGAATTGATGTACGAATCAGTACAGTGCTTTGAAAATTATATACCCAATTTAGTAATGGTCTGCAACTGCCCATCAACTATAGTTCAGGGCATTGAATCAGCCTTACTTTGATATAAAAATGTGATAAATTTAGGTCATAAACAAAATAATTGCAGCTTTATGACCAGAAATGGATTATATTATGGTATTGTGTATGATAAGTGTCACGGTGAGGAATGGCGATGCTAAGAAAAGAATATTCCCCCATTTCATATCCAGCAAAGCTATCAAACAGCCTTAGTTAGAAGCAGAAGAATTGCTTAACTCCTTGGGAGAAAAGTCTTCTGATTTTCCAACATGATTTTACCCTGTATTGCCAAGAGCAAATAGTCTGAATAAAAAACGATAAACCATTTATCTTCAAAAATATTCATCTTGCATCAACTAATTTGATTTAATTTTACCTTGTTTGGTCTATAGATGCTTGATGCATAGACAAGTAGGTGACTGATGCTTATGAACAGAATTAGAAAGTAGCTTACTTGGGTTCCTTGTAAACATTGGAAATGATGGGAAATCAGGAGGATAAAACTTCCTGACTTCCTGACTGAATAATGTCCCTCAGTTTACACTGGAATTCATCTCACTGATCTTTATCTGAGTCATAGAGTCAGATAATAGAACATAGGGATTTGGGAATACAGGTCCTTAATTATTGAAAGTGGCATCACAGGTAGATAGGGTTATAAAAAAAGGTCTTGGCACATTGGCCTTCATAGATCAATGTATTGAGTACAGGAGTTAATGTCATAAACAAGAGAAAGTCTGCAGATGCTGGAAATATAAGAACACACACAAAATGCTGGAGGAACTCAGTAGCCCATGCAGTATCTAGGAAAAGAGTACAGTCAATGTTTCGGGCCGAATCCCTTCAGCAGGAGTTAAGCTGTTATGTTGAAGTTGTATTAAATGTGAGTGAGGCCTAATTTCAAAGTTCATTTTATTATCAAAGCACATATATGTCACTATATACAACCCTGATGAAAGGTCTCGGCCCGAAACGTCGATGGTGCTTCGCCTTATAGATGCTGCCTGGCCTGCTGTGTTCCACCAGCATTTTGAGTGTGTTGTTAAATAAATCCAATTTACAGCATATAGAGGAGTCTGTTTATATCCTTTCAGACATTGTTCCAAGTCCTAGTCATAACAAACATCTACAGCTTCAGTTAATTGAAAATATATGCCTGAGTTAACATAATGTCAAATATTCCTGCCAATCTCTATCAGGTTCTAGGATTTATATATGGAGTGAATGAGCAGCAAAGTTAGGTGATACTTTCATAAAGCATTCAGTATGTGCTGTGTCATCTGACATGGGCAATCATGGTTTATCCATCCTCATGATTATTCTTGGCAAATTTTTCAACAGAAGTGGTTTTCCATTGCCTTATTTTGGCAGTGTTTTTACAAGAGGGGTGATTCCAGCCATTATCAATATTCTTCAGAGATTGTCTGCCTGACATCAGTGGTCACATAACCAGATTTCTGATATGCTCCATCTGCTCAAACAAACATCCACCACCAGCTCCTTTGCTTCACATGACCCTGATTGTGGGGCTAAGCAGGAGCTATACCTTGTCTAAGGGTGATCTGCAGACTAGCAGAGGGAGGAAGCACCCTACACCTCCTTTGGTAGAGACTTATCTCCATTCCGCCATTCAATTTCATAAATGCCAGATATAATAGTGGAATTATCCCATGGTTATCACTATTGAATGGACCTCTTGCTTGATAAGATGGATTCCTGACGTTATAGTCTCACTAAGATCTTGCTCTTGATCACTTAACTGTCTAGAGGTGACATGGTAGTGTAGTGGCTAGCACAACACTTTACAATACCAGTGACCCAGTTTCAATTCCTGTCGCAGCCTGTAAGAGATTAGTATACTATAATTGTGATGAAGTGGGTTTCCTCCAGGTGTTTCAGTTTCCTCCCACATTCCAAAGGTGTACCCGTTGGTAGGTTAATTCATCATTGTAAATGGTTCTGTGATTGGGTTAGAATTAAATTGGGGGATCGCTGGGTGGCACATCTCGAAGGGCAGGAAGGGCCTAACCAAACACTGTATGTCAATAAAAAAATAAATCTACAATGCACTTTTGGCATCTTTTACACTTTATTCTGCATTGTTATAGTTTTACCTTGCTCTATTGCAATGCACTATGCAGTGATTTGATCTTTATGAACAGAAGGCTTTTTTCACTGTATCTTGGTACATGTGACAATAATAAACCAATAAACCGATATCAGAGATGGAGTCATGAGAAGACTATTTAACTGTCCATGTCTGTACTTCCATTTAGTAAGATTGTGGATGATCCCTTAAGCTTCATTTTGTGTACTTCATCCAATGTCACACCAAGAAGCTTATGAATATATGAACAACTGGTACAGAGGAGAGGCAAACAAAAATTATTCCGAGATTAATTGTGATCTCAATTTCCCCCTGTAGGTGTTCTGGAAATAGATTCAGTCTCTTCAAAAAAAACCTGGTTAGCCAATTAAAAGTCAATCATTTCTAGCCTTATTTGGCTACCTACTCAGTGGGAATTCTCTATTGTGTGAATTGGGATCAATCTGATAGCTTAACACTGACCATCCATGAGATGCTGAGGATGAACAATAGAAATGTTCACATCTATGATCTATAATCTCATTGCACCCCGTATCTCTCACTTTAACATTGCTATCACGTCAGGGGCCACTTTGGCTCAATGTTTGATTTCATGAGTTAATGCTTCTGCATTCAATGAGTATGTCAGTCCCAGAACCAGAAATGTGTAGCTGAAAATGAGGTACCAACCAGATGAACACAGGATTACACAGCAGAAGCATCTTGTCATAGACCAGCTAATCAATTTTACAGTCAACAGATTGGATTATACTTTTACAGCCCGACCATATCCAATCACTAAAGAAAACAGACTGAAGGAGTGGCTCCAAGAACATCCTCAATGATTCAGAAGCCCATGATATAAATCCAGAAAACAAGGCTGCATCATCCATTGTCATGCTCAGCCAGATAACCCAAATGGGTGAACCACCTCAACTTTCTCTTGAGATCTCCAGCATCACTAAACCAGTTCATGGGCAATTCAATTCACTCCTTGTGATGTCAAGAAATGCCTATGAACATTGGATGCATCAAAGGCAATGAAACCAACTGTCATCAGCTCTGTGGGACTGTGCATCTGTATTTTTTAGATGTTATCTTATCTAGATTTGTTAAGTCTTTGTGCTTTCTGTTTAATCTTGTCAAGTTTATTTTGACTCTCACGGGTTTTCCACATACTGTGTGTATTTGAAGTAGATGCCCTATTAGCACTGATATCAGGATCCTTGTGTTTTGAGAATGATTTGTCTCACAAACAAGAAAAAATCAGCAGATGCTGGAAATCTGACCAACACACACAAAATGCTAGAGGAAATCAGCAGGCCAGGCAGAATCTTTAGAAAAGAGTACAGTTGACGTTTCGGGCTGAGATCCTTCAGCAGGACTTCAACATTTGTTTTGTGATGTGACTGAAGTACCTTGAATGATTTTTTGAACCACCATTGGTATCCCTGTGAATAAACTCTTGTTTCTATCTCTATATGGCAGTTTGTCATTCCTCCACACCTGGGTTGATTGATCTGTCAGTGCACACTGTGACAGTAGTATCCTGCCATAAATGGACCCAGCAGAGATTTAAAGGCAGCTTGGATATCAGTCAGCTGGAGGTGAGGGTGTCTTCTATTTTCAGTGCTTGTACCAAGACTACATTCCGAGTTTCTTGGGTCCACGGTCCAAACTTCTCTAGTCTACGTTCAAAGTCTTTAAGGTTTCCTGGTCCATCTATGGCCCTCCAGAGTTCCAAGAACAATTCCATGTTTCCGAGGATTATTCCAAGGACTATTCCATAATTCAAAGTTATATGAAATATACCTCAGTTATACACTATATTCCCAAGTTCAGTTCACATACCCTGTCTTAAGAGTATCAGGTCTGTCTCAAGTTTACCAGTCCTGTCTCCAGTTCCCTAGGGCTCCCTGGGTTATTATGTACTGGCCTTAGGAAGGGGGGTACTGTGATGAGCCCTGTAGGCCTGTGTACCTGTATTTGTGATTAAGCCCTTGTGCTTTCTGTTGAAATTTGTCAAGTGTATTTTCACTGGCACAGGATTTCTGCATACTGCGAGTATTTAAAGCAGACTCCCTATTAGTGCTGATAGCAGCATCCTTGCATTTCAAGCATGTTTTGTCTCACAGTGTCGCTCAGTTGAGCCACTGATGCTCTGTTGGAATTCCTATGAATAAACACTTGTTTCTGTCACTACTCGGGAGTCTGTCGTTCCGCTGCACCTGGGTTCAGTCATCTTTTAACACAAACCATGACACCAGTCCTCACTCCAGATGTAGGCATGCCTCTAGCCAATCTCTTCCAACACTGACTGCAAAAACCTCCCAGGGTTGACAATTTTACAAGAAGGAGGGCAAAAGCAGTCCAACAGTTTCCAATGTAATCATTAGTGACTGAGCATTCATTTCTTCCATCACTAGCGGACGTTGACTGCTGTATACCCCATAAGATCATAAAACATAGGAGTAAAATTAGGCTATTCAGCCCATTGAGTATACTCCGTCATTCGATCATGACTGATTTATTTTCTCTCTCAACCCATTCTCCTGCCTTCTCCTGAACCCTATGATATCCTTCTCATGCAAAAATTTTTAGATCATTAATAAAGGACCTTCATCACCCTTGTTCTCATTGCTACCATCAAGAAGGAGGTATAGATACGTAAAGTCACAAACTTAATGATTTGCGAACAGCTTCTTCTCCTCTGCCATCTGATTTCTGACTGGACAGTGAACCCATCCACATTAACACGAGAACATCTGCAGATGCTGGAAATCCAAACTAACACACACAAAATGCTGGAGGAACTCAGCAGCCAGGCAGCATCTAGGAAAAAGGCAAACATTTCAGGTCAGTATCATGACTACCTCACTATTTTATTTCTATTTTTGCACTACTTATTTAATTTAATTATTATAGTGTGTTTGTGTGTGTGTGTGTGTGTGTGTGTGTGTTTCCTCGATTATTATGTGCATTATACTGCTACCAGAAATCCAACAAATTTCATGACATAGAAACATATAAAACCAACAGCAAAATACAGGCCCTTCATCCCACAATGCTGTGCTGAACATGTAGTTACTTACCTAGGGTTACCCATAGCCCTCTATTTTTCCTAAGCTCCATGTACCTATTCAGGAGTCTCTTAAAAGACCCTATCGTATCTGCCTCCACCACCATTGCCGGCAGTACATTACACGCACTCATCACTCTCTGCATAAAAAGCTTACCCTTGTCATATCCTCTGTACCTACTTCCAAACACCTTAAAACAAGTTCACTCAACCTATTCTCGTAAGGCATGCTCCCCAATCCAGGCAACACCTTTGTAAATCTCCTCTGCACTCTTTCTATAGTTTTCACATCCTTCCTGTAGTGAGATGACCAGAACTGAGCACAGTACTCCAAGTGGAGTATGACCAGGGTCCTCTATAGCTGTAATTTTACCTCTCAGCTCTTGAACTCAATCCCACAGTTGTTGAAGGCCAATGCACCGTATGCCATCTTAACCTCATGTACAACCTGTGCAGCTGCTTTGAGTTTCCTATGGTCTCAGACCACAAGATCCCTCTGATCCTCAACATTGTCAAGAGGCTTACTATTAATACTATATTCTGCCATCATATTTGACCTACCAAAATGAGCCACCTCACACTTATCTGGGTTGAACTCCATCTGCCACTTCTCAGCCCAGTTGTGCATCCTATCGATGTCCTGCTTTAACCTCTGACAACCCTCCACACTATCCACAACACCTCCAACCTTTGTGTCATCAGAAAATTTAGTAACCCATCCCTCCACTTCCTCATCTAGGTCATTTATGAAAATCACAAAGGGAAAGGGTCCCAGAACAGATCCCTGAGGCACACCACTGGTCACTGATCTCCATGCAGAATATGACTCATCTACAACCACTCTTTGCCTTCTGTGGGCAAGCCAATTCTGGATCCACAAAACAAGGTCCCCTTGGGTTCCATGCCTCCTTACTTTCTCAATAAGCCTTGCACAGGGTACCTTATCAAATGCCTTGCTGAAATCCATATACACTACATCTAGTGCTCTAGCTTCATCGATGTGTTTAGTCATATCCTCAAAAATTTCAATCCGGCTTGTAAGATACACCATGCCCTTTACAAAGCCATGCTGACTATTCCAAATCATACTATGCCTCTCCAAATGTTCATAAATCCTGCATCTCAGAATCTTCTCCAACAACTTACCAACCACTGAAGTAAGATTCACTGGCCTACAATTGCCTGGGTTACCTTTGCTCTCTTTCTTGAATAAGGGAACAACATCTGCAACTCTCCAATCCTCCGGAACCTCTCCTGTCCCCATTGATGATGCAAAAATCATTGCCAGTGGCTCAGCAATTTCGTCCCTCGCCTCCCACAGTAGCTTGGGGTATATCTCATCCATTGCTGGTGACTTATCCAGCTTGATGCTTTCCAAATGCTCCAGCACATCCTCTTTCTTAATGTCTATATGCTCAAGCTTTTCAGTCTGCTGTGAGTCATCCTTACAATCGCTGAGGTCCTTTTCCATAGTGAATACTGAAGCAAAATATTCACTAAGTACCACCGCTACCTCCTGCAGTTCCATACATACTTTTCCACTGCCATATTTGATTGTTCCTATTCTCTCATGTGTCAGTGATTTTCAACCCAGTTCTGATTCTGAAGATCCTATGGAGACAGAATCGAACATTGAATGGAGAAGGCACAATTAGGAGAAACAGGTCCATCTACCTCTGTGTATATTACATCAAAGACTAATCTGATTAATTTCTATCAACTGCACTTTCCAAACTGGGATCAATGAATAAAGATTATCATGTGAGCACAGGTTTGAATATAATGTGTACAAACTTGATGACAGCTTTTTATCTCTGTCTCTGCACTTGACTACTCCACTGCCTACTTGTCCAATCGAAATTAATGTCAATGGGTATCCATAGATCAGGTGTTTTCCCCTTCAGGTTACAGTCATTATTGAATTCATTTATTTTTGATGTTGTTTTCCCAATAATAAAAGGAGATAAGTTTATGGAATTTTGACTGCATTTACTGTAAATTGAGTTTATGTAATCCTCTGAATTGAATTGATTTTATTTCTTACATCCTTCACATACATGAGGAGTAAAAATCTTTATGTTACACCTCTGTCTGAATGTGCAAATTATAGTGATTTGTAATAAATAGCATGTACAGTAAGATATACTACAGAGCAGTCAATGGAGCTTATGTGTTATATGAAAATTAATAGTTCATTTATCTGCCCTTGACCCTGCAAAATTGATCACACTGGCAATGTCTACAGTTTTCAAGCCTCCAAAGTGATTCCACAAATTCACCTGAATATTTTTCTGAGCAAAGACACTAATCAGTTCATCTAGGAAGGCTCTATTTTTGCTTTTGATTTCCTAATACAAGAGGGTAGAACTTTAAATGTGTTTAGTGAAATATAGGGAGGGAGGTGATGTCAGAGATAGGTGTTTCCATTGAGAATGGTAAGTGAATGGGGTGTCCAGGGAGGGGTAGCCCCTCTGGTGAAGGAGCTTGTCATGTCCATTCCAGGGGCAGCTTACTCACTTTTGGTCCCCGCTGGACACTCAGGTCTCACCTGTAACTCCAATTAGATGTTTGCATGCAACAACAGCCACAACCCAGTCCACCACTTCGATACACAGGCTAAACCAGGCGAAGGCAGCCGCAGGCCTCATTCCCCTGGTAAGATAGCGACATGCCTGTCCCAGCATGCAAAGTCAGCTCCAGCGGTCTGGACAGATGGGATCTACAATAAGATCCAATGATCAAGAAGGTGATACTGCAATGCCCTGTGGAGAGCGAAGGGCAGACAAGGTACAAAAGACAACATGGTCATCCACCACAACCAAGGGAGGACCCCAGTGTGTAACACCTGTTGGTACCACTGGACCTGGACTTCTGAGGTTGAAAGATTGGAACTGCTTCAGTGTAATGTCTCTTCCACTTTAAAAACTCTCCCACACAGGTTTCCTGTCATCCTCCAGACGATGGCTGTACTGTACGCAATGCCAGGAATAGTGGTAGAGGCAGATACATTACGGACATTTAAAAGTGACTTAGATAGGCATATGGATGATAGGTAACTGGAGGGCTATGTGGGAGGGAAGGGTTAGATTGATCTTGGAGTAAGTTAAATGGTCAGCACAACATTGTGGGAGGAAGGTCCAGTACTGTGCTGTATTGTTCTCTGTTCTAATAGACTCATCATCACAACTGAACATAGTTCTGTGCCTTTTCCACAGATCAGGCTATTCTGATGCTGAATTGATCATAGACCAGAACGGTTCAGCACAAGAACAGGCTCTTTGGCCTGTTATGTCGATGTGACCATGATACCAGTATATGGCTGTGATTTTAAATGCTTCTCTTTACCAATATGTGGTGTCATCAAATGTTTGAAATATTTAGCAGATTAAAGATTATTCCCTCATGCAATTTTTATAAAGAAGAGGTTTTAAAATTCTGTCTCTGTGTGCTGGATTAGGGCAAATTTTGGGTGTGGGGGTTGCATTTGAATTTATTAAAAATAATGAATCACTGCCCTAAACAAATGCTAATTAGAGTGCATTCCTTTCTCCTATGATCCACTCTCATGTCCCATTAGATTCCTTTTCCTCCAGCCCTTGACCTTTCCCAACCACCTGGCTTCACCTACCACCTTCCAGCTTGCATCCTTACCTTCCCCTCCATTTTTATTCTGACATCTTCCCCCAGTTTTCTCGGCCCTGAAGATTATTCTCTGCAAAAATGTCAACCATTTATTTATTTGCATAGATGCTCCCTGATCTGCTAAATTCCTCTAGCATTTTGTGCATGTTGCCCTGGATTTACAGCATCTGCAGATTTTCACATGTTCAAGAGTACATTTCAGTTTGAATTTCCAACTATACCCAAAATTGAAATACTAACACTATGTTTTACCTCATACTTACTCTCATAGTTCTACAAACAACGCATAAAACCTTGGTGCACGTCTGATACTTGTACAGTTTAAAGGCATTTGATTCAACAATTACATTGACATGATTTCTTTACTCACACTTAATGTAATGATATTATTCCACATCAATGCCAAGCTTCTGCAAATTAATATTCCACTCTTGTCTAGTAGAATAAAGTGCCTTCAGTAAGATTGTAGACATTTCCTATTTATTGCCATTTTGAAATATTTGTATTCTAAGAAATAATTTCATAAAAATCTTAACAATTATATTAGAAAGAGAGAGTGTGGGTTCAAGGCAAAATGCAAAAACGGGATAAACACCAGGATTATCTATAATATCTGTATTATGGATGAACAATGATAGAATTCACTTAAGGTATTGCTGTAGACCAGAGGCTGTAATATGATAGAGGGACATTTGACATTGTGGAAGAAGTTGCACAGAATTTTTCAGAAGTGAAGCAGGCCATTCAGCCTATTGATGCCTATAATCAATGATATAATGAGAATAATGGTTAGAGCTTAACAGATAGAGCAGCCCTCTCCGATATCTCCCCCTTTTCCTTTCTCTCTCTACTATTTCACAAGCCTCATTATACATTAACTTATACTGAATCGCTTCATGTAGTGGCAAACTGCATATTCTCACCAGAGTCTAAGTAAAGGCTTTACTCCTGAGAATTAATTGCATTGAATCTTAATGAAAACAATCTTGTGAAATTGACTGTTTTGAATGTGGCTCTGGCAAATTATTTCTCTTGGTCCCAGTAAAACCAGAACCACTTGTCTCTAGACCTCATCACAGCTAGGATCCAAACATGGACTAAAGAGTTCATTGTAGCATTGAAGCCTTGGCATCAACATGGTTGGACCAGGACAGGCTATTGGAGTTGTAAACTTAGTCAGCTCCTTCATGGGCAGTAGCCTCCATAGTATCCAGGACATCTTCAGGAAGCCTTGCCTCAAAAAGGCAGCATCCATCATTAAGGATCCCATCACCCAGGACCTGCCCTGTTCTCATCAGAAAGGAAAAACCGAAGCTTGAAGACATGCACTCAGTGATTCAGGAACAGCTTCTTCCCCCTGCCATCCGATTTCTGAATGGATATTGAACCCATGAACACTATCTCACTATTTTGTTTATTTTTGCACTAGTTATTTAATTTAACTATTTAATATATATACTTACTGTAATTCATATTTTTCTATCATTATCTATTACATTGTATTGCTACTGCAAAGACAACAATTTCCTGACTTATGCTGGTGATATTAAACCTGATTCTGATGTTCAGTCCTGGGAACTTGAAGATCTCGACCCTCTCAATGTCAGCACCATGATTTTATACACTTCAGTACTAGCTGGAGCCACAGCTTTCTCCTCTCCAAGGAAAACAAACACAGTCTATCTCATCTCACCGTGTATCTGAAAGACCAGGCAACATCCTGGACCTTCACTTGAACAGCCGCCTCCTTCTTATAGTATTTAGATTTTAAGAATCATGACAAGTAATAATAAAGTAACACACAGAGAAAAACAATGTTTTAATGTAATATGTGATTGTAAAACTGAACAGTTATCCTAAATTTTACTTATTTTTGTACTTATTACCACTTACTGATACAGTTTATTCTGTTTGGATATCACACATATTATCTCTCAATAACATATGGCCCATAGTATGAAAATAACTATAATGTAAGCCACAGATCTAACTCTTAAACTATAATTAAGAAACAAATCTTTGAGAACATAAGGATGTAACAGACGCTGAGTGAACAATGAATGTTGGGTTTGCCAATGACACCCATACCCTGTGCATTAAGAAATTAAATAAGTGAGTGTCTGAATACAAACATTAACTCACAACATACATATTATTCATGTCGCAGATTTTATAAAACACTGTCAGCTTCCTTAAAGGAAGAAGAAAAGCTTAACAGTAGCATAGCATTTAGCATAATGCTTTGGAGCACCAACTATCTTGTAATCGCAATCAGGGTTCAATTCCATCTGCTGTCTGAAAGAAGTTTCTATATTCTCCCTGTGACCGTGTGGGTCAAGGGTTCGTAACCTAGGGTCGAGGGGCCCCTTGGTTAATGGTAAGGGTCCAAGGCATAAAATAGGTTGGGAATCCCTGCTCTAGATGTTCCAGATTCTTCACACACTCTATAGATGCACGGGTTAGGGTTAGTAATTTGTGGTATGTTGGTGCCAGAAACGTGCCGATACTTGAGGCTACCTCAAGCAAATATTCATACTATACTGGTCATTGACATAAATGATGCGGTGTTTTCCAGTGTTTTGATACATATATGACAAATAAAGGTAATCTTTACCTTTACAGCTTTGTGATTCAACTAAAAGAGATGTATAAAAACAACAAGGATCAAAAGTAATACAGGAATAAATTAACAAATCATGAAAAATGAGTATGGAGAGGGACCTTACACACGAGAGATTATTCAGATGCAGGAAATCCAGAGCAAAACACACAAAATGCTGGAGAAACTCAGCAGGTCAGGCAGCATCTATGGAAATTAATAAGCAGTCAGTATTTCAGGTTGAGTACCTTTGTCATCATCTTGAGCTTCTCCAGAATTTTGTATGTGTTGCTCAGGAGAGGAATCTTGCAGCCTTGCTAGCCAGATAAAGTGCGAGGATCTGAGTTTTGAAACCTATTGATTAGTCGAGGATTACTGCAAGTTTAACCTAGACTGAGCTGGAATTCAAATGTACATCCCTGGCATGATAATATTACAAATGTGGCTTTGTTCTTAACAGGCTGTGAAAGTGTCAATTCCACGGGATGCAAATTCTGTTCCAGTAGAACTGGAATGCTATTTAGTGATTGCAGAGGGGCAGTGCCATCAGGGAGGATGAGTTCAAAGGAAAATTGCTTTAAAAAGCTAGTGCTGAGTGACTATTGTTGCTGTTTAACTGGACTCTGACACATTAAACTTGTTCCTCAATCACACTTTATTTACTTGTGCACAAGGAGAACTGGCTGACCCCTGTCAACACACTACTGTATTCTGAAACAGATGTGAAGAAATGCCATTTTTATACAGAAGTTGACTAGTTGATACAGCTAATGAGCCAACAGAATCTTTGTGGATTTCTGAATAACATCATTTGCATATTTAAAAACCAATCATAATACATATTTCAGGTGTTAATAACCAATAACGTCTCTGAGTTAAAGGCCAATAATACCTCAGAAGTATTACAGTATATTGACCTAAAATAAACTTTGCAGCTTTCTGATCCTATCATTTCCATATTTAAGTACGAAACATAATACATCTTTATAGTATTAATAACCAGTTAAATCTATGTGTCAAAGGTCAATTATACTTCAGAAGTATTATATTGATCCAATATTGATCTAATATTAATTCAATAGAAACTTTGTGGACTGCTGAATCCCATCATTTGCATATTTAAGTACCAATCACTTTTATAGCTATTTAAGCTGTTAATAAACAATTATATCCAGGTATTAAAGGACAACAATACTTAAGAATTAGTGAAATAACTGTCTAATAGTAAGTGTTGCCCAAGAACCCTTCACTTGCATTGTTATCTTGTCTTGGTATGCTGGGTGAGCTTGATTCTTAGGCTTGGTTCCAACAGTACTAAGTGTACAGCCTTTTCAAGATGACATAGAAAATTGGATTAGACATTGGCTTTGTGGGAGATGCCTAAGAATAGTAGTAGATACTAATTTCTCTGACTGGAGCTCTGTAGCTAGTGGTGTGCCACAGGGATCGGTGCAGAGTCTGTTGTTGTTTGTTATCTGTATCAATGATCTTGAGGGTATTGTGGTAAACTGGATCAGCAAATTTGCAGATGTCACAAAGATTGGGGAGTAGAAGACAACGAGGAGGAATATCAAAGTTTGCAGAGGGATCTGGACCAGCTAATAAAAATGGGATGGAAAGTGGCAGATAAAATTTAATGCAAGCAATTTTGATGTGTTACACTTTGGGAGGACCAACTAAGGTAGCTCTCACACAGTGAGCGGTAGGACATCGAGGAGTGTGGTAGAACAGAGAGACCTGCAAATACAGATACATAATTCCTTAAAAGTTGGCTCATAGGTAGACAGGGTTGGAAGGACTTACCACTGTCATAGATTAGGCAAATATCAGCAAACTAGCAGCATTAAATGAAGTACCAAAAAAAAATCAGCTGGAAGATCTCAGCATCTTGAGTAGCATCTCTGGTAGGAAGGTGTTAGCTCAAAGTCCTATATCAGGACCGAGGTGCATTGAATAACACAATGCTACTTCAAATTTCTTGGTCTCACATCACAAAACCACAGGTCACTTAATCCTGGGCTGCAAAAATGACCATATTACCAGGGTCCATTTACCAAATTAACTAGAGTACTGTGTACTTCAGCACATAGAGTATGTATATTAAAGGTGCCCAAGACTTTTGCGCAGTACTGTGTTTGTTAATGTGAAGTGGACAGCAAGTTTATAAATCTGGTGGGGGCAAATGTTGTTGGTAATGGCAAGGGTGGAGTGCCATGAGAAGGGTATGGGATAGGTGGCAGAGAAGGAGTGCCAGGGTGAGTGGTGTTGCAGGTACAGAGACACCCAGCTCTAGACACCTCAGGCAAAGTCATTTGATTTCAAACAATTGGTTTATTGACCATTGGATAACACAAATTTACTTCAAATTTTTTGAGCTCACATCACAAAATCACAGGTCATTAAATCCTGAGCAGGAAAAATTCCCACTCTCAGTCCAAAATAGAGTCCCATATCAGAATCAAGTTCACCATCACTCACATATGTCATGGTTTTTTTTTGCAGCAGTAGAGTGCAATACATAAAATGACTATGGTACAGTCAGTGATAAAGTCTTAAGGTACACTAGTTTTAGATATGTGCCTGACTACTGTATAGGACAGTATATATCATAACTGTATGTAATATATGCACTTTATGTCAACTTGTACATCTACAAAATACTATTTTTAATCTGTTAATATGATTGTGTTAATATTATTTTATATTCTGGTTGTGATATATGTACTGTGTTTTGCATATTGGTCCCTGAGGACTGTTGTTTCATTTAGCTGTATACGTGTGTACTATTAGATGATAATAAACATGAACGTGAACTTGAACTTGAAATGACCCAATACTAATGGATTCAGAATTGGCTTAAAGATAGGAAGTGGAGGAGTATGATTGAATGTTATTTCTCAGATTGGAGGCCAGTGACCCGTAGGTGTGTGATATGATCAGTGTTGAGACCCTTGCAATTTATTATCCATATAAATGATATGGATGCAAATACAAAAGGCTTGAAGAAGATTATTGAAGATTACAAGGAAATTTTGATCAGTTACGGAAGTGGGGCGTAGAGTGGCAAATGAGTTTCAGTACAGGTAAGTGGGAGGTGATGCATTCACCAGTCAATTCAGATTAAGACTTATATGATGAATGGTAGGGCACTAGGGAGCACATGGCTTTTGTTTGAGCGAGAAACCTATTTTGCTATGGGCTCTTGATTCATACAGTACCTCAATGTACAATATTTCCGGAAGTTGGCGAGCCTCAGAGGTCAGTGAGTCTGAACTTCCAAGACAAGGACGTTGAAGCCCCAATGTCAGTGAGTCTGGAGGTCAAAGCCTGAGGTTGACAAGTCCAGAACCCAAAGCTCAAAGGTCTACCCTCCTAGTGTGATGAGTATGAAGGTCAGAGGCCCAGAGGTAGCCTACTCTGAGTTTGGATGCCTGTCTCTGCAAGTGGGTAGGGGAAGGGGTTGGAAAGGAGTTAGTTTTGTTTTTGTTACTTGTTGTATGTCAGCTGTGTGTTGTTCTGCTGAGCATTGTGAGCATGCTGTGTTGCTGCTGGAATTTGTGGTGATGCTTGAAGGCTGCCCACAACATATCTTCAGATTATGTTGGTTGTTAACACAAACAATGCATTTTACTGTACATTTCAATACACATCTAACTAATAAATAAATCTAAATCTATTTATGAAGCTTAAAACATGATAGTTGGAAGAATGAATACACCAAGTGGCCCCTGAGATCTGCTCCACCATTCCACAAGTTCACGGCTATTCCATATTTTACCTCACCTCCAATTCCCTGCCTTATTAAGAGAATATCCATGCTCCAAAAAAGTCTAACTCAGCCTTAAGCAGGCTTAATAACTTAATATTCACATGACTGTGCCAAAAATTCACTACTTCTGAAAGATGGAAATCTTCTCATCTCGGTCAGAAGCAAATATGAAAATTGTGTTAAGACCAAGGATAACAGAATATACAGACAAAGAAAGGCTGCAGATAGGGTGCAAACAGCACAGGAAACAAAGGTCTTTGAAAAGCATAGCTTCTCTTTGCATACCAGAGATCTGAAGACGGGCTATGTGATCCAAGGCACATTTTCTAATTAAGGGACAAATGATTTACTAGTTTCAAAGTACCATTGGTTCTCAGCTTGTAGTTTCTATAACACCTGTATTGTGAATAGTGATTGTTCTTGCAAGTAAGGAATTCAGACAGACATAGTTCACCAAATGGTTAATATCCATAACTGCTAATCAATTCTGTAATAAAAATGACATTTCTTTTTTTCAGAATTCAGAAGTGTGGTGACAGGAGCCATACTCTTCTTCCTGTGCACAAGTAAAATAAAGTATGTTTGAGTAGTAAGAGTGCATAAGTTCTGAGTGTGTAACAATTGAGTGTATCAAACATTCTGTCAGACACATGGATAAGAAAGGTTTAGAACAATATGGGACAAAATCTGGCAAATGTGATTAGCCTAGACAGTCAACTTGGTCAGCATGGCCAGTTAGTCTAAAGGTCTTGTTTAATGCTGTCTAAACTCTATGAATAGGAATAATTAAACATGGTGCTCTTGAAAACATACTCATTTTTCTCTCTCTGCACTGGGCTTTACCACAATTTGACAAACAGAGAGAACAGTATTTTGTAAGTAACAACTTGGAACAACTTGATCCAGTGGATAGCCAGAGGCTTTTTTCCAGGTCTGAGATGGCTAACATGAGGGGGCATAGTTTTAAGATGCTTGGAAGTAGGTACAGATGGGATGTCAGGGGTAAGTTTTTCACACAGTGAGTGGTGGGTATGGAATGCACTGCCGGCGATGGTCTTTAAAGAGACTCTTAGATAGGTACATGGAGCTTAGAAAAATAGAGGGCTATGTTGTAGGGTAAATCTAGGCAGTTTCTAGAGTAGATCACATGGTAAGGACAACATTGTGGGCTGAAGGGCCTGTAATGTACTGTAGATTTTAGTGTTCTATATTCCATGGAATAGGACCAAAGGCACAAGTGTGTCTTGTTACTTATGTTTAGTGATAAGAAGAGCACTCATAATATTTGTAAATATTCTAGAGGTATTGAGAGCACCAATACCCAGGAGCTCAAAATTTCATTGGTTTCATGACAACTCAAATCTTTCCTGAAAGAACTTTATTGATTGAAGAAGGTAATAGATACAATGAGGCAGATCACCCTCTTTAGATCTTAAAGTATTTAGAAGAATCAATTTTGGCCTGTAACTTAGCCTATATAATTGGTAATTAACTCAAATGTGCAGTCAGAAAGGTAGGCTACATTTTGAAATAATAGTAAGTGTAATTTCTAGAAATATTCAGCAGGACATCAGCGGCAACTTCTTCACTACAGGGATCCATACTTGGAATTAACTGCTAGAAATAATGGTTGAACTGGGCACATTAGCAACATTTGAAAGCAATCTTGATGTGCATGTAGATAGGAGAGCTCTAGAGGCATATGGGCCAATTGTGGGAAGGTGGGACAAGGTCACTGGGCAATACAGTTTTTGCATGGATGAGTTGGACTGAAGGGCCTGTTGCCAGACTGTATGACTCTATGACTTTGTGCTGATAGCCTGTATCTGCTGAAATTCAGAAGAGAGAGGGAGGAATTGATTGGAATGTACAAGATCCAGAAGAGTTACAACAGGGTGAACATAGAGAGGATGTGTATTCTTGAGGGGGAATTGATTCCTGCCACTGTTTCTAAGGAGTTTGTACCTTCTCCCTATGACCACCTGGGTTTCCTCCAGGTGTTCCAGTTTTCTCCCACATTCCAAAGATGCATGGGCTAGGGTCAAAAAAATCTCACCAGCACCTCTACCTTCTGAGGTGGCTGAAGAGAGCTGGGCTATGTATCTATACTCACAAAGCTCTACAGATGTGTGGTACAGGGCAATATAACCTGTTATGTAACTACATGATAAGGAAACTGCAATGTGGCAAGCAGAAAGGCCTTGCAATGGGTAGTCAAAACTGTTCAACGCATCACTGGCAGCAGCCTACCTGCCATCATACAGAGGTTTCCGAAAGGACCCCACCACCTTGCTAATGGACTGTTTGTCCAACTCCCAGAGAGGAGGCTACATGGCATCCACACCAGGACCACCAGAGTTAAAAACAGTTACTTTCCCCAAACAGTGAGGCGAATCCACAACTACACCCTCTCGCCCACCGGACCACCCCCCAGTCACCATTGCTTTATAATTTCCTGTCGGAGCCACCTTGTGTACAGACGCGGTTGTGCCTAGCATGTGCAGGTATCAGTCAATATATCCTAGGCCACCGCTAGCTGGGGTCGACCATGGATGTTGCTTCCCAGCTGTCAAAATCAATACGCAAGTTTGTACACAGTACAAAAGATATGGAGTACAAGTTGCTGCCCATGCAGCAGGCTCCCGCCCTCTGCGCAGCTGATGAATCCAAAAGAACAACGGAGATCGGCAGAGTCTGGCAAAAGCAACCTAGCAGGAGCTGCAAGCCAACGTTGAACTCAATGCAGAGACTCCAGCTCCCAATTTCTCCTCGGGGTTTATCCCGAAGCTTTCCCCATGAATGGGTATGGCCGCAAGACACTCCAGGGTTGAAATCAGCGTTCTCCTCTCCTAGATGAGCCCCATCTGCCCAGAACTACTGGCTTTAAGGTGTCAGTAACCCACCTTTGCCCCTTCTCCCGCCAGTAGAAACAGTCCTGCCAGGCTTAGTAGCTAAGTCACATAGGAAGACCAGGAGCTGGACTTGGTTGTCAGAGGCTATTTGAGACCCACGCCATTGGGAGCATTAGATCGTGGAAGCTTATCCCCACTAGCCCCGGCTATGACAAATTAAGGAACTAAACTATGTATATGAACAATCTTATGTGTTCATATTCATATTGGTTTGTTTATTATTATGTTCTTTATCTTACTGCTTTTTTTGTGCTGAAGCGGATCCAGACTAACAAATATTTGGTTCTCCTTGATACTTGTGTACTGGAAATGACATTAAACAATCTTGAATTAAATGCCCGCCTCCGTCAAGGCTGCCACTCCTGTCGAGTTCCTCCAGCATTTTGTGCGTATTAAGATCATGCGAACGGATTGTAATGAAATACATTCCAAATCGTGATTGGCAGAATTACTATGAATTTTTTTTTAAACTGACCAGAGCTCTCAGTACGGGAGGAGAATGCCACAGGAAATTTGCAACGGGTCGGAAAAGTTCAGTGCGGCAGCAACAAGTCGACTTTTAATGTCAAGCTTCTGGAAATCTGTTGTGAATGTTAGCGCCGAGAGAAAGAGGGAGAGCAATTATTTTTCAGTTTATGTCACGCGACTTTACCGCTCCATCCAGGCGTCGTGGGCAAGGCTGCGATGCAATTATCACGAAATCACTCATTTAGTTGAAACACCGGCGGCAAGCACTGCAAATATCGTCACAAGGTGAGAGGAAGCAATGAGCCGATAGTGACCGCCAGCTCCCTCAGACTTGGCGCCGAGTGTAAGTGTCAGTATACCTGGCAGTCACGAGTTTTCCCGTGACAGCAACACATAACGCACTGCTGATGGCGAGACAAAGGTGCTCTCAAAATGCAGAGTTAGCACAGCCTAAAGAAATGACTTCACTCTGTTACCAATCCCCAAGTCTATGGGGCCGCCTTAAGCACTTTCCTGACCCACACACAAGGCTATTATAATACAGACATGGGCAGAAACACATATTGGAGCAATGTTTTAAGAGCGTGATATCGAAATGAGATCCCTCGCAATGTGTAGCTTTGTTTGGCAACCCGCAAACCGAGGAAAACAGAACTAGAATACCAAAATATCAAATCGTTCCTCTAGTTTAGTTTATGGTCTAACGTGTTGTTATGTTGTTGAGAACTACTGAAAATGTAGCTCAAAAAGGGAGGATTGATGTTATGGTGTTGTATTGGCTCTTTGAAACAAGCCCTCAGCTGTTTACACTCTCCAGTCTTAGAATATTTTCCTTTCCCTCTGGTGGTTTCTTCAGTGATTACAAAATCACTAGCACATTATTACAATACTTCATAATACACACTTGGTTACAGTTTTAATTTGTTTACTTTAGTTAATGATATGGGGTGGAGTAAGCCTTTCTAGCCTCGCTGCCCCAGCAACCACACAACACCAGTTAACCTAATCACCGGACAACTTACAATGACCTACACGGTACATCTTTGGACTTTGGGAGGAAACGGAAGCACCCGGGGAAAACTCACACAGTCCATGAGGAAGACATACAGAATTCTTTACATAATGGTGTCAGAATTGAACTCCAAACTCCAGAATTCCCCAAGCTGTGATAGTGTGCCATTTATATCAAGGTCATGACCATCCAGAGTGAGCCAACAATGCACTAACCCATGAACACTACCTCACAATTTTTTGCTCTTTAGCTCAACTTAATTTATTTTAATGAATATTTCTTATTGTAAATTATAGCATTTTAAAGTATTGCACTCTATTGCTGCCACAAACTAACATGCAACCTGAAAAGTATTCACCCTTCTTTGAAGCTTTCATGTTTTATTGTTTTACAACATTGAATCACAGTAGATTTAATTTGGCTTTTTTGACACCGATCAATAGAAAAAGATTCTTTCATGTCAAAGTGAAAGCAGATCTCCTCAAAGTGATCTAAATCAATTACAAATATAAAACACAAAATAATTCATTCCATATATATTCCCCACTTTAATATGACGCATCAAGTCATCACCAGTGCAGCCAATTGGTCTAAGAAGTCATAGGATTAGTTAAATGGAGATCACTGTGTTCAGTCAAGATGTTCCAATTATTTACAGTAAAAATACACCTGGATCTGGAAGGGCCAACTGCTGGTGAGTCAGTATCCTGGCAACAAACTAAACCATGAAGACAAAAGAACACCCCAAGCAACTCCGTGAAAAGGTTATTGAAAAGCTCAAGTTAGCAGATGGATGCAACAAAATTTCCAAGTCACCGAATATCCCTTGGAGTACAGTTAAATTAATCATCAAGAAATGCAGAGAATATGGCACAACTGTAAATCAGCCTAGAGCAGGCTGTCCTGAAAACCATGCAAGAAGGGGGCTAGTGAGGGAAGCCACCAAGAAATCTATAACAACTATGGAAGAGTTACCAGCTTCAGTGTCTGAGATGGGAGAGACTGCGTATACGACTGGGTGCTTCACCAGTCACAGCTTTATGGGAGAGTGGCAAAGAAAAAGCCACTGTTGAAAAAAAACTCAAATGAAATCTCAGCTTGAATTTGCCAGAAGACATGTGAGAAACTCTGAAGTAAGCTGGAAGAAGGTTCTATGGTCTGATTAAACAAAATTGAGCTTTCTGGCCATCAGAATAAATGCTATGTTTGGTGTTAGCCAAACACCACACATCATCAAAAACACACCATTCCTACCATGAAGCATGGTGATAGCAGCATGTTGCTGTGGGGATGCTTCACTGCAGCAGGCCTTGGAAGGTACAGGTTAAAATATATTCAGCAAAATACAGGGAAATCCTGGAGGAAAACCTAATGCAGTCTGCAAGAGAACTGTGATTTGTTTTCCAATAAGACAATGACCCCAAACATAAAGCCAAAGCTACACAGGAATAACTTAAAATCAACAAAGTTAATGTCCTGGAATGGCCAAGTCAGAGTCTAGACATCATTCCAATTGAGAATTTGTGACGTGTCTTGAAAAGGGTTGTTCACATGGTCCCCATGCAATCTTACAGATCTTGACCAGTTTTGTAAAAAAGAATGGGAAAAAATTGCAGTGTCCTGATGTGAAAAACTATTCACACAGACTCAAAGCTGTAATTGCTGCCAAAGGCGCATCTAGTAAATACTGACTTGAATACTGACTTGGGGTGAGTAATTATGCAATCAATTTTTTTTGTGTTTAATAATTGTAATAAATTTAGATCAATTTGTAGAAATTTGTTTTTACTTTAACACAAGAAAGTATTTTCCGTTGAACAATGTCAAAAAAGCCAAATTAAATCCTCTGTGATTCAATGTTGTAAAACAATGAAAGATGAAACCTTCCAAGGGGAGTGAATACTTTTTATAGGCACCGTATTTCACAACATTTGTCAGAATTATTAAACCTTGTTTTGATTCTGAGAATAAACTTGTGCTTCCTATGGTGTCCATCAGATTTTGCCAATGTACCCAAGGATACCACATTCTCCTTCTCTAGACACGTGAGCACAGGCATAACCCCAGAAGAAGGTCAAGCAATTCTTCCAGGCTGCCCACCGTCTAGGCTTGTGAATGGCTTAGAAGCAAACTGGCCAGGAAATTCTACCCTCTGCCAACTCCCCTTAGTGCTGCGTGAACACAGTTCAGAAGCATGGGGCTGAAGTGCAGCCAAATCTTGAGGAGCAGTGGTTCAGATACTGAGATAGGGGAGGCAATCTCTCACACTCAAGATACTGTATACATGATACACCATATCCTCCTAACCACAGAAACGGCAGGCGGCTTGAGTATCTGTTAACCAACTGAAGAACCTTTTGAACAGGACTGTTCTAGGCAAAACTTCCTGCCGCAATGTGAGGTGGGGGTGGGGGGAGTACTCCTGTGCAGAGAAACATTCATTGGGACTCCATTGTCGAATGGTAAAATGGCCATGTGTGTCTGGGTGGCAGGCGAGAGCAAGGAAATGTACAATGTACAGGATCATCACTGCCTCAGGTATCACAAAATGATCCAGTAGGTACTTCTACAAGGCAGCTAATGTTGTGTGGGACTGGTTTCTCCAATATAAGTGGTGCTAAGGACTAGGAGTAAAACAGACAGACTCATGCATTACTTAAATGTGAGGAAACTAAGTGTGTGGTCAAAGAACCAGAGAGGATAGATTTAAAATTTGGAGTAAAAGGTATAAAAGGAATATGAAATCAAAACCTTTTACAAAAGCAGGTTCATGATCTGGAACATATGTTCTCCTGGTGTGTTAGAAATGGAATCAATCAGGGCATTCAAACAGGTTAAAGTATGAGGAGCATTTGATGGGTCTGGTTCTCTACTTGCTGGAGCTTAGAAGAAAGATGGGGGCATTTCATTGAAACCTATTGAATATTGAAAGGCCTAGATAGGGTGGATGTAGAAAGGATGTCCTTATGGGGGTGGGGGGGGGGGGGGATCTAGGTCCAGAAGGCACAGCTTCAGAAAAGCACTGGGAAGGAATTTCTTTAGCCAGGAGGTGGAGAATCTGTAGAATTTATTGCCACAAACAGCTGTGGAGGCCAAGTTATTGGGTCTATTTAAACTGGAGGTTAATCATTTCTTGATTAATAAGGGGGTCAAGGTTATAGGGAGAAGGCAAGGGAATGTGTTTGAGATGAATAATCAATCAGCCATGATGGAATGATGTAGTGGACTCAATGAGTTGAATGGCCTAATTCTGCTCCTGTGTCTTACAGTCTTAACTAATTACAAAGACCATAGCGAAAGAAAAATTTACACAACTAAAGAAGGGAGAGAACAGGGATGTGAAAATAACAGCTTTGCTCTGCTTGGATCCAGCAGAAACTAAATGTGCCAATTTGCCAATGTCTGGACAAATATGATTCTGTTATTCATTGGCTGTTTGTACACAGATGTCAGCAGCAAACACTCAGCCATGATCTCAGCTTCAACTTGCTGTATCCTTAAGATGATTACCATACGTCTGAGACCCGGCATGTAAGTGCAACTATGTCTTTAAGCATTTGCGGACATTCGGCATGACATCTAAAACGCTGACAAACTTCTTTAGATGTGCAGTGGAGAGTATGTTGACTGGCTACATCATAGCCTGGTATGGACACATCAATGCCCTTCAACAGAAAATCCTACAAAAATAATGCATATGGCCCAGTCTATCATGGGAAAAGACCTCCTCACCATTGAGCACATCTACACAGAGCATTGCTGCAGGAAAGCAGCATCTATCATCAGCGACCCCTACCACCCAGAACATGCTCTCTTCTCACTGTTGCCATCTGGAAGATGGTACAGGAGCCTCAGGGCTCATACCACCATGTTCAGGAACATTTACTACCCCCTCATCATCAGACTTTTGAACAAAGGGGTTCAATCAGCTTCACTTGCCCCATCATTGAAATGCTCCCACAACCAATGGACTCACTTTCAAGGACTCTTCAACTCATGTTCTCAAAGTTTATTGTTTATTTATTTATTTATTATTTTTTTTTCTTTCTATTTTGTATTTGCACAATTTGTTGTCTTCTGCACTGTGGATGAACACCCAAGTTCATGGGTCTTTCATTGATTCTGTTATGGTTATTATTCCAGAGACACCCACAAGAAAATGAATCTCAGGGTTGTAAATGGTGACATATATGGATTTGATAATAAATTTACTTTGAACTTCAGTGCTCTGGATCTCAGGGCTGAACTGGAGCTTTACGGCCTCATTACCAATTGTCCTTGAGCTCCTGATGAACGATCCCATCCCCATTGTAATCTGGAGTCTGTATGGAGTGCAAAAGTTTCCCAGTAAGATTGTGAAAATGGGAACTTTTTTTCACTGCTCATGTCACTTCTCAGAAAATAACAATGACTGCTTGTGCAAAACTTAATGAGATTCATAATGCCTCAAGCTAAACGTCTGTCTCTGTTATATATCCACTGTTTTATTCTCTCTGTTCTGTCATTTCCCTTACTTTTCATTTATTATTTATGAAATATTGTCTTTACCCATATTTATTGCCCTCCCCTCCTCACTCATACACATCAACCCTGTTTTGCTTTTCTGTTGTATGAACTTCTAACCCTGTCCCTTTATTGCAGGCAAAAAATTCTTGTGGTATTATTACTTTGGTGAAATTTTCCCTGAAGTATAAACTTTTCTTTTGTCTGCTTATCTAAGCAGCGTGTACAAAGAGATTTATTGGGCATCCATGGAGTTTCTGGGATGAGAAGTGGTTGGCCAGAATGGGGCTTTATTATGTTTGCTTTTGAATGAGATTATCTCATTTAATATTCATTGAGGCCTTAACAAGAGAGGTGCTGAGGGAATATTTTGTCTGGCTGCAAAGGTCAAAATTACACAAACAAACAAGGGAAAACCTGAAGATGCTGGAAATCTAATCAACACACACAAAACGCTCAAGGAACTCAGCAGGTCAGGCAGCATCTATGGAAAAGAGAAAGCTGTCAATATTTTGAGCCTAGACTGGTCTCAGCCAAAAACATTGACTATTTACTCTTTTCCATAGATGCTGCCTGGTCTCTTGAGTTCCTCCAGAATTTTGTGTGTGTTCCTCAGAGTCACACAGTCTTAAGATGAAGAGTTGGTCATACTGGACTGAGAAGAAAATTCTTTACTCAGAGAGCTGAGAATCTTTGATATTCCAAGACAACTGTGGATATCATAAACACAGGAGTTTCTGCAGATGCTGTAAGTACAGAATAACACATACGAAACACTGGACGATCTCAGCAGGTCAGGTAACATCTATGGAAAAGAAGAAAGCGTTAATGTTTCGGGCTGAGACCCTTCATCAGGAGTGGAAAGGAAGGGGGAAGAAGCCAGAATATGAGGCTGCAGGGTGGGGGAGAAGTTTTTAATAGAGGTGTATAGGGACTGGATATCTATGGTGAAAATGAGGCAATCAGAACCAAAGTATTAAAAGTTGTGGAAGAGATCGAGAGCATGTGAAGTGTCAAGGATGGAGGCAGGAAGGGACTGAACCAAGGGGGATAAAATGGAGTTAAGGTATGCAGGTACCTCCCCCACCCTCCTTCTTTGTCCCCCTTCCTTTCCAGTCTTGATGAAGATTCTCGGCCCGAAATATTGACTCTTTATTCCTTTCTATTTATGCTGCTTGACCTGCAAAGTTCCTCCAGCATTTTGTATGTGTAACTGTGGATAATCATTTGCTGAGATCAGTGCATTCTCATACACAATGGAAATCCAAATAACCCAAGTATGTGAAATAGCTTAGGATAACTGAGTTGAAGCAGACATACACCTATGATCTATTGTATACTGGAGACCACATCACCTATTCTTGTTCCTTTTACTTATCTTGTTTGGCACACCCTAAGATTGTAGTTTTTGGACATCTATGTGTATATACAGAAGAGCAACAAGTTGGGGTGGCTGGCAGTAGTCCATGATTAGTAAGTTTATAGATCATCAAAAATTGTTTGTGCTGTTCCTAATAAAAAAAATTGCGGGCTTCTGGAAGGTATCCACAAGATGGTTATTTTTTCATTTTAGAGATAGAGCGCAGTAACAGGCCCTTCTGGTCCAATACTGCCCAACTACACCCATGTGACCAATTAACCTACTAACCCATATGTCTTTGGAATGTGGCATAAACCTGAGCACCTGGAAGAAACCCATATGGTAATGGTGAGAATGTACAAACTCTTCACAGACAGCGCCAGGAACTGAAACCGGGTCCCTGGCACTGTAAGACTGTTACGCTACTGTGGCTAGGTGGAAAGGAAAGTGACAAATATAATGTACTTCAGAGGCATGTGAGATATAAAATTTGGAGAAGGTGAACAGGGCAAGAGAATGGATAATAAGTAAGGCATCAAGGAGAAGAACAATGGGTTCTTGGAATACATGTCCACAGGTCCCTAAAGACAATTTAATAAAAAGGTAGTTAAAAAGGCACACAGGACCCTTTACATGGACTATCAG
The DNA here is from genome assembly GCF_048418815.1 of Hemitrygon akajei. Classification (NCBI taxonomy): domain Eukaryota; kingdom Metazoa; phylum Chordata; class Chondrichthyes; order Myliobatiformes; family Dasyatidae; genus Hemitrygon; species Hemitrygon akajei. Next base: position 31,458,689 of record NC_133138.1, on the reverse strand, counting down.
AGAAAATGTGTACAATTCTTTGATACACTGCAGTTAGATTACTATGAGCCTGGCTAAACACTGTTACAGGAAGAATTGGGGCGGCACGGTAGCATAGTGGTTAGCACAACACTTTACAGCCCAGTTACCCGAGTTCAGTTCCTGCAGCTGCCTGTAAGTTTGTACATTCTCTCCTGGTTCTTCAGGGGGCTCTAGTTTCCTCCCACCGTCCAAAGATGTACCAGTTGTTAGGTTAATTGGTCATTGTAAATTGATCCATGATTAGGCTAGAGAGATTGCTGGGCGGTGTGGCTCAAAGAGGAGGAAGGGCCTGTTCTAAGCTGTCCCACATAAATACATTTTTTAAAAATGTGATGGCAATAGAAAAAGCTTGACAGAGGTTTGCAAGGTTGTTGCCAGGGATGGAAAATTCTCCTTGTGAGGAAAGATCATCCAGTTGTTTTTTTAAATCAAGGAAGCTCAGTGGAGATTGAATTATCGTAAGAAGCCATCCTGTTTGTCAAAGCCATTCAAGGTCAATAAAACCTGCTGTAGTTGCTGATCTGTTCCCAGAGTGACTCGCGTTTCATTGTGTTTTAGCTGATACTACATGTCAGATGTATGAGTAAAAAGTCAAAGTTGAGTTTATTGTCATATGCCCTTTTATGTGTATGCAGATATACAATAAAAACTTCCTTGCAGCATCATAGGCACATGGCATCACATAAGCAGTATTCACAAGAAGAACTTATAAATTAAACAAAAATTAAATACAATTAAACATAATTTAAATGTAATTATTGCATGAAAGAACACAATTAGAACAACAAAATAAAACAAAGTCCATGATAGTAATTTTGCTAAACTCTTGTGATTAAGGTTGTACCAGTTGGTTCAAGAACTGATTAGTTGAAAGGAAGTCACTATTCTAGAAACTATTGGTTTGGGACTTCAGGCTTCTGTAGCTCCTGCCTGGTCGCTGCAAGAAGATGACATGGCCCCAACAGTAGGGGTCTTTGACGATGGATGTTGCCTTCTTGAGGCAACAGCTCCTGTTGATACACCAGCGATAAATAAATCCTAGCCAACTTCAGGGAAACACCATGTTCACTCAAGATACCTATCCATCCTTCAAACTCTGAAAATCTGGAGGATACCTACCCATCCTTAAAACTCTCATCTACTTGCTTCCAGAGTGCTTAGCTGCTGAAACTAGCTGCTTGAATTTGGACTGCCATTCATCTCAAGATGTTGAGTTCATGGAAATCAACACTTGAAACAAAATCAAAATATATATATATAGAACCAATTTGTACTGATCAGTCACTTTCACTGTATATCCCACTGTTAAACTGACAGCTAACAATGCAACCAGAGAGGACGCAAGTCATCTGCATTAAATGGGTTGTCAATATATAAAAAATACACTGAAGTACTATTGATAATATGCCATGAATGCATTTAGTAATGCTGTATTGGGTTATATTTGCAAGGCATGCTAAAGACATATAAAAGCAGAAGATCTTTAAAGCACTTTTTCCACTTTGATCTATTGCTTGACAGTTAAAAATTGAACATGTGTTTATAAAAAACATGTCTAGACTTGAATTCCAGCAAACAGTGGTACTCAACAATACTCAACATTATATTGTTAGTCCTAGTGCAGGTTGATGGGCCTAGGCAGGATAACATTTCAGCATGGACTAGATGGACAGAAGGGTCTGTTGCTGTACTGTTGTGTTCTATGATGCAATGACTCCATGAAGGGGTGTTCAAATGTTTCAGTTTTGTAAACAAATTAAAACTGTTTATTAAACTCACAGTTTTTTTTTCAGGAGAGATTACCCACAGAGCCATGGACCACATTTTTCTCTCATTATCAAGCTGCTGCTTACGTCAGCTTGCTCTCCACAATATAGTTGCTATGTTTACTTTATATGATCAGTGGCTACACATCTAGAAATAATTTATTGTCTTTAAAGCTCTTTGGGATAGCCAGGTCTTTTAGAAGTTACTAAAGTTGTCCAAGCCACACCTGGAAGGGTTTTGACTACAACAACACCCCTTTGTCTGTAGGTTTGACGGTGAGGTTGGGAATGGTATGGAGACAGTGGAGAGCAGTGCGTTCAGAAGGAGCAAGGTTTGACTAGGAGAGAGGAATGGGAGATTGAGATGGTTGATGTCTTGTCAGCAATTAGAGATGAAAAGATCAGGAGCAGGTAGAAGACCAGAGCGGGGTCTGAAGAGCAGACCAGAACAGAAGAGGAGAAGGTTGGAGAGGGGAAAGGGGGTCATATTTAGAAAAAAATGCACCCCATTTTTTGTAGGTTTGATGGTGAGGTCCAGATAGGAGTCTTCGCTTCTTATAAATATCTAGCTGATCACTATGTTCAAAGTCAGAGCAGGAACTAAGAACGTTTTACTTCAGGGAGCTAGGGGAAGAACGAAGACTTGTATCTACCTTATTTCATTACTATTTTCCATTAAACTGAAACTATTTGCTGGCTTCAGTGAACTAAATAACCAAGCATCTCGGTCTTTGCCTCTGTGCATTAGTTAAAATCTTGGCATTGCTCCCAGATGAATATCATTTGGAGAAATTGATTTGGAAACATGGATGGGCTACAGGCTAACTGGAACTTGAAAGCTGAGTTTGCAGCCACTGTACATTTTGTGTGAAATTCACAGTATTGTCCAATCACACTGCATTTCTGTTGAAGGGAGAGTAGCCAAACTTCAAATGACACCCGGTTTATTACCATAAGAGATAGCAACAGAATCAGGCAAATTCAACCATTGAGCCTGCACTGCCATTTTATCATGGCTGATCTATTTTCCGTCTCAGCCCCAATCTTCTTACTTCTCTCTGTATCCTTTCAAACCCTGACCAATCAAGAATCTGTCAACTTCTGCCTTATATATACACAATGACTTGACCTCCACAGCCATCAATGGCAATGAATTCCACAGATTCACCACTCTCTGGCTAAAGAAATTCCTCCTCATCTGTGTTCTAAAAGGACATCCTTATATTCTGAAGTTCTGTCCTCTCATCCTGGTCTCTCCCACCACAGAAAACATCCTCTCTACATCCACTCTATCACGGCCTTTCAACATTCGATACGTTTCAATTAAGTCACCTCACAGTCTTCTGAATTCAAGTGAACACAAACCGAGAGCCATCAAATGCTCTTTATACAACAAGCTGTCTAATCATTTTCAGAAAATGGAATCATTGGAATCATTGTCATGAACCTCCTTTGAACCCTCTCCAGTGTCAGCACATCCTTTCTAAGATAAGGGACCCATAACTGCTCTCAATACTCCAAGTTGAGGCTCTATAAATCCTCAACATTATATCCTTGCTTTTATTTACATGATGATGTTACCCCTCAGAGTGACAACAAGAACTCTCATGATGCCAAATAAATTGTTTGCTTTGAAATCAAACAAAACTTAATATCTTGCATGTAGTGATCTCTTCAGAGTAGTAAACCGGTAAGTAGGGTTAAACTGTGTGTGAGTCAGACAAACTTGATCAACTTAATATCACATTTTGAGATATCTTGTTTTCTTTTCAATAATTATCATTAATTTATGGAAGTAATATGTGTTACATACCCCTTGGGTATCTTGTGACTGTCTTATGACCATGGTGTAATTGAGTATCTGGTGAGCATGATGTAATGGTCTTGTGATGGTGGAGTGATGTAATTTTCCCGCCAGTGTGAGGTCACGCAATGACATGTTCCAACAGGTATAAAAGGGGAAAGCCTGCTGTGACGCAGGAGCTTTTGTGTTGAGTGGTCGTTTAATTCGTCAGTTACTCCATTATGCTGCATATTTGTCTCATGATGCAGTTTCGTTTTAAAGTGGAGTTTTACTTTCTACTGTAAGGTACAGAATCTTTGTGCCAACAGTTTCGCCAATCACTGCCAGTTTTGTTTGATGTATCTTTGATTTAATTTTAAAGTCTAAGTATTGGAGAGTGAAGATTTTACCGAAGTACGGGAACCCGAAGGATCGAGTAAAGTTGGTGTCGTTCGGCGGTTTAATACAGGATCGACCTTAGTGAATCTTCTTTCAGGAAATAGTGACCTGCATCTAAGATAACCCCTGCCTGTAAGAGCAGAAAGGGTTGTGCAGTGTTTATTCACTAAGAAAAAGGTCAATTCCTTTGAGCCGTTTTTATCTCCTTCATCGTGAATCCTTCGGACAAGGCATTTCTCGACTGTGATCAACAGATTTGTCATTTTCTTCGGAGAAATTGTTGCAGTAAAGTCTCTCCTTACTGATGGTATAAATCACTTGGACTTTCATATTTACCACTTTAAGACTGTGTTCGCAATTACCACTTTAGGAACTGTTCCAGAGTTGCCATATAGCAGTTAACTTCCGGTTAAGTTAGTCGTTTGTTTACTTTCCGTTTTTGTTGAGCAGAGTTTAATAAGTGTTTATTTGTTTGTAAAACGTGACTCAATTCTATATTCATTGTTGCCGGACACGTAACATAACATATGAAAGATACTGAAGTCATTTTAAAACTTGGCCCTCTGACTTGATCTCTCAGTTGAAAACTATTCCTTCTCAATATGCTTTCACTTTCTAAATTTGTTGAGGTATTAATATTAAATTAAAATGATTACAGTCAGCAATTTTTTAATGCAAAATCTGGATCAAGATAGCAGAGATGTTATTATTTGTCTTTACGCTTTCTAGATTTTCTCAGGCCTGCTTTGTGTGTGACATTCCACTCAGAATGGGTGAAGGGTCAGGTTGTGTTGGGGAGTCAGAAAGACTTATACAGATGAGGAGAATGAACAAAAAAATAGCAGATGGAACCTGCTGTAGGGAAGTGTATGGTCATGTGTTTTGGTAGAAGGAATAATGGCAAAGACTATTTTCTAAACAGGTAGAACATCCAGAAATCAGAGGTGCAAGGGCAACTTGGAGTCCTCATGCAGAATTCTATAAAGGTTAACTTGCAGATTGAGTCAGTGGTAAGAAAGGTGATTGCAGAGTTAGGATTCATTTTGAGCTGACTAGAATATAAAAGCAAGGATATTATGCTGAGGAATTATAAGGCATTGGTCAGACACCAGTTGGAGTATTGTGAGCAGATTTTGGGCCCTTATGTAAGAAAAGATGTGCTGACATTGGAGAGAGTCCAGGGGAGATTCATGAGAACGATCCCAGGAATGAAAAGAGGGTTTGAAGTGCATAAAGATTGAACTGAGGCCTTTACTACCCTCTCCAGAAGATCTAAAAGGTGTAATAGCACTCTTTTGAAGAATTGTAGGGAAGTCTATTCCTGGCTAATGTTAAGTGTACCCCAGTAAAGCAGATAGATATGCAATTATCACTTTTAGATCTGAGACCTTATTATGGACAAATTGTTCTATTATGCATTCTACAATACAATGCTCACTGCAGATTCATAGTTTTAATTGCCTGCATGGCACTTTGGGATGATTTAAAGTTGTGAAAGAACATAAGAAATAGAAACAGGAGTAAGCCTTTCAATCAGCATGCTTGCTCTGCCATTCAATAAGACCATGATTCAAAGACATTTTACTTCATAAGACATGGGAGCAAATTTAGGCCATTTGGCCCATCGAGTCTGCTCTGCCATTCAATCATGGCTGATCCTTATTTCCCCTCCTCAGCCCCAAGTGAGATTCAATAAATCTCACGTCCTCTGGTTTTACTCATATCAAAATTTCTGCATCTGGTAACTTGGCGTCTTCAGCCAAACTCAAAGGTTTGTTAACCTCTGCATGAAGACGTTCCTTCCACGAGAGTGATCCTGAGAATGAAAGGGTTATTGTATGAGGAGTAGTTGATGACACTGGGCTTGTACTTGCTGGAGTTTAGACGAATGGGGAGAGGGGTGAACTCATTGAAAACTATTGAATATTGAAAGGCCTGGATAGAGTGGATGTGTAGAAGAAGTTTCTTATAGTGGGAGATTCTACACCAGAGGGGACAGCATCAGAATAGAGAGATGTCCATTAAGAATAGTGATTAGGAGGAATTTCTTTAGCCAGAGGGTGGTGAATCTGTAGAATCCATTGTCACAAATGACCATGGAAATCAACCCACTTGGGGTATATTTAAGGTGGAGATCAATAGGTTCTTGATTAGTAAGGGTAACAATGGTTATGAAGAGAAAGCAGGAAAACACGGTTGAAGGGATAATAAATCAGCCATGATGTAATAGCAGAGAAGACTTGAAGGGCCAAATGCTCTAATTTTGCTCCTATGTTTTATGGTCATATGGTCTAAAGGGCCAGTTTCTGTTTATCTCCATGATACTATCTTTCAGTCTTGCACATTCTCTCAATTTTTGATTTTTCCTTTAAAAACCAGAATGCACAATGAGAAAGTGACACATATATGAGAAGCCTGCCGTAGTTTATGGCTACCTACCACATTATATATTTGAAGAGCTGTCTTACACCATTGACCCTTGGGTGAAAAGCCCTAACGCCTTTTGTCGTTAAAGATGGCAGCACATAAAATAATCATGTTGATCGTATGTGTTTTATGATTTGCTGACACTGTAAATGATAATTTATTGCTTGGATTGAGCTGTAAATGAAATCAATCAAGTGATTTGGAGAACATCATAAACTGCAAGAAGTGAAGCTCAAATATTTCATGAATGGTGTTTAAAAGCATCTGTGGGAATTCCAAACATAATCTTAGAGGCCATCAATTTTATTGTCTGTAATATATGCTGTGCAATTTTTTAGACGTTTCTTACTGTTAGATGTTGGGGAGAAAATATATTGTCAGGGTAAAAAAAAATGCCCATGATGGACTGAAGAGGGTACTTGGTAATGTAAGATGGCTTTGGTTCTGGTCTGGGGGAAACATCCAGTCCCTGGCCCATCTCTAATTTATAACCTTTGGTTGAATTTTCTTTGGATTAAATATCAATTTATTACAGAGGAAGACAAAATGAGATCAAGCCGACGTCCTTTCCAGAACACTATTCCAATTGATGAAGGCAGTTCAGAGGTTCCATCTCCTGCTGTAAATGACTCCTGTCACCCTAAACCAGGAGTTCCCAACCTAGGGTCCATGAACACCTTGGTTGATGGTAGGAGTCCATGACATAAAAAGTTCGGAAACCATGCCCTAAACCCTTGTCGTCATTTTCAAGGTGCAGGTCAGCTGTCTGATACTTCTAATGCACAGTATCCAATAAGATATAATAAAGAACAAAGCCATAATGAGGTAGATTGTGATGCCTTGAGTCCATTTTATCATACAAAGCAATTGTCTTATAACAGTGGGTTAGAAGCTGTCCTTGAGCTTGGTGGTACAGTATGTGCTTTTGTTTTTTTTTACCTGATACCTATTGGGAGGGGAGAGGAGAGAATATCTAGGGTGGTGCAGTCATTGATTTTGTCTTACCAAGGCAGAGAGAAGTGTAGAGCACGGTGGCCTGAAATGAACAAAATATTCCAAATGGGACCTCACCAACACCGGCACCATATAATTAGTAAATAACATTGTCTTGAAATGGTTACCTACCTTTTTTACACATATGGACCCTTGCAAAATGATGTCTGCAATTGATGTCTACTTTTTGAAAAAACAAATAACAGAAAATCTGTAGATGTTCGAAATCTGAGCAACACACACAAAATGCTGGAGAAACTCGCCAGGCCAGGCAGCATCTATGGAAAAGGGTACAGACAATGCTTTGGGTCAAAATCCTTCGGCAGGACTCTACTTTTTAAATTTATTTCTGTTTTTGCATTATTTATTTTATCTTAACTATCTAATACACACACATACACACACACACACACAAACACAAACATGTATATACTTACTGTAATTCATTTTTTTCTAATATTTATCATGTATTGCATTGTATTGCTGTCACATGGTTAACAAATTTCACAACGTATGCTGTTGGTATTAAACCTGATTCTGATTCTGATGTCCTCTGCAGTCAACAACAGCCAGTGACCATCTCCACATAAAAAAGATTCCTGTTTGATGCATGATATCCTAAACAAACTGTATACTAGCAAATAAGAGGATGGAGAGGGGCACATGAACAGGACAATAATTTTAACTTTGGACGGTGCCACTGTATGAATGACATTGATTTAATTGTCAGTTTTATGGGATTTTTTTTTTGTTATTTTGGGATATAGTAACAACAGGCCTTCCAACTGAATGAGACCAAGCTGCCGAATTACACACCATGTGAGCAATTAACCATAGGTCTTTGGAATGTGAGAGGAAACCAGAACCCACGGAGGAAATTCATGCAGTCACAGGACTAACAGAGAGCGGTGGAAATTGAACCCAAGTCACTGGCATTGTATTAACATTATGCTAGCCATTACACTACCGTTCTGCCTGTACTATAACAGAGCCCTTTCTGGGGAACGTGGAAGGGGTAATGTAAAAACAGGAGGATGCTGCTGTAACTGAATTTTAAATTCCATCTGCAAACCACATTCAAATCTGAAGAATGGTTGTTGTTGAACTTAATTTTTGCTATATACACCGGAACAGATGCAACAACAGCATATGGCTAACAACAACATATTGCATTTATATAGCAGTTTTAATGTAAGGCACTTATGGAATAACTGTGTAGGTACAACTATGCTGAAGATGCCTTGCAACATGGGAAGAGTTGGCGTGGCAATCACAGACATCAGTAAAAATGTTGACTGTAAGGAATTGGGAGGCACAGTGCATTCAACTTCAATGCAGGCAGTGCAATGGACTGCAAATGTGAAAATGATTTCAAGTGACATCCACAGAGAGCAGCCCAGGGTAAAATGTTATTTTCCAGTTCATTGCACTGTAACTGTTTTTATAGCTGGGGTGCTCCACTTAAATAAACAGCACAATTTGGTCACATTTGTGGATAATTTTTAACCCAGAGCACTCATTGGAGGTCCCACCTGCTCAGTGTGCAGCACGGCAGCACCTCCTGTTGAGAAAGCAGTAGATTTCTTTCTCAACAATTTACACTCGTGTTCCAGTGCACTTCAAGAATCAAGAATCTTTCCAAGAATGCTTTTCCAAATCTGGACACATTTTAAAAATGTTTCATTTTCTTTCTCCATTGCATACTCAGGACTTACATACCTTCACAAAATAATGCTTAGAAATAAATTTTTCTTCATCTATGAAGAATTTTCCTATCTTTTAAAATTAAAATATTTTCCTAGTCAACTGAACTCATATGCACATACCTAGATTCCATTTTATCCCACTTGATTCAGCACCTTCCCATTTACATCCATGAGACTACACACATTCTCCATCTTTATTTAAATTTTAGCTCTCATTTTAGGAACGTTCCCAGCTGACTAATTTCAGATAAAAACACTCTCAGTAGGTCTAGTTCTCTTTGAACATTAACTCATTTTTCAGAATGTAGGCATTACCAACAAGATATCATTTACAATCAGTGGCCAATATATTAGATACATTTACAAAACCTGGTGTGGTCTTCTGCTACTGTAGCCCATCTACTTCAAGGTTTGATGTGTTGTGCATTTCAATTTGCTCTTTAGCACACCACTGTTGTAATGCGTGGCTATTTGAGCTACTGATGCCTTCCTGTCAGTATGAATCAACCTGATCTATCTCCTCAGAAGTCTTTCATTAACAAAGACCCGCAGACAAAGGTGGTGCTGTAGTAGTCTGGCGGACGGACCGCTACCTCACTGAGGCCAAACGGCAACTCTCTGACACCTCCTCTTACTTACCCCTGGAACAGGACCCCACCAAAAAACATCAAACCATTGTCTCCCGTGTCATCACTGCTCTTATCAACTCCGGAGACCTTCCATCCTCAGCCAAAAAACTCATAATACCCACACCCCACACAGCTTGATTTTACCTCCTCCCCAAGATCCACAAGCCTGACTGTCCTGGTAGGCTTATAGTTTTGGCCTGCTCCTGCCCCACCGAACTTGTATCTGTCTACCTGGACTCCATTTTGTCACCCATAGTTCAGTCCCTTCCCACCTACATCCAGGATACATCTCATGCCCTCCACCTCTTCAATAACTTCCAGCTCCCCGGTCCTGACTGCTTCATTTTCACCATGGATGTCCAATCCTTATACACTTCAATTCCCCATCAAGAAGGCCTCAAAGTCCTCTGCTACTTTCTTGACAATAGACCTCACCAGTTCCCCAACACCACCACATTCCTCCGGTTGGCGGAACTGGTACTCACACTTAATAACTTCTCTTTCAGCTCTTCCCACTTTCTTCAGACCAAAGGTGTAGCTATGGGCACTTGCATGGGCCCCAGCTATGCCTGCCTCTTTGTGGGTTATGTGGAACAGTCTATACTTCAAATCTATACTGGTACGGCTCTCCAACTTTTCTTTCGCTACATTGATGACTACATTGGTGCTGCTTCCTGCACCCATGCTGAGCTCGTCAATTTCATCGACTTTGCCTCTAATTTTCACCCAGCCCTCAAATTCGCTTGGTCCATCTCGGACACTTCTCTCCCCTTTCTCGATCTCTCGGTCTCCATCTCTGGAGACAGACTGTCCACTGACATCTTCTATAAACCCACTGACTCCCAAAACTAACTTGATTATACCTCTTCCCACCCTGCCAAATGTATAAACGCTATTCCCTATTCCCAGTTTCTCCATCTACGCCGCATCTGCTCCCAGGATGAGGCTTTCCGTTCCAGGGCATCTCAAATGTCCTCTTTCTTTAAGAATCGTGGTTTCCTTTCTGCCGTCATCAATGATACCCTCACCCACATCTCCTCCATTTCCTGCACTTCGGCCCTCACCCCATCCTCTTGTCACCACAACAGAGACCGTGTTCCCCTTGTCCTCACCTACCACCCCACCAGCCTCCGATCCAGCATATTATCCTCCGCAACTTCTGCCACCTTCAGCAGGACCCCACCACTAGGCACATCTTTCCCTCTCTACCCCTCTCTGCTTTTCTCAGGGATCGTTCCCTCCGCGACTGCCTGGTCCACATGTCCATCCCCACAGATCTCCCACCTGGTACTTATCCCTGCAAGCGTAAGTGCTACACCTGTCCCTACACCTCCTCTCTTACCACCATTCAGGGCCCCAAACAGTATTTCCAGGTGAGACAACACTTCACTTGTGAGTCTGTTGGGGTAATCTATTGCATCCAGTGCTCCCAGTGTGGCCTCCTCTACATCGGTGAGACCCGACGTAGATTGGGGGACCGCTTCGTCAAGCACCTCTGCTCTGTCCGCCACAACAGACAGGATCTCCCGGTTGCCACCCACTTCAACTCTGCTTCACATTCCCATTCGGACATGTCCATACATGGCCTCTTCTACTGCTATGATGAGGCCAAACTCAGGTTGGAGAAGCAACATCTCATATATCGTCTGGGTAGTCTCCAGCCCCTTGGTAAGAACATCGAATTCTGTAACTTCCAGTAATTCCTTCCCTCTCCCTTCCACCATCCCACTTTCACTCTGCCTTCTCTTCTAGCTGCCTATCATCTCTCTCATGATTCTGCCTTCTTCTACTACCCATAGTGCTTTCCCCTTTCATTCCTTCTTCACCTTTCCTGCCTATCCCCACCCTGCTTCCCCTCCCCCACCCCTTGATCTTTCCTCTGATTGGTTTTCCACCTGCACCTTCCCCCTCCCCCCACCTTCTTTATAGGGCCCCTGCCCCCTCCTTCTTCAGTCCTGATGAAGGGTCTCAGCCCGAAACGTTGACTGCTCATTTCAACGGATGCTGCCCGACCTGCTGAGTTCATCCAGCTTTCGTATGTGTTGATTTCATTAACAAGTCATTTTTTCCCACAGAACTGCCATTCTCTGGATTTTTTAATTGTTTTTCTCTCCTTTCTCTGTAAACTATAGACTGTTGTGTGTGATCGGTAGTTTCTAAGTTACTCAACCCAACCCATCTGGCAACAACAATCATTCTTATCAAAGCACATTCCCAGCAAAACTATCAAATCAGCAGTTTTACAAATAGATGTTGTAATATGAATGTAAGGAAGGACAAGCCAATGATTCGGTACAACTGCAGACAGAGCGAAGAGTTAAGTTGTACCTCAGAGGTAAAATTCATAACGGCAAAGAATGCAGGACCGAATGTGCTGTATTTAAGTGCATGTACCATTTGGAACAAGGTGGGCAAACTCCTGGCACAATTAGAGATTGGTTGATATGACATGGTTGGCATCACCGAGTTGTGACAGAAAGAGGGTCATACTTGTGAGTTTAACATCAAAGGAAATACTTTGTATCAAAAGGACAGGCAGGAGGACATAGGTGGTGGTGTGCCTTAATTGGCAAGAAACGGAATTACATCTTTAGAAAAAAGGGACATAAGGTCAGAGAATTTTGAATCTTTCTGGATCGTGTTAAGAAACTGTAAGGGTAAAAGACCATTATGGGAAACATATATAGGACTCCAAATAGTAGCTAAGACGTGGGGTTGAGATAGCAAAGGGAAATGGAAAGGGCATGTAATAAGGAAATGACACAATTGTAATGGGGGACTTCAATATGCAAGGGGGTTATGAAAATCAGGTTGGTGTTGGGTCGCAAGAGAGGGAATTTGTTGAATGCCTTTGAGAAGGCTTTTTAGAGTAGCTTGTGCTTGAGCCTACAGGGGAAAGGTTATCTTAGATTGGGTGTTGTGCAATAACCCCAATTTTATAAGCCAGCCAGAACCCTTAGGATGCAATATTCATAATGTGATTGAAATCAAATGGCAGTTTGAGAGGGAGAAGTATAAGTCACATGTATTGCAATGGAATAAAGGGAATTACAGAGGCATGAGAAAGGAGCTTGCCCAGGTGGATTGGAGGAGGATAATGATGGGGATGATGGCAGAACAGAGGTTGCTGAAGTTTCTGGGAATAGTTTACAAGATGCAGGATAGATATATCCCCTAGAGGAAGAAGTTCTCAAAAGGCAGGGCTAGGCAACCATGGCTGACAAAGGGAAGTTAAGGACTGCATAAAGCTAAGGAAAGGGCATATAAGGTAGCAGAAATGAGTGGGAAGTTGGAGATTGGGAAACTTTTAAAATCCAACAAAGGCAACTAAAAAAGTTATAAGAAAGGAAAAGATGAAATATGAGGGAAAACTAGTATAAAAGGGAGCTGAGAGTTGATATTGGACCACTGGAAAATGATGCTGGTGAGGTAGTAATGGGGGACAAAGAAATGGCAGATGAACTTAAAAAGTACTTCGCTTCAGTCTTTACTGTGTAAGATGCTAGCAGTGTGCCAGAGGTCTGTGAGTGTCAGGGAGCAGGAGTGAATGCCATTGCTAGTAGAAAGGAAAACTGAAATAAACTGAATGGTCTTATGTTGGGTAAGTCACCTGGTTCAGACAGACTACATTCCAGGGTTCTAAAAGAGGTTACTGAAGAGATAACTGATGCATTGGTCATGATCTTTCAAAAATCACTTGATTCTGGCATGGTCCTGGAGGACTGGTAGATTGCAATTGTCTCTCCACATTTTAAGAAGGAAGGAAGACAAAAGAGAGGAAATTGTAGGCCAGTTAGCCTAAACTGATGAAGCAATGTGATTTCAGTAGGATTTAGATAAATAGAGTGTTGGAAAATGTATGGCATCCCTTAGTCTCGCGAGACCATGGATCTGCACCTGGAAAGTCTTCTCCAGGGCGCAGGCCTTGGCAGGGTTGTATGGAAGACCAGCTGTTGCCCATGCAGCAAGTCTCCCCTCTCCACGCCGCTGATGTTGTCCAAGGGAAGGGAAAGGGCCGATACAGCTTGGCACCAGTGTCGTCGCAGGAGTTGCCAGAACAAAGTTATAGACAACGTCCGACTGCCTTAGGGACTCCAGCTCCAGGTTTGTCCTCAGAGCTTACTCCCAAAGCTTTTCCCATGAGTGGGTATGGCCGCAAAGCAGCAATGGTTTGAAATCAGAGTTTTCTCTCTCTTAGATGGACTGCCTTCCAAGGATGACGAGCTCCATCTACTTGAAGATGGTAAAAGGAACAATAGTGTGGGCTAATATCCAAAGGGAGAGAAAAGCCAAACATCAGATGAACATAGGAGTCCTCATTCAAGAGTCTGTGGTAAAGAAGGCAAATGCAAAGTTGGCATTTACTTCAAGGGGAATTGAATTTAAAAACAAGGAGATAATGCTGAACCTTTATAAGACAGTGCTCAGACTGCACTTGGAGTATTGTCAACAGTTTTGGGCCCCTTCTCTCAGAAAGGATGTGTTATCATTGGAGAGAGTCGAGAGGAAGGTTCATGAGGATGTTTCTGGGAATGAAGGGGTTAACATATGAGGAGCATTTGGCAGCTTTGGGCCAGTACTCGCTAGAATTTAGTAGAATGTGGAGAATCTCATTGAAAACCACTGAATATTGAAAGGACTAGATAAGATTGATGTGGAGAGGATGTTTCCTCTGGTGGAGTATCCAAACTGAAGGACACAGTCCCAAAGGTGGGGGGGAGACTTTTTAGAACTGATTTAAGAAGGAATTTCTTTAGCCAGAGAATAGTGACCTTGTGAAAATCTCTGCCACAGACTGCAGTTAAGGCCAAGTCTGTGGGTATATTTAAAGTGGAAATTGATAGATTCTTGATTGGTCTGGCCATCAAGGGACACTGTGAGAGGGCAGCTTTATGGGGTTGAATGGGATCCGGGATCAGCTATGATGAAATGACGGAGTGGACTAGATGGGCTGAATGGCCTAATTCTGCTCCTATACCTTATGGTCTATCTCAAAGCACAACAGTATGCGACTGATAGAACAAATGCTATCTATAAGTTCAGTTGTAGCGACTGTGGCATGTTCTATGTTGGTCAAACAAGAAGAAAACTATCGACCAAGCTACATGAGTATCAGCTAGTGAGCAGAAGTCATGACCCACTCTCAATAGAATTAACTCATGAAGATGAAGGATACCATTTGAACTGGACAACAACCAGACTCTTGAGTCGAGCAAGAACAAGAAGAGAAAAAGAACTTCTCAAAGCGTGGTTCTCTGCAGAAGGTTCCATCAATAAACACAATGACATAGATCCAGTTTATGAACCCTTACAGAGAAAAGAGAAACAATGAAATCAACAATCAATGAATCAGCAGTGATCTTGGGCTCTGGACAGCGAAGCAAGAACTTCTGATGTATCTCCCTCAAAGGCTGCCCATCAGAATGTTCTACTGCTGAACTGGCCAACCAGATCATGACCTCTAATCAATATCCATTCGGACCCCAGAGGAGTATATAAGCTGACATTCTGAGGAGACAACTCCCCCAACTGCGCACTGATAATGGCTACGCGATTGGAGCCGAAATGTCTGCAAACATTTTGCCAAGCTCAGCAATCGACCAATCTTCCAAATACTTTGTTAATAAATGAACCTTTGAAATTTGAACACCTATTGGGAAGGTGCTGTTAAGCTGGAAAGAGTGTAAAGGAAATTGTTAAGACTCAAAGGACTGAGTTATGCAGTAAGGCTCAACACATTGGGACTTTATTTACTTGAGCTTAGGAGAATGAGGGGTGAACTTACAGAGGTGTATAAAATCGAGGGGGGCATAGAAAAGATGAAAGAATACAGTGTTTTACCAAGGCTGAGGAATCAGAACTGGAGGGTATAGGACAATGTTTATTTAATTTGTATTGACCAATGTGCACAAAAACTCTTGTGCTATGCAATTATTTTTGCCCAGCGACAACAACATGCGCACACTGAATAATTACTTCAATAAAATAAATAAGCCAGTTCTAAAATCTGCAGACAAATCATTGCAAATTCCATGTTGTCAATACTGTCTACCTCAGAAACCAGTAAAGGAGATGTGATTGTGTATGATCATGAAATATACTTAATTTTCCAACAAGGTAGAGGGTGCAACCTTTTGTGCTCACTCTAAATTCATTTGGGCGTTAGTAGCAAAAGATGTGTGTGCACGCACAAGTGCACACTTTAGAGGGAACACTGGTATAGGATAAAGTAAGAGGGAAGAGACTTAATAGGAACCAAAGGGGCTTATTATTCACCCAGAGGGAATAAGCTGCCAGAGGATGTGACTAAGGCAGTTACAGTACTGTGCAAATGTCTTAAACACATACGTATATAAAACTCATGTGCCGAAGACTTTTTCATAGGACTGGAGTAATTTTATGCATTGCTGTACTGCTGCCACAATAAAAAGCAAATTTCATGACCTCTGGCAGTTTCCTCTGCCACCTGTCTCACACCCCTCCCATGGCACTCCACCCTCACCATTCCAAACATCCTTTGCTTCCACCAGATTTACAAACTTGCTCTCTGCTCATAATTGACAAATACAGTACTGTGCAGAAGTCTTCACTACCCTACCTATATATATGCGCCTAAGACTTTTGCACATGAACAACATTTAAATGAAGCTTGGAAAGGTACGTGGATAGGAAAGAATGAGAAGGATATGGATCAAATGTGAGCTGAGATCGGAGTCTTGGTCAGAATGGAGCAGCTGGGCTATAGGACCTGTTTCCATGTTGCATGATTCTTTAATTCAATGACACTGTCATGAGGACAACTGGACCATGGGAATGCCACCTCCAGATTACCTCGTAGTCATGGATTATCCTGACTCGGAAAAATATTGTTGGTCCTTCACTAACACTGGAACTACCTGCCTTTAGAATAAAAATCAAAATCAAATTTATTATCATTGAGATTCCTGTATATCATGAAAATTTTAATTTTGTGGCAGCAGTACTGTGAAAGACATAACAATTACTCTAAATAACAATAGATAAACAAGGAGGAGGAACTCCACCATGGGCGGTCCCAAGCATGGCTGTGTGTGAAAGGAAGAGCGTCTCCACCATGGAGAGTCCCAAGCCCAGATGTGAAAAGAGGAGGATTGGGCATGCTGCTCGCAACTCCATGCCATAAAAAAATCAGTGCTACAGAAAGGCCAACAGAAGCTCCATAGACCTCATCCCTGGGAGAGGAAGATTACTCTAAGAAGATGGACTACACCTGGAGACCAAGTGAAAAACTGGCCCAGCATAGAGGACTCTGTCAAGCTACTGGGCCTATGTCCCAGTAGATGTGAAAGGGGATGGGGCTACACACACACACACACACACACACACACACACACACACACACACACACACACACACACACACACACACACACACACACACACACACACACACACACACACACACACACACACACACACACACACACATCTGCCTTAAATATACATAAATACATGGCCTCCACGTCTTTATGTAGAGGAGTAATGAGTTCCATGTGCTGTTTAGAAATGTGATGGTGGAGTGGAGCTATTGTTCATTAAACATTGGCTGTGGGCTTTCAGATTCCTGTATCAGCTCACTGCCTAATGAGAAGATGTTACATCTCAGATAGTGAGTGTCTAACGATCAATGCTGCCTTCTGTGGCGCCACCTTTCTGAAGATGTCCTTGATGGTAAGGAGGCTGTGCCTGTGATGGAGCTGGCTGAATCTACAACCCTTTGCAGTCTCTTTCAGTCCCACTCACTGGAGCTTTCATAGCAGGCTCTCCACCGTATGTCAGTGGAAATTTGCAAGGATCTTTGGTGATATACCAAATCTCCTCAAGCTCCTAATGACTGAATAATGGTGTGGAAATACTGTCACTTCATACAGCAATTAGTTCGAAATGACATATCACCACGACCTTCTGAGGGGAAATTAGGGATGAGTAATAATTGCTTGACTTGACAGCAGCACTCTCATAAAATGGAGCAATAAAGGAAAGATATACAGATGGCACTGAAACATGAATCTGCACTTAAACATGAGCAGCATGTCACACTGCATTTATACCTGGAAAGGCAATTGTAAAACTGCATGAATATCTCATGGGTGAATTGTCATTGAAATGATAAAGAGTGTAGAAAATACTTATGTATTTATTTATTGAGATACAGAGCAGAATAGGCCCTTCTGGCCCTTTGACCCATGCGTCCGGCAACTCCACCACCGTCCCCTCCCTCCAATTTAACCCTAGCCTAGTCATGGAACAACTTACCAATTAACCTGCTAACCAGTATGTCTTCAGATTGTGGAAGGAAACGTATGCACCCAGAGAAACATATGCCTTCCATGGGGAGGGCGTACAGACTCCTAATTGATGGCATCAGAGAGGGTTCAAAAGAGTGTCATGAGAATGACTCCGGGAATGAAAATGTTACCAATGTTAGCGTATGAGGACCGATCAATGGCATGAAGCATAATGGGGGAAAAAAAAGGAGATTGGGACTGAAAGGGAAATGGATCAGCCATAAGGAAATGGCAGAGAAAATTCAATGGGCCAAATGGCCTAATTCTGCTCCTAAGTCTTATGTTCTTATGGCCTTATGAACTCCAAATTCTGATGCCTCAAGCTGTAATACTATCGTGTTAACCACTGTACTACAGTGGCACCCAAAATAACACCATTATAATAACATTATATACAGGAACGTGACCTTAAGGAGTGTAGTGAATGCACTCCTTTAAAAGAAAATATCTGTTGAAAGAATCAAGAGCAGAGATACTGTTCAGGCTTTTACACCTCATTTGTATTGATGTATGCAGCAGTTCTCATTCAACCCTGCCCCTGAAGTGGATCATATAATCTACTCCTCCTAACTATGTGTCAAATGCCCAAATATTTGGATAAGAAGCTATTAGCAGTTTGTCTTTAGATAGCTAAAAGTATTCATGAAGAGTTACAACTGGGTAATTCTGACCTTTGTCCCCTCCTGTTCAGGCAGTTATAAAAACCTTAAATATCTACATACAAATACAGTACTTTTTTTTTCCAGAGTTATTAGAGGAAGGGAAACATAGGTTTTCCTTTCTTAGCAAAGTAGATATCAAGAATTTTAAAGGCTAGCAGATTTCTACAGATGTTTGCTGGGGAGTTTTCTGACTGCATCACCATCTAGTATGGCGGCTCCAATGTGACAGGATCAAAAACGACTGTACAGGGTTGGGGAATCATGGAAACAAGCCACCCCACTCTCTAGATCATCTTCAAAAGCAGTGCCTCAAGGAGGCAGCATCCATCATTAAGGACCCTCACCAATGGGACTCTTCTTCTCATTACTACTGTCAGGGAGGATGAGCAGGAGCCTAGTCATCCAGTCTTGTAATCCCCTATATCTTCTCTCATTGACGCAAACGATCCCGCAGATACTGAAAATCTTGAGCAACTCACACAAAATGCTGGAGGAACTCAGCAGGGAAGACTATCTATGGAGGGAAATAAATAGATGCCATTTTGGTTGAAGACCTTTCATTATTAAAGAAAGGGGGCAATAGCGAGAATCAAAAAGGTGGAGTGGGGTAAAGTACAATCTGACCCATGATGAGGCCAGGTGAAGGAGAAGGGAGACGGGTGGGGGAATAGGAGATAATATGGGAAGCTGCATAGTGACAGCTGTAAAAGGCTACAGAAGAACAAATCTGACAGGAGATGACAATGGAGTAAAGGGAAGGAGGTGGGGAACTGAGAGAAGTGATGGGCAGATCATAAGAGTGGGGAAGGAGAAAGAAAGGGGTAAGAGGGCCACCAAAATGGAAGGAAAATACAACAATAATGTGGCAGGGGAAATAGAGAGGAGTGGTGACTAGAAATTAGAGAAGTTCCATTGATTTTTGCTGGGATCCATCATGGAGCCAATGGACTACATGCTCTCTGCCTTTAGCATAATACGTAGTGAAGTAATTAGATCATTAGGTAGTGCAGGCTACCTCATAATTAGAAGTAATTTTTGTGCTATTTGCAGTGTGCTGTGTGCTGTTGGTAATATGTTTTGCACCTTGACCCCGGAGGAATGCTATTTCGTTTGGCTGTAATCATGTACGGTTGAATGATAATTAAACTTGAACTTGGTATTTACATGAATCAAAAGACTGTAAATTGAAAGATAACTTCAGATCAAAAACAACTCCAGTATGACACTGTAGTGCAGCCCATTGGAAGTTCAGCATTGCTGGCAGCACTTCTTTCAGAAGAAAATGTTAAATCAAGACTCTGCCTGTCCTCCCATGTGGATGTGAAAGGCCCTTTGGCACTATTTCAGAGTAGGGCGGTTATCCCTGGTGCCCAACCCATTAGGCATCTTTAATAAACCTCACTACAACCAGTTTATCTGATAACTACCACATTGCACATTCTACATTCTTGATGTATGTTTCGACCATTCTAACAGTAACTAATCTACCCAAATACTTTGACAACGATAAGCTGTTTTCAATCATCTTGAAAGCCAAAACTTATCTTCATACACACACTAACTAGACAGAAAAGAGGCTAGAATGAGCAATCATATTAATGGAGCAATCTATGTCTATCTGTCTGCCTGTGTGCCTGTCTATCTGTCTCCCCCTTTCCCTTCCCTTTTCTCCCCCTTCTCTTTCTCTCCCTTTTCTTTCTCCCCATCTCTTTCTCCCTCTGTCCCTCTCTCTCTTCCTCTCTCTACCATTCTTTGTTTCTATCTCTCTCCCCTAGCTCTCTCTCTCTAGCACTCCTACTCTGTATCTCTCTCTATCACACCCTCTCTCTACCACTCCTCCCCTCTTTGTCTCTCCTTCCCTTTCTCTCCTACCCCTTTCTCCCTCTCTCTCCCCTATATCTCTTTTTCTCTTTCTACCACTCTCCCTCTGTCTATCTCTTTCCCCCTCCATTTCTCCCCCTCTCTATCTATCTCTCCCTTTTCTTCCTCTCTCTTCCCTTTTTCTCCCCTTTCTTTCCCCCTTTCTCTTTCTCTCCCCTCCCCTCCCCCTCAATCTCTCCCTCTACCCCCTTTTCTCTTTCCCTTGTCCCCCTTTTTCCCTCTCTGTCTCTCTCCACCTCTCCCTTCCCCTCTCTCTATCTCCCCCACCTCTCTGTCTCTCTGGCTCTCTCTCTCTCTCTCTCTCTCTCTCTCTCTCTCTCTCTCTACCTGCCTCTCCCCTTTCTCTCTCTCTGTACACAATATTTCACCCACTGGATCCCCTCTTTCTGCCCTGCATCTCTCCCCTGATATTTCCTTACCCTTTTTACCTCAGCACTGGCAGTATTTGTGTTCCTACTTATCATCCTTCATTAACTCTTACCCTCCCCACCCCATACTTGGCTCCATCTGTCTTTCTTTTCTTTGTTGGCTTATACTTATCACCCACCTGACTCCTCCTCCCAAATTTATCTACAGTCCCACCCCCACCTACCTCTAACCAGCCATTATCCTTCTACCCTCCTCAATCCACCTTTCACATTCCAGTCCCTGTCTTACCCCTCTTTATACAGGCCATCTTCTTGACCCATTTTCAGTCCCGATTCAGAGTCTTAAAACATTATAACTTTCTCCAAACCTACAGATGCTGCTAGACTCATTGGATTCCTCCAGTAGCTTGCTTTTCTCACTCCAGATTTCAGCATCTGCAGTCTCTTGTGTCAACCATCTTTTCAAAATTCAAGGTACATTTATTGTCGAAGTTTGTATACTAAATACAACCTGGAGATCTGTCTTCTTACAATCAGCCACAAAAGCAAAGAAACACAACAGAGTGCGTCAAAAAATCCCCACACAACAAACACTATCAATTGCCGAATGTGCAAAAAAAAAGAACAAATTGTGCAAACAATAAAAGATCTAAACAAATAACACACAGACCATGAACTGCAGGGTCCTTGAAAGTGAGTCCACAGTCATGAAGCCAGTTCAGTGGTGAGGTAAGTCCAGAAGCCCAGTGGCTACAGGCCACGGCCACGGAGCCAATTCAATACTAAGACAAGTGCCAATGTTTGCAGGCCACAGCTGCAGGGTCAGTTCAGCGCTGATGCAAGTAAAGTCTTGTGGAGTAGTGAGCTGAACATTGGTTTGTCCTTCATCCTTGGCTTTGATGCCTCCATATTTTAAATCTGCCACGGCGCTTAAGTCAGCCAAACACTGCTCCGTTTATAGCTCCTGGATATGGGCCCCACTGCTTTGATCTGGCCCCAAGTCCACTCCAGGAATGGGCAAAAATAGCTTTGTTTTTTGGTCTTGGGCTCAGGCTCCACCACTTCATTCGAGCCCTGTCCACTCCTGCAATAGCTTCCATGGCTGTACCTGCATTCTGGAGAGTCCAGTTCACAGAATCCTGCAGGATACCGCAAAAACACTAGGTCATTGAGATGGTTCAAGAGCACAGCTCACAAAGGGAAATTACAGGCTGTGGATTGTAGTGAAAAAGTGTAATTAAAGTTCAAAATTGAAAGATCAAAGTAAATATATTATCAAAGTACATATACAAAAAGCACATAAATCCATAATAGAATAATAACTACAATAGAATCAATGAATGCTGGCACCAGCTGGGCACTCAACCAATGTGCAAAAGACAACAAACTGCAAATACAGAAATAGAGAAATAATAAGAACAATAAATAAATAAGCAATAAATATTGAAAGCATGAGATGAAGAGTCATTGAAAGTGAGTTCATAAGTTGGGACAAAATTTCAGTGATGGGTCAATTAAATGAAGTTACCCCCTCTGCTTCAAGTGCCTGATAGTTCAGGGTAATAACTGCTTCTGAACCTTGCATTATGAGTCTTGAGGCTCCTGTACTTTCTTACTATTAATTGGACAATTCTGCACAAGTTGAATATAATTCCCGATAGCCATTTCCATAATAAGTCTCAACGAATTCATGGGATCTTAAGGAGCTCAAAGCACACCCTACATCTGCTCAGACCTACTTCATGCAGGAGTAAATGTTAACAGCTAGTAGTTAGGACATTTGTTGCTATGCATCCTCTGTTGTACTGAAGTACATTGCTGCCACCCAATTAAGATGAGCTAACTGCTACTGACATGGGATGCAAACTGAGAATTGAATCGCCAATAAGTCAGTCTGACTGACTCACTACTGGACCGTTGCAAAATGCAAACAGTCAGCTTCAGCGGTCGCACTGAAGCATAACGGTTAGCATAACAATATCACAGCACCAGTGACCTGGGTTAAATTCTGCTGCTGTCTATATGGAGTTTGTATGTTCTCTCCATGAAACTGGATCCTCTGGTTTCCTCCTACATACCAAAGATGTACAGGTTAGCAGTTTAATTGGTCACAAAGGTGTAAATGTGTGCTCACTGGGCCAGAACTGTACTGTACCTCTAAATAAAATAAAATTGAATGAATGTCTGCCCTTTGGGATACCTTATGCTAGTAATACTACCAATAACAATAATTGATAGCATTAAAATGTAATTTGACATATACTTAATAAATATGTTTACCTACTTATGAATGTTTGGCTACAACGCAACAACCTTCATTATATAGCCAAAAACAAGGCTTTTCCGTTCCCACTGGTATTAAAGTGTAGTGGTACAGTGTCAAACTAGAAAGCTTGTTGTGAAGTGAATTATCAAGTATTCTTGGCACAGTTTGACTGGCTACTCCAAACTGAAACAAAGCCAAAGTTACAGTTAGTTTTGAGAAGCGAAATCCAAGTGGTCTCGTCATCTTCAGCATCTGTTGTGGGCAACTGTCTCAGAGATGGTTCTGCTTTCAAGTAGGAAGCAATTAGGTAGACAAATACACTTTCAAGTTAACCATCATTCTTCATAAGAAATGCACTTGACCATTTGACAAAGAAGGCACTTATAGTAAGATGAGTCAAGCTACTCAATGGTTACTTGCCAGGGGTTTTTGCAACATAACCAAAAACAATAGGCTCAGCCATTTATTACCCATTCAAATCAATGCAAGCACGAGGCATCAGTGTGTGGCTCATTGCCGTGAATCCATGGGAACAGTGGCATAGTGGTTACTTTATTGGATTAGTAATCCGGAAGCTTGGAGTGATCTTCTGGAAACATGCTTAAAGCAGCTGGGGAATTTAAATTTGACTAATTAAATAACATGCAATTAAAATTATGGTCATTAATGGGGAACATGAAACTACTAACTGTTGAAAATAACTGTTCAATGCTGCCTTTGAGGGTGAAGTCATTTGTCCTCACCTGACTTCACTTTGAACTTTCAACTTTGATCTGGGCTTATTTATGATTCCAGACCAACAGCAATAGGTTGACTTAAAAATGTCTTCTCAAAAGATCTAATGGGTCACTTGGTTATATCAAACCACCAGTGGTATTGACTATAATGATTCAAGACAATTCATTGCTAATTTTTCAAGGATACTGAGGATATTGGCGTAGCCAGAGATGCTGAGATCCTGTAAATAACTTTTTTTAAATGTGAATCTGTTTTGACATTGCTTCTTCATTGTCTGTCAAAGCAGAAACACAATTTACCTGCCTTAGTATCTTCATTTGGGTGGTGATGTGGAGATATGTCTCTCCCAAAGGAGGTGTAAGGCACTCCTTCCTTCTGCTAGCCTGCAGGTCACCCTTGGGCAAGGTGTAGCACCTGCTGATCCCCCAATCAGGATAATGTGAAGCCATGGAGGTAGGTGGTGGATGGTTGTATGAGCAGTTGGTGCATATCACAAGTCCTAGTTATGTGACCACTGTCGCCAAGCAGACAATCTCTGAAGAATATTGGTAATGGCTGGGGTCACCCGTCTTACTAACACACTGCCCAGAGAAGGCAATGCCAAACCACTTTTGTAGAAAAATTGCCAAGAACAATCATGGTCATGGAAGAATCATATTCACCCACGTCATACAACATGTGTTTGTGATGATGATGATGAGTATCTTCAAGTTCTTGTTTACTACAACTAATTATCAAATAAGGTAGATTGAAGTTTTGCACATCATTCTGACAGCTGAGTTTTAAATAATCCAATAGAAAGCAGAAGCATCACTTTCATTGTTGCTGGACCTGTTGTGTTCTCATTTCTATTACATATGCTTCTTAGTGACTGTCTCATGACATACTAGTAGTATTGCGATCACTTGCGTCGATTATGATGTTCTTCCAAGGCAGGGCTTTCCAACCTTTTTTATGCCATGGAGCCCTCCCATTAGCTGAGCGGCCCGTGGACCCCAGGTTTGGAACCCCTGACCTCAGGAAATGTTGTGGATTCCCATAATGGAGAACGCCTGTGTGTGACTTTGTTTAATAGGGAGGCTGATGGCAGCCACCATATTGTTATGGAGGCATAGAGAAGTACAGCACAGAAAAAGGCTCTTCAGTTCATTTAGTCCATGCTGACCCATTTAAAGTGCCCACTCCCATCAACCTTCAGGGACCATATCCCTCCATAGCCTTTTCATCCCTGTACCATTCCAAACTTCTCCTAGAACGTTGAAATCAAGCTTGCAGGTACCACTTGCGCTGGCAGCTCCTTCCTCACTCTGACCATCCTCCAAGTGAAGAAATTTCCACTCATGTCCCCCTTAAGCTATTCACCTTTTACCCTTAACCCCTGACCTCTAGTTGTCGTCCCACTCAAACTCAGTGGGAAAAAGCCTGATATATCAGAGTGAGGGTCCGATAGCATGGAGTGCAAGACGACTGGCAGCCTTCCTCTGCTTTCACTGCGGTTGTGATGTGTCATCATCTTCTGCCAGCCCCACCGTTGAGGTCTTAACCGGACTGCTATTTGTTTGGAACCTTCTCCTTGACCTTACCACCGGGGGCTAAGCTCCAGATGACTAAACTCCAGACGGCATCACTCTTAGCATCTCAGGAACACACAAGCTTCTCCACTGACAATATGACAATCATCAGAGAAGTTATGACAATATTGGTGTTCATAGTTGACTTAAAGTCAATGCAATGCACTGCCTGGGGTGGTAGTAGAGGTTGGTGCATTAGGAACATTTAAGAGACTTTTAGATAGGCACACGAATGAAAGAACAGTGGAGGGTTATGGCTATGCACATCCACGAAGACCATAACTTTGTCACAGTTCGGAGGCTTGTCTGCCTCAAAGACCTGTAGAGCTATGCTGGCTAGAGTCAGGACTTTATGCTTTGGCTCTTAGTAGGGTCACCCATGCCTAACAAATAAAAGGTAGAGACCAAACCAGGAGTGGTCCACTGGTCCACTCCAGGTTCCATGGTTCAGTTCATGGCTATCAACCCAGACCTGTCAAACAAAACTGTTAATGGAAACAGCAATGAAAAATCCTTCTACCTCTGAGTGCAACGGTATTCCTGAGACTCAGCCGGGACTTTCAAGACTAACAGAAGTGACATCCAAACTACTGACATGATGAAGGAAGCCTGAATACTGCCAAAGACGGAGGACCTCCATTGCTCCCTAAATGCCAGCAATGTAATAGACAGTAACGATGAGCTATGTAGGAGGAAAGAGGAGATTTATCGTAGAGAAGGTTGAAAGGTCAGCACAACTTTGTGAGCCTTTACTGTGCTGTCCTGTTTCATTTTCTATGTTTTATAAGTTGTTTCACTGCACATGACACTTACTGATATTTAATGAATACTTTCTCAAGACAGTACTAATTGCTCCATACTAATGCTAGATTTATCCTTGATGACATGTGCCTTTGTCTGACAGATAATATTTGTTAAAGCCCCTGTTTCTCAATCTATCTTGGTCTGGTTCGCAAGCGAAGATCGAATATAATAGTCACCTTTACACCATCCATTTTAATTCCATTTTGTACTAAACATGCATTTAATTTTTTGTCATGTCTTCCCTTCAAGGGGTGAGTCTGGTCAACCAATTACGGTACTTCAGAATCTTAGTCACACAACAAAACAGAGAGTGAACCCTTCAGTTTATGTTCTAAACTGTAAAGGTAGCTGGTCTGTCAGGACTTCACTTGGGAATTTTACTGAACAACACCTTCAGCAGGATCATTGACAAGGACTGTTCCAAGAATGTCAGTTCACATAGAACAGCAGGCTTGTAGGTTATCAAAGGTCTGATGATATTATCTTGCACATGAAAGAGATCCATGTAGAAAGCTGTTTATGCCTGTAAATCTTCACTCGAAATTATTTATTATCCAGTTGTCCTGAATATAATTACACCATCTTATTTTATTGTGTGTTGCATGATAGGTTTAAAGATTTTTAAAGATTATTTGTCACATGTACATCAAAAACATGCAGTGAAATGGGTCCCTTGCACCAGGGATGTACTGAGGGGAGCCCACAAATGTCCCCATGCTTCCAGCGCCAATGTAGCATGCCCGCAACTTACTAACCAAAACCCGTCAATCTTTAGAATGTGGGGGAAAGCTGGAACAGCTAGGAGAAACCAATGCAGACGTGTGGAGAACTCACAAACTCACAGACAACGGCAGGAATTGAACCCTGTTCTTATAGCTGGTTCCGTAAAGTGTTGTGTTAACTACTATACTGCTGTTGCACACTAATCTTGAATTTAGTACCTAAGTTTACTTGGTTCTGCCAAATTATGGTCCTCCTTATTTCTTGTCTATTTTTGGATGAGTGCTTCATAGCCCAAAACCAGCCATTGGAAGTTGGGGTTGACTTGAAATCCCTTCTTAACCTTCTGGAGAAGATGTACCAAACAGCTTCCCTCTTATCAAGTAGCATGAACACTTCACTGCAGCATCATTTTTGTTCATGCTTTTCAGCATCAGTTTGTCTCCATGACGATGGCCACTGTCATTCAGTGTCGACCGTGGAGGTTGGGACCTAACTGTTGAATTCAGTATGCAAGCTGGAGCAGTACGATGCAGGGAGCAAGCTGTTGACCGTGCAGCAAGTTCCCCCTCACCACGCAGCTGATGAATCCAAAAGAACCTCAGAGACTGATACAGGTTGGCACCAGCAGCATAACAGGAGTTGCCAGTCAGCGTTGAACTCCAGTTTAGGTTTACCTTTCGTACTCCAGCTCCAGATTTTTTCCTTGAGGTTTACTCCTAAGTTCTTCCCCATGAGTGGGTAGCCACAAGGCAGCAGAGGTTTGAGATCAGAGCTTTCCTTCTCCTAGATGAGGTGCCAACCACAGCTCCCCATCTGCCCAGAGAGACTGGTTTTAAGGCACCAGTCATCCACCTTTGCCCCTTCTCCTATCAGTAGAAATAGTTCCACCAAGCTTAGTAGCTAAGCCACACACGAAGGCCAGGAGCTGGACTTGGCCATTGGGATTATTGAATAGTAGTGGAACTCTCCTGCCCACCTTCCCCAGCTATGAGGACTTTAAGGAACCATCTCCAGGATACTTTTAGTGAGCCACACAATGCCCCTACATCGACACTCAGTAGCCACTTTATTAGGTACCTCCTGTATCTAATAAAGTGGCCACTGAATTTGTATTTGTAGTCTCTGCTGCTGTAGCCCATCTTTTCAAGACTCAACGTTTTGTGTGTTCAGAGATGCTCTCCTGCACAGCATTCTTGGAAAGCATGATTAATTCGGTTACTACCACCTTCCTGTCAGTTTGGAGCAGTCTGGCCATTTTCCTCTAACCTATCTCATCGACAAGGCATTTTTGCCAACAAAACTGCCACTCACTGGATGTTTTTTTCTTGCTTTTTGTCACCAGTTTCTGTGAACTCTGGAGACTGTTGTGTGTGAAAAGCCCAGGAGACCAGCAATTTCTGAGATACTCAAACCACATTGTCTGGCACCGACAGTCAAAGTCACTTAGATCACATTTCTTCCGGATACTGATGCTTGGACTAAACAACAACTGCACCTCTTGACCATGTCTGCATGCTTTTTGCATTGATTTCTTGCCACCTGATTGGCTGATTAGGTGCTTGCATTAATGAGCAGGTGTACAGCTGTACCTAAAATGTGGCCACTGTGTATATTTTACTAAAATAATTAACAAGTGGAGATTCAGTGTTGAATGCATATTTCTAATTTCCTATTACAAACGAGAAAATTTACAGATGCTGGAAATCAAAGCAACACACTCAAAGTGCTGGAGGAACTCACCAGGCCAGGCAGCAACTGTGGAAAAGTGTATTTTTTTCCATAGCGACATTTCTGGCTGAGACCATTCATCACGACTGTACTCTTTTCCATAGATGTTGCTTGGCCAGCTGAGCTCCCCCAGCATTCTGTGTATGTTTCTGATATCCTATTTGACTGCTTTGCATCATATCTTTTTTGAAAATGAAAAATGGCTTACCTTACTTTGCAGAGAACATTAACGGCAATGAATTAAAGGAAAGCATCATACATTTTTAGCTTTAAAGTAATTTTGAGACTCAAAGGTTTATCTTCCATTGAATTCTTTTCCCTTTTTATTGAACATCACCATTATTCAGAATGATGCAATGATTGATAAATATTCCAGGTGTAACATCGCGACAATTTCCCCTATACAAAGCCGCATTGTTTTCCTTTTATGTGTGAGGCATGAAGGAGTAACCACACTTCTGAACAATAATTACACTCTTGTTCATAGTTGCTTTTATTCCCCAATAATAGCAGCATTTTGTAATTCTGATCAGAATGCGGCACCCCAGCCCTCCTTGCCTTTTCAACTGCCTGTAATTTTCTTTACAAATTTGAGCCGCCATGAACATTTTAGCAATGAGTTGGTGGTAGAAAAGCTCACCTTGCAGTTGCAATGTCAAAACAAATTCAGAATTTGTGCTCTCATTTAACCTGACAAATAATGTTTTCCGAAAGTCTTTACAATGGACGATTTAGAAATATATTTACAAAATGCAATGCTGCCACTTAGTGGCAAAACCTGGTATAGCAACCCACGCTTGCCTATCCATCCAGAAATTTACCCAAAGGTTTTTGCATATGATACGCAGCTGTGTCTCCAATCCCCTTTTAACAAGCTCATTTTTATGCCATGCAGAACTTGAACACAGCTGGAGTTAGACAGCGCAAAGAAAGATTTGCATTTATATAGCTCCCTGCCTTATCTCCATGTCTCGCTTCTAAACAAAATCTCTAAGTGCTTCATAGACATTAGCTTTGAAACGTGGTCACGATGGGCACAGAAATTAAACCTGACAAGCCATTTTCACAGATCAAATTAATGTAAGTATCAATTAAATGAATGGACAATTAACTTGACATTGAAGTCTAATGCAGGGTGGACTGCTGGAACCTTTTGTTTTCTTCAAAGGGTAGAAACTCTGACATACACAGAGTGCATTAGCTTCACATTCTGTCACAAGGCGAGCACCTCCATCAAGGCAGCAATCCCCTGGTACTCCAGTCTGACGAGGCACAATGACTGGAGCTTTGTGTCTGCTAGTTGTTTGGGGAAGTTGAAGGCCCGAAGTCTGTGAGTCCTCTGGAGGCTAGAGGCCGTCGATTACCTGTCCTGGGGTTGCAAGACTCTGTGTGTATGTGCATGGGTGAAGTGATGGGAGAGAGAGATAAGGGATTCATTTAGCTGTAGTTGTTTTGTTTTTTTTTGTTCCTTGTGTTATGCTGCGAACATGATGGGCATGCTATGTACAGTATATGCCCATGTATAGACATGTATGTATAGTTAGGGTTCCTAAGGCTTTTACACAGTACTATATTTGTCAATGTGGAGCAGAGAGCAAGTTTATAAATCCTTTAAGCAAAGGATATTGGGAATGGAGGAAGTGGAGCATCGTGGGAGGTGTGTGAGACAGGTGGCAGAGAAGGAATGCTGGGCTGTGGGTTAATGCAGGGGCAAACAAGCCACAAAGCAAGGTCATTTAATTCCAAATAATTGGTTCATTGATCATTACAGAAAGTCTCTCCATTTTGTCCCCTCTCCCTTCTCTTTACCCACTCTCAGTCCACAATAGAGACCCATAGCAGAATCAGGTTTATCAACACTCACATATATTATGATTTTGTTTTGTGCCAGTAATACAGTGCAAAACACAAAATTACTACAGTACCGTACAAAAGTCTTAGGCTCCCTGGCTTTGCTCTATCTGTCTCTGTTTGTCTGTCTGCCTGTCTGTCTGTCTCTCTCTCCATATGTACATACATATGTCAATAGACATGTTTACGGAATGAACCATCTCAATGGTATATAAACAAAAGCATTTCATTTATTTCAGTATGTGTGACAATCGAGAACAAATATATAATGTCCAATATATTGATGCAATCACAAAGAAGGCATACCGGCAGCTATGCTGCATTAGGAGTTTGAGCAGATTTGGTATGGAAACATAGAAAAACCTACAGGCCCTTTGGTCCACAAAGCTGTGTGTAACATGTCACCAAATTTCTATAGATTTACAGTGGAAAGCATGCTGACTGATTGCTTTGCCATCTGATATGTATGCTCCAATCCCCACCATTGAGTTGGTGCTTTCAGAAGGCAGCATCCATCATTAAGGACCCTCACCATTTGGGACATACTCTCTTTTCATTACTATCAGAGGGGAGGACGTACTGGAGCTTGACACTCAATATTTTAAGAAGAGCTTCTCCTCCACCATCAGATTTCTGAATGGCTCATAAACTTGAGAACACTACCTCGCTAACCCTCTTCTGCATTATTTATTTTACCTGTTTTATTGTAACTTATAGTTGTTTTTAATTTTTTTTCAGTACTGTTGCCGCAAAGCAACACATTTCACAACATATTTCAGTGATAATAAGCCTGATTCTGATTATGATTCACTGCGGTCACAGATTCAAAAGAGGGTTTGGAACTTGTAAAAACCGAATCTGCACACGAAGAAATCAGTTGTATTCTGATCTGCAATGAAATTCTCTCCAAAATCGTTCCTTTAATAAAAGGTCCCAGTTCATTGAAAGCCATGGCATTTGTTTTCTATAATCTACCTTTTTATTTTACTTGTAGAACCACTGATTCTGTTATCTCAAGCGTGTGCTCTGTCCTTGCAAAGATTGATAAAAAGCAATCGATCTTTACATTTTTATAAATATATAATGCACCAGGATATGATCAGTCCAGCTCACTGTCTGCATTCAGTCCCTTATCAACTTCCGTTCACAGCAACACCTAAGAGATGGCGTTGTGAGGGGTCCCCAAGATGCAGCATCATGGACTGTGACTGGCAGGAGCAAATTCTCAGTCCCGAGCACTGCCCTTATATTATTGTTAAGTGAAGTATTAAAATTTCATAGACATATCAAAGCAAGATAAATGAATTTAAATATCATTAAGTGTTTAAAAATTAATTTAAAATATAAATCTGTTACAATTCATTGAACATCTGAAAAATAATTAAAACATAAATATAAATTGATAGAAATAAAAATCTGGAACAGGAAGTAAAACAGCTAGAGGAACTCAGCAGGTCACTGGCAGGCACCATCTGTGGTGGGAAATGGACAGACTACATTTTGGATCAAGACCCTCCTTCTGGAAAGGCAGTCTGCAGTCTCTTGTTCAAAGTTCAAAGTAAATTTATTAACAGAATACATTTATGTCACCATAGACTATGCTGAGATTAATTTTATTGCAGGCATACTCAATAAATACATAATACAAAGTAGAATGAGAACCATTAATAGAATCAATGAAAGACTGCACCAACTTGGTGTCTCTAAACACAATTTGGTCCATGTGGAAAAAAAGGTATCAAGACTGATTGCTTTTGATTGGGGAGCATGGAACAGAAACTTGAGAACTTAACTCATTCAAGATAGTCGATGAGCCTGTTCAGATGCACGAGTTCACAGTTTGTATGAGGCAAAGTGTGTCGCACTCTTCAGCTTATTTCCATTTGGCTGGGCTCAACAAAGAGTCCAATGGCACTGTGAGAAGTCAGATACATCAGCATTTGATCTTCAGCATGTTTACGTTATTCACATTCTGTTTTAAAGAAGTGGAAGCTGAGTTGAACTGGCCTTTGGAGAACTGAAAGGGTCCTGTTCCATAAGTACTCGGTAACAACATCAGAGCTCCAACCAACCCAACACTTATTTTCCACCCTTTTAATATTGCTGATCGCCTTGCTCTATTTCCAACGTGCCGCCACTTTCCTTTACATCCCTCATACACTCTGCAACAAGAAAATCTTGGGCAGTTTCTTTTTAGATGAACAGTCTTGGACCCAGCACTCAGATGCAATCACAAGCAAGGTGGGCCAGCATCATTACATTCCTGAAATGTTAAGGAGATTTGGTATGTCAACAAACACTCTAATGAACTTTTACAGATGTGCTAGGCTTCATCTTAGTCTGATATGCCAAAACGTCGACGCTACTCTTTTCCATGGACGCTGCCTGGCCTGCTGAGTTCCTCCAGCATTTTGTGTAGATTATTTTTATGTTGTTTCTTGGCAAATTTATGCAGAATTTGTGCTGTCCTTTTATATTTCTCTCGTGCACATCATCTATCTGATGCTATGCTTGTGTGATGCTGCTGCAGGTAAGTTTTTCTTTGCACAGGTGCTTGAACACATGTCAATAAACTTGACTTTGACTTTGATGGTAATGTAAAGAAGTACCAGGATGTTTAATCAAGGCCAAGTTCACAGATACAAATTAATGAAAGATTCAGGATATAGATCGAAGCCTCAGTACATAGGAAGTAGAACACAGAACAATACAACAGAAGAACGGAACCCAGGGCTCACAATGCTGGGCCAACCGCAAAGCTGCACATCTGTCTGTATATGATCTATATTGTTACATTTTCTGTCATTTCATGTGCCTGTCTACATGCCTACTTTCATAAGTGTTTATTTCCAAAGATACAGATATTACGGCAAGTTCAATAGCACTGGTTAAAGATTACACAGTGGATGGCAGATGCTTGAGGATGCGGCCATCTCCAAGTCACACACTGTCAGAAATAGGTTCGCATTCATCTGGGTAAGAAAAATTGTGTTCCTTAAGGTCAAAGTCAAAGTATATTTATTATCAAAGTATGTATACTATATACAACCCTGAGATGCATCTCCTTACAGCCAGCCACAAAACAAAGAAACTCTCTGTAGAACCCATTAAAAAAAGACCATCAAGCACACAATGTGCAGAAAAGTTAACAAACTGTACAAGCATCAAAAGCAAGCTAACAGCTGAAGTTCATGAAAGTTTGCCCACAGCCATGAAGTCAGTCATCACTGCAGGTGGCCCAGTAGTCCGTTAGTTGCAAGCCACAGTCTTGGTTCAGTACAGAGATGAGTAAAATTTGCAAGGCAGTGATCTGGAAGGCCTGTCCCTCACCTCCAGCCCTGACACCTTGACCATTTCAATCTGGTCTGGCACTTAAATCTAGAGGAGATTCTACGCAACAGTGAGACAAACAGTTCAAGAAAGCAGCTTGCAAACACTTTTCCAAAGGCAATTGGAGATGGCGTTAAATGCTGACCTTGCCCACGATGTCACTGTTCAGTATTTCAATAAAAATGAATTGATTGGTTGAGGTCACCGGCAACCTAGTGTCAATGAGGCTGAAATATACATGTAGCCCTGCATTTCTCCATGTTGACCAGTCAGCAGATGACAATTGCACTTGACTATTAACAGAGATAACAGGACTTGCTCTTCTCAATACTTAAACTCATCCCTAAGATAGGATGATGAGAGCATGGTATCACTTCCTCCTAGTGACCCAGAGAAAAATGGAGACTGCATTGGTATGATCTGATCTAGGCACTTCATTCTCAATAGCAATCACAAGATCCACCTCCCCTCCTTCAGAATCGAAATGACAAGTGCTGCAATGACATTGGAGCCCTCCTGTTAAGGGTGCTACCCATTGATATGGTTCTCTTCTCATTGCAACCACTGCTAGAATTCTGTCCATAATTGGGACTCGTTTATATGTGCCATACATTTCATCAAATCTGGAGTACACAGCTATACTGTGACTACATGAAAAAATTATCCCAGGGTCAGAATCAGGTTTATTATCACTGACATATATGGTGAAATTTGTTGTTTTCAGGCAGCAGTACAGTGCATGAAATAAAACAAATACCACAAGTGACAATAATAAG
This sequence comes from Hemitrygon akajei, assembly GCF_048418815.1. Taxonomy (NCBI): domain Eukaryota; kingdom Metazoa; phylum Chordata; class Chondrichthyes; order Myliobatiformes; family Dasyatidae; genus Hemitrygon; species Hemitrygon akajei. The sequence goes on along the minus strand of NC_133138.1, from coordinate 31,423,941 downwards.
TAGATTGATAAAGTGCTGTGAAAAAGTCCTAGGCATATATATATATATATATATATATATATATATAGCTAAGGTCCCTAGGACTTTTGCACAGTACTGTATTAGTCAAGGTGGAGTGGAGACCAAGTTTCTAAAAGATTGTTGGGAATTGAGAGGGTAGAGTGCCGCAGGAGGGCTGCGGCACAGATGGCAGAGGAGTGTCAGGGTCAAGGAGTGGCACAGGTGCAGACACCAGGCAGGGTTATTTCATTCCAAACAATTTGCTTATTGATCATTACAGAGCATCTCTCTGGTGTTTCCCACTCCCTCCCCTTTTCCCAGCCATAATTCCCCTCTTACTGCCTCTTTCAACTCTCAGTCCACAATAGAGATGCATATCAGAATCAAGTTTATCATCACTCACATACAGTATGTTATGAAGTTTGTTCTTTTTTGTGCAGCAGTACAGTTCAATACATAACACTACTACAGAACTGTGCAAAAGTCAGAGGCCCCCTTCTATATGTGCCTAAGACTTTTGCACAGTACTGCAGATAGATAAACAGATGGATGGATGGATGGATGGATGGATGGATAGATAGATAAATAATGCAAAAAGTACAACTAGGTAGTGTTCATTGATGGTTCAGAAATCTGGTAGGAGAGAGCAAGGAGCTCTTCTTAAATTGTTGAATGTGGGTCTTTGGGTCCACTACCTGCTCTCTGCAGTAATGAGAAGAGAACATGTGCTGGATGGTGAGGATCCTTAATAAGACTGTAAGATATAGGAGCAGAATTAGGCCATTTGTCCCATCAAGTCCACTCTGCTATTTCATCATGGCTGATCCAGTTTTCTGCCCCAATCTCTCGCCATCTCCCCTTATCCCTTCATATCATAATCAGTCAAGAATCTATCAAACTCTGCCTTAAACATACACAAAGAATCGGACTCCACAGTTGTCCGTGGCAACTAATTCCACAGATTCACCACTCTCTGGCTAAAGAAATTCCTCCTCATCTCCTTTCTAAAAGGATGCCCCTCTATTCTGAGGCTGTGTCCTCTGGTCTTAGACTCCCAACATAGGAAACATCCTCTCCACATCCACTATCAAGGCCTTTCACCATTTGATAGGTTTCAATGAGGTAATCCCACATTCTTCTGAATTCTAGTGAGTTCAGCGCCCTCAAATGCTGTTCAAATGACAATCTTGGAATGATTTTTGTGAATCTCCTTTGAACCCTCTCCAGTTTCAACACATCTTTTCTAAAATAAGAAGACCAAACCTGCTCACAATACAGTCGGCCCTCCTTATCCGCGGGGGATTGGTTCCAGGACCCCCTGCGGATACCAAAATTCACGGATGCTCAAGTCCCTTATTTAACATGTATCAGTGCGGTGGTCTTTAGGACCCAGCAGAACCCTGGACTTTATTTAACGTGTCTCCGTGCAGTGGACATTAGGACCTGGTGGCGCAGCTCTGAATCCGTAGTGTTTCTGTTCATGAAAATAATCACGATCGTGATTGAAAATAAGGTGGAAGTAATAAAGCGATCGGAAAGGGGTAAAACGCCATCAGTCATTGGAAAAGCATTAGGCCACAGTCGGTCAACGATCGGAACAATTTTAATGGAGCATTTAAAAGGCCCTGCCCCGATGAAAGCTACAATTATTACTAAGCAACACGATGGTTTAATTATTGAAATACATATGTTTCTTAAGTGTTTTATATGCATAGAAAGGTAAAATATGTACTATATACTAAGAAAAACGTTTGACTAACTGACGCTAAATAATACTGGATGTACCAGTTCCGACTTCAAATCTGATTTAAAGACGGACTCAGGAATGGAACTCATTCATAACCCAGGGAATGCCTGTACTTTTAAGTCAGTTCTAGATTACTTATAATACCTAATACAATGTAAATGTTATGTAAATAGTTGTTATATTGTATTGTTTAGGGAATAATGACAAGAAAAAATAGTCTGTACATGCCCAAGCAATGAGTGCTGGAGAGAGAACTTCCAGGTTTTCCCGATCCGCAGTTGGTTGAATCCGCGCATATGGAATCCGCAGATAAGGAGGGCCGACTGTATTCCAAAGGAGGTCTCAACAGTGCTTTATAAAGTTTCAACATTAGATTTTGTTTTTCTTTTATAGTCCTCTTGAAATGAATGCGAACATTGCATTTATCTTCTGCACCACTGACTCAACCTGCAAGTTAACCTTTAGGGAATCCTACACAAGGACGCCCAAGTCCCTTTGCATCTCAGTTTTTTTTTATATTTTCTCTCCATATAGAAAATATTCAACTCTTTCATTTCTTTCTACCAAAGTGCATGACCATACACTTCCTGACACTGTGTGCCATCTGCCATTTCTTTGCCCATTCTTCTAACCTAAGTCCTTCTGAGCCTCTCTACTCCCTCAAAACTACCTGTCCCTTCACCTATCTTCATAATTTCTGTAAACCTTCCAACAAAGCCATCAATTCTATCATCCAAAATCACTGACGTATAATGTAAAACAAATCAGTCCCAACACAGACCCCTGTGGAACGTCACTAGTCACTGGCAGCTGGCCATAAAGGGATACTTTATTCCCACTTCTTGCCTCCTGCCAATCAGCCACTGCTCTATCCATGCAAGATAGATGATAGATTGCACCTTCTCGAAGCATCACATTTTCATAAAATCTCTCATTAAAGATCTGCAGTTTGTCAATTCATGCCGGTAAGCTCCATTTCAATATCAAGGTTGTTGGATATCATTTCCAGGACCAAGACAATCTTAACACTCTGTTGGGTAGGCCAGCGTGACCATAAGTTACTGCATCAAACACAAGTTTGAGCTTGTAATCATGTTTCTATCACATTCTAAAAGCACGTTTGTTTTCCCATAACTTTCAAGATTTTTCTACTTCCCATTTTTCCTGTCTTGCAATCTTCCTTACGCTGTGCGCTGTGATGTTCTATTTTACGTGATGGGTGGTGGGGTAGTGATTTGTCTCCAACAAGGGAGATGTAAGGCATTCCTTTCTTCCGCAGGCCCGCACTTGGGCAAAGTGTAGCACCTACTTACCCCTTCCAGTCAGGGTCATGTGAAGCCATGGGATCAAGTGGTAGATGAGCAGCCGGTGCATATCGCAAGTCCTGGTTATGCGACCACTGATGCCAGGCCTGAAGGGTATTGATAATGGCTGGGGTCACCTGTCTTGTAAAGACACTGCCCAGAAGAAGGAAATAGAAAACTACTTCTGTAGAAAAATTTGCCCTGAATAATCATGGTCAAGGAAAGGCCATGATCGCCTAACTCATACGGCATGGTACATACCCAACGAATGATTTTACATGAATGCTGTGTCAGTTCCAATGTAGTATGCCAACGTGTTCTAAAAATAGATATTTGGGAAGAAAGTAAGTGGACTGAGATTCTATTCTGTGGTGCTCAAAAGGATGAATTGATTTCCTTGAAACTTAAAAGATCCTTACAGGACCTTGCTGGCTGAATGCAGGGAGGTGGTGTCCCCTGGCTGAGAGCTCAGAAGTCTGAAAATGGGTCAGCTGTATAAGACTGAGAAAAGAAGAAAATTCTTCACTTAGAGGGTGGTGAATCTTTAGAATTCTTTACCACAGGGATCTGAGAAGTTGCAGTTGTTGAATTAATTTGAACCAGAGATCGATAGATTTCTGCACAGCCAGTGAGTCCAGGGATATGGGGATAATGCAGGAAAATAGCACTGAGGTTGAAGGTCAGACATGGTCTGATAGCTGCCTGAACAGGCTTGAAAGTCTGAAACCCCTGTAGTTCCTGTAAGTAGTGAGCTTAGCAAAAAAGGCCCACATAGAAGACTTTGAAATGGATATCATTGTTGTTCTTACTTCCTGTGCCTTGTGGTGCATTGAACGGCATCTTTTGCTGTTCCCTTAGAATTTGTCTGTTTTTACGAGGCCTAATTGCTAGCTCGACTCTCAACCCAGCGTGCAAGGGGGGATTCAAACCCAGGACCATTGGTGTCGAAGTCCTGTGCTGATGCCACTACACCACTGGCCAGCTTTCAATGGGTATACGTACATGAAGACGCTGTTCCATTTGGCTGGGAGAAGCCAAATCATTCCTAGACTTAAATGAAGATCAAGTTTAATAAGGCTTCTTTAGGATTCAGAAGGGATTACTTTCTCATCTTCGAGTGTTCCAATGGTAAGTGAAACTGTAGTGTCTGTACAACTACATTATCAATTAAAATAAAAGCGCGCACGTGGATGGCTTTACCTGGTTTATTCACACTGCACAGATCAGTGCGCATGGTAAGTTACCTGTCCATAAATAGTGCAAAGAGGAGTCATTGCTCTTAAAGAAATAGATCCATACTTTACAGAAACTATTATAGGTTCTCGCTTACCTGTAAAGGGCAGTCAAAACAAAAAATGACTGAAGACAAAGGGCAGCCATTCAAATCAGTTCTATATCAAAGTGGTCAGCTAAAGCAGAAAAGTAACAATCCAAACCATAGCTTTGTTAACCTAGAAATAAGGAAAGCAATTCAACCTGACTTACATGTAGGAAGGAATAAATGATTATATATCAAGTTCAAGTTTGAGTTCCAGCTTATTATCATTCAACCATACACACATTTGCAGGTTGAGTCCCTGGGGAGGAAGGCAAATGCGATGTTAGCATTCATTTTGAGAGAACTAGAATATAAAAGCAAGGATGTAATGTTGAGGCTTTATAAGGCACTGGTGAGGCCTCACAGAGTATTGTGAGCAGTTCTGGGCCACTTAACCAAAATAGAATGTGCTGACATTGGAGAGGGTTCAAAGGAGGTTCACAAATTCAATTTCAGGATTGAAAAGCTTGTCATGTGAGGAGTGTTTGATGGCTCTGTCCCTCTACTAACTGGAATTCAGAAGAATGAGAGATATCCTTATTGTGACTAATCAAATGTTGAAAGGCCTTGATAGAGTGAATGTAGATAGAATGTTTCTTATGGTGGGTGAGTCTATGACCAAAGGACACAGCCTCAGAGTATAGGGGTGTCCTTTTAGAATGGAGATGAGGAGGAATTTCTTTAGCCAGAGAGTGGTGAATCTGTTAAATTTGTTGCCACTGGTGGCTATGGAGGCCAAGTCATTGTGTATATTTAAGGCAGAGGTTGATAGGTTCTTGATTAGTCAGGGCATGAAGGGTTATGGGGATTTGGGCTGAGAGGTAAAATGGATCGGCTATGATGAAATAGTGGGGTAGACTTGATGGACGAAAAGGCCTAATTCTGCTCCTATATCTTATATAAACAATACATCATCCCCCTAGGGCCAACGTGCAAGGCACAGTACACATAGTCACACGTAGCACATATAGTTATGATAAAACACAATACAATAGCTGTTAACATAACGCTACTTCAGGTCTGGACGTCAAAGTTCGAAGTTCATTTCTGACATCATCTGAAATGCGTCTGTTCAACAAGCTAAGTTGTCTTTTCCTGCATCTCCATATGCTACATGTCTGGTTAAAAGAGTTAAAATGTCATTTCAATGTAAACCAAACTCCACACCCCATCTATCCTCTCTGAAATGTAGAAAAAGTGTGCCACAGTAACCTACAGTGGTGCCAAGATAACAACCTCTCCATCGATGTCCAGAAAACAAAAGAGCTGGTTGTGGATTGCAGGAGGAATGGAGACAGGCTCAGCTCAATCAACATCAATGGGACTGCAGCTGAGAGGGTGAGTCATCTCAATTTCCTTGGTATACATATCACCAAAGATCTCAGCTGGACTGTACACCCTCTGTTTTGGGAAAAAAAAGCACATCAGCATCTCTTCCACCTCAGGCGACTGAAGAAGCTTGGACTGAACCTTTAAACATTCAAGACCTTCTACAGGGGCACCATTGAGAGGATCCTGACTGGCTGATATGAGAACTGCATCAACCTTGTTTGCTGCGGAGAGTGGTACGGACAGCCCAACGCATCTGTGAATGCGAACTTCCCTCCATTGAGAACGTTAGTAGCAGCAGGTGCATAAAGAAGACCTGGAAGATCATCGGGGACACTAGTCACCCCAAGAACAAGCTGTTTCAGCTGCTTCCGTCTGGCAAACGCTACTGCAGCATTAAAGCCAGGACCAACAGTCGACAGGGCAACTTCTTTCTCCAAGCCATTAAACTTATAAATTCACACGTCTGTACATTGTAACAGAGTCATAGCACAAAGATTTTTACTCCTTCATGTTGTGGGATGGATGTAAGATTAAAATAAATTCAATTATTTCAATAGCAGTTAGCACAACGTTATTACAGCTTGGGGCGTTGGAGTTCAGAGTTCAAGTATGACATCATTGGTTAGGAGCTTGTGCATCCTCTATGTGGAATGCTTTGGCTTTCTCTGTCAATGATTTGGATGATGGAATTGATGGCTTTGTTGCAAAGATTGCAGATGATATGAAGATAGATGAAGGGGTAGGTAGTTTTGAGGAAGTAGAGAAGCTACAGAAGGACTTAGACAGATGAGGAGAATGGGCAAAGAAATGGCAGATGGAATACAGTGTCGGGAAGTGTATGGTCAGGCCTTTTGGTAGACAAAATGAAAGGGCTGACCATTTTCAAAATGGAGAGAAAATACAAAAAAACTGAGATGCAAAGGAACTTGGGAGCCCTTGTGCAGGATTCCCTAAAGGTTAATTTGCAGGTTGTGTCTGTGGCGAGGAAGACAAATGTGATGTTAGCATTCATTTCAAGAGGACTGTAAAAGAAAAATTGAATCAGCTATATTGAGGAATATAAAAGCAAAGGTGTAATGTTGAGATTTTGTGAAGCACTGGTAAGGAGTACTGTGAGCAGTGTTGGGCCCCTTATCTTCGAAAGGATGTTCAAAGGAGGTTCACAAAAATGATTCCAGGATATGAAGAGTGTTTGATGACTCTGAGCCTGTATTCACTAGAATTCAGAAGAATGATGGGTAACCTCATTGAAACCTATCGAATGGCAAAAGACCTTGACTGTGTGGATGTGGACTAGATGCTTCCTATGTTGGGAGTGCCCAAGACCAGAGGACACATCCTCAAGATAGAGTGGTGTTCTTTTAGAACAGAGATGAGGAAGAATTTCTTTTGCCAGAGAATGGCGCATCTGTGGAATTCTTCTTGATTCAGGGCATGAAGGGATATGGGAGGAGGCAGGAGATTGGGCTGAGAGGAGAATTGAATCAGCCATGTTGAAATGTCAGAGTGGACTTGATGGGCTAAATGGCCTAATTCTATTCCAATATCTTATGCTTTTATGGTCTTATATTCTCAGAGGTCAATTTATTAGGTACACCTATACACATGCTTGTTAATGCAAATATCTAATCAGCTAATTATGCGGCAGCAAGTCAATGCATAAAAAGATGTAGAAGTTCAGGTCAAGAGGCTCATTTGTTGTTCAGGCCAAACACTAGAATTGGGAAGGAAAGTGATCTAAGTGACTTTGACCATGGAGTGATTGTTGGTTCCAGACAGGGTGGTTTGTGTAACTCAGAAACTGCTGATCTACTGGTTTTTTCGTGCACAACTGTCTCTGCAGTTTGCAGGCAACGTTGCAAAAAATGAAAAAGAAATCCAGAAAGTGTCAGTTCTATGGATGAATATGACTTGATATTGAGAGAAGTCAGAGAATGACCAGACTAGTTCAAGCTGACAAGAAGGCAACAGTATCTCAAATAACTACACATTACCACAGTGATGTGCAGAAGAGCATCTTGGAACATACAACACATTGAATCTTGAAGTGGATGGGCTTCAGAAGCAGAAGACCACAAACATACCTAATAAAGTGGCCACTGAGTGTAGGTTAACTGAATGTCAGCATGTAAGTTTAATCAACAAAAATATCCACATTATTCATTGTTATTAAGTGATACAATGATTATGAAATTGCTATGGTTGACTACTTTGTTGATCTAGAGCAATAATTAATTGGCTTCATGTTTCGGACAAATATTTATGACTTTTTTTCTTGAAGGAAAGCAAAATATAAATGATACCTAGAACATTTACTATTCCAAAATTAAATGCACTCATCCTTGTTAGTTACCTCAAATTTTTATTTTGCTTTCTTGAAGGATAACTGACATGACGTCATCTCTTAATTTGATATTGCCACGGTCAGACGAAGGTTCATATCAGATTAATTTTTTTTAAATTCCTTTTTGGGATCTGGCCACAGCCTGTATTTATTGCCCATCACAAAATGCCTTTGAGAAGACAGTAAGCTGCCATTTTGAGCTGCTACAGTGCTGCTGGTGAAGGTATGGGTGGCTTGGCAGCGTTGCACCATACTATTGCAACACTAGTGACCTGGGTTCAGTTCTGCTGTTGTCTGTAAGGAGCTTATGCATTCTCCTTGTGTCCTCATGGGCTTCTTCTAGGTGCACTGGTTTCCTCCTATATTGTAAAGATATATAGATTAGTTGGTTCACAAACTAGAAATCCAAGCAACATACGCAAAGTGCTGGAGGAACTCAGCAGGCTGCCAGCATTTGTGTGTGTTGGTTAATTAGACACATGGGTTTACTTGGGTGGTGCTGGCTCACTGGGCTGTACTGTATCTCTAAATAATAAAATATATACACTCGGAGGCCACTGTGTTAGATACGTCCTTTATCTAACAATGTGGCCACTAAGTGTATGTTCAAGGTCTGTTGCTATAGCCCATCCACTTCAAGTCCTGTGTTCAGAAATGCTGTTCTGTACACCACTGAAGTAATGTGTGGTTATCTGAGTTATTGTCATCTTCTTGTCAGCATGAATCAGCCTGTCCATTCTCCTCTGACTTCTCTCATTAACCTTGGCGTTTTCACCCACAGAGCTGTCACTCAGTGGATTTCTTTTTTGTTTTTCACATCATTCTCTGTAAGCTCCAGAGACTGTTGCATGTGAAAATCCCAGGAGATCAGCAGTTTCTGAGATACCCAAATCAAACCATCTGCCCCAACAATCATTCCACGGCCAAACTCACTTAGATGGCATCTCTTCCCCATCCTGATGTTTGGTCTGAGCAACAACTGAGGCTCTTGACCTGAACATCTGCGTGCTTTTATGCATTGAGCTGCTGCCACGTGATTCGCTGATTAGATATTTGCATTAATGAGCAGGTGTGCAGGTGTACCTAATAAAGTAGCCACTGAATATATATACTCATATAAAATACTCTCACAATCCTGTTGGCAAATAGTTCCAGGTTTTACTCTCAATGATTATAAAGGTCCAGCATTCAAGTCAGTATGGTGTGTAACTTGCCGCAGTTTGTGGTCTATTGTCCTGTCATTCTCAGTGGAAGAGTTCACAGATTTGGGAAGAGATGATAAAGTAGGTGAAATAAATAACTGCAGTGCATTTTGTAGGCGTTGCACGCTGTGGCCATTGTACATTGGAGATGGGAGAATGGACGCTTAGGGTGGCTAATGGAATGCCAATCAAGTAAGATGATTTTCACAGGGATGGGTGCCAATCTCTTAGGAAGTTGCCCATATTTAAACATGACATTCATCCTGGTAAGTGGAGAATATTCCATCATGCCCCTGACTTGCACCTTTCAGATGGTGGAAATCCTTGTGATCTTGTGTAGAGTGTATTAGTTACAGAACATGGAACATAGAATCTAGAAGATTACAGTCCAGGCCATATGACCCATGATGTTGTGCCAATCCTTAAACATAGTCTAAGATCAAGCTAACACTTCCCTTGCTCATAGCTCTCCATTTTCTATCATCTATGTGCCTCTTAGATGAAGTTCGGAAGAGATGTGAGCTGCAAGATATTTGCACAAATAGTGGTTGGTGGGTGCTTGGAATGTGCTGCCTGGGGTGGTGGTAGAGGAAGATACATAGGGACTTTTAAGAGATGTTTTGATAGATATATGAATGTGAGGGAAATAGAAGGATATGGACTTTATGTAGGCAGAAGAGATAAGTTTAGTTGGCATTTCATTACTAATTTAATTGTTTTGGTACAGCATTGTGAGAGGAAGGGTCTGGCCCTGTGCTGCGTTGTTCCATGTTCCTTATATTCTAAGACTCTCTGAAATGTTCCTCATGTGTCTGTTTCTACCACCTCCTGTGCAGCACATTCCTCTCTGCGTAAATGATTGATCGTTTTTTCCTATTCTTTCCTCTAATCATCTTAATAATATACCCCCTTGTAATAGACTTCCTCATCCTAGGAAAAGGTCTCTGGCTCTCCACTCAATCTATGGCTGGTTCAGTTGAGTTTCAATGTTCAAAGTACAAACGTACATTATTTGTCAAAGTATGTATACAGTTTACAACCTTGAGATTTGTCTTCTTGCAGACAACCATCAAACAAAGAAACATCATAGAAACCATTAAAAAAATACAACCAACAAGCACCCAATGTGCAAAAAACAAATCGTGCAAACAATAAAAAAGTAAACAAATAACCTGCAGAAAATTAACCACTGAGTCCACAAAGGTGAGTCCACAGCCATGAGTGTTGAGATGAGTGAAGCTGGTCCTAAAGCTCGATGGCTGCAGGCTATCACCACAGCTGTAGAATTGTTTCAGTGGTGAGGTGAGTGCTGATGGTTGCAGGCTCCATTTGCAGAGTCATTGATGGTGAATTGCTCACCAATGATGCCCTGTAAGTACTGATGATGTTATAATAGTCACCTCTACTTCATTGCACTACACAGAGTTGTGGGCACGGTAAATGTCAGCATCATATATTATAACATTGAATGAATGAATGAGGCCTCCGCTGGTCAAGGCTGACCATGGATGATGCATCCTAGCTGTCTACATATGCAAGCCAAGGCAACGCAATATGGAGAGCAAGCTGTTGCCCACGTAGCAAGCTCCCCCTCTCCATGCATCTGATGAACCCATAGGAACGGCAGAGACTGATACATTTTGGTACCAGCAGCGTCACAGGAGTTGCCAGTAAGCATTGAACCCAGTGTAGGACTGCCTTAGGGGCTCCAGCTCTGGAATTTTCCCTCAGGGTTTATTTCTGAAGCCTTCCCCATGAGTGGGTACAGCCGCAAGGTCAGCGTAGGTTTGAGATCAGAATTTTCTTTCTCTTAGATGAGATACCAACCAGGGCTGACATGCCTGAAGTGACTGATTTTAAGGCACAGCAGCCCGCTTTTGCCCTTTCTCCTGTCAGTAGAAACAGTTCCACCGGGATTAGTATCTAAGCCACACATGAAGGCCAGGAGCTGGACTTGGTTATCAGGGGCTATTTGAGTTGCATGCTATTGGGAGAATTTAATCGATAGTGGGAGCTTATCCCCATTGCATACCCTGGCTAAACAACGTTAAGGAACATTGTTCACAGTAATTTTATCTGAAAGTGAAATGCACCGTTGAAAATAGCTCTTACTTAACAGCTTCCTTGAGGCATTATAGCCAGAAAGTGGGAAAAAAGGTGAACTTATTTTGTGTGATAATTGTCTTTTACTGGTATAAAAGTCATTATACATTAATCTTTCCATACTTGCAAAAATATTCTCTGCTAATCGTAATGCCATTGAATGTTAAAGGTAAATAGGTGTCACAGTAGCATAGTGGTTAGTGCAAGTGCTTTACAGCACCAGCATCAGGGTTCAATTGCCACCTCTAGTAAGGAACTTATGTGTTTTCCCTGTGACCATATAGGTTTCCTCCGGGTGCTCTGGTTTCCTCCCACATTCCAAAGACCTACCGTTAGGATTAGGCTTAGTAAGTTGTGAGCATGCTATATTGCTAGCAGAAGCATGGCAACATTTGTGAACTGCCCCCCCCCCCCCCAGCATGATGCCTGGACAATGGTGGTCATTGACAGAAAGTGACACCCTTCACTGTAGGTTTCTGTGTTTTGATGTACATGTGACAAATAAAGCTAATCTTTAATATTCACATGTTTGTGGTCTCTCTTTGTCTTCATCTGGCATTTTGGTGGTGTGAAGGTTATCTGAGCATCCATTCACAAAGCACCTTCATCACAGCAAAATATCATAGTTGAAACGAGCAGTCAACGTTTCAGGCCAAGACCCTTCGTCAGGACTGAAGAAGGAGGGGGGAAGGGCCCTATAAAGAAGGTGGGGGGAGGGGGAAGGTGCAGGTGGAAAACCAATCAGAGGAAAGATCAAGGGGTGGGGGAGAGGAAGCAGGTAGGGGATAGGCAGGAGAGGTGAAAAAGGAATGTAAGGGGAAAGCACTATGGGTAGTAGAAGAAGGCAGAATCATGAGAGAGATGATAGGCAGCTGGAAGAGTAGGCAGAGTGAAAGTGGGATGGAGGAAGGGAGAGGGAGGGAATTACCAGAATTACACTCCCATTTGGATATGTCCATACATGGCCTCCTCTATTGCCATGATGAGGCCAAACTCAGGTTGGAGGAGCAACACCTCATATACCGTCTGGGTAGTCTCCAGCCCCTTGGTATGAACATCTAATTCTCCAACTTCCAGTAAATTCCCTCCCTCTCCCTTCCCCCATCCCACTTACCCTCTGCCTACTCTTCCAGCTGCCTATCACCTCTCTCATGATTCTGCCTTCTTCTACTACCCATAGTGCTTTCCCCTTACATTCCTTCTTCACCTCTCCTGCCTATCTCCTCCCTGCTTCCCCTCCCCCACCCCTTGATCTTTCCTCTGATTGGTTTTTCACCTGGCACCTTTCACTCTCCTCCAACCTTCTTTATAGCTCCCCTGCCTCCTCCCTCTTCAGTCCTGACGAAGGGTCTCGGCCCGAAATGTTGACTGCTCATTTCAACGGATGCTGCCCGACCTGCTGAGTTCCTCCAGCTTGCTTGTACATGTTGATTTGACCTCGGCATCTGCAGTGTACTTTGAGTAAAGGAGTGAGTTTTTAGAGACAATTCCAAAACTAAGCCATTCTCAGTGACAAGACAGCTACCAAAGATGTAATATTTAATTTTGGTTTGATCATAAGGACAATATTACAGTATTTTAAAAGAGTCACAGAGCACGACACCACAGAAACAGACCTTTCAGCCCATCTAGTCCTTGCTGACCTGTTTTTCTGCCTAGTCCCATTCCTGGACCATAGGCCTCCATACACCTATTGAGACTTCTTCTAAATATTGCATCCACCACTTCCACTGGCAATAAGATATAGAAGATTATCATGAGATTTGAAAACAAGGATGATTATTTTAAATCTTAAAAAAATAAAAATACTTTTGTGACATGGCAGTCATATGTGATTATCCAGTGGTGTCTGCTGATGAATTGGAGCAGCTCTAAGCTACAGAGATGAATTAAGTGGATTCCATGTGACATTTATAAGATAGATCTTCTGCTGAGATCCACGTAGATCTCCTCATGGATCCCAAAGGAGCACTGAATATTTTTTACAATTTCCCAACACATACCTGCCCACTGAGATATAATGAGTTTACCCTCACACAAGAGAAATGGCCCCATAGAAACATATAGGGGTGGTCAGCTGACAGGAGACATACAGGAAAGTTTGAGAGTTTTCTTGTTTGATTTAATCAAGTCAATTTAAACATTTTCAATTATTTTAAGGAAGTTTACATTATTTCTTTAGAGAGGGTATGGAGAAGATATACCTGGAAGCTAAGTGGATTGGACATCACGTCTTATGAGGAAAGTTTGAGGGAGCTAGGGGGTTTTCTCATTGGAGAGGAGGGTGAGAGGTGATAATAGAGATGTACAAGATGATAAGAGGCATAAATCAAGTGGACGGCCAAGAGACATTATCCCAGAGTGGAAATGTCTAATGCAAGGAGGAATAATTTTAAGGTGCTGAGAGGGAAGTATTAGGGGAATGTCAGCGGTGAGTTTTTTATACGGAAAGTGGTGAGTGTATGGAATGCTCTACCAGGGGTGGTGTCAGAGACAGGTACATTAGGGGTATTTAAGAAAATATAGATTAAGTATGAATGGTAGAAAAATTGTGGGCTATGTAAGAGGAAATGGTTAGATTGAATTTACAGCTGATTAAAATGTTGGCCCATCACTATAAACTGAAGGGGTAATTATATATATTCTATATTCTATTTATTTCAAAGCATATATTTTAATTTTTAATGTTTTTAAAGAGGTTCTGAACATTTTTATAAATTTTCATGAATATTAGAGGTATTCAAGTTCAAATTTGACAGTGACAGCTGATCTACCTTATGGCAGTCAAACTGCGCCGTCAATTTGGTCAGCCAGTTACGCAGAGCGTGCCTCTGCATTGTCCTATGATGCCCAGCATGGATCTTACCCATCTTCTCTGTATCAGCTCCTAGCAGTAAATGTGCCTTGGACCAAGTCGGAAGAGAGACTGTTGTTCAAGTGTATGTGAAAAGTGATCACGAGTTAGAAGATTTTATTTATTTATTGAGATGCACATCGGAGCAGGCCCATCCAGCCCTTCGAACCACATTGCCCTGCAACCCTCGATTTAACCCTAGCCTAATTAGGGGGCAATTTACAATGGCCAATTAACCTGCTAAACAGTAATTCTTTGGACTGTGGGAGGAAACTGCAGTATCTGTGGAAAACCCATGCATTCCATGGGGAGGACAGACACACTCCTTTCAGAGCATGCTGGGATTGAACTCTGAACTCCAACGCCCTGATAGTGTTATACTGACTGCTATGCTACTGTGGTGCTCTTCTTTCTTCTTTTCGGAAAGAATAGCTGGAATGTAATGTTTGGTTTCATTGACGTGACCTTTTAGCTCTTCTAACTAGATATGTAGCATATGTAGATCCATAAAAAGATGATCTAGCACGCTGGTCTGTAGATGGTATCCTGGCTTGAAAGTGCCCTTAAAGGAGTATCTGCCAAAGGAAAAATCTTCTCAATGACATAATGTTAGAATTTAGAAATGCCTTTAATTATCATAAGTTCTGAGGCAAAGAGGTCTTTGGAATGAATGCCTAAAATGTTATTGATTTTTTTATTGCTTAGAGCAGCCCACAGTGTCCAAACCTGTTGCTGCTTTTGTCCTTGAAAAATGGTGACCATTTAAAAGGAAATCTACCACCTTCTCTAGGGACAAATCTTATGACAAGATCCACTTGTATTCTCATTGGATAAAGTAGCACCAAACAAACTGGCAATTAAAGCCAGGCTTGGAAGCAGGGCTTTCTGCACATCCCAGAAATGAAGAATGGAAGACTTGAAGACATGGGATCTGATATATAAATCCTAGCGCTTCCATAATGAATATTGATTTCTCCTTCCAGTGAACAAATATCCCCCCACATCTTCTGTTCCCCACTCCGACCTTTCATTTCTTCTCACCTGAATATTGTTTTACCCTTGGTCTCCTCCTCCTTCCCTTTCCCTTACTGTCCACTATCTTCTCCTATCAAATCCTTTCTTCTCCTGCCCTTGACCTTTGCCACCCACCTGGTTTGACCTATCACCTTCCAGCTAGTTTCTTTCCCCTACCTCCACCTTTTTATTAAGGCAGCTTCCCATTTCCTTTTCAGTCCTGATGAAGGGTCTCAGCATGAAATGTCAACAGTTTATTCTGTTCCATTGATACGACCTGACCTGCTGAGTTCCTCCAGCACTTTGTGTGTGTTGCGTCCATATTGTTCTCTTCCTGTTTTCTTCTTTCTTTTTCATGTAAAGGAACAACCTGATCTTAACTTCCACACCACAGTAATGACCAATCTTGCAGTTACAATTCTTTGGGATTGGGACTCCACTGGAATTTTCTTCTCGAAACCTAGATCCTCCTACTAATCTTCTTGCCCTTCACTTGTAAACCCCTTTGAGATTATCTTCCACATGAAGATGGCCATTCATTGCCATCTTCACCGTGATGTAGCTACAAGCATTGCTGCAAACTCATTGTGGTCTGTGCCGCAATATCATTCCATTTTGGCTTGTATCCCAAGGCAGAAATAATATAAATTTTGATGAGAGAAACATAATTGCATCATAATAAAATGGACACGGTGACCTGGTAAATGTTGTAATTAAAATCAATCTTTCACAACTTTCTACACTGTAAGTAATGCATCAAGATAGCATAACATCCCATATATTTACCAATCTCTACTTCATCATACTACACAGAATTGTGGGCACAGTAATCACCAGCACCACCTTTTATAACATTGTTTCTGGTATATTGAAGATAGCATGCTTAATTTAACAGCTTTCTCAAAGTGTCAGAATCAGTAGGAGCAAATAAGCTGAACTTATTTTGTGGGGTAATAATCTTTTACATGTATAAAGATTGTGATACGTTAATCTCTTTTCACACTAACAAAAATAATTCCTATCATCGTTCATTTTTATAGCTTTATTGGAAATTAACTCCCAATAAAAGTAACTATAAGGTACAGATGGTATTCAGATGCTGATGGAGAATAACAGAAAGTTTATACAACCAGTTATCTAGCCAGTATATGTTTCATCACAATATGTAACTGTTATAAATGGACATGATTGCCCCATTTTTCCAAGCATTCTCTTCTTTGGAATATAATAGGCCTCACCACCACCAACATCTATCATATCCTGCCTTTTGTCTACTCTCCCCCAAGCCTCACACCCATCCCTCAGAAATCTCAGATGCAGTTCCAGTCCCAGATTGATTGAGGAAGGTTGTAGATGCCATTGCAATCAAAGATTCTTCCCACCCCAGTCAATCATTGTTCTCCTCCCAGTCCAACAGGCAGAAAGCCTGTAAACTCATGCCGCCAGGCTCAATGGGTACCTCAGTTCTGCTGCTAAAGGACCCTTGAATGGATGTCCGGCATGATAAAGATGAATTCTTGACATGGATGGTAGGGGTATGGAGGGCTATGGCCCCATTGCAAGGTGATGGGAGTAGGCAGATTAAATGGTCTGGCATGGACTAGATGGGCTGAAGGGCCTGTTTCTGTGCTGTACTTCTCTATGACTCTATGACTCACAGTCTATCTCATCATGACCCTTGCAACTTGCATCTCATTTGCCTGACTGCACTGCACAATTTCTGTAACGTTAACACTATATACTACATTCATAGAGTCACAGAGCACCACAGCACAGATACAGCCCCTTCTATTTATATATTTATTTATTGAGATTCAGCGTGGAATAGGCCCTTCCAGCCTTTTGAGCCATGAAGCCCAGCAATCCTCCAACTTAACCCTTGCTGAATCATGGGACAATTTACAATGACCAATTAAGTTATCAACCAGTACATCTCTGGACTGTGGGAGGAAACCAGAACACTCAGAGAAAACTCACGCAGTCTCGGGGAGAATGTACAAATGGTTCTACCCACGTACTTACCGAGACAGCTTTTAAATGTTGATTACATGCCTGCTTCAAACACTATTTCTGGTAGTTCATTACAAATACACACCACCTTATGTGTGAAGAAGCTGCACCTGATCTCCCTTTAAATCTTTTGCTTCTTACCTTAAACCTCTGCCCTTTCCTGTCAATGCGCTTCCATGTGCTTTGACTTGTCTATGCCTCTCATGATCTTGAATACCTCCGTCAGATCACCCATTAACCTACATTCTAGGGAATTAAATCCTAATTTATTTATTTATTTAGACCCAGCAATCCTGCAATTTAATCCTAGCGTAATCATGGGAGAATTTAAATTAACCAATTAACCTACAAACCAGTACTTAAATTAACCAATTGAAACCAGGCCACCTTTACTGTAAAGTGTTGTGCTAATCACTATGCTACTGTCCCAATCAGCTCATCTAGTCCATGCCAAACTGTTATTCAGCTTCGTCCCATCAACCCGTACCTGCACATAGCCCTCCATACCCCACCCATCCATGTACCTATTCAAACTTCTCTTAAATGCTTCCACTGGTGGCTCACTCCACACTCGTTCCACCCTCTGAGTGAAGGAGCTCCCCCTCAGGTCTCCCTTAAATATTTCACCCTTATTTTATGACCTTAAGTTGTAATCTCACCCAGCCTCAATGGAAACAGCCTGCTTGCATTTACCTTATAAAAATACCCCTTATAATTTTGTATGCCTCTGTCAAATTTCATCTCCTTCTCCTGAGCTTCAAGAAATAAATATGAATAAATCTGAAGATGCTGGAAATCCAAAACAACACACACAAAATGCTAGAAGAACTCAGCAGGCCAGGCAGCATCTATGAATAAGAGTAAACAGTTGACATTTTGGGCCAAGGCTCTTCCTCATGAAACGTCTAAAGGCCAACCAGCGCCTTTACTCCCTGAGAAAGCTGAAGAAATTTGGCCTGTCCCCTAAAACCCTCACTAATTTTTATAGATGCACCGTAGAAAGCATTCTTCTAGGGTGCATCACAACCTGGTATGGAAGTTGTCCTGTCCAAGACCAAAAGAAGCTGCAGAAGATCGTGAACATAGCTCAGCACATCACACAAACCAATCTTCCATCCTTGGACTCACTTTGCACCACAAGCTGTCGGAGCAGTGCTGCCTGGATAATCAAGGACACAACCCACCCAGCCAACACACTCTTTGTCCCTCTTCCCTCCAGGAGAAGGTTCAGGAGCATGAAGATTCATACGGCCAGATTTGGGAACAGCTTCTTTCCAACTGTGATAAGACTGCTGAACGGATCCTGACCGAGATCTGGGCCGTACCTTCCAAATATCCAGACCTGACTTGCAC
Organism: Hemitrygon akajei; assembly: GCF_048418815.1. Classification (NCBI taxonomy): domain Eukaryota; kingdom Metazoa; phylum Chordata; class Chondrichthyes; order Myliobatiformes; family Dasyatidae; genus Hemitrygon; species Hemitrygon akajei. The sequence goes on along the minus strand of NC_133138.1, from coordinate 31,405,360 downwards.
TACCTTACTTTCCCTTTTCTATTTTCTAATTATGCTTTATAATTTAAATTTTTATTATACTTACTTTGATTTGTACTTCAGGGAGCGCGAAGCGCAGAATCAAATATCGCTGTGATGATTGTATGCTCTAGTATCAATTGTTCGGTGACAATAAACTAAAAGTAAAGTGAAGTCTCTGCCTGAAATGACAACTGTTTATTGAATTGAATTGAATTGACGTTATTTCTTACATCCTTCACATACAGTACATGAGGAGTAAAAATCTTTACATTACGTCTCCGTCTAAATGTGCAATATGGAATCATAGTAATCTATAGTAATTTATAGAACATCAATATAACATAGAAATCCACTCAAGTCAGCGTGAGTTAATCAGTCTGATGGCCTGGTGGAAGAAGCTGTCCAGGAGCCTGTTGGTCCTGGCTTTTATGCTGTGGTACTGTTTCCCAGATGGTAGCAGCTGGAATAGATTGTGTTCGGGGTGACTCGAGTCCCCAGTGATCCTCTAGGCCCTTTTCTCATATCTGTCTTTGTAAATGTCCTGAATCATGGGAAGTTCACAACTACAGCTGCACTGGGCTGTCCGCACCACTCTCTGCAGAATCCAGCGATTAAGTGAGGTACAGTTCCCATACCAGTCAGTGATGCAGCCAGTCAGGATGAATCACTCTTTTCCATAGATGCTGCCTGGCCTACTGAATTCCTCCAGCATTTTGTGTGTGTTCCAGAGAATAAAGTCCTAATTCGGTTATTGCTTTCCCTTCTGTACTTCTTCAATGTGCCTGTTCTTCAAAGAATCACTTGAGTGGAATAAAACACGTTTACCATTGTGATAATAATAAACTAATTGCCAATAATCAGATTAGTCCTAAGGAATAGCACCAGTATGGTGGAAGTGACAAGCCTCCACCATTACAATCACTGAAAGAGAGAAAGATTTACATTTACATGGCACCCTTCACAGTCTGAGGGCATCAGAACAGCAGGCAACCTTTCAGCTGCTCCTATCCTTGCAAATGGAATCTACTTTAATTGGAAATCAAAAGCTGAAATGTTAACTGTTTCTCTGTCTGCAGATACTGCTTGACTGGTTATTTCCTGCATTTTCTGTTTTTTTTCTTTCATCTTATACTGAGATGAGCCTGATATTCAATGATCTTGTATCACCAACTGAATCAAAACTCAGATTTCTCCCATTTCAACCTAATCCTTGTCAATATTTGAACTTGTTGAAAGGGCCTGGCCCAAAGGGCAGTGGCTAGTTAGAATTGAAATTGGTTTATTATTATCACAGATACCGAGGTACAGTGAATATTTTGTTTTGCATATTCTTCATATAGATCAATTCATTACAGAGTGTATTGAGGTAGTAGAGGGTAAAACAATATCAATGCAGAATAAAGTGTGAAATCTACTGAGAAAGTTCAGTGTAGGTTGACAATAACGTGCAAGATCATAACGAGAGAGATTATGAGGTCAAGAGTCCATTTTACCGTATTATTAAACCATTCAGTAGTCTTATAACAAGTAGAATCAACCTTTTGAATATCTGTTGAGAGCTGAAGAGACTGTCACATTCAACCTGAAGTGATATTTCAATATTGCTTAGTGACGTTCTTTGTACATCTACACACATTCATGGAAATCTATCAGTACGGCTGGAAATTGATATTGACCACAAGCAGTTTAACCTCAATTCTTGGCCTGACTTCAGTGTGACAAGATACTGGTATCAGCATCCTGATGCCTCTCATGCCCCTCATTGTAATGAAACATATACGCTTTATGAGTGCTCAAGGCACCAAAATTTGATTCCCTGTCAGCATTCGTTCCTTCCCTCCCAGCAATTGGGTTTAAAAATTCATCTGCTCCTTCCTGACAAGAAAAATATATTTAAATTATGCATGAAATAATATTAACGTGAATTATAGAAATAATGTGTTATACTTAAAGTAATAAAGTGAACATATGATGCACGTATAGTCCATTAAATGAATAACTCAACATACAATCTCTGAATGGTCTTTTGAATCAAGCATTCATTTTTCATGTTAAACCTATTAGTGTAGACAAGCAGAGTGAATTAAGATTGATTGGATTTGAATTAAGTTAACGTGAAGCTGATGGTTGCTTTGGTCATGTGGTAGTAGATTATTATTCTGTGCTGTACTGATGGAGATTTTACAAGATTGAATTCAGTCTCTTAACCTCTTTTCAATCTTCGCCGAATAGTCTAACACTTTGATGCTTCACAAATCTGGGTTCACAAAGAGTACTGGACAATGCTCACATCATTCTACAGATCCACAGTAGAGAGTATTGAGTAGTGAATATTTCAGTAATATTTGAGTAATGTTAAAATGTATTGTTTAGTTAAGCATGCCGTCTTCTTTGCATAATTCTTTATGAGTTATATGTAAAAGTACATGAATGGCATTCGCCATGATGCCACCATATCAAATTATGTAACCTCTCTAAAATAAAATGAAACTAAGCACATGCATCCCCAGCTCCATGGTTTTCTTTCAATTGGTTTCATATTTTGTAGCTACAAAACGTAACAGTGGTGATGAGGGAGTTTCAAAATAAACTCGTGATGACCACCTGGCTGTTGAAGCACAGCATTTTTTTTTAACAAGAGCAGAGACGTGGTTGAGTTTTAAAAAACAGAGCACGTGTCTCTTCAAAAGGGGAGAAAGACGGCAAGTGAAAAAAGGCAGAAAATAGACAAAGTTCACAGATTCATAAACAGTGAGTATCAGGTGATAATAATAATAAATGATAAAAATCAGAAATGTCATGCCAAATCTTCTACAATAGAGTCAACCAAAAATAAATTAAGAAAGATACTAGATGATGCCACAGCAGTGTTCAAGGATGACTTTGGAAACCAAAGGGTAAAATAGTGTTAAATGATATTGCTACGCCCAAGTTTATGAAGCCGGTCCAGTTCCTTATACCATCTATGATAAAGTAGCCAGTGAGCTAGATCACATGAAGGCTGAAAGAATTCTTTCTAAGGTTGAATGGAGCCCATGGGCAGCACCAATGGTCCCAGTCGCCAAGAACAAAGGGTCTTCTGGAATCTTTGGTGATTTTAAGGTCACCATCAACCCAGTACTGAAAGTAGATCACTACCCTCTGCCCAGTTTAGAGGATATTGTTGCAAACCTTTCTGGAGGAAAACACTTCAGCAAAGTGGAGTTAGCTGAGGTCTACCTACAGATGGAGATGGAAAAAAAAATCCAAAATGTTTCTCACCATAAACACTCACAAGGTTCTTTTATGGCTATAATGGGTTTATATTTTGAACTAGCTCTGCACCTGCAGAAAGCTATGGACCAGGTGCTGCAAGGCTGTCCAGGCACTCGGTGTTACCTGGATGACATCACTGTTACTGGTATGAATGCCAAAGAACATCTCCAAAATCCCAAGACTGTGTTAAAAGATAAGAAGATTCTGGGCTCAGAGCACAACACAACAGGTGTGAGTTAGTTAAACCAAGCATTGCTTATTGTGGTCACACCATTGACGCACAAGTTCTTCACAAGTTTGCTGATAAAATTCAAGCTGTAGTGAATGCTCCAAGGCCAATGGATGCATCATAGTTGCAGTCCTTTTTAGGATATGTCAATTACTATGCCAGGTTCCTGCCAAACCTAGCTATTGTGTTCTACACATTGAACTTATTACTACAGGTCAGGAAAAAAATGGTAATGGAATAAACAGTGTGAAATGGCTTTCAAAAGGGTAAAGAAAATGGTGATGTCAGATGCTGTACTCACGTACTATGATCCACATCATCTAGTGAAACTTGCCTGCGATGCCTTGCCTTTGGTATAGGAGCAGTCATGTCACATGTCACATGACTCACACCACTAGGTTAAAGAACAGTTACTATCCCTCAATCATCAGGCTGTTGAACAAAAAGGGATAATCAGCATCACTTGCCCCATTATTGAGATGTTCTCAAAACCAATAGGCTCATTTTCAAAGACTCTTAGTCTGATGTTTTCAATATTTAATGCTATTTATTTACATTTGGCTTTGCACAGTTTGTTCTCTTCAGAATTCTGGTTGAACAGCTTAGTTGGGTGGTCTTTCCTTGATCCCATTATAGTTATTTTCTATAGATTTGTTCAGTCTGCTCACAAGAAAATGAATCTCAGGGTTGTATATAGTGACATAAATGTTCTTTGATAATAAAATTTACTTTGAACTTGAACTTAATTGTGAGTGATGTAAGTGAACACCATAGTCTTTGCATTATGTTCCCTTATCACTGCAGAGAAAAGTTACACACGGATTGATAGAGAGGCCTTGAGACAAGTTTGGGTTGTAAAACATTTCATCTAGCACTTGCATGGGAGAGAGTTTACGCTTATTACTGAGCATCTACCACTAGTGCCCATTTTCAATCCACAGAAGAGTGTTCCACTAACAGCCACAACATAAATGCAGATATGGGTTCTGTTTCTTGGATCCAAAGGGACAACTAACCATGGAAATGCTGATGGATTGTCCCATTTATCCTTAGGAAAGGAAATACCCAAACAATTGACAAAAGAGGACACTCCTCTTGACATATTCTCCCTAATGCAAATTGAAAGTATTGCTGTTATGGCAGAAATGATTTAAAGGGAAACTAGAAAAGACCCCAAACTGTCTCAGGCCTATATGACCACACAATATACCTGAAATGTGTATCAGAAACTCCAGTTCCCCATTTTGTTTTTACCAGAACCAGGGTCAACATGCCCTTCATGGGGGTTGCCTTATGTGGGGATTGAGCGTTGTTGTACCATTCAACCCGAGAGTTGGAGGAGCTACATGCTGGTCATCTGGTCATGGTCAAAATGAAAGTTCAATGCTTTGTCTGGTGTCCTGGAATAGATCAGCAGATACAACAGCTTGTCATGTGCTGTATGGGATGTTAACATATCCAGAAGATGCCAAGAGCATTACTTCTCCATCCCTGGAAATGACCTTCATTACCCTGGCAATGGATTCATGTGGATTTTACCAGACCATTCATGGGCACAAATTTCTTGGTAATAGTGGATAGAAGTGTTCTCAAAAGTTTCCACTACAGCCTCGCACATGGTTAATGTTTTGAGAAGCCTCTTTGAAAGGATTGGTGTTCCAGAAAACTTTTAGTCATTGACAATGGACAGAGTTTGGTAAAGATCAATTTGAGTCATTCCTGAAAGTGAATGGAATAAAGCATATTTCATCGGCTCCATATCACCTAGCTACTACGGCTTGCTAGAAAGTTTTGTCCAGAGTCTAAGGAACACACTGAAAGCTATATCAGCAGAAAACACTATACTGACATTGAGTCAGTAACTTGCCAACCTCCTCCAAGCATATCACAATGCGGTACACTCCGCAACCAACAATTCACCAGCTATGCTATTCCTGGCTCATCCATTGCACTGACACTTGGATCTCCTCAAACTTAATCTCAGAAGGGACATGCGAGACAAACAGCTGAAACAAATTGAGGTCTTCTCAAACAAAGAGATTCAATGTTTCGTTCCTGGACAATCAGTCATGGCAAGGGACTACAGAAGTGATCAAAAGCGAGTACTTGGAATGATTAAGGACCTAGAGAAAGAAATCCTCAACAGCAATTAAATCTTCAGGCCTGAGTGAGACAATTTAAAATCCACTGTGCTGTGTATGTCTATACAGTAGCTGGATTATATAATATAATATATATATTAGTTGAGAGGCATTCTACATTTAGTTGGATTTTATTGCTAAGCAGGGAGGAGTGCTTTGTATTTAAAATTCCAGTAATATTTGAGTAATATTGCAAATATATTGTTTTATTAAACATTCTTTTATATAATTAATTACAGGTTATATGTAAAAGTATGTGAATGGCATATGTCATTACACCACCACGTCATATTCTGCACGCCTCACTGAATTAAAACGGAACTGAGCACACATATCCCCAGTTCCTTGCTTTTCTTACGATTAGTTTTATATTTTGGAGTTACAGAGAGTACCCTAACAGGTTGCATCACTGCATGGTACGGAAACTGCACTGTGATGGACACGATGGACAAGAAAGCCCAAAACATCACTGGCACTGGCCTTCCCGCCATCAGAGACATATGTACAGAAAAGCGCTGGAAAATAGTCAGTAATATCATGAAGGATCGTACGCACTCTGCTCATGGACTATTTGTCTCACTCCTTTCAGGGACAAGGCTGTGTAGCACCCACACCAGCACCACCAGAATCAGAAACAGTTACTTTCCCCAAGCAGTAAGGCTAGTCAACACCTTCATCCCTAACCCACACCATCATACCCTTATTTATTCCTGTTAGTCATCTTATATACAGATAATCCTGTGCCTAGTGTCACCTTATAAATGTACAATAAATGAGTGAATATAAGCAATCTTTTATATTTTTATATACCGTGTGTTTATTACTATAATTATTGTGGTTTTTTTTTATCTTTTGCGATTTATTTGCTGTTACATTGGATACAGAATAACAATTATTTCATTCTTCTCTACACTTGTGTACAGGAAATGAAGTTAAACAATTTTGAATTTTGAATCTTGAATCTTAAAATGTATACTCAGTGACCATTTATTAGGTACATCTGTACACCAGCTCGTTAATGAAAAGATCTAATCAGCCAATCATGTGGCAGCAAATCAGTGGACGAAAATATGACAACATGGTCAAGAGGTTCATTTGTTGTTCCGACCAAACATCAGAATGGGGAAGAAATGTGATCGAAGTGCGAAAAGATTGCTGGTGCCAGATGGAATAGTTAGAGCATCTTAGAAACTGCTGATCTCCTGGGATTTTCCCACTCAACAGAATCAACAGTTTGGAAATGAGAATGGTACAAGAAAGAAAACACATCCAGTGAACAGCAGTTACGTGGACAAAAATGCCTTGTTAATGAAAGAGATCAGAAGAGAATGGCCAGACTGGTTCAAGCTGACAGGAAGATGGCAGTAACTCAAATAACCATGTATTACAACAGTGGTGTGCAGAGGAGTATCTCAGAATGCACAACATGACAGACATTGAAGTGGATGAGCTACAGCAGCAGAATACCATGAACATTCACTCACTGGCCACTTTATCTTGTGCAGGGGGTATGTAATAAAGTGGCCACTGAGTGTATTTCTACCTTTTATTTCAAAACAACTTTTTGAAAGTGAACCACTCAGCAAACATACTACTTGAGGAAAATAGAGATGAGTGAAGCTTGATGAGAGGAAGAGTGAGCAGGTTGGTGAATCATTGCATGACTTAGGCTCAAAACTAGACCGGAGTTGTGGCCTTCATCATATTTGTAAGCAGGTACGGTGGTGCATCTTCTGGAACTGTTGGAAACACAAGAAATGGCAGACGCTGCCTTTGGAGCAACAAGCAATCTGCTGGAGCCGGATTTCCCAAGTTTTTTTATGCCATGGACCCAATACCATTAACCAAGGGGTATGTGGACACCAGATTGAGACCCCTTGTACTTACAAGCTGAGCAGCATCAGTGGGAGAACAGGAACTCTCAATGATTTCGGCCAAAACAGATGGTTTGAAGCAAGGTTCTAACTCAAAGTGTTGCGGACTCCTTTAATCCTGCAGGAGCTGCTCTGCCCGCTGAGTTTCTCCAGCAGATTGTTTGTTGAGAGTAGAGCTGTTGCCCCAACACTCCAGCAATCTGTTTTCAATACTGATCTCTGATGTTGTCTTTGTGGAGTTTGCACGTTTCTTCAACAACATGTGGGTTTCCCGTATCCCAAAATTGTGTAGGTCAATCTGTTAATTGATCACTGCAGAAAAATTGCCTCTGTTGTTTAGGTGAGTGCTGAACCCTAGGGGAAGTTGATGGGAAGGAGTGGATTTTAAAATGAGTTGGAACAGGATTAATGTAAATACCTAGGCATGGACTTAGGTCAAGGATCAAAAATCAACTTTATTCACTATATGCAAATACATGTATTAGGAATTTGCTGTGGTTGGTCAGCATGTTACATGTAACAAAAGACAACATTCAACAATTATAAAGTATAAAAGTTACATAAAGTATAAAGTTTGAGGTTAAATTGTGGATATGGAATAAAACATGTATAAATACATAAATACTAGCACGATTTACAATGTAAAGAGCTTTATAAACAGTGGTTTAAAGTGTTTGCAAAGTAGTGTAGTGATGTGTATAATAGATAGAGGGGGTGAGGGGATAACTAGAATGGTTGATAAGGTTAAATGCCTGAGGGAAGAAACTTCTAAGATGGCATGAAGTTTATGTTTTAATAGACCTATAGTGCTTTTCAGGAGGGAGCTCTGGAAAAAAGCACTTTGCAGGTGTGGGGAGCCCATAAGACATCAGAGCAAACATTAGGCCCTTAGGCCCCTCGATTCTACACTGCCACTTAATCATGGCTGATTTATTTTCCCTCTCAACCCTATTCTCCTGCCTTCTATTTGTAACCTTATATACCCTTACTAATTTTGTACCTATCATCCTCTGCGTTAAATAGACTTATTTGCACTAAAGGACCTAGTTTTGTGTTGTACCTCTCTTGGACTCTCTAAAATTCCTATGTTAAATGAGTCTTGGTTTGTCATCCATGAGGCAATAGATGCAGCTGAGCAGGAGATTATGTGCTTCAGTCAAATGGTGTACAGGGAGACAAATCTTCATCCATGTGCCCTCATGTGTAAAGTGCTTAACCTTAACCTCTCAATGCTAATCTTTAGGAAATGGAATCTCTAGGTAATGTGAGTATTCAGGCAAATTATTCAGTATGACATATTGTATAGCTAATTATTGCTCATTTGTGATACTGAGAGACTGAACTATTCCATAACTGTTCTTCAGCTTGAAAATCTCAAAATTCTGATTAAGGACTATGAATCTTCCAAGCCAATGGAATTCACTGAGAGATGGGCAAGTGATGGGAATCTCACACTATTCAAATTTATAAGCAGAATATCAGAAATGTAAGTCAGAAATTTGCTCCACCATTCCATCATGACTGATTTATTATTCCTCTCAGCCCCATTCTCCGGCTTTCTCTCCATAATCTTTGAAATCTCGACTAATCAGGAACCCATCAACCTTCGCCTTAAATATACCAAATGACTTGACCTGCACAGCTGCCCATGACAATAAATTTCACAGATTCACCCCCCTCTGGCCAAAGAAATTCCTCCTCAACTCTGTTCTAAATGGACGTCCCTCTATTCTGAGGCTTTGCCCACTATAAGATACAACCTCTACACATCCACTGTATCTAAGCTATTCAATTTTCGATAGGTTTCATTGGGATCCCCTCCAATCTCTTAAATTCCAATAAGTATAGCCTAGTCATCAAATGTTCCTCAAATGTTAATCCTTTCATTCCCAGAATCATTTTTGAAAACTTCCTCTGGAACCTCTCCAATGCCAGTTAATGGGCCCAAAACTACTCAGAATACACTGTACATTCTGAACAATACTTTATAAGCCTCAGCTTTACATCCTTGCTCTTATATTCTACTTCCCTCAAAATGAATGCTAACATTGATTTGTCTTCCTTACCAGCGGCTCGACCTGCAAGTTAACATTTAGGGAATTCCTTTGCATTTCTTATTTTTAAATTTTCTTCTTGTTTTGAAAACAATCTGTGCCTTTATTCCTTCTAAAAAAATGTATGACAATACACTTCCCTTGACTATATTCTATCTACTAACTCTTTGCCCATTCTCCCAATTGGTCTAAGTCCTTCTGCACATTCCTGGTTTCCTCAACACTACTTGCCCCTCCACCTATCTTTGTATCATCCACAAACTTGGCCGGTAAGCTATCAATTCCCTCATCCAAATCATTGGCATATAATGTGAAAAGAAGCAGTTTAAACACTGACTGTTGTGGAACACCACTAGTCACATGCAGCCAACTAGAAAAGGCCCCCCTTATTTCCAGTCTTTGCTTCTTGCCAGTCAGCCAATCTTCTATCCATGCTAATATTTTTTCCTGCAATACTGTTGGCTCTTTTTATTTTGAACAGCTTCATGTGTGGGACCTTGTCAAAGGCCTTCTGAAAATCCAAGTCAAAAACATTCACTGACTTTCCTCTGTCTATACTGCCTGTTATTTCAACAGTTTTGCCTGGCAAGATTTCTCCTTAAGGAAACAATGCTGGCTTTGGCCTATTTTATCAAGTCCCCAAAACCTCATCCTTAATAATGGACTCAAACATCTTTCCAACCACTGAAGTGAGGCTAACTGGCCTACAATTTCCTTTCTTATTCTTCCTCCTTTATTATGGAGTGGAGTGATACTTAAAAATTTCTTGTACTCCGGAATCATTCCAGAATCTAGTGATCCCTAAAAGATCATTATTAATGCCGCCACATTAGCTTATCTGTCTAGTATGTATGTATCTATCTATCCATCTACCTAGTTAATTATTCATTTATATGCCTTTTATGTTTGCAGTTTGTCTTCTTTTACATATTGAGGAATGCAGTGGAACAGAGAGATCTAGGAATAACAGTGCATAGTTCCCTGAAGGTGGAGTCTCATGTAGATAGGGTGGTGAAGAAGGCTTTTGGAACGCTGGCCTTTATAAATCAGAGCATTGAGTACAGAAGTTGGGATGTAATGTTAAAATTGTACAAGGCATTGGTAAGGCCAAATTTGGAATATTGTGTACAGTTCTGGTCACCGAATTATAGGAAAGATATCAATAAATTAGAGAGAGTGCAGAGACGATTTACTAGGATGTTACCTGGGTTTCAGCACTTAAGTTACAGAGAAAGGTTGAACAAGTTAGGTCTCTATTCATTGGAGCGTAGAAGGTTGAGGGGGGATTTGATCGAGGTATTTAAAATGTTGAGAGGGATAGATAGAGTTGACGTGAATAGGCTGTTTCCATTGAGAGTAGGGGAGATTCAAATGAGAGGACATGATTTGAGATTTAGGGGGCAAAAGTTTAAGGGAAACACGAGGGGGTATTTCTTTACTCAGAGAGTGATAGCTGTGTGGAATGAGCTTCCTGTAGAAGTAGTAGAGGCCAGTTCAGTTGTGTCATTTAAGGTAAAATTGGATAGGTATATGGATAGGAAAGGAGTGGAGGGTTATGGGCTGAGTGCGGGTAGGTGGGACTAGGTGAGATTAAGATTTCGGCACGGACTAGGAGGGCCGGAATGGCCTGTTTCCGTGCTGTGATTGTTATATGGTTATATGGTTATATGGTTGCATGTCAGTCTTTTTGTTTAATTTTTATTGATTCTCTTGTATTTCTTTGTTCTGCTGTGAATTCCTACAAGAGAATAAATCTCAGGGTAGCATTTAATGATAGGTAACTCACACAACATGTTGGAGGAACTCAAGCATTTATGGAAATGAACTAACAGTCAATGTTTCAGGCCAAGGCCCTTCTTCAGGACTGGAAAGGAAGGGGGAAGATGCCAGATCACAGAGGTGTGGGGGAGGGGAAAGAGGATAGCTAGAAGGTAAAAGGTGAAGCCAGGTTGGTGGGAAAGATAAAGGGCTGGAGAAGAAGGAATCTAATAGAAGCAGAGAGTAGACCATAGGAGAAAGGGTAGAAGGAGCAACGTGAAAGTGAGGTGATAGGCACCTGAGCGGAAGAGGTAAGAGGCTTGACTCTGGAACAGAAGAAGAGGAAAAGGGAAAATAAATACTGGAAGGAGAATTTGATGTTCATGTCATTAGCTTGGAGGCCACCCAGATGGAATATGAGGTGTTGCTCCTCCACCCTGAGAGTCACATATATATACTTTGATGATAAGTTTACTTTGAACTTTGAACTGTGTGAAGATGGCTTTATTCTTCTGGATGCTGTCAAATTAAATAGACTGAAGATGCATGTTAAGAGTTCTGATTTCCTTTCTCACCACTTCTCCCTCCTCTCATCCTCCCTTCTCACCATCCAGATAGGCTGGTTTAAAAGTTCAAACAGAAATTTATTAATCAGTGAGGAAAAATAGAACATTGTAGTAGATTTCCACGAGATAAACACTGATTTTAATGGGGAATCAAAACAGAAGTTTTGGTGATAATCAGCAAGCAAGGTGGCACTACAGAATGGAGAAACAGGGATAACATTTCAGGCTAACACACAGAAAATCATGGGGGAGCTCAGTAGGTCAGGCAGCGTCAATGGAAATGAATAAACAGACATTTCGGGCTGACACCCTTCTTCAGGACTGGAAAGGAAAGAAGAAGCCAGAATAGGAAGGTGAGGTGGGGGGTTGCGGGAGGGAAGGCTAAGGAGTACAAGCTAGAAGGTGTTAGGTGAAGCCAGTTGGCTGGGGGAGGGGTGATGAAGTGAAAAGCTTGAAGGTAATAGGTGGAAAATGGAAAGGGCTGGAGAAGAAGGGATCTGATAGGCTGAACATTTCGGGTTGAAGACTCCTCCTTGGAAATGGAAATTTTTACACATTAAACAAGATTTAACCGGCAGAAAAGAAGGAGAAGAGGGGAAGGGGGCAACACATAGAAAATGCTGGAGGAACTCAGCAGACCAGGCAGCATCTATGGCAAAGAGTACAGTGTCCTCCAGTGTCATGATGAGATCACACTTAGAGTGGAGGAGCTGCAGAATCCCTGAAGGTATGCCCAGAGCCATTTCAGCGCTCAAGTTGGTGCAGCTGAAATGGCTCTCACCTTATCTCCTTACTTACCCCTTGCCTCCTTCTGGTTCTCCTCTGCCCCTTTTCTTTCTCCAGTCTTGTATCTCTTTCACCAGTCAACTTCCCAGCTCTTTACTTCACCTCTCCCCCTTCCGGTTTCACCTATCTCCTTCTGTTTCTCCTTCCCCTCCTCTCACCTTTTAATTCCAACTCATCTTTTTTTCTTCAGTCCTGTTGAAGGGTCTTGGCCTGAAATGTCGACTGTTTACTCTTTTCCAGTTTCTCCAGCATTTTCTGTATGTTTCTTGGATTTCCAGAATCTGCAAATTTTCTCTTGTTTCTGATTGTCATTTACATTGAAAAGGATAAACAGTGCTTTTCCGGCTGTAATTGTGAAACCGTCACTGAAGTATTAATGGCAAATTATGACTGCTTGGATTAAGAATAGATCAACCAAGCTGAATCTGAAAACAAAATGAGAAACTTACTGTCAAACTACAGTTTATCCATGAACATGGGAAACTAGCATATGATCGACTATTACTGAACTAACTTTGTAGCTGTAGCCTGTAGCCATCGGGTTCCTGGTTAGCTGTAGTGCTGAGCTGACTCCATGGCCGTGGCTTGTAATTATTGGGCTCCTGGACCATCTGCAGCTCTGAAATGGCTTTGTGGCTGTGGGCTCACTTTCAGAAACTCTGCGGTTCATGTTCTGTGTATTATTTGTTTACTTTTTAATTGTTTGCATGATATTTTTCTATTTTTGCACATTGAATGCTTGATGGTCTTTGTTGTGTAAGTTTTTTAATGAACTCTGTTGTGTTTCTTTGTTTTCTGGCTGTCTGCAAGAAAATTTATTTCAAGGGTGTATATGATATATAAACTTGGATAATAAATGTACTTTGAACTTACTCCTGAACCAGTTTTTTTCCCAAGGGTGTTGCTTCACCTTACTAAACACATTAAGTAGAGAGATGCAAGCTTGCTTGCTTAAGTCCATTTCCCATACTGGGTCATAGGCTGCTGATATCAGCTCAGCAGATTCCTCCACTCTGGGCCATTTGTTCAAGTTGTACCCAAGTGTAGTCCATCTTCTCTGATCCTTTGCCTCCCAGGGTCGAGGTCTTTGGAGATTCTGTTAGTGTTATTGTAGCTCTGGGTTTTTACGGGATGTGATTGCAAGCCCCATGCCCAACCCTTCTCCTTTTGCAGCCAGGATTCCGACCATCCATGGCAAAGTTACAGAGATGCAAGACTTGTCCCATTTTACAATACATCAGTGTTCTTTTTTATGTTTGAAAAGATGTTCAAGAATTGTGCCTGTCAATCTCACGAAGATAATTGCCCATTTTCAACTTGGACACTACATTTTCCATCTAATCACTCAATTACTTGCAAGAACTTTCGCTTTGAGCAGCAAGAAGGTACAAAGGGATAAGCACTTTCCAAGTTAAAGGAAGTGCTTACAATCGACCTTCAGTGTGGTTCCTTGCCAAAAAGCAGCGTACTCTTGCAGGGCTGTGATAACTAGGGTTAGACGCTAAAAAACAATCTACAATCATTGTTTCCTTAGAATTCACAGCTGTGGTCATGTAGAGCAATCATCTTCTGCAGTTTAAAAAAAGTTTCCCTCCCGCTCTCATGCTATGATAATTACTTCTGGGAGTAGGTGATTTTCCTTTCTTCCCATTGGTAATTACTATCAATCAGGGCTTCACAAAATACTTGTAATCATTACAATCATTCTTTCTGAATGTAGGAAATGAGTGCTAAGTGATATATCTCAGTCAACCAACCGTACTGCGCATTTAATTTCACTTTGTAAAGGGAATATGTGTGTGTGATGTTGATTTCTTCATTTTATTTAAAAATACATCGTGGAACAGGTCCTTTAAAGCTAACCCAATAACCCACCTATTTAACCCTAGCCTAATCTCACAGGACAATTTACAATGACTAATTAACCTACTAACTGGTATGTTTTGGACTGTGGGAGGAAACCAGAGCACCCAGAGGAAACCGATGTGGTTTATACGAAAGAACATATATACACCTTGCGGACAGTGCCAGAATTGTTTCTGAGCTCTGAAGTGCACTGAGCTGTAATGGCATCATGCAAACCATTACATTACTGTGGCATCCACTTTTGTTTAGAGATAAAACATAGTATTGAGAAGAAAATATGATCAATAAGATTAGAATATTTTTAAATAAGAAAATATGATTAATTTGTGTAGCCCTCTCATTGTGCTTGTATGGAAACTTGGCTCAATAGCCAACTCAGCTGACAGCCACGTGACTCGGTGGTGAAGGGGTCACCTTTCATAAACAATATACGTCTAGGTTCAGTGTGATTTTGGTTTCAACCGAACAGGAACGTTGTGATGTTCAAATTAAAGTAACTTCCATTTGAGCGGTTAGTGTGTAAATACTGCCCGTACACAATTATCGGTTGGCAAGAAATACATGGCATAAAACTATAAAGAAAGTATATTTACCTGTTTCAGATTTATCAAACAGTTAATAAGAAAAAGAAAAGAAAAGGGCCCATTATAGTTAAACCAGTCCAATGCGCATTCTGGAGTATTCGGGGGTGCATCTCAAACTCATACGCTGGATCCGCGGCCTGCGTGTAAATATCTACTACGTTTTGAAACTTCTCTCAAAGACCATCTCAAGCAAACTGTCTCTTTGTTTCTCTCAGGAGCATTTCCCTTCTTCCCTGGAACCATTCATCTGCACAATGCACTGCTTGCAATGGAGACTCTCCTTCCAATAGCGGCATCTTCTCTTCTGTCCCACTCCACATCTCCTACCAAAAGACACCAAACCAGACTACCGAGCTTTGAAAAACACTTCCCCACCGCTCTCTAGAACTTTCTCTCACATCCCACAATCCTGATTGCCTGACACACTTTCTTAAGTTGGCCAACATGGATCCTTATCTTAGCCAAAGCCAAAACGCACTTTCCTGAATGGCACACTGCTTTTATAGAAAACTGCTAATATAAGCTATCTCACAGCATGTGGTGAACTACATATACCTGTCTGGACACGCCCCCCCCCCCCCCCCGCTGACTGCTCCTGTGGCTCCTCCCACTGACCATGGCTCCTCCCACAGACCCCGGTATAAAGGTGATTGAGGCCTGAGCCCTGCCCTCAGTCTCCAGGATGTAGCATGGTGGTCAATTGCTGCTTGTTCTTTCTTCCAGTCAATAAAAGCCTATATCTCACCTCATGTCTCAGAGAGTTATTGATGGTGCATCAATTTTATTGACTGGAAGTTTTAAAACATGGAAAGTATTTTACGTCCGGAAAAATTAGACTTGGACCGTCAAAACTCAGAAGCAGCTCTTGCCTTTGAACTCTGGCTTGCATGCTTCCAATCATACTTGGAGGAGGTTCGTGTGACTGAGTCCACTATTATGCACAGAATTCGCCTTTCGAGGGTCACCCCGAAAGTTTACTCACTTATCAGGGACCTGCCGACCTACCAAGGGGCATTGGACACCCTCAAAAGACAGTACCTGTGGCCGGTGAACACCGTCTACTCAAGACATTGCTTAGCGACGCGGCGACAGCGACCCGACAAGTCGAGCGCTGTGTTCCTCCGAGCCCTACAGACACTCGTGCGAACTTGCGACTGCAAAAGTCTGACGGCGGAACAACATGCGGAGCTCCTGGTAAGAGACGTCTTCGTTACAGGGATCAGGTCAGTGTACGTGCGCCAGCGGCTGCTGGAAAATGCCGATCTTACCTTATGCTCGGCGATCAAGACGGCCGACACGCTGGAGGCCACTCTGCACAAAGCTGATGCTGTCCAGCCACGTGATCCCCAGCCAGTCCCGTGGACACCTCAGACCCCGCCACCCATGAGCAAATTCACCAACGCCGCTGCCAGAACTCCCCAAAACCAACCACAGCTGCTGCCAGTCGCAAGTCCGCGCAGTGTTACTTCTGCGGACTCGAAAAGCAGCCCCGAAAATGCTGCCCGGCCTGAGAAGCGACCTGCTCCAGCTGTGGGAAGAAGGGCCATTTTGCCAAGGTCTGTAAGTCTGAACCACGAGCGGGGTCAGGCAGCGCTGTGTGTGAGGCATGGGGGCCGCCATCTTGGTCGCCGCCATCTTGCCTGCCCGGATGGGGGCGGCCACATTTGTCGGCGCCACCTCACCCCGCTCCCGACCCACCGGTGCTTACCGGGCACCAAGACGGCAGTTCAACTCTGGCCACTGTAACCCTTGACTAAAGCGGCCCACACCAGCTTGCAAGGTCAATGATGGACATCCTAGTGGAGGGGCACAGGACTAGCTGCCTGTTTGACATGGGCAGCACTGAGAGTTTTATTGACCCGGACACGGTGCAACGCTGCGGACTCGTGACACGGCCAGTAAGTCAGAGAGTCACCATGGCTTCTGGGTCGCATTCCACAGACATCCGGGTGGTTTGTGTAGCGACTTTGGTGGTGCAGGGCACAGAATATCGGAACTTTGCGCTACTGGTCATGCCTAAACTGTGCGCGCCTGTGCTATTAGGGCTGGACTTCCAGAGCCACCTCGAAAGTGTGACTATGGCATATGACGGGCCCCTCCCACCACTCACTGTCAGGAATCCTCAGTTTTGTGGGACTTCGTCAAATATCCCACTACTGACCACACACACACACCGACCCACACATCCCACCCAGCACCATACCGACAGCTGCACTACAGACACCACTTGCAGCCTCTCCACCCTCAAGATCCCTCCCCCACCGCTGTTCGCCAACCTGACCCCCGACTGTAAATCAGTGGCGACTAAAAGCAGGAGGTACAGCGTGGGGGGCAGGGCCTTCATTCAGTCAGAGGTGCAGCGGCTGCTCAGGGAGGGGATCATTGAGCCAAGCACAAGTCCTTGGAGGGCCCAGGTGGTTGTTGTTCGGACCAGGCAGAAAAATAGGATGGTCGTGGACTATAGCCAGACCATCAAAAGGTTCACAAAGCTTGACATGTACCCTCTACCCCGCATCGCGGATATGGTCAACCAGATAGCTCAGTACAAGGTGTACTCGACAATAGATCTGAAATCCGCTTATCACCAGCTCCCCATCTGCCCAGAGGACCACCCCTACACCGCCTTTGAGGCGGGCGGCAGGCTCTATCACTTCCTGCGCATCCCCTTCGGTGTCACAAATGGTGTCTCTGTCTTCCAGAGGGAAATGGACCGGATGGTGGACCAGTGCCAACTGAAGGCCACATTTCCCTATCTGGATAATATCACCATCTGTGGTCATAACTGGTCGGATCACAACGCCAACCTCCAACGATTTTTCCAAGTGGCCAAAGCTCTGAACCTTACCTATAACAGGGACAAGTGTGTGTTCAGAACCACCCGACTCGCTATCCTTGGGTATGTCGTGGAGAACGGGGTCATTGGTCCTGATCCCGACCGTGTGCGCCCCCTGTTAGAACTCCCCCTTCCCACCACCTTCAAAGCCCTCAGACGGTGCCTGGGCTTCTTTTCCTATTACGCCCAATGGGTCCCCCATTACGCAGACAAGGCCCACCCCCTGGTCAAGTCTACCACTTTTCCCCTCTCTGCCGAGGCCCACGCGGCCTTCAGCCGCATTAAAGGGGACATTGTCAAAGCAACGATGCATGCGGTGGACGAGACCATTCCCTTCCAAGTAGAGAGTGATGCCTCCGATTTCGCGCTGGCTGCTACCCTCGATCAGGCAGGCAGGCCAGTAGCATTCTTTTCTCGTACCCTTCAAGGCCCTGAAATTCGGCACTCCACTGTGGAGAAAGAAGCCCAGGCCATAGTGGAAGCTATTAGGCACTGGAGGCACTATCTCGCCGGCAAAAGGTTCACCTTGCTGACCGACCAGCGCTCAGTTGCGTTCATGTTCAGCAACCAACAGCGGGGCAAAATCAAAAATGATAAAATTTTGCGGTGGAGAATAGAACTCTCCACCTACAACTATGATATCCAGTACCGGCCTGGAAGACTCAATGAGCCCCCTGATGCCCTATCCCGGAGAGCATGTGCCAGCACACAGCTCGGCCAGCTACACACCCTCCATGCACATCTTTGCCACCCAGGGGTCACCCGATTTTACCATTTCGTGAAAGCCCGGAACCTGCCTTACTCCCTTGAGGACATCAGGACGATGACCAGGGACTGCCAAGTCTGTGCTGAGTGCAAACCGCACTTCTACCGTCCTGAAAAGGTGCAACTTATCAAGGCCACCCGCCCCTTTGAGCGACTGAGTGTTAACTTTAAGGGCCCCCTTCCCTCCACCGACCACAATGTCTACTTTCTCAACATTATCGACAAGTACTCGCAGTTCCCCTTTGCCATCCCCTGCCCTGACACCACTGCCATGTCCGTTATAAAAGCCCTGCACCAGCTCTTCACTCTGTTCGGATATCCCTGTTATGTCCACAGTGATAGAGGGTCCTCCTTTATGAGTGACGAGCTGCGCCAGTACC
The DNA here is from genome assembly GCF_048418815.1 of Hemitrygon akajei. NCBI lineage: Eukaryota > Metazoa > Chordata > Chondrichthyes > Myliobatiformes > Dasyatidae > Hemitrygon > Hemitrygon akajei. The sequence goes on along the minus strand of NC_133138.1, from coordinate 31,386,269 downwards.
TGCTGGCTAGGGGCATTGCTACTAGTTGGACCACGAGCTATAATCCCCGGGGAAATGGACAGGTGGAGAGGGAGAATGCCACAATGTGGAAGGCCACACTTTTAGCCCTTAAGTCAAAAGGGTTGCCAGTCTCTCGATGGCAGGAGGTCCTCCCCGAGGCACTCCACTCTATCCACTCCCTGTTATGTACGTCCACCAATGCCACCCCTCACGAGCGCCTATTCTCTTTTCCCAGGAAGTCTGCCACTGGGACCACCCTACCGGCTTGACTGACAGCCAGTGCTGTTCCGGAAACATGTGAGGAGCATTAAATACTCCCTGCTGGTCGAGAGGGTTCGCCTTCTACATGCGAACGCCCAGTATGCCTACGTGGTCTTACCTGATGGGCGGGAGGACACGGTCTCCGTCCGCGACCTGGCGCCTGCAGGAGCAGCTGACCTCTATCCCGAACACTCCACGGTAACTATGAACCCTGTAACCGAAGTGACACCGCGCACACCGAGCCCTACACAGACTCCTCACGACACTCCTATACCGGGCGTCTTGTACGCGCATATACCAGGCGCCTCACACACGCATGAGGGATCACTGACGCCTAGTGGGCTGACACCTCCAGTTAGGCCGGAACCAGCACAACCACCGTCTCCGGTGCAATCACCACCGGCACCTGTGCAATCACAGCCAGTGCTACGTAGATCGCAGCGACAGATTCAACCACCTGATAGACTTAACCTGTAAATATACTTGTATGAAACTTCGCCCCATGGGGACTCTCTTTTAAAACAAAGGGGGGGTGAATGTGGTGAACTACATATACCTGTCTGGACACGCCCCCCCCCACTAACTGCTCCTGTGGCTCCTCCCACTGACCGTGGCTCCTCCCACAGACCCCGGTATAAAGGCGATTGGGGCCTGAGCCCTGCCCTCATTCTCCAGGATGTAGCATGGTGGTCAATTGCTGCTTGTTCTTTCTTCCAGTCAATAAAAGCCGATATCTCGCCTCACGTCTCAGAGAATTATTAATGGTGCATCACAGCATAGCAGTGGAAATTTTTACCAGGGCATTACATATGAAAAGCTATTTCATTACAAGTAACTAAATAATGCATTCATTATGTTGAATTAGTGATCATCATCATCATCATTATAGGGCGATCATGGTTCCATGACCTTGATTGTTCTTGGCAAATTTTTCTCAAGAAGTAGTTTGCCATTGTCTTCTTCTGGGCGGGGCCTTTACAAGGGGGTGACCCCAGCCATCATCAATACTCTTCAGGTGTCAGTGGTCACATAACAAGGACTTGTGATATGCACCAGCTGCTCCCATGGGTTCACATAACCCTGGTCAGGGTGGAGGGAGTGGAAGAATAGGAGCTGCTAGACTTTGTCCAAGGGTAACCTACAGGCTAGCGGAGGGAAGGAAAGCCTTATGCTTCCTTTGGTAGAGACATACTGTATCTCCACCCTACCGCCCCAAGTTAGTGATAGCTTTTTCATTGACAGCAGTGTCAGGCGATAAGTTGGAAGAGGGTTAGAGTTTATGTTTGGCAGTCTCCTGCTAAAGCCTGAGATAGATTATTGATCTGCAAGGGAAACAAGGTTAATACTGATTAGGTAGGAGAGTGAATTAAACCCAGTGATCTTACAAAATGGCAGAGCACGACTTGAGGAGCCATACGACCTGGTTCTGCCCTTTTTCCTCTTGCTCTTTTGAAAGAAAGCAGTGCAATCAAATCTGATATTAACCCAAGAGAATGTAGCATTAGATGTGGTGTAGATGGAACAGTTAAGCTACATAGAGGTACTATTCACCGCGCTATCAGCCAATAAGTTGTATGCGGCTATGCAAACTATCACAGCGGTTAGTACAGTCACTTTACAGTGTCAGTGATCTTCGATCAGGGATTGGCTCCTGCTGCTGTGTATAAGAGTTTGCCTGTTCTCCCAGTGACTGGGTAGGATTCCTTCAGTTTCCAGTTTCCTCCCACATTCCAAAGACGTATAGTTAGGATTAGTAAGTTGTACATATGTTCTGTTGGCAGTGGAAGCCTGGCAACACTTGTGGCCGTCCCTCACCCCCACTTTAGCAACTTGTTCCAGATTTTCACCACCCTCTGTGTTATTCGCAGATCTCCCTTAAGTTCCTCTCCTCTCACCTTTCGCTGGAAAAATGATTCTATCCTTCTTAGCTATGCCTCGAACGTTCTTGTAAATCACATGTTGTCACACTTTAGCTTTTTACATTCTCATGAGGATAAACCCAACCTATCCAATCTGTCCTTATAACAACTGCCATCCATTCTGGGCAACTTCACACAGAAAATGCTGAAGGAATTCAGCAGGCAACATGTATGGAGAACAGTAAATAGTCAATGTTTTGGGTTGAAGCGTTCTTGGCCTGGAACATTGACTGTTCACTCTTTTCCATAGATGCTGACTGGACTGCTGAGTTCTTCCAGCATTTTGTATCTGTTGCTTTGGATTTCCAGCATCTGCAGATAGATTGTCTTGTGATCCTGGTGAAGCTTTTCTTCTCCCTGTCTATTGCTGCAAAAACCTTCCGGTAGGGATGTTGAGAGGTACTCATGGAGTGGGAGTTAAGTTACGTATCAACTAAGATCTCACTGAATTCATGAGGACAAAATGGATGTCATTTCAGTTTTTGAAGAGTGGAGGAGAGGGATCTCTTGTTAACGGGAATGGTTGGGATGAAGTAATATTGTATTAAGATAGTAGGCATTCATTAATGATGAGCACAAGAAATTCTACAAAAGCTGGACATCCAGAGTAACACATACAAAATGCTGGAGGAACTCATGAGGTCAGGCAGCATCTTTTGAAGGGATGGCTTGTCCTAGTGAAGAGTCTTGGCCTGAAACATTGACTGTCTATTCCCTTCCATATACAGTATGCTGCCTGAGCTGCTGAGTCCCTCCAGCATTTTGTCTGTGTTACATTAATTATGGGGTCAAGATTTCCAGGTCTACAAACTTTAACTCTCAATATGTACTCAGTGTTATTTAGCTTTATAACAGATTGAATTTGGCAATAGAGCTCTCCATTAGCCTGAATATACAGCCAAACAAGGTACTCTAAATGTGAGGAGATTTATTAATAGATTGCACTTAAAATATAGATAAACTCCTTACCACTCTCCATTCCTCCTGCTCCCTTGTAAGTGACAAGTTTTCTAAAACCCAACTGTGTCATCTCGTATCACATCTTTCTTTAACATTTTTCAAGCTGACTGCACAATTGAACTGGCTCTTCACCTGGGCTCCTGAATAAAATATAAAGCAAAACACTGAAAGCTCAAACAATATTCAACTCTCCTGTCCAATGATGATTGCATTACTTAGCTTTCTGAATACATTTTCTATTGAACAGCATCTTGTTGTTTGTCTCCTTTATGAGGAGAAAAAACATGGAACTAGATTTGGGGAGGTGTTGTCAAGTGTTTCATGTGCATCAAAGGTATTCTTTTGGAAACATTTAAATTAAGCAACTTATGCATACTTCAATTTTTGTTATGTTAAAATGTTAAACTGTCAAATATTTTACAGAAGCACTAGATTGTATGATAAAGTAGTAACATTGAATGTCAGAACAAATATATAATTTGTGGAAATGTAATCAGCATTTATTTAATTGTTTTGTTTATCATTACAAATTCAGGCAACTAAATAGAGGAGTGGATGGAAAAACCTCTTCTGAGAACATAGTTACAAAGCTGGGCCTCGTTTTCAAACTCCCAATGCAACAAGATGAAAGTCAACCTGTCCAGGTTTAATGTTCCAGGCAACATGTCTTTGGTCTTTTGAGTTCTCAGAGCTGCACCCTTGATAGGTTTGATTGAAGGTGCGGAGATACGTCTCTACCGAAGAAGCTGTAAGGTTCTCCTTCCCTCCACTGGAATGCGGTCATCTTTAGGAAAGGTGAAGCACCTCCTTAGCCCTGACCCCCGATCAGGGTGGTCGCATGAACAGTTAGTGCATATCACAAATCCTAGTTATGCGACCACTGATGCCAGGCGGACAATCACTGAAGAATATTGATAAAGGCTGGAGTCACCCATCTTGTAAAGACTCTGCCCAGAAAAAGGCAGTGGCAAAACAATCGTAGTCGTAGACCATAATCACCCACATCATACGACATAGCTCAAAACAATGAATTAAATTATAAAACTGAGATAATTCTTTTGATGAGGAGCAAGCCAGAGAGACACAGTGACATTTTGCAGGCAGCTAACAAAACCAGTAGCTATTTGACTAAATATACATTTTGTGTCCTGCAATCACTGCAATCTGCAGCTTGTAATTTCCCAATGGGAGATGTGCCTTTGAACCGTCTGTACAACCTGGTGTTTTTGCAGAATCCTGAAGGATTTGGCAAACTGGACTCCTGAGAATGCAGGTACTGCCACAGTGCTCATGGCTGGAGTGGACTTCGAGCCAGTTTAAAGCAACTGGGTCTGGCCCTGAGGGTGACAAATGATCCGATGTTTACCCGATTCAGTAGTTTGCCATTGCCTTCTTCTGGGCAGGGTCTTTACAAGACGGGTAATCCCAGCCATTAATACTCTTCAAGAGATTGTCTATCGGGTGTCAGTAGTCGCATAACCAGGACTGATGATATGCACCAGCTGCTCATATAACTATCCAACTCCAGATCCCATGGCTTCACATGACCCTGATCGGGGGGATAAGCAGGTGTTACACCTTGCCCAAGGGTGAGCTGCAACCTAGCAAGGGTAAGGAGATTACTATAGGGCTATTAAAGCAAAAACTTCACACAATTTTAAAAGTTTCTTCCCTGCAGGCAGTTAATCTGTTCAATATTTCTAGTTAGATCCCACCTCTTTCTAGCTATTACCTTATTCTCTGTAATACACTGTAACCAATTTAAACTACTTTTTTATAATGCTGCTTACATTGTAAAAACATGATTAGCATTGTAAATGCATATTTATCCATATCTGTACTTTAACTTCTACCTTATCTTTGTGTGATTCTTTGTTCTTTGTAATTGTGAATTATTATGGTGTTTTGTGGCCTGTCGTGCAAATTCCTAATCCATGTAAATATATATGGTGAATAAAGTTGATCCTAGATCTTTGATGAAGAATCATAATTATTATTTCATTAGAATTGTGGATTAACAAAGATGTAACGCTTTGAAGCAACTATAGAAGCAGGGAAAGGGAAGATGCATATATACTAAAAATAAAAGGAAAGTTACAGTATGGGTATTTGACATAAGGGATGTTGGTGGCAATTAATTTTCAAACTGCCTTCCAGCAAAATCCAGTGGACTTTCCACCAGGAATGAAATCAAGTGTAGATTAATTGTAATTGTAACCTAAACAATGCATTTTTTTCTTTTCTTTGAATTAGTTGTGACCATGCCTTTTTCACAATCATTTATCGACTATAATAACTGAGACATTAATTATTTAAACAAGTAGGTTCATTGGCGCATTAAGTTCAAAATCAGGGAACTGTCACTTTTTTTGTGTTTCATGTGTTTGAGTGGATTACAGAATTTAAATCCAGCCCTGCATGCGGAATTGAGGGTAAAGAGAGGAAAAGCCAAAGCACACTCATCAGTATAAAGGCAGCCTACAGTATCTTGAAGTTAAGTGTTAACTAAATACCAAAAATGTTCCTTAAGGTTATCATAGCCAGGCGAGTAGTAGAAACAATCTCTCACTGCTGTTAAATGCTCCCAGTGGTGTGTGCCTCAAATAACATCTGATAAGGAAGATTCAATATCCTGAATAGGGAGAGTGACCGGCCAGATGTCATGGTACATACTGGTACCATTGACAGATAGAAAAGAAGAGGAGATCTTGAAAACAGAATATAGAGAGTTAGGAAGGAAACTGAGAAGCAGGACCTCAAAGGTAGTAATAAAGTGGCCTGACATATGATAATCAGTTTTTGAAAGAGAAAATGTCAAGATCAAGCTTGCTGGAATTAACATTTCACAAAACGTCTTCTAGAGCAGAGGTTCACCACATTTTATTTGCCACAGACCAATATTATTAAGCAAGGGGTCCGTGGACCCCAGGTTGGGAGCCCCTTTTCTAAACGAAGTTAAGTAGACTTCGTTTAAATAAGTTAAGCATGTTTTCTTAATACACTGTAAATTAGAAGAGATTGTGGATCAAGGAGGAGGCAGGATGTGAGGTGTGGGATTAACTTCAAAATTAATCCAGTCTTCACCACTGAATATGGAGTGATATGGACTCTCTTTAAGAGGCTCAGAGCCTCTCTCATATCTGCTTCCACCACCAGTGCATTTCAGGAAACCATAGGCATAAAAACTAGCCCCAAAAATCTCCTTTGAACATATTCCCTTCTGAGCTAAAATGTACACCCTCTAGTATTAGACATTGTGACTCTGGGTAAAAGATACTGGCTGTGTCTGTGTCGATGTCTCTCATAATTTTATTAACTTTCTAGCAGGTGTCCCCTCAGTTTCTGCCACTCCAGGGAAACAGTCCTCATTTGAGGCACTGTCTGGTGAAGAAATCCTCTATGGTGAGGAGGGTTTTGGCTGAGATAGAGCTGGCTGAGTCCCACAACTTTATTTATCCTCTTGCGATCCTGTGCATTAGAGCCTGCATACAAGGCTATCCCAGAGCAACTGAATGCATCTAGAATATAAAATTGCATCCTCATTGCTTAAAGTTGAAACTAATATTAAAATTGTGATTGTAAGGTGTGATGGGAAGCATGGTTGAATAAACTAATGATTAAAGGCTTCTGTGTCTAATATGTAAACTATTCACGCGCTAAGTGTTACTGTTAACTGCAATTACCTGAAATCCTGCAATTACCTGAGGAGATGCTGCAGAACGGGCACAGGTTGTAAAAGCCTCTTTGAAAAGACATTTTTCCTGTAATGACTGTCAGTGCAATAATTTTCACATTCAGATAAAAGCCAGAAAATGCCAGTGTGATCACTGAAAAGATAAATTAGCTTTATTTGTCATGTGTGTATCAAAACATGGGCAATTTCAATATGCAGGTAAATTGGGAAAATCAGGTTGGTGCTGGATCGCAAGAGAGAGAACTTGTAGAATGCCTACCAGATAACTTTTTTGAACAGCTTGTGGTTGAGCCCACTAGCTGGTCAGTTATTCTGGACTGAACCCTAATTGATACCTAAAGTAACGTATAGGAGACAGTGCTCATGATATGATATAATTCACCCTGCAATTTGAGAGGAAGAAGCAAAAGACAGATGTATCAGTTTTACAGTGAAGAAATGAGAATTACAGAGACATGAGAGAGAAGTTGGCCGAAGTTGTTTAAAAGGGGACACTAGCAAGGATGACGGCAGAGCAGCAATTTCTGGGAACCATTCTGAAGGTGCAGGATAGATACTTCCCAAAGAAGAAGTATTCGAAAGGTAGGATGAAATCATCATGGCTGACAATGGAAGTCAAAACGGTATAAAAGCAAAAGAGAGGGAATATAATAGAGCAAAAATTAGTTGGAAGTTAGAAGATTGGGAAACTTTTAAAGACCAACTGAAGCTCATTAAAAAAACATAAGGGGGAAAGGATGAAATAGGAAGGTAATCTAGCTAACAATATCAAAGAGGATACCAAAAGATTTTTCAGATATGTAAAGAATAAAAGAGAAACAAGAGTGGATATTGGACTGCTGAGAAATGATACTGCAGAGTTTATGGAAATGGTGGATGTACGCCTTAAGCATTTTGCATCAGTCTTCTTCACTTGAAAGGTCTGAAGATAGGCAAGTCACCTGGACCAGATGGACTATATTCCAGGGTTCTGAAAGTGACAGCTGAAGAGATTATGGAGATTATATTAATGATCATTCAAGAATCACTAGATTCTGGAATGGTTCCAGTGGATTGGAAAGTAGCAAAGTTCACTTCTCCCTTCAAGCAGGGAGGGAGGCAACAGAAAGAAAATTGAAGGCCAGTCAGTTAGCCTAACCTCAGTGCTTGGGAAGATGCTAGAGCTGATTGTTAAGGATGTTGTTTCAGGGTACTTGGAGGTATATGATAAAATAGGCCATAGTCAGCATGGTTTCCAAAAGTGGAAGTGTTACCTGACAAATCTGTTGGAATTCTTTGAAGAAATAACAAGCAAGATAGACAAAGGAGAATCAGCTGGTGTTGTGTACTTGGATTTTCAGGGCTTTGACAAGGTGCCGCACATGAGGCTGCTTAACAAGTCAAGAGCTCATGGTATTACAGGAAAGATAGAGCATTGGCTGATTTGCAGGAGGCATAGAGTTGGAATAAAGGGAGCCTTTTCTGGTTGGCTGCCAGTGAATACTGGGGTTCCACTGTGGTCTGCGTTGGGACTGATTCTTTTTACATTGTATGTCCATGAGTTGGATGACAGAAATAATAACTTTGTGGTGATGTTTCTGGATGATATTAAGATAGATAGAGAGGCAGGTAGTGTTGAAGAAGCAAGAAGCCTGCTGAAGGATTTGGACAGATTAGGAGTATGGGCAAAGATGTGGCCAATGGAATATAGTGTTGGGAAGTATATGGTCACGGACTTTGGTAGAAGGAATATTTTCTAAATGGGGAGGAAATTCAAAAATCCAAGGTGCAGGGGCAATTGTGAGTACTTATGTAGGATTCCCTAAAGGTTAATTTGCAGGTTGAGTTGGTGGTAAGAAATGTAAATACAATGTTAGCATTCATTTCAAGAGGGCTAGAATATTAAAGCAAGAATGTAATGTGGAGGCTTTATAAGGCAGTAGTGAGGCCACATGGAGAATTGTGAGCAGTTTTGGGCCCCTTACTTAAGAAAGGATGCGCTGACATGAGAGAGGGTTCAAAGAGATTCAGGAGAATGATTCTGGGAATGAAAGGCTTATCATATAAGGAGTGATTAATGGCTCTGGGCCTTTACTCACTGGAATTTATAAGAATGGGTGGGGGGGATCTCATTGAAACCTATCAAATATTGATAGGGCTAGACAGAATGGATCTGGAGAAGATGGTTGCTATGGTGAGGGCACAGCTTCAGAGTGGAGGGTAATCCATTTACAACTGAGATGAGGAGGAATTTCTTTTGCCAGGGAGTGATGAATCTTTGTTATTCATTGCCACAGGTGGCCATGGAGGCCAAGCCATTGGGTGTATTTAAAGCAGAAGTTGATAGGTTCTTGATTAGTCAGGGCATGAAAGGTTATGTGCAGAAAGCAGGAGAATGGGGTTGAGAGGGAAATGGATCATAGATGATGACATGGGGGAGCAGGCTCTAATGGCCTAATTCTGCTCCTATGTCTTATGGTCTTATGGAAACATGCAGTAAAATGCATTGTTCTTGCATCAATGACTAATATATTCCAATGATTGTTCTGTGGCAGCCCAGAAGTGTTGCCTGTTTTGGGGCCAACATAGCATGCGCACAGCTTACTAACCCTAACTGTAAATCTTTCAAATGTGTGAGGAAACTGGAACACCCAGAAGAAATCCACCAGGTTACAGAGAGAATGTACAAACTCCTAACAGACAGCGGCGAAAATCAAATCCTGATCAGAGATCACTTGTACTGTAATATAATTGAGCGAATCGCGACTCTAACACGCCACCCCAGTAATATTGACAGCAATGAGGAGATATGAGCAAATGTTATGGAGAACAGAGGTCTCTGAAGATATGAATGGATATGAACAATCCATGTGACACCAAAGTTTGAAAGACATTTGGATGAGTAGATAAATTGGATGGCAAAGCAGCATAGATGTTAGCCCATAACTTTACAGTTACATTGATCGCCAATTGGGGTTTGATTTCCACAGCCGTCTGTAAGAAGTTTGTACCTTCACCCCATGACTGCTGGTTTTCCTCCGGGTGCCCCAGTTTCCTCCCCCATTCCAAAGATGAACGGTTAGCGTTGGTGAGTAGAGGCCATGCTATGTCTGAGCTGGAAGTGTGGTAGCTGTTGCTTGCAGCTTCCACCACTTTCTCGGACTGTTCTGGTCATTGATGCAAATAACATTTTTCACTGTATGTTTCATTTATTTATTTATTGATATACAACGCAGAATAGGCCCTTTGGATCCTCGGAGCCGTGTCACACAGCAGTCCACTAATTTAATTCTAGCCCAATCATGGGACAATTTACAACGACTAAATAACCTACCCACCAGTACGACTTTGAATTGTGAGGGGAATCTGGAACTCCTGGAGGAAACCCGCACAGCCATGGGGATAATGCATCCAATCCTTACAGGCAGTGGTTGGAAATGAACTCGAGTCGCTTCTACTGTAAAGCATTGTGCTCTTCACTATGCTACTGTGTTGTGTAGATGTGACAAATAAAAATAATATTTACCTTTCTCTTTTCTTGGAAAGATTTAGAAGGATGTGGGCAGGCCTATGGGACCATTCCAGGTAGATTGAAATGGATGAACGGGGCTGAAGGACATGTTGCCATGTTGTATAACTCAATTACTCTATGACTGAAGTGCTATTGTGCATGAACCATAAAGGTCACCCTTTGCAAACAAGAGAAAATGTGCAGATGCTGGAAATCCGGCAACACACACAAAATGCTGTAGGAATTCAGCAAGCCAGGCAGCATCTATGGAAGAGAGTACAGTCGACATTTTGGGCTGAGGCCCTTGTGATCCTGTGCATTGGTGCCTCTCTACCAGGCAGTGATGCAACCAGTCAGAGTGCTCAGAGTGGGGTAGAGCCAATTAAATCAATCAGACTCCGTTAAAAGCATTAGAAGCTATTAGATTCGATTAGATTCAACTTTATTGTCATTGTGCCGAAAACAGATACAAAGCCAAATCAAATGCACCTAGCATCTAGCTAGAAATGCAAAGAATAGTGTTATCTACAAAATAACTGTGAATAAAAAGTAAGTGCTACAGCACACAAATATAAAAATACTAATATAGTACAATATGGGTGCAATATTGCTTAGAGCTGTGATATGAGGTTCAATAAGGTCACAGCCTCAGGGAAGAAGCTCTTCCTGTGCCTGCTGGTGTGGGAGCAAAGGCTCCTGTAGCGCCTACCAGATGGGAGGAGAGTAAAAAGTCCATGGTTAGGGTGAGATGCATCCTTGATAATGCTTTTCGCCCTGCCCAAGCAGCGTTTATGGTAGATGTTCTCAATGGTGGGCAATTGTGTGCCGATAATCCGCTGGGTAGTTTTCATCACACGCTGGAGTGCTTTGTAGTCCGATACGTGACAACTGCCATACCCCACTGAGATGCAATTTGTGAGTGTGCTCTCAACGATACAGCTGTAAAAGTCCATCAGTTCCAGGGCCAGAGGTCAGCTTTCTTGATGCTCCACAGGAAATAAAGGTGCTATTGCACCTTTTTGATCAGGATGGAGAAGTTCAGGGACCAGGTGAGATCCTCGGAAATATGGACACCAAGGAATTTGAAGCTTGATACAGGGTCCACCACAGCTCCAGTGATGTAGATGGGGACATGAGTGTGGCTCCTAGCATGCCTGAAGTCCACAGTGAGCACCTTGGTCTTCTGGGTAATAAGGGCCAGGTTATTGTCGGCACACCATGTGGCCAGGTGCTGGACTTCACCCCTGTAGGCCATCCTGTCATCCCCTCTGATCAGGCCAGTCACCGTGGTGTCATCTGCGAACTTGATCATGGAGTTAGAACCATGTACAAGAACGCAGTCATAGATGAAGCACCATAGAAACAGTCCGTTGATTCACAAAGCCTATGTCAGCCATCAAGCATCCTCCCACACTAATCCTACAGAAATTGAACTTGCTTTCCTTACCTTCCTGTACTTCCCCCTAAATTCTACGTTTTATATAGGGGATTTGGTATGTCACCCAGGTGGCTAGTTGGAGATACGTTACAGGTACATCTACCAAGGAAGGTGTAAGGCACTCCCGCCCTCTGCAAGCCTGAAGGTCACCCTTGCACAAGGTGTAGCACCTGCTTAGTTCCCCCCTCCCACCAATCAGGGTCACGTGAAGCCATGGGAGCAGGTGTGCATAGTTGTATGAACAGCTGGTGCAAATCACAAGTCCGGGTTATGCTACCACTGACACCAGGCAGACAGTCTCTGAGGAGTGTTAATAATGGCTAGGGTCACCCATCTTGTAACCAGAAGAAGGCAATGGCTAACCACTTCTGTAGAAAAATGTGCCAAGAACAATAATGGTCAAAAGATCATGATCGCCCATGTCATATGATGATGGTCTATCATCAAAGACTCTCACAAGTTTCTGCAAACGCACCATGGTGAGCACTTTGACTGGTTGCATCAGCATCTGGTATGGAGGTGCCAATGCCCAGGATCAGAAAACATTGCTTCAGAAGGTTGTAGACTCAGCCAGCTCCAACAGAGACACAAGCTCCCAACCTTTGAGAAGATCGCCATCTGAGTCCCAGTTATAAAAAACTAGACAAATCCAATTGGCCAATTACTACTGTTGGGCTTGAAATTCTGCCCTGTGTTCGTTTGGAAGAGAGACAACTGACACCTGATTATAGTGAAACGTGGCTTTATTGGCAGAATCGTAACTGGCACAGCGAATCCACGGAGTCGCTGGAGAAGGCGCGTTCCGTCTTCCCCTTACAATCTGCTCTTATTTATATCCCTTTTCCCCCCAGCACAACCCCTTGCTACACATATTTGGTAAGGCCGAACTTTGTTGTACGTATTAGGTAATATCGGGCACTTGTGTCCATCTTATTGGCCCGATGCCATTCACTCACGTGTTACCTGTTTCTTTTGTTTATTAAATCGCGTGACACTAGCAGTTTCGGTGTAGCGGAATCCCCAGTTTCGCTTCCCCCCTCCCTTGCATTCCGGTCTCCTAATATTACGTGAGCCACTCCTGACCTGTAGTGGCAGTCTCGAATTAACCCTAACATTAACCCTAACACTACTCAATTAGTCTATACTTAGCCATCAACAAAGTCATGGATGAAGACCTCAACAATGTCATCAAGCAGAAAGCAAAAGAACTGAAAAGGCAGGGTGTCGGGGCCGGAGACAATGTTTCTGCTCACTGCTCTCTGTGGTGCTACAGCTGAGGCTATGTCCTGCTATGGCTGCTCTGGAGTGCATGTCTGTGAGCATCACTACGATTTGCCCCACTTTGTGATTGTCTGAGGCTGAGGTTATGGACCTGTTCCAGCTGCTCCGCGCTTCAGGGCGATAGACTCACTTTCATTCTGAATGCTGTTGCTTGCTTTATTGTTTGCATGATTTTGTGTTTTTTTTCCCTCCGTGCATAGGGTGTCAATCTTTTTTTAATTGGGTTTGTGCTGCCTTTATGGCAGTTATTTAGTTTATAATATTTTCGCTTAGTAATTTGTTAGCATTTTTTTTAGTTAAAGTTAGGATTGTTTAAATCAATTTATTTGTCTGTAATACATCGCGGCTGCGATGACGTCACATCCGGGTTCGCGCGTCTTGTGGGAAAATACCGGTTTGAGATAAACGCAAGGGTGGGGGTCGCTCACATGTACCGCCACAGCGCTGGTTAAGTTTTCTCTACGCACCAAAGACACAGTGAAAGCAACGCTGTAAGTCATTAGATAATCGATATGTTGAGTTAAAACGTTTTACCTTTGCAAGTATTCACGATGTAAATGTGATATTTAGAAGGAAACAAACACTGTACCAATCTTGTATTGTTTTATCAACAGTTTTCACCATACGTTAATGTGAAGAGTGAACAGTAAATGGTTAATCTTACTGTGACCTTGTTTTCATTGACTCCGGTTTATCTCGACATTTACCTCGGCGTTACGTCACACCCGAGCGAGAACGTTACAGGGTTATTTCGGGTTTCTTGTTTTGTGTCTGTAAGCCAATGAATTTCAAGGTTGTATAAATTATACATGCCTGGATAATAAATTTACTTTGAACTTCAAGATTTGAAATACCTCATCAATAACCTCCTCATCAATGTTTATGTTAGATTTCACTGTAACCTCATCACAGTTTGATCTGAATATAGACCAAGGAGCTGAAGTTTAGTGAAGAGATGAGAGTGACTGCCATTGACGTCAAGGCAGCACTTGGTGGATGCCAAAGGAATGTCCAATGAAGTTATTAAAGAACTCCACTGAGAGACAGAGCAATCTTTGTTTGACTTGAGGCTTTCAGAGCTAATGGAAAGATTGGATAAAAAGCACACAGCAGTAGTGCTAATATAAAAGGACTCTGGTTGGGTATACTGGGACTGCAAAGCAACCATTTCCCTTAGAAAGAAAACTATGATGAAGGGACATCCCTCCCATGAATTCATAGTGTTGGTATTGGTAAATATAGTTAGTCATAAGTACTTGTAATTTCTAATGTTAATTGGTCGTACAAGATTTCCTCTCTGCCTCCAATCTTTATGAGTACCCAAACATTAGAGTAAACAAAAGTCACAAATTGTTTGGAGCAGGTGTATGAGCTGGCCCCCACCAGTTGTATCGATGAAGAATTGGGCATCGGGAATATGTCTGTAGAATTCAAGCCTTTTTGGAATGATTATTGGAAAGCAAAATCCATCAAGGAGAATTAATGAATTCAGCCACTTAGACTGATATAGAAAAATATTTATAAATGTGAACACCTGGTTTTGTTTACTACGAAGGTTTGGATGGAGTGAATGTTGCAGAAAGGGGATTAAAACAATTCTGTCTATGCAACCTAGAGGAGTGATTTAAAATATATCAAAATTGCTCCATATTCTATTTGGGGGAGAGAACAAATACTGGTCGAGAGGCCAAATACTCATGCTCTTAACTGACATGCTTTATGGTCCAACATGGACTGTTTATTCATTTCCATAGAAGCTGCCTGACCTGCTATGTCCCTCCAGCATTTTCTGTGTATTGCTTTGGATTTCCAGAATCTGCAGACTTTCTCATATTTATATTTTATTTAGGAGCAGCGTTGGTATTAGATTAGAAAATGTGCCCGCTCTTGCACCTATTCACCCAAAATTAAGTTACACTCTTTCAATTATTTCCCTAGACACCATGGTGTTAAATGGATGTGAATTAGCATAAACAACCAGAGCTCAAAGCCAAGTGCTGAATGCACAAAATAGATCTTCCTTCTTTTAAGTTTTCAGCTCATTTAATCATTGTACGTGCTCATTAGGAATGGCATATTTAGGAGCTGTGATTGGCGAGCTTTTCAGTTTTTAACGTGACTAATGTTTCTGCCAGCAAAATGCATTAAAAGAAACAGAAAATACAGTTCAAAGTAAATTGGAGAACAATGCTGGCAAATTTGCAATAAATCACAAGAGAAATAAATCTGATTCAAGCTGTGCCTGAAAATCTGGCTGCAGATTGAACAGAAGCTCTGAGTGAGTGCAGTTGGAAGCAGTCACCAAAGGCTTTTCAATTAAAGGGTTGGGCTAATTTTATTGACAGTAACCATCCAGATTAGAGGGACTGATAAATACATGTAAATGACGGAATAGAGCTTGACTTGTTTACATCCAAAATTAAATCCAAAACACAGCATTGTACTGGTCACTTTATTAAGTACAGCAAGTTCTTAATGAAGTGTATTTCTGCATGCTAATCATCTGCTGCTGCTGCTGTAGCCCATCCACTTTAAGGTGCAATGCATTGTGCATTTAGTTACTTATTTGAACATCACTGTTGTAACATGTGGTTAGTTGAGTTACTGTCGCCTTCCTGTCAGTTTGGACCAGTCTGGCCATTCTGCTCTGACCTCTCTCTTTAACAAGGTTTTTGTCACCCACAGAACTGCCGTTTGCTTACTGGGTGATTTTTCTTTCTTGCACCATTCTCTGTAAGCTCCAGAGGCTGTTGTCTATGAGAATCCCAGGTATGCAACCCACCCTGTCTAGCATCAACAATCATTCCACGGTCAAAGTCACTTAGATCACATTTCTTCCCCCATTCCAATGTTTGGGCTGAACAACAACTGAATCCCTTCACCATGCTTTTATGCTTTGAGTTGTTGCCTCCTGATTGGCTGATGAGATATTTACATCAACGAGCAGGTGTATCTGGTGAAGTGGCAAATGAGAGTAAAATATTAAAGTGATATAACAGGGCATTTAGCCCTTCATTCCAGACCAGTTTACTGTACAGCTATCCATCTAGTCCTATTCCTCTTAGCTTCCCAATAAATGTTCAAATTGGGGTGTCACAGTTAGATAATGTTATTACAGTGCTAGTGACCACTGATAGAACATATAGAACATAGAAATCTACAGCTCATTACAGGCCCTTCAGCCCACAATATTGTGCTGACCATGTAACCTACTTTAGAAGCTCCCTGGAATTACCCTACTGCAAAGCCCTCTATTTTTCTAAGCTCTGTGTACCCATCTAAGATTCTCTTAAATGACCCTATTGCATCCGCCATTACCACCATCACCGGCAGTGCATTTCATGCACCCATAACTCTCCGTGTGAAAAACTTACCCCTGACATCTCCTCTCTACCTGTTTCCAAGCACCTTATAACTATATCCCTTCATTTTAGCCATTTCAGCCTTGGGAAAAAGCTTCTGGCTATCCACACAATCGATGCCTCTCATCATATTATACACCTCTATCAGATCACCTCTCATCTTCCATCACTCCAAGGAGAAAAGGCCAAGTTCACTCAACCTATTCTCATATGGCAGGCTCTCTAATCCAGGCAAAATCCTTGCAAATATCCTCTGCACTCTTTCTATATTATCAACATCCTTCCTATAGTGAGGTGACAAGAACTGAATGCAGTACTCCAAGTGGAGTCTGAGCAAGGTCTAATATAGCTGTAACATTACTTCAAGGCTCTTGAACTCAATCCCGTGGTTGATGAATGCAAACACACCACACACCTTCTTAACAACACTGTTAACCTGCGTAGCAGCTTTGTGTTTCCTATGGACTCGAACCCCAAGATCTCTTTGATCCTCCACACTGCCAAGAGTCTTACCATTAATATTATATTCTGACTTCAAATTTTACCCACCAAAGTGAAGCACTTCACACTTATCTGGGTTGAAGTCCAGAATGCATCCTATTGATGTCCAGCTGTAACTTCTGACAACCCTGCAGACTATTCACAACACCCCCAACCTTTGTGTCATCAGCAAACTTACTAACCCACCCTTCTACATCTTCATCCAGGTCATTTACAGAAATCACAAAGAGGAGTGTTCTCAGAACAAATTGCTGTGGAACACCATTGGTCTCTGACCCCCATGCACAATATGAACCATCTGCAACCACCCTTTTCCTTCATGGGCAAGCCAATTTAGAATCCACAAAGCCAAGTCTCCTTGGATAACATATCTCCTTACTTTCCGAATGATACTTGAATGGGGAACCTTATCAAATGCCTTACTGAAATCCATATACACTACATCCACTGCTCTACCTTCATCAATGTGTTTTGTTAAATCCTCAAAGAATTCATTCAGGGTCATAAGGCACAACCTGCCCTTGACAAAGCCATGCTGACTATCCCTAATCAGATTTTATCTCTCCAAATGCTCATAAATCCTGCCTCTCAGGATCTTCTCCAACAACTTGCCTATCACTGAAGTAAGACTTCATGGTCTATAATTTCCTGGGTTATCTTACACTCTTTCTTGAACAAGGGAACAACATTTGCAACTCTCCAAACCTCTGGTACTTCCCTTGTCCCTATTGATGATGTACAGATCATCACAAGAGGCTCAGCAATCTCATTCCTCGCTTCCCACAGTAGCCTGGGCTTGTCTGGACTTAGAAACTTATCTAACTTAATGCTTTTCTAAAGCTCCAGCATGTCCTCTTTTTTAATGTCTATATGTTCAATCATTTCAGTCTGCTGCAAGTCATCCCCACAGCTGCTAAGGTCCTCTCATAAGTAAAGGAGGTACTAATGTCAGTTCCTTATTCTCCATTGTGTTACCTTTAATGTCACAAAATATCATGGGGCATCAGACTGTATTAGTACCAAACAAAATTTGACACAGAGCTACTATTAGGGAAGATAATGTAAAGCTTGGTCAAAGAGAGAGAATCAAAGAAGTTCAGTAAAATAACATCGAGAAGATAGAGAAGCTTGGTTTGGAGGAGTTTGGGTTGCTCTAAGGTTCAGAAGGCAGTGAAAGTATGGACAAGCTGCTGGCAGAAGTGGTGGTTATGGGTTTGATTCAAAATTTAAGAGAAAATTGGATGATGCATGGATAGGAGGGGTATAAATTTGCTGAAAATACAACCATCATTGGTAGAATCTCAGGTAGTAATGAATACAGGAGTGAGATACAACAACTAGTGGAGTGGTGCCACAGCAACAACCTAGCACTCAACATCAGCAAGACAAAAGAGTTGATTGTGGACTTCAGGAAGGGTAAGATGAAGGAACAGATACCAATCCTCATAGTGGGATCAGAAATGGAGAGAGTGAGCAATTTCAAGTTGCTGGGTGTCAAGATCTCCGAGGATCTAACCTGGTCCCAACATATCAATGCAGCTATAAAGAAGGCAAAACAGCGACCATACTTCATTAGAAGTTTGAAGAGATTTGGTATGTCAATAGATAAAGTCAAAAACATCTACAGATGCACCATGGAGAGCATTCTGACAGACTGCATCGCTGTCTGGTATGGGGGGGGGGGGGAGGGGGTGCTACAGCACAGGACCGAAGGAAGCTGCAGAAGGTTGTAAATCTAGTTAGCTCCATCTTGGGTATCAGCCTACAAAGTACCCACGACATCTTCAAGGAGCGATGTCTCAGAAAGGCAGCATCCATTATTAAGGACCTCCAGCACCCAGGGCATGCCCTTCTCTCACTGTTACCATCAGATAGAAGGTACAGAAGCCTGTAGGCACACACTCAGCAGTTCAGGAACAGCTTCTTCCCCTCCGCCATTCGATTCCTAAATGCACGTTGAACCCTTGGACACTACCTCACTTTTTTAAAATAGTATTTCTGTTTTTGCACAATTTTTAATCTATTCAATATAGGTATACTGTAATTGATTTACTTATTATTATTTTATTTTTTCTTCTAGATTCTGTATTGCATTGAACCACTGCTGCTGAGTTACAAAATTTCACGTTACATGCCGGTGATAATAAACCTGATTCTGATTCTGGAGGGCTATAGTCAATGGGACTAGGCAGATTCATGGTTCAGCATGGACTAAGTGGACCAGATAGTCAGTTACTGTGCTGACATGTTCTAAGACTCTGTGGCTCTGTTGTAGAGCTGGGAAAGATGCAGACTGAGGCAATGGAGTAATTTGAAAACAGGGATGAATATGTCAAATAAAAATAAACATTGATGGAAATAGTTAAGATGTCAGGCAGCACCTGAGGAGGGAGAACCAGAATCAATGGTTTATGCCCATGACTTTTCATCAGAATTGGGGGTTGGTGCCTCCCCATCGTGTCTGAGGATGACAGGAAACCTATGCGGGAGAGCTTTTAAAGTGGAAAAGACATTGCACTGAGGGAGTTCCGCTCACTTGACCTCAGAAATTCAAGTCCAATAGTATGAAAAAGTGTCTCAAATGGGGACTTCATTTTAATACAAACATTATTTTTGTTCTGTCTAATCCTCCTGCTTCTTCATAACTTGGAACATGCTTGTTTTAAACTTCTCTAATTAAACCATCTACTGAAACACTAAATCTATTTCTCTTCCTAGAGGCTGTTTGACTTGACAAGTTGTTTTGGACATTTTTATATATTTAATTTTAGATTTCAACATTTGGAGTCAGGAGTCTCTTTTCCATTTTCATCACAGTATGGTTAAAACTGAGATTTTTGTATAAGAAGGAGCCAAAATGAGTTAACATGTTCTGCTTAATATTAGCCTCCATCACCCAGGACATGTCCTGTTCCCATTGCTACCATCAGGAAAGAGGTACAGAAGTCTGAAGACACACACTCAATGATGGCAGAAACAGCTTCTTCCCCTCTGCCCATCGATTTCTGAATGGACATTGAACCCTGAACACTACCTCAGTATTTTTTTATTTCTATTTTTGCACTAATTAATTAATTTAACTATTTAATTTATATATATTTCCACAATTCACAATTCTTTCTCTCTATTATTAAGTAATGCATTGTAATGTTACCACAAAGGCAACAAATTTTATGACAAATGCCGGTGATATTAATCCTGATTCTGATTCTGATTCGCGGTTTGGAATGATTAAAACTCCAACAATTCACGGAGTGAAAAACATTCCTTATTTTCTCCTAAGACCTTAAAATTCTATACCTTTTCTGGTTATTGCCTCACTCATCCACACATCTACTCACTTATCCATCCTTTAAAAACTTGCATCATCTGAAAAGCCTCTTTCAAGTTACCTCTTAAAGAAGGTTCAATATCAGGCTGCCCAGCTTACATCCTGGGATGTTAAGATATATCTGAAGACTCAATACTGTTTGTTCATGTTCCAAGAAAAATCATAAGTCTGAGCATAAGGATAGCTAGCAGGCTTTATTAAGACCCACTGTGCATTACAATGTTATATCCTAACAGTACTGCGCAAAAGTGTGTGTGTGTGTGTGTGTGTGTGTGTGTGTGTGTGTGTGTGTGTGTGTGTGTGTGTGTGTGTGTGTGTGTGTGTGTGTGTGTGTGTGTGTGTGTGTGTGTGTGTGTGTGTATATAGGGTATCTACAACTTTTGCTCAGTACTGTAGTAATTTTAAATATTCTACTTTACTGCTGCCACACAAAAAAAAACAAATTTCATGACATACGTGGGTGATGATAAACCTGATTCTGATATGGGTCTCTATTGTGGACTGAGAGTGGGAAGGGGGCAGTGAGAGAGGAATCTTGGTTGGGAAAAACGGAAGGGAGAGAGGAAGGAGCAGGGAACACCAGAGAGACATTCTGTAATGATCAGCAAACCAAGCGTTAGGAATCAAGTGATCTTGCCTGTTGTCTCAGGGCTGGAGAGTCTGCAGCCATGCCACCCTCTCCCACCAGCACTCCTTCTCTGCCATCTGTTCCATACCCCTCCCACAGCAATCCATCCTCACCATTCCCAATGTCCTGCCAGGTTTTACAAACTCGCTGTCCTCTTCACATTGACAAATAAAGTACTGTGCCAAAATCTTAGGCACCCATCTATAGCTACAGTCCCTAAGACTGCTGATCATGACACTTGTGGGAAAATTATTGGAAGGTATTCTAAGGGACCAGATAGATATGTGTTTGGATAGACATGGGCTGGTTAAGGATAGTCAGCATGGCTTGGTGCATGGTAGGTTATGTCTGACCAAACTTGTAGAGTTTTTCTAGGAAGTCACCAGGAAAGTTAAGGAAGGTAAGGTAGTGGATGTTGTCTACATGTACTTTAGCAAGGCTTTAACAAGTTCCTGCATAGGAGGTTGGTCAAGATGGTTCAGTTGCTCGGCATTCAATATGAGGTAGTAAATTGGATTAGATATTGACTTTATGGGAGAAGCCAGAGAATGGTTGTAGAGGGTTGCCTCTCTAACTGGAGACCTGTGACAAGTGGAGTGCCACAGGGATTGGTGCTGGGCCCGTTGTTGTTTGTCATCTATATCAATGATTTGGATGGTAATGTGGTTAACTGAATTAACAATTTTGAGGATGACACCAAGATTGCGGGAGTAGTGGACAATGAGGGAGGCTATTATGGATTGCAGAGGGATCTGGGTGAACTAGAAAAGTGGGCTGAAAAATGGCAGATGGAATTTAATGCAGACAAGTGCAAGGTGTTGCACTTCAGCAGGACCAATCGGGGTAGTTCTTATACAGTGAATGGTAGGGCATTGAGGAGTGTGGTAGAACAAATGGATCTGGGAATACAGGTCCATAATTCATTGAAAGTGGCATCACAGGTAGATATGATTATAAAGAAAATGTTGGTACCTTGGTCTTCATAAATCAAAGTATTGAGTACAGGAGATGTGATGTTATGTTGAAGTTGCATAAGATTTTGGTGAGGCTTAATTTGGAACATTGTGTGCAGTTTTGGCCACCTACCTATAGGAAAGATGTAAATAAAGTTGAAAGAGTACACAGAATATGTACAAGGAAGTTGCTGGGTCTGTGTTACAAGGAACGATTGAATAGGTTAGGACTTTATTGCTTAGAACATCAAAGATTGAGAGGAGGTATTTGATAGAGTTATGCAAAACTATGTGGAGTATATATATAGGGTAAATGCCAGCAGGCTTTTTTCACTGAGGTAGGGTGGGACCACCACAAGAGGTCAGGAGTTAAGGGTGAAAGGTAAAAGTTTAAGTTGAAAGAACATTTCTTCACTCAGAGGGTTATAAGAGTGTGGAATGTGCTGCCAGCGGAAGTCATGTATGCAAGTTCAATTTCAAAGTTTAAGCAAAGTTTGGATTGGTATATAGATGGTAGGGGTATGGAGGACTATGGTCCCAACACAGGTTGATGGGAGTAGGCAGGCAGATTAAGTGGTTTCAGCATGAACTAGCTGGGCCAAAGGTCCTGTTTCTGTATTGTACTTCTCTATAACTCCATGACTCTATGAAACTCTGCTTTAAATATGGACCATAAGACCATTGGACCATAATGTTCCACCCACTGAGTCATCAACTATATGACCGATGGATTCAGTGACCTGCAATTAAATTTTTACAACTGCGTGAAGCAGCTATGAATTATTTACAACATGAAAAGGTTGGTGCAGTCAGGCAGCCAACAGAGAAGCATCTGATGTTTGGGGTCAGGAGCATCCAAATCTCTCCAAGTATCTGTTATAAATGTGGGGTCGGACTTTCAAAATTCCTGCTCGCCAATTTGCAATGACATTTCATTGATTTTGAAAGACATTGATGAAACCAGTGGGGACCAGAGCAGAACTAATTTAATCATGGAAAAATACTCATTTTAATTACCTCGGTGCCTCCCCAGAGTTGGATAAGGAAAGAAACCAACTCTGCAATATCAATTTAATATTAATAAGAGATGTGTTAATATGCAAACAAATCATCTTTGTTCATATGAGGTCTAAATTGAATATCTAAATAATGCATGTCATACTTAACTGGCATGAAATGCTAATACTTCCATTTTTACAAAATTTAATGGTCGGGATTTTGCAGACAGTGTTGAATGTGTGCCGTTTGCTCCAGCTCCCACTTCCACAGGCACTCGCTCACATACTGCTGACATTAGATTAGGTTTGTCCGCATCCACAGGGAAAGAGGCAGGGTTACAGCTTGAAAACCTTTCATCAGGACTTTTGTGTTGTGGCCGTCTCTGATTGCGTGACTTCCTACAGTGAAACTGTGCAATAAGTTGCTGCAAAAACGTTGTTGTATGTAAAGTACTGTGTAAAAGTCTTAGACACACTTATGTATGTACGTTTGTATATAGCAAAGAGGTCTAAGAGGTTTACTCAGTACTGTAGTGATTTTATATATTGCATTGTACTGCTGCCATAAATGGAATATGTGAATGGCAATAAACTTGATTCTGATATGCATCTCTATTGTGCACTGAGAGTGGGAAGGGGGCAGGGAGAGGTGAATCATGGTCGGGGAAAGGGGAAGGGAGAGTAGCATTCTGTAATGATCAGTAAACCAATTGTTTGAATCAAGTGACCTTGCCTGTTGTCTCAGGGCTGGGTGTGTCTGCACTCTCACCTACCCGCTCCCCCCACCCCCAGCAGTCCTTCTCTGCCACCTTTCCCATGGCGCTCCACTCTTGCTGTTCCCGATATTATTTGCTCCCACCAGATTTAAACACTTGCTCTCTGCTCCGTGTTGATAAATGCAGTACTGGACACCCTACCTGAAACTTTTGCCTAGTACTGTAGTTCCTTTTGCTGAAGCGTGTGGTAACATTAATTTGATTGCACAACTTAAACCTTAGAAGATAAATGCAATGGTATCACAGTATTTCCTAATTGCCTAAATCAGTTTTTCCCAGATTGCTGCTAGTTCATGGTATTGACGGGTTTAAACACATTTATTTGATTTTAACAGCAGTATCAAATCTACTCTATTCATTATAGTTATGTTAATTTATTTGTGCTAATATTATTAATATTATTTTATGCATTGTGTGTTATATGTACTGTGTTTGGAGGAACATTGATACATTTGGTGGCATACATGTATATGGATGAATGACAATAACATTGAACTGAAAATTTAACTTGAACTTGACAAAGGAGAATAAAAAATCTCTTTGTATTCTGTATAAATACTTTGATTCTTTGAATCTATTGACTCCTGACCAACACTCCAGAGAAAAAGGCCGCAACTGATGGATAAGATCACCTGTAATTGCTAGAAAGAGGTTTGCATTGCTTTGTGATATAATATTATTTTAGTTCTGGTAAATTATTTTGACTGATACTTTTATTTCTTCTTATCCTCCTGTTTCAAGAAATTTATATTTTTATTTCAGAACTCCTGTTTCTGCATCGTTTTGCAATTTTTAAAGAATTTGAATTGGAATTGGTTTATTGTTGCCACATGTAGCAAGATAGAGGGAAAAGCTCAGCTTGCATACTGTTCATAAAGATCAAAGCCATTGCACAGTATGTTCTGAAGGGCTGTGAGGAGACAACTCAACAGATGTGAGTGCGAAAGTGTCTGCGAATTGCTATGTGGCCTTAATGGGAGAAATCAGAATAATAATCATGCATCACCTTTACTTGTCATATATATTTCCATGTATTAGGAATTTCCTGTGGTGTGTTGGCGTGACATGCAACAAAGGAGCAACAACATTCAACAAATAAAAGAAAAAAAGAATTAATTAACATAGCCTCAAGATTTGGGGGAGTAGATTTAGGACAGAGATGAGGAGAAACTGTTTTTCCCAGAGAGTGGTGAATCTGTGGAATTCTCTGCCCAATGAAGCAGTGGAGGCTACCTCAGTAAATATATTTAAGACAAAGTTGGAGAATTCCACAGATTTACCAATCACTTGATAAAGAAATTCCTTCTCATCTCTGTTCAAAAAGGACATCCTCCATTCTGAGGCAGTGTCTTCTGGTCTTAGACTCCCCCCCCCCCCCCACCACACAAAACATTTTCTCCACTTCCGCTTAATCAGGACTTTCACCATTCAATAGGTTACAATGAGGTCACCCATCATTCTTCTGAATTCCAGTGAATTCAGGAATTCAGGCCCTTGGTCTTCTAACGCTCTTCCTATGACAAGCCATTCAATCGTGGAATCATTTTCGTAAAGCTCCTTTGAGTCTTCTCCAGTTTCAGTACATCCTTTCTAATATATTGGGCCCAAAACTGCTCACAACACTCCAAGTGAGGCTTCACCAGTGCTTTATGAAGTCTCAACATTACATCCTTGCTTTTATATTCCAGTCCTCTAGAAATGAATGCTAACGTTGCATTTGCCTTCCTCACCACAGACACAACTTGTAAATTAATCTTTAGGTAATCTTGCACAAAGAGTCCCAAGTCCCTTTGCACCTCAGTTTTTTTGTAAATTCTTTCCATTTAGAAAATCGTTAACCCTTCTATTTCATCTACCAAAGTGCATGACCACTCAATTCTTGTCACAATATTCCATCTACCACTTCTCTGTCCATTCTCCTAATTGTTCTAAGTTCTTCTGCAGCCTCTTTACTTCCTCAATACTACATTCCCACCACCTATCTTCATATCATCTGCAAACTTTGCAACAAAGTCCAGAATTCCATCATCCAAATCATGGACATATAACGTAAAAAGGAACGGGCCAAATACAGACACCTGTGGAAAATCAATAGTCACTGGCAGCCAGCAAGAAAAGGCTCCTTTTATTCACACTCTTTGCCACCACTTTACAATGCTAGAATCTTTCTTTTAATACTATGGGCTCAAAGGCCTTCAGAAAACCAAAGTACATAATATCAACTGATCCCCTTTGTCCATCTTGCTTGTTATTTCTTCAGGAAATTCCGACAGATTTGTCAGGCAATTTTTTCCCTTGAGGAAACCATGCTGACTATAGCCTATGTTATCATATGTTTCAAAGTATCCCGAGACCTCATCCTTAAAAATTGACTCCAATATCTTCCCAGCCACTGAGGTCAGACTAACTGGTCTATAATTTCTCTTCTTCTGCCTCTCTCCCTTCTTGAAGAGCAAAGTGTCATTTGCAATTTTCCCATCTTCTGGATCCATTCTAGAATCTAGTAATTCCTGAAAGATCATTACTAATACCTCCTCGATCTATTCAACCATCTCTTTCAGAACTCTGGAGTGTACACAATCTAGTCCAGGTGAATTTTCTAACTTCAGGCATTTCAGTTTCCAAAGAACCTTCTCTCTAGTTATGATAACTTCACACACTTCATGCCCCCTGACAGCTGGAACTTCCACCATACTGCTAGTGTCCTCCACAGTGAAGGTTGATGCAAAATGCTTATTCAGTTCATTCGCCATTTTTTGTCCTCCAGTACTACCTCTTTAGCATCATTTTTGAACAGTCTAATATCCGGTCTCATCTCTCTGTCACACTTTATGTCTCTGAAGAAACTTTTGGTATTCTCTTTCATATTATATCTTTATATAATATTTCATATTATATAGCCTACTTTCATATTCTATCTTTCCTTTCTTAATGGCTTTTTAGTTGCCTTCTGTTGATTTTTAAAAGCTTCCCAATCCACTATCCACTAGTTTTTGCTCTATTATATGCCCTCTTTTGGGTTTTTATGTTGGCTATGAATTCTCTTGTTAGACATGGTTGTGTCATTTTGCCTTTAGAATACATTTTTCCTCTTTGGGATGTATATATTCTGTGCCTTCTGAATTGCTTCCAGAAATTCCAGTCATTGCTGCACTTCCGTCATCCCTGCCAGTGTTCTTTTCCAATTAATTCTGGCTAACTCCTCTCACATGCCTCTGTAATTCTCTTTATTCTGTATACTGCATGCATTCACATATAACATTTTTAGTCCTGTATTCCCCCTTTTCGATTTTGCCTGTTTTTTTTTACATTGCAATTCATCCTATTGACTGCAATTTTGCCCTATCAACAGCTTCTCCTCACCACAGATTGCTGTTCCTCTGTGTGTAAACCTGCTACCCCATGTTCAGCATTATCATCTGCCTTTCCTGCAATACGTCTTCCATTGAAATATACACAGCTCAGGACATTAGTTGCACCATGCTCAACCTTTTGATTCCTAACTTTGTCTGAGGTCTTGCCAACATCTGCTAGGGTGTCTAAGACTTTTGCACAGCAATGCAATTATTTTATGTATGCACTGTTCTGCTGCCATGAAACAAAGCAAACTTCATGACACATGTGAGTGATGATAAACCTGAGTCTGATATGGGTCTCTGTTGTGGAGTGAGAGTGGGAAGGGGGCAGGGAGAAGGTTGGGAAAGAGGGAAGTGATAAGAGAAGGAGCAGGAAATACCAGAGAGACATTCTGTAATTATCAATTAACCAGCTGCTTGGGATCAAATGACCTTGCCTGGTGACTCAGGGCTGGGTATGTCTGCACCCGCACCACCCTCTGCCCGTGGCACTTTTTCTCTGCCATCTGTCCCACACCTCTCTCGCTGGGCTTTACCCTCACCATCCCCGACAACCTTTGCTCCTGCTGGATTTCCAAACCTGCTCTCCATTCCATCTTGACAAATACAGTACTGTGCAAAAGTTGCATAGATTAGATTGAAATCATTGATAGAAAATATAATAAAGATTAGGAATGGAAATAGGAATGAGAGAGAGGAGGAGAGAGGGAGGGTGAAGTGAACAAAAGTGAGGGAAAGTGAAGAGGAATAAGGAAGGCAGAAGGGGAATGAAATAAATGAGATAAACAAAACAACAATGAAAAAGTAATTTTCCAAATTAAATTGTGAAGGGGAAAAAACACCCAATGTTTTAATTACCTCCCTGGTGTTGGATAAAACACTATCGCTGCAAAAGCATTTTAATATCAATGAAAGGTGAGTTAGTATGCAACAGATCATTTTTGTTCATATGAGAACTAAATGTTGATATGAGTTAATTAAACTTCCAATACCAGGTAGGTTTTTTGTCTTTGTTATGACTGATTGCATTGTTTATACGTGAATTCACCGTTCCTAGCTCTTCTGCTGTATTTAATATGGAGCTTTTTCATGAGTATTACTATGTCATGCTCCTAAATTGCTATGAAGTCTCTGATTTTCCACATAAATCTATAATATTGAACACAGTTAGTCTTTTGTCTACTCAGATCAAAACATCTGTGTTGTATGTATGTAGTTAAGTACTTGATGACATCACGACTGTTGGCAAAACCTCAGATGGTGACGAAAAGACACATAGAAGATAGATTGACTAGAAGGTTGGGGTTGATGTTGCAACAGTGTCACCACTCTCAACATCCACAAGACCAAGAAATTGATTCTGTTCCTATATCTTATGATCTATCTATGCTGTAAGATCCCCTATCTCACAGCTGAGTGTTTGGCCTTCTGTCCTGAACACTGGTGCAGTTTATGTGGACCTTAAATATTCTCCCTGTAACTTTGTGGGTTTCTTCCACATTGCAAACGTATATAGTTTAGTAAGTTAACTGGCTACTGTAAATTATCTCTATTGTATAAATAACCATCAGAATTTGGAGAGCGTTAAAGGAAATGGTCAAAGACATATTGGAGATCAAAAGCTCCCTTCTATACGGTAAGGACATGGAGAAATTCAATCGCTCACAACTATTAGCCTAGATTAGTTTAGATTCCAACACCCTCTAATTATGTACTCTATCTTCTATCAATACTTAAAGAAATTGATGCCACTTGCATACCTTGGTAAAGATGTTGCATCAATATCCAATAATTTTCAACAGAATAAAACTGGAAGTATCGTACCCAATATCATTGTATGAATCAGAGTATAATTGCCTTTAATCTGACTTGAGGTACTCAAGGTGATAAAATTATTCAAAAGCAGGGATTCCCAGCCTTTTTTATGTCATGGACCAATACGACTAAGCAAGGAGTCCATGGGCCCCAGGTTGAGAAACATTGTTCTAAAGGAATGATAGAGAATTAATTTCTTCTTATTGGGGAAAGCAGAATGTAAAAGCATAAAACTAGAATTTACCATTGGGAGTAAAAAGAGGAGAGCATTTCCTCTCACAAGGACAGTGACCACCTATGTTCCCTCTAAGTTGTGCGCATGTACGTGCGCACACACGTTTTTCAACCAGCGCACAGAGGAAATTAATATCCGCACAAAAGGTTAGCTACCTAAAATAATGCAGTAATTAATAATTATATTTATTGAAAATAATCTTTTAGCTAAATGTTTCTGTTAACTAGTTAGTCAGTTTTTCAAATACCACAATGCACGTCACTAATTTACGTCACCTCAGCTTTCCTGTTCCGGTTCGTACAGCTGCATCACGGCAGCAGCCATCTTTGGTGGACAGTGTTCATATCATAAAGTTTACAAAGATCTGTTTCAAATCCTGTAGATAGCTTACTAAGTTGTTATTGAAAAAAATATTGATTCACTATGTCGAATTCAAAAGAAGCGAAAGGCGTGAAGCACAAAAGAACTGAAAATTTGTTTAAAGTTGAAAGGCTTAACAGAATAGTAGAAACTGCTACACCAAAATCATCACAGTAGATCCAAGTTCACTGTTGATTTTTATAAATAGTCTTTGTGTTCATTTAAAAGAAAGGTTTCCTGAAGATGAGGTACAAGAATGGTCTGCTTTTGACTCCTGCAATTGCAGAATGTGACTTCACATTTGGTGATGAACAAGTTAATGCCTTATGTCTAAAATATCATGATTTTCTAGCTGAAAATACTGTAATAGTTAGACAGTTCAATGATTTCAAATTTTCCGTACAAGAAAAAATTAATCCAAACTGATTTCAAACTTTGCTCAAATGGTGGCATTTGTACTTCAAAATGAACAGTTTTGCAACCTTGCACAGCTGATGGACATTGGGGGAACCTTTCTTGCATCTAGTGCGGACTGTGAGCAAGGTTTTAGCCTAATGAATCAACTCAAAACCAAGTTGAGAAACTTTTTAGGTGAATGTCATTTAGATATGTTAATGAGAATCAATAGCTATCAATTAGATGGAAGTTCTATTAGTCTAGATAGAGTTTACAAAGAATGGGTAAATGCCAAAGACAGGAGAGAGAAAAAAATAACTGAGTGACTTAAATATGTATGTTATTTTGTTGTTATTCTGTGCAGTTTTATGTCAAATATTTTGTAAACCTACATAAACTGGGCCATGTGTGCATTCAGTGTGTACATACTTCTGTCTCAGGAAAAAAGTTTGCACAACGTAAGATTTTTTGCACACACTTACCACTAAAAATGAGAGGGAACACTGGTAAACACCTTAAAAATCTTTCTCTACAAGGGATATACTTACAGGGGTAATTGAACTTCTTGGGATTTAATCGGTCAATTTTGTTGGTGTTGGATGCAGTAAAGATTAACTGAAGTACAACCAATAGACAGAAATCAAAGTCTCAGTAGACCTGTCCTGTCTCTGTATACTTTGCCACAACAACAATAGCATCAATTTAACAGCTGACAACCATAATGCGGCAAAATATCCCAATGTCACTTCACAGGGCCATTTTTAAGCAATGAAGCTGACACTGAGTGACATAGAGAGGTATCAGGAAAGACAGCTGAGGGCCAGGTCAAAATGATATGTTTCAAGGAGCATTTTTAAAGAGGGAGGAGGAGGAAGGATGACAAGCACATCAAGCTAAGGCGTTGCAAACCTTCAGGCCTTGGCAGATGATGGCATGGCCTCCAATGGTGGAGCAATTAAATTCAGGGTTGCCTAGGAGATCAGTATCAATCAGTTGGGAGAGTTATAGGAGCAGGGTGGCAAGGTAGTGTAGTGGTTAGCATAATGCTATTAAAGTGTGAGATGTAAGATCGTGATTCAATTCTTGTTGCTGTCTGTAAAGAGCTTGTACAGACTCCCAATTACCATGTAAGTTTTCTCCGGGAGTGTCAGGTTCCTCCCACATTCCAAAGATGTACAGGACTGGCAAAGCCCTTAGGCACATCTATATAATTAGGGTACCTTAGACTTTTGCACAGTGCTGTATTGGTCAACATGGAGCGGAGAGCATGTTTGTAAATCTGGTGAAAGCAAGGGATGTAGAGAATGGTGAGGGTGGACTGCTGCGGAAGGGTTATGGGACAGGTGGCAGAGAACGAGTGCCAGGGGTAGTGGGTGGTACAAGTGCAGACACACTTACCCTGCTGAGACCCCAAGCAATAGGTTTATTGATCATTACACAATGTTCTCTGTTGCTTCCCACTCAAGGTGAAGCAGCATCTCCAACACCATCACACTGAGCATGGGGGCCCACCAGGGCTGTGTACTCAGTCCACTGCTGTTCACTCTGCTGACCCACGACTGTGCAGCAATACACAGCTCGAACCACATCATCAAGTTCGCCGATGACACCACCGTGGTGGGTCTCATCAGCAAGAATGACGAGTCGGCGTACAGAGAGGATGTGCAGCGGCTAACAGGCTGGTGCAGAACCAACAACCTGTCTCTGAATGTGAACAAAACAAAAGAGATTGTTGTTGACTTCAGCAGAGCACAGAGCGACCACTCTCCACTGAACATTGACAGCTCCTCCATTGAGATCATTAAGAGCACCAAATTTTTTGGTGTTCATCTGGTGGAAAATCTCACCTGGTCCCTCAACACCAGTTCCATAGACAAGAAAGCCCAGAAATTTCTCTAGTTTCCGCGAAGGCTGAGGAAAGTCCATCTCCCACCCCACATCCTCACCACCTTCTACAGAGGATGTATCGAGAGCATCCCGAGCATCTGCATCACTGCCTGGTTCGGGAATTGCACCGTCTTGGATCTCAAGACCCTGCAGCAGATAGTGACGTCAGCTGAGAAGATCATCGGGGTCTCTCTTCCCGCTATTACAGACACTTACACCACACGCTGCACCCGCAAAGCTAACGGCATTGTGAAGGACCCCACGCATCCCTCACACAAACTCTTCTCCCTCCTGCCATCTGATAAAAGGTACCAAAACATTCGGGCTCTCACGTCCAGACTGTGCAACAGTTTCTTCCCCCAAGCCATCAGACTCCTCAATACTCAGAGTCTAGCTTCACATTGTAATGTGTCCTCTAGTATGCCTATCGCCTTGTTTATTAATTATTGTACTGCCCTGCACTGTTTTGTGCACTTTATGTAGTCCTGTGCAGGTCTGCAGTCTAGTGCAGTTTTTATGTTGTTTTACATAGTCTAGTGTAGCCTTGTGCTGTCTCACATAGTCTAGTCTAGTGTAGTTTTGTATTGTTTCATGTAGCACCAGGGTCCTGGAGGAATGTTGTTTCATTTTTAATGTGTGCTGTACCAGCAGTATATGGTCGAAATGACAATAAAAGTAACTTGAACTTGAACTTCCACTCTACCTTCCCCTTTCCACAACCATGATTCCCCATTTCCTGCCCTCTTCCCACTCTCAGACTCAGAAAGTCTGAAAGTCCCCTTCCCACATTCAGACTTGGGTTTATCATCACGGACATATGTCTTTTTTTTTGCAGCAGTACGGTACAATACATAAAATTACTATAGTAGAGTGCAAAATTCCTAGGCACCCTAGCTGTATATATGTGCCTAAGACTTTAGCATAGCACTGTATGTTTAAGGGTAGTGAGTTGTGGGGACACTATGAAGGCACCAGACTCAAGGCAACACTTGCTGATCCTCACTGATTTGATTTGATGCAAACTGATACTTTTCACTGTGTGTTTCGATGTGATAAACAAAGCTCTTCAAAAAAGTATAGAGCAAAGTCTGAAAAAAACATCCTTGCACATTGTAATGACTGTTGATTTAATGACATTACTGCACAAAAGGAGACCATTTGAAGGACTTCTTTTTACCCCAGCTTCAGAGATGAATGATCAAAGGATATTGATCACAGAATTCTCAAGAAAATAAAGCAAAGAATATTGTGACAGAAATATTTGATTCAGGTTAATTATCACTCATATGTGTCATGAAAAGTGTTGTTTTGAGGCAGCAGTACAGTGCAATATTGTAAGTTCCCATAGAACATAGAAATCTACAGCACATTACAGGCCCATCGGCCCACAATGTTGTGCCGACAATGTAACCTGCTCTAAAAACTGCCTAGAATTATCCTACCACATAACCCTCCATTGTTCTAGGCTCCATGCACCTGTCTAAGAGTCTCTTTAAAGACCTTATTGTATCTGCCTCTACCACCATCGCTGGCAGTGTATTCCACTCACCCACCATTCTTTGTGTGAAACACGTACCCTTGATATCCCCTCTGTACCTACTTCCAAGCACCTTAAAACTATGCCCCCTCATGTTAGCCATTTCAGCCCTGGGAAATGCCTCTGGTTATCTACACAATCAATTTCTCTCATCATCTTATACACCTCTATCAGGTCACCTCATCCTCTGTTGCTCCAAGGAGAAAAGGTCAAGTTCACTCAATCTATTCTCATATGACACACTCCCCAATCCAGGCAAAATCCTTATAAATCTTCTCTGCACTCTTTCTATTGTATCCACATCCTTCCTGTAGTGAGGTGACCAGAACTGAACACAATACTCCAAGTGAGGTCTGACCAAGGTCTTATATACTGTAACATTACATCACGGCTCTTGAACACCATACCATACACACCATACATCTTCTTAACAACACTGGCAACCTATGCAGCAGCTTTGAGTGTCCTCTGGACTTGGACCCCAAAATACCTCTGATCCTTCACACTGCCAAAGGTCTTACAATTAATACTATATTCTGTTTACAAATTTGACCTACCAAAATGAACCACTTCACATTTATCTGGGTTGAACTCCATCTGCCACTTCTCAGCCCAGTTTTGCATCCTATTGATGGCCAGCTGTAACCTCTGACAGCCCACCGCACTATCCACAACACCCCCAACCTTTGTGTCATCAGCAAATTTACTAACCCATCCTTTGACTTCTTCATCCAAATCATATATAAAAATCAGAAAGAGGAGGTGTCCGAGAACAGATCCCTGTGGAACACCACTGGTTACCGAGTTCCATGCAGAATATGAACCATCTGCAACCACCCTTTGCCTTCTGTGGGCAAGCCAATTCTGGATCCATAAAGCAAAGTCTCCTTGGATCCCGTGCCTCCTTACTTTCTGAATAAGTCTTGCATGGACAACCTTATCAAGTGCCTTAATGAAATCCATATACTCTACATCCACTGCTCTACCTTCATCAATGTGTTTTGTTACATCCTCAAAGAATTCAGTCAGGCTCATAAGGCACAACCTGCCCTTGACAGTCATGCTGACTATCCCTAATCTCCAAATGCTCATAAATCTTGCCTCTCAAGATCTTCCTCAACAACTTGACTACCACTGAAGTAAGACTTTCTGGTCTATAATTTCTTGGGTTATCTCTACTCCTTTACTTGAACAAGGGAACAACATTTGCAACCCTCCAATTCTCTGGCACTTCTCCCATTCCTATTGATGATGCAAAGATCATCGTCGGAGGCTCAGCAATCTCTGCTTTGCTTTCCACAGTAGCCTGTGGTATATCTCATCCAGTCCTGGAGACTTAACTAACTTAATGGTTTTCAAAAGACTTCTTTAATATCTATATGCTCAAGCACTTCAGTCCACTGTCAGTCATCTCCACAACTGCCAAGGTCTTTTTCCATAGTGAATAATGAAGCAAAGTATTCTTTAATACCTCCCCTACTGATTCCAAGCACACGCTTCCACTATCATACCTGATTGGTCCTATTCTCACATAGCTCATCCTTAAACTGTTCACATACTTTTAGAATGCTTTGGGGTTTTCCTTAATCCTGCTTGCCAAGGCCTTTTCATGCCCCCTTCTAGTTCTCCTAATTTAGAAACACAGAAACATAGAAAACCTACAGCACAATGCAGTCCCTTCGGCCCACATAACTGTGCCGAAAATGTCCTTGCCTTAGAACTACCGAGGCCTACCCATAGCCCTCTATTTTTCTAAGCTCCATGTACCAATCCAGGTGTCTCTTAAAAGACCCTGTTGCTTCTGCCTCCACCACTGCCCCCGGCAGCCCATTCCATGCACTCACCACTCTCTGTGTAAAAAAACTTAACCCTGACATCTCCTCTCTACCTACTTCCAAGCACCTTAAAACTATGCCCTCTCATGCTAGCCATTTCAGCCCTGGGGAAAAAGCCTCTGACTATCCACATGATCAATGCCTCTCACTACCTTATACACCTCTGTTAGGTCACCTCCCATCCTCCGTCGCTCTAAGGAGAAAAGGCCAAATTCACTCAACCTGTTCTCATAAGGCATGCTCCCCAATCCAGGCAACATCCTTGTGAATCTCCTCTGTACTCTTTCTATGGTTTCCATGTTCTTCCTGTAGTGAGGCGACCAAAATTGAGCACAGTACACCAAGTGGGGACTGAGCAGGGTCCTATATAGCTGCAATATTACCTCTCTTGCTCCTAAACTCAATCCCACAGTTGATGAAGGCCAGTGCACCGCATACCTTCTTAACAACAGAGTCAACCTGCATAGCAGCTTTGAGTGCCTATGGACTCAGACCCCAAAATATCTTTGATCCTTCACACTGCCATCATATTTGACCTAGAAAAATGAAAAACCTCACACTTATCTTGGTTGAACTCCATCTGCCAATTCTCAACCCAGTTTTGCATCCTATCAATGTCCCGCTGTAACCTCTGACACTATCCACAACACCCCCAACCATTGTGTCATCAGCAAATTTACCAACCCATCCCAACACTTCCTCATCCAGGTCATTTATAAAAATCACAAAGAGTAGGGCTCCCAGAACAGATCCCTGAGCCACACCACTAGTGATCATCCTCCATGCAGAATATGACCTGTCTTTGCCTTCTGTGGGCAAGCCATTTCTGAATCCACTAAGCAATGCCCCCTTGGATCCCATGCCTTCTTACTTTCTTAATAAGCCTTGCATGGGGTACCCTATCAAATGCCTTGCTGAAATCCATATACACTACATCTACTGCTCAACCTTCATCAATGGGTTTAGTCACATCCTCAAAGAATCCAATCAGGCACGTAAGGCACAACCTGTCTTTGACAAAGCCTTGCTGACTATTGCTAATCATATTATACCTCTCCAAATGTTCACAAATCTTGCCTCTTAGGATCTTCTCCATCAACTTACTGAAGTAAGACTCACTGGTCTGTAATTTCCTAGGCCATCTCTATTCCCTTTCTTGAATAAGGGAACAACATTTGCAACCCTCCAATCCTCTGGAACCTCTTCCATCCTCATTGATGATGCAAAAATCATCACCAGAGGCTCAGCAATCTCCTCCCTCACCTCCCACAGTAGCCTCAGGTACATCCAGTCCGGTCCCGGTGACTTATCCAACTTGATGCTTTCCAAAAGCTCCAGCACATCCTTTCCCTTAATATCTACATGCTCAAGCTTTTCAGTCTGCTGCAAGTCATTTCTACAATCACTAAGATCCTTTTCCATAGTGAATACTGAAGCAAAATATTCATTATGTACCTCTGCTATCTCCTCTGGTTCCATACACTCTTTTCCACTGTCACCATTGATTGGTCCTATTCTCTCACATCTTATCTTCTTGCTCTTCACATACTTGTAGAATGCCCTGGGGTTTT
Organism: Hemitrygon akajei; assembly: GCF_048418815.1. NCBI lineage: Eukaryota > Metazoa > Chordata > Chondrichthyes > Myliobatiformes > Dasyatidae > Hemitrygon > Hemitrygon akajei. The sequence continues at coordinate 31,349,685 of NC_133138.1, read as the reverse complement.
CCTTAATCCTGTCCGCCAAGGACTTCTCATAACCCCTTAAGATTTCATTCTTATGCTCCTTCCTGGAAACTTATATTCTGTCAGTGCCTTTTGTAAGCTTTTCTTTTCTTCTTAACTAGATTTTCCATATCCTTTGTACACCATGGTTCTATTACCCTACCATCCTTTCTCTCCCACAATGGAGCATACCTATGCAGAATGCCAGCAAATATTCCCTGAACATTTTCTACATTTCTGCTGTGCATTTTCCTGAGAGCATCTGCTCTCAATTTGTGCTTCCAAGTTCCTGCCAAATAGCATCATATTTTCCCCTACCCCAGTTAAACGTTTTCCCAAATTGTCTGCTCCTATCCCTCTCCAACACTATGGTAAAGCAGATAGTGTTGTGATCACTACCTCCAAAATGCTCTCCCATCAAGAGATCTGACACCTGACCAGGTTCATTTCCCAATACCAGATCAAGTACAGCCTCTCTTCTAATTGGCTTAAATATATATATAGCGTTAGGAAACCTTTCTGAACACACCTAACAAACTCCACCCCATCTAACCCCTTGTTCTAAAGAGATGTCAGTCAATATGAGAAAAGTTAAAATCTCCCATCACAACAACCCTATTAACATTTAACCATTCCAGAATCTGTCTCCCTATCTGCTTCTCTGTGTCTCTATTACTGCTGGGGGATCTATAAAAAAACACCCAGTAGAATTATTGTCCCCTTCCTGTTTCTGACTTCCACCCACACTATCTTAGTAGATAGTCCCTCCATGACTTCCTTCTTTTCTGTAGAAGTGACACAATCCCTGATCAGCAATGTCATGCCCCCACCTCTTTTGTCTCCCTCCCTGTCCTTTTTGAAAAATCTAAAGCCTGACACACTCAGCTGCCATTCCTGCCCCTGAAACATCCAAGTTTCTGTAATGACCACAGTGTTATAGATCCATACTCTAAGATCATCAACCTTGTTTATGATACTCCTTGAATTAAAATAGACTCATCTCAAACCATTCAGCTGAGTGCACCTTTGCTCTATCATCTGCCTATCCTTCCTCAGATACTCCCTACAAGCTGTCCCTAATTGCGCACCAAAAACCCTATCCTCTTCCTTTTCACTTCGGTTCCCACCCTCCTGCAAATCTAGTTTAAAGCCTCCCCAGTAGTATTAGCAAACCTCCCCACCAAGATACTGATCCCCCTCAGATTGAAATGCAACCTGTCTTTTTTGTACAGGTCACACCTGCACCAAAAGTGGTCCCAATGATCCAGAAATCTGAATTGCTGCCTCCTGCTCTAAACCTTCAGCCACGCATTTATCTGCCACCTCATTCTATTCCTCTACTCACTGTCACGTGGTACAGGCAGTAATCCTGAGATTACTGCCCTTGAAGTCATGCTTCTCAACGTCCTTCCTAACTCCCTGTATGCTGCTTTCAGGACCTCCACCCTTTTTCTCCCCGTGTGATTGGTACTAATATGTACCCCAACCTCTGGCTACTCACCCTCCCATTTCAGGATATTGTGAATGCCTTCAGAAACATCATGAACTCTGGCACCTGGGAGGCAAACTACTATCTGTGTTTCCTTTTTGTGTCCACAGAATCATTTAACTGTCCCCCTAACTATAGAGATCCCTACTGCTGCTGCCATCCTCTTCTGTTTACTACCCTTCTGAGCCACAGGGGCAGACTCAGTGCCAGAGGCACGGCCGCTGTTGTTTCCCCCAAGTCGGTCCCCCACCCAATAGTACTCAAAATGGAGTACTTATTGTTAAGGGGACAGTCACAGGGGTGCTCTCCATGACCTGACACCCTCCCTTCCCTCTCTGTCTCCTGTGACTACCTGCTCGATCACTTCCTCACTCTCCCTAACAAACCATAGGTCATCAAGCTGCAGCTCTGGTTCCCTAACTCAGTCTCTGAGGAAGAAAGAGAAATGAGAGTAAATTACCTCCTTCCCTCGCCTAGGCCTGTCCTCGCCAAAGCCCCAATAAGCCAAAGTCCTGCTACTCTGACTCATGCTTTTCCAGTGGCCACTCTGCTAGGCAGTGTCTTCCTTTTATTACAAAACCTTCTCAGTGGCTTTGAGCGATGATGAACTACTGCGTCTGCGCACTTCTCCCAGTCGAATCTCCCACTGAATGTTACAATAAGGAATTTATAGACCGTACTGTGTAAAACTCTTAGGTACATATGTATATTATGCTAAAGTGCCTAAGACCGTTAATGTGACTGTTAATTTGTCAATGTTAAGCGCTTCGCCTTTCCCCAACCATGATTCCTTGTTCCCTGCCTCTATATCAGAATCAGGTTTATCATCACTCACATATGTCATGAAATCTGTTTTTTTTTGTCTCAGCAGTACAGTCCAATACATAAAAATACTACAATACTGTGCAAAAGTCTTAGGCACCCTAGCTGAATGGTGGCATCCATCAGTCTTGAGAGACCATGAATCTGCGCCTGGAGTTTCCAGGGCGCAGGCCTGGGCAGGGTTGTATGGGAGACCGGCAGTTGCCCAAGCTGCAGGCCTTCCCCTCTCCACGCCACCGATGTTGTCCAAGGGAAGGGCACTAGGACCCAAGCAGCTTGGCACCGGTGGATGTCGCAGAGCAATGTGTTGTTAAGGGCCTTGCTCAAGGACACAAACACGCTGCCTCAGCTGAGGCTCGAACCAGTGACCTTCAGGCCACACGCCAACACAAGGCACCCTAGCTATATACAGGTATATGTGCCTAAGACTTTTGCTCTGTGCTGTATAAAATATAAGAAATGCAAAATGAGAGCAAAATAGGGAGATAGTGTTCATGGGTTCATGGACCATTCAGAAATCTGTTGGCAAGGGGAAGAAGCTATAGAGTGTGTGATTTCAAGCTCCTGTACCTCCTCCCTGATGGCAGAAATGAGAAGGGGGCATCTTCACAATCAATCCTTTGGTTTACTGAAGAAAGGTTGGACAGTAAAGATGAAGGAAAGATTGACAATCGGACAAAATGTTTTTGAATGTAACTTACCCAGGATACAGAATTATCTCCAGGAGAGTCACCTTCAGTAAACAGCAAACAGAAATGTATCACAGACAAATGTTACAACACACAAGGGGAAGAGATTCCAACCTGGTGAGTTTATTTTCATTCCTCACTGGGAGGCCACAGCCAGTGTGTATCTGTAATAACATCTTGTCATCGCTGACATCAACGCAGACACAACACAAGGATGCACAAGGACTACTCTCCCTGCACTCATGGATGGGCACAGCTAAAATTCCATCTGCAAATTTGCCAATGCCACTGCTGCTGTTGGCAGAACCTTAGATGCAACATTAACCTGTTCATGTGTCATGGAGATTAGCTGGTTGTTTGATGTTTTAACAACCACACAATGTTAGCAAGATCAAGGTATTGACTGTGGATTCCTATCAGATTTCTTCTTCTTTAGCCCTTTTCCTTTTCCACCAATCACCTCTCAACTTTTAACTTCATCCAGCCTCTTCAACCCCAGACTATTTTCCTCCTCAACTGGCTTCACCTATCACCTTCCAACCTGTCGTTCTTTTCTAGTTTCCTCCTCCTTCCTTTCCAGGCCTGATGAAGGGTCTTGGCTCAAAACTTTCCACAGAGGCTGCCTAACCTGCTAAATTCCTTCAGCATTTTGTGGGTGTGTTGAAAAAATACAATATGCTTACTGTCTCCTGGGAGTCTCTGACCCTAGTCCACATGGGGAAGAAGGAGCTATTTTGAATCTCAAGGGCAGGTATTGAGAGCAAATTGAGGCCCTGCATAAGCAATGGAAGATCTGCATCTGTGAAAAGCCTATTTATCTATCTCAGAACTTAGAATCAAAATAAATTGTCACTCCCAGGGGACTTTCTAAGAAGAAGACCTGGTGAGTCCTGGATCAAACCACCTCTTCAATGGAAGCATAATATCATGAGGCATCAAAACACATTAGTGGAGAAACCGAGTTCCTATAAAAAAGATATCTAATTTAAATAAGGCATCAAACGTGCAGATTTGTGCTCATTCTTAAGAACAAACAGTGAAACCTACATGAAAATTCTATATTAATGGTCAGTTGCCTTTGTGTTTGAGGTGTAAGTGAAGCCTAATAGATTAATGTGCTTTCTGAAACTCTATCTCACCCTGCTCCCTCTCGTTTCCTTCTCCAGCACAATCAAATTACAAAGACAAGCTATCTTTCTCCGTAATTGCTCCTTCCCACGCCTTATCCCCAGATCTCCCCAGACAGCCGGCATCATGCCCAGCTGGAAGTGGTTAAACAATTTCATTCACTGTCTTGGTGTCACATACCAGAATCATGTAACAAGTGAGTTTAGTCAAACCACACATCTTGGGGTCCTGGAGTGAGATATGTACTTGATAGGAGGACAGTGGTGCCTGGCACTTAGAGTAAATTGCTCTCCATTTTCATCTCTCATTTCAGAGAGATTGTTTGCAGCTTCGGTAACATGCGTGAACTGCATCAGGAGCCACTGATGCTGATGTGTCTCAACAGTATATCAAGTGATCCTTTCTCATCTAATGCTGAGCTTCATGAGTAATTTTCAATTAAAAAAGGAAGAAAGAAAAAAAATGTTCCTCTGAGTATTTTCCAAAGGCAAGGGATTCAATCACAGCTTCAGCTAGTCTGTGTGAGACTTATTTGTCTGCACTTGAAAAATTATGCATTTTTTTCATTCTCTCCAGTGCTGTGAAGCCATTATCACTTTTGAATCAAGTATCATGCTGGTTCATTCCTGTGTGATGCCCTGACATTTAAATGTTGAATCTTCAAGGCAAGGCATCAGAGTGAAAAAAAGAGAAATTTTTTTCACTGTGTGTCATGTCCACCTTTCTGCCTCTTTGTGGTCAATAAACTGAAGACTTACTGAGGCTGCTAACAATGGTGCTGATTGTTTGCCTTCTACTAATCTTGTCTTGCCTAGTCTTGTTATTGGAGGTCAATTAAATGGGCTGCAAGACAATGCGATAAAGTTTCTCAGAAGACAGCGTCCCAGGTCCAATCAGATTCAGTTAACTATACTTATTATTATTTATTGTATTTTTATTTGGTCCTTTTAAATGTCTCAGAGACTCACTACAGCAGTATAACCGTTAGTATGACATTATTAGAGCTCAGGGTGTTGAAGTTCAGATTTCTAATTCCAATGCCATCTGTGAGGAGTTTGTATGTCGTGCCCCATATACACATGGGTTTCCTCCGTGTGCTCCTGTTTCCAGAAACATACTTAGCATATTAGAACTGGTCATTGTAAATTGTCCTTTGATTTGGCTAGTTGGGTTGCTGGGCATGTAATAAGTTCTTTGGGCCTGTGCATTGTGCTGGAGAGCATTGGCCTCCAAGGGTTTTAGAGTACCTGAAATGGTTAATTGTTGTTAAATGAGAGTTGTTAATCATTTGAAGTTCCTTGTGTTTCTCTCAAGTGACTTGCTCTTTGTAATGTGGTTTTCTCGTGCTTTCTGTTTAAGTTTGTTAAGTTTATTTTGATAGGCACAGGGATTCCATGTGACTTGTATTATTGAATCGGCTGCCTGATTAGTACTAATCATGGGGTTCTTGTTTTGAGAATATTATTTCTCACAGTGTTGCTTGACCAAGTCACTGATGGTCTTTTGGAATTATTATGAATAACCTCTCATCACTGTCTCTATATCAGGGTCTGTCTTTCCTCCGCACATGGGTTTCAATATTGCTGGTTGAGCAGTACATTGGGCCAGAAGGAACAGTTCCATGCTGTAACTCTTAATAAAAATAAATTTAAAATTTAGAACAGTTAAATTCAATGGCATGCCAAGTATTGGTTCCACCTTTGCCCTTTGTCAAAGCCTAACAAGGGCATGCTGGGCGAATGGCCTCTATATTCTATTGCCAGAAGCCTGGCCAATACCTAGGCCTCACTACCCAACTGAACAGGCTGGAGGGTATTGATATTGGCCTTCTAAATCTGGTCAAGGTAAGAACAGGGCTGTGTGGATAATGGATTGCGCTTCTAGTCGGCAAAATCCATTGGTGCTTGTGAGACCTTGATATGTACAGTACAAATCAGTCTCTTACTTTATCAACAATGCTACAACAAGTACACTTGAGACATTCCTAATTGACTGCAAAAATCTTTGGAATGTCTTGAAGATGTGAAGAACTACCTGCCATATTTTGTTGCACTCGAAGGATTTACATTGATTAAAATCAATAAACACCTACAAAATCAAGTCCCTTGGAAAATGCAGCTGAATGCTCTTGTGTTCTAAGGCAATATTGTAATGATAATAAACCTGTGGAAAACACTAAACATGGGCAAAGATGCAATTAGATTGCCGAAGCATCATTTACTGGAATAAAGTACAGGAAAGCTGAAGTGGTCGAGGGCTCAGTTATAGACCTTACCACTTCTGGGGCATTTGAATGGAACAAAATTTGTCAAGAAGTAATTTACAACTTTGTTATAAGTTGCAACCCAATGGAAATCTTTCAGTCCTTTATATAGACATTTAGACTTCTCAATTTGGAATTAAATTATTTTGTATTTTAAAGAAAAACAATTAAATTTAGTGCATCTTTCAAGAACTTTTAAATTACTTATTTGGCTGGACCTTTCCAGCAGGTGAACACCACCAGGTTCAGGATCAGTTATTACCCTTCAACCATCAGCCTCCTGAACCAGCGTGGATAACTTCTGTCACCTCAACTCTGAACTGATTCCAAAACCTATGGACTCACTTTCAAAGACTCTACAACTCATGTACTTAGTATAATTTATTTACACTTACTTACTTACATCGTCTTCTTTTATGCTTTGCTTGTTTGTCAGTCTTTGTATGTAGTTTTTCATTGAGCCTATTGTATTTCTTTGTTTTACTATGAATGCCTGCAAGAAGATGAATCTTGGGGTAATATATGGTGACATATACATATTTCAATAATAAATTTATTTTGAACTTTGAGCTTGCATGGAACCACTAGCAATTCTCAATGTTATTGCCATAGCAGTTTGACACAAAGGCTTTGCCCTTCCCACCACAAGTTTGCCACCAGTGTCAGGACTTACCCCTGTCACTCCCCATCTCCCCTTCTCTCCCACCCAGCTGCTCCAACACCACTGCCCTCTAACGACCTGCATCTTCCCCCTCACATGACCTGCCCTTCCCACTTACTTTATTAGGAAAAAAAAGTCCTTAATGTTTTTCTTTTTTTTTGCATTTCTGGTTGACATCAATTTTCAGAATCATTCAATATTGACAGATTAGTCAGCTTGCAAAACAAGCTAGTTTTGTCAAGCTACTATTAGTCACTGTACTGTGGCCCAGCCAGGTGGCAAAGCTTTTCCACTGTCAGTGTAAGTGAGACATTTTAGCTCTGTAGCATCAGTCAGCTGTATTGTCCTGTAATTTCATGGGACTTGCTATTTCGGTTAAGGATGGCACTTACCCACTGAATTAACATTGACGGTCTATGAAAGGAAAATCTATGGTACAGTACTGTGCAAAAGTCTTAGGCACATAGGCACACACACATACACACTCATATATATATATATATATATGTATAGCAAAGATGTCTAAGACTTTTGTTAATCAAGTCAAGTCAAGTCAAGTTGCTTTTTATTGCCATTTCGACCATAACTGCTGGTACAGTACACAGTAAAATCGAGACAACATTTTTCAGGACCACGATGCTACATGAACAATACAAAAACTACACTGAACTACGTAAAACAACACAAAAACTACACTAGACTACAGACCTACACAGGACTGCATAAAGTACACAGAACAGTGCAGGCATTACAATAAATAATAAACAAGACAATAGGCACAGCAGAGGGCAGTAGGTTGGTAGTCCGATGGCTTGGGGGAAAATCTGTTACATAAGTAAACAGCTGAATGGCGGTGTCTGGGATTCCGTCCGTTTCTGTACTCCCGCTGAGTATTTTGTTGCCACAGATGTAGTCCAATTTAATGTCCATTGGAGATCAGAATGGACGGGAGAGCTGGCCGGCTAGGGCTTGCTTTTTTCCTGGCACGGATTCCGGGCCGCTTGCCTCGCTTCCGTGCACACCACTTACACTGTCCCCACCTCCAGCCACCAGTATCAGGCGACTGCGAGGGCTGCAGGCCTGATTCCGTCAGCAAGCCATCAATGTGGAGCAGATAGCGAGTTTGTAAATCTGGCGGAAGCAAAGGCTGCTGGGAATGGTGAGTATGGAGTGCTATGGGAGGGGAGTGGGACAGGTGGCAGAAAAGGAGTGCCAAGAGCGGGGGGAGGGTGATTGCGGGTGCAGACACAGTCAGCCCTGAGACAAGCGGGAAGATCATTTGATTCCAAGTGATTGGTTTATTCATCACTACAGAATGTTTCCCTGGTGCTTTCCACTCCTTTCCCTCTCCCTTCCCTTTTCCCAACCATGATTCCCCTCTCCTTGCCCCCTTCCCACTCTCAGTCCACAATAGAGACCCATGTCAGAATCAGGGTTATCATCACTCACATATGTCATGAAATTTCTTTTTTTGTGACAGCTGTACAGTGCAGTACATAAAATTATTATAGTAATGTCCAAAAGTCTTGGGTACCCTAGCTATCTATATGTGCCTAAGACTTTTGCACGGTATTATCTATATGCCTCGTGCTTTGTGCAGATGACTCATTGCTGCCAGCAAGCTCTGACCCTTCATCTTATCAATAATTGAAACAAAACAATTCCCTGGGCGCGTAATCAAACTGCAGAATAATTGCATTTTAAATACTGAACACATTTGCTAGTTTAATAGAGGCATAAATTCATTTCTTTTAGATGAATCAGCACATCCACTAAAATAGAAAGACAGCAATTTCACGCACTAGACTTTCTGCAGTGTTATTTAAAGGCCAGAATATTTGACCATCTGTAATTTAGCGGGATAGGCGGAACATGCACTTGCTCAGGTAGAAAGAATTTGTATGGCAATGTTCCTTTTATTTTTTGAAATCATGATATCTAAAAGCATTCTCAAAATGAGATCACTGTTATATCGGAAAACAATATCCAAATTTCATTGAACAGAAACAAATGTGACAATATCCACGTAATCAGTTTCACTGTTGCTTGAGTTTCACTGATTTTAGATATTGTGTTGTATCCAAAAGAACTTTCCTGATCTCAGAGAACTAATGGAGTCCATCCGAGCTAAACACTTGAGTACTCATTTATACTATTTCTGTTTACCAGCAGAAGGTCCATAATTTTATATGCTTTGATAATTCAAGTGCTCATGCAGATACTGTTGAAATGTGAGAGTTCATGCCTTCACAACCTTTCAGGGAGTACATTTCAAATTGCAATCTCCTATCTATAGATCTTCTCCAGCCCTCTTACATCTCACCTTAAATCTGTGGCTTCAGGTTTAAGAAATGTTGTTTATTATGGATATTGTGAATAGTAATATGGTGAAGGACTCACCCACCCTGCTGATGGACTGTTTGTCCCACTCCCATCAGGGAAGAGGCTACACCGCATACATGCCAGGACCACCAGACTCAAGCACAATTACTTCCCCCAAGCTGTCAGGCTAATTAACACTTCCACCCGTTAACTCACCACACTACATCTCCCACCACCACTATTTCATCAATTCCTATTAGAGTCCCCTTATCAACAGATACTACTGTATCTAGTGTCACTTTATATATAGTACTGTGTAAAAGTCTTAGACACATATATATAGCTAGGGTGCCTACGACATTTACACAGTACTGAAGTAATTTTATGCATTCGCTCTACTGCTGCTGCAAAGAAAATTCAGATTTCGTAACATATGTGAGTGATGATAAACCAGATTCTGATATGGGTTTCTATGATGGACGGAGAGTGGAAAGGGGGCAGGGAGAGGGGAATCATGTTTGGGAAAAGAGTAAGGGAGAGGGGAGGTAGTGGAAGCACCAGGGAGACATTCTGTAATGATCAACAAGCCAACTGTTTGGAATCAAATGAACTTGCCTGTTGTCTTAGGGCTGTGTGTGTCTGCACACATACCACCCCGTGCCCCTGGCAGTCCTTCTCTACCACCTGTCTCACACCCCTCCTGTGGTGCTCTGCCTTACCATTTCCAACATCCTTTGCTGCCACCAGATTTACAAACTTGCTCCTCACTCCACATTGGCAGATACAGTACCGTGCAAAAGGGTTAGGTACACCATATATATATGTGTGCCTACGTCTTCTGCACAGTACTGAACATACAATCAGTCCATGTATATAAGCTGATCTTATGTATTTACATTATTTCATTGTTTATGCTTATTGTGATTTTATTTATACTGCATTGGATCTGGAGTAACAAACATTTCATTCTCCTGTATAATTGTGTGCTGGAGAATTACAAGAATCAATCTCAAATGGGTAAAGTGTCTTAATATCCTGTGATTCCCCATTTTTTGTGAACCTCTATCACGTTTCTGCACAACAAAGCAAACAAACCCAGCATTTCCAGTCTTTCCTCTTATCTGAATAATGTTCAATCCCAGGAAGCATCCTCATGATCCTCTTTCACATCCTCTCCAATGCAGTCAAGTCATTTTAAGATCTCACCTGACTATAAATCTAACCAGAACTATTGAATTGCATCATCTTCTAAAATTTGGCCCTGATGACTCTGTGATTGGACTTTCTAAATAATTGGCTGAGCCATGCTCTGGGCACTCCTTCCCTCTGATAGCCTGCAGGTCAGCCTTGGGCAAGGTGTATCACCTGCTTAGCCCCTTGATTAGCGTCAAGTGAAGCCATGGGAGCAGGTGGTGGATGGTCATATGAGCAGCCGGTGCACATCACATGTACTGGCTTTTTTTTTAATTAAGTGCAATCGTGAACAACAGTCAGATCAGAAATGCTGATCAAGTCAACTAGTTCCCAAAGAGAACTCTGGTAGGCCAATAAGATGGTTCACTACTGCTCAGCGATAGAACATTAAAAAATCATAGGTACAATTAAGAAACATTAAAAATAGCAGAAATACTGGAGTCACGATGATCATGATGAAGTCTGCTGAAGAGAGACATTTATACACATGCTGTCCACCATAATTCAGATAGACCACAGACACCAGGCGGACGATCTCTGAAGAATATTGATAATGGCTGGGATTACCAGTGTCGTAAAGACACTGCCCAGAAGAAGGCAACACAAAACAATTCTATTGTAAAATTTGCCAAGAACGATCATGGTCACTTGATTGCCTACCGCATATAATGTTGATGATCATTCCATGAAACATTCACAAGCAATGAATTGCTTTTGAAGAATGTGAACTGCAGGTGAACTTGACGGAGAACTCGGCATTACAAGGTCCACAAAGGTATAATATCCTGGATTTTGCAATGAAGTATTTCCATTTACCCATGCAACTGTCAACAATTCCCAGTTGAACCATGAGTAAATTTGGGAAAATCACACAAATTTCTGGAGGAACTCAGCAAGTCAGTCAGCAACTATGAAAATGAACAAACATTCGATATTATGGGCCGAGCAATTTCATCAGGACTGAAACTCAGTAACCTTGGGATTTCTACATGAAAGCAGAAGATAAAGTCAGCAGATTACTGAGCTATTGTTGTGGTATCTGCCACAAAAAAATGGTGCAAACAGCCCAGTTTATCACAGGAAAAGCCTTATCCAGCACTGAACACATCTACAAAGAACACTGCTACAAGAAAGCAGCATCTATCATCAAGGATCCCACCATCAAGACCATGCTCTCTTGTCTCTGTTGTCATTGGAAAGGATGTATAGAAGTCATTGGTCTCACACCAACAGGTTCAAGAATAGTCCTTACTCTGCAGTCATTAGACTCCTTAACCTGGTGGTTAATGTTGTGCATATAATATTTCAGTAATATTTGTGTAATATTGTAAATATATTGTTTGATTGAATATTCCTTGTTGGTTCATATAATTTATTATGGGTTATACACAAAAAGTAAGCAACTGACATACATCATTAGGTCACCACCATGAATAAAATTATTTCGGACTCCAAGTGTTTTTCTTTTGATTAACCTCTGGAGTTACACAATGTAACAGGCATTCATTTCAAAGCTGGGAATGACTATGAATAGGAAACATCTCATTAGGGTCATGAAGTTCAAAGTTCAAAGTAAATTTATTAACTAAGTACATATATGTCACTATATACCACCATGAGATTTACTTCCCTATGGGCATACTCAATAAATCTTTAGAATAATAACCACACCAGAATCATTGAAAGACCACCTAATTTGGGCATTCAGCCAATGTACAGATGACAACAAACTGTGCAAATACAAAATGAAAGAACTAATAATAAATAAATAAACAATAAATATCAGGAACATGAGATGAAGAAACCTTGATAGGAGTTCATAGGTTGTGGGAACACTTTAATGATGGGACCAGTGAAGTTGGGTCGTTATCCACTTTGGTTGAAGAACCTGATAGTTGTGAGGTAGTAGCACAGAAACAGGCCCATCAGACCAACTTGTTCACACCAGCCAAGATACCCATTTAATTTAGCCCCTTTTGACTGTGCTTAGCAACCGTCCCTCCAGGTATTTCTTATATCCATGCATTTTCCAAGTGTTCTTCATCTTTTGTTATTGTAGCTGCCTCAACCACTCCAACTTGTTCCAAGTACAGCTTCTGCATGTAAAATTCACATCTCACCCTCCTTCACTCCAAAATGAAAACCTCTCTTGCTTGGTCAACCATAAGACATGCTCTCTATAAATGTTATACCTTTGAAAACAATACCCATGATAAATCTTTTTGAATGATTTTGTTTGACACCAGTGAAAATTATGACTGAGAAGGTGTTCAAGGAGCTTAATGGTCTGAGGGGGGATAAATCTCCTGGAACTGATGGAATGCACCCTCGGGTTCTGAAGGAAGTAGCAGGAGAGATTGTGGAGGCATTAACGATGATCTTTCAAGAAACGATAGATTCTGGCATTGTACCAGATGACTGGAAAATTGCAAATGTTACTGTACTATATGAGAAGGGTGGGAGGCAGCAAAAAGGAATCTATAGACCTGTTAGCCTGACATCAGTGGTTGGGAAATTGTGGATCGATTGTTAGGGATGAGATTACCAAGTACCTGGAGGCATATGACAAGATAGGCCAAAGCCAACATGGTTTCCTGAAAGGAAAATCCTGCCTGACTAACCTACTGTAATTGTTTTTGAGTAAATTACAAGCAGGGTAGATAAACGAGGTGCAGTGGATGTGGTGTACTTGGATTTTCAGAAGGCCTTTAACAAAGTGCCGCACATGAGGCTGCTTAGCAAGATAAGAGTCCGTGGAATTACAGGGAAGTTACTAGCATGGGTGGAGCACTGGCTAATTGGCAGAAAACAGACAGTGGGTTTTCTGGCTGGGTACCAGTTACCAGTAGTGTTCCACAGGGGTCAGTGTTGGGACCGCTGCTTTTTACGATATATGTCAATGATTTGGACTACGGTTTTAAGGGATTTGTGGCTAAATTTAATGATACAAAGATAGGTGGAGGAACTGGTAGTGTTGAGGAAACAGACAGCCTTCAGAGAGACTTAGATAGTTTAGGTGAATGGGCAAAGAAGTGGCAAATGAAATACAATGTTGGAAAGCGTATGGATATGCACCTTGATGGAAGAAATAAATGGGCAGACTATTATTTAGATGGGGAGAAAATTCAAAACACAGAGGTGCAAAGGGACTTGGAAGTCCTTGTGCAGGATAACCTAAAGGTTAACCTCTAGGTTGAGTCGATAGTGAAGAAGGCAAATGCAATGTTGGCATTCATTTCTTGAGATATAAAATATAAGAGCAGGGATGTGATGTTGAGGCTCTATAATACACTCATGAGACCACACTTGGAGTATTTTGTGCAGTTTTGGGCTCCTTATTTTAGAAATGATATACTGACATTGGAGAGGGTTCAGAGAAGATTCACGAGAATGATTCTAGGAATGAAAGATATACCGTATGAGGAATGTCTGGCAGCTCTTGGGCTGTATTCCCTGGAGTTTAGGAGAATGAGGGGGGATTTCGCAGAAACATTCCGAATGTTGAAATTCCTGAACAGATTAGATATGGCGAAGTTATTTCCCATGGTAGGGGAGTCTAGGACAAGAGGGCATGACTTCAGGATTGAAGGATGTCTATTTAGAACTAAGATGCACAGAAATTACTTTAGTCAGAGGGTGGTAAATCTGCAGAACTTGTTGCCACAAGCAGCTGTGGAGGCTAAGGCATTGGGTGCATTTAAGGCAGAGATAGAGAGGTTCTTGATTAGCCAGGGCATCAAAGGATATGGGGAGAAGGCAGGGGAGTGGAGATAACTGGAAGAATTGGATCAGCCCATGATTGAATGGTGGAGCAGACACGATGGGTTGAATGGCCTACTTCTGCTCCTATACCTTGTCTTTGGCTCCATTATTAATCAAGAACCTATGAACCTCCACTTTAAATATATCTAATGACAACTTCCACAGCCTTTTTTGACAATGTATTTCCCAAATGCACCAACATCTGGCTGAAGAAGTTCCTCCTCACTCTGATTCTTCTGCCAGGGATTTCACCTGAATTATCTTGGACTTGAAATTAAAGGACGTAAGTAATTACACATGGGATTTTTATTCCACGCTAAGGATAACCTATATTCTTTGCTCCGTTCGCAGAAGGCAGAATCCACTGGTGGCCAACAATTCTAATTCCACTCCCTAATCCCATTCCAACATATCTGTCCAAGGTCTCCCTTGCTGCCACGATAAGACCACTCCCTGGCTGGAGGAGCAAGAGTTCATATTCCATTTGGGTAGATCTCAACCTGATACATGAACGTTGATTTCTTCAGCCTCTGATAATTTCTCTGTCCTCCCCTTCTCTCCATTTCCATTCCCCATTCTTCTCCTCTTCTCTCCTCCTCACCTGCTATCTCTTCGTTCCCTTTTTCCAGTAGACCACTCTCCAATCAAATTCCTTCTTTTTTAGCACTACCTTTTTCATCTATCACCTCCATGTTTCTCACTTAATCCTCCCTCCCCCCCCCCCCCCCACCTACCTTCCTGTTTCCATGCATTCAGCCACCACTTGACTTTCTAGATTGTGCTTCTTCCTCTCCACCCACCTTCTTATTCGGGCTTCATGCTCCTCCCTTTCAGGTCTTATTGAAGGAAGTCGGCCCAAAGCTCTGGCTCTTCCTCTCTCCACAGATGTTGCTTGCACAGCTGAGTTTCTCCAGGATTTTCTGTGTGCTACCTTATAACATTCTGAAGCACCTACCTTTCATGAGAAAAGTTTACTAGCTTAAGATGCAGGCTGCTTTCTCCTTCCACAAATGCTGCTTCACCAGGTCAGCTCTTCCAATATTTCTGTTTGTGCTGTGGATTGCATCATGGAGGTCAATCAACTTAAGGATGTGCCTTAGGGATCTGTTCTGGGACTCCTGCTTTTCATGATTTTTATAAATGACCTGGATGAAGAAGTGGAGGGATGGTTAATAAATTTGCTGATGACACAAAGGTTGGGGATGCTGTGGGTAGTGTGGAGGACTGTCAGAGGTTATAGCAGGACATTGATAGGATCCAAAACTGGGCTGAGAAGTGGCAGATGGAGTTCAACCCAGATAAGTGTGAGGTGGTTCATTTTGGTAGGTCAAATATGCTGGAAGAATATAGTATTATTTGTAAGACTCTTGACAGTGTGGAGGATCAGAGAGATCTTGAGGTCCGAGTCCATAGGACACTCAAAGCTGCTACGCAAGTTGACCCTGTGGTTAAGAAAACAGTGCATTGGCCTATATCAATCATGGGATTGAGTTTAGGAGCTGACAGGTAATGTTGCAGCTCTATAGGACCCTGGTCAGACCCCAATTGGAGTACTGTGCTCAGTTCTGGCTGCTTCACTATAGGAAGGATATGGAAACCATAGAAAGGGTGCAGAGGAGATTTACAAGGATGTTGCCTGGATTGGAGAGCTTGCCTTATGAGAATAGTTTGAGTGAAATCGGCCTTTTTTTCTTGGAGCGATGGAGGATGAGAGGTGACCTGATAGAGGTGTATAAGATGATGAGAGGCATTGATCGTGTGGATAGTCAGAGGCTTTTTCCCAGGGCTGAAATGGTTGCCACAAGAGGACACACTTCTAAAGTGCTTGGAAGTAGGTACAGAGGAGATGTCAGAGGTAAGTTTTTTATGCACAGAGTGGTGAGTGCGTGGAATGGGCTGCCAGCGACAGTGGTGGAGGCGGATATGGTAGGGTTTTTTGAGAGGCTCATGGATAGGTACATGGAGCTTAGAAAAAAAGAGAGCTATGGGTAACCCCAGGTAATTTCTAAGGTAAAAATATGTTCAGCACAGCTTTGAGGGCCGAAGGGCCTGTATTGTGCTGTAGGTTTTCTATGTTTCTATCTGCAGTATTATCTGCTTTTCACTGACCTTTCATTTTACTTAATGAGTTTAAGCATTAAATCAAGCTAGAAATACACACCAACCACAAGTCGCCTTCCTTACAAATGTCCATTCAGTCAGTAAATCCCGCACTCGGAGTCCACTGCATTCCAAGACCAATGATTGTTTAAAAGGCACACTGTGCTGTATATAGCTAGGGCACCTGAAATTTTTGCAGAGTACTGTTGCAATTTTATGTATTACACTGCACTGCTGCCAAAAAAAAATCCATGACACATGTAAGTGATAATAAACCTGATTCTGATATGTGTCTCTATTGTGGATTGAGAGTGTGAAGGTGACAGGAAGAGGGGAATCATAGATGGGAAAAGGGGAAGGGAGAGTGGAGGGAGCAGGAAACTCCAGAGAGGTATTGTGTAATGATCAATAAACCAATCTTTTGGAGTCAAATGACCTTGCCTGTTGTCTCAGGTCTGGGTATGTCTACACACGCACCACTTCCTACCCCGGCACTCCTGCACCAGCTGTCCCACACTCCTACCATGGGGTTCCACCCTCACCATTCCCAACATGCTTCGTTACCCCCAGTTTTACAAGCTCGCTCTCTGGTCCACATTGATATATACAGTACTGTGTAAAAGTCTTGGGCACCCTAGCTATGTATATCGCCTAAGGTTTTTGCATAATACTCTATATATGCATCAGCCCCTCACCAATAACTGTTTGCTTTTTGATACATTTGCATCCTAACATCTCCAGAAACATGTTTCTCTTGAGGAAATGATGTGTTAAAATATAAATAAATCACATAGACATAGAATGCTATGATGTTGTGATGTTAGCACCACCTGTTAGTGTAGCTTCTGGTAGATTAGAATAAAGTACATACCCTGGTTTTGAAATGCCTTCTGTGCTGTAGACATTATTGTAATTAAAGCTTGCCAGCACACAAGGACATGATATAAGCTACAAACTACACTGGACAACAAAGAGTTTTCTTCCTGAATTCTTGTGGGTGTATCTTATGATTTTGGTCTGCTGATCATGAAAATGATCATGAAATTTACCTATCGTGCACCTTTTTTTAAAAATTGCCTGTATATTTTTATTTCAATTCATAATACACATTAGAATAACTGATGCCAAGATTAAGGAAGTCATGTTTGTTGGTCCACAAATCAATGACAGGTGATTCGAAGAACTTCTAGTGGGACTGGAGAAAATCACATGGAAGGCATTCAAGGACGTTGCGGAAAATTTTCTTGGCAACTGCAGAGCAGTAAACTACATGCAGACAAACTGCATGTTGACAAAATGCTTCAGGCATACAAAACCATGAAGTTATCACGGTAGTGTCAACCATGGTGTCACGATATATTCATTTTCTGCATTCCCATTCAGTCTCCTTCCTTGCAAGTCTTCTCACTGTCAGTGATGAGCATGGTGTTCAGTTTCATTAGGACATTGCTGTCATGGAAAAATGTTATCAAGGCAACTGAAATCCATCGATGTTGGCTGATTATTGTTGGAAATTTAAGTGAGGAGCCTCATACACTGAGTACAAATGAAAGTCATCAACAAAATATTTTAGCTTAGTTGAACGATTTCAAAGCATCAGCACCATTATGCAATTAAATGCATTATATTCAATGAAAATTAATTTCTTGTTTCTTCAATTCTCTATGTGATAAAAATAGCCTGAAATTATATTTGTGTTCAACTTCAAGCAGTCTACCATAAACAAAAAAAATTCGAAGTAAGCAACACTCTTGAAACGATTTGTTGTCCGGTGTTATTTGCTGGGAGATCTCAGCAGGTTGAGCAGCTTCTCTGGGAAGAAAGGAATTGTCAGCGTTTTTGTTCGAAAGGGAGAAGACCAGGAAAAAAGAGAAGTCATTTCCTCCCACAGAGGCAGCTTGACCTGCTGACTTCCTCCAGCAGATTGGTTGTGGCTCCAGATATGTGCATCTGCAGACTCATGCCCCTGCAGCATAATTCAACAACCATCCAAACTGAACACAATGGGGCTGTTAAGTATAGCCACTGTCTCACAACTCCAGTGACCTGAGTCAACACCAATCACTGGTTGCGGAGTCTGAACAATGCTGCAGTTTCCTCCCACAGCCTAAAGACCTGCAGGTTGGCAAGTTAATTAACCACTGTAAATTGCCCTTAGTTTGTAGATGAGTGGTAACAATGGAGAGAGATGATGGGAATGTGAGCGAATACAACTGGATGAGAAATTAACGTAAACGTGTGTTTGATGGTTGGCATGTACTTGCTGGGCTGAAGGGCCTGTATCTATGTTGTGCAAATTAATGACAATGATATTACAAAAGTAAAGTTAGAAAACATAGAAGTCATAGAGAACTACAGCACTGAAACAGGCCTTTTGGCCCTTCTAGTCCATGCTGAACTATTAATCTGCTTAGTCCCATTAAAGTGTACCCAGAACATAGCCGATCAGACTGTCTGGAAGACAATGGATATCAGGTTATTGAGACCATAAATCACACATGTAAATGAGGACCATTTCAATTCACTCCATATTCCTAAACTTATCCTTTCCTTCACTGTGAGACATTGAATCATGAAACCATGAAAGATTATAGCACAGAAAGAGGCAATTTGACTGAAGTGCAACACCAGCTAACAAACAGAAGTTTGAGTTCAAGTTCAAGTTTATTGCCATTCAACTGTACACATCTATACTCCCAAATGAAACAACGTTCCACTGGACCAAGATGCACAACTCAGTATATATAACTCACACAAACACATAGTAAGTGATATCGTCACAAATAGATCAGCAAATAATGAAATATATTTCAGAAGATTGATATTTAGCATAAGGTGCATTTATGACACGTTAAAAAGTAACAGTAAAATGCTAATGTTGTTTCATAAGTGATGAGAGCTGGGTGGTGACAGGGAGTTCAGTGGTCTCACAGTCTGGGGGAGGAAGTTGTTTCCCATCCTAACAGTCCTTGTCCTACCACCTGCCTGATGGTAGAGGGTCAGAGAGATTGTTGGACAGATGGAAGGGACCCCTGACAATAAAAGAGCCCTGCATACACAGTGCTCCTGATAAATATCTCGGATGAGTGGGAGAGAGACCTTGGTGATCATCTCAGCAGTCAATCGCAGTCCTGTGTAGGGTCTTGCAGTCAGATAATAAACATAAGGTCAGAGCACTACAGCACACAACCAGGCTTTTGGCCCATCTAGCCAACGCTGAACTATTATTTTGTCTAGTTCTATCGGCCTGCACTTGCACCATAGCCCATCTGTATCCCTCCCCTCCCTGTAGTTATCCAAACTTTTAAATGTTGAAATCGAGCCTGCATCCACCATTTCTGCTTGCAGCTCACTCCATACTCTCACCACTCACTGAGTGGAAAAGGTCCCCTCTCATGTTCATTTCACCTTTGATCTATAAATACCAGTCAGATTTCTGTCTGATCCGTCAACATATTTCCTTAAATCTATGCTCTCTTGTTTCTGAGCCTTTTCCTAAATAAAATAAATTCTTTACAGGTGTCCCAAAATTTTAAATATCTGAATCAAATCCTTTATCTTTCCAGTTCTAATTAGAACAAGCTCAGCCTAACCATTCTTTCTTCATGACTAGAAATGTCATTCCCCAAAAACATAATTTTAAATTTTTATTGCAACCTTTTGTGCTTTCATTTCCTTCCTGTAGTTCACTGATCGGAACTGTACAATATATTCTTGCTATGGCCTAGCTCATATTTTTATAGAGGTCAAGCATAATTTCCTCTCTTACATTCTTAACAAATCTCTTGTGCATTTCCACCCCTTCTGTTTTTAACCTTCCAATTGTCTACATCTCTTCCTATTTCTAATATATATTGAATCTGTCCTTCCACCTCTAGGATTTGATTTTCCTCATTAACCAGTGTTCTTTCAATAAGCAGGTCTTTGTAAAAGTCACTGTCTGTATTCTTAGGGGTGTGTAAGAAAGATCAGATGCTATGTCGTAATACCCTGGAGATTGCTTTGAAAGCCATTATTTCATGCTTAGATGTTTTAATTTTCACGATGGATCTGTCATCGGCAGTCAGCAGCCCCTCTGTTGTTACATCCTGCATAATTCTCTGGAGTCTAATCATTAGCAATTTTTTTTCTGTCATCTTCACTACAGCAAGAAGCAGGTTTAATTGCACGGAGTGTGAAGTTCCTTTAATTTCCCAGTGATTTAATTTTGGAACCTTTAATTGTGTCAACTTTCTTTGTGTCCTTAATTTTCACATTCTTTCAGCATTCACTCGTTTAAGTCTTAACAAGGAAAACAGCTCATGCAGAAACTTGTTGGGTGCTTCAAGTCATCCCAGCAAATCAAACAGTAAGTTTACAACCTGAAAATTAAAACTAATTGTGAACACCATTATCGAAGGATCTTTTGAAGCTGGTTGTTTAGTGAAGAAAGATCGAGTACATCATCTTCCTCATTTTCCAGGTCAAGTTAATGCAATTAATGGTCAAATTTACCTCTGCCAAAATGACTTGCCCATAAGATAAACACAAGAACTTCTGAAGATGCAGGAAATCTTGAGCAACACACACAACATGTTGGAGGAACTCAGCAAGGAATAAACAACTGATGTTTTGGACTGTGACCTGATGAAGCGTCTTGGCCTGAAATATTGACTGTTTATTCCTCTCCATAGATACTTGATGGCATGCCTTCATTCAAAACCTATTGTCTGCACAGTAATGTGCTATGGCAGCCATGATTTGGTGGCTGATCCAGACAGAACCAGAGATCAAATAAATATGGATATAATTCTTTAAAATTTTAAACTGCACTATTAAACAAAATGCATTAAGTTTCATTGAGTTCTAGTTAATGCTGTTAGTATTAAAGGGAGCCAACAGAGTTGTACAAAGAAGCAATTTCTATTGGTTGGCAGAGCAGGGTAAGGGACATTGTCAACTTTCAGGTTACAGTTTTGTAATACTGCCTCAGACAGAGGCATTTCAGAGGCTCGATTGCAAATGGAAATTGATGCTGGACCAATTGTTAGCTTATTAACTTTGCATTCTGGAACAAAGGTGCACATAAGGAATTAGTAGTAGGCCTCTGTCGGTCAGAGTCAATCATGGATGTTGCATCCTAGCTGTCTTGATACGCAAACCAGGGCAGTACATTATGCAGAGCAAACTGTTACCCATGTGACAAACTGCCCCTCTGCACACATCTGATGAACTCAAAGGAATGGCAGAGACCGATTCAATTTGGCACCAGCAGCCTTGCAGGAGTTGGCATTCTGCATTGAACTCAATGTAAGCCTGCCTTAGGGACTCCAACTCTGGACTTTTCCCTCGCTGTTTCTTCCGAAGCCTTCCCCACGACTGGGTATAGCTGCAAGGCAGTGGAGGTTTGAGATCAGAGATTTCCTTCTGCAAACTGCTAACCACGGCTGATGAGCCACATATGCCTGAAGTGACCGGTTTTAAGGCACCAGTGACCCACCTTTGCCCCTTTCCTGACAGTAGAAACAGTTCTGCTGGGTTTAGTGGTTAAGCCACAAGTGAAGGCCAGGAGCTGGGCTTGGCTGTCAGAGACTGTTTGAGGTGCATACTATTCAGAGCATTTAATAGGTAGTGAGAGCTTGTCCCATTAACACCCCCAGCTTTAACAACCTTAAGGAAGCAGGTCTGTAATTAAATGTAGAATATTAATAAACTATATGAGTCCACTAATTGTTATCAGATGAAATCCGGGAGAACTGGATGGATTTCTATAACATTAGTTTTGTTCCATTTCCTTCAGAAAATGCCTCCCACTTCAAATTTTTCTTTGTGTAAAGATGTGATTCTTGGTTAGTCAGGGTATGAAGGGCTACAGGCAGAAGGCAGGAGATCGGGTTTGAGAGGGAAAATGGATCAGCCATGATGCAATGGCAGAGCAGACTCAATGGGCCAAATGGCTTAATTCTGCTCCTATATCTTATGGCCTTGTGTGATGTATATGGTATACACAGTATGTAATTTAAGGACAGATGGTAAAAAATCATAGGCCCCTGATGCTCATCTTGGGGCTGAGAATATAAGTGTCCCTGGGGTCGAGTGTGGGTGCTGGTTTGTCTCGTCAGTATCCCCTTGGAGCAACCCGCCGGTGGAAGGCTAGAGCAGCCTTTCGTGATCTCTAGGCCTGGTGGGAGGACCACCGCTTCATGGAGCCTTGTGGTCTCTAGTCGGAGCAGTCATCAGGGTATGTATTCGGCCGTTTCCGGGGCCAGTTGAGTATCCGTCTGCCATTCCGAGCTAGATATGGGTTCAGCTGTTTCTGTCGCCAGCCAAGGTTGCTGGCTGCCCTGAGACTCGAAGCCACCCCAGATTGAGCTCCCTTCCTGTCCTTGCCTCCATAGGGTAAGTCAGGCTGTCCTTGCCGTTACCCTGTGGTTGGATCTGTCCCTTCTTCTCCTCGCCTCTGTTGCGTAAGCCAGGCCGTCTTTGTCGTTACCTTGAGGCTGGTCTGTTCCCTTCCTCTCTCCATCTGAATCCTTGACAGTTTCCTCGGCAGTTTACCTCGGCAGTCATCCCGGTTCTGCACCCTAGTAAGCATCCCGGCCCAGTGTCCTTGGAAGGGGCCCGGCCCTGCAGAAGCATCTCAGCCCTGCATCCTAGAGAGGGTCCTGGCCCTGCGTTCCAAGAAGGAGTACCTCGTCCTGTCCAGGAAAGCCTCGAAGAATACAAACCTCATCCAGTCCTGTAGCCACGTCATGTCTTTGCCTAGTTCCGGAGTCCGAGCCTGAGTCAAGACCCAGGTTCTGGGTCCTGCCCAGTCTTTGGCTTGGAGCTCCTACCCTGTCCTCGAAGAACCTCGTCCTCGCCTGGTTCTGAGGTCTGAGCCCGAGTCAAGACCCAGGTTCTGGGTCCTTGTCCAGTTTCTGGCTTGGAGTCCAAACCTAAGCTCCTAGTTCCCAGTTGCTCGCCCTGGTCCCGCTTTCCCAGCTCCTAGTCTATGTCCAGTTCCCAGTACTTCAGATGTTGCATTTGGCTCCATTCCCAACGCTCCCCAATGACAAAAAAAAGCATATGGTGCATTGGTCTTCATCAGTCATGGAATTGAGTTTAGGAGCCAAGAGGTAACGTTGCAGCTATACGGGACCCTGGTCAGGCCCCACTTGAATGCTGTGCTCAGTTCTGGTTGCCTCACTACAGGAAGGGTGTGGAAACCATAGAAAGGGTGCAGAGGAGACATACAAGGATGTTGCCTGGATTGGGGAGCATGCCTTATGAGAATAGGTTGAGTGAATTTGGCCTTTTCTCCTTGGAGCAACGGAGGATGAGAGGTGACCTGATAGAGGTGTATAAGATGATGAAAGGCATTGATTGTGTGGATGGTCAGAGGTTTTTTCCTCAGGGCTGAAATGGCTAGCACAAGAAGGCACAGTTTTAAGGTGCTTGGAAGTAGGTAGATGTCAGGGATAATTTTTTTTTATGCAGAGAGTGGTGACTGTATGGAATGGGGTGCTGGTGATGGTGGTGCAGGCGGATACGATAGGGTCTTTTAAGAGACTCCCGGACAGGTACATGAAGCTCAGAAAAATAGAGGGCTAGGTAACCCTAGGTAATTTCTAAGGTAAGGACATGTTCAGCACAGCTTTGTGGGCTGAAGAGCCTGTATTGTGCTGTAGGTGACACGATCCAGTCCATAGATTCCATATTCCGGCTATTCCTTTTTTCCCTTGTTCTGTTGGGCGTCTTAATTGAGGCACCTGATTCTCATTTTGTGCTGGCAACATAAATAGCTCTGGGGCCAAGTCCTTGCTGGACTGTCCTCATCAGTAACCCTGTTGGAGTCCTGGCTCTGTATCCTGTGTCAAGGTGCTACATGAGGCTGCTCACCAAGTTGAGAGCTCATGGTATTACAGGAAAGTTACTGACATGGTTGGAGCATTGGCAGATTGGTAGGAGGCAGTGAGTGGAAGTAAAAGTATCCTTTTCTGGTTGACTGCCAGTGACTTGTGGTGTTCTGCAGAGGTCATTGTAGGGACTGTTTCTTTTTTATGCTGTATATCAATGATTTGGATAATGGAATTGATAGTTTTCTTGCCAAGATTGCAGATTATATGAAGATTGGTGGAGAGGCAGGTAGTGTTGAGGAATCAGGAAGGCTGCAGGAAGGTGAGGAAGGCAAATGCCATGTTAACATTCATTTCAAGAGGTTTAAAATATGAGGTGGGATGTGATGCTGAGGTTTTATAAGGCAGCTGTGAGGCCTCACCTTGAATATTGTGAACAGTCTTGTGCCACTTATCTAAGAAAAGATGTGCTGACATTGGAGAGGGTTCAGAAGAGTTTCATAAGAATGATTCTGGGAATGAAATGTTTATCGTACAAGGAATGTTTGATGGCTCTGGGCCTATATTCACTGGAACTTAGAAGGATGAGTGGGGACCTCATTAAACCTTTTGAACGTTGAAAAGCCTAGACAGAGTAGATACGGAAAGGATGTTTCCCCGGTAGGGTAGTCTAAGACAAGAGGGCATAGCCTCAGAATAGATTAGAGAATTTCTTTCTCCAAAGGGTGGTGAATTTGTGGAATATGTTCCCACAGGCAGCTGTGGAGGCCAGGTTGCTTGGAGTATTTAAGGCAGAGCTTGATAGGTTCTTGATTGCACATGGCATCAAAGGCCAAGGGGTGGGGCTGAGGAGGGAGGAAAAAAGATCAACCATGATTGAATGGCGGGTAAATTTTATGGGCCAAATGGACTAATTCTGATCTTATGTCTTGTGTTCTTATGATCTTATGGTAATCTATATGGTAATATACCAGCAACCCATGTTCAATTTTGTCACTGTCTGGGGCCAAGGTGCAAAACATATACAGCACATTCAAATATAATCACGCATGAAATCACGTATATAATCCAAAATCCTGGAAATTGATGATAATTCCTGGTAATCCAACCTGTTGTTACACCCAATGTATACGGGAAGGCAGCACTGACAGGACAGGCCAGCCCCAAATAAGTACAGATGCTGTACTACTCCACCTCTGGCATCTCCTCATCTGGACTGCAGCAACAGGGAAGCCCATGGCTTGAGATCTAGTCCTCGTACTGCAGCCTCGACATCAGTTGTCCCAAAAAAACAAGGGAAACAGGCTTGCAACACCTTGTGTCATCAATGTCCAAAAGGGTTTTGCGATCACAAGAAAGACACCCAAGACAGTCATTCGTAACTACACTACACGTCGCTTTGACAAAAAACCAACTTCGATGCCTTTGAGTAGCAGGCAGCAATACGCTCTGTAGCAGGTCAGCTCTGCCGCACCCAGTCCAGTTCCTTCTCTGACTCTCTGGCCAGCTTCTCCTTCTCTGACCCTCCGACTGGCTCCTACAACACTCTGGCTGGGTAGTCCAAGCAGCAACCCTTACAAAACAACATGGATCCATGTAGGAATCGCTGGCCAAAGCCAAAAGGTAAAATTACCCTTTAAGTTAATTGATTAACTTAATAAAATTCAAGTTCACCTGGGGAATGTTAACCATCAAATTAAATAATAATCTTTACTTACCTTTCTCCCCACATTTATAAATGCAAGAAATTCTGCAACACACACAAAATGCTGGAGGAACTCAGCAGGTCGGGCAGCATCTATGGAAGGGATTTGGAAGTTGACGTTTCAAATGAAGGCCTCTCATAAGGAGTGATAAGAAAGGATAAGAAGCTAGAATAAGAGGCATTGATCACATGGATAGAGGCTTTTTTCCAGAGCTGAAATGGCTAGCACGAGAGGGCACAGTTTTAAGGTGCTTGGAAGTAAATACAGAGGAGATGTCAGAGGTAAGTGTTTTTTTTTACACAGAGTGTTGCATGCGTGGAATGGGCTGCTGGCGACAGTAGTGGAGGCGGATATAATAAGATCTTTTAAGAGATTCCTGGACAGTTACATGAAGCTCAGAACAATAGAGGACTATGGGAAACACAAGATAATTTCTGAGGTAAGGACATGTTCAGGACAGCTTTGTGGGCCGAAGGGCCTGTATTGTGCTGTAGGTTTTCTATGTTTCTAAGAAGGTGGGGTGGCCCTTCCCCCTGGTTTACCTACCATCTGCCAGCTGTACTCCTTCCATACCTCCTGCATTATTCTGGCTACTTTTCCCTTCCTTTCCTCTCTTGATGAAGGATCTCAGCCCAAAATGTTGACTGATTATTCTCGTGTTTTGATGCTGCCTGACCATAAGAGCATAAAACCATAAAATATAGGAGTGGAATTAGGCCATTTGGTCCATCGAGTCTGCTCCACCATTTCATCATAGCTGATCTAATTTTTCTCTCAACCCCAATCTCCTGCCTTCTCCCTGTGTCTCTTCATGCCTTGATCAATCAAGAACCTATCAACCTCTGCCTTAAATACACAAAGACTCAGCTACACAAAGACTTGGCCTTCATAGCTACCTGCAGCGAAGAATTCCACAGATTCACCACGCTCTGATTAATGAAATTCCTCAGTATCTCCATACTAAAAGGACACCCCTCCATTCTGAGGCTGTGTAATCTGGTCAAAGACATTCCCACCATAGGAAATATCCTCTCCACATCCACTCTATCAAGAGCTTTCACTATTTCTCTTCATCTCTGTAATAAAAGGTTGCCCCTCTCTTCTGAGGCTGTGTCCACTGACCTACTAAGTTCCTCCTGCATTTTGTGTGTGTTGCTTTGAACATTTGTAATTGAGCCAGGTCTACTGATACTGGGGTCAAAGTGTTTTTCAATCTGAAAGCTAAAAGCTCTGCTAAAGCTGAGATTGCCACTTAATAATGCACAAGTATTTTACCAGAACAGCCCAGGCATTCCAAGGTTAGTGTTCTACTGAGGGAATATGTTCACCAGATAAGATGGATTGCTTGAGAATAACTTGGAGACCATTGAGTGCATCTACACGAAGTGCTGCCACAAGAAAGCAGCATCCATCATCAATGTCCCCCCACCATCCAGGCCATGCTGTCTTCTCACTGCTTCCATCTAGACGGAGGTACAGGTGCCTAATGTCTTATACCACCAGGTTCAGGTACAGTTATGGCCCTTCAGCCATCTAGCTCCTGAACCAAAGGGGATAACTTCACTTACCACATCAATGAACTGATTCCACAATCTATGGACTCATTTTCAAGGACCCTGCAGCTCATTACAGGAAGGATTTGGATGCTGTAGAGAGAATGCAGAGGAGATTTACAAGCATGTTGCCTGGATTGGAGAACATGCCTTATGAGAATAGGTTGAGTGAACTTGACCTTTCCTCCTTGGAGCGATGGAGGATG
Organism: Hemitrygon akajei; assembly: GCF_048418815.1. Lineage (NCBI taxonomy): Eukaryota > Metazoa > Chordata > Chondrichthyes > Myliobatiformes > Dasyatidae > Hemitrygon > Hemitrygon akajei. The sequence goes on along the minus strand of NC_133138.1, from coordinate 31,321,976 downwards.
AAAAGTGACCTGATAGAGGTGTATAAGATGACGAGAGGCATTGATCATGTTGATAGCCAGATGCTTTTTCCCAGGGCTGAAATGGCTAACACAAGGGGGGATAGTTTAAGGGTGCTTGAAAGCAGATACAAGGGGGATGTCAGAGGTGAGTTTATCCACACACAGTGGTGGGAGTACGGGATGCACTGTCAGTGAAGGTGGTACAGGCAGATTCAATAGGTTCTTTTAAGAGACTTTTAGATATATAAATAGAGCTTTCAAAGTTATGGGGCTAGGTGGTAGGGAAACTCTAGGCAATTTCCAGAGTAGGTTACATGGTCAGCACAACATTGTGGGCTGAAGGGCCTGTAATGTGCTGTAGATTTTCTATTTCTATTCTATTTCTAAACTCTATTATTTAATGATTATGTGTTTCCTTTAGAATTTGCAGTTTGTCTTTTGCACATTGGTTGTCTGTCCGTCTTCTGTTTGTGTGTAGTTTTCCAATGATTCTATTGTGTTTCTTAGTAACTGCTGTGAATGCTGGCAAGAAAATGATTCTCAAGATAGTATATGATGACATACATACTTTGATAATAAATTTACCTTGAAATTCACTTTGAACTTTGGTTGCAGGTTTATATGCTCATAGATCCATGTAGAAGAGAACTGGCCTCCATGATTGACTTTGAGAGTAACTTAGCTGTCACAGAAGGCTAACCATGGAAACAGGAATTGACATTCTCAAGTCCTAAGCTTGTCATGCATCTTGGGGTTTCAGCATTCCCACACCATTTGTAATAAATACGTCACTAACACTGAAAGACAGCAGAGCAGAGAGAAAGACTGAGCACCAACTGGTTACAATTTCTCAAAGATTCGAAGTACATTTATTATCAAAGAATCAATAAATTATAGAACCTTGAGATTTGCCTGCTTACAGGCAGCGGCAAATTAACAAACCTGAAAGAACCCAATTTAAGAAACATAAATACCAACCCCCAATGTGCAGAGAAAGAGAGAGAAAAACACAAATCATGCAATCAATTGAAGCGAGCAACAGAATTCTGAACCAAATTGAGTCCTTAGGTCCAAATCCCCAGGGAAGGCCCAAAGCCTCTATACTAGTTCATGATATTAGCAGGGCAAATCACCACAAAGTTAGCAATGATGAAGCACAGTATCCGGAGGGGCAGGGGAGGCAGTCTCACAAACTTCAGCTTGGGAACTTCCCTTTCTACATCTCCTGTAAAGCCTTCTGCTTCTAATTTTTCCTTTCAATATTGCATTATGTTTCATCTCCACTAATGCTGAATGTGTTAATAGATATTTTACTATCCATCAAGACATATTTATTCCCAATTCCCTTTCCTCATTACACATGCACACCTCATACTCTTTGATTTTTAGGTCATTAATAAAAAGGTACAATGCAATTAACTCAAGATGAAAATAACATCATTATGGTAATTCATATAAATCAGTACATCATGTAAATTCACACATCACTAAAATATTAACATTAAGACTGCATCTTTGCTGGTACTTAATACTTTGTATTTACCAAATTAAAGCACACAAGTAGAATTCATGCAGTTTTGCCCATTGATGTATTCCCAGGTTGGAGACAGTTTTTGCAAGATTATCTCAGTGTGTTCTTGGAAAAGTACAATTCGAATTAAAGCAGAGGTTTTCAATACGATGTCCTATTGAAGCTGGTACTAATACAGCCTAGTAATAATGCCAGTTCTACAACCCTTTGTGAACAGGCAGATCATAACTGGGGCAGGAGCTGAGGTTTAATGTCTTCCCTTTCAGGATTGCAGCAGATAATGGGATGAACACACAATTCACAATTCCCCAAACAATGAAGTCTGAGCTGTGATCTCTGCTTGTCATTGAGCAATTGGAGCTTGGAGAGACACCTGGATAATACACTGCATGATAAGGGTTTGCCTGTGCATTCTCAGATGTGGTAACTCTGTCATTTATTACCCATCCTTAACTACCATAGAATACTTACATAACATAAGAAATAGGAGCAGGAACAGGCCATCTGCCTTGTCAAACCTGCTCCACCATTCAATAAGGTCATGGCTGATCTAGCCATAGACTCATCTCCATCCTGCCTTTCCCCCATTCCCTTAATTCCCCAACTATGCAAAATTCTATCCAACCTTGTCTTAAATATATTTACCGAGATAGCCTCCACTGCTTCATTGGGCAGAGAATTCCACAGATCCACCACTCTCTGAGAAAAGCAATTCCTCCTCATCTCCATCCTAAATCTACTCCCCCAAATCTTGAGTTTATGTCCCCTAGTTCTACTCTCACCTACCAGTGGAAACAACTTTCCTACCTCTATCTTATCTATCCCTTTTGTAATTTTATATGTTTCTATAAGATCTTCTCTCATTCTTCTGAATTCCAGCAAGTACAGTCCCAGACAACTCAATCTCTCCTCACAGTGTAACCCCCCCCCACCCCCCCATCTCTGGAATCAACCTCCTCTGCACCGCCTCCAAAGCCAGTATATGTTTCTTCAAGTAAGGAGACCAGGGGTGTATGGAGTGTCAGGGAGGGGTAGCACCTCTGGTGGGGGAGCATATTGCGTCCTTTTCAGGTGGTTTGTCCACCTTTGGTCCCCACCTGGCACTCAGCTCTCACCTGTGTCTCCCCGTAGCTGTTTACATGCGACAGTGGCCAACCCAGGCAACAGCTTCGACAAGCCGGCTAAACCAGGTGAGGGTAGCCGACAGGTCTCAAACCTTTAGGGAGTTCTCTATCCCAGCATGTGAAGACAGACTCTGGCGGATTGAGCAGACGAGACCAATGGAAGGTTCAATAGTCAAGAACGCGGACTTTTCAAGTGTCGTGGAATGCATAGAGCACAACAAAACACAGCAGATGTCCTGGTCATCCACTGTGCCTAGTCCCATCTCCAGCCGTCTCGACTCTTGTCTTGCCACTAGATCCAGATGGGAATTGGGAAGAGAGAGTGAGGCTGACGCTGCACAACTGTCCCTCACTTAAATCCAAATCAAATGCTAGTCTCGACACCATCATCATCATCATAATGGTGTCGAGGTCTTCATCGACAATGATGGACGAACAAACAAGGAGACCAGAACTGCATGCAGTACTTCAGGTGGAGCCACACCAGTACCCTGTACACTTGCAGCATAACCTTCCTGCTCTTAAATTGAATCCCTCTAGCAATAAAGGCCAACATTCCTTTTGCCTTCTTGATAGCCTGCTGCATCTGCAAACCAACCTTCTGTGATTCATACCAAGCACTCCCAAGTCCCTCTGCACAGCAGCATGCTGCAATTTTTTACCATTTAAATAATAATATGCTCTTTCATTTTTCCTTCCAAAGTAGATGACCTTGCATTTACCTATATTGTACTTCATCTGCCCACTCATTTAACCTATCTATATCTCTCAGCAGACTCTCCGTACCTTCTGAACAATTTGCTTTTCCACTCAATTTAGTATTATCAACAAACTTAGATATACTAGACTCGGTACCTTCTTCCAGATCGTTAATGTATATCATGAACAGTTGTTGGCCCAGCACCGACCCCTGCGGTACACCGCTCACCATTGATTGCCAACCAGAGTTACACCCATATATCCCAACTCTCTGTTTTCTATTAGTTAACCAATCCTCTATCCACAACTTAAAAAATCAACAGAGTACCACTAAATGAGCAATAAAGAAAGGGAAGCTAAATTATGAAAGTAAACTAGCACAAAATAGAAAGACAGTAAAAGTTATTATAATTATATAAAGTGGAAAAGGGTGCCTAATACATCATTGGATGCATTTTTATCTTATGGATAAGTTTTTATGTGACACCTTATTAAACGCCTTCTGGATATCCAATAAATAAAGTCCATCTGTTCCCCTCTACCCACTGCATTAATTATATGCTCAAAGAACTCCAGAAATTATGTCAAACAGGACCTATTTTTGCTGAACCCATGCTGTGTCTACCTGATGGATCCATTTCTTTCAGATGCCTCACTATTTCTTCTTTGATTGCTTCAATCATTTTTCCAACTATGGATGTTAATCTTACTGGCCTATAGTTACCCATCTTTTGCCCACGTCCTTTTTTGAACAGTGGTGTGACATTTGCTGTCTTCCAATCTGCCAGCACCTGCCTAGAGTCTAAAGATTTTTGGTAAATCATCACCTCTATATAACTTCTGCCACTTCTTTCAGTATCCTGGGATGCATTCCATCAGGACCAGGGGACTTATCTATCTTCAGGCTCACAAGTTTGCTCGGCACTACCTCTTTAGTGACAGCTATCAAGGTCCGCACCTCTCATTGTATCCATACATCTCTCTCTGGCATGTTAGACATGTCCTCCACCATGAAGACTGACACAAAATAGTCATTCAAAGCCTCGGCCATTTCCTCATTAGCCAATATCAATTCCCCCTTGTCATCCTCCAAGGGACCTACATTCACTTTAGCCACCCTTTTCCACCTTATATCATTATAAAAAAAAATTACTATCCATTTTTAATATTTTGTGCTAGTTTATTTTCATAAGCTAGCTTCCTTTCATTTATTGCTCGCTTAGTGGTACTTGGTTGCATTTTAAAGTTTTCTTAATCTTCTAGTTTCCCAATACTCTTGAAAACTGTATGAATGACCTTTTAGTTTAATGCCTTCTTTTATTTCCTTAGTCATCCAAGGCTGGCTCTTCCCACCCTTACTGTCCTTACTTTTAACTGGAATATACTTTTGTTGAGCACCATGAAAAATCTCTTTGAAAGTCTTCCACTGTTCCACCACATAGCCTGTGTTCCCAGTCTAGCCAAATCCTCCCTCATCCCATTGTAGTCTCCATTATTTAGGCATAAAACACTGGTTTTAGATTGAACTATTGCTCCCTCCATTTGTATGAGAAATAGAATCATACAGCTTCTTCCCCTCTGCCATCTGATTCCTAAATGGACTTTGAAGCTTTGGAAACTACCTCTTTTTTTAATATACAGTGTCTCTGTTTTTGAACATTTTTAATAATCTATTCAATATATGTAATTGATTTATTTGTTTATTATTATGTTTTATTTTATTTATCATTATTATTATTTTCTCTCTCTCTCTGCTAGATTATGTATTGCATTAAACTGCTACTGCTAAGTTAACAAATTTCACATCACATGCCAGTAATAATAAACCTGATTTTGATTCTGAATCTGATCATTCTTTCCAAGAGGAGCCCTAACTACAAGATGACTAATTTTCCCTGTCTCATTGCACAGGACCAGATCTAAGATAGCACATTCCCCTGTAGGTTCAGTAACATGCTGTTCAAGAAAGCCATCATGGACACATTCTCTGAAGTCCTCCTCAAGACTGCCTCAACCAACTTGATTCACCCAATCTATTTACAAGTTAAAGTCCCCCATAATAACTGCTGCTCCATTCTTACATGCCTCAGATATTTCTCGGTTTATTGCCTGTGCCACTGTAATGTTATTATTCAGTGGCCGATAGACAACTCCCACCAGTGATTTCTTTGCCTTGACTATTCCTAATCTCTATCCAGATTGATTCAACGTTCTGCCCATTAGATCTTATATCATCTTTTACTAGCGCTCTGTTTTCATTTTTAATTAAGATTTCTAACCACCTCCTTTACCTTCCTACTTATCCCTCCATATTACATGATATCCTTGGATATTTAATTCCCAGTACTCTCCACCCTGCAACCATGTCTCTGTAATGGCCACTAAATCATACCTTTTTGTACTGATTTGAGCCACAAGTTCACTGATCTGGTTTCAAATACTACAAGCATTCAAACAAAGTGCCCTTTGTCAGTAACCCCAGTTGAACTTTGTCTTTTTGTGTTGTGTCCTGTCCTGTCGTCCCCCCCAAGCCATCAGTCTATGGGTTTATATTTCCATGTGCTCCTGTCTCCACTCCTGCTCTGCTCTACTCTACTCCGGCTCCTGTATCACTGAGTATTCCGTCTCTCACCTGTTTCTCATTATTACCTGTATTGCTGCCACCTGTGTCTTATTGTGCTCCACCTATCATCCGCCTCTTTGTTTATTACTCAGTGTATTTCAGTCCTGTGTTTTCACCTGCTTGTTGCCACAATTGTGCCAGTGAATTTTCCTCAGTCTTTCCAGCATTTGTATCTGCACTCTGTCTGTCTGAATATTGACCTGTTTCCCGATTCTGGTTTTTGGATTTCTCTGGATGTTTTGATCTCTGCCTAAACTTTGATGCTAAATTTGTTTGCATCTCAGGATTCGTTACTCAATTAATATCACTGCGTGCACTGTACTGGGTTTGCGATTGGATCCCTGCTGCAGCATTCTGACAGTCCTCTCACCCGTTTCTCATTATTACCAGTTTTGCTGCCACTTCTATCTCATTGTGCTCCACCTATCATCTGCCTCTCTGTTTATTGCTCAGTGTATTTCAGTCCTGTGTTCTCAGCTGTTGGTTGCCAGTTTGTACTGACCATTCCCCTTCGACATTCTTTCATTAACAAGGCATTTCACCCTCAGGACTACCACTCACTGGATGATTTTTTTGTTTTGTTTTTCACACCATTCTCCGTAAGTTCTAGGGACTGTTGTGTGTGAAAATCCCAGGAAATCAGAAGTTTCTGGCACCAACAATCATTCCTCGGTTATGTCACTTAGATCATAGTACCTAATGAAGTGGCCACTGGGTGTAGTAATAATGATGATGATGATAGCATCCGTCTGTCTTAAAGGACAATTTTTTTAAGCCTGGTTGGAAAGTATGGAGATCCTGGGACTCCCAGTAGTCAAGATTCCCCTCTCCGCCTCAATAGCGTAGACCAAAGGAAAGCTTATGAAGCAATACATTTGGCACCAGCTTGGCTGCAGGAGCTGCAAAGAACGTTCAGTGATGTCCAGCCACCTTATGGGCTCCACGCCAGATATTCTGTCTGGGTTTACTCCTATAGCCTTCGTCTCTCATGAGGCTGCCCTCAAAGCAGTGGGGATATCATTATTATTATTAATACAACTATCTGAGAGACTAAATTGCAGGGTGTCAAGGACATAAGGAAAGCGGTGGATGGAGCTCTTGCGATTACTTAGCTAGCATGGAGTCAATGGGCCAAATATCCTCCCTCTGTCAGAATACTGTAAATAAGCAACGATGAGGTTATGAACATCTTATATTTATATCTGTAAGACTGGAAATCAATTCTTGCATTAATGAAAGGATGAATTCTCTGATACTGACAGACTGGAGTGTTGTATTTGCATTCCCTACAGAATGTACAAATGTGTATATCGTCAATATTCGTTCTGTTAAATAACATTTAGTGAATGCTACCTAATAGGGGTAAGTCATAAACTCATTCACATTGATCCTGTGCTTCCTACTAATAGCATTTGAAATCAGTAATGTCTTATAGAAGTAATTAGGAATGATAACTGCAATGCAGTCTGAAGCCAAGGAGTGACTGGGAATTGCTTCAAGGATCATATTCTACACTCCTTCCCACCAAGATTATAATAAGGAAGGAAAATCCAGGATCTATTTATCAGTAAATATTACAGAGATGTGAAAGATGGATCAGTCATATTTTGAGACTAGCTTTACTCACTGAAGGAGTACTGAGTTTTGGAAGCTCTTAACAGTTCCAGCATTTATAAATCGGCCTTTTGTTATCATCTGAAGTGCAGACCTTGAGGTCTGCAGAATTTGGTCTAATTGATGCCACATTTGTCCTGACTAATCCAATCAAAAACATATACCAATGCAATTCAATACCTGCTTTCCTCTAAAATCCAGCAGAAAATAGTTTATCTCCTTTTCCCAGTAATCTGTTAATGTATTATCTCTTAATGGCTTATTGACAAACACAGTAATTTAGTTTCGAATCCTTGTTAATAGCAGAGCCCAATGTACAATGTATTTTGAAGTTTGCCTGAGAGCTATTAGGTACCAGCATAAATACAGCTAATTCCAATTAACAGACAATATTACCCTGCAGTACAAAATGTACTTCTGCTTTTAAAACGAAGCAGCATATTCCCCATGAATTACTGTAAATTACTTAATGATTCAGAATTTAGAGCAATAAAATTACTCTGAAATGTATGCTTTTCTTTAATTTAATCAAAAAGAGGGACATGGTTTATCCAATCATCGTTTGAATGCAACATACATTGGGTGCCTGAGTAAGGCACCTCTAGATCTGAGTCATGCAAAGGTCCAACATGGAAACAAAGCTTTCGATCCAAGTCTGCACAGATCATTAACAGCCCATTCACACTAGAACATAGAACATTACAGCACATGATTTTAATCTACTCCAAGATCAATCTAACCCTTCCCTCCTACATATCCCTCCATTTTTATTTCCTCCATTTGCTTAACTAAGAGTCTCTTAATTGTCTCTGATGTATCTGCCTCTACCAACAACGCTGGCAGCATTTTCATGCACCTACTATTTGTGTAAAAATAATAGGCCTCTGACATCCCTACTCTATTTTCCACTAACCTCCTTAAAATTATGCCCTCTCATATTAGTAATTTCCACAATGGGAAGCAGTGATGGTTGTTCACTCTATCCATGCCTCTTATCATCTGATACACCTCTATCAATTCTGGTATCTTTATCCCAAGGTCAAGGCTAGAGCACATGCATTTAAAACGAGAGGCTAGGTTTAAAGGGTGTTGGCACGTGGCCTAGTGGATAAGGCATCGGACTAGTATCGGAATTGAGGTCACTGGTTCGAGCCTCAGCTGAGGCAGTGTGTTTGTGTCCTTGAGCAAGGCACTTAACAACACATTGCTCTGCGACGACACCAGTGTCAAGCTGCTTGGGTCCTAGTGCCCTTCCCTTAGACAACATCGGTCGCGTGGAGAGGGGAAGGCTTGCAGCTTGGGCAACTGCTGCTCTCTCATATGACCCTGCCTAGGCCTGCACCCTGGAAACCTTCCAAGGCACAAATCCATGGTCACGAGACTAACGGATGCCTATTACTATTACTAGTAGGTGTAAAGGAGAGGTGTAGAGCAAGATTTCTCCACAGAGTTCAAAATTTAAAGTTCAAAGCAAATTTTATTATCAAAATACATATATGACACCACGTACAACCCTGAGATTTTTGTGAACCAACTCAGCAAATCTATAGAATAGTAACAATAACGAGATCAATGGAATATCAACTACAGCACAGAAGACAACAAATGGTGCAAATGCAAGCATAAATAAATAGCAATAAATAATGAGAATATGAAATAACAAGATAATGAGTCCTTAAAGTGAGATAATCGGTTGTGCGAATATATCAATGGATGGGCAAGTGAGTGTAGTTATCCCCTTTTGTTCAAGAGTCTGATGGTTGAGGGCTGGTAACTCTTCTTGAACCTGGTGGTGTTAGTCCTGAGGCTCTTGTACCTTCTACCATATGGCAGCAGTGGGAACAGTGTGAAAAAAGCATGGCCTAGGTGGTGAGCATATCTAATGATGGATGCTGCGTTCCTACAACAGCCTTCCACATAGCCCTCTCAATGGTTGGGAGGGCTTTACTCCTGATGTGCTGGGCTGAACCCACTAGATCGTTTCTGTGTTTCCCCAGGGAAATCATTATAGGATTTTCTACTCAAAGTTGTTGCTATTTCCATAACAGGCTGTGATATAGCCAGTCAATATACTCTCCACAACTCATCTACTGAAGTCTGTCAAAGTTTTTGATGTCATGCCGAAGCTCCACAAACTCCAAAGGAAGTAGAGTCACTGCCGTGCTTTCTTCGCAATTGCATTTACGTGCTGGGTCCAGGGCAGGTCCTTGAAATAGTGACACCTAGGAACTTAAAGTTGCTAACCTCCTCCTAGTCTGATCGTCCAATGGTGACTGACTCATGGATGTCTGCTTTCTCTTTGATTGTAAACTTTACCTCTGATTGTAAACTCAGTTCACAATTAGTTCCTTGGTCTGATTGGAGAATGGAATTCTCTGCTGGGGTGATAGTACAGACAACTACAATAGAGACATTTAAAAGGCTGTTAAAAAGGCGTATGAATGTGCAGAGGATGGAAGGGCACTGACATTGTAAAGGCAAAAGGGATTCATTTAGTCAGATGTTTAATTGCTGTTTTAATGAGTTTGGCACAACATCATGGGCTGAGGGGCCTGATTCCGTTCAATACTCATCTGTGATCTAAGAGAAAAACAAGATCAGAACAGCAGGATTTTCAGACACAAGGTGATGGTAGAGACAGATACAATTACAATATTCAAAATGCATTTGGATAAATGTTTAGATAGGAAAAAATAGAGGGGTATAAACCTAATGCAGACAGATCAGATTAGTTTTGGACACCCGTTTCTTATGAATACGTTGGGTTAAAAGGATCTTTTCTCACCTCAGCAACACTCTCTATTATTCTATAACGCCTGTCACTTTCAGCAAAGTAAACAAGGCAATTAAATAATTTGTAGTCAGAGAGATTTCATGGTTAAAGTTATCTCTGTCAGGAGCTGAACCAGTACAAAACATTCCTGATGAAAGGTTAGCATCCTGATTTTTTTTTCTTTCCAAGGATGCTGCCCGTAACTGTTGAATATTTCTAGAATATTTTCTTTTATTTAAGATCTTTTCTGTGTTTCCCCAGGGAAACCATCAATTCTGTTTAAGTGTATGATGGAACAGGCAATTCAATATCTCTTTAGAATATATTCAGAATTTGCATTTCTTCCCCTACAGACATTCAATCTTGAACGATGACTTACTTTGATGCCCTAAGCGAAATGGAAGAATTAGATCACAAAGATGTGTCCTTGATATTTGCAACTGATTTTAATATTCACTGCATATGCTTTCGGATGTAAATTTAATACTTTCAAAATGGTTATAGCTCAAGTTTCTCCCAAATTTCACATTGAGGCTGTTAATAAAAATTGATATCATTGTCAAACAATAGATGATTTTATTATTTTTCCAGTCTCAAGCTTTAAAATCATGATAACTGTGCAAGCATCTTATTTATGGATCACTGTGATTAATATGACAATATCTTTTAAGCTTCTGCCAGCTTTGTGGTGGTCACACTTTTGGCTTGAGCTCCAAACAGGGAAGAAATTGGGTGCCAGGGTAGTGTTATGGTTAGCATAATGCTATTATATTTCAGGGTGTCAGAGTTTAGAGTTCAATTTTGGCGTCCTCTTTACGAAAGTTTGTATGTTTTTCAAAGGTTCAAAGGTTAATTTATTATCAAAGTAAGCAACTCTGAAATTCTTCTTCCCCAGGTAGCCATGAAACCAAGAAAGAAAAGAAGGGCAGCACGATCATCAACCCCCCCAAATCTCCCCCTCCCACACACAAAAATGAAGATAGACAAGCACATCAACCCCCAAATCTTCGTTCCCACAAAAAAAAAAGAAAGATCGGGCAAAAAACACAGAACATAAAAAAACTATAAGACAGAGAAAAAGTCTATAGTCCAAGCCCATATCCAAAATGTAGAAAACCTGGGTAACACTCTCCAGGCATAGTGGCATGCTCTCCCCTCTCCAGTAGCAGCATGATCAAAAGACAGGCAGCTGGCACTCACCTCTGCACCCACCTCGATATGTGTGTGGGTTTGCTCCTAGTGCTCCATTTCCTCCCACAGCCCAAAGATGTACTGGATAATTGGTTATTGTAACTTGTCCTGTGAGTATGCTAGAGTTAAGTTGTTTATTTACCTCCAGAGATGTTCCCTCACCTGCAGAGCTCCTGTAGCATCTTGTGTATGTTTATTGTCTTGGAGGCCCAGCATCTGCAGAATCTCTTGTGTTCAATTTTGTGTGTCAGCTTAGTGATAAAATTTGTGTGCGTCTCCTGGTCATTTTCCATTATTTTCACATTTTCCGGATTCTGGATGTGAGTGACTAGACCAGCATTTATTGGCCAGACGTTTGGTTACACTATTTAGTTGAAAGGTTTAGTGGTGGTTACACTATCTGCAGTACCACTTACCAGTCTGACATCTCATCACCAAATTCAGCTGCTGCCCTCACAGATGAACATGGATTGGAGACCTTCAGTATAAAGGATCCCTCAGTGCAGCAGCAGAGCCAATAAGACCGTAAGACATACAATAGAGGCAGAATCAGACCATTCTGCCCATCGATTCTGCTCTGCTATAAATCATGGCTGATTTATTTTCCCCAGAGTTAAAGCTCACAGTTCGAAGTAAATTTATTATCAAAGTACATATATGTCACCATATAAAATCCTGAGATTTATTTTTTGCAGGCATTCACAATAGATGCAAAGAACCACCATCAAATCAATGAAAAACTGCACAGAGGACAAACTGTGCAAATATAAAATAATATGATTAATAATAATAAATAAATAAACAATAAATATCAAGAACATGAGATGAAATGTCCTTGAAAGTGAATTCATAGGTTGTTGGAACAGTTTAGTGTTGGGGTGAGTGAAGCTGAGTGACATAATAGCAGAATTATAATCCATCGTCAAGTGTAAAGATATTGTCATTTCTTTGTTGTGATTAGAAGGACGTGACACTTCCTGGTGGTTGCTCATTGCTACCTTCTATAAGGCAGTAAGAGGTGGGCATTAAGCAATGGCCTCACTGGAGATGCCCATGTTCCAAAAAAAGTTTAAAAAATATATACGAAGTGCTGGATAAAGGCAGTATCTATGGAGGGGAATAAACAGTTGAAGTGTCAGGCTAAGACCTTTCATCAGAACTAGAAAGGAAGTAGGTAGAAGCTAAAAAAAGAAAGTGGGGGAGTGGAAGACTGTTGGTGACTAGTGGTGTTCACAGGGGTCTCTGTTGGGATTGCTTCTTTTTACATTACAGGTCAATGATTTCAATGATCGAATTGATGGCTTTGTTGCCAAGTTTGCATATGATACAAAGGTAGATGGAGGAGAAGGCAGATTTGAGGAAGCAGAGAGGCTACAGAATGACTTATACAGATTAAAGGAATGGGCAAAGAAGTGCCAAATGGAATACAGTGTCAGGAAGTGCACGATCATGCTCTTTGGTAGAATAAATGAAAGGGTTGACTATTTTCTAAATGGAGATGAAATACAAAAATCTGAGGTGCAAAGGGACTTGGGAGTCCTCGTTCAGGATCCCCTGAAGGTCACTTGCTAGATGGAGTCTGTGATGAGGAAGTCAAACGTGATGTACCCTTCATTTCAAGAAGACTAGAATATAAAGGCAAGGATATAATGTTGAGGCTTTATAAAACACTAGTGAGACCTCACTTGGAGTATTGAGAGTACTTTGAACCCTCTATCTGAGAAGGATGTGCTGACATTGGAGAACATTCAAAAGAGTTTCACAAAAATGATTCCAGGATTGAAAGGCTAGGCATATGAGGAGTATTTGTTGGCTCTGGGCCTCTACTCACTAGAATTCAGAAGAATGAGGAGGGACCTCATTGAAACTTATCAAATATTGAAAGGCCTCGATAGAATGGATATGGAGAGGATGTTTCCTATGGTGGGGGAGTCTAATACCAGGGAACACAGCCGCAGAATATCGGAACAACCATTTATAAAGAAGATGAGGAATTTCTTTAGCAAAGAGTGATGAATCTGTGGACTTCTTTGCCACAGGTGGCTATGGAGGCCAAGTCATTGGTATATTGAAGGCAGAGATTGATAGATTCTCTGCTCGTCGGGGCATGAAGGGAAGCATGGAGGAGGCAGGAGACTGTGAATGAGAAGGAAATGGATCAGCCATGAAGAAATAATGGAACAAACTGAATGGACCAAATGGCCTAACTCTGTTCCTATATTTTATGGTCCCTCCATTCTCCCACTTTTTCTGGTCTCTTTCTGCTTCCTTTCCAGTTATGATAAAGGGTCTCAGTTCAAAACTTTGACTGTTTATTCCCCTCCATAAGTGTTCACTGACTTTTTAAATTCCACCAGCACTTTATGTGTGCTGCTCAGGATTTCAGGCATCTGCAGAACATTTTGTTTATGATAAGTAGAAAAGGCGGTGTTCTCATATGGAAGAATATGGAAGAAAATCTCCTATTCACAACTGGTCAATCTACCTGTGACTTTAGACACACTCAATTGCTGTTCCACATCATGGTTAAGACATGTCTACATCTACTAACAGGGAACTCGGATTAAAAATAATTTGGGGATCGGTATCAAATAGTGGCTTGTTTTGTTGGTTAAACCTATCACCCCCACTGGAGCCTAGGCTGCTGACAGCAACTCAACTCAATCCTCTGTCCTGGGCCAGGCTTTCAGGTTGTCCCCAAGTGTAGCCCATCTTTTGGTGTTCTTTTGCTGGCTTATCTTCCACTTTATCTGAGGATTCTACATTAGTGCTTGCCTGGTGCTGTTGGTACTTGGCTTATGCGGTGTGTGTCTTGGATGATAGAAGTTTGATCAGCCCTGTGGATTCAATGGACTCATAGCTTTCAAAATTCAAAGTAAAATTTATTTTCAGAGTACATACATGGCACCACATACATCCCTGAGATTATTTTTCTTGCGGGCACTCAGCAGATCTACAGAATAGTAACTGCAAACAGGATCAATGAAAGGGTAATGAAGCTTCCATATGACTTCACATGGCGTCCAGGCTAAGATCCTTTCCCTCCCAGGGATGAGGTCTTTGGAGCTTCTGTTGGCATTTCTGTAGCTCTAGGATTTTACAGGGTGGTTTGCTAGCCCTGTGCCCAAACCCTCCTTTTGCAGCCAGGACTGTCAATGGTGGAGTTATCAGATACTGGTCGTGCCTGAAATGTCCACATCTGGTGAATGAACTGAAAATAAATTATTTAATTTTTTTCCCAGCAACACAGAAATCCTATTATAAAAAGCTGCCTCATTTTGAAAAGAAAGTTATTAACCATCAGTTCTGCCAGCAATCTGGTTCACGTGGCATCTATATTGATGTGTATTTGAAGTGCATTGCTGGAGGACAGCTCATGAAGATGATACCTTTCTTAGATGCGTCTGCTCAATGAAACAATCTTCATTCCCAGCTCACTTTGATAATGTGGATGCCCAGAACCTCAGCTATAAAATTACCCAGCACTTTCTGCATTGTACTCAAAGGCCATTGCTGACCTCAAAGGATTAATTGGCTAAGAGAGAACGCTGTTTGACTAAGTTTATTACATTATTAAAAATAACTACCTGATGCTAATGAAATGAGTCAGCTGATGACACAGAGGAGCATGTAGCAAAAAAAATCTCACTTAGACAAATGTGGTGAAGAGCCCATTGTTATTTTCGCCCAGAGGACCTAATGAATAATCCATTTGGTGTTGCAGCTAAAACAAAACAATGTATTGACGTGCCCATATGTGATCTGGCTTTCTAGGAGGTGATGTGATTGTCACCTCTTGGTTTGTTCTGTGGGAGAGCTATTAATCTGAGGAAGATGTTTCTTTGTACACAGCACACCACATGAACTCCCACAGAACATGCTTCATTTTTAGTTTGCCTTCTGGTATTGCGAAGAAAAATGTGCATTATGTTAAGGCGTATGTGAGAGCTTCTTATGAGACCTTGTTACTGATTTGTAGCTCATTTTATGAGCCAAGTTTTAGCCCATTAACTCAGAGATCCCTCGAAGGCAGAGGATAACTAGTGTTGGAAGTATACGATCCCTGCAAGCAAAAGTCCCATGACATTCACAGCTAAGTAACATGTCTGTTTGCTTCTCTGTTTTCGATCCTTTTTAATGGGAATGGAAAGCAAAAGCGAACGGGTTCTTCTGTAGTGAGAACTTGCTCGCGCAGTAGAAGAGGCACATTATCAGCAGATAATTTTGCCTTGTGAAGAAATTATGAGAGAATTATCCAAGCAAGTAAGAATGGCCCATTGGCCCAACAATCATAAGAAAGTTTTGTGTTTATTTCAGTTATGCTTTTCAATCCATTGGGATATTCTATTGCACTTTACCATAGTCAAACCTATAGCAAAAATTCATTTTACTCAAAATAAAACTGTATTAAAAATTGACAGTGATTCATATTCTATCATGTCATCAAGAAACCAAAGATTTTTTTGAAAAGAACATTTGAAGTAACTTATTGGTGGTGAGAATTATACATCAATCTAATTTGAATTCCTATTATTTATTTACTTCTGTAGAAAAATTTACCAAGAACAATCAGGGTCAAGACTATGATTGTCCAGGTCATACAACAAAGCACATAATGAATGAATGAACAAATAAATGAATTATCAGCAAATCCATAGAGAAGTGATAACGTTGGTTCCACCAAGTTTTGTAAACTTAGCTCAATCATGGGCACCAGACTCTGTAGTATCCAGGACATCTTCAAGGAGCGATGACACAAAAAGGTGGCCTTTATCATTAAGGACCTCCATCACTCAGGATATGCCTTGTTTTCATTGCTTCCATCAATAAGTGGGTACAGGAGCCTGAAGTCACATACTCAATAATTTAGGAACCATTTCTTCCCCTATGCCATCCAATATCTGAATGGACATTGAACCTATGAACACTATCTCACTACTTGTTTTTCTCTTTTTTTCTCTACTTATTTAATTTAGCTATTTAATATATATATTGTAATTCACAGTTTTTACTCCATTATTCTGTATTGAATTGTACTACTACCACAAAGACAACTTTCACAACATATGGTAGTGATATTAAACCTGTTTCTGAAGTTATCCCCCAAAGTATTTGGAAATGTTAAAACTCTGTACATTGCTCAATAGAAAGCCAAGTGACAAATCAAGAAGTTTCTCATCCAAACATCCTGTTACAACAGTAGTTGACATCAAGCAGGTTGATTTTCCTTTGAGTGGATAACAGACTAATTCACTGGCAGAGGAGTGAGAAAGAGCTATTTCATGGGTTTAGAGAAGGTAGAATAATGATAGAGTGAGTACAGTCAATGGTGGAGTAGTGGTGACAAGGAGGTGTCAATCACATTGTCATTGTTGTTATCATTGCAATATAAAGTGCGGAGGATTCACAGAAAATGTTAACTACTTTCAAAGTATATTTGAATCAGATTAATAAGATTCCAAGAGATTCCCGAGATGTATTTGAAATGACCCGGGTGGGGGGGGGGTAAATAGAACAGCAATGTGAATAAAATTGAAAGTTAAAGGGCACTGTGTCAGCAAACTGCAGACAAACATGTTTAGGTATTTCAATGATTCAGGAACATCTGATTTCTGAATGGACATTGAACCTATGAACACTACCTCACTATTTATTTAATTTAACTATTATATATGTTTATATTCTTTTCTCACCTTATGGGTGTTGTGTATGTGTATTTTTCCATCAATTTCAAGTCCTCTACAACAGCCTTGAGAGCATGAGGGTTTGCCCAGTGTACTTGCTGTTCCTAGTAGTGTGCTCATCTGGACCGAGATCTCAGATGTTGCTTCCGGGATTTGTTAGAACCACTTTCCCAGTCCAGGTGTCACAGCTTCAAATGCTCTTATCACTACTAGAATTACTCTAGCTTTAGCCGTCCACCTCCTTTCTGTTTTCTCTTTTAGTCCCTGGTATATCTCCAGCTTCTTATATTCTTTCTTCCTGATGTTACTGTCATTCAGGATTGCCACATCAATCGGAATGGAGATAAGGAGGAAACTTGTTAGCCAGAGAGTGGTGAATCTGTGGAATTATTTGCCACAAGCAGCTGTGGAGGCCAAGTTTTAATGTATATTTAAAGCAGAGGTTGATAGATTCTTGATTGGTCAGAGGATTAAGTGATACTGGGAGAAGGCAGGAGATTGGAAAATAGGATTAGCCATGATACAATGATGCAGCAAATTCGATAGACCAAGTGGCCTAATTCTGTTCCTATGTCTTATTGTTGTATGGTCTAATGATCTGTTGTTATCCTCTACCTTCCCGGTGTTCCCCATTTGGGCTTGAAGTATCCGATCCATGCTCAGTGCAGACGTTCTGGTACACAATTCCTGCAACCTGACTGTGCTGTTCAGTGTATGCTGTCCCTGCCTGCATCTTGCACCCTGCTGTAATGTGCTGGATGGTTTCAGTGGATTCCTAGCACAGTCTGAATCTTGGGTCTTGTCTGGTGTGATAGACCCCTGCTTCTATAGCTCTTGTGCTCAGCACTGCTCTTGTGTGGCCATGAGCAGCACCTCTATGCTGTCCCTCAGCCCTGTCATTTCCAGCCATTCATAGAATGTTATATATTATATATTATATTATAACAAAATAGAGAGAGTACAGAGAAGATTTACTAGAATGTTACCTGGGTTTCAGCACCTAAGTTACAGGGAAAGATTGAACAAGTTAGGTCTTTATTCTTTGGAGCGTAGAAGGTTGAGGGGGGACTTGATAGAGGTATTTAAAATTATGAGGGGGATAGATAGAGTTGATGTGGATAGGCTTTTTCCATTGAGAGTAGGGGAGATTCAAACAAGAGGACATGATTTGAGAGTTAGGGAGCAAAAGTTTAAGCGTAACACGAGGGGGAATTTCTTTACTCAGAGAGTGGTAGCTGTGTGGAACGAGCTTCCAGTAGAAGTGGTAGAGGCAGGTTCGGTATTGTCATTTAAAGTAAAATTGGATAGGTATATGGACAGGAAAGGAATGGAGGGTTATGGGCTGAGTGTGGGTTTGTGGGACTAGTTGAGGGTAAGCGTTCGGCATGGACCAGAAGGGCCGAGATGGCCTGTTTCCTTGCTGTAATTGTTATATGGTTATATACATATAATATTATACATTTGCCAGTGATATTAATCCTGATACAATACATAATAATAATAAAGCAGTGAATTACAGTAAGTGTGTGTGTGTATGTATATATATTCTTGCAAGCATTTGGTCCACAATGACAGACAAGTAAGCTTGTTAACTCAACAACAGTTTTATTGTGATAAACACAAAACAGACCGGGCACCTTGACCCAGAGAGTGAACTCAACAAGTCTCACACAGACAGGGGAGGTGTCCATCACACACCCTGGTTACAGTCAGGGTGACCCACAAATACACAAACAAATAACCTTATAACTTTATAACCCAAGCTAAAATGTAACAATAAATGAGCTGGAAATTCCTACCATAATCCCACAAAAGCGTTTTAACACAGGAACAATAAACAGTGCTGGTCATTAGAATTGTGGGGGGGGGGGGCAAGCTGACGACCACACCCCCCCAGAGCATCACAATATCTATAAATACTTATCATAATTCACAGTTTTTTATTTTGTATTATATTCTACTGCTGCTGCAAAATACAACAAATTTTATGGCATATGCCACTGATATATTCTTGATTTGTCAGGCCATGAAGGGATAAGGGGAGAAAGCAGAAGATTGGGGCTGAGAGGAAGATTGGAGCAGCCATGATGAAATGGTGCAGTGGACTTGATGGGCCAAGTGGACCTAATTCCACTCCAGTAGATTATATTCAACCTGATTTTGACAAGTCTGTATGGGTACTTTTGTGCTGATTAGGTCAGATGTCTTATAGTTCTGCTCTGACTCAGTTAATGTGAAGTACCTGGGAGCCAAAGAACAGAGCTGGTAGAGCTGCTGCCTCAGATTTCAGATGACCAAGGTTCAATTCTGGCTTCAGCTGCTGTCAGTATGGAGTTCACGTTCAGTGTCCACATTATTATGTACCTCCTATATCTAATAAAGTGGCCACTGAGTGTACATTCATTGTCTTCTGTTGCTGTAGCCCAATCACTTCAAGGTTCAATGTGCTGTGCATTCAGAGATGCTCTTCTGCACTCCACTGATGTAATGCATGGTTACGTGAGTTACTGTTGAGCTCCTGGTAGCTTGAACCAGTCTGACAATTCTTCTCTGACCTTACTCATTAACAAGGCACTTTCACCTGCAGATTTTCCACTCACTGGAGTATTTTTTTTTTGTTTATCGCTCCATTCTTTTAAACATTAGAGAGTGTTAAGCATAAAAATCTCAGGAGATCAGCAGTTTCTGGGATACTTGAACCACCCCATCCAGCACCAACAATCATTATGTGGTCAAAGTCACTTAAATCAAATTTCTTCCCCGGTCTGATGTTTGGCCAACAACAACTGAACCTATTTTGACCATGCCTGCATGCTTTTTATGCATTAAGTTGCTGTTACATGATTGGATGATTAGATTTTGCATTAACAAGTAGGTGTATAGTGTACCTAATAAAGTGGCCTCTGTGTGTATGTGGGCTCAGCACGCAGCCCTGGGGAAAGATGATAGGGAGGGAGGAGCGGTTGTGCATCCTGACTATCTGAGGTCTGTTGGTTCGGAAGTCCAACACTCAGTTGCACAGTGGTGTACTTAGACCGAGAAGCAGGAGCTTGTTCACTAAGGGGAACCGCAAACAAGAGAAAATCTGAAGATTCTGGAAATTCAATCAACACACGTAAAACGCCGGAGGAACTCAGTGGGCCAGGCAGCATCTATGGAAAAGAATAAACAGTGGATGTTTTGGGATAAGACCCTTCATCAGGACTGGAGAAAGAAAGATCAGAAGTCAGAGTAAGAAGGTGAGGTGAGGGGAGGAAGAAATTCAAGGTAGTAGGTGACTGGTGAAACCAGGAGAGGAGGAGGAGCACCAAGGGGAGGTAAGGAGAAAGAGTGAAATGGGGAATGGTGAAGGAGGTGGCAATTACTGGATTTTCAAGAATATTCATGTCATCAGGTGTTACTTCTCCAACTTGAGTATGGCCTCATTATGGCAGAAGAGGAGGCCATGGACTGACATGTTGAAATGAGAATGGGAAGTAGAATTAAAATGGGAGCTGGGGAGTGATACCCGTCAATGTTTAGAATATAGACTGTTCCACGTATTCCACCCCAAATTTTCCGAACCTACTTCAGCGACTGCTTGATGCTGCTCCATGTGGAACTTGTTGACCCTACCACCAAGCACATCTTTCGCACCCTATGCGACTCCCTTGTCCATTTGTCCCTCCCTACTGATCTCCCTTCCGGCACCTATCTTTGCAAGCCGTACAAGTGCTACACCTCCTCCTTCACCACCATTCAGAGCCCCAAACAGTCCTTCCAGGTGAGATGACACTTCACGTGTGAGTCTGTTGTGGTCATCTAATGTATCTGGTGATCCCGGTGTAGCCTCCTGTATATTGGTGAGACCCGATGTAGATTGGGAGACCACTTTGCTGAGCACCTGTGCTCAGTCTGTCAGAAGAAGCGGGATTTCTCAGGGGCCATTACTTCTGGTAATGCTCCCCCCTCCATTTCCTTCACCATTCACCATTCCCATTTTCCTCTCTCACAATATCTCCTTACCTGCCCATCACCTCCCTCTGGTGCTCCTCCCCCTTCCCTTTCTTCCACAGCCTGCTGTCCTCTCCTAACAGTTTCCCCCTTCTCCAGTCCTTTATCTCTTTCACCAATTGACTTCCCAACTGCTTACTTCACCACTCCCCACTCCTGGTTTCATCTATCACTTATTACCTTGTGTTTCTTCCTCCCCTTTCCCCATGTTCTTACTCTGACTTCTCAACTCTTTTTCTCCAGTCCTGATGAAGGGTCTCATCTGGATAGTTTGACTGTGTACTCTTCTCCACAGATGCTGGCCTGCTGAGTTCCTTCAGCATTTTGTGTGTGTTGCCTTTCAGGAACCATACTGGTGAGTGTCCAGGTGGCAGGAATGAAGTTACTTATAGTCATTTTTATGTCTTGCTGCTGCAAACAACAAATATCATGACATTTATCAGTTATAATAACTCTGAACTGGTATTCTGCCCAGCTTTACCAAGCCAAACTTTAATCAAAGTTTGGTCAAAGTTGAGCTCTCAGCTCGATTGCCCGTGATCAGAATTATTTGTGCTCCATGACTTCCAATAAAATAAAAACAAGCAGATCTGCACTGCGTGGGTGCCACAGTAGTGTGGCAATTAGCACAATGCTGTTCTAGCTTGGGGCATTGGAGTTCGGAGTTCAATTCTGGCTTCCTCTGTAAGAAAGATTGTACTTTCTCCCCGGGTGCATATGGGCATCCTCCAGGTGCTCCGGTGTCCTTCCAAGGTCCAAAGATGTACCGGTCGGTAAGATAGTTAGTCGTTGTAAATTGTCTTGTGATTAGGCTTGGGTTAATTTGGGGGTTGCTGGACAGCTCGGTTTGGTGGGCTGGAAGGGCCTGTTCAGTGCAGAATCTCTATAATATAAAATAAAACGTATGGTAGTACAAAAGTTTTGTTTTAAATGTAAGCTTGATAAAATAAAGGCTGCACTACTGAGTTTCGATCAGATCAAAATGAATTACCATCAAGTACACTGAGGCTTGAAACCAAGTGTTAAAAGTACAGGAACCAGAAAGAGAAACAAAACTGAAGTTTAATCTAGTTAATTATTGATGTAATCGAGGTAAACTTATGGAAACATTTTGCAATAGCACAAGGTGCCCAGAGCACATTGATGCATTATCTTTGCAGTCCATGTGCCATTAAAACAAGTTCAATAGAACAGAATAACTAATTTCTCCCAGAAACTGGGTGCCAGAGGGCTAGAAACATAAATTGGTGTTATATCATAAAATGCTTCCATGACATTACTATAGTGGGCTGAATGGACAGTCCTGCTGGAATTTTGACATCAGGACTTATCTATTCGTCATATACTGAATTTATGAATGACATTTGTCCCCAAAGAACCCATCAGATTTCTACAGAAGTGTGGAGAACATTTTGACTGGTTGCACCACTTATTTAGTTTTTTATGCATTTCTTATTGTAAATATAGTAATTAATTTTGTATTGCGCAATACTCCTGCAGCAAAACAACCAATTTCACAACAAAGGTCAGTGATACTAAACCAAATTCTGATTGAAGAGGGCCATTTCAGTCCATTGAGTCTATGTTAGCTCATAGAACAAGTCTATCTCTCCCATAAATTTCCCCCATACTCTGTAATTCCCACCCTCCTCCCCTCTCCCCACCCCGAGTCTATAACTCACCACACACTAACAGTATATTACAGCAGGGATTAACCTCACAAACTGCAAATCTTTTTGAATGTGAGAGAATACGGGAGCTCTGGAGGAAACATGGAGAAACTCCAGAAAGATTTCACTGGAGGCCAGGGTTGAACCCGGAACTCTGAATCTGTGAGGTAGCATCTCTATATGCTGTGTCACTGTAAATATATCTTTATTGTAATTCTTCCCAACAGAAAATAAAATCATAAGATCTAGGAGCAGAATTAGGCCATTCAGCCCATTGCATCTGTTCTGCCATTCCATCATGGTTGATTATTTTACCCCTCTGAACCCCATTCTTTTGCTTTCTCCCCGTAACATGTGATGCCCTCACTGATCAAGAACCTTTCAAAATGTACCTAGTGACTTGGGTATGCCAATGAATTCCACAGATTCACCACCATCCGGCAAAATAAATTCCTCTTCAACTCTGTTCTGAAGGAACATCCCTCTAATCTGAGGTTGTGCCTTCTGGTTCTTGAATTACACACTACAAGAAACATTCTCGCTACATCCACACACATAACTTTAGGCCTCACACATAACTGAGATCACTGGAAATTTAAATTCCACCAAAGCTACTAAAGTTAACAATTTTTTTTACAGAAACCATAAAATATAGATTCAACTATACCTTGGTTTAGACAAAGAAACAAAATATCTGATTCTGCAGCTTGCTGCAGCATCAATGTTAACTATTAAAGATTTCTCAATGCATGCTGATTTAATTTATAATCATCCTCATCTATCGCTTCAAGGAGACACACAGGACTGCAAATGCTGGATTCTGCAGCAACAAAGAATCTGATGCATGGTTTCAGCCCTGAGTGTCAACAATTCCTTGTCCTGCTCATGCTGCTCGACATGTTGTATTCCTCCTCAGATTGTTTTGTTGCTTTATCGTTTAAAGACCTGGATCAGAATTTTGTTGGCAGCACACACAAAATGCTGGAGGAACTTAGCAGGTCAGGCAGCATCTATAGAGGGAAATAAACAGACAAAATTTTGGACAGTTCATCCAGATGAAACATCAACTAATTATTTCCCTCCGTAGACCTGCTGAGTTCCTCCAGCATTTTGTTTGTGTTTGCCTGAGATTTCTAGCATCTGCAGAATTCTTTGATTTTCATGGAGTGCACTGGAGGTCTGAAATGACTGTCATTGAACCTAGTAGCCCCAGAAGTGTTGTCTGGTCAATACAAAGCACTGAGGCCTGAGGACTGATTGGAGGTCCAGTTGCTGAGACCAGTGGCTGAAGTCACAAGTCTGCAAATCTCTGCGTGTTCAATGGGGAAGTCAAAGGCTCAGTGTCTGTGAATCTGAGCTGGCAGGAGGCTGGAGGTAAAATAGAGAACATGGAACAGTACAGCACAGCAATGGGCCCTTTGGTGTAATACATAATAATAAAATAAAACCATACATTACAGTAGGTATGTATATTTTTTCACAACTTATTATAATTTAACTACTTAATATGTATGTACACATATACAATATGTATATATATCTACTGTAATTCAGTTTATTTTCTGATATTTATCACATATTGCATTGTACTGCTGCCACAAAGTTTTAAATTAAACAAATAGTGCAATAAGAGTGAAAAAATAGTGAGGTAGTGTTTATGGGTTCATTGTCCGTTCAGAATTCTGATGGCTGAGGGGAGGAAGCTGTTCCTGAAATGTTGCTTCAGTGTCTTCAGGCTTGTGTACCTCCTCCTTAATGGTAGGAATGAGAAGAGGGAATGTCCTGGGTGATGAGGATACTGAATGATGGATGCCACCTTTTTGAGGCATCACCTTTTGAAGATGTCCTCGATGCTGGGGAGGCTACTGCGCATGATAGAGTTGGCTGAGCTTGCAAATTTCTGCAGCTTTTTCCGATCCTGTGCCATGCCCTTCAATACCAGATGGTGATGCAGTCAGTTAGAATACTTTCCACAATACATCTGATGAAATTAGTTATGTCATTGGTGACATACCTAGTCTCCTCAAACTCTTAATAAAAGATAGCCACTGTTGTGCCTTCTTTGTCAAGTCAAGTCAAGTCACTTTTTATTGTCATTTCGACAATAGCTGCTGGTACAGTACACAGTAAAAACAAGACAACATTTTTCAGGACCATGGTGCTACATGAAACAGTACAAAAACTACACTGAACTATGTAAAAGACAACAACATGAAAAAGAAACCAACTACATTAGACTACAGATCTACCCAGGACTGCATAAAGTGCACAAAACAGTGCAGGTATTACAATTAATAATAAACAAGACAATAGGCACAGTAGAGGGAAGTAAGCTAGTGTCAGCCCAGGCTCTGGGTATTGAGGAGTCTGATGGCTCGGGGGAAGAAACTGTTACATAGTCTGGTCGTGAGAGCCCGAATGCTTCGGTGTCTTTTCCCAGATAGCAGGAGGGAGAAGAGTTTGTGTGAGGGGTGCGTGGGGTCCTTCATAATGCTGTTTGCTTAGCGGATGCAGCGTGTAGTGTAAATATCTGTAATGGCGGGAAGAGAGACCCCGATGATCTTCTCAGCTGACCTCACTATCCGCTGCAGGGTCTTGTGGTCCGAGATGGTGCAATTTCTGAACCAGGTAGTGATGCAGCTGCTCAGGATGCTCTCAATACAACCCCTGTAGAATGTGATGAGGATGGGGGGTGGGAGATGGACTTCCCTCAGCCTTTGTAGAAAGTAGAGACACTGCTGGGCATTCTTCGCTATTTAATTGCATCAATATGTTGGGACTAGGATAGATCTTCAGAGATGTTGACACCCAGGAACTTAAAACTGCTCATCCTTTCCACTGCTGATTCCTTGATGAGAACTGTTGGGTTTTCAATTGACTACCCCTTCCAGAAGTCCTCAATCAATTTCTTGGCTAATTAATGTTGAGTGCAAGGTTGTTGCAACACCACTCAACCAGCTGATCTATCTTGCACTTGTACATCTCCTCATCACCATCTGAAATTCCGCCAAAAATAGTTGTGTTGTTTACAGATGGTGTTTGAACTGTAGTTAGCCACACTATCATAGACCAAGTGGAGCAATGGGCTAAGCACACATTCTTGAGGTGCACCCATGTTGACCGTCAGCAGAAAAGATCCATCAGAAATAAATATTGAGTTGTTCCCAGATGAGAAGATTTGTACCTGACGATCCAACAGAAATACCCTAACTTGTTAGTTTCATGATCATTATTACTTCTTTCCTGGGCTTTTTTAATTGTCAGTCATAATTTTAAGTCAGAAATTTGCAGCCTGAAGTTTTAGAAGACTCAGAAATATCTAGACTTCAGTGTGCTATTCATAGAGTGCTGCTCTGTCAGAATCAAAATCCTAATCAGAATCAGGTTTTTTATGACTGACATATGTTATGAAACTTGTTATTTTGCAGCAGCAGTATAATGCAATGCTCAAAACGTGCTTCAAGTTACAACAAGAAATATAAAAAAATTATATAAGTAATGCAGAAAGAGAGGAAAAAGTAAGGTGATTTTCACAATTTCAGAATCAGAATCAGGTTTATTATCACCGGTATGTGACGTGAAATTTGTTAACTTAGTAGCAGCAGTTCAATGCAATACATAATCTAGAGGAGAAAAAATAATGATAATAACTAGAATAATAAAGAAATAATAATAGATAAACAAGTAAATCAATTATGTATATTGAATAGATTTTAGAAAATGTGCAAAAACAGAAATATCGTCTGTTTTAAAAAAAAGTGAGATAGTGTCCAAAGTTTCAACGTCCATTTAGGAATCGGATGGCAGAGGGGAAGAAGTTGTTCACGAATTGCTGAGTGTGTGCCTTCAGGCTTCTGTACCTCCTACCTGATGGTAACAGTGAAGAAAGGGCATGCCCTGGGTGCCGGAACCCTTGATAATGGACGCTGCCTTTCTGAGACACCGCTCCCAAAAGATGTCCTGGGTACTTTGTAGGCCTGTACCCAAGATGGAGTTGACTAGATTTATAACCCTCTGCAGCTTCTTTCGGACCTGTGCAGAAGCTCTCCCATACCAGACAGTGATGCAGCCTGCCAGAATGCTCTCCACGGTCCAACTATAGAAGTATTTGAGTGTATTTGTTGACATGCCAAATCTCTTCAAACTCCTATTAAAGTATAACCACTGTCTTCCCTTCTTTATAACTACGTCGATATGTTAGGACCAGGTTAGACCCTCAGAGATCTTGATACCCAGAAACTTGAAACTGCTCACTCTCTCCACTTCTGATCCCTCAATGAGGAATGGTATATATTCCTATGTCTTACCCTTCCTGATGCCCACAATTAGCTCTTTCGTCTTTCTGACGTTGAGTGCCAGGTTGTTGCTGCGGCACCATTCCACTAGTTGGCATACCTCACTCCTGTACGCCCTCTCGTCACCACCTTAGATACGAGGGTTGATTGATAAGTTTGTGGCCTAAGGTAGAAGGAGTCAATTTTAGAAAACTCAGCACATCTATTTTTCAACATAGTCCCCTCCTACATGTACACACTTAGTCCAGTGGTCGTGGAGCATACGGATCCCTTCTTTGTAGAGGTGGTCCACAGCAGGGGTGATTGATAAGTTCGTGGCCTAAGGTAGAAGGAGATGAGTTATTAACTTCATACTTTCTGCATTATCACTCAAAGAGTTGAACTGCACATGCATCTAACGAGAGCGTCTTGGATCTCTAGGTGGTCCACAGCAGGGGTGATTGATAAGTTTGTGGCCTAAGGTAGAAGGAGATGAGTTATACAGCTCTCGTTACATGCACATGCGGTTAAAATCTTTGAGTGAAAATGTAGAAAATTTGAAGTTAATCACTCATCTCCTTCTATCTTAGGCCACAAGCTTATCAATCATCCCATGCTGTGGACCACTTCTGGAGATCCAAGACACCGACTTCTACAAAGAAGGGATCCATTGTTCCACAACCACTGGACTAAGTGTGCAAATGTAGGAAAAATAAATGTGCTAGGTTTTCTAAAATTGACTCCTTCTACCTTAGGCCATGAGCTTATCAATCACCCCTTGTACTACCAACAATGGTTGCATCGTCAGCAAATTTATAGATGGCATTTGAGCTATGCCTAGCCACACAGTCATATATATATACTGTATAGAGAGTAGAGCAGTGGGCTCAGCATACACCTCTGAAGTGTGCCAGCGTTGATCATCAGCAAGGAGGATAGGCTATCACCAATCCGCACAGACTGTGGTCTTCCGGTTAGGAAGTCGAGGATCCAATTGCAGAAGGAGGTACAGAGGCCCAGGCTCTGCAACTTCTCAGTCAGGATTGTGGGACTATAGGTGTTAAATGCTGAGCTACAGTCGATGAACAGCCTGGCAGTCCCTGTGGGTGGAAGTTAGGAACAGGAAGGGGTCAACAACTACTGGGTGTTTTTTATAGACCACCCAATAGTAACAGGACAACAAGGAGCAGATAGGGAGACTGATTCTGGAAAGGTGTAATAATAACAGCATTGTTTTGGTGGGAGATTTTAATTTCCCAAATATTGATTGGTATCTCCCTAGAGCAAGGGGTTTAGATGGGGTGGAGGTTGTTAGGTGTGTTCAGGAAGGTTTCTTGACATAATATGTAGATAAGTCTACAAGGGAAGAGGCTGTACTTGATCTGGTATTGGGAAATGAACCTGGTAGGGTGTCAGGTCTCTCAGTGGGAGAACATTTTGGAGATAGTGATTACAATTCTATCTCCTTTACCATAGCACTGTAGGGGGATAGGAACAGACAAGTTAGGAAAGTGTTTAATTGCAGTAAGGGGAAATACGAGGTTATCAGGCAGGAACTTGGAAGCATAAATTGGAAAAAGATGTTCTCAGCAAAATGAACAGCAAAAATGTGGCAAATGTTCAGGGGATATTTGTGCGGATTTCTGCATAGTTACGTTCTAATGAGACAGGGAAAGGATGGTAGAGTACAGGAACCGTAGTGTACAAAGGCAGTTGAAAATCTAATCAAGAAGAAAAGAAAATCTTAGGAAAGGTTCAAAAAGCTAGGTAATGATAGAGAACTAGAGAACTAGTAGGAAGAAGCTTAAGAATGAAATTAGGAAAGCCAGAAGGGGCCATGAGAAGGCCTTGGTGTACAGGATTAAGGAAAACCCCAAGGTATTCTACAAGTTTGTGAAGAACAAGAGGATAACACATGAGAGAATAGGACTAATCAAGTGTAACAGTGGAAAAGTGTGTAAGGAACCGGAGAAGATAGCAGAGGTACATAATGAATACTTTGCTTCAGTATTCACTACGGAAAAGGATCTTGGCGATTGTAAGGGTGACAAAGTGGACTGAAAAACTTGAGCATGTAGATTTTAAGAAAGAGGATGTGCTGGAGCTTTTGGAAAGCATCAAGTTGGATAAGTCACCGGGACTGGAAGGGAAGTACCCTAGGCTGCTGTGGGAAGTGAGAGTGGAGATTGCAGAGCCTCTGGTGATGATCCTTGCATCATCAATGTGGACGGGAGAGGTTCCGGAGTATTCGAGGGTTGTGGATGTTGTTCCCTGATTCAAGAAAGTGAGTAGAGTTAGCTTGGGAAATTATAAACCAGTGAGTCAACTTCAGTGTGGTTGGTAAGGTGATGGAGAAGATGCTGAGGGGCAGGATTTGTGAACATTTGGAGAGGCATAATATGATTAGGAATAGTCAGCATGGCTTTGTGAGAGGCAGGTCGTGCCTTACGTGCCTGATTGAATTTTTTGAGGATGAGACTAAACACGTTGATGAAAGTACAACAGTAGATGTAGTGTCAAGAATTTGATAAGGTACCCATGCAAGGCTTATTGAGTAAGTAAGGAGGCATGGGATCCAAGGGGACGTTGCTTTGTGGATCCAGAACTGGCTTGCCCACAGAAGGCAAAGAGTGGTTGTAGATGGGTTATATTCTGCATGGAGGTCAGTGACCAGTGGTGTGCCTCAGGGATCTGTTCTAGGACCCCTTTTCTCGTGATTTTTGTAAAGGACCTGAATGAGGAAGGAGAGGGATGGGGTAGTAAATTTGATGGTGATCCAAATGTCGGGGATGCTGTGGATAATGTGGAAGGTTATCA
The DNA here is from genome assembly GCF_048418815.1 of Hemitrygon akajei. Lineage (NCBI taxonomy): Eukaryota > Metazoa > Chordata > Chondrichthyes > Myliobatiformes > Dasyatidae > Hemitrygon > Hemitrygon akajei. The sequence goes on along the minus strand of NC_133138.1, from coordinate 31,291,983 downwards.
GAGGTTACAGTGGGGCATCTATAGGATACAAAACTGGGCTGCGAAGTGGCAGATGGAGTTCAATCTAGATAAATGTGAGGTAGTTCATTGTTGTAGGTCAAATATGATGGCAGAATATAGTGTTAATGGTAAGAATCTTGGCAGTGTGGAGGATCAGAGGGATCTTGGGGTCCGAGTCCATAGGACACTCAAAGCTGCTACGCAGGTTGACTCTGTGGTTAAGAAGGCATATGGTGCATTGGTCTTCATCAACCGTGGGATTGAGTTTAGGAGCTCAATTCTTGTCGCCTCACTACAGGAAGGATGTGGAAAACATAGAAAGGGTGCAGAGGAGATTTACAAGGATGTTGCCTATATTGGGGACCATGCCTTATGAGAATAGGTTGAGTGAACTTGGCCTTTTCTCCTTGGAGCGACAGAGAATAAGAGGCGACCTGATAGAGGTGTATAAGATGATGAGAGGCATTGATCGTGTGGATAGTCAGAGGCTTTTTTTCTAGGTTTGAAAAGGCTAACTCAAGAGGGTACAGTTTTAAGGTGCTTGGAAGTTGGTACAGAACGACGCCCGGGGTAAGTTTTTTACGCAGAGAGTGGTGCGTGCATGGAATGCGCTGCTGGCAATGGTGGTGGAGGCAGAAACAGTGGGGTCTTTCCAGAGGCTCCTGGATAGGTATATGGAGCTTAGAAAAATAGAGGGCTCTGTGTAACCCTAAGTAATTTCTAAAGTAAGGATATGCTCGGCACAGCATTGTGAGCCGAAGGGCCTGCATTGTGCTGTAGGTTTTCTATGTTTCTAAAACATACCATTCGAAATTCACATGATCTGATCATGGTCACATTGTAGTTTTCAAATGGTTTCCCAACTGATCACAACCTTTTCCTTCCTTAAGAACCACTGCAGTCCTCCACCACCAATCTCTCTCCCACCTTGGTCCAAATAACCTAAGAACACACATTTTCCTTGGAGACTACAAAAATGGAACATGAGGTGTTGTCCTAGTTTGCGTTAGGCCTCAAACTGGATGTGAATTAGGCTGAGGATGGACAGGCAGGTGGAGGAATGGGAGTTGAAGTGGCTTCCTACCAAGAGCTCGGGATGGCCCTTCTGGACAGAATACAGGTTGTTTACAGTCGGTCACTTGGCCTGCGCTGGGTCTCCCAGATGTAGAGGAGACTACACAGGTATTGCAATTGGTTTATTATTGTCACATCTACAGTGAATAGTTCGTCTTGCATACCATTTAAGCAGATCAGATCACTGGTTTGAACAATGGATTTTCCATTTTCAGATCATCTTTACCTTTTGTATATCAAATTCAACCCCAACCCCCACTTTCTGAATCATCTAAGGTCCTATTTCTATTTCCCTTCCCATACCACTATTCCAATTTCCCCATCACATATCTTGACCCCTACACCTTCCTAGTTCCATCCAGCTACTACCCACTCATTTCACCCATGGATTCCCTCTCCCAATGGCTTCATCTGCCCATCATCTCTCTATCAGATTCCAATGCCGTGTTTGAACAGGGTGGGGCGTGTTACGTGCTCATGTATATTTTGACCCTTACAGGTGCGGTCAAGCTTGGCTGTTACATACTGAATGTCATGTGAGAGGCCATTCTAGGTAGATGACTTACAAGTAGAATAAAGAGCAGCACCTTTGGAACTCACCTCGCTATCTCTCGTGTGTGTTATTCATGGCTATCCCGTTTTCCAAAACTACAAATGTAACAGGGTGGGACTTCAGACTTGATTATCACCTAATCTGCTCTCTCCCTGTCCTGTCAGCCCAAAGCATCAACTGTTTGCTCTTTTCCATAGATGCTGCCTCTCGTGCTGAGTTCCTCCAGAGCCTTGTGTGTGTTGCTTATCGTGACCACCTGCCTGATGGCAGCTGCGAAAAGATGGCAGATTGAGGAGACCTTTGATGGATATAGCATTGTTAAAGCAGCAATTTTACTACTGGCTATTGTTATCATTGAGTCAAACATTTTTCTTTTGGTTTTATTGTCACTTAGACTAAACCATATATTAAGGCGAACTGCAGAATCAGGTCTTCTGCAATAGATAATCAGACTAACCCAACAGCTAAGTGAATCTATGTGTTCCCTCATTTCTAACACCACTGTGACTCATTCCAGCCCAACATCTGCCCACTCAATGGTATTTTCACTGTCCAATTGTTACTGAATTTGAAGTCTTATGTTCCTTCAAGGATATTGGAACATAGCTATATAGATTATTTGTGAGTGTGTTCTCTGTATCCGAAGGGAAGATATCCGTGTCTGATAAACTCATGTATAATCTAACAACTGAAAAAAATATATAGTGGCTCTTGCAAGTGACTTCTGAGGAAACTTGGTTCATGGAAATACTATGACAGTGCTGTGTTAACTTACAAGCCAGCATGCGAGTTCAGTCCCTTTGCACATCATCTGATTATTTTCTCTTTCTGTTTTATCACTCAGTCTGTTCGTCCTGAAATCCCAGCTTTATGTATTAACACAGTTCTGGCTCTTCTGTTTATTAGCTGCAGTGCTGAGGTACAGAGAGGCATGCTTCAGGCCTCAGCAGTGTTTACACAGATAAATTAACCATCCCTGTTGGAAGCCTCACTGTTAAGAAGTGTGAATTGAAAATAAGATGACAATGCAGCGCGGCTGATTTTCTCACCCGTGACTCCTTCGAGTACAGTGTCATGCTGGGAGTGCTGGTTCAAAGAATTTACTCAATAACGCCAGCAGTCACTACCCTCCCCTCCCCTTTCCCCATGCCATCCAGCTTTAAATCCTTCTTCTTTGTATTTACTATCCACAGTTCTTCCCCCACTTTAAAGATCCCATTGCCACAGTTCCCTGATGAGAAGAATGCCATGAATTTTGAGGAGAATGGGTATATCACCAAAGACACTCGCAGGTTTCTAAAGATGTACCGTGGAGAGCATTCTAACTGGTCTCATCACCGTCTGGTATGGAGGGGCCACTGCACAGGATTGGAAAAATCTGGAGACTGTTATAAACTCAGCCTGCTCTATCATTTGCCTCCCCAGTATCCAGGACATCTTCAAAAGGCGATTCCTCAAAATGGATTAAAGACTCCATCACCTAGGTCATGCCCTCTGCTCATTGTTACCATCAAGGTGGAGTGGAGGTACAGGAGCCTGAAGGCACACACTCAATGTTTCAGGAACAGTTTCTTTCCCTCCACCATCAGATTTCTGAACTGACATTGAACCCATGAACACTAATTCAGCACTTTTCCCTCTCTTTTTGCTCGACTTGTTTAATGTAGTTTTCTTTTTTATATAGATTTCTTATTGTAATTTTTTATTTTTATGTATTGCAATGTACTGCTGCCACAAAAAAAACAAATTTCATCACACATACCAGTGATATTAAACCTGATTCTGATTCTCGTTCTGAATCACATTTATCCTTCAACAAACTTCATTAAAAACTCATCAAATGGTCATTACCATTACTGTTTGCACTTTTGTTGCCAACATAGCAGCAGCGGGCTTTTACCTATTTGAAGTCATAGAGCACAACCACACAGAATCTGGTTCTTTGGCCCATCTAGTACATGCCAAACTGCTATTCTGCCTCTTCCCATTGACCCACACCTGGACCGAAGCCCTCCCATCCATATATGCATCAAAACATCTCGTAAATGTTGTAATGAAATGTGCATTCAACGCCTCTGCCGGCAGTTCATTCCACACTTACACCACTCTTTGAGGGAAGATATTTCCCCTGAGGCTCCCCTTAAATATTTCAACTTTCACCCTTAAACTATAACATCCAGAAATAGTTTCACCCCATCCCAGTGGAAAGAGCCTGCTTGTACTTCCCATGTCCATGCTCCTAACAATTTTGTATACCTCGGTCAAATCCCCACACATTCACCTATGTTCCTACACCGAGTTTTGAGCTATCCAGAGTTGTGAAAACCATTATATTAAAACCGGTCTTCCTCTTGAGTCATAGCTGTTCTGTTACTTCAACATCACTTCTCTTTATTCAGCTATATCCCTTGATCCTTGAATATTTCAAAATGCTTTGATCTCTGTACTGAATGCATTCTGTAACTGAGCTTCCACAGACTTCGTTGGAGGAGAATTGAAAAGATCCACTATCATCTCAACTCAGTTTTGAATGCCAGATCCCTTATTTTGAGACTATAATGATGGCTGGGTGAGTCAGTATCAGCCCAACCCTCTCAAGCCCAAACAGAATTTGGAACAACACACACAAAATGCTGGAGGAATTCAGTGTGTCAAGCAGCATAAATGAGTGGAATAAATAGATGACCTTTTGGACCAAGACCCTTTATCAGGCTGATGAGGGATCTTGGCACAAAATGTCGACCGTTTATTCCCCTCCATCGCTGCCTGGCCAGTTCACTATTAATAGCATGTACTTTCTCAGGTAGAAAGACCAGACCAGCATATAACACTCCAGGCTGAGTCCCATTAGGCCATTATGTAACTTTAGTAAGACAGTATTGCCCTTGTACTCAAAATCACTTGGAATATAGACCAACGTACCATCTGTCTTTCTAATTGTTTGTTGTACTTGTATGTTAACTTTCAGTCATTCATATACAAGTTCACTCTGGTCCTTGAACACCTTACATCCTTTCACCATTTAAAGAATATTCGACCAAATTGGATGACTTTCTACTTTTCCACATTATGCCCTTCTCACCCATGCACCTCCTGGCTCTATCCCCATGAAGCTTCTCTTTAATCTCCTCTACACACACTGTCCTCCACCTTTGTAATAGTATCAACTTGAATTATATTTACTTCACTCATCCAAACCACTGATATATGTCTTTCACAGTCTTATATTAATTACCACAACTAACACTCCTTTGAAGCTCAGTGAATTCCTGATAATCACAGGACAAAAGACAAATCCTTAATAGAACATAAAGAACATAGAAAACCTGCAGCACAATACAGGCCCTTCGGCCCACAAAACTGTGCCGAACATGTCCTTACCACAGAAATTACCTAGCGTTACCTAGAGCCTTCTATTTTTCTAAGCTAAAAGAATCCAGGAATTAATCTTGGAAATCTACAAAGCACTAATCAGAATCAGAATCAGGTTTATGATCACTGACGTACAGTCAGCATCATCATTATGTGCCATGTCGTATGGGCGATCATGGTGATTACAATTGTTCTTGGTAAATTTTTCCACAGAAGTGGTTTGCCATTCCCTTCTTCTGGACAATGCCTTTACAAGCGGGTGACCTCAGCCATTATTAACACTCTTCAGAGGTTGTCTGCCTTACATCAGTGGTCGCATAACCAGGACTTGTGATACACAGCAGCTGTTCATATTACCTTCCACCACCCATGGTTTCACATGACCCTGATCTGGAGGGCTAAGCAGGTGCTACAACTTGTCAACTTGTCCAAGGGTGACCTGCAGGCCAACAGAGGGAAGGAGTACCTTACACCTCCTTTAGTAAAGACATATCTCCACTCCGCTCAGACATAAAGTATGTCATGAAATTTGTTTTTTTTTATGGCAGCAGTATAGTGTAAGACATATTTTCCTTGAGACAACCAAAATTCTTCATGGTTCTCCAAATAAAGTCCACCAAAACCTTATATTGTCTCGGCAAGTTACTTATTTCTTTGTAATCCAACCCTCTTGCAATGAAGGCCAGTTTACCAACCGTCATCTGAAGTTGTCTGCATGCTTATTCTCACAAACCAACACAAACAATTGATCATCTTCTGCCTTCTGGGAGAACAGTAGAAGCTCTATGTACTGAAAGAAACACCTCATCGCCCCACACCTATGTAGCTGACCTTTATACTGAAGCTGTGCCCTTCAGTTCTTGAAATATATAGGATTGCAAATGCTGGAACCTGGAACAAGAAATAAATTGCTGGAAGAACTCAATGGTTCAAGCAGCCTCTGAGAAGGCAAGAGTATGGTCGATGAGTCAGCTTCAACAATCAGGAAGAATCTGACCAAACTGAACAAAATAGAAATCTTTGCTTTGTTGACCAGGGAACCAAAGGTAAAGTATCTTCACTCAGTAAATGTTTGCAGTCTGAATAAAGGTTTAGCTCTTTGGAGTGAAAGAGGATGACAGGTGACTTGATAGAGGCCTATAAGTTAATAAGAGACATAGATAGAGTGGACAGCCAGCACCTTTTTCCCAAGGGCGGGAATGGCTCATACAAGAGGGTATTGTTTGAAGGTGATTGGAGGAAAGTATTGGGATATGTCAGAGGTAGGATTTGTGCATGGAAGTCACTGCTGGGGGTGGGAGGCAGATACATTAGAGACATTTAAGTGACTGTTAGATTGGCACACGGAAAGACAAAGAAAGGGTCATATGGCCGGAAAAGGAAGGATTGATCTTGGAATAGGTTAAATGATTGGCACAGTATCATGGCCAAAGGCCCCGTACTGTACTGCGCTGTGTTGTTCTATGATCCACATTCTATAAATTCACTATCTGACGTAGCTATGGAAATGGAATTAAATGTGTTTTCCAAAAAGAATTAGATTAGCATTCAAGTGAAACAAGGTTGCAGGAAGTTATGGGAGGTTGGACCAGCTCAATTGCACTTAAAAATACTATCAGAGGGATTCAGGGCCAAATCCTTTCTTATGTACTCAAGAATGTCCTTTAGAGTTCATGGGTTAAAGGTGAGAGGTAAAATGTTTAAGAAGAACATGAAGGGGAGCTTTTTCACTTAGAAGGTGTTGAATGTGGAACGAGATGCTTGTTGAAGTGGTGCATGCAGGTTCAATTTTAACACTTAGGATAAGTTTGGATAGGGACATGGATGGGGGGGGGGGGGGAGGTATGGAGGGCTATAGTCCAAGTGCAGCTGATGGGACTAGGCAATATAATTGCTTGCTTTGGATGAGATGGGCCAAAAGCCTGTTTCTATGCGATGTTTTCTATGACTCTAAGTAATATAATTATTCCATGTCAAATGGACATTATCCATTCAGTTTTTTGGTGGAATTAGATATTACAGAAAACTGCTGAAGTCAACAGAATGGGTATTTTTGAGAGGAATTTGTTTGCAGTCAGGCAGTACAAAAGGATTGAGATACTTAAGGGCCAACGGCACAGAATGCACAGCACACAGGCTGTTTTAAGTTTGCACAATTTGATATTCTGCCTGTTTGCATTAACAGGTGCAAAATTACAGGCTGTGAAATGCAACTCTCTTCCTGAGAGCGTTATCCAAAGTGAAAAAATTACCCTTACTTCACTGGATATCAAAAGAAGTTCAGGCATTTGGGGAATAAAGTCTTTTCCCAGGTCCTAAATTTCCCCCATCCGTAGGAAATTAATACTGCTCCAGCTTTAACAGGACTGACAGGCTGTAATTAGAGAGCACACTGAACTCCAAATCCTCTCTTAATGCTCCACGCAGGTCCTGAAGTTATCGTTTATTAGTTTCAAACCTGCAATAACAGTGAGCACTAAGCTGCTCTGTAAAATTAATCTGCTGCTTGTGAATCCTTTGGGAAAATATCCTGTTTTCCCCTATTTCTGTGATGTCTGTGTATTTGAAAGCCTTAGGTAGTTTATAAAATTGAAATGCTTACTAAAGTACTTGGGCTTTCTATGCAGAGCTCCTGCTCCACATCACATTGATCAAAAGCGCACTAACTCTGGCAGAGAAAACAATATTACCTCCTCTTGACAAAAAAAATAATATTAAACATTAGGTTCTTATGAGAACAATTCCATTCAATGCATCAAGTGACAAAGCTCACAGTCTAAATGTTTAGCGCCATGAACTTTCTCTATGCAAAATTATGCTGTCCATTAGCCCACATCATGAAAGAGCTGGGAAGTAGTCACTGTATAGTGTACTTCCACATGAAATATTGTCAAGGAAGTAAATGTTATAATGAAACAATATAACTGCCATTTCCATATGAGCGAACACCTATGTGATGGGTGCCTTGGTCATTGAAAATGAGGCAGCTCTGTTTCTGTTGAACCAGCCTTATTAGAAGGTAAAATTTTGTGTTGAGGTTTGTCTGCCTTCATTCCATTATTTCCCAAGTGAGAATTTTTTTTTTTAATCCCAGTTATTGTTGTGTTATTTATCTGTTCATAAGGAGGTGCTTCAAGAAAGCAGCATCCATCACAAAGGACCCATACCATCCAGGATATACCCTTTCTCCATTACTATCATCAAGGAGGAAGTACAGGAGCCTGCAGACACACAGCATTTTAGGAACAGCTTCTTCTCCTACAATATCAAATTTCTGAACAGTATACAAACTCTTCCTTACTATTCTTTTGCACTATTTATCATTCTAGGGTAGCGGGGTGGAAATACATCTCTACCAAAGGGGGTGTGAGGTGCTCCTTCCCTCCGCTAGCCTGCAGGTCACCCTTGAGCAAGGTGTAGCACCTGTTTAGCCCCCCCCCCCCGATCAGGGTCACGTGAAGCCATGGGAACAGAAGGCAGATGGCGGTACGAGCAGCTGGTACATAGCACATGTCCTGATTATGTGAGTACTGACACCAGATAGACAATCTCTGAAGAGTATTGAAAATACCTGGGGCCACCCAAGTTGTAAGGACACTGCCTAGAAGAAGGTAATGGCAAACCACTTCTGTAGAAAAAATTGCCAAGAACAATCATGGTCAAGACCATGATCTCCCACATCTGATGACACAGCACATAATAATGATGACGAAGATCTATCTTTCTGTCTAACCTATCTATTATTCATCTCTCCTTTTGCCCATTATGCCACTGGTGCTTAAGGCAGCAATGAAGTTCCTTCTTCTCTGGTGGTGTCCAGGGCTTCTTTCAATGTGTCAGCTGCATCCTCTCGGTTTTCATTACTGTCAGCCATGCAGGTATGGGGTGGAGGCTCAGCAGTACAAACACACTCAGATGTAGAAGGATTTCCTTTGAGGACTCCAATTTCTTCTTACATGGCAGTAGGATAATAGACCACTATAAATTACCCCTCAATAATGGCAAAAGGACATTAAATGGGAGCTAATGGGCATGTATAGGAGAATTAATTAGTAGGCTACAGGGAAATAAGGAATGGAAATGAGTTATAGAGTACTACAATACAGAAACAGCCCTTCTGTCCATTCAGTCCATGCTGACCTGATCTTCTGCCTAGCCCCATCTACTTGCATTTAGACCACTTCCATCAAAGCCGTCCCATCCACGTACCTATCCAAACTTCTCTTTAATGTTACCATTGAACCAGCAGCCACCATTTCCAGTGGCTGCTTGTTCCACACATACACCACCCTCTGAGTGACCAAGTTTCCACTTAAATACTTGACCTTTCATCCTAAACTTGTGACTTCTAGTACTATTCTCACGCAACAAGTGGGGAAAAAGCCTGCATGCATTCACCCTATCTATACCCCTCATAATTTTGAATATCTCTATCAAATCTCTCCTCATTCTCCTGTGCTCCAGGGAATAAAGTATTCACCTTTTAAGCCTTTCCCAATAATTTAGATACTCAAGTTTTGTCAACATCCTTGTAAATTGGGGGACGTCACGTGATGACATAGGATCGAGACGTGGAAATCCAGCTCTCCTGTAAAAAACCAGTAAAATAACGTTTAAGTGAAGAAAAGTTAGTAAATACTTTTTAAAAACTACTTATAAACTATTCAGGATTGTCTTAAGATATGCCTCCTAAACAGAAGCAGAAGAAAACTACTACTTTGAAGAAAACACAAGTTGGAAAAGAATCAAGGCCGGTCGCTATGAAAGAGCCTCGGGCTCAACTGCATTTTACCTCTGGCAATATGGAACAGGAAACTGCGGCAACATCAACCGTTTCCAAAAAAAAAGAGCAACAAGAATTGCTCATGCGTGAAGGAAAGGGCATGCGCAAACACGAGCAACCCAAACTACAAATCCCAGCTACGATCAGAACTGAAAGTGAAAGTGAAGGTGAGGTGGAATCAGATTCTCTGGATAAATCAGATGAAGATGAAGAGACAAACAAAGAAGAGCAATAGGAAGAGGTTGGAGGTGATGGAGATATAAGAAAAATTTTGGTGCAAATAATGCATGAATTAAAAGCATTAAAAGTAATAAAAAAGATATTAAAAATATGAAAATTATGTTTGATAAAATGATGAAAAGACAGGACAAAATGGACAAGAAAATTTAAAACTTGGAAGAAACAATGGGAGACACCATTGATAGAGTGAATAAAATAGAAGATAATATTTCTGCCTGGACATCGGAAAGAAAACAGTTGTTGGAAAAAGTGGATGTGCTTGAAAATTTTAGCAGACGAAACAATATTAAGATTGTTGGACTTAAAGAAAGTATAGAGGGAGAGGATCCAATACATTTTTTTCAAAAATGGATCCCGTAAATTTTGGAAATGGAAGAAGGAACCCAGTTAATTGAAATTGAAAGGGCTCACAGACCCTTAAGACCAAGACCTTAAGTTGATCAAAACCCACGATCGATCTTGATAAAATGCTTAAGATATCAAGATAAAGAAAAGATCCTGAAGGTGGCTGCCCAACATGCCAGAAAGAGAAATGAGCCATTGATGATAGAAGGGAAAACAGCTCTTTTCTATCCTGATATAAGTTATGACCTTTTGAAGAGAAAGAAGGAATTTAACCCAGCGAAAAAAGTTTTATGGGAAAAAGGCTATAAATTTATATTGAGCCACCCAGCAACCCTGATAATTTTTTTGGATGACGGAAAAAGATTTTTTACTGATTATCGGGATGCAGAAGAATTCGCACAAGAACTCCCAAATATTCGTTAATTATAGTCAAAGATTTAAAAGTGAAATGGATTAAAGATGAAGATAGGGACAATGAATGGAACTGACAGATGTTTAAGGACAGAAGAATATTTAAATATATTCTTAATTATATGATACGGGGAGAAAGGTTAAAATTTGAGAAATATTAATCGAGAGTAGTGATATTATTTTTTTTCTTCTCTTATATATACTTTTTTATGTTACGGGGGAGCTGGGGGAACTTTGGATCAATTGCTATGGGATTCACATGTGTAATCATGGCGATTACCATGACCCGTACAACGGAAGGGGGTAATGTTGTGTTTTTTCCATTCACAACATTAGTAGGGGGTATTTTGTTATTTTTTTTCTTTATAATCTATTTTTCTTTTATCTTTCTTTGCCTGGACAATTGGTGGGGGGAGGGACACATAGCAACATGAAGAATTTTAAAAAGATTCCCCAAGGTACTACGAAAGTTGAAAAATTAGGTATTATTATAGATTGGAGTAACCTGTTAAAAATAATGACTAATTTACTGAATTTTTAAAGTTTTAATGTTAATAGGCTTAATGGACCGGTGAAAAGAAAAAGAATTTTAACATATATAAAAAAAATGAAAATAGATGTAGCTTTTTTACAAGAAACACACTTAACAGAGATAGAACATCAGAAATTAAAGAGAGATTGGGTTGGAAATGTTATTGCAGCTTCATTTAACTCAAGGGCAAGGGGAGTTGCAATTTTGCTTAATAAAACTTTACCAATTAAAATACAAAGTGTATTAATTGATTCTGCAGGGAGATATGTAATTATACATTGTCAAATTTTTTCAGAACTATGGACTCTTATGAATATTTATGCACCAAATGAAAATGATGTAAAATTTATACAAGAGGCCTTTTTGAATTTGGCTGACGCACATGACAAAATATTAATAGGTGGAGATTTTAACTTTTGTTTAGACCCATTGATTGTTTAGACCCATATAAATTTGATTGATATATGGAGAAGTATTAATCCAAAAGAAAGAGATTATTCATTTTATTCAAATAGACATAAAACTTATTCAAGGATAGATTTTTTTCTATTATCAACGAATATTCAAGACAGAGTGAAAAATATGGAATATAAAGCAAGAATATTGTCGGATCATTCCCCCTTGATAATGATAATTATGGATAAAGAGGAATCGATTTACAGATGGAGATTTAATTCAATATTATTAAAATGTCAAGATTTTTGTGATTTCATGAAGAAGCAGATTCAGTTTTTTTTAGATACAAATTTATATTCAGTTGATGATAAATGTATAGTATGGGAAGCAATGAAGGCATATTTGAGAGGTCAGATAATAAGTTATACTTCTAAAATTAAGAAGGAATATATGGTAGAAACAGATCAATTGGAGAAAGAGATTACAAAATTAGAAAAAGAATCTCAAAGATATATGACAGAAGAAAAAAGAAGACAACTTGTTAACAAGAAATTACAATATAATACACTTCAGACATACCGAACAGAAAAAGCAATTATGAGAACTAAACAGAGATATTACTAACTAGGTGAAAGATCACACAAGATTCTTGCTTGGCAGTTAAAAACAGACCAGACTTCCAAAATGATAAATGCAATTAGAACAAGTGTAAATAAAATTACTTATAAACCTTTAGAAATTAATGAAATTTTTAAGAATTTTTATTCTGAACTGTATCAATCAGAATCACAAAATGATAATGTTGAGATAGAAAGGTTTTTATCACAGATAACTTCTAAAATTGAATTTGGAAGAACAGAAGGGGTTAGATATGCCTTTTACATTAAAAGAGGTCGAAGAAGCTCTAGGATCACTTCAGAGTAATAAATCCCCAGGAGAAGATGGTTTTCCACCTGAATTTTACAAAAAGTTTAAAGATTTACTAATTCCTCCTTTTATGGAGTTAATACACCAAGCGGAAAGAACACATAAACTTCCAGAATCTTTTTCGATAGCTATTTTAATAGTATTGCCTAAAAAAGATAGAGATCTTTTAAAGCCAACGTCATATAGACCTATTTCTTTGCTATAAAATAATAGCAAAAATTTTATCTAATAGATTACCTAAATACTTACCAAAATTAATACATATGGATCAAACAGGATTTATCAAAAATAGGCAATCGGCAAATAATGTAACTCGGTTACTTAGTATAATTCGTCTGGCACAAAAGAGGGAGGAAATGAGTGTGGCAGTTGCTTTAGATGCAGAAAAAGCTTTGATAGATTGGAATGGGATTTTTTATTTAAGGTATTGGAAAAGTATGGGTTAGGAAAATCTTTTATAAAATGGATTAAAACCTTAAATTCTAATCCCAAAGCTAAAGTAATGACAAATGGTCAAATTTCAACATCATTTCAGTTAACAAGGTCAACTAGACAAGGTTGTCCATTATCACCTGCTTTATTTGTATTGGCGATAGAACCATTAGCTGAATTAATTAGAACAGACCCAGATATTATGGGTTTCAGAGTTAACCAGGAGAAATATAAGATTAATTTATTTGCTGACGATATTTTGCTTTATTTAACAAACCCATTGTATTCGCTGTGTAAATTATCTTCTAGATTGGAAGAATATGGGAAAATATCAGGCTACAAAATAAATTGGGATAAAGGTGAAATTCTACCCCTTACTAAAGGAGATTACAGTCAATGTCAATTAACAACTCAATTTAGATGGCCGATAAATGGTATAAAATATTTAGGTATAAGAGTTGATAATGATATAAAGAACTTATATAAATTAAATTATTTACCATTATTGAAAAAAATTCAAGAAAATCTTGATAAATGGATGATGTTACCAATAACATTAGTAGGCAGAGTAAATGCTGTAAAAATGAATGTATTCCCTAGATTACAATATTTATTCCAAACACCACCAATAAATTACCGCAGAAGTTTTTTCAAGAGTTAAATAAATGTGTGAGGAAGTTCCTTTGGAAAGGTAAGATGTCAAGAATATCATTGGAAAAATTGACATGGAAATTTGACTTAGGAGGGTTACAACTTCCAAACTTTAAAAATTATTATAAAGCAAATCAACTTAGATTTATTGCATCTTTTTTTGATGAAGATAAACCGGCATGGATTAGAATAGAACTAGATAAAATAGGAGAAAATATACCAGAAGATTTTATATATAAGGGGGAATCTAAATGGATACAGGAAAAGAAAGAATCTCCTATATTAAAACATTTGATTGATTTATGGAATAAGATAAATATTGATGATGAGATAAAAAAATCTTTATTAGCAAAGAGACCTTTAATTCAAAATAAACTTATTCCTTTTACAATGGATAACCAACTTTTATACAACTGGTTTCAAAAAGGGATTAGATATATAGGAGATTGTTTTGAAGGAGGTATATTAATGTCATTTGATCAATTAAATAATAAATATAAAATATCAAACAACACTCTTTTTTGTTATTTCCAATTAAGGGCTTATTTAAGAGATAAATTGGGTCAAACAATGTTATTGCCGAAACCTAATGAAATAGAAATTTTAATTCAAAAAGGAAACATTAAAAAATTTATTTCTTGTATGTATAGTTTGATTCAAAAGCAGGCGATTAAACAAGGAATTCATAAGTCAAGACAAAAATGGGAAACTGATTTGAATATTAAAATTGAAGAAACAAATTGGTCAAGACTATGTCTTGACAGTATGACAAATACAACAAATGTCCAGCTAAGACTAGTGCAATATAATTTTTTTACATCAATTGTATATTACACCACAAAAAATAAATAAATTAAACTCAAATTTATCTGATCAATGCTTCCGAAGTAATCAAGAAATTGGTACTTTTTAAAACTCTACTTGGTCTTGTTTTAAAATTCAACCTTTTTGGACAAATTTAAGAGTTTTACTGGAACAAATTATTGGAATACAACTTCCACATAATCCAACATTATTTTTACTAGGCGATGTTGAAGGGATAAAATTGAAATCCAAATGGAATAAATATCAGAAAGAATTCATAAAAATTGCATTGGCAGTAGCCAAAAAGGCTATTGCAGTTACTTGGAAATCGGATTCATACTTAAGTATAGATCGTTGGAAGAATGAAATTTTTAGCTGCATTCCACTTGAACAAAATACTTATAATTTAAGAGATAAATATGAAATATTTCTGAAAATTTGGTGCCCTTATTTACAAAAGATAGGATTAAGTATATAGGTGCTCTGAAGATAAAATTATTGGTTATCTGGGGAAGGAAATAAATATACATATTAAAGCTATTATGAACTCCATGGAGCATGTGGGGATCTTCCGATATCCAGGCATTCTTTCTTTCTTTCTTTTTTCTTCTTTCTTTTCTATAGGGATATGTTAGGGGGGAGGGGTAAGGGGAGGGGGGAAGGGTTGATAATTTTTTTTTCTTTCTGTAACCTATTTGAAAATTCAATAAAAAAATCTATTATTTTTTTTAAAACATCCTTGTAAATTTTCTCTGCACTCCTTCAAGCTTATTGGTATCTTTCCTGTAGGTAGATGACCAGAACTGCATGTAATACTCCAAACTGAGCCTCGCCAATGTCTTGTACAACCTTAATGTTACATCTCAACTCCTGTGCTCAGTACCTAGATTTATGAAGGCCAATGTGCTAAAAAGCTCTCTTCAAACGTGTCTCTAACTGTGATATCTTAGAATTTATGGGATTAATTGATCATCTGCAGTCCAGCATGGACCCAATGTCCAAATGGCCTTCTTCTAAGTCATTACAAGTACAACACCCTTCAGCCAATTGGCAACCCAACAAGGCTCCATCTTCAAGACTATAACACAATACTTCAGCCCAATACTCCAGTGCTTTATTGAAAGAGGGCTGCACAGCTAGATGGACCATCGTCTAAATGAAATCCCACGTCTCTTCTCTGTGGAAACAGAGGACAAACTTTATATTTAATTGTGGTGCAATAAAAGAAGTTCAACTTTGATCTTTCCTGTACTCCTGCTGTTCATTTCCTTCCATCAATGCTTTCTGACCTGTTGAATTCCTTTAATACTTAATGTGTGTTGCACTGGATTTCCAGCATTCGCAGAATCTCTTGAGCCTACAACTTGTCTTTTGTCTGTTTCTGTCCTTCTTTCACAATGAGTTATTTTTACTTACAAAACAAAGACTAGGCAACTCTGTTCTTCCAGAGGAACTTGGTAAATTTATCACCGACAAGATTGTACTCATTGGTCAAAAGTAACTCTCAATGGCTATACAGAACTATGATCACCTCAATTTAGAGCAATAGAAGTATCCATGGGTAGCATATCAATCCTCCTGGAATATGATACCATGATAATCATGATTATTTTTCCCATAGATAGATCTGTAATTCCATATACATCCCTGACCAAAGTTTGGGCAGGGCTATGGCTTGAGAGGAGCTTCTAGTGGATTCCTGCCATGATTTTTACTTTGCATGGACTTCTTTATAGACTCTTACAACTAAGAATTTATTCCCAGCCATCAGACTAAAATGTTCTAGAAACTGGTTTGAGGGTACCCATACCTGAATTTGCTTCATGCAACTTCTGAATAAATTCTCTTCTTTGCTCAATAACATTGGATACCAAAGGAACCACATCTTCACACATGGAGTCAACAGAGACACAGACTGATCATCAAGGAGCAATTTACACTAATCCTACACCATTCCCAATTTATTCTCCGCACACTCCCATTAACTTACCCAACACATATATTCAGCTGCTCATCTCCAACCCTGGGGCAATTTGAAGGTAGTAATTAACCTGCTTTGCCATGTGGAAGGAAACGCGAGTGTCTGAACATGTAACTTAATCGAACATGTAAACTATGCAGAACCAGACTTTCAGGTTGAACATGGGTCACTGGGTTAGGGAGCAGCTCTTATTGTTGTACCTTTGTGGCTCATTGCAGCTTTTATTTCTATACAAAATATTCTTTTACCCTCATATGAGGGTTTCATCATTAAAGAAGTTACTGGGGTTTTGGCTGGAGTACTGCTTGTGTATTCCAGCAGCAATGCAGGAGCATTATGAAATAGTATGGAAGTGAACAAGGTGGTTAGCTCAGCACTCATCTGATTTCGAACAGTGAATTTCAAAAATAAACTGTACACACTGGAATGATCACTGCAAACAATAGCCGATAACTTCACTTTCAAAGTTGAGCTTCTGTACCACCTGTACAACCTACCATTTTTGCAATGTGATCTGAAGTCTCAAAGGAGCAGGATAGTTGTGGCGTGGCATACACAGGCCAAGTCGCAATGGCAGGGTACGAGTCAGAGAGTGGGGAACAAGCCACTGTCTGGCCACTGCTGGACCAGACTTGGAGGCGACTTGTTGCAGAAGAACCGAGGCGAGCCGGGCAGAGGTGAGGCAGAGTCGTGGCGGATACCAAGCCTGAGAGCAAGGAAAGTCTGATCAATTTAAGCACTGGGCCAAATTGGAAAGGTCAATTGCAGACTGAATCCAGGCACCGGGGCATTGGACTGACAGCATATTGAAGTGGCAAGATCCTGGTCCAAGAGCGAGGAACAAAACTAGATTTGGACAATTTAAGCACTGGGCCAGATTGAAAAGGTCAAGTGTCAGGACTGGAGACAAGGGAGAGTTGGTTTTACTCTCTGCACTGCAATGTTTATTCAACTCTGCGCTAAACTGCTGCAGTGATGCCTGGCTTCATACCTGTGAACTTACTTCCATAAAGCTTCAGTTCTGAATGGTATTTGCTGACTTTTATTGTTTGCATGATTTGTGTTTTTCCCTCTGTAAATTTTTCTACAGAAATAGATTGCTATTGCCTTCTCTGCATATTAGGTGTTTGATGGTCTTTTTTTTTAAATTTGTTTTATTAGGTTTCTTTGTTTCATGGCTGTATGTGAGGAGATTAATATCAAAGTTGTATAAAGTATACATACAGTACTTTGGTAATAACTGCACATTGAACTTTGAAATGACAGCCACAATTTCTAAAAACACTCAGCAGATCATGCAACAGCTTTGGAAAATGAGATAGTAAACATTTCCAATCTACAACCCTTCAGCAGAATCAAGAAAAAGAGAACCAAGTTATCACTTAGTAAAGAACATAGGACATAGTATATTAAAGAGCACAACACAATTCAGTTCACAATGTTATCCAGCCTTTTAATGGTAGTTTTAGATATATCTAGCCATTCCTTCAGACATAGCTCTCTATTTCTCTATCAACCAAATGCCTATCCAAGTGTTTCTTAAATGCCCCTAATGTATCTGCCTCTATCACTATTCCTAGAAGCATGTTCCATGCACCCAACAGTCTCTGTGTAAAAATCCTATCACTGACTTATACTCCTATACTCCTAACACAGTCCTATACTTTCCTCCAGTCACCCTAAAATTATGCAACTTTGCTTCGCCATTTCTAACCTGGAAAAGGTCGCTGGCTATCCACATTACCTATGCTTGATGAAGGGTCTCGGCATGAAATGTCGACGGTACTCTTTTCCACAAATGCTGCCTAGCCTGCTGAGGTCCTCCAGCATTTTGTTTGTGTTGATTGAATTTGCAACATCTGCAGATTCTCTCTTATTTGTGATTGGATCTATGCCTCTTATCATCTTGTAGACTTCTATCAAGTCACCTCTCATCCTTCTTCGCTCCTTCACTCACCCTATCCTCATAAAGCCTACACTCTAATGCAAGCATGTCTGATGGTGGGGATGCTGATGGGTAGAAGAAATTACCATCCTTCCCCACCTTGTCTGTAACTGAGACTCATTTGCTTCTCTAAACTCTTCCTACAGATGATACCTGGCCAACTGAGTGTTGGCAGTATTTTTAATTCTGTTTTGCACCTTGGTTTTCTGATTCATTTATACGTGTGTTCAGTTGAATGACAATAAATTTGAACTTCATTGTAATCATCATCCTTTGCTCTGCAACATAGCCCTTTACAGCCAATGCAATTGACTATTTCTGCTGGTAATGCTTTCATAAAGCTTTTTCCAGATTTCAACTGTTAGATTAATATATTACATAATTGCATTACTACAAATTATTGAATGTTAACTTAGTAGCTTCATAGGTAGCATCTTTTAGTTTGAAACAAATTACTTCACATAGCATTTGTGTTCTCAACAAAATTAAATAAAAAATTCCCGTCTTCAGGACGTACGTGCAACATCATTCTGTGAATCAAATTCCCAAACCTTCATAACCTGTGGGCAAAACAGATTTGATTCTGATTCAGTTCTAGGGACTGATGTTTCCACTTGCCAGCTTGGCAACTTGCTATGGCCTTGATGAATGTGTTTTCCTTTATAAGTAGACACGACACCCAAGTGATCAGTACAGATGTCACAAGATAGTTCACTTGGCTCCAGGAGTAACCGTGCTCCTTACGACTGGTTGAGAATTCACTTTGGAATGAAACTTCATAATATTTTTCAATCAATGCCATGTTTAAAGCATTCAAAAATGTGCTTTAATTTCTGCTTGCTATTTTTAGGTGTTCATATATTCAACATAATAGTTATTTTTATTTTTATTTATTTAGTGATAATAGTGCAGAACAGGACCTTCAAGCCCAACGAGTCACACAGTCGAGCAACCCACCTATTTAACACTAGCCTAATCGCAGGACAATTTACAATGACAAATTAACCTACTAACCAGTATATTTTTTGACAGTGGGAAGAAACCAGTGCACCCAGGGGAAATCCATGCTGTCAACGTTCAAGCTTCTTATCGACAGTGCTGGAATAAGTGTTATAGAACAGTACAGCACAGTAATAGGACCTTTGGCCCACCTAATCCATGCCAAATCATTTAAGCTGTCTACTCTTATCAGCCTGCACTAGATCCATATCCCACCTTAATCCTACCATCCATGTATCTATCCAATACTTCCCTTAAACGTTGAAATCAAACTTGCATGCAGCACTTACACTGGAAGCTCATTCCACACTCTCATGACCATCTGAGTGAAGAAGTTTCCCCTCATGTTTCCCTTAAACATTTCACTTTTCACTCATGACCTCCAGTTGTAGTCCCACTTAACCTCAGTGGAAAGAAAGCCTGCTTGCATTTACCCTGTCTATACCTGTCATAATTTTGTATACCTCTATCAAATCTCCACTCAATCTTCTATGTTACAAGTAATAAACTGAATTGTGGAATGTCCTGACTTGTAATAGCGTCATGCTAAACTAACAACACTAAAGTGGTGCCCCACTTGGAACTTAATTCAAAAAACTTTGAAAAAAGGCTTGTTTTGATCTCTCCTATTTTTTCTTGAATTCTTCTCCAGATATTTGAAAACACAGAGAGGGAAGAATCTCCCAGAAGTACTTAACCGATTCTCTCTGTCAGAATCAGAATAACCTTGGAGACATAATCAGATCATCACTGACACATGCCATGAAATTTGTTGTTTGACAACAAGAGTACATTGTAATAGATAAAATGTACTGTAAATTATTATTAAAAATATATTAAAATATATTGTGCAAAAATAGTGAGGTAGTGTTCATGGGTTCACCGACCATTCAGAAATCTGATGGGTGAGGGGAAGTAGCTGTTCCTAAAATAGTGAGTGTGTGTCTTTAGGCTCTTGTACATCTTCTCTGATGGTGGTAATAAGAGGGTATGTTCTGGGTGGTGGGGATCAAATTAAGGAGGCCAGAATATTTTAACCTCCGAGGGTATTTGGGACTGGTCTACAAGTTAAAAGATATGACTGAAATTGTAAATTCAATTCCAGTGTAGTCTGATGTTAGAACATTCAGTAAAATCAGCTAATCAGACTGAAACCTTGTACCTTGAACTGCTGTCATAAACACACAAAGTTCTGCAACTGCTAGAAATTTTGAGCAATACACACAAAATGCTTGCAGAACTCAACAAGTCTGGTAGCATCTATGGAGGGGAATAAACTATTGACATTTCAGCTAAGATCCTCATCACGACTGGAAAGGAAGGGGGCAAAAGCCAGAAGACTCTTTGGGGTATGCCTACCCTGAAGAGATTAATGAGACTCTTTCTCACTGTGCCATCTCTGTGCTTATTATGGGCTGAGACCTTTCCTTTCCAGGCCTGATGAAGGGGCTTGGCCCAAAACATCAACTTCACTCCCCTCCATATATGCTGCCCGAATTGCTGAATTCCTCAAGCACTTTGTGAGTGTAAGTTTGAAAAGGTATTTAGATCTTAACCCTCAGAAGCAAGAATTTAACTCTTGTTCTGCTCTGCCTGACCAGCAAGAGAGGATTAAGACTCAGAAGATTGCAGATGCTAGAAAATGGAGCAACACACAAAAGGTTGGAGGAATTCAATAGTTCAGGCAGCATCTATGGAGGGAAGTGGGCAGCTGACATTTCAGGTGAAGACCCTTCATCTGGACTGAAAGCTGGAAGGGAGCAAACCAGTATATAGTGTGGAGTAAGACCTGGCAAGAAATAAGTGATCCAAATGAAGGGGCAGTGAGTGATAGTTGCAATACGTGGAGGAGAAGAGAGTGGCAATAGCATCAGGAACTTGGAAGAGATAGGTGGAAATGATGAGAGGCTGAAGATGCTGGAGTCTGAAAGGAGTGGAAGGTGAAGCATGGATTGATGGAGGTGGGAAGGGCAGAGGGTAGTGTGGGAGGGGTGTGCGTCGGTGATGTAAGATGGAGAGGGTGGGGGAGGGCAAAAAGACATGGTGATGGGGGCCATGTGGATCAGGAGAAGAGAGAAAAGAGTCCAAGAGGAATAAGTTCTTCGGAGAATCTGAGAAGCTCATTCTCAATTTCCTATCTGGGAGTCTTCCTCCAGTGGCACAACCCCATTATATTATTTTGGATGAGATGCTAAAGAAGAGCCTTCTGCACACTTAGTCCATTTGAAGAAGGGTATAGCTCTGTGTCTTGGCCATTATTTAACCAGCAATAACCCCCCTCACCATCACCAAGCCAAGTTAATTTTGTTATTATCACTTTGCTGCCAATGGGAGCTAACTGTGCAAATTGCACAGCACATTTCCAAAAGTTCACGTCCGGGCTGAGCAAAAAGAGTTACGTTTTAATCAGGACAGTGATTGATTTTAAAGGGAGAGTTTCACAGCAGTTTCTTTGAGTTGAGGAACAAGCAATCAGCACGAAGGATTGATTAGAAAGGGGGTATACAAGCAACGCAGGTGCAAGAGGGGGTGACCATCCTTTTCAGTACGCCCGTCTTTGGAATGACTTCAGCTCATCATGTCTGGGTAAGGCAAATAATCTTGTAAGTAACTCTCTCTTTATTCTTATTTCTTCATTCATCATCTATTGGGACATAGTAGATTAGTGAGAATGACTCCAGGGACAGTGTAGGCAGGTGGGAAATCTGGGAGACATCCAGCCCCCAAATAAATAAACACATTTGCACCAAGTGCCCTGAGTTGCAGCTCCTGAGGGAATACATTAAGGAACTGGAGCTGCAGCTCAATGTCCATTGAGCTCAAAGGTCCAGATGGTCTGCACCCTAGGGTACTAAAGGAGGTGGCTCTGGAAATTGCGGATGCATTGGTAATCATTTTCCAGTGTTCCTTAGATTCAGGATCAGTTCCTGAGGATTGGAGAATGGCTAATGTTATCCCACTTTTTAAGAAAGGAGGGAGGGAGAAAACAGAGAACTATCGACCTGTCAGCCTGACATCGGTGGTGGGAAAGATGCTAGAGCCCATTATTAAGGATGAAATAGTGGCATATCTAGATAGCAGTGATAGGATTGGGCTGAGCCAGCATGGATTTACCAAGGGTAAATCATGCTTGACTAATCTGTTGGAGTTTTTCGAGGATGTAACCAGGACGTTAGACGGGGGAGATCCAGTGGATGTAGTGTACCTCGATTTTCAGAAGGCATTTGATAAGGTCCCACATAGGAGATTGGTGGGTAAAATCAAAGCTCAGGGCATCAGGGGGAAGGCATTGACATGGATAGAAAACTGGTTGGCAGATAGAAAGCAAAGGGTAGCGGTGAATGGGTGTTTCTCGGAATGGCAGGTGGTGACTAGTGGGGTGCCATAGGGCTCGGTATTGGGACCACAGCTGTTTACCATTTACGTTAACAATTTGGATGAAGGCATAGAAAATAACATCAGCAAATTTGCTGATGATACTAAACTGGGTGGCAGTGTGACATGTGATGAGGATGTTAGGAGAATTCAGGGTGACTTGGATAGGCTGGGTGAGTCGGCAGATACTTGGCAGATGGCGTTTAATGTGAATAAGTGTGAGGTTATCCACTTTGGGAGTAAGAACAGGAAGGCAGATTATTATCTGAATGGTATAGAGTTGGGTAAGGAAGTAATACAAAGAGATCTCGGAGTCCTTGTTCATCAGTCACTGAAGGTGAATGAGCAAGTGCAGCAGGCAATGAAGAAGGCTAATGGAATGTTGGCCTTTATTACAAAGGGAATTGAGTACAAGAGCAAGGAAATCCTTTTGCATTTGTACAGAACCCTGGTGAGACCACACCTGGAGTATTGTGTACAGTTTTGGTCTCCAGGGTTAAGGAAGGACATCCTGGCTGTAGAGGAAGTGCAGCATAGATTCACAAGGTTAATTCCTGGGATGTCTGGACTGTCTTACGCAGAGAGGTTAGAGAGACTGGGCTTGTACACGCTGGAATTAAGGAGATTGAGAGGGGATCTGATTGAAACATATAAGATTATTAAGGGATTGGACAAAATAGAGGCAGGAAATATGTTCCAGATGCTGGGAGAGTCCAGTACCAGAGGGCATGGTTTAAGAATAAGGGGTAGGTCATTTAGGACAGAGTTAAGGAAAAACTTCTTCTCCCAGAGAGTTGTTGGGGTCTGGAATGCACTGCCTTGAAAGGTAGTGGAGTCCAATTCTCTGGATGCTTTCAAGAAGGAGCTAGATAGGTATCTTATGGATAGGGGAATCAAGGGATATGGGGACAAGGCAGGAACCGGGTATTGATAAGGAATTGATCAGCCATGATCTCAAAATGGCGGTGCAGGCTCGAAGGGTCGAATGGTCTACTTCTGCACCTATTGTCTATTGTCTATAATGAGGAGGTGATATTCCGAAGCTACAGGGAGATAGTCACCCCAGGTGACTTCTCTCAGGAGAATATGAAATGCCCAGAAAATGTGGAGTACACCTCAATAATAAGCAAAAAACATCCGATACTTTTGAGATGGGAAACCTACCAGGGTGAGTCACAGTACCTGGATCTCTGGCACAGAATCAGGTGCTGTGGCTCAGAAGAACAGAAAGGTGAAAAAGGCCGCAGGGTTGATAGGAGATTCCATAGTCAGAGGAACAGAGATGTGGTTCTGTGGGCACAAAAAGGATATCCAGATGGGATGTTGCCTCCCTGGTGCTGGATCAGGGATGTTTTAGATCATGTTGATGGCAGTCTCAAGCGCAAGGGTGAGTAGCCAGAAGTCTTGGTACCTATAGGCACCAATGACATAGGTAGAGAAGGTGAGGAAGTCCTGGAGAGAGATTTTAGGGAGCTGGGTAGAAAGATGAGAAACAGGATTTCCAGAGTAGTAATCTTTGGATTGTTGCCTGTGCTACATGCCAGCGATGGTAAAAATAAGATAATTTGGCAGATGAATGCGAGGCTGAGGAACTGGTGCAGGGTGGAGGCATTCAGACATATGGATCATTGGAATCTCTTCTTGGGAAAGTATGACCTGTTCAAAAGAGATAGTTACACCTGAACGAAAGGGAGTTCAATATCCTTGCAGGCAGGTTGGCTAAAGTTATTCAGGTGGGTTGAAACTAAACTGGAGTGGTAATGCTGAAGATGAGGTAGTTGGTTTACAAACAGAAGCAATTTGTAGTGAGAGTTCTAGCAAGGAGAGGCTGACGATGAGGTAAAATTGTGATCAACAGGATAAGTTGCAATGTAAAAGGTGAACAAAAATTGAAAAGGATGAATACAGGACTG
The DNA here is from genome assembly GCF_048418815.1 of Hemitrygon akajei. Classification (NCBI taxonomy): domain Eukaryota; kingdom Metazoa; phylum Chordata; class Chondrichthyes; order Myliobatiformes; family Dasyatidae; genus Hemitrygon; species Hemitrygon akajei. The sequence goes on along the minus strand of NC_133138.1, from coordinate 31,267,250 downwards.
AAGGTGTTATATTTGATTGGGCACAGTATACAGAATAAGGTTGACTAACTTGTAGCACAGTTACAGATTGGTATGTATGATGTTGTAGGCATTACTGAATCATGGCTGAACATAGATTGTAACTGAGAGATTAATGGCCAAGGATATACATTGCATTGCAAGGACAGGCAGGAAGGCAAAGGGAGTGGTGCTGCTCTGTTGGTAAAAAATGAAATCAAATCATTAGAAAGAGGTAACTTTGGGTTAGACGGTGCTGAATTATTGTGGATAGAATTAAGAAACTGCAAGGGCAATAAGACCCTGATAAGAATTATAAATACACGCCCAAACAGTAATAAGGATGTGGTCTACAAATTACAATGGAAGATAGAAAAGGGCAATGCTACAATGGTCATGGGAGATTTCAATATGAAGGAAAAGACCACAAGCAGGGATGATGGCAAAGCAGCAATGGCTGGAATTTCTGGAAGTAGTTTGGAAGGCACAGGATATATACATCCTAAAGAGGAAGAAGTATTCTAAAGGCTTGATGACACACTCGTGGCTAACAAGAGAAGTCAAAGCAAACCTTAAAGCCAAAGAGAGGGCACATATTAGAGCAAAGATTAGTAGGAAGTTAGAGGATTGGGAGAGTTTTAAATACCAGCAGAAGGCAACTAAAAAGTCATTAAGAAAGTAAAGATGGAATATGAAAGCAAACTAGCCAATAATATTAAAGCGGATACCAAAAGCTACTTCAGATACATAAAGTGTAAAAGAGAGACTAGAGTGGATATCAGACTTCTGGAAAACAATGCTGGAGAGGTAGCAATAGGGACAGCGAAATAGCAGATGAACTGAATATGTATTTTGCATCAGTCTTCACTGTGGAAGGCACTAGCAGTATGGTGGATGTTCCAGGTGTCAGAGGTCATGGAGTGTGTGAAGTTACCATAACTAGGGAGAAGCTTTTTGGGAAACTGAAAGGTCTGAAGGTAGATAAGTCACCTAGACCAGATGGTGTACACCTCATGGTTCTGAAAGAAGTGGCTGAAGAGATTGTGGTGTCTGGAAGACTGGAAAATTGCAAATGTCATTCCACTCTTCAAGAAGGGAGAAAGGCAGAAGAAAGGAAATTATAGGCCAGGTAGTCTGACATCAATGGTTGGGAAGATGTTGGAGTCAATTGTTAAAGATAAGATTTCGAGGACTTGGAGGCACATGATAAAGTGATCTGTAGTCAGCGTGGTTTTCTGAAAGTCTTGCTTGAAAAATCTGTTAGAATTCTTTGATGAAATAACAAGCAGGATAGACAAATGGAATCAGTTGATATATTGGATTTTCAGAAGGTCTTTGCCAAGGTGACATACTTGCGGCTGGTTAACAAACTACAAACCTATGATATTACAGGAAAGATTCTAGCATGGATAAAGCATTGGGTAATTGGCAGGAGGCAAAGAGTGGGATTACAGGAAGCCTTTTCTGGTTGGCTGCAGGTGAATTGAGGTGTTTCAGGGGGGTCTGTGTTGGGAACAATTCATTTTATGTTATATGTCAACAATTTGGATGTTGGAATGGATGGCTTGTTGCAAAGTTTGCAGACGATATGAAGTTAGGTGAAGGGGAAGGTAGCTTTGAGAAAGTAGAATGGCTACAGAAAGACTGAGTCAGATTAGGAGAATGTGCAAGAAATGGCAGATGGAATACAGGATCAAGAAATGTATGGTCATGCACTTTGGTAGAATCAATGAAACAATTAACTACTTTCTAAATGCAAAGAAAATACAAAAATCTGGGGTACAAAGGGACTTGAGAGTCCTTGTATAGAATTCCCTAAGGTTAATTATCAGGCTGAGTCTGTGGTGAAGAAGGCAAATGCGATGTTAGCATTCATTTCAAGAGGACTTGAATATAAAAGCAAGGATGTAATGTTGAGGCTTTGTAAAGCACTGGTGAGCCCTCACTTGGAGTATTCTGAGCAGTTTTGGGCTCCCTATCTAAGAAAGGATGTACTGAAATGGAGAGAGTTCAAAGGAGGCTCACGAAAATGATTCCAGGTTTGAATGGCTTGTCATATGAAGAGTGTTTGATGGCTCTGGGCCTCTACTCACTGGAATTCAGAAGAATGAGGGTGATCTAATTGAAACCTATCGAGTGGTGAAAAGTTTTTATCGAGCAGATATGGAGAGGATATTTCCTGTGCTAAGAGTGTCTGAGACCAGAGGACACAGTGCCAGAATAGAGGGGCGTTCTTTTAGAATGGAGATAAGGAGGAATTTCTTTAGCCAGAGGGCTTGTGAATCTGTGGAATCTTTTGCTACAGTCAGCTGTGGAGGACAAGTCTTTATGTATATTGAAGGCAGAGGTTGATAAATTCTTGATTGGTCAAGGCATGAAGTGATAGGGGAGGAAGGAAGGAGATTGGGGCTGTGAGGAAATATGGACCAGCCAGTATGATGGTGGATAGACTGGTGCCGGTGATGAGTTGGGCATTGTAGTGCCTTCTTGTCTGCCACAGTACTGTGATGTGGCATGTTCCAACTGAGCATCTATGGAAGGTAGTGAGCACTGATGTGCATAGACATGCTCTCTTCAGCCTCCTCGGAAAATAGAAGCACTTACACCCAAATATGTAAATACTTCCCTGTCTGCATATTAACAAGTGATTAGATAAAGTTTTGCTCAGGCTAATGCTTCTTCTAGATACAGTCATGCAGGGATATTAATCTATGCATAGAGTTCACCAAAACATAGCAGTCAGGTACAGAAAGATAAATCAATGAGACTAATGAAATGTTCGTCTTTCTAACTGGAAGGCAAGAATATAAATAGGGTTATGTTTTTCCTCAGCAATATGAAATACTGATTCATCTATAGATGATGTATCACATACATTACTAGGCAAACCATTTGGAAAGAGATTCCTTCTGAAGAATTCCAGTCAGATCACTGAGATGATAACAGGACCAACAGCTTAAATAATGAAAGAAACTTATTCTGATTTATAGCTATAGGGTCATAGAATCCTGCAGCACAGAAAAAGGCCCTTTGGTCCATCTAGTCCATGCAGAACTATTATTCTGCTTAGTCCCAACAAACCAAACCATAGCCACATTACTCCATGTTTAACCTATTGTAATTAAGACATCCATGTACCTATCCAAATTTCTCTTAAATTTTGAAACTGAACCTGCATTCATCGCTTCTGCTGGCATCTCATTCCACACTCTTACCATCCTAACCTGGACCCAACATATCGATGCAGCCATAAAGAAGGCAAGACAATGGCTATGTTTCATTTGGAGTTTGAGGAGATTTGGTATGTCACCAAAAACACTCGCAACTTTTTACAGATGTATCGTGGAGAGCATTCTAACTGGCTGTATCTCTGTCTGATATGGGATCAGGAGGGAGGAGAGCTACTGCACAGGACTGAAGAAAGCTGCAGAGACTTATAAAATTAGTTAGCTCCATCATGGGCAATAGCCTCCATAGTATCCAGGACATCTTCAAGGAATGATGCCTGAAAGGGCGGCATCAATCATTACAGACGCTCATCACCCAGAACATGTCATCTTCTCACTGCTACTATCAGGAAGGAAGGCACACACTGAATGATTCAAGAACAGCTTTTTCCCCTCTGCCTTCTGATTTTTCAATGGACATTGAGCCCATTGATACTCTCACTAATTTTTAATTTCTATTTTTTTGCACTTCTTACTTAATTTAACTATTTAATATATTTTGATGTGGAGGACTATTTCAAAATCTAAGAAACAATTCTGGGAGAGGTTAGAGGCAACATCTGATACACATCAACACTGGCAGGGCTTGCAGACCATTACTTCCTACAAAGCAAAACCCAATATTGTGAATGGCAGTGATGCTTCACTACCAGACGAGCTCAATGCTTTTTATGTTTGCTTCAAAAGGGATAATAAAACCACAGCTATGAGAATCCCTGCAGCATCCCAATGACCCTGTGATCTCTGATCTCTGTGAGGTGAACTCTCGCAAGGCGGCAGGGCCTGATGGAGTACCTGATAAGGCTCTGAAAACCTGTGCCAACCAACTGGCGGGAGTATTCAAAGATACTATCAATCTCTCACTGCTGCAGAAGGAAGTTCCCAACTGCTTCAAATGAGCAACAATTATACCAGTGCCCAAGAAGAGTAGCTGGAGCTGCCTCAATGACTATTGTCCAGTGGCACTCACATCTACAGTGCTGAAATGCTTTGAGAGGATGGTTATGGCTAGAATCAACATCTGTCGCAGGAAGGACCTGGACCCACTGCGATTTGCCTATCTCCACAACAGGTCTGAGCAATCTCAGTGGCTCTCACACAGCCTCGGATTACCTGGATAATGCAAACACCCATGACAGAATACTGTTTATTAACTAGCATTTGACGCCATTATTCAGTCCTGAACAAAAGGATACAGAACCTAGGTGTCTGTACCTCACTCTACAAATGGATTCTCGACCTCCTAACTGGAAGACCACAGGGATGTGTGCTTAGCACACCGCTCTAATCTCTCTACACCAATGACTGTGTGGCTAGGCATAGCTCAAATTCCATCTATAAATTTACAGATACTACAACCATTGTTGGCAGAATTTCAGCTGGTAACAAAAGGGTGTGCAGGGATGAGATATACCAGTTAGTTGAGTGGTGTCGCAGCAACAGCCTTTCATTCAGCGTCAGCAAGATCAAAGAGTTGATTGAGACCTCAGGAAGGGCAAGACAAAGGAAAACAAACCAATCTTCACAGAGGGATCGGAAGTGGAGAGAGTGAGCAATTTCATGTTCCTGGGTGTCAATATCTCTGCAGACCTAACCTGAATGCAACGTATTGATGCAACTATAAAGCAGGCAGGACAGTGGATACATTCATTAGGTGTTTGAGGAGATTTGGTTTGTCAACTAAAACGCTCAAAAACTTCTACAAATTACAAATGTATCATGGAGAGTATTCTGATTGGTTGCATTCCCTTCTGGTGGGGGGGGGTGGTGGAGGTGGCTACTGCACGAGAGTGAAATAAGTTGCAGAAATTTGTAAAGTTGGTCAGCTCTATTATGGGTACCAGCCTCCATAGAATCCAAGACATCTTAAAGGAGCAGTTCCATGGGAAAGCAGCATCCATCATTAAGAGCCCCCGCCACCCAGGACATGCTCTCTTCACACTGTTACTTCAGGAAAGATGTACAGAAGCCTAAAGGCACACACTCAGTGATTCAGGAACAGCTTCTTCGCTTCTGCCATTCGATTGCTAAATGGACATTGAACACTACCTCACTACCTTTTTATTTAGAAACATAGAAAACCTACAGCACAATACAGGCCCTTCGGCCCACAAAGTTGTGCTGAACATGTCCCTACCTTAGAAATTACTAGGCTTAGCTATAGCCCTCTATTTTACTAAGCTCCATGTACCTATCTAAAAGCCTCTTAAGAGACCCCATCGTATCCGCCTCCACCACCATTGCCGGCAGCCCATTCCACGCATTCACCACAATTTCTGATATCTTGACTAGTTATTTTAGCTTAACTATATAATAGGTGTTACGAATGTGCCACAACTCTGAGGGGCCGAAGGGTACAAAGTCGCCCCCTCCTTCTTGAGAATCGCAAGATCACTATTAATTCGGGGCTGGGACCCAGGAAATGAGAGAGAATCCTCAAGGTTTTGGAATGTGTCCTGGCCTCAGCAAGACAAAGCCACGGATAACGGCCATTGTCTCTTGGAGACGGAATTGTGTATTGAGTACTGTACTATTCATTGAAGCCTTCAGGGGATGACTAGAGTGGGCTGGTAGAGGGATTGCATCATCCCAACCTGATTGACATCTGAGACCCCGTGAGTAAGGATAAAAGAGGGTCTGGGGAACAACCCCTTCAGACACACCAGGAGAAACGTATGAGACCGGTGGGGACTTGTGTGTGTGTCCATCCTTGCCCGGATGACAAGTCCTCCACGGAACGGCCTTGCTAAAGGACGAATACGGATCAAGATCGGATAAAGGAAAGCCGGCAAGTTTCTAAAAATCTCTCTCTCTCCAACAAAAGGCTGCAGCCTGCATGAACTGAGTGACTTTTATATTTCCATCGGACAATACATTATCCCCTAGACAACAATAGAGCTATTTCTTATTGATTATTATTATACCCGCACTTTTAGATTTAGTATTGATGACGTATATTATCTGTATGTTTGCATTGATATTATTTTTGTGTATTTTTACTAATAAATACTGTTAAAAATAGTACCATCAGACTTCAATGGACATTTCTGTCTTTGCTGGTAAGTGACCCAGTTACGGGGTTCGTAACATAGGCATTTATACTTAATGTAACTCAGTTTTTTTCTCTATATTTATTTATCATGTACTGTATTTCATTGTACTGTTGCCATCAAGTTAACAAATTTCACGACATGTGCCAGTGATATTAAACCTTATTTTGATTCTGATTCTTATTTCTTCTGTAGTTTTCAGGAAATGTAAACATGCAAATAGACAAAAGCCTGATCTGTGCTGAATGAGTCATAGTCAAAGGTATGTAAAGTCAGAACTGAGACATTTAATAGAGAGATTTTTTAAAAAGTTACCTCCTTTAAAAAGCATTAGATGTCACTTAAATCTGTAATTTTAAATCAATATTTATTTTTTTATGACCAACCTGTAAAAGATAGCCAGCCAAGGCAAGTGGGTGGTGTTAAGGTACAGGTTACCTGGAAGAAGGTTCTATGGTCTGATGAAACCAAAATTCTTTTTGACCATCAGACTAAACGCTATATTTGGCGTAAGTCAAACACTGCACATCATCAAAAACACACCATTCCTACCATGTAGACTGATGGTGGCTGCATCATGTTGTGGGGATGCTTCACTGCAGTAGGCCCTGGAAGGCTTGTGAAGGTAGAGGGTAAAATGAATGTAGCAAAGTACAGGGAAATCTTGGAGGAAAACCGGATGCAGTCTATAAGAGAAATGCAACTTGGGAGAAAAATTGTTTTCCAGTGTCACAATGAATCCAAGCATAAAGCCAAAGCTCCACAGGAATGGCTTAAAAACAACACAGTTAATGTCCTAGAGTGGCCACATCAGAGTTCAGATCTCAATCCAATTGAGAATTTGTGGGTGGACTTGAAAAGGGCTATTCATTCACGATCACCATGCAATTTGACAGAGCTTGAACAATTTTGTAAAGAAGAATAGAGGAAAATTGCAGTGTTCAGATGTGCAAAGCTGATAGAGACCTATCCACAGAGGCTCAAGGCTGTAATTGCTGCTGAAGGTGCATCTACTGAATACTGGCTTGAAGGGGTGAATACTTATGCAATCAATTATTTTGTGTTTTATATTTGTAATTAATTTAGATCACTTTGTAGAGATCTGTTTTCACTTTGACACAAAAGATTTATTCTCTGTTGATCAGAGACAAAAAAAGCCAAATTAAATCCACAGTGATTCAATGTTGTAAAACAATAAAACATGAAAACTTCCGGTGGTAGGGTGAATACTTTTTATAGACTCTGTATGTACCAAAGACATTTGCACAGTATTATATTACCTCAGTCATTACACTGTAAACACTTTAAACCACTTTTTATAATGCTGTTTACATTGTAAATACATGCTGGTCTTTATGTATTTATGCATATTTTATTACAAATCTATCTTTTAATCTCTAATTTACTTTTATTTTATTATTTATTGTTTAAAATTGTTGAACATTTTTCTTTTTTGTTGCCTGTCATGCCAACACACCACAGCAAATTCCTAATACATGCAAATGTATATGGCAGATAAAGTTGATCCTCAATCCTTGATCCCTGATTTGCTCACTTATTTAAACATTAAAAGATGTAAGTATCTTGTACAGTGGTGGAATAGCAAAATAGAGACACCAAAGAGACTGCAGATCTGGATCAACACACACAAAATTCTGGAGGAGCTCCTCGAACGTTTAGTGTGTGTTAAATGATATTTTCTTGCCTTGTTATAATCTAATTGATCTCCATGACAAATGACAAAACTGACTTGCTTACAATTTTCCCTCTTTTTATGGCTTTCAGTTTGCATTCCAAAAGCAGGGCAATAACCCAGAAGATTTGCATGTAATTGGATTAAAATGCCAATTGTGTTTTTAAGAAGATCATACATGTAGCCAACAATAATTAGAAGTATAGACATCATATGTATAGACTTTTGCACAGTATTGTATATCACCTCTCACATCTTATTCACAATATTCCAAAATCACTACATCAAATGTTGTATATTTAATTTATTTTCAGTATGTGGATGGTATATCAATGTTACTATCTATTGTCCATTTCTTGCCTTAGAGACAGTTAAAATCAATTTATTGGTGTGATGTTAGCCACACAGAGACAAGATCTAGTAAGGGTAAAGACTTCCTTCCCTATGGGACATTAGCATGGGTTCACAAATAAAATAAATTATTTGTCACTTGCACTTTGAAACATGGAAGCATACAGTGAAATGCATTGTTAATTTCAAATCAAATCAGTGAGGATTGTGCTGGGCGGTCAGCAAGAGTCACTATGTTTCCAGCTTGCCCACGGTTCACTAAACCCTAACTTGTACATCTTTGGAATGTGGGAGGAAACTGGAGCACCAGGAGGAAATCCATGTGGTCATGGGGAAAACATGCAATCTCCTTGTAGACAGTAGTGGGGATTGAACCCCAAATGGTGATGGTTACAGTAAATGTGTTCCTAGTTCTTTATTTATTTATGGAGATACAGCACAGAATAGGCATTTCTGGCCCTTCAAGCAACACCCAATTTAACTAGCCTTATCACAGGACAATTTACAGTAACAAATTAACCTGCCAACCGGCACAGCTTTGGACTATGGGAGGAATCCAGAGCACTTGGGGGAAACCCAGGTGATCATGGGAGAACATATAAACTTCTGCAGACAGCACGGGAGCTACATAGAACTATAGAACTACATAGGCTCCCACTGCAACAGCAATCATTTCATCTCTGTACCAAAACATTTCCCCATTTCTTTTAATAACACTGTTTTATATCTGAACACAGTCTTACATTTATCAACCAGGGTTACTGTGAACAATTACATCCATTGTATAGTACTGGAGGCTGAGTCTGATTGAATTTTTTCTGAAGGGAGGATGAGGTTTAGCTGTGATGTATAAATTGCTTGTATAACTTGTTACATTTAGACATTGAATCAAGCAACAGTGAAACAGGCTTTCATCTGTGCTAACCATGAACACTAATTCTATGTGAATCCCACATTCCCCTCTACCCAGATTCAACCACTGCCCAGTTGGGACAATTTGCCCTGGGCCAACTCACTTGCCAACCTGTACATTCTGGGATGTGAAAGGAACCCAGAGCAGCCTGCATAAGCTCATTCTCACAGGACGCAAATTGCTCAGGACTGAAGCTAAACCTTCCGAACCATGATGGAGCCATTCTACTAACTGCATTACGATTCACCTCAGAATTTCATTCCACCGGTGTACTCACCAGCAATGGTAAACAATTTCCTTCTTGATATTAGATTGCTTCATTTCTGTTTTTTTTATTTAATGCACATATGTTTCTTTATACAATTCAGAAGTCCAGGCATTCAGCCTGTCTTGTTCTATCACCCACAATCCCCCAAACTCACAACTCTACCTTTACCATTGATCCAAAAAATTGTGTCACATCTCCAAGTAACAACATAAGAGCTTTGTAGAACTTGATGCAAACTAACCCAATGAGTGAATGTAATATACTGAGGAAACTATTAGGAAATTAAAATGTGGCAAATTCCTGACATTTTTACAACAATTCATTGGACATGCAGTGAAATGCAGTTATCAGTTTGATTCCCTATTGTGTGAATACTTGACTTCTGGCTTGATCCGTTGAATTTTTAGACACTTCTCACTATACTACTTTTGGGGAGGAGGTACAGGAGCTGGAAGAGCCAACTCAACATTTTAGGAACAGTTCCTTCCCCTCCATCATCAGATTACTGAATGGTCCATGAAATCATGAACACTACCTCATTATTCCTCTTGATCATTATTTATTTATTTATGTGATTTATAGTAATTTTTATGTCTTGCACCATACTGCTGCTCAAAACAACAAATTTCACAGCATATGTTGGTGATAATAAACCTGATTCTGATACCGATTGTTCTGAAATTCCACACTGCTTAATTTATCCTCACATCGCACACCTTCCCCATTCTATAACATGGAAAAAAATCTCTGTGTTGATGCTGGAAGACCTGGATATCATTTACTTTCCATTGACTTGCATAAAATACAGAGCACTGGCAGGCCATGTGCCTTAAGCCCAGACTCATCTTCTCTTGCTCCGACTGCTTCGGCTTTGACCAATAAAAGAAGAAAAATATCTAAATATATCAAATTTCAAATGTTCAAGGATAAATCTTCAGAAGGCTGAATATCATTTGCATTGTCATTTAAGATTCATAAACCGGGCTTGCCATATTTCACAACTGTTTACGATATAAAATGGAGCCTTGGTGCGTGGAACCATGTCCTACTGAATTCATCAATCTTCATTTATCTCACTGTTTTAACATTAGTAACTTATGTATTTCATAATAATGGCCTCACAGTGTTTGAAGGGTTAATGATCCAGTTCTACATCAGATCAACAGACATTTCCGACATCCTTCAGCACATCAGAGAGTGTGTTAGGCTCCCTACTGAGTGATCATATTGTTAACATGCTGAGCAGATAAATGTCTGTTGAATACAATCTCATCACTTAAAAGAAAATGTTCATTGCAAAAATATAATATCCAAGTAAGAAAGCTGTTTCAAATATTAACTATTTCATATACTTTAGCTTAAAATGTCTTGTCAGTTTAAATGGCAAAATAGGATCAAGGGCATAAACATGTTAATGAGGGAGGTCAGAGGAGAATGGCCAGACAGTTTCAAGCTGTCAGGAAGATGACAGTTACTCAAATAACCATGTGTTAAAACAGTGATGTGCAGAAGAGCATCTATGAATGCACAATACATCGAAATTTGAAGCGGAGGTCCAGCAGAACACCACGAACATAAACTCTGTGGCCACTTTATTAGGTACCAAAGTGGCCGTTGAGTGTATGTTCATGGTCTTCTGCTGTTGTAGTCCATCCACTTCAAGGTGCAATGAGTTGTGCATTCATAGATGCTTTTCTGCATTCCACCTTTGTAATGCATAGTTATTTGATTTACTATCGCCTTCCTGTCAGCCTAAACCATTCTGGCCACTCTCCTCTGACCTCTCTCCTTAATGAAATGTTTTCACCCACAAAACTGCCACTCACTGGATATTTTACTGTTTCTGTGCCATTCTCTGGCCACTCTAGAATTGTGCGTGAAATTCCCAGGAGATCAGCAGTTTTTGAGATACTTCAACCACCCCATCTGGTTCCGACAATCATTCCATGTCAAAGTCACTTAGAGCTCACTACTTCCCCATTCTGATGTTTGGTCTGAACAACAAATGAATCTCTTGACCATGTCTGCATGCTTTTACACATTGAGGTGTTGCCACATAATTGCTTGGTTAGATATTTGCATTAGTGAGCAGGAGTACAGGTGTAATTAATAAAGTGGCCACTGAGTGTAGGTTAATGGCCCTGAAGTTAACACAGAGCTGCAAAATGTTATTGGTTACAAAAGACAGGATTAAATATATAGGTGCTCCGAAGATGAAATAATTGGTTACTTGGGGAAAGAAATAAATACATACACTAAAGTTATTACGAACTCCGTGGAGCATGTGGGGACCCTCCAATATCCAGGCATTCCTTTTTTTTTTCTCTTTCTTTTTTTTTCTAATAGGGATGTTAGGGGGGAGGGGTTAAGGGGAGGGGGGCTGGGTAACACTTTTTTTTCTCATACACATTTATTCTGTAAATTTGAAAACAATAAAAAAAGTTTTAAAAAAAAATGTTATTGGTGTGTTATTTTAACCTAGTTATTAGAAGTCAGGAATGTTGATCTGGAGATGTGATAACATCACTGATATTGAACCAATCACTAGTGCTAATGAATCCAAGTACCAGTGGGAAGTAAACAAGCTAGTATCCTGATCCAATCATAACTTAAGATGAATGCCTTTTAAACTGTGGAGACGTACATAAACTTCCAGAGAATTGTGTCTCCTTTCCACCCACTCATCAGCAATAACTCTACAGTTCACATTATTTGAATATTTAGGTTCCTGGACATTATTTCACAAGACATTATGTGAGAGGACCATATCTCCTTCATTAACAAAAAGGCTCAGCAGAGAATATACTTCTTGTGACAGTTCATAATGTTCTATCTTCCCTAGAACATACTGGTGTAATTCTACATTGCCATTGTAGAAAGCATCTTCACGTGTAGACTTCTTAATGAACAGGATGCACAAATGCTCCTCCCTTCCTATCATCCTGAACAGGATTATGTGATGAGCCTATCGCTATACACTCTGCTCACACATGACTACACTGACAAACATCTGAACAATGACATCATCACATTTGCCAATGACACGACAGTGGTGGGGCTTATCGCCATCAGGGATGAGTAGGCCTACAGAGAAAAGGTAGAAGAGCTTGGGGGGGGGGGGGGGGGGGGTCACACAATCCCCTGCTTAATGTCAACAAGACAAAGGAGTTAGTATTGACTTTAAGAGAACTCACACACCCCTTTACATTGGTGGCACAGCAGTGAAAACTACAAGGAATCTCAAACTCCTGTGAGTGCACATCACACACAATATTATACGGCGCCAGAATACATCCTACACAGTCAAGAAAGTTAATTGATGCCTCTCTGTTCCGAGGCAGCTGAATAGAACTGCACCTTGTACTTCCATGCTCACATTGTTCTGCAGAAGCGCAGTAGAGAGTATCCTGACAAGCTGCATCACTGCTTGGAGCAAAAACTGCACTGCAGCAGAGAGGAAAGCTTTATCACAGGTAGGCAAAACCGCCCAATGCATCACTGGCACCAGTCTACTTGTAATCAAGGACATATATACAGAAAGGTGTTGGAAAAGGACCGGTAGCATCGTGAATGATCCCTACCCACCCTGTTCATGGACTCTTCATGCCACTCCCATGAGGGAGGAGGCTATGTATCATCCACAGCAGGACCACCAGACTCAAAACTATTCCCCATGCAGAAAAGCTGATCAACACCTCAATCCACTAACTCCACCACTGCTTTATCATTCTTGTCAGCCACATTGTGTACAGCCTAGTGTCACTTTACGGACGCACAATCAATCTATGTATGTGAACTATCATATATATTTGTTGTGTTTTTAACATTATTGTTGTGTTCTTTATCTTTTTTTTTGTGCTGCATCAGATCTGGAGTAATAATTACAAACAAGAGAAAATCTGCAAATGCTGGAAGTCCGAGCAATGCACACAAAATGCTGGAGGAACTCAGCAGACCAGGTAGCATCTATAAAAAAAGTACAGTCGACGTTTCAGTCTGAAACCCCACATGGTTTCCAGGTTCGTTTTCAAGCTTCTTGATTTAGCCCCTCTGAGGACCCCTGGTACTGACATTCAATTGACTGTTTTTTTCCGTTGCTTCTCCCATTGCATTCTACGTGCCACACTTTCTGTCATGAGGAGGTATCTGGTACCCCTATCCCAGTCAATTCCACAGTCCTGCCGAAGGATTTCAGCCCAAAATGTCGACTGTACTTTTTTTTTATAGATGCTGCCTGACCTGCTGAGTTCCTCCAGCATTTTCTGTGTGTTGCTTGGAGTAATAATTATTTCATTCTCCTTTACACTTGTGTGCAGGAAATGGCATTAAGCAATTTTGAATCCTGAATTTTGGATTACTGTTTGGTTAGTGCAGCATCCTCTCACAATATACGAAAGCCACAATGAATTTGAGATCAGCAGAAAAAGTCCTCAGCTACAGCTTACCATCACTGCAGGACTTGTATGTGTTCAGAACAAAGAAGTGGGCAGAAAAACTTATTGCAGAACTAAACACCCCACAAACTGCCTTTTCCAAAAGTTCCCTTCTGGAAAGTGCTTTAGGACTATTAAAACTAAAACTTCCTTCCCCCAGGCAGTCAATCGGATCAACTATTCCAGTGAACCCCTCTACCCTCCTCTATCTATTATCTCAGTCACTGTACTGCACTGTAAACACTTTAAACCACTTTTTTAAAGCTGTTTACATTGTAGCCATATACTGGTATTTATGGATTTATGCACATTTCTCTCTATACCTATACTGCAATATCGAACGTTATTTCAACAGTTCCTTTTAATATCAGAGAATGAATACAATGTACAACATTAAATTCTTAATTTCCACAGACATCCGCAGAACAGAAGGAAAACCCCCAAAGAATGAATGACAGAAAAAAAGATGTAAGAACCTTATATAATTCCAAAAATATAATGTAATTATATTATATAATACTTTATTCTTTATAATTGTTGAAGTTTGTTTTTGTTGCATCTTGTGCCAACACCATACAACAAATTTCTAATACATGTAAATGCATCTGATGAATAAATTTGATCCTTGATCCCTGATCTTTGATTAGGTATGGAGAACAAATGTCAGTATTTTCCAGTAAGATTCACATCCTTTAAATATATGAGGTATAACAGGTTAAACATAACATAAATGGAACGTATAAAGACATTTTACAAGATTGGCTTATCCTTTTTGCCATTACAGGAATTTTGACCCACTAAAGATGACCTTGAATATATTGGCTTCTTTCACTGAAGATTTGTGATGGCATGAAGTTCTCTTAGTGAAAACTCCTTGCTCCTTAATGTTTCTGCCCATTCTACAACTGGCTATCATGATCCAAAATTAGGACACAGTTCCATTAGTTTGGAAAATAGTAAATTCAATTTATTTAGTCAAAAGAGAAATGAGATAAAATGCAGAATCTGAATTAGGATCATGTTTATTATTACAGACATACTGTGTCATTAATTTTGTTTTGTGGCTGAGGTACAGAGCAATGCATAAAATGTACTATAAGTTGCAATAAGATGTATATATTGAATATAAGTAGTATAAATAGAGAGTAAAACTCAAGGTTAAGCTGGTAGGTTAACATGATTTTCTGAAAAGGGAATCAATGTTTCTGACTTCCAAATTCTAGTCCTGTAATAAGAATTTTGTTTCTGTATCCATAACAAGGTTAGAATATCACATAAAGAAAATCCTGTGACCACTTGTTAATCTGTCTTGAAAAGAATTAGAAAGATTGTGTCCTTGATCCTATTTTATTAACCATCCTGAGAAGAATGTTAAGCAAAAAGTTTAAATAACAATTTAATATTTAATGGAATTCTCTGAAGAAATAATGTATGCTCTGGATAAAAGCAAATTGATGGTTGTCCAATAATATCTGGAAGGCATTTGAAAAATTGTTGCCTCAAATGTTTTGTGGAAAGCTCAGATATGGAAAGTTGCAGAGTGGCGTGCGTTGTAGATTAGCTGAACGATGCCACAATAACAGCAACCCCTCAGTCAATGTCAGCAAAACCAAAGAGCTGATTATTGACTACAGGAAGAGGAAACCAGAGGTCCATGTGCCAGTCCTTGTCGGGGAATCAGAGGTGGAGTGGGTCAGCAACTTTAGATTCTTTGCCATTGTCATTTCAGAAGGTCAGTCCCTGGTCCAGCATGTTTGTTTTGCAGTATTTTTACCCTGCTAAGAACTGAGTTCGAGGCTCGGACCTACTCCGGCTGCAGTGGGGAATGGATTTAAGGATTCAATCTGGTTCGGAATGCTGTTGTTTACCTCTATTGTTGGTGTGATGTGTATTTTATCTTTTCCTCTTTCTTTGCTCAGTGGTTATGTTTTTCTTTTTTTAATTGGGTTTTTGGGTTTCTTGCTTTGTGGCTGCCTGTAAGCAAACAAATCTGAAGGTGTATAAATTATACCTCCTTTGATAAGAAATGTACTTTGAATTTGAAGTGCCATTACAAAAAAAAGGCACAGCAGTACTTTTACTTTCTTAGAAGTTTGCACAAATTTAACATGTCAATCTAAAACTTTGAAAACATTCTATAGATCCACGGTGGAAAGTATGCTGATTGATTGCATGATAGCCTGGTTTGGAAGCACCAATGCCCTTGAATGAAAAGAGCCTTCAAAAGTAATGAATACAGTACAGCCCTCACAGGTAAATCCCTCCCCACCACAGAGTGTATTTGCAAGGAATGCAGCATCCATCATTAAGGAACCCCACTTGTAGGACATGCTCTCTTCCCACTGCTGCCATTAGCAAGGAGGTACAGGATCCTCAGTTACCACACCTCCAGGTTCAGGAACAGTTATTACCCTGCAATCATTAGACTCTTGATCCAGTGAAAATAACTTAACTCACACCAAAACTGAATTGATTCCACAACGTACGGATTCACTTTTCAGGACTCGACATCTCATTTTCTCAATATTTATTGTTTATTTATTCTTATTTCTTTTCATATTTGCACAGTTTGTTGTCTTTGTTCTGTGTGTTATTTCATTGTTTCTATTGTATTCCTTTGTATTTATTGTGAATGCCTGTGAGAAAATTAATCTCAAGGTAGTATGTACTGACAAATTTACTTTGAACTTTGAGCTGTTAAACAGGAAACAGAGAGTAAATAAATAATAATGGATCTTATTTTGGTTGGTAAGATGTATATGTGTGATGAGCTATTGGTATCATCTATTTTTTACAATTTGCATATGCTCAGTGGTCACTTTATTAGGTATACCTGTAGAGGAACCATTACATTAGCAGAGAAACATTACAGAGAAACCATTACATTAGCAGTGAAACCTTACAGCGCGTTACACATGAAAAATGCAGACATGGTCAAGAGGTTCATTTGTTGTTCAGAGCAAATATGAATGAGGAAGAAATGTGATCTAAGTGATTTTGACTGCGGATTAACTGTTGGTGTCAGACTGGGTGGTTTGAATTTCTCAGACACTGCTGGCCTTCTGGGATTTTCACACACGATTATCTCTGGAGTTTACAGAGAAGAGTGCGAAAAATAAAACATACATCCAGTGAGTGGCAGTTCTGTGGGTGAAAAATGCCTCATTGATCAGAGAGGTCAGGGGAGAATGGAACGACTGGTTCAGGCTGACAGGAAGGTGACAATAACTCAAATAACTATGTATTACAGCAGTGGTGTGCAAAAGAGCATCTCTGAATACACAACACGTCTAAGCTTGAAGTGGATAGTGGATGGGCTACAAGAGCAGAAGACCACATCGGGTTTCATTCTGTACTTAATCATGTGGCCACTGAGCGTAAATGACTTGTGTGAAGACACCAAACATGGGGTTGCTAAGTTTGTTGAAAACACAAAAATAAACAGGAAAGAAAATTGTGAAGAGGGGATATGGTGACTGGAAAGGTATGCGGATAGGTTATGTAAGTTGACAAAGATCTGACAAATGCATATTAGTATGGAGAAAGAAAAATAAATTGTCCATTCTGGTACAGAAACTATAAAAGGTATGCTATGCAAATGCCAAGAATTACAGAGCTCTGGGATGCAGAGGGAGTTGGGTGTCCCAGTACATGCTTTGAGAAAGACTAGTTACACAGTTGCAGCAAATCATTGTGAAGCTAAAAAAAAGACCATTTATTGCTTTGGGAATTCAACACAAAATCAGGGAGGTTTTACTTCTAATGCATAAAGCATTCAGAAGTCTTGTGTATGAGATTGATCACCCTACTTAAAAAAGAATATTAATGTTTTGGAAGGTTGTCTCAACTGATATCTTGTGTATGGCTTTGTAGTCTCCTGAGGGAAGGCTGGACAGGCAGGCATGCATCTCTTGGAATTTGAAAGAATAAGAAGGGATTTTATTGAAGTATATAAGAACCCTGAGGGGAAACAGAATGGATAAAAACAGAATATTTCCCTCGAGGATGAATCTGGTATCAGGGGTCACTGTTAGAAAATAATGGATGTCTCATTTAAGAAAGAAAAAGGTGATTTATTTTTCCCATTCAGTGAGTTGTGCCTTTGGAACTCTTCCTCAAAGGAAACAGAGCCTTTAAATATTTTTCAGGAAGAGCTGGATAGATCCTTGATAAAACAAGAAAATGAATAGACGGTATGCATGGTTGAGGCTAAAATTATTGAATTGTTGAGTAAGCTTGAGTGTTTGTATGGTCTAGTCCAGATCATGGTTTTTTTAATGTTCATTTGTATCAATACCGGTTAAGTAACTACACTTCTCACTAACTATAGCAGCAATCAACAAAGCCACCTAACTTAGACATTTTCCATTCTCTCCTCTCCTATCAGGCAGAAGATACAAAAGCCTGAAAGCATTCATCATCAGGCTGAAGGAGAGCTTCTATCCCACTGTTATTTAAGACAATTGAACTGTCTCCCTAGTATGATAAGATGGACTTTTGATCTCACAAGCTCCCTTATTATGGCCTTGCTCCTTATTGCCTGTCTGCACTGCCCTTTCTCTGTAACTGTTACACTTTATTCTGCAATCTCTTATTGTTTTCCCTTGCACTACCTCAGTGCATTGTTGTAATGAAATTATCTTTACAATGGCAAACAAAATGAAATTTTTCACCATACTTTGGTACATGTGACAAAAAAAACCAAATCAATTTACTAATTTACCAATAAAAAATTGAAGAAGGGAAAGTTCCTTGAAATCCTTTTTCCTCACCTGTGATCTTAAAGTTGATTTCCGTGGAAACAACTCATGAGCCCCGATGAAGGGACTTGGCCCAAAACATTGGCTGTTTATCCCCTTCCATAGATGCTGCCTGACCTGCTGTGTTCCATTGTGTTTGCTGTTCTTTTGGATCAGATGCAAAATCCACAATGAGCTGATGTAAGTAGGGTAGGCAGGCCCTCTCTAGTATGCCAACTATTTTTTTTACTCTACTAAAGCTGATTAGCTGGTCATTGTCGCACCCACCACTCAGAGCAGCTTGTTGTGCAAAAACTGCTTGGCTTTGTTCACCTCTCCCAGTTTTTTAGCTAATTTCCCCTCCCCCACGAACCTGGCTTCACCCATTGCCTTCTAGTTTGTACTCCTTCCCCTCCCCCATCGACTTATTCTGGATTTTTCCTTCTTCCTTTCCAGTCTTGATGAAGAGTCTTGGCCAAAATGTCGACTGTTTATCCATTTCCACAGATGCTGCCTGACTTGTTAAGTTCCTCCATTATTTTCCATGTGGTACATTGGTTTCTTACATTATCTACACTCAAAACTATCTGTAAAGAGTTTGTATGTTCTCTCCATGACTGCATGGGTATCCTCCAGATGCTCTGGCTTCCTCCCACAATCCAAAGGTGTACCAGTTGGTTAATTGATCATTGGAAATTGTCCTGTGAATAGGGGCTAGGGTTAAATCTGGGCTTGCCGGACAGCACGGCTCAGAGGGCCAGAAGGGACTAGTCCAAGCTGAATCTCAATAAATAAATAAATAAATAAACTAACAAACAGATAAAATTACATCATTGTCTCTAAAACATTCTTCAAATTCAAGTTCAAGTATATTTTCATTCAACTGCTTATATGTGTGCAGCACAGTACATATAACTCACACACAACATATTAGATAATATTACCACATATAAATTAGCAATTAATAAAATATATTCCAGAAGATTGACATTTAGCATAAGGTACATTTACGATGCAAGTTAAAAAGTAACAAATATAACAGTACTGGCATTGTTGGCAGTAATGAGTTCGGGTGGTAGTAATGAATTCAGTAGTCTCATGGTCTGGGGGAAGCAACTGGTTTATCTTCTAACAGTCCTTATCCTAATACAACTATACCTCCTACCTGATGGTAGGGGTTCAAAGAGAATATGGGAAAGATGTGAGAAATCCTTGACAATGCAGTTATGAAAATTGTGAAACAAGTGCAAGTACTCTATTTTCTGCCAAGAAATCCACGCTGTTGGATTATGATTCCTGTGATGAAACTAAAAATCAAGCATATGTCTTTATCAGCAATTAAACAACAGGAAAAGACCCCCCCCTTACAATCATCAGGGACCCCCACCACCCAGGATATACGACTCTCTTCTCACTGCTGCCATCAGGAAGAAGGCACAGGAGTCTCAGGACTAACATGACCAGATTCAGGAACAGTCACTACCCCTCAACCATCAGGCTCTTCAGCCAAAGAGGATAACTCCATTTAACTTCATTTGACCCATCATTGAAGTGTTCCCACAGCATCTGGCCTCACTTTTAAGGACTCTTCATCTTTTGTTCTCGATATTTATTGCTTAATTTTTTATTAGCTTTCTTTCTTTCTTTTTGTATTTGCACAACTTTTCTTTTGAACACCGATGGAACACCCAAGTTGATGCAGTCATTCATTGATTCTGTATGGTTATATTATTCTGTGGATTTCTTGAGCATGCCCACAAGAAAATGAATCTCTGCATTGTATATGGTGACATATAAGTACTTTGAGAATTGATTTACTTTGAACTTTAATTTTTAGAATATAGTGTTTGACATTACCATTTCCTTTCTCCTTTTGGAAAACCACCTCACACTGCTTTGTCCATTACTAAAACATTTACTTTGAACTTTGAAACAGTAACAACCTTAAGGATAACTAAGTTATTCTCATTTCTTTGCACTGAGCAGAAGTGTTGATTTAGAAGTGGTGTAAATTACTTTGAAGTCATAGGTTGATTTGTTCATTGTGTACATACATTTCCTAGTTAAACGGCAACTTTCCACATATTTAAAAGTAGCAGAAATATAAATTTGGAAAAGTATTCTGATAGATCACCATCAGCACACAGCAGGACCACACAAGGACATCCACTGTGTTATCTTCTGTTACGATAATTAGTGCTCCTTAAGGGTGGAATGAGCATTCTGTTCATGAAAATATTCACAGCTGATAGACACACAGAGAGATAAATACTGGAGAACCAAGCTGTGAAAGGAATAGGTAGCATGCAGGGATGGATTAGAGCTGCCAATATTTTCCTTGATAGCTGTGACAATACACACACAATAGGATGCTCACTGAGATCGGAATAATTCCAGTATATACAAACCATCGATCAGGAGGACTAGTCCATTCAGTCTCATGCAACTCTTCCATCATTGAATTAGATTCTGCCTGTTTTTTACCAGTTAGTTTGAAGTTCTGGGTCTCTGAATCCAGTAGGGAAGTGAGAGGTCCGACGTCTGTGATTTGGCAAGTCCACTGAAGGCTGCACACCCACAGGCGGCCTTTCTTGCAGCTGGGGCACTTTCTCCATGTGTGAGTGGGTGGGAGTGTGGAAAAGGGCTCATTCTGCCACAGCTGTTCAGTTGTCATTATTCTGTTGTTGTTGTTGTTGTTGTTTGTGTTGTTCTGCTGAACATGCCAAGGATGTAATGTTAAAACATTATAAAGAACAGGTGAGTCCTCACTTGGAGTATTGTGACCAGTTTTGGGCCCTTATCTTAGAAAGGATGTGTTGAAACTGGACAGAGTTCAAAGGAGGCTCAGGAAAATGATTCCAGGATTAAATGGCTATCATATGAAGAGAGTTTGATGGCTCTGGGCCTGTATTCACTGGAATTCAGAAGAATGAGGGGTGATCTAATTCATACGTATTGAATAATGAAAGGTCTTGATAGAGTGGATGTGGAGAGGATTTTCCCTGTGGTGTGAGTGTCTAAGTTCAGAGGACACAGCCTCAGAATAGAGAGATGTCCTTTTAGAATGGAGATGAGGAGAAATTTCTTTATCCAGAGAGTGGCAAATCTGTGGAATCGTTTCGGGAATGCAGCTCATCACCACCTTCTCAAGGAAACTAGGGATGGGCAATAAATGCTGGCTTCTCCGGCAATGCCCACATCCCTTCAATGAAAGTTTTAAAAATATGTTTTCACAGGCAGCCATGGAGGCCAAGTCATTGGTATATTCAAGGTAGGGGTTGATAGATTCTTGATTGGTCAGGGCATGAAGGGATATGGTGGGAAGGCAGGAGATTGGGGCTGAAAGGAAAAATGAACCAGCCATGATGAAATGACAGAGCAGACTCAATGGGCCAAATGTCCTAATTCCACTTCTATATCTGTTGGTCTTATGGTCTAACATGATGGGCATGCTGTATTGGCACCGAGATGTGGCAACAATTATAGGCTGCTCCCCGCATGATAAATGCAAATGACACGTTTCACTGTATCTGAATCTGAATCTGAATCTTGGATGTGGACTGTGCCCATGAGGCCATTTCAGAGGGCTGTTAAGAGTCAGTCCAGTTTTTGCCTATTGGGAGTGGGGGCAATTTCTTTCCATGAAAGGTATTAGCAAATCATATGGATGTTATTTCATTCCAATAGCCACAAAGTGCTGGAAGACCTCAGCAAGTTAGGCAGCATCTATAGAAGGAGAATGAACAGACAGAGTTTTGGGCCCAGACCCTTCATCAACACTAGAAAGGAAGAAGAAAGAAGCCATGGTAAGAAGGTAAGGGGAGTGCTTCTGGCTCATTCCATTAGGTGAACTCCATGTAGTCACAGAAGAACTTCCAAGTAAAGAATAGAACTGGACCTCTATTATCTCTTTTTGTGGAAAAAAATGCTTCTTTCCATACCAACATATGTCTTTGCTCTATAATTAATTTTATGTCCCATTTTTCTGGAAAACACGATGAGAGAAATAGCTCCTCTGTTTCCACCAAATAAACCCTTTTAATTAAATTAAACATTCCCTCCCCTCAATATTCAAAATTCATTTGAAGAGAAATTTGGTTACTGCAACCTGTCCCACTAATCTAATTATTTTACTTCCCATTATTTTTTTCTGCTGAATCTTGAGCCAAAGAACTAACACAGATGGCGACTAACCAGTGTAACATAATCTCCTCCCCTTTATATACCAACTCCACTCAAGGCATAAGCCAACATTCCAATAGACAATTCAATTATTTTTATATCGGTCCAGCAGACATTTTTCCCAGATATAAGACACAGTCAGATCATGCTCAGTAGTAAGATGATTATATAAGATAACTCAATAATATTCTAAAAGGAAATTACAATGTTGACATGATCTGTAAGAGAATAAAAAATCACGCTTGCACCATCAGGCAGAAGAATTGCTTGAATCATCCGCACGTTATACATTCTCCATACTTCTATCCAGTGATGTGCCACAGTCAGCGTAATTGAAACAGATGTCTTTTTTAATGAGGTCAGAACACAGTTGGATTCTTCATTGTCATTTTCTCTTTTCCAGCGTTCCCAACCTACTCACTCAATAAATCCTACCAAGTTTAAGCAAATAGATGCAGCATCGTAAACTAAGCAAATTAATTTATGATAATGAAAATTTTCACTGATTTGCTGCCACTACCTGCATACCTTGCCAACAATTTTTATACTCTCAATAGAAGGAATTTCCCATCATTACCCAGTTTGGCATAAATGTGACATTAGACCTAACAATCTGGTTAGTCCTTTTTCTTGGGACCCTGGCTCCCAGTGGAGCATAGGCCATTGATGACCTCCCATCTCCATCGTCCAAAGTCGATGGTATAGTTGGAGATCATCAATGTTTCTCAAACCCATTGTATCCTCTGTGCAGGGGATTGACTTATACAGCTTCACCAGAACCACCAGGCCAGTCTTACTTGTATCTACTTCTCATGACAGGAACATAGGGTTGGACTTTGAGAGGCAACAATCCACTTTGCTCAATATTGTTTCATCAGTGCTTGGGCACTGAGGGATGGGCAATATGTTCTGGTGTTAACAACAACTTCCACATCTTGTGATCAAATAAATGCAAGAAAAGCAGCATACACTACTATGCTATTAGATAGTTCCCTGGAACAATAAGTTGGACTCGACCTTCCAATCCACAAAGCAAGTCCTTATGATTTTGCATCTTACTGTTTACCTGCACTGTACTTTCTCTGGAGGTTCCTTAAGGTTGTTCTAGCTGGGGGGTGGCAATGAAGACAAGCTCCCACTGCCTGTCATGTGCTTCCAGTGATGTGCACCTTAAATAGCCTCTGACAACCCATTCCAGCTCCTGGCCTTCATGTGTGGCTTAGCTACTAAGCCTGGCGGTACTGTTTCTACTGACAGAAGAAAGGGAAAAAGCGGGTTACAGAGGCCTTAAAGCCAGTCACTTCAGGCAGATGGGCCTCGTCAGCTGTGATTGGCAGCTCATCTAGGAGAAGGAAAACTCTACTCTCAAACCTCCACTGCCTTTTCACTGCATCTCAGTACATGTGACAATAAACTAATTCCAAAAGCAATAGTGAAAGTGTGTAAGTGCACGGGTTGATAGGTAAGGCAGAGATGGACGTATAGGAAGTGCAAAGGAGATAGAGAAAATGAGGGAAAAAGAGAGAAATGAAGGAAGAGAAAGTCAGTGAAAAGAATAGATGGATAAGACAGCCAGGAGAAGGAAGAGAGAAAGGAAGAGAGGGATAAAAGGAAAGAAATAAGGAAGGGAGGAAGGAATGAAAGAATGAAGGAATGAAAGAAAATAAAGTAAGGTACAGATAATGTGGATTAGATAAAATAAATTCTTGCATAAAAGTTATAAATAAGTGATAAGAACAGGACTATGGCATTCTGCCCTCAAGCCTGTTCTGCCATTGAATGAAATCCTAGCTGATTTGTAACCCAACTCCAATTACTTTTCTTGGTTTCACTTCTCCTATTACCTCTTGGCTAGCAAAAACCTTGCAATCTCAGATTTTAAATTATTGATTGAACTAGCATCTACTGCATTTGAAGGAGAGAACCCCTTGATTCCTACAACCTCTGCAGCGGTGCCTTGGTATTCTGAATTCTCTCTTGAACAAGAAGGCTCCTCCATTCTGTATCCCACCTTTGTGCCTCTGGAGAAAGATGTAGCTTTTCTTTATCTTCACTATTATTAACCACAAATGTGGCATAGTCCACATTCAAATCACACTTTCCCCTTGTTGCAAGGATACATGCTTTAATTTATATAATCTTTCCTGAAAATTTAACACAGAGAGCCCTGGTATATCTTCGTAGGACTTGTCTTTAGTCTAAAATGTAATTTTTAGGCTGAATGGATTAAAATGCTGAAAATATGTTCAAAGCTAAGAACAGCTGCAGCACAATTTAATGCCTTTTAGATTCTCATTACACAGGCTACCTTCTTATTACCTTTTCTTAGTTAATCTTTTATATCTGACTATTACATTTCAGAGATCTGCATAACTGAACCTGAAAGTGCCTATTTCTTGCGTTTCATCATTTAATGAACACTTGCACCTATCCATTTTTTTCTGGTCCAACATGGATAGAACATAGAACATAAAACAGTACAGCACAAGAACAGGCCTTTTGACCTATGACATGCTAGACTGATTAAGCTAATGACACATAACTAAACTAAACCCCTTCAGCTTGCACATGGATCACATCCCTTCATCTCCTTCATGCGTCTGTCTAAGTGCTTCTTAAACACCTCTGTTGTATCTGACAATAACACCCATAGTATTCTGGGCAATAACATTTCTCTCCCTGCACATCTCTGAACATCTCTCTCTCATCTTAACAACCATATAACCATATAACAACTACAGCACAGAAACAGGGCATCTCGGCCCTTCTAGTCCATGCTGAATGCTTACTCTCACCTAGTCCCACTGACCTGCACTCAGCCCATAACCCTCCATTCCTTTCCTGTCCATATACCTATACAATTTTACTTTAAATGACAATATCGAACCTGCCTCTACCACTTCTACTGGAAGCTTGTTCCACACAGCTACCACTCTCTGAGTAAAGAAATTTCCCCTCATGTTATCCCTAAACTTTTGCCCCCTAACTCTCTACTCATGTCCTCTTGTTTGAATCTCAATGGAAAATGCCTATCCACGTCAACTCTATCTATCCCTCTCATAATTTTAAATACCTCTATCAAGTCCCCCATCAACCTTCTATGCTCCAAAGAATAAAGACCTAACTTGTTCAACCTTTCTCTGTAACTTAGGTGCTGAAACCCAGGTAACATTCTAGTAAATCTTCTCTGTACTCTCTCTATTTTGTTGACATCTTTCTTATAATTCGGTGATCTTAAGTGCATGCCCTTTAGAATCAGAATCAGAATCAGGTTTATTGTCACCAGCATATGTCGTGAAATTTGTTGTCTTTTCGGCAGCCCTCCCAACCACTGAGCCCATCTATATGTACCGCTGCTGTAGGAAAACAGCCTCCATCAACAAAGATCCTCAGCACCAAGGCCATGCTCTTCTCTCACTGCAGCTATCAGATAGAAGGAACTGATGCCTTCAGACTCATACCACCAGGTTCAATCATCAGGCTCTTGAACAAAACGCGATAGCTACACTCATTCTATTTCTGGTGTTTCCACAACCGATGGTCTCACATTAAGGACTTTTTTTATCTTGTTATTTCATGCTCTCGTTATTTATTGCTACTTATTTATACTTGCATTGCACGGGTTGTTGTTCATTAATCTTGTTTACAGTTACTGTTCTATAGATTTGCTGAGTATGCCGGCAGGAGAAAGAATCTCAGGGTTGTATGTGGTGACATGCGTGTCCTCTGATAAGTTTTACTTTGAACTTGCATAATAAAAGAGAGAAAAGCATGAACTACATTAAGTATATATAGAGAGAAAATAGATAAAATAAAGAATTAGTTCAAAAATAAAAATAACAGCATAGAGAAGTCGTGTTCATCGGTTCGATGTCCATTCAGAAATCGGATGGCAGCTGTATTGAGAAATATCGACCACAGGATAAAGATCTTAGCTGTCTACTCTATCTATGAATTTCACAATTTTATAAACTTTTATCAGGTGTCCTCTCAACCTCCTCAGCTCCAGACAAAACAGCCCAAGTTCAGATTTAGATTCATTTATTTATTACTCGGACATCAAAACATACAATAGAACGCATTGTTGCATTAACAACCAAAACAACTTGAGGTTGTGCTGAGGGGAGCCCTGCAAATGTTGCCACAGATTCTGATGCCAACATGGCGTGCCCAGAATGTTTGGCAGCGCAGGGCAAGCAACAACATGACGACAACAATATAAAACAACAGCAGCAAAACGCATCCCTTTCTCACCTTCCCACCCACATCCACATTTGCACAAAGAAACTGGCATCTAACCCCATTACAGGTTGCCACTCCTTTGTCCTGGACTCTCAGACACAGAACATAGAACAGTACAGGACAGGAACAAGCCTTTCGGCCTACAATGAGGTCCCATACCAAATATATCAAAAATCACATTGCCACCTAAACTAATCCCTTATGCCTACGCAATGTTGTGGATGCCACAGCAGCATTGTGGTTATCACAACACTAATACAGCTCACGGTGTCAGAGTTCGGAGATCAATCCTGATGGCAAATGTAAGGAGTCTGCATATCTTCCCCGTGGAATGCATGGGTTTCCTCTGGGTGCTCCAGTTTCCTCCCAAAGTTCAAAGACAAAGATAGGGTAGGTTCAAAGTAGGTTAACTGGTCATTGTAAATTGTCCTGTGATTAGGTTAAATCGGTAGGTTGCTGGGGGTCTGGAAAGGCCGATTAAATGCGGAAGCTCTATAACTAAAAGAGCAATGACCATAACATTCCATTTTCCTCACATTCATATGCCTACCTAAACATCTCTTAAAAGTTCCTAACACTTCTTTCTAAACACCCAAGTCTCTTTTGAAATTGCTGCCTCTCACCTTCAATTCATTCCCACTGGTATTTGACATTTCCACCCTAGGAAAAAGGTACTGTCTGTCTACTCTATCTATGATCACATGGACCTCTATCAGATCTCAGCTCAACCTCTGCCACTCCAGAGAAAACAACCCAAGTGTGTCCAACTGCTCATTCTAGCTCATGCCCTCTAATTCAGGCAGCATCCTGGTAACCCTCTTCAGCACCCTCTCCAAAGCTCGACACACAGAAATCGGGCCTCTAATCTCCAGTCCCTAATTTGTCCAAACTCTCGTTAGCACAAAATACTCTGCAGATGCTGGGGTCAAAGCAACACGCACAACACGCTGGAGGAACTCAACATGTTGGGCAGCATCCCTGGAAAAGAACAGTCAACATTTCAGGCCAAGACCCTTTATCAGGACTGACCTCTCCAACCTCTCCTTTTGGCATATTCCTTCAATCCGAGAAGTATCCTGGTTAAACTTCTGCAGCCTCCTTCTTATTTGGATAATCTCATGAAGAGCTGTTTTGGAATTATCCTGCTTCAATTTTGGATGTTCACTCAATATATCATTAGAAATAAATTTTAACATAGAACTAAAGAGACAATGGGAAGAAAAGTAAACAGATGAATAAATTTCTCTGGAGAATCTAAATAAGCATAGGACAAAATTATAAGGTGCAGCTAATGGAATGACATGAATAAATTAACATAAGTTCAAAGTGGGAATTTGCCAATGAATTTCAGTATTGATCTACATCAAGCAAAGACAATAAAGGGACTGAATTCTCCTCAGCTAATAAATCTAATTGATGTAGAACAATATGTGCATGCAGATACATCAATCGCTGAAAGTAGTGACATGTGTAATTATGACGATTCTGCTAAAGAGTAAATTATGCACTAGTTGTCTCTGCAAAGGTAAAAATGGAGTGACATACATTGTTCTAATTTCTGTGTTGTACAGTGATAGAGTCATTGGGGAGGTGCAAAGAATGATTTCTGATGATGACAACAGAATGAGAACAGAATCAAAGAAGGTCCAACAGCACCTCTACTTTCTTAGAAGTTTGTGAAGATTTCAATATTTTTCTATGGATGCCAGTGAAGAGAACATTGGCTGGTTGTATCACAACCTGGTATGGAAACACCAGTGCTGTTGAATGTAAAAACCTACAAAAAGTAGTGGATACATCACAGTCCATCGTTGGTAAAGCCCTCCCCACCAACATCGAGCACATCCACAAGCAGCACCTTCTCAGGAAAGCAGCATCCATCATCACCTCCCAGGTCATACTCTCTTCTCATTTCTGTCATCAGAAAGGAGATACAGGAGCCTCAGGACCCACACAACCAGGTTCAGGAATAGTTACTTCCCCTTAGGCTCTTGAGCTAGAGGCGATAACTTCACTCAGCCTTTCTCTGCTCAGTTCCCACAACCTTTGGACTCACTTTCAAGGACACTTCATATCATGTTCTCAATATTTATTGGTTATTTATTTATTAGTATTATTTTGTTTCTTTTTTCTCTCTTTTTCCATTTGCACAGTTTGTTGTCTTTTTGCACGTTGGTTTTTAGTCCATCGGTTTGCATGTGGTTTTTCATTGATTCTAATGTTCCTTTGCATTTACTGTGAATGCCCACAAGAAAATTAACCTCAGTTTAGTATATGGTGTCATACTGTACTGAGCAAAGATTTTAGTCACATATATATAGCAAGGTTGCCTAAGACTTCTGCAAAGTACTGTAGTAATTTTATATTTTGCACTGTACTGCTTCAAAAAAAAACTAAGTTCATGACATATGTGAGTGATGATAAAGCTGATTCTGATATGGGTCTCTATTGTGGACTGAGAGCAGGAAGAAGGCAGGGAGAGGGGAATCATGGATGGGAAAAGGGGAAGGGAGGGGGAGAGAGCAAAAACCACTAGATAGATATTCTGAAAAGATAAATAAACCAATTGTTTGAAATCAAATTATCTTGCCTGGTGTTTTAGGGCTAGGTGTGTCTGCACACTGGCCAACATCCGTCCCAGGCAGTCCTTCCTTGCCATCTGTCAAACACACCCCTCCCATAATGCTCTACTCCACCAGATTTACAAACTCACTTTCCACTCTACATTGACAATACAGTACTGTGCAAAAGTGCCAGACACCCTAGCTATATATACAGTGCCTTTAAAAAGTATTCACCACCCCCAACCCCTTGGAAAATTTCATGTTATATTGTTTTACAACAGTTAATCATAATGGACTTAAGTTGATTATTTTGACATTGATTAACGTAAAAAGACTTTCGTATCAAAGTGAAAACAAATCTCTATAAATTGATCAAAATTAATTACAAACAGAAAATATAAAATAATTGATTGCGTAAGTATTCAGCCCCTTTAAAATGGCACACCAAATCATCACTGGTGCAGCCAATTGGTTTTAGAAGTCACATAATTAGTTAAGGTGTCCTAGCTATATATAAACCTGTGTGCAATAAAGGTGTTTCAATGGAATTCAGTAAAAATACACCTGTATCTGGAAGGCCCAACACTATGAAGACTAAAGAATACTCCAAGCAACTCCGTGAAAAGGTTATTGAAAAGTAAAAGTCAGGAGATGAATACAAGAAAATTACCATGTCAGTGAATAACTGAATATTCTTTGGAGAACATTTAAGTAATCATCAAGAAATGGAAAGAATATGGCACAGCTGTAAATCAGCCTAGAGCAGGCCATCCTCAAAACTGAGTGACCAATCAAGATGGAGTCTAGTAAGGGAGGCACCAAGAGACCGAAGACAACTCTGGAGGAGTTACAAGCTTCAGTGGCTGAAATGGGAGAGATTGTGCACAAAACAACTGTTGCTCAGCTGCTTCACCAATCACAGCATTATGGGAGAGTTGCAAACAGAAAGCCACTGTTGAAAACAAAACTCACATGAAATCTGGGCTAGAGTTTGCCAGAAGGCATATGAAAGACTCTGAGGTCAGCTGGAAGAAGGATCTATGGTCTGATGAAACCAGAATTGAGCTTTTTGGCCATCAGACTAAATGTGATGTTTGGTGTAAGCCAAACACCACACATCATCATAAACACACCATCCCTATCATGAAGCGTGGTAGTGAGTGCATCATGCTATGGGGATGCTTGACAGCAGCAGGCCCGGGAAGGCTTGTGAAGGTAGGGGGTAAAATGAATGCAATAAAATACAGGGAAACCTTGGAGGAAAACCTGATGCAGTCTGCAAGAGAACTGCAACTTGGGAGAAGCTTTGCTTTCCGGCAGGATAATGACCCCAAACATAAAGCCAAAACCATGCAGGAATGGCTTAAAAACTGCGAAGTTAATGATCTGGAGTGGCCAAGTCAGAGTCCAGACCTCAATTCAATAATGAATTGGTGGCTGGACCGGAAAAGGGCTGTTCACTCACAAACCCCATGAAATCTGACAGATTGAGCAGTTTTGTAAAGAAGAATGGGGAAAATCTGTAGTGTCCAGATGTCCAAAGCTGATGGAGAACTATCCACACTGATTCAAGGCTGTAATTGGGGCCAAAGGTGCATCTACTAAATGCAGAATTGACAAGGTAAGTAATAATGAAATCAATTATTTTGTGTTTAATAATTGCAATAAATTTAGACCAATTTGTAGAATTTTGTTTTCTTTTTGACACGTATGTGTCTTTTTCTGTTGATCAGCATTAAAAAAAACAAATTAAGTCCACTGTGATTTAATATTGTAAAACAAAGCATGAAAACTTCCAAGGGGAGAGAATACTTTTTATAGGAACTGTATGTGACTAAGATCTTTGCTCAGTACTGCATGTCTTTAAATTCTGCACTGAGGTTAATTCTCTTGCGTGCATTCACAGTAAATGCAAAGATGAATGAGAGCACATTTTTACTCCCAGTGAAGAGAAGGGTAAAATGATAGAGGCTAAATTTTTAAAAAACAGATTTGAGAAGGCAAATTTCAGGTTGGCAATCCAAATTAATATTCATAAATATAAGAAAGGCTTTAATAACAAAAAGATCAGAATTTCAGAGAAGTAACCGTCTGCCAAAAAAAGTTAATTTTTAAGGCTGACAAGTATTCCTTAGAAGTGGGAAAAGTTAAAGATGCAATGAACGGAATGGTGTTGATGAAACGAAGTAAGGGAAGAGAGGACACAATAGGCCGGGAAAAATCTAGAAGGCAGAAGTTTTAAATGATATAAAAGGAATACACTTTCAAAGTGAAAGAGGGTGGTGAAGACATTATAAATATCATAATCTTGGTCTGGAGAAGATGTAAATAGTAGATGCAGAATAATTTTCTGATATTGTGAAAATTAGAACAACTGTAAATGGTAGACGTAGTAGGTGCCTAGCAAATGCCACAGGCAGAAAATTTTAATACCATGCAAACAGGTCTGTTTCTTAAGGTATAGAACAATCTCTTGGCAGAGTAGTTTAGTTTTTTTTGTGTGTAGTATGAGTTAGCCAAAGGCTTGGACTGCTTATCCTGAGTTATGAAGTGAAATTCCATTATGCCAGCTGGTAAGTTCAATGTCCATTAATTCTTAGATTTGGAACAAAATCCTGATGCTAATACTGAGGAACATTAAACTACTCATCATCATATTTGTCTGACATAAAATCAGAAAATGTTAAAAAAAAGATGTTACTGTTTCAGGTCATAAATTGTTTCTCTCTCCACTGATGTTACATGATCATTTATGTTTTTCTTTCTGAGTGCGGTCCTTTAGGGAAAAATAATTCAAAATATTTTAAAAATAAAATATAGAACATAAATAATTAGCGATTTTAAAATGACATTTGTTTCTGTGATATAAAAGCAGAAAATGTTAAAAATGTTGCTGTTTCAAGTCAGTAATAGTTTTTGTCTCTATGGATGCTGCATGGTCTGTTGTGAGTTCCCTGCACTTCATTTTTACCATGTTTTTTTTATTATTCTGTTCTTTATCTCCCTGTGCTTTTTTTCTGTGCTGGAGAAGATCTGGAGTAACCGAGAGCATATTGAAGTAGCAGGGTCCGAGACGAAAGCAAGTAATGACTTAAGGTTTGGCCAATTTAAATGCTGGGCCTGTGTCCAGCTCGCTACTCATCAGGTTTACATGAACTGAGGCTTTGACCTGCCTCTAACAGGCTCCCGGATCAGCTGTGACAGGCTTTGTGGCTGTGGACTCGCTTTTGTGTTTTCAGTTCTGAACGTTATTTGTTTACTTTTATTGTATGTACGTTTTTTTTCTGCATGTTCATTGTTTGACGGTCTTTATTTTAATGGGTTTTATCGGGTTTCTTTGTTTTGTGGCTGCTTGTAAAGAGACAAATCTCAAGGATGTATATAGTATGCATTATTTGATAATAATTGTACTTTGAACTTCGAACTATTTCATTCCCCTTTGACCTCTGTACTGGAAATGATATTAAACAATCTTGAATCTTGAAAGTTTCGGACCTGCTATCCTTTTGGGAAGAATATTTTCCATTTCTTTCCTACATAAGGCTCCAGCAAAGTGACTGACTCAACCATCCTCTGAAATAGTTCAGTAATATCCTGATCAAAGGACAACCAATAATAGACAATAAACCATAACCAACAAACAACCAGCTGAAGGAACACAGCAGTTTGAACAGCAGCTCTGGGAGAAACTCAGCAGGTCAGGCAACCTACTGCATATGAAGAGAAATAAACTGTCAACGTTTTGCGCTGAGACCCTTCGTCAGCTGTCCTATCACCTCCCGTTGGTACTCCTCCTCCTTTCTTTCACCCTATGGTCTACTCTCATCAAATTCCATCTTCTTCAGCCCTGTACTTTTTCACCTATCACCTCCTAAGTTCTCAGTTCACCCCTCCCCACCCACCAAGCTTCACCCATCATCTTCTATCTTGTATTCATTCCACTCCCCCCATCTTCATATTCTGACTACTTCCCCCTTCCTTTCCAGTCCTGATGAAGGGTCACAACCTGAAACATCAACTATTTATTCCTCTTCATCGATGCTGCCTGACCTGCTGTTTATTTAGCTAGCAATACAGTGCAGAGTCAGGGCTCCCAGCTCTTTGAGCCACACGTCCCAGTGACCCTCAACAAATCCAATAAACCTTAACCTAACCACAGGACACTTTACAATGAGTAATTAACCTACCCGGTGCGTCTTTGCAGAGTGGGAGGAAACCCAAGTCACCAGTGAAACCCCACACATTCCACGGGAAGGATGTACAGATTCCTCACAAAAGGGTGCTGGAATTGAACTCTGAACTCCGACACCCCAAGCTGTAATAGTGTCACGCTATCCGCTATGCTGTCGTGGCAACTCCATCACTTTGTATGTTTTACTCTGGATTTGCATCATGTGCAGAATTCCTTGTGTTTGGGAATTGCTGACAATTCAGGATCTGATGCAAGGTTGACAGGGTTGATTAAAAAAAAGGCTTATTGTGTGTTGGCCTTCATTAACCATGGGATTCAGTTCAAACGCCATGAGATAATGTTACAGCTATATAAGACCTTGGTCAGACCCCACTTGGAGTACTGTGTTCAGTTCTGGTCACCTCACTACAGCAAGGACGTGGATACTTTAGAGGGCGTGCAGAGGAGATATTGCCTGGATTGGGGAGCATGCCTTACGAGAATAGGTTGAGTGAACTTAACCTTTTCTCCATGGATTGTTGGAGGTTGAGAGGAGACCTGATCAAGGTGTATATGATGATGAGAGGCATTGATTGTATGGATAGCCAGAGGCTTTTTCCCAGGGCTGAATTGAATTGGCTAACACGAGGGTGCATAGTTTTAAGGCACTTGGAAGATGGTACAAGGGGGATGTCAGAGGTAAATTTTTCACACAGTGTTGGTGAAATGCACAGCCAGCAACGGTGGTAGCGGTGGATACAATAAGGTCTTTTTAGAAACTCTCAGATAGCTCTGGTTGCAGTTCTGGTCGCCTCAGTATAGGAAGGATGTGGAAGCATTGGAAAGGGTACAGAGGAGGTTTACCAGGATGCTGCCTGGTTTAGAAAGTATGGATTATGATCAGAGATTAAGGGAGCTAGGGCTTTACTCTTTGGAGAGAAGGAGGATGAGAGGAGACATGATAGAGGTGTACAAGATATTAAGAGGAATAGACAGAGTGGACAGCCAGTGCCTCTTCCCCAGAGCACCACTGCTCAGTACAAGAGGACATGGCTTTAAGGTAAGGGGAGGGAAGTTCAAGGGGGATATTAGAGGAAAGTTTTTCACTCAGAGAGTGGTTGGTGTGTGGAATGCACTGCCTGAGTCAGTGGTAGAGGCAGATACACTAGTGAAGTTTAAGAGACTACTAGACAGGTATATGGAGGAATTTAAGGTGGGGGGTTATAAGGGAGGCAGGGTTTGAGGGTCGGTACAACATTGTGGGCTGAAGGGCCTGTAATGTGCTGTACTATTCTATGTTCTATGTTCTATAGGTACATGGAGCTTAGAAAACCAGAGGGCTATGTGGTAGGGAAATTCTAAGCAGTTTCTAGAGTAGTTTGCATGGTTGGGACAACATTGTGGACCGAAGGGCCTGTAATGTGTTGTAGATTTCTATGTTCTATGAAACATCAGCTGTTCCTTTCCTCCTATAAATGCTCAACCCACTGAGTTCCTCCAGCCTATTGTTTATCGTTCCATGTTCCAGCATCTGCACTTCTTATGTCTCCAATAAGTCTTAACAATGCTGGATAGATCTAAATCACCTGAATAATTAAAATAAAATCAAAATTGTACACTGGTTTATGATTCGTTGGATTCATCCACTTTCTTCCTCTTTGCCTGTTGTTATTTTGACTGGATTTATTTTGGATGGCCTAGTTTTGGATGCCTTTTCCTGTCTTAACCACAATTGATCTTCATTCTGTAAGCAATCAAGAAGCCTTCTGGTACCTTGGCAGAGCCTTTAATCAGTCTGCAGATGTCAGGGGAGAAGAACTAGAATGCCAACATCTGCTGAAAGTGTTTGTGCTCAGGCATCTATCACTAAAACCAAAGTGTTGTTAA
This sequence comes from Hemitrygon akajei, assembly GCF_048418815.1. Classification (NCBI taxonomy): domain Eukaryota; kingdom Metazoa; phylum Chordata; class Chondrichthyes; order Myliobatiformes; family Dasyatidae; genus Hemitrygon; species Hemitrygon akajei. The sequence goes on along the minus strand of NC_133138.1, from coordinate 31,231,533 downwards.
AACAAACCAATTAAGTCTGCTTACTCATATTCATCTTGGGATCTTTGAAACAATTTGATGCCATTTTGCATTCAGGGCTCCTCACTTCCATTGTTCTCTGCGATTTGGGACCGCCTGCAGCACAGCCTCCAACCGATCCTGACCTGAAATGACGGTCTGCACTCTATTTCCATCATTGTCACATGCATTTGTTTTATTTAGAGATTCAGCACAGTAACAAGCCCTTCTGACCCAAGGAATCCGCTCTACCCAATTACAGCCATGTGACCAATTAACTACTAATCCGTACACCTTTAAAATGTGGGAAGAGTCCGAAACACTTGGAGGAAACCTACGTGGTCATGGGGAGATTGTACCATCTCCTGCATTCAGACGGTGGTGGGAATCGTATCAGGTTTCTGGCACTGTAATAGTATTACTCTGAACATTATACTATATTAGTTCCAGCCCGCAGAGCTGTGCCACCCAGCAAACCCCAGATTTAATCTTAATCTAATCACAATACAATTCACAATGACCAATTAACCTACCAACTGCTATGCCTTGGAATGTGGGAGGAAAACTGGAGCACTAGGAGGAAACCCACGGGTTCATGGGGAGAATGTACCAACTCCTCACAGACAGAGGTGGAAATCATACCCTGGTCACTGGCAATATGCATTGCTATGCATTGATTGCTATGCATTCACAATGCTATGCATTGAGGTTCAGCGAACTGTTTTCGTTTTGTGCACCATCCAGACACATACATAATTAATCCAAGGCAGTAAACAGAAAAACAGAATGTGGTGTTGCTGTTTCAGAGAAAGTGCAGTGCAGTTAGACAAAAAAAATGTAAGGTTCATGACAAAGTAGTTTGGGAGATCAAGACATATATGAGATATCCATTCAAGAGTCTAATGGCAGTGAGTTTGATGCTGTCCATGGTTCTGGTGGTATGCTGAGTGCTTCTGGTATTTCCTGCTTTTATTTCGAATTTCCAGTATATGCGATATATTGACTTTCATGGCTGATCCAATTTTCCTCTGCACCCCGTATCCTTTCATGACATAACCAATCAAGATTCTGTCAACCTGTGCCTTAAATATACATAAAGACTTGACCTCCACAGCTGCCTGTGGCAAAAATTCCACAGATTCATCATTGTCTGGCTAAAGAAATTCCTCCTCATTTCTGTTCTAAAAGGACACCGCACTATTCTGAGGCTGTGTCCTCGGGTCTTAGACACTCCCACCATAGGAAACATGCTCTCCACATCCACTCTATCAAGACCTTTCACTATTCAATAGGTTTCAATGAGGTCAGCCCTCATTCTTACAGGTCCAGAGCCATCAAATGCTCTTCATTTTCTGCTTCATCAGATGCTTCTACCATCGTCTATTCTCCTCTCTTTTCTGCCTTAATAATCACTTGCAGCAAAAATTATCCAGTAGTCCTGTATGTACAGGTATTAACGATTTTCCAAGCCTTCCTTTCATCCTGCTCGGGTGTTACCGATACTGAGTTGGAAACCTGTTTAGATTTTCGTACGATAAAAAAGAGATTAGCTTTAAAAATTAGCTTTATTTGTCACATATGCTTTGAAACATCAAAAAATACAGTGAAATGTATTAAACATGACACTTGCAATGTGCTAGGACAGCCTGCAAGAATGACCATGCTTCAGGTCCCAACATACATAGCATGCCAATAACTCATTAGCTCTAACTATAAGTTTCTACTAACAGCAGCGTCTCTACTTTCTGCGAAGGCTGAGAAAAGTACATCTCCCACCCCCCATCCTCATCACATTCTACAGAGGATGTATCGAGAGCATCCTGAGCAGCTGCATCACTGCCTGGTTTTGTACCGTCTTGGATCGCAAGACCCTGCAGCGGATAATGAAGTCAGCTGAGAAGATCATCGGGGTCTCTCTTCCCACTATTACAGACATTTACACCACACGCTGCACCCGCAAAGCTAACAGCATTGTGAAGGACCCCACGCACCCCTCATACAAACTCTTCTCCCTCTTGCCATCTGGCAAAAGGTACCGAAGCATTTGGGCTCCCACGAGCAGACTGTGCAACAGTTTTTTCCCCCAAGCCATCAGACTCCTCAATACTCAGAGTCTAGACTGACATTGTAATTTGTCCTCTACTGTGCCTATTGACTTGTTTATTAATTATTGTACTGTCCTGTACTGTTTTGTGTACTTTACGTAGTCCTGTGCAGGTCTGTAGTCTAGTGCAGTTTTTATGTTGTTTTACATAGTCTAGTGTAGCTTTTTGCTGTCTCACATAGTCTAGTGTAGTTTTGTGTTGTTCCTGGAGGAACGTTGTTTCGTTCTTACTGTGTACTGTACCAGCAATCTATGGTCGAAATGACAATAAACTTGACGTGAAGTCTTTGGAATGCAGGAAGAATCCGGAGCTCCAGGAGGAAACCCATGTGGTCACGGGGAGAATGTACAAGCTCCTTACAGAAAGCATTGGAAACCGAACCCCAATCAGTGATCGCTGTTGCTGTAACCACCGCACTAATGTTTTGAAGACTTCAGTGTTTTGCCAGCCAGGCTTGTGATTTCTCACCCAATCCTGCCTGGAGCAAAATCTGTGGTAACTGGAGGGGAGACAGCATCCAAATGAACGAGAAGCCACAATTTCAGTCATTGAGATTCAGATTCAAAGCTGAGTTTATTGTTATATGCACAAATATATGCATGCACAGATAACATGAAAGACTTTCTTGCATCAGCAAGCAGGCACATAGCATCAGAGACGCAGAATTCATAAGAGAACCATACATTAGATGTAAATTAAACATAAATTATTCACTGGGATTCATATCTACATTAAGGGTAAAGATATATTTTTTGAGATTCAGACCCAAAAGTTTCTTCAGGAATGGCAGTTAATATCAATGATTGTTTGAAAGATTATTGTTCATAACAAATCAGCTTTGTTTATCCCATGTTTTCTCCTCCACCCTCTTACCCTCCTTTATTACAACTGTGTGACAATTGCATCTGTATTCTGTTGTCATTAAGATTAACTAAACAGCAGCACTTTGCAAAATGAGAGGTTATTTGGTAACTGGAAGCTGCTGCCTCCTAGGAAAAGGGGCGGTGATGAATGCCTGTAATTGCTCTTTTGTTCTAAGCTGTTGATGTGGGAGTGCAGAATAACTGATGCCTTCAGGAGGGTCATCAGTCAAAAAAAAAGACAATTAGCAGTAAGAAACAAAGCCCTGGACACAGCATTGATAACAAATTATCTCCCAGAACCATCCATATGGAGTGATTTTATTGGCCCACAAAGTCAACCTCCACCTGATTATACTTACTTTCCAGTGTAACAGATGAAGGCACATAAGTCTTCAAGTGAAATTGTCAGTGAATATTGCTTTCTTTGCTCTTGGCTGCTCTGCTTTTAGAATTTCATAGCTTCTTGTTAAAAGCATATAAACTGATTAGGTTCATAACAAGATTCCGTGTTAACTTTTCCCTTCCCAGTCCAGATGAGCTGCTCACTCTGTGACTAACAATCACTGCAGAAAAGATGCCAGCTTTGTTTTCAAAGATTACTTTACCTTCTGATTTCATTTTTCTTTCCTGTGGTACTGGTGGACTTTTAGATTTCTCTGAGGTGAACATGAACACATCACTCGGGGACAAACAGGAACAACAGAGCCAAAAAATGTTACCGATTCACTCAGTGAGTTGGCTAAACCCCTCTATCCCACGGGTCCCACCTTCCCATATAAGTGGAACAGAGAGGTTAAGAATTGTCAGGCTTTATAAAGCAGATGGAAAATATAATTGGTCAGCCATCCTCTTAGGGGTGCTATATTTGACCATTTGGCTCCAAGCTACTCATGTGAATTGCTGGAACTGCGAGCACTTTCACAGCAAATCCAATATTACATGATTGCAAAGTGCAGCTTTGCTGTAGGTTGTCCAAATTAGATCATGCGGGAGATTTTATTTGCTTGATGTTGGCAATGATGGGGGAGGGAAATATTTGCTGCACACTTACCACTTTTTCTCAGAAATGAGGGGAAACTGCTGCAGAGAAAGGCTTGTTTCAAATGTTATTGTGAATCGGTAATAAGGTTGGATTACTAAATAAGATTTTTTAAAGAAAAATTGCTTTGAAAAAAAATTAATGTTATCAAAAAAAAGATGTCATATGAAAGGCTTTTTGGAACATCCAATATCTCTCCTGGGGCACTGCTTGCTATCTGATCTTTTTTTTTTATTGTCCTTTATTTCTGTACTTAATATGTAAAATATAAAATTTTGTATTTTTTATATTTATTGCATAAATTATGTATGGCAGGCAGCAACTACACTGGGTACATTCCATTTAGCCAGTCTGCATACATGCAATGCAACAATCATTGCTATACTGTTTGCTAATGTAGTCCCTGGTAAGCCTCAGGCTCGCTCAGCTCACTTCTGTCTAGGGGGAGCAGCCTTCAGCCCCGCCAAACTGGGTAATCAGCTTGTGTAGACGTTGTGTGATGTCCCCAACACATCAAATAACAGACAGTACACCATATGCGATTAAATGATTACACTTTATAGATCTTACTGGAACTATGTACTTAATAGAGATACAATATAAAAGGAAAAGAAAAGGCGCCAAACTTATCAAAGTCCAACCACTATGTGCACAACCATTGGAGCTCAGTTAACAAAGTCTTCTGGCCACCATTCGATCCCCTCTGACCTCCTCGACCCGCCGCCTGGGACCAACAACAGTGGTTGACCAGACGCTCCACACGAATCTGTCCTTGTCTCCTCTCGTCGCCAAAAACCCTGAGCCTGGGACCCCCGCTCGGGGTCCGTTCCGTCGCCCAGCTTACAACATCTCGTCTTCTTCCTCCAACCCCCTCGCGCTGTCTCCCCCAAAGCCCGCCCAAAACTAGCTTACAGATCCACACGAAAGAATAACCTCTATCCCAATTGGTTAACAAATGAATACAATTCTCGTTATCAGTAATTATAACCCAAACAATCTGCAAGGGAAAGCACTCTTTCACCAGTTAGCATAACACAGAAGCATTTTTACTTTTAACAAACAAAGAAGCCATTTTGATTAACACATGCAATAACATAAAGAAAGAAGAAACCCCCTTACACTCTCCCCTCACCAAATTTAGTCATGTCCTCATGACTGCTAAATAACTCGTCAACCCTTCCTGCAAACACAAAACCTAATCCAGGCACAAACGGTGACATTGCTCCCCAAACAGTAGACCTCACACCCTGTTCCTTAGACGCTACATAGGTCAACCTATCAGGGGGTTTCCTAACCCTGCAAGACCTCTGTACCCCCTCACCTAAACCCTCCAGGCTCGGACACAACTGGGGATACCTCGGGCCCGCTTGCCAACTCCTCTCTCAATCTCTCACTCATGCCCCCACTGCAACTCAGAACCCCTTGTCCCAGGCCCCGCTGTAACCCAGGCTGCCCACAGCTAGCCCTCCCCACTACACCTGACTCAGTGGGAGAAGGGCCAAAGGTCTCTTTCTCAATCAAGGGGAGGTTAGCAAAAGGCAGCATGTACCACATATCCAGCACATCATCCTTCGAACCCATATTCTTCCTCATTTCTGCAATCAGTAACTGCTGTTTGGTTCTCTCCACGCTGGAGCACTTGGCCTGGACTGCTCCTACAGCCTTTTCAGCAGCCTTCTCAGCAGTTCTGACTTACGCTTTGTGTTCATCTCAATCTGGGATGCAGTTACTCCACCAGTTTCTTCCACCCTGACCTGAAAAGCAGCAGTTTAAGATTGGTCAGCCTCCAGTTCAGTGTTCACTGAACTTATCTCCAGCTTATTCTTCCTAATGACTTCTTCCAGGTCAACTTTCAGGTTTTCCACTTCATTTGGACTGTCGATGGTTATCTTCAGGTTCCCTTCAAGCTTCCGCTTCCCTCTTCCGAGATCAGTCTGCAATTGCTTCACCTCCTCAAACTCCCCTCTCTGGGCTCTCGGTTTTCTGTTGCCCTTAGTCAGAGAACTTTCTTTGTCTTCCCAACTTGCAAGTCTTCCTACTGGTTCCGGATCACTTTCTCCAGTCTCTGTGGAGAATTCGGTCTCTCTGTCTTCACTTCAAACTCGATCCCGTAGAGACAGTCACTCACGAGCTGTGACCTTCGCCAGACCTGGCACGTGTCCAGAGAAAGCTTTAACTCTTTAGTTCTCAGCCGCTTCTGCAACAGCCTCGCTTCATATTCTTCCAAGGCAGATCCAAATACCAGGAGATCATCCACATACGCCAAAACTCCAAACACCTCCACATCCCCCAATGTCTTCTCCACGCCCCGCGGGAAGGTTGCAAGGGCTCCGGATATGCCCTGTGGCATCTTTTTGGACCGGAAGAATCCTAGGGGACCTATAACGGCCGCCTTCTCCATGTCGGCCTCACTCATTGGGATCTGGCAACATCCACTCCTCAGATCCAGCACCTTAAACCACTTCGCACCACTCAGACAGGCCATTGCCTCTTTGGCCCTCGGGGCCGTATTCTGGTCAATGACAATGCGCCTCTTCAGAGTTTTATAATCCACACACACGCTGCCTACATCTTCCACGGCTGCAGGGGCCAGTCGCCGCGACCTCTCTCTCACTGAGGTGTCTTCAGCAGTCAACTCCCCTCCCTCGTGGTATTTCGGATCATCCACTAAGAGGGTCTCACCCTCAGATACTTCCCCCGGGCTGTACCACCACCTGCTCTCATTTGAATTCGGTACCAGCCCAATGCTGCTATACACGTCCGCACAAGCAGCTCGAAACACTGGGTGCACCAACAATGCCTCCAAACAGCTCTCACCCACCTCCTCCTGGCAGGCCCCTAGGCGCCTCCTCACTAGCAAGGTGTTGGTCCCCTCCAGAATCGAAACACTGCCCATCTCAACAGTGTCCAGACACATCAGCATTAACGATTCATGAACCTCTGTCACCCCCACATTGGCCTCCAAGAACTCCAATTTCACTGACCAATAACCGTTGTCTGTATAATCACCAACACTGGTACCCCAAATCTCCAGTGCCCTAAATGTTGTCAAGGGTAAATGCATCCAATACCGGTCGTAAAACGAACTGTACAGCAACTTGACCTGCACCCCAGTGTCAAGGATGGCTTTAGTGTGGCTTCCATCTATCCGTAATGACTCCCGAATTGGTGGTCCCTCTAGCCTTCAGGAATAGGGTCTGTTCCTTTTGGGAGTTCCTTGGTACATTGCTGGGAATGTGCTCCCCCAAAGACCCCAATCCGTTCCCCCACTGGGCCTCCTCTAAGTTTCCCGACTTCTCTCTGGTCAGCTGAACAACTGATGGAGGGACTGATCCCCCTGGCACCGCAAACAATTTATCTGCCCCCCTAGCCAAAGAAGATACCCTAAAAACTTTCCACCAATCTCCTACCACAGATATGGTAAGCCCCCCAACTGTGGCATTTGACTTCCAGTCGAACCAAACGCATTTTCCCCCCACTTTCTGATAACCGGCAGCTGTCACTTCAAGGTAAGTGGACCAGACAGTTCTAACAACATCACCAGCCTGCCTACCCAAACTTCCAACCAATCCCTATCACTTTCCCTCAGCCAAGCACTGCCACTCACCTAACAGCTGAGAGGTCTGCTCCGCCCACACCTCAGCCCCTTTAGGGCTGGACATTATACCAACGACTGGGTGGAGCCTACCATAGCTGGAACATTCTGACCAGTCATTCCTAACAGTATGGACAGCCCATGGTTCACCACCATTTCATCAGCGCTAGTCTAAACTCGAACAACAACCTCCGGGGTACCAACCACCACCTTACCCAACACACATGCAGTGATAACCAATCACACAGAGACACACCAGATTTCCATCCCTGCAACATGCATAATTTAATAAGGGCGATCACTCAGCTTCCACTAAAATTCAATCCCGGATGAGCCCCCACAATGTAGTCCCGGTAAGCCTCAGGCTCACTCAGCTCGTTTCCGTCTAGGAGGAGCAGCCTTTGACCCCGCCAAACTGGGTAATCAGCTTGTGTGGATGCTGTGTGATGTCCCCACCATGCTAAATAACAGGCAGTGCACCATATGCGATTAAATGATTACACTTTATAGATCTTACTGGAACTATGTACTTAATAGAGATACAATATAAAAGGAAAAGAAAAGGTGTCAAATTTATCAAAGTCTAACCACTACATGCACAACTGTTGGAGCTCAGTTAACGAAGTCTTTTTGCCACCATTCGATCCCCTCCGACTTCCTCGACCCGCTGCCTGGGACCAACAACTGTGGTCGACCAGACGCTTCACACGAATCTGTCCTCATCTCCTCTCCTCGCCGAAAACCCTGGGCCTGGGACCCAGGGTCCATTCCATCACCCAGCTTACAACATTGCGTCTTCTCCTTCTAACCCCCTCGCGCCGTCTCCCCCAAAGTTCACCTAGCACTAGCTTACAACCCCACAAGAAAGAATAACCTCTATCCTAATTGATTAATAAACGAATACAATTCTCGTTATCAGTAAGTATAACCCAAACAAGCTGCGAGAGAAAGCACTCTCTCACCAGTTAGCATAACACAGAAGCATTTTTACTTTCAACAAACAAAGAAGCCATTTTGATTAACACACGCAGTAACATAAAGAAGAAACCCCCTTATACTAATTCCAGCTGTGAATGTACAACTATGTTTAATGTGACCTGCCTCATGAAAAGGTCACATTGTCTACATGCTAATGAACTTTTCTTTAGATCAAATGAAAATTGTTTACAGATTCAGAAAAGCACACAATTCCTGCATTTTCTTCTTCAAATTTTTTAATATATATTTGAATTGTGTTTTGTGAGTTCAGATACATTACAGCTGTAGCAGTTCTAAGAATTAAGTGTAAGAATTTATATATAGTATGCTCATAAGATATAGAGCATAGAACAATATAGACAAGAAACAGGCTCCTTGACCCACAATATCCTTGGCAATCATGATACAAATTCAAACTAGTCATTTTCCTGCACACTCCGTACAGTACTGCACTGTTTTTTTTTTAGTCTCCATCATTTTACCCATCAACCTCCCTTCCCTGGGTGTAAAGAATGTGGCCTCTTTCATCTTTCCCAACAACTACTATATATCTTTCATTTTGGGGCAGCTAGTGCAGAAGGACTTAGACAGATTAGGAGAATGGGCAAGAAAGTGTCAAATGAAATACAATGTTGGAAAATTAATGGTCATGCACTTTGTTAGTAGAAATAAATGTACAGACTATTTTCTAAATGGTGAGAAAATCCAAAAATCTGAGATGCAGAGGGACTTGGGAATCCTTTTGCAGTACACCCTAAATGTTAATTTGCAGTTTGAGTTGGTGGTGATGAAGGTAAATGCAATGCTAGCATTCTTTTCAAAAGGTCTAGAATACCAGAGCAAGGATGTAATGCTGAGGCTTTATAAGGCACTGGAGAGGCCTCACCTTGAGTACTGTGAACAGTTTTGGGTTCCTCATCTAAGTGGAAGCCCCTTTCTCTTACCATCTCTGGAATTGCAGCTCAATAGCCCTCACTAACAGCCACTAGATTCCTCAGCGATAAATCCACTTTTCTCCGCTTTGTACTTTGGTCCCGCCAAATCTGTGAGATTGGGATGACTCACTTACCCCAGACCATGGTTTGTATAAATGCTGTGTGATTTACTACCCTGCAATAGCCTGTCGGCATAAAAAAAAGCAGATTGCACGCTGCATACAATTATGAATGAATGATCTTTATTGTCATTTTACATAGATACAATGAAACTCTGTTTGGCTTCCTCTCAGGTAGTTAAATAAAGTGGTAGATAAAAACAAGAGAGTAATAGAAAAACAGTATTAAATAGATAAGTAGCAGAAAATAAGTTGCAGCAGCACCAGAATATCACAGTAATGCACAAAGTGCCGTTAGTGCAAGTATTTGAGTCCTTGTGTGTGCATGTGTGTGTCACAGTTTCAGTCATTGTTCTGTGGGAGTGGTGTGATGAAGGCCACAGCTCTGGGATGGAAACTGTTCCTCAGTCTATTTGTTCTGGCTTTTAGTGTCTTGAACCTTTTGCTGGTCGGCAGCGGGTCAAACAGGGAGTGGCCGGGGTGAGTGGTGTCTCTGGCTATGCTGATTGCTTTCCTCCTAAGTCTGCTGGAATAGATGGTGTCCAGTCCTGGCAACTCCTTCCTGACAATACCTAATTAATTATAATTAGGTATATTTGTGAACATTAACTTAACCAAAGAGTTAGTAAAGAAAATAAAATACAAAAGAGCCCATCATAATTAAACCGTCAAATATGCACCCGTTGGAGTTCAAATACTCCAAAAGCCATATTCACCATTGCTCAGCAGACCTCCATGCCCAGGCTCCATTAAATCACATTTCCTCACCAGATGGAATCATACAACCGGTTCTCTCCAGCTTCTTCTCTCTTCATCTTCCACCGAACAAAGACCCCCCACTGGTGTCAGTTCCCCAGACTTCTCTAGAACCTTCTCCCCATTCCACTCTCCTGATTGGATGCCCCATATTCCTAAGCATCCTTTCTCTCCCACAGTAACCCAAACACTGCTTCTACAGAAAGATTGTTACATGAAGTACCCTACAACATTAGCAGTAAACCCTTTACCAGGGTGTTACATAAGAATAGGATGGGCTGGCATTGAAGAGGGTTCAGAGGAGGTTCCAGAATGAAAGGGTTATCATACGAGGGATGTTTGATAACTCTTTACCTGTGCTCACTGAAATTTAATATGATGACAGGGGATCTCATTGAAACCTTTCGAAGGCCTAGAGAAAGTATGTGGAAAGGATGTTTCCCATTGTTGGCGAATCTAAGACAAGAGGGCACAGCTTTAGTATCAAAGGGCGTCCATTCAAAACAGAGACATGGAGAAATTTCTTTAGCCAGAGAGTGATGAATTTATGGAATGTGTTACCACAGGCAGCTGTGAAGGCCAGGATAGATAGATAGATAGATAGATACTTTATTCATCCCCATGGGGAAATTCAACTTTTTTTCCAATGTCCCATACACTTGTTGTAGCAAAACTACTTACATACAATACTTAACTCAGTAAAAAATATGATATGCATCTAAATCACTATCTCAAAAAGCATTAATAATAGCTTTTAAAAAGTTCTTAAGTCCTGGCGGTAGAATTGTAAAGCCTAATGGCATTGGGGAGTATTGACCTCTTCATCCTGTCTGAGGAGCATTGCATCGATAGTAACCTGTCGCTGAAACTGCTTCTCTGTCTCTGGATGGTGCTATGTAGAGGATGTTCAGAGTTATCCATAATTGACCGTAGCCTACTCAGCACCCTTCGCTCAGCTACCGATGTTAAACTCTCCAGTACTTTGCCCACGACAGAGCCCGCCTTCCTTACCAGCTTATTAAGACGTGAGGCATCCCTCTTCTTAATGCTTCCTCCCCAACACGCCACCACAAAGAAGAGGGCGCTCTCCACAACTGACCTATAGAACATCTTCAGCATCTCACTACAGACATTGAATGACGCCAACCTTCTTAGGAAGTACAGTCGACTCTGTGCCTTCCTGCACAAGGCATCTGTGTTGGCAGTCCAGTCTAGCTTCTCGTCTAACTGTACTCCCAGATACTTGTAGGTCTTAACCTGCTCCACACATTCTCCATTAATGATCACTGGCTCCATATGAGGCCTAGATCTCCTAAAGTCCACCACCATCTCCTTGGTCTTGGTGATATTGAGACGCAGGTAGTTTGAGTTGCACCATATCACAAAGTCCTGTATCAGTTTCCTATACTCCTCCTCCTGTCCATTCCTGACACACCCCACTATGGCCGTGTCATCAGCGAACTTCTGCACATGGCAGGACTCCGAGTTATATTGGAAGTCTGATGTGTATAGGGTGAACAGGACCGGAGAGAGTACGGTTCCCTGCGGCGCCCCTGTGCTGCTGACCACCGTGTCAGACCTACAGTCTCCCAACCGCACATACTGAGGTCTATCTGTCAAGTAGTCCACTATCCAATCCACCATGTGAGAGTCTACTCCCATCTCCGTTAGTTTGTGCCTTAAGATCTTGGGCTGGATGGTGTTAAAGGCACTAGAGAAGTCAAGGAATGTAATCCTCACAGCACAACTGACCCCCTCTAGGTGTATATATATATGTGTGTATATATATGTGGATATAGGGTGTATTTAAGGCAGAGCTTCATAGGTTCTTGATTGGACACAGCATCAAAGTTTATGGGGAGAAGGCTGGGGAGAGAGGCTGAGGAAGGGAAATAAAGATTAGCCATGATTGAATGGCAGAGTAGACTCAATGGGCCAAATGGCCTAATTCTGTCCCAATGTCTTATGGTCGTATTTAAAGTTCAAAACTGAAAGTTATCGAGGTACCTATATAGTACTATGCAAAAGTCTCGGGCACATAAATATAGCTAGGGTGCCTAATGCTTTTGCACAGAACTGTATTTGTCGATGTGGAGCAGAGAGCGTGATTGTAAACCTGGCAGGAGCATAGGCCATTGGGAATGGTGAGGGCAGACTGCCACAGGAGGATGTTGTGGGACAGTGCCAGGCATGGGAGTGGCGCAGGTGCAGACACACCCAGACCTGAGACACAAGCAAGGTAATTTGATTCCAAACAATTAGTTATTGATCATCACAGAATGTCTCTCTGGTGCTTCCTTCTCCCTTCCCATTTTCTCAACCATGATTTCCCTCTTCCTGCCCCTTCCCACCTTTAGTCTACAATAGAGACCCTTATCAGAATCGGGTTTATCATCACTCACAAACGTCATGAAATCTGTTATTTTTGTGGCAACTGTACAGTGCATTATATAAAATTTCTACAGTACTGTGCAAACATTTTAGGCTCCCTAGCTATATAAATGAGCCTAAGATTTTACTGTATATATCACATTACTGTACATTACTGTATACATCAGTTCCGCATCTATAAATGTGTCCATTTAACTACCTCATGAACATTGGTTTCATGTCTGCATCCACCACTACCCCTGTAGCATGTTCCAAGCATGTGGAAAAAATACTTGCCACATAAATCTCTTAAACGTTCTTCATACCTTAAAGCTATATCCCCTAGTATTTGACCAAAGGGCTCTATGTGCCTCTACCTCCCATAATTGTATATATAATTTATCAGATCACCCCTTATGCTCTGAGAAAACAATTCAGGTTTATCCATCCTCTCCTTATAGTTAGTACTCTCTAAACCAACAACGTCCTGGTGAACTTCTTTTACACCCTCTCCAAATCTCCCGCGTCACTTCTGTAATGTGGTGAGCAGAAATTCCCACAATACTCCAACAATGGTTTAATCAAAGTTTTATATCACTACAACATAACTTACCAACTTTTATACTCAGTTCCTGATCGGTGATAGCTAATCTACATGCCTGCCTAATCATCCTATCCACTTGCGTTTCCACTGTCAGAGAGCTGTAGCCATCCCTCTGTTTGTCAATGCTCTGAAGAGTCCTGCCACTTAATTATACCATCCCCTTCCATTTGCTCTCCAATACACTGTACCATACAAATGACAGATAGATGTCAATGCCCAGATTAAATTCCAACTGCAATATCCCTGGTCATGTTTCTAACTGGTCTGTAAACTGCTGAATATTTTGATAAACTTTCTCAATATCCACAACTGTACTGATTATTGTGTCATCTCAAAAATACTAAAGAGCTCACCTATATTTTTATCCAGATATGCATCAGAAACAACAGAAGTCATAGCACCAATCCTTGTACAATACCATTGGTCACAATACTGGTCTCTAGATAGAATAACGGCCTTTCACCATCACCCTTCCGAACAAATAAGTACTTGGAGGCTTATGATCCCAACATGGGCAACTGAGACTAGCAGAGAGGATGCTGTGGTCAGCATGGACTAATGGTACCAAAAGGCCTGTTTGCATGACATAACTCAATGCCATAATAACTATTTGTTTAAAGAATCCTTTCATCCATCTGTAAACAATTATTATTGTTGCTCCTTTGAAAAAATACCATTTTCTCAATGTTTCAAGTTTTACTTTCACTTGGATAATCCAGAATAAAGATCAGGTTTTGGTTAATATTTTGTGGTGAACTACATATACCTGTATACCTGTCTGGACTGCTCTTGTGGCTCCTCCCACAGACCCCTGTATAAAGGCGATTGAGGCCTGAGCCCGGCCTCATTCTCCAGGATGTAGTGTTGTTCATTCTTCCACTCAATAAAAGCCGATATCTCGTTTCTTACGTCTCTTTGTTGGATTTCAATATCTTTGATCCAAGGGCCTTTCAGAAGTCAAGAATGAGACATAAAACTTTTTGCTTCATAATTATTTTATTAAGTGGTAAGACAGCAAAGGAATTGGAAACGGAGTGTATCAGGAGTCTAGTAGCAATGGCAGGGAAAAACAAAGGGAAGGAAGAGTGGTGAGCCAACATGCTCAGCCCTTCTAAGACCATAGATAAAAAAAATATTCCATTCAAATTTGTAGGTAAGAGTTAACTAATCAAATACCTCCTGTTCAAGTTATGTGATACCCAAGAAGCTTCTAGAATAATACAAAGAACTGTAACCATTAGGGGATAAACTGAACAATTGCATGTATATAGGTAATTATATAAACTACAAGAAGGAATGAAAAAGTTAAACTGCAAAAAAATAATAATTATGCTGTTTAATCCATTATATTGGACAAATCTGAAACACTTTCCAATCCATTCAGACACCTCATCCCCAATAATCACTGTGAAGGCATTTTGAAGATACACTCATACTTGGACAATTGTTTTTTAAATGTAATACTGGTTTATCCACACAAATACTGAATTATGCTTTTTGAGTTTAAATTCTGCAAGCTAACCTTTACCCAGCAACTTGAATATTCCATATATTCTGATACAATTGGATGTAACTGAAGTTTTTCACCACCATAGTTTACATAATATGGTGTACATCCCAAATTTTTTAAAACATATTCTTGGTTTGTGAGATCTACTGTGTTATGATTCACTGCTGAAAAGTTTGCCCTGAGTGTCCTTCAGCACGTTAATCTGCATCTCAACCAATTCTCAATCAATCAAATACCGTTGTCTCTCACAAAGGTTACTTCAATTATAGATGTTCCAGTGGAGTAGATTCTGCATTCACTGTTGCATATATATTGTACAAATTCTCTTTTTGTGGCTTTTCATGAGAAATCTATTCTGTTAAGTGTGCATGGACCAAAAACAACAAAAGAGCAGTAGGATTAAACACTCTTGTCACATTCCATGCTGGGAAACTTGCAGTTTGGGGGCAATGAACGGTCCCCACCAAGATAAAAGCACACATATTTGAAGTCTGCAAGGAAAGAGAGAGCCCTCTGCACGAAGGAGACCCAGTTGAATAACTGCATGGATCAAAATTAGTTGCTTGCACACTTGCCACATTCTTGTAATCGAACCAGTAGGGTTCACATTCTTTTTGTACTGATGTGGCATTTAAGATTCCATTGTTATTGTCTTATGCAAGATACCTGTACAAGTCCTTTCTTCTGACATGAGTAGCCCTCTGATATTTCAAAAAAAAGCTAACATGGAGAGTTCCTGCCAATAAATACATAAAAGTGATTCACCCCACATTCATACGTATGATGCGATCCTAGTTTCTGGACTGGGGCCTTGGGAGCTGTCCTGCAACTTTTGGTACATCTATGCATTGATTTCCTGAGGATCCTTTGTTGCCATCTCCATGGAAATCTAGTTCTTACAAGCCAAATTACCTTAAGGTTTCTAGCATCTAATTGATTTGACTGCTTTCTTTCATCTTTTAGACCACAAACATTCTTTGAATGCATAATCCAAAAACTCTTCTAAGTTACAATGCCTTGAGATATTCAAAGTTCATAGTTCAAAGTAAATTTATTATTAAAGTACATTCATGTCGCCATATACAGCCCTAAGGTTCAGTGACTTGTGGGCATACTCAATAAATCCATAATAGAATAATAAACATAATAGTATCAATAAAAGTCCACACTTAATGAAAGACGTTGTCTTAGAGTATAACAATATAATCAGTCATGGTCTGTTCCAGGATTTGAATTAATAATTTTCTAACATTTTAAATCCAATGCCTATTTGGTTTCAGCACATTTTTCTCACATACATCTTGTTGAAACTTTTAGGATGTTAAAGAACCCTGCTTGTGTTTGAGATGCCATTTTTTTTTCTTTTGCTGCAAAAAAATCATCATAGTACTTTATTAGTTACCTCTTTTACCTAATAAAGTGGCCACTGATGGCATGATTGTGGTGTTCTGCTGCTGTAGCCCAACCACTTCAAGGATTGATGCATTGTGCATTCAGAGATGCTCTTCTGCTCACCACTGTTGTAATGTGTGCTTATTTGAGTTTCTGTCAACTGTCAGCTGGAAGCAGTCTAGCCATTTTCCTCTGACCTCCCTTGTTAACAAGGGATTTTCACCAACAGAACTACTACTCACAGGATGTTCTTGTTTTTTGCAGCAATCTCTGTAAACTGCTGAGACTGTTGTTCGTGAAAATCCCAGAAAATCTACAGTTTCTGAGATACTCAAACCACCCTGTCAGGTGCCAACTATCATGCCACCTAGATCATATTTCTTACCCATTCTGATGTTTGGTCTGAACAACAACTGAACCTCTTGACCACGTCTACTTGCATTTATGCATTGGGTTGCTGCCGCCTGATTGACTGATCAGATATTTCCATTATCGAGCAGATGTTCTGGTGTACCTAATAAAATGGCCACTGAGTGTATATTGTATTGCTGCTGTCTCTTGTAAGCTTAGCCTTGTATATTACTGATGTACGGGTAAATTAATGTGGCATTGTAATGTCTATTGCACCACCAGTGACCTAGGTTCAATTCCACTGCTCTCTGCAAGGGTTTTCTCTGGGTGCCCTGGTTTCCTCCCACATTCCAAAGATGTACAGGTTAGAAGGTTAGTTGGTCATATGGGTGTAACTGAGTCTGATAGGGCCGGGGGTGGGGGGGGGGGGGTTGTAACCATGCTGCTTGTCTAAATAAAAGAATAAATAAATCTGGTTTACATGCTATTTACAGGGTAAAGTAGCTTTAAACAAGAATGTTCATTCTCCACTAACAACATGATACTTATGTACTATGCATGAATGATGTTAAAATATTAACCACACAAATTGTTTTATAACTGTAAATACAAGTAAGACAATTGTGTGCTACCTGATCCCTCAATTGTTCCAAGATTCAACAAGATTATGGCTAATCCTTTACTTCATCCTTGGGTGTGCTGGTTGTTAACACAACTGACACATTTCACAGTATGTTTTTATCTGAAATATAAACTTGAATCTGGAATCTGAAGTCATTGACATTTTTGCTCTGTCCCTATAAAGGAACCTAAGAGGTGTGAGCATCCATTGATCATACAGCTCAACGTGTCTGCTTCACCGTTCAACAACCTCATGGCTGATCGATCTTTGCTTCAACTTCACTTTCTTGCCTGCTTCCCATAACATTTACCTCACTTACGATCTAACCATCTGTTCATTCCAGCTTTCAGCAACTCAATCATTCTAACTCTCAGACATGGAGGATTGTAATGGTTCTCAATGATCTCAGACAAAAAACTACTCCATCGCTGATTTTTATCCCTTTTACTACCTGCATGTAATGGAGCCTCCATCCAATGAAATGGCTTCTCAGCATCAACCAAGCCACTCCCTCTGTTTATCATAAGAAAAAGAGATTCTGCAGAGGCTCTAAATCTAGTGTAACACAGTGTTTTTTCCCATGGTTCATTCTCCAATCCTATCAGCCCATTACCTCTTCCACCCATGACCTCCCATCTTCTTAGTTCTTCCCCTCTCCCCCACCCACCCAACTCTCCCTTATCTGGTTTCCCCTGTCACTCCCTGTCAAATTAAAATGGATAGCTACCAAGAGATTCTGTCTTTGGCGGTGGACAGAGTGAATGTGCCCCAATGTAAAGAATGATGCACTGGGAGCCCCAGTTACAACAGATGACCCCAACAGACTCAAAGGTGAAGTGTTGCCTCACCCAAATGGACAGTTTGAAGCTCTGACTAGTGGTGACACCTATCATCTGCTAGCTCGTACTCTTTTCCTACCCCCCCACCCCACCAATCTTCTTATTCTGCCTTTTTCCTTCTTCCTTTGCAGTCCTGGTGATGGGTGCGGATCTGAAATGATGACTGTTTATTCCCCTCCATAGGCGCTGCCTGAATTGCTGAGTTTGGTATGTTGCTGAATATTTCCAGCATCTGTAGAATCCCTTGAGTTTACATTGAAGTAATTGTATTGGTTTATTATTGAAACATGTACTGAGATACATTGAAAATCTTCTGCTTACGTGCCATCCAGACGGATCTTGTCACACAAGAGCACATCACGGTAGTAAAACAAAGTAAAATGGTGCAGAATAAAGGGCTGGAACTGCAGAGAAAGTGGAGTGCAGGTAAACAGATGGAGTGCAAGGGCTGCAAGGAGGTAGATTAGCAGATGAAGAGCTCTATCTTTAGTATGCGAACAATCAGTTCAAATGTCTGATAACAACAGAACAGAAACTATCCTTAAATCTGATGGCACACACCTTCAAAGCTTTAAAGTATATCTTGTTACAAGGCTTACTGCTTGCTGATAATGATCAAAGGGGCACAGAGAGAATGTGTGATTATCGGCAAGTACCTTTATTGTCAAAGTTCACAAGCACATGAATTCATACACTAAGCAGCTGTGTGCACACCCATTACGTTTCCATGACTCTCCTCAATAATCAAAGAATAGAAAAGGTAACAACTGAGCAAAAGGGTCTACACTGGCCAGGTGTTCCTCGTTGTCCCGATCCACTCTCCACATGTTCCATGTGTCCTACATCGGGTCGCTCACACTTCTATCTGTGATGGTTCATCTCCAGAGTTGTTGCTGCTTTGCATTCAATACTCTGCTTTTATATCCATTCCTTACCAGTTCAAATGTTGTATTTTAGTGTAATTGGTTATGGGTCGTTTTCTGAGCTCTCACAACTTCCTATTGGCTCTGGTCCAAAGGCTACACAACCTCATGCCTTAGGTGACTTCCTTTGTTCTTTTCAACACTGGTTCAGACCAGTCAAACCAGATTACACAGACACTGGACCAAGATAATGGTAACCTCTACAAACCTACCATTGTATATGATACACAACTTACTGATAATGATCTTGGGTTTAGCAGATCAATTGCAGAAATGTCTTCTGTCCACATTCAATTGCTCTAATTAGATTATCCCAGACCAAAGAATCAGTTCGCAAACAGTTCACAAGATGGAGGCTTCAGAGCAACTTCATAAAATGGCAGCCTCCATTCCTTTGACCTCATGGCAAGCACAAACCCAATTGGTCTGTCTGCTTCCACTAACTTAATTCATTCAAATTCACTGATTTGCGGACTGTAGTTGTTTCTGGCCAACAACCTTCTGTCTGATGGTAGGGAAGAGGAGCAAGAATAAGTGGGGCAGGAGAGGCTCTTGATTATATTGGCTGCATTTCCAAAGTAGCAGGAAGTGTAGCAGAATCAATGGAGAGAATGTATTGGGATGTGAATGAGAGAAGTTCTTATGGAATTCTTATGCATCACGTTATTCCTGTTTATATTTTTGATCTCCAGATTTTGAAATATTTCATTTAACAGACATCTAACACAAAGGTGAGGCATAAAACTTGGTATTGAGCACAGATATTTTTCTTTCAATACTCCATATGTCAAAAATCATTCAGTAAACTAAATGTCAAACAACCCCGTGAACCATCTGTTCTATATCTAGAGTTATAAGCAGAGATAGGAGAAATCACTTAAGACTAACTTCAAGATATTGCTATACACTGTTGTCATAAGCCATTGTTCTTGACTTGTGTAGGATATCAATACTCAGAGAAAGAATAGACCAAGTTGGTTATCTTTGGGAATTATTCAATTTCAACCTCCCTTTATAAACATTGGAGCCAAATTAAACCTAATTCTAGCTGAAATCAAGAAGGACCTAAAGTTTAGTCAAGGCTGGAGAAATAGTGTTACCAGTTTCTGAAACCCCACAGTCAGGGGTATTGACTGATTTTTTTTCTCTCTGTCAGGCTGTTATTTTCTTCTGACTGTTAATCTAGGAATTTTATACTGCTTCCCACCATCCTTCAAAGCAAAAAAAAGGATTAAAGATTCAGGAACAGCTTCTTCCCCTCTGCTGTCAAAATTCTGAAAAATATATGAACCCCTGAACAATACCTCATTATTCAATTTTTGCATAATTTATTTAGTTCTCCAAGTTTAATGTAAACTTATTGTCAAAGTATGTATTATCACTAAATACAGCTTGAGATTTATTTTCTTGCAGGCTTTTACGCAAAACAAAAAAATACAATAGAATCAATGAAAAACTACACACAAAGACTGACAAGCTGTGGAAGTACAAAAAGAATCAAGTAATAAATAAATAATAGATAAATAGATAGATAGATAAATGGATAAATAGATAAATAAAAAATACTGAGAACATGTGTTGTAGAGTCATTGAAAGAGAGTTCATTGGTTGTGTTTAATGGTCAGTTCTGTGTTGTGTTGAGTGAAGATGTCCATCAGGAGCCTGATGGCTGAAGGGTCATTTTTGTCATTTATATTAATTTTATATCTTTGCTCTGAACTGCTGTCATGGATTCATAAATTTCATGACACCTACATTAAGTTAGTGATAATAAATCTGATTTTGATTCTGATCCTGATTCAAAACAGCACCAACATCAGAAGAAATTACAGACTAAATGTAAACCCATATGTTCTTGGTAGCCATTCTAACAGATGACAAACACAAAACTCCATAGTGCTCTCAGTAAATCTCCTCCCTCTTGACTTCATTCATCATTTTAGAGATTGACACCTACTTCTGTGATCACCTTCCCTCGTGTCTCTTTATGTACCTTAGTGTGTAATATTGTTTGAGAATAATGCTGAGCCACTGAGTGGGAGACTTTGTTATTTAAAAATACAATACAAATGCAAGAAAATGCTGCTGTTTAGCAGTTCTCCTTTCATAATCTAGAAGATCCGAGCATTAGTAAAATCTAAAATCGTCGCTCAATTTGCACCACATGTGAATTTCCATACTCACTGCTGAGATACTGAGATATACTGCGCCACACTGAAGTATTCCAGCAACGAGGAACTCCGGGGTGAAAGCCTCCTGCACCCCAATGACAAAGCCCCCATGGTCCTACACATCATGTTTCAATTTGCTGAGGGACGCCTTCTGAACTTCGAAAAGAAAAACTTAACCATGACAAGGCCTTTCCTCCAATCTTTTTATTCACCAAAGCTGACAGTTTTACCAACCTGATGCAGTCTCTCAGCGCAAAATATTCACAGTTCCCTGCCCCCAGCTGTTTCTATTCAACCTCTTCAGTTTGAGAAACACACATAAAATGCTGGAGGAACTTACCAAGTTAGGCAGCATCTAAGTGGTGGGGGGGGGGGGGAGTAATGTACAGTCAATGTTTCATATCAAGACCCCTCATCAGGATCCTTCTTCAATCCTGATGAATGGTCTTAGCCCGAAACGGCGACTGTTTATTCCTCCCCCCACAAAGATGTTGTCTGACTTGCTGAGTTCCTCCAGCATTTTGTGTGTGTTGCTCACGACCTCCAGAATCTTACAGGTTTATGATTTTCTCCTCCATCAGATTGTTTTGTTCCTCCAGGTTTCAAAATCTACAGTCACTTGTATCTAAATTTTATTAATGCTTTAGAATATCCCTCAGACACAATCAAACTCCATGACAAATTACTTTGAGAAAAACTATTGAATATTCATAAAGATAAGAACAAATAAAATTATTGTTTTAAATCATTGAAACTATAGCTGTAAACACATAATTTATAGAAGTATGTAACTTGCCTTATACCTGTAAATTCTCCATTCAGATGAATGGGCTCACAAATCCATAAACGTATAACTAGTGCATAGATTCCCCAGCACCTGGGCCAAAGATGATCAGTTCATTCATACCCTGTCACTCAACTCCATAGTGGGTGTAGTAATGATAGATTTTCAGGAATGCAGTGGAACATTCACGTTCCCTTGCATTTGAATGCAGGCAAGCTAAAGTCTTGATCTTGAATTGAATTGACTTTTATTTCTTACATCCTTCACATACATGAGCAGTAAAAATCTTTACGTTACATCTCCGTCTAAATGTGCAATGTGCAAATTATTGTAATTTCTAATAAATAGCATGTATGGTAAGATGTGCAACAGAACAGTCAATATAGCTTGTCTTTAGGATTTGGGGACTCATGCCGAACTTCTTCAAACATCTGAGGTGAAACATGTTAACATTATCACAGACAAAGGCTAATGGGCTGTCATTGTTCACCAACAAAACCCAATAATATTTTAACTTGTGGCATTTTTATTATCTTTATACACCGGTGTACTTCCATGTTAATGCAAGTATCTTATCAGCCAATCATGTGGCGGCATCTCAATGCATAAAAGCATGCAGACATGGTCAAGAGGTTCAGTTGGTGTTCAAACCAAGCATCAGAATGGAGGAGAAATGTAATCAAAGTGATTTTGACCAAGTGATTGTTAGTGCCACATGGAGTGGTTTGAGTATCTCAGAAACTGTTGATCTCCTGGGATTTTCACGCATAATAGACTTCAGAGTTTACAGAGAAAGGTGAGAAAAATACAACTTAAAAAAAACACCAGTGAATGGCAGTTTGGTGGATGAAAATGCCTTCTTAATGAGAGAGGTCACAGGAGAATGCTCGGACTTGTTCAAGCTGACAAGAAGGTAGCAGTAATTCAAATAATTATTTGCTATAACAACGGTGTGCAAAGAGCATCTCCGAACACACATGTGAAACCTTGAAATGGAGCAAAGCCAGCAGAAGACCAGAACATGCACTCAGTGTCAATTTTATTAGGTACCTCCTGTAGCTAATAAAATGGCCACTGAGTGCATGACAGATCTTATTCTGATTGCCTAATGAAAGCAGTGCACAAAGTAATTAAGCTCCAATGAACCAGTACCTAAAATCTCTATTAGAAATATATAGAGATGCATAATATCTTCATATTATTGGTGATTGTACAACTTCCAAATGTAATGTTAAGTGTAGGTGTGGGCCAAGAACTACAATAAATATTACTGTAATAAAACATAATTTCTCTTGGCTCCTATATATGTGCTTATTAGGTTCAGTACTTGGTTCAATTTGCCTGAAACGTTAGTCTAATTTAAATTTCATATAATAGCTTTTATGAGAAGCTGTGGGAAGATGAGTTCAGAGCGTACATTAGTCAATCCATCCTTGTTCGTCTTTCATATTCAATGTTACCATGTCAGGACATATATAATAGCATGAATATAACAACAATAAATAATTAATGGCTCCCCATTATAATAAGATCTAATATGTTTAATTTGGCATGTTTTACTTCAGTTAAATCAAGGTACTCCCAAATAATTGTGGTTGGTTGATTTGGGATAAATCCATTTTATTTTCTTTGTTTTGCAGGTAATTGAACTATATTCCTAGGCATGTGAGGGATTTGGGATTAGATATCGTCCATAAAATTTCCACTGTAAATTTGATAGGTCACAGCCTCCATGTATTATCCTGGAGTGAAATGAGATTAAATTTAGCATTTCCCAATTAATTTGTCTTTTGCAATGTCCAAATTCTAAACCTGTTAAATCTGTTAACCTTATGCGTGCACAGGTGATGGATCTCTGTAAGGAGTTAGTTAAAGACAGTTATAAAGAGATTGAAGAGTCTACCAGATAATTGGAGTTGCCTTTGGGAGTATTGACTCGTGTTAAGAAGCCAAGAGACTAACTTGCTTTATTTAAAACCTACTATCAATCATCTTTGCTCCTACTTGTGTTTAGTTTCCAAGAAAACTTGAAACCTAAGTTCCACAATGAATAAATTGGTAGGCTGCATTGAGAATATTAATTGTATCTTTCATATGCCTTCCAGTGGCTAAATCGTCAATAAAAGGCTTAAGGGCTTGAGTGTACAAATCAAGAGAAACCATTCATGTCCTACCAAAAGATATTTCAATTAATGTTATTTGTTTCCTCTGTGAAACTATTTCAGTAGAAGTGACCTAATGTCATAGTCTCTATTTATAATATAAGAGCACTTTACTCAGTAAGGCTTGCTTTCCCAAGGAAGCCTGTAGTGGAAGTACCTCCCATTAGACTGTACCTAACTTGGGTTGCTAACGAATCAAATATTGTCTACTGTGCTGATGCCCAACCTTTGTCCCAGTGGCACTTACTGTTTTTTTATTGCAAAGCCATGGACATCAATTCTTCCATTTCTAGGGCCTTTCAATCTAAGATGCTGTTGTACAAGCTGAATCTGTCCAAAAACACCAAAGACTTATAGTTAAAGAGCTTGTCACATTCCAGGGCCATTGGGAATTAGATCATGACACCAAGGAGATAAACAAGCTTTGCAGGTAGATGTTAGTTAGCCTGAAATGTTCATGCAATTCAGTGCAGTTTTCAAAGCATCGTCTCTTACTACTGATGACTGTTCTACCAATGTGCTCTGCCCCAGGACACACCATGGCATCGAAGAACAACACTGGATCTTGCTGAGATTTCCCAGCGCGTGTAAAAGCGAACCAGCTCTCAAAGTCACTCCCTCTGATCATGGTAAGTGAGCCACAACCACACTGATTTCATTGAGAGTTAAGTGGTGCATCAGAATCAGAATCAAGTTTATTATCACGGACATGAGACCTGAAATTTGTTGCTTTGCAGCAACAGCACAGTGCTGTACTTAAAAAAATTACTGTACATTACAATCAGAAATATATAATAAATAAATAAATAGCGCAAAAAAAGAACAAATTCATGAAGTAGCATTATTGGGTTCATAGACTATTCATAAATCTGATGGTGGACAGAAAGAAGCTGCTCTTAAATTGTTGATTTTATGTTTGATTGTATGTCTTCAGATTCCTGAACCTCCTCACTGATGGTTGCAATGAGAAGAAGGCATGTCCCAGGCAGTGATGGATTCCACCTTCCTGAGGCACTGCCTTTCAAAGATATACTATAGGGTGGGGTGAATAATATCCATGATGGAGCTGGCTGAGTCTACAATCCCCTGCAGATTTCTTTAATTCTGAGGCACTGGAGCCTCCATACCTGGCAGTGATGCATCCACTTAGAATGCTCTCTGAAAAAATCTGATGGAGGGGGTCAAATCGCTCAGAATCAGAATTAGTATCGGGTTTATTATCATCGACATGTGTCGTGAAATTTTTTATCTTAGCAGCAGCAGTTCAATGCAATACATAATCTAGCAGAGAGAGAAAAAAATAAGTAAATAAACTACAGTAAGTATATATATATATATAGAATAGATTAAAAATAATCCAAAAACAGAAATAATATATTTTTTTAAATGAGGTAGTGTTCATGGGTTCAATGTCAATTTAAGAATCATGTAACAAAGGGGAAGAAGCTGTTCCTGAATCGCTGAGTGTGTGCCTTCAGGCTTCTGTACCTCCTTCCTGACAGTAACAGCATTAACAGGGCATGCCCTGGGCGATGGGGATCCATAATAATGGACGTTGCCTTTTTGAGGCACCACTCCTTGAAAATATCTTGGGTGCTACGGAGGCTTGTACCCAAGATGGAGCAGACAAATTTTACAACTTTCTGCAGCTTCTTTCGGGTGCTGTGCAGTGAGAAGCCCCACCCCACCCCAATACCAGACAGTGATGCAGCCTGTCAGAATGCTCTCCTTGGTACATCTATAAAAGTTTTCGAGTGTTTTAGTCGAAATATAGCCACTGCCTTGCGTTCTTTATAGCTGCATCGATGTATTGGGTTCAAGTTAGATCCTCAAAGACCTTGACACCAGGAGCTTGAAATGGCTCACCTTCACCACTTCTGATCCCCCTCTGAGGATTGGTTCGAGTTCCCTCGTCTTATCCTTCCTAAACTCCACAATTAACTCTTTTGTCTTACTGACATTGAGTGCAAGGTTGCTGCAGTAACACCACTCAACTAGCTGGTATATCTCGCTCCTGTACGCCCTCTTATCTCCATCTGAGATTCTACCAACAATGTGGTTGAGCTATGTTTGAGCTATACCTAGTCACACAGTCACGGGTATAGAGAGAGTAGAGCAATGGGCTTAGCACACGCTCTTGAGTTGATCATCAATGAGGAGGAGATATTATCAACAATCCGCATCAGATTGTACCCCCAATGAGGTTACATACTCCCAACTTCCCCTTCCTGAAGTCTACAATCAGTTACCTGGTTTTAATGATGTTCAGTGATGCAGTCGGTCTTTCTCACTCCTGTATATCTCCTTGTTTCCATCTAAGATTCTATCAAAGATAGATGTGTGTTTGGCTAATTTATAGATGGCATTTTCTCTGTGCCTAACACACAGTCATGAGTGTAAAGAGTAGAGCAGTGGGCTAAGCATGCATTTTTGCGGTGACACTGTGTCAGTGTTGGAGAAAACATATAAAAAAGTCATATTTTTATAGATATATTCTGGTCTGTTTAATATCTTCTTAATTATTGAAAAAGAATTTTAGATCTTTTTAATTTTTAATTACTTATTTCATTTCCAACAGTTTTTAAATATTACTGAATATCAGGGACATTCAGAGCTTAATTATGTATAAAACATTGACAACTTTGGCGACTAGCAAAGCTGTGTGAAGTTGCAGGGAAAATGTACTTATTACTATTTCTGTTGTTTCACACTGCAGTCTAGAATCCTCTTGCATAATGCTTATACAGATCAATTCATTCCAGGGTGCATTGAACTTGAATAAGGTAAAACAATAGTGAGGCCTCCGTCAGTCAGAGTCAATCATGTATGTTGTGTCCTAGCTGTGTATAGGCCAGGACAGTACAATATGGAAAGCAAGCTGCCGCCCATGTAGCAAGCTCCCCCTTGCCATGCATCTGATGAACAGAAAGGAATGGCAGAGACTTATTCACTTTGGCATTAACGGTGTCACAGGAGTTGCCATTCAATATTAACTCGATGTCAGACTGCCTTAGGGATCTCTGCTGTGGGTATTTTTTCCCTTGGGGCTTACTACCACAGCCTCCTCATGAGTAGGTATAGCTTCAAGGCAGAGAAGATTTGAGATCAGAGTTTTCCTTCTCATAGATGAGCTGCCAATCACAGCTGACAAGTCCCATCTACCTGAAGAAACTGGTTTTAAGACACCAATAATCGGCCTTTGCCCCTTGCCCTGTCAGGAGAAGTGGTTGTGTTGGGCTTAGTAGCTAAACCACACATTGAGACTAGGACCTGGACTTGGTTGTCCAAGGCTATTTGAGGTGAACACCATTTGGAGCATTGTGAGTAGTGGGAGCTTGTTACCATTACCAACCTCAGCTATAACAAGCTTAACAAACTAAGGTAAAACCAAAACAATGCAGAATAAAGAGTAAAAACAACCAAGAAAGAGCACTACTGATCACAGTAGGGTAGAATGTGAGGGCAAAAGTCCATCTAATCATACAAGAAGTCCATTCAAGAGTCTGAAAACAGTGGGACAGAAGTTGTCCATGAGCCAGATGCTTTGAAGATTTTGTATCTTGTTTCTGGTGGGACAGGGAGAAGAGCATTCCTGGGTGGGTGAAGACTTTGATTGTGCTGGTTGTTTTACTGAGATACAGGTATATTGTCAGATATAAATTCACTGACAACTCAATTGCTGGAAGTGTATCAAATGTTTACGAGAAGGCTATAGAAGTAAGATAAATTGATTGGTTGAGTGGTGTCATAACAACCTTGCACTCAACATCAATAAGATCAAGGAATTGATTGTGGGCTTTAGGAAGGGAAAGTTGGGAGAAAATGCACCATTCTTCATTGTGAGATCAACAGTGGAAAGGGTGAGCAACTTCAAGTTCCTGGGTGTCAACATCAATGAAGATCTATGCTGGGCTCAATGCAATTACAAAAAAAACACACAGAGTATGTATTTCATTAGGAGTTTTGAGGAGATTTGGTTTGTCACTAGAGACTTGAGCAAATTTCTACTGATGCACCATGGAAAACATTTAGATTTGGTTGCATCACAATCTGGAATGGAGGGGCCACTGCGCAGAATCAGGAAGAACTGCACAGATTTGCAAAGTTAGCCAGCTCCATCATGGGCACTAGCCTCTCCAAAATCAAGGACATCCTCAAAGTGGGATGACTTAAGGAGAGGCAACCCGTCATTAAAGTCTCCCAACACCAAGGGCATGCCCTCTTCTCATTACTACCATCAGAGTGTAGATACAGGAGCCTGAAGACACACACTCAATGTTTTAAGAATAGCTTCTCATCTACCATTAGATTTCTGAATGGTCCATCTATTTTGCTCTTCTTTTGAACTACTTATTGTTTTCATATTTCTTATTGTAACTTATCATGGTTTTTGGATGTATTGCACTGCCGCAAAACAACAAATTTCACTGACAAAATTCTATGTCAATGATAACAAGCCTGATCTGATTCTGATTCATTTTAACTGAATCAATTTAAACAGGAAGCAGATACCGTAATTGTTGATAACACAGGTGGATAAGTCTTAGACTGAACACAGAAAAATATTAAGGGTTTCATGAGTTCAACTTGTTTTGGCTTGCTTAATGTACATCAATATGCTTCCCAAAGCCCTGTTGCCATTTAAGGAACACACACAAAATGCTGGTGGAACACAGCAGGCCAGGCAGCATCTATAAGGAGAAGCACTGTTGACGTTTCGGGCCGAGACCCTTCATCAGGACTAACTGAAGAGAAAGATACTAAGAGATTTGAAAGTAGTGGGGGGAGGGGAAAATGTGAAATGATAGGAGAAGACCGGAGGGGTGGGAAGGGATGGGAGGGACGCATAAGGCAGGCATACCCAATCTCCCCCCGTCACTTATCCTTGTAAGCGGAACAAGTGCTACACCTGCCCTTACACTTCCTCCCTCACCATCATTCAGGGCCCCAGACAGTCCTTCCAGGTGAGGCGACACTTCACCTGTGAGTCGGCTGGTGTGGTATACTGCATCCGGTGCTCCCAGAGTGGACTTTTATATATTGGTGAGACCCACTGCAGACTGGGAGACCGTTTCGCTGAACACCTACGCTCTGTCCGTCAGAGAAAGCAGGATCTCCCAGTGGCCACACATTTCAATTCCATGTCCCATTCCCATTCTGATATGTCTAGAAACATAGAAAATAGGTGCAGGAGTAGGCCATTCAGCCCTTCGAGCCTGCACTGCCATTCAATATGATCATGGCTGATCATCCAACTCAGAACCCAGTACCTGCTTTCTCTCCATACCCCCTGATCCCTTTAGCAACAAGGGCCATATCTAACTTTCTCTTAAATATAGCCAATGAACCGGCCTCAACTGTTTCCTGTGGCAGAGAATTCCACAGATTCACCACTCTCTGTGTGAAGAAGTTTTTCCTCATCTCAGTCCTAAAAAGCTTCCCCTTTATCCTTAAACTGTGATCCCTCGTTCTGGACTTCCCCAACA
The DNA here is from genome assembly GCF_048418815.1 of Hemitrygon akajei. NCBI lineage: Eukaryota > Metazoa > Chordata > Chondrichthyes > Myliobatiformes > Dasyatidae > Hemitrygon > Hemitrygon akajei. The sequence goes on along the minus strand of NC_133138.1, from coordinate 31,201,932 downwards.
TCGGAAACAATCTTCCTGCATCTATCCTGTCCAATCCCTTTAGAATTTTATACGTTTCAGTAAGATCCCCCCTCAATCTTCTAAATTCCAGTGAGTAGAAGCCTAGTCGATCCAGTCTTTCTTCATATGAAAGTCCTGCCATCCCAGGAATCAATCTGGTGAACCTTCTCTGTACTCCCTCTATGGCAAGAATGTCTTTCCTCAGATTAGGGGAACAAAATTGTACACAATATTCTAGGTGCTGTCTCACCAAGGCCTTGTACAACTGCAGTAGAACCTCCCTGCTCCTGTACTCAAATCCTTTTGCTATAAATGCCAACATACCATTTGCCTTTTTCACCGCCTGCTGTACCTGCATGCCCACCTTCAATGACTGGTGTACAATGACACCCAGGTCTCGTTGCATCTCCCCTTTTCCTAATCGGCCACCGTTCAGATAATAATCTGTTTTCCTGTTCTTGCAACCAAAGTGGATAACCTCACATTTATCCACATTAAATTGCAACTGCCATGAATTTGCCCATTCACTTAACCTATCCAAGTCACCCTGCATCCTCTTAGCATCTTCCTCACAGCTAACACCGCCGCCCAGCTTCGTGTCATCCACAAACTTGGAGATGCTGCATTTAATTCCCTCGTCTAAATCATTAATACATATTGTAAACAACTGGGGTCCCAGCACTGAGCCTTGCAGTACCCCACTAGTCACTGCCTGCCATTCTGAAAAGGTCCCATTTACTCCCACTCTTTGCTTCCTGTCTGCCAACCAATTCTCTATCCACATCAATACCATACCCCCAATACCATGTGCTTTAAGTTTGCACACTAATCTCCTGTGTGGGACCTTGTCAAAAGCCTTTTGAAAATCTAAATATACCACATCCACTGGCTGTCCCCTATCCACTCTACTAGTTACATCTTCAAAAAATTCTATAAGATTCGTCAGACATGATTTTCCTTTCACAAATCCATGCTGACTTTGTCGGATGATTTCACCTCTTTCCAAATGTGCTGTTATCACATCTTTGATAACCAACTCTAGCATTTTCCCCACCACCGATGTCAGACTAACCGGCCTATAATTCCCCGGTTTCACTCTCCCTCCTTTTTTAAAAAGTGGGGCTACATTAGCCACCCTCCAATCCTCAGGAACTAACCCAGAATCTAAAGAGTTTTGAAAAATTATCACTAATGCATCCACTATTTCTTGGGCTACTTCCTTAAGCACTCTGGGATGCAGACCATCTGGCCCTGGGGATTTATCTGCCTTTAATCCCTTCAATTTACCTAACACCACTTCCCTACTAACATGTATTTCCCTCAGTTCTTTCATTTCACTAGACCCTTGGTCCCTTACTATTTCCGGAAGATTATTTATGTCCTCCTTAGTGACGACAGAACCAAAGTAGTTACTCAATTGGTCTGCCATGTCCTTGTTCCCTATGATCAATTCACCTGTTTCTGACTGTAAAGGACCTACATTTGTAGGCTCCATGGCCTCCTCTACTGTCAAGATGAAGCCACATTCAGGTTGGAGAAACAACACCTTATATACTGGCTGGGTAGCCTTCAACCTGATGGCATGAACATTGACTTCTCTAACTTCCGTTAATGCCCCTCCTCCCGTTCTTACTCCATACCTGACATATTTAGTTGTTTTTTCTCTCTCTCTCTCTGCCCATCACTCTACCTGTTCTCCATCTCCCTCTGGTGCTCCCCTCCCCCTTTCCTTCTCCCTAGGCCTCCTGTCCCATGATCCTTTCCCTTCTCCAGCTCTGTATCACTTTTGCCAATCACCTTTCCAGCTCTTAGCTTCACCCCACCCCCTCTGGTCTTCTCCTATCATTTCGCATTTCTCCCTCCCCTTCCTATTTTCAAATCTCTTAGTATCTTTTATTTCAGTTAGTCCTGACGAAGGGTCTCAGCCCGAAACATCGACAGCGCTTCTCCCTATGGATGCCGCCTGGCCTGTTGTGTTCCACCAGCATTTTGTGTGTGTTGTTTGAATTTCCAGCATCTGCAGATTTCCTCGTGTTTGCCATTTAAGGACTTGGTTCTTGACTCCAAATCTCCTAGCTTAGTGTAATATCCCCCTGTCTCTAATTAGGAAGTAGGGAAAGGATCAATTTTGAACCGTGCCTCCACAACTGACTTCAAACTATGAAGACAACTGACCAATTACTTAATCAAAATGTGAGGTTAGAAAGAATATATTAAACAAGAATAGAGCAGTGTAGTGGAATGCAGGTCAGTCAGTTTATTTTGTGACAGCTTCCATGCAATATTAGTGACTGAGCTTTGCAAACTGATTCATGCTATGTGAAGTGGACTGGGATAATTTAGAGGGAAGTGACAAAGTTCACTATAAATACAAACAAGACTGTTTTTCTGGAAAGAGAGTTAATCAAATACCTGTGATTTACTTTTAGCTTCATCTTACTTTCTGTTCAGGTGGACTAAAGAATTGTGTAATTAGCTTTTAATTTTACAAACGCAAACTAAAATATTCCTATGTCGGGAGGGTTGGAGCCCATCCTATTAAAACAATTGATTCTGACGACTTAATGTGAATATTGTGTAAATGTAAATCATCGCCATTCAGCCCTTCTTAGCATTTATAGTCACATTAGCACAAAACAGCAAGTGAAAGTTTCACTGAAGAATATTCACAACAGATTCTATTATTCATCAGTTGCAAAGCGATTGCTTCATGCTCTTGGAATAAGATTTACTTTCAGTGACATATATACAAAATGGTGCTAAATTTGGTCCTGAATGGTCCTGAATTTCTGTCTGTTTCTTTATAAAAATCTCCACTTTTATACTCAACATGGGGAGTTAACAGTGGCTTTTCAATTCCGCCACTATATGTAAGTAGTTTGTCCATTCTTCACAAGACCGTGTGGGTTCTCTCCGGGTGCTCCTGTTTCCCCCCACTGTCCAAAGGCATGCCAGTTGGTAGGGTAATTGCTCATTGTAAATTGCCTTGTGATTAAGCTAGGATTAAATTGGGGGATTGCTGGGCAGTGTGGCTCGAAGGGCCGGAAGGTTTACTTATTATCATAGTATGTATCCATATACTTCTCTGAGATTCATCTTCTGCACATAGCCGTTAAACAAAGAAAGAACATGATAGTTGTTCAGAAAGAAACATCAAACCTACCCCCGCACAATAAAAAACAACACCCCAATCATCAAGCCCCAAACCTCCCTCCCCCTACACAAGATGAAAGAAGAACATTGACCTCAACCCCCCCCCCACTTTCCCGAACAAAAAAAGCTAACGGAACATAATAAGAACACCAACCCTTAAACCCCTCCCAAATGGAAAAGGAATGGGTGAAAGAACACAGAATATAGAAACCAAAAGTCTGAACATGTCCACTGTCATAAACCAATAGTCCAATCCATAAACGCAAAACCATGATACCATCCTCCAACATCACCTACATTCATCAAAAGTGAGGAACACTATACAAGGCAGAGGTCTACCTGCCTGCCACAGTGAGCCACATAACAATAGGCCATTTACAGACAAGGCAGGCAGTCAGCGATGAACTCTCACCTTCCGCATTCTCTTTGATGTCTCAATCTTCCCCGACGCTTTAATCAGTAATTGATGTGTGCTTTAATCAGTGAAATGGAGTTGAACATTGGCTCGCAACCTGTCTCAAGGTTTCTTCACACCGACGCCATCCAAGTATGCACTTGCTTCCCGGAATCTGCTTGGAGACAGAAAAGTGCAGGATTACCCAATCGATCTTCAGGCTGTAAATCACAGGCTCTAACAGTCCCAGAAACACATTTAAGATGAAAAACAGATGTAAAAGATGTAAAGTAGACATTTATGTGGGCTATCTGGAAGATGTCGACTGAGGGAACATTGTATGCTGGTCTCATCTTGATCGGAATATTTCACCTTGTACATGAATAAATAAATAATGTAAAACAATTTGTGATGTTTAGTTAAGTACGAGGATAGGAGGGATTTGGAGGGATATCGTTTTTGTGCAGGTACTGTACATGGGACTAGGCAGAACATAGAATGGATGGGCTGAATGGTCTGTTTCTGTGCATTCTGTGACTCATGTTGTTCACATCTCTTTCACAGCCTCCCAAAGTTCTTCCGGGTCACTGATATGTTATAAAAGTGTGGTTGTTATTCCAATGCGTGCCCCTAAGAGGACTACAAGCTTGTCATAGGGTTTGGAGGCTTGCATTCCTCAGTGATTCAGAGACCTATGTTGGATGGAGACAGAGCTTTATACTTTGACACTTGCTAGGATCACCCATGCCAAACAGGTCAAAGGGTAGAGGCCAGACAAAGAGTGGTTCACCAATCCTCCAGGTTTAAGGGTTCAGCTCAGGGCTAACAACCCTGACTGGTAAAATAAAACAGTTACAGAAACAGCAATGAAGAACCCTTCTACATCTGAGTGCAACAGTATTCCTGAGTCTCCATTGGGACCTACATGACTGACAGTAGTGAAAACCGAGCTACTGGCACAGTGAAGGAAGCTCCAACACCAGCAGAGATGGAGGACCTTCATTGCTGCCCTAAACACCAGCAACATAACAGGATGTAGAATTCCAATGTGCAGCCACTATGTACAGAAAAAGTTTCCACAAACAACGATAATGTTGTGACACAGATTGATGAGAATACAAGGAATAATGTCCCACACCAAGTCTCAGGAGATAGTGTTATGTCCATCTACAGTGCCTATAATAAGTATTCATACCCCTTGGAAGTTTTCATGTTTTATTGTTTTACAATATTGAATCGCAGTGGATTTAATTTGGCTTTTTTGACACTGATCAACAGAAAAAGACTCTTTCGTGTCAAAGTGAAAACAAATCTCTACAAAGTGATCTAAAATAATTACAAATATAAAACGCAAAATAATTCATTGCATAGGAATTCACCCCCTTCAAATCAGTATTTAGTAGATGCACCTTAGGCAGCAATTACAGCCTTGAATCTCTATGGATAGGGTTCTATCAGCTTCGCACATCTGGACACTACAATTTTCCCCCATTCTTTTTTATGGTGAGTGAACAGCCCTTTTCAAGTCTACCCACAAATTCTCAATTGAATTGAGATCTGGACTCTGACTTGACCACTCCAGGATCTTAACTTTGTTGTTTTAAGCCATTCTGATGTAGCTTTGGCTTTATGCTTGGGTCATTGTCTTGCTGGAAAACAATTTGTTTTCTCAGGTCGCAGTTCTCCTGCAGACTACATCAGGTTTTCCTCCACAATGTCCCTGTAATGTGCTGCATTCATTTTGCAATGAATGCATTCACAAGCCTTTGAAGCTCTGTGACAGCTCTGTGGATGGAAACACCTTCACAAACCTTCCAGGGCTTGTTGCATTGAAGCATCCTCAGAGCATGATGCAGCCACCACCATGCTTCACGGTAGGGATGGTGTGTTTTTGAAGATGTGCAATGTTTGATCTCAAGAATAAAAGGCTTAACATATGAGCAGCTTTAGATGGTTTGGAGCCTATATTCATTGGAGTTCAGAAGGAAGAAAGGTAATGTTATTGAAACTTGCTGGAGACCGAAAGGTCTGCATAGAATGGAGAAGCGAGAGAATATTTAACAGAAGAGTCCCGGGACCAAAGATATGGCCTCAGAGTAATGTATCTTTAAATCTGAGGTGAGAAAGAATTACTTCAAATAGAAGGTGGTGTATCGGTGGAATTCATTGTCATAGTGGCCAATGCAGGCCAAGTCATTGGGTGAATTTAAGGCAGAGAGTAATAAGTTTTTGCTTGGTAAGAAGGGATAATGGTTGGAGGGAAAAGCCGGGAGAACGGGATTTTTAAAAATTAAGCCATGATTGAATGGTGGTGTGGCCTTGGTGGACTATTTCTGCTCTTATATCTTAAGACCATATCTTATGGTGTTATGATCATCCCCAAGAGTAAGATCATGGTTGGGCTCAGTTAGCCATCTTGGGCAAACAGCATCATCTGCATATTGGCACAAGACTCCAGAAACCAATGCTGTGTTCTGACATAGGAAAGGATCACAAGTCTATCAAAAAGAGAAGTTTTTTTGGTTAAGAGGTACCACAGGATTCCTCATGTGCACACAGGGTCTTAACTTAACATTCAAAGTACAGCACCTCTTGCAAAGAAAGATTCCCTCAGTAATGCACCCTTGGTGCTAGCCTAGAATTCTGCATTCAAGAACTGGCAGTCTGGTAAAGTTTCAAAAGAACTCTCCTGAAACTTCAAGAGCAGATTAAAAGAAAGCACCAGGAAAACAGCAGAAGTGTGGGAGAAAGTCAACTCAGTGTGATTCTATCTGTAAATGATAAAGGAAAATATACTATCATTTCTATGGTTTCTTTCATGATGAACACATGGTATCATCCTCACTCACTTACAACCATTTATTTGTTTTCAAAGAGCAGTTACTATGGGGAAACATAGCAGTCACTTTGCACACAGCACAGTTCCAAAATAGCAGTGTGATAATGACTAGATTTCTGCTTTAATGATTGAGGAATAGACCAGGAAATGTGAAAGATCTTCTTTTCTTTGTAAAATAGTGTCATGGGTTTTACTATATAACCAACTGAGAAAGCAGACAAGGCTTTGATTTAGTGTCTTATCAGCAATTAGGAAAGCAAATAGTAAGTTGGCCTTCACTGCTGACAGAGTACAAGAATAGTGATATCTTGTTCCAATTATATAGGGCCCTGGTGAGACCATGTGTAGAATGTTGTGGTCATGTCTGACTCCCTACCTGAAGAGGCTGCAGTTAGTAAAACACTTTACAGGGCCGGCTGTAAGACTGGGGTTTTGATTAGCTGTGTCTAAGAAGTTTGTATATTCACCCCGTGACTGTATGGGTTCCCCTCCTGGTGCTTCAGTTTCCTCCAATGGTCCAAAGCTGTACAGTTAGAGACTGAGATGAGAACAGGGTTCTTGACTAGATGCCAGATGAGAACCTAACAAAACTAGACAAGAATTCAAATGAGACAGAAATGCATAACGCAAGTACAGACCAAACCAAAGTTCAGCTGATGATTAAGCACAGAACCTGAGCTCAAGTGCTCTTTAATATCCAAAACATGGCCATCAATTAGCAGAGTGGGTCAGAATCTTTAAAGGGACTGCACCAGCTATCCATACAGCCTTGTGCAGCAGATAAACCCCAGAGGTTGGCACAGTTGAGTCGGTACCGTAACAATATGTTTCAATGTACATGTGGCAAATAAAGCTAATCTTTCTTTTCATTCTTTGAATTCTTTGAATTCAATTTCTCTACACTGGAATCATAGACCACTAAGTGTCATAGATTCACCAGATTGTTTCCTGGAATGGTCAGATTGTTATGTGAATTGGCCTTAGAATTCAGATTTATTTATCAGATGTATATCAAAAACATACAGTGAAATACGTCCGTAAGACCATAAGATATCAGGGCAGAATTAGGCCATTTGGCCCATCGAGTCTGCTCTGCCATTTCATCATGGCTGATCCATTTTCCTCTCAGCCCGGTCTCCTGCCTTCCTCCCATATCCCTTCATATCCTGACCAATCAAGAATCTTTCAGCCTTAAATATACATGAAGGCTTGGCCTTCACAGCTGTCTGTGGCAATGAATTCCATAGATTCACCACTCTCTGGCTAAAGTAATTCCTCATCATCTCCATTCTAAAATGGCACCTGTCTATTCCGAGGCTTTGTCCTCTGGTCTTAGACTTTCCTGCCATAGGAAACATGCTCTCCATATTCATTTGGGATAATAACCAACACACCAAAGAATATGCTAGGGGCATTCCACAAGGTTTACCACACATTCTGGTGTCAACATAGCATGCATTGTGTAGGCTTGGACAATTATTTCTTCAGAATGTGTGTTAAGATCATTGGACGATAATAAAACTCTTATCCAGATTGGATGTGGAGATGCAGAGTTCCTGGTTGGGGAGGGGTGGGAATCAAGGGTCTCAATCCCAAAATAAACAGTTTGCCATTTACTTCAGACATAGGAAGAAACTTTTTACCCAGGGGGTGGCAAATCTTAGGAATTCTCGACTCAGGGCTAGGTGTAAAGGCTACGTGATTGGACCGGTGCAGCCCTATTCAGACTGTTGTCAGGAAGTCAAAGGTCCAGTTACAGCATGAGAGGCGTTGACTGCCAATAGGTGTACAATGGATTCAATTTCCCTGGCCCTATGCAACCTTGGAGTTCAGTCATGAGTTTCTTGGAATTAGAGTATTAAAGGCAGAGTTGTAGTCAATAAACATAGTCTAACATAGGAGTCTTTTCAAACCAGATGCTCCTCAGATGTGAGTAGGGACAGGGAGATGGCATCTATCATAGACCTATTTCAAAGGTAGGCAAATTGCAATGGATCAGGGTTGTATGGGAGACATTCTCATGATCAAACGTTATTGTTGAATTCAGTTTCTCAATAAATAAAAATCAGCTAAATATAAAAAGGAACTAAATGGTGGAAATCAGATGAGAGTAATATCCAGGCAAGAGTAGAGTGCAGACAGCCCAAGCAAGAAAGGACTTTGAAGAGCATAACTTCAGTTTGCACAGTAGGGATCTGGAGACAAGATAAGCAATCTAAAGAATACACTAACTACAAAGTGTCTTTGGTGTTAGCTTGTAGTTTCTATTGACTTTGAACAGCTAGATGGTGATTGCACTTGCAAGTGAGGAATTCAAAACATACATAGTTTACCAAGTGGTCAAAATCCTGGAGTGCTACCCAATTCTGTATAAAGATAACATTTCTGTATTCAGAACTCAGAACAACATGGTGACAGGGGCCACGGTGTTTTCCTTGTGCACAAATAAAATATGTTTGATTCGTGTGTGTGTGTGTGTGTGTGTGTGTGTGTGTGTGTGTGTGTGTGTGTGTGTGTGTGTGTGTGTGTGTGTGTGTGTGTGTGTGTGTGTGTGTGTGTGTGTGTGTGTGTGTGTGTGTGTGTTTTGGATCCTGTCATTTGTTTTATTATGTCAACAAAAATATTCCTGTAATTATCTTAAACACAAAATACTCTGCAGATGCTGGGGTCAAAGCAACACGCACAACACGCTGGAGGAACTCAGCAGGTCAGGCAGCATCCATGGAAATGAACAGTCAACATTTCAGGCTGAGACCCTCTGCCAGGATTGAAGAGGGAGGGGGCAGGGACCCTATAAAGAAGGTGGGGGAGGATGGGAAGGAGATGGCTGGTAGGTTCCAGGTGAAAAACCAGTAAGGGGAAAGATCAAGGGGCGGGGGAGGGGAAGCAGGGAGGGGATAGGCAGGAAAGGTGAAGAAGGAGTGTAAGGGAAAAGCACTATAGGTGGTAGAAGGGAGTGGAACCATGAGAGAAGTGATAGGCAGCTGGAGGAGGAGGCAGAGTGAAACTGAGATGGGAAAGGGAGGGAGAGGGAATTACTGGAAGATGGAGAATTCAATGTTCATGCCAAGGGGCTGGCCAAATGGTATATGAGGTGTTGCTCCTCCAACCTGAGTTTGGCCCCATCATGGCAGTAGAGGAGGCCACGTATGGATGTATACAAATGGGAATGTGAAGCAGAGTTGAAGCAGGTGGCAACCGGGAGATTCACATTCCCATTCGGACAAGGCAATAAGATAATTACAGCGTTCCTGTAATTATCTCATTGCCTTTATTTAAGACGGCTGTTACTGCTGAGGTATATGCAGCACCTGATTGGTTTATATAATAATAATTCAGGAAAATGGAAACAACTAGAGCAGGAGTTTTTTGTTCTCACCAGATGGCTCAATGAGATTTGAATGAGTGAAGCTCATTGAGAAATCCCAACATTCAAATGTGAGCATTTCCCCAACTTGGTTTCTCATCTTCTGGGACATCCCAGCAGCAGTTGGTGAACTGATCAGAGCACCAGCTGTTGACAACAGCTATAAACTTTGAGTCAGGATCATTTTTGACAAAGCATCTGTTTCTTTGAAGGAATCCCACACAGCCTCCTGTTTCCCTTGTAGTAGGAACATGCTTCTAAACATTTTCTGTTCCTGTATGTGACCGCATAAAAGCTGGGATTCCTCCAGATGAAAGATGGACGATTTGAGTACATTAGCAGTGCCACTAAGCAAAACTTGAACTGACTGGCCTCCAACAGGTGGAATTATAGCAATGGTAATTGAGGAATGAGACCTGTTCCCTTTTTGTCCAGCTTCACAACCATACTTTTCAGGGACTTTCAACAATGGCTCATTTAAGAGCCCTCTGGTTTCTATTTTTCAATATGTTCCTGCTCCAGAGACCTGCTATCAAAATTCTAGGTGGACATTCCTCTCCAGTAATGAAGGATAGCCATGCAGTCAGCAATGTTTCCTTTTGGATATTACTTTAAACTATGGCTCTGTCTACTATCTCCAATGAATGTGTAAATCTATTAGAACTATTTTAAAGAAAGGGTTGGAAAAATGTATCTTCCAATTTTGATTTTATTGTTTTATAACTGGTTGTTATCACACATGACAGTGGTTTGTGACAGCTTGCTACACAGAGTTTGCTAATCTACATTGTAACCAACTAACCAGAAGACTATAAAACATAGCAGCAGAATTAGGCCACACAGCCCATCTAATCTGATCGGTCATTCCATCATGGCAGATCTATTATCCCTTTGTAACCTTTGATTCCTTTACTAATCAAGAACCTATCAACCTCTGCTCCTAGATGCACCTACTGTAGGAAACATCCTCTCCATGTCCACTCTATCTCAGCCTTTCAATATTCGACAGGTTTCAATGAGATCCATCAGCCCTACCCCTCCAGAGCCACCAAACTCTCCACATTCCTTTCATTCCCAGAATTATTTTTTCCAATGCCAGCATATTCTTTCTTAGATTAGGGGCCCAAACTGCTCACAATGTTTCATTGTCTAAACAATGCCTTATAAAGCATTGCCTGTTTCCTTAGCTATGCATTTTCTTTCTTTTGGATGCTTATCCAGTTCTGCTTTGAAGACTGTAGCTAAATCTACCTCTACTATTACATTATTGTTGAAATCTATCAAATTGTGAAATGCCTTGAAAGAGTGGATGTGGAGAGGATGTTTCTTATGGGGAGAGAGTCTAAGACCAGAGGACAAAGTCTCAGAATAGAGGAGCATCCTTTTAGAATGGAAAAAAAGGAGGAATTTTTTTAGCTAGAGAGTGGTGAATCTGTGGAATTCTTTGCCACAGGCAGCTGTGGAGGCCAAGTTTTTATGTATATTTAAGGCAGAGGTTGATAGGTTTGTGATTGGTTAGGGCATGAAGGTATACGGGGTGGGGGGGTGAGGCAGGAGATTGGGGACTGAGAGGAAGGATGGGCTTGTGCGTATTTCAATAAACTTGACATTGACTGAAGCAACATATGCCTGCGGACAGAAAGACATCAAAAGGTGGTAAGTATATTCATACCACCTCAGTGGCCGGCAAAGAGTATTCGTAGCAAGAGAGAATCAAAGCAGGTATCCTTTATATTCAAAGGCATGGCCAATATTGATTCCCCACTATCAATACCTTAAGGATAACTATTGAGAAACCTAAAATCACCATTCTGTTATCAAAGTCTAGCCTTCCTGTCAATCAAGTTTCTGTGTAATTTTGTCAACTGTGCATATAAAATCAGTACCACATTTGCGCTCAGGTAGATAAGCTTTGATGGTCTCCTGGTGCGAACCAGTTTTAATAAATTGCCTGTTTCTTTGAACACCAACTCCTCGTGGCCTTTCTGCTTACTCCCACAACATCAATTTTGCTCAGGATAATGTAGGAAAAGACAACAATAAGGTCAAGAGGGTACAAAAGAGCAACATCAAAGATACTCAAGTAGCTTGCAGGTAAAAAGACTTTTCTTTAAGAAATGTAAATGCAGTTGCTACATTGGGAAGATGACTTTGATTTTTGGACAGCTAACTCCCACAGACTGGAATGTTGACTGAGGCATAAATATTGTTTAGGATCCTGGGGATAACTCCCCTGCTCTTCATTGAAAAGATGCCACATGATCTTTTCGTCCTTTCTGAGAGCTGATGATGTTTTCATTAAAAGTCTTATGTAGAAAACATTGCCCTCCAGCCATTCTACTCTCTTGGATATATTTTAGGAGACTTTTCCTTTCAGGAGAAAGAGATAGGGGCTATACAAAATTCTAAGATATAACATTATAATACAGAAAATTATCAGTGATATGTATACAAATTTATAAGGGGTATACATAGGGTAAATGTAAGGAGGCTATATTTCCCACTGAAGTTCGGTGAGACTAGAACTAGAGTCATGAGTTAAAGGCAAAATGTTTAAAGGGAACATGAGAAAGAACTTCTTCATTCGGAGGGTGGTGAGAGCATGGAACAAGCTGCCAATGGAAATGGTGACTGGATATACCCTATTGGTTTTGTCAGATGATCTCTCCCTTCTAATGGTCCTCTATTCAAATTTGTTCCATTATTTACCCAACATATCCATTCTTAATGAGCTGCCTTCTCTTTCATTTTCAGATTTCATGGAACTTGAGTGAATGATACTTATATCTCAGCCTTCTTCTACTCCAGAATTGTTATTCCGAGTGAAAGGAATATATATATAGTGTATGTGTATTCTGAATGAGGAAGAAATGTGATCTTAGTGACTTTGATTGTGGAATGATTGCTGGTTCCAAACAGGGTGGTTTGAGTATCTCAGAAACTGCTGATCTCCTGGTATTTTCAGACACAATAGTCTCTAGAGTTTACAAAGAATGGTAGAAAAACAAACAAAAAAAAAATCCATGAGCAGTAATTCTGTGGGTGAAACCACCTTGTTTATCAGAGAGGTCAGTGGAAAATGACCAGACTGGTTCAAACTGACAGGAATGCGACAAATTAGTCACGTTTTACAGCAGTGATGTGCAAAAGAGTATCTGGGAATGCAGAACACATCAAACCTTGAAGTGGATGGGCTACAGCAGAAGAAAACCACTAACATACACTCGATGGCCTCTTTATTAGGTGCTGGAGGTACCCAATAATGTGGCAACTGAATGTTTCTATATTGTGTTCCAAAACGGTTACACCAACTGTTTCTTCCCCTGCATTGTTGCTGTCTGACTTGCTGAGTTCCTCCACCGTTTTGAGTATATTTCTTACTATAGAACCTTTGGGTTAATTATAGCAGAACACTGGAAAATAACCCAATTCTCAGTGATTTTTGGTTGAATAAAAACGTTCCAACTGAATTGCAGGCAGACTTGAGGGACCAAGTGGAATACTTGTGCTCCTCCTGTATTCTTGTCTTCTGACACGATTTTCAGAGTTCCTCACTGACAATGCCTTTTCTTCCTCAAGTCTATGCTTTTCCTGCACAGTTCTGAGATGAAGCAAATGAGTCAGTAACTTGTTTCTTGCTTCAGTTAAAAGTCTGCAAGAAAAAGTATACTCAAAGAGAAATAAAGAAAATCTTAATCAAATGAGATTAGATCAGATCTTAATTTTAGGTTTTTAATACCTATAACAATAGGGTAGCTAACTACAGAGTATAATTACTTATTTATGCTTCATCATTCTGTGAGAGCAATGAACAAGACATAATGTTACTGTTCCAAATTCCTGTCAACTTTGCAATCATGATAAATTAGTTAGGACCAATGAGATGGCAGCTCTTAATTAGTACTGGTATCCAAGAAGCACTTGAACCATAGAAATCTTTAATGACTCAGAGAGCTGCCAATACTAGAGACATACACACAAAATGCTGGAGGAAATCAGCAGGTCAGGCAGCAGCTATGGAAATGAGTAAGCAGTCGATGTTTCAGGCCGAGCCCTTCTTCTGGACTGATCCGGCCAGAAACATCGACTGTTTACTCCTCTTTTCCATAGATTCTGCCTGAACCGCTGGTTTTCTCCAGCATTTTGAATGTGTTGCTTTGAATTTCCAGCATCTGTAGGCGTTCTCCTGTTTATCAATACTAGATTCATCTTTACCAGTGCTTCAGTTTACTATTCAATGGTAAGCTAACTGATCCCCTTTAGGGGAAATACATAACAGTCCTGATAGGGGCCACTTGCTAGCCTGGATTTAGGACAACTCAACCAGAATTCATAGGTCTGATAGTGGTGGGCTAATTTCAGAAAGGGGTTCTTCTCTAGGCAATAGCAAGACCAAGGAACTGACTGTGGATTTCAGGAAGGGGAAGTTGGGAGAATATCCACCATCTTCATTGTGAGGTCAGCAGAGGAAAGGATGAGCAGCTTTAAGTTTTTGCCCATCAGCATCTCTGAGCATCTCTCCTGGGCCCAAGATATTGATGAATCATGAAGAAGGCACACCAGAGGCTACAGTTCATTCAAAGTATGTGGAAATTCTGTACATTACCAATGGCTCTAGCACATTTCTGCAGAGGTACTGTGGAACGCATTCTGACTGGTTGCTTCAGTGCCTGGTAAGGAAGCTCTAATGCACAGGATCAAAAGATGCTCCAGAAGATCGTGAATTCAGCCAGCTCCATGACAGGCACAAATCTCCCTACCATCGATGACATCTTCAAAATGTAGTGCCTCAAGAAGGCAGTGTCCATCATAAGGACCCTGTCCGCCCAGGACATGCCCTTTTCACATTAATACCCTCGGGGAGGGAGTACAGGAGCCTGAAGACCCACACTCGATGTTTTAGGAGTGGCTTCTGCTGCTCTGCCATCCGAGTTTTGAATGATCCATGAACCCATGAACATTACCTTGCTATCCCTCTTTTATACTATTCATTTAATTTTTTGTTAACTTATTGTAATTTTTTTATGCCTTGCACTGCACTGCTTCCATAAAACAACAAAATCTCATGAAATACAGTACTGTGCAAAAGTCTTAGGCACATATATGGCTAGGGCATCTAAGACTTTTGCACAGTACTGTAGTAATTCTATCTATTGTGCTGTACTGCTGCCACATAAAGCAACAAATTTCATGACATATGTGACTGATGATAAACCTGATTCTGATATGGGTCTCTATTGTGGACTGAGAGTGGGATGGGAGCAGGGAGAGGGGAATCGTGGCTGGGAAAAGAGGAAGGGAGAGGGGATGGAACAGGAAGCACCAGAGAGACTTTCTGTAATGATCAATAAACCAGTTGTTTGGAATCAAATGACCTTGCCTGGTGTCTCAGGGCCAGCTGTGCCTGCACTGACGCTACCCGCGCATCTTATCTGCAACTTGTCCCACAAACTTCCTTTGATGCTCCACTCTCATCTTTCCCAACATCTTTTGCTGCCACCACTGTCCACTCCACATTGACAAACACTGTGCTGTGCAAAAGATTACTATATAGACTTTGTAATGAGGCATCCTCATTATATATATGTATATATATATATGTGCCTAAGACTTTTGCACAGTACTGTAAGTCAGTGATCATAAACCTGATTCTGATTCCCTCATTAAACTTTTTGAGGTAATCATTGGCTGATTGATGCATGGCCCCAAAAGTATGCCCCTCTCAGTTAGCAACTGGTCATATGCATAATGCTGTGTCGCAAGGGCTAAAACATGACAATCTTCTCTTCGCTCTGTGCAACAAAAACGGGAATAAAATTTCTCCAATTCCCACCCATAGACTCCTAGAAAACTTTGCAAAGAACAACTAGGGAACACAAATATGGCAAATAAAAGGCAAAACCGATGAATAGTTCAGAAGTGAGCCAGGATTGGCTTCATTTCCATCTTCATTCTTGTTCCACTTCGTGGAATAAAGCATGATGACTTGCTTTATGGAAAGCAATGGTAGGGATAAATATTCAGGCCATTTATAAACTCCTGAAGCACTTGCTGCATATAAGACCTTAAAAATAAATGGCAGTTTGTGTCATGTAAGGATCTATTTCTTTTAGAGCAATGACCCTCCCCTTTAGCATCTCATATTGATCTGTTGTGTGCACATGTGCATTGTTCTCACTCTCTCGCTCTCACTGCAATGTGAATACACCAGTTTAAGCCACCTTGCGTGTGCGTGCTTTTATTTAATATCCATGTAGTTGTGCACAGACACAACAAATTGGCGATGAGAATGAACCTGAATGTCAGAAAATATCACAAGCTGCACCAGCAGTTATTTGGATGAAACAGCAAGACTTAAACAGCATGAGAAAGCCATCATTGATACTAACAAAGTGAGTAACAGTGAAAGAAGCACTGAATTTAAAGTGAAAAGAATTTGACGATGGCTTCATTCAGGAAAGTTGATGAAGTTGATACCATTAATGAAGACAGGGATTTGTATTTCAAGAGGGTTGAATTGTATTGTAACATGAACAAAGTGGAGGAGCAAAGGAATGCTCCTAACATTTCTCAGCTCAGTGGGCCCAAGACTGCACAGTGTCTTATGCACCCTAGTAAGGTAGACGTTTGAAGAAATTGTTACAACTTTACAAAATCACTTGAGCTCTAAACCACTGGTAATAGCTGAGAGAATTAGATTATACAAAAAGAACCAGTCAAAAGATGAAAGCCTTTCAGAATACCTTGCAGAACTGTACAAACTTTTCCAGTGCTGTGACTTGAGAGATGGAATTTATAATGCATTAAGGGACAGGCTTGTATGTGGCAAGCATATTCGAAACACTCAAGCAAAGCTACTGGCAGAAAGAGAACTGAAATTAGAATAGGCATTGACCATTGCAATATCATTAGACACTGCAGTGAAGGATGCAGCAGAACTACAGAAAAGGAGGGTAGAATGTGAAATGCACAAAATTCCCCTCAATGGTGCAAAAAGACAAAAATGTTATTGATGTGGCAAATCCTTCCTTGATGCAAGTGACTTGGTTCAATGAAAAAGTGTGCAGAAAGGGACACAGACAAAGTCACTTACAGAGAGATTGCAAGGCAGACGAAAAGCACAGCTGAATGAAAAGTTTCAAATGTAAAACTGAGAAATGTATAAAGTTATCAAATGTTAAACAGAATCAGACAACATAGCATCTGCCAAAGCTAAATGGTCATGCCTAGAACTGGTTGTACAGTATTACTGAAGGAGATAACAATTTAATATGGATCATGACAGATGTGTCTGGTGTCAAGCTGAAAATGGAGCTGGATACAGTGTCAAAAGTCTATGAAATTACCATGTAAGGATGGCCAGCTCAGTTTCCAGAGTTCTCAGTGAGATGAGACCAACTGTGGGCATGTCCAAAAAACTCTGATGATGGATCTTGTGCTGTGGTTCCCTCTAAACTGTGCACCAGAGTGTTGGAGAATCAGCATGAAGGACACCTGGATACAGTCAAGATGAAGAGCCGCACCTAGAGTTTCTTGTGGTAGCTGGGGATAGATAAACAGATTGAAGACTTGGCCAAAAGCTGGTCAGGATGCCAAAAAGTTCAAAATGTACCCCCACACAGGCACCATTACACCAGCAATGCTGTTCATGAATAGTAATCTGAGATCTTGCATAAACCTCCTGAAACCAGATCTATGGAAGGAAGTGCAGAATAAATAGTTCAGCCCATTGCCAAGTAAAGCAGCAAGGAGCATCGAGATTGGACAGGAACTACTAACGCATGATTATTGAGAAAACAAGTGGACACCTGGTAGGATAGCTACAGGAAATGGAAAACTGATGTACACAGTGTATGTTGGAGATCAGACATGGAGACATCATGTGGACTAGATACTGGATGTTCAACTGAAGAACACGCCTGAGTCAAATGCATCCGACAAGACAGACTTTTACAGTCATTGGACTTACCTCTCAGTGATGATGTCGTCACTGACAACAACGTGACACCGGAAACGGAGAATATTTTCTTAGACAAGACACCCACAAAACCTGCTGCCACTCCACAGGTCCAGAGGGGCTAACATGAAAAAAAATAGAGAGCCACCCAAAAGAATGCACCTTTAGAATGGTGAACTTAGTTACGGGCTGTTATTGTGAAAGCATGTTTATTTGGAATATGGGTTTATGAAAGGGAAATTGAATGTTTTGTGCATATACAGTTTTATGTTGCATTAATCTAAAGGGGGAGGAAGTGTAATGTATGGATCTATTTATTTTAGAGCAATGACACTCCCTCCCCTTAGCACTATGTATTCTATGCATGTGCATTATTTTCTCTCACTCTTACTGCAACGTGAATACACTAGTTAAAGCATGTCCCACATCTGTGCTTTTGTTTAATATACATGTAGTTGAGCACAGACTCAACAGCTAGTATTTATGAAGCATCATTCGATTGAGCTGAGCTAGAAGTTACTTTAATGCTGCATGTGTTGAATTCAAAGTTGAAAGTTTGCTCATATGTTTTGCTCTGTGTGCCAGGATCTGATGTGTGGCATATTTTTTGCTCGAAGGCACTTTTCTTCTCGTGACTAATTTGTCCGCTAAATTTCAGGGGGGGTACATATATTTAGGTGGCTTTCTTCCGGTTACAGGGTTGGCTCGTGTGAAGAAACGAGCACACTGTTGCGGAGGTCCCTCATTTCAGAGCAGATATATCCAGGTAAACATCATTCTTGTCCTGCACTCTTCCTGTATGGCTTAAAGGCTCTGACTAACTTGCATGTAGTCTCCGTGCCAATATGCGGCATGCACAGTCGCCACAATATATTAGAACTCACATGGAGCTCAATTTGCTAAATTATTCATAACAAATGGTCACAGTTTACTGCCTCCTGGCTGGATTTCTGACTACCCATTGCCAATCTAAGGGAAATGCATGCTGGTAAACTCCATCATCAGAAGCGCTGGCATTTATCTCATTGCAAAGTGAATGAAGCCAAACTTGCAGAGAAGATTAAGGGGAGATTTATAATGGAAATCGAAAAAAAAATAACTGCAGATGCTGGAAATCTAAAATAAAACAGAAAACAATGGAAATTCTCAGCAGGCCAGGGCACTTCTGTGGGAAAGGGAGCAGAGTTAAAATGTAAGCTCAAAGACACTTTGTCAGAAATGAGGAGAAGAGCAAAGAAGCTGCAAAGGAGATGGATGGAACGAAACATTAACTTTCCATCGAGGGCTCTTCAAAAGGCAATGCATCAAAAAGATGGCATCCATCAGTAAGGTCTCCCATCATCCAGGCCATTTCCTCTTCTCGTTCCATTAGGGAGAAGGTGCAGGAGCCTGAAGACACACACTCAACATTTTAGGAACAGCTTCTTCACTCCACCATCAGATTTCTGAATGGACAATGAACTTATTTATATTTATATGGTCTTACTTATATTTTTAGATATTTCTCATTATAATTAATATTAAAGTATAATTTATGTATTGCACCGCACTGCTGCCGCAGAAAAAAGAATTTCACAACATATGTCATTGATAATAAACCTGATTCTGATTCTCTTTCTCTTCCCAGAGACGCACCCTGAACTGAATAATATTTCCAGCATTTTCTGAGATTTGTACAGATTCTATGACAACGAGCAAATAGCAAGTAATATTTATATTGAAAATATTTTGTCCCTCATGACTTTTGAAATGGTTGGTTAGCATTACAAGATCATATACTACAGATTGAGCGCAATCATTCCTCCATATCTCTGCTGGGAATCCAAACTGACTAGCAAGTTCTCCGGTTCCCTATTGCGTTGCAGTCTTTTTTTTCCCTAATTCTGTTTTCATTTCTAAATTGAAAGTTGCAAGTAAATCCGCATCAACTTTGTGTTCAGACTGATTACTGATCAAAACAATTAACCTAAAGATAATTCCTCTCATCTTGTTTATTTGTTAATCAACTTAAATCTGTACTCTTTGCTTTTCCCTGTTAAAACCAATTATAGTAGCTCGTGATCTAAGAAAAATAATGTCAATATCTCATTTCCACGCATCAGGCCACCAATTTCTTGTTGTTTTAGTTGTTTATTGTCAGTCGTTGTGTGTAGATTTTCATTGAATTTATTGTCCTACTGTGAATGCCTGCAGGAAAATGAATCTGTATATGGTGGCATGTACAGTAGGCACACTCATAGTGATTAAGGAGGCATATCTGAATCTTAAGCAGCACACGCAAAATGCTGGAGGAACTCAGCGGGTCAGACAGCATCCATGGAAATGAATAAACAGTCGCCGATTTGGGCTGAGACCCTTCTTCAGGATTGGAAAAGAAGAGGGAACAGGCCAGAATAGCTAGAGGATAGCTTAAGGGTGTTAGGTTATCTTCATTAATTTGGGCATACAATATAAGAATAGAGATGTTCTGGGTAAACAGAACAGGCACTTGTTCCATATATACAGTAGCACATATATAGCATTACTTCCTACAAAGCGAAACCCAATAGCATGAATGGCAGCAATGCTTCACTACCAGATGAGCTCAACAGATTCTATGTCAACTTTAAAAGGGAGAATATAACTACAGCTGTGAAGATCCCTGCTGCACCTGGCGACCCTGTGATCTCTGCCTCGGAGGCTGATATTAGGCTGTCTTTAAAGAGGGTGAACTCTCACAAGCCAGAAGGCCCTGACAGAGAACCTGATAAGGCTCTGAAAATTTGTGCCAACCAACTGGCCAGAGTATTCAAGGACATTTTCAACCTCTCACTGTTACAGGCAGAAGTTTCATTTACTTCAAAAAGCAACAATTATACCAGTACCTAAGAAGAATAATGTGAGCTACCTTAATGACTATTGCCTGGTAGCACTCACATCGACAGTGATGAAATACTTTGAGAGGTTGGTCATGACTAGACTGAACTCTTGCTTCAACAAGGAACTGGACCCATTTCTATTTTCCTATCACCACAATAGGTCAACAACAGACACAATCTCAATGGCTCTTTGCACAGCCTTAGATCAGCTGGCAATACAAACACCGACATCAGAATGCTGTTCCTCAACTATAGCTCACCAGTAACACCATCATTCACACAATCCTGATCAAGAAGTTACGGAATCTGGGCCTCTGTACCTCCCTCTGCAATTGGATCCTCGACTTCCTAACCGGAAGACCACAATCTGTGCGGATTGTTGATAATATCTCCTCCTCGCTAACGATCAACTCTGGTGCACCTCAGGAGTGTGTGCTTAGCTCACTGCTCTACTCTCTCTATACCCATGACTGTGTGGCTAGGACACCATCTATAAATTTGCTGATGATACAACCATTGTTGGTAGAATCTCAGATGGAGACGAGCGGGCGTACAGGAGCAAAATATGCCAACTAGTGGAGTGCGGCTATAAAGAAGGCAATACAGCATCTCTACTTCATTAGGAGATTGAAGAGATTTGGTATGTCAACAAAATCACTCAAAAACTTCTATAGATGTACCGTGGAGAGCATTCTGACAGGCTGCATCACTGTCTGGTATGGAGGAGCTACTGCACAGGACCGAAAGAAGCTACAGAGGGTTGTAAGTTTAGTCGCCTCCATCTTGGGTGCTAGCCTACAAAGTATCCAGGACAAATCAAGGGGCGGTGTCGCAGAAAGACCACTATTGAGGACTCCCAGCACCCAGCACATGCACTTTTCTCACATGACCATCAGGCAGGAGGTACAGAAGCCTGAAGGCACACGCTCAGCAATTCAGGGACAGCTTCTTCCCCTCTGCTATCCAATTCCTAAGTGGGCATTGAACCCGTGAACACTACCTCTCTTTTTGAACATGTACTATTTCCGTTTTGCACAATTTTTAATCTATTCATTATATGTATACTGTAATTGATTTACTTATTTATTATTTTTTTCTTCTTCTATATTATGCATTGCATTGAACTGCTGCTGCCAAGTTAACAAATTTCACGACACATGGTGGTGATAATAAACCTGATTCTGATTCTGATTAATGCACTAAAAGAGAGCAAACTCCAACTTCCATGTAGCATCTCCATCTAATGGTGCAAAATAGCTGTGAAAACTAACATAGGAGTTTGTTGAATTACTTTGTATTTAAAGGATTGGATCCTCTGTTGGCATCTTTAGTGATCTAAAGACCATAAAACCATAAGATATAGGAGCAGACTTTGGCCATTTGGCCCATCAAGTCTGCTATGCCATTTCATCATGGCAATCCGTCTTTCCTCTCAGCCACAATCTCCTGGCTCCTCCCCGTATCCTTTCATGCACTGACCAGCCAAGAATCTATCAACCATTACCTTAAATATACCCAATGACTTGGCCTCTACAGCTGGCTGGGGCAAAGAATTCCACAGATGCATTACTCTCTGGCTAAAGGAATTCCTCCTCATTTCCATTCAAAAAGGACGCTCCTCTATTCTGTGACTTCCGGTCTTTGACTCTCTGACCATAGGAAACACCCTCTTCACATCTACTCATCTATTTGCATTTGGACAATATGCCCCAAAAACTTTCTTATCCAGTGTACCAATCCAAAATGTCTTTTAAATGTTGTAATTATACCCAACCTCTATCACTTCCACTGGCAATGCGTTTCATATATCCGCCATTAACTCTGTGAGAAGCCTGTCCCTCAGGAGAACTATAAATCTTCACAGTTACTGAAAATCCATTCCCTCTAGTTACAGACTTTCCTAGACTGGGGAAAAAACTGCTCATTTACTTTATCTATGCTCCTATTGGTTTTATATATCTCTATAAGGCCAACCGTAAGCCTTCAAAGTCCCAGCTTATTTGGTTTCTTTCTGTGACTCAAGCCCTCCAGAGCTGCTAATCTCCTCCTGAATTCTTTCTACACCCTTCAAAGCAGAATGGCATTCTTCCTATTATGAGGGAAGCAGAACTGCATTCAAAACATTCATCCCAACAGAATCCTGTACAGTTGTACGATTCATGGCATCCCATTTCTTGAACTCATTGTCCTGCTCAGTTAAGGCAAGCAAGCTAAATGCCTTTGTAGGAGAAGGAAGGGAGTTGGGAGAAATGTACATAATTCACAACCACCGACATTGAGTTGGGATTTTACTTTAAGAAGCTGGGCTAACAAGATAACATTGTTACATAACTATTTTTAGCACACTATTATGATCAGTTTTTGGTATTCAAAAAATGAGTTGCTAAGGCTTTTCTGAAGCATGAAACGTCTCCGTCGTTTTATTTGTGAAAATCTACACTTTCTTCAATACCCTGTCTTCTGGTATCTCCACTTTCAGAAAGCTGCAAACTTGTACCCCTGGCCTTTCTGTTCTATAACACTTCCTAGGATCTTGCCATTTATTGTATATGTCCTGTGTAGTGACTACTTGAAAACAAACCAAAAGTCACTGAGAAGCTTAGCAAGGGAGAATAGCACTGAATGATGTGCTTCCAACTAGTTGAATTCCAAGTCAAAAATGTACATTCTAATCCTTTATTACAAACCAACAATAAAACCATTCCACTCTTCCATAATTTATCTAAAAGTAATTGGATCAAATTCAAACAATGACGAGCGGTCAACGAAGAATATGTGCTGTCTATGCTCACCCTCTATGCTGCTGAATAGACAAACAGGTGACTATATTCATTTACTTTAACTGCCATATAACCACCGCCCAAAGCCATGTGATAAATTATGTTAACCAAGAGTGAGGATGCTCCACACCAATACAATGCAGACCGACAATAAATAGACACATGGCTCCTACATCCAGCACTACATTGTAAAACAACGTTCCTCTGCTTCTCAATATTTTCACTGGCCTTACCATTCATTAGTCCTCTCAAAGCACATCACATGCCTCATTAGTTGCTTGGTCCTATGAAAATAACGGCCACACTACAGAGAAATAGGTCAATTCCCCAAGCTAACATCCACAAAATGTCTTTTATGCCTATATATGCATAAAGAAGATATCTGGAAATAGGTCTTTTGCTGTTTCAATTATCTTCCTTAGATTTACTGAGTATACCCTCAAGGAAATAAATCTCAGGGTTGTGTATGGTGACATATACTGTATCATTGAAAAGTCTTCAGACTATATTTACAGCAAGAATTCCCAGGACTTTTGCACAGTGTTGTATATTGGTTAAATAGGAAAGCGGTTGAGAAATAGAAATATGAGCACATAGCTTTGTATTAGTTTAATAGTATTAAGTGTATTTGGTAACTGGACAGACATAATATGTGGCACTGTGCAAAAGTCTTAGGAGCCCTAGCTATATATACTGTATGTGCCTAAGACTTTTGCACAGTACTGTATGGACTTTGATAATAAATTTACTTTGAACTTTGAATCTCTTGGCAATAGTTCCCATGTTGACTCCAGCCTGGTGTTGTTTGTTCAGTTTCTTTACCATAGGTGCTCAGGAATGGCCACAGCTCCGTTGCTGGCCTCCATTAGTTGTCTAACCACAGAAAATAGTCATGAAAAATATTTTTGTCAGCACATGCAGAACACAACAATGATTCCAGGAATGAAAGAGTTAACATATGAGGAGTCTTTGATTGTTCTGGGTCTGTGCTAATTGGAATTTAGAAAAGTAATGGGAGATCTCATTGAAACTTATTGAATATTGAATGGCTTTCATAGACTGGATATTGAGAGGATGATTTCATTAGTAGGGGAGTCTAGGACCAGAGGTTACAGCCTCAGAATAAAGGGGCATCCCTTTAGAACAGAGATGAGGAGAAATTTATTTAGCCAGAGAAAGGTGAGTTAGTGGAATTCACTGCCACAGACAGCTGTGGAGGCCAAGTCATTGGATATATTTAAAGCAGAGGTTGATAGATTCTTGATTAGTCAGGGTGTCAAAGGTTACAGGGAGAAAGCAGGAGAATGGATTTGAGAGAGATAATAAATCAGCCATGATGGAAGGGTGGAGCAGGCTCAATGGGCCAGATGGCTTAATTCTGCTCCATGTTATGGTATTATGGTCTTAACACGCTCCTTGGCGTGGAGGTCTCTTGGTTAGGGAGCCAAGAGGTACCAGCTAGCAGATATCAGCATTCGGACAACCTGTTTCCCTGCAGAGTTTGGGAAGTTAATTCCAGTCTATCTACTGTCTCTCTTCTCTCTGTAAAGTTTTCTTCCCTCTTCCTACTGCACTGTGGAAATATTCTTTATTTGTTTGACTCCAATCAATTTATCTTCATTAGCATTTTTCTCATCTCTGGTACACCTGCATCAAAATAAGCCACATTAAAGTTGAGCGAATATTGCGGTCTACTTGCAATAAATAATTAAAATCTGTTTTCCTTATAATGTTTTATTTAGGATCCCCTACCGCCTGGCTGATGGCACACTGCCAGGTTCCCTGTCATCAGGCTGTAATTGGTTTTCTGGCTACCCTTTCCAATTTTTTTCCACATAAAAACATTAATACCTTTCTCCAATTTTTCACTTGTTTTATGTTTGTAAATGCAATTAATTTATTATACAGAAATACATCTTAAAAAAAGACTCTAAAAAGTGAGGGGCTTAGACAATGCTAGATATCTGAAGATAATATTTCTGTTCTGCAAAGTTGGTATCATTTTGTTAAGCTTTTAGGAGTAACAGTTTTGAAAATTCCTGAATCATCTAGGAATCATCAATGTCTTGCAGAGTTAAGTTCTTTTCAAGTTGCCCAACTGTGGTTCAAAAGCCTTCACTTTTAACTTGTTGGTGTTCAACCTGCCTTGTGCTTATAAGCTATCTCGATAATCATGCTTTAAGTCATGTTATTGGATTGGTGGTGGCCAAGGGCCAATATGGTGCCAGCCAGTCCCAGTGCAGCACGACTACCTTCTGCCACTCAGACAACTGCACCCAATAAACCACATAGGAGAAGCAGTCGAGCACCTCTCCTGGCTGCTTCCAGTGGCTTGCTAGCTTGGGGGATAGTGTCTTTTTGCAGGCAGTAGACCCATACAGGGGCCCCTACCGTGTAGCATTGTCGCCCTGGACTGGTGGCCCAGCACCGTCTGGGTCATGCAGGCATTGCAGCAGAGCACAAACAGCTTCACGTCCTGCCTGCGCCCAGGCCAATGGGAGTGTTCGTGCAGCTTGGCCAATGTCTTTGCGACCCTGAAATGGCTGACCCCCACCAGCCAGCCCGTGCACCGACTACAGCACCATGGTAAGGAGCCCCAGGGGACCACCAGCTGCAGGAGATTCTGTCTCTGTTGGAAAACTGCCACCACCGGAACAGCACCCGTCACGCAGTGAGTGTACAGGGCTTCGGTCTCCGAATCCAAAGCAGAGATTTCTACCCCTGGTTCCACTGTATTGCACACCGGGTCTGCTTTCAGGAGCTGCCCTGCCAGAGAGTGATGCCTTCAACACCGAGGCAAAGTGTTGCCCCCAGCAACCACACAGGCCCCCCGAGTGGGACAGCAGTTCCAGCCCAACGGTGCAGAGCTCCCAGATGTCAGCGAGTCACACCTCATGCTCCACTGTGTTTTTCCCCAGTGCGAAGTGCAGCCACCTCTTCCCTCTCACCGCCACACAGTCACCAGTGAGCGAGGCCAGCGGAACCGCCGTCATTGTCCACCCAAGTGGGGGTGACTGGTACGTGTTGGGGAGGAAACTCAGTCGGATGATGGTGATGGTTTACCCATGTCCACCAACGCAGGGCATCAGGTGCCCTCCGCCACACAGTTCACGTATAAGCCTTTCTCTTCACCCAAATGGCCCACCCAGAGAGGTGACAAAGGAGGGATTCTGCTGGAGGCCTAAGCTCAGCATTTCTTGATGGCTGCGCTGGGCTGTGGCATGGGGCTGGTGCCGGACAATTCCGACCGAAGTGCCCTGCCTCACCACACCGGTAGCGGAGATAATCTTGTGGACCACGGCGGGGTCAGTGTGCTGCTGGTCGAACCTGTCTCATGGGCTCCTCCTCTGCGCCTGTGACACAAGTCCAGTCTCGCGTTATGCAGGGTGATGCTGGAACACCTTGGGGGCTAAAACTGCCTCTGCCCTCTCTGTCTCTACCATCACCTTGGCCAGCGATGACGCTGATGTCAGGGGAACGTGCTGCCGAAGGCACTCCCACATCAGTGTCGTTCCAAAGGTGTGGAGGGCAAGCTGTTCCTGGGCTGCAGGAAGGAACAGGGGTAGGTAGCCAGGCCAAGCACAGTGGAGAAGATTTCAAAGGTTTCAAACGTACATTTAATGTCAGAGAAATGTATACAATATACATCCCGAAATACTTTTTCTTTGCAACCATTCACAAAATCAGAGGAATGCCCCAAAGAATGAATGACAGTTAAATGTTAGAACCCCAAAGCCCCCCCAGCCCCCCTCCCATGCATAAGCAACAGCAAAGCAACGACCCCCCCTCCCCCACCAGCAAAAAAAAAGCATCGGCACCCCCCCACCGAGCACTCAAGCATGCAGCAAAGACACAGACTTGTAGCACCCCAAAGACTACTCGTTCACCCAGTATTTGACATACCACAGGCTCTCTTTCTCCCTAGTAAGGGAGAAAGGGGTGTCTCCATTTCACTGCAAGAGGGGAGATATAACAAACAACTCGCTGACTTATGATGTTAAAAGTCCGTTGCATCACTTTTTCTAAGCTCTGCGCCCAAAGAACTTGGGTTTCTGGGCTCACAGCCAGCAGGCAGCTCGCTTGTTTTCGCGCTTCCCTGTACTCCTATGACACACCGGATTCCAACAGAGACACCGACCTTTGATCCGTCCATCTTCAGAGTCGCGAGATTCCAGAACTCCGAAGGCGAACTAATCTCTTAGGCCACAGCCTTGGCATATCGAATAACGGCCAATCATGAAACCCTAACAACGGGTCCCATTTCCGCAAAGAACTAAAGTCAGCATGTAACTCCAGGTCAGGGTCTTCAAAAGAACCCTAAAAGGGAAAACTAGAGATATTAAAGATGGAAATAGAGCTGTTTGTGAAGATGCAAGCAAAGGAGTCGTCATTGGAAGCCATGGTCTCCTCCTAAACTGCAAACACTCCCAGGCATTCACCCACTTGCTGCCCAGTTCTTCCTTCACTGCTTCCTCCAAAGGCTTCAGCCCGAAACACTGCTCCTACACCACTACAAGGGCCCTGTGGTAGGCTGTTCTGCCGGTGTTAGGCCAGGGTATCCCCCTCCAGCACAAAGGTTCTCTGCTGTCTCGGTGGGGCTCCACCTGTTGTGCCAAGCAGCAAGTTTGACTTGTGGCAGATGAGGCTGCAGGCGGCCGGTACCATTTTATTTGGGGAGCTTCAGGGTGGACCTTATGGTGTTAATTGCTGGGGCCTGTTGGTCCACCTCTTTTTCGGGTGGCATCAGTGATGCCTGCTGTGTTGCCTGTCCTCCCATGGCTGCGGCTTGGGCTCCCCAGCGCGGGCTGTGTGTGAGGAGGGTAAGGCGCTCTGCAGCATACCCTGGGTACACTGACCTCATCCGGGTTCCCTGGGAAGACATGATACTCAGATCCCAGGTTCTCCCTCTGGATCAGTATCTTGTCTTCGGGAACCCAGGCCGGGGGTGCAGGGAAGGCATACCACTCGGCCCCCCAATTTATTGCCCGGGCTTTAAGGTGCTTGATACCATGTTGTAGTTCTTCAATTTCACTGCCAATTTCTAATCCCACTCCTGACACCAATGTGCTGAGCATTCAGTCCATGGTGACAGACAAGAATAGCTCATATATCTTAGCTGCTGGTTTTATTGCGACAAGCACAATAACAGACAGAATGCCCTCTCTCAGTGAGAACCAACTCAGTCACACACAAACGGGAACCAACTCAGTCACACACAGATGGAGGAGGGGATTATTCCACACCCCGGTTACAGTCAGGGTGACCCACAAACACACAAGCGAACAACTGTATAACCCAGGCTAAAATGTAACAATAAATAATCTTGAATATCTCACCGTAATTGCCTGAATGCATTTTGAAACAAGAACAATAAGTAAGACTGGCCACTAGGCACGTTGTGGCAAGCTGTCAACTATGCCCCAGAGTGCCACAATACGGTACTCTGGTAAACGCATTTACTTACTGCCTATCACACTGCTGGCGTTTAGGGCAGCATCTCTGCCTGTCCTTGGTCGAATCCAGCCTTTGTCCTGATCTTGGTGGTGTTCAGTTTCCTTCATCATGCTAGTACTTTCCTCTTGGTTTTCACCACAGTCATCATGCAAGTCCCGGGCGGAGACTCAGGAATACCGTCGCACACAGATGTAGAAGGATTCTTTGTTGCTATTTCGGTAGCAGTTTTGTTTTTCTGGTCAGGGATGATAGCCCTAAGCTGAACCCCGAATCTGGAAGGCCGGTGGGTCACTCTTAGTCAGCCTTACCCTTCGAACTGTCCGAAATGGGTGGCTCCAAGAGCCAAGCATAAGCCTCTGATTCCAGCCAGCACAGCTCTCCAGATTATTGAGGCATGCAAGCCTCCAAACCATGACAAGGCTGTGATCCTTTTGGAGGTTACTCTGATAAAAATGCCCAATAAATCGCAACCCTTCTTGTGATTTTTTTTTACTGAGTCTTAACTCTGAGCCGTTGATTCACACCTAGTGGGAATTCTCAAACTTAGACAAAATCCTCACACTTCAGACAGAACAAATACTGGAAAATTATCAAAATGTTAGAAAAGAACAAAGATCTGTTTCTCCCACTCATTCATATTGGGGGGGGGGGGGGGGCAGAGTGGTTGGAAATCCAGGATAAAAACTTATGTGTGTGTGAAAATGCTGGCCTGTGTGTGATGCCAGCAATGAGACTGCCAGCACTGAGAGAATCAAGTCTCTGCTGGAACTATATTTCAATGATACTACCCCCAACTTTTTTCCACTTTGCCAGTATATTACCTGACACTGAAAAAGGTGTTTGGAATGGGCACAGAGTGAGACAACTGAAGGGAACAGATCTAAGAAATTCTCAAAAAACTGCTAGAAACCGCTAGAAACAGAAAAAAATAAAAAGGATGCTCAGCAGGTCACGAAGAGAAACAGCGATAACACTTTAGTCAAAGACTGCCTAACAGAACTCAGAAAAAGGAGAAAAGAAGAGAATTTTAATTTGCACACAAGGTGGGGCATGGATGGACAGAAGACAGGAATATCCAGGATTGGCCGCGGCCCGAGTTGCCCTGCTGATTAAACTACCTGACTGTAGGCTTAATGAATTTCGTTACAAAGACAATGTGTTAAACAATTGAAGATCAGAATGTTTTTCTGTTTTATCCTGTTAGGAGTTACTCAGGCAATTGCTTCCTTTCCAATCAAAATGGTCTGCTAGTATCACAGGTTAGAAAAAAAATAACAAGCACGCGAACTTCTGCAGATGCCGGAGATCCAGAGCAACACACTCAACATGCTGGAGGAAGTCAGCAGGTCAGGCAGCATTTATGGAAAAGAGTAAACAGTCAAAGTTTCAGGCTGAGAACTTTCTTCAAGACTGGAAACGAAGGGGGAAAATGTAAGAATAAAAAGGTGGGGTAGAGGAAAGTGGATAGATAGAAACTGATAAGTGAATTCAGGTTGGAGGAAAAGATAAAGGGCTGGAGAGGAAGAAATTGGATAGGAGAGTGGGCCATAGGAGAAAGGGAAGGCAGAGAGAACCCAGGGGTAGGTGATAGGCAGGTAAGAAAAAGAGGCCAGAGTAGGGAATAGAAGAAGAGGGGAGGGGGAGGGAAGTTTTTTTACTGCAAAGAGAGATCAATGTTCATGCTATCAAGTTCAAGGCTACCCAGTCGAAATATAAGGTGTTGTTCCTTCATTCTTGTTCTAATATGTTGGTCCATGGCCTCTTGTGACAAGATGAGGCAACCAACAGGATGGAAAAGCAACACCTTATATTCCATTTGGGTAGCCTCCAAGCTGACAGCACGAGTATCGATTTCTCCTTCAGTTAATTTTTTTCCTTCCTCCTCCCTTCTTCTTCTGATCCCCACACTGGCCTTTTACTTCTTCTTACCTGCCTATTGCCTTCCCTGTGTCCACTCCTCCTTCACTTTCTCCTATGGTCTACTCTCCTATCACCTTCCTTCCTCTCTAGCCCTTCACCTTTCCTACCCACCTGACTTCACTTATCACCTTCTAGCTATCCTCCTTCACCTCCCCTCATCCCTTTATTCTGGCATTTCCCCCCCTTCCTTTCCAATCCTGAAGAAGGGTCTCAGCCTGAAATGTCAACTGTTTATTCACTTCCTTTGAAAAAATAATGGGATGAGTCATCCCCTTAAATTTCTGACAATGGAATGGAATTCCATAATATTGGACGGCATAAGTCTGAAGGAAAAATGGGAATGAAAAGTGAAAGTAGAAAGTCAGACATGATCTCAAGGGTCAAGTGATCTTCTTCTGTTGCTACTTCTGACGTTTCATGATAGATACAATAAATACTCATTTCCATAGAGAAATGTTGCTTGGCCCGTTACAAGAAGGAGCTACCACACAAAAAATGCTGGAAGAACTCAGCAGGTCAAAAAGTATCTATGGAGAGGAATAAACAGTTGAAGCTTCAGGCATAAAACCTTCATCAGGATTTGAGGAAGGGTCTTAGCAAGAAAAATTAGTTTTCTATTCCTCTCCATAGATGCTGCCCGACTTCTGAGTTCTTCCAACCCAATGAACAGTGCTGCCTAGCAACCACCTAATTAACATTAAGTTAATGACATGACAATTTCAAATAACCAACTCACCTACTAACCAAAAGATGTTTGGCTTGTGGGAGGAAACCAGAGCACCCAGCAGAAATGCATGCAGTCACCAGGAGGAATACAAACTCCTGACAGATGGCACTGGAGTTGAACTCTGAACTCTGGGCACCCAAGCTGTAATAGCGTCTTGTTAACCGCTACATGACCATGATGTCCCGTAGATGTGTTACTCTGGATTTACAGGATCTGCAGAACCTCTTATGTTACAGGAAAGATGTGAAGGTTTTTGAGAGGGTTCAGAAGAGTTTAACGAGATGTTGCTTGGACTAAAGGGCATTAGAGATGTTGGATGAACTTAAATTGTTTTTTTCTGGAACATCGGAGGCTTGAGGGACAGCCTAAAATGATTAGGAACTGCATAGACAGGGTAGATGGCCAGATTTTTTTTACTCAGCATAGAAATGACAAATACTAGAAGACAGTGCTTAAAGGAGAGAGGGGTAAAGACTGAAGTGGATGTGCACACTGGGAGGATACAAACAAGGTGGAAAATGAGGGATGATTATGGTCAAAGCGCAAGGACTAATTGGATTAGATATTCAAAGTCTGTCTGCAGAATCCATTAACCTGATTGACCTCTGCCTAACCAATGTGATTTTATGGTTTTATGGTGTGAAAATATAGTTAATAAATGAACTATTAAAGTCAAAAATGATTAAGAGAAGAGATTAGTTCTTAGTTGCTGTTAAGGAGAAGACTACTGGAAAATATCTGTAAAGCCCCATGATCTCAGGGATTGGGATAAGTATGTAAAGGTATCCGGTTTAATCAGCCTCCTTCACAACGGTAGTGCAGGGTTAGTACTATTGTCTCACCTGATGAGGAATTTGAATTCAGTCTTCTCATTGGGCACTATCTCTGTGAATTTTCACCTTCTCTCTGTGATTATATAGATTTCCCTTAGCCTTAATAAGACCATAAGACCAAAGGACATAGGGGCAGACTTAGGCCATTTGCCGCATTGAGTCTGTTCTGCTATTCCATCATGGCTGATTTATTATCCCTCTCAACCCCATTCTCCTGCCTTTTCCACATAACTTTTGATACCCTTACTAATAAAAACCTATCAACCTCAGCTTTAGATATACCCATCAGTGGCAATGAATTCCACAGATTCATCACCATCTGACGAAAGAGATTCCTTCTTATATTCATGCTAAAGGGATGCCCTTCTATTCTAAGGTTGTGCCCTCTGGACTGAGATTCTCCTCCATAACTTCTATAAACATCCCTCCATAGCCTACTCTATCTAGGCCTTTCAATATCCGATAGCTTTCAATGAGTTCCTCTCTCATTCTTCCAAACTACGATGAGTACAAGCTCAAGGCTATCAAATGCTCCAATACATTAACCCTTTCATTCCCAGAATCATTCTCGAACCCTCCTCCGGATCCTCTCCAATGCCAAAACATACTTCCTTATAAGAAAGGGAGTCCATGGACCTCTAGCTTAATGATATTTGTCCATGGTATGAAGAGGTTGGGATTCCCTGTTATAAGATGTTCTCATAGGTCAAGTAGCTCCTGAGAATGATTCCTTCGTTTAGGTAAGTGACAGAAATAATCAGAAGTAGTTAAGGAGCATGTGGAGAGAATAAAATACAAGGCTGCAGGGGAATAAGGAGCGGTGAACTGAGGTAGATATGAATTCATTGGGCCTTACAGTTTCTTTCTGTGCCATGATAAGTAAGCAAATGATGCAAAGTTAAAAGAGAAGCATAAACATAAGCCATTTGGCCCCTCAAGTCTGTTCCTATACCTCATGTATCCATATTCCCAGCTAATTCTTGTGTCCTCTAATTCACTTTGTGTCCAATAACCTAATTATCTCAGTCTTTCATATGCTCAATCACTGAAAGCCAACAGGCATTTTGGATAAAATATTCATTGCCCTCTGTTTTCTTCAGTTCAATAAAGACAGAACTATGTCCTGAAACTGTGATGGCCAATTCTAGACTCCTTAATCAGATAAAAAGTAAGTCTATCTTTGTCAATCTAGCTTGAGTCTCATGTGCTTTAATGAGACCATCTTTCTTTACAAACCATTTGAATGTTGTTCTCCTCATAAGATTTTCCATACATCCCAAAAATCCATCCGGTAAATCATTACTGACTACGATGCACCAAGACCCTATGGTGGTCAGGATTTGAAGGTATACACGAATTCACCAATCCCTTGTAGAATCTGTAGTTTTGATAAACCCTGGATCAAGGTCTCTTTAGGGAGCTTTTGCTGTTGCTTGCATGGTGGAGGATGGGGAGGGGTTGTTGATGCTTCTGCTGGTGCAAGTAAAGAGATGGGGGGGGGAGGTGTGCTTGATGCTTTTGCTGCTGTTTGTATAAGGGATGGGGGAGGGGCTTTGGGATTTCGATGTTTCTATCATTCATCTGATGGTGTTTCCTGTTTTGTGGATTTTCCTGTTGTATTCTGTATACTTTCTCTGATTTTAAATGAACCTTTGAATATCAACTATAATTACTTATTTTTGCACCACTGTCCTTTTATAGTAGAGAATATCAAATTGCCAGCCTTTCTACTTGCCCTCTGTGCCAACATGTGAACTTCCTGCACCTGATGAATCAGCATGTTTCCAGCTGAGATATTCTTCTGGGTTGTTCTGATTAACCATTTCACATAAATCTCCATTTACAGACTGAAATTCATTGCTTGCAAAAAAGAGTGAACATTGTCAATTAGTTTCATTTACCATTGACAGAACTGAGTTAAAAGCATAAACTGCAAGCTTCCTTTACCTCATCACACAGCTTGTTTCCCACAAGCATTAGTTCTGCAATCAATTAATAAAATGAATTATGTCTGTTGGCTTCAGGGGTTGAAACTCTCACCCAAATTCAGATACTGCTGTATAATCTATAACCATCATCTATTTTAACTTATCAATACAATGTTTTCCCAGCAATCCCCTGCTTCCTAATTTATTACACTGCCACGAAGCAAAGAGTTTTTCAAACCATTTTTAACAAGTCCAGTTCTGATTTGTTGTATATTTGTATAGAAAAGAGAAAATGTTTCTTTATAACAATTACATCAAGCTCTCAAATGAATGACGTTGAGTTTAACAACGTTACAAACAACATCTTGTGTTTAACTTTGATGGCCATTGTAACAGATCATGCCAAAGATATTCCAAAGACCTTTGCCAAATGAGGCACTTGGGCAGGGAGGTTGCTCTTAAAGATGGCAAAGCAAAGAGGTCAATGATGGAATTCTAAGGACTTGATAGATGAGAGCATGACTCCTGGAGATGAAGGAATAAAATTCAGTTTGATCAGAAAGCATCTTCCAAAAGGATCACAACATTATCCTAAGGTTTGGAGGCTTGCGTGCCCCAATGATCTGGAGAGCTATGATGACTCGAGTCAGGGCCTTGTGCTTTGGCTCCTGGTAGGGTCACCCATACCAAAAAGGTCAAAGGGTAGAGCTCAGACTGAAAGTGGTGCACCGATCCTCCAGGTTTGAGGGTTCAGCTCAGTGCTAACAACCCTGACTTGTCTAAAAAAAATAATTGTTATGGAAACAGTAATGAAGAATTCTTTGATACAGACAGAGGTAGAGGGCCTTCACTGCTGCCCTAAATTCCAGTAGCATAATGAGCAGTACATAAGTAAGGAAGCGTGCCGATATCTAGGACGCCATGACAGTATACCAGTTAGCATAATGCGCCGCAGCATATTACAGCACCGGTGGCCTCGGTTCAATCCCACCACTGTCTGTATGGAGTTTGTATGTTCTACCCTAACACCTTATGGGTTTCCTCTTGGTGCTCCAGTTTCCTCCCACATTCCTAAGTCATATGAGTTAGTGCAATTGAGCAGAGTGGGAACATGAGCCAGAAGGGCCTGTCACTGTAAATAAAAATAATCTTGGAATCCTCCAGATCTGGAGAAGGTTTTACAGATAACAAAGGCAGAGGGCACAGAGGGATCTGAAATGAAGGGAGAGGATTTTAAAATCAATGCTCTACTTGAGGAACAATAAAATTATCAGGTATGGTGTAAAATCTGGCTGAGTGGTGCCATGACGACAACTTCTTACTCAATGTCAGCAAGACAAAGGAGCTGATTATTGACTTCAGCAGGAAGAAACCAGAGGTCCACAAGCCAGTCCACATCGGGGGATCAGAGCTGGAGAGGTTCAGCAACTTTAAATTCCTCAATGTTATTACTTTGGGGGAACTGTCCTGGACCCAGCACATAAGTGCAATTATGAAGAAAGCATGGCAGTGCCTGTGCTTCTTTAGGAGTTTGTGAAGATTCTGCATAACGTCTAATACTTTAGACAAACTTCTATAGATGTATAGTGGAGAATATATTGACTGACTGCATCAGAGCCTGGTATGGAAACACCAATGCTTTTGAGTGGAAAACTCTACAAAAAGTAATGGATATGGCTCAGTCTATCACAGGTATGCCCTCCCCACCATTGAGGAAAGTCTGCATAAATCGTTTTTGTAG
Organism: Hemitrygon akajei; assembly: GCF_048418815.1. Taxonomy (NCBI): domain Eukaryota; kingdom Metazoa; phylum Chordata; class Chondrichthyes; order Myliobatiformes; family Dasyatidae; genus Hemitrygon; species Hemitrygon akajei. Next base: position 31,165,981 of record NC_133138.1, on the reverse strand, counting down.
GAAAGCAGCCCCCACCACCCAGGACGTGCTCCCTTTCCACTGCTACCATCAGGAAGAAAGTACTGGAGCCTCAGGACTCACACCAACAGGCTCATGAACAGTTATTTCCCCTCAGCCATCAGGCTCTTGAAACAAAGGGCATAACTTCATTCAACTTGCCCTGTGTTTGAACTGTTCCCATAACCCATAAACTCACTTTCAAGAACTCTTCATCTCATGCTCTCAATATTTATTGCTTATTTATTTATTTATTATTATTATTGCTTCTTTCTTTTTGTATTTGCACCGTTTGTTGTCTCTTGCACACTGGTTGAACACCCAAGTTGAAACGATCTTTCATTGATTCCGTTGTGGTTATTATTCTATTATGGATTTTTGAGTATGCTCACAAGAAAATGAATCTCAGAGTTGTATATGGTGATATATATGTACTTTGAACTTTGAATGTGAATGGAATCCGACGTGAATTGGACACATACAGCAAGGATACCGAAGCTGGCCAAGAATTTGTTGGAGCAACACAGTAGTGTAATGTAATCCAACATGTTACAGCTACCAACTGGAAAGACGGGGTTCGATTCTGGCCGCTGTCTGTAAGGAGATTGTATGTTCTCCCTGTGATCGTGTGGGTTTCCTGCCAAAGAATTACAGTTAGAGTTAGTGAATTGTGGGCACCTATCACATAGCGCCACTTACAGGCTGCCCAGCACAATACTTGCTGATTTAATTTGATGCAAAATGACGCATTTCACTGTATGTTCTGATGTCCTTGTGGCAAATAAAGCTAATCTTTCTTTAATCTCTCTCTTCAGAGATACCAAAAGCATGAACACTACTTGTTCAACCCTGACAAAAGTGCTGATACACCATTAATAACTGGAACTGACAGAACCCACCCTATTTTTCTGCACATAATCTCTGATACATGGATATCTGCATCTTATAAATCAGTACATACTAATCCATGTTCAGAACTGACTAGGACTGGATTACAAATTACAAAGCCATTTACAGCCTCCAGTTCACTAGCTGTGTAAAAAAGATGAGTGTTGTCAATTGTTTTCCCCAAATACAGATCGAGTCGGGTTTGCTTTAGCATAAGGTGTACATCCTTTGAGCCTGTGATGAAGATACATCTCTGTCATTTAGGATGGGGACCACACTTAGAATGGACCAAAGAGATACCACTGCAAAAACATGAATAAAGCTTAAAGCAATGAAAGGACAATTGGAAATTCAAATTCAAATCAAATTCAAATTCAGTCTAGACTGGCTCATTCATGTCAACAGAAAAAGAACAAACAGCATTGAAAAGAGACAGAAAAATCAAGAGAACAGTGTATGACACAAGACCTATTGCAGCTCGGGGGTCAGATTTCAGAGTTCAATTCTGGCATCCTTAAGCAAATTTGTGCACTCCTTCCTGTGTACATGTGACTTTCCTCCAACAGTTCAAAGATGTACAGGTGACTAGGTTAATTGGTCATTGTTAATTTCCCAGTGATAAGGCTAGTGTTAAATAGGTAGGTTGCTAACACGGATCAAAGGCCCAAAAGGGCTAGCTCAGCACTGCATCTTTAAATAAATAAAAAACATCAGAAGTCAGGGCCACAAAACCTCAAGGTATTATGCATGACCAAACGAATTTTAATTATATCTATCCATCAGTAAATAATAATTTAAAAGGGAAGTTAAATATTTACTGCATAGGATAAGCCTGACTCACTAAAGAAAATTCAACAGAAAAGAGACAGGATTAATTAAGGATGGTAATTTCTTGCAGATTGTCTGCAATAATTTGTTTAATGGGGAAATGATGTTTCCTCCTGGCCTTAATATTGTAAAAGGATTATCAAAATTTCATTTAATTTTTTTTCTAAATTTGTAATTTACACTAAGCAAATAATGCAGGAAGCCTAATGGGCACTTAAACATTAAATTATTCGCTCTGCTAAGTAATTAACTGGGTGCAGAATGATGATGTTGCTATGTTCTGTATTACTTTTGTCCATAATTCGAATGGCTGAGACAACAGTTTAGCTTGTGCTCAATTTGGCCTGCCCACCTGCCAAACCACTCCTTCCCAGCACTTTGCCCATAGTTTGACTTAGTGTGTTGCTGCTTCCATGGTGACAATCAGAATCAGAATCAGGTTTAATATCACTGGCATATGTGGTGAAATTTGTTAACTCAGCCGCAGCAGCACAATGCAATATATGATAATATAGAAAAAAATAGAAAAGTAAATCTATTACAGTAAGAATATGTATGCATATTAAGTAAATAAAAAAATAGTGTAAAAACAGAAATAATATAAAAAATGTGAGGTAGTGTTTGTGGGTTCAAAGTCCATTTAGGAATCAACTGTTGAGCCTGGTTTCCATGGTGATCCCACGAAGAGGATGGACCAGGCTTAGCATTTGGACCATAGGAGGTAGATACTGAGACTCCACCTCCTGTGAGTCATTTTTGGTTGTTACAGGAATTCAAAGATTGTTTTTTTATTTCTGCAGATGTATCACAGAGAACATTCTAACAGGTTGTATCACACCTGGTATGCAGGGGCCATTGCACAGGTGTGGAAGAAGCTGCAGAGGGTTGCAAACTCAGCCAGCTCTGTCAGGGGCACTGATCATTGAAGACATCTTCAATAGCTGAAGCATTAAAAAGACAACATCCATGAATTAGCGCCCCCACCACTCAGGATATGCTCTTTCCTTATTACTACCATCAGAGATTATGTACAGGTGCCTGAAGAAATGAACTCAATATTTTCGGATAACACACACAAAATGCTGTTGGAATGCAGCAGGCCAGGCAGCATCTATAAGGAGAAGCACTGTCGACGTTTCGGGCCGAGACGCTTCATCAGGACTAACTGAAAGATACTAAGAGATTTGAAAGTAGTGGGGAGAGGGGGAAATGCGAAATGATACGAGAAGACCAGAGGGGGTGGGATGAAGCTAAGAGCTGGAAAGGTGATTGGCGAAAGTGATACAGAGCTGGAGAAGGGAAAGGATCATGGGACGGGAGGCCTCGGGAGAAAGAAAGGGAGGTGGGGGGAGCACCAGAGGGAGATGAAGAACAGGCAGAGCGATGGGCAGAGAGATAGAAGAAAACAACTAAATATGTCAGGGATGGAGTAAGAAGGGGAGGAGGGGCATTAACGGAAGTTAGATAAGTCCTGATGAAGGGTCTCGGCCCGAAACGTCGACAGTGCTTCTCCTTATAGGTGCTGCCTGGCCTGCTGTGTTCCACCAGCATTTTGTGTGTGTGTGTTGTTTGAATTTCCAGCATCAGCAGATTTCTTCGCATTTGCTCAGTGTTTTCCATAATAAAGTGATAACTGAGCATATTTCTGTATATCCACGGCTTTCTACTGTTGTAGCCTATCCACTACGTGGTTCAAAGTGTGTGCATTCAGAGATGCACTTCTGCACACTACTGTTGCAACACATGGTTATTTGAGTTACTGTCACTTTCCTGTCAGCCTGAACCAGTCTGACTATTATCCTCTGACCTGTCTCATCAACAATGTGTTCTTTCCCACATAACTGCCGCCCACTGGGTGCTTTTTGCTTCTCACACTATTCTTTGTAAACTCTAGAGACCATTATGCATGAAAATGCCAGGCTTATTGGTTTTTTCAGCTTTAATCGTATGTATGTTGAGAGGATCGGAGTTGACGACATTGATGTTTATGTATGCTTGTGAGATACTATAAACAGCCTTTTTTTCTCTTTTTTTTAGTTCTTTTTTTAGTTTGTTTTTCTTTGCTTTTTTTCTTTAGATATTAGATTAGTAGATTAGTTAACTTTTCATATATAGATTTTTTTTTCTCTTTTTTATATTATATATTATGAAATATCTAGATTTACCTTGTTCATATATATACTATATGGTTTATGTTTTGGGAAAACTTATTTATACTGTATTCATTGCTTATGTATTCCTTCATGTGTAATGGGAGTTTGTATGTTTGTAATCCCTTATTAATATTTTAATTGTATTTTGTTCATAATATTTTTAATACTAATAAAAAGATTGAAAGAGAGAGAAGATGCCAGGATATCAGCAGCTTCTGCGATTCTCAAACCAACCCATCTGGCACCAACAATTGCTCCAAACTCAAAGTCACTTAAGCCACATTCTTCCCCATTCTGATGTTTGGTCTGAACAACGACTAAACCTCTTGACCATGTCTACATGCTTTTATGCATTGAGTTGCTGCCACATGACTAGCTGATAAGATATTTGCAGTAACAAGCCGATGTACAGGTGTATCTAATAAAGCGGCCACTAAGTGTAAGGTGAAAATGGAACTGTCATCTCTTCAGAGTAGCACAGTCTAGGCAGAGGGCACAGTTTTGAGGTCAGAAGGGAAAAAATCAAGAGGGAAATGAGGGGCAAGTTCTTCACACAGCAGATTTGAGATATATGTAGCGAGCTGTCAAAGGAAATTGTGGAAGTGGGTATACTAGTAATGTTTAAAATCATTTATGACTGGTACATGGACAGGAAATGTTCAGAAGGATTTGGCCAAACAGGAAAATGGAACTAGCTCAAGTAGCCAACATGGTTAGCATGGACAAATCAGGCTGAAGAGCTTGTTTCATTGCTGTGTTACTCTATGACTGACTTTATTCTGAAATGCTTATCTTCAACCTCAGGTAATTCACTTTCTCCGTCTGTACAGAACTAGCTACTTCTGCTGTAGGTCTTCCTTCTGTGATATTAGCTCAGCTTTGCTCTGAGCAAATCCCATGGCACAGCACTAACACTGAGGTATACATTTGAGTAGGCAAAAGGAATTAGTTTAGTTAGATGTTTAATCACTAATATTAAAAAACTGGCACAACATTTTGAGGCAAAGGTTATGTTCTATGTAACTCCTTGTCATGGTTCTGTTTCTCCTTTACACTCTCTCCATCAGTCCTCCTCTCCAAGTCATTGCTCCATTTTTTCTCTCTCCATCTTCCCCCATTATGCTATTGACCATTTATCCTCCACATCTTATCCCCCTGCCAATCCTGGTCTCACTTGTACCAAAGATTCCCTTTGTCCTTTCTGTCATTTCCCAGTCTTTCCTGAATCTGAAAACTAACCAGCTTTCTCTCTGATGATGGGGCTTTGATGTGAAATCTTAACCCCACAGATATTACCTGATCTGCCGAGGATTTTCAGCATTTGCTGCTTTTTTTTTAATTTCCCATTTCCAGCATCTATCAGTTTTGATTTTAAATCTACTTAACTGCTCCTCCAATATTAATTCAGGTTGACATCACCATTCAGATCACTGGGATCATACAATTGAAAATAAGAGCTAGAAATGAAATGCAGCAGGATTCTCAGCTCTGTCATTCAATTTAGTGATGAGTCCAATTGTCAAGCAGAATATCTGAAGCCCAGATATCCCTGTGCTGGTCTATAAGTGAAACACAGTTCTTGGGGATGTGCTCAGCAGTCCTCATTGGAAATGACAGCTAGAGATGTGTCTGATTTGGAGCAGAATCTGGTTCTTGTTCATTTACACTCAATGGGTATAGTGGCTTCCACTTATGAAGAAGAGCACCCTTGGATGGAGCTGTAGGTGGTCGAAGGTTACAAGAGGATATAGACAGGCTGCAGCGTTGGGCAGAAAAATGGCAGATGGAGTTCAATCCGGACAAGTGTGAGGTGATGCATTTTGGAAGGACAAACCAGAAGACTGAGTACAGGATTAATGGTCAGTTACTTAAGAGTGTGGATGAACAAAGGGACATTGAGTTTCAAATCCATATGTCCCTCAAGGTCGCTGCACAGGTTGATAGGGTAGTTAAGAAGGCCTATGGGTTGCTAGGCTTTGTTAACAGGGGGATTGAGTTCAAGAGTAGAGAGGTCATGTTGCAACTCTACAAATCTCTGGTGAGACCGCCCCTAGAGTATTGTGTTCAATTCTGGTCAACTCATTATAGGAAGGATGTGGAAGCTATGGAGAGGGTGCAAAGGAGATTTACCAGGCTGTTGCCTGGATGGGAGAACAAGTCATATGAAGCAAGGTTAGCAGAGCTGGGACTTTTCTTTTTGGAGCGTAGAAGAATGAGAGGGGACTTGATAGAGGTCTACAAGATTATGAGAGGCATAGATAGGGTGGATAGTCAGTACCTGGTTCCCAGGGCACCAATAGCAAACACCAGAGGGCATAGGTACAAAATTAAGGGAGGGAAGTTTAGGGGAGACATCAGGGGTAATTTTTTTACACAGAGGGTTGTGATTGCCCTGGAATGACTTGCCAGGGATGGTGGTGGAGGCTAAAATATTAGGGGTATTTAAGAGCCTCTTGGACAGGCACATGGATGAAAGAAAAATGGAGGGTTATGAGGTGGTGTGGGTTTAGTACTTTTTTTTAAGGATTATATGGGTCAGCACAACACGGAGGGCTGAAGGGCCTGTACTGTGCTGCAGTGTTCTATGGTTCTATAAACAGGTAACGTTGAGGAACAAGGAGCAGAATTGAGGATCCAATGTGATCTGCCTCCAAAACCAAGAAATTTCATGTGCTTTTTAAAAATTTGTCCATAGGATTTGGAATTCAAGTCTGGCTGCCCAACCAGACTTGAGTTTCAGCTGGTATTATAATGTGCAACACATCTCTATAGATCTGCTGCCACATACAGGCCAAACCAGGTTAAAGCAGCAGATTGCCTCAGTAAACTTCTTTCAACTGTTATTGATCGTGCTGAGTTTTCATGACAGTCTTGACATTTTATGGTCGCCATTATTGACACTGGCATTTTATTGGCCATTACCGTCACACCCACCCCACCCCTCACCTTTAATATCCCAAGAGAGACATCATTGACCAGACACTGAATTCTCTGGCTACAAGAGCAGGTCAGGGGTTAGGTATACTGCATTACATGATTTATGTTTGGAAGCATGGAAGATTTTATACAGTCTACAGGGCATCGATCAGACGGTGAGGAATACTCTACGGAGCTGCAGGAACTCTCAAGAGGCTTGACAGCATCTAGGACAAAGCACGGCCAGATTGGTTTCCTAACCATCACCCTTAAAGTTCACGCTCTCCACCACTGGCATACACCGGCTGACGTTGAAGCCATCTATTGCATGTGTTATGGCTACTCTGACAGTATCTCCCAAATCTATAATCACTGCAATGAACATGAACACAACCCTCAAGCAATTCCCCTTCCAAGTTGTACAATGTTCTAACTTGGAAATGCATTCATATAATCATATAACCATATAACAATTACAGCATGGAAACAGGCCATCTCGGCCCTTCTAGTCCGTGCTGAACGCTTACTCTCACCTAGTCCCACTGACCCGCACTCAGCCCATAACCCTCCATTCCTTCCTGTCCATATACCTATCCAATTTTGCTTTAAATGACAGTACCGAACCTGCCTCTACCACTTCTACTGACTCATTCCATACAGCTACTACTCTCTGAGTAAAGAAATTCCCCCTCATGTTACCCTTAAACTTTTGCCCCCTTTACTTTAGGAGATCTAGGCCTCATATGGAGCCAGTGATCATTAATGGAGAATGTGTGGAGCAGGTTAAGACCTACAAGTATCTGGGAGTACAGTTAGACGAGAAGCTAGACTGGATTGCCAACACAGATGCCTTGTGCAGGAAGGCACAGAGTCGACTGTACTTCCTTAGAAGGTTGGCGTCATTCAATGTCTGTAGTGAGATGCTGAAGATGTTCTATAGGTCAGTTGTGGAGAGCGCCCTCTTCTTTGTGGTGGCGTGTTGGGGAGGAAGCATTAAGAAGAGGGACGCCTCACATCTTAATAAGCTGGTAAGGAAGGCGGGCTCTGTCGTGGGCAAAGTACTGGAGAGTTTAACATCGGTAGCTGAGCGAAGGGCGCTGAGTAGGCTACGGTCAATTATGGAAAACTCTGAACATCCTCTACATAGCACCATCCAGAGACAGAGAAGCAGTTTCAGCGATAGGTTACTATCGATGCAATGCTCCTCAGACAGGATGAAGAGGTCAATACTCCCCAATGCCATTAGGCTTTACAATTCAACCGCCAGGACTTAAGAACTTTTAAAAGCTATTATTAATGCTTTTTGAGATAGTGATTTAGATGCATATCATATTTTTTACTGAGTTAAGTATTGTATGTAATTAGTTTTGATACAACAAGTGTATGGGACATTGGAAAAAAGTTGAATTTCCCCATGGGGATGAATAAAGTATCTATCTATCTATCTATCTATCTATCTATCTAACTCTCAACTCATGTCCTCTTGTTTGAATCTCTCCTACTCTCAATGGAAAAAGCCTATTCACATCAACTCTATCTATCCCCCTCATAATTTTAAATACCTTTATCAAGTCCCCCCTCAACCTTCTACACTCCAAAGAATAAAGACCTAACTTGTTCAATCTTTCCCTGTAACTTAGGTGCTGAAACCCAGGTAACATTCTAGTAAATCTTCTCTGTACTCTCTCTATTTTGTTGACATCTTTCCTATAATTCGATGACCAGAACTGTACACAATACTCCAAATTCGGCCTTACCAATGCCTTGTACAATTTTAACATTACATCCCAACTCCTATACTCAATGCTCTGATTTATAAAGGCCAACATACCAAAAGCTTTCTTCACCACCCTATCCATATGAGATTCCACCTTCAGGGAACTATGCACGATTATTCCTAGATCACTCTGTTCTACTGCATTCTTCAATGCCCTACCATTTACCATGTATGTCCTATTTGGATTATTCCTACCAAAATGTAGCACCTCACACTTATCAGCATTAAACTCCATCTGCCATCTTTCAGCCCATTCTTCTAACAGGCCTAAATCTCTCTACAAGCTTTGAAAACCTACTTCATTATCCACAACACCACCTACCTTAGTTTCATCTGCATACTTACTAATGCAATTTACCAACCCATCATCCAGATCATTAATGTATATAACAAACAACATTGGACCCAGTACAGATCCCTGAGGCACACTACTAGTCACCAGCCTCCAACCTGACAAACAGTTATCCACCACTACTCTCTGGCATCTCCCTTCCAGCCACTGTTGAATCCATTTTACTACTTCAATATTAATACCTAACGATTGAACCTTCATAACTAACTAACCAATTCAGTGACCACTTTATTAGGTACACCAATTGCAGTAATGATTGAAGATCTTCAATAATTAAAACTGAAAATTGATTGAAGTAAGCAAGTAAAGAATAGGCCACATTTGTTTTATAACTTGTAAGCACTGAATATTCTTTATTCCATGGGTCTTAAATTGCTCCAGTTTACTCATGCATAATGCAAACTGTTAAGCAGTACTCTTATTGATTCTTCTGGTATCAGTGCTGCGATTTCTTACTTAAAACTCTCAGGAAGCAACCTACTGACCTGCATTTCTATTGATAGCTGTATCTACATCTGTAGCTGAAGACCAGTTAAGTATCCAGAGCTGGTGTCTGTGATAAAATAACTGAATTCATCTGAAATGGTGGTGAGGATGAAGACAGGCTTAGATGACACATTGTGTATTTGCAATGGGATGGAGTGGCATTACTGTCCCTTCATGGTTGTCTGTACGTTGATGGAGCAGAGTCATGTCTTATATCAACTGATCCTAAGGCAGTTCAATGCCTACTGGCAACTCCTGCAACACCCCTGGTGCCAAATTTGTATTGAACACTGCCCCCTGTGGATTCATCAGCAATGAGGAGAGGCAGAGCACCACCTTGTTCTCCATATTGTACTGCCCTAGCTTGTGTATCAACTTTGATAGCTAGGACCCGACGTCCATGATTGACCACAACCAACAGAGGGGCCAATGAGTCACAGCAGTGTATTAATATTGATATTTATTGTGGAAAAACACCCAATACAACTCTATAGTTCAAAGTTCAAAGTAAATTTATTATCAATGGTTGTATATGTCAGCAGAGATTCATTTTCTTGCCGGCATTTATAGGCAAATAAAGAAATACCATAGTTGGCCAGTGGTGTAGTGGCATCAGCACCGGACTTCGAGGCGAGTACTCTCAGGTTCGAATCCGACTGGTTCCTTGCACACTTTCCATCCGTTCTGGATTGAGCATCAAGCTAGCAATTCAATCTCATAAAAACAGACAGATTGCTAAAGGAATATCAAGGCTGACATCTGATGCACCACAAGGAGCGAAGTGCAATAACAAAAACATAAAGAAATATACTAGAATTTATTAAAAAAACTGTAAATAACAAAGAATGACAAACAACCAATGTGTGAAAGAAGACAAATTGTACAAATAATTCTTGAAAAGTAAATAAATAATACTGAGTTGTAGAGTCCTTGGAAGTGAGTCTATGGGCAGCGGACTCAGTTCAGCATTAAGGTGAACATCACTTTCAAGAAATATTTGACACCGGGCTGTAGAGTAAGGCAATGAATTGTGATCAGTAAGGAAATTTAAGGAGAAAAGAAGGTGGTGAAACATTGAAAACCTACAGCACAATACAGGCTCTTTGGCCCACAATGCTGTGCCGAACATGTACTTACTTTAGAAATTACCTCGGGTTACCCATAGCCCTCTATTTTTCTAAGCTCCATATGCCTATCCAGGAGCGTCTAAAAAGACCCTATCGTATCTGCCTCCACCACCATCTCCGGCAGCCCATTCCATGCATTCCCCACACTCTGCATAAAAAACTTACCCCTGACGTCCCCTCTGTACTTACTTGCAAACACCTTAAAACTGTGTCATCTCGTGTTAGCCATTTCAGCCCTGGGAAAAAAATCTCTGATTATCCACGTGATCAATGCATCTCATCATCTTATACACCTCTGTCAGGTTACCTCTCATCCTGCGTCACTCCAAGGACAAAAGGCCAAGTTCACACAACCTTTTCTCATTAAGGTATGCTCCCCAATCCAGGCAACATCCTAATAAATATCCTCTGAACCCTTTCTATTGTTTCCACATCCCACCTGTAGTGAGGTGACCAGAACTGAGTACAGTACTCAAAGTGGGGTCTGACCAGGGTTCTACACACCTGTAACATTTCCTCTTGGCTCTTGAACTCAATCCCACAGTTGATGAAGGCCAATGCACCATATGCCTTCTTAACCACACAGTCAACCTGCTCATCAGCTTTGAGCGTCCTATGGACTTGGACCCCAAGATCCCTCTGATCCTCCACACTGCCAAGAGTCTTACCATTAATGCTATATTGTGCCATCATATTTGACCTACTAAAAAGAACCACCTCACACTTATCTGGGTTGAACTCCATCTGCCACTTCTCAGCCCAGTTTTGCATCCTATCGATGTCCTGCTGTAACCTCTGACAGCCCTCCACGCTATCCACAACACCCCCAAGTTGAGAGCTTGTAAGTATGGGCTGCAGTGAGGTATAAAATCATGGTGAGATTTGGATGTGAGGGTCACAGGTGAAGAGAAAATGTAGCAGCAGATAAAGGCAGAAAAGAATTCACAGTGAAGATTTAAACTTAGAATCCGGGTTCTGAATCTGCTCCGGATCGCTGAAGACTTGACTCAGGTGAGACTAGGTTACCTTACCCATGACAGACCACATTATTATCGAGGAAAGAAAGTGTATTGATGAAATGCTTCTTACACGCTCGGTATTTTTAAATAACCATGAAATCACTGTCCAAGTGTTCTCTTACTTGTTATGTGGGCAAAACTGTGATCACTTTATCAACAAGAGGGAAATAGACAGTCAACGTTTCAGATTGAGACCCATCATCCAGACTGAAAGAGTAGAGGGGAGATAGCAAGTATGGAGAGGTGAAGGGGTGAGATGAGGCAAGAACTGCCAAATGATAAGTGTATCTAGGTGAAGAGGTGGGCTAAATGAAGGGAAGAACAAAGAACCTGCTTCCATTCTGTATTTCTCTAAGTCTCTGTAAGTTTGAATCCATGATGGGAGCAGGGGAATTAAATCTCAGTTAACTTAATACATTTTGAATCCAAAATTTGGCTTTTGCTGGTTTGAGCAATTAACATCTTCCCAAATTTGGGGAAGCCTTACCCAATTTGGCCAGTAGACTAATTCAGGCCCACCAATATGGTTCGGTGTTAAGCATCTCCTCAGTTCTGGGCAATATACGAAAGGCTATAAAGAAGACCTAACCTGACATACGACAAATAAAGCTAATCTTGATCTTTTATCTTTATCTAAGAAACTGCCGGTGCTAGAATCTGGGCCAACAAATCAACTGCTGGAGGAACTCAGCAGGTTGGGCAGCATCTGTAGGAGGAAAGGAAATGTTGACGTTCTGGATTGAAACCCTGCGTCAACTCTGATAATAAATGTTGGCGAGACTCTAATATTGTGTTTTTCCACTAGGTTTTCAAGAGCCAATGAAAACTGATATAGCCAAGATTAAGTAAAAAAGTCACAGTTCTCAGTCTAGTAGGACTGTCCAAACATTTAGAGTCATGAAGTCATAGAATTGTAAGACCATAAGACATAGGAACAGAATTAGGCCATTCAGCACAGTGAGTCTTCTCTGCTATTCCATCATGGCTGATGTATTATCACTCTCAAACCGATTCTCATACCTTCACCCCGTAACCTTTGCTGCCCATGAACCTATCAATCTCCACTTTAAATATACCCAATGACTTGGACTCCACAGCTATCCGAGGCAATGAATTTCACAGATTCATCACCCTCTGGCTAAAGAAATTCCTCTTAGTCTCCGTTCTAATGGAACGTCCCTCTATTCTGAAGCTCTGCTCTCTGGTCCTAGACTCTCCACTGTAAGAAACATTCACGCCATATCGACTCTATCTGGGCCTTTCCATATTCAATAGGTTTCACCGTGATCCTCCCTCATTCTTCTAACCTCCATTGAGTACAGGCTGAAAAGTGCTATCATACAGCATGGAAGCAGACCATTCAGCCCAACTCATCCATGCCAGCAAAGGTGCCTTAGTGAGCTGGTTGCTTTTGCCTGCATTTGATCCATTTCCTGTTTAGATAGAACATGGATAGGAGTGCTTTTGAGGGCTATGAACAGAGCACTAGCTCGCTGGGCAGCACAATTGGCATGGAATTCAGCTGAAGGGCCTGTAGGCATACTGTAAGATTCTGTGACTCTCTCTCTCTAAAGTGCTATCCATGTACTTGTCCAAATGCATTTTAAATGGTGTAAAAGTACCTCCCTCCATCGTTTCCCCAATCAATATTTCAATCAAAAATTCTCTTTTCAGTGAGTACATTTTCATTCTTTTCAAATGTTTTCAGTAAACATTTCATTATCACAATGAAGGTTCAATTTCAGTGAGTCAACAGCACATTGCTAAAATTATATGGCATATTCAAAGTCCAGAGACAAGGACTGAGATTTGTTGATGCATGAAATTGTATTTTTCAGTTATGTAACCGTGGTCAGCATTTTAATACACATTGGTCTTCTAAGTAAAAGGGCTCTCAATTGTAAATTTATCATGTCCCAAATGGCAGTCGGATGCTTGCAGAATAATAGTCACAAAACTCTTTCATATAATCAAAGTGAAAGATATTGAGCAACTTGGCTTCACACTTGAATCCAAACTAGTAGCTTTGAGTGAAAGTATAGGGGTCATTTGGGTGGGGTGTTCAGGTCCCCTACCAGAGACTTAACCTCACAATGCAATGCTTTAGTACATTTTCAGCTGAAGGATTAAACTACAAGCTATGCCTTTCTATTAGATAAATGTAAAAACTATTGTGGCTCCACAGTGAAGCAGGAGAATGCTCCCTGGTGCCCATGCTAATAATTATCACTTAACTATCAACATTATGACACAGTGGAATTATGTGTGGTGTAAATTGACTACACTGCAGTCATGTGTACTCTTTAAATATACTTCTGTGCCTCTAAAGCACTCTGGATATATTGTAATCCAGACTGTAGGTGGTAACTTTTGCCAGAAGGATTATTGTTTTTGTGTTCTTTTCCTGTTTGAAAATTAGAAGAATATGAGCATTAATAATCATAAGACCATAAGACAGAGGAACAGATTTATGCCATTTGGCCCATTGAGTTTGCTCTGTCATTCCATCGTGGCTGATTCATCAACACCACTCTCCTGCCTTTTCCTCTAACCTTTAACACCCTTACTTATCATTAGGATTGAATGGTCCCAACAAGAAACATCTCCATAGATGCTGCCTGACTTGCTGAGTCACTCCAGCATTTTCGTTGTGGTTTTCAGGCTGTCCAGCTTCTGCAGAATTTCTTGCATTTCAATTTACAGTTTGACTTTTACTGCTGTTAATGATGACATTTTCTAGTTCACAGTAAATAAGTCAAATAATCTACTGAATGGCAGTAAATATAAAACTTTAGACAGTGACAAATATGATGAGTTGGAATTAAGATAAAAATATATATACTTCTGTCACTATAGGCCTGGCTGATAAGAACTTGCCCCATTTTTGTGTGGAAGACCTGTAGAGTCAGGGTGATAAACAATTTGAATGGAACACAGCATCTTCATTAGAATCAGCATCAGGTTTAATATCACCAGCATGTGTCGTGAAATTTGATGTCTTTGAGACAGCAGTACAACACAATACATAATAATAGAAAAAAATGTGAATTACAGCAAATATAAATATATTAAATAGTGTTACGTACCCCGTAACTGGGTTAACAGACCAGCAGAAATGGAATGATACATTGGAGTCTGGTGGTACTGTAACTAAAGGTGTTTATTAGTAAACTAAACAATACAGTATCAAAAATGCCAATATACATATAAATCAGGTTAGCAATAATAAAAACAGAAGTGTAGGAATAAGAATCAAAACCAAGCTCTATCAAAGTCTAGGGGTAAATGAATTGTCATAGGAGAATATAGAGTTCAGTTCAGTTTGTGTTGAGGTAGTTATTGTTGTGTTGCAATGTTGGAGAGAGAGAGAGAGAGAGAGAGAGAGAGAGAGAGAGAGAGAGAGAGAGAGAGAGAGAGAGAGCGAGCAGGAGATGAGCAGCTGCAGCAGGCAAAACTTCCGTCGTCTTCTTGTTCCGTTGTACCGTTGGGGTCATCAGTTATGACCCTTCCGTTCCAGGCTAGACCGTTCTTCAGTGATGGACTCGTCACGCAGGCAAGGGCAGACACACACACAAGTCCCCACCAGTCTGCCTTCAACCACTGTGCTCCAGACCGATTCTCCTGAACCGATCCTCCAGGCTCCCACCTTCCTGTGGGTGCACAACACTCTTTCAGTGCCCACTGGGGTGTCTGTCTGTGTCTCTGCAGACCCATCTTTTATCTCCCCTTGATGGGGTATCAGCCATCCATCAACTCAACATGTCCATGTCCATCAAACTAGGCCACTCCCTGCTGTCTCAGCAAGAATGTGAACGAGCAAAGAAGTGTCTTTGCAGCAAAAGATTGTTTACCTTTTCATCAGTGAAGAAGCCATAATACAGAAATTACCCATCTCTCTCTCTCTTATCTGTAGCAGATGCCTCTACCTCTGTTCTTCATCTCTCTCTCTCATTAGCAGCATAGTTCCTGGGGGGGGGGGGGTAGCTGCACCCCATTTCCATCTGGTTTGTTCAGCACACATAACAATAGTTAAACAAGTCGTACAAGAATAGAAATGAAAAAGTAGTGAGGTATTGTCCACGGGTTCAATGGCCACTTGGAAATCAGATGGAAGAGGGTAGGAAGCTGTTCCTGAATCATTGAGTGTGGCCTTAAGGTCTCTGTACCTTGTCCTTGATGGCAGCAATGAGAACTAGGCATGAATTGGGTGATTGGGGTCCTTAATGATGAATGTCATCTTTTAGAGGCATCGCTCCTTGAAGATGTCCTCGATACTACGGCGGCTAGTGCCCATGATGGAGCTAATTTACCACTCTCTGCAGCTTGTTTCAATCCTGTGCAGTGAGCCATGACCTTCCCCCCACCCCACCCGATAACAGATGGCGAAAGAGCCAGATAGAATGCTCTCCACGGTACATCTGTCGAAATTTGCGAATTTCTTTGGTGACGTACCAGATCTCCTCAAACTCCTGATGAAATGTAGCCGCTGTTGTGCTTTCTTTGTAGCAACATTGATAAGTTTCCTTATTTCTACATAAAGACATCTGGAAAAGCCAAAAGCCTTTGAAGATGAGAGCACTTCAGAGAATTTGGTTCCAACTCTCAGCCCAAGCTTCAGTTTAGCAAAGGGGAAAAAAGAGCTTTCTCTTTTTCATTACCTTGCAACTATTTTCAAGCTGCACACAAGATGCTTGTTCAGTCTCTATCAATATGACAGGAAGTAAAGGGTCTCAGCTTGAAACTTGAAATGTTTATTTTCCTCCATGGATGCTGTGTGACCTGCTAAGTTCCTCCAGCAATATGTGTGCGTTTCTCAAGACATCCCACACCTGCAGTCTCCCTTGCATCAACTGTTTGGAAAGCGGAAACTGTCATGAACGTACCACCTTTGAAACAAGCCACAGCTGGACGGTTGATGGCCATCTGAGAGAGAACAACTTGCAGTGAGTTAAGTAAATGAATGAGCCTCAGGGTGTGCTTCAGAGTCGGCATAAACTGACAAACCGCATGGCTTCCTACATTGACGATTAAGAAAAATGAGAATGTAGGGTTATTGAAGTTATTTTGAACCAAGGTAAGACTATAAGACCATAAGATATAGGAGCAGAATTGGGCCATTTGGCCCATTGAGTTTGCTTTGCTATTTCATCATGACTGATCCATTTCCGCCTCAACCTCAATCTCCTGCTTTCTTCCCATATCCCTTCTTGCGCTGTCTAATCAAGAATCTATCAACCCTCGCCTTGAAAATATCCAATGACTTAGCCTTCACAGCCACCTGTGGCAATAAATTCCACAGATCTACCTCTCTCTAGCTAAAGAAACTCCTCCTTATCTCCATTCTAAATAGAAGTGCTCCTATTCTGATGCTGTGTCCTCTAGTCTTAGACTCCCACGCCATGTTTTAGGAATTACTTCTTTGCTCCACCATCAGATTTCTGAGCAGTTCATGTGTGCACAAACACAAGCCCGCTATTCCTCTTTTGTACTATTCATTTATTCTGCAACTTAGTAATTTTTTAGGTATTGTACAGCACCTCTGCCACAAAACAGCTAATTTCACAATATTCATCAGTGATAATAAACCTGATTATCCTTCTGACAGTTTCTTTTTTCAAATTATCTTTAAAACCATTGTAAATAGACTAAATTATTACTTTTTACTGAATGCACCCTAGCCAACAAAACATCCATTGAAGCCATATTCTCCATAGATGTGCATTTGGTACCAAGTACTACTATTGCATTTGCCATTCCATTTATAAAAGTGCTGCTTAATCCTTATATTTTCCATTACCAACAGTTCCAATTACAAGCCCTTGGTAATCAAGTTACACATATATTTTTAATTAGCTTTTTGCTCCAGAGATGACTGGTAATACCATTCGGAGGGAAGGTTGCCTTTTCAATTCTGGGATTGGGATTTGAAACAAATCCAATACTGACAAGGAGAAAAACTATTTTTTTTCTGGTTACAAGGCAAAATGAGGCTTGGACAGCTACTGACAAGTTCCTGGAGTGTACTGGACATAGAACACAAAATTGGCCAAAAACCTTTCCAGATGGTGAATCCATCCCACGGGCCACCACTGATCCTGATGGTGGAGTAAGTGGAACAAGATGCCGTAAAAACAAAACTTCACACAGTTCGCTTGGGATATTCAGACTTCAGGTTTGGGATCTATTGAAAGAAATTTAACTCTTGAGCTAATCTATGTAGTTACTTGAATATTGGAGTCATTTAATGGAGCAATCATTCATTATTGCCTGAAATTAAATGAAGGACTGATTCATTTACAACCAATGCTCTACTAGCCTTACTCTTTTCTTTGCTAAGCCTCTCTCTCTTCCTCTCTCTCTCTCTCTCTTTCTATATATATATATAACTCTACCTCCTTTCCTCCTTTTCATTGAAGCATGTTTCTGTATTTCCTTGTGTCAAAAAACTTCACAAGCCACTGATCTATCCAGATAGTTTAGACATTATTTTTAATATATTTTGCTATGAAAGTGTTACACACCTGTACATTGAAGTATAGATGTCCGTACTAAATTTGCTGGAAAGTTTGGCAGGAGAAATAAGGAATGCATGAATGCATTGGTAGCGGACAAGAATGATTCACTTCGAGTCTTGCTGACTGCATTGCTGACCAGTGAAGTATAGGCTGCTGCTGGCAATGTTTTGGAAACTCAATGAAGACAATTCATAAGTTACCCACTCCATTGATGATATGTGTTGTCCTGATCCATGATCTTTAGAAACTACTATGGTGCAGATTCAGTGGGGCATGTTCAAACGTTTGTATATCTCCTACACCTAGTCTGTGACTTCAATCTTAACCCAACTTAGGTTAAGAAGTTGAACAGCACAGCCCAGTGCTCTTCCAATCTGAGTGAATGTTACGTAGAAATAAAATTAAATGAAAGCCACAAATAGTATAAATTCCACCATGGACAGTCCCAAGCACAGTTGTGAAAGTAGGAGTGTTTGACATAGGGCTAGTAATCTTATCCTGTAAAAGCCCAGAGCTACAGAAACACCAACAGAACCTCCAAAGCTCTCATCCCTAGGAGAGGAAGGATTTTCAAAGCTGAGCTACACTTGGGGACAACTTGAACAACTTGCCCAGGACAGAGGACTCTGGTAAGCTGCAGTCAGAAGCTTATGCACCAGCAGGAGAGATGGGCTTAAGAAAAGCAAATAGTACAAAGATTAGATACAATTACTGAAGATTATATGATTATGCATTATTACAAAATAGCACACAATTACATGATCTCTGTATACTTTTGTTAACATATAACTGTAACCTCAGCTCCTCTGTGACTCTGAATCTGAACATAGCTCATTCCAGTAATTAATCAAAGTAGATCATCAGTAGAAGAGACCAACCTGTGTGCAGTTCTCATGCATGCTGATCTTTCTTTTATATATTACTTTAATATATAATCTTCTTTATCTCCAGACTATTTCAAACATAATTTATTCCAATCATCAGTCAGAGGACCCCTTTCCCATGTGTACAGGGGATCAATCTTGAAACTTGCCAAAGGTTTCCCTGAACTCAGGATTCTTATCATATAATGCAATTTGAATGACAGAAATCTTCACCCTTTATTACAGCATCTTTATTTTAATCTTCACCTCATGCCATAAATTTGCAAAATTGTTTTCACTCTCTCTCATGTTAGTAAATTAACCTATGGTTTTCTTTATGGGATGGTTCTCCCTGTGACTGTGTGGGTTTCCTCCAGGTGCTCCGGTTTCCTCTCTCAGTCCAAAGACATAGCGGTTGGAAGTTTAACTGGTCATTGTAAATTGTCAGATTACATTGGAGGATTGCTGGGTAGCTTGGCTCAACATAAAGTATTCTCAATAAAATATTTTTTTAAATGAAATTTCTGTGGTGGTCACTATTTTGAAAAGAAACCTGATGACTAGATTTAACCTTAGGTGCGGCACGGTAGTATAGCGGTTCCCATAACGCCAAAACAGTGTCAACAACCCAGGTTCAATTCCGCTGATGTCTGTAAGGAGTATGTACGTGCTCCACGTGACTATGTGGGCTTTCTCTGTGTGTCCCCACATTCCAAAGATCTGTAAGTTAATAGGTTAATTGGTCACATGGGTGCAATTCAAAGCAGGGTCTTGTAGGGCTGGACGGGCCTATCTCTGAAAATAATCTTCAGCAATGATCTGAACATTAAGGTGTCCAAACACTTTGAGCATTTGAAATTGGTTGGAATCACAGTTGCCCTGTCGATTTGAAATTCTTGTGGAGACCCAGAACACAATGGTTAAGAGAAGAAAGCAGGCAGTTTAGTTCCTCCAGTTCACAAATCTTTCCAAAGTGTTCATTTGAAAGCTCATGGTTCTTCACAGTGTGTTGTGCTATGAAATTTGTTCAATTTTCAGTTAATATGAATATATCACATTAAAAACATTGTTTGTTTACAGGTCCAAAGGAAAGCACAGCACTAGGAAGTTTCAAGAGCTTTCCTTGTTGGTAAAGTGCTCCTTTTCTTTAAGACTATGTGAATAGCTAACATAAATCCTTGTTTTAGGAATGATACAAGGCAAATCCTATTAAAATTGGCAGATACCTAAAAAAGCCATGCAAAAGATTGTGACTGAAATAGAAAGGTAGGTGACACTGAGTGTATTATCTACTGCCTAACTGTTGAAACAACAAATTCATGACATATGTCAGTGATAATAAAACCAATTTACTTCCTATGGATGTATTTTATACTTCAGATCCACTTAAATAATTACCATCTTTGAAAGGATTGAATTTTCAGGGTTAAGGAGAGAGAGCAGGATACTGGAATGAGCTGTATAGCCGTTACAGAGAGTCAGGATGGATTTCGATTGCTATGACCATTCTGCATTTAGTGAAAATCTGCAATTCTGAGTAATTGCGCAGAATTTGCTGCAATCCTTGACTGACACTGCCATCTACTGGAACTTTCATAGATTGCAGACTGTTATTACAGTCAAAGAACACCACAACACAGGGACAGGCCTTTCAGTCCATCTCGACCATGGCAAAATAATAATCTACCTAGTGCCGTCAACCTGCTCCATAGCCCTCCATACCCTTCCCATCCATGTATCTATCCAAATTTCTTTTTAAAATGTTGAAGTTAAACATGCATCCATCACTTCTGCTGGCTGCTTGTTCACACTCTCACCACCTCTCAATGAAAAAGTTCCCCCTCGTGTTCTCCTTAAGCATCACCTTTAACCCATAGCCCAAATTCTAGCCTCAGTGGAAATGGCTTGCTTGCTTTTGCCCTATCTATACTCCTCATAACTTTGTATACAAAAATGTTGGTGAAAGGGAAAGTGTTTCTTACAGAGGTACAATGCAATAATTTGCAGTTTGCAACAGCACACAAGGTGTTGGAGGACCTTGAACAGCATCTATAGATGGAAAATGGCATTTGGTGTCAAGAACCTTCAGCAGGATTGGAAAACAGCGGGAGATAGCCGGTATAAAAAGGGTAGAGCAGATGAAAGTGGATGAGGTGAGGAGAATAACAGGCAAATGAGGGTTGGACTGATTTCAGAAGCTGGGAGGTGACAGGTGGAAACAACTAAGGGCTGTAGATGGACAGTCGAGCTAGGAATAAAGGGAGGTTGTGGTGGGTAATTGGTGGCAGGGTCATGTGATTTGCAGGCAGATGAAGGGGAATAGGGAGAGGGTGGGTGAGGAGAAAGATGGGGACCAATTGAATCAGGAGGAGAAAGAAGAAAGAAAAAATAAGAAAAAGCAGCAGAGGGGAAGCATAAAGTCATAGAGTCACAGGACACTACAGCAAAGGAATAGGCCCTACAGCCCACCTAGTCCACACCAGCCTGTTCTGCTGAGTCTCATCTAGCTCCATCCTGATCATGGCCACTCACACCTCTCTCATCCACATACTGATCTAAACTGCTCTCAAGCATTACAATTGAACCTGAGTCTACGACTTCTGCAAGCAGCTCATTCCATATTCACAGCACTCTCTGAGTGAAGAAGATCCACCACAGATTCCCATTAATATCTTATTAGAAGTTTGAGAATTCAACGCTCATGCCACGGGGTTGGTGTCTGTCCAGGGAGAATATTGCTTTCATTTGACTGTGGCCTGACAGTGGAGGAGTTTTTGGGCAGAAACGACAGTGTGGGAATGGGAAGTGGAATTGAAATGGCTGGCTACCGGAAGACCCTGACTGATACAGTGGAATGGAGGTGCTTGACAAGGTGGATTCCCAATGTACAGCTGGTCTCACTGATACAGAGGAGGCTACATCATGAGCAGAATACAATAAATAGATTCACATATGAAGGACCGCCTCACCTGGAAGGACTGGGCGGTCGTAATGGAGGAGGTGTCTTACACCTCTAGTGAGGCAACACTTTGCAAGGATCCTCATAAGAGTGTTAAAAAACAAAACTTTTGAACCAGACCACATTTCAGAACAAATAACAAAAGCCAATCCCTTGTGTTGCTTTTTTCCTCTCTCTGCTTTTGTTGTCATATGTAATATATGCCAGTCTTGTTGTCTGCAGGTTGTTGTCTGAATCTATGCGTCTATGATGCTGCTGCAAGAAAACTTTCAATTGTACCTGCACCTCACTATCCTTGTACAAATGACAATAAATTTGACACAAAAACCTTGGTGAAAACTGTAACTTCTAACTAACTTCTGAAAGCAGCAGAGACTGAGCCAAGCAGATAAGGAAAGGGAGGTAATTATGCACTTAGTGGCCACTTTATTAGATACCGCTAATATATTAATACTCTAATTCAAATAATCAGTCAATCATGTGGCGGCAACTCAGTTGTGAGTCAGACCAAATGACAAAATGGGGAAGATATGTGATCCAAGTGAATTTAATTGTAAAATGATGAAGCGGTTTGACTATCTCAGAAATTGCTCATCTCCTGGGATTTTTATGCACAACAGTCCCTCGAGTTTACAGAGAATGGTGCAAAAAAACAAAAAAAAAATTCCAGTGAGTGACAATTTTGAGGGTGAAAACGCCTTGTTAATAAGAGAGGTTAGAGGTGAGTGGCCAGACTAGTTCAAGGTGACAGGAAGGCGACAGTAACACAAATAACACATGTTACAACACGGTGAGCAGAAAAGCATCTCGAAGTACACAACTCATCCAGCCTTGAAGTGGATGGGCTACAGCAGCAGAAGACCATGAATATACACCGAGTGGCTGCTTTATTGGGTGCAGGAGGTATTTAATGAAGTGGGCACTGAGTGTAGAGGTTATATTGTAGCACTAAGGGTAAGAGTGAGAAAGATAGGGCAGTGGAAATAATGAATATGCATGAGTCTAGAAAAATAAGAGATATGTTCAGTAGATCTGCATAGAGCAGGGGTGTCAAACTCATTTTAGGTCATGGGCAGGATTGAGCAAAATGCAGCTTCATGCGGGCCGGATCAGTCGGACGTGTGCGAACGCAGCTTTCGTTGCCTCCGTTTTTTCAGCCTGCTCTCATGTGTCTCAGTCTCTGCTATAACTACAAAGTGTTTCACTTTACAAATTCCGTTTCTTATGAAGAAGACTGCCGAATAAACACTAAAAACCCTGAAAACCTGGTACCTGAATAAACTCAGCATTAGCCATATTATATGCCATAGGCACTTCGATTACTGGGGCCAGCTTTAATAGTAATTAGATATTATCTCGCGGGCCAAAGATAATTCCACCGCGGGCCGGATTTGGCCCGCGGGCCTTGAGTTTGACATATATGGCATAGAGCTTTGGAAGATGGTGAGGAGCAAGCCATTGGAAGGATTATGAGCAATACGAGAGAGACCATTTACCATTTATATTTATACCATTTATATGGTAGTTTTTTACACTGTCAGAATGTCCCAATACACTTTATATGTTAATATTCTACCATGAGATGTGGATATTGATAGTAAAGCTTGGTATATTATACCTCTGCTTAATTGCCCTTGAGACTGTCCAGATGATAACATCTTCATAGCTGAAGATTTGCTTTTTGATGTGCTCAAAGCAGTCGGTTTGCTCACAGCAATACACACCATCGAGCAAGAGTCTGGGTGTTCTTGACTGAGGTAACTGCTTTTCTGTTCATAAACTGCAGAGATGAAACCTTTGGTCTCAAACCTTCAATCCATGCTGTGAACTAATCCGAGCCAAGAAATACCTTGGGTATTACTATTGATGGCAGCATGCAAAGACGACAGAGGGAAAAAAATATAAATGTTGGGGTTGATGAATTACATCTGATCCAACAATTCCTGGTGGAGAGTGCTATAAGCTGGCAATTAAATGGAAACAGAATTGAATCAGGGCAAAACACCCCAAAATGTATGCTCACTTGAGAAGAAAAAGGGAGCAAGAAGATCTTAGTTTAAACCCTGGGAAACAAGGTAAGTGAGAAAATTAGCTGAGAGGCAATGATCAACCATGATGTGGTTTTTAGAATCAGAATCAGATTTATTCTCACTGACATATGTCATGAAATTTGTTGTCTTATGGTAGCAGTACAATGCAATACATTTTTACAAATATATTATAAGATACAATAAAAAATACAGTACTGTGCAAGAGTCTTGGGCACATATACATATGGTAAGGGCGCTTAAGACTTTTACAAAGTATATTTGGCAACATGGAGCAGAGAGCTGGTTTGTCAATCTGGCAGGAGCAAAGGATGTTGGGAATGGTGAGGATGGAGTGTAGAGGGAACAAGTGCTGGGGTAAGGGGTGGGGTGGGCACAGGCGTACTCAGCCCTGAGACATCAGGCAAGATCACTTGATTCCAAACAGTTGGTTTATTGATCATTACAGAATGTCTCTCTGGTGTCTCCTGCTCCCTCCCTTCTCCCTTCCTCTTTTCTCAACTACGATTTCCTCTCCCTGCCCCCTTCCCACTCTCAATCTACAATAGAGACCCATATCAAAATTGTGTTTATCATCACTCACACGTCATGAAATTTGATTTTTTGCAGCATCGGTAAAGTGGTAAACATAAAATCACTATAGTACTGTGCTAAAGTCTTAACCACCCTAGCTATACATTTGTGCCAAAGACTTTTGCACAGTACAGTATATGTATAAAATAGATAAGTTATGCAAAATGAGAGCAAAATTATAAGGTAGTGTTCATGGACCATTTTAAAATCTGATGGCAGAGGGGAAGAAGCCGTTCCTAAAGCATTGAGTCACAAACACAAGAAAATCTGCAGATGCTGGAAATCACATAAAATGCTGGAGGAAGTCAGCAGGTCAGACGGCATCTATGGAAATTAATAAACAGTCGACAGTTCGGCCCAAGACACTTCATCAGTCTTCTTCACTCAGAGGGTCATGAGAGCGTGGAATGAGCTGGCAGCACAAGTTGTGCATGAGAGCTCAATTCCAGCGTTTAAGAGAAGTTTGGGGATAGGTACATGGATAGTAGAGATATCGAGGGCTATGTTCCCAGTATAGGTTGATGGGAGTAGGCATGGTTTGGCATGGACTAAATGGGCTGAAGGGCCTGTTTCTGTGATGTATTTCCCTATGACTGTTTTAAACACCACACAAGCCAGAAGAGAGTTTGCAGCTCCATACAGATAGCACCTAGGTCCTGAACTGTGAGACAACAGCAACAACTGCTACATCATCTCATCGAGCCATGGTTTCTGATGCGTTCCTGCTTTCATTCACTCCATCTTCAGTGCTCAGGAAAGATTGAAAATTCTGGAATTTCATCCCAAAATCTCCTTTGTCTTTCTACCTGTCATTTACTGATATTCTCTTTAAAGCCTACAATATTGTGCAAGAGTCTAAGGCACATACATATAGCTAGGGTGCCTTAGACTTCTGCACCATACTGTTGCCACAAAAAAAATTAAAAGACAAATTTCATGACACGTGAGTGAATATAAACCTTATTCTGACATTTGTCTCTATTGTGGACTGAGAGTGGGAAGAGGGCAGGGAGAGAGGATTCATGATAGGAAAGGGGGCAGGGAAAAGGGAGAGAGCAGGGAACACTGGAGAAACATTCTGTAATGATCAATAAACAAATAGTTTGGAATCAAATGACTTTGCTTGGGCTCTCAGGGCTGGGTATGTCTCCACTCCTTTGCCCCTGGCATTCCTTCTCTACCACTCTTTCCTTGGCATTCCCAATGTTTGTTCCTACCAGATTTAATAAGTTGCTCTCCACTCCACGTTGACAAACACAGAATGGCTTAGGCACCCTGGCCTTATACATATACGCCTAAGATTTTTGTGCAGTACTGAACTTCATTGATTAAACTTCCATTCACCATCTCAATACTAAATTATCAGTAGTTGCATCAAATTCTATTCAAAATGTTCTGTGAGTTAGCTAATCACAAACAAGAGAACATCTGCAGATGTTGAAAACCCCTAGCAACACACAAAAAGTATTGGAGGAACTCAGCAGGCCAGGCAGCATCTATGGAAAAGATTACAGTCGATATTTCGGACAGAGACCCTTCATCAATCAACTGTTTACTCTTTTCCCTAGATGCTGCCTGGCCTACTGAGATCCCCCAGCATCTTGTAGGTGTTCCACGAATTAGCTCATGCGTTTTTAGTTTACTACGTTAAAGGTATTAGAAAGAGAAAAGTGTTTAATAATAAGTTTGGTGTTTAATAAGTACTTGGGCTGGATTCTGGAGGTTCAAAGTGCCTGTGGACCTGTAAGTAAGCTGACATGCAGGAGACCAAACAAAAAAGGTAATGATAAGAGAAATTCATGAAAGAGATATTCCCTGGGAAACCAAGATGCAGTAGTCAACTCAAACTTGGTATGAATAATTAAACATATGTCTGGGAATTTTAAAAAACGATGTTAAAATGTACTAAACATTTTGATTTCTGCACAGATCTTGTTTCTTGTTTGAAATTGCAATATGTCGAGGGGATATGCCATCAACTTACAAAGTTTTTACACTATAAATCCACTGCTGAATTATGTTAACGCCAGCCTTCTGTTCCCAATGTCTTTCAACAACTGATAGAAGAGCAAGAAGCAAAGATTGGATTTTAATGCTGGGACTCAGGGACAAGTGTTCACAGCCTCAAAGCAAGTGTAGTTGTGTGCTGACACTGTAATGTAATAATGTTTGCAAATTGGACTCTACTTTGAAATGTACTTTGACAGAACATGATTTCAGATGTAGAGTTCAATGCAGATATGTTGCTATACTCATCATCTCTTGTCCCATCATTGAAATGTTCTCACAATCTATGGACTTACTTTCAAAGACTCTTTATCTCATGTTCTCATTATTTATTGCTATTTATTTCTATTTACATTTACACAGTTTGTTGTCTTCTGCACTCTAGTTGATCTTTCTATCGATTCATTGAGTATGCCCACAAGAAAATGATTCTCAGTGTTGTATATGGTGACATATATGTACTTTGGTAATAAGATTCACTTTGAACTTTATTGTGTGTTCAATATGGTAACAGATAATAAATTTCTAACATCAATATATGATCATTATAAAGTTGTTGTTGTTTGGAGCTTGCTATGTGGAAGTTGCTGTGTTTCCTTGATTGCAACAGCGACCACACTTCAAAGAAGAATGTATTTGGTTAAAGATTTAAGATTAAAGATAAGCTTAATTTGTCATACATACATCAAAGCATCGAAAGATACAGTGGAATATGTCATTTGTGTCAAATCAAATCAGTGTGACTTTGCTGGGGGCAGCCTGCAAGTATCGCCAGGTTTCTGGCACCAACATAGCATGACCACAACTTCCTAAGACCCAAGGACCATGAGATATAGGAGCAGAATTAGGATATTTGACCCTTCAAGTCTGCTCCACCATTTCAATGTGGCTGATCCATTTTCCCTCTTAGCCCCAATCTCCTGCCTTCTCCCCATATCCCTTCATGCCCTGCTTCTGCCTTAAATATACTCAATAACTTGGCCTCCACAGCCGCATGGGGCAACAAATTTCACAGATTCATCATTCTCTGGTTAAAGAAATTCCTCCTCATCTCCATTCGAAAGAGATGCCCCTTTAATTTGAGGCTGTGTCCTTTGGTCTTAGACTCTCCTTTCCTAAAAAACATCCCTTCTACATCCTCTCAAAGATCCAATCTAATGTCAGAGAAATGTACACGATATACATCCTGAAATGCTTTTACTTTGCAAACATCCATTAAAACAGAGAAGTGCCCCAAAGAATGAACGACAATTAAACATGAGAACCCCAAAGTACCCCCAGCTCCCCCCTCCCGCATGTAAGTGGCAGCAAGCAACAATCCCCCTCTCCCCCATCGGCAAACAAGCAAGCATCGCACTCAAGCAAAGCAATAGCAAATACACAGATTTGCAGTTACTCCGAAAACTTTGCTTTTTACACCAGCATTCGAGATGCCACTGGTTCTCTCTCTCTCCCTTATAAGGGAGAAGGGGGTGTCTCCATTTTCCCAGCGAGTGGGGAGACATAACAAACAGCTTGCTGGTTTATGAAGTTAAAAGTCCGTTATGTTGTTTTTTTTTCCGAGCTCTGTGTCTGAAGATCACAAAGATCTTGGGTCTTCGTGCACACAGCTGAAGATTTCTCGACTTCCCCGACAACACATGGGGCTCCTGCCATGACACTGACCCTCGATCCACCCATCTCCTGAGTCCCGAGATCTTAGGCTTCCAAATACAAGCTGGACTCTCATGCCGAACCCTTGACATGCCGAACAACGTCCAGTCCCGAAACCCCAAGAACAGGTCCCATTCCCACAAAGAACCAATGTCAGCATTTAACTTCAGGTCAGGGCCTTCAAAAGAACCCTGAAAGAGAAAAATAAAGATAGTTAAGATGGAAATAGAGCTGTTTCTGAAGATGCAAGCAAAGGAGTCGTTGTTTAGCGCCATCTTTATCAAGATCTCTCAAGATTCAATAAATTTCAATGAGGTCACCCCCCGTTTTTCTGAATTCCAGTGAGTAGAGGCCCAGTGCCATCAAATGCTCCTCATACGAAAAGACTTTCAATCGTTTTGGTGAACCCTCTCCCTAACCTTAACCGTACGTCTTTGGAATATGCAAGGAAACCGGAGCACACAGGGGAAAGCTACACAGTCATGGGGAGAATGTACAAACTCCTTACAGACAACAGTGGGAATCAAACCCTGATTGGTGATTATTGGCACTGAAAAATGTCTGCGCTATAGCACCGCCCTTAATGATTAAATGCCTTGAGATATTCAGAGAGTACTAAAGATAGAATTTTGATAAAAATTTGTCTTTCTTACTCCTTCTTGTAACCATTCTCTATGCGTTTTGTGTTAATAAATTGCTCTTCCTTATTAATATCTTTTTCAGTGTTAATGAGAAACTTCCAATATAGACTGTGGTTTTTTACTGAAATCATACAGTGCCAAAAAAGTCTAAAATCAGTGCTTTTACAAACCACACTGCCTGGCTCCAAATTTCAGTGTCTTTGCTAAGTTAAAAGAGACACTGCAAATGAGAAACTAAGAGCAAGAGAACTGAAGCCTGGCTTCAACGTTCTCCCAAGGACAAGAATAAATGAGTGCTTGTGGTCAGAGAATAGAAACACTTGCCTTAATCAAACACCTTTTCATTTTTGCTCTGTCTCTCAGCTTGAGATAGCTTGTTTATCAGAACTGGTTTGCACAGTTAAATGTTCAATGAATTATTTATGAAGAATAATGTGGTTTTGTAGAATGGTGTGACACTCTAGATTTGAACCAACTGTTTCACTTAGTTCTGGAAAATTCTAATAATAGCTCCACTTGCTGGTGGTGATAAATCCTAATATTCCCGATAGGGACATAACTGAGTGAGTACCTTTACAGAGTCCCAAAGCCATAGAGTCCTACAGAACAGGAATGGGTTATTTAACAGAATTGGTCTATGCTGGTCAAGATTTCTATCTAAATTAATCTCATTTGCCTGTATTTAGCATATATCTCGATGTGTTCCTCAGGGGTTGTCTATTGTTGGCCTTACAGGCTGATCTGGGATCCACATTTTCTGATGCAGTGTAGACAAGAGTAAATGGTGGCTGTGGTTAGTGGTTGGGTCTTCTGGTTGTTGAATCTCTCCTTTTGCAGCTGCCACTTGTCTAACACAGCACAGCAAAGGTCACTCTGATGTAGCATGGCTCCCTCTTGAACAGCTTTCCTCCAGTTTTATCTATTGAGTGCCATGTCCTCCCAATTGTTAGATGTAGTATTATGCAAATATTCTTAATGTTGCTAATGTACCTTTCTCAACCACTTTCCTCTGGCATCTCATTTCATGTACAGTACTGTGCAAAAGTCTTAGGCATCCTAGCTATAAATATGTGCCAAATGCTTTTGCATAGCATTGCACTGACTAACCTCTGGGTGAAAAAGTTGCCCCTCATTTTCTTATTAAATCTCTATCTTCTAACATTAAATCTATGGCCTCTGGTTCATGATTCCCAACCCTGGGCAAAAGACTGATTGCATTCACTTTATTGATGGCTCTCTGGTAACAAGCAAGGGAGTCAGCAAACTTCACAGTCTTCTTCACTAAAGAAATCTTGAATCATTTACCAGAAAATGTCGATGGTTATGTTTACCACAGTTCAGGGTAGTTATATGCATTTTAAAGTAGAGCACTGAAATGTCGCAAATTCACCTGTCAATTTATAGAGCCATAGAACATTACAGCACAGAAACAGGCCATTCGGCCCTTCTTGGCTGTGCTGAACCATTTTTCTGCCTAGTCCCACTGACCTGCACCTGGACCATATCCCTCCATACACCTCTCATCCATGTACCTGTCCAAGTTTTTCTCAAATGTTAAAAGTGAGCCCGCATTTACCACTTCATCTGACAGTTCATTCCACACTCCCAACATTCTCCGTGTGAAGAAGCCCCCCCCCCCCATGTTCCCTTTAAACTTTTCCCCCTTCACCCTTAACCCATGTCCTCTGTTTTTTTTCTCCCCTAGCCTCAGTGGAAAAAGCCTGCTTGCATTCACTCTATCTATACCCATCATAATTTTATATACTTCTATCAAATCTCCCCTCGTTCTTCTACGCTCCAGGGAATAAAGTCCTAACCTATTCAACCTTTCTCTGTAACTCAATTACTCAAGTCCCGGCAACATCCTTGTAAACCTTCTCTGCACACTTCAACCTTATTAATATCCTTCCTGTAATTAGGTGACCAAAACTGCTCACAATACTCCAAATTCAGCCTCACCGCACAGTACTGTCAGCTACTGACCTATCAACCAATTGGTTCTCTAACTTAACCCCACAGCAGCCCTGAGTACAAGAGATTCTGCAGATGGTGGAAATCTTGAGCAACACACTCAAAACGCTGGAGTAGCTGAACAAGTCCAGGCCAATCTCTGTTTGGAGGAACAGCATTTCAAATTCTGTCTGGGTAGTCTCCATGTCTATCCATTTGCCTGTCCAAGTGACTTTTAAATGTTTTCAATGTACCTGCCTCAGCCACTTTCTTTAGCAGCTTATTTCATATACCCACCACCCTTTGACTGGCAACATTTCCTAGTAGATTCCTATTAGATCTCTATCCCCTAACCTTAAATCTATGACCTCTGGTTCCTGGTTCCCCAGCACTGGGCAAAAGATGGTGTGTATTCATACTGTATATGCCCATGATGATCTTATACACTTTCAGGAGGACTTCAGCAGAGATTCAAGAAAAGGAATCACCAGCACCTTCTTAAAGGCAGGTGACCAGAGACACTTACAGTACTGTGCAAAAGTATTAGGTACATATTTATATATATATACTAGTTCTTCTAAGACGTTTGCACAGTATTGTATGTGTATGTTGGTTAAAATATGAAGGTGATTTGGAAACAGAAATTAAGAGTTCTTAGCTTTGTATTAGAAGAAATTTAGCAACTAGAAAGATGTAATATACAGTGTTATGCAAAAGTCTTGGGTACCCTTGCTGTATGCTGTATATGCGCCTGAGACTTTTGCACAGTACTGTAAACTTTACTTTTGTATGGTTCCTACAGACCTGTATGTATGATTATCTCAAAAGAAATGACTGGTACAAATTGTAAGATATAAAATAACGATGTGTAGTTCACCACCTTGAAGTTTGGTGGAAATCAGTGCATTTGGAAGAATGATGGATGGCAATGTAAGAGAACAATTTGTAGGAAAATGTGGAAAGGTGATTGGAATGGGAGTGATGTTGTCACTCCACTGGAAGATAGCATAAGTTCAACAAACTGAAAGTTCTCCTTCATCTTCTATTAAGTCTGTAGTTCTGTACCTACAGTTTAAATGACAATGGAAGCATATTCTAAACTGCCAAAAGAAATGAGATATAATGAAACAATATTTATTGGTCTAGGTACTGGATTGGAATTATTCCTTTTCTAAATAGTTACCACATGCAT
The DNA here is from genome assembly GCF_048418815.1 of Hemitrygon akajei. NCBI lineage: Eukaryota > Metazoa > Chordata > Chondrichthyes > Myliobatiformes > Dasyatidae > Hemitrygon > Hemitrygon akajei. The sequence continues at coordinate 31,134,037 of NC_133138.1, read as the reverse complement.
GATCACCAAAGATACTCACAGATTTCTACAGATATATTCTAACTGGCTGCATTACCTTTTGGTATTGAGGTGGGAGTGGTAGGGCGGCACTGCACAGGATTAAAATAAGCTGCAGAAAGTTGTAAACTCAATCAGCTCCATCATGGGCACTAGCTTCCCCAGCATCCAGGACATCTTTCAAGGAGAGATGCCTCAAAAAGACAGCATCCATCATTAAGAGCCCCTATCACCAAGAACATGCCCTCTTTCCTTTGCTACCATCAGGGAAGAGGTCCAGAAATCTGTAGGCACACACTCAATAGTTTCTTCCTCTCCATCATCAGATTTCTGAATGGTCACTGAACTCCATGAATATGACCTCACTACATTTTTCTCTTTTTGCACTAATTATTTAATATGTATATATATAAGGTTCAAAGGTGCATTTTACTGTCAGAATATTCATGTACAATACAACTCTGCTATTTGTCTACTCTAGATAGCCATTAAATACAGAAAGACCATGGGATTTGATGAAGGAAAAGACATGAACTGCCCCCCTCCCTACAGCATGAAAAAAAGAAACAAAACTTGTAGACCCCAAATCCCCCCGTCCCGCAGCAAAAAACAAAGACAATAACAATCTTGACCCCCTCACTTGCAGAAAAGAACTATGACAATAACAAGAAAAGAACAGCGACAGCAGCACCAACTCCCCCTTTTACATACAAAAAAAATGAACAAATTACCGTAGATTCCGGACTACAGAGCGCACCTGATTAAAAGCCGCTGGCTCTAATTTTAGAAATAAAATCAATTTTTTACTTGTACAGGCCGCACCGGATTTTAAGCTGCACCGGATTTTCGGCCGCAGGTGTCCCACGTTGTAATATGAGATATTTACACAGAAAGATATTACACGTGAGGATTTTTTAACTTTTAATTAAATCCATATGGTAACATAAACAAATACATATTGCAAATGCTTTTTTTCAAACCGTGCCTGTAACGCGGCTACTTTTAAATATACGTTGCGTATACTTCTTTACTGAACAACATTCCAATATCTCCTAACGACTGGTAAAAAATATATATACTGCAGCCTACCAGGAAAAGTTATTGATTGCCTTTAACTTAAAAGCAGCGTTTTCGCTCCGCCGCTCGCCCCCCTTCCTTCCCGTTTATCGCAAACTGGTATCCCACAAGACGCGGCGAAACCAGGTGTGACGTCATAGCATCCCGCGATGTAGTACAGAAAACAAATATAGTTAAAACAGTTCTAACTTTAACTAACAAATGAATTACTAAGCGAAAATATTATAAACTAAATAACTGCCATAAAAGCAGCACAATGCTTTTCTTCGAGTGTTTTCCATGTTGATGAGGGTGAGTACAAATGACTGATTTACAATAATTTAATTGTGAAAGTGCACTTGATTTATCATACAATTTCATTGGACCTCTGTGAACTACTCATCAATTTTATTGGTCTACTGTTATGAGGCAAAATGTTTTTGGCGGCATGAAAAAAAAACATGTATTAGCCGCTCTGTATTAAAGGCCGCAGAGTTCAAAGCTGTTCAAAATGTGGGAAAAAAGTAGCGGCTTAAAATCCGGAATCTACGGTACACACTCACCAACTGGCCACAAGAAAGAAAACACTGAAAAACTGACAGACACCAGTCCAATAATCACAGAAATCTCAGAACATGGGAAGCATCTTTTCATCTGCATACAAGGAGAGCAGCCGCACAAACTCATTCCTTCCATAAGTGTGACTGCTACTGATCAAGTACCACTGATCTGGGGCTGAACACACCAATCCGGGTCCATTGGGAGCCAGCACTCACCCCCTCTGCATTCACCTCAGTTCTTCAAACTTCCTCGCCACTTTGAGATGCAGTCATTCATGACCCCGCTTCCCATGTTTGGTTTTCTCCGTGAGTCAGCTCATGCTCCAGGTCCTATTCGGCCCCCGTCTCTCATCTCCACAAAGCAGCTCTCCGGACATTGCCAAGCGCTGGATCCTTCAACTGAGTTCCAAACTGTATGTCACTGTCTCCAATAGTTTCCATAACACAAACAAGACAAAAAGAACAAACAGAAGGTGTAGAAAAAGTGAAATAATTGGAGAGATTTGCTATTTGGAAGATGTTGCCTGAGAAATCATTCACTTAGACCATGTTGACTGGAAGTCCAGGTCCAAGTATATATACCTACTTTAATTTACATTCTTGTATTATTATGTGTGGAATTGCATTGCTGTCGCATAACTACAAATTTCATGACCTATGCTGGTGATATTCTGATTCTGATAGGCTTAAAATAACTGCTAGCAATGGGAGGGTTCAGAGGAGGTGTATGTGACTGATCCTGGAATTGAAAGGGTTAATGAATGAGGAGTTCTAGATGGCTTTGGGCCTGTACTTGCTGGGGTTTAGAAGAATAAGATGGGTGGGGATCTCATTGAAACCTATCAAATATTGAAAGGCCTAAATAGAGTAGACATGGAGAGTATGTTTCCAACAGTGAGAGAGTCCAGGACCAGAAGGTGCAGCCTCAGAATAGAAGGATGTCCCTTTAAAGTAAAGATGAGGAAGAGCTCCTTTAGCCAGAGGGTGGTGAATCTGTGGAATTCATTGAAGAAGCCACGTCATTGGGTTTATTTAAAGTAAAAGTTTGGAAGAGGTAAGCAGAAGGGTAAATAATGAGAAAGTTAGGCAACCTGTGCTAACTATGGGTTTTTAGCAGGTTAAGGTATGGACCTGTATCAGTTTTTGCCATTCATTTGTGTTCAACAGATGCGTGGAGTGGGGGAGCTTGCTCTCTATATCATTCTGCCTTATCCTGCATAGCTAGACAGCTAGGACGCAACATCCATGGTCAACCCTAACAACAGAGACCTCACCAAGTTATTGACTTGAGTAAGTCGATGATCTTCGGTTTGTTAGGGAAGTTAAGCAGTGATAAACAGGAGCTACAGGGAGGTAGTAACCCCAAGCTACAGGAGACAGATAAATGGGTGAACCATCAGTAGAGGGTAGGAGGAACAACAGGCAGTGGAGAGCATCCCAGTGGCCATCCCGTCAACAATATGTACTCCTGTTTGAGTACTGTTGGGGTGGATAACCTACCTGGGGGAAGCAACAGTGGCTGAGCCTCTGTCCCTGAGTCTGGCCCAGCAACTCAGAAGCATGGGGAACTGAGGAGGATTACAGCAGTAACAAGGGACTTTGTAGTCAGAGGAACAGACAGGTGATTCTGTGGACACAAAAAGGAAACATGGATGGTAGCTTGTCTCCCAGGTGCAAGAGTTCGAGTTGTTTCTGGACATGTCCACAATATCTTGAAAACGGAGTATGAGCAGCCAGAAAATGTGGAACCAACAACAAGTGAAGGAGGCCCTGAAAACAGAATTTAGGGATTTAGGAAGAAAGGATCAAGACTTCAAGGGTAGTAATCTCAGGAAAGCTGCCAATGCCAGATGACATTGAGGATAGGAATAGAATGAGGAGGCAAATAAATGTGTGGCTGAAGAATTGGAGCTGGGGCAGGGATCCAGATTTCCAGATCACTGGGACCTCTTCTGAGGCAGGTGAGACCTGTACAAAAGGGACAGGTTGCACTTGAATCCAAGGGGGACCAATATTTTTGCAGGTAAGTTTACTAGAGCTGTTGGAAGTGGTGTAAACTAATACAGCAGGTGGATAGGAACCAGTATGATAGAGCTGAGGATGAGCCAGCAGGTTTACAAGAAGATGATAGGTGTAACATGAATCTGAAAAAGGACAATCCAATGATTGAGTGTAAATGCAGACAGAGCAAAGAGTTAAATTGTACCACAGAGGCAAAATTCAGAAGGGCAAAGAATGCTGGACTGAAGGTGCTGTATTTAAATGTGCATGGCATTTGGAATAAGGTGGACAAATTTGTGACACAATTAGAAATTGATTGGTATGACATTGTAGGCATCACTGAGTCGTGGCTGAAAGAAGGTCATAGTTGGGAGCTTAATATCAAAGGATATAATGTGCATTGAAAGGACAAGCAGGAAGGCAGAGGGTGTGGTGTAGCTCTGTTGGTAAGAGATGGAATTACATCTTTAGAAGGAGGTGATATAGGGTCAGAGACTGTTGAAATTTTGTGGGAGGAGTTAAGAAATTGCAAAGGTAAGCAAAACATTATGGGAATCATATATTAGCCTCCAAGTAGCAGATATCTGTGGGATTTAAATTGCAAAGGGAGCTGGAAAAGGCATGTAATAAGGGTAATGACTTAACTCTAATGGGGGATTTCAATATCAGGAGGATTGGGAAAATCAGGTTGGTGTCGGACAATAAGAGAGGGAATTTGTTAAATGCCTATGAGATGGCTTTATAGAGTAGCTTGTGCTTGAACCCACTCAGGGAAAGGCTATCTTAAATTGTGTATTGTGTAATAACTCAGATCTTATTAGGGAGCTTAACATAAAGGAAGCCTTAGGAGACAGTGATCATAGGATGATTGAATTCATACTGCAATTTGAGAAGGAGAAGCATAAGTCAGTTGTATCAGTATCACAATGGAATAAAATGAATTACAGTGGCATGAGACAGGAGCTTACCCAGGTGAATTGGAGGAGGATACTGGTAGGGATGAAGGCAGAGCAGAAATGGCTGAAGTTTCTGGAAATCGTTCACATGGCATGGGATAGTTATGTCCTACAGAGGAAGGAGCTCTCAAATGGCAGGGCTCGGCAACTGTGGCTGACAAAAGAAGTTAAGGATTGCATAAAAGTCAAGGAAAAGGCATATAAAGTAGCAAATGTGAATGGGAAGTTGGATGATTGGGAAGCTTTTAAAATCCAACAAAAGGCAACTAAAAACGCTTTAAGAAGGAAATAAATGAAATATGAAGGCAGACTAGTCAATAATGTAAAGCGGGCTACCAGAAGTTTTTTCAGTTATATAAAAAGGTGAGAGTTAAGATTGAACCACTGAATGCTGGTGAGGTAGTAATAGGGTCAAAGAAATGGCAAATGAACTTGATGGGTACTTTGCATCTGTCTTCACTGTGGAAGACACTAGCAGTGCGCCAGAGGTTCATGAATGTCAGGGAGCAGGAGTGAGCACCATTGCTATTATAACGGAAAAAGTGCTAAGCAAACTGAAAAGTCTTAAGGTGCATAGGTCACTTGGGCCAGATGGACTACATCCCAGAGTCCTGAAAAAGTTTGCTGAAGAGGTAACAGATGTATTAGTCATGATCTTTCAAGAATACTTGATTCTGGCATGGTCCCGGAGGGCTGGGAAATTGCAAATGCCACTCCACTCTTTAAGAAGGGAGGAAGGCAAAAGAAAGGGAATTATAGGCCAGTTAGTCTAACCTCAGTGGTTGGGAATATGTTGAATTCTATTATTAAAATGAGGTTTCGAAGTACTTGGAGATTACTGGCATGGATAGAGGAATGGCTGACAGGCAGGAGGCGCAAGTGGGAATAAAGAGGGCCTTTTCTGGTTGGCTGCTAGTGACTAGTAGTGTTCATCAGGAGTCAGAATTCAGACTGCTGCTTTTCACATTGATCATCATTGATTTGGATAATGGAATTGATGGCTTTGTGGCAAAGTTTGAGGATGATATTAAGATAGGTGGAGGGGTAGGTAGTGCTGAGGAAGCAAGCAAGACTTTGACAAATTTGAAGAATGGGCAAAAAAGTGGCAGTTGGAATTCAGTGTTGGGAAATGTAGAATAAAGCATTTTGGTAAAAGGAGGAGACAATGCTCAGCCTTTATAAGACACTAGTCAAGCCCTAGTTTTGGGCCCCATATTTTAGAAAGGATGTGTTGTCATTGGAGAGAGTCCAGAGGAGATTCACGAGGATGGTTTTGGAGATTAAGGGGTTAACATATGAAGAGCGTTTGGCAGTTTTGGGCCCGTACTCATTGGAATTTAGAAAAATACAGGGTTGGGGGGGGGGGGGGGGGATCTCATCGAAACCTACCGAATGTTGAAGGGACTAGATGTAGAGAAGACCTCTAGTGGGGTATCCAGAACTAGAGGGAACATCCTCAAAATTGAGGGTCGACACTTTAGAACAGAGCTAAGGAGGTTTTTTTTTTAGTCAGAGAGTAGTAAGTCTGTGAAATGCTCTGCCACAGACTACAGTGGAGTCCAAGTCTGTGCATATATTTAAGGCATAAGTTGATAATTTCCTAATCGGTCAGGGCATCAAAGGATATGGCAAGAAGACAGGTGTATGGAGTTGAGTGGGATCTGGGATCAGCCATGATGGAATGGCAGAGCAGATTAAATGAGCTGAATGACCTAATTCTGCTCCTATGTCTTAAGGTCTTATGGTCTAAAAGTGTACAGATGGCATACTGAAGGATGGAGTCAAGTGTGTGGAATAATGGTGTTCAAAAAAAAGTCTATAGAGAAAAATGAAGTATTTCAGCCTGAAACATTGACTATTTATAATCCTCCAGAGGTGCAATTTGAAACTGAGTTCATCCAGCATGTTGTGTGTCGTTTCAGTATTTCCAGCATCTGAAGAATCTTTTGTGTTTATGGCTATCGGACCGATTCCAGCCTAATTTGCATAATGCACATTACAACTCCCATCAATCCATGTACATTTTTTTTTTAAAATTAGACATTAAGCAGTTTCTTTGAAACCGTAGGGCTCTAAATTATTCTCACTCGGTGAAATTTGAATGAAAATTGGAATCATTAATTGATGAGTTCTTCTAAAGGTCAAGAGGAAAACATTCTATTAAAGTAAGAGATCAAGTACGTGATTGGTAACTATGTGAAGTTGTTTTACCGTTGTTTATATAATGGATTACTTTTTTATCTACATTTTTAATGATCCAGAAATTGTCAGTTTTTGCTATATTTTACTCCTGCCATAGATTCATGGACGTGTACAGGAAGGAAACTGGCCCTTCAGCAAAACTTATCCTTGCCAACCAAGATGCCTACTTTCATTAATCCCAGTTGCCTGCCTTTGGCCCAAATCCCTCTTAACCAGTTCTACCGTATACCCGTCCAAATGACTTTTAAATGTTGTAATTGTTCCTGGCTCTACCACCTCCTTCTGCTCCATATACAACACACACAAAATGCTGGAGGATCTCAGCAGGCCAGGCAACATCTATGGAAAAAAGGAAACAGTCACCATTTTGGGCTGATACCCTTCATCTGGACTGAAAAAAGAAGGGCGAGGGAGTCAGTGTAAGAAGGTAGGGAGAAGGGGAGGGAGAAATACGAGTTGGAAAGTGATAGGTGAAACTGGAAGAGGGGGAGAGATGAAGTAAAGAGCTGGGAAGTTGATTGGTGAAAGAGATAAAGGACTGGAGAAGTGGGAATCTGATAGGAGAGGACAGCAGGGCATGGAAGAAAAGGAAGTGGGGGGAGCACCAGAGGGAGATGATGAGCAGGCAAGGAAAGAATGTGTGAGAGGGAAACAGGAATGGATAATGCTGAAGGAGAGGAGGGGGGTAATTACCATAAGAAAAGATGTGCTGGCATTGCAGAGGGTCCAGAGGAGGTTCACAAGGATGATTCCAGGAATGAAAGGGTTATCATACGAGGAATGTTTGATGGCTCTGGGTCTGTACTCACTGGAATTCATGAAGAATGAGGGGAGATGTCATTGAAACTGTGTGAATGTTGAAAGGCCTAGACAGAGTAGATGTGGAAAGGATGTTTCCCATGGTGAGAGAGTCTAGGACAAGAAGGCACAGCCTCAGGATAGAGAGGCGCCCTTTCAAAACAGAGATGCAGTAATTTCTTTAGATAGATAGATAGATAGATACTTTATTCATCCCCATGGGGAAATTCAACATTTTTTCCAATGTCCCATACACTTGTTGTAGCAAAAACTCATTACATACAATACTTAACTCAGTCATAATATGATATGCATCTAAATCACTAACTCAAAAAGCATTAATAATAGCTTTTAAAAAAAAGTTCTTAAGTCCTGGCAGTTGAATTGTAAAGCCTAATGGCATTGGGGAGTATTGACCTCTTCATCCTGTCTGAGGAGCATTGCAGGTGAATTTATGGAATTTGTTGCCACATGCAGCTGTGGAGGCCAGGTCACTGGGTGTATTTAAGATAGAGATTAATAGGTTCTTGATTGGACATGGCAGCAATGGCTACGGGGAGAAGGACGGGAACTGGGTTTGAGGAGGTGAAATAAAGGATCAGCCATGATTGAATGGCAGAGCAGACTTGATGGGCGTCCAGCTGCTCCAGTTTCCACCCACAGTCCAAAGACGTTCCAGTTAGTAGGTTAATTTCCCTGTGAATAGACTGATGTTCATTAAGTGAGATGAAGGGTGGTGCAGCTTGTGGGAGCAGAAGGGCCTGTTCCACGCTGTATATACCAATATGTCATTTTCACCACTCTGCCAGCCTGTGTCGTCATTTTCAAGAACCTGATTGTAACCCAATTTCTCTAATACTCCCCATGGCTCTTTCCTCTGAGCTCGTTGAACTTCCAAAAATACATTGTTTCAATAATTCATTTCATGCAATGCACCTTCACCTTCATGTATTTCTAAGAAAAAAATGCATAAGAGGTCATCATTCAATCCTGCTGACAACTTCTTAGCTCACTGATTGTAGATTAATGAGTTTGACAAAGAGCAGTCAGTAAATGCATATCTCTCTCTCTCTCATTTTGTGCCAAGAGCAATTATGGTCACTGACTATAATCCCCTACATCATATGACATGGCACATAATAATGATGATGATGATGATGATGGTGAGTGCAAACAAAGGACAAAATAGTGAGGCTGTGTTCATGGGTTCATGGACGAGTCAGTAATCTGATAGTGGTGGGAAGAAGCTGTTCCTAAAACACTGAGTGTGCATCCTTAAGCACCTGTACCTCCAAACTGATGGTATTAATGAGAAGAGGGCATTCCTAGATAGTGAGGGTCCTTAATGTAGATGCCACCTTCTTGAGGCTCCACCTACTGAAGATATTCTCGATGGTTCCGATGTGGAGTCAGATGATTCTACAATACTCTTCAAACTTGTGCATTGGAGTTTGCATTCCAGACAAAATGTTCTCCATAGTAAATCTGTAGAAGTTTGCTAGAGATTTTGGTGGCATACCAAATCTCTTCAAATTCATCATGACGTACTTCAGTGAGGACAGCTTATGCTAAATTAAGTTCAAACATTTTAATTTGTTAAACACAAGAGATTCTGCAGATGCTGGAAATCCACAGCAACACGCACAAAATGCTGAAGGAATTCAAGAACTCAGACAGTATCTATGGAGAGGAATAAACAGCCAATGTTTTGGGTCAAGACCCTTATCAGGACTGGAATGGAAAGGAGAAGGAAGCCAGAATAAGAAGGCAAGGAGAGAAGGAGTACAAACTGGCAGATGATATGAGAAACCAGGCAGGGGGGAAGGTGGGTAGGTGGCAGAGGGGGATGAAGTAGGCTGGTGAGAGGTGACAGATAGATGAGGTAAAGGGGCTGAAGAAGAAGGAAGCTGATTGGAGAGGAGAGTGGACCATAGAAGTAAAGCAAGGATGAAGAACACCAGAAGGAGATGATGAGCAGGTGTGGAAAGGAGAATATGTAAGAGGGGAGCCAGAATGGGTAATGGAAAATGAGGAAGGGGTAGAAGTAAGCAGAAGTTAGACAAATCAACTTTTAAACTGTTTCTTTTTATGTTTTGCAAAATTGGATATTTTCATTTATTAAAAGGTCAATTTGGGGGTCAGCTTAGAACATTCTTTCTACATGCGAAAACACATTATAATTGTCTACCTTCTACCAGTCACGCAGCTGACCAACGTATTCCACAATCAGAATCAGAATCAGGTTTATAGTCAATTTTTATATGATGTGAAGTCTGTCGTTCTGTGACAGCAGTAAATAAATGGGATTAGTCAGTAATCGATCCATAGACACATTTTTAATGGGCACGTGTGGCTTTATACATACAAAAATGAACGGAAATAAAAATTCTGCACGGTTGACATTTATTAGTGACTTGGAAACTTATCAAAAAATACAATTCAATTTTATCAGGTGAAGACTTGGAATTTTGCTTTACAACAAATTAGATCACAAATTGATTATCAATTATAGTGCCCGCTAAGCCATTAACTCTTCTGTAAGTATGCTCCAGTATGATATTTCATCTGCTTATTACTGAACTGGATAAACTGCTGGATGCCAATCAAGAAAGGGAAAGGAAACCATGCCAGAGGGAATGAAAAGTTTTCTCAGTAGGTCACAGCCACCATCTGAAGTGGAAGGAAAGTTAACAATTTGTGGTACTGTTCTAAGCAGTTACTTTGCATCAATTTGTCAGTTTTGTTTTTTTTAATCTTTTGAAATCTTACTGAAGACAAAATGTGGAGAAGAGGATTCCTTTTGGAAAGGTGACTGAAGGTAAAATTGAAAGCCATCAAAATATACTCAGTGCCCACTTTATTAGTTACACCTGTTTGTTAATGAAAATATCTAATTAGCCAATCACGTGGCAGCAATTCAATGCATAAACACTTGCAGACATGGTCAAGAGGTTCAGCTGTTGTTCAGACCAAATAACAGAATGGAGAAGTAACGTGATCTAAGTGGCTTTGACTGTGGAATGATTGCTGATGCCAGATGGGGCAGTTTAAGTACCTCAATAAACTGCTGATCTAGAGTCTTTAGGCACAACAATATCTAGAGTTTACAGAAACTGTTTAGAAATACAAAAAAAAAGCCCAGTGTGCAGTAGTTCTGTGGGTGAAAGTGCCTTGTTAATGAAAGAGGTCAGCAGAGAATGGCCAAACTGGTTCAAGCTGACTGGAAAGTAACAGTAACTCAAATAACCGTGCATTACAGCAGTTGTGTGCAGAAGGGTAGTGGGTGGTACGGGTACAGACATACCCAGCTCTAAGACACCAGGCAAGTTAAGTTGATTCCAAACAACTGGTTTATTGATCATTAAAAGATGTCTCTTTGGTGCTCTCCCCTCACTTCTCCTTTTTCCAACCATGATTCTCCTCTCCCTGGCCACTTCCCACTCTCACTCCACAATAGAGACTCATATCAGAATCAGGTTTATCATCATTCACATATATCATTAATTTTTTTGTAGCAGCAGTACATACAAATATATAAATCTAAATTAAATAGGTAGTACAAAAGAGAGCAAAAATAGTGAAATAGTGTTCATGGGTTGGATCATTGTCTATTGAAAAATCCGATGGTGGAGGAGAAAGAACTGTCCTAAAATGTTGAGTGTGTGATGGGATTAGAGGATTTCTGATGGGAAGAGGTTGAGTGAGGCATACGGAATGTCCACTCTGTTGACTCAGATGAGGTCTTTGGTACAAATTCAAGGATAAATCCAAGGAAGGCGATGGGCCCAGATGGCGTCACGGGACGGGTTCTCCGGGCCTGTGCAAGTGAGCTAGCTGGAGTGTTTGCTGACATCTTCAACTGCTCCCTGCTTCAATCTAAGATCCCCTCATGTTTTAAGAAGGCACTGATAATCCCAGTGCCGAAGAAAAGCAAGGTGGCATGCCTGAATGACTACCGACATGTGGCTCTAACATCAATTGCTATGATGTGCTTCAAGCGATTGGTTGTGGCACACATCAACCATAACCTACCGGTCAACCTCGACGCTTTGCAATTCGCCTACCGGAGCAACAGGTCAACAGCAGATGCCATCTCTCTGGCACTACATTCCTCCTTAGAACACCTGGAGAATAAAGACGCATATGTAAGGCTCCTTTTCATTGACTACAGCTCTGCCTTTAATACCATCATTCCAAATAAACTGATTCCTAAGCTCTGGAACCTGGGTCTTAGCATTCAGATCTGCAGCTGAATCTTCAACTTCCTCACAGACAGGACCCAGGCTGTAAAAATAGGAGACAAGTTCTCCTCTACAATCACTCTGAGCACCGGTGCCCCACAAGGCTGTGTACTCAGCCCCCTGCTGTACTCACTGTACACCCAGGATCGTGTAGCCAAGTTTCCATCGAACTCAATATATAAGTTTGCTAATGACACCACAATTGTAAGCTGTAGCTTGGGTAATGATGAGTCTGAGTACAGAGAGGAAATTAAGAACCTGGTGGCATGGTGCAAAGACAATAACCTATCTCTCAATGTCAGCAAGACGAAGGAATTGGTTGTTGACTTCAGAAGGAGTAGTGGACCGCACAACCCCATCTACATCGGTGGTGCGCAGGTGGAACAGGTCAAAAGCTTTAAGTTCCTCAGGGTGAATATCACAAATGACCTGACTTGGTCTAACCAAGCAGAGTCCACTACCAAGAAGGCCCACCAGCGGCTTTACTTCCTGAGAAAGCTGAAGAAATTTGGCCTGTCCCCTAAAACCCTCACTAATTTTTATAGGTGCACTGAAGAAAGCATTCTTCTAGGGTGCATCACAACCTGGTATGGAAGTTGTCCTGTCCAAGACCGGAAGAAGCTGCAGAGATCATGAATATAGCCCAGCACATCACACAAACAAATCTTCCATCTTTGGACTTGATGGGTTTGTAGTTCCTTTCTGGGGAATGTTCTAAGACGGTAGCGCGATATCGATACGCAGCAGCCTCTCTGGACTCTAGATTTGGGATTACCAAACGTTATGTGGTTTTTCTTGTGTGGTCTGTTTTGTGCTTTTTCGTGATATCATTCCGGGAACGTTGTCTCATTTTTAACTGCATTGTATTTGTGGTTTATAAATGACAATAAACTGAATCTGAATCTGACTTTACACTGCACGCTGTCGGAGCTGTGCTGCCAGGATAATCAAGGACACGACCCACCCAGCCAACACACTTTTCGTCCCTCTTCCCTCCAGGAGAAGGTTCAGGAGCATGAAGATTCATACGGCCAGATTTGGAAACAGCTTCTTTCCAACTGTGATAAGACTGCTGAACAGATCCTGACCCGGATCTGGGCCGTACCTTCCAAATATCCAGACCTGACTTGCACTACCTTACTTTCCCTTTTCTATTTTCTAATTATGATTTATAATTTAAATTTTTATTATATTTACTTTGATTTGTACTTCAGGGAGCGCGAAGCGCAGAATTGAATATCGCTGTGATGATTGTACGCTCTAGTATCAATTGTTTGGTGACAATAAAGTAAAGTAAATAAAAATTCTAAATGTTACTTCTGAAACTGCCACGATATTGTGATGCAGTTGACATCACAATCATTTCTGAACAAATCTGAATGACATCATCAACCTTCAGTCCTCCACATAAACCGAACCATGTTACACAAGGTTGAATATAAAACACCTTTATTCTGTGAAAGGAACAGAATTTAGGCGCATCCTGAGTGAAGATGGAAGACTACTTTGTAAGGCACAGTATAAAATAAGATTAAGTAGGCAGTGATATAATAAGACCTGATGCTGTGAACTTCTTCAACACAATGGTGCTTAGGGCTACATTAATTCCCCCATAGGCAATTCCACAGCACAGAGGAATTCTGTTCACACATGTACGGGTTATAGTTGATAATCATCACTCAGCTGTTCTCAATTCGTTGTTGCTGAATTCTGGAGTCAGAGAACTGATCTAAAAGAATTAAAGGACTTGAATATTTCTCAAGGCATGGAGAAAATGGAAAGGGTGGCTAGTGGTAACAAGGTTAGGGTGATTATTCTATAGGGGAGAGCTGTTGTGTAAGATATGCTGCAGTCCTTATGAACTGGGACTCAGTTATACTGTCATTTTCTCTGTACTATGAAACTGATGTCAAAACTAGTAAGAATACTGAATGTCTGGTGTGAGATCATGCCCTCGAATAGCGCCAAATAACTGCAACTGTATTGAACAACCTGTTCCATAATGAGTAATCTGATGCCTACACCGGTATCACCCCACAACACCTCCTACGCTACATCGATGACTGCATGGTGCTGTTTCCTGCACCTAGGCTGAGCGTACTGAGTTCATCAACTTTTCCTCTAATTTCCACCCTGCCCTCAACTTTACTTGGTCTATTTCCGTCACCTCCCTCCTCTTTCTCAATCTCTCTGTCTCCATCTCTGGAGACAGTCTGTCCACTGGTATCTTCTATAAACCCACTGATTCTCACAGCTACATGGACTATACCTCTTCCCACACTGTCCCTACTAAAAATGGCATCACCTTCTCTCAATTCCTCTGTCTCCAGCAGATGTGCTCTCAGAATGAGGCTTTTCATTCCAGAACTAGTGAGATGTCCTCCTTCTTCAAAAAAGGGGCATTCCTTCCTCCACCATTGATGCTGCCTTCACCCATATCTATTCCATTTCATGCACGTCTGCCCTCACCCCATCCTGCTGCACCCCACCAGGGATAGGGTTCCTCTTGTCCTTACCTACCACCCCATGAACCTCTACATCCAGCACACAATTCTCTGTAACTTTCACTATCTTCAACATGGACCCCACCACCAAGCTCATCTTCTCCCCCACGCCCCCCCCGACTATCCACTTTCTGAAGGGACTGCTCCCTAAGCAACTCCTTTGTCCACTCATCCCTCCCCACTGAGCTGCATCCTAGTACTTACTCTTGCAAGCACAACAAGTGCCACATCTGCCCCTACACCTCCTCCCTCACTACCACTCAGGACCCTAAACAGTCCTTCTAGTTGAAGCGACACTTCACCTGACAGCCTGTTGGGATCTTTTACTGTATCTGGTGCTCCTGGTGTGGCCTCCTGTATATCAGTGAGACCTGACATAGACTGAGAGACTGCTTCACCAAGCACCTACACTCCGTCTGTCAGTAAAAACAGGATCTCCTGGTGCCCACCCATCTCAATCCTACTCTCAATTCCCATTCCAACATGTCACTCTAGGGTCTCCTGTACTGCTGTGATGAGGCCACACTTAGGTTGGAGGAACAACAAATTATATTCCATCTTGGTAACCTCCAACCTGACGGCATAAACATCTATTTCTTGATCTCACGGTAATTGCCACCCTCCTCTCCTTCAACATTCCCTTTCTTGTTTCCCTCTCTCAACTTATCTCCTTACCTGCCCTTCACCTCCCTCTGGTGCGCCTCCCCCTTCCCTTTCTTCTATAATCTTCTATCTTGTCCTACCTGATTCACCCTTCTCCTCTTTCATCAATTAACTTCCCAGATCTTTACTTCATCCCCTCCCCTCCTCCGGGTTTGAGCTATCATCTACCACCTTGTACTTGTTCCTCCCCTTCCACCCATCTTCTTACAAAGATTTCTTATCTTTATTTCCAGTCTTGATAGAGGGTCTCAGCTTGAAAAGTCGACTATTTACTCTTTTCCATAAATGGTATCCGGCCTGCTGAGTTCCAACGAGAAAATCTGCAGATGCTGGAAGTCCGAGCAACACACACAAAATGCTGGAGGAACTCAGCAGGCCAGGCAGCATCTACAGGAAAAAGTACAGTCAATGTTTCAGTCCTGCAAAGGGTTCCTCCAGTATTTTGTGTGTGTTGCTTGGATTTCCGGCATCTGCAGATTCTCTCTTGCTTGTGTCTTGCCGAAGGGTTTTGGCCTGAAACATTGACTGTACTTTTTTCCATAGATGCTGCCTGGCCTGCTGAGTTCCTTCAGCATTTTCTGTGCGCTGCTTGGATTCCCAGCATCTGCAGATTTGGAACTTGATGCCTTTTTTTGTTGTTTTTGGGAAACAATATATGCAAACCCTGAATTGCTTTGAAGTACTCTTGGCTCCATATTATCATATTAGTTCTCTAAGAATCGTATTCCTCAAATTTTCAGAGAAAATGTCAGAGCATGAGATCATCAGTATTTAAGTGCCAGAGCAGATGTATGCAAAATGGTGCCCCAAAACCACTCCATCATTCCGAAAGGGCATGTCCAAAGGATTTTCTCTTGATCATTTCACCCCATCATGGGTATTAGTCTGCGTACTATCTATGACATCTTCAAGCAGCAATGCCTGAAAAAGGTGGCGTCCATCGTGAAGGGCACCCATCACCCGGTACATGCCCTCTTCTCAGTGCTACTGTCAGCAAGATATTTTCAGGAGCCTGAAGGCATATATTCAATGATTCAGGAATAGGTTCTTCCTCTCTGCCATCTGAGTGTGTGTGTGTGTGTGTGTGTGTGTGTGTGTGTGTGTGTGTGTGTGTGTGTGTGTGTGTGTGTGTGTGTGTGTGTGTGTGTGTGTGTGTGTGTGTGTGTATTTTTATATATACTGTACTTGCTGTAACTCACAGTTTTTTCTCTATTATCATAAATTGCATTGTACTGCTGCTGCAAAGTTAACAAATTTCATAATGTATGCCGGTATTATTAAACCTGATTCTGATCATAATAGTGCCTCTTTAAATGTTTAATTGTCAAATTCCATTTGCAATGGTGATGATGTGTCACTCTGTACCACAATCCTTGTGGAAGGAGCTGGCTAGCTTTAGTCCGCCTCATCGTAGTTTATACTTTCCCTCAGTGGATGGTGGTGCGGCAAATTTTTGTCTCATTTTCAATGATTTAATTGGGCCTACAGCCTGCCAGTCTGCTTTACCAGTGGCAATGAGCTCTGGATATCTTGGTACTCTCAAGGCCATCTGGCTAATGGAAGGAGACTCCTGGATTCTTCTCTGAACAAAACAATAACTCTTTCTGTTGTGTACGTTCTTCATAAAGACAAACAGTGTGGTTAAAACTGGCACGTCAGTAATGGTTTCAGCTTGACACAAGTGCATCCAGCCTCATTTCTGGTTCCAGGTGAACTATCCACATTACATACTGGGAACAGAGGTTCTTTATTATGAATCAAAATCAGAATCAGGTTTAATGTCACCAGCATTTGTTGTGAAATTTGTTAACTTACCAGCAACCATACGATGCAATACATGATAATAGCAAACAAAATATAGGCAAATCAATTACCTTAAGAATATATATGTATATTAAATAGTTAAATTAAAAATAGTGCAAAAACAGATATAACAAAAGTGAGGTAGTGTTCATGGGTTTAACGTCCATTAAGGAATCAAATGGCAGAGGGAAAGAAGCTGTTCCTGAATAGTTGAGTGTGTGCCTTTAGGCTTCTGTACCACCCTGCTGATAGTAACAACGAGAAGAGGGCATGGCCTGGGTGATGGGCATCCTTAATGTTGTATGACGCCTTTCTGAGGCACCACTCCTTGAATGTGCCTTTGATACAATGGAAGCTAGTACCCAAGATGGAGCTGACTAATTTTACAACTTTCTGTAGCTTCTTTTGATCCTGTGCAATCCAGACAGTGATGCAGCTTGTCAAAATGCTCTCCACAGTACATCTGTAGAGGTTTTCAAGTGTCTTAGATAACAAACAAAATATTCTCAAATATGTACATGTACACATATAATAACACATCTTCCCCTTTAAAGAAAAACAAACACAATACTCCATCCTCATAAACAATAATACTTTCTGGCAAAAATATTTACATTAATTTCATTTGTAATGAGCATACAGTCCCTAATTCACTCAAGAACTCTCAAGCAGTCTCTGTGGTTTGATGATCCTTTTTGATCTGCTATTTGTCTCCACAGATGTATTGCTTTCATTTGATGTATTAATATTAGTGTATTTCTGAGAACTCCAAACAAGAAGTTTATTTTTCACATCTTCTGGCTGCATTGGTGTACTGATAGATGGTCCCAGATCCACATAGTTCTTTCTCAGAGATGGTCCTCACTTTGTCTGAATTGGTGGGAATGTGGAGCATCATTGTCTTGCACATATCCTTGCATTGACTATGTACCGGAATTGTGATCTCAGATTTGCACTTGATCTCGGGCTTCAGGACTGATAGGCTTTTCACAGTCTTGTTCTGATACTATTTTTCTTTTTCTTTCTCCTTAGCCAATTTGATTTTCTGTGCTACTTTAGGTGTCAGCAAGTTTTCATGCACTGAAAGTTTAGTGCATATGCGTCAACCCATTAACATTTGGGTTGGTGAAAGGCCACTCTGCAGTGATATAATTTTGTAAATCATCAGACTTTTGTAGAAGTCCTCTCATCCATCTTGCACCATCATGACGGCCTTCAATACCTTGACTGAACTTTCTGCTAGGCCATTAGATTTTGGGTGATGTGGGCTTGAAGTTGCATGTCAAAAAGCCCCCAATAATTGGCAAGGGACTCAAATTACAGATAAAAATTGTAGAAGATTGTCTGATACTACTTCACATGGAACTCCATGCCTCACAAACACAGCATTCAGGAAAGTGATGGCGGCTTTGCTGGATGTTGCAGGCTCTGGGTAATTGGAAAAGTAATCTGTTACAATATGACTTTTCCCATTACATTCAAACAAATCCATTCCAGCTTTGAAGTATGCCCTGTCTAGTACAGAATGTGGTGTAAGTGGTTCTGCTTGCTGCTTTGGTCTGTAGGTAAGGCATATTTCACATTAAGCCGTGGTCTAGCTGATGTCTTGGTTTATTCTTGATTCTTGGCCAGTACATCACTTCACGAGCTCTTAATTTGCATTTTTACTCATCAAGATGCCCTTCCTGTATTTTCTGGAGCTTTTTTTTGCATAACAACACAGGAATCACAAACCTGTTCCCTTTGAAGACCATATCTTCCACTACTAACAGTTCAGATCTGCATGCGCAATAATTCCAAATACATATTGAACAATCATTCTTAGTTGCTGGCCATCCTTCTGTGCTGTCCCTTTGAGTACTTTCATTGATTCATCCATCCCTGCAGCTGTCCTAATCTTCTCTGTTCTACCAGGAGATACTGGAATGGGGGTGACAACCATGTCAACATAGACCTGTGTATCAGTGTTAATTTCTTGATAACCCTTCGCTTTCATGTTGGTTGCCCGAGACAATGCGTTGCAGCAAATATATGATGTTCCAGTGTGTAGATCATCTTCACATCATATCTTTGCAGCCTTATTAACATGCACTGTATCCTCATGGGACAGTCATTCTGTGGTTCGGACATAATTGAGACCAGTGGTTTAAGGTCAGTCTCCACTTCAAAAGCTTGTCCATAGATATATTGATGGAACATTTTGCATGCATATGTGCTGGCAAGAAGCTCTTTCTCTATCGGTGCATAGTTGGCTTCCACACTTGTTAAAGCTCTTATGCATAGGTCAGAGGGTGCCATGTGTCTTTATGCTGCTCCAAGGCCATACCAGGACTCATCAGCCGAGATCCTCGTACACCTTTCCAGATCATAACACTTCAGCATGGATTCTTCAGTTAGGATTCTTTACAGCCTTTGGAAACACTCTTCTTGCTCGTGATTCTAAATCCATTCATTTTGCTGCTCGAGGAGTGACCTAAGTGATGCTGACACAGTAGATAGTCAAAGGATGAACTTAGCCAGGTAAGTCACCATTCCCAACAAACGTCTCACCTCCTCTTTCATTTGGTGCCTCTCCATGTTCTCAATGGCTGGCGTTTTTCTTGGGTCAGGCTTCAGTCCCTCTTTGGATATGACATCTCCTAAGAAAGTCAGTAACTTAACACCAAACTCACATTTCTTTTTATTTAATTTTAAATTGACATCCCATGTCATGTCCGGCACCTATCTTAGTCATGCATAATGTTCATCCTTTGTGGGCCCACAACAATGATGTCATCCATCATGGTCTCAACACCAAATATGCCCTCAAAAATCAGTGGATGGTTTTAAGTAGACTTCTGGTGCAGAGAGAATCCTATACAGTAACCAAAAAAAATATATCTTGCCACCGGTGTGTTAAAATTACACTGTCTTGAACTTGCCACATCAAGTTTCATCTATCAAAACCCAGAAGATGCATCAAGTTTGCTAAACCATTTGGCACCTACAAACTGGGATATGATCTCCTTCTGCATTGGCAGTTTAAAATGCTCTCTCTTGATGGCTTTATTTAAATCTCTTGGGTCTAGACATATCCGCAATACTCCATTTTTCTTTTGCACAATGACCAGTGAGCTCACACAATCTGCAGGCTCTTCAATTTTCTGTATGACATTTCTCCATTACATGCGTGCAATTCTTGTTCAAGTTTGTCTCTAAGTGCGAATGGAACTTTCCTGCATGCAGATACTTACACCAGGTAAGTAACTGAGTCCCACAAAGACATCTACGTACTCTTCAATGAGTGTTACGTAGTCATCTTTGGTCTGTGAAGCTATTATGATAATTCTTTTCACCAGGTTGAGCTTTTGACATACACTCAGATCTAATATTGTCTGTACTAACTTTTGACATATCAGTAGCTGTGCCCATCGATGCTGTTCCTTGTGCTTAAAGGTCACTATACAGCCCCCTTTTACTGGAAGGTTCTCTCCCATATAGCCTGTCACCTTTAACTTCACCGGGTAATTCTTGCTCTTTTCTTTCAGAGTCTTGTAATCATCTATTGACAATAGATTCACTTGAACTATGGTGTCAATCTTGAATGGAATTACAGAATCACTGGAACAATCCATTCAGTTTTACTGGCACCAGCAGTCTGTAGAAAATCTACAGAGGCTTCCTCCATTTCCCCAGCAACCATGTGCACCTTTCTCTTGGTAGACCCCATTTTGCAATAATTTGCAAAATGAATCTTCTTTCTACAATTGTCACATGACTTTCCATAAGCAGGACACATCTTTGGAATGTGCCTGCTCCAACATTTGCTGTGTAAGTTTACCTCTTTGCTTTGCTGTTGTTTTGGGAAACTTCCTGTTCTCTGCCCCTCCGTTCTCACAGCATGCACAGTTGTTTCTGCCCTGTGCAGCTCCTTAGCTTGTGCTCATGTGGTATCTGCTGCCCTACACATATCTGCAGCTTTTTCCAGCGTCAACTACTTTTCAAAGAGCAGCTTCAGCAACAACATATTCTCTAGCCAGCAGCTTCTCTCATGCTGACTTTTGTTATGTTTGTTGTTAATAAAGACAAGCAGCATGGTTAAAAGTAGCACATATTTACTTATAGGACTCACCAATAATGGCTTCAGCTTGACACGAGTGCGTGCAACCAGCTCACCAACATCACAGCTGGTTCCAGGTGAACCATCCACATTGCACACTGGGAACTGAATTTCTTTATTATGTGCAACTCATAATAACACACTTGCAAATGCACAGCCCCTTAATGGGCAATTATTTATCTAATCTATAGCCTCAATGGTACTCAGGGATTTGTGCTTGGCCATTATGTACTCATGATCTAAATGAACAATTTGGCTAACAGGACTAAATGTCATATTTGTAGGTGTGCTGGATGATACAAATCTAGTTAGCTAAACAGTTAACTTTAGAAATGCTTCTTCAAGATCTTCAGAACATCCTCATTAACGACCCTATCCATAATGTTACTGTTATATTTACATGGGGCAAGTACAGTAGGCTTAGTACCCATTAGCTTAAATACTTGGGTTTGGAAGTGTTTCGTATTTCATGTTTTTTTCAGATTATGAAATACATAATGAGATAGCTTAGGATCGCCATCACTTCCGACTCTGAATTTATGTGCTACTGGTAAGCAGTCTTTGTCTTACGCTTGTTCATCACACAAACGTACTTAACAGTAAAAATTATGACATACCATTAATATAATGAAAGTATAATATTTGCAAGGTAACAGAAGCCACACAGCAGCATCAGGAGAATACTTGAATCAGCCGTGAACAACAAAAACAACAGCAGGATTTCAGTCTCCACCTACGATGCCATGTTTTAATTGAAAGGCTACAGTACACTGAATTTGCAAACAATCAGCATTACAGACTTACTCTAGTGTTAGATTTTCATCAGCAATGCTTTAAAAATGTAATGCATGTATGCAAGACATGTTCTACTGCTAGATGTTCATGATTAGCAGATACTTTAAAAATTTAATGTTGTGCTTTTTCTTAAATTTCTGTATTCAGACTGAAAAATATTCACAATTACCTTCAATTTTCAGTTCCTTCTGACAGATCTTTGCTTATTTCATGATCAGCATTTCTTGTGGGATGTGGGAAGGCAGCTATTACAACTGTGAGAAGTGCTTCCAGCTGCAGGTTCTACCAATCCACATTAAGGAGCGGGAGCTGGAACTGGATGAACTCCGGATCATTTGGGAGGTCGATGTAGTGATAGACATGACATTATAGAGAGGTACTTACAACCAAGGTGCAGGACACAGGAACTGGGAGGGAGAGCAAAAGATTTTTGGATCATTGCACTTCCTTCCAGGGAAGGTGGGACCTGACCAGAAGGGATTGTTTGTGCCTGAAGGGGTCTAATACCCTAGCAGGAAGTTTTGTTAATGCTGCACAGAGGGATTTAAACTAGAGTTGCAGGGGAATGAGAACCACAGTGCCAGACACTCAGTGGAGAAGTTGTGGAGGCAGATAGACAATAGACAATGGACAATAGGTGCAGAAGTAGACCATTCGGCCCTTTGAGCCTGCACCGCCATTTTGAGATCATGGCTGATCAATTACTATCAATACCCAGTTCCTGCCTTTTCCCCATATCCCTTGATTCCCCTATCCATAAGATACCTATCTAGCTCCTTCTTGAAAGCATCCAGAGAATTGGCCTCCACTACCTTCCGAGGCAGTGCATTCCAGACCGCCACAACCCTCTGGAAGAAGAAGTTTTTCCATAACTCTGTCCTAAATGACCTACCCCTTATTCTCAAACCATGCCCTCTGGTACTGGACTCTCCCAGCATCTGGAACACATTTCCTGCCTCTATCTTGTCCAATCCCTTAATAATCTTATATGTTGCAATCAGATCCCCTCTCAATCTCCTTAATTCCAGCATGTACAAGCCCAGTCTCTCTAACCTCTCTGCGTAACACAGTCCAGACATCCCAGGAATTAACCTGGTGAATCTACGCTGCACTTCCTCAACAGCCAGGATGTCCTTCCTTAACCCTGGAGACCAAAACTGTACACAATACTCCAGGTGTGGTCTCACCAGGGCTCTGTACAAATGCAAGAGGATTTCCTTGCTCTTGTACTCAATTCCCTTTGTAATAAAGGCCAACATTCCATTAGCCTTCTTCACTGTCTGCTGCACTTGCTCATTCACCTTCAGTGACTGATGAACAAGGACTCCGAGATCTCTTTGTATTACTCCCTTACCCAACTCTATACCATTCAGATAATAATCTGCATAATCAGATAATGTTTGTAAGACCATGAACAAAGTTAGGAACAAATTGTTGAACATGCCTCGACTAGTGTCCCAAGCTGCATGTATTTTAATGCAACAAATATCATAGGAGAGGCAGATAATAGTACCAAAGGTGAGGTAGCTAGTTTACAACCAGAGGCAATGTGTAGTGTGGAGAGGCTGCTGATAGGGCAAAATTGTAGTCAATAGGATGAGTTACAATGTAAAAGACAAAAGTGTAAAGGGTGAATACACAACTGAAGGTGTTATATTTGAATGTGTTAACTATACAGAATAATGTAGATCAACTTGCAGCACACTTGTAAACTGGTAGGCTGAATCATGGCTGAAAGAAGGTTATGGCTGGGAGCTTAATGTCCAAGGATATTGAAAGGACAGGCAGGAAAGTAGAGGGGGCAGTGTTGCTGTATTGGTAAAAAATGAAATCAAATCATTAGAAAGAAGAGACATAGGGTCGGAAAGTGTTGAGTCATTGTAGATTGAGCTATAGAGCTGCAAAGAAAAAAGACCCTGATGAGAGTTGTATACAGACCCCCAAACAATAGTAAGAATATGGCCTACAAATTACAAGAGGAGATAGAAATATTAAAGAGGATACCATAAGTTTCTTCAGTTACTGTACATAAAAAGTAAAAGAGAGGCTGGAAAATGATGTTGGAGAGGTAGTAATGGTGTACAAGGAAATGGTAGACAAATCCAATAAGCATCTTGCTTCATTTTGGAAGACACTAGCAGTATTGTGTATGTTCCAGGTGTCAGGGGTCATGAAGTGTGTGCAGTTACCATAACTAGAGAGAAGGTTGTTGGGAAACGAAAAGGTCTGAAGGTAAATAAGTCACCTGCATCAGATGGTGTCCACCCCAGGGTTCTGAAAAAGGTGAGTCAGGAGATTGTGGAGCCAACGTTAATGATCTTTCAAGATTCACTAGGTTCTGGAATGATTCCAGAAGTCTGGAAAACTGTAAATGTCACTCCACTCAAGAGAGAGAATTTGTAGAATGTCTAAGGGATGGCTTTTTAGAACAGCTTGTTGTTGGGCCCACTGAGGGACTGGCTGTGCTGGATTGGGTGTTGTGCAATGATCTGGAGGTGATCAGAGAGCGTAATGTTAAGGAACCCTTAGGGAACAGTCATCACAATATGATCGAGTTCACATTGAAATTCGAAAGGGAAAAAATAAAATCCAACATGTCGGTATTTCAGTGGAATAAAGGAAATTACAATGGCATGAGAAGGGAACTGGCCAAAGTTGACTAGAAAGGGACATTTGCAGGAAGAACGACAGAGCAGGAATGGCTGGAGATTCTGCAAAAAATGAGGAAAGTGCAAGACAGATATATTTCAAATAAGAAGAAATTTTCAAAGGGAAGAAGGATACTAATGTGGCTGACAAGTGGTCAGAGCCAAAGTAAAAACGGAAGAGAGGGCATACAAGGAAGCCAGAACTAGTGGGAAGATAGAGGATTGGGGAACTTTTAAAAACTTGCAGAAGGAAACTAAGAAGGTCATTCAGAAGGAAAAGATGAATCATGAAAGGAAGCTGGCGACTAATATCATGTAATAAAGGGAATTTAAGTAATTGAGTAATGCAGTAGGGGGGAATAAAAACTCAGGGAGGAGTTGAAGTGCAAGTTAAATTTATTTTCATGCGCACATACATGGTGAGGTAGAGGTACAATGAGGAATTTGCTTGCAGTAGCTTTCATGACACATAGGCACAAATATAAATCATATATGAAGTGCACAAGATTGTGAGAAGAGACAGTAAGGGAGCAAGAGCTATAGTGGTGGGGGGGGGGAGAGAGAGAGAGACAGACAGAGTATGCAAAAACAAAACACGGCAAGACTAGACACAATCAGAAGAGACCAGTCAATGGTATTGCAAGAGGTGATACACCGTGTCACAGTGTCCTTTTGCTGAGGTAGGGTTAGATTTGTGCAGGTAAGCTCAGAACCTGATGGTGTGTGAAAGAGCTGTTCCTGAACCCAGTCATGTGGAATTTCAGGTCTCTGTAGTTCCTGCTTGACGGTGACAGTGAGAAGAGAACATGACCAGAATAGTGGAAACCTTTGATGATAGATGTCACATTCACAATGCAGTGTCTCCTGCCGGTGCAGGCAATGGTGGGGAGAGATTTGTCCATGATAGTCCATTACTTCTTCAGCCCCTTGCATTCTTGTGCTTTGGGACTGCCATACCAAGCCATGATACAACCACTCAGGATACCTTCAACAGTGTATGTTAACTTAAGAAGTCTTTTTTATTGTTTGTGTGCCAGACTCTGCCAGAGCCTCAGCTACCACTTTTTTTCCCAAACAACACAGACAAAATGCTGGTGGAACACAGCAGGCCAGGCAGCATCTATAGGAAGAAGCACTGTCGACGTTTCGGGACGAAACCCTTCATCACGACCCTTTGTTCCTGATGAAGGGTCTCGGCCTGAAACGTCGACAGTGCTTCTCCCTATAGATGCTGCCTGGCCTGCTATGTTCCACCAGCATTTTGTGTGCGTTGTTTGAATTTCCAGCATCTGCAGATTTCCTCGTGTTTACTTTTTTTTCCCAAGTGGTTGTCTTGGAGGAAAGATTCAGTGAGTGGTCCCCCATGTCCTTCTCACAGTGTAGTGTTCTTTTTTTACGAGGCCAAGTTGCAAGCTCAACACTCAACCCGGCACGGATGGAAAGCAAGTCTGGGAGCGGCCTGACTGGATTCGAACTCGGGAACCTTCGCTCCGGAGTCTGGCGCTGGTGTCACTGCGCCATCAGCCGGGTCATAAGATGTCTACTCTACTACAATAATGAATCCCCCTCTCCCAAATCCATGATGTCTACCATGCAAAAGGACAAGGGAAACAGGTACAGAGGAACATGGCCAGCTACTGGTTTTGTCATTTTGTTAATCCTACAGTGTCACTGACTGGATCTCCCACCCAGCAGCACTGTGAGAGGACATACAGCTGTAGGACAGCAATGGTTCCAAAGGTCAAAGTAAATTTCATTATCAAAGTACATATATGTTACTATATACAACCCTGAAATTCATTTTCCTGTGGGCAAACTCAACAAATCTGTAGAATCGTAACCATAACAGGATCAATGAAAGATCAACCAGAGTGCAGAAGACAACAAACTGCGCAAATGCAAATGTAAGTGAATAGCAATAAATAACAAAACATGAGATGAAGAGTCCTTGAAAGCAAGTTCATTGGTTGTGGGAACATTTCAATGATAGGGTGTGAGTGTAGATATCCACTTTTGTTCAAGAGCCTGACGGTTGAGGGGTAGTAATTGTTCTTGAACCTGTAGTGTGAGTCCTGAGGCTTTTGTATCTTCTGCCTGATGGGAACAAGGAGAAGAGAGCATGATCTGGGTGGTGGAGATCCCTGATGGTGGATGCTGCTTTCCTACAATAGCGTTTCATGTAGATGTGCTCAATGGTTTGAAGGGCTTTACCGATGATGTACTGGGCCGAAGCCATTACGTGTTGCAGAATTTTCCAATTGAAGTGATGTTATGGGTAATAAGTGCTGAACTCACCAGTAATGTCCGTAAGACCATAAGACATAGGAGCAGAATTAGGCCATTTGGCCAATCGTGTCTACTCCGCCATTCAATCACGGCTGATCTTTTTTCCCTCCTCAACCCCATTTCCTGGCTTTCTCTCGTAACCTTTGATGCCATGTTCTATCAAAAACTTATCAATCTCTGCCTTAAATACACCCAACAACCTGGCAACCACAGCTGCCTGTGATAAAAAATTCCACAAATTCATCACCATCTGGCAAAAGAGATTTTCCACACCTGTGCTTTAAATGTACACCCCTCTATCCCGAGGCTATGCCCTCATGTCCAAGACTCCACACATGGGAAATATCCTTTCCACATTTGTTCTGTCTAGGCATTTGAACATTCAAAGGGTTTCAATAAGATCCCCTCGCATCCTTCTAAATTCCAGCAAGTGCAGACACAGAGCTATAAAACATTCCTCATATGCTAACCCCTTCATTCCCAGAATAGTCTTTGTGAAACAACTCTGGACCCTTTCCAATGCCAGCACTTCTTTTCTCAGATAAGGAGCCTGAAACTGTTCACAATACTCAAGGTGCGGCCTCAACAATGCCTTACAAAGCCAGACACTCCTACTCTCACCTTTAGCCTACTCCTAACAACGGCCGCCGTGCTTGTCCCTTCTGTACTTTTATTTAATTCACTGTATTCTGCTCCCATCACTGTTAGGGCCTCTAGAATGCCTGAACACCCACGTAGCTCCCCTTTTAAACAAGCATCCCCAACCTGCGAGAAACCTCAACACTGCGCTCTGCTTCCGCTGCTGATTAGGTCTCCAGAATGTCCAAATGCCCGCGAAGCTCTCCTTTTAAGAAAGGGTCGCAAACCTGTGAGAAACTTTGACGCTGTGTTCTGCTCCCGCTGCTGATTGGGCCTCTGGAATTCTGGGAAAAAGCCTGAAGAATAAAAGCTAGGAAGTCAAAGTAAATTTATTATCAAATTACATATACTACCTTGTAATTCATTTCTTGCAGGCATTTACAGGAAAATAATGAAATACAATAGAATTTATGAACTATGCATAAATAAAGACTGATACACAACCAATATCCAAAAGAAGATAAATAGTGCACATAAAAAGATAGATGTATAGATAGACAGATAAATACTTAAATAAACAAATACATAAATTGAGAGCTTCAATTTTAGAGTCATTGAAAGTGAGTCTGTAGCTAGTAGAATCAGTACAGTGTTGTAGTGAGTGAAGTTATCCATGCATTGTTCAGAAGCCTGATGATTATTGGGTAATAACTGTTCCTGAACTTGTTGGTGCAGCACAAAAGGCTCCTGTAACTCCTGCCCGGTGGTAATGGTGAGAAGAGAGCATGGCCTGGATGATGAGGATCTTTAATTACAGATGCTGCTTTCTTGTGACAGCACTCCTTGTAAATGTCCTCAGTGTTGGGAAAGAGCATTATCTACCAACTTCTGAAGACTTTTCCATTCCTTGGCATTGTTGTTACCATACCAGGCCGAGATTCAACAAGATTGGGTCCACTACTCATTCTGTGCTATCTCAGCAAGCTAGTCCCTGTTTTTAGGCGAATGCCGGAGAAACACAGGATGAAGCTCGGTCACAACATCTCTTCGTTTGTGTTGGCTACCTTTGCTTGCACATGGGAAACTGCAATATTGACATAGAATGAGAAGATTGCTGGCAGCTACAAAATCATTACTGGTGGGAGAAGGGGAGCTAATAGTGTGGAAAGACAGGGCAACAGCAGGCTAGATAAACACCAAGCCTTGAAACAAATGATGCATCGTTCCAAATGGCCCCTCAGTGCTTCAGCAGCAGCACCAGTGAACTTGTCACGAATAGATTGCAGCCAATAGCTGTCCATATCCTGTCAGCTTCGCTGAGGGGGTTTCAAAGGCAATCAGCTATCATGTGCTCTGCCGAGAAACAAACAAATTAAGGAAAGACAGCTTGATTAATGACAGAAATATGTGTGAGGAGTCACACTTGGACTGTGAAGTTGTCAAGTACACTGGAGAGATAGTAAATTAGTCTAGATTGATTTTCTTTTTAAACTTGCAAATGAGTGCAAGGGTATTTAATTGGAAGAGGTTTAACGACTGGAGCAAATTTTACCTGCATCAGCTCACATATTATGCTAAATATTAGTACAGATTGAGCGAATGACTTACTATGTGTTACGGGCATGGGCAATTGGTAATATAAATGATCAGTAATGTAAGAGACGCTTGAAGTTAATGAATAAAATAAAGATACTGGAAGGGATAAAATGGTTCAAAACTCATGGACACAGCAGCTCTGCATTTTAAATGTGTACCAGTAACTCAGAGCAATAAAATGATTCCTCAGAGGACAAAATAGTTGATAAAATAACAAATGAAGATTGCTCTTCAAACATTTGAATTTCATCTTAGAATCTAACACTTTGATTTAACTTTTCTACGGATGTACAGATTTCTGGAGATGTACGGAGGAGAGTATTCTAAAGGGCTGCTTCACCGCCTTGTATGGGTTGGGGGGGGTGGGGTGCAGGAGCTACTGCCAAGATCAAAATAAGCTTCAGAGAGTTGTAAACCTGTCCATCATGGACACCTTCAAGGAGTGATGCCTCAAAAAGGCTTCATCCATCATTAAGGACCCCCATCACCCCCATCCTTGTTCTCATTGCTGCCATCAGGAAGATGATACAAAAGCCTGAAGGCACACACTCAACTATTCAGGAACAGGTTCTTCCCCTCTGCCATTCGCTTTCTGAATGGAACATTGAACCCATGAACACTAGTCTACTTCTTTTTATTATTCATTTTTGCATACTTAGTTAATTTAACTATTTTTTTAATGTATTCATTTATGGGATGTGGGTGTTGCCAGCTAAGCCAGCATTTATTGCCCATCCCTAATTGCCCTTGAAAAGGTGGTGATGAGCTGACTTCTTGAACCGCTGCAGTCCCTGAGGTGTAGGTACACCCACAGTGCAGTTAGGTAGGAAATTCCATGATTTTGACCAAGGACAACGAAGTTATGGTGATATGTTTTCAAGTCAGTATGGTGAGTGACTTGGAAGGTATTTCCAAGTGGTAGTGTTCCCAGGTATCTGCAATTCTCATCCTTCTAAATGGTAGTGCTCATGGGCCTGGAAGGAGCTGCCTTAGGAACAATGGTGCGTTGTTGTAGTGCATCCTGCATCTTGCAGTACAACTGTTCATCGATGATGGAGGAATTGGATGCTTGTGGAAGAGGTACCAATCAAGTGGGCTGCCTTGTACTGGATGGCGTCAAACTTCTTGAGTGTTGATGGAGCTGCACTCATCCAAGCCAGTGGTGAGTATACCATTATATTCCTGACTTGAGCCTTATAGATGGTGGACAGGTTTTGGGGAGTCAGGAGGTGAGTTATATGCTGCAGGATTCCTAGTCTTTGACCTTCTCTGGTAGCCACGGTGTTTATATGGTTAGATCAGTTCAGTTTCCTGTCAATGGTCACCCCCAAGACGTTGATAGGGGATTCAGTGAATGTGATGCCACTGAATGTCAAGGGACGATAGTTAGAGCCTCTCTTGTTGGAGATGGTCATTGCCTGGCACTTGTGTGCCTAGAATGTTTCTTGCCAGTTAATGAATTTATATATACTTACTGTATTTCACAGTTTTTTAAAATATTTATCATGCATTGCATTGTACTGCTGCTGCAAAGACAACAAATTTCACTACATATGCCACTGATCTTAACAGTTTCTACTGTCAAGATGAAGCCACACTCAGGTTGGAGGAACAACACCTTATATACCGGCTGGGTAGCCTCCAACCTGATGGCATGAACATTGACTTCTCTAACTTCCATTAATGCCCCTCCTCCCCTTCTTACCCCATCCCTGATATATTTAGGTTTTTTCCCCCCTCCTTTTTTTCTCTCTTTCTGCCCATCACTCTGCCTGTTCTCCATCTCTCTCCGGTGCTCCCCTCCCCCTTTCTTTCTCCTTAGGCCTCCCGTCCCATAATCCCTTCCCTTCACTACCTCTGTATCCCTTTTGCCAATCGCCTTTCCAGCTCTCAGCTTCACCCCACCCCCTCCGGTCTTCTCCTATCATTTCACATTTTCCCCTCCCTCTCCTACTTTCAAATCTCTTACTATCTTTCCTTTCAGTTAGTCCTGACGAAGGGTCTCGGCCCAAAATGTCGACAGCGCTTCTCCCTGTAGATGCTGCCTGATCTGCTGCATTCCATCAGCATTTTGTGTGTGTTGCTTGAATTTCCAGCATCTGCAGATTTCATCGTGTTTGCCGCTGATATTAAACCTGATTCTGATTCTAATTCTGAAGTGATAAAATGTTCGAAGGCCATTTGTAGAGCATCATCAAACAATATTGAACTTCAGCTTAGGCCTACATCCAAGGTTTCCAAGATGGTGCCATGTACGGCAGCCATGTTGTGTACTCCAAATGTTATTGTAATTTTCATTGTAGTTGCTTATCTCTCTACTTCCTTCTGCACTACTTTTACAAGAAGCTGAAAGTCACATCAGGTATGATTGATTGACTCTTTTGGACATCATAAAGATGGCATTCAATCACAACTTGCCGTCTTTCTAACAGTGGGATCCCATGCTTCCACGAACCATGGCAGGTTCATTCACCACACCGGCATTACAGAGGAGGAAGAGCTGGCGTCTTGGTTACATTAAGTTGGTGCACAAATTGGCTGTCGCTCCCTGGCATGCTCCTGGCCAATGTACAGTCTCTGGTCAATAAGCTGTGTGAGCTGAAAGCCAGAATCTCCTACCAATGAGAAACAAATCAGTGTAACACCTTATGCTTTCCCAAAACCTGGTTGTTGGAGGAGATACAAGACCAAGCCATTGAGCTCATTGGGTTCTTTGTTTTCCAAGTGGACAGGTCAAAAGACCTCTCTGGGAAAAGTAAAGGTGGAGGAGTATGTTTCATGGTGAATAAAGCTTTTTGCAACCCAGGTAGCATGCACACCTTCAGATCCTTTTGCTCCCTAGATCTGGAGTACCTTCTGCTGCTATGTCGACTTTTCTGGCTGCCTAGAGAATTCACTTCTGTTATTGTTACAGCTGTGTACATCCCACAACAGGCCGATAGCAACCTAGCTCAATGAGCTTTGCAAAATCATCAACATTCATGAAACCACACACCTGGGGGCAGCTTTCATCATCACTGGAGACTTTAACCAAGTGCTGCTGACCAAAACTTATCCAAAGTTCTGCCAACACATCAAGGTGAGCAAATAGGGAGCAAGGATACTGAACCACTGCTACTCTCCCTTCTGAAATGTCTACTAATCACTTCTCCACCCTCCATTTGGAAAGTCTGACCATTCCTCCATCTTGCTCCTGCCTGCCTACAGGCAGAAATTGAAGCAGAAAGCAGCCATTGTGTAAGCTATCCAACCAGTCAGACTTAATGTTACAAAACTGCTTTGATAGTGTTACCTGGGAGGTATTTTGAGCTGAGAACATCTCTGAATACACGGAGGTGGTCACAAGCTTCATGCGGAAGTTCATTGAAGACATTGTTCCCCAAAAATCGGTCCAGGTCTACCTCAAACCAGAAGCATTGGATAGTTCAATGCGTGTAGCACTCAGCGCAAGGGATAAAGCCATTGCCTCCGGAGACCAACAGGAGCTCAACAGATGCCATTATGACTTACGTAGGGCCATCAAGGTGGCAATACAACAATGCAATGACTAAATCCAATTACAACTCTGTGACAATGACACTCGCAACCTATGGCAAGGACTGCACACCATCATGGACTTCATGAGGAAACACAGCAGTACAGCAAACATTTGCGCCTCGCTCCTAGATGAGCTAAATGTATTTTATGCTCAATTCGAGGTTGATAAGACTGAACTCTTGAGGAGAGCCGCCGATGAGACCTGCTTCTTGGTCATCTCCGAGGCTGAGGTATGTAGAACATTCCAACGTGTCAACAGCCACAAGGCAGTGGGGCAAGACAGCATCCCAGGGTGCATCCTTAAAGTGTGTGCTGAACAGCTTGATGGTGTGTAATGCCCTCCTGTTTCAAATCACCCATCATCATCCCTGTATCTAAAAAAAACAAGGTATTATGCCTGAATGATTGGCGCCCTGTCACACTTACCTCAATTATAAGCAAATGCTTTGAGAGGCTGGTTAAAGACTACATCTGTTGCATGCTACCACCCACACTGGACCCCCTACAATTTGCCTACCAATAGAAACGATCTACCGATGACAACATAGCCACAGCACTACACACCATACTCACTCACCTGGAGAAGAGGGATGCATACATTAGAATGCTGTTCCTGGACCACAGTTCAGCACTCAACACCAGAATTCCCTCCAGACTTGACAGAAAGCTCATAGAGCTCAGCCTGAACCCTACCTTGTGCAGCTGGATCCTAGTCTTCCCATCAGATCGCCGAAAAGTGGTAAGGATAGGCTCCCTCACCTCTGCCCCTCTGACCCTCAACAAAGGTGCCCCCCAGGGTTGTGTTCTGAGTCCCCTTCTCTACTACTTTTACACCCATGACTGTACTGACACACACAGCTCCAATCTGATGGTCAAATTCAGAGATGACACAACTTTGATCGGCTTTATTTCTAGTGGTAATGCAACAGGCTACAGAGGATAGGTTGACACCCTGACACAGTGGTGCCAGGATAACAACTTCTACCCCAATGTCCAAAAAACAAAAGAGCTGATTGTGGATTACAGAAGGAACAGAGACAGGCTTGGCCTGATCAACATCAATGTGTCTGCAGTTGAGAGGGTGAGTAGTTTCAAGTTCCTCGGTGTACACATCACCGATGACCTCACCAGAACTGTACACGCCGGTTTTGTGGCAAAAAAAGCACAACAGCTTCTCTTCTTCTCAGGCAACTGAAGAAGTTCGGACTGGGCTCCCAAATCCTCAAGACCTTCTACAGGAGCACCATTGAGAGCATATTGATTGGCTGTATCACCACCTGGTACATGAACTGTACCGACCTTGATCGCTGGGCACTGTAGAGTGGTATGGACAGCCCAGCACATCTGTGGATGTGAACTTCCCTCCATTGAGGACATTTATAGCAGAAGGTGCAGAAAGAAGGCCTGGAAGATCATCATGGACACCAGTCACCCCAACCATAAACTGTTTCAGCTGCTTCCGTCTGGCAAACACTATCGATGCATTAAAGCCAGGATCAACAGACTACAGGACAACTTCTTTCTACAAGCCATTACACTTACAAATTCATATGTCTGTACATTGCAAAGATTTTTAGTCCCTCACATTGTGGGATGGAGATAAGATTTAAATAAATTCAATTCTATTCCATAGATTCCTAAAGGTTGCTGCTCAAGTTGATGGAATGGTTAAGAGGGCGTATGGTGTGTTGGCCTTCATTAGTCAGGTGATTGACTTTAAGAGCTGCGAGGTACTGTTACAGTTCTAGAGAACTGTAGTTAGACCACACTTGGAATTCTGTGTTCAGTTCTGTTTGCCTTATTGCAGGAAGAATGTGCAAGCTTTAGAGAGGTTTTAAAGGAGGTTTACCAGGATGATGCCTGGATTGGAGAGCATGTCTTATGAAGACTGGTTGAACAAGATAGGGGTTTTCTCTTTGGAGTGAATGCAGATGAGAGGTAACTTGATAAAGGTATACAGATTATATATGGCATGGATGAGTAGACAGTCAGAGACTTTTCCCAGGGCAGAACTGGTTAATACGAGGGTGTAGCGATGTGCTACACACAGCGCTGAAATAACGACACGCAGTCGGTAAGTCGTTTTGAGACTAGTTTATTCAACCTTCGCGGTGCTGGCATTTAATCCCTAGCGCCGGCCCTCTCTGGGAGGAAATGACGTCAGAGGTGCATTACCAAAGTCTCTCCCCATGCACTGTCTATGAGGCGTGCAGATCCTCTTTGGACGCTATACGAATTCCGAGCAAGACCCAGGGAAGCTCGTCCACCCAGTTAGGTCCTCTCAGGTGGGCCATGAGAGCCAACTTCAAGTGACGGTGGAAGTGGTCCACTAGTCCGTTCGACTGTGGGTGGTACGCAGTAGTGTGGTGTAGCTGCGTTCCCAACAGGCTGGAGGTGAACTGGGCGACTCTGTCGGAGGTAATGTGGGCCAGTACCCCAAAGCGTGCTACCCAGGTTGCAATCAGTGCTCGGGCGCAGGAATTGGCAGATGTGTTGGTGAGCGGGACCGCCTCTGGCCACCTCGTGAACCGGTCTACCATAGTTAGGAGGTACCGCGCTCCTCGGGACACTGGTAGGGGGCCCACGATATCCACATGAATGTGGTCGAACCTCCGGTGGGTGGGTTCGAACTGCTGCGGCGGGGCTTTAGTGGGCCGCTGCACCTTGGCTGTTTGGCACTGCGCACACGTTCTGGCCCATTCACTGACCTGCTTGCGAAGTCCGTGCCACGCGAACTTGCTGGAGACCAGCCGGACGGTTGTTCTGATAGATGGGTGTGCCAAACCGTGTATGGAGTCGAAAACTTGCCGCCTCCAGGCTGCAGGGATGATGGGGCGAGGTTGGCCGGTAGTCACGTCGCACAGGAGGGTCCTCTCACCTGGGCCTATGAGAAACTCTTGCAGCTGCAAACCCAAGACTGCGGTCCTGTAGCTGGGCATCTCATCGTCTGCCCGCTGCGCCTCCGCCAGTGCTGCATAGTCCACCCCCAGGGTCAGGGTCAGGGTCTGGAGAGTGTGTCCGCCACGACGTTGTCCTTTCCTGAGACATGCTGGATGTCCATCGTGTACGCGGAGATGTAGGACAGATGTCGCTGCTGGCAAGCCAACCAGGGATCGGACACCTTCATGAATGCGAAAGTCAATGGTTTGTGGTCCGTGAACGCAGTGAACTGCCTGCCTTCCAAGAAGTACCTGAAATGCTAGATTGCCAGATACAGTGCTATCCCAATAATAAGCCCTGGATCACTAGTCACATCAAAGGCCTCCTAAACCAGAAGAAGAGGGCCTTTAAAGATGGTGATCGGTTGGAGCTTAAAAGAGTTCAGAAGGAACTCAGAGTACAGATAAGGGGGACAAAGGAGCAGTATAGGAGGAAGCTAGAACAAAAGCTGCAGAAAAAAAGCATGAAGGAGGTGTGGGATGGGATGAAGATCATCACCGGATGCGGTGCAAAGCGGGGGGCGAACATAAGTGGAGATGTGGAGAAAGCGAACCAGCTGAACAACTTCTTCAACAGGTTCGACAGCTCAATCTCATCCTCACCGCAGAAATCCACACCAGGCTTACTTCCCTCACAGGAAAATAGCCACTCACAGGAGACCTTGCCCACGCCCAGGATTATGGCTGCACAGGTGGAAGGTCAACTGAGGAAGATCTGTACCAGCAAGGCGGCTGGACCGGATGGAGTTTCCCCACGATTACTGAGGGCCTGTGCGACTGAGCTGGGAGAACCACTACAGCGCATCTTCAACATGAGCCTGGAGCAGAGAAGAGTACCCAGACAGTGGAAAACATCCTGTATTGTCCCGGTACCGAAGAAACCACAACCAAAGGAGTTGAATGACTTCAGACCTGTTGCCTTGACGTCGCACGTGATGAAGACCATGGAGCGGCTGATATTACAGAATCTGAGGCCACAAACCAGGCACGCCCAGGATCCTCTTCAGTTTGCGTATAAGGAGAAGGTGGGAGTGGAGGATGCTATCACGTATTTGCTGCACAAATCACTCTCTCACCTAGAGGGGGTCAGTTGTGCTGTGAGGATTACATTCCTTGACTTCTCTAGTGCCTTTAACACCATCCAGCCCAAGATCTTAAGGCACAAACTAACGGAGATGGGAGTAGACTCTCACATGGTGGATTGGATAGTGGACTACTTGACAGATAGACCTCAGTATGTGCGGTTGGGAGACTGTAGGTCTGACACGGTGGTCAGCAGCACAGGGGCGCCGCAGGGAACCATACTCTCTCCGGTCCTGTTCACCCTGTACACATCAGACTTCCAATATAACTCGGAGTCCTGCCATGTGCAGAAGTTCGCTGATGACACGGCCATAGTGGGGTGTGTCAGGAATGGACAGGAGGAGGAGTATAGGAAACTGATACAGGACTTTGTGATATGGTGCAACTCAAACTACCTGCGTCTCAATATCACCAAGACCAAGGAGATGGTGGTGGACTTTAGGAGATCTAGGCCTCATATGGAGCCAGTGATCATTAATGGAGAATGTGTGGAGCAGGTTAAGACCTACAAGTATCTGGGAGTACAGTTAGACGAGAAGCTAGACTGGACTGCCAACACAGATGCCTTGTGCAGGAAGGCACAGAGTCGACTGTACTTCCTAAGAAGGTTGGCGTCATTCAATGTCTGTAGTGAGATGCTGAAGATGTTCTATAGGTCAGTTGTGGAGAGCGCCCTCTTCTTTGTGGTGGCGTGTTGGGGAGGAAGCATTAAGAAGAGGGACGCCTCACGTCTTAATAAGCTGGTAAGGAAGGCGGGCTCTGTCGTGGGCAAAGTACTGGAGAGTTTAACATCGGTAGCTGAGCGAAGGGCGCTGAGTAGGCTACGGTCAATTATGGATAACTCTGAACATCCTCTACATAGCACCATCCAGAGACAGAGAAGCAGTTTCAGCGACAGGTTACTATCGATGCAATGCTCCTCAGACAGGGTGAAGAGGTCAATACTCCCCAATGCCATTAGGCTTTACAATTCTACCGCCAGGACTTAAGAACTTTTTAAAAGCTATTATTAATGCTTTTTGAGATAGTGATTTAGATGCATATCATATTTTTTACTGAGTTAAGTATTGTATGTAATTAGTTTTGCTACAACAAGTGTATGGGACATTGGAAAAAAGTTGAATTTCCCCATGGGGATGAATAAAGTATCTATCTATCTATCTATCTATCTAACAGCTCCCGGTCGAAAGCACTGTACTTGAGTTTGGGTGGTCGTAGGTGCTTGCTGAAGAACGCCAAGGGTTGCCAGTGCCCCTCGATGAGCTGCTCCAGCACCCCACCGACTGCTGTGTCGGATGCGTCCACCGTGAGTGCGGTTGGAACGTCCGTTCTGGGGTGCACCAGCATCGCGGCATCTGCCAAGGCTTCCTTGGCTTTAACAAAAGTGGCCGCGGCCTCCTCGTCCCAAGTAATGTCCTTGCCTTTACCTGACATCAGGGTGTACAAAGGGCGCATGATACGGGCTGCTGAGGGGAGGAAACGGTGGTAGAAGTTCACCATACCAACGAACTCCTGCCGGCCTTTGACCGTGTTGGACCGGGCAAAGTGGCAGATCGCGTCTACCTCGGCAGGCAGAGGTGTTGCCCCGTCTTTGGTAATCCTGTGGCCCAGGAAGTCGATGGAATCGAGACCAAACTGGCATTTGGCCGGGTTGATCGTGAGGCCAAAATCACTCAGGCGGGAGTAGAGCTGGCGGAGGTGGGACAGATGCTCCTGACAACTACTGCTGGCTATAAGGATGTTGTCCAAATAGATGAACGCAAAGTCCAGGTCACGTCCCACCGCATGTATTAGCCGCCGGAACGTCTGTGCGGCATTCTTCAGGCCGAATGGCATTCAGAGGAACTCAAACAGGCTGAATGGGAGAATGAGTGCTGTTTTGGGGATGCCTTCAGGGTGCACCGGGATTTGATGGTATCCTCGGACGAGGTCTACTTTGGAAAAGATTCTTGCCCCGTGCAGGTTTGCTGCAAAGTCCTGTATGTGCAGCACGGGGTAGCAGTCTGGAGTGGTAGCCTCGTTCAGTCTGCGGTAGTCGCCACATGGTCTCCAGCCCCCAGCTGCTTTGGGCACCATGTGCAGGAGGGAGGCCCATGGGCTGTCGGACCTCCGTACGATCCCCAATTCCTCCATCCTCTTGAACCCCTCCTTCGCCAGGCGGAGCTTTTCCAGGGGGAGCCTTCATGCACGGGCGTGGAGGGGTGGTCTCTTGGTCGGGATGTGGTGCTGTACCCCGAGTCTGGGCATGGCTGCCGTGAACTGCGGTGCCAGAATCGATGGGAAGTCCGCCAGGATTCTGGTGAATTTGTTGTCCGACAGCGTGATGGAGTCCAGGTGTGGGGCCGGCAACTTGGCTTCACCCAGGGAGAACGTCTGGAAAGTCCTGGCATGTACCAGTCTTTTCCCTTGCAAGTCGACCAGCAGGCTGTGAGCTCGCAAGAAGTCCGCCCCTAGGAGTGGTTGGGCCACCACGGCCAATGTGAAGTCCCACGTGAACCGGCTGGTGCTGAACTGCAGCTGCACTGTGCAGGTGCCGTAGGTCCATATCGTCCTGCCGTTTTTGGCCCTCAGGGTGGGTCCTGGCTTCCTGTTGCGGGTGTTGTACCTCGTCGGGGGAAAGACGCTGATTTCCACTCCGGTGTCGACCAAGAAGCAGCGTCCCGACTGTTTGTCCCAGACGTACAAGAGGCTGTCCTGGTGGCCAGCCGCCACAGCCATCAGCAGCAGCTGGCCCTGGCCCTTGCAGGGTGGGTGACAACGGTGGGCTTTTGTGCCCCACCGCTGGTGGTAGAAACACCACTGTTCACTGGCCTCCTCACTCCTGCCTCTGTGTTGTGTGTGCCCCCGTGCCGGGCCTGGTCTGGTCCGCTGTTGGGCACGTGGTCTGGTAATCTGACCAACAGATGCCACGCTCTCCCTCTTGGCTTTCCACAGCACGTCTGCCCGGGCCGCCAACTTCCGGGGGTCGCTGAAATCTGCGTCGGCCGGCAGCAGATGTATGTCCTTGGGCAGTTGCTATAGGAACGCTTGCTCGAACATGAGGCAGGGCTTGTGTCCATCAGCCAGGGCCAGCATCTCGTTCATCAATGCTGATGGCAGTCTGTCTCCCAAACTGTCCAGGTGAAGTAGGCGGGCACCCCGCTCACGCCGTGAGAGGCCAGAGGTCCCAATGAGCAGCGCTTTGAATGCTTCATATTTGCCTTCTTTCGGGGGCAACTGTATGAAATCCGCAACCTGGGCGGCCACCTCCTGGTCAAGTGCGCTCACCATGTGGTAGTAATGTGTGGAATCAGAGGATATCTGCTGAATCTGGAACTGGGCTTCTGCTTGGCTAAACCACACGCGTGGTCGCAGCGTCCAGAAAGTCGGCAGTTTCAGCGAAACTGCGTGAACAGATGAAGAGTCGGTCATCTTTGGTCCAAATCCCATTTGGACCGTCGGGGTCACCAATGTAGCGATGTGCTACTCACAACGCTGAAATAACAACGCGCAGTCGGTAAGTCATTTCGAGACTAATTTATTCAAATTTTGCGGCGCTGGCATTTAATCCCTAGCGCCCGCCCACTCCGGGCGGAAATAACGTCAGAGGTGCATTACCAAATTCTCTCCCCGCGCGCTGGCTATTTGTGAGCCGGTTCGCATGTGCAGAAAGTGGGTCGCCACAAGGGAACATAATGTTAAGGTGATTGATGGAAGATATAAGAGGGATATCAGAGGTAGTCTTTTTTTAACACAGAGAGTGATGAGTGCATGGAAAAGGCTACCAGGGGTGGTGATAGTGGCAATATTTAAGAGATTCAGATGAAATAAAAATGGAGGGCTATGTACGACTGAAGGATTAGACTGATCTTAGAGTAGGTTACAAGGTTGACACAGTATTATTGGCAGAAGAGCCTGTACTGTACTGTTCTACTTTCTGTGTTCCATGTTCCAATCAGAAAGTAAGCAGGTGACCAATTGACTGAATCAGGTTTATTATCACTGACAATTTCTGTACAGTGCAATGCATAAAAATTACTATAGGTTACAATAACAAATTTTTTTAAAACAAATAAATAAGTAAGTAGTGCAAAAACAGGGCAAAATAGTGAGATAGTGTTTATACATTCGTTGACTTTCAGAAATCTTGATGACAGAGAGGAAGAAATTGTTCCCAAAAATTTTATTGTGATTTTTCAGACTCCTGTAACTACTCCCTGATGGTAACAATCAGAAGAAGGCATGGCTTGGATGCTGAGGGTCCTTAATGATGGACGCTGCCTTTTTGAGGCATCACCTTTTGAAAATGTCCTCGATGGGGAAGCTTGTTGGCTGAGTTTACAATCCTCTGCAGTTTGTTATGATCCTGTGTATTGTAGCCTCCATACCAGATGATGATGCAATCTGTCAGTGTTTTACGTGTCACATCTTTTGCTATTTGCTGGACTCTGTGGTAACTAATCTCAAACTCCAAATGAAGTGTCCTGATATAGGGTCTCAGCCTGAAATGTTGACTATTCCTATCTATAGATGCTGCCTGACCTGCTGAGCTTCTCCAGCACACTGTGTATATTGCTCTAGATTTCCAGCATCTGCAGTACCTCTTGCATCCTAATGAAGTAATTTCTCCTTTTTAAGGAACTCCTATATATCATCAAAAGGATAGATATTAAATTGTCCATTAAAGTAGGAGCAAGACAAGGAGCAGTTTAGTGAGAAAACTCCATTTTATATGGCATCATCACCATCATTATGAGCTGTGTCACATGATGTGGGTGATCAGGGTCTTTTCATGACCATGATTGTTCTTGGCAATTTTTTCTACAGAATTGCTTTGCCATTGCCTTGTTCTGGGCAGTGTCTTTACAAGACAGTTGACCCCCGGCCATTATCATTACTCTTCAGAGATTGTCTGCCTGGCAGCAGTGGTAACATAAACAGGACTTGTGATATGCACCAGCTGCTCATACGTATCTCCACCCGGCTACATATTTGAATCACCATCAACAATTCTGGAGCATGTTCTGTTTCATATGTGTAAGAAGAGTGTACTGGCCGAAGACAGAGATCTTCTCTAAGCCCGTCTCTTATGTTGCAGTCTTCACTAAGATTAAAAGTTATTCAGAACTGTTAATCTTCAACATTATGTTTAACACTTCAAAACCTTTGACTGCATAATCTCTGATTTTTTTTTTGCTTTTACATTCCCACCTTTTTTTGTTTTTTTTCAGCTCACAGACTTCTCTGCTGAAAGTTCACATAAAGTTATTGCAAGTTAGGAGTGCAATTTTTTTGCAATATTTGTGTTAGAATTCACTTTCTTCCCATGGCCGATGTTCCCTTCATTAGCTCATTGACATAATAACCAGGTGAACATAGTAGTTAATGCACGAGACCAGGGGTATTGAACCTATAATAGCATGTACAAAAATTTTGTTAGCATGTAGCATGCAGTACCACCTTCCCCAATTCTTTAAATCCCACACATAATAAAAAGATACATAATGACAACATTTAATGCCAAATGAAGCAGAAAATGATTCTTTTCAACTCGTGAGCAGTGAGATATTTTCACAGTAAGCGTCTCACACCGGCTAGATGGTTGTGAGAAGATGTGACATTCGATGATACATTTTTTGAAATCCTCGTAGAACTCATACATGAATCAGTATTTGGATATTAAACAGATAGAATAGCAGAAAAATTTGGAAATAATATTACTTTTCACTGTATTTTTAAATTATTAATATTAATAATTTTTGAGCAGGTTTTCTAAAATGCATCATTTTTTTCTATCTGATTCTACATATTATACTTTTATTAATAGTAAAACAATAAAAACACAAATATAAGGAATAGGAATCAGCCTCTTTCCTTAAAAATATCCATAATTGTTGCTACTGACTCATTAATCAACTATAACCTCTGCTCAAAATTATTAAGCCATATGAGAGAATTCTTTAGAAGATTATCTCAAATAACGAGGATTTGAATTTGCGACAATTTGAGCACATGCTCTTAAAAATGTTCACGACCCTAACCTTAGACTATTAATTAGGGGATTGTAGGGACATGCATTTTAAACCTGGAAAACTTGGTTTCAAATGAGGGTGGCGGGGTGGCTATATGTCTCTACTAAAGGAGGTGTAAGGCACTCCTTCCCTCCACTAGCCTGCACATTACCCTTGGAAAAGGTGCAGCACCTGCTTAGCTCCCTGATCAGGGACATGTGAAGCCGTGGGAGCAGGAGGTGGATGGTCGTATGAGCAGCTGGTGCATATCACAAGTCCTGGTAATGCAACCACTGACACCAGGCAGATAATCTCTGAAGCGTGTTAATAATGGCTGGGGTCACCCATCTTGTAAAGACACAACCCAGAAAAAGACAATAGCAAACTACTTTTGTAGAAAAAATTTGCCAAGAACAATTATGGTCATGAGTCCATGATCGGCTCTGTAATATGACATGTGAACAAATTTCAAATTATTGTATGATCCAAAATAGAACTGATAGAATTGTTAGTGATGACCATGAAATAAAACAGAGAATATTTGCTGTTCTTAGCTCTCATCAAAGTAGACAATGTAGGATATTTTTCTGGAGATCAGGCATCTGTGGAGAGGAACAAAGTTAATGATTGAAATCAATGTATTTTCATCAGAGCTCACTGGTTTTTATCTTTTTGATTCCTTGTGAACTGTGGGATCAGCTATGAATTTTTCTAAGTGTTGGTTTTGACTTTTATATCTCAAATATAAATTTTAAGTAAGTAAGATATCCCACTTTTTAAGGAATAAATTATTGCTTCTTCAACAGACAGTTCTAATTGCATCCCTTCTGAAGACTTCTGCAAGCTCACTGTCTGGATGTACTCACCCCCCAGAGGGTGTTCTTCATGGGTAATTGTGCTGGAGTGCAAGAGGGAATGAAGTACGATATACAGCACTGAAGGAGGCACTTCAGCCTACCATGCTCAAGCCAACTATTCAGTACCCACCTGTACCAATCCCATTTCTTCCTCGTACATCCCATCTTTATGCCCTGGCCCCCAATATACTGATTCTCCTGCCACTCACCTACTCTAAGACGGACTTATCAAATTAGCCTACCAACCAGCACATCTACAGAAAGAGAGGGGAAGCAGAAGTACACAGAGGAAATGCACATAGTTACAGGTGAATGCACAAAACCCACAAGTCAGCACCTGAGATGGGAAG
Source organism: Hemitrygon akajei (assembly GCF_048418815.1). Classification (NCBI taxonomy): domain Eukaryota; kingdom Metazoa; phylum Chordata; class Chondrichthyes; order Myliobatiformes; family Dasyatidae; genus Hemitrygon; species Hemitrygon akajei. The sequence continues at coordinate 31,090,497 of NC_133138.1, read as the reverse complement.
GTTGTGGAAACATTAGAGGGGATACAGAGGAAATTTGCTGGGATCCTTCCTGGATTAGAAGAACATGTCTTATAATTGTTTGTTGAGTAAGCTAGGGCTATTCTCTTTGTAGCAATTGAGTATGAGAGATGACTTGATAGAGATGTAAACGATGATAAAAACCATACCCTTTTTGCTTAGTGTAAATGGCCAATATGAGGCTGCAAAACTTTAAGATGTTTGGAGGAAAGTTTAGAGGAGATGTCAGAGGTAGGTTTCATACACAAAGAATGGCAGGTGCATGCAATGTGCTGCCAGGGGTGGTGACAGAGGCAGATATATTAGGGAGATTTAAGGGATTCCTAGATATGCATATAGATGAATGAAAAATTGAGGGGTATGTAAGAGGGAAGGGTGAGATTGATCTTGGAGTAGGTTAAAGGGCTAGCACAACATCATGAGCTAAAATACCTGTACTGTGCTGCATTGTTTTATGTAAGCAACATCCAAACAAACTGCAGTAGTTTTAGAAGGTGCTCCACCATTACTTTCTCTGGTACAGTTAGCATGCAGTAATAAATGCTGGTACTGCCTATGATGCCCACCTCTCATAAATAAGATGTGCGCTTGACAAAGTTCAAAGTTCTTTGTAAATGGAGTTGGCATAAATAGTTATTTGTCGGTTGGCAGAGTCAAATGCCAAGTCAAAAGGACTTGCTTGCGTGCTGTTTGATTCAATGACTACTTCAAACTTTCTCACAAGAAAATAAATTTTATGAGATATAGAACATAGAACATTACAACACAGTGCAGGCCCTCCATCCCACAATGTAATTATATTTTCTTAACCTACTCCAAGATCAATTTACCATTTGCCACACAGCCTCCATTTTTCTATCACCCATGTGCCTAGATTAAATGTCCTAAGTGTATCTGCCTCTACCACCAACCCTGACATACACCCACCACTCTCTCTGTTAAAAACACAACTCTAACATCTCCTCTATATTTTCCTCCAATCACTTTAAAATTATGCCTGCTTGCATTAATCATTTCTGCCCCGGGTTAAAGGTGCTGGTTGCACACTCTATGTTGTTTATCATCTTGTACACCTCTATCACGTCATCTCACATTCTCCTTCGCTCCAAAAAAAAAGCTCTTGCTTGCTCAACCTTACCTCATAAGACACACTCTCTAATCTAGACAGCATCATGATAATTCTGGGATATCTCTTTGGTGAACATTCAGGCGAGTTCTCACATTAATTCAGAGCTCTTATTTCTAAGCTAAAGTGTAATTTCTATCCCTTTAGTAAAAGTAATTTCTCATTTCATTGCTTAAATTTTTATCAATAATGTTTTGCTAACCACCCCATTTTGATCATTGCTGTTAAAGTAGTAGCTTTCTTCATAGTTGGCTCCACATCTCCAGCTGAATCAGATTCCCTGTTCCTGATTTTTTTTTAACATAGGTTGCTTTTGATAAAGTGAAGCATGTATGCTACGGAAGAGTTCCCCAACCAGTGAACTGGACATTGTCATCTATACTCAGTAACCACATTATCTCCTGTACCTAATAAAATGGCCATAGAGTTTATGTTCATGGTCATCTGCTGCTGCAGCCCATTCATTTCAAGGTTCAACATGTGCATTTAGAGATGCTCCTGCACCCCACTGTTGTAATATACGGACATTCTCCTCTGACCTCTCTCGTTAACAATGCACTTTTGTCCACAGAACTGCTACACACTAGGTGTTTGTTTTTGGTTTTTGAACCATCTTCTGTAAACTTTAGAGACTGTCATGTATGAAAATACTGGGAGATCAGCAGTTTCTGAGATATTCAAACCACCCCATCTGGCACCAACAAATATTCCACATTCAAGATCACTAAAATCACATTTCTTCCCTCATTATGATGTTTGGTCTGAATGACAATTTTTGACATGGTTTTTATGCATTGAGTGCTGTCACATGATTGGCTGATTAGATATTTGCATTAAAGAGAAGGTGTACAGGTGTACCTAATGAATTAGCTACTGGTTCAAGGGCTTAGTATTTCATCTGAACATCTCACATTTATTCTTCAAAAAGTTAATAATGGAAGGAGTGATCTCTGTGGGAAGTGAAGAGTGGGGGGGAGGTAGTAAGGTACCATTGAAATTGGCAGAAGCTGCAGAGAATGATGTGTTGGATGTGAAGGTTCATGGGTTTGGTAGGTGAGGACAAGAGGAATTCTACCCCTGTTAAGGTGGTGGTGGGCCTTGATGTCTGGGAAATGGAGGAGATGTGGGTGAGGGCAGCATCAACGGACGAGGAAGGGAAACTTATCATATTTATTCTTTTCTGTTTCTACCTCAGGTGGTACAGAACTATAAGTTCTAAATCCTACAGTACTGTGCAAAAGTCTCCGGTATATATACAGCTAGGGTGCCTAAGACTTTTGCACAGTGCAGAAGTATTGCACTGTACTCCTGCCACAAAAAAAAACAAATTTCATTGACATTTGTGAATGATGATCTACCTGATTCTGATATGGGTCTCTATTGTGAATTGAGAGTGGGAAGGGGGCAGGAAGTGGGGAATCATGGTTGGGAACACTGGAAGGGAAAGCACCAGAGAGACATTCTGTAATGATCACTAAACCATTTGTTTGGAATTAAATGACATTGCCGAGTATCTCAGGGCAGGGTGTCAAATGACATTGCCTGGTGTCTGCACCCATGCCACCCCAGTCCCGGCATTCTATATACCACCTGTCCCACCCCTCCCACGGCACTCCACCCTCACCATTCCCAACATCCTTTGCTCCCACCTGATTTAGAAAATTTACCCCTCCACGTTGACAAATACAGTACTGTGCAAAAGTCTTCGGCACCCTAGCTATATATAAGTGCCTAAACCTTCTGCACAGTACTGAGCATGGCTTCAATTTGTTCTAACACAATCTCTGTGTCATTGATAAGCCCAAATCTGGAAGATGCATCTGTAAGAAAGTCCTTTGTGAATTTACAATGCCACTGCACACTACAAGCAAAGGCATCGCTCTTCCTCATTGCACATAAATTAGATGTTTGGCCAGCTGCAAGGGCCTTTCATTTCCCAGGTCAGTCACAGAAAATTAACCAGCAACAATTCAGCGCTCTTAAGCATCTATATACACAACACTGTCTCCTCTAACTCCCCAGTGGATCAGCTGAAAGACAAGTGGTCCAGGATCATTGGTTTACACAAAGGTTAATGGACAATGAATTTAAAATTGATTGTTGATGAGGTGGGCAATGACTGTGTAGAAGTAAGGCCAACAGGGCAGCTGATGCATTGGAATGCTGGCATCTTCAATTCTAAGTTTCACTCCAAGACATGCTGGAGATGCATGGTCGTCCCTCAATCATTACTGGGTCAGACGGCTCATACCCCATACTTTACACAGCATAATGGCAGTTCTTTTACCACACGAGTGATTCTCATCTTGCTGAGAGTGGTTAAGGTCAGGCATTATTGCTTGCTCCTAGCCTGAGAATGAATTATTTTTAAAATGCACTGATTGCTTGTCAGACGTGTTATCAGTCACCTCCAGCTAAGCTTATGGTAAATTTATAGGTTGCCCAGTGAGCTTACAAATTAAATGTGCAGCTGCCTCAGATGAAACAAGTTACTGCTCGTGATAAATGCAACTTCATCTAATTATCAGAACAGTAACATGGTGAGACATGATTGGCACTACTTTGCTTCCAGTGCTCGTCAGCAGGCCAGTGGGTGTATGATGACACCGAGAGTGTTTAATTCTTCACCTAAAAGACAAGTAGAGACAGAATCATAGCAGTCAGGTATCGACAGAATTGAACTACAGAGAGACAAATTGTACATTATCTCTAAAGCCAGGAAAATCAGGTCAATAATTCTGTGGAGATATATTGACCGTGATGTAGACCTACCACTGCTACATATAGATTACAAATTCTTCTGGTTTTTCAATACTCAACCTGCATTCATCAGGTTTATTATATGCTGGAACAAACTAGGCACAGCCAAGGCAGTAGGAGTTCAAAGAAAGAGAAAAACATGGCTTTAATTGTCATTATCAGTTTCAGTTGATACACAAAAGTTATTCTTTCTGTCACTCTGTTATGTGTGGGAGCTTGGCCATGACCACGTAAGGCTGGTGTTGTAATGATAGCTGTTTGGCACAAGAGCTTTAAGTCGAAATGTAATAAGACAAACCAAGATGAGTTTTATAAAGGTGAAAACACCATTATTCAATATCCTGATCTGGGATTGAATATGCTTCTAACAGAATGATCACTGTAGTGAGCCAAAGTGATGTTGGATACACTTACTCACCACAAAACTGCTCATCATTCAGCACCACTTCGTCCTAAATTGGCATTTTCATGGAGAGTGGTGCACAGTCTGTAGAGGCCTGCATGTGACAAAATCTAATAAATCCAATTTGCTTTATTGTTGGAGAGAGTCTTAAACAGACAGACAGACATTAAGGAAACTAATCAGAGTGGCTGTAGCCGGCTGCATGCACGACCGACGCATGCGCACTAACAGATTAAATTACCAGAAACAAAACCAGATTAAATTACACGGAGAAAATTTACAAGGACTTGGGGCACTGAGTGGGTTAGATTAATAAAGGGAAAGGTTGAATACTGTAGCTGAGGACATTATTCCCTAGGGCACTGAAGAATGAGGGGAGATTTGATAGAGGTATACAAAATTATGAGGGGTATAGGTAGAGTAAATATAAGCATGTAGTGGTGTGCTACACGCAGCGCTAAAATAACGACACGGAGTCGGTAAACTGCAATCAAAGATAATTTTATTCGAACTTCACAGCCTTGCTTTAAAGTCTCCCTCATCCCGCCCTCCCCGGGCGCGGATGCTCTAAGGGACACGTACTCACAAACCCCCGCAGGCTTTTTCCCTTTGTTGCGGACCTGGCCTTTGTGCCTGCGCGCTGGCTAATTGTGAGCCGGTTCGAGTGAGCTAGGAAGTGGGTCGCCACATAACCCCCCCCCCCCCCCCAGAACTGGCGATACACCCCCCCAATGTTCGCAGTCTGGGTCGGACCCTGTTTGGGAGGTCGGCCTCTGCGCCGCGGTGCCGGAAACTATACCGGTTGCACCAGGTCCACACGGGCCAGTTTGAGTCGGTCCACCGTGAAAACCTCCACTCTCCCCCCAACGTCCAGCATGAACGTGGACTCGTTGTTCCTGAGCACCGTGAACGGCCCCTCGTAGGGCCGTTGCAGCGGTGGCCGATGCCCGCCCTGTCGTACAAACACAAACTTACAGTTCTGCAGGTCTTTGGGTACGCAGGTCGGGTTCTGCCCATGCTGCGAAGTGGGTATGGGGGCCAGGTCACCGAGCCTCTCATGTAGTCTGCCCAGGACCGCTGCGGGTTCTTCATCGTGCCTCCTTGGGGCTGGTATGAACTCCCCGGGGATGACCAGGGGTGCGCCATACACCAACTCGGCCGACGAGGCGTGCAGATCGTCTTTGGGCGCCGTGCGGATACCGAGTAGGACCCAGGGAAGCTCGTCCGCCCAGTTAGCTCCTCACAGGCAGGCCATGAGAGCCAACATTAAGTGACGGTGGAAACGCTCCACTAGTCCGTTCGACTGTGGGTGGTAGGCAGTGGTGTGGTGCAGCTGTGTCCCCAAAAGGCTGGCCATAGCAGACCACAGGCTGGAGGTGAACTGGGCGCCTCTGTCGGAGGTAATGTGGGCCGGTACACCAAAGCGGGACACCCAGGTGGCAATCAGTGCCCAGGCGCAAGATTCGGAGGTGGTGTCGGTGAGCGGGATCGCCTCTGGCCATCTTGTGAACCAGTCCACGATAGTCAGGAGGTGCTGCGCTCCACGCAACACTGGCAGGGGGCCCACAATATCCACGTGAATGTGGTTGAAATGCCGGTGGGTGGGGTGGAACTGCTGCGGCAGAGCTTTGGTGTGCCGCTGCACCTTGGCCGTCTGGCAGTGCATGCACGTTCTGGCCCATTCACTGACCTGCTTGCAGAGTCCGTGCCAAATGAACCGATTGGCTACCAGCCGGACAGTTGTCCTGATGGAGGGGTGCGCTAAGTTATGAATGGAGTCGAAAACACGTCGCCGCCAAGGTGCCGGAACAACGGGGCGGGGTTGGCCGGTGGCGACGTCACAGAGTAGGGTCCTCTCACCTGGGCCTACGGGGAGGTCCTGGAGCTGCAAACCGGAGACTGCGGTTCTATAACTCGGGATCTCCTCGTCTGCCTGCTGCGCCTCTGCCAGCGCCTCAAAGTCTACCCCTTGGGAAAGGGCGTGAATGTTAGGGCGAGAGAGCGTGTCCGCCACGACATTGTCCTTAACCGAGACGTGCCGGACGTCCGTTGTGTATTCAGAGATGTAGGACAGATGGCGCTGCTGGCGGGACGACCAGGGATCGGACACCTTCGTGAACGTAAAGGTAAGCGGCTTGTGGTCCGTGAACGCGGTGAAGGGCCTACCTTCTAAGAAGTACCTGAAATGCTGGATTGCCAGGTATAGCGCCAACAGCTCCCAGTCGAAAGCACTGTATTTGAGCTCGGGTGGCCACAGGTGTTTGCTGAAAAACGCCAGGGGTTGCCAGCGGCCCGCGATGAGCTGCTCCAGTACCCCACCGACTGCCGTATTAGATGCGTCCACTGTGAGGGCGGTAGGGACGTCCATTCTGGGGTGCACTAGCATCGCGGTGTTCGCCAAGGCTTCCTTCGTTTGAACGAAAGCGGTGGCGGACTCCTCGTCCCAGGCAATGTCCTTGCCCGGACCCAACAGCAGGGCGAACAGGGGGCACATGATCCGGGCAGCTGAAGGGAGGAAGCGGTGGTAGAAATTGACCATACCTACGAATTCCTGAAGGCCTTTGATCGTGGTGGGTCAGGGGAAATGGCAGACTGCATCTACCTTAGCGGGCAGAGGGGTTGCCCCGTCTTTAGTAATCCTGTGGCCCAGGAAGTCAATGGTGTCGAGCCCGAACTGGCATTTGGCCGGGTTGATTGTTAGACCGTATTCACTCAGTCAGGCGTAGAGTTGACGGAGGTGGAACAGATGCTCCTGACGACTGCTGCTGGCTATGAGGATGTTGTCCAAATAGATGAATGTGAAGTCCAGGTCGTGTCCCACCGCGTCCATTAACCGCTGGAACGTCTGTGCGGCATTCTTCAGGCCGAATGGCATGCAGAGGAACTCTAAAAGGCTGAACGGGGTGATGAGAGCCGTTTTGGGGACGTCGTCCGGATGCATCGGGATTTGATGGTATCCTCGGACGAGGTCTACCTTGGAGAAGATCCGTGCGCCATGCAGGTTTGCTGCAAAGTCCTGAATGTGCGGCACAGGGTAGCGGTCCGGTGTGGTAGCCTCGTTCAGCCTGCGGTAGTCGCCGCATGGTCTCCAGCCCCCTGTCGCTTTGGGCACCATGTGCAGGGGGGAGGCCCATAGGCTGTCAGACTGCCGGATGATCCCCAATTCCTCCATCCTCTTGAACTCCTCCTTCGCCAGTCGGAGCTTGTCCGGGGGAAGCCGCTGAGCACGGGCGTGGAGGGGTGGTCCCTGGGCCGGGATGTGGGGCTGTACGCCGTGTCGGGGCATGGCTACCATGAACTGCGGTGCCAGAACCAATGGGAAATCCACCAGGACTCTGGTGAAGTCGTTGTCGGACAGCGTGATGGAGCCGAGGTGTGGGGCTGGCAACTGGGCTTCTCCCAGGGAGAACGTCTGAAAGGTCTCGGCGTGGACCAGCCTCTGCCTCGGCAGGTCGACCAGCAGGCTGTGAGCCTGCAAAAATTCCGCACCCAGAAGCGGTTGGGCTACGGCGGCCAGTGTGAAGTCCCACGTGAACCAGCTGGAGGCGAACTGTAGTTGCACCGTACGGGTGCCGTAGGTCCTTACCGTGCTGCCGTTCATGGCCCTCGGGGGGGGGACCCGGTGCCCTGTTGCGAGTGTCATAACTCGTCGGAGGTAAGACGCTGATCTTGGCACCGGTGTCAACCAAAAAACGGCGTCCCAACCTCTTGTCCCACACATACAGGAGGCTATCCTGACAGCCAGCCGCCGTAGCCATCAGCGGCGGCTGGCCCTGGCGTTTCCCGGGAACTGGCAGGGCGGGCGACAACGGTGGGCTTCTGTGCCCCACCGCTGGTGGTAGAAACACCAGTGTTCGTTGGGCTCCCCACCCCTGCCTCTGGGGCTAGTGGGCTCTGCTGCCGGGCCTGGTCTGGTCTGCTGCTGGGAGTGTGGCCGGGTGATCTGTGCGATGGACACCTCACTCACCTTCTTGGCGTTCCACAGCAAGTCCGCCCGGGCTGCCACCTTCCGGGGGTCGCTGAAATCCGCGTCGGACTACAGCAGGCGTATGTCCTCGGGCATCTGCTCCAGGAATGCCTGCTCAAACATGAGGCAGGGTGTGTGTCCGCCGGCCAAAGACAACATCTCATTCATTAAAGCCGATGGAGGTCTGTCTCCCAAGCCATCCAGGTGCAGTAAGCGGGCAGCTCGCTCGCGCCATGAGAGTCCAAAAGTCCTTAGGAGCAGGGCTTTGAATTCCGTGTACTTGCCGTCCGCCGGGGGAGACTGTACGAACTCCGCAACCTGGGCCGCTGTGTCCTGGTCGAGGGAGCTCACCACGTAGTAGTAACGGGTGTCCTCTGAGGTTATCTGCCGAATGTGGAATTGGGCTTCTGCTTGCTGGAACCATAGGTGAGGTCGTAGCATCCAGAAGCTTGGAAGTTTCAACGAAACCGCATGAACAAATGCGGCGTCGGTCATCTCTGGTGCAAAAATCGTTTGGACCGTCGGGGTCACCAATTGTAGCGGTGTGCTACACGCAGCGCTGAAATAACGACACAGAATCGGTAAACTGCAATCAAAGATAATTTTATTCGAACTTCACAGCCTTGCTTTAAAGCCTCCCTCATCCCGCCCTCCCCAGGCGCGGATGCTCTAAGGGACACGTACTCACAAACCCCCGCAGGCTTTTTGCCTTTGTTGCGGATCTGGCCTTTGTGCCTGCGCGCTGGCTATTTGTGAGCCGGTTCGAGTGCGCTAGGAAGTGGGTCGCCACAAGCAGGCCTTTCGACTGAGAATGAGTGAGACAAGAACTAGAGGTCATGGGTTAAGGGTGAAACGTTGAAGGAAAACATGACGGGGAACTTCGTTACTCAGAGAGTGGTGAGAGTGTGGAGTAGAAGTGGTGGAAGCTGGCTTAATTACAACATGTAAGAGAAATTTTGTATAAGTACATGGATTGGAATTGTATGGAGGGTGATGGGCCAGGTGCAGGTCAATGAGACTAGGCAGATTAATAGTTTGACTTGACCAGATGAGCCAAAGGGACTGTTTCTTTGCTTGTATTGTTCTATGGCTCTGTGACTCTAAACTCTGACATTCATGCAGAAGTATCCCTCAAGGCAGTGGCACAGGTAGATAAAGTGGATGAAAAGTCATGCAGGATATTAGTGTCTGTTTGCCAGAGTGAAACATATTGAGCAGGGAGGTTATGGAACAACTTTACAAAACGTTTGTAGGCCACAACTGGAGTAGTGTTTGCATCCCTGTGCATCACTGAAGAAGAATAATGTGATTGTGCTGGAGAGTGGTTCAAAGAAAGTTCTTCAAGATGTACCTGGGATGAAGCATTTCATCTGAGAGCAGAGTCCCAGATAGGGGTTGTTTTCTTTCGGACAGAAAAGGTCAAGGAAATATATAAGTGAGATCCAGTGATAGTCTACCCCATAAGAAACATAGCTCTTAACAGAGATGTCTATAATCAAGGTGTTTTGTTTTGTAACTTTAAAACAGTAAACTAATCCCAAGGAAACTGTGTCCAGTTCTGGTCACCTCACTATAGGAAGGATGTGGAAGCATTGGAAAGGGTACAGAGGAGGTTTACCAGAATGCTGCCTGGTTTAGAGAGTATGGATTATCATCAGAGATTAAGGGAGCTAGGGCTTTATTCTTTGGAGAAAAGGAGGATGAGAGGAGACATGATAGAGGTGTACAAGATATTAAGTGGAATAGACAGAGTAGACAGCCAGCGCCTCTTCCCCAGGGCACCACTGCTCAGTACATGAGGACATGGCTTTAAGGTAAGGGGAGGGATATTAGAGGAAAGTTCTTCACTCAGAGAGTGGTTGGTGCATGGAACGCACTGCCTGAGTCAGTGGTGGAGGCAGATACACTAGTGGAGTTTAAGAGACTACTAGACTTGTATATGGAGGAATTTAAGGTGGTGGGTTATATGGGAGGCAGGGTTTGAGGGTCAGAACAACATTGTGGGCCGAAGGGCCTGTAACGTGCTGTACTATTCTATGTTCTATGTTCTACTAAGACACAGGAGTCTGGGAATGCAGGTCTAACTTTGTGTTTCCTTTAAACAAAGCATGCACATACTTGTGTAATAATGTATGGAATTCACCTTTTTAAACATATAATTCATAATTATTTAAAGGACAAGAATTCTTACTCAAACAATATATTTACAATATTACTCAAATATTACTGAAATATTAAATACACAACACAGGGATCAAGGTTTTTAAGATGTTGGTAGGTTTGATGAGGCTTTTTTTTATTATCCCGAGGGCATTGGAAACCTGGAATGCACTGCCAAGGTTATGTGGAGGCAGAGACCTCATAAACTGCATGAATTACTGAGATAAGTCTCTGGAAAATCATATCATAGAAGGCATCAGACCAAGAACTGGAAAATGGGATGAGACTAGATAGATAACAGATGGCAATAATTATACACAATGTGGCAGTGTAGTAAACATCTGACTAATGAACAGATAATGCACACACTGAATAACAGCATTGCTACACATTGAAGATGTGGAAACACAGCAAGCATTAAGACTATTAATACTAATTCATACTGCTGCATCATGGATCTACTGACCAGTGTTTGATCCTGGCCTCTGGTGCTCTCGGGATAGAGTTTGTTCATTCTCTCTGGGGTATTGGGTATTTATCCTGGCTAATGTGGTTTTTCTCCCATTCCTCAATGGCATGGTGTTGGTTTGGTTAATTGTCCACTGTAAATTATGGCAACTGTGGGTGAGTAGTAGGAGAATCAGGGTGGGAAATCTGGGAGAGAATAAGTTAAAAGAAAATTAGTGACGGAATTGGATCAATCAGAGAGTCAGTATACACTAGATAAGCCAAACGATCTTCCATATTGTAAGGAAAAAAATCACATATGATAAATATTACTTCACAGGGCATAAAAGGTTATGCTAAAGATAACAAACGCTCATCATTCCTGAGATCCTTCCACCTTTAATACTTCTTCCCTCAAAGAAGGAATTGGAAGGTAATCTAAAATATAGTTTTGATATGAAATCCAGATTCCTGGGATGGTAATAATGCTTGAGTTCAAGAACTTTTGTTTATCGGGGGAAAACTACCCATATACTTAATGAATTGTGAAGTAATCAAATTGGTATCAGTCAGAGCAGTTCCAAGGGTCCCAACAGATAAATAGACAGGTAGTCAGTTAGATAAATATATAGACAGACAGACAGACAGACTGACAGCTAGTCAGATAGATAGGACTTTTGACAGACAGACCAACAGAGCCAGATTGTTAGAGAGACAGATAGACAGACCTTCCTATAGATTGAGTTTATAGAGAGGAAGACAGATAGAGAGCTAGATAAATAGGTAGAAAGATGGATGGATAGATAAATAGATACAATTCCACAGTATAGAATCAGGCTCTTAAGCCCATCACATTCATATTGCTATTGATGTGGATGCTCATACGGTGATTACCTGCCTATAAGACAACAAAGTAACCAGCCCACGTTTCTTCATTGGAATTGCATGCCAAGACATCTGGAGAGTTCTGATCAGGCATCGAAAAGGAAAAGACACAATGGACATGACAACCTCATGACAACATGAGTGTGCATTACTGCCCTTCATAAGTGAACACTTATGAAAATCCTAGTCACCTTCCACTCTGTCTTTCAGGGATTATAGATCATTCCTTTATAAGGAACCTTATCCAAAAAGATTTTTTGAATTGGTTACCATGATTGTTTGAAAAATGCTCCTTTGCGTGGTTTCCCCACGTTAGTGGAAGCTGACTGCCTCGTGCATCTGATCAGTGCTGAAGGCTTTTTGTTCTCTGCGTCTCTTTGGTACTGAGAGTTTAACACAAGAATGCTTCATCTTGTGAAATGGGTTCAGCATTTTGGGGAAATCTTTTTACTGAGATTTGATGCCACAATTCAGAATGGTCCACCATTGACCATTCCTTCATTATGCTTTTGTTTTGCACTATTTATTTATTTATTTATTTGTTTATTTTTACAGTCTATAGTAAATTTACTGTGTCTTTACACTGTATTATTGCCACAAAACAACATATATAGTACTGTGCAAACGTATTAGGTACATATCTATAGCCAGGGTCCTAAGAGTTTTGCACATTACTGTACTGTACAGCTGCAAAAAAAAACAAATTTCATGACATATGTGAGTGATGATAAACCTGGTTCCGATATGGGTCTCTATGGGACCGAGAGTGGGAAGGGGGCAGGGAGAGGGAAGGGAGTGGGAAGCAACAGAGATACATTCTGTAATGATCAATAAACCAATTACTTGCAATCAAATGACCTTGCCTGATGTCTCGTGACTGGGCGTGTATGAACCCCGCCACCCCCCACCCCGGCACTCCATCTCTGCCACCTGCTCCACACCCTTCCCGTGGCACTCCACTCTTGCCATTCCCAACATCCTTTGCTCCGGCAAGAGTTATAAACTCTCTCTCCGCTTTACGTTGATAAATACAGTCCTGTGCAAAAGTCTCAGGCATCTAGCTATATATACATATGCCTAAGACTTTTGCACAGGACTGTAAGTCAGGAAACCACTGGATTGTTGCAAAGATAATAAAGCTGTTTATGATTAAACTGAAACTCTTTTCCCTTTTGTTTCTCAGGAATTTTGTGATTTGGATGTAAAACAGCCAAGAGAAAGGAATGACCCTCAGATTCTAAGTACCAAGAGAGATAATGGAGTGTTCCTTCAAGCAGATCCAACTTCAGATAAATGCAATGAGCTGCTTCTGATGATATGGTTGGTTGACCTGTTTATGTTCAGCCTGTCTTAGTATTACTGAGTTATGCTCTAGTAGCCCAAAGGGTAGCATTGTTAATTGCCATAGCATTATAAAGTCATTGAGCACTAAACCACAGAAACAGGCCCTTCAGCCCATCTAGTACATGCCAATCTATTATTCTTCCTTGTCCCATCAACTAGCACCTGATCATTACTCTTCCCATCCATGTACCTATCCAAATTTCTCTTAAATGTTGAAATCAAACCCGCATCCACCACTTCCACTGGCAGCTTGCTCCAAACTCTCACCACCCTCCATGTGAAGAAGTTTCCCCTCATCTTCCCCTTAAATATTTCACCTTTCAAACTTAACTCATGACCCTTAGTCTGGTCTCACCCAACCTCAGCGGAAAAAGCCTGCTTTCATTTGTTGGGCTTGAAATTCTGCCCTGTGTTCGTTTAGGAAGAGAGACAACCAACACCGGAATATTACAAAACTTGGGTTTATTGCAGAATCCGTAACTGGCACAGCGAATCGACGGAGTCGCTGGAGAAGGCGCGTTCCGACTTCCCCTTACAATCTGCTCTTATTTATATCCCTTTCCCCCCCAGCACAACCCCCCGCTACATATTAGGTAATATCGGGCACTTGTGTCCATCTTATTGGCCCAACGCCATACACTCACGAGTTACCTGTTTCTTTTGTTTACTGAATCGCGTGACACTGGTAGTTTCGGTGTAGCGGAATCCCCAGTTTCGCTCCCCCCTCCCTCGCATTCCGGCCTCCTAATATTACGTGAGCCACTCATGACCTGTAATGGCAGTCTCGAATTAACCCTAACACATTGTAGTTAAGAAATAGGTTAAAATTGGAAAATCAGAACTATTGGTATAGAGACATTAGCTCAAATCCCACTTCAGTAATTGAAGAATTTAAGTAATAAATTGAGAATTTTTAATAAAGTAAGCATTGATAAGGCTATATAAGACTAGATTCAATAATCATAGTCAGAAAACTACTGGATTGTTGCAAAGACCCACTGATTCACTAACATTCAGCAGAAGGAACCATCCATCCTTTTCTAGGCTGCTTAGAATTGGCTATTGCCTTAGCAATGTGGAGGACTCAACTCATGGTATGAAACCAATCTTTGTCTCCTTTAACTCAATCCAGAGAATCATGAAGTTAATGATTTAGTTAAAGAGAGAGTTCAAAGGGAGAGTCAAATGGAGCCAGTATCTTCCCTTTCCAAGCTGAGCTTTGGACTACCTGTACAAACTGGCATTTTTGTGGTGCGAACTGAAGTCTCGGCAGTGTGATAGGTACAGGCCTAATCGAGGCAGCAGGGCCCAGGGCCAGAGGGGAATGAACCAGTGTTTGGCCATGCTGGGTTGGTCTTGGAGGCAATTCGAAGTGGCAGATCTGAGATCAGGCAGAGTCAAGGCAGCAGGGTTCGATCCTGAGTGTGAGGAACAACATGCTTGTTTGGCCAGTTTAAGTGCTAGGCCAGAAAGGCCTGGATGTCGGTGGAGAGGGATGGGCCAGTGTTCAGATTGCTGTTTAGCGAGGTTTACTTGCCCCTGCAACTAATGGGCTCCTGGGCCAACTGTAGTGTTGACTGGCTTTGTGGCCAGAGGAATGCAGTTTCCTGGACTCACTTTTGTAAACTTCAGTTCCAAATGTTACTTTTTTACTTTTATTGTATGCACGATTTGTTTTTTTTCCTGCACATGGGGTGTTTGGCAGTCTTCTTTGTTAATGGGTTTTATAGGGCCTTGTTATTTTGTGGCAGCCTGTAAGGAGATGGATCTCAAGGTTATATATAGAATAAGTGTACTTTGAACTTTGAATCCAACTCTCAATATTAATTGACTATGTTAATTGTGAAGATGTAATTGTAGTAAAAAGAAAAAGGTAATGAAAATAGCAATGATTTTACCAACTATTTTGCAAACATGACAATATCCCTTTCTGAATGACCTGAAACACCCTCTCCACTCCCTGTCTGAATGCCCTGCTGACACTTCCATTTAACCCCAGCTCCCTAATTCATGGACATGCCCTCATCCTGCACTGGTCATTTTTATCTTCTATTGCTATTGCTTCACATACTTATACAACTATTTGTTTTATCAGAATAGTGCCAGTAACATTACACTGCCTCACATAAACATTTTCAACCATCCTGTCCATCCTCAGACCATGCCACTCAAGGACTTGTGAAAATATTATTTTGTGACTGCATGTGCTGGACCGTAACTCTATGTGCTGAGTGTGACTACATGTACTGTGTTTTGCACCCTGGCCCCAGAGGAATGCTGTTTCCTTTGGCTGTAGACATGTGCATGGTTGACTGACAATTAAATTTGAACTTGATAAGTACATAACATGGTTAGGGCGTAAAGGTGTCAATAAATGCACCAAAAGGTGACAATAGCTGTACCCTCACTTGGCTTTACATAACCTTCCTTGGCCAATCAGTCCAGGTTATCTGTGGTTCTTATTTCATTTATTTTATTTTATTTAATGATACGGTGTGGAGTAGGCTCTCTGACTCTTTAAGCCTCACTGCTCCTGCAAACACCAATAAACTAATCATGGGACAATTTACAATGACCAGTGAACCTAGTCTATATGGTACATCTTTGGACTGTGGGAGGAAACCGGAGCGCCCGGGAAAGAACCATGCATACCATGGAAAGAATGTGCAAACCCCTTACAGCAGCGGAATTAAACTCAGCCATCCCACTTCTCCCGGAAGTTCCGGGAGTCTCCCGCATATTGATAGCAGCTCCCTGACACCCACAAATTATGTACAATATCCCAGAAATCGATTTTTTTTTTAGAGGGAGAGGGAGAGGAAGAGCGAGAGTGAAAGAGAGAGAGAGAGCATCCTGATTGGTCTCTCTTCATGCTAAGTAGATCTATCAGTTTTCTCTGTGGGCAGGCTTTACAGTCGACCTCAAAAGTAATGACAATGTTGCTCGCTGCACTGTTGCAATAGTGAATTTTCTATTGCCCATGGTGGGTTAAAATGTAAAAGATATGTTGAGGTGAGTTTAACAGGTGTCATTCGTTCTTTAGCATAGCTAATGTTATTAAACTAGCTGGCTAGCTGCTATTGATGTCCTATGTGATGAGGCCAAACTCCCTGTAGACTTGCTGAAAGTTGTAATAGAATAAAAAACGACTTCATGATAATATAAGTACATATTTTAATGTCACATTTTATGCATATACGCAACTTGGTTTACAGATTAGACAAAATCACTAAACGAAGTATTACATGCACCCTTGAAGGTCGACGGTGGTGGGGGGGGGGGGGGGGGGGAGTGAGGGAAGAGGGTGCTGCCTTCCTGAAATAAGTTTTTGCAGGGTGGAATGTCTGTAAACTCAGAACTCCAGAATAACCTAAGGTGTCATAGTGTCATGTTAGCTGCTACACTACCATGACTTTGCGTTTCTTTTAATCGGATTAATAAAATCAGCATCAATTCACCTCTTTCATTTATGTCCAAAGCCTTTCTGACTGATTGTAATGTGGCCAAAGCTTCAAGAGATTAGATGCTGCTTCAGAAGTTCCAATGTGTTTGAAACACAAATAAATTTTAGTATTTCAATGTACAAAATCAACTGTTTACTAAGCAATCACAATTGTTAAGATAAAATCCTTGGGTACTTCATTTCAATATTATCCATCCCATGAGTAATTATCAACAGTTCTCTTTAGCTCCCAGTAGTGTTTCCTTCCATTACAATGCTTCCTAAATCCTTTCAACTGGTATCATTACTGAAGCAATTAAGTTAATTTCTTTACAGAGTTTACCGGTGACTTGATAATTAAAAAAACACACAATCGCTCTCCCAAGAGTCACGTAACTATTTTGTGTGTTGTCTTTGAGTAACTCTTTTAGAGTGTGATGCACCATCAATACCTCACTCTGAGACGTAAAAGCAAGGTATCCGCTTTTATTGGCTGGAAGAAGGAACAAGCAGTGAATGACCACCATACTACATCCTGGAGACTGAGAGGCCAGGCTCAGACCTCCATCACCTTTATACAGGGGTCTGTGGGAGGAGCCACAGGAGCAGTCATCAGGGGGTGTGTCCAGACAGGTATATGTAGTTCACCACAGAGTGCTATGGTAGTGTAGAAATTAGCACAACACTATCAGAGTTCAGAGTTCAGCTCTGGTGCTGTCTGTTAGAGGTTTGCATGTCCCTCCCTTGACCATGTGGGCTTCCTCCCCCATTCCAAGACATACCGGTTAGTAGGTTAATTGGTCATTGTAATTTGTCATGTGATTAGGCTAGAGATAAATAGATGGATTGCTGGCCAGTGAGGCTCATTTTGTGGATTTTCTGGTGTAGTCTGCTTGTGTGCTTTTGTGATATCACTCTGGAGGAACGTTGTCTCATTTTTGAACTGCATTGCATTTGTGGTTTCTAAACAACAATATACTGAATCTTGTATCATTGAGACAGAATGGCCCTGTTTTTCTAAATAAATAAACTATATCATACCTGGGACCTGTCTGTTACATTGTGCTAGTTCCCTCAAACATAATCAATCAAATTTGAGCATGGAATGACATCCCAAATCAGGCCACATATTTAGCCCAACACAAGCATTTCTATATAATCTGACCAACAAATTAAAGTGGCTCTGGAGAATTTGGTTTATCTCATCGCCTTGATCTGACTGTGTCAGGGCTGAACAGATTATCAAATGCAGATCTCCTCACAGGCAGAGAAGGTACAGTATTCCCAACAGAAACTTGATAACGGCCTCTTCTTGACTTACTTCAGAAAATATCTGCATATGTGATGCACCATCAATAACTCTCTGAGATGTGAAGTTGAGATATCGGCTTTTATTGACTGGAAGAAAGAACAAGCAGTAGTTGACCACCATACTACCTCCTGGAGACTGAGGGCCAGGCTCAGGCCTCAATCGCCTTTATACCGGGGTCTGTGGGAGGAGCCACAGGAGCAGTCAGCAGGGGGCGTGTCCAGACAGGTATATGTAGTTCACCACAATATGCACCCACGTGCTTCTTGTTATCCAGGTATTGATTCCACAGCCTAGTTAATTGTCCAGCTTCCAGATATTTCCAGTTGCATTGTAAGTGCTGTATCTATTTTGATCAAGAATCTTCGCATTATTTACTGACCACCACAGAAGCTTAATAATCCATGATTCTGTGGCAGTGAAAGTGAAGCCAGGATGGTTTGTTGCCTCCCAGCTGCTAGGGTCCAGGATGACTCAGAGCGACTGCAGAATTTTCTCAGGGGTGGGGGGGATGAGGTCATGGTGTAGATTGGCACCAATGACATGGTATAAAGGGGAAAGATGTCTTGCACAGTGCATATAGGGAGTTGGGAAAGAGGCGGAAGAGCAGGACCTCCGAGGCAGTCATCTCCGGATTACTCCCGGTGCTCGTCAGAGCAGGAATAAGATGATTAGTACAGATGAAGGAGTGGCTGAGAAATTGGTGCAAGGGGCAGGGTTTTAGATTCTTGGGTCTTTGGAACCTTTTCTGGGTCAGAGGTGACCAGTACAAGAGGGATGGGTTGCATCTAAAATGGAGGGGAACAATATCCTGGCCAGGAGCTTTGCTAATGCTACTCGGGAGTGGGGGAGAGTTGCACTATCAATCAGGGACAATATCATAGCTGCACTCAGAGAGGAGATAATGGAGGGTTTATCCACTGAGTCTATATGGGTAGAATTCAAAAATAGGAAGAGTCACTCTGATGGGATTGTATGACAGAACCAACCACACCTGTCCCCACCCCAATTGCCACCAGGACATTGAGGAACAGATATACAGGCAGATTAAGGAAAGATCTAAAAATAGGGTTGTTGTCACAGAGGAACTTCAACTTTCCTAATCTTAGTGCAAGAGGTTTAGATGGTGCTGAAATTGTTATGTGCATCTTGGTAGGGGTTTTTAAATCACTATGTAACTAGTTCAACAAGAGGAGGGGCTATATTGGATTTGGTGTTGGGTAATGAGCCTGCCTAATTGATTGACCTTTTAGTGGGTGAGCAGTTAGGGAACAGTGAACAGAACTCTCAAGTGTAAAGATAACTAGAGATAAGTATAATTACGGACCTTGCAGGAGAGTATTAAAATAGAGCAGTGCAAATTACTTGAGCACTGGTTGGAAATAGGGAGAGTTAATTGGGAAGAGCTGTTTTTGGATAAGTCTACACCTGACGTGGAGGGTGTATTAATATGAACTGCACTGAGTACAGGCCAGGTACATTTCAGTCATTAGGAAGGACTATGTTGGTAAGGTAAGAAAACATGGATGTTGAGAGAAGTGATGAATTTAGTCAAGAAGAAAAAGGAAAAGTTTATAAAGTTTAGGAAGCTAAAATCAAACAGAGCTCTTGAGGATTATAAAAAATCCAGAAAAAGTCAAGAAAGGAAATAATAAAGCAAAGAGGGCCCATGAAAGTAGGATTAAAGAGAATCCCAAGGCACTCTATACATACATCAAGAGCAGGAGGATAACTAGGAAGAGGGTAGGGCCACTCAAGGCTAAAGGTGATAGCATTTGTTTATTTGTGGAGAATATAGGTGAGGTACTTAATGAGTACATAAGTATTTACCAATGAAAAGGACATAGAGGATAGGGAGATCAGGACCAATTGTATTGATAAGCTAAAGCATTTCAGGGTAAAGGAGGGGGTCTCTTTAAGGTGGCTAGGTTACCAGGGTTTGATGGACCTTACCCTGGTTTATAAAGGGCAGCGAGAGATTGCTGGGGCCTTGATCATTATCTTCATGTCCTCTCTAGCGACAGGCAAATTGCTGGAAAACTGGCAAGCAGCTAATGTTATTCCATTATTCCAGAAGGTAACCAGGGATGGCCCTGGAAACAATTGACTGGGGCGTCTCATGTCAGTGATAGGGAAGCTACTGGAGAGAATTCTTGGGGATAGGATTCATAAGCATTTGGAAAACCATGGTCTAATTTGGGGAGAGCCAGTATGGTTTGGGTGGGGCAAGTCTTGTCTTACTAAATTGATTGAGTTTTTTGATGAGATGACAAGAGTGATTGATGAAGGTAGAACTGTGGAGGCTAAATAGATTTTAATAAGGCATTTGACAATGTCCGTCATGAGGGGCTCATCCAAAAAAATTCAGATGCATGGGATCCATGTGAATTGTCTGTTCAGATTCAGAATTGGCTTGTCCATAAAAGATAGAGGGAAGTTGTTGAAGAAACTTATTCTCGATGGAGGTTTGTGAATAGTAGTGTTCCACAGGGATCTATACTGGGACCCCAGCTATTTGTGATATAGATAAATAACTTGGATGAAAATGTACAGTATCGTACAAAAGTCTTTATATATAGCTAGGGTGCCTGAGACATTTGCACTGTACTTTAGGAACTTTATGCATTGAGCTGTACTGTTGATATATGTGAATGATGATAAACCAGATTCTGAAATGGGTCTTTACTGTGGACTGAGAAGGGGAAAAGGACAGGGAGATGGGAGGGAGCAGGAAACACCAGAGCCATTTTTTAATGATCAGTTGTTTGGAATCAAATTATCTTGCCTGGTGTCTAGGGCTGGATGTGTCTGCACCCATGACAACTTGGCCCGAGCACTCCTTTACTGCAACCTGTCCCACACCCCTCCTGCAGTGCTCCACCCTCGCCATTCCCAACACCCTTTGCTCCCACCAGATCTACAAACACGCTCTCCGCTTCACATTGACAAATACACTACAATGCAAAAGTTTTAGGCAGCCTGGATATAACTATGGGCTGAAGACATTTGCACAGTACTGTAAATGGGTGAGTTAGTAAATTTGCAGGTGATACAAGATTGGTGGCATTGTGGATTGCACACAAGACTGGTACAGAATATACCAGGGGTGATTGATTTGTTCGTGGCCTAAGGTAGAAGGAGTCAATTTTAGAAAACTTAGCATATTTATTTTTCAACATAGTCCCCTCCTACATTTACACGCTTAGTCCAGCGGTCGTGGAGCATACGGATCTTGGACCTCAAGGAAGTGTCCACAGCAGGGGTGATTGATACATTTGTGGCCTAATGTAGAAGAAGATGAGTTATTAAATTCAAACTTTCTGCATAATCACTCAAAGAGTTGACCTGTATGCACATGTAAAGAGAGCTGTATAACTCATCTCCTTCTACCTTAGACCACGAACATATCAATCACCCCTGCTGCGGACACTTCCTGGAGGTCCAAGATCCATATGCTCCACGACCGCTGGACTAAGTGTGTAACTGTAGGAGGGGACTATGTTGAAAAATAAATGTGCTATGTTTTCTAAAACTGACTCCTTCTACCCTAGTCCACGAACATATCAATCACCCCTCGAAAATGAGATATAGATCATTTGCAGGCGGAGAAATGGCAGATGGAGTTAATCTTGCCAAGTATGAAGTGTTGCACCTTAGTAGTTCAAATGCAGAGACAGTACACTGTTAAGGACTAGAATAAAATTGTTGATAGGGAGAGGGATCTTGGAGTCCAAATTCACAACTCCCTGAAGGTGGCTACACTGATTGAAAGAATGGTTAAGAAGGCATATGGCATGCTTGCCTTTATTAGTCAAAACATTGAATTCAAAAGTCAGCAAGTTATGCTGCAGTGTTTTAAAATTCTAGTTAGGCTGTGTCTGGAGTATTGCATCCAGTCTGGCCACCCCATTATAGGAAGCATATCAAGCTTTGGAGATGGTGCACAAAATTTTACCAGGATGCTTACTGGATTAGAGGGCATGTGCTATAATGTGACGTTGGACAAACCTGAGTTATTCGCTCTGGAGCAGTGGAGGCTGAGGGGAGATCTGATAGAGGTTGATGAGTTATGAGAAGTACAAATAGACAGACAGCATTTTTTCCCCAGTGTTGAAATGTCTAACACCAGAGGGTAGGCATTTAAGGTGAGAGGGGGATATGAAGAGCAAGTTTTTTACACAGAAAATGGTGGATGCCGAGAATGCACTGTCTGGGGTGGTGGTAGAGGCAGAAAACAGTAGGAATTTTTAAGAGATGTTTAGATAGGCGCATAAATGAGAGGAAAATAGCAGAATATGGAGATTGTGTAGGCAAAAGAGATTAATTTATTTGATTTCTAAGTTAATTGGTTTGATACAACATTGTGGGCTGAAGGGCTTGTTCCTGTGCTGTACTGTTCTCTGCTCTAAACAAGAGGAGACCATTGCATAATTGGCCTGATAGTTCACATAAGAATAATTAAGTGGGGTCTGCATTATATTTCCAAAGTATATGGATGCACCAACGTTTAGCTGAGTTTATGCACACATCTACCTGGTGTATTGTACTGTCCTTTATAATGAGCAATGAGGGATAGGCAATAAGTACAGACATTGCCAGCAAGTCCCACACCTTGTAACAGACTGAAGGAAGTCTTATGTGCCCATAGCGATGAATTTCCAGAGAAAGGAAAGCAGGAAGTTGGAAAGTTGTCTTTAATTGTTTTAATCATCTTTGCTTAATCTCCCAGTGGAAGTTAACCATGCAGAGGTCAGCATGATCAGTGCTTATGCTCTTGTTTGCATTTATCATGGCAGCCAAAGGCAGTACCTCTCCTGTAGCTAATAAAGTGGTTGTTGAGTGTATGTTTGTGACCTTCTGCTGCTGTAGCCCATTAATTTCAAAGTTTGACTTGTTGTGCATTCAGAGATACTCTTCTGCCCACCACTGTTGTAATGTGTGGTTATTTAAGTTACTGTCACCTTTGTGTCAGCTTGAACCAATCTGACCATTCTCCTCTGACCTCTCTCATTGACAAGACTTTTTTGTCAAAGAATGTCACTTGTTCAATGTTATATTTTGTTTTTCAGACCATTCTCTGTGAACTCTAGACTAGAGACTGCTGCATGTGAAAATTCCAGGAAGTCAGCAGATTCTGAAATACTCAAGCCTCCCTGTCTGGAACCAACAATCATTCGATGTTCAAAGTCATTTAGATCATATTTCTTCCCCATTCTGATGTTTGGGTTGAACAACAACTGTACCTCTTGGCCATGTCTGCATGTTTCTATGTATTGAGTTGCTGCCACATTGTTGGCTCTTGACATATTTACATTAATGAGCAGGTGTACAGGTGTACCAAAAAAAAAGTGGCTACTGAGTGTGTATATTGCCAGCAAAACTGGGATTTGTGGTCTATCCATAGTTGTCTTTGGGAAAGTAGAATTCTTTTTGGCCCAGTATAGTAAACACGCTCCTACCCTGCAGTTAGATAGGCTGTCTTAATCATGATTATAGTAACGTTCTTGTGTGTAAAGGTTTTCATCACAAATTACATTTTTTGCTCTCTTTCTTAAGGGATTTTATGTACGGTTCACAGAATCAGAGTAGAGTTATGGTATTCGCCTACAACTTGCTGATTGTGGGATGGGGCTATCCAACGTACATCCTAATGGTAAGTACTACAGCTGAGTGCTTGAAGAGTCAGCGTGTAGGGCTAATGACATACTGTACAGAAGAGTAGCAAAGTTAAAAGATAGATCAAAGCAAAGCAGGATATAGTTACCAGTTGAACTGTAGTTTGTATGGAAAAATGTCTAAAACGTTTGAGAAAGAACTTACGAAAGAAACAAAGTGCATTTATACAGAACCATGCAAAAGTCTTAGGCACATACAGTATATATTGCTCAGGTGCCTAAGGTTTTTGCACAGTACTGTGTTTGCCAACATGGCAGAGAGTGAGTTAGTAAATCTGGTGAGAGCAAAGGATATTGGGAATAGTGAGGGTGGAGTGCTGTGGCAGGGCTGTGGCAGAAAAGGAGAACCGGGGGCCAGGATGGTGCAGGTGTAGACACACCCAGACCTGAGACACCAGCCAAAGGTATTTGATTCCAAGCAATTAGTTTATTAATCATTACAATTTATCTCTCGGGCTTCCCACTCCCTTCCACTTCTTCCTAACCATGGTTCTCCTCTCCCTGCCCCCTTTCTCACTTTCAGTCCACAATAGAGACCCATATCAGAATCAGAGTTATCATCACTTACATATGTCATGACATTAGTATTACTTTACAGCACCAGTACTGTGCAATACATAAAATTTCTACAGTACTGTGCAAAAGCAAAAGCCTTAGTCATAGTACTGTATAGCATCCTTCAGCATAATCCTAGCAGCATGGAACTGCATTATAGACAATAAAATCTTTCAGTACTGTTCAAAGTAAATTTATTTTCAAATTACATATTTACAGCATGTCACCGGGGATTCATTTTCTTGTGGGCATACACAGTAACGCACATAAATACAATAGAGTCAGTGAAAAACTACACACAAACAAAACTGACAAACAGCCAACGTTCAAAGGATGTCGAAATGTGCAAATACAAATTATAATAATAATTAAGTAAATAAATAATACTAAGATCATGAGTTGTAGAGTCCTTGAAAATGAGTCCATATGTTGTGGAATCAGTTAAGTGTTAAGGTGAGTGAAATTATCCTCACTGATTCAGGAGGCTGATGGCTGAAGGGTCCCGAACCTTGTGGTGTCTTCTGTGCCTCCTTCATAATGGCAGGATTGAGAAGAGAGCAAGACCTGGATCATGGTGGCCTTTGATGATGGATGCTGCTTTCTTGCCTTCTTTGTGATGACACTTGCATGCTGGTCCCATGACAGGTCCTCTGAAATTATTATGCCAAGGAATTTTAAGTTACTGACCCTCTCTACCTCCAATCTCCCCATGAGGACTGGCTGTACCTTCGATTTCTTCCTCCTCTACTCAATAAACAGTTCTTTGAATTTGCTAACTTTGATTGAAAGGTTGAAATGATATTATTCAGACAGATATTCAGTCTCACTCCTATATGCTAAGACTCACTCAGTTACATCTACAAACTACAAAGAGCTCAACAGCCAACAGCATCTGGCTTTGAATGAATACCAAAGGAGAAATTTGTTGCAGATAGTGCTATGGTTCTTTTACACATATCTGTGAGAGGTAAACATCTCATTCTGAGCACAGCATCTTTGACAAAATGCAACTCTCTCAGTATTGGCCTGAGTTACTGCTCTGAAATCAGGTACTGCACACAGTGAAGGGAACTCAGGAGGGATAGCACTGAGCCAATGCTAGTACCAGACAGAAGAGAACTTGCAACAAAAGAATTTTTAACAACCATGCCTGGTGAGATGAAGTTCAAAGTAAAATTTATTATCAGAGTACATATGTCACTGCACACAACCCTGACATTCTTTCTACTGTGGACATGCTCAAAAAATCTATAGAATAGTAACTGTAAACAGGATCAATGAAAGAACTAGAAGACAATGACCTGTTGAAATGTAACTCTAAATAAATAATAAAAACATGAAATAACAAGATAGCGCGTCCTTACAGTGAGATTATTGGTTGTGGGAACACCTCAATAGATGAGTGTAATTATCCTCTTTTGTTCCAGAGCCTGGTGGTTGAGGGATAGTAACTGTTCTTGAACCTAGTGGTACGAGTCCTGATAGGGTCAGAACCAGCAGCATGAAATACAAAAAACATACTTAATCATATTAATCATAGCAATCGTATTGATTGATTTAGAGATACATACAGCACAGAACAGGTCCTTTCAGCTGCATCGCTCAGCCCCCCCACCTATTTAACACTAGGCTGATCACAATTTTTGGAAGAAAGGTCTGGCAATCTCTTTCCGTATCTTGCCAGGAAAACAACTACACTATCCACAGGGTCGCTCTGAGTTAATGGCAACTGGACGGCACTCAACTACAACGATTACAATGTCTAATTAACCAACTAACTGATATATCCTTGGACTGTGGGAGGAAACCAGTACACCCAGAGGAAGCACTCATGATCCCAGGGAGAGCATACGAACTTGGATTGGCCAAGCTGTAACAGTGTTGTGCTAACCAATACGCTACCACGATGCCTTTTTTGTTTTTCATTTTATTCTATTCACAGCTTGGAAATGGAAGGAAAGCAAGCAGCTCCAGTTCAATATAACCATTTTGGAATAATGCCTAATTTGATTTGCTATATTAAAGAAACAGATGGCATTTTTTGAACCTGAATCAACTTGGTCACTTACTTAAATTGTTAATGCCCAGATCAATGTAAATAACAGGTGTTTTCCTCTTTTGGAAGGAGCTAATGGCATTCTCATTGTTAATTTCTGATCACAATATTTAATTGACCTTGACTGAGTACTTGTTGATGAAGTATTCACCTTAGTAATATTATTGTAAGTCAACAGCAGATTGAGTATTTGGAATCTCATCAGATTCCACAGATGTTTAATAGAATTTTATCCATAGATTGTTCATGATTGTTGAATGTAAAAATCCATTTTTCCTAAAGATCCCAGTCAAAGTCATCCAAGACATCAATTTGTGCAGATCATAGAGCCATAACCTTATAGTCCCAGCAATTATTCTTCAATCTTGACCTCTGGAGTTTGCCAGCTTTCACTCTGATTGCATAGTCTTCTCTAGGTGCTCTGGTTTCTGCCAGATTGCAATGTGTGGGCTGGTAAGCTAACTGATCACTCAGATTTGCACCCAATGTGTAGGCAAGTGGGAGAATCTGAGCACATGGGTGGGAATGCAGGGAGAATAGGTTATAGGGAAAATTAGTGAGGAAATGGAATTATTCCATGAAAAAGCCTGAACTCAATAAGCAGACATCTTCTATTTTGTACATAAATGGAAATATGATTATCCTGGTGAATCATGGTGGAATTGATCATTCTTCTTGAACTATCTTCAACCTTGTAGGTGATGATGACATCCTTCAACATCATGTAATAACACAGGATCATAATCTAACCACAACAACCTCAGAGTAGAGGGACATCCCTTCAGAACAGAGATGAGGAGGAATTTATTTAGCCAGAGAGTGGTGCATCTATTGAATTCATTGCCACAGCAGTGGTGGAACACAAGTCGTTGGTATATTTAAAGCAGAGTTTGATAGGTTCTTGAGTAGTAAGGGTGTCAAAGGTTACAGGGAGAAAGCGAGATGAATAATAAATTGGCTATGATGGAATGGCGGAGCAGACTAACTCTAACTAATTCTGTTCCTATTTCTTATGGTGTTAGTTTCATTTGGATTTATCCAGTTACACGCAGAGATTCACCTGCAATTGTTTCTCTCTCTGTATGTTATCACATGTCCAAAAGGAATTATCATTGTTCCTCCCATCTATTGTTATTTTTATTTATTTAGAGAGACAACACAATATCAGGCCCTTTCAGACCAACAAGTCTGTCCCTCCCAATTAAACTCATATGACCAATAACCTACTAGCTTGTACGTCTTTGGAATGTGTGAAGAAACCAGTCACTGGAAGGAAACCCGTGGTCACATTGTCTGTTCTCCCTTGTATGCCAATGACACCCAAATTTACCACAGCATCACTTCAACTGACTTCTCTCCTGTTTTCCTCAACGTCCAGGGCACAATCAATGTGAATGTCATCTTAATGAGTTGAAAGAGTGATGGCACGGATGGGTTTCTCAGCGGGCAGCAATCTGCATGAGTGGTTGTTCGTTGGTGGCGCAGCACGAGGTTTAAAACAGGCTGGAGTTTCCGGCTTTTTTCTCAGCAGGTGACAATCAGTGTGAGAGTTTGTTCATTGGTGATGCAGCGCAAAGTTTAAAAAGAGCTCAGGTGCTTTTGGTTTTCTTATCGGTGGGCAACAACGCGAGAGTTATGTCTTCTGGGAAAGGTATGACCTGTGCGATATGGGCAGGTTATGCAAGAACTTGAGGGACCAATATCAATGCAGGCAGGTTTACTAGAGCTATTGGAGAGGGGAGGGGGTAAACTAAATTGGTAGGTGTTAGGAACTAAAGTGATAGGGATGAGGATGGGACCATTAGCATACAACCAGATGCAGTGTGTAGTGAGACTGTCAGGAAAATGATGGGGGGGGGGGGGGGAAACTACAGTGAGTGGAATGAGCTGCAGTGTTGTACAAGCCAAAATCAAAAAGGGTGAAGAGTACAGGACTGAATGCATTATGTTTGAATGCACACAGTATATGGAATACGGTAGATAATCTTGTATTGCTGTTAAAGATTAGTAGATCTGACACTGTGGGCGTCACTGAATCATGACTGAAAGAAGATTATAGTAGGAAGCTTAACATCTAAGGTTACACCTTCTTCCTAAAAGACAGGCAGGTAGACAGAGAGGATATGGTGACTTTGTTGGTTAAAAATGAAATAAGATCCTGAGAAGAGGTGACATAAGATGAGAAGATGTAGAATCTTTGCAGGTAGAATTAAGAAACTGTAAGGATAAAAAATCCTGATGGAGTTATATGCAGGTTTCCAAACAGTTGCCAGGATGTGGGCTACAAATTGCAACAGGAGATAGAAAACACATATCAAAAGGGCAATGTTATAAATCACATTGAAATCAGATGTGAAAGTCAGGTTGGGAAAATCAGGTTAGTGCTGGATCCTAAGACAGAACTTGTAGGATGCCCACAAGGTGGATTTTTAGGGCATCTTGTGGTTGAGCCACTAGGGGTTCAGCTATTCTGGATTCGGTGTTATGTAATGAACTGGGTTTACTTAGGCAGCTTAAGGTAAAGTAACCCTTAGGAGTCAACGATCAGAATATGATAGCCATCACCCTGCCATTTGAGAGGAAGAAGTGTCAGAATGCTCTCCACAGTACATCTATAGAAGTGTTGAGTGTATTTGTTGACATGCCAAATCTCTTCAAACTCCTAATGAAGTATAGCCACTGTCTTGCCTTCTTTTTAGCTACATCAATATGTTGGGACCAGGTTAGATCCTCAGAGATCTTAATACCCAGTAGCTTGAAACTGCTCACTCTCTCTCCACATCTGATCCCTCTATGAGGATTGGTACATATTCCTTCATCTTACCCTTCCTGAAGTTCACAATCAGCTCTTTCGTATTACTGATGTTGAGTGCTAGGTTGTTGCTGTGGCACCATTCCGCTAGTTGGTATATCTCAGTCCTGTACACCCTCTCGTCACCACCTGAGATTCCACCAACAATGGTTGTATAGTCAGCAAATTTATAGATAGTATTTGAGCTATGCCTAGCCACACAGTCATGGGTATATAGAGAGTAGAGCAGTGGGCTAAGCACACAGCCCTGTTGATCGTTAGCGAGGAGGAGATGTTATCACCAATCCACATAGATACAAAGCTATCAAACATTCCTCCTATGATAACCCTTTAATTTCCAAAATCATCCTTGTGAACCTCCTCTGAACCCTCTCCAATGCCAGGACATCTTTTCTTAGATAAGGAGCCCAAAACTGTTCGCAGTACTCAAGGTGAGGCCTCACCAGTGTCTTATAAAGCCTTAGCATCACAGCTCTGCTCTTGTATTCTATACCTCTTGAAATGAATGCTAAGGTTGCATTTGCCTTCCTCACCACCGACTCTACCTGCTGACTAAACTTTTTCTGTTCTGTACAAGGACTCCTAAGCCCCCTGGCATCTCAGATTTTTGGATTTTCTCCCAGTTTAGAAAATAGTCTGCACATTTATTTCTACTGCCAAAGAGCATGACCATGCATTTTTCAATCTTGTATTTCATTTGCTACTTACTTGCCCATTCTCCTTATCTGTCCAAGTCCTACTGCAGCCTATCTGTTTCTTCAGCACTACCTGCCCCTCCATCTATCTTCGTATCATCTGCAAACTTGGCAACAAAGCTATCTATTCCATTATCTAAATCATTGATATACAGCATATAATGATCAAAGATGGTGACACAACGCAGCTTGCAGCGGCCACTCCGGAACTGATTATCTGTTATTTGTGAAGTGGGGTGCCGTGCGCAATCATAATCGATTGAAAATGGACATGGGAGCACGGAGGAACATCAGGAAATTCCAGGAAGACCTTCTTCATTGCTGCTGCTGCTGTGAGGTCCGGGACTCTGCTGGGAAGAACAGGCCCCCAGTCCTCGGGGTCGCATTGCCGATGGCCGTTGGCGGGGCCATCTTAATAAGCTCGGCAGAGGATGGTGCTCGGAGAAGCTGTGCTGGAGGGGATGGTCGTCGGCTCGGAGGTTCGACGGACTTGGGGTCCTTTTGACGGACTCAGGTCGCTTTCGGTGTGTGCTGCGTCTGTGAGGCTGGTTTCAACGGAGCTTCCATTGTGTGCTGCGTCTGCGAGGCTGAGTCGGGCAGCGCCTTGGAAGTCCATAGCGGGGGTACTCCCTTCTGCCGCCGGCGTGGGATGGCGAGTCTGTCGGGACCCTGGGGACTTGTGGAAACTGTGGTGATTTCTTTTGAACTTATAGTCCTTTAACATCTTGGACTATTTTTACTGTGCCCATAGTCTGTTTTTTTTTTATCAATTATGCTATTGTTTGCACTGTTGTAACTATGTGGTTTTGTGCAGGTCTTGTAGCTTTAGTTTTTGGTCTTGTTTTTGTCTGGTGGATTTGGAGCTCCTTTCCGGGGAACGCGCTAGACGGTAGCGCGATATTAATACGCAGCAGCCTCTCCGGACTCTGGATTGGGGATTGCCAAACGTTATGTGGATTTTCTGGTGTAGTCTGTTTTGTCATATGCTTTTGTGATAGCATTCTGGGGAACGTTGTCTTATTTTTTAACTGCATTACATTTGTGGTTTCTAAATGACAATAAACTGAATCTGAATAATGAAGTGGTCCCAACACCGACCCCTGTGGAAAACCTCTAGTCACTGGCAGCCAACCAGAAAAGGATCCTTTTATTCTCTTTAGCTGAAGGATGGTGAATCAGTGGAATTTGTTGCTACAGACAGCTATGGAGACCAGCTCTTTGGGTATATTTAACAAATTTCATGACTTATGCTGGCGATACTAAATCTGATTCTGATCTGCTTTTCTCTCAGTGGGCAGCAATCAGTGCAGGGCCAATAAAAAGAAAGAAAGTGTAAGTGAACACAAGAAAATCTGCAGATGCTGGAAATTCAAGCAACACACACAAATTGCTGGTGGAACGCAGCAGGCCAGGCAGAATCAATAGGGAGAAGCACTGTCGACATTTCGGGCTGAGACCCAGTCCTGACGAAGGGTCTCGGCCGGAAATGTTGGTAGTGCTTCTCCCTATAGATGCTGCCTAGCCTGCTGCATTCCACCAGCATTTTGAAAGTGTAAGTGAAGTGGCTTTTGTGTGAGTGGGGCATTGTTTAGAGTGGTCTGGCTTTGGATCAACAGGCTTAGGCAGGAACAGGCTTGGGCAAACACAGGTGGAAGTGCCATAATCTTAAGGCACAAACTAACGGAGATGGGAGTAGACTCTCACATGGTGGATTGGATAGTGGACTACTTGACAGATAGACCTCAGTATGTGCGGTTGGGAGACTGTAGGTCTGACACGGTGGTCAGCAGCACAGGAGCGCCGCAGGGGACCGTGCTCTTTCCGGTCCTGTTCACCCTGTACACATCAGACTTCCAATATAACTCGGAGTCCTGCCAAGTGCAGAAGTTCGCTGACGACACGGCCATAGTGGGGTGTGTCAGGAATGGACAGGAGGAGGAGTATAGGAAACTGATACAGGACTTTGTGATATGGTGCAACTCAAACTACCTGCGTCTCAATATCACCAAGACCAAGGAGATGGTGGTGGACTTTAGGAGATCTAGGCCTCATATGGAGCCAGTGATCATTAATGGAGAATGTGGGGAGCAGGTTAAGACCTACAAGTATCTGGGAGTACAGTTAGATGAGAAGCTAGACTGGACTGCCAACACAGATGCCTTGTGCAGGAAGGCACAGAGTCGACTGTACTTCCTTAGAAGGTTGGCGTCATTCAATGTCTGTAGTGAGATGCTGAAGATGTTCTATAGGTCAGTTGTGGAGAGCGCCCTCTTCTTTGTGGTGGCGTGTTGGGGAGGCAGCATTAAGAAGAGGGACGCCTCACGTCTTAATAAGCTGGTAAGGAAGGCGGGCTCTGTCGTGGGCAAAGTACTGGAGAGTATAACATCGGTAGCTGAGCGAAGGGCGCTGAGTAGGCTACGGTCAATTATGGAAAACCCTGAACATCCTCTACATAGCACCATCCAGAGACAGAGAAGCAGTTTCAGCGACAGGTTGCTATCGATGCAATGTTCCTCAGACAGGATGAAGAGGTCAATACTCCCCAATTCCATTAGGCTTTACAATTCAACCGCCAGGAGTAAGATATGTTAAAGTGCCGGGGTTGATTGTATTTAATGTATTTAAGTAAACTACTTAAGAACTTTTTAAAAGCTATTATTAATGCTTTTTGAGAGAGTGATTTAGATGCATATCATATTTTTACTGAGTTAAGTATTGTATGTAATTAGTTTTGCTAAAACAAGTGTATGGGACATTGGAAAAAATGTTGAATTTCCCCATGGGGATGAATAAAGTATCTGTCTGTCTGTCTGTCTGTCTGTCTGTCTGTCTGTCTGTCTGTCTATCTATCTATCTATCTATCTATCTATCTATCTATCTATCTATCTATCTATCTATCTATCTATCTATCTATCTATCTATCTATCTATCTATCTATCTATCTATCTATCTTTTCTGTTAATATATAGCTAGTACACCAAGAATGAACCTCGAGGTAATGGTATGCTCCTTGTGTGAGATGGGATGGAAATTGGGTGGCCTCCAGTCTCCCTGATAACTACATGAAATGCATCGAGCTTCAGCTCCTTGAAGGGTGTATTAAGGGAATGAAGTTGCAGTTCATTGACCTTCGGCTCACATGGGAGAATAAGGAGGTGATAGACAGGAGCTACAGGGAGGTAGTCACCCCTAAGATGCAGAACCAGATCCCTGGGTGACTTTCAGGAGAGGGAAAAGGAATAGACAGCCAATGCAGAGTACCCATGTGGCAATTCCTCTCAATAAGTATACCACTTTGGATACTGTTGTGGGGAATGACCTACCAGGGGAAAGCCACAGCAACCGGGTCTCTGGCACTGAGTCTGGCTCTGTGCTGTAGTGATAGGGGATTCCATAACTTGATGAGCAGAAAACAGATTTTGTGGGTGTGAGAGAGACATCTGGATGTTATGTTGCCTCAGAGGTGCCAGGATCAGATTGGGTCCATGACATTCGCTGAACAGCCAAAAGTCATGCTACATATTGGTATCAACAACTTACAGTGTTGTTTAAAGTCTTGGGCATATATTTATAGCGTAGCTAAGATGCCTAAGACTTGCACGGTGCTCCATATTGCATCTTTCCAGTTACCAGGGGACTAGCAACCAGGAGTGACAGGGCTGAGGATGGGGCAATTGGTATACAACTAGATGCAGTGTACAGTGGAACTGTCAGGAAGGACAGGCAGCTGATCAGAAAAATTACAGTCTGTGGGATGAGGTCAAATGTAACAGGGGCAAGATCAAAAGGGGTGATGGATGTTACCAATTTGAGGGTCTCACCTACCACTGCACGTTTTGGCTCACATTGAACACAACATCTGAATAATGATGAACTGCAGCCTGCATCTGAGTGTACTTTACATCCAACCACCATTGAGGAATTAATGAAGTGGATTCTATTGGATTTGGTTTATTTCAACTTTGTTGAAAGATTGGAGCGACTGGGCTTGTATACACTGGAATTTAGAAGGATGAGAGGGGATCTGATTGAAACATATAAGATTATTAAGGGATTGGACACACTGGAGGCAGGAAGCATGTTCCCGCTGATGGGTGAGCCCAGAACTAGAGGCCACAGTTTAAGAATAAGGGGTAGACCATTTAGAACAGAGATGCGGAAAAACTTTTTCATCCAGAGAGTGGTGGATATGTGGAATGCTCTGCCCCAGAAGGCAGTGGAGGCCAAGTCTCTGGATACATTCAAGAGAGAGTTAGATAGAGCTCTTATAAATAGCGGGGTCAAGGGATATGGGGAGAGGGCAGGAACGGGGTACTGATTGTGTATGATCAGCCATGATCACAGTGAATGGCGGAGCTGGCTAGAAAGGCCGAATGGCCTATTCCTGCACCTACTGTATATTGTCTATTATTGTCACATGTACTGAGATGCAATGAAAATCTTTTCCTGCATACTGTTCAGACATCAGATTGCACAGTGCATTGAGGAAGAGCAAAGTAAAACAGAATACTGAGAGGCTGCTCAGTAACAGTGACTGAGAAAGTGCAGTGATTGAAAGAGATTTCACTGAATGCTAGTGACATATTTACTCTGAGGTCTGAATGCCTATCAGGTCAATCACTAAGAAACCACATTTTCACTCCCCTTTATCAGCTCAGTAACTGCTGAGGTCACGTCTGGACCGCAAGATGGTGTTGCTGAAGGTGAGCTGCTACTCACCAGCGGTTAACGAAACAAAGAATACAACTAAATACTTCATTTATAACACTTTTCTTTATTAATAACGAGTTATATTCGAGACAAAGTCAGGGCGAAGGAAAGTCGGAGCGGAGGAAAGGCAGCGTTGAGGCCCGTCCACCTGAACCAAAAGCAAGGTTTGATTAGTTTAGGTGCCGGGCCGATTTGAAAAGGTCAGATACTGGCCTAAAAGTGGTGGCAGGATGCAGGTCCACAGCACATTGATATGACAGGGCCTGGGTATTAGATTGAGGAATGAATGTTTGGACGATTTAAATGTTGGGCCAGATGGATTGAAAAGGCAGGGTGTCGGGACCAGTGTTGAGGGTCATATTGGTTCTGCTCACTGCTCTGAGCTGTACTGGGGCTGAGTTTATGCCTGTTCCAGGCTTCACGTCTGCGGACTCGCTTTCGTTCTACATGCTATTTGCTTACTTTTACTGTTTATATGATATTTTTATTCTCTCTGCAGATCGGGTGCTTGTCAGTCCTTTTTATGGGTTGTTTTGGGTTTCTTTGTTTTGTAGCTGCCTGTAAGGAACTGAATCTCAAGCTTGTATAATGTTACAATGTATACATACTTTGATAATTAATGTACTTTGAATTTAATTACCATTCTTCATCATTCCAAACCACTTCTGGTCTATGACCACATTTCCTTAGTTTACCCTTTGAAAAACTGATATCATTCAAAAGCCTGATTCTATTGGCCAAATCCTCAGCAATGTATTTGCCATGTCATTTGTACTGGCATTTTGCAATTTATTTTGCCAAGTTCGATTCCCTGGAGGGGGTGGGGAGTGAATTGTCCACTTTTCGAAATCACATCTTAGTTTCTGTCACAAATACAATGGGCTAAAGAGCCTCCCACTCTGCTGATTATTTCTACAGTTCACCGTGTTTGCTATCAGCTCAAAGAGAAAATAGAAAGGAATGGGGTGTTATTTTGAATCCGATAAGAGGATTGTTGCTATTAACTGAAAAGTGGTTCAGTCAGTGTTGCAGATGCTAAACTATGTAATACATTGGCATTTGGAGAGCAGCATCTGTCATTTATTGTACCACTGGATTAGAAAAACAAGATTGAAAATTTTAGGTGCATATGAGACAAACATTTTAACTCAGAGTATTTTAGCTCAGCATTTAATACCATCATTCCCACAATCCTGATCGAGAAGTTGCAGAACCTGGGCCTCTGTACTGCCCTCTGCAATTGGATCTTTGACTTCCTAACCGGAAGACCACAGTCTGTACAGATTGTTGATAACATATCCTCCTTGCTAACGATCAACACTGACGCACCTCAGCAGTATGTACTTAGCCCACTGCTCTACTCTCTATATACACATGACAGTGTGGCTAGGCATAGCTCAAATACCATCTATAAATTTGCTGATGATACAGCCATTCTTGGTAAAAACTCAGGTGGTGACGAGAGGGCATACAGGAGTGAGGTATGCCAACTAATGAAATGGTGCTGCAGCAACAACCTGGCACTTGATGTTAGGAAGACGAAAGAGCTGATTGTGGACTTCAGGAAGGGTAAGACAAAGGAACACATACCAATCCTCATAGAGAGATCAGAAGTGGAGAGAATGAGCAGCTTCAAGTTCCTGAGTGCCAAGATCTCTGAGGATCTAACCTCGTCCCAACATATCGATGTCACTATAAAGAAGGCAAGACAGTGGCTATACTGTATTAGGCATTTGAAGAGATTTGGCATGTCAACAAATACACTCAAAAACTCCTATAGTTTACCGTGGAGAATATTCTGACAGGCTGCATCACCGTCTGGTATGGGGGGGTGGGGGGAGGGGCGGTGCAGTGAGCTACTGCACAGGACCTAAAAAAGCTGCAGAAGGTTGTAAATCTAGTCAGCTCCATCTTGGGTACTAGCCTACAAAGTACCCAGGACATCTCTATGGAGCGGTGTCTCAGAAAGGCAGAGTCCATTATTAAGGACCTCGATCACCCAGGGCATACCCTTTTCTCACTGTACCATCAGATAGGAGGTACAGAAGCCTGAACAGTACAGAAGCCTCAGCGATTCAGGAACAGCTTCTTCCCCTCTACCATCCAATTCCTAAATGGGCATTGAATCTTTGGACACTACCTCACTTTTTTTTAACATGCAGTATTTGTATTTTTGCATGTTTTTAATCTATTCAATATACATAATTGATTTACTTGTTTGTTTATTTTTTTATTATTTTTTTTCTCTCCTCTAGATTATGTTTTGCACTGAACTGCTGCTACTAAGTTAACAAATTTCATGTTACATGCCAGTGATAATAAACCTGATTCTGATTCTGAGTAGTTATAATCTGGAATATGTCAGGGCACAGGAAACTAAGCCAATCAAAAGGAAATTATTGAGATGCTTCAGTAACAACAATTTTCAAGGTTTTTGGAAAGAAGTGGGGAAATGGGACTGATGAGTTTGCTCTACTATGGACAAAACAATGACTGTAGGAGGAATTCTGAGGAGGAATCTCTTT
The DNA here is from genome assembly GCF_048418815.1 of Hemitrygon akajei. Lineage (NCBI taxonomy): Eukaryota > Metazoa > Chordata > Chondrichthyes > Myliobatiformes > Dasyatidae > Hemitrygon > Hemitrygon akajei. The sequence goes on along the minus strand of NC_133138.1, from coordinate 31,053,608 downwards.
AGCCAGAGAGTGGTGAATCTGACGAATTCATTGCCACTGACGGCTGTGGAGACCAAGTCACTAGGTAAGTTAAGGCAGAAGGTTGATCAATTCTTGATTAGTCGGGGCATGAAGGGTTACAGGGGGATGGCAATAAGATTGGGACTGAGAGGGAAATAGATCAGCCATAGTGAAAGGATGGAGGAGATTTGGTGGACCAAATGGCCTCATTCTGGTCCTATATCTTATAGTCTTTTGGTCTGCTGAATCCTTCTGCAGATGTTTAGATGAATTTCTAGTTTATACCGATTGCTTTGGCAGGTTATGTCAATGGGCTGGAGGGAACACTTGGGTTACCACCTACTCTTCATCCTCAGCAACCTCGCCATGTGGTTTTACTACCTGAATGCCTCACTATCAGATCCAGGCAATCTGGCACGATATACAGAGCAGTACAACCAAGCCATGAGAAAGGTGAGAATGTGTTCCTACCTAACACTAGTAAAAACAGCAGTGAATGACTGGGACAAGGAGGTATTCAGGCAGAGGTTTATCACTGAAGGAGATAAAATTGGAAACAATATTTTAATTAAGTGAGCCGCAATTTCTGCAGAATGAAACCTCATTAAACAATTGCCAGCAGATAGCATTTGGACACAAGTAATCTACGTCAACCAAGATTCCTAAGCGAATCCACTTTGTCCACATTTGGCTCATAACCTTCAAACCCTTTCTCACCATATACCAAATATCTTCCAGAAGTTGTTAAAGTACCTGCCTTATCCACTTTCTCTGGCAGCTTATTCCGTTTATTTAAAATATTTTTAAAATCTCCTCAGGTTCTACAAAATCTCTCCCCCCACCTTAAGCTTGAATCCCTAAATCTGGAATAAAGACTGTTTGCATTGACCCTATCTGTGTCCCTCATAATTGTATATACTGTACCTCTGTAAGTTCTACTCAAATTCTCTTAAATTCCAATGAATAAAGCCTCAACCTGACCAACCTATCTCTATTCCTCATTCCCTTGAATCCTGACAAAATCTTTCTAAATCTCCTCAGCACTCTTTCCAGCATAATATCATCTTTCATACAACAGGGTGACCAAAACTGAACGCAACTAAACAAAAATGTGTTCATTGAAGAAAGATGTGAGGGAAGGAGGGAAACTAGGACCAAGGTGAATGTGACCAACCATTGGTTGTCTCTTTAGCCAATGGGATTGGCACAGGATGCTTTTAAGTGAGGATGAATTTGATGTCAAATCTGATACAGGATGTGGAGGAAGAAGGAAAAGTTGGTTCAAAAAGTGAGGAGCTAGCAGCAAAAAACAAGTGTTAGTGCCTCAATCTGAATGATTGAGATTTCACGTGAAGTATTTAATATTTGATAACAGAAAAAAATTAGTACTTATTAATGTTTACCATGCATTGCAATAATATCAAAACTTCATGTGGTGAGTTTAAACAAGCAGGAGTTTGGAAAATGCAAGATATTTCTAAAAACAGAGGAGATTTTGACAAAAAATGGTTCCTTGGGTTCCAATGAAATCTACCTCCTCTCACTTTAAACCTGTGCCCTATACTCCTTGAGTCCCCAAATCTGAGAATGAGGTCTCTCTTCAACAAAGTTAACAATGATCCGGAAGAATTCAAATTTCACCATTTGTAAATTCTTAATGAAGTTCCTGCATTGTTTACCCATAAATAATGTGTTCCATTAGCCTCATTATTACCTTGATAGCAAATTGTAGTCCAAAGGTGGCTTCCCACGCATCAGTCTTAAGCTAATCCATCAAAATATTCACAAGTCCCAGAACGACTTCCCTGAACATACAAGATGCAGAATGTTCTGAGGGCAAGAATGAGATTCCCATATGCATGTTGCTTCCCAGGTGCCAGTATCTGGGACATCTCAGATTGAGTCCTTACCATTCTGAGGTGGGGGGGTGGGGTGGTGAACAGCCAGAGCTCATGGTCCATGTAGGTACCAATGACATGGGTAGAATAAGTGAAGAAGTTCTGCATAGGGAGTTCAGAGAGTTAGGTGCCAAGTTGAAGGGTAGGATCTCCAGGGTTCTGATCTCAGGATTGCTACCCATGCCAGGTACTAGTGAGGCCAAAACTAAAAAGATTATACAGTTTTTACTTGGCTAAGGAATTGGTGTAGGAGAGAGGGCATAAGGTTTTTGGATCATTGGGCTCTCTTCCAGGGAAGGTGGGACCTGTACAGAAGGAACAGTTTGCACCCGAACTGGAGGGGGACTAATACCCTAGTGGGAAGGGTTGTTCATGCTGCACAGTAGGGTTTAAGCTAGAGTTACAGAGGGATGGGAATCAGAGTGCCAGGAGAGTTAGTGAAGAGGTTGTGAAGGCAAATGTTGGCAAGACCTCAGACAAACTCAAGAATCAAAATATTGAGCATAGTGCAACTGATGGCCTGAGCTGCGTATAATTCTATGCAAGAAGTATTGTAAGAATGGCTGATGAGCTCAGGGCAGAGATCAACAGCCAGAAGTATGACATTGTAACCATTAGTGAGACTTGATTGCAGGAGGCACTGGACTGGTAGTTCAGTATTACAGGATTCTGTTGTTTTAGACATCACAGACTGGGAGTGTTTAGAGGAGAGGTGGCGTTATTAGTCAGGGAAAATGTCACAGCATTGCTCCGTCATAACAGACTGGAGAACTCGACTAGTGAGGTATTATGGGCGGAACTGAGAAATAAGAAAGTTATGACCATGTTAATGGGGCTATATTACAGACCACCCAACTGTCCTAGGGATTTAGAAGAACAAATTTGTAAAGAGATTGCAGACTGTGGCAAGAAACATTCAGTTGTTATTGTAGGTGATTTTAACTTTCCACATATTGACTGGGAATTCCATACTGTAAAAGGACTAGATGGGATAGTGCTTGTCAAATGTGTTCAGGAAAGTTCCCTTCATCAGTATGTAGTAGTCCAAATGGGAGAGTAAGTGATACTGGATCTTCTATCAGGTAATGAGAGAGGGAAGATGATGGAAGTTTTGTGTAGGGGCACACTTTGCATCCAGTGACCACAATGACGTTAGTTTCAAGTAAATGTGCAAAAAAGATAGATCTGGTCGGCAGGTTGAGAGTCTAAATTGGAGAAAGGCCAATTTTGATGGTAACAGAAATGATCTGACAAGTATGGATTGGGATAGGCTGTTTTCTGGCAAAGGTGGGAAGTGGGAGGCCTTCAAAATTTAAATTTTGAAAGTACAAAGATTGTATGAGCCTGTCAGAATAAAAGGTAAAGATAACAAGTGCTGGGAACCTTGTTTTCCAAGAGATATTGAGGCCCTGGTTAAGAGAAAAAAGGAGATGCATAGCAGCTATAGGCAAATAGGAACAAAGGAGGTGCTTATAGAGTACAAGAAATGCAAAAGAAGTCAGGAAGGCTAAAAGAAGGCATTAAGTTGCCTTAGCAGACAAGGTGAGAAGAAGAATCATAAGGGATTCTACAGATAGGGTAAGAGCAAAAGGATTACAAGGGACAAAATTGGTCCTCTGGATGACCAGAATGGTGATAATCTATATTGGAACCAAAACAGATGGGGGAGATCTTAAATGAATTATTTGCATTTTTATTTACTCGGGATATGGATACAAAGTCTATATATGTAAGGCAAAACTACATCAACTTCATGGACCCTGTACAGATTACAGAGGAGGAGGTATTTGCTACCCTGAGGCTAATCAGGGCGGATAAATCCCCAGGGCCTGACAAGATGTTCCTCGGACCCTATGGGAGGCAAGTGCAGAAATGGCAGGGACCCTAGCAGAGATATTTAAAACATCCTTAGTAACAGAAGATGTACCAGAAGATTGGAGGACAACCAATTTTGTTCCACTGTTTCAAAAAAGCTGTAAACATAAACCAGGAAATTATAGGGCAGTAACTCTGACATCAGTTGTGGGAAAGTTATTGAAAGGTATTCTAAGGGACCATATAACTATTTGGATAGCTATGGACTGGCTAAGAATAGTCAGCATGGCTTCGTGCATGGTAGGTTAAGTCTAACCAAACTTATGGATGTTTTTGAGGAAGTTACCAGGAAAATTGATGTTGTCTATATGGACTTTGGTAAGACATTTGACAAGGTCCCGCATGGAAAGCTGGTCAAGAAGGTTCAGTCACCCGGCACTCAGAATGAGATAGTAAGTTGGATTACAACTGGCTTTGTGGGAGATGCCAGAAAATGGTAGTAGATGATTGTCTCTCTGACTGGAGGCCTGTGACTAGTGGTATGCTGCAGGGATCGGTGCTCGGTCCTTTGTCAATAATCTGGATGAAAATGTAGTTAGTGGATCAGCAAATTTGAAGATGGTGCCAAGAAGGCTATCCTGGCTTATAGAGGGATTTACATCAGCTGGGAAAAATGGGCTGAAAAATGGCAGGTGGAATTTAATGGAGACACGTGTGAGGTTTTGCACTTCAGTAGGACCAACCAGAGAAGGTCTCACAGTGTCAACGGTAGGGCCTTGATGCATGTGGCAGAACAAAGGGATCTGGGAATACAGGTCCATAATTCATTGAAAATGGCAGCACAGGTAGATAGGGTCATAAAGAAAGCTTCTGGCACATTGACCATCATAAATCAATGTATTGAGTACAAGAGATGGGATGTTATGTTAAAGTTGTATTATACGTTGGTAACATCTATCTTGGAGAATTGTGTACAGTTTTGGTCGACTACCTACAGGAAAGATGTAAACAAGGTTGAAAGAGTACAGAGAAAAATAACAAGGATGTTTCTAGGTCTAGAGGACCTGAGTGTAAGGAGAGATTGAATAGGTTAGGACTGTATTCTTTAGAATGTACAAGATTCAGAGGAGATTTGATTCAGGTAGACAATATTATGAGAGGTATAGATATGGTAAATGTAAATAGGCTTTTTCCACTGAGATTGGGTGGGACTACAACCAGAGACCATGAGCTAAAAGCGAATGAGGAGGGAAACTTCTTCACATGGAGATTTGTGAGAGTGTGGAATGATCTGCCAACCCACATGGTGGATGTGAACTCAATGTCACAGGTTCACAATGTTTGGACAGATGATTGGATGGTAGAAGTATGGAAGGCTTTGGTCCCCATTCAGGTCAATGGGAGTAGGAAGATTAAGTTGTTTTGACATGGACTAGATGGGCCAAATGGCCTGTGTCTGTGCAGTACGTCTCTATAACTACGTACCTGCCACAAACATGGCTGAATTTGTGTGGAATTTTGGAGGTTTCGTATTGACAATGGAAATTAGGAATTTATTGGTGGTAAAAGACCTGAATTTGCCTTCTACCTGTCCTATACCATGTGATTCAATGAGTGTGGAGATGGTGCGGTAGTTATTTCCAAACCATCCCTTATAAAAAGATTCAAATGTTATAGCCAATTGCTCACATTTCTTATGACACAGCGCGGGTTGACTGTGTGGTTTAGAAGGCATACAGTGGCCTTCATCCTCTGTGGGGTTGAGTTCAAGAACCAAGAGGTAATGTTACAGCTAGAAAGGACCCTGCTCAGACCCCACTTGGACTACTGTGCTCAGTTTTGCTCACCTCACTATAAGAAGGATGTGGAAACTATAGAGAGGGCGCAGAGAAGATTTACAAGGATGTTGCCTGGATTGGGGAGCATGCCTTATGAGAATAGGTTGAGTGAACTTGGCCTTTTCTCCTTGGAATGATGGAGGATGAGAAGTGACCTGATAGAGGTGTATAAGATCATGAGAGGCATTAATCATGGGAATATTCAGAGGCTTTTTCCCAGGGCTGAAATGGCTAGCACGAGAGGGGACAGTTTTAAGGTGCTTGGAAGTAGGTGCAAAGGAGATGTCAGGGGTAAGTGTTTTTTTTATGCAGAGAGTGGTGAGTGTATGGAATGGGCTGCCAGTGATGGTGATGGAGGCACCACTGTCTTTTAAGAGACTCTTGGATAGGTACATGGAGCTTACAAAAATAGAGGACTATGGGTAACCCTAGGTAATTTCTAAAGTAACTACATCTTTGGCACAGAATTGTAGGCGGAAAGGCCTATATTGTGCTGTAGGTTTTCTATGTTTCTTCTATTTCTATGAAACATAGAACATTGAACATTACAGCACAGTACAGGTCTTTCAGCCCACAATGTTATGTTGGCCTTTTAACCTATACTAAGATCAACCTAAGAGGAATATCAGCTCAAATTTCAGAGGTACAAAGGGACTTGGGAGTCCTTGTGCAGGATTCCCTAAAGGTTTACTTGCAGGTTGTGTCAGTGGTGAGGAAGGCAAATGCAATGCAAGCATTCATTTACAGAGGACTAGAATATAAGAACAAGGATGCTGAGACTTTATGAGACATTAGTCAGACCACACTTGGAGTATTGTGAGCAGTTTTGATCCCCTTATTTTTGAAAAGATGTGCTGGCATTGGAGAAGGTTCGGGGAGGTTCATGAGAATGATTCCCGGAATGAAAGGGTTAATTTATGAGGAGTGTTCGATAGCTCTGGGCCTGTACTCACTGAAGTTTAGAAGAATGAGGGGGAATCTCATTGAAACCTGTCAAATACTGAAAGGCCCAGATAGAGTGAACGTGGACAGGATGTTTCCTATAGTCTAGGACCAGAAGGTACAGCCTTAGAATAGAGGGACATCCATTCAGAACAGAGATGAGGAGGAATTTCTTTAGCCAGAGAGTAGTGAATCTGTGGAATTCATTGCCATAGGTGGCTGTGAAGGCCAAGTCATATTGAAAGCGGAGGTTAATATTTTCTTAATTGGTCAGAGTGCCAAAGGTTACAGGGAGAAGGCAGGAGAATGGGACTGACAGGGATAATAATTCAGCCATGATGGAATGGCGGAGCAGACCCGTTGGGGGCGAGAAGTCTAACTTTGCACCAAAGCCTTATGATCAGTTTAGAAAATGAGAAGTCAGTCCCCCTCACACTGTCCCTTTAAATACTGGAAAAGCAACAAATTACTGCATGCCTGCCTACGTCCATCACTATTCTATAACAGACACAGATTGCAACTTTAACTCCTAATTTGTGTCAATATGTGGGAAAAGGGCATTAGACTGGATTAGATTTGATTTGATTTATGTGAAAACTAGATTTATTAGTCATGTGCACCAAAACATACAATGAAATGTATAATTTGTGTTAATGACCAACAGATTCTGACAATGTGCTGGGGGCAGCTTCCAGTGCCAATATGGCATACCCTCCATATTCAGCAGAACAACACACAGCCAGCACTGAACAAGACAAATAATTTAAGTTCAAGTTCAAGTTTAATTGTCGTTCAACCATATATGAATACCCTTGAATGCAGTCAAATGAAACAGTGTTACTCTAGGACCAAGATGCAAAATGTAGTACCAATAGTCACACACAGCACAAGGCACATTTTACGCATGTTAGAGAGCAGTAAAGTACAGTCACACAAAAAATATATAGTCCAAGCTCCATAATCCATGGATGTTTCAGGAATCGGCAGTTAAACGCAACACAGTTGGGTCTTTGGCAAGCAAACACTGGGGGGCCACCGCCAACTCTAGCATGGACACTGCTTCACATCGCCACCATCACTCCAGTGGAGTGCCCAACTCCAACACCTCTTCCTGGATGGTTGCAGACAGGCGGCACTGTGGCTTGAGGCTAAGTTCTTGCTACAACTGAAGCCAAGCTGCTCCGCTGCCTTCCTCCCATGCAGATCACTACTAAGCCAATGAATTGGACTTTCAGCATTCTATACCAACAATGTCCAACAGGGTTTTGCAATCACGAGAGAAATGACTAGGATGATCACTCGCTGCTAGACTGCACACCTCCTCCTTCAGTTTCTCCGACAACGAGCTACTCGCTGTTGGGGTAGACCTGCAGTACTTTAAGTTCTTAATGTCCAGCAGGGTCTTCCAATCATTAAAAAAAAACATTTAAAAAAAACTAACACCTTTGATTGACACTGTAGAAGCTGCTGTGTCTGAGCACAATGCCATCCTACCGAAAATACCAGAACTTACTTACTGCCACTTTCTATCTGTCTACCCCTCCCCACCCCAACACCCCCATCACCCAATCAGTGATCAACTGCAGAGATTATGAATGTTGTTATCTTTAGCTATGCATCTGAAGCTACAAAGATGCAAGGGGTAGTGAACAAAATGTTTCAGTCTAATTTCACAAGGGCTCTGATATTGCATGCAAATGGTTCCCTGTGCATTCTGCTCTGAGTGCTATTAGTTTTGATATGACTGCACCCAATTACAATTGTTAGTGGATCCAATTTCTCAGCAATTGTCTATAGCTCTAAGAAATTGCTGCCGTTTTCAAAGTACTAAAGAATCTACATAATTGAACCCATTTTGTGGAGCAGCACTGTGTGTGTTTGGTCACACATGCAGGAACTGGTCCATCAGAGCTCATGAGTTGAGCTGTCACTGTCCTGTGTTGCTTGCATCGATTTGGGCATCCAATCAAGGCCTCAGTCCTGAGGAGGTTTTATCAATGTTTTCTAACACTCATTTGATTGATGTAATGGAAAAGGCTTGGAGTAACATTATGAGAGACAATAGAAATGAAGTGCAATTTGACTCTGTCCTTCCAGAGGGCAGGGAACAGTGTATGAGATTCTAATACTGCCAGTACAGTATGTTATTATTTAAAGCCCCGATACTGCTCTTGTTTCAGATCATTAAGAAACCACGAGGTTCAGACAGACGTTTGGAAAAGAGTCTGTGTCACACCTGTCAGCTGGTCCGACCTCTGCGATCCAAACACTGCACAGTAACGAAACGCTGTGTGGCACACTTCGATCACTACTGTCCTTTTATCTACAATGCGGTAGGATATAAAAACAGGTCAGAAACAGTGCAAGAAACTTATTTACTCCGTTTACGCACAGACAAACAAAAATTAGAAGGAAGAGGAGGTCTTTCAGACCCTGAAACTTTACCACCCATTTAATACAATAGAAGCTTTAACCTCTTCCTGTGTCACCACCTTCTCCATGATAAACATTCCCTGTGTCCTCACCTTCTCCATGGTGAACATTCCCCGTGTCCCCACCTCCTCCACAGTAAACATTCCCTGTGTCCTCACCTTCTCCACGATAAACATTGTCTGTGTCCTCACCTTCTCCACGGTATCATTCCCTGTATCCCCAACTCCTCCACAGTAAACATTCCCTGTATACCCACCTCCTCCATGGTGAACATTCCAGTGTCCCAACCCCCTACACGGTGAACATTCCCTGTGTCCTCACCTCCTCCACGGTGAACATTCCCCGTGTCCCCACCTACTCCACGGTGAACATTCCCCGTGTCCTCACCTCCTCCACGGTGAACATTCCCCCTGTCCCCACCTACTCCACGGTGAACATTCCCCGTGTCCCCACCTCCTCCACGGTGAACATTCCCCCTGTCCCCACCTCCTCCACGGTGAACATTCCCCGTGTCCCCACCTCCTCCACGGTGAACATTCCCCGTGTCCCCACCTCCTCCACGGTGAACATTCCGGTGTCCCCACCTCCTCCACGGTGAACATTCCCTGTGTCCCCACCTCCTCCACGGTGAACATTCCCCCTGTCCCCACCTCCTCCACGGTGAACATTCCCCGTGTCCCCACCTCCTCCACGGTGAACATTCCCCGTGTCCCCACCTCCTCCACGGTGAACATTCCCTGTGTCTCCACCTCCTCCACGGTGAACATTCCGGTGTCCCCACCTCCTCCACGGTGAACATTCCCCGTGTCCCCACCTCCTCCACGGTGAACATTCCGGTGTCCCCAACTCCTCAACTGTGAACATTCCGGTGTCCCCACCTCCTCCACGGTAAACATTCCCTGTGCCCCCACCTCCTCCACGGTGAACATTCCGGTGTCCCCACCTCCTCCACGGTGAACATTTCCTGTGTCCCCACCTCCTCCACGGTGAACATTCCCTGTGTCCCCACCTCCCCCACGGTGAACATTCCCTGTGCCCCCACCTCCTCCACGGTGAACATTTCCTGTGTCCCCACCTCCCCCACGGTGAACATTCCGGTGTCCCCACCTCCCCCACAGTAAACATTCCCTGTGTCCCCACCTCCTCCACGGTGAACATTCCCCGTGTCCCCAACTCCTCCACGGTGAACATACCGGTACCCCCCACCTCCTCCACGGTGAACATTCCCTGTGTCCCCACCTCCTCCACGGTGAACATTCCCGGTATCCCCACCTCCTCCACGGTGAACATTCCCCGTGTCCCCACCTCCTCCACGGTGAACATTCCGGTGTCCCCACCTCCTCCACGGTGAACATTCCCTGTGTCCCCACCTCCTCCACGGTGAACATTCCCGGTATCCCCACCTCCTCCACGGTATCATTCCCTGTATCCCCACCTCCTCCACGGTGAACATTCCCTGTGTCCCCACCTCCTCCACGGTGAACATTCCCCGTGTCCCCACCTCCTCCACGGTGAACATTCCGGTGTCCCCACCTCCTCCACGGTGAACATTCCCTGTGTCCCCACCTCCTCCACGGTGAACATTCCCGGTATCCCCACCTCCTCCACGGTATCATTCCCTGTATCCCCACCTCCTCCACGGTGAACATTCCCTGTGTCCCCACCTCCTCCACGGTAAACATTCCGGTGTCCCCACCTCCTCCACAGTGAACATTCCCTGTGTCCACACCTTACAGTATATAGCATTCCTATCATTACCAGTTATACTTCTTCAAGAATGTTGCTTCTGAACAAAATATTTTTGCACATTTATTTGTTTTGTTTACATATAACTAGGTGAAGCTAAAGTCTATCACCGGTAAATATTGTAAACACTATGAATCCATCATCATTATGTGCTGTGTTGAATCATCTGGACGAGCATTGTCTTTCCATGACCATAATTGTTCTTGGCAAATTTTTCTACAGAAGTGGTTTGCCATTGCCTTTTTTCAGTCTGTGTATTTACAAGATGGGTGATCCCAGCCATTATCAATACTCTTCAAAGATTGTCTGCTTGACGTAAGTGGTCACATAAGCAAGTCTTGTGACCAGCTGCTCCATGGCTTCAAGTGGCCCAGCAGCTGCTACACCTTGCCCAAAGGTGACCTGCAGGTTAGCGGAGGGAAGGAGCACCTTACACCTCCTTTGGTAGAGATGTATCTCTACTCAGCTACCTACAATTAATTAGTAATTCCAAAGAAAAACATGTTTTAAATTTTTCTCAGTAATCAAAGTGCCAACAAACTGCTGTAAATTAGACGTGTGCATGTTCTAACCTTCACTCTAATCCAGCGGTTCCCAGCCTTTTTTATGTCATGGAGCCTTAATATTAGCCCAGGGGTTTGTAGCCTCTAGGTTGGGAACCCCTGCTCTAAATGAACCCTAACACTGAGTCAAATAATTGCTCTTGAAATATTGTCAATGCTCTAACATGCTGTATGTAGTTCAGCTCATGCTGTGTGTGATGTCTGGACACTGAGGTTCAGGATATTTCAGTCCAAAAAATTTAGTCTTAAACATTTCCGGGAATTGAGACCCTCTCTGCTTTTTTTATGCAGATGAAAGGTGGAACACATTGGAATAATGTTCCTTGTAGCAGACAAAATAGCAAGGTCTGATAGAGGATTCTATATTATTAATGCCTCCTGACAGAGAAGATTGGGTGAAACTTCCCCATTGGAGGAATGCAAATTTAATTTGATTAGCCTAAGTCAACATTAGAAAGATTGTCTTTAACCAGCAAGCAATTATCTTCTGAGCTGCATTGTAATAAAGGGAGATTAATCTCTCGAAAGGTAATCACTTGAATTCTTGAAAGAAAAGGAAGTGCAGAGAAGACGCAGCGGGACTGAGAACAGGCAGGGGGCATGAAGCTAGCTACACTGCTCCTGCAGAGGCCTGACACAGATTTCAGGGTCTTCTGTGTTGTGTCAATATTATGATCTTATCATAGAATATACAAAATGTGAAATGTTTATAAGGCAAAATAAACTGTCAGGGCACTCTTACGTGCCCAGGAAGACCTAGAAGATTAGGTCATCGACCCTCTGTTAATCCATCATGGATGATTTATTCTCCCTGCTTTTTCCCCTGTAACCATTGATGTCCTGACTAACCAAGCAACTTCTGGCCCTGCAAGCCGGCGTTCCCCCCAGTTTAATCCTAGCCGAATCACAGGACAATTTACAATGACCCAATTCGCCCACCAACTGGTGCGTCTTTGGACAGTGGGAGAAAAAAGGAACACCAGGAGGAAACCCACACAGTCACAGGATTAGCATACAAGTTCCTTACTCAATGACTTAACCTCCACATGCATCCTTGGCAATGAATTCCGTATTCACAATCCTCTGGCTAAAGAAATTCTTCCTCCTCTGTTCTAAATGAACATCCCTCTATCCTGAGGCTGTGCCCTGTGGTCCTAGACTCATTCACTATACATAGGAAGCATCCTCTCTGCATCTACTATATATAGGTTATTAAATATCTGATATATTTTGTTGAGATGCCCCCTTATTCTGCTAAACCCCACTGAGTACAGACACAGCTCTATCAAATGCTCCTCGTGTATTAATCCTTTTCGTTCCCGGAATCATTCTCATGAACCTCCTCTGGACCCTCTCCAATGCCAGCACATCGTTTCTTAGATACTTCTCACAATACTCCAAGTGCAGTCTGACCAACATAGCCTCAGCATCACTTCCTTTCTCCTATTTTCTGGTCCTCTAGATACTAACGTTATCATTGCATTTGCCTCCCTTACCACCAACTCAACCCACAGGTCAACCTTTGGGGAATTCTGCACAAGGCCTTCCAATTCACTTTACACCTCGGATTTTTGAATTTTCTCTTTACTCTTTTCTTACAAAGTGTATGACCATACATTTCCGTTCACTATATTCCATTGGCCAGTCCTTTGCCCATTCTCCCAAACTATCTAAATCCTTCTGCATTCACGCTGCTTCCATAATACTACCTGTCCCTCCACCTATCTTCGTATCATCTGCAACCTCGTCACAAAGTCATCAATTCCATCATCCAAATCATCGACATATATCGTGAAAAGAAGAGGCCCCAATACTGTGGGACACTACAAGGCAGCCAGTGAAAACAGTCCCCCTTTGATCCTGCCAGGAGGAACATAGCAGCAAATTAAGCAATAATTTCAAGTGAAATAATGCTGAAGAATAGAAATCTGAAATAAAGCAACTAATCAGACAATTCATATGGAGAAGGAGAGATCATGTTTCCTAAAAATAACATTTCATTGGATATTTGGAATAGATTTTTCTGGTATCTTCCATTCAGCTTCTGAAAATAGTCACAATGTTCGAATACCCAACTCTGGGAGTTCCTCAGTAGATGTCCCAACCTCCTTTAGTGCTTTACCAAAGGTGTCATTGAGACGAAGAAAGGGAGTGGGAGGGGCATTCTCTTTGTCATTATCTGTAGTGTATCTAACTTAAAGTTAACATTAAATTTCCAAGATAGTTCACTTTGATGAAATTTTGGCTATTTTAAGAAAACATAATGTCTTTGATTGTTATCCCTCTCTAGAGCTTTGTTCTTCATCTTTCTGGTCTTCCTCACACTTAATTGTTGGATGGCAACATTTATTGGGGCTGCATGGCTTCAAAGATTTGGATTCCACCTACCAATGGTGCTTGTCTTTCTTGTTCTACTAGCCAGTGCAGTTGCCACGTCTCTGCGAGTGTGCTTCACGGTGAGTAATCTGTAGTGATACTTATATTCAAAGAAGCTGAACCAAGACTAGACCATAGAGATCCTTGCTACCCTTTAGCATTCAGTAAAATCCTAATCTTTGTCTAAACCAAGCTTCATGGACAGACCCTCATCTTCCATCTGGGCACATTTCAGTCTCTCCATGCACAAGATGGAGTCGGGTAACTCACCTACTCTGTTGTCTCAGAGCTGTCATTTTGGCTGTCACACATCCATCTATAATATCCTCTCCCCCTCTCCCCCTCTCCCCCTCTCCCCCTCTCCCCCTCTCCCCCTCTCCCCCTCTCCCCCTCTCCCCCTCTCCCCCTCTCCCCCTCTCCCCCTCTCCATTAGATATGTTCCACGTCCATACTTACAACACATTACACATCTTTGTCTGAATTATCACTCTCCAGTTGCCCATGAACTTACCTAACCCAAGAACCCCACAGCAACCTTATCATCACCTTGTCAGAGATATCCCATTTCCCCCATCTCTCCCTTCATTTTCCTCAGCAACTGAACACAAACTTCCTTTCTCTTTCACCCCATTCTAACAAAATTTATACACACAAAGTGCTGGAGGAACTCGGGCAGCATCTATAGAGGGAAAGGAACGGTTGACATTTTGGGCTGAGACTTTTCATCAGGACTGGAAAGGGTCAAAAATTATTTCTTTCCCTCCATAGATGTGCCAGACCTGCTGAGCTCCTGCATCATTTTGTGCATGTTGCTCTGATTTCTAGCATCCGCAGAACCTCTGGTGTTTTACATTACCTTGGGTTGTGTTGGTTGCTGACGCTTGCAACACATTTCATATATGTTTCAATGTACATGTGGTGAATAAATCTGAATTTGAGTCTGTCTAAACACACCTCATGGTTTTGGTTTTATGTTATGTACGTGTTTTAATAATATCTGAAGTAACATCATTCCCCTGTTGAGATCACAAATTGCAGTAATCAAGGTGATATCTCCCTTCTCTTTGTTCTAGATGACCCTGGCAATGATTAACCTGACAGCCTATGAGGTACGACACTGCCGAGAACTTGATTACCTGCCGAGAAATTGCGGCAGTACCTACAACCCTTTCCACCACGATGTGAAGCTCAGTTTATTGGAATTCTTCCACTTCATTGAACCTTTAAGTGATGGAGTGGTCCAGAAACACTTACAACAGCAGTTGGTGTGAATACTGAGACGTAGATCCTTCTTTTTTCTCTAAATGAACTGTAAAATGTGAATGTTATTACATTAAATTCTCACTTACCTGGGCTTTGCCTGATTAAATTAATATATGTAACAACTAGGTAAGTGTACACCCAGTAGCACTTTTTGGAGTACAGGAGTGGAGCCCGGTGTGGCTTTCTGCTGCTGTAGTTCATCCACTTCAAGACTCAACATGTTATGCATTCAGAGATGTGTTTCTGCACACCCTTGTTGTAACACGTAGCTATTTGAGTTACTGTCGCCTTTCTGTCGGCTTGAACCAGTCTAGCCATTCTTCTCTGACCTCTCTCATTAACAAGGTATTTTTTGCCCACAGAACTGCTGCTCACTGGATGTTTTTGTTTTTGTACTATTCTGTGTAAACTTGAAAGATTGTTGTGCATGAGAATCCCAGGAGATCAGCAATTTCTGATCTACTCAAACCACTCTATCCTTCACCAACAATCACTCCATGGTCAAAGTCACTTAGATCACAATTCTTCCCCATTCTGATTTTGCTCTGAAAACTGAACCTCTTGACCATGCCTTTTATGCCACATGATTGGCTGATTAGATATTTGCATTAAAATGTTGTAATGGTAAACAGAGATCCATTTGTCAAGTCAAATTTATTGTCATATACACAAGTACAGTGAGATACAACTACAGTCAAAAATGTGCTTGCGGCCATATCAAAATCCTATACACTTAGACAACGCACACAACATAAAGACAAGACAGTGAATGAAAGGACTGCCAACAAATTAGTGCAAAACTTAATTATGTGCAAGAGGTGGTTGACCATGTTCCATTAATAAGGTAGGAGTAGAATCGTGCCAGTTGGCCCAGGAACCTGATGATCGTAGTAAAGGAGCTGGTCCTGATCCTGGTGGTGTGGGACTTCAAGCATCTGTACCTCCAGCCTGATGATATTGGCAGTGAGAAAAGAGCACCCTCAGATGATGAGGACCCTTGATTGTAGATGCTGCCTTCCTGAGGTAGTGTCTCCTATAAATGCTCTGATGGACCGGGCTTTGTCCCTTACTCCCTGTAGCCTTCAGTCTTCCTCTTCATTGGAACTGCTTTGTCAGGCAGTGACGCAATCAGAATCAGGTTTATTTTCACTACTGGGTGTTGTAAAATTTGTTAACTTAGCAGCAATAGTTCAATGCCATACATAACATGAAAGAAAAGAATAATTAGATAAATAAATCAATTACAGTATATGTATATTGAATAGATTAAAAATCATGCAAAAACAGAAGTAATATATATATTTTAAAAAAGGTGAGGTAGTTTTCACGGGTTCAATGTCCATTTAGGAACCAGATGGCAGAGGGGAAGAAGCTGTTCCTGAATCGCTGAGTGTGTGCCTTCAGGCTTCTGTACCTCCTACCTGATGGTAACAGTGAGAAAAGGGCACTGGGAGTTCTTAATAATGGATGATGCCTTTCTGAGACACTGCTTCTAGAAGATGTCCTGGGTATTTTGTAGGCTAATACCCAAGATGGAGCCGACTAAATTTACAACCTTCTGCAGCTTCTTTTGGTCCTGTGCAGTAGCCTCCCCACCATACCAGACGGTGATGCAACCTGTCAGAATGCTCTCCACAGTACAACTATAGAAGTTTTTGAGTGTTTTTGTTGACATGCCAAATTGCTTCAAACTCCTAATGAAGCATAGCCGCTGCCTTGCCTTCTTTGTAGCAGCATCGATATGTTGGGACCAGGTTAGGCCCTCAGAGATTGAGACACCCAGGAACTTGAAACTGCTCACTGTCTCCACTTCTGATCCATCTATGAGGATTGGTATGTGTTCCTTCATCTTACCCTTCCTGAAGTCCACAATCAGCTCTTTCGTCTTACCGATGTTGAATGTAATGTTGTTGCTGCGACACCACTCCGCTAGTTGGTATATCTCACTCTTATACACCCTCTTGTCTCCATCTGAGATTCTATCAACAATGATTGTGCTATCAGCAAATTTACAGATGATATCTGAGCTTTACTAGCTACACAGTCATGGGTAGAGAGAGAGTAGAGCAGTGGGTTTAGCACACACCCCTGCGGTGCACCAGTGTTGATTGTCAGTGAGGTGGAGATATTATCAGCAGCTGGGATACCTGTTTATTGTTCATTCTTGGGGATCTGGATACAGTAGACATTTGTTGTCTGTCCATAATTGTCCTTGTACTGATGAGGCAGCTCAGTTATTTCAGAGGACGTGTCAGATTTAACCACATGGGGGGAGGGACAGTAGCATAATTGTTAGCACACCGCTTTACAGGACTGATGATAAACGATTGGAGCTTGATTCCAACCGCTGTCTGTAAGGAGCTTATACATTCTAGAGTGACTGAATGGGTTTCTTCCAGGTGCTCTGGTTTCCTCCCACATTCCAAAGTGAGATGTGGGCATGCTGTGTTGGCACCCGAAGCATGGCGACATATTTTTGGACAGTGTTGGTCATTGGGAGAAACGATGAATTACACTGTACGTTTTTATGCTTCAGTGTACATGTGACAAATAAAGCTAATCTGTTTTCAGTCTTTTGGGATAGTTCTGGAATAACATTGAGACCGAAGCAGGGAAGGATTGCAAATTCCTCTGCTGAAGAATATTAGTGAAACAGGTGGTCTACAAGGAATCGTATGAGTCATAGTCATAGAAAAGTACAGCAAAGGGACAGGCCTTTTGGCCCACCTAGTCCATGCCAAACCATTCAAACTGTCTACTCCCATTGACCTGCACTGGGACCATAGCCCTCCATCACCCCTACCATCCATGTACATATCCAAACCTCTCTTAAACTTCAAAATCCAGCTCCCGTGTACCATCTTGTGCTGGCACCTCATTTCACACTCTCATGACACACTGACTGAAGAAGTTTCCCCCCCTCCCATGTTCCCATTAAACTTTTCACCTTTCATCCTTAACCCATGACCTCTGGTTGTAGTCCCACCTAATCTCAGTGAAAAAAAAACTTGCTTGCATTTATCCTATCTATAGCCCTCAAAATGTTGTACACCTCCATCAAATCTCCTCTCAATCTTCTAGTTTCCAAGGAATAAACTCCTATCCTATTCAATCTTTCCTTATAACTCAGGTCCTCCAGATTTGGCAACATCCTTGTAAATGTTCTCTGTACTCCTTCAGCCTTATTTACATCTTTCCTGTACATAAATAACCAAAACTACACACGATACTCCAAATTAGGCCTCACCAATATATCTGCAACATAGCATCCCATCTCTTATACTCAATACTTTGATCTATGAAGGCAAATGTGTGAACATCCCAGGTTAACCATGATAAAATAGGCCGTAGTCAGCATGTTTTTCTTACGGGGGGATCTTGCCTGACAATTTGTTGGAATTCTTTGAGGAAATAACAACCAGAATAGGCAAAGGAGGTTCAGAGGATATTGTTTACTTAGATTTTCAGAAGGCCTTTGACAAAGTGTTATACATGAAACTGCTTAACAAGATTAAAGTCCATGGTATTACACAATAGATACGAGCATACTTAGAAGATAGGCTGACTGACAGGAGGCAATGGGTGGGATTAAAGGGGGGCCTTTTCTGGCTTGCTGCCAGTGACCAGTGGTGTTGTGTAGGGGTCCGTGCTGGGACTGCTTTTTACGTTATAATCAATAATTTGGTTGACAGAATTGTTGGCTTTGTGGCCAAGTTTGCAGATGTTATAAATACAGGTAGTTTTCAGAAAGCAGGAGGTCATAGAAAAAGACAACACAGAAACAGGCCTGTTGGTCCATCTAGTCCATGCTGAACCATTTAAACCGCCTAGTCCCTCAACCTACACCTGGACTAGGGCCCGCTATACCCCTCCCGTCCATGTACCTATTCAAACTTCTCTTAAACATTAAAATCAAAATTTCATCCACCACTTGCACTCCACACTCACCACCCTCTGAGTGAATAAGTTTTCCCTCATGTTCCCGTTAAAGTTTTCACCTTTCACTCTTAACCCAGGATCTCCGGCCCTGGCAACATCCTTGTAAATTTTCTCTGTACTCTTTTAATCTTATTTGCAACTTTCCTGTGCATAGCTGACCAAAACAGCTCACAATACTCCAAATTAGGCCTCACCAATGTCTTATACAACTGCAGCATAACATCCCATCTCCTTTACTCAATACTTTGATCTATGAAGGCCTTCAGAGCTGCAGGCAGCCTTAGACAAGTTGGGTGACCGGGCAAAGAAGTGGTAGATGGAACATAGTGTAGGAAGGTGCATGGTCATGCACTTTGGTAGAAGGAATAAAAGTGTAGACTGTTTTCTCAGCAGGGAGAAAATTCAAAAATCAGAGTTGCTAAGGTACTTGGTGTCCTCATGCGGAGTCCGTTCAATGTTACCTTGCAGGTTGAGTCTGTGGTGAGGAAGGCAAATGCAATGTCAGCATACATTTCAAGAGGACTGGAATAGAAAAGCAGGGATGTTATGCTAAGGCTTTATAAGACACTGGTGAGGCCTCAATTGGAGTATTATGAGCAATATTGAGCCACTTATCTAAGAAGAAATGAGCTAGCATTGGAGAAGGTCCAGAGGAGGTTCACCAGAATTATTCCAGAAATGAAAGGGTTAATGGATGAGAAGCATTTGATGGCTCTGGGCCTGTGCTTAGTGGAGTTTAGAAGAATGAGAGCCTAGATAGAGTGGATGTGGAGAGGATGTTTTCTTCTAGTGGGGCGTCTAGGACCAGAGGACAAGAGCCACAGAATGGGGGGAACATAACTTAGAACAGAGATGAGGAGGAATTTCTTTACCCAGAGGGTGGTGAGCTTGTGGAATTCATTGCCACGGGTGGCGTTGGAGGTTAAGTCTAAGTCACTGAATATATTTAAAGCAGAGGTTGATAGGTTCTTGATTAGTCAATGCATCAAAGACTACAAGGAGAAGCCAGGTGAATGGGTTTGAGAGTGATAATAAATCAGCCATGGTGGAATGGCAAAATAAACTCCACTGGCTGTCTGGCCTAATCCTTCTCCTTTGCCTTATAGTCCTTTTGTCCATACTTATCCTTCACTATTGCTATCATAAGTCTTCAGGAATTGTGGGCACTCTTCCCCAGCTGGTCACCCACTTGGTCAAGCTGAGTACCCCACACCAGATCCAGTGCAGCCCCCCACCCCCTGTTGAACTATTTACATATTAATTTCAGAAGCACTCCTGGATGCACCTAACAAATTCTGCCCCATCTAAACCACTTGCTCTAAGAAGGTCCCAGTTTATATTAGGGGAGTTGAAGCCCCCATAAAAATGACCCCATTATTTTACACCTTTCTTTAATTTGTTACTCAAGTTCAGGTGGCTACTTGTGTGTCTGTAGCACTGTCCCATCAGAGTGCCCCCTTCCTATTTTGTTCCCTTTGAGTGCTGCTGTGATAGTGTCCCTGATTAGTCGTGTAACTCTCTCCCCCCCCCCCACCTCTTTTAGCTCCCTCTCTCTCTTTCCTCAAACTTCGAAACCCCTGGATATGAAGCTCTAATTCATCACCTTTACCCATGATACTCCCAGAATTAAACCACACTCACTTCAGACTATCCATTACTTTGCTCCTGCTGTTTTTACTGGCCCTGATATCTTCCTTCATGTCCATCCCTCCACTTTCTGACCTGGTGCTCTGGTTCCCATTCCCCTGTCAAACACATTGAAATCCCCCTGAGTAGCATTAGCAAACCTCTCAGCTAGGATATTGGCTCTGCTCCAGGTTAGGTGCTACCCACACTTCTTATACGGGTCACCCCTGACCCAGAAAAGGTTCCAATGACCTAAGAACCTGAAACCCTGTTCCTCAGCCTCTCAGTCTTCTGCACTATCATCAGATTCCTGCCCTGATGAGCACATGGGAGTAATCCAGAGATGACTACCTTGGAGATCCTGCTCCTCAACCTCTTTCCTAACTCCCTATATCTTTGAGTAGGACCTCTTCCCAATGTGCACCATGGCCTCTGGCTGCTCAGTCTCCCCCTTGTTAATATTCTGCAGCCAGTCTGAGATATCCTGGACCCTGGCACCTGGGAGCAACACACCATCCTGGCATTTCTTTCTTGGGCACAAAATCAACTGACCATGCCCCTAACTATTGAGTTTCCTCTCGCCATCGACTGCCAGACTTTGCCCTTCCCTGCTGAGCCACAGTGCCACTGCTGCTGTGCCTGATAGGTCATGCCCTGCCCCCAGCAGTATACACAGGGCTTGTTGCTGAGAGGAATGGCTACAGGGAAACCCTGTACTGACTGCTTACTCCCCTTAGTTCTCCTGGTGGTCACTCATCTGCCAACTGAAGCCTGCACTCTGGGTGTGACTATTAAATCTCATTATTAGGATTTCATCCTCCCGAGTGCATCGAGCTCCATCTCCAGCTACTTGACCCGGTCAGTCAGGCGCTGAGGCTGGTTGCACTTCCTGCAGATGTAGTCATCGGACACCTGTTGAGTTCCTCCAGCATTTTGTGTGTGTAGCTCTTGGCATGAAGGGTTTGGATCTGTACCCCTCTATACTGCCCAGCAATCCACTTATGTAAACTAGTCTAATCATTGGACAAAATACAATGTCCGATTGGCTTTCTAACCAGTACGTCTTTGGGCTATTGGAGAAAACTGGAGCACCTGGAAAAAACCCAAATGATTACAAACACCTTACAGATGATGCCAGAATTGAACTCCAAACTCCGGAATGTCCCAGGCTGTAGTAGCATCACTCTAACCGTGACACTAGCCATGCCGTGTGTTTGTAGGAGGTGGAGGGTGGGAGATGGTAATGTGGATGATCTGTTCAGTGTAACAGGAGCACAGGAGGTGTCTCTGTCTGGGTTGGCCAGAGACATTGGCAGTAGCAGAACATTGCATTTGCAATGGCCATAGATTGACTTCGATGGCACAAGACTACTGTGCCATGCCAATAGCCTTTGGGACCACCTGGTTAAGGAAGCCATTGAAGTACATCTAGAGTAAAAGAATTTTAACAAAGACCAAGATCTCGCTCTATGTAAGGACTGGAATTTGATTGTAAACAAGGTGGAAGTGAGGAAACCATTGAGATTTATTTTCTTTCAGGCACTTACAGAAAAATAAAGAAATTAATGAAAAAACACACATAAACGAAGACTGACAAACAGCCAAGGAAGACAAATTGTACAAATAAAGAATAAATAGTACTGAGAATGCACTATTAAATCTCTTTCCACCACTTCCCTGACAGCATACTTTAAGTGCCTACCAAGCTCTCTGGAGAAAACTTGCCTCATAAATCTCCCGACAACACACACAAAATGCTGGAGCAACTCAGCAAGCCAGGCAGCATCAATGAAATAGAGTGAACAGTCAACATTTTGGGCTGAGACCCTTCATTGGGACCAGCCTAAAACTTCAACTGTTTACTCTTTTCCATAGATGCTGTCTGGCCTGCTGAGTTCCTCCAGCATCTTTGGTGTGTTGCTTGGATTTCTAGCTCCTGCAGATTTTCTCTTGCTCATAAATCTCCTGCAAACTTTCCCCCTCTCACATTAAATCTATGTCCTCCAGTATTTGACAAATAGAGGAATATTTCAGAATAAAAGCAATAATCAAGTATTGAAAGTTAAACTGCATGGGTAGCTTAATTTAACCTTTTTGCTGTGGTTCCAGCATGCAAAAACCGTGACATAGCTACACAACAACCTTTACGGACTGAACCTATCAGCAGACCCGCCTTCATGAAAGCAGGCAGCTGCACAGATACGTCCATGTATACAGTGGGCAATGGGGAAAATCATACCTCTCCAGTCCAAAGCCCTTAAAAGGAAAATCTTACAAAAAGCAGTGGATATGGCCCAGTCCATCACAGGTAAAGCCCTCCTAACCATTGAGCACATCTACAGGAAACACTGTAGCAGGAGAGTAACATCCAGCATCAGGACATGTTCTCTTATTGCTGCTGCCATCAGGTCGAAGGCACAGGAGCCTCAAGGCTCACACCACCAGGTTCAGTAACAATTATTACCCCTCAACCATCAGTCTCTTGAATCAAAGGGAATAACTTTACTTAACTTCACTTGCCACATCATTGAAATGTCCCCATAACAAATGGGCTCACTTTCAGTGATTATTCATCTCATGTTCTTGAATTTATTGCTTTTTTATTTATTATTATTTCTTTCTTTTTGTATTTACAAGGTTTGTTGTCCTCTGCACTCTTGTGGAACATCCATGTGGGTGCGTATTTCATTGATTCTGTTATGGTTATTATTCGATAGAATTGAGTACTCCCACAAGAAAATGAATCCCAGGGTTGTATACGGTGATATCTCTGTACTTGATAATAAAATTGACTTTGAACTATGATAGTTCTGTTTAATTTTTAAGTTTTCAAAATTATTGTTTCGAAGAGCTGCACGTCCACTCCTTCCCACAAGAGGGCGCGAATGTCTCAATATTCCGGAGACTTGGTTTGACACGTTGAATCTTTCCACGTTAACTCTTACCTAACTCCTTAACTATTCAGTTTGAAACTTGAACTCTTTCTGCCCCATCTTTCTGTAATGGTTCTTGCTTTTTTTCCCATCTTGCTAAGTTTGTATAAAGTACAGTACTGTGCAACAGTCTCAGGCACATACATATCTAGGGCATCTAAGGCTTTTGCACAGAACTGTAGTAATTTTATGTTTTGCACTGTACTGCTGTGCAAAAAAATCATGATATTTCTTAGTGATGATAAATCTGATTCTGATACGAGTCTTTATTGTGAACTGAATGTGGGAAAGGGCAGGGAGAGGGGAATTATGATCGGGAAAAGAGGAAGGGAGAAGAAAGAGAGCGGGAAGCACCAGAGAGACATTCTGCAATGATCAATAAACCAATAGTTTGGTATCAAATAACCTTGCTTGGTGTTTCTGCACCTGTGGCACCCCCTGCCCCTGGCACCCCTTCTCTACCGCCAGTCCCACATCCCTCCTGTGGAGCTCTACACTTGCCATTCCCAACATCCTCTGCTCCCACCAGATTTACAAGCTCTCTCTCCACTCCACATTGACCAATACTGTACCATACAAAAGTCTTAGGCACCCTGGCTATATACAAGTACCTCAGACTTTTGCACGGTACTGTTGGTGCCTTTTCCCAAAGTAGAAATACCTACTATGAGAGGGTATACGTTTAAGGTGATTGGAGGAGAGTATAGAGGGAATACCAGAGGTAGGTATTTTACCCAAAGAGAGGTGAGTACATGAAACGTGATACCAGAGGGATGGTAGAGGCAGATTCATTAGGGAAATGTAAGGGTCTCTAAGATAGGTACATAGATAAAGAAAATGCAGGGCTACGTGGCTGGGAAGGGTTGGAATAATCTTGGAGTAGTTTGAAAGGTTGGCACAACATCGTTGGCTGTACTATACTGGACTGTTCTGTGTTTCACAGCACAGCTGTAGAAACTTGCTAAATACAAGAGTTTCTGAAGGTGCTGGAAATGTTGAGCAACACAAAGAGTTGTTGGAACTCAACGGGTCGGGGCAGCACCTGTAGAAACGAATGGACAGCCAACATTTTGGACCCAGGTGGGTGGGTCTTTGATTATGCTAGCTGCTTTACTGAGACAGAGAGAAGTATAGAGGGAGTCCGTAGAAGGGAGTCTGGTTCCTGTGATGTGCTGAGCTGTGCCCACAACCCTCCGCAGTTTAATGTGGTCACATGCAGAGCAGTTGCCATACCAAGTGGTTATCTACCCAGACAGAACCCTTTCTGTGGTGTATTGATAAAAATTGGTAAAATACCAAATTTCTTTAGTCTCCTGAGGAAGTAGAGATGCTGGTGAGCTTTCTTGACATCAACGTGGTTGTACCAGAACAGATTATTGGTGATGGGAGCACACACTAGTCCTCACGTAGGAATCAGAAGTGGAGACAGTTAGCAATTTCAAATTCCTGAGTGTCAATATCTCTAGGATCTATCCTGAGCCCAACATATTGATGCAGTTACAGAGAAGGCACAACAGCAGCCATATTTCATTAGGGGTTTGAGGAGATTTGGTATGTCACCAAGGAGACTCACAGAATTCTACAGATGTACCATGGAGAGCATTTTAACTGGCTGCTCACCATCTGGTATGGGGGATCGGGGGGGAGGTGTCTGCTGCACAGGATCAAAATAAGCTGCAGAAACTTGTAAACATAGTCAACTCCATCATGGGCACTAGGCTCTGTTGTATCCAGGACAGCTTCAGGAAACAATACCTCAACAATGCAGCATCCATCATTAAGGCCCCCCATCATCCACGTAATGCCTTGTTCTCATTGCTGCTTCATAAAGGAGGTACAGAAGCCTGAATGCACATACTCAAAGATTCAGAAACTGCTTATTCTCCTCTGCCATCAGATTTCTGAATGGACATTGAACCTATGAACACTAACTCACTATTTTTATAGTCTTGCGCTACTTAATTTAACTATTATATATATATGGTGTATGGGGTGTCAGGGAGAGGTAGTACCTCTGACGGGGAACACGTAGTACTCCTCTGAGTAGTTCATCCGCATTGTTCCTCATCTGACACTCAGCTCTCACCAGTGGTTCCTCGTAGCTGTTTGCATGCAACAGTGGCCACACCCCGGGCAACGGCTTCGACTGGCCGGCAAAACCTGCTGAGGGTAGGCGATGGGCCTCAAACCCTCGGTGAGTTAGGGCTTGTCTACCTACGCATGCGAAGACTGAATTAGGCGGACTACGCGGAGGAGACCACCATTTGGCGGTCCAACGAGTAGAAAGGCGGACCCAGCAAAGCGTTATGGAGCGCAATCAGGGCACAGTGAGACACGTAGGACACTGCTGGCCATCCACTGCATCCCGACTTATCTCCAGCCGTCTCGACTCCGTCTTGCAACTGGATACAGATAGGTCGGGACGAGAGAGTGAGGCTGACGATTTGCGCAACTCTCCTTCACTTTAATCCAAGTCAAGCTCAAGTCTCGACTCCAAACCCATTCCGCTAAAAAACTTCAAGTCCTGTGGCGATGGGCGAGTGGCGAAGCAGCAGGTGTGGATAGACTGGAAGCTGTCGTCACAAACCCGCACACAGGCGGCCCAGGGCATTGGGTCATTCTCCGCTGGAGTGAAGCAGCAGTGGAGTTCGGCAGCCCCCTGGGTGTCTGAGCAGTCCTCTTTAGGAATCGCTCTGCTCACCTCCATGGAGGAAGGGGCTAGAAAAGGGTCCTCAAACATAGCCTGCTTCATCTTGCCCTGGCCGGCACACCGCGGCTGGCGGGGATCCCACTCAGCGGTCGAACTACAAAGAAGATGAAAGTGAAGGTGCTCAACCTTGGCACGTGGAACGTGAGAACTCTGCTGGACATCACCAAGGCTGTCAAACCAGAAAGAAGAACAGCACTGGTCGCTAAAGAACTAGCCCGCTATAACGTGGACATTGCAGCACTCAGCGAAGCATGCCTAGCAGACAAGGGCCAGCTTACAGAACGTGGTGGTGGGTACACCTTCTTCTGGAGCCGTCGCAGCAACACTGAACGACGAGAGGCTGGCATTGGATTTGCCATCCAATCCCACCTCGCTCGTAACCTTGCCAAGCTTCCAGAGGGCATCAACAATCGCCTGATGACACTTCGGCTCCCACTTGGCAATAAGAGGAGTGCAACACTGAGCAGCGCATATGCCCCAACGATGACCAACCCAGAGACCATCAAAGATAAGTTCTATGAAGAACTTGATGTCCTCATAGCAGCAGTCCCACAGTCAGAGAAGCTTATTGTCCTCAGGGTCTTTAACGCCAGAGTGGGGACAGATTACCAGACCTGGGAAGGGATTCTTGGAAGACATGGTATTGACAAGTGTAACAGCAATGGCCTGCTGCTCCTCAAGACATGCGCTACGCATGACCTTGTCATCACCAACACCCTATTCCGTCTCCCTACCCGTAACAAAACATCTTGGATGCATCCACGCTCCAGGCACTGGCATCTGATTGACTATGTCATCTCCAGAAAGAGGGACTGGCAAGACGTGAGAGTGACAAAGGCCATGTGCGGTGCTGACTGCTGGACGGATCATTGACTCATAGTGTCCAAGTTTAAACTTCGCATCCTGCCCGTGAGAAGACCCCAAGTTCAGAAGACTGCAAAGAGGCTCAATGTCTCCACGCTGAAGAGCAGCATAGTTGCAGAAGAATTTTGTGAAGACCTAGATAGCAGGCTGCTTGACACACCCCAGGATGACCACACCAGCATTGAAGAGCAGTGGACGGCTTTCAGAGATGCAGTCTACTCTACCGCTCTAGAACACCTCGGACCAGCAATCCGTAGACATCAAGACTGGTTCGATGAGAATGACAAGGAGATACACCAACTGTCAGAGAAACACCAACTGTTCAGAGCGCACCAGAACGATCCCACATCACAAGCAAAGATAGATGCCTTCGCCAGTGCAAGACGGAAAGTGCAGAAACACCGTGAGATGCAGGATGTCTGGTTCAGCAATAAGGCCAATGAGATCCAGGGCTACGCAGACAGTCACGACACCAAGCGTTTCTACGACGCTTTGAAGGCTATGTATGGACCTCAGTCCTCTGGCTCCTCCCCCCTCCTCAGTGCAGATGGGACTCGGCTGCTGACAGAGAAAAAGCAGATTTTGGAGAGATGGGCTGAACACTTCAACCAGGTCCTCAACCGCCCTGCCGAAATCAATGATGAGGCCATTGCTCGCCTACCTCGGGTGGAGATCAACCTGGACCTTGACAACCTCCCCACAGAAGAAGTCAGAAAAGCCATCAGGCAACTTTCTTGTAGCAAAGCACCAGGATCAGATGCAATCCCTGCTGAAGTCTACAAAGCAGGAGGCCCATTCATGATGCAGAAGCTGACTGAGCTCTTCCAGTCTATGTGGAACGAAGGAAAGGTCCCGCAACAATTGAAAGATGCCAGCATAGTCCACATCTACAAGAGGAAAGGCAACACCAGTCTTGTGACAATCACCGAGGCATCTCCCTCCTGTCCATAGCTGGGAAGATCTTGGCTTGCATCCTACTTAATCGCCTTCTCCAACACCTTGAGCAAGGTCTCCTCCCAGAAAGCCAGTGTGGCTTCCGTGCAGAGCATGGAACTGTCGACATGATATTTGCTGCACGTCAACTCCAGGAAAAATGTCAAGAGCAGCACAGCGACCTCTTTATGACCTTCATCGATCTGACCAAGGCATTTGATACGGTCAGCAGAGATGGCTTATGGAAGATAATGGAGAAGTTTGGCTGCCCTAGCAGGTTCATCACGATTTGTTCGGCAGTTCCACGATGGCATGATGGTGGAAGTTTTGGATGATGGTGACGAGTCAGAAGCCTTCCTAGTGACGAACGGTGTGAAGCAAGGATGTGTTCTCGCCCCTACACTCTTTAGCATGGTCTTCTCTGCTATGCTGAATGATGCCTTCTGCGACTGTCAGGATGGTATACATGTCAGATACAGGACCGGCGGTGGGCTATTCAACCTCCGGCGTCTACAGGCTGTACAAAGGTGAAGGAGACCGTCGTCAGAGACCTCTTATTCGCTGATGATTGCGCCTTCAACGTCAGCACAGAGCAGAAGATGCAGCGAGAAATGGACTGCTTCTCACAAGCCTGTGACAACTTCGGACTTACAATCAGCACCAAAGAGACCGAAGCTATGTACCAGCCCGCACGCGGAAATCCCTACCAGGAACCACACATCACAGTAAAGGGGCAGAAGCTACT
Source organism: Hemitrygon akajei (assembly GCF_048418815.1). Classification (NCBI taxonomy): domain Eukaryota; kingdom Metazoa; phylum Chordata; class Chondrichthyes; order Myliobatiformes; family Dasyatidae; genus Hemitrygon; species Hemitrygon akajei. The sequence goes on along the minus strand of NC_133138.1, from coordinate 31,024,984 downwards.
GGCAGTCGACAGCTTTACTTATCTGGGCAGTACTCTATCACGAGCGGTGAACATAGATGCAGAGATCAGCAACAGAATTGCCAAAGCCAGTGCTGCCTTTGGGAGACTCCGTGAGAATGTATGGGAGCGGAGAGGACTCAGCCTTACCACCAAGCTGAAGGTCCACCGAGCAGTGGTTCTCACCACCCTCCTCTATGCCAGCGAGACCTGGACTGTCTACAGCAGACACGCTAAACAGCTCAACCACTTCCACTTGAGCTGCCTCCGCAGACTTCTCCATGTACGATGGCAGGACAAAGTCCCAGACATGGAGGTCCCGGAGCAGGCTGGCACCCACAGCGTCTACACCCTCCTACAGAAAGCCCAAGCCAGATGGGCTGGCCATGTCGTCAGGATGTCTGACAGTCGACTACCAAAACAGCTGCTGTATGGAGAGCTGAGCCAGGGCAAGTGCTCAGTTGGAGGGCAGAAGAAACGTTTCAAAGACTGCCTCAAAGACCTCAACATCAATCCCAGTAGCTGGGAATCGCTTGCTCTGGACCGCCCAACCTGGTGGAGCAGGACCACTGAAGGAGCGTATGCAGCAGAAATCAGACGCACCGCAGAGGCTCAGAGGAAACGTGCCGCGCGCAAGGCTCGAACTACCTCCACCTCCACTGCAGCACCTACCCTCATGTGTCCCACATGTGGGCGAGCTTACAGGGCCTGGATTGGCCTCACCAGTCACCTCTGGACCCACAGTCACAAACCCTCCACCTGACAGAAGTCATGGTTGTCTTTGAACAACAACATATATATATATATATACACTTCTTACTGTAATCTACATATTTTTCTCTATCATTCTGTATTGCATTGCTGAGGATGCTGAGGATGTTCTACGAATCTGTGGTGGCCAGTGCTATCATGTTTGCTGTTGTGTGCTGGGGCAGCAGACACCAACAGAATCAACAAACTCATTCGTAAGGCCAGTGATGTTGTGGGGGTGGAACTGGACTCTCTGACGGTGGTGTCTGAAAAGAGGATGCTGTCCAATTCGCATGCCATCTTGAAACAATGTCTCCCATCCACTCCATAATGTACTGGTTAGGCACAGGAGTACATTCAGCCAAAGACTCATTCCACCGAGATGCAGCACTGAGCGTCATAGGAAGTCATTCCTACCTGTGGCCATCAAACTTTACAACTCCTCCCTCAGAGTGTCAGACACCCTGAGCCAATAGGCTGGTTCTGGACTTTATTTCCACTTGGCATGATTAACTTATTATTATTTAATTATTTATGGTTTTATATTGCTATATTTCTTCACTATTCTTGGTTGGTGCGACTGTAATGAAACCCAGTTTCCCTCGGGATCAATAAAGTATGTCTGCCTGTCTGTCTGCCTGTCTGTCTAGTCTCAAAGGAAACAAATTTCATGACATCTGCTGGTGATATTAAGCCTGATTTTGATTCTGATTCTGAACTAGTAACGTGAAACTCTCAACCTTCTCAATGTCAATCAGTTGATGCAGACAGGAGAATGTACATCACCCTGCTGTCTGAAGAAAATGATCAGCTCTTTTGTTTTGTTGACATTGAGAGAAGGGTCGATTCTTTATCTCCTTCCTGTACCTTGACTCATTGCTATTTGAGAAGCGGCCCACTACTGTAGCATCATCTGCAAACAATTGTAGATGGAGTCTGAGCTGAATCTTGCCATTCAGTCATAATTTCACAGGGAGTGGAGTGGTTCCTTAACATTGGTATAGCCAAGGGTGGTAATGGGGACCAGTTCCCACTACCTATTAAATGTTCTTAATGGTGTGTACCCCAAATAGCCTCTGACAACCAAGTCCAGCTCCTGGCCTTCACGTGTGACTTCGCTACGAAGCCCAATGGAACCACTTCTACTGACATGAGAAGGGACGAAGGTGGGTTACTGGCGTCTTAAAAGCAGTTGCTTCAGGCAGATGGGGCTCATCAGCAGTGGTTGGCAGCTCATCAAGGAAAAGGAAAACTCTAATCTCAAACCTCCGCTGCCTTGGGGCTATACCCACTCATGGGAAAGGCTTCAAGAGTAAACCCCAAGCTGGTGTCCTTTAGGCAGTCCTACACTGAGTTCAGTGCTGACTGGCAACTCCTACAACACTGCTGGTACTTTGGATTCATCAGATGCATGGAGAGGGGGAGTTTGCTACATGGGCAACAGCTTGCTCTCCACATTGTACTGCCCAGGCTTGCATACCTAAACAGCTAGGATACAACATCCATGGTCAACTCCAACCAACGGAGGCCCTCAGCTCAGAGTGCGGGGTGGGGGGGGGGGCTGAGGGTGTAACGTTGTGTAGCACCATTGTTTAGAATAATCATGGCAGAGGTGTTTGTTGCCTTTCCTCACTGATTGTGGTCTGTTGGTTAGAAGGAGGAACTGGCTTCCAGGCTGCTGAGTTTGGTAATGAATTTGCTTGGAAAAACAGCACTGAAGACAGGGCTGTAGTCAATAAACAATATTCTGACACAGGTGTCTTTACTGTCCAGATGCTCCAGAGATGAGTGGGGGGACGGGGAGCTGGTGTCTGTCATAGACAGGCTTCAGCCAGTAGACGAGGCCTGTGCACTTTCAAAAGATTGTGAGATGAAATTTACAAAATTCTGTCTAGATGCATGATAGTTTATTCTGGCAGCTGTTCTGCACATGACTGCAAGAAACTACAGAGAATTGTGGATAGAGCTCAGCACCTTGAAGGGACCAGCCTCGCTTCCATGGATTCTGTCTACTCTTCTCACTGCCTCAGTAAAGCAGGCCGCATTATCAAAGAATTCACCCACCTTGGACATTCTCTCTTCTTCCCTCTCAAATCGGGCAGAAATTCTGAAAGTCTGAAAGCAAGTACAGCCAGGCTCGAAGACAGCTTCTAATCCACTGTTATCAGACTCCTGAATAGACCCCTTGCCCTTGAATGGAAAATTGCATGGAAAGTCATGGATGTGGCCTGGTCCATCTTGGGAAAAGTCCTGCCCAACATTGAGCACATCTACACGAAATGCTGTCATAGGAAAGCAGCATCCAACGACAGGGACGACCACCACCCAGGACATGCTGTCTTCTCGCTACTGCCATCAGGAAGAAGATATAGGGGCCTCAGAACTCACACCACCAGATTCAGAAACAGCTATTGCCCCTCAACCATCAGGCTCTTGAAGCAAAAGGGATAACTTCACTCAACTTCACTTGCCCCATTATTGAACTGTTCCCACAATCAATAGGCTCACTTTCAAGGGCTCTTCATCTCATGTTCTTGATATTTATTGCTTATTTATTTTTAATTTTATTTCCTTCTTTTGTATTTGCACACAGGTTAAATACCCAAGTTGGAGCAGTCTTTCATTGATACAGTTATGGTTATTGGATTTATTGAGTATGCATGTAAGAAAATGAATTTCAGAGTTGTGATATATATATATACTTTGATAATAAATTTACATTGAGTTTTGAACTTCAATGAGATGGAGTCTTTGCCTCACAGCCTATATTGTTGTGATCTTGCACTGGTCGTTTACCTGCACTGAACTTTTTCCATAGTTTTTACACATTATTCTGCATTGTTACTGTTTTACATTATCGTAAATCAATGTATCAGGTAATGACTTAATCTGCATGAACACTGTGCAAGACAAGCTTTTCCGTGTATCTTGGTACACATGAGAATGATAAACCACACCTATCTAAAATGTATCCAGCTCTCAGCAGGCTGGATGGTTCTGCTGGCTGAGGATCGTCAGTCCAGTGCTCACAATCTCAGAACGAGACATGGGTCATTTGGGATTGAGAAGATGAGAAGGAAAAACAGTCAGCTGGAGGAACTCAGCGGGCCAGGCAGCACCCACCCCGATGCAGGGCACGGTAGCATAGTGGTTAGCACAATGATTTACAGTACAGGTGTCCCAGGTTCAATCCCCACCACTGTCTGTACGGCGTTTGTACATTCGCCCTGTGACTGCGTGGGTTTCCTCCGGGTGCTCCGGTTTCCTCCCACAGTCCAAAGCCATACTGGTTGGTAGTTAGTTGGTCATTGTAAATTGTCCTGTGATTATGCTCCAATTAAATTAAGGGATTGCTGGGCTGCGTGGTTCCAAGGGCTGGAAGGGCTGGTCATGCTGCATCAATCAATAAATAAAAATAAAAATTAATAAATATATTGATCTTCCACATATGGTCACTCCTCCTTACAAACAGCAATGATATCTCAATATTTCTCTATCTCTCTCACTCAACTGCATGAGAGAGTCTAGAGGTGCCCGGTTAAATGTTCAAAAGCTGGCAGATCCTGACCACATTTACCTGCATCTCAGCACATTTCATTTAATATATTACCGGTAATTAATTCAGTGACATTCCATCGGAGCACTTCCCTGTAACTGTGCAGTTGGCCAGTAGATGGGGACCTTTCGCTCCCGCAAGCTTCATCACCGTGCGATCACTGTCAGCTTTCTCCCTGAGTGGAATCTGAATCCAGGCACCCATTGGCTTCTTTTCCAAGTCTGAGATTGGGAGAAAGGAGAGCAAGAAATTTGGTCTGCATATTGGGGTGGAGCAAAACCATGGAAAATACATCTTCTGGATGCAAAACAAATTGCTCCGTATGTGACCACAAGAAATAAAAAGTTTCTAAATATCAAAAAATTTACTTTAACGACCTGTAAACTGAAAGAAAACACTAAATCTAATCTACATTCGGTGTGACCACCCTTTGCCTCATCAGTTCTCTCGGGTACACTGCTGTGCAGTTTTATAAGAAAATCGGCTGGGAGGTTGCCACCCTGCCAGTTCTTTCAGAGACTTGGGCTGTCTCGGTTGCTTATGCCTTATCAGCTAATCCCAGACAGCTCTGTGGAGGCCGTACCATCTGAAAACATATAAAAATTTTAGGCTGCTTAAGACTTTTGCATCAGGGAGGAGGTACAGAAGCCCGAAGGCAAACACTCAACAATTCAGGAACAGCTTCTTCCCCTCTGCCATCAGACTTCTGAACGGGCTTTGAACCCCTGAACACTACCTCACTACTTCAATTTCTATCTTTTGCAACGTATTTAATTTAACTGTTTTGTATATATAGTAATTCACTGGTTTCTTTTTCCCTCTATTATTATGTACTGCACAGCACTGCTGCCGCAAAGTTAACAAATTTCACGACATATGCCGGTGACATTAAACTTGATTCGGATTCGGATTGAAGCAGATTGTCTGATTGTTATCCCCCTATTTGGGAACTGTGAATAAATGCAATATACAACTTTGCTTTCAGACTGCTGACATGACTGGCACACATTTATTTTAACTCACGATATAAATCCAAGGTGTTGTGTATTAAGAACAGTGGGTTTGCTGATTGTGGTTTGTGACTGATACAGAACGCCTGGCCACCAAGGACAGACACAGAATTCACAGAGTCAAAATCAGATCTATTATCACTGATAAATGTCATGACCTTTGTTGTCTTGCAGCAGCAGTATAGGGCACTACATAAAAATTACTTTCGGCAGCAATAAAAAATAATAAAAATATATATATTAGTGCAATAAGAAAGGGCAAAATACTGAGGTAGTGTTCATGGGTTCATTACCAGTTCAGAAATCTGATGGCAAAGGAGAAGAAGCTGTTCCAAAAACATTGAGTGTGTGTCTTAAGACTCCTGTATCGCCACTCTGGTGATATAACCTATAACAATTACAGCAAGGAAACAGGCCATCTCGGCCCTTCTAGTCCGTGCCGAACGTTTACTCTCACCTAGTCCCACTGGCCCGCACTCAGCCCATAACCCTCCATTCCTTTCCTGTCCATATACCTATCCAATTTTACTTTAAATGACAATATCAAACCTGCCTCTACCACTTCTACTGGAAGCTCGTTCCACACAGCTACCACTCTCTGAGTAAAGAAATTCCCCCTCATGTTAACCTTAAACTTTTGCCCCCTAACTCTCAACTCATGTCCTCTTGTTTGAATCTCCCCTACTCTCAATGGAAAAAGCCTATCCACGTCAACTCTATCTATCCCCCTCATAATTTTAAATAACTCTATCAAGTCCCCCCTCAACCTTCTATGCTCCAAAGAATAAAGACCTAACTTGTTCAATCTTTCCCTGTAACTTAGGTGCTGAAACCCAGGTAACATTCTAGAAAATCTTCTCTGTACTCTCTCTATTTTGTTGACATCTTTCCTATAATTCGATGACCAGAACTGTACACAATACTCCAAATTCGGCCTTACCAATGCCTTGTATAATTTTAACATTACATCCCAACTCCTATACTCAATGCTCTGATTTATAAAGGCCAACATACCAAAAGCTTTCTTCACCACTCTATCCACATGAGATTCCACCTTCAAGGAACTATGCACCATTATTCCTAGATCACTCTGTTCTACTGCATTCTTCAATGCCCTACCATTTACCATGTATGTCCTATCAGTGAGAAGAGGACATTTCCAGGGTGCTAGGGGTCCTTAATGATGAATGCCGCCTTTTTGAGGCATCAGCTTTTGAGGTTGCCCTCAGTGCTGCCGACACTAGTGCCCATGATAGAGCTGGGTGAGTTTACAGCCCCCTGCAGCTTTTTCCGATCCTGTGCATTGGCGCCTCCATGCTCAATGGTGACGCGCTCTCATGCTCTCTGCAGAAACTTGCAGAACCCTTTGATGACATACAGATCTCTCCAAATTCCCAATGAAGTATAGCCGCTGGCGAGCTTTCCCCATATTGTCATCGTTATTTTGGGCCCAAGATAGATCTGAAGGGATGTTCACACACAATATACCACCAGGATGAAAGGTGAAATTTCTGTTCCCGTGTATTACACTTCTTTATGTGGAAAGATTGAACAGGAACGCTTTCATTTTTCCCTACTAAATAGAAGACCATTCAGCCCATTGATTTTATCCTTACTCAAAGTAAACCAGTAATATTTCCTAGAAAAAATTCTTTCCAACTTCCTATCAGCTCACCCCACCCCAGATTCTAATGCTCTTCGATACACTGTGGGGGCCTCACAGTGGCTAATTAACCTAGTGCCTCATGTTTCCTTGGGATGTGTGAGGAAACCAGAACACTCGGAGGAAATCCATGTGATCACAGAGAACAGATGGTCGATCCACACCGACAGCAGTGGAGGTCAGGGTTGAACCCGCTTCACCAGAGCTCGAAGGCTGACACTCTACCGGTACTGGAGTATAAAAGTTGCATTGTTTGCTGTGTAACCAAAACTATGTAGTCAGCTTTGAGCTTGCTATTTGCTAGAGAATGAAATCTTAAGAATGTAGAAGACAATGGTGTGTTAATGAGAGGTAGCTAAGAGATGTAGATTAGAACATGATTAAGTCAATAGGTAGAAACAATAGTGGCGGATGTACTTGTGACACGCAACTATAGACCGATTGGATATGCTAATACAACTAAACCAGGAGATTGCTATAAAAAAATGCTATGTATAAGGATCAGCGGGCAATCAGCGACTAGCTCAATGACTGTCTCAGCTTTGATTTGCAAATTAAAGTTTAATACTTCTTGAAGAATCTTCTGCGTCTCCTGGTCGTTTGTGGGGCACGAGAAACCACGACACCGGCTGCACCACTGTGCAGGCGATCTCATCTCCGTTTCACAGGCAGCAAGACGATCCATGCCAGAATGCTCATTCAATATTAATTAGCTGGTGTTATCAAGTTCCTCGTTGATAACAGCGAGTCAAATTCAGTGAGGCTCTGTCGATTGAACTGCATTTGATCTTTTGATCTCTTTCCAGGACACCTGATCCAAGAGGCCCCGGGAGACCAGCAGCCTCTATCGTCTTACCACTGCCTGTTCCACGTGGCAGGGAGCAAGAGAAAAGCAGGTGCGCAGCCAGATCTGGCTGTTTACGTCCATCTGACTTGAATCACCAGAGCTGCTGCACAACAAAACCCTGAGGAAGGTGGGGCTTCAGTGTGCAGCTCTCGAATGATGCCATGATAAACAAATCCTCTCACCAATCCAATAGCTCTCCACAAGTCTCAGGATGCCCTTCTCAATGGTGGGAGAATACTGCTTGTGTCTGACTGGAAATGAAGGGATGATTGAGCCAATTCCAGTCAGAAACAAAGAGTATTCTTCCACTATTGAGGAAAGAATGCTCTTATGAAGGGTCTCTAGCAGATGTGCACAGAATTCTGAGCAAGGTTATAGCCTAATAAAACCAAAAAATCCTGGAACCAATGCATGTCAGAGTAAATTTATTATCAACGTATCTATATACCACCATATGCAACCCAGAGTCTGTAAGGGCAGCAGCGTGGAAGTAGCTGACACCAGGAAGATCGATAAGCTCATAAGGAAGTCTGATTCTGTTCTGGGGGTAGAACTGGATTCCCTGGTGGTTGTATCTGAGAGAAGGATGTTGTAGAAACTATGGAGCATTACAGACAATCCCTCTCACTCCCTCCATGACACACTGGACAAACAGAGGATCACCCTTAGTAACGGACTGATTCCACCGAGGTGCATCACTGATTGCCACAGGAGATCCTCTCTCCCTGTGGCTGTAAGACTTTACAACTGCTCTTCCTTCCATATATTAGTATATGGTTTCATTGCACATCTGTTAGCACATTTTGTTTTTCTCTCTTACCTCAATGTTTACATTTTGTATTTTAAAATATATATTTCTGACTGAACAACCTTGTAACAATAGCTTCCTTAGGAATAAATAAAGTTTTATCTTATCTTTTCTTATTTTCTTACAGGGATTCACAGTAGATAGAAAGAAACACAACAGATCCAATGAAAACCTCATATGACGGAGGTCAACCAATGTGCGAAGGACAACAAATCGTGCAAGCACAAAAGGAGAAGAAAATAATAGTAATCACAAAAAAATGGATAGGATAGATAAATAAATAATCAAACAAACAAGCAAACATGCAAGCAATACATATCGAGAACATGAGTTGTATAGTCCTTAGAAGTGAGTCTATAGTTTGAGGAGTCAGTGCAGTGTTGGGGTGAGGGATGTTATCCACGTTGGTTCAAGAGCCTGATGGTTTGAAGGATAACAACTCAGTAGATCAGGCAGTGTCTGTGGAGAGAGAAACATGAGTTAATGTTTCAGACCAGAACTGATGCCGGGTCTTTGACGTGAAATGTAAACTCGGCTCCTCTCTCGCAGATGATGCCCAGCCTGCTGAGTGTTTCCAGAATTTTCTTGCTTTATTTCAGCCATTTATCGAGTTATTCCAGCTTTTGTTGACTCAGGCTCAGACTCAGATTTATCTGCCACAGGTACATTGAAACATGCAATGAAATGCGACATTCGTATTAACAACCAACACAGCCAAAGATGTGCTGGGGCAGCTCGTAACCTTTGCCACACAATCCAGCACCACAATAGCGTACGCATGGTGTTCCACAGAATAACGCATAAACAACAGGAGCAAGAAGCAAAAGCACAGCCCTTCTATAGCCTTTCCACCGCCCCCCCCCCCCCCCAACCACTCAGACACACAAACAGGCTTCCAGCACCAGGACAGGCCACCTCCAGGCCTTCAGTCCTTGTCCCTGGATTCTCAGACTCACAAACATCAACGTTCAACATCGGACTTCACTCCGGCACTCGCCGCTCACAGACCTGACAGTCAGACTACAACCTCCAGACTCACGCATCCCTAATTGCTGTTGAGAATGTGGTGGAGGTAATAGGGTCCACTGGAATAGTGCAGGAATGGGGGAATTGTTCAGTACAAGATGTTAAAGTAGAAGAATAGCCATGATGTAGGCCGATGGTGGAGTGGGCACACAAGGCCAGATGACTTCCTCCTGGTTCTGTTTCCGATGGCCTTAAACATATTGAATTTGAATTGAATTGACTTCATTACTTGCATCTTTCATATACATGAGGAGTAAAAATCTTTACAATATGTGTCCATTTAAAAGTGCAATGTGCAATTTGTAGTAATTTATAATAAATAGTATGTACAACAGGATAGTCAATATAACATAGAAATACAGCATGAATTAAGCAGTCTGAAGGTCTGGTGAAAGAAGCTGTCCTGGAGCCTAGTGACCCTGGCTTTTATGCTGCAGTACCGTTTCCTAGATGGTAGCAGCTGGAACAGTTTGTAGTTGGGGTGACATGGGTCGCCAATGATCCTTTGGGCCCTTTTTACACACCTGGCTTTGTAAAGGTCCTGAATAGTGGTAAGTTCACATCTACAGATGTGCTGGGCTGTTCACACCACTCTCTGCAGAGTCCTGTGATTAATGGAGGTACAGTTCCCATACCAGGCAGTGGTGCAGCCAGTCAGGATGCTCTCACTTGTACCCTTCTAGAAAGTTCCTAGGATTTGGGGGCTCATACCAAACTTCTTCAACTGTCTGAGGTGTAAGAGGCACTGTTTTGCCTTCTTCACCACACAGCCAGTATGTACAGACCACATGATGTCTGACCTGTTTCAGTCTGTGTGGTAAGGTTAATCTCACGCTGCTGTTCGGATGAATTTAAGCATTCTGACTCGTTGGCAGTGAAGTGATAGTGATGTGTTTGCAAGTCAAGACGATGTGACACTTGGAGATGAACGAAGCTGATAATGTTCACACATATCCACTGCCTGTCCTGTGGGGATGCTGGGTGCCTCTGAGCAGAACAGCATTACAGAAATAAGAAGATACGAAGTGAGCAGGAGTCGGCCATCTGGCCCATCGAGCCTGGCCCGCCCATCAAAATGACCATGGTTGATCTGGTGATGGACTGAGCTCCGCTTACTTGCCTTTCCCATCACCCTACTATGCAAACACTTAAATATATTTAATATGGTAGGTCTTCTACTTGCCTGGGCAGAGAATTCCACAGACTCAATAGTCTCTGGGAAAAGCAGTTTTGGCTCATCTCTGTGCTAAATCAATACCCCAAACCTTGAGGCTATGTCCTCTAGTTATCATTTGAAAAAAAACTTCCCTGCCTTGTACTTATAGAGTGGTAGAGTCATAGAAAACGACAGCACAGAAACAGGCCCATCAGCCCACCTAGTCCATGTTGAACCATTTAAACTGCCTAGACCCATCTATCTGCACCCAGATCATAGTCGTCCATACCTCTCCCATTCATGTACCTATCCAAACTTCTCTAAAGTGTTCAAATCAAAATCACATGAACCACTTGCACTGGCAGCTCATTTCACATTCTCACTGACCTCTGAGTGAAGAAGGTTCCCTTAATTCTCCCCTTACACTTCTCACCTTATCTATTCCTACATGAATCTTATATGTTTCAATAAGACCTTCGCTCATAAAGAGATATCATTTTAAATAATATCATTGACCATCTTAGTCACTGAGGACAACAGTCTGAGAATTGGAACTAAAATTGGAGATTTTACCACTGGACCAAGTTCCCAGTGCTAAAGCAATGGTAGCATGGTAGTAGCACAAAACTTTACAGTTATAGCGACCCAGGTTCAATTCTGGCAGAAGTTTGTATGTTCTCCCCATGACCGCGTGGGTTTCCTCCAGATGCTCCTGTTTCCTCCCAGAGTCTAATGTTGGTAGATTAATTGGTCATTGTAAATTGGCCTGTATTTAGGCTAGGGTTTCAGGGATTGCTGGCCAGCATGGTTCGAAGGGCCAGAAGGGCTGATTCCACATGGTATCTCCATAAATAAATAAAACCTTTCCAGCCATTACCTGCCACAATCTCACCCTCTACACTGATGAACCTTTGCATCCATTTTCAAGCAACAATATATTTTAAGTGAGGAGGTTAAACGTTCCTATTTTGTCCACTATATACATCCAACATGACACTCACAGGCTGATTTTCCACGTATTACTAATTCATCAACTATCGAGTTCACCACTTGATCTTAAACTAAAAATCCAACCAGAATTAAACCATGTTCTTGAATATGGTCATAGAATATACCATTATAACCACTTTTCACTACAATGGACTTTGTTTTGTTCTAATTGTATTCTTTTGTGTAAGATTTATGTATAATTTATGCATTTTCCTATGAATGTTGTGTATCTATTAATATGTACCTGTGATGCTGCTGCAAGTTTTTCATTGCACCTATTCATACGTGGATTTGTGCATCCGACATTGACGTTGACCTTATCTTCCCATGTTGGTCTACAGCCTTCAATGCCTCAGCAATTAAAGTTCTTCATTCTCAGGGTGGAGGAGCAACACCTCATATTCCGTCTAGGTAGTCTCCAACCTGATGGCATGAATATCAATTTCTCCAACTTCCAGGAATGTATTTCCCCTCCCTCCTCTCTCTTCTTCAATTCCACACTCTGCCTTCTTAAATCGTCTTCTCACCTACCTAACACCTCCTCTGGTGCCTCTTCTCCATCCCTTTCTCCCATGGTCCACTCTCCTCTCCTATAAGATCCCTATTTCTACAGCCCTTTACCTTTTCCACCTATCACTTCCAGCGTTTTACTTCATCCTCCCACCCCCAACCACTTGCCTTCACCTATCACCTTCTAGCTTGACCCTTTTCCCCTCCATAACCTTCGTATTCTGGCATCTTCCTTCTTTTCCGGTCTTGATGGAGGGTTTCAGCTCGAAATGTTGACTATTTATTAATTTCTATAAATGCTGCCTGATCTGCTGAGTTCCTCCATCATCTTGTGTGTGTTATTCAAGTTTTTTTTTTCTTATTCATTCAGGGATGTGGGCTTTACAAGCTGAACCAGAATAATATTAGTCTTCCCTACTTTCCCTTAAGAATGTAGTGGTGAGCAGCCTTCTTGAACTGTTGCAGACCTTGAGGTGTGTAGGTGTACCATAGTGCTCTTAGAGAGGAAGTTCCAACATTTTGACACAGTGGTGGCAATGATGTAATTAGTTGACCAGGACTATTGTGTAAGACTATAAGACCACATTACATAGGAGTAGGCTATTTGGCCCATCAAATCTGCTCTACCATTCCATCATGGCTGATTTATTTTCCCCCTTCAGCCCCAGTCTCTTGTTTTCTCCCATAACCTTTGATGCATTTACTAACAACAATCTATCAAACCACTGTGTTAAATATGCCTAATAACTTGGCCTGCACAACCACCTGTGCTAATGGATTCTATAGGTTCACCACCCTTGAGCTAAAGAAATTCTTTCTCATCTTTGTTCTAAAGGGATATCTTTCTATTCTGAGGATGTACCCTCTGGTCCTAAACTCTCCCACTATGGTAAACATCCTCTTCATGTCCACTCTATTGAGGCCAGGAGTTTCCAACTTTTTTATGCCATGTATCCCTACCAATAACCGAGGGCTACATGGACCCTAGGCTGTAAACTCCTGATCTAGGCCTTTCATATTTGTTAAACCAGTGATGTTGGTATGGGGCTTTTTATTTAAATCAGTCTGGCCAAAAATGGCAGATTTTCCAATGACCACTGATTATAACTCACGATCGTGTGGAAATAAATTATTAGCCATTCATTTGTTAAAACAGATGATCAGTTCAACGTTGGTCACTAACTATTGAAGGCTTATTGTGAGAATCACGCATTGGGCATTTAATCAACCTTCAGGAGAGCTTTCCTATATTTTCCTCAATATTCTCATGTGGGAATCCATATGGAGTGAGAGAGAAACTTGTAATGACATCCCATCAATTTTATAGAAACTCCATTGTAGTGATGAGAGTAAGCAAACACCCAATACACTGACAACAAAACCCTGCATTAGCCAATGAGATGATGGCCAGATTATTCAGTCACAGAGCAGTGCACCATTCAGACAAACTCTTCAGTCCAACTCAACCAAGATATCCATTTAAGTTAATCCCATCTGCCCGTGTTTGGCCCATTTCCATCTCAGTCATTCCTATCTATTTTAGCTGTATAATATTGTGGAGGAATAATTATCCATCAGTATTTGATAGAAGACATTCTTGCCCCTCTCAAAGTAGTGCTGTGGGGTTTTTCTTTCCACTTGATGGAATCTCAGTTTCATCAGGACTTGCCAAAACGTTGACTCGTTATTCCCCTCTGCAAAGGCTACCTAACTTGGTCAGTTTCTCTAGCATTTTGTCTGTGTGTTTCTCAAGATTTCCAGCAGCTGCAGAATCTCTTGTGTTCATTGTAAGTTCAACATGCGTGACAGAATCATGACCGGCCCAGGAGATCACTTGGTCCATCCTAACTATGTTGGTTCCTGGTAAAGAAATCTCCTCAGTTCTATTTGCTTATCCTTTCTTCATTAGCCTGGAAAAGAATTTTTCTCCGATTAATCTCAAATTTACAGAGACGCCAAGCATGCTTGGAAGCTTGCCAACTCATAAGTATGTTAAATAACTGCACTTTATAGGAGCACCATTGACAGTGTCCTGACAAGCTGCATCTCCATCTGGTATGGGAGCAGTTGAACATCAGACCAGAAGTCCCTAAAATTAGCATGAGAGCGACTGAGAAGATCACAGTGGGTTCCATACCATCCATCAAGGACATTTACCCGGAGCACTGAGAATGTAGGGCTTTTAGCATTATCAAGGATCCCAGTCATCCATCTTCCATCCTCTTTGACTTTCTACCATCAGGCAGGAGACTCCTATGCATAAACCGTCAGGATGGGAAACCGTTTCTTCCCTCAGACCATTAGACTTCTGAACTCCCTGCCACATCACCATTTGAAGTGTCACCAGTCAATCTGTTCTAGAGCTGACAACATTTAATTTATGTACGTTACTTTGTTTATATATCTATAAGTCATTTGTAGATTTTATCCTTACTATCATAAGTTATTGTGTGTTAAATTTGTGTTATGTGCATTGAGTGTTTTACACCCTGGTCCAGAGAAACATTGCCTCATTTGACGATATACATGTATACAGTTAAATGACAATAAACTTGACTTGACTAAGGTGCTACACAGGCAGCCAAGGGCTTTACAGAGGAAAGCAGCAGATAGCGGAAAGGGTAGTATTCTCATTCCATTTAAAACAGAAGTGGAATTAGATCCCACCCCACCCCCCTTTCTCCGTCTTCTCCTCCATCTAGATGATCTTCTTCTTCTGCAGTTCTGTGAGTTTTGAAGCAGTTGATAAAGCTTGTAACTGATATATTGATATCACATGTACTGACATACAGTGAGATGGTTTGGTCTGCATGCCAGTCCAGACATATTAGTCTATATATGAGTGCATTGAGGTAGTACAAAAGGCAAATAAAACAGAGTGCAGAATATAATGCTACAGTTATACGAAAACTTCAGTGCAGGTGGAGAATTAAATAGCAAGAGCCAAGGTGGACTGAGAGATCAAGAGATCACCTTTATCATATAGCAGGTTCCTTTCAAGAGTCTTTCTGGGACTGCTTTCCCAAAGCAGCAGGAGATGTAGATGGAGTCAATGGAGGGGAGGTTGATTTTCATAATAGACTGGGCTGTGTTTACAGCTCTGTATTATCTCGTGGTCTTGGATCGAGCAGAGAGTGATGCATCTGGACCATTTCCAACATGCATCTCTAATAATCGGGGTCACTGGGGAGATTCCAAATTTCCTTAGCCTTTTGAGGAAGTAGGGGTGCTGATGTGCATTCTTGGGCATGGAGTCAATGTGGCTGGACAAGGACAAGTTCCTGGTATTATCTCTACTAGGAACTTGAAGCCCTCAGCCATCTCCCCCACTCTTTCTATTGGCCTCCATTTGTTCCATTGGAGCTTTCTCTCCAAGTCCAAAGGGATTTGCATGAGTCATTGAGCATATTGCAATTTTTCTGAGAAGATTAGGGCAATAAATTAGAAGAAAGGGAATAGACTGACTAATACTGCATGAATTAAACTAATAAATCTCTTGTGAGTTTGGGCCTGATCAGTTCAAGCATTTCAATAGTTGTACGTGATTCTGTCTTCACAGGTCAAAGGTGAAATTCTACTTTGGGGAAGGTAAACAAGATGATGTCAGCTTGTTTTCACATGACAGAACCACATCTGTACAAAAACTCTGCCAGATTATTTGTTAAGAGAGGGTCCCTGCTGGTGCTGATTAACTGTCAAGCTCTAGTTTATTATGCAAGGTACCTTGGGACCAAGAATCACGATGATAGAACCAGTTTATTCGCCTTGTCCTTCAGTATAGGAAGGATGTGGAAGCATTGGAAAGGGTACAGAGGAGATTTACCAGGATGCTGCCTGGTTTAGAGAGTATGGATTATGATCAGAGATTAAGGGAGCTGGGGCTTTACTCTTTGGAGAGAAGGAGGATGAGAGGAGACATGATAGAGGTGTACAAGATATTAAGAGGAATAGACAGAGTGGACAGCCAGCGCCTCTTCCCCAGGGCACCACTGTTCAGTGCAAGAGGACATGGCTTTAAGGTAAGGGGAGGGAAGTTCAAGGGGGATATTAGAGGAAGGTTTTTCACTCAGAGAATGGTTGGTGCATGGGAAGCACTGCCTGAGTCGGTGGTGGAGGCAGGTACACTAGTGAAGTTTAAGAGACTACTAGACAGGTATATGGAGGAATTTAAGGTGGGGGGGGGGGTTTATATGGGAGGCAGGGTTTGAGGGTCGGCACAACATTGTGGGCCGAAGGGCCTGTAATGTGCTGTACTATTCTATGTTCTATGTTATTTACATACAGCAAGGAGTGGGCCCTTCCAACCCTTCAAGCCATGCCGCCCCAGCAACCCCACACCCCTGATTAACCCTAACCTAATCACAGGACAATTTACAATGACCAATTAACCTACCCAGTACATCTTTGGTCTGTGGGAGGAAACCGGAGCGCTCTGGGAAAATGCACACATTCCACAGGGCAGGATGTACAGAGACTCCTTACAGAACGGCATCGGAGTTGAGCTCCGAAGTCTGGAATGTCCTGAGCTGTAATAGCGTTGCGCTAACCGCTGCGTTACTGTGGCACCCTATTTTATTTAGCGATACAGCACACAGTAGGCCTTTCCAGCCCTTTGAGCCACACTGCCCCAGCATGCCCTGACAAACTCAATTCACCCTAACCCAATCAGGGGACAATGTTACAATGAACAATTAACCTACCCGATATGTCTTTGGACTGTGAGAGGAAAACAGAACACCCAAGGAAAACCCACGTGTTCAATGGGGAGGACATACAGACTCCTTAGAGAGGGCACCGCAACTGAAGTCCAAACTATGGAATGCCCCAAGCTGCAGTTATGTTTCACTAAAGGCTGATTTATACTTGTGCGTTGCATCTACGCCATAGGTATCGCATACCCTATGTTGTACCTATGCAGTACCGTACGCCATAGGGTGACGTGCACCTCTCCAGAAAAGTTACTCACGCGTCGCGGCAACGCAGATCGCAACAACTGTGATTGGTCCACTTGGTAGCATCGCATTTCCTCCTGCGCATTTCCTCCTCCTTCTTCTCCGCCATGTTTGTAGGTTGTGCGTACACCGATGCAAAATAGATGAACTAAATCATCAAATCTACCTGCCGACATGCGAAAATGTTTGAAATGCATTTCCTCGTTCATGTCTCTCATGAGGAAACTCAACACAGTGGCATAGAAACCCCACCGCCAGCTAGCATTTTGGCATGCTTGCTACGGCGTAGAGCGACGCAGAACTGAAAACCAGGGTTACGGCAGAGGCTGTGGCATAGCCCATACGCACAAGTATAAATCAGCTTTAACTGTTATACTACTGTCATAGCCATTTGCAAGGAATGTTTCTCTGCATGTCACAAACACGAGAAAATCTGCGGATGCTGGAGGTCCAAAGCAACACACACAAGTAGCTGGAGGAACTCAACAGGTCAGGCAGCATCTATGGAAAAGAGTAAACGTTTTTGAGTCCTGATGAAGGATCTCGGCCCGAAACATTGACTGTGTACTCTGTTCCATAGATGCGACATGGCCTGCTGAGTTCCTCCAGCATTTTGTGTGTGTTGCTCTGTATGTGGCTGGTATTACTTGAAAGTAAAAATTTTTCCAATTCCTTTGACCCCTTGGCTCCTGTCTATTGTATCCAGCTCATATCTGAAATATTTCTAATCTTCAATCCTAATGCTCTTTTTGACAATACTATAAGTCACACCATTTGATCTATAACTATCTTCAGCTTCTTGTTAGTGGCTGTCTGTCTCTGTTTCCTTTTGTGCTTATATACCCCAGGGCAGGAGTTCTGAAACATTTTGAGAGCGTGTGCCCAAATTGACGATAATCCTTTAAGAAATTCTCTTGCACACTCTGGCAATTTTGAGCAGAGGTGATCATTGATGTATGAATTGGTAACAATAATTATAGACCTTCTTAAAAGAAAAAAATGAGTCCTGTTGCTTATTTATAAGCATTAATTAATTTTACTATTAATAGAAGTAAAACAGAGACAGACTGAAATAAATGAAGCATTTTAGAAAAAAAGTTCAAAAAATATTAATATTAATCTTTTATTAAATTATAAATAACAATTTCTAAATTGTATTGTTGTTATAACTGTTTACTATCCAAACACTGATGTGTATACCAGGTTTGTGAGGATTTCATCCAATGTCACATGTTCTCTCAACAACGTGGCTGGCACCAAGTCAGGTTGAGATGTTTTCTGTGAAAACATTTCACTGCTCTTGAGTTGTAAAAAATCCTTTACTGCTTCATTTGGCAGAAAAGATAATCATTATGTATCTTTAATTATGGGTGTTTATAGAATCGAGGGACAACACCGCATGCTGCGTGCCAACAAAATTTTTGCGCATGCCACCTTGGGCATGCATGACATAGGTTTACCACGGCTACCTCCACGCAGTGTATATTTGTAGAATCAAGAAGTCGTACAGCATGGAAACAGGTCCTCTGGTTCAACTGGACCCAGCCAACCTAGAGACCCATTTAAGCTTGTCCCATCTGAATCAGAATCAGATTTATTGTCACTGACATATATCATGATCTCGTCCCAAAACATCGACTTCTGCATGGATGCTGCCTGACCTGCTGATTTCCTCCAGTATTTTGTGTGTGTGTTTGCTTTAGATTTCCAGTGTCTGCAGAATAACTTGTGATTGTGAATTTTGTTGCTTTGCCACAAGACATAACACAATGCAAGCCCATCTTTGGCACATATTCTCTCTAAACCTTTCCTACACATGTACCTGTCCAAGTGTTTTTTTTTTGGCATTGTTAATGTATCTGCCTCAACCACGTCCTCTGCCGTTCCCCTCTAATCGGCTCTTTACATGTTCGCTACTGCTTGTTTCCTTCTGTACTTCATCAATACAGTTCCTCAGTCTTTGATGGGCAACTCAAGCTTTACACCTTCATAATTTGCTTTGTTCAGATTTGAGACTTTTTGGATCAAAACTAACTAGTGCCTCTTAACAGTAAACAGTACATAATATTTCAAATAAAATTCTATGTATATGATTACTATTCCTTAAAAACAAGATTACTAATTGTTGTTTTTTCATTGCACAATACTAGATCTAAAATATTGTGTTCACTCACTGATTGCTCAGATTGCTAATGAGAAAATGATCTTGCTGAGATTTCTTGAATTCATCTCACACACTACATGCAAATGCTAGACTGTATGTAGATTGAATTCCCGTATGATTATTTTATTATCTACATTATGCTTCTAATACCCTGTTTTATAAGAAATTTATAAGAAACAACAGTAGGGGCCCACTTAGCTCTTCTTTCCTATTACATTTTTTTTTGTAATTTATTTGTTTATTGAAGTTCATCAAACAAACATTTCCATAAGATGTATTTCAGACATTGTACATATATATCATATATATCACAAAATCTCCACAAAGTATTTATCTGGGGTATACACTTATAGAAAAGAGTGGAAAGAAAAAACAAGCAAAAAGAAAGCACTATGTACAAGTAGGGAGTGATTTTTTTTTACAACAGATTCATTGATTTGTGAGAATAAAATCAGGCCTATGAGGCATTATGTAGTTAAACCATTTTTCCCAGTATGAATCAAATTGTTCCAGCTTATGATTAACAGATGCTGTTATCTTCTCCATTTTGTAAATGTCCATTGTAATTTCCATCCATGTATTTAAAGTTGGGCTCTGCTGTGATAACCATTTCCTAGTTAGAGTCTTTTTACCAGCCACCAACAGTATATTCATTAAATATTTATCTCTTTTCAACCATTCTTGAGGTATATATCCAAAATATATGGTCTTACTCTCCAAGGGCATTTCACATTTAAAAATGTCTTGTAGGGCATTGTGTATCCCCCTCCAATAGCTTTTGATAACAGGGCAGTCCCAAAAAATATGGTAATGATTTGCATTTTGATTTCCACAATTTCTCCAGCAAACAGGGAGGTTACCATCATAATGGGATTTCTGAGAGGGTGTAATAAAATATCTTATCAAGTTTTTCCATCCAAACTCCCTCCATTTCTGTGAATTGGTACACTTCCATTGATATCTCCATATTGTCCATTCTTCCTCAGATATAATTATCCCTCCTTCCTTCTCCCATTTTGTTTTAATGTATGAAGTCAAATGTGTTTTAAGATTTGACGACCCCTTATACATGCTTGAAATGATTCTACTACCATTATCTGAATTATATGCTTTTCTAAAGAGCTCTATCAAGCATGTATTTGCCTTGGTTACGTTTTTAAGCATCTTATTAACATATTGTCGCATCTGTAAATACCGATGAAAATCTTGTTTTTCTAATAAGTGTTTCTCTTTAAGCATTTCAAAACTGAACAGTGTTCCTTCTTTCATTATGTTGCAAAGAACTGTTATTCCTTTAGCTGTCCAGTCCTTAAATCTAGAATCTAATTTATTTGGTGTAAAATCAGAGTCATATGCACACCATTTAAGAATTGCAATATCTCCCTCTAGATTATATTCTTTTATAGTAGTTTTCCATATTTTAAGAGTCAATTTCACCCATGGGTTATCAATAGTATTTATGTACCTTTGCAGGTTGTTATCAGCCAAAATTGCTTGTATGGGGATGGGAAGTACCCGCTCCTCAATGTTTTTCCATTGAGCGTCATATGATGGATGCACCAACATATCACAACTCTCGACTGTGCTGCAAAATAATAATCTCTAAGAGAAGGCAAGCCCCATCCCCCCTTTTCCTTTGCTAATTGCAAAGTTTTGAGATGAACTCTAGGCCTTTTACCCTGCCAAATATACCTTGATAGCATTTTGTTCCATTCAATGAATTGATTTTGATTAATCTCTATTGGTAGGGTCTGAAAGAGATATAACAGTCTGGGCAGTATATTCATTTTAATAGACTCAATCCTTGAACTGAGACTGAAAAAAGGAATCAGGCTCCATCTTGCCACATCTTCCTCAATTTTTTTATATAAAGGTTGATAATTACATTCTGATAATTTTGCCAAATCTTTTGGCATAATGATGCCCAAATATTTGAAAGACTCTGTGTGCCATGCCCAGGGGTATCGACTTTCAATTTCTCTTGGTGGGCTATATTAATATGAAAGTATTTGGGTTTTATCTATGTTGATCTTGTATCCTGATAATTGACCATATTGTTCAAAGGATTGCATCAATTTAGGTAAAGAGTATGCTGGTTGCCCGAGATAGATCAAAATGTCATCCACATAACAAGCCAATTTTTGCTCTGTCCCTTTAATAGTAATTCCCCTGATATCTTCATTTTGTCTGATGTAATGAGCTACTGGTTCCAGATATAACGCGAAGAGTAGTGGTGACCACTCACAACCCTGTCTCATGCCCCTTTCTAGGGTAAGACTATTTGATAAATATCCATCGATTTTAATCCTAGCAGTAGGATTGTCATATAGTGTCTGTATAGTTTTAATAATTGTGTCTTGGAAACCAAATCTATGTAAAACTCTGTAAAGAAAATTCCAATTAACCAAATCAAATGCTTTTTCAGTGTCCACGCTTATCACTATTGCTTCAATTTAATTTTTTTGTATATGATCCATAATGTGAAGTGTCCTTTGTATATTGTCTTAAGTCTGGCGTTGTCGTATAAAACCTGTCTGATCATTATGTATCAGTATGGGTAGAAACTCCTCTAATCGCTTGGCCATGATGGAGGTAAATAATCTATAATCTACATTAAGAATGGATATTGGTCTAAATGACCCACATTCCATTTGATCCTTGCCTTCTTTTGGTATAGCTGAGATTATCGCTTCCTTCCAACTGGGTGGCATTTGTGCCTTTTTTAGAGCCCAGTTCAGTGTGGGGAGTAAAACAGGAATTAACTCATTTTTAAATTCTTTGTACCACTCTGCCATATACCCATCTGATCCTGGTGACTTGCTTAATTTAAGCCTACTAATTGCAGCTTTTAATTCAACGTCAGTTATGTCAGCAGTCATCCTTCTATTTTGTTCTTCACAAAGTGGGTAACTCTAGAGAATTCAAAAGGTGTCAATTTGGGTTATGCTTCCCCCTGGAACTTTGGAATATAGCATTTTGTAAAACACTTCAAAAGCTTCTTGAATTTCACTTAGCTTATTTTTTATCATTTTCGTTCTTGGGTCCCTAATTCTATGAATTGTATTTTCTGCTATCTTTTTTTTCAGTTTCCATGCCAGTATTTTCATAGATTTCGATCCACTTTCATAATGTCTCTGTTTCAGATACATTGCTTTTCCTGATTTCTTGCGTAGCCAAATAATTTATTTCATTCCTAATTCTTTTAATTTCCCCTAATGTATCCTGTGCCAAATTTAATTTGTGTTTTTTCTCTAGTTCCTTCAGCCTATTTTGTAATTCCTCTAATGTTTTATTCCTTATTTTTTCTTATATGAAGATATCGCTATAATTTTCCCTCTTAAGACCGCCTTCAGATTATCCCATAAAATGGGAGGTGAAACCTCTTCATTATCATTAAATTCTAAGTAGAGACCAATTTCTTTTTTTAATTTCTTCCTTAAACTATGGATCATTGAGTAGACTTGAATTTAGTTTCCAAATAGTATTCTTTGGTTGCAGGTCAAAATCAACAGATAAATATATAGGTGCATGGTCTCTTACATCTATTGGTCCGAATTCCACAGGTGTTTATTTTGTCTTTGTCTTTTCCAAATGTTATGAAATAGTCTATTCTTGTATATACAGAATGTGGAGCAGAATAATGAGTGTAATCCCTTCTGTCAGGGAAAAGGTCCCTCTATATATCAATTAAACCAACATCCTTAAAAAGTGTATTAACTTTCTTATGTAAAGATTTTGTTTCATAGGTTTTTCTATTGGAAGAGTCTAAGTTTGGTTGTAATTGTAAATTTAAGTCTCCCCCACATATCAGGAGACCTTCTGTTTCCATTACCATAATATCAGTAATTTTCTGAAAGAAACCAATATCACTTCCCGGAGGTGCATATATATTCAATAGAGTAACTGAATTGCCGTCTATATTCCCGCTTACCAGAATATATCTGCCTTCTTTATCTCCCATTTTGAATATTTTTTCAAAATTTAGCTTACTTGAGATAAGAATAGCAACTCCTCTCCTATGTCCTGATTTATATGAGGAGAAAAACAGATCAGTGAAGCCCATTCTCTTTAGTTTTTTATGCTCATTATCACTTAAATGAGTTTCCTGTAAATATACTACATGGGCTTGTTCCTTTTTCATTTTGGATAAAATTCTCTTATGTTTGATTGGATTTAATAGCCCATTTACATTAAAAGAAATGAATTTTACCTTGTCCTTAGTCATCTGTATTTATCTGTCAATGTATCATTGAAATTAGAATAAAACTTAATCGATCTACTCCCTGAACAAATAAGACCCAAGAAACTCGAATAATAACAAAAATAGCAACGAACATGTGATTCCAAGGCTGAGGTCTCTAGTAAATGACCCTGCATTGAGCTAGAGGAAATGTCTAGCTGTGGGGGATAACCCCTCCTATTTGTGAGTTGAGGGCCCCCATTGCAGTATTCATAAAAGTCAGTGAACAAATCCATTACACAGAAAAGATTTCCCTGTGTACTCCTCCTGTATATATATATATACATACACACACACATATATATATATATACACACACACCCACACATTACACACATACACATATATGCACACACACACACACACACACACACACACACACACATATATATTCTCATTTTGGTGGGGAAAAAAGAGTAAGTGAGCGAATAAAGAATAACAACTAAGTAATATAAAATCCACATTATAATAAGTATTTCTCGAGATAGGTATATCACCGTGTACTTTTACTTCTGTTTAGCTTCTCAACATTTTTAAAGTTAGCCAAACCTTATGGCTCTTCTGAAGAGGGTGAGGACTGTCTTTGGGAAACTCCCGGTCTCTTCCTGATATGTTTCTCTCGGCCTCCTCCCTTCTCCTGCCTTCTCGTTTCTCGCACTATTTCCCAAGCCGAGCAGGATAATTCCTCAGCCAGGCTTTCTTTTGTTTTGGTCATGCTAACGGGCAACCCTCTGGCCTTCATGTCTGTAGTCGCCTCTTCCACTGTCTGGTACAATTGCGTCCCGTTGTCATAAAACACTCGAAGTTTAGCAGGGTACGGAGTTTGAAATCTAATCTTATTTTGCTTTAATACTCACTTTACTTTGGAGTATTCTTTGCATTTCTGGAGGACCGCAGGGGGGTAATCTTGGTCGAAATATATTAACTTATCCTCTAGAAACACTCTCCTTACCCCAGGCCCTTCGTAGAATCTCCGCCTTGGTGCTGTACCGAAGGAATTTAATTATAATAGAGCGTGCCTTTCTATCCTGGGTAGGTTTTGGGACTAACGCGTGGTGGGCTCTTTCGACTTCCAGCTCCATAGCCGGGGGAAGATCCAGCGCGTCCTGCAGTAACTTTCCGACAAACTCCGTCATAGACGGGCCCTCCACTCCTTCAGGAACGTTGTAGATTCTGATACTTTTCCGCCGTGATCTTCCCTCCAGGTCAAGCAGTTTACCTTCTTGGTGATGTATTATTTTTATTGTCTTGCTCAGTATCCGTTCCACGTTTTGAACGCAATCTTCCACCTTCTCAATGCGAGTCTCTGCCACCGCTATTTTTTGATTAACGCTGGCGAGCTCTGCCTTAATATCACGGAGCTGCTGCTTTGTATCTTTCTGGACCTCCATTATTTCTTTCAGGATTTCGAAGACATTCGCAGCTTCGACTGAACGAGGCCCAGCAGCCGCCTCGCTAGCATGCGGTCGGGTCGGAGAGCCGCTCGCTGCACTCCTCTCGGACGCAGGCTCCGCAGTGTCGCTTTTTTTTATTTCCATTTCTTCTCCCCATTCTTGACCCTCTTTTCAGTTCAAATATTTTTCGAAAAATACTATATTTGACGGGTTAATGGGGCTTAATACTCGTTTTTCCGGAGGAGCTAGTGACTTAAGCTGCCATTCTCGACGATGACGTCACCGGAAACCCCTATTACATTTTTCAATAAGATCACGGATGATCTATTTCAATGCCATTTTAGTATGTTCTCCTCACTTGAGTCTTTTGCGCTATTTGTTTATTTTGTAAGCTACAGTAACTGTTATGTCTATTGCACCAAACAACTAATTTCATGACATAGAGTCAGTGGTCATTTTATTAGTTACACTTGTATGCCTGCTCGTTAATGCAAATATCTAATCAGCCAATCATGTTACAGCAAGTTAATGCATAGAAGCATGCAGACATGATCAAGAGGTTTGGTTGTTATTCAGAACAAACATCAAAATGGGAAAGAAATGTGACCCAAGTGACTTTGACTGTGGAATGATTGTTGGTGCTAAATGGGGTGGTTAGAGTATCTCAGAAACTGCTGATCTCCTGGGATTTTTACACATAACGCGTCTCTATAGTTTAGAGAGAATGGTACAAATAAACAAAAAAAAAATCCAGTGAGTGGAGGTTCTGTAGGCAAAAATGCCTTGTTAATGAGAGAGGTCAGAGGAGAATGGGCAGACTGGTTCAAGCTGACAGGAAAATGACATAAACTCAAATAACAATACATTACAACAATAGTGTGCAGAAGAGCATTGAACCTTGAAGTGGATGGGCCACAGCAGCAGAAGACCATGGACATTCACTCAGCGAATCAGGAGGTATCTGATAATGTGGCCACTGACTGTATGTCAATTTTTTTTAGTCTGTCCATTTTTACAGTAAAGATTTAAAGTCTTTTTCAACATTGTCTCATGTTCTTTCAGTATCAGAATCAGGCCAGATGAGTATGGACAGACTGGTTCAAGCTGACAGGAAGATGACAGTAACTCAAATAACCATGCGTTACAACAGCAACGCAGCATCTTTGAACACACAACGCATTCAGGGTGCACCTAATAAAGTGGCCACTGAGTGTTTGTGAGTGGTAATAATCCGGACTCAGATTCTCAAATCTAGAGCTCTGTGTTTTAAGTAAATTCACTGACTGAGCCTCATTGGATAGAGGCTTGAGTGAAGAAATTTTTCCCCTTCTCAGTCCTAAATAGCCAACTTCCCTTTATTCTGAGACCACTTCCCACTGCCTTGGGAAAGCAGCCAACATAATCAAGGAACTGTCCTAAGTCAGTCATTCAATTCTTTCTATCAGCAGAAGAAACAAAAGGTTGAGAGCAAGAACCAATTGGCTTAAGGCAAACTTGTACAATAAAGAAATCTTGGTTTCTTAATCTACCTCATCATGGCCCTTACACCTTATTTCAAAGTTCAAAGTAAATTTATTAATAAAGTGCATCTATGTCACCGTACACTACCCTGAGATTCACCTTCCTGTGGATATTCACAGAAGAATAAAGAAATACAACAGAATCAATGATAAAGACTGACGTACAACCAAACTGCAAATACAAATAAATAAATAAATTGATGAAAGATAGGCAAATAAATAAATAAATAGACAAACAAACAAACAAACAAATAAATAAATAAATAAATGGATGGATGAATGAATGAATGATACGTGAGCTGTAGCATCCTTGAAACAGAAGAACAGAGTATTTGTCTACTTCCACTGCACTTTCTTTCTATGGTGGCTGTCCATTGTGTCCAATGATAATGGTAAACGCATGCGGGAGAGTTTTTAAAGTGGAAAAGCCACTGTCCTGTGGCAGTTCCACTCTCTTGACCTTGTCATGGTTTCTCGTGCCCCACAAACGACCAGGAGACGCAGAAGATTCTTCAAGAAGTATTAAACTTTCATTTGCAAATCAAAGCTGAGACAGTCATTGAGCTAGTCGCCGATTGCCCCCCCCCACCCCCCCACCCCCCGATCCTTGTACATAGCATTTTTTATAGCAATCTCCTGGTTTAATTGTATTAGCATATCCAATCGGTCTACATTTACGTATCACAAGTACATCCGCCACTATCCTATCGTTTCTACCCATTGACTTAATCATGTTCTAACCTACATCTCTTAGCTACCTCTTATTAACACACCATTATAATCTACATCTCTTAGCTAGCCTCTCATTAACACCCCATTATCTTCTACATTCTTAAGATTTCATTCTCCTACTAAATTGGATACATGCATAGCAAATAGCAAGCTCAAAGCTGACTACATAGTTTTGGTTACACAGCAAACAATGCAACTTTTATACTCCAATATGTGTCCAACGATAATGGTAAACGCATGCGGGAGAGTTTTTAAAGTGGAAAAGCCACCGTCCTGTGGCAGTTCCACTCTCTTGACCTCAGATGACTGGGCACTTTGTCAAAGGCCTTTCAAAAGGCCTTTGACATGGTGTCGCACATGAGGCTGCTTAGCAATATAAGAACCCATGGAATTACAGTGAAGTCACTAGGTGGGTGGAGCATCAGCTGGTCGGCAGAAAACAAAGAGTGGGAATAAAGGGATCCTATTCTGCCCGGCTGCCGGTTACCAGTGGAGTTCCACAGGGGTTCAGTGTTGGGACTGTTACTTTTTACGATGTATGTCAATGATTTGGACTACCGTATTAATGGATATATGACTAAATTTGCTGATGATACAAAGATAGGTGGAGGAGTGGGTAGTGTTGAGGAAACAGAGAGCCTGCAGAGAGACTTAGATAGTTTAGGAGAATGGGCAAAGAAGTGGCAAATGAAATACAATGTTGGAAAGTGCATGGTCATGCACTTTGGTGGAAGAAATAAATGGGCAGACTATTTGGCAAGAGAATTTAAAATGCAGAGATGCAAAGGGACTTGGGAGTCCTTGTGTAAGATAACCTGAAGGCTAATCTCCAAGTTGAGTTGGTTGTGAAGAAAGCGAATGCAATGTTGGCATTCATTTTTGGAGGTATAGAATATAAAAGCAGGATGTTATGTTGAGGCTCTATAAGACACTCATGAAACCACACTTGGAGTATTGTGTGAAGCTTTGGGCTCCTTATTTTAGAAAGGATACATTGACATTGGAGAGAGTTCAGAGAAGATTCACGAGAATGATTCCAGCAATGAAAGGGTTACCATATGAGGAACATCTGGCAGCTCTTGGGCTGTATTCCCTGGAGTTTAGGAGAATGAGGGGGAATCTCGTAGAAACATTCTGAATGCTAAAAGGCCTAAAAGACTAAAAGGCACAGATTAGATGTGGTAAAGTTATTTCCCCATGGTAGGGGATTCTAGGACAAGAGGGCACAACTTCAGAATTGAAAAACATCCTTTTAGAACTGAGACGCGGAGAAATTACTTTAGTCAGAGGGTGGTAAATCTGTGGAATTTGTTGCCATGAGTGGCCGTGGAGACTAAGTCATTGGGTGTATTTAAGGCAGAGATAGATAGGTTCTTGATTAGCCAGGGCATCAAAGGTATGGGGTGAAGACAGGGGAGCGAGGATGACTGGAAGACTTGGATCAGCTCATGATTGAATGGCGGAGCAGACTCAATGGGCCGAATGGCCTACTTCTGCTCCTATATCTTATGGTCTTACGGGTCCAGTGGTACGAACAAGTATCACAAACTGGGGTCTCCCTTGGTTACAGTGGAATCCCATCATGCCTTTCACTCTTCATGGAGCGTTGCAGTACGGCCTTCCTGGCCATTGGATCTGAACCTCCCAGTTAGCCAGAGCTGACTTCGTATGCTGGCTCAAGCATGTCCCGATCTCACCGGAAGAAGAGGCCACCGGCTACCCTCATATGGTTTAGCCCACCTTTTAAAGCAGTGTACCGACCGGGATGTGGTCGCTGTCGCATGCAAACATCTACTTGGAGCCACAGGTGAGAGCTGGTGTCCAGTGATAACCAAAGGTGAGCAAGCTACTGTGGAGTAGACACGACAACCACCTTCACCAGGGGTGCTATGTAACTATATTCTGCTTTTTTCTTCTTGATGTAGTTAAGTATTAAATGATCTGTCTCAATGGCAGGCAAACCAAAGCTTTTCACTGTATCTCAGTGTCAGTAATAAAGAAATTACAATTCACTAATTACATCTATACCCATCTGCCAGGGAAACTTACTCCTTGCATTCAGCTCCACAGCTCCATTCAGTACAATTGATGGATTGACTGAGATTTATTGATTTATTGATTGATTGAGAAAACATCATGCAATGGGCCCTTCCAGCCTTTCGAGGCTCTCCACCCAGCAATCCCACGACTTGATCCTAGCCTAATCGCAGGACAATTCACAATGACCAATTAATCTATCAACCGATACGTCTTTGGATTGTAGGAGGAAACCAGAGCACCTGGAGGAAACCCACACAGTTAAGGGAAGAATGCACAAACAGCAGCAGGAACTGAACACCGTTTGCGGGTATTGCAAAGCATTGTGCTACTCTGCCTCCCCTGAGTGAAATTTATTCTCATGTAAGAAAAAGAACACCTTTTGTTGAACTCAGTTCAATAAATGTTTGCTCCTCTCCCTGCAGAACATTTATATCCTTTCATTGTCAAGAAAATCAAAATTGTACGCACTGTTCCAAGCGTGGGCTCTGCAAGGTCCTGTGTAATCTCTGGCATGAAGCCTGTGATGCTCCCACCAGTCACATCCTGCTACATTGAAAAAGATCCATTTATTCCCACCCTTTGTTTTCAGTCCAATGACCAATTCTCAACCCATGCTAGTGTATGATTCACTGTCAAAACTTCTATGTGGGGTGCTGCTTAGCAGATTGTGAAGAAACTTACGAAGCTGAATAATGGAACAAACTCCTGGCTGAGAAGAAGAAATATTTGGTTCATTGGCGAGTCAAGGATTATGGAGAGCAAGAAGGGAAAAGGCCACAATAAATCAGCCATGATCTCTTTGAGTAAAGGTCAAGGTCAAGTTTAGGTAGCTCGCTCTTGCTCCTGATACTCCGATATGCATTCAGTCATTATGTGCTGTATTGACATGGGTGATCAGGGTCTTTCCATGATTATCATTGTTCCTGGCAATTTTTTCTACAGAAGTGCTTTGCTATTGTCTTCTTCTGGGCAGCGTCTTTACTAGAATATTCTTCAGAGGTTATCTGCCTGGTGACAGTGGTCGCATAACCAGGACCTGTGATATCCACCACCTGCTCCCATGACTTCACATGACTCTGATCTGGGGGGCTGGCACACCTTGCTCAAGGTTGACCTGCAGGCTTGTGGAGGGAAGGTGCCTTACACGTCCTTTGGTAAATATGTATCTCCACCCTGCTAATCACTGTGATGTACTTGTTCCAAAAGCACGAAGCATCATGTAGGGACTGGGATCACAGTATGGGCCTTTGAAGTTAAACTCTGACTAACCAGACCTTTCCTGTCCTTACCAAGAAAACCTCTAATTAAAAACATTTTCAAACCAGATGAAAGATTAAAGTCCAATCAAAGCATGGTTCCAAATTTAACGGATTGATGAATTTTGTCTAATTGCATCATGGTACTAGAGATGTTAAGCTCAGAATCTAATGCCTGTCCCTAATCACCTGTGAGCAAGTCAAAAGTCAAAGTACATATATTATCGAAGCAGGTACACTTTATACAACCTTGAGATTCATCTTCTTACAGGCAGTTACAAAACAAAGAAACACAATCGAATCCTTTAAAACAAAGGAAGATAGTCAAACACCCGATGTACAGAGAAAAAAAGAAAGAAAAGTAGACCTTGCACACAATAAAAGTAAGCAAATAGCATTCAGAACTGAAGTTTACAAAAGTGAATTCACACTGTTAGTTGCAGGCCACAGCCACAGTTCAGTGCAGAGCTGAATAAACTTCACGGGGTAATGAGCTGAGGCTCAGCGCGGAGACAAGTACCATAATCCTCACGGAACAGTGATTTGAACTGCCCCCTGCCTGACCTCTGGCCCCGACACCCTGTCCTTTTAAATGTGGCCCCATACTTAAATCGTCCAGACCTTGCTCTTGGTAAATGGTGGTGATTGGCTGAGAGATGAGTGTGACTATTTTGGAAGTCAGTAATTAATCATATTGTGGAGTATCTAGAATCAACAAGGACAGAAACACTGTGGATATTAGTGGCCCAGATAGAATTTTACAGCAATCTGACAATTTGATGCCAACTACTACTGATGCTATATTTATAAAATTCCATATTTAGCTAATTTAATAAGTGATGAAAATGAAATTCCCCAGCTTGAGTGGTGATAATTGACCGTGCATCTTATGAATTTGCATTCGAGTGCCCTGAATATCAAGCAATTTAGCCACAATGGTGCAATGCCTAATACATGATTAACTTAAATGTCAAGCTTAATCTCAGAGAGTGTTCAACTATCCAAGTGTTTTGCTTACTGGTTGCTGCTCCACAGGGAATCCCAAAAAGCTGAGAAATTACAAGAAACAAGAAGTGGTCTTTCAAACCATTGAGACTGTTTTGCCATTCAATGTGATTGTAGGGGTGAAAGTCTTCAGAAAATGATCCAAATCTGAGGATGAAGGAAATAGGTAATATGATTATAGATGAAAGGCACAATGTGACATAAACAGCAAAGAATCATATACAGTTAGAAAATAATAGGCCTGTTGGAAATGTCAATGATTTAGGCTCCTGTATTGCCTGTTCTCTTCTCCTTACTTGCCTATCAACTCCCTCTGGTATCACTCCTCCTTTCCTTTCTCCCATGGTCTACTCTAGTCTCCTATTAAATTCCTTCTTTTTCAGCTCTTTACCTCTTCCACCTATCACCTCCCAGGTCCTCACTTCTTCCCACCCCTGCCTCCCTTCCCCCCTCAGCTGGCTTCACATATCACCTTTTAGCTTGTATTTACCCTCCCCTCACTGCCTTTCCCCCCAGTCCTGATGAAGGGTCTCGGCCTAAAATGTCAGCTGTTTATTCTCCTCCACAAGTGCTGCCTAACCTGCTGAATTCAGCTGTCACTCTGGATTTCCTACACCTGCAGAACCTCTTGTGTTTGTGATTTAAGAACAGCTTCTTTCTCTCTGCCATCAGATTTCTGAATAGTCCACGGACCCATGAACATTGTAAACTGGGTAACTTACATTGAAAGAATGGAGTTATATTATGATATTAATGATGAAAGCCAGCATCTCAGGCTACAGCCACAGTACGCCGGATAAATCCGTAACCAAAGCTTTTTCTCTTCGTTTTTACCCTCCGTCCACACTAAAACGGTGTTTTCATCCCCCAAAACCGCAGCTTTTCAGAAACGCTTTCCAGGGTGGGTATTTTTGAAAACGCTGCTCAGGCAGATCAGTGTGGATGGGGTAACTGGAGAAATCTGAAAACACTTTCGAACGGCAGCGCGCTATTTCATTGTTTTCTTGAACACAACCTAACAGCTTCAGAACAGACAGCAACAAGACTGAAACCAGAAGAGTTAGAAATGTACTCACCAAATACTTTGACCCATAACTTACTGAATAAATAAGTATACTCACTTTGCCCTGTTTTCTGTCCTTGCTTGTATGAGGGTGGTTTACCTATTTATGCAAGTACTTCTCTGACAATAGATGTGTAACAGCCTAATGTAACATTGTATGGAAATACAAGATAACACTGATGCAGACATGTTTTATACATTTAACAAGGTGTTTTATAAATGCAACAGAGTTAGTCAGTTTTTCAATGTTCGTCGTCAGCCGGATCATACTGTCCGTGAACTCCCTGTCGGTTGCCTCCATACGCTCCAGTATTTGTTTTTCTTTTACTTTTAAATCCTCCTGCGCGAAAGCCAACAGCTGCCCGTCGTTTAAGTTTTTCTAGTCTGTAACTGAACAAACACACACCGTCTTTCACAGCGAGATTCAACACCAAACATGTCACTTGTTTTTGGTAGATGTGTCCTGCACATGCGCAGTAGGAGGAGATTCGACAAAATCTCCCTTTCAATGTGGACAGAGATATTTTAAAAACGCATAGTGTGGACCCCTATTGTTTTTACACGAAACCGGCATTTTCAAAATTATCCGGTCTAGTGTGGATGTTCCCTTACTCAGGCTACATCCACACTAGATCAGATAAATCCGTAACCGAAGCTTTTTCTCTTTGTTTTGACCCTCCGTCCACACTGAAACGGCATTTTCCTCCCCTGAAAACAGAGCTTTTCAGAAACGCTCTCTAGAGTGAATAAATCTGAAAACATCTAATGGCTGGTATAGTGTGTACGGGGTAACCAGCTCTTTTTAAAAACACTATCATGACGGGCCAGAACAGATGTTGGCGGCAGTGCGACATTACATTTTTTTCTTGAATGCAACCTCCAACACCACAGCAGCAATGATGGATGGCTTCATGTGTGTGTTGTTTACTTTATTGTCTACGTTAATAGCTTGTTTGGAGTTAAACATAGCTATCTACCACATACAGACAGCATATCTGAGTACAAAAAGGTGTCAACGTCGTTATCAACCATACAAAGACCAGTGGTTTTGGAGATGACCCGGCCGAACCAGTGCGTGGTGGGACAATTTTGCAAATGAAATTGTGGTTCCTGAAAAATGGTGTGATAACTTTAGAATGTCCAGGAGCTCTCCAGACAACACAAATGAGATTGCCAGTGGATGTGGTTAAAAAGGTCGCTTGCACTTTGTACTACTTAAGCAACGAAGCAAGGCTCAGGAAAACAGCTAACGCGTTTTTATTATCAAGCCAGGTGGTGTCCAAGATAATTAGAGAAGTATGCAAGGCTATAACTGGACATCTGGGCCCTGCATATATCAAGATCCCACGCAGAGTCTAAAGTGGAGTATCTTGTAACCAACTTACACCATGCTCACAGCAAGCCACAGTGTTTTGGGGCAGTTGATTGCACACACATTGAAGTTGAACAGCAAACAACAAACTCCCCAGATTACCTGAACAGAAAGGACAGATTTTCTTTGAACATACAGACTACATGTGATTACAAATACTGCTTTATGAATGTTGTTGTGAAATGGACAGGCTGTGTCCATGATGCTCATATATTTGCAAATTCAAAAATTAATGGCTACTTGAAAAATGAGAGGATCCCCCTCTTACAGACGAGTTGTGGTGGAGGGTGAGGATGCCATTCCTGTGTTTTTGCTGCGAGACCCTGCATACCCCCGATGCCTTATGTTATGAAAGAGTACACTAACGGTGGTGTGACCCCACAGGAACAGTACATTGGCATGTTCTTGTGCAAGTCAAGAATGGTAATTGAATGCTCTTTTTGACATTTGAAGGCAAGATTTGGTGCTCTGCTCAGAGCAATGGACATTAATACAGAGGACCTTCCCTTTGTTATTTATGTATGCTCTGTGCTGCAGTTTCTGTGAGACAAACAGGGAGAATGTCCCTGAGCAGAATGTTACTGCATCTTTGCAGTATGACAGAGAATTTCAATCCCCCACACAACCTAACAATTTCAGAAC
This sequence comes from Hemitrygon akajei, assembly GCF_048418815.1. Taxonomy (NCBI): domain Eukaryota; kingdom Metazoa; phylum Chordata; class Chondrichthyes; order Myliobatiformes; family Dasyatidae; genus Hemitrygon; species Hemitrygon akajei. Next base: position 30,990,291 of record NC_133138.1, on the reverse strand, counting down.
AGATGGCAACAAAACTGAATCCAGAAGAGTTAGAAATGTACTCACCAAATACTTTGACCCATAACTTGCTGAATAAATAAGTATAATCACTTTGCCCTGTTTTCTGTCCTTGCTCGAATGAAGGTGGTTTACCTATTTATGCAAGTACTTTTCTGACAATAGATGTGTAACAGCCTAATGTAACATTGTATGCAAATACAGGATAAACCTGATGCAGACATGTTTTATACATTTAACAAGGTGCTTTATTAATGTATTGCTTGTGCAAACATTCAATAGATGCAATTGTCACTACTTCCAAAATGTCATTTTTAAGTAGTAGTTTATGTTTGGCATAGACATGAAAATGTTAAAGCCAAAAAAGGAAAATTGTACGTTTCACTTTTACTCAGGTAAAAATAAAATCACTTTTGCCCAGTAATTCGTTTCATTGCACATGTTAAATACAGCAAAATAATACAGAAAGACATGGCAAAAGTAAAGGCAAACAAATGAGGTAACAGTAAATTTCATTTTTGCCCAGTAACAAGCCTTATTGCATTTAGTTGTAGCTGTTGTCCCTTTTATCGGTGAAGAGACTGTGACTGTAGGAACTGTTTCCAGGGTGACCCCTCTGTGGGAGTGGGGAAGATGTTGGTACAGCCACCCAGGGGTCTGTGTGTCTGTATGTGTAGTGATTGTAGTGGCTGTGAGGCTGGTATCGTGGCAGTGAAAAGTACCGGGGGGGGGGGGGGGCATCATATTCCTCATCATTGCAAATCCCTCTGCAACAGAGTTAGTCAGTTTTTCAATGTTCATCATCTGCCGGGTCATACTGTCTGTGAACTCCCTGTCAGTTGCCTCCATACACTCCAGTATTTGCTTTTTCAGTTTTAAGTCCTCCTGAGCGAGAGCCAACAGCTGTCCGTCATTTGGCGATTACTTTTTAAGTTTTTCTAGTCTGTAACTGGACAAACATGCACAAAGTCTTTCATGGCAAGATTCAACACCAAACATGTTGCAGCCATCACCTGTTGCTTGGTCCAAACTGTCGGAGTCAGGCGTACTCGTCGAAGCGAGTGAAGAGGCTGTACATCGGTGCTATGTTGTGCGTTGTGCCTATCATCCACATTGCAGGTTTCAATGCTGCCTTGAATTGCCGTTGTGGCTAGTGAGCCCCCCCAGATCTGCTCACACAACTCAAAGAACAGTCTATTCCACAAGTTAGTTTACGTGCTTTCAGCACTTAGCTCCTGTCCCGCTTGCTCACGTCTTTTCCGCTGAAAAAACTCAGTGGGTTTGTCTTTAAGTGCTTGGACTCAAGGTACCGAAGCAGTTTTGAGGGCTTTATTGCCTCATTAGACGGTTTCCTGGCCTGAGCTCCAGCCTCCCGCCCGCCCGCCGCCAGCCGCCTTGGCCAGGTGCGGCTGGTCGTGGGTGGAGTGAGAGGACAAGGTAAGGGCTGGAGGTCCCCATGCCGGGGCCGTGGTGGTCGCAGTCCGGAGAGAGCGACCGACTGAGTGAGGAGTGTGACAGGGTGCCCGCCCACCCCCCTTGTAGGATCAATCGGCCGACAAAAGTTTGCTTCAGTAGATCGCAGCCAGGTAGCTGCTCTGCTACTTACGAAACCCTGAGACTGGATTAGGTCATCTGTGAATATTTTAGCACCGGGTTCCCCACGAACTTTTGGTGTGGTAAACAGGTTTAGAAGTGGCGCCCATCTGTCCGCGCTTCAGGCCATTAGCAACGGCACTTCCCACCAGCCGGTTACCCAAGGCGCGCTTGAGTAATGACCTGGCGTGCATTGAAGTACAACAGTCGGTGTGACAGGGAATGAGGAAAGATGCAGCAGACTCATATAGTTTCCTCATGGCCCAGTGATTGGCGACCACTGAAGTACACTGTAGTGCGTGGCGGGGGAGCTACACGCATGCGCACTGGCCAGAAAGAACGGAACTAAAACCTCACATCCCGGAAACAATCTCTCAACAATATTTGTGTATTTATTTTTCTTTTTTTTTCGGGATCTCCTGGGAAAGTCTCAAAGATTGACTAGTCAATCACGATAGACGGGTTGGCGACCACTATTGTAGGTACTCTAGTTTTTGACCAACAGAAATAGCACAATGCCACAGCAGAAATGGAAATAGTATACCGCTTCCTCTTCAGTTGTTTTCTGTAGATGTGTCCTGCGCATGCCCAGTTGGAGGAGATTCAGCTAAATAACCAGTTTAATGTGGATGGAGGTATTTTTTAAGATGCCTGGTGTGGATGTCTATCATTTTTACACGAAGCCGGCATTTTCAAAATTATCCGGTCTAGTGTGGACGTAGCCTCAGTGTTATGGGAGCAAAAAAATACGGGCTGCTATGGGGCTTGTTAACCCCTGAAAGGCCAGCTGACAAAACATTCAAGCAAATAGTAGATACCCTCCAACAGCACTTAAACCCCAATCAACTGGTCATTGCTGAAAGATATAAATTTCATAAACAGAGTCAGAGCTAAAATGAAAGCATTTCTGAATATTCTGCTGAATTGTGCAAATTATCAGAACATTGCCAATTTGGGGCTAGTCTATCGAATGCATTGAAGGACAGGTTAGTGTGTGGCATACACTGTAAAACCACACAGAAGAAGCTCCTGTGTGAAAAAGACTTTACATTCGAGAAAGCGCTAAACATCGCAACATCAACAGAAACAGCGGCATGGGGTGCTTCCAAGAGACAAAGAAAATCTCTGGAATATGCCACAAATAAAACGTCACTGAACAGAAATGAAGGAAGGAAATGTTACCGTTGTGGGAACAGATCACATGACCCTGATGATTGTTGTTTGAAAGATAAAGAATGCAGAAACTGTGGCAAACTTGGCCACATTGGCAGACTATGCAAGGCTAGTAAACAGCAGGAAATGGGCAAAATACAGAGAAACAAGAAACCCCAGAAAGGGAAATACAACAATGTGCACAAAATGGAAGGAAGCAGTTCTAATGAAATCGACTCAGACAAAAGTGAATTGTCTTGTCTGCAACTTCACAGCGTGAAAGGGTCAGATGATCGAAGAGTAATATGGATCACTCCACAAGTGGCAGGCATGAGACTGAAAATGGAGTTAGACACAGGCTCAGCTTTAACAGTGATCTCTGTACACGATTACAAACGACAGTTTTCTCACATTCCTCTGAAACGAACTAAACTACTGCTAAAGATTTACACAGGACAGAGAGTGCATCCCAAAGGTAAGATTAAAGTGACGGTGACCTATGGAGACAAAACACAACGGCTGAGCCTCTATGTACTGGAAAATGGAGGAGCACCGTTGTTAGGACGTGAATGGCTCAGGAAAATCCAGTTGGATTGGCACACCATCAAGGCACTAGATGTGTCAACGAAGGAGGGCAGCTCGGCGTGGAAGATGTCCGCAGCTCTTCTCTCACCTATTGTCGACTATTACAACAACAAGGAGGAGCAAGACAGTGTCGACGATGAGGACGAATGCAGTATCCATGGCCACGACTTGGATGAAGATACAGAGGATGCAAGGGAGACAGATATTGCCAATAAGCAGGATGATGAAGACTATCTGGAAGTAAAAGAGCAGATGTGCCAGGAGAAATTGACATCTCTCAAAAGACGGCTACAGCGGTTAGAGGAAGGCACTTTGCAGGAGGATCAGAAAAGGATGAAGAAACTAGATCAACAATACAAGGAAAGACTATGAAATGCAGAGCTTTTTCTGCAACTGGAGACAGAACAAGTGGAAAGGAATTATATTAAAGAGAAGAAAGCAGCAGTGAAGGAATTTGAAGATAAAAAGATTGAGTTAGAAGAAAAGAAAATGATTGAGAATGAGAGGCTAACAATGGAACTCACAGCAGATTCTATGGAGGTAAAGCCAATAATGACTAGGAAACTAAGGAGGAGACCTAATGACCCTGTTCCAATTACAGACAAAAGTTGAAAACCTGCACCTGTGCAGTTAAATTACATGTTAACAGATGAACAGATAAGGGAAGATCTGCAAACTCTCAATAAGCTTAAATCTCTGAAAAGACCAGCATCTCCATCTTCTCCTGAACAACTTCCTTGGGGAATATCCAGGAAAGTTCGTCATCCCTTAAAAGCGCTTGGACAAAATCAATTCCATTCAAACAGAACAGCTTTCACACAAGGTAAATCTTGAACCAATCATTTCCTCCATTGAGAATCATGCACTTAATCCTTTGCAGGGAAGTTTCTTTTGCACGCACATAGTTTGAATCCTCAGCCTATGTGTCTTGTTTTGCACAAAGAAGTTGGGAAACAGCATCAAAACAGAGGCAAGTTCTGGCAACAACCTGTAAGGTTTCTATTGTTGTATTTTCACACTTGTGCTGAATGTGCATCTGAAGGAATTCTCCCTCTTGAGCCAGGTAAGCAATCTTTTCTTGCACTGTGCACAATTGCGATTTTTCATGCATAGAATCCTCCAAACAATTCAGAAACAGTGCATAGAGTTCAGTCTCATTTTCTTGACCAAGATTTGTTTTCTGAACTTCAGACAGATAGCACTGCAGGTAATCCCTAATATCAGCAAAACTGCACTTTAACAGCAGCTGAAGAACAACGGAATGAACAAAATGGTTTTGATCAACTGCTTCATCTTTCATGATAGATTACTGGTAAAGTACTGATCTTCTTGTAAGTCACTGTATCGCCCTGACTTTTGAATTACTAGCAGAGACAGCAGATCACCAACGCTTCTTTTGTTGGTGGCATGTCATCTTTGAAGCAGACCATGGAAACCAAAGTTACAAAAATTGCATCACACTTCTTGTGAAATATGACTAATTTTGCTACAGCTTCACTTATTTCTTCTGTTACCGCTGGTACATAATCATCATCTGGAGAAGTACAGCACAGTGGGCAAAGTAACCCCCAGAGACTTGAGTTATAAATGGGTCTTAGACCAAAAGTTAAAAAAAAGTTTGTTATAATTTAATATATGTTACTTTGTTATAATTTGATATTATTAAGTTACTAAGTAAACAATTGGCAGCCATTTGTATGTTAAGGGTAAACATACTTTTTTTAGCATAGTGCCCCAGTAAAAAAACAGTTGATACAGTATTAAAATAGAAGGGGCGGAGTGTACTGTATTGCTACTGTATAATATGGAACTACTTTATGTTGTAGAGACACGTCGTTGCATGCGTTATTAGGTGCGTATTGATCTGTATGTTTGCGTTCAGTTTGGTTTCAATCAGTAAAGAACCCTGCTAACTTAGCTCCCATCTCCAGCATTTTTATTAATAACCTTGTTGTGTAACACGGCCACATACACAACATAAACAAATAGCAATAAATAATGAGAACGTGAAATAACAAGGTAAAGAGTCGTTAAAGTGAGATGATTTGTTGTGGGAACATCTCAATAGGTGAGTGTAGTTATCCTCTTTTGCTCAAGAGCCTGATGTCTGAAGGGTAGTAACTGTTCTTGAACCTGCTGGGTGTGAGTCCTGGGGCACTTGGCCCTTTGACCTAAAAACCACGGCAACAAAAGAGCATGGTCTGAGTGGTGAAAATCTTTGAAGATGGATGTTGCATTCCTACGACAGTCCTTCATGTACAGTAGATGCATTCAGTGGTTGGGAGGGCTTTATTCATGATGTACTGGGCCAAATCCACTGCCTTTTGTAGGATTTTCTGATCAAAGGCATTGGTGTTCCCATACCAGGCAGTAATGCAGCCAGTCAATACACTTTCCACCTCACATATACTAAAGTACAGAGATGCCCTCCCGCTATCACTATTGTAACATGTGGTTATTTGATTTACAGTCACCTTCAAATTTCATGACGTATGCCAGTGATATTAAACCTGATTCTGATTCCTGTCAGCTTGTACCAGTCTGGCCATTCTCTTCTGACCTCTCTCATTACCAAAGCATTTTCACCCACAGAACTGCTGCTTATTGGATGTGTTTTTTTTTGTTTATAGCACCATTTTCTGAAAACATTATAACCTATTGTGCATGAAAATCGCAGGAGATCAACACATTCTGAGATACTTAAACCACCTCGTCTGGCACCAACAATCATTCCACGGTTAAAGTCAGTTAGATCACATTTATTCCCCATTCTGATATTTAGTCTGAATAAGTGAACCCCTTGTCCATGTCTGCATGCTTTTCTGCATTGAGTTGCTGCCACATGGTTGGCTGATGGGGTATCTGCAGTAATGAGCAGATGTACAGATATACCTAATAAAGTGGCCACCGAGTGTATAAGTCAGTAGTGAATAGAGTCAAAGGAAAACATCTCCCTGTATAAAGTGCAAGTACAACTACAAACTAGCCAATAATGACAAACCATGGAAAACTAAAGAAATAAAGGTGGAACTGGAAGAATGAAAATGGTACAATGAAAACAAAATATGAGGGAAGGTTGAAAGGAAATATAAAATAAATAGGAAATGAATTAATTATGAATTGAGTACAGGATATCCAGAGAGGGGTAAAGGGGCTTGTCATGTCCATTCTGGGGCTACTTAATCACCCTGGGTCCCCACTAGGCGCTCAGTTCTCACCTATGGCTCCAAGTAACTGTTTCATGCGACCATGGCCACATCCCAGTACACCTCTTCGACAGGCAGGCTAAAGCAGGTGAGGGTGGCCAGTGGGACAGGACATGCCTGTCCTAGCAGGCAAAGGCAGCTTCAGTAGACTAGGGGAATGAGGGGAATGGCCAGGATTGTGGTTCTGTAAGGCTTCGTGGAGAGTGAAGGGTATGACAAGCATCAGAAGAAGTCATGGTCATCCAGTGCAATTAAGGAAGGCCCCATTTGTGATGACCACTCTTACTTTTGGACATGAACTTCCAAGGTCAAGAAAGTGGAATTGCTCTGTGTGATGGCTTTTCCACTTGAAAAAAGCTCCTGAGATGCTTTCTTTGCTATCATCCTTGAATATGACAGTCAATCAATGAATCAATTAGGAACACGGATTAATTCCAGAATCAGATTTCAGCTAATATAAGTGGTAGTCTCAAATGTCCATGTCAGTTCTCCAAGTACTGTGGATCAGAAGATGCTGCACCAAGCTTGGCATCAAACATAACATAACGCAGAAGCAGCATAACTTGGTGGTGTGTATATGTCATTACATAAACCTCCGGCTGTTGGTACTTGAAGGCAGACTAACATCCATGTACTAACTAGACCTGAGCCTGCTTAGATCCCACAGTGGAATGGGTAGGTGTAAACCATTTGTCCATTCAAACCTGCCCCACCATTTCTGAGTTTAATTTTAGTGTGGTCATATTTCAAATGGGCATTCACAGCAAATAGAAAGAAAGACAATGGAATCTATGAAAAAACTGCACACACCAGAGACGGACAAATAACCAATGTGCAAAAGACCACAAACTGTGCAAATACAAAAAGAAGAGAAAACAATAATAATAAAAGACCAAAAAATTCAAGATGACAAATGCAGAAAATGTCAAAATAAACCAGAAACAATCCAACACATTACAGGACCCTGCAGCACTTTAACTCAATCTGATTACTTATACAGGCACAATCTAGTAGCAATCATCATTCACCAAAATCTCGCTTTAAAATGCAAACTCATAAAAGATTCCGTACCTTTCAAAGTCAACGTCCTACAATTATACCACTATTACAAATAGGACAATCAATAATAAACGTCCAGATATAATAATACAGGATAAACAAACAAGAACAACTTACCTAATAGATATAGCCATTCTAAACACACACAACATACTGAAATCAATAAGTGAAAAACAACAGAAACAAAATGAATTAAAAGAGGAAATTGAAAGTCTATGGAACATAAGCAGTCCCAATAATAATTCTGCAACTGGTATGATCCCAAATTCACTACACAATAGCATGAAACAACCAGGCCAACAAGCAATATTTATGTAAATCTCCAGAAAGACAAAATACTAAACATCACTAGAATAGTCTGAAAGTTCCTAGCAATTCAGAAATGAGTGTGATTTGCTATGCCCATATACTCGGTTTTACCAGCTTGAGCTGAAAAAAAATAATAATAGCACTTACAGCTAAAACCACTCAAGCAGTTAAGAGAGGAAAGACATGCATAAAATGGTTATTAGAATAAACACATGCATAATGTGTGTATATTATCAAGTAATAAAACTTGAGACTGACATGACAGCATACAGGAACAAACTTCATCAATAGTTTATAGCACAATATTGCTTCATGCAAGTAAGTCCACAACAAATAGCAGATCAACATAGAGTGATAGTAAAAGGCAACTTAATCCCGAAAGACAAGTTAAACCAAATAAAACATGAAAATGCACAAAGGCTAGAAAGAACCCCACCTAAAGAATACAACAATACTATGCAAGAAAATAATGAAGATGCAACACTCCAAATCACTGATGAAAGTACAATTATTACAACTGCTTCACAATCAGACATTAAAAGCAACAACACAGATCCAGGACCTCTGCAGAATGCTGATGACAAAGCTGAGTTTACCGACAAAACTATCCTAATATTTAACACTACACTAACAGAAAATATAGGAATTGATCCAAAATAGAGATCCAACATACCAAAACTAAATACATCATCAAAATTTGCAAAAATAGTTAATACTCTCAGTAATATTATATTACCATAACATTTAGGAAAACATGAAACATTGGAAGAACTACACACAATAATGTACTGTGATGTATTAACAGCAGTGCAGTGCAATGGCTCCAAAATAGAGGCACTCAATAATAGTAACTCAAAACTGAGCATTTAAATGAAAACACTGAAATGGCTGAAGAGATTAAGAAAACAAAATTGAAACCTTAAGAGCAGAATGAGCCCGCCTTAAAAAGGATAACTTGAACAAGAAAGTTAAGAGAAAAGCTAAGGAGATGTAAGGTCCATACAAGATATTATCGGCCTAATAAAAGCACTGTGGAATTGACAGATACACTAAAACAAAAGCTTGGTGCATACAAAGCCAGATTAAATACAAACGGTAGATACATGAAATACGTCAGATGAAGAAAACAGAATTATCAGTTCAGAAGCAATGCAGAAGTTCTATATATTGGTGACCTTTTATTCAATATTTTTATATGATCTAATTCTTTTTACTTTTTCAATTAATCTTTTTTTTCTCTGCAAAGTTTTAGATTTGACCAGAAAGATTTTTCCTTTTTTTTTATTGTATCCTCAAAATGGTCTGTCCAGTCCCCTTTTTTTTCCTCTCAATAACAGAAAATTTTCTTTTTTTTTCTATGAATTGTTAAGAGATGTGGTTCTTTTTTTAAACTTTATATTAGCTTAATACTATATATGATTTTGACAGTGTATATTCCTTTCTTTGTACTATTATTGAAATATGTATTTGAGATAACTTCTCCTCTGACTTGTAGTTATCCTTATTCTTTTAAATCAATAAAAAAAAAGATTGACAAAGTTTTATATAAAACATTGAAACTAAATTTGACATGCCAAATTGTCACCAACCCTGGCACAAAATTACCAACAAATGCAGAGATAATGAATTTCTGGTCTAATATCTAGTCAAAACAGATGACGCACGGTCAAGAAACAAGCTGAATTAAGGAGCCAAAAGAACACATGCACATGATTGAAGAAATGCAAATACCTGAAGTTACAATGAATATGTTAAAAGTGGTTATAAAAATATGCACAGCTAGAAAAGTACTGGTAGTGATAATATTCATCACTATTGATATAAAAAAATTATTTGTCTTCACCCATACCTGTTAAAGCATATCAACCATTTTCTGAAAAATCCTGAAATATCACCTGAATTTTTGATAAAAGGTAAAACATATCTTTTACCTAAAGGGGAAATCACAAAAGATCCATCAAAGTATCATCCTATTACCTCTTTACAAATTATATTTAAAATTGTAACATCATGTATCTCACAACTACTCACTTAGAGAACCCCAATATACTTGCATACAGAAGAGCAGGAAGGATGCTGTAAGGGTATGAAAGGATGTAAAGAACAACTAGATTGTGTATTCCTGTTTTTAAATTGTCCTTTAAACATCACCAGAATAATCCAAAAGTTCCTAGCAATTGACAAATGTGTGTGCATGGTATGCCCATACCTCAGGTTTTACCAGCCAGAGCTGAGTGAAAATACTGAATAAGCAATGAATATCAAGAATATAAATTGCAGCCCTTAAAAGTGTGTCCATAGGTTGTGAATTAAGTTCAGTGTTGGTGTGATTGAAGTTATCCCCTCTGGTTCAAAAGCTTGATGGCTGAGGGGTAATAACTGTCCCTGAACCTGGTGTTGTGTGAATTGAGGCTCCTCTGCTTCCTTCCTGATGACAACAGTGAGACCAAAACACCATTAAATGCTGTCTGTTCTTCGTATTTACCTAGGGGGCTCTTCAGTGATCCTGACCACAGTTTACATACCACCAGCGGCTGACTATAATCAAGCGGAACACTTGCCGTACTGCATGATGTCGTCTCCAAACAAGAAACAGTCCATCAAGGCGCATTTCAAATCTTAGTCAGAGTCTTGAACCCTGCCCATTACCATCAATGTATAACCTGTAGCACCAGAGATCCCAAAACACTAGACCAGAGTTATACTAAATTAAAGATTGGCTATCATTCCATGCCCGGACCATATTTTGGTAAATCAGATCACTTGGCTGTCCTTCCCCTATGTGCATATAGACAAAGGCTAAAGACCAAAACCCCAGAGATTAGGACAACAAAGAGGTGGTCACGGGAGGCAGAGGAGTAGCTACGGGACTGCTTGAGTCACTGGACTTGTTCATGTTCAAGGACTCATCTGGGTTGTAATGGATTTTTTTAAAGCAGCAGTAGACGAGTGAGTCCCACCAAATCATTCAGAGTCTTCCCCAATCAGAAGCCCTGCATGAACCATGAGATTCAAAATCTGCTGAGAGCGTCATCAGGGGCGTTCAAGTCTGGAAACCAGGGAAGTCACACGAGGCCCAGTTATGGTCTCCGGAAAGCCATTTCATGGGAGAAGTGGCAATTTTGGATCAAACTTGAGTCAATGAAGGATACTCAACAGTTGTGGCAAGGCTTGAATAATGTTACCTCTTATGAAGTTAAATCAAGTGACGTAGGAGACAGCAGGGCTTCACTCCCAGATGAGCTGAGTGTTCTCCATGTTGGCTTTGACTGTAAACACTTGGAGAAACCAACAGGAACTCCCACATTCCCGAATGATCCTTTGATTTCAGTGTCTGAAAGGGAAGCGTGAGCAAGCTTCGGGAGGGTGAACCCATGAAAGCATCCAGCCCAGATGGGGTACCTGGTCAAGTACTAAAGTCCTATGCTGATCAGCTGGATGGTGTGTTCACAGAGATCTTTAAACTCTCACTTTGGCAGTCAGACCCCAGTCAGTTCAGACTGGCAACGTGTCCTCCATGATAACCACCAGCACAGATGCACCACAAAGTTGTGGCTTAGCCCCCTGCTCCACTGGTTTGACATTTATGACAGTGAGGCTAAGCACAGCTCCAATGCCATATTCAAGTTTGCTGATGACACTAGGGCAAGCAAAGGGTGGTGATGAAGCAGCATATAGGAGGGAAATGAAAAATCTGGCTGAATAGTGCCATTACAACCTCTCACTCCATGTCAGCAAGACCAAGCAGCTGATTACAGTCTTCAGAAGAAGGAAATCAGAGGTCCGTGAGCCAGTCCACATCAGAAGGTCAGAGGTGGAGAGGGTTAGTAACTTTAAATTCCTAGGTGTTATTACTTCAGAGGGCCTGTCTGGCAACGAAGTGCAATTATGAAGAAAGCACGGCAGGACCACTGCTTCCTTAGGAGCCTGCGGAGATTTGGCGTGACATCTAACACTTCGACAAACTTCTATAGATGTGTCGCGTAGGCCCCTCAATGGAAAATCTTACAAGTGTAGTGGATATGGCCCAGTCTATCACCAGTAAAGCCTTCCCAAACATTGAGCCCATCTACATGAAATGCTGTTGCAGGAAAACAGCATCCATCATCAGGGACCCCACTACCCAACACATTCTCCCTTCTCTCTGCTGCCATCAGAAAGAAGGAACAAGAGCCTCAGGACTCACACCATCAGGTTCAGGTACAATTAACACCCCTCAACCATCAGGCTCTTGAACCAAAGGGAATAACTTCATTTAACTTCACTTGCCCCATTATTGAAATGTTCCCATAACCCATGGACTCACTTTCAAAGGCTCTTCATTTCATGTTCTCAATCTTTATTTGTTTATTTATTTATTATTATTATTTCTCTTCCTTGTATTTACATAGTTTGTTGCCTTCTCCATTCTCGTTGAACGCTCTAGTTGGGTGGTCTTTTATTGATTCGGTTACGGTTATTATTCTGTCGATTTATTGATTATGAATCTCAGGTCGCATTTGAACTTTGAACTTATCTCGAAGATAGTGTGAGAAGTTTCTGTTTGGGTGCCATCCAAACAGATCATTCCATACTTTAGTACTTTAAAATAATACAAAGGAGGAAAAGAATAGAATGTTGAATGTTGTGTTACAGTTACAGAGAAAGTGCACTGCAGGTAGACAAATAAAATGTGAGTGCCATAACAAGGTGAGTGATCGAGAGTTCATCTTTATCATATAAGAGATCCATTCAAGGGTTGTTAAATAACAGGATAGAAGCTGTCCTTGAGTCTCCTGCTACATGTTCTCAAACTTCTGTATCTTTGGCTTGATGGGAGCAAAACATAGAGAGGATGGCCTGGGTAGGTGGAGTCCTTGATAATGTTGGCTTATTCTCCAGGCAGGGAGAAGTGTAAATCATGGGTGATATTTACTCTGAGGAACTTGATGCCATCTCCTCCACATCAGCAACATTGAATCAGTCTCTTGCCCCATTTCCTGAAGACAACAATCTGCTCTTTTGCTAGAATGAATGGGTCAGCAGAACGCAAAGTTCAAGGGAAAAGCATTATCAAATATACTTAAGTCACTATATATAATTCTGAGCTCATCTTCCTGCAGACATTCATAGTAGAGCAAGGAAATGCAGAAAAATGAATGAAAAACTAAAACACAATGACTGATAAACAATCAATATGCAAAAGAAGGCAATATTTGCAAATATATTAACAACAAATTAACAAATAATAGTGAGAGTGTGAGTTGTAGAGTCCTTGGAAGTGAGTCCATATGTTTGGGAATCAGGTCAGAGTTGAGGTGAGTGAAGTTAACTACGCTGTTTCAGGAGCCTGGTGGTTGAAGGGTAATAACTTCTTCTGAATCTGATTGCGTGGAACCAATAGTTTCTAGAATTCCTTTCCAATGGCAGAAATGAGAAGAGAGCATGGCCTGGATAGAGGTGGTCCTTGAGAATGGATGCTGCAGAGCATTTCCACTGAGGAAAAGGGACAGTTGCCGGTTGAAACAGTCAACTGAACATTTCAGGTTGAGACCATTCATCTGGACTGACCAAAGCATCAATTGTCCATTTCCTCCATAGATGCTGCCTGACCCATTGAGTTCCTGTAGTGCTGTGTATGCTTCATCTGTCTCTCACTGTGCACATACAAACTCGTCAAAGGAAATTGAGTCTTAAAAGACTTCATGGTTAATGGAAGAAACCAATGAATGGCTTCTCCTGGGTTTAATTAAAAGATCAATATGGTATGGAAAACCTAAATCAGAATATATATTTGTCATGGCAAAGCTGACAATAATTGATATTTAAATTTTATTTTGAGATACAGCACAGTATCAGGCCCTTCCAGACCAATGGCACACACCCATATTTGCTCATGTGACCAATTAACTATCTACCCTGTACTTCCTTGGAATGTGAGGGGAAACCAGAGCACCTAGAGGAAACCTATACATTCACGGGGAGAACGCACAAACTCCTTTCTGATAGATGGCGGAAAATGAACCAGTGTCACCGGTGATAAATATCATTATGCTAGCTATTACACTATCATGACACCCAAGACATAGAAATAAAGCTTAAGTGCAGTTGGATTGGATTTAAACATATTTTTAAAGTCAGAGAAGATGTGACATGAAGAATATATGAAAGTTCATTCATAAAGGGTGCACTTTCTCTGTAACTGTTGCACTTTTTAGTGCATTCTGTTATTCTTTTACCTTACACTACCTACCTCAATGCACTGTGTAATGATTTGAACTCTATGAACAGTATGCAAGACAAGTTGTTCACTGTATCTCTCAGTACAGGTGACAATAATCAACCAATTCCAATTCCAATTCTATTGTCAAGGGGCAGGGAGCGAGCTAATGTTATTCTGATACATTAGAGAGGAAACTGAAGGAACTCAAAGAACTACAGACAAATTAGTTCAGCATGATGCTCACAAATGTAATTAAATCTTAATTCAGGGTGCCACAGTAGCATAGTGGTTAGTGCAACACTAGTACGCACTGAGGCATCAGAGTTCAAAGTTCAATTCCGACAGTGTCTGTAAGAAGTTTGTACGTCCTTCCCGTGAGCACATGGATTTTCTCCAGGTGCTCCAGTTTCCACCTACAACCCAAAGACGTACTAGTTAGTAGGTTAATCGGCCATTGTAAATTGTCCTGTAATTTGGTTAGAGTTAATAGGTGGGTTGCTGGGTGATGCAGATCTCTAAATAAATATAAATAAAAGATGTGGAGTGGGGTGGAGATATGTATCTACCAAAGGAGGTGTAAGGAGCTCTTTCCCACCGCTAGCCTGTAGGTCACCCTTGGGCAAAGTATTGCACCTGCTTTGCCCCCTGATCGGGGTCATGTGAAGCCATTGGTCCAGGTAGTAGCTGGTCGTATAAACACCTGCTGCATACCACAGATCCTGGTTATGCGACCATTGACGCCAGGCTGAAAATCTCTGAAGAGTATTGATAATGGTTGGGGTCACCGATCTTGTAAACACTCTTCCAAGAAGAAGGCAATGGCAAACTACTTCTGCAGAAAAATTTGCCAAGAATAATCATGGTACAGATGTAAGACCATGATCGCCCATGTCATATGACAGGGCACATAATGATGATGATGAATAAAAGTAGTCCAGAAATTATGTATATTATAATTTCAGCACAAATTTCAAAATTGATAGTTAAGCATGTCCAATTTCATTGGATTCTTTGTGGAAGCTACAGAAATTATAGCAAGACTATTGCAATTGAAATTATAAATTTGGATTCTGAAGAAGACTTGGAAAATGTATGGATGTAGAGTCAGGTTGTGAGGATCTGGGGATGAGTAGCAGAATGGATATAGGAAGACTGATTTATTAAAAAGATCAACTAAAGGTTAGAGATAGAGACAGAAAAATTACAGATGATGACATCCAAAGTAGCAAACAATCTACAGGTAAAATTCAATGGGTCGAGCAGGACCCATGCCAAGGAAGTTGGCATTTCGGGTCAAACCCCTGCATGAGGACCATAGTCAAAATACACAATTTTGACAACTTCCAATCTATGTATCCCTGTTCTCCGTCAGAAATGGTTAGATAGTTTCATTTTTGCAAATGGTGCAAAGTGGTGAATTAATCTGTACTCACCCAATTTGAGCCTGGAACTGAAAACATACAGTAATTCCAAAATTCGTTGATAGCATGGAATTGCAAAACTGGGGTGCATGCATGTGGGTGCAATTATTAGAAAGAGCAACAGAGACAGAACACAAGAAATTTGCAGAATGGGTATGTAATTAGCAAATTGGCCAAAATAGTTAAGGGTGAGGTGGTGCAATTAAGTGAGAGGAGCAATAAAAAAACCACGTACAATTTGGGAAATTGTGACAGTACGGATGAAAAAAATGGAATAAAGATACAATACTTGTATAACTTGTATAATACAACTTGTATAATAGTACAAGTAAACAAACTTAAAATAAACACAGGTTTACAGAGGAAGAATATGCAACAAAATCACTAGCAATAACTTCCAGAGGAATAAAACTGAAGATCTGAGTTCTTAGATCCATAAGCAGTAACAGGACCATCAGAATTAAAAAATAGTTACTTTTCCAAGCAGTAAGGCTGATCAACATCTCCATTAACTAACACTCCCCTCCACACCCCAACCACCACTACTTTATCATTTTCTGTCAGTCATCTTATGTACAGACACTGCTATGCCTAGTGTTACTTTATGGACATTCAATCAATTTATGTTTATAAGCTATCTTATGTATTTATATTAATTGCATTTTTTATTGTTGTGTCCTTTATCCTATTGTGTATTTTGCTCTCCATTACACTTGTGTATGGAAACGACATTAAACAACCTTGAATTAGAACTTTAGTTACCACTCTTGGAGAACTGTAAATAGTTTTCAATAGTTTTAAATTATATAGAGGCAAAGGAGGGGTCCAAAATATAATGTACCAGATGCATTGAATGACTGGAGTTTTTGTCGCCAGGTCAAAGAAAACTTAGATATGACCTCCTTACTCTAAGGGAGCTGAGAATGTGGAACTCATTCCACCAGGGGATTTTTGTGGTGATCAGGATGGATTTACCAGAATAACCTGGCCAATTACAGAACATGTGGAAAAAGGGAACAATGAGGTGGCCTCATAATCTGAAGCAGATGTACAGGACAAAAACTCGAGCGAAGATTAACACAGGGAAGGTTTCTTTCTCCACCATTTATAATAATTAAATGTTACGTGACAAATAGAGAGCAAATATATTAGGTCAAGTCTAATAAAACCAAACAAAGTTCATGACAAACTAATGAAGGAAAAGCTGTGAATTATTTATAATAAGGTCTTATTATAACATACATTTTCAAGACAGTTACTTTTCTCGGTTAAATAAAATATCTTGATAAAGACACAAGAGTTTCTGCAGATGCTGGAAATCCAGAGTAACGTACGAAAGTGCTGTAGGAACTCAGCAGGTCAGGCAGCATCCACAGAGATGAATAAAGAATTTATATTTCTAAACGAAACCAGACTTTTGTGTGTGTTCCTCCAGCATTTGATGTGCGTTACTGTGAATTGTTTAATCACTCAGCATTAATTCAATGTTTCAGTGTACAAATTTTAAAAATAATTTTACTTTATCTACATTTTTTAAATATTAAATTTATCTAAATTGTTTATTTAAATGTAGTCTTTAAATGTTCCTGAACATTGAGTTCATACAAAATCATTAAACTCCTATCACACTATGACATCTGACACAGCTGACACACATCTTTCATCGGAATTAAGCTTTCAGAACACTTTTGGGGTGGAATTCTTTGTTCTACAACACTCCGCTGTGCCCTACCATTTCACTGTGAAAGTCTGCTACCTTGACTTGTCTTTGCAAAATGCAATGCCTTGCACTTACCTGAATTCAACTCAATTTGCCATTCCTCAGCCCACATACTTCCTCAGTCAAGATTCCTCAGTAATTTTTGATCATTTTTTCACTGTCCACTATAACAGCTATGTTAGTGTAATCTACTAACTTAGTAACCATGCCTTGTACTTTATTGCCCAAATCAAAGAGAGCACAGCTTCAGAATAGAAGGATGTCCATTTAGAACAGAGATGAGGATGAATTCCTTCTGCCCGAGAGTGGTGAATCTGTCAAATTCATTGCCACAGCCACTGTGAAGATCAAGTTATTGGGTATATTTAAAACAAAGGTGTATAGGTTTTTGATTGGTTAAGGCATCAAAGGTTATGGGGAGAAGGCAGCAGAATGGAGTTGAACTGATAATAAATCAGCCATGCTGGAATAACAGAGCAATCTCGATGGGCTGATTGGCCTAATTCTGTTCCTATGTCTCATGATCTTATGGCCTTTTATTTATACAGAAGACAAACGACGATGGACCCAGCACCAAACCCTGAGGCATACAGCTAGTAATGGGTCTCCAGTCTGAGAAACAACCTCCTGCCCTCACCCTCTGCTTCCTACTATCAAGCCATATGTGTATCCAATTAGACAGCACCCATGGATCCTATGTGATCTAACCTTTCAGAGTAGCCTGCTGTGTGGTGCTGTAAAAAGACTCTACCAAAGTTCATTTAGATGTACCAGGAACTAAATATTATTCATAGCAGGTAAGGGGGACAGATTTTCTCACCTAAAAGTGAACTGGATAGGGTTTTATAATAATCTGTCAACTCTTACTCATTACTAATTGTCAACTCGAATTCAAATTTTGAAGTTGTCAAGGTTGGATTTGAACTCAGACACTGTTAGGTCAGGCCTCTGGACAACGAGTGCAATGATTCAACTATGTTGCTATCACCCTGCTGTTCTGCTTCAAAAATAGATCTCCTTTTCTCCTTGCTCCCCTTTCCTTACCAACTGCACCTCCAAAATAAACTCCCCAAAGCAATTACAACAAACATTGCATGAATTAGCAATTAATTTTGTTAACCCACATATTTACACATGATTTAACCCCAGCTGCATAGATACAGTTTAAATATAACCTTTTTGAATAGGATTTCAAACTCATGTCTTTGCAGAGGGATAGAAAATTATTCCGTCCAGAATTGATGGAGGTACAAACATCCCTAAACCAAAAAAAATTGCATTTGTTTAGCCCTTTTTATGAACTCATGATTTCCCAAAGTGCTTCACAGTCAATGAAGTAACTCTGAAATGTTATCATTATTATACTGTTGGAAAAACAGTAGCCAGCTTGTACACAGCAAGTTCCCACAAATAGCAATGAGATCATCTGTTTTATTGACAGTACTTGTGGGAGTGTGAGGAGAGCTCATTCTACATTCTGAATGCTACTCAGGGAATTTCCAAACACACCTGAGAGGGCCAGGATTTCATCCCAAAGATGAAGCAGCTTCCATCGCACTTCACCTAAATATGAACTTCACTGAAGCTCTACCAATAACTACAGATTCCAAATCTTTTCAATACATCTTGAACCCAAAATAATCTAAGTCAGTGGTAAGGGTATTTCATAAACATTTAAGGATATTTTGAGGAAATGATTGCTACCAAAAACAGGGTAATGTTCAGTTATAGGAGCTCGGGGCTGTTAATCCCGTGACATAAGGTCAAATGCCACCATGGTAATTGGGAGACACAAGAGACTACAGGTGCTGGAATCTACAGCAGCAAACAATCTGCCAGAGGAAGTGAAAGGATTGAGTAGCATCTTTGAGAGGAAAAGAACTGCTGAAATATCAGGTGAAAACCCTACAGTCCTGATGCAGTGTTTTGGCTGAAAATATTAACAAATCCATTCCTTCCTCAGATGAAGCTCGATCTGCTGAGTTCCTTCAAAGGATTGTTTACTGGTATTTGGGAAGATGAAATGATGTATATCTGGAATGAAAGCAAAGTAACTAAAAAGTTGCAGGGTTGTTGTAAGAATCCACTTACTTCATGTCAGAGATTCAGAGAGGAAAAAACAGAGATCCTTATCCAGTCTTGTTTATACAACTTAAGATCTTAAGATATAGAATCAGAGTTAAGAAATTCAGCCCATCAAGTCTGCTCCACCATTTCATCATGGCTAGTCCATTTCTCTCTCAACCACATTCTCCTGCCTTCTCCCTATAACCTTTCACGTCCTGACTGATCAAGAAGCTATCAACATCCACCTTAAATGCACCCAGTGACCTGGCCTCCACATCCATCTGTGGCAACAAGATTCCATTGATTCACCTCCTTCTGGGTAACAAAATTCCTCCTCATCTCTGTTCTAATTGGACATCCCTCTATTTTGAGGCTGTGCTCTCTGGCCCTAGACTCCGGCATACAAGGAAGCCAGAGCTAGTGGGAAGATAGAGGATTGGGAAGCTTCTAAAAATATCCAGAAGGTCATTAGGAAGGAAAAGATGAATTATGAAAGGAAGCTGGCAACTAATATCAAAAAGAAAAATGACATAGGATTGGAAGATGTAGAGTCTCCATGGGTTGAGTTAAGAAAATGACAAGGTAAAAGGACCCTAATGGCAGTTGAATACAGGCCTCCAAACAGCAGCTGGGATGTGGATTACAAATTACAGCAGAAGATAGAAAAGGCATGTTAGAAAGGCAATGTTATGATAATCATTTGGGATTTTAACATGAGAGTGGATTGGGAAAACCAGGTCAGTACTGGACCTCAAGAGAGAGAATTTGTAGAATGTCTAAGGAATGGCTTTTTAGAGCAGCCTGTTGTTGAGCCCACTAGGGGATCAGCTGTGCTGAATTGGGTGTGGTGCAATGATCTGGAGTTGATAAGAGAGTTTAAGGTTAAAGAACCCTTAAGGAACAGTGACCACAATATGATCGAAATTTGATAGGGAAAAAAATAAAATCCAATGTGTCAGTATTTCAGTGGAATAGAGAAAATTACAATGGCATGAGAGGGGAACTGGCCAAAGTTGACTGGAAAGGGACATTTGCAGGAAGGACAGCAGAGCAGCAATGGCAGGAGTTTCTGCAAAAAATGAGGGAAGTGCAAGACAGATATATTCCATATAAGAAGAAATTTTCAAATGGAAGAAGGACACTACCATGGCTGACAAGTGAAGTCACAGAAAAAGAGAGGGTATACAAAGAAGCTAGAGCTAGTGGGAAGATAGAGGATTGGAAAGCTTTTAAAAACTTCCAGAAAGAAACTAAGAAGGCCATTGGGAAGGATTATTAAATTATGAAAAGAAGCTGGTGACTAATATAAAAAAAAACTTGGAGTGCTGTGCTCAGTTCTGGCCACCTCACTACAGGAAGGACGTGGAAACCATAGAGAGGGTGCAGAGGAGATTTACAAGGATGTTGCCTGGATTGGGAAGCATGCCTTTTGAGAATATGTTGAGTGAACTTGTCCTTTTTTCCTTGGAGCGACGGAGGATGAGAGGTCACCTAATAAAGGTGTATAAGGTGATGAGAGGCATTGATTGTGTGGATATTCAGAGGCTTTTTCCCTGCACTGAAATGGCTAGCATGAGAGGGCACAGTTTTAAGGTGCTTGGAAGAAGGTACAGAGGAGATGTCAGGGGTAAGTTTTTTACGCAGAGAGTGGTGAGTGCGTGGAATGGGTTGCCAGCGACAGAGGTGGAAGCGGATATGATAGGGTTTTTTAACAGACTCTTGGACAGGTATATGGAGCTCAGAAAAATAGAGGGCTATGGGTACCCCTAGGTAATTTCTTGGGTAAGGACAGGTTCAGCACAGCTTTTTGGGCTGAAAGGCCTGTATTGTGCTGTAGGTTTTCTATGTTTCGACTCCCCCTCCAAAAGAAACTTCCTATTCACATCCACTCTATCTGGGCCTTTCATTTACAGTATATGTATCTCCAGATGCAAAATATGATTGGAAGATCTCAGCGGTTCAGGCAGCAGCTATAAAGGGAATCAAGGGTTTCGGATTGAGAGGCTGGATCCTTTTTCCTCAATAGATGCTGACTGACCTGCTGACTTCCTCCAGCTTCTTACGTGTTGCTCCAGATCCCATCATCTTGAGTCTCCACGAGTCATCAGATCAGGGGAAGTTCATGATGGTTTCATAAATGATGGCATTTCCATTCTTGTGGGAAAAAATAAAGACATGTTTGCTTTTGTCAGCTCCAAGGTGCTTTCACTAGGACAACCTGACATGGTTGGTCTACCAGGAGAGCAGCGTAAAGTATCAAGAACAATATTAGATGAAGTATTGCTTCCCTCTATAGAAAAACCTGATGCATTAAACAAAAAACAGAATCACCCTAGACTTTGTTTCAGCTTTAATAATTAATTTGAAAGGCAGCTGCCTTGGTGCTGTGCTTGCTTAGAGCAAGTGAAGATCCTATCAATAAATAATGTGCCAAATTTAAACTTCAAACCCAGCTAATGTGAACATTTCTGTGCAGTTACTGTGAAATCCCATCACACTGGCACAAGTCTTTGAAGACTATCTATTGATATCTCGCTTGGGTGTGGATTGTGTGGTCAGGATGTGGTTTGTTGGTAATGCTTTAAAAATTACTGAAGAATAAATGAAAAACTTAAAATAAAAAGACTGCAGATGCCATAAAATCTGAAAAACTACCAGAAATACTCAACAGGTCAACCTCACCTGCGGTGTGTTTTCAGCATTTTCTATTCTTGTTAATCATTGCAAAATTATATGCACACATTTGCAAACCTTGTGGATTTCCAATTAATAATTCCCTGGATGTTTTAAGCCCCATGGTATATAAACACAAATTACTCCAATAAATCTCAGTTGTTAATAAGTTGTTTCTTCAAACCATCAGCTAGAAATAATTTGTGATTTGTGTGTGTAATATAACATTTTTAAAATAGTCTGATTTGTATCGTAACAAACTGTATCCTATGGAGAAGACTGGAACATACTCTGTCACATTCCATCTTTAACTTTCTCTGAATGCTGGGTTCCACCTGTTAGGAAGAAATATTGTTTGAGAGCAAGGATGAGAGAAAAGTGAATACTGCTGCATATAACTGGGTGGTAAATCTAAGTGTGAAGGTGTTTCTGTGATGCCTATCAAAAGGGATCCCTGTGGAAATGTTCTCTTGCTCTGTACTGCTGTGTGCAAGTACATTTGGCTTACTGTTCTGACAACCTTTCTCCTTTTCTTAACTTCATCTCTATTTGGTTGTTTGTCTGACACACGCCTCCTCCTTATCAGCCTGCGCATGCTGCTAAAATGAAGTGTTTAACAATATAAAGCAAGAACATATCCTGAGAGTGTTCCAAAGCTAGTGTACGATCAATGTGATACTTTTGTTTAATACCAGTGAGTGTTGTTGTGTGGGACAAGTGTGATTTCCAATTGGTATGCAAACACCAAATGAATAAGTGATCAGCCAATTCTTTCAAATATATAATCAGCATATTTATATTGTCTTCTAGATTTCCAACAGTTTTTTTTTTATTTTGAGTACTTTGCCTAAGGAAGTAAGGAACTTTAAGTTCTACACCACCAAGTTCAGTACCAATTTCTTTTCAACCACTAGGATCCTGAACCAGTGTGGATAATTTGACTCACCTCAACACTGAACTGTTTTCACAACCTATTGGCTCACTTTCAAGGACTCTACAACTCATGTTTTTGGTTTTATCTATCTACTTACTCACTTACCTACTTACTTTTTAATTGTGCTTTTTTGTGTTTGCATTTTGCCTTTTTTTGCACATTTGTTGCATTCTCAGTCTTTATGTAGTTTTTCATAATTCTAGTGCATTTTGTTGATTCTAGTGTATTTCTTTGTTCTACTGTGAATGACTGCAAGAGAATGAATCTCAAGGTAGTGTATGGTGACATATACAAACATTGATGATAAGCTTACTTTGAATTTTGGACTTTCTGCCAGTGTTTCCCAGAACATTTGATACCGGAGACAAGAGCAGACTGTTCAGGTCCTCCGGGCTGTTTCCTCCATTCAGTGAATAACTGCTTCCATTTTGTGTCCATCCACCATATCAAACTTCATTCAAGTGGCAAGTGCATTTCAAATCCTTCCTCTGCTTCTCATGAAATTTAACTCCATCTGTACACTTTGGTTCTGTAAACCTTAACATTTTCACCAGCTGATATCTATGCACCTCATTTTGGAGAGAAATGTTCCAAAAGGGAAATTGTTGGTCAGGAAATTGAGCACTTTATTCTCTTCACATTTCAGCCAGTCCAGTAGTTGACCTCTAACTAGCTGCATCACTGTCTGGTATAGGAATTGCAAGGCATCTGACTGCAAGAACCTACGAAGGATTGCAAGGACCGCTGACAGCATTGCTGGGGTCTTTTTTGCACTGCGTATACAGGACCCCAAGCATTGTCAGTGATCCCTCCCATCCTTCTAACAATCTCTTTAGCTTCCTGCCATCAGGCAGGAGGTATCATAGCATCAGGACAAGGACTATTAGGGTGGGGAACAGCCTCTTTCCCCAGGCTGCGAGACTACTGAACCCCCTGCCACCACAAAGGTCTCATCACATATAAAGCACCAGTAGCACTACATTGTTTACTTTTTAACTTGTGTCATAAATGCACCTTACTAATTGTTAATTTATTTGTGGAATATTACTTCATGTGTTGTATGTGAGTTACACGAACTGTGTTGTGCACCTTGTCGGGAGAATCATTGTTCCATTTGGCAATATACACGTTTGAATGACAATGAACTTGAATTTGATCTTGATCTATGGAACTAGTTGTCAAGAGACAATGGTACACTCTAAGTCCTATGGCCTCACTCAAATGCTAAGTAGATTAGGTTAGCTATATTTATGTGTCAGACCAAATCAACGTGGCTTCTGCTGGGCAGCCCACAAGTGTTGCCAGGCTTCCAACAACAGCATGCGCACAGCTTACTAACCCTAACTCGTATGTCTTTGGAATGTGGGCGGAGACCGGAGCACATGGAGAAGGTGGTCAGGGGGAGGGTGTATGAACTTCCTACATGCAATGACAGAAATTAAACCTCGATCAGTGATTGTTGGTGCTACACTACCATGTCGCCCCTTCTTCAGGGAGGTAAGTTTTTATGATGTCGTGCAAGGTGATTGGGGAGTAGAAGGGCTTGTGCTTCCCGAAGTTCTTCACCACAGCGGTTTCATATGCCTGAATAAATTTCACTGCATATGCCGGTGATACTAAACCTGATTCTGATATTTAGGTCTGTTCTAAGCTGCCTGGGAAAGTTATAGTAGACAATATCAAGTGGAGATTTTTCCCATCTCACTCATTCACTAAGGTGGCTTTGAAGCATTTTTAACCATTTCAATGGGTGGTGTGGGTTCTTACAAAATGCGCTAGAAGGAGGGGAATTGCCTAGTAAACTCAGCAAACTAGGGCGGCTCAGTGGCTAGTGATTAGCATAACGCTATTGCATGGTAGCATAGCAGCTAGCATAACACTTTACAGCAGCTGTGACCCAGGTTCAACGCCACCACTGTCTGTAAGGAGTTTTTACATTCTCCCTTGGGTTTCCTCCGGATGCTCCGGTTCCCTTCCACATTCCAAACACGCTGTATCTCTAAATAAATACATAATTCAATGCAACATTGAAACTACGATGTTTAACGTAAGGCACTGCATCAGCTGATGTATAACTATTTGATGCACTTCTAGTACTGTGTGGCTTCTTTTCAAATATCTGTTGCTTATGATTTGCTTCATCAAATATCTGCCTCTGTTTCTTCTAATGACATTTAATATTACCTTTTGCTTGCAAACTAAACAGCTTTCTCATCACTCAGAGTTTATAGATGGTGCTGCCTTCTGATTTGATGCAGTGGAGATATGGCCAACATTCCTGGGGCTCATGGGGGAGGCACGACAGCCTAGCGGTTGTTGTAACCTTTTACAAGCGCTAGTAACCTGCATTCACTTTCCATTGCCGTCTCTAAGAAGTTTGTACCTTCTCCCCTGACCATGTAGGTTTCCTCAGGGTGCTCCAGTTTCCTCCCACATTCCAAACATGTAAGAGTTAGTAGATTGATTAGTCACCTGGATATATTTGGGCAGTGCGGGCTCGTTGGACCAGAAGAACCCATTACTGTGCCGTATCTCTAAATAAATAAATATTAATTTGAGTAATAGAGTCCTGATGAAGGGTCTTGGCCAGAGATATTGACTGTTTATTCCTCTTCTGACTTCCTGACTTTCTGGGTTCCTCCAGCATTTTGTAAATATTGCTCAAAATTTCCAGCATCTGAAAATCCCTTGTGTTTATTTTTGAATTTGAGGGTTGTGAGCCTTTATTTTCCCTTAGATTTCATCTTAATTAAATCACCCATTACTATCACACTGAAATCAGAAGTTCTTGTATGCCCACAGGAAAACTAATCTCAGGGTAGTAAAAAGTGACTACCCTATTATACTTTGATAATAAAACTTATTTTGACCTTTTGAAGTTTAAACAAGAATTGAAACTTCAAAGAAACAGACACTGGCATTCTGCAATTGTTTCTCATGTCTGTACAGTTTTGTAATAGTCTGGTTTCCTGGACAAGCTCAGTGGCAAGAATATACAAACAAAAGTTAGCGCAGGAAAAGGGTGGCAAGCAAAATCATCTAGTCTTGATACAAACAGAACAAGAAAATGAGATGTCTAAAGATGGACAATTCGTTCTTCCGTCCTGCAGGCAGTGACATGTCAAGTGACATGAGTCTCAAGCTCATATTGGGTCTTGTAATAACACAGGGAACTACAAACAGAGAAGTCAGAGTGAGAGTGGAATGTTGAAATGAAGTAGCAAGCAGCTGGAAGCTCAGAGCCACTTCTGTGGGCTGAATGCAATTGCTGCATAAAGCAATCACCCAATCTGCTTTTTTTTATCTCCAGTGTAGAGGAGACCACATCAAAAACATCAACAGTAGGGCACTTACTTGGAAAGGCAATTTGGGTCCATGGATGGTGGAAAGGGAAGAATTGAAAGAACAGGATTTGTATCCTTTGTAATTGCATGGATCCTGGAGTGAGAAACAACCTGATATTTGGGTGAATTAAATGCTGGGCCAGATGGATTGAAATGGGTGGATGTTGGGACCAGAGGCGGCGGTTGGGATGGTTTTTCTCACTGCTCCGTGATGTTTACTCTGCTCTGAGCTACACTGTGGCTGAGGCTGTGGCCTGCTTCGGCTGCTCTGAGCTTCAAATCTCTGGGCTCTGCAATGTTTACTCCGCTATGCACTGAACTGAGATTGAGCCTGTGGCCTGTTCCAGAATTCAAGTCTGAGGACTCACTTCTTTTTCTAAATGCTATTTGCTTGCTCTTATTATCCGCATGATTTGTTTTTTTTTCTTTCTGCAAATTAGGTGTTTATCAGTCTTTTTTTATAGGTTCTTTTCGGTTTCTATATTTTGTGGCTGTCTGTAAGGAGACGAATCTCAAGGTTGTATATTGTATACATTTGTTGATAATAAATGTACTTTGAACTTTGAAATAGGATATAACAGGCTGTAATAGACAGAGACAGAAGAACAAGTCAGGGAGTCACGAAGGGAGTGAAAGGGGAGGGGAACAGGGAGAAATATGAGCTTGATTATGAAATCTTGTTGAACATGGTGTAAGTTGCAAAGAATGACTTCTGAATGCAAAGGCTTGTACACAAAATATTTTAAGGCCAGAGTAATACATATAAAGCACTGGAGGAACTCTACAGGTCAGGCAGCATCGATGGAGAGGAGTGAACAGCCAGTCTTTTGGGGCAAGATCCTTATCAGGACTGGAAAGAAACCAGAATAAGAAGGTGGGAGGAGGGGAAGGAATACAAATTGGCAGGTGATTGGTAAAGCAGTGCCCCTTCTCCTTTTTTTTTCCATGATCCACTCCTCTTCCCTATCAGATTCTTTCCTCTTCTGCCGTTTACCTTTTCCACCTATCACCTCCCAGCTTCCCAGTTCACACATCTCCTCCACCTACCCACCTTTCCTGTTAGATGGCTTTACCTATCACTTGCCAGCTTATACACCTTCCCCCTGCCACCTTCATATTCGGGCTTCTGCCCCCTTCCTTTCCAGTGCTGATGAAAGGTCTCAGCCTGAAAAGTCGAACGTTCATTCCTCTCCATAGATGCTGCCTGACCTTCTGAGTTTCTCCAGCATTTTGTGTGTGTAACTCTGGATTTCTAGCATCTGCAGAACTTGTTATATTTATTTTAAGATCAGTATCATCAGGGCCACTGTGTTATCGGTGGGTCAAGCGGCAACTGTAGGGGGAAAGGAATTGCAGATGTTTTGGGTCGATTCCCTGCATCAGGAGCATGTGTGAGCTTGTCTTAGTTATAGGTTCAAGGATCGGATCTACCACTGTATTATTCGACTCATCACTGAACTCAACACCAGAGTACTGATGAATTATAGCTTGTACCTGAGTGCACTTTACATCCAACTCCCACTAAGGAGTTCATGAAGGATTGTTACATGTACTGAGATACAGTGCAAAGCCTATCCTATGTACTGTTCATACAGATCAGATTATTGCACAATGCATTGAAGCAGAACAAGGTAAATTCAAGATTCAAGATTCAGGATCATTTAATACAATTTCCAGTGCAAAAAACGTAAAGAATGAAATAATTGTTACTCCAGATCTGTTGCAGCACAAAAAAATTCACAATAAGATAAAGAACACAATAATAAATTTAAAAAACCAAAATATATCAGACAAATAATGTACATAGATTAATGAGTCCGGTGCTCCCGATGTGGCCTCCTCTACATTGATGGAACCGTCGTAAATTGGGGGACTGCTTCGTCAAGCACTTCCTCTCCATCCACCACAAGGGGGACGTCACTGTGGCAAAACATTTTAATTACGATTCCCATTCCTTTTCCAACATGCTGGTCGATGGCCTCTTCTTCTGCCAAGGTGAGGCCACCCTTAGCGTGGAGGAGCAACACCTTATATACTGTTTGGGTACCCTCCAACCTGATGGCATGAATATCGACTTCTCTTTCCGGTAAACAAATACCTCCCCCATCCCTTGCCTTTCTCTATTCTCCACTCTGACACTTTACTTCCTCCCACCTGTCCATTACTTCCCGCTGGGTCCCGTCCTCCTTTCCTTTATCTGATGGTCCTGTCTCCTCTCCTATCAGATTCTTTCTTCTCCAGCCCTTGACCTTTTCCACCCACCTGGCTTCACCTATCACCTTCCAGCTAGTTTCTTTCCCCTTCCCTTACCTTTTTAATTCTGGCATCATCCCCGCTTCCTTTTCAGTCCTGAAGCAGGGTCTCGGCCTGAAATGTTGACTGTTTATCCTGTTCCATAGATCCTACGCGACCTGCTGAGGTCCTCCAGCATTTTCTCTGTGTTGCTTTGGATTTCCAGCATCTCCAGACTTTCTCATGTTTTAGAGTGACTGTATGTCCATGAAGTGATGCTAAGCACTGGATCGCCAGTACAGAAGGAGACTGACAGAAAATAATAAAGTAGAGGTGGCTGGGGTTTGTGGGGGCGGGTGTATTGTAAAATGAATCTCAGGGTTGTATATGGTGTCATATATGCATTTTGATAATAAATTTACTTTGAACTTTGAACATAGTCTTTTTTTTGCTATAATTGTGTTTTTCTCCTGTAAAAATTATCGATAATTTGTTTCTCTTGTGAATGCTGCTGATGAGATGCTATGTACCTGTGATGCTGCTGCAACTAGGTTTTTCATTGCAGCTGTACATACATGTACTTGTGCAAGTGACAATAAACTCAACTTACTTTATTTGACTTAGAAAGTATTTAAAGTGCACATAATGTGTTTAATGCTATTTTGTTTCCTTCATCCATCTTTCTTATTCTTCTTAAGATTCAAGCTTTGATGTCTTGAACTCCATTTATTTCTACTTCTCTCCTCTGCAAGTGCTTCTTGTCTGCTGAATGTTTGCAGCATTTCGTAGTCTCACTCTGGCTCTGCTGTGTGGTGCCAATCTGTTACATCGCCTTCATGTCCGAAACAGTGCCTGAGTTTAAGAAGCGCTCCAGGAGCTTTGAGCACTTGAATCTCAGCTGACAATTTGTTGCATATGGTCTAGAGGTAGAGTCACGCTGCTGTCCAGATATGAAGGTAAATCAATGTACTGACACTACCAGGTTGATGTAACAGAGCCTGGGGCACTGTTTCTCAAGCAACTTCCCAGTGTTTATCCTTGAATGAAATGATCTGGTCATGATCACATTGTTGTCAATAACACTTTGCTGGAGGCAAGCTGGCTGCTGCGTTTTCCACAATGCCAAACCTGAGAAGTATTTTCTTCGTTGTAAGGTGTTATGTGGCATTCTAAAAGGGAAGTGATTGCAGTGTAAATGCAAACTCTTTCAGGTTTGATGTAGTTTCTCAGCCTGAAATGTCAACTCTTTATTCCTGACCAGCTGAGTTCCTCCAGCATTTTGTTTGTGGTGCTCTTTTAAGTTTTTTCTCCCCCATCGATGGTCTTTTGTGTTGATGATTCTGCATATCCCACACCAATCCCAAATGAGATAAAACAAAGGAACAAAACTAGCCCATTCAGCCCATTAAGACTGCTCTGCCCCCCATCATGATGATATATTATCCCTCTCAACCACATTCTTTTGCCTCCTCCCTCTAACTTCTGATGTCTTGATTAATAAAGAACCAATTAAGCTCCACCTTAAATATACCCAATGACCTAGCCTGCACAGCCATCTATGACAATAAATTCCAGAGATTTACCATCCTCTGTCGAAAGAAAATTTTACTTAACTTTGTCTAAATAGATATCCTTCAGTTCTGAGGGTGTTCCTTCTGGACCAAGACACCCCACTAGAGGAAACATCCTTTCCACATTCACTCTATGTAGGCCTTTAAATATGCGATAGGTTTCAATGAGATCCTCCCTCATTGTTCTAAACTTCAGTGAGTACAGGCCCAGAGCCATCAAACACTCATTATATATTAACCCTTTCATTGTTGGGATAATTTTCATGAACCTCCCCGCCAGACTTTCTCCAATGCCAGCACATCTGGTCTTAGATATCATCATCAGGTGCCATGCCCAGTTTGAGCTTCGACTGCCATGGCCCACATACTCCTGTTTCGGGTCAAGTGGATCAATTCATTGGTATTCATTTCCAGTTCTCTGGTTGCTGTCTCTATCATAGTTTGTCTTTGCCTTCCTCTTGCTTTCTTCCCTTCAATCTTTCCCATAATTACCATGCATTCTAACTCCTCTTTCCTAATCACATGTCCAGTGAAGTCATGTTGCCCTTTCATCATCATACATTATTTCTCTTTTATTGCTTTTGCTCTGCTCATGACATCCTCGTTAGATATTCATTTCATCCATGATATTCTTTGCATCATCCTCAAAAAACACACCTTTGCTGCTTCAATTCATTTCCTCATGTTACCAGATATTGTCCAACATTCTGAGCTATATAATGTAACAGGTTGATGTTGAGCAGGTCAGTGTCAGCTAAATCAGGTGAGAGAGGGCAGTTACGCAGAATGTGTTCAATGTTCTGCACCCTTTTGCCACACTGACAGGATTCACTGGTCTTTAAACCCCACTTCGCCATATTGTCTCCCGTCCTGTAAATTCCTGCTCTCGCTCTGTTGAGAGCACACAGCTTCCACCTGTCAAGCAATGCCCCGTCTGGCAACATTTCTGTGGGGTTTTGCACTGTATTGTTTGGTGGGGTTCTGGCTTCTGTTTGTTGCCAGAGGTCAATCCTGTATGTTTGGGGGCGTGATCCGTGAGGTAGTTCCTCCACTGTAGCAAAGCTTTTACTCGATTTTAGGCGGTTGGAAACTGGCACATGATGATGCCATGGATTTACTGATGACACAAAAGTTGGTGGTGTTGCGGATAGTGTGAAGGGCTGTCAGAAGTTACAGCAGAACATTGATAGGATGCAAAACTGGGCTGAGAAGTGGCAGATGGAGTTCAACCCAGTTAAATGTGAGGTGGTTCATTTTGGTAGGTCAAATATGATGACAGGATATAGTATTAATGGGAAGACTCTTGGCAGTGTGGAGGATCAGAGGGATCTTGGGGTCAGAGTCCATAGGGCACTCAAAACTGCTGCGCAGGTTAACTCTGTGGTTAAGAAGGCATATGGTGCATTGCCCTTCATCAATCCTGGGACTAAGTCTAGGAGCTGAGAGGTAATGTTGCAGCTATATAGGACACTGGTCAGATCCCACTTGGAGTACTGTGCTCAGTTCTGGTCACCTCACCATAGGAAGGATGTGGAAACCATAGAAAGGGTGCAGAGGAGATTTACAAGGATGTTGCCTGGACTGGGGAGCATACTTCATGAGAATAGGTTGAGTGAACTTGGCCTTTTTTCCTTGGAGCGATGGAAGATGAGAGGTGACCTGATAGATTTGTGTAAGATAATGAGAGGCATTGATCGTGTGGATAGTCAAAGGCTTTTTCCCAGGGCTGAAATGGCTAGCATGAAAAGGCACAGTTTTAAGGTGCTTGGAAGCAGGTACAGAGGAGATGTCAGGGGTAAGTTTTTACGCAGAGTGATGAGTGCATGGAATGGGCTGCCAGCGACGGTAGTGGAGGTGGTAATGATGGGGTCTTTTAATAGACTACTGGACAGGTACGTGGAGCTCAGAAAAATAGAGGACTATGGATAACCCTAGGTAATTTCTAAGGTAAGGACATGATTTGCAGAGAATTGTGGGCCAAAGGGCCTGTATCGTGCTGTAGGTTTTCTATGTTTCTATGTTTCTAAGCAATCAATTCCATCATCCAAATCTCTGACATATAATGTGAGAAGAAGCAGTCCTGACAACGAGAACTGCAGCTCAGCATTTGTCACCATCTTCCAAGCAGAAAAAGCTCTTTCATTCCCCATCTTACCTTGTTAGCCAGTCTCATGTGCAACACCTTGTCAAAGGCATCCTGAAAATCCAAATAAACTGCGTCCATTGACTCTCCTTTGTCTATTCTGCCTGTTATTTCCTCAAAAAATCCCAACAAATTTATCAGGCAAGATTTCTCCTTGAGAAAACTATACTGACTTTGGCCTACTTTATCATGAACCTCCAAGTACCCTGAAACCTTATCCTTAATAATAGACTCCAACATATTTCCAACCACTGAAGTCAGGCTAATTGGCCTATTATTTCCTTTCTGCTGCCTTCTTTCCTTCTTAAAAAGTAGAGTAACATTTGCAATTTTCCACTCTTCCGTAACCATGCCAGAATCTCATGATTCCTGAAAGATCATTTTTAATAGATAAACAGATAGATAGATACTTTATTGATCCCAAAGGAAATTACAATGTCACAGTAGTATGTATTACAAGTGCATAGATATAAATATTAGAAGAGAAGTAGAAAAAATATAAAAAAATAAGTTACCAGAAACAGTCTAACAGGAGGGACTCATCACTTCTCCAGCTATAGGTTGACTCAATATAGAGCCTAATGCTGAGGGTAAGAATAACCTCCTATCGCGCTCTTTGGAGCAGCAAAGTTGTCTTAGTCTATTACTAAAAGTGCTCCTCTGTTCAGCTAAGGTGACTTGCAGAGGTTGAGAAACATTGTCCAGAATTGTCAGGATTTTCTGTATGATACTTTGTTCTACCACAGCTTCCGCTGTGTCTAGTTTGACTCCTATAACAGAGCCAGTCTTTCTAATCAGTTCATTGAGCCGGTGGGCATCATCTATGTTGATGCCATTGCCCCAGCACACCACTGCATAATGTACTGGCAAGCACAGATTGGTAGAACGTGTGAAGGAGAGGCCTGTATACTCCAAAGGACCTCAATCTCCTCAGGAAGTAGAGGTGACTCTGGTCCTTCTTGTACACAGCCTCTGTGTTGGTGCTCCACTCAAGTCTGTCATTCAGATGCACCCCCAGGTACTTGTAAGTCCTCACCACATCCCACATCCTCACTATTAATAGCAACAGGGAGCAATGCAGGCTTAGTCTTTCTGAAGTTCATCACCATCTCATTTGTCTTGCTGATGTTGAGATGCAGATGATTCAGCTTGCACCATTCAACAAAGTCCTCCGCTAGAGCCCTGTATTCATTCTTCCTTCCTCCCTTCATATACCCAGCCATTGCTGGGTCAACAGAGAATTTCTACAGATGACATGACTCAGTGCTGCATCTAAAGTCCAAGGCATGCAGGATAAACAGGAAGGGAGTTGAACTAGTCCACTGTGGGGGCCCAGTGCTGCTTGTAGCCATGTCTGACACACAGCTCTGAAGCCACACAAACTGTGGTCTACCACTCAGGTAGTTCATTATCCAGGATACAATGGAAGTGCTAACCTGCATTGAACGGAGCTTGTCCCCCAGCAATCAGGGCTGTAAGGTATTGAAGGCACATGAGAAATCAAAAACATGATCCTCATAGTGCTGTCCTGCTTATCCAGATGGGAGTAGGCCCTGTTCAGCAGGTAGCTGACAGCATTATTACCTCCAAACTGCTCCTGGAAGGCAAACTGCAGGGGATCAAGGGCTGGTCTGACCAGGGATCGGAGATGAGCCAGGACCAGCCTCTCCAGGGTTTTTCTGATATGTACGGTCAGACCCACTGCACGGTTGTGATTCAAAACATTCAGTTGGCCCTTTTTAGTACCTGGACCACATGTGATATTTTCCACACAGTTCGGCTGAGACTCAGATTGAAAATGCACTGGAGAACTCCACACCAGCACTCAACACACTCCTTCAGGACCTCGGGGTTCACACCATCTGATCCCAATGCTCTGTCATGTCTGAGTTTCCCCAGAGCCATTCTCATTTTCTCAGTAGTGAAGGTGAGTCCAAGGTGACTGTGGAGTTGCTGGAAGGTGGGAGCTGGGGGAGGTGAAGATTGGGGTGATAGCAGTTGGTATGTGGAGGTGTGGATGGTAGGAGCAGGGCAAGGAGTGGATGTAAACAGTGGTAGCCTGTGTTGTTCATCCATTGAATTGGAGGGGAGGAGGAGGGAGCAGGGGAGGCATTGGTGCTGAGGGAGCATTGGGCGCCTCTGCACCTGGACTGGTGTACTAAGGGGGGAGTGAACAGGAGGACAATTGTCAAACCTATTGAAGAATTGGTTTAACTTATTACCCATTCACGGCTGCATTCCGAGGCTCTACAGCTAGGCTGATTGAAACCAGTGATGTTCTTCATGCCTCTCCATACCTCCCATGTGCTACTCCGCCCAAGTTCATTCTCCAGCTCTCTCCTGTATTCCACCTTGATCTTCTCCTTGAGCTCCCTCTGCACATGTTTCAGTTCCTCCCTGATTCCTGATCTAAAGGCTCTCTTTTTGTGGTTGAGAAGAGGCTCCACAATCTCTTCAGCTACCTCTTTCAGAATCCTGGGGTGCAGTCTATCTGGTCCAGGTGACTTACCTACCTTCAGGCATTTCAGCTTCCCAAGCAGCTTCTCCTTAGTAATAACATTGACACTTACATTTTGGGCATTCTGCTAGTGTTTTCCATAGTGAAGACTGAAGCAAATTGTAAATCCTTGCTTCCTGCACCAGTTCCTCAGCCACATATTCAGATCCATTATCTCCCTGTTCCTGCCCTCTCCAGCACGAGGAACTGGAAGCAAACCAGAGATAACCAGCCTGGAAGTCCTGCTTTTCAGCCTTCTTCCAAGTTCTCTGAAGTCCCGCTGCAGAATGTCCTTCCTCTTCTTCCCGATGTCATTTGTGCTGACATGCACTACCACTTCCGGCTGTTCACCTTCACCCTTGAGGATTCCCTGTAATCGGTCCGTGATGTCCTGGATCCTAGCACCAGGGAGGCAACACACCATCCTTAAATCTCGCCTGTTGCCGCAGAAACCCCTTTCCGTATCTCTTACTATGGAGTCCCCTACTACCACGGCTCTTCCTGATGTCTGACTCCTCGGCTCTGTTTCTGCACCAATTTTCGGCTTGCAGACCTGTCCGCCTCTCAGACTGGCAGTATTTTCTGTCCTGACAGCTTCCAAGAAGGTGAACCTGTTTACGAGAGGTACATCCCCTGGGGTCTCCTGTACTTCAAGCATCCTTTCCTTTCTCATCGTCACCCCCTTTCTGTCTTCCAGTATCCTCGGTGTAATGACCTCACTGTAGGTCCTGTCCAGAAAACCCTAGTTTTTGCGGATAAACCTGAGGTCATCCAGTTCTTTCTTCAGTGCTGCAACATGCTCCTTCAGAAGCTGAATCTGGACACACTTTCCACAGCTGTAGCAGCCTGGGGCACCATCAGATAGATTAAGAGAATAGGGAAAGAAGTGGCAGATGGAATATAATGCCAGGAAGTATATGGTCATACATTTTGGTAGAAGGAACAAAAGTATAAACTATTTTCAAAACAGGCAGAAAATTTAACAAATTTAAGTTGCAAGTCCTCTTGTAAGATTTGAAGGTTAACTTGCGGGTTGAATCAGAAGGAATGAAGGCAAATGTAATGTTAGCATTCTTTTTGAGATGACTAGAACATAAAGGTCATGATGTAATGCTGAGGCTATGTAAGACACTGGTGAGACGTCACTTGAAGTAATGTGAACAATTTTGGTCCCCTTAGCTGAGAATGGATGTTCTGACATTGGAGAGGATTCAGAGGAGATTCACAAGACAGGCCACAGGAATGAAAGGGTTACCATATGGAAGGTGTTTGATGGCTCTGGGCCTGTACTCGATGGAATTTAGAAGAATGATGGGGTATCACATTGAAACCTATTGAATGTTGTAAGTCCTAGATTGAGAGGATACAGATGTGGAGAGGATGTTTCCAACAGTAGGGTGTCTAGGACTAGAGAGCACAACCTCAGAATAGAGGGATGTCCATTTAAAATAGAGATGAGGAGGAATTTCTTTTGCCAGAGGGATTCATTATCACAGTGAGTCCATGGAATTCATTGTCACGGGTGACTGTAGAGGCCAAGTCACTGGGCTGTTTAAAGTGGAGGTTGAGTGATTCTTGATAAGTCAGGGTGTGAAAGGTCACATGAAGAAGAAGGCTGGAGAATGTGATTAAGGTCTTAAATGGATCAGTTGTGATGAAATAGTGGAACAGAACTGATGGGCTGAATGGCCTAATTTCTCCTATCCCTTATGGTTTTATGGTCTCACTTAAGGAAGTACATACTGGCTTTGGAAACAGTACAGAGGGGGTTCACCTTGTTGATTCCAGAGATGAGTGGGTTACTAATTAGGAGTGCTGTGTCATCTGGGACTATGCACATTGGAATTCAGAATAATGAGAGGGGATTTTATAGAAATACATAAAATCATGTAAGACTGGTTAAGATGGAGGCAGGGGAAAGTTGTTTCCCCTAGTAGGTAATGTTGGAACTCGGGAACATAACTAACAAAATTCAGTGGAATAGATGTAGGACAGAGATGATGAGAAACTGTTTCCCAGACAATAGCGAATGTGTGGAATTCTCTGCCCAGGATAAGCAGAGGAGGCTGTCTCATTAAATATATTAAAGGTACAGTTAGATATATTTTTGCATAGCAGTGGGAATAAGGTTTATGGGGAAAGGCAGGTAGGTGGAGCTCAGTCCATGGCCATGAATCTTATTGAATGACAGAGCAGGCTCAACCAGCCAGATGGCCTTCTCCTGTTCCTATTTCTTATGTTCTTATATTCTTATTCCAAAAGAATTCTGAACCAATGCTACTGTATCAAACGTAACGCTGAGCCCGTCTTCACAAAAAAGTTCCATCTGTTCCACTACCACTGTTTCTGTATACAAATTTCAACTTCAAATATCGAACTGTACCTTTAATATATTTAATGAGACAGCCTCCACTGCTTTCCTGGGCAGAGAATTCCACACATTCGCTATTGTCTGGGAAAAAGTTTCTCATCATCTCATTCCAAAATCTATTCCACTGAATCTTGAGGTTATGCCGCCTAGTTCCAGCATTACCTACCAGGGGAAACAATTTTCCTGCCTCCATCTTATCCATTCTTACATAATTTCATATATTTCTGCACATCTTCATAGAAATATCAAAAATAGAAGCAAGAGTAGCCGATTTGGTCCTTCAAACCCCCTCCGGTTTTCAGTCTGGACATGACTGATCCTTTATCCCATGTTCCAAGTTCCTCCCATATTTCTTGCTACCTTTTGTGTTTAGAAAATTAGTTGCCTCTTTCTTACTGTATTACTTCAATATTTACTGAACTTATGTCCACCACCTCCTGCAATGGAAAATGCAACGGCTTCACTACTGTTTGAGTGAAAATAATTCTCCTCATCTCAGTCTTCAATGACTTACCTCTTTGTTGTAGAATCCTCAGCTGGGAGAAATAATTTTCTCACACCTCATCCATTGAGATCTGTCAGATCTCATTGTTATAAAATCTACAGTCTATCTGAGTCAATCTCCTTTCATATAACAGACCAGCAACCACCCCAGCCCCCCAGATAGCCCCCCACTTGCTGCACTCCCGCTATGTCAATATATTCATTCTGAGTTAGAGAGTAAAACTGCACAGAATACTCCATCATCAATGCAGCATTGATTTCTCTAGTTTCTGTTTGTCTTCCATCATTCCTATGCCACTTTCTCTTCCCCTCACCATCATGAATTGTCCATTACTTCCCTTTGGTTTCCCCATCTCCTTCTCATTGTTTGTTGACTCCTATAGGGTATACATGTCCTCTCCTATCAGATTCCTTCTTCATCATCCCTTTGCCTCTTCCATATGTTACCTCACAGCTTCACAGTCATTCCCTTTCTTCCACCCCACCACACCACACCAATTAGCCTACTAATCAATATGTCTTTGGACTATCAAAGGAAACCAACACAGTCACAGGAAAAATGTATATACTCCTTACGGACAGTGCTGGGATTGAACTCCAAACTCTGATGCCCTGTGCTGTAATATCGTCATGCTAATCACTTCACCACCATGGTGCCTTACTCGGCTACCAAGTTGAGCAGTTTATACTGCTCCTGCTCCCCTTCATTTTTATTCTGACTTCTGCCCCCTTCCTTTCCAGTCCTGAATGAGCCTTACCAGGTTCCTTTCCCTCCATGGATGTTGCTTGACCTGTTGGGTTCATCCGGCATTTAGTGTGCATTGCTCCAGATTTCCAACATCTGCAGAATCTCTTATGACACAATTCTCCAAGTATGAACTCAACAAAGTTCCTGTACTCATTGAAGGACAATGTGGCAGATACCTTCTGAGTTGCATAATGAGTTGCTTTAACTGACATGTGTACAAGAACTCCCTGTCTCTTTGTACATAAACTTCATGAGCACTGATTGTTTAAATAACGTTCCACCTCTCTGTTTCTCTTAGGGATGCCAAAACTTCACGTTTATCAATCTTAATCTGGACTTTTTGATTTTTTCAATCTTCAAAAAATGTCCTGTAATTAGGCTAGTGTACCAAACGTAACGCTGAGCCCGTCTTCACAAAAAAGAAGGTGGGTGGGTGGATGGGCAGTGTGGCTCATTGGACTGAAAGGGTCTGTTCCCTGCTGTACCTCTAAGTAAACAAACAAACACCATTCGACCTTCACTTATTGTCAAAGAACATGTCAGCTGTGGCTTTGAAGAGAAGCACCATTTTACTTAATTCATATTATTTATTTTACTTTAATATTTACATTGCTTTGTTAATATTTGAATAATTTTTATTGAATGTATTTTACTTTTTAGTTTCTTGTGAAGACCAGATTGAGGAGGTGTTTGAGTGTAGGAAAGCCAAATGCCAGGAGCTGGTAGAGCAGTGACAAAGACAGGGGTGGAGGGTATGACACGAGCCTATTGAAGTGGGGTGTACAGGTTTTGCTGGCTGCTCGCTGAGCAGAATCTTCTCTCTCCTTGGATTTTGAAGGCCGCAAAGAAAAGAGCCATCAGGGCTGTCACAGAGGTTGCTGAGCGAGCCTCCAGGTGGCTGTGGATCAAGAGGTGTGACACATGGACCAATGCAGCTGGGACACAAGCCAGGGGCTGATCAACCCTGGCTGGGTCACCTGGTTGAGGGTGTCTGATGTTGAAAGACCTGAAACATTCGATAACCTACTGATGATGTGTTACAGCATGCATCATTATGATCTAAAAAAAATAAATAGTATTTTTCAATATCTTTGACTAAAGTCAATTAAATAGTTAGGCCTTTGACTAGGAGCTGCCAAAGACCACTGTAGCATTTTAGGTGGTGCTGTAAACACACAAGATTCTTGCAGATATCCATTGCAACACTGGAGGAACTCAGTAGGTCAGGCAGCATCTATGAAGAGGAATAAACAGTCAACACTTTGGTCTGAGACCCTTCATTGGGTGAGTAGCAATGCCTCCGATTTGTTTGCCAAAATCAGATTCAGACTTATTACCACCAGCATATGTTGTGAAATTTGTTGTATTGGAGAAGCACTACAGTGCAATGCATATTAAAAATCTGTAAATTACAAGAAGATATATATAACTTGAATAAGTAGTCAAAAAGAGAGCAAAACAAGGGAAAAAGTAGTGAGGTAGTGTACATAGGATAATTGTCCATTCAGAAATCTGGTGGTGGTGGGAAGAAGCTGTTCCTAAAATATCATGTGTGTCTCTAGGTTCCTGTACCTCCACTTTGATGGTGTCAATGAGAAGAGGGCATGTCCTGGGTGATGGGGGTCCTTAATGACTGATGTTGCCATTTGCAATCCCTCCATCCCACTCTCTCTGGGTGAAACAAATGCGGCTTGTTTTCCGCTCTCAGGCATCAACGCTCCAATCAGGCCCATGGGCAGAAAGTGAACCGTGTTCAGCTCCAATACTCTGTACCAGCCAAGACCCCCTACCTGAGCCCGTCCCATCTGCCTGCATTTGACCTGTCTCTCTCTCTCTCCTCGCGCTACTGCTACAGAGCAGAAGATCCAGGAACATTGAGCCCCATCAGGTTCAGAAACAGTTATTGCCCTACAATCATCGGGCCCCTGGACGGGTGCAGATGGTTTCACATGCCTCAGGTTCGAATGAACTCCAGAGCCTGTTATGTTATGTTTTGTTCTACTGTATATGGCTTTTCATCAATTATAACCA
Source organism: Hemitrygon akajei (assembly GCF_048418815.1). Classification (NCBI taxonomy): domain Eukaryota; kingdom Metazoa; phylum Chordata; class Chondrichthyes; order Myliobatiformes; family Dasyatidae; genus Hemitrygon; species Hemitrygon akajei. The sequence continues at coordinate 30,949,932 of NC_133138.1, read as the reverse complement.
TATAACAATTACAGCATGGAAACAGGCCATCTGGACCCTTCTAGTCCGTGCCGAATGCTTACTCTCACCTAGTCCCACCTACCTGCACTCAGCCCATAACCCTCCATTCCTTTCCTGTCCATATACCTACCCAATTTTTTTTTTTAAATGACAAAATCGAACCTGCCTCTGCCACTTCTACTGGAAGCTTGTTCCACACAGCTACCACTGTCTGAGTAAAGAAGTTCCCTCTCGTGTTACCCCTTTTGCCCTTTAGCTCTCAACTCATGTCCTCTTGTTTGAATCTCCCCTACTCTCAATGGAAAAAGCCTATCCACGTCAACTCTATCTATCCTGCTCATAATTTTAAATACCTCTTATCAAGTCCCCCATCAACCTTCTACGCTCCAAAGAATAAAGACCTAACTTGTTCAATCTTTCCCTGTAAATTAGGTGCTGCAATTCTGTTGTATTTATTTATTATCCTGTGGCTGCCTGCAAGAAAGTGAATCTCGGGGTTGTAGATGGTATATGTACTTTGATAATAAATTTACTTTGAACTTTGAAGGAAGTCAGGCCACCTGTAAACTGGGCAGAGGACAATCGAACCCATTGGCTAATGAATCAACATTGGCTCTGGGCACAGAGAATTCACCTCATTTATGTTCAGGCAGCATTGAGCAATCTTCCATGAAAGCAGACGGAGTTGACATTTGACAGAGTTATGTAGTCTCCAGTGGTACATCTGCAAATTTGTGCTTCTATCTCTTGACTGGGGCTTGAATCCACAACTTCCGCCCACATTAATGAACCTTGGCTGACAGACCCTGACTGAGCGCAATGCCTTAGTGGTTAACTAGTCATCTGCAATATATGAAAAAAAAATGTCTGAGTTGTGATGAAGGGTCTCAGCCCAAAGCTGTTTATTACTAACTGTAGTATAATTGCCTGACCTGCTGACCTTCTTCAGCATTTCGTGTGGGGTTCTCTAAAAATGCTGGAAGTATTCACCAGTTTTCAATGACCTGAAAGATTAACTCGGTGTCTCTCGCCAGAGATTCTGCCTGGTCTGCTGAGAGCTTCTAGAACTATCTATTTATGTTTCAGATTTTCAAAATTTTCTGTTTTTCTATGCTTTCCAGTTTATCAGATGTATTTTTTTAAATTCTGTGACTGATTGAGCACTGTCAGCTGTTTTCTGCGGGAACTTTTGAACTAGAATTCTACCCTCTGCAATATGACAACATATATACCATATGACCATCGACTGTTCCTGCAATATTGCCCTACGCAAGGATGAGACTTCCATGGCCAGTCAGCTAATATAGTGAGAACTCCGTTTAAAAAAAAATCCTTCTGCTGTAAACGGAGAGAAATACCTTGGAAAAAAAGACTTGATAAATCAGCTGCATTTCCGGACTTTCCCTGTGAATTCAGCGGCAGAAACGGACGAGAGAGCGAGAGAAAAAAAAACTCCAGAGAGAGCCATTCACTCCCTGAGACAGTGGGAAGCTCTTTGACATTGGTTCAGCTTCGCACGGTCTGAAAGCGTCGCGTTAATATTCGGTGCGAGTTTGGACAGACCTAATAGGTTTGTATGTGTGTGCGAACCCTCCGCCCCTTCTGTGTTTCGAGTTGCAGGGTAGGCTGCCCTCGGCTGGGACTGTTTGATGCAGAGTCGGGGAGGTTAGAAGCGTCCGTTCGCATCCTACGGGACTTTAACTGTTCGGTTCGGTTTCAACCGGCGCCTGGTCAGTTTCCGCCTCCCTGCTTCTAGTGGGAGATTTTGCATCACAGACTGACATCGTATCCAGGACCTCATCCTCCCCGGCCCGCCAAACCGAAAGCCAATGCAGCTTCACAGGCGCTGCCGGCGTAGGATCGGGCGAGAGAGAGAACGCTAAAACTAAAAAGTGGGCAAGGTGATAGACGGTGGTGAAAGATTTGAAATCAGAGATCCGGTTACCTAGCAGGGTTGGTGTGCCGGAAGGTGGGGATTAGGTGCGTGTGTGTGTGTGTGTGTGTGCGTGCATTTCACTGCAAGCACTCTTAACTGAAGGTTGCTCCCCGGTTTCTCGTTGCAGGATGTCCCGGGGAGAGATCGTCCAGATCCCCGACGATGCGCATTTCACCTCGTTCAGGGAGCAGTGCGAGCGTCACGAAGGCTGGACGGTTCAGTACAGTAAGGGAGGCATCACTGTGTGGAACCGACAGCCCGAGGAAAATAAAACCGTGCAGAAGCTAAAGGTATGGAACCTGGAGCGATGCTTCACTGTCTTTCCGATGAAAGGTTTAAAGATTCTCCTCCAGTGTGTTACGCAGCCCGATACAATACTTGTAAGGAAAGTTAGAGTTTGCTGGCCATTGTACCCCATGTGCTAAGCTGACAGGCCTTTCGGTCAGAGTAGTACAGGAACGGCACCTTCGGACTGCTTTCTGTACCCAATAGGATGTAAAATTAAACTAATTGTCTTCTACCTGCGCATCATCCATATCTCTGCGTTCCCTGCATAATCTTGGTCTTCTCTAAAAGCCTTTTCAATGCCCCTATCGTTTCTGCCACCTCCAACAGTGTATAAACAATACTTCACCCTTTAAACTTTTAACCTCTCAACTGTACATGGATGCCCTCTAGTATTTGACATTTTTTCCCTGGAGAAATGATTATTCTGTTTTTAGTAACTTCTGTTAGGATAGTCAGAGATCAAATCTCTGCAGTTATACCAGGGAAGAAGCTTGATGGATTTCACAGTGCCACTGTGAGCTACCAACAGAGATAAGATAGGCTGGGTTTGCTTTCCTTTGTGCTGGAAGAATAAAAGATATAGGAGACACAGAAAGGGTAGATATTGATAAACATTTCCTTTTAGTATAGAGAATAACTATAGAGTATTGGGTGGCGAGTTGGAGGTGTAAGGTCTACCAAAGGAGGTGTAAGGCACTTCTTCCCTCTGCTAGCTTGCAGGTCACCCATGGGCAAAGTGTACCACCTGCTTAGCTCCCCCACCAGATCCCACCAGGGTCACCTGAAGCCACATAGTGATGGGTGGTCATATAGGCAGTTGATGCATATGGCCAGTCCTGGTTATGTGGCCACTGACACCAGACTGACAATCTCTGAAGAGTATTGATAATGACTGGGGTCACCTGTCTTCTATAGACACTGCCCAAAAGAAGGCAATGACAAACTACTTCAGTAGAAAAAATTGGCAGGAATAATCACGGTCATGGGATCACGATCACCCATGTCATACGACACGGCCCATAATAATGATGATGATAGAGTATGAAACGGGGCATCAGGGGTTTTAGAAGGCATTTGTGGAAGATTTTGTTTCACTCTGAGTGTAGTCGAAGTCAGGAACACACTGCATAACAGGTCCTGCCGAAGGGTCTCGGTCCGAAGCATCGACTGTACTTTTTTCCATAGATGCTGCCTGGCTTGCTGAGTTCCTCCAGCATTTTTGTGTGTGTGTTGCCTGACAGGTGGAGCAGACAACATTTAGGAAGAGCTCTTAGATCACTGGAATTTGTATAGATCAGTATCAAATAGTTGGCACGTCACAGAGAAAAAGAATCTCAGGGTTGTCTATGGTGACATGTACGTACTTTGATAATAGATCAACTTTGACTTGACAGTGGACTGAAGAGCTGGTTTTTGTGTCATATGACTCTTTGTAATGAATTGCTTCACTGATGTCTTCCCTCAACCTCAATGTAACCTTTAATATTTCTTTTCCACTCTATTAATAATAGAACATGTTATTCCTAGCTCCCAGTATTCCATTGCAGAAACTGTACATTTCTTCAATATTGGTATGGCTGTTCTGTGCAAGTATTTTGAAGCGAGCTGTTGCTTTGAGATGATGAAGGTGTGATAGAAATACAAGCCTGTCAAAAAGTGTTAACAGTGAAAGGCCCATACAGAGGCCTGGTAAAATGTACGACTTGAGTTGATTTACTGAGGACTGTAATTTTATTTGAAATAGATGTAACTCTACATTGAGGGGTGATATAAAGTATGTAGATCATGTGTATGTTTGTGTTTGTATGTAATTGTATGTATGTGCTCTTTGTTTCTTCTTTCTCTTGCTCCTACTCTCTTCTACCCCTGGTATTGTTAATATAGGTATTTACCGTTGTGCAGTGGACTGTGGACTGATAGCCGACGCTTCTCTGTAGATATGTGTTTGTTCACTAAACTTTTTAAAAAAGTGTTAACAGAAAATGCTGCATATTCTCCGCAGGTCAGGCAGCATCTGGGGAGAGAGAGAAAGAGAGAACAGTTCGGTTTGAGCCTTTCATCAGTTTGTTTTTTGCCCTTTGTGAGATCTTACTGTGCATAGATTAGCTGCTGCATTTACTGCTGTGCAACAGTGACTCTACTTCAATATGTACAAAATGTAGGTCTCTTTGTTGTGTGAAAATTATTGCAGTGCTTAGCTAGTCAAAATTTATATTGTTTGAATTTTAATATATAGGGTTCACTCTGGTTCAAGGCAATTAACAAACACATCAATAATGAGATAATTAGCTTTTTCTGGAATTTTCCCTTTTTTTGTATTCTTCAGTATAAATAATAAGGAAAAGGCAAACTACTTTCAGACAGAAGAGTGACATTGGATTTTTGGAAATGATGGCAAGACATTTCCCCTGATTGTAGTGTCTCGAAATAAGGGCTGGAGATAGGGATGGAGTGGGTTGGGGGATTTTCTTCAGCCACATGATAGTAAATCTTCAAACTGATGCGCTCAAAAGGGCTGTAGGAGCTCAGTTGCTCAGAATATCCAAAACAGAAAGGTCAATGGGCTTTTTGATGTTAAGGGAATTAGAGGTGGTGGGTTGGCACAGCATAGTGGTAGTAGGTTAAAAGTAGAGGAAAAAGTAGAACAGGGTTAAGCTGTGATCTTAATACATGAACAATGAATTACACTTTCAAGTTGCAAGATTCAAAATTGCTTAATATCATTTGCAGTACGTAAGTGTAAAGATTACACAATAATGTTTACTCCAGATCTGAAGCAACACAAAAAAGAACACAATAAAATAAAGAACATAATATATACCAGCAAGATGCGTGATATCACAGGAGTAACCTTGCACAATGTCAGTAAGCTCAAAGAACTGATTGTGGACTTCAGAAAGAATAAGATGAGAGAATACATAGAGGGATCAGAAGTGGAAAGGGTGAGTAATTTCAAGTTCCTGAATGTCAACATCTCTGAGGATCTATCCTGGGCCCAACATATCGATGCAAGGGATGACAGTGGCTATATTTCATGAGGAGTTTGAGGAGATTTGGTACATCACCGAAAACACTCACAAATTTCTACAGATGTGCTACGGAGTATTTCAACTGTCATCATCACCGTCTGGTATGCGGGGTGGGTGGTGGGGGGGCTACTGCAGAGAATCAAAGTAAGCTGCAGAGATTTGTAAACTCAGTCAGCTCAATCATGAGCAATAGCCTCCGTAGTATCCAGGACATCTTCAAGGAGCAATGCTTCAAAAAGGCAGCATCCATCATTAAGGATCCCGTCACCCAGGTCATGCTTTGTTCTCAATGCTGCCATCAGGAAGGAGGTACAGAAGCCTGAAGGCACACACACAATGATTCAGAAACAGCTTCTTACCCTCTGAAAGCCAATTTCTGAACGGACATTTAACCCATGAACACTACCTCACTACTTTTTTATTTCTATTTTTGCACTACGTATGTGTATATTTACTGTAAAACCCATTGTTTCTATTTTTTTTACATTGTACTGCTGCCACAAAAGCAACAAATTTGGTAATACTAAACATTATGATCCTGATAATAATTTTAAAAATCATAATAAATATGAATACATAAACCAGCTTCAATATGTAGATTGGTTGTATGTCCATAAAGTGATGCTAGGCACAGGGGTGTTTGTACATAAGGTGACTCTGACGAAAAATGATAAAGTGGTGGTGGTGTGGGGTGTGGAGGGCTGGGGGTTAATGGGTTCAAATGTTGATCAGCCTTACTGCTTGGGGAAAAGTAATTGTTTTTGAGTCTGATGGTCCTAGTGTGGATGCTACAGAGCCTCCTCCCTGATGGGAGTGGGACAAACAGTCCATGAGCAGGATGGGTGGAATCCTTCATGATGTTTTTGGCCTTTTCACGGCACCTTTCTGTATAACGTCCTGGATGTCTTCTATTTCTTACGTTATTTTAATGGTCTGTTCTAGATATGGTTGGATTTTGTGCTTGCGTGTAATAACTCCATTGGAATGATTATTGAAGCACTGCAGTTAGTCACATGTAGTTCACGTCGTAGTTATGAGGTCATGGTACATCTGCATGATAGCTTGGCCGCAGTGCACAGTGGGCCTCATTATGTGAGGGATGCATGCAGAAGATCACACTTGCACTGATAGGTTATTCCATGCAGATCGATTGGCCATCCTCTCTCCAAAAAAAAAAGAGAGATTTACTTAAAAAAAAAAGGAGAGGTCTTTGTGATTATTAAAAAGATTGAGATGGCAAACTTAAATAAAGTGGTTTGACTTCTGAGGGCGACAAAAACAGGATGTAATATATCTAAGGAGGTCACTTTCAAGTGCACACCACTGGAGTTATGAGGTTGGGAAATATCAACATCGTGACATCCCTGTACCACAGAGTGAACCCTGTTTCATCAGGTTGTTAAAGTATTAAGAAAGATGTAAAAGTTAAGTAATGAGCTCTTCAGATTTGTGTGGGGAGCTGGAGAGCATTGGGCTCCAAGGTTTTCAGAGCACCTGAATTGGTTACAAACAAGAGAGAACCTGCAGATGCTGGAAGTCCAAACAACACACAAAGAATGCTGGATGAACTCACTAGGCCGGGCAGCACCTACGGAAAAGAGCGCAGTCAACATTTCGGGCCGAGACCCTTCATCAAGACAGGGGAAAAAAGATGAGGAGCCAGAGTAAGAAAATGGGGGAGGGGACGAAGAACCACAAAGGTGATAGGTGAAACTTGGGAGGGTTGTGAGGGGTGAAGTAAAGAACTGAGAAGTTGTTTGGTGAAAGAGATACACGGCTGGAGCAGGGTGTATCTGATAGGAAAGAACAGAAGGCCATGGAAGAAAGAGAAGGGGGAAGAGCAGCAGCGAGAAATGATAGTCAGATAAGGAGATAAGGTATGAGAGTGAAAAGGGAATGGTGAAGTGGTGGGAGGGGGGAGGGGGGGGTGGCATTAGTAGAAGTTTGAGAAATCGATGTTCATGCTGTCAGGTTGGAGGCTACCCAGACAGAATATAAAGTGTTGTTACTCCAACCTGTATCCGGTGCTCTCGGTGTGGCCTCCTATAAATCAGTGAGACCCAACACAGATTGGGCAATCGCTTCATCAAGCTTCTACGCTCCATCCGCCAGAAAAAGCAGGATCTCTCAGTGGCCACTCATTTTAATTCCACTCCCCTTTCCCATTCCAACATGTCAGACCATGGCCTCCTCTACTGTTGCGATAAGGCCACAGTCAGGTTGGGGGAGCAACACCTTATATTCCATGTGGGTAGCCTCCAATCAGATGGCATGAACATTGATTTCTTGAACTTCTGGTAATGCTCCCTCCCCCCTTCATCATTTCTCATTCCCATTTCCCTCTCTCACCTTATCTCCTTATCTGCCTGTCACCTCCCTCAGGTGCTCCTCCCCCTTTTCTTTCTTCCATGGCCTTCTATCCTCTCGTTTCAGTTTCCCTCTTCTCCAGCCGTGTATCTCTTTCAACAATCAAATTCCTAGCTCTTTACTTCACCCACCTACCCCCCCCCCGCCCCCCGGTTTCACCTATCAGCTTGGTGTTTCTTCCCTCCCCCACTTTCCTACTCTGGCTTCTCATCTTTTTTCCCACTCCTGATGAAGGATCTCAGCCTGAGACATCGACTGTACTCCTTTCCGTAGACGCTGCTTGGGCTGCTGAGTTCCTCCAGCATTCTCTGTGTGTTGCCTGGATTGGTTAATTGTTGTGTAATGAGAGTCGTTAATTGTTTAGAGTTCCTTGTGTTTTTTTCTCGAGCAGGTCGCTCTTTGTATTGTGGTCTCCTGGTGCTTTCTGCTTAAATTTGTTAAGTTTATTTTGATAGGCTCAAGGATTCTATGTTACTTATATTATTTGAGTAGCCGGATTAGAGCTAATTATGGGGTCCTAGTTTTGAGAATGAAGGGCCAAGCCACTAATGTTCTGTTGGAGTTCTTATGAATAAACTAATGTCACTGTCTCTACGTTGGAGTCTGTGTTTCCTCCATACTTGAGTTGACATTGCCAGCGCACATCGTGACAAGTTATACATTTGCACTGATAGCTTATTCTATACCAAACACAATTGGCCATTCTCTTTCCAACAAAAGTGGGCAAATTGATAAAGATCTTTGTTTATTAAAGGAATTGACAAGGGAACCTTAAGGAAGGATGTTGCATGCATAAGACAGCATGTTTTATGAGGAAAGGTTTAGCGATCTAGGGCTTGTCCCTTTGGAATGAAGGAGGAAAGGAGGCGACTTGGTAAAGGTGTACAAAACAGAGGGTTATATGGGAGGGAAGGGATAGATTGATCTTAGAGCAGTTTAGAAGTTTGCATAACATTGTGGGCCAATAGGCCTTTACAGTTTGATGTTCTAAGGTGGCTTGACGTGGGAGTGATCAAGACAATATATAAAATATTTAAGGTGGTCACGTCAAAGGACACAACTGAAGTGGAAGCAAGTCTTTATTGATTCTGGTGAACTACATTCTAATAAAAATAATAAGAAAAATAGCAATACAAAAATACTAATAAATCTAGTAGGGAATTCAAGGGGAACTTTACCCAACTAGCTGGTAAAAAATGGCCTTCACCACTACAAAGAGTAGTTGTGCTGTCCAGTCTGAAGACAAAGCCAGAACTAACATGCAAATGAATAAAGATGAGATGGATTTATTGATGAAGTTTGCTGGCATAAGGCAACTCTGCAGAAGCACAAGTTAAGCAGAAGCTGATATCTAGGGAGTAGGTTCTATTTAGCAAAAAGAGTTGTTGAGTTACAGAAAAAATAATGCTTTCAATTATGTATGATGACGTGAGTTACTGAAAGATGTACTGTTCCTCTTCCATCAACCTTCATTTATTATTGCAGAAAGTTTTAAAAAGAACTTGAAATAGGTTTTAAGCTGCATTTTGCGTCAATGTGATAATGAAGAAGTTGCGAGACAGAGAGAGAGAGAGACTATGTGAGAAGATTGAAACAAACTGAATCTTGTGGTACAAAGTGCTGAAATAACTCAATCGAGAGTTCATTTCTTAGAAAGATACTTAGAATATGTAGTGTTCAACCAAACCACATGGTCAGATGGACAAAGTGGTGTCTCATCTCATCTCAATCCCCTGTCATAATTCTGAACACGAGTTAAACTAAATTTAACATTCTACAGACAGCAAGATGCAAATTTTGTCATCTCCCTTAGAATGGTATTTACCTTATCTCGGCCTTGCAGTAGCGATTTCCATTGTCTGGGTTAAGATGTTTGTTTGGGATTTTTAATTGAATTTTATCAGTTGCTAGCTATTTGCTATGGGTTTTAGATTTGGAAGATTAAGTCAAACTTTCTGGAGGGAGCTGTTTAAATTTTTAAATTTTTTTTCTTCTTGATTATGCAGGAAATCTAGTTCCTCTGGTCATTAATCAGAAAGACTTCAAACACTGGATGGATGCAGAGAAAAAATATTGTGTTACTAACTATTATCGATGTTATTACAATCAATGTCAACTAATACTGCTTCAGAGAAATTAGTTCTCATCTCTTATCCTGATTTATTCAGTCCCTAAATTGGATTCTCCACAATTTATGGTAGTTCAGTCACTACCTCCTTACAATTGTAGAGATGGAATATTAGACTTGCAGGTGGTCATAATTTTTTCAACACAAGCAATGTCTTTTTCGTCTAGTATAGGCTTTGTTACCAGAAACTCTTGAGGAGATGAGGCTTATTTCTATGGGTGTTTTGGTCTTGGATACTTGAATGGATAATGGAAGGATGTCCAGTGGTAACTTTCAGAAGGGAGTTGGACATATAATTGGACATAGAAGTAATTGTAGTGCAACAACATGAAGGGATGGATTATGTATCATCTAATGAGTCTTTGAAATAGGTACAAGAGGCCCGATGACCTGTTTCTATGCTGTAGGATTCTATTGGTTTAATCAATCATGATTCATGGAATAATTACAGCACATTTGGAAGCCAGTCATCCCCATTGAAATCATATTGTCCTAGCACTGATTCTAGAGGAACATTGCTACTTAGTCATAGAACACTACAGCACAGAAACACACCCTTTGGCCCATCTAGTGCATTCTGAACTGTTGTTCTGCCAAATCCTACAGATGGACACCCAGACCATAGCCTTTCGTGCCCCTTCCATCCATGCACTATCCAAATTTCTCTTAAATGTTGAAATCAAACCTACATCCATCACTTCTGCTGGTTCCACTCTCACCACCCTGAGTGAAGAAGTTCCCCTGGAACTTACTGTACTCCAGCTGAATAAATATCTATTTCCTTGAACATTTTGTTTTCTGGCCTTCTGATAACTTCTCGCCATTTATTCCCCAGACTCCAAGTTATAGATTGTCTTTTGTATGGCATGTGCATTTAGAAAGGTATTATCAACTCTGAGACACTCGAGAGTAAACCCAGACAATATATCTAAAGAAGGGTGATGTTCTTCATCTCCAAACTATCAAGTAAAATTTCATTATCTTCCCAGTTTACTTTTATGATGTAATCACAAACATATGCATAGAGAGGTACAGAGCAGAAACAGGCCCTTTGTCCCATCTAGTCCATGCCAAACCACTTAAACTCTCCACTTGACCAGATAAGTGAAAAGCAAACATCATAAACACCATTAAAATCAAAGCAACTATTGATCTAGAAAATCAAAAATAACTATTTGTGAACACTTTTCCCAAGGTCTTTCGAAACATGTCTCAGTTACGTAACATAACATCTGCAGCTTTTTCAGCTAATATACCGTATAATATGTGCAAGAAAATATTTTGGCTTTGTCACATTGATGTTTTACTGCATTCTTAACAGTTTTGTAGTTCTGGTTTTCAAAATTATAAAGCCAAGCATTAACTGGATTGACATGTCCCACACAGTTGATGAAGAATTATAGAATTAAACTGCACAGAGTAAGTCCCCTTATCAGGGGTTCCCACCCTGGGGTCCATGGCATGAAAGGGTTTGGGAACCCCTGCCTTAGTTCATCTTGCCTCAGTGACTCTTTAAATAATTTAACCCAATTTATCCTGCACCCTTGATCTTTCCTCTGACATCAGTGCTCCCTAATTCAATATTTATTCAGCTTTCTTATGAAAGTTATTATCGAATCTACTCCCAACACTCTTGACAGCACATTCCAGGACAAAACAACTTGCTACGTAAATGCTTTTTCCTCATGGCTAATCTAGTTCATTTGCCAATTATTTTAAATGACTATTTTCTGGTTACGAAGCAGTAAGTAGTTGCCTGGTTTATTTACCTTTATTTAAGAGCCTACATGATTCTTTAACATTATGTTATGAACATTGGCACACATTTATGTAGTACTTGGCATTGGAATCAAAATGTTGTCCTATGAGACTGTCAATTCAGATAGTTTGCTTATCTTGACCAGCTTCTGAGAATTACGTGCTAGATACTAGACAGAAGATTAAAGAGGCCAAAAAGTAATTGAAGTCAATGAATCACATCATACAGAAATCAAAGCCAAATTAACATTTATAATCAAAGTACATCTATGTTACCATACACAGTGGATTCCGGGTTAACTGGGCCATCAGTTAATCAGGGTGCTGCTTATTTGGGACTCTATGCCGCTTATTTGGGACACTATGCCACATATTTGGGACATTATGCCATTTAATTGGGACAGGAGATTGTTGCTGAAAAGTTTCTAACTAGTGTTGGTTGGGTACACTGTGTGGCCATTAGACTCTGCACCATACTTAGAGTGAACAGTTTTAAAGTAGTGTCAGTTGCATGTGCTTGTGTTCAGAAATGGCCGGGAGTGAAAATGAAATGGTCGTACTACTTCAACTATGAAGAATTTCAAGGTATTGACAGTCATCTTGAATGTTAGAGTGAAACAGAAGATTTGGAGGATGCAATCGTCGTAAGTATTGTATGAAGGTAGTCCATTATCTACACTATGTGTCAGACTCATTTGTTCATTTATGGTCATTTAATTCCTCTATCAATAGCTGTTAGGAACTATTACACAGATTTATAGTACTGTAGAGGTATTGGTGGTCTAACTTGAGCTGCGTTTCATTTAAATACTGTACATAAATAGTTACACAGTTGAATGATAGTTTGTCTCTTTTATATCTCTTTTAACTAATTCCATGAAACTTCGGCTGTTTGGGGCAGCCGCTTAATTGGGGTACAATATACTGTTCAGGATGTGTCCCAAAGAGCCAGATGCCACTGTACTGCCTTGAGATTTGTAGGATATGAAAGTTTTGGAGATAACTCACCAGGATGCTGCCTGGAAAAAAGAGCCTGTCTTATGGGGATAGGCTGAGCCAGCTAGGGATATTCTCTTTGGAGCGAAGGAGGATGAGAGGTGACTTGATAGAGGTATACAAGATGATAACAGGCATAGTTAGAGTTAATAGATAGAGTCTTCTTCCCTGAGTGGAAGTGGTTAATACAAGGGGGCATAATTTGAAAGTGATTGGAGAGAAGTATGAAGGATGTCAGAATTATTTTTTTTTACACAGTGAGTGGTGGGTGTGTGGAATGCCTTGCCAAGGGTGGTGTTAGAGGCAGATGCATTTAGGTACCTTTTAGAACCTGTTAGGCACACAGATGGTGGAAAGGTGGAGATCTATAGGGATTGATTTTAGAGTAGGTTTAAAAGTTGGAACATATGGGCCAAAGGCTGTACTGTGCTGTAGTGTTCTGTGTTTTTATCTTCTCTGTTTATTTACAGACAAATAAAGAAATGCAATATAATTTACAAAAATACTATGTATAAACAAAGATTGACAAACAACCACTGTGCAAAAGAAGACTAAAGTATGCAAAAACAAAAAATATATATATATATATAACAGAGAACATGAGTTGTAGAGTCCTTGAAAGGGATCCTGTAGATTGTAGAATCAGTGCAGAATTGAATGAGTGAAGTTATCCATCAAGGTCATGTACATGGAAGATTACGTATAGAGTTTTAGTATCCAAATCAATAATGATGTGGCTTGGTGCGGTTCACAGACAGGAAACTTTATGCCCTTAAGTTTGCAGACTTAAGGAAGGAAATAAAGACAATGGAACCCTGAGGAGCCTGTAGTCAGGCTTTTTGAATTCTGTGTCAGCAATCTGCAAAGTGGGGGCTGAATCTCATCAACATCGGATCACACTGGAGTTTGTCCATGGATATGAAGATCATAAGTGTGGAAAGCAATTAGTTTTTGATTAACAGCTAAAACTATTAAGTTCAAATAAGAGAGAAACCTCTTGGCAGCCTTTGAGAGATGCTCATGAGCTCAGTGTGAGGCTCATGTTCAAGTCAAGTTCTGGTTTATTGTCATGGGCATAAATACCTAGAATATCAAGGCCATGAAAACTTGCTTTTTGCAGCAGAAGCAAAGAACATTACAAACACGACAAAGTATAAATTACATAAATTAGCGTAAATTATGCATGACTTGCACGCCAAGATAAACAAAAATAGAATGACATGAGTGCAAGCTGACAGTAGTATAGTCCAAAGTAGAATTAGTGCTTTTCAGGTTGGTTCAAGAACCTGATGATACTAGGGAAGAAACTGTTCTTGAACCGTGAGATGTGGATTTTCAGGCCCCTGTACCTGAGGCCACGTGAGACAAGGGCACAGCCCAAGTGGTGGGTGGGGGAGAATCCTTAACCATGGGTGACACTTTTCTGAGAAATTGTCTCTTGTAGATGTCCTTAACAGTGGGCAGTGTCATACTCATGATGGAACTAACTGAGCCCACCACTCTCTGTAGACTGCATTCTTGTTCATAGAAATTTCCATACCAGGCTGTGATGCATCCAGTCAGAGTGCTTTCCACTGTACATCTGTAGAAGTTTATCAGCGTCTCTGATGACATGCCAAATTTCCTCAAGCTTCTAAGAAAGTAGAGAATATTGAGTCTGTAAGGATGATCCTTGGCCTATGTCATAATTTTTCCATTCAATTCCTCTTCAAACCTCAGCTTCAGCCTCATATTATCAATGAAACAGGTAGGCATCCTTTCTTCAGGAATATGTATCTACCATTGATATTTTGGAACCTGGTTCTGTGATTGGTAGTTTTCAGGGACAAAAAACATGTCCAGCAGTTCAGTGCTTAAAGAGTGCTTTCATCAATATGCCTAAGGAACCTTTGTAATTGAAGATACAAATGGTGTTTTGGGCTCCTGGAACTCACAATTATCTGTTTTAAAATGCACAAAAACGCTGATGCTGGAAACCCAAATTAAGAACAAAAAATGCTGAAGATTTTCAGTTGGTAAGGCAGAATCTTTCCACAGATGCTTTGTGGCCTATGGAGTATCTACAGTCTTACATTTTTCTGCTTTTTATCTGTTGTGAAGCATGCTTTGTGGCAATCTTGAGAGGGGGATGTTTTAATTCTCACATTCCCCTCTCACCCAGTGCAAGGAATGGTTTCCTCTGGTCCTCATCTTTAATCCTAAACCAAACAACTTCCCTATTCGGAGAATCACCCTTGAACATTTCCGACACCTACAAAGTCAGTCACTGCAAGATACACGTTCCCCTCCTTTCCCCTTGTACTTTTTCAGCCTCACTTCCCCTTCTACTGGCACTTCCCATTCTCACAGCCTTTTCACATACAGCTGCTGGCTGTTCAACTCTGCCTCTTTAACTCTTCCCTTCCCAAACAGTCCAGGAACCCCAGATATCCCCGGTGAAAAAGCAGTTAACTTATATATCCAATTTTGCATTATTCCATTTAACACAAGGTAGTCTCCTCTGCAGTGGGAAAAATAAAATCAGATTATATCATATACACTGGAGAACACCTCTTTTCAATCCAGACACACAAGGGATTCTGCAGATGCTGGAAATCATGAGCAATACACATGCACTCTGTGGCCACTTTATTAGGTACAGCTAGCCACCTGCTCATTACTGCAAATAGCTAATCAGCCAATCTTGTGGCAGCAACTCAATACATAAAACAATGCAGATGTGGTGAAGAGGCTCAGTTGTTGTTCAGATCAAACATCAGAATGGGGAAGAAATGTGATCTAAGTAATTTTGACTGTGGAGTAGTTGGTGGTGAGTTACGGGGTGGTTTAAGTATCTCAGAAACTGTTGGTCTCCTGAGATTTTCATGCACAACAGTCTCCAGATTTTACAGTAAATGGTACAAAGAAGAAAAACATTCAGCTTTATATATTTTTTATTTATTTGTTGACAGACAGTATGGAATAGGCCCTTCAAACTGCACTGCCCAGCAATCCTCAAATATAATCTGAGCCCAATCATAGGCAATTTACAATGACAAATTAATCTACCAATCAGTACATTTTTGGACTGTGGGCGGAAACCAGAGCCTCCAGAGGAAACTCACGCAGTCACGGGGATAACGTACAAACTCCTTACAGGCAACGGCAGGGAATAAACTTGGGTCTCTGGTACTGTAAAGCATTGTGCTAAATACTAGGCTAGCATGCTGTGGACAAAATGCCTCGTTACCCAGAGAGGTCAGAGGAGAATGGCCAGACTGATTCAAGCTGATAGGAAGGTGACAACAACTCAAATAACCATTCATGACAACATTAATGTGCAGGAGAGCATCTTTGAACACACAGCATGTCAAAGCTTGAAGTTGCTGGGCTATAGATCAGAAGACACAAACCTACAATCAGTGGTCACCGGTACCTAATAATGTAGCTACTGAATGTAAAATGAACCGCACTGCACTTTCTCTTCAGCTGCTACACTTTATTCTGCATTGTTAGCACTTTACCTCGATCCACCTTAATGATCTGATCTCTGTGCAAGACTAGATTTTTCACTGAAGCTTGGTACACGTGGCAAGAATAAACCAGTTATCACAATCATTATGTGCTGTCACGTATGACAAGGGCAATCATGGTTTGTCAACATAATTATTCTTGGCAATTTTTTTTGCAGAAGTGGTTAACCATTGCTTTCTTTTGGGCAATTAGTCTTTACAGGATGGATGACCCTAGCCATTATCAATACTCTTCAGATGTTATCTGCCTGTTGTCACTGGTTGCACAACCAGGACTGGTGATATGCACCATCTGCTCATATGACCATCCACCACCTATTCCTATGGTTTCATGTGACCCTGAATGGGGGCCCAAGCAGGAGCTACATCTTGCCCATGGTGACCTGCAGGCTAGCAGAGAGAAGGAGCACCTTTTACCTCCTTTGGTAGAGACTATCGTGACTTCGCCACTTGAATAAAGCAGTAGCAGTTGTAATTCCAATTGAATGATCTCAGCTCAAAACATCAACAGTTCATTTCCCTCCATTGATGCTGCCTGTGCACGTTGCTCTTTTCAGTCTGCAATGTTTGACCGCGAGCCATCGTTTTAATTCTCCATTACACTCACTCGAATATCTGTCTTCACACACTGTTTAACAAACTCAACATAGGCACAAACATCTTATCAATGTGGTCAAGCACACTAGAGTCCTCAGGGTGTAACATTGAATTCAAAAATTTCCGATGATATGTTTCGTAGAACATAGAACAGTACAGCACAGGAACAGACCCTTTGGCCCACAAAGTTGCACTGAATCAATTAAATTAGTAATCAAATAGCTAACTAAACTAATCCCCTCTACCTGCATGATATTTGTTTCATTTTCCAAATTTCCTTTTCCTGAATATTAATATTTCATTTTCCTCACATTCATCTGCCTGTCTAAGTGTCTCTTGAAAGTCTAGTGTACCTGTCTCTACCACCACCCTAGGCAGCACATTCCAGGGACTCACCACTCTCTATGCTGAAAAAACTTGCCTCTTACATGTCCTTTGAAATTAACCCTTCTCAGCTTCAATTCATGACCTCTGGCTTCAGACATTACGGCTCTGGAAAAAAAGTTGTCTATCTGTGCCTCGCACAATCTTTTAAACCTCTATCAGATCTCCCCTCACCCTCCGCCGCTCCAGAGTAAACAACCCATCATCTCCCTGTAGGACACGCTCTGCAGTCCAGGCAGTGTTCTGGTAAACCTCTTCTGTGCCCTCTGCAAATCCTTGACATCCTTTCACTAATGGGGTGACCAGAACTGATTGCAATATTCCAGATGCAGTCTAACTAGTGTTTTATAAAGCTGCAACTTCCTGACTTTTCAACACAGTGCCTCAAATAATAAAGGCCAGCATGCTATATGCACTCTTAACCGTCTTATCAATATATGTAACCACTTTTATGGAGTTATGAACTTGAAATCTGCTCATCAACACTGTTTCCTCTTTCTATTCTTATTCATCATCTTATATTTACAATCCCCCACCCCACCAGGCATATCAGCTGCGACAATCTCGAGCGTTAACCACACTCTTATCAGTGAACACCATCACAATCTGCGTCACTTCTTTCTTGGCCTTCACCCTTACACAGACCTTGTCTTTGATCTCTTTGCCTGTCACTCTTCTCTGCAATGTACTACACTTCCAAATCTTCCATGTTCTGGTGCAAGACCTTCAACCTGAGTTGTTACTTCTTCATCATTCTCCACAAATACCACCTGACTTGCTGCTAAATTTTTCCAGCACTTCATGGGAATTATGAATGGAGAGTTCTGCATTGGCTATTTTGTTTTCTGTTAATTCATTTTGGAGTGGGGACATCACTGACAAGGCAGACATTTTAGCCTCTCAACTCAGAGGCATGCTTAGTCAATTGAGCCACGTAAATGTAAGAGAGTTTGGAGATGCTATAACCCTTGAGCAACTCACCCAAATTTCTGGAGGAACTCAGCAAGTCAGGCAGCTTCTATAGAGAGGAATAATGCCCTGATGAAGAGTCTCAGCCCTGACTATTTATTCCTTGCCAGAGATGTTGCCTGATCTGCTGAGTTCCTCCAGCATTTTGTGTGTGTTCCACTTCAGCTGCATTGTTGGTTCTAAAGTACTTGGAGACCAGATCTGGTATGGATAGCTAATTTGATTCCTTAAAGAGCATTAATTAATTTATTTTGTCTATGAAAGTCCCTTTTGACACCATTGGCAATTATTTTCTGGACTTTATGTTGTGGGCCTATTTAATTACTTCATTCTAAACTCCCCAGTTGGCATAATAAAACTCATAATAGACTTCTGATTCTCAATCAATAGATTGCAAGCACTATTCACAAATAGTGCAATGCTCGAGTCAAGTCAGTTCTAATTTTATTTTGTGTGGAACAGAAGTTCCTTGTCGATCATACCATGACACTTCACATGCTTTCCCCCACTTCAACAGCTTCCTGTTCCCCAACCATGACCTGCTCACTTTCACCAGTGACGTCTAGTCCTTGTACACTTCCATCAGCTATCAGGAAAGCCTCAAGGCTCTCCACTTCTTTCTTGATAACAGACCCAACCAGTTCCCCTCCTAGTTTCATGGACCTGCACTGGACCATAGCCCTCCATACATCTGCCAAACATGTACCTGTGCAAATTTCATTTAATTGTTGAAATCAAACCTACATCCACCACTTACGCTGGTAGCTCGACCCACGCTCTTCACCACCCTACGAGTGAAGAAGATCTCCTTCATGTTCCCTTTAAATACTTCAGCCTTCTCCCTTGACCCATGACCTTGGTAGAAAAAGCCAGCATGCATTTACCCTATTTTTACTCATAATGTTGTATGCAAAAGTTGTATATGAATATGAGCTGCTGGAGGAACTCAGCTGGTCAGGCAGTATCTGTGGAGGGAAATGGACAACTGTCATTTTGGTTTGGGATTAATTCTTTTACTCTAGGTTCCAGCATGTGCAGGCTCTTACGTCTCCATTAAGTTTTGTTCTTTTGCTCTTAATTAATTTCTAGTCGATGAAAACAGTTCAAGATAAAACATTTTTTTTATTTTGTTTTTATATTACAGTACTGTAGTAATTTTAAGTTTTGCACTGTTCTGCCACAAAAAAAACCAAATTTCATGACATAAGTGATGATAAACCTGACTCTGATATGGGTCTCTGTTGTAGACCAAGGGTGGGAAGGGAGGAAGGGAGAGCGGAGGGAACAGGAAGCACCAGAGAGGCATTCTGTAATGATCAAAAAACCAATTGTTTGGTATCAAATGACCTTATCTGGTGTCTTAGGGCTGTGTGTGTCTGCACCTGCCCTCACCCTGGCATTCCTTCTTTGCCACCTATACAAAACTCCTCCCAAGGAGCTCAACCCTGGCAATTCCCAACATCCTTTGTTCCTGCCAGATTTACAGTCTTGCGTTCAGCTCCACTTTGATGAATATAGCACTGTGCGAAGTTTTAGGCACCCTAGCTATATAAATGTGCCAAAGAATTTTGCTCAGTACTGTACATCTTTGTTATCAGAGTCATATAACAATAATTAGACAAAAATCATTTGACGGGTTGTCAAAAGTAGACAAGGCATCCCCCCAGCCTAGGGCCTACAGACAGGCTTATTCTGTATATGTGTTCTCCTCTTCCTCATGGAACTCACCTGCAGCTCAATCAGTCCCATAGGGGCACAGAAGTTAAGTGTGGGAGATGAGTGAGTGTAGTGAGCCAGAAAAATCAGGATCCAGACATTAAGAGATAGATAGAGAGATACTTTATTGATCCCAAAGGAGATTAGTAGCATTTGAAGTGCACAGATATACAGCATACAAATATTAGAAGAGAAGTGTGAAAGAACAAAAAATAAGTACAATTAGCATTAGGCCTATTAATTTTATTGATCATAAACAATTAAACCTTATAGGGTGGACTCAATCACACTTTGTAATATCCAATTGAAATATTTGTCTTCCATGTAGGAACATTCTGTAACCATATTCCAAATAATTGCTTGTAAAAAGATTCATGGTTAATTTTATTTACAGAAGACTTCTCTCATATTCCAGGAAATACTTACATTTTCAGAAACCAATTACAATTAAGGTTAAGTCAATACTGAAAGCTTCAGAAACACTTAAATGTACTCTTCTTCTAGGTGAAACTTTTGGAATTTCTGCTGTGTTAATGTTGTTGGTGACAATGTTTTATTTTTGCTGAAGAACTCATTTCCTTTGATTGGAATTGATTCTAAGTTTACCTTGAGTTCTCAAAATTTTGTATCTTGCGCCTCTACCTCACAACTAACCCAGTACTAATCAATAGTTTCTGGTGTGTACCTCTGTTACAGAATGTCCATGCATAATCAAGTCAAGTCAAGTTTATTGTCATTTAATTATGTACATGTATATAACATATATAACCATAAAATGTATATAGAAATGAGACAACGTTTCTCCGAACCCAAGGTGTAAAGCAGATAAAACACGATAACTTATGAAGATAGGTGTAAAATCTGTAGATAAATCACACATAAATAACAAACCAAAGAGCATAAATTAAATATTGTAAGGTATGGAACAGATTAACCAGTGACACTTTGACTGAGATGTGGCAGGGAGTTCAGAAGCCTAAGTGGCCTGAGGGAAGCCCATCCTGACCGTTCTTGTCTTTATGCATTGGAGTCTCCTGCCTGTTGGTAGAAAGTTAAAGAGGGTGCTTGATTGCATCCATACCAGATGGAGATGCAACCTGTCAAGATGGTCACAATGTTTCTCCTGTAAAATTGAGTTAAATTGGGGGGGGGGGGGGGGGGGGGGTTGGAATGGGAGGGAGCTTCATTTCCCTCAATCTCCTTAGGAAGTGGAGATGCTGCTGTGCCTTCTTGTTCAGGGAGGTGATATTAAGGGACTAGGTAAAGTAATCTGTGATGTCAACTCCCAGGAACTTGGTACACTTAACTCTGTCTATGGAGGAGTCATGTATTTGCAGAGGGGGATGGTTCATCTGCACCTTCCTGAGGTCCACAATGATTTCGTTGGCCTTCTCCATGTTTAGACATAGGTTGTTCTTCTCCCACCAATCCAGTAGCTGCTCCACTTCCTCTCTGTACTCTGCCTCTATCTGAATATTGATGAGGAAAACCACTGTTGTATCATCCGCAAACTTGATGGCCCGGTTTGAGTTGGATCCTGTGACATAGTCTACAGGGAGTTTGGCCTCATCACGTAGGACATCAGTAGAGTAGCTCCTTAGCAGCTAGCCAGCTAGTTTAAATAACGTTAGCTATGCTAATAAATGAATGACACCTGTTAAACTCACCTCAGTATGTCTTTTACAGTCATTTAACCCCCATGGGCAATAGAAAATCACTGTTGCAAACTGCAGCGAGCAACACTGTCATTATTTTTTACCCCTATTAGGCAGGGGTACACTTTAGTGTAGTCTGTCAAGAACTATGTTTTATATTTTCTTGTTTTGGAACACTCTGCCATGGCGCAGCAGGACATTAAACTGAACTGATGGACAATGAGAAAGAGAGAGAGAGAGAGGTCGACTGTAAAGCCCACCCACAGAGAAAACTGATAGGTCCACTTTAGCACAAAGAGAGGTGTGTGTGTGAGTGTGTGTGTGTGTGTGTGTGTGTGTGTGTGTGTGTGTGTGTGTGTGTGTGTGTGTGTGTGTGTGTGTGTGTGTCTCTCTCTCTCTCTCTCTCTCTCTCTCTCTCTCTCTCTCTCTCTCTCTCTCTCTCTCTCTCTCTCTCTCTCCCTCCCTCTCCCTCTCTCTAAACAATCAAATTCCGGGATATTGTATATAACTTGCGGGCGTCAGGGAGCCGCTGTCAATATGCGGGAGGCTGGGAGAGGTGGGATGTATGTAGTCATGCGTTGGAAGTGTAAACAGCAGAGGGATCAGCACACTGCCCCGGGGAGCACCAGTTCTCAGCATAATGGGACGAGAGACAATGCTCACTACATGAACTGACTGTGGCCTTACTGTTGTCAGTGTTGAGAAGGAACTATAAGGGTGGAATTTAATATAAATGTTTCTCCATTTATAATGTAGTCAGCACTGTGTTTTTTAAAACTTGTGCACTGTGTGCTTGCTCTGAATATTTGAAACAATCTGTTGTTACTGGGAATAGTTCCACACCAAACCATGTGGGATCTGTTCATTTTAAGCAATGTCAAAGTATAGAAATGCTCTTAATGTAAAGTAAATATTTTGCCATAAAGTGAGATTTGTAATTGGAAGAAGAACACAATGTACCTGACCTTGTTGAATAAAGTAACAGCATGCGAGCTATACATTTAGTGGCCACCTGATTCGGTACACCAGCTTGTTAATGCCGATATCTAATTAGCCAGTCATGTGGCACCAACTCAATGTATAAAAACATACAGACACAGTCAAGAGATTCAGTTGTTGTTCAAACAGAACATCAGAATGGGGAAGAAATTTGATCTTAGTGAATTTGGACGCGGAATGATAGTTGAGGTGGTTTGAGTATCTCAGAAAATGCTGATCCCTTAGGATTTTCATGCACAACAGTCTCTAGAGTTTACAGAAGATGGTGCAAAAATAAAATAACATCTGGTGAGACACACAAAATGCAGGAGAAACTCAGCAGGCCCAGCCAGCATCTATGGAAAGTACAGTCGACGTTCTGGGCTGAAACAATTCAGCAGGCCAGTGAGAGGCAGTCATATGGGTGAAAATGCCTCATCAATGGAAGAGGTCAGAGGAGAATGAGCAGATTGGTTCAAGCTGACAGAAAGGCGACAGCAAATCAAACAGTGATGTGCAGAAGAGCATCTCTGAACGTACAGCCTGTTGAAGCTTGCAGTGGTGGATGAGCTATGGTCACTTTATTAGGTACCTCCTGTACCTAGTAAAATGGACACAGCCTATTCAGCATTATTACATTGTCCAGCAGTTTCTAGTGAGGAAGATGTTATGTAGCACAGCAATACAGCCAGTAGATTTGTGGCTTCATAGCTGCAGTAACACAGGTTTAATCCTACCACTAGCTCAGTTCATAGGAAATTTCCAGGATCACTTTGTGACTCTGTGGCTTTCATCCTCTCGTATCCCAAAGGTGTGGCTAAGGGGCGGCACCATAGCGTATTGTTAATACAGCACCAGTGACCTGGGTCAAATTCCTGTCACCGTCTGTAATGAGTTTGTACGTTCTGCTTGTGACTGTGTGACTTTCTCTGGATGCTCTGGCCTCTGTCCACATTTCAAAGACGTAGGGGTTAGAACGTCAATTGATCATGTGGGTCTAATTGGGAACATTGGGCCAGAAGGGACTGTTACTGTGCTGTATCTCTAAGTAAAATTTTATTAAACATGGTTGTGGGTTAGTTGGTCACTGTAAATTATACCTTATATACTAGTGAGTGGTAAAATCTAAGGCGGTTGATGAGTAAGCTGCAGAACAAAATGGATTAATGTAAATAAGTGTTTGATGGTGAGCACAGCTCGGTGGGCTGAATGGCCTGTTTTCAAGCTGTGGCATCTGTGCTACAAACCATTGATTTGCGACTCTATGGTTCTTGCTTCACCATGCTGGTCTTGCGCCCTCTCACTCCCCATGACGATAATGAAATTATTTCATTTGACTATTGAAGATGCAACAGAAAGTTACATCTAGTAATTATCAGTCAGTGGTTAATGACTGCCAGTCATATTCATTTGCTCAGTAATTGGGCATTATAATGAACAATTGCTGTAATG
This sequence comes from Hemitrygon akajei, assembly GCF_048418815.1. Taxonomy (NCBI): domain Eukaryota; kingdom Metazoa; phylum Chordata; class Chondrichthyes; order Myliobatiformes; family Dasyatidae; genus Hemitrygon; species Hemitrygon akajei. Next base: position 30,926,167 of record NC_133138.1, on the reverse strand, counting down.
TGATATTCCTGCAAGTTTGATTCATTTTCATGAGGTATCACAGCAACCTCCTTCTGATAAACACACGAGATTCTGCAGTTGTTGGAAACCCAGAGTAACACACACAAAATAATGGAGGAACTCAGCAGGTCAGGCAGCATCTAAGGAAAGGAATAAGCAGTCAACGTTTTGGCCTGAGACTTTTATCAAGACCTGATAAAGGTAGACTGTTGCTTTCCATAGATGCTGCCTGACGTGCTGAGTTCCTCAAGCATTTTCAATGTGTCAAAATACTTCATATTTGTGGCTTTGACTGAATTAATGAGGAACATTTTGCAACAGGAAGAAAACCTACAGCCTGTTTATTTTCTGAAAGTAGTTGCTTAATGAGCAATCACGAAGAAAACTTTTTGTTCCAGCTTGTTTGTTGTGACTCAGTTAGGAAAACCTCCACCTCTGAATCGAAAGGTTGGGGTCTCGCTCGAGCTTTCTGTATTTAGAATTGACAAGGAAAAGCATGTGAAGAAATGCCAAAAAATGTACGATAATTTCATTTGGAGAGGCACAGTAAACTGGTCCCTATGTGCCTGTATGTGCGCACAAGCACAGCAGCGATATATGTACTTGCTGGCCAGCTGCAGTGCTGACTGATTTTTTTCAGTCCAGACTTTTTATCAGGACTGGACAGAAAGGGGAAAGAAGCCGGAATAAGCAGGTGTGGGGAAGGGGAAGGAGTACAGACTAGTAGGTGATAGGTGAATCTAGGTGAGGGGAAACACACCATTTCCACTATCACCTCCCAGTTTCTCACTCTATACCTCAATCCTCCACCAACGACCTTCCCCCTCACCTAGCTTCACCTAACAGCTGCCAGCTTGGAATACAGTGGTCCCCAACCTCCGGGCCGCGGACGGGGGTGCAGCGGTAGGTGGAATGCCCCCAGCACATCTTTGAGAAAAAAAGCCGAAATAAACAAGCTAATTAATTAGGTGCCGCCCGGCACGTAGATGTCGGCCCAGATCAGGGGCGATTGCCCATCTTTTATTTTGGCTTTTTTCTCTTTTTTAAAAATTATTTATTTATTCAATTTTAGAAAATTACAAGAATAAACGTGATGATAAAATAGTAAGAAAAATAATATTAACCCTTAACCCTTATCTAAAGAAAAAAAAAGAAAGAAGAGAAGGATTGCCTGGATATCGGAGGATCCCCACATGCTCCATGGAGTTCAAAATAATTTTAATATTTATTTTTTTCTTTCCCCAATTACTTTATAATTTTATCTTCAAAGGACCTATGTATTTAATCCTATCTTTTGTAAGTATGGGAACCAAATTTTCAAAAATATATCATATTCATTTCTTAGATTGTATGTAATTTTTTCAAGTGGAATACAACTATGTATTTCATTATTCCAACGATCCATAGTTAAATATAAATCAGATTTCCAAGTAACTGCAATAACTTTTTTGGCTACTGCCAATGCAATTTTTATAAATTTTTTTCTGATACTTATTCAATTTAAGTTTTGGTATTATCCCTTCAATGTCTCCTAATAAAAATAATACTGGACTATGTGGAAGTTGTACTCCAGTAATTTGTTCCAATAAAAGTCTTAGATTTATCCAAGATGGTTGAATTTTAAAACAAGACCAAGTAGAATGTAAAAAAGTACCAATTTCTTGATTACATCGAAAACATTGGTCAGACATATTTAAATTTAATCTATTTATTTTCTGTGGTGTTATATATAATTAATGCAAAAAATTATATTGTATTAATCTAAGTCGAACATTTATTGTATTTCTCATACTATCAGAACATAATCTTGACCAATTTTTTCCATCAATTTTAACATTCAAATCAGATTCCCATTTTTGTCTTGATTTATGAATTCCTAATTTAACTGTCTGTTTTTGAATCAAATTATACATACAAGATATAATTTTTTTAATTTTTCCTTTCTGAATTAATATTTCTATTTCACTAGGTTTTGGCATCAACATTGTTTGACCCAGCTTTTCTCGTAAATAAGCTTTTAATTGAAAATAACAAAAAAGAGTATTATTTGATATTTTATATTTATTTTTTAATTGATCGAACGACATCAATATAACTCCTTCAAAACAATCACCTATATATTTAATCCCCTTTTGGAACCAGTTATGTAAAAGTTCATTATCCATTGTAAAAGGAATAAGCCTATTTTGAATTAAAGTTCTTTTTGCTAGTAAAGATTTCTTTATCTCATCGTTCATATTTACCTTATTCCATAAATCAATCAAGTGTCTTAATATAAGAGATTCTTTTTTTTTCCCGTATCCATTTGGATTCCCATTTATATATAAAATCTTCTGGTATGTTTTCTCCTATCTTAATCTAATTCTATTCTAATCCATGCCGGTTTTTCTTCATCAAAAAAAGACGCAATAAATCTAAGTTGATTTGCTTTATAATAATTCTTAAAATTTGGAAGTTGTAACCCTCCTAAATTAAATTTACATGTCAATTTTTCCAATTATATTCTTGACATCTTTCCTTTCCAAATAAATTTCCTTACATATTTATTCAGTTTTTGAAAAAACGTCTGAGGTAATTGTATTGGTAAAGTTTGAAATAAATATTGCAATCTAGGAAATATATTCATTTTTACAGCATTAACTCTACCTATTAATGTTATTGGTAACATCATCCATTTATCAAGATCCTCTTTTATTTTTTTAATAATGGCAAATAATTTTGTTTATATAAATTTTTTACATCATTATCAACTCTAATACCTAAATATTTTATCCCATTTATTGACCATCGAAATTGAGTTACTAATCGACATTGATTATAATTTCCTTTAGTAAGGGGTAAAATTTCACTTTTATCCCAATTTACTTTATAACCTGATACTTTCCCATATTCTTCCAATCTAAAAGATAATCTTTGCAAAGATTGCAATGGGTTTGTTAAATAAATCAAAACATCATCAGCAAATAAATTAATCTTATATTCTTCTTGATTAACTCTAAAGCCCCCAATGTCTGAATCTGTTCTAATTAATTCAGCTAATGGTTCTATTGCCAATTCAATAGAAGCAGGTGATAATGGGCAGCCTTGTCTAGTTGACCTCATTAAGCAAAGTGGTGTTGAAATCTGACCATTTGTAACTACTTTAGCTTGAGGATTAGTATTTAAAGTTTTAATCCATTGTATAAAAGATTTTCCTAACTCATATTTTTCCAATACCTTAAATAAAAAATCCCATTCCAATCTATCAAATGCTTTTTCTGCACCCAAAGCAACTGCCACTCATTTCCTCTCTTTTTTGTGCCAAATGAATGCTTTTTTCTTAAAGATGTGCTGAGTGCATTCCGGTTACCGCTGCACTCCTGCATGCTTCGTGGCCTGGTAATGGTCCGCGGCCCGGAGGTTGGGGACCACTGTAATACACCAACACCCACCCTTTTATTCTAGCTTCTTCCCTCATCTCAAAAGTTTGACAGATTATTCTTCTCCATGGATTCTGCCCTGAGCTGCTGAGTTCCTCAAGCCTTTTGTGGTTGTTGTTCTGGATTTCTAGCATCTGCAAACCTCTTGAGTTTATGATTGATCTTTAGGCTGTTGTACAGAGGATTTGCTCAGCCAAGATGTTCTCAGAGGTATACAGAAGATCTCTCATACTGTTCTGCAGCAGAATGGGACCTGAGGAAATATTTAGTTCTTCCAGCTTCACAGAAACTGAAGCTTATGGAAGCTTATGGTGCTTATGGGAACTTGCATTGTGCATCCTGGCCTCAATGTACCATAACTCTTCAGAAGTACTTCATAAACTGTGAATTACCTTGGGGTGTTCTTGCATTGTTAAGACCAGATTTTCAACCTCAACTTCACAATCTTCATTTGCAAAGCCCTGTGCAACTTCACTCTGTCATTGAGATGAATTTCAGATGCTAAGCAACAAGTTAGGAATTGGAAACCTCCCTCCTCCATTACCCACAGCAGCCAGCACCACACATTTCACCAATTTATTCTCACTTCAAGCTCTGTTTACACTTCCATTCCCTCCCTATCATGTTGTAGATTGAGTATAAGAAGCAAATTAGACTAGTCGTATTTGTGGGTTTGTACATCACATCAAGATGAACAAAGCTGAGTTATTAGGAAGAGCAACACCCACAAAATGCTGGAGGAGCCCAGTGGGCCAGGCAACATCTATGGAAAAGAGTAAACTGTTGATGTTTCATGTCGAAACCATTCATCAGCCTGAAGCATTGGCTGTCTACTCTTTGCCATAGATGTTGCCTATGCTGCTAAGTTCCTCCAGCATTTTGTGTATATTGCTTTGGATCTCCAGCAGCTGCAGATGTTTTTTTTATTGGTAAGAGGTTGACTCTCTAAAAGTGATCACAAATTTTTCCAAGGAATACTGTGTGTTTGATAAGACACCCTTGCTTTTGTTGGATAGGGCTCAGTTCTCATTGACCAGGTTTCTGTTTCCTCTATCGTCATTTGAAATAGTAATTGGTACTATTGTTAGATCACATCTCCAATTCTCCAGTCCTGCTTCATAAGCATATGATGACAGGGAGACAGACAGTCATAAATTTAGAGTCATGCGGCACAGAAATATGATCTTTAGTCCAACTGGTCTGTGGCAATGAAAATGCCCCATCCAAGCCAGTCCCATTTGCCAATGTTGGCCCATAACTTTCTAAACGAGGGTTTCCAATGACTGAAAAGTGTAATCATTTAGAATGTTACAATAAATGAAAATTTAAAATAAAACAACTGCAGATACTGGAAACCTAAAATAAAGAGTGGTTCAAAACCAGGGCTCCTCAACCTGGGATTCAAGGATCCCTTGTTTAATGGTCTTGGTCCATGGCATAAAAAAGATTGGGAACCCCTGGTATAAATCTTTCCAAGCCATAAGACATAGGAAAGATTGGGAACCCCTGGTATAAATCTTTCCAAGCCATAAGACATAGGAACATAATTAGGCCATTCAAATCATTTAGTCTGCTTCGTCATTTCACCATGGCTGATTTATAATCCCTCTTAACCCTGTTCTCCTATCATTTTGACACCATTATTAATCAAGATCCTATCAAACTATGCTTTAAATATACCCTATGATTTGGCTAAAACACATCTGCATAAACGCAAGAGATTCTGCAGTTGATAAAAATCCAGAGCAACTCAGAAAATACTGGTGGAATTCAGAAGGTCAGGCAGCATCTATGGAGGAAGATAAGCAGTTGACATTGTGGAACGAGTCCCGATGAAGAGTCTCGGACCAAAACATCAACTGTTTGTTCCCCTCCATAGATGCTGCTTGATCTGCTGAGTTGCTCCGGTATTCTGTATTTTGGACTTTCCAATCTGATGTCCAAATGTCTTTTAAAACTTGTTCCTGCTTCAACCATTTCTTCTGGCAGTTCATTTCATGCTGCACTTTTTTGGATTGTGGTGTGGAGATACATCTCTATAAAAGGAGGTATAAGGCACTCCTTCCCTCTGCTAGTCTGAAGGTCACCCTTGGACAAGGTGTAGCACCTGCTTAACTCCCTGATCAGGGTCATGTGAAGGCATGGGAGCAGGTGGTGGATGGTTGTGTGAGGAGCTTGTGTTTATCACAAGTCCAGGTTTTTAGCCACTGACAGCGGGCAGACAATCTCTGAAGAGTATTGACAATGGCTGGGGTCACTTGTCCTGTAAAGACACTGCCCAGGGGAAAGCAATGGCAAACCAAAGCTTGCAAAGAACAATCATGGTCATGGAAAGGCTGTGATCGCCTACACCATACCACATGGCACATAACAAATGAATGAACCACACTTTGTGTTTTTAAAAATTGCTTCTTAAGTTCCTATTAATTTTTTCTCCTGACTTCTTAAATGTATGTTCTCTAGTTCTTGATTCCTCAACCCTTGGGAAAAAGACTGAGTGCATTCTAATAGACTTGTAAGATCACCTCACTGTCTTCCATGCTGCAAAGGATCTCATAATGCAGAAAGAGCTGTAAAGCTCACATAAAGTGCTAGAGGAACTCAGCAGGTCAGGCGACACCTATGGAGAAGAATAGAGTCAAAATTTGGGGGGTGAGACCGTTCATCAGGAGCTGTGTAGCTGCTGGTTGCTTATGACTTTAAGCTTATAGAAACCAGGACTCATCATACCATTGTATTCACAGTTCAGTTATGTTTCCATTTCTACATATTCAGTGAAATAGATCAGGAAACACCTGCAATCTACAAGTATCTGAAGTTCAAAGCAAGTTTATTAGCCAAGTATATATACGTAACCATATACTACCCCGCATTCAGAGTAAGTACAAAGAAACACGATAGAATCAATGAAGAACCACACACACAAGACAGACAAACAACCAGTGTGCAAAAGACAACAATCTGTGCAAATGTAAAAACATGGAAAATAAATCAAATAATAATAATAAATAAACAAGCACAAAATATAGAGAACGCAAGATGAAGAGTCATTGAAGTTGAGTCCACAGGTTGTGGGAATGGTTTAGTGTTGGAGTGAGTGAAGTTACCCTCTCCTGTTCAAGAGCCTGATGGTTGAAAGGTAATAGCTGATGGACTGGGCCATATCCACTACATTTTGTAGGATGTTCCATTCAAGAAATTGGTATTTCCACACCAGGCTGTGACGCAAGCAGTCAGTATACTCTCCACTACACATTTATAGAACTTTTCAAAGTTTTAGATGATGTGCTGAATCTTCAAAAGCATCTAAGAAAGTAGAAGTGCTGCCGTGCCTATTTTGTAATGGTATTTACATTGTGACCTCGGTGAAATGATAGTGTAAATGATAAAACCGAGGAATGTAAAGTCAAAGGTGTCTGTATGTTGCTTTTCCATTTCAGCCATTACAAATTCAGGGCTTGCACTGAAGTCCTTCCGTGGCAGATTGCATGGGAAACTGTATTGCTGCAGATACACACACACACACACACACACACACACACACACACACACACACACACACACACACACACACACACACACACACACACACACACACACACACACACACACACACACACACACACACACACACACACACTCACTCACTCACTCTCTCTCTCTTACACTTGTATCCTCTTTCCTGACATACAAAGTCAAAGAAAACAGCATTCACTTTCAGAACCTGTTGGATCCAGTTATCTTGCTGGCAAGAAACCTAACAGGGTGAGTTAGGTCTCACTGTTTACATTATTCACAAATGGCACATACTGATGAAACATACAGCACAAAGCAATGCCTCCTCTGCAAATTCACTGGTGACAAAGTTAAGATAAATTGTCTTTTTGATTTCATGGAATTATACTGCTTCGGATATCAAATTCAAAGTAATCTTACGATCAAGGTAGGTGTATGTCACCATATACTACGCTGAGGTTTGTTTTCTTGCAGGCATTCGCAGTAGAACAAAGAGATACGATAAACTACACAAAAAGACTTACAGGCAATGTGCAAAAGAAGAGAAATTGTGCAAATCAAAAACAAAAATGAAGATGAATAATATATAACTAAATACGTAATTACATAATACTGAGAATATGAGTTGTAGAGCTCTTGAAAGTAAGTCCATGGGTGGTGGAATCATTTCAGTGTTGAAGTGAGTGACATTATCCACACTGGTTCAGGAACCTGGTCTTTAGGGGGTAATAATTGTCTTGAACCTGATGATGTGGCTCTTGAGGCTCCTATACCTCCTCCTTGATGGCAGGAGCTAGAAGAGAGTGTGGCCTGGATGGTGGGGGTCTTTGTTATGGATGCTGATGTATCATTTATGAATGAAGCTGAATGGAAGTGACTTTTAGCAAACGATGGCTTACTGTAAATTGTCTTTCTGCTGGTAAAACAATTCACTGTCCTGTGAAATCAGCAATGAGCAAAATTTCTTAGGTTATCTTTTTCATTTGTTGTAGAACTAATTTCAGGCTTATAGTATAAAGGCAAAACATAAGCAATTGGTTTTACAATCATGGACAAAAGTTCACAATGAAAGAATGATTTGGGAACTTCTTGCATAATTCTTCTGTGAGAAGTTTAGAATTCTTATACTGTCAGGAAAGCATTTGAATATTTGATTTGAATAGAACTACAGGAGATTCTGGTTAATCTGGGCAGCCACTTATTTGGGACAACTCTTCCATAACAAAAATTAATCATGGATGCAAATGTGATTCCCTTCATTTATTTAGGACACTATGTCACTTAAATAAGACAGGATACTGTAGCCAAACAGCGGCAGTCAGGTGCACTTGTGTGGCCTTGCTTAGAGTGAACACTTCTGAAATAGTGTCAGTTCCGTATATGTGTACGTGGTTAAAGAAGAGCGAAGTTTGTCACTGTTAGTTGATGGAGGATAAGACAATTTAGAACCATTTTACTCACTGTGGTTTCAAGCGTTCTGGCTGGAAGTGAAAATGAAATGATTTTACTACATGTTAGGAACTATGAAAAATTTGAAGGTATGAACAAAATTTGAATATTGCAATGAAAAATGAAGATTAGGAGGGTACACACGAGGAAATCTGCAGATGCTGGAAATTCAAACAACACACACAAAATGCTGGTGGAACACAGCAGGCCAGGCAGCATCTATAAGGAGAAGCACTGTTGACGTTTCGGGCTGAGATCCTTCGTCAGGACTAACTGAAGAGAAAGATACTAAGAGATTTGAAAGTAGTGGGGGGAGGGGGAAATGCGAAATGATAGGAGAAGACCGGAGGGGGTGGATGAGGCTAAGAGCTGGAAAGGTGATTGGCAAAAGTGATACAGAGCTGGAGAAGGGAAAGGGTCATGGGACGGGAGGCCTCGGGAGAAAGAAAGGTGGGGGAAGCACCAGAGGGAGATAGAGAACAGGCAGAGTGATGGGCAGAGAGAGTGAAAAAAACAAACAACTAAATATGTCAGGGATGGGGTAAGAAGGGGAGGAGGGGCATTAACGGAAGTTAGAGAAGTCAATGTTCATGCCATCAGGTTGAAGGCTACCCAGCTGGTATATAAGGTGTTGTTCCTCCAACCTGAGTGCGGCTTCATCTTGACAGTAGAGGAGGCCATGGAGTCGATAATGATTTCAACAAAGGTACCCTCCTAATAACACACACAAAATGTTGGTGGAACGCAGCAGGCCAGGCAGCATCTATAAGGAGAAGCACTGTTGCCTCACCTGAAAGGACTGTCTAGGACCCTGAATGGTGGTGAGGGAGGAAGTGTAAGGGCAGGTGTAGCACTTGTTCCGAAGAGTAAGTGCCAGGAAGGAGATCGGTGGGAAGGGATGGGGAGACGAGTGGACAAGGGAGTCGCGTAGGATGCGATCCCTGCGGAAAGCAGTCCTTCCAGGTGAGGCGACACTTCACCTGTGAGTCGGCTGGTGTGGTGTACTGTGTCTGGTGCTCCCGGTGTGGTCTTTTATATATTGGTGAGACCCGACGCAGACTGGGAGATCGTTTCGCTGAACACCTACGCTCGGTCCGCCAGAGAAAGCAGGATCTCCCAGTGGCCACACATTTTAATTCCACGTCCCATTCCCATTCTGATATGTCTATCCATGGCCTCCTCTACTGTCAAGATGAAGCCACACTCAGGTTGGAGGAATAACACCTTATATACCGGCTGGGTAGCCTCCAACCTGATGGCATGAACATTGACTTATCTAACTTCCGTTAATGCCCCTCCTCCCCTTCTTACCCCATCCAGCTCTTAGCTTCCTCCCACCCCCTCTGGTCTTCTCCTATCATTTCGCATTTCCCCCTCCCCCCACTGCTTTCAAATCTCTTAGTATCTTTCTCTTCAGTTAGTCCTGATGAAGGATCTTGGCCCGAAACATCGACAGTGCTTCTTCCTATAGATGCTGCCTGGCCTGCTGTGTTCCACCAGCATTTTGTGTGTGTTATTAGGAGGGTACCTTTGTTGAAATCATTGTTTGAAGGCATTCTATTATCTACACCAGATACCTGCGCCAATTTTGTTCATTCCTTCAGTCAAAAGAAAACGGCAGCATTGAATTCCTTTGTTGACAACTATTATAAACTAATACACAGTTTTATAGTACTTGCAATATTACTGGTAGTGTCCAGATTTGTTCTATATTTCATTTAAGTACATAATTACTCAGTTAAATAGTAGTTTCCTTTTCTTATACAGTACTGTGCAAAGGTCTGGCATATATATTTAGTTAGGGTGCCCAAGACTTCTGCACAGTACTACTTTTGATCACCTCTGTAGTCCCTCACCAGGGCTGCTTATCCAGGAGTAAAACATCGTCTCCTTGTTTGAGGAGCCCTCAGTTTGTCTCAGCTGTTTGTCCTGCATACTCGTTCTGAGATTGGGCTTGAGGAGATCCAAGCCTGAGCATAAGGGATGACACAGGAACAGCACAGCTGGTGAGTTGTTGGTTATGAAGTGTGCTAGATTGTGATATGCAAGGAGGACATTGGTGAGCTTCTGATTCTCAGTCAGTTTAGTGTGTTCTGCTAATATTGCTTGCAGGGCATTGTGTAAGCTCTGGAAAAACCTTTCTGTCAAGTCGTTTGTAGCTAGCTGGTACGTTACGGATGGAATATGTCTTGTTCCATTCATTTTCAGAAATAACTGAAACTGTCCTGCTATAAATGGTTGTCTGTTGTCACTGACTAAGTGTTCTGGGCATCAGTACTTGAGAACAGGCTTCTCAGCACATCACTGTGAGAGGCTGTAGTGGAGGCTATTGGGAACACTTCTGGTAACTTTGCAGTTGCATCCGCTACTACCAAAAAATTAGTGCCCATGAATGGTCCGGCATAATCTATATGAATCCTCTGCCAGGCAGTGCAGGCCATTCCTAGGGATGGAGAAGTGCTGCTCTTGGCATCTTCTGGATATATTGGCATCTCAAAGAGTGCATGGTGAGCTGCTTGATCTGCTGATCTATCCCAGTCCACCAGACAAAGCTTCAAAGAAAGGCTTTAATTTTGACCATGCCTAGATGACTGGCATGTAGCTCCTCCAACACTTCAGTTTGCAGCTTGGTGTTACAACACGTAATCCCCACATAAAGCAACCTCCCTCAAAGGCAAGGTCATCCTGTTGCTGGTGAAAATCGGGAATCTGGAATTTCTGCCGCACATTCCAGCCCTTGTGGGTGGCCATGGAAATATGACACAAAGTGGAGTCTTTTCTGGTTTCCCTTTGGATCACCTTTGCCGTAAAAGAGAGGCTTTCGATTTGCATTAGGGAGAATACATCAGGAGACGTGTCCTCTTTTGTAAAGTTTTCAGGTGTTTCCTTTTCCAAGGGTAATAGGGACAATGGATCATCATTTCCATGATTAGCTGTCCTCTTGCATTTTTGATCTTATAATTGTGTCCTCCAAGGTACTGGACCCGTTTCTGCATTTGTGCTGCTGCGGTGAGTGGGACACCCTTCTGTGCATTGAGAATGTACACCAGTGGCGATGATCAGTAAGGAGGGTAACCTCTGTCCCACACAAGTACTAGTTGAAATGTTTTACACCCCCAACCAGACTCAAAACCTCACTGTCAATATGTGCATACTTTTTTCTCTGCAGTGGTAAGGGTAGGTGATGCAAAGGCAATGGGGTGCTCACTTCCGTCACTCATAACATGACTGCACCTATTCCATAAGGTGATGCATCACAAGCAAGCTTCACTGGACGATGTTGGTTATAATCTGTAAGTTCAATGTCTGACATCACCATTTTTTAAAACCTTTTTCAAAGTCACCTCATACTGCTTTGTTTATTGCCGGTTGTTCCTCACCTGTAGAAATGAGATCAAGGGCTGGAGCACAGTCACCAGGTTTAGCAGGAACTTCTTATAGTAATTGACAAATCATGAAGTGGACTGCAACTGAGACACACCCTTTGGCCTTGGGGCATCCACCACTGCTTAAATTTTCTTAGCACGTTTGTGTGAACTTGTACATCAGTGGTGTGACTACAGTAAGTCCTGATTGGTTAAAAGAATTCACATTTGTTGCATCGTGCTTTAAGATTTTAGAGATGTTCCTTGTCATCCTCACTGGTAACAGTGATGTCATCCAGGAAACGCTGAGTGCCTGGACAGTCTTACAGCTTTCTGCCAGAGGTAGGAATAGATGCTACTCCAAAAATAAGCCTCTTATAGCAATAAAGACCTTTGTGAATATTTATGGACTCCTTTTTCATCTCTATCAGTAGGTAGGCCACAGCTAAGTCCACTTTGCTGAAGTGTTTTCCTCCAGAAAGGTTTGCAAAGATATATTCTATCCTGCGCAGAGAGTAGTGATCTATTTTAAATACTAGGTTGATGGTGACCTTAAAATCACCATTCTTCTTGATGACTGCAACCACTGCCATATCCACGAGCCCCATTCAAATTTTAGCCTCCATGCAATCTGGCTTACTGGCTACTTTATAACAGATGGTACAAGAACCGGGTGGGCTTTGTAAAACTTGGGTGTAGCATTTTCATTTAACACTGTTTTACACTTGATATGTTTGAGTTTTCCCGTGTCATCCTTGATCATTGCTGTGGCATCATCCAAAGCTTTCTTAATTCACTCTCAGTTGACTCCGTTGTGGGGAGTCTGACAAGCAAATGGTGACTCTCCAATCAAATTGTAATTGTATTAGCCAATCATGGCTCCACAATGCTGGCCATCCTGTTTTTACCATATACAAGGCCAATGTGGCTTGTTGTTTGCTGTATTTCACTGTTACAAATGTCATTTCCACAGGAATGTAAGTTCTTAGTTGGGTATCTTCAGGCTTCAGTTGAGCTCTTCGAAATGTCATTCAAGCTCATTTGTGGAATGTCTGAAACAGCTGACCTGTCCAATTCCATTTTAATTAATTTGCTGTTCACTCTGATGTAAGCCGTATTGCTCGTCTCTTGGAACACAGCAGGACTCAGTCCTAACGAAGGGTCTCGACCCGAAGCGTTGACTGCTTCTTTTAACGGATGCTGCCCGACCTGCTGAGTTCATCCAGCTTTTTTGTACGCCTTGATTTGACCACAGCATCTGCAGTGTACTTTGTGTTTAGGAGCACAATTTGTTTGGCCAGGCCAGTATCTGATTGGACATTGCAATATTGTTCACTTTTATTTTCATTTCTGACTGCCACTCAATTGTGTCTTTGACTCCTGTTTCCATGGATACAGCAATTTCAACTGTTTTTTAAATGTGAGCTGTGCTTCAGTTAGGAGCTGTTTATGAACGCTTTCTTGTAAGATTCCACAAACTAAATGACCTCTCAGTGTATCATTAAGCCCATCACTGAATTGACAATGCTCAAGCGATTTCTTCAATTTAGCCACGTACACAGAAATGGACTCCCCTTCGTTTTGATTCCATATGGTCGTAGGATCATAAGACGCAGTATCAGAAATAGGCCACTTGACCCATCCAGTCTGCTCCACCATTAATCATAACTGATCCTTTTTTCCCCCCTCCTCAGCCCCACTCCCTGGCCTTCTCCCCATAACCTTTGATGCCATATGCAATCAAGAACCTATCAAGCTCTGCCTTAAATACACCCAGCTGCCTGTGGTAACAAATTCCACAAATTCAACACACTCTGGCTAAAGAAATTCCTCTGCCTCTCTGTTTTAAATGGACACCTCTCTATCCTGAGGTTGTGCCCTTTTGTCCTAGATTTCCCCCACCATGGGAAACATCCTTTCCATATCTACTCTGACTAGGCCTTTCAATATTCAAAAGGTGCCCCCCCCCCCCCCCCATCATCTTCTAAATTCCAGTGAGTGCAAACCCAGATCCATCAAACATTCCTCATATGATAACCCTTTCATTCCCGGAATTATCCTTATGAAACTCCCCTGAACCCTCTTCAATGCTCGGACATCTTTTCTTAGATAAAGAGCCTAAACCTGTTCACAATATTCCGGCTGAGGCCTCATCAGTGCCTTCTAAAGCCTCAGCATCACATCCCTGCTTTTATATTCTCAACTTCTTGAAATGAATGCTAACATTGCCCTTGCCTTCCTCACCACCAACTCAACCTGCAATTTAACTTTTAGGGTGCTCTCCACAAGGACTCCCAAGTATTCTGCATCTCAGATTTTTGGATTTTCTCCACAGTTAGAAAATAGTCTGCACATTCATTTCTACTACAAAACTGAATGACCTTTCATTTTACAACGTTGTATTTCATTTGCCAGTGTCTTGCCCATTCTCCTAATCTGTCTAGATCCATCTGCAGCCTACCTGTTTCCTCAACACTACCTGCCCTGCTTATGAAACCTTGGGCATTCTACAGTCGACAGTGGTTTTGGTTCTTAGTGTTCTTGCATTACATTCATGATATTAGCAAAGCTCATTTCAGCTGGTTTGGTTGGAACAACTAAACTTCTAAGCAAACTGTTTGTTTTCCCTCCTATTGCACTCAGAAACACTGGTACTTGCTTTTCATTGGCTATTTCATTCACTTCAAAATACTACTCAATTTATTCTATACACATTATCCAGTGATCTGTTGTGCAATCAAAAGACCATCTTTCTGATGTAGCCAGCCATTTCTGTTTTCCTTTTATTTATTATTGTTGTTACTATTATCATTCAGTATTCACTGTTTATGAACCTGTGAATTTCACCAATTTTCCACTTTTTTTTAAACTCCAAACATCTCTTCTCCTTGCAAACAAAAACATTCTGTGCTTCAACAGGTAGATGTTATCTGGTGTTTGTTTTAAAACTTATTCATCACCATTGTTACGCTTTGTAACTCAAAAAACTAATTGAAGGAAAACCATGGGAACCAGGGATACTCATGTCCTCTTAGTTTAGCTTTTAGTGAGGCACTATGCCATCATGCTGTATGCCATTCACCTACTTTTTGCATACAACCTGTAATGAATTAAGTAAACAAACAACTAATACTCAATCAAACAATATATTTCAAATATTACTGAAATATTAAATACACTGCAATACTGACTAAATCATTTGGAATTACATAGTTATCCAATATATAAGCAGACTACCTGGCCCACCAGTTCTATGTTGACTGTTGTATATGTAAAGATTAGATTAAAAAATTAGCTTTATTTGTCTCATGTACATCACAGTATACAGTAAAATGCTTTGTTTGCACCAAAACAAATCATTAAGAATACACCGTGGGCAGCCTGCAAACGTTGCCTTGTAGCCAGCACCAGTTTAGCATGCCCACAACTTACTAACCTTAACCTTACATCTTTGGACTGTGGGGGAAAGCAGGAACACCCAGAAGAAACGCATACAGTTACGGCAAGAATGAACAAGCTCCTTTCAGAATTGAACCCCAATTGATGATCAATGGCATTGTAAAGCCAATGCGCTAATCACCATGCCTACATAGCGCCCTAATGCCAGTCTTCTAAACCATAAATCTTGGACTGCCATACTCATTCTGCTACTTAATAATGTTGGTGATTTAAAGATTGATGGGTAGGAGAGTGCTATTTGTCATTTTGTGAAAGAGGACCTGTGGGTTCCATGCTACAGTTACGAGGACAGACAGAAGATCATTTTCCTTCAGCTACACGGGAGTGAAAACTGACAGTGCATGCTCGAGCAAACACAGCAGGACTTAGGCGTACTCAAAAGGGAGACTCCGGTCAAGCACAAGCAAGAGAAAATATGCAGATGCTAGGAATCCAAGCAACGCACACAAAATGCTGCAGGCACTCAGCAGGCCAAGCAGCATCTATTGAAAAGAGTAAACAGTCGACGTTTCGGCGATGAAGGATCTTGGTCCGAAACGGTGACTATTTACTCTTTTCAATAGATGCTGCCTGGCCTGCTGAGTTCCTCCTGCACTTTGTGTGTGCTGCCGTCAAGCAAGTCACGTCTTAAACATAGGAACTCAATCTCCCAAAAATAGCATTGGCATTTTAAGAATCTTTGCAGTAACTGATTTGCTTAGTCTTTGATTGTGACAGTTTCAATTAACAAGTGACACTAATCCATCTGACCTCATTTTATTATTCTTCGTTTCTACATAACCCTGTTAAGAGTGGATTAATCCAGTGTGAATTTGATACAACTGGGTTTATACTTACAATGCTCAGTTTCAGTGATCAGGTTGCCAGCTCAAAGTGAGTTTTGCTTTCCTTGAGGCTTTCTTTATTAAAAGGCCTTTGATCATACAGTACTGTACATTTTCTTTCAGGCTCTGCTGTAAATGATCTAAAATCTGTCTTTTAGTTAATTTAGTTAATTTATTTATTTCCATGGCTGGTGGGGTGGAGATACACCTCTAGGAAAAGCGTTCTAAGGCACTCCCTCCCACTGCTAGCCTGCAGGTCACCCTTGGGTAAGGTGTACCACCTGCTTAGGACCACTCCAGTCAGGGTCACATGAAGCCATGGAAGCAGGTGGTGGATAGTCACCTGAGAAGCTGGTGTATATCACATGTCCTGGTTGTGCAACCATTGACACTAGGCAGATAGTCCCTAAAGAGTATTGATAATGACTGGGGTCACCTGACTTGTAAAGACACTGCCCAGAAGAAAGCAATGGCAAATTTTTGCCAAGAACAATTATGGTTCTGGAAAGACCTTGATCACCTACGTCCTATGACATGGCACATAATGAACGAACAGACGATTTATTTCCACTACATTCAGTTTTATTTATTGGTATGTATTACCCATCCTTATCTTCTATATATTGCAGCTATTCCTGTGGTGAAATTACTCCTGTAGTACTGTTTGGTGGTGAATTCCATAGTCCAGACACAATGGGAATGAAGGGCCTGTGATATTCATTCAGGGGCAACTTTATTCAATACCTGGTGTACCTAATAATATGGCCACTGAGTGTATGTTCGTGGTCTTCTGCTGCTGTAGTCCATTCATTTCAAGATTCAACCTGCTGTGTGTTCAGAGATGCTCTTCTGCACACCATTGTTGTTATCTGTGTTACTGTTGTCTTCCTGTCAGCTTGAACCACTGTAGCCATTCTCCTCTGTCCTCTCCCATTATCAAGGCATTTTCACCAACAGATCTGCCACTTACTAGATTCTTTTTTGTTTATCACACCTTTGTAAACTGCTATGTATGAAAATCCCAAGAGATCAACAGTTTCTCTGATATTCATATGACCTTGTGTTAAACTGTCATTCCACAGTCAACGTCACTTAGAACACATTTCTTCCCTATTCTGATGTTTGGTCTGAACAACAAATGAACCTTTTGACCATGTCTGTATGCTTTTATCCACAGAGTTGCTGCCACAGTCATTGGGCAAATTTCAGGTTCTTGATTAATCAGGGTTGTAAAACATACAGGGAAGAGACAGGAGTATGGGGTTGAGATGGAAAATAAGTGGCCGCTGAGTGTATTTCCATGTCAAAATGGTAAGCCGCACTGCTTTTCAGGGAGAACCTCATTTAAAAGGAAGTTGGAGCAAGGTGGGATGAAATGTCGATTAGAGAACATATTATGAGAAAAGGTTGAGAGAACTTGGGCTTTTTGGAGCACAGGAGGATGAGAGGTGACTTGATGGAAGTATTTAATATTATCAGAGGGATAGATGGAGTGGACAGTCAGTGCCATTTTCCCAGAGTTGCAGTGGCTAATACCAGATGATATTTGTTATGTCTTGTAACTTCAAAACATTCAACTAATTCAAAGGAAGACAAGTGAGTCCGAAATGCGGGTCTAACTTCGGGTTTACTTAACTGAGGCGTGCATGTTTCATGTGGTAGAGTGATGACACATGTAGTTCACGTATTTATACATATAACCCCTAATTAATGATATAAACAAACAAGAATGCTTAATCAACATATATACAAACATGTGTGTGTGTGTGTGTGTGTGTATGATTACTCAAATATTATTTAAATGTTAAATGCACAACAATATCCACTTAAGGAGCAAGGAGGAAAGTTTAGGGGAGATGTCAAAATTGTTTTTTTTCACAGAGTGGTATTGTATATCCTTGGAATGCACCGGTGGTTTTGGCTGAAGCATTAGGGACATGTAAGGGACTCTTAGTTAGACACATGGATGGAAGGAAAATGGAGGGTTTTGCGTTATGTAGGAAGGAAGGGTTAGATTGACTGTAGACTAGGTTGAAAGATCAATGCAACTTTGTGGACCGAAGGGCCTGTACAGTGTTGTACTGATCTGTATTCTACAGTACTGTGCCAAAGTCTAAGGCACATAGAGGGTACTTAAGACTTTTGCACAATACTGTGTAATCTTGCACAATTTTGCACAAGACTTTCATATACTACTGCAAAAAAAGCAAATTTCATGACATATGCGAGTGATGATAAACCTGCTTCGATCGGGGTCTCTTTTGTTGATTGAGAGTGGGAAGGGGGAAGGAGATTAAAATCATGGTTGGGTAAAGGGAAAGAAAGAGGGAAATGAGCAGGAAACTGCAGAGAGACATTCTGTAATGAGCAGTAAACCAGTTGTTTTGAATCAAATGGCCTTGTCAATAGCTCAGGGCTGTGTGTGCTCCATCTGTACCACCTCCTGCCTGGCACTCCTTCTCTGCTACCCATTCTGCAGTGCTCCACCTCACCATTCTCAGTATTCTTTGCTTCCACCAGATTTACAAACTCGCTGTCCGCTCCACATTGACAAATGCAGTCCTGTGCAAAGGTCTCAGGCACCCCAGCGCGTGCACACTCTCTCTCTCTCTCTCTCTCTCTCTCTATATATATATATATATATATATATATATATATATATATCTAAGACTTTTGCATATTACTGTATGTGCGCGTGCACACACACACACACACACACACACACACACACACCACCCCCCCCCCCGAGAGAGAGAGAGAGCGCACCGGGGTGCCTAAGACTTTTGCACATTACTGTATATATACTGTAATTATGGAATTCAATACACTGCAGATTCTGAAAATCTGAAGTAAAATCAGAATATGAGTGGAGGCACTCAACATTTTAGGCAGCATCTGCGGGAACAGTGTCATCATTTCAGATTGAAGGCCTTTCATCAGAACTGAAAGTATAGATCATGAATCACTTATACGTTGAAGAGTATATGGGGGGGCGGTGATGGATTGGGCAGAAGGAATACCTCTGATAGGGTGAAACCAGAGTTACCTGGGTGATAACATGCTGAAAAAGGTTGATAACTTCATGAGAGATGAGGAAATCCATACAATGTAGCATGTAGAAGTAGCAGAATCAGGTCTGAACTACAGAAAACGCCAGCATTGTGTAGCTAATGAAGGGAAAAGTGCAGTTGGGTGCAACTGTATGGATGTGACGCACTGAAAGGCCTGTTTCTGTACTTTGCAATTCGATGATTCAGAATACATAGCATTGGTGGAGAGAGGTAAACAAAATTAATATTTTGGATTGGTAACACATATCAGTATTGGCAAGTTCTGATGCTGGCAGAGAAAGCGTGATCTCAGAAATAGCTGAAGAACATGGGTATTCATGGAGTTTTTTTTTAGAAAAGAACAAGCATCGGTGAATAGAACTGAACAAATTTCTTGAGCAACACACAGGATAAACTCGGCAAGTCAGGCGACATCCATGGACGCGAGCAAACAATTGGTGACTCATCAGGTCTGGAAAGGAAGGGGACAGAAACTAGAATAAGTAGGTGGAGGAGTGCAAGCTGGCTGATGATAGGTGAGACCAAGTGAAGGGGAAGGCAGATGGGTAAGGGAGGGGGGACAGAAGTCTGAAGCTGGGAGAGGATATGTGGAAGAGAATGAATCTAATAGGAGAGGACAATGGATAGATTCTGGCATCTTCCCCCGTCCTTGCCATTTCTGGTGAAAGGTCTCAGCCCAAAACATGGACTGGTTATTAATTTTCAATGATGCTACCTGATCTGCTGAGTTCCTCCAGCATTTTGAATTTCCAACATCTGCAGAATCCCTTGTGTAATGGATAGATTTCTTTGTTTCAGTTATGTTACAAAAAGAGGTAAAGATTAAATCTTCAGTGAGGAACTTTAGCAGGCATTATTGCAGACAAAAGTGGCATGCTTAAAGAACAGTGTGGTGCAGAACTGGAAAGATAGTGTGACAATAAGAGCGCCCAGCTCATAGTTGTTTTGCCCTGGGTTCAAAGTCAAAATTGAAGGGGTAAGTTTGTTACATAAAGGTGAATATTTGGAACAAGCTGCCAGAGGAGGTGCTGGAGGCAGATACTATTACAATGTTTAAAAGGCATTTGGGCAGGTAGTTGAAAAGGAAAGAGCTGAAGGGATACGGACCTAACGTAGACCAATGGAATTAATGTAGGCATTGTGGTCAGGGTGAATGAGATGAGCCATGGTTCAATGTTTCAATTTAATGTCAGAAAATTTATACAATATGCAACATAAAATTCTTACTCTCTGCAGGCATTCACAAAACAGAGAAAAAAATCCACAAAGGATGAATGACGGAGAAATATTCAAACCCCAAATCCCTCCCTCTCCACTCCCATGCACAAGCAGCAGCAAAGCATCAACTCTCTCCCCAGATGTTCCAGCAAAAAGCATCTGCCCCTCCCCACCCACCAAGCAATCGCAAACCCCCGGAAACCACGATCCACAGTCCATCAAAATCTGCTGTCCATCCTAACGCTTTGGCATCTCAGCAAGCTCTCCCTCTCACTCACAAGGGAGAGAGTGAAATTGCTCCTGCCACAGCGAGGCAGGAGGCCAGCAGCTCAAAAAAGAGAGAGAGAGAGACGGAAGGGAGATTACTCCAGTGCAGAGGCCTCCAACAGCCGAGCCACTGTCTCTGTGTTTCAGTCTCCCACAATGCTTCAGTCCTACATGATAAATAGTCAACGTTTTGGGCTGAGACCTTCTTCAGGACTGAAGGAAAGGGAAAGATGCTGGAATAAAAAGGATGGGGGAGGGGAAGAAGGATAGCTAGAAGGTGATAAGTGAAGCCAGGTGGGTTGGAAGGATAAAGGGATGGAGAGGAAGGAAACTGATAGGAGAGGAGAGTGGACCATAGGAGAAAGGGAACCAGATAGGAGGAGGCCCAGGGGTCACAAGTAATAAAATTTACTTTTGAGCATTGAACATTTCTTGATTAATCAGGATATCAAAGGTTACGGGGAGAAGGCAGGAGAATGGGGTTGCGTGGGATGATAAATCAACCATGATGGAATGGCAGTGCAGACTTGAAGGGCCGAATTCTGCTCCTATGTCTTTATAGTCTTATGGTGCATATGAGAGGGAACATGTTGAAGTGCTGTGGGGAAATAAGAAGAAGGGTAGTATGAGACTGGTAGAATTGTTCTGCTGGGAACCAGCAGTGGCTGAATGGCTTGTTCCTGTAATAAGTAAACAGATTAATTTCTCAGGGACAGTACATGAGTGTCTTTATGAAGCTTGGGTATTGGGATCAGAACAATGAGAAACATGCCCTTTGCTGATCTGCTGCCAATCAGAATCTCTTGTCCCTTCCGCTCTGGAACACGTTGGATATGACATTAAGCTAAATGTCAGGACAGTTGCCTCCGTGACCAGCCAACAATGTGAAACTTTTTTTGAAACTGACATAGTAGAGCACGTTGGCTGCATGAAGATTTTCACAGTGGAAGGTTTGGACAGCATCAGTGATAGGACTGTTTCTCATGGTTCTCTGCCTTGCGGTAAATGAGTTTATTCTAATAATAGCTTATTACATATCAGAAATTGCTGAATCGGGAGCCCAATGGATAATAGATGGAACAGCTCAAGTAATTGCCTTTCATAATTATTCCCTCACCTGAGACTATCGTAATGTTTAGTTTCTTTCATGGGAGATCGGTCTAAAGTGGCTTATTAAAAGTAGTCAGCTGCTGCACTTGTTAAGGGAAGGAGACAGGGAGGAAATTCCCAGGCACACACTAGATTAAATGAATCCCTCTGTTGGGAATATCTTGCATCTCATTTTACAGTATGTCAAAGCAAAGCTAAAATGTCGTATTGATTCAGATTCATTTACTGCTCATATTTACATTGAAACTTGTAGTGAAATGTGTCATTTGCATTAACAACCAACACAACCTCAGGATAGGCTGTGATTTAGGTGGGAAACCATCTGATATCGAACATGTGTTGAACATAGAACACAGAATAGTATGGGCCATTCAACCCAAATGTTATACTGACCTATGTTACCCCATTCCCTGATCAATCTGCCTCTTCCCTCCTACACAGCCCATTCTTCTTCTTGGGACCTTAGCTCCCAGTGGAGCTTGAGCCATTTGTGACCTTCTGTCTCCATTGTCCACAAAGTCGATGGTATGGTTGGAGTTCATCAATGTTTCTATAATCTGTTGTAGCCACTGTACAGGGGATTGACCTGTACAGCTTCCTCAGAGCCCTGTTGGCCGGCCTTACCCATTTCAACATCTCACGACAGGGACGTAGGGTTGGACTTTGAGAGGCCTACGCAGCCCATAACTCTTCATGAGTGTAATTTGGAATAAAGTAGAAAATACTGCACATCCAACTTGTGGAGAGAGAAACAGGCCTAATGTTTCAGCTGAAACTCTCTTCATTATATTCTGTTTTTATTTCAGATTTCCAGTATCTGCAGTGTTTTTGATCTTAATGTACTGCAGAGTCTCAAAATGTGCAGACTGCCACCAATGGATTCTGCTGCTGATGGAGATTAATGCTTGTTCAAAAATAAATGAAGATACAGACACATTTCTTCAGCACTCACATTTGCTGGCATTATTTTCATAGTGATGATGGAAAACTCACTGGAATGTAAATATTGCCACAGCTCTTCGCTGTGTAAACCTTCTCAAGATCCACTTCTCCTATCACACTTGCGATCTCCCAAATTCATCTTTCTGGTGTTGTAGGCCCCCTGGATTGATCAACCATGATCATATTGAATAGCAGGACAGGCTTGAGGGGTCGAGTGGCTACTCCTGCTCCTAATTTCTTGTGCTCTTTATGTTTATGCGTTTCTAATTCAATATCTTTAGCACAGTGAAGCGCAGGAGTTATTAAACTCATTATGCTGTTGTATGTCTGTGCTACCCTCAGCAGATCCACATTAGCAGCGGTACTGTCTTTGTTTACATTATATCTGCTGCTTTTGTTCTGTTGTTGAATCAAAGAAAGTTACGGTTCTGAGGAATGGCATTCAGTTCAGTTTATCCATGACAGAAGTACTGAAACAAATCCCACTCCCTAGAACTCAAAGGTTCAAAAGTACATTTATGATCAATGTATTGTACGCAGTATACAACTCCAAGATTTGTCTTCTCTATAGAACAAAGAAAACCATTCAAAGAAAACATCAATCCCCACTCCAATCCAAAAAAAAAGCAAATTTCTTGAATGGCAACACAATCATCAACTCAGGCACTTGGTCCAATGCCATGTTAATCATAGCATCTCAACTTGTAAGATTTAATTACTTAAGCCCATCAGCCCTGCCAGGGCATAGCCCCAATAGCTCAACAGAGTCCTCTTCCCTGCATCAGTCTTACACCTTGTATCCAGGTGTATCCTTCTTCTCTCAGTATGAGCTCCTTGGAACCTCTGTTTGCATTTTTGTAGCACTGGGTGTTACGTTGCTAGCCCCATGCCCAACTCTCCTCATTTCACATCTGGACTGGGAGCATCTATGGTGAAGTTTTGCAAGATTTACCAATCTTAGCTTTATCAGGATTGAAGACTAACTTAAACAAACTTCTTCAGTGTAAACAAACTTGTGAGATTTGTTCATGACTACAACAAGGGGCGACACAGTAGCGTAGTGGTTAGCGCAACACTTCGGTTCAGTTCCCGCCTCTGCCTGTAAGGTGTTTGTGCATCCTTCCCATGATCACGTGGAGAATGGTGCTCCAGTTTCCTCCCTTAGTCCAAAGTTGTACCAGTTGGTGGATTAATTGGTCGTTGTAAATTGTCCTGTGATTCGGCTAGGATTAAATTGGGGAATTGCGGGTCGGCATAGTTCGATGGGCGGGAAGGGCCTATTCCACGTTGTATATAAATAAGTCACCATGAGTGCGGCTAAATTGGTTAGAAGCACAACAGATACGTTAAATAATTTATACTCAGAACACAGAAATAATAGTTAACAAGAGAGTAATCGGTTTGTACTGTACAACAGAATAATAGTTCAAGTTGAAGTTTAATTGTTATTCATCCAATCACGTGTGTACAGCCTAATGAAACAGCAAGGAGCAGAACACAGTATAGACAGTCTTACACAGCACATATACTTACAACGGCACATATCATCCCCGAGTGGCACACGCTGAAGATTGAAGGTGCATGGGGCCATGTCTCTGCAAGAACTAGCACACAGCAGTACCTCATCTCACATTGGGTCAGCTGCAGATGAAAGGGATCCAGCTTGTCTTCCATAGAGTGAACACTAGTGAGCAGCAGTGATGGGAGGACTCACCTATAGGGGCTGGCATGGATTCCAGTGGGCTGGTTGCACCTCTGTTCTCTCCCACAGTGCCTCCTCACTTGGGTGGCTGTAACAGGTGCAGAATAATCGTTTGGCACCGTCTAGGTGGGCTAAAGGACCTATTTTCATTCTATAGTGTTCTAAGACTCTGACTGTAATAAGTGGAATTCCAGTGGCCACCCATTTTAATTCCACTTCCCATTCCCATTACAATATCTCCATCCATGGTCTCCTCCACTGTTGAGATAAGGCCACACTTAGGTTGGAGGAGCAACACTTTATATTCCGTTTGGGTAGCCTCCAACCTGATGGCGTGAACATTGATTTCTCAAACTTCCAGTAATGCCTCCCCCCCCTCACCATTTCCCATCTTCTTGTCCATCTCTCATGTTATCTCCTTGCCCGCCCATCACCACCCTCTGGTGTTCCTCCCCCCCCTTTTTTTCTTCAATGACCTTCTGTCTCTTTCACCAATCAACTTCCTAGCTCTTTGCTTCATCCCTCCCTCTCCAAGTTTCACCTATCGCCTGGCATTTCTCTCTCCCAACCCCCACCTTTCAAATCTACTGCTCAGCATTCTTTCTCCAATCCTGCTGAACGGATTTGGCCTAAAATGTTGACTGTACATTTTTCCATAGATGCTGCCTGGCCTGCTGAGTTCCTCCAGCATTTTGCGTGTGTTGAGTGGATTTCCAGCATCTGCAGATTTTCTCTTGTTTATGACTAATAACCTTGATTGTTTCTTCTGGATAACTGTTGCTCAGTCTCTTTTTCACTTGTTGTATTCTGTTGACTGAAGACGTTCCCTTGGATTCTGTGCCGATAAGTTTTGCTTTTCTTTGACCTTACAAGATAAACTTTGTTATTTCTACTCTTCAACAATCCAAGCCTATTTCTTTCCTTCCATCTTAAACTATTTCTTATCTGTGACTTTGCACGTAACCATTCTCCTGGTACTTCTGTGTCTTTCTCCCATGTTAAGACTTCACAGGGTGACAAGACATAACAGTTAGTACTTTTGCTTTTCTGTTCCAGAGGCAAGAGATTCTGCACACAAATTTTGCCACTTACTAATTATAAGTGGGATTCCAGAATGCCCAAGGAGCTCAGTAGGTCGAGCAGCCTCCATGAGAAGGAGTAAATTGTCAATATTTCAGGCCAAGACCCTTCAAGATGACTGGAAAAAATGGAGGAAGAGGCCGGAATAAGAAGCTAGGGGGTTTGGGAGGTGAAATATGATGTTGTAGCTATTAGTGAAACATGGTTGCAGGAGGGGTGTGATTGGCAACTAAATATTCCTGGATTTCATTGCTTCAGGTGTGATAGAATCGGAGGGGCAAGAGTGGGAGATGTTGCATTGCTTGTCCAAGAAAATATTATAGCGGTGCTTTGGCGGGATAGATTAGAGGGCTCATCTGGGGAGGCTATTTGGGAGGAATTGAGGAATGGGAAAGGTGTCATAACACTTATAGGGGTGTATTATAAACACCTAATGGGGAGTGTGAGTTGGAAGAGCAAATGTGTAAGGAGATAGCAGATATTTGTAGTAAGCACAAGGTTGTGATTGTGGGAGATTTTAATTTTCCACACATAGACTGGGAAGTCCATTCTGTAAAAGGGCTGGATGGTTTGGAGTTTGTAAAATGTGTGTAGGATAGTTTTTTGCAGCAATAGATAAAGGTACCAACTAGAGAAGGGGCAGCGTTGGATCTCCTGTTAGGGAATGAGATAAGTCAGGTGATGGAGGTATGTGTTGGGGAGCACTTCGGGTCCAGTGATCACAATACCATTAGTTTCAATATAATTATGGAGAAGGATAGGACTGGACCCAGGGTTGAGATTTTTGATTGGAGAAAGGTTAACTTTGAGGAGATGTGAAAGGATTTAGAAGGAGTGGATTGGGACAATTTGTTTTATGGGAAGGATGTAATAGTGAAATGGAGGTAATTTAAAGGTGAAATTTGAGGGTACCGAATCTTTATGTTCCTGTTAGGTTGAAAGGAAAGGTTAAAAGTTTGAGAGAGCCATGGTTTTCAAGAGATATTGGAAACCTGGTTCGGAAAAAGAGAGAGATCTACAATAAATATAGGCAGCATGGAGTAAATGAGGTGCTCGAGGAATATAAAGAATGTGAAAAGAGTCTTAAGAAAGAAATTAGAAAAGCTAAAAGAAGATATGAGGTTGCTTTGGCAAGAAAGGTGAAAATAAATCCAAAGGGTTTCTACAGTTATATTAATAGCAAAAGGGTAGTTAGGAATAAAATTGGTCCCTTAGAGAATCAGGGTGGACAGAACGTGTGGAGCCAAAAGAGATGGGGGAGATTTTGAACAATTTCTTTTCATCGGTATTCACTAAGGAGAAGGATATTGAATTGTGTAAGACAAGGGAAACAAGTAGGGTAGTTATGGAAACTATGATGATTAAAGAAGAGGAAGTACTAGAGCTTTTACAGAATATAAAAGTGGGATAAGTTTCCAGGTCCTGACAGGATTTCCCTAGGACCTTGAGGGAAGTTAGTGTAGAAATATCAGGGGCTCTGACAGAAATATTTCAAATGTCATTAGAAACGGGGATGGTACCGGAGGATTGGCATATTGCTCATGTGGTTCCATTGTTTAAAAAGGGTTCTAAGAGTAAACCTAACAGTTATCGGCCTGTAAATTTGACGTCAGTGGTGGGTAAATTAATGGAAAGTATTCTTAGAGATGGTATATATAATTATCTGGATAGACAGGGTCTGATTAGGAGCAATCAACATGGATTTGTGTGTAGAAGGTCATGTTTGACAAATCTTATTCAATTTTTTGAAGAGGTTACTAGGAAAGTTGCCGAGTGTAAAGCAGTGGATGTTGTCTATATGGACTTCAGTAAGGCCTTTGACAATGTTCCACACGGAAGGTTAGTTAGGAAGGTTCAATCATTAGGTATTAATATTGAAGTAGTAAAATGGATTCAACAGTGGCTGGATGGGAGATGCCAGAGAGTAGTGGTGAATAACTGTTTGTCAGGTTGGAGGCCAGTGATGAGTGGTGTGCCTCAGGGATCTGTACTGGGTCCAATGTTGCTTGTCATATACATTCATGATCTGGATGATGGGGTGGTAAATTGGATTAGTAAGTATGCGGATGATACTAAGATAGGTGGTGTTGTGGATAATGAAGTAGGTTTTCAAAGCTTTCAGAGAGATTTAGGCCAGTTAGAAGAGTGGGCTGAAAGATGGCAGATGGAGTTTAATGCTGATAAGTGTGAGGTGCTACATTTTGGTAGGAATAATTAAAATAGGACATACATGGTAAATGGTAGGGCATTGAGGAATGCAGTAGAACAGAGTGATCTCGGAATAATGGTGCATAGTTCCCTGAAGGTGGAATCTCATGTGGATAGGGTGGTGAAGAAAGCTTTTGGTATGCTGGCCTTTATAAATCAGAGCATTGAGTATAGGAGTTGGGATGTAATGTTAAAATTGTACAAGGTATTGGTGAGACCAAATTTGGAGTATTGTGTACAGTTCTGGTCACCAATTATAGGAAAGATATCAACAAATTAGAGAGAGTACAGAGGAGATTTACTAGAATGTTACCTGGGTTTCAGCACCTAAGTTACAGAGATCGGTTGAACAAGTTAGGTCTTTATTCTTTGGAGCGTAGAAGGTTGAAGGGGGACTTGGTAGTTGTATTTAAAATTATGAGGGGGATAGATAGAGTTGACGTGTATAGGCTTTTTCCATTGAGAGAAGGGGAGATTCAAACAGGACGTGAGTTGAGAGTTAAGGGGCAAAAGTTTAAGGGTAACACGAGGGAGAACTTCTTTACTCAGAGAGTGGTAGCTGTGTGGAACGAGTTTCCAGTAGAAGTGGTAGAGGCAGGTTCGATTTTGTCATTAAAAAAAAAAATTGGATAGGTATATGGACAGGAAAGGAATGGAGGGTTATGGGCTAAGTGCAGGTAGGTGGGATTAGGTAGGAGTAAGCGTTCGGCACAGACTAGAAGGGCAGCGATGGCTTGTTTCCGTGCTGTAATTGTTATATGAAAGCTGAAGTCCGGAGGGTAGCACCCGGCTTTCAACCTGATTCGAGACCCTGCCTATGTAGTTTATCATAACCCATGAACACTACCTCACTACTTTTGTTCCCTATTTTCACTACTAATTTAATGTATTTATATATTTTGTGTATTCTCCTTATCTATACTTTTTATTGTAATTTATAGTTTGTTTTGATGTAGGCTAGACAAAATAGAGTCAGTTGGCATTGTTTATTTCGATTTTCTGATGGCCTTGACAAGGCACTGCACGAGGTTGCTTGACAAGATAAGAGCCCATGGTATTACAGAAAAGATAACTAGCGTGAATAGAAGATTAGTTGACTGGCTGGAGACAAAGAGTGTAAATAAAAAGGCCCTTTTCTGGTTGGCTGCAGGTGACATGTGGTGTTTTGCAGGTGTACGTGTTGGGACCACCTCTTTTCACATTATATGTCAGTGATTTGGATGAAAGAATTGATGGCTTTCTGGCCAGGTTTGCAGATGATACAAAGATAGGTGGATGGGCAGAGAATGTCAAGGAAGCAGAGAGTCTGCAGAAAGGAATTAGGTGGATTAGGCGAATGGGCAAAGATGTGGCAGGTGGAATATAGTGTAAGGAAGTGGATGGGCATTCACTTTGGTAAAATGAATAAAGGTGTGGATTATTTTCTAAATGGGGAGAAAATTCAAAAATCAGAGGTGCAACAGATGTGTTGGCATTGGAGAGGGTCCAGACAAGGTTCACGAGAATGATCCCAGGAATGAGAGGATGAACATATGAAGAGTGTTTGATGGCTCTGGACTGTACTTCCTGGAGTTTATAGGAATGAGGTAGGGGAGGATATTGAAACCTATCAAATATTGAAAGGCCTCAACAAAATTGACCTGGAGAAGATGTTTCCAAAAGTGGGGGGAGACTGGGACCAGGGGAACGCAGCCCCAGAACTTAGGGACATCCTTTTAGAACAGAGATGAGAAAAAATTTCTTTAGTGAGAGGGTGGTGAATCTGTGGAATTTATTGCCACATACGACTGTGCAGGCCAAGCCAGTGGGTTTGCTTAAAATGGAGGTTGACAGGTTCTTGATTAGTCAGGGTTTCAAAGGTTACAGGGAGAAGGCAGGTGAACGTGGTTGAGAGAAATAATAAACCAGCCATGATGGAATGCTAGAGCGGTCTCGATGGGCTGAGTGGCCTAATTCTGCTCCTGTTAATATCTTAAGATATTAAATCTGATTCTGATGTTGCTTCCTTTCACATCTCAAATCCTTATTGATGGGTTAATTTTTATTGTATATTCCTACTTATTTTCAGTAAATGGCAAAAGAACCAAAGGGGAACTTGTGGGCATGTGAGTAATTTGTAAGTTGTATTATGTTACCAGGGAAGTAATGAGACTGATAGGATTGATTTGTCACGAGCTGGCTGTGTCAAACATGAGATGTGTCAACCCTTTCATGCCTTCTGTTGCAGAATCAATGCTCTGCTGCAAATTTACATTTCAATAATACCACATTAATTAAATCTGCAGGGAATGAATTAATGTTCTCTCTCGGACAGTCCACTGTGTCAGATGTGTCCCTGCTTCAGCATATTTTATACTTTGTGCCCTGACCTTCACCGCCTGCAAGTTTTAAATATGTTCCTGCTTCAGTGCCTTCTTTGTAGTCAGCACAGTCTTTGACTTCTTGACCTGACACCATGTTAATACTGATTTAGTGCATGTTGTAATTGAAAAGCAAAAAAAGCTGTAGACGCAAGAAGCCTGAAATAAAATGCTGGAAATACTCGGCAGCTCAGGCAGCAGCTGTAGGGAGGGCTGCAGAGTTAATATTCAAGTCAATAACTTTTCCATCACTTTTTAAGAAAAATCATCAGCCTGACATGTTCATTTTCCTCTTTCCATAGAAACTGCTCGATCAACCGAGTAGTCCCGTTCTTCCTTTCATAGAGCACCTCACAGTTGCTTAAATGTAGCAATGTTCCATAAGATTAATGACATTAAAACACTAAGACATTGCAGAAACATTTTTAAGTGAGTTTATGTATTTCAAACATTGCACTATTTGTTACATGTTACATACTGTTGTTACCTATGCAGTACTCTGTACGGATCTTCTGCACATATATGTAGCTAGGATGCCTAAGACTTTTGCACAGTACTTTAGTAGTTATATGTATTGCACTGTACTGCTGCTGCGAATAAAAAAACTAATTTCATAACATATGTGAGTGATATGAGTCTCTATTCTAAGACGAGAGGACGCAGCCTTATAATAGCGGGATGACCTTTAGAATGGAGATGAGGAGGAATTTCTTTAGCCAGGGAGCGGTAAATCTGTGGAATTCATTGCTACAGGCAGCTGTGGTGGCCAAGTCTTTGTGTAAATTTAAGGAAGAGATTGGTAGATTTTGGATTGGTCAGGGCATGAAGTAATATGGGGAGAAGGCAGCAGGTTGGGGCAGAGGAAAAATGCTAAAATGGCAGAGCAGACTCGATGGGCCAAATAGCCTAATTCTGCTCCTATATCTTATGGTCTTATGGAAAAGGGGGTAGGGAGAGGGGAAGCATGGTTGGGAGAGGGGAAGGAGCGGGAAGCACTAGAGAGTCATTCTGTAATGATCAATAAACCATTTGTTTGGAATCAAATTATCTCAGCTGGTATCTCAGAGCTGGGTGTGTCTGCATCAGTGCCATACCCTGCCCCTGTCTGCCACCTGTCCCACACTCCTCTCATTCTGCCTCAGCCTCACCATTCCGAATATCCTTTGCTCCTGCCAGATATACAAGCTTGCTCTCCACTTCACGTTGACAAATACAGTACTGTGCAACAGTCTTAGACACCCTAGCCATATATACAGTATATGCCTAAGACTGTTGCACAGTACTGTATGTCCATACTTTGTGAAGAGGGTTTGTTCTCTAAATGTAATGAGTATTTCCAAATCCATCTGTGAGTTCCAGACTATAGTTCAATATCACTTTTTTGTGGCAATTGAAAGAGTTTTGTATATATTTAATTACTGGCAACTGTATTAATATATAGTCATCTTTATCAATATTAGCTGCTATCTTCAAATGTTATTGGCTATGGGAATGATTTGGACAGTTTATATATTTTTTACATCACAGATTTACTGACATTACTGTGGTATCAGTGATAAAGACGAAACCCATTTGTAAGATTAGGTCATGATCATGCTTAGGGACTGATACTTTGTCTCCACAGACACTGCTTTACCTGCTGAGTTCCTCCAGCAGTTTGCATCTTGCTCTAGTTTCCAGCATCAGCAGTCTCTTGACTAGCCATCAGTGATATTTTATGGCCTTGATACTACTAAGGACAGTACGATTGATATGCTAGAGTTCTGACATATCACACTGACCTACTGAGTGAGAGCTTTTATCAATTTGCTTGTCACATAATATTAATAGGGCATTTCACATTGCTAAGATAAATTATTTTCATAATTAACATTATAGATTTAAGAAATTGGTAAAAGCATCTGAGTTAGATGCATTATTTGTTATAATGCACTGAGCTGCCTATGAATAGTTCAAGTTCAACTTGAAGTTCAGTTGTCCTTCAGCCATGCATGAACACCATGAATATAGCCAAATGAAGCAGCGTTACTCTGGGGCCAGAGTGCGAAACACAGTACCAGACGTCGTTCACAGCGCAAGGCCCATGTAGCACATATAAGGTAGCAGTAAAGTACAGTCACACACAAAAAAAAATAGTTCAAGACCCTGAGCCCATGAATGTTGCAGCAGTCTGCTGTTAAACATAATCCATCTTGGCTTGTGCCAAGAGATCACTGTAGAACAGCCCCAGCACAAGCCGGACGGCACACTACATCGCCTCCGGCAATCCGGTGGAGCACACTGACTCCTGAGTGGCTGCAAACAGGCAACACCATGGTTCGAGGCCTAGTCCTCACGACGGCCGAGGCCACATGGTTCCCCAGGAGACATCCCGCCTCTCCCGGAAGTTCCGGCAGTCTCCCGCATATTGACAGCGGCTCCCTGACGCTCGCAACTGATGTACAATATACCGGAAAGCGATTTTTTTTGAGAGGGAAAGGGAGAAGAAGAGGAAGAGCGAGAGTGAGAGGGAGCATCTTGATTGGTCTCTCTTTGTGCTAAGAAGACCTATCAGTTTTCTCTGTGGGCGGGCTTTACAGTCGACCTCAAAAATAATGACAGTGTTGCTCGCTGCACTGTTTGCAACAGTGACTTTTCTATTGCCCATGGTGGGTTAAAATGTAAAAGACATGTTGAGGTGAGTTTTACAGGTGTCATTCGTTCATTAGCATAGCTAATGTTATTAAACTAGCTGGCTAGCTGCTAAGGAGCTACTCTATAGACGTCCTACGTGATGAGGCCAAACTCCCTGTAGTCTTGCTTAAAGTTGTAATAGAATAAAAAAACAACTCCCATGATAATATAAGTCCATATTTTAATGTCACATTTTCTGCATATACCCAACTTGGTTTACAGATTAGACAAAATCACTAAACAAAGCATTACATGCACCCTTGGAGGTTGACCAGGGTGAGGGGGTGTTGTAAGGGGTGGTGGAGCTACCTCCCTGAAATGAGTTTTTGCAGGGTGGGATGTCTGACTCCCCAGCCATCCACCAATAAAATGGTGAATCAGAATTGCAGCGTCCCACATTATCAATGTCCAGCAGGGTCTTATGATCACAAGAGAAGTGATGATGACAATCACTCGCTGTTAGACTGCACGCCACCTTCGCGCACCAGTGCCATTCTGACACAGGCAGCAGCACAATCTGCATCACTGTTGAAAAAGAAGATTCAAAATTCAAGATTCAGGAAGTTTCAAAATCAGCTTCTAAAAGGAAATTACATACAAAATGCTCGGAACAAGCATTGGTACATACATGGCCCTTCAGAGTTCAACAATCATTTGTGTGTCGTGTAAGTCAGATATTTGTAACCTGCAGACAGTCTGTAATTTCTGTTTGTGAAATTGCTACTGGATACAAATTGACTCTTTTGTTTTATGGATTATAACGCTGATTCATTTCAAAGCTGCTTCACTGGTTGTGGGGTGCTTGAAGTTAATCAAAGTTTGTTTTTATTTTCTGTAGTTAATGAGTTCTTACCATGAGCCAGCACTCTTGGGAAGAACTCACCACCTGCATGAGCTGCTCTTGTACCTAAGAAAGTGGCCACTGAGTGTATGTTCGAGATTTTCTGCTGCTGTAATCCATTCTGATTATTGGTCTCAACAACAACTGAACCTCTTGACCATGTCTTCATGCTTTCTGGTATTGAGTTGCTGCCACCTGGCTGGCTGATCAGATATTTGCATCAACAAGCAGGTGTACAGATGTATTAAATAAAGTGGCCACTGAGTGTACAAATAGAGTTGGGACATGCTTTGTTGGGACTGGAAGCATGGCAACACTTGTGGGCTTCCTGGGTACAATCCTCAGACTGTGCTGGCCATTAATACAAACAACACACTTCACTGTATGCTTCGAATTTTCATTATACATGTGACATAAAAACTAATCTTAATCTTGAATCATTGCCGTCGTGGCTATCCCTCGAGGTCGAAGATGCTGGTCTTCATTCCATTGATCTATCACAGAGCGAGGATGCCTGTGCGTGTATTTGTTTAACGTGTCCTTGATGTTGCACTTCAAGAAGCACACGATACTTCACAAATCAACCAACTGATTCCAATGGCATGGAAACCACGATGTTTGGAGCTGATGGATTTGATGCAGCCTTCATCCGCCTTCACAGCTGTTCGAAGCTGTTCCACCATTGAGGTCTTGGTTAGATTGTTCTTTGTCGGGGCCTCACCCTTGACCTTACCAGCCTGGGTAACCCTAACCAGGAGCATAACTGTAGACGGCATCGCTCTCGGGATCTCAGGACCACACAAGCTTCACCACGACAAGGTGACAATCCATGGAGAAGACTATTACTGAAATTAAAGCAGAAAATGCTGGAAACAGCTCAGAGTAGCACATACAAAGAACTCTGCAGGTCAGGCAACATCTATGGAGAGGAGTAAACAGCTAATATTTTGAGCCGAGACTCTTCATCAGGACTGGAAAGGAAGAATGACCTTGAAACAGCTCAGGCTGCATCTGTAGGAAAGAAACAGAATTAGTCATTTACGTCTGAGGCACTATATCATAGCTTCATTCCGCAGTTGCTTCTTGGGACTTTAAGTGCTTCCAACATTTTCGAGTTTAATTTCAGATTTCTGGTACATACATTTTCACAATTGTATGACTAGGACTTACTGCCCTGTACGCCGCTGGCGTTTAGGGTAGAAATGAAGGTCTTTCATCTCTGTCTGTCCTTGGCCATCTTCTCTATTGTGTCCCATATGAGGTTCAGGATCCTCACTTCTGCCTCTGCGGTACAGTACCAAGTCGTCTGTGGTCGCCTGTATTTCCTCCGCCCTTCAGTGGACCAATGAGGTGCTGCCTTGATGATGGAGTTGGCTTCTCTTCTCATTATGTGCCCAAACCATCTCCCATGTTTCCTCATGATGATAATGGCCTTGTCCCCTTGATGACACTAAAGGAGTAGGGAGCAGCTGGAGATCTTTTCTCGGCCAGAAAATACGGAGGATCTGAGCCTTGTCAAATTACTCTTGTTAGGCTGGCATGTGCACAAATTAGAATTTTCCATGTGTGCAATTGAGGAGTTTAAATAGTGTGATCATGTGCATGTACATCCATGAGCTTGAATATTTAATTAATATGAATCATTAGGGTTGGGGGGGGGGGGGGGGGTTACCGGTAGCTCCTGCTTATCCACCTTGACCATGCCTCTTTCAGTGGCCGAATGGGTTATCCCATGTCACTGATGCTACTTAGCATTACTGAGCATTTGAGATTAGCTTGCTTTGTCACATATACATTAAAACATACAGGGAAATACATTGTTTGTGTCAACAACCAATGTGGCAACTTCTACTTTACAAAAAGACCACTCGACAACTTGATGGCCAAAACAACATCTTTATCTGGGACGGCAAATGATATTTACAGTACAGAGGCTTCCAGGTACCTCATGCGGCATGGGTGGAGGAACTATATACAATGCATACTGGGAGTAAAAAGAGCGGAAGTAAAGACCCCGCCAACCCCGGATCCCGCCTCTTGCTATCAACAGCTTTCCGATTAGTATTAACTTACTTTTAATAATACTCACATTACAACAACCAACACAGTTCAAGATGTACTGGGAGCAGCTCACGAGTGTAGCTATGCTTCCAGTGCTTACGTGGAATGCCCACAACTTACTACCCCTAACCTGTCTGTCTGGAATGTGGGGGGGAGCCAGAGCACCCGATGAAAACCCATGCAGTCACAGGGAGATTGTACAAATTCCTTACATACAGAGGCTGGAATTGCAGCCCGATCTTACAGCTGGCGCTGTAAAACGTTACGCTAACCACTATGTTACTGTGCCACCCTGTACAATATTTGTAGAGTAACACAAAATTCTGGAGGAATAAAGTGACCATGTGTCAGGTTGAAACTCTTTCATCAGGACTGACATCTCAGCCCAAAATGTTGACTTTTTATTGCTCTCTGTAGATGCTGCCTAACTGACTGAGTTCTTCCAGCATC
The DNA here is from genome assembly GCF_048418815.1 of Hemitrygon akajei. Taxonomy (NCBI): domain Eukaryota; kingdom Metazoa; phylum Chordata; class Chondrichthyes; order Myliobatiformes; family Dasyatidae; genus Hemitrygon; species Hemitrygon akajei. The sequence continues at coordinate 30,890,152 of NC_133138.1, read as the reverse complement.
TTGTGTGTGTATTGCTCTGGTTTTCCAGCATCTGAAGAATCTCTTGTGTTTACTAATTATAGAGTAATGGATTCATACAGCAGAACAACATATTCTTTGACTCACCAAGTCTGCATTATCAAACGCCAGTTTTACATTAATCCCATTTTATTCTGCCCATGTTCTCATCAATTCTCCCCACAAGATTCTTATATTATATCCTAGATTCATATACTGTACATCATGAACAATTCAGAGGAACCACTTAATGTATGAACCTGTAGGTCTTTAGAATGTAGGAGAAGCTAGTCACTGAGAGGAAACCCACATGGTCCCAGGGTGAACGTGCAAACTCCATAAAGGCAGAATCAGAGGTCAGGATTGAATTTGTATCACTGGAGTTGTGGGGCACTAGTTCCAACACCCAAGCATCTGAGGCACCTTCAGGGTAAAGTTCTTTTTTCCGATCTTTCATTGCCAATTTCTGAGAATGAATCTTGCAAATAAAAGTTAGGAGTAGCAAAGCATTGGTTCTGTGGCTGAAAGTCTCAGTGGAAAAGTATGAAGAAAATTCCCTAAAAACACCATCTTTGCTTTTTGAAGAAGCTGTGTCAGTGGAAAATGAAGCTATGTGTAATGACAAGTGACTTTGGTGAGATTGCCTTGTATTAATGGTGGTGATCTGAGATCTCTCCCAACAAAAAGAGGGCTAATTCCTGAGCCTGGGTATGTAGGCCTCCGTTAGTCTCGATAGATCATGGATTTGCACCTTGGAAAGTTTCCAGGGCGCAAGCCTGGGCAAGGTTTTTTTTAATGGAAGACCGGCAGTTGCCCAAGCTGCAAGTCTCCTCTCCACGCCACCGATGTTGTCCAAGGGAAGGGCATTAGATACAGCCTGGGTACAGTGTAACTAGCAGAATGGTGCATCTCAGATAAGCTCAATGCCTTTTATGCATGCTTTGAAACAGAGCATAAAACTACAGCTTTGAGGATCACTACAGCATAAAGTGACCCTGTAATCTTTGTCTCAGAGGCTGACATCACAACATCTTTCAAGAGAGTGAATCCTCACAAGGCAACTGGCCCCAGTGGTGTAATTGGTAGGGCTTTGAAAACCTGTGCAATCCAACTGGCAGGTGTTTAAAGATATTTTCAATCACTAATTGCTGCCAATGAAAGTTCCCACCTTCTTCAAAAGGGCAACAATTATACCAAAGTCCATGAAGAGCCGGGTGAGCTGCCTTAATGATTATCGTCCAGTAGCACTCATATGTACAGTGATGAAGTAGTTTAAGGGGTTGGTCATAGCTAGAATGTACTCCTGCCTCAGCAAGGACCTGGACCCACTACAATTTACCTATCGCCACAGTAGGTCTCATTGGCTCTTTACGCGGCCTTGGATCACCTGGACAATACTAATGCTAGTGAAAGGCTGTTGTTATTGACTACAGTTCGGTGCTTAACACAATCATCCCAAGAGGTGTGATCAAAAAGCACCAAAATCTGAACCTCTGTGCCTCCCTCTGCAACTGGATCCTCAACTTCCTCACTGTAAGACAACAGTCTATTTGCATTGGAAATAACATCTCTACCTCACTGATATTCAACACTGGTGCACCGCAGGGATGTGTGCTCAACCCACTGCTCTACACTCTCTACACCCATGACTGTTGGGCTAGGCACAGCTCAAATGCCTTCTATAAATTTACTGATGACAAAACTGTTGATAGCAGAATTTCAGATGGTGACGAGAGGGTGTATAGGATCGAAATATATCAACTAGTTGAGCGGTGTCGCAGCAACAACTTTTTACTCAGTGTTGGTAAGACCAAAGATTGATTGTAGACTTCAGAAGGGGTAAGATGAGGGAACACACACCAGACCTTATAGAGGGATCAGAAGTGGAAAGCGTGAGCAATTTCAAGTTCATTGATGTCTGCATCTCTGAGGATCAATCCTGCGCTCAACATATTGATGCAGGTACAAAAAAAACACAATAGCGGGTATACTTCATTAGGAGTTTGAGGAGATTTGGTATCTCACCAAAAACACTTGCAAATTTTTTCAAATGTACCATGAAGAGCACTTAAACTGGCTGCATCACTGTCTGGTATGAAGGGGTGGGTGCACTGCACAGGATCGAAATAAACTGCAGAAATTTGTAAACTCAGTCAGCGCCATCATGAGTACTAGCCTTCCCAGTATTCAGGACAACTTCAAGGAGTGATGCCTCAAAAAGCTGGCATCCATCATTAAGGACCCCCTTATCCAGGACATGCCCTCTTCTCATTGCTACCATCAGGAAGGAGGTACAGGGGCCTGAGGGCACACATCCAACGATTCAGGAACATTTTCATCCCCTCTGCCGACAGATTTCTGAATGGACATTGAACCCGTGAACACTACCTTACTACATTTTTTCTCTTTTCGCACTGTTTATTTAATTTAACGTTTAATATATGATATATATATATATATTTACTGTATTTTACAGTTTTTATTATTATATATTGCAATGTCATAAGAACATAAGAGATAGGAGCAGGAGTAGGCCAATCGGCCCCTCAAGCCTGCTCCGCCATTCAACAAGATCATGGCTGATCCAATCTTAACTCTAGTTTTCACCGAATCCCACAAGGCAACAGTGCCAACCAATAGGGCACCATGCCGCCCATTTTATTTTATTATTCATCCCGCCCAAACCCATGTGATCACCCGGGGGAAAAAAAACGAGTTGCCAATTGAGGAGAAAAAATCTGGAAAATTCCTCTCCGACCCATCCAGGCTATCGAAAACTGGTCCAGGAGATCACATGGCTGATCTAAACCTAGCCGCATGTCCACTTACCTGCTCGCTCACCGTATCCCCTAATGCCATTTTTATCCAGGAAAATGTCTATCTCCGTTTTGAATTTATTGAGTATAGTAGCTTCCACAGCTCTCTGGGGCAGTAAATTCCACAGCCCCACTACCCTCTGAGTGAAGAAATTTCTCCGCATCTCAGTCCTGGAACGGCATCCCCTTATTTTAAGATTATGCCCCCTAGTCCTAGTTTCACCCATCATTGGGAACATTCTCCCCGCATCCACCCGATCAAGCCCCTTCACAATCTTATATGTTTCAAAAAGATCGCCTCTCATTCTTCGGAACTCCAATGAGTAGGGTCTCAATCTACTCAATCTCTCATCATACATCAACCCACCCATCCCCGGAATTAACCTAGTGAACCTTCTCTGCACTGCCTCTAGAGCCAGTATGTCCTTTCTTAAATATGGACACCAGAACTGCACGCAGTACTCCAGGTGTGGTCTCACCAATACCCGGCACAACTGCAGTAAGACCTCCCCGTTCTTATACTTCATCCCCCTAGCAATAAAAGCCAGCATTCCATTGGCCTTCTTGACCACCTGCTGCACTTGCATACTAACTTTTTGTGTTTCTTGCACCAGGACGCCCAGATCCCTTTGCACAGAAGCACTTTCCAGTTTCTCTCCATTTAGATAATAACTTGCTCTATTATTTTTCCTGCCAAAGTGCAAGATCTCACACTTGTCAGTATTATATTTCATCTGCCAAATGTCTGCCCAGTCACTCAGCCTATCTATGTCCCCCTGCAGGGTTTCAATGTCCTCCGCACTCATTACACTCCCTCCCATCTTTGTGTCATCAGCAAACTTCGATACGTTGCACTTAGTCCCTTTCTCCAAATCATTAATATAGATTGTAAAGAGTTGGGGTCCCAACACCGACCCCTGCGGAACACCACTAGTCACCAACTGCCAGTCTGAGAATAAACCATTTATCTCAACTCTCTGTTTTCTGTTAGAAAGCCAATCCTCCACCCATACCAGAATATTATCCCCAATCCCATGATTTTTTACTTAAGTACTTTACTTTATGTCCTGCCACATAACAACAAATTTCTTGACATGTGAGGGGTATAGACAGAGTAAGTGCGAGTAGACTCTTCATTTAGATTAGGAGAGATAAATACGAGAGGACATAGCTTTAGGGTGAAAGTGGAAAGGTTTAGGGGGAACAGTAGGGGGAACTTCTTCAGAGAGTGGTAGGAGTGTGGAACGAGCTGCCATCTGACGTAAATGTGGGCTCACTCTTAAGTTTTAAGAATAAATTGCATAGGTACATGGATGGGAGAGGTCTGGAGGATTATGGACTGGGTGCAGGTCAATGGGACTAGCGGAATAAAGTTTTGGCACAGACTAGAAGGGCCAAATAGCCTGTTTTCTGTGCTGTATGGTTCTATGGTTCTATGTGTCAGTGATATTAAACCTGATTCTGATTCTGATTCTGGTCTCATAGCTAATCTGTAGCAGCATGTGAGTAAGAAAAGGGATGTGCTTTCATATGGAGCTTCTGATCACCCTTCCTCATCACAGCACCAGCTTAGTCCATTCTCCATGAGGCCGTGTGTATTTCCTCTGGTTTCCTCCCACAGACAAAGTTGAATGGATAGGGTTAGTGAGTTGTGGTCTTGCTACGTGAGCACTAGAAGACTGGAGACACTTGCAGTCTGCACAATCCTTGCTGGTTTGATTTGATGCAAACAATGCATTGCACTTTATGTTACAATGTACACGCAGCAACTAAAACTAATCTTTATCCTCCCTTTAATCTTTCATCACTACACACTCCACTACAAGTGAAATATTTTTGCTACTTGATCTGAGCACTGCAAGCTCTTTCAAGCACTGAAGTGACACACATAAACTGTTCAAGATTAGTGTTGTTCAACCAAATGAAATAATATTCTTCTGGACCAGGGTGCACAACACACTCCCACACATAACACATAAAGTAATATTACTACATATAAATCAATCAGGCTTAACATAACTGGCATATGTCGTGAAATTTGTTTTTGTGGCAGGAGTAAAATGCAATTCATAATAATAAAAAATACAATTACAGTAAGTGTATATTAAAAAGAAAATTTAATTAAGTAAGTAGTGCAAAAAGAGAGGAAAGGTAAAGAAAGTGTTCAAGGGTTTATTGTTCAATCAGAAATCTGATGGCAGAGGGGAAGAAGCTGTTACTGATAAATTAAATGGGTGTCTTCGGGCTCCTGTACCTCCTCCTCGATGGTAGCAATGAGAAGAGAATGCATGCAATCTTTTTGAGGCATCGTATTTTGAAGGTGTCCCGGATGCTGAGGAGGCTAACGAATTAACAAATAATAAGGTGCATTTGCGACACAGGCCAAAAAGTAAAGACTATAGTGCTGTTGATGCTTCATATATGATGAGACCTGGGGTTGGCAGTGAGTTCAATCGTCTCACAGCCTGGGAAAAGAAGTTGTTTCCCATCCTAACAGTCCTTGTCGTGATGCTACAATACCTCCTGCCCAGAGGTTGAGGGTCAGAGAGGTTGTTACATGGATAGAAAGGATCATTGACATTGCTACCCCCCTCCCTGTGTCACTCTTTGCCCCTCTCCCCGTGTCCCTCTCTGCACCCAGACACGTGATGGCTTGAGACTCTGTTTAAGTGATGTTGGCTGAGAAGTAACCATTGTTCCAGGGTGGTCTACAACCCTTTTACAGATGAGAGTTAGGGGACAAAAGTTTAAGGGTAACACAAGGGGGAATTTCTTTACTCAGAGAGTGGTAGCTGTGTGGAACGAGCTTCCAGTAGAAGCGGTACAGGCAGGTTCGGTATTGTCATTTAAAGTAAAATTGGATAGGTATATGGACAGGAAAGGAATGGAGGGTTATGGGCTGAGTGCGGGCCAGTGGGACTAGGTGAGAGTAAGCGTTCGGCACGGACTAGAAGGGCCAAGATGGCCTGTTTCCGTGCTGTAATTGTTATATGGTTATATGAACACAATGGGACCCTCATATCCAATTGAAAGGGCAGTTTGGAAGTCTGTTGAATTTTTTATCTGAAAAATAATACGTCTCTCAGCATTGTACTTGTGTACTGGTCTAAATTTTGTGATCAGGTTTTAAGAGTGTGAACCAAAATCTTTTTCTTCACCCAAGGATGAAAAATTACTCCCACTCACATGCTATCATGCACTTAGGTTTTATCCTTTTACTGGATATACTTGCTTCCTGGCATCATCATCATCATTATCAAGCGAAATTAATTTGTATTGTTTCAATTTTTATGATTGTCCCATAATGTTTGGTTTATTACATTCGTACTCCCTTTGTTTTGTAAAATAGAAAGGCTAATGGACTGAGTGGGTTTGTGAAGAAGAGCCAAATATTCCACTTTACTCCTCCTCTCCCTGTTAAAACCTATTAAGAACTCTGAATTGCTTAATTTCCCCATCTGGTCAGGGCTTAATATAACTCCTGCCTGAGCAGGGATCAATTCAGCCATTTATCCGTTCATCCATCCCCTGCACGGAAAAACAAATTTCACAACATACATCAGAGATAATCTGATTCTGATTCCCACTTATTTCTGCTATAGCATTTTTCTTCTATAAAGTGCAGGGAATGCAAATGCAGTACACCAAGCATTATTGGGACATATTCTTTTCTGTGGGTTTTTTTTGCTGTATTTGCCAAGTGCACAACATTCTGGTGTCAATATATTTAATTCCACTTCTGAAATTCAATTCCAAAGTTCATAGTAAAACTTATTATCAGAGTACATGCGTATCACCACATACAACCCTGATATTCTTTTCTTCTGTGGGCATACTTAACACATCTATAGAGCAGTAACAGTGAACTGTAAACAATGAACAAACTGTGCAAATGCAGATATAAATAAATAGTAATAAATAACGAGCATGAAATAACAATATAAGAGTCCTTAAATGAGTGTAGCTATCCCCTTTTGTTCAAGAGCTTGATGGTTCTTGAACCTAGTGGTGTGAGTCCTGAGGCACCTGTATCTTCTACAGGCCTCGGAGGTGAGGATCTTTGATGATGGATGCTGCTTATCTATGGCAATGTTTCATGTAAAAGTGCTCAGTGGTTGGGAGGATTTTAGCTGTGATGTACTGGGCTGAATCTACTACTTTTTGTAGGATTTATCACTCAAAGCTATTGGTGTTTCCATACCAGGCCATTAACTGCAGTTAAACTAAATTTCTGAAATAGAGTGGAACAAGTGTAATATAATTGGTGGGCTATTTATGGAGAAATATCTTCTTTCAGAGACCATTGAGAGTTTGGACCTCCCCAGCAAATGAAAAATAGAAAAAAAAGTAATTTTTTGACAATGGAAATCTAAAATAAAAGGATGGAAATCTAGAATAAAAGAGTGGAAAATCTATGATCCTTCTGGTTTGCTTCCTGCAAATACTACAGAACTTGCTGAATTACTCCTTTTTTTTCATTTTTTTGTTTTGAAGTTCTCCACCCTTTGTGAAGACTCTATTACTATGCTCATTCAAAATAAACACCAATAGATTCCCACACATAAAATGCTACAGGAACTCAGCAAGCAGGTCAGGCAACATCTATAGAAAGGAATAAAATGTTGACATTTTGGGCCGAGGCCCTTCATCAGGACTGGAAAGGAAGGGGGAGGAAGCCGGAATAAGAAGATGGAAGGAAGGGACGAAGTAGCAGCTGGAAGTGATAGGTGAAGGCAGGTGAGCGGGATGTTGGGTGAAGGGTGGGGGATGAAGTGAGAAGCTGAAAGGTGAGTGGTGGGAAAGGTAAAGGGGTGAAGAAGAAGGAATCTGATAGGAGAGGAGAGTAGAACGTGGGAGAAAGGGAAGGACGAGGGGCAACAGAGGGAGGTGATACAGATGGGGAGAAGAGAAGGCATTATACAAGGGACTGGAAAAGGAGAGAAGGAGGAGGAGAAGAAATTACTGCAAGTCAGAGAAATTGATGTTAATACATGCAGATTGGAGCCTGTTTATCAATAGATTCTCGGCATGAAGGGGTTCAACGTGTAAAGGGGAAGAACAGGAAAATTAAGCAGAGGAAAATTAGCCACAATCTTGATGAATGGCAGAGCAGGCAGTGATGCTATGCTTGGATTAAAAATTTTCATGTAAAACAAATATAACAGAATGAATTCCTTCTTCATGAGAATTTCACTATACAAAGTCAGATAACTTTCAGTCTTTGTTATTAGAAATTTTCTGTGCCCGTTAACAATGTTAAACTCACTTAGTCACTTTGCAATGCAATTTTCTATATCTTTAATTAAACCGAACATACTGAGTCACTATATTATGCAGTGACCCACTTAACCATACAAAGGACAAAAAAAAACATGTAAATCCTAGGCCAGTGCTGAACTTCGTGATCCCAGCTGAAGGAACAATATAGTTGTCACACTTAAGTACAAAATAAATTTATTATCAAAGTACATTTATATTACTGTATACTACCTTGTGATTCACTGTCTTGAAGCATTTACAGGAACAAAGACATACAATAGAATTTACGAAAAGCTATACTTAAACAATTTGAGATGGCAAAGTGGTTAGCACAATGCTTTACAGTGCCAATAACCTGGGTTCATTTCATGCCACTGTCTGTAAGGAGTTTGTACGTTCTCCTCATGCCCGTGTGGATTTTCTCCAGTTGCTCTGGTTTACTCCCACAGTTCAAAGATGTTCTGGTTAGTAGGTTAATTGTTCATTGCAAACTCTCCTGGGGTTAGGCTAGGATTAAATAGGAGGGTTGCTGGGTGACACAGCTCTAGAGGCTGGAAGGGTCTATTCCATGCTGTACCTCAATAAATAAAAAAGACAAAGCTGACAAACAACAAATGTGCAAAAGAAGACAGTGTTAAATTAGGAAAATGATATTGACGGTTAGTTGTAAAGTTTCGAATGAGGGTACCTTTTTCTACAGTCTAATGGAAGGAAGAAGGTGATATATGGTGGTGGCAGTGATGCGTTCTGTGAGTATCTAGGCTTTCTTGTCAAATGTGTTCACACTTGTCTCTTGTGTGAGGTGCCTAGTGAAGCACGTTGCTGTGAGAATTCTTAAAACGAAGTGGAGGAAAGCTGAAAATAAATAATGTACCTTTTATTAAAAATTGTCAAAAGCTGACGAGGAATGCACAATGGAGCTATTCAATTACGACCTCTTCCCTACTGAATCACAGAATTACAGATACAGGCCTTTTGACCACCAAATGTAGGGCAGTCATAAGCATCCACTTACACAAATCCTCATATTCTCATCAATTTACCCTGGTCTGGATCACTCACCTACACGCTTTACAATGGCCAATTAACCTGCTGTCTCATTCACACACCTTTGGGATGAGGGAAGAAACCAGAGCACCTGGGAATCTCACATGGTCACTGGGAGAGCATGAAAACTCTATACGGACAACACTGGAGTTCGGGATCGAAACGTGGATGCTGGAAATGTGAGGCAGCAGCCTACCAGCTGGACCACTTTGCTGCCCCTTCCCACAAACTTGAAATTTGTTGTTCTGTAGATGCAGCTCTGTGTTGCAATTTACTGTTGGTTCTGCATCAGTAGATGTGAGGGTAATAGAGGGTTATCCAGACATAGGAATTCCAGACTCAGTTCTTGATAGTTTTTTTTTGAAAATTTTAGTTAAGGATGGTCATAAAAATTGTTGCACCAACCCACCATAACCAATGCCCTTCATGGATGGAAGTCTGCCCCCTTAACCTATCTGGACTATATGACCTATCTGTTCTTAGCTGACTCTGAAATTTCCAAGCAAGCCATTCAGTTATGCCAACAATGATATGCACAGAGAAAGAATAAACCTGAATTGATTGGCAGGAGGAAGCTCTGGGAGTCCTTACTGATGATGATAAACACCCACAATTTAAACATGAGAGACTGCAGATGCTGGAGTCTGGAGCACCAATCCACTGGAGGGAGTCAGCAAGTCAAATAGCATCTGTAGGAGGAAAGGAATGGTGGAAGAGCTGCATGGTTTCACCCTGAAATGGCAACAGTCCCTTTCTCTCCACCCCACCACAGGTGTGCTGCTTAACCCACTGAGTTTCGTCAGCAGATTGTTTGTTAATACTCAAATTAGAGGATTAGAGAAAATTCCTCCTAATTAACAGCTACCATTTCCCCCCAATTCATGAAACATTGCTACTTCATAAGACCATAAGGTATAAGAGCAAAATTAGCCATTCGGTCCAAGGAGTCTGCTTCACCATTTCATAATGCCTGATCTACTTCACTCTCGGCTGCAATCTGCTCCCTTCTCCACATATCCCTTCATCTCCTGTCTAATCAAAAATATACCAACCTCTGCCTTAAATATACCAGATGACTTGGCCTCCACAGCCACCTGTAGCAACGAATTCCACAGATTCACCACTCTCTTGCTGAAGGAATTCCTCCTCATCTCTGTTCTCTGAAGGACCCTCAATTCTGAGGCTGTGTCCTCTGGTCCTAGACTCCCCCACCATAGGAAACATCCTCTCCACATCTACTCTATGAAGACCTTCCAACATTCAATGTTTTGATGAGATCCTCCCTCATTCATCTGAATTCCAGTGAGTATAGGCCCAGAGCCATTAAACACTCCTTAAATGATGAGCCTTTCAATCTCAGAATCATTTTCATGAACCTCCTTTGAACCCTCTCCAATGTTAGCACTTTGCTGAACAAACCTTGGCAGAAGTATTCAAGGTAGCAAGAATGGCATAGAACGGGAGAAGGATGTCAATGCCCATCACCGAGACTGGCTTGGAGGCACTAACTAATTGAGTCATAATTTCATACAGCATTGAAAGAAATGCTTTGGATCACAAAGTTCACACTGGCTATCAAGCACCCAATTCAGACGGACCAACCAGAACAATAACTATCATGGCTTCAAAGACAAGTCAGCAGCAAGGTATCCTGTGGTGAGTGACGCACCTCCCTATTCCTTAAGAGCTTCCATCCATCGGCAAAACACGAATTGGAGGCACGATGGCGTATTCTCCACCTACCTGAAAAAGTGCAGCTTTGACAATTCTCAAGTGGCTTAACTACTTCCAGGACAGAGCAGACATCTAGACTGACACCCCTTTAATCTTTCTAAAATTTTATTCCCTGGATATGCCCTCTTCTCACTATTACCAGCAGAGAGTAAATGCAGAGGACCTATAACAAACATTTTAGGAACAGCTTCTTCCCTCTGTCTGCAATCGGATTTCTGAATGGCCCATGAAGCTGTGGACACTACCTCACTAATTCCTCTTGAGCACAATCTATTTTTATTGTAACCTACAGAAGTTTGTTATGCCTTCTCTGTACCGCTGCCTCAATATGACAAATTTCATGGCTTATGACGGAGACCATAAACATGATTCTGATTTCTTCTACAGTGTATAGCAACTGCATTGTGCATGATCTAAGAAATGAACTGCAGTTACATGTATATAAAAACCACCTCCCATACTCATATCACTGACCACCAGAAAGGATGTGGGTAACAGGTGCATGTAGACACCATCGCCAGCTGATTTCTCTTCAAATGGTGTACATTTTTCTTTGTAGAATATACCACTAGTGCTTCATTATTGCTGGATTTAAATCCTGGAACTCCCGATCTGACAACAGTAGAAGAAGGTCACAGGTAGATAGGGTCGTAAAGAGAGCTTTTGATACATTGGCCTTTATAAATCAAAGCATTGAGTATAAGAGTTGGAATGTTATGGTGAGGTTGTATAAGGCATTAGTGAGGCCAAATTTGGAGTATTGTGTGCAGTTTTGGTCACCAAGTTACAGGAAGGATATTAATAAGGTTGAAAGAGTGCAGAGAAGGTTTACAAGGATGTTACTGGGACTTGAGAATCTGAGTTACAGAGAAAGGTTGAATAGATTAGGACTTTATTCCCTGGAGCATAGAAGAATGAGGGGAGACTTGATAGATGTATATAAAATTATGATGGGTATAGATAGAGTGAATACAAGCAGGCTTTTTCCACTGAGGCTAGGGGAGAAAAAAACCAGAGGACATGGGTTAAGGGTGAAGGGGGAAAAGTTTAAAGGGAACATTAGGGGGGCTTCTGCACACAGAGAGTGGTGGGAGTGTGGAATGAGCTGCCAGGTGAAGTGGTGAATGCGGGCTCACTTTTGACATTTAAGAAGGACTTGGACAGGCGTATGGATGAGAGGTGTATGGAGGGATATGGTCAGTGGGACTAGGCAGAACAATGGTTTGGCACAGCCAAGAAGGGCCAAAAGGCCTGTTTCTGTGCTGTAATGTTCTGTGGTTCTAAGAAGTTGAGGCAATTAATCAAAACAGTTGACTTTTCATCACCTTTATCTTCTTAAGGGCAATAAAGATATTGGTTCTTAATGTTGACGACCAGATGCTTCCTGTAGTTAAGAACATAGAACATAGCACAGGACAAGGCCTTTGGACCAAATGTTGTTCAGACCTTTTAACCTGCTCTGAGCTCAATCGAAACCTTCCCTCCCGCATAGCCCTACATTTTAATCTCAACCATGTGACTATCTAAGAGTCTTTCAAATGTCCCTAATGTATCTGCCTCTACCGCCACCCTTGGCAGCATGTTCTATGCACTTACCACTCTCTATGTAAACAACTTACATAACCCTGACATCCACGGCTGGCATATTGATTGACTGATTGAAGCCTCCATTGGTCAGAGTTGACCATGGATGTTGTGTCCTAGCTGTCTAGGTATGCAAGCCTCCAGCTCCAAAGTTCCCTGTGAGTGGGTATAGCCACAAGGCAGCAGATGCTTGGGATCAGAGTTTTGCTTTTAGATGAGCTGCCAATCCTGGCAGACATGCCCCATTTGCCCATAGCAACTGGTTTTAAGGTGCCAGTAGACCACCGTTACCCCTTCTCCTGTCGGTAGAAATGATTCCGCAGGGCTTAGTAGCTAAGCCACACATGAAGGCCAGGAGTTGGACTTGGCTGCCAGAAACTATTTGAGGTATTCACCATTGGATGCAGTTAATAGGTAGTGTGAGCTTATCCCTATTAACACCCCCGACTATAAGATACCTCCTATAATTTCGTCCAATCAGCTTAAAATTAAGTTCCCAGTTATTAGCCATTTCCACTCTAGAGAGAAAAGTCTCTGGCCATCCACTCCCATCTATGCCGTTTATCATTTTGTACACCTCTATTAAATCATCTTCTCATCCTCCTTCACTCCAGAGAGAAAAGTTGTAGCTCACTAATCCAGACAGCATCCTGGTAAACCTCCTATTTAATTGAATTGATTATTTCTTACATCCTTCATATACATGAGGAGTAAAAATCTATGTTATATCTCTGTCTAAATGTGCAAAGAGCAATTTATAGTAATTTATAATAAATAGTATGCACAAAGGGACAGTCAATATAATATAGAAATGCATTGTGTCAGCATGAATTAATCAGTCTGATGGTCTGGAAGAAGCTGTCCCAGAGCCTGTTGGTCCTGGCTTTTATGCTGCGGTACCATTTCCGGGATGGTAGCAGCTGGAATAGTTTGTGGTTGGGGTGACTCAGATACCCAGTGATCCTTCAGAACCTTTTTACAGACCTGTCTTTGTAAATGCCCTGAATAGTGGGAAGTTCACATCTACAGATGCACTAGGCTGTCCACACCACTGTCTGCAGAACCCTGCGATTGAGGGAAGTACAGTTCCCATACCAGGCAGTGATGCAGCCAGTCAGAATGCTTTCAATTGTGCCCCTGTAGAAAGTTCTTAGGATATGGGGCCCATACCAAACTTCTTCAACCGCCTGAGGTGAAAGAAGCGTTGTTGTGCCTTTTTCACCACACGTGTGTACAGACCACGTGAGATCCTCAGTGATGTGTATGCTGAAGAGCTTAAAGCTGTTCACCCTCTCAACCCCAAATCCGTTGATGTCAATAGGGGTTAGCCTGTCTGCATTCCTCCTATAGTCCCCAACCAGCTCCTTTGTTTTTGTGACATTGAGGGAGAGGTTGTTTTCTTGACACCACTGTGTCAGGTAATGACTTTTTCTCTGTAGGCTGCTTCATTATTATTTGAGATTAGGCTAATCAGTGTAGTGTCATCAGCAAAGTTAATTAGCAGATTGGAGATGTGGGTGGCGACACAGTCATGGGTATACAGAGAGAAAAGGAAGGTGCTTAGGACACAGCCCTGAGGGGCACCTATGTTGAGGGTCAGAGGTGCAGTAGTGAGGGAGCCCACTCTTACTACCTGCCAGCAATCTGACAAGAAGTTCAGGATCCAGCTGTACAAGGCAAGGGTGAAGGCCGGGTCTCTGAGCTTCTTTTCGAGCCTGGAAGGATTTATGGTATTGAATGCTGAACTGTAGTCCAAGAACAGCATTCTCACATATGCATCCCTCTTCTCCACAGTGTGAAGAGCTGTGGCTACTGCGGTTGTGTCAGTAGGCGATAGCTCTGTGTTGGTAGTGTTCTGCAGCTTTCCTATAATGAGACAAACAGAAGCGAGTACAATACTCCAAATGCAATCTAACCAAGGTTTTACAGAGCTGCAACATTACCTCACAGCTGCTGTAAGTAGTTAAAACTGCAGTGTTAAACCTGGAGGGCCTTCTGACTATATCTTCTGGCAGAAAAAATTAGTCTAATCAAGTCTTTGTTTTCTTTCAAAAACCCAGAGACTCAATGCAGAAGGAATAAATTGACCTTCACACTTCACGACAGATGATCCTAATTTGACCCCAGGAAGAGATGAGAAGCTCTGACATGTTCAACAAAAGAGAAACAATAGGTCTTTATTATTAATTTGCTTTTTTTGGAACGCAGCATCTATTCAGTAATGAATATTTCAGCCTCTTTTGAATGCAGAAGAGAGACGTTGCAAACCTTTCCATTAATAAATGCTGCTAAGCCACATTGTGTTATACAGAAGCCTCATCAATGATACATTCTTCAGTTGTGTCACGATATCAGGCCTTGTTCTAGGGTTTCATTAACATTATGTCCACTCAGTGTTACTGAAAACCAATCTGCCTAGCTCAGTGACAATTGAGGTCAGGCACAGCTGACGTACTGCTGGAAACTTGTTTGAATTTTAATGCAATTGAAATAAGCCTTCAAAGGGATTTTTTTTTGTTTTTGGTATTGGCAAGTGACAGATGCATCTATAATTAATCTTCATCGCTTGTATCTTTAGCACATACTGTGTACTGTTTCATGTGTGATTGGAGGAAGGAGCCTTAAAGAGCAGCACAAAATAATGGTTGTTTGTACACCCCTATGTTAGATTTGTGTACTATACAATTGTAAATGGCTTACTATCAGATCAGTACATCTTGAGCTGTATGGCACCTCAATGTTATATCACTTGGGCTAAGCCAAAGAATGGAACTTTAAACTCTCACTGGAAATCATCTTTTTGCATGGTTATTTGTGTAATTATTTAACTCATCCTGTAAAAGCAGGGGAGGATAGCAGCAATATAAATTTAAGCTCCAATAATTCAGCATCCAGTCACTAAGGAAGAGGAATGAAAAGCCTGTGGATGCCGGAATCTCAAAATTCAAACAAAATTTTTCTCAAAATATGTGATAATACCTCCCCTTCCCCATTGAGCACACTTACAAGGAGCACTGTCACAAGAAAACAGCATCCATCATCAAGGATCCCCACATTGAGGGCCACTCATCATACTGCTGTTCTTGGGAAGGAGGTAATGAACCTTAGATCCCACACCATCAGATTCAGGAACAGATATGAACCTTAAGCCATCAGGCTCCTGAACCTGTGTGGGTAACTTCACTCACTTCAAAACTGCACTGATTTCACAGTGTATGGACTTGCTTTCAAGGACTCTCCAACTTGTGTACTCAACATTATGATTTTTTGCATTTGCACAGTTTGTTGTCTTTTGCTTACTGGTTGCTTGTCAGTTTTAGTGTGTAGTTTTTCATTGATTATATTATATTTCCTTGTTCTACTATGAATGATTGCAAGAAAATGAATCTCAGGATAGTATATGGTGATATACAGGTAGTCCCTGAGTTACGAACGTCGAATTACGGACAACTCGTACTTACGAACCAAGGAAAGAGAATGCCGTCCGCCATTTTAAGTCAGATCGCGACACAGTCCGCCATTTTAAGTTGTTGCCATTGACACTGTGTTGTGTGTTTAACTTTGTATTTAGCTTAAATTTTTCTTAGTAAGGTTCACCCTGACCCCGCCCCCCCCCCCCCCCCCCCCCCGTTCCAGTTGGCTGGTGGCACAGTGAGATATTGCCGGGCTCAAGAACGGAGGTTTCCGATTTCGATCCAGTGACAGACCACTCCCGTGCTGGGTTGATGTCGATCCAGTGACTCCTGTACCATCCGTGCCTGGTTGGCGACCTCGTAAAAAAAAACACTACCACCTCCAGTTTAAATTCCCACGTGGAATATTGTGGAGGATCAAATACCCAAACCCAGCACAGCCACCACTTGTCCCATCTAGCCTGTCTCAATGCGGTGGTCCTTAGGACCCAGCGGACCTTGGGAGCCGGCGTAGCAGTGTTTCTGTTCCATTGACGGGAAGCGATCACGATTGAAAATAAAGTGGAAATAATAAAGTGTTTGGAAAGAGGGGAAACGCCATCGGTCATTGGAAAAGTGTTAGGCTACAGTCGGTCAATGATTGGAACAATTTAAAAGTATAAAGTGAGAATAATGGAGCATGTGAAAGGCCCTGCCCCGATGAAAGCTACAATTATTACTAAGCAACGCAGTGGTTTAATTATTGGAATACATACATTTCTTAAGTGTTTTATATGCATAGAAAGGTAAAATATATACTATATACTAAGACAAACGTTTGACTAACTGACGCTAAATAATACCGGATGTACTTGTTCCACTTATGTACAAATCCGACTCAGGAACGGAACTCGTACGTAACCCGGGGACTGTCTGTATACTGTACGTACTTCGATAAAAAGTTATTTTGAATGAACTTTGAACTTTGTATATATTACCACTTGCTACCTTGAGATTTATTCTCTTGCAGGCATTTACAGGAAAAAATAAAGAAATACTATAGATGCAATGAGAACCATACATAAACAAAGACTGACAAATAGCAAACAAGAATAAAGAAAGTGCAAAAGAAGACAAATTGCGTAAATTTTAAAAAAAAGAACCTAAGTTATAAAAGTCCTTGCAAGTGAGTCTGTCGGTCGTAGATACAGTTCAGATGAGTGGTAAAACAAGTTATCCTCTGGTTCAGGAGCCTCATGGTTGTCGGGTACTAACCTGGTGATGTGGGACCTAAGGCTTCTGTACCTCCTGCCTGTTGGTAATAGTGAGAAGCAAGCATGACCTGGCTGGTGGGGCCTTTGATGATGGACATTGCTTCCTTTTGGAGGCACTCCTCGTAGATGTTCTTAACGGTAGGGCGGGCTTTTCCTATGATCGACTGGGCCATATCCACGACTTCCTGCAACAATATATTGGAGAAACTCAGTAGGTCAAGCAACATCAATGGGAGGAAAGGAAAGTCAACATTTCTGGTCAAAAACCTGCATCTGGGTTTCAGCCTAAAACATCGACAATTCCATTACTCTCTCTCAGATGCTGCTTGGCCTGCTGCGTTCCTCCAACAGACAGTAGGATTTATCAGAAATCCTGACCGTCAGCAACTGGCTCACCCATTCATCCAGATTGTGAACATGGGGATCCAAAGTGGAAGTGAGGTGTGCAGGCAGGGTGAGATCAGTGGGCAGCTCGTGCAGCTAAAATGGAGTTGGGGTCCAAACACCAGAGTCAAGAACCCGCATAGTGCTTGCGGGATCTGGGGCACTTGTTGGTTCCTTGTTTTCTTTAAGCTCACCAGATTTACCAGGAAATTCTTTATATTGCAGTGTTGCATGTAAAAAGAACAAAATGATGTTTGGATATCAGGGTAACATCCAATAGTCGGGAAAATCAGCCTGTCTGGCACCACAATAGTGTGTATTGTATTCTTATGGTCTCTGATCAGCCTAGAAACCTTTACATGTAAAGGTATTTTTTTTCTGAACGGACTAAAAAATCTGGTATCTTTTGGGAGCAGTCTAAGTTACCCAGCACCAGGAATAGTCCTACTGAACAACACACACAAAATGCTGGAGGAACTTGGCAAGTCAGGCAGCATCAATGGAGGGAAATAAACAGCTGAGGTTTTGGGACAGGATCCTTCTTCAGGGCTGGAAAGGAAGTGGGCAGAAGCCAGGATAAGGTGGTGGAGAGAGGTGATGGACCAGAACCTGGCAGGTGGGAGGTGAGACCAGGTCAGGGAGAAGGAATCTGGGTGGGGAAGGGGAATAAATTTAAAAGCTGGGAGGTGATAGATGGAAGCAGTAAAGGGCTGAAGAAAAGTAATTCTGATATAAGAGGACAATAGACCATGGAGAAAAGGGAAGGAGAAGGGGAACCCGTGGGAGGTGATGGGTAGGTGAGTGCTTAACAAGAATGGGAAATAGAAAGAGGGAAAGGAGAGAGATTACCAGGTTGGTGAAATCAATATTCATGCCATCAGGTTGGAGAGCACTCAAGCAGAGTATGAGGAGATGCTCCTCCAACCTGAGTTTGGCCTCATTGTGGCAGTAGAGGAGGCCATGGACAGATACCTCAGAACGGCAATAGACATTTTACTTTTCTTTCATTTTTGGCTGTTGGTTTATTTTACCAACACACACAAAGTGCTGGTGGAACACAGCAGGCCAGGCAGCATCTATAAGGAGAAGCATTGTCGACGTTTCGGGCCGAGACCCTTCGTCAGGTTGATTTTACGTGTGGTCACCTGAAGCTGCAAAGGGCACTTTAGTTTATCGTTCTATGCACAAGACTTTGCTCCAGTAGTCCAACCAAGACGTCTATCCAAGCTAGTTCCGTTTGACCCATATCTGTCTAAGCCTTTCCTATGCATGTGTCTTTTAAACATAATAATTGTATCTGCCTCAATGATAAGGGTTCCAAACCTGGGGTCACAGACCTCTTGCTTAATGGCATTGGTCCATAGCATAAGAAAGCTTGGGATCCCCTGCTCTGTAACTTCCTCTCACAGGTCCTACCATATGCCCAGCATCCTCCATATGAGAACTTTTACCCTTTTAAACCTTTACCCTTTTAAATCTAGTTTTGGACTCCCCTACCATAGAATAATGACTGTGGCCATCCATCCTATCTGTGCCCTTTATGATTTTGTATATATTCTGTTTGGTAATCCCTTGGCCTCCTGTTCTCCAGAGAACAATGTCCCAGCCTATCCAACCTGCCCTTCCCACTGAAGCCCTCCAGTTCTCAGTAACACACTCTGCACCCCTTCCAGATCAAACAAACCTGATAGTGGAGGAGATGTCAGAACAGAATGCGTACTGCTGTGCAAAGTTTCCTTCTGTCCTGTATTACACTAAGAAGAATTCTATTTTGGCGTATTTTCAGTCCACTGTTGCAAACACTGACATTATTATAATTACCCATAGCAGATAATGGGAACTGGCAGATAATTTCACAGCCCTCAACTATTGACCATGCATACCATAAGACCATAAGATATAGGAGCAGAATTAGGCCATCTGGCCCAACAAGTCTGCTCCGCCATTCAATCATGACTGATCCTTTTTTACTATCCCCTCCTCAACCCCAGTTCCCAGCCTTCTCCCCGTAATCTTTGATGCCATGTCCAAGGAAGAACAGAGCACATAAAATAGGAATATGGACAAGTACATTTGACCCATATCTCTCTTGGGGTGGCATGTCAGCATAGGGGTTAGCATAATGTTATTACATCGCCAGTGATCTGTGTTTAATCCAGTGCTGTCTGTAAGGAGTTTGTACCTTCTTCCTGTGACTGTTGCAAACATGTACAGATTAGTAGGTCAATTAGTCATTTGGGTTTAATTGGGCGGCGTGAGCAGTAGAGCCTGTACTGTGCTGTTTTTCTAAATTTAAAAAAAAACAGGATGTCTGAAGATACTTTGTATAATCTTGCTTAAGTTGTGGTAAACTGCAAACAGTATCTTACATTATCATCACATTGTGTAAAAAGTTTTTAAAAAGTTGAGAGGCTACTATCACATTTATCTTTTTCCTCTGAAGAGGGGTTTTAAAATTCCCACAGATGCACAGTTCTCATTTTGAAACTCCTTTAAAATTAAGTGTTAAGTTGTGAACCAAGCCTGAAAACCTGATTTTCATGTGGCCCAAATTCCTCAATAAGTATTTCAAAAATCTCTTGCGCTTTAGAGTGATTAAAACTAGTCATTTAAAAAAATTGCTTTTGATATTTCAGCATTCTCCTTTACTGCAATAGTATACCACAGTCTTTGTTTCACTTAAATATTTGTTTAAAAATATTTAAGTGTTTTCTGTGCATGAAATGGGTTGGTTACTTTGTTGGACTGGTTGATGACTTTGCTATTGGTAGATGCCAGATATTATCTAGAGTTGAGTGAATAGAATCCACACATAGAAATTGTTGAGACTCTGTGGGTTTCTTTCTTCAAGTGCAACAGTGACTGATGTCTCTTTTTCACTGCTCTCAGTTCTAAGAATTACAGATAATCTCCCAAATTGTCTTTGGGTAACCAAGGTAGTCATTTAGTAGCTTTTGGGTAGCTTTTCCAGAGCTGCTTTCCTTTTCCACCAAATTGGGCCTGAGGTTTGCCTTTCTTGATCAAGGATTGTGAGGGTAAGCTTCAGAGACATATTAGTGTTCTTGTGCTTTACCGTTTTGACTCATAAAGTGCTTATGAAGGCCATGGACAGATATGTCAAAATGGAAATAGTCTTTATATTTGGCCATTGGTTTATTTTACCTGCGGTCACCTGCAGCTGCAAAACAACACTCACAAAATGCTGGTGGAACGCAGCAGGCCAGGCAGCATCTATAGGGAGAAGCGTTGTTGACGTTTTGGCCTGCTGCGTTCCACCAGCATTTTGTGTGTGTTGCTTGAATTTCCAGCATCTGCAGATTTCATCGTGTTTGCCTTTTAAAGCTGTAAAGGGCACTTTAGTTTATCATACCATCCACAAGACTTTGTTTTAATAGTCCAACCAAGACACCTATCCAAGCTAGTCCTATCTGCCTGTATTTGACCCATAACTGTCTGAGCCTTTCCAACGCATGTGTCTTTTAAACATAATAATTGTATCTGCCTCTATGATAAGGGTTCCAAACCTGGGGTCACGGACCTCTTGCTTAATGGTATTGGTCCATGGCATAAAGAATATTGGGAACTGCTGAAATAACCATAGTAGAATCAATGAAAGACTTTACCAACTGGGCAGACAACCAGTGTGCAAAAGACAACAAATTGCGCAAATACAAAAAGAAAGAAAGAATAATAATAATGATAAGCAAATAAGCAATAAATATTGAAAACCTGACGTGAAGAGTCTTTGAGAGTGAATCCATAGGAAACAGTTCATTGATGGAACAACTGTAAGTGAGTGAAGTTATCCTATTTGTTTCAGGAGTCTGATTGTTGAGGGGTAATATCTGTTCCTGAACCTGGTGATGTCCTCAGGAATAATTACTCCAAAGATATCTCAGAAGATAGAAGTATTTCACTCTCAAAGATACTTCAAGCTTTACCCCTTATGAATCACAATCAATGATATTAATTACTGTGACAGGGTTGTTCAACTTTGCCATAATACTTCCGATAATCTTCATCCTCCTTCATAGAATATGACCATAAGACATAGGAACAGAATTAGGCGATTCAGTCTGTTGAATGATGACTGATACATTATCCCTCTCAAGCCCATTCTCCTGCCTTCTCTCCAGAAGCTTGTATGCCTTGAATCATCAACCTCTGCCTTTCATACAACCCAGTGACCTGGTCTTCACAGCTGTCTGTGGCAATAAATTTCGGTTTATCATTCTAAAGAAATTCCTCCTCATCTCCGTCCTGAAGGAATGTCTGTCCATTCTGAGGCTATACCCTTTGATCCTAGATTCATGCACTACAGCAAACACCGTCTCCATATCCATTCTATCTCGACCTTTCAACATTTTGACAGCTTTCAACGAGATTCCCCCCACCCATTGTTCTAAGTGAGCACAAGCCTACAGCCATCAATCCCTCCTCATATGATAAGCCTTTCATGAACTTCCTCTGTGCCCACTACAATGTTAGCACATCCTTTCTCAGATAAGACACACAAAACTGCTCAAAATGATCCAAATAAGGCCTCACCAGTTCCTTATGAAGCTTCAGCATTACATCTTTGCTTTTATATTGAGAGGGCATATAACAGAGCAAAAATTAGTGGAAAACTAGAAGATTGGGAAGATTTAAGAACCAACAGAAGGCAACTAAAAAAACTCATTAAGAAGGTAAAGATGGAGTACAAAAATAAGCTGGCCTATAATATCAAAGAGGATCCCAAAGGTATCTTCAGGTAAGAGAGGTGAGAGAGGCTAGGGGACGACTGGAAAACAATGCTGGAGCAGTAGTAATGGGGGGCATTAAAATAGCAGACAAACTGAATACGAATTTTGCATCAGTCTTCACTGTGGAAGCCACTAGCAGCATCCAGGTGTTAGAGGCCATGAAGTGTGTGAAGTTACCATAACTAGAGGGAAGGTATTTGGGAAGCTGAACAGTCTGAAGGCAGAAAAGTCACCTGGACCAGATGGCATACACCCCAGAGTTCTGAAAGAGGTGGCTCAAAAGATTGTGGAGGCATTAGTAATGATCTTTCAGGAATCACGAGATTCTGCAATGGTTCCAGAAAAAAGGAAAATTACAAACATCACACCACTCTTCAAAAAGGGAGAGAGGGTCAGAAGAAAGGAAACTAAAGGCCAGTTCGTCTGACCTCATTGGTTGGGAATATACTGGATTTGATTATTAAGGATGAGGTCTCAAGGTACTTGGAGGCACATGATAAAATAGGCCGTAGTCAGCATGGTTTCCTCAAAGAAAAATCTTGCCTGACAAATCTGTTGGAATTCTTTGAAGAAATAATAAGCAGGATAGACAAAGGAGAATCCATTGTATACTTGGATTTTCAGAAGGCCTTTGACAAGGTGCCACACATGAGGCTGCTTAACAAGATAACATGGTATTACAGGAAAGATATTAGCATGGATAAAGCAGTGGTTGATAGGCAGGAAGCAAAGAGTGGGAACAAAGGGAGCCTTTTCAGGTTGGCTGCCGGTAACTAGTGATGTTCTACAGGGGTCTGTGTTGAGACGGATCCTTTTTACATTATATGTCAATGATTTGGATGATAGAATTGATGGTTGTCTTGCAAAGTTTGCAGACAATTTGAAGATAAGTGGAGGGGCAGTTAGTTTTGAGCAAGTAGAGAGGCGACAGCGGGGACTTGGACAGATTAGGAGAATGGGAAAAGAAATGGCAGATGGAATACAGTGCCAGGTAGTGTATGATCATGCATTTTGGTCGAAGAAATGAAATGAAAGGTTGTGCCGAACATGTCCCTACCTTAGAAATTACTAGGCTTACCTATAGCCCTCTATTTTACTAACTCCATGTACTTATCCAAAAGTCTCTTAAAAGACCCTGTCATATCCACCTCCACCACCGTTGCCGGCGGCCCATTCCACACACTCACCGCTCTCTGAGTAAAAGACTTACCCCTGACATGTCCTCTGTACCTACTCCCAAGCACCATAAACCTGTGTCCTCTTGTGGCAACCATTTCAGCCCTGGGAAAAAGCCTCTAACTATCCACATGATCAATGCCTCTCATCATCTTATACACCTCTATCAGGTCACCTCTCACCCTCCGTCGCTCCAAGGAGAAAAGGCCGAGTTCGCTCAACCTATTCTCATAAGGCATACTCTCCAATCCAGGCAACATCCTTGTAAATCTCCTAAAATTTCAGTTATAATAAATTTTTAGCTCAATCAATGCTGCACAATAAAGTCCACTTAAGCCACAAATTTAAGTCAAGATATTTGAGCAGTTTAGTGAAGATTGTTCACTGCCTCGTAAACACTACAGGAAGTACTCTGGGAAATTATACACGTCATCATCATCAATGTGTGCCGTGTCATATGACATGGGTGATCATGGTCTTGACCATGATTGTTCTTGGCAAATTTTTCTACAGAAGTGGTTTTCTATTTCCTTCTTCTGGGCAGTGTCTTTAAAAGATGGGTGCCACCCGTATATGCATCCAAGCTCATAATCTTCATCACCCAGTTGACATAATGGTTAGGAGGAAGTGCGGTGTCAGATGAAAGGGTTGGCTGGGTGGGAAATGAGGGGCTGGTGTGTTGAATTTTATGGAATGATGGCTGAAAGGCACAATGTTTTAGAAATTCTTTCCCCTTACCACCATTATTTTCTCTTTCCATTATTGGATCCTGAAGGTATCAATCCCAGTAGTCCACCCAGAAATATGAATATCAATATTGCTTTGAACATTGACCCATTCTTTGAATAACTACATTCATCATTTCATCCAGCCCCTTTTGTGAAGAAAAATACCCATCCATCAAAAAGAATATTATTTGTTTCAGCATCTCCAGTGAAGCTTCCATGATCCTTAACAATTCCAGGAAGCAATTGTAGCTTCTCCAATCTTAACGCATAACTGAAGTCCGAGAACGAAGTATAACTTGTTTTGTAATTACTATTGCCACCAAACTATAGATTAATCATGACATTGGTTTATATAGGTTTACATCGGAACGTCACAGTAGCATAGCAGTTTGTGAGGCACTATTTCAGCTTGGGGCATCAGAGTTCAGAATTCAATTCCAGCACTCTCTGTATATCCTTCTCATGAGCACATGGGTTTCCTCCGGGTGCCCTGGTTTCCTTTCACAGTCCAAAGACATGCCGGTTGGTCATTGTAAATTGTCCAGTGATTTGGCTAGGGTTAAATAGGTGGGTTGCTAGGTGCACGAATCACTGGGCCGAAAGGGTCTTTTCTGTGCTGTATCTCCAAATAAATAAATAAAAATAAACATTCAAGAGCTGCTGCTGCAGCTCCTAATTGACTGGATATATTTGAATAATTATATTCAAGGCGATCAGGTGTAAAAGATTATTTTTATTATTACACTGTGTAAGATGATATGATGTATAAGACATATGAGAAGTCTGGACTGAGTAGACAACCTGTGCACTTTTTCCAGGACAATAATTTGAAATACTAGAGGATATTTTTAAAAATGAGTGGAGGATATTTTAGGAGAAAGTCAGAAGCAGGTTTTACATATTGACATGATAAAATCTGCAGATGCTGGAAATCCAATCAGTACATGCAAAATACTGGAGGAACTCAGCAGGCCAGGCAGCATCTGGAAAACAGTAAACATTTGAGGTTTTGGGGCGAAACCCTTCAACAGGTCTCTGAGACCTAAAGCACAGAGAGTGGTATGTGTCAGAATGCACTGCCGGGGGTAGTGGAACACACAGATGCAACAGAGACATTGAGAGGACTCTTAGATAGTCACATAGACAACTACAACTCGACACCACCTGTTCTCAGCATTATTTATTTAGTATAGTATTACTTATTTATTTTGAACAGTTTGCCATATTTCGCACATTGGTTGTTTTTCATCTTTTTTGTGTGTTTTTTTTCATTCATTCTGTTGTATTTCTTTGTTCTACTGTGTATGCCTGCAAGAAAATAAATCTCGGGTTCATATGTGGTGACATATATGTATTGTGATAATAAATTTACCTTGAACTTTGAATTTTTAGATGTAAGGGAAATGGAAAGTTATAGGGTGTCTATGAGGGAAGACTTAGATTGGTCATGGAATTGCTCTACATTGGTCAACACAACATCATGGGTTGAGGGGCCTGTACTGTGCAGTACTGTTCTCTGTTCTATAATCTTTAGACAAATAAAGGAGATGGGAATGGGAGGGCTGATTGATGAAAAAAAAAAGAATAGGAGAAGACATGTTTAGATTGTATGCTAGAGAGATCAGTGGTATTGAATGTGCTTTTTCAGTGTTATATACTGCACCTGGTTGCTTTAGCTAGAAATCCCCAATATGCACTCTTGTCACTTCACTAGGTACACCTGTTCATTAATGAAAATATCTAATGTAGCAGGAACTCAAAGCATAAAAGCATGCAGAAAAAACAGCATACACACAAAAAAGAGGTTCAATAGTTGTTCAGACCAAATATTAGAATGGGGGAAGATCTGAGTGACTTTGACCATGGAATGACTGTTGGTGCCAAACAGGATAGTTTGATTATCTCAGAAACTGCTGATCTCCTGGAATTTTCACGCACAGTGGTCTCCGAAGTTTAGAAAGAATGCGAGAAACAAAAAACATCCAGTGAGTGGTGGTGACATGGGCAGAAACACCTTGGTAATGAAAGAAGCCAGAGGAGAATGGTCAGACTGGTGGAAGCTGAAACAAAGGTGGCAGTAACTTAAATAACCACACATTACAACAGTGCTGTGCAGAAAAGCATCTCTGAATGCACAACATGTCAAACCTTAAAATAGATGGGCGAGTGCAGTAGAAGACCACAAATGTACACTCAGTGGCCACTTAGTGGTACAGGAGATCCCAATAAAGTGGCCACTGATTATATTTTACATTGAAGCCGACCATGCAGGCTAAATAGTCACTGATGATATATTCCAGATGCTACAATTTTCATTCTGTGCATTGGAAATTTGAGTGGAAGTGCATTGCAAGTTACTTTTTTAGAGAAAAGGATTAACAAAATGTATAAAAATAAATAAATAACCAAACTATTTACACAGAATTACCAATTGTTGATCCATGCAACAAGGAAGCTATTTACAAGATACAAGTCATTGCAGCCTAGTGACTTTGAGATGTGTGTCAAAGTCACTCTACTCCACAAATAATTAATTGGGTGAAGGGTTTGTAAAGTCATGTTCTGGTGAGGACTGCTTGCTTTTCTCCACCAGCTGTCACGTGGAAATGGAACTGAACGGCAGAGTGTAAATCAAATGGAAATTAACATTTGAGGTCAAGTTTTGTAGAGTGGAACGGATTGAATTTTTGTTAGAGAAATAAGGAAAGATTTACATTTTGGCAGTTGAATTTCAGAATCAAAATTGATTGCAATCAAGGTTCAGGGGACGTGATCTTCAAAGCATAGTAACTCCAAGAAAAAGGTGAGATCATCGTAAACCTCAGCACGTGGTGCTTTCAGCTTTGCTGAAGCTGCCAACTCTATCAGTTTGGAAGGGCTGTTGAATCCCCTCCTTAAACTTGGCTGCACACAGAAATCAATCTCTTTACTCATGAATTGTTTGTCTCACTCCAGTCAGGGAGGAGGCTGTGTGGCATCCATGCCAGGACCAATAGTTCTTTTCCCCAAGCAGTAAGGCTGATCAACACCTCCACCCAATAACCCATTCCTCCACACCCCTCACCTTCACTACTTTATCATGCTCTGTCAGAATCACTTTATGTACAGACACTCCTGTGCCTACTGTCACTTTATGGACAGAAATCATTCTTAAGTATGCTATCTTATGTACAGTATTTATATTTACTGTGTTTTTTATTATTTTGTTATTTATCTTACAGTGTTTTATTTGTGGGCTTCAATGGATATGGTGTAACAATTATTTCATTTTTCCGTTACACTTGTGTACTGGACTTTGTTATGTTTTGTAACTTGAAAACATTAAATTAATTCAAATGAAGATATGGAGAGTCCGAAAATATGGGTGTAACTTCTAGATTACTTTAAGTGAGGCACCCCTGTGTCATGTGATAGCAAGATGACATGTGCAATTAACATATATTTACATATATGTTACACACGTGTGAGTAAACGTTCGGCATGGACTAGAAGGGCTGAGATGGCCTGTTTCCGTGCTGTAATTGTTATATGGTTTTATATAACCTGTGTTGGCGTGGGGCCAAGTGGATAAGGCGTTCGTCTAGTGATCTGAAGTTCGCTAGTTCGAGCCTTGGCTGAGGCTGTGTGTGTGTCCTTGAACAAGTCACTTACTGCTCTGCACATTGCTCTGTGATGACACCGGTGCCAAGCTGTATGTCTTAATGTCCTTCCCTTGGACAACGTCAGTGGCATGGAGAGGAGAGACTTGCAGCTCCACAAAAAAAAACCCTGGAAACTTTCCAAGGCGCAAATCCATGGTCTATCGAGACTAACGGAGGCCTACACACTACACACATATAACCTGTAATTAATATTTAAATGAAAAAGAATGTTTCATCAAACAATTTATAAAGAAGATTAATCAAATGTAATTGAAATATTAAATACACAACAGAAATAACATTAAACAATCTTGAATTTTCTCAGTCAGAGCACACAAGCTATGATACAATGGTTTACAACAAAGAGAATCTCAGTGAATGCAATGTTGTTAACACTTTTCCCAATTTTTCACAGCAATGTTGCACCTTACTTCCCAAGTAAAACTAACCTCAGAATAAATCGGAAATTGCTCACTCTTGGGCAACTACAGACCAGAATTAAAGTATCCTGATTGTCAGTAGTCAAGCTGTACCTCTCCGAGCATTATCACCTTGTTGTGGTGTAGAGGCTCATGAGCTCCTGAGATCAAGAGAGCAAAACCGCCTGGAGTGCTCGATGGAGTTTCACCATTTAACACTAACTCTTGGTAGGGTCACCCATGACAGTGAGGTCAAGAGGGAGGTTGCAGAGAAAGAGCAATCCATCCAGAACCCCAGTGATGGATCTGGTGGAAGATTCTGACACATCACAATGGGTAATGAAAGTGGAGGAAGGCTGCGGCAATGAAGGGTCCCCAGTCATCTTGCATCCCATGCCATTGGATCCTGACTCCGATCTGTCAAGGTCCTTGTGGTGGCTGCCTATGCATCAGCCTCCCCATGTTAGATAAAGTCACGCATAGGCATTGCCCATTAAGAGAATCCACACTGACATCCTGGATTAAGTCCTGTGGTGATCAGCAAATGGTGAAGATAGTAGGATTGTGAGGTCTAGACATGGTGTTAGGTTAATGAAGGGCAACCGAAGGAGCTGAAAGGTGTTTACTCTTGCCCACACTTCAGCAGAGTATGTGGATCTCAGATCGGTCACTACAGCCACCTGAAGACGCACCAATTGACAAATCTTTAGGAAAGAGGTTCGCAACCTGGGGTCCGTGGACCACTCAGTTAATAGTAGGGCTCCATGGCATAAAAGGTTTGGGAACCCCTGCCTTAGGAGAGCATCATAGTCAACTTAAATAATTGCACTAAGCTGTTGTATGCAATCAAATCCAGCATTTGCACATGATTTAAAACCAAGCTCCAAGCCCATTATTGACTCATTCAATGGATTTAGGAGGATGGGTTTCAAACTCAACACCTGCAAGACACTGGTCCTCCACCAACCTGCCCACTGACAACAGAGGTTCACAGTGAAATCAGAACACTTTCTATTCCTTGGGAACCACCTCTCCATTCATCATCACCTTCAGATTGTCAGAACAGTCTTTGGTTTACTGAGCATTTGAAGATTTATTCCTCAAACCTGGTACAAAACCTACAGTCTTCTGGGTAGCAGTGATCTCTGCCTGCCTTAATGCTTCAAAAACCTGGACTAAATCCAGCAGACATTTCAAAGCTCAGGAAAGATGCCACAATTCTGATCTCTGCAGAGTGCTTCACATTCACTGGACGTATAAGCAACTCAATGTCAGTATCCTCCATGTCTGCATCCCAGCCCGAAACTCTTGCTACCTTCAGTCTCCTACACAGTTGGGTCTTGTTGGTCCCATGTGCAACACCATATTCATAAGACACACTGTTCAAAGCTCTGGCAAGGAAAGAGATCACCAGGCAGACAGAGGATAAGACCCTATCTTCTTAGAAGAAAGCAACATCCTGACTAACTCTTGGCCGCCTCTGGCCCACTATCATTCAAGGTGGAGAAGGAGCATTCAAAACGGTATTGAAAATCTCTAATCCAGCCATTATGAGCACACAGAGCAGATGGAACTTATTACCACACAATCTACCTGCTTCCCTTAACCAGTTAGTCACCTACTGTTCCATCTACAGAAGAGCCTGCAGTTTGCTCACTGGCCAACAGCTTCCTTCAGAGATTCTGCAGGTGTTGGAAATCCAGAGCAACACATACAAAATGCTGGAGGGACTTCGCAAGTTAGGCAGGAGTAAACATTTGACGTTTTGGGCCGAGATCTTTCATCAGGACTCAAAAGGACGGGGCAGAAGCCAGAATAAAAAGGTGGGGGAGAGGAAGTAGTAGAAGCTGGCAGGTGATAGGTGAAGCCATGTGAGGGGGAAGGTGGGTGTGGGAGGGGAATAAAGTTAAAAGCTGAGAGTTGATAGGTGGAAGAAGTAAAGGGCTGAAGTTGAAAAAGAATCTGATCGGAGAGGAGAGTGAGCCATGCAAGAAAGGAAAAGAGGAGTAGCACCACAGGGAGGTGATGGGCAAGAGAGGAGAAGAGTAGCTGTTAGAGGGGAACTGGATTGCGGAATGGAAAAGAGAAAAGGGGGAAGGGGTAGAAATTACTGGAAGTCATGAATCAGGATTGGTTTGTTCAAAATGACCTAGTGATTCACAAGATAATGACTCAAATCCAGGTGACTTTTGGATTGGAAACTTAACCACAGCTCAAGGGATAGCATGGCAATTCCACAGGGTTATGCAGCTGAGCCCGAAGAAAAATCTGTAATCTAAAGTGCAAATAGTGCTTGGAAAGTGTGCAGAAGTTCAGAAGTTTGCTGATTACTTGTGAATGCCTCCAAAACATTAGATAGGACTCTGATTCAAAGGCTGCATCTTCAACATTGCAAAGACACAATAGTGCACTTAATTCTTAGCATAGATTTTGTACTGAATTTCTTGAAGTTCTGCCTTGTGAAGGAACCATTCCTATCAACTTCAGTTCAATTACATTTTTTAATGTGATCATCAGAGTAGTTTAGGGAAGAGTTAAAGAGAAATACAGAAATACAGGTGCCTATACCCCATAGCACTCCCAACCCTTTCCTATTCACTCTATAAGTCCTACTGTGGTTTAATTTCCCAAAATGCAACTGATACTGCTATACATTTTTATTTATTTATTGAGGTACAGCACCTTTCCGGCCCTTTGAGCCACGCCACCTGGCAGACCTCGGATTTAATCTGGGCATAAGCACGAGACAGTTTACAATGTCCAATTAACCTACCAACCGGTACATCTTTAGACTATGAGAGGAAACTGGAGGACTCGGAGGAAACCCATTTGGAGAATATACAAACTGCTTAAAAGCAGTGGCAGGAATTGAACCCAGGTAACTGTTACTGTAAAGCATGGTGCTAACCACTACACTGGCGTGCTGCCTTACACAGAGATTCTGCAGATGCTGGAAATCCAGAGTTTGACATACAAAATGCAGAATACACAACATCGACTGTGTATTTATTTGAAATGCTTAGAAAATGCTGGAGGAACTCAGCAGGTCAGGCAGCATCTGTCAGAATGAATAAACAGTTGACATTTCAGGCCAAGACCCTTCTTCAGGACTGAGAAGGAATTGGGAAGATGACAGAATAAAAAGGTGGGGGGGGGGGGGAATGTATTCATTTCCATGGATGTTGCCTGACCCTTCTGAGCTCCTCCATCATTTTGTGTGAGTTCCTCAGAGATGGATGTCAGCTCTCCAGGAAGTTCCACATAAACATTTCCAAGTCATCGAGTTCAAAAAATTGTCCCAAATAAGACACCTCCCCAACCTTTGGTTAACAGAAGGATCTGTTGTGGTGTGATTTGACATTGAGAGAAGATGTTGGATAAATCCTTTCAGAGACTGAATGTAATTGCTGCAAATGCAGAGATAATTGCTGATTTAGAAGGAATTTCTAATAGGTTCTTGGCAGTCGAGATATTGATGCAGCAGTTTGTGCAGGAGTCAGATATATCAGAGCTATGGGATAAGTGCTGAGTTTGTGTAGATTTGGCAGATTCCAGACAGGGTAGCAATGTAGCAGATATACAGTAATTAGGTAAAATCTCTCCTGGCCAGAATCAGAATCAGAAATCAGCTTTTTTGTTACAGACATATGTTGTGAAATTTTTTGATTAGTGGCAGCAGTACTGCACAAGATTCAAAGATTCAAAGTACATCTGTACAGTATACAACCCTGAGATTTGTCTTCTCCACAGAGCAAAGGAAGCCACAGAGCAAAGGAAGCCACGGAACCCATTTAATGAAAAACATCAAATCCCTAACGCGCAAAAAAGAATAAATTATCAATAGGGTCTTTTAAGAGGCTGCTGGATAGGTACACGGAGCATAGAAAAATAAAGGGCTATGAGTAACCCTGGGTAATTTCTAAAGTACGTACATGTTCGGCACAGCATTGTGGGCCAAAGGGCCTGTATTGTGCTGTAGGTTTTCTATGTTTCTATCAAACCAAAAAGGGTGAAAAATACAGAATATAAAACATCAAACCACAAAGTCATTGAAACCAGTCTAGGAATGTTCAGATTAGTTTGGATGTAAAAATATTACTGTACCCTACAATAAGAGACATACATAGTGCAAAAGATGCCAGATGCCAGAGGTGAATAAGCTTTTCCTAGTGTGTTGAGCGTGAATCTTTAGGCAGAGTATCTCCTCCCTAATGGTAGTAATGAGAATTGTGCATGTTCTGGGTGGTGATGGTGCTTAATGATGAATGACACCTTCTTTGTGCTCCTCTTCCTCCTGCCTAATGTCTGTCTTGAGAGAGCATGTCATGAGTGGTGATGGATTCCACCTTTGTGAGGCTCTTGTACCTCCTCCCTGATTGTAGCAACGAGAAGAAGGCATGTTCCAGGTAGTGATGGTCCTTAATGATGGATACTACCTTCTTTAGGCTCCTGTAATTATTACCTGATTGTAGACATGAGAAGTGGATGTGTCCCAGATGGTGATGGTCCTTAATGATGGAAGTCACCTTCTTTGGGTTCTTGTACCTCCTCGCTAATGGTAGTGATAAGAAGACGGCACGTTCCGGGTGGCAATGGTTGCCATTTTCTTGAGGCACTGCCCTTTGGAGATACCCTCGAGGCTTCTCCTTCCTGATCACTAGTCTCCAGTGTTTCCTGTCAGACTGTGTTCAGACAATGTGATCAGGCAACCCCACTGATTGTGCTCAGATGTATGTCAGACCTTTTGCAGTTCTGTAATTTGGTGAGTACTATTATTTGAGATTCCCAGGTATTCAAAACACGATGGGAATGGAAAATACTGTCCAGAATAGGACATGTAACTGACCACCAAGTTGTGACTTTCCAAAGGGGCCGATAACAAGATCAATGGTCCAATTCAGATCTTCGTTGCATGTAAATGTGGGTCCTGTGGTACGATATAGAACTATAGTTTTGTACCTGAGTTTTAGCATTCATTATGAGAGGACTAGAATGTAAAAAAAGATGTATTGTTAAGGCTGTGTAAGGTATTGGATAGACAGCATTTGGAATATTGTGAGGTATTTTGGCTCCTGTATCTGAGGAAGGCTGTACTAGCCCTGAAGAGAATCCAGGGGAGGTTCACAAGACTGATCCCAGAAATGAAAGGCTTAACATTAAGGAGTGTTTGTCATCTCTAGGCCTGTTCTCAGAGTTCAGAAGGATGAGAGGGAATGCCATTGAAAACGACAGGATATTGAAAGGCATCAGTACCGTGGACATGGAGAAGATGTTTCTATTAGAGGGAAATCTAGGATCCGAGGGCACAAACGCTGAATAAAGAGATGACCCTTTAAAACTCAGTTGAGAAATTTCTTCAGTCAGATGGTGGCGAATCTGTGGAATTTGTTGCACGGAGGGCATTGGAGGCTAAGTCATTGGATGTACTTAAGGCAGAGATTGATAGGTTCTTGATTGGAAAGGGGATTAAAGGCTATGAGGAAAAGGCAAAAAAATGGGGGTGAAAAACTTCAGTGACTGAATGGTGGGATAGACTCGATGAGCTAAATAGCCTAATATACCTCATGGTCTTAAAACACACTGGGGTTGCAATATGAAGCTTGCAGTTCCTTGGCAATTTCAGATGAATTAAAAAATAACCCAGAGGTTTGTTCTAATTTACATTTACAAACTGGATGTAGTAGTTTTTGGACAAAAATCTAGGCTGCTGATACTCTGCGGTAAGCTAATAATTTCCCATTCCCTTGTTCAAGGCCTAAATGACTCTGACTGGCAGCACCATCTGCTACTCATGGAGTCACGCAGCATGGAAGCGGGTCTTTCAACTCAGTCGGTCCAAGTGGGCCAAGATTCCCATCTAATCTAATGTCGCTTTTGTTTGGCCCATATCCTTCTAAAGCTTTCCTATCCAGATAACTGAGTAACTTTTAAAAGGTGTTAATATGCCTGCTTCAAACATTTCCTCCGGCATCTCACTCCATTTTACTTCCCTCTGGGTGAAAAATTTCCCCAGCAGTTTCATGTTTCATCTCCATCCTCTCACCAAAGACCTATGCCCTCTGTTTTTCTTTTCATTTCCCAACACTGAGAAAAAAGACTGTGTGCATTTACCCTGACTATGCCCCTCGTGACTTTGTACATCTCTGAAGATCACAACTCACTAACTTATGCTCCAATAAAAGAAGCCCCAGCCTCTTGCCATGATTCGTTCCCTCAAGTCCGGGCAACATCCTCGTGAATCTCTTTTGCACTCTTTCTTTTCTGCAGCAGAGTGTCCATAGGTGAACATAGAATGAGCTTTTGACACATCAGCACAGACCAGATGGGCCAAAGGGCCTGTTTCTGTGCTGTAGTGTTCTATGACTCTGACTCTTTTCCAAATGTGGCCTCACCAATGTCATGCACAACTGCAGTAGTACATCCCAACTCTGGAGGCCCGCAGTGGGAATGGTGTCCTGAATGTTTCTTGGTGTCCGCTTGCAACTATTGGTACTGAAGTACAGGCCTCAGATTTGATAAGATCTCTCACAGGATTTAATGGGTTAAATGGAAACTCTTTTGAAGGATAACTACCTAACTGGAACACCTCCAATGTGAAAATAGACAGAGTTCTGGAGTGACACCAGTTCTGTCCACTTTCAGGTGAGAGAATTGAAGTAGGTCTGATCATGGAATTGTTGAATTCATTATCACAAATTTAAAAGTGAAACTAAATATTGTTCCTTTTTTTAAAAAAAAGCAGAATGAAGCACATGTTTGACCAAAACAATCCAGGTCAGTGTGAAATCTAGATGATGTCAACTTTGTCATAACATGTGTCAAAAAATTGATCATTAGGTTAAAATAAAGATAGGTAACCCTGAGGGGCTAAAAGCAACTGGCAACAAGAATGGATAAAACAAAATACTGTAATGGGCCGAAAATGCTGATTCCCTGCATTTTTACCTCCGTTGCCAAAATGTTAAAAATTTGTGTTTCAATCTTATACATGTTGGTGGTAAGCATAGAACAGGGACTACAGTTTCATAATTAGAGGTTTAAGTCAAATAATGTTGCTTGGGGTGACAGGTTTTGACTGCAATAATCTCTTCACATCAGGAGATATACGAGGGATGATTGATAAGTTTGTGACCTAAGGTAGAAGGAGTCAATTTTAGAAAACCTAGCTCATTTATTTTTGAAAAAAAGTCCCCACCTACATTTACACACTTAGTTCAGCAGTCATGTAGCATATGGATCTTGGACCTCCAGAAAGTGTCCACAGCAGGGGTGATTGATAAGTTTGTGGCCTAAGGTAGACGGAGATGAGTTATACAGCTCTCATTACATGCACATGCAGTTCAACTCTTTCAGTGATTATACAGAAAGTTTGAAGTTAATAACTCAACAGTTAATAACTCATCGGGGTGATTGATAAGTTTGTGGCCTAGGGTAGAAGGAGATGAGTTATTAACTTCAAACTTTATGTATAATCACGCAAAGAATTAACCTGCATGTGCATGTAACGAGAGCTGTATAACTCATCTCCTTCTACCCTAGGCCATGAACTTATCAATTACCCATCTGAGGACACTTTCTGGAGGACCAAGATCCGTATGCTCCACGACTGCTGGACTAAGTGTGTAAATGTAGGAGGGGGCTATGTTGAAAAATAAATGTTCTAGGTTTTCTAAAATTGACTCCTTCTACCTTAGGCCACAGACTTATCAATCATCCCTCGAAGATGAAATGAAGAAGAGGCAACAGGCCATTCTGCCTCTCATGTCCGCTGTAACTGAGTTTCAACATCACCATCACTTTCTTCTGCCTGACCATGGTTTATGTCATAGAATTCTGAAGGGCTCCCTACAATAATGAAAGGCCTGCTCCTGTTCTGTACTGTTCCTGTGTTCATGTACCTAGCTCCATGAAATAACACTTCAAATGAACACTTCAAAATTTGTATTGTATAAACAGTACCTATCAACTAATCCCCATAGCCTTATTGGGTAGAAAATTCCAAAATGCACCAATTTCTAGCTGGTAGAAGCAAAATTGTCTGTCCTGAATGGCTGACCCCTTATCTGAGACTGTGACTCTTCGTTTTAGATATTTCAGCCAGAGAAAACAGCATTCATGCTGATTTTCCTATGCAACATTATATTCCATCTGTCTCTTCTCACCCATTCATTTGGCTCGTCTATATCCCTTTGAAGGCCTCTCTGTATCTTCCTCAGATCCACAACTGCAGCCCAGATTTATATCTTTAACAAACTTACGTGAATAGCTGGGCCCATACCAACAATTCCTGCAGCACCTGCAAATGACCGATTCATTCCTACTTTCTATGTTCTGTTCATTAACCAGTTCTCAGTCCTTGCCTGTAAGCAACCCAAAATCCCACCTGCTCCAGAAACACTTAAGGTCATGGATGTTTTCATTCATGGCTAGCCATTGCTTGCTTCCTGTCATAGCTCTTAAAACAGTTCCCCAGTCTGCCATTGCCAATTCGGACCTCATACCTAGATTCCGTTTGAGTTAAATAAATTTAATTCATTTGATAAAATTCTTTCATAAGATCACATTTACCCAAAGGCATCAAGTTCCAGATAACGTTTTCACATCTGCAACACATATTGAAAATAACATTTTTCCTTTAACAGCTTTACAACTAAACTATCTTTTATACACTCATGAATTTATTCTCTACAGTATTACTACTAATTTGCTTTGCCTAATTTATAATTTAAGTCCCCAATGATTATTGAATTAACCTTGTTACGTGTGCCTCTGATTTCCTGATTTATGCTATGCCCCATATTACCACTGCTCTTTGGGGATTTTTCTTCACCCATTACTGTTTCTGAGCTTAACTCAAACTGATTCTACTTCTTACTTTTTCAATCTATGACCCATTTGCTTTGCTACGCTTATCCAATTCTTTCTTATCAGAATCTCACCTCCTCCTCTTGTATTTTGCCCATCCCTTCAAAAAGTTAAGCATTCATTTTTCAGCCTTGTTCAATCTGCTCACAATTCTCTGCAAGAGCTATTAGATCATACCTATTTATTTCAATTTGGTCCATTAAGTCAATAATCTAGATTTGATCGAGTTTGCATTCAGATTAAATAGCCTGAAATGTTGTTGCTTTGCCTTTTTCACTATTGGAGAAAAATTAGTTAATTTGTATTCTTTGTCTCTTTCTGAAAGTTCCTGATTATCATTTCCATTTTTAATGCCTTGCAGTATTGCTTTGTCCTTTCTTTTGAATTCTTTAAATCTCTTTTTATTACAGCTCTCCCTGCTACTGTTTATTTTCATCCTCTTGAACCAGACAGGATAACATCACTCAGCTTCACTCACGCCATCATAGAACTGTTTGCCACATCTGTGGACTCTTCATCTCATGGCCTCGATATATGTTGCTCATTTACTTTTATCATTATTTTTCTTTCTCTCTGTATTTGCACAATTCGTTGTCTTTTGCCCATTGGTTGTTTGTCCGTCCTGTTGGGTGCAGTCTTGATTCAATTATGTTTCTTGTATTTACTGTGAATGCCCACAGGAAAATGAATTTCAGAGTTGTATATGTACTTTGATTAAAATTAGCTTTGAACTTTAAACTTACTTATGGCTCTTCGATTAGCTCGGATGCTGATCTGAGTCCAAGTGAAGCCCATCCCTTTTCCCCACAATCAAATCTGTAGTGGGCTTTAATTTTCCATGTGTGCATCAGGGCAAGAGGTTTTGATCTCAGCTGCACACCACAGGTGGTATGAGCAAAGGGAGGGCTGTCACTCAGCAGCTCTGTCTCTCACATCCCCGCATCCCGCTGCTCACTGCAATTAGATTGGAGCGGGCACTTGTCAACTGCTGTCAGGTTCAGCAGTGGTCCAGCTGGGATGGTGTCACAGAATACAGTGAAAGGGCAGGGGAAGGCGTCATAGAGACACACAGCACAGACAGGCACTTAGAGTGCACGGCAATCATTAATCACCCACTTCAGCTAATCATACAATAATCCTTTATTTCTTCCATATTCCCATCAACTGCCCCACCTTTGACTTGGAGCACAGTAGCATAGTGGTTAGCACGTGAATGAGCCTCTGTCCATCAGGGTCAACCATGGATGTTGCATCCTAGCTATCTAGATACACTAGTCTGGGTGGTACAACGTGGAGAACAATATGTAGCAAACTCTCCCTCTCCACTCATCTGATGAACTCAAAGGAACGGCAGAGACTGGTGCATTTTGGTACCAGCAGCGTCCCAGGAATTGCCAGACACTGTTGAACTCAATGGAAGACTGCCGTAGGGTCTCCAGCACCCCTTGGATTTTATTCCCAAAGCCCTTTCCAAAAGTGGGTATAGCCGCAAGGCAGCTGAGGCTTGAGATCAGAGTTTTTCTTCTCCTAGCTGAGCTGCCAACCACGGCTGACAAGCCCCATCTGCCCGAAGCGACTGGTTTTGAGGCGCCAGTAACCTGCCTTTGCCCCTTTGCTGAGAGTAGAAGCGGTTCTGCTGGGCTTAGTAGCTGAGCCACACGCGAAGGCCAGGAGCTGGACTTGGTTGTCAAGAGGCTATTTGGGGTGCATGCCATTGGGAGCATTTAATGGGTAATGGGAGCTTGTCCCCATTACCACCCCAGCTATAACAACCTTAGGATAATGTTATAACAATGCCAGTGACCCGGTTCAATTCCTGCCACTATCTGGAAGAAGCTTGTACCTTTTCCCCATGACCATGTGGGTGTCCTCCAGGTGTCCCTGGGAGATGGATAGACATATCAGAATGGGAATGGGACGTGGAATTAAAATGTGTGGCCACTGGGAGATCCTGCTTTCTCTAGAAGTGGAACAAGTGCTACACCTGCTCTTACACTTCCTCCCTCACCACCATTCAGCCACACTCAGGTTGGAGGAACAACACCTTACATACCGGCTGGGTACTCCAACCTGATGGCATAAACATTGACTTCTCTAACTTCTGTTAATGCCCCTCCTCCCCTTCTTACCCCATCCCTGATATACTTAGCTTTTCTTCCCCCTCCTTTTTTTTCTCTCTCTCTCTGCCCATCACTGCCTGGTCTCCATCTCCCTCTGGTGCTCTCCTCCTCCTTTCTTTCTCCCTAGGCCTCCCGTCCCAGGATCCTTTCCCTTCTCCAGCTCTGTATCACTTTCACCAATCACCTCTCCAGCTCTCAGCTTCACCCCCACCCCCTCCGGTCTTCTCCTATCATTTGGCATTTTCACCTCCCCCTCCTACTTTCAAATCTCTTACTATCTTTCCTGTCAGTTAGTCCTGACGAAGGGTCTCGTCCCAAAACATCGACAGCACTTCTCCCTATAGATGCTGCCTGGTCTGCTGCGTTCCACCAGCATTTTTTGTGTGTGTTGCTGCTTATTGGTTGTATGGGCCCAGGAGTCAAAGTGTGCTGAAGAGCTACAGATGGATTACTCGCATTAAAAAGTGACAGACTGAACCACAGGGAAATGTAAAGAGTTGACGCTTGTCTGTCTGTCAATTTCAAAAGAGTGCATTCTTCATTGGGCAATCTTTATTAAAATGATTTCTCTAACAAGTTGTGTTCAAGTATAAGGCCAAGTTTATTGTCATTCCACACATGTAAATACCTAGAGAAACATCATTCCTCTAGGGCAAAGGTGCAAAACACAGTATATACAGTCACATACAGAACATATAAGAAAACCATGAGTTATAGGAGCAGGATTAGGCCATTTGGCCCATTGAGTCTACTCCACCATTCTATCATGGCTGATCCATTTCCCTCTCAGCCCCATTCTCCTGCCTTCTCCGCATTTCCCTTCATGTCCCGACTAATGAAGAATCTGTCAACCTCCGCCTTAGGTATACCCAATGACTTGGTTTCTACTGACGCCCGAATCAACAAATTCTACAGATTCTATATTCTCTGGCTAAAGACATTCCTCCTCATCTCCGTTCTGAATAGGCATTCCTCTATTCTGAGGCTGTGTCCTCTGGTCTTAGACTCCCCCACTATAGGAAACATCCACTCTGTCGAGGCCTTCCACCATTCGATAGGTTTCAATGAGATCCCGCTCAATCTTCTGAATTTCAGTGAGTACAGGCCCAGAGTCATCAACGCTCCTCATGTGATAGGCCTTTCAATTCTGGAATAATTTTCGTGAGCCTCCTTTGAGCCCACTTCAACGTCAGCACATCCTTTCTAAGATAAGGGGCCAAAAACCACTCACAATATTCAAAGTGAGGCCTCACCAGTGACTTATAAAGCCTCAACATTACATCCTTGCTTTTATATTCTAGACCTCTGAAAATGAGTGCCAAACTTGCATTTGCCATCCTTATCACTGACTCAATCTGCATATTAACCTTTTAAAAACCCTGCACAAGGACTAAGTCCCGTTGCACCTTGGATTTTTGAATTTTCTCTCCATTTAGAAAATAGTCTACACTTTTATTTCTTCCGCCAAAGTGCATGACCATATGACCATACACTTCCCGACACTCTATTGTCAATGGCCTTACGATCCAGCACACAGAGTCACAAAATAATATTAGCACTTCTCCTTGGGTGGCATGGCTGAAGATTAATGGCGCGTGGGATGTTGTGCAGGAGTCATGTTTCTGTAAGAACAAGCATGCAACAGGCCCTCATTTCATCTCACACTGGGTCAATTGCAGATGAAGGTGATCCAGTCTGGGAGAGCCGGCCTGCTGGGATTAGTCTTTAACCAAGCCTGGGTTCCAGTTCATTTGCCATCCTTTTGTTTTCCCTCACAGTACTTTCAAAGCCTCCTCCCCTGAGTCACTGTGACAGGTGTATGAGGGATTGATCTATGCAATAACCTGAGGCTACACGAATCCTCTGCTGCCGGTCTCACTAATGAACTGGACTTACCGTATTTTGTGTTATTAATGTCCAACAGGGTCTTGTAAACGTAA
The DNA here is from genome assembly GCF_048418815.1 of Hemitrygon akajei. NCBI lineage: Eukaryota > Metazoa > Chordata > Chondrichthyes > Myliobatiformes > Dasyatidae > Hemitrygon > Hemitrygon akajei. The sequence goes on along the minus strand of NC_133138.1, from coordinate 30,849,031 downwards.
GAAAAACATGTAAGACAAACACTTGCACCATTTGTTGGACCCGGAGAGGTGGCTGTGACTATGTGCACCGCCATCTTACTGGAAGACCCATTGAATTTCCATCTTTGACTAGCAAAAATGACAACCAGAGATACAAGGGCAGGCAGTGATAGTTGAAATTAAAAGGGTTATAATGAGATAGTTTTCCTCATTCACTTTGAACAGTAAACCAAGTGACATGACAGTGCAACGCATAATACTTTAAAAATTAGTGTTTGAATTTCACTGAAAGGAGCACCACAGGTGGTGTGAGCTGTGAGATCTCTGAGCGGCCAGCTGCAGCTAGTTTGTTAGTGAATCAGAGCTAAGCTGCCTGGTTTTGTCTGTCCACCCACTGTGCACTTTGACAGCTCCCAAAAGGGTGACGTGCTCCCTATAATCTAATCAGCGAGGAGTTAATTACTGCTGTCACTGCCATCGCTCTACAAAAAGAAATAAAGCTGCCTAGGTTTCCATCAGGTTTACTAAAGGGTAGCTCCCACCTCCCCACCTCCTCACTTGTCATCCTGAAGCGCCAACTGGCACGTGTTGAACAGACTGACTTCCAGCCAGGATCCTGTCCAGTGATGTTAGGGCTATGCTCATGCACAGTGCTAGAAGCCAAACTCCCTGTACATGATAACATTTTAAAATCCATAGTCAATCAAATCATATAGCACAGAATGAGTGTAAGACCATAAGCTACAGGAGCAGAATTAGGCCATTTGGCCCATTGAGTCTGTTCTGCCATTTTATCATGGCTGATCCATTTCCCTCCATAATGCCCTGTCCATCTCTGATAGCTTTTCACTGGCCTCTCTCGTTTTTAAGTGTCCCTAACATTCAGAAACAATTTAAAGATTTCCAAGTTTTATTTTAATTCCTAATGTTAATCAAAACCTATACTAAAAGAATCAAGATATCACAATAAATTAAAGAAATAAACCAGTTCACCTCACTTAAAACAGTTTCAGAGACCTCATTTAAATGCTACTCAATCTGGCCAAGATGCATCCTGATTGTCTGTTCAGCACATCAGTTTTTCATTTCCCCATAAAGTAATAGAATTATACAGTGTAGGAACAGGCCCTAAAGCCCACCTCAACGATGCGGACTAATATGTCTATCCAAGCCAGTCACATTTGTCTGCTACTGGCCCATATCCCTCTGCATCTTTCCTTACAATGCACCTGCTAAGATAATTGTAATTGTATCTACCTTGACAATTTCCGGTGACAACTCATTCCACATACCTACCACCATTTGGGGGACACCCTTTGGTCTCTCTTAAACCTTTCCCCCTTGCACCTTAAATATATCCCCTTAAATAGACTCCCCTAACCTGCAGAAAAATACGTGATCAGCCCCCTTACTATGAGGCCCTTCATTGGTCAGTGTCGACCATGGATATTGCATCCTAGGTATCCACACAAGGCAGGGCAGTACAATATGGAGAGCAAGCTGGCTCCCCCTCTCCATGCAGCTGATGAATCCAGAGGAACACCAGAGACGAATACAGTTTGGCATCAGTGGTGTCACGGGACTTGTCAGTCAGCACTGAACTCAATGTATGTACGCCGTCCAGATGCTTCCCATGCCTTCCCCATGAGTGGGCATGGCTACAAGGCAGTGGAGATCTGAGATCAGAGATTTCCTTCCAGATGACCTGCCAACCATGGCTGACAAACCCCATCTGCCTGAAGTGACTGGTTTTAAGGCACCAGTAACCCACCTTTGCCCCTTCTCCTGTCGGTAGAAACAGTTCTGCTGAGCTTAGTGCCTAAGCCACACATGAAGGCCAGGAGTTGGAGTTAGTTTTCAGAGGCTATTTGAGACGCACACCATTGGGAGTATTTAATGGGTCATGGGAGATTATCCCCATTACTACCCCTGGCTATAACAACCTTAAGGGACCCACTCCCTCCCTTTATCTAAACTCATCATAATTTTATATGCATCTATAAGGCTAACTCTCCTTCTCCTATACTCCACTTACTGATGAATTCAGTGGTGGAGCATCTCATTTCAAAATTACAATTTACAAAGTCAAGGTCTTTGAAGGTTACAAGGAAATATTGATGGTTTCCCATGGGCATACAGCAAGAAGCAAACTTAATGGTACATTTATTATCAAAATACATATACATGTTACTAAATACTAAATTGATATTAATTTTCTAGCAGGTATTTACAGAATAAAATCTTTTTTTTTCAAAAACTGGTTAGGACCCACAAGCACCAATGTGCAGAAACAGACAAACTATTCAAATGAAACGGGTACTGAAAACATGAGTCCATGAGGTTCGTGGAAGTTGAGTCCAGTCCACCTTCTCACCAGGAAGATCACACAGCACAGGAGATGTAAGGCCTAGGCTTTTTAATGGTTTTTGAGAGATTTCCTGTTCAAGTAGGGTTTTCCAGGACAGTATCTTAAATAAGCACACATTACAGCAGGTGTGCATCTCTGAATGCACAACACGTTGAACATTGAAGAAGATGGGTAGAAAATCATGAACACACACTCAGTGGCCACTTTAATAGGTACAGATGCTACCTCATAAAGTGGCCACTGAACGTAATTCTGGAAATCTCACCCTTGCAGTGGATTAGTAACCCTGGCAGGCTCCCTTCACTCCATAGCTCCAAAGGTGTAGGTTTAACTCTCACCTCTGTTGTCATATGTGTAGAATTTGCATATTCTCCCCGTGAACATATGGCTTTCTTCAAGTTCAAGTTTAATTGTCATTTAACCATACACGAATAGAGCCGAATAAAACACCTCTACCATGGTGCCATGGTGCAAAATACAGTACAAACAGTTATACACAGCACAGGGCACATATAGTATACGAGACAGCAAACACATACAGGATTTCATAAGATACAGTCACAAAAAAATATATATACCCCGAGTTATGAATGTTGTAGAAATCTGCAGTCAGTCACAGTACAGCTTGTCTTCTACCACACAACGTGTTCCTTCCAGATCCCAAAAATTTCATTGGCCAGTGTAAATTGCTCCTGTTGTGCTGGTGCATGGTAGAAGTTCAGGTCAAGCCAGATTCATTGCGATGTCCATAAATACAGCAAATGATACCGTGAAAAGTTTGCTTGCATCAGCATCTCAGGCAGATTGATTCAGACAATAACTGAACATAGGTTTTACATGACAGTGGGAAAAAAAAGGCAAAACAAGACATTAGTGATATAAAAAAATCAGTGGTAGTGCAAGAGATGGTGTATAGTGTTCCAATATGTATCTAGGGATAGAGCATGGTAATTGGCCATTTCAGCCCAGTTGAATTACCCCCATGTGGCCAATTACCCAACTAATCTGTACATCTTTGGAATATGGGAGGAAGGCAGAACACCTGAAGGAAACCCACGTGGTCATTAGGAAAACATACAAACAATGGTGGAGTTGAAACCAGTCGCTGGTAGTATAATAGCATTATCCTAACCGCTCAGCTACCATGGCGTCCTAAATGTGTATGCTATACGTGACTGCACAGCACATAGCTGGGGTAGGGTTAGAAATAGGGAACCTAAGTGGGCAGTAGATGAGAATGTGGAAAGAAAAATATTGTGTAGGGTTAATTCAAGTGGGTAATTGATAGCTGCCGTGCCTATCTGTACTGTGTGTTTCCATGACTCTGTTCCCCTGCCCCTTCACTGTATTCTGTGATACCATCCCAGCTGGACCACTGCTGAACCTGACAGCAGTTGACAAGTGCCCGCTCCAATCTAATTGCAGCGGGCAGCAGGATGCGAGGATGTGTGAGACGGCTGTGGTAGCTCTCTCTGTGCTTACACCATCTGTGGTGGCGCAGCTGAGATCAAACCCAAGCGGACTAGTTGGAGCACATCTTTGTCCCATCACCACATGTTGCTATGATGATTATTTATTGAAGAAGACCTTTGCAGTTACTTGCACTTTACCCAACACTGATCAGGCCAATATTCCCACTGAGCAAACTTCAATTACTTTATTAACTATTAACTATATTTCATCTCAGTTCCAGAGATTAGGTGCTTCTGTATATAACATTAGAGAAACCAATTAAGTTATATTGCTCAGCTGTGTATGAAATCGGACCAAAGTTATATTGCTAATAGCAAAAGCATATCAATAACTCACACTTTACATGGACCGAACTTGCTAACTCAACCTTTTTTTAATAGGGCAGTAAGATTTTTATTTGGAGCAGTTATGTTTTATTTTTGAGTTTATAAAGAATTACAGGCACTTTCTTTTTCACTATTTAAATAATTTGTAGTTTTTGAAATTAGTTTAAGACAAGCCAATATATTTGTTGATGAATCCCCTGCTGATAAAAAGGCTACTGAACTGTCAGGTGTCTTTAATTAGCTCCATTAAGAAAGGCAAATCAGTTAACAAGCATCTGGTGAATTTTGTTTCGCGAAGGTTGCAACATTTTTCCTGGCTTGTGATTTTCAAACTCGGAAACAAGTTAAGGTTAATCAGGATGTCCTTGCGCAGGATTCCCTAAAGGTTAGTTTGCAGACTGAGTGCATAGTGAGGAAGGCAAATGCAACGTTAGCATTCAGTTTGAAGAAATAGAATATTAAAACTAGTATGTAATGTTGAGCAAACACGAGGAAATCTGTAGATGCTGGAAATTCAAACAACACACACAAAATGCTGGTGGAACACAGCAGGCCAGGCAGCATATATAAGGAGAAGCACTGTCAACGTTTCAGGCCGAGACCCTTCATCAGGACTAACTGAAAGGAGAGAAATGAAAATGTAATGTTGAGGTTTTGTAAGGCACTGGTGAGGCCTCACTCAGAGTATTGTGAGCAGTTTTTGGCCTCTTATCTAAGAAAGGATGTGATGACATTGGAGAGATTTCAAAGGAGGGTCATGAAAATGATTCTGTAATTGAAAGGCTTACCATTTGCTCGATGGCTCCGGACCTGTACTCACTGGAATTCAGAAGAATGAGGGGTTTCTCATTGAAACTTACTGAATGTTGAAAGACCGAGATAGAGTGGATGTTTCCTGTAGTGGGGGGAGCTAGAATCAGAGGACACATTCTCAGAATAAAGGGATGTCTATTTAGAACAGAGATAAGGAAGAATTTCTTTAGCTAGAGACTGATGAATCTGTGGAATTTGTTGCCACAGGTGGCTGTGGAAGCTAAGTCATTGGGTATATTTAAGGCAGAGGTTGATAGGTTCATTTTAGTCAGGGCATGAAGGGATACAGGGTGAAGGCAGGAGACTGCGGCTGAAAGGGAAATGGATCAGCCAGTGTGAAATATGGAGCACACTCGGTGGGCACATGGCCTAATTGTACTCTTATATCTTATAGTCTAATGATGTCATGTCAGGTGACAATAGGCAAGACAATTATTATAGGAGATATTAAAACTTCAAAATTTTCCCATTATGTTTCCATCTCTAGCACCCATTTCTTGTGGTGGCATAAAGGTGGAAGAGGTTTAGGCAGAATGATGCCATTGTGGTACTGTGCTGATCAAACATACTGGCATTAAATTGGTGTTATGATTTAGTTTTAGCTGTAGCTTAATAGTTGGAAACTCACCTAGTAATTGGATGGTTATGGCATTTAAGTTCTACTGCATAGACATGAGTTCAAAAATAAAGTTTAAAGGTTAGAGATTAGCTTTACCTGGCACGTGTACATCCAATTACACAGTGAAATATGTCATTTCATGCGGCAGCACAAAGCTTTACTGTACAGGAGGCTTGGGTTCAATTCCTGCAGTTGCTTGTATGTTCTCCATGTGACCATGTGGGTTTCCTCTGGGTGCTCCAGTTTCCTCCCTCAGTCCATAGATGTTCTGGCTAATTGGACATTGTAAATTGTCCTATGATTAGGCTAGAGTTGAATTGGGAGGGGGGGGGCGTGGTTGCTCGGCAGGGTGGCTCAAATGGCCTATTCCACTCTGTATCTCAATAAATGAATAAATAAATTTGTGTCAGCAGCCTGAGGTTTGTACTGGAAGCAGCCTGCAGGTGTCACCATGCTTCCAGCACCAATAGAGTATGTCCATAACTTAGTAGCCCTAACTTGTATGTGTTTGGAAAACTGGAAGAAAACAGAACACCAAGGGGAAACTCACGGGGTCACGAGGAGAACATACAGTCTCCTTTCAGACACCACCGGGAATTGAGTCCCCATTGGTAAACAATGATCACTGGCACCGTAAAGCATTGTTCACACCACTACGTTACCCAATGCAGTGCAGAAGAAATTCCACATTAGTTGAGATAACTACCCTTAAACTAAGCCATGATCCCAGTTGCTCATTGGACTAGATTTAGGAGAGGAGTAGAAAGATATCAAGCAACCTGACCAAGATTACAACCTCAGACATCACTCCAAAGTGTTTATCTGACTGTTATCATGTTGCACTTTGTTGGAGCTTCCATGTTTTCTGCATGACAATAATGGCTTTACCTTGTCTGATGCAAAATGCCTTGAAGAAAACTGCAATGAAATTTGGAGCCTGCCAGTCCTTCTTTATGATTTACCTGGTTCTGTATTAATTTTAGAAACTTGCCAAACATCTTGCTCATCTGTCAATATTTCTTGTTCCAGATGAGAATTAACTGCAAGGATATTCCAGCAGAGACTCTTTATGATGTTCTTCATGACACACACTACAGGAAGAAATGGGACACGAACATGATTGAGACTTACGATATTGGCCGACTAACGGTGAATGCAGATGTTGGGTATTATTCCTGTGAGTAACCATTAAGACTGCATACAAGAAATACTGTAGATGCCAGAACTTTTGAACAATTCATACTCAAAATGCTGAAGGAACTCAGTAGGTCAGGCAGCATCTGTGAAGAAAAATGAACAGTTGATATTTTGGGCCCTGCTGAAGGGTCTTGGCCCAAAATGTCAACTGTTCATCTACCTCCATAGATGCTGCCTGACCTGCTGAGTTCCTCCAACATTTTGTGGATGTTACAGGAAGACCAGATTTTTTTTAAAAAAAACATGTGATGTAATTATTTGGAGGGTGAACTGGCTTGCTGAAGCAACTCAGTGCAAAATGCCACCTGATTAAAAGTGGTTTGCAAATGTATGATCAAGTAACCTGAAAATAAATACACACAGGAGTGGACCACCAGGCCCTTGAAGCCTGCCCTGTCATTCAGTAAAAGTTCAAAGTAAATTTATTTCCAAGCTCTGTATATGTTGCCATATCCTGCCTTGAGATGCAGTTAAATGGAAAAAGAAATACAATAGAATTTGCATAACCGATACCATCGTCAATATGTGCCATGTCGTATGATGTAGGCGACCATGGTCTTGACCATGAATATTCTTGGCAAATATTTCTATAGGAGTGGTTTGCCATTGCCTTTTCTGGGTAGTGTCTTTACAAGATGAATGACCCCAGCCAGTCTTCGGAAACTGTCTGCCTCTCGTCAGTGGTTGCAAAACTAGGACTTGTGATCTGCACCGGCTGCTCATACGACCATCCACCACCTGCTCCCATGACTTCTCATGACCCTGATCAGGGGGCTAAGTAGGTGCTACACCTTGCCCAAGGGTAACCCGCAGGCTAGCGAAGGGAAGGAATGCCTTACAACTCTTTTGATAGAGATATATCTCCTTCCCACCACCCTAACAACAGTCGTACTATACATAAACAAAGACTGACAAACAACCAATGTTCAAAAGGCAAACTGCAAATAAAAAAATAGTAGTCATCAATTGAGTTGGAAACAGTCCTTGAAAGAATCTGTTCAGAGTAGTGGTGATTGAAGTTATCCACAGCGGTTCAGGAGGCTGATGGTTATAGGGTAATAACAATTCCTGAACCTGTTGATGTGGCAAGAGGGCACTGCCTGGATAGTGGAGGCCTTTGGCAATGGTTGCTGTGTTCTTGTGCTGTGCTCTGTGTAAATGTATTTAATGCTGGGGAGGGGCTTTCCCTGTGATGACTGCCTCAGAACCCCTTGAGTGCCAGTTTGCCATAGCCCTCAATTTCTCAATCACTCAAATATGTATCTATCTCCATGTAAAGTATATCTAACGATGAAGTCAAGTTCACGTTTGTCATCTAACTGTACATATACTGTACGCATTTCTCCAGACAATGTGCACCCTTAAAACATATATCACACATAGTACATAAACCAAAATATTATTCGATAAATAGGTTAATAAAAATATGCTTCAAAATGCATGTACTAAAGTGCAGCACAGGTAAACAATTAAACAGTAAGCCGTACAGTAAACAGCTCACTGTCCTAGTGAAGTCAGCTTGGTGGCAGGGTAGTCATTAGTCTCACAGCCTGGGGGAGGGAGTTGTTACCCAGTCTGTCAGTCTCAGTCCTGATGCTCCTGTACCTCCTTCCTGATGGTGGTGGGTTAAAGAGATTGTGCGATGGGAGGTAGGGTCCTCAATAATGCTTTGTCCCTTTGTTTGTAACTCTCCCAGTAAATGATAGAAATAGGAGGGAGGAGGGAGACCCTGATGATCCTCTTGATGAATCCTGTTGACTTCTGAAGGATCATGTGGTCTGATACCTTGCAGCTCCCAATGATGCAGCCAGACAGGACACTCTCAATGGTGCACCTGCAGAGAACTGTTAGAAAGGGAGCCGGGAGCCTTGCTTACCTCAGTCTCCTCTGAAAGTGTAGACACTGCTGTGCCTTCTTGACTAGTGAGGAGATGTGTGAGTCTAGGTTAGATTGTCTATTGTGTGCACTCCAAGGAATTTTTATCTTCAGTCTCTCTATGGCAGAGCTGTTGATGTGCAATGAAGAGTGGTCAACCTGTGTTTTCCTGAAATCCACAACATCTCTTTTGTCTTGTCCACATTGAGACTCAGGTCAATGTTCCTGCACCATTTGACAAGCCTCTCTACCTCCTCTCTGTGTGCTGACTCATCATTGTTGGTGATGAGGCCAACTACTGTTGTATCGTTAGTGAACTTGTTGATGCAGTTTGAGCTGAATCTGGCAGTGCAGTCAGGAGTCACAGCGGACTGAGCACACAGCCCTGGTGTGGTACAGTGTGATGTGATGGCACCAGTGCTCAGCATGATGGAGTGCGAGATATTGCTAACAACTCAGAGTGACTGGGGTCTTTTGATAAGAAGTCCAAGATAAGTTACAGAGAGGGATGTTGAGTCCCAGTGAGGACAGTTTACTTACCAGCCTCCTAGGGAAGATCGTGTTAAATACCGAGCTGAACTTGATGAACAACATCCTGGTGTGTGAGGCATCATCTTCTTGGTGGGGCAGGACAGAGTAGAGAGTCAAGGCTATGGCATCATCAGTGGACCGATTTGAGCAGCAGGCAAACTGGAAATGTTCCAATGTAGCTGGAAGGTGGGATTTTACACTGTCCATTACCAGCAGCTCAAAGCACTTCATGATTGTTGAAGTCAGTGCTACCAGGTGGTAATCATTTAGGCCAGTTACCATTTCCCTCTTGGGCACCAGGATGATTGTGGCTGCCTTGCAGGGGCAGTGGACTGTTTCAAAGTGATATTAAAGATATCTGTTAAGACCTCTGTTAGCTGGGCCACACAGTCCCTCAACACCTCACCAAGTATGTTGTCTGGCCCTGCAGTGTCGTATAGGTTTACCCTGGCTAGGATCCTCCTCATCTTGGGTGTGGCCAGACAGGGTGCCTATTCCTCAGGAAAAGAGGAGGCTTCCCTCGATGGCATAACGTTCAGCTGGTCAGAGAAACCATTCAGTTTATCAGGAAGAGAGGTGTCGCTGTCATTGATGCATAGGGTGGACTTGTAATCGTTTATGGTTTGCATACCTTGCCCACATGCACCATGTGTCCATGGTATCAGAAGGTTGTTCTGAGAACCTTCAGTGCATACTCATGCTTTGCCTTCCTGATGCCATGGGAGAGCGCAGATCTTGCTGACCATGAGGTCGACCTGTTGCCCAATCTAAAGGCAGTGTCCCAATCCCTCAGTAGTGTACAAATCGCTGCAGACAACCAAGATTTCTGGTTTGTCCTGGCAGTGTCATGTTTAATCATGGTAACGTCCTCAATGCACTTTCCTATGTAGCCAGTCACCGATCTTGCATATTCATCAGTGTTGATGTAATGATTACAGGTTTACAGTATCCTGTCGGATGAATACAGCCAACTCCCTGAGTATGCTCCAGTCCGTACTTTCAAAGCATCCTTGCAGCACCCAGGGAGCACCTTCTGCCCAGTTCCTGAACTCCCTGTGAACTGGTTTGACTTGTTGGTATCTATGCAGGGATTAGCAAAAAGGTTATGTGGCCTGACTATCCGAGGGCAGGGGATAGCCTTAAAGGCTCCACAAACTTTGATATCAATCAGGTCTATTATATTCCTCCCCATATTATCAGGCCTTCACCATTCTCAAGGGCAGAGAATTCCAGAAATTTGCCACCCTGTGAGAGAAGATATTTCAATACAGTTCAGTTTAAAATTACCATCCCCTTCCTCTGTATCCCTGTGTTTGAGATTCCCCCAACTGGAAAGATGAAATTACATCAGAAAACTCCAGTTACTCAGCAGGCCAGGCAATGTATGGAGAGAAAACAAAGTTTGTATTTCAGGTCAATGACCCGTCATCAGATTTTTCTTCCAAAAGGTCAGTCTGAGAACTGTTTGTGGCTACTTCATTATGGCTTGTACTGGAGAATGAGGAGATAATCGATCAGTTACAGGGAAAGGGTCATCTCTAAGTTTCATGAGGCGGGTAGCTGGGTGACTGTCAGGAGAGGGAATGGGATGGTAAGTAGGCAAATAGGGCAGGGTACCCCTGTGGCCATTCCACTCAATAACAAGTACACTGTTTTGGATACTGTTATGTGGGGTAACTGTGGAGAGGAATGCCATGGAGACCAGGTTACTATCATTGAGTCTGGGTGCATGGTGCAGAAGGGAAAGAGGGAGAAGAGTGGAGCAGCAGTGGGAGAGGACTCAATAGTCAGAGGCACAGGCAGAAGATTCTGTGGACGTGAAGGGGGCACCTGGATGGTACGTTGCCTCCCAGGTGCCAGGGTCCGGGACGTCTCGGATGGCATCCACAACATTTTGGAGGGGGAGAGGGAACAGCCAGATGTCTTGGTACAGACTGGTCCCTATGACATAGGAAGGAAAAGCAAAGAGGTCCTGAAGAGAGAATTTAGAGAGCTGGCCAGAAAGTTGAGAAGGTAGAAATATCTGGATTGATACCTGTGCCATGCACCAGTGAGGGTAGAAACAGGGTGATTTGGCAGATAAACAGGAAATAGAAAAGGTGTGTCAAAAAGGCAATGTCATTATAGTCATGGGAGATTGTAACATACAGGTGAATTGGGAAAATCAAGGTGGTAATGGATCTCAAGAGAGTGAATTTGTTGAATGCCTATGCTTTTTAGAGCAACTTGTCATTGAGTCTACTAAGGGAACAGCTATCCTGGATCAGGTGTTATGTAATGAACCAGAGGTGATTAGGGAGCCTAAGGAAACCTCATAAAGCAGTAATCAAAACATGATTAAGTTTAACTTGAAGTTTGAAAGGGAGAAAGTAAAGTCTGATTTAGCAGTATTTCAGTGGAGTAAAGGAAATTACAGTGGTGTGAGAGAGGAGTTGCCTAAAGTAAATTGGAAGGAGATGTTGGCAGGGGTGACAGCAGAGTAGCAATGGCTTGAGTTTCCAGGAAAAATTAGGAAGATGTAGGATAAACGTATTCCAAAATTAAAGAAATACTCAAATGACATAATAGTACAACCATAAGAGGTGTACAAGATGATGAGAGGCATTGATCGTGTGGATAGTCAGAGGCTTCTTCCCAGGGCTGAAATGGTTGCCACAAGAGGACACAGGTTTAAGCTGCTGGGGAGTACGTACAGAGGAGATGTCAGGGATAGGTTTTTTATGTAGAGAGTGATGAGTGCATGGAATGGGAACGGTGGTGGAGGCGGATACGATAGGGTCTTTTAAGAGGCTTTTAGATAGGTACATGGAGCTTAGTAAAATAGAGAGCTATAGGTAAGCCTAGTAATTTCTAAGGTAGGGACATATTCGGCACAACTTTATGGGCTGAGGGGCCTGTATTGTGCTGTAGGTTTTCTATGTTTCATAACTGTCAAGGAAGTCAAAGCTGATGTAAAAGCAAAACAAAGGACATACAGAGAACATAAAGAGGACATAAAGAGTATTCACCCCTCTTGGAAGTTTTCAGGTTTTCATGTTTAACAACATTGAATCACAGTGGATTTAATTCGGCTTTTTTGACACTGATCAACAGAAAAATACTTCTTTTGTGTCGAAATGGAAACAGTGCAAAGTCAACTAAATTAATTACAAATATAAAGCACAAAATAATCGATTACATAAGTATTCACCCCCTTTAATATGACACACCAAATTAACACTGGTGAAGCCAATTTGCCTTAGAAGTCACATAATTAGTTAAATGGAGATCACCTGTGTGCAGTCAAGGTGCTTCAATCGATTGTAGTGAAAATACACCCGTATCTGGAAGGTCCAATTGCTGGAGTGTCAGTATCTTGGCAAGAACTACACCATGAAGCCAAAAGAACACTGAGCAACTATGCGAAAACATTATTGAAAAACAAAAGTCAGGAGATGGATATAAGAAAATTTTCAAGTCATTGAATATCATTGAATATCCCTTGGAGTACAGTTAAGTCATCGTCAAGGAATGGAAAGAATATGGCACAGCTGTAAATCTGCCTAGAGCAGGCCATCCTCAAAAACTGAGTGATTATGCAAGAAGGGGACAAGTGAGGGAGGCCACCAAGAGAAATATGACAATTCTAGAGGAGTTGCAAGTTTCAATGGCTGAGATGCGAGAGACTGCGCATACAACAACTGCTGTACGGGTGCTTCATCAGTCGCAGCATTATGGGAGAGTGGCGAAGAGAAAGCCACTGTTGAAAAAAACTCACAAGAAATCTCAGAGTTTGCCAGAATGCATGTAGGAGGCTCTGAAGTCAGCTGGAAGAAGGTTCTGTGGTCTGGTGGAACCAAAATTGAGCTTTTTCGCCATCAGATTAAGCACTATGTTTGGCATAAACCAAACGCTGCATATCATCAAAAACACACCGTCAGGCATAGTGATGGCTGCATTATGCTGTGGAGATGCTTTACTGCACCAGGCACTAGAAGGCTTGTGAAGGTAGATGGTAAAATGAATTCAGCAAAATACGGAGAAATCCTGGAGGAAAACCTGATGCAGTCTGCAAGAGAACTGCGACTTGGGAGATTTGTTTTCCGGCAAGACAATGACACCAAGCATAAAGTCAAAACTACACAGGAATGGCTTAAAAACAACAAAGTTAATGTCCTGGTGTAGCCAAGGCAAAGTCCAGACGTCAATCCAATTGAGAATTTGTTGCTGGATGTGAAAATGGCTGTTCACTCATGATCCCCATGCAATCTGACAGAGCTTGAACAGTTTTGCAAAGAAGAATGGGGAAAAATTGCAGTGTCCTAGATGTGCAAAGCTGACAGAGACCTGTCCACACAGACACAAGCCTGTAATTGCTATCAAAGGTACATCTACTTAATGCTGATTTGAAGGAAGTGAATACTTAAGCAATCAATTATTTTGTGGTTTATATTTGTAATTAATTTTGAGCACTTTGTAGAGATCTGTTTTCACTTTCACACAAAAGTATTTTTCTGTTGATCAGTGTCAAAAAAAGCCAAATTAAATCCACTGTGATTCAATGTTGTAAAGCAATATAACATGAAAACCTCTGTGGGTGGGACGATGAATAATTTTGTTACGCACTGTAGAACAAAGCAAAAATTATCAGGAGGCTAGAGGATTGGGAAGCTTTTAAAAACCTACAGAATCATTAGAAGGGGAAGTATGAAATTCTGAAAGCAAGCTGGCAAACAGTCTCAAGCATGCAAATAAATAAATAAATAAATGAGAGATGAGAGTGGATACAGGACCTCTAGAAAATGAGGATGGAGAAATAATAACAGGGATCAAGGAGATGGCAGATGATATAAATGAGTATTTAGTATCAGTCTTCACTGTGGAAGACACCAGCAGTGTGCCAGATATTGAAGGGTGTGAGGGAAGAGTGGTGAGTGCAGTTACTATTACAAGGGAGAAGGTGCTCAAAACACTGAAAGACCTAAAGGTATGTAAGTCACCTGGACCAGATGAACTGAATCCTAGGGTTGAATGAGGTAATGTTAGAGATTATGGAGGCATTAGCAATGATATTGCAAAAATCATTGGCATGGTGCCAGACGACTGGAAAATTGCAAATGTCACTCCACTCCTTAAGAAAGGAGGGAGGCAGAAAAAAGGAAATTATAGACCAGTTAGCCTGACCTCAGTGGTTGAGAAGATGTTGGAGTCAATTGTGACAGAGGATAGGATTGGACAAAGTCATCATGGTTTCCTTAAGAGAAAATCTTACCTTACAAACCTTTTGCAATTCTTTGATGAAATAGCATAAATGAAGGGGATGCTGTGGATGTTGTATATTTGGATTTTAAGAAAGCCTTTGACAAGGTGCCATAAATGAGGCTGCTTAACAAGTTAAGAGCCCATGGTATTGCAGGGAAGTGATTAGCATGCTTAGAGCATCTGCTGATAGGTAGGAGGCACAAAGTGGGAATAAAATGATTCTTTTCCGGTTGGCTGCCTGTGACTAGTGGTGTTCCGCAAAGGTCAGTGTTGGGACCACTTTTTGTGCTGTATATCAATGGTTTAGATGATGGAATAGATGGCTTTGTTGCCACCTTTGCAGATGATATGAAGTTTGGTGGAGGGGCAGGTGGTTTGAGGAAACAGGAAGGCTTGAGAAAGACAGACAAATTGGGAGAATGCGCAAGAAAGTTGAAAATGAAATACAAGGTTGGAAAATGCATGACATGCACTTTGATAGAAGAAATAAATGTGCAGACTATTTTCTAAATGGGGGAGAAAACCCAAATATCTAAGATGCAAAGACACTTTGGAATTCTTATGCAGAACACCCTGAGGTCAGCTGAGAAGATCATCGGGGTCTCTCTTCCTGCCATCACGGACATTTACACTACATGCTGCATCCGCAGAGGAAGCAGCATTATGAAGGACCCCATGCACCCGTCATACAATCTCTTCTCCCTCCTGCCATCTGGGAAAAGGCTCCGAAGCATTCGGGCTCCTACGACCAGACTATATAACAGTTTCTTCCCCTAAGCGATCAGACTCCTCAATACCCGAAGCCTAGACTGACACCTTGCCCTACTGTCCTGTTTATTATTTATTGTAATGCCAGTACTGTTTTTGTGCACTTTATGCAGTCCAGAGTAGGTCTGTAGTCTAGTATAACTTTCTCTGTGTTCTTTTTTATTACGTAGTTCAGTCTAGTTTTTGTACTGTGTCATGTAAACCATGGTTCTGAAAAACGTTATCTCATTTTTACTATGCACTGTACCAGCAGTTATGGTCGAAATGACAATAAAAGTTGACTTGACTTGACTGAAGGTTAACTTGCAGGTTGAGTCAGTGGTGAAGAAGGCAAATGCAATGTTAACATTCATTTCAGGAATTCTAGAACATAAGAGCAGCAATGAGGATTTATAAGGCACTGGTGAGGTCTCTGCTTGAGAATTGTGAAAAGTTTTGGGTTCCTCAGCTAAGAAAAGATGTGCTGGCATTGGAGAAAATTCAGAGGAGGTTCCCAAAGATGATTCTGGGAATGAAAGGGTTATCATATGAGGAACGTTTGATGGCTCTGGCCTGTACTCGCTGGAATTTAGAAGGATGAGGGGTATCTCATTGAAACCTTCTGAATGTTGAAAGGTCTAGCTCGAGTAGATGTGGAAAGGATGTTTCCCATGGTGTGGAAGTCTAGGACAAGAGGGTGCAGCATCAGGATAGAAAGGCTTCTGTTTAAAGCAGAGATGTGGAGAAATTTCTTTAGTCAGAGGGTGGTGAATCTGTGGAAATTCTTACCACAGGCAGCTGTGAAGGCCAGGTCATTGGTTGTATTTAAGGCAGAGATTGATAGGTCTTGATTGGCCATGGCATCAAGGTTTATGGGGAGAAGTCCAGGGAGTGGTGCTGAGGACGGAAAAAAGGGATCAGCCATGACTGAATGGCAGAGCAGACTCGGTGGGCCAGATGGCCTAATTCTGCTCCTATGTTCTATGGTCTTATGAGGTACACATATATACCTGCTCATTAAAGCAAATACCTAATCAGCCAATCATGTGGCAGAATCTCATTGTATAAAGGCATGCAGACATGATCAAGATGTTCAATTATTGTTCAGATCAAACATCAGACTGGGGAAGAAACGTGATCTAAGTGACTGACCGTCGAATGATCTTTGGTGCCAGATGGGAAGTGTGAGTACCTCATAAACCGCTGATCTCCTGGGAATTTCTCACACAGCAGTCTCTGGAGTTTACAGAGAATGGTGTGAAAAACAAAGAAAAACCCAGTGAGTGGCAGTTCTGTGGGTGAAAATGCCTAGTTAAAGTGAGAGGTCAGAGGAGATTGGCCGGACTGGTTCAAGCAGACAGGAGGGCGACAGTAACTCAGATGACTACACGTAACCACTGTGGTGTGGAGAAAAGCATCTTTGAATTCACAACATATAAGGAACCTTATGTTCGTTATACATAATACACAACATAAGGATGGGCTACTGCAGTAGAAGACAAAGACAATTCATTCAGTGGCTACTTAATTAAGTTCAGGTGGTTCCTAATAAGGTGGCTGCTCTGTGTATATTCCACATGCAATATTCCAGTTTGAGTATCAATTATTCTGAAAGAAATGCAGAACTTATCAGCAGGACTCATTTAATTAAAGTGCTGTTTGATGTCCTGTCCACATGCAACAGATGTTAATAAGCTGTGTGCTCTTTCTCTCGGCTAGGGAGGTGTCCAAGTCCGTTGAAGAATAGAGATTTTGTTACCCTGCGATCGTGGCTTCCCCTTGGCAATGACTACATGATCGTCAACTACTCGGTGAAGCATCCGGTGAGTAAGACTGTTGAGAGGTGATCTTTCAGTCTTTGTGAAAGGTACGCTGATTTGGAAGCGACTCTTATAGAAAAGTAACAAATGTAAAACTCAATAACACCATCAAATGATACAAAACCAAAAGGGATTTTAAGTATGGAGGAGGACGTAGAGAGGCTTCAAGGGTATATAGACTAATTTAACATAGAACATAGCACTCTGCAGCACAGTATAGGCCTTTTGGCTCACAATATTGTGTCCACATTTTAACCAACTCCAAGATCAATCTAACCCTTCCATCCTACATAACCCTCCATTTTTCTGTCATCCATGTGCATATCTAAGAGTTTCTTGATATATCTGCCTCCACCACTGCCCTCGGCAGCGTGTTCCGTGCACTTACCATTCTCTGTGGAAAAAAGCTTACCACTGACATCTTCCCTATAGTTTCCTTCAATCACCTTAAAATCATGTCCTGTAGCTATTAATGCCCTGTGAAAAAAGTCTCAGACTATCCTTCATACCCTCTCTTGGTGGAGTGGACAAGAAAATTACAGATGTAGTATAATGTGAAGAATTATGAGGCTATCCATCTTGACATCTGAGATTTAAAAAACAGTTCATTTGTTCATTATGTGCTATGTCATATGACGTAGGCGATCGTGGTCTTTCCATGATCATGATTGTTCTTGGCAATTTTTTCTTCACAAGTGGTTTGCCATTTCCTTCTTCTGGGCTGTCTTTATAAGCCGGGTGACCCCAGCCATTATCAATACTTTTCAGAGATTGTCTGCCTGGCATCAGTGGTCACATAACCAGAACTTGCGATATGCACCAGCCAACAAAATATTTTATGTGCCATAGGTTTGCCATCCCTGGGCTGATAAATCTTCATTGCATTCTCTCTGTAGAAAATATATGATCAGTACTGTGCACAATACTTCTGGTGTGGTCTCACAAATGTCCACTCTAGATTACAGTAACGCATCTTTACTCCATAATCAAAGTCAGTCCAAAATTTGTCTTCCTGATTTCTCATTGTACCAACATGTTGGCCTTCTGTAACCTTTTTTTCCACACAAACCTTCAAGGCCCATTGAACAAAATCACACAATCTCTCACTATTTAAAAAAATCAACATCTTGTACAACTGTGGCATGTTGTCCCAACTCTAATACTCATTTACTTGGCCGATGAAGGCAAGCATAGTATATGCCTTCCTTATCATCCTGTCTACTCATGTCTGTGCGCATCTGACTGATTAGTAGTTTTTAATTTGCCAAACATGTTTTAAATTGAAGAGGAAGGGATGGTGTACGAAGAAGTATCTGTGATATAGTGGAGACAAGGAGAAGATGGATAACACACAGAAGGGTGATCAAGGCTGTTAAAACCAGCTAATCTGTTTGAGGAGATGTAAATGGAGAATAAACAGATGAGAAAAAATAAACTGGAACTCTGAGACACAGAATATCTTCAACATTATTTCAGATTTTCAACAACTGTTCCCGTTCCAGATGATTTTTTTTTTGAAGTATCAGGTTATTTGCTCATTATTCCTTAGTTGGGAATTCATGTTCCCTGCACTATAATAGCTTTTATATTTCGTAGTCGGTTGTAAAACAATTTTGTGAAATTATCAAAGGATGTAAAAAGCATTACATAAATTCAAGCCAACACACCCAAAGTGTTGGAGGAACTCAGCAGACCTGGCAGCATCTGCAGATTTGGGGATCCAAAGCATGTGTTGGTTTGGATCTCCAGTATCTGCAGATTTTCACTTGTTTGTTGTTACGTACCCCGTAACTGGGTGTCTAACCAGCAAAGATAGAAGAATCTGTTGGAGTCTGGTGGTACTATTTTCAAACAGTGTTTATTAGTAAAATATATAAATCAATATCAACAATGCAAATGTATAGATAATACACATTAGCAATACTAAACCTAAAAGTATGGGTATAATAATAATCAATAATAAACAAGCTCTATCGATGTCTAGGGGATAATGAATTGTCATATGTGAATATAAAGTTCAGTTCAGTTCATATGTGCTGAGGTAGATGTTGGTTGTTGTGTTGTAATCGTTGGAGAGAGACAGAGAGAGAGAGAGCAAGCAAACTGTAACAGCTACAGGCAGGCAAACCTTCTTTATGTTCTTGATCCGTCGTTTTGTTGTGGCCATTCAGGTATGACCCCTCTGTCCTTCAGCTAGACCGTTCTTCTGTGGTGGACTCGTCACCCAGCCATGAGTGGACACACACACAAGCCCCCACCGGCCCTGCTATAACACTATGAGTTAAACTGACCGATTCTTCGTTCGGTCCCCGATGCCCCACACCTTCACGTGGGTTCCAACACTCAATCAGTGCTCAATAGTGTGTCTGAGGGGTGTCTCCCCAGACCTCACTTTTATCCCTACTCACGGGGTCTCAGGCGTCAATCAGTTTTGAATGGCTTTGTCCATCAAACCAGCCCACTCCGGCTGTCCACTGAGGAATTTTAATGAACAGAATAGTATAAGGTAAACAATCCTTCTCAGAAGCCATAAGTCTTTCAGAAGTCATAATATGGTGAGTCAACAAGCCTCTCTCCCCCTTCTTTATCTCTCTCTTATCTGTAGCAGATGTTCCAATTCCAGCATGTTTTCCCCTCACATCTCTCTCTCTCATTAGCAGCATAGCAACAGTAACGGTTTGTGATTCTCCCAGGGGGGGGGGGGGGAGAGATGGGCAACTCTGCACCCTTCTGCCCATCAGAGCTGTTCATTGTTCGTAACATTGTAATTCTACATATAATCAAAATTTATTCTTTACAGAGTGTAGCTAATTTGTCTTATTTCTGATGATTTATTTGCAGAAATATCCACCAAAGAAGGACATAGTACGGGCTGTCTCACTGCAGACTGGATATTTCATTAAATCCAATGGAGCCAACAGCTGTACGTTGTACTACTTGACCCAAGTGGATCCACGAGGTTAGTGCACCAACTTAGCTAACTTTATGGCCAGATCAATCCAGATCCTGTTCAAAAAATTGGTTGAAAACCTGGCAGAATCTCGGGATGGGAATAAACAATTGATGCTTTTGGCCAAAACATTTCATTATTGATGCCTGACCTGCTGAGTTTCTCCAGCATTTTGTGTATGTTACTCAACATTTTTGGCATCTGCAGATTCTCTTGTGTTATCAGCTTAAACCTGTTTTTGTCCATGACTTTCATGAAGTGGTTCCAAAGATCTTTGAAAGAAAACTGCTTGTTGGAGATTTCTACTGACGGAAGAGCATACAACATAAGATATAGGAGCAGAATCAAGCCATTTGGCCTGTTGAACCTACTCCACCATTCCATCATGGCAGATTTATTTTCACTCTCAACCCCATATTCCTCTTTTCTTCTCATGGCCTTTGATGCCCTTAATAATCAAGAACCTATCAACCTCAGCTTTAAATACACCAAAAGACTTAGCCTCCACAGTCATCTATGGCAATAAGTTCCACAGATTCACCACTCTTTGGTTGAAGAAATTCTCTTCATCTCTATTCTAAAAGGATGTCCTTGTATTCTGAGGCTGTGCTCCCTAATCCTAGACTCCTCACTATTGGAAGTATGCTCTCCACATCCTTTGAATATTCTGTAGGTGCTTCCCCCCACCCACCCCCAACTAATTCTTCTAATCTCCACTGTGTACAGGCCCTGAACCATCAAACGCTCCTCATAAGTTAACTCTTTCACTCATGGGATCATTCTTGTGAAAGTTCTCCTCTATTAGAATAAAGAGAATATCCAAGGCATGAGGGAGGATCTGGCCAAAGATAGTTGGAAGGAGATATTAGTGGTGATGATGGCAGATCAGCAGTGCTGGAGATTCTGGGAACAGTTCAGAAGGCTGTTACATCCCAAAGAGGAAGAAATATTTTAAAGGAAGGTTGATGCCACCATGGCTGACAAGGGAAGTCAAAGACAGCATAAAAGCAAAAAGATGGGCATGTAATATATCGTGAAAATTAGTGAGAAATTAGAGGATTGGGATGCCTTTAAAAATCAACAGAAAGCAACTGAAAAAGCAATAAGGAAAGTAAAGATGAAATATGAAGTTAAGCTGGCTGATAATATAAATGAGGATACTTAAAGATTTTTCAGATATATAAAGAGTAAAAGGGACATGAAAATGGATATCGGACACTGGAAAATTATGCTGGAGAGGAAGTAATGAGGGACAAAGAAATAGCAGGTGAATTTATTAAGTAATTTGCATTATTCTTTACTGTGAAAGACACCAGCAGTATGCCAGAAATTCGTGTGTCAGGGGACAGAAGTGAATGTTGTTGCTCTCATTAAGGTGGAGGTTCTTGCAGAACTGTAAGCTCTAAAGGTGGATAAGTCAGCTGGACTGCTTCACCCCAGGGTTCTGAAGGCGGTAGCTGAAAAGATTGTGGAGGCATTAGTAATGATCTTTCAAGAATCACTAAACTCTGGGATGGTTCTGGAAGACTGGAAAATTGCAACTGTCACTCCAGTCTTTAAGAAGGGAGAGAGACAAATAAAAGGAATTTATAGGCCAGTTAGCTTGTATTCAGTATTTGGTTATATGTTGGAGTCCATAATTAAGGATGAGGTTTTGGAATACTCGGAGGCACATGATAAACTAGGCCAAGGTCAGCATAGATTCCTTAAGGCCTGACAAATCTATTGGACTTTTTTGAGAAAATAACAGGCAGGATAGACAAAGAAAATAGATTTTGTTTATTTGGATTTCAGAAGTTGTTTGACAAAGTGCCTCACATGGGGCTGCTAAACAAGAAAAAAAACTCATGGAATTACAGGAAAAATAATAGCATGGATAGAAGATTGGCTGACTGACAGAATACTGTACAAATAATGGAAATAAAGGGAGCCTTTTCCTGGTTGACTGCTGCTGACTAGTGGTGTTCTACAACGCCTGGAGTCGGGACCCGCTTCTTTCACATTATAAGTCAGTGATCTGAATGACGGAATTGACAGCTTAGTAGCCAGGATTGTGGACAATACGAAGATAGGTGAAGGGGTAGGTCATTTTGAGGAAGCAGGAAGTCTGCAGAAAGACTTGGAGTAGGAAAATGGGTAAACAAAAGGCAGATGGGAAGAATAGGGTCATGCAGTTTGATAGAAGGAATAAGTGTGTAGACTATTTTATAGGTGATGAGAAAATTCAGAAATCAGAGGTGTGAAGGGACTTGGGAGTCCTCGTGCAGGATTCTCTTAAGGTTAACTTACAGATTGAGTCGGTAGTAAGGAAGGCAAATGCAATGTTAGGATTTATTTTGAGAGAACTAGAATATAAAAGTGAAGAAGTAATGCTGAAGCTTTATCAGGCATTTGTTTTTTTCTTCGCAACCATCTACAAAAACAGAGGAGTGCCCCCAAAGAATGAATGACAGTTAAATGTCAGAACCCCAAAGTCCCCCACAGCTCCCTTCCCTCCTGCGCATAAGCGGCGGCAAGCAACAATCCCCCTCTCCCCACCAGCAAAAAAAGCATCGACACTCGCCACTGAGCACTCAAGCATGCAGCGAAGCAACAAGCAAAGACACAGACCTGCAGTACCCCAAGGACTACTCGTTCACCTGGTATTTGACATACCACAGGCTCTCTCTCTCTCTCTCTCTCTCTCCCTCCCCCTCTCCCCCCCCTCTCCCCCCCTCTCTCCCCCCCTCTCTCCCCCCCCTCTCTCCCCCCCTCTCTCCCCCCCTCTCTCCCCCCCTCTCTCCCCCCCTCTCTCCCCCCCTCTCTCCCCCCTCTCTCCCCCCCTCTCTCCCCCCTCTCCCCCCCCTCTCTCCCCCCCCCCCTCTCTCTCTTCCCCCCCCCCCAATAAGGGAGAGAGAGAAGTCTCTGTTTCACAGTGAGAAGGGAGACATAACAAACAGCTCGCTGGTTTATGATGTTAGAAGTCCATTCCGATCTCAGGTCTCTGGGCACACAGCTATAGATCTTCCGACTCCCATGACACACCGATCTGCCAGGACACCGACCTTCTATCCGCACGCCACCAGAGCCATGAGATCTTGGCCCTCCGAAGGTGAGCTGAGCTCTTAGCCTGCACCCTTGGCATGTCGAATAACAGACAGCTGTGAAACCCTGAGAGCGGGTCCCATTACCGCAAAGAACCGAAGTTCGTGTGTAACTCCAGGTCAGGGTCTTCAAAAGAACCCTAAAACAGAAAAATAGAGATGTTAAAGATGGAAATTGAGCTGTTTCCGAAGATGCAAGCAAATCAGTTGCCGTTAGGCACCATTGTCTGTTCCTAAGTTCCTCCTTCTTGGGAATAAAAGGCTTAACATATGAAGAGTGTTCAATGGCTCTAGGCTTGCACACACTGGAGTTTAGAAGAAATGAGGGGGAATTTTATTGAGACCTATCAAATATTGAAAAGATTAGATAGAGTGGACATGGAGAGGATGTTTCCTGTAGTGCTGGATTTAGGGCCAGAAGGCACAGCCTCAGAATGGAGGGATATCCCTTAGGTGCAGACATGGAGGAATTTCTTTCGCTATATGGTATTGAATCTGTGGAATTCATTGCCACAGACAGCTATGGAGGCCAGGTCTTTTGGTATATTTAAAGTGGTGTTTGATAGGTTCATGATTATTAAGGTAATCAAAGGTTACAAAGAGAAGACAGGAGAAAGGAGTTGAGAGAAATAATAAATCTGCATTGATGGAATGGCAGAGTAGACATAATGGGCTGAATGGTCTCCCCAATGCTTACATGTCCTTTCTCAGATAAAGAGCTCAAAACTGCTCACAATACTCCATTCTCCGTCTGACCAGTGCCTTATAAAGCCACACTTTTACATCCTTGCTTTAAAATTCTAGTCCTATTGAAATGAATGCCTGTTGAACTTATTCCTTCAACTAATTTGCAGTGTATTCCCTCTGCCACTTCTTTGCATTCCATGGGTTAAAATGCCAAAACAAAAAGCTAATGATCTGTGGATTGTTACCTGATCTGCGTGCAGATTGGTACAGGGTGCATATAATCAGTGAACTGAATGCATGGCTCAAGGATTGGTATGGGAGAAGTGCGTTTGAATTTGTGGGGCATTGGCTGCGGTATTGGGCAATGAGGGAGCTGTCCTGTTGGGATGGGCTTCACCTGAACCATGCTTTACTGATCCACAACAGTGCTATAGGTGCTTGTAGCCAATCTATGGGTCAGTAACTTTGGGAGAATATGTAGGGAGGTGATAATGGCAAGGACAGATCACCAGGGAGGGGTGTCATTTAGGGAGTTACAGATGAGATGGGGGTACTTGCTTTGAACTTGGTGTTCAGCTAGTGTACTTCTAAAATGACCAGTGCCAAACTGGTATATAGTATCACTGGCAGGGGAAGGACTGAGGTCTTGGCATTTTTATCACATATTCCAAAAACGAGCAGATGATCTTGACTTGGAAGTTTGACTATTGTCAGATTGCTCATCAAATGGCCAACATTACATACCAAAGATTTCAAAGATTGTAAGATTGAAAACCTGAGAAATGAGGGCCAGGCTGTTTGAGTTCCACCCATCCTGATCAAAGAGGCAAGCTCAGTTTAAGGGCCAAAGCTCTGTCTCAAAACTAATAACGTTAGATGATATTATGCTGGCATTGTAGGCTGATAGGCCTATTCTCTTCTATGTTGTTCTGAGTTCTGTACTATAGCCCTGCATTTATAGTAATTTGTGTTGTTGGTGCATCTGTTCCAAATTATGAAACCCACTTGCAAAAACCAACATGAACTTAAATAATGTCAATAAACCTTGTGGAAAATGAATGCTTCATTCAATTCACTCACACTGATTAGTCATGGGTTGCCTGAGCATTTAAGCATAGAGCTCTTCAGGCTTCTTCAGGCTTCCTTAATATAAGGATCCCTGTGATGGCGCCAACACTACAGACACCACAGGTGAGTTGCGCCAACTTTCCTTTCATCAGTCTCTGCCTCCACCCATCTCTAATTGATCTAATCTCTAACCCTCTCCCTCATTGATGTAAAAATAAGGAAAATGCAAAATACATTAACAAACAGCAAATAACTTGTGCAGAACATAAGTTATTGCTTCTTCGTGCATTTAAGTAATTGGTGGTGTTTGTTCCATGGAAAGTTGTCTTGCAGTGTCAGCTTTTTACATCTTCCCAAGGAGTCTGTTTGTCGAATCTGCGAATTTCTGTTTACATATTTACAGAAGTGTGAGATTAAAATATAGAGCTGCTACACCATTAAGCTTCATAAAGCTTCAAAAGTTAAATCACTTCTAATGTGTAATTGCTGTACTGTTCTTGTAGTTCATGTGCTCCTGTCATCTGCTCTACAGATGGGCTTTTAATGCTCAAATTGTAGACTTGTTAAAATGAAAGTATAGACCTTTGAAGCACAGTGCATGTTTAGCCACAAGCCTGTAAACCAAATGTAGCTTAATTAAGAATCTTACGATCTGTTTACTTGCTTGCCTGCCTTTAACAGCTGTCACTCCCTGACAGCCCTGACACAGTGTAAGCTGTACAAATAAAATCTTGAACTTCTCAGGCAGGATACAGTAATTTAGGAGAAAACATCATACCAACACTGAATGCTTTACCAGGGAGAGGTTAGAACCATTTGGAAGAAGGAAATATGAACTTACTCAAAAATATCAGATTCTAATGGGACATCACAGGGTAGAGAGCATCGAACATAAAACTCCACAGCACAGTACAGGCATTTTGGCTCATGTTGTTGTACTGAACATTTAATGTATCTAAGATCAATCTAATGCTTCCTCCCATATTGCCCTCTGTTTTTCTCTCATCCATGTACCTAGAATCATCCTTCATCTGTTGGTAAATGATAGAATCAGGAGGAATTCCCGACAATATGGAGAGAATAAATCATGCAATTAATGTAATGGTGTCTATCTCTACACATCCCAACTTGTAATCTTAGACCCACAAATACTGTTTTGCTTTGCGTTCCGAGAGCCAAGCACTGGCGATGTGGTCTTGTGCTCCAGTAAGCTAGAATACTCTGCCAACTGAGATATGTCAGACTAGTACCGTGGAATGTTTCAAAACACTTATAAAAATCTGCTTTTTTTAAAAATAAATTTGGCCTACTTATACGATTACTTGATGCTTGTTGATTTTCAAAGTTCAAAGTAAATTTATTATCAAAGTACATGTATGTCAACAAGTGGGGCGCCACACAAGGGTATTGGTTAGCACAACACTTTAAAGTACCAGTGACCCAGGTTCAATTCCCACGGCTGTCTGTAAGGAGTTGGTGCATTCTTCCTGTGACCACGTGGTCTTCCTCCCACAGTCCAAAGATGTACCAGTTGGTAGGTTGATTGGTCACTGTAATTTATCCCGTGATTAGGCTAGGGTTAAATCGAGGGTTGCTGGCTTGAAGGGATGAAAGGACCTATTCAACACTGTATATCAATAAATAGAAAATAAATAAAATCTGTAAGTAAAATAAGGACTGTCATATGTTGAAAGATTGGAGCGACTGGGCTTGTATACACTGGAATTTAGAAGGATGCGAGGGGATCTGATTGAAACATATAAGATTATTAAGGGATTGGACACACTGGAGGCAGGAAGCATGTTCCCGCTGATGGGTGAGTCCAGAACTAGAGGCCACAGTTTAAGAATAAGGGGTAGGCCATTTAGAGCAGAGATGGTCACCCAGAGAGTGGTGGATATGTGAAATGCTCTGCCTCAGAAGGCAGTGGAGGCCAAGTCTATGGATGCATTCAAGAGGGAGTTAGATAGAGCTCTTATAGATAGCGGGGTCAAGGGATATGGGGAGAGGGCAGGAACGGGGTACTGATTGTGTATGATCAGCCATGATCACAGTGAATGGTGGTGCTAGCTAGAAGGGCCGAATGGCCTACTCCTGCACCTACTATCTATTGTCTATAGAACAGTAACTATAACAGGATTAATGAAATATCAACAAGAGTGCAGAAGACAGCAAACTGCGCAAATGCAAATATAAATAAATAACAATAAATAACAAGAACATGAGACAATGAACTAAAGAGTCTTTAAAAATGAGATCGTTGGTTGTGGGAACATTTCAATGATGGGGCAAGTGAGTGTAGTTATTCCCTTTTATTCAAGAGTCCGATGTTTGAGGGGTAGTAACTGTTCTTGAACCTGATGGCGTGAGGCCTGAGGCGCTTGTACCTTCTACCTGACGACAGTAGTGAAAAGAGAGCATGACCTGAGTGGTGGGGATCTCTGATGATGGATGCTGATATCCTACAGGAGTGTTTCATGTGGATGTGCTCAGTAGTTGGGAGGACTAGTCCCGTACGTACTGGGCTGAATCCTCTATCTTCTGTAGGATTTTCTGTTCAAAGGCATTGGTGTTTCCATACCAGGTTGTGATGCAGCCAGTCAATATACTCCCCACTACAAATCTATAGAAGGTTATCAAAGTTTTAGATGCCATGCCAAATCTCTGCAGACTACTAAGGAAGTAGAGGCACTGCCAAGCTTCCTTCACAATTGCATGTACATGCTGGGTTCAGGACAGGTCCTCTGAAATAGTAACACCCAGGAATTGGAAGTTGCTAATCCTCTTCTCTGATGAAGACTGGCTCACGGACCTCAGATTTCCCTCCCCTTATGTTTAAAATCAGTTCCTTGGTCTTGCTGACATTGAGTGAGGGGTTGTTGTTATGACACCGCTCAGCTAGATTTTCAGTCTCCCTCCTATATGCTGTTTTATCATCACTCTTGATTCGGCCCAAGTCAGTAATGTCATCGGCAAACTTGAATATGGCATTGAAGCTGTGCTTAGCTACACAGTCAGAGGTGTAAGGCCACACAGTCATCTACATTTGATTACATTTTCTACAGTGCCTATAAAAAGTATTCACCCCCCCCCCCCAGAAATTCTCATGTTTTACTGTTTTACAACATTGAATCACAGTGTTTAAATCATTTGGCTTTTTGCAACACTGATCAACAGAAAAAGACTCTTTCATGTAAAGTTAAAACAAATCTCTACAAAGTGATCTAAATTAATTAAAATATAAAGCACAGAATAATTGATTGCTTAAGTATTCACCCCCATTAATATGACATACAAAATCATAACTGGTGCAGCCAGTTGGTTTTCGATGTTGCATAATTAGTTAAATGGAGATCACCATGTGCAGTCAAGGTGTTTCAATTGATTGTAGTAAAAATACACCTGTATCTGGAAGGTCTAACAGCTGGAGAGTCAGTATCCTGCCAAAAACTACACCATGAAGAAAAAAGAACACTACAAGCGACTCCACGAAAAAGTCATTGAGAAGCACAAGTCAGGAGATGGATACAACAAAATTTCCAAGTCACTGAATATCCCTCGGAGTACAGTTAAGTCAATCATCAAGTGATGGAAAGAATAGGGCACAGCTGTAGATCAGCCTAGATAGGCCGTTATCAAACACTCACTGACCAGGCAAGAAGGGGGTGAGTGAGGGAGGCCACCATGACAACTCTGGAGGAGTTACAAGCTTCAGTGGCTGAGATGGGAGAGATTACACATACAACAACTCACAAACAAGAGAAAGTATGCAGATGCTGTAAATTCGAGCAACACACAGAAAATGCTGGAGGAACTCAGCAAGCCAGGCAGCATCGAGAAAAAGAGTACACCTGTCAACATTTCGGGCCGAAACACTTCGGCAGAACGTAAAACAGCTGTTAACTGGGTGCTTCACCGATGGCAGCTTTATGGGAGAGTGGCAAAGAGAAAGCCACTGTTTTAAAAAAAAACTCACATGAAATCTCAGCTAGAGTTTGCCAGAAGGCATGTGGGATGCTCCATAGTCAGCTGGAAGAAGGTTCTATGGTCTAATGAAACCAAAGTTGAGCTTTTTGGCCATCAGACTAAACACTGTTTGGTGTAAACCAAACATAGAACATCATCAAAAGCACAACATTCCTACCATGAAGCATGGTGGTGACTGCATGATTCTTCACTGCAACAGGCTGTGGAAAGCCTGATACAGTCTGCAAGAGAACTGCAACTTGGAAGGTTTGTTTTCCAGCAAGACAGTGACTCCCCATCATAAGCCAAAGCTGCATAGGAATGGCATAAAAGCAACAAAGTTAATGCCCTGGAGAGGCCAAGTCAGAGTCCAGACCTCAGTCCAATTGAGAATTTGTGGCTGGACTTGAAAAGCTCTGTTCACTCATGATCCCCATGCAATCCGGCAGATCTTGAGCAGTTTTGTAAAGAAGAATGGGGAAAAATTGCAGTGTCCAGATGTACAAAGCTGCTGGAGACCTATCCACACAGACTCAAGGCTGTAATTGCTGCCTAAGATGCATCTACTAAATACTGACTCGAAAGGGGAGAATACTTATGCAATCAATTACATTGTGTTTTATACTTGTAATTTATTTATATCATTTTGTACAGATTTGTCTTCATTTTTACACAAGGGAGTCTTTCTGTTGATCACTGTCAAAAAAGCCAAAGTAAATCCACTGTGATTCAATGTTGTAAAGCAATAAAACATAAAAGCTTCCAATGGGGGGCGGTGAATACTTTTTATAGGCACTGTAGTTTAGTATATTTGCTTACATTTTATTCTGTATAATGTAAATAATTTTTTTATTATTATTATTATTATTAAGAGTCTTTTAAATGTCCCTAATATATCCTCGTCCACCACACTCTTGGTTGTGCAGTCCTCACACCCACCATTCTCTGTTTAAAATAATTACCTCTGACATCCCCCTGTAGTTTCCTCCAGACATCTTAAAATGATGCCCCCTTGTATTAGCATTTCCACCCTAGGAAAGTTTCTCTGGTTATTCACTCTGTCGATACCACATATCATCTTGTACACCTTTATCAAAGCACCTTTCATCCTCCTTTGCTCCAAAGGGAAAAGCACTAGCTCACTCAACCTATCCTCATAAGACATGCTCTCCAATCCAGGCAGCATTGTGGTAAACCTCTCCTGCACCCTCTCTAAAGCTTTGACATCCCTCCTATCTATAATGAGACAATCAGAGCTGAAAACAGTTTTCCAAGTGTGGTCTAACCAGAGTTTTATAGAGCTGCAGCATTATCTTACAGCTCTTGAATTCAGTCCACCAACTAACGAAGGCCAACACACCAAATGCCTTCTAACAACCCTGCCAACTTGTGCAGTGAGGTATTTCCAATAGTGGGAGTGATATAAATGAGAAGACAGAGCTTCAAAATGAGGGGCTGTAGAATTGGATTTGTTTATTATTTTCACATGTATTGAGATGCTATGAAAAACTTGTTTTGCATACTGTCTATACAGATCAAATCATTGCACAGTGCACGGAGGTCAACGAGGTTAGAACAATAATGCAGAATAAAGTATAACAGCTGCAGAGAAAATGCAGTGCAGGTAAACAATAATGTGCAAGATCATATGAGGAAGATTGTGAGATCAAAAGTCCATTTTATCACACAGAGATGCTGGAGGGGCTTGGAGTCAGGCAGCACCTATTGAAAGAGGAAGAAAGCTGAGGTTTTGGACTGAGATGTTTCATCAGTATTTTCATTTTACCAGACAAGACAAACTGCCCTTGAAGTATGTATCCATTCCTTCTCACAGAAGTAGTGAACCTCAAGTTCCAGTTCATATTTATTGTCATTTGACTGTACATATATATGGCCAAAACAGCATTCCTATGGACTACAAAATGTATATCACACACAAAATATTACAATAAATAAGTTAAAATATTATTCAAAATGCATGTAATGTGCAGCACAGATAAACAGTAAGCAATAGAGTAAACAGATTGTGGTCCTAATGACAAGACCTTGATGGCAGCAGGGTATTAGTAGTCTCACGCCTGAAGGAAGAAGCTTTTACCCAGGTTGGCAGTCCTTGTCCTGCTCCTGTACCTCCATCCTGATGGTGGTAGGTGTCCTTGGCAATGCTTCAAGCCCTTCGTCTATAATATACCCAGTTAATGCCACTAATAAGATGGAGGAAGACCTGAGTAATCCTCTCAGCAGTTTTTACTAACCTCTGTAGACCCTGGAGGCTTCCGTTCCGTACAATGATGCAGCCAGACAGGACACTGTTAATGGTGCTCCTGTACACTCTTCTGATACAATGAGGACAGGGGGTCTTGCATGACTCAATATCCTCAGAAAGTGTTGACACTGGTGTGCTTTCTTGAATAAAAAGGAGGTGGTGTGGCTTCAGGTTAGAACGTCTGTTACGTGCACACCAAGGAACCTCGTGCTCTTCACTCTCTCCATGGCAGATCCACTGATGTGCTATAGAGAGTGGTAAACTAATGCTTTATTGAAGTCCACAATTGATTCTTTTGTCTTATCACAAACAAGAGTAAATCTGCAGATGTTGGAGGAACTCAGCAGGCCAGGCAGCATCAATGGAAGAGTACAGCCAACATTTCGAGCTGAGTCCCTTCATCAGGACTGGAGAAAAACTGATGAGGAGTCTGCGTTAGAAGGTGGGGGGAGAGGAGGAAGAAACACAAGGTGATAGCTGAAACCATGAGTGGGGGAGGGTGAAGAAAGGAGCTGGGAAGTTGATTCGTGAAAGAGATACAGGTCTGGAGAAGGGGGAATATCATATGAAAAGACAGAAGGTCGGGGAGGAGCATCAGAGGGAGGTGAGAGAGGGAAACGGGAATGTGGAACTATGAAGGAGGCAGGGGTCATTATGGAATGTTCAAGAAACCGATATTCAGGCCATCAGGTTGGAGGCTACCCAGACGGATCATAAGGTGTTGCTCCTCCGACCTCATCACAGCAGTAGAGGAAGCCGTGGACTGACATGTCGGAATACAAGTGGGAAATGGAATGAAAATGGGAAGCCAATAGGAGATTACACTTTTTTTGGCAAATTGGAAAAGGGCCAATGTAGCTGGAAGGTGGGACTTTATACCACTCAATAATCATGAACTTCTCAAAACTTTTCTTACTGATTGTGTGGAGTTTGCAAGAAACCTCAGAGATCTAAGATCTCCTTTGGTCAGAGTCAGCCACAGATGTTGCATTTTAGCTGTCTAGAAGCAAATCCAGACAGTACAGTAGGGGAGCAAGCTGTTGCCCATACAGCAATCTCCCTCTCTCCATGCAACTGATGATCCCAAAGAAACAGCAGAGGTCACAGAAGTTGCCAGTTAGTGATGAAGTTAACTTATGACTGCCTTACGGAATCCTGCATTGGACTTGCCCCTCAGAGTTTACTCTCAAAGCCTTCCTCAAGAATGGGTATGGCCGCAAGGTAGCGGAGGTTTGAGAGCAGAGTTTTCCTTCTCCTTGATGAGCTGCCAACCATGGCTGACAAGCCCCATCTGTCTGAAGTGACTGATATTAAGGTGCCCCTTCTCATGTCAGTAGGATTGGTTCTGCCCGGTTTAATAGCTGAGCCACATGTGAGAGTCAGGAGCTAGACCTGGTGTCAGAGTCTATTTGAGGTGCATATTATTGGGAGCATTTAATAGGTAGTAGGAGCTTATCCCCATTACCACCCCCACCACCACCCCTCTCCCCAGTGATAATAACCTGAACAGTGAAATGAATAAATGCAAATTTGTAGGCAGTGCATTGCTGTCTTCTGATTAAAAGCTGCTAATGACAAAGACAATGCTAGTCATTGTGATCTTTTTACTTCCTAACTTAAATAAATATTGTTTATTAAAAATTGCTTCATATTTAAAATATTTATCAGAACAAACATATTTATGAGATACAAAATGAATAAATACAAAAAGGAACCATACAGTAAAATATTAAATTTAAGGCAGTTTCTCCCAACTTAGACTTGGAAGTAAGTCAGAAGCTGCAAGCCTTTCCCAGGTTTCTCTAGGCAACCTGGGAGTGCAGGCAGGGCCTGGAGCCCTGGAATTGGAGGTTGCTTGGCAGTGCACAGAACAGTGGGTTCAGTTTCAAGTGAAATGGTGGAGAGGCCAGCAAGCAGGCAGTTGGAATCTCAGCAGCTCATCATCTGACTTCCTCGTGGTTAGCTCTAACCCAAGGGAGGTCAGGCTTGAGACATGCTGTCAAGTTGAAGCTCAATTTCAAGTTTAGTGTCAGCTGACTGTACATATATACAACCAAACAAAACAACATTCCTCTGAACTACAGTGCACCCAAAGTACATACATCACGCAATACACATAAAATGGAATATTGCTACAAATAAATTAATGAAATATATTTCAAAATGTGTGTCGTGCTTAGCACAGGTAAACTGTACAGTAAACAGTTAATACCTTGCTGTCCTACTGACAAGACCTTGGTGGTGGCAAGGTATTCATTAGTTTCACAGCCTAAACAAATGCTCTTCATGGCGAGTGTCACAAACAGCCTCTGACAACCAAGTCCAACTCCTGGCCTTCACGTGTGGCATAGTTCTTAAGCCTGGCGGAGCTGTTCTCACTGACAGGAGAAGGGGCAAAGGCGGACCACTGGCGCCTTAAAACCAGCTGCTCTGGGCAGATGGGGCTCGTTAACCACAGATGGTAGCTCATCTCGGAGAGGGAAAACTCTGATTTCAAACCTCCGCTGCCTTGAGGCTATACCTGCTCACGGGAAAGGCTTTGGAAGTAAACCCTGAGGAAAAATCCGGAGTCGGAGTCCCGAAGGCGGCTGACTGCTGTACCCAGCACCGGCACGGCAACTCCTGCGATGCTGCTGGCACCAAACTGTATCGACTTTCATCGTTCCTTTGGACCTGTCATCAGCATGGAGAGGGGGGTCCCACTGCACGGGCAACAGACAGATCTCCATATCAACTCTGCCCTGGCTTGCGCCCTGAAGAAGCCACTCCCAGTGACTACCAGAGACACAGTATCTATAGTCGACCATGACCGACGGAGGCCACACACAGCCTGGCAAAGAAGCTATTACCCATTGTAGGCCTGATGCTCCTGTACTTCCTTCCTGACAGTAGCAGGTCAAGAAATTGTGGGATGGGCGGTAGGGATTCTCAACAATGCTTCGGGCCCTTGTAGCTTCTGTACCACACAGTGATTTAGTCAGACAGGACACTTGATGGTTTTCCTGTAGAAAGTTGTTGGGATGTTTGTGGGGAACCTTGCATGCCTTAATCTCCTCAGTTTGTGTAGACACTGCTGTGCCTTCTTGACTTACGAGTTGCTGTTGTGGGTAAAGATTTGATGGTCCATTATTCGCACACCAAGGAACTTTGTACTCTTTACTTTCTTCATGGCGGAGTCATTGAGAATGATCGACTGTGCCTTCATGAAGTTCACAATCATTTATTTTGTCTAGCATTTGACAAGCCTCTGTACTTGCTCTCTGTTTGCTGACTCATCATTGTTATTGATGAGGGTAACCACTGTTGTATCATCAGGGGCTACTATTAAACCTCTAACCTGTCCTTCACTCCTTCAGTATTGAGAGGGGTAACAATCTCTCCAGCAACGAAGCATCTTTTGAAGGAACTCAGCAGGACAAGCAGCACCTTTTGGGGAGGGCTGGAGGAAGGAAACAACATTTTCAAGAAGGAATTTCAAGTCATAGAGAGTTGTAGCACAGAAATAGGCTCTTTGACATCTAAGTAGTACTGGTCGTCTTTTCTCTCTAAACCTTCCTCCTTCCCTTCTCCCATGGTCCGCTCTCCTCTCCTATCAGATTCCTTCTTCTTCAGCCCATTAATTTTTCCATCTATCACCTTCCAGCTTTTCCCAACCCTGAATAAAGACTGTGCTCATTCACCCTATTGATGCACTCATGATTTTATATACTTCTGTAGGATCACCCTTCAATGTCCTATGCTCTCAAAAAACAATATGGATCTGCTCAACCTCTCTCCATAACTCAGACCCTTGAGTTCTAGCAACAATCTTGTACGTCAATTCTTTGTTCTTTCCAGCTTAACCTTCCAGCTAATGTAATTTTGATCTGAAACATCAAATCCTGCCCCCCTTCCCCTTCCGTTAGTCCTGACGAAGGGTCTCAGCCCGAAACGTCAACAGCGCTTCTCCCTATAGATGCTACCTGGCCTGCTGCATTCCACCAGCAATTTGTGTGTGTTGCTTGAATTTCCAGCATCTGCAGATTTCCTTGTGTTTCCCCTTCCCTTAATAACACTGAGATCATGAAGTGTTGTGACTCTCCTGTCTTTCCTCTTCTGGCAAACTTTGTCATCTGTTTGACTACCTCTAGGTGGAGCTATTGGTGCTTTGCTCACCAGATGAATTATCAGATGGTGTGATGTTGCATTTTATGGAGCTGACTTGTGGAGCCAAGTGCATGGAATTAAACTTATTTACTGAATTTAAGGCATTTGAAAACAACCAAAAAAAAATCCAGGTACAATTGGAATCTCTAAAGTTATGAGATTTCTGGACAGAGGAAGCAGGGAGGACCCGCTGTTTTTTTCTGTTTAATGTTCTCGTTATATTTTGATCTCCCAGTATGTAAATACTTCTCACCTGTCCCAGTTAAACTCCATCTGCCATTTCTCTATCCATATCTGCAAATAGTCTATCATGTTCCATCCTTTGGTATTTTTTATGCCAACCACTACCCCACTAATTTTTGTGTCATATGCAAGTTTACTAACCCACCCCTCTCATTTTCATTCAGGCCAAAATCAAGTTTAAGTATAGATTTAGAATTTTATTTCTTACATCCATCTCACAACATAAGGGAGTAAAAGTCTTTATGTTGCATCTCTGTCGCTATGTACGAGCAATAAGGAAGGGAAATGTGAGAGGATATTGCCCAAACACTAGGATTGTATACACAATTGTTTTCTATACATGTGTGGACAGTCAGATGCAAACAGATCAAAATGTATTGATAAATCTGATGGCTGGGTGAAAGAAGCTGTCCTGGTGGTCCTGGCCTATTTGCCAGACAGAAGCAGCTGAAGCAGTTTGTGGTTGGGGTGACACCAGTCCCTGATGATACTCCGCACCTGCTACTGTATATGTCCTGAATAGTGGAAAGTTCACATTCACAGATGGGCTGGGTTATCCGCACCATTCTCTGTAGTGCCCTGCGATTGACGGTAGTACAGTTTCCATACTAGGCGGTGACAATTGTGCCCCTGTAGGAAGTCCTGAGGATCTGGGGGACTCATGCCGAACTTCTTCTGAGGTGAAAGAGGCGTTTGTTCTGCTTTTTCACCACACAGCTGGTATGTACAGTCCAGGTGAGATCCTTGATGATGTGTATACCAAGGAACTTGAAACAACTCACCCTCTCACCTACTGTCCCATTGATGTCTCTGTTCATCAGAATCAGTCGGGTTTAAAATCACTGGCATATGCCGTGAAATTTGTTGTCTTTGCAGCAGCAATACAATGCAATACATAATAATAGAGAAAAAAACTAAATTACAGTAAATATATATATATATATATAGAAAATAGTTAAATTAAATAATAAGTAGTGCAAAAGTTGAAATCAAAAGTAGTGAGGTAGTATTCATGTGTTCATTGTCTGTTCAGAAGGGGAAGAAGTTGTTCCTGAATCATTGAGTGTGTGCCTTCGGGCTTCTGGACCTGCTTCCTGATGATAACAATGAGAACAAAACATGACCTGAGTAATGGGGGTCCTTAATGATGGATTCTGCCTTTTTGAGGCATTGCTCCATGAAGATGTCCTGGATACTGCAGAGGCCAGTAAACTTAATGGAGCTGGCTAAATATACTACTCCCTGTGGCTTACTTTGTTACTGTGCAGTAACACCCCCAACCCCACACCACAGCCCACACCCCCCATACTCATATCTGTAGAAATTTTTGAGTGTTTTCAGTGGCATGCCAAATCTTCTCAAGCTTCTAATGAAAGAGAGCATCTATTATGCCTTGTTTGTAGCTGCATTGATATGTCAGATCCAGGTTAGATGCTCTGAGATATTGACCTCCAGGAACTTGAAATTTCTCAGTCTTTCCACTTCTGATCCCTCTTTGAGGACTGGGGTGTGTTCCCTCATCCTAACCTTTCTGAAGTCTGAATCTGTTCTTTGGTCATTTTTAAATATCATAGACAGCAGAGGTTGCAGTACAGATCTTTCAAGCACCACTAGTCATGGACTTCAGGCAAAGTAAGTCACATCAACCACTGTGACTTTTGAATCTAAACAACCAATTAGCCATGAATCCCATACATCTTAATCTATAGCAACAACTTCCCTTGAGAAAACATTTCATATGCCTTGTAGACAACACCCACAGCTTTGCCTTCATCAATCACATTCCTCACTTCCTCAAAAAACTCAGGTTAGTAAGACACAACTTGGCCCACAGAAAGCCACACTGGCTGTCAATTGGTTTTTATTTTCAAATGTACTGATGTACGCTAAAAAACATATTGTTTTGCTTGCCATCCAGACAGATTATTTCATCACATCGGTACATCAACGTAGTACAAGGATAATGTGTTACAGTTACAGTTTGTTCTGTAGATTAGCTCCAATCCCACAGAAAGGTTGAGGGAGATGAGCTGCAATATTGTGGATCAAGGCCATGCAAGATGCAGCCTGTATGGTAGCTGGTATGTAATAGAAAGAAACCACACACAGCCGATTTCTCCTCCACATTAACATCACTGGCTGGCATGGGCATCATGAGCCTCCTGTCTTCCTTTATGTGCTGAACTTTTCTATACATCTCAAACATAGGAATATCTGCAGATGCTGGAAATCCAAGCAGCACACACAAAATGGTGGAGAAACTCAGTCGGCTTGGCAGCATCTACAGAAAAGAGTAAACAGTGAACATTTCGGGCCAAGACCCTTCATCAGTCCTGATGTAATTATCTATATCTAGTAGTGGTATACACAGCATGAACAGTAGAGAAAAATGTCTCTGGGTCTCTGAAACGTACTACAGCAAGAGTCCATTCTGCCTTAGCACCTTAGGTTGGCTCTTTGAAAAAGCAGTTGTCTGGTTTCTCATATGTGACTCAGTATTTCTTTTCCCCAAACATCTCTTTAACTTTCACTTAACATTCTTTATAGAATCAATTTCCACTAATATTTTGCCAAAGCATTTCAGATCAGGGAGAAGAGCCCCCTCATGTTCTGCCGAGTGTTTTTGCAATGTCTTTAAAACTACAACCTTTGATTATTCACCCAATTGCCAGAGGGAATAGTTTCTCATTATCAGAACCTATGAATCATCTTGACAACTCTATTAGATACCTGAACAAGGATTGTCACATTTTCCCTAAAATTTAGTGGGAATCTCCCTCTGCTTCAGCTGAAGTCTAAGCTTACTTATAATGACATACATTTGGTCATTAATCACATGTAATCCAACTATTGAGTACAGGAGATGAGATGTTATGTTGAAGTTGTAGATGATGCCGATGAGGTCTAATTTGGAGTACTATGTGCCTCTCTGGTCACCTACTCACAGGAAAGATATCAATAAGTTTGAAAAAGTACAGAGAAAATTTACAAGGATGTTACCGGGACCTGAGTTATGACAAATGTTTCTTTTGCTCTCACGAGATTGTTGGCAAGAACAGCAATGAACAAATATTGCAAATTGCCTTTGAAAAGTTTCTGGTGGTGATCTAGGTTCCTGAACCACTTTGTAGCCTCTGCAATGAGAATCTATCATATTATTGGGTGACACGGTAGCGAAGTGGTTGGCACAACACTTCACAGCTCCGACGACCTGGTTTCAATTCCTGCCACTGCCTGAAAGGAGTTTGTATGTTCTCCCCGTGACCACTTGGGTATCCTCCAGGGGCTCCAGTTTCCTTTCACAGCACAAAGACGTACAAGTTGGTAGGTTCAGATTGGCTCGAAGGGCCAGAGGGGCCTTTTCCACGCTGTAGGTCGGTAAATAAATAAAACATAAATTGTCAGGTATTCCCCAGTTAACTATTGCAAGAGGTGTTCACGTCACATGTGTAGGAGGGGCCAGCAAACTGACAGATTGCTCCAATCCCTGCAGCACTCCACTTAGTCATAGGCCTGGTGACAGGTCTTGCTTCTCCCACAAAGCC
This sequence comes from Hemitrygon akajei, assembly GCF_048418815.1. Taxonomy (NCBI): domain Eukaryota; kingdom Metazoa; phylum Chordata; class Chondrichthyes; order Myliobatiformes; family Dasyatidae; genus Hemitrygon; species Hemitrygon akajei. The sequence continues at coordinate 30,810,088 of NC_133138.1, read as the reverse complement.
CATATCTAATCCAATTTACTACCTCATTTTGAATGCCAAGCGGCTGAACCTCCTTGACCAAGCAGAGGGAGTTCATGCATAGGTGAGTAGAAAAGAAGGGATGAGAGGAAAAGCAGAAGGGGGAATTGAAAAGGAGAGGAGGAGTAATTACCAGAAGTTAGAGAAATTGATGTTCAGGCCGTAAAGGCTGATTTATACTTGTGCGTACGGGCTACGCCACAGCCTAAGCCATAACCCTGATTTTCACTTCTGCGTCGCTCTACGCCATAGCGAGCACGTGTTGGTGTGTGCCAAAACACTAACTGGTGGTGGGGTTTCTATGCCACTGTGTTGAGTTTCTTCATGAGAGACATGGACGAGGAAATGCATTTCCAACATTTTCACATGTCGGCAGGTAGATTTGACAATTTGGTTCATCTATTTCGCATCGGTGTACGCACAACCTACAAACATGGCGGAGAAGAAGCAACCGGAAATGTGTAGGGAGGAAATGCGATGCTACCAAGTGGACCAATCACCGTTGTTGGAGTCTGCGTCGCTGCAGCGCCTGAGTAACTTTTCTGGAGAGGTGCACGTCACCCTACAGCGTGGGGTACGACGTAGTGTACGTGTTACCTACGGAATCGATGTGACACACAGGTATAAATCAGCCTTAAGGTTTCTCCTCCAATCCGAATTTGGCCTCAGGCATGTGAATGGAGTGTGAAATTGAAATGGGTAGCCACCAGGAGATCCTGTCTTTTGTGGCAGAGTGAAAACATTCACCAATCTCCTGTGGAGGAGACCACACTGAGAGCACCACATATAGTACATGACCTTAATTGTTTCATAGGTGAAATATTGTCTCACCAGGAAGGGCTGTTTGGGGCCCTGAATTCTGATGAGGGAGGAGATGGAGGGGCAGGTGCAGCACTTATCATGCTTGCAGGGTTAAGTGCCAGGTGGGAGATCATTGAGGATCGATGAGTGGATAAAAAAAATCATTTAGAGAGTGATTCCACTGGCAAGTGGACAGGGTGAGAGCGAAATATGTGCTTAGTGATAGGATCCTGTTGGAGATGCCAGAAGTTATGAAGAAATGATTAGAATTTGCATGGAATTCTTAACATTTCTAGTGAACAATGACAGTATCTATGTCCAGAATGAACTGTAGGATTCATTCTTGTATGCCACTGTTGTTTTAAATAAGCAAGATCTGGGACATGAAATATGGCCACTTCTTCCTTCAACTAGTAACTCCTGAACAAGCAGTTCAGGAGTTTAAGCAGTGGCGACATGCCACTCTCTCCCAAGTTTCACCACTACTCGTGCATTGCATTTGAAATTCATTCTTGACTGCATGTATGTGTCACACACACAAAATGCTGGTGGAACGCAGCAGGCCAGGCAGCATCTATAGGGAGAAGCACTGTCGACGTTTCGGGCCGAGACCCTTCGTCAGGATGAAGTCTCGGCCCGAAACATCGACAGCGCTTCTCCCTATAGATGCTGCCTGGCCTGCTGTGTTCCACCAGCATTTTGTGTGTGTTGTTTGAATTTCCAGCATCTGCAGATTTCCTCGTGTTTGCATGTATGTGTGTCCACTATGCAACAGCGTTACACGGTTATACTTCTGAAATTCAGTTTGATTGCAGTCAAAGGTGTTCAATTCACAGATGCAAGCACATTTGACAAGCCTTTAAGTATGAACTTCTGCCACAATTAGCATAGAACAGTACAGTGCAGGAACAGGCCATTTGGCCCACAATATTGTATAAATTAGTAATCGAATGGCTAACTAAACTAATCTCTCGTGCCTACATAATGTCCATATTCATCCATTTCCCTCACATTCATGTGCCTATCTAATGCATCTGCCTTTACCAACACCACAGGCAGCACATCCCAGGCACCCACCTCACCTTGTGTAAAACTTCGGTATATCAAGTCAAGTCAAATTTATTGTCATTTAACTCTATACATGTATAGCATCGAACAAGACAATGGTTCTCCAGACCAGGTTGTAATGCACAGCAGTACGCATAACACACATACAACACACAATAACGTAGGGGCTAATAATAAGCTAGGGTCACTGACGAGTACAGGGCGAACAAAATAATGTATTGCTAAGAAGATGCTGTCCATCAGATGGGGTTGTTAAGCAGAGATCTCATCTCCTTCTTGGGTTCATTTTGGAAGATCAAGGTATAGGGTTTTCCAGAAAACCCTCTCCCTCCACCAGCACCTTCAAAAGATGAATTTACTGGTCTTTTATCTTTTTTGTTTGTGGAATGTTGGCTGTGTGTCATTTGCTTGTGCTGCTCTACATAACTGCTGCTCCTTTTTCAAAGCAGTTTGCTTCTCACTCTTTGCATGAAGCATTACAAAACAAGAACTGTTCACTGCAGTGTCTCTGTTATGGTTTAATAAAAGTAAGGGTTTCAATTCCATGGTTAGTGATCTTTGTCCTATTCTCTGTTTCTGTGACACTTTCAGTTGATGGCTCATGTGTCTGCTTTATTCAGTCAATGTACAATGGCTAGGAAGCTTGGGTATTGTTAATAAGTAAAGCAGTGTGGAAACAGTGGCATAATCCTTCCATGCATTAAGCCTTTGCCTGTATCGTTGTAAATGACAAATATTCACTTTGTGGACATAATCTGTAATCCCCGGGTACTGCTTCCTTTTACTTGGAAAATTGTCCAGATTCCAGCATATTGTGCTTTAGATTTGTAGAGTCACTGATCACCACAGTACAGTAAAAGGTCCTTTGGCCTAACTGGTCTGTGCCAAACTATTTATTCTGCCTAGTCCTGGACCATGGCCATCCATATCCCTCCCATACATGCACCTATTCTCTTAAATGTTGAAATAGAACCCACATCCACCACTTCTGCTGACGGCTTGTTCCACTCTCACTACCCTCTGAGTGAAGAAGTTCGCCCTCATATTCCCCTTTCATCATTCACCCTTAACCCATGACCATGAGTTCTATTCTCAACCAACCTCTGTGGAAAAAATCTGCTTGCAATTACCTTATCTATATACTTCATAATTTTGTAATGCCTCAATCGAATCTCCCCTCAATCTCCTTACTGGAAGAATTTATGGTATAATAATTGTCTTCTGTTGTTTAAGCAGACTCTATATTCTCTGCAAATTAGTAGTCAGTGTACCCTGAAGAAGTCCCTCTGACATCTCATCTTTTTTACTAGTCCTGAGAAAGGGTCTCAGCCCGAAACATCGACTGTCTACTCTGTCCCATAGATGCTGCCTGGCCTGCTCAGTTCCTCCAGCATCTTGTGAGGGTTACAATGTCCCGTTGCACATTTTATTGTGCATCCACCCCAGCTCCAGCTCATCAGCTGAAACAAAGGTGTCAATGGACCATCTGTCAGACATACATCCAGCCTCGACACCAATTCTTCAGGCTCACACAGCTCTCAGGAGATTTTCTGTTATTGCCCACCAGGCAGTTATTCGACCTGACAAAGGGGTAAAGCATTCTTTGATTTCAAACCCCCCCCCCCCCCATTATTTTTGTTTTTCACACCTTTCAAACTCCATCTGGCTGGGGAACATTTAAAATTAAAACTAATCCTCAGGTTTCAAACTTACAAAGCACTGTTTGTGAGGCAAACTTCTGCCGCCCTCTTTTAGTCTTTCAACCTGCCCTCAAAGAACCGTGCTTGTTAACCCGAACAACCTCTAACTTGGAGAGTAGATCACACAGAGAAACAGAACTGTCTCAGTCCGTGCAATTCCCATCTGTCAATGCTTACATTTTAAAGGCAAATTCAGAGTGGCAAGACAATAAAATGAAACACCGGGAAACCAACATCAGACCTGATATCAAACACATCACTTCTTTGTGACTTATAACTGTTTTGAGCAGGCATGTACAATTCTTTTTTTATCATTGCATCAATCTTGCACTCGCATTTTTGACATATTTGTGTTCTGCTTTCTGGAAATTTCAGTTTACACTTTGTGAATACACTGAGTGGCCACTTTTTAGCTTCCTCCTGCACCAAATAAAGTGGCCACTGAGTGAATGTTTGTGATCATCTGCTGTTGTAGGATCAATGTGTTGGGTGTTCAGAGACGCTCTTCTATTCACGACAGTTGTAAAGTTTTTGAGTTACTGTTGCCTACCTGTCAGCTTGAACTAATCTGGCCATTCTCCTCTGACCTGTCTCACTAACAAGGCATTTTTGCCCACAGAACTGCTGCTAATTGGATTTTTTATTTACTTCCTTTTTGCACCATTCTCTGTAAATTCTAGAGACTGTTGTGTGTGAAAATCCCAAGAGATCCACAGTTTCTGAGATACTCAAACCACCTCGTCTGGCAAAAAAGATCAATCCATGCTTAAAGTCACTTAGATCCATTCTATGTTTGGTCTGAACGGACAACTGAACCTCTTAACCATGTTGGCATGCTTTTATACATTGGGTTGCTGGAAGATGATTTGCTGACTAGATATTTGCAGTAATGAGAAGGTGTAACTTGTAAAGTAGCCATTGAGTGTATGTTGTTCACTAATGTGGGACTTAAGATGAAAGGTCAATGGCTCAAATGACTTACAAGTTAAAAGTGTGCCTCTAGGTGCCCCCTGTAATGCATGGACTACATAGGGTAGAAATTCCCCCTAAATATCATTCTGGGGAGAATTTCCCTGGGGGGGGGGGGGTGAGGAGAGAGTGATATTACAAAAGACACTGTTCTGTAAGGATTTGTATGTTCTCCCTGTAAGATTTCTCCAGCTCCTGCAGTTTCCTCCCACAGTCCAAAGGCGTACATGTTATGTTTTGTAACTTCAAAACATTAAACTAATTCAAAGAAATACACAGGAGTCTGGGAATATGGGTCTGGCCTCGTCTTTATTTTATGCAAAGCGAGCACGTACTAAGTGGTAGTGCAAAGATGCAATGCAATTGAAATATTTTTACATAAAATGCATAATTAATTATTTTAACTAACCACAATGCTTAATCAAACAATATAAACACAAGATTACTCAAATATTCTTGAAGTATTAAATATGCATATATATATAATATAATATTAAATTATATATTAAATATAAAACTAGATATTAAACATGTCTGGGGTTGCTGAGGCAGCATGGCTTTAAGGGCCTAAAGGGTCTACTCTGCACTGAATCACTAACATAAAATAAAAAAATTAAATGTCAGGACTAAATAAACAATGTAATAATGTTTGTTACACACACAAAATGCTGGTGGAACGCAGCAGGCCAGGCAGCATCTATGGGGAGAAGCACTGTCGATGTTTCAGGCCGAGACCCTTCGTCAGGACTGAAACGTCGACAGTGTTTCTCCCTATAGATGCTGCCTGGCCTGCTGCATTCCACCAGCATTTTGTGTGTGTTGCTTGAATTCCCAGCATCTGCAGAATTCCTCGTGTTTAATAATGTATGTTTACTGAACTCTATACTTCTGATTCCTTTGAAGTTAAATTTAGCAATTTGTTTAAACCATTAGTTGGGTGGAGGGGTGGAGATGCGTCTCTACCAAAGGAGGTGTAAGGCGCTTCTTCCCTCCGCTAGCCTGCAGGTCACCCTTGGGCAAGGTGTAGCTCCTGCTTAGCTCCCTGATCAGCGTCACATGAACCCATAGGATCGTGTAGTGGATGGTCATATGAACAACCGGTGCATATCACAAGTCCTGGTTATGTGACCGCTGACACCAGGCAGACAACCTCTGAAGAGTATTGATAATGGCTGACGTCACTCGATAATGGCTGGAGAAGGCAGTGGCAAACCACTTAATGTAGAAAGATTTGCCAAGAACAATCATAGTCATGGATAGAGAAATGAGTAAGAATATCTGTGTGAAGTGGGGCTTCCCCACAGATGACGTTTGAGATTAAAGACAGATGGAAGACCATGATCACCACGTTATCCAACATAGCACAAAATGATGATGATGATAAGCTTGGGACAGTAAAACTCAGCAAGCAGCCAGTATATTTCTGTCTTCTGTGGTGGGATCTCAGAGGAGGTAGTCAGCAACATACTGCGTACAAGCCACTAACTCAGTGGGAAAAGTATCTTCACTAAACACAGTAACCGCAAGTTTTCTGCATTAGTTATAATTCTGCAATAGTTATATACTATTGATGAGAGTAAACCAAAGCATCTATGGATGGGTATTAATTATAGACCAGTGAGCCTTACGTCTGTGGTGGGAAAGCTGTTGGAAAAGATTCTTAGAGATAAGGTCTATGGGCATTTAGAGAATCATGGTCTGATCAGGGACAGTCAACATGGCTTTGTGAAGGGCAGATCGTGCCTAACAAGCCTCATAGAGTTCTTTGAGGAGGTGACCAGGCATATCAATGAGGGTAGTGCAGTGGATGTGATCTACATGGATTTTAGTAAGGCATTTGACAAGGTTCCACACGGTAGGCTTATTCAGAAAGTCAGAAGGCATGGGATCCAGGGAAGTTTGGCAAGGTGGATTCAGAATTGGCTTGCCTGCAGAAGGCAGAGGGTTGTGGTGGAGGGAGTATATTCAGATTGGAGGGTTGTGACTAGTGGTGTCCCACAAAGATCTGTTCTGGGACCTCTACTTTTTGTGATTTTTATTAAAGACCTGGATGTGGGGGTAGAAGGGTGGGTTGGCAAGTTTGCAGACGACACAAAGGTTGGTGGTGTTGTAGATAGTGTAGAGGAGTGTAGAGGATTGTCGAAGATTGCAGAGTGACATTGATAGGATGCAGAAGTGGGCTGAGAAGTGGCAGATGGAGTTCAACCCGGAGAAGTGTGAGGTGGTACACTTTGGAAGGACAAACTCCAAGGCAGAGTACAAAGTAAATGGCAGGATACTTGGTAGTGTGGAGGAGCAGAGGGATCTGGGGGTACATGTCCACAGATCCCTGAAAGTTGCCTCACAGGTAGATAGGGTAGTTAAGAAAGCTTATGGGGTGTTAGCTTTCATAAGTTGAGGGATAGAGTTTAAGAGACACGATGTAATGATGCAGCTCTATAAAACTCTAGTTAGGCCACACTTGGAGTACTGTGTCCAGTTATGGTCGCCTCAGTATAGCAAGGATGTGGAAGCATTGGAAAGGGTACAGAGGAGATTTATCAGGTTGCTGCCTGATTTAGAGAGTATGGATTATGAGCAGAGATTAAGGGAGCTAGGGCTTTACTCTTTGGAGAGAAGGAGGATGAGAGGAGACATGATAGAGGTGTACAAGATATTAAGAGGAATAGACAGAGTGGACAGCCAGCGCCTCTTCCCCAGGGCACCACTGCTCAGTACAAGAGGACGTGGCTTTAAAGTAAGGGGAGGGAAGTTCAAGGGGGATATTAGAGGAAGGTTTTTCACTCAGAGAGTGGTTGGTGCGTGGAATGCACTGCCTGAGTCAATGGTGGAGGCAGGTATACTGGTGAAGTTTAAGAGACTACTGGACAGGTATATGGAGGAATTTAAGGTGGGGGGGTTATATGGGAGGCAGGGTTTGAGGGTCGGCACAACATTGTGGGCCCCAGGACCTGTAATGTGCTGTACTATTCTATGTTCTATGTTCTAATGGTATAACAAAACTAACAGGGAAAACATCATGATTTTTGCTACAGTAATTAGCACTTGCGGATGTTAGAATATGCACTGGTGTGGCTGGACTGGTTTTCATGTAGTGCTGTTATTCCTGAAGTTATTTCCTCGTCTTGTACTGTTATGGGGCCAATCTCCTATTTAGTGACCAGAACAATGTCCTCAAAGTTGTTCAAACTTACAGCTAGGAAATGCTCACGAGACCCTGCCAGGATTTGCCCAGTTCCCTTGACGGGTGGGTTGTTCACAGTGCGACTTTAGGCGCCACAGTAGCACGGCGACTAGCTCGACACCATTACAGCTCAGGGCGTTCCAGAGTTCGGAGTTCACTTCTGACACCATTCCATAAGGAGACTCTACATTCTCCTCACAGGATGCATGGGTTTTCTCCGGTCTCCTCCCACAATCCAAAGACCTACCGGGTAGGTTAGCTAGTCATTGTAAATTGTCCCAAAATTAGGTATCGGATTCGTCTGGGGTTGCTGGGGCGGCGTGGCTCAAAAGGCAGGAATAATCAATTCCGTACTCTATCACAAATATATATCTTACAATACTTTCCAGTTGCACTGGCTCAAATGTCTGCCTGTGATAAGGTATAAGTTTCTCGTACCTTTCTACAATGCCTTGCCTGCTTATATGGCTCTTGATTGTAGTCTGCTTCTTGATACTCATGTACCACTGAATCACTCACAGAAAATGCAAACAAAATGAAGATTCCACCTCAAAGTATACAGTTACAGTTGGACAATTTCACATTAGCAACGCATCCCATATGTAAGTCAGTTTAAGAATCTTGTCAGATTCCTGACAGATTCCAGTCCTTTACCTTTCCTACCCAACTGGCTTCACCTATCATCTTCTCGTGCCACACCGCCCCCACGCCACCAGCTTTTTAATTCTGTTGTCTTCTCCCTTGCTTCCCAGTCCTGAAGAAAGGCCTTGGCTTGAAATGTCGACTGTTTATTCCTTTCCATAGATGCTACCTGACCTGCAGCGTTCCTCCAGTATACTGTGTGTGTTGCTTTAGATTTCAAGAATCAACAGACTTTCTCATGTGTAGGAGAAGACTGCAGCCTTCGCTGTTATGTTGACAAGAATAAGCTTAGCTACCCTAACATATGCAAAGAATTTCAGGAAGCAATTCTGATATCATTACATAGCATGCATTCCATCCCACTGTAACAGCATTTTACATAGCCAGATTCTCACCAACAAGAGCAGCTTTCAAAACACAGATGCTGTCAATCTACCCTGCCTGAATGTGCCGTCTCTGTGGAATCTTTGCTCAGTAATGGATTACTGAGGAAAAGGCATCGACTGGTTGAATTAAAGAGCGCAGAAAATGGACAGCAGAAATCTGAGGGAGAAAAAAAAGAAAATCAAATCCAGAGAAAAGCAATTTTAAAAAAAAATTCTTCTAAAAGTTTAACCTGGAGCATGAATAAAGAATTAATTTAAACCATTATTCTCTCTTTAGGCCCATAACAACTCAAAGAAGAATAGGTGCTGTCTGTCCACTCTATTAATGCCTCTTATCACCATATCAAGTAATGTTCACTGGTTCTTCTGCCCACTTACAGGCCTTGCTTATAACTAATATATATCCAATTTAAATATCAATTTACTTTGATGCCTTCCATTGCTTTACAGTGTATTATTGTTCTGGAATAATGGACACTGTTGAGGCTGAGTAATCATTAAAACATGGAACGGATTCCCAGCAGAAATTGTTAATAGAAGAGGGCACAGTTTTAAGGTGATTAGAGGGAAGTATAGGGATCTCAGAGATGTTTTTTTAGTCAGAGACCAGTGGGTGCGTGGAAAGATCTGCCATGAGTAGTCATAGAGACAAGCACAGTGAGGACATTTGAGAGACTCCTAGGTAGGCTCATGATGAAAGATGAATGGAAGTCTCTACAGGACAGAAGCATTAGATTGATCATGGAGTAGGTTGAAGGGTGAACACAACGTCGTGGGCCAAAGGGCCTGTACTATGCTGTATTGCTGTATAATATTTGGCCCTTCATATTTAGCATAAAAGTTCAGAGGTTCATTTATTATCAGCGTATACAACTCTGAAATTCTTCTTTTCTAGATAGTCATGAAACCAAGAGAGAGAAGAATAACAGCTTGATCAAGAGCCCCAAATCCCTCCCCCCACACAAAAACAACAGTCACATCGACCCCCAAACCCCCCCTCCCCCACACACAAATAAACGAGAAAGATCGGACGGAAAACACAGAATCTTTTAAAAAACCATTGACTGAACAAAAAGTCCACATAGAAAATGCAGAAAACCTGGGCAACATTCTCCCTCATAGAGACAGAGCGATCTCACCAGCATTAAGAAGTGACTGTTCTTTCACTGTTTGCCTTCAACAATGCCTCACCGCTTTTCCCCTTTAATGTCTAAAATTCTACCAACCCTTTTCTTGGATATACTTCATGCAAAAGTAATACAGACAACGTGCTAGAGGAACTCAGCACATCCGGCAGCATCAGTGAAAAGGAATAAATTGTCAATATTATGGGCCGAGACAGTTCATCAAGACTGAAATGGAAGTGGGAAGTAGGCAGACTAAGAAGTCAGTGGAAGGAGGGTAAGGAGTACAAGCTAGAAGATGAGTGAGGGGGAAGGTAGGGAGGAATGAAGTGAGAACACGATAGGTGATAGGTGTTCATGTTGTCAGGTTGGAGGCTACTCAGATGGCATATGAGGTGTTGCTCTTCCAACTTGAGAGTGTCCTCATTGAGGCAGTAGATGAGGCAGGACAGGGATTGGAATGTCTCATGGGATTGCCTCATGGATTGCATGAGGCAATCCCATGTCAGGACAGGGATTGGAATTAAAATGGTTAGCCACTGGGAAATTCTGCTTGTTGCAGACAGAATGAAGATACTTGACAATTTAGAGGTGGCCACATCAGGTGCACCAGATTCTAAAGATTCATTACTCTCGGGGTGAAAATAATTTTCTGTGTCCAAAGAGACCAGCCCCTATTATGCGACTTATCAGGCTACAAGTTCCAGCCAGAGGTGATGTCATTTAATCTACTCTGTCAAACTGTAAAACCTCTCATTCTTCCAAAGTCTAATGAATATAAACCCAGTCTGCTGAACCTCTCCTCAGATGTCAAACCTGTCAAATCAGAAATCAATCCGGTGATCCTTTATTGCATTTCCAAAATCACAAGCATATCATTCCTTCACTTGGGAGATGTGACCCCTGCATGGTATTTGTGAAGCAGTCTCACCATGACCCTGTATAATGGGAGGAAGGCATCCCTAATTTTGTACTCAAAAGCTCTTGAAATAAAAGCCAGCTCCCCATATATCTTCCTTGTTGGTTTTACCTACCTGTCAGCTTTTATTGATTTGTGTACAAGGATGTCAGTGGAACATCAACACCATTTAACCTCTCACCATATAAAAATTACTCCACATTTCTTTCATGGTAGATGACCACCAATTACCCCAGGTCGTGTTCCATCCACCATGTCCTTTCCCATTGATTTAACTTGTCTTTATCTTCCTGAAGCTTCCCTTCATCCTTCTCATTGCCAACAATGCTGCCCACCAATGTAGCTTCAACAAACTTAGATAGTATTGTGCTTGAATACTAACCCTCATCCAAGCCATTGACCAAGCCCCCAACTCGGATCCCTGCGGCATTCCACTGACTGTTCAAAGCCTTTCAGTCCGAAAGTGAGCCATTTATTCTTACACAACAATGCAACCTATTGGCTTTAAACAGCATTTGTGGGAGGAAAGGAATTGTTCCATTTGTTCTTACTTTCTATTTTATATCTAAAATAGAGCAGCGATAGTCCAGTTGGCCTCTCAAGCCTGCCCCATCATTCAAACTTATCATGGCTGATGTGCCTCAGAGCTTATGTCCTTCTCAAGTCCACCATGGCCCTCAATTCACTGTGCATGAACTCATAGTCTCTCAACACGTGCAGAATGACTTCCTGTCAGATCACTGGCAGGTGGTAAGTGTGAGCTCCCTCACCTCCACCCCTCTGACTCTCAATACAGCAGCCCCTCAGGGCTGTATACGAAGTCACCTCCTTTACTTCCTGTATACCCATGACTGTGTCGCCACCCACAGCTCTAATCTGCTGCTTAATTTTGCTGGAGTCACTACATTGATTGTCCTAATCTCAAATAACACCGAGGTGGCCTACGGGAAAGAAGTCATCACCCTGACACAGTGGTATCAAGAAAACAACCTCTCCCTCAATGTCGCAAAATCAAAGGAGCTGTTATGGATTACAGGAGGAATGGAGATGGGCTAACCGCTATTGATATCAATGAATCTGGGGTTGAGAGGGTAAACAGCTTCAAGTTCTTTGGCATCCACATCACGGAGGAGCTCGCGTGGTCTGTACACACCAGGTCTGTGATGAAAAAGGCACAACAACGCCTCTTTCACCTCAGAAGTTTGAGGAAGTTTGGTATGAGCCCCAAAATCCTAAGAACTTTCTGCAGGGGTACAATTGAGAGCGTCCTGACTATGACCCAAATTATTCCAGATAATGTTCAATCGGCAATATTCTTGTCCATTACTTTAACTCCCTGAAGCATCCCTGCATCTTTCTCATTGCCAGTGTACCTGTCCACCATTGTATCTTAAGCAAACCAAATTCCAATGAAGGGTATCGGACCCAAATGTCGACTGGTTACTCTTTTCCATAGATTCTGCCTGGCCTGCTGATTTCCTCCAGCATTTTGTTTGTGTTGCTCTAGATCTCCAGCACCTGCAGAATCTCTTGTGCCTTGATCTTTCAGTCTACCTTTTGTGGCCCTTGCAAGTTATTTGTCAATCTGCACTGCATTTTCTCCTTGAATGTGACATTATATTCTGCATTGATTTCTAATTTAATTTTGAATAACCTGCTGAGCATTTCCAGCGTTTCTTATTTTTATTACTGTTTAATAATCTCTTGTGTCCCTTTCTCTTTCAGATATCAGACCTGCTGCACATTTTGTAGTTTATGTCCACGGCTAAGTCAAGCTGGGAAGAGCATATAGATTTTAATTACACTTTCTGAGTTATTTGTTTTCAAATTCAATCTTACTCATTTATTTTGCCAGCAGGTCAATTCCATTTCTGACACAGATGTGTGGAGGGATTTAATGACTCTGCTGTAATGTGAATTGCCACTGGATGATTAAATTAACCAACCTGTTTCTAACAAATTGTGCTTTTTTATGTTTCTTTTAGGGTCATTACCAAAATGGGTTGTGAATAGAGTCTCACAGTTTGTAGCTCCCAAGGTAAGCATTGTGTGATTCCTTTCTTAGACATCCAGATCACCTTGTGGTGATTCCTTCTGCTGAGATTTGTCAGAAAGAAAATGGCTTCATTTTCCTCAGTAACATAGGGTGGGTTAAAAGCATGGACTATTTTCTAAACAGGGAGAAAGTTCAAAAATCTGAGGTGCAAAAGTTCTTGGGAATCCTCGTGCAGAATCCCCTAAGGTAAATTTGCAGATTCAGTCTGTGATGAGGAAGGTAAATGCAATGTTAGCATTCATTTTGAGAGGACTAGAATAGAAAAACAAGGATGTAATGCTGAGGTTTTATCAAGCACTGGTAAGGCCTCACTTGGAGTACTGTGAGCAGTTTTGGGCCCCTTAGTTAAAAAAGGCTGTGCTGACATGGGAAAGGGTTCAAAGGAGGTTCACGAGAATGATTCCAGGAGTGAAAGGCCTATCTTATGAGGAGCGATTGATGGCTCTGGGCCTTTACTCGCTGGAATTTAGTAGAATGAGAGGGTTCCTCATTGAAGCCTACCGAATGTTGATAGAGTGGATGTGGAGACTCTGTTTCTTATGGTCGGGGAGTCTAGGACCAGAGGACACAGCCTCAGAATAGAGGGGCATCCATTTAGAATGGAGATAAGGAGGAATTTCTTTAGCCAGAAGGTGGTAAATGTTGTGGAATTTGTTGCCAAAGATAGTTGTATTTGCCAGGTCATTAGCGGTATTTAAGGTGGAGATGGATAGATTCTTGATTAGTCAGGACGTGAAAGGTTATGGGGAAAAGGCAAATGGAGCTGCGTGGGATAATGGATCAGCCATGATGAAATGGCGAAGCAGGCTCAATGGGTCAAATGGCCTAATTCTGCTTTGATGTTTTATGGTCTTAAGATATTATTGTTTGAATGTGCCCTGATGTCATAAACTACAATGTTGAAACATTCTTTGTACAGTCGGCCCTCCTTATCCGCAAGGGATTGGTTCCGGGACCCCTCACGGATACCAAAATTTGCGGATGCTCAAGTCCCTTATTCAGCCTGTTTCAATGCGGTGGATCTTAGGACCCAGCGGAATCCCAGACCTTATTTAACCTGTCTCAGTGCGGTGGACATTAGGACCCGGTGACAGAGATCTGAATCCGCAGTGTTTCTGTTCACGAAAATAATCATGATCACGATTGAAAATAAAGTGGAAATAATAAAGCGATTGGAAAGAGGTGAAACACCATCGGTCATTGGAAAAGCGTTAGACTACGTCGGTCAACGATCGGAACAATTTTAAAGGATAAAGTGAGAAAGGCTCTGCCCCGATGAAAGCTACAATTATTACTAAGCAACGCAGTGGTTTAATTATTGGGTTTTAGGGTTTTGGGTTTTTGATCCTTCACATCAACCCGGCACGGCAGAGAGCGCACTGGGGAGCGGTCTGTCACTGAATCGAACTCGGGAAGTTCCATTCCCAAGCCCGGCGCTGAAACATACGTTAAGTGTTTTATATACATAGAAAGGTAAAATATATACTATATACTAAGACAAACGTTTGACTAACTGATGCTAAATAATACCAGATGTATCTGTTCCGACTTACTGAGTAAGAGAACATCTGATTTTTTTCGATCCCGATCCGTGATAACCCACACACATCCCCCCGTATACTTTAAACCATCTCTAGATTACTTATAATACCTAATACAATGTAAATGCTATGTAAAATAGTTGTTATACTGCATTGTTTAGGGAATAATGACAAGAAAAAAAGTCTGTACATGCTCTATCAACAAGTGCTGGAAGAGCACTTCTGGGTTTTTGCGATTCGTGTTAAGTTGAATTCGCGCATGTGGAATTCACGGATAAGGAGGGCCAACTGTACCATCATTTATCCCTTAAGGCATAAGATTAGAATTAGGCCATTAATCCCGTTGAGTGTGCTCTGCTATTTGACCATCCTGAGTCAGTATTTTTCAACACAGCAGATTCAGAACGTGGGGGGAAATGGATGGTCAATGTTTTGACTTGAAGCCCTTCATCTGGGCTCAGGTCTGCCTCATGTAGCCTTTCTTGAGTCCAGAAGAAAGGGTCCCACCCTAAAGCATTCACTGTTTTGTTCCCCTCTGTAGATTCTGCCTTACTTTCTGAATTCCCCAGAATTTGGTGTGTGCTGAAGAGCATAAAACAACTTTCAGTTATATGTGAGATATTAGAGACTGCAGGTGCTGGAATCTGGAGGGAAAATAAAAGATGAGCTCCAGCGAAACTCAGTGGGTCAGGCAGCATCTGTAGGGCAAATGGACGGTCAGTGTTGTAGGTTAAAACACTTCATCTGGAATTGGTTCTGTCTTCGTGAGGACTCTCCTGTGACTTAAAATGGGAACTAAATGATTTCCTCCACAGACGCTGCCTGATCCGATGAGTTTCTCTAGCATCTTGCTTTTTTAACTTTCAGTTACATTTGGATATTTTAAGACAAATTCTGATATTAACACACAAAGTGACATTAGAGCAAGTGCCAAGGGAAGTTGTAGAGGAAGAAGGAGAAGTTGTAGGGAGAGAAATTGGAGAGAACCATGGTGATGTACCGGAAGCGTAGCGACACTCGCAGGCTGCCCAGCACAATCCTCATTGATTTGATTTGATACAAGTGATGAATTCCACTGTATGTTTCAATGTACATATGGCAAATAAAGCTAATCTTAATATCTTCAAAATGATTGAAAATGGAATTGGAGCATAGGTCAGAATAATACTTAGATAACAATACTCCGAATATTTTTCACTCTATTGTCCAGTTGCTGCAGGCTCCATTTCTATGTATGAATGCCACATGCTTCTACTCCAGGAGTTAATTATAGAAGAACAAGGCTACGAAAGAGAAGCAAATAAACAAAATGGTCCACATTCCACATCCACCCTGTGAGGTTGGGCATCTTGGCTGTACACTGAGAAGCTTCTCTTACTTGTAGGTACAGAGGGATGTCAGGGGTAAGTTTTTCCACACCGAGAGTGGTGGGTGGATGGAATGCGCTGCCAGCGGCGGTTGTAGAGGTGGATACAGTAGTGTCTTTTAAGAGACTCTTAGATAGGCACATGGAGCTTGGAAAAATAGAGGGCTATGTGGTAGGGGAATTCTAGGCAGTTTCATGGTTGGCACAACATTGTGGACTGAAGGGCCTGTAATATGCTGCAGATTTCTATTTTTTTTATGTTCTATGTTTGTGGGTTCTGGTAATGCTCTGCATAGCCAATGGTCGGGAGCAGTATTGAAATGTGTTATCCAGTTGAGGATCTGCTCATTAAAAGTGGAAGAGGGATATGAAGTTGATAACCACAGAAGTGTAATTTATGTAAAAAAAAGAGATGTGGAAGTAGCAGGAATTGGAAGAATTTGAGGGTCATCAGCCTCAACGAGATCACAGAAGCAGTGGCAAAGTCATTTGGGCACCATAAGAATTTTGAAGTACATAATTTGAAGGTACTACGGTGATGCGTGCATTTTGGACCATTTGGAATTAAAGTGCACGTTGCTTTGGAGCATTCAAAAAATTTTGGCGTCCTGATTTTTTATCTTCTGTGTGAGTAAAGATTAAAGATCTAAATATTAGCTTTATTTGTCACATGTACATGAAAACATAGAGTGAAGTGCATTGATTGTGCTAGGCATTCTGCAAGTATCACCACGTTTCTGATGGAGACATTGCATGCCCACGAATCCTAACCTGTACATCTTTGGTATGTGGGGGGAACTGGAGCTTCTGAAGGAAACCCACGTGGTCATGGGGTGAACATATCAACATGAGTTGATAATTAACTCATAATTATCAACATGAGAGATTCTGCAGATGCTGTAAATCCAACGCAACACCCACAAAATGCTGGAGTAACTCAACAGGTCAAGGAGCCTCTAAGGAAATGAATAAACAGTCGACTTTTCAGGAGGGAGGTAAAGATATGTTTGTGGAGAATGATGAGCTGGTTGCAGAGTCTCATGGGGTGAAACCTAAGGACAAGAGTAGCTCTATCACAGTTAAAGCGGCGTGAAGATGTGTTGAGTGTGGATGTTCAGAAAAGGAAGAGACGTGGGTGAGGGCATCGTCAATGATGGAGGAAGGGAAATCCTGTTCTTTGCAGAAGGAGGACAGTACAAATACCTATGTCAAGTTGCTATTTGTTGACTATAGCTCAGTGTTTAACACCATTATTCCCACTGTCCTAATCAATAGGCTACAGAGCCTGGTCCTCTGTACATTCCTCTGCAATTGGATCCTCGACTTCTTAGCCAGAAGACCACAATCTGTGTAGATTGGTGGTAATATCTCCTCCTTGCTGACAATCAACACTGGCGCATCTCAGGGGTGTGTGCTTAGCCCACTGTTCTTCTCCCTCTATACCCATGACTGTGTGGCTAAGTATAACTCAAATGGCATCTATAAATTTGCTGATGATACAGTTGTTGGTAGGATTTCAGATGGAGATGAAAGGGTGTACAGGAGTGAGATACACCAGCTAGTTGAGAGGTGTTGCAGCAACAATCTTGCACTGAAAATCAGTAAGACAAAAGAGCTGATTGTGGACTTCAGGAAGGGTAAGATGAGGGAATATTAACCAATCCTCATAGAGGAAATCAGAAGTGGAGAGAGTGAGCAATTTCAAGATCCTAGATGTCAAGATCTCTGAGGATCTGACCTAGTCCAAACATACTGATACAGCCAAAAAGAAGGCAAGACAGCCGGTATTTCATTAGGAATTTGAAGAGATTTGATTTGTCACCTAAAACGCTTGAAAACTTCTATACATGTACCATGGAGTGCATTCGAATAGACTGCATCACTGTCTGGTTTTGGGGGTGGTGGTGAGGGTGGGGTTACTGGACAGGACTGAAAGAACCTACAGAAAGTTGCAAAATTAGTCAGCTCCATCTGGCCTCCGTCGTATCCAAGACAACTTCAGGGAGCGGTGACTCAGAAAGACGGCATCCATTCCCAAGCATCCCCATCACCCAGGACACACCCTCTTCTCATTGTTACCATCAGAATGGAAGTACAGGAGCCTGAAGGCACACACTCAGCGATTCAGAGACAGCTTCTTCTCCTCTGCCATCTGATTCCCTGAATGGACATTGAACCCATGAGCACTACCTCACTTTTTTTGTATTATTTTAGTTTTTGCACTATTTTTAATTAAACTATTAATATCCATATGTATACTTACTGTAATTGATTTACTTATTTTTTTCTCTATATTATCACGAATTACATTCTACTGCTGCCACTAAATTAACAAATATCACAAATCATGCTGGTGATAATAAACCTGATTCTGATTCTGATTCAGCTATCCTGGAAAGGAAACATAATTGTTATTTTGAAATTTTTTTGTTGATTAATCAACCCCTGTAACTGACATTTATTCCTAATGATAAAACATTTGGCCTCAGCAACGGATGCATGCAGGAATGAGTATTATTTTCCCTGTATTAGAAAGGACATATAACTCGTACTTTAGTATGTAATTGTCAATGATTCTGATTGAAGGACCCATGCTATTTGTTGTTGTCCATCTTAATGCAGATGCTTCATTTCAGTCTGAAGGAAGTGGTTAACAGTGCCCAGTTTTTTTTGTCTGAATGTTTTTTTTCCCCCCTCTTTAATTTAGGCCATGAAGCGGATTTATAAAGCCTGCTTGAAGTATCCCGACTGGAAGCAGAAACACAACCCGCACTTCAAGCCCTGGGTCTACCCAGAGCAGAACACCCTGCCCAGTGTTAGCCTCTCAGACTTGTCACTGCAGCACGCATCCTCGCTGGAAAATATCGATGAGAGCGGATTGTCCGAGGAGAAGGTCCACATCAGCGACGAGGAAGATAGCTACTCCAAGGAATCTTAACAGATGCAGGAGAGTGTGGAAAAAATTGAGGGAGCGAAATAATAATTTGCATATGGGGTTTAATGACTCGGTATCCCTTTTACACTCTGTGGCATAATCTATACAAAGTAGCAGTACATTCTCACTAAATGGCATAATCCGAAGAATTAAGAGCAAGAGGAGGCTATAGAACCCTTTGAGCCAATCCTGCCACTCACCCATCAACTCAGATTCCTTTATCACACATATCTGTAGACAATTTTCTAGCCTCTTTTTAAAGTGAAACATTGCTTTATAGGGCACTTGATGCTGAACTGGTTTGAAGAGGTGGCCATTGGATAGAGCTGTACTGTATAGCTGTTCCTATATGGCATTGTATATGAATGGATTAGCATGAGTGGACAGATTAGCATGTGCTTTTGCTATGTCTTTATGATTCCATTCACCAAAATAGAAACCGTTTGATGTCTTGCCCATTGATACTTGGCTGAGGTTGGATGGAGCTTTTATTGCCAACCTTTGCAAAGAACACCAGCACTGAGTGGATTCAGTACAGAAAGAGATCCTCATAGTACTTACTTACTTACTTACTTACTGCCTCTTACACCACTGGCATTTAGGGCAGCAGTGAAGGTCCTCCGTCTCTGGCAGTGTTCAGGGCTTCCTTCATCACGTCTGTAGCTTCCTGTCGGTTTTCACTACTGTCAGTCATGCAAGTCCCAGGTGGAGGTTCAGGAATACCGTCACACTCAAATGTAGAAGGATACTTCCTATGTGTTTCCATAACAGTTTTGTTTTACCAGTCAGGGCTGTTAGCCCTGAGCTGAACCTCCCGAACTTGGATGACCGGTGGACCACTTTTAGTCTGGTCTCTACCATTGAACCTGATTGGCATGGCTGACCCTACCAAGAGCCAAAGTATAAAGCCCTGAGTCCAGCCAATATAGCTCTCCAGGTCATTGAGGCATGAAAGCCTCCAAACCAGAGTGTGGTACTCTTGAAGGTCATAGTACTATTTGGGTTAAAAATGAACAGTGATATAAGATTACATAAGAAATCTGAATCCCAGATTATGTTTTCATGAGTAAGTGCATCTTGCCTGTTAATTTATGAAAATGCAGGAACTACATTGTCAGACTTTGGGTATTGTTTCTAAATTTCAGATGATGCCTTGAAATATTTGCTTGCTGTCTTAGGTGATGAGATTCACAATATTGCATAAGAAGCAATTGGACCATGTTAGTAACTTTCAAGTATAATCATGCTGTGATCATTACATTTTAAATAATGGATGTCAACCTCAATGATAATGGCCCAGCAAGAAATGAGCATTATAGAAATAGTCTACAATAAAGCAGTTTGGCATAATGCCGTACAGTTTCATTGAGACGTCATGTCTCCTAATGGCTCCATTAACAAGGTTCTGTAAATTCCATTAGCTATGAGGCACTGAGAGGGAGATGCGACTGCTTCAAGTTTTGAAAGGATTTGATGTGGTAGGGTCAGAGAAGTTATTTTTCCTGGAGAAAAATGCTTGTCAATTGAGGGATTGTAAACCCGCTCACTTCAGAGTCAGATCTGGACATGCTATGAAAGTACATTACATGTCCCTGATGCTCCCTAGAAATTTGTCTCTGGTTGGTAGTATAACTTGGGAATGACACACCTTACACTTGGTCCCACAAGCTCAGTCCCATTAAAGGAGAGATTTGGAAAAATATTTTTTTAATTATTACCAGAGACCTGGGTGATTATTTTTAAAACAGACATGACACCAATTGAAAGGGGGAGATGAATAATAAATAATTCAACAATAAATACTGTAGGAACGGGAATGGATAAAAGTTCTTGAGTTAAATTTGGAGATAAAATTGAAATAGGGAGAACTTCCACTCAGTGGAATTGAGATCAGGAGTTGGTGATTGAATTGTGGATGTGGTGGAATAAATGGCATTGTTTCCCTTGATCTCAGATAATTTTCTGATTACACCTGTACAGCATGCTTTCTCTACTGATTGGAAATGAATTTCTAGACAAAGAAGACTGTGAAAGATTTGGAAGCCCTCCGTTGGTCAGGGGTTGACCATGGATGTTGCTTCCTGGCAGCTTATGTTGTTGGAACCACATCATCAGTTGGTACACAACTTAGGGCAGTACGACATTGAGAACACTCTGTTGCCAATGCAGCAAGCTTCCCCTGTCCACGCAGCTGATGAATTCAAAGGAACAGCAGAAACCAATACACTTTGGCATCAGTCGTGTCACAGGAGTTACCAGTCAATGTTAAACTCAATGTGAACTGCCTTAGGGACTACTGCTCTGGACTTTTCCTCAGGGTTTACACCCAAAACCTTCTCCATGAGTGGGTATAGCCACAAGATAACAGAGGTTTCAAATAAGAGTTTTCTTTCTCCTAGATGAACTGCCAACCATAGCTGACAAGCTCCATGTGAATGGAATGACTAGTTTCAAGGCACCAGTAACCGTCTACCCCATTCTCCTGTCACTAGAAACAGTTCCACTGGGCTTAGTAGCAAAGCCAGACATGAAGAGCAGGAGCTGGACTTGGTTATCAGAAGCCATTGGCGATGCACACCATTGGGAGGTTTTAATCGGTAGTGGAAGCTTATTCACATTATCACCCACCCACCCACTACATGAAAACCTTAAGGAGTAAGGATGCTTGAAAACTTTAAAGATTGAGATTAGTTGGAATTGGAAATCAAGGGACACAAATACAAAAAATAGGCAAGTTTATCTTGGTGAAAATCAGCCAAGACCCATTGCAGTGGCAAAAGATCCATGGAGGCTGATTGCCCTATTTTTATCATGAAAAGCCCTTCAAATGAGACCATATCAAATTCAGTGCATGTCCCATGATGACTGAACTGACTCCAATCAAGGTAGTAACTTAAGTTCTACGTATAGGCCTCAGTACCACTGAGCTAGGATGATGCTAAATTCCCAATTCTGATTTTCATCTGAGACAAAAGCAATAATTGTAGAAAATCATCTGTACGTCAGTGGAGAAGAAAAAAAGTGCTTTCAATACCACTACAAATAGCTAAAGTTTACAGATGGTGAAAAAGAGTGGAGAGAAGGGATGTCCATGCAAAGCAAGCTGAATGAAGGGGGTCCATGGTAGCATAGCTGTTAGCTCAATCGCTTTTCAGTGCCAATGATCACCGGTCTGTGTTGGATTCCTGCCACTGTTTGTAAGGAGTTTATATGTTCTGTCCTTGACCATGTGGGGTTCCTCCAGGTGCTCCAGCTTCCTCCCACATTCCAAAGATATACAGGTTAGGGTTAGTATGGTATGGACATGCAGTGTTGGCCCCAGAAGCATAGTGATGCTTGCGGACTGCTCCCAGCACAACCCTTGATAATTTGATTTGATGCAAACAACACAATTCACTGTATGTTTCAATGTACAAATGACAAATAAAGTAAATCGTTTAATAGGAGAATAAAAATTCACAATGGAGAAGGTTAAATGGAGCAAGCTTAAAACCAGTTGTTCCAGCTAGATTAAGCTCATCAGCCATTATTGGCGGCTCATCCAGGAAAAGGAAAACAGATATGAAATTACTAGAGGAAGATTAATTGAAGGTTAGAAAGCTGAAATAAAAATGCTGATGTATTAGAATTGTTGAATTCATTATTATATCCAGAGGACTACAGTGTGCCTCTTCAGAAGATGAAATACTTCTCAAACTCACGTTGATCTTTGTTGGAACAAATTGGAAAACCAAAGGCAGCAGAGTTAAAATGGAAATGAGATGGAGGGATCTGGTGAGTCTTCATTAACTTTGCTGGAAAGCTCTTTGTGTACTTGGTGAGATTAAAATCAGGCACGTAGGGTGGGGTCAACCTCATGGTCTCACATTACACATGACTCCCAGATTCAATACTTATCTGTTAAGAGCCACCACTTGGGCAAACTGCCATCAAAATGGGAATGGAGCCCAGCAGATAAGTGGCTTATGGACATTGTGGACCAGATGGACCTAATAGCCTCATGTTATTTCTCGGGCTGCTTTCCAAGTCATCTCATGCAAAGACATGTCGATTCAACTTTGAAACATTGATTCAGTACCTAGATCTTTCTTTCCAGTAGATTTGTTCTTCTGATTTTGAGATCCCCAACCTAAAATATGAAGTACTGTGAAGTGAAAACACAAGGGTTCTTCAGTAAGTTATAATGCTCAACTTTCAAATAGAGAGACACCAAATCATCAACAAAATGGAAGGTAAGCAGGCAATAGATCAGGAAGAGACCCCTGCTGATAATGTAAAAGTTTATTTTTTATATATGTTAGAGCAAAGCGAATGCAAGTGGAACAGTTCAGTTGGGATAAATTAGACTGATACCACCATGGAAAGTAAACATTCAGATTCTTTGGAGTTTTGAAATTTGTAATGAAACGCATAGCTGTACTTCCAGACTAAACTTACAGAATGGAGATTTGCAGAATAGTTTCCATTCTTTAATGAGTCAAATTTATTTTACATTTTAATGAAATTGAATGGAGTTTGAACATTGTTTTAAGTTAATGGAAATGTGATGTATAAATTTAGTTTAGGATTATGCAAACTGAGAGATTTGACTTTTGACAACTTTTCCTTGTTTTGTGCATGTGACTAGAGTTGGTGACTGTGTTTTAAGAAACTTTAGCATTTGATTGCATGTTACTCATTTAATTTCCTTTCAAACAATTAATACAAGGCAATACAAGAATTTAAAAAGAAACACAGAATTCATCGATGAGACCAGCATTAATATTAATAAACTTGAATCTGGCCACTGTCAAGACTGTTAACAAAATGTTAAACACACTTCAGACATTCATATATATATCATAAAAACTTTAAAGCAACACACAGAAAATTTGGAAGAACTCGACAGGTCAGGCGGCATCCATGGAAATGAATAGATAGTCAACATTTCAAGCCAAGATCCGTCTTCAGGACCAAGAAGGAAAGGGGAGGATGCCAGACTAAGAAGGTGAGAGGAAGGAAAGGAGGCTAGTTGGAAAGAGATAGGTGAAGCCAGATGGGTGGGAAATTTTCTTAGCAAACAAATGGTAAGATTTATCAATGAATACGCCTAACAAAGCTCAATAGGAATATGTTACTGTGGAGTATAAATAAGTCATGCATTCATGGTGGTTCTTGTCAAAATAGAGCTAAGTAAGCAATGGGCTAAATCATACGAGCAACAGTAGGTCACTGAGCCCCTCAAATCTGCTCCATCATTCGGTAAGGTCATGGCTGATTCATGGACCCACCAATTTTCTCACTGATTCCTATATGTTCCTCAGTGCTGGGAAATATTTTGATTATCTTTGAATATTCTGAGCATCTGCCAGCCACTGAGCCCTCATTTCAGTTCTTCCAAAGTGGGCTATTCAAATCATGGTTCCTAACATGTCAATGAAGTGTGGCAGGTAAACACTGGTGGTATGGGCAAGGAAATGTACCTTGCAGTAACAAGTACCTCTTCTGAAAGTTGCCTTAGAGGGGATTCTGAGTGGTCTCGTTGGACTGAAAGGTCTGAGTCATTTTGCAAGACAGTGTGTACATTCTTGCAATGCTGAGTTTCAAATATTGTTTTGTTAATCCTGAATATCCTGGGAAAAATAATTGCATATCCAATCTTATTTATTTTTCAGAGTATGTTAATAAAAACTATTTATTATGATATGGCGCTATTTTGAGGCTGCAAGATTCTTGCACCCCCATGCTCCTTTGTTCCACAGTAAATCTAATAATATCTGTAACCAGTTCTGTTTTTTTTTTACAGAGATATGATAAATAGTAGTTTTTACAGTCCTGTGCAAAAGTCTTGGGCACAGATATATATAGCTAGATGTTGTGTAATTGTTGTAATTATTTCCCAGATTGTTCAGTAGACCAATTACTGATCTACTTAATATTCCCTTACTTTTGCACAGTACTGTATTTGTCAACATGAAGCGGCAATCAAGTTTAAGTCTGGCGAAATGGCGAGGGTGGAGCAGTGTGGAACAGTTGGCAGAGAATGAGTGCCAAGGGCGAGGGGTGATGCAGGTTCAAACACACCCAGCCCTGGGACCCAGGAAAGGTCATTTGATTCCAAACAATTGTTTTATTGATCATTGCAGAATGTCTCTCTGGTGCTTGCTCCCCTCTCCATTCCCTTTTTCCCCAACCATGATACCCCTCTCCCTACCCCCTTCCCACTCTCAGTCCACAACAAAGACCCATATCAGAATCAGGTTTATTATCACTCACATATGTTGTGAAATTTGATTTTTTTTGTGGCAGGCATACAGTGCTATTCATAAAATTACAATATAAAACAATTCTTCACACTGCCTTTTATTCTGAGTACTTAAGATCAAGGTTACAGCGCTTCTAAATGCCACCAAAACAATCCTGCTCACTTTTGCATGATTGGGACATCATGATGCTTTGAGTAACATTATGAACCCAGAATCAGATTTAATATCACCGACATATGCCAAAAGATTTGTTCTCGGCTAACTTGGCCCATTATCTGTTTGGACAATAAGGTTCTGCAGAGAGGTGGTGAAATTGCTCTCTCGTTATTTCCCAGATTATTCAGTAGACTGATTGCTGAGCAACATAATCTTTCAGTCCTGTAAAAGATGTTCTGCACTTCATTCGGAAATTATCAATGCTTTAGAAGTGAGAATTTCATTCAATATGGTGTAGCTGGATCTAATAATGAGTTATTGTAATGCTTGGCATTCTCATCTATAGAATACACCTGGGTAGTAAATATTCTTCTATGATGGAACCTGTGGATTGAATAGGCCTTGAAGGTGATTCATGCAACAGAACAGGTTGTTTCAGCATTATGCAGCAGTCAAGACAACTGCTGCAATTTCTTCATCCACCTGATAATGATAAGTCTTTCCTGTCACATCAGCTCTTTTGCTCAAGTCCAGTCAATTCTCAACAAAACTGCCAAATGCCATTATATGTGAGGGTAATGTTCCAGGAGAAGTGACAGTCCTGTAATTTATTTTTTGACCAGTCTCTTAAAAGTATTAATAAAGGCCCAGATTATATTTTCCAGTCTATCCAATGACTTAATTATAATACTCACTGTATGCATTCTTTTGCTAGCCAAATAATAATGGAGATTTTAATGCACCACGTTTGACTGATGATTCCCTGCAGATAATGAATTCCATTAATGAATGCTTATTTTTAGAATGCATTCAATTAAAAACAAAAGAATCCCATGTAGACAAAAATAGGTTTTGATTGCTGCAGAAGAACTACATTATTCATTTCATGCTCTGAAATCAATTGCATGCAAAGATTTAATTTTCCTAATAGCTGTAGTTATTCTTTTCCTGTCTATAGATTTATGACCATTTTAAGTAATGTTTGAGATGTGATCACCTTTGTAAAGTATATACAGTAAGTTAATTCAGAACCACTATGCTGGGCAGTAGCAATAACACTCTACTTATCGGCCTTTGTGGAGTGCATCAGTTCGGTTTCTAGAGTTGTCTGTGTTACCTTACACAAGCAAACCAGGGTTGAGAGCTGGAGCAATAATCAGATGACACACACACTAGTGAAAAAATAACTTTATTAACTAATTAATACCTCGCATGAGAATGCTATCCAAGGAATCTTGCTGAAATGTGGACTGTTTATTCCCCTCCATAGATGCTGCCTGACTTGCTGAGTCCCTCCTGTGTGGTTGTGTGTGTGCTCTGGATTTCCAGCATCTGCAGAATCTTTTGTGTCCAGTGAAAAGCATTTTTCTTTTGAACTTTAAATCTAAACATTGGAAAGTTTTGCAGAATTAGAGACCGTACCTTTTATTTTCCAGAACAAAATATTGTAGGTTCTGGAAAATCTAAATTAAAACAGGAACTGCTGGAAATGCTTAATAGTTGCTATGTGGAGGGAGGGACAGTGTTTTCTATTTCCACAGATGTTACCTAAAATGTTGAGTAGTTTTCTAGTTTGATTATTATCCCAGGTCTGCATTCTTTAACAAAACCAAAATTGCCCTGTGCTCAAAGAGTTACTTTTTTAGAATGAATCAGTCTCTTTCACATTGATTGTGATTAGTTCTTTTTTCCAAATACCTTGACATGGATATCCTTGTCATGCTGCATCCTGCAAGGCAAATCATAAGCTGGTTTACCATCATCGGTATTTAACCTGTTCAGAACATAAAACCAAACTGAACTTTAAGCAAACTCCAATAAGCTGGTCAATTTAAATAAACACAGAAATTAGCTAATATTTATCAGAGCAATTACTCCTGCAGATATCATTACCATGCAGACTATTTGCTACCAACTTCCAGATCATCCTATGGATAAATTAGATTTCCAGATTGAAGAATACCATGAATCTTTCAAATTATACAACCTAGGTGATAATCATGTGCAGTCAAAGGCTAAGTTCTCAATATTTTTTATTTTTTTTGTATTTACACAATTTGCTATCTTTTGTGCATTGGTAGTTTGTCCATCTTTATAGTTTTTCGTTGATTCTATTGTATCTCTTTTTATTTATGGTGATTGCCCGCAAGAGAGTGATTCTCTGTGTAGTATATGGAGACATATATATATATGTTGATAATAAATTTACTTTGAACTTTGAAATCAAATCAAATTTTAGAACCAAAAGATAAAGGGAACATAGCAGTGAGGTAGGAAAGTGAGTTTTTTTTTATTTGTCCACTTGGTCAGGTGGTTTAATTATTTATCCCAGACTTGCCCCATGAACTGCTTGCTACCTTACAGTTCAACTCAGAGGGCAATCACTTTGGTTGGACTGCAGTCATATAGATATGATCAATCAATCACATTGGGTTGGTCTGCAGTCATATAGATATGATCAACCAATTACATTGGTCGGTCTGCGGTCATATAGATATGGTCAACTAAAAGTTAAAAGTAAATTGATTATCAAGCTATATATATGCCACCATATGCTACCTTGATATTCTTTTTCTTGCAGGCATTTAAAAAAAACTACAAACAATAGAAAAACTAAACATAATAAAGATGGACAGATGTCCAATGTGTAAAAGAGGACAAATCATGCAAATAATAAATTTAAAATATATGAATAAATAATATTGAGAACACGAGTTGCAGAGTCCTTGAAAGTGAGACCAAAGGTTGTGGAATCAGTTCAGAGTTGAACTGAATGAAATTATCCACGCATGTTCAGGAGCCAGTTGGTTGTAGATATTAATTGTTCCAGGACCTTGTAATGTGGGATGTAAGGCTCCTGTACTTTATTCCTTGTGGTAACAATGAGAAGAGAGCATTGACAGAGTGGCAGGAGTCCTTGATGATGGATGCTGCTTTCGTGTGGCAGTATTCCTTTTAAATGTGTCCTAGTGATTAGGATTTCCTTTCCAAAGGTTATTTTTGAATTTAATGAATTTGGCCACAATCTGATGGTTGAGATACTGGATTAGCCTTGATTGTTTGAGTGGTGAAGCAAATTCAAATGCCAAATAGCCTACTCCTGCTCCTATTTCTCATGCTGTTAAAAGTATGCTCCTTGTTACTTGTTAACAATCACACGCAAACTAGCCTTTATTTTGTGTATATAGTCCCATCCAAAGCCAGAATTTGGTGTTCATAAATACATGGGTCAATTAAGACTCACCTATACTGCAACACCATCACCAAACTCCCAACTCTCTCCTCAGGCTGTATTTACATGATGTTTGGTTAGTAAATTAAAGAAAAAATAACAATGGTATATTTTATTAAAGTCTCTGTGTTTTGTGCTAAGAACTTGCTGCTGTGCCTTGTATCTAATTATGTGGATTGCTGTGATTTTACTCTGTATATTTTGTTGTCTCTGTATATTTTAAACATGTGGAAATGCTGGGAATTCATTGTTTATTGAATAATTTATACCTGCAATCACTGTAAGTGCTGATAATGGGGAATGGTATATGAACGACAAGCAGTCAGCTTACGGTCAGCAAGTGTTGCAAGGTAACAGGGAATGAGAATGGGAATTAAAATAAGAAGATGAGCTGCCAGAAACTCAGTGGGCTGAATGGCCTCAAGTGCTGTCATGATTTAGTGCTTTACTTTCCAAATATTCTTCTAAAACGAAGTATGACAACATTTGATATTTGCAAGAAAAACTTATCATGTAAGTTGATGCTTCAGCCATTTGCAGATGATACAAAGTTAGGTAGAGGGGCAGCTTGTCTTGAAGCAGGGAGTCTGCAGAAGGAGTTGAACATATTGAGAAAATGGATGAAGAAGTGGCAGATAGAATATAGTGTACGGGAGTGCAGGATCATGCACTTTGGTAGAAGGAATAAAGGCATAGGCTACTTTCTGAATGGGAAGAAAATTTAAAAGTCAGGTGCAAAGGGACCTGGGAGTCCTCGTGCAAGATTCCTTAAAGGTTAACTTGTAAGCTGTGTCAGCGATAATTGGTAAGGAAGGCAAATACAATGTTAACATTCATTTCGACAGGACTAGAATATAAGAGCAAGGACATGATCCTGAGGCTTTATAAAGCATTGTTCAGACCATACTTGTGTGCAGTTTTGGGCCTCTTGTCTAAGTATAGATGTGCTGGTATTCGAGAGGGTCCAGAGGAGGATCATGAGAAAGGGTTAACATATGAGGAGCAATTGATGGCTCTGGGCCTGTACTTAATGGAGTTTAGAGTAATGAGAGGGTATCTTTTTGAAACCTATTGCATATTGAAAGGCCGAGACTGAATGTGGAGAGGATGTTTCCTCTCTTGGGTGACACTAGGACCAGAGGGCACAGCATCAGAATAGAGGGCTGTCCATTTAGAGCAGCGATGAGGAGGAATTTCTTCAGCCAGAGAGTGGAGAATCTGGAATTCATTGCCACAAGGAGCTGTGGAGGCCAAGTTACTGAGTATATTTAAAGCTGAGTTTCATAGGTTCCTGGTTAGCCAGGGCATCGATGGTTACAGGGAGAAGGCAGGAGAATGGGGTTGAGAGGAATAATAAATCAGCTATTTGGCTCAATTCTGCTCCTGTGTCCTATGGCCTTTATAATCGATGTAAAAACTCACAAGGAAATAGCAGTAACTTTGAACAACACTCAGCCTCCCTGGTGAACAGGTACAATTGCTGAAGAGAGGAGAATATTCACACCCTCTTCTTTATAAAGCCCCCAAAGATAAGCTTCCAGGACATCATTCATTCCTGGGTGATATTTAAATCTAGTTCTGCACTGTGTCTCTAAAGACATGTTCTGTTGTCAGTGATGTAGAGCTTGTTTGACATGCAGCAATAACAAAAGGTCTGCTTAGGATATAACTGCTCTCAGCAGCTGATCTGTGTGAATTTCTTCATGAGGGGTCACTGAGTTGCAGAACTGTCAATAACATCAGCTTGAAGAGTAGCACAGCATCCTGGACGATATTAGTTCCTCACCCCACAATGATTATCTGGCCATTATTCCATTGCTGTTTGTAGGAGCTTCCTGTGTACAAATTGGCTACAATATTTTCTACATTAAAAGCATGAGTAGGTGACTGTATTTCAAAGAGCTTATTGGTTATCAAGTCTTTTAATCAGAATGAAAGCAGTGTAAAGAACCATGTTCTTTTCTTGCACTACAGTCCGTTTACGTCATAAAACAGGTTTTGTCTCTGTTCCACCTGCTGTCTATGAATTCCAGTAAAATTAGTTTTAAGAGACTATTCTTAAATCCAGTCTGTAGAATTACATTGCAGCTTCATTCCAGAAATGTGAACTGGCTTCTTTATTGGTTCATTTCTTAAAAGCCACTGACTGACATGTTTAGTTCATCATGTTCCGCAAGAAAATACTTTATTATATGAAATGAACCATTAAAGATTATTTTGTCAAATTGAATCAATTTGATGACTAACCATTGATGTTGATGCTCCATGATTGAAATGACTGATTTCAGTTTTATTTATTCCATGCTCCCCTTGTTAGTTTTTCTGAGGGATTAATCATATTTTGTGAACTTTTAAATAAATCGACATTTCATTGACAACTTTCAACTCATTTTTGTTTCTTGGCTAATTGTACTATTCATCAACACCATTGTTAGTGGGCATTCATTCAGTAACTTCACTGAGGCATTGTCACTGAAAGCACCTCACAGGGGTGGACCAAAACAACCAAAGTTTAGAGAGCTCAGAGCTTGTTCAAAATGGTGGTGAGACAGGGAGATTTAAAACTCCCTGTTTTAAATCAATGGATTTAAATGCAATGCAATGGATGAGCCAATAAAAGGGATGGCTCGGGGAATCGGAATTGAAGGATAACTTAAGATACATACTCATCAAGAAAAGTTGATTAGACTGTAGGCTCTTCCTCAGGGAAAATACTTCTCATGTTCTTATGTAACACACATCAAATGCTGGAGGAACTCAGCATGTCAGTGAGCATCTACGGAAAAGGGAAAAAAAGAGTTGATATTTCAGGCGGAGATCCTTCATCAGTCCTGAGTGTAAAAAATGCTGAAAGAGTGCAGTGCAGTAAATGATAAAGTGCAAAGTAGATTGTGAGGTCGAGAGCCCATCTTAATATACAAGAGGTCCATTCAAGTGTTGGATAACCGTGGAGTCTTTGATGGAAGCTGAGTTAAGTGCTTTCAGGCTTTTATATCTTCTGCCTGATGGAAGAAGGGAGAGAGTGCCTGGGGTAGATGGGATCTTTGACTAATCTGGCTACTTTAATGAGGTAGTGAGAAGTATACACAAAGAAGGAAACCTGGAACCCGTGATGCACAGAACTGTGTCCACAACTCTGCAGCTTCCTGTGGTCATGTGCAGAACAGTATCACTGATGTATGTCGTAAAAGGAAAACTCTGATTTTAAACCTCCTCTGCCTTGCGGCCACAGCCACCCATGGTAAAGGCTTTGGGAGTAAACCCCGAGGTCCCTAAGGCAGTTGTTTACAATTTAATTTGGCAATCTCTGCAATGACACTGGTTAAGTGGTCTATAGATCACTAGAGTTAGCTGCTCTATAAATTTCCATCTGACTTACTGACACATTGGACAGCGATGATGCAAGTTGTTGCAGCTACTGTATGTCTTCAAGATTCAAGATCGTGTTACACAATTTTTCTGCACACAAGTGTAAGGGGAATGAAATAATTATTACTCCAGATCTGATACAGCACGAAGAAACACAAAAGATAAAGAACACAATAATAATAAAATATATAAGATAACTTATATACATAAAGTGAGGCTAGGCTGTACATAAGGTGACTGAAGTGAAGTAAAGTAGTGATGGAGCTAGTAGGTGGACGTATTGATCAGCTTTACTACTTGGGGAAAGTAACTTTTTGAGTCTGATGGTCCTGGTGTGGATGCTACATGGCCTTTCCCTGATGAGAGTACTTTCTGAACTCTATGAAATTGTAACCAAAAAAATAGCATGAGATATAAAATAAATTAATAAATTTTATATCTCATTTCATCAATGAACTAGGTACAGACAATGGCAAAGTTCCTGGTTGTCCTGTCCTCATTTTGCAGTATGAGAATTATAACCATTTTGCTAACAGCTCTGCTGCCATCAGTGTTTCCTCTAAGGCGTGCCTGTGCACACATCTTTTGCTGCCAGTGCACAAAAGGTTGTCACCCTCCACCTTATTGTTCAGTATATTTCATGATCGTACACAATTGCATTTCCTTTCCTGGTTTCTGATGTGGTTAGTGTGGAGTTTGCGATGATTTCTCGGCAAATTTTAGAACTAGCTTATTTATACTGTTTTTTTTTAAGTTATTGATTAACTATATTGAATTCCAAAGAAGCAGAGGGTGTGAAGCGCAAAAGAACTGTTACTTCATTTAAAGTAGAATGGCTTAATGAAACAGTGGAAACTGCTACAACAAAAGTTCATGAGGTCAGGAAATTGCAGCTATGAGAAATATTTATGTACAATAGGGAAACTGGTGTTACCTGCGTGTATTGTTGTGATGCAAAAGTTGCTGGAGAACTTGCAAGTGGAAAGAAGTGGAGTGATATTTGGTAACTTGACTTTTTAACCATCATTTAGCAAGCAAATCACATATGGATGGTGTGCAAAAGCTCCAGCGAGAAAATCCTTCATTACCCGCTACAAGCCTGCTACGCACATTTTGTGAGAGTGCAGATGAACAAGAGTGAAAACAATCAATCTCAGAGGAGATCGAAGTTCTTATCGACAGTTATTTTATTTCTTCTAAACAATGAACAACAAACTGAACTTAGCAGTTTATTATCCTTAGAATAGCTCCACGTAAAAATTCAATGTGCACATGTTGTTGTCACTGGGCAAAAAGACTGCATAGCACAAGATTTTTGTGCACACTGGTCATTACAAATTGGAAGAACATGGGCTACCATGATGCCCTAATTTTAACCATTTTGTTTCTGTATCTCTGGGGCAGGGGCTTCCAATCTTTTTATGCCATTGACCATTAACTGAAGTGTCCGTGGACACTAAGTTCGGTACCCCTGCTCTAGGGTGATGAAGAGCTAGCCTGAAATTTGGTCTGTTTGTCACCGTCTCTAAGCCACTCTGTTTGTTTCCATCTCTGCCTGGCCTGCTGAGCTCCTCCAGCATTTTGTGTGTGTTGCTTCGATTTCCAGCACCTGCAGATTTTCTCTTGTTTCTGTAAGGAGTTTGTTCATTCTCCTGTGTGCACCTGCTTCCTTCCACATTCCAAAGGCATATAGGTTAGTGAGGCTCGTGGGTTGTGGGCATTCTATGTTGGCATCGGCAGCATGATGACGCTTATGGGCTGCCACAGCATGTATTCAGTTTGTGATGGTCATTGAAGCAGATACGACAGTGGTCACTGGTTGGACTGGATCCAGGTGCAGATGAACAGCAGACTCTGTCACGGTGAGTGCTGGCAGCAGATCAACCTAGGGGTGGAGAAATGCAAACTCTGTCATAGTGAGCGCGGGCAATGACATAACCCAGGAGTGGAGGAATGGAAGACTCCCCATGAAGAGACAGAAACCAGAGGTTAAACATCTTAATATCAACAGAGCAGCAGTGGCATGACCAAGTAACACCGCAAGACAAATCATTCTTCAGAAACAAAGACTCTGATCCACTGCGAAACGAGAGTCCCCTTTAAATAATCATAGAATGCAGAAAACCTGTGCCAATCACAATCAATTTGGCCAGATTAAATAGAAAGCATGAGGGTTTAACAACCCTAGTTACGACAAGAATTAGTGATCAAGAAACCTGAAAGCCCAGTGCTTAACGGCAAGCTGCAGATGCCCAAAGGGCTCATGCCAGCAAAATGGCGTCACTACCTCCTCCCGTAGATGCTGTCTGGCCTGCTGAGTTCTGCCAGCATTTTGTGTTTTTATTAGTGTATTTTACTGTATGTTTCAATGTTTTGATTTATATCTGATAAATAAAGCTGATCTTTAATCTTTAAATTAAATGTAGTGTATTAGTGACAACTTTCCAACCAGGAGAGGGGATATTATGAAGAATTTGATGTATGGTTCCAGCCATCACCTTATGCTTACAGAATAAACAATTGGATAAAACGCTATTCCTATTTGCCCACCATCCTTCCCTCATTTCATTCCTCTTCTCCTTTCTTATCAGTTTAAGTCCTTTGTTGTCTGCACCTATCATCTCCACCTGACTCCAGCTGCCAATCAAACTATCCATACCTGGATCCACATTCACCTATCACGAGCCAGCTCTTGCCTGCACCTCTCTCTATCACCTCTTTATACTTGGCATCTCCTCCCAACTCTTACAGTCCAGATGAAAGGTTTCAACCCAAAATATCAATTGTATATTTCCCTCCACAGATGCTGCTTGACCCACTGAGTTCCTCCAGAGCACTTATACTTTGCTCCAGATTCCATCACCTGCAGGCTCTTTACATTCAGAAATATTAACTCTCCTTTTTTCTCTCCTAAGATGCAAACTGATATGTTGAGTGTTTCCAACAGATCTTGTGCTAACTTCGTGGTATGTTTTAAAAAGAAGTCAAAGTTTAAAGTAAATTTATTTTTGAAGTACATATATGACTCCATATACAACCCTGAGATTCATTTTCATGCAGGCATACTCAATAAGTCCAATAATCATAATAGAATCAATGAAAGACTGCATCCTACAGAGTGGACAACCAGTATGCAAAACACTACAAATACCAAAAAAAAAATAAACAATATTAATAAATAAATAAGCTATATCCACTTTTTTGTAAGATTTTCCATTCAAGGGCATTAGTGTTTCTATATCAAGTTGTGATGCAGTAAGTCAATATACTCTTCACCACATAGCTATAAAAGTTAGTCAAAGTTATAGATGTTATGCCAAATCTTCACCAACTCCTAAGGGAGTAGAGGCATTGTTGTGCTTTACTTGTAATTTCACTTACATTCTGAGCCCAGGACAGGTCCTTTGAAAAGATAAGAAATTTAAAATTGTTGACCTTTCCACCTCTGATTCCCCGATGAGGACTGGTTCATGAACCTCTAGGTTCCTTCTGCTGAAGTCAGAATTCTTGTTGTTATGGCACCACTCAGCTACATTTTTAGTATCTCTCCTTTATTCTGATTCATCACCACTTTTGATTCAGCCTACAACAGGTCAATATGAATTAGTTCAAGTTCAAGTATATTGCCATAGACATACTAAGAGGTATACAATGATTGGCCACTTTATTAGGTACAGCTGTACAGTTAGTTTTTCCATTAATGCAATTATCTAATCAACCAGTACTATGGCAGCAAATCAGCATCTTGTTCATTGGTAACATCGTGTGTCATGCAGATTACATTATTTCAGCAAGATCTTGTCTGTTAATTTTTCCTCTTTCAAGTCCATGTGTATGTGCTACCCAGTCTTTTTAATATGTGTTAACTAACCTGGGAAAGATGCCAGTAATTAATAATTTGTTATGTCTTTAAATTCCTTCCATTATTTTCACTTCCACACAGGGAGGTGTTAGCAAAACTTCCCAGTGATGGAAAACAGACAGAAAATGTAATTTGGTAGATTTGGCCCACCTTAGTAGAATATGTAATTTGATCTCCATCCTGATTAGGCTCACAATACTAGAGCAGTTGTTTATGGATAGATTACTGGAACTCTCAGAGAAATAATGGGATGACAACACTCAGTGGCCAATTTATTAGGTTCACCTGTACACCTACACATTAATGCAAATATGTAATCAGGCAATCATATGGCAGCAACTCAATGCATGAAAGCAGGCAGGGATGGTCAAGATGTTCAGTTGTTATTCAGATCAAACATCAGAATGGGGAAGAAATGTGATCTAAGTGACTTTGACCTTGGAATGAATGTTGGTGCCAGACAGGGTGATTTGAGTATCTCAGAAACTGCTGATCTCCTGGGATTTTCATGCACAGGGGTCTCTAGAGTCTACAGAGAATGGTGCAATAAACACAAAGTAAATATCCGGTGAGCAGTAGTCCTGTGAGTGCAATGTCTTTTTGATGAGTGAGGTCAGAGGAGAATGACCAAACTGGTTCAAGATGACAGGAAGGCAACAGTAACTCAAAAAGCTTTGTTGCAACAGTGTGTGCAGAAGAGCATCTCTGAATGCACAACATGTCAAACCTTGAAGTGCTACAGCAACTGAAGACCGCGAACATACAGAAAGACACTTGGTGGCCACTTTATTAAATACCACTGATTTACATCTAATTACAACTAATTTATACTGCATGCCTAGTATTTTGATGTTAACCCATTTTACTTTTACATAGAGAAATATTTCCACTTTTAAAGGAGGAATCCAAGCCTAACTTAAAAAAAAGCAGAGAATGGTGGAAATAGTCAACAGGTCAGGCAGAATCCAAAAATGAAAATTAGCTTTACTTACCACACGTAATTCAGAATATACAGTGAAACATGTCATTTTGTGTCTGAGGATTCTGCTGGAGATAGCCTGCAAATGTAGCCATGTTTCTGGCACCAACATAGCCATAACTCACTAATACTAACCCATATGCTGTTGGACTATGGGAGGAACCAGAGCCCCTGGAGGAAACCCACATTCACGGAGAGAACATACAAACTCCTTACTCTCAGTGGCAGGTATCAAATCCCAATTGGTGATTGATGGTGCTGTAAAGCAATTGTGTTAAATGTTACACTACCATTCCACACCCTCCCCCATCATGTTGCCCCCACAATCTATGGCAGGGGTTCCCAATCCAGGGCCCACAGACCCCTCGGTTAATGGTAAGGGTTCATGGCATGAAAAATGCTGGGAAGCCCTGACTTATGGAGAGAGCAAGTTTAAAGTCAATGGCCATTCATCAAACTGAGGCTCAGGCCCCAGTCCTAGAGTGAGGCATGACCTGGTGTTTGGACAATTTAAATGTCGGCCCAGATAGACGGAAAAGGTAGGGTGTCGGGACAGAAAGTGAGGGTCGGGCCAGTTTTGCTCAGTTTCCCACGATGTTCCTGCCTCCGTGGTGCTGAGACTGTGAGACTGGGCTGGGTGCTGTGTTTTACGTCTGTGAGCTTCATGGCGACTTGCCCCGCTATAGGATGAACTGAAGCTGAGGCTTGGCCTACTCCAGTTGCTCTGGGGAACCAGACTCAATTTGGTCTGGAATGTTGTTGCTTGTTTCTATTGTTTGCATGATTTGAGTTTTTTTTCTCTTTCTCTGCACATTGAGCCTTGGTCTTTTTTTTAAATTTTCAGGTTTCTTGCTAAGTTAACAAATTTCACGTCACATGCCAGTGATAATAAACTTGATTCTGATTCGTGGGTGCCTGCTGACAGATCTCAATGTTGTATGACCTACACAATACTTTGATGATAAATATGCTTTGAATTCTTGAATCAAATCTGATTTGAATCAAAACTGAATCCTTGAAGTGAAAACAACACAGGTTTCAGATAATTCAAATTCGGTTAAAATAGATCCTTGTCAAAATACTTTTTTATATGTTGAAAGGAAATAATCATTTTGAAAGTCAACGAGAAAAAGATATGGAACTTGATCTTTTCAAACCAACAGTTATGACCTTGAAAGTTTATAATAAATAGTAGTATTAATCAAGAGAGTTTAAAGTCAGTGGAAAGGATAAATGAGTTGGCAGACTGACTGTTCCAGAGCTATTCTGTTTATAATGAGTTAGTTATTTCTCCTCCCTCGTTGACACAATACTCCCTTGGGCAGTTATGTGGAGCAAAATACCTTTGGGTTACCAGGCTCTGGCTGGCTTCAGTGTTCCAGGATAAATGCTTCTTTCTTTACACCCCAGTGTGTAGCTTTGTTACCACGCTGAATTTCACAGAGAGCTGCCTTCATTTTTTTTCTTCCCTCCCACCACAATTCGGTGTCAGATTGCTATCAATATCTCAGTCTGTGCTTGGGAAATACACAGTTGGACGCTAAATCTTTTCTTTGAAAGAATCAGAAGTCTCTCTATAGGCTCCAATTTTAAAAGTTTGTTTTGAGAATTTATGAACACAGCACGGATTTGCTGTTTGGCCGTTTGAGACCTGGAATCTAGACTTGTTTTGTGAGAGAAAATCGTGTGTGACGTTATTATATACTTTTGTCTCTTTGAAGTCATGTGTAGCACACCAATGCCTGGATCTTTTTGGGGATTAAAAAAAACTGATATTTAACTCTTCTGCAACCATTTCCTTAGAATGCACATCAGCAGTGTCATAATGCCGCCGAATTACTTTAAACAAAGGGGAGCATTGTAGATCGCATCAAGGGCAGAAGTGAATGGCTGTTTCTCTTTTCAAAAAAAATAAAACATTCATCTTCGATGGTTCTTCAGCTTTTCACCAAAAACAGAAATGCTTTCAGTGGGAAGATTTTATTTTATGCTAAGCCTTTGATTTTCTGTACAAAGAAGTGGAAAGAGAGAAATTCAAGTTCGTGGTGTCAATATCTCTGAGGGTTTATCCAGGACCCAACGAAACGACGCAGTTACAAAGAAGGCATGGCCGCGGCTATATTTCATTAGGAGTTTGAGGAGTCACCAAAAACACTCGCACATTTCCACAGATGTTCCGCGGAGAGCATTTTAACTGGCTCCATCACCTACTGGTATCGGGTTGGTGGTGGGGGAGGGATGGCTACTGCACGGGATCGAAATACGCTGCAGAGAGTTGTAAACCTTGTCAGCTCCGCCATGGGCTCTAGCCTCCGTAGAATCCAGGCACCTTCATGGAGCGATGCCTCAAAAAGGCGGCATCCATCAGTAGAGAACCCCCGTCACCCAGGTCATGCCTTGTTCTTATTGCTACCATCAGGAAGGAGGTACAGAACGCCGAAGAGTTTCGGCCTGAAACGTCGACTGTTCTTCTTTCCATAAATGCTGCCAGGCCTGCTGAGTTCCTCCAGCATTTTGTGTGTGTTTCTCGGATCTCCAGCATCTACAGATTTTCTCTTGTTTATGAACAGATACAAAAGCCTGAAGGCACACACTCAACGATTCAGGAGCAGTTTATTCCCCTCTGCCATTGATTTCTGAATGGACATTGAACCCATGAAGACTACCTCTACTTTTTTTCTTTCTACTTTTGCACTACTTATTTAATTTAACTACAGTGTTTATATATATAGTTACTGTAATTCACGTTTTTGTGTTATTATTGCATTGTACAACTACCACAAAGACAACAAATTTCACAACATATGCTGATGATATTAAACCTGATTCTGATTCAAACACAAATGCCTTGAAATTGGATTAATTTGTGTTTTTTATGTGTAAAGTACAGAGTTTTGGATATTAAAGAATGGTATGATTAATGCAGGAGAAGATGCATTGAGATAAAAGATGTTACTGGATAGGGGATCTGGTGAGGAATCTAATAGCCCCTCATTCTTAAGTTTGTATGAAAAGTATTTTGCCCTTTGCAAGGGATTTAGGGTGCTTGTGCAGGATTCCCTAAAAGTATAGCCAATAATATTAAAGAGGATACCAAATGTTTTTTTCAGATACATAAAATGTAAAAGAGAGTTGAGAGTGGATATGAACCACTGGAAAATTATGCTGGAGATGCAGTAATGGGGGACAGTGAAATAGCAGATGAACTGAATAAGTATTTTGCATCAGTCTTCATGGTGGGAGACAATAGTGGTATGGTGGAAGTTCCGAGTGTCAGGGATCATGAAGGGTGTGAAGTTACCATTACTAGAGAGAAGGTCCTTGGGAAACTGAAATATTTGAAGATAGCTAAGTCACCTGGACCAGCTGGTGTACACCCCGGAGTTTCTGTTGTTTGCCTCAACTAATCACAGGCCTCTCTGACTGGAGGCCTGTGACTAGTGATGTGCTGCAGGATCCATTGTCTTTGTCATGTATATCAACAATCTGGATGATAATGTAGTTAACTGGATCAGCAATCTGTGGATGACATCAAGACCGGGGGTGTAGTGGGCAGCGAGGAAGAATATCAAAGCTTGCAACAGGATCTGGACCTGTTGTGAGCTGGTGAAATGGACTGAAAAATCACAGATAAAAATTTAAAGCAGACAGGTGTGAGCCATTCACTTCAGGAGACCCAGCCAGGGTAGGCCATACTTAATGAGAATGAGCACTGAGGAGTGTAAAGCAACAGAGGGACCTGGAAATACAGATCCATAATTCTTTGAAAGTGATGTCACAGGTAGATAGGGTTGTAAAGAAAGCTTTTGTCACATTGGCGTTCATAAATCAATGCTTTGAGTACAGGAGTTGGGTTGTTATGTTGATGTTGCATATGATTTTGGTGAGGCCTAATTTGGGGCATAGTACCCAGTTTTGGTCACTTGTGTAGAAGTCTTAGGCACATACATTTAGCTAGGGCGCCTAAGACTTTTGCTCAATACTGTAGTAATTTTATGTACAGCACTGTACTGCTGCCACAAAATAACACGAATTTCATGACATATGTGAGTGATGATAAACCTGATTCTGATACAGGTCTCTATTGTCGGCTGAGAGTGGGAAGGGGGTAGGAGGGAAGAATCATGGTTGTGATAAAAGGGGAGAGAGAAGGGAGCACCAGAGAGATATTCTCTAATTATCAATAAACCAATTGTTTGGAATCAAGTGATCTTGCCTGGTGCCTCAGGGGTTTTGAGGACCTGAGTTAGAGAGAAAGGTTGAATAGGTTAGGACTTATTCCATAAAGTGTAGAGAATGAGGGGAGATTTGATAGAGGAATACAAAATTATTGGGGTATAAATGGGGTAAATGCAAGCAGGCATTTTCTGCTGAAGTTGTGTGAGGCTAGAAGTGGAGATCATGGGTTAAGTGTGAAAGGTGAAATGTTTAACGGAACAGGATTTGGAACTTCTTCACTCGGAGAGTTGTGAGAATGCGGAATGAGCTGCTAACACAAGTGGTGGATGCATGGTTGACTTCAACATTTAAGAAAATTTTGGAGAGGTACATGGATGGGAGGGGTATGGAGGGCTATGGTCTGGGTACAGGTCGATGGGAGTAGGCAGATTAATGGTTTGGCACAGGCTAGATGGGCTGAAGGGTCTGTTTCTGTGGTGTAGTGTTCTATGACTCTACTTCAATTTCTCAATAAATAGTCTGTCAGGGAAAATAAACCAGCATCATTTTCCTGTAAGTTGCTGGATCGTTGTTTTTATTTATTAACTTTTCAGGATATAGTATGGTTATTGTTGCTTTTCACTCATGCATAGTGTTACTATGTAAGGTTGATTGGACCAATTTAGCTTGACAGTTCCCTTTACACAAATTACTAAGGTTTAGGGAGGTGCCCTTTGGCCTGTCTAGCAGCTTTTGATTTGCAAGGTGCCCTTTTCCTCTTTGCTTCATTCATTCATCCAAAGGGACCTTGATGCAGAGGCCATTAAAGCTACAGTCCCTAATGCAGCACTATGGTATCTCAGACAGGTTCTCTCTCTCCATCAAGGGAGAGTGAGGTTGCTCCTGTAACAAGAGTAAAGACCAGTAACTTGGTGTTTCAGTGTTACAACCTTCTGCATCACTTCTCCAAGCCTTCTGTCTCAAGGGCCAACAGGCTCTCACTCTCCATCAAAAGAGTGAGAGATAGAGATCATTCAAGTACAGGGGCCTTTTTCCGACAGCAGCCAGCAATTGGCAAGCACACCACCTGCTGTCTGGATACTTCAGTCTTCTATGATGCTTCAGTCGGCAAAATCGGCAAGAAATTGGGTCATCCACCGGGCCACTCGATTCCTGGAGAGAGCTGCACAGCTGGTCTAAAAACCCACCAGTTGAGAAGAACCGGAGTTTGAACTATAGATCATGGACTCCAACGGAACCCAAACCACCTTGAAAAGAAAGGAAGGACAAGGGGAAGAAGAATAAGCTGTTTCGTGGATGAACTGGAAGTCTGCTGGGTCTACAAATGCTGCTGGCAACATCTTTCCCTAGCTTCTGCTCCTACCTCTTGTGGTCTAACTGAGCTAACCACATTTGTCTGTTTTTGGCTTTTATCCCACTAAACCTTTCCTATCCATGAACTTTTCTATTCTTTATTACAATGCATGGTTTATTTATATTCTGACACAGATGCATGAATTCAATGCCAGGTCAATGGAAAAGGAGACCTTCTTTTGAGAGTGGTTAATGCTGGTGGTGTAGTGGCATCAGCATTGGACTTCAAGGCAGATGGTCCTGAGTTCAAACCCAGCTGGATCCCAACCTGGGCAGCAACAGTATCTGCGTGGAAGAAAGGACTGGCAATCTACTTCCGTATCTTGCCAGGAAAACCCCAGTGAGTCACGAGGAGTCGGACTTGACTTACTGACTGGAATGTTACTGAGCTGGGCTAAAAGAATGTAGGGCCTCCTCAGCTTACAAATACCTGATTTATATTATTTAGAGATACACTGCAGAACAGGCCTTTCCGGCCCATCAACCCGCACTGCTCTGCAACCCTCCTATTTAACACTAGCCTAATCATAGGAAAGTTTATAATGACTAACCAGTCCATCTTCATTCTGTGAGAGGAAACCAGAGCTTCCGGAGGAAAGCCATGCAGTTCACAGGGAGAACGTGCAAACTATTTACGGATGGCCCCAGAATTTAATTCCAAACTCTGGAATACTGCAAGCTGTAATAACATCGCGCTAACCACTTCTCTGTCACGGCATCCCCACTATGAACAGCCTGTGCATAGGAGACAGATGGGGTGAATTTGCCAACTGCTGCAAGGATAGAGGCATCTTCTACCACCTTAGAACCTGGTCTGCAGCCACACTTCCAGCTTGTGAACTGTTTGGTCTATGAATATTTCACAGAAATGGAACTCTGTTGTAACTTGGGGACAAATTGAGGCATAGAAATCCAAAAGTTTCACAGTGGTGTTTTAAACAAAGTTGTCCTGTTAGGTTAAATCATTAAAAGTATTGCTCCCACTCTAGTGTTGGTTGCTTCTCAATGCTTCTTTAAATCAAAATTTGAACTAATGAAGTGCAATAGATCAAATGTGCAGGCTGCACACACAGATTGATAGATTGTGTGTTATTTTCTAAATTTCCATTGTCGTCTGAATCAGACTTCACAATGCTTCCTGTGAACATGATTTAGGATTTTTGCACTGGAACCCAGTGGGTCATTTCTTTATCTCTCAGTGTCAGCAGGATCCTGTTTCCTGTGTACCGGCAAGCAGCTGGCACCAATCCATATCTGTTATGCTCTGAGTCACAGTGCCGGCCATTGTTTTGAGAGCATCTTTTACTATGTCAAGAATAGTTTTATTTACAATATTGTGCAAAAGTCTTAGGCATGAGATTTTTTTATATGGTTTCAAATGGAATGTCCTCCATGGAGTCCTGATCTCAACAACATGAAGGCTGTCTAAGATTACGTGGAGAGACAGATGTAAGTGAAATAGCAAAATACTGCAGAACCATCACAAGTTCTCCAATGAACTTGGAACAACTTAGCAGATGATTTTCTTATAGAACTGCATGACAGCGTACCTAAGAGAATGATGCAGCT
The DNA here is from genome assembly GCF_048418815.1 of Hemitrygon akajei. Classification (NCBI taxonomy): domain Eukaryota; kingdom Metazoa; phylum Chordata; class Chondrichthyes; order Myliobatiformes; family Dasyatidae; genus Hemitrygon; species Hemitrygon akajei. The sequence goes on along the minus strand of NC_133138.1, from coordinate 30,766,435 downwards.
TTAAGGGGAAAAAGTGGTCACATCAAATAATGATTTGATTTCGTTTTTTACTGTTTACTGCTCTTTATAATAAATATTTTATTCACTAACCCTAACCATACATCTTAGGAATGCAGGAGAATAGCGATGTGCCCAGTGGAAACCCATACAGTTACGGCAAGAATGTACAAGCTCCTTACAGGCAGTGGCAGGATTTGAACTCTTACAGCAGTGCTGTATATCATTGTACTCTACCATGCCATCCCAAAAATGATGCTCCTGCTCAGGATTGAACTGTGGACCTTATGCCCATGAAGTGAACCTGATAACCACTACACTACAGAAGCAGTTCACCCAACAGATCAGAAAAGCATTCTAGATAATGCTTTTATGAAGAAGAGCATTGTAACAAAGGGACAATTTGATCCTATTTACTCATTTTAAAATGACACAGGAAGTCCATTAGGTTTATACCAGGATCCAGAAGCAATCTCATTAATCCAGTTTCTTCTTTCCTTACTTTCCTCTACCCAAGCAATGTATTCTCCCTTACACCACCCTTAGCTCATCTACTTTAACTACTTTTTTCATTCAGCTGCATTAAATGATATGTTACCATGGACATACAGCACAGAAAGTTGCTGGAAAAGGGTCAGTAACAGCATGAAGGATCTCACCCAACCTCCCACTCCTATCAGGGAGGAGGCTACGTAGCATCCACACCAGGACCACCAGACTCAAAAACAGTTACTTTCCCCAAGCAGTAAGGCTGATCAACACCTCCACCCACTAACCCAACCCTCCACACTCCCAACCATTACTACTTTATCATTACCTGTCAGTCACCTTACGTGTCAGGCACCTCCTGTGCCTAGTGTCACTTTATGGACATACAATCAATCTACTGATTGCACATTAATCTATTAATCTGCACATAAGCTATCTTATGTATTTATTTTTATTGTGCTTATTTTATTATTTTGTTCTTTTTGTGCAGCATTGAAGCTGGAGTAACAATTTGTTCTCCCTGATACTTGTGCACTGAAAATGACACTAAACTCTCTTGAATCTTGACAATGAATCTATCATTGTCCATGGTGAAAGGAAACAACCCTAACTGATTACATGAAAGAAATTAAATTATAGCAAATATATAATTAAAATTATACATTTATAATGCTCTTTGGAATACCCTTTAAAGCTTTTAGCATATCTGTCATCAAGTAATTTGCATGTTGCATGAAGAGAGAGTGGTGGGTGCGTGGAACCTGCTGCCAGCTGTGGTGGTAGAAGCAGATATATCAGGGGCACTTAAGAAACTCCTGGATAGGAACAAGGATGAAAGAAAAATTTAGGGCTACGTTGGCAGGAAGGGTTAGATTGATCCTAGAAAAGACTATAAGGTCAGCAAGATATAGTGAACTGAATGGCCTGTACTGAGTTGTAATGTTCTATGTTCTAAGTACAGAAGCCACTGCTGCCTGTAAGGAGTTTGTACATTCTCCCCATGGCTGCATGAGTTTCCTCCAAGGTCTTCGGTTTCCAGTCCAGAGATGAACTGGTTGGTAGGTTAACTGTCCAATTTAGCTATTAGGCTAGGGTTAAATCAGGAGATTACAGGGCAGAGCATCTCAGAGGACTAGAAGGCCCTGTTCCATGCTGCATATCAACAGATAATTAAAATAAATAATAAAGCTGGGGTAATTCTCCTTTGATCAACAAATATTTATAGGAGAAAATAAGCAAAATATATATGTAGCAAGTCAAGGTGAATCATTAGCTCTGTTCCTCTCTCCACAGAGGTCACCTGACCACCATAGGGAAGAGTCAGGAAAGGTTTAGATGGTTATGGGCCAAAGATTGGAAAATGGGACTAGCTTGGATGACATTTATGTCATCATGGACCAGATGGGTCGAAGAGCCTGATTCCATGGGTACGTCTCCATGACACCAAGACCATGAGTGTTCTGGCAATTTTTTCTACAGAATTCATTTGCCATTGCCTTCTTCTGGGCAGTATCTTTACAAGATGGGCGACGCCAGCTATTATCAATATTCTTCAGAGATCGTCTGCCTGGCATCAATGGTCACATAACCGGTACTTCTGATGTGCACCAAATGTTCATATGGCCATCCACCATCTGCTCCCATAGTATCACGTGACCCTGCTCGGAGGCTAAGCAAGTGCTACACCTTGCCCAAGGGTGACCTGCAGACTAGCGGAGGAAGTGAGTGCCGTACACCTCCTGTGATGGAGACGTGACGTATCTCCACCCCACTACCCTAGTAGAGTTGAACTGTAGCCAAAATTGATCACCATGATCTTGTTGAAATGCAAAATAGGTTCAAGAGAATATGTTACCCATTCGTACTTCTATTTCTCAGACTCCTTCCCTGAGCATCTGAGATCACATTTACTCCTCCTCCAACATCATTAAACTGAACTATTTGCTCATTCTGCTATCTCTTTTGCAGGAGCTTGAATGTGTCATGAGGCCACCTTGCTGCTTATATTGCAACAGTGGATGCATTTAAATATACTTTGTTGTCTGAAACATGTGCACAATTCCAAATTGTTAATGCAACCATACCTATACCCCATAGTCTAACAACAAGTTTGTAGGGATACCGAGACCAACCGCCCACAGACATGTGGAATGTTGGCAAGATAAACATATAATACATAAGAAAGTTTGGTTAATAACTCATTGGGGTGATTGATAAGTTTGTGGCCTAAGGTAGAAGGAGATGAGTTATTAACTTCAAATTTTCTGCATAATAATTCAAAGAGTTGACCTGCATGTATATGTAACAAGAGCTGTATAACTTATCTCCTTCTACCTTAGGACACTTTCTGGAGGTCCAAGATCTGTATGCTCCACGACTGTTGGACTAAGTGTGTAAATGTAGGAGGGGACTATGTTGAAAAATAAATGTGCTAGGTTTTCTAAAATTGACTCCTTCTACCTTAGGCCACAAACTTATCAGTCACCCCTCGTACAATGGATTTCATGAAAGAAACTATACCTAAACCCAAAATAGCAAACAACCAATGTACAAAGGAAGAGAAATCATAAAACCATGTTGATAAATAATACTGGGAACATAAGCTGTGGAGTCCTTGAAAGTGAGTTCATAGGTTGTGGGATCAGTTCAGTGTTGAAGTGAGTGAAATTATCCACATAGGTTCAGGAGTCTGATGGTTGTAGGGTAATAATTGTTGCTGAACATGGTGGTGCAGGTCCTGAGGTTCTTGTACCTCCTGCCCAATGGTAGTAGCATGTGTGACTGCTAGTAACCTTTTACCTTCAACAATCAAGTAAACTAATGAAGGTCCAGAAATCTGCACAGTGAATAATGAGACTGTAGGTCAGGCCACAGGAAGAAGGAAACAAAGCAATCCAATGCAGGTCTTTTCAAAGTATTTCCCTTCTTGTCTCTTTCACAAAGGTCTATACGGACTACAGAATCAACTATTATACACTGAAGAAGGGTCTGAAACATTGACTGTTTATTCATTTCCCAGAGATGCTACCTAACCTGCAGAGTTCCTCCAGATTTTGTGTGTGTTGCTTTAGATCTCCAGTGTCTGCAGAATTTCTTGTGTTTATATAAACTGAAAGTGGGTTAACAATAACATTTTGATATTCTGCTGTTAGAAAACTTTGAAGTATTAGGAGTGATGGAATAATTGTGTTAAACATTTTAAATCACCTCAAGTTTGGTTTCAGAGTGGAAAATGAAACCGCTTATGCTTGACCCAATTAATAACACATTCATTTTGATAGTGACGCAGCCTTCTTATCACTTTTAAAGGGACAGCTGCAAATACAAGTTACAGAGCAAATTATCAGCTCCACTTTAATTTAACCATTATTTCCGCCAAATTGTATCAGCCTATTTCAAGTCAAGTCAAGTCAAGTCAAGTTTATTGTCATCTCGACCATAGACTGCTGGTACAGTACACAGTAAAAATGAAACAACGTTCCTCCAGGACCCTGTTGCTACATGAAACAACACAAAACTACACTAGACTATGTGAGACAGCACAAGGCTACACTAGACTATGTAAAACAACATAAAAACTGTACTAGACTACGGACCTGCACAGGACTACCTAAAGTGCACAAAACAGTGCAGGGCACTCTGTCCAAAATATATGAACAAGCAAGTTAGGTTTCCCAGAGAGTAGATTGTTATCCATGCCACTGAGCTATCCAAACATTGTTACATTCATTGATTGTAATTCCAGTGACCATGGGCATACTACAATCATCTCAGGACCATCAACGCATCAACAGTCTCCAGGCCATGACACTCAAGGACTTGAACCACATTATTTTTTAAATATATTTTTTAACTGTATGTTTTTCTGCAATCATAAATATACATGCTGTGTGCTAAGTGTGATTGTTGGTACTGTTTCTTGTACCTTGGCCCCAGAGAAATGCTGTTTCTTTTGGCTGTATTCATATAGGTGGTTGAATGACAATTAAACTTGAATTTGAGCTTGACTCTTGGGTTTAAGATAGGGTAAATATTCACCCCACAATTCATACCTGTGACAGAGCAGGTCTTCCACAAGTAATTTTTTCCTCCCCCCCACCACCTCCCCCAGTAACCGTGTAATTCTCATTATCCCTGTCTGGCAGTGTTGACATTATGCTTATTGGGTGCACACGCTAGGTTAATGCACAGCATGGACACTTCTGTTTGTACTTGCACGCTCCAGGACAGTGACATTCTTTGACGTGTTCTGTTTGGTGAGGTGAGGTGAGACGAGGACAAAAAGGTAAGGTGAGAAGAGATGAGGTTATGTGAGGTGAGAATAGGTGAGGTAAGGAGGTGAGGTGAGGTAAAGTAAGGTGAGATTAGGTGAAATGAGGTGAGGAGAGATGAGGGGAGCGGAGGTGATGTGAGATTAGGTGAGGTGAGATGAGGTGATTTTTGCCTTTTTTTTGCACTGTAAATATTTCTGAACTTTTTCTAAAGATTTTTTTTCACCTCTGCCACACCATAAACACCTTTACACTGAATGCAATATTGCAGCCTGCCGTCTGATTTTTAAAGTCCACACCTTTATAATGGCTCGTGACCCTCACTAAAACCCACGATGTGACACTACTTCTGTATCAACAACAATAGGAGGCCAATCTGCCTGAGTGAATTCTGATGATGTCTTTAGCTCATCGAAGTTATGAACATGAGCTAGTTATAACTCAATTGCTCTCACTCTTGCCCCAGAATTAGACAGTTGTGGAGTTAATTCTCAGTTGAGCAGCAACATGCAAGTTTGCTCTCAAATCAGATTCAGATTCAGATTCAGATTCAGTTTATTGTCATTTATAAACCACAAATACAATGCAGTTAAAAAATGAGACAACATTCTCCGGAATGATATCACAAAAAAGCACAAAACAGACCACACAAGAAAAAACACATAACGTTTGGTAATCCCCAATCCAGAATCAGAAGAGGCTGCTGCGTATCGATATCGCAACGTTTGGTAATCCCCAATCCAGAATCAGGAGAGGCTGCTGCGTATCGATATCGCGCTACCGTCTTAGAACGTTCCCCGGAAAGGAACTACAAACCCATCAGACAAAACTAAAGCTACAAGACATACACAAAACCACATGGTTAAATATAGTTATAGTTAACATATAGTTTCACCAGTGCAGGCAATACCATAATTGATAAAAGACTAACTGACAAAGACTACATAATTATAACACAGTTTCAACAGTGCAAAGCAATACCATAATCTAATAAAGAGCTGTCCATGGCATGGTTTAAAAGAAAGTCTCAAAGTCCCGACAGCCCATCATCTCACACAGATGGTAGAAGGGAGAAAAACTCTTCCTGCCATGAACCTCCAGTGCCGCAGCTTGCCGATACAGCACTCTGGGAGCCCTGACCACAGCCAACTCCGAGTCCGTCTGAAAACTTGGAGCCTCCAACCAGCCCTCTGGCACCGAGCACCGAGCACCACCTCTGCCGAGCGCTTCGACCCCGGCACCGGCCGCCAAGCAACAGGCAAAGCCGAGTAATACTGTAAGTAATACTTACAGAGGGCGGTGCATTGTAGGAGCTGCCGGCTCTTAGATGGGGCAATGACACCAGAGTCCCATCTGCTTTCTCACCAATATTATTATAAAGAAGACCAGAAGACTTTATCTCCAGTTATCCTGGCCAATACTGACCCTGCAACCATCAATACCGAAGAGCAGATGATCTCATTGTTGTGTTTGGCTGCTGGTGTGCACTAATTAGCTGCTTCTTTTCAATGACTATGGTACTGCTGTGGACTGTTAATTGTAACAAAGGTCCTGAGGTTGCAGAGTGTAAGCTTTCATTATGGAAAGAACTTGGTAATTATAACAGTCATTGAATTGCAGCAACACAAACAAAATGCTAAAGGAACTCAGCAGGTCAGGCTGCATCTATGGGGGTGGGAGTGGGGAGGAATAAACAGTCGATGGTTCAGGCCAGGACACTTCATCAGGACTGGAAATAAAAGGGGAAGAAACTGGAATAAAAAGGTGACGATTAATTAAAAAGTTGAACCCAGCAACTTGGTGATCTGCATTGTTTTAAAAATGTGTTACTCATAATTTGTACAGGAACACAATTAGAAAATTACTTTCTCTACATTAATTGCAATCAGTACTTTCTCTAGCAATGTATCAATACCAAAGGGTAAAGGTAGTGATAAAAATTAGCTTTATTTATCATGTACGTTGAAACATAGAATGAAGTACGTTGTTTGCATCAAACCAAATCAGCGGGGATTGTGCTAGGTAGCCCACAAGACTCACCATGCTTTGGTGCCAACTTAGCATGCTTACACTCACTCAGCCAAAAAATAGGTCTCTTGGAAAGTGGGAGGAAAGAAGAGCACCCAGAGGAAATCTATGCCATCATGGGGAGAATGTACAAACTCCTTACAGAAAGTAGTGGGAATCAAACCTCAATCTTACTGCTGCTACTGTAAAGCAAGGAGCTAAGCACTACACTACTGTGCTAGACAACTGATGTTTCCTCCTCAATCAATTACGTCCAGAAAAATTAAAAAAAGCTGTTAAACAGGGACCAGCCCTTCAGTGTCCAGTAGCAGCAGGAATATAAACAGTGGTCTGTGTTACACATTTAATATTTCAGAAATATTTGAGTTACCTTGTAAATATATTGTTTGATTAAGCAGTATTTGTTGTTTATATAATTCATTATGGATCATATGTAAAAATAAGTGAATAGCATGTGTCATGATTCTATCATATGATACATGCACACCTCGCTAAAGTAAAATCCAAAGTTAGACTCGCATTCTCGCCTCTCATGTTTTCCTTTTAATTAGATTTATGTTTTGTTGTTACAAAACATACAGGCTGTCCCCACAGAGCATTTGCTGTGGGCTGTTGTAAGATTCAGTGTCTCCCTCAGCATAACCTTCCTGGATTTTGGAACGTGCTAGTCTTTAGATTTCATTTTCAAGTATCTCTTTAGATTGGAAGACCAACAGGCTCATCGGGCAGGAAGCGCCTGTTGCCATGCTGTACCTCTAAATAAAAATAAATATTTTGTGCGCATGGGTCAGAGGATCAGAGTTCGCAGTGCAATTCTGACACCATTTATAGAGTTTAAATGTTCTCCCTATGAACTGGATTTCCTCAGGGTGCTTTGTTTGCTCCCACACCCAAAGGTGTAACGGTGAGTAGGTTGGTTGGTCACTGTAAATTGCCTTGAGATTAGGCTAGTGTTAAATAGGTGAGTTGCTGGGTGGTGCATCTCATTGAGCTGGAAGGGACTGTTCCTCACTAGATATAAACTAGATATAAATAAGTGAATAAATAATAGTTTGTGCACAGGCACAATATACTGCAATCTGGAGCAATAAAACCAACTGCTGATGGAACACAATGGGTCAGGCAGCTTCTGTAGAGGCAGTGGGATGGTTGATAACTTGAATCCAGATCCTGCATCAGTAATTGAGTATCCCTGAAGAGGTCTTTGTTTTGGGAAAGCTGGTCTGAATAGATGGGATTTATAAATTTATAGTAATTGCGTGTGACAGGAAGCAAAGAAAAACGGAAGCCACTCCTCGAAGATTACCATGGTGATTGAAGGAATTAAAGTTAATTATGACCAAAGGAAGTATCCTGATTGAATAGGTTTTCCTTTAGATTTTTGAATTGAAATTATTTTGATTATCATTATAAAGATATTGGGGGTCTGGAATCATAGACCATTCATAGTTGAGGGCTATTTTCCCTTGCATTTGTTCTGGAGAAGCAGTATCATTCAAGTACCCCTTGGGCAATAGCTGAGAGCAGAATGGGGAGGATTGCAGTGGCACAGCTCATAGAGTTGTTGTCTCACTGCTCCAGCAACTCCCTGAGTTCAGTCCACAACTCCAGTGCTGTCAGTGTGGGGTTTGAAAGTTCTCCATGTCACTGCGTGTGTTTCCTCCTAATACTCTGGTTTCCTCCACTTTCCAAAAACACGTGAGTTGTAAAGTTAATTGGCTGCAGTGAACACTCTCCTGCATGTTGGTAAATGGGAGAAATGGGGATAGGATTGGGGGAGGTGATCTGAATGTTGGAAGATGAAAATGATTTAAGGTAGAATTAGTATAAAAATGGGTGCTTAATGATTGGCACCAACTTGCACAATAGCGTAGTGGTTAGCACAATGCTATATAGTACCAGTGACCTAGATTCAATTTGCGCCACTGTCGGTAAGGACTTCGTACGGTGACTGTGTGACTTCCTTCTGGAGGCTTGGGTTTTCTTTCGCTATCCAAAGATGTATCAGTTGATAGGTTAATTGGTCATTGTAAATTGTCCATTGATTAGGCTAGGATTAAATTAGAAGATTGCTGGGTGGCATGGCTGGAAAGGCCAGAGGGTCTATTCCATTCTGTGTCCCAATAAATAAATAAATAGATCGATAAGTAAGTAAGCAAGCAGGTAAATAAATAAATAACTAAATGCATTCAACATACTCAGCATCCTAAATGGTGCATTCAAGAAACCACTGGATTTGGCCTTGTTTCTCTGTTAAATTAGACATTTCCTTTGAATATCTCATCCTTGAGATCCCCTGTCCCCATTTCCACCACCTTCTCCCATCCACCTCATACTGTCGATGTAATGACTGCACATGTATACAGTAGGATCCCATAATATGAGAGATATACAGATCACATAACTAACTCAATTTTGATAGAGGTATACAAGACCATGAAATGTTTTGCGAGAGTAAATAGAGGCAAGGGTGACGGGGTGGAGATACGTGTTCACCAAAGAAGGTATAAGGCGTTTCTTCCCTCCTCTAGCCTGCTAGTGATCCTTGGTCAAGGTGTAGAACCTGCTTAACCTCCCAAATCAGGGTCATGTGACACCATGAGAGCAGGTTGTATGAGCAGCTGGTGCATAAAATGTCCTGGTTATACAATCTCTGAAAGGTATTGATAATGGCTCTGGTCACTTGCCTTGTAAAGACACTGCCCAGAAGAAGGCAATTGCAAACTATTCCTGTAGAACAATTTCCCAAGAACAATCATGGTCATGGAACCATGATCACCCAGGTCATACGACACGGCACATAGGGAACAAACAAAATAGAGGGATGTTGCTTCTATTAGTAAGCAGTTCAAAGACAAAGGACAAGAGACACAAGTTTAAACTCAGCAAAAGATAAAAAGACAACATGAGCAAACCCTTAATCATGTGGGAACTGATCATGATGTCAAACTCATTCTCGTAGAAATAGGATCAAATTGAAATGGAAATTAAAAAAATTAATATTTTCTACAGTCATGTGGAAACAGCAGGGAATAGGACTGTTAGAATTAACTTTCAACCATCGCCCTCTGCTTCTTATCATTGAGCCAATCTTGAATCAACCTTACTAACTCCCCCTGAATCCCATGCAACCTAACCTTCCAGATCAGATTGCCAGATGGGACCGTGCCGAAGGCCTTTCTAAAGTTGCTATAAACAACATCTACTGCCCTACTCTTAGTTACCTCTTTGTCAGACATGACCTCCCATGCACAAAGTCGTGCTGATTATTCATGATTGGGCTTGACAATTGATCTTATGGTAGATCCTGTCCCTCGAATTTCCTCCAGTAACTTCCTCACTACTGAAGTCAGGCTCACCTGCCAGGATTTCCCTGGCCTATCCATGCTACCCTTCTTGTTCAATGGAACAACATTATTCACCCTCCAGTATTCTGGAACTTCACTGCTGCCTGTCAACAAAGCAAATATTTTTACCTCTTCAAGGGCCTTCGCAATTTCTTCCCTGGCCTCCCATGAGGTCTGGGGGCACACTTGGTCAGATTTGTGCTTCAAGGCTGCAAGTATCTCCTTCCTTGTAATATGCACTTGATCCAATACTTCACTTCTTATTACCCTCATTTCTTTGGCATCCATGATATTTCCCTCGTAAGCACCAAGGAGAAATAGATATTAAGAATCTTAGCCATATCCTGTGGCTTTCCACTTCAGCAGCCCTGATGGTCCTGAAGAGAAACTTGTCTCTCCCTAGTCACCTTTTTACTGTTAATGCAACTGAAAACCCTATTTAACATGGACTGCCAAATCCATCTCAAATCCACGTGCTGCCCTGCTTTATCCATATTTATTTCTAGTTACAATGTTTTGAAATATTGTTTTTAGTTCTTGACGCCTCGTTATAGGAATGATGTGGAGCTTTAGAAAGGGTGCAGTGGAGATTTACCAGGATGCTTGACAAGGCTAGAGGGCATCTCTTATGAAGGTGGTTGAGTGAGCTAGGGTTTTCTCTCTGGACTGAAGGAGGATTAAAGATGAAAAGATAAAGGTGTATGTGATGATATGAAGCACAGATTGAGTGGTCAGTCAGATACATTTTCCCAGATCAGAAATGGCTAATTCAAGGGGCCATCATTTTAAGGTGTTTGGAAGAAAGCATAGGAGAGATGTCATAGGTAAGTTCTTTACACCGAGAGAGGTGGGTGTATAGAACGCTCTGCCAAGGGTGGTGGTTGACATTAGAGACATTAAAGAAACTCTTAGACAGGCACATGGTAGGTGGTAAAATGGAGAGTTATATAGGAGGGAAAGGTTGGATTGATCTTACAGTAGGTTAAAAAGTTGGCACAACATTGTGGACCAAGGGGCCTGTAAGGTACTGTAATATTGTATGTTCTATGTCCTGGCCCTTTTGCTTTTGTTTTATGTGTAAAATGCCTTTGGATTCTCTTTAATTGAAGAACTTTTGATAGACAATAAGCTTTGATCATAGATAAGCCACTTCTCTGTACTTTGGTAATAAAACTGGCCCGAGGATGAAGCTGCAAATCACACCGCAATTGTTAAATCTTTGGATGTGAGATCTTCTCTGCTGATCACATACACACAAATTTGTTTTTTTTTTGGGTTTTTTCTGCCTTAGTGGGCAGAAGAACAAAGCGTCATCAATACATTACAGGAAGTTGCACAGGAAATAACAGGAAGTAGAATGTTAGTGTTCTGAAGCTACCAGTCCACTACGCCAAAACCTTTATACTGTATCCCCGAGCTCATTCCCTGGACTTTGTATTCTTGATCAGGCCAGAATGCGTGGCTTGCATAAGCAGCTCTGCTCTGTCCATCGTGTGACCCCGGGCTGTCACTTTAATTCTGCCTCCAGTCACATCTTGACCTCTTTGTGGTTTAGACACACACTAAAGTTCGAGATAAACTTGCAGAGGACTACCTCATCTTTCCTCTGTGAACTCGTCACAATGCTTCAGACACGCTAGTAAATCGGACAAGGGCGGATGGTTTCCATTTACACCTTTTAATTTACACCCGTCTGTTGTTTACTTCTCTCATTAACACCCTCTTTCATCCCATCTATTTGTTATGTCTCCCACTTTATCATAGACCGTCCATCTTTTCCCCCTCCCTCTCATGCATTCAGCACACCTTAAGAAACTACCTCTTTCGCACCTCGCAGATTTAAACAAAAAAGCGAACTCTTCCCGCTTGTGTAAACTTTCACATAGTTCAGCAACTTTCATTGATTTTTTCATTGTTAGGAAGTTTCATTGTTAAATAAACTAGAGAAAGCTGAAACATTTTTTGGGGGGGGGCGCCTTGGGAGAGGGTTGGAAGAAGCTTGGGGATTTATTGGCTCTGAATTCAGTGTTAGAAGAGCTGTCAGTGGCATGTGCTCCTCCTCTTTAACAGCTGATTTCTCACTTTGACGCGCCTCGTCTGCACTGCTCTCTCACTGGCCGATTGTTAAAGTGCCACAAACGGCAGGCAGTGAGTGAGTCAAGAAGGCGCGCACACAGTGTCCTGCAGCACAAACAAAAAAGTGAGGATTTTCCTGAGTCAGCTCCGGGAACTGCGGTGCGAGCGTGCAAAAGGTATGACAATTTAAATAACTTAATCGACTGTATTTACAAAACTCTTTCCTTGGGAGTGGTTTCAACAAGGGTGCAATTTGAATCAGAGGCAAGATTCAGTTCTGTTCACCTTGTTTATAAATTAGCTACAGTTGAGCGTTACCGACAATGCTTGGCTACTGAGAGCAGGCGGACAATCAGCTATGGTCCAGCTGCGGGTGTAATTACAAGATCTGTTAATGCTGAAATGAATGGGAATTTTGCTATACGCTGCCGGCTATATCGCTGGCTTGAAGTTTTCTGGCCAGCAACCTCAATGTTCACAGCAGTGTTTGATCACCATGTTTGATATCGACTCCGAAAGTTATTGTTTATGATACGAAATGGACTGGATGTGTATTTGGATTAATACACCGCGGCTGTGTAGGCTTATCTCAAATAGTCCCCGTGTTAATGATACCACGTAGGTACCAACGACGATTCCACTGGTAAAGGAAGGCTGGGTGGGAGCTTTGGATTCTCCATATGGATTACCAATGAGGGTTCTACTGAAAGCTTGAGAGATCCATTAGTGAAACACCGACTCTGATACATAGAAACATAGAAAATTCACAGCGCAATAAAGGCCCTTCGGCCCACAAAGTTGCGCGGAACATGTCTCTACCTCAGAAATTACTAGGCTTACCTATAACCCTCTATTTTACTAAGCTCCATGTACCTATCTAAAAGCCTCTTAAAAGAACCTATAGTATTCGCCTCCACCACCGTTGCTGGCAGCCCATTCCATGCACTCACCACTCTCTGAGTAAAAAACTTACTCCTGACATCTCCTCTATAGCTACTCCCCAGCACCTTAAACCTGTGTCCTCTTGTGGCAACCATTTCAGCCCTGGGGAAAAAAGCCTCTGACTATCCACACGATCAATGCCTCTCATCATCTTGTACACCTGTATCAGGTCACCTCTCATTCTCCTTCTTCCAAGGAGAAAAGGCCAAGTTCACTCAACCTATTCTCATAAGGCATTCTCCCCAATCCAGACAACATCCTTGTAGAAAGTGGTAATGAATGTCACTTACTGATGGTGCATGGTAGAAGTTGGCATGTGTGTTCTATTGCAAAGATTCAAAGTAGATTTCCTCTCAAAGTACCTGTATGCCATCATATACAACCCTGAGATTCATTTTCTTGCGGGCATATGCAGTTAATCCAAGAAGCACAATAGAATCAATAAAAGATTGCACCCAACAGAATGGACAAACAACCAATGTACAAAAGAAACCAATTATGCAAATACAAAAAATAGTAGTGTTCAATAGTAAACTATAGCAGAGGCAATAAACAGTTTCTCTGTGCCCATATTAACGTATTCTTTTGGCATAATATCTTGGTCAGAAATCGAACTGCAATGACATTTCAGAAAAAAACGTGTATAGTCGAACACACTTCGATTAACACACTACCTAGGAAAGAAGGAGGATGAGAGGAATAACAGACATAAAAAAAATACTCAGGTCAGGTAAAACTTCTAATGGTACATTTTCATCAATGACAACAGGATTTAGTACTCCACGCAAGCACATGCAAGTCTGATAAGAGGCACACACCACTAAACTTAAAGGAAAGCTTAACCCAAAAAATGAAATTATCACAACAGAAGAAAAGGTTAACCAGTGGAAGAGCATGACCCTTCATGGAAGACATTCCGATATTCTAAGCAGACTAGATGTCCAAAAGGAAGTGTCCACTACCTGGCTCAGATTTGGAGAGCTCTTCCCAGAAACAGAAAGGTACCTTGTGGCAATACAGGACCAGGTGATTAACATTTAAAAAATGAAAAATACATGAAAAAAGACCAACACATTCAAGTCAGATGCAGAAAATGTATTGAAACCAGAAACAATGCAACATATTACAGGATCCTTCAGCATTCAACTCAATCTGATTACTTACACAGGCACAATCAAATGGCAAACATCATTTACCACAATCTTGCTTTAAAATACAAACTCATAAAAGGCACCATACCTTACTATAAATACACAACTTATTCAGCTTTAGAGTCAGAATCCCACAAATTATATTATTGCTGATCCATTACTACAGCTTAGGACAATCCATAATAACCGTTCAGATATAATAATACAGGATAAACAAGCAAGAAGAAATTACTTAACAGATATAGTCATTTTAATCACACATAATGTATAGAAGTCAATAAGTGAAAAACACCAGAACAGACAGACAGACATACTTTATTGATCCTGAGGGAAATTGGGTTTTGTTACAGCCGCACCAACCAAGAATAGTGTAGAAGTATAGCAATATAAAACCATAAATAATTAAATAATAATAAGTTAATTATGCCAAGTGGAAATAAAGTCCAGGACCAGCCTAAGAAGAATGCTGAATTATGAAATTAACTTAAAAGACAGTGAAATATAAACAGGGTATACATTGTCCCAATAGTAATGTCTACAATTGATATCATTCCAAAGTCACTACACAATGGCATTAAACAATTAGGCCTACATAGCAATATTTATGTAAATCTTCAGGAAGCCATAATACTAAACACCATTAGAATAGTCTGAAAGTTCCCAACAAATGAGCAATGAGTGTGCTTGGCTATGCCTCATACCTCAGGTTTTACCAGATTGAGCTGAGAAACAAAATAAAAATACAATGATAATAATAATAAACAATAAGTATTGAGAACATGAGATAAATAGTTCTTGAAAGCGTGTCTTTAAGTTGTGGGAACAGTACAGTGATGGGCTGAGTGAAGTTATCCTCTCTTGTTCAAGAGACTGATGGTTGATGGGTAGTAACTGTTCACTGCACCTGATGGTGTGAGTCCTGAGGCTCCTGTACTTTCTTCCTGATGGCAACAGGGGGAAGAGAGCATGAGATGGGGGTGCTGGGTGTCACTGATGATGCATGCTGCTTTCCTGTAACAGCACTCTGTGTAGATGCGCTCAACGGTGGGAATGGCATTACCTGTGATGAACTGAGTCATATCCACCACATTTGGTAGGATTTTCCTGACAAGGGCATTGGTGTTTCAATACCAGGTTGTGATGCAGCCACTCTGTATACTCTCCACCGTACATATATAGAAGTTGTCAAGGTTTTAGATGTCATGTCAGATCTTCACAAACGTCTCAGGAAGTAGAGATGTGGACATGCTTTCTTTGTAGTGGCATTTATGTGCTGGACCCAAGACAGTTCCTTTGAAGTGATAACACCGAGGAATTTAAAGTTGCTGACACTCTCCACTTCTGATCCCTTGAAGAGAGCTGGCTCATGGACCTCAGGCTTCCTTCAGCTCTGTGATCTTGCTGATTTTGAGTAAAATGTTGCTGTTATGACACCACTCAGCCAGAATTTCAGTTTCCCTCCTATATGCTGATTTGTCACCACTTTTGATTTGGCCTACAACTGTGATGTCATCAGCAAGTTTGAACATGGCTTTGGAGCTGTGTTTGGCCACACAGTCATGGGTGTAAAATGAGTAGAGGAGGGGTCTAAGCACACAGCCTTGTGATGCACCTGTGCTGATGGAGATTGTTGTTACTAATCTGAACTGATTGGGGTATGCACGTGAGGAAATCAAGGATCCAATTGCACAAGCATGTATTGAAACCAAGGACTGAAAGTTTATTTATTAATTTTGATGGGGTGATAGTATTGAATGCCGAGTTATGGTCTGTGAAGAACATCCTGATGAATGTACTTTTGCTGTCCATATGTACCAGGCTTGAGTGAAGAGCCAATAAAATGACAACTGCTGAGGACCTGTTGTGCTGGTAGGCAAATTGGAGTGGATCCAAGTCACTTCTCAGGCAGTTTATATAGTTCAGCACCAATCTCTCAAAGCACTTCGTTACAGTGGATGTAAGTGCTACCGGATGATAGTCATTGAAGCAGGTTACCGCGTTCCTCTTGGTCACTAGTATAATTGAAGCCTGTTGAGGCAGCTGGGTACTTCAGACTGCCAAAGCAAGAGGTTGAAGATATTGGTTAGCAATCCAGCCAGTTAATCAGCACATCCCTGTAGATCTCAGACAGGCACCCCATCTGGCCTAGATGCTTTGCATGGTTCACCCTCCTGAAGAATGTTCTTACATCAGCCCCAGAGACTGCAATCACAGCGTCATTGGGGGCTGTGGGAGTTTGTTAAGGTTCCTCCATGGTTTGATGGTTAAAGCAAATATAGAAGGCATTGAGATCATCTGGTAGCGAAGCCGTGTGTTCACTTATGTCACTTGGTTTCATTTTTAAGTGATAATATCCTTCAAGCCTTGCCACAGCTGTTGGAACATCCATCAATGATTCAAGTTTGGTCTGGAATTGCCACTTCACATATGAGATGGTTTTCTGGAGATTGTATGTGTACCTCTTGTATCTTACTTGCTCACCAGACCTGAATACCTTCCAGCTGGCCCTCAGCAGATTGTAGATCGCACAGTTTATTTGAAGTTTCTAGTTGGGGAAGGTTGAATGATTTTGATGGGACACATTTGTTTATGACTGTTTTTATAAAGTTTGTGACAATCATGATGTATTGGATCAGATGCTGTGATGAGTCATTGAATATGGCCCTGTCCACTGATTTCATGCAATCCCATAGCCACTCCTCTGCCTCCCATCACCTCTTCTTTATTGTCTTTATCTCTGGAGTCTTTCTCTTTAGCCTCTTCCTGTATGCCATGTGATGAGATGTCCTGAAATGCAGTCTAGACATGTAATGCTAGGCATTCCTAATAGTAGTATAGCAGTGACTGTTGCATTGGAACCCCTGGTACTGCAGGTTATATGTTGATGATAAGTGGACAGAGATTTCTTCATAAAAACTCTGACAATGATTTGAAAGGCTTTGGTGTAGGCTGTTTCTTGTTTGGTGATGGTAACACTCAGTTCTTCAGTATTGCTTGGGTATCTCTCTCCCTCTCTCATCTCATGGTGATATACCTTCATCTGCTTAAAGGTGCCATACCTGCATGCTTGAGAGTTAAGTCTGCTGAGTCTTTCCTTCAGAAGACCATGAAGTAGCTAGTTTGTTAAGATGGTTCAAAAGCACTTTTCTTAAAGGGAAAATGTAGATTGCAGATTGTAGTGGGAGTAGTTCAGAAGTATATTAAGATGTTTTGTAAGCTGCCCACAGCATATCGCCATGGTTCACCAGTGCCATCTTGCCTGTTTGTATCGGTCATTGGAAGCATTGGATTTCTTTGGTACATTGAGTTTGGATGATATTTATGTACTTTAATAATAAATTTATTTTGTACTTTGAACTACCTCTCATGCATTCTCCTTTGTGGTTATGTAGCAGGAAGTCTGTGTAGGAGACATGTTCCTCGGCCTAGCTCAATTCTATTTTGTAATCAATGATTTGGTACTCTATAAAACATGAAAAGTGTTTTTGATGGTGGTTTATTTCTCACTGCACCCTTCATTCATTTCCCTTTCACCCATCCACTCAAGCCCATCAGCTTGGAAACTTGGCTTATCATTGGTCCTGATCTGGGAAGTTCCAGGCAAAGAGTGATCCAACCAAGACCTAAATGGTAGAGATGGTAGAAGATGATGGTACACCCCAAT
The DNA here is from genome assembly GCF_048418815.1 of Hemitrygon akajei. Taxonomy (NCBI): domain Eukaryota; kingdom Metazoa; phylum Chordata; class Chondrichthyes; order Myliobatiformes; family Dasyatidae; genus Hemitrygon; species Hemitrygon akajei. Next base: position 30,748,470 of record NC_133138.1, on the reverse strand, counting down.
GACAGTGAAAGTGGAGGAGGACTGAGGCAATGAAGGGTCTGCAGTCATCTTGCATTCAATGCCACTGGACCCTGACATTGATCTGTCATGGACCTTATGGTAGCTCCCCGTACATCAGCCTCCCCATTAAACAAAGTCATGCACAGATGTTCTCTGTTAAGAGAATCCACCCTAAACCACTTAGGAGAACATCCTACGACTCAAGTGATCGCACTACAACTATGACTGACTCAGTGTAAGAGCATTTTAGCTGTTCAATTACTCATTATTTCTCTGTAACCCTGCCAATTCCTTCCATGCTGATATTGCACTGAAATGAACTTTTTTATTTTAAATGTGTACTTCTTTGTGAAAATTGTCTAATTTCCACTTAACATATATGTTTCCTGTTAATTTTGCTTGTATGATGTTATGTGCCAATGATGCTGTTATGTTTTCATTGCATCTGTGCACATCTGCATTTATTGCATATCACAACAAACTTGACTTTAACTTTAATCCAACTCCTGTGAGTCACAGTGGAGTCTGCCCCACTATCTCTATGCTTTTATTACAGAATGATGTCACTTATGTTCTTTGGCCAATCACATTTCTTCATTGTTCTTCTGGTTTTGACCCTTTGCCAATGAGAACAGTTCCCCTTCATGACTTTAAATATGTCTGTAATCAATGTGACTTCCTCTGTCTGATGGAGAACAATAGCAGCTTCTCTATCTTTTCAGATAACTAATGTGCCTATTTCCTGGAATCAATACAGTAATTTTCTTTTTCACCTTCTCCATTGCATTTATAACTTTCCTAAAATGTAGCTTACAGACCCGGCCACAGTGCACTAGCTGTTTTATAAGGAATCATTATGACTTCTTTGCTCTTCTATCCAACTGATCTATTTAAAAAGCCAGGACAACTTCATTCATGATAAGTGTGGATACTGTAAGTTGCCAACCATCAGGCTGCTGAACCAGTGTGGATAACTTCAGTCACTTCAACGCTAAGCTGATTCCCCAACCTATGGACTTGCTTTCAAGGGCTCTACCACTCATGCTTTCAGTATCATTTATTTATCTATCTGTTTTTTTGCATTTTCAGAGTTTTTCATCGTATTGGTTATCATTCTTGTTGTGTGTAGTTCTAGCGACATGCTGGTGTCACCACACTTCTGCGGCCAAAATAGTGTGCCCATACCTTACCCACCCTAACACGTATGTCTTTGGAATGTGGGAGGAAATTGGCGCTCCTGGGGGAGACCAATGCAGTCTCAAGGAGAACAGATCAACTGGTGCTTATTGTTGTGCTACCAAGCCTCTCGGAAGGTTTGTTGATTACGCTCACCGCTTTTCCAAGCCAGTCAGCAGTACAGTATAGAGTCAATGGAGGGGAAGCTGCTTTGCGTGATGGACTAGGTTGAACTCTCACTTCTCCATTTGGTTATTCTCTTCCTGCCTTTTTTTCTTCTTGCTACTGACATCAGGAAGGAGGTACAAGATTCTTAGGTCCCATGCCACCAGGTTCAGAAACAGTTACTAACTTTCAACCATCAGGCTCCTGAGCCAGTGTGGATAACTTCAATAACCTCAATATTATTTATTTACTTAATTATTATTGTTACTAATATTATTAGACTTTTATTTTTCCTCCGCTCAAGCAGGTAAAACCGATGGTAGAAAATAGCTAAGAACGCTCATTTCTCAATTGCTTGAAACTTTTGAATTATTCTAGTGGTGTTTAGTATTGTGGCTTTCTGAAGACTTACATATGTATTGTTGTGTAGGTCTAATTGTTTAATGTTATTGTGTAGTGACTTTGGAATGATATCAATTGTAGATATTACTATTGGGACAATAGAAATATACCTTGTTCATGTTCCATAGTTTTTAAATTTCCTCTCAATTGAGCTCATTTCTACTCATTTCATTTACTTTATGTGTGTTTGGAATGACTATATTTAAGTAAGTTGTTCTTGTTTGTTTATCCTTTAATAATATATCTATACAGTTAATATAGATTGTCCCAATGTGTAATAATGGTTTAGGCTTTATATGATTTGTATTACTCTGACTCTAAAACTGGATCAGGCTTGTACCTAAAGTAAGTGTCTTTTATGTGTATGTACTTTAAAGCAAGATTTTAAAGAATGATGTTTGCGTCCTGATTGTGCCTGTGTGAGTTAAACTGGTGCAGGATTCTGTAATGCGTTGGATTGTTTCTAGTTTCTCTTCGTATTTTCTGCCTTTAGCATGTTGAATTTGTTGGTCTTTTATTATGTACTTTTGATTATTTGTTCTGTTAACCACCTGGTCCTTTATTGCCACAGTGCAACCCTCTGTTTCTGGGAAGAGGTCTCCAACGTGAGCCAAGTGTTCAACACTTCCTTGTTGACATCTAGTCTTCTTAGATTGTGGGGATGTCTTCCATGGTGGGTCATGCTCTTCCATTGATTCACTTTTCCTTCAATACGATAATTTCTTCATTTCTCTGTGTTGTGCTGTCATTTAAGCTTGGTGCTGTGTACTTCTTAGCGGAATTGCTTATGCTTTTATGGAGTTCCGAATCCTGTTTTTGTTAATGAAAATATATCCTTACAAGTTTTATCTGACTGTAAAGTAAATTTTTAATGTCTTTTATTCTTCTTCCCCCTTCTACCCAAGGTAGTGCTAACCTGAATGCATTCCAGTGTACATAGTGTTTTCTAAAATTTGTCATTTCAGTTCTTACTTTTCTTTGTAAATTTCCCAGATTGGTTCCAGGCCAAGATATTATGCCAAAGGAATATATTAGTATGGGTACAGCAAAAGTGTTTATTGCCTTTGTTATATTTTTACTATTGAGCTCTGTTTGGCAGATTTTCTAAGCCTTGATGTAAATTCGGTGAAACATTTTCACTTTATTGTATTATGCTCTATTTCACCTTTCTTTATGTTTAATGTCCTGTACTTACCTAGTCCAGAGTTCAGGTTTATATCTTTTGAAAATAGTTTTACTATTTAAATTAATTGCTTAGCTTCACTGGTGAAAGACTGTATATTTCAATCATCCATGTAACAAGGTAGAATTAATTTGGTTGTTTCTGATTTGTTACCCTGTTTGGTCTGATTCTCTAAATTAGAGAGCTGGTTTCAAGGTAGCCCAAACCACAGTGAGCTTAGAGAGTCACCCTGGGAAATGCCTCAGCTTATTTTGATAACGGTGGTTGTACTTTTTTGGTTGTTAATGGATAAGGTGATTATGGTATGCCAATGCTTCATCAGATTTTGTAGGAATTTCACAAGTATTTGGTGTAGTTTAGATATATTAAGAACTTCTATTAACTGTGGGTGTGGGACAGAATCAAAAGTCATTTGGTAGTCAATATAACAACATAAAAGATTTCTGCTTTTCTGCTGGGCTTGATTTAGATTTACAGAATCTATTATCAGTTGTTCTTTACATTCTTTCATACCCTTACGGCATCCATTCTGCTTTCTGTAAGTATATTGTGGTTATCTAAGTGGGTGGTGATTAGTTGCTAGATGCATGATGTTACAATTTTATACACAGTTTATAAAGAAGCAATAGGACGATATTTTGGTGGGTCATTTGTGATTTCTCCTTTGGGTAAGAGATATGTTTTACCTTCTGTCAAAAATCTTATTATCATTATTATTTGTTTTTTTTTCGTATTTGCACAGTTTGTCTTCTTCTGCACATTGGTTCCTTGTCACTCTTTGTGTGAAATTTTTACTTTACTCTATTGTATTTCTCTGTTATACTGTGCATACCTGCAAGAAAATGAATCTCAGGGTGGGATATGTGACATATATAGACTGATACTAAATCTACTTTGAACTTTGAAAGTTTGAAATGGTTTTCTGGAATTCCTCCACCCCTCTATTTTCCCTGCTTCTGAGAAGTTCCATGCAACCCACTACTTTGTCCAACTTAAGGTCATCTGCAGCAATATGAGGATGGGTGTCAGCTTTAATTTGATGTAGACCCATGAGATGCTTTACAATATTGGGACACTATCTAAATTTATTTAAAACGCAAACACAAGGAAATCTGCAGATGTTGAAAATTCAAGCAACACACACAAAATGCCGGTGGAACGCAGCGGGCCAGGCAGCATCTATAGGAAGAAGTACAGTGCTGTTATTGAGTAGCCTAGCCTGAGTCACCACCTTCAAATGGAAAACATTTTCTTTTTGAAGCTCTTCATATGCGTTTTGGCAATTCTTTTTAACATAACAGGCTTATTTGGTTTGTGAAGCAGCTACAAGGCAATGGTGAGCCTCTTGTTCCTCTTTTGATCAATGAGTCACTCGATGTGAAGTTTCAAGAAACACAGCTCATGAATTGCAAAAGACATAAATTGTAATATAGAGAGAACTTGACTCCAGAACCCATGTGTGTGAACCATGTACCAAAAGGAGCATGGGCTGACACTAGGAAATTGATACTTAAACATAACTTTTGAGTGAAATCTGCTGTAGAATATAACTCTGTAACTTAAAAATTGTGAGCATAAGGGATGTGCTGTTATTGGAGAGGGTCCAGAGAAGGTTCATGAGAATGATTCCTGGAAGGGAAGTGTTAACATATGAGGAGTGTTTGATGGCTGTGAGCCTGTACTCACTGGAGTTCAGTAGAATGAAGAGGCAGAGGCATGTCATTGAAACATATCAAATATTGAAAGACCTAGATAGGTGATCGTGGATAGGATGTTTCCATAGTGAGGAAGTCTAGGACCAGAGGGCACATCCTCAGATTAGAAGGATGCCTCTTTAGAACAGAGATGAGGAATTTCTTCAGCCAGAGACTGGAGAATCTGTGGAATTCATTGCCACAGAGGTCTGTGGAAGCCAAGTCACTGGATATATTTAAAGTGATTTGTAAGGGCATGGGAACAGGGCATAAGAAGGTGGCATTGAGAGGGATAATAAATGAGCTATGATTGAAAGCTAGTGCAGACTCAATGGGCTGAATGGTTTAAGTCTGTTCTGACAGTATGCCTTATGGTGTTATGGAAATTTGTTGTGGATTCTAACCCTGTTATTCAAAATCTTGCACTAAAAGAAAACACATGAAGTGCTGAGTAAAACCATTCCCAGAGAGCTGCACTCTGGCACTTCCTTGAAAGAAGAACTACTTGGGCTTTAGAAAAATTGAATCAGAGAGGAAGAACTGCTGACTAGCTTCTGTAATTAAAGTTATTTTTAAGAATGGGTAATTTGCAGCGTCTTTTGATTTTTTTTAAAGGAACTTTAGTGTGGAAGAACAGCTGTATATCGATGGAAAGCTGGAAGTTATTAGCAGCTGGCTGATTTTGATCAGCAATTTTTGTTGAGGAATCGGGGCAGATGTTGCTCATTATATTATATGCAGTTTGAAGCCTGAGTCAAATCTGCTGACCGTGATATCCACATGGTTGGGAATGGAAAAGTAGTACTTGCCTTTATAATGCACCTTTCAGGCTCCAGGATATCCTCCTGAAGCATATGCAGCCAATAGTGTTTTCTTGAGGTAAAATGAGATGCCATTAGTGTTGAACCATGATAGACAAGATGCATTCAGTAAAATCACAGAATCTGCAGTAAGTTAATTATTTTTATCACATTATTGAGAGGTGCAGTAAAGTATCAAGCCCTTCTTGCCCAACCAGCCTGTTCCACCCAATTCCAGTTAACCTACTAACCCGTACGTCTTTGGAAAGTGGGATGAAACCAGAGCACCAGGAAGAAAGCCACACAGTCACGGGGAGAACATACAAGCTCGTTACAGGCAGCGGCAGGAATCAAACCCAGGTCACTGGTGACTTAATAACCTTGCACTGATTATGATGCTGCTGTGCCGACCCCTATCAGATAGTCTGTTTTGAAGATGAATGATTGATATATATAGACAGAGAATTAAGTGTTTCCCTACTCTGTCTCAAACAAATAACATAAGATATTCTATTTCTGTCTGAGTCTTCAGATTAGTATCTCATCTAAATGACACTTCCGTCTTTTCAAAGTCAAAAGTCAGAGTAAAATTTATTACCATATACGTTACCATAGTCCAGTTGCAGTCAATAGGACTAGGGGTTTAAATGGGTTGGCACAGACTAGATGGACTGAAGGGCCCGTTTCTGTGCTATACAGTTGGCCTTCTTTATCTGAGAATTCCGCATGTGCGAATTCAACCAACTGCGAATCGCGAAAACCCGGAAGTTCTCTTCCAGCACTTGACTTTTTTCCAGCACTGACTTTTTTTTCTTGTCATTATTCCCTAAACAATGCAGTATAACAACTATTTTACATAGTATTTCCATCGTGTTAGGTATTGTAAGTAATCTAGAGATGATTTAAAGTATACGGGAGGATGTGCGTGGGTTATCATGGATTGGGATCGAAAAAAATCGTAAGTTTTCCTACTAAGTAAGTCGGAACAGGTACATCCAGTATTATTTAGCGTCAGTTAGTCAAACGTTTGTCTTAGTATAAATTTACCTTTCTATGCATATAAAACACTTAAGAGCATATGTTTCAACACCGGGCTCGGGAACAGAAGTTTCCGAGTTCGATCCAGTGACAGACCGATCCCGAGTGCCCTCTCCACTGTGCCGGGTTGATGTGAAGGATCAAAAACCCAAAACCCAATAATTAAACCACTGCGTTGCTTAGTAATAATTGTAGCTTTCATCGGGGCAGAACCTTTCTCACTTTATCCTTTAAAATTGTTCCGATCGTTGACCGACGTAGCCTTATGCAATGACCGATGGCATTTCACCTCTTTCCGATCGCTTTATTATTTCCACTTTATTTTCAATCGTGATTATTTTCATGAACAAAAACACTGCGGATTCAGAGCTCTGACGCCGGGTTCTAATGTCCACTGCACTGAGACAGGTTAAATAAGGTCTGGGGTTCTGCTGGGTCCTAAGGTCAAGCGCATTGAGACAGGTTGAATAAGGGACTTGAGCATCCACAAATTTTGTTATCCATGAGGGGTCCCGGAACCAATCCCTTGCAGATAAGGAGGGCCGACTGTAGTTCGCTCTGACTCTATGTCACTATATACTATCTTCAGATTCATTTTCTTCCAGGCATTTACAGAAAGTAAAGAAATACAACAGAATTTACAAAAAGGAAATACATGTAAACAAATACTGACAATCAGTGAGCGAACAGAGACAAATTGTGGAAATCAGTCAATGCTGAGATTGTGAGTTGTAAAGCATCCTTGAAAATGTGTCTGTCAGTTGTGGAAACAGCTCAGAGTTGTGGTGAGTGAAGTTAACCACACTGGTTCAGGAGCATAATGGTTAAACTTAATAACTGGTCCTGAACCTCGTGGTTTGGCACTAAGGCTCCTGTACTTCTTACCCTATGGTAGTAGCGAAAAGAGGACAAGACTTGGATGGTGCTGTCCTTGATGATGGATGCAGCTTTCATGTGGCAACGCACCATGCAATTGTGCTCAAAAGTACTGTTCCTTGCAAAGTGATCCTAATAACTTGAACTAAGAACAAAAATTGTTGGAAACATTCAGTAGGTCAGACCAACTGAAAACAGAATTAGAGTTGATGAGCTGCATGCACAAAATGCTGGAGGAACTCAGCAGGTCAGGCAGCATCTATGGAAAAGAGTAAACAGTCCAAAAGTTTCAGGCCGAAACCCTTCTTCAGGATTGAAATCGAAGGGGGAAGGCACCAGCAGAAAAGGTGGGGGGGGGAAGCAAAGAGGCTAGGTGGAAGGTGATATCTGAAGCCAGGCGGGTGGGAAAGCTGAACTGGAGAGGAAGGGATCTTATAGGAGAGGAGACTGGACCATAGTAGAAAGGGAAGGAGGAGGGGACCCAGATGAAAGTGATTGGCAGGTGAGAAGAGGTATAAGCCCTGAGTGGGGAATGGGGGATGGGATTGAAATTAGAGTTGATGTTTCAAAGCTGAACAGTCTTCACTGAAACTCTACCCTTGCATGTCCAGAGGGAGGCTTGAACTCATACAGTACTGTGCAAAAAGCCTTAAGCTCATGTATATAGCGAGGCTGTTTGAGACTTTTACACAGTGCTGTATTTCTCAACGTGGAGCAGAGAATGAGTTTGTAAATCTGGTAGGAGCAAAGAAGGTTGGGATTAGCGAGAGTGGTGCGCCGTGGCAGCGGTGTGGGACCGGTAGCAGAGAAGGAGTGCCAGGGCGTGTTTGAGACACCAGGCAAAGTCACTTGATTCCAGCCAATTGGTTTATTGATCATTGTATAATGTCGCTGGTGCTTTCTGCTCCCACCTCTTTTTCCAACCATGACTCCCCTCTCCCTGCCCACTTACCACTCTCTGTCCACAATAAAGACTGGCAGCAGTACAGTGCAATACATAAAATTACTACAGTACTTTGCAAATGTCCTCGGAACCCCAGCTCTCGATATATGTGACTTTTGCTCAGTACTCTGTCACTGGGATGTGGAGAGGAAAGTGTTGTTAACTGATGGGCGCTGCCTTCAAATAAAGGTCAGTTTTGTAATTGATTACAATAAGTTGATGATTTCTGGAGTAGTATCAGGAATAAGGACAAAAGAGAAGGTCAAAGAACACTGAGGCTGTCCAGAAGAAGGGGCAGAGCCGTCTCTATTTCCTGAGGAGACTGAGGTCCTTTAACATCTGCCGGATGATGCTGAGGATGTTCTACGAGTCTGTGGTGGCCAGTGCTATCATGTTTGCTGTTGTGTGCTGGGGCAGCAGGCGGAGGATAGCAGACACCAACAGAATCAGCAAACTCATTCGTAAGGCCAGTGATGTTGTGGGAGTGGAACTGGACTCTCTGATGGTGGTGTCTGAAAAGAGGATGCTGTCCAAGTTGCATGCCATCTTGGACAATGTCTCCCATCCACTCCATAATGTACTGGTTAGACACAGGAGTACATTCAGCCAGAGACTCATTCCACTGAGATGTAACACTGAGCGTCATAGGAAGTCATTCCTGCCTGTGGCCATCAAACTTTACAACTCCTCCCTTGGAGTGTCAGACACCCTGAGCCAATAGGCTGGTCCTGGACTTATTTTTCCACTTGGCATGATTAACTTATTATTATTTAATTATTTATGGTTTTATATTGCTATATTGCTTCACTATTCTTGGTTGGTGCGGCTGTAACGAAACCCAATTTCCCTCGGGATCAAGAAAGTATGTCTGTCTGTCTGTCTGAGATTATTAGCTGCTGTAAAATCAATTTTGTTCACTAACTTACTCCATTATGGCAGAAGCCTCAACAATATTGAGGATACTTCAAAAGGCGACATGTCGAAGAGACAACATCCATCATTAAAGGCCCTATCACCCAGGACATGCTCTCATCTTGTTACTACCATCGGAGAGGAGACCCAGGAGCCTGAGGACACACACTCGACATCTTCTGAAGAGCTCAGAAACCGCTCCTCCATGGACAGAGTCAAGAGCACCAAATTCCTGGCAGTGCACATAATGGACAGTCCCTCAACAGCACCTCTTTAGTCAAGAAAGCACTTCCTGAGAAGACTTTGCTGAGTGAGGCATCCTCATCCCCACCCCTATTCTAATGACTTTTACAGGAGCACTATTGAGAGTGCCCTGACAAGCTGCATCACTGTCTGCCGAGGGAGTTGCAAGATATCTGACCACAAGACCCTCCAAACAATTGCAAGGACTGCTTACATTTACATCATTTATTATTATATTGTAATTTGCCCTTTACTGTGCCTATTGTCTTGTTTATTAATTATTGTACTGTCTTGCACTGTTTTGTGCACTTTATGTAGTCTCGTGTAGGTCTGAAGTCCAATGTAGTTTTGTGTTGTTTCACGTAGCACCATGGTCCTGGACGAAAGTTGTTTCATTTTTACTGTGCACTGTACCAGCAGTTATGGTTGAAATGACAATAAAAAGCGACTTGACTTGACTTGACTTGAAAGGATCATCAGGGTCTCTCTTCCACTGAGATCTGAGAAATGCTGCGTACACAGGACCCCAGCAACATCAGTGATTTCCCCCCCCCCCCCATCTGTACAACAATCTCTTTGACCCCTTACAATCAGACTGGAGGTACGTAGCATTAGGGCAAGGACTGTTAGGACGGGAAATAGCTTCTTCCTTCAGGCCCTGATATTCCTGAACTCCCAGCTCTCATCACGAATGAAGCACCAGTAGTATTATACTGTTTACTTTTTCACTTGCGTCGTGAATACACCTGTGATTTGTTAATCTGTTTGCGACAAAATTGCTTTGTGTTTTATGTTAGTTATTTGCTCTGTATTGTGCTCCTTGGCCCAGCAGAACTTTGGTTCGTTTGGTGCTACACATGTGTATGATTGAATGACAATTAACTTGAACTTGATCTTGAGCTTCTTCCCCTCCACCATCAGATTTCTGAATGGACACTGAACCAAGGCATGAACACGCCTTACTATTTTTGCTCTCTTCTTGCACTACTCATGTAAATTATGTTTTACTTTCTGTATTACATTGTACTGCAGTTGCAACACAAATTTCACATCATAGTGCATGTCCCTGATATTAAACCTGATCCTGATTCTAATGTCTCTCACAGTAAAGCAGGGAATCCAAAAGTAATTATTTATCCCACTGCTCGCTGTTGAGCCGATGATAATTATCACCCAATTTACATTTTAGTTCTTGAACAGCTTCCAAACACTTTTTCTATTCAGAATGAAATTCGGCAGGAGCAGTAAGTCCTGATTCAGAGTCCTGGCCCACAATATCGACAAGTCCTTTTACCTCCCCAGATACTATTCAACCTATTGAGCTTCTTCAACTGCTTGTAGTCTATAGTGTAGGTCTGTAGTCTAGTGTACCTTTCTCTGTGTTGTTTTTTACATAGTTCAGTCTAGTTTTTGTACTCTGTCATGTAACACCATAGTCCTGAAAAGCATTGTCTCATTTTTACTATGTACTGTACCAGCAGTTATGGTCGAGATGACAATAAAAGTGACTTGACTTGACTTGTGTTTTGCAATGGAGAGCAAATGGATCTTTTGAAAAACCTTTACTGGTTTCCTTTGACTTTAATGGTAGGGAAAATTGCGTGGGTTGGACATAAGGCAGCCAGTTTGCTTCATCAACTCTTAGGTAAATATCAGTATCTCACAGTATCGACTGACGAGGCACGTACTATATATGTAGCTTGGGTGCCTAAGACCTTTGCACAGTCCTGTAGTAATTTTATGCATTGCAGTGTACTGCAGCTACAAAAAAAATCAAATTTCATAACATATGTGAGTGATGACAAACTTGATTCTGTTGTGGACTGAGAGTGATAAGTGGGAAGGGGGCAGGGAGAGGAGAATCATGGTTGGGAAAAGGGGAAGGAAGAGGGGAGGGAGTTGGAAGCATCAGAGAGACATACTGTGATGATCAATAAACCAATTGTTTGGCATCAAATGGCCTTGTCTGGTTTCTCAGAGCTGGGTTTACTACCACCCGTGCTATCACCTGCCCCGGCACTCCTCTGCACCCGTCCCACAAATTCAACCCCCCCCATGGCACTCCACCCTCTCCATTCCCAACATCTTTGGCTCCCGTCATATTTGCAAACTCTCTCTCTGCTCCACGATGACGAACACAGTACTGTGCAAAAGTATTCCGCACCCTACCTGTACATATATGCCTAAGGCTTTTTGTGCAGCACCTTAATTTAGTAATTAGAAATTCTGACATATGGAAAAATTGAAATCCTGCAATTTTAGTGAGGAGCTGGATCAAAACATTTAATTATGTCCTAGGGCAAATGAATTTGAAAGGAAATGTGATGCAAATATACAAGATCATGATGGTAAAGAGAGAGAAGCTGTTCCTATGGAGGGCACAAGGAACAGAAATCTGAATGGGAGGATTGGAATTACACAGCAAACGTTGCTAATCTGGAACTCTGTGGAAGCAGAGAGTCAGGGTTGTATTAAAGAAATGAAGAGGTGCATTAAAGAAATGAAGTAAGTAGTTTCCTGTAAAGTGTAAAAGAGGGAGATTGAGTGAATTACTCCACAAGGAGCCAGTGCGGACTCCATGGGCCAGACGGTTGCCTTCCCTGCTCTGACATCCCTGATTCCATGTAGATTTATCACCATTTCTTTTGCCGAACTTCTTTCAAAGTGCAATATTCTGTTTACTGAAAGGGAATGAATTTGTGGGAGGTTAGGTCAATGTTCATGAGGAAACACAAAGCCGGCGACTATGACTGTATATGGTAGTTAGCATGTATTGTAGAGATGGTGGCGACAAGGTGTATGAAACAGAGATGCATTAATACTGCGTTTTGAACCTCCGACTTAAAAGTAACTTGGATAAATTTATGTTAAAATTCTGAGCAATTACCTTGGGTCTCCCTGCTTGCGGTTGTTGAGTATTTTGTTACAATGTGTGTAAATTTAAGGCAGTGGATAGCTTTGCTCTGATGATGATTTCCTACTCATTATTGAAGACTGATTGTGGCCGTTTTTGTATCAATGACAGTGTGGATTGACTGAATTCCATCTGGTCTTGTACCTGTAGCCAAACAATGAAGCTGTCAGTTCACCTTCAATCTCTACAAGAGGTATACTTTACAACGGTGACGTAGCAAAACCCACCAATATTCACTGTTCTCTACTATTGTTCCAACTTTCAATGGTATAGTCAAATCATGTATTTAGAGAGAACCTTGACTGGTGTTTGCAGCAGTGGGCACGGCTTTTCAATTTGAATATTATTGCCAACGCAGTTTTCAATATCAAATCAAACAATCTACATTATAGAAACATAATTTTTCCTTTGCTAATCAGCTATCTTGTAACCCATCAAGCTAGTCACTTGGAGTTATTTTGAGACTAGAAAATTACATCAAGATAAGAATGTATAAGAGAGCTACCGGCAAGCAGAAATTTTACGGCTGTTTAAATAAGTTGCATTGAGTGATCAATTGCAGAGACTGTGATCACAGGTTTGTGATATTTAGCATTACAGTGTTTGAGTGCTTGCAGAGATGGCCTGCACTGGCAGCTAACATACCTGAAACTTTTAAAGTCATCCCAAAACATGTGAGTTTGAAAACACTTCCTGATTTTCCTTGGTGATGCTTTTTAACATCGCTCAGACAGGATACTGTAAATTGCCACAAATGTAAATTGCCAACTCAAACCAGCATGGATGATTTCACTTACCACAATAATGAACCAATTTTACTACCGATGGACTCACTTTCAAGGATTCTGTAGCTTGCATTCTTAGTTTTTATTTATTTATGTATGTTTGTATGAAAGTATGTATTTATTTACCTATCTATCTATTGTTTATTTATTGTATTTATTTATTATTTGGTCTTATATAGTTTGTGTTTTGCAAATTGCTTGTTTGTCAGTTTTTGTTCATCTGTAGTTTCTCAGGATTCTGTTGTATTTCTTTGTTCTACTCTGAATGCCTGCAAGAAAATGAATTTCAGGTTAGTATATGGTGACATAATACGTACTTTCATAATAAATTTACTTTGTAGGTGCATACAGGAGAGTCACTCTGTTTATGTGTAAGTGTGTGTTTGTGTGTGTGTGAATGCTACTGAGCACGTGTAAGTGAGGAGGTTACAGGGAGTAAATGGGGAAATGAGATTGCTCCAGAGCCTACAGTCTTTAATGGGTTACATGGCCTCTTTTTGTGTAAGCAATATAAAAAAATAATTGATGATTGAATCTGATAATTTAATCCAAAGAAAAAGTATTGCTTATGAAGGGCATTAGTCTGGAGGATGTGGAATTGATATGGGTAGAACTGCGTAACACTAAGGGGCAGAAAACGCTGGTGGGAGTTGTGTACAGGCCACCTAACAGTAGTAGTGAGGTTGGGATGGCATTAAATAGGAAATTAGAAATGCGTGCAAAAAAGGAACAGTAGTTATAATGGGTGACTTCAATCTACATATAGATTGGGTGAACCAAATTGGTAAGGGTGCTGAGGAAGAGGATTTCTTGGAATGTATGTGGGATGGTTTTCTGAACCAACATGTCAAGGAACCAACTAGAGAGCAGGCCATTCTAGATTGGGTATTGAGCAATGAGGAAGGGTTAGTTAGCAAGCTTGTCGTGCGAGGCCCCTTGGGTAAGAGTAACCATAATATGGTGGAATTCTTCATTAAGATGGAGAGTGACATAGTTAATTCAGAAACAAAGTTCTGAACTTAAAGAAGGGTAACTTTGAAGGTATGAGACGTGAATTAGCTAAGATAGACTGGCAAATGATACTTAAAGGGTTGACAGTGGATATGTAATAGCAAGCATTTAAAGATCACATGGATGAACTACAATTGTTTATCCCATTTTGGCAAAAGAATAAACCAGGGAAGGTAGTGCACCCGTGGCTGACAAGGGAAATTAGGGATAGTATCAAGTCCAAAGAAGAAACATATAAATTAGCAAAAAAAAGCGGCACACCTGAGGACTGGGAGAAATTCAGAGACCAGCAGAGGAGGACAAAGGGCTTAATTAGGAAAGGGAAAAAAGATTATGAGAGAAAGCTGGCAGGGAACATAAAAACTGACTGTAAAAGCTTTTATAGATACGTGAAAAGAAAAAGATTGGTCAAGACAAATGTAGGTCCTTTACAGTCAGAAACAGGTGAATTGATCATAGGGAACAAAGACATGGCAGACCAATTGAATAACTACTTTGGTTCTGTCTTCACTAAGGAGGACATAAATAATCTTCCGGAAATAGTAAGGGACCAAGGGTCTAGTGAGATGGAGGAACTGAGGGAAATACATGTTAGTAGGGAAGTGGTGTTAGGTAAATTGAAGGGATTAAAGGCAGATTATTCCCAAGGGCCAGATGGTCTGCATCCCAGAGTGCTTAAGGAAGTAGCCCAAGAAATAGTGGATGCATTAGTGATAATTTTTCAAAACTCCTTAGATTCTGGATTAGTTCCTGAGGATTGGAGGGTGGCTAATGTAACCCCACTTTTTAAAAAAGGAGGGAGAGAGAAACTGGGGAATTATAGACCGGTTAGTCTGACATCGGTGGTGGGGAAAATGCTAGAGTCGGTTATCAAAGATGTGATAACAGCACATTTGGAAAGAGGTGAAATCATCGGACAAAGTCAGCATGGATTTGTGAAAGGAAAATCAAGTCTGATGAATCTTATATAGAATTTTTTGAAGATGTAACTAGTAGAGTGGATAGGGGAGAGACATTGGATGTGGTATATTTAGATTTTCAAAAGGCTTTTGACAAGGTCCCACACAGGAGATTAGTGTGCAAACTTAAAGCACATGGTATTGGGGGTATGGTATTGATGTGGATAGAGAATTGGTTGGCAGACAGGAAGCAAAGAGTGGGAGTAAACGGGACCTTTTCAGAATGGCAGGCAGTGACTAGTGGGGTACCGCAAGGCTCAGTGCTGGGACCCCAGTGGTTTACAATATATATTAATGATTTAGATGAGGGAATTAAATGCAGCATCTTCAAGTTTGCGGATGACACGAAGCTGGGCGGCGGTGTTAGCTGTGAGGAGGATGCTAAGAGGATGCAGGGTGGCTTGGGTAGGTTAGGTGAGTGGGCAAATTCATGGCAGATGCAATTTAATGTGGATAAATGTGAGGTTATCCACTTTGGTTGCAAGAATAGGAAAACAGATTATTATCTGAATGGTGGCCGATTAGGAAAAGGGGAGGTGCAACGAGACCTGGGTGTCATTGTACACCAGTCATTGAAGGTGGGCATGCAGGTACAGCAGGCGGTGAAAAAGGCAAATGGTATGTTGGCATTCATAGCAAAAGGATTTCAGTACAGGAGCAGGGAGGTTCTACTGCAGTTGTACAAGGCCTTGGTGAGACCGCATCTAGAGTATTGTGTGCAGTTTTGGTCCCCTAATCTGAGGAAAGACATTCTTGCCATAGAGGGAGTACAAAGAAGGTTCACCAGATTGATTCCTGGGATGGCAGGACTTTCATATGAAGAAAAACTGGATCGACTAGGCTTATATTCACTGGAATTTAGAAGATTGAGGGGGGATCTTATTGAAACGTGTAAAATTCTAAAGGGATTGGACAGACTAGATGCAGGAAGATTGTTTCCGATGTTGGGGAAGTCCAGAATGATGGGTCACAGTTTAAGGATAAAGGGGAAGACTTTTAGGACCGGGATGAGGAAAAACTTCTTCACACAGAGTGGGGAATCTGTGGAATTCTCTGCCACAGGAAACAGTTGAGGCCAGTTCATTGGCTGTATTTAAGAGGAAGTTAGATATGGCCCTTGTGGTCTCAAGGGATCGAGGATATGGAGAGAAAGCAGGTACAGGGTTTTGAGTTGGATGATCAGCCATGATCATACTGAATGGCGGTGCAGGCTCGAAGGGCCGAATGGCCTACTCCTGCACCTATTTTCTATGTTTCTATGAAAGAACATGGAAAGAAAAGTTTGTATCACGACTGCAACCTCAAGGAAAAGGATGAATTTGGACTGATTAAGTAAATGGATGTTGACAAGGAAGAATCCAGCACACAGTTTCCCTTTGTAAATGGTGCAATAACTGAATTAAACATCTTAAGTAAGAAGCTATGATTCACTGAGTGTATATCTCTGTGACAGAGAAATATGGTATTTCAAATATGATTTTTTTTGTCTATTTCTCTACTTGAAAACTTTAATTCTAAGTTTTATGACACTAAGGACATATTGGGAGATCTGGAGGAAGAGATTAACAAAACCAGATAAATGAATCATAAAATATTCAAAGATTAGCTTTATCTGTCGTATGTACATAAAACATCAAAACATACAGTGAAATGTGTCATTTGCATCAAAACCCATCACAGTCAAGGATGTGCTGGGTGGGCAGCCTGCATGTGTTGTCATAGTTCCAGTGGCACATAGCATGCCTGCAACATACCAATGCAAAGTCATATGGTTAGATTAGCTGGAATTAAATCCAGATTGCCAGTTATTGGCACTGAAAAGTATTGTGCACCATCTACTTGGCATCATTACTTGTTCTTAAATCCAAAGGACATGAATTATAATTACTTATTTTAATTACTTATAATTACTTATTACTTAATTATTATAATTAATTATTTACTATGTACTGTACCAGCAGTTATGGTCGAAATGACGATAAAAGGTGACTTGACTTGACAATATGATTTGAAACCCAATAAATGGCAACAAAATGTAGATACAGATTGGATTTTTATTATTGTTGAAAACAAAACCCTGCTGGTTCTTTAGTTGCAAACTACGTTTGTAAATGCACAGAAACATCAGACTTTGGAAAATGCTCTGCTGATGTAATGGAAGACGTCATTTGCTGTGATGCTACAGGCATGAAAAGAATTAAAGTTGTTAACATATGACCTCCCGTGACATTGTGACCAGTTCTGACTTTTAGTTAGATATGGCTGTTCACTCCAATGAATGGATGTAAAGAGGTACATTGGAAACCACACAAACTTTCCTTTTAATGAAAACATTCATATGCAACAAGTCATTAGAGAAAATGATTCATAAACTCTTTCAGAATGCATATAGAACGGCATCAATTAACAACGGTCTCCTTGTGCAGTGTTGCCCCGGCCGAAACAAAAACCGAGGTCATAGTAAAGGCAAAGCTGTCGATATCTGAGAAGGAAATCAGCATAAAATGTTCTATATATCTGGAAGGGGATAGTTATGAAGAGGATTCATTAAGTACCACATGACTGGAAAAGATAAAAGTATTAATTCAGATTAAATCAGAAAAGCAGTTAACAAAGATATAAACCAAAACTAGTGAAAAATAAATTTACGAAACTGTTAGGAAGAGATTGTTATTGGTAAAAGCACAAGATTCTGCAGATGATTGAATTCAAGAGTAAAGCACCCAAAATGTTGGAGAAACTGAACAGGTCAGGAAACATCTATGGAGAGGAATAAACAGTCAAAAACAGGGAGGCTGAACTTTTAAAATACTTGTTTGCCTTTGGATTTTTATGTCAAGTTCTAGCCACCAAACTTCATTAACTTTGTGAAGGGCACAGTGAGGGTAAATGAGAGATGTATGGGATTGAGTCCAGGGATAAGGTATTTCAGTCATGAGGTTCAGCTGCAGAGGCTGGAGTTCTCCTTGAAGGGAAGGTAAAATGATAATACAGAGATATGCAGCACCATGGCTGGTTGGACTGTAAACTGAGAACAACCATGCATGTTAGCTGATGCCTCACGAATCAGAGAACACTGATTCAAAATCCAGGGTACAAGATGAGGAATATTTATTTATATATTTGTTTGGTTATTTAGAGATAAAGCATGATAATAGGCTCTTTCAGCACCGCCCATTACACATGTGACCAACTAACAACACATCTTTTGAATTTCAGAGGAAACCAAAACACCTGGAGGAAACCTCCATGGTCACAGGGTGAATGTCTGAACTCCTTCCAGACAGCAGCAGGAATTGAACCATGGGTCACTGACGTTGTGATAGTATTATGAAAACTGCGATGCTACCATACCACCCTTGATGAAAGTGAAATTCTGATCTGGAATTAACTTCTCGTAAGCTGAGTGAAAATAGTTAATCATGATTGTCAGAAAGGAAAATAAATCTGCAGGCCACAGAAACAAATGAGTGGGGGTGGGGGAATAGAAAAGATGAGTTGGTTCTGCAAGGTCAGCATGCAGACAATGACAGAATGGCCTACAGTGCTCTAATGATTCTATACTAAATTGAAGAGGATGTCGACCATTAAGCCAATCCAGCTTTCTGCAGTCTCCATATTCTCTTAAACTCATCATCCCAGAGACCAACCCCAAAATAACTTCCATTTGCTTTGTATCTGTCAAAATGTAAAGGCACACCACAAGAAAAAGACAAGAACAACAGCCACAAGAGGATAGTAGTATGAATGGCCAATACAGAAGAATGTGTTAAAGGAGGAGAGAGAAGTAGAATAATTCCTGTTGCATACAAGGCATACAGTCTTCCAATAATCAATTACTAATTGTAGTTCAATAAACATGGAAGCATTAGTCCATTTAAGTGTCCTATGTGGATCCCCAATTTTCTTCACTCCTTCATTGCCATCCGTACCTTCAGCTGCTCGTACACTTTGAAGTGGAATTACTTTTCTGAAACACTCTACTCTGCTTTAGGATTATGTCCTCTGAACCTTAAAGACTCAAAATTCAAGTACATTTATTATCAAAGAATGTGTATATATTATACAAACTTGAGGTTTGCTTGCTCACAGGTAGCCATAAAGCAAGAAACCCAAAAGAACCCAATTTAAAGAAAAAAAAGAATAAAATAAAAAATAAAAGACCAACACTCAATGCGCAATGAAAGAAAAAATACAAGTCATGTCCTGTCCCTCATTGTGGGCTTAGCATTCTTTCTGAAGTGGTGACCAACATTAGAGACAAGTGACAAACAGTTCAGTGTTTTTACAATGTAAACTTTCTGCCTTCAAGCTTGAAAACTAAAATTATTCTCCTCCTTTAAAGTGCCTCTTTAATTTTTGAGGAAGCCGAAAATCACCTTCCCTTATTTGGGTTGGTATCTAATTTTGTTCGATAGCAATTCCTGTGAAGGATTTTGTAATATTTTACTGTGTTAAATGTGCTATATAAATTGAGCTGTTTTCAATTCTGCTGCCAACACTCAGGAATGAAAAGATTCTATATGAACTCTTCAAGTTATTATTTTTCATTGATATCACTCCCAGATACACTTCATTTTATAGGTTTGAGTAGCAGTGTGTTTATTTCAGCCTTTGAACATAATACCTCAGTTCATTCCACACAATTGCACTTTGGAATGAAAAGAGAAGTTATTGTTACTGGGTTAAGAAGCAACAAAGAAACCCGCTTAAGGAAAAAAAACAACGCGAGCCTGCCAGCTTCTAAATTTATTGTCATGTTGAAATCTTTTCAAATGGATAAGCCATACTTGTACTTTTTCAAGTGTAATCTGATAAATGTGTATGGGCACCCTCTAACTCGGACAGAGGATGTAGAAGTAGGAATGAATATATCGAGTTCCCATAAGAGTAGGGCGAGTTCTAAGGTTAGGCCAGAGCTCTATTGTTAAGCTGCCATAAAAGAAAGGTTACTGTATGTACATCAAACCCTGCTCTGAAGTTGAGAAGCTTGATATCACCGGTTCATCAAAACCTATATTTTTTCATTTCACTGTTAATATCTCTTGCCTCAGTAAGTAAGAATTTACTGTAATCTCTGGCTGACTGTGTTGTAACATGAACAAATTCACCGGAGTGAGCGGCTGGTAGATATGTAAGCTGTCTTATATTCAACAAAATGAGACACACTTTAGAGGAAGATGCTTGTTCGACTAAATATATGACATTTTATAAGCTGAAAAGCGAAGGGCAATTTTATCTTACTGTGCATCTACAATGCTTCCTTTGAATTACATACATTTTTCACACCTCCTTCTTTATAACCACACTCCAGACACACAAAGTGAATGTTAATCAGCAATATCTGGTTTTCAATTAACTAATATACACAACTCCAGGAAACTGTAGTCCTGGTCTGCATTTTAAATTTAATCTATAATCCACATTCAGGTTTTAAGATTGGTTGCTAGAGGTAGTTGCTGAAGTTAATATTTACTATATGCCCTAATTCCAGAATATTCCCTAACAGACTGTTAACACCCTCATCTCAGTCATAAGTTATAGCTTCACGTTCCACCCCAGAAACACATGCACAAGGTCTAAGATGACGCTCTGATGCAGAGCTGAGGGAGTGTTACACTCTTGCAGATGCCATCTATTAAGACAAATGTCAAACTGAAATAAAACACAGGCGATATGAAACACCTCCGAGTGCATTGGAATTATTTTGTTTTAATTGTGTTCTTTCTTCTACAATTTGATATAATTTATAATTTTCTTGTGAATGTGTATCTCTCATGCTATGTGACTGCTATGCTGTGAGAAGTAAGGTTTTCCTTGCACTTCTATGTACTTGTGGAACACACACTCACACTCACACTCACACACTCTTTATCATTTCCTTAGGTGGGGGAGTTTAAGGCCAGAGGACCTCAGAATAGAGGGGCATCCTCTTAGAAAGAAGATGAAAGGATTAGGAAGGATGTTTAGCCAGAGAATGGCAAATCTGTTGAATTCACAAAAATGTTAAATAATTGCAGTATAAATTTACAGCTGGAGGATATGGAACCTGAATATTTGTTTCACAGAAGATTGTTTCGAGTCTAAAACACTAAATAGACCAAACTTTGAAAACGTTGAGCAGATGGCTAATGCTGCATTATTTGCAAAAGCAAATCTCAGCACCCACATTATTGTAATAGTTTTAAATTCAAAATCAGAATCAGGTTTACTATCACTGAAATACAGTACCTATATATAAAAAAAAGTACTCAGCCCTCTTGGAAGTTTTCATGTTTTATTTTTTTACAGCATTGAATCACAATTGACTTAATTTGGCATTTTTTGACACTAATCAACAGAAAAAGACTTTTTTGTCAAAGTGAAAACAAATCTCTATAAAGTGATTGAAATGAATTACAAATATAAAACACAAAATAAATTGATTGCTTAAGTATTCAGACGTTTCAAGTCAGTATTTAGTAGATGCACCTTTGGCAGCAATTATACCCTTGAGTCTGTGTGGAGAGGTCTCCAGCAGCTTTGCACATCTGGATACTGCAATTTTTTCCCATTCTTTTTGACAAAACTGCTCAAGCTCTGCCAGATTACATGGGGATCGTGAGTGAACAGCCCTTTTCAAGTCTGTGGTGAACTACATATACCTGTCTGGACACGCCCCCCCTACTGACTGCTCCTCTGGCTCCTCCCACTAACTGTGGCTCCTCCCACATACCCCGGTATAAAGGCGATTGGAACCACAGACCCTTCCTCAGTCTCCAGGATGTAGTGTGATGGTCACTTGCTGCTTGTGCTTTCTTCCAGCCAATAAAAGCCTACCTTAACCCACGTCTCAGAGTTATTGATGGTGCATCAAAGTCCAGCCACAAATTTTAAATTGGATTGAGGTCTGAACTCTGACTTGACCACTCCAGGGCATTAACTCTGTTGTTCTTAAGCCGTTTCTGTGTGGATTTGTCTTCATGCTTGGGTTCATTATCTTGCTGGAAAACAAACCTTCTGCAAGTCACAGTACTCTTACAGACTGCATCAAGTTTTCTTTTAGGATTTCCCTGTATTTTGCCTCATTAATCTTACCCTCTACCATCACAAGCCTTCCAGGGCCTGCTGCAGTGAAGCATCACCACAGCATGATGCAGCTTCCACCGTGCTTCACGGTAGGGATTGTGTGTTTTTGATAATGTGTGATGTTTGGCTTACACCAAACATAGCGTTTAGTATGGTCAAAAGGCTCTTCATCACACCAGAGGACCTTCTTCCAGCTGACTTCAGAGCCTCCTACATGCCTTCTGAGATTCTGAAACTCTAGCTGAGCTTTCATGTTAGTTTTTTTCAACAGTGGCTTTCTCTTTGCCGCTCTTCCATAAAGCTGTGACTGGTGAAGCACCTGGGCAACAGTTGTTGTATGTCCTGCCGAAGGGTTTCAGCTTGAACCATCGACTGTACTCTTTTCCTAGAAGCTGCCTGGCCTGCTGAGCTCCTCCAGCATTTTGTCTGTGCTGCTCAAATTTCCAGTATTTGCATATTTTCTCTTGTTTGTGAGTTGTATGTGTAATCACTCCCATCTCAGACACTGAAGCTTGTAACTCCTCCAGAGTTGTCATAGGCCTCTTGGTGGCCTCCCTCACTAGTCCCATTCTTGTCCAGTCAGTGAGTTTTTGAGGACGGCCTATCTAGGCAGTTTTACAGCTATGCCATATTCTTTCCATTTCTTGATGATTGATTTAACTGTACTGCAAGGGATATTTAGTGACTTGGAAATTTTATTGTTTCCGTCTCTTGACTTGAGCTTTTCAATCACGTTTTTTGAGGAGTAGTTTGGAGTGTCCTTTTGTCTTCATGCTGACTCACCAGCTTTGGACCTTCCAGATACAGATGCATTTTTACTACAGTCAATTGAAACACCTTGACTCTCTATTTGGAGGTGATCTCCATTTAACTGATTATGTGACTTCTAGAACCAATTGACTGCACCAGTGATGATTTGGTGTGTCATATTAAAGGGGGTGAATATTTATGCAATCAATTATTTTGTGTTTTATACTTGTAGTTAATTTAGATCACTTTGTAGATATCTATTTTCACTTTGACATGAAATAACCTTGTTCTGTTGAAAAAATGTCAAATTAAATCCATTGTGATTCAATGCTGTAAAACAATAAAACGTGAAAATTTTCAAGGAGTTGAATATTTTTTACAGGCACTGTATGCCATTAAACTTGTTGCTTTGTGGCAATAGTACAGTAGGGTTTAACACATACTCTACCTTTGACCTTGTGACCTTTTACTTTGTGCTCAGATAAACATTAAGTGTATAATTGAAACACTTGTAAAGAAACTGGAAGATTGAGTGTGAGAGTGCAAAGTTTAAAAAGTTAAAGTTATGAAGAGAAATGGAAAGAGAAAGTCTTAAAGACAAATTGAAAGTGTAACAAAGAAAATATGTAAATGACCAAGATTTAAAAAAGAGAGAAAGGATGTAGTGAGGGGGGAAATTCACAAAAGAGGTGTGTGACAGAGGTGTACATGATAAAGGAGGATAGCACAGCATTGCATCAGGATGGCAGATAGCAAAAGAGGTTGTCAGAGCACGTAAGAGGAACAGTGACTTAGCAAGGACAGAAACACGGTCTGCAGGTTGGGAGAATGATAAACAAAAATTCCGCAATGAGAATGGCAGATACGCCCACAACAATCTACCTACAACATACAAGAAGTAAATCATCCCAAGGAAGGAGGAGAACCAGAAACATAGTCTGACAACTATTATGGGAGAAATTAATTGAATGCTGAAAAGGAATTTGAGAAGGACAGAGTTACCGATTGGCATCCATTGTTAACAACAAGCAGGAAAACATGGGAATGAAATGCTGCTTCTGTTTGATGTAATTATTTTGTTATGCAAATGGCTGGTGAAAGAAATTATATTGCTGTAATATGGAAGTGCATTTCTATGTTGAGTGCTTTGGCCATAATATATTGACGTCTTTTCTATTTTTCCTGCTCTCTTTTTGCACTACCGACTTGATTTAATGTTTTTTTAAAATTATCATATGTTGCAATATGATGTGCTGCTGCAAATACATCAAACTCCATGATGTATACCAGTGATACTAAACCTGATTTTGATTCTGATAATTATGCAAGCATGCATTCTGGACTATTTATAGTTTTATACCTAATTTTGGAATTTCCTTTTCTGAGGCATCCCATAGCCAATTATAAATTGCGTCATTTATTCATTCAGTAATCAGGACACGTATTAATCATCCAAACTCACGGGCAGAATGGCAGCGTAGTTGTTTGCACAACGCTTTACAGTACCGGGTTCAATTCTCACCACTGCCTGTAAGGAGTTTGTACGTTCTCCCAGTGGATACACAGGCTTCCTCCAGGGGCTCCATTTACCTCCTACAGTCCAAAGATATACTGGTTGGTAGATTAATTGGTCATTGTAAACTGTGCTGTGATCAGGCTAGGGTTAAATCGGGGAATTGCTGGGTAACATGGTTCAAAAGGACCAGAAGGGTCTACCCTGTGCTGTATTTCAATAAATATTCAGAAGCCACCATTCATAATATCTGGAGAACCAAGTGATCTTAAAGCATGGAGAAGATTGCAGTATCTGTGCGCCTAGCAAGTTTATGTGGGCTCAGTAATAAATTTAAAATTTATCAAGGTATGGCCTGGAAAGACAAGGATGTAGAGCTAGGTTGCAGGTAGAGTCCTGATGAATGATAGAATATGCTCAAGGGGCTGAATCAAAACACAAACTGTGGGATGAACTCAGAGCTGTATTGGTGAAGAGATCAATTATTTCTGCTTTGTGCAGTTGCTGATGTTGAACCTGTTATCCTATTTGTGAGGAAGATACACCCACCGGTAACTGAAATTTGAGCTGTTGTTTCTGTCGGGGGGCCTTTTGTTACTTTCCCCCAGCTGTGATCATTCACCAGTTTTGCTTTTGCAAGTTTAAAAATAAAGACGAACATTTAGGTTTGTTTATCACACGTTTATTGAAGCATACAGTGAAATGTGTCATTTGTGTCAGTGACCAACACAGTCCGACGGTGTGCTGAGAGCAGCCTGCAAGTGTTGTGATGTTTCTGCTACCAACAGAGCATGCTCACAACTTACTAACCCGAAACTGTTTGTCTGGAATGCGGGAGGAATCCACAGCAACTGGAAGAAGCCCACATTGTGACAGGGAGGGTGTATAAACTCCTTACAGTGGTGGGAATTTAAGCCCGATCTTTCAATCGCCGGTGCTGTGAAGCAATTTGCTAACTGCTATGCTATTGTGCCGATTATAATGCTTGTGCATACTCTTTGTGTCCAGCCAACCCAACTTCATTGGCATGTGCATTTCCGAGTCATTTCCAATTCAGTTTTAAGACCGTAAGACATAGGAGCAGTATTAGGCCATTTGGCTGAGCAGGTCTGTTCCACCATTCCATCACATCTGATCCACTTTCCCTCTCAGCCTCAATCTTCTGCCTTCTCCCTGTATCCCTTCATGCCCTGATTAATCAGGAATTTATCAACCTCTGTATTAAATATACAAAGTGACTTGATCTCCACAGCTGCCTGTGACAATGAATTCCACAGATTTACCATCAAGTCAGTTAATTTGGTCAGCATGGGTAAGTTGGCCGAAGGGCTTGCTTCCATAGCTCTATGCATAGCTCTAATACTCTAATGAATGTTTCATATATTTCCAACTTGAATGTATTCCACATATTCACCACGCTGCAGCTAAAGAAATCCTTCCTCATCTCTTTCCTAAAAGGACATCCCTCTATTCTGAGGCTGTGTCCTCTGTTCTTAGATTCGCCCACCATGGGAAACTACTTCTCCCCATCCACTCTATCAGGATCTTTCAACGTTTGATAGGTTTCAGTGAACTTCACCCTCATTCTTCTGAATTTCAGTGAATAGAGGCCCAAGAGCCATCAAACGCTTCTCATATGACAAGCCTTTCAATCCCGGAATCATTTTCATGAACCTCTTTTGAACCTTCTCCAATGTTAGCACATCATTTTTTTAACAGAGAGAGACAGAAATCGTACCTTTTGGAATTTTGGAATCGTACCAATCGGTCTTTTGGAATTTGAGGCACGTACAAATGAATGGGAACATGAACTCAATCTTGACTTCTTTGGTAGTTGTGATTCAATAATAGCCACCCATATATCCCACAATATTTTTATACAACTGCCAGTAGGTAAAACAAGAAGGGTACAGCTGATTTCTCTTACATTTATTTCATTGCTCTGTTGAGGTAGTGTTGCAATGCCGGATATACCAAAAAGGTTTCATCACTGTTGTTAGGTTGATTTATTTTCACCAGGAAGTTCCTTTCAACAACTGTATAACGGCAGAAATTAATATGAAAGTTATTTCTGTAAGCTGGGAGTGCTAACTTTGAAAAACAACATGAGACCTGGAAGGAATACACACACAAAATGCTGGTGGAACGCAGCAGGCCAGGCAGCATCTGTACAGTCAACGTTTCAGGCTGAGACCCTTCGTCAGGACTAACTGAAAGAAGAGATAGTAGGATATTTGCAAGTGGGAGGGGGAGGGAGAGATACGAAATGATAGGAGAAGACAAGAGGGAGAGGGATGGAGCTAAGAGCTGGGAATAATTGGCAAAAGGGATACAGAGCTGGAGAAGGGAGAGGATCCTGGGACAGAAGGCCTAGGGAGAATGAAAGGGGGAGGGGAGCAACAGAGGGAGATGGAGAGCAGGCAAGGAGTGATGAATTTTGAATTTTTTCAATGATTTTGAGTTCCCGGGCCCCCACTGCCTTTTTTTCATCATGGATGTCCAGTCCCTATATGCCTCCATCCCCCACCAGGAAAGTCTCAAAGCCTTCTGATTCTTTTTGGATTCCAGTCCTAACCAGTTTCCCTCTACCACCACTCTCCTCCATCTAGCAGAATTAGTCCTTACTCTTAATAATTTCTCCTTTGGCTCCTCCCACTTCCTCCAAACCAAAGGTGTAGCCATGGGCACCCGTATGGGTCCCAGCTGTGCCTGTCTTTTTATTGGCTTTGTGGAACAGTCCATGTTCCAAGCCTATACAGGTATCTGTCCCCCACTTTTCCTTCGTTACATCAACGACTGCATTGGCGCTGCCTCCTGCACGCATGCTGAGCTTGTTGATTTCATTAACTTTGCCTTCAACTTTCACCGTGCCCTCACGTTTACCTGGACCATTTCCAACACCTCCCTCCCCTTTCTTGACATTTCTGTCTCTATCTCTGGAGACAGCTTATCTACTGATAACTCCTATAAGCCTACGGACTCTCACAGCTACCTGGACCTCTTCCCACTCTGTCTCTTGCAAAAATTCCTCGTAATTCCTCCATCTCTGCTGCATCTGTTCTCAGGATGAGGCTTTTCATTACAGGATGAAGGAGATGCCTTCCTTTTTTAAAGAAAGGGACTTCCCTTCCTTCACCATCAGCTCTGCTCTCAATCACATCTCTCCCATTTCACGCATATCTGCTCTCACCCCATCCTCCCACCACCCCACTAGCGAGAGGGTTCCCCTTGTCCTCACCTACCACCCCACCAGCCTCCAGGTCCAACATATAATTCTCTAACTTCCGCCACCTCCAAGGGGATCTCACCACCAAACACATCTTTCCCTTCCCCCTTTCTGCTTTCCACAGGGATCGCTCCCTACGCGACTCCCTTGTCCATTCATCCCCATCCCTTCCCACCGATCTCCCTCCCGGCACTTATCCTTGTAAGCAGAACAAGTGCTACACCTGCCCTTACACTTCCTCCCTCACCACCATTCAGGGCCCCAGACAGTCCTTCCAGATGAAGCGACACTTCACCTGTGAGTCAGTGTGTGTGGTATACTGCGTACGGTGCCGCCTTTTATATATTGGTGAGACCTGACGCAGACTGGGAGATCGTTTCGCGGAACACTACGCTCTGTCTGCCAGAGGAAGCAAGATCTCCCAGTGGCTACACATTTTAATTCCACGTCCCATTCCATTCTGATATGTCTATCCATGGCCTCCTCTTATCAAGATGAAGCCAACACTCAGGTTGGAGGAACAACGCCTTATATTCCGTCTGGGTAGCCTCCAACCTGATGGTATGAACATTGATTTCTCTAACTTCTGTAAATGCCCCCCGCTTCTTACCCCATCCCTTATTTATTTATTTATTTATTCCCCCTTTTTTTTTTCTTTTCTCTCTTTTTTCTCTCTCTGCCCCTCTCACAATCACTCCTTGCCTGCTCTCCATCTCCCTCTGGTGCTCCCCTCCCTCTTTCTTTCTCCCTTGGCCTCCCGTCCCATCATCCTCTCCCTTCTTCAGCTGTGTATCCCTTTTGCCAATCAACTTTCCAGCTCTTAGCTTCATCCCTCCCCCTCCTGTCTTCTCCTATCATTTTGGATCTCCCCCTCCCCCTCCCACTTTCAAAATCTCTTACTATTTTTTCTTTCAGTTAACCTTGATGAAGGGTCTCGGCCTGAGACATCGACTGTACTTCTCCCTATAGATGCTGCCTGGCCTGCTGCGTTCCACCAGCATTTTGTGTGTGTTACTTGAATTTCCAGCATCTGCAGATTTCCTTGTGTATGAGACCTTGAAATTGTAATTGGTCTGTTAGTCAGGTGTATTAATTTTTTTAAGCATTTAGAGATACATCACAATAACAGGCCCTTCAGGCTAATGAGCCTACATCCCCAACGTGATCAATATACATACCCACATATACATACCAATATACATACCCACATGATCAATTAGCATGCAAACCCATACATCTTTAGAATCTGGGCGGAAGTTGGAGCACCTGGAGGAAACCCATGCATTCATGGGGAGAATGTGTAAACTTTCAGGAATTGAGCCTGGGTCACCAGTGCTGTTATAGTGTTACACTATTCACTATACTCCAGTGCCACCATAATACAGGTATTGCAGAAGTATTTTAGTAGCCAAACTGAAAGCAGTAAAAGCAAGACCTACATCTATATGGCACTGTTCCCATGCTTATCACACTATCAAAGTGCACTTTACTGCCACTGAATGTGTTTTTGAGAGGGATTTATTGTTCAAATGTGGAAGAAATCAATCACTATCTCAATGCAGAATTATGTTTTATTTAATTTAATTTAATTAGCAATACAATGCAGAGTAGGTTCTTCCAGCCCATCGAGCTATGCTGCCCCAGCGACACCTGACAAACACAATTAACCCTAACCTAATCACAGGACAATTTACAATGATGAATTAACCTACCCGGTAGTCTTTGGAGTGTGGGAGGAAATCAGAGCAGTTGGGGAAAACTCAAGCACTCCACGGGGAGGATATACAGGGAATCATTACCTAATGGCACCGGACTTGAACTCTGAACTCTAACCGCTACATTACCGTGACATCCAACATTCTTGTTGACAAACCAGTCACGTTTGTGTTGGCTGTAATATTGTGTCATCATGTTGTTCTGCAACATTTCTTATAATATCTGGTGTGAAGGCATGTCAAGACATTGCAGCATTTTCATTCTAAAGCATTGAAAGCAACAGAGATAGCCCATCTACGACAGTGTTGCAACACTTCTTGTAGAGAGTGGTTCAGCAGGTTGAGCTACAGTTCTTCTTAAAAAATATTATCTCCTCTCTCTTCCCCTTTTCTCTGTATTCTGAAATTGATAACGAAAGAGTGGCCAGTGTCACCTACTAGATACTATCAGCCACAGGGTGTTCCAGGGTGTAGTTCTGAATTACAGTTACAATTGCAAGCATTAGCAAGATTGACAAATAGAAACACATCACACACAAAATGCTTGAGGAACTCAACACGTCAGGCAGCATCTCTGGAGAGGAATAAACGGTTGGAGTTTCGGTCCACAATGGAAAATGAGGGGTTGATCGTCCATCTTGATAGTTATGTTGTTATGGTTTCACCTACCCTGATTGCATCCTGATTATCACCTGCCATTTTGGACTCTTTCCGCTCCCCCCCCCCCCCCCCCCCCATCGATCTTCTTATTCTAGCTTCTTCCCACTTCCTTTCCAGTCCTAATGAAGGGGCTTGGCTTAAAATGTTGACTGTTTATTCCTCTTCATAAATGCTGCCTGCCTTGCTGAGTTCCTCCAGCATTTTGGGTGTGTTGATCTGGATTTCTAGCATCTGCAGAATTTCTTGTGTTTACAAGCAAGGGCTTCTCGCTACATCTCAGTCTGTGATGATAATAAACCAATATCCAAAATTGCTTCTTTCCCTTTGCACCACACTGGTTTGTCAAACTGAATTATGAACCTGAAACCATTAGATTGTCATATGTGAAAGAGGAATGGGAACTGGTCATATTACAGCCCGAGGCTGTTCCCACATTCAAAAAAATAACACTGTTCTTTTGCCAACTCCATTTTCCTTGCTAATTTGAAACACTTTTGACTGACTTAGTCCACAAATTAACTTGCCCACACTGCACCAGAATAGGTGAGTCCTGGATCAGCCTCTACAGTCACTGGAGGATCCACCCAGAGACAACCCCTTATGAAAACATCATACTCGACTTCAGTGATTGCACTATCATGTCACAGTATTTATTTATTGATTTATTTTGAAATACAGTGCAAATTGGCCCTTCTGACTCACTAAGCTATGCTGCCAGCAACCTGTCTATTTAACCTTGGCCCAAGCACAGGACAATTTACAAGGACTAATTAACTTATTAACTGGTACATTTTTGGACTATGGGAAGAAGCTGGAGCACCCAGAGGAAACCCACACAGTCACTAGTAGAACATACAACCTCCTTTCAGACCATGCTAGAATTGAACTCCAAATACTGAATGTATTGGCGTTGCACTAACCGCTACACGAAAACCCTGAGATTAACTTTTGCAGGCATTCAAAGTAGCACAAAGAAATACAGTAGAAGCAATGGAAAATTACACACAAAGTCTGACAGACAACCAATGTGCACAAGAAGACATTATGTGCAAATGCAAAGAAAGAAACGTACAGTCATTTTATTGAAAAGGTGTTAACATGATTGCACTGTGTAGTAGACAATTAGAGATAATTTAATGGAACCATCAGTTTCAATGATTGTAACATGTCCCTTCCAAACCTGCCGAAGTTACACAGCATCCTGGCTTTAAGAAACATCATTCATTCATTCCTTGGGTTACGATCCCAGAACTGCCTAAAAGGCCGCATTGTTGGGGTGCCATTTCCACATGAACTAAAGTGGTTCTGGAAAGCTGCTCATCGGTTGAAAGCAGGAACAGTTATAACCCAGCAGCCATCAGGCTCCAGAACCAGTGTGGCTAACTCCACTCACTTCAACTCTGAACTGATACCACAGCCTATGGACTTGCTTTCAAGGACTCTACATCTCATGTCCTTAGAATTATCTATCTATCTGACTATTATCTTTTTGTATTTTCAAAGTTTGTCTTTTGTACATTGGCTGTTTGTCAGTCTTTGTGTATAGTTTTTCATTGATTCTGTTATATTTCTTTGTTCTACTATGAATGCCTGCAAGAAAAATAATCTCAGGATAGTATTTGGCAACATATATAGGTCCATACTTTGAACTTTGAAAATCACCACCTTCTCAGGAACAGTGCAAGCAGACTCTGGCAATGATCCCCAGATCTCCATGGTTTCTGCTGAATACACTGTGGTAGATCAGACGAGCTCTCAAATAATTCATCCCAAGTGTTTATAGGCTCTTAACACACCAGGATACCACATCTAAGTTATGCCAAAGTGCTGAATATTTGAAAATTACAAGGAAAGACTTCATTCAGCAGCAGTCCTTTCAAAATAAACTACATATGGCACACCATCTATTGAATGATGTTAAATTGAAAGCATATTTGCCTTGAACTTTATCTTTGGTTTTTTTCGGTTAGAGCAACATAATGAGGTTAATACATTGCACTCTCTACAAAATGTTGTTTTGGCAACAGCATATAATGCACAATTGCTACAGTTGTGTAGCTTGTTAACATTCTGACTGGGGATACATTTCTCGCCAATTCTATTTGCTTAAAGTTGCCATTTGGCAAAACTGTTTTGAGATACAATTATGAGGGGGTTTAAATTCTAATTCATTCTTGTGTGAGTCAAAAAGGTACAAAAATCAGTCATCTTTTTGATCTCAAGTATGTTTTAATCTTACAAAAGTTATTATTTTGGAGTACAACATCAACATTGATTTTCAAGTTTGTTCTTTCTGGAGATCAGGCTTGGTTCAGAGATGAATAGTGGATGGTTGCCAAATAGGAGCTGGATGGAGACTGCACAGATTCCAATCATTGTGGGTTTATCCAGTCTAGCAGAGAATACCAGTAGTCAGGACATGATTCAAACTCAGGATGCAGACAAACAAAATTACATACAAACACTGGAAAAATGTTTATAAAACCAAATCCTCTGGGTATTCATCTTGTGTCTCCCTCTAACTAATCCTTGGATTAATTCAAAATGTGTCTCCTCCATTGACTGAACAGAAACTTCCATCAACAGATGTGTTGCCATTAGTCAATGAGGAAGGCATCCTGGAAGTACAAAATATTTATTTATTTATTTACTTACTTACTTACTTATTTTATTTAGAGATACAGCGCAGGACAGGGCCTTCCAGCCCAATGAGCTACACTGCCCAGAAACTCACCTATTTAACCATAGCCTAATCGCAGGACAATTTACAATGACTAATTAACCTACTAACCTGAAATATTTATGGAATATGGGAGGAAAACGGAGCACATGGTGGAAGCCACACGTTCACAGGGAGGACGTACGAACTCCTACAGACTGCACCAGAACTGAACTCTGAACTTTGATGCCCCGAACTGTAATAGTGTCATATTAACTACAATGCTAGCGTGATGTTTAAGGAATGAATTCCAGAACTTTGAGTCACTGGGAGAACATACAAATTCCCTATAGGCAAATGAACCACAAATGCTGGTGCTGTATAGCGTTATGCCATTCACTATGCTACTGTGTTGTGCCTATGAGTTTGAGCAATTTCTTTAATCATATGCTCAAATATTCCTTTGTGTATAGTGGTGTCTATAAATACTGGATTTTGCACCTGCAAAGCTTGCCATATTATATGCTTTTAAAATGGAAATTGTTAATTTGGGCTGCTACTGCCATTGCTGTTTTGAGTTACAAGAAAGATTAGAAGGCCCTAATCTTTGTCAAGGGGTCTCCCACTGACATGAGACTTCTGAGTTCAAAAGTCAGGAAGTTGTGCTGCAACTTTATAAAACTCTAGTTCAGCCACATCTGCAGTTTTGCATACAGTTCTGGCCACACCATTATAGGAAGGATGCCGAGGCTTTGGAGAGGGTGCAGAAGAGGTTTACCAGGATGTTGTCTGGATTAAACGACATGTGCTATAGCGAGAGGTTGGAGAAACTTCAGTTGTTAACTCTGGAGTGGTGAGGGCTGAGGGAGAATCTGATTGGGGCTGACAAGATTATGAGAGGCATAGATAGATTAGACAGACAGTAGCTTTATTTTCCAGGGCTGAAATGTCTAATACCATGCATTTAAGGTGAGGAGGGTTAATTTCAAATGAGATATGAGGGACAAGTTTTTTACAGAGAGAGAGAGAATGTGCTGACTGGGGTGGTGGTAGAGGCAGGGACATTGGGGACTCCTAAGAGACATTTAAAGTGAGGAACATGGAAGGATATGGACATTGTGTAGGCTGAAGAGATTAGTTTAGCTAGCCATTTGATTGCTAATTTAATTGGTTCAGCACAACTGTGGGCCAAAGGGCCTTTCCCTGCGCTGTACTATGTCCTATGTTCTATGACTGTTTCAAAAGACACATTGCAATCATGTGCTGAATCAGTAGAAAGCTAAATCATAAAACCAACTGACAAAGTAAGTAAGTGGCTTCCTCACAGTGCCGCAGGAATGGACTCGAGGGAGGGTAACATTTCACGTTTATAATTGGGAAATCTGAGCTTGTCAGGCACTGACAGGATTTGCAGGTTACCAAAATCTCCAAGCACTTTGATTACTTCAGAGAGTGGGAGGATAGTTCCCAAGAGTTTTGTATGACAAGCTTTTGTTTCCTTTTTTTTCCCAGATTTTGATATTTTTTACAGATTACAGGAAATTGCTTGATTGGGGATGGCAGGTGGGGATGCACAAGTTCGTGTAGCCTCTCTGTAACTGAGGAATATGATCACTGCTGGGAATGTAGGAATAAACTCTAAGAGACTAATGTACAAGAAATGTACAATTACTGTTTTGAATGGAAGGCCTTTGTTAAAAGTTACAAAGATTTAAATTCAAGATTCAGGATCATATGTCTTTGCCAGTACACACGTGTAAAAGACAGTGAAATAATTGCTACTTTGGCTCTGATTAAACACAATAAAATGCAGAAAACAACAACAGTAATAGAAAAACACAATAAATAGACAATACTGTGCCAAAGTCTGAGGCAGATGTAAAAAATTCCTAAAGTGAAGATGCTTAAAAATTAATGAAATGAAAAGTTTCTAAATATCAATAAAATAATAAGTAGAGCAGTAAACAATAAAAAACTAAATCAAATCAGTATTTGGTGTGACCATCCTTTGCCTTTAAAACTGCGTCTTAGGTACACTGTCATGCAGTTTTATAAGAAAACCAGCCGGGAGGTTGTTCCAAGCATTTTAGAGGCCTTGGCAATGTTCTTCTGCAAACCTTGACTGTCTCGCTTACTTCTGTCTCTCCAGGTAATCCCAGACAGCCTCGGTGATGTCGAGCTCAGGGCTCTGTGGAGGCCATACCATCTGAAACCATATAAAAAATCTAGGGTGCCTAAGACTTGTCCACAGTAAATACTTAAGATAGCTTATATAGATGGATTGATTGTAACTCCTTAAATTGCCACTAGACACAGGAATTCCATAGTTACGGAGAATACTGACAGGAAATGATAAAATAATAGTGTTTGGGGTGTGGAGGGGCTTGTAGTGGGTGGAGGAGTTGATCAGCCTTACTGCTTAAGGATAGTAACTGTTTTGGAGTGTGGTGGTCCTGGTGTGGATGCTACATAGCTTCCTCCCTGATGGATGTGGGACAAACAGTCCATGAGCAGGCTGGGGGTGGGAGAGGAATCCGCCATGATGTACTGGCCCTTTCCTGGCTTCATTTGAATATTGTTTGCTTCCACTCCTCAGTCTTTCCATCATTCTAGCCCCTTGTTCTGAAACTGGACATGGTTTTTGGGTTTGATGCCTTTATTCTAGCTTCCTCTCTGACTGAGCAACTCCACACAGAGAGCACCAGAGACAGGATTGAAAACTGGATCTTTGGTGCACTGAGACACTGCGTGCCTCAGCTGTGAGCAAAGAGTTAACTTTCAGGAGGATGGCGTGGGAGCGGGTGTGTACAACTAGACAACCGCATTATTAAGCACATTTAAGGCAGTGACATTTCCTACACAGTGTTATCAATCAGAATTTGTAATTAGAATTGACATGTCGAATCCCATAACAGACAAAAATCCAGAGCAGGATGAGCACATATTTATGTAATGCTGGCATACATGCATAAAATCTAGTTGCTTCAATCAAGAGACACCAAAATGTAAGACAATCTGACAGCAAGCTCAGCCCCAGGTGATTTGCAGTGCATGTCCTGGCAGGCAAAACATTGCAATGCATGGATACACAAAACCAAGGAGAGTCTCTGACTGTACTTTGCTCAAACACAGGTAAAGAAGGAATATAAGATACTTTGCACAATGTTATCCTTTCATAAATTTCGGGGTGCAGACCTCTCCCAAAGAAAGACAACTGCTCTGCCCAAAGACCACAAGAAATTGCAGTGAGTTATGAACATAGCTGAGTCAGGCTCTGCTCCAGACACTCTCCCTACGCTTCCTGCTACATTGGGAAAGCAGCCACCATAATCAAGGACCCCTCCTAACCCATCATTCTCTCTTTCCCATTGGGCAGAAGATACATAAGCCTTAGAATACGTGGCCCCAGGCTCAGGACCCCCTTCTATCCCAGAGGACGATAAGACCATGAGATGTTGAAGCAGCATTAGGCCATTTAATGATCTAGTCTGTTCCACCATTTGATTTATTTCCCTCTCAATTCAATCTTCTGCCTGCTTCCCATATCCTTTTACAGCCTTGCCAATCAAGAACCCATCAACACTTTGCCTCCACAAGTGTCTGTGGCAAAGAATTCCACAGATTCACCGCCCTCTAGCTAAATAAATTCTTCTCTATCGCTATTGTGTTCTCTTCTGAGGCTGTGCCCTCTTGTCCTAAATTCCTCCACTATCAGAACATCCTCCCCATTTCCACTCTATCCAGACCTTTCAGTGTTCAGTAGGTTTCAATGAGATGCCATTAAACTTTTGAGAGTCCCTCTCATAAGCTAAAAGATGAACCATTAGTCTCCTGTCATTCATTGACCTTGCACTTGTCCACCTGGACTGCACTTTTTTGGTAACTACAACACTACAGTATATTCTGCATTCTTTTTCCTTTTTGCAACCTATATGGAATGACCTGTCTGGTTGGCATGTAAGCAAAAATTTTCCACTGTACCCCAGTACATATTGAAAATAATAAACCAATACCACATCCAAACTTCTTTCGAGAAGTTAAAGGGAAATCAGTATCATCGCTATTATGTGCCATGTCATACGGCATGAACAATCATGATCTTCCATTTGTCTCATCCATGATGGTTCTTGGTAAATTTTTCTACTGAAGTTGTTTGCCATTGCCTTCTTCTGGGAAGTGTCTTTGCAAGACGGGTGAACCCCACCATTATCAACGCTCTTCAGAGATTGTCCACCTTGTATCACTGGACACTTAACCAGAACTTGTGATATGCACCGGCTGCTCATATGAACATTCACCACCATGGCTTCATGTGGACCTGATCGGGGGGTGGGTGGGGGGGGGGTGTCTAAGCAGATATTACACCTTGCCCAAGGGTGACCTGCAGACTAGCAGAGGGAAGGAGCACCTTACTCCTCATTATAGAGACACATCTCCACCCCCACCACCTCAGAGGGAAATAGACTTTCCTAAACTATTCATAGCACTTTATTTCAGCTGAGTGGCTTGGCAGCCGGTTAGAGAGTTTGATGTGAATTCTTGTGTTGCATATGAGCCAGATTGCAGCTTTTCTTCCTCTTAGTGAACCACATGGGTGAAAATGTCAATCCAATAATTCATTAATATGAATTATTGCTGATGCTGGAAATCCAAACCAACGCACATAAAATACTGGTGGAACTCAACAGGTCAGGCAGCATATATGGAAATGAACAAAGCCAACCTGAATGTAAGGTGTTGCTTCTCCACACTGAGGGTGGCCTCCTCTTGGCACAATAATTCCACGACTTTGATGCAAATTTGTTTTAACCAGATTAATTTCATGTTCCCGGACATTATTGTGGGATTAGAATATGTGCTCTGGAACATTAGTCAGGACTTGCATAATGGGTCTAATATCAGAATTAGTTTATATTGTATTTTTACTGTTAGTCAACCCTGCGGTCAAGACGACAGGCCTAGAATGAATGTCAGGAATTATTGGACAGCAGCAGTCTCTGCCCTTCTATACATGAGAGCCAAATGACTGATAGTAGACACAAGAGATTCTGCAGATGCTGGAAACCTGGAGCAATTAACAAACTGCTTGGAGGAACTCAGCAATTCAGGCAGCATCTATGGTGGGGGAGAAACAGTCGATGACTTGGGGCAAGACCCTTCATCAGGACTTTAAACGTCGACTGAAGGGTTTCATGAAAACATGAAGGGTTTTGGCCTAAAACATTGACTGTCTATTCATTCCCATAAATGCTGCCTGACCTGCTGAATTCCTTCAGCATGTTGTGTGTGTTGCTTTGGATTTCCAGCATCTGCAGACCTCCTTGTGCTTTTGATCTATACAGACCTCAGAAGTGAATCTGGAGGTTGCAGAAACAGTTCAGAGTTCTGGTGAGTAAAGTTATCCACACTGGCTCAGAAGCCTGAAGTTTGAAGGGTAATAACAGTTCCTGAACCTGGAGGTGTGGAAGATATGGCTCCTGTACCTCCTGCTGATGGTACTAGCAAGAAAAAAGCATGCCCTGGATGATGTGTGATGTGAGTTCCACAATACAATAGCCATTACTATTGTGCTGTTCGTTCAGTGCACATGGTTAGAAACTTTTCTACTTCCTTGTTTCTAATTATAAGACTTTCAGTAATCGGGGGTTGAGTTTAAGATTGGAAAAAGGAACTTGTTGAAGAGAGTGGTGAAGGAGGTGGTGTTGATAATTTCCTTTGGACAGAGTATTTCTGATCTGGAATGCTCTGCTTATAAGGGTGATGTTGAATGTGAACATGGTTTATCACAGGAAAGAACGTTCTTGCAGAGGTATGATGAAAAGTCAGCAGCAAACATTGCCACAAATACTGCTCAATACACTGAGTTCCTCCAGGAGATTCCAACATCTGCATTCATTTGTGTCTACATTTGACGAAAAGCCTTTCAAGTATCTGGTTGTGTATGTTAGCATATTAGTCCACTGGACTCATAATTCAGAAGCTTAGATAATAACCTAAAGGCCAAGATCCAAGAGTATAGCTGGGGAATTCAAATTCTACACAAAGTTTTCTAGCACCTTGGTGTCCATAATTGAAAAACCCAGCTGATTCAGTGACATCATTTCAAGGAAGGAAATCTGTTTGTCCTTGCCTGACTGATTTCCAGACCTCAGCGGTGTAGTTAACTCATACATGCTCCCTGAAATGGGCCATTACTTCACTCAGTCCTGTGGCAATTAGGATGCTAACCTTGCCAGAAATGCCTACCTCTTGTGCATGAATAAGGGTGAGAATAGCTACCCTTAATACTTTATACAACTGTGTGAAACATAGGGTAAAATGCTTCCTTTTAATATGATTTAAGATAAGGGTGAAGAAAAGGTTTACCAGGATGCTGCTTGGTTTAGAGAGCATATGCTTTCATGAGAGGCTGGACAGACTTGGGTTGTTTTCTTTGGAGGCTGATAGAGATTTATAATCTTATGAGAGGCATAGGTAGACAGGACTGCCTATTTCCCAGCGCAGAAATGTCTAAAACCAGAGGGCATGCATTGAAAGAGAGAGAGAATAATTTCAAATAGGACGTGAAGTGTATGTTTTTCACTCAGAGTCAGGGATGCCTGGAATGCTCTGCCTAGTATGGTGGTAGAGTCAAATACATTAGAGGCTTTCAGGAGATGCTTGGATAGGCATATGGATGTAAGAAGGATGGAGGGACAACATTGTGGGTCAAAGGGCTTGTTCCTGTGCTGCGCTGTTCTGTTTTATGTGACAGTGATTATGTTTTATGTGATGGTGATGCACCTAGCAGCTCCAATGACGTGGGTTCAATATGGACTGTGTGCGTGTGTGTGTGTATATACAGTGTTCATGTTCTCCCTGGGCCCATGAGGACCATGCAGGTTTCCTCTGTGTGCTTTCTTTTGTTCCCAAATAGTGTGGTGGGATAAACGGCTGCTTTTATTTGCTCTGACTGTATACTTGAGTCATGTTACCGGGGAAGATTTGAAGGGAATCAAACAATGTTATTATAAAATAAGTGCGGGATACTGAGCGTGAATTTGGTGGTTGGAACAGCCTGCTTCCATGTTCTGTTCCACTCTGACTATCCAAGTCTTAGAGTGTCTGTAATAACTTGAATCAGACAGTGTCAGGATGAGCTTTCAAGAAAGAAGTTCCCCTAATAAAGATCCCTGCTGTGCAAGCAATTTCTAGCTTTTGTTGTTTGTTCCGACTCGTAGACGGAGACGTTTTCTTTCTGTGTGAAGCCCTGAAGGCTCCAGGTTAAAGGAAGTGAGCTGAAGCACAATTGCTGGAAACAGAAGGAACCAAAACAACCTCAAAACAAATAAACCCTCTGGTAATTAAAAACTTTCAGAACGACACCATCGTTCAGAAATCCTTGACAACGATGAGAATTGGCAAAGCGTTTGTGTTGGTTTTTTATGATTCAGTAGTCACTCCAGGTTGTATTTTATCTTTGTTTCTTATTTCACTCTTCTAGGGTGCAGGAGTGGTTTGTAAACACAAAGTACACTGCAGATGCTGGAGTCAAAGACCTTATGCGCATGCACCGGCCGTGCATGCAGCCTGTTACAGCCGCTCCGACTAGTTTTCTTACTTTTCTAACTTAAGTTACCCAAATTTCCCTCAGGATCAATAAAGTACATCTGTCTGTCTGTCAAAACAACACGTACAACCAGCTGGAGGAACTCTGCAGGTAGGGCAGCATCCGTGGAAACAAGCAGTCAACGTTTCGGGCCGAGACCCTTCATCAGAACTGAAGCGGGAGGGGGCAGGGGCTCTATAGAGAAGGTGGGGGGAGGTTGGAAGAGCAACACCTCATATACCGTCTGGGTAGTCTCCAGCTCCTTGGCATGAACATTGAATTCTCCAACTTCCAGTAATTCCCTCCCCCTCCCTTCCCCCATCCCAGTTTCACTCTGCATCCTCCTCCAACTGCCTATCACCTCTCTCATGATTCTGCCGCCTTCTACTACCCATAGTGCTTTCCCCTTACATTCCTTCTTCACCTTTCCTGCCTATCCCCTCCCTGCTTCCCCTCCCCCACCCCTTGATCTTTCCTCTGATTGGTTTTTCACCTGGCACCTACCAGCCTTCTCCTTCCCACCCTCCCCCCACCTTCTTTATAGGGCCCCTGCCCCCTCCCTCTTCAGTCCTGACAAAGGGTCTTGGCTCGAAACGTTGACTGCTCATTTCCACAGATGCTGCCCGACCTGCTTGAGTTCCTCCAGCTTGTTGTAGGAGTGGTTTGAATGTCCACTCAGTGGCCATATTATTAGTGACAACAGCACACCTGCTGGTTAATGCAAATATTTAATCAGCCAATCATGTGGCAGCAACTCAATACAAAAAAGACATGGTTGTTGTTCAGGCCGGACATCAGAATGGGAATGAAATGCGATCCAAGCAACTCTGACCATGCAATTACTGTTGGTGTCGGACGGGATGGTTTGACTATCTCAGAAACTGCTGATCTTCATGACTGTTTCATGCACAACAGTTTAAAGAGAATGGTGCGAGAAACAGAAAAAATATATCCTGTGAGTGGCAGTTCTGTGGGTGAAAGCACCTTGTTAATGAAAGAGGTCAGAGGGGAATGGCAAACTGGTTCAAGGTGACAGGAAGGTGATAGTAATCCAAATAACCTCATGTCACAGCAGTGTTGTGTATTAAAAGCATCTCTGAATGCACAACACATCGAATCTTGAGGTGGATGGGCTACAGAAGCAGAAGACCACAAGCATACACTCTAGCCTCTTTATTAGGTAAAGTGGCCACTGGCTGAACATGGCGTCAAACCAAACTGCTTTGATTGTTATTATGTATTTATTTGAAGTGCAGCACACAGCCATAGTGAGGAACAGACTTTTCAGGTTGAGATCTTCATCAGGACTCTCGATGAAGAAGGATCTTGGGTACAGTTACTGTAAGCAAAAATTATGAATTTTTTCTCTCTGTCCAATGTTCCCACTACTGCTGTCCAAATTATACTCAGTCAGCTCATATTGTTTAAGCATGTATTACCAGATTGCTGAAACTGTGCTAGTTAACAATTTGAATTCTCTTCTGGATAATTGGAAAAGTTTGGCTCGATGTTAAGACTGTCCTCTCCTGCACTGTTCATCTATTCCCTCATGTATTTCTTTTACACAGAGGAGAAAGGGTCTCACACACAAAGCCTTCTGCATAATCACTCAGAGAGTTCAACTGCATGTGCATGTAATGAGAGCTATATAACTAATCTCCTTCTACCTTAGGCCACAAACTTATCAATCACCCCTGCTGTGGACACTTTCTGGAGGTCCACGATCTGTATGCTCCATAACTGCTGGACTAAGTGTGTAAATGTAGGAGGGGACTATGTTGAAAAATAAATGTGCTAGTTCTTCCAAAATTGACTCCTTCTGCCTTAGGCCACGAAGTTATCAATCACCCCTCGTATGTACTTTGATAATAACGTTTACTTTGAAATTTTTGCAACCTTGATCTGTCCTGAGACCAGCTTGTAAGTGCCATTACCAAGAAAACACCTCTACTTTCTAGAAGTTTGTGTAAGTTCGGTGTGTCATCACAAACTTTCACAGACCTCTGTGTATGTGTGATGGTGAGAACACTGACTGGTTGCTTCATGGCCCGCTACGGAAACAGCAATGCTGTTGAATGGAAAAACTTACAAAAAGCAGTGGTCAGCACAGTCCATCATGGGTAACACCCTACCCATCATTGTGCACATCTACATGGGGTGCTGTCACAGGAAAGCAGCATCTCTCATCAATGACGTCCATCTAAGCCATTCTCTCTTCTCATTGCTACCACAAAGAAGGTACTCTTAGGACTCACACAACCAAGTTCAGGAATAGTTACCCCTCAACCAGCAGGATCTTGAATGTGAGGAGATATTTTCACTCAATTCATTCAGCCTGTCACTGAACTGTTCCCACAAACTATGGACTCATGTTCTCTGTTTATTGCTTGCTTTTTATAATAATATTTTCTCATTTTGTATTTGCACGTTGGTTGTTTTTCCATCTTATTCTGTGTGGTCTTTCATTGATGCGATTACATTTTATTATTTTCTGTGAATGCCTGCAAGAAAATGAAACTCGGGGTAGTATATGGTGACATAGACGTTATATTTTTGATAATAAATTTACTTTAAACTTTAACTTTGACTTTATCGTCTGGTGGAACATAGAGCAGGCAGGAGTGGCTTGAAGTTGTTAGTCCTGATAACCACATTGGTGCACCAAATGATGTTTGCACCTTGGTCAAAATGATGCACCTTCAGATCCCACAGCAGCAAGATCCATGCTGCTTCTGTGCTGCCCAACAGGGCCATTGGAAGAAGAACAAACAAGTTCACCCTGGTATCCAGATCTTGCAGTCTTTGCTGATTGACACACAAAATGCTGAGTGTACTCAGCAGGCCAGGTAGCACATATGGAGAGGAATAAAGAGACAACATTTCATGCCGGGACTGTTCATCAGGTCTGTGCTGATTGGCTGTTCTTTACAGTGCAACAGCTTCTATTTATACAGCACCATTAAAGTAGCAAAACCATCCCTAGGCAACATGCAAGAACATCACAAAGCAGATAATAAATAATGACTGCACCAATAACACTTGGCATTTGGGACATCACTAAGAGTTAATGTGATCTCCTTAACCCTTTGCTGAATTAAAATGAAAGGTTTTGCTCTTGTGCCTTGAAGTTTGCCGAATTGGCAGCCTGTGACAGAATGCAGAATCGAGAGATTCTGCAGAAGCTGGAAATCTTGAACAACACACACAATATGCTCAGCAAGACAGGTCCCACCTGTGGAGGGGAATAAACAGTCGACAATTTGGCCTGAGATCCTTTAACAGGGTCCAAAGTGTTAGACTTGCATTTTGATCACTTTCATGCATCACCTATTGAACTCTTGGGATGTCTTGCAGCATATTGCAGTCACTGAAGTATTTCTGATGGGTTGTCAACATCATTATGCGAAGAAGACTGAAGTCAGCGAAAGGGAAGTTTCCCATACAGAAGGTGTTTACTTCACTTAACTGACGAAGATCTGTTTCTTTCCCATCAGATCACTTTTAATTTTGAAAGCTGCCAGGAAGCTAACCTAAAATGTTTTGAACTCCAGCTATCTCTTACCAAAAGGATTTATTATTAACTGCTACTCTTGATACTTTCCATTATATCAAGTAACATTCATAATACACTCAGTGGCCATTTTATTAGGTACCCTTGAACACCTGCTTATTAGTACAAATATCAATCAATCATGTGGCAGCATCTCAATGCATAAAAGCCTACAGGTGTGGTCAAGAGGTTCAGTAGTTGTTCAGATCAAATGGTGAAGAAATGTGGTCGAAGAGACTTTGACTGTGGAATAATTGTTGGTGACAGATGGAGGGGATTGAGTATCTCAGAAACTGCTGATCTTTCTGGGATTTTCACACACAACAGTCTCTGGAGTTTACAGAGAATGGTGCGAAACACACTAAGCATCCAGTGAGCGGCAGTCATGTGGGCAAAAACAGAATGGGAGAGGTCAGAGGATGATGCCCAGACTGGTTCAAGCTGACAGTAAGGCAACAGTAACTCAAATAAAAATACGTTCCAACAGTAGTGTGCAGAAGAACATCTTT
Organism: Hemitrygon akajei; assembly: GCF_048418815.1. NCBI lineage: Eukaryota > Metazoa > Chordata > Chondrichthyes > Myliobatiformes > Dasyatidae > Hemitrygon > Hemitrygon akajei. Next base: position 30,704,131 of record NC_133138.1, on the reverse strand, counting down.
GAGTACATAACACTTCAAACCTTGAAGGGGTTAGGCACAGCAACGGAAGACCATAAACATTCATTAGTGGCCACTGTATTAGGTAGAGGAGATACCTCATATAGTGTCCACTGAGTGTATATAGTCATAGAGTCATAGAAAAGCACAGCACAGGAACAGGCCATTCAGCCAATCTAGTCCATATTGAACTATTTAAGCTGCCTACTCCCATCGATCTGCACTGGGACCATAGACCTGCCATCCATGTACTTATCCAAATTTCTCTTAAACATTGAAATCGAGCTGCATGCACCAGTTGTACTGGCAACTCATTCCACATTCTCATGACCTCTGAGAGAAGAAGATTCCCCTTATGATCCCCTTAAACTGATTACCTTTCACCCTTAACACATGACCTCCGATTGTAGTTCCACCCAACATTGGTGGACAAAGCCTGCTTGTATTTACCCCTTTATACCCTTCACAATTTTATATACTTCCATCAAGTCTCCAAATCTTCAACATTCCAAGGAATAAAGTCCTAACCTATTCAATCTTTCCTTATAACTCAGGTCCTCCGGTCCTCTTTCAACCTTATTTACATCTTTCCTGTAGGTAGATGTCTAGAGCAGCACACAATACTCCAAATTAGGCCTCACCAACATCTTATACAACTTCAACTTAACATTCCATCTCCCGTACTCAGTACTTTGAGTTATGAAGACCAATATGCCAGAAGTTTTCTTTACGACCCTGTCTACACCTGACACCACTTAATTATGGATCTATATTCCCAGATCCCTTTGTTCTACAGCACTCCTTAGTGCCCTACCGTTCACTGTGTAAGCCCTGCCCTGGTTGATCTTACCGAAGTGGAACACCTCACACTTGTCTGCATTAAATTCCATCTACTATTTTTCAGCCCACTTTTCCAACCCTGCTAAATGTCTTGATGGCCTTCCTCGTTGTTTACTATATTCAGAATCTTGGTGTTATCCACATATTTGCTGATCCAGCAAACCACATTATCATCCTGATTGTTGATATAGGTGATAACCAGCAACAGACCCAGCACTGATCTATGGGACACTCCACTAGTCAAGGGCCACCATTCAGAGAGGCAACCATCTACTACCACTCTCTGGCTTCTCCCACATAGACAAAGTCTAATTCAATTCACTACCTCATCTTGAATGAAATGTGACTGAACCTTTTATGACTAACCTCCTATGCGGGACCTTGTCAAATGCAATGCTAAAGTCCAAGTAGACAACATCCATTGCCTTGCCTTCACCAACTTTTCTGGTAATTTTCTCTTAAAACTCTATATAATTGGTTAGACACTTCTACCATGTACGAAGTCATGCTGACTATCCTTAATCTGTCCATGTCTATGCAAGTACTCATATATACGATCCCTTAGGATATTTTCCCACTACTGATGTCAGGCTCACCAGCCATAATTTCCTGTTTTATCTTGAGAACCTTTTTTAATTAGCAGAACAACATTGGCTATCCTTCATTCCTCTGGTATACCACCTTTCAGTAAGGATCTCTGGTAGGGCTCGGGAATTTTTGCACTTCCCTCCCACAAGGTCTGAGGGAGCAAGTTGCCAGGCCCCGGGGATTTGTCCACCTGAATTTGGCTCAAGACAGCAAACAGCTCCTATTCTGTAATCTGAATAAGGTCAATGAAGTTGATGCTGCTTTGCCTCAGGCTCTGTGTCCATCTCTAAAATAAATACAGATGCAAAAAATAACTAAGATCTTCCCCATCCCTTTTGGCTCCACACATAGATTATCATTCTGATCTTCCAGAGGACCAATTATGTGCCTTGCAATCCTTTTGCTCTTAACATATCTGTAGAATCCCTTAGGATTCTTCTTCACCTTGGGCAACTTTATGCATTCTTTTAATTCACCAAATTTCTTTCTTATGTGTTCTCTTGCATCTCTTGGACTCCATAAGCACTCCATTTCTTCCTACTTACCTATACCTGCTATACACCTTTTTTTTTCTTAATCAGGGCCTCAATATCACTTGAAATCAAGATTCATTAAATCTACACACACAGGATTTCTACTCTCGAAATTTCACTTTTGAAGGCATCCCACTTACCAACTGCATCTTTGCCAGAAACCAGTCTGTCCCGATCCACACTTTCCAGATCCTTTTCGGTGCCATCAAAATTGGCCTTTCTCCAATTCAGAATCTCAACTCATTGACTAGACCTATCTTTTTGGATATTTACTTTGAAAATAATGGAATGTCAAAGTAGTAATGTTGAGACTTTATAAAGCACTGGTGAGGTCTCATTTTGTGCACTATGACCAGGTTTGGGCCCCTTATCTGAAAGGATGTGTTAAAACTGGAGAGGGTTCAAAGGAGGTTTACATAAATGATTCCGTGCTCATCGTATGAAGAGCGTTTGATGGCTCTGGGCCTGTATTCTCTGCAATTCTGAAGAATGAGGGATGACCTCATTGAAACCTATCGAACGGTGAAAAGCCTGTATAGAATGAATGTGGAGAAGATGTGTCCAATGGTTGGCGAATCTAAGACGAGAGGACACAGCCTCAGAATTTCCCTCAGAAATGCACCCTTTTAGAGCAGAGAGGAGGAGGAATTTCTTTAGCCAGAGAGTGGTGAATCTGGAATTCTTTGCCACAGGCAGCTGTAGAGGCCAATTTTTTATGTATATTTAAGGCAGTGTTTGAGAGAATCCTGAATGCTCAGGGTATGAAGGATACAAGGAGAGGCAGAAGATTAGGGCTGAGAGGAAAAATGGGTTAGTCATGATGAAATGGTGGAGCAGACTCTGAGCCAAATGGTCTAATTCTGCTTCTATGTCTTATATCCTTGTGGTTACCCAAAAGTTATTTTCAATATGTTGCTCAACTCTTATGTTGAATCATGTGATTGTTATTGAGAAAATTGTGCACTAATATAAAGAGAAGCAAACTGGACACATTAGAGAGAGTGCAGCTTCTGGAAACCTAGATTAACACACTGAACATATTGGAGTAACTCAGTGGGTCAGGCAGCATCTATGGACAAAAATGAACAGCCGACGTTTCGAGTCGAGATCCTTCATCGGGACTGGTTAGAAAAGGGGCGACAACCAGAAATTAAAGGGTAAGGGGAGTGAGAGGAGCAGGAGCTGCCATGTAATAGGTGAATCCAGGTGAGAGGAGGAGGTAGGAGGGTGGGGGAGGGAAGCAATAAAGGATAATGTTAGATAGGCACAAAGGGCAGAATAGCCTCACGTTTCTCAACATTTTTATTCAACTAAACTTGCGGTTGGTTAAACAAATCATCAGATTGGGAAAAAGTGACCAATTTTTCAAATTTTGAACTTGGATTTGACCTTGTATCCTTTGGACTAGATATGTTGGTGATCTCATGTGGAACAGACTCTGACTTGTTTCCAAACACAGTATCTATATGAAATGAATACAAATAGAGTAGGTAACTGACTGCATACAAAAAGCCATTTCATCTTTTGGATCCTCTTAAGTGTTAATGACACACTGTGGAAGTTGTCCAGACTAATATACTTGCCAATTTTCATGAATCTGGGAACCAGTAAAAAAGGCTACTGTATGTGATTTTTGTCTCTGTTCTGCTGTTCTTCCATAAGCTTGAATCCTGCAGATGAAGGATCTTAGACATGAAATGTTAACTCTGCTTCATTTTTAATGGATGCTGGCTGACCTGCTGTGTATTTCTGACATAATCTGTTTTAATTTAATGAACAGTTTGTGCAAACTCTGGGCTCTGTTCATCTGCACTACTCTTGATTTTACAGCTTGCAGGAATGAATTCAACTGCCTGGATCCAAGCTGGAGAAATCTATCATTCTCTCATTTCATCTTCTGTAGGATAAGAAAACACTTTAACCTCAGCCAAACCTTTGGTCATGCACATACTCAATCTGGTTTTAATTAACATTTGATTATTGTGAAGCATCTCAGAGTAATTCTTTTGCAACCTTTCTCCAGATTTATAAACTTCTGAGATATTTCTCCTCCTCTATATTCTGGTGATTTGTTCATTTCCAAATTTAATTGATCAATCGTGGTCATTCATTCAATGGCCAAAATCCTCTGCGTTTGTTCACTTTAAATGTCTTCTTATTTTTTGACTTCTTAAAGGTACCCATAAGAACCTAATTATAGAATATTACAGTACAATACAGACTCTTAGGCCCACGATGTTGTGCTGACCTTTTAACCTACTCTAACTGAGGCTGTGGCCTGCAACTAACCAGCTTCTGAATTGACTGTGAGCTTACTTCCGTGAACTTCAGCCCTGAATGCTATTTGTTTACTTTTATTGTTTGCATGATTTTTTTTCTCTATATTGGGTGCTTAGACCATAAGATATAGGAGCTGAATTAGACCACTTGGCCCTTCAAGTCTGCTCTACAATTTCATCATGGCTGATGCAATTTTCCTCTCAGCCTCAATCTCCTGCCTTTTCTCCATATCCCTTCATACCCTGACCAGTTAAGAATCTATCAATCTCTGTCTTAAATATACATAAAGACTTGGCCTCCACAGCTGCTTGTGACAGAGTTCCCCAGATTTACCACTCTCTGGCAAAAGAAATTCTCATCTCCATTCTCAAAAGATGACCCTTTATTCTGAAGCTATGTCATCTTAGACTCTTTCACCATAGGAAACATACTCTCCACATCCACTCTGTAAAGGCCTTTCACCATTCAATAGGTTTCAAAGAGGTCATCCCTCACTCTGCTGAATTTCCATGAATTCAGGCCCAAAGCCATCAAATGCTCTTCATATGACAAGCCTCTCAGTCTTGAAATTATTTCCATGAACCTCTTTTGAACCCTCTCCAGTTACAGCATATGCTTTCCAAGATAAGGGACTCAAATCTGCTCACAATACTCCAAGTAAAGTCTCACCTGTCATTATGAAGTTTCAACATTACATCCTTGCTTTTATATTTTAGTTCTCTTGAAATGAATGCTAACACTGCGTTTGCATTCCTCACCACAGAGTCAACCTGGAAATTAACTTTTAGGGAATCCTGCACAGGACTTCCAAGTCACTTTGCACCACAGATTTTTGTATATTTTTCTCCATTTTGAAAGTAGACAATCCTTTCATTTCTTCTACCAAGGTTCATGACTGTAACTTATTGACACAGTATTCCATCTGTCATTTTATGCCCTTTCTTATAATCTGTTTAAGTCCTTCTGTAGCCTCCCTATTCCTCAAAACTACCTGCCCTTCTACCTGTCTTGATATTATCTGCAACCTGTGCACAAAGCCATCAATTCCATCATCCAAATCATTGACATTTAATGTAAAAGAATTGGTCCCAACACAGATGCCTGTGGAAAACCAGTGATCACCATCAGCCAGCCAGAAAAGGCTCCCTCTATTCTCACTCTTTGCCTCCTGCTACTCAGCCACTACTTTATCCATGCCAGAATATTTCCTTTAATACCATGGGTTCATAGGTTGCTAAGCAGCCTCATGTGTGACACCTTGCCAAAGGTCTTCTGAAAATCCAAGTGTTAGATGGTCTTCTTTAGTTTTGATATGTTCTGTTGGATTTCCTTGTTTTGTGGCTGCCTGCAAGGCGATAAATCTCGAGACCGGATATATACATACTTCAATAATAAATGTACTTTGTACATATAACTTAACCTTTCCCTCCAACAAAGACCTCCATTTTTCGATCTTCCATGTACCTATTGAGATTTTCTTAATTGACCCTAATTATCTGGTAATTTCTTAACCACATTTTTGGTGATCTGCCTTTGTATAAGTTGTTATCCAAGAGTTCTTGCAAAGCTTCTTGAGATATTTAGTTATGTTAAGGTAACTATAAATATAGCCTTACATGTGTTTATTGATAATAGACATTCTAGGCAAATTTGTTGTTATTAACCATCTGCTCAGGTGTTGTATGAGGTCAAAACTCTGACACAGATTGGCTGGATTGATCCATCTGTCAATCCAGTGGATTCTTGGAGAGCCATTGTGTGTCAGAAAATCAGGTGGACTTGTGGTGAACTACATATACCAGTGTGGTTTGCTCCCAACAGACCCCTGCTGACTGCTCCTGTGGCTCCTCCCACAAACCCCTGTATAAAGGCGAATGAGGCCTGAGGCCGGCCCTCATTCTCCAGGATGTTGTGTTGTTCATTCTTCCAGTCAATAAAAGCCGATATCTCACTTCTTACGTCTCAGAGTGAGTTATTGATGGTGCATCAGGACTGTAAACTGTGTACGCCAACTTTTAAATTTCAAAACTCAATTTTTTGTTGTTGAAACAAGCAATGAAATGTGTTGTTTGCATTAACAACCAACAAAACTGAGGATGTGCTGAGGGCAGCCTGCAAGTGTCACCACACATTCTGGCACTAACATAGTCTACCCACAATGCCTGGCAGAACACAGCTCAATACAACAAGCAACAAAACAACAGCAGCAACACAAGTCCCATTCCTCCACCCCACTCATTCAGGCACGCACATACATAGACCTCCAACACCGTGGAAAGCCGCCTCCGGGCTCCAGTGGACTTGGACTTGCAGATATTGGGCCTTTGACCTCCCCAGCAGACTTGCAGACTGGGGGCACCAGCCATCTGTGTCATCTCCTACATATCCGGTTGCTCAAGACCATTTCATAACAAGTTCCCAGGATGTGCCATTAGTTCCAAGACCAACTATTATTGCACAGTCCTAGTGCCCTGCTTTAAGAAGTGGAGGAATGGAAATATCTTGCAAATTTATAGAGCTGGAGACAGGCAGTGGAATAATTATTCTGACTGATTCATAGGACGTTATTCAATCATTAATTGAAACCAAGCCAAGTAAGTATTTATCTTTTTGATAGCATGCTTTAATTTGTGAGTTTAAGCTAAAATGTGTGACATGGTAATGAAGCATGGGCGTGTAGCAGTTAGCGCAGTAATTTTATAGCTCCGGCAATCACTAATTGGGGTTTGATTCTCACCGCTGCCTCTAAAGAGACTGTATATTCTCGTCGTGACTGTGTGGGTTTTTTCAAGGTGTTCCGGTTTTCTCCCCCTTTCCAAAGATGTACAGTTATGACCAGTGAGCTGTCGGCAAGCTCTGTTGGTGACAGAAACATGGTAACCCTCACGGGGCTGCCCCCAGGGCACCACACACAACAACACAAATGATGCATCCAACTGCTTTAGTGTTTCGATGTATGTAACAAGTAAACTTATGGTCGCAGGGGCCCCCCTGGGTCTAAACAAAGGTGTAATTGTTCGTCCTATACGTCTTTCTTAATGACCATAATACCCTGCTGCATATTAAGAACATCGAGTACTGCAGGTCTTCCCAACTAATGAGTTGCTCAGTAGCGGAGGAGCTGGACTCGTTTGCGGACCGTACCTGCCAGAGGAGGGCATCGGAGTCGGTGTGTGGAGGCAGTGCGTGGCGTAATAAATGGTGAAAGCGACTGACCTGGACATTTTTTTTGTGTGATCACAAGACCAAGCTGGACATTGGTAATGTAGAATACCACACTTCTGTTCACTGGTTCAATAAGGTCATGCAGCTATGTAAGGATTCCAGGATTCAGACCCAGTCATAATGCAGAAATGGATCTAGAATGGTGTGAGCTGGAAGCAGTCATGTTCCCGTGTGATTTCTGGTACTGGAGAGTTGGGTACTATACCTTCCAACTCGAAAGGCAGAAGTGAAAACTGAATTGTTGTTCAGCTGATCAGTACACTAAGTTTAAGGGAAAATAGGGATCATACACTTCCACTCAGTGGCCACTTCATTAGGTAATAATGTGGCCATTGAGTGTATGCTTGTGATCTTTTGCTGCTGTAACCCATCCACTTCAAGGCTCAATGTGTTTTAGAAACATAGAAAAACCTACAACACAATACAGGCCCTTCGACCCACAATGCTGTGCCAAACATGTCCTTACTTTAGAAATTACCTCGGGTTACCCATAGCCCTCCATGTTTCTAAGATCCATGTACCTATCCAGAAGTCTCTCAAAAGACCCTATTGTATCTGCCTCCACCACTGTCACCGGCAGCCCATTGCATGCACTCACCACTCTCTGCGTAAAAAAAACTTACCCCTGACATCTCCTCTGTACTTACTTCTAAGCATCTTAAAACTGTACCCTCTCATTTTACCCATTTCAGACCTGGGGCAAAGCCTCTGACTATTCACACAATCAATGCGTCTCATCATCTTATACACCTCTATCAGGTCACTTCTCATTCTCTGTCACTCCAACGAAAAAAGGCCAAATTCACTTAACCTATTCTCGTAAGGCATACTCCCCAATCCAGGCAACATCCTTGTAAATCTCCTCTGAACCCTTTCTATAGTTTCTATATCCTTCCTGTAGTGAGGTGACCAGAACTGAGCACAAGTGGGGTCTGACCAGGGTCGTATATAGCTGTAACATTACCCCTCGGCTCTTGAATTCAATCCTCCAGAACCTCTCCCGTCCTCATTGATGATGCAAAGGTCATTGCCAGAGGCTCAGCAATCTCTTCCCTCGCCTCCCACAGTAGCCTGGGGTACATTTCGTCTGGTATCGAAGACTTATCCAACTTGATGCTTTCCAAAAGCTCCAGCACATCCTTTTTCTTAATGTCTATATGCTTAAGCTTTTCAATCCACTGTAAGTCATACTTACAATTGCCAAGGTCCTTTATCGTCGTGAATACTAAAGCAAAGTATTCATTAGGTACCTCTGCTACCTCCTCCGGTTCCATACACACTTTTCCACTGTCACACACGATTAGTCCTATTCTTTCATGTCTTATCCTCTTGCTCTTCACATACTTGTAGAAAGCCTTGGGGTTTTCCTTAATCCTGCTTGTCAAGGCCTTCTCATGGCCACTTCCGGCTCTACTAATTTCACTCATAAGCTCCTTCCTGCTAGCCATATAGTTTTCTACATCTCTATCATTACCTAGTTTTTTGAACCTTTCATAAGCTTTTCTTTTCTTCTTGACTAGATTTTCAACTGCCTTTGTACACCATGGTTCCTGTACCCTACCATCCTTTACCTGTCTGATTGGAACGTACCTGTGCAGAACACCACACAAATATCCCCTGAACATTTACCACATTTCTACCAGACATTTCCCTGAGTACATCTGTTCCTAATTTATGCTTCCAAGTTCCTGTCTGATAGCTTCATATTTCCCCTTACTCAAATTAAACACTTTCCTAACTTGTCTGTTCCTATCCCTCACCAATGCTATGGTAGGAGATAGAATTGTGATCACTATCTCCAAAATGCTCTCCCACTGAGAGACCTGGCACCTGGCCAGGTTCATTTCCCAATACCAGATCAAGTACAGCCTCTCCTCTTTTAGGCTGATCTACATAATGTGTCGGGAAATCTTCCTGAACACACATAACAAACTCTATCCTATCTAGACCCATCATTGTAGGGAGATGCCAATCAATATTGGGGAAATTAAAGTCTCCCATCACAACCCTCTTGTTACTGCACCATTCCAGAATCTGTCTTCCTATCTGTTCCTCGATGTCCCTGTTGCTAATGGGTGGTCTATAAAAAAAAGTAGAGTTATTGACCCCTTCCTGTTTCTGACTTCCACCCACAGAGAACCAGTAGACAACCCTCCATGAATTCCTTCTTTTCTGCAGCCATGTTACTATCTCTGGTCAGCAGAGTTGCGCCCCACCTCTTTTGCCTCCCTCCCTGTCCTTTCTGAAACTTCTAAAACATGGCACTCTAAGTAGCCATTCCTGCCTCTGAGCCATCCAAGTCTCTGTAATGGCCATAACGTCATAGCTCCAAGTACTGATCCACTCTCTAAGCTCATCCGCTTTGTTCATAATACTCCTTGCATTAAAATAGATACATCACAAGCCATCATTCTGAGCGCATCCCTTCTCTATCACCTGCCTATCCCCCCTCTCACACTGCCTACAAGCTTTCTCTATTTGTGAGTCAATGGCCTCTTCCTCTGTCTCTTCAGTTTGGTTCCCACCCCCCCAGCAATTGTAGTTTAAACTCTTCCCAATAGCCTCAGCAAACCTCCCCGCCAGGATATTGGTTCCCCTGGGATTCAAGTGCAATCCGTTCTTTTTGAACAGGTCATGCCTGCCCCAAAAGATGTCCCAATGATCCAGAAATCTGAATCCCTTTCCCCTGCTCCAATCCCTCAGACACACATTTATCCTCCACCTCACTCTATTCCTATACTCACTGTCGTGTGGCACAGGCAGTAATCCCGAGATTACTACATTTGAGGTCCTGCTTCTTAGCTTCTTTCCTAACTCCCTCTAGTCTGTTTTCAGGATCTGCTCCTTTTTCCCACCTATGTCGTTGGTACCAATATGTACCATGACCTCTGGCTGTTCACTTTCCCACTTCAGGATCTGAAACATCCTGACCCTGGCACCTGGGAGGCAGACTACCATCCATGTTTCTTTCCTGCATCCACAGAATTACCTGTCTGCTCCCCTAACTATAGAGTCCCCTATCACTGCTGCCATCCTCTTCCTGTTCTACACTTCTAAGCCACAGGGCCAGACTCTGTGCAGAGGCACGGCCACTGTCGCTTCCCCCAGGTAGGTCGACCCCCCTCCCCCAACAGTACTCAAACAGGAGTACTTATTGTTAAGGGGGATATACACAGGTGTACTCTCTATTATCTGACTCTTGCCCTTACCTGTCCTGACTGTTACCTACTTATCTGTCTCCCAAGGCCCCGGTGTGACTACTTGCCTATAGCTGCTCTCTATCACCTCCTCACTCTCCCTGACAAGATGAAGGTCATCGGGCTACATCTCCAGTTCCCTAACCTGGTCCCTAAGGAGCTGCAGCTCGATGCACCTGACGCAGATGTGGTCATCTGGGAGTCTGACACACATTACAGAACACTGGCCTCACAGATGTACTTCCTATTCCTATTCTTCACAGGTAACTTAACTCGCCTTGACCCCTTACCAGTGAAGCTCCGTTGAGCCAAAACTCCATCGCCCACTCCACTTCTGTAGGAGGGGGAGGGATAGCTAAGAGCTGGAAAGTTGATTGGCAAAAGGGATACACAGATGGAGAAGGGAGAGGATCATGGGATGGGAGGCCTAGGGAAAACGAAAGGGGGAGGGGAGCACCAGAGGGAGATGGAGAACAGGCAAGGAATGATTGTGAGAGGGACACTGAGAGAAAAAAGAGAGAGAGAAAAGAAGAAAAAAAGGGGAAAATAATAAATCACTCAATCAATAAATAAATAAATAAGGGATGGAGTAAGAAGGAGAGTGGAGCATTGACGGAAGTTAGAGAAATCAATGTTCATGCCATCAGGTTGGAGGCTACCTAGACGGAATATAAGGTATTGTCCCTCCAACCTGAGTGTGGCTTCATCTTGACAGTAGAGGAGGCCATGGATAGACAGATCAGAATGGGAATGGGATGTGGAATTAAAATGTGTGGCCACTGGGAGATCCTGCTTTCTCTGGCGGACAGAGCGTAGGTGTTCAGTGAAACGGTAAACGGTGGGAAGAAGGTCTGAAGAAGAAGGAATCTGATAGGATAGGAGAGTGGACAATAGGAGAAAGGGAAGGAGGAGGGGACCCAGGGGGAATTAATAGGCAGGTGAGACGAAGTAAAATGTCAGGGTAGGGAATAGAGGAGGGAGGGGGAATCTTTTGTTTACATAGTGAGAAATTGATATTCATACCATCAGTTTGGAGGGTGTATCAAGTTTTGCTCCTCTATCCTGAGGGTGGCCTCATCTTGGTACTCTTTTCTATTGATGCTGCCTGACCTGCTAAATTCTTCCAGAATTTTGAGTGCACTCCTTACAGCCAGCATTGGGAATTGAACCACGGTTAGTAATTGCTGGCACTGTAATGGCTTTATGCTATCTGCTACGTTACCAGTCCCCAGTCATGAACTGGGAATCAAAACTAGAAAGTTACTGGTGCTTCGGAGGAGATGATAAAAGAAAATGACTGTTCCAGTCACATATCAAAGGCAGAACTTTGTGAAAGTGGACTGGAACAGATTCATCCACCACGTCTGCCACATGATGAACATGCCACTGTTAACAAAATCTGCAAAGCAAATTGTTTCCAGCTGTACCTGACAGTTCGAGTAAATATACTTCCTGGAAAAGGAGTTGGTTTTTTTTGATCTTCTTTAAAACTGGTTCCCACGCTGAGGCCTTCCAAGTTTTCGAAGTGCTAACTGTTTCTATTTTAAGATGTCTGGCTGAAAAGAAAAAAACTGAATTTGCTAGAAATCTGAAATAAAAGCAAGCATCTGAGATTAGTCGGCCGGTCAGGCAGCATCTGTGCAGAGAGATCTTTAATGAAAGTTTAAAAGGGACAACTGTTCAGTAACTCGGTTGCCAGCCTGCTGATAGGTTGAAAGTCAGTCAGCACGCAAAGAGTGTACTTTTCTTTGAGTTTAATATCTTTTTATTCCAGTGTCTCAGCTCCCTCTTTGATGTGAAAAGCATCAGTAACAAGCCAAAAACTGAATTTAAACCAGGATCTTGCTCTCTGTCCTTCTTAGAATGTAGAGGAGGCCCTTCAGCCCATAATGTGTATGCTAACCATGATGCAAGTCCAGACTAATCCTCATTGCCTGCACATAGTATACAGTACTGTGTAAAAGCCTGGGGCACATATAGAACTAGGGTGCCCAACACTTTTGCACAGTACTGCATTTGTCAACGTGGAGTGCAGAATGAGTTTGTAAACTTGGTGAGAACAAAGGGTTTTGGGAGTGGTGATGGAGGAGCACTGCAAGAGGAGTGTGGGGTAGGTGGCGGAGGAGTGCTTGTGCGAGGGGGAGGGAGGAGTTGGGAAGGCATGGGTGCAGACACACCCAGCCCTGAAACAACCAGGTAAGATCATTTGATTCCAAACAATTAGTTTAATTATCATTACAGAATGTCTGACTGGTGCTTTCTGCTCCCTTGTCTCTCCTTTCCCCCTTTCCCAACAATAATTCCATTCTCCCGGCCTCCGTCCCACTCTCAGTCCACAACAGAGACCAATCTCAGAGTCAGGGTTATCATCACTCACATATGTCATAAAATTTGTTTTTTTTTTGCAGCAATACAATGTTGTTCATAACATTACTACAGTACCGTGCAACAGTCTCAGGTACCCTAGCTATAGATATGTGCCTAAGGCTTTTGCGGAACACTGAAGCTCTATTCCCTACCCATTCACCAGCCTGTATAAATGTCTTTTAAATGCTGCTATTGTATCTGTTTCTATCACCTCCCCTGGCAGCACATTCATCCTTTACTGGTTGCAGATTATTTGTAGCTCCAATCTTCATGGAATTGGTAGAAACTAAACTCATTATTGTATCAATCGTAGCCAGAGAGTCTCAGGTAAGATGTTCTGTATGCAAGTGGTTGAAAGCCAGCACTGACCCGTTTAAGCCCCATATTTACATTATACTGTGTAAAATCTGTGGTGTGTGGTGCAGATTCTTGATGAGATGAACACATGAGTTTCACATTGTGACTTTAAGTGGGACAAGTCTAATGCTATAGAACATAGAACAAAATAACACAGTACTTCAGTCTAGCTTCAGTCCATGATGTTGTGCTGACCTCTTAACCTAATCTAACATCAATCTAACCCTTTACTCCCACGTAGCCCTCCATTTTTCTTTCATCCATGTGCCTTTCTGAGAATCTTTTAAACATCCGCCAGGTATCTCAAACTTCAAAGTAAATTTTATTATCAGAGTACAAACCTGCGATTCATTTTTCTGCGAGCCTAGAATAGTAACTATAGCAAGATAAATGAAAGATCAATCAGAAGACAACAAACGATGCAAATGCAAATATAAATAAATTGGAATAAATAACGTCAACATGACATAAAAAGTTAAAGAGTCCTTACGGTGAGATCATTGGTTGTGGGAACATCTCAATGGATGGGCAATTGAGTGTAGTTAACTGCTTTGTTCAAGAGCCTGCTGGGTGTGAGGCAACAACTGTTTCTGAACCTGGTGGTGCAAGTCCAGAAGCTCTTGTTCCTTCTACCTGATGGCAGCACTGAGGAAAGAGCATGGCCCGGGTGGTGAGGATCTCTGATGATGGATGGTACTTTCCTATGACGGCATTTCATGTAGATCTGCTCAATGGTTGGGAAAACTTTTCCTTTGATGTACTGGGCCAAATCCCCTACCTTCTGTAAGATTTTCTATTTGAAGCCATTGGTGTCTCCATACCAGGCTGTGATGCAGCCAGTCAATACCCACTCCACTACACATCTATAGAAGTTTTTCAAAGACATTGCAATATGCCAAATCTCCACAGACTTCTAAAGAAGTAGAGGCACTTTACTTTGCAATTGCACTTACATGCTGGGCCCAGGACAGGTCCTCTCTGATAGGATCACCCAGGAATTTAATGTTGCTGACCCTCTCTACCTCTGATCGTCCAATGAGGACGGGCTCATGGACCTCTGGTTTCCTCTCCTGAAGTCTACAATCAGTCCCTTGATCTTGCTGACATTGAGTGAGAGGTTGTTGTTATGACACCACCTAGACAAATTTTCAATATCCTCCCGGTATGCTGTTCTCTCACAGCCTTTGATATGCTGACAACAGTTGTGTCATCCTCAAACTTGGATATGGTGTTGGAGCTGTGCTTGGCCACATAATTGTAAGAGTAAAGTGAGTAGGGCAGGGGGCCAAGCACACAGCCCTGTAGTACACCTGTGCAGGTAGAGATCGTGGAGGAGATGTTTTTGACAATCAGCCTGACTGGGGTATACAAGTGAGGAAATCTGGAATCCAGTTGCACAAGGATGTACTGAGACCAAGGTCTCAGAGCTTATTGATTAGATTTGAGGTGATGATTGTATTAAATGATGGTATTAAATTATTAAATTGATAAAGAACATCCTGATGTATGCTTCTTTGCTGTTCAGATGTTCCAGGGTTGTCTGAAGAGTCAATGATATAGAATCTGCTGTTGACCTGTTGTGCTGGTAGGCAAATTGGAGTGGATCCAAGTCACCTCTCAGGCAGCAGCTGATGTGTTCCATCACCAACCGCTCAAAACACTTTATCATTGTTGATGTAAGTGCAACTGGGAGAGAGTCATTGAGGCAGATCATCGTGTTCTTCTTGGGCACTGGTATGATTGAAGCCTACTTGGAGCAGTTGGGTACCAGACACTGCTGAAGCGAGAGGTTATAGTTATCAGTGAACATGTCAGCCAGCTGGTCAGCACATGTCTTTAGTACATGGCCAGCACCACCTCCACCCCTGGTGGTATGGTCCACCCACCATTCTCTGTGTTAAAAAGAAATAACTCTAAACCTTCTTCCAATCACCTTGAAATTGTATTAGCATTTTTGTCCTGGGGGGAAAAAGTGTGGCTGTCAACTCTAGCGATGCCTCTTATCATCTTATTCACCTCTATCACTCACCTTCGCTCCAAAGAGAAAAGCTCTATTTCGCTCAACCTATCTTGAAATATTAATTTTACCAGATGTATAAGAGAATGAGAAGAACGTAGTATTTGTCTACACATTACAAAGCTTCTCATATAATTTAAAAAAAAATTATGACCAAATATGAAACAAGTAAAACTAATGCCTATTTTATGCCTGTGTCCTGGCCAATATTTATTCCTTACTGAACATCACTGAAGTTACAATATCTGCATTCCATCATGTTACTATGTTTTGTTTCCATTTCATTACAGTGGTGACACTTCAAATGTACTTTATTTGGTCTGTGACTTTTTAGTCTAAATGTTGTTACTGTGCCAAGAAAACCAATCTTTCCTTTTAGACCTTCTGAGGATGTTCAGAAAGAAGTACAACTAGTGCTATAATTCAAATAGCACTATTCAATAATACAAAAGCTATAATTCAAGGTAATATGGAAATGATTATCAGTTCGGAAAGAATAAACGTCCACGTGTGGATAGAGAGAGTAGCAACTTAAAAAAAAATTATATGATGGCTATATCTGTTCAGTCAAATAAGGAAAGTGTGTTTGTCCCTATAAATTTAGAACACAGAATATGCACCACTACAGCACAGTACAAGTTCTACAGTGCATAATGTTGTACCGAATAGGGAGAACACGTTAGGTCCCCATAAGTTTAGAACATAGAATTTAGAACACTACAGCACTGTAAGGGTTTACAGTCCACGATGTTGTTCTGATCTTATAACCTACTCTAAGATCAATCTAATTCTTCCCTGCCCTCCATTTTTGATCATCCATGTGCCTTTCTCAGAGTTTCATAGAAGTCCCTAATGTATCTTCCTTTACCACCACCCCTGGTAGTGTGTTCAATACACTCACCACTCTGTGTAAAAAAAAAGTATGACATCACCCCTCCCCCATACTTTTCTCCAATCATGTATGTCATCTTGTATTAGCCATTTGGACTATAAGACATAGGAGTAGAATCAGGCCATTTGGCCCATCGAGTCTGCTCCGCTATTTAATCATGGCTAATCCTTTTTTTTCACCTCCTCAACCCCATTTCCCAGCCTTCTCCCCATAACCATGCCATGTCCAGTCAAGAACCTATCAATCTTTGCCTTAAATACAGCCGACGACCTGCCCTCCACAGCTACATGCGGTAGCAAATTTCACAAATTCACCACCCTCTGGCTAAAGAAATTACTCCACATCGCTGTTTTGAATGGATGCCCCTTTATCCTGAGGCTGTACCCTCTTGTCCTAGACTGTCGCACTATAGGAAACATCCTTTCCACTTCTACTCTGCCTAGGCCTTTCAACATTCGAAAGGTTTCAATGAGAGCTCCTCCTCATCCTTTTAAATTCCACCAAGTATGGACCTTTTCTCATATCAACCATTCCATGTATGATAACGCTTTCATTCCTGGAATTATTCTTGTGAACTTTCTCCAATGCCAGCACATCTCTTCTAAGATAAGGAGCCCAAAACTGTTCACAATACTCAAGGTGAGGCCTCACCAATGCCTTATAAAGCCTCAGCATCACATCCCTGCTCTTGTATTCTAGACCTCTTGAAATGAATGCTAACACTGCATTTGCCTTCCTCACTGCTGACTCAAACTGTAAGTCAACCTTTAGGGTGTTTTGCAGAAGGACTTACAAGTCTCTTTGCATCTCAGATTTTTGGATTTTCTCCCTGCTTAGAAAATAGTCTGCACATTTAATTTTGCTACCTAAGTGCATGACCATTTACACCCTGGGAAGAATTTTTTGGCTGTCCACTTGACCTATGCCTCTTATCATCTTGTACACCTTTATCAAGTCACTTTATATCCTCCATCACTCCCAAGACAAACACCCTAGCCCCCATAAGCTGTCCTCATATACTGTAATGTGCCCCTGCTAAATCTTCTCTGTCCCCTTTTTAAAGCTTCCACATCTTTCCTTTAATGAGCTGACCTGAACTGAAATGCTATTCCACGTGTGGTTGAACCAGGGTTTTAGAGAGCTGCAACATTACCTTGAAGCTCTTGAACTAAATCCCTTGACTAATGAAGGTCAACACAGCATGTACCTTCTTAACAACCCCATCAACTATCAAAGTTAATTACACAGTTCTAGTTTCCTAGTAAACAATACAACTGGTAATGAATTTAACCAGGACTGAATTATACTTTTCATCTTTTCTGAATCATATCATGTAAATGTATGGGATCCAGACAAGCTGATTACCCAATTTGGCGGGGCCGAAGGCTGCTCCCCCCAGACGGAAGCGAGCTGAGCGAGCCTAAGGCATGCCAGGGGGCTACATTGCTGGGAACGTGCTCCCCCAGAGACCCCAAACTGATCACCTGCTGTTCCTTCTTCTCCTTTCCTCACCGAAAATCCTGGCCTCAGACCCCCCGCACAGGGTCTTTTCCATCGCCCAGTTTACAGCATCGGGTCCTCTCTCTCTCACCCCCTTGCGCCGACTCCCCAAATGCCGCCAACAATAGTTTACAGACCCAGAAGAGAGAATAACATTAATCCCAATTGGTTAACAAATAAATACAATCCCCATTATCAGCAACTCTCAAACCCAAACAAACTGTGAGAGAAAGCACTTATCATAACAAAGAAGCATTCCTACTTTTAACAAAACAAAGAAGCCATTTTGATTAACATACGCAGTAACAAAGAAAAAAGAAGAACCCCCCCCCCCCCTTACATAAATGTTGACATTTTACTAGGTCATTTTGGCTGTGGTTTAGCCTTGTGATCCATACCACATAAGCACACATCTTGTTCAATACTCTCTTGGATTGGACCAAGTTGTCAAGGTATAGCCTATTGTAGGAGAACATGATTTTAATCTGCACGTGCGTGAAATGCTTACTAAGTCATTGCCATGACCTCCCCACTTCTCCCATCCTGGCATAGAGCCCGGCTCAGCTTCCAGAACCCTCCAAATTCATTCTCGTGCCATGTGCACTCAGCATCTGAGTCACTGATTGAAAGGTGGCACAGGTCAGTCACCCTGTCTGACCTATGTGTGACTCCAGACACGCTGTAATATTATTGACTCTTCAATGCACTCTGGAATGGTTTGAAATCCAGCTAGCATCTTGGCCTTGTAAAAGAACAGACCAATGCTAAAGAACCAGCAAGGTTGACGCCTGATGTGCCTCAAGGCACGAAGAGGGACTAACTTGCCAATGACCACCATATCCTGTTGGCTATTGAATATAAAATTCATGAATGCCTCAAAGAATCTGTGCAGGCATCACTTTTATGCAGTACTTGGATGACAAGGAGTACTGCACAGGAGAGGCGCATCCATCATCAAGGACCTCCACCATGCTGGCCGTGCTCTCTTCTTGCTGCTGCTGTCAGGAAGGAGGTTCATACCATCAGGCTCTGGAAAAATTATTGCCCCTCAACCATCAGGCTCCTAAACCAGAGTGGGTAACACTGGACTAATTCCACAACATACAGTATGTTCTCACTTTCAAGGACACTGCAACTCATGTCCTCGGTTTGTTTGTTTGTTTGAAGCAAAGAAACATAGAAAACCTACAGCACAATACTGGCCCTTCAGCCCACAAGGTTGTGCCGAACATGTCCCTACCTTAGAAATTACTGGGCTTACCTATAGCCCTCTATTTTTCTAAGCTCCATGTACCTATCCAAAAGTCTCTTAAAAGACTCTATTGTATCCACCTCCACCACTGTTGCCGGCAGCCCATTCCACGCATTCACCACTCTCTGACTAAAAAACTTACCCCTGACATTTCCTCTGTACCTACTCCCCAGCACCATAAACGTGTGTCCTCTTGTGGCAACCATTTCAGCCCTGGGAAAAAGCCTCTGACTATCTGCATGATCAATGCCTCTCATCATCTTATAACCCTCTATCAAGTTACCTCTCATTCTCCGTTGCTCCAAGGAGAAAAGGCCAAGTTCACGCAACCTATTCTCATAAGGCATGCTCCCCAATCCATGTAAACATCCATGTAAATCTCCTCTGCACCCTTTCTATGGCTTCCACGTCCTTCCTGTCGTGAGGTAACAAGAACTGAGCACAGTACTCCAAGTGGGGTCTGACCAGGGTCCTATATAGCTGTAAAGTTTGTTTGTCTGTTTGTTTGTTTGTTTATTTATTTATATTTACAGTACTTTGCTTTTCTTTTTGTATTTGCACAATTTGTCTTCTTTTGCACAGTGGTTGCTTGTCTGTCTTTTTGGGTGTCGTTTTCAATCATTTCACTGTGTTTCTTTGTATCTACTGTGAAAGCCCATAAAAATGAATCTCAGGGTGATATATGTTGACATATACAGTATGGATTTTGATAAGAAGTTTACTTCAAGTTTTGAACTTTGGATTACTTATTTGAACAGCTCTGAGCTGGAAGGCCGCAGATTTAGGGTAAAAATGTGGGATTACATTGGATAGCTCTTCTACAACCCACCTACAGGAATCGTCCATTTTCCTCCTGCAATGAAAATGCTCCATAATTCTATGGCCTACAAAACTGTGCAAATGTCTCAGGCTTATATATAGCCAGGGTGCCTAAGACTTTTGCACAGTACTGTATTTGTCAACGTAGTGCAGAGAGCAAGTTTGTAATTCTGGTGGGAGCAAAGGATTAGGGTATAGCAAGGGTGGAGTTCCACAGGAGGTGTGTGGCATAGGTGGCAGAGAATGAGTGCCAGGAACAGGGGATGGTGCGGGTGCAGACACAACCAGCCCTGAGACCCCAGGCGAGGTCATTTGATTCCAAACAATTGGTTATTGATCATTTCAGAATGTCTCTCTGGTGCTTCCTGCTATCTCCCCTCTCCCCTCCCCTTTTCACAACCATGATTTCCCTCTCCCTGACCCCTTCCCACTCTCAGTCCACAATAGAGACCCTTATCAGAATCTGGTTTAGCATCACTCACAGATGTCATAAGATTTGTTTTTTTTTGCAGTAGCAGTACAGTGCAATACATAAAATTACTATAGTACTGTGCAACAGTCCTAAGCACCCTATATATGTGTGTGTGTGTGGCTCAGACTTTTGTTTGGCCAGTACTATATGTAGCTGTGTTTGCTTTGTGATTCAGAAAGGTGATCCAATTCTGACTGGCAACACACCAGTAGTGCTTGAGATATAAAGTTTTGACTCTTCCCCGTGTTACAACCAGTGACGCCTGGTTTCTCCGTCAGTGGGAAGAATGCAGGCCTTCATGACTGAGTAGGAAGGTGGGAAGGGGATCCTGGAAGAGTGTGTAGGTTAAGAATAGACTGCATCTGATTACAACCAGGATGAATGCCAGAGGCAGACTTCTTTAAATTAAGTGGCGCCTTGTTTTCTGCAATGTAATTCATTTTTAAAATCACAAAAGATATAGATCCTTTCAAAGTCACAGACAAGTGGACATGGAGAGGATATTTCCTGCAGTGGGAGAGTCTAGGACCAGAGGGCACATCTTCAGGATAGAGGAATGTCTCGTCAGAACAGGAAAGAAGGATTTCTTTTGCCAGAACATGGTAAATCTACGGAATTCATTGCCACAGATGGCAGTGGAGGCAAGTCATTGGGTAAATTTGAAATGGAGATTATAGGTCCTTAATTAGTAAGGTCATCAAAGGTTACAAGAGGCGGGCAAGAGAATGGAGTTCTGAGGGATTATAAATCAGCCATGACTAAATGGTAGAGCATACTTAATGGGTCGATTGACCTATTTCTGCTCCTATGTTTTGTGGTCTTATAGATATAGGCTTACATAGAGAGAGTGAGAGAGTGGGTCAACATTCATTTTTCTTCAGAGACAAAGCAAATACTTGTCCACTGCATGAAGGTGGATAGCTGCAAATATTGTGTGTGTGTGTGTAAGAGAGAGAGTAAAGATGTGCCTGATAAGCGTGCACAGTAATTCTATGTGTATGCCTGGGCTTCTGAGTTTGTATAAGTGCCTGTGTTTGGCTCCTTACTGTGTGTATGCAATGCATGCATGTGTGTTTACATGCACTCACTAAGGTTGTGGTGTGGAGGTGTGTGCATTGACTAACTCCTCCTACTGTTCCAGCAAACCTTACCACACTTTGAACAGTCTTCAAGAAAGGTTGATCTGAATGGTTAGAAAAGTCCAACTGCTGCTTTTCAGCACTCTCCATTCACTTCTGTACTGCTGATTCACCAAGCATTGCTCTGGAACTCTTCTCCTTCATAGATCAATCTCTACTTGCAAAGATTGGAAGTAGATTTCGATAGTTTATTTATTATAGCCTTAATTACTGAACCAGTTCAGGACTGTGCAAAAGTCTGAGGCATGTATATATATCTAGGGTGACATAGACGTTTGCACAGTACTGTTTTTGCCAACGTGGAGTGGAGAGTGAATTTGTAAATCTGGCGGGAGCAAAGAATGTTGGGAATGTTGAGCGTGGTGCACGATGGGAGGTGTGTGGGGCAGGTGGCAGAGAAGGAGTGTCACGGGAGTGGGGGTGGCACTAGTGCGGATACTCCCAGCCCTGAGAAACAAGGCAAAGTCATTTGATTCCAAACGATTGGTTTATTGATCATAACAGAATTTCTCTCTGGTGCTTCCCACTCCCTCCCCGCTACCTTTCTTTTTCCCAACCATGATTTACCTCCCTGCCCTCTTCCCACTCTCAGTCCACAATAGAAACCCAAATCAGAATCAGGTTTACCATCACTCACATATGTCATGAAATTTGTTTTTTTTCCCCGTGGCAGCAGTGCAGAGCAATACATGAAGTCACTACAGTACTCTGCAAGAATCTTAGGTATGTTACTGTCCTATTGAAAATATAGTAATGTGCCTAAGACTCTTGCAGAGTACACTGCAGTAACTTTGTGTATGAGAACTCACTAATTTAATTTTCTATGGTCAATATCGATAGCTAGTGATTATACTTTGGAGAAGTATTTTGTACCTTTTAGCTTAAAGGAAATAGTTCTGGTTAGAAATTTATTTAAGACTTGTTTCAGAATATAATATAACCTAGGCTGTCAATTGAAGCCAAGTTTTAGAAGGAATGCTACCTTGTTTGGACATGCAGTATATTGGTGAAAAATTAATCATTACTTACCAGCTCTGTAACTTTAGCCCTACCTCATTCAGTTGGACGGCTTTTCATATACAAAGTGTATTATTGTGCAGGTGCTACTATATTGTCTGACCAGCACCAGAGACACAAAAATTACCTCTTCCTTTTGTGTCATAAGCTGTTAAATCAAAGCTTTTCCTGTCAATTCATATAAACACTTTAAAAATTAGAGAGTTTGTCCTGTGACTTGACTTACATTGATCCCTTAAACATTAACCCTCTGGCTGCATTGTATATAGAATTCAAAAGAACTGTTTTCTTTAATATGGTTTGAAGAGTGGTATGCAGAAGTGGTTGAGGCTTACTGAATCAATGTACTGATTGGGAAGTTGAATTCATCCATTGTTGGAAAAAGACAAAGACTTGGATATTTATTGGCACTGAGGGATTTCATAGAGTCATGAAAAATACTCTGGCTCATTGAATCTGCACCACCCGTCTAACACTAACTTTAATCAAACATTACTTCCATTTTTTTTTGTTCTTTCCAACATTCTCATCAACTCCTCCCAGAATCATTGACACAATAGGGGATATTTGCAATGGTCAGTTACTCTTCCAACCCACAAATCTTTGGGATGTAGTAGGAAACTGGAGCATCTGGAAAAAAACTCATGCAGACATGGAGAGAACATACAACTTCCCTGTCGACCACATCTGAGGTCAGAATTGGACCTTGGCACAGAGAGGCAGTGGCTCTACTAGCTGGGCATTTTCTTCGGTAACATTGCTGCAAAAGGTGACCTTCCACCATCTTATGATCTTGTGACATCTGACTGAATTTTACCTCATGCTAAAGTGCGGCTGTGTGAAGGATGACGAAAGTCACCATCGGAGGCGATAAGGGTCCCAGGAGTTCCTGGAAACCAGCATTCCCTCCATGCTTCTGTCTACACTTCTTGTTCCCTCTGCTTATTCAAAGATTTCACCTACCCATGACATTTTCTTTTCTTACCACTAATCCATTGGGTGAAAATATATAAGCCTGAAAGCACGTACTACCAGGCTCAAGGATAACTTCTATCCAACTGTTATCTGTGCCTTGAATGGACTTCTTGTATGATAAGATGGGCTCTTGACCTCACAATCTACCTTAGTATAATTGCCCACCTGCATTGCACTTTCTTGTTAATTGTGACACTTTATTCTGGGCTCTTACTGATTTACCCTGCACTTCCTCAATGCACTATTGTAATGAATTGATCTGTATGCACAAAGTTCAAAGTAACTTGAACTTTGCAAGTAATTGATCTGTCCGCAAAGTATTTCAGCCAAGTTTTTCTCTATTATTTTCTCTGGCAATAATAAACCAATTTACCAGGGTAGCGCTGAGTGAATGCAGTTAAGGGCAATGGGTGGAACACAGGGTGAAAAGGAGTGTAGGTAGAAAATGGCTGAATCTGTCTGAGTGACATTGTGGCCCCAGGCTATAGAGATATGTTTGTGTATAAAACCAAATCCCATTTGAATCGAATATGATCACGCCTAGTCTAAATTGGATCCAAGCCCAAATAATTCAAGTTACAAAGAACATAAAAACATAGAAAACCTGCAGCACAATACAGGCCCATCGGCCCACAAAACTGCGCCGAACATGCCCTTACCCTAGAAGTTACCTAGGCTTACCCATAGCCCTCTACTTTTCTGAGCTCCATGTAACTGTCCAGGAATCTCTTAAAAGACCCTATCGTATCCATCACCGGCAGTCGATACCATGCTCTCACCACTCTCTGCGTAAAAACAAACCCCTGGCATCTCCTCTGTACCTACTTCCAAGCACCTTAAAACTGTGCCCTCTCGTGCCAGCCATTCCAGCCCTGGAAAAAAGCCTCTGACTATCCACACAATTAATGCCTCTCATCATCTTATACGCCTCTATCATGTCACCTCTCATCCTCCGTTGCTCCAAGGAAAAAAGGCCGAGTTCACTCAATCTATTCTCGTAACGCATGCTCCCCAATCCAGGCAACATCCTGGTAAATCTCCTCTGCACCCTTTCTATGGTGAGGCTACCAAAACTGAGCACAGTACTCCAAGTGGGGTCTGACCAGGGTCCTATATAGCTGCAACATTACCTCTTGGTTCCTAAACTCAATCCCACGATTGATGAAGGCCAATGCACCAAATGCTTTCTTAACCACAGAGTCAAACTGCGCAGCAGCTTTGAGTGTCCTATGGGCTCGGACTCCAAGATCCCTCTGATCTTCCACACTGCCAAGAGTCTTACCATTAATACTATATTCTGCCATCATATTTGACCTACCAAAATGAACCACCTCACACTTAACTAGGCTGAACTCCATCTGCCACTTCTCAGCCTAGTTTTGCATTCTATCAATGTCCCGCTGTAACGTCTGACAGCCCTCCACTGCATGGAGGTTGGTCAGCAGTGGTGTGCCTCAGGGATCTGTTCTGGGACCCCTGCTCTTAGTGATTTTTATAAGTGACCTTTGTGTCATCAGCAAACTTACTAACCCATCCCTCCACTTCTTCATCCAGGTCACTTATAAAAATCACTAAGAGCAGGGGTCCCAGAACAGATCCCTGAGGCACACCACTGCTGACCAACCTCCATGCAGAATTTGACCCGTCTACAACCACTCTTTGCTTTCTGTGGGCAAGCCAGTTCTGGATCCACAAAGCAATGTCCCCTTGGATCCCATGCCTCCTTAATTTCTCAATAAGCCTTGTATGGCACAAATTCCTTGTGCAAAATCCATATACGCTACATCTACTACTCTACCTTCATCAATGTGTTTAGTCACATCCTCAAAAAATTCAATTAGGCTCCTAAGGCATGACGTGCCTTTCACAAAGCCACACTGATGATTCCTAATCATATTATGCCGCTCCAAATGTTCCTAAATCCTACCTCTCAGGATCTTCTCCATCGACTTACCAACCAGTGAAGTAAGACTCACTGGTCCATAATTTCCTGGGCTATCTCTACTCCCTTTCTTGAATAATGGAACAACATTCGCAATCCTCCAATCCTCTGGAACCTCTCCCATCCCCATTGATGATGCAAAGATCATTGCCAGGGGCTCAGCAATTTACTCCCTTGCCTCTCACAGTAACCTGGGGTACAACTCGTCTGGTCCTGGTGACTTATCCAACTTGATGCTTTCCAAAAGCTCCAGCACATCCTCTTTCTTAATGTCTACATAAGCAAGCTTTTCAGTCCGCTGTAAGTCATCCTTACAATCACAAAAATCCTTTTCCTTAGTGAATACTGAAGCAAAGTACTCATTAAGTACCTCTGCTATCTCCTCCAGTTCCATACACGCTTTTCCACTGTCACACTTGATTGCTAGTATTCTGTCATGTCTTATCCTCTTGCTCTTCACATACTTGTAGAATGCCTTAGGATTTTCCTTAATCCTGACCGCCAAGGCCTTCTCATGGCCCCTTCTGTTTCTCCTAATTTCTTTCGTAAGCTCCTTTCTGCTAGCTTTATAATTTTCTAGATCTCTATCATTACCTAGATTTTTTAACCTTTTGTAAGCTCTTCTTTTGGACTATATTTACAAAAGCCTTTGTACACCACAGTTAAGAACATAAGAACATAAACATAAGAGATAGGAGCAGGAGTAGGCCAATTGGCCCCTCAAGCCTGCTCCGCCATTCAACAAGATCATGGCTGATCCAATCTTAACTCTAGGTTTCACTGAATCCCACAAGGCAAGGGGGCCATGCCGCCCATTTTATTTTATTATTCATCCCACCCAAACCCATGTGATCACCCGGGGAAAAAAAACCGAGTTGCCAATTGAGGAGAAATCCTGTACCCTACAATCCTTTCCCTGTCTCATTGGAATGTACCTATGCAGAACTCCACGCAAATATTCCCTGAACATTTGCCACATTTCTGCCGTACATTTCCCTGAGAACATCTGTTCCCAATTTAGGCTTCTAAGTTCCTTCCTGATAGCCTCATATTTCCCTTTACTTCAATTAAACGTTTTCCTAAATTGTGTTCCTATCCCTCTCCAATGATATGTTAAAGGAGATAGAATTGTGACCACTATCTCCAAAATGCTCTCCCACTAAATGATCTGACACCTGAGAAGGTTCATTTCCCAACAGCACATCAAGTACAGCCTCTCCTCTTGTAGACTTATCTACATGTTGTGTCATGAAACCTTCTTGAACACACCTAACAAACTCCTCTCCATCTAAACCCTTCACTCTAGGGACATGCCAATCGACATTTGGGAAATTAAAATCTCCCACAACGACAATCCTGTTATTATTACACCTTTCCATAAACTGTCTTCCTATCTGCTCCTCGATGCCCTTGTTACTACTGGGTGGTCTATAAGAAATACACAGTAGAGTTATTGACCCCTTTCTTTTCCTAACTTCCACCACAGAGACTTTGTAGACAATCCCTCCAAGTCTTCCTCCTGTTCTGCAGCTGTGACACTATCTCTGATCATCAGTGCCACGCACCCAGTTCTTTTGTCTTCCTCCCTGTCTTTTCTGAAATATCTAAAGCCTGGCACTCAAGGTAACCATTCCTGTCCCTGAGCCATCCAAGTCTCTGTAATGGCCACAACATCATAGCTTCAAGTACTGATCCACGCTCTAATCTCATCTGCTTTGTTCATAATACTCCTCGCATTAAAATAGACACATCTCAAACCATCGGTCTGAGCGCATCCCTTCTCTATCACCTGCTTATACTCCCTCTCACACTGTCTCCAAGCTTTCTCTATTTGTGACCCAACAGCCTCTTCCTCTATCTTTTCTCTTTGGTACCCACCCTCCAGCAATCCCAGTTTAAACTCTCCCCAGTACTCTTAGCAAACCTCCCCAACAGGATATTGGTCCCCCTCGGATTCAAGTACAACCCGTCCTTTTTGTACAGGTCCAATGATCCAGAAATCTGAATCCCTGGCCCCTACTCCAATCCCACAGCCACGCATTTATCCTCCACCTCACTCTATTCCTATACTCGCTGCAACGTGGCACAGGCAGTAATCCGAGATGACTACGTTTTTAGTTAAAGTTATATTGATTTCTGACCTGACTCAAATACAATAGGTCCTGTTGGCTTGGGTTATATAGACTGGCCGTGGCAGGTTGGGAACGGTTCAGTGAGCACTCTTATTCTGATAGGTACACCTCCGAACAATGTGATCTCAAGCCAGCACCACTGAAACTATAATAACCATTTAATGAAACAGAAATAATTGTCAATACTGCCTATGTTATGACAACAAATTAGCAATCTATTAGAATTAAATAGCTTTAATACCCAAAGACACTCTTAAGTAACCAGCTAACCACAGACAGCTTGCCCCAAAATTCTTCAGTTTACATGGAACAACAAGATTGTTCCCCTTGTCACAATTCGCACAGTTAACCCAATGCACAAAATGTTTTGCTAGGTGTATCTGCTTCCTCTGTAGAAGCGTGATTTGATCTGGAAATAGGTGGCTGAATTTCCAAAGTTTTGACATTTGATTTAGAAATCATCACAGTAGCTTTTCACTGTAGAAATAATCAAATTTCAAATAACCTCCCACTGGATAAAGATAATCATAGGAAGAAATTTTTAGGTTCGATAAGAGGGTGGCATGGTAGCATAGCGGTCAGCGCATTGCTTTACAGTGCCAGCGACACGGGTTCAATTCCTGCCATTGTCCTGGAAAGGGATTCAGCCCGATAGATTGACCACTTATTCTTTTTGACAGATGCTGCCTGATCTGTTGAGTTCCTCCAGCATCTTGTGTGCGTTGCTTTGGATTTTCATTGTCTGCTGACTTTCTCATGTTTGGTACTTGATGTGTTCTTCCCATGATGGTGTGGGTTTCCTCTGGGTGCTCTGGTTTCTTTCTACAGTCCCAAGACATTTGGGTTAGTAGGTTAAGTGACCACACGGGTGTAATTGGGTGGTGTGGGCTCAATGGGCCAGAAGGGCCTGTTACTGTGCTTTATGTCTAAATAAAAATAGATAAAATGGACAGGGAATAAACACCAGCATTCTCAGTGGTCTAATTCTGTGATTATGTTTGATGTAATTATAGGCCTTGCTGTGCTGGACCATTGCAGACACTGGCATTACAGATGTCATTGCCTATATTATGATTCACTGGATACAGAGTAGTTCAAAAGGTCCTGATTGAGCAATGAGTTGGAACCTGTAATGTGTGTTGCTGGCATGTGTCAGAGTTAGCCTCAAAATGAACAGCAACTGCATCAATTTTGCACAATTTATGTTTACACTTGGAGACTCCCATACCTCACCTTCAGTGCTGGAATCTTTATCCTGATGCTCCTGTTGATCCATAGAAGAACTTAAAAACATGAAGGGACATGAAGGGAAAATTTATTACAACTGGGAACAGAAAATGAGTTATTCACGCGGAAATGTTGGCCTCATTTATAAATATTTATTGAATAATTTGAGGTCAGCTAAAATATTTACTTCTTGACTGTACTGATGCAGGAGAAAACACTTAATGGTTAAAAGTCTCTTACCCTACTGTTTATCTCATGAACCACTTTTTTGTTTATTCAATTGGACTGTGGAAAATGAAGCATTATTGCTTTAGATGATAACAGTTGTTGTGTTAGTAGGAGATTGTCAGTCAGTCTGTATCCTTGATGTGCCAAGGCTATTAAAACACAGGTCTGTGATATCATTACTGTTCTGCATTCAGATAAGCCTGTGTTCATTAGCAGAAGTCCTTTCAGCTTGAAACCATTTCTGAAACACTAAGGCCTTTACACCCTGAAAGTGTTAAGCATTCAATGAAGCTAGACATGCTTCTTTTGATGTGGCGGCTGGTGGCTCTGATGATGAAGGAAGATTGTGGTCATGAGCTCTTAAGTTCCCAGTGAATTTGGGAGGAATTCAGCTGTATCCTGTGTTTTGCATTGTTATGATGGAAGAAACTCTGAAAGTCATGCTGAGGAAGTCGCTTTTATTGGATGAAGATTTAAACAGCAATATAAATAGCAAGGTTTAGGAATATTTTGTGGAAGGGTTTTCATTTCCAACCCTTGGGAACCAGAAAATCTGCCTGTCAAAACTGTGCAAGCAATGGGTTCATAAATACAGCATACAGCACTTTAGTGCACAATGTTGTGCCAAGATAATTAAATTTGTTTCGACAGACACGAGATTTTTGCAGATGCTGGAAATCCAGAGCAGCACAGACAAGATACTGGAGAACTCAGCAGGACAGTTAGCATCTATAGAAATGAATTAAGCCTTGACATTTTGGATTCCTGATGAAGGGTGATGGCCTGAAACGTTCACTCTTTATTCCTCTCCATTGATGCTGCTTGACCTGCTGAGTTCCTCCAGCATTTTTTGTGTGTTAAATTAGTAATCAAATGCCCAACTGAACAAGTATCTTGTGCCGATACAATATCCACGTTCTTTGACTCCCTGCAGATTCACGGGCCTATCTAAGAGCCCCTTGATGCCCTGATCATACTCCTCCACCACCAACCCAGGCAGTGCATTGGAGGCACCCACCACTTCGAATAAACCTGTCATGCACATTTCTTTTGAACTTAACCCTCACTTTAGAGGGTTATTAGACATGTTAACTGTTGGAAAAAAGATACCTGCTGTCCTCTCTATCTATGCCTCTCAAAATCTTATAATCCTCTATCAGATCTCTCCTCAACTTCTCCCATTCCAGAAAAGACAATCCAGGTTTGTCCATCCCCCTGGACATGTCTTCTAATCCAGGCAGCATATGCATCTTCACCAAAACCTCAGCATACACTCAGTGTCCACTTTATTGGGTCCCTCTGTACCTTAGGACCTAATAAACTGGCCACTGAGTGTGTGTTCCTGGTCTTCTGCTGTAGCCCATCCACTTCAAGGTTCAATCTGTTGTGCATTCAGAGATTCTCTTCTCCATGCTGCTGTTGTGATGTGTGGTTATTTGAGCTAGTGTTGCCTTCTTGTCATCTTGAATCAGTCTGGCCATTCTCCTCTGATCTCTTTCACTAACAAGACATTTTTGACCACTTAACTGCCACTTACTGGATTTTTTTTGCTGTTTTTTCACCCTTCTTTGTTCATTTCATAGCTTGTCACACGAGACAATCAGCCATTCTTGTTTGACGCGTAGTGTCAGAATTGGTCTCCTTTTGGATTAATGGGGTCACGGTATGTACATTTCTGACTCAACCCTTGTTTTTTTTTACAAGGCTGAGTGGCTAGCTCGACGCTCAACCCGGCACAGCTGGAAAGTTTGCCCGGGTGGCGGGTGGGGGTGGGGGGCGACTGGGTTCGAACTTGGGAGCCTTCGCTTCCAAAGTCCGGCACTGATGCCACTGTGCCACCAACCCTTCTTCGTCAACTTTAGAGACAATTGTACCAAGAATCCAGGAAATCAGCAGTTTCTGAGATACTCAAGCCACCCTGTCTGGCACCATGGCCACTTAGAACATATTTCTTCCCCATCCTGATGTTTGGTCTGAACAACAACTGAATCTCTTGAGCATGTCTGCATGCTTTTATGCATTGAGCTCCTGTCATATGGTTGGCTGATTAGATAACGAGCAGGTGTACTGGTGTACCACTGAGTGTACTTCCACCAACAGGGTGACCAGAACTGAATATAAAACTCCAGATGTGCCATGTTTTACAAAACTTCTGAGCTGCCCAGGGAGGGTCTGCTGGAGAAACATTTTGTTTTATTTAGGTGAGGATATATAATATGTAAGGCCTGGAAATTAGAATGCCAGACCCTGTATTTTTGTGTGTTGCTGGATGCATTTTGTTGTAAATATATGTTGCACGAACTCCATGTATCTTGGATGATCCCACAAATGTGCAACTACCGATGCAGGAGAAGCCATTATCATGTCTATGAGGTTAACATTTATGCACCTTAAAGGGGATGACCCTGAGTAGGTTTTTGGCCTGCTTTAGAAGCCCTGCTAAGGTACATCTCCTTTAAGATAACTACTCATCCAACTTTTGAAACGTCCTATTATTTCCCTGTTATAAAGTCATAGAAAAGTACAGCACAGAAACAGGCCTTTCAGCCCATCTAGTGCATCTCAAACCATTTAAACTGCCTACTCCCATTGACCTGCACCAGGACCACAGTCCTCCACACGCCTACCATCCATTTAGCTATCCAAACTTCTCTTAAAATTTGAAATATAGCTTGCATGCACCACTTGCGTTAGCAGCTTGTACCTTGCTCTCATGACCCTCTGTGTAAAGAAGTTTCCCATTACGTTCCCCTTAGGCTTTTCACCTTTCTCCCTTAAGCCATGACCTCTGGTTGTAATCCAAACTCAGCAGAAAAAGTCTGCTTGCTTTTACCGTATCTACACCCTTCATGTTGTTTCATCTTACAATGGACTAGAGGCTGTCCCGGAGGCTTGACTGTGCTTGTGAGTGGGTGGGTGGGAATCTATCAATATCAGCCTTAAATATACATAAAAACTTGGCCTCCATAGCCACCTGTGGCAACAAATTCCACAGATTCACCACTCTCTGGCTAAAGAAATTCCTCCTTATCTCTGTTCTAAAAGGACACACATCTGCTCTGAGGCTGTCTTCTGGTCCTAGACTCATCCATTATAGGAAATAACCTCTCCACATTTACTCCCTCAAGGCCTTTCACAATTTGATTGATCTCAATCAGGTCACTCCTCATTCTTCTGAATTCTGGAATCATTTTTGTGAACATCTTTTGAACCCTTTCCAGTTCCAGCAGAACCTTTCTAAGATAAGGGGACCAAAACTGCTCACAATACTCCAAGTGAGGCCTTTCCCCAGTGCTATATAAACCTTCATCATAACGTCATTGCTATAATATTCCAGTCCTCTTGAAATGAATGCTAATATTACATTTGCCTTCCTCACTACAAACTCAACCTGCAAATTAAACTTTAGGGAATCCTGCACAAGGACTCCCATTTTGGTAAAATACCCGTAAGTTCCTGGCAAAGTTTCACTGCATTACTTTCATATCAAGTTGCTCTCTACTCTCTCTGATCATACTGTTTGATTGCAAATTCCTGTTTCTATTTTTGATCTGAGTACAGATCGAAGCCACTGCTGATTGTAAGTGACTGACTAAGCACATATCTTTTATTCTAACACACGCATATCCTCCCATTTCCCTGGTAATGTCCTTAGTTGCAGAAGTATTTTTAAAATTTTGTTTAGTATGTGTGTCTGAAATTAAAAAAACTGTGTAAAGGAAACTCAATCGGATTGATACAGCACCAATAAGGCCTCTGCTCTTTATTTTACTTTTGATGGATACATGTGCACCCTGTCTGTGAGGTTGATCGTCACTGTAGAGATGCTGCACGCAAAGAGGAAGTCAGCGATAACACATTTCTGTGGACTGCCAGAGAGATCTCCTGACTTCAGTACTAATTTCACAACTCAGAAGAAGGCAAGATAGCATCTCAACTTCCTTAGAAGTTTAAAGGGATCGAAGACGGACAGACTTCAGTCGAAAGCATTCTGACTGGTTGCATCACGGCCTATCGGCTATAGTGTGTGGTGGAGTCAGCCTGTTCCATCATGGACACAGCTCTCTCCACCATCAAAAACATCTGCAAGAGGTGATATCTTTGATAGTGCAGAGAGAGGATGTCGATCATCCAAGACCCCCCACCATCCAGGTCATCCATGCCTTTTCTTGATTCTGCCATCAGGCAGTAGGAACAGCAGTCTGAAGCTCACACCTCAATGTTTAACAGCAACTTCTTCCCTACTGCCTTCTAGTTCTTGATGCAACCCGAAAACCTTTAACATTCTCTGTCTATAGTGCTTTTTCAACCTCGCATGTTGTTGTATTTACTGTATGTTACTGTATAAATTATGTATAATTTAATTTTAATTTATGTTTATATCTTTTATGTTTTGAATATTCTGTGCTGTTTCTGCTAAAAGATTCATTTTCATGGCATTTAGACCCTGTGTACGTATGCCTATGACAACAAAATTGAACTTATGTTTGATATTAATGTTGAGGCGATATCTCATCTCTTTTATTCTTATCACAGAATCTCAACTCGCATCCTTTATTGAATTAAATTGACGTACATCCTTCACATACATGATGAGTAAAAATCTTTAAGTTACGTCTCCATCTAAATGTGTAATCATAGTAATTCATAATAAAAAGAACAGTCAATGCAATGTAGAGTACACTCAAATCAGCGTGAGTTCATCAGTCTGATGGCCTGGTGGAAAAAGCTGTCCCATTGCCTGTTGGTCCTGGCTTTTATGCTGCGGTACCGCTTCACGGATGGTAGCAGCTGGAATAGATTGTGGTTGGGATGGCTTGATATCCCAAAGATCCTATGAGCCCTTTATACACACCTTTCCTTGTAAATGTCTTGAATCATGAGAAGTTCACAACTACAGATACATTGGGCTGTCCGCACCACCCACCTGCGATTAAGGGAGGTACAGTTCCTATACCAGGGAGTGATGCAGCCAGTCAAGATGCTCTCAATAGTGCCCCTAGAGAAAGTTCTTAGGATCTGGGGGCCCATACCAAACTTCCTCAACTGTCTGAGGTGAAATGGACGTTGTTGTGCCTTTTTCACCACACAGCTGGTGTGTACAGTCCATGTGAGGTCCTCAGTGACGTGGATGCTGAGGAACTTGCAGCTGTTTACCCTCTCAACCCCAGATCTATTTATGTTAATAGGGATTAGCCCATCTCCATTCCTCCTGTAATCGACAACCAGGTCCTTAGTTTTTGGGACATTGAGGGAGAGGTTGTTTTCTTGACACCACTGTGTCAGTGTGATGACTTCTTCCCTGCAGGCCATCTTGTTACTGTTTAGAGGTTTTTTTTTAATCATAGCAAGGCCATTCAGCCCAAACCCTGTGTGCCAACCCTTGAATCAATTTCTCTGTTCAACTGGCAATCACTTCCCGTGAAAGACTGAGGAATACAGTGCGTATTCTGGCAATTTGATGTCAGCTGTGCAATCTATCTGGCCATCTCACTGGAGTCGAGTGAGAGTAACTGGAGATAATGGCCTGGGAAATGAGAATGGTGTTGATTTGGTTCTCTTGCAGGTGAATTTTTAGGACATAATGATTATATATTTTATGAAATAAGAATAGGAATGCACTGAATGTGAAAGATGAAGGCTCGTTAAACTCCATTTGCTAAGTTTTCAACCACTTACACATGCTGATCAGGTTTATTATTGTTATCTCATATGATGTGAAATTTGTTCTTTTGCAGCAGCAGTGTAATGCAAGACATAAAAATAAATCGTAGTATTTGGCCTCTGTTAATTAGAGTTGACTGTGGATATAGATGTCTAGATACAGAAACCAGGGCTGTACAATATGGAGAGAAAGCTGTTGCCCATGTAGCAAGCTCCCCTTCTCCATGCATCTGATGAACCCAAAGGAGCGGCAGAGACCGATAGGTTTTGGCACTAGCAACGTTGCAGGAGTTGCTGGTCAGCATTGAACTCAATGTAGGACTGCATTAGGGACTCCAGCTCTGGATATTCCCTTGTGATTTACTCCTGGAGCCTTCCCCGTGAGAGAGTATAGCTGCAAGGCAGTGGAGGCTTGAGATTGGAGCTTTCGTCCTCCTAGATAAGCTGCCAATCACAGCCCCATTTGCCCAAAGCGACGGGTTTTAAGGTGCCAGTAGACCACTGTTACCCCTTCTCTTGTCAGTAGAAACAATTCAGCAGGGCTTAATAGCTAAGCCACACGTGAAAGCCAGGAGCTGGACATGGTTGTCAGGGGCTATTTGAGACATATGCCATTGGGAGCTTATCCCTATTACCAACCCTGGCTATAACAACCTGAAATAAATAAATATTGCACAAGAATGAAAAATAAGACAGTGTTCATAGACCTTTCAGATATCTGACTTCTGATCTATCGATCTACATTGCGATGTCGAGTACAAATTACCTCAGCACAGCATGCCCTCTCACCTACTTTTGTGTTTTGCAGTCAATGTCTTACAGGAACCTAGTCAAGAGCCTGAAAGCATTTTAAAGCAGGTTTAAGGACTGCTACTACCCAATTGTTAAGGTTCCCTAGTATGAATAGATGGGCTCTTGACCTCATAATCATAAGCTATCTGATTTTACATTGTTTACTGGCATTGTACATTCTCAATGGGTGTTGCATTTATTCTGCATCTGTTATAGTCTTATCTTGTACTACTGTATCCAGAGAACTGTATCCAAGATGAGCTCTTTTTATTGATAACACACACAAAATGCTGGTGGAACACAGCAGGCCAGGCAGCATCTATAAGGAGAAGCACTGTCGACGTTTTGGGCCGAGAGCCTTCGTATCTAATCTCTAAGAGATTAGTATCTAATCTCTTAGTATCTTTCAGTTAGTCCTGACGAAGGGTCTCGGCCCGAAACGTCAGCAGTGCTTCTCCTTATATATGCTGCCTGGCCTGCTGTGTTCCACCAGCATTTTGTGTGTGTTGTTTGAATTTCCAGCATCTGCAGATTTCATTGTGTTTGCTCTTTTTATTGATTACATTTTCCTTGGTATATGTGACAATAATAAATCAATTATAATTCTGTTTGACATAATAACCCATGTTGTTGTTAAGCAGTACTTAATAATGATTTTAAACAGCTTTAAAAAAAGCTTATTCACTGCACCCAGTAATCTTACTAAAAGAATGTCCCTGTTATATCATCATCATCATTATGTGCCATGGGCAATCATGGTCTTCCATCTGTCGTTAATATGCACGTCGGGAAGACCCCCTTCACGTTATCGATCTTACTCTTTTCCCTATCAACAACCCTGATTGTTCTTGGATCATTTTTCTACAGAAGCGGTTTGCCATTGTCTTCTTCTGGGCAGTGTCTTTACAAGATGGCTGAGGCCAGCCATTATCAATTCTCTTCAGAGATTGTCCGCCTGGTGTCAGCAGTCGCATAACCAGGTCTTCTGATAAGCACCAGCTGCTCATACGAGCATCCACCACCTGCTCCCATGGCTTAATGTGACCCTGATCGGAGGTGGGGGCTGCTACACCTTTTCCAACAGTGACCTGCAGGCTAGCAGAGGGAAGGAGTGCCTTATACCTCCTTTGGTAGAGATACAACTCCACCCTGCCACCCTCCTCCCCCTGTTATGTACCTGATCCAAATTAAGGGAGCAGAGTTTGACTTGGACTTGCCTCTCTGAGGCCCCTGCATCCATTTCTTCTGAAATATAAATGCATTTTTCTTTTTTGTTTTGTTTTATGTGGCTAACATGTGGCAAGCTTCTATCTGAACAAGGCAATACAATACTTAAAACTTACTAGAATCAGATGTAATATCATTGGCATATGTCATGAAATTTGTTAACTTTACAGCAGCAGTTCAATGAAAGACATGATGAGTAAATATAAAGAGAAAAAAAAAGTTATATTAACTTAATGCACTTCCCTGATAAAGTGCAATAGAAATATTTTCCCTTTCACTGAGTTCTTCAATCAGGGGCTCCCAACATTTTTTTTAAGCCATTGACCCTACCATTAACCGAGGAGTCCATGGACCCCAGGCTGGGAACCCTTGTCTGAGATGATTGAGAAAAGGGAAGGAGTTCCTAGAACAAAAGGGAGATATGGTGGTGGAGGTGAGATATTTTCAACATGATGAGAATATTAAATGGAGATGACTGCCTGCTGGTATCCAGAACAAAAAAATGCTGGAGGAACTCAATAGGTCAGGGAGCATCTGTGGAGAGAAGTGGACAGTCAACATTTTACCAGATGAAATATTTTGACCCCAAGCATTGACTGTCCACTTTCTTCCACTGATGCCATCTAATCTGCCATTTGAATGAGAATAGTACAGTTGTGTAGTGCATTTGAAATGAATGAATAAGACTTGTTTTGTGTCTTTCAGTCTTCGTTCATATTTGAATTTGATGTCATTGTTCAAATAACTATCTGAACATGTGGAATATCTGAGAAGGCAACAGTGGAAACTTGAGCTTCCCTTTAAAGCAAATCTAACAAATTTGTGTTCTCTGAAAGGGTCTGTTAATAAATACAGTTAGTAGCTTTCAGCACTCATTTCCGGAATAGAGGCAAAGGTGAAATAAAACTTTAATCAAGCAACATTTACCACTATCTGACAGTGAGATCACTATCAATTTAAAAAAACCGAGTTGTTTCCTGCTTGAAAACTTGCGTGCAGTGCCAGAATAGCGAATTAATGTTACCCTTAGTAATAATTACAGGAAAATGAACATCAATATCCTTCAGACCATCTGAGTGCAAACTTTCTGTTCACTTCACAACAATAATTTGAATCAAAGAATATATTGCAAATGTCAAAGGGTTATAGAGTCGTAGAAAAGGACAGCACAGAAACAGGATCTTTGGCCCATCTAGTCTGTACTGAACCAATTAAACTGCCTATTCCCATCGACCTGCTCCGGGACCATAGCCCATCATACCCCTCCCATCCTTGTACCTATCCACCTTTAACGAAACAACATTTACCACCATCTGTCAGTGTGATCACTATTACTATCACCTTTGCCACTGTTTCTGAAAGGAGTGGAGAAGCTATCAATTGTATTTATTAACAGACCCTTTCACAGCACACAAATTAGTTAAATTTGTATTAAAGAGAAGCTCAAGTTTCCATTACTGACTTACCAGGGATTCCACACACTCAATGTATCTTAGAAACATAGAAACATAGAAAACCTACAGCATAATACAGGCCCTTCGGCCCACAAAGTTGTGCCAAACTTGTCCCTACCTTAGAAATTACTAGGCTTAACTATAGCCCTCTATTTTAGTAAGCTCCATGCACCTATCTAAAAGTCTCTTAAAAGACCCTATCGTATCTGCCTCCACCACAGTTGCTGGCAGCCCATTCCACGCTCTCACCACTCTCCACGTAAAAAGCTTACCCCTGACATCTCCTCTGTACCTACTCCCCAGCTCCTTAAACCTATGTCTTCTTGTGGCAACCATTTCAGCCCTGGGAAAAAGCCTCTGATTATCCACATGAGCAATGCCTCTCACCATCTTATACACCTCTATCAGGTCACCTCTCATCCTCCTTCGCTCCAAGGAGAAAAGGCCGAGTTCACTCAACCTATTCTCATAAGGCATCATCCTTGCACCATCCAGGCAACATCCTTGTAAGTCACCTCTGCACTCTTTCTATGGTTTCTGCATTCTTCCTGTAGTGATGTGACCAGAACTGAACACAGTGCTCCAAATGGGGTCTGACCAGGGTCCATATAACTGCAACATTACCTCTCGGCTCCTAAATTCAATTCCATGATTGATGAAGGCCAATACACCATACACCCTCTTAACCACAGAGTCAACCTGTGCAGCTGCTTTGAGTGTCCTATGTACTCGGATCCCAAGATCCCTCTGATCCTCCACACTGCCAAGAGTCTTACCATTAATACTATATTCTTCCATCATATTTGACCTACCAAAATGAGCCACTTCACAGAGGGCACAGGTTTAAGGTGCTTGGAAGTATGTACAGAGGAGAGTTCAGGGGTAAGTTTTTTACGTAGTGAGTGGTGAGTGCATGGAATGGGCTGCCGGCAACGGTGGTGGAGGCAGATACAATAGGGTCTTTTAAGAGACTTTTGGATAGGTACATGGAGCTTAGAAAAATAGAGGGTTATGGGTAAGCCTAGTAATCTCTAAGGTAGGGACATGTTCAGCATAACTTTGTGGGCTGAAGGGCCTGTATTATGCTGTAGGTTTTCTGTGTGTCTATGAAGTATGGACTTATATACCCAGATCCCTTTGTTCTATTGCACTCCTCAGTGCCCTACTGTTTACTATGTAAGTCATACCCTGGATAGTCCTACTGCAATACCTCGTACTTGTCTGCACTAAATTCCATCTGCCATATTTCAACCCATTTTTCCAGCTGGTCCTGATCCCATTGCAAGCTCTGATAGTCTTCCTCTCTGTCCACTACACCCCTAGTCCTGGTGTCATCTGCAAACTTGCTGATCCAGTTAACCACATTATCATCCAGATCATTGATATAGATGACAAATAACAATAGACCCTGCACCGATCCCTGCAGCACTCTGCTAGACCCAGCTTCAAGTCAGAGAGGCAGCTGTCTACTAACACGCTCTGGCTTCTCCCACAAAGCCAATGTCTCATCTAATTTACTACCTTTGCTTGAGCATCAAGTTGATCCTTCATGACCAACCTCCCATGCGGAACCTTGTCACTTCCTTGAAACATTCTATAAGATTTGTTAGATATAACATACCAAAGTTGACTTTGTGTGCAAAGTCATCCTGACTATCCCTAATCAGTCTCTGTCTATCCAAATACTCATATACTGTATCCAGTTCCTTAGAATACCATTCAATAACTTTCCCACTACTGATGTCAGGCTTCTCAGCCTATAATTTCCTGGCTTATTTTCAGAACCTTTTTTAAACAGTGGAACAACTTTAGCCCCTGCAGTTTGTGCACTTGCCTCCCTCAGGGTCCGAGGGAACTCCAAGTCAGTTCCTAGGGATTTATCCACCCTAACTTGCCTCAAAACAGCAAACACCTCCTCCTTAGTAATCTGTATAGGGTCCATGAATTTGATACCACTTTGCCTCGCTTCTATAGACTGTCCATCTCCTGAGTAAATAGAGATGCAAAAAGTTTATTTTTCCATAAATCTGTTATCTTCATCTTTTATTCTGACAGGCACATCAGAAGAGACAGGGGTGGGCATTTTGTGAAGTGAGAGCTCCTTGCACGATTTATGGTGGGCTTCTCTGTGCTCTCACTGAAAGGATCTGAGTTGCCAGTGTCATTCCATATGCTTCCTCCACTTAGATCAGACATGGGCGAGTGATTCCCAGGAATCAATGGGGTGTTGCATATCCCAAGGAGACTTTGAACCTATTGAAGGACAAAGTTCAAAGTAAATTTATCATTAAAGAAAATAGAATCATTGAAGCAGCGAACACAGAAGTGGGTGCTTTTGGCCTACGTTGTCCATGCTGACTGTCATTCCTGTCTGTACCTTCTCCTGATGGCAGCAGTGAGAAAAGAGCATGGCCTGGGTGGTGGGGATCTCTGATGTTGGATGCTGCTTTCCTACGATAGTGATTTATATGGGTGCGCTCAATGGTTGGGAGGGATTTACCCATGATGTGCTGGGCTGAATCCACTACATTTTGTAGGATTTTTCATTCAAAGCCAGTGTTTCCATACCAGTCCATGATGCAGCCAGCCAATACATTCTACACTACTCATGTATAGAAGCTCGTCAGTTTTGGATGTCATGCCGAATCTCCGCAGACTCTTAAGGAAGTAGAGGCACTGCTGTGCTTTCTTCACAATTGCACTGACTTGCTGGGTTCAAGACAGATCTCTGAAATAGTAACACCCAGGAATCCTTCTCCGTCATGGAGCTCAGAATAGAGAAGCTGTTTCACGAATCAGGCATTGGGCGTAGCTGATGAGATGAGCAGCCCAGAATATTTTGAGTGACGCCTTAGCTACCTAGCTTAAAGAGCACATCTTCTGAGGATAGGTTGAGCGAGTTGGGGCTTTTCCCTTTGAAGGGAAGGAAGGTGAGATGTGATTTGATAGAGGGTGTATAAGAAGAGAAGAGGAATTGGTTGACAACAGATCCACCGTTTTCCTAGGGTGGAATTCGTTAAATGCAGGATGGGGTGTGCCTAAAATTATGATGATTGGAGGGTTTACACAGAGGGCAGTGGCTGCATGGAACACCCATGCATTGGGGCTGGTGGTAGAGGCAGATGCATAAGGGACATTTAAGAGACTCTTAGATAGGCACATGGATGAAAGAAAAATTTTAACTCTGTAGGAGGGAAGGGTTATATTCATCTTGGTGTAAGTTAAAAGTTTGTCTCAATATTGTGAACCGAAGGCCCTGAACTAGTCTGTAATGTTCCACGTTGTATGCTGTATGTAACTCGGGCTTTGCTGGTTGGGATGGCCTGAGAAAAGACACTGACATAGGCATTTGTTTGCTTTTGGTTCCAGTGAACTCAAAGGTTCCTGCAGAAACCACATTGGTGCTATCTTTCAAGTGCCCAGGGGGCCTGCAGCGGTGGCTATCTTGGTCTCAGAGGGAAAGTATACAAATTCCACTCAGCTTTCACTTTGTGTCAGTAATGAACCTGTCCCACTGGTGCTTTGTGGTACTGAGAAATTACTCTGCTTTTCCAGGTGAAGTCAATTGAAGAAGATTTTATTTTATTGGAACTGGAATTAGTATATTAATCTAGTTATTTATTGAGATACAGCCTTCCAGCCTTTCGAGTCAAACCAGCCAGCAATCCCCTGATTCTTAATACTAGTCTAATCACAGTGATCAATTATCCAACCAACTGGTATGTCTGTGCACTGTGGGATAAGACCGGAACACCTAGAGGAACGTACACACTCCTTACAGGCAGTGGCAGGAATTGAACCCAGGTTGCCTGTACTGTAAAGCGTTGTGCTAACCACTATGCTATCATGCCACTCCAAATTGTATATTATTGTCACATCTACCAAGATACAATGAAAATCTTATCTTGTACGATATCTATACAAATCAATTCAATTTACTGTGCATTGAGGTAGAACAAGGTAAAAAAAGATAACAATGCAGAATAAAGTGTAACAACTGCAGAGGAAGTGCTGTGCAGTTAAACAGTAAGGAGCAAGATCATAGATTGTGAGGTCAAGAGTGTATCTTATTGTACTCATACAATACGGAACAATATTTGGTTGGACAATTGTCTAACATTTGATCTTCTCATTGGATGGTGTTTTGGAAAATTTGGTTGCAATTTCTTTAAGGTCCTCCATCTGCTGATGAATCATCCAAGCAGCTTCACCTCTATCTGTTTGGATTGGTTACCACAGGGTGCTAAAGGTTGTCTGGTCCCATTGAATGTCAATATGAACCCGTTGGAATGAAATTCCAACTACTTAGACTTATCATGGAAGCTCTAGGAGGCTGTAGTCACAGTCTCTGCAAGCTGAACAATCGTTGACTGTGTTCAGTACTTTGGTTAATTTCAGAGCAGTGAATAAATCAATGGACCGACCACCCAGTTCATATGAACATGCTACTGTGGTTCATCTTGAGAAAGAGTCTGGAACTAGGTGGGATAAATAAAGGGTCTCAGTTTTACGCACTGATGAGATGAGATATTTTTCTCCTGGAAGGTTGTGAGTCTTTAGAATTCTCTTCCTCAATGAATAGTGAAGAAAGTATTTTTAAGGCAGAGGTAGATAGATTTGGGATAATCAGGGGGATAATGGTTACCGAGCTGTGGAAGTACCTTCATCAGAAAAATAGTGGCAGTTTATGAAGGCACCTCAGCACCACTTTCACAAGGGTTGTTAAGAATCAAGAATAAATTCTACTTTTGCCAATAACGTCCAGATGCTAAAAAAAATTAACCAATAATCTCTCGCCATTGATTCTGAGTTTCTGTGTTTTTCATTGAGAGTGTTGTATCTGGAATCTTTGTTTGATTATCATATGAAGTGGTGTACAGATTCATTGAGATTGTTTATCTCACTATTTTGTCCAGACTTCTTGTTGGAGATTGTTTACAGTGTTGCAAATGCAGGGAACTGTTGGCCTTGTAACATAACACCCACAGAATCTGCAGTCTTGAAAGAACTGTTAATTTTATAACCAATCCTGCAAACACCACACATAGATATAAGTGGACACCGCCTACGTACAGAACTGTTCGCTGTCAATCATTACTGGTTTAGCTCAGCTTAGACTTCTCCACATCCGTAGCTCGGCACCAAGGTCTAAGGAGGTCTGTGTGCCCATTGGCTGTGGCCCCTTGCTCCCCATGAAACTTGCCAATGAGTTCAGCAATGGACCACTGGAGTGTTTGAGAGAAAGGCTGAATGTCCTTGGCATCCAGCATTTGGAATTTTCACAGGGAATGCTGGAACGCTGCTGAGCGTGTACAAAGAGGCTCATTTAGATTCATACTTCAGTTACTTATTTGCTTAAAAAAATTATCAGTGTTCTTATTCTTGTAATTTTATTTAATTATTTAAATTGATTGGGGTAGTTTTCACATATCTCTTACTAAAGTCTGTCAGAATTAGAATCTGTGTCAAAGTTGTCCATGAACTGGTGTGCACACTTCCTCAGTACTTGGCCCGGGATGTTGTCTGGCTCAGCAGACTCTCTGCAGAGTCCTTCTCACGTCTGCTGCTAGTCACCTGGGAGAAAGGTAGCTTTCATGGCCAGTGTTATGTTGCATGCCTTGAAGCATGCATAAGAACTGTTCAGAGCATCGTGGAGGGAGGTGTCACTGGTTCAGTCGATGCTGTTTTGCTCTGCGTAGCAGTTAAGTCAACAATTATCTAAAGAAAATCACTGTGCAATAAACTGCTGAGTTGTGGGGAGATAGAAAACCAGCAGGTTATACATCTCAGTATGGAGAGATAGGGAAAGGGAAACGTAGTCCAACAGCCCTGATCCTTCTTGATGATCTATAGATAGTTCTGCTACGAGTATTTTCAATAATACATATCAACAGGAAATAACATGCCTACTTACATTCATTTGTTCATTTTATGCCATGTTTTTGGTCTTTCCATGACCATGATTGTTCTTGGTAATTTTTTTCTACTGAAGTGGTCTGCCATTGCCTTCTTCTGGGCAATGTCTTTCCAAGTTGGGTGACCTTAGTCATTATCAGTACTCTTCAGAGACTGTCTGCCTGGTGTCAAGGGTCGCATAACCAGGTCTCGTGATGTACACCAGCTCCTCATACAACCAATCACCACCATGGCTTCACGTGACCCTGATCGGTGTGGAGGCTTAAGCAGGTGTTACAGCTTGCCCAAGGAATGATCTGCAGGTTAGCGGAGGGAAGGAGCACTTTACACCCCCTTTAGCAGAGAGAAATCTCCATCTCATCAGTTTTGCAAATTTTGCATTACCTTTTGC
This sequence comes from Hemitrygon akajei, assembly GCF_048418815.1. NCBI lineage: Eukaryota > Metazoa > Chordata > Chondrichthyes > Myliobatiformes > Dasyatidae > Hemitrygon > Hemitrygon akajei. The sequence continues at coordinate 30,659,691 of NC_133138.1, read as the reverse complement.
AAATTTCCAAACAACATAGAAAGAAGTATCAAGTCTGTAGAGACTCAAAGATCAAAGTGAGCCTGCATCAGTCTCACTGGGCCAGCGGGATTAATTTGAAAACATATTGATGCAGCCAGTGTAGATAAATGGGACCTCATTTATTACTCCTGATTATGTGATTATTGACTGAGTGGACAAGTTGTGCTCAACACCCTGAATTTTTATGCAATACATTTAAAAAAACAGGTTTTATAAAGAACTTGGATTCTTCATCATTGCCAATTTCAGTTGTCAGCATGTATAAATAATAGTGTGTGGGAGTTTGACAGATTGGTGCCATTAATTTGTAAGGAATTTTCAGTCAAATTCTTATTAGACAAGAGCTTTGAGTTACAAACAAGAGAAAATCTGCAGATGCTGGAAATCCGAATAACACACACAAAATGCTGGAGGAACTCAGCAGGCCAGGCAGCATCTATGCATAAAAGTACAGTCAACGTTTTGGGCCAAAACCCTTCAGCAGGACTGGAGGAAAAAAAGCTGAGGTGTAGATTTGAAAGGTGGGGGGAGGGGAGAGAGAGTAACACCAGGCAATAGGTGAAACTTGGAGGGGGAGGGATGAAGCAAAGTGCTAGGAAGTTGATTGGTGAAAGAAACTGAAGGCCATGGAAGAAAGAAGAAAAGGAAGGGGGGGTGGGGGACAGTTCACCAGAGGGAGGCGATGGGTGGGCAAGAACATGAGAGAGGGACAAGGGGGTGAGAAATAGTGAAGGGGGGGTGGTGGAGGCATTACTGGGAGTCTGAGAAATTGATAGTCATCTGGTTGGTGGCTACCTGAACGGATTATAAGGTTTTGTTCCTCCAGCCTAAGTGTGGCCTTATCATGACAGTGGAGGAGGCCATGGATGGGAATGGGAAGTAGAATTAAAATGGGTGGCCACTGGGAGACCTCGCTTGTTCTGGTGGATGGAACATAGATGTTCGACATTTCCATTTCTCTTCACCATTTCCCATAGCCTTGTCCCTCTCTCATGTTATCTCCTTGCCTGCCCATCATCTTCCTCTGCTGCTCCATCCCTCCCATCACCTTTTCTTCTTTCTTCCGTGGCCTTCTGTGTCTTTCACCAATCAACTTCCTAGCACTTTGCTTCATCTCTCCCCCTCCAGGTTTCACCTGTCACCTGGTGTTTCTCTCTTCCTCCCCCCACCTTTCTAATCTACCCCTCAGCTTTATTTCTCCAGTCTGGTCAAAGGGTTTCGGCCCGAAACATCGACTGTACTTTTTCCATAGATGCTGTCTGACCTGCTGAGTTCCTCCAGCATTTTGTGTGAAGAGCACTGAGTCGTTTATTTATTCTTCCTACTCTGACCTGAGCCAGCCTCCTGTATATATCACTCATGTGGCAAATGTGGCAAAGGAATCTATTCTGAAATTCCAACCAAGGCAGTTTTATAGCTGGTCCGTAGAAACCACATGTTGCTGAATTGATGGGTCTCATTCTGCTTTTGGAGTTGGATCTGTCTTTGTCTTACATAGAACAAGCAACATATTGCAATGGAAGTAAGTGAATGAAATTAATCAAAGTTCAAAGAAAATTTGTGGTTTGATGGTCTTATGGTCTTAGTACTTTCCTCAGGGTAGGAGAATCCAAATCTAGGAGATGCAGGTTTATGGTAATGGAGGAAAGAATTGAAAAGGACTTGAGGGCCAACTTATCTGCACAGAGTTGAATTGAATTAAATTGATTTTATTTCTTACATCCTTCATATACATGAGGAGTAAAAATCTGTATGTTACATCTCTGTCTAAATGTGCAATGTGCGATTTATAGTAGATAGTATGTACAACAGAATATTAAATAGAAATACAGTTGTATCAGCATGAATTAATCAGTTTGATGGCCTGGAGCCTGCTGGTCCTGGCTTTTATGCTGCGGTACCGTTTACCGGATGGTAGCACCTGGAACAGTTTGTGGTTGGGATGACTTAGGTCCCCAGTGATCCTTCGGGCCCTTTGTACACACCTGTCTTTGTAAATGTTCAACGTTCAAAGTAAAATTATTATCAAAGTACATACACGTCTTGATATATAACCCTGAGATTCATTTGCTTCCTGCCACACTCAATAAGTCCAAAATTGAATAATAACCACAATAGAATTAATGAAAGAGCACACCAACTTGGGTGTTCAGCCAGTGTGCAAAAGACAGCAAACTCTGCAAATACAAAAATAAATAAATAATAATAATAAATAAGTAAGCAACAACGATCAAGAATAATAGATGACAAGTCATTGAAAGTAAGTCCATTGGTTGTGGGAACATTTCAACGATGGGACAAGTGAAGTTGAGTAAAGCTTTTCCCTTTGGTTCAAGAGCATGATGGGTGAAGGACATTAACCGTTTATGAAGCTGGTGGTGTGAGTCCTGAGGCTCCTGCACTTTCTTCCTTATGGCAGCAGCGAGAAGAGAGTATACCCTGGGTGGTGGGTGTTCCTGATGATGGAGGTACTACCTTCCTGCGACAACGTTTCATGTAGATGTGCTCAGTGGCGGGGAGGGCTTTATCCCCGATGGTCTGGGCCATGACCACTACTTTTTGTAGGATTGTCCATTCAAGGACATTGTTTCCATACCAAGCTGTGATGCTGCCAGTCAATATTCTCCCATGACATATTGATGGAAATCCATCAAAGTTTTGTGGCTTTGTGACAAAATTTGCAGATATTACAAAGATAGGTGGCAGGGCAGGTAGTGTTGAAGCAGTGAGTTTACAGAAGGACTTGAACAGATTTGGAGACTGGATAATGAAGTGGCAGATGGAAGACAATGTAGGGAAATGTATGTTCATGCTCTTGGGTAGAATGAATAAAGGCTGCATTTTCTAAACAAGGAGTGAACTCAGAAATCAGAAATTGCAAAGGGTCTCGGGAGTCCAAATGCAGACTTCCCTATAGGTTAACTTGTAGTTTGAGTCAGGAATAAGGAAGGCAAGTGAAAAGTTCATATTCAATTTGGGAGGAATTGAATAGAAAAGAAAGGATGTAATACTGAGTCTTTATAAGGTATTGGTCAGCTCAGTTGGAGTATTGTGAGCAGTCTTGGTGCATTGGTCAGCATAGGTGGAGCATTGTGAGAGGTGTTGGTCACTTACTTAAAGAGAAATGATGTGCTGGCATTGGAGATGGTCCAGAGGAATGAAAAGTTTAAAGCACAAGGAGAGTTTGACGGTTCTGTGCCTGTACTTATTGGATTTAGAAGAATGAAGGGTGATCTCTTTGAAACCTACCACTATCTAAGGCTCTTTATAAAGACTAGATAGTGTGGATGTGAAAAGAATGTTTCCAGTAGTGGGAAAGATTAGAACCAGAGGGTGATGGATCTGTGGAATTTATTGCCACAGATTGTTTTGAAGATCAAATCACTGGGATATTTAAAGTGGCATTTGGTAAGTTTTTGATTTAAATTTCCAGTTTAAGATGATGTGCAACAACTTACAGGTTTTTTGAAAGCGAAGGAACTTGATTAAAACATTATTAATAACAATTTTTTGAAGTAAATTGTGGAAAACTATCACTACAAACAATGAAGAGGCAAGCAAAGTCAAAGCGAATTTGTGAGATGTTCCTTGCCGGTGCACTATAAAATTGATGCACTTAGAGTTAGTGCTAGTTGGAGTGAACGATTTGAAGGGGAGAAAATGGGTTGGAGGAGTTCCACTGCCAGTCCAACGGGCCTGAGCATGAAGGTGGATCGCTCTAAGCGCCAAGCTGATTTGGAGAGGTTAAGAACAGCTTCTTTGGCAGTGAAATCCAGGCCCAAAGCAAGTAGCTGGGTGGCATGATCTAAGCCCACAGCGATTGACAACAGCGAAAATACTAATGTGAGATACAATGCGCTGTTTGGACAATCTAAATGCCGGCCCAGATAAACTAGAAGGCAGGATGTCAAGAGCTAGGTGAGGCAGGATAGCTTTGGGTGTCAAGCCAATTTGGAGAGGTGAAGAATGGCTTCGCCAGCAGTGAAATCTAGGCCCGGAGCAACTCGCCGCAGCAGGGCCGGGTCCTAGAGCAAGGTTTGGACAATTTAAGTGCCGAAACAGATAGTCTGGAGGCTCCTCTCTCACAACGCTAAGGCTATGAGACTGCCCTGGCTGCTTCATGTTTGTGAACTTTGAGGCAATATGCCCTCCTAATATGATGAACTGAATACTGAATACTCCGGGATGCTCTGAGATTTGCATCTAAGGGCTCAGTTTGGTTTGGAATGCTGTTGTCGTTGCTCACCTCTGTTGTTTGCATGAATTTTTTTGCGTTTTTTTTTTGCTCTTCCTCTGTGGGAACTGGGGGTTGGACTTTCAGTTCTTTCGGGTTCCTTGCTTTGAAACTCCCTGCAAGCAGACAAATCTCAAGGTTGTATAATTTATACATTCTTTGGTAATAAATGCATCTTGAATCTTTCAATCTTTGATTAGTGAAGGCATCAAAAGTTGAGGCAGGAGAATGGGGTTGAAAGAGAAAATAACTCAACCATGATTGAATGGTAGAGCAGACTCAATGGGCCGAATGGCCTAAATCTACTCCAGTGTCTTAAAAGATAACTAGCTTTCATTATTTCCATGTAATTGTTTTCCTTTCTGTTTATTTTCACTATTTAGTTTTTCCTTCCATGGTAATGAAGGAGCACATCTTTAATACAAAGACTTACTTTATTCCTATCTTTTATGATGTGGGGATCATTGGCAAGGCTTGACATTTGGTGTCCATTGAAAACTGCACTTGAAATGGAGTGGCCAACTGAACTTATTTCAGAGAACAGTTTCACATCATAAACTGAATATCTCACTAAAACTATTCTCCCCCAAAACAGGAATCTTTCTATAAATCTTGACCGATTTGAATGGTGTTTTCTGTGGAACTTCATGAAGCTGTGAAAAGTGAAGTCAGATTGTTGAGTAATAATTTTACATCACATTTACTCTGTAACATCCGTCTGGTTGGTTTCAGCATTCACAAGAGTGTGTCACCTGCAGGAACGACTCCCCATTGCTTTGTTAATACTTTGAGGTTTTGACTTCAGCTCTTTTAGCTTCAGTAATTCAAGAACCACATCCCCACGTTCCTCCTGTGCCTAATGAAGTGGCTACTGAGTGTATGTCTGTTGTCATCTGCTGCTGTAGCCCATCCATCTCAAGGTTCGACATGTGGTTAATTGAGAAATAACCTTCCGCACACCACTATGGTTATATGAGTTACAATCAGCTTCCTGTTAGCTTGGACCACTATGCCCATTCTCCACTGAGCTCTCATTAACAAGGCATCATTAACATCCAGTGAACACTGCTCATGGATGTCTGTTGATTTTCACTACATTCTCTGTACACTCTGGAGCAGAGTTCTCAACCTTTTAATGGAATAGACCAATGTCATGAAGTAAGCTGTGCGCGGTCCCTAGTTTGGGAATCCCTGCTCTAGAGAATGTTGTGCATGAAAATCCTGGGAGATCTGCAATTTCTAAGATACTCAAACCATCCTGACTATCACTAACAATCATTCCATAGTCAAAGTCACTTAGATCACACTTCTTCCCCACTCTGATAGTTTGTCGAAACAACAACTGTTGAACATATCTGTAGTTGTTGTCACATGATTGGCTGATTAGATATTTGCATTAATGATCAGATGTACAGGTATACAAACATAGAAATATAGAAAACCTACAGCACAATATAAACCCTTCAGCCCACAATACTGTGCCGAACATGTACAGAGGGCCCTCCTTATCCGTGGGGGATTGGTTCCAAGACACCCTGTGGATACCAAAAAATGCGGATGCTCAAGTCCCTTATTTAACCTGTCTCAGTGTGGTGGACATTAGGTCCTGGCACAGCTCTGAATCACTGTTTTTCTGTTCACGAAAATAATCACGATTGGAAATAAGGTGGAAGTAATAAAGTGATTGGAAAGAAGCGAAATGCCATCGGTCATTGGAAAAGCGTTAGGCTACAGTCGGTCAACGATCAGAACAATTTTAATGGAGTATATGAAAGGTCCTGCCCCGATAAAAGCTACAATTATTACTAAGCAACGCAGTGGTTTAATTATTGAAATACGTATGTTTCTTAAGTGTTTTATATGCATAGAAAGGTAAAATATGTACTATATACTAAGAAAAACGTTTGACTAACTGTCACTAAATAATACCGGATGTACCTGTTCCAACTTTAAATACGACTTAAAGACGGACTCAGGAATGGATCTCATTCATAACCCAGGGAATGCCTGTACTTTTAAGTCATTTCTAGATTACTTCTAATACCTAATACAATGTAAATGCTATGTAAATAGTTCTTATACTGTATTGTTTAGGGAATAATGACAAGAAAAAATAATATGTACGTGCTCAAATAATGAGTGCTGGAGAGAGAACTTACGGGTTTTCCCAATCCGCGGTTGGTTGAATCCGCGCATGCAGAATCCGCGGATAAGCAGGGCCGACTGTACTTACTTTAGAAATTTCCTTGGGTTACCCAAAGCTCTCTGTTTTTCTGAGCTCCTTGTACTTATCCAAGAGTCTCTTAAAAGACCCTATTGTATCTGCCTTCACCACCATCGCCGGCAGCCCATTCCACGCACTCACCACACTTTGTGGAAAAAAAACCCCTGACATCTCCTCTGTACCTACTTTCAAGCACCTTAAAACTGTGTCCTCTCGTGCTAGCCATTTCAGCCCTGGGAAAAAGCCTCTGACTACCCACACAATCAATGCCTCTCATCATCTTATACACCTCTATCAGGTCACCTTTCATCCTCTGCTACTCCAAGGAGAAAAGGCCGAGTTCACTCAACCTATTCTCATAAGGCATGTTCCCCAATCCAGGCAAAATCCTTGTAAATCTCCTCTGCACCCTTTCTGTTGATGCCACATCATTCCTGTAGTGAGGTGACCAGAACTGAGCACAGTACTCCAAATGGGGTCTGACCAGGGTCCAATATAGCTGTAACATTACCTTTAGGCACTTGAACTCAATCCCATGTTTGATGAAGGCCAATACACTGTATGCCTTCTTAATCACACAGTCAACCTGCAAAGCAGCTTTGAGTGTCCTGTGGACTCAAACCCCAAGATCCCTCTGATTCTCCACACTGCCAAGAATTTTACCATTAATACTATATTTTGCCATAATATTTGACCTACCAAAATCAACCACCTCACATTTATCTGGGTTGAACTCTCTGCTGCTCCTCAGGCCAGTTTTGCATCCACAACACCCCCAACCTTTGTGTCATCAGCAAATTGACTAACCCATTCCTCCACTTCCCCATCCAGGTCATTTATAAAAATCAGGAAGAGAAGAGTTCCCAGAACAGATCTCTGAGGCACACCACTGGTCACTGACCTCCATCCAGAACATGACCTGTCTGCAACCACTTTTTGCCTTCTCTGTGCAAGCCAATTCTGGATCCACAAAGTAAGGTCCCTTTGGATCTCATGCCTCCTTACTTTCTCAATAAGCCTTGCAAGGGTTACCTAATCAAATGCCTTGCTGAAATCCATATACACTACATCTACTGCTCTACCATCATCAACATGTTTAGTCAGATCCTCAAAAAATTCAATCAGGTTCGCAAGGCATGACCTGACTTTGACAAAGCCATGCTGACTATACCTGATCCTATTATGCCTCTCCAAATATTTATAAATCCTGCCTCTCAGGATCTTCTTCATCAACTTACCAACCACTGAAGTAAGACTCACTGGTCTATAATTTACTGGGCTATCACTACTTCCTTTCTTGAATAAGGGAACAACGTCTGCAACCTTCCGATCTTCTGGAACCTCTCCTGTCCCCATTGATGTTGCAAAGGTCATCGGCAGAGGCACAGCAATCTCCTCCCTCACCTTCCACACCAGCCTGGGGTAAATCTTATCCGGCCCCGGTGATCATACAACTTGATACATTCCAAAAGCACCAGCACATCCTCTTTCTTAATATCTATATGCTCAAGCTTTTCAGTCCACTGTAAATCATCCCTACAATCGCCAAGGTCCTTTTCCGTAGGTATTCATTAAGTACCTCTGCTACCTCTTCTGGTTTCATACACACTTTTCCACTACCACACTTGATTGGTCTTCCTCTTACATGTCTTATCCTCTTGCTCTTCACATACTTGTAGAATAAGGGGTTTCCTTAATCCTGCTGCCAAGGCCTTCTCGTGGCCCCTTCTGGCTCACCTAATTTCATTTTAGCTCCTTCCTGCTAGCCATATAATTTTCAAGCTCTCTATCATTACCTAGTTTTTTGAACCTTTTGTAAGCATTTCTGTTCTTCTTGACTAGATTTTCAACTGCCTTTGTACACCATGGTTCCTGTATCCCACTATCCTTTTCCTGTCTCATTGAAACGTACCTATGCAGAACACCACACAAATATCCCCTGAACATTTGCCACATTTCTACAGTGTATTTTTCTCGAACATCTGCTCGCAATTTATGCTTCCAAGTTCCTGCCTGACGGCTTCATATTTCCTTTTACTCCAATTAAACACTTTCCTAACTTGTCTGCACCTATCCCCTTCCAATGTTCTCTTGTTTGATAGAACCATAGAACATTACAGCACAGAAACAGGCCTTTTGGCCCTTCTTGGCTGTGCCGAACCATTTTTCTGCCTAGTCCCACTGACCTGCACTTGGCCCATATCCCTCCATACCCCTCTCATCCATGTACCTGTCCAAGTTCTTCTTAAATGTTAAAAGTGAGCTCGCATTTACCACTTCATCTGGCAGCTCATACCACACTCCCACCACTCTCTGTGTGATGAAGCCCCCCCACCCCCAATGTTCAGTTTAAACTTTTCCCCCTTCACCCTTAACCCATGTCCTCTGGTTTTTTTCCCCCCTAGCCTCAATGGAAAAAGCCTGCTTGCATTCACTCTAACTATACCCATCATTTTTTTATATACCTCTATCAAGTCTTCCCTTATTCTTCTACACTCCAGGGAATAAAGTCCCAACCTATTCAACCTTTCTCTGTAACTCAGTTTCTTAAGTCCTGGCAACATCATTGTAAACCTTCTCTGGACTCTTTCAACCTTATTAATATCCTTCCTGTGATTCAGTGACCAAAACTGCACACAATACTCTAAATTTGGCCTCACCAATGCCATATACAACCTCACCATAACATTCCAACTCTTATACTCAATACTTTGATTTATAAAAGCCAATGTACCAAAATCTCTCTTTAATACCCTATCTACCTGTGATGCCACTTTTAGGGAATTTTGTATCTGTATTCCTAGATCCCTCTGTTCTACTTCACTCCTCATTGCCCTACCATTTACCTTGTATGTTCTACCTTGTTATTTTCTTCCAAAGTGCAATACCTCACACTTGTCTGTATTAAACTCCATCTACAATTTTTCAGCCCATTTTTCTAGCTGGTCCAGATCCCTCTGCAAGCTTTGAAAACCTTCCTCACTGTCCACTACACCTCCAATCTTTGTATCATCAGCAAATTTGCTGATCCAGTTTACCACATTATCATCCAGATCATTGATATAGATGACAAATAACAATGCACCCAGCACTGATCCCTGTGGCACACCATTAGTCACAGGCCTCCACTCAGAGAAGCAATCCTCCACTACCACTCTCTGACTTCTCCCATTGAGCCAATGTGCCAATGTCTAATCCAATTTACTACCTCACAATGTATACCTAGCAACTGAATCTTCCTAACTAACCTCCCATGCGGGACCCCGTCAAAGGCCTTACTGAAGTCCATGTAGACAACATCCACTGCCTTCCAATCATCCACTTTCCTTGTAACCTCCAATGACCTACCATGCACAAAGCCGTGTTGACTCTCCCTAATAAGTCCCAGTCTATCTAAATATTTGTAGATCCTATCTCTTAATACCCCTTCCAATAATTTACCTACTACCAACGTCAAACTTACCGGCCTATAATTTCCCGGATAGCTTCATATTTCCCCTTACTACAATTAAGCACATTCCTAACTTGTCTGCACCTATCCCTTTCCAATGCTATGGTAAAGGAAATAGAAATGTGATCATTATCTCCAAACTGCTCTCCCACTGAGGGACCTGACAGCTGACCAGGTTCATTTCCCAGTTCCAGATCAAATACAGTCTTTCCTCTTGTAGGCTTATCTACATATTGTGTCAGGAAACCTTCCTGAACGCACCCAACAACTCCATCCCATCTAAACCCCTCGCTCTAGGGAGATGCCAATCAATATTGGGGAAATTAAAATCTCCCATCATAACAACTCTGTTATTATTGCATTGTTCCAGAATCTGTCTCCCTATCTGCTCCTCGATGCCCCTGATACTAATGGATGGTCTATAAAAAACCACCCAGTGGTGTTATTGCCCCCTTCCTGTTTCTAACTTCCACCCACAGAGACTCAGTAGACAATCCCTCCATGACTTCCTCCTTTTCTGCAGCTGTGATACTATCTCTGATCAGCAGAGCCACATCCTTTTGCCTCCCTCCCTGTCCTTTCTGAAACATCATAGCTCCAAGTGATGATCCACACTCTAAGCTTGTCCATGAAACTCTTTGCATTAAAATAGACACATCTCAGACCATCAGTCTAAGCATATCTCTTCTCTATCACCCGCCTATTCTCCCTTTCACACTGCCTACAAGCTTTCTCTATTTGTGAGCCAACCGCCCCTTCCTCCATCTCTTCATTTCATTTCCCACCCCCTAGCAATTTTCATTTAAACTCTTCCCCAATAGACTTAGCAAACCTCCCTGCCAGGATATTGGTCTCCCTTGGATTCAAGTGTAACCCATCCTTATTGTACAAGTCATGCCTGCCCCAAAAGAGGTCCCAGTGCTCCAGGAATCTGAATCCCTGCCCCCTGCTTCAATCCCTCAGCCATGCATTTATCCTCCACCTCACTCTATTCCTATTCTCACTGTCGCGTGGCACAGGCAGTAATCCCGAGATTACTTCCCTTGTGGTCCTGCTTCTTAGCTTCTTTTCTAACTCCCTGGTCTGTTTCACTTTTCCTATCTGTGTTGTTGGTACCACTATGTACCACGACCTCTGGCTGTTCACTTTCCCACTTCAGGATATCTTGCACGCGATCTGAAACATCCTGGACCCTGGCACCTGGGAGGCAAACTAACATCCGAGTTTCTTTCCTGCATGCACAGAATTGCCTGTCTGACCCCCCTAACTATAGAATCCCCGATCACCACTGCCATCCTCTTCTTTGCCTTACCCTTCTGAGCCACAGGGCCAGACTCTGTGCCAGAGGCACGGCCACTGTTGCCGCCCCCTGCCCCACAACAGTACTGAAACAGGAGTACTTATTGTTAAGGAGGACTGCCACTGGGGATACACTCTAGTATCTGAATCTTGCGCTTCCCTCTCCTGACTTTTCCCCCCTTATCTGTCTCCGGAGGCCCCCATGTGACTACTTGCCTATGGCTCCTAACTATCACCTCCTCACTTTCCCTATCCAGGTGAAGGTCATCAAACTGTATCTCCATATCCCTAACATGGTCCCTAAGGAGCTGGAACTCAATGCACTTGGTGCAGATGTGGCCGTCTGGGAGGCTGGGATTCTCCTGAACATCCCACACCCAGTACAGAACAGCAGCCTTGCAGGCATACTTTCTATTCCTATTCTTCACAAGTAATTAACCTCACCAAGTTATACCCAATAATGTGGCCACTGAGTGTGCAAACAAGGAAGGAATACATGTGCGAGAAAAGAAGAATAAAGGAAATCCCTTCTAATTGAAATTTTATTGTTCTTAAGCAGTGGTTTTGGTTCAAAGTATTGTTCCACCTTAAATTGCTTCAACTTAAATTTTCAGACAGTGTTGTCTTAAGCTGAGGCATACTGACACAGGAGCTCATGTAGGGACAGCCATTCACTAACTTCTTCTTAGAAAATGATCCCCTGGACCCTGCTGGACCATGAAGTACAGGACAACTATGCTGACCGAGCTGTCTACTGATGTCCGCAATCAAGCGTGCACCAGCAAAAGTCACGGTAATGGATATATTCAAATTTCATCCCAGAGTTTTGAATGCAAATAAAAATCCAACATAGTCATCTCCTCCTGATAACTCAGGCTCTCTAGACCAGTAGCATCTTTGTGAATGTCTCCTGCATGCTCTCCAGCTTGACAATGTGCGTCCCACTACAGGGTGACCAAAATTGTACAAAATACCCCAAATGCAGTCCCACCGATGACTTGTTAAACTGCGCCATTATGACGCTATTCTGAAAATGGATGCTAGCAACTTTCGCTCGTGTTGCCTTCTTCATCACCCTGTCTGCTTGAGTGACCGCTTTCAGTGAACTGAGCTTGTACTTCCAGGTCCTTCTTTTCAACAGAACTAGTCAGAGCCACTGTAGAAGACTATAAGATATAGGAGCAAACTAGGACTTTTGGTCCATCAGACTTTGGCTGCTGCATGTACCCCTGTCTTCTCACCGGCTTCACGCCATTAAATCTGCATCACTCAACGTCCTCATCTAGTTTGAACATTCAGTGTTCAAAGCGTGTAAGCATGGGAATCAGAGAATGAATGCTTACAGTAATGTTTACAGTTAAAGTGCTGATAAGATTATTGTTTTAAATTTCGTCCACTTTAATGCATGCACTGTAGTTGAAAAGATAGTCAGAGGAAATGAGGACTTCGATTGCCTCTGGGAGCTAGGGACAGGCTGATCTGGAGCACTAGGTCACATGGGATTCAGGGGAGCTAGCAAGTCCCAACACTGACCCTCGGTCATTCCACCAGCCACAGGCCTCTAGCCAGAGAATCGATCTTCAACCAGAACCTTCTACTTCCTATTATTGAGACAATTCTGATGCAGCTTGCCAGTGACCTGGTGCTCCAGGTCAGCCTGTCCCTAGCTCCCAGAGGCAATTGAGGTCCTCATTTCCTCTGACTATCTGTTCCACTGCAGTGCATGCATTGAAGTGGATGGAATTTAAAACAATAATCTTATCAGCATTTTAACTGTAAACTTACATTTTCTGATTCCCAGGCTTACACACTTTGGCTGCTGCTTGTACCCCTGTCTTCTCACCGGCTTCATGCTCTTCAGTCCTACTCCTCTGCCAATCTGGTGGCAAAAGCAAACTTGCCCGCTAGGATATTAGTCCCCCTCTGGTTCAAGTGCAACCTGTCCCTCTGGTATAGTTTGAAGAGGTGCCAGTGATCCAAAGACTTGAACTCTTAAGTCCTGTTCCAGCTCCTCAGTCATGCATTCATCTGGCTGATCTTTCTATTCCTGGACTCCAGTACCCAGCACCAGGAGTAATCTGGAGATCACTATTCTCAAGGTCCTGCACATTAATTTTTTACCTAACTCCATATACTCATTCTGCAGGATTTCATCACTATGTCTTTTGTACCAATGTGTACAACGACCTCTGGCTCTTCACCCTCAGCCACGAGAATTTTCTGCAGCTGTTCAGAGATACCCTTGACCCTGGTACCTGGGAGGCAGCTCGCCATTCTGGAGTCTCTTCTGCTGCCACAGATCTCCTTTTTCCTATCCCTATCACTCTGCCTAAGTTTAATCTTGTCTGCTGAGCCTTACGACTGGGCACAGTGCCACTGACATGACCGGTCCTCAAAAATCTTGCTGCTAAAGGCCATGAAAATGGTGATGTGTTCATCTAGACTGGCTACTGAGTCTTTGAGCATGAATCAATCTGTTGACTGATAGCAGTTGATGACACAAAAGTTGGGGGTGTTGTGGATAGTCTGAAGGATTGTCAGAGGCTACAGTGGGCCATCAATAGGATGCAAAATTGGCTGAAAAGTGGCAGATGGACCACCCAGATAAGTGTGAAGTGGTTCATTTTAGTAGGTCAAATTTTAAGACAGAATATAGTATTAATGGTAAGACTTTTGGCAGTGTGGAGGATCAGAAAGATCTTGGGGTCCACGTCCATAGAACACTCAAAGTTACTGTGCAGGATGACAGTGTTGTTAAGAAGGCATATGGTGTGTTGGCATTTATCAACCACTGGACTGAGTTCAAGAGTTGTATGGTAATGTTACAGCTATATAAGACCTTGGTCAGACCACACTTGAAGTACTGTGGTCAGTTCTGATCACCTCAGTACAGGAAGGATGTGGATATTATAGAGGGAGTGCAGAGGAGATTTACAAGGATGTTGCCTGGATTGGAGAGTGTGCCTAATGAGAATAAGTTGAGAGAACTTGGCCTTTACTCCTTAGAGCTATGGATGAGAGGTGACCTGATAGAAGTGTATAAGAAGATGAAAGACTTTGATCATGCGGATAGTCAGAGGCTTTCTCCCAGGGCTGAAATGGCTAACGTGAGGAGGCATAGTTTTAAGGTGCTTGGAAGGAGATACAGAGGGAGTGTCAGGTGTAAACTTTTCACACAGAGAGTGGAGGATGCTTGGAATGGGCTGCCGGCAATTGCGGTGGAGGTGGATACAATAGGGTCTTTTAAGAGACTCTTAGACAGGTACATGGAGTTTAGAAAAATAGAGAGCTATATGGGAGGGAAGTTCTAGGCAGTTTCTAGAGTAGGTTACATGGTCGGCACAACATTGTGGGCCAAAGGGCCTGTAATGTGCTGTAGATGTCTACGGTCTATATTGCATGTACAGTCATGTAGAAGCTCACCTATCTTGAGCTACAGTGAGGAACAGAACCCTCCGGCCCAATGAACGGCAACTACTATTTAACCCTAACCTAATCATGGGACAGTTTACAATGACCAAATAAGCTACTAACCAGTACATCTTTGGACTATGGGAGGAAACCTCTATGGTCGCGGAGAGAATGTGCAAAGGCCTGACAGATGGGACCGGAATTGAACTCCGAACTCCAACGCCCTGAGTTGTAATCGAGTTGCACCAATGGCTACTCTCTGATGATGCCCTTCAGCAGATCAGCACTGTACTTCTTCCTGTACTGGATTCTCAAATTTCAGCTTCTGCCTGAACTGGCTGGTTGGTGGTGTAGTGGCATCAGCACTGGACTTCAAGGCAGATCGCCCTGAGTTTAAACCCAGCTGGGTTCCAAACCTGAGAAGTAGCAATATCTGCCCAGAAGAAAGTCCTGGCAATCTACTTCCGTATTTTGCCATGAAAACCATATGGACCCTATGGTCCACCAGGTCACGAAGAGTCAGACACGGCTTAATGGCTAAACAACAAACTTGTACTTAGGGAGAAGGAGCTCAAACTAGTGGGCTGATTTACCAAAGTTTTGGCAGGGTCTGGCTTGGTAGGTAACTTTGATGTTGTGTAGGTATGGTTACCAGGTATGTGTTTGGGCACCAGGGGATGTGCTAGTAGCCGGTAGTATTGTAAATGTGAATGTCAAACTACCCAGTGTCCAACAGGGTGAGACTAAAGCTTTGAACTGTCTGATTCAAAAATAAGAATGATAGTGCTGGGCTTGTTGTAGAAAGTTGTTTGTTTGTACATCTTGGCGACATGGAAGCGTAGCAGTGAGCGTAATACTATAAAGTATGAGCGATCATCAATCAGGGTTCATCCAGACGAAGTTTGAAGTTCTCCCCATGACCACATGAGTTTCATTCAACTGCTCTACGGTTAAGGTTACTGAGTTGTGGGCATGATGTGTTGGCGCTGAAAGCGTGGAGACACTTGCGGACACAATCATTGAACTGTGTTGGTCCTTGATGCGTTTCACTGTCTGCTTTGATGTACTTGATAAAGCTGTGATACAGCTAATCTTTCTTTCTTCAAGGTCTCTAGACATGCCAAGGTGCCCTGAGTTTTCATCAGTGAGAATTGAGCATTGTGAGGTTATAATTTAACCTCGCCTTTTATAATTTAAAAGCAGGGTTTTTATATACCTTTTTTATAACATTGCAAAACCATTTCTGCCATATCATAGACCACTTGCTTTAATGACAAAAGCTTTACAATTACTTCCAAATCTTTCATCCTAATCCAGATTTCCCACGTATTGCTGTTTGCCAGATGTTTGCAGAATCATGATGTTTTCCTGCCACAGTGTTTGAGGTAGTTCTCCCACTGCAGTGTTTCTTTCTGCTGAAATTTCACAACAAAGTGCTGAACAGAACTTTCTATAGAGTTTATAAAAAAAAACTCAAAAAAAAGCCTGTTACTCCAAATTTTCTAATTATATTGCATTTTTGTGAATCTCTTCTCTGAGTCTGCATCAAACACAACTAAAACTCGAGGTTATGTGTTGAGGGTGAAATGTTTAAGGAGAGCATGAAGGGGAACTTCTTCACTCAGAGGGTGGAACCAGCTGTCAGCATAAATAGAGGATGTGGGTTCGATTTCGACACTTAAGAGAAATTTGAATAGATATGGTTGAGGTGTATGGAGGGCTATGGTCCAGTTGGGGGTTGATGGGACTAGGCAGCATAATAGTTTAGCACAGACGAAAGGACCTTTTTCTGGGCTGTAGTGTTCTATGACTCGATGAGCAGCGATTGCATGTTTTTGAAGCAGTCTTATGAAGGTGCGCTGAACCCTGAAAGGCTTCTGTCACTCCTTCTGCATTTCTTTTGAAGTAGTTAAATGTTGCGTGCACAAAGGTCCTGCAATTAGCCAGTTGTCCAGATTGCTGTGCTGAAACATTACTGTGTTAGACCAGACTGGTTTTTCCCTTCAAATATTGCCCAATATGAAGTCTGCCACAATGATGATGTGCTGTATGTCAAGCAAGAAGCACTGGAACTGGTGAATTTATCGATGAATGATAAACACAAGAGATTCCGCAGATGCTGGAAATCCAGAGGAACACATACAAAATGCTGCAGGAACTCAGCAAGTCAGGCAATAACTATGAAGGCAAATGAACAGTTGACAATTTGGGGTGAAGCCCTTCAGCCGGATAAACAATGTCCAGATGAAGAGTCTTGGCCAAAACGTTGGCTGTTCATGGATGCTGACTGGGCTGTTGAGCTCCTCCAGCATTTTGTGTACACTTAGTCACAGGGCTTCCAGAGATGTATCTGGTGTTAGCAGCTCCTGTTACCACTGAAATGAAATTGTTTTGTGCTTCCAGTTGGGTCAGAAATGCAAGTTTCTTTGTCATTTTTAACAATGCAAATTTCTTCACATACGAATATACGTTTGTACATGCTTAAGAGTTACCTCTTCCTCACCTTCCCCTACAATAGAAAGAATGCCAATACTTTGGAAAATCTTCATATTATTACAGTGCTGAAGACAATTTAAGACTACGAAAGACATTGTAAATACAGGTTTTTAAATTATTTCTAGCCATGCCAGCGTAGTGGTTACTGCTATACTATTCAGGTCAGGGGGTCAAAATTTGGAGTTCATTTCTGGTGTTCTCCGTGAGAAAATTGGTATGTTCTTCCTGTGTGCACTTGGGACTCCTCTGTCTGAGGATTATTGATTATGGCTGGGGTCTCCCATCTTGTAAGGACTCTGCCCAGAAGAAGGCAATAGTAAACCACTTCTGTGGAAAAAATTTGCCAAGAACAATCATGGTCATGACAGATGGGAGACCAGGATCATTCACGTCACACATACGGGTGATGACAATGATGCCTGCCCAATTCGCAGTAAAATATACTGATTAACTATATTTCTATTATCCCACCAGTCAGTGAATTGTAGACCACAACTACATCTGGGTAAAAATGTTTTTCCTCAACTATTCTTTTTAACATCTTATATAAATAGATAAATTATCATCTCTGGCTCCTTTAATCATCCACTGTTGGGAATACCTTCCATATAATTGAACTATCTAAATTTGACACGATTTTATACACCTCAGCTAGATCTCCTCACAATCTTCTTTGCTACAATGACTGGCGTAAATAGTCACATAATCTGGACTTGTGACATACACCAACTGCTCTGACGACCATCCACTGTCTGTTCCCATGGCTTCATGTGACCCTGATTGGGGAGCTAAGCAGGGAAGAAGCGCCTTACACTTCCTTCAGAGGAGACGTATCTTCACCCCACCACATAATTTTCGAAATTGGTGAAGTCACTGGTTTAATTTTCTTTGAATTGCCTTTTTTAACTCAGACATGTGCTAAAACCAAACTTGCTATGGGAGAACAGAAGAAAAAGCGGAATTTAGTCATACAGTAAATAGGCACTTCCCCTTGCCAGCAGCTGATTATAACTAGTTCCTATCTTCATTCAGTTACTTGAGAAAACACAGAGGCAGGAAACCTGAAGGGTGACCCAGCTGCCCCAGAATTCATAGGACTGGCCATTTGCAATCAAGCTAGCACACAATAAAACAAGCCTGAACATATTCCAAGCTAATTCTTAAAAGATAACAATTAGCTTTATTTCTCACATGTACATTGAAATATGCAGTGAAATGACTTTTTTGCGTCAATGATTAGCACAGTCCAAGGATTGAGCTAGAGTCTGCCCACCAATGTTGTAATTCTGGCGTCAACATAGCATACCCTCAACTTACCCAAGTGACCTAATTTTGCTCCTATATCTTATGGTCTTACTAACCCTTACCTGTGTGTCCATAGAACGTGGGAGGAAACCAGAACTCCTGGAAGAAACCCACACGGTCAAGGTGAGAATGTACAAACCCTCACAGTGGATTCCTTTGCATGAACTCCTGCACTGTGGAATGTGGAATATGGGTGGTACTCTGGTGCATTGGTTTATGCATCACTGTACAGCATCAGATGATCATCTGTTGGGGTTCAAATCCCACCCCTACCTGTAACGAATACACACTGTATGTTCTCCCTATGATCCCATAGGTTTCCTCTGGGTTCTCCTGTTTCCTCTCCATTCCAAAGGCATGCAGGTTATGGTGAGTAAGTTGTGGGTATGCTCTGTTGGTGCTGGCGGCGTGTCAACTCTTGTGGACTGCCCAGCACAACCCCTACTGAACTGATTTGATGCAAAACAATGCATTTTGATGTATGTTTCGATGTATGTGTGACAAATAAAGCTAATCACATCTCTCTTGAGTTGTCGGCATTTAGTTACAGATATTAGAACACCAACAAGTTTCAGGTGTTAAAGGCCAACTATTCTGTTACCTATCTGAAGAATTATTACCTGATTTACCAGTTAGCAGCGCTCAAATTCAATTCAGTTATTTTTGATTCAACCATACTTGAATACGGATGAATACGAGACACTGGGGCTAAAGTCCAAGTAGTGTCGTCACTGTGGAAGACACTAGCAGTATGGTGTCAGTGTTCACAAAGTGTGTGAAGTTACCATTACTAGGGAGAAGCTTCTTGAGAAATTGAAAGGTCACAGGATAGATAAGTTACCTGGACCAGTTGGCATACACTGCAGGGTTCTGAAAGAGATGGCTAAAGAAATTGTGTAGACATTACTAATGATCTTCCAAGAGTCACTTGGTTCTAGAATGGTCACTCCACTCTTCAAGAAGGGAGCAAGACAGAAGGAAGGAAACCTTAGGCCAGTTAATCTGACCTCAGTGGTTGGGAATATGCTGGAATCAATTATAAAGGATGAGGTCTCAGGTTACTTGGAGGCCTAGAATAAAATAGGCTGTAGTCAACATGGATTCCTCAAGGGAAAATCTTGCCTGAAAATCCTGTTGGAATTCTTTGAAGAAGTAACAAGCAGGATAAACAAAGAAGAATTGGTTGATGTGCTGTACTTGAATTTTCAGAAGGCATTTGACAAGGTGTCATACATAAGGCCGCTTAACAAGCTGTGAGCCTATAGTATTACAGGAAAGATTCTAGCACGGATAAAGCAGTGGCTGACTGGCATGAGGCAGATAGGGAATAAAGGGAGCCTTTTCTGTTTGTCTGCTGGTGACTAATGGTGTTCAACAGAGGTCTGTGTTGGGACCAATTCTTTTTATGTTATATGTCAATGATTTGGATGATGGAATTGATGGCTTTGCTGAAAAGTTTGCTGATAGTATGAAGATAGGTGGAGGGGCAGGTAGTTTTGAGAAAATTGCAAGGCTATAGAAGAACTTAGACAGATTCGGAGAAAGGGCAAAGAAACGACAGATGAAATACAGTGCATGGAATTGTATGGTCAAGCAGTTTGGTAGAAGAAATTAAAAGGTTGAGTGTTTTTTAAATGGAGAGAAAGTACTAAAAACCTGAAGCACAAAGGGATTTGGGGGTCCTCGTGCAGGATTCCATGAAGGTTAATTTTCAGGCTGTGTCTGTAGTGAAGAGGCAAATGCGATGTTAGCATTCATTTCAAAAGGATATTATAAATGTAAAGATACAAATATTGATGCAATGTTAAAAGTAAAGATGCAATGTTATAAGACACTGCTGAGCCGTCACTTGGAGTATTGCGAGCAGTTTTGGGCACCTTATTTTAGAGAGAGGATGTGCTGAAACTGAAGAGGGTTCAAAGTAGTTCACTAAAATGTTTCCAGGATTGAATGGCTTGTCATATGAAGAGCATTTGATGGGTCTGGGCCTGTATTCACTGGAATTCAGAAGAATGATGGGTTACCTCATTGGAATCTATTGAGTGGTGTAAGGCCTTGATAGAGTGGATGTGGAGAGGCTGTTTCCTATGGTAGGAGTGTCTAAGACCAGAGATTCAGCCTCAGAATAGAGGGGCGTCATTTTGGAATGGAAGCAAGGAAGAATTTCTTTAGACAGAGAGTGGTGAATCTGTGGAATTTGTTGCAACAGATGGCTGTGGAGGCCAAGTCTTTATGCATATTTAAGACAGAGATTGATGGATGCTTGATTGGTCAGGACATGAAGGGATATGGGGGTAAGGCAGGAGATTGGTTTGAGAGGGGAAATAGATCAGCCACAACGAAACAATGGAGCAGACACAATGGGTTAATTATGTTTCTATAACTTATAGCCTTATGGAGCAAAACACAGCATCAACAGTCACACACAACACCAAGCACACATAGCATGTACAAGACAGCAAGCACATAAAGGTATTAGTAAGATACAGCCATGCAATAAAAGAGTCCAAACTCCAGCCTTCAATGCAGCAGAAATCTGAAGTCGACCACAACTGAGCTTGCCTTCTGCTGAGCAAACACTGAGGAAGCGTTGTTTACAGATATCCCATTCCACTGGAAAATGAAAAAGCTTTGGCCAGACAAAAGTGTGTCTTTCACTGGGTTAATAACTTTTGAGAAACACTGAATGTCTGTCTCGGTATGCATCCTTTGGAGCAGCTTATTAATCAGAGATCCTCTGTTACACAGCTGCTGAGGATGAACCTTGACAAGGGCCCTTGCATCCTTTTCAGGACCTTCTGTACAAATCTGCAGTCCTCAAAGAGTTGAGTGATTGTCTTGTCTCCATTCCAGCTACCTCATTGTGTGGTGATGAAAGGGCATGTAGTGCTGGATGACTGTATGACATCTGCAAAGGTTTAACTAAATTCCACTGAAGCTGTTTGTAGTTCTCAATAGTTAACCCCTCACAACACAGCAGTGTGGCTGTCAAACAAGCCTGTATCTGCTGAGCACTACAGTCACCTTCAGTGTATGGGGGGGGATTATGACCTCTAAGACACAGGTAAGTAGTTGCAGGTACAAAGTTCAAAGTAAATTTGTTATCAATGTAAATGAACCATATAGAGCTGTGAAATTCATTTTTTTTTGCCAGCACCCACAGGAAAATAAAGAACTTCAATAGAACCATAAAAGACAGACATAACACAGGCAGAGTTAAAGTGAGTCTACAGGCAGTGGAATCAGTTCAGTGCTGAGGTGAGTGGCGTTATCCATGCCAGTCCAGGAGCCCGATGGTTGCAGGGCAACTACTGTCCCTGAACCTGGTGGCATGGGACTCATGATTCCTACATCCCAATGGTAGTAGCGAGATGAGAGGGAGATGGGTTAAACACAGGCAGACAGGATGGGCTCAGCTGGGGCAGTCTTGTCTGGCACAATATAGTGGAGATGGACACTAGTTTTTATTCTGCTCTTGGGCCTCTTTGCTTTTATCTAGTTTGAAGGCCAGCTGGTGTTCTCTCTTCTGATGATAACTGTATCTGCATTCCTGAGAGTCAAGTTTACTGAGTCCTTCAGGAGATGATAAAATCACTAGTTTGTTTCAATGGTTCAAAAGGTGCTTCTCAAAGAGAAATTTCAAGCTGCGGATTACGGTGTTGGTAGTTCAGAAGAAGTGCAGCTTGTAGAATATCTAGTAATTCAGTGAGCTGCCTGAAAAATGTCACAGTCAAAATCTCCTGAACCATTCTTCATGAAAGAGAAGTTCATTAGGCCATGACTAAATTGTAGAGATTCTGTTTTCCCTGATGCACTACTATTTGGCATTCTTTGTCTTTTCTGATGTGTGACCTTCAGTGACCATAATACATAGGAGCAGATTTAGGCCATTCAACCAATTGACTTTGCTCCGCTTGGCTGATGCATTTTCCCTCTCAGCCCCAATCTCTTGCCTTCTCCCCATCTTGACTAATGAAGAACCCATCAACCTCCAGCTTAAGTATTCCCGGTGACTTGGCCTCCACAGCTGTCTGTGGCAACAAATTACACAAATTCACCTCCCTCTGGTGAATTTCCATTCTAAATGGATGTTCCCCTATTCTGAGGCTTTGCCTTCTGGTCCTAGACTTCCCCACATCCATTCTATCTCGGCCTTTCAACATTCAATAGGTTTGAATGAGACTCCCCCCGTCATTCTTCTAAATTCCATTGAGTACAAACCCAGAGTCAACAATTGCTCCTCATACAAAAAGCCTTTCATTCCCGGAATCATTCCCGCAAACCTCCTCTGAAGCCTCTCCAGCATCAGCACATCCTTTTTTAAATAAAGGGTCCAAAACTGCTCACAATAAGTGACCTCCAAATATGGTCTGTCCTGTTAAGGTCAGGGTCAGGGTCACCCTCAACTACCTGCCTCAGGTTCTTCTATTGATCTCTTGTGTTGCTTGACTGCTCTTTTAGTGATTCTGTAGCATGATTTGGAAAATCTTTCCCTCTGTGCATCTGTGAATGCACGTAATTTAGTGCTTTTTTTTCACAAACAACTCTTAATAGCAGATACTGTAAGCTGAAGGGAAGTGAATGAGTCAGTTGGTAATAAGCTGCTTAGTTTTAAAATGCAGTAGCTTGATTAGTTCTTCCTGGGTTGACTCATGCACAAGCTATCTCAAGTCCAATAAAACTTGTGTTAAAACTCCTATGTAGTGTTGTTGCAAAGTCATTGGTTTGCTGCTGAACTGACTGTCCTCCTATCTTTATTTATGTAGCGCTAAGGTTATTTGTACAGACTGTGGGGTCAGCACTGCTGTGGGATTGATGCAATTTCCCTCCTGCTGTCACCAATTGTGCTGGCCCCCTACCTTAGCAAGGAAATGCAAATGCTCACAGGATGTGCAGCTCCCAAGCTTCCTATTGAGCCTGTGTTGGGTTAAATCTTATTACAAGCATGATGCTTGTAATAAATGAATGGGAAATATCAGCTCCCAGAGTGAGTCAGTAAGTAATTACTCTTTTATACATTTAAATTCATTTTTAATGTGATTTCAATTTGCTAATTTTAAAACCAAATAGGTATTTACAAAGGACTGCAGATGCTGTAATCCACAACAATAAACAATCTGCTGGAGGAACTCAGTGGATTGAACAGGAAAGAAATGATCAACATTTCGGGTCAAAGTTCTGCATCAAAATGGGTCCTCCCGTGAATGCTGCTTGACCCACTGTAGTCCTCCAGCTCCTTTGCTTGTGGCCCAATTCTGCTCCTATGTCTTCTGGTCTGATGGACTTCAGTATCCACCTTGTTGTGATCTTGCATTTTATATTACATCTTCCATTTAAGTGTTGCACCTTATTCTGCATTTTTTATGGTCATGGTCTTTTGTATGGTTTTATGGTCTTTTTATGTTCTTATGGATCTTAGTGAGTGAGCCACTATGTGGAATCTTGCATGTTGTTCTGATTTTCTTATCTGAGCAAGAATGATTTTGCCAAGGATCATTTTAGGAGTTAAGATGTTATGGAATTATCTGATTATAGCAGATATTATTTCACACCAGAGCCAGTCCAGTCTTCAGAGCTCCATGTAAATTGCTGGTAGTAATCAGTTTGAAGTTTACTTTGTAAACAAACAGTACTTCTACAGAGCATGGGCTACTGGCCCACAGCAGGACCTTGCTGCTCAATAGTTAAATTTTGCAAAGCAGTGACTGCGATGATCTTGGTCTGTTATTGTTTTTGCTTGTACTGCATTCATGCATTGTGTAATAATGTAATCTGCATGAGCAGTATGCAAGTCAAGTTTTTTCACTGTAGCTCATTACATGTGAGAATAATAAACCAAGTCCAAATCCAACAAAAGAATTTAGGCTGACACTGTTTAATTCAACATACCACAAATACCCAAGCCCAGAATCAATCTGCCAACCTACATTTCTTCAAATTAGTTCCATCTATTTTGTCAAATCCTCTTAAGGGCTTCATATCTCATCCTGAAAAGTGTAATAACAGTGGAAGTGTGGTACTCCTTCCCTTCAGCAGCTAGTGGTTGAACCAAGATAAATAGAGAACTCTAGAGGTGTGCCTGAACCCAGATGCATTTTATAGATGATGATATACAGCACAGGAATACATCCTTCAGCCCAACTGGTCTATGCTGATGAAAATTCCCCCATCCAGGGCAATTTGCTTGCATTTGGCTCATTATTGTCTGAAACCTTCCAATTGATGTACCTGTCCAAATGTCTTTTATAAGTGTGATGATTTTAGACCACAAAGTTCTAAACCTAAGTGAAGACCTAAGCCCTATCGGATCCAGATAGCTACCATACTCGCACTAAAGGGAGGTTATACTGCAACTACCTACTCTTCAAAAACTAGTTCACTTTCCAGTTTAGCCTCCAGGGCAAGTTTAGCTGCAATACTCTCTATTTGAGTGATCTGTGCTCCACCCTAGTAAGGAGGAGATAAGTCCAGTTTACAAAGCAGTTAATTTATTTTTAGCGATACATTTTAAAATCCAGACAAAACTCGTAAAACACACTTAAATGGATTTATAAGGCATTTGTGAGGCCTCACATGGAGTATTGTGAGTTGTTTTGAGCCACTTTTCTAAGAAATGATGTGCTAACATTGGAGAGGGTACAAAGGAGGTTAACGAAAATGATTCTGGGATTAAACGGCTTATGACATGAGGAGTGTTTGATGGCTCTGGACCTGTACTCACTGGAGTTTAGAAGAAAGGGGGCGGGGGGTCTCTTTGAAACCCTCTGAAAGTTGAAAGACCTAGATAGGGTGGAAGTGGTGAGGATGTTTTCTATTTTGGGGAGTTGTAGGACCAGAGGGCACAGCCTTACAATAGAGGTATGTCCCTTTAGAATGGAAATGAAGAGGAAGTTTTTTTAGCCCGAGGATGGTGAATCTGTTGAATTTGTTGTCACAGGACGTCATGGAGGACAGGTCATTGAGTGTATTTAAGACACAGGTTGATAGATTCTTGATTAGTCAGGGCATGAAGGTTACGGAAAGAAGGCAAGAGAACGGGGTTGAGAGGGATCATCATGGATCAGCCATAATGAAATGGTGGAGCAGACTCAATGGGCTGAATGGCCTAATTCTGTTCCAATGTTTTATAGTCTATTTTAAAAATTATTTCCAAATTATAATCAATTTCTAAAACACAAAGGATTTCAAAAGCACATATATAATTCCCATAAGCTAAAAAGACATACGAACGATGCAAATGATCAATTTGTTCGTTACAAAAATTGAAAGCAGAGTAATGGATTCTAGTCACCCCATTGTTATACCATTCTTCTTAATGTTTCTAATATGTCTGAACTGCTTCCTATATTTATAGTGCCACGTTTTTCGGCCCCTTGGGTGACATCACACATATATGATATTTTTTCAGATACCCTTTGTACAGTCTAAAAGCTTCTTAGAGACACAGTTCCCAAATTCCCACAATTAATGCTGTAAGGATGAACCTCAGGGCATACAATCTTTCCAACTGCTATCAGATCAGTCATTTGATATGTTCAGTGATATTAGCAGTCTGGTCTGCAATTTTGTTTCAACTAAGTAATTTATGCAGCTTGTATGATGTGAAACAAGCCCAATTAAGTAACCCATGGTCTTACATTGGAACTCTACAGTAGGCAGCCCAAGTGCCGTGAACCATCGTTTTGTGTCTGTTTGCAGAGTTTCCCTTTCAATTTAAAACTGATTATTTCTTGCCATTTACATTAAGAACTAAAGACTGGCTCCCAATTAGGACAAGAGGTTAAGCAAATAATATTGTTTGGAAGTTTAACTTACTCAGTAGCAACACTTTGATCGCTAGAACTGTCAGCTGCTCTGTTTAGAAAGTTGAGCTTGGTAAAAAGGAAGTGGCCCCTGTCCCAGGAAGCAAATATCCATTATAAAAGTTGCCGTTGTATCTGCCTCAACCATTTCCTCTGGCAGCTCATTCCTCATCCTTCTGAAAACAGAGGCACAAGTGTTATCAAATGAGCCACAGTAACACTCTTCAAATGTTGTTCTGCCTGAGTACTGTTGTGGAGATATGACACCAAGTTCCTGCCTTAGGATCGTAATTAAATGTAGCCATTCTGATCCTGGTGTGACTGGTCATTGATTTAATGCAGTCCATTCTGAAGGCACCAATCTGATCCACCCGCATCACTTGGTACAATTGTTGACCAAGAACCTTGGCTTATTTTGATTCTGTCCTCCCAAAGTGACATCTCATGTGAATGCAGTTCGGACTGGTGAGGACAAAAAGGCGAGAGCATCTGAGTTGCTTGATGCAATTAGAGGGTGTAATTGCTAGCCACACCTTTAGTTTTGTGGACACAAAAGATGCTGTCAAGTTCTTGACAGCAATGAGAAAGATTATACTAATGTGAATACATCTTATCTTCATCAGTGACAACAACAGAAAAAGAAGAACTTTGTATCACACTGACTGATTGGTGTGCAAGCTGACATCGGAGCACTAACTGATGTAAAGCTGAGCTTTTGGCCAGCAAGTTCAAAGCAAAATCCATGTATTTGCAATTGGCGTAATATTGATGGAGGTCCTCTGAATCTGCAATGAGTATCATTGATAACAAAGCAACTTTAATGTGGATAAACCCTACTAGGATAGCTCATTCAAGTGTCAAGTTTTGTGTATGTGTGTGTGTGTGTGTGTGTGTGTGTGTGTGTGTGTGTGTGTGTGTGTGTGTGTGTGTGTGTGTGTGTGTGTGTGTGTGTGTGTGTGTGTGTGTGTGTGTACGTGTACGTGTACGCGCGGTGGTGGCGGTGGCGTCTGGACCATGGTGCACCGACAATACCTATATCAAGCACAGCGCATAAAACAAAATATTGCTACAAATAAGTTAATAAAATATAATTTAAGATGCATGTAGTGTGGAGCATAGGTAAACAGTATGGTAAACAATAAAAATCAGTGAGCTCTGTGTGCTTTACAGCGCAACGTGGGATTGTTATAATCCCAGGTAGTAGGACTGAATCTTTGTTTATGGGACCATCAAGCCTGATGGTGAGTGAGCTGCTTTGCCTCAGTTGTTGCATGGACAAGGTCTTCATGCCGCAGTGCCATCTGTTGCAGCTGCCCAGGGGAGGAGATGCCGAGGCAGTGTTGGAGAGGACAGAGGCCTCTGTGGACACATTGGAATCTGAACAGGGTTGAGGGTCTGGTCCCTCCAATCAGTGCTGTCCATCAATGTTCGCATGGTGCTGCCCTCCAGTGCTCGCTCGTTAGAAGAACAGGCTGGATCAGGACAACATCCCATACGCTCACTGTACGTCATTGCATTATTGTTGGTGGTGAACCTCATCACTCTTGTGTAATCAGAGAGCTTGATGATGTGATTGTTCACGCGTTAAGTTATGCAGTCATGTGTGAGCAGGGTGTACAGCAATGGAGTCAGCACAGAGACCTGCAGGGGCACCTGAATTGAGATGATGAGCAGAGAGAAGCTGTTGTGCACCTTGACTATCTGAGGTCTGTTCGCTTGGAAGTGGTGTATTTGGACCATGGAGTCAGAGTTCTCCGAAGTCCAAAGGACAATAGTGTTGAATGCTGAACTGAAATCCAGAAACAACATTCTGACAAAAGTGTCCTTGTTTTCTAGGTGGGTCTGGGCCAGGTGCATGCTATGGTATCTGTTGTAGAGTGGTTCTGTTGGAAAACATTTGGTGGATGTCCAATGTGGCAGGAATGGAGTTGTTGATATGTGCCATTATCAACTGTTCTAAACACTTCACAATGATTAGTGTCAGTGCCAATTGGTTGTCATTTAATTGTGAAGGTGAAGAGTTATTTGGTACAGTGCTCAGTTGATAATTTTTAATAATCCCAGAGGAATGCTCTTACATTTGGTTGTATTCAAGTATGGCTATTAAACTTGACCTTGAACCCGAGCTTGTTCAACTAACTCTCCATTGAAATACAAGAGTCTACAAAATCCACTAGAGTATGCAGCTTCATAACTGAAACAAGACGGTCTAGATCTGAACAAAATGCTATTGTGCACAACAGATTGCTTGCACAGCAGCTTTCGAGATGGGATGTGCATGGCCTTTGTTTTAGCGTCTGTATTCAGAGATCTGATCATGAATAAAAGGTTCCCACAACAGTCAACACGTACAAACAAGCTGGGGAACTCAGCAGGTCGGGCAGCATCCATGGAAACGAGCACTCAACGTTTCGGGCCATGATCCTTCGTCAGGACTGAAGAAGGAGGGGGCAGGGGCCCCATAAAGAAGGTGGTGGGAGGTTGGGAAGGAGAAGGCTGGTAGGTGCCAGGTGAAAAACCAATAAGAGGAAAAATCAAGGGGTGGGGGAGGGGAAGCAGGGAGAGGATAGGCAGGAAAGGTGAAGAAGGAATGTAAGGGGAAAGCACTATGGGTAGTAGAAGAAGGCAGAATCATGAGAGAGGTGATAGGTAGCTGGAAGAGGAGGCAGAGTGAAAGTGGGATGGGGGAAGGGAGGTGGAGGGAATTACCAGAAGTTGGAGAATTCGATGTTCATACCAAGGAGCTGGAGACTACCCAGACAGTATATGAGGTGTTGCTCCTCCAACCGAAGTTTGGCCTCATCATGGCAGTAGAGGAGGCCATGTATGGACGTATCCGAATGAGAATGTGAAGCAGAGTTGAAGTGGGTGGCAACCGGGAGATCCTGTCTGTTGTGGCAGACGGAGCGGAGGTGCTCGACAAAGCGGTCCACTAATCTGCATCGGGTCTCCCATGACAGTTACTCTTTTGTTTGTTAATGTGTGTCACAAAGCCATACCTGTTGCTCTCAGGTTATGGAGAAGTTCAAAGGTCAAAGTACATATCTATCACTATATACTACTTTGAGATTCATTTTCTTGCAGTCATTCACTGGAGAAAAAATAAATACAAAAGGATCAAGCAACAAATGTGCAAAATAAGGCAAATACAAAAAATAATAATACCGGTAATAGTCCTTGAGAGTGAGTCCATAGGTTTTGGAATCAGTTCAGTGTTGAGGTGAGTGAAGTTATCCATGCTTGTCCAACAGCCTGATGGTTGAAGGGTAATGCCTCCATGAAGCTGGTGGTGTGGGACCTATAGCTCTTGCACCTCCTTTCCCGATGTCATTTGCAGGATTGAAGCATGGCCTGGATGGTGGAGGTCCTTGATGATGGATGCTGCTTTCCTGTGGCAATGAAAAGATAATGGACGCAGCCCAGCACATCAGGTGTGCTCAACGGAGAAGAGTGCTGGGCTGCGTCCACTGCTTTTTACAGTTCTATTTAGTGAATTTCACAGATTCAGCCAATCACCTTTATACATGATCAGAGATCAAATTTCCTTCGTTGTCGGGTATCAATCATCCAGATGGGTTTATAAATAACAGCCTTTTATTTAATTGTTTCTCAATCAGAGACTTAATGAACTGAATTGAACTCCAAAATACTTGAATGAGTTGAATTTGAATTTAAGTCTTCAGACTGGTAGTCCAGGCCTCTGGATATGGTGCTAGTAATCCAATTTAGTATGTTGGTAGTTTGAAACTTTATTTCACTAAGTGCATTTGATGCTGGCTCAATTTTAATTGTAAATCTGTGTAACCAAATATCATTAATAAGAATTTGGAGAAAAACAAAGTGGATTTCAGCCATGATCTTAGCAAACTGAGGAATCAAATGGATTGCACCTGTTTTGATATCTGTGTGTTTCTTGCTCTCTGGAAATATATTGTACAGTTTATTTGGAAAAAAATTCCACATGCAACTTCCAGTAACTTGCCCATGTGATATCTTTAAGCTTGATGTTGTTTCCACCACCAGTCTTTTGGATGTGGTGACATTCTGAGCTAATGACACGGAAGGGTGCAAGGAAGCAAAGATGTAGTTTCAGTTCATCAGACAAAATGCTGGAGGAATGAGCAGGCCAAGTGGCATCTGTGGAAAAGTTGTCATTTCAGGCCAAGACCCTTCATTAGAACTGACACAGTTGTCATTTTAGGCCGGGATTCCTGATGAAGGGTCTCAGCCCGAAACGCTGACTGTTTACCCTTTTCCATAGATACTGTTCCATAGTGCGTGGTAGGTCATGTTTAACAAATCTGTTAGAGTTTTTCAAGGAGGTTGCAAGGAAAGTGAGTGTTGTCTACATGGACTTCAGTAAGGCCTTTGACAAGGTCTCGCATGGGAGGTTAGTTAGGAAGATTCAGTCGCTAGGTATACATGGTGAGGTAGTAAATTGGATGAGACATTGGCTCAATGGGAGAAGTCAGAGAGTGGTATTGGAGGATTGCTTCTCTGAGTGGAGGCCTGTGACTAATGGTGTGCCACAGGGATCAGTGCTGGGTCCATTGTTATTTGTCATCTATATCAATGATCTGGATGATAATGTGGTAAATTGGATCAGCAAATTTGCTGCTGATACAAAGATTGGAGGTGTAGTGGACAGTGAGGAAGGTTTTCAAAGCTTGCAGAGGGATTTGGACCAGCTGGAAAAATGGGCTGAAAAATGGCAGATGGAGTTTAATACAGACAAGTGTGAGGTATTTGGAAGGAAAAACCAAGGTAGAACATACAAGGTAAATGGTAGGGCACTGAGGAGTGCAGTAGAACAGAGGGATCTAGGAATACAGATACAAAATTCACTAAAAGCGGCGTCACAGGTAGATAGGGTAGTAAAGAGAGATTTTGGTACATTGGCCTTTATAAATCAAAGTATTGAGTATAAGAGTTGGAATGTTATGGAGAGGTTGTATAAGGCATTGGTGAGGCCGAATTTGGAGTATTGTGTGCAGTTTTGGTCACCGAATTACAGGAAGGATATTAATAAAGTTGAAAGAGTGCAGAGGTTTACAAGGATGTTGCCGGGACTTGAGAAACTGAGTTACAGAGAAAGGTTGAATAGGTTAGGACTTTATTCCCTGGAGCATAGAAGAATGAGGGGAGACTTGATAGAGGTGATGCACCATCAATAACTCTTGGAGATGTGAGGCGAGATATAGGCTTTTATTGGCTGGAAGAAAGAACAAGCAGCAATTGACCACCACACTGCATTCTGGAGACTGAGGCCGGGGCGGTGTCCCCAATCGCCTTTATACCGGAGTCCGTGGGAGGCGCCACGGTCAGTGCGAGGAGCCACAGGAGCAGTCAGCAGGGGGGGGCATGTCCAGACAGGTATATGTAGTTCACCACAAGAGGTATATAAAATTATGATGGGTATAGATAGAGTGAATGCAAGCATTGAGACTAGGGGAGAAAAAAACCAGAGGACATGGGTTAAGGGTGAAGGGGGAAAAGTTTAAAGGGAACATTAATGGGGTGCTTCTTCACGCAGAGAGTGGTGTGAGTGTGGAATGAGCTGCCAGATGAAGTTATAAATGCAGGCTCACTTTTAACATTTAAGAAAAACTTGGACAGGTTAATAGATGAGAGGTGTATGGAGGGATCTGGGCTAGCTGCAGGTCAGTGGGACTGGATAGAAAAATGATTCGGCACAGCCAAGAAGGGCCAAAATGCCTGTTTCTGTGCTGTCGTGTTCTATGGTTCTACTGCCTAGCCTGCTGAGTTCCTCTGGCATTGGATTTACAGCACTTGCAGATTTTCTCATGTTTTAGTTTGTCAGTGCCTACTTCAGTGGAAATTTCCAGACTCCTTTTTGACCATTGAACTAGATGGCGAGAGCAGGAACCTCTCCACATTTCAGGGACTTGTCCCCTGGCAATTAATGTGAGAGGGTTAAGCTGAACATACTCTCAGTGGCCTTCTGTCATTAATAAATTGGCCTCTGCGTGTACATTTGCAGTCTTCTGCTGCTGTAGCACATCCTCTTTAAGGTTCAACATGTTGTGCATTCAGAGATTCGCCTTTGCACACCATTGTTGTAATGTGTGGTTAATTTTTTGTAATTCAAATTGATATTATTATTTATTCTTATTTTACAAAGCAGCACAGCATAGCACAGAGCAGATACTGTACGGCATATTTACACAGCCATCCCATGACAGGAAAACAAATAAGACTTAGAAACAGAAAAAAATTCTAATTTAAGTTTAAATTAACATGCAACCAAAATTGATCCCACGCATCTTGCACTTTCCCCTCACTGTTAGTTCTTCCCAACATGTGTTCATATGATGAAATCTTAATCATTTCCTCAGTCCATTCCTTCACAGTGAGACATCTGGGTTTATTTTCCAGCTTGAATATAATTCTTGCAACTGTGATGAGACCCACCTTTAAAATAGTAAATTTGTCATTATTTACATTAGGTATCATTGTCCTAGCAGCCAAGAGACAAAGCCATGGGCACAAGGGCAGTGTGGAACCCAACCAATTCCCCAACAAATCAAGAACTTTACTCCAAAATGGATGAACCATAGAACACTCCCAAATTATGTGAAAATATGTACCCACCTCATTTTTACGTTTCCAGCATAAATTATTATCAACAATCCCCATTTTCTAGAGTCTAGTTGGTGTCCAATAATATGTGTACTATCTCATACTAAATAAATTTCCCTCTTGCTTCCCTAATATGTCTACCCACATTTGATAAAATTTTTGACCACTGATTATCTTCAATATCGCTTCCAAGATCCTTCTGCCATACTGCTTTGAAATTGTTACACGATTCACCCACAGAGTGCTTGAACATTTTATAAAACACTGATGCTTTATGAACTTCCTGTGGTAATGTAAATTATTCAGTTAAAGGGTTACTTTGTGGGTCACTGTTCTTGAATATACTACTAATGCAATATCTTATTTGTAAATACTGCAACGCTGTCAGGCAGGTGACAGTAACTTAAATAACGCATGGTTATCTAAGTTACTGCCACCTGCCTGACAGCTTGAACCAGTCTAGCTATTCTCCTGATATTCCTCATTATAAGGCACTTTTGCCCACAGAACTACCAGTCACTGGATGTTGTTTTTCACGTCATTCTCTGTAAACTCTAGAGCAGGGGTTTACAAATTCTTTTGTGCCATGGAGTAATAATCAAGGAAGGGGTCATGCACACCAGGATGGAACCCCTACTCTAAAGACTCTTAAGTGTGAAAATCCCAGGAGATCAGCAATTTCTGAGATACTCAAACCACCCCATCTGGCACCAACAATGGTTAAAGTCACTTAAATCACATTTCTTTCCCGTTCTGATGTTTGGTCTGATCAACAACTGAACCTTTTGACCATGTCTGCATGCTTTTATGCATTGGGTTGCTGCCAGATGATTGGCTGGTTAGATATTTGCAGTAATGTGCAGCTGTACAGGTGTATCTAATGAAGGGGCCACTGTGTGAATGTTGCATTTGCAGTTATAGGTAAGGAGTTCTGGAATGTATGATAAATCCTGCAATTCTTACGCTTTCCACTTTAAAGCATGATCTAACTGAGGCCATCTAAAAAGGATCTCAATCTAGACTGCTTTTATTGCTCGTGTTTTTCAGACATTTGAAAGAATGTAGAATGTCTCATATTTACCATGAAACATTCTAACATTGTGCTGTGGGCACTATAGTCGTGTAGCGGTTAGCATGATGCTAAGAGGGGTGATTAATAAGTTCGTGGCTTAAGGTAGAAGGAGTTAATTTTACAAAATCTAGCACATTTATTTTTCAACATAGTTCCCTCCTACATGTATACACTTAGTCCAATGGTCATGGAACATACGGATCCCTCCTTTGTAGAAGTGGTCCACAGCAGGAGTGATTGATAACTTTGTGGCTTAAGGTAGAAGGAGATGAGTTATTAACTTCAAACTTTCTGCATTATCATTCAAAGAGTTCAACTGCATGTGCTTGTAACAAGAGCATCTTGGACCTCCAGGTGGTCCACAGCAGGGGTGATTGATAAGTTTGTGGCCTAAGGTAGAAGGAGATGAGTTATACAGCTCTTGTTACATGCACGTGCAGTTCAACTCTTTGAGTGAAAATGCAGAAAGTCTGAAGTTAATAACTCATCTCCTTCTAACTTAGGCCATGCACTTGTCAATCACCCCATGCTGTGGACCACTTCTGGAGGTCCAAGACATCGACTTCTACAAAGAAGGGATCTGCATGCTCCATGACCGCTGGACTAAGTGTGTAAATGTAGGAAAAATAAATGTGCTAGGTTTTCTAAAATTGACTCCTTCTACCTTAGGCCATGAACTTATCAATCACCCCTCATATTACCGCTCGGGGCATGAGAGTTTGGAATTGAATTCTGGTGTCATCTTGAACGAGTCTCTGTATGTTCTCCCCTTTAGAATGGATGGGTTTTCCCCATGTGCTCTGATTTCCTCCCATTGTCCAAAGATCTACTGGGTAGGTTAATTGGTCATTGCATATTTTCCTGTGACTAGGTTAGGCTAAGGTCAGGGTTGTCAAATGGTTGCTGGGGTGGCATTGCTCGAAGGGCCAGAAGGGCTTCTTCCTGCTTTATTGCTAAATAAATAATTAAAAGTTTAGTGGGTGAGGCAAGGGGAATTTAAATATTCCAATATTTAACCTATCTTTGACACTTCCTTGACGACAAATTTGATAGGGAAAGTATTTGAAAATTATTGAAGCCTTAGAGTGGGAGTTGAAGTCAAGAGTATCAGATGTCCTGGTTTCATTCAGCCATGCTAATCAGATACCATGCCATTACAGAGCAGACGATGCATGTCTGCTGTGAGTCTCCTCACTTGCAAGTCTTTGTTCTGCTCACTGAATACTTTGTGCAATATATGGCCCATATTCTGTCACATTTCAAAAACATTAAAAAAAAACACAGGTTCAAAATGTTGCTTAGCATGCCTGATGGTAGTTTTCTCCAAGTTGTTAGACAGAGAGAAGAAGAAAGAGCTGCCAATCTGTCAGCATGATCAATTGTCGACAGCTTACATCTACCTGAGATTTGAGTCCAATCTATTTGGTGACTCCATAATAAATTTGACCTGTGAGCCCAAGAGTAATTACATGACAGTCTGAATGACAGCTGAACTCGGTTCCTTCTCAGTTGAAACATTTAGATCAGAAATAAAGGTTGACCCGTTCACAATGGCACTTAAGAAGTAATGAAATGCCAAAGGAGAATTTCCTATCAGGGCTGACCTCCACAATGTTTCAGGTTGCCCACAGTCAGTCAATTGTTTGCTAAGAATCCACATGCATATATTGTAAGGAAAGGTAACCCTTCTGTAATTGTATGATGTCATGACATCCAAGGATTACTAACATGAGAAATTCTGCAGATGCTGGAAAACCAAGGCCACAGACAAAAAATGCAAGGATTACTGTTCCAAATGAAGTGTTTGAAGTGATTTTGCTGTCAGTTGTCAATTTACTGGTCTGCACAGGGAGTTTATGTAGGAGTTAAACAATAGTGACTGTGAAGGAACAGATTATTAGTATCATTATTCACTGAATAACCATTTTGGGTAACAGACTTCTACCTGTCCAGTCTTTCAATTAGTATAGTGTTAGCCAAAGGTATTTTAAGTTAAGATTCTTGACCTTTAAACAAGGGGATTTATTACATATGCTGGTTGTTGTGTATTGATATTTCAGTAAACTTGTGTGTGTGTATATGTAAAAATTCATTGATGGCAAATGTCATCACAAGATACAGGTGCACCTCTGCACCTCACTTAAAGTAAACTTGAACTATAAGACCATAAGACATAGGAGCAGAATTAGGCCATTTGATCCATTGAGACTGCTCCGCCATTCAATCATGGCTGATCCTCTTTTTCCCTACCCCCTGCTTTCTCCCCATAACCTTTGACACCATGGCCAAACACAAACCGACCAATCTCCTCCTTAAATACAACCTAATGACCTGGCATCCACAGCTGCCTGCATTAACAAATTCCACAAATTCACCACCCTCTGGCTAAAGAAATTTTTCCACATCTCTGTATTGAATGGATTCCCCTGTATCCTGAGGCTGTGCCCTTTTGTCCTAGA
This sequence comes from Hemitrygon akajei, assembly GCF_048418815.1. Taxonomy (NCBI): domain Eukaryota; kingdom Metazoa; phylum Chordata; class Chondrichthyes; order Myliobatiformes; family Dasyatidae; genus Hemitrygon; species Hemitrygon akajei. The sequence continues at coordinate 30,623,317 of NC_133138.1, read as the reverse complement.
CTGCTCCACCATGGGAAACATCCCTTCCACATCTACATCGAGACCTTTCAACATTTGAATGGTTTCAATGAGATCCCCCCCCCCCCCCCATCCTTCTAAATTCCAGCAAGTACAGACCCAGAACGACCCAGAGTCATCAAACATACATCATATGATAATCCTTTCATTCCCGGAATTGTCCTTGTGATCATCCTGTGAACCCTCTCCAATGCCATCACACCATTTCTTAGAAAAGGAGCCCAAAACGGTTCACAATACTCAAGGTGAGGCCTCACCAGTGCCTTATAAAGACTCAGCTTCACATCCCTGCTCTTGCATTCAAGACCTTTTGAAATGAATGCCAACATTGCATTTGTCTTCCTCACCACAGACCCAATTTGCAAGTTAACCTTCAGGGTGTTCTGCACAAGGACTCCCAAGACTCTTGTGCATTTTAGTGCTTTGGATATTCTCCCTGGTTAGAAAATAGTCTGTACATTATTTTTTTCCACTAAAGTACATGACCAACATTGTGTTTAATTAGCCATTTCCTTGCTCATTCACCTAATCTGTCTTTCTGCAGCCTTCCTGTCTCCTCAACACTACCTGTTCCTCCACCAATCATCGTATCAACTGCAAACTTGGCAACAAAGCCATCTATTCTATCATCTAAATCATTGATATACAGCATAAAAAGAAGCGATCCCAACACCAACCACTGAGGAACACCACTAGCTACTTGCAGCAAACCAGAAAAGGATCCTTTTATTCTCTCTCACTGCATCCTACTAATCAGCCAATGCTCTAACAATGCTAATAACTTTCCTGTAATACCATGACTCTTAACATGGTAAGAAGCCTCATGCTTGACACCTTGTCAAAGGCCTTCTTAAAATCCAAGTATACAACATCCACTGCATCCCCTTTATCTATCTTTCTTGTAACCTCCTCAAATAATTCCAACAGGTATGTCAGGCAAGATTTTCCCTTAAAGAAACCATGCTGACTTTGTCCTATCTTGTCCTGTGTCACCTAACCATAACTTCATCCCTAACAATGGACTCCAACATCTTCCCAACCACTGAGGTAAGGCTACCTGGCCTATAACTTCCTTTTTACTACTTCCCTCTTTTCTTAAGGAGTGGAGTAACATTTGCAATTCTCCAATCCTCTGGCACCATGCCAGAGTCCAATGATTCTTGAAAGATCATTATTAATGACTCCATAATCTTTAATGGTACCTCTTTCAGAGCCCTAGGTTGCAGGTCATCTGGTTCGGGTGACATAGGCACCTTTCTGCTTTTTGAACACCTTCTCACTTGTAATAGCAACTGCAGTCACTTCTCTTCCCTCACACCCTTCAATATCTGGCACACTGGTAATGTCTCCCACAGTGAAGACTGATGCAAAATACTCATTTAGTTCATCTGCCATCTCCGTGGCCCCTGTTATTATCTCTCCGGCCTCATTTTCTAGCAGTTATATATCCACTCTCATCTCTTTAATTTTTATATACTTGAGAAAAGCTTTTATGATTCAACTTGATATTGTTTGCTGGCTTGCATTTTACATTAGCTTTGACTCCCCTTGTCAGCCGCAGTTGAACTATTTTGCCATTTGAGTATCTCTTCATTTTTGGAATACATCTATCCTGTACCTTCCTCATTTTTCCCAGAAACTCACGCCATTGCTGCTCTGCTATCATCCCTGCCAGCATCTCCTTCCAAGTTACTTTGGCCAGCTCCTCTCTCATACCACTGTAATTTCCTTTATTCCACTGAAATTCTGCTGTGGCAGACTTTACTTCCTGTCTGTCAAATTTAAAGTTGAACTCAATCATATTGTGATCACTCACTCCTATGGGTTACTTTACCTTAAGCTCCCTAATTGTCTCCGGTTCATTATATAACAACCAATCTAGTATAGCTGATCCTCTAGCAGGCTCAATGACATACCGATCTAAAAAGCCATCTCATAGTCATTCAACAAATTCACTCTCTTAGGATCCATTACCAACCTAATTTTCCCAATCTACCTGCATGTTAAAATCTCCCAGGACTATCATAACATTGCCTTTCTGGTGTGCCTTTTCTATTTCCCTTTGTAATCTGTAGTCCACAATCCAGCTACTGTTTGGAGGCCTGTATTGGAGGGATAAGAAGGTAGGCAGAGGGGTTGTCGTGGCTTTGCTGGTAAAGAATGGTGTCAAATCATTAGAAACGTGTGACATAGGATCAGAAGGTGTTGAATCCTTGCGCGTTGAGTTAAGAAACTGCAATGGTAAAAGGACCCTGATGGCCTACCTTCCTATCCCTCTGATACAATGTGTAACCTTGGACATTCAGCTCCCAACCACAATCATCCTTCAGCCACGATTCAGCGATGGCTACAACATCATACTTGACAATCTGTAATAATGCAACAAAATCATCCACCTCACTTCTTATACTCCATGCATTGAAATATAATGCTTTGAGTACTGTATTTGCTTCCCTTTGTATCCCTGGAGTCTCATGCCTTCTTTGCATTAATTTAATGTTTTGCAGTTACAAAACATAACAACTGAACTGCAGACTATTTACAAGAAATGTAGCAAAGGAAAGGACTATGGAAGAAATGTAATTCAGTTATAATTATCTTCAGTCATTGACACCAATCTTAAACAGAAACATGGAAACAAAAACGAACTGAAGCTGTACTTGCTAACAGGATGAAATAAAATCAGTAACCAGCAGCCAATATTCTGATATATGAAGTACTCAGAATCATAAGTGAGTTTTCCCCTGTTATCTCAAGGGCTGTTGCTCTGTCCCAACTCAATAAGAGTTGGAAATCAGAGAGAGCACACAGGAAAGCTTTTAAGCCTTCTGTGCAATGATGCCTCCTCCTCATATTGAACAGTTTTGCTGTGACCTCTGCTGCCCGCCAACACTTTGACCATGTGCCAGCTAGCCTCCCTGCCCTCCTCCAGCTTTTAATTCAGGCTTCTTCCCCGTTCCAGCTCAGTCCTGAAAAAGGGTCCGGGCTCGAAACGTCAACGGATTATTCTTTATCAGAGATGCTGCTTGACTTGTTGAGTTCCTGAAGTATGTAGTGTGTGATGCTTTGGATTTCCAGCATCTGAAGTGTTTATGATTTACTACTCCACTGCAAAGTCTCTTCGAGGATGCCCACCCTGAAGAAGTTCAAATCTTCTTTTTGGGAGTTCAGGGAAACCCTTTCTCACTGCTCCAGTTTGTGATTTCTGTTGTGCTCCAACTCTTCAGCCATGTGCCAGCTAGACTTTTTCTCCTCCCCCCATCTTCTTATTCTGTCATCTTCCTCCTTCATTCTCAGTCCTGAAAAAGGTCCTTGGCCCGAAGCATCGACTGTTCACTATTTTCCGTTGATGCTGCCTGGCCTGCTGAGTTCCTCCAGCAGTTCATGTGTGTTGGGCCAGTTTTACTGTGTCTGGTTTGGCCTTGAGCCTTTTTCAGCCTGAGGGTACTTTAGTTGGTCGATAGCTCATGCGGACTTTGTCAACAGACAATAAACAATCATGTACAGACCATTTTGAAGTCATTGGCACTGAAGTCGTGCGCCAATCTCAAATGTGTAGTTCAGTTAGTGAGGCTGTTAAGGCAAGTCTTTTCCTTTCCTGTTAACACATAGACTGTTTTTGATTTGTTCATTGCATTGAGTTCCTGGTGCTCTGCTTTAGCCAGCTCCCGACTCAGCCAAGCATTAAAGTAGCAAATCTGCAAATCATTGGAGTCTCACGTGGTTGTTCTCACTTCACTCATAACAATGCTGAACTGATCACTGTACGCAACCTATGGACTCGCTTTCGAGGACTACAGCTCATGTTCTCAGTATTATTTATTTAGACGCCATGGTAGCATAGCAGGTAGTATGGCACTGTTACGGCTTGGTGCATTCTGGATTTCGGAGTTCATTTCCAGTACCGTTGGTATAGAGTCTGGACATTCCACTGCGAACTGCATGGGTTTTCTCTGGGTGCTCTGGTTTCCCCCACAATCCAACGACATACCAGTTAGTATGTTTATTCATCATTTAAATTGTCCTGCGATTAGGCCAGGGTTAAATAAATGAGTTGCTGTTTGGCACGGCTTGTTGGGCCAGAAGGACTTGTTCTGTGCTGTATCTCTAAATAAATAAAATGTAAAAAGTACTTATTTATTCATCATCATCGTTATTATTTTTTCTCAAGCTGGTTAAACCTGATGTACATGCAAAGCCAAGCAGACTCGTTTCTCAATTGCTAGGAACTTTCAGACTACTCTGGTGGCATTTAGTAATGTGCCTATCTGGAGATTTACATAAATATTGTTGTGTAGGCCTAATTATTTAATGTTATTGTGCAGTGACATTGGGATGATACCAGCTGTAGATATTACCACTAGGACAATGTATTCCTTGTGTTTGTTCAATTGTCTTTAAATTTCCTCTTTCAATTCGGCGTATTTTGGTGTTTTTCACTAATTGATTTCTGTATGTTGTGTGTGTTTGAAATGGCTATATCCATTAAGTAAGTAGTTCTTGCTTGTTTATCCTGTAATATATATGAATGGTTATTATGGATTGTCCTATCTGTAATAATGGATCAGTCATAATATAATTTGTAGAGTCTAACTCCAAAGCTGGATCAGGCTTGCAGACCACAGTAAGGAATGATGTCTTTTATCAGTTTTTATTTTAAAGCGAGATTTTTGGTGAATGATGTTTTCCACTTGATTGTGCCTGTGTAAGTAATCAGAATTGAGTTAAACTGCTGCAGGATCCTGTATGTTGGATTGTCTCTGGTTTCTCTTTGCATTTTCTGCATTTATCATATTGAATTTGTTGGTTTTTTATTATGTATTTTTGATAATATTCTGCATTAACCACTTGGTCCTCTATTTCCACAAGGAACCCCTTTGTTTCTGAGAAGAAGTCTCCAAATCTGAGCCAGATGTTCAACACTTCCTGATGACATCTAGTTTGTTCAGATTGTGGGGATGGCGTTCATGGAGAGCAATGCTCTTCCATTGGTTAACAGTTTCTTCTGTAGTGATAACTTATTCATTTTTCTCAATTGAGCTTCCATTTAAGTTTAGTGGTTTGTACTTCTCTCAGAATCATATCTGCTTGTGTGGAGTGCTGAAACTTGTTTGCGTTGATGAAAATATTTCATTGGAAGTTTTATCTAACTTCTGTATAGTTTTTTATATCTGTTATTCCTCTTCCTCCTTCTGTCCTAAGTAGTGTTAATCAGAGCATGTTCGAGTGTACATAGTGTTTTCTAAAATCTGTCATTTCATTTCTTATTTTTATACGTAAATTTTCCAGATCGGTTTTGGACCAGGACATTATATTAAAAGAATATGTTAATATATGTATAGCGGATGTGTGTTTATTGCCTTTGTTATATTTTTACTATTGCGATTTATTCGGCAGATTTTCTTATACCTTGAAGTAAATTTTGTTGAAAGTTTTCCCTTTATGGCTTATGATTTATTTTCTTAGCTTCTTGATATCCCAGATACAAAAATGTTTCATATTCATCCATCGGTTGTATTGTATTGTATTCTGCTGCTCTGTTTTATACTCTACTAACTCAATTGCAGCTTTCTTTATGTTTAATGTTCTGCACTGATCTAGTCCAAAGTTCATTTATTTATTGAGATACTGTGTAGAATAGGCACCTCTGGCTCTTCTAGCTGTGGCGCCCAGCAATCTCCCGATTTAATTCAAGCCTAATCATGGGACAATTTACGCTGACCAATTAACTCAGCAGCTGGTACGTCATAATGTTACTGGCTTAAATTATTTCTGAGTATGCCTGGTTTCAATAATCATCCAAAAACAAAGTCACTAAGATTCATCATCACATTGTGAACTTTTTATGTGCAAATTGGCTGTTGTGTATCCCATTTTATAGCAATTAATGGTGTTCTTGTCTGTGTAGGTGCTTTGAAATGTTCCCAAGTATTCAAGGCTCTGAAGAATTGTGTGCTTGTGTTTTTAGAACTGGCTGTCTTCACCATGTTTATATCCCTAATTCCTCTAATCCCTAGGAAAATCAACACTACAAAATTTTTCCTATTCTTATTCCAAAAATTCGGAAAACTGTGATGATCCTGCTGATCTTCATTTTTGCCTTACAGTTGCCTGACTCTACTGACACTCTCTGTCAGTAGAGTGACAGAGTGATAGAGGCCCTTTGACTAGTCTTGTCCTCTTTATGCTTGTCATAGAGCCATTAGAATGATACAGAACAAGGAGGCCCTTTGACCAGACTGGTCCCCTCCATCCTCCCTGCTGGTACCAGTTGTCTGCTTTCAGCCATCAGCCTCTGATGCACCATCAATAACTCACTCTGAGACGTAAGAAGCGAGATATCGGCTTTTATTGACTGGAAGAATGAACAACACTACATCCTGGGGAATGAGTCCGGGCTCAGGCCTCAATCGCCTTTATACAGGGGTCTGTGGGAGGAGCCACAGGAGCAGTCCAGACAGGTATATGTAGTTCACCACAGCCTCCAAGCTCCTCCCCTCCATATATCTCTCCAAAAGCCTCTTGAATGTTTCAATTGTACACACTTCAACCACTTCCTTAAGGACAAGGGATCCCAAATTTTAAATGCATGGACACCCCTTCCCTACCATGAACTGAGCCATCAGTGGACCGCAGGTTGGGAACCCCATGCCCTAGCAGCTCATTCCAGGTATTCACTATCCTCTATGTACAGAAGCAAGGATGTGATGCTGAGGCTTTATAAGGCACTGGTGAGGCCTCACCTTAACTATTGTGAACAGTTTTGGGCCCCTCATCTTAGAAACGATGTGCTGGCATTGGAGAAGGTCCAGAGGAGGCTCACAGGAATGATTCCGGGAATGAAAGGGTTATCATATGAGAAACATTTGATGGCTCTGGGTCTTTACTCGCTGGAATTCAGAAGGATGAGGGAGGATCTCATTGAAATCTTTCGAATGTTGAAAGGCCTAGACAGAGTAGATGTGGTAAAGATGTTTCTCATGGTGGGAGAGTCTAGGAGAAGAGGGCACAGCCTCAGGATAGAAGGGTGCCCTTTGAAAACAGAGATTCAGAGGAATTTATTTAGCCAAGTGGTGGTGAATTTGTGGAATTTGTTGCCACATGCAGCTGTGGAGGCCAGGTCATTGGGCGTATTTAAGGCAGAAATTGATTGGCTCTTGATTGGACATGGCAACAAAGGTTACGGGGAGAAGGCCGGGAACTGGGATTGAGGAGGAGATAGAAAAAAGAATCAGTCATGATTGAATGGTGGAGCAGACTCGATGGGCTAGATGGCCTAATTCTACTCTGATGACTTATGGTCTTATGGTATAAGCTACCTTTTAGGTCTCCATTAAATCTTTCCCCTCTTTGAATCTGTGCAAATTTTGGAGTCTCCATCTGTGGGGTAAAGACTGTGACCGTTCACCTTATTCATACTCCTCAGGATCTTATAAACATTCATACAGAGCTTGTGGCATGTTGAACTGGTGGGGTGATTAGTTTTTATGTAATGCAGATCACGGGGGCTTTGCTATTGCTCGCTTGGTGGGTGGTGGGCACTGATGCTTTTTTGCTGAAATAAATGTGGAAGGAGGGGGAGGAGTGAAGTTTTGCTGCTGCGTCACATGGGAGGGTAGAGTAGGGGGCTTTGGGGTTCTAGCGTTTTTACTGTCATTCGTTCTTTGGGGTAATCTTCTGGTTCCATGGATGTCTGCAAAGACTGATAATTTCAGGTTGTATATTGTATATATTTTCTGAAATTAAATGGAACAATTGAACTATAAGGCCACCCCTAACTATAACATAATATCCCTGCTCCTAAACTCGATGCCCTGACTGCCGAAAGACTGCATTCTAAGTGACTTCTTCACCATCCTATCCTGTGTAACAAAAACTATATCTGTAAAGGATAGTAGTAAAAGATGGAGCTGGTCTCTCTAAAATTTTTTGTTTAGAAATGAATGTAATATAGATAATATTTCTAACCAGTCTGGCCATATTGGCAATATTGGTACATGAATCCATTTGTATTGATTGCATCAACCACATTCCTACCCATGCTTTCATCTCGGCTCTTCCTCTATTTAATCTTTCCTCCTATTCCTTCCAACTTTGATTGCCATCATACTTTGGTCCTTGAGAAATAAACCATCTGCTGAATGAGCTCGGCATATTGAGCAGCATCTGTAGAGGGAAAGGAATTGGTGACATCTTGGGCCAAAACCCTGCATCCAGACCATATTTTGGTCCTTGATCTTTTGCCTTGGTTTCTCAAATTAAGGCAAACTAATGTGGTTGTTTGTCAAAGAGAGCTCAGTTTTGCTTTGACCCATAAATATTTCTCTTAGAGTTACAATTTGCTTCAGCTAGCAGTCCTATTAAACTAAAAAGTGAAAGCCTGGCAGCTCAGGATATACCTTGTTTGAATTCCATTTTAATAGATGAATCTTTTTGTTTCAGATGCCTGGATTTGCTTCTTACTGATGGACCCATTTTACTGTCTATCCAATGAGAGAAAACAAATTCAGCTAAGGTGCTATGGCATCACAAAGTGAAGAAGGGTGTGATATTGGAGACTGGCTGTCTACTATCCATTTGGAAAGATACAGAGAGAATTTTGTCCTGAATGGAGTTTACACATCCAAGGACTTTGTACATTTTAACAATGAAATGCTTATTCAGATCGGCATCACAGCTACTGGACATCGGAAACGGATCTTAAAACTTGCACAGCAAAGTAACCTGACGTTATCATGTGATGATCTTCCGAGTTCAGTCCTGGGCCATTGCGCTGGTGAGAAAGAGAAAACTGTGGAGAGATCAAGCACTGTTGATGATTGGAAAGATAACACCAGTGGGAATGAAGTTTTTGAACCAGGAGAACCAGTTTTTAAACCCATTCCCAGGCCACGGACATTACTGAATAAGCAGTCTTCAGGCCCCAAACCTCCAACAGATATTGGATCAGCATCAACACCAAGTCCAAATCATGAGAAGCAGGAAGGGTTTTCTCCTGGTGAACTTTCTATGGAAAGGCCTGAATTGACTGAGAAGGAACAGGGACCAAACGAAGAAAACAAAGTCACGTCTCCAGCTTGGGAAAGGGCTGTAAAGGAAGAGGAGATGGTGCCTCCCGTGCCACCGCGCATCAATCGGGGACAGCCTCCTGCCAATTTTGCCCCACATGGTCCAACAAACAGAGCTGAACACGATCTACCGGGATCAAAGTTTGTCGATTCCATCTCCAAGTCTGTGGAAGACTTGCATGATATCTGCTCTCTCTCCAGAGTTTCCTCGCACTCCCTTCCCCAGATGCCGTTGTTTGACACAGCATTTACAGGGAAAATGGTCTCCAACGAGCTCTACACCACAGTGGAGACTTTGCCTGAGAGGAATCGAAGCCAGTCCTTCTCAATGTCAGGCATAAAATCTTTGGGAAGGAGACCTGTCCCACAGCCCCCACCCACCGCGAGCCAAGCTGATGCATCATCACTTTCATTAAAAGAAAGGTAAGCCTGCCCATTGAATATTACTTTCGTTCTGTGTATAATGAATCAAAATATGATAGGAAGATATATGTTAAAACAACAGGAACGCTTTGAAAGGTGTTTCTAAGTTTAGTAAAGTCATAGAGTGGTAATGCACAAAACAGGCCTTTGCTCGTTCACATCCAGGTTGACCTTTTCACCAATTATAAAAATCCCACATGCTGCCATCATTTGGAACATAAGCTTCTGTGCCTTGCATAGAAGTGAGTGAGTTTCTGTTCAATTGCATCTTAAGTGTAGCGATTGTACAGATTCTGGTACCTCCTTGGGCAGTGCATTTCAGATATTAACAAGTCTCTGTGTAAAAAATAGTTTCCTTTGAAACTCCTTCCTCTTACCTTAAACCTCCACTCAGTGGCCACTTTATTGGGTACACCTGTGCACCTGCTCGTTAATGCAAATATCTAATCAGCCAGTCATGTGGCAGCAACTCAATGCGTAAAAGAATGCGGACATGGTCAAAAGGTTCAGAACAAACATCAGACTGAGGGAAGAAATGAGACCTCAGTGACTTTGACCATGGAATGATTGTTGGTGCCAGATGGGGTGGTTTGAGTATCTCAGAAAATGCTGATCTCCTGGGATTTTCTTGCACATATGTCTTTGGAATTTAAAGAGATTGCGTGATAAACAAAACAACATATAGTGAGTGGTAGTGCTGTGGGTGAAAACGTCTTGCTGACGAGAGAGGTCGGAAGAGAATGAGCCGGACTGGCAACTGTAACTTAATTAACCATGCTTAACATCAGTGGTGCACAGAAGAGCATCTCTGATGCGCAACATATCAAACCTTGAAGTGGATGAGCTACAGCAGCAAAAGACCATGAATGTACATATTATGACCACTTTATTAGGTACAGGAGGTACTTAATAAAGTGACTACTGAGTGTAGGTCCCCTTATTTTGAGCACACTTACCATGTGAAAAGTTTCTGGCTGTTGTGTCTGACAATAACCAGGAAACCTGTGTGGGAGAGTTTTAATGTGGAAAAGCTGTTGCCCTGGGGCAGTTCAATTCTTTCGACCCCAGAAGTCCGAGTCCAGTGGTACGAGCAAGCATTACAAACTAGTGTTTTCCTTGGTTGTAGCGGATAACCATGATACTGTTTGTGGCTTGTCCTGCCCTTCGCTCTCCATGGAGCATTACAGTAACGCCTACCTGACCATTGGATCTCATTGTGGATCTCATCAGCTAGGTCTGCTGAGGCTAACTTTGCATGCTGGGACAGGCATGTCCCTATCTCACAGGGGTCACCAGCAACCCTCACCTGGTTAAGCCTGCCTGGAGAAGCGGTGCACCAGGGGATGTGGCCGCTGTTGCATGCAAACAGCTACTTGGAGCCACAGGTGAGAGCTGAATGTCCGGTGGGGACCAAAGGTGAAAGCTGCCTCAGAATGGACATGACCAGCCCCTTCACCAGAGGTGCTATCCCTCTCGGGAAACTTATGCTTTGTAACTCCAGAAATTATTTAAAAGAAAAACACTGGAGCCAGGAATGAACGTGTCTACTTTGATTTACTTTAGTGAGCTGAGCATTATGACATAGTAGCATAATAATGTATGCCAATCATTTACTTTTACCTATAACCCATAATGAATGATTTAAACAAAGGATGCTTAATCAAACAATATACTTATAATATTCCTCAAATATTACTGACATATCCGACACCATATATGCCCCACACCGATCTATTCCTTTTATAATTATATATCCCTGAATGAGGCCACTCCTCAGCCATCCTACATTTCATGGAAAACCTAACGAGCCTATCTTATCTCTCTCCATAACTCAAGTCCAGGCAACATCTTGGTGAGTCTCCACTACACTCTGTGTAACACAATTATGTCCCCACAGTTTTGCAACTAGATGTGTACTTAATTCTCTAAGTGCTGCCCGACCTGTACTTCGTAAATCTAGACCAATTCATCCCAAAGCTCATATTCAATACCTCAATCTATAAAGGTATGCATGCTACAGAACTGTACAAAAGTCTAGCACATAAATAACTGGGGTGCCCTTTTCACAGTACTGTATTAGTTTTATGTATGCACTGTACTGCAGTCGTATAAAACAAATTTCATGACATATGTGAGTGATTCTGATATGGTTCTCTATTGTGCACTGAGAGTGGGAAGGGGGCAGAGAGTGGGGAAACGTGGCTGGGAAAAGGGGAAAGGTGAGGAGAGGGAGTGGGAAGCACCAGAGAGACATTCTGTAATGATCAATAAACCAATTGTTTGGCGTCAGATTACCTTGCCTGGTGTCTGAGGGCTGGGTGTGCCTGCACCATTACCATTCCCTAGCACCCCTCCTCTGCCACTTGTCCCACACCCTTTGCACTGTGTTCTACCCTCGCCATTCCCAACATCCTTTGCTCCCACCAGATTTACAAGCTAGAGTTCTACTCCACATTGATAAAGACAGTACTGTACAAAAGTCTTAGGCACGCTGGCTATATATATATATATATATGTATGTGTCCAAGACTTTTGCACTGTACTCCATATGCTTTTTTCACCACACTATCTATCTGTGTTGCCACTTTCAGGGATCTTTCTTGTTGAACCCCCAGGTCTCTCCATCAATGTCGCTCAGCACCCTACCATTTACTGTGTACGTCCTACTCCTATTTGACATTCCATAATGAATTATCTCACATTTGGCAAGGATAATCATGATCTGAGGAACAATTCCATGAAGCTGTCTCACCCATAAAGTGCGTGGTTCAGCTGAATGTCAGATCACTCTGGACAGTCTCATTGGAGTCCCCTGTCTGGGAATCAGAGTTACTGCAAATAACAAAAAAGCTTAAAATAAAGAGAAATGTTTGCAATCTGAAATGTGAACTTATTATTTCGAATCAATGCTCAAATGTAAGGGTATTGTCCTGGAATGAGTTGTGAATTCTTTCAGCAATTTTCCTTAAAAGTAAAAAATCCTGAAATCCTAACATAAGAGACAGTTTAACTCATCCTGCAGTGATGAGCTATCCGTAGAGCAATGAGTCAAAATTCAAAGTACATTTGTTATCAAAATATGTGTATGATGTACAACCTTGAAATTCGTCTTGTTGCAGGCACTATAACAACAAAAAAACCCAATACAGTAGAATTAAAATGACCGTCAAGCACCCAATGTGTGAAAAAAGAACAAGTCATGCAAATAATAAGCAGTAAACAAATGAGACTCACAACTAAAGTTCATGAAAGTGAGTCCACAGCCACAAAACCAGTTCAGTATTGCAGCCAGTCCAGGTTGCAGTCTCAGTTCAACGCATAGATGAGTAAACCTTGTGGAGCAGCGAGCTGAACACTGGCCATCCCTTGCCTCTAGCCCCATCACCTGGATCTTTTCAATTTGGTTCTGTGCTTTAATTGGCCAAACATCAGCTTGTTCCTCACTCTCAGGCCCAGGCCCTGCCAGCTCAATTCAACCTGCTCCAGCTCTGGCCAGATGCTGATTCATTTTTCGCACTTGGGCTTAAATTCCGCTGCCTCAATTTGACCCGTACCCAACCTTTTCAATCTGACCTGGAACGTATATCAGCCAAACATTGAATCATTCCTCATTCTCGGGCATGGGTCCTGCCACTTCAATTTGGCCCATACTAACCACACCACTCTATTGCACATTTGAGACTCCAGTTAACCAAACCCCCACAGCACCACAAAAATAAAAGGTTGTACAAGAGGTTCAAGAGCACATCTCCGAAAGTGAAGTTACATTGCAGTGATCATTGTCCAGAAAAGTGTGATTAATAGAGCAGTTAGTAGATTTGTTTGCTGCAAATAAGGTGTGTCTCACCAGTGCCATCTTAGACCATTCACTATTCCAAATAACTTTCCTACTATAAAAATATTTTCTCTCAATACCTATCCCATTTCATTATGAACCTCCATTTCCATTTCTGGAACTTCCTTATGTGGCGAGTTCTATCAGATTTCTGAATGGTCCATGAACGCATGAACACGACCTTGTTATTTTTCTTTTGCACTTCTTATTTCTTTATTGTAACTTCGGTGTCTTCGAAGAATCTATATTTGGTCACTGTGCTACAGGACACCTCGCTGTGCCTGCATCTGAATGGTCATCAATCCAAACGACAGGCCAAAGTATGCATATGTAAGGCAAAGTAGACAGCAGAAAAAATAGCTAACAAAATTTTAAGGATGAGTGCAAGTTTATTTTTAACCTTTCTCAAAACAACAAATTTCACATCATATATCCGAGATAACAAATCTGATTCTGATTCCTACTCCTAACTGTGTAAAACAAATAAAGTGTTTCCTTGCATCCCACCTGTGTCTTTTGCTCATCCTTTTAGTCGGGGTGCCTGGGCTCTTGACCAATGCCTGAATGGATACAGTTTATCTCTCTTTACACCTTGTCATTATCAGCCTCTGTCAAATCTCTGTTCAGTCTTCTTTGCTCTGATACAAACTCCGGCTTGTCTGATCTAATCCTGCAGTCAAAATCCTCTTCCCTGCAACATTTCTAATCAATCATTTCTGCTTCTTCTCAAAGACCTCCAACACTGTTCCTGAAGTGTAGTGACTGGATTGCATACAGGTCCAAGCCTGTGTTTTGTGAAGGTTGAACATAAAGATGCACTCATCCTTAACAAAATTTTGTTTATCTCTTTTTTTTCTGCTATCTGCCTCCTCTCCCATAAACGTGATTTGACTTTTCACGTGGGCTGATGAATACTGAGAAGCAGGGACAGCTTGAGGTGGCATTTAACATTGAGACTGAAGATGGATTTTTACACTTCCAGTCTGGCTCTCTGTTCTTGCATTTCACTGTTACATCAAACAGAATGCTCCCTGGCCCAGGTTCGCATCAAATATGTGTCATCAAAGATACCTTGGGATCTGATAGATCATCTATCCGACGTGTTGGTTCATGGCTTCCTCTTTTGCCATGAAGAGTCCACCCTCAGGGTGGAGGAGCAACACCATATATTGTGCCTGGGTAGCCTTCAAATTGATGGCATGAATATCAAGTTCTCCTTACGGTAAAAGAAAATTCCCTCCCCCTCCCCTCTTCCATTCCCCACTCTGGCCACTTACCTCTTCTGACCTGTCTTTCACTTCCCCTGGGTCCCCACCTCTTTCTCCTTCTCCTATGGTCTACTGTCCTCTCCTATCAGATTCCTTCCTCTCCAGCTCTTCACCTTTCCTACATACCTAGTTTCACCTATCATCTCTGGCTATCCTCCTTCCCCTCCCCCTACCGTTTTACTCTGGCATCTTCCCCCTTCTTTTTGAGTCCTGAGAAGGGCCTTGGCCTGAAAAGTTGGCTGTTTATTCATTTCCATGCATTCTGCCTGACCTGCTGAGTTCCTTCAGCATTTTGTGTGTGTTACATCAGCTATTAAGCTATAACCCTGCTCAGGTCAGAAAGTATAAAAGGGAAGGGAAGAGACAGAAGGCAGAAGCTACTAAAACTTGATGTTAAAGTGTTGAATGGCTCAATATCAGACTTCCACCTACAGTTCTTAATTGCTTGTTTTAAGTGGCACTTCTCCTTCAATGTAATTCATTCTTGGTAGAGATTTTACACTTTAAAAACACCACTTATTTTTAATCTCTATGGTGACCAGGTATCCAACCTTGCAGCCAGTTAGAAAGAATTGGATGCTTGAAATTAATACTTTGTGAGAACTATTTTACTGCCAATTTTGTTCAGGCTACCAGCTGAGGAGACAATTGTCACCACTTGTAAAAAGGAAGTAGATTAAATGGTTTTGGTTACAACAGTAAAAAATGTTTCAATTTATTTTCTTCACGTTTGTGTAAGAACAAAAATGACAAAACATGGGACATTTAAATCAATATAATGGAAGCATTCTTGGGAGGGAAGGAAGTAAAGTACTAAGATGAATTATTTAAAGAGACCATACAACCATAGAATTAGGCCAAATCTGCTCCACCATTCTGTGTAGCTGATTTATTACTCCTCTCGACCCCTTTCTCCTGCCTTTTCCCCACACCCTTTCTCACCCTTGCTAATCAAGAACATATCAACCTTCACTTAAAATACCCAATAACTTGGCCTCCACAGCCAGCTGTGGTGATGAATTACACAGAATCACCTCCCTCTGGTGAAAGAAATTCCTCCTCATATCATTCCTCAATTCTCAGCCTGAGCCCTCTGATCCTCGACTCCCCCACTTGAAGAAGCATCCTCTCCACATCCAGTTGTATTTGTTCAAGTCCCATTCCAGTGTTATGAACACTTAGGAAGAGCAAATTCTCCAATGCAGTACCAGGAGAGCGTGTACTGTGCAAGACCCCAGATAACCTTTCAGCTGGATATGGAAGATCCTATATCAGTGCAGGAAGATGTCAAGAGTAATTCTCCCAGAGTTGTGACCAATAGTTATTCTTCAGCCAGAGATAGTGCGGTGCAAGGAGTCAATAAAATGCAAGGCCGTAATAATATAGATTCTGAGGTTAAGAGTCCATCATATTGTACTAGGGGACAATTCAGTAGTCTTATAATTTAATTTTCCCTTCATATAACCATGTTGAATAGGCTCAATTATATTCAGTTTTGCTAAATTATGAACTCTAACTCCTCTGAATATTTAGTCCAGCATCTTGCGTACAATGGATGTTATACTTCTAGGCCTATAATCCCTTACCTTATTTTCTTCTCTTTTTCAACAAGGGAAACACGTTGTCTGTTTTCCAAATTTTGGGTATACTCCCTGAAATTATCTGATATCATCTGAAGTGCTTATAAAACATGTTGACATACTTAACATCTGCAAACTCTTAAATATTATTCAGTTGTTCTAAGATATAAATTGCCTCAACAAGTCCCCACTGGAATTTTCAGTGGTGACTAACCCTTTCTCTGTCATTAGAATGTTTGCAGAATGTTCCCCACCACCTCAGGTGAACTGACTAGCCTGTGGTTGCTGGGTTTATCTCTGCAACCTGTTTCGAACATTAGAAGTTATCTACCTCTAACCATTGATTTTTGCAAGAAAATTTGCAGTTTTCTGTGTAATTTCCTTGGCAACAGTAGTTGTGGATGGAGGGTATGGGTCGGTCAGATTGTTGGAGGCAATTTGTTGAGCAGATGGAGGGTTGGAGCTGAGAGGCCTCTGGCTGTGAGATCTCGGGAATGAACAAATCTCTGGCACATTCTGAGATTGTGGGGAAGTTGTTACCAACTTCATTAAAACCTGTGTGGATGAGTGTGTGCCTACAAAGACTTAATGTACATTCCCAAACCAAAAGCCATGGATGAACCAGGAGATACGTCATCTGCTGAAGGCTAGATCTGTGGCATTCAAGTCTGGTGGCCCAGGCCTGTACCAGAAAACCAGGTATGATTTGTGGAGGGCTATTTCAAGGGTGAAAAGACAATTTTGAATGAGGTTGGAGGCAACTTTGGACGCACAGCAACCCTGGCAGGGTTTGCAGGACATTACTTCCTACAAAGTGAAACCCAATAGCATGAATGGCAGCGATGCTTCACTACCAGATGAACTCAATGCCTTCTATGCCCACTTTGAAAGGGAGAGCACAACTACAGCTGTGAAGATCCCTGCTGCACCTGATGACCCTGTGATTTCTGTCTTAGAGGCTGATGTTAAGCTGTCTTTAAAGAGAGTGAACTCACGCAAGGCGGAAGGTCCAGATGGATTACCTGGTAAGGGTCTGAAAACCTGTGACAACTAAATAGCGGGAATATTCATTAACATTTTCAACTTCTCACTGCTACGGATGGAACTTCCCACTAGCTTCAAAAGGGCAACAATTATACCAGTGCCGAAGAAGAATAATGTGAGCGGCCTTAATGACTATCACCCAGTAGCTCTCAGATCAACAGTGATGAAATGCTTTGAGAGGGTGGTCATGACTAGACTGAACTCCTGCCTCAGCAAGGACCTGGACCCATTGCAATTTGCCTATCGCCACAATAAGTCACTGGCAGATGCAATCTCAGTGGCTCTCACACAGCTTTAGACCACCTAGACAACACAAACACCTATGTCAGGATGCTGTTCATCGACTATAGCTCAGCATTTAATACCATCATTCCTACAATCCTGATCGAGAAGTTGCAGAACCTGGGCCTCTGTACCTCCCTCTGCAACTGGATGCTCAACCTCCTAACCGTAAGGCCAGAATCTGTGCGGATTGGTGATAACATATCCTCTCCTTGCTGACGATCAACACTGGTGCACCTCAGGGGTGTATGCTTGGCCAATTGCTCTACTCTCTGTATATACATGACTGTGCGGCTAGGCATAGCTCAAATACCGTCTATAAATTTGCTGACAATACAACCATTGTTGGTAGAAACTCAGATGGAGATGAGAGGGCATACAGGAGTGAGATATGCCAACTAGTGGAATGGTGCCACAGCAACAACCTGGCACTCAACTTCAGTACGACGAAAGAGCTGATTGTGGACGTCAGGAAGGGTAAGACAAAGGAACACATACCAATCCTCACAGAGGGATCAGAAGTGGAGAGAGTGAGCAGTTTCAAGTTCCTGGGTCTCATGATCTCTGAGGATCTAACCTGGTTCCATCATATCAATGTAATTACATAGAAAGCAAGTCCTCTGGATTAATTGCAAAGCACTACCGTTTAGAGATATTGGACCTGCAGATCAAGAGGGTACTGAAAGATCTATATGATCAGAGCAGTTAGCGCAACACTTTACAGTACAGGTAACCTGGGTTCAATTCCCACTGCTGCCTGTAAAGAGGTTGTATGTTCTCCCTGTGATTGTATTGGTTTCCTCTGGGTGCTCGGGTTTCCTCCCACAGACATTGTAAATATTCCCATGATTAGGCTGCTATTAAATCAGGGGATTGCTGGGTGGTTCCGCTTGAAGGGCCAGAAGGGTTGATTCTGCACTGTATTTCAATAATTAAACACATAAATAAAGATTCTGTTCAATAAAAGGTCTATTAAAGTCTGAACAGAAAATGTTATCAACAAAGGAGCTGCTATTGAATATTTTGTTGAAATAATATTGTATTCAAACTTACAAAAGAAATGATAATATTTGAAATTTAAGGATATGGGTGATGAACTTAACATTGAATGTCCCATGCATTAATTCATGAAGAAACTTATAAATTTCTTTGATGTGTTTGTAATGAGAGAATTCCTAATGAATCAGAATCAGGCTTATTGTCATTGACATGTACTCATTCACTTTATTCAGTACACCCGTACACCTGCTCATTATTGCAAATATATAATTACCCAATCACGTAGCAGCAGCTCAATGCGTAAATGCACGCAGGCATGGTCAAGAGATTCAGTTGTTGTTCAGGCCAAAAATCAGAATGTGGAAGAAATGTGATCTAAGTGACTTTGATCGTGGAATGATTATTTGTGTCAGATGGGATGATCTGAGTATCTCAGATACTGCTGATCTCCTGGGATTTTCACACACTACAGTCTCTAGCGTTTACTACCAACAGTACAAAATACAAAAACCATCCAGTGAGGGACAGCTCTGCATGGCCTTGTTAATGAGATGGTCAGCAGAGACCGGCCAGACTGGTTCAAGCTGACAGTAACTCAAATAGCCATGTGTTACAACAGTGGTGTGCAGCACAGCATTTCTGAATGCACAACATATTGAACTTTGAAGTGGATGGGCTATAGGAGCAGAAGACCACAAGCACGTACTTAGTGGCCACTAATTTTAAGTACAGGTAGTATGTCATAAAATATATTATAAATTAAACTAAGAAATACATATAAACATTTAAATCTGTAGAGCAAAAAATAGCAAGCTGCTCCTCATGGGTTCATTGTATGTTCAGTAATCAGATGGCAAAGGGGAAGAAGCTGTTCCTAAAATGTTGATGTGGATCTTCATGCACATGTATCTCCTCTTTGATGGTAACAATGAGGAGTGGGCATGTCCTGGATGGTGGATGTCGCTAAGGATGGATGCCATCTTTTTGAGTCATCGCCATTGGAAGATATCCTTGATGGTGGGGAGGCTAGTGCCCTTGATGGAGCTGACTGGGTTTCCAATCCTCTTCAGCTCTTTCTAAAATTGTGCAGTGACTCCATACCAGACAATGATTCCAGAAATTTCTATTCCCACACACAGAAACAATGAAAGAAATTCTTGTGTCAGCTTGTCTTGCAAAGTTGAAAAATAAGCGTTTTGGGCAAATTGCCTTTAATACTGTCGTCATCAGCAGGTTTGAGGGCAATGTGTCAATCAGTCAATGAATGTGCCAATGAGATGTTCCATAGTAAGAGTATGTGAGTTTTGATGGAACAGGATTTCATTTTCTTTTAGTTTTTCATTGATTCTATTGCAGTTCTTTGTTGTACCATGAATGCCTGCAAGAAAATAAATCTCAGGGTATTATCTGGAGACATGTAGGTACAGGTTTCCCCCGCTATTCGAAGGTAGAGCATTCCTATGAAATGGTTCGTAAGCCAGAATGTCGTAAAGTGAAGAAGCAATTACCATTTATTTACATGGGAAAAATTTGTGAGCGTTGGCAGACCCAAAAAATAACCTACCAAATCATGCCAAATAACACAGAACCTAAAATAACAGTAACATATAGTAAAAGAAGGAATTACCTGATAACTACACAGCCTATGTAATGTAGGAATACTTTTCTACAGTTATTGCAGAACTGTCCACCGCAGTGAAAAACTCACGCAAGCGCTCTCGGCAGCACTCGCGGTAAAAACACACGGCGCAAGCACTCCCAGCAGAAGCACTCTTTCCAGTAACCTTTAAGCTATGAAGCTACCAAATAACACATAGAAATACACAGCCTATATAAAGTAGAAATAATCATCGCCCAGTGTAGTTTTACTTACTGTAATCAGGAAGACAGTGAGCACACTGATGTTGGTGTGTTAGGCTGAGTCGTCGGAGGTTGGGGTCGCGGGAGTTAGTGGAGACTGGGGTGTCATTTTATCATCGTCTGTTTCCATCAGGGCAGGCAGGTCACCTTCTTCTATGTCTACCTGTCTCAATGTCGAAGGTCGAGTTTCGTCGTCTGCTGTGGTTGATGTGGAAGGCTTGAAATACGACAGTATGCTTGACTGCTCAGCCTCATGCATTTTTCTATCATACAGTTCTTTGTAAGCACTCAAACCATCCTACAAATATGCCCTAAACCTACGTACCCTTTCAAAATTAATGTCATACTTTTCTGCAATCATTGTAGCGTTGTCAATCGCAGCGAAAATCTCACGCAATTGCTTCCCGTTCAGTTCCAGGACGTCTTCACTTTCAGGCCGTTCACTACTATGTTTGGTTTCAATTGTCATCCTTTCCTCTTCATCTGTCAGTTCTTGGTCATGGGATGCCAAAACCTCTTCAACATCAACTTCATCAACTTCCCCAAACCCTTAGCCAAACTGACTATGTTCTTACTTTGTTCACCACAATTGAAATGCTTAATTATGTCTAGTTTTACGCTAAGTGTAACACCCTTACATGCTCTTTTAGGCTTTTCCAATACCTTAGAACTCATCTTGTTAACGGATGCACAAAATAAATCGACATAAAGCACAGATGCTCACAGGCACATGTTTAAGCAATGCCCAAAAATACAACTGCAGATGCTGTGGATCAAAAAATACGTACACAATGCTGGAAGAACTCAGCAGGTCAGGCAGCATCCGTGAAAAAAGAATAGCCAACGTTTTGGGCCGAGACCCTTCATCAGGAACCATCTACTGGGTAAGAAGGTGCTACTGGTGGACACTTATTCTGCATCTGTCATGGAGGCATTGCAGATATATGAAATAGACTCGTCGGTCATAAGCAAAACCAGAAATACAGGAAGCACTCAGCAGCTTAGTCAGCATCTCTGGAAAAGCAAATGGAGTTCATGTTTCAGGTCAATGCTTTCTTCTAACAAAGTGTCTTTGACCTGAAACATTTTTTGTTCTGTGCTAATTATGGGAGCTCCACTGAATTTGTGTATCCCAAAGGTACACTGGTAGGTTTATTTGGCTTCCGTGATTTACAACTTAGTGTGTAGCAAAAATAATTAAAGTGAAATCATGCGCAAGTGTGAGTTGTAGGGGTTACAGGGAATGAGACAGTTGGGATTGAGCATTACACACACAAAATGATGGAGTAACTCAGTACATAAGGCAACATCTATGGAGAGGAATAAAGATTCAAATATTCAAAGTACATTTATTTCCATTGAATGTATGCAGTATACATTCATCCCTGAGATTCATCTTCCTGCAGGCAGCCACGAAACATAGAAAAACTATGGAACCCATTTAAAGAAAAAACATCAATGGCCCACCACACGCACAAAAAAACAAATCGCGCAAATGGCAACAAAAAGTAGGTGAAAAGGACACAAAATCAGAAGAGTCCAATCAGTTCAGTCTTCATTATCTGCAGGCTGCCCCGATTCAAAATTGCCCAATATAGCAACTAGAAAGGGAGCAACCAGAAAATAGAAAGCCATCATAATATGAGCTACAGAGCCCAAACCACAATCCACAAGGGTCAACATTGTGGGCTGAGAACCTTCATCAGGCCCCTGGACGCTGATATTAATTATCTCCTCTTGTGTCATTGTACATGTAAATATCCTTTAATTACAATTTCAATTGCAGAAGTCATGCATTTAACGTGAGGGGGTAATTTCAAAGGAGATGTGAGGGGAGAAGTTTGGTGGGCACCTGGAATGCACTGTCCAACGTGATGGTTAGAGGCAGAAACATAAGGGACTTTTAAGAGACATTTTTATAAGTACATGAAAATGAAGAAAATGGAAGGATTTAGACATTGCGCAGGCAGAAGAGAATAAGTGTTAGTTGTTTGATTATTAGTTTAAATGGTTCAGCACAACATTGTGGTCTGAAGGGCCATTTCCTGTGCTATACTGCTCTGTAATACAGAGCACATTCTAATATTTTAATAAACATGTAAACCCACAAATTGCAGGTGGCAACTTTATTTTTGTTGCAATATATTATATATTTAAACATTAATATGTTGTTATGGTCCGGTCCAGAGCCCGCTTTCTGGGTCTTGTTCCGGTCCGCAGATTCTGGACTCCGGGTCTTGTAGCCATCCCTCCTTTCACCCTTAAGCCTAAATAGGATCATCTTGGCTTAAGGAGGTGCAGCTGAGACCTATCGGTTTGCAGGTGGATATAAGGGGCTCTGGGACTGAGTCTGGTTGGTTGATTATCCTGCTCTGAATCTGTTTTGGCCTGTTTGTCTTGTACCTGCTGTTCTGTCTGGTTTGCACTGTTGTGCTGTTTGCCTGGCTATCCTGTTTTGACCCTGGCTTGGAGTACCCACTGTTAATCATCTAGTTCTGTAAGTCTGTTCTTGTAGTCACCCTGGACTGAGCCTTCTGATCCCTTGCCTTTGTTGGGTAAGCAGGCTGGACTGCTGTTCCCCGGTGGGGGGACTCTGACCCTTTCCTACCCCTCTCTTCTGATGGGTGGTGCCCTGCATCCTGCCCAGGTGCGCTGTGTCTTGCCCAGGCCCCTGTGTTCCTGCCTAGGAGGCTGGGCCCTGCCCAGAAGTAATGTGGCCTGCCCAGGGGGCTATCCTCCCAGCATTCCTTGTCCCATAGACACATCCTTTAGTCTAGCCAGGGTCCTGCCTTTGCCATGAACTCCCTGAACCTCAGGATCACTGTTGCATGCCACGTTCTCCCCATCTTGTTCTATCCTTTAGTTGTTCCTGTCCTGCCCCTAGTACTTCAGTGCCTGTGTCTTGCATTTGGGTCCAATCTCCATGTCCCCTTGTGACATATATGGTGTACATGATTAATTTGTTCAAGCACATCTGGCATCAAAAGTGATCTTGTGCTGCACTTTGTACTGATTATTTTTTATAGTAGTCCAAGCAGATATAAAGCTTATGCATCACAGTGAACAAGGATTTACAGCAAGATTTCCTTTGTGTCAACATGCATGCTGGTTGAAGCAGATGTAGTAGTAGTACAATCACTTGAATTGAGTATGATGTTCTTCTGAGGGGTTGTCTATCTGATGTCCTATTGTGTGATACTTAGTGCAACAAAACCATTCTGCAAGGTTGGAATTGTGTGTGGGGTGGGGAGCATGGGATAGTTAATAGGTTTGGTTAAAGCCACATATCCAGCAAAAATGGCAGCATGCTAATTTGCAGTGGCCTCTCTGGCTTCAAAAGAAGGTGTAAATGTTCATCCTTTACATCTTTTTTATTATCACAAGACTCTGCTGGGTATTAAGAACATCAAGTACTGCAGGTTTGTCCCAGCAGTGGAGCTGGACTTGTTGCATACCATGTTGTCACCTGAACTTGTTTCATACTATTGTGCAAAGGTGGTGTGTGGTTCAACAAATGGTGCAAGATGTTTTTCCTGTGATCGCAAGACTCTGTTGGAGGTTGGTAGTGTAGAACACTGCAAGTCTGGTTCACTGGATCATTGGTGAGACTAACAGAGGTGCACTGTGACCTTGGTTTTTGTGCAGACCAGGCTCTCGAGCTGCAGGGGTCACCTGTTGCAGTTACACAGGGGAGATGATGCCGGAGGCAGGTTGGGAAAGAGTACATTGGAAGTCCATGCTGGGTTGGGGGTTGGTCTCTTGCATCATTACTGCCCTCCAGTGTTCACTCGGTGGAGGACAGGTTTTTCCTGATAAATGTGCTATGTGTGCATTATGCTGTATGCTGTTGGTACTATGTCTTGCACCTTGGCTCCAGAGGAACATTGTTTCATTTGGCTGTATTCATGTGTATGGTTGAATAAAAATCACTCCATCTTTAACTGTAAGGACTTCAGCTACTACACTTGAAGCTCTGGATGTGCATTTTCAAAACGCTCCACATTTCTACCTCTCCCCTCAGCTTCTTCAAATCTGTCTCTTTGACCAAGCTTTTAGTACCTAACCCAGTATCGTCATCTGTAGCCTGGTGTAATTTTGTTTCTGATAGTGCTGTGTGAAACACAATTTAAAGATTATTAATGATGCTGTTGTTCATTGGTGATTTTGGAATACTTGATGAGGTTATCTTCTCAGATATCATTAATTAGAAGGATAAGCAGTCTGTTTCGATTTGGAGGTTTCTGTTGAAGAACCAGAATGAGGTTCAATATATCTTTCATGGGCTCATCTCCAGCAAATAGTTTTGTGGAGCAGATAACTTTGCTGAGTTCTGATAGGTGCTTGTTTAAAGAAAGAAAAGTGATGACTGACTTGTCTCAAATCACCAGCCCAACAGATATTCCAGAAAATTAGCCAGGACCACATTTCACAAACCATGTTCCACCATGTTTCCTGTTCCACAGAGAAATGAAATGCATGTTGGTCATAAATCAATGGCTGTCCCACTGTCGATATGTGAAGGTTATCTTGATAAGGTACTGAAGGCTATAGTCATTCTTTTAAATATATCTGCTTCAATAACTGGAAGCAGTTATTGTCAAACTCAAAGTAAATTTATTATCAAAGTACATGTATGTCACTTTCAGATTTATTTTCTTACAGGCATATACAGGAAAAATAAAGAAACGCAATAAGACATAGGAGTAGAATTAGGCCATTCATCCCATTGAGTCTGCTCCACCATTCTATCATGGCTGATTTATTGCCCTCTCAGCTCCAGTCTCCTGCCTTCTCACAGTAAACTTTGACATCTTGACTAACCAGGAATGTATCAAGCTCTGCTTTAAATATACTCAATTGCTTAACCTCCCCAGTCATATGTGGCAATGAATTACACAGATTCACCATCATCTGACTAAAGAATTTCCTCATGTCTGTACTAAAGGGACATCCTTGTATTCTGAGACCGTACCCTCTGGTCTGAGTCTCCCCTACTACAGAAATGATCCTCCATGTCCACTCTCCTAGGCCTTTCAGAATACAATTTGTGGAAAAACTATACATAAAATGTGTGAGCCATGGTGGCAGGGCCTCTGGCACTGAGTCTGACCCTGTGGTGCAGAAGGATGGGACAGAGAAGAGGAGAGCTGTCATCATTGGAGACTCTATAGGCAGGGGAGCAGACAGGAGATTTTGTGGATGTGAGAACCTACATGGTTTGTTGCCTCCCAGATGCCAGGGTCTGGGATATCTCTGACTGGGTGCATGACATCCTGGTACAAGAGGGAAAGCAACCAGAAGTCGTGATACATGTTGGGACCAACTACATGGGTAGGAATAGGGGTGAGGTTCTGAAGTGTGAGTTTTGGGAACTAGGCAGAAGGCTGAAGATCAGGACCTCAAGGGTGGTGTTCTCAGGATTGCTGTCAGTACTACATGATAGTGATGGTAAGAATTGGAGGAGATAGCAGTTGAATGCGTGGCTGAGGAGTTGGTGCAGGGGGCAGGGTTTTAGATTTTTGGACCATTGGGATCTCTTCTGGGGAAGGTGGGACCTGTACATGTTGGATAGGTTGCACCTGAACTCAAGGGGGAGCAATATCCTTGCTGGTAGGTTTGCAAGCATGGTTCGGGAGGGTTTAAACTAATTTGCAAGGAGGATGGAACCCGGAGCTATAGAGCAGTGAAACAAGTGCATGGAGGCATGAAGGCATGGAGTAAAGCCAGATCTAACATAGAGAGGCTTTGAGGAAAGAGCAGCAGAATAAAGGGTATAAAGGTAGTAAGGTAGAAGGGCTAAAGTGTGTGTACTTCAATGCAAGAAGCATCAGGAACAAAGGTGATGAACTGAGAGCTTGGACACATACATGGAATTATGATGTAGAAGCCATTACGGAGACTTGGCTGGCACCAGGGCAGGAATGGATTCTCAATATTCCTGGATTTCAGTGCTTTAAAAGGGGGGGGGGAGGGGAGGAGTGGTGGCATTACTGGTCAGGGATACTATTACACCTGCAGAAAGGGTGGGTAATGTAGTAGTATCCTCTTTTGAGTCAGTATGGGTGGAAGTCAGGGACAGGAAGGGAGCAGTTACTCTACTGGGGGTATTCTATAGGCCCCCTGGTAGCAGCAGAGATACCGAGGAGCAGATTGGGAGGCAGATTTTGGAAAGGTGCAAAAACTAACAGGGTTGTTATCATGGGTGACTTTAACTTCTCTAATATTGATTGGCACTTGATTAGTTCCAAGGGTTTAGATGGGGCAGAGTTTGTTAAGTGTGTTCAGGATGGATTCCTGTCACAGTATGTTGACAGACCGACTAGGGGGAATACCAGTATTAAGTAACGAACTGGGTCAGGTCACAGATCTGTCAGTGGGTGAGCATCTGGGGGACAGTGATCACCGCTCCCTGACCTTTAGCATTATCATGGAAAAGGATAGAATCAGAGAGGACAGGAAAATTTTTAATTGGGGAAGGGCAAATTATGAGGCGCTAAGGCTAGAACTTGCGGGTGTGAATTGGGATGATGTTTTTGCTGGGAAATGTACTATGGACATGTGGTCGATGTTTAAGGATCTCTTGCAGGATGTTAGGGATAAATTTGTCCTGGTGAGGAAGATAAAGAATGGTAGGGTGAAGGAACCATGGGTGACAAGTGAGGTGGAAAATCTAGTCAGGCGGAAGAAGGCAGCATACCTGAGGTTTAGGAAGCAAGGATCAGATGGGACTATTGAGGAATATAGGGTAGCAAGAAAGGAGCTTAAGAAGGGGCTGAGAAGAGCAAGAAGGGGGCATGAGAAAGCCTTGGCGAGTAGGGTAAAGGAAAACCCCAAGGCATTCTTCAATTATGTGAAGAACAAAAGGATGACAGGAGTGAAGGTAGGACAGATTAGAAATAAATGTGGGAAGATGTGCATAGAGGCTGTGGAAGTGAGCGAGGTCCTCAATGAATACTTCTCTTCGGTATTCACCACTGAGAGGGAACTTGATGACAGTGAGGACAATATGAGTGAGGTTGATGTTCTGGAGCATGTTGATATTAAGGGAGAGGAGGTGTTGGAGTTGTTAAAATACATTAGTATGGATAAGTCCTTGGGTTCTGACGGAATATTCCCCAGGCTGCTCCATGAGGCAAGGGAAGAGATTGCTGAACCTCTGGCTAGGATTTTTATGTCCTCGTTGTCCACGGGAATGGTACTGGAGGATCAGAGGGAGGCGAATGTTGTCCCCTTGTT
Organism: Hemitrygon akajei; assembly: GCF_048418815.1. Lineage (NCBI taxonomy): Eukaryota > Metazoa > Chordata > Chondrichthyes > Myliobatiformes > Dasyatidae > Hemitrygon > Hemitrygon akajei. The sequence continues at coordinate 30,595,704 of NC_133138.1, read as the reverse complement.
CAAAAAAGGTAGTAAGGATAGTCCAGGTAATTATAAACCAGTGAGCCTTACATCTGTGGTGGGAAAGCTGTTGGAAAAGATTCTTAGATATAGGATCTATGGACATTTAGAGAATCATGCTCTGATCAGGGACAGTCAACATGGTTTTGTGAAGGGCAGATCGTGCCTAACAAGCCTGATAGAATTCTTTGAGGAGATGACCAGGCATATAGATGAGGGTAGTGCAGTGGATGTGATCTACATGGATTTTAGTAAGGCATTTGACAAGGTTCCACACGGTAGGCTTATTCAGAAAGTCAGAAGGCATGGGATCCAGGGAGGTTTGGCCAGGTGGATTCAGAATTGGCTTGCCTGCAGAAGGCAGAGGGTCGTGGTGGAGGGAGTACATTCAGATTGGAGGGTTGTGACTAGTGGTGTCCCACAAGGATCTGTTCTGGGACCTCTACTTTTTGTGATTTTTATTAAAGACCTGGATGTGGGGGTAGAAGGATGGGTTGGCAAGTTTGCAGATGACACAAAGGTTGGTGGTGTTGTAGATAGTGTAGAGGATTGTCAAAGATTGCAGAGAGACATTGATAGGCTGCAGAAGTGGGCTGAGAAGTGGCAGATAGAGTTCAACCCGGAGAAGTGTGAGGTGGTACACTTTGGAAGGTCAAACTCCAAGGCAGAGTACAATGTATATGGCAGGATACTTGGTAATGTGGAGGAGCAGAGGGGTCTGGGGGTACATGTCCACAGATCCCTGAAAGTTGCCTCACAGGTAGACAGGGTAGTTAAGAAAGCTTATGGGGTGTTAGCTTTCACAAGTCGAGGGATAGAGTTTAAGAGATGCGATGTAATGATGCAGCTCTATAAAACTCTAGTTAGGCCACATTTGGAGTACTGTGTCCAGTTATGGTCGCCTCAGTATAAGAAGGATGTGGAAGCATTGGAAAGGGTACAGAGGAGATTTACCAGGATGCTGCCTGGTTTAGAGAGTATGGATTGTGATCAGAGATTAAGGGAGCTAGGGCTTTACTCTTTGGAGAGAAGGAGGGTGAGAGGAGACATGATAGAGGTGTACAAGATATTAAGAGGAATAGACAGAGTGGACAGCCAGCGCCTCTTCCCCAGGGCACCACTGCTCAGTACAAGAGGACGTGGCTTTAAGGTAAGGCGAGAGAAGTTCAAGGGGGATATTAGAGGAAGGTTTTTCACTCGGAGAGTGGTTGGTGCGTGGAATGCATTGCCTGAGTCAGTGGTGCAGGCAGATACACTAGTGAAGTTTAAGAGACTACTAGACAGGTATATGGAGGACTTTAAGGTAGGGGGTTATATGGGAGGCAGGGTTTGAGGGTTGGCACAACATTGTGGGCCGAAGGGCCTGTACTGTGCTGTACTGTTCTATGTAAAACAAAGCCTGAAAAACAAACAATTGCAAAAGAGGACTAATTGTGCAAATAAAGAATAAATAATACTGCAAATTTGAGTTGTAGAGTACTTGAACATGAGTCTGCAAGTTGTGGAATCAGTTCAGTGTTGATATGAATTCAGTTATCCATGCTGATTCAGAGCCTGATGGTTGAAGGGTAATAAATGTTCCTGAACTTGATGGTATGGGATTCTTATCTTTTTGCGGTTAACTGACAGAAACTGGTCAAGTGAAATTACCCACCGTTCACATGATGAAAAGAAGAAGTAACCTTTAATAATAAAATAACAACTTTTTGAAGTGGAAAAATTGCTGAAGATACTTTAGAGATACACGTACGAAACTCCCTAAATGGCAAGGAAAAGAACAGATTTTTGAGAGCTGACTTAAAGGTGATCAAGTGTAGTTGAAAAGATTCAGATTTAGATACATATTTATTTATCACAAGTACATGAAAACATGTAAAAAGTGAAATGCATCCATTGTGTTACCAGCCAATACACCAAATGACATACTGAGGCAGCTTGCAAATGTTGTCACACATTCTGGTATAACATGGCATGGTCACCATGCTCGTCAGAACATGGATAAAGCAGTGGCTGATTGGCAGGAGAAAAAGAGTGGGAATCAAAGGATCCTTGCCTGGTTGGCTACCAGTGACTAGTGATGTTCCACAGGGGTCGGTGTTGGCACTGCTTCTTTTTACATTATATATCAATGATTTGGTAATGGAGTTGATGGCTTTGTTGTGACGTTTGCAGACAACAGGAAGATAAGTGGAGGGGCAGGTAGTTATGAGGAAGTAGAGAGGCTATAAGACTTAAACAGATTAGGAGAATGGGCCAAGAATTGGCAGATGGAATACAGTGTGGTGAAGTACATGTTCATGTACTTTGCTAGAAGGAATAAAAAGGTTCACTATTTTCTAAATGGAGAGAAAATATAGAAAATTGAAACACATAGAGACTTGGGAGCCCTTGAGCAGGATTCCCTGAAGGCTAATTTACAGGTTGAGTCTGTGGTGAGGAAGACAAATGCAATGTCCTCTTTTCAAGAGACTAGAATATGTAATGTTGAAACTTTATAAAGTACTTGGAGTATTGTGTGCAGGTTCGGGTTCCTTATCTTAGAAAGGATGTGCTGAAACTGGAGAGGATTCAAAGGGTGTTCACAAAAATAATTCCAGGATTGAATGGCTTGTCGTTTGAAGAGTGTCTGATGGCTCTGGGCCTGTATTTATTAGAATTCAGAAGAATGAGGGATGACTTCATTGAAACCTATCAAATGGTGAAAGGCCTTGATAGAGTGGATATGGCGAGGATGTTTCCAATTGTGGGAGAGTCTAAGACCAAAGGACCCAGCCTCAGAATAGAGGGACATCCTTTTAGAAAGGGGATGAGGAGAAATTCTTTTAGCCAGATGGTCCTGAATCTGTAGACAACTGTGGAGGCCAAGTCTTTATGTATATTTAAGGCAGAGGTTGACTGGTCAGGACATGAAGGGATATGGAGGGAATGCTGAGAGGAAAATTGGATCTGCTATGATAAAATGGCGGAGCAGACTTTTGGGGCCAAAATGCCCTAATTCTGTTCCTATATCTTATGATCTAACAACACAGAGCACGACACAACACATCATCAACAAAGGGGAAGCAGCAGAAGAAGCCCAGTTTCTCCCTCCTACCCATCTGTCCACGCACATACACAGTTCTCCAACCCCAGGACAGCCCATCGTCTTCATTCTCCAGCCTCCAGTGGATTCATAGATTTGTAGAAATTAGGCCTTTGACTTCCCCAGCAGACTCAGAGACTCAGGGCTCTGGCCACAGGGCCTCAACATCTGAACTTCCAATTGACCTTAAACTTCAATCTGGACTTCTGATCAACCTTCAGGCTTTAACCTTCCATATCAAAGCAGGACTTGATGATTACGACGGATGATAACCTGGGTGAGGATCTGAACTCAAGACCTAGGGCTCTGGATCTAAACCCTAACCTGGCTCCTATCTCCCCATCTGTTGCCAAAAACCATCCCTGTAAACTTACAAAATTACCAATGTGCACCATGACCTCAATGGTTTAGTTTAGAAAGGAACTTGAAGGAGAAGAGTCAGTGAAGATTTCTGGAAAAAAAATGGGTGTTGATTGGTTGAAGTCTCCAATATGTTGCCTTGGAGGATGGAAATCTGTTTCTTCAGCTTTGCTGAAAGGGAGCAGGAGCTAAAGTAGAGGAGTCAGAATGGGAATGGAAGGAGAAATAAACTGACAGCTAGCTGGAGTCTCAGGACACCAGTGCATACTAAACAGATGTGTTTTGCTAAGCAATGGGATGCTGTTTCACTTAAGCATGTGTGGAAGGCTATGATCACAATATTATTTTGACAACTTAATGTTACCTATTGAACGTTTAGAAACCTTAGCAATAATATCATCTACTCCTCGAAAACTGTGGATTTCTGAGTAGCAGATGCCTGAGGAAGTGGCTTTGTAGTGATACGTGGACCTGACAGCCAGGTAGGGAATTTCATAATTAGAATCAGCAGCAGCTTTATTACCTCTGACATATATTGTGAAATTTGTTTTGTGGCAACAGTTCAGGACAATACATTAAAAAAGATTAAGTTACAATAATATATAAATAACAAATTTATATTTCAAAAAGAGACCTAAATAATAAGGTAGTGTTAATGGGTTCATAGACCGCTCAGAATTCTGATGGTGAATGGGAAGAACTGTTCCTAAAAAGTTGAATGCACATCTTCAGGTTTATGTATCTCCTCATCTATGGTAGTAAAGAGGAGAGGTCATGACCTGTATGCTGAAGGTCCTTATTGATGGATGTTACCTTTCCTGAAGGACTGCCTTTTGAAATTGTCCTTGAAGGTGGAGGCGACTACCCTTGATGGAGCTAACTGCATCTGTAAACTTCTCCAGCCTCTTTTGATCCTGTGTATTGAGCCTCCATATCAGAACCAGTCGGAATGCTGTAGAAATTTGATAGAAGATGCAGAAATTAGCAAAACATATCACCTAAGTGATTCTTACTTAGCTCACAAACACAGGATTTAGCTATCCTTTGACAGAACAGACCTTGCTCTCTCTAATCTCCAGTGTTTCTGGGCTATGATCCAAACAGAGTTTCAAGATAATCTGTTGTGAGATACAATTTATTTTGACATTCTTAAAAGCTGGGCAAGTGTTTCCTCATATCTCATAGCTTAAACAATACACAAAGTCATAATGGCTCTCTGAAGATTAGCTACCTGAACAAAGCGTCTGTCTTGACTTCTAGATGAAAAATATCTTTTAGTCTCTGGAAGTTTGAAGTGGAGAGCCCATTATTATTTTAAATTTTGGAGCATACCCCTCAGACAAAGGCTGATATTTGAATTCTTGGGATCCTGAGAAACAAACATTGGAGAGACTGGAGCACATTGACATAAAGCCCACCCATCCATTAAATCTCAAATGTATTAATAATGGTACTAGTACTGATTTATTGTAGTTATATGTACCGATATACAGATCAACTCATTACACAGAGGTTGGGTGGGACGACAACCAGAGGTCATGGGATAAGAGTGAAAGGTGAGAGGTTTAAGGGGAATATGATGGGAAACTTTTTCATCCAGAGGGTTGTGAGACTGGGGAATGAGCTACCAGTGAAAATGGTGCATGTGAACTCGATTTCAATATTTGAGAGAAGTTTGGATAGGTATATGGATGGTAGGGGTATGGAGGGCCATGGACCCAGTGCAGGTTGATGGGAGTAGGCAGTTTAAATAGTTTCAGCATGGACTAGATGGGCTGAATGGCCTATTTCTGTACTGTGCTTCTCTATGACAGAACATTGAGGTAAAACAAGGTAAAACAATAACAATGCAGAATAAATTGTAAAAAATATCACATGTATGCAGTGTAGAAAAACAATAAAGTGCAAGATCATAACAAAGTTGATTATAAGGCCAAGAGTTCATCTTATCGTACAAGAGGTCCTTTCAAGTGTCTGATCACAATGGGATGGAAGCTGTCCTTCAGCCTGGTGGTATGTGCTTTCAGGATTTTGTATTTTCTGCCTGGATGGGAGATCAGAGTATAGAGAATGTCCGGGCTGGGTGGGGTCTTTGGTTATGCTGGCTACTTTACTAAAACAGTGAGAACTATTGGAAGAATCCACAGGGGCTGGTTTCTGTGAAGTGCTGAGCTGTGTCCACAGCACTGCAGTTTCTTGCAGGCATTTGCAGAGCAGAGCACCCGCATAGAATGCTTTCTATAGTTCAGTGATGAAATGTAGGCTATCAGGGCTTCGGGTAGTTTCTGTCATACTTCAACAATCGAGTGAACAACAGTGCATAACACTACATTCAAGTGATGCTTAAAATGTGCTGCAGTGCATTGCAAAATGTGTTATTGGCATAGGCTCTGTTGCCGCCCCTTCACTAGCAGGATCTTATAAAAAATGTCTCCACCTCTGATCTATTTGTAATGCATTTTAGTTACAAAATTGATGAATTATCTTGCACACTGCAGGCTAGACTGCTTCACAGAGTAAATTTGTGCCAACTTTATTTTCAGGAGGGCAGCCGGAAAGGCCGGTACAAAAGATGGTTGTGTAATGATGGACTTTATAATATAAAACAATGTTATTATTTGAGATACTTTAAAATGTGGGATTTTCACAATCTCACTTCATATGAACCTAGCAACCATATCCAGCCCTCTAATCAGAAGGTTGGCATATTCCTTACTGTATCTCTGCAGCTGCTATTTCTTTAGTCAGACATCAGACAATTGCATTTTGTCAACAGAAGTTTCTGGATGCCAATCCACATTTTTCACATTGTTTTCCTCATGGGAATCTGCCCCACGTGACATAACATTTTGCTCCACCACAATTTCTCTATAGAGCTAAGCTTTGACTGAGCATCGGAACATTCTTATTGAAAGAATTTTGACTTGTCCCGTTATTATGTTTTTGTTGAAAATATTTTTTTTCAAAAATCTTGGCTCTTGTATCTTCTGTTCTCCCATGTGATATTAGTACTTTGTTTCTCCTGCTGAGATAATGTTTATCACTTCTCCACCTACAGTGTACAACCATCTTTTCCCCCCCTCCACTCTCCAGTTTCTTCTGAGATCACACTCTGCACAACTCCCTTGTCCCATTGATCCCTCTCCAGACACTTATCCCTTTAACTATGCTAAGCATTACACCTGCCGTTATACCTCCTCCCTCACTACCATTTAGGTTAATAAACGGTCCTTCCGGGTACCCCTTAATCTATCTTGTACTATATTTCCTTCAAGTTGTACTGTAGTCATGATGTTTAGCTTGTCATATAAATTATGTATAATTTATATTAATTGAAGTTTATATAACCTATATTTATGATGTTTGTAATGCACTGTGCTGCTGCTGGAAAAAAAACTAATTGTCATGGTATTTACACACTGGGTATACACTCATTCATACAATCAGCTGGTGCATATCACAAGTCCTGCTTATTCAACCATTGATGCCAGGCAGACAATCTCTGAGGATTGATAATGGCTGGGGTCACCTGTATTGTAAAGACAGAGCCCAGGAGAAGGCAATGGCAAATTAGTTCATCTTGAAACTTGATAGGGAGAAAGTAAAGTTTGACACAACAGTATTGCAGTGAAGTAAAGCAAATTACAGTGGGATGAGAGAAGAACTGGCCAAAGTAAATTCGAAGAAGTTGCTGGCAAGGATGACAGCAGAGCAGCTATGGAGTTTCTGGGGAAAAATGAGGAAAGCGCAGGATAGATATATTCCAAAAACAAAGAAATACTTAAATGATAAAATAGTAGAACCACAGCTGACAAGCAAAGGCAAAGCTAATGTAAAAGTGAAACGGATAATAAAAAGTAATAAAAAGTATTTTCATTACAACAAAATGAAAATAGAGGATTGGGAAGCTTTTAAAAACCTACGGAGAGCAGCTAAAAGTATCATTAGGAGGGAAAGATGAAATATGAAAATAAGCTACCAAACAATATCAAGTTGAATAGAAAAAGCTTTTTCAAGTATATATAAAAAATAAAAGAGAGATGAGCGTGGATATAGGACCTCTAGAAAATGAAGCTGGAGAAATAATAATGGGGAGGCATGGAGATGGCAGATGAACTAAAAGAGAATTTTGCATCAGTCTTCACTGTGGAAGACACTAGCAGTGTGCCTGATGTTATAGTGTGTTAAGGAAGAGAAGTGGGTACAGTTACTATCACAAGAGAGAAGGTGCTCAAACAGCTGAAAGACCTAAGGGTGCAGAAGTTACCCAGACCAGATGAACTGCACCCTAGGGTTCTGAAAGAGGTAGCATTAGAGATTGTGGTGCCACTAGAAATGATCTTTCAAACATCATTGGACTCTGACATTGTGCCAGAGGACAGGAATGCCACTCCACTCTTTAAGAAAGGAGGAAGGCAGAAGGAAGGAAATTATAGACCCGTTAGCCTGACCTCTGTGGTTGGGAAGATGTTAGAGTCAATTGTTAAGGATGAGGTGATGGAGTACTTGGTGACACAGGACAAAATAGTACAAAATCAGCATGGTTTCCTCAAGGGAAAATCTTGCCTGACAAACCTGTTGTAATTCTTTGAGGGGATTACAAGCAGGTTAAATAAAGGTGACATTGCGGATGTTGTATACTTGGGTTTTCATAAGGCCTTTGAGAAGGTGCCACACATGAGGCTGCTTGCTAAGTTAAGAGCCCATGGAATTATAGGAAAGTTACTAGCATGGTTAGAGCATTGGCTGATTGGTATGAGGCAGTGAGTGGAAATAAAAGGATCCTTTTTTGGTTGGCTGCCAGTGACTAGTGCTGTTCCACAGTGATTTGTGTTGGGACCATTCTTTTTATGATTAATATTAATGACTTAGATGATGGAGTAAATGACTTTGTTGCCAAGTTTGAGATGATACAAAGATTGGTGGAGGGGCGGGTAGTGTTGAGGAAACAGGAAGGCTGCAGAAAGACAGATTAGGAAAATGAGCAAGGAAGTAGCAAATGAAATACAATGTTGGAAAGTGCATGGTTGTGCACTTCGGTAGAAAAAATAAATATGCAGACTATTTTCTAAATGGGGGGAAAATCCAAAAACCTGAGAAGCAAAAGGACTTGGGAGGCCTTGTGCATAACTTGCAGGTTGGGATGGTGGTGAGGAAGACAAATGCCATGTTTGCATTCATTTCAAGTGGTCCAGGATGTAAGAGCAAGGTTTTGATGCAGAGGCTTTGTAAGGCACTGGTGAGGCCTCGCCTTGAGTATTGTGAACAATTTTGGGCTCCTTATCTAAGAAGTGATGTGCTGGCTTTGGAGAGGGTTCAGAGGAGTTTCACAAGGATGATTCTGGCAATGAATGGATGATATGAGGAACCATTGATGGCTCTGGGCTTGTACTTGCTGGAGTTTAGAACAAAGAGGGGGAATCTCATTGAAACCTTTTGAATGATGAAAACCCAGACAGAGTAGATGTGGAAAGGATGTCTCCCATGGAGGAGTCTAGGACAAGAGAACACAATCTCAGGATAAAGGGTTGTCCTTTGAAAACAGAGATGCAGAGAATGTTCTTTTGCCAGAGGGTGGTGAATTTGTGGAATTTTGTTACCATAGGCAGCTGTGGTGGGGCCAGGTTATAGGATGTATTTAAGGTGCAGATTGATAGGTTCTTGATTGGACATGCCATCAAAGGTTACAGGGAGAAGGCCGGAAGTGGGGCTAAGGTATAATAAAGGATCAGTCATAATTAAATGGCAGAGCAGATTCAATGGGTCAATGGCTTGATTCTGTTCCTATGTCTAATGGTCTTATGGTCAAGCCAATTCTGTAGAAAAATTTGCTCACGATCATGCTCATGGAAAGACCATGATCATCTATGTCTTACATCACGGCTCATAACAAGTGAGCAAATGATACACTCAATGGCCATTTTGTTAGGTATGCCTGTACAGCTGCTTATTAATGCAAATCATCTAATCAGCCAATCATGTAGCAACAACTCACTGCATAGAAGAATGCAGTCATGGTTAATAGGGATTGTAAACAGCCAAGTGTTTCAGATGTGTATGGAGTAGTCACCTTGTAAGTGATTGGTCCTGTTTTGCTTTACACTGGAGTGCTTGCTCAATATTTTTGTGACTTTGTGGTAAAGATCATCATTCACAATTTTGCGTCACTTCTAATTTTTTTTCAGACAACATCTGGGAGTTCACTCCGAAGAGGACACCAGCCCTCAGCCAGTCCAGATGCAAGCCAGTGATTCCTCACCCTACGCCACAATAGGAGACATTCCAATACCTAGCACCGAGTACCCAATGTACTTCAAAGATGAATTTGAGGATGATCTAAAAATATCACCATATGCCAGCTTCCACCTTGCTCCAGAACAAGGAAAGCATATAAAATGTGACTGGTTGGAGAAGCTCTCACCGCAGGGGTAAAATGAGTTACTTTAATTTAATCCTCCTTGCCTGGCAAAAAAGGATAATATAGATTGCTGAGAACAGAACTTTGCTTAAACTTGATTGAGCCCAATGAAATAAATATTTCCGAATTGAATAAACACTGAAGCACAAATAATAATGATTCCAGTTTAATCTCTCACTTGTACATCCATATGGCATAGCAGCAGAATTAGGCCATTTGACCTATCGAGTTTGCTGAACAATTCCATCATGGCTGAATTATTATACCTCTCAGCCCCATCCTCTTACTTTACCCCTTGACCTTTGATGCATTACTAATCAAGAACCTATTGATTTCCATTTTCAATATTTCCAGTGCCTTGGCCGTGGTAATGAACTCCACAGATTCGCCAGCCTCTGGCTCAAAAAAATTCTCCTCATCACTGTTTTAAAGGGACGTACTTGTATTCTGAGGTTGTGCCCTTTTATCCTAGACTCCCCCACTATATGAAACATCCTTTCCACGTTCACTCTATCTAGGCTTGAAAATATTCAATAGTTTTCAATGAGATCGCTCCATATTCTTCTGAATTCCAGCATACAGGCCCAGAGCCATCAAACTCAGTATATACATGCAATCAGATGACAATAAACTTGAGCTTGTATTTCTATCCCTTCATAATAACTAAGAAGGAAGCCAATCAGCTCATTGAGTCCATGCTATCTGACAAAGTAAATACATCAATCCTATTCCTCCATTATTGCCCCTGTAAACTTAGAGTCATACATCATGGAAGCTGGCCCTGCTTGCTTTGTCCCATTTGTCTGTGCTTAACCCATATGCCGCTATATCATGGAGCCTCACCATTAACTGAGGGGTCGGTGGACCCCAGGTTGGGGAGTCACTTAGAGTTTAAATATTTCCTCGTGTATCTGTCCGCATGTCCTTTAAAAGTTGTTATTGTACCAATCTCAAATTGTACATCCTCTGGGGGCTTGTTCCACACATTCACCACCACTGGTGTGAAAAATATTCAAGAATTAAGATTGTTTATTGTAATTCTTCATTACACCAGTGTAAAAGAGAACAAAACGATTGCTACTCCACATCTGATATAGCACAACAAACCCAATAATCATAAAGAATGTAATAATAAATGCAATAAATATAAATACAAAAACAATCCTATGCAATGGAATATACAAGTAACTGTTTGATTGTGGCCATATATATATATATATATATGTAAGAATAGCTTATACACAGACTGATTTTATGTACATAAACTCTCTGGGTTGCAGCAGTGCATATGAAAACACATTGTGACAGTGCCTGTGTTTAGTGTAGGTATGACGTGTGGAGTGTAAGTGTGAAGTGGCAGTTTAGGATGAAGGTGTGCTAATGGGCCGTGGCGAGGAGTGGCTGATGCATATTTGGTGATGGGGGGGGGGGGGTGGGGTGGATTAATGTTTGAGGTGTTGATCAGCCTGATGGCTTCCCATTAACCCCTCAGTCCCCCAATAACCTCTCTCACTCTTCTACCTTCCACCTACAGGAGGTGTAGTTGAGATTAGGTTCCCATTAACTTTGCTCTCAGTTGCCTACATTCCACCTACAGTAGGGATAGTTGAGAGTTACCAATTAATCTACCAAGCAGCAGTCCTTTGGCATGCAGCAGGAAGGCAGAGCGTTGAGAGGAAACCTGCACAGCCACAAGGACAACATTCAAGCTCCATACAGACAAGCACCAGAGTTCAGAACTGAGCCATCAGTGGCACAAGTTAGGAAGGATGTCTGTTCAACCAGCTAACTTGGATCAACTAAATGCTAGAGAAAGTCAGCAGGTCTGGCAGCATCTATGGAAAAGAATAAAGAGTCGATGCTTTGGGCTGAGACCCTTCATTAGAACTAGAGAGAAAGGTGTGAAAGTAAGAAGGTGGGGGAAGGGGAAGAATTGTAAGCTAGAAGGTGGTAAGTGAAGCCAGGTCAGTTGGAGAAAGGGCAATGACATAAGAGCTAGATTTCTTCCAGCATTTTTTGTGTGTTCTAGATTTCCAACATCTGCAGAATCTCTTGTGTTTATAACTTGGATCAATTTGGTTAAGATAGAAATTATTTAAAAAAAAATGAAAATAAACTATACCAGAGGGTTTTGCTTCCAGCCTGAGATTTAAATTCAGCTGCAAGTAATGTAACAAGAGACAGGTAGCAGCCATTCTGTAATAGAGTGCAATTGAAGTTGTAACGTGTCTAATGGAATCTTTTCTTCCCTTTTAATGAGCCAGAAGCTGCGTATTTCAGAGGCGCTACGTGAAGTTTGATGGGAAGATGTTGATGTATTTTAGCAATGAGAAGGTAAGACAAACTCCAAGTCAGGGCAGTCCAGCTGAAGGCAAATTGGATGATTCTATAGTACACACGGTGGCTCATTTGAGCACAGTACACGGAATCAGAGAAACTGTGTTGTCGCCATAACAGTGAAGTTCTTCTCTAAGTGAACGCTCACTGTATTCAATGTGGGCATCAAGCCATGGTAAATTTGGAACAGTTATGACTATTATAAGAATTTAGGATATAGAAACAGAAGTAGGCCATACTCAAATTAGATATTTACGCCCTGAGAAAAAAGTCTCTGGCAGTCCACTCTATCTATGCCTCTTATCATCTTGTACACCTCTGTTAAGTGGCCTCTCATTCTCCTTCACTCCAAAGACAAAAGCCCTAGCTTGTTCAACCTATCCTCATAAGACAGGCTTTGAATCCAGGCAGCATCTTGGTAGATCTCAAGTGCATCGTCTCTAATGATTCCACCAGTAATGAGGCAACCAGCACTGAACACAATATTCTAAGTGTGGTCTAACTAGAGATTTAAAGAACTGCTACATTACCTCACCACTCTTGAACTCATACCCTGAGTAACAAAAGCCAGCCAAGCATATGACTTCTTAATCACCCTAACAACCTGTGCTGCATCTTCTCATCTTGACTTGTTGCAATACAACAATTAGTTTCAATCACAGAACACAGAGAACTGAACAATACAGTATAGTGCAGACCCTTCACCCCACAACATTATGCTGGCACTTGACTCTACCATGAATGGGCATTAAAGATTCCCCCACCACATCTTCATTGTGCTAATTTATTAGAATCTGTAGGAAGAGATATCCAAGAGTGAATAAATAAAATATCTGACTTGGACCAAGTTTACTGTTTGATTGGAGGGCACTGGATGTAACAGTCTGTATGGGTCCTCTTTATGGAAGGATAAATACAGAGCAGAACTCCAGAAACATCACTCTTTTCTTCAGCTGATACGAGGAATGCTGGAGGAACTCAGCAAGTTGACAGTGTCTTTGGAAGTGAATTAAAAGTTGATATTTTGGGCCAAGACCCTTCTTCAGGACTAGGATGGAAGGGGCAAGATACCAGAGTTAAAAGGTAGGGGGAGGGGAAGGAGGACTAGCTAGGTGAAGCCCGGTGGGTGTGAAAGCTTAAAGGGTTGGAGAAGAAGGAATCGCATAGGAGAGGAGAGTGGATCATGTGAGAAAGGGAAGAAGGTAGGTCACCAGTGGGAGGTGAAGGTCATTAGTGGGAGGTGATTGGCAAGTGAGGAGAAGAGGCGAAATGCCAGAGTGGGGAATAGAAGAAGATGGAAGGGGAAGGGAAAAAAAGTACAGGAAGGAGAAATCTATGTTCATGCCATCAGGTTGGCAGTAATATAGACAATATAACTTCCTTCACCCTGAAAGTGGCCTCATTGTGGCAAGACAGGAAGCCATGGACTCACATGGCAGAACGGAACTGGGGATAGGAATTAAGATGACTGTTCAACAGGAAATTCCGCTTTTGGTGGATGGTGCAGAGATGCTCGGCAAACCAGTCCCACAATTTATGTCAGGTCTCACCAATGTAGAGGAGGCCTCATCCAGAACAGTGGATAAAACAGACAACCTCAACAGATTTGCAGGTGAAGTCTTACCACTCCTGGATGGGGCCCTAAATGGAGGAAGTGAATGGGAGGTGTAACATTTCTGTTGCTTGCAAGGTATGTGCCAGGAGGAAGATTAAGGGAGAAATGGACAAGGGGAATAGGAATTGTCCTGGTTTGTTTATGGGTGAACAAGCGTAATGTCTTGATATACTTTTGTTACCATTATCCTGTCCACCTACCCAATGACCTCAAAGCAGAGATATGTATCTGCATCCATTGGTCAAAGTCAAGTTTATTGCCAATGCACAAGGACATGTATGCACAGCAACACACACAAAATGCTGGAGGAGCTCATCAGGTCAGTCAGCATCCATGGAGGAGAATAAGCAGTCGATGTTCCAGACTGAGACCCTTCATCAGGGCTCATCCCAAAACGTCCAGCATTTTGTACGTGTTGCTCAAGATTTCCAACATCTGTGGAATGTCCTGTGCATGTGCATTCAAAGATTATTTATTATCAAAGTATGTATGCAGTATGTAACCCTGAGAACTATCTTACTACATCTCAGGGTTGTCTAGTGTGTGCATACTTTGATAATGCAAAGGCATACAAAGCAGAACTGAAAAAAATTACCTGCAGCAGCATCACAGGCATATAACGTTGTGTAAGTAGCATTCGCCAGAAAAAAAAAGATAAATTAAACACTACTTTTACAAGAAAGAACATTTTGGAGGTTCTGATATTTCTGTTATTCTTTCTTTGGGTTTTTTCCTGTTACGTGAATGTCAGTGAAAAGTAAGAATTTCAGGTTGTATTTTGTATAAATTTCTCTCTGCACCTCGTGGTGCATCAGATGGCAACCTTAACATTTCTTTAGCATTTTGTTTATTTTTTACAAGTTGCTAGCTTGATACTCAACCCAGAATGCATGAAAGGTGTGCAAGGAGCTGGCCGGATTTGAACCTGTGACCACTCGCTTCAAAGTCTGGTGCTGATGCCACTACAACACCAGCTAGTTAAACTGTATACATTCTGTGATATTAAACTGAACCATTGAACCAGAACAAAAGTAGAAGTAATTTTTAGTGCAGTGTTCATAGTATTGCTAAATTGTTTTGCCTAATTAAGGTGGAGGCAATGTGACAAACACATGCCAAGCTTGAGGAAGTGGGGGGGGGGGGGGGGTCACTTTTATCAAGATGAGATTTTTTATTATAATTGGTAATGCATTTTTGCCTGCTTATCTGACAACCTCCCTTCCTCAGTGTGCAGTAGTATATCTGGGTAATCCGGAAATGAGTGAGAATATGGACAGCAGAATTGCAAGGAAGGAAAAGACTCTGAAATGGGTTATTTGCAATTTCAGTAAAATTTTGAGCTGAGCTTAATTTTATGTCACAACCTTTGGGAAAATTGAAATTTGTGATGACAATGTCAACATGTTTTTAAATGGATTATAAAACATCCCTCTGAAATATTTTTAACTAAATTTCAGAGCTCATTGTATTCAACTTGCTAACACCAGTTTTAAAAAGCAGAATTTTCACAACATTAACAAATTTCACAATATATGCTGGTGATATTAAATCTGATTCTGATTCTGCGTTCACTCCATTAAGAGGTATCCTTTTGATAAAATTGGGGCATTGTTTAATTGTGGCACTTCTAGCATATTTAAACATCAGCTTTTTGACATATCATTTTGCTGCTTCTTTCTAGGACCCCTACCCTAAAGGAGTAATCCCCCTGGCTGTTATACAGATGGCAAGAACAGCGAAGGAAAATAAATTTGAAGTAGTTACAAAGCCCAGGATATTTGTTTTTAGGGCAGAGAGTGAAGGTAAGTGGTGTAATGAAGTTACTTCTTGAGACAGAGGATGGAATAGACCGTTCAGGCCAGCAACCCCAAATTTTAACCCTAGCCTAATCATAGGGCAATTTACAATGATCAATTAACCTGCTGACCGAAGCACTCAAAACAAGCACGTGATCACGGGGAGAACATACTATGTCCTTACAGGCAGCGATAGGAATTGAACCCGGACCACTGACATTCTAAAGTGCAATGCTCTTGTGCCACAGTACCATGCCACCCTTTGGCCCATTGAATCTATGCCAGCTCTTGGAGTAATTCTCCTCAATCCCATTCCTCTATTTGAGGAGCACATGGCCACAGGAGAATGTGCAAGCAATATACAGACTACTGAGGTTCAGGATTGAACTTTGGGTGCTGGTATGTGAGGCAGTCGCACTATCTGCTCTCTTACAGTACCACTATTTGGTCTGAGAATAATCTCAGTTTAGGTCAAGGTCCTGGTTGCTATGGTGAAACTTTCAGACTGACCAGAGTGCTGCCATGTACTTCATGGTACATAAACATGCTGAAGCCTTACTAATTTCCTCTCCAAAGTTTAATGATTGGAAATAATGCAAAGACACTCCTGCACAATTCCCAATAAAAGGAACAGAGCAAAACTGGCAGGATTCCATGTCCACAATAAAAAAAGTAAATCACCCTATGTAGTAACTCAGGAGCAGAAAACTCTGCAAACACCAGAAATGTGAAATAAACAGAATTATTGGTAATTGATCAGAATTGTTCTGATGAAAGGCCGTTTATTTGAAATATGAACTATATTCTCTCCATGGAAGCTGTTTGACCTGCAAATAATCCCATCATTTTCTCTTTTTTTTTTTGTTATCACACCTTCATCTCTGTCAGGGGTAAGTTTTTTACTCAGAGAGTGGTGAGTGCGTGGAATGGGCTGCCGGCAACGGTGGTGGAGGCAGATGCGATAGGGTCTCTTAAGAGGCTTTTAGATAGGTACATGGAGCTTAGTAAAATAGAGGGCTATAGGTAAGCCTAGTAATTTCTAAGGTAGGGACATGTTGAGAACAACTTTGTGAGCCGAAGGGCCTGTATTGTACTATAAGTTTTCTATGTTTCTACGTTTCTAAATATTCAAAGTATCAGCTTTGGAATGACAAAAAAAGCCAGAACTTTGCAAAGCTTTCATTCTACATCTATTGCTATTAATGTTACGTTGAAGGTTGTATGAATTGTTCTTTGGACAGCAATGCCCCACATCCACATTTCCATTCTCATTGTGGCTACACATCATTATCTTTACCCCCCAAAAACCTATCCCTTCTGAACCACCTGGATGAAGCAGTGCATGCCCATAATAATGTAAAGCAAGCTTTATTTTGCCCTGTGGAGTTGATTATCTGAGGAAAAGAACTTCCCGTATCTGTTTAATTTATTAATTCATATAATCCTGTTTCTGTGCAGGAATATTATATATTCCAGTGACTTTCACTTCACCTGTTTGACATAACAAACTGCCATATATTCCCATGCATATGTCTAAGACTATTGTGCCTTTTGTACTGCAGCGCAGAGAAATGAGTGGTGTTCACACCTCCAGAATGCAGTCAAAATCCATCACTTCTCGTCCAGTCGCCGGGTTGGATCCACATCCCTCTGCCAGAAATATGGATACTTGGAGATGAAGGGGCATAAATCGAAGGTCTATGCTGCACTCTGCACTGACACCCTCTGGCTGCACAAAAATGAACAGGTGAGAATGGAATTGCTGGACTAAGAATGGATTCTGCTCATTAGGTGATAACTAAATCATGGCTGCTTGCAAGAACTTGGTGGGAGCTTTATTAGACAGCTGTTCCATCACTGTATTTGAAACAGAAACCTTCAAGCAAGGCCTGTTACTCTGCCTTGAAGGAGATCTTTTGATACCCTATCAGTCTGAATCTCTATAATCATTGTACTGTCATGAAGCTGGAACCATAAATTGCAGGGTTCTTTTGCCTACAAAAAAGGTTAATGAGGCTGGAGGCTCAAGGCCTGTCTTGAGGTTAAAGTACTGTGTTTGTGCATGGTGGGCGGGATAAACAGGACTTGTTTTACTGTTGCTGTTGTAACGTGAACAGAGTCACCAGAGAGACACTGAAGCTAGTGAATATAGAAGATTATTCAGCACATCGAACAGCTATTGGAGTCACTCTTGTAAGAAGAGTCTCCTGATCCAATATTACATGATATTTTTCTATGTTAAAGATCAAAGGTAACAGCAAGACAATTCTATAGTTACAATGCTTCCCTTGAATTACATACAATTTCCACACAAAGGTAACAGCAAGACAATTCTATAGTTACAATGCTTCCCTTGAATTACATACAATTTCCACACAAAGGTAACAGCAAGACAATTCTATAGTTACAATGCTTCCCTTGAATTACATACAATTTCCACACACCTCGGTTGCAACCATACTCCAGACACTCAAAATGAATGTTCTCTCTACTGACTCTACGCCACATTCATGTATATGCAGGTGTTGGAGGACTAGTGATTCTGAGCTGTATTTTATACCCAATCTGCAAATGCAGTGGTGGAACACCTTGTCAATAAAGTGCCGTCCATTTTACCTGCCACAGGAGATTTCAGTGATCTTTTTGCTGGTGATGTACTTACCACCACAGGCCAAAGTCAAACAGTCTCTAGACTAACTGAGCAATGTAATTCATAGGCACGAACAGTACATGCCTTCCCCATCATTTTGGGGGATTTTAAGTCAAGTTAAGTCACTTTTATTGTCATTTCGACCATAACCGCTGGTACAGTGCATACTGAAAATGAGACAATGTTTTTCAGGACCATGGTGTTACATGACACAGTACAAAAAAACTAGACTGAACTACTTAATAAAAAAACAACACAGAGAAAGCTTCACTAGACTACAGACCCACACAGGATTGCATAAAGTGCACAAAAAAATTGCAGGCATTTACAATAAATAATAAACAGGACAGTAGGGCGGTAAGGTGTCAGTCCAGGCTTCGGGTATTGAGGAGTCTGATAGCTTGGGGGAAGAAACTGTTACATAGTCTGGTCGTGAGAGCCCAAATGCTTCAGAGCCTTTTCCCAGACGGCAGGAGGGAGAAGAGATTGTACGAGGGGTGCATGGGGTCCTTCATAATGCTGTTTACTTTGCGGATGCAGCGTATAGTATAAATGTCCGTGATGGTAGGAAGAGAGACCCCGATGATCTTCTTAGCTGACCTCACTATCCGCTGCAGGGTCTTGCGATCCGAGATGGTGCAATTTCCAAACCAGGCAGTGTTGCAGCTGCTCAGGATGCTCTCAATACAACCCCTGTAGAATGTGATGAGGATGGGGGGTGGGAGATGGACTTTCCTCAGCCTTCGCAAAAAGTAGAGACGCTGCTGGGCTTTCTTTGCTATGGAGCTGGTGTTGAGGGACCAGATGAGATCCTCCCTCAGATGAACAGCAAGAAATTTGGTGCTCTTTACGATCTCTACCGAGGAGCCATCGATGTTCAGCGGGGAGTGGTTGCTCCGTGCCCTCCTGAAGTCAACAACTATCTCTTTTGTTTTGTTCACATTAAGAGACAGGCTGTTGGCTCTGCACCAGTCCGTTAGCCGCTGTACCTCCTCTCTGTAAGCTGACTCGTCGTTCTTGCTGATGAGACCCACCACAGTCGTGTCATTGGCGAACTTGATGATATGGTTCAAGCTGTGTGTTGTAGCACAGTCATGGGTCAGCAGAGTGAACAGCAGTGGACTGAGCACATAACCCTGAGGAGCCCCTGTGCCCAGTGTGATGGTGTTGGAGATGGTGCTCCCAATCCATGTTCAACAAGGCCAGCCTGAAAAAAAACCTTTAAATAATTATTATCGACATATAGCTTGTGGTACCAAAAGAACCAACACACTAGCCCACTATTACACCACCATCAAGAGTGCTTACTGTGCTATCCCACGCCTACACTTTGGAAAGTTTGATCACCTGCTTGTCCTTCTACTCCCTGAGTATAGGCAGAGACTGACGACTGTGGCAGCAGTAGTGAGGACTAAGAAGGTATGGACAAGGGAGGTGCAGGACTGCTTACAGGACTGCACTGAGTCGGTGGACTGGGCTGTATTCAGAGATATATCTTCAGGTTTGAATGAGTACACCACAGCTGACACTGACTTCATTAAAACCTACTGAACGTACTGTACATACTCAAGTCAAAAGCCTTGGATGAACATGGATGTTTGTAGTCTGCTGAGGGCTAGAGCTGTGGCATTCAAGTCTGGCAACCCAGATCTGTACAAGAAAACCAGCTATGACTTGCGAAGGACTATTTCAAGAGTGGAAAGACAATTCTGAGCGAGGTTGGAAGCAACATTAGATGCACATCACCTCTGGCCGGGTTTACAAGTCATAGCTTTCTACAAAACAAAACCCAACATCATGAGTATCTGTGATGCTTTACTAGCAGACAAGCTTAATGCCTTTTATGCTCGATTTGAAAGAGAGAATTAAAATTACAACTATGAGGATCTCTGCAGCACCCAGTGATCCTGTCCAGAAGCCGACAGGCTGTCTTTCAAGAGTATAAACCCTGACAAGGTGACAGGCCCCAACGGAGTATCTGGTAATACACTAATAACCTGTACCAACCAACTGGCGTGAGTGCTCAAAGATATTTTGCTACAGTTGGAAGATCCCTCATGCTTCAAAAGGCAACAATTACACCAATGCCCAAGAAGAACTGGGTGAGCTACTTTAATAATTATCATCCAGTAGCACTTACATCTATGGTGAAGCAGTTCTTAGAGAGTTCGGTTATGGCTAGAATCAACTCCTTCCTCAGCAAGGACCTGGACCCACTGCAATTTGCCTGTCACCACAATAGACCTATGGCAGATATGATCTCATTGGCTCTCCATGCGGCCTTGGATCACCTGGACAACACAAGTACCTATATCAGAATGCTGTTTATTGATGACAGCTCAGCGTTTAACACCAGCATTCCTACAATCCTGATCAAAAAGCTTCAGATCTGGGTTTCTGTACCTCCCACTGCAACTGGACCCTTGACTTACTAATTACTTATGTTTTTATGCACAATTTATTCCATATCCATACTTGAAACTCTGTTTATTTTTTATATTCTTTATACCCGTTGAATGTTGCACCAACACACCACAGCAGATTCCTAATACTGTAAATGTATGTGGTGAATAAGGTTGATCATTGATCCTCGATGATGTATGTGGAAGCACAAAATTTTAAAGCTTCCAAGAATATCCAGAGTTACGCTAATGCCAGGAGGGTACACAAGAATACATTATAAATGGATTTAAATAATATTTAATACCTCTTCTCTTTTACATTAGACTTTCAAATCTGGCATTGGAATCGTAACTATTGAAGTGCAAGGAGCTACTATTCGCGATGGCAACCGTAAAAGTTTTGAATTAATCACTCCTTTTAAAAGCTTCAGGTGAGTTAAGTTACTTGTCTGGGAACTTGTCAGTCAGGCGAAGTGGACAGAAGGAGGAGGAGGAACAAAAGTGTTGGGGGGGTAGGTGTGTATGTGTGTGTGTTGGAGTCATCGGGGCGCTGTCATGACAAGCTTTTTGCACCGATCTTTTTGGTGATTGCTCATCATATGGCGGGTCTTGGGTATCTGAAACCTGGCAGAGCCCATCCCTCGCCAGATTTTCGGAGCCAGCTGGAGCCTTTGCTCCAAACTCCAGCGCTGATGCCACTATGCCACCAGCTGGCTGTATGTGGAGTGAGGCTCAAATGGGAGGACGTGGGACTGATCATAGATGATGAGGTGGAAAGATCTATGGAGCCATAGTTTAAAGGACTTGTTGGATTATTCTTTTCCCTGATCAATATGACTAGACCCAAGGCCCTAGATGAAGTGGATATGGAGAGGATGTTTCCTATAATGGGGGAGTCTAGGATTTGAGAACACAGCCTCAGAGTAAAGTGACAGCCCTTTGGAACAGAAATGAGGAGGAATTTCTTTAGTCAGAGCGTGATGAATCTGTGGAATTCATTGCCACAGATGTCTGTGGAGGCTGTGGATAGGTTCTTGATCAGTAAGAGCATCAAAAGTTATGTGGAGAAGGCAACAGAATGGTGTTGAGAGGGATAATAAATCAGCCATGATGAAATGGTGGAGCAGAATCAATGGACCAAATGGCCAAATTCTGCTCCAATGTCTAATGGTCTTATCTGTTAATCATCTTCAGATTTGCACCATTTGAACTCGCAAATCAATAGTTTAACCAATTTTCGTGATTGCTGCCTGGAGATCTGATATTGATTTTGCTGTATATAGGATAGATGAATTCTAATGGGAGATTATCAATCTCTCATGTTTAGAAGTTTTGTCACAAATAGGCAACAAGGTTGTCAGATTCTGATTTTTGTTTTACAAAAATTTATTGGACAAGGCTGTAGTTCACAAACAGAATATTTAAGGTCCATTGCTATTTGCTCATTAAAAAGTGCTGATGAGCTCTCTTTGTGGAAAAGAGCCCACTAAGTAGTAATTAAAGTATGATCTTAAAATTCAATGACATTTACCATTGAGTACCTTGGGTCTGGGTGGTGGAATACATGGATGGGAAGGATATAGATGTCTATGGTCCAGCTGCAAGTCGATGTGAATAGGCAGAATAACAGTTCAGCATAGACTAGATGTACCACAGGGCGAACTTCTATGCTGTGGTGAACTATGATTCTATGAGTGGGTGGCTGGTGTACAGTGAAGTGGGGTGCTTTCCAAATCCAGATTAATTTTTTGATGACATCTGCACAATGCATCTTTTCAGATGTTCTTATAGTTAAGTGAGATGCAGAAATTTGTTGCTATATGGAACATCTGATTACAATAAAAGAAGAATTTATTCCATAGAAGTTTTATAAAGAATATTTTGGTAATATTCACAGGAAACAATACCACTGTAAGTGTTATAGAATAAATTGCAATATTTCACAAATATTTAAGGAATTCCATCTGTATCGGTGATGGTTTCCACATAGTGTAAAATCTTGTTGTGATTTTTAACAATAATTTACATTTATTTCTTAAAATAAACAGTGCAAAAAGTTTTCCTTTCACGTGTATTCAGAGAGATCAGAGATCTAAATCAAATAGAATCCTCTCTAAGTATTAGAGACAAGTTTAACCAAATTGATTTAAATAAGAAGGTAAACTAATTGGGGCGAATGATTTCATGGTCTTGAGTGTTGCAGTTTTACAGCTGAATCTGAACGAGAGAAGAAGGAATGGATTGAGGCACTTCAGGACTCGATAGCTGAGGCTCTCTCGGATTATGAGGTGGTTGAGAAGATTTGGTCAAACAAGTCCAACAAAGCCTGTGCAGACTGCAAAGCACCAAATCCGGACTGGGCATCCATTAACCTCTGTGTTGTCATCTGCAAGCGATGTGCAGGTAACTGACAAAGACTTTTACGACATTATCTCCATGGATTCTGACAACAGCTTAAACGTCCACAATTTCTACTTGAACACGCATGGGGGATTAGTGAAGTTAACAGTGATGTTGCCAATTCAACCCTTATACATCTCAGTGTTTTAGCCAAAGTAAAACAGAATGTAGAAGCCAAGAAGAGTTAATCTTTATTGTTTCATTGTGCACTAATTGGCTACAATATTTCATTGAGTACAATGTGATTACACTTCTGATATACTTAGTTATCTATTAAGTGCCCTGGAATGTCACAGGCTCATACAGAAACAGGTGCGTTGGCCCACTGTATCCATGGTGACCACAATACATCTAATTACCAGTACTTCATCCATAGTATTCTATGTCTTGGGAAACCAACTTCTTATTTAGATACTTACATGTTATGAGAGTAGCTGCCTCCACCACTAGCACGAACCATGCGTTCCAGATTCCAACCACTGTCTGGGTGAAGAAAAATCTTCCTCTTAATCTTTTACTGCTCATGTTTTACCTCTGATGTAGTGAGATGAGAGTAGATTAGCTTTATTTATCACATGTACATCAAAATTTCAAAACAGTGTCATGCGTCGTTTGTGACAATGACTAATGCAGTCTGAGGATGTGCTGGAGGCAGCCCACAAAAGGTTGCAACATATGCAGTGCTAACATACCTTACAAACCCTAACCGATACACCTTTGGAATGTGGGAAGAAACCAGAGCACCCAGAGGAAAATTCACAGTCACAGGGAGAACATGCATACTCCTTATAGACAGCGGTGGGAATTCAGCCTCGATTGTTGGCACGGTAAAGCATTAATCTTACCGCTACTCTTCCTTGCTACCCCTAAGAGATGAGCATACATCCTTGTGACTGAGTATTTAAAGACAATTCCTCTTCTTGGTTTTCCATTTAGTAATTCGAGAGACTGCAGGTGGAGTGAAAAAAATGTGCTTGTTTGGACAAACATGTCTCCTATCCTGACTTCCCAATGAACTGCTTTAATTGCTTTTGAATTGAAAATAAGGCATAATCTTCTCTGGGTGGTTTAAGAGTTGAATTTTATAAATATTTAGTTTTACTTTCCTTTACCATCCCTCAGTTTTGTGTTCAAGTTTACAGTTAATCTATCCCTGCACTGCCACCAACTGTTCAAACCCAACATGTTCAACAGCAAAAGAAAGCATTATAAGCAGAAGCAGGGATGTCAGCAAAACTATTCTAAAGGTTCTGATATGACTTTCAACTAAAGAGAGCCTGTTTCCTCTTAATGTGTCTTTATAGCCAAACCTTGCAGGCTTAAGACCAGGAACTACTAGATTCAGTGACACTGACCTCGATGTCTTGCAAACGTAACTCCATCAGAATCAGAATCAGGTTCATTGCCCTGACATAATGTAAATTGTGAAATTTGGACAGTACAGTGCAAAGCATAAATATTACTACATGTTACAATAAACAAAAGTTAGTGCAAAAGAGGAATGGCAAATTATCTGTTCAGAAATCTGATGGCGGAGGAGAAGAAACAGTTCCTGAATCATTGAGTAGATAGATAGATAGATACTTTATTCATCCCCATGGGGAAATTCAACTTTTTTCCAATGTCCCATACACTTGTTGTAGCAAAACTAATTACATACAATACTTAACTCAGTAAAAAATATGATATGCATCTAAATCATTATCTCAAAAAGCATTAATAATAGCTTTTAAAAAGTTCTTAAGTCCTGGCGGTAGAATTGTAAAGCCTAATGGCATTGGGGAGTATTGACCTCTTCATCCTGTCTGAGGAGCATTGCATCAATAGTAACCTGTCGCTGAAACTGCTTCTCTGTCTCTGGATGGTGCTATGTAGAGGATGTTCAGAGTTATCCATAATTGACCGTAGCCTACTCAGCGCCCTTCGCTCAGCCACCGATGTTAAACTCTCCAGTACTTTGCCCACGACAGAGCCCGCCTTCCTTACCAGCTTATTAAGACGTGAGGCGTCCCTCTTCTTAATGCTTCCTCCCCAACACGCCACCACAAAGAAGAGGGCGCTCTCCACAACTGACCTATAGAACATCTTCAGCATCTCACTACAGACATTGAATCTTCAGGCTCCTGCATTCTTCCTTGATGGTGGTAATGAGAAGAGGGCATGTCCTGGATGTTCTGGCATGACCCCTTCCAGAGGCACGGCACTTGAAGATGTCCTCAATAACAGGAAGGTTTGTGCCTATGATGGAGTTAGCTGAGTCTACAACCTTCAGAAGCCTCCTATCCTGTGCACCATGTTAAAGTCCTGTTTCCTCTTCAGTGATAGAACGGAATAGGAATGCATTATGGTTATGGAAGAGGAAAGTCTCTTTGATCTCAATTGATTTCAACCTTGCCTGTCCACTTTCTCAACCCCATTGTCTAAAGCAATTCATTCATACTGGAAGCAAGTAAGTTTAGTTTGAGACCCAACATTAAATGCAATGTGAATTTTTGTGCATGTGTCGCACCCTTGCAGAGCTTTGTTCCAGTTCCTCTGTGTTTACGGTGCACATAAGCATTTTATGTCACACCCTATGTGAGTGACATCATTGCAGGTTGTCAGCACATACATTTTTATTCATCTAACCCTGCAAATGAATAGTTACAATAAAATAGACATTCAGTGCACTTGGTAACCTAGTTGTAGTTACCTGGGTTACCTGAAACATTGTCAGAGAGTCCAGGACATACTTCTTTCTTATAGGTAATTCTTCTAAATATTGTACTTGCTTTTTCACTAATAACACTACGTCAGAATATCTAGTTTTCCTCTCCGAACCTTACACTAGTGTTGTTATGATTAATCTCATTGTTTATTTTGCCCATGTAGAAGCCAGTTTCATCTTGTATATGAACTTATGTTTGTCTCCATCTTATGATGTACTGTGGTACTGCTGCAGGAAGGAGAATATCATGCACTTATACACTCTGCATGTATGTCTCTGACAGCCATAAACTTGAACTTGATATTAACAAGTCAATTTAAACTGTTAATTCTATTAAATTAAATCTACACTGGCAAAATTGTTTGAGCCCCTGCTTATGCGTTTACTTCTTCCCCATTTCTTTTCACCACTAATCCATCCTCTAAATACCACTTCCTGTAGGATTTACATAATTAATCCTACACCCCATAATAAACCAGACACCAGGTCGTGACATCACCCTCGCCTTTCATAAGCATCTCCTTAAAATTCAGTCATCTTCAGCTGCATGCTTTCTCGTGCTGCCAGTGGAGATGACACTCCTTTAGATTTATTTAGAGATACCGTGTAGAACAGATCCTTCCAGCCCAATTAGCAGCTCCACCCACCAACCTATTTCACCCTAGCCACATCAGTGAACAATTTACAATGACCAATAACTCACTAACCAGTAAAGCTTTGGACTGTGGGTGGAAACGCACATGTTTGCAGGGAGGATGTACAAACCTTGCAGAAGGCATTAGAATTGAACTTTAAACGCTAATGTCCTGAGATGTAATAGTGACATGCTAGCTGATATGCTACTGTGACACACCCATGTTTAGGGCTGCTGAAGTCCCAGTAATGATTTTGGCTGGGGAACAAGTAAACTGTGACTGATTCCACATGGTGCATCACCAACTCATTCCTCTGGGCAGTTCTGTATTGTGTTGATCATGAAAGCTGATTTTGACATGACAGATATTATTTCCAGGAATTGAAGTTCTGAGCCAAGAAGTTGCTTTGCACTTCAAATGGACTATTTTTACTGTGCCCATGGTCTTTTTTTTTAAATCAATTATGGTATTGTTTGCACTGTTGTAACTATATGTTGTAACTATGTGGTTTTGTCTGGGTCTTGTAGCTTTAGTTTTTGGTTTGTTGGGTGGTAATTCTCCTGAATTGGTGTGTCTGGGTAGTTGTGTTTTGTCTGGTGGATTTGGAGTTCCTTTCCGGGGAATGCGCTAAGATGGAAGTGCAATATTAATACACAGCAGCCTCTCCGGACTCTGGATTTGGGGATTGCCAAACATTATGTGGATTTTCTGGTGTAGTCTGTTTTGCCATATGCTTTTGTGATATCATTCTGGAGGAATGTTGTTTCCTTTTTTAACTACATTGCAGTTGTAGTTTCTAAATGACAATAAACCAAAATTCAATTCAAAAAATGGGGTCACTAACACACTTTTTGTGGGTGGTTTAGCTAAAGCTCTCTAGTTTGCTGTTGGGCATGAGGTCCAACCTGTCACATGCAACAGATTGGGTGTTGCACTTGCATTTGTTTATAAAGGCCTCCAGAAACGTCTACAGCAAGTGGTGATACAGCCCTGTCCATCACACGCACTGGGCACATTTACATGGAGCGCTGCTGCAAGAGAACAGCATCCACCATCAGGGACACAACCATCCAGGCTCTCTTCTCGCTAGTACCATCAGACCGCAGACACAGCAGGCTTGGTCACACACCATCAGGTTCAGGAACAATTACAACCATCAGGCTCTTGAACTGATGGGGATAGTTCCACTCACCACAACTCTGAACTGATTTGACTATTTCTAAATTCACTTTAAGAACTTAGAACTCATGATCTCAGTAGTATTTTTTTTATTTGCACAACTTGATTTTTGCACATTGGTTGTTTGTCAGTCTTTCTGTACAGTTTTTCATCAGTTCCATTGTAATTCTTTATTCTTCTGTAAATGCCTGTGAGAAAATACATCTCAACATAGTATACAATAGCACATTTTATTTTGACTTTGACTTCCACTTTGTTCTGCTGCTACCGAGCAGCTGATCGAAAGCAGGTAGGGCATGTGCCACTTGATGGTGAGAAAGGGGTGTTTAAGAGAAACTGGCTAGTTGTGAGATGGAAATCAGGGTGGAGAGCCTTTTGAAAAAAGGACGTGTGTCTATTCCAGTGTGTTTCTTAACAACCAGCTGCAAACAATTGGCCGAAAGGGTAATTAGTTTGCCAGTAACTTTTGATATTTTTTACTCTAAACTTCAAAGGAACAATATGTTATGGCAATTCACATTTAACTCCATGATGTAATTTTGAGACATAGCTAAAGGTTTATGAAATATACTCAGCTAAAACCCCAGCCCAAGCTACCCTTCTATCCAGTCATAGACTGGTGCTCATTCATTTGTTTATGCTGTGTTGTATGATGTAGGCGATTATGGTTTTTCCATGGCCATGATTGTTCTCAGCAAATTTTTCTACAGAAGTTGTTTGCCATTGCCTACTTCTGGGCAGTGTCTTTACAAGATGGGTGTTCTCAGCCATTATCTGTACTCTTCAGAGATTGTCTACCTGTTGTCAGTGGTCACATAGCCAGGACTTGTGATATGCAGCAGCTGTTCATATGACCACCTGTCACCTGCTCCCATGACTTCATGTGGCCCTGATCAGGGGCTAAGCAGACACTACACCTTGTCCAAGGGGGACCTGCAGGTTAGTGGAAGGAAGGAGCACCTCATCCCTCCTTTGGTAGAGACATATCTCCACCTTGCCACTCCAACAGAATGGTGCAGCATGTTATTTAAATAAGTGTTTGCATTATAAATTTATCAGAGCTGGTGTTGTAAATCTGGTACTCCAACCCATTAGTGTCCATTAATTTTACTGGTGAAAAATGTATTTACGTAGAAGCTGAATTAGCACAAGAGGAGAAGGGAGTCAGATAGTGAATGCAATGTTGTCTGAAGTATAAATACCAATACTCACCCAGTTGGGCATGTTTCTGTGATACGCATTTTGTATGCATTAGTTGTAAAGCCTATTTTCTGCACTGATCCTGATTCAGGAGCCCTGGCAGGATTGGTGTTTAGCGGTAATGATGTGTTTCAAGTTTCTTTTATCATTGCAGGAGAACATCGAGGCTTAGGGGCATCTGTCTCTAAAGTACAGAGCCTGAAATTGGATACAAGCGTATGGACAAATGAAATTGTACAGGTCAGATATCAAGACTTCTTGAATGAAATTGCTAAAAGTTCCATGTTGGGAGTTCTTCACTATGGAAAGGAACTCAAAATAGTAAGATGTTGTAAAATTACCAAGACTCACAGGATTAATACAGATCGCATAGCATATTCAACCTAACCTAGCCAAGATGACCTACCTTTGGATACAAGATTAAAGGTTAAAGATTAGCTTTATTTGTCAAAATTATAGTGGAATATAGAGTGAAATTTGTCATTTACATCATCATTTGAGATGTAAAACTTACTAACCATAAAACATGCACCTTTTTCTTTTGGAATGTGTAAGGAAACCAGAGCACCCAATGGAAGACCATGCTGTCATGGGGGGTGGGTACAAACTCCTTACAGACAGCAGCAGGAATTGCAATCACTGGCACTGTAAAGTGTAAAGCTAACCCCTACATTACTGTGTGGCCCACAAGATTGTGTGTCAAATAATTACTCCAATAGTGTCTGAGAGTTTTAAATGGTACATTTTTATTTTATGTAGTCATAGTGAGATATTAGCATGGAAAGAGATCCATTGGCTTTCCAAGTCTATATCAATCTTCAACCATCCAAGTCGATGCCAATCATCAATCATTCAAGTCCATGCCAATCATCAAAAACCTTTTGTACTAATCGTATATGAATCCCTGTCTTAATTAATACTGGCTTCGTCCCCCTTCCTTTCCAATAATAATGAGCAGCCTTAACCTGAAGCATCGCCTATATATTTATTTCCATAGATGCTGCCTGACCTGCTGAGCTCCTCCAGCATTTTATATGTGTTTCTCTGGATTTCCAGTAGCTGTGGAATCTCTTGCATCAAAATTAAAACATTTTTGTTATTCTCCTCACATTTTCATTAACATATTAGTGATCTGTTACTTAATATAATTCCCTTTCCTTGTAGCTTTTCATTCAGTTAGGTAATGAGAAAGCGAATAGGTTCTGGGCAGCTCGAATCACTCCAGGAGAGGAATTGGATACAGATGCTTCAGTCGAGAGGCGGAGAGAATTCATCACGATGAAATACAGAGAGGGGATATACAGGCGGTCACATTCTAAATTTGCAACTCAAGAGGAACTTATTAAGGTAATCCTTTCTGTTTCTTACTTGGCTTAGAGTGCATCAGTCATCAGCAGACAAGATGCCTGTTGATTGTCACGTGTCAATTAACGGTATCAGATTTACTGTGAATGCAAGAGTAGTTGTGGTAGTGCAATCACCTGAGTTGAGTGTAATGTTCTCCTAAGGGATTGTCTATTGTAAAGGCCAATCCAGGATCCACATATTCTGGTGCAGTGTGGACAAGAGCAAGTGGTGGCTGTAGTTAGTGATTGAGTCTCTCCTTTTGCAGCTGCCGTTTCTTCTCTGTAGCCTAGCGGAAGTTGTTCTCATGTAGTCTAGCTCTCTTTTCAACAGACATGAGTTGGGCATCTGGATGACATAACCTACCTACTGTGGTTGGTATTGCTTTATCACAGTGGAGATGTGGTTCGTGTTGGCCTCCTCCCATACGCTAGTGTTAATGCATCTGAATGCAAGGCTATTGGACTGGTAATCAGAGATGTAGTCCATCAATCTGGAGATTGATGGTGACCTGGGTATTTAAATTCACTTAATTAAGTAGTTTCTTGAAACAAAAATGTTACTGTCAATGATGGCGAAAGGATTATTGTACAATTTCAATCTGCACACAGGTTTTCTGCCAGAACAAAAGTCTGCTAGCCTTCCCTTGTTTGAGAATCCCATGGTGTTGTTAGGCTGGGAATTCAAGATTATTTTCAAATGTTTTTCTTCAATTTTTCACTGAACATTTAGTTAGTGGTGGTTAATAAATACTATCTGTTCAACAATCCTTGGATCCCTAAAATTTTATTATGTCCTGAAATACTCAACTCAACAGTACTGTGGGAGCACCTCTACTATATGAACAGCTGAAGATTCAGAAGGTTAACCCCCACCACGTAGTGGAGGACAATGAAAGATGGTCAAGAAATGCTGGTTTTCCCGGTGTACTGTGGAGAGGATTCTAACTGGTTATATGTTTTTTTTAAAACATTTTTCTCACACCGCTTATGGGTGGTATGTATGTGTATTTTTCCCTCAATCTTGGGTGTTCTACCAGAGGCCTGGGAGCTTAAGGATTCGGCACGGTATCCATGCTGTTCCTCTTAGTCTGCTGCTCTGGAGCAAGATCTCAGATGTTGTTTCCAGGATTTGTTGGACCCACTCTCCCAGTCCAAATGCACAGCCGCAAATGCTCCTTTCACCACCAGATTACTCTGGCTTTAACCTTCCACATCCTTTCTAGCTGCTCTTTCATACCAAGGTATTTTTCATATTCTTTCTTCCTGATGTTACTGACGAATGGGAGTGCCACGTCTATTACTATTGCTTTTCTCTGTTCCTTCTCCAGTATTACTATGTTTGGTTGGCTGGCCAGTACCTACTTATCAGTCTGTGTTTGGACATCCCACAGGATCTTAGCTCTGTCATTCTCCAGGACCTTTCCCATTTGGACTTGGGGTGTCCAATCTATCCTCCGGATGAGAGTGACAAGAACAAAAAGAGTCATACCAGGTTGGATACAGCCCAGATTAACTAGGTCCACGCCAGTGGTTGGGGAACTGGGACTGACCATCTGGTGACAAAGCATAAATGTATATACTGCACATGTAAAATGTGTGTGTGTGTATATATATATATATATGTGTGTGTGTGTGTGTGTGTGTGTGTGTATATATATATATATATACACACACACACACACACACACATATATATATATATATATGTATATATACTGCATAAATATTTTTTCTGATTGTAATTTATAGTATATTTTATGTCTTGCACTGTACTCCTGCTGCAAAATAACAAATTTCATAGCATATGACATATGTCAGTGAGAATATTTGTCTTCTGACAATGAATAAAAGAAATATGATAAAAGCTCCTTTGAAAAATTCCTTTTTAACATGAATTTATATCTGGTTACCACAATAGCCAGCAATCCTTAAAGCCCGATTAATTTGAATATAGTCATCAGAACAGGGCTAAGAGCAGGTTGAACGTCACTTTCAAAAAAATGTGCTCTCGTTCCCGACCAAAGCGTGCATTCATCTGGTTTTAACTTCTTTCCCTCTTCACAAGGGCCATGAAATAAATGATGATGAGCTGGACCTGAAGTTAAAAATTAGTGGTTAGATATGTCAAAGCAATAGAAGTATGTCTTAATTTCCTACCCGTTCTACAGAGGAAATAATTTATGCCTATTATTTATTTGTAGAGTGATTAGCAAAAATAATCAATACTGAAAGAATCAGATAAGATATTTTCTATGATCCATGATCTTTGGTGTGGTAATTGCTACTATCTGCGGTTGATGATGTTCATATATTTAACTGGAGCTGACATCAATCTTCATGAACATTTTTTCAATGCTTCACTTACAGCTTTAATAGGTAATTGACACTCCAGTCAGCTAATGGATACCATCCTTCATTGGGTACTTAATCTGCTGTATACAGCACAATTCAATTTGGTGTGGTTTCCATTTTACTGATAAATTCTTTGAGTTAGTCAATGGCATGGTTGCTCTGCAATTAAATTTGCCTTAAACAATGTGCAGAGTTTTATATTTGAAGTGCATTGCAGTAAAATAGCTTCACACTTTCTAATATTGATGCTTCCTGAGCAGCCGTAGAACTGATTCTTCAAGTGAGAACCAAATTATCCCATCCCATTATGATCTAGCAGTAAATAAAGACATTTCTCTAATCTGACAGCTCCATTAACCTGCCAACACAGGGACATTTAGTCATTTGTCTGTCCTGTCTTTCAGAGAAAATAACCTGCAGAATTGAGCTGTTCCTGCCAGGAAAATCACCATTAAGATGATCGGTTTGATGTTCTTTGCAGAACTAAGCTATTTTATCTGGATGACCAGTTTACGCTTTAGAGGGAGTTTTGTTGATTTTGGTTTCCATACCTTACAGGCACTTTGCACAGCAGTCACCAGCCCCAATCTCCTGCACACCATACCCCAGATCTTCTCTGAAGCAGACAAAAAGAGTCTCGCTGACCCAGATGCCTGTGACACAAAGTCAATTCAAAGCCCCTCCTATTCTTCCAGAATGGAGCGATCACCACAGAGAAGTCCAGGTATTTATTAAGTATGCCACATATTTAACGAATATATATAAAATCAATATTATTGGCTACATTTACAAAATATATCAATAACTTTGAATTAATATATCAGTATGTGTCAGAATCCTAATAATTTGCTATAGCCAATATATTTTGAGAATTGTAAATGCAGCTTAGAAATTTGCTTATTGCCTCTAATATTATAAAATCCATTTTACATTTGCTTAAACATTCCAAAGAAACGTTAAAGGATGTGGGGATTATGACATCCCAGGGAGATGGCCATGGGACCTTTCTATTGAACCTTTAAATTGCATTGATTTGTAAAGCTTGTTATTTGTCAGTCTTTGATTATGTATGTTTTTTTTGAGTAAATTCTATAGTTTATCTTTATTTTCTCATAAATGCCTGCAAGAAAATGAATCTCAAAATAGTATATGGTAACATGTATGTACTTTTATAATAAATCTTAATTTTACTTTGGGGTGTCATTTTAAAATTGTAAAGGAAACGTTACAGGTATGATAGTGTCAGTGAAGCCTATCAGAATCAGGTTTATTATCACCGTCATGTGACGCGACATATTTGGCAGATATTGCTTCACTCAACTACTACTTCACTCAACTGTTTTGATATTGATATTGATGCCTAAAGTGCTGAAAATCTTGTATAGATCTGTGGCTTAATTTCCTTGAGCATTAGGACACCATGGAAGACAAATCCTGAGGTATTAAGTGCGTCGAAATTCAACCCCAACTCTAGCGTTAAATATACAAGATATCAGTAGCAGCACATTCTATTCTAATTCTGAAATGATCACTATTCATTTCGTCTGAACTGAACTTCAGAGGCGGGTACACTACTGCTGCTATTAAATAGTTCAGCTACCATGACAGGCTGACAGTGAATTATTGGCAAAAAGATTTTCGGGCTATGTGGTAGGATTATCAAACTGTCATTGGCAGATTCACTCTCCTGAATGTTGACAGCTTCATGAACATTATTTGTAAGATGGATAGTTCAGGACAAAAAGCAAACCCTTTCAACAGTGAGTTTACCACCTTCTTGTATATTTAGCGATAACAGCACAGAGCAGCCTCCTCTGGCCTTTTGAGCCACGCCGCCCCAGCAATCCCTGACAGAACTGATTAATCTTAACCTAATTACAGGACTATTTACAATCAGCAATTAATTTTCTAACCAGTATGTTTTTCGGCTGTGGCAAGAAACTGGAGCACCTGGAGGAAAATCCACACATTCCACAGGGAGACCGTCGAATCTCCTTACAGAATGGCGCTGGAATTGAACTCCAAACTCTGAAACGCCCCAAGGGGTAATGGTGTTGTGCTAATTAGTGCTTCCATGTGCCTGACAGAAGAGACAGACAGGAAAAGGGTTGGATTTCAAAATGATCGATCAGTGATCAGATCCTATGATGTGCACCATCTGCAAAATGCACTTCCAACTTCTCAATGCGGGTTCAGCAATACTCATAAAGCATTCCAATTTTCTCATCCAGTAGATCAAGTACATCATCCTCAAGGTCCCCCTATAAGACCTGCGCCATTCTGATTTGGAAATGTATCTCCAGGTCTAAACCCTGAAACTGACTAGCACTGTTTACATTACCTTTCATAAGACTCTTTTGCCCTTATGTTTTTAAAATCTTCCAATCCCATTGTACAATTAGTGGAAGTTTTGCTTTTCTGGAATTAATGGGAATCAATAACCCTTAGCCAATACTTTCATCCGCAGTAGGATAGCAGTTAGCACATTGCTTTTTAACGCCAAGTATCATTGATCAAATTTCAATTCTCACAGCCGTGTGTAAAGATTTTGTACGTTCTCCCTGTGACCATGCGGGTTTCCTCCAGGTGGTCCAGTTTCCTCCCACATGCCAAAGATGTACAGTACTCTGCAAAAGTCTTAGACACAGATATATAGTATGACACACAAGACTTTTACACAGTACTGTATTAATTTTATGTATTGCACTGTACTGCTGCCTCAAAAAGAAAAACGAATTTCATGACATATGTGAGTGATGATAAAC
This sequence comes from Hemitrygon akajei, assembly GCF_048418815.1. NCBI lineage: Eukaryota > Metazoa > Chordata > Chondrichthyes > Myliobatiformes > Dasyatidae > Hemitrygon > Hemitrygon akajei. Next base: position 30,560,460 of record NC_133138.1, on the reverse strand, counting down.
CTGATTCTGATATGGGTCTGTATTGTGATCTGAGAGTGGGAAGGGGGCAGGGAGAGGGGAATCATAGTTAGGAAAAGGGGAAAGGAGAGGGGAGGGAGCAGGAAGTACCAGAGAGACATTCTGTAATGATCAATAAACCAATTGTTTAAAATCAAATGACCTTGCCTGGTGTCTTAGGGCTGGGTGTGTCTGCACCTGTGCCACCCCCCAGCTCCTGGTACTGGCACTCCCTCTCTGCCACTTGTCCCACACCCCTCCCGCGGTGCTTCACCCTCACCATTCCCAAGAACCTTTGCTCTTGCCAGATTTACAAACTTGTTCTCCGCTCCATGTTGAAAAATACAGTACTGTGCAAAATTCCAAGGCACCCCAATTATATATATCTGTGCCTAGGACTTCTGCACAGTACTGTACAGATAGAGTTAGTGAGCTGTGAGCATGCTGTAGTGGTGGTGGAAGTGTGGCAACACTTGCGGTCTACTCGGCACGATTTTTGCTGATTTGATTGGATGCAAGCAACGCATTTCACTGCATGTTGTGATATACATGTGACAAATAATACAAATCTTTGATAAAGTAATTTCCATCACATTTTGCCTCACCATTCTCAGCATGTTTAACTCCCATTTACTATGTCCTCCACATCCCTAACAGCATTATTTTTCAGTTTACTATTAAGCATCTCTAGGAATCAAAGCCCTGACAAATCAAGTGAGATTTTATTGTTATGCTCACAAAAATGGTAAGGTAGAAATACAATGGAAACCTACTTTCTACTGCTTCAGAGGTTTTTAGATCCCAAGGAATGCAAGCTAGCATTAACATCACAAGGCCTAGTCATTTCAGATACCTTGTATGAGGTATGGGTGAGAGGGATAGAGATAAGTTCAAAGTTTAAAAGAAATTCATTATCAAAGGGCATGTATGTTACCTTATATAATCCTGAGACTCACTTTTTTGCTGGCATACTCAATAAATCCATAATAGAATAATAACCATAACAGAATCAATAAACGACCGCACCAACTTGGACGTTCAACCAGTGTGTAAAAGACAAAGTAATGTGAAAATTCAAAAAGAATGAAGTAATAATAATAAAAAACAAATAAGGAATAAATATTGAGTACATAAAATGAAGAGTCCTTGAAAGTGAGTCCATAGGTTGTGGGAACATTCCAAAGATGGAGTAAGTGAAGTTGAGTGAAGTTATCCCCTTTGGTTGAAGAGCCTGATGGTTGAGGGATAATAGCTGTTCCTGATCCTGGTGCTGTGTGTCTTGAGGTGTGTGTCAAGTTAAGGTGGGCCAAGTAAAATTATACCTATGTGTTGCCATATTTACAAAATGTGGTATTCATCACTAATTCACTAAAACATGAAGACCTCTAGAAACATAGACAATATTCACTTCAGACCATTGCTAAAGTAGTTATACAGTATGCACTTAGAGCTGGTTTTAATCTCCAGAGAAACAGCAGATGAAATATCCATTTCTTTCCTCCTAATAACCAGGGCTTTTAATTTTTCACCCCATCTATATGCTGACATGTTCTCCTGTTAGGACGTGGAGTGTCAGCTTTGAACTGCACAAGGTATCACCACACTACAGGACAGGCTAGACAGAACAGCAGGTCATTCCCTTTTAGAGTTTTCATAAGGTTCCTTACAATTCAGAATGTCTTATAAACTCTGAGGGAACTCTAAGCCAAAGTGATTGGCAAAAGGATTGTACACACTTTAGAGACTATACTAACTACTGAACTTATCACTGGGAAAGTGCACATTGTTTTGTGTTCATTCATTATGTGCCATGTCATATAACTTGGGCAATCATGGTCTTTCCATGACCATGATTGTTCTTGACAAATTTTTTAGAGAAATGGGTTGCCATTGCCTTCTTCTGGATAGTGTCTTTACAAGATGAACTGCACCCTAGGGTTCTGAAAGAGATAGTGTTAGAGATTGTGGCAGCATTAGAAATGACCTTTCAAAAATCATTGGACTCTGGCATGGTGTCAGAGGACTGGAAAATTGCAAATGTCACTCCACTCTTTAAGAAAGGAGGAAGGCAGCAGAAAGGAAATTATAGACCAGTTAGTCTGACTTCAGTGGTTGGAAAGATGTGAGAGTCAATTGTTAAGGATGAGGTGATGGAATACTTGGTGATACAGGACAAGATAGGACAAAGTCAGCATGATTTCCTTCAGGGAAAATCCTGCCTGATGAACCTGTTGGAATTCTTTGAGGAGATTACAGGTAGGATAGATAAAGGGATGTTGTATATTTGGAGTAAAGAGGCTTTTGACAAGGTGCCACACATAAGGCTATTTGCCAAGTTAAGAACTCATATTGTAACACGTACGCAACAGGCTGGTATATGTCTAGGGGAAAAGGAGATCCAGCCACTCGCCAACCCCACCTCCCGTACACACAGGTGCTGTGAGAATCAAGTTTATGCCGCATGCACACGCACAGTATCAAACTCACACCAGATACCGTTATGAAATACACTTTAAAGATTTTACTAAAACTAAAAGAGTACTATGCAATACAGTATATATGAAAGAAAAGAAAAAGTAAAAGGCACCAACTTATCAAAGTTCAGTCAGTTTAGTGCACATCATTGGAGCTCAACCATCGAACCATTCGACCCCTCATCACTTTCCTCCGACCTCCACGTCCTTGCACCTGGGACCACCCCGGTGGTCGACCAAGCAGTGCAGCGCACGTCCACCTTCCTCGGCATCTCCTTCCCGACTCCCCTGAAAAACCGCGAAAACCCCCAAGCTCCCAGCCTCACAAGACAAAATAACATTCCCCATTGGTTAACAAATGAATACAATCCCCATATCAGCAAGTCTAAAGCTAAACAACTGCGAGAGAAACACTTATCAGACAAAGAAGCATTCCTACTCTTAACAAACCAAAGAAGCCATTTTGAGTAACGTACACAGTACATTGTACAATAGTATTACAGGAAAGTTACTAACATGGTTAGAACACTGGCTGATTGGAAGAAGGCAGCAAGTGGGACTAAAAGGATCCTTTTTTGGTTGGCTGCCAGTGACTAGTGGTATTCTGCAGGGGTTGGTTTTGGGACCACCTATTTTCATGCTGTATATAAATGATTTAGGTGATGAAATAGATGGCTTTGTGGCCAGGTTTGCAGATGATATGAAGATTGGTGGAGGGGCAGGTAGTGTTGAGGAAACAGGTGGGATGCGGAAGGACTTAGTCAGATTAGGAGAATGGGCAAGAAAGTGGCAAATGAAATATAATGTTGGAAAATATATTGTCATGCACTTTGGTAGTAGAAATAAATGTGTGGACTATTTTCTAAACAGGGAAAAAAAATCCAAAAACCTGAGATGCAAAGGGACTTGTGAATCCTTGTGCAGAACACCCTGAAGGTTAACTTGCTGGTTGAGCTGGTGTTGAGGAAGGCAAATGCCATGTTAGCATTCATTTCAAGAGGTCTAGAATACAAGAGTGGGGATGTGATGCTGAGGCTAAGGCACTGGCGAGGCCTCACCTTGAGCATTGTGAACAGATTTGGGCCGCTCATTTTAGAAAAGATGTGCTGGCATTGGAGAAGATTCAGAGGAGGTTCACAAGGATGATTCCAGAAATGAAAAGGTTATCATATGAGGAATGTTTGATGGCTCTGGGTCTGTACTCACTGGAATTTAAAAGGATGGGGGGGTTCTCATTGAAACCTTTTGAATGTTGAAAGGCCTAGACAGAGTAGATGTGCAAAGGATGTTTTCCATGATGGGAGAGTCTAAGACAAGAGGGCACAGCCTCAGGATAGAGGGGCATCCATTCAAAACAGAAATGCAGAGAAATTTCTTTAGCCAGAGGGTGGTGAATTTGTTGCCATGTGCAGCTGTGGAGGGCAGACAGCTGGGTGTATTTAAGGCAGAGGTTGATAGGTTCTTGATTGGACATGGTATCAAAGGTTATGAGGGGAAGCCCAGGAAGTTGGGTTGAGGAGGGAAAAAACTGGATCAGCCTTGATTGGATGGTGGAGCAGACTCGACTCGATGGGTCAGATGGCCTAATTCTGCTCCTATGTCTTATGTTCTTGAGATGAGTGACTCCAGCCATTATCAAGACGCTTCAGAGACTATCTGCCTGGTATCAGTTGTCAGGACTTGTGACATGCATCATCTGCTCATATGACCACCCACTACCTGCTTCCTGGCTTCACGGTGTGTATGTAGGGGGGTGATAAGCAGGTTCTACACCTTGCCAAATGATAACCTGCAGGCTAATAGAGGGAAGGAGTGCCTTACACCTCCTTTGGAAGAGAAATATCTCCACCCCACCACCCAGTTTTGGGTAGTCTTCAGTAATGATGGGTAGTCCCTTGAAGTTTCCTACCAGAGTAAAATAGAGGGTTTAAAAAAACCTTTGCTACTTATCTGGAATGAGAAGCTGGAGTTAAGTTCTTATGTACCATGTGTAGGCAGAAGGGATTAGTGTAATGGAGCATTATTAGTTTAACTAGTTTAGTACAACATTATGAGCTGAAGATGCCTGTTCAAGTGCTGTCCTGTCTTCTTCCTACTGAATGTTTGAGGAGATGGCATTTAGTGTTTGTATGAAGGAACATCTCTCCCAATCCTACCCCCACACCTTGGTCACCGCAACATAGATACCAGTGAACTACCGCACCCTGGAACATCTAGGAGGTGGGATTCTCCTCATGGTCAATTGGTGCAGTGTTTCTATGGGAACAATATAAACTGTTGAGTAGATTCTACAAGTTGGAGTTCAGTAGTATAGTGGTTTGTTCAAAGCTTTACATTGCCAGCTGATGTTGTGCATTTAATATTTCAGTAATATTTGAGTAATCTTGTATATATATAGTCTAATTAATCATTGTTGTTCATTTTAAATAGTTAATTATGGATTATATCTAAAAATATGTTAATTGTATACGTCATCATACTACCATGTGTTATGTGCATGCCTCACTTAAAGTAAACTCAAACTACACCTGTATTTTCAAACTCCCATGAGATTCTTTAAATTAGTTTAACATTTTGAAATTACAAAACCTAACAGCTATAAGACTGTGGTTCAATTCCCTCTGCTGTCTGTTAGCAGTTTATATGTTCCTCCCTGTGACCGCATGGGTTTCCTCCAGGTGCTCCAGTCTCCTCCCACAGTCCTAAAGTCATTTGTTTAGGATTAGTGAATTTTGGGCATGTTACGTTGACACCGGAAGTGTGGTGACACTTATGGGCTGCCCAGCACAACCCTAGCTGATCTGATTTAATACAATCGACCCATTTTACTATACGTTTCAACGCACATATGGAAAATAAAGCTCATCTTATCTTTATCTGTAATAGGTATAATGGGTTATGGATATTGTCTCCAGAACATTAACAGTGCCTCCTCCTACCACCCCTCTTAAAGAGCCCACAAAATAAATTTTCAACTCAGGCATCTAAGCCTGGTTTTTAAAATAAAACACACCATAGGAGTAGCATCAGAAATAAATTTCCCTCTAAGGGGGTGGGTGACTCAAAGTTTGGTGAGTTAGTCAGAGGTCTTCAAGAGGAATATTTTGCAACTGAAATGAACATTTTTTTATTCCCCTATAGGCCAAGCAGTTTGAATAAAGACATTGAGGAATTGCTTTTTGCTCCCTTTTGGAGTTACCTATAGACATTGATTTGATTTACTATGTTAGACCATCAGTGTTATGTGTGAAGAGGCCACACTAAGAAAGAGCTGAGTATTTATCAATGGTTCCATTGCTTGATAATAGAATTAGTGAAAACCTCACACAGATTTGGGAGAGGATTCAAGCATAGAAAGTATCTGGTTCCACAGACAGCTCTGAAAGAAAAGTTATTGTGTATATTTCAAGCGATTTTGGCTAGTATGGTGTCAAAGGTTATGGGGAGGAAGTAGGAGAATGAGATTGTGATGGATCCTGGTTACCCCCTTCCGTACCGGATGCAGTGATTCAGATCGACGGGTTTACTATACACTCCCAGGATAGTTCTATAGAGTCTCTCAGAAGCAGAGGTGGAGGAGTATGCCTCATGATCAACTCTTCTTGGTGCACAAATATATCAGTGCTGTCCCAGTTCTTCTCACCAGACCTGGAATATCTAGTAGTGAAGTGCCATCCTTTTTACCTACCTCTGGAGATTTCTGAGATCATTTTGGTAGCGGTATACACTCCACCTGAGGCCAATGTAAATCCAGCTTTAGATAAGCTGAACAATGGGATCAACATGCACGAAACAGTGCACCCTAATGCCTTCACCATCATTTTGTGGGATTTTAACCAGGCCAGTCTGAAAAAAACAGGAAGGCTATTTCAAGGACGAAGAGACAATTTTGAACGATGTTGGAGGCAATTAAGTTATCATGCATTGGATGTACAACACCTCTGGCAGGGTTTGCAAGACATTACTTCCTATAAAGTGAAACCCAATAGCATGATGCTTCACTACCAGATGAACTCACCACCTTCTATGCAAGCTTTGAGAGGGAGAATATAACTACAGCTGTGAAGAACCCTGCTGCGCCTGATGACCCTGTGATTTATGTCTCAGAGGCCGATGTTAGGCTGTCTTTAAGGAGAGTGAACCCTGACAAGGTGGAAGGTCCCCATAGAGAACCTGGTAAGGCTCTGAAAACCTGTGCCAACCAACTGGCAGGAGTATTCAAGGATATTTTTAACCTCTCACTGCTACAGGCAGAAGTTCCCACTTGCTTCAAAAGGGCAACAATTATACCAGTAAGAAAAATAATATCAGCTCCCTTAATGACTATTGCCTCATAGCACTCACATCTACAGTGATGAAATGCTTTAAAAGGTTGGTCATGACTAGGCTGAACTCTTGCCTCAGTACGGTCCTGGACTCATTGCAATTTGCCTACTGCCCCAATAGGTCAACTGCAGTCGCAATCTCAATGGCTCCTCACATGGCTTTAGACCACCTGGACAACACAAAAACCTACATCAGGATACTGTTCATTGACTATAGCTCAGCATTTAGTATCATCATTCCCACAATCCTGATTGAGAAGTTACAGGACCTGTGCTTCTGTAGCTCTCTCTGCAATTGGATCCTCGACCTCCAAACCAGAAGCCCACAATCTGTGCAGATTGGTGTTAACATCTCCTCCTCGCTGATGATCAACACTGGGAATAATAAACACCTCAGGGGTGTGTGCCTAGCCCACTGCTCTACTCTCTATATACACATGACAGTGTGGCTAGGCATAGCTCAAACCCCATCCACACTTCGTCAGGAGTTTGAAGTGATTTGGTATGTCAACAAATACATTCAAAAACTTCTATAGATGTACCTTGGAGAGCATTCTGACAGGCTGCATCACTGTCTGGTATGGGTGGGGGGGGGGGGGCTACTGCACAGGACTGAAAGAAGCTACAGAGGGTTGTAAGTTTAGTTAGCTCTATCTTGGGCACTAGCCTACAAAGTACCCAGGACATCTTCAGGCAGCGGTGTCTCAGAAAGGCAGCGTCCATTATTAAGGACCTCCAGCACCCAGGGCATGCCGTTTTCTCACTGTTACCATCAGGCAGGAGGTACAGAAGCCTGAAGGCAGACACTCAGCGATTCAGGAACAGCTTCTTCCCCTCTGCCATCTGATTCCTAAATGGACATTGAACCCTTGAACATTACCTCACTTCTTTAATATACATTGTTTCTGTTTATTGCATGATTTTTAATCTATTCAATATATGTATACTGTGATTGATTGATTTTTTTATTATCTTTTCTTCTATATTATGTATTGCATTGAACTGCTGCTGCTACGTTAACAAATTTCACAACCCATGCTGATGATAATAAATCTAATTCTGATTCCAATAAATCAGCCACGATCAAATGGCAGAACAGATTGACCTTTCCTATGCCTTATAGATACTTTATGTACCATAGAGAATGTAAAATAGAGTACTGCAAACTTTGGCCTAGAAATTCCTTTCCTCAATTCACACCCCCCCCACCCCCCCCCCCCCCCCACCACCCCTCGGAATATGTTCATATTCCAGAATAAAGAAAGAAATATTTTGGCCATTCTGCACTTATTATCAGCTGATGGTAAATTCAGCTCCTAACCTTGGGAAAAAATATTTGTCAGCACAGAAATATATATAATATAATTATCTCAAATAGTGGATTGTGGTTAATTGTGCTATTGGTTAATTGGAGCAGCCACTGATTTTGAACAACTCTTAAAGAACAAATGAAAATTGAGAAAATAGCCTGGGTTTTCTTCATTTATTTGGGACGCTATGCAACTGAATTGGAACAGGAAATTATTACCGAACAGTTTTTAAATAGCATCACTTGTGTGTGTTTGTGTTCAAAAAGCATTGATTTTTGTTACTGATAGTTCGCGAGTAATAAGCAGTAAGACAATTCAGAATTTGTTTTGGTCACTGCTGTTTCAAGCATTCAGGCTTGGAGATGCCAGAAATAGCCAGGAGTGAAAATGAAATGATTCCACTACTTCAGCAAGTTAGAAACTGAAGAATTTGAAGGTATCGGCAGTCATCTTGAACGTTACAATGAAAATAAAGATTGGGAGGATACAATCGTTGAAAGTGTTGCTTGAAGGCAGTCCATTATCTGCAGTAGGTGTCTGTGCTGATTTTGTTCATTTACAGTGAATCAAAAGAACATGGTAGCATACACTGGATGAATTCCTCCATCGACAACTATTAGCAACTAATACAGTGTTATAGTGCTATAGTAGTTTTACTTGTGCCATCCATGGTAGCATAGTGGTTAGCACATTGCATTAGAGTGCTTGGACAATCACCAAATGGGGTTCAATTCCCTTCACTTCAGATGAGGTGAATAGTAGTGGAAAATTCAGCCTTCACTTTAAGTGTGATTATCAACTTCAACTGTTGTAAGTTCAAAGTATATTTATTATCAAAGTATGTACGCAGTATACAATCTTGAGATTCATTTTCCTACAGCCACCCACGAAACAAAGAAACACCATGGAACCCATTCAATGAAACTATCAAACACACAACATGCAAAAAAAGAACAAATCTTTCAAACGGCAAAACAAAAACGAGCATAAAACACAGAATATAATACAGCAAACCAGAAAGTAATTGAAAGAGTCTAGCAATGCTCAGTTCAGTTCAGTTAAATATAGCAGGCCAGTCCACCCTAATCAAAATTGTACAAAATAACAATAAAAAAAGTGTAACCAGAAACCAGAAACTCATCATAACATGAACTATAGATTCCAATCCACAAAATGCGTCAATTAAACCTTGCCCAAGACCCAAGAATCTATCACCATCCTCCAGCAACATTGAGTGAGAGGGAGAGAGAGTGAATGATCAAACACCAACACATTCTTCCTAGAGCAGAGAACGAGAGAGATGGAGAGAGAGACAATCACACACAGTTCAACTGTTCAAAAAATAACAATTCTTACATATTTAAAATAACCTATTTTTACAAATCCCATTTGTCCTGAAAGTGCCATGAAGAAGACAAATAGTCAAATTATATATGTTCTTTGACATCAGTGACATTGACATTGTAAGACTCCAGACACGTATGCCCACTCTGGTTTTACTCTGGAGTCAAAGGTCATTGTGGTCTCTGCCTCATCTTTTACTGTAGAGAAGTCATGGATGTTCTCTACTTATTCTGCTTTATGTTCATCCCATAGGAGCAGGTAGGATGGAGAAAGGCATTTGAATGCATTGCAGTGATCTCTAGTGAGCAGACTTTCATAGATTTCCTCTTCTCCACTGTGGAAAGAGATTCACCATAATCTGCCATAGCCTTCATTGTCTCTGTGTCTCCTTTGCAAAACACAACATGCCTCCTGTGATTTTTTTTTTATTACACGGAGTGGTAGCTGCCTGGATTGCTTTGTCAAGAGTAGTGGTGGAAGCAGACATACAGTACTGTGCAAAAGTCTTAGGCACATATATGCAGCCAGATTGGCAAAGACGATTTGCACAGTAGTGTATTTGTCAACGTGCAGCAGAGAGTGAGTTTGTAAATCTGGCAGGAGCAAAGGACAATGGGAGTAGCACGGGTGAAGCACCATGGGAAGGGTATGGGACAGGTGGCAGAGAAGGAATGTCAGGGTGGGGTGTGACACCTAGCCCTGAGACACCAGGCAAGATTATTTGATTCCAAGTAATTGGTTTATTGATCATTACAGAATGTCTCTCCAGTACTTCCCTCCCCTTCGCCTTTTCCCAATCACAATTTCCCTCTCCCTGCCCCTTCCCACAATAGACCCCCAATCAGAATCAGGTTTATCATCACTCACATATGTCATGAATTTTTTTTTTTGCAGCAGCAGTACAGTGCAATAGTTAAAATTGTTACGGTATTGTGCAAAAGTCTTAGGCACCCTAGCTGTTTAATGTGTATATTCCTAAGACTTTTGTACAGGACTGTTTCGAGAGGCATTTAGACAGACACATGGACATGCAAAGAATGTTGGGAAATGGGTCACATGCAGGCAGATGGGATTCATTTAATTTGTCACCATGGCAGAGACAGATGTCATGTTGAAGAGCATGTTCCTTACCATACTGTTATATGTGCCATATTCTGTTCTCCAGCATCCTGTCCAAGTCCCTTCAAAGTCTTGGAGCATTCCCTCACAAGCCTTCCCACTAATGCAGCATTCTTTAAACAGCACCACTGCCCAGATCCTGAAAGACTGCTGCATTTTATGTATAAGTAACTGTAAGAGCTGGTTTCTGAGGTTACACCCACAAAACTACAAAGTTGTGAACTAGTGCAGCAGCTTGCAAACCGCAAAACCTGACAACAGGAAGGTCACAACTGAAGATGGCAATCATGATGGAACTTATACAAACAATATTAGAATGACATACATCAATTTCAATTCCATTAAAAGGTTTGAAAGCAATTTCTAGACTTGCATGTTACTGTGAAGAAGTATTTGGTTTCACATTGACACACAAAATCAACAACCACATTTGAAAACAGATGAAGGGGTGCTTTTCCCAGAACTGAGAACTTGCATTGGATCTCTGAAGGCAGCTGGATATTTCTGCAACAGAAATTATAGAGGAGGTTACAATGCCAGGATCTGATCAAACGTAGGCAGCAGCGTACCCACCACTTAACGCCGGCCTCGTGTCCGGTTGGTTGTGTAACTCATTCCATCAGCTCTAACTCTGTCAATTTTTAAATATACAGATAAAAAGATTTTCTGTATTTGCCACATGCACATCAAAACATACAGTTACTCCATTACAAACTAAACTTATCTTTCGAATCGTCTAAAATTAACTTTACTGTAGCCTAAAGGAGATGTTCAATCAGCCCCAGTATGAGACCTTGTTAACTAGGGTAGATTGATAAATTTTTGGTCTGGACATCTTTATTTTTATTTTATTCAGAAACAGCATGGAATAGCTCCTTCCAGTCCTCAAACCATGTTGCTAGGAACTCCTGATTTGACTCTAGCCTAATCATGGGGCAATTTACAATTAACCTACGAACCGGTAAAGTCTTTGGACAGCGGAGTAAACTGGAGCATCCAGAAGAACCCTACATGGTCATGGAGAAAATGTACAAAGTCCTTACAGACGGTGGCAGAAACTGAAACTGGGTTGCTGCAGAGTTGTAAATTGTTGCGCTAACCACTATGCTATCGTGCCGCCCATTGCACAGATAATGCAGAGTGCTTGCTTTCTGAGGGCACCTTATTCAGCCCATGCATTCATAGCTCGGTGAAAAAAAGAATTCAGGCAAAAAGCAAGCTGAAATGGTGCCAAAGTGATGAAGGATTGATGCTTTCCTTTAACTTTGATGGGAGTTAAATGATCTAAATTGAAGGAACTCAAGTACAGTATCTGTTCCTTTTCTCAAACTAATTTTAACTTGCCCTCATGTGGCTTTACTAATGTTTCCATTTGATGATTATCTATTGTGGTCTTTATGATTGTGAGATCACGAGTTACCAAATTCATCTCATAGAACATAGAATACAGAACAGTTCATCACAGGAGCAAGCTCTTCGGTTCACAGTGTTGCACTGAACCAATTAAACTCTAATCAAATGGCTAACTAAACTGATCACTTCTGCCTATACAATGTCCATACCCTTTTGTTTTCCTCACGTTCATGTGCCTACCTAAACATCTCTCATGTTTTCGCCTCTACCACCACCCCAGGGACCCACTACTCACTGTGTAAAAAAACCCTGCTCCTCACACTCCTTTCAAATTACGCCCTCTCACCTAAAATGCATGCATTTTGGTATTAGAGGTTGGGAAAATACATTATCTGTTTACTCTATGCCTGTCATAACCTTATAAGCCTTTACCAGATCTCCCAGCAGCCTCTGCCACTCCAGAGAAAATAACACAAGTTTGTTCAACCTCTCACTCGTGAATTTATCATTTCTGGCAATGCACTACCAGAAGTAATTGAGTTGGTACTTGCGAATTCTTCTTGGCCTGGTTTAATGTCTTTATGCTGGAAATAAGAATCACTTTCTGTACAAGGCAAGGGTTAACATCCCTCACCTTGGTACAGACTTTTAACCCACTAGCACCAGGGAAAATAATGGAAAGTAATTTAATATATTTGGCGGATACGATAGGGTCTTTTAAGAGACTTTTGGACAGGTATATGGAGCTTAGAAAAATAGTGGGCTATGGGTAAGCCTAGTAATTTCTAAGGTAGGGTCATGTTCAGCACAACTTTGTGGGCCAAAGGCCCTGTATTGTGCTGTAGGTTTTCTATATTGTCATTCATGATCATCACTGGGCAAGAAAGATTCATGGATCTCCAGACCTAGCAACACATTCTGGGATATGCACCATCTTCTCAAGGGTAATTAGGAAGAGGTAATAATTGCTGGCCTTGTCAGCAAACCCACATAAAGTCATAGTTACAGAATCATAGAACACTACAGCAGAGAAACAAGCCATTTGGCCCATCTAACCCATGCCAAACTATTAATCTGCTTAATCCCATTGACCTGCACCTGGACCATAGCTCTCCACACTCCTCCCATCCATGTACCTATCCAAATTTTTCTTAGATATTGAAATTAAGCCTGCATCCAAAACCTGCTGGCAGCTCATTCCACTCTTCACCACCCTCTAGGAGAAGTTCCCCATTTTCCCCTTAAACATTTCACTTTTCTTCCTTAACCCATGCCTTCTAGTTCTAGTTCCACCCAACCTCAGTGGAAAAAGCCTGCTTGTGTTTACCCTATCTATACGCCTTATACTTTTGGTGTACCTCTGTCAAATCTCCCCTCATTCTTCTACAACAGCATTCTACATCTCACAAAAGAATAAGGAAAACAGTAATGGCTTTTCTAAACCAGTTCAGAGGACAATTAAGAATCAACCTCAGTTTAGGCCACAAAGGTAGGAAATGTAGATTTAATTTGTTGTATGATATTAGTAGAAGAGTCTTGGTTTTGGGGCTAGTCTAACACTGAGGTTACTCCTGTTACGCAAGAGAATGAGGCTTCAATCCATCATATATTTCGGTTCAGCTAGGAGGAGGCTTTTTTTTGACAGGTCAGCAAGTTGCGGTAACATCAGTATGTGCAAAGTCACCAGAAGCATTACTGCGGGCTCAGTCCTCCCGAGATGTATCTCTTTCCAGCATGTGATACTTTGACATAGCTACTGTACCTGTGTTTTGGGATCATTTACAAATAAAATTAAAGGAAATATAAAGAGGATTAACCCCACCATCCCCTCAAACCTGATCAGCCAGATAGTAAGTTTATAGCTGAATCCCCTTGCTCTATGAACTGTGCTGCCCAATCCATGTAAACCATAAGACATAAGAGTAGAATTAGGACATTTGGCCTATCAAGTCTTCTCCACTATTCCATCATGACTGATTTATTATTCTCCTCAGCCCAACTCTCCAGCGTCTACTCATAACCTTTGACACCCTTATTAATGAAGAACCCATCAAGCTCTGTTTTAAATACATCCAGTGACTTGCCCTCCATAATGAATTCCACAGATTCACCACCCTCTGGCTAAAGAAATTCTCCTTATCTCTGTTGTAATGGAACATCCCTCCATTCTGAGGCTGTGCCATTCAGTCCATGGCCACTCTATTTAGACCATTCAACATTCGATAAAGTTCAATGAGTTTCCCATCTCATACTTCTAAAATTCAATGAGTACAGGCCAAAAGTCATCAAGTGCTTTTCCTATGTTAAATCTTTCATTCCTGGGAACCTTAATTCTGTTGCTGAATGCAGACTACGCCATCTTTGAATATATGCAAAGATTCAGTTCCACAGCTGACAGGGAAATGGAAATCCATAACTCAGAACTCTTTGAGCAAAAGAAATCCTCCTTACCTCAGTTCCCTTATTTTGAAGTTATGCCTTCCAGTTCTGGATTCTACCACAATTCTTCCTTCAGGTGCTTACCCTGACCAACCCCGCTAAGGATCTGTTTCAACAAAATTACCTCTCATTTATCTAAACTGCAAAGAACGCAGATCCTACCAATTCAACTTTTCCTTGTAAAATGATCTCTCCATACCCAAAGTCATCCTTACGAATCTTTTCTGAACAGCCTTCAATTATAATCTGGAGCCCTGTGCAAAAGTCTCAGGCATATATATACTGTACCTTAGTCTTTTGCACAGTACTGTATCTATAAATAATGTGACCGGATATTACTTTCTTTTGTACTGCAGTTTTGCTCACTTTTTCCTATTTAAATCATAGGTTGTTTAATTTTCTTGCTTCTAAAGTGAACAATTTCACACATTGTACACCTTTCTGTGCATTTGTTAAAACTCTCAACATCTTTCTGTAAATTGTAGCTTTCTCACGTCTTGTATTTCACCCTCTTCACCTGCTTTTGTATCATCTCTAAATCCTCCTTCCTCTAAACAATTGACATATACTGTGGTCTCAAAACTCCACTGGTAATAGGTACCATTGTGAAATTCTCCCGAGATCCTATTCACTGCTTGCTACTAGTTAACCAGTCAATAGACAATAGACAATAGGTGCAGAAGTAGACCATTCGGCCCTTCGAGCCTGCACCGCCATTTTGAGATCATGGCTGATCAACTACTATCAATACCCGGTTCCTGCCTTGTCCCCGTATCCCTTGATTCCCCTATCCATAAGATACCTATCTAGCTCCTTCTTGAAAGCATCCAGAGAATTGGCCTCCACTACCTTCCGAGGCAGTGCATTCCAGACCCCCACAACTCTCTGGGAGAAGAAGTTTTTCCTTAACTCTGTCCTAAATGACCTACCCCTTATTCTCAAACCATGCCCTCTAGTACTGGACTCTCCCAGCATCTGGAACATATTTCCTGCCTCTATCTTGTCCAATCCCTTAATAATCTTATATGTTTCAATCAGATCCCCTCTCAATCTCCTTAATTCCAGCGTATACAAGCCCAGTCTCTCTAACTTCTCTGCGTAAGACAGTCCAGACATCCCAGGAATTAACTTCATGAATCTACGCTGCACTTCCTCTACAGCCAGGATGTCCTTCCTTAACCCTGGAGACCAAAACTGTACACAATACTCCAGGTGTGGTCTCACCAGGGCCCTGTACAAATGCAAAAGAATTTCCTTGCTCTTGTACACAATTCCCTTTATAATAAAGGCCAACATTCCATTAGCCTTCTTCACTGCCTGCTGCACTTGCTCATTCACCTTCAGTGACTGATGAACAAGGACTCCTAGATCTCTTTGTATTTCTCCCTTACCTAACTCTACACCATTCAGATAATAATCTGCCTTCCTGTTCTTACTCCCAAAGTGGATAACCTCACACTTATTCACATTAAATGTCATCTGCCAAGTATCTGCCCACTCACCCAGCCTATCCAAGTCACCCTGAATTCTCCTAACATCCTCATCACATGTCACACTGCCACCCAGCTTAATATCATCAGCAAATTTGCTGATGTTATTTTCTATGCCTTCATCCAAATCGTTGACGTAAATTGTAAACAGCTGTGGTCCCAATACCGAGCCCTGTGGCACTCCACTAGTCACCACCTGCCATTCCGAGAAACACCCATTCACCGCTACCCTTTGCTTTCTATCTGCCAACCAGTTTTCTATCCATGTCAATGCTTTCCCCCCAATGCCCTGAGCTTTGATTTTACCCACCAGTCTTCTATGTGGGACCTTATCAAATGCCTTCTGAAAATCGAGGTACACTACATCCACTGGATCTCCCCCGTCTAACTTCCTGGTTACATCCTCGAAAAACTCCAACAGATTAGTCAAGCATGATTTACGCTTGGTAAATCCATGCTGGCTCGGCCCAATCCTATCACTGCTATCTAGATATGCCACTATTTCATCCTTAATAATGGACTCTAGCATCTTTCCCACCACCGATGTCAGGTTGACAGGTCGATAGTTCTCTGTTTTCTCCCTCCCTCCTTTCTTAAAAAGTGGGATAACATTAGCCATTCTCCAATCCTCAGGAACTGATCCTGAATCTAAGGAACATTGGAAAATGATTACCAATGCATCCGCAATTTCCAGGGCCACCTTCTTTAGTACACTAGGGTGCAGACCATCTGGACCTGGGGATTTGTCAGCCCTCAGTCCCATCAGTCTACTCATCACCGTTTCCTTCCTAATGTCAATCTGTTTCATTTCCTCTGTTACCCTATGTCCTTGGCCCATCCATACATCTGGGAGATTGCTTGTGTCTTCCTTAGTGAAAACAGATCTAAAGTACTCATTAAATTCTTCTGCCATTTCTCTGTTTCCCATAACAATTTCACCCAATTCATTCTTCAAGGGCCCAACATTGTTCTTAACTATCTTCTTTCTCTTCACATACCTAAAAAAGCTTTTGCTATCTTCCTTTATATTCCTGGCTAGCTTGCGTTCGTACCTCATTTTTTCTCCCCGTATTGTCTTTTTAGTTAAGTTCTGTTGTTCCTTAAAAACTTCCCAATCATCTGTCCTCCCACTTACCTTAGCTCTGTCATACATTGTCATCTGACAATGCTAATGCCTTACCTGCAATGTTCATCTCTTTGAAGATTACCTTCAGTGTTCCATCTGTTGAGTATTTTCAATTATCTAAATATATTACTCCCTTTCCCCCTTTTTACTCTCCAGCTAATCTTTCCTCTCCTTGATCAATGATTACTACCAAACTTATTGCCATGATGACACTGATAATTGCGCCATTATGCTGATTGTTACTGTTCAATGTTTAATTATGTTTGCTGGTTTGTAAGATGGCAAAATGAATTGGTACCTAACAATTGACAACTGAGGCTTTCAGGACCATGAAGAAGTTCTATTTCCATATGTTTGGGACTTATGGTTAACAAAACTGAATTCTATGAATCATAAACTTTGAAGTCTGAAGTTGACCAAAAGTTATATGAAGTCTTGTGCCATACACTGTATAGAAACTTCGTTTAACCAGACATCACTGAGTAGCATAAGGATCTGTAAACCTGACTGAGAACCAAGTGGTGAGGAAGCTGATTCTGAGAACAGATAGATTGAAGACAAGTTGGTCAAGACTCACAAAATTTGAGGAGTTTAGAAATTTAATGGAAATGGATTGATGAGTAGGGAAAATCTAGTTGATAAGCAGCTGGAGTTACCTCTTGTTAACAGCAAGTTCAATGTTTGAGGGCCAGCAAATTAGAGGCAGGAATGACTTCCTCTGACGCTCAGTGTTGCATCTCGGTGGAATGAGTCTCTGGCTGAATGTACTCCTGTGCCTGACGTATATTATGGAGTTATACAACTAGGAAACAATGTACATTAAGAGCCAACTTGCAGACCGGAAAATAAACAGAGAGAGAGAGAGAGACCATGTGATTGAAAGAATGAGTGTCGATAATAGGACTCAGCTACTTTTAAGATTATTGTTTTTTTTATATACTCTGAGGAAATGACAGGTTTTAAAGCTGACAATCTTTCATGTTTAGTACTTAGTTCTCTCAGATTCACAAATTTCATCAAGAAACAGTTTGACTCGTTACTCATCCATGACTACCCTTGTGTCAGCTATCACACAAATCCCTCATGACAGTTCAGACACAGCTTTGTATCCTCCAAGCTCATTTAGTAGTGTGCAATTGTGTGACCAGGTAGAACTTATTTTAAGGTTTATATTTAGCAGATAAAATGTGACAAGATGACAGTGTGATTAATATCTCTGTCTGTCTGGTGAAGCAGAGGTTCAAGGCAGTATCAGAAATTTATCACAGGTGAAGTCCGAGCAGTGCAATACTCATTTCATGTGATACTATCATCAAATTGCAGGCCTTTCAAAATTAACACTGGGGACACAGAAATTTAAAGATTGATCTCTGAAGTGTTGCCACTAAAAGAAAATAACCATAAATCCGTTAAAACAATTGCTGTTAGAAATGGAAAATTTCATGAATGTGTCAATATTGAAAGGTTGAGGGATAATAAAACTGTCATGACGTAATAGCGGAGTGGACTCTTTGTGTCAAATGGTGTTGAGGTGGAAGATGAGACATGATCATTCTGAATGGTGGAGAAGGTACAATGGACTGAATGGCCTGCTTGTGCTTCTATATCTTATGCCGTTGTGCCTTCTCCATTCCTGCCCATGAAACCAAAAGATTGGACGAGTTGATGACTTTATAAAACATTACAGAAATATTTCAATGTTAACAGTCATTTACAAATGGACACTGTAAATGCTGGTCTCCGAATTTGACCCTTTCAAAGATATTATTGGTGTACTGACTGCTGCCATTTAAAATACACTAAAACCATTGTGATTACCATATTTTCCTTACAGATATTCTAAATTCCAACCCCTCGGATTCAGCTTCAATTTACAGTGAGATCACACAATCCTTCGTACATTGTGGGTATCTGTACAAAACGTCAGCCATGACAAAGCTGCCTGCCAGCAAGAAATGCAAAGATGGTATGTGATCATCATTGAAGGTCATTGAATGTTTGACCTAAAAGTTAATATAGTTATAACCAGTTCACAGTACTTCTTATGATAAATACTGTTTATTTCCCTCCATAGATGCTGCTGAATTCCTCCAAAATTTTGTGTGTCGATGTTACTAAATATAAGGACACTTTATTGAACTGTTCACTTTATGATTGACTTTGCCTCCTGTTGTCAATATGTTTTCTTGCAGAGTTTCAGAAACAGTGGTGTTCCATGGAAAGGTCTCTTCTTTTCTATGAAACAGACAAGAGTCCTGAACCAATCGGCAAGATCAAAATGTGTGAGATTGTCTCCATGGGAGTGAACAGACCACAGTCAACGTCCAATTCCATTCCAACAGACAGGTACAGGGGAAATCAGTCAATATCCCTTGCAGCATTTGTCTCTGCCCCAGCTGGGCTCTGTGGGAGTAAATGGCTCATAGATGTCAAAGACGTCAATGATAGGGTCAGATCACACTTAACCTCAGTTGATTATTTCAAAAACGGTCACCAGGTATTCTCTATCTGCTCCTCAACTTGTCTCTGGACTCTGTACTGGCGTACTCACGATCAGAAATCTGAATCAAGCTGAGGGTTGTGGAGGGAGGGCCGGATGTCAGTTCATGTGACCTCCCACTCCACCACTGCTCTCATTGTTGAGTTAGCAGTAAAACACAGTTGTCCAGAGCAGGAGTGCCAAATGCACTCTGTGTCCAGGCTGCACAAACCTGCAGTGGTAGAAGCACAAACTCTATGCTTTGACTATACTGTTGCCATTTACTCTGTGTAAATTGGCTATGAAGTTAAGAAATCTACCGAGTTAACTTTATGCTACCTTATCTTCATGCTTTTAGTTAATTTGATTTTAAGTAATTTATTTCTTCAGTTAATATTTATTTTGCTATTTGTCAAGCATTAGGATGAAGCAATGAGGGTTTAGGTTTGAAGAACTTCCAGAGATACAGCCAGCTCCTTTTGAGCTCCTCTCCCCACAGGAAGTCTGGGATCACTCCAATGATCCAGCATTGCATAAGCTTGCTCCAAATTTATGTATCACCAATCTGCAGCGACCACAAAATATAAAAGCAGAATTAGACCATTTGGCCCATCAAGTCTGATCTACGATTGAATCATGGCCGACTTTCAAACCCATTCTCCTGCCTTCTCCCTGTAACCTCTTATCCCTTTACCAATCAAGAATCTGTCAATTTCTGCCTTAAGTACCTCAAATGACATGTCCTCCACTGCCCTCAGTGGCAAAGAATTCCACAAAGTGGAAGTATGGAATTAACTGGAACTTGGTCATCAGCTCCTCACAGAATCTGATGGTGGTTCTTGATCAAACAACTGAAAAAACAGATTATATTTGTTTTCTGGCTCTTCGCCTTTATGCGATCATGGGCCATAGCTGATACATCTTGCACAGACCTTTTATTTCTGTAAGTAAAGCTAATAGACTTTTTTTAATAATCATACGCAATTATGTTTTTTTTTACTTTTTTAACTTTTGGCTTTCTTTAGAATGTTATTGATATTGAAATGCATTCCATCAATTTCTAAATGTCTTTGATCACCAGTGACATATAGAAGGTGTAGAAAAGACCTTTGGACTGTAAGATGTCCCAGATGACCATCAGGGCAATCAAGGGGAAATGAGTTTTGAAATCTGAGGCACCACCATGTCGCTTTGACCGTGGAATAATTGTTGGTGCCAGATGGGGTGGTTCGAGTGTCTCAGAAACTGCTGAGCTGCTGGGATTTTCATGGACAACAGTCTCTGGAGTTTAGTGAGAATGGTAGGACGAACAAAAAATATCATCCAGTGAGAGGCAGTTCTAGGGGTGAAAATGCCTTGTTAGTGAGAAAGATCAGAGGAGAATGGCCAGACTGGTTCAATCTGACAGGATGGCGATAGTGACTCAGATAACCGTGTGTTACAGCAGTGCTGTGCAGAAGAGCAACTCTGAACTCACGACACATTGAACCTCGAAGTGGATGTGCTACAGCAGCAGAAGACCGCACCAGGTTCCACTCCTGTACCCAATAAAGTGGCTACTGAGTGGATATGGTTAATTTGAGAATACTGTATCTGGTGCTCCCTGTGTGGATTCCTCCACATTGGTGAGACCTATCATAAATTGGGGATCACTTTGCTGAGCACCTCCACTCCATCTGCCAAAAGTGAACTTCCCAGTGACCAAACATTTCAATTCCGATTCCCATTCCCATTCTGATATATTGGTCCATTGCTTCCTCTTGCACCATGATGAGGCCACTCTCAGGGTGGAGGAACAACACCTTGTATCCCATCTCGGTAGCCTCCAACCTGATGGCATGAAAATAGATTTCTCCTTCTGGTTGAAAAAGAATCTGCCCGAAACGTCGACAGTGCTTCTCCCTATAGATGCTGCCTGGCCTGCTGCATTTCACCAGCATTTTGTGTGTGACCCTCTCCCTCCCATCTTCTTCTATTCCCCACTCTGGCTTCTCACCTGCCCCTCACGTCCCCCTGGGTCCCCTCCTCCTTCCCTTTCTCCTAAGGTCCACTCTCCTCTCCTATCAGATTCCTTCCTCTCCAGCCCTTTACCTTTCCCAACCACCTGGCTTCATCTATCATCTTCCACTCAATTTTATTCTGATTTTTACCCCCTTCCTTCCCAGTCCAGAAGAAGGGTCTCGGCTCAAAACATACTGTTCACTTCCATGGAAGGTGTCTGGCCTGCTGAGTTCCTCTAGCATTTTGTTTGTGTTGAGTAGTCCTATCCCTGTATACAAGCATGAGCAGAGGCCTTAAACATAGAAAAGCTACAGCACAATACAGGCCTTTTGGCCCTTTCTGTACCTACTCCCCAGCACCTTAAACCTGTGTCCTCTTATGGCAACCATTTCAGCCCTGGGAAAAGGCCTCTGTCTATCCACGAAATCAAGACCTCTCATCATCTTATACACCTCTATCAGGTCACCTCTCATCCTCCGTCGCTCCAAGGAGAAAAGGCCAAATTCACTCAACCTGTTTTCATAAGGCATGCTCCCCAATCCAGGCAACACCCTTGCCTTATCTGATGACTGGGATCATTATTCTCACAACAAAATGAGCATCATTCAAATATGGACCAATCTATAATTGTGGTGGAGAACTTTAGAAGGGCTGATATTATCCTGGAATATAATGCTATTTTAAGCCATGCTTTAATTCAATCTTCAGTAGCCTGAAACTTGAAAATATTATTTTATGTATCTCTGAAAATAAAATTGTTCTGGCTTTGGGATTTGCTTCAGCCTGTTTTATTTTACTGGCTTCCCTAGGTTTCGGTACACATTTGAAATCTTTTTGTCTTCAGAAAAGTTATTCCAGTTTGGAACAGACAATCCTGAAACTCTGCAGACATGGACAAGCTCTATAGCAAAGGTACCTCTTGCTGCTAAATTATCACATTGAAGTAATCGTATCATCTGTTTCCCATATTTCCACACCACCCTCTGATGCATCACCACCGTGAATTGATGACAGTAGAAGATTCCATGTTGTTGCAAACGCGAAACGATGGGAAGGCAACCTGCCTACTCACCAGGGAGCAGATACCTAGGACTTATCCGACCTTAATTGGTTTATGGTGTGCCAGGGAGAGTCATCACATGCAGCTTTAGAGTCATAGAAAAGTACAATACAGAAGCGAGCAGTTCAGCCCATCTAGTCCATGGCAAACCATTTAAATTGCCTAGACATATCAACCTGCACCTGAAACATGGACATCCATATACCTATCCAGATTTCCCTTAAACCTTGAAATCGAGCTTGCATGTACCACTTGTGCTCTCAGCTCTTTCCACACTCTGAGTGAAGAAGTTTCCCCTCATGTTCCCCTTAAACATTTCACTGTTCACCCTTAACCTATGACCTCTAGTTGTAGTCCCACCCAACCTCGGTGGAAAAAGCCTGTTTGCATTTATCCCATCTGCACTCCTCAAAATTTTGTATACCTCTATCAAATCTTGTTGAAATCTTCTATGTTCCAAGAAGTAAAGTCCCAACCTATTCAGCCTTTCCTTATAACTCAGGTCCTCCAGTCCTGGCACCATCCTTGTAAATTTTCTCTGTACTCTTTCAACCTTGTTTACATCTTTCCTGTAGGTAGGTGACAAAAACTGCACACAATAGTCCTTTATTTTTGTCAATCTCTTCCAATTTATTTTATACATTTTGTTTTATTTTTAAGCTATTTTATTCACCTTTTGTCTTTTTGAATCCTTTTTGCAGCTAATGTTTCACACTATACAGTATATTCACCTATTTTAATGTCTTTTTTAAAATTCCATGCTTTTGCCTGTCCTTTTGAATTTATTCTAGGCATGCCCTTTATTGTCAATTCTGAGATTTGTTCCACTGACTTTCCCAATTCTCAAGAAACGCCTCTGTAGGAAATACTGTTTGCAAGATTGCAACTTATTTGCTATGACTGTTAATGAGATCATATTCTGGGTACTTTTTGCAATATCAGAAGACCTGAAATGTCATCTCTCCTTCTCCCTCCACAAATGTTGCCTGACCTGATCTGTTCACGGAGATTTCTGTTTTTATTTCAGCTTTCTAGCGGGGTCATTTTAAATTTAGAGTAAGTTCTGTAGATTGATCCCTGTCTCAGGAGAATGGATTGTTGGGTCCATATTTAGTGGAAATGTAGAAAAAAGGATTATATTGACACATTTAACTTTTCTGAAGGAGCTAGACAGGGTAGATCCTGAGAGGTTTTGTCCTTTGTATTGAATCAACAACATGGGGCACAGTTTCAGAATAAAAGATATTGAATGGGAGCTGAGGAAGAATTTCTTTGGACCTTTCATGTTAGGAACCCAACAGAGCTGTAGAGCCAGTGTTATGAATATATTTGAGGCAGTGATTTTGGCCTGTACAAGAGTTGAGCAGGGTAGGGCAGAGACAAGAAAAAGGTGCTAAGGTCAAGATTAGATAGTTGAAACTTGTTGAATAAAGCAGCATGCACTAGTGTGTGCTCCGGCTTCTGTTTCTTAGTTTCTTACTGGGGAAGGACAGGCCCAGGAAAGATCTTTCAATCTAACTATGGTTTATCTTTACAAATGTAATAAGGGTGTCACAGCTAGTCAAATTGCTGCATCACAGCTTCAGAAAGTAAGGCTTGATGCTGAGTTCTGGTGCTCTCTCTGTTGTGTTTGCACATTCTCACTGTGATTTTGTGGGTTTCCTTTCGGTGCCTTTGTTTCTTCCCACATGTGGATTTTTCTTTAAAATAAGAAAGATTAACTTTATTTGTTACATTTGCTTCAAAAACATTCAGTGAACTGTTGTTTGCATCAAATCAAATCTGCGAGCATTGTGCTGGGCAGCCCATTAGTCAACACCCTTCCAAAGCCAACAGAGCATTCCCACAACTTACTAACACAAACAGCATGTCTTTGGAATGTGGGAGGAAACTGGGATACCTGGAGAAATCCACACCATCATGGGGAGAACGTACAAACTTCTTACAGACAGTGGTGGGAATTGAACCCCAATCTTACAATTGGTGTTGTAATAGCATAGTGCTGTGCCAATGTGCTGCCACTTGGTAGGCTAACTGGCTGTAGTGCAGTATACAGTTGAGTGGTAGCATCTGAGGGGATTTGATTGGAATTCCGAGAAGTTAAAATGGTGGGTAAGATTCAAAGTTCAAATCTCAAAGTAAGGTTTATTATCAAGGTATATATATCTTAGCATATACTACACTGAGATTAATTTTCTTCTGAGCATTCACAGTAAATACAAAGAAACACAACAGAATCAATGAAAAAATGCGTACAACAAAGACAGACTAACAACTTGTGCAAGAATCAACAAAATGCAAATACAAAAAAGGAAAAAAAGTAAACAATAAATATTGAGAACATAAGTTGTAGCATCATAAAAAGTGAGCTCATACACCATGGAATTACTTCAGTGTAGGGGTGAGTGAATTATCCTCTGACAACATTGTGGGCCAAAAGGCCTGTAATGTTCTGCAAATTAAATTTCTATGATTGAGGAGTGATAACTGTTTCCTGAACCTGGTGGAGTAGGAATTCAGGCTCCTGCACCTCCTAATGGCAGCAGCAAGCAGAAAGTGTGTCCTGGATGGTGCTAGATTAGTTTAATAATGGGTGCTTGATGGTCGGCTCAGATAGGTAGGATAAAGGTCTGTTTCTGTGTTGTATCACTTTATGAATCTAATGATGTTTTCTGTATTTTGCATAATCAGAGTTTAATTTTTCCATCCCAAGGCAATCAGTTGATGCCACAAGTATGATGTTATTTTTCGGTGATGTGAAGTCAAATCATAAAATCCTCCACAGGAAGGCACCTCACATGTTAAACAACTGTTTATTTACAGTGTGGATGATCTTAAAGGAATGATTTCTGAAATGATGTTCTCTCTTCCAACGCAGGGGTTCACTTGTGCCAGTCTGCACAGCCTTCTCAATCGGCAGTTTGATAGGATTGGAAAGCTGCGTTATAAATCAATGCGGAATCCTGAGCAATGGAGGGAGGGGTGGTTCATGCTTAGGAAATGCAACCTTACATTCTGCTGTGAAGAGGGTGGACTTCTGGAGGAGACATTGCACCTGAAGAGACTACAGGAACTGAGTGAGTCCCAGAATCCAATGATTGAAACCACAGCTTGAATGTGCTCTGTAAATATAAATCAAGGGAATTATCATTTTGAGTATTACCACAAAGGTACCTGTTAGTACTATAACAAGATGTGAAGCACCAGTAGCATTATACTGTTCACTTTTTAACATGTTGTAAATGTGCCTTATTATTTGTTAAGTTATTTACACTAGTATTTGTTGTGCATGAGTTATATGCACTGTTTTGTGCACCTTGGTCTGGTGGAGCATTGTTTCATTTGGTGGTATACATGCATATGGTTGAATAACATTAACCTTGAACTTGTATGCTGTTCTGCAAATTTCTTGGAAGATTGTCAGTGCTGTGGTGCTTCAGAGGAAAAGGTGGTTGCACACAGTGTCTGTCAGATTCACCAAACTGCAGCCTGGATATTTCTAAAGAAGTATTGAATGTTGACTAAAGATCCTTTGCATGACTGCCCTTGAACATATGTAAGCACTCATTAATTCATGAGAATCAAAGCAGCACAAGGGAGGACACTCAGCCCACCATGATCAATCCATATTTCTCATCATCATACATATTTTTAACTCCAGTAGGTAGTCATTTCCATTTAACTCTTTATCTGCCATGTTAACAGGCAATTAGTTCCTAATAATAAAATACAATTCCCCCTGTATCTTTTGTCTTTTGCTTTATGTATTGTGTTCCTTGAATCTGATAATGGCAACAACTTCTCACGATCTCAGTCTGCTATGAACTAGGATACTACCATCCAACTGGTCCACGAATAACAGCATCAGCTTCTTCGGTCTAAACATTTAACAGAAATCACCTCATCTTTGGAGCCAATCTACCCTCTCAAGGATCCTAGAGTTTGGTAAACAGAATTAGATATAATGCACTAATGGTGGCTCAATTTGTGGGAAAATAAGGAAAGTGATGATCAGATAGTCATCCATTGTTAGTAAGGCATTTCTTGATTGTATTCATTTCAATAAAGTTTACAGTATATGCTCTGAAAATCATAACTTCGTAACAAGATGCGGTATTGAAGGTGTAGGATAATAGTGAGGGTTGTGTTTGGTTGGGGATTAAGAATTTGGCAGTTTTGGAAATTTGGATGGACGAATATCAGTTCTTTACTCAGCAGGGGCAATATTCTGTTGCCAGAGCAGTGACTAAAACAAGAAGGGGTGATGGAAAGGTGTCAATTTCTGTTGAACGGTGTCAGAAGCACTCTAAGTTGGAGAGGTCTCTCTGTCCATTCTCACTGCTGTTCCTTCTCATCTAACAGCTTTCACCATTCTGAATGAAAACAGCGAGAAGAAAGAAGTATTACGACTGGTTGACAAAGAACGGTGAGATGTGACCTTCAAATTTGCACTGCTTGATTTGCTTTTCATGTAAGAGCTCACTGAAGATCTTGGATCATTTGATGAAGTTAATAGTGGAGGATCAAAGATTTAAATACCTGACCTCATCAAAAATTAGTAACTGTATGAAGCACCTGTTCTCAGGAGGTGTTTATATTGATATTTATATTGATAAGCTTTCCTTCACCCTCTGCTTCAGTCTCCCTACTTCCTGCAACGAGGCTTACTCATTAATTTGGGAAGACCTTCCTCAAAATAATGGATGAAAAATTTCCCTTAGATTTTTGAGAAATGATAACCATTAGACCTTGAGACACAGGAACAGTATTACACCGTTCCACACATCAAGCCTACTTCACCGTTCAATCATGGGTGATTTTTTTTCCCTCTTAATCCCTTGATAATCAGAGGAATATCAACCTCTATTTCAAGTATACCCATTGACCAGGCCTTCTCAGCCATTTGTGGCAATATGTTCCACAGATTCACCACCCACTAGCAAAAGAAACTCCTCCTCATCTCTGTTCTGCAGGTACTTCCTTGTATTCTGAAGCTGTGCCCTCTAGTCCTACACTCCCACCCTTTTAGAAACATCCACACATCCACCTTATCTGGGCCATTCAATATTTGTAAGGTTTCAATGAGATTCCCCCAACCCTCATTCTTCTAAACTGCAGTGAATACAGGCCTGGAGTCATAACAGGAAATGACACAACATCAGTGTTAAGCAACAAGAACTATGGCAAGCTGTTATACAGAAAAATGTTCTATCTGTAGAGTAACCCTGTCTCTTTCTTTTTGTCTACAGAACATTGTACCTGCATGGAGTGACACGCCTGGACTACTCAATGTGGTGCAGTGATATTCAGAGTGCGGCGGGCAGTCGGGGGAATGCACTGAGTGACCAGCAGCTGAGCAGAAAGGACATCCCCATTATCGTTGACAGCTGCATTGCCTTCATTACCCAATATGGTGAGTAAGCACCACAGCATAAGGGCACCACGGCATAGTTGGAGCCAACTGTGGTCTGGCAGTGGAAGTAATCCCAGATTATGAAGTAGTCACAAGTAGTTTCATGACCACAGCTAACACAGAGTGATGGAAACCAAAGCTGTTCCAACACTGGATTCAAAGTTCAAAATAAATTTATTACCAAAGTATGTATTAAGAATACACGTAAGTCACCATATACTACGTTGAGATTCATTCTATTGCAGGCATTCACAGTAGAACAAAGAAACAAAAAATAGAATTACTGCAAAACTAGACACAGAGATGGACAAATAACCAAAGTGCAAAAGAAGACAAACTGTATAAATAAAACCAATAATTAAGTAAATAAATAATACTAAGAATATGAGTTGTAGAGTTCTTGGAAGTGAGTTCATGGGTTGTGGAGTCAGTTCAGATATGAGGCGTGGGAAGTTATCCATGGCAGTTCATGAGCTTGATGTTTGAAGGGTAACAACTGTTTGGGACTTGAGAACATAAGTACTTCCTTGGCCTTGATGTTGGGGGTCCTTGATCATAGATGCTTCTTTCTTGTGGTAGAGCTCTGTGTAGATTTGCTCAAAGGTGTGGAGGGATTTCCTGTGAAGGACATGGGCTATGTCCACCCGTGGATGGAAAATTCATTTCTGTTTCAGTCTAGCAGTTCCTCGGTAGCACTTGGTACATTTCTGGAAACAAGGAGCAAGCACGGTGATCTTCTAGAGGGGCTGCAGCCACCATGGGTCAGTTGATAATGTTTTCACCACTGAGATCAGGGGATCAGCGAGTCAATTTCTCTCCAGATACGTGAGCACACCATTCCGCTGCACAAGTTAGTGCAGTATGTGCTACCTGAGAGACTATATTTGATAGATTCCTCTATCCCTTGTCCTTATTTCCCAGAGGCAAGTGCAATATTTATCATTGAACAGAGAGTTCTATAATAAATGATGCATTTATTTGGTCCATTGAAGTTGCTTGGTCATGTTGTGAGTAACTGATTCTCCACTGCTATGATGGTGTCCACACTTCAAAGGGTGTCAGCACCTGTATAGCAGACTGGGATCCTGAAGAAATCACCCTGGAAGTTAATGGTCAGGTTGTGTCTGTGATCAAGTCATTCAGATTCTTAGGCTTACCATTACCTATACATTGAGGTAGAACAAGACCATTACACTCATTGCAAGGAAAGCCCAGCAGGGACTGTTCTTCCTATGCCATCTCAGGAAACTAAACAACCCAGGGCATATCATAAGACCAAAAGACCATGACATTTAGCAGCCAAATTAGGCCATTTGGCCCATTGACTCTGCTCCACCGTTTCATCACAGTTAATTCAATTTTCCTCTCAGCCCCAATCTCCTGCCTTATCCCTGTATCTCTTCATGCCCTGACCAATCAAGAATCTATCAACCCCTGCCTTAAATATACATAAAGACTTGGCCTCCAGAGCACCTGTGGCAAAGAATTCCACAGATTCACCAACCTCTGGCTAAAGAAATTCCTCCTCATTTCCATTCCAAAAAAACACCCCTCTATTCTGAGGCTGTCTCTTCTTATC
This sequence comes from Hemitrygon akajei, assembly GCF_048418815.1. Classification (NCBI taxonomy): domain Eukaryota; kingdom Metazoa; phylum Chordata; class Chondrichthyes; order Myliobatiformes; family Dasyatidae; genus Hemitrygon; species Hemitrygon akajei. Next base: position 30,530,951 of record NC_133138.1, on the reverse strand, counting down.
TTAAACTCTCCCACCATAGGAAACTTCCTCATTACATTCACTCTATAAAGGCCTTTCACTATTTGATAATTTTCATTGACATATAACGTAAAAAGAATCGGCACCAACACAGACCCCCAGGTGCAGAGGAGATTTACAAGGATGTTGCCTGGATTGGGGAGCATGCCATACAAGAATAGGTTGAGTGAACTTGGCCTTTTCTCCTTGGAGCAAAGGAGGTTGAGAGGTGACCTGACAGAGTTGTATAAGATGATGAGAGGCATTGATCGTGTGGATAGTCAGAGGCTTTTTTCCCCAGGGATGAAATGGCTCACATGAAAGCGCACAGTTTTAAGGTGCTTGGAAGCAGATACAGAGGACATGTCAGGGATAAGTTTTTTACGCAGAGAGTGGTGAGTGTGTGGAATGGGCAGCCGATGATGGTGCTGGAGGCAGATACGATAGGGTCTTTTAAGAGACTCCTGGATAGGTACATGGAACTCAGAAAAATAGAGGGCTATGGGTAAACCTAGGTACATTCTAAAGTAAGTACATGCACGGCACAGCATTGTGGGCTGTGAAGGGCCTGTATTGTGCTGTGGTTTTTCTATGTTTCTATAACGCCCAATCCAGAATACCTGATCCTTTAGTGGATTCAACCATAATCTGCTCTAAAAAGCCATCTTGTTTAGGCACTCTAGAAATCTCCCCCCACCACCCATCCCCGTAATCCAGCACCAACTTAATTTTCCCAGTCTGCCTGCATATTGAAATTCCCCATGACTATTGTAATATTGTCCTTTTGGCATGCATTTTCTATCTCCTGTTGTAATTTGCAGGACACATCCTTTCTACTGTTTGGGGGTCTGTATACAACTCACATCAGGGTCTTTTTACCTTGCAATTACTTAGCTCAATCTACAATGTTTCAACATCTTCCGACCTTATGTCACCTATTTCTAATGATTTCACTTTTACCAAAAGAGCAACACTGCCCCCTCTACCTTCCTGCCTGTCCTTTCAATACAATTGTATCCCTGGACATTAATTTCCCAACAATAATCTTTCAGCCATGATTTAGTGATACCTACATCATCATACCTGCCAATCTGCAACTGTGCTGCAAGTCCATCTACCTTATTCTATATACTGGGCACATTCAGATACCACACCTTCAGTCCTATATTCACCCTTTTTGATTTTGATTTTGTCGCACCATACTCAACTTTTTAATTCCTAACTTTGTCTGAGGTCTTAACAACTTCAGCCTCCACAACCTCTCCATTAACTGTTCTGGCACTCTGGTTCCCATCCCATTGCAGCTCTAGTTTAAGCCCCACTGTGCAGCCTTACCAAACCTTCCCTCTAGGATGTTAGTCCCCGTCCACTTTAGGTGCAAACTGTCCCTTCGGTACAAGTTCCACCTTCACTGGAAGAGAGCCCAATGATCCAAAACTCTTTTGCCCTCTTTCCTACACTAACTCCTTATTCAACTATATAATCTTCCTGGTTCTGGCTTCACTGGCACATGGCACAGGTAGCAATCTTGTGATTACAACCCTGAAGCTCCTGCCCTTTAACTTAGCCTGAACTTCCTGAACTCCCTGTGCAGAACTGCATCACTCTCTTATCCATGTCATAGATCCTGTTGAATTTTTACTCAGCCGACATTGAGAGTGCTGTGACCACCTCCATCACCACTCGGTTTCCTACCACCTCCTCCCCTCCAAGTCCAGGTTGCAGCCAGTGGTCCACTCAGTAGGGAAGACCATTAGCTAAGAAAAGAGTTGAAAAATAATTCTGCTGACTTCACCCACCCAAAGCAGTCACCTATTCACCAAATTGCCATCAGGGAGTCATTACCAGTCCATCACCACCAGGACTAAAGGTCATCGGGAGCTATCCAGCTTCTGATCAAAACTCACTCAGGTGTAATACTGTCGCTGCACAACATCTGCTAAATGGACTCTCTTGCTCTCCTTGTTCTGTTGATAATTATTGAGTCAGTTCATATGTTCACATGTATTTGAGTTTGATTATTGACACTTGTACATGTGACTTCTGCTAATTGTTAATTGCTTGTGGCTCTTTGCACTATTGTCATGTAAATTGTTGCTGTGGTGTCTGTTTTGGTTTTGTGCTTGGCACTGAATAACAATCAACTCTGATATGTTTCACTGCTCAGAAGTGATTCTGATTCTGGATGTAAAAGGGAATCCATAAGGAGGTCAGGAATTGTTTCCAATGGATGTTGCTAAAAAGAAGGATCCTGAAACTCTGGGCACATGTGCACTGGTAGTATAACACAGCCTATGCTCAAATTCGAGAAGGAAATTGGTGCTCTGACTTGTTTGTGCAGTTCGTTTAATAGTTAAGCAGAGATCTAATCTTCAAGACATGAAGGAGACTGAGCAGGTGAAGGGAGAGAGGCTTGATGGGAGTCTTGGACCAAGAGGTATGGTTGAAAGAGCAGAATAAGAGCAGGGAATAAGAGGTCAGTACAGAATCTAGTCCTCCACTCTGTGTACAAAGGCCAGTGACACATGCATGGGGCATCCATGGTCAGATCCCCAGCCAGCAGTCCAGCGAGAATGAGGGATGGTAGTCCTCTCTACCCATCACCTAGATCAGTAAGTTGTGGACAGGTTCTGGGATCAGAGTTCATTGTGGGCAGGAGGCATGAGGGCCTATAACCTCCTAGGTAGGCGAATTGGCGAGACCAGAGTTTGGAGCCTAGTGTTCGGTATTGCTTCGTCAGCGAGTCCAGATTTTGAGGCTTAGTGTGTTTGGGGTCCTCATCCAGGTTTCTCATTCATTGTCATCTGTGAGTTCTGGGGTGGATATTGAACAGCAAAGCTGAAGCCTGGGTTTGCAAGTCTCTGTGAGTTCACTCAAGAAGTCAAGACCCAACTCTGTGAATCAACACATTCACAGGAGGCCAAAGACAGCCTGTCCTGGGGTTGGAGGATTGTGTTATGTGCTGCTGTTGTTTTGTTGCTGATAGTATTCAGTTTCTTTGTGTTCTGTGTTGTTCTACCTAGCATTGTGGGCTAGAATGTATGGTGACATTTGCAAGCTGCCCCTAGCACATCATTAGTTTGTATTGGTTGTTAGTGCAAATGATGCATTTCACTGTATGCACATGTAATGAAGAAATTAATTTGTGTCAGAAAGTAAAGGAAAAGGTTTGGTTCAATTACTTACAGGTAAATAACTGACAACTAAATAAAGTAGCTTTTAATTGGTTGTTTCTGTTTGTCCAACCATCTCACCAGTTCATGCCGTGAAAGGCCATTATGAAGTTGAATAATTTCCAACTATTTGAAAAAACAGTAGTTGCGTGTAATGGTGGTGACTTCATTAAACTGTTGTCTGTTTATTGATTCTATCTGCTAACTACATGGTGACTGTTTGGTAATGGCTTAATTTTATATTGAGAACGCGTGCTTTACTCAGTGGGTTAGGGCTATTTATAGCTGAATACTGAGCCTGGGATGACAATTTTATGAAAGAATGAAAAAGATCAGGAATGGCTATCACCAGTGTTGATGAGTGTGTATTTTATAAAATAGTCAAAACTTTACATCATCTTGTTTGCTCTTGGTAGACTCAATGAAGCCTTCTTGAAGAATAACTTGAGAATAAGTGGGTACAACAGAATGGGAAACCACTGTTACTTTATATAATATTTTTTATAAGAGTTGTACTTTTTAACAAGCTGGTGAATCATCCCCACTCACTGGCAGAAAGTGGTATAGCAGCTAAACTGACAGTTTATCACCTTTCTCATTTTTCATTGGCTAAGTATTAGCACATTGCCCACCTGATGTAATTGTTTTAATTATGTAGCTTATTAACTAATCTAAGGAATTTTCATTATTTTATTATAAAAAGATAGAGTTTTCAGAGGCGACAACTTGGCTTCTTTATTCTTTTGTTTTCGCATCCGTTTATCTCTCAGCATCGTTTCTCAGCTGTTTATTTAGTTCGCTTAGTACTTGTATGTTTGTACTCTAAAATAAACTGAATCCTTAGAATTAAGACTGTTTCATCATTTCTAACTCCTGAAAGATACAACAGTGTATGAAGTGTTTCAGGTGCTGCAATCCAGAGCAACAGATTCTGTTGCTGGAGGAGTTCAGCCGGGTAGCACCTGTCAAAGAGAAATGGAGAGTGAAGGTTTGGATCATGAACCTTCATCTGTTAGAGGGAAGATAGCTAGTATATAGAAAAAAGAAGGGAAGGGAAAGTGTGAAGCAAAAGCTAACATTTAGTATACAAAGGGTATTGTTCCACAATGGTAGGATTGCAGTGAGTTCAACGGTCAAGGATCAACTTTATTCGCCATGTACATTTAGATGTGCAAGGAATTTACTGTGGCGTATTGGTGCAACATGAAGTAACAATGGTTGAAGTAACTGAGGTTATAGGTCAAGAGGGGTTGGGGTGACTAACTAGAATGATTATCAGTTTAAGTGCCTGGGGAAAGAAACTATTAATATGGTGTGAAGTTTCTTTTTTGTTTTAATAGTCCTATTGAACTTTCCAGAAGAGAGCTTTAGGAAAAGGCAGTTTGCAGGATGGGTAGTGTCCACAATGGTTTTCCTGCCCCGCTTCTTTGTCCAGGACACAAACAAGTCCTGCAGACGTGGTAGACTGCAGGCAGTGACTTTTCTGCTGAACTGGGTTAATTTTCTGATATTTTGGAAAGAAGGAAACATGGATAGTTCTAGTTCAGAATGAAATGGTACTGATAACTCAAGGGTTTTTGTTTCTTTTTTTTTGTTTTGCTGGATTATTGGCGGCTGAGAATAGTTTCCACAAATTATAGACTGTGGACTGTTGTCCTCATATGAACAGCATTGTGTAAACCTCACATCTCCCACAGGGCTGTGCCACGAGGGGATTTACAGGAAGAATGGAGCCAAGTCACGCATCAAGCTGCTAATGGATGAGTTTCGAAAGGACGCCAGGAATGTGAAGCTACGAACAGGCGAGCACTTTATTGAGGATGTCACCGATGTCCTCAAGAGGTTTTTTCGGGAGGTAGATGACCCAATCTTCATGACAGAGCTCCATCCACAGTGGAAAGAAGCTGCAGGTAATGTGCTACATGAAAATGTTATGGGAAAACAGCATTTAAATTATTTACTTATGGATGGATTCCCTTCCTACTATTGGATTAGCCTCTTTGATATAAGTTGCCAGTCAGCTGTAGTATTACCACTGCATTTTGCTGTGTGAGCTGTCTGCTTGCCATAAGGTATAGGAGTAGAATTAGGCCTATCATAGCTGATTTATTATCCCTCCCAAACCTGTCCTCCTGCCTTCTCCCATTACCTTTGATGCCCTTACTAATCAAGAACCTATCAACCTCTACTTAAGTATACCCAATAATTTGGCCTCCATAGCCGCCTGTGGCAATGAATTCCGCAGATTCACCATCCTTTGGCTAAAATAAATTCCTTCTCATCTCTTTTCTAAATGGACATCCCTCAATTCTGATGCTGTGCCCTCTGGTCTTAGACTCGCCCACTATAGAAAACATCCTCTCTACATCCACCCTATCTAGCCTTTCAATATTTGATAGGCTTCAGTGAGATGGCTGAAGAGATCGTGGAAGCATTAGTTATGATCTTTCAAGAATTACTAGATTCTGGAATGGTTCTGGAAGACTGGAAAATTGAAAAGAAGGGAGAGAGGTAGAAGAAAGAAAACTATTGGCCATTTAGTCTGACCTCAGTGGTTGGGAAGATATTTGAGTCGGTTATTAAGGATGTGTTCTCAGGGTACTTGGAGGCTCATGATAAAATAGGCCATAGTCAGAATTCTTTGAAGAACTAACAAGCAGGATAGACAAAGTAGAATGGGTTGTTGTTGTGTTTGTGGATTCTCAGAAGGCCTTTGACAAGGTGCCACACATGAGGCTGCTTAACAAGCTATAAGCCCATGGTATTACAGGAAAGATGCTAGCATGGATGAAGCAGTGGCTGTTTGCTAAGTACATCATGTTCCAACAACTCTTAGTATAAAGGGATTCTTTTACCACTTCTCCTCACTTTCCCCATAACATCTTTAATTGGCAATTCCCCCTCACTAACCATCACCTTACCACCTCCCTTGGACCAGTTCCTATCGTCTTAAGGAGGTGATCTTCTTGAAATATAAAATTCTGCATAGGCTTGAGAAGAACGATATGAATAAGGTATCGTGTTGTAATCAGGGACTAAGAGGCAATGTTTCAGAGTAAAGAACTGCCCATTTAAAAGAGAGATGAGGTTTTTTTCCCCCAGACGTTGTGACATTTTGTAGTTCACTTGCCTAGAGAGCTGTGCAGAGTCACTGATGGGTTCAAGGCCAAAATATTTGGCCAACATCTTCCATACTGTTGAAAACTTCTGGTTTATGCTAATGTTGTCTCGATGCAAAGTCATGTTTCATCTGAATTGATCTGAGATTATGATCAGGAACATAATTATATCATTCAACCTTTGCCTGTGACAGAGACGTCTTCATTTTGCATTGTGTACTTTCCCTAGGTTTCAGGGGTGGTGACAGGAATATTCTAGTTAGAACTGTCCAATTAGCAGGTAGCAATAGTTTAATTTGTATGCCAGCACAGGTGAGAATGCTATTTGCTGTAAAGTAGAAAATAGGTATTTCCCAGTGCTCATCTTATCACACAAAAGGATGTGCATAAAGTCAATCTCTTGCTAGCCTGCTCAAGCTGCTGTAACTATTGTGTACACAGACATTTCTTTCTACCTGACTCTTTTAAGCACCCTCGCCAAAGGCTCTTAATTTCAGATTCTCTCTCAGCTGTTGAATTTGGGATTGGCTCATTCAAATGCCAATCAAACTAATTGATTTGCTTTGAGGGAATAAGTCCTTTTTACTTTGGCAGATTAACATGGTGAATGAAGTTTAGAATAAACTCACTAAGCTGTGGAGACTGTGTGAGTTTGAATGAATGTACCAAATAATCTCATTTTTGTATACTGTTCTCTTTATATTCTTATCTTGTCTCTATTATGTATATTTTTTGCGTTTCACATTAATGAAATGTTTCCTTATAAATAAAAAGTACATATTTGAGATATTAAGAATTGTCTCCAGTGAACATTGAAGAAAGAATTATCACTAAATACCACACCCACACACACACACTTGTAGTTTTACACAGCAAAGTTTCAAGGAAAACAAGTGTTGTGACCGATTTGCTTTTTCTTTCTTTCAGATATTTCTCATAAAGCCCAGAGACTGCAACAATACAAAGAAATCATTCACTTGCTCCCAAGAGTCAACAGGATGACTCTTGCTGCACTGATTGGTCATTTGTACAGGTTGGTCACTTTGATCTCATCAGTTGACAATTCAGCAGACTAAAAGCTAAATTGCTCTTGTTGAAAAGTGTCTTCAGCTAGGTATTATCCCCAAAATTGCTGTTACCATGTACTGCATGAACTTTATAGACTGGCTTCCAAAATGTCTTGTACAAGCAAGATTTACATTCTATTGTTCCTTGTAGTCTAAGCCATGATGCTAACCAAACCCCATCAGTAATGTAGTAGATACATCTGCAGTTTGAATGCTGGTTCTACAGATTTCTTACCTATATAATTTGTTGAACACTAATGATATAACTAACTAAACAGAACTAAAGTAACAAGAATGATAAATTTTTGATTTATGATAGTAGAGTTCTGGGATAGAGGAGGAGTCGAGGGCTATGGCACATTAATGATAGTCATATTGAATGACTAAACATGCTTGACGGGGTTGAGCCTTCCCCTATGTTCTTGTGATATCTGGAGAGGAATGCAAGCAATGCTATGTAAATGTGGTCTTTGATCAGCTTTCCAATTTTAAGAGAGTTTCCAAAATCTTGATGGTCCTGTGACGTGTGTCAGTAGCAGCCTTGTCCTTCAGCTCTGCCGCATTCCCATTCAACTCAAGTGCAGAATGATTCTTTAGGCTAAGAAATTAGCAACTGGGGGTGAAGTCAGATGTGTTTGTCCATGTCATTGTAACTAAGGTTAACTTCTCTCTCTCTCCATCTGAGCAGGGTTCAGAAATGTGCAGACCTCAACCAGATGTGCACCAAGAATCTGTCGTTGCTTTTCGCCCCCAGCTTGTTTCAGACCGATGGGAAAGGAGAGCAGGAAGTGAGGGTGGTCGAGGACCTCATTGACAATTATGTGACAGTGTTTGATGTAAGCAACCACAAATGTAATTACACAAGTTCAAGGGCAAGGGGAGCTTTATATGTTTCTGCAGGAACTGGGCTATCATTTCAAGATATATGGCACTGCATAACAACAAAGGCACAAGAAGATAGAAGATTTAATATGGAGGTAGAGAAAGATTAAGAGGAGTATGTTATGCTTTGTAACTTCATAAACCTATTGAAAGAAAACACAGGAGCTGAGAGGCATGTGTTTAGTTTCTTTTCTATAATGAGGTGCTTACATATAACCCATAATGAAATATGTAAACAAACAAAGAATGCTTAATCAAAAATATATTTGCAATATTACTCAAATACTACTGAAATACTGAATACAATACAGGATACTCTACAGTGACAGAGCATGGAAACAAGCTGTTAGGTCCATTGGATATGCACTGACCATAAAGTAACCAATTACACTAAACTTACACTAATCCCTTTTTCATTTTTCCCATATTCCTATCAATCCTCCAATTTTACCACTCACCTATACACTAGTACATTTTACAGCAACCAGTTAATCCATAAACGCACTCACCTTTGGGATATGGGAGAATACAGGAACATCTGAAGGAATCGCACTCGGTCACTGGGAAACTCCAGTCACAACCCAAGGTCAATTTCAAACCCTAGAGGCATGAGGCTGAAATTTCTGAAAGCATAAAGATTAGCTTTATGTGCCTCATGTACTTTGAAGCACTGAAATATACAGTAAAATGCATCGTTCTACTGTATGTTTCAAATTGACAGAGCCTGGATCTGAGAGCAAGGAATGGCCTGAGGTTTCAACAATTTAAGTGCAGGCCAGATTGAAAAAGGTCAGTGTGTCTAGGCCGGAGGTGAGAGGGATGGGCTGGTTCAATCACTGCTCCACAATTTTTACTCGATTCTGCACTGATCTGTAGCTGAAGCTTACAACTATCAAAGTTTGGACACACTTCTGTGAACTTCAGTTCTGAGTGCTATTTGCTTACTTCTATTGTTTGCACATTGTTTTTTCAGCACATTGGGTGTTTGATGGTCTTTTTTTAATGGGTTCTATTGGGTTTCTCAAATCTCAAGGTTGTTAAAGTGTATATACTATGATGTGGGAGATGTACTTTAAACTTTGAACTTTGAATATTTGCATCAACAATCAATACAGAACTGCTCGGAAGCCCTAATGGATGTCAATGAGATTGTCTGATATTTGTATTGGCATTTGCTGGCTATATTTTGGGTGTTAGAAATGCTACGGTCATGGGTGAAAATTTAGGGATAATTCCTTCCTTGTCAGTTCCAAGTTAGAAAGTTTTCAAATGGAATTCATAGTACAAGAGGAACTGATGTATTATCTGGTGGATTGATCCCTCCGGCCTGTTATTTTAAAACCATTCAAAGTAATAATTTCAAATTATAGCCCTATTCTGTTGGATCTTTCTGTGAAGATTTAGCATTTACTTGCACTACACTGTTTCACAAGCTTTTACACTTTATTCCTCATTGCTATTGTTTTACCTTATTCTACTTCAATGCACTGTATAATGATTTGATCTGTAGAGACAGTATATAAGTCAAGCTTTTCACTGTATCTTCATATGTGTGACAATATTAAGTCAATACCAATACCAAGGAAACAGCACTTGAAGAAAGGACCATCCATCCCATTGTTTAGTTCAGACTGTTCCCCACTCCTTCAAAACTCCATCACCGCTTTTCCAAGAAAAAGAAGCAAACTGGCTGTCCTGAAGAAGGGCCTTGGCACAAAATGTTGGCTCTTTATTCCTCCCCATAGCTGCTGCTTGACCTACTGAGTTCCTCCAGCATTTTGTGTGTGTTACTCTGCTTTTCCAAGTTAGCTTGCTGGGTTTTGATTCAGGGACGGCCAAGGGCAGTCCTGGATGACCGTTAGCGCAAGAAACCACAAACCAGAGCAAAGTATTCTCTTCATCCAGTAAGCTCTGAGTTGATGTTTTGTTTTGAAAATGATCAGAGAGACACTCTTCTAGCCACTGAGGTAACATTGACTGCATTAGTGTTCCTTCTTTAACCCGCAGTCAACTTCCGTTTCATCTTTGTTTCTCTCTTCTTTTGCAACGGATGATGATAAAGCAGTGCAAAAGTATTTCTTCTGTTTAAAAGGGTCTGGACTAAGTAAGACTCAGTGACAGGAGAACTTTGAGGGAATGCTGTCTGGGAGTTTGTGTCATGTTACAAGCAGCCTGTTTGACTGACTTGAGTTGAGTAATAAATTTCCAGTTCGATGGAGTTGTAGTTGTAGTCATACAGAATGGCCACAGGCCCCTCCGCCCAACTGGTCCATGCTGGCAAACATGCCACTTTGCCCAAGCCTGGACCATGTCCTTCTAAAATGATTGAAAACTTGGTGCCCATGTTGCCAGAATATCAAAGCCTGGTGCACCATCTAGTGGATAGTTGGACAAGAGCAATTTATGATATATCGATTTTCCTTCTTGTGCACTGATGAAGAGTCTCGGCCTGAAATTTCAGCTCTTTATCCCTCTCCATAAATGCTGCTTGACCTTTTGTTTATTATTAGGGGCTACAAATCTTTGATAAAACTTTCTATCTCTTTTCACTGACGTGTTTCTTTTCTAACGAAGATGAAACCATCTTCCCCAGAAAGATTACTTTCTCCTCCAATTAGTCACTTCACACAGCATCATGGAATTATTATGGTTCAAAGGACACTTACTAGTCCATCGATCTGTGCTGAGACCTGGTGGAGCAATGCCAATGACTCTTGTAAACTATTTTCTTTCAAGTGCCTAATTCTACAGTCATACGATCTAGGAGTGGTCCACGAGTTCACATACTTGAGATCAACCATTAGTGACACTCTCTGCCTCAGTGCTGAAATCAATAGGCGTATCGGCAAAGCAGCATTGATCCTTGCTCAACTCTCCTCATGGGTCTGGGAGAATCCAAAACTCGCTACAAAGACCAAGAGTGCATGTGTTATCAGCACCCTCCTGTATGGTAGCGAGACTTGGACCATCTACTCCAAACAGGAGAGGAAACTCAATAGTTTTCACCTGCGCAGCCTTCGCCTCATCCTCGGCACCACCTGGAGAGACAACTTCCCTAACTCTGAGGTCCTCTCCCGGGCTGGACTTCCCACAATGTTCTTGCTTTTAAGACAACGCAGACTGCACTGGCTGGGCCACTTCTGTCGTATGAAGGATGGTAGACTACCAAAGGACATCCTCTATGGAGAACTATCAACAGGCAAGAAGTTGGTAGACCCCAGCTTCGCTTCAAGGACCTCTGCACGTGCGACATGAAAGCCTTAAAAATCACCAGAGAGAGCTGGGAGGACACAGCAGATGACCACAACAAATGGCGAGGTACTCTTCAGCAACACCTAGAAAGAGTGATTCTGAGTCAGTTTGAGCAGCGAAGAGCTAAACGGAGAAAATAGCAGACAGTCGACAACAATTCCATGATGCCCTACATAAGCAGCAACTGTGGCAGAGCCTGCCGTTCCAGGATCGGCCTCAATAGCCACAGTCGACGCTGCTCGACGAACCAGTGACTACCAGAGGTGCAGTACCCATGGTCGGCTTTGACTGGAGGGCACACACGGTCTCAGTCATAGAAAAGTACAGCAAAGAAACAGGCCCTTCAGCCTCTCTAGTCTGTACTGAACCATCTAAATTACCTACCCCCATCAACCTGCACTGGGACCCCAGCCCTCCATACGCCTACTATCCATGTTCTTATCTAAACTTCTCTTAAATGTTGAAATCGAGCTCACATGCACCATTTGCATTGGCAGCTCATCCACACTCTCACAACCATCTGAGTGAGGAAGTGCCTCCTTATGTTCCTCTTAAACATTTCACTTTTCACCCTCAATCCATGTAGTTGTAGTCCCATCCAATCTCAGTGGAAGAAGTCTGCTTGCATTTACCCTACCTATACCTCTCACACTTTTGTATACCTCTATCAAATTTCCTCTCAATCTTCTACATTCCAAGGAATAAATTCCTAACCTCTTCTTTCCTTCCTTCTAACTTAGGTCCTCCAGACCCAGCAACGTCCTTTTATATTTTCTCTGTACTCTTTCAACCTTATTTACATCTTTCCTGTAGGTAGGTGACTACTCTGAAAGAAATTCCATATCACAACTGACTTCTGAGGAGATTCAGCAGATGCTGGAAATCCAGAGCAACACACACAAAATGCATCTGCATCTATCTACAGTCAACATTTTGAGCCAACACCTGCAGTTAGGAAAAAGATTTACTTACATTCCGTCCTTGTATGTTTTGGTCATGATTTCACGATGGTCTCTCTTGGCTTCCAATGTAACATAAGAACATATTCCCATTCTTTACCCTATCTAAGTCCATCACAGTCTAAAACCAATAGGTCAGATAACTGACCAACTGTTAGGCTGTTGCATTTTTTATAACCCAAAGGCTGGGGGGGTGGGGGGGGAGGGTGGTATAGAGAGGCATAAATCTACAGCCTCATTTTCCAGTTTTCCTACTGTTCCCATTCAATACAAAATGGTCCCGATTTAGAACCAAGCCTCAACTCTACTCTGCAAAGCAGTTCGTGAAAGTTAGCAATGTTTCATATGGTTTTACAACTTGTAAGTTGCTACCTACCATTCTTGACAATACAAAACACCTCAAAGACTTCTAAAGATTGATTATAGATTAGAAGAAAATAAGGTAAATAGAATGTCTATGCCACTGATTTGCCTCTGACAAACCTCCCTTGCAAGATCAATCTCTACATGTTACTCAACTTCCCACACCAACAGATCCTTGGTGTACCCTTGTGGCATTGGTCTCTGTTAGCCTTTTTGTCTGCTTACTGTGTTAGAGGGGTTCCCAACCTGAGAGCCACAGACCCTTCGGTTAAGAGTAGGGATCCAGGGCATAAAAGAGGTTGGGAACCCCTGCAGTGTCAAAAAAGCTGCTTGTTTTGTGAGTGGGGCATTTGAGAACATATTGCCGAGACCCCAATGTGACCAATTGCTTTTGTCTGCCATAGATTGATGATGACCATGTGACGCAGATAGATCTGGAAAACAGTCTGATCACTACTTGGAAAGATGTGCAGGTAGGAGGCCAATCAAATCTCACCAGTGAGTAATCATTGGTCACTCTTTTCAGCCTGAGGTTGAGAACTCAGTATCCAGCTTCAAGAGACACTGGGATCCTTGTGAAATATTTTGCAAGATCTAAGTTGAACGCTGGAAAGGACAACATAAATAAAAATCATATGGCAGCTTTAGACATATTAAAACATTTGAAGGAAATAGGAACATAAGACAGTGGACCACTAGCACAGGGAGAGAGAGAGCAATAAAGAGGAAGAAAATGCGAAAAAACAAGAGTAAGAGACAACGATTTTATACTGTGTCTTTCAGATGTCCTAAAGCCTTTATACAGAGTGAAGAGCATGTTAGAGATGAGGGAGCATAGCAGCCACGTGTGAGCTCAGATTCAAACATGGCTGCTGGAGAAAGTAAATTCACCTGATTAAATAAATGTATAGTTCTTAATATCTAGTCCCAGTTATTGTAGATATGAACTTTTTCACATTGCTGTAACTCTGTCTCGTTCATGTAGATTAGCTTTATTTGTAATATGTTAATTGAAACTTTGAGACACACAGTGCAATGTTCCATTTGTGTCAATGGTCAAAGCAGTCGGAATATTTGCAATGGCAGTTCACAAGTGCCACCACACTTCCAGTGCCAACGTAATATGCCCACAACTTACAAACCCTAAACTCATACAGTCTTGTGCAAAAGTCTTAGATAGATATATACGTCTAGAGTGTCCAAAACTTTTTCACAGTACTGTAGTAATTACACTGTCCTGCTGTGTGAAAGAAAAACACATTTCATGACCTATGTGAATGATGATAAACTTCATTCTGATATGGGTCTCTTTTGTGGGCTGAGAGTGGGAAGGAGGCAAGGAGAGTGGAGTCATGGTTGGGAAGAGGAAAAGGGAGAGGGAGGGAGCAGGAAGCACCAGAGAGAAAGTCTGTAATGATCAATAAGTCAATTGTTTGGAATCAAATGACCTTACCTAGTGTCTCAGGCTAGGATTGTCTGCACCCGTGTCTCCACCCCACTCCCCCTGCTCCTGGCACTCCTTCTCTGCTACCTGTCCCACACCCCTCCTGGAATTTAAGAATGATACTGGTTTGAGATTGCATCAAGGGACAAAGGCTGCAGAGCCAGACATCAAACTTCAGGACCCAGCCTCTATCACGCCAAATGCGATTGTGCTGTATGACAGAGCCTCAGATTACTGAGTAAAGCTACAGATTTTATTTTTTAATCAAATAAATAGTAGATAAATCAATCAATTAATCAATAGTTATTACAAAAAAAATCTCCCTTAGATAATATTGTAGTCATTTGTAAGTCACAAATATCTGTCTCTCCTAACAGAGTTTGTTTGGCTTACAGCTTTCACAGGCCGGAGATCTGATCATGGAGGTATATGTTGAGACAAAGACGACTGACTGCTGCATGACACTCAAGGTGGGTCTGAAATGTGCAAGTAGCATTTTCAGTTGAAGATTCAAGAGGCAACCAATAGGAGTATTGTCTGTTATGTAAACACAAGGGATTCTACAGGTGCTGAAAATTGCCAGATTCTCTCAAGCTTATGAATGTGTGTGTTGCCCTTTACGTGACTAATTTCTGTCCAGTACAACTTCCCATGTTCAACAGGCTGACCCACTGCCTCACAGCTTCAGCAAGGCAGATTCAATCCTGATCTCTGTATTGTAAAAGGTAAATCTTCGTGCTTGTCAAATATCTCACCACCCCTGGGGTGTTGAATGTAACAGAACTTTGATTACTACCATGGGAATACAACCAGGAGAATGCAATACTGCTCTGGAAGTAACCATGGGAACCTGAACGTTAGTGAAGACAGGAGTGGGACAGGTGAAGAGAGGTGACAGTGATGATTGGTTCTGGTTTAGTGGTTTGAGTTGGTGCTGTGTATTGGAACACTAACTGCAGTGTTCTATTATCAGTGGAGAGGATATAAAATGGAACATTAATGGGGCTTGGGGTAACTTTTTGGAGCCTCACAGACACGGTGGTTATGAACAGCACTGTGGATCGACAGAATGGGAGGTGAGCTTTAGTGAGAGGAGCCCGGGCATAACTAGATGAATATTTTAATGTTTATTCTGTTCTGTCCTAATAGACTTGGATAATAGATAAATGGTGTATCTTTCTGCCTAACTGAGCCAGATATGAGAACCTTTTGGTGTAAAGTGACATTTTGGTGTAGTCGACAGGATGAGTGCATGGAGTTTGCAGGTTCTCCCAGCAAATGTGTAGGTTCCCTCCAGGTGCTCTGGATTCCTCCCACATCCTGAAGATGTCAGGATGGTAGGTTAATTGACTACTGCAGTGAGAATTAACATTTGGTGGGATTTGAAATGAACTTAAAATTAGAACAGTGTAGTACAAATAGTAGCCTGATGGTCAATGCAGAGTTGATGGGCTGAAGGGTCTGTTTTCAAGAGTAATTGGACAAAAAGATCTACAGCAAGAAAGCTAAACATTTAAATCCAGTGATGCCCATTGATTGGTGTGGCCATTCCAAGGCAACATAATTAACAACTAAAGAGCGGGGAAATGGAATGTCGTTCACCTACAAAGAGTAATGAGAAAGAATGCTCAAGAACATCAGACACACTAAAAGGTGGGACAGAGAGCCAATATGTCATCCTCACCCATTCTGACCGATGTGTGACTGCAGACCCATCAATATGACTGATTCTTATACACTCAGTGGCCAATTTAATCGTACATGTTCACACCTTTTACTGAGCCTACCTTTAGAAAAATTAAATCCCATTTTGGCTTAAGCCAGTTATTGAACAGAAATTTATTATGTTTGCCTTATGAGATTTAAAAAATTATGAAAGGAAAAGAAAGTGGTTAATTTCAAGAAAGGTAAGCTAAGCTTAACTACATGTTTTTGTCAAGAAAGGTTGGCTAAAAATTCATTCTCTACTCAAAAGAGCATTGACAATTATTTCTGAATTATTATATCTACAATTTACTGATCACACTAACGTACTGTGAGCTGTAGATATAATAATTTTTATGCAGGTGTTCCCTGAGACCTGAAAATTATTTCAGTGGTTCCTCCATGGTAAAAAGGTTGAGAAAGGCTGCCATAAACTGTTAGAACTGTGTGCCTTTTGGGCTTCTGTGGGTTGGACACACTGCATAGTTACTTTTAGTAACACACCTAACATTATAGGTATCACCTACAATGACATCAGAGGAACTGACGAATCAGGTGCTGGATATGAAGAACATGTTAACAGGAGAAAGGGAAGTTTGGGTCACCTTTGAATGCATTGAAAACGGTGAACTGGGTGAGAATCAAAATCTCTTCACTTGATTGTTGATATATGTGTGTGTCAGTCTTTATGTTTGGTTGCTATATTTAAAATCCACGATGTCAGTAGAATTCAAAACTCTCCAGCCACTCCTCTAGCTCAGTCGATTTGAATGTAACCTGAAACTAGTATGATTTTGTTCATTTCATACATTATACCCAGACTGTCTAGCCTCAGCCAAGACTATGATGGATTTATGTATCTCTGGGCAGAGAAAGGAAAAGTTATAGACACGTGATTCAGCATTGCTGGAAATTTTGACAACGTATACACAATGATGGCGAACTCAACAAGTTAGGCATCATCTCTGGAAACATCTCTGATGATTCGAGCAAGACACTTAATCAGGACTTGAAAGGAAGTGGGTAGAAGTTAGAATAAGAAGGTGGAGAGTATGGTGGTTGGGGATCAGGTGAAGGGAGTGGTGGATTTTTGAGGGAGGGGAAATGGAGTAAGAAGCTGGGAGGTGATAGGTGGAAGAGATAACGAGTTGAAGAAGAAGGAATCTAATAGGAGAGGACGGTTGACCATGGGGAAAAAAAGAGGAGGGGAACCAGAGGGAGATAATAGGGATGTGAAAGGGTGAGAGCACAGCCAGAACGTGGAATGCAAGAAGTGAGAAGGGGGGAGGTGGGAAAAATTACCAGAAGTTAGAGAAATTGATAAGCAGAAGAAATACTGCAGATGCTGGAAATCCAAAGCAACACACACAAAATGCTGGAGGACTTCAACAGGTCGGGCAGCATCCATAGAAGTGACCTACAGTCAATGATTTAGGCTGAGACCCTTCTTCAGGACTGGAAAGGAGGGGAAAAGACAACAAAATAAAAAGGTGGAGAGGAAAGGAGAGGAGGACAAGCTAGAAGGTGATTGGTGATGCCTGGTGGGTGGGAAAGGTAAGGGGTTGCAGATGAAGGAATCTGATCGGAGAGGAAGTTGAACCATAGGAGAAAGGGAAGGAGGAGCTGCACCAGGGGGTGGTGATAGGCAGATGAGAAGAGGTAAGAGGCCAGAGTGGGAAATAGAAGAAGATGGGAGTGGGAGAGAATTTTTTTTACCAGAAGGAGAAATTGATATTCATGCCATCAGGTTGGGGGCTACCTAGCTGGAATATTTGGTGTTGCTCCTCCACCCTCAGGGTGGCCTCATCATAGCACAAGAGGAGGCTATGGATTGACATATCGGAATGGGAATTGGGGTTAAAATGTTGGACCACTGGGACATTCTGCTTTTGGTGGCTGGATTGGAGGCATTGGGCAAAGTAAGTTACAACGGGGTCTCAATAATGTAGCAGAAGATGCATTGGGAGCAGCAGATAGAATCAATGAGCACTGCAGATTTGCAAGTGAAGTTTTGCCTCACCTGGAAGGACTGTTTAGGGCCTTGAATGGAGGTGAATGGGCAGGTGTAGCACTTTATCAACTTGCAGAGTAAAGTGCCGGGATGGAGATTAGTGATGACAGATGAATGGACAAGGGAATCACAGAGGGAGCAATCCCTGTGGAAAGTAGAAAGCTGGTTTGGTAAAGATGTGTTTAGTGGTAGGATCCCTTTGGAGATGGCGGAAGTTGTGGAGAATGATGTGTTGGATGCAAAGGCTCCCGTGTGGTAGATAAGAGAAAATGATGTTCCTGCCACGAGGTTGGAGGCCACCCAGGTGTAATAAAAGACGGTTCTCCTGCATCCTGAGTTTGGCCTTGGTGTGGCAGAAGAAGAAGTCTTGAAGAGGCATGTTGGAATGGGAAGTCAAAACTGAAATGGGTGGCACTGTTAGATCCTGCCTCTTCTGTCGACAGAGCAAAGGTACCGGACCCAGATCAACCAGGATTTTAACATCAATTGAAACATTTTCTAGCTGATTTTTAGGCAATAGCTGAACTCAGCAGAACTTCGTGCCTCTGCCTATCCCATGGCAAATAATCAATCAAGATAGGGTTAACATTATGTCCAATTAAAGAAGGAGGTTGCTAGATAAATATAACAATCTGTCATATAGTCATTGCCAAATCAAATGAAGAATTCAAGAGAAGTTTTACACAGCGTGGAAATCACTACTACAGGTACTGGCTGAGGTGAATTTTTTTTAAGGGAATGGAAGTCAGGGGCATGACAACAAATAGATCCAGAACTAGAAATGTGACAAGGGGCAGGCACATTTGAGGTATTTAAGAAACTTCTAGACACATGGATGATAGAAAAAATTGGAGGAATATCTGGGAATGTCGAGTTGGCCTTTGAGTAAGTTAAAATGTACTGTATTGGGCTGTTCTCTATGTTTCTATGTTAACCAGACAGAAAGATGCACAGATAGAGTTAGCTGAATTTGGTTGGGAAGAAATCTGTGTGTTCCTATTCTCTGTTGTGAATTTTGAACCTTGCTTTCAGAAATTAGTTGCCTAAAAAATCTAACACGTTTTGAAGTATCAAACAGTCTGCTGGAGGAATTCAATAAGTTGATCTGCTTAGTTCCTCCAGCAGATTGTTTGTTGCTCCAGATTCTAGTATCTCTTGTGTCTCCACCTTTTGAAGATTATTTTGTCAATGGGGAAATATAGAGAATACCTGATTTAAAATAGGCATATAAAACAGTGAATGTACAATTGATAGAACAGAATTTCTTCTATGGTGAAACTGTGGAATTCATTGCCACAAATAGCTGTGGAAGCCAAGTCACTGGATATGTTTAAAGTGGAGGATGATAGTAAGAGTGTCAAAGGTTACAGGGGGAGGGCAGGAGAATGGAGTTGAGAGGGATAATAAATCAGCCGTGATGGATCAGACTTCATGGGCCAAATGGCCTACTTGTGCTCCAATATCTTTTGGTCTTTTGGTCTTATGCACTAAGTGTCACCAAGGGAGATTCCTATTTTCTCCATAGGTCACAGAGGAATGTTGTACAACACAGTACTTCAGCTCTGATAGAATGGTGGATCAGACTCAATGGACCAAATTTCGTCCCTATGTTTTATGGCATTATTAGAACAGAGTTGAGGAGAGAGGGTAAATGAAGGCAAGCTGTTACCATTCAAATATTAAAAATCTAGGTAAATATCTGGGGGGGGGGATGTGACATACAGTAATAGCCACTTTTACAATTAAAAAGAGCAACAGTTAGAGCAAGTGGATGTCTCGGGAAAGAGCATTAGCATGATGGACAGAACCGGTCAGCTGCTCGAGGCCTGGTTCAAAATTTTGGGGAATTCCAGTGTCTTTTATTTCAGTCAAGGCTCATTCTCTGGCAATGTGCTTGGAAGAGAGAGAAGGAATTAAACGAAGACTCCATATCTCTTCAAGATGTGATGGTTCAATTTCAATGTTGAAGATTCTCCTTAGTGTCTGATCAGGATCCAACTCTCAACCAGTAGCAAAAGCTGATTACCCAGCCAACATTATATTCTTTGTGCACAACACAGCTACTACATTTACAGCATTACTACTGGCCTCAAGAGCCTCACTGAACATAGAACATTTTGAGGTTGCAGACAATTAAATAAAACACTATTATTCTACAAGTTTTAACTCTTCAAACAGTATTTGTATCTATCATTCAGCAGATCCCTTCATCTTATTATCTCAAGAATTACCTAACTGCGTATTATAAGTAGAAGACTCTTATTAACTGTTAACTGACTGAATATTAACTCTTAGTATTTGTTTAATTAACCCTTAACTTGATAAATGATTCTATAATTAAGACTTAAGCTCCTCCAAACTCAGGGTATCAATTAATTCCTAATGCCTTGCACTTTGATCCTGACCCATTCTCAAATCAGGTGCTTGGGCTCCAACTGCTGCCCAATTACTGCATTGATTGCCCATGCTATCTCAAATTGGAAGTACCGATTGATTGATAGCAGTCAGTGCAGATCTGAAAAAGTGTGCCCCACATTGAGCTTGCTGATTTAACCCCTTTCCATTCATAACAAATGGAATTGTCAGAGAGGAAAGGGATTAACAAACACAAGAGATTCTGCAGATGCTAGAAATCTTGTGAAATGCACATAAAATGCTGGAGGAACTCAGCAGGTCAGGTAGCATCTATGGAGGGGAATAAACAGTTAATGTTACAGCCAAAACACTTCATCAGAATTGGAAAGGAAGCCAGATTCATTTGGGGCTTATTTTGACTTCTGCCTGCTAAGGGGTCTCAGCCATAACCACCAACAGTTTATGCCCCTCCATTGAGAAGGGGATTAAATCTTCTCCATGAAGAAGTCCAGCGTAAGGGAGACAAGATAATGTGCATGCAAGAAAAACTTCCTCGAATGATGAGAATCTGGCTCACAGGCTAAATATAATTGTCAAATAAAGTAATTTTGAAAACAAGGCTATCAAAATGTTTTAAAATATGGCAAGGGTCATTAAAATGAAGACATGATGGTTAACAAATACAGCCCTGTACAAAAGTTTTAGGCACATTTATAAAGCTAGGGTGCTTAAGATTTTTGTGCAGGTCTGTATTTAACAATGTGGAGCAGAGAAAGTGTTTGAAAATCTGGCAGGAGCAAAGGTTGTTGGGAATAACAAGGGTGGGGTGCTGCACGAGGGGTGTGGGACAGGTGGCAGAGAAGGCGTGCTGAGGAGAGGGATGGTGCGGGTACAGATACACCCAACTCTGAGACATCAGGCAAGGTCGTTTGATTCCAAACAATTGGTTTATTGATCATTACAATACAGAATGTCTCTCTGGTGTTTCCCACTCCCTCCCCTTTTCCCAACCATAATCCCCCTCTCCCTACTCCCTTTCCACTTTCAGTCCTCAATAGAGATCCATATCAGAAACAGGTTTATCATCACTCACATATGTCATGAAATTTTATTTTAGTTTTGCGGCTGCAGTAAACTGCAATGCATAAAATTACTACAGTACAGAGCAAAAGTCTTATGAACCCAAGCTATATACAGTATATATCCCTAAGACTTTTGCACAGTACTGTACACTGGAGGTTCTTCAGTTGCCTGTAGGTGCGTCAGGGCATCCTTTGGCTCTGAGGTAATGGTATGGATATGAGCAATAGCTGTGAGAGCATTTAGCCCCATCAGTCTGCTCCACCATTCGACAGGACTGAGTCTGATCTTCTATCTGCACTTGGATTTCCTGCCCTCGACCCAGCTCCCTTTTTACCTCTAATATCCAGAAATCTGAATAAAGTAAACAGATTCACAGATTTCTGGACATCAGAGGGATATGGTCGCAGACAAATGCAGTAAATAACACTTATACCCATATCCAGGTGACTCCACATTTTTTTTGGCCTCCTGTACTTATGTGGTTGTGAGAGCCTGTGTTTGCTCCTCAGTTTTTGTACTTTTCAATAACATTTGCTCATCTCTGCAGAGAGGCCTCTCCACCCCAAGGAGAAGGTTTTGGAACAAGCCCTCCAATGGTGTAAGCTAGCGGAACCCAGCTCAGCTTATCTGGTAGTGAAGAAACTCCCTGAAGAAGGAGGAAATCTGTACTCAGGTAAGGCCTAATGATAGATGTGAACAAGGAGGGGGGCAGGTAGTACCCAACACACACTGGCTGTGACAAAGCAACAGTGCTCTGTGTGTGTGGCCTTGTCACCTAACAGTTAATGAAGGCTGGACTTCCTTTGTGAACATTCTCATTGAAGATCAGGCAGGAAATTGGCAGTTAACTAACTGCCCTCACCACTGATAAATACCATAAGACATTGGAACTGAACTATGCCATTCAGACCATGGAGTCTGCTTCGCCAATGGCTGATTTATTTCCCTTCTTACTCCCATTCTCCTGCCTTCTGTCCATAATCTTTGAAGCCCTTACTAATCAAGAATCTTACAACCTCTGCTTTAAATATACCCAATTACTTGGCCTCAATGTTCATTTGTGGGAATGGATTTTATCCACTGACTAAAGAAATTCCTCCCATATCTGTTCTAAAAGGATGTCCTTCTATTCTGAGGCTGTGCCCTCTGATCCTAGATTCTCTCACTACAGAAAGCATCTCCAAAGTCGCTCTATCTAGTCCTTACAATATTCGGTAGTCTTCAATGAGATCCCCCTCCTCTTTCTTCTAAACTCCGGTGAGTACAGGTCCAACATTCCTCATGTGATGATGTTTGATGGATCGTGACCTGTATTCAATTTAACTGTTTCATTACCAAGATAATTCTCAAGAACCTCCTCTGGACCCTTTCCAATACCAGCACCTTCTCTCTTGGATATGTGGCTCAAAACAGTTCACAATACTCCGTATGCAGTCTGAACAAACCTTAGCATCACTTCATCACTGTTTTATTTTAGTTGTCTCGAAATGAATGCTGACATCACATTTGTCTTCCTTACTACCAACTTAATCTGCAAGTTATCCTTAGAGGAATTCTGAAATAGGCTCTAGCTACAATTCAATGTTGGCTGTTGTATCTGCAGGAATGGAAGACTTAGGTGGAGTGTGGAACAGATGGTCAACACCGCTTCGTTAACTCACAATTCATTAATGCTGAACTTCTGCTCAGTTTTGTGTAGAATGAAGCTTGGGGTTTTGTTTGGTGAGATGTTGCTGAACAGTTCATATTGTTAGCACACTCAGCAGGATTGTTCCCTACCTGATGTTAATTCCCATTCAGCAACAGAACTGAGATAACTCCTGTCTGTGTTAATATTGAACATAGAACAGTTCAGCACATTACAGGCCACTCGGCCCACAATGTTGTGCTGACCCTCAAACCCTGCCTCCCATATAACCCCCTATCTTAAATTCCTCCATATACCTGTCTAGTAGTCTCTTAAATTTCACTAGTGTATCTGCCTCCACCACTGACTTAGGCAGTGCGTTCCACGCACCAACCACTCTCTGAGTGAAAAACCTTCCTCTAATATCCCCCTTGAACTTCCCTCCCCTTACCTTAAAGCCATGTCCTCTTGTACTGAGCAGTGTTGCCCTGGGGAAGAGGCGCTGGCTGTCCACTCTGTCTATTCCTCTTAATATCTTGTATACCTCGATCATGTCTCCTCTCATCCTCCTTCTCTCCAAAGAGTAAAGCCCTAGCTCCCTTAATCTCTGATCAGAATCCATACTCTCTAAACCAGGCAGCATCCTGGTAAATCTCCTCTGTACCCTTTCCAATGCTTCCACATCCTTCCTATAGTGAGGCGACCATAACTGGACACAGTACTCCAAATGTGGCCTAACTAGAGTTTTATAGAGCTGCAACATTACATTGCGTCTCTTAAACTCTATCCCTCGACTTATGAAAGCTAACACCCCTTAAGCTTTCTTAACTACCCTGTCTACCTGTGAGGCAACTTTCAGGGTTCTGTGGATCTTGAGCAGCACATTAACTGTGCAGCAGCTGGTGTGTCATAGGCTCAAAGTGAAACTGTTGTAAGTTGAGCTCTGTCACAGTAACATTCTCATGCCTAATAATATCATTGCATCGCAAGGTGTCCCGAGAATCTTACTTGATGTCGAGTGGCTAGTGATATTGAGTACTCTAAGATGTAACAATTGTGCTTCAGTTTTGCTCTGGAGCAGATATTTATCCTTTTTCTGCATATTTTTTAAAACCTCTGTTACATGGACTGATTTTTCAGAATCAGAATCAGGTTTAATATCACCAGCATATGTTGTGAAATTTGTTGTCTTTGTGACAGCGGTCCAATGCAATACGCAATAACAGAGGGAAAAAGCTGTGATATACAGAGTATATACGTTAAATTAAATAAGTAGTGCAAGAATAAAAATAAAAAAGTAACGAGGTAGTGTTCAACTCCTTATCATATCTCAAATTTCCTTCCAAGGTGGGAGAGGTCATGTGCCCACTGATTAAGGAGCATTTTCTAAGATTAGTATCATTTGTCACATGTACGTCAAAATATCAAAATATACAGTGACACGTGTCATTTTTCACCAGCGACCAATGGATTGCAAGGATTGTGCTGGGGGCAGCTCACGAGTGTGCCATGCTTTGAGTACCAATTTAGCAGGCCCACAACTTGCTCACCCTGATCCGTAAGTGTTTGGAATATGGGAGGAAACCTGAGCACCCGGAGGAAGCCTGCGTGGTTACGGGGAGAACATACAAACTCCTTGCAGACAGTGGCAGGAATCAAACCTCGATCGGTGGTCGCTGGTGCTATCGAGTGATGGCGCTAAACGCTATGCTACTGTGTCACCCACTGAGTCTGCATTGAATGCCAAAGAAATTCCATCAGTCCCATTCCCTACATCAACACTTCACAACCCCCAACCCGTGCCCCCTCTGTCAGCTCCACTTAGTCATTTACAGTAGCCACTTCACTTACTGTACCTGTATGTCTATGGGATAGAGGGGATGATGAAACCCCAGTGGAAATGCATGCAGGCACAGGAAAAATACATTATACAGTGGCACAATATGTTATACAGTGAGTACTGGAAATCAGGATGAACTCAAGTCTGTCTAGCTACTGTGTTACTCAAGATGACAGCATGGGAATAGAGTCACAGAGCACTACAGCACAGAAACAGGCCCTTCAGTACATCTAGTTGATGCTGAACTATTCTTCGGCCTTGATCCATCGAACCACTCTTGGACCATTGGTGTTCCGATGTGCGCTGACAAATGACTGGACCCAGGTGCAGAGGAATGACAGACTCCCCGGTAGACACAGAGAAAAAAGGTTTATTCATAGGAATCCCAACATACCATTGACTGAGCAACACGTGAGATGAATCATCCTTGAAACACAAGTACCCTATGATAAGTACTAATTGGGAGTCTTCTTTAAATAATCACACTACATGAAAAACCCATGCCAGTCAAAATAACTTGACAAAATTAAACAGAAAGCACAATGCTCAACTTGCAGAGGCCTGTAGGGCTCATAACAATAGGTCTCCATACACTGTTTGCCCAGTTTGTTATGTAACCATCTCTTAAACAAACCTCAAACACTTCTGTTAGCAGCTTACTCCACATTTGCACCACCCTCTGAGTGAAGAAGATCCTATTCAGGTTCCCCTTAAATATTTCACCTGCACAACCCATGACCTTAGAGTACAAGATCAAGGATGAGATGCTGTGGCTTTATAATGCACTGGTGAGGCCTCAGCTTGAGTAGCGGGAACAGTTTTGGGCTCCTCATCTTAGAAAATACGTGCTGTCTATGGAGGTTCACAAGGATGCTTTCAAGAATGAAATGGCTACCGTGCGAGGAACGCTTGCTGGCTTTGGGTCTTTACTCACAGGAGTTCAGAAGAATGAGGGGGATCTCATTGAAACCATTTGAATGTTGAAAGTAGATTTGGAAAGGATGTTTCCCATGGTGGGACAGTGTAGGATAAGAGGGCACGGCCTTGGGATAGAGGGGCACCCTTTCAAAACAGAGATGCGGAGAAATTCGTTTAGCCAAAGGGTGGTGAAATTGTTGAATTTGTTGCCACATGCAGCTCTGAGACCAGGTCGTTAGGTGTATTTAAGACAGAGATTGATAGGTTCTTGAATGGACATGGCATCAAAGATTATGGAGAAAAGGCTAGGAGCTGGGATTGAGGACACACAACTTCAGTGGAAAATGCCTGCTTGCATTTACTCTATCTATACCCCTCATAATTTTGTATACAAACTTCAATGTAAGTTTATTACCAGAGTTCATATGTGTCACCCCATACAAATGTGATATTCATTTTTCTGTGGGCATACACAGCAAATACATAGAATAGTAACTGTAACAGGACTAAAGAAAGATTAAGTATAGTGCAGAAGACAAAAAAAATGTGCAAATACCAATATACATAAATAGCAATAAATAACAAGAACATGACATAATAAGATAAAGAGTCCTTAAAGTGAGATCATTGGTGTGGGAACATCCCAAACGCAGGGCAAGTGAGTGTAGTTATCCCCTTTTGTTCAAGAGTTAGTGGTTGAGGGGTAGCTATCAAATCTCTCCTCATTCTCCTAACCTGCTCGAACTTACCCTGTCAATCAGAACCTTAAGTCCCAGTAACATTCTTGTAAATTTTCTCTGTTAGCTTGCAATATTATTGATATCTTTCCTGTAAGCGGGTGACCAGAACTACACACAATTCTCCAAGTTTTCCCCCATCAAGATCTTACACAATGTCAACATAACATCCCAACATTAGACTCTTCTATTTAAATGTACATACTAAGGCATATCTTGATGAATAAGGAGAGCAGAAGGTCATACGCCTCTTCAAGTTTACTTAGTTAGATGACAGAATGGCCTGATTTTGATCTCCTCTCTAATTTTCTCAGTGGTGCACACTTTTACCTCAACTTTCAATTGTAACCCTCTCACGGTGGCTTGTAATAAATTAGGCTTGTTTGCTAACTCTGGCTAACAGCTACAAGACTCAGTATAAGAACACAAATAGGAGCAAGAGTAGGTCATCTGGCCTGTTGAGCTTGCCCCGCCATTCAATAAGATCATGGCTGATCTGGCCATGGACTCATCTCCACCTACCTGCCTTTTCCCAATAATCCTTAATCCCCCTACTATGAAAATATCTATCCAACCTTGTCTTAAATATATTTACTGAGGTAGCCCCCACTGCATCATTGAGCAGAGGATTCCACAGATTCACCACTCTCTGGGAAAAGCAGTTCCTCCTCATCTCAGTCCTAAATCTACCCCCCGAATCATGAGGCTATGTCCCCTAGTTCTCGTCTCAGCTACCAGCGGAACCAACTTTCCTGTCTCTATATTATCTATCCCTTTCATAGTTTTATATGTTTCTATAAGATCTCCTCTCATTCTTCTGAATTCTGAGAAGGCCACCTACAATAACCAATAAAAATCTAGGGTTGGAACGATTCAGGTTCAACCAAACGGGAAAGTTGGAATGTTCCGATGAGGAAACTGTGGTGAATGTTGTGTAAATGCTGCCTCAGGCAAAGTTATTGTTCGACAGAAAATAACAGACCATAGACCAGCATAAAATTAAAGTGGAAATATATTTACAGATATTTCAACTTTAACGAACAGTTAATAGAAAAGAAAGAAGAAGGGCCCAGTACAGTTAAACCAGTTTTGTGCTTTGCTTTTGATTACTTACATGCTGAACCCACGTTCTGCATGAAAGACATCGGCCACAGTTTGAACTTCCTTCGAAGACCATTTTGAATAAACTGGCTAACTCAAGAGTATTGGGCCTTCCTCAATGGAACCATTCGTCTGCACAAAGCACTTCTCACAATGGCTCGCTCTTTCGGGCGGGATTCTCTGGGCATCTTCCCTCGATCTCTTCCTCGCACTTCCTTCTCTTCCAACATGTCCCAACAAAAAAGACAATCCCACACCACTGTCCCTCAGAAATCTGATCCCACCCAGCTCTCTCGAATGTTCCATGTCATCCCACTGGACTGAATGTTACAGAACATTACCAAGCTAAACCTGTTGGCTGGCACAATATTTCTACACTGCGCAAGTGGCTCCTTGTCTTAACAGAAGACAAAACACTAGTCTATAAAGCTTAACTAACAGAACACACTGTGTTTTGCAGGAAAGCTGCTGAAATACAATACCTAACAACTTAGAAGTGGAAATACAATAAAACATATTCTTGGCCAGGGCATGCACATGGGCTACTTTATTAGGTACAGTTATACACCTGCTTGTTAATGCAAATATCCAATCAACAAACCATGTGGCAGCAATTCAATGCATAAAGCCTGCAGGTGTGATCAAGCGGTGCAGTTGCTGTTTAGACTAAGTATCAGAATGGTGAGGAGAAGTGATTTAAGTGACTTTGACAATGGAATGATTGTTGGTGCCAGACAGGGTGGTTTGAGTATCTCACAAGCAGACCTCTTGGGATTTCTGTGCACAACAGTCTCGGGAGCTCACTGAGAATGGTGCAAGAAACAAAACAAAAAAGCAGTGTATGGCGTTCCTGTGGGCAAAAATGCCTCGTTAATGAGAGAGGTCAGAGGAGAATGGCCATATCGTTCAAGCTGACAGGAAGGCGATAGTAACTCAAATAACCATACGTGACAACATTTGCGTACAGAAGAACATCTCTGAATGAACATTGAAGTGGTTGGGCTACAGCAGCAGAAGATCACGAACATACACTATGTGGCCACTTTATTAAGTACTGGGGGTACCTAATAAAGTGGCCACTAAGTGTATGTGCATTCTGTCTTTCTGAGCAAATTATTCACTGAAATCACACCGTACTACCTCACTTCAGAATACCGGCACTCCTGTTATTGTGTGTTAATACTGTTCCAAACCCGTATGACAGACATTCACTCTTTGTTTCTTCATCTCAATGCGTGACAGCAGGTAAAAGTGACATTCCAAAGTGTGGGGTCTTGAAATGTCGAGAGGAACCTCCAAAACTCCTGTCTGGAAACAAGTTCCAGGAGCGATATTTCGTTCTGCGCGATCGTAAGCTGCTGCTGTTTAAGGATAAAAAGGTAAACTCCGATGAGTGAATGGGCTGCTTTTGCTATTGAAGTTGAGGTTATTTCAGGAGAAGTGCCTAGCTTTGTTTAAAAATGTGGCTTGTACCTTTCTGGGAAAGAACTTACACAGAAAATAAAATCTCAAACCAGCAGAGAGGGCACCGTGGTGGTGTAGCGCCTAGTGCAATACCATTACTGCTCAGGCTGTTCCAGAGTTCAGAGTTCAATTCTGGCGCCATCTGAAAGGAGGTTTGACATTCTGCCTATTGGGCTTTCTCCAGCTACACTGGTTTCCACAGTCCAAACATGTACCAGTTAGCAGGTTAATTGGGGATTACAAACTATCTTGTGATTAGTCCGTCCGTTTGTTATGTGCCATGTTGTTTGACACTGGTGATCATAGTCTTTCCATGACCATGATTGTTCTTGGCAAATTTTTCTACAGAAGTGGTTTGCCGTTGACTTCTTCTGGGCAGTGTCTTTACAAGACGGGTGACCCAGCTATTAACAATACTCTTCAGAGATTGTCTGCCTAGTGTCAGTGGTGACATCACCAAGACTTGTGATATGCAGCGGCCGCTCGTACGACCATCCACCACCTGTTCCCAGGGCTTCACGTGACCCTGATCGGGGGGCTAAGCAAATGTTACACCTTGCTCAAGGGTGACCTGCAGGCTAGAAGAGGAAAGGAGTTCCTTACACCTCCTTTGGGGGACATCTATCTCCACCCTGCCAGCCTCCTGTGATAAGTCGAGAGTTAAATAGGTGGCTCAATGGGCCAGAAGGACCTGTTCTGCCCTCCACGTATCAATAAAATAAATCCAAAAATCCAAAATAAATGTTGATAATGTGGTTAGTACTCAGCAGGTCTGGTAGCATCTATGGAGAGACACAGTTAATCTTTCAGGTTCGTGACCCTTAAATGCCTGGGTACTCTGAGAAGCAGCGTGACATGGTGTCATAGAGTCATAGAGAAATGCAGCACAGAAAGAGGCCCTTCAGCCCACATAGTCCATGCCAGACTATTATTCTGCTAAAGTCCCATTGACCTGGACCTGGACCTCAGCCACCTGATGCTGGATACTGCTCCCAGGTAGCTGCAGGGACCTGGGTTTGACCCTCAGCTCTGGTGCTGCTTGCTGGATTGTTGCCCCTGGTTTCGCTGCGAGAGTGAAATGAAGGCCAGAGCTTTTTGCTGGTAGCTGTCATGTGCATTGCAGACACTGGAAATGGAGAAATGGCAGCTGCACGGGGATGAGTTGTGGCTGTGAACTTCCACTCTGATTTCCTGAGGGTCAGAACCGGGAATGAAACACAGCCGGCACAGTGTTACCATCTTTCGATGCAACATTCCCAACAGGTTAGACATTGCAGCCAGGCTGTCAAAGTTAATAAGCACAAAGTGTCTGAGATTTGTACTTCTCTTGTCTTGCAGAGCTCCAAGCCTGAGCGGGAGTGGTCTGTCTTCTCATTGAAGGTTTACCTTGGTATTAAGAAGAAGCTGAAAACACCGACAGTACAGTAAGAAAAGTTCAAAATAAATTTATTATCGAAGTATGTGTATACTGTACCGTGAAAAATTCTGAGGCACAGATATATATATATATGTATCAATTGGTTTATTGATTGTTACAGAATGTCTTTTTGGTGCTTCCCACTGCCTCCCCTGTATCTTATCTTTTATCAGACCACCCTTGGGATAAGGCTTATAAATTAGCTGTGATAGTCTGGAGGCAAGATCATCTAAGGTTAAGATGATGGGAATACACAAAACCAGCATAACTACGGCACATTAATTGATTTCTGTGCCTGATAAAAATGATCATACCTCCGAATTTCTTCAGCCAGAAGGCGGTGAATCAGTGGAATTCATTGCCTCAGATGCCTGTGGATGCCTAGTCATTAAGTACATTTAAAGTGGAGATCTACAGGTTCTTTATTAGTCAGGGCATCAAAGGTTATGGGGAGAATCCAGGAGAATGGGATGGAGGGGAATGATTGAATGCAGAGCAGACTTGATGGGCTGAATATCCCAATTCTTCCCCTATATCTTGTGGTCTTATGATCTTAATAAAAACATACCCACTATCCAACCAATGCTAACACTTCTTTCCATTAGGAGGGTATTATTGTCAGGTTCTGATGCCATACTCTAGAATCACTTTTTTTTATGTAAGTACACAAATAATTTACATTTGATTTTATTCTCTGAATTAATGATGGATTTCCTTTCTTGTGTAGGTGGGGGTTCACTATTTTCTTGGATAAGCAGCAGTGGTAAGTAAGCAAGGACTACACCTTCCTTTGTCTCCAACACTTTGAATATCCTAATATGAGTCTGTTCCCATTGAAGCTCATGCAGATTGATTGCCACGCGGAAATTCCCCGTTTGTAAGTGAAAATGAGATCATGTGTAAATGCAGTCAAGGAGGACCTTGTAGTGTCCCTGGCTGAAATTATCAGCAAAATCTGCAATCTGTGAAGGAGGAAGTTGGGAAAGACTTTGGTGCTGATAGGTGTCCATGAACGAATGTCAAATAGATGGTTAAAATTTGATCGGTGTTCAGCCCAGGAACTGAAACTTAATCAAACATCTATGATTTGTTATGCAAGTGGAGCATATCAAGCGGTGGGTCATGGAGTTGATAAACCAGCTACTTCAAGGAAAGCTGTTGAGACCTAACATCATACCATGATAGTGTAGCGCTTAGTGTGATGCAATTGCAGCTCGAATCGTCAGAGTTCAGATCTGATGCTGACTGTAAGAAGATTGAATGCCTTCCAGTGAGCACAGGAATCTCCTCCGGGTGCTCCGGTTTCCTTCCACATCCCAAAGTTATACTGGTTAATAGGATCATTGATCATTGTAAACTGTCTTGTGGTTAGGACAGGGTTAAATAGGTTGGTTGCTAAGCGGTGTTGCTCATTGGGCAGGAAGGGCCTGTTCTGCGCTGTATCTTGAAGTAAAAATCATAAAATAAATAACACGCAGGAGCGGAAAACAGTTGCAGGAAGGATTTTTACTGATCCTGTTTAGAAAGTGATCGTAATTCATGATTAATCAAATGCTGCAGATGCCACAATTGCAGGAACATGGGTAGATCTATTAGCTTTCCTAGGAGCTTGTTTCTGATTAGGGGCTCCATTTAAATTTGCATTATTCACAAACTTTATGAAATGGAATGTTATTGAGCACATTTTGTTATTCCTTTCTATCTTTGGGCTTGATAGAGGTGTACAAGATGATAAGAGGCATAGACAGAGTGGACAGCCAGAAGAATTTTTTCCAAGGCGGAACTGGCTAATAAAGAGGCGCTCCCCCCTCCCCCCGCACCCCAGGAGTGGTTGGGAAAGGGAGGGGGTCTTTGAGCTTCTTATGCTTTTTCTATCATACATTTTTTGGGGCTTTTGTTTTGTGGATGTCTGCAGAGAGTAGGAATTTCAGGTTGTAGTTCTATACATTATTTGATATTAAATGGAACCATTGAGCAGTTAATACTACTGAGCTAATACAAAGCTAAGTACTCATTTCTGTTTCACAACTACCTTCCTATTTTAACCAATATACAGTACCAAGCAAAGGTCTTAGGCATATGAGTTATATATACAGTAATGTGCAAAAGTCTTAGGCACATATATATAACTCATGCCTAAGACCTTTGCTTAGTACTGTACATTGGCTAAGGTAGGAAGGTAGTTGTGAAACAGAAATAAGAGTAACTCCTGATGAAGGGTTTCGGCCCAAAACGTCGTCACTACCTCCTTCCATAGATGCTGTCTGGCCTGCTGAGTTCTGCCAGCATTTTGTGTTTTTATTTATTTCCAGCATCTGCAAATTCACTCGTGTACTTAGCTTTGTATTAGCTCAGTAGTATTAAGTGCTCTGTGGTAAACACGAGTCCTCAAGAAGGCTGTCGGCCCAAAGCATCGACTGTTTATTCATTTCCGTAGGTGCTGCTGAACCTGCTGACTTCCTCCAGTGTGTTGTGTGTATATTTCTTTCAATCATCTTTGTAGTTATTCATTAAAAAAGAAAGCTAGACATTTTGTGATGTATTGGGCTGCTTGACATGGAGGGCAACCTGCGGGTGCTGGTGCTCCCATGCACCTGTAACCCTTGTCTTTCTTAGGGCAGAGGTCAGAGTTTTGGTAAACAATTTTGGGATAACTTAGGGGTGTGATTACAATGCAGCCTGAACCTGCTGGTGATGTTTTGACTAAATGAGACTAATTTATTAACTGAGCATTTGTAAGCCTTTTGGAATCTAAGCAGAGTTTACCAGATTCAAAGAAAGAATTTACTTCTCCATTCTTAATTCTTTTGGACTCTTGTTTAATTACTTTACTCCAACCTTTACCTTTATTCAACCTGTTCTATCACCTTTCTCATCAGTTGATGTCTCCTGCCATTCAAATTCAGATTTTGTATTTTCTACTCCTTTGACCCATTTTTCTACATCTTCAAACTCCATTGTTTCCAACTTTGATGTGAAGTTATCAATTTCCCTTTTCCATCCATAGATCTTTCCTGACGGCAGACTATTCCCAGCATTATTTTATGTTTGTGAACCAATTTGAGATTTTGAACATTAGTCAATGTTAAGATGTAGGAAACTCAAAAGGCAATAAAAGGATGATGGGGCAAATATGCACAGTTATGAAATAAAACTGGCAGCTTTGAATTAACTGGGGCCGTGCTCTATATTTTCTGTGGTTTAGTGATGCACCTGTCCGATTACTTCTCAATCGCTGTAAAACAGCTCCATCTGTAGTACTCTGCTACCATCTAGTGGTTCGTCACTGACACTGCAGTTCAATTCATGATCTTAAGTTATTTAAGCGGTTCCGACAGTTGCCTTTAAGCCAATTTCAAAGTTTAAAAGTTAAAAGTAAATTTGTTATCAAAGTACATATATGTCACCATATAAAACCCTCAGATTCAATTTCTTTCAGGCATACTTAATCAATCCAATAACCATAATAGAATCAATAAAAGATCGCACCAACAGGATAACCAGTGTGCAAAAGACAACAAACTGCGCAAATACAAAAGTAATTAAAAAAAAGAAATCATAATATCGATAGTAATAAATAAGCATGCAATAAATATTGAGAGCATGAGATGAAGATTCTTTGAAAGTGAGTCCATAGGTTGTTGGAACAATTCAATGATGGGACAAGTGAAGTTGAGAGAAGTTATAAGAGCATAAGAAAAAAAGAAATAGGAGCAGGCATAGGCCATCTGGCCCGTCAAGCCTTCTCTGCCATTCAATAAGATCATGGCTGATCTTGCCTTGGACTCATCTCCACCTTCCTACCTTTTCCCCATAATCCTTAATTCCCCTACTATGCAAAAATCTATCCAACCTTGTCTTAAATATATTTACTGAGGTAGGCTCTACTGCTTCATTGGGCAGAGAATTCTACAGGTTCCTCACACTCTGGGAAAAGCAGTTTCCCCTCATCTTCATACTAAATTTATCCCCGCTGGTTCAGGAGCCTGAAGGTAATAACTGTTCCTGAACCTGGTGGTGTGAGTCCTGAAGCTCCTATACCATCCGCCTGATGACAGCAGCAAGAAGAGAGCATGTCCTGGGTGGTGGGGTCCCTGATGATGGATGCTGCTTTCCCGTGACAACACTATGTGTAGATATGCTCAGTGGTGGGGAGGGCTTTACCCGTGATGGACTTGGCCATATCCACTATTTTTTTTCTCCATTAACCTATTATTCAAGTGTCCTTCTAGATGCCTCATGGGTGTTTAAAGGGGATTGGAGGATAGCTGGAGTCTGGAACACGCTTCCTGAAGTGGGGGGGGGGGTGGAGGATGGTATTCTCACAGCATTAAAGAGGCATCTAGAAGGACACTTGAATTGTCAGGGTTTATAAGCTTATATAGGTCAAGTGGTGGTAAATAGGATTAGTGCAACGGGGTTTCCTAACCTTTTTATACCATGGTCCAATACCATTAAGCAAGGTGTCCATGGACCCTTATATAAGCTTATGCTGCACATGTGCCTTTTGACTTTAGACAGCTCTGCTGTGTGGCAAGGTTGTTTCTCTTCACCCTGGCTATGCCTCTCATCAATTTTGCTTACCTCAATCCAGTCACACATCGGCTTCCTCTACCTAAAAAGTAAACGGCTTATCCAGTCTCTTTTCATGACTGCAATACTCCATCCCAGACAAAATCCTGGTGAATCTCCTTATCACCCTCACCAGTGAATTAATGTCTTTCCTAAACTGTGGTGACCAAAACTTCACAGAATACTCTTGCAGTGGTCCAATACGTATTTTGTAAAGCTTTGACATACCTTTCCTGCTGTCGCGTTTGGATTCCTAATCAGAATCAGGTTTAATATCACTGATATATGTCATGAAATTTGCACAGTATAGTGCTATGTATAAAAATACTACAAATTACAGTAAGAAATATTAATAAAATATAAATTAATAACTAGTAGAAAAAGGAGCAGAAGTAGTGAGGATTAGTAGTCATGGATTAGTTTATTGTCTGTTCAGAAATCTGATGGCAGAGGGGAAGATGCTGTTCCTAAAACATTGAGTCTGTGTTTTTAGGCTCCTGTACCTCCTCCTTGGTGATAGTAATCAGATGTT
Source organism: Hemitrygon akajei (assembly GCF_048418815.1). Taxonomy (NCBI): domain Eukaryota; kingdom Metazoa; phylum Chordata; class Chondrichthyes; order Myliobatiformes; family Dasyatidae; genus Hemitrygon; species Hemitrygon akajei. Next base: position 30,495,334 of record NC_133138.1, on the reverse strand, counting down.
CTGGGTGATGAGGTTCCTGAGTGATGGATGCCACCTTTTTTGAGGCATCACCTTTTGAAGATGTCTTTGGTGCTGGGGAGGCTGGTGCCCATGAAGGAGCTGGCAGAGTTTGCAGCTTTTCCTGACCTGTGCAGTGGCCCCTCCATACCAGGCAGTGATGCAACCAGAGTGCTCTCCATGCTTACACCGGTAGAAATTTGCTAGTCTTTGTAGAGTCCACACTAGGCTGCCATCTTCAAGCATCCTTGGATTTGTACACTAAGCCCCTCTATTCCTCAGTGCTCCTTATGACAAGGATGTCCAGCATTGTGGCCACGTCCTCAGCCTTGATAGTCTGATGCCAAGTGTTTCTGTCCATGTGGTTTGATGGTTTGTAGTTGTTCTGTTGCAGGTTCCTGTGCTGCTCAGGGCAATCTGAAATGTGGGATTGGACAGCCAGCATCCTTAGAGCACAGGTAATGAACCTCATGCATTGACTTCCTATCCAGAGGCATCAAAAATCAACATAAATATTGCAATATCTGTGAAAGAAGAATACAGTTATGCACTTATGCTGTGCCTTACAAGCTTTTCAAGGTTCTGTATGACCAATGGCCTCTGTGTCTGAAATGTAGCCACTGCTGTCATGTAGGAACTGTGGTACCAGTCATACACAATAAGATCCCACAAACAACATTATGATAATGAAGAAAATATATTGACTAGGGCAGCAGGGAATAATCATCTTGTTCATAAAAAGAATGCAATAGAATCCCTTTTGTCCACCCAAGTTGGGCCATTGAATAATGCCTCATCTAGAAGATGGATAATTCCCACTAGGCTCTGTTCTGTAAAGCTTATTTATAACTTTTGGTCAGTATGCAGTTTGAAGAGTGGTCTTCATTTCAGTGTTATTGGGTCCAATTTTACACCCACTTTGATCATGAATGCTTCTCCTTTGAGCACAGGATGGATCTAAAATTAACTTCCCAGAGAAGGTTAGGAACAGAGAGTAAGAGGCATGTAGTACAGAGATTGTGGAAGATACGAAATCAAAAACAGGTTAAACCAAAGGAAATAAAAACACAAAATGCTGGCAGTACTCAGCAGGTCAGATAGCATATACAGGAGGAGGTAGCGACGGCGTTTTGGGCCGAAATCCTTCATCAGGTTTCGGCCTGAAACATCGTCACTACCTCTTCCCATAGATGCTGTCTGGCCTGCTGAGTTCTGCCAGCATTTTGTGTTTTCATTCATTTCCAGCATCTGCAGATTCGCTCGTGTAAACCAAAGGGAAACTGTTTGGATCAGGTAATTACAGACTGAGAGTACAGAAGCAATGCTCCAACCCTGTTTGAACCAAGGAGGGATGGAATATATTGACAGATAAAGATCCTGGGTCAAAATAAAATTTGACTTGTGTGGGATCCTCTTCAAATTATTAATTCTTTGGTAATTAGTTCCTGACTGGTTCGATCCAGTGTTGAATGTACGGGCTTCAGTGGATGAATGACCTTTATGCAGAGTTCTGGCAGAATAATACCTTATTTCATCATTGGCTGAGGACGTGCTTTCCTTTTTGAGTTCTGCTTATCTATAGTTGCTCATTTAGATTTATTCTCGGAAAAAATCATAACCAGTTAGAAGCAAATGAAGAGAGCAAGGGTAGAGTTTATCCAGAAAATGTAACTGTAACCAAATGATTTAGGTCTTAGTTTCATTATTAATGGGAATAAAATTATCTTGCTCTTCTGACGCTAAAGCATGCCTTACAGTTAACAAAGTCCTTCTTTGAGCATTGTCAAGGGTATAAAGGGACATTTTCTTTCTTTCTTTTCAGCACGATGACCTCCGACCTACAGTGTTAAGGCGCCATTCTTCGTCTGATATATCCAAACAGAAGTTTGGGACCATGCCACTTATTCCACTCCATGGAGACGAGAGCAATTCTATCATGCTATCTGCAAATCAAACTCTGGTAAAGCAAGATTGCTCCTAGTAGCCAATATATTTGTGCATAAGACGATGCGAGGTGTAGACGGAGTGGACTGCCAGTGTCTCTTTCACAGGGTGGAAATGACTAATAGGAGAGAATGTACTTTAAAGGTGATTGGAAGAAAATCTATTGGGAATGTCAGAAATAGTTCTTACACAGGAAGCAGTAAGTGCATTACTAAGGGATGGTGGTTGAGGCTGATACACGAGGGACATGTAAGAGACTCTTAGACACATTGATGAAAGAAAAATGGAAGATTATGGGCTATGTAAGACGGAGGGACTAGATTGACTTTGGAGTAGGTTAAAAGGTCAGCACAACATTGTGGCCCAAAGAGCCTGCACTCTGTGGTATTGTTCTATACTCGGGGAGGTTTGCTTTAACCTGTGTATCTGGTTCAGCCCATTGTACCACTGCACTTGACAGATGTCAAACGCATCAGTCTTATTGAGTACTTTAGTGGCACTGATGCCACTACGTACCAGACTTCACTCAAACAATATAAGAATAGCTTTTAGTCTGTTTACTGCCCCTGAAGCCCAATATTTGTGTCATAGTCTGGTACAGCAAGGATACAGACCCTTTGGCCCATCAAGTCCATGCCAACCACTGTGCCCACCCAGCTAGTCCAAACTTCTTGCATCCAGCTGAGTCTCACCTGTCCATGTACCTATCCAAGTGCTCCTTAAGTGATGCAATTGTACCCACCTCAAGCACTCCGTCTGTCTGCTCACAACCCTCTGGGTGAAAAGATTCCCCTTAAACCTTATCGAACTAAAACTGTACTCCCCTAGTTTTTGCACTCCCATGCCCTGTCACTGAACAATGATATCCCTGGGAGGTAAGAATGTCTTATTTGGCCACATGAAATGTGTAGTAGATTGATGAAATACAGTGCCTTCCAATTCATCCCATTCACTTGTCCTTACTCCCCAATCTAACAATTTCATTCACTTTGAGTAATTGTCCATTTCTTTTTTCAAAAAATAAACTGTGGAAATTGCTCCTTTTGCCTTTTTGAGCAGAACACTCCAGATCACAGCAGAAATAAGATTCTCCTCCTGACCCCAGAATGTTTTGCCAATTATCTTAAAGTGACATCACTCCCTTCAGACTATTGATACTGCAGACTTTGTCACTCCTCTTGTTAGATGATGTTCCTTTTCTTGATAGTTTCAATGAATGGGACATAAGCCCAGTGTGTCATGTACCTATTACTCAGTGACTGCCGATGAACAATGAGTTAAGGTGCATTGTGCAAATGGCGCTCCCTGTGCAGCACCAGTTTTGTGTTCATCCTGTTTCACCACTCTGTTTTATGATAATTCCTCCATTTGGCCATCTTAACTCTATAATGCATAGGTGCATTTTCACTGGAGAGGTGGGGGTCCATTAGAAACAACCTGCCCATCCCAAACCCACTGAAGAGAAATCCTTTCTAACCTATGAGAACTATTTTAATAACCAACTGGAAATCTTTATGGGCACGTTACAATTGATAGATGAGATACTGCCTGTCCTAGAATCATTATTTACAAACCTTAATATGTTTCTTCTGAAACATGGAGCATACCCAATGTTCAGAAAAAGGATGGAATGATGGAACTTTTCCATTGTTGCATCTATAAGGTCATAAAACATTGGCCCTCTGTCATTCCGTCATGGCTGATTTACGTTCCCTTCCAACCCCATTTCCCCATACCCATTGATGCTCTTACTAATCAAGAACCTATCAACCTCCTCTTTAAATATGCCTAATGACCTCGCCTCCACAAGCATCTGTGACAGTAAATTCCATAGATTCACCGCCATCTGGCTTAAGAAATTCCTCTTCATCTCTGTTCTAGAGGGACGTCCTTCTGAGTCTGTGCCTTCTGGTCCTGGACTCCCTACTATAGCAAGCATCCTCTCAACATACACTCCCAGACCATTTCGGAAAGTTTCAATGAGCTTACCCCTTCATTTTTCTAATGATAAAGTTCCTTGGAATTCAACCCTTAGTTGGAAAACATGGCCTACAGTTTAATAAAGAAACAGCTTATAGTTTGCTTAAAGGTGTATTGTATTATTCATATCTGCTGTGAACATACACTTAGATGAAATTTCTTTCCCATTCTGATGTTTAGTCTGAACAATAACTGAACCTCTGGACCATGTCTATATGCTTTTATGCATTGAGTTGCTGCCACTTGATTAGCTGATTAGATATTTGCATTATATTTACATACAGGTGTATGGGAGTGTGCCTGATAAAGTGGTCATTGTGTGTATGTTCATGGTCTTCTGCTGCTGAAGCCCATCCACTTCAAGGTTTGATGTGTTGTGCATTCAGAGATGTGTTGCTGCACACCACTATGCTAGTGTGTGGCTGTTTGAGTTACTTCGCTTTCCTGTCAGATTGAATCAATCTGTCCATTCTCAACAACAAGTCATTTTCACCCACAGACCTGCCGCGCACTGGGTCTTTTTTTGTGTTTTATGCGCCATTCTCTGTAAACTTTAGAGATTGCTGTGCGTGAAAATCCCAAGAGATCAGCAGGTTCTGTGATACTCAAACCACCCCTTCTGGCACAAACAATTATTCGACAAGTCAAAGTCTCTTAGATCACATTTCTTTCCCATTCTGATGTTTGGTCTGAACAACAACTGAACCTCTTGACCGTGTCTTCTTGCTTTTGTACATTGAGTTGCTGGCACATGATTGGCTGATGAGATATTTGCATTAATGGACAGGCGTACCTACTAAAGTGGCACTGGGTATAAATAATCACCTCCTCTCTTCTCACTGGTCGAAAACAGGCACTAGAATATCTTGTATTTCAATTCACCAAAGAGGAACTCTGCCTTGATTTAACAGAAATAAGACCGCAACATTCGGGGGGGGGGGCGGGGGGGGGGGATTCTTACCTGGACTGAAATCCATTGTCAGTCCCCAAGATGAGCCAATAGCAAAGCATCACATCGGACACAGCGCCTGCACATATACATATAAGACTTCCTGGGTGTAGGAGCGACCATATGGGTGTAGAAGTCCTAACCCCAATGAAATCTCCCCACTGGAGTCATGTCTCTTGCTCTTAAGCTTTCTGTTCATCAGAAAGCAGGGTAAGAAACTCCGAGATTGTGTTCAAACTGCTGTCTGGTTTGGAAAGCGAGGTGTAATTCAGATGTTTTGCCTGAATGATGGTAGCTGTCCCATGAAAGTTTTGTGCTTTTTCGTTCTGCTTATTGTCTTTGTGCCCGTTTCCTTCCAGCGGCGCCTACATGACCGGAGAACACTCTCAATGTTCTTTGTAAGTACATCCATGCACAGCAAGGCTAGAAAACCTCTTCTCTATGGTGACATTGTGCATGATGACCATAGTATTAATGATAATACATCTCTATACTAATGCACTAGACTAGATCATGGCTTTACTGCCTCGGAATGTGTCTCTTTATGTGCTTGGTTTAACGTGATAATTTTTTTATCAGCATAAATTTTATTCTTTAACACCATAAATTATAGGAGCACAATTAGTCCATTCAGCCCATCGTGTCTTCTCCGCTATTCCATGATGGATGAATTATTAACCCGTTCAACCCCATTCTCTTGTTAGTACAGGCCCAGAGCCATTAAATGTTTCTCAATTGTTAACTCTTTCATTCCCAGAATCATTCTTGTGAACCTTCTCTCTGAACCGTCTCCAATGCTAGCACATCCTTTCTTAGACAAGGGGCCCAAAACTCCACAATCCTCCAACTGTGATCTGACCAATCCCCTGTAAACCCTCAGCGTTACATCCTTGTCTTTATATTCCAGTCATCTCCAAAATGAATGCTAATATTGCATTTGGTTTCCTCAACTCAACTTGCAAGTTAACCTTTAGGGAATCCTGCACAAGGACTCCCAAGTCCCTTTTCACCTCTGATTTCTGAATTTGCTCCCCCATTTAGAAAAAAGCCTATACCTCTATTCCTTCTACCAAAGTGCATGACCATATACTTCCCTGCACCTCCTCTTTTAGATTGCTAGTGGAAATTTCTCTATACTTAAGCTTTTGATTGTTAGGCCCTAATGTTCGTCATTCATATGAAAATGTATTAGATGAGGAGATACTTCATAGTGTCTCACCTGGAATTGCCTTTGCAAAACTATGGCATGGTATTCAGTTATGTTTCTGTTCTGTAGTTTCAGGAGGCCTCTTCCTACCACAGGAAGTACAGATGATTGCACCATCCTGCCTCCATGTCTCTCTATATGGCAAACAGATGCTTTACTTTGAATGTTTATTCTAACAAGGGATAATTTTCAACTCTGGTCTCCTGCCCATTCAGTCAAATTAAATTCTACTGCAAAAAAGTCTAACAATACCCTCCATCTGGTACTTCCTTGGGCAGTCTTAACAGCTGGGAAATCATTTGATAATGGAATTGAAATCTTTGCAACCCTTGGGGCTCCAGCTTTGGAGAGTACAGGGAGACTGGTGAAGGAATGTCATTGAATACATGAGGCGTTTGCCCGGTTATTCTTCACACTTCAGATTGACTATTTATTAGATTTTAACTGGGCTTCAATCATTATCAGTGGCTGAGGTGGCTGATAGTTCAAGATTCTGATGGAACGGTGTAATAAATACCAGGAATACCTTTGTTGGCTGTATTTTGTTTTATTCTCAATACTCTACTAAACGTCTCAGAATGTTTCTTTTCTGTTCTCTAACAAACTTCTACCCCTCTGTACCTTGCATGAACTTGTATATTGCATGTCTGGTTACAATAAGTTGATAAGGAAGTCAATGGAATCTTGACTGAGTGCGAAAATATCACAAGGCTACACCTCCTTGAGTGCTGACTTCCTAATAACTTTTCTCACTTGCTTCTTTTCAGCCAATGAAGATGCAGCATGAGATATTTGAACAGCAACAGAAGGAAGAAGACTCCAGCAGTGAGCCTGTGTATGAAGAAGTTCAGGATGTCAACGTCATGTTGTCAATGAACTCAGAAATCTCAGCAGTGGATCCCGCACCAATCCTGGTGAAGAGAAACCTAGTTACGAACCAGCCGATGCAGGACAAGTTCCTCCAGGAACTGAGTTCGGCCATTCATAGAAAGAACGAACCTCAATATGATATCACCAAGCTGTAAAGTACAGTGGATGATTCAGGGATTCACTAAATGAAGGTGGTGTTTATTCCAGTCCAATCTCAGGGTTCATCTGATCTTGGGACCACCCTTTGCCATGTAGATGCACCATGTGATCTTCACTGTGTAGAGGCTGGGGTGTGTTGGCTTTGTTAGCCTCATCATAAGAGCACTGAGTAGAAATTAATTCTCTGTCACATGATCTGAATTATTTTTGAGACACAAAAACACTGGACTCTATTTTGGGAGGAGTACTTTATAGGACCCAACCATTACAATGTTGTACATCGAGTATGAATAATAAGATTAGTTTTCCAGCACGATATTTTTAGTTACCGGGAGGTCTCTTTTAATAGTCTTAATTGAAATTTCCTTTATTGATGGTCACCACAGTCACAGCCATGTACAAGGAAGATATGCCCAATGAACTATTGCAACCTGTTTCAAAAGGCTGTTTTCTTACATGTTGTTCTCAGAGGAGGTCTTCATTTTCACTCAGGAATCATTGCACTCTCCCCTCACACAGTCTGTCACGTTTCTTAATTGCTTGATTTGTAAACTTCAGCAAGATAATGCCATGCTGAGAAGTTTTCCTTTGGTTAATTTTATGAGTTGCAGAGGATTCCAAAGACTTCTCTGGTATACTCTATGCCCAACTTTTCAGAATGCTTTTCTATTTTCCTGTCAAGTCCTGATGGTGACTTTGTTTAAATATCCGTTCACAGGGCTGGCTGATGAAGTATTGTCAGGATGACAGAAAGCACAAAATGAAACAAAAGGCATCCTCTTTATCATTCAATTTACTTCAGCTTGCAGGTCCTTAGTTAGCTTCTCATTTCCCCTCTGCTCACTTTTGTTACAATCATCCCTTCCCTAAGTCTTCCTTTAAGTATGAGGCCCATTTAATTTCCCAGCATTATTACAAGGCTCCTTATTATTGAAGAGAGAACTTTAAAAGTGAAAGTAGGAAAGCTGCGGTGAAGTATCAAGTGGTCTTGATGCAAATCACCGCTGGAATTAAAACAATTGGATGAAAGTCAATGTAAGACATGCATAGGTGACTGAATGGGACTGATTCTGGTTCAGTGACCTGATACAGGAAAATCCCAATGTTTTAGAACTTTTGTGCAATAATGAATAAGATAAGAATTTGGTTTAAGCAAAGTTATATTAAGCACATTCACAGACAGCACACAAGTACTAGGTGGAAGATGGTGCATAACTTCCCAACACTACATAAAACATAGACATTTTTCGACAATTTTGATAATTGGACTTCAGATGCTGAAAAAAATCTGCTTGAGCTACTCAACAGATTGAGCAGCAGCTGGGGCTGGGAAATACAGCTGTTAACATTCTGGCCCATGATACAGGGTTCAGAACTCAAATATTGGCAGTTCTTCTCTTGGATGCTGCTCCATCCACTGAGTTCCTCCAGTAGATTGTTTGTTGCTCCAAATAATGGAACAGTTATACTTTGCCAACATTTGAACTAGTTTTATGCACAGAACACGTTTTGCATCTCTTCCTCAAATCCTCTCTTTTTGAGAGGAGAAGGCAAAGCTTTGGTGTGTATTAGGTTAACTGAATGGGGGGTACAAGGCCTGAAGAAAAATTTGCCACGGGAACCAACTGCTGACATCCAAAGAAGGGGTGAGTGTTGCTCATTCTCTCCCACACTTCCATAAGAGATGAAGTCTGCTCCCATACTCAGCTCGATGAAGCTTTGAAGTGATGAAACATTTATCTAAATTATCTTCATTTACCTAAACTAAATATCACATCTCCATGGACACCATAATGCTGATCTTATAATTTATTACACAAACTGAATCCCTAAAGCATGACATTTCCATTCTACCCAGAATGATTAACCACACAGTCTGATTCCAAAAAGCATGATGTTACACATACCAAGAAAATGGAATACTTGTTTTCTTGTTTCATTCTACACAAACTTGAGAAGAGAGATAAATTGTGCCACAAGGAAGATGTTTTTCAATATTAAAGATGACCTAATGTTAGCAATACCGTTGAATGAGACTTCTTGCGAATTTTTGTTGCTAATTCTGCATAATAGCATTCATTTCAGGTCATAGGGTCACAGGTAGAATAGTTGCCTATGTTGATTATAATTCCGTTTTAATCCACTGATTGACTTATGGAGTTGGGAGGAGTAAGTTCAGTGAATATTCTGTGAATACAAGAGATTCTGCGGATGCTAGAAATCCAAGAACACACACACACACCCACACAAAACATTGGAGGAACTCAGCAATTTAGGCAACGTCTATGGAAAGAAATAGTGTCAAACTTTAGGGCTGGTATCCTGATGAAGGGTCTCGGCCTGAAACGAAAACTCTTATCCTTAGATGAGACCTGACCTGCTGAGTTCCTCCACATTTTGTGTGTGTTGTTAGAAGAAATTAAGTTCTATTTTGCTTTACTTCCCCTTTGATATATAATCAGTTCAATCTCCTTCATACTTATGCTCATTTTAACTCTATATTAAGTTGTAATGTGCGGGCTTCTGATCAATTTTTTGGCACAGAGTAATACAACACAGGAAAAGTTGTTTTGGCCCTCTCTATTGCTGCCAGCACAGAAATGTCCAGAAAAATCAAAAGATAAGGATCTGCAGAGATTGAAGATCCAGAATAAATAATAGAAAATGCAGGAAAAACTCAGCAGGTCAGGCCACATCTGTGGAAAGAGAACAGTTAATAATTTCAGTTCTGCAACCCTTTATTAGAACCTCTTGTGTCTATACCATGATTATCAAGTGCTCATCTAAATATTGAGAATGCTGAGGCAGTGCTGTCTAGGGTCTAACCACCCTCTGACAGAAAAGAAGTTTTTACTCAAATACTCTTTAACTCTCCTTTCTTGTAAGCCTTTGCCCTCTGATAAGGGCCAGGGTTTCTCACTATGTCCCTCATCATATTGTACATGACAATCATGCTTCTCCTCGATTGCATCTGGTGCAAGAAAAACAAACCCATTCCATCTAGTTAAAAGGTTCAATCCCAGGCATTATCTTGGTGCATCTCTTCACAAATCTCTGAGTTACAATAATATCCATGAGTTACAACATGAGTTATAATTATATGTAAATTTGCCAACATTCACGGTCATGGAAAAATCATGATTGTCCATGTCACGGCATGTAACAGCTGAATGAACAAATTTCCCTCTTCAAATGTTCAAAGCCATCGCTGATGAAGGCAAGTATCCAACATGTCTTCTTAACCTTTTTTTTAAACCCAAAAATGCGGCCTTCACGTACCCTTGGACATTGTATACTGACGTGCATCTTCTCTGATTGATTGTATATTTACTAGTCTGTGAGTCCTCCTGAAGTTTATGACTGCACTATTTTGCTGCTCAGTGTTGATCAATATGATCTTCTGTCTGCAGCTGTGTAAAGCTCACAGCAGCTGTTAATAGTTTTAATCCAGGAACAGAGACTCCAGGGTATCTTTAGGAGATTCACTACAGTCAGCCATAGGTCATCTTAGGTGATTTTGTGGGTGGTTTTCTCACTTTAGTATAGTTTCTGAGATATTTTCAAGTAAGTTTATGGCAGCACAGGTTTGAGAATATTCCTTGAACTTGTTTGATATCTTTTTGACACCAGTGGTTGGAGTTTGGAAGTCTGTTATTTTGGGATTTCCATGGTTTGTGAGCCATTAATGCAATTGCAGTGTACAATTAGGGTGCCCATTTTGGGAGAACAGAGATGTAATAAGCAAACAAGCTGGCAGAACTGGGCTTCACTGACCTCAAGACTGTTATTGATATACATACCAACATACATATGTATCTTAAACATAAGAAAGTCTACAGATGCTGGAAATCCAAAGCAAAAAATACAAAATGATGGAGGAACTCAGCAGGTCAGGCAGCATCTACAGAAATAAATAAACAGTCCTGTTTCAGGCTGAGACCCTTCTTATGGATCAAGGTGTGGAAGGTGACAGAGTTAAAAGGTGGGGTGGAGGGGAAGGAGGCTAGCTGGAAGAGAAGGAAAAGAAGTAATCTGATAGAAGAGACTCTTATTCTGGCATCTTCCCCATTCCTTCTCAGTCCTGAAGAAGGGTCTTGGCTCAAAACATTGACTGTTTATTAATCTCCATAAATGCCTCCTGACCTGCTGTGTTCCTCCAGCATTTTGTGTGCATTATCCTGCATCTGTTGTGTAGGCAAGTTTGCCTAACACGTACCTTCCCCTCAAATGAGCACCAGAGATAGGAATGAAGATAATTTCACTATTGAAAACCTTGTCTGCAACTGCTTTGAAAAGATGCATTAGTCTGTGAAAGTTTCTTTTATTTACAGGTCACTGGGGAAAATTAGGAAAGGAAGCCTGTTAGCTGTTTTTTTTTAAATGTCAGTGGGCCATATGGTCAGTTCTTGTGTTTTGAGTATATTACTATGTGCTATCGGGTCTGAAAGATGTATTTCCCATGACCATTTAAATACAGGACAGTGAGCATTAGTCAGACGTTAATAAGTCCCTAATAAGTTGCCAATAGTTGATTACTAGGCAATTTCTTCCCCAGATTTGTAATTGCTGTCTTTATTTGTTCCCTTTCTGAAGGTAGTGAAATAGTGAATATGTTCCTCGAACTCATGAGCCTAACTTAGCCACGAGGTCCAAGATTTGGTAAATTCTGAACAGCTCCAAAATGGCTAAGCACAGTTTCAGTTTATCAGTTTATCATCAGTGACGGTCAGTGTTTTTAATCACAGTGGAGGAAAGAGGTTTCTACCCAAGTACTTTTCAGTACACGTCCATTGTGCAACAGTTCAGACAATATGTAAAAACAGCCAACACCAAAGGGTTTTGTAAGCATTGCCTGTCACAACGTTCTGCTCTTGTAAATAATAATCTTATTCAAGTGTGAAAACAAATGTATAAAAATATGTTATGTATATTATATATATTCTTTTTACCACTTGTAAAGGTTATACACAATTTCTGTAAACAAGTAGCATTAATGCATTCACTTTTTAACATTAAATGTAATGAAGTTGAGTCTACAGTAAAATAAGTAGAAAATTCCAACTCTAATGTAAACATCATGCCTGTGTAAATATTGTACAAATGCATTATTTTCTATTATAATGTGGTTACTTCAATTTCCCCAGTGTGTTTGTGTTTTTCATATACTTAGAGATCAGAAATGGTATCAGTTGAAATCCAAATGCTGGTGTAAACTTCTGTGGGTTCAGTACATCTATACAGTAAAAAGAGAGACTTGCAATTCACTGTATGTGAAGTCTCCACATCCTGCAAATGGACTAACACCGCTAACACTGCTGTTAGTTAAGAAACTCAATTTAGTTTTCAAAACACAAGGTCCTGCAACCTGCATTGTGAGAAGTGAGAAGAAAACTTGTCATTTCTGTCATATCGAGTGAGGCACAAATGGACCAGAGGATAAATTCTCTTGCCTTAGGGCTATACATGCTCTAGAAGATAGAACATACAGCAGAATGGGACAGTACAGGCCCTTCATCCCACAATGTTATGCTGACCCTTTAACCTATTCCAAGATCAATCTAACCCTTTTTTTCCCATTTGGCCTTCCATTTTCCTTCATCTATGTGTCTATCTAAGTCTTTTAAATGTCCCTAATGTCTCTGCCTCTACCACTATGCCGTATTTTCCCCCAATCACCTTTCAAATTATGTCCCCTTATTATATTTCTGCCCTAGGAATATGTCTCTGGGTGTCCATTTGATCTATGCCTCTTATCATCTTGTACACCTCTATCAATTCATCTCCTAAGAAAAAAGCTCTAGCTCACTCAATGCTTCTTCATAAGGCATGTTCTCCAATCCAGGTAGAGTCCTGGTAAATAGACAATAGACAATAGGTGCAGAAGTAGACCATTCGGCCCTTCGAGCCTGCACCACCATTTTGAGACATGGCTGATCATCTACTATCAATACCCGGTTCCTGCCTTGTCCCCATATCCCTTGATTCCCCTATCCATAAGATACCTATCTAGCTCCTTCCTGAAAGCATCCAGAGAAGTGGCCTCCACTACCTTCCAAGGCAGTGCGTTCCAGACACCCACAACTCTCTGGGAGAAGAAGTATTCCTTAACTCTGTCCTAAATGACCTACCCCTTATTCTCAAACCATGCCCTCTGGTACTGGACTCTCCCAGCATCTGGAACATATTTCCTGCCTCTATCTTGTCCAATCCCTTAATAATCTTATATGTTTCAATCAGATCCCCTCTCAATCTCCTTAATTCCAGCGTGTACAAGCCCAGTCTCTCTAACCTCTCTGCGTAAGACAGTCCAGACATCCCAGGAATTAACCTCATGAATCTACACTGCACTTCCTCTACAGCTAGGATGTCCTTCCTTAACCCTGGAGACCAAAACTGTACACAATACTCCAAGTGTGGTCTCACCAGGGCTCTGTACAAATGCAAGAGGATTTCCTTGCTCTTGTACTCAATTCCCTTTGTAATAAAGGCCAACATTCCATTAGCCGCCTTCACTGCCTGCTGCACTTGCTCATTCACCTTCAGTGACTGATGAACAAGGACTCCGAGATCTCTTTGTATTTCTCCCTTACCCAACTCTACACCATTCAGATAATAATCTGCCTTCCTGTTCTTACTCCCAAAGTGGATAACCTCACACTTATTCACATTAAACGCCATTTGCCAAGTATCTGCCCACTCACCCAGACTATCCAAGTCACCCTAAATTCTCCTAACATCCTCATCACATGTCACACTGCCACCCAGCTTAGTATCATCAGCAAATTTGCTGATGTTATTTTCTATGCCTTCATCCAAATCGTTAACGTAAATGGTAAACAGCTGTGGTCCCAATACCAAGCCCTGTGGCACCCCACTAGTCACCACCTGCCATTCCGAGAAACACCCATACACCGCTACCCTTTGCTTTCTATCTGCCAACCAGTTTTCTATCCATGTCAATGCCTTCCCCCCGATGCCCTGAGCTTTGATTTTACCCACCATTCTTCTATGTGGGACCTTATCAAATGCCTTCTGAAAATCGAGGTACACTACATCCACTGGATCTCCCCCGTCTAACTTCCTGGTTACATCCTCGAAAAACTCCAACAGATTAGTCAAGCATGATTTACCCTTGGTAAATCCATGCTGGCTCGGCCCAATCCTATCACTGCTATCTAGATATGCTACTATTTCATCCTTAATAATGGACTCTAGCATCTTCCCCACCACCGATGTCAGGCTGACAGGTTGATAGTTCTCTGTTTTCTCCCTCCCTCCTTTCTTAAAAAGTGGGATAACATTAGCCATTCTCCAATCCTCAGGAACTGATCCTGAATCTAAGGAACATTGGAAAATGATTACCAATGCATCCGCAATTTCCAGGGCCACCTCCTTTAGTACACTAGGGTGCAGACCATCTGGACCTGGGGATTTGTCAGCCCTCAGTCCCATCAGTCTTCTCATCACCGTTTCCTTCTGAATGTCAATCTGTTTCATTTCCTCTGTTACCCTATGTCCTTGGCCCATCCATACATCTGGGAGATTGTTTGTCCTTAGTGAAAACAGATCTAAAGTACTCATTAAATTCTTCTGCCATTTCTCTGTTTCCCATAACAATTTCACCCAATTCATTCTTCAAGGGCCCAACATTGTTCTTAACTATCTTCTTTCTCTTCACATATCAAAAAAACCTTTTGCTATCTTCCTTTATATTCCTGGCTAGCTTGCGTTCGTACCTCATTTTTTCTCCCCGTATTGTCTTTTTAGTTAAGTTCTGTTGTTCCTTAAAAACTTCCCAATCATCTGTCCTCCCACTCACCTTAGCTCTGTCATATTGGAAAGACTTTTGCAGTCAACATTGTCTTATAGCTTTGACTTGGAGAAAACTTCATTCAAGGATCTATTCACAGACTACAGTGTATTCTGAACTTTATAATGAGCAGGGTTTAGTGAAAAATTATGCTCTTTGGCCAGTTGCTGCATATATTGGATCTGTAAGAATTTTGACCAATATTGTGGTTTGTAAATTTAGTTTTCTGCACAATAAGACAAAGCTAGTTCATTAGAAAGTTTTTAAAACTCAGTGGAATTAAGTAGAAGAAAACACGTGTCAATATAAAACTGCTGAAGCTAACTGCGAAAAGTTAACTTCTAAAAAAAACTAAATCTAAAGCAAACTTCTTGTCAGCCATTAGATATTTTAAAGATTTTACAGATAGCCTCTGTCTTTAAAGAAACATGAAGGATGTAAGTTATGCAGTATATTCTGGACCCAAAACAACTCCTCTTATGAAAGGAGACACAACATTTGTTTCTTTGTCATTATTAAAAATGACCAGTGAATAAAGGAAACTAGACCCGATACATTGCTTTCAATGTATCGGGGATATGTAATGCTATCTACCCTGAGATACTTCCATAGTTACAGACTATAAACTGGCTAAAGGGACTGGCAGGTTGCTCTAAAACTCCACCACCATGTGACAAAGGATTGCCCCAGGATAAAGGGGCATTTGATGTCCAACTCTGCAACTCCCCACAATGATCACGACCTCAACTATAGGGCATGGTTCTCTCTCATGGCAATTTACAGATTGTACCTTGTAAAAGGGGATGAGTTCTCATTATTTCAAAGCAATAATATAAGAGGAAGTCTAAGAAAAAGCAATACGATAACTCTTGTTGCAAAATCCATCTCAAATTCCCTTTTTTGCCCCCCTGCTTTCCTTATTTAGCCACCTGTTAAACATTTTCTATCCATCAAGGGATTTATTTGTACCTAGCTGTTTTAACTCAGTGTGTACCTCATTCTTTTTTCCTGACCAGAGCCTCAATATCTCTCTTTATCCAGGGTTTCCTGAACTTGGTATCTCTACCCTTACTTTGCCTGGTATGTTGAAACATACTTTGTATGTATCATCTGAGAATGAAACTTTCTGTCCTTACTGAACCATTAAATGTTGATGACACCAGTATGTGGAAAATAAGTTTATTACAATTAGTGAGTGAGTTTGTGTCTTGGTTAGAATCGCACAGATATAGCTCACAACATTGAGGTAAATTCACATATTAATGATTCAATAATCAACAGAAAAGTCTGTGACATCAAGGATGAAACTTGTGTTCTATTTTTCTTTGGTGTGAAGAGATTTCAGTATTACTAATGTAATAAGAGATATGATGATTCCTCCTCTCTCTACCCTCTTTGCTTTAAACATACACTCAATCACCTTTGGGGTCAATCTCTGACAAGCCCATGAGGCACAACAACCTGTAACTGACCAGGCCACCTTTCCAAACTGCAGCACCCTTGAGGCTGAGATATTTCAATCTGAATGGAAAATCTATATTTCTATTAGCAGCTAAACTGTAGCTTCCCGTTTACTCTTATGCAACATTTCCCTATTCCCCTTCCTCTGACTTGAGCAAATGGGAATTCAGCCCAAAATATTTCTTCTCATAGAAGTCATAGAGAAGTACAGCACAGAAACAGGCCCATTAGCTCCATGGCAAAACCATTTAATCTGCCTACTTCCATCAGCCTGCACCAAGACCATAGCCAACCATATCCATACTTTGCATGCAACTCACCTATCCAAACTTCTCTTAAGGGTTGAAATCGAGTTCCAATACAGCACTTTATCTGACAGCTCTTTCCGCACTAACACAACCCTCTGAATGAAAAGGTTTCCCTCATGTTTCCTTTACACCTCACCTTTCACCCTTAACCCATGACCACTTGTTATAGTCCCACCCAACCTCAGTGGAAAATGCCTGCTTGCATTTACCCTATCTATACCGCCCATAATTGAATGTACATCTATAAAATCTCCTCTCAACCTTCTATGTTCTAAAGAATACAGTCCAATCTATTCAATCTTTCCTTAAAAATTAAGTCCTTCAGACCCAGTAACATCAGTAAACCCTCCTGATGAAGGGTTTTGGCCTGAAACGTCACTACCTCCTCCCATAGATGCTGTCTGGCCTGCTGAGTTCTGCCAGCATTTTGTGTTTTTCTCCAGTAACATCATTGTACTCTTTCAACCTTGTTTACATCTTTCCTGTAGGTAGCTGACCAAAACTACACACCAAATTAGACTTTACCAATATCTTATACAACTTCAACATAAAATCCCATCTCCCATACTCAATACATTGAATTATGTGCCAAAAGCTGTATTTACATTAATGTTTACCCGTGACACCACTTTTAATGAATTACGCACCTGGATTTCAATCACTTTGTTCTACCACACTCCTCAGTGACCTACCATTAATGGTGTAAGACCTGCCCTGACTGGTCTCACTGAAGTGCAAAAGCTTGCACTTTTCTGTATTAAATTCCATTTGTCATTTTTCAGCCCACTCTTTCAGCTAATGCAGATCCCTTTGCAAGCCAAGGTAGCCTTCCTCACTTTCCACTACACCCCCAACCTTGGTGGCATCCACTAATTTACTGATCCAGTTAATCACATTATCATAGAAACATACAGCACAATACAAGCCCTTTGGCCTACAAAGCTGTGTGGAACATGTCCTTACTATAGAAATTTCCTAGGGTTACCCATAGCCCTCCATTTTTCTAAGCTCCATGTACCTATCCAGGATTCTCTTAAAAGACCCTATCGTATCTGCCCCCACCAACATTGCCGGCAGCCCATTCCATGCACTCACCACTGTCTGTGTAAAAAACTTACCCCTGACATCTTCTCTGTACCTGCTTCCAAGCACATTAAAGCTGTGCCCTCTCATGTTAGCCATTTCAGCCCTGGAAAAAAGACTCGGACTATCCACACAATCAATGCCTCTCATCATCATATACAGTTCACCTCTATCAGGTCACCTTTCATCCTCTGTCGCTCCAAGGAGAAAAGACTAAGTTCACTCAACCTATTCTCATAAGGCATGTTTGCCAATCCAGGCAACATCCTTGTAAATCTCCTCTGCATCCTTTCTATGGTTTTCACGGCCTTCCTGTGGTGGAGTGACCAGAATTGAGCACAGTACTCCAAGTGGGGTCTGACCAGCATCCTATATAGCTGCAACTCTACCTCTTGGCTCCTAAACTCAATCCCATGATTGATGAAGGCCAATGTACCGTATGTCTTAAACACTGAGTCAACCTGCGTAGCAGCTTTGAGAGTCCCAATATCCCTCTGATCCTCCACACTGCCAAGAGTCTTACCATTAATACTATATTCTGCCATCATATTTGACCTACCAAAATGAACCACCTCATACTTATCTGGGTTGAACTGCATCTGCCACTTCTCAGCCCAGTTTTGCATCCTATCAATGTCCCATTGTAACCTCTGACAGCCTTCCACACTATCCACAACACCTCCAACCTTTGTGTAATAAGCAAATCCACTAACACATCCCTCCACTTCCTTGTCCAGGTCATTTATAAAAATCATGAAGGGTAAAGGTCCCAGAACAGATCCCTGAGGCACACCACTGTTCACTGACCTCCATGCAGAATATGACCCGCCGACAACCACACTTTTCCTTTTGTGGGCAAGCTAATTCTGGATTTGCAAAGCAATGTCCCCTAGGATCCCATGCCTCCTTACTTACTCAATAATCCTTGCATGGGGCTCCTTATTAAATGCCTTGATGAAATCCATATACACTACGTCTACTGCTCTAACCTCATCAATGTGTTTAGTCACATCCTTAAAAAAATTCAATCAGGCTCGTAAGGCACAATCTTTGACAGAGCCATGCTGACTACCATCCAGATCACTGACATAGATGACGAAAAACAAACTGCCCTCACTGACCCCTATGGCATTTCACTACTCACAGGCCTCCATTCAGAGAAGCAACCCTGTATTACCATTCACTGATGTTTCTCACAAAGCCAACGTCTGATCCAGTGTACCGCCTCATCCTGAACGCCAAGCGACTGAACTACCTGGCTAAACTTCCATGCGGGACACTGTTAACTGCGTTACTAAAGTCCACGTAGACTACATCTGCCACCTTGTCTCCATCCACTTTCCTGGTAACTTCCTCAAAAAAATTAATAAGACTTGCTAGACATTAACTGCCATGCATGAAGCAATGCTATTCTTAATCAGTCCATGTCTATCCAAATACTTATATATCTAGTTTCTTGGAATACCTTCCAATAACTTTCCCACAACTGATGTCAGACTTACCAGTCTATAATTTCCTGGTTTATGTTCAGTGCCTTTTTGAACAGCAGAACAGCATTGGCTATCTTCCAGTCCTCTGGCACCTCTCCTGTCACTGAACATGATTTAAATATCTCTGCTGGAGTCTCAGAACTTTCTGCACTTTCTCCCTGTAGGGTCCGAGGGAACATTTTGTCAGGCCCTGGGGATTTATCCACCCTGATTTGCCTCAGGGTAGCAAGCACCTCCTTCTACATAATCTGTACAGGATCCATGAAATTGATGCTGCTTTGCCTCACTTCTATAGATTCTGTATCCATCTCCTGGGTAAATATAAATGCAAAGAATGCATTCTAAATTAAATTATCAATGACTTGGACCATGGGATTAATGGATTTGTGGCTAAATTTGCCAAAGGTACAAAGATAGGTGGAGGAGCGGGTAGTGTTGAGGAAACAGAGAGCCCGCAGAGAGACTTAGATAGTTTAGGGGAATGAGCAAAGAAGCAACAAATGAAATACAATGTTGGAAAATGTATGGTTGTGCACTTTGATGGAAGAAATAAATGGGCAGACTATTATTTAGATGGAGGGAGAATTCAAAATGCAAAGATGCAAAGGGACTTTGGAGTCCTTGTACAGGATACCCTAAAGGTTAACTGTTGTGTTCTTTATACGTACCGTGGGTTACTATGAAGAAACCATATTCTGGAAGAATTAAAACTAGAACTTTTTTTACAACAGCAACAGCAACCATGTTTTTGACATACAAGTTTCTAGATCATTCTGTCATTTCTGCGCATGCTCCGAACTCTGCCCAATCACATTCTGACACGTGATATCACTACAGTTAACTTCCAGGTTGAGTCGGTGGTGAGGAAGGAAAATGCAATGTCCGCATTCATTTCAAGAATTCCAGAGCAGGGATGTGATGCTGAGGCTTTATAAGGCACTGGTGAGGTTTCACCTTGAGTACTGTGAACAGGTTGGGTTCCTCATTTAAGAAAAGACATGCTCGCATTGGAGAGGGTTCAGAGGAGGTTCACAAGGAAGATTCCATGAATCAAACGGTTACCATACGAGGAACATTTGATAGCTGTGGGTCTGTACTGGGAAAGGATGTTTCCACGATGGGAGAGTGTAGGGCAAGAGGGCACAGCCTCAGGATAGAGGGGCTTTCATTTAAAACAGAGATACAGAAAAATTCCTTTTGCCAGAGGGTGGTGAACTTGTGGAATTTATTACCACAGGCAGCTGTGGAGGCCAGGTCATTGGGCATAATTAAGGCAGAGCTGATAGGTTCCTGATTGGACATGGCATGAAATGTTATGGGAAGAAGGCCAGGAAATGGTACTGAGAGGGGAAAAATGGATCATCCATGATTGAATGGCAGAGCAGGCATGAAGTGCTGAATGGCCTAAATCTGCTCCTTTGTCTTGTGGTCTAATGATGTTGTAGTATCCAACAGCCTCAGAAAGAACTGTAACCTTTCAGGTCTCGGGAATAGGGAATTTCATAAACAATTCTACTCCGTTTATCAATTTCTCTTTTTCTTGGTGTCAAAGTCAAAGTCATTTCCAAATAACTAACTTCTTGTTTCACCACCTGTGCTTTTTTTAGGGGTTACCTTTAGTCCCAATGCATGTAATAATTGCGCAGTTCTGTCAATAGCTGATAATGTTCCTGCTTGGTTTCAGTCTGCAGGAGAAGGTCATCTAAGTATTGTACCAAACACTCAGGCTTTGAAAACTGTTTTAACCCTTCCCATAAACTCTGGTTAAATATAGATGGGGAATTATGGATACCCTGTGATAGGGCAGTCCATGTCTACTGCTGTCCCTGAAAGGTAAATGCAAACACTCTCATTCTAGTAGGATAGCCAGAATCCATTATTTATGTCTAAAATGTGAACCACTGTGCTCTTTCATTCTGTTTGACCACAGTCTCTGGGTTAGTTGCTACAGTTGTGGCGGTTAACAGAGTTACTTTATTTGGTTCTCCATAGTCTATTGTCAATGTCCAACTACTCCAATTGGTTTCCTTACTGGCCATAAGGGTGATTTATTAGTGAAGACTACAGGCCTCAAAACCCCTTGTTGTACCCCAAACTCTGTTTTACCTTACCTACATCTTCCTCTGCTCTTTTGCGAAACACATATGGGGAGAAGGCAGGGGAGTGGGGAAGACTGGAAGAATTGGATCAGACCATGATTAAATGGTGGAGCAGACTCGATGGGCCAAATGACACACTTCTGCTCCTATATTTTATGATCTTAAAAGCTCCCCCATCTGTTTTGGCTTCACACATGGATTACCATTCTGGTCTTCCAGAAGACCAATTTTGTCCCTTATAATCCTTTTGCTCTTAGCATATCTGTAGAATCCCTTAGGATTCTCCTTCACCTTGTCTGTAAGAGCAACTCCATGCCTTCCTTTATTTCTCTTGCATTGCTTATACTCCAAAAACATTTGTCTGAATTGTGTACACCTGCAATGCACCCCCTTCTTTCTCTTAACAAAGGCCTCAATATCTCTTGAAAAATCAAAAAGGTTTACCTTTTGCTCTGACAGGGGCATACAAGCTAAGTACTCGCAAAATTAATCTTTGAAGGCTTCCCACTTTCCAAGCACACCTTTGCCAGTAAACAGCCTCTACCAATGCACACTTGCCAGATTCTTGTTAGACTAGTTGCCATTTTTGGCCCATTGGTCATGATTATTTCCCTATCAACCTCCTAGCAACTCAACCCAATCCTATTCTAAATTCCACTTAAGCAATCTCAACAAAGGTTCCAGATTGTAGGTGTGAAACCTACCTGCAATAAAAAGTCAGTCCCAAAAATCACCTTGGTATCACAAGTGACCTGGACTGGAGTTTCCATTTCTTAATGAAATCGATTGTTCATTGTTACAAATATCAGATGCCAGTTGAATGGGCAGCAACGTCACCTACAATGTTCAATTTGCAAAATGTCCGTATTTTCCTGTTATAGAGTATCAGAGGGAGATAAATAAAAATGCTGAAACAATTCAGATAATTTATTCTCACTTGCAACTGTTTAGTCAGGAACGCAGACACCCTGCTTTAAAAACTTGTTGCAATGATTATGTTAAAGCCGAGTATGGACAACAGACAAAAGCTGTTGACAAAAGTGGTTCTCACGTTAAAAATACATATCACAAAAAATATTCTATTCTGGGATGTCACCTCTGGAGAGGAATTTACTCCTCCTTGCCAATCTTTGTGGATCTTTCATAATTTTGTTTGTAGAGTTTGTGCCCAGATGACAAATGAATCATTTTCCTATGAAAGAGGTGGGATCTGAAAGAAGAAAAAATATCTGTTATTTTTAAACAATTTCTAATATTGTTTGCTTACATCAAAAAAGAGTTTAAAGTTAGTAGAAATTTCCAGAAATTAATATTTTAGGACCTGGGGTTTCCCCACATGTATTCATTATATCTGACACTTGATTGGTCAATAGTGAACCGTGACTTTGCCCTGTGATCATTGCAAACATCACAATTAATGGATGCTATGGTGGACCACACCAACAAAGGAAGAGTCAAATTAAATAGAAATGTCAGAAACTTACTGCATTTCACATTTCCTGATAAATGATCAGCTTGGCAAGGAATTCCAGAAAACTTAACTGTAATCTGTGTGACTGAGATACACACAGACCACACTGCATTTACAGTGTTACACTTCTGTAAAAGTTCCTCCCTGCATGTTCCAAAGCTGACTTTCCAGATGTCTTCTACATCACAGGACACTTCCAACAGACTATTTTTAGTTTTACCCCATGCCTTCCTTTTCTAGAGCTGTGAACTCCACTTTCGGACTTCTATTGAAATAATATTGTCAGTAACAGATCCAGTGTTGTCATTTATAGGAGGAAACACTGTCGATGTTTTGGGCCGAGACCCCGTTAGGACTAACGTTAGACTTCGTTAGTCCTGACTAAGGGTCTTGGCCCGAAACCTCAACAGTGCTTCTTCCTATAGATGATGCCTGACCTGCTGTTTTCCACCAGCATTTTGTGTGTGTTGTTTGAATTTCCAGCATCTCAGATTTCCTCGAGTTTGTAGTGTTGTCGTTATTACCTTTCAGGTCATACCCGAACTGGTCAGAGTCACACTTATTTGATGTCACTCTTTGCCCAAACAAGGCAGTGATCATTGTCCTTGAGGTAACTACACTTTCAGACAACAGTCAGATATAACCATATTGTGCAGAGCATCATTCCATTTAACCCTCTTTGCCTGGATACCAGATTTCACCCAAATTTTATTCACTGAACATGTGCTGCATTGTGACTGATGTCAAAATTTTCTTTTACAATTGTGAAATTGAGTGAAAATACCTGAAAAGCAGCATTCTGAGATTTTGGACACAATGTCACTCAGTAAGGAAGAACCTGTGTTGTTCCTGTCAGGATCTGCACCAGGAATTTGCATATGTTATGTCATTGCCACAGTAATCACCAGGAAGGGCACCAAACCTTCAAACTCTCCCTCTGGTACACACAGAATAGCTGCATGAAAGGCTGTCATGGGGGTGATGGAAAATGGTGGTGAGGAGGGACAAGGTGATGTCCTGAGTGTCTGAGCACCCCATGTGATGATCTACCACAATCCAACAATGTGCAAGGAGTGGAACCGTGTCACAGTGAGGTGTGGGTTTATCAGGGAACAGAGATCACAGCCTGTGTTTGGAACAAAAAGGATTTGAACTGCGAAGGGACACTCCTGGTGAAATGTCCATTAACCACTAGGGCTGCACGTGTCGTGTACCAAGGTCACAGTGCAGACCCTCTGATCTCTCATTGCCATTAGTTACATTAACAATGATGTTTTTTATATGTGACCAATAATTTCATTAAATATTTGGAACATTTGCAATTACTATCTAGTGTCTTTTTATCTGGAGAGGCGATGGATCTGAAATGTGTCAACTGGAAATTTTGACCTTTGAATTTAGTGTAACCAAGCCAAACCAAACCAACCACACTATTATTTATTTATTTATTCAGCTACGTGTGGAATAGGCTCTTCCAAACCTTCAAGCAACACAACCCAGCATCTGCTAATGTAATAATGTAATGTAATCTAATCACAGGACAATTTGCAATGA
This sequence comes from Hemitrygon akajei, assembly GCF_048418815.1. Taxonomy (NCBI): domain Eukaryota; kingdom Metazoa; phylum Chordata; class Chondrichthyes; order Myliobatiformes; family Dasyatidae; genus Hemitrygon; species Hemitrygon akajei. The sequence goes on along the minus strand of NC_133138.1, from coordinate 30,470,952 downwards.
CCAATTAACCTACCAACTGGTAAGTCTTTGGACTGTGGGAGGAAACCAGGGCACCTGGAGGAAACCCATGCAGTTGGAAGAACGTACAAAATCCTTACGGGCAGCTGTGAAAATTGAACCCTGGTCACTGGTACTGTAAAGTTCTGTGCCAACAACTATGCTATCATGCCTATCTATCAGCTTTGGTATGTTTTTGATTACTAAATATGATTAACTTGGGTATGTTCCTGGTTAACTAAGTAGAATCTTCTTTGTGGTAGTGTGCTGGGATAGTGGCATCAGTACGGGAGATGTCTCAATAAATTGATTAGAAAAGCTAGTTCTCTTATAGGAGTCAAACTGGACACACTGGAGGCTGTGGTAGAATATAGGACCCTATGGAAAATCCTGGAAATAATCCTCTAGGATAATCCCCTCTGGTTAGACTGTTTGAGATAACTTACTTTTTAATCTTTCTTACTCTCTTCTAATAGTTGTGTATCTGTGCACTTGTAATGCTACTGTTTCACTGTAATCTCCTTTGGGATCAATAAAGTATCTCTCTATCTATCTAATATCTGTGAAGAAATTTGGTCATTAAAATATTTAAAAGATCATGGAGGTTTAGATGACGTAGGAGTTTATCTGAATAAAGACACAATGTTGATGGGTGTTCTGGGATTCCCATGTCACATTTACACTTGTGGTTTCTACAGTTCTCCGAACTATTTCTTACTCAGACTCAATTCTGAGTTCCTCCAGAAGTTTGTTTTTTCTTTCTTGGTTCCATCATCTGCTGTCTCTTCCTTTCCAAATTGTTTGTGTTTGAAGGATAATTTTAAATTACAAATGGGAGATAAAATTATGATTAACAACTGGAATACAAAGTTTGTAAAGTTTCTCTGATACTTCTTGTCTCAGAGTTACCTTGCATCTGCTGGATTTCCTGAAGATTTGACAGCTGGTAAGATTCATTTTCTCTGCTTCTATTTGAATTTGGAGATGTCTGCCTTTGTTTTCTCAAACCTGTTCAAAGAGAGGGCACCTCAGTCAGTTTTCCATTTAACTTCTTACATTTAACTGTGAATTTTGCATTTGTGCTCCAAGGTCCCTGTTTATTCACATCATTCATCGGTGTCCTGTCATTCACGTTATAGGTCCTACTCTGGTTTAAATGTTGAAAACATAGCTCCTTATATTTATCCAAGCTGAAGACCACTTGCTATTCCTCAGCCCATCTTTTCAATTGATCACAATCTATTTCTAATACTTGTCACCTGTTTCATTATTAATAATATCACCTAATATAGTAATATCAGCAAACTTGCTACTTTTAAATTCATATCCAATAGAGTTACATAACTAATGAACAGAAGAGGTCCCAACACTGATACCTGGGCCACCACACTAGAAATAAGTGCCCAGTGGAAGAATCAACCATTAATCATTATCCTCTATTTCCTATCATCACACCAATTCAGAATCCAGCTCACTAGCTTCCACTGAATCGCCTACAATCTTAACTTCTAGATCAGGCTGTCATGCATGAATTTATCAAAGGTATCATGAAAAGACAACATCCACTGTCCTCCCTTCATCTATCCACTTAGTTACCTCTTTGAAGACTGCATTAGATTCCTCTGACATGACTTCCCATTCACAATACTATGCTGACTGGGCATTGACTATTCAAGTGATGGTGGATCTTGTCACTCAGAATTCCTTACAGAAATAACCTGACAAATCCAGTCAGGCTCAGGTGTCTGTAGATCCCTGACCAGCCTTGTTACACTTTTTAAGTAATGGAACAATATTAACCACCCTCTCATCTTCTGGAACGTTGCCAGCAGCTACATTGTAGCAATTATCTTAACAGGGGCCTCCACAGTTTCTTCCCTGGCCTCCCATAAAGATCAGGGCTGCACCTGTTCAGGCCCTGGAGATTTTCCACCATAATGCACTGCAATGCTGCAAATACTTCCTTCCTCAGAACATGCATCAGATCCAAGATTTCACTGCTTAAAACCCTCATTTCTTTGGCATCCATGACATTCTCCTACATCAACACTGAGGAGAAAATAGAAAATAGAAGTGTCGACCATCTCCTCCAGCTCAACATGTAGGAAACCCTAATGATCTTTATGAGGACCGTTTCTCTCTGTAGACACCATTTTACTGTTAACATAATTAAAGAATCTCCTGGGATTATTGTTAACACTTACTGCCAATCCACTCAAATCCCTTTTTTTGATTAAGCCCTCTCTTAAACATTTTCTCTCCATCAAAAGATTCATTTGTACCCAGCTGTCTTATCTCAATGTGCACCTCATTTATTTTTCCTAACCAATATCTCTTTCAGCTAGGGTTCCTTGAACTTGATACATCTACCCCTCAACCTGACAGGTAGATGCTGCCAGAAGATATGACTTTTGATACAACTTTGTTAAAACCTTCTAACCTGACTGCCAATGCTGTTGCATTCAATGCTGACTGGCAACTCCTGCAAACACTGCTGGTGACAAACTATATCAGTCTCTGCTGCTCCTTTGGTTTCATCAGATGCATGGAGAGGGGGAGCTTGCCGAATTGGCAACAGCTTGCTCTTTATGTTCTACAGTCCAGGCTTGCATATCTATACAGCTGAGATGCAACAACCATGTTTGACCTTGAGTGATGGAGTCTGCATAAAAGCCCTCCACTTACCAATTTTCCCTTTGAGTTTGAATAGAGACAGCTAGTCAACTCCAGCTAGATCCAACCTAATGCCCTCAAAGTTGGTCTTGCCTCAGTTGAAGACTTTAACTTATTGACCCTGTTCTATCTTTCCCCATAACGATTTTAAAATAATAGATTTATGGTCACGTGTTGCAAAGTTTTCCCCAACTGCCACTTCAGTTACTTGGCCTAGCTCATTTCGAAGAAGGGGGTTCTGTATTTTTCTTTCCCAAGTATGTTCTTTTATAGATTGGGTGATGAAACTTTCTTGGATACACCACACAAATTTGGCTCCAACCAGACAATCCGTGCTCTGGATGGCCTAGTCATTACGGGGAGAACTGAAACCTCCCATAAGAACTACTGGTTCTCATAATTCTCACAACTGCCTGCAGTTTCTGTACACATCTGCTCTTCAAGTTCCCTCTGACGATTGGAGGTTGGGATGGAGAGAGTCTGTAAACTTGCTGCAACAAGGTGACCATCCCATTCTGATTTATAAATTCTACCCAAACACACTCATTGGATGATCCACCAGAATATCCTCTAAGTATTATGGTTATTTCCTCTCTTATCAAAAGGCAACATACTCTTCATTCCAACCTGTTCTTCTGTCATGACTAAATTGCATTTTGGTAGTTTTCTGAATCATGTTCTGTGTTAATAACCTCTTCATGAACCTTACCTGAAATCTTATACATTCGTCGACAGAACACCACTGTCAGAATCGTGAAAATGAGAAGCACCAGACTCCTGGTAATAACAAGAATGATGTATTCTGAAGCGAAATCATCTGTCAGAGGATAATCATAGATGTCACATTAATTTTGCTCTTTTTTGCATTACTTATTAATTTCATAGAATTCCTTACTGTAACTTACAGACTATTTTATGTATTGCACTGTATTGCAATAAAGCAACAAACTTTATATTATTCAGAGATGATAAAACTCATTCTAATCAAATTCTGATCTGACTTCACATGGAATGAAGTTAATAAGTTGATGAGATAAAACTTTCAATCATTCCCAAAGCAATCTGCCTCTCCAATTATATTTTGGCCAATTCTTTAAAAGGGCGAAGGGTACATGTTTGCCTTATATTTGAATTTCACTCATCCTGATGTGGATCACAGGTGCGTGAGGGTTCCTTACTGCCGAAGTGTGAATGGACGGCTAGTATTACTGGAGCAAAGGTGTGTGGTCAGACACAGCGGAGGCACAAGTTTTCCTATTTGTAGTGGTCTTTGGTGAAGTTATTGTGACTGCCCTGGACAGTGCACTCAAATCAATATCCATCACTCACATTTCCAATCGCACAGTCCTGCTGATGTCGTAGGGATCGAAAAGGGACAATGCTGTTCAAATTAGGTTTAAAAACAATTCCCACAAGTTTTGCAACTGGCCATTGACTGGTTATTGGACTAATTGCAGTGCCTATTCTGTGCCGTAGAAATAGATAAAATCTAATTTGCGAACAAATATATCACACTTATTATCAAGGTCTGGCACAACATGCTTCTGACTCTGACATTTTAAATCCAGAGATTTTATGTTCTTTAACCAATGCCATGGAATAGAGAAAGACTTTATTCCACTCCAGGATTTGTCGTGACTGAGGAGGCCACTGCAGAAACCAAAGACTCTTCGGCAGACATGTTATGAGCTACCTGATGCAGTGGTCAGCAAGTAGTCTCTGAGGAGTTCTACTCCTTCCATTACTTACACAGAGCTTCTGTTTGCAGCCAGCACAGGGACCTGAGGTTCTCAACTTTCTCCACCTTGAGCAGCCATGGGCCAGAGAGTCCCGAGAGTACAAAGTACAAGGATTAAAGTAAATTTATTATCTAAGTCTGTATATCACCACATACTACCTTGAGATTCATTGCCTTGCTGGTGTTCACAGTAGAACAGAGAAATCGAATTATATCAATGAAAAGCTACAAAAAAAAATTAACTGTAAATAATAATAAATAAATAATATGAAGAACATGAGTTACAGAGTCCTTGACAGTCGGTCCACAGACTGTGTAATCTGTTCAGTGTTAAGGTGATTGAAGTTATTCAGCCTGGTTCAGAAGACTGATAGTTGTAGGGTAATAACTGTTCCTGAACCTGCTGGTGTAGGACCTATGGCTCCTGTACCTCCTGCCTGATGACAGCAAGAAGAAGAGACCATGGCCTGTAATGAACTGTAATGCAAAGGGCAAATTAAATCTTCTCAAGGAGCATTTAAACACAGACTTCAATTAATCTCTCTGTCCACTTGGAACCCTCTTCCCCTCACGAAGCTCAGCAGACAGTGTCTGTTTCAGATGGTGTCAGGTGTGTGATCAATGTGGGCAGCCCTACAGAGTGTAACTCATGGCTTAGTGGGAATGCTGATCTGTGAGGTGGTACCGCCTCTGCTCATTTTTCCCTCTGGTGAGTTCCATCCGGTGGTACAGCAGTTTAGTGGCCAGCATGTGGGTTTCTTCTGGGTGCTGTATTTTCCTCCGACACTGCCAAGACATACGGAATTGTAAAGGGTAGTAAGTTGTGAGCATTCTATGTTGGTGGAGGAAGCACTTGTGGGTTACCCCCAGCAGAATCCTGAGCCGCAAAAGCTCGTCGTCATGCAAGGCCACTAAGAAGATTTAAAAAGCAAGGACTTTCAGCAGGAGATTCGTTTGGGAGAAAAGCACAGACGCAATAGCTCGTCATTGCACAAGACTGCTGAGAAGATTAAAATACGAGGAGTTTCAGCGTGAGATTCATTTGGGAGAAGAGCACAGACGCTGAGGCTTGTCATCACACAAGGCTGCTGAAAAGGTTCCGGGATAGAAGGGAGACACTGCCTAGCAGAGTGGTTGTTGAAGGAACGGTCAACAGAGTAGCGTGAGACAGGGTAGCAGGGCTTTGGTTCATTGGGGCTTCAGAGAGGATGGGCCTAGGCAAAGTAAGGAAATAAGGTACCTTCATTTCTCTTTTTTCCTCTGACTAAAGAATAGTGGGTATGACTGCAAGGCCAGTTTTCTGCTCTGAGTGTCAGCTATGGGATATCCAGGAGACTTCCAGCCACTCTGATGGCCACTTCTGCACCAGGTGCATCAAGTTGCAGCTCTTTAGAGATAGAGTTAAGGAACTGGAGCTGCAGCTCGATGACCTTCAGCTTGTTAGGGGAAGTGAGGATGTGATTGATAGGAACTACAGGCAGGTAGACACACTGGGGCCACAGGAGACAGATAAATAGGTGAGGAGAGGGAAGGGAAAGCATCAGGTAGTGGAGAGCACCCCATGTGGCCATTTGCCTTTACAATAAGTACTCCATGTTGAGTACTGTTGCTGGAGCCAACCTACCTGGGTTGTGTGGCTGTGCCTCTGGCACTGAGTCTGGCCCTGTGGCTCAGAAGGGTAGAGAACCAAAGAGGATGGCTGCAGTATTAGGGGACTCTATCGTTAGGGGGGCAGCTAGGCAATTCTGTAGGTGAAAAAAGAATTATGGATGGTGGCTTGCCTCCAGGTGCCAGGGTCCATGATGTTTCTGAATACGCCCACAATATCGTTAAATGGGAGAGTGAAGAGCCAGAGATCATGGTACATATTGATACCAATGACATAGGTAGAAGGTCCTGAAAGCAGAATACAAGGAGTTAGGAAGGAAGCTGAGAAGCAGGATCTCAAGGGTTGTAATCTTGTAATTGCTGCCTGTGCCACGCGACAGTGAGTATAAGAATAGAATGAGGTGGCAGATAAATGTGTGGCTGAAGGTTTGGAGCAAGGGGCAGGGATTCCGATTACTGGATCCCTTTGGGAGGCAGGTTTGACCTGTACAAAAAGGACCAATACCCTGGTGGGGTGGTTTGATAATGCTATTGGGGAGGTTTTAAACAAGATTTACAGGAAGGTGGGAACTGAAGTGAAGAGGCAGATGGGGGGGGAGGGGCGGAGGTTGGAGCACAAGAAGAGACAGCTTGTAGGGAGTTTGTGAGGAAGGGTAGGCAGATGTTAGAGCAAAGATGCATTCAACCTGATAGTTTGAGATGTGACTATTTTAAAGCAAGGAGTATCATAAACAAGGCAGATGAACTTAGAGCGTGGATCAAAACATGGAACTCTGATGTTGTGGTCATTACAGAGACATGGATGTCTCAGGGACAGGAATGGCTGCTGAGTGTGCCAGGCTTTTGATGTTTCAAAAAGGACAGGGAGGGAGACGAAGGAGGTGGGGGTGTGACATTGCTATTCAGGCAGTCTCTACCTCTCCCAGTGTAGAATGCCCTCCTGCTTCAAATTATCCGCCATTGTCCCTGTACCAAAAAAGACCAAGGTAAAATGCCTGAACGATTGGTGTCCTGTCGCACTCACCTCAATAATAAGTAAATGCTTTGAGAAGCTGGTCAAGGATTACACCTGCAGCTTGCTTTCACCCAAACTGGAGCCCTTACAATTCACCTACTGACATCACAGATTGACAGACAACGTAATAGTCACTGCTCTACACACTGTCCTTACACATCTGGAGAAGAGGGATGCTTATGTGAGAAAGCTGTTCTTGGACAACAAATCAGCATTCAACACCATAATTTCATCCAGACTGACAGGAAGCTCAGTGACCTTGGCCTTGACCCTGCCTTGTGCAGCTGGATCTTGGACTTCCTGCCAGATCGACGGCAGGTGGTAAGAATGGGCCCCCTCACCTCCAACCCTCTAACCCTCAATACAGCAGCCCCTCAGGGCTGTGTAGTAAGTCCCTGTATACCCATGACTGTGTCACCTCCCACAGCTCTAATCTGCTAATTAAATTTGCCAATGATACTACATTGATGGACTAATCTCAAACAACAATGAGGTGGCCTACAGGGAAGAAGTCATTTCTCTGACACAGTGGTGTCAAGAAAACAACCTCTCCCTCAATGTCCCAAAAACAAAGAGCTGGTTATGAATTAAAGGAGGATTGGTGATGAGCTAACTCCTATTGACATCAATGGATCTGGGGTTGAGAGGCTAAACAGCTTTAAGTTCCTCAGCATCCACACATAAGGACCTCACGTAGTCTGTACACGCCAGCTGTATGATGATAGAGGCACAACAGCGCCTCTTTCACCTCAGACAGTTGAGGAAGTTTGGTTATGGGCCTCCAAATCTATGAACTTCTACAGAGGCACAATTGAGAGCATCCTGACTGGCTGCATCACTGCCTGGTATGGGAACTATACCTCCCTTAATCACAGGACTCTGCAGAGTGGTGCAGATGGCCCAATGCAACTGTAGTTGTGAACTTCCCATGATTCAGGACATTTACAAGGACAGATGTGACAAGAGGGCCCGTAGGATCATTGGGGACCCAACCACAATCTATTCCAGCTGCTACCATTTGTAAACAGTACCGCAACATAATAGCCAGGATCAACAGGCTCTGGGACAACTTCTTCGACTAGGCCATCAGACTGATTAACTCACCCTGATTTGAGTGCACTTTTATGTTACATTGACTGTTCTATTTTATTATAAATTATTTTAAGTTACTATGATTGCACATTGCACATTTAGATAGAGACATAACATAAAGATTTTTACACCTCATGTATGTGAAGGATGTAATAAATAAATAAAGTCAATCAATTAGTGTCACAGGTGCAGAAAGGGAGAAAGTCATGGAGGGATTATCTACTGAGTCAGTGTGGTAGAAGCCAGAAACAGGAAGGGGGCAATTATACACACACACACACACACCAATTAGAGGAGAGGCTATACGTGACCTGGTATTGGGAAATGAACCTGGTCAGGTGTCATATCACTCGATGGGAGAGCATTTTGGAGGTAGTAATCTCAACTCTATCTCAATTACCATAGCGATGGAGAGGGATAGGAACAGACAATTTGGGAAAACATTTAATTGGGGTGAGGGAAATATGATAGTATTAGGCAGGAACTTGGGAGCAGATGTTCTTAGGGAAATGCATGGCAGAAAAGTGGTAAATGTGATAGAGCTCTAGAAAAATACAGGGTTGCTAGGAAGGAGCTTAAGAATGAAATTAAGAAAGTTAGAAGAGGCCATGAGAAGGCCTTGGCAAGCAGGATAAAGTTAAATCCCAAGACATTCTACAAAAATGTGAAGAGCGAGAGGGTTAGCCCTGTGAAAATAAGACTAATCAGGTGTGATAGTGGAAACATGTCTATGGAGTCAGAGGTGGTAGCGGAGGTACTTAATGAATATTTTGCTTCAGTATTCACCAGAGTTGCCAAGGGAAAAGGACCTTGGTAATTGTGGGGATGACTTACAGCGAACTGAAATGTTTGAATGTAGAGACATTAAGAAAAAGGGTACTTTTATAGCAGTGATACCCTATGTATGTATGCCAGTTACAATAAATACATAGTTGAACTTGACTTCCTTCATATCAGAAATATGCTAGGCCCTTATATGACCTGTTTTTCAGAGGTGAAAGCGTAATTATTCCTAAGTGGTGAAGAAATAACATGTTACTTGTATTAATTTTGACATCTGGGAGGGATTGGTTGCCTCACTGAGAGAGGAGTTCTCTAATGATTGTGAATAAATGGGAGATCAGGTGTTATGTGCTGAGATACAAGGTTTGCAGAGAGCTGGAAATGAACGACAGAGTGATTGTACAAGAGGCAACCTGATACAGATGTATAAGTTGATGTGAGGCATTGATCATGTGATTAGCCAGAGGCTTTTTTCCCCCCCAAGGATGAAGTGGCATCGTTTTAAGGTGCTTGGAAGTAGGTATAGAGGGAATGATGAAGAGCATCTACAAAACCTTGGTAAAGTGCTTTCCAGGCTGAGTGAGTATGGTCTATGCGCAAAGAGAGAAATGTGAGTTTTTGTTTTGAAGAATGAAATCTCATATTGTGATCATGTCATTGACAAGCGTGGCTTACATAAGTCGCAAGAAAAGACTGAAGCAGTGCTACAAGCACCCAAACAGGAAATGTGCCACTACTCAGCTCGTACTTCTACCTCCGGTTTCTCCCAAACATTGCTACAGTGCTGCATCCATTAAACACACTGTTACAGACAGGAGGAAATCACATCTTCCACTAAACAGTTCAACCAGTTACCAGGTGAATCAGCGAGATAGGAAAGGAAGTCCTAGGGCATAATTACCAAGAAGACAAGCAGATACTTGGTAGGGTAGCTACAAGAACTGGACCATTGCTTCACACAGTGAATGTTGGAGATAAGACATGAAGACTTCACATGGACCAGATACTGGATGCTCATCGAAAGAACACACCTGATTTGATTGCATCGAACAAGACAGGCACATTACAGTCACTGGACTTAGGAGAAACTTTCTGTCTGCATTTTCAGACCTGAGAGACAGCTGCATTGCTTGTGCTGTAAAGGGGCCATTCAACTGGCTGAAATAATTTGGTTAAGGATGGGGTGAGTTGTGAAGAATGGGCTTTCAGCTTGCTTCTCGAGTGCCCATTGGCCAGAAAATCCCAAGAGTTCAAAATGAGTGTTCAAAGTAAATTAATTATCAAGTTACGTACATGTCACCATATACTACATTGTGATAACAGTTTCTTGCACGCATTCACAGTAAAACAGAAATACAAAGGAATCTATGAGAAACTACCCTCAAACAGAGAGTGACAAACAACTAATCTTCAAGACAAACTGTGCAAGTAATAAAAAAAATCAGGAAATACTGTAAATTATACTGAGAACATGAGTTCAGTCTTCTTGAAAGTGAGTCCATGTGCTCTGGAATCAGTTCAGAGTTAAGGTGAGTGAAGTTATCCACGCTGGTTCAGGAGTCTCATGATTGAAATGTAAAAACTTTTCTTGAACCAGATTGTGTGGGATCTAAGGCTCCAGTACAACCTGCCTGATGGCAGCTTTGGGAAGAGAGTATGGCCCGGATGGTGGTAGACCTTGATGATAATGCTATCTTGTGGCAGTGCTCCTTGTGAATGTGCTCAGTGCTGAGGAGGGCTTTACCTGTAAAGGACCGTGATGTAATGGGGATGTTGCTGCTTCTCAAGGAGCATTTACTCACTAACTTGAATCACTCCCTCTGTCCACTGGGTGCTCTCTTCCCCCACAGAGCTCACCATACAGTGTCTGTTCCAGGCTCTGATGTCAGATGCATGATCAATGTGGGCAGCCCAACAGAGCTAACGAAGTGTAACTCAGGGCTCGGTGGTGATGCTGGTAAAGAATGGCATCAAATCAGTAGAAGGATGTGACATAGAATCAGAAGATGTTGAATGCTTGTGGTTGAGTTAGGAAACTGCAAGGGGAAAGGACATTGATATACAGGCCTCCCAACAGTGGCTGGAAGGTGGACTACAGATTACAACAGGAAATAGAAAAGGCAAGTCAAAAAGGCAATGTTATGATAGTCATGAGAGATTTTAACATGTAGGTTGATTGGGAAAATCAGTTTGGTAATGGATCTCAAGAGAATGAGTTTGTTGAATGCCTAAGAGATGGCTTTTTAGAATAGTTTGTTGTTGAGCCTTCTAGGGGATCAGCTACACTGGATTGCATGTTATGTAATGAACCGGAGGCCATTAGGGAGCTTAAGGTAAAAGAACCCTTTAGAACCAGTGATCACAATATGATTCAGTTCAATTTGAAATTTGATAGCGAGAAAGTAAAGTCTGACATAGCAGTATTTCAGTGGAGTAAGAGAAATTACAGTCGTATGAGAGAGGATTTGGCCCAAGGTAAATTGGAAGGAGCTGTTGGCAGGGATGACAGCAGAGCAGCAATGGCATGCATGTCTGGGAAAAATGAGGATGCTGCAGGACATATGCATTCCAAAAGTGAAGAGGTCACAAATGGCAAAATAATACAATCATGGCTGACAAGGAAGTCAAAGCTAATGTAAAAACAAAAGAAAGCGCATACAACAAAGCAAGAATTATTGGGAAGGTAGAGGACTGGGAAGTTTTTAAAAACCGACAGAGAGCAACTAGAAGAATCATTTGAAGGGAAAAGCTGAAAAATGAAAGCAAGCTAGTAAATAATATCAAAGTGGTTAGTAAAAGCTTTTTCAAGAATGTAAAATTAAAAGAGAGATGAGTGTGGATATAGGATCACTAGAAAATAAGGCAGAAGAAATAATAACTGGGGACAAGGAGATGGCAGATGAACTAAATGAGTCTTCAATATGGAAGACAGTAGCAGTGTGCCAGATGTTGTAGTGTGTGACGGAAGAGGAGTGAATGCAGTTACTATTACAAGGGATAAGGTGCTCAAAAAGCTGAAAGACCTAGAAGTACATAAGTCACCCGGACCAGATGAACTGCACCCTAGCATTCTGAAAGAGGTAGCATTAGAAATCATGTGGTATTAGAAATGATCTTTCAAAAATCATTGGACTCTAGCATGGTGCCAGAGGACTGGAAAGTTGCAAATGTCACTCCACTCTTTAAGAAAGGACGAAGGCCAGCAGAAAGGAAATTATAGACCAAATAGCCTGACCTCTGTGGTTGGCAAGATGTTAGAGTCAATTGTTAAGGACGAGGTGATGGAGTACTTGGTGACACAGGACAAGCTTGTACAAAATCAGCATGGTTTCCTTCAGGGAAAATCCTGCCTGACGAACTTGTTGGAATTCTTTGAGCAGATTACAAGTAGGATAGATAAAGGGGATGCAGTGGATGTTGTATATTTGGACTTTCAGAAGGTATTTAATCCAGTTCATGTGTGAGGCCTCCCACTGTTCAACAGGGGAATGCCCATCATAGTCTGTGTTTCTACTGGAATAAGAATTGCCACAGTGAGGTGGCTTTTGCCCCATAGCTTCTATCCCCTCCCAAGTGGAGCTGTGAATGTGAGATACACTCAGCATGTTAGATCGCTTCTGTGGAAAGGGAACTGGGAGAATTAATGTTTCAGGTTGTTTGGAAAAAATAGTCAGATTCTAAGGAAGTAAATTTGGAAACTTCTCTAGCAGATTTGAAAAACAGTCTTTGGAAAAATTTTGATTAGATTCCAAGGAAGAGTCTTTGACCTGAAATATTAACTCTTCCACAGATAATGTCATACCTGCTTAGTGTTTCCACCCCACTGACCTCTGCCTCCAGCACGTAATTCTCTGTAATTTCAGCCATCTCTAACAGGAGCTCACCACCATTCACACCTTTCTGTCCCTCACCCCCACCTTCCGCTTTCAGCACGGATCACCTCCAACGTAACTTCCTTGCCCATTTGTCCCTCCCCACTGATCTCCCTTCTTTTACTTATCCTTGCAAGTGCTACACCTCCCTCACTACCATTCAGGGCCCTAAACATTCCTTCCAGGTGAGGTGACACCTTACCTGTGAGTCTGTTAGGGTCATCTACTGTATCCAGTGCACCTGGTGTGGCCTCATGTATATTGTTGAGACCTGATATAGATTGGGAGACTGCTTTGCCGAGCACCTATGCTCCATCCATCAGAAAAAGTGGGATCACCCAGTGGCTTGCCATTTCAAATCTACTGCTATTCCCATTCCGACTTGTCAGTCCATGACCTCCTCTACTGCTGTGATAAGGCCATACTCAGATTGGAGGAGCTACATCTTGTATGCTCACTGCTCCCAGGATGAGGCCTTCCGTTCCAGGACATTTCAAATGTCCTCTTTCTTTAAGAATCGTGGTTTCCCTTCTGCTGTCATCAATGATGTCCTCACCTGCATCTCCTCCATTTCCCGCACTTTGGCTCTCGCCCCATCCTCCCATCACCTTAACAGGTTCCACTTGTCCTCACCTACCACCCAACGAGCCTCTGGATCCAGCATATTATCCTCTGCAACTTCCGCCACCTTCAACAGGACCCCACCACCAAGCACATTTTTCCCTCTCTACCTCTCTCTGCTTCTCGCAGGGATCATTCCCTCCACGACTGCCTGGTCCACATGTCCATCCCCACAGATCTCCCACCTGCTACTTATCCCTGCAAGCGCAAGTGCTACACCTGTCCCTACACCTCCTCTCTTACCACCGTTCAGGGCCCCAAACAGTCCTTCCAGGTGAGGCAACACTTCACTTTTGAGTCTGTTGGGGTCATCTATTGCATCCGGTGCTCCCAGTGCAGCCTCCTCTACATCAGTGAGACCCGATACAGCTTGGGGGACCGCTTCATCGAGCACCTCCACTCCGTCTGCCACAACAGACAGGATCTCCCAGTTGCAACCACTTCAACTCTGCCTCACATTCCCATTCGGATATGTCCATACATGGCCTACTCTACTGCCATGATGAGGCCAAACTCAGGTTGGAGGAGCAACACCTCATATACCGAGTCTCCAGCCCCTTGGTATGAACACTGAATTCTCCAACTTCCGATAATTCCCTCCCTCTCCCTTCCCCCATCCCAGTTTCACTCTGTCTCCTCCTCCAGCTGCCTATCACCTCTCTTATGATTCTGTCCTCTTCTACTACCCATAGTACTTTCCCCTTACATTCCTTCTTCACCTTTCCTGCCTATCCCCTCCCTGCTTCCCCTCCCCCACCTTTGATCTTTCCTCTGATTGGTTTTTCACCTGGCACCTTCCCACTCTCCCCCCACCTTCTTTATAGGGCCCCTGCCCCCTCCTTCTTCAATCCTGATGAAGGCTCTTGTCCCGAAACATTGACTGCTCGTTCCCACGGATGCTGTCCTACCTGCTGATTTCCTCCAGCATGTTTGTACGTGTTGATTTGACCACAGCATCTGCAGTGTACCTTGTGTTTACTACATCTTATATTCTGTCTGGGTAGCCTCCATGAATATTGATTTCTCAAACTTGTGGCAATTGTGCACCCCTTCACCACTCCCCATTCCTGTTTCCCTCTTTCACCCTATTTCCTTACCTGTCCATCACCTCCCTTGGTGTTCTTCCTCCTTCCCTTTCTTCTATGGTCTTCTATTCTCTCCTATCAGATTTCCCCCTTCTCCAACCCTTTATCTCTTTCACCAATCAAGCTTGCAGTTCTTTACTTCACACTTGCACCTCTTCCAGTTTCATCAATCACCCTCCATCCTGTACTTCTTTCTCCCCTCACCCCACCTTCTTGCTCTGACTTCTCATCTTTTTTTTCCAGTCCTGATGAAGGATCTCAGCCCAAAATGTCGACTGTTTATTCTTTTCCATAGATATTGCCTGGCCTGCTGTGTTCCTACTGATATTTATGTGCGTTGCTTTGATTTCCAACATCCGCAGATTTTCTCCTGTTGATGTTTCCAGTATTTTTCTCTTTACCACAGGCTTCCTGCATCTAGAACTTTCTGTTTTCCAAGTACTAAAACTCTGCTGTGCATTTAACTACCACCTACTGATGACCGTGCAGCTGAAATTCACTATTCCATTGCAGTCCCAGTGAAAATGTATTTGTGTATTTTCAGCACACACCCATCACTGATCTATTCACACTGTGACTGACATCAAGTCTCCTGTCTTTGAAGGACATCTTAGCACCTGACAGAAGCAGGCTGTAGTTAGGCCAAAGGATGAGGAGCTTTGTGTGCCAGACTGACTGGAGTTGTGAAAATAATGAAGAATATAAATGAGGAAATACTGTAAATTATACTGCGAACATGAGTTGCAGTTTTCTTGAAAGTGAGTCTATACGTTGTGGAATCAGTTCAGAGGTTAAAGTGAGTGAAGTTAACCACACTGCTTCAGGAACCTGATGGTTGAAGGGTGATAATTTTTCTTGAACCAGATTGTGTGTGATCTAAGGCTCCTGTACCACCTCCTTGAAGAGTGTTACAACTAGGGGTTGTTTTTATCAGTCAGTATGTGGATTGTATTTTCTTGGTGTCACCTCATGAGGATGCACTGTTCCTTGGATTGCTTACCTTTCATGTCTAATTGTTTGTCTTTGGACTGGCTCTGGATTTTCAGTTTGTATTGCAGGTGTCTCATTTGGTATCATGGGGATTGTTAGACTCTCTTTGTATTTATCACTTTTATTCAATTTGCTGTAATTAGCAAGGGATTTTCATTGTCTTGTATTGTGGTTGTTGTCTTTGGGGTTATTGCTTCATCTGGACTCCAGGGCTGTCTGATTGGTCCTGAATACCTACAATGTCCTGTGCGTACCTTGTGGGTGGGGGGCGGGGAGCATGCCAACCCTTCTTTGCTCGGCTGTTGAGGACCATGGTCTGGTGAAACACTGACCAAGTTCCTTTTTGTATTATGAGTGATTTCAGTTCTTCAAGATTCTGCAGAGTTTGCCTGAGTTCTTGTTAGTTTTGTTGGTTAACTTCTGTAATAAATCTTTTGTTTTGTTTGAATTACCGAAGTTTTTGGGATTCCTGCATTTGAATTCACCAGTGAGCCAGACAGAGAGTAAGGCCTGGACGGTGAAGCATAGCAGTGCTCCTTGTGAATGTGCTTAATGGTGGGAAAGGAATTACTTGTAAAGGACTGTGATGTAATGGGAAGGTTGCTGCTTCTCAGAGTATTAAATCACCAACTTGAATCACTTCTACTGTCCACTGGTAGAGCTCAGCATACAGAGTCTATTCCAGGCTCTGATATCAGATGCATGATCAATGTGGGCAGCCCACAGAGCTAACAAAGTGTAACTCAGGGCTCAGTGGCAATGCTAACCTGAGAGAACCATTGGTTCACTAATCCTTCCAGTGCATTCCAGTGGTTGGCATTTTAATATAGTGGCTATCATAATGCTTTACAGCACCAACGAACAGGGTTAAATTCCTGAGATTATCTGTAAGCAATCTGTCCGTTCTCCCTGTGATACGCGTTTCCTCCGGGTGCTCCAGTTTATAGAACATATGGGTTAGTAATGAGTAGTGAACCACATCTTTTGATGTACATGTAACAAGTAAAGCTAATCTTTCAGGAGGATTTTGCTGAGTCTGCCTTGGTGTTATCTTTTGAAAGGATGGTCCTGACCAACAACAAGACAAAGATTTGTCTTGTTACACACACACACATTGCTACACACACAAAATGCTGGAGGAACTCAGCAGGCCAGGCAACACCTAGGAAAAGAAATCCCCCATTATCTAATTCACTGAAAAACATTGTCCACTAATAAGAAAGGTTCACAGTGATAACCTGGAAAATGTGAATCACTTCTCAAGTCCCAGAGGTCACCTCTCAGAAAGGACAGACAAATTCATGATTGCTTTCTAAGTATCAGGACAACTTTTGCTCTTTAATCAATTGTGATCCCACCTGAGTCCTGGTCCACCTACCAGAGAAATAGTCTTACAAGCATGTGATGGACCCAGAGATATGACAGAAATGTCATTCATTTGAAAGAAAGATTTCAAAGACTTGAATGTAATAAACCTTGGGTCTGTTTTTATGAAACAAAACACACGTCCATTTTCTTTGGACCTTATCATCTGTTGGAATAATCAGCTCTCATAACAAGTAATGAAATAAGAAGATTAAAAAATGAGATGACTAAGAAAATTGATCAGAGCAGCATGGAAGTTGAAGTTCACATGGATTTTGGAGAGGCTTTTACAATGCCCCACATGACAGGCTGGTTTGGAAGTAATTCAAAATGCTTTGGAAAGTTGGAAACATAATTGGCAGGGTGATAGGAGACAGAGAATCATGGTAACAAAGGATTTTCTGACTGGATGTCAGTGCCAAGTGGTGTACCACAGCCGACCATAGCACTTATGCAGTTAGTATAGACCACATCAACACCCTGCCTCATCTACCTCTCTATTCTTTAAAATCTCAATCAGATTTTTAAGACATGATCTCTCACACACTGAGCTATGTTGATTCTCCCTAATCAATCACGGTCTTTCCAAATACACGCTAACCTTGTCCCTCAGAATTCTCTCCAGTAGTTTATACATGGGAGACGTTAAGCTTACTGGTCTATATTTGCTCGGTTTTAATCTGCAGCCTATCTGAAATAAAGACACAATATTATCCACCATCTAGTTATCTGGCACTTCACCCACCACTAACACTAATGTATTTACCTCAACTGTGGCTCCATCAATTCTTCCCTAGCATCCATCAATTCCTTTGGATATTCTAGATAAAGACCTGGAGATTAAGCTAACATCATACATTTAAAGATACTCAGCGTCTCCTGCACTGCAAAGTGGAATATCCAAGAGACATGCCCATTAACTTTCCTGAGTTCCCTTGTCGTAATGTCTTTCTCCATGGTAAAAAAAGAGTAGATTTATTCATTGAGGAGCTCACACATTTCTTGTGGCTCCACACATAGACTCAGTAGTCACTTTCTTAGGCATCTCCTTTAAGTAATAAAGTGGCACTGAGCGTATGTTCATGGTCTACTGCTGTCGTAACCCATCCACAGCAAGCTTCAATGTTTTGTGTGTTCAAAATATTCTTCTGTACAACACTCTTGTAACACATCATTATTTGAGTAACTGTCTACTTTCTCTCAGCTTGAACTAGTCTGGCCATTTTCCTCTGAACTCTCTTATTGAAAAGGATTTTTGTCCACAAAACAGTCAGTAACTATTTTTTTGTTGTTTTCGCACTGTTCTCTGTCAACTCTAGAGACTGCTGTGTGTAAAAATCCCCAGAGATCAGCAGTTACTGAGATACTCAAGCCGACTTCATCTGTTACCAACAATGATAAAAGTCGTTCAGACTACATCACATTTTTTCCCCATTGTGATGTTTGGTATGAACAACCACTGAACCTCTTGACCATATCTGCATGCTTTTATGCATTGAGTTGCTGCCGCATGATTGGCTGATTCAATACTTGCTCTCAACAGAACGGCCACAGAGTGTATTTGTTCACTTTGTTCACATGGGTTTTACGGCCAAGCCTCAGAGGTAGGGACTATTAGTCATGGGACATCCTTCAGATGTTATGGTTACTTACTTGCAGATACAGCACAGAACAGTCCTTTGCTGCCCAATGAGCCACACTGCCCAACAACCCCACATATCCAACCCTAGCTTGATCACAGGACAATTTACAATGACTAACATCTTTGGAATGTGGGAGGAAACTAGAGCACTGGGAGGAAACACACATGTTGATGAGGAGGACATGCAAACTCCATAAATATGGCACCAGGATTGAGCTCTGAAGAATGACATTGCAAGCTGTAATATAGTCACACTAAATGCTGCTCTGCCATGTTGCAATTGAATCTGCTGTGGGTTGGGGATAACAGCCAGTTAATATCAACAAGAACCACTTTTTATCCATCTAGTCCAAGGCATTATTAATACACACTATTGTCTGCAGAGAGCCAACTTTCAACAAAGTGATTAAAAAACTATACTTTGATTGCCTGACATTTCATCCTAAGAAGCCTTCACATTGTCCACACATGTTAGAATATTCAAAGGTACATTGTCAGTGGAGATTTTCACCCATTCTACACATGCATTTCTATACAAGACTTGTATACACACAAATAAGAGCATTAGGCATTGGAGCAGAACTTGGCTCATTGAGTCTACTCCTGATCATGGCTGATTTAATTTCCATATCAACCCCATTCTCAAGACTTGAGCCGTAACTTTTATGGCATTAATCAATCTCCCCTTCAAATATATCCAATGACATGGCCTCCACAGCTTGATGTGACAAAGAATTCCACAGATTCATGACACCCTGGCTAAAGAAATTCCTCTTCATCACCGTTCTAAAGGAATATCCTTATTTTTGAGGCTGTGCCCTTTGGTCCTAGATTTCCCTATTATTGCAAACATCCTCTCTATGAACACTCTATATGGGTCTTTCAATATTTAGTAGGTTTCAATGCGATTTCTCTTTATTCTTCTGAACTCCAAGTACACACCCAGATCCATCAAACGCTCCTAATACGTTAATCCTTCCATCCCCTTTGTTGAAGGAGACAATGTAAAACTGTATTTAATCACATGCTATTATTTTAGAGTTTAAGGAGTAGAAAATACCAATGTACTTTGAGTTCAGTGAGATACCTTTGAGGATTTCTCTAAAATGTCTTGTCATGCTGAACAAAAACATTTTACACAGACTCTCCAGTCTCCACATGACTCATTCACAGTCACAACACTAATTGCTGGGATTCCCAATATTACACTGACGTATCACTCTCTAATCTGACCCAGGAGAAGTTTGGTTTAAGATGGGAAAGGAGAAGGAATTTCTCAGTTGAACTTCATGTCTTAAGCATGTTCTTGTGTTTTACAATTTGAGATTTTAAAAGATTTGTCATTAAAATTTAATTTTAAGTGCTTTAAACTGTCTTACAGTGTTTGGGTTGGAGACTCTACAGTCGGTTGCCTGATGCCCAGTCACTCTCGGGACTTTGTCTTTAATGTCTAGAATGGGCTCAGCATCGGTCAGTGTGGACAGGATAGAAGATATGTGGTGATTGTGGCCGTGGGCTTGGTCCAGGAATCCAATGGAAAGTCTCCATTTACCTGACATTACCCAATGTTGTCTTGACTCTGTGAACCTCCCAAGAGTATCAGAGATACAGGGAAAAGGACCTGTTTGGAAGTATCACTGAGGTAGAGAGAACAGTTTGTTGCACAGTGTTGACATGTGAACCACCATCACAGTGCTGTGTGTGAACAGGAACTGCTGGTGGTTGTCATGGTGATTCCACTTTCTATGCAACACCAAGACATGATGCTGTATCAGGATCTCGGTCTAAAATACTGAAAGGCAGATGGTAAATTAAACTAACAAAATGTTTTAATGATCAGCTCTAACAGAAGAACCTCCTTCCTGTGTGCTGTGACCGTTACACAGAGACAAGCAGGCAGCTACTCCACAGAGAGACTTCCTGGAAGCTTCTCTCTAACTATTGCTGCAATTTACACAGGAGAGTTGATCATGGACTACAATCCTTCAAAGGTGCATTCGCCACATTACATGAACCACCTACGATAAAGTGCAATTTTAGTATCCCATAATTAGTAACACTTACCCATGTCTACAGTAAAGTTTGCTTTGCTTGTGAAAACAACGCTTCCATTTTTCCGCACTTCACACTGATACAACTTCCCATCCTCCACTGTAGCGTTTCGGAGCGTCAGATAGATGGTGTTATTCAGCCGGATCTGATCAGTGTTTCTCCTGTTCTGCTGGGATGAGCCCACTGGTTTCCAGCGGAGACTGACAGTATCTGGGAGTCTGGAGATGGTACAGCTGAGGGTGACATCACTGCCCTCCACAGGTCTTTGTGGACTCGCCTCAACTGTGAGAAACAGACCAATGAGAATCAGAGTGAGTGGTGACATGCACAGTCCAATGATCGGCCTCAAACTGAACTCAGGATGTGATCATCAAGGAAAAACTGCAGATCTTGGAAATCTGAAATATGAACTATTCTGATGATGTGTGTTTGACCAGTATCTTTATTTGTTCCCCATTCCACAAGTGCTGCCTGTTCGGCATTTTCTGTTTTTGACCTCAGGAAATTTACGTTCTCTATAGTTCTTCATGTATGCATGCATCCAAGTCGTAGAATAGCACAGCAGGACCTTTGAAACTCAGCCCAGTTCAGCCTGAGTTAGTGAGGCAGAGCAGAAACCGGGACCTTTCCCCAAATCCACTGGAGTGTCAGAGTTCAGCTCAGGGACAGACTGTTTGAGGGGGTTTGTGGCTGTCGACACCCCAGTGGGCAGGTGATGGAATCTCACCAAAGGATGGTGCGCTGGAAATGTAGCGACTGTCTGACTGGGATTACCATATTACATGGAAAAGGCAGTAGTCTGACTCTGAACTCAATGTGCCAGCACACTTCAGTAAGTCAACCTGACACATGGACAAGGAGACTGTGGATAAAACTGACATCTAAGGTCATTACAGTTGCAGAGTGCTGAAGTTGTACAGGACATTGATGAGGCCTAATGTAGAGTGTTTTGTGCGGTATTGGTGACCAGCCTACAGCAAGTGTGGAAATAAGGATGAAAGGTAAGCTAATAGAGGTGTATAAGATGATGAGAGGCTTTAATTGTGTGGATAGTCGAAGGCTTTTTCCCAGGGCTGAAATGACGAGCATGAGAGGGCACAGTTTTAAGGTGCTTGGAAGTAGGTACAGAGGAGATGTCATGGGTAAATAATTATTTTTTTATTTTTGTTTTTACGCAGAGTGGTGAGTGCATGGAATGGGCTTCCGGTGGCAGCGGTGGAGGCGAAAACGATAGTGTCTTTTAAGAAACTCTTGAATGGATACATGGAACTTAGAAAAATAGAGGGCTATGGGTAACCCTAGGTAATTTCTCAGGTAAGGACATGTTCAGCACAGCTTTGTGGACTGAAGGGCCTGTATTGTGCCGTAGGTCTTTCTATGTTTCTATGTACTGAGAAAATTTAAAAGGATGTTGCTGGGTCTGAAGGATCTGAGTTATATGGAAAGATTGAATAGGTTAGGGTTTTATTCCATTGAATGTAGAAGACTGAGAGGTGATTTGGTAGAGGTACACACATAATTGTGAGGGGAATGGATAGGGTGAATACAAGCAGGTGCTTTCCACTGACGTTGGGTGGGACTATATCCAGAGGACATGGGTTAAGGGTGGCAGGTGAAAAGTTTAAGGGGAACATGAGGGAAAACTTCTTCACTCAAAGGGTTGTGAGTGGGTAGAAAGATTTTCCAGCACAAGTCGTGCATGTGAGCTCAATTACAATGTTTAAGAGAAGTTTGGATATGTAAATTGATGGTAGGGGTATGGAGGTTGGTGGGAGTAGACAGTTTAAGTATTTTCAGCATGGACTTGATAGCCCAAAGGACCTGTTTCCTTGGTGTACATTTCCATGACTTTAATTCTTTAAAATGGTTCCTGGGCGGTTCTCCTTTCATTGAGCCAACATGAGGAAGGGCTCTTCAAGAGACACTGGTTCACTGAATGCCTGCTCTGACTTTCAGTCCCTCCTGGAACATGGCTAGAAATAATGAATTCCAGGAGCATGCAAGCTAACAGACATTTTGATGTGGTGAAACAATGTTGCATAATTATACACTTTGAACAATGATGTGGGGCCAGTACTTTGGTCAGGATGGTATCTCATGACAACTCTACTGCTCTTTAGTCTGTCCGACGGCAGCACATAATAAGCCAGAGCAACTCAGCATGTCAGGCAGCATCTCTGGAGAGAAATGTATGTTGACTGTGCATTTCTCTGCATAGATGCTGCCTGAGCTGATCAGTTCCTCCAGCTTTGTGTATTTCTCCAGATTTCAGCATCTCCATGAGACAGTGATCTTCCCCTCATTTAGATGTCTAGACCTATCAATGTTTAGCCCTATCCCTGGTCCTCAGACTGGATTAGTCTGGGATGTGCTGAGGGAGTTGGCAGCTCACACTCACTGCTCTGATTCCTGAGGGTCCCACACTCACCTGGGTTAAATCTATAAGGACAAAGATTGGCTGAGAGCATTCTGTGGCCAACCAACTATGCCATATATGGTGCACGAGCTAATTGAATAGTCTTGTGTCAAACAGATGGGGCAGCCTAGCACCTCCTGCAAACAGTGGAGCGTTATCCATAGGAGGCAGAGTCACATTCCCAGGTTTGTCCTCTGCTGAAGCTGCCAACTGTTGGAATTTTGCTGAATGGTACCAATTATATTTCAGTCTCAGCATGGTGATTTGGATTCATGCATGCGAGTTTCCGATGCAATTGAATTAATACATTTATCCCTCTGACTTTAATGCTGCTTCCTCAGCTGCCCTCATGCAGTGAACTCCGATAGGGTCCAAATTCCACAGACAATGGACTTTCTCATTGATCTTGACCAAGTGAGCCATTGACATGGTCCACTGAGTAACACTGATCATCAGTTTCAGTGTCCAGTCTCACCCCAGACCCACTGTGCTGAGATTCATTACACATCATCGATGTGTTTCATAACACAATTTAGTCCATATTGGTGGGCGCATCCATTAGTCTCGTGAGACCATGGAACTGCACCTGGAATGGTTTCCAGGGCGCAGGCCTGGGCAAGGTTGAATGGAAGACCAGCAGTTGCCCATGCAGCAAGTCTCACCTCTCCACAACACCGATGTTGTCCAAGGGAAGGGCAAGGGCCGATACAGCTTGGCACCAGTGTCATCGCAGGAGTTGCCAGAACGAGGTTGAAGGCAATGTTGGACAGCCTTGGGACTCCAGCTCCAGATTTGTCCTCAGGGTTTACTCCCAAAGCCTTTCCCATGAGTGGGTATGGCTGCAAGGCAGAAGAGGTTTGAAATCGGAGTTTTCCCTCTCTTAGGTGGACCGCCTTCCCAGGCTGATGAGCTCCATCTACCCAAAAGTCCATATTACACCATGCCAATGAACAGACCATAATACTCACTGTGGGGTAGATTCCTTGGCTTCCTGTTCTTGCAGAAAATTGACAAAGTATTTTTATGTTAGAACCAATGAACAAATGTATTTTTCATTAGTTGTTATAATGGGAGATTTACTCCAATTATTTGCATAGAAATATGTTATTGAACCTTGTCTGGCTCACTCACATTTAATCTCAAAGTTTCCATATTCTTTCTGAATTTGTTTCCTTAGCTGTGTTTGAATCAAAGTGGCTAATCCCGCAGGTTCAATTAGGTATTTTCTAATTCTCAGATTAATGGTGCCAGAATCCAGATCCATCTGCTGGTACAACTGTCTGCTTCTCTAGTGTGACATCCTGTTCCACCAGGCCCTGTCTGTTCTTTGGAAAGGCCCCAGTTTCCAGATGTCCTGCCCTGAATGGGGTTTCTATTCCCAGGCAACAAGGCCCTTCCCAGTATCTTTCCCTCACCAGCCCCTGTGAACTGCACGTTCCCCATATCTTCCTCCTTCATTTTTCATCTCCTCCCCCTTATTCAATGCTCCACAGTCCTCTCCTTCTGCTTCCTTCTGTTTCAGCCCTTTGCCTCTTCCACCTATCACAGCCCAGTTTCTCATTCCCCTCTTTCCCCACGTACCCACTCTCCTCCCTCACATGGATTCACTTAACACCCACCAACTGTTGCTCCTTCTCTAGCCCATCCTTTTATTCTGACTTCTGCCCTTTTCCTGTCCATTTATTTCCTCGTGAACACTCAGCCAGAAACATAGACATTTTGTTTCAATTTATAGATGCTGCCTGACCTGATGACTTTTTCCAGTATTTTGTGTTTTTTGCTTCCTTTCCTTGCTGTTCCTGGTGAAATAATCAAACTCTATTTGCTCCTGTCAAAAATTTCAAAGGGAGTGATCAAAAATCATCCCTATATTTGTTTTAATGGGAGATTCACTCTTGGCACTGGGTGAATGAATTCTCACAAATCTCTCAATCTCTCAGTATTTTGCATGAAATCATTTGCAGAGAAACAGAGAACTTATCTGACCCACTCACCTTTGATTCCAAATACTTCATATTGTTGTAGGATTTTCTTCATTGGTTGTGTTTGGGTCAAAGTGAACATCCCCGCAAATTTAAATTTAGAATATATAATTATCAGATTAATACTATCATAATCCAATCTTTGTTCCTGACGCAAGTCATTGCCTTTCCAGTCATTGTTCCAATATCCACTCCAACTGCTTGAGTGGCTTCTGATGAAAGTCCTTAACTGATAGGTGTGGTGCCCTGAGTGTGGTTTCCATTCCCAGACAACAGTGCCATTCCCAAGATTGTCTGGTCCTTTTAACACAATGTTCTCTCTCTTATCCAAGAAATAAATCTCATTTCCGTTTTCTGTTGGAAAGAGAAACATCAACAACTGAATGAATATTTAAGACACATTTTCTTCTTACCATGTAGGTCATTTATGTTGAAGTTCATTATTTCCACTCTTTTTTTTTAAAACTTCTACTGACTCTTCAGTGAGGCAGACACAGCCTGTGAAAATGCCTGTGTGGAATAACCTGGCTGAATCCCAAGATATTTCTTGACATGAGAGTTGTGAGTGAAAGACTGACTGAGGTGGGAGATGGCTGTGCTGGGTTCCCACCTACTCTGTCCTGTAATAGGATTTCTGGAGATGTGTGGGTATCAGGTGGATCCTGTACGCACCCCTAGCCCTTGTTAGGGAGGACTCGAGACAGAATAAACCTTCTCCTTTATCCTTCCTGGAATGTGGTCACCAGAATTGTTCACAATATTCCAAATGTGGCCCAAATAAAGAGTTACACAGCTAACATGCCAAATTTTATACTCAACATCTTGAGTGATAAGGACAAGCATGCCATCTGTCTTCATTACCACCCTATCTACATGTGCTACCACTTCAAAGAGATATGGATTTTCATCCTTCTGTTAATCAGTACGCCAAAGAGTGTTTAGAGTGACATTTAGCTTATACATTCAGAATCAAAATCACGTTTGATATCATTGGCATACTTTGTGAAATTTGTTGTTTCGTGGCAGCAATACACTGCAATACAGAATACTAAAAACAGTAAATTACATCACAATTTGAAGGTGTCCATAAGACTACAAGACCATAAGATATAGGAGTATAACTAGGCCATTTGGCCCATTGAGACGACTGCGCTATTCATTCATGGGTGATTCTTTTTTCCTCTCCTCAGCCCCACTCCCTAGCCTCCTCACTATAACTTTTGATGCCATAGGCTATCAAGAACCTATCAATCTCCACCCTACATACATCCAATTACCTGTTGTCCACAGCTCCCTGTGGTATCAAATTCTACAATTTCATCACTCTCTGGCTTAAGAAATTTCTCCACATATCTGTTTTAAATGGACACCCCTCTATTGGGAAGCTGTGCCCTCTTGTCTCAGGCTCCCCTACCATGAGAAACATACTTTTTCACATCCGCTTTGTCTAGGTTGTTCAACATTCGAAATGTTTCAATGAGATCCCCACTCATCCTTCTAAGTTCCTGCGAATACAGGCCCAATCATGCCACCCCCTCTGCCTACCTTCCTATCCCTCTGGGGACAATGTGTAACCCTGGACATTCAGCTCCCAACTACAACCATCCTTCAGCCACAATTCAGTGATGGCCGCAACATCAAATCCAACCATATATAAAAATGCAACAAAATCATCCACCTTATTCCTTATACTCCGTGCATTGGTATATAATTTAGTACATTATTTAGATACAGTAAGTACTATATCTGCAACTTTTTTTGATTCTGCATCCCTAATACAGATACTCCCCCTGTTGGCTGCAATTTTGTTCTATCATCTGCCTCCCCTTCCAGTTTTGCCCTATCATCTGCCAGTATCTGGGACGCTGGGGAGACTTGTGCCCATGATGCAGGTGGCTGCAGCTTCTTCCGATCCTGTGCAGTGGCCCTTCCATACCAGGCAGTTATGCAACTAGCTAGGATACTCTTCATGGTACATCTGTAGAAATTTGTGAGTGTTTTTTGTGACATACTAGTTTTCCTCAAAATCCTAATGAAATATTGTCATTCTTGTGTCTTCTTTGTAGTTGAATCAAAATGTTGAGACCAGGATAGATCCTCAGAGTTGTTAACATCCTGGATCTTAAAACAGCTCATACTTTCCACTGCAGATCCCTCAATGTCCCCTCAACTTTCTGTTCCTGAAGTCCATAATCAAATCCTTGGTCATACTGATGTTGACTGCAAGGTTGTTCCTGCAACCCCACTCAACCAGCTGATCTGTCTCACTCCTGTATGCCTCCTCAGCACCAAATGAAAAATTTCCAAGTTAATTCTAGCCACGACCAACCTCTCTAAGCACTTCACCATAGTAGATGTGAGTGCAACTGAGCGATAGTTGTTGAGGCATCTCAACCTGGTCTTCGTGGGCACCAATATGATTGTTGCTCTTTTGTAGCAAATGAAAACCTCCGACTTCAGCAGTGAGGGATAGAAGTTGTCTTTTTAACACTTCCATCAGGTGATTTTGGCAGGTTTTCAGAGTCCTGCAAGGTCCACTATCAGGGCCGAAGATCTTAGTGGGAGTTTACCCTCTTGAAAGATGTTCTAATGCTGGTGTCTGAGGCAGTGATCATAGGGTCACTCTGCAACATTCACATAGATGCAGTTTTATTCTCCTTTTCAAAGAGTGCAAAAATGGCATTGAGCTTATCCAGAAGTGGAGCATCCACTCATGATATTATGTTTCACTTTGAAGGAAATAATGGCCTGCCAACCCTGCAGGAGCTGATGTGCTTCCTATTCTGTTGCTAACCTCAATCAGAATTGGTTTCCCCCCTCAAAATGGCCTTTCCTAGGTTATCACTGAACTTCTTGTATAATTCTGGATCACTGATCTTGAATGCTACAGATCTGGTTCTCAGCCGACTTTGAGTCTCCTGGTTCATGAACAGCTTTTGGTTTGAGTAGCTCAGGTAAGTTCTTGAAGGCATACACTCATCCACACAGGTTTTGATGAAGTCAGTAACAACTGTGGTGTATTCATTCTGATTCAGAGATGAGATCCTGAATATTGTTCAGCCCACTTATACAAAGCAGTCGTGTAAGTACTCCTCTGCTTTCTGAACATACTATACCTTCTTGGCCCTCACCACTGGTGCTGCCTGTACATTGGGAGTAAAGGACAACCAAGTGATCAGACTTTCCAAAGTGTGGGCGTTGCATGACATGGTAAGTTTTTTTGATGGTGGTATAATAGTTTTTCAAATGTGGTGGCTCCTGTAGCTCTACATGTAGCGTGCTAGTGGTAGTTGTTCAGAGCGTTCTTCAAGCTAGCCTGTTTGAAATCCCCCACTATGATAGGGAAGTTATCAGGGTGCAAGGTTTGGTGCCTGCTGATTACATTGCTCAGCTCTTCCAGTGCCTGCTTGTTAATGGCCTCAGATGGAATGCATGATGGTGGAAAAATCATTCAGCAGGTAAAATGGATGATATTTGTCTACTAGATGTTCCAGATCAGCTGAGCAGGAATGAGATAGAATTGCCAGATTTGTGCATCACGATGAGTTAATCATAAAGCACACTCCACCTGCTGTGCCTTTAAAAGACTTTTAAAATGGTGAAGCCATTGAGCTACAACACTCCATCCAAAATGGTTGGGACAGCCATGTTTCCCTCAAGCAAAGTACACAGCAGAAGCTAATATCCCTCTGGAACACACAGATTAACACTGTCCTCAACTGCTCTCTGTATTATATAGTTATATGGACAAGGTAGTTTTAACTTCAGTCTACTGACTCAATGTGCCTTAATCTTCTGGACAAATCTACCATATAGGACCTTGTTGAAAAGTTTACTAAAGTCCACATATCCTCATCTTTACCCTCATCAATTAACTTTGTGTCAACTCAAAACCAAACTGTCATTTGTAAGTCATGACTTCCTCATCGCAAAGCCACACTGATTATTGCTAATAAATCTGTGTTGGTTTAATGTGAAAACATCCTATTCCCTAAAAACCATCTCCAATAATCTTCCTACCACTGATATGTGGTTCACTGCTATATAATTTCCTGCTTTGTCTCTATTTCGGAAGTAGAGGAGTGACATTGTCTATTCTCCAACCCTTTATGCCCTTGTGCGGCAAAAGAAGATTAAAAAAAAGATTTGAATCAAGGAATCTCATTTCTTGCCTCCTGTAATAACCTTGGAAAGAACCCAGCAGGTGCTGGGACATCATTTGTCTTACTGCTCTCAAAGGGACTAAACATCTCATGCCTAGGAACATAAGCAAATTCTTCCCTGGTCTCATTATGTTCTTCTCCTCAATGAATACTGATGCAAAATTCCTTGTGCTTGTCGATCACCTTTTCGCTACATCTTATAACAAACAGCATGAATTCAGAATGGATCAGTATACTTGCCATTCTTCCAGTAATACATCTGCTCGTCTTTCTGCAGTTTGCCATATCCTCAAGATCAATTGGCAAAATGTTGCAAGTTCACTATTAGCAAATACTCTGGTACATTACAGGTTCCTTTTGTAACAGACCAAAATGCCATTTTTTAAATTACAAATAAAGTACATTTTCAAAGGCTTCAGGCAAAAATTTACTCCTTTGTCATTGAGTGATGTTACCTTATTTTGAGTTATTCTGTTGTGTTTAATGTTAGTGTAAAATTCCTTGCAATTCCCTTTAATCCCATTCACCAAGGGCATTTCATGGAGTCTTTTGGCCTTTTTGCTTTCTGGTTTAATTTTGTTACCATGCCCTTTGTATTCCCATATCAGATTCCTAAACCTCACATATTTTTCCGTTCCCATTATAACTAAATTTGGAATAGAATGGACTTTATTACTTACATCCTTCATATACATGAATAAAAACCTTTGCATTGTGTTTCTGTCTAAATGTACAATGTGCAATTTATAGTAATTTATAATAAATTGTATGTACAACAGGATAGTCAATATAGCATAGAAATACAGTTGTGTCAGCATGAATTAATCAGTCTGATGGCCTGGTGGAAGAAGCTGTTCCAAAGCCTGTTAGTCCTGGCTCTTATGCTGCTGCACCATTTCCCGGATGGTAGCAGCCAGGACATTTTGTGGTTGAGGTGACTTGGGTCCCCAATGATCCTTTGGGCCCTTTTTACACACCTGTCTTTTTAAATGCCCTGAATAGTGGGAAATTCATATCTACAGATGTGCTGGCATCTCTTGTCATCTAATGTTTAACCTTTTTTTTTCTCTCACGGGAACATAGAACCAGTTGGCCTTTAACAATTTCTCACATGGCTGATATGGACTTACCAATCCTCCCAAGCAACTATCCCCAACTCTTGCCTAATACTGCTGTAATTAACCTTTCCCTGAATTAGCAATTTGCCCCCAGTCCCATTCCTCTGCGTATCTATAACTATTTGAATATTTTTCTAGTTGTAATTGCTGTTCCCAAAGTGCTCCACCAATCTCCCACCTCAATCCTCTCCACTCCAAAACTCACCTGGAAAGGTTCATTTTCCAATACAATGTCCAGTCTGGTCTCTTTGGCAATATTTATATACTCTGTCAAGAAATTGTGCTTGTTACACATAACTAATACTGTATAACTAAACCTTAGCACTACCTTGTCTTGGTCAATATTGAAGAGATTAAACATACCACCACATGTACTTGTTGCTTTTACACTTTTCATAATCTAATCCATGTTTTATTCCTTTGTCTCCCACTGTCTTTGTGGGCATTAGCCCATCTGCTCATAAATAGAGCATTGTGTTTGCTATTGACACCTTCAGCCTCAGACAGTTGTCAGGAGATAGATGGCATGGTGGGGCAGGAAAAGAGCTAGTGGTGAGACAGAATACAATTATATCAGTTATTGCGTTGTGTAGGAGGGGTGCATGTGTGTGTAATATTTTCTCATCACAGATAACAGTTGACAAGCACAAGATGATGTCAGCAACTGACTAGTGGAAGCAAGAATCAGTTCTCAGGTGGTGTCATAAAGAATGGCATGAGGATGAGAAATAGGAGGGTCCCAGTATAGGTTGTCAGAGGGAGACAGGGGAAACTGTGCAGGAGGTGAAGTGAAGCGATTGCAGGTGAATTTTTAGCTCCAATTGGACCAGCAAGTTGAGAGCAGTTCAACTTGGCTGAACTGTGGTGGAGAGTTGTTGGAGGAGATGTTGTGGGCAACTGTATCAAAGGCTGCACAGGATAAAGAAGGAGAATTTCCCTCTGCAACATGCTCACAGGATGTCACTTCTGACTGTGGTGAGAACTGTGTTGGTGCAGAAGGGAAGAGTCCTGGGGGAGGAGTTCAGAAATGAGAGATGGATTGTGAGACAGCAGTACATTCAGGGACTCAGAGGAATATGAGTTTGACACTGGAGTGCTAGTTTATATCAACAATAATAAAACAATGTGGTTGTGATCAGTGAAGAAAAAGCACTTACTTTGTGTGGAAACAGGATGAAGATGTAAAACAAAGAAATAAAACTTCAAACACGCTGGCAAAGTTCTCCAGTGAAACCTCAGCCTCATTTTGTGGGTCTCCTGTAAGAAATGAAATGCAGCTTTAGAATGAGAAGCCGAAACCCACAGACAGCTCCACTCGGCCCATTTTAAAGGTGTTGAAGCAGGCAGTGGCCACTTTATTAGGTACACCTGCACATCTGCTCATCAATACAAATATCTAATCGATCAATCATGTAACAGCAATTCAATGCATTCAGACATGGTCAGAGTTTCAGTTGTTGAGACTAAACTTTGGAATGGACAAGAAATCTGGTGTAAGTGACTTTGACTGTGGAATGATTGTCAAGCAAGACATGATGGTTTGAGTAACTCAAAAACTATTGGTCATCCAGGATTTTCACACACAACAGTCTCTAGAGTTTACAGAGAATGGTGTGGCAAAAACCAAAAAAAAAGTGGCAATTCTGTGGGCAAAAATGCTTTTTAATGAGAGAGGTCAGAAGAGAATGGCACACTTGAACTGAGGGAACTACAAGACCACTTCAGTGTCGGTGATATTACTGTGAATCATACAGTATATAGTCCAGGCTGGGTGTGGATAGAATATAATAAAACTGAGTTTTTTTTTCCAAGATCGGTTTCAAGTCACCATGAACCTGACTGGCTTTGAGTTCTAGATTTCTTTATCATTTCCACCTGAGGACAGAGATATTGAGGCTGGAACTGGGACCTGGAATTATTTGGCAAAAAGCGAGCTCTATTGCCTTGGTCATTGACAGATAATTTACTGGGTATAACACTGAGAAAATCTTGACCATGGACCACTTGGGAACTGAAGTTCTAAATTCCATTTTGTGGGCTCTGCCACTGGTATATTGTCACTGCTGTAATAGAGTCACAGATACTACAACACAGAATCAGCCCCTTTGGCCCATCTTGTCTGAGCCAGCCTGGTCTTTGTCTACTCCTCTCTATCTGCACTTAGTCCACAGCCCTCCATACCTCTCTCATCCATGTACCCATGCAAAATTCTCTGAAATGTTGCAATTGAATTCACGTGGAGTTACAGAGTCACAATGCACTGCAGCACAGAAACAGGAATTCCAGTCCATCGAATCCATACCAAACTATTATTCTGCCTAGTCCCATTGGCCTGCACCTGGGCAATAGCTCTCCATGTTAATTTGAATTTTAAGTACTGTTAAAGCTGTAGGAAAAGTTACTATTGTGGGGTGGAGATTTAACAAAATGGCGGGTAAAGGCTTTGTTCTGGTTCAGACTAGTGCTGACATAATGGCGTGGAACTGCCTTGTGCTATTGGGGCCCCGGGAGAGAGGGGGCTGTTGTCTGTCTATACTTTATGGGAGGAGGAGAGTGTAGGGGAGAGGGCCAAATCGCAAGCCGAATCTCCCGTAGACTTCAAAGACAGAGTTTTCTCATATCTGCGGAGTGAGGGGAGGGAGTGGTCTGATTTGGAATGTCTAGTGAGTCCCCCAGTGAAGAGTGAAAACTCTGAGTTGGTATCAGCCCTTACCTCCCAGGCAAATAAATGGTCCAGTGCCCGGGTAGAGGGTCCTAGTTATCAAAAGCTGAGAATGTTTTCTTGAATCAAGCCCCGAGGGGAATAAAAGAATGAGACTTGGTCGGAGCAGGCCTCTTAATTGTTAAATGAGTGACAGTGCTCTGATGATGTAATGAGACAGAGATTAGTTGAGAGTTTGAGGCGGAGGGCTGCTGACCTTGAGAGAGCTGTGAAGGCAGTACCCCCTTGCCTCTGCTGCGGCCTGCATGCAAACATTGGAAAAGGCATTTGGCACGGTAGGAAACCCAATGGAACTCATGACAGGGTTTCAGATCACGTGCCAGGAGAAGAGAGAGAAGCTTTCTGCCTACCTCTTTCAGATAGGGAGGCAGCTAAATTGCTTGCGGCATAGAGGGACCATTCAGACAGCTGAGGTGGATCAGTGAAGAATGGACCAAATAGAGAAAGGTGTCCAGTCCCAGGACCTGATCGCTTGGGGTCTCCGACTATCTGGAAAGACACGCCTCCCCCACTCATTTGTTGACCTGATCAAAGAAGTACTGGAAGAGGAGGATGCATCAGAGATGCGGGGTGGGGGGCTCCATCAACAGAGTACAGTCCTCGGTAGTGGCCCCCTGTGTCGAGGTGACATCGGACACCCAACCTGGGCAGTTATAAAGGAGATCGTGGCCGAGTTGAGAACTGTGATGTCCCAGGTTGTTCTCAGTGGGTGTACCCCCACCATATGATGGAACTGATAGGGAGGTGGACCCTCTAAGGGACGGACTACGCAGAGGGCTGCCCGTGGCCAGGGTCCCACGAGAAGTGGAGTGACCGGTATTGTCTATTTTAACTGTGGTGAAGAGGAACACTTCAGATGTGAGTGTGAATGATGGGAAGCCCCTCGGAAAGTGAATCCCCAGGTATCTAAGCAGAGAGAGACATCGGGAAACTTAGAAGAGACCCAGTGAGGGAACGGCCTGGTGTATCGGGGGGGGGGGGGGGAACATGTTCCCAGCAATATATCAAGGAAAATGCTAAAGCAAAAAACCCTATTCCTGAAAGCTCAGTGGGGCCAAGTTCCAGTGTATCACTACAGATAGAGGGTATTTATGCTAGAGCACTGTTCGACACAGGGTTGCAGGTCACTTTGCTGTACTATTCATTTACAACCGATATCTGACGCATTTACCATTGACGCCACTCAGTGCACTAGAGATCTGGGGTCCTAGTGCAGGTGATTATCTGTATGCTGGCTATTGAAGCTGGAGTTTTCGGAGGCAGATGTGGGAGTGGCTGAGGACCTTGATACATCAGTGCTGGTTTGTCCGGACCCCCTTGAGAGGGGCAGAGTTTCAATTCTTGTGGGGACAGATACTCTCGTTGTGAGGAGACTCATGGGAGCCTGCAATGAGAGAGCTGGAGAGAGCTTTCTGAGAACATTGTCCATTCACCAGGTGCTTCGAGCTGCGTGCATGGCTGTCTTGGGCCACGTAATGAATTTAGATGAGGGACTCTCTGGTTCATGCAGTCAAAGCCCAGTGTGTTACAGCCTGTGGAAGTAGAAAGAATGATGGGAAACCCTAAATTTCCCT
Source organism: Hemitrygon akajei (assembly GCF_048418815.1). Classification (NCBI taxonomy): domain Eukaryota; kingdom Metazoa; phylum Chordata; class Chondrichthyes; order Myliobatiformes; family Dasyatidae; genus Hemitrygon; species Hemitrygon akajei. The sequence goes on along the minus strand of NC_133138.1, from coordinate 30,436,444 downwards.
GAATGCCTGATGCCGAGGCCCTCATGGTGGATGCTCCGGAAGATATCAAATATCTCCGCTAATGCTGGTGTTTGAGGCAGTGAGCATAGGGTCACTCTGCAGCATTCACATAGATGTAGTTTTATTCTCCTTTTCAAAGATTGTAGAAAAGGCATTGAGCTTATCCGGAAGTGGAGCATCCACTCATGATATTATGTTCCACTTTGAAGGAAATAATGGCCTGCCAACCCTGCAGGAGCTGATGTGCTTCCTATTCTGTCACTAACCTCAATCAGAATTGGCTTTCTCCCCTCAAAATGGCCTTCCCTAGGTTATCACTGAACTTCTTGTATAATTATGGATCACTGATCTTGAATGCTACAGATCTGGTCCTTAGCAGACTTTGAGTCTCCTGGTTCATGAACAGCTTTTGGTTTGAGTAGCTCAGGTAAGTTCTTGAAGGCATACACTCATCCACACAGGTTTTGATGAAGTCAGTGACAACTGTGGTGTATTCATTCTGATTTGGAGATGAAATCCTGAATATTGTTCAGCCCACTTATACAAAGCAGTCGTTTAAGTGCTCCTCTGCTTTCCTGAACATACTGTACCTTCTTGGCCCTCACCACTGGTGCTGCCTGTACATTGGGAGTAAAGGACAGCCAAGTGATCAGACTTTCCAAAGTGTGGGCGTTGCATGACATGGTAAGTTTTTTTGATGGCGGTATAATAATTTTTCAAATGTGATGGCTCCTGTAGCTCCACATGTGACATGTTGGTGGTAGTTGTTCAGAGAGTTCTTCAAGCTAGCCTGGTTGAAATCTCCCACTATGATAGGGAAGTTATCAGGGTGCAAGGTTTGGTGCCTGCTGATTATGTTGTTCAGCTCTTCCAGTGCCTGCTTGTTGATGGCCTGAGATGGAACGCATGATAGTGGTAAAATCACTCAGCAGGTAAAATGGATGACATTTGTCTACTAGATGTTCCAGATCAGCTGAGCAGAAATGAGATAGAATTGCCAGATTTGTGCAATATGATGAGTTAATCATAAAGCACACTCCACCTGCTGTGCCTTTAAAAGACTTTTAAAATGGTGAAGCCATTGAGCTACAACACTCCATCCAAAATGGTTGGGACAGCCATGTTTCCCTCAAGCAAAGTACACAGCAGAAGCTAATATCCCTCTGGAACACACAGATTAACACTGTCCTCAACTGCTCTCTGTATTATATAGTTATATAGACAAGGTAGCTTTAAATTCAGTCTACAGACTCTATGTGTCTTAATCTTCTGGACCAACCTACCATATAGGACCTTGTTGAAAAGTTTACTAAAGTCCACATATCCTCACCTTTAGCCTCATCATTCACCTTTGTGTCAACTCAAAAAAAAACTATCATTTGTAAGTCATGATTTCCTCATCGCAAAGCCACACTGATTATTGCTAATAAATCTGTGTTGGTTTAATGTGAAAACATCCTGTTCCCTAAAAATCATCTCGAATAATCTTCTTACCACTGATATGAGGTGCACTGCTTTATAATTTCCTGGTTTGTCTCTATTAACTTTCAGAAGTAAAGGAGTGACATTGTCTATTCTCCAGCCCTTTATGCCCTTGTGTGGCAAAAGAAGGTTTAAAAAAAAAAGATTTTAATCAAGGAATCTCCTTTCTTGCCTCCTCTAATAACCTTGGAAAGAACCCAGCAGGCCCTGGGACATCATTTGCCTTACTGCTCTCAAAGGGACTAAACACCTCATGCCTGGGAACATAAGCAAATTCTTTGCTGGTCTCAGTTTCCATTATGTTCTTCTCCTCAGTGAATACTGATTCAAAATTTCTTGTGCTTCCCGATCATCTTTTGGCTACATAACCATATAACAATTACAGCACAGAAACAGGCTATCTCGGACCTTCTAGTCTGTGATGAACGCTTACTCTCACCTAGTCCCACTGACCTGCACTCAGCCCATAACCCTCCATTCCTTTCCTGTCCATATACCGATCCAATTGTTTTTTAAATGACAATATCGAACCTGCCTCTACCACTTCTACTGGAAGCTCTGAGTAAAGAAGTTCCCCCGTGTGTTACCCCTAAACTTTTGCCCCCAACTCTCAACTCATGTCCTCTTGTTTGAATCTCTCCTACTATCAATGGAAAAAGCCTATCCATGTCAACTCTGTCTATCCCCCTCATAATTTTAAATACCTCTATCAAGTTCCCCCTCAACCTTCTACGCTCCAAAGAATAAAGACCTAACTTGTTCAAACCTTTCACTGTAACTTAGGTGCTGAAACCCAGGTAACATTCTAATAAATCTCCTCTGCTCTCTTTCTGTTTTGTTGATATCTTTCCTATAATTCGGTGACCAGAACTGTACACAATACTCCAAATTTTGCCTCACCAATGCCTTGTACAATTTTAACATTACATCCTGTAGTGTTCTCGTGCAGGTGTAAACACTCTGAACTAAACACCTAGGTAAACCGTAGTCAATGAGGCAGGATCCCAGTAAGATTAACCGTTTACTGTTCACTCTTCCACATTAACGTATGGTGAAAAGGCGTTGCTTCTTTGATGTTTCTTAGTGCATAGGATAAAAACTTTTCTCGCGCTGATCCTGCACACACAAACCCCCTCCTTCCCGTTTCTCCAAACCGGTATTTTCCCACAAGACACGGCAAAACCGGGTGTGACGTCATCGCATGCCGCGATACATCACAGACATGAATTTACTTCCAACAACCTTAAATTTAACAAGAAAATACTTACAAACGAATTACTAAAGTGAAAATGTAATAAAGCTAAACAAATGCCTTAAATGCAACACAAATCCCAACTCCTATACTCAATGCTCTGATTTATAAAGGCCAGCATACCAAAAGCTTTCTTCAGCACTGTATCCACACGAGATTCCACCTTCAGGGAACTATGCACCATTATTCCGAGATCACTCTGTTCTACTGCATTCCTCAATGCCCTAGCATTTACCATGTATGTCCTATTTGGATTAGTCCTACCAAAATGTAGCACCTCACACTTATCAGCATTAAAATCCATCTGCCATCTTTCAGCCCACTCTTCTAACTGGCCTAAATCTCTCTGCAAGCTTTGAAAACCTACTTCATTATCCACAGCACCACCTATCTTAGTATCATCTGCATACTTTCTAATCCAATTTACCACCCCATCATCGCCAATCCTGTCAGGACCCGGAGACTTATCCACTTTTATATTCTTTAAAAGTGCCAGTACTTCTCCTTTATTCATCATAGTTTCCATAACTATCCTACTTGTTTCCCTTACCTTGCACAATTCAATATCCTTCTCCTTAGTGAATACCGAAGAAAAGAAATTGTTCAAAATCTCCCCCATCTCTTCTGGCTCCACACATAGCTGTCCACTCTGATTCTCTAAAGGACCAATTTTATCTCTCACTATCCTTTTGCTATTAATATAACTGTAGAAACCCTTTGGATTTATTTTCACCTTACTTGCCAAAGCAATCTCATTTCTTCTTTTAGCTTTTCTAATTTCTTTCTTAAGATTCTTTTTACATTCTTTACATTCCTCGAGCACCTCATTTACTTCATGCTACCTATATTATTGTAGATCTCTCTCTTTTTCTGAACCAATTTTCCAATATCCCTCGAAAACCATGGCTTTCTCAAACTTTTAACCTTTCTTTTCAACCTAACAGGAATATAAAGATTCTGTACCCTCAAAATTTCACCTTTAAATGACCTCCATTTCTCTATTACATCCTTCCCATAAAACAAATTATCCCAATCCATTCCTTCCAAATCCTTTCGCATCTCCTCAAAGTTAGCCTTTCTCCAATCAAAAATCTCAACCCTGGGTCCAGACTTATCCTTCTCCATAATTATATTGAAACTAATGGCATTGTGATCACCGGAGCCGAAGTGCACCCCAACACATACCTCCATCACCTGACCTATCTCATTCCCGAACAGGAGATCCAACACTGCTCCTTCTCCAGTTTGTACCTCTATGTATTGCTGCAGAAAACTATCCTGCACACATTTAACAAACTCCAAACCATCCAGCCCTTTTACAAAATGGGCTTCCCAGTCTATGGGTGAAAAATTAAAATCTCCCACAATCACAGCCTTGTGCTTACTACAAATATCTGCTATTTCCTTACAAATTTGCTCCTCCAATTCTTGCTCCCCGTTAGGTGTCTATAATACACCCCTATGTGTTACTATACCTTTCCCATTCCTCAATTCCACCCAAGTAGCCTCGCTAAACGAGCCCTCTAATCTATCCTGCCAAAGCACCACTGTAATATTTTCTCTGACAAGCAATGCAACACCTCCCCCTCTTGCCCCTCTGATTCTATCACACCTGAAGCAATGAAATCCCGTAATATTTAGTTGCCAATCACACCCCTCCTGCAACATGTTTCACTAATAGCTACATCATATTTCCAGGTATCAATCCATGCACTAAGCTCATCCACCTTTCTTACCATGCTCCTAGCATTGAAATAAATGCATTTAAGAAATTCTCCACCTCTTACTCTGTTTATCCCTAACAGTGCAAACAACTTTACTATCTTCTTTTTATTCCTTCTCCCCCACATCTTCGGTCTGAGCACTTCCCTTCTCTATCACCTGCCTATCCTCCCTTACACACTGTCTACAAGCTTTCTCTATTTGTGAACTATCCTCCTCTCTCCTACATTCTTCAATTTGATTCCCACCCCCCAACCATTCTAGTTTAAAGTCTCCCCAGTAGCCTTAGCAAATCTCCCCACCAGGATATTGGACCCCCTAGGATTCAAGTCAACCCATCCTTTTTATACAGGACACAACTGCCCCAAAAGAGGTTCCAATGATCCAGAAACTTGAATCCCTGCCCCTTTCTCCAATCCCTCAGCCACACATTTATCCTCCACCTCATTCCATTCCTACTCTCACTGTCCCGTGGCACAGGCAGTAATCCCGAGATTACTACCTTGGTGGTCCTTCTTCTCAACTCTCTTCCTAACTCCCTATATTCTCCTTTCAGGACCTCTTCCCTTTTCCTACCGATGTCATTGGTACCTATATGTACCACGACCTCTGGCTTCTCACCCTGCCACTTCAGGATATCTTAGATGTGATCAGAAACATCCCGGAGCCTGGCACCAGGGAGGCAAACTACCATCCGGGTCTCCTGACTCCATCCACAGAATCGCCTATCTGACCCCCTAACTATCAAGTCCCCCATTACTACTGCCTTCCTCTTCCTTTCCCTACCCTTCTGAGCTACAGGGCCTGATTCTGCGCCGGAGGCACGTAGACTGTTGCTTCCCCCAGGCAGGTTGTCCCCCACAACAGTACTCAAACAGGAGTACTTATTGTCAAGGGGTACAGCCACTGGAGTACTCTCTAATACCTTACTCTTCCCCTTCCCTCTCCTAACCGTGACACACTTGTCTGCCTCCCGTGGCTCTGGTGTGATCACCAGCCTGTAACTCTACTCTATCAACTCCTCACTCTTCCTGACCAGCCGAAGGTCATCGAGCTGTGGCTCTAGTTCCCTAACACGGTCCCAAAGCCTGCTGGTCCTGGCTTTTATGCTGCTGCACCATTTCCCGGATGGTAGCAGCCGGAACATTTTGTGGTTGGGGTGACTTGGGTCCCCAATGATCCTTCGGGCCCTTTTTACACACCTGTCTTTTTAAATGCCCTGAATAGTGGGAAATTCATATCTACAGATGTGCTGGGCATCTCTTGTCATCTAATGTTTAACCTTTTTTTCTCTCACGGGAACATAGAACCAGTTGGCCTTTAACAATTTCTCACATAGCTGATATGGACTTACCAATAACTGCTCCTCCCAAGCAACTTTCCCCAACTCCTGCCTAATACTGCTGTAATTAACCTTTCCATGAATTAGCAATTTGCCCCAAGTCCCAGTCCTCTGCGTATCTATAACTATTTGAATATTTTTCTAGTTGTAATTGCTGTTCCCAAAGTGCTCCACCAACCTCCCACCTCAATCCTCTCCACTCCAAAACTCATCTGGAAAGGCTCATTTTCCAATACAATGTCCAGTCTGGCCTCTTTGGCAATATTTATATACTGTCAAGAAATTGTGCTTGTTACACATAACTAATACTGTATAACTAAACCTTAGCACTACCTTGTCTTTGTCAATATTGATGAGATCAAACATATCAACTCATGTACTAGTTACTTTTACACTTTTCATAATCTCTTGTTACGATACAGCAACAATGAATACAGAATTGAGACAGCCTCAAGATGTCCACAGGGGATGTAACACTCTCCATGTTTTATTCCTTTATCTCCCACTGTCTTTGTGGGCATTAGCTCATCTGCTCAAAAATAGAGCATTGCGTTTGCTATAGGCACCTTCAGCCTCAGACAGTTGTCAGGAGATAGATGGCATGGTGGGGCAGGAAAAGAGCTAGTGGTGAGACAGAATACAATTATATCAGTTATTGTGTTGTGTAGGAGGGGTGCATGTGTGTGTAATATTTTCTCATCACAGATAACAGTTGACAAGCACAAGATGATGTCAGCAACTGACTAGTGGAAGCAAGAATCAGTTTTCAGATGGTGTCATCAAAGAATGGATGAGGATGAGAAATAGGAGGATCCCAGTATAGGTTGTCAGAAGGAGACAGGGGAAACTGTGCAGGAGGTGAAGTGAAGAGATAGCAGGTGAGTTTTTAGCTCCAATTGGACCAGCAAGTTGAGAGCAGTTCAACTTGGCTGAACTGTGGTGGGGAGTTGTTGGAGGAGATATTGTAGACAACTGTCTCAAAGGCTCAGAGGGAGAATTTCCCTCTGCAATATGCTCACAGGATGTCACTTCTGGCTATGATAGGAACTGTGTTGGTGCGGAAGGGAAGAGTCCTGGGGGAGGAGTTCAGAAATGGAGCTCTGTTAATGAGAGATGGATTGTGAGACAGCAGTACATTCAGGGACTCAGAGAGGAATGTGAGTTTGACACTGGAGTGCTAGTTTATATCAACAATAATAAAACAATGTGGTTGTGATCAGTGAAGAAAAAGCACTTACTTTGTGTGGAAACAGGATGAAGATGTAAAACAAAGAAATAAAACTTCAAACACGCTGGCAAAGTTCTCCAGTGAAACCTCAGCCTCATTTTGTGGGTCTCCTGTAAGAAATGAAATGCAGCTTTAGAATGAGAAGCAGAAACCCACAGACAGCTCCACTCGGCCCATTTTAAAGGTGTTGAAGCAGGCAGTGGCCACTTTATTAAGTACAACTGCACATCTGCTCATCAATACAAATATCTAATCAACCAATCATGTGGCAGCAATTCAATGCATTCAGACATGGTCAGAGTTTCAGTTGTTGAGACTAAACATCAGAATGGACAAGAAATGTGGTGTAAGTGACTTTGACTGTGGAATGATTGTCGAGCAAGACATGATGGTTTGAATATCTCAAAAACTATTGGTCATCCAGGATTTTCACACACAACAGTCTCTAGAGTTTATAGAGAATGGTGTGGCAAAAACCAAAAAAAAAGTGGCAATTCTGTGCGCAAAAATACTTTTTAATGAGAGAGGTCAGAGGAGAACGGCACACTTGAACTGAGGGAACTACGAGACCACTTCAGTGTCAGTGAAATTACTGTGAATCATACAGTATATAGTCCAGGCTGGGTGTGGACAAAATATAATAAAACTGAGTATTTTTTTTCCAAGAAAAGTTTCACAGTCACCATGAACCCGACTGGCTTTGAGTTCTAGATTTCTTTGTCATTTCTACCTGATGACACAAAGATTGAGGCTGGAACTGGGGCCTGGAATTATTTGGCAAAAAGACAGCTCCATTACCTTGGTCATTGACAGATAGAAACATAGAAACATAGAAAATAGGTGCAGGAGTAGGCCATTTGGCCCTTTGAGCCTGCACCACCATTCAGTATGATCATGGCTGATCATCCAACTCAGAACCCTTTACCCGCTTTCTCTCCATACCCCCTGACCCCTTTAGCCACAAGGGCCATATCTAACTTCCTCTTAAGTATAGCTAATGAACCAGCCTCAACTGTTTCCTGCGGTAGAGAATTCCACAGATTCACCACTCTCTGTGTGAAGAAGTTTTTCCTCATCTCGGTCCTAAAAGGTTTCCCCCTTATACTTAAACTGTGACCCCTCGTTCTGGACTTCCCCAACATCGGAAACAATCTTCCTACATCTAGCCTGTCCAATCCCTTTAGAATTTTATACGTTTCAATATGATCCCATCTCAATCTTCTAAATTCCAGTGAGTATAAGCCTAGTCGATCCAGTCTTTCTTCATATGAAAGTCCTGCCATCCCAGGAATCAATCTGGTGAACCTTCTTTGTACTCCCTCTATTGCAAGAATGTCTTTCCTCAGATTAGCAGATCAAAATTGCACACAATACTCTAGGTGTGGTCTCACCAAGGCCTTGTACAACTGCAGTAGAACCTCCCTGCTCCTGTACTCAAATCCTTTTGCTATGAATGCCAACATACCATTTGCCTTTTTCACCACCTGCTGTACCTGTATGCCCACCTTCAATGACTGGTATACAATGACACCCAGGTCTCGTTGCACCTCCCTTTTTCCTAATCGGCCACCGTTCAGATAATAATCTGTTTTCCTGTTCTTGCAATCAAAGTGGATAACCTCACATTTATCCACATTAAATTGCATCTGCCATGAATTTGCCCACTCACCTAACCTATCCAAGTCACCCTGCGTCCTCTTATCATCCTCCTCACAGCTAACACCGCCGCCCAGCTTTGCGTCATCCACAAACTTGGAGATGCTGCATTTAATTCCCTCGTCTAAATCATTAATATATATATTGTAAACAACTGGGGTCCCAGCACTGAGCCTTGCGGTACCCCACTAGTCACTGCCTGCCATTCTGAAAAGGTCCCATTTACTCCCACTCTTTGCTTCCTGTCTGCCAACCAATTCTCTATCCACACCAATACCATACCCCCAATACCATGTGCTTTAAGTTTGCACACTAATCTCCTGTGTGGGACCTTGTCAAAAGCCTTTTGAAAACCTAAATATACCACATCCAATGGCTCTCCCCTATCCACTCTACTAGTTACATCTTCAAAAAATTCTATAAGATTCGTCAGACATGATTTTCTTTTCACAAATCCATGCTGACTTTGTCTGATGATTTCACCTCTTTCCAAATGTGCTGTTATCACATCTTTGATAACGAACTCTAGCATTTTCCTCACCACCGATGTCAGACTAACCGGTCTATAATTCCCCAGTTTCTCTCTCCCTCCTTTTTTAAAAAGTGGGGTTACATTAGCCACCCTCCAATCCTCAGGAACTAATCCAGAATCTAAGGAGTTTTGAAAAATTATCACTAATGCATCCACTATTTCTTGGGCTACTTCCTTAAGCACTCTGGGATGCAGACCACCTGGCCCTATGGATTTATCTGCCTTTAATCCCCTCAATTTACCTACTTCCCCACTTCCCTACTAACACGTATTTCCCTCAGTTCCTCCATCTCACTAGACCCTTGGTCCCCTACTATTTCTGGAAGATTATTTATGTCCTCCTTAGTGAAGAAAGAACCAAAGTAGTTATTCAATTGATCTGCCATGTCCTTGTTCCCCATGATCAATTCACCTGTTTCTGACTGTAAGGGACCTACGTTTGTCTTGATCAATCTTTTTCTTTTCACATATCTATAAAAGCTTTTACAGTCAGTTTTTATGTTCCCTGCCAGCTTTCTCTCATAATCTTTTTTCCCTTTCCTAATTAAGCCCTTTGTCCTTCTCTGCTGGCCTCTGAATTTCTCCCAGTCCTCAGGTGTGCTGCATTTTTTTTGCTAATTTATATGTTTCTTCTTTGGACTTGATACTATCCCTAATTTCCCTTGTCAGCCATGGGTGCACTACCTTCCCTGGTTTATTCTTTTGCCAAACTGGGATGAACAATTGTTGTAGTTCATCCATGCGATCTTTAAATGCTTGCCATTGCATATCCACCGTCAACCCTTTAAGTATCATTTGCCAGTCTATCTTAGCTAATTCACGTCTCATACCTTCAAAGTTACCCTTCTTTAATTTCAGAACCTTTGTTTCTAAATTAACTATGTCACTCTCCATCTTAATGAAGAATTTCACCACATTATGGTCACTCTTACCCAAGGGGCCTCGCACGACAAGATTGCTAACTAACCCTTCCTCATTGCTCAATACCCAATCTAGAATGGCCTGCTCTCTAGTTGGTTCCTCGACATGTTAGTTCAGAAAACCATCCCGCATACATTCCAAGAAATCCTCTTCCTCAGCACCCTTACCAATTTGGTTTACCCAATCTATATGTAGATTGAAGTCACCCATTATAACTACTGTTCCTTTTTTGCACGCATTTCTAATTTCCTGTTTAATGCCATTCCCAACCTCACTACTACTGTTAGGTGGCCTGTACACAACTCCCACCAGCGTTTTCTGCCCCTTAGTGTTATGCAGCTCTACCCATATCGATTCCACATCCTCCAGGCTAATGTCCTTCCTTTCTATTGCATTAATCTCCTCTCTAACCAGTAACGCTACCCCATCTCCTTTTCTTTCCTGTCTATCCCTCCTGAATATTGAATATCCCTGGATGTTGAGCTCCGATCCTTGGTCACTCTGGAGCCATGTCTCTGTGATCCCAACTATATCATATTAATAACTATCTGCACATTCAATTCATCCACCTTGTTACGAATGTTCCTTGCATTGACACACAAAGCCTTCAGGCTTGTTTTTACAACACTCTTAGCTCTTATACAATTATGTTGAAAAGTGGCCCTTTTTGGTTTTTGCCCTAGATTTGCCTGCCTGCCACTCTTACTTTTCACCTTACTACTTTTTGCTTCTACCCTCATTTTACACCCCTCTGCCTCTCTGCACTGGTTCCCATCACCCTGCCACATTAGTTTAAATCCTCCCGAACAGCAGTAGAAAACGCTCCCCCTAGGACATTGGTTCCAATTCAGCCCAGGTGCAGACCGTCCTGTTTATACAGGTCTCACCTCCCCCAGAACTGGTTCCAATGCCCCAGAAATTTGAATCCCTCCCCCTTGCACTATTTTTCAAGCCATGTATTCATCTGAAATATCCTCCTATTTCTACTCTGACTAGCACGTGGCACTGGTAGTAATCCAGAGATTATTACCTTTGTGGTCCTACTTTTTAGTTTATCTCCTAACTCCCTAAATTCACCTTGTAGGACTTCATCCCGTTTTTTACCTATATTGTTGGTACCTATGTGCACCACGGCCACTGGCTGTTCACCCTCCCACTCCAGAATGTCCTGCAGCCGCTCAGAGACATCCTTGGCCCTTGCACCAGGGAGGCAAAATACCATCCTGGAGTCTCATTTGCGGCCGCAGAAACGCCTATCTATTCCCTTTACAATTGAATCCCCTATCACTATAGCTCTCCTACTCCTTTTCCTTCCCTCCTGTGCTACAGAGCCACTCACGGTGCAATGAACTCGGCTGCTGCTGCCTTCTCCTGATGAGACATCTCCCCCAACAGTATCCAAAACAGTATATCTGTTTAGGAGGGAGATGACCCCAGGGGACTCCTGCACTATCTGCCTACTGCTACGCTGTCTAGTGGCCACCCCTTCCCTTTCTGCCTGTGTAGCCTTTACCTGCGGTGTGGCCAACTCACTGAACGTGCTATTCACGACTTTCTCAGCATTGCAGATGCTCCAGTATGAATCCAATTGCAGCTCCAGCCGCTCAATGCGGTCTGCCAGAAGCTGCAGTTGGACACACTTCCTGCACACATAGTCGTCAGGGACACGGGAAGTACCCCTGATTTCCCACATGCTGCAGGATGAACAAACCACGGGGCAGATCTCAGATGCCATGACCTACCCAATACTTGCCTCAACTTTTGAAACTTGCTCCTTTTAAAGGAACTTACCCGGCCTTACCTCACTTGGAGTGAAGCTCATCCTCAGCCTCTGCTTGCCGAAGCCTCTCGAGCAAAGCCTTCCTACTCTGTCTCCCTCTACTCCATCGCCCGCTCTGTCTAACTGTTCTCTTTAAATACTCCCGCTGCCTCACGGTTTGACTTCACACGCTTGCGCAGTCGTGCCCCCATTAAACTGCCGAAGAAAATGACCTACTTCCACAAACTGTTCTCTTTAAATACTACTGCTGCCTCATGGTCCCAGATATTTTACTGGGTATAACAATGAGAAAATCTTGAACGTGGACCACTTGGGAACTGAAGTTCTAAATTCCCTTTTGTGGCCTCTGCCACTGGTATATTGTCACTGCTGTAATAGAGTCACAGATACTACAACACAGAATCAGGCCCTTTGACCCATCTTGTCTGATCCAGCCTGGTCTTTGTCTACTCCTCTCTATCTGCACTCAGTCCACAGCCCTCCATACCTCTCTCATCCATGTATCCATGCAAAATTCTCTGAAATGTTGCAATTGAATTCACATAGAGTTACGGAGTCACAATGCACTGCAGCACAGAAACAGGACTTCCAGTCCATCGAATCTGTACCAGACTATTATTCTGCCTAGTCCCATCAGCTCTAGCCAATAGCTCTCCGTGTTAATTTGAATTTTAAGTACTGTTAAAGCTGTAGGAAAAGTTACTATTGTGGGGTGGAGATTTGACAAAATGGCGGGTAAAGGCTTTGCTCTAGTTCAGACTAGTGCTGACATAATGGCGTGGAACTGCCTGGTACTATTCGGGCCCCGGGAGAGAGGGTGCTGTGGTCTGTCTATACTTTCTGGGAGGAGGAGAGTGCAGGGGAGAGGGCCAAATCACAAGCCGAGTCTCCCGTAGACTTCAAAGACAGAGTTTTCTCATTTCTGCGGAGTGAGGGGAGGGAGTGGTCTGATTTGGAATGTCTAATGAGTCCCCCAGTGAAGAGTGAGAACTCTGAGTTGGTATCAGCCCTTACCTCCCAGGCAAATAAATGGCCCAGTGCCCAGGTAGAGGGTCCTAGTTATTGAAAGCTGAGAATGTTTTCTTGAATCAAGCCCCGAGGGGAATAAAAGAATGAGACTTGGGCAGAGCAGACCTCTTAATTGTTAAATGAGTGACAGTGCTCTGATGATGTAAAGAGACAGAGATTAGTTGAGAGTTTGAGGCGGAGGGCTGCTGACCTTGAGAGAGCTGTGAAGGCAGTACCCCCTTGCCTCTGCTGCGGCCTGCATGCAAACACTGGAAAAGGCATTTGGCATGACAGAAAACCCAATGGAACTCATGATGGGGTTTCAGATCACGTACTAGGAGAAGGGGGAGAAGCTTTCTGCCTACCTCTTTCAGCTAGGGAGGCAGCTAAATTGCTTGCGGCATAGAGGGGCCATTCAGACGGCTGAGGAGGATCAGTGAAGAATGGATCAAATAGAGAAAGGTGTCCAGTCCCAGGACCTGATCGCTTGGGGTGTCCGACTATCTGGAAAGACGTGCCCTCCCCCTCGTTTGTTGAGCTGATTAAAAATGTACGGGAGGAGGAGGACACGTCAGAGGTGCAGGGTGGGGGGCTCCGTCAGCAGAGTGCAGTCCTCGGTAGTGGCCCCCTGTGTCGAGGTGACCTCGGAAACCCAACCTGGGGAGTGATAAAGGAGATCGTGGCAGAGTTGAGAACTGAGATGTCCTGGTTGTTATCAGTGGGTGTGCCCCCCCCCCCCCCCCCGTATGATGGAACTGATAGGGAGGCGGTCCCCTCTAAGGGACGGACTACGCAGAGGTCTGCTACTGGCCAGGGTCCCACGAGAAGGGGAGTGACCGGTATTGTCTATTTTAACTGTGGTGAAGAGGAACACTTCAGACGTGAGTGTGAATGATGGGAAACCCCTGGGAAAGTGAGTCCCCAGGTATCTAAGCAGAGACAGACGTTGGGAAACTTAGAAGAGATCCAGTGAGGGAACGGCCTGGTGCATTGGGGGGAACACTTTCCAGCAATATATTAAGGAACACCCTAAAGCAAAAACCCTATTCCTGAAAGCTCAGTGGGGCCAAGCTCCAGTGTATCACTACAGATAGAGGGTATTTATGCTAGAGCACTGTTCGACACAGGGTTGCAGGTCACTTTGCTGTACTATTCGCTTTACAACCGGTATCTGATGCATTTACCATTGACGCCACTCAGTGCACTCTGGGTCCTAGTGCAGGTGATTATCCATATGATGGCTATTTGTCGTTGAAGTTGGAGTTTTTGGAGACAGATGTGGGAATGGCTGAAGTCCTTGATACATTAGTGCTGGTTTGTCCACTCCCCCTTGAGAGGGGCAGAGTTTCAATTCTTGTGGGGACAGATACTCCTATTATGAGAAGACTCATGGGAGCCTGAGAGAGCTTTCTGAGAACATTGTCCATTCGCCCGGTGTTGCAAGCTGCTTTTGAGGAAGTGCATGGCTGTCTTGGGCCACACAATGAGTTTAGACGAGGGACTGTCTGGTTCATTCAGTCAAAGCCCAGTGTAGTACAGCCCGGTGAAGTAGAAAGAGTGATGGGAAACCCCAAATTTCCCGGAATGCCTGATGCTGAGGCCCTCTTGGTGGATGCTCCGGAAAACCATGAAGTGGAGTCGGGCGTGCCTGCTGGGTACTGGTGAGGCCTGAACTGCAGAAGCTCTTGGTTGTACAGGTGAACAGGACGGCAGTGACTGTCAAGAACACTACGAAGAGGGAGGTCACCTTCACGTGGGGGATGCCCCGGCACATCTTTTTCCCAGTGACAGTAATGTCTGGTGTCCCTGTGAGACAACCCAGGGATAAACTCTCTTCAAACAAGGTAACTTGGACTGCTGAGTCATTCAAATTTGGGGACTCCCCAGTACTTGTGAGTTAGAAAAGGAGGTTGATAGAAAAGATGTTGAAACTGGAAGGTGTCTTTTCTACTGACGAGTTTGATGGGGGTTGTTCCCAAATCACTCGCCACACCATCCGGGTGACCGAGGACACCCCGTTCAGAGAAAGGTCACGGCGACTGGCCCCTGCAGAGTTGGAAGATGTTTGGCAGTAGTTATGTAAGCTGAAAGAAGCTGGGATCATCATTGAGTTCAGAAGTCCCTATGCATCCCCAATAGCAGTGGCCAGGAAAAGAAAGTGGGAATGTACAGATTTGTGCGGACGAGAGGACTCTGAACAGGCATACCGTCCCTGAATAGCATACAGCCCTGAAAATCGAAGACCCATTGACCTGTCTGAGTGGTGCGAAGTGGTTCAGTGTGTTGGACCTGAGGGGTGGATATTACCAGATCCTCATGAGTGAGGCCAACAAAGAGAAAACTGCACTTATACCACAGGGATTCTTCCAGTTTGAAAGGATGTCCCAGGGCATATCAGGATCCCCTGTGATCTTCCGGCATTTCATTGAGAAAACAGTTGGGGATATGAACCTGCTTGAGGTATTGCAGTATCACATCTGCCTGAGAAGTATCAGAGGAATGTATTGAAATCACTTCATGATGATTCCGGCCATTTTGGGATTTAAAAGACCTATGGATTGCTCAGAGATCTGTTCTACTGGCCACGGTTGAAGCCGAAGGTCGAAGAACAGTGCAAGTGGTGTATTCGCTGTATACGGAGGAAGACATTGCTTACAATGGCCACTCCATTGTCCCATTTGCAGAGTGCGGGGCCCCTTGACCTGGTGTACATGGATTTCCTGTCAATAGAGCCAGATGCCAGCATTGTGGCAAATGTACTAGTCATCACAAACCACTACACCAGATATGTGCAGGCTTTCCCTATCAAGCGCTAGAGGGCATCCACAGTGGCCAAAGTGTTATGGAAGTATTTCATTTATTATGGCCTGCCCAGGTTGATACATAGTGATCAGGGATGGATTTTGAGAGTAGGCTCATACATGAGTACTGAGCATGCTTGGAGTTGAGAAGTCGAGGACTGCTCCATATCATCCACAGGATGATCCTCAGCCTGAGAGGTTTAATTGAACTTTGCTAGACATGCTAGGAACCTTGGAAATTAACAAGAACAAGTGGAGTTGACATATTGGATGTCCAATCCACTGCTACAACTGTACATGATAAAAAAGATTCTGGGTACTTGTCAAGTCATCTGATGTTTGGGTGCGAGAAGAGGTTGCCCATCGATTTTTTTTTAGGACTGGCAAGGAAGACCTACCACTGAAGACTTATCCAACGTATGTGTCTGAAATGAGAAGGGGGCTGAAAAGGGCTCATGAATTAGCTGAGTTCACGGCTGCCAAGCAGAATCAAAGAAATAAGAGGATGTATGACCAAAAGGTTAGGTTCTCCCAACTCATGCCGGGATACCAAGTCCTTATGAAGAATTTAGGGCTACCTGGGAAGTACAAATTGGCTGACTGCTGGGTGGCTATGCCCTATGTAGTGGAGAGTAAGATGCCAAATGTACCAGTTTTCCAGGTGAAACCAGAGGATGGGAATGGGACTGTGAGATTCTCCATTGGAACCAGCTTCAACCACTGGGACAAGAGATTCATGTTGACCCAGAGGCTGCCTGGAGCCTTCACCTAGTAAGAGGACTGTGTGGGGACACAGAGCGACTGAAGAACCAACAGCAGGAGAGATTAGACTGGCCTCCACCCCTGAATAGGATACTGATTCGGAAGATGAGGAAATGGGGTGTGGTATGTGCAGCCTTTTGCTAACTCCCTATTGATTGAGGAAGAGATTCCCAACCCTTCTTATGCTGAGTCAGGTGAAATCGGGGGCACTATCTGTGGACAGGCTGGGTTTCAGCAGGACCGTGAAAAGGATGAAGGGAGGCTCAGCCAAGTGGCAGAGGGATCCAAGTTGCAGGAGGGCATGAGTGATAGACCCGGGGAGGCCTCACCGGATAGACCAGCATTATCCCACAGAGTGTCGGAACCAGATATGTAGATGACAGGGTACGGTGGTCTCATGGAATCAGAAGACCCCCAGATTGGCTGAACTATGTAGCACTGGGGGAACAGAGAGCTAGGGCTATTTCCCTAGTGAGATATGTCACTACCCTTTATAAATGGATTGGAGGTTCTGACATCACAAAATTCCTTTGAAAGCAGTGCTATTAATAACAGGATGATAAATTATTTCAAAATCATGAGAACATGACTATTTTAGTGGGAGGAGAGTGAAATACCATGATTCACATGGTTCATATTTTTTCTCTGTTATACAACTTCATCTTGAATGCTGAGCGACTGAGCCTTCTTGACCACCCTCCCAAATAGGATCTTGTCAAATGCGTTGCTAAAGTCCATGTAGTCAACATCCACTGCCTTACCTTCATCACCTTTCCTTGTTACTACCTCAAAAATCTCTAAAAGATTGGTTAGACATGATCTACCACACGCTAAGCCATGCTGACTATCCTTAATCATCACACATCTATTCAAATACTCATATATCTGTTCCATTAGAAAACCAAATGAACATATTTATAAAATCTGCTTTTAACATATTTGTAAAATCCTTTGATTCTCCTTCACATTGTCTGCAAAGTCAATCTCATCTGTTTCTTTTAGCCCTCCTGATTTCCTTCTTTAGTGTTCTCTTGCATTTCTTATATTCCATAGTCACCGCATTTGTTCCTACCTGCAATGTACCTTTTATTTTTTCTTAAACAGAGCTGAAAATCTCTTGAAAGACAAGGTTCATGCACCTGTTATCTTCAACTTTTATTCTAACAGTCACATACAAGCTTTGTACTCACAAGATTTCACATTTGAAGGACACCCACTTATCAAGTACACCTCTGCCAGACAACAGCGTGTTTCAATCCATACTTGCCAGGTCCTTTCTGATTAAGGAAAGGATCATTAGGACTTCTATGTACTGATTCAGAACACTTTCCTGAAGACATTTGTTAAACTCTATCAAATTCCAGTTTGATACTGGAATATGATACATTTGATAAACCCTATCAATACCCAGTTCTTTTAAAGTAGGGTAATCCCAGTTAAAAAGTGGGAAGTTAAAATCACTGACTATAACAACCTTATGGCTCTTGCAGCAGTCTGTGATCTCCTTACAAATTCGTTCCTCAAAATTCTTTGTACTTTTGGGTGGTTATTAACTCATTAACATGGTCATAACTTTCTTAGTGCTCAGTTTCCCATGTTTTGACTCATTAGACAAGTTCTTCAATCTGTCCAGACTGACCACTGATGGACTTTTTCCTAGACTAGTGATGTCACCACTTCTTCTTTAATACCTCTCACACTGTCATGCCTAAAACATTGGAACTCAAGAATATTGAGCTGCCAGTCCTGACCCCCCTGCAGCCAAGTATCAATAATGGCTACAAAATCATAACTCCCAAGTGTTGCTCATACCCTGAACTCATCTGCCTTTCCTGCAATACTTCTGGCATTGAAATATACACAGATCAGGACATTAGTCACACCATAATCAACCTTTTGATTCCTGACATTGTCTGACATCTTTGCGGTGACATGACATGTAAGAATGTTATTAGAGAGAGTTCTGAGCATGCACAGGGATGATAGAAAGATCGAGAAACGTGGTATTGTTAAAATATTGTGGCTGTTGTTAAATAAAAGTTCTAGTTTAAACAGAAGGTGGTTCTTTATTAGTAACCCACGGTACGTATGAATATAAAGAACACAATGGTGTCAGAAGTCAGTCTAGAAGAATAATGAGACTACTGCTGGCTGTTGAAGGAGTAGAAGCACTTTTATAGGTGCTCCTACTCTTTTTAATTTACTGCTTCCAACTTGTTTTGAAAACTTACTTTTAAACACAATATTGCTTTTTGATGAGTCGTGCTAAGGCTACTAAAAAAGAAAAGACCCCTTTGTAACTTTGGTCAACTTTCTCTCTTTGGGCAGGGGGTGGGGGTGGTTTTCTCTTTTTCTATCAGCTGTTTGGTTCTCTTAGCTTCATTTGTTGCTTGGTTACTTTATCTTAAAGCTGATTGTTTGGATTTAATATATATTCCTGCGGTTTTTAATCTAACCTCTCTTTTAAGTAATAGTTAAAATGGATCTGCAATCAATTTACTCAGTTTTAATGTGAAAGGATTAAATCATCCTGTGAAACGTAATGGGATATTTAACTATATTAAGAATTTGAATGTCTCAGTTATTTTTTACAAGAAACACATTCGTAAATGTGATAATTTATGTCTTTTCAGCCGTTGGAAAGGTGTATTTTTCCATTCCTCCTTTCAGGCGAAGGCAAGAGGAGTTTTAATTCTTATAGACAATTCAGTTTTGTTCATTCAACATAATGTAGTGTCTGATGCCAATGGGCGTTTCGTTATAGTGTCACGTAAACTAGATAATAAATTAATGATTTTTGCTAATTTGTATGCCCTGAATATAGATGATGCAGGCTTTTTTTGAACATTTTTTTTGCTTTTACCAGACATATGTTTATATTTTTTGGTTTTAGGAGGAGACTACAACTGCTGTATAGGTCCTGTTTTAGATTGTTCTTCTTCTAAGCGATTGACTTGTAAAATATTTGGCATTTTTGGCATCCTACAGATAAAGAGTAACACACACAAAATGCTGGTGGAACGCAGCAGGCAGGCAATTCACTACTGTGAAGCCTCTGCCAGATAAAGAGTAATCATTTTTTTCTCATGTTCATCATTCGCATTCCAGGATTGATTTTTTTTGTTGATAGCCAATTGATTCCATTGGTTCGATCCTGTGAATATAAAGAAATTGCTGTTTCAGATCATGCTCCTGTGTTTTTAATCTTTCAATCTTCCGGGTGTCTCTCAAATAAACAGATTCTGGTGTTCTAATCCAACTTCGTTATCAGATAAAGATTTTTTTAGATTTTTGGAGAGGCAATTTATTCTTTTTTTTGAAGAGAATATGCTAGAAGAGACTTCTAGTCTTATTTTATGGGATACTTTTAACATTTATATTAGAGCTCAAATAATCTCCTTTACCGCAAGTGTTAGGAAAAAAAGCTAAAAGGAGAGAATTGAATTAGCCAATCCATTGAAATAATTAGACCAAAAATATGCTTTGGCTCCAGATCCTATTTTATATAAAAGACATGTTGAAATTAAAACTAAATACGATCTGCTTTTAATTTATCCAATTGAAACCCAACTTTTAAAAGATAAAAGTCAGTTTTATGTTCATCGAGAAAAAACGGGTAAACTATTAGCTAACCAATTAAAGACCTTTACAGTTAAAAGTCAAATTAAAGAAATTTATAAAGCTAATGGTGATAAAACATCTGATCATTTAGAAATAAACAATGCTTTTTACTCTAAACTTTATTGTTCTGATTCTCCCAAAGATAATACTCTAATGAATAATGTTTTAGATCGATTAAACATTCCTACACTTTCTGATGATATTTGAAAATAGTTGATCAACCTATTTCTTATGAGGAAATTGCTGAGGTTGTTCACTCCTTGCACTCGGGGATGGCTCCGGCTCCTGATGAATTTTCTGGAGAGTTTTATAAGGATTTTTCCTCTTTGCTTATAACTCATTTATATTCAGTCCTTTCTGACTTTTATAAATGAGGTAAGTTGCCACAATCTTTTTATGAAGCCTCTATTTTGCTTATTCTTAAAAATAAGGACCCAATTGAATGCTCTTCTTATAGACCTATTTCCTTACTTAATGTTGATAATAAAATTTTACCTAAACTTTTGGCTCATAGGATTGAAAATATTTTGCCATCTATTATCTCTGATAATCGGACTGTACATATCAAAAATTGATGCTCCCACTTTAATATTTGTCATTTACTGAATGTTATTTATTCTCCTTCTAAAGAGATTTTGGAATGTGTGATATCTCTATATGCTGAGAAAGCCTTTGATCGGGTTGAATGGAATTATCTATTTAAAACTTTACAAAAATTTAACTTTAGGCCCAATTTTATTCAATGGATTAAATTACTTTATTTATCTCCCTGCGCTCAGGTTCTTACTAACTCTCAGTACTCTTAAAGCATTTAAACTTCATTGTAGCACTAGACAAGTTTATCCTTTGCTTTTTGATTTGGTTTTAGAACCTTTAGCTATTGATTTACAGGAATCTAATGACATCACTGGTATTTTAAGGAGGGGTATTACCCACAATGTTTTGCTTTATGCTGATGACCTTTTGCTCTACGTTACTAATGTGGAGTCTTCTTTCCTTTTTTTTTACTTTATTTACTCTCTACCTTGAGTCGGTTTTCAGGATAAAAACTTAACTTTCACAAGAGTGAACTTTTTCCTTTGAATCATTTGGAATTAGTTAATACTAACCTTCCTTTTAATATTGTAAGAAATAATTTTACTTTTTTGGGCAGAACAATTACTAGGAATTATATATTCCTCTTTAAAGAAAATTCTTTACACTTCTGAATTATGTTAAGAAGGTACTATAAAGTTGGTCACCCCTCTCTTTATTGTTGATTGTCTGAAGCAATTCTATTAAAATGTATATTTTGCCCAAATTTTTATATTTATTTCAGGCCATACCTGTTTTTGTTCATAAATCCTTTTTTGATTCTTTGGATTCTATTAATTTTTTATATATGGAATACTAAAAATTCTCGATTAAATAAAGTTCATCTTCAAAAAGCTAAAAAGAATGGAGGTTTAGCCTTACCCAATTTTTGGTTTTATTACTGAACAGTCAATATATGGAATCTTACTTTTTGGTTATGTTATATTAATCGAGAGGACTGTCTGGTCTGGGTTTCTTTAGAAGCTAACTCAGTTAATAAATTTTCTATCATTTCTCTTCTCAGATCCTCAATTCCTTTATCTTTAAGTAATTTACATGATAATTTTGTAGTTAAACACTTTGAGGATTTGGGTACAATTTAGAAAATATTTTGGTTTATTGAGTTTTTCACTTTCAAGTCCCATTTTTTCTAACTATTTTTTTAAACCTTCTATGTCTGATGTAGGTTTTAAAGTGTGGAATAGATTGGGTATTAAATGTTTCCATGATTTGTTTGTTGGAGATAGTCTCTCTTCATTTGAACAACTGCTAGTTAAGTATAGTCTACCGAGAACTCAATTTTATCAATATTTAAAAATTAGAGACTTCTTGCGCTCTCGAGTACATACGTTTCCTAAAAGTCCAGATAAAAAATTACTTGATATAATTTTTGATTTGAAACCCTTCTATAATGCATCTAAATCTAATATTTATGGTATGTTGTTGGGAATGAGAAATATTCCTTTAGATAAAATTAAAAATTTTTGGGAACAAGATTTACAGATTTCAATTTCTGAGGACACTTGGAATGAAATTTTTAAATTGGTTAATACCTCATCGTTATGTGCCTGTCAGTCCCTTCTACAATTTAAAGTGGTTCATAGAGCCCATATGTCTAAAGATAAGCTGTCTCATTTTTATTCGGATATATCTCCCTAGTGTGATAGATGTAATAATGGAGAAACTTCATTAATCCATATGTTTTGGACTTGTCCTAGTCTTGAAAAATATTGGAAGGAAGTATTTGAAACTTTTTCGATGCTCTTTAAAGTAAATCTTAAACTTAATACTTTGACTGCCTTACATGGTATTGTTGGAAGAAATTATATTACTTTGGAGACACATGATTTGCATATTTTGGCCTTTATTTCTCTTACAGCCAGGAGGGCATTGTTGCTTAAGTGGAAGAATGCCACTCTGCCTACTGATACTCACTGGTTACATGATATTATGCCTTGCTTAAATTTAGAAAAGATTCGCTGTTCAATTTCTGAACCTAGACAAGATTTTTTAACATTGTGGGGACCTTTTCTGAATTACTTTTAAAATCTTTGATTTGCTATTAAGCACCGATGTTGGTTAATAATATGTTTTACTATATGTTAAGGATTCTTTCCTTTTTTTTTAACCAAACAGCTATTTTTTTTCTGATAGTGGGTTTAAATTTTTTGTATAATAATATTGTTTCTTTTCAATTTTATGTTGAAATTTAATCTATAGGGATATGGGGTAATTACACTTCATCTGTGATTTCATTATATTGTAATCAATATATATTATATATCTTACTGTACCCTGTGTTCTTTTATGTATGAAATTAATAAAAATATTGAAAAAGAAAGAAGGAAAAATATTACGTTTCCTAACATCGGAGAATCAAAGAAAACTTTCTGAAAAAAAGAGTTCGCATGGATGTGGCTAGGGATGGACTCAGTCGCTGATTCAGAGCTGTTAGGCTTTCGCGCCACTGTGAATGGAGAGCTAGTATCTCAGAGTCTTCATACAGAGACAAGGCTCATGTGGAGAATCCAGGAGATGATGCAGAACTTAAAACTGACAGTTCTAAATAGCCATGTAACAAGGTTACTCATACAAAAGTTGACCAAGGAACTGGAAGCTCCTCATTGTGATTCCAGGGTTTTTATCCTGCAGTTACTGATGGGAAGCAGGTGTGTGCAATTTGCTGAATTGGGAATGATTGGAAATCAGGCAACGTGGTTAGGGCCCAATTAAAGAGGTAATGGGGAATTGCCAGACGGGACCATGACACAAACTGTTTTGGTGTTTGCTAACAGTTGTACAAATGGAAGGTTGCAGCCTCCATCGACACTTCAACATAGATGAGAACTGGAGAAAATTTAAGCAACATTTTGAATTGTATTTATTGGCGATCAATGTGGATCGAAAACCAGAAAAATTAAAGATGCGCTTCTACTCTACGTAATAGGTGATGCGGTTGAAGCATATAATTATTTTATTTTTGAAAGTAGAGATAACTTAAAATTAAAATTGATAATGGACAAATTTGAAGCATTTTGTATACCGAAGCATAATGTGACATACGAGTGGCATAGATTTTTTACATGTACTCAGAGAGCTGGTGAAACTATTGATCAATATGTTACTAAGTTGAGACACGGGAGTAAAGCATATGAATTTCAAGAACTGACAGACTCTCTCACTAAAGTCAGAATTGTTTATGGCATTCTGGATAACGGTCTGAGAGAAAGACTGTTAAGAGAACAAGACAGACTTGGAAAAGACTTTGATGTTCTGCAAAGCTTCGGCAGCTGTGACATCACAGGGTAAAGAACTTTACAGGATTTCCTGGGAATGAGAAGCAATTTATATCAGACAGACAGGATGCACTGTGGAAACCCACAACAAGGAGTACAGGAGATGTAGCAGTTTGGTTTACCCTGAGAAATTGTCAGTAGCAGAACGTTGCATTCGCAATGGCCATAGGATTGAATTTGACGGCACAAAATTATTGTGCTATGCCAATGGCTTTTGGTACTGCCTAGTTATGGAAGCCATTGAAATAAAACTAGAATAAAAGAATTTTAACAAGGACAAAGGTCTTGCATAAGTAAAAACTGGAATTCAGTTGTAAACAAGGTGGTAGAGCGAAACCTGATTGGATGAGGACTAAACAATCAGGAGGGATGACTACAGGGGTATAAGTGCCACCAGACTAGACATGCTCAGGGATCGTCCCTGATGAAGATGATGTAGATGCCATTGAAATGACGGTTATAATCAAATACCTGTACACAGCTGGAAGACTGAGAAGAGTTTATTCCAAATAAGTAATGCCTTAATGTCCTTATTTAATCAACAGTGAGACAGACTATAATAGTGGAACTGATTTAAAGAGTGAAGTATCAAACAGTACAAGAGAATTAACACTGAGTTCAGTTATTTGACCACATATAAACCTCTCCTTTACTTGAAGTGAGATTGCAGTGATGTTGCCTACCTTTTGGGAAGATACTGATGGAGTCCACAGAGACTGAGCATAGAAACTCCGAGCACGGTGACACACCATAGACTGAATATACCAGGCTCTGCACTGTAAGTGATAGTGTCCGTCATGAAACCACAGGGCAGACAAGCTTCCTCTTCCTTTTCAGCTCAGGGTTGAGGTGTCACAGATGTGTGTTTGAGTCTATGAAAACTCAGCTCGAAGTTTGGGCAATCCAAATATGGAAAGTCACTGAAATCAAATGATTTGAAAGAGTTTAGGCTTGGAACATCATTATTTTAAAGGCTTTGAGAGGATATCAAATGTGCAAGGTGATGGTAAATGACAGAGTATGCCATATCAAAAGGATCATGGTCCATTTTGTTGGGTTCTATCTTTATTAATGAACTGTGGTGCTCTGGCAGATTTAAACTGTATCCAGAAACATGCTGAACTATGGTTTGAAGAAAACACAAACAAGCTTGATTTGATATTTAAGGTAATAAAAGATTTTCAAAGTTAGTCCAATATTGAATGTGAATTTATAGTTTTACCCAAGGCAGAAGTTCAGCCACCATCTTCGTAATGATCCATTTTTCTCCTGTGCCTTTTAGTGTTTCCCATAATGAACTCACAGGTTGCCCCAAGATGTTCACAGCTCTTGAGAATAACTTGTGATCATCTTTACTCCAATGCCAATTAAAGGAAAGTTGATTTGTTAAGTAATTTTCATTTATTTAAGTTCTAGTTGCCCCAAATATACCAATCTTATTTAAGAATATTTATTGATTGTCTGAAGCCAATTATTCTTTTAAAAAGTGTTAATGGAACTGTACAGTTCTTACTTTTAAAAAATCCAGAAATATTCTTAAATGTATTGTCACAAGGGGACAGGAGGCTGGACCAAAGTGCAGGACGCAGGCACTGAAGTACTAGGGGCAGGACAGGAATAACTAAAGGATAGAACCTGATGTGGAGACCAAGGCATGCGAAAGAGATGGGGTGTGCTAGGTAATCCTGGGGTTCAGAGAGAGTCCGTGGCTAGGCTGGGTCCCAGAGTCCGTGGCTAGGCAGGAGAGCCCCCTGGGCAGCCACATAACTCCTGGGCAGGGTCGCCTCTCAGGCAGGAACACAGAGGCCCGGGCAAGCCACAGGACACCAGGCCAGGTAGCAAACACAACCCATCAGAGGTGAGGGGTAGGAAGGGGACAGAGTCCCCCCCGCCAGGCAACGGCAGTCCGGCCTGCTACCTGACGGAGTGAAGGGATCAGGAGGGAACTTGGTCCGGGGTGACTCCAAGGCTGACTCACAGAACTTGGGGATGAAGTCCTGGGCCCTCCAAGCCAGGACAACCAAAACAAACAGAGCCAATCAAAGAAAAATTTTGGAACATAGCAACCCAGCTCATACAAGACAACCAGCAAACAGGACAAAATAGGTTCAAAGCAGGACAACACACACCCCCAACTAGACTCTGTCCCAGAGTCTCTTATATCCGCCTGCCAGCTGATAGGCAACAGGTGCACCTTCTTAAGCCAAGATGATCCTATTTGGCTTAAGGGTGACAGGAGGGATGGCTGCAAGACCCGGAGTCTGGAGTCTGCAGACCGGATCAAGACCCGGAATGCGGGCTCCGGACCGGATGATAACATGTATAAACGGTGCAATTAAAAATAGATGTTTATAGATGTTTCTGCCAGTTCTGATTCAGGGTGTTGACTTGCTGAAGTTTGAAAGTTATTCTGAGCACTTATTCAACTGAAAAACTACAGCGGTGAACACTGCTGTCTCTCCATAAATCCATAAGACACAAGAGCAGATTTAGATCATTCGATCCATCATGTCTGCTCTGCCATTCCAGCACAGCTGATATATTATCTTCCTCAATTCTATTCTTCCAACATCTCCCCATCACCTTCAACACACTTACTTATCAAGAACCTATCCAGCTCCGCTTTAAATATACCCATTGACTTGACGCCACAATGAAGTAAACTTCCAGGCTCTACTGATCTGCTCTCACTCAATTACCACTGTTGCTAAAGACACTCTGATCCACAGTGATCACCACAGCCTAGTTTGTGTCTGTCTGATCCACCTGCCTTTAGCTTTGTCAATGTGAACACTTAATTCCCCATTTCAACAAATATTTCTTGTTAACAAAATGAGGAAATGGATATTGAAGATTGTTCCTCATTTTATGCTGACTCAGCTGCAATTGCCATTGCTGTGCTAGATATTCACCCCAAATATTCATCGCAGTTTCCTCCACAAACATCTTTCTTCTCTATTTTCTATTATTTTGGCTAAAGATCAAAGCTCCAGAGATAAAGACAACAAAGAGATGATTGTTGGAGGCAGAGGACCAGCTATGGGATAACTTTGAGTCAGTGGACTGGGCTGTGATCAAGCTCTCATCTATAGATTTGAATGAATACTCCATGGTTGTCATGGACTTTATTAAAATAGTTGTAGATGAGTGTGCTCCACAACCATCTCTCAGGATCAACCCCAATCAGAAGCCTTGAGTGAACTATGAGATACACAATCTGCTGAGAGCCTGAGGACAGTGAGGGACAGAGGGGTCTCCTGAAGCATGTGCACTGAACCCTATTCCTATCAGGACATCTGAGCAAGATGGACGTGGAATCATCTGGGATTTTTGCCTGAATTGGCAGAGGCATTTTATACAGGAGCAGGGAAATACAATAAAGACATCTAGATAGACACATTAATACACATTCAGTTTCTTAATTCACCCGTCTCCCCAAGCCATCCACCCACCTCCTCCCTCACCTGCTCTCACCTATCAGCTGCCAGCTGTACTCAAGTTTAAGGTTAATTGTCATACAACCATGCATGTACAGTCATGAAAACAACCAAAGGAAACAGTGTCCTCCAGAACATCTGTGGCTGGAGTTTCTGAGTGCAACTCAGAAAGGACAGGATAGATTCATCCTAAAGAAGCATTCTAAAATGAGGGTGAAGTAATCGCAGCCGACAAAGGAAGTCAAAGACAGCATGAAAGAAGGGACATTAGCCAATAGTATAAAAGAGGTTACCAAAAGTTGTTCAATATATAAAGAGTAAAAGATCGGTGAGTGTGAACATAGAACATAGAATAGTACAGCACATTACAGGCCCTTCGGCCCACAATGTTGTGCTGACCCTCAAACCCTGCCTCCCACATAACTCCCCACCTTAATTTCCTCCATATACCTGTCCAGTAGTCTCTTAAACTTCACTAGTGTATCTGCCTCCATCACTGACTCAGGCAGTGCATTCCATGCACCAGCCGCTCTCTGAGTAAAAAACCTTCCTCTAATATCCCCCTTGAACTTTCCTCTCCTTACCTTAAAGCCATGTCCTCTTGTACTGAGCAGTGGTGCCCTGGGGAAGAGGCGCAGGTTATCCACTCTATCTATTCCTCTTAATATCTTGTACACCGCTATCATGTCTCCTCTCATCCTCCTTCTCTCCAAAGAGTAAAGCCCTAGCTCCCTTAATCTCTGATCATAATCCATACTCTCTAAACCAGGCAGCATCCTGGTAAATCTCTTCTGTACCCTTTCCAATGCTTCCACATCCTTCCTATAGTGGGGTGACCAGAAACGGACACAATACTCCAAATGTGGCCTAACCAGAGTTTTATAGAGCTGCATCATTACATCATGAATCTTAAACTCTATCTCTCGACTTATGAAAGCTAACACCCCATAAGCTTTCTTAACTACCCTATCTACCTGTGAGGCAACTTTCAGGGATATGTGGACATGTACCCTCAGATCCCTCTGTTCCTCCACACTACCAAGTATCCTGCCATTTACTTTGTACTCTGCCTTGGAGTTTGTCCTTCCAAAGTGCACCACCTCACACTTCTCCGGGTTGAACTCCATCTGCCACATCTCAGCCCACTTCTGCATCCTACCAATGTCTCTCTGCAATCTTTGACAATCCTCTACACTATCTACAACACCATCAACCTTTGTGTCATCTGCAAACTTGCCAACCCACCCTTCTACCCCCACATCCAGGTTGTAAATAAAAATCATGAAAAGTTCAGGTCCCAGAACAAATCCTTGTGGGACACCACTAGTCACTACCCTCCAATCTGAATGTACTCCCTCCACCATGACCTTCTGCCTTCTGCAGGCAAGCCATTTCTGAATCCACCTGGCCAAACCTCCCTGAATCCCATGCCTTCTGAATAAACCTACCGTGTGGAACCTTATCAAATGCCTTACTAAAATCCATGTAGATCAAATCCACTACACTACCCTCATCTATATGCCTGGTCACCTCCTCAAAGAACTCAAGCAGGCTTGTTAGACACGATCTGCCCTTCACAAAGCTATGCTGACTGTCGCTGATCAGACCATGATTCTATAAATGCCCATAGATCCTACCTCTAAGAATCTATTCCAACAGCTTTCTTACCACAGATGTAAGGCTCACTGGTCTATAATTACCTGGACTATCCCTTCTACCTTTTTTGAACAAGGAGACAACATTCGCCTCCCTCCAGTCCTCCAATACCATTCCCGTGGACATCGAGGACATAAAGATTCTAGCCAGAGGCTCAACAATCTCTTCCGTCGCCTCGTGGAGCAGCCTGGGGACTATTCCGTCAGGACGTGGGGACTTATCCGTCCTAATGTACAAAGTGTATTTTAACAACTCCAACACCTCTTCTCCCTTAATATCAACATGCTCTATAACATCAACCTCACTCATATTGTCGTCACCATCATCAAGTTCCCTCCCATTGTTGGATACTGAAAAGAAGTATTAATTGAGGACCTCACTCACTTTCACAGCCTCCAGGCACATCTTCCCACCTTGATCTCTAATCGGTCCTACATTCACTCCTGTCATCCTTTTGTTCTTCACATAATTGAAGAATGCCTTGGGGTTTTCCTTTACCCTACTCGCCAAGGCCTTCTCATGCCCCCTTCTTGCTCTTCTCAGCCCCTTCTTAAGCTCCTTTCTTGCTACCCTATATTCCTCAATAGTCCCATCTGATCCTTGCTTCCTAAACCACATGTATGCTGCCTTCTTCCACCTGACTAGATTTTCCACCTCACTTGTCACCAATGGACAAATTTATCCCTAACATTCTGCAAGAGATCCTTAAACATCGACCACATGTCCATAGTACATTTCCCTGCAAAAACATCATCCCAATTCACACCCTCAAGTTCTAGCCTTATAGCCTCATAATTTGCCTTTCCCCAACTAAAAATTTTCCTGTCCTCTCTGATTCTATCCTTTTCCATGATAATGCTAAAGGCCAGGGAGCAGTGGTCACTGGCCCCCAGATGCTCATCCACTGAGAGATCTGTGACCTGACCCATTCGTTACCTAATACTGGATCTAGTATGGCATTCCCCCTAGTCAGCCTGTCAACATACTGTGACAGGAATCCATCCTGGACACACTTAACAAACCCTGTCCCATCCACACTCTTGGAACTAATCAGGTGCCAATCAATATTAGGGAAGTTAAAGTCACCCATGATAACAACCCTGTTATTTTTGCACCTTTCCAAAATCTGCCTCCCAGTCTGCTCCTTGGTATCTCTGCTGCTACCAGGGGGCCTATAGAATACCCCCAGTAGAGTAACTGCTCCCTTCCTGTTCCTGACTCCCACCCATACTGACTCAAAAGAGGATCCTGCTACATTACCCACCCTTTCTGTAGCTGTAATAGTATAGCTGACCAGTAATACCACCCATCTTCCCCTCCCCCCCCCCTTTATCCCTTTTAAAGCACTGAAATCCAGGAATATTGAAAAACCATTCCTGACCTGGTGCCAGCCAAGTCTCTGTAAAGGCCACTACATCATAATTCCATGTATGTATCCAAGCTCTCAGTTCATCACCTTTGTTCCTGATGCTTCTTGCATTGAAGTACACACACTTTAGCCTTTATACCTTACTACCTTTACACCCTTTATTCAGCTTCTCTTTCCTCAAAGCCTCTCTAAATGTTAGATCTGGCTTTACTCCATGCACTTCTTTCATTGTTCTATCGCTCTGGATCCCATCCCCCTTGCAAATTATTTTAAACCCTCCCAAACCATGCTAGAAAACCTACCTGCAATGACATTGCTCCCCCTCAAGTTCAGGTGCAACCCGTCCAATCTGTACAGGTCCCACCTTCCCCAGAAGAGATCCCAATAATCCAAAAATCTAAAACCCTGCCCCCTGCACCAACTCCTCAGCCACGCATTCAACTGCCATGCATTCAATCCCCCCTCAGACTGTCACCCAACAACCCGCTTCCGGCAGCCTAGGTGCGACTACCTCCCTGTAGCTCTCTTCTATGACTACCTCATTCTCCCTTATGAGTTGCAGGTCATCCAGCTGCGGCTCCAGATTCCTCACACGGTCTTCCTGATTGCCCAGCCGCATGCACTTCTGGCAGATGTGACTCTGCGGGAGATATCAGACCACTGGAAAATGACTCTGGGTGTGTAGTAATGGAGGATAAAGAAATTTCATACTTAACAAGGATTTTGCATCAGTCTTCACTGCAGAAGATGCCAGCAGTATGCCAGAAACATATGTGTCAGGTGGCAGAAATTACTGTAGTTGCTATTACTAAAGCGGAGGTGCTTTGGGAAGCAGAAAGGTCTGAAGATAGATAATTCCATTGGACCAGATGGACTACATCCTCAGGCTCTGAAAGAGGTAGCTATGCTTGTGGCACGTGCTAGGCCTCATGCTGTGATGTCACCTGTTGCAACTGTCCAGGAGAGATGACATCAGAGGCAGTGTGGTACGGTGTCCACGTTGGCATCTGTGCTGCACCCCAGTATTGGTTTGGTGTAAGAAATACTGGGTGGTATTCATCTGCAAAAAGCTGTGAACATATTCTTGCTGACAACATCCATAGACTCAGGGACATGGGTTATATTATGTTTCTTTTCCTGTGACTTTATGTTTACTGAAATCATATACATGCCCTGTGCAGTTTATGTCTGCTGGTACTTTACTTTGAACTTTGAAATCTTCAACTTTGAATTCATGCTCACAAGTTTAGAAGTTTTGAACCCAGAAACAATCACATCAGGCACATCAGTGGTTCTACTTCAATAAGATTGCAACTCTACAAATCTCTGGTGAGACCACACTTAGAGTATTGTGTTCAGTTCTGGTCATCTCATTATAGGAAGGATGTGGAAGCTATGGAAAGGGTGCAGAGGAGATTTACCAGGATGTTGCCTGGATTGGAAAATAAGTCTTATGAGGTAAGGTTAGCAGAGGTGGCACTTTTCTCTTCGGAGTGCAGAAGGATGAGAGGGGACTTGATAGAGGTCTACAAGTTTATGAGAGGCATAGATAAGGTGGATAGCCAGTACCTGTTTTCCAGGGCATGAAAAGAAAACACCAGAGGGCAGATGTACAAAGTTAAGGGAGTGAAGTTTGGGGCAGACATCAGGGGTAAGTTTTTTTACGCAGAGGGCTGTGGGTGCCTGGAATGACTTGCTAGGGTTGGTGGTGGAGGCTAAAAAATTAGGGGTATTTAAGAGCCTCTTGGACGGGCACATGGATGAAAGAAAAATAGAGGTTTACGGGGTAGTGTGGGTTTAGTACTTCTGTTTTAAGGAATATATGGGTCGGCACAACATCAAGGGCTGAAGGGCCTGTACTGTGCAGTAGTTTTCTAGTGTTCTAGGATTTTGCAGGAGATTTGTTTTGTCATCAAAGGCCCTTTCAAATTTCTATAGACGTACGGTGGAGAGTGTTCTGATTGGTTGCATCACCATCTAGTACTGAGCGTCCAAGCACAAGATCACAAGAAGATGGAGAGGATTTTAGACTCAGCCAGCTCCATCATGGGCACATCCCTCCCCACGATCCAGGGCATTTTCAAGAGGTAGTTCCTCAAGAAGGCAGCATCCATCATTAATGGTGCCCACCATCTGGGACATGACTCGTGCAAGTTTTATTGTCTTTCAACCCTACACATTTATATAGCCAAACAAAACAGCATTCCTGTGCGGCCAAGGTGCAAAAGACAGGACACAGCACATATAGTTACAATAGCCCAAATAGTCAAAAAAATAATATTAGTACAATTCCCTGAATGGCATGGCCTGAAGATTTGTGGTGCATGGGATGTTGTCCTAGAGCCACTTTTCTGTGAGAACCAGTACGCAGTAGCTCCTCATCTCTCACTCTAGATTGTCTAGTTTGTCTCTCGCTCTGTTAACCCCTCACCAAGGCAATCCAGATTGTCTTGCACTGGGTCAGCAGTAGAGAAAGGCAATCTAGCTGTCTTCCAGGGAGCAAACACTGAACAATAGCACCAACAGGAGAGCCGGCCTGCAGTGATGAAGGCCTGGTCCACACAAAAATCAAGGTCACACAACTCTGCCGCCATTGGCCACACCAAAGAACCAATGATCTGGACTTACAGTATTTTATATTACCAATGTCCAACAGGTCTTGCGATCACAAGAAAAAACTTTAATACATGCATTTGTATTATTCTTTGGTACTGGAGAGTCCATTGTGACAAAGCACACCATCATCTTACTGGAAGAACAATTCACTAGAAACAGCTTCATCCCCTACACCAGCAGATTTGTGAATAATCAAAGAACCCATTTCTTAATATTTTTATGCTATTTATTTTGTTAATTTATAGTAAATCTATGTCTTTGAACCATCCTGCTGCCATGAAACAATCAACTTTACATCGTATAAGTTTGTGACATGAAATCTGATTCCAATTCTGAGTCTGAATTTTCGATTATTTCATTTAATCTAAATGGTTTTACTCATGGTATTTCTCAAAATTCTGAATAATTTTACTTTGAATATTTTATTGTTGATGGTTTATAAGTTCTTGAAAATGCATTCAAAACATTGGGAAGCCTTAACTTGGGCACATCTGATATCTTGCACCTCCTCAGACTCCAGTGTCACTTTAATCAAATTGGAAAGATCCTGGAGATTACATGGGATGTCATTTCTTGCAACCTCTTGCACTTTCTTTTAATCTCAGCCAAATAAGAGCAGATATTATTTAGTGTAAACACAGCAATGAGAAACAAGTTGAATGCTGATGTGTGTAGATTCAGGTTCAGATTTATTTATCACTGATACATTGAAACATTCAGTGAAATGTATCATTTACGTTAACAAGTAACACAACCTGAGGATGTGCTGGTGGCAGCCCACAAGTGTCATCTACAATTCAGGCCTCTACTGCCTGCTCAAAGACAAGTGACTTGGACAGGTAATGAAGGAAACACACAGATTTCACACTGTCCATAGTCAGTGTGTCCTGGGATCAGACGACCGTATGAGCAGGAGGCATGAATGAGGCATGAGAAGGCAAGAGGACAGCTTAATTGGCGTGCCTGGAGTTTGGCGTTCCATCAATGGCTAGTCTGGATATCGATACCAAAGGTTGGATCCTGAAGTTCAAATGAAAGTTTAGAAGTCGAAGCCCGACAGCTGAAGCCTGGAGACTGGAGGCTGGTGTGTGATTGGGTGGGAGGGAGGGATGGGGTGTGTATTGCTATTGTTGTTTTGTTCCATGTTATACTCTGTGTTGTTCCACCAAGCAGTGTGGGCAGGTTACGTTGAACTGGAAAATGTGGTGACGGCGTGAAATCAGTGGATTTTCTTCATCACCCATCCAAGTCAACTGTTCATGTTGCTGGACATCAAATGTGGAACACAGAATGCAGAGTGGTGGTCTGGCCCCTAACCCCTCCATGTCATAGTCCCTAAAACTAATCTGATCTCTAACTTCCCCATATCACTATTCCTAAACCCTAACTTGACCTCTAACTCTCCTTTCTGTCCCCAATACCAGCCTTCTGAACTCAAAAAGAAAACAACCAGTAACAGAAAATTAGTTTAGCTAGTATTTTCAGTTCCTTGTCCCAATCCAGCCCTGCTGGACACTATGAGAAAAATGTTACCCCAGGATTCTCTCAGACTCATTCCACTGTCCTTCGGTCCTCTCCCCCCAACAACTTTGGTTTACTTTCTCATGCGGTGAAATCACGTGTCAGAACGTGATTGGACAGCGTTCGGAGCATGCGCAGAAATGATAGAATGATTGAGGAGCATGGCAGTGTAAAAACGTGGTTTTGTTGTTGTTGTAAATAAAAGTTCTAGTGCAATTCTTCCAGAATATGGTTTATTATTAGTAACCCACGGTACATATAAAGAACACAACATGGTCTCGGAAGTCGGACTTGAAGAATAATACATTCGCTAGCACGGGAGAATCAAAGGTAATCAAAGAAAAAAAAGAGCACAAACTGTTTTGTGCTTGCTAACAGTTTTACAAATGGAAGGACTGCAACCTCCACTGTCACTTCATTTATCTGGGAATGTAGCTGAGAACTGAAGGAAATTCAAACAGTGTTTTGAACTACCACATATTTATTGGCGATTGGAACAGATAAAAAATGGGAGAAAACAAAAGCTGCGATTATACTCCACATAATAGGTGACGACGCAGTTGAGGTATATAGCCATTTTACTTTTTAAAAGGGAGATAATTTGAATTTAAAAGTGATAATGGACAAATTTTAAGCATTTTGTATGCAGCTGTGTAATGTGACGTATGAGTGAATCAAATTTTTCGTGTGTAAGCAGAGAGCTGATGAAACTATAGATCAATTTGTTACAGAGTTGAGAAACTGCAGTAAAACATGTGAGTTTGCAGAACTGACAGACTCTTTCATTAAAGACAGAATTGTTTGTGGCATTCTGGATGATGGTCTGAGAGAGAGACTGGAAGAGAACAAGATTTAGATTTGGAATAATCTTTGTTGCTCCGCAAAACTTCGGAAACTGTGACGTCGCAGGCTAAAGAGCTTTTTATTGAGAAGTGCAACGTACACGATGTGCGCAAACATATTGATAAAAATAATGAAGTGACAATGAAACCAACAGAAAGCAAGACTTCATCTGAGAGAAAAAGTATTTGTGATTACTGTGGGCTGGAGCACCAACCAAAACAGTGTCCAGAGGATTGAAAAACGTGCAACGACTGCAGTAGAGTAAACATTTTTCATGCTGTTGCAGAAGTAGAAAGAAAATAAAACAAGTAAATGCAGTGCTTGAAAATGAACTTGAGGAGTTTCATATAGATGTGCTTTCTGAAAACAAAGTAAGAATGACTGAACTATTCCATTGCAAGTGAACCAAAACAGTATATTGTTTAAACTTGATACTGGAGCACGAGTAAATGTTCTTGCAGAATCTGAGTTTAATGCATTAAAGCCAAGACCAAAGTTACATCAGACAAATATAGAAGTGACTGGATATTCAGTTGCAGATATTCCAGTTAAAGGAACATGTGTGGCAAAAGTATCACACAAAAATATTGTGCACACGCTTTAATTTGTGGTGGTGCCAAAAAATGTACAGTCAATTCTGGGTTTATCTGCCTGAGAGAGACTGAATTTGGTGAAAAGGGTGTTAGTCCTGGAAAGTGACACCGAGTCAGAATATAGTGACTTGATGAAAGGGCAAGACAGAACAGAATTTGATTCCAACGTGGCAAAAGTAAAAGAAGTCATAAAGAAAGCTCCCAGACCCATCCCTTTGTTACCAGCATCTGACAATGCATTGCCACCAAAACCAAGAGTTACAATTTTGCCCTCTGGAAGTAATGCACATGCATCAATGGGCCATGCATTCCATCACAATCTCACCTCTTCAGGAGGACAAGAGGCCAAACTTGCCACTACAGTACAATGCTGATCTGAAGCCAAAGAGTGACAAGAATCAGGATCCAATTGAAGAAGTGAAAGCACAAGTGAAGGAATTGAAAAGTTATATTGAAATGATGAATTCTCAGCATAAAAAAGAGATTACATAGTTAATGAATGAATTATATGAAGAAAAGAAGATTCGTATTTCATTACAAATGGAAGTGGGAGGAATGAAGAAAGCTACAGTACTTGATGAAGTACAACCCTCCAAACAGAAGAAGGAGCAGTGTTAAGAAATTGCAAAGACCTTAAGAAAGAACCAACTTCTGAGTTTCAGTTAAGTGATGCAGACCAGACAAAACATGGAAATAACAACGAAACACAAGAACTGTGTGAACCACTTAGAAGGTCAACTCATGTTCATAAACCCCCAGAGAGACTGATAGAGACATGTTAAATTATGCATTTGTTCTGGTTAATGTTGCTAATTGTTTTACTTTTTAAGGAAAGGAAGATGTGGTGATATCACATGTCAAAACGTGATTGGACAGAGTTTGGATCATGTGCAAAAGTGATAGAATGATTGAGAAGTATAGCAGTGTAAAACGTAGTTTTGTTGCTGTAATAAATAAAGAGTTCAATTCTTCTAGAATATGGTTTGTTATTAGTAACCCACAGTACGTATAAAGAACACAACATCTCAAACCCTCCATTCTCTAAAAAATGAGCCCAAATCCCTCCCAAAACCAAGATGGCGCAGAACAGCAATGTCTGATGAGGTTGTGGCTCAGATTGACATTTTTTTGTTTGGAGGGACGGTTTTGGGGACAACTCGGGGAGTTAGGGGTCAGATTAGTGTTTACAGACAGGGATGAGGGGGAGTTATAAGGCAGAGGAAGGAGTGAAGTGTCAGAGGCTGCAGCCATTGGCGGAGTCCAGGTCAGAGTGCACTGCAGTCAAAGACCAGAGATCCCTATGGTCAGTGACTGAGGTATGCGGGCAGGAGGTACGAGGGCCAGTGACTCCACCCCTCCCTTTCACATCCCCCCCCCCCCCCCCCCAGTTGGCAAATTCCTAGGTCAAAAGTCTGTACAGGTCCAGAGTTTGAGGCCTAGAGTTTGAAGTCTGTGAAAGTCCTGGAGTTGATAGAAAGGTTAAAACCCAAAGGTTGAAAGTTAGGGGACCCTGAAGTACAGGTTGATGGTCAAAGTTGAAAACCCTGATGATATAAGTGACCCTCAGTGTAAAGCGTAAACTATCTTGGATAAACTCCACCATTTGAGATCAAATAGCAACCTTTAAAATTCAGGTCCACTTTTTACCTTCCCTCTGCATTCCTTTTCAACCAGCTTAGCACCTTATGTCAGGAGCGCTCAATGACAATGATGTCATAACCCTGAGCTGTAAAAGAAGAGGAAGCTTGTACATCCTGTCATTTCATCAGAAACGCCTTCAATTACTGAGCCTGGGGAGCTCAGCTTGTGTGTCCCTGTGCTTGGAGCTCTACTGCTCAGTCTCTGGACTCCTTCGTCAGTCTCTTCCCTCAAGGTGGGCAACCTCTCTGCAATCTCACTTCAGCTGAAGGGATGATTGAAGCAGGACCTAAACACTGAACAGTGTATTTATTTATTTATTAAGATACAGCATAGTGTAGGCCCTTCCAGTCCTTCGAGCCTTTCGAGCTCACGCCACTCAGCAACTCCACCCATCCCCAAAATCTATCCGAACCCAGGCATGGGACAATTTACAATGACCAATTAACCGACCAAATGCAACATCTTTGGACTGTGGGAGGAAACTGGAGCATCTGGAAAAAAAAACATGTGGACATGGGGAGAACATGCAAACTCCTTACATCCAGTGGTGGGAATTGAATCCAGCTTGCTGGTATGGTAAAGTGTTGTGCAACCACCACTCTACTATGCTACCATAATAGTGTTAATAGGTCTTGTTTTGTTTGACAATTCACTCTTTGAATTATCTCCTTTGTTCCACTGATGATATTACTATGGGAGATGTGGATAGGGTAAATGCAAGCAGGCTCCTTCCGCTGAGGTTGGGTGAGACTAGAAGAAGAGGTCATAGGCTAAGAGTGGAAGGTTAAGTATTTAAGGGGAATCTGAGGAAGAATTTTTTCACTCAGAGGGTGTGAGAGTGTGGAACAAGCTATCAGTGAAAGTGGAGGATGTGGCAGTTCAATTTCAGCACATAAGAGAAATCTGGGTAAGTACATGGATGGGCGGAATATGGAGGGTTTGGTTCGGATACAGGTAGATAGGACTTGCTCTAGACCACAGGTTCCCTACCAGGGTTCCATAGACCCCGTGGTTAATAGTTAGGGTCTGTGGCATAAAAATTGATGGGAACCCCTGCTCCAGACAGTAGCTGTGCTCACAGACTCCCAGTGTAAAATTCTTGAAGTGCAGGTTACCTGCTCTCAGTAGCTCAGAGATTGGTCCTCAGGGCAAGAACATTGTACTGTCTGACACAAACTGCTTTCTTATGCTGAAAAAGAAATAAAGTTTGAGGATTAAAGGCTGCTTTGTTTTCTGAGCTCAGTATTGTGTGTTTCAGACAGAGGACTCTGCCTACATTTCTCACTGCCTCAGTTAAGCAGCCAACAGAATTAAAGATCCTCCCCAAGCCTGATATTCTCACTTTATCACCTTTCACGCAGGCAGAAGAGACAAAAGCCTGAAGGCAAATAACAGCAATCTGAAGGACAGTTTCTATTACACAGTATAAGGCAACTTGTACAGTCCCTGGTACAATAAGTACTAGAGTCTTGCTCTGATGGACTTCCTTGTCATCGCCTTACACCTTATTCACTGCCTGCACTCTACGTTCTCTGTAACGTACAGCTGTCGAACTTTATTCCACATCTGTCATTGTTTTTCCATGTCCTTCCTCAATGCACTGTTATAAGGAATTGCAGACAAAAAGCAAGTTTTTCACTGTACCTCAGAACATAATAAACCAATTTAGCAATTTATCAGGGTGATTCAAGCATCCGCTAGTCCCTGCAGCACACTCATTGGACTAGCTGTCTAGTCCAAGCAAAGGGCTGTCTATCCAGGTTACTCACAATGATTCATCTGCCTCATATTTCTCTCCCAGATGTTTCAACTCAACTGGACCTGACCAATCAGTCAATGAATCTAGGACACACCGTGGCCTCCTGTTCCTAATAAAGTGGACACTGTGTCTATGTTTGTTGTTTCCTGCGGGTGTAGTCCATCCACATGAAGGTTCGGCGTGTTGTACATTCTGGGATGGTCTTCTGCACACCACTGCTGTAACGTATGGTTATTCTTCCGGTAAGATGGCGGCATAATCTGATGCAGCAGTCTCTTGGGGGCCACCCAACAAGGTTTTTGCCTTTTTCAAATTTTTATTTACATTGTTAAGACAATCCGGAACTTTAAGAACTTTGGGTACTGAGGATCTACCCCATCAGTGAGCTGCTTGCTGGTGGAGGTGCAGGTTGAGTTGCTGCCTGCTACAGGGAGACATTGAATGTATTGGAGTTCATTTGAAAAGGCAGTGTGCAGTGTAACAGTGGGTGATTGTCTTGGATGTTTCTCTTGAGATTCCACAGGCCGATTTCCCTATTTGTTGGCGCGACAGCTGGTGGGGAAATTACGTGGCTTCAGTTGCAGCGAGGACTAGCCCTGAAGCTGTGGGGTTGTCCGCTGCTGTAGCACAGGAGAGGAGACACTAGAGGAGATGTATCACAGCATCCATGTTTGGTTGGGGGCTGGTCTCTCCCCTCGGTACTGCCCTCTAGTGCTCAGTTGGTGGAATGGAAAGCTGGATTGCTTGTGTGTGTAGTTTGTCTGCAGACTGCCAGGAAGTGCACCATCAGTTTGTGTTTTGTGCTGTGTATGCTTTGCACCTTGGCCCTGACGAATGCTGTTTCATTTGACTGTATTCATGTAATGTTGAATGATGTCTACACTTAAACTTGAATTGCTGTCACTTTCCTATCAACTTGAACCTCTAAATTCTCTCATTAATAAGGCATTTTCACCCACAGAACAGCCACTCACTGGATGTTTTTTTGATTTTTTCAGCATTCTCTGTCAACTTTAGAGACGGGTTTGTGTGAAAATCCCAGGAGATCAACAGTTTTTGAGATACTCAAACCACCCCATCTGGTACCAACGTAATTCCATGGTGAAAGTCACTTAGATCACGATCCTTCCTCATTCTGATGTTTGGTCTGAACAATAACTGAACCTCTTGACCATGTCTGCATGCTTTTATTCATTGAGTTGCTACCACAATTGACTGATTAGATTTTTACATGAATGAGCAGATATATGGGTAGGTTCAAAGTTCAACATTCAGAGTAAATTATTTATCAAAGTACATATATAAAACCATATACAACCCTGAGATTAGGTTTCTTTCAGGCATACTCATTAAATCCAAGAAACACATTTGAATCAATGATCCAGGATGATATTGTTCTGTTCAGCATTGAGGATCAGACCAGGTTTTTCAGTGTATCATGAGTGATTTCTGTTTTTCAGGATTCTGTTTGCATGAGCTTTTAGTTTTTTCCCAGTTAATTTCTGTAATAATTCTTTAGTTTTGTTTGAATTGCTGAAGTCTCTGAGATTCCTGCACTTGAGTTTGCCAATGGCCCTCATACCACTCATACTGTGGTGTTGACAGCCACAAGCACTCTCCAAACTGTGTCCCCCTAAGTCACTGGGGTTCCCAACCTGGGGTCCACAGACCTCTTGCTTAATAGTATTGGTCCATGGTATTAAAAATGTTGAGAAGCTCTGTCCTAAAATGAACAGTGATGCTCCAGTGGGTTCAAAGGGAAGGTCATTGGTTCTGGTCTGTCCCACTGACCCAGGTGAAGTCACATCACAAACTGTTGCCGCTACTGTGTAATTCCATGTTTTGGATGCACATTGCCATACACCTGACTCAGTAAGTGAGTGAGGTCCAAGTGCTGATAATGGGCCCAGCCTAAGCTCAGTTTGAACCTGATCGTTGGAGTGTACATGTCCCCACTCACCCTGAATCTCACTGGTCTGTCTCTCATAGCAGAACAGGAAGAACACTGATCAGATCTACTTGAATAACACCATCTATCTGATGGTCCAACATGTTACAGTGGAGGAAGGGATGTTGTATCGGTGTCAAGTGTGGGAAAACAGAAACATTGTTGGAACAAGCAAAGCAGCTTTTACTGTGGCTGAGAGAAAATGTCAAGAAATATTAATGTAATAATGTGTGGTTAGATATCATTGTTGGCTCAAGTGATAGTGCGATGGGCGAACAGGGATACTGGTACAACGTTGTACTGGTGCAACATTACCGGAGATGCAAATAACTCTGAATCAGAACCATGGCTGGGATATTGTCTGATCCCTTTTCCCTTTGTTGGGTACAATATTCTCAGTGAACTCTTCCTATCAAGTGTTTGAATGATAATTTGCAAGTTAAAATAACCAAACTATTTATCTAACAAAGGACCTTGGACACAGATATTTCTGCACCATGTGTGTATCACACGGAGACAAGCAGGAAGCAGTTCCACAGTGGACTATAGACTGTGGCCAAGTGTCCTCATGTATAAATTTTGGCAATGCTCAAAAGGAACAACACACACAAAATGCTGGAGAAACACAGCGGGTCAGACTGCTTCTATGGAAGGAAATAAAGAGTTGACATTTTGGGCAGGATTGGAAAAGAAAGAAGCCAGTATAAGGTGGTGTGGAGAGTTGTTAGAAGTACAGTCTGACAGGTGATAGGTGAGATCTGGTGGGGGAGGAAGGTGGATGGGTGAGGGATGGGGGATGAAATAAGATGCAAGTTGA
This sequence comes from Hemitrygon akajei, assembly GCF_048418815.1. Classification (NCBI taxonomy): domain Eukaryota; kingdom Metazoa; phylum Chordata; class Chondrichthyes; order Myliobatiformes; family Dasyatidae; genus Hemitrygon; species Hemitrygon akajei. The sequence continues at coordinate 30,394,268 of NC_133138.1, read as the reverse complement.
TCGTTGGAAGAAGACAAAGGATGAAGAAGAAGTAATGTGACAAGAAAGAATAGTGGACCATGGAAGAAGGGGATGGAAATGGGGTACTAGAGTGAGGTGATGGGTTGTGAGGAGAAGCCAGTGAATGAGAGGGGAAGCAGAATTGGGAATAGAAAAAGAAAGAAGGCAGGGGTGGAGGAGAAACTACAAAGTTAGAGAAATGGATGTTCATGTCTTGAAGTTGGAATCTAATCAGACGGAAAATTTTCTGGGGGAAGAATGACCTGTACAAAAGGGACAGTTTACACCTGAATCCAAGAAGGACCACTATTCTTGTGAGCAGGTTTGTTAGAGCTATTGGATAGAGTTTAAGCTAATTTGAAGGGGAGATGGGAAAAAAGCAAAGATAGTGTGGGGGTCAGACTGTCAAGAAGAGCAAGCAGATGACAGAACAAAATTGCAGCCAACAGGATCAGTATCAGTACATTAGAGATGCAGAATCAAAACAGTTAGCAAATATAGTATTCAGAGTGTTGTATTACAATGCACAGAGTATAAGAAATAAGATGGATGATCTTGTTGCACTTTTACAGATTGTTGGGTATGCTGTTGTGGTCATCACTGATTTGTGGCTGAAGGATGGTTGTAGTTGGGGGCCAAATGCTCAAGGTTACACATTATATTGGAGAGATCGGAAGGAAGGCAAAGGGGGTGGCAAGGTTCTGCTGCTAAGCAATGGCATCAAGTTATGAGAAAGATGTGACTAAGGACTGTAAGATGTTGTAACCTTGTGGGTTGAGTTAAGAAACCACAAGGGTAGAAAGATCCTGATGGCAGATATCTACAAACCTCCAAACAGTAGCTGGGATGTGAACAACAAATTACAATGGGCAATAGAAAAAAGCATGTCAAAAGGGCAATATTATGATAGTCATGAGAGATTTTAACATGCAGGGAATTGGGAAAATCACGTTGGTAATGGATCTCAAGGGAGTGTATTTGTGGAATGCCTATGCGATGGCTTTATGCAATTGTTATTGAGCCTACTAGGGGATAAGCTATACTAGGTTGGATCTCATGTAATAAACCTTTTACATTCAACAATTAGGGAGCTATCTCCTAAGAGTTCTTCTACATTCTAATCACTGAATGTAAAAGAACCCTTGGGAGACAGTGATCATAATATGATGGAACTCAACATGAAATTTGAAAGGAAGAAAGTAAAGTCTAGCACAGCAGTATTTCAGTGGAGTAAAATAAATTACAATGGTATTAGAGAGGAGTTGGCCAAATTGTAGGAGATCCTGGTACAGATGACAGCAGAGCAGCAATGGCTTGGGTTTCTGGGAATAAATGAGGAATGTTCAGGATAGTTGTTTTCCAAAAACAAAGAAATATTCAAAAACAGTACAACTGTGGCTGACAAGGAAAATTAAAGTTAATACAAAAGCAAAAGAGAGACCATACAACAAAGCAAAAATTAACTGGAAGATAGAGGATTGGGAAGCTTTTAAAAACCTACAGAAAGCAACCAAAAGAATTATTAGGAGGGAAAAGATGAAGTAAGAAAGTATGCCAGCTAACAATATCAAGTTTGCTTAATTGATAAAGAAAAAAGTTTTTACAAGTACATAAAGGTTAATTTTCAAGTTTACTCATTGTTGAGGAAAGCAAATACAATGTTAGCATTCGTTTCAAGAAGACTAGAATATAATAGAAAGGATATAAGGCCTCACTTGGACTTGTGAGCAGTTTTGGGCTCTTTATTGAAGAAAGAATGTGCTGACATTGGAAAGTGTTCTATTGGATTTCACAAGAGTGATGCTGGGAATGAAAGGCTTATTGTATGAGGAGTGAGTGATACCTCTGGGCCTTTGCTCACTGTAATTTAGGACAGTGAGGGGAGAAGATCTCATTGAAACTTATTGAATGTAGAAAGGATTAGATAGAGTGGATGTTCAGAGGATGTTTCCTCTGTTGGGGGAGTTTAGGACCAGAGGGCCCAGCCTCACAATACAGGGGCATCCATTTAGAACAGAGATAAGGAGGAATTTCTTTAGCCAGAGGGTGGAATTCCTTGCCACCGGTGGCTATGGGAGCAAGATCATTGGGTGTACTTAAGGCAGAGGTAGATAGGTTCTTGATTAGTCCAAGTATGAAAAATTACGGGCAAAATGTAAGAGATTGGTATTGAGAGGGAAATGGATCCGTCGTGATGAAGTGGCACAACAGCTTCAATGGGCCAAAAGGCCAGATTCTGCTTCGAATGTCATAGGACTTCTGGTCTTATGGAACTTCATCCTTGGTAATGGAAATCAACTTCTTACCAGCCACATGAAGTCAGGTTAACTGGCCTGTAAGATACTCTTTTTGTCTCCCTCCCTATTTAAAGAATGCAGTGACATTTGCAATTTCCCAATCCTCCAGAACCATTCCAGAATCCAGTGATTTTTGAAAGATCACTACTAATGCCTTATTTGCTTTCTGTTGGTTTTAAAAACTTCCCAATCCTCCATATTCCCACTATTTTTTGCTATATCATATGCCCATTCTTTTGCTTTTATGCTGTTTTGGACTTCCTTTGTCAGCACGGTTGCCTCATCCTCCCTTCAGAACACTGCTGCTTTGGGATAAATCTATCCTGTTCCTTCCGAGTTGCAGACAGAAACTCAAGCCATTGCTGTTCTGCCATCATCCCTGCTAGTGTCCCATTCAATCAACTTTGATCAGCTCTTCTCTCATGCCTCTGTAATTCCCTTTACTCCACTGTAATTACTCCTCTTAAACTGTAGTGTGAATTCTATCATAATATTGTCACTACCTCCTGATAGAGCTGCTCCACTTGCTAAGCATATCTGTTTCATTATGTAACACCTAATGCACAATTTTCATTTCCCTTGTGGGTTCAGCCACAAGCATGTCTAGAAGCCATTTTGTAGATATTCTGCATATCTCTTCTTTGGGATCTAGCACCAACCTGATTTTCCAAATCTAAATGCGTATTGAAATCTCCCATGACTATAATTACATTGCCCTTTTTACATGCCTCTTCTATCTGCCATTGTAATCTGTATCCCACTTCATGGCTACTGTTCTCCCATCAGGGTCATTTTACACATTGAAGTTTCTTAACGCTCTCCACAAGGACTCTGCATCTTTTAAACCCTCGTCATCTCTTTCTAAGGATTGGATTTTAATTTTCACCAATGGAGCCACGCCACCCCCTCTGGCTACTTGCCTGTCCTTTTGATACAATGTGAATCCTTGGATGTTAAACTCCCAACTACAATCTTCTTTCATCCATGACTCGGGTCTTCCCACAACATCACAGCTGCCAATTTGTAACTATGCTACAAGATAATAACCTTATTCCATATACTGTGTGCATTCAAATATAACATCTTCAGTAATGTATTCAGCACCATTTTCAATTATACCTCCATGTTACCAGAAGTTAAATTCTTATCCTTTCCAATCTTTTTGTATTTTTATTTATTATGCAGACTTTCACCACTATGTACCAAAACCTCTGGCTGTTTACTTTCCCCTTTAGAATACTCTGGACCTGACCTAAGGTGTCCCTGACCTTGGCACCTGGGAGGCAATTTATCATTCAAGTGTCTCTTTCACATCCACAGAACCTCCTCTCTGCTGTTCTAACAATTGAATCACCTACTCCTACATTATTCCTCTTCTCTTCATTCCCTTCAGAGCCACAGAGACAGAATCAGTGCCAGCGATATGGTCACATGGTGGTGATGGTGACATTGAAGCTACCAGCTGGTCATAAACCCCATCTGGTTCACTCTGATATTTCAGGTGAGCAAATCTTACCTGGTCTGGCGCACATGTGACTCTAGGCTGTGATGGAGAGTGTTCAATAAATGCACTCTGTACACACACACACACACACACACACACACACACACACACACACACACACACACACACACACACACACACACACACACACACACACACACACACACACACACACACACACACACACACACACACACACACCCGTCACTTTGCTGTCATTGCACTGAGTGTGTACATTTTAATGTCGTCCATGGTATATTCTTATAACTGGCTGTCTTTATGACGTCTTTCCTGCCATAACATGTGGAATATTGCATTTTCTTAAAAATGGGAATGTGTAAATGATGTGTATGTATTTTTTCCACACTCTTTTAAGATAGCTATCTCAGTTTATTTTGTAATCTGATTGTAACTACATTGAGAAGTGCATCGTATTCTAATTCATGTGTATTCTCAAGTTAACTTTGTGGGCAGAGAGAGGTCGAGCAGTCTGGAGTTCGAACTGGCTTTTGTTTTGTTTTCTGGTAGCTATCTTTTTATTGTAAATATTGTCAGTTTTCTTTACACAATTTTCACTAATTGTTTTTCAGTTTGATACTTTGATTCACCGACTAAACATCTTTGCGAGAAAATTCGAAGCAACGCCAACCAAAACCCATGTATCATAATACACACCTACAGCAATGTGGTTGCCCTTTATAAGCCCTTTGAAATGCCTTGATCCTCCACTCTGTTTGGAATTAGTTGGGGTTAGGCACTAAATGCTGGCTTTGTAGCAGCCTCCACAGCCCTGGATTGAAAACTAAATATTTCCAATAAGGTTTGTCAGACTGCAATGGAATATATTTTACAAGTGAAGACTTTTCAGTGGGGCTGTACTAGGAATAGATGTCAGGGAAGCAAAGAAAAATGCATCAGGAAATCAGATAATCATGAACAGTATGACAGGAATTTCTAATCTTAAGTGAAGTTGGAAGGACTGGGACAAATAGTGCATAATTTCACAAACTGCTCTTAACTCAACTGCTTTCCACTGATCCCAAAGCATGCCCCAAACTATCACAATCAGAAGAGTTTTACATTCCCTTGAAGATGTGAATGGACTTACCAAGTGGCCAGGCAGCATGTATGAAAATCTAGGGTTGACATCTGTCATGGGGACAATAGAATTCAAAATAGAGAAGAGTCTGGTAATGCAAATTGTGAGGGTGACCAAAGCAACTCGTATCAGAGCAGTGAGGGGCAAAAAGGTTTCATGGAGAATGTGCACTGATCCCTATCCCTATCAGAACAGGTAGTCAAGATGGTCAAGGAATCATCTGGGATTTTTCCCTGAATTGGCTGAGGCATTTTATACAGGAGCAGGGAAATACAATAAAGCCATTTAGCTAAGCACATGAATACACATTCAACTCCTTAATTCACCCGTCTTCCCAGCCTATCCACCCACCTTCTCCCTCACCTGTTCTCTCCTATCAGCTGCCAGCTGTACTCAAGTTTAAGGTTAATTGTCATACAACTGTGCATGTACAGACATGAAAACAACCAAAGGAAATAGTGTTCTCTAGAAGTTTCTGGAGTTTCTGGGTGCAACTCGGACAGGACAGGATAGATTCATCACAAAGAAGTATTCTAAAATGAGGGTGAAGTAATCATGGCTGACAAAGGAAGTCAATGACAGCATAAAAGAAGGGACGTTAGTCAATAATATAAAAGAGGATACCAAAAATTGTTCAACATATAAAGAGTAAAAGATCGGTGAGTGTGGGTATCAGTCCACTAGAAAATGACACTAGGTATGTAGCAATGGAGGATGAAGAGAGATCACACTTAACAAGGATTTTGCATCAGTTTTCACTGCAGAAGATGCCAGCAATATGCCAGAAATTTATATGTTTCAGGTGGGAGAAATTAGTGTAGTTGCCATTACTAAAGAGGAGGTGCTTTGGGAAGCAGAAAGGTCTGAAGATGGATAAGTCTATTGGACCAGATGGACTACATCCTCAGGTTCTGAAAGAGGTAGCTATGCTTGTGGCACATGCTAGGCCTCATGCTGTGGCATCACCTGTTGCAACTGTCCAGGAGAGATGACATCAGAGGCAGTGTGGTACGGTGTCCACTTTGGCATCTGTGCTGCACCCCAGTATTGGTTTGGTGGAAGAAAATCTGGGGTGGTATTCGTCTGCAAAAAGCTGTGAACATGTTCTTGCTGACAACATCCATAGACTCAGGGACATGGGTTATATTATGTTTCTTTTCCTGTGACTTTTTGTTTACTGGAATCTTATACCTGCCCTGTGCAGTTTATGACTACTGGTACTGTGCTTTACACTGGAAGAACACAGTTTCATTTGGCTGTATTCATGGGGATTCATGTATGATTGTATGAGAATTAAACTTGAACTTGATTACAATTTGGCATTTGATAGGTGAGAGCAGCTGAGGGAGGAGGTGGGTGGATGGGCTGGAAAGATGGGTGAATTAAGAAGCTGAATGTGTATTCATGTGTCTATCTAAATGTCTTTATTGTATTTCCCTGCTCCTGTATAAAATTACTCAGCCAATTCAGGCAGAAATCCCAGGTGATTCAATGACCATCTTGCTCAGATGTCCTAATATGACTCAGGATCAGTGCACATGCTTCATGAGTCCTTTCTGTCCCTCACTGTCCTGCTACGAGTTGCTTTGTTTACAACACCCCCCCGAATTTTTATTACCACACACCACCCCGAAGAAGGGTGTCAATCCAAAATGTCCATGCATGCCACCTGGTTGGTCCAGACACCTCTTCAAGGCAATGTAAATCTCTTCTGATTGTGCTGGTTCAGGGCATGCTCTACTCTCTCTACACCCTTGACTGCGTGATTAGGCACAGCTCAAAGAGTATCTATAAGTTCACTGATGAAACAACTATTGTTGGCAGAAATTCTGATAGTAATAAGTGAGCTTACAGGAGTGAGATATATCAGCTAGTTGAGTTGTATCACAGCAACAACCTTGCACTCAGTGTCAGTAACACCAAAAAACTTCAGAAAGGGTAAGATGAGGGAACACTCACCAGTACTCTTTGAGGGGTCAGAAGTGGAAAGGGTGAGTAATTTCATGTTCCTGGCTGTCAACATCTCTGAGAACCTATCCTGGGCCTAACGTATTGATACAGCTCAAAGAAGGCATGACAACACCAATATTTCATGAGCAGTTTGAGTAAATTTGGCATGACACCAAAGACACTCGCATATTTCTACAGATGTACCATGGAGAGAATTCTAACTGGCTTCATTACTGTTTAGTCTTGGGATGGGGGGAGTGTTGTTGCTTCTGCACAGGATTGAAATAAGCTACAGAGAGCTGTAAACCTATTTATCTCCACAAACACAAATTAGCTTGATTTGATATTCAAGTTAATAAAAGATTTTCAAAGTTAATCCAATATTGAGTATGAGTTTACAGTTGCCCCTAGAACGTCACAGTTTTCGAGAACAAATGGTGATCTTCTTTGCTCCAGTGCCAATTAGATTTAATGTGCGTTTGTAAAGTAATTTTCATTTATTTAAGATCTGGTTACTCCCAAATAAATCGAATCTTATTTAAAAATGTTAATTCATTCACGGAAGCCAAATTTCTTTTTAAGACGTGTTAATGGAACTACATAATTCTTACTTTAAAATAAATGAAGAAATATCTTGAATGTATGAATAATGCTATTAAAATTGGAAGCCTAAAGCTGTTTAAGGGTGTTCAGGGTGTTGATCAGCTAAAGTTTGAAATCTATTCTGAGCACTTTTTGAACTACAGCTGTGAAACATTGTTGTCTATCCATAAAGCCATAAGACATAGGAGCAGAAATAGACCATTTGATCCATCGTGTCTGCTCTGCTATTCCATCACAGCTGATTTATTATCTCTCCCAACTCTATTCTCCTGCCTTCTCCCAGTATCCTTTGACACCCTTACTCATCAAAAACATATCCAAGTTCACTTTAAATAAACCTATTGACCTGGCTGACACAATGGAGTGATATTCTGCACGCTGCTGATCTGCTTGTAGTCAATTTCCACTGTTGCCAAAGACACTGTAATGCATAGGTATCTCCACTGTCTAGTCCATGTCCATCTGACCACTGAGTTTATCTTTGTCACCATAAAATGTTAATTTTCCATTTGATCAGATCTTTCCAGTGAATAAAATGAGGAAATAGGCAATGAAGCTTGTTCCTCATTTTGTGTTGACTCAGTTGCAATTGCCCAACAGATGTAGATCAAACTGCTAAATATTCACAGTTACTTACTGTTTCCTCCTAGTCATTGTTCTGTATTTTCTATCAGTTTGGCTAAAGAGCAAAGATCCAGCAATTAGGACAACAGAGGTGGTCAAGGGAGGCAGAGAAGCAGCTATGGGATTGCTACAAGTCAGTGGACTGGCCTGTGTTCAAGGACTCATCTATGGATCTATCATGATTGTCACGGACTTTATTAAAGCAGTTATAGATAAGTATGTCCCCAGAAAATCATTCAGAGTCTTCCCCAGAAATTTCCTATAGTCTAAGTACAATCTCTGTAAAGCTATCTCAAGGGCAAAGTGGCAATTGCAGACTAAACTTAAATCAACGGTGGATGCTTAACAGTTGTGACAGGGTCTGAATATTATCATCTCTTGTAAAGTTAAATCAAGTGATATAGGTGACAACCAGCGGGCTGAAGTATTCACTGAGATCTTCACCCTCTCACTTTGGAAGTTTTAGATGTCCACCTGCTTCAAGCAGGCTTCAGTTACATGGGTGCCCAAGAAGAACATGGTAAGCTACCTCAATGACTATCCTCTTGTAGCACTTACATTCATAGTGATGAAGTGTTTTGAGAGGTTGGTGATGAAACATACCAACTCCTACCTGAGAAGCAACTTAGATCTGTTCCAATTTGCCACCAGAAGCAACACAGCAGATGCTATCTCATTGGCTTTTCACTCAATCCTGGAACATCTGGACAGTAATGACGTGTACATCACAGTGCTCTTTATTGAATACAGATCAGCATTCAAAACCATCATCCCTGAAAATCTAATCAATGAGTTCCTGGTCCTTGGCCTCAACACCTTCTTGTGCAATTGGTTCCTTAATTTCCTCACATAAGACACCAGTTAGTTCAGGCTGGCAACAAACTCTCCTCTATGATCTCCATCAACAGAGGAGCACCACAAGGCTATGTGATTAACCCCCTACTCAACTCACCTTACACTTAGGACTGTGAGAATGAGCACAGCTTCAAGGCCATATTCAAGTTTGTTGATGACACCATTGTCGTAGACCAAATCAAAGGTGATGATGAATCAGCATATAGCAGGGAGATTGAAAATTTGTCTGAGTGTTCCCATAGCAACAACCTCTAGTCAATGTCAGCAAGACCAAGGAGCTGATTATTAGCTTCAGGAGGAGAAAACCAGAGGCCCATTAGCTAATCCTTATCAGAGGTGAAGAAGGTCAGCAACTTTAAATTTCTCAGTGCTTTTATTTCAGAGGACCTATCTTAGGCCCTGCATGTAAGTGCAATTAAGAAGAAAGCATGACAGTACCTCTACTTTCTGTGGATTTTGCAAAGATTCAGCGTGACATTAAAACTTTGACACACTTCTATAAATGTGTGGTGGAGAGTATATTGACTGGCTGTTTTACAGCTTGGAATGAAAATACTCCAAAAAGTAATGGATCTAGCCCAATACATCATGGATAAAGTCCTCCCCTCCATTGAGCACATCTACATGAAGTGTTGCTGCAGGAAAGTGGCATCCATCATCAGGGACTCCCACCACTCAGGTCTTGCTCTCCTCTCACTGTTGCCAAGAAGAAGATGGTGCAGGAGCCTTGGGATTCACACCACCAGGTTCCGGATCAATTACCCCTCTAACATCAGCCTCTTTAACAAAAGAGGATGACAATTCAACTTCATTTTCCCCATCATTGAAATATTCCCACAACCAATGGACTCCCTTTCAAGTAGTCTTCATCTCATATTATTGATAATTATTGTTCATTTCTATTATTTATTTATTTTTGAATTTTGCACAGTTTAGTGCCTTTTGCACACTGGTTGAATGCTCAAGTTAGTGAGGTCTTTCATTGATTCTATTATGCTATTACGTATTCAATGATGGATTTATTGAGTATGGCTGCAAGAAAATGAATCTCCGGGTTGTATATGCTGACATATATGTACTTTGATAATAAATTTACTTTGAACTTTGAACACTGTGTGGAAAACTTGCTCCTCAAGTCCCTTTTAATTCCCTTTCAAGTCCCTTTTAGGTCAAATATGATGGCAGAATATAGTATTAATGGTAAGACTCTTGGCAGTGTGGAGGATCAGAAGGATCTTGGGGTCCAAGTCGCTTGGACGCTCAAAGTAGCTGTGCCGGTTGACTCTGTGGTTAAGAAGGCATACAGTGTATTGGCCTTCATCAATCATGGAATTGAATTTAGGAGCTGAGAGGTAACATTGCAGTTATATAGAACCTTAGTCACACCGCACTTGGAGTACTGTGCTCAGTTCTGGTCGCCTCACTACAAGAAGAATGTGGAAACGATAGAAATAGTGCAAAGGAGATTTACAAGGATGTTGCCTGGATTGGGGAGCATGCCTTATGAAAACAGGTTGAGTGAACTTGGCCTTTTCTCCTTGGAGCGCTGAAGGATGAGTGGTGACCTGATAGAGGTGTACAAGATGATGAGAGGCATTGATTGTGTGGATAATCAGAGGCTTCTTCCCAGGGCTGAAATGGCTGCCACAAGAGGGCACAGGTTTAAGGTGCTTTAGAGCAGGTACAAAGGAGATGTCAGGGTTAAGTTTTTTCCGCAGAGAGTGGAGAGCGCGTGGAATGGGCTGCCGACAACTGTGGTGGAGGTGGATATGATAGGGTCTTTTAAGAGACTTTTGGATAAGTACATGGAGCTTAGAAAAATAGAGGGCCATGTGTAAGCCTAGTAATTTCTAATGTAGGGACATGTTTGGCACAACTTTACGAGCCAAAGGGCCTGTATTGTGCTGTAAGTTTTCTATGTTTCTGTGTTCAGTAACTTCCCATCTTTGGATAGTCCATCTTAGCTATGTCATTCTGAGTTTTCATTGGCTCAAGCATATTTAACACCAGTGATGTTCGAACTCGGAGCTGAAGAGAGAAAGGAAGCTGCCCTGCCCTGTGGTTTTATGAGAAATGCTGTCACATACAGCATAGAGTCTGTGTGTGTCACTGCGCCCAGAGTTTCTATTCTCAGCAACTGGATTCTGTTACCACCACCTTCCTCAAAGGTAGGCGACCTTACCGCAATCTCACTTCAAGGAAAAGAGAGGTTTAAATGGGGTCAGACAATGAACTCAATTTTAATTATCTTGTAGTGTTTGATACTTCTCTCCTTCAATCAGTTCTATTGTTGCAGTCTGTCTCATTGTCCATTAAGCAAAGGCATAAAAACATTATTTATTTGTTCTTTTTCTTGGTTTTCTCTCAATTGCAATGATGGAGGGTTCTCATAGATCAATTAACAGCATCCCGTATTATCGAGATTTTAAACTTTCCTTCTTGTTGTCAATACAACTCTTTCAATGTCAAAATGGATTTAATTTTTCCTGTTTCCCTGCCAACGCTCTGGGTGTGTTTGAAGTTTTCATTCTCGCTCACAGTTCTGTTGCCTGTTCAGTTCATGACCTGAGTAGTGAGGTCAAACTCAGTTAAAACCATGTTGCTGAGAAGGGTGTATTTGAATATGACAGACAAATTAAACAGGCAGCTCCTTAATGTGAAATGAATGGTGCAACGAAGGATGAGAAATGTCCTGCTAGAAGTGTGTAAGATGATGAGAGGCATTGATCATGTGGATAGCCAGAGGCTTTTTCCCAGGTTCGAAATGGTGAGCATGAAAGGGCATAGTTTTAAGGTGATTCAGACAGACAGACATATTTTATTGATCCTGAGGGATCAATAGGGTCTTTTAGGAGACTCTTAGAAAGGTACATGGAGCTTAGAAAAATAGAGGGCTATGTGGTAGGGAAATTCTAAGCATTTTCTAGAGTAGGTTACATGGTCGGTACAACATTGTGGACTGATGGGCCTGCAATGTGTTGTAGATTTCTATGTTCTATGAAAACATAGATCGGCAGCCGTAACTCCAGAATCTCTTCAGTCAGAGGTTTTGCGAGTGTGGTACAAGCTGCCAGCAAAAATGGTAGTGGACAACAAGGAAGACCATCAACGCTTGCAGTGGGATAGAAACCAACTGAAAAAATAGATTGACAGATGGCAGATGGGATTTAAAGCAGACAAGTGTGAGGTGTTGCACTTTGGGAGGACAAACAAGGCTCGGTCTTATACAGTGACCAGCAGGGTCCTGAGGAATGTGGCAGAAGAAAGGTGATCTGGGTATGCAGATTTATTATCCGAAAAAGTGTCATCACAGGTAGTTAGCGTGCCACACAGTTGTGGATACATTGATCTTCATAAATCAGTGTATTGGGACATAGCTGACACCAAATTTTGAGTATTGGGTGCAGTTTCAGTCACCTATGTACAGGAAAGTATCAGAATCAGATTTAATATCACCAGTGTGTCTTGTGAAATTTGTTAACTTTACAGCTGCAGTACAATGAAATATATGATAAATAAATATTGAGATAAAAACTGATTTACATTATATGTCTATTAAATGGTTAGATTAAAATAAGCCATGCAAAAATAACAGAAATAAAGAAGCAGTGACTTAGTGCTTCTGGGTTCAACGTCCATTTAGTGAATGCCTTCAGGCTTCTGTACCTCCTTCCCGATGGTCACCATATTGTTACGTACCCCATAACTGGGTGTCTGACCAGCAGAGAAAGAAGAATCCGTTGGAGTCTGGTGGTACCAAACTAAAGGTGTTTATTAGTAAACTACACAATACAATATCAAAAATGCAAATATACATATAAAACAAGTTAGCAGTAATAAACCTAAAAGTGTAGGAATAATAATAATCAATAATAAACAAGCTCTATCGATGTCTAGGGGTAAATGAATTGTCATAGGAAAGTATAGAGTTCAGTTCATAAATGCTGAAGTAATTATGGTTGTTGTATTGAAATTGTTGGAGAGAGAGAGAGAGCGAGCGAGTGGTAACAGCTACAGCAGCCAAACTTTCCTTTGCTTTCTTAATCCATCGTATCATTGTGGTCATTCAGTTATGACTCCTCTGGTCTTCAGCCAGACAGTTCTTCTGTGGTGGACTCGTCACTCTGGCATGAGTGGACACACACACAAGTCCCCACCGGCCCTGCTGTAACACTGTGAGCTTTACTGACCGATCTCCTGGTTCGGTCTTCGAAGCCCCCACCTTTCTGTGGGTTCCCAACACTCAGTCAGTGTCCACGGGTGTGTCTGAAGGGTGTCTCTCCAGACCTGTCTTTTTATCCCCATTCACGGGGTCTCAGCTATCCATCAACTCTGAATGACTGTGTCCATCAAATCAGGCCACCTGCTGTCTCCTGAGGAATGTTAACGAGCAAAGTACAGTCCTTGTAGTAGAAGGTAAATAATCCAGGAAGAGTCATAATACAGTAAATCAACACTCTCTCCCCCTCTTATCTGTAGCAGATGTTCTTGCCTGGGCTTTATCTCTCTCTCATGAGTAGCATAACAACAGCAATAGTCCGTAGTCCTTAGCAGGGGGTTGGGAATGGTTAACTCTGCACCCCATTGTCCATCAGGTCTGTTCATCATTCATAACAATATGAAGAGGACATAGTGGGGATCCTTAATAATGGATGCCACATTCCTAAGGCACAGCTTCTTGAAGATATCTGGAATACTATGGAGGCTGGTACCCATGATGGAGCTGACTAATTTTACAAGTTTCTGCAATTTATTTCAATCTTGTGCAGTAGCCCCCACCCACCACCTCAATTTCAGACAGTGATACAGCCAGTCAGAATGTTCTCAGCGATACATTTGTAAAAGTTTTTGAGTGTTTTGGTTGCCAAAACAAATCTTCTCAAATTCCTAATGAAATATAGTCACTGTCTTGCCTATTTTAATGGCTCTTTACAACTGCATCAATATTTTGCGCCCAGGTTGGTTCCTCAGCGATATTGACACCCAGGAATTTGAAATTGCTCACTCTCTCCACTTTGGTTCCCTCTATGAAAGTTCATTTGTGTTCCCTCATCTTACCCTGCCTGAAGTCCACAATCAGCTCTTTGATCTTACTAACGTTTTCTGCAAGGTTGTTGCTGTGACACCACTCAACTAACTGGTATGTCTCACTCTTGTACGCCCTTTCACCACCACCTGAAATTCTGCCAACAATGGTTGTCATCAGCAAATTTCTTAGTGCTGTTTGAGCTAAGCCTAGCCACACGTCATGGGTGTAGAGAGAGTAGAACAGTGGGCTAAGCACACATTCTTGTGGAGCACCAATGTTAATTGTCAATGAGATGGAGATGTTATTTTCAAACTGTACAGATTGTGGTCTTCCAGTTTGGAAGCCAAGGATCCAGTTGCAGAAGTCTAGGTCTGTAGCTTTTTGATCAGCACTATAGGAATGACAGTGTTAAATGCTGAGCCCTAGTCAATAAACAAATGTCAATAAGTTAGAAAAAAAATCAGAGAAAATTTACAATGATGTTGCTGGGACTTGTGGGCATAAGATATAAGGAAAGGTTGAATAGGTTAGGACTTTATTTCCTGGGGTGTAGGAGAATGAGGAGTGATTTAATAGAGTTAGACTAATTATGGGGGGTATAGGTAGGGCAAATGCAAGCAGACTTTTTCCAGTGACATTTGGTGAGATTAGAACTAGAGGTCATAGGTTCAGAGTGAAAAGTAAATAATTTAAGGGAAAACTAACAGAGAACTTCTTCACTCAGAGTGTGGAATGAGGTGTCACCGGAAGTGTTGAATGTGGGTTTAATTGCATCTTTTAAGAGAGATTTGGATAAATACATGGATGGGAAGGATATGGAGGGTTTTGGTCCAGGTGTAGGTCACTGGGACTAAGCAGAATAATAGTTTGTCATGGACTGGATGGAGTGCTGTTCCTGTTTCTGTGCTGTAGTGCTCTGTGACTCTATGACTCTATGTGAGTTTAATTGCATCATTTTAGTGAAGTCAGCAGAGTACATAGATGTAAGAGGTAAATGGAGGACCATGGTCTGAGTGCAGATAGAAGTGTAACATGCTGTGGGGTTTCACGGCTGTGAAACATGCTGTAAGGTTTCACTGATAATGTAATGGTTTCTCAGTAGCAGCAATGTTTGGGTTACAACTTGAGATAACAGGGTTTGGAATGCTGATGTTCTTTCTTGTGAGTCTGGAAGAGAGATTTTCACGGTCTTTTTTTGCTGGGGAGAGATGAGGAGAGAAGACACGAATGGAGAGAGTTGGTAGACTGCTGGATGGAGTGGACTTAGAGCAAGGTTCTGAAGGTCAGCAATGATCGGAGGAGGTCGATAGTGGACGATTGGCTTATCAGTGAACTCCGACATTGCACAACAGACTGTTTAATAAGATTGGGCCCTTTTTTTCTTTTTTTTTTGTTTCTTTACTAACCATATAGTCAAAGTAAGAATTATAAAGCTTAATTGTTTAATCATATATTGTGGACTGTTAATTATTTTGAATTACTGATTTGTAACAGGGACACATTGCACAGCATCCACCCAAACGAGAATTCTTAAGTTTGACCGGGTTAGGGGCTATCATCCCCTATGTTAAGCCGCTAGCTGAAGTGGGAGTTACATCTGTAGGGGCAATTATGGGGGCGAGAGTTACAATTGTGAGGTTGTTGTCATTCAAACAAACTTTCAAAATCCCTCCTGTATGCTGATTGTCAGGGCAAATCAAATAACATGCTGATTCAAATATTGATATTGTCAGGGAATCCAAAACAACACTTGGACCCAGACTCTGACAAAGGCAGGAAACAAGGGAAGGTCCTAGGCACAGCAGGAGCCCTACTACCAGGATTATTAGAAGTAGACTTAACCCATAGTGTGCTAGCATGGCCCTCCACCCCTCCAAAAGGTCTTCCAATCCCTTTGGGGTTGTAATCATGAAATTCCTTTCCCATTTTTTGAATTTGTTCTACACTTTTCTGTATATAGTCCACTAAAAGGGCAATATATTTGGATTCATCGGTGACGTAGGTGCAGCACTCCTGACCCATAAAGGTGGGCAATCCCCCCTTCTCGGCTAATATAAAATCAAGGGCCACCCTATTCTGCAGGGTGACTTTTCATATCACTACTACCTCAGCCATAAGTTCCCTGATTTGTTGCTGTGTTTCCTCCAAGGCTGAGGTGACATCATTAGCTGTTTTCTCTAGGGTGCTGGTTAATTTTATAACTTCTGAGACTATCCACCCTGTTCCCCAAGGGAGAAATATAAATATCCAAAATTGTTCAGCCTCAAAGATAGCCCTCTTCATCTGTTTGGGAAATTCCATTCATCGTGGTGGTCCTCATGCTTGACAAGAGGGGTAGATAGGGGTAGTAGAAAGCCCCCCCATTCCCTTGTGAGCCAAGAGTATGCCCGATCAACACACATAAGTCCCCTTCAGAGTCCATAGGATCCCCTTGGAAGAATTGGTCCCATCAACCCAATAGGTGCTCTGCTGAGCATATTTACTTCAGCCCATAAAACTGCTTCCATTTTCCTAACAGCAACAATCGCCAACCTTCTGCAAGATCACTTGTAACATCGGGGGTGCAGGATTAATCAAATTATAGAGGAGATACCACCATCCTTTAAACTGATTGTCTCAGGGTTGCATTACTGGGTCCTTATAGGTAATGTGGGGATACTAGAGGTCATAGTATGTCCCAACCCCTGATATATTCCCAAAGCACCAGGATCCAACATACCCTTTCATAAAGGGTCAATACTCTATGGTCTCATTTTGATTAAATGGGTTGGATACTAATGGTACCTCAGAACCAGAGTTGGTGGGTATGGCTATGCAGATCCAGCAAATTGATATGTTCTTGCAAGGTGCATATTCATAAGTCATACGCATAAAAGTATTAGGTAGTGAGTGTGCTATTCCATGTTCCCCTGCTCCTCCTGCAACCCTCCCCCACATCCCTTTTAATGCTATCAGTATCAGCAGGAGGATACTCAACTGATGGGTTTTTTGACTTGCTTTCGGTTACCATCAATCCATTCAGCTCTTCCTTCAAGTTTGAGTGTTGTCCTGGTGACCAGCAACACTTGGAACAACCCTTTTCACCTAGGAGGAAGAAACCTTTTACATTGTCTTTGCATACACCACGTTGCCTGGCTTAAAAGGATGAGTGTTTCCTCATCCAGCTGAGGTAGGGCTGCTTCAACTTGTTTTTGGTTCTCCTTGACAAGTCTTTACCATTTCTAAAGTTTTCTCGTCAGTCCAGATCCAGGGTGTATTTTCTCCTCCTATTGGGAGGGCAGGAACCTGCAGGCATGGGTGGCCCCATTAGGACTTCAAATGGGGTTAATTTCATGCTCCTGCTGACATAGTTCTTCAAGGTAGAGAAGTCTACTGACAAGACCTCATTTTAGTCAATTGTCCTGATAAACGGGGAAGAATCTCTGACATGAGGGTCTTGACTACAATCCTTGTATCATTTTTGCGAGTCAAGAAGGTTTCTATCCATTTAGAAAACATGTAAGTGTTTAGACCCTCCACTAGTTGGCCTGTGCACAAATTGATCTGTAGTCTAGAAAAGGTGGTCTCCATAGGGGGTAAGTGGTCAAACTTATCTGGTGTTTTCCCTCTGTTTGTCTGATATATCTCACAGCTCTGTACAACATGTCAGGCCATGATAGTTACTCCATTGTTGTAATATTTTGTGTATAATGCCCCTTTTTCCAACATATCCTTTCCCATGATACAAGCAGACAAGGATATGTAGGAGACTCTGGGGATAAGCAGGTCGCTCCTCCGAGTGGCAGCAAATGCTTTGGGGATCGGGGGCACATTGGGCTTTGGCCCACCTCTCTCTTTCTCTCCGGTGCCTGCCGCGGAGTGGTGGCCAATTCCTGGAGTGAAATGGTGGTGGATGGAGAGGCACGAGCCACAGCCTGCAGGGAAACCTCTTTGGTGGCCATGTGTTGGGCAGTTCCATCCACAGCTCTAGCGTCAAGGGCAATAGTGTCTGTCGAGTTGGTATGAATTTCGTGCTTGAATATTGCTAATCTTCATGCCATCTGTACTGCCTGTAAAAGATTTGTGATTAGGTGGGCATGTTTAGTGGGTTTACCCAAAGATGTTATGAAGCCCCATCGCTTCCACAGAGTACCGAAATCATGGACCACACCAAAAACATAGCTGGAGTCAGTGTAGACATTAGCGATCTTACAGGTTCGGGTTAGGGCAAACAATTTGGCTGCCTTTCCTGGTGTTCAAGTCAAGTCAAGTTACTTTTTATTGTCATTTCGACCATAACTGCTGGTACAGTACACAATAAAAATGAGACAACATTTTTCAGGACTATGGTGCTACATGAAACAGTACAAAAACTACACTGAACTACGTAAAAACTACACTGACTACAGACCTGCCCAGGACTGTATAAAGTGCACAAAACAGTACAGGCATTTCAATAAATAATAAACAAGACAATGGGCACTGTTGAGGGTAGTAAGTTGGTTCCTGGAGAAAGGAATGCAGTTTCTAGCATCTCGAGGGGGTTTCTACTGCATATCTGCCAGAATGGTTATTAGGCTTATGAGTGGACCCATCTGTAAAAAGGATCAGGTCTGGGTTGTCTAATGGGGTGGAGTGGAGGTCTGGTCAGGGTGAGGTTACTGTCTCAACTACTTCCAAACAACTAGGAAACTCAGTTGATTCGGGATAGGGTGCCAGGGTAGAAGGGTTAAGTGCTTGACACACTTAAATGCGAGATTGAGTTTACTGAGGAGAATGACCTCGTAGCCCGTCCAGCAGACTGTGGTGAAATGTTGGATGGCCACCGAACTGGGAAGTAGCAACACCACTTGGGGTGCCAAGACCGTGCAGGAGTGTTCAAGTATTAACGAAGTTGCCTTCTCAACCATCAGCACCATGGCGGCCACTGCTTGCAGGCAAACCAGCATTCCGCAAACGATGGGGGGGGGGGGGGGAGCAGGGAGTCGAGTAGTAGGCAATTGGTTGTCAAAGTCCTCTATGTTCTTGGACAGCATTGGCGAAACCCTGGTGCAATCTGTCAGACCAAGAGTGGGGACTTGCAGCAGGGCTTTGCATAGTGTGGCGAAAGCAGCCTCCCTTTCCTCGGTCCACTGAATGGTGTCTGGCACCTTCTGGGCTTGCGTCAGAGGGCTCTATACTCTGGGACCCACTGACGACAGTAGTTGGTGATGCCCAGGAAGGTAATTAGCTGTTTCATTGTCGTGGTCCTAGGTACTTGGGCGATAGCAGCTGTGCGCTCCAGCCCAAGTCTTCTGAAGTCTCCCAGCAGCCTCCCATACATCCTTGGTATGTAGCAATTGATTGGCAGTACTAATGTTTTGATAGAGAAGTATGGTGGTCTCTTGCAGCTAGGTGACTCAGAATGATGACTGAGTCCTGTCTGCAAACGTGCAGATTCATGGAAGCCAGCAACAGGTCATCAGTGTACTATAACAACGCCATTTCTTCTGAATGGGGCAAATCAGCCAGATCATCACGAACTGTTGAACTTTGTATCCTTGGGGAAGACGTGTCCAGCTGTACTGCTGGCTGTTGTAGGTAAAGGCAAATAGATATTGGCTATCCTCGTGCAAGGGGATGGAGAAGAAGGCAGAACACAAGTCAACCACCGTGTACCAATGACTCTACAAGTGAATAGAGATCAGCATAACATTGACATCTGGCACCACCAGTTAGTTGGGTTGTAGTATCTGGTTAATGGCCCACAGATCTTGAACAAAGTGCCACTCTTCAGTTCACCCCAGATGAATGGGTATTGCAGGGGCTTTGTATTGGTCAGATAACCCTTGCTGGAGTTGAGTATCCACCATTGGTTTGATTCTTAACAAGGCTTCTGGCGACATGCGGTACTAATGGATGGAAGACAGGCGGAAGTTCCGCTTCAGGACTAGTTGGTGAGGGGCCACGTCTTGACTGGTCCCTCATGATGTTTGTTTTTTGCCCAAAGTTTCGGATCTTCACAACTAAGTTTTGCTGGCTCCATCCACTGGCCAGGGGTTGCGAGCTGACAGCGCGAGAATATTCCCTCTCTCCCCTCCCTAAAGTTGTCACTGTGATTCCAGAATCCGGAGTGAGGAAATGGATTCCTGGACATAAAGCGTTAGCCAGGCGCCATGTCGGCTCGCACTCTTTCACCATGGGCCCCACGTCTTTGGGTTTCAAGTCGAGGGACGCATGCAAGCTCGAGATCTCTGCCTCAAGAAACAACTGGGTTTGAGCGTGTTCAAAGCCAGTGTCCAAGCCAACCTCCACACCCAGACCTTTCTGACCGAAGGCGACAATTCCGCCCGAGCTCAATGGCCAGTGAAAGGCGGCGGTACAGTGCAACATAGTGGCGGCACGGCAACTATTTATGAATTCCTCGACACACCCCTTCCCTTTTATTTGTGTTAATATGCCCTGTCACGGCCAATTTCCCCACGGGAGACCTTCCACATGCCAGGCATATAATGCCGCCTGAGTAGCAGGGGACCCCACTCTTTGATACATCATAGTGCGAAGCTCAGGAAACTTCTTCAGGAAACTTAAGAAACAAGCCTTCGAGGGTGCAGTGGATAATGGCGTTCTATTTACAAAGTGCCGGTCGGCCTAACAGATTTACAGGTGCCTCCCCATTATCCTAACTTCCACGGAATCAGAAACCGAGTCGACCATGGAAACTCTGGCTATCCCACAGTAGTGACCACTTAGGAACTTTTTGCCAGTGCCACAGCAGGGCTTACAGATGACAAGGTGGCACCGGAATCAACCAGGCCAGATACTCTTCTGTCTGCTACTTCACTTTCCAGGAGAGGGCCCTCTCTTGTATTTTCTGACAGCCGTCGTCCCCTCCTGGCTGCCTTGAAGGATTGGGGAGGGTAAAAGGGGTATTTTGTCGAGTAATTTTGAGACCTGGACCCTCTTCCTCGCCCCTATTTGTCTTTCTCTGTGTTGTAGGGCGGCAGTCCGTGGCCCAGTGTCCCCTCTTTCCACACTTTCTGCAAACCCATTTTCTACAGTCCTTAGCCCGGTGTCCTCTTCGCCCGCACTGATCCTGCGATCCGTTTGAGGTTTTTGGTCGGGACCCAAACTCCGACGTCTGATTAACCGGTTCTCTGCGCATACTGTCTTTTTTCCATAGTCCATTTAAAGAGTCAATTGCGCTACATATTAATCAGAATTTGAGTCACCTGAGGTCGCATCTGAAATTTCCAGTTGGTGGACGATTTCCCTCCACGCCACTCTGTCCCGACACTTCTTGTTAACGTCATTTGTTTGGTCTTTCACTGAGACTGACATATTGGGAAATCATGTATTGGCAGGTTACAGCAGTGGTTTGCCTTTGCCTTCTGCCGGGTGGGTTTAAAGAGATCACCTCTTCTCTTCTTGGTGGATCAGATTTGAATGAGTGGGCAATCCCGGGTCTGGGGGTGTGGGGGGGGGGGGGGGGGGGGAGGGGTTAGAAAAGTCTGCGTGGCCAGCTGGCCATTCTGATACTTGGGAATCCGATGCAGGCATTGGACTCCCAAGTATCCTTAAAACGAGCAATGAAGTCCGCACGGGATTCTCCTTTATTTTTCTGTAGACATTGGATAACCTCTCTAAAATCCCCGTGTTGTCGGGCTGTCATTAAATTGGATTCCCTTCCCTTAGCGACTCACTGCTACGTGGCTTGTCTTACATCGCCCCCTCCCCCCCCCCCCCCCCCCCCCCCCCCCCCCCAGCGGGCGATCCCGGGGGTACCAGCAGGTCACCCGGCCATTTCTTTGTTTCTTTGTCTTCCTGTACTTCTCGATATTCTTCAACGTGGTGTCGTTTTGCGGTACATGTATTTTATTTTTAAGAACACTTGGGCATCGCTAGTGAGGTTTACCTTATAGACATGACCGCCAAATTTACCACGACGATTACCCATCTTTTTCAGTTTTAAATCTTACTTAACATATGTTAATATATTGCCGCGCCTCGGTTGACCCCTTGTATAATCAGCTGATTATGACAGCGAACATCTGGGACCAAAAAAGGATCAATTTTATTCTAATGCAATTTTAAATTTCAAAAGAAGGGTTCTCTGCCCCTTCTCCAAGTTTCTGTCTTGTTCTTACCCAAACTCAGGAACGCTGGTCACCGGCCGGTAAGGGGCAGCCTTGTCTGACAGTCCCAGTCCCCGGTCTTGAATCCCGTCTTTCAGGGCTATCTGAAGGCGACCTTGCCTCGCACAATCCCGGTCTCCAATCCCGTATTTTTTCAGGGTAATTCCCTTTCGAGCGGCCAATTTATCGGTCAGGGATACCCTATATCCCGTATAAAGGGATCCAACCCCGTCGCTAATAACGTCAGGGCAAATCAAATAATATTTGGACTGAAATATTGGCATTGTAGAATAATTCAAAACAACACTCAGACGCAGATATTGTCTTTTATTTCCGTGGCCACGTGAGAATCGTCCCTCAGAGAGCGGCGATTCTAACTATATAGTCCATAATGCTCCGTTTTAAGACAGCTACAGACTTCAAGTCAAGGTTTCCTGATAAGGTAAAAAGATGTAATAACCCAAGCATTTGTGAGACTGAATAAAAATAGCTTTTCACAACAAGCAGTGCAGCTGAGGAAGGATGGTTAGCAATTAGCGACTTGCTGGTATGTTTTAGTAATACTTGGTTTTCCACACTCCCTTTTATCTTATCGACATTGTTTATTGCCTTCTACTAGAACATTCACACGTTATCATTAACCCTCTAAATTCCCTCACACTGATTCATCATCAACTTTGATATGGCCCATATCAGCAAACTAGTATATGGTATTGGAGCTGTACTTAGCCGCACTGTCACAGGTGTAAAGCGAGTGGAGTAGGGGGCAAATAGTGGTTATTGATGATTGTGAAACTTTTTGTTCTTGCAAAAACTACTCAGGTTCATTATATATTCACACCCAGCCTTGACTATCTACTGTATGATTCACAGTAACGTGACTAACACCGAAGTGGACTCCCATTCAATTCGAACAATTCAGGGTGGGCATCAAATACGACCTCATCAGTGACACCCATAAACACTCAGTACCTGTTCACTGGACTGGAACCCAGTGTGGCCTTCTGTGGCTTTAGCCCATCCACTTCAAGTTCCGATTTATTGTACATTCAGAGATGCTCTTCTACCCATCACTGTTGTAACACGTGGCTATTTAAGTTACTGTCACCTTCCGGTCAGCTTCAACCAGTCTGGCTGTTTTCCTCAGACTTCTCGCACTATCAAGGCATTTTCACCCACGGTATTGCTTCTCACTGGATTTTTTTTGTTTTTCACACCATTCCTTATAAATTATAGAGGCTGGAATGCATGAATATGTCAGGATATCAGCAGTTTATCAGATACTCAATCTGCCAGATCTAGCACCAGCAATTATTTCACTGTCAAAGTCACTTGGTTCCTGCTTCTCAATCCAAAGCTGCGCTTCTTCCCCATTCTGGCATTTGATCTGAACATCTTTACCAGGTCTGCATGCATTGAGCTGCTGCCACATGACTGGCTGATTAGATATTTCCATTAATGAGCTGGTGTACAGGTGTACCTAAGTAGACACTGGGTGCATAAACAACGCATTTAAATTCAGGAATAATTTGCTAAGCTGCGTAACTCACATGAAGATTTCTACAGTGAAACTCAGTGGGCTGACTTGTTCTGTCTGTGGGTTTGGGTGGGTTCCTGCTGCTCCGTCTAAAGCTGCATTTCATTTCTTACAGGAAACCCACAAAATGTGGCTGAGGTTTCACTGCAGAAGTTTCCCAGCGGCTTTGATGATTAATATCTTTGTTTTACTTCTTCATCCTGTTTCCACTCAAAGTAAGTGATTTTTCTTTGCCGATCACAATCACATTGTTTTATTATTGTCAATGTAAACTTGCTCCCCCGTGTCAAATTCACATTCCTCTCTGAGTGCCTGAACGTGCTGCTGTCTCACAATCCATCTCATTATTAACGTAGCTCCATTTCTGAGCTCCTCCCACCAGGACTCTTCTCTTCTGCACCAACATAGTTCCTACCACAGTTAGAAATGACATCCAGTGGACATGTTGCAGGGGGAAACTCTTCACCTTTATCCTGCCCAAACTGTCTGCAGCCTTTAATACAGTTGTTAACAATATCTCCAACAACTCTCCACCACAGTCCAGCCGGGTGGAACTGCTCTCATCTTGCCAATCCATTTGCACATTGAGACTCACCCGTAATTTCTTCACTTTACCTCCCATACAGTTTCCCCTGGCTCCCTCTGAATACCAATCCTGGTACCCTCCTATTTTTCACCCTCTTTGATGACATGAACAGAAAACTGATTCTTGCTTCCACTAGTCAACTGTTGACACCACCTCAATATCACCAAACTCTGCCTCAAATCAGCGACTGTCTCCACATTGCATGTGGGGTGCCCAATATTGGATATGCAAATATTACACACACACACACTCCAACATAATGATAACTGAAACCATTGTTTTCAGCCACACCACAAAGGCGGGTGGGGGGGGGTGTGGTGGGCATTGGGGGATCATGTAGAGAACTGCATTCACAACTATAAATGTTCAATCAGTTATAGATACGGAGAGGACTGAATTTGGGGCAAATTGCTAAATCAGTGAAATATTAATTAGAACAGTATTATGCAGGAGCTGGAGAAAGTTACTTGGGAGCAGCAGTTATTGGGTAAGTCCATATCAGACATGTCAGAAGTGGTTAAAGACCAACTTGTCTTATGTTTTTGTGAGAGAAAAAAAGTTGCGGAAGGCTAGGTTAGGAAATATTAGGTGACAAGATATTTCAAATTTAGACATAAAAAGAAAGGAAGAATATGTGAGGATTAGGAAGCTGACATTAGACGGGGCCTTTAAGGGATATAAAGGAAGCAGTAGTGGACTTAAACAGGAAAGCAAACAGGCCAAATGACTCCATGGACATGTTTTTGGTATATAGGATTATAGAGAATTGCAAGGACTTTTACACCAACACTAAAATCAATAGAGTTACTGGAAGGAAAGTACCACCATTCAGCAACAAAGAAGGAAACATTTGCCTGGAGCCTGTGGAAATGTACTTTACTTGGAGTACAGAATGGCATTTTGGTCTGTAACAAAATGGAACCAGTATTGTACCAGAGTGCTTTGGTAATTGTGTTTGTGCAACATTCTGCTAAAGAACAATGAGTATTTGACAAATTGCAGAAAGGCAAGCAGATGCATTATTGGAAGAATGCCAAGTAAACTGATTAAGCAGACGTATAGATTTGAACCCTTCCTGGAAAAGATGCACAGTTGCTAACACTTATGTATAAAGAAGTGACTATGCTGTCTGTTTTTCTCAAAGCTATTATCGGCTCTTGCGAAGTCCTAGTCTTCCCTTGCTGCAAATAAAATAAATGCACTTATGATTGATCAACTCTGAACTTTGCATCAGTATTCATGGTGGAGAAGGATTCAAGGAAACTGAGATCAGGGAAGAATTTGCTGATATTCACAGGCAAGACAGGTTTAGTTCCTTCTGGAGCTTTAAGGTAGATGATGCCCCTGGACCTGTTGGGTTCTTTCCCAAGTTATTGAAGGAGGCAAGAAAGCAGATTTTTGGATCCTTGATTAAGATCTTGTTACCCTTGTTAGCTGCACAAAGTCATAGAAATTCTGGAAAGATGACTGCACATTCCTATGCAGTAGTCCCTCAAAGGCCAAATAAAGGATTTTTTTTTTATTTGAAAAGTGTGTATTTTTATTATCAAAAGACTATACTGAACTTCAAGAATTCTCCAATTAGTGTTCAAAATCACCTTCATTCTCTCACTGCTGCAGCAAGAGGTTACCATCTGCTTGAAAAGAGTAACAATTATATCAATGTCCAAGAAGAGCAGGGTGAGAGGCCTCAGTGATTATCACCTTGTGGCACTCTCATCTACTGTGATGAAGTGCTTTGAGAGGTTGGTCAACTTCAGTGTCCGTCACAATCATGTCCTCAGTTCTAACCGTCAATCTCCAAAACATGGGATTCTGTATCCTCTTCTGCAAGTGGATCCTTGATTTCCTCACTGGGAGACCACTGTCTATAGAGATCAGAAATAATAACTCCTCTTCACTGACAATCAACACTGGAGTACCTCAAGGATGTGTGCTTAATGAACTGCTCTACTCTCTCTACACCCATGATTGTGTGGCAAGGCACAGGTGAAACTCTATATCTAAACTTGCCAATGACAAAGCAATTGTAGGCAGAACTTCATATGGTAATGAGGAGGCTTAATGGAATGAGATACGTCAATTGGCTGCAGCTACAACCTTGCACTCAACATCAGTAAGCTCAAGAAATTTATTGTGGACGTCAGGAAGGAGAAGTTAATGGAACACATACCAGCCCTCATCGAGGGATCTGCAATGGAAAATGTGGACTGTTTCAAGTTCCTGGGTGTCAGCATCTCTGAGGATTTATCCAGGGTCCAACTTATTGATGCAATTACAAAGAAGGCATAACAGTGGCAATATTTCATTCAGAGTTTGAGGGGAATTGGTATGTCACCAAAGACACTCCGGTTTAAGATGGCACTGGTGTATCTCTGCGACTTCTGGCTGGTGACTTACGAAAAAATGAAAGTAACTAACTACTTTGTTAACCATTCTTTTTCTGTCAAATGATCATCACACAGCAGCGACTCCACTTTCTAAGAAGATTGAGGGAAGCAAGGCTCTCACCTCCCCCCATCCCATTTTAACTGCATTTTACAGCACTATTGAGAGTGTCCTGACAAGCTACACCTCGATCTGGTATAGGAGCAGTCAAGCATTGGACCTGAAGTCCCTACAAAGGACTGTGAGTTCAGCTGAGAGGATCATATGGGTCTACCTACCATCGATCTGAAACATTATCAGGACAGCTGCATATGCAGGACCTTTATTATTATTAGGATCCCACCCATCCATCCACTATCCTCGCTGACTTTCTACCATCAGGGAGGAGACTATGATGCATAAAAACAAGAACTATCACTATGTTTGTTCACCCAGGCTATTCAGCTTCTGAACTCCCTACTGCATCATAGTCGATGTGTTACTGGTTAATCTGTTCTATTTAACATTAATGCACTTTAGTTTGTTATTTTGATTCATCTGTAGATTTCATTTCTACCTTCATAAGTTGTCGTGTGTTATGTGCTTTACACCTTGGTTCAAAGAAAAGTCCCATTTCTATATACATTATATACGTTATATACATGTATGTAGTTAAATGACAATAAACTTCACTTGACTTGAACTTACCTTTGGACTGGGTGGCAATGTGATGTAGCAGATCTGAGGCAAGATGAGTCAGTGGGCCCATCACTGAGATCGTGGAAGAGCATGAGAGACCAGGCACAGGCTGATCGAAGCTGTGGGGTTCAGGCCCTGTACGTGAGTGAGCACGATGGGCAGATGGAGATTTACAGGCTGAATTGAACAAGCAAAGTCCAGTGTATCCAAATGGCAAAACCTGTTGTTCGGACGGATACTTAAGCACTGGGCCAGATTGGAAAGGGCAAGGTGTTGAGGCCCAAGGTGAGGTG
Organism: Hemitrygon akajei; assembly: GCF_048418815.1. Lineage (NCBI taxonomy): Eukaryota > Metazoa > Chordata > Chondrichthyes > Myliobatiformes > Dasyatidae > Hemitrygon > Hemitrygon akajei. The sequence continues at coordinate 30,366,732 of NC_133138.1, read as the reverse complement.
AGGTTCAGATCGCTGCTCAAAGTGGCAAAACCTGACGTTCGATTGGAGAGTTAAACACCAGGCCAGATTGGAAAGGTCAGGATGTCAGGGCCTGAGGCCTGGCATGGTCGATTAAGGTCGCTGCTCCATAACGTTTACCCGGCTCTGCGCTGAATAATGGGGCTGTCTTGTGGACTTCAGTTCAGAAACACTATTTGCTTGTGGTTATTGTTTGTATGATGTTTCTTTTTCATTGCACATTGCGTGTTCGACAGTCCTCTTATGGGTTATTTTATTCTTTTATTTTCTTATGGACATAATGTGTTTTTATTCTCTGCATATTGGGTGTTAGACAGTCTTTTTTCGTATAAATGAGGCTTGGTTTTGGGTTTCTTTGTTTCATAACTGCCTGTTAGGAGATGAATCGCTAGGTTGTATAACTTATACATACTTTGATAATAAATGTAGTTTGAAATTTGAACTTTTGAACACTCACAAAATTTATTTAGATGTACGATGGAGAGCATTCTAAAGAGTCATATCACTGCCTGGTATGGGGCGGCCACTGCTGTGGATAGGAAAAAGCTGCGGAAAGTTGTAAACTCATACCACTGCCCAAGAAGAGCAGGGTGAGCTGCCTCAACAACTATTGCCCACTGGCACTCTCATCTACTGTGATGAAGTGCTTTGAGAGATTGTTCATGGCTACAATCAATCTTGGTGTTCAACATAATCATATCCTCAGTACTAATCAACAATCTGCAAAATGTGGGCTTCTAGATCTCCCTCTGCAACTGGATCCTTGACTTCCTCACCAGGGGGACCACAGTCGGAACTAACATTTTCTCTTGACTGACAATTAACACTGGCACACCTCAAGGATGCATGCTTTTCCCAATGCTCTACTCTCTCTATACCCATAATTGTATGACTAGGCACAGTTCAACACCATCTCTAAATTTGCCAATGACACAACTATTGTTGGCAGAATTTCAGATGAGGATACGTACAGGAGTGAGATAGAGGTTGAGTGGTGTTACTGCAAAAAGCCTTGCATTCAATATTAGTAAGACCAAGGAACTGATTTTGGACTTCAAGAAGGGGAAGTCGGAGAAATCTGCAGTGGGAAGACTGCTTTGCTTCAACTTACGGGCTGTCAACATCTCTGAGGATTTATCCTGGGCACAAAATATTGATGAAATTACAAAGAAGTCACAACAGTGGCTATATTTTGTGAGAAGTTTGAGGAGATTTGGTCTGTCACCAAATACACTCGCCAATATCTACAAATGTACTGTGGACAGCATTCTGACTGATGGCATCAACGTCTAGTATGGATGGGCCACAGCAAAGGATCAGAAAAAGCTGCAAAATGTTGTGAAATCAGTCACCTCCATCATGGCCACTAGTCTCCCCAGCATCCAAGACACCTTGAAAAGGCAATGCCTCAGGAAAGCAGCACTCATCATTAAGGACCCCATCACTCAGAATGTGCTCTCTTCTCACTGTTACCACCATGGAGGAGATACAGGAGCCTGAAGACACACACTCATTGTTTCGGTAACAGCTTTTTCCCCTCTGCCATCATATTCCTGAATGGACAATGAACCCATGAACACTACCTCAGTATTTTCCATCTGTGTTTGCATGACTTATTTAATTTAATTTTATATATACCTATTGTAATTTATTGTTTTTATTATTATGTATTGCAATGTACTGTGGCCACAACATATGCCAGTGATATTAAAATTGATTTTGATTCTGAATACATACACAAAATGCCACTCTAAAGACTCTTTGGTGTACTGATTAACAGAAGGATGCAAGTCCATATCTTCTTTGAAGTGCAGCACATGTAGATAGGAATGGTAATGAAGCCAGACAGCATGATTGTCTTCATTGCCCAAGATATTCAGTATAAAAGATAGCAGGTCAGCTGTGTAACTCTTTGTTTGGGCCACATTTGGAGTATCGTGAGCACTTCTGGTGACCACATTCCAGGAAGGATAAAGGAGCAAGTTATTCTGTCTCAGGTCTTTCCTGACAAGGTTTAGAGATACAGTGTGTACAGTATCTGCCTGATACCCACACATCTCCAGAAATCCTGTCACAGGACAGAGCAGGTGGAGACCCAGCACAACCACCTCCCACGTCAGTCTGACTTCCACTCACTCCTCTCCTGTCATGAAATATCTCGGGATTCAGCTAGGTTCTTTCAGACAGACATTTTCACAGGCTGTGTCTGCCTCACTAAATACTCTGCAGAAGTTAAAAAAAGAATGGAAATAATGAACTTCAACATTAATGACCTACATGGGATGAAGGAAATGTGCCTTAAATATTCATTCACTTGTTTCTCTTTCCAGCAGAAAACAGAAATCAGAATTATTTCTTGGATCAGAGAGACAGTATCCTGTTGAAAGGACCAGACAATCCTGGGAATGGCACTGTTGTCTGGGAATGGAAACCACACTCTGGGCAGCACACCCACCAGCTGGGGAATTTCACCAGAGACAATTCAGGAAAGTGGACTGAACATTGGAATAACGACAGGATAAGCAGTGACTTGTACCAGAAACTGAGACTGGGTTCTGGTAATGTTAATCTGATAATTCAAAGACCCAATATTAAATTTGCGGGATTGTTCACTTTAACCCGAATACAGCCGACAAAGCAAATCCTGAAACAATATGAATTATTTGGAATCAAAGGTGAGTGGGTCAGACAAGGATCTCTGTTAGTCTGAAAATATTTTCCAGTAAGATGTTGAAGGATTGTGAAAATTGAGAGGTTTCATTCGTCCAATGAAGAGTGAATCTCCCATTAAAAAAAGATAGGAGGAAGATTCTTGACTCAAGCAAATAGTGTTTGATTATTTTACCAGAAAAAGCAAGGAAAGGAAGCAACAAACACAAATTGCTGGAGAAACTCATCAAGTCAGGCAGCATCTAGAAAAAGAAATGAACTGTTTATGTTTCAGACTGAGACCCTTCACAAGAACTGGAAAGGGAAAGGGCAGATGCCAGAATAAAAGAGATGGGTAAAGGGAGGAGTGACAGCTGGTGGATGTTAAGTGACTCCATGTGAAGGAGGACAATAGGTATGTGAGGGAGGGAGGGAATGATGTGAGAAGCTGGACTGTGATAGGTGGAAAGTGCAAAGGGCTGAAGCAGATGGAAGCTGAGAGGAGAGGACTATGGAGCATGGAATAAGAGGGAGGATATGAGAAATGAGGAAAAAAAAGTGTGTGGAATGTGCATTTTGGAGAGGCTGTTGAGGGTAAAGAGACTGGGAAGGGCCCTGTTGTCTGGGAATGGAAACCAACTCATAGCAGGACATCTGGAAACTGGGGCCTTTCCAAGGAACAGACAGGGCCTGGTGGAACAGGGTGTCACACTAGAGAAGCAGACACTTGTACCAGCAGATGGATCTGGATTTTGGCACCGTTAATCTGAGAATTAGAAAACACCCACTTGAACATGCAGGATTGTCCACTTTGATTCAAACACAGCCGAGGAAACAAATTCAGAAATAATACGAAAACCTTGAGAGTAAAAGTGAGTGGGCCAGACAAGGATCAATAACATGTTTCTAAGCAAATAATTAGAGTAAATCTCCCATAAAAACAACTAAGAGAAAAAGCATTTGTTCTAACATAAAATGGTTTGTCAACTTTCTGCAAGAACAGGAAGCCAAGGAATCTACCCCACTGTGAGTATCATGGTCTGTTTGCTGGACATAATATAGACTGAACTGTGTTATGAAACTGTTAGAGACACAGCCAACCATGCCAGCTTATGGGTTTAGACTCTTTAACTCCATAGAGAATGGAGAGCTGGTCTGGCTCCTTTAAGGGTTCAGGAGCATCCCGCTAATAAGCAATCATGTTTTGGGTGCCAAGAATTGGGTTCAGAAGAATTCATGGCCAGCATGAGGAAGGTGTCCTATCACTCTGCCAGAGGCAGCTGAGCCTTTGACCACCCAATGAAGATTCGATAGGGTGAATGGTCAGGCAAATTACACAATTGAATTTTGGACTTTGGCCCAGGAGAGTAGTTGGAATAGGGAGGCTTTGACTACGCTATACTGCCACAGACTACAAGATGAACTGAAGGATGCCCTTGCTTTGGGAGAGTGAACAGAGTGCTTAGAGGTTTTGGTCAACCAGTCCTTTCATCTCGATAATCACCTGGTAGAACGACACTGGGACGACTTCAGGAGGTCGAAGAGTGCCAGTCCAAGCCTGGTCCTAATGCATCACTATTCCGTGATCCAAACTCGGACTATGACCAGCCCGTCTCCTGCTCAAGGTCCTGTTGAGCCCATGCAGGTCAGCTGCACTAGACTCTCTGCTGATGAGAGGTCCCGGCTTCGGAGTCAAGGTAGCTGCTTTTACCATGGGGAAGAAGGTCACTTGCAGGCTGAGTGTCCCAGGCTGCAGGAGAACTGTTAAGCCCATACATTGTTGGGAGGACTGTGACAATGGCAGCACTGTGTCCAATCCCATGGATTCTGGTTTCATGCTGAAGGTGGAGTTCAACTGGGGTAAGAGCTCGAATGCTTTTATAGACTCTAGGGCAGCGGGAAATTTTCTGGACTTAGAACCACCTGTTGGTATGGCATACTGCTGCAAGAGTTGAGCCAGTCCATGCCCACAACTGTCTTGGATTGCCACCTGCTAGGTTTCAGGCTAATCCAGCAGCAGATTGTGGTCTTGCAGATGAGGATAGGGGATCATGTAGAATACAATAGTTTTTACATTATTGACCCTTCAATCATATCCCTGATCTTGGATACCCTTGGTTATCCCAGCAGAACACATCCATAGTCTGGAGGGAGAGAGAATATTTACTTAATCCAGTAAATGTAAGAGTGCTTGTTTGCGGTGTAGTGTTCCGACCCCCAGATGGTTTGAAATCAGCAACCAACAAGGCAGCAGCCTTCAGTTCATGGTAACCTGAGGCCTTCTGGAGATCTAGACCTGTCCTGCCCTGTCTAGTCAGGGACACACAAGAACTAGAGAGAGGGAATCTCCTGTTCAGTGGAAGACCAAGGAGATGCCCAGGCAGTCTGAAAAGCTTGTGGCTATATCAGCCACCAGGTCTTGGGGAAAGGAAAGCCTTCTCTACGCAGATCCTTGAAGCTTATTCCCAGTCTTGTTGTCATCCCCTGAGGATACAGATGGGAATTTGGACTCTGATTTGGCCAGTGTTTCTATGAATGAGTTTTGTGAACCAATGTTGGGAACTCTGAGGTCTGTACCTCTTAAGAAGCCTCAGGAGTCATTCTCGAAGGCAGGTCCGGAGAATATTGCAACACCCATGCTGGTTGAAATCCCTTCCATCTATAAGGACTTTGAAGGTGTCTTCAGCAAGGAAAAGGCCTACAATCTTCTACTGCACCAACCATATGACTGTGCTATGGACTGACTGCACAGTACTTATCCTCCGCAGGGTGGATTGTATGTACTCTCAGTCCCAGAGAGCCGTACAATGGAAGAGTATATAAAGGAAGCTCTTTCTATGGGCTTCATTTGGCCCTCCAGCTGACCAGCTGGCGCAGGCTTCTTCTGCTTACAAAAAAAAAGTTGGGGGTCTGTGGCCATGCATTGATTAAAGGGAGTTAAATTGCATAATGGCCAAGAATCATTACTCATTCCCCTCATGAATTTGGCTTTCAAGATGCTCCAAGGGGCAAGAGTATTCATGAAGCTAGACCTGCAGAGTGCAGACAATCTGGTTCCCATTAAGGAGGGTGAATGAATGGAAAACCACATTCAATGCACTAATGGGGACCATAAGTACCTGGTTATGTTCTTGAGCCTCCTACAGTCCTTCAGGCATATATCAATGACATACTCCAGGATACTCTCCATCAGAATGCCTTCATCCTCTTGGATGAACATAGAGCATAGAACACAGAGATCTACTACACATTACAGGCCTTTTGGCCCACAATGTTGTGCTGACCCTGTAACCTACTCTAGAAACTGCCTAGATTTCCCTTGCACATAGCCCGCTATTTTCCTAAGCTCTATGTCCCTATCTCAGAGGTGTCTTAAAAGACCCTATTGTATTCACTTCCACCACCACTGCTGGCATTGCATTCCATGCACCCACCATTTGTATGATAAACTTACCCCTGACATTCCCATCAGTACCTATTTCCAAGTACCTCAAAACTATATCCCCTCGTGGTAGCCATTTCAGCCCTGGGAAAAAGCCTCTGGCTATCCACATGATCAATGCTCCTCATCATCTTATACACCTCTATCAGGCCACCTCTCATCCTCCGTCGCTCCAAGAAATAAAGGCAAAGTTCACTCAACCTGTTCTCATAAGGTATGTCCTCAGATCCAGGGAACATCCTTGTAAATCTCCTCTGCACTCTATAGTATCCACTACAGATTATATCCTAAGCTTCTCAAAGTCCATGGAGGGGCACGTTTCTCATGTCATAGATATCATAAGAAGCTTTCAGACCATGGAATTTATGTTAAGCTAGAGAAGTCCAAATTTCAGGCCATTTCATTTTTTCATTTCATCATCTCCAATGGTAATCTGAAGATGGACCCTTGCAAGACCCAAGCAGTCAGAGGCTGGCCACAATCATCTAGTGTCAAACAAGTCCAACGATTCCTGCTGTTTGGAAACTTTTACCGGAAGTTCATCAGGAACTTCAGCTCAGTGGCAGTTCCGCTGACGGGGCAAAGAAATCTGTGGGCCCTTTTGTCTGGACTACAGCTGTTCACATCAGCTCCCATCATGGTTTCTCCAAAATCGCACCTTTTTTTATCCTTTAGGTGGATGCCTCAGACATCAGAGTGAGTGCAGTATTGTCTCAATGGTCTCCTTCAGATGGTAAACTGCACCCATGTGCATTCTTCTCCAGGCTGCTATCCCCAACAGAGAGAACCTATGACATTGGAAATCAGGAGCTTCATACGTTTAAGTTAGCTTTGGAGAAGTGGCATCACTGACTACAGGTCATTTAGACAGATCACAAGAACCTGGTTTATATTCAGGAAGCCAAGAGACTGAATTCCGGGCAGGTGGGGAGATCATTGTACTTGAACCACTTTAATTTCATCTGACCTATCAACTGTGGTCAAAAAACTTGAAGCCAGATGCCTTGTCTTGTCAGTTTGACGAATCACAATGAGAGGAGCAGCCAACCACCATTTCCCCCCAAGCCAACGTGGTTGTGCCAATCCATTGGGGAATCGAAGCTCTTGGTCATGAGGTCCAAGCACAAGGGGAGCTTCCTAAGAAAAGTCCTCCAGGTCAGCTGTCCATCCCAGGATCCAGCAAGTCCCAGGTGCTTCAAAGGGGACATTCATCAAGAATGACCAATCACCCAGGGATTGCCAGGACCCTTAAGAGGAGGCATTGATGTTCTGGAATGGTGAAAGAGGTTGAGCAGTATGTGCAGATATGCTAGGCATGTGCACGGAATAAGGAGCCCCATTCCCAACCTCAAGGGCTCTTCCTCCCCTATCTGTTCCAGAAAGACCACAGGCTTTGTCATGGGTCTTCCACCATCCAAGAGCAAGACTGTCATCATGGTAATTGTCAATTGGTTTTCAAATGCCTGCAAGTTCATTGTCTTGGATAACTTATTATTTGCAGTGGAGATGGACAAAATTGTCCTGGACCAGGTCTTCAGGATCAATGGATTCCTGGTGGACATTGTCTGAGATCATGGTCCACAATTCACATCCCATTTCTGTAAGCTGATTGGGGCAGCAGCAAGTCTTTCCTCCAACTGTCGGACGGAGCAGACCAACCAAGTTTTGGAACATACCCAAAGATGTCTGGCCTCAGAACGACCTGATGAGTGGTGCGACCATTTGATGTGGGCAGAGGTCGCCCACAACACCTTATGGCATTCCACGCATGGAATGTTACCAACAGAGTGCCAGTTTGACTATCATTTGCCACTGTTTCCGGAACAGGAGGCTGAGGTTGGTGTCCCTGCAGCTGAAATTCTCATCCAAAGCTGCAAGCAGAAATAGATTTGAGCAAGAGAGATTTTCCTGGCTTCTACCCGGAAGGCAGAAACCAAGGTGAACCGAAGGCGAAGACATGGAGCCACTTTGCAGCCTGGGTAATAGGGCTGGCTGTCCACTCATGGTTTGCCTCTACAGTTGGAGTCTAGAAATTTGGCGCCCAAGTTCTTTAGACACTTCGAAGTCAATGAGGAAAGTAAACCCAATGGCTTACACCTTTCAGCTCCTCAAGACCCTAAAGATCAATCCCATCTTCCACACATTGAGATTAAAACTATTTGCACCAGTCACTTATCTCCACCACCATCAGCTCCGCTGCCATCCAGTTTTACAGTTGAGGACTGGGTCTTCATGTAAAGAACTCATGAACTGTTCAGGATGTTCAGCAATATCTCATGGACTGGGAAGGAGTCAGACCTGAGGAAAGGTGCTGGGTGCCTGAAAGAGATACCTTGTATCTGGCTCTCATCCATGACTACCATCACCACCTCTCCAAGCAGCTAGGGCCATCAGGAGTTGGCCATAGAAGAGCGGTCCTGATACATGATGCACCCAACAACACCAGCTTCCGGGGTTTACATGCTCTAACTCTCCAGTGTAAGGGTTCAGGACCATCTCGTGAATGGGCAATCATGTTTTGGGTACCAAGAACTGAGGATTTAAAGACCACCTGAATGCAGCGTCAATGCTCAGTCATAAACCCTACTAGTGATACCACCTAGTGTTTGTTTTGTGCTCAGTTCTCAATTCAATTTGATACCATGTCTCGATCCTTGCTTCAGATATTCTAGCATTTGAGTCCAAACCATCCTCGTCAAGGACTCTTGTCATAGAAACATAAATCTCAGCAGAGTGGGTCTGGGGTGAGACTGGACACTGAAACTGCTAATCAGTGTTACCCAGTGGACCGTGTCAATGGCTCACTTGGTCAAGGTCAATGAGGAAGTACATTGTCTGTGGAATTTGGACCTTGCCAGAGAGTTCATTTCATGAGAGCAGCTGAGGGAGAAATACCAAAGACAAAAGGATAAATTCATCAATTCAGTTGCATTGAAAACCCATTGGCGTTCATGAATCAAAATCACCAGGCTGAGACCAGGAGATTCACCAGCAAACACACTTCGAATAAGCAGCATTTCACTGTGAGAAATGCGAACAAGTTAAGGACTTTCACCCCTGTATTTCCCAAATTGAAATTCTGGGACTTGCTGACATTTCCTGTAGTTGAATCTGCCGGCGGCCCCCATCGCTGCACGCCACGTGGAGACCCAGGGTGTAGCAGGAATACTCTGATATTCCCCGGCACTGACAGCAGGAAAACTGCTGATGGTTTTTGTACCTGGTTGATGCTGGTGGGGGATCCGTGAGGTCACTCATTTCATTGTGGAATTTACAGCGGTAAGGTGGAAAGGGAGGAAGGAAGTTACTTGATTCTGGGAGTTTGCATTTGGATGAATTTGTTGATTTTAGAAGCATTTTCAAATGATATTATATGTTAAATTGTTGTGAAATAAAATTATCTATTCATTTAATTCTAATATACAGTAGTTGATGCCATTCAAAACTATTGCAATTCAACACTCACTATATTCCAACAGTTTGGCAGCTTCAGCAGAGGACAATCCTGGGAGTGTGACTCCGCCTCCTGTAGAAAATACTCCACAGTTCTGGAGGTGGGGTTAGTCTGTCTATTTATATGACACAAGGCTATTCAATTAGACCGTGCACCATATATGGCATAACCAATTGGCTCCAGGATGCTCCGGGCCAATCTTTGTCCTCATAGATCTAACCCAGGTGAGTGTAGGACCCTGGGGAGTCAGAGCAGTGAGTGTGAGCTGCCAAATCCCTCAGCACATCCCAGACTAATCCAGTCTGAGGATCAGGGATGGGGATAAACTTTGATACTTGCTGGATTGGTGCTGTATTAACATCTAAATGAAAGGCAAGTCACTGTCTCATGGAGAAATAGAAGACGGCAGCTGCTGAAATCTGGAGAAATACACAAAAAGCTGGAGGAACGTGGCAGGTCAGGCAGCATCTATGCAGAGAAATGCACAGTCATCAACAAATATTTCTCTCCAGAGATGCTACCTGACCTGCTGAGTTCCTCCGACTCATTATCTGCTGCTGTCAGACAGACTAAGGAACAGTCGAGTTGGGTCCTGAAGTGCCATCCTGACCAAAGAACTGGCCCCAGACCATCGATCCTATAGTGAAATTGCACCAGATTGAATTCTCCACAGCAGAATGTCCCTTAACTTACACATTCCTGGATTTCATTATTTATTACTCTGTTCCAGGAGGGTTTGAAAGTCAGGGCAGGCATTTAGAGAACAGCCAGCCTGTCCTGAAGAGCTCTTCCTCATGGAGGCTCAATAATTGGAGATCTGCCCAGGGATATTTCGGCAGCCTACCAATTTGAGTAATTGTGCGACTGTGATGACCTTAGATGTCATTTTAATCCACAGTCTCCCAGGCATGTGTCAGGTCGACTTATTAAAGTGTGCTGGCACATTGAGGACAGAGTCAGACTGGTGCCTTTTCTTTATAATACGGTAATCCTGGAAAGACAGTCGCTACATTTCCAGCGCACCCTCCCCTGGTGAGATTCTATCACCTTCCCACTGGGGTGTCGACAGCTATAAACCCCCTTATATAGTGTGTCCCTGAGCTGAACTCTGTCACTCCAGCAGGATCAGGGGGAAGGTCCTGGTTTCTGCGCCACCTCACGAACCGAGGATGAGCTGGGCTGAGTTTTAATGGCCCTGCTGTGCTATTCCATGGCTTGGATGCACACATACTGCAGAACTGTGGAGAACGGAAAGATCCTGAGCTCAGAACAGACCATGCTGGAAAACTCAGCCAATCAGGCAGCACTTATGGAAAGGGGAACAGTGAAAGATACTGGTCAAACACACATTATCAGAATAGTTTATATTTCAGATTTGTAGCATCTGCAGTTTTCCATGATGGTCATGTCCTGAGTTCAGTTTGAGCCCGATCATTGGACTGTATATGTCACCACTCACTCTGAATCTCATTGGTCTGTTTCTCACAGTTGAGTCGAGACCACAGTTTACTGTGGTGGGCAGTGATGTCACCATCAGCTGTACCATCTCCAGACTCCCAGATACCGTCAGTCTCCGCTGGAAACCAGTGGGCTCATCCCAGCAGAACAGGAGAAACACTGATCAGATCCGGCTGAATAACACCGTCTATCTGATGCTCCGACACGTTACAGTGGAGGATGGGAAGTTGTATCAGTGTGAAGTGCGGGAAAGCGGAAACATTGTTCTCACAAGCAAAGCAAATTTTACTGTAGACATGTGTAAGTATTGTTAGTAAATGTTGGATACTAAAATTGTATTCATGGAATTTTGGGAGTGAACCCCTTGAAAGATTATAGTCCCATGATCTACTGTCCTGTGTAAATGCAGCAATAGTTGGAGAGAAGATTCCAGAAAGTCTCTCTGTACAGCAACTGTCAACTTGTTGCTGTGACAGAGCACACAGGAGGGAGGTACTTCCGTTAGAGTTGATCATTTAAACATTTTGTTAGTTTAATTTAGCATCAGTCTTTCAATATCTCAGTCTGAGACCCTGATACAGCATCATGTTCAAATGTTGTTTAGAAAGTGGAGTCACCATGACAACCACCAGCACTTGCTGTACACGCTCAGCACTGGGGTCACGATTCACATGTCAACACTGCAAAACAAACTGTCCCCTCTCCCTCAGTGATACTTCTAACAAAGTCCTGACGCTGTGTCATGTATCTGCCGTGGACTCAGGCTTCAGAGCAGCATTTGGCTGTGAGCAGAACCAAGGGAAGAGGGAGAGCAGAGTATTGCTTAGTGTGAATGGCAAAGGGATGGAGAATAATAACGAGGAATAAAGGGAAAGTTGGAATAGGATGGAATGAGAGAGGAGGAAGGCAGCTGGTGAACAGAGAGAAGTAACAGAGACAGGATATAGGGCCCATATCCCTGCAAGTGAAAAAATTGCTATAACTGCCCATTCACCTCCATTAACAGCCCCAGAAAGTCTTTTCTGGTGAAGTAGCACTTTGCTTGCTAACCTGTTGGGGTTGTCTGATATACCCAGTGCTCTCAATGCGGCCTCCTTTGCCTTGGTGAGACCTGATATAGATTGGGGAACCACTTTACCTTTGCTCCATCTGCAAAAGAAACAGGATTTCCTGGTGGCCAACCATTTTAATTACAGTCCCCACTCCAATTGTCCATGTTCAGTTGGTTTTTGGTTTGGCCTCCTCCACTGCCACGATGAAGCTGCTAAGGATGGAGGAGTAATACCTCATATTCCATCTGGGTAGCATCAACTTGAGTGCATGAATATCAAATTTATTAACTTCTGGTAATATCCCCCCTCCCTTTCCCGCTTTTTCCATTCCCCACTCTAGAACCCCTCTTACCTTTTCTCTTCTCCTCACCTGCGAACAACTCCCCTTGGTGCCTCTCCTCCTTCCCATTGTCCAATGATCCTGTCTCCTCTCCTATCAGATTCTCTTTTCGTCAGCCTTTTGCATTTTCCACATGATTCAGGGTGTTTACAAGTCTGGACTGTCTGTGTTGATGGTCACAAAATTCTGATTCTGTGTGACAGTCAGTGAGAGGGTTAGGGAATACTCCCTCTCCCAGTGTAGAATACCCTCCTGCTTCAAAACATTCACCATTCTCCCTGTACCTAAAAAGACCAAAGTAACATGTCTGAATGACTGGCGTCCTGTCACTCTCACCTCAATAATAAGCAAATGCTTTGAGAGGCTGTTCAAGGATTACATCTGCAGTATGCTACCACCCACACTGGACGCACTACAATTCGCCTACTGACACAACCGATCGACAAATGATGCAATAGCCACAGCTCTACACACCATCCTTACACATCTGGAGAAGAAGGATACTTACCTGAGAATGCTGTTCTTGGACTACAGTTCAGAATTGAACACCATAATTCCATCCAGGCTTGACAGGAAGCTCAGAAACCTCAGCCTTGACCCTGCCTTGTGCAGCTGGATCCTGGACTTCCCGTCAGATCGCCAGCAGGTGGTAAGAGTGAGCTCCCACATCTCTGCCCCTCTGACCCTCAACACAGGTGCCCCTCATGGCTGTGTGCTAAGCCCCCTCCTTTACTCTCTGTATACTCATGACTGTGTCGCCACCCACAGCTCCAATCTGCTAATTAAATTTGCTGATGATATTACATTGATTGGCCTTATCTCAAATAATAACGAGGCAGTCTACAGGGAAGAAGTCATCACCCTGACACAGTGGTGTCCAGAAAACAAACTCTCCGTCAATGTTGCAAAAAACAAAGGAGCTGGTTGTGGACAACAGGAGGAATGGAAACAGGCTAACCCCTATTGACATCAATGGATCCGGGGTTGAGAGGGTGAACAGCTTTAAGTTTCTTGGCCATCCACATCACAGAGGACCTCAAGTGGTCTGTTCACACCAGCTGTGTGGTGAAAAAGGCACAACAGCGCCTCTTTCACATCAGACGATTGAGGAAGTTTGGTATGGGCCCCCAAATCTTAAGAATTTTCTACAGGGGCACAATTGAGAGCATCCTGACTGGCTGCATCACTCCCTGGTATGGAAATTGTACTTCTCTCAATCGCAGAACTCAGCAGGGAGTGGTGCGGACAGCCCAGCACATCTGTAGATGTGAAATTCCCACTATTCAGGACTTTTACAGAGACAGATGTGTATATAGGGTCTGAAGTATCATTGGAGACCCGAGTCACCCCAATCACAAACTGTTCCATCTGCTACCATCTACTAAACCGTACCACAGCATAAAAGCCAGGATCAATAGGATCTGAGACTACTTTTTCCACCAGGCCATCAGACTGATTAATTCATGCTGAGACAGTTGTAGTTCTATGCTATATTGACTGTCCTGTTGTGCATACTATTTATTATAAATCACTATAAATTGCACATTGCACATTTAGACGAAGACATATCATAAAGATTTTTGCTCCTCATGTATATTAAGGAAATAAGAAATAAAGTCAATTCAATTCAGGGGAGTTGCTCAGATCCAGGCCAACTCAAACTTCATGGCAAAACTCACCCCAGTAAAAATGTTCCTCTTGCATGGGAAGGTCCGACAATCTTGAAATTCCAACCTGTCTGGTTCGTTCACTCTGTAGTTGACCTCTGGGCTATTCTGCCCACTGACTGAACCTAACCCACCACTTGTACACTGATAGCAAGAGTTGTCAAATTTGAAATTTTAAAAATTCCATACCAAATTATGATTAATATTTATTTTTATATTTAATGGGATTTTGTGTGTAATTCACACAAGGTATCACAATCTGAATGTTGATCTGCTGAATAAAATGCAAATAATTTTAAAATAAATTTTGTTGAGAATTTTTCCTCTTTGTTTCTGTAATAGGCTGTTATAAATTCAGTTGTGTTCTCCACTGTCTCTCTGATACAGATTTATTTCAGAAGCGTTACACCCTTTATCGTCCCAGCACAGGTTACAGTGAACTCCACCTGCTTTGCTATTCTACTTTTTATTTCTCTACTGCTGTGTGGAACTGGAAGTCACATCACCAACAGGACCACCAGAAACAAATAGCATCTGTAAAATATTCTGAGCCCATCAACGTCAGCCGCACTGACTTTGGGAATCGACTGGTAACCTTGGAGGAACAATTCGACGGCAAGAATTTCAGTGTGAGGATTGCCCCGGTTTTGTTTGGAGATGCCGGAGTTTACACATGTTCTCTGGCATCAAATATATTTCCGACCATTGAGTTAATCACAGTGAAAGGTAGGAGACAGAATACTGCAGCTGCTTTTACCAATTAAGTCATTGTTTAAAATGTAAATAACCTGCTTGTTTCCACAGTCACAGCTGAACCGTCTGATACAGTGACTGAGGGAGACACCGTTACCCTGAACTGCTCTGTGTCTGACGTCACTGCATCAACCAGACTGGTTTGGATCAATGGAGACGGTGGAATTGTTAGAGAAAAAATATTGAATGGGGAAGAGAAATCACTGAGTCTGATCATACAGAAAGCTGAGAGAGACAGAGGGAAATGGACGTGTGGTGTGTTTGATCAAGACAGGCTCCGGATTATTGTCCTGTATTATCAGGAGCTCAGTGGTGAGTATCGCAGGTTTGCTCTTCATATTGAGAAACAAGATCACATTTTGTGTCAATAATTGTTCTATTTGCCAGCAGTGACCACTCTTTATGTCCTGTGTGGGAAGCTCTCCTCTGGGGTTGTTTGATCCAGATGCTTTTGTCATCCAAATATTCTTCAGAAGTTAAAGAAAAATAGATTTTGCCTCTGAAGCCAAGAAATTTCCAGTAAAATAGAGTCAACTGTAAGCACTGAATACTTAATGTATACAAATAATTAATAAAAATACAAACAAGCATAACAACATTGTTAAACTACAAGAAAACTAACAATTCCACAGCCAAATCCAATAGGATTTTAATATGGACCACGGGAAAACTCTGTGTCCCCAGAATCAATATGGAAACATCCTTTTTTCCTGCATCACAGAGTCTCTTGGGAGTCTCATGGAGTCAAGACAACATTGAGTAATGACAGCAAAATGGAGACGTTCCATTTTGGATTCCTGGACCAGGCCCACTGCCAC
This sequence comes from Hemitrygon akajei, assembly GCF_048418815.1. Lineage (NCBI taxonomy): Eukaryota > Metazoa > Chordata > Chondrichthyes > Myliobatiformes > Dasyatidae > Hemitrygon > Hemitrygon akajei. The sequence goes on along the minus strand of NC_133138.1, from coordinate 30,351,081 downwards.
AATCACCACACACTTTCTTATCACATCGCATCCCTACTCTTCAGCATCACATCCCTACTCTGGTATTCTAAACCTGTTGAAATGAATGCTAACATTGCATTAGCTTTCCTCAACACCGACTCAACCAGCAAGTTTGTGGTAAACTATGTATATCTGTCTGGACATGCCCCTCTGCTGACTGCTCCTGTGGCTCCACCCACAGACCCCTGTATAAAGGCAATTGGAGACACTGCTCCTCCCTCAGTCTCCAGGATGTCGTAGTCTCTTTTGCTGCTAATAAAAGCCTATCGTTCACCTCCCGTCTCCGAGAGTTATTGATGATGCATCAAAGTTAAACTTTAGGGTGTTCTGCACAAGGACTTCCAAGTCTCTCTGCATCTCAGATTCTTGGATTTTCTCCCATTTAGAAAATATTTTGCACATTTATTTCCACTATCAAACTGTATGACCATGCAATTTCTAACATTATATTTCATTTGTCACTTTATTTCCCATTCTCCTAATCTGTTTAATTCCTTCTGCATCCTCCCTGTTTCCACAACACTACCTGCCCCTTCACTAACCTTCATATCATCTGCAAATTTGGCAACAAAGCCATCTATTCCATCATCTAAATCATTTATATACAGCATAAAGGAAGTAGTCCCAATACTGACCCCTGCAGAACACCACTAATCACTGGCAGTCAACCAGACAAAGATACTTTTATTCCCACTCGCTGCCTCTTTCAATCAGCCAATGCTCTAACAATGTTAGTAACATTCCTGTAATACCATGGGCTTTTAACTTGGTAAGCAGTCTCATGTGTGGCACCTTGTCAAAACCTTCTGAAAGTCCAAATATACAATATCCACAGCATCCCCTTTATCTATCCTACTTGTAATCTTCTCAGAGAATTCCAACAGGTTCGTCAGGCAGGATTTTCCCTTAAGGAAACCATGCTGTTTTCCTCCTATCTTGTCCTGTGTCACTAAGTACTCCATCACCTCATCCTTAACAATTGACTCTAACATCTTCCCAGATAGGTCAGGCTATCTGATCTATAATTTCCTTTCTGCTGCCTTCCTCCTTTCTTAAAGAGTGGAGTGACATTTGCAATTTTCCAGCCCTCTGGCACCATGCTAGAGTCCAGTGATTTTTGAAAGATCATTTCTAATGCCACAAAAATCTCTAACACTACCTCTTTCAGAATCCTAGGTTGCAGTTCATCTGGTCTGGGTGACTTATGTACTTTTAGGTCTTTCAGCCTTTTGAGCACCTTCTCCCTTGTAGTAGTAACTGCACCCACTTCTCTTACTTCACACACTACAACATCTGGCACACTGCTGGTGTCTTCCACAGTGAAGGCTGGTGCACAATACTCATTTAGTTCATCTGCCACCTCCTTGCCCCAGTTATTATTTCTTCTGCCTTATTTTCTTGTTGTCCTATATCCATTCTCATCTCTTTTATTTTTTACATACTTGAAAAAGCTTTTACTAACCACTTTGATATTATTTGCTAGCTTGCTTTCATTTTTCAGCTTTTCCATTCTTTTAGTTGCTCTCCGTCAGTTTTTAAAAACTTCCCAGACCTCTATTTTCCCATTAATTTTTGCTTTGTTGTATGCCCTTTCTTTTGTTTTTAAATTAGGTTTGACTTCCTTGTCAGCCATGATTGTATTATTTTGCCTTTTGTGTACCTCTTCACTTTTGGAATACACACGTCCTGCACCATCCTCATTTTTCCCAGAAATGCACACCATTGCTGCACTGCTGTCATCCCTGCCAACAGCTCCTTCCAATTTACTTTGGCCATACAACTGTCTCATACAACTGTAATTTCCCTTGCTCCACCAAACTACTGCTATGTCAGACTTTCTCCCTATCAAATTTCAAATTGAACTGAATCATATTGTGATCACTGGTTCTAAAGGGTTCTTTTACCTTAAGCTCCCTAATGGCCTCCAGTTCATTACATAACACACAATCCAGTATAGCTGATCCCCTAGAAGGCTCAACAGCACACTGCTCTAAAAAGCTATCTCTTAGGTATTCAACAAACCCACTCCCTTGGGATCCATTACCAACCTGATTTTCCCAATTGACCTGCATGTTAAAATCTCTCATGACTATCATAACATTGCCATTTTGACATGCCTTTTCTATTTCTTGTTGTAATCTGTGGTCCACCTCCCAGCCACTGTTGGGAGGTCTGTATATCAATGTCCTTTATCCTTGCAATTTCTTAACTCAACCACAAGCATTCAACATATTCTGATCCTATGTCACATCTTTCTACCGATTTGATGTTGTTTTTTACCAGTAGTGCCACGCCAACCCCCCCACCCCACCTACCTTCTGCCTGTATCCGTCCAATACAACATGTTATCATGGACATTCAGCTCCCAACTACAACCATCCTTCAGCCACAATTCAGTGATGGCCACAACATCATAACTAGCCATCACTGAATACCTGGCAATCTGTAATAGTGCAACAAGATCATCCATCTTATTTCTTGTACTCCGCACATTGAGATACAACACCTTGAGTACCACATTTGCTACCCTTTTCATTTCTGCATTCCTACTGTACCGATACTCAGCCTGTTGGCTGCGACTATGACCCATCACCTGCCTTCCTTTCCTGACAGTCTGACTGCACACTATCTTTATATCTTTACCATTTGTCCTGTCCTGAGTTCCATCGCTCTGACTCCCCCCCCCCCCACCAAATTAGTTTAAACCCTCCCTATTAGCTTTAACAAAACTGCCCATGAGATTATAGGTTCCCCCTCAGGTTCAGGGGCAACCCATCACTTTTGAACAGGTCATACCTCCCTCAGACGAGCTCCCAATGATCCAAGATTCTGAAGCCCTGTCCCCTGCACCAGTTTCTCAGCCATGCGTTTATCTGCCAAATCCTCCTGTTTCTTCTCTCACTGGTGCATAGCTGAGGCAGCAATCTAGAAATTATTACCCTTGATGTCCTGCTTCTCAGCTTTCTACCTAGCTCCCTAAAATCTCTTTTCAGGACTTCATTCCTTTTCCTTCCTATGTCATTGGTACCAATATGTACCAAGATATCTGGCTGCTCTCCCTCCCTCTCCAAAATATTGTGGACGCGATTTGAGACGTCCTTGACCCCAGCACTTGGAAGGCAGCATGCCATCTGGGTGTCCCGATAGCATCCACAGAATCTCCTGTCTGTTCCCTTCACTATTGAGTTCCCTATCACTATTTTGCCAGTCCACTACTATCCAGTGCCAATGTAGCATGCTGACAAGTTATTAACCGTTACTAACTCGTATATCTTTGGAATGTGGGAGGAAACTGGAGCACTCGAAGAAACACTTATCATAGAGAGAATGTACAGATTACTTACAGATAGCTTTAGGATTGAACCCTGTTCGCTGGTGCTGTAAAGCATTGTGATAGCCACTATTTAATGTGCCAAACACTGGAACTCACTAGAAGGATCAGTGAAGCAATGGTAGTGCCCTCTCTCAGGTCAGCATCACCACCGAGCCCTGAGTTACACTTCGTTAGCTCTGTTGGGCTGCCCACATTGATCATGCATCTGACATCAGAGCCTGGAACAGACACTGTATGGTGAGCTCTGTGGGGGAAGAGAGCACCCAGTGGACAGAGGGAGTGATTCAAGTTAGTGAGTAAATGCTCCTTGAGAAGCAGCAACGTCCCCATTACATCACGGCCCTTTATAGGTAAAGCCCTCCTCAGCACTGAGCACATTCACAAGGAGCACTGCCACAAAATAGCATTATCATCAAGGTCTACCACCATCCGGGCCATACTCTCTTCCCAAAGCTGCCATCAGGCAGGTGGTACTGGAGCCTTAGATCCCACACAATCTGGTTCAAAAACAGTTTTTACACTTCAACCATGAGGCTCCTGAACCAGCGTGGATAACTTCACTCACCTTAACTCTGAACTGATTCCAGAGCACATGGACTCACTTTCAAGAAGACTGAACTCATGTTCTCAGTATAACTTGCAGTACTTCCTCATTTTTAAAAAAATACTTGCACAGTTTGTCTTGAAGATTAGTTGTTTGTCATTCTCTGTTTGAGGGTAGTTTTTCATGGATTCCTTTGTATTTCTCTGTTTTACTGTGAATAGATGCAAGAAACTGTTATCACAAGGTAGTATATGGTGACATATACAAAATTTGATAATTAATTTACTTTGAGCACTCAATTTTGAACTCTTGGGATTCTCTGGCCAATGGGCACTCAAGGTGGAGAAAGTTGAAAGCCCACCTTTCACAACTCGGCCCATCCTTAACCAAATTATCTCAGCCAGTTGAATGGCCCCTTTACCGCACAAGCAATGCAACTGTTTCTCAGGTCTGAAAATGTAGACAGAAAGTTTCTCCTAAGTCCAGTGACTGTAATGTGTCTGTCTTGTTCGATGCAATTGAATCAGGTGTGTTCTTTCGATGAGCATTCAGTATCTGGTCCACATGATGTCTCCATGATTGATCTCGAACATCCACTGTGTGAAGCAATGGTCCAGTTCTTGTAGCTACCCTACCGAGTATCTACTTATTTTCTTGGTAATTATGCCCTAGGACTTCCTGTCCTATCTCAAAGCTGATTCACCTGGTAACTGGTTGAACGGCTTAGTGGAAGATGTGATAATTTGTCAGCATTGCTGTGTTGTTTGTTACCCTTGATTTCTGTGCCATAAGAGTGGGCTTCTAGTAACAGTGTCCAACGTTGTACCCAGGTAGGAATCATCACTGGAATTCCTTTCCTGTATTGTGAAAATGGACACAAGGGGCTGGTGATCTGCCACGAGTGTAAATTTTTGCCCATAGAGGTAGTGGTAGAACTTCTTTATTCCCCATACTAGACTAAGGGCCTCTCAGTTGATCTAGGTGTAGTTGTGTTCTGTGCTCATCTGGATGCAAACATGATCGGGCATTTAAATCCATCTTTCATAATGTGTGACAAAGCGGCCCCCATGCCATAAGGGGATACAATGCACACTAGGCTGAGGGACATAGGTGGGTCATAATGGGTGAGAAATTCATTTGATTTATTAGTCTGTTTTTTTCCTTGAATGCTTTCTTATTTTTCTGCCTGTTCCCACTTTGTTCCTGTCTGTAACAGTGCATTTAATGGATGCGGCACTGTAGCAATGTTTGGGAGAAACCAGAGGTAGAAGTATGAGCTGAGTAGTGGCACATATCCTGTTTGGGTGCTTGTAGCACTGCTTCAGTCTTTTCTTGTGACTTACGTAAGCCACTTGTCAATGACATCTTCACAATATGAGATTTATTCTTCAAAACAAAAACTCACATTTCTCTCTTTGCTCGCAGACCATACTCACTCAGCCTGGAAAGCACTTTACCAAGGTTCTGTAGATGCTCTTCATCATTCTTGCCAATTGCGATGATGTCACCAAGGTAACATTGTGTTCCTGGGATATCTTGGAGCACTTGGTCCATTGCTCTTTGCCAAATTGCTGGAGCTGTTGTGATGCCAGTTATATTGGAACAGTCCTTTTTGAGTGTTGATTATGAGGAAATTCCTGCTTGACTCTTCAATCTCTATTTGCAGATAGGCTTGTGACAAGTCAATCTTTGAAAACCTCTCCGTGTCTGCAAAAGATGCAAAACTGTCTTCTATTCATGGCAGGGGATACTGTGCAGTATGCAGCCCTGGGTTGATGCTCACTTTGAAATCCACACTTATGAGAATGGCTCTGGTCTTTCCCTTTCTTGATCACCAGGACAGTGGGTATAGCTCAAGCAATCCGCTCAACCGTGGAGAGAATTCCAGGTGCCTCCAAGCTCTGAAGTTCAACATCCACTTTATGGATGTATCACGTAAGGCACTGGATGTGCTTTATGGAATCTTGGTGTTGCTGCTTCATCCAGTTCAATTCTGGCCTTTATGCCACTGAGCTCACCAAACTCCTTCTCAAACACCTTCTCATTAGCATTAAACAGCTGCGTCAGTCTCTGGTCAGTGCAACCATTTGGGTGCCGTTGCCTGTTGATGTCACACTGAGAGCTTTGATTGAGTGCCAGTCTAGTTGGATTTTTCTCAACCATTCACATCTGAAAAGCACTGGCTCTCCACTTGTCAATGCATGAAGCTGTAATTGCTGTGTTTGGCCTCCATAAGTCATGTTCACTTTCAATTTGCCTTTGGGAGATACTTTTTTACCTGTGTAGTTCTGGAACATCACTGAGGTCTTCTCTAATGGCAGCATTGAAAACAGTCTGTTGTAGTCAGACTCTGGAATTATGTACAGACAAAGCTGACCCTGCATCCAGCTCCATTTTCAATTTTACAACAGACACATCTATTGTGATCCATATGATTTGTGATCTGCTTCAGACAACGTTATCCTGACCTGCTCTGTGTCTGGGATCAGTGAATCAATGAGACTGGTTTGGATCTTCAGTGATAGTAAAATTGTGGATGAGAAATTATTCATGGAACAGAAGAATGAATGTGACTCTTTGCAGCTGATTATTCCAAAAGACAATAAAGTCTGAAGAAAATGGACGTGTGTTTTGTTTCATCAAAACAGACCAAAGGTTTTTATTCCATATCGTCTTCAGGTAAACAGTAAGTGACTTAGCTTCGAGACTTTGAGATCGCTACAGGAAACTCATGATATTTTAATGATATTTCTTTTTATATCTTGCAACATTACATGTCCTACTGTAATTAGAGATTTCTTTCAAATATTAGACATTTCTTTCATATCTCTGGGTCCATCTTATGCTTGTAAAGTTACCTCTATTGTAGCTAATCCAGGTCTCAGATGAAGGGTAGGGATCACTGCTGGTTGGTTGACAACTGACCAAAAGCTATGCTGGTACGAAGAAAGCAGTCATGAATTTCTTCACCAAGGTCTGACCTAGCTGAGAGGTGACTTCTGAGATTTGGCAAGTGATCTGTGTTTTCTCAGGTATCATTATAAACCTTTATTATCTATGGACAGTGTTATACAGTGGGGTTGGTATTGGATGATCCTTGTTTTGTCGTTGGGTGGGACCATCCTTTCAAAGTACAATTCCAAGGCAGTCTCAGCAAAATGCATCAAATAGATTGGATTTCTTTGCCACATGCACATCAACACACAGTGAAATGCATCTTTTGCATCACCAGACAACATTAGAATATAGGACATACAGCATAGACATCTACAGCACCATAGACTCTATTTTTCTAAGCTCCATGTACCTATCTAAGAGTCTCTTAAAAGACCCTATTGTACTCGCCTCCACCACCATCACCGGCAATGCATTCCACACACCCACCACACTGTATGGAATAAAACTTACCCCTGACATTCCCTCTGTATGTACATCCAAGCACCTTAAAACTATACCCCCTCATGTTAACCACTTCAGCCTTGGGGAAAAAAGCCTCTGGCTAATCACATGATCAATGCCTCTCATCAACTTATACATCTCTATCAGGTCACCTCTCATTCTCTGTCGCTCTGTCATTCATTTCCAGCTATCTGCAGACCTTGTATCTCAGCACATAAATCTTGATCTCCCATTTATTCACAATCATTAGAGAACACCTCTCTCAGTGAGCCAACTAATCACTCCTAGATGTGCAAAATTAATATAACTAACATGTTAGTCATTCACCACTAGGAATAATTACGCTTTCATCTCTGAAAATCAGGTCATATAAGGGCCTAGCATATTCCTGATATGGAGGAAGTCAAGTTCAACTTTGCATTTATTGTAACTAGCATACATGTATAGAGTATCACTGCTATAAAAATACCCTTTTTCTTAATGTCTATACACTCAAGCATTTCATTCCGCTGTACGTCGTCCCCATAATTACCGATGTCTATTTCCCTTGCAAACCCTGGTGAATACTGAAGCAAAGTATTCATTATGTACCTTCGCTACATCCTCTGACTCCATGCACATTTCCACTGTCACACCTGATTGGTCCTATTCTCAAACGGCTCACCCTCTTGCTCTTAACATTTTTGTAGAATGCCATGCGATTTTACTTAATCCTGCTTGACAAGGCCTTCTCATGGCCCCTTCTAGCTCTCCTAATTTCATTCTTAAGCTCCTTCCTAAAAAACTTGTATTTTTCTAGAGCTCTATCAGTACCTAGTTTCTTGAACCTATTATAAAATGTTCTTTTCTTCTCAACTCGATTTTCTACATCCTTTGTACATCATGGTTCTTTCACCCTACCATTCTTTCCCTGCCTGAATGGAACATACCTGTGTAGAATGCCATGCAAATGTTCCCTGAACATTTGCCACATTTCTGCCATGCATTTCCTTGAGAACATCTGCTCCCACTTTATGCCCTAAGTTCCTGCCTAATAGTATCATATTTCCCCCTACACCAATTAAATGTTTTCCCAAATTGTCTGCTCCTGTCATTCTCCATTGTTATGGTAAAGGAGATAGAGTTGTGATTACTACCTCCAAAATGCTGTCCCATCAAGTGATCTGACACCTGACCAGGTTCATTTCACAATACCAGACCAAGAACAGTTTCTGCTCTAATTGGATTATATATATACAGCATCAGGAAACCTTCCTGAGCACATCTAACAAACTCCACCATCTAAACCCCTTGCTCTAAGGAGATGCCAGTCAATATTAAGAAAGTTAAAATCTACCATCACAACATTATTATTATTATTGCACATCCACAGAATATGTCTCCCTATCTGCTCCTCGATAACCCTGTTACTACTGGGTGGCCTATAAAAAACACCCAGTAGAGTTATTGCCCCCTTTCCTCTTTCTAACTTCCACCCACACTGACTCAGTAGATAATCCCTCCATGACTTCCTTCCTTTCTGCACCTGTGACACTAATGGATTGCCTTTAATTATTTCTTATATCCTTCACATACATGAGGAGTAAAAATCTTTATGTTATGTCTCTGCCTAAATGTGCAATGTACAATCATACTAACTTAAAATAATTTATAATAAAATAGAACAGTCAATGTAACATAAAAGTGCACTCAAATCAGGGTGAGTTAATCAGGCTGATGGCCTGGTGGAAGAAGCTGTCCCAGAGCCTGTTGGTCCTGGCTTTTGTGCTGCGGTACTGTTTTCCTGATGGTAGCAGCTGGAATAGATTGTGGTTGGGTCACCAATGATCCTACAGGCTCTTTTTACACACCTGAACACAAAAATACAACTGCAGATGCTATGGATCAAAGAATACGTACACAACGCTGGAAGAACTCAGCAGGTCAGGCAGCATCCGTGAGAAAAGAGTAGCCAATGTTTTGGGCCGAGATGTTCGGGTTGTTTCCTGATGAAGGTTCTCGGCCCAAAATGTTGGCTACACTTTTCTCACGGATGCTGCCTGACCTGCTGAGTTTTTCCAGTGTTGTGTATGTATTCTTTTACACAACTGTCCTTGTAAATGTCCTGAATCATAGGGAATTCACAACTACAGATGTGCAGGGCTGTCCGCACCACTCTGCAGAGTCCTGCGATTAAGGGAGGTACAGTTCCCATACCAGGCAGTGATGCAGCCAGTCAGGATGCTCTCAATTGTGCCTCTATAGAAAGTTCTTAGATTTGGAGGCCCATACCAAATTTCCTCAGCCGTCAGAGGTGAGCAGCATTGTGCCTTTATCACCACACAACTGGTGTGTACAGACTACGTGAGGTCCTTACATGTGGATGCCAAGGAATTTAAAGCAGTTTACTCTCTCAACTCCAGATCCATTGATGTCATTAGGGGTTAGCCAATCACCAATCCTCCTTTAGTCTACAACCAGCTCCTTTGTTTTTGCAACATTGAGGGAGAGATTGTTTTCTTGACACTACTGTGTCAGAGAGATGACTTCTGCCCTGTAGGCCACTTCGTTATTGTTTGAGATTAGCCCAATCAATGTAGTGTCATTGGCAAATTTAATTAGCAGATTAGAGCTGTGGGAGGCAACACAGTCATGGGTATACAGGGAGTAAAGGAGGGCACTTAGTACACAGCCCTGAGGGGCTCCTGTATTGAGAGTCAGAGGGTTGGAGGTGAGGGGGCCCATTCTTACCACCTGCCGGTGATCTGACAGGAAGTCCAGGATCCAGCTGCAAAGGCAGAGTCAAGGCTGAAATCTCTGAGCTTCTTGTCAAGCCTGAATGGAACGCTAATGCTGAATCATAGTCCAAGAACAGCATTCTTACATAAGCATCCTTCTTCTCTAGATGTGTAAGGACAGTACGTAGAGCAGTAGCTATGGAGTCGTCTGTTGATCTGTGATGTCAGTAGGTGAACTGTAGGGAGCCCAGTTTGGGTGGAAGCAAGCTGCAGATGTAATCCTTGACTAGCTTCTCAAAGCATTTGCTTATTATTGAGGTGAGTGCGTCAGGACATCAGTCGTTCAGGCATGTTACCTTGTCTTTTATGGTATAGGGACAATGGTGGATAATTTTGCCTCCCTCCCTGTCCTTTTTGAAATATCAAAAGCTTGGCATACTCAGCAGCCATTCCTGTCCCTGAGACATCCATGTCTCTATAATGACCACAACATCAGAGTTCCATGTTTTGATCCATGCTCTAAGTTCATCTGCCTTGTTTATGATACTCCTTGCTTTAAAATAGTCACATCTCTAACTATCAGGTTAAATGCATCTTTGCTCTAACATCTGCCTACCCTTCCTCACAAACTCCCTACAAGCTGTCTCTTCTTGTGCTCCAACATCTGCCTTCCCCCCATCTGCCTCTTCACTTCAGTTCCCACCTTCCTGTAAATCTAGTTTAAACCCTCCACAACAGCAATATCAAACCACCCCGCCAGGATATTGGTCCTTCTTGTACAGGTCACACATACCCTCCAAGAGGCCCCAGTGATCCAGAAATCTGAATTCCTGCCCACTGCTCCAATCCTTCAGCCATGCTTTTATCTGCCACTTCATTCTATTCTTAGACTCACTGTGGTGTGGCACAGGCAGCAATTACGAGATTACTACCCTTGAGGTCTTGCTTCTCAGCTTCCTTCCTAACTCCCTGTATTTTGATTTCAGGACCTTCTACCTATGTCATTGGTATCAATATGTACCATGATCTCTGGCTGTTCACCCTCCCATTTAACAATATTGTGGGCGCATTCAGAAACATCATGGACCCTGGCACCTGGAGGCAAGCTACCATCCATCCCTCCTTTTTCACCTTCGCTTATCTGTCCCTCTAACTATAGAGTCCCCTAATACTCTTTGCCATCCTCTTTGGTTCACTACCCTTCTGAGCCACAGGGCCAGACTCAGTGCCAGAGGCACAGCCACACAACCCAGGTAGGTTGTCCCCAGCAACATTACTCAACATGGAGTACTTATTGTAAAGGCAAATGGCCACAGGGGTGCTCTCCACTTCCTGATGCTTTCCCTTCCCTCTCCTCACCTATTTATCTGTCTCCTGTGGCCCCAGTGTGCCTACCTGCCTGTAGCTCCTATCAATCACCTCCCCATTTCCCCTAACAAGCTGAAGGTCATTGAGCTGCAGCTCCAGTTCCTTAACTCTATCTCTAAAGAGCTGCAACTTGATGCACCTGGTGCAGATGTGGCCATCAGAGAGGCTGGAAGGCTCCACAGCTGACCCTCAGAGCAGAAAACTGGCCTTGCAGTCATACCCAATATTCTTAAGTCAGAGGAAAAAATGCTCTTTTCAAATCAATAAAAAGATTGATAAAGAAGTAAAAAGAGAAATGAAAGTAACTTATTTCCTTACCTTGCCTAGGACCGTCCTTGCTGAAGCCCCAATGAGCCAAAGCCCTGCTAACCTGTCTCACACTACTCTGTCAACTGTTCCTTTGACAACCCCTCTGCTAGGCAGTGTCTCCCTTTTATCCTGGAACCTTTTCAGCGGCCTTGCGTGATGGCAAGATACAGCGTCTGCGCTCTTCTCCCAAATGAATCTCACGCTGAAACTCCTCGTGTTTTAATCTTCTTAGTGGCCTTACATGATGATGAGCTTTTGCATCTCAGGATTCAGCTGAGGGTAACCCACAAGTGCTTCCTCCACCAACATAGAGTGCTCACAACTTACTAACTTTTACAATCCCACTAAGCCATGAGTTACACTCTGTAGGGCTGCACACATTGATCACACATCTGACACCAGCTCCTGAAACAGACACTGTCTGCTGAGCTGCGTGAGGGGAAGAGGGTTCCAAGTGGACAAAGCGATTGATTGAAGTCTGTGTTTAAATACTCCTGGAGAAGATTTAATTTCCCCTTTGCATCACAGTCCATTACAGGCCATGGTCTCTTCTTCTTGCTGTCATCAGGCAGGCAGGAGGCAAAAAAGAGCAAAATAGTGAGTTGGTTTTCATTGGTTTATGGACTGTTCAGAAATCTGATGGCAGAGGGAAAGAAGCTGGTTCTAAAACATTGTGTGTCTTCAGGCTCCTGAACTTCCTGCCTGACGTAACTAATGAGAAGAGGGTGTGTCCTGGATGGTGAGGTTCCTGAATTATGGATGCTGTCTTCTACAGGAATGACTTTTGAAGATGTACTCTGGTCAGGAGACGAATGCTCATGATGGAACTGGCTGAGTCATCAACTCTCTGCAGCTTTTAAGGATTCTGTGCATTGGTTCCCCATACCAGATAATGATGAAACCAGACAAAATGCTTTCCATGGTACATTTTGTAGCAATTTTCTGGACTCTTTGATGCCTGGATTTGAAATATCTTATTTGACTTGCAGAGAAATTTGCAGTGGTTTGTGGGGGAGGTGGGTAATAGTTCCAGTTGCCATGGCCCACATGAGTATCAACAACATAGGCAGAATGAGTAAAGAGGTTCTGCTGAGGGAATTTGAGCAGCTAGAGACTCAATTAAAAAACAGAACCAAAAAAGTGGTAATCTCTGGATTACTACCTAAGCCATGTGCAATTTGGCATTACGGTTAAGAAGATTAGAATTAAATGTATGGGTGAAGATTGGTGTCAGAAAAGTGCATTTGAATTCATGGGAAACTGGCACCAGTATTGGAGAAGAAGGGAGCTGTTCCATTGGGATGGTCTCCACCTGAACCATGATGGTTACCTGCATCCTGGCAAATCGCATAACTAGGGTTGCAAATAGCAGGGGGGTGGGTTCAAAAGATTGGAAATGTATGGATAAAGTAAAAGAGAAGAGTCTATATAAAGATAAAGTAATAGCAAAAGTTAAAAAAAAAAGTAAAGGTGGAGTGCAGGAAAGTCAAGCGCGTAAGAGACAAAGATCACTAGATTTTCAAAGCTCAGTGAGTGTAAGGGCACTTTATCTGAATGCCTGTAATATTCATAACAAGGTCAGTGAACTTGTGGCATAAATCATTATCAAGGAGTATGATTTAGTGGCCATTACAGAAACATGGTTGCAGGGTGGAGAAGACTGAGAATTAAGTATACAAGGATACCAAAGGAAAGGGAGGTGGGGTAGCACTTTTAGTTAAGGATGAGATCAGGGCGATAGTGTGAGATGCTTTAAGATCTAAGTAACAGAATGTTGAATCCATCTGGGTAGAGATTAAGAATAGGAAAGGGAAAAAACGAAAGGTTAACTTGCAGGTTGAGTCGGTGGTGAGGAAGGCAAATGCCATGTTAGCATTCATTTCTACAGGTCTAGAATACAAGAGCAAGGATGTGATGCTGAGGCTTTATAATGCACTGGTGATGCCTCGCCTTGAATATTGGGAACAGTTTTGGGCCCCTCATTTTAGAAAAGATATGTTGGCATTGCAGAGGGTCCAGAGGAGGTTCACAAGGATGATTCCAGGAATGAAAGGTTTATCATACGAGGAAGGTTTGATGACTCTGGGTCTTTACTCTCTGGAATTCAAAGGATGAGTGGGGATCACAATGAAGCTTTTTGAATATTGAAAGGCTTAGACAGAGTAGATGTTGAAAGGATGTTTCCCATGGTGGGAGAGTCTAGGACAAGAGGGCACAGCCTCAGGATAGAGGAATTTCTTTATTCAAAGAGTGGTGAATTTGTGGTATCTGTTGCCACATACAGCTATGGAGGCTAGGTTGTTGGATGTATTTAAGGCAGAAATTTATAGGTTCTTGATTGGACATGGCATCAAAAGTTACAGGGAGAAGGCCTGGAACTGGGGTTGAGGAAGAGATTAAAAAAAAGTATCAGTCATGATTGAATGGTGGAGCAGTCTCGATGGGCCAGATGGCTGAATTCTGCTCTATGTCTTATGGTCTTGTGGTCTAAAATCGCTAGTGGGAGTTGTCTATTGGCCACCAAATAATAGCATTACAGTGGCACAGGCATTAAACTGAGAAATATCTGAGGCATGTAAGAATGGGACAGCAGTTATCAAGGGGGACTTTTTATTTGCACATAGATTGGGTGAATCAAGTTGGTCAAGGCAGTCTTGAGGAGGACTTCATAGAATTCATACATGATAGCTTTCTTGAACAGTATGTTACTGAAACTACAAGGGAACATGTTATCTTGGCTCTGGTCCTGTGCAATGGAACAGGTAGGGATCCTCTTGGTAAGAGTGATCACAGTATGTTTGAGTTCCTCATACAATTGGAGGGTGCAATAGTTTGATCTAAAACCAGTATATTCTGACTAAAAAAAAGGAGACTACAATGGGAGGAGGGAAGAGTTGGATAGGATAGACTGGGAATACAGACTATATGGTGGGACGGTTGAAGGACAGTGGAAAACTTTCAAAGAGATTTTTCATGGTTGTAGTTAAAAGTAAGGACAATAAGAGTGGGGAAAGCCTGTCTTGGATAACTAAGGAAATAAAGGAAGGCAACAAACTAAAAGCTTGTGCATAGAAAGTTGCTAAGAATAGGAGGAAATTGGAAGATTGGGAAAACTTTTAAAAAGCACCAAAGATCCATTTCAAAGCCTTCTCATCCTTAGCCTCAACATCCCTGCTATGTGTTCCATATACAGTACAGTGGTAAAGATGCCTTTAAAAATGAGTGTTCCACATTCCCTGTGAGAATTCTCTGGAATAGGTTTGATGTTGAACCATGACCATTGTTGGTCTGGTACTTGGGTTTCCCCATTCTCTGACCTATCTACAGCCTACTGTTGTCTTGTGTTGAGGTGTCCTTTAGATGCTGGAGCCATAGTGCATGAGTAGATGGGCAGGTGTGAGGTATAAAAATACTGATCAGCCCTGAAGAAATCTGTGCACAAGCACAACAAAACAATTTCACTGAGATTACAATGGAACTGAATATCCCAGCAACACTGATCTCAATGAGTGCTGGTTATATGTACAGTGCAGACTGAGTAATTGGAGAGAAAATCTCTGCAGATGCTGGAAATCTGAAATAAACACAGTAATAACTGGAAATAACAGTTTAGATTGCATCTGTGAGAAGAGAAACACAATTGATGTTTCCAGTTGAAGAGGCTTTGATAGAATCAATATACAAACTGGAACTTTAATGCAGTTTCTCATTCTAGAGATGGTGTCTGAACTGCTGAGTGTTTTCAACAGTTGCAGTTTTAATGTTACTGTTTGGATGGATTGAAATTCTAGACCAACAATCACCCTGATGTGTGCAAGACAATGACAGCAGCCTATTATTCAGCCATAGTTCCAGTATAAACTCTGACTATGAAGGGTATTCATCATTTGTACAGTCATAAGATACATAGCCCAATCAGATCATTTCCTGATCAATCCATAGGAGCAGAATTTGGCCCTTCAGCTCATCGAGTCTGCTCTGCCATTCCATCATGGCTTCTCCTGGATTCCACTCAACTCCATACACCTGCCTTCTACCATATCCTTTGATGCCCCGACCGATCAGGAAACAATCAACTTCCACCATAAATATACATGCAAACTTGGTCTCCACCGCAGTCTGTGGTGGAGCAATCCACAGATTCACTACTCTCTTGCTAAAAGAAAATCCTCCTTACCTCTGTTTTAAAAGGTCACCCCTCAATTTTGAAGTTGTGCCCTTTAGTTCTGGATACCCCCACCACCAAAAACATCCTCTCCACATGCACCCTATCTAGTCCTTTCAACATTTGGTAAGTTTCAATGAGATCTGCATGCAGTCTTCTAAATTCCAGTGAATACAGGCCAAAGCTTCCAAACACTCCTCATGTGTTAATCCCTTCATTCCTGGTATCAACCTCATAAACCTCCTCTGGACTCTCTTCAATGACAACACATCTTTTCTGAGCTATGGGGCCCAAAGTGTGGCCTGACTAATGTCTTATAAAGCCACAATATTTTCTCACTGCTTTTATAATCTATTCTCCTTGAAATAAGTGCCAACATTGCATTTGCCTTCTATTCCACAAACTTAACCTGTAAATTAACATTATGGGAGTTATGCACAGGGACTCCTAAGTCTCTCTGCACCTCTGATGCTTGAATTTTCTCCCCATTTAGATAATAGTCTGAACTATTGTTCCTTTTACAAAAATGCATTATTGTACATCTTCCAACACTACATTCCATCTGTCACTTTCTTGCCCATTCTTCCAAATTGAATAAGTCCTGCTGCAATCGTAATGCTTCCACAGCACTACCAACCCCTCCAGCTACCTTTGTATCATCCACAAACTTTGCCACAAAGCCATCAATTCCATTATCTAAATCATTGAAAAATAGTGTGAAAAGTAGTGGTCCTAATACTGACCTCCTGAGGAGCACCACTAGTCACAGGCAGCCAACCAGAAAAGGCACCCTTTATTCCCACTCACTGCCTCCTGCCTGTCAGCCATTCCTCTATCCATGCCACTAACTTTCCTGTAATGCCATAGAATTTTATCTTGTTAAGCAGTCTCATGAGTGGTACCTTATCAAATGTATTCTGAAAATCCAAGTAAATGACATTCACTGGCTCTCCTTTGTCCACCCTGCTTGCTACTTCCTCGAAGAACTCTAACAGATTTACCAGGCAAGATTTCCTTTGACAGAAACCATGCAGAGTTTTACTTATTTTATCATTAGTGTCCAGGTACTTTGAAACTTCATCCTTAATAATAGACTCCAACAGTTTCTGAACCAGTGAGGTTAGGCTAACTGGCCTATAAATTCCTTTCTTTTGCCTTCCTGTCTTCTGAAAGAGTAGAGTGGTATTTGCTGCACTCTGCACACATTTCTGGCTGAAAGCAGTCATCTGACTGATATCAGGAACTCTAATACTAAGTGATTTGTTTCCTTTCTCTAACTGCTGGGTACTAAGAAGAGTTTTAGCTCTCCAAACTTTCTGAATGATGTCAGCTAACTTGAACGATTAATTAAATCCATGACCTCTGGTCTCTGTAGGTTCACAGTATTACAGCTGGGATATTGGAAAAGCATAAAAATAATAATTTATGAATTAATGTGACATCTATGATTATCCTCTGACAGATGATTTCGCTTCAGAACACATCATTCTTGTTATTATCAGGAGTCTGGTGCTTCTCATTTTCACGATTGTGATGGTGGTGTTCTGTCGACGAATGTATAAGATTTCAGGTAAGGTGCATGAAGCGGTTATTAATACAGAACATGATTCAGAAAACTACCAAAATCCAATTTAGTCATGACAGAAGAACAGATCGGAATCAAGGGTGTGTTGCCTTTTGATAAGAGATGAAATAACCATAGTACTTACAGAGGATATTCTGGTGGATCATCCCATGAGCCTGTTTGGGTAGAATTTATAAATCAGAAGAGGATGGTCACCTTGTTGCAGCAAGTTTACAGACTCTACCCATCCCAACCTCCAATCGTCAGAGGGAAAGAAACTGCAGGCTAGTTTCTTAAACTAGTAGTTCTTATGGGAGGTTTCAGTTCTCCCTGTAATGACTAGGCCACTCAGAGTGCAGATTCTCTGGTTGGAGGCAAATTCGTGTGGTGTATCCAAGACAGTTTCCTCACCCAATCTATAAAAGAACATACTTGGGAAGGAAAAATACTGAACCCCCTTCTTCAAAACAAGCTAGGCCATGTAACTGAAGTGGCAGTTGGGGAAAACTTTGGTTCACGTGACCATAAATCTATTATTTAAAAATTGTTATGGGGAAAGATAGAACAGGGTCAATAAGTTAAAATCTTCAACTGAGTCAAGGCCCACTTTGAGGGCATTAGGGTGGATCTCTCTGGAGTTGACCAGCTGACTCTATTCAAACTCATAGGAAAAATTGGTAAGTGGAGGGCTTTTATGCAGCTCCACCAGTCAAGGTGGAAAATGGATGTTGCATCTAAGCTGTCTAGATATGCAAGCCTTGACTGTAGAACATAGAGAGCAAGCTGTTGCCAATTTGGCAAGCTTCCCCTCTACATGCATCTGATGAAACCAAAAGAGCAGCAGAGACTGATATAGTTTGTCACCAGCAGTGTTTGCAGGAGTTGCCAGTCAGCATTGAATGCAACAGCATTGGCTGTCAGTTTAGGAGGTTTTTAACAAAGTTGTATCTAGAGTCATATCTTCTGGCAGCATCTTCCTGACAGGTTGAGTGGTCGGGGTATCAAGTTCAAGGAACCCTAGCTGAAAGAGATATTGGTGAGGAAAAAGAAATGAGGTGCACATTGGGGTAAGACAGCTGGGTACAAATGAATCCTTTGATGGACAGAAAATGTTTAAGAGAAGGCCCAGGAAGGAAAGCAGGAGGCCAAAAAAAAAAAGGGATTTGAGTGGATTGGCAGGAAGTGTTAACAATAATCCCAGGAGACTCTTCAATTATATTAACAGTAAAATGGTGTCCACAGAGGGAAACGGTCCTCATGAAGATCATTATGGTTTCCTACATGTGGATCTGGAGGAGATGGTCGACTCTTTTATTTTCTATTTTCTCCTCAGTGTTGATGTAGGAGAATGTCATGGATGCCAAAGAAATGAAGTTTCAAGCAGTGAAATCTTGGATCTGATGCATGTTCTGAGGAAGGAAGTATTTGCAGCATTGCAGTGCATTATGGTGGAAAATCTCCAGGGCCTGAACAAGTGCAGCCCTGATCTTTATGGGAGGCCAGGGAAGAAACTGTGGAGGCCCCTGTTAAGATATTTGCTTCAGTGTAGCTGCTGGCAATGTTCCAGAAGACAAGAGGGTGGTTAATATTGTTCCATTACTTAAAAAGTGTAACAAGTCAGGTCAGGGATCTACAGACACCTAAGCCTGACTGGATTTGTCAGGTTATTTCTGTAAGGAATTCTGAGTGACAAGATCCACCATCACTTGAATAGTCAATGCACAGTCAGCATAGTTTTGTGAATGGGAAGTCATATCAGAGGAATCTAATGCAGTCTTCAAAGAGGTAACCAAGGGGATAGATGAAGGGAGGACAGTGGATGTTGTCTATTAGTGATACCTTTGATAAATTCATGCATTTCAGCCTGATCTAGAAGTTTAGATTATAGGTGATTCAGTGGAAGCTAGTGAGTTGGAATCCGAATTGGCTTGATGATAGGAAATAGAGGACAATGATTGATGGTTGATTCTTCCACTGGACACTTGTGTCTAGTGCGTTGGCCCAGGTATCAGTGTTGGGACCTCTTCTGTTCATTGGTTATGTAACTCTAATGGATGTGAGTTTAAAAGTAGCAAGTTTGCTGATGTTACTATATTAGGTGATATTACTAATAATGAAACAGGTGACAAGTATTAGAAATAGAGTGTGATCAATTGAAAAGATGGGCTGAGGAATAGCAAGTGGTCTTCAGCTTGGATAAATATAAGGAGCTATGTTTTCAACATTTAAACCAGAGTAGGACCTATAATGTGAATGACAGGACACTGATGAATGCTGTGAAGAGTCAGGGACCTTGGAACACAAATGCAAAATTCACTGTTAAATGTAAGAAGTTAAATGGAAAACTGACTGAGGTGCCCTCCCTCTGAACAGGTTTCAGAAAACAAAGGCCAACATCTCCAAATTCAAAGGGAAGCAGAGAAAATGAATCTTACCGACTGTTAAATCTTCAGGAAATCCAGCAGATGCAAGGTAACTCTGAGACAAAAAGTATGAGAAATTTTACAAACTTTTTATCCCAGTTGTTCATGATAATTTTGTCTCCCATTTTTAATTAAAATTATCTGTCAAACACAAACAATTTGGAAAGGAAGAGACAGCAGATGATGGAACCAAGAGAGAAAAAACAAACTTCTGGAGGAACTCAGAATTGAGTCTGAGTAAGAAATAGTTTGGAGAACTGTAGAAACCAGGGGTGTGAGTGTGACATGGGAATCCCAGAACACCCATCAACATTGTGTCTTTATTCAGATAAACTCCTACGTCATCTAAACCTCCATGATCTTTTTTTTATTTTAATGATCAAATTTCTTCACAGATATTAGATAGGTAGTTTGTTCCAAACACAGGCTGTGATCTCTGTTCCCTGATAAACCCACACCTCACTGTGACACAGTTCCACTCCCTGCACATGGTTGGATTGGGGTAGATCATCTCATGGGGTGCTCAGACACTCAAAATTTCACCTTGTCCCTCCTCACTACGATTTTCCCTCAGCCCCATGACAGCCTTTCATGAAGCTATTCTGTGGCTGCTAGAGGGAGAGTTTGAAGGTTTGGTGCCCTTCCTGGTGATCACTGTGGCAATGATATAACATATGCAAATTCCTGGTGCAGACTCTGATGGGAAGAGCACAGATTCCTCTTTACTGTGTGACTTTGTGCCTAAGATCTCAGAATGCTGCTTGTCAGGTATTTGCACTCAATTTCACAATTGTAAAATAAAATTTTGGCATCAGTTGCAATGCAGCACACGTTCAGGGAATAAAATTTGGGTGAAATCCGGTATGCAGGCAAAGAGGTTTAAATAGAATGATGCTCTACACAATATAGTTATGTCTGACTGCTGTATGAAAGTGTAGTTACCTCAAGGACAATGATCACTGCCTTGTTTGGGCAAAGAGTGACTTCAAATAAATGTGACTATGACCAGTTCGGGTATGACCTGATAGGTAATAATGACAACACTGGATATGTTACTGACAATATTATTTGAACGGAACAAGCTTCCAGTAGAAGTGGTAGAGGCAGGTTCGGTATTGTCATTTAAAGTAAAATTGGACAGGTATATGGACAGGAAAGGAATGGAGGGTTATGGGCTGAGTGTGGGCCAGTGGGACTAGGTGAGAGTGAGCGTTCAGCATGAACTAGAAGGGTCGAGAAGGCCTATTTCCGTGCTGTAATTGTTATATGGTTATAATGGAAGTCCAGAAGTGGAGTTCACAACTTTGGAAAAGGAAGGCATGGGGGTCAAAATAAAAAATGTCTTTTGGAAGTGTCCTGTGATGTGGAAGACATCTGGAAAGTCAGCTTTGGAACAGGCAGGGAAGAACTTTTATAGAAGTGTAATACTGTATAAATGAAGTGGAATGCATGTATCTCAGTCACACAAATTACAATTAAGTTTTCTGGAAATCCTTGCCAAGCTGATCATTTATCAGGAAATGTGAAATGCAGTAAGTTTCTGACATTTCTATTTAATTTGCCTCTTCCTTTGCTGGTGTGATCCACCATAGCATCCTTTAATTGTGATGTTTGCAATTATCACAGGGCAAAGTCACAGTTCACTATTGACCAATCGAGTGTCAGATATAATGAATACATGTGGGGAAACCCCAGGTGCTAAAATATTAATTTCTGGAAATTTCCACTAATGTTAAACTCTTTTTTGATGTAAGCAAATAATATTAGAAATTGTTTAAAAATAACAGTTATTTTTTCATCTTTCAGACCCCACCTCTTTCATAGGAAAATGATTCATTTGTCATCTGTGCACAAACTCTAAAAACAAAATTGTGAAAGATCCAGAGAACATGGAAAGGAGGAGTAAATTCCTCTCCAGAGGTGACATTCCAGAATGGAACATTTTTGTGAAATGTATTTTTAACGTGAGAACCACTGCGGAGCTTTTGTCTGTTGTCCATACTCAGCTTTAACGTAATTATGGCACCAAGTTTTTAAAGCAGGGTGTCTGCCCTCCTGAGTAAACACCTGCAAGTGAGAATAAATTATCTGAATTGTTTCAGCATTTTTACTTACCTCCTGCTGATATCCTGTAACAGGAAAACACAGACACTTTGCAAATTGAACATTATAGGTAACGTTGCTGCCTATTCAGCTGGCATCTGATATTTATAACAATGAACAATAGATTTAATTAAGAAATGGAAACTCCAGTCCAGGTCACTTGTGATATCAAGGTGATTTTTGGGACTGACTGTTCATTGCAGATAGGTTTTACACCTACAGTCTGGAACCTTTGTTGAGATTGCTTAAGCAGAATTCAGAATAGGATTGGGTTGAGCTGCTAGGAGGTTGATAGGAAAGTAATCATGACCAATGGGCCAAAAATGGAAACTAGACTGACAAGAATCTGGCAAGTGTGGATTGGTAGATGCTGTTTACTAGCAAAGGTGTGTTTGGAAAGTGGGAAGCCTTCAAAAATTAATTTTGCGAATACTTAACTTGTATGTGCCTGTCAGAGCAAAAGGTAAAGATAACCTTGAAGGGAACCTTGGTTTTTCAAGAGATATTGAAGCCTTTGTTAAGAGAAAAAAGGGGCCCATTGCAGGTCAATGCAATTTGGACAAATGAAGTGCTTTTGGAATATAAGCAATGCAAGAGAAATAAAGGAAGGCATGGAGTTGCTCTTGCTGACAAGGTGAAGGAGAATCCTAAGGGATTCTACAGATATGTTAAGAGCAGAAGGATTACAAGGGACAAAATTGGTCCTCTGGAAGACCAGAATGGTCATCCATATGTGTAGCTAAAAGAGATGGGGACGATTTTAAGATCATAAGATATAGGAGCAGAAGTGTGCTATTCAGCCCATTGAGTCTGCTCCGCCACTTAATCATGGTCTGATCCAAATCTTCCAGTCTTCCCCACTCCCCTGCCTTCTGGTGAAGGTAGTTTGGTTTTACAAAAAAAAACACTGTTCTTTCCAACTTAATTATATTGAGTTATATGCCGACTGTAATGAGTTTTATGTTTGGTAGAGGGAGACAGAGATTACTTTTTTCATTTTTTAAGATATATTTATGTAGGTGGAGTTTATTTTCGCTTTCTATGCCTTCCTTGGGGCTTGCATCGATTGATATCGACTTATTTCTGGGCTTTGTAGTTTGGGTAAGTTTTTTTCTTCTTTTTCTTTTTTTATCCCCATTATGGAATCCTGGAGCATACGCAAATTATTATTATTGTTGTTCATCTCCACCATTTCCGACTACCTTATCCTGACATACATCTAACTACTCTGTTTAGATACAAAGTCTCATGTGTGATATCTAAACAGTTAAATGTTTTAAGTATAAATGTCCATGGTTGGAAACATCCTATTAAGTGTAAGAAAACATTTAAAATTATTAACCGATTCCAACCTGATATGATCTTTGCTCAAGAGACGCATATCAGGTTATGTGATAAAAGTCAATTTTTTAAATCTTGAAGGAATGCCCAGTTTCATGCAAGCTCTCAGAGTAAAATTAGAAGTGTTCCTATTTTTATTGATTCCAATATCCCTTTTAATCAGGAGGATATTATAGCCAATATTAATGGTAGATTTTTGATTGTTAGAGGAATAATTTATAATAGGAAAATGGTTTTGGTTAATATTTATAGACCAAATGTTGATGATCCCTAATTTTTTTAAAGCTGTCTTTGATCTATTACCTGATTTAAATAAATATATATTATTAATGGGTGGTGATTTTAATACTTGTTTAAATCCTTTAATGGATAAGTCATCTTCCAAATATCAACTCCCTAATCATTCTGCATCACTCTTTAAATCCTTTTTAATTGATTATGGCTTAATTGAAATTTGGAGGCATATGCATCCTAGTGATAGAGAATACTCTTTTTTCTCACATGTTCATTATAAATATTCACGAATCGACTATTTTATAGTCAACCCTCGACTTCTATTTAATGTTCAGAAATGTGAATATGATGCAATTGTTATCTCTGATCATGCTCCTTTAAACCTAATATTTGAACTGAAAGATATTCCTTCTAACAGACCATTTTGGTGTTTTCCAGAGCACTTGTTACAAAGTTCAGAATTTGTTGAGTTTATTGAAACTCAGATAAAAGAGTTTTTTCTCTTTAATAATACAGGAAATGTCTCAAAGTTAGTAATCTGGGATGCATTAAAAGCCTAATTACATGGTCAGATTATTTTGTATGCAGCTAAACTGAAGAAACAAACAAGAATAGAATTAGATAAAATCTCTAAACAAATTAAAGAATTAGATAACATTAATGCAATTTCTCCAAATGTTTCATTTAAAAGAAGAGTAGAATTAGAATCACAATATAATTTATTAACATATCCTATTGAAGGATATTTGCTTAAATTGAAAAGTCGATTTTATATTTTTGGGGATTAAAGTAATAAGCTCTTAGCTTCACAATTAAGAGCAGCGAGAGCTAAAAGACAAATTTTAAAGATTCATAAAAATAATGGAGATAAAGTAAGTAACCATGAAGACATCAATAATATTTTTCAAGATTTTTATTCTGATCTTTATAGACCTCAATTTCCTGTAGATTCCTCCAAAATGAAAGCTTTTTTACATAAGATTAAATTTCCTGAAATTTCTGTTGAAGATCAACAGATGCTTGATGCTCCAATTACCGGGCATAAAATTCAGAAAGTTATATTATTAATGCAATCAGGCAAAGCTCCTGGACTTGATGGTTATTCAGCAGGTTTTTACAAAAAAAATTGAATGATTACTTTCTCCGTATCTTTTGGAAATATTTCATGAATCCTTTGAGAAGGGTGGTTTACCTTCTTCTTTTAATGAAGCATCTATTTCCTTAATTCTTAAGAAAGATAAAGATCCTATTGAATGTTCATCTTATAGACCTATTTCATTATTAAATGTGGATGCCAAAATTCTCTCTAAGATAATGGCTAACCACTTGGAAAATATTTTAACTAAAATCATCTCTATGCATCAAACGGGCTTTATCAAAGGTGGTTACTCTTTCTCCAATGTTTGGAGATTGATGAACATGATATATTCACCATTATCTAAGCAACCTCAATGTGTTATCTCTCTCAACAGAGAAAAGGCACTTGATAGAGTTGAGTGGCCATATTTGTTTAAAGTACTAGAAAAATTTGGTTTTGGTAATAATTTCAATAGGTGGATTCAATTGATTTAAAAGAATCCTATTGCCACAGTTATGCCACAGTTTATTACTAATAATTTCAGGTCCTCTTTTCTTTTCACTTTCATGTGGTACTAGACAGGGATGTCCATTAAGCCCTTTATTATTTAATTTTGTATTGGAGCCTTTGGCCATAACAATATGTGAAGCTGAAAATATTCATGGTATTTCTATGAATGGAACCATACATAAGTTTTCTCTTTATGCAGATGATCTTTTGGTTTTAATTTTGAATCCTGAGGAATCAATTCCTAATCTTTTGGAAATACTAAATTTTGGTAAATTTTCAGGATATAAACTTAACTTGAATAAAAGTGAATTGTTTCCATTAAATGCCCCTGTTTTTATATATAATGATATTCCTTTTAGAATTGTTAATTCTTTTAAATATTTAGGTATTATAATTACTAAAAATATAAAGATCTTTATAAAGCTAATATATTTCCTTTAATGGACTCCATGAAACAATTATTTTCTAGATGGAATCAACTTACTCTCTCTTTAATAGGTCATATCCATGCTGTGTAAATGATGATTTTACCTAGATTTTTATATATTTTCCAAAATATACCTATCTTTTTAACTAATTTTTTTTTTTGGATCAAACTGACTCTCTTACTTCTTCCTTTATTTGGAACAATAAGAGACTAAGTATTAATAAGTATCATTTACAAAAATCTAAAAAAGATGGTGGACTTGCACTTCCTAATTTAAGACTGTATTATTGGGCTGTTAATATCAGACAATTATGCCTTTGGCTATATTGGCTCGACAAGAGCCTAAAACCAGTTTGAATTGATTTGAAATTAAATGCTGTTATACAATTTCATTTAACTTCAATATTAGGAGCTCCATTA
Source organism: Hemitrygon akajei (assembly GCF_048418815.1). Taxonomy (NCBI): domain Eukaryota; kingdom Metazoa; phylum Chordata; class Chondrichthyes; order Myliobatiformes; family Dasyatidae; genus Hemitrygon; species Hemitrygon akajei. The sequence goes on along the minus strand of NC_133138.1, from coordinate 30,325,124 downwards.
CCTTTACAGCTCTTCAAAATTCAAAATTTAAATCTTTACCCTGTTATTAAACAATCCTTACAGATTTGGTTTCAGTTTCACAATTTTTTAAATCTTAAACAATTTAGGTTGTCTAGTTCTTTATATCAAAACTTTTTATTTAAACCTTCAATAACTAATCCCATTTTTCTCCTATGGAGAAATGAAGGGATCTGTTCTTTTACAGATTTATTTTGTGATGGTCGATTGATGACTTTTGAAGAGTTAGTTAATAAATATTCTCTTGCTCATGCACACTTCCTGCAATATCTTCAGGTTAGACATTTTTTACAACAATATTTATCTAAGTTTCCATATTTGCAAGAATCTGATTTGTTGGATACCATTTTGAAGTTGAATCCTTCAGTGAGAGGCTCCATTAGTAAAATTTATAATTTATTTTTATTACAAAAAGAGAACCTCTCACTAAAGAATAAACAAGATATGGAGAGAGAACTTAATATGACCTTTGTTAATGAAGATTGGTTGCGAGTTTTGAAAAAGGTAAATTCTTCTTAGATATGTGCCAATCACTGTTTAATTCAGTTTAAAGTTGTTCACCATTATTATTTAACAAAGGAGAGACAATCTAAAATATTTCCTAGTATAGATAACTACTGCGATAGGTGTAAAACTGAAGTAGCTACTTTGTCACATATGTATTGGTCATGTTCTTCATTAAAATCATTTTGGAAATCTTTATTTTCCACAATTTCTAAAGCTCTGAAAATTAATTTACAACATAATAGATTGACTGTTCTATTTGGAATAGTCTTGCATCATATTCAGGGTATTTCATCTTCAGACAACATATGTTACATTGCATTTGTTACATTATTGGCAAGAAGGGCTATTTTATTAAAATGGAAAGAAACCTCTGTCCCTACATTAATTCACTGGTTTGTCAAGTAATGTTATGTCTCAGTTTGGAAAAAAATTAGAAGAAGAACTTTTGATCCCCGATCAATTTTGAGAGAAGATGAGGCTCTTTTGCCAAATATTATCATTTAATTTGAATTATTTTATATGGTTTCCTTCCAATCTTATTCTATATTAACATGAATTGGCAGTTGATGATTCTTTTTGTTTATATATATGTAGATGATGGTAAAACATATTGCTTCGGGGGTTGATTCCTAATGGTTTCTTTTTCCTTTTTCTGTAGTTAGTGGATTTTATTCTTAGTTAGTTGGGGTTCTTTTTTTCCTTCTTTTCCTTATATATATATATTTTCATTCTTATATATTATGATCAGTTTTTTTTCTTTAGCTTTATTAATTGGTTGAAGTTTTGTGTTATTTTATATCTGCATAAGATTATATACCAATAAAAAGTTTCTAAAAATGAAAACAAAGGAAAATGAAGTTGACAATAGACTATGGAGAACAGAATAAAGTAACTCTGTTAACAGCCACAACTGTAGCAACTAACCCAGAGACAGTGGTCAAACAGAATGAAAGAGCACAGTGGTTCACAGTGTAGACATAAATAATGGATTTTGCCTATCCTACTAGAATGAGAGCGTCAATACAAGTTTGCATTTACCTTTCAGGGACAGCAGTATACATGGACTGCCCTACCACAGGGTTGCCATAATTCCCCATCTATATTTTACCAGAGTTTATGGGAAGGGTTAAAACAGTTTTCAAAGCCTGAGTGCTTGGCACAGTACTTAGATGACCTACTCCTTCAGACTAAAACCAAGAAGGAAGATTATCAGCTATTGACAGAACTGCTGCAATTATTACGCATGCATTGGGACTAAAAGTAACCTCTAAAAAGGCACAGGTGATAAAACAAAAAGTTAGTTATTTGGGAATGACCTTAACACCAACAAAAAGAGAAATTGATAAGCGAAGAATAGAATTGTTTATGAAATTGCCTATTCCTGAGACCTGAAAGGTTACAGTTCTTTCTGAGGCTGTTGGATACACAACACCATTAGACCACAAGACAAAGGAGCAGAATTAGGCCATTCGGCACTTCATGTCTGCTCTGCCATTCAATCATGGATGATCCATTTTCCCCCCTCAGTACCATTCCCCAGCCTTCTCCCCATAACCTTTAATACCACGTCCAATCAAGAACCTATCAGCTCTGCCTTAATTATGCCCAATGACCTGGCCTCCATAGCTGCCTGTGGCAATAAATTCCACAACTTCACCACCCACTGGCAAAAGGAATTTCTCTGTATCTCTGTTTGAAATGAAAGCCCCTCTATCCTGAGGCTGTGTCCTCTTGCCCTGCACTCTCCCATTGTGGAAGCATCCTTTCGCAGTACAGACCCAGAGCTATCAAATGTTCCTCATATGGTAACCGTTTGATTCCTGGAATCATCCTTGTGAACCTCCTCTGAACCCTCTCCAATGTGGAGTCCAAACTGTTCACAATGCTCAAGGTGAGACCTCACCAGTGCCTTATAGAGCCTTAGCATCACATCCCTGCTCTGAAATTCGTGAAATGGATGCGAACATTGCAATTTCCTTCCTCACCACTAACTCAACCTGGAGGTTAACCTTAAGGGTATCCAACACAAGGACTCCAAAGTCACTTTGCATCTCTGTGTTTTGAATTCTCTCTCCATCTAAATAATTGACTGCCCGTTTGTTTCTTCCAGCAAAGTGTATAACCATACATTTTCCAACTTTGTATTTCATCTGCCGCTTCTTTGCCCATTCTCCTAAACTACCTAAGTCTCTCTGCAGACTCCCTGTTTCCTCTACACTACTCACTCCTCCTCCTATCTTTGTGTCTTTGGCAAATTTAGCCACAAATCCATTAATCCCACAGTCCAAATCATTGACAGTTTAATTTTAAATGTATTCTTTGCATTTATATTTATTCAGGAGATGTATACAGAATCTATAGAAGTGAGGCAAAGCAGCTTCAATTCCATGGACACTGTACAGATTACAGAGGAGGAGGTGCTTGGTACTCTGAGGCAAATAAGGGTGGATAAATCCCCAGGGCCTGACAAGATGTTCCCTTGGACCCCACAGGGGGCAAGTGCAATAATTTCTGAGGCCCCAGCTGAGATATTTAAAACACGTTCAGCAACAGGAGAGGTGCCAGAGGACTGGAAGATAGCCAATGTTGTTCTGCTGCTTAAAAAATGCAGTGAACATAAACCAGGAAAATATAGACTGGTAAGTCTGACATCAGTTGTGGGAAAGTTATTGGAAGGTATTCCAAGAAACTAGATATATAAGTATTTAGATAGACATGGACTGGTTTAGAATAGCATTGCTTCATGCGTGGCAGGTCATGTCTAGCAAGTCTCATTAATTTCTTCAAGGAAGTTACCAGGAAAGTGGATGGAGGCAATGTGGCAGATGTAGTCTATGTGGAATTTAGTAACGCAGTTAACAAAGTCCCGCATGGAAGACTAGCAAAGTAGTTCAGTGGCTTGGCATTCAGGAAGAGGCGGTACACTGGATCAGACATTGGCTTTGTGAGAGACACCAGTAAATGGTAGTACAGGATTGCTTCTCTGACTGGAGGTCTGTGAGTAGTGAAATGCCATAGGGGTCAGTGAGGGTAGTTTGTTTTTCGTCATCTATGTCAGTGATCTGGATGGTAGACAGCATGGCTCTGTCAAAGACAGATTGTGCCTTACAAGCCTGATTGAATTTTAGTGTGGATGTGACTAAACACATTGATGAGGGTAGAGTAGTAGATGTAGTGTATATGGATTTCAGCAAGGCATTTGATAAGGAACCCCATGCGAGGCTTATTGAGAAAGTAAGAAGGCATGGGATCCAAGAGGACATTACTTTGTGGATCCAGAATTGGCTTGCCCACAAAAGGAAAAGTGTGACTGTCGGCAGGTCATATTCTGCATTGAAGTTAGTGACCAGTGGTGTGCCTCAGGGATCTGTTCTGGGACCTTTACCCTTCATGATTTTGATAAATGACCTGGATGAGGAAGTGGAGGGCTGGGTTAGTAAATTTGCAGATAACACAAAGGTTGGAGGTGTTGTGGGTAGTGCAGAGGGCTGTCAGAGGTTACAGTGGGACATTGATAGGATGCAAAACTGGGTTGAGAATTGGCAGATGGAGTTCAACCCAGATAAGTGTGAAGTGGTTCATTTTGGTAGGTCAAATATGATGGCAGAATATAGTATTAATGGTAAGACTCTTGGCAGTGTGGAGGATCAGAGGGATCTTGGGGTCCGAGTCCATAGGACACTCAAAGCTGCTACGCAGGTTGACTCTGTGGTTAAGAAGGCATACGGTGCATTTGCCTTCATCAATCGTGGGATTGAGTTTCGGAGCCAGGAGTTAGAGTTGCAGCTATATAGGATGCTCATCAGACCCCACTTGGAGTAGTGTGCTCAATTCTGGTCGCCTATCTACAGGAAGGATGTGAAAACCATAGAAAAGGTGCAGAGGAGATTTACAAGGATGTTGCCTGGATTAGGGAGCACACCTTATGAGAATAGGTTGAGTGAACTTAGCCTTTTCTCCTTGGAGTGACAGAGGATGAAAGGTGACCTGATAGAGGTGAACTGTATATGATGATGAGAGGCATTGATTGTGTGGATAGTCCGAGTCTTTTTTCCAGGGCTGAAATGGCTAACATGAGAGGGCACAGTTTTAATGTGCTTGGAAGCAGGTACAGAGGAGATGTCAGGGGTAGATTTTTTTTACACAGAGAGTGGTGAGTGCATGGAATAGGCTGCCGGTAAAGTTGGTGGAGGCAGAAACAATAGGGTCTTTTAAGAGACTCTTGGATAGGTACATGGAGCTTAGAAAAATGGAGGGCTATTGGTAACCCTTGGTAATTTCTATAGTAAGGACATGTTCCACACAGCTTTGTAGGCCAAAAGGCCTGTGTTGTGCTGTATGTTTCTATGATAATGTGGTTAACTGGATCAGTAAATTAGTGGATGACACCAGGTTTGAGGGTGTAGTGGAAAATGTGGAAGGCTACCATGGCTTGCAAAGGGATCTGCGTTAGCTGAAAAAGTGGACTGAAAAATGACAGGTGGTATTTTATACAGACAAGTGCACGGATTAGCACTTCAGTGAAAACAGTCAGGGCAGGTCTTACACCAGGAATGGTAGGGCACTGAGGAGTGTGGTAGAACAAAGTGATTGAAATCCAGGTAGATCATTCATTAAAAGTGGTGTCATGGGTAGACAGTATTGTAAACATAGAACATAAAACATAGAAAGATTTTAGGCGTATAAAAATCTTTTAGGCATAAAGAAAGCTTTTGATGTATAAATCAATGTTCTGAGTACGGGAGATGGGGTTTTATTTTGACGTTGTATAAGATATAGGTAAGGTCCAATTTGGTGTGTAATTTTGGTCACCTGCCTACAGGAAAGATGTAAACAAGGTTGAAAGGGTACAATGATGTTGCCGGGTCTGGAGGACTTAAGTTTTAAGGAAAGATTGAATAGCTTAGACTGTATTCTTTAGAACATAAAAGGTTGAGAGGAGATTTTATAGATGTATATTCAATTATGAGTGGTATAGATAGGGAAAATGCAAGCAGACTTTTTCCACTGAGGTTGGGTGGGACTATAACAAGTGGTCATGGGTTAAGGGTGAAAGGTGAGGTATAAAGGAAACATGAGGGAAACCTTTTCGTTCAGAGGGTTGTGTTAGTGTGGAAAGAGCTGTCAGATAAAGTGCTGCATTGGAACTCAATTTCAACCCTTAAAAGAAGTTTGGATAGGTGAGTTACATGGAAAGTATGGATATGGTTGGCAATGGTCTTGTTGCAGGCTGATGGGAAGTAGGCAGATTAAATGGTTTTGACATGGAGCTAATGGGCCTGTTTCTGTGCTGTACTTCTCTATGACTTCTATGAGAAGAAATATTTTGGGTTGAATTCCCATTCGCTCAAGTCAGAGGAAGGGGAATATGGAAATGTTGCATAAGAGTAAACGGGAAGCTACAGTTTAGCTGCTAACAGAAGCATAGGTCTTCCATTCAGATTGAAATGTCTCAGCCTCAAGGGTGCTACAGTTGGGAAAGGTGGACTGGTCAGTTACAGGTTGTTGTGCCTCATGGGCTTGTCAGAGATTGACCCCAAATGTGATTGAGTGTATGTTTAAAGCAAAGAGGATAGAGAGAGGAGGAATAATCATATCTCTTATTACATTAGTAATACTGAAATCTCTTCACACCAAAGAAAAATAGAACACAAGTTTCATCCTTGATGTCACAGACTTACGCTTCTGTCGATTATTGCATCATTAATATGTGAATTTACCTCAATGTTGTGAGCTATATCTGTGTGATTCTGACCAAGACACAAACTCACTTGTTAATTGTAATAAACTTATTTTCCACACACTGGTGTCATCAAAATTTAATGGTTCAGTAAGGACAGAAAGTTTCATTCTCACATGATACATACAAAGTATGTTTCAACATACCATGCAAAGTAAGGGTAGACATACCAAGTTCAAGAAACCCTGGATAAAGAGAGATATTGAGGCTCTGGTCAGGAAAAAAGAATGAGGTACACACTGAGTTAAAACAGCTAGGTACAAATAAATCCTTTGATGGATAGAAAATGTTTAACAGGTGGATAAATAAGGAAAGCAGGGGGGCTAAAAAGAGAATTTGAGATGGATTTTGCAGCAAGAGTTAAAAATAATCTCAAGAGAATTAAATAGACTGTTTAACTGCATGTGTTTATCGTATTGCTTTTTCTTAGACTTCCTCTTAGATTATTGCTGTGAAATAATGCGAAATTATCCCCTTTTACAAGGTACAATCTGTACATTTTCACGAGAGAGAAGCATGCCCTATTGTTGAGGCCATGATCATTATGGGGAGTTCCAGAGTTGGACACCAAATGCCCCTTTATCCTGGGGCAATCCTTTGTCACATGGTGGTGGAGTTTTAGAGCAACATGCCAGTCCCTTTCGCCAGTTTATAGTCTGTAACTATGGAAGTATCTCAGGGTGCAGAGCATTACATATCCCCGATACATTGAAAGCAATGTATCGTGTCTAGTTTCCTTTATTCACTGTGTTCATTTTTAATAATGATAATCTTATGCATGATATCACCATACATAAGATGGTTCTTTAAAGTTGTATAGCTTTAGATCTTCTCTGAGCAGTCAAGGGAACAATATGTGCAGTTAAGTCAAGGAGTATTATAATTACATACCTGATGAGACTGAAGACTTTCTATAAAGAAACAGCTGCACAGGAGCCAGTTGGCCCTGGTCTACAACATAGCCAAGATACGTGACAGTGGCATGGCCAAATTCACTTTCAGCGATGTTTACAGAAAGATTCGCCTTGGACAGCCTTTCAAACAGTTCCTCTGCTGCTGAGATATGCTCCTTCCATGTGTTATTCCATACAACCAAATCATCAATATAAGCCCCTGTATTTTCTAAACCCCAAATCACTTAATTCATCATCCCTTGGAATGTCCCTGGAACATTTTTCATTCCAAAGTGTAAACCATTGTACTCATACAGTCCAGATGGTGTCACAAATGCAGATATTTCTTTAGCCCTTTCTGTCAAAGGAACACACCAGTAACCTTTCAACTGGTCAATCTTTGTAAGGTATTTAGCCTTCCCCACTTTATTAATACAGTCATCCACTCTTGGGAAGGGTTAGGGTATTAATTTAGTTTTAGTAAAATCTTTAAAGTATATTCCATAATGGTATCTGGTGTGAGTTTGATATTGTGTGTGCGACGTTGCATTAACTTTATTCCCACAGCCCCTGCGTATATGGGAGACGGGGTTGGTGAGTGGCTGGACGTTTTCCCCTAGACATAGACCAGCCTGTTGGGCAAGTGTTACACCAGTTTTTTTTTCCATTTTCCACACAATATGTTTTAATCATGGTCTTAAGAGTAGAGTGGAACCATTCCAAGGCTCTCTGGGACTCTGGGTGATATGCAGACTTTTTAGACATGCTTCGAGTTACTGCACATGTGGGGTAAACATCAGTATCTGTGTGTGTGTCGTCATACAGAGGCTTGATCGTTAGCTGCACTGCTGAATAAACATTCCCACCTGCAAAGTCATTACCCAGCAAGACATCAACATTGTCTATTGGTAACTCAGATCGTACCCCAATCTTAACAGGTCCTGATACCAGTTTGCTTTAAAAAATTACCTTACGCAAATGCACGAACTCAGTCCCCTTTCCAATTCCTTTAATAATATTGACTTCATTGGTTTTCGTCTCATCACCGTAGTCCATAACACTATCCAATATCATTGACTGAAAAGCCCCAGTATCTCTCCAGATTTTCACTGGAATTGGGGTTGACCCCTCCTTTACAGACACAAACCCATCTGAGTTAAACCGCGCAAATCCCTCTTGCACTCGGTCAGACCCTTTCTTTCCCGTGGCGTCTCAACCAACTGAACACAACCAGTTGGGATTGTCTCCTTTTCTTTTCCTTTTTGTCTTTTCATAGCAAAACAATTTGCTGCCACATGACCAGGCTTCTTACAATAGTAACAGGTAAAACTGGAAAACTTCCCTTCTGACTGCTTTTCTTCCTCCTTACACTTGTCACATAGTTCCCAACGTACTCTCTGGTTTAATCTGTGGGGTATCTTTGTTATCTCTGCTACTCCTTTGGTAGCTCTTGCTCAGGAAAAACTTGACCTTGTGGGTTAAAGCATACTCATCTGCTAAACTAGCTGATTCTGACAGGGTTGCAGCCTCTTTTTCATTCAAGTACGTCTTTATGTTATCAGGGACCCAGTTTTTAAATTCTTCAATCAGCATCACCTCCATTAAGGTGTTAGTATCCTCACTCGCCCTTATTGAGGTACATCAATGATCAAAATCCCCTGTTTTTCATGGGAAAACTCCACATAGGTTTGGTTCCAAGACTTGCTCAAATCTCTGAACTTTTGTCTATATGCCTCCAGAACCAACTCATGAACCTTAAACACAGCATCTTTCACCGTGCCATAATCTTTTGGCCTTTCAAGGGTCAGGGCAGAATACGCCTGCTGAGCCTTCTCCTTCAACGCAATTTGTAACTTAACAGCCCACTGGTCCCTCAGCTATTTCTGAGTCTGGACCACCTTTTCAAAGTGCAGTAAATACCTTTCACCTTCGGCTTCATCAAATGGCTGTACTAACTTAATTTCTTGGCTGATATTAAATGGTACCACCAGCTCATCACCTCTACCTGGCACTTGACCTCCTCGCTGCATCCTCTCCCTCTCGAACTCCTTCCATTTGTCCACCTCTCTATCCTCATGCACCCTCTGCTTTTCTGCTTCATCAGCCTCAATCTGTTTTAACTGTAACTCATACTCATACTTCATTTTCACTACCTGAAACAGAACCTCAGCCTCAGTAAGTACTTTACCTCCAGCAAACAATTCCAACACATCCCCTTCATATGTTCCCTTGGATACATAATACTGTGCTATTAGCATCTGCATATGAGCCCTCTACATTCTAGTAGTCACCTTAACTTTTAACTTACGAGCAATTCCCAACAGCGCATCCCTCTTAGCATCATCCAACACCTCAGGGGTTGGTTCTGCCACAAACTTATTAACCTCAAACTCCATTTCTGCTGACATTCCACTCATGCAAAGCAGAAAGGGTTTTCCCCAAACAGATCAAGCCCCAATTTTTTTTTGAAAGGCTCCCGTCAATTTGTTCATATCCCAGACAAGTCCCCAATTTTGTTACATACCCCATAACGGGTTAAAAAGGACCAGCAGAAATGGACACACCTGGAGTCTGAGTCTTCTGTTATAAACACTATTTTATTAGTAATTACATGATAAAGTAATATAAAACAAGATAAGGCAAACAGGATAGCAGAGTATATGCATATATAAGTGAGTAAATAAAGTTCCCAAGCTTCTCCCAGCTCAGAATGATACAGTCTTACGATGGTATAGGTATGAAGTCAGTTCAGTTCGTGATATTGAACTGAGTAGATTGAAGAGAGAGAGAGAGAGAGAGAGAGAGAGAGAGAGGTGATTTGTCTTCCCCGTGCTGATGCCGTTGAATCTTCCTCATCGTCCTCCTGCTCCCAAAACTTATTAAAGTCACCCACTGTGACCACACAAAAGAGAGTGCTGTTTTCCTGCATTAAAGCTGTCAACCCAGGCAAGGGTTAAACACATCAATAGCCTTCCACTGGTCACACCTTTGTGCACACTGTGAGCAAAAACCTCAACTTTGTCGGGGGCGCACAAAGCTCAACCAGTGTCAGTTTTGTCAGTGTTTTCCATGTGTCTCTGTGTCTGATTACAAAGCCAATTGACCTTGAATATATTCCACAACTGCTGAACACCAGCTGTCCATCATATAGTTCTGCCTTGCCATTTCCAAGGCAACTCACAGGCTTTCATTGCTCTCTCGCTCTCACTGACTTTGCTATCACACTCTCTCTCTCTTTAAAGGAACAGTCCATATTGAATAATCCTTCAGATCTCGTCACAGTTGATACCAAAAGTTTTTCTCCTCCTGAATTTTCATGTGTAATGATTCTAAACTTGTGATTTAGACTCAAAAGGGGGATTGCTGGATTTCACTACTTAACTTCAATTATCTGCTTGCATTTTAAGTAACTTTACATGTATGATAGTTTAGTATGCCTCTAGTAGCTGTCCAAAGTATAATTCCGGAAGCTTTTTAGCTTCTTTGTTGTGAAGGAGTATTTTCACATTGACTGATTCATTGCAGTATTTTCTAATTAGACTAATTAACCTTATCTATGCAATTGTCTTTACTTTGAGTATAAAAGTAGCTGTATTATGTTAGTTGCCATCTTTTATGCCTCATCCCAGACTCCATAAAAACCTCGGATTTGAAATACTCCAGAATTCTTCAGTAGGTTCATTGGTGGTTTTAAATTGTCCTTTTATTGGGATAGTATTATATCAGTGGGTTGCTTGGAGGTGCAGTTCTGTGGACTAGGAGAGCCTATTCTGCACTTCATTTCTACATAAATAAATAAAAGTTTGAAAGAAGTACTTTGCTGAATCGACTTGCAAAGCACATTAATCCAATTGCAGTACTCAGCTTAACGACCAAGTAGCTAGAAAGTGCAAGAACCCATGAGAGCTGACAAAGAATAAAGTTCACAACGTAATTTAAATAATTTAATTAAATAATTTAAAATTTCATTTATTTATTAGTTGTGGGCATAAGACAATAGGACCATAAGAGATAGCAGAATTAGGCCATTTGACACATCAAGTCTGTTCAGACATTTTATCTTTGCTGATCCAATTTCCCTTTACACCCCATTCCTCTGTCTTCTCCCTGTAACCTTTCACACCCTGACTAATAAGAACTATTAAACTCCACCATAAATACAGCCAATGAACTGACCTCACAGAGCTGCCTGCAGCAATGAATTCCACAGATTCACCATCTTTTGGCTAAAGAAATACTAAATAGACATACTTCTATTCTGAGGCTGTGCTATCTGGTCCTAACTCCCCTACCTTTGGAAATAACTTTTCCACATGCACTCTATCTATGGCTTTCAACATACAATATCTTCTAAATGCTAGCAATTTCAGGCCCAGAGCCATTAAATGCTCCTCATACAAAAGCCATTTTATTTCTGGAATCATTCTCATGAACCTCTTCTGAACACTCTCTAACTACATCCTTGCTTTATCAGGGGCCCACAATTGTTCACAATATTAGAAGTGAGGCCTCACTAGTGCCTTATAATGCCTCAACATTACATCCTTGTTTTTATATTCCAGTCCTCTTGAAATGAATGCTAACGTTGCATTTGCCATCCTCACAATGGACTTAATCTGCAAGTTAATCTTGAGGAAATCCTGTAAAAGGACTCCAAAATCTCTTTGAACCTTTGATTTATTAATTTTCTCCCCATTAAGTAAATAGTCTACATCTTTATTCCTTTCACCAAAGTGCATGCCCATACATAAAACATATTATACATACATATTACATAAAAAGAAGTGGTCCCAACCCTGTCTCCTGAGAAAAACCACTAGTCATTGGCAGCCAATCAAAAAAATGTCCCCTTTATTCCTACACTTACCCTCCATCTATGCTGGTATCTTTCCTGTAATATACTACGGGATTGTTTTATTTTGTTTGGCAGCCTCATGTGTGGCACCACATCAAAGGCCTTCTGAAAACCAAATACACTGCATCCACCAATTATCCTTTGTCCAACCTGCCTGTTATTTCCTCAAAGAATTCCAACAGAGTTGTCAAGCAAGACTTTCCCTTAAGGAAGCCATGCTGACTTTGCCTATTTTATCATGTGCATCCAAGTATCCTGAGACCTCCTCCTTAACAATTGACTCTAACGTATTCCAATCTACTGAAGTCAGGCTAATTGGCTTTTAATTTCTTTCCTTCTGCCTCCCTCCCTCTTGATGAGTGGAGTAACATTTGCAATTTCCAGTCTTCCAGAACCATGTCAGAATCTAGTGATTTTTAAAAGGACATTAATGATGCCTCCACAATATCTTCAGCTATCTCTTTCAGAACCTTGGGGTGTAGTCCATCTGGTACAGGTGACTTAGCTTCCTTTAGATCTTTCAATCTCCCAAGCACCTTTTCCCTAATAATAACAATTGTACTCTCTTCTGCTCCCTGACACTCAAACTTCCAGCATACTGCTAGTGACTTCCACAGTGAAGACTGATGGAAAATACCTATTCAGTTCATCCACCATTTCCTTGTTCCCCGTTACTACCTCTCCAACATCATTTTCCAATAGTCTGATATCTACTCTCACCATTCTTTTACTCTTCAAATATCTGAAAAGATTGTATCCTCTTTCATATTATTGGCTAACTTAACTTCATACTTCATCTTTTCCCTCCTTATGATTTTTTAGCAGCCTTCCATTGGTTTTTAAAAGTTTCCCAATTGTCTAACTTCCCATTAATGCTTGCTCTATCATATGCCCTCCCTTTTGCTCTTATGTTGGCTTTAACACTCCTTGTCAACCACGGTTGCATTCTTCTGACTTAGAACAATTTTTCTTCTTGAGGATAGTATCTAATATCTATCCTGCACTTTCTGAATTTCTCCCAGCAACGCTAGCCATTGCTATTCTGTCGTCACCCCTGCTAGTGCCCCATTCCAGTCAACTTTGTCCAGATTGTGTCTCTAAATTCTCTTTACTCTCTGTAATACAGATACATCTGGCTTTAGCTTCTGTCTCTCAAATTGCAGGGAGAATTCTATCACATTATGATCACTGGCTCCTCAAGGTTCCTTTACCTTAACTCCCTAATCTAATCTGGTTCATTCCTCAACACCAAATCCAGAATAACCTTTTCCCAAGTGGGCTCTACAAAAGTTGCTTTAAAATGTCATTTCATATGCATTCTACAAACTTTCTCTCTTGGAATCCAACACCAACCTGATTTTGTCAATCTACCTGCATTATGAAATCCCCTATTGCTATCTTAACATTGCTCTTTTGACATGTGCTTTCTATCTCCTATTGTAATTTGTAGCCCGCATCCTGGCTATTGTTTGGAGACCTGTACATTATTCATATCGGGGTCTTGCTGTTTCTTTACTCTACCCACAAAGATTCTACACCATCCAACCCTATGTCACCCCTTTGTAATAATTTGATTTCATTTTTTACCATCCCACCCTCTCTGCCTACCTGCCTGTCTTTTTGATGCAGTGTGTATCCTTGGATGTTAAGCTCCCAACTATGATCTTCTTTCAGCCATGACCCAGTGATGCCAATAACATGATACCTACCAATACCAATCTTGAACTATGCTACAAGACCATCTACCTTATTCTGTATACTGTGCATTCAAATAAAACCCTTTTCATTTTGTCCCTGTGATACACTGCAACTCATCTCACTGACTGCAGTTTTGCCCTACCTTCTATCTCTTCTTCCTCACAGACTCACTACACACTGCATCTAGCTGTATACCAATTGTCCCATCTTCAGCCCTATCACTCTGGTTCCCGTCCCCTTACCAAATTAGTTTAAACCCTCCCTAACTGCTCTAGCAGAGCTGACCACAAGGATGGTCAACAGCGGAAAGGTTGAACAGACTCAAATTCCTGGACGACAGCATCTAGTTTGTGCCCAACACAAAGAAGGCACGCTATTGTCTACACCTCATTGGGAGAACTGGTATGACACCAAAGACTTGTCTATAGATGAACAATGGAGAGCATTCTGACTGGTTGCATCATAGCCTGATATGGAGGCTCTGACATGTGGAATTGTAAGAGACTGCTCTGTGTTGCAGACCCAGCCAGCTCAATCACTGGCACAAACATATTCACCATTAGGGACATCTTCAAGAGATGATGCCTCAAGAAGGTGTCATCCATCGTTCACAATACTCACCATCTGAGAAATCCCCTCCTCAGGTTGCCACCATCTGCAAAGAGGTACAGGAGCTTGAAGACTGACACTAAATGTTTTAGGAACAGCTTCTTTCCTCTGCCACCAGATTTCTGAACAGCCCCTAGACTCCCTGAACACTGTTTTGTTATTCAGTTGTTGCACTATTATTTTTAACTTATGTTAATTTTTTATATCTTTCCCTGTAGTGCTGCCACACAACAAATTTCACAACATGCGTCACTGATAATAAACCTGATTCTGTATTCAATATCTTTCATAATTCTGACATGCAGTACATTCAACACTGTGGAATGTTTGTACTGTAAAACATTGTGCTAACCACGATACTATCATGCTGCCCAATTTGTGGTAAGAATAATGAGGAAACTATCAGTCCTTATTTTTGTATTGAATCATATCTGATTCTTGCATTTGCACATATACAGTAACAGAAATCAGGCACTTGCTGACTGAATTTCCCCACTCCCTCACAAGCATTGTAGGGACACAGAGTGTCGGTATCATGTAATTGAGGATGATGGGGTCACTGGATTTGTCACTGCCAGCTTAATAAACTTTTGGATTTTCCATTTAAGCATAAATGTTTGAAGGTGCAATCCGTACGGTGGCCACTTTATCAGGCACCTGCCGGACCCATGTGCATGTTGATAGTCTTCTGCAGCTGTAGCCCATCCACCTCAATCTTCAACGTGTTGTGCATTCAGAGATACGCTTCTGCACACCACTGTTGTAATGTGTTTATTTGAGTTTCTGTAGTCTTCCCATTAGCCTGAAACAGTCTGGCCACTCTCCTCTGATCTCTTTCATTAACAAGGCATTTTTGCTTTCTGAACTGCAGCTCTCTGGATGTTTTTTTCCCCTGTGTGTTTCACACAGTTCTCTGTAAACTATGGGACTGTTGTGTGTGAAAGTCACAGGAGATCAGGTTTCTGAGATACTCAAACCACTCCATCTGGCACCATGGTCAAAATCACTTAGATCCTATTTCTTCCCCATTCTGAAGATTGGTCTGAACAACCACTGAACCTCTTGATCATGGCTGCATGCTTCTGTGCATAGAGTTGCTGCCACATGATTGTCTGATTAAATATTTGCATTAATGAGCTGGTATACGGGTTTACCCAATAAACTGGCCACTGAGCATACACTGAGCATTGGTTTTAATTACTAATAAACAAACTTTCTGGCACTAAAAATTAAATTGCAAAAGTTTGGGAACACCTTCATTCAAAGTTCAAAATTTTGGAGAAGCAAAAATAATTCAAAATACTTTCTTTTGTTTTCCTTTTATATGAAATTGTGTGGATATCCCTCAGTTACACTAGCTTCTTTCAACATCACAAAGGAGGTGTGTGTTGGTTGGTTAATTGTCCATTGTATTACCCATGGTTTGTAAGGGATGGTGAAAGGAGATGAGGAGAACTGATTGCTGGGAAAATTAGTGGAAGGATAGCATTACTCTGACATCCTGAATAGATATTCTCAATGGTTTGAAGTGGCCTTCAACCATGCGACCATCAGACATAGATGCAGAATGAGGCCATTCAACCCATCATCATCTTCATTTCAGCTCTTCGGTCTTTTCTCACTCTTCCACCTGGTACATATTATCTCAGTTATCTCACTTTTCTGTTCAGACCTGCTTCTCCCATTTGTCTGAGCCCTTACAAACAGGGAGAAAATTAGTACCAGGGTGACTTCAAACAACTTACAGCCCAGTCTGTATGTCTGATGGACATTGAGCTCATGAAACTCTCCCGTGTTGCTGATAAAGTTTTTTAGAGTAAAACAGCTGAAGATCTCCATTAGATGACAGTGACAGAGCATGTGGTGCACAAAGATAAAATGGTGGGGCTGAAGAAACAGATCAGAATCAAATTAACTATCACAGACCTAAATGACGTGAAATTTGTTGCTTTTGCACAGCCTTACAGCGCAAAGGCATAGAATTAACATACATTACAAAAATAAATAAATACTGATAAAAGAAAGGAATAACATCTTCAAAAGACAGTGCCTCAAGAAGGTGACATCCACCTTGAAGGACCCTCACCATCCAGGACATGCCCTTTTCTCATTACTACTGTCAGGGAGGAGGTGCAGGAGCCCAATAATGTAGAAACAGCTCTTCCCCTCTGTCATCAGAATATTGAACACTGTTTTGACTCTTTTTAGAAATATAGAAACATAGAAAACCTACATCACAATACAGGTCCTTCGGCCCACAAAGCTGAACAGAATATGTCCCTACCTTAAAAATTACTAGGCTTAACTATAGCCCTCTATTTTTCTAAGCTCCATATACCTGTCCAAAAGTCTCTTAAAAGACCCTTTCGTATCCGCCTCCAACACCGTTGCTGGCAGCCCATTCCACGCACTGAGCACTTTGAGTAAAATACTTACCCCTGACATCTCCTCTGTACCTACTCCCCAGCACCTTAATCCTGTGTCCTCTTGTGGCAACCATTTCTGCCCTAGGAAAAAGCCTCTGACTATCCACAAGGTCAGGTCCTGTCATCATCTTATACACCATCTTTTGCTTTATTATATTGATATTTTGATATCCAGAAAATGGCACCTGTGAAAAATGCTACTAAGGGCGGCATCCTCCAGACAGATCACAAAACTACTTCCTCCTTCTTTTTCTTTCAAATGTGGTTCTGCTACTGGTGGGGCCTGTGACCTACACTTTAATGGTGTGTTTTCAGACCGATTGAATGATCTAGCACTTTGCCTCTCCAAGGGTGTTTGTTGAGGTTTTGAGGTGTAACATGCTACCTGGAGGCCAAGAAGCCTGGAGTTGTGGTGTGAGCCCTAATCGACTATGCTGCTCACTGATCTGGCCAACTAAATCATCAAGGAAGACTGAAACAATCGAAGTATGAGCAGAAGGTGAGTGAGTGTTCTTTGCTGATTACCAGCCTCTTGTTAGCTGCTGCCACAGGAGGGTGGTTGCATGTCATGGTCTCTCAATCCCTCTTGCTTGCTGCTCCTGGAGGAAGGGTCCTTCATTTAAATGATCTCTCTCTCCCTCTCGCTCAGTGCCGCTGGAGATTGTACTGGAGTTCTGTGACTTGGGCAAGGTTTAATCAATGTGGTTTGTGGATTGGACTCTGTAGTTCACATTACGATGTGTTTCTGGTTTCTGGTCACTGCTTTATTGCCATTTTGTGTGATTTCGATTGGGATGGCCTGCAGGAAATAAATGACACAGAGCTAGATTGACATGAACTAAATATGCCTGAACTCTTTTGATTTTGTGTTTTAGATTCTCTGTTTTTTCTTTAGTGTGATTTGTTACTTTTTGTGCTTCGGGTGGGAGTTTTGATGTTTCTCCTTGAAGGGGCTCCAGAGTTTTCTTTGTTTCATGTCTGTCTGTGGGAGGACGAATCTGATGGTTGCATACTGCCTACATACCTTGATAATAAATGTACTTTAAATATATGAACCATATAACCGTTTAACAATTACAGCACAGAAACAGGCCATCTCAGCCCTTCTAGTCCATGCTAAACGCTTACACTCACCTAGTCCCACTGGCCCGCACTCAGCCCATAACCCTCCATTCCTTTCCTGTCCATGTACCTATCCAATTTTACTTTAAATGGCAATACTGAATCTCCCTCTACCACTTCTACTGGAAGCTCGTTCCACACAGCTACCACTCTCTGAGTAAAGAAATTCCCCCTCGTATTACACTTAAACTTTTTCCCTCTAACTCTCAACTCATGTCCTCTTGTTTGAATCTCCCCTACTCTCAATGGAAAAAGCCTATCCACGTTAACTCTATCTATCCCTCTCATAATTTTAAATACCTCTATCAAGTCCCACCTCAACCTGCTACACTCCAAAGAATAAAGACCTAACTTGTTCAACCTTTCTCTGTAACTTAGGTGCTGAAACCCAGGTAACATTCTAGTAAATCTTCTCTGTACTCTCTATTTTGTTGACATTTTTCCTATAATTCAGTGACCAGAACTATACACAATACTCCAAATTCGGCCTTACCAATGCCTTGTACAATTTTAACATTACATCCTGTGGTGAACTGCATATACCTGTCTGGACACGCCCCCCCCCCCCCTGCTGACTGCTCCTGTGGCTCCTCCCACTGACCGTGGCTCCTCTCACGGACCCCGGTATAAAGGTGATTGGAGACACAGCCCTGGCCTCAGTCTCCAGGATGTAGTGTGGTGGTCAATTGCTGCTTGTTCTTTCTTCCAGCCAATAAAAGCCTATATCTCGCCTCACGTCTCCAAGAGTTATTGATGGTGCATCACATCCCAACTCCTATACTCAATGCTCTGATTCATAAAGTCCAGCATACAAAAAGCTTTCTTCACCAGCCTATCCACATGAAATTCCACCTTCAGGGAACTATGCACCATTATTCCTAGATCACTCTGTTCTACTGCATTCTTCAATGCCCTACCATCTACCATGTATGTCCTATGTGGATTATTCCTACCAAAATGTATCACCTCACTCTTATCAGCATTAAACTCCATTTGCTATCTTTCAGCTCACTCTTCTAACTGGCCTATATCTCTCTGCAAGCTTTGAAAACCTACTTCATTATCCACAATGCCACCTACCTTAGTATCATCTGCATACTTACTAATCCAATTTACCGCCCCATCATCTAGATCATTAATGTATATGACAAACAACATTGGACCCAGTACAGATCTCTAAGGCACACCACTAGTCACCGGCCTCCAACCTGACAAACATTTATCCACCACTACTCTCTGGCATCTCCCATCCAGCCACTGTTGAATCCATTTTACTACTTCAATATTAATACCTAATGATTGAATCTTCCTAACTAACCTTCCGTGCGGAACCTTGTCAAAGGCCTTACTGAAGTCCATTTAAACAACATCCACTGCTTTGCCCTCATCAACTTTGCTCGTAACCTCTTCAAAAACAGCTTCAAAAACCCTGAATGTTTCTTGTAACTTATGGTAATTTCTATGTATTGCACTGAACTGCTGCCGCAAAACAACATGTAACTCCAATTCTTATTCTGAATCGGTTCATGGGTTCAGGAATTGACCAAAGATCTGTTAACAGATGGGAAGAAGCTGATTCTGAGTCATTAAGTGTGAGTTCTCAGGTGATAAGAGACCTGTATCAAGGTATGGTAAGGATATGAGGACTATATATGAGTTTATAAGGGTTTTGTGCTGAGTGAAACAGGAAGTTCAACTGGCAGTATAAAGATTAGCTTTATTGGTCACATGTGACATCGAAACATAAGGTGAAAAGCGTGGTTTGTGTCAAATCAAATCAGCAAGGATTGTGCTGGGCAGCCCACAAGTGTTGCTATGCTTCTGGCATAAAAGGAGCTGAGTCATGAGTCAACCAATGAATCATTATTTTTCTGTGAAGGAAGCTAATGAAAATGTTTAACCATAAATTGGAGAGGGTTCAAAGGAGGTCTACAAAAATGAATCTGTGAATGAAAGGCTTGTCATACGAATAGTGTTTGATGGCTCTGGGCCTCTACTCATTGGAATTCAGAAGAGTAAGTAGTGGCCTCATTGAAACCTATCAAATGTTGAAAGATCTCAATGGGGTGGATATGGAGAGGATGTTTCCTATGCTGGGCGAGTCTAAGACCAGAGGATGCAGGTTCAGAGTAGAGGGGCATCCTTTTAGAACAGATATAAGGGGTAATTTCTTTAACCAGTGAGTGGTGTGGAATTCATTGCCACAAGTGGCTGTGGAGGCCAAGTCATTTGGCATATTTAAGGCAAAGGTTGATAAATTCTTCATTATTCAGGTCATGAAGGGATATGGGGAGAAGGCAGGAGGTTCGTGGAGTCAGGGAAATGGTGGAGTATACTTGATGGGCCAAATGGCCTAATTCTGCGACTACATCTTACGGTCTGATGGCCTTATTTTTCTGTCATGGAAGCCAATGAAAATGTTCCACCATAAATTGTATTGAACTAACTGTCAGCCTTTAGCTTATAACATTCTTTTGTATCTGACATTCGTCTCACCAAAGAGACCAATATTATCTGGTAAACATTGCAAACTGTAGTATTAGCTTTCTTTCATATTTATTTCCTACATCACAAATAGCCTCACACTTGGATGTCCAGTCTGTTAATCTGCTCAATGACTGTGTGGAGAGGTGAGGTCCCTCTTCCAAAGTATCTGCATGTTGACTTGTGTTGTGATCAGAGGTTCGGGACTCATGGCCACAGTTGCATGATAGATAAATCTCATTTCAATTTTGTAGCAAATTCTCTATTCACTGACATTAAGAGAGATTTGAGCCAACAATCTCTTCAGCATGGGGTTAGTAATGAGTGTGAATGTGAGCTGAAGATAACTTACAAAAAAGGACAAGAAATCCTGCAGAGATGGAAAACGATAGTAACACACACACACACACACACACACACACACACACACACACACACACACACACACACACACACACACACACACACACACACACACACACACACACACACACACACACACACACACACACACATACGTTTTCGACCCAAATCATCGACTCTTTATTTTTCTCAATAGATACTGCCTGGCCTGCTGAGTTCCTTCAGCATTTTATTTTATTATTTATGTCTCATTTATATTTATTGTTAAAAATATATATTTTGAGATACAGCACGGTAACAGGCCATCCCTTCGAGAACACAAGCCTATGCCACCCAATTACACCCATGTGACCTATTAACCTACTGCAATGGAGAGCACTCGGTAAAGGCACTCCTTACAAACGCACATTTACACACCTCAAACATCACCTTGTCATTCTGCTGTTGCTGTGCTGAGTGTGTGTACTTCAGTAGCTTCCCCAGTATTTTCTAATAGTGGGTCCTAAACCGAGCTCATGTGGTTGGGTTGGCTTTCTGGTGCCTTTCCTGCCGTACAGTACAGGGTGGGATATTCCATTTCCTTAGTAATGGGAATGTGTAAATGTGTGTACATACGGAATCTAAGGTAGATACTTCTGTTTATTTTGTAATATGATTTAACTATATTGTTGAGTGCATCATATTCAAATTGATGACTCGTCTTAAATTAACATTGTTGGTAATTAAAGATGGTATGTCCTATTGCCTAAAAAAAGGAGCTTATCGCCCTCAGTAAGAGAGAGATCGTGACTGCCAGGAGTTCTTACTGAACAAAATAGTATGGAGCTATTATTGTGTTATGTGGTAGATAACTTTTTGTAAAAATTGGCAGTTTTCTTTTCATTATTTTTACCAGTTTTTGTAAGTTTAATTTTTGACACACCTAATAAACACCCTTGCCCTGAAGTGCTAAGCAACTCCAGCCATTTTTCCTTCAGTCATAACACAAGTTCTAACACCTACTCAAACATGAGGAAATCTGTAGATGAAATTCAAGCAACACACACAAAATGCTGGTGGAACACAGCAGGCCAGGCAGCATCTATAGGGAGAAGTACAGTCGACGTTTCGAGCTGAGACCCTTTGTCAGGAAGGTCTTGGCCCAAAACATCAACTGTCCTTCTTCCTATAGATGCTGCCCGGTCTGCTGCATTCCACCACCATTTTGTGTGTGTTATTTTAGCACCAACTAACCAGTAAGTCTTTGAACTGTGTGAGGAAACTGGAGCACCTGGAGGAAACCCATGTGATCATGGGGAGAATGTACAAACTACTTGCAGACAGCAGTGGAAAATGAACCCAGGATACTGACACTGTGCTAACTGCTACATTACCATGCCACCCTAAAGTTGATTGAGGGATATATTAGATCATCCAATTATTAACTTACCAGAACTGTGCCAATATCTACCATGCTCACCTTTGATCCCAAATACTTCATACTGCTTCAGGATCTTGTTACTGGCCCCGTTGGTCTGCAGTTGAACAACCCTGCAAGCTCCAATCCAGGCTTGATAACCCTCAGACTCGGGGTTTCTTGGTACCAACTTAACTTCTTATGAATGTGCTCAAAATAATTGTACTCTTTGCCCCAACGTACTTTACATTTCTCCCCTTCTCTGTAGAAAGTGCCTAAATATCTTGTAGTTCATCCACTGAATGTGGTTTCCAGACCCAGGGGATATTTTCACACCTCTCAAAGTCAGACCCATTTAATATGATGCCCCCATCATTGTCCAAAAAAAATAAAGTTTGCTTGGAGTTTCTGCAAGAAACATAATACAGAATATTTTTAAAAAGTGCCTCCTTATTGAAATGTGTACAGTTAAATTTATTTTTTAAATTTCCTATTAAATATCCAGTTCTCTCAGAAATAAAGCAATGCATTCATGCTCCATTGGGGTGGTACGGTAGCACAGCCATTAGCGTAATGCTTTTACAGTACCAGTTGCAAGATTGGGGTTCGATTCCTGCTGCTATCTTTAAGGAGTTTATATATTCTCCCCCTGACCATGTGGGTCTCCTTTGGGTGCACTGCCATCCTCGGACATTTTAAAGACATTCAGCAAGGATTAGTGTGTTGTGGCCGTGCTATGTTGGTGTTTGAAATGTGGCCACACTTGTGGGCTGCCCAGCCCAATACTCTCAGATTCGATTTGATTTAATGCAAACAATGCATTTCACTGCATGCTTCAATGTACATGTGACAAATAAAGGTAATCTTCACAATAATAAAATGGAACAAAGCATCTGCTGGAATTAATCAGCAAGTTAGCTAACATCTACAGAGACATAGAGTTAATGGGCCGATCTGTTTTCCAAATCATACCCATTCTCAATGTGTACGAATCTGGTCTGGATATGTGATGGATATCCAGTCTAGATATATTAATAAACACAAGAAAGTCTGCAGATGCTGAGAATCCAAAGCAACACGCAAAATTCAGGAGGAACTCAGCAGGTCAGGCAGTGTCTATTGAAATAAATAGATAGTCAACAGTTCTAGCTGAAACCCTTCTTCAGGATTGCATTCCAGGGGCAGGAGGGGGGAAGATGCCAGAATAAATAGATGTCGGGAGGCTAGCTGGAAGATTAAGTCAGGTGGGTGGAGAAGATGTTATATACTGTTGTGTTTCTTGTGAAGAGACAGCATGATCAAGAAGATAGCTCAGAAGTAATAAAATGCACTCAGTGGCCACTTTATTAAGTACACCTGTACACCTGGTCATTAATGCGAATATCTGATCAGCCAATCATGTGGCAGCAACTCAATGTAGCCATAATCAGGAGGTTCAAACCTCAGAATAGGGAAGGAAAATGATCTGAGTGACTTACATTGTGGAATGATAGTTATTGCCTGATGGGAGGTTTGATCATTTTATAAACTGCTCGTCTCCTGGGATTTTCACACATAACAATCTTGAAAGTTACAGAAAATGGTGTGGAAAAGAAAAACATCCAGGGAGTGGTGGTTCTGTGGGTGAAAACACCTTGTTAATGAGAGAGGTCAAAGGAGAATGGCCATACTGGTTCAAACTGACTGGAAGATGACAGTAACTATACATTACAATAGTGGTGTATAGAAGAGCATCTCTGAATACACAGCACATCAAGCCTTCAACTGGATGGATTACAGCAGCTGAAAATCATGAGGTACCTAAGAAAGAGGCCACTGAATGTATGTAAGTATGTGGGCAGAACATTGACATATGAAACACAATCTTTAGTAATATATTCACATAAAAAAACAGCAGGCACTAGAAATCTGAAATAAAAACAGAAAATATGACAAGAACTCAGCAGGTTGGACAGTATATATTAACTTTGCTTCTCTCTCAATGGCTGTTCCTGAGATGCTTGTATGTTGTTTTCTATTTGCATATTGTTCACTGTGACCTCATCATTTTTCTCCAGTCCTGCTGAATGATGTCAGCCCAAAACATTAACTGTTTACTATTTTCCACAAATGCTGCCTGGTCTGCTGAGTTCCTCCAGCATTTTGTGTGTGTTGCTTGGATTTCCAGCATCTGCAGATCTTCTCGTTTCCTAATATTGTATTTGGACATACTTTTGACAGGTAAAGAAATATACCTTGAAGTAATGAAGGAAAATGGTGTTAAGTATAGTCAACCAAAGCAAAGTAGTAATGACAAGGTCAGTAAATGGGTCAACCTTCATGCTGAGAAAGAGAAATGCGAATTAGGCAAACACCTGAAGAAATTGTCTAATTCCTCAATTGATGTAAAACAAAATACACATGAAAATGCTGACTCACACAGTGCAAAGAATTAACGCAAGTCTATTTTTCTGCTTCAGATGATTGAGTTCAAGACCACAGAGACTCGGACTTTACAGATCCATTGAGATAATAGGTAACTGAAGGGATTGTGGAGGGATTAGTAATGAGCTTTCAAGAATAGATAGATCCTGACATGGTTCTGCAGGAATGGAAAATTGCAAATGTCTTCAAGAAGGGAGGGAAACAGAAGAAAGGAAATTATATGCAGGTTAACCTGACCTCAGTGATAGGCAAAAGGTTGGAGTCAGTTGTTAAGGATGTGGTTTCAGGATACTTGGAGGCACATGATGAAATAGGCCGTAGTCAGCATGGTTTCCTCATGGGAAAATATTGCCTGACAAACCTCTTGGCATTTTTTTGAGGAAATAACAAGGATAGACAAAGGAGAATTGGTTAATGTGTACTTGGATTTTCAGAAGGCCTCTGTCAAGTTGCCACAGATGAAGCTGCTTAACAAGTAAAAGCCCATGGTATTACATGAAAGATACGCTCATGGACAGAGCATTAGCTGACTTGCAGGAGGTAATGACTGGGAATAAAGGGAGCCTTTTCTGATTGGCTGTTGGTGACTAATGCTGTTCTGCATGTGTCAGTGTTGGTCCCATTTCTTTTTACATTGTATGTCAAAGATATGGATGAAGGAATTAAAGGTTTTGTGCCCAAGTTATGAAGATAGGTAGAGGAGCAGGTAGTATTGAAGAAGCAGTGAGACTGCAAAAGGAATTAGGAGAATGGACAAATGAGTGGCAGATGGAATATAGTGTCAAGAAGTGAATAGTCATGCACTTCTGCAGACAAAATAAAAGCATATACTATTTTGTAAACAAAGAGAAAATTCCAAAATCTAAGGTGAAAAGGGACTTGAAAGTTCTTGTGCAGGATTTCCAAAAGGTTGATTTACAGCTTGAGTCACTGGTGAGGAAGGTAAACACAATATTAGCATGCATTTAGAGAATATGAAAGCAAACATGTAATGCTGAGGCTTTATAAGGGAATGGTAAGGCCTCACTTGAAGTATTAAGAGCAGTTTTGGGCCCATTACTTATTAAAGGATGTGTTGACTTTAGAGAGGGTTCAGAGAAGATTCACAAGATTGATTCTGGGAATTAAATGCTTTTTGTATGAGAAATGTTTGATTGTTCTGGTCCTGTATTCACTAGAATGGGGGTGGGGGTTTGAAATCTCATTGAAATCTATTAAATGTTGAAAAGCCTAGATAGAGTGGAAGTGAAAAGGATGTTTCCTATGGTGGGGGAGTCTAGGACACAGAGAGGGCACAAACTCAGAATAAGGAGACATCCGTTTAGAACAGAGATGAGGAGGAATTCCTTTAGCCAGATGGTGGTGAATCTGTGCAATTCATTGCCACAAATGGTTGTGGAGGCCAGAGAATTGCATCTACTTAAGGCAGAGGTTGATAGGTTCTTTATTAGTCAGGGTGTGAAAGGTTATACTGTATACAGAAGGCAAGTGATTGGAGGGAGACTCCGCCTACTGTCTAATGGAGTGATACACAGTTCATATGGCTGCAATTAATTTTTCCTTTTCCCCAGTTTAAACTTTGAATTTTTAACTTTTATTTGTCAGATCTTAGAGGGAAATAGTTGCTATTATGTCACAATCTTTAAGAATTGGAAAGCAACTTCCTGAATCCAGCAATGGAAAGGGGAAAAAAATCAAAGGATATGCCAGCTTGGGCCGAGCGTCTAGATCATTCGCTGATGGTTCTCGACAGGAAAATAGACAACAACACGGTAAAACTTGATGCTACCTCTTCTGAGATGAAGTCATTACAAGAGTTTTCAATTTGTGCAGGAAAATATTATTTCCCTGAATTCTGAACTTAAAGAGATGAAGATATTTCAGCCTGCTTGGAAAAGACTCAACATAAGAATATCGATTTGGAAGCAAGATCTCGTCAGAATAATATTCGAATTGTTGGACTGAAAGAAGGATCTGAGAGTGGGGATTTATTGGACAATTTTGCTAAATTGTTTCAATCTCTGTTTCCGGATATTTTACCTCAACCTCCCGATATCGAAAGAATGCATAGAATTTTCACTTCAAAATCTTGGGATCTGAATAAAACAAGGTCAGTTTTGGTCTGCTTCCTTCATTTCAAAGTTAGAGACCAATTTATAAAATATGCAAGGAAACACAGAGTTTTTAAATTTAAGGGTTCCGAGATTCGTTTTTATGAAGATTATCCACGGGAAATTATGGACCTGCAGTCTAAGATCAGGGATTATTCCCATCACTTCAATATCCAGCCCAATTAAAATTACTTCCCAAAGATTCGACTCCATGTGTTTTTCTGGACCCCAAAGAGGCTTTGGATTATGTTAACTCTATTTTGGTTGTAGCCAAAGTTTGAATGGTTTTAGGTCTGCTGGATAAATGTTATTTTGGAAAGAAGATAAGCTTTGAAGATTTCTGATTTGCTTAAGATGTCCTTTGATCGATCGACTATTTAAAGAAGATGTGACCTTTTTGATGTGAATGATGAATGACTTTTCCAGGATCTGTTTAGTTTACTGATAGAATTAACACAACGGACAGATTGCTTGATTACAGTCAGACCTCCTTATCCACTAATTCAACCAACTGCGAATCGCGAAAACCCGGAAGTGCTCTTCCAGCACTTGTTGTTCGAGCATGTACAAACATTTTTTTTCTTGTCATTATTCCCTAAACAAAGCAGTATAATGAATATTTACATAGCACTTACATTGTATTAGGTATTATAAGTAATCTAGAGATGATTTAAAGTATACGGGAGGATGTGCGTGGGTTATCGTGGATCGGGATCGAAAAAAATCGGAAGTTCTCTTACTAAGTAAGTCGGAACAGGTACATCCGGTATTATTTAGCGTCAGTTAGTCAAACATTTGTCTTAGTATATAGTATATATTTTACCTTTCTATGCATATAAAACACTTAAGAACGTATGTTTCAGTGCCGAGCTCGGGAAGTTTCCGAGTTCAATCCAGTGACAGTGACAGTTTTCCACCGTGCTGGGTTGATGTGGAGGATCAAAAACCCAAAACCCCAAAACCCAATAATTAAACCACTGTGTTGCTTAGTAATAATTGTAGCTTTCATCGGGGCAGAGCCTTTCTCACTATATCCTTTAAAATTGTTCTGATCATTGACCAACATAGCCTAACGCTTTTCCAATGACCAATGGCGTTTCACCTTTTCCAATCACTTTATTTCCACTTTATTTTCAATCGTGATTATGATTATTTTCGTGAACAGAAACACTGTGGATTCAGAATTCTGCCACCGGGTCCTAATGTCCACCGGACTGAGACAGGTTAAATAAGGTCTGGGGTTCCGCTGGGTCCTAAGATCCACCTCATTGAGACAGGTTGAATAAGGGACTTGAGCTTCTGCGAATTTTGGTATCCGCGAGGGGTCCCGTAAGCAATCCCTCGCAGATAAGGTGGGCCGACTGTATTTGTTTTTATCCTCCTTTTTTTTTCATTAATTAAGTGATAGTTTTCATAGTTCGTAAGGACACATATATATAATATATACAGCAGAGAGTGCTTAGTAGATAGATAATTAGTGTTTTTTCTAAAAACTGTTTTTAATTTGGACATGTAAGTCAAATGAAAAATGGTGTTGACTTTTCTTCATCATTGATTACATAGCAATTTTCTCTTTGTTTAATTTTATTGTTTTGGTGTTTTGGGAGATTGTTTCTGCATTCCCCAGCAAGTTTTTAAGGATTAAGTGTAAACGTTGTTTTTCTTTGAACTTTTATGCTGGATATGGGGAGCCAGAAGTTGTAGAGCAATATTGCACAATACAGGCACTTTGGCCCAGGATGTTCTGCTCACCTTTCAGTCTACTCCATGATCAATCTAATGCTTCCGTCCTGCAGAGAATTCCTTTCGTCTTTCATTATGAGCCTATCTAGGAGTCTGTCAAATGTCCTTACTGTGTCTGACTCTATGACAACACATGGCAGATCTTTCCACACACCCACTGGTCTATGACTGAAAAAAATCTCTGAGATCCCTATACTTTCCTATCATCACCACTAAATTGTTTCCTCTTGTATTAGATATTTCTGCTGGGAATCCATTCCATGTTTTAGTGATTACTCAGCCTCACCAGTGTCCATTGTTCCAGAACAATAATACTCTGGAAAGCAATGGAAGGCATCAGAGTAAATTGATATTTAATTTGCATATATATTGGTTAGAAGCAAGGCCTGCAAGTGGGCAGAAGAACCAGTTAACATGACTTGATATGGTGGTGTGTTGCTCTGTAGTGTTTGGCTTTTTATATCTACCAAAACATTTCTTTTCCTCTCTGCAGGGCTTTTCTGTGTTAGGACCGTATGTTTTTGTTTTTGTAACTGGGGGGAGGAATTAAGGAAAGCTTTTAAAAATACCATTATAAAATGAGCAGCTTGTGGAGTCTCTCTCTTTTATACTCTATGGAGAAGCATTTCGACTTTTTTGCCGAATTTTGGGCTTTTTGGGGTGGTGGGAG
This sequence comes from Hemitrygon akajei, assembly GCF_048418815.1. Lineage (NCBI taxonomy): Eukaryota > Metazoa > Chordata > Chondrichthyes > Myliobatiformes > Dasyatidae > Hemitrygon > Hemitrygon akajei. The sequence goes on along the minus strand of NC_133138.1, from coordinate 30,296,065 downwards.
GATTGGAGTTAGTTTTGAATTATAGGATTAACTGCAGGATTGATTTTAGTTTCCTTTTTTTGTATTTTTTTCCGATTATGGAGTTCCGGAGCCTGCATGTTTTGTATATGGTTATACTTATTACCCCTAGTTTTGATTGGCCTGCGCTGGTATGCATGTATTTATGTGTTAAATAAAATAATTTTTAAATGGTGACTAAACAGATAAACATTACAATTTGGAATGTACGTGGTTGGAATCACCCTATTATGCGAAAGAAGACTTTAAAATGATTAATCAATTCCAACCCAATATAATTTTTGCTCAAGAATCGCATATCAAAACGGGCAATCAAAACAGATTTTTTTAAAATGTGGAAGAACCTTCAATTTCATGCTACTTGTCAAAATAGAACAAAGGGAGTATCTATTTTTATTAAATCTATTATTTTATTCATCGAAGAAGACAAAGTGGCAGATATTAATGGTTGATTTTTAATTGATAAAGGAACAATTTGTCATAGAAAAATTGTTCTGGTTAACCTATATGGAGCTAATGTAGATGATCCTTTTTTAAAAATGTATTTGCTTTATTGCTGGATTTGAACAAATATATGTTATTAATGGGTGGTGATTTCAACTGTTATTTAAATCCTTTGATTGACAAGAGTTCAACAAATCAGCAGCTTCCAAGTTGTACTGCATCACTTATTAACTCTTTTTTAATTGATTTTGTCCTGGTTGATATTTGGAGACATTTGCATCCTAATGAGAGAGATTATTCTTTTTTTTTCACATGTTCACAAAAAATATCCAAGAATCAATTATTTTATAGCTGATTCCTGATTTTTGTCCAAAGACTAGAAATGTGAATATGATGCTATAGTTCTCTTAGATCATGCACCTTTAAGTTTAGATTTTGAATTGCATGATGTTGTCATTGCAAATTTGCCTTGGCGTTTTCCAGAAAATTGATTACAAAGTTCAGAAGTTTTGTCAAATTTATTGAGACTCAGATAAAAGATTCTGTTCTTTTTAATATTACGGAAGATGTGTTGAAATTGATTATATGGGACACATTTAAAGCATATTTGCGTGGTCAGATAATTTCCTGTTCAGCTAAGCTCAAGAAACTAAACAAAAATAGAGTTAGATAAGACTTCCAAACAAATTAAAGACTTGGATAATTTTTATGCAATCTCTCCTAGCATTTTTTTTCAAACAAAGAGTTGAACTCCAATCACTATATAATTTATTATTAACTTATCCTATTGTAAAAAATTAAAAATTCAATTTTATGTGTTTGGAGATAAAAATAATAAGCTATTTGCATCTCAAAAGCATCTAGAGCTAAAAGACAAATTTTAAAAATTTGTAAGGGAGATGGTAGTTTAGCATGTACTTATGAAGATATTAGTAAAATTTTTCAAGACTTTTATATTGAACTTTATAAATCTCAGTTTCCAGTTGATTCTTCTAAAATGAATGCCTTTTTTTAACAAAAGATTGATTTTCTTTGAATCTCCGTTGAAGATCAACGAACTCTTGATGCTCTTATTACTGAAAACGAAATTCAGAAAACTATTTCTTCAATACAATCTGGTAAAGCCCCTGGAAAGGATGGTTATTCTGTAGGATTTTATAAAAATATTGAAAAATTGCTTTCTTCATATATGTTAGAAATGCTTGAAGATTCTTTTTTGATAGGAGAGTTACCTCCCACATTTTATGAAGCTTCTATTTCTTTAATTCTTAAAATAAAGACCCTACGGACTGTGCTTCATATGGACCTATTTAATTATTAAATGTGGATGCTAAAATTCTTTAAAAAATAATGGCTAAAAGGCTGGAGAATTTTAGAGCAAAAATTATCCCTCAAGACCAAACAGGTTTTGTAAAGGGCCATTAATCCTTCTCTAATGTTATATATATTCATCCTTTTCTAAGTCTCCCCAATGTGTTGTCTCTCTCGATGTTGAAAAGGCACTTGACAGAGTTGAATTGAAATACTTATTTAATGTTTTAGAGAAATTCAGCTTTGGTATTAATTTTAATAAGTCAATCAGAATCCACTATTGCTACTGTTATTACTAATAATTCTCCTTTTTTCAGCTTTCGCGGGGTATGAGACAAGGATGTCCGTTAAGTCCTTTGTTATTTAATTTGGTGCTGGAATCCTTGGCTATTGCACTTCGTCAAGCTAAAGATATTCATGGAATTCTCATACATGGGACTGTTCATAAGATCTCCCTTTATTCTGACGATTTCTTAGTTTATATTTTGAATCCTGAAGAATCCATTCCTAGTTTATTGAAACTATTAAACAATTTTGGAAAGTTTTCCGGATATAACCTAAACCTTCAGAAAAGTGAATTATTTCCCCTAAATGATTCTGCTTCTATATATGATGACATTCCTTTTAGAGTTCTGGACTCATTTAAATATTTAGGTATTATTATAACTAAAAATCATAAAGACCTTTATAAAGCTAATTTGGTTCCTTTAGTTGATTTTATGCAGCAATTATTTTGTAGATGGAATCCACTTACACATTCAATGGCCGGCCAGATGCATGCAATTAAAATGATGATTTTACCAAAACTTTTATATGTATTTAAAAATATCCCTATTTTTTTAACTAAGAAGTTTTTTCATCAGGTTAACTCTATTATTTCATCTTTTGTTTGGAATAATAAAAGACCAAAAATTGGTAAATATCATTTTCAAAAATTAAAAAAAAGATGGAGGTCTTGCTTTGCCTAATTTAAGAATGTATTATTGGGCTGTTAATATACGTTATATGTGTTTTTGGTTATATTGGGCTGATAAAAATGAACAACCACCTTGGTCTAATTTGGAATTGAATGCTGTGAAACAGTTTCACTTAACCTCATTATTCGGAGCTTCTCTACCTGAACAACTGGCCAAAATTACTAATTTAAATTTATACCCTGTGATTAAGCAGTCATTACGAATTTGGTTCCAGTTTTGTAATTTTTTAAATCTTAAAATATGTAGACTTTTTAGTTTAATTTATCAAAATTATTTATTTAAACCTTCATTCAGTAACCCTACCTTTCTTCTTTGGAGGAATAAAGGAGTTTATTCCTTCATGGATCTGTTCCAAGATGGCCGATTGATGTATTTTGAGAAATTAGTAACTAAATACTTTCTCTTGTATTCATATTTCCTGCAATAACTTCAGGCCAGAGACTTCTTACCAGAATATTTAAGTAATTTTCAATATATACAGGATTCTGACCTGTTAGATATTATTTTAAAAATGAATCCTTCAGTGAAGGGTTTTATCGGGAAAATTTATAATTTATTGTTACAACAGCACAATTACCCTTCACTTTAGATTAAGCAAGTTTGGGAGAGAGAGCTTAACATGACCTTGATAACAGAAGATTGGTTGCGGATTTTGAAGTTGGTTAAGTCTTCTTCGATCAGTGCCAGTCACTCTTTAATTAAATTTAAAGTTGTACATCATTACTATTTGACAAAGGAGAGACTGTCTAAAATGTTTCCTAATGTTGATAGTCAGTGTGATAGATGTAAAACTGAGACAGCCACATTGACACATCTGTTTTGGTCATGTTCTGTATTGAAACATTTTTAGGAGACTATTTTCTATACAATTTCTAAAGTTTTAAAAATTAATTTACAATGTAATGAAATAACAGTTTTATTTGGTATAATCCCTCAAAATATTCATGGTATTTCTCCATCAGACCAACATGTTACATTATTGGCCAGAAGGGCTACTTTGTTGAAATGGAAAGATGCTTCTGCTCCTACTTTGATACAATGGTTTTCTCAGGTGATGTTATGTCTTAGTTTGGAGAAAATCAGAAGTTGAACTTTAGACCCTCGATTTGAATTTGAGAAAAGTTGGGGCCCACTACTATCATCTGATTTGAGTTAACTAAAGTGATTTCCTTCCAAGTTGGATTTGAGTTGGCGGATTGATGTTTCCCTTTTATGGAAGATTGCAAGATGTATAGCTCTGGGGTTGTGCTCCCAAAGGGTTTTTTTTTTCTCATTTTCTTTCGGTTATTAGTGTTTTTTTCTTAGTTATGTTATATACCCCGTAACTGGGTTTACAGACCAGCAGAAATAGAAGAATCTGTTGGAGTCTGGTGGTACCGAAAACTAAAGGTGTTTATTAGTAAACTACACAATACAGTATCAAAAATGCAAATATATATATATAAAACAGGTTAGCAATAATAAACATAGAAGTATAGGAATAATAATAATAATAATAAACAAGTTCTATCAATGTCTAGGGGTAAATGAATTGTCATAAGAGAATATAGGGTTCAGTTCAGTTCAAGTGTGCTGAGGTAGTTGCGGTTGTTGTATTGTAAGTTGTTAGAGAGAGAGAGAGCGAGCGAGCAAGAGATTGAGCAGCTGCAGCCAGCAAACCTTCTGTTGTATTCTGAATCCGTCATATCATTGTGGTCATTCGGTTATGACCCCTCCATTCTTGGCTAGACCGTTCTTCCGTGGTGGACTCATCACTCTGGCATGAGTGGACACACACAAGCCCCCACCGGTCCTGCCGTCACACTGTCAGCTTTGTGACCGATCTCCTGATTCAGTTCTTGAAGCCCCCACCTTCCTGTGGGTGCACAATACTCGGTCAGTGTCCACTGGTGTGTCTGAGGATGTCTCCCCACACCTGTCTTTTATCCCCACTGACGGGGTATCAGCCATCCATCACCTCAAAATGACGATGTCCATCAAATCAGGCCATTCTGGCTGTCTCCTTAGGAATGTTAACGAGCAAAGTAATGTCCTTGTAGCAAAAGGTAAACAATCCAGGAAGAAGCCATAATACATAAATCAAATGTGTCTCTCTCTCTCTTATCTGCAGCAGATGTTCCTGTCTCTGTACTTCATCTCTCTCTCTCTCATTAGCAGCATATCAATAGTAATAGTTCATAGTTCTCGGGGGGGGGAATGGTTAACTCTGCACCCCATTTCCATCAGATCTGCTCAGCACTCATAACAGTTAGTAGGGGTTCTTTTTTTTTCCTTTTTTCTTTCAAAAATATTCTTAACATTTCATTTTTTTCTTCTTATTATTGATATATTGCTTAGCTTTATTAATCAGTTACTTGCTAATTTAAATCTTCATTGTATATAATGACATATTGACTTAATGTATCTTTTTTGTTGATCTTCAATAATAATTAATAAAAAAGATTTTAAAATGAAATGAATAATCACTCCTCATAGTTACAAATCATTGTCTATTTTAAACATATTTTTTATGATCACAAGACCCAGCTGGACATTAAGATCTTAAAGTACTGCAGGTCTACACCATCAGTAAGTTGTTCATTGGTGGAGAAACTGAATGATCTGGACATAGTGCATGTTGTGTTGCTGCCTGTATCAGAGGCATCGAAGAAGTCAGTCTAACAGCAAGTGGTTGTCTTAACCAATTGACTTGTGATTGCTTGACCCTGTAGTATATTGTTCACATGGAATGTGGCAAGTCTGATTCACTGTTTTTTTAGGAATTGGCAGGGGAGAATGGTGGGATAGCTGCATGGCCTTGGTCGTAGCGAGGACTATGCCTTAGGCTGCAGTGTCACATGTTTTACAGCCGCCCGGGGAAGAGGCATCGAAAGTTAGTGCGCTCACCAGAGGTAGTGTGGAACAGCATTCAAGCTGGAATCAGTGCTGCCCCAGTGTTCACTTGCCGGAAGTCAAGCTGTATTGTGTTCATCTGCAGGGTGCTTCAACATTCATGGACTCAGGGTCTTGACTATATATATCTTTTGTGAGACTGTATGTTACTGATATCTTATATGTGCTTGCTATCTTATATGTGCTGTATGTGCCCTCTGCTGTGTCTAACTGTTGGGACTGTTGGTTTTGCACCTTGGCTCGCAGTTTAGCTACATTCATGAATATCCATGTATGGTTGAATGAGCTTGAACATTGCAAGAGGGTTCAGTGGATCGTAACAGAGGGGTGAATTCTGCTCCTTGGACTTCATCTCGTTGGTTCACAGACAACATGAACCCCTCTATACATGCTCCAGAAACCGCCTGTTTCTCCTAAAACAATTCAAAAAAATTGTTCCAAACAGATCAGCACACCAGGTCAATGTGGTGGATAACTTAAAGTTAAAGATTAGATTGAAGATTATCTTTGTCATGAGTACACTGAGTTATTGAAATATACAATCAATTGAGTATTTGTGTAAAATCAAATCAGGGAGAATTGTGCTTGGCAGTGCAAAGTGTCGCCACACTTCTGAGTCTAACACAATAGGATGATTTGGCAGATGAATGTGCGACTGAGGAACTGGTGCAGGGGCCAGGGCTTCAAGGGGGACCAATATCCTTGTGGTCAGGTTTTCTAGAGCTATTAGGGAGTGTTTATACTAATTTGGCAAGAGGATGGGAACCAGAGCGATAGGGTTGAAGATGGGACAATTGGTATACAACTAGATGCAGTGTGTAGTGAGTCTGGTAGGGCAAAACTGCAGTCAGTGAGATGAGTTGCAGTGTATCATAGGGACAAAATCAAAAAGGGTGATGAATACACTGTGAAGTGTTTTATTTGAATGCACAGTATACAGAATAAGGTAGATGGTCTTGTAGCATAGTTAGAGATTGGTATTGGTAGGTATGATGTTAATGTCATCACTGGGTCATGGCTGAAAGAAGATCATAGTTGGGAGCTTAACATCCAAGGATACAGATTGTATCAAAAAGACAGGCAGGGAGGCAGAGAGTGGGGGATGGTAAAAAAATGAAATCAAATCATCAGAAAGATGTGACATGGGGTTGGAAGGTATAGAATCTTTGTGGGTAGAGTTAAGGAACTGCAAGACCCTGATATGAGTTATATACAGGCCCCCAAACAGTAGCCAGGGTGCAGGCCAAAAATTACAATGGGAGGCAGCGGGAGATAGAAAGCACATTTCAAAAGAGCAATGTTACGATAGTAATAGGGGATTTTAAAATACAGGTAGATTGGGAAACTCAGGTTGGTGTTGGATTCCAAGAGAGAAACTTTGTAGAATGCATATGAAATGGCATTTTAAAGCAACTTTTGTAGAGCCCACTTGGGTTCTGGATTTGGTGTTGTGGATTGAACCACATTAGATTAGGGAGTTAAGGTAAAGGAACCCTGAGGAGGCAGTGATCATAATATGGTAGAATTCACCCTGCAATTAGAGAGGGAGAAGCTTAAGTCAGATGTATCTGTATTACAGTGGAGTAAAGGGAATTTAGAGACACAAGCTCGACAAAGTTGACTGGAGTGGTGCATAGCAGGGATGACGGTAGAAGAGCAATGGCTGGTGTTTCTGGGAGAAATTCAGAAAGTGCAGGATAGATACTAGATACTATCCTCAAGAAGAAGAATTGTTCTAAGGCAGGAAGATGAAACCGTGGTTGACAAGGAGTGTTAAAGCCAACATAAAAGCAAAAGGGAGGGCAGATGATAGAGCAAACATTAGTGGGAAGTTAGACAATTGGGAAACTTTTAAAAACCAACGGAAGGCTGCTAAAAAAATCATAAGGAGGGAAAAGATGAAGTATGAAGTTAAGCTAGCCAATAATATCAAAGAGGATACAGTCTTTTCAGATATTCGAAGAGTAAAAGAATGGTGAGAGTAGATATCAGACTATTGGAAAATGATGCTGAAGGGGTAGTAACGGGGAACAAGGAAATGGTGGATGAACTGAATAGGTATATTCCATCAGTCTTCACCGAGGAAGTCACTAGCAGTATGGTGGAAGTTTGAGTGTCAGGGAGCAGAAGAGAGTACAATTGTTATTACTAGGGAAAAGGTGCTTGAGACTGAAAGGTGTGAAGGTAGATAAGACACCTGCACCGATGGACTACACCCCAATGTTCTGAAAGAGATAGCTGAAGATATTGTGGTGGCATTATTAATGTTCTTTCAAGAATCACTAGATTCTGACATGGTTCTGCAAGACTGGAAAATTGCAAATGTCACTCCACTCATCAAGAGGGAGGGAGGCAGAAGAAAAGAAATTAAAGGCCAATTAGCCTGATTTCAGTAGATGGGATTATGTTAGAGTCAATTATTAAGGAGGAGGTCTCAGGATACTTGGAGGCACACAATAAAATAGGCAAAGACAGCATGGCTTCCTTAAGGGAAAGTCTTGCTTGACAACTCTGTTAGAATTCTTTGAGGAAATAACAGGCAGGTTGGACAACGGAGAATTGGTGGATGCAGTGTACTTAGCTTTCAGAAGGCCTTCGATATGGTGCCACACTTGAGGCTGCCAAACAAAATAAAATAATCCCATAGTATATTACAGGAAAGATAGATAGATAGATAGATAGATACTTTATTCATCCCCATGGGGAAATTCAACTTTTTTCCAATGTCCCATACACTTGTTGTAGCAAAACTAATTACATACAATACTTAACTCAGTAAAAAAAAATATGATATACATCTAAATCACTATCTCAAAAAGCATTAATAATAGCTTTTAAAAAGTACCCAGACAGTGGAAAACATCTTGTATTGTCCCGGTACCAAAGAAACCACAACCAAAGGAGTTGAATGACTTCAGACCTGTTGCCTTGACGTCGCACGTGATGAAGACCATGGAGCGGCTGATAATACAGAATCTGAGGCCACAAACCAGGCACGCCCGGGATCCGCTTCAGTTTGCGTATAAGGAGAAGGTGGGAGTGGAGGATGCTATCACGTATTTGCTGCACAAATCACTCTCTCACCTAGATGGGGTCAGTTGTGCTGTGAGGATTACATTCCTTGACTTCTCTAGTGCCTTTAACACCATCCAGCCCAAGATCTTAAAGCACAAACTAACGGAGATGGGAGTAGACTCTCACATGGTGGATTGGATAGTGGACTACTTGACAGATAGACCTCAGTATGTGCGGTTGGGAGACTGTAGGTCTGACACAGTGGTTAGCAGCACAGGAGCGCCACAGGGAACCGTACTCTCTCCGGTCCTGTTCACCCTGTACACATCTGACTTCCAATATAACTCGGAGTCCTGCCATGTGCAGAAGTTCGCTGATGACACGGCCATAGTGGGGTGTGTCAGGAATGGACAGGAGGTGGAGTATAGGAAACTGATACAGGACTTTGTGATATGGTGCAACTCAAACTACCTGCGTCTCAATGTCACCAAGACCAAGGAGATGGTGGTGGACTTTAGGAGATCTAGGCCTCATATGGAGCCAGTGATCATTAATGGAGAATGTGTGGAGCAAGTTAAGACCTACAAGTATCTGGGAGTACAGTTGGACGAGAAGCTAGACTGGACTGCCAACACAGATGCCTTGTGCAGGAAGGCACAGAGTCGACTGTACTTCCTTAGAAGGTTGGCGTCATTCAATGTCTGCAGTGAGATGCTGATGATGTTCTATAGGTCAGTTGTTGAGAGCGCCCTCTTCTTTGTGGTGGCGTGTTGGGGAGGAAGCATTAAGAAGAAGGACGCCTCACGTCTTAATAAGCTGATAAGGAAGGCGGGCTCTGTCGTGGGCAAAGTACTGGAGAGTTTATCATCGGTAGCTGAGCGAAGGGCGCTGAGTAGGCTACGGTCAATTATGGAAAACCCTGAACATCCTCTACATAGCACCATCCAGAGACAGAGAAGCAGTTTCAGCGACAGGTTACTGTCGATGCAATGCTCCTCAGACAGGATGAAGAGGTCAATACTCCCCAATGCCATTAGGCTTTACAATTCAACTGCCAGGACTTAAGAACTTTTTTTAAAGCTATTATTAATGCTTTTTGAGTTAGTGATTTAGATGCATATCATATTATTACTGAGTTAAGTATTGTATGTAATGAGTTTTTGCTACAACAAGTGTATGGGACATTGGAAAAAATGTTGAATTTCCCCATGGGGATGAATAAAGTATCTATCTATCTATCTATCTATCTATCTATCTAAGTCCTGGCGGTAGAATTGTAAAGCCTAATGGCATTGGGGAGTATTGACCTCTTCATCCTGTCTGAGGAGCATTGCATCGATAGTAACCTGTCGCTGAAACTGCTTCTCTGTCTCTGGATGGTGCTATGTAGAGGATGTTCAGAGTTTTCCATAATTGACCGTAGCCTACTCAGCGCCCTTCGCTCAGCTACCGATGTTAAACTCTCCAGTACTTTGCCCACGACAGAGCCCGCCTTCCTTACCAGCTTATTAAGACGTGAGGCATCCCTCTTCTTAATGCTTCCTCCCCAACACGCCACCACAAAGAAGAGGGCGCTCTCCACAACTGACCTATAGAACATCTTCAGCATCTCACTACAGACATTGAATGACGCCAACCTTCTTAGGAAGTACAGTCGACTCTGTGCCTTCCTGCACAAGGCATCTGTGTTGGCAGTCCAGTCTAGCTTCTCATCTAACTGTACTCCCAGATTCTTGTAGGTCTTAACCTGCTCCACACATTCTCCATTAATGATCACTGGCTCCATATGAGACCTAGATCTCCTAAAGTCCACCACCATCTCCTTGGTCTTGGTGATATTGAGACGCAGGTAGTTTGAGTTGCACCATATCACAAAGTCCTGTATCAGTTTCCTATACTCCTCCTCCTGTCCATTCCTGACACACCCCACTATGGCCGTGTCATCAGCGAACTTCTGCACATGGCAGGACTCCGAGTTATATTGGAAGTCTGATGTGTACAAGGTGAACAGGACCGGAGAGAGTACGGTTTCCTGCGGCGCCCCTGTGCTGCTGACCACCGTGTCAGACCTACAGTCTCCCAACCGCACATACTGAGGTCTATCTGTCAAGTAGTCCACTATCCAATCCACCATGTGAGAGTCTACTCCCATCTCCGTTAGTTTGTGCCTTAAGATCTTGGGCTGGATGGTGTTAAAGGCACTAGAGAAGTCAAGGAATGTAATCCTCACAGATACCAGCATAGATGGAGAGAAGGAGTAGCAATAAAGGGGACCTTTTTTTGATTGGCTGCCAATGACTAGTTGTTTTTCTCATGAGGCAGGGTTGGGACCACTTCTTTTTATGTAATACTGTGTGTCAATAATTTGGATGATGGAATTCATAGCTTTGTAGCCAAGTTTGGTGATGAAATGAAGATAGACGGAAGAGCAGGTAGTGTTAAGGAAAAGGGAGGCTGCAGAATGACTTAGACATTTTGGAGAATTGGCAACAAAGTGGCAGATGGAACATAGTGTAGGGAAGTGTATGGTCATGCACTTTGGTAGAAGGAATAAAGGTATAGACTATTTTCTTAATGGGGAGAAGATTTAAAAAAATCAAAGGTGCAAAGAGATTTGGTAGTCCTTTTACAGGATTTCCTCAAGATTAACTTGCAGTTTAAGTTCATTGTGAGGAAGGCAAATGCAATGTTAGCATTCATTTCAAGAAGACTAGAATATAGAAACGAAGATGTAATGCTGAAGCTTTATAAGGTACTAATGAGGTCTCACTTCTAATATTGTGAGCAGGTGTGGGCCCTTTATAAAGCAAGGACATAGTTAGAGAGTGTTCGGAAGAAGTTCATGAGAATGATTCCAGAAATAAAATGGCTTTTGTATGAGGAGCATTTAATGGCTCTGGGCCTCAAATTGCTAGCATTTAGGATATATTGTATGTTGAAAGTCATAGATAGAGTGCATGTGGAGAAGTTATTTCCAAATGTGGGGGAGTTAGGACCAGATAGCACAGCCTCAGAATATAAGTATGTCTATTAAGAATTTCTTCAGCCAGAAGATGGTGAATCTGTGGAATTCATTGCCACATGCAGCTGCACAAGTCCAGTTCATTGGCTGTATTTATGGTGGAGTTTAATAGGTTCTTGATTCATCAGGGTGTGAAAGGTTACAGGGAGAAGATAGAGGAACTGGGTTGAGAGGGAAAATGGATCAGCAAAGATAAAATGTCTCAACAGACTTTATGAGTCAAATGGCCTAATCCTGCTCCTATATCTTATGGTCCTATTGTCTTATGCCCACAACTAATAAATCAATGAACATTTAAATTATTTAATTAAATTATTTAAATTACCTTGTGAACTTTATTCTTTGTCAGCTCTCATGGGTTCTTGCACTTTCCAGCTACTTGGTCATTAAGCTGAGTTTTGCAATTGCATTAATCTGCTTTGCAAGTTGATTCAGCATAGTATATATTTCAAATTTTTATTTATTTATGTAGAAATGCAGTGCAGAATCGCTTTCCTGGCCCACAGAGCTGCACCCCCCAGCAAACCACTGATATAATACTATCCCAATAAAAGGACAATTTAAAATTGCCTATGAACCTACTGAAGAATTCTGGAGTACTTCAAATCCTAGGTTCTTATGGAGTCAGGGATGAGGCATAAAGCATGGCACCTAACATAATACAGCTACTTTTATACCCAAGGTAAAGACAATTGCACAGATAAGGATAATCCAATTAGAAAATACTGTAATGAATCAGTCAATGTGAAAATACCCCTTCACAACAAAGAAGCTAAAAAGCTTCCAGAATTATACTTTGGACAGCCACCAGAGGAATATTAAACTATCATACATGTAAAGATTACTTAGAATACAAGCAGATAATTAAAGTTAAATAGTGAAGTTCAACAATCCTCCCTTTGATTCTAAATTCAGGAGGAGAAAAACTTTTGGTATCTACTATATGTGTAAAGCAAGCAAAAGCTACTTAGGTGATGAAACATCAAAGGATATCTATATTTTTCAAAGTATTATACTATATTATACTATATACTATAATTTGCCATCATATTTGACCTAATAAAATGAACCACTTCACATTTATCTGGATTGAACTCCATCTGCCACTTCTCAGCCCAGTTTTGTATCCTATCAATGTCCTGCCGTAACCTCTGACAGCCCTCCACACTAACCACAACACCTCCAATCTTTGTGTTATCTGCAAATTTACTAACCCAGCCCTCCACTTACTCACCCAGGTCATTTATAAAAATCATGAAGGGTAAAGGTCCCAGAACAGATCCCTGAGGCACACCACTGGTCACTAACCTCAATGCAGAATATGACCTGCCGACAGCCACACTTTTCCTTCTGTGGGCAAGCCAATTCTGGATCCACAAAGTAATGTCCCCTTGGATCCCATGCCTTCTTCTTTCTCAATAAGCCTCGCATGGGGTTCCTTATCAAATGCCTTGCTGAAATCCATATACACTACATCTACTCCTCTACCCTCATCAATGTGTTTAGTCACATCCTCAATAAAATTCAATCAGGCTCATAAGGCACAATCCGTCTTTGACAGAGCCATGCTGACTACCATCCAGAGCCATGCTGAAATAGATGACGAACAACAAACTGCCCTGCACTGACCCCTATGGCATTTCACTACTCACAGGCCTCCATTCAGAGAAGCAACCCTGTATTACCATTCACTGGCGTCTCTCACAAAGCCAATGTCTGATCCAGTGTACCGCCTCTTCCTGAATGCCAAACGACTGAACTACTTGGCTAGTCTTCCATGCGGGACATTGTTAACTGCGTTACTAAAGTCCACATAGACTACATCTGCCACCTCGTCTCCATCCACTTTACTGGTAACTTCCTCCAAAAAATGAATAAGACTTGCTAGACATGACCTGCCACGCATGAAGCAATGCTATTCTTAATCAGTCCATGTCTACCTAAATACTTTATATATCTAGTTTCTTAGAATAACTTCCAATAACTTTCCCACAACTGATGTCAGACTTACCAGTCTATAATTTCCTGGTTTATGTTCAGTGCATTTTTTAAGCAGCAGAACAACATTGGCTATCTTCCAGTCCTCTGGCACCTCTCCTGTTGCTGAACGTGTTTTAAATATCTCTGCTGGGGCCTCAGAAATTACTGCACTTGCCCCCTGTAGGGTTCAAGGGAACATCTTGTCAGGCCCTGGGGATTTATCCACCCTGATTTGCCTCAGGGTACCAAGCACCTCCTCCTCTGTAATTTGTACAGTGTCCATGGAATTGAAGCTGCTTTGCCTCACTTCTATAGATTCTGTATCCAACTCCTGAGTAAATATAAATGCAAAGAATACATTTTAAATGAAACTGTCTGTGATTTGGACAATGGGATTAATGGATTTGTGGCTAAATTTGCCAAAGGTACAAAGATAGGTGGAGAAGCAGGTAGTGTTCAGGAAACAGAGAGCCTGCAGAAAGACTTAGATAGTTTCGGAGAATGGGCAAAGAAGCGGCAGATGAAATACAATGCTGGAAAATGTATGGTTGTGCACTTTGATGGAAGAAATAAACGGGCAGTCAATTATTTAGATGGAGAGAGAATTCAAAACGCAGAGATGCAGAGAGACTTTGGAGTCCTTGTGTAGGATACCCTTAAGGTTAACCTCCAGGCTGAGTCAGTGGTGAGGAAGGAAAATGCAATGTTAGCATTCATTTCAAGAATTCCAGAGCAGGGATGTGATGCTGAGGCTTTATAAGGCACTGGTGAGGTATCACTCTGAGTATTGTGAACAGTTCGGACTCCACATTGGAGAGGGTTCAGAGGAGGTTCACAAGGAAGATTCCATGAATCAAACGGTTACCATACGAGGAACATTTGATAGCTCTGGGTCTGTACTGGGAAAGGATGCTTCCACAATGGGAAAGTGTAGGACAAGAGGACACAGCCTCAGGATAGAGGGGCTTTCATTTAAAACAGAGATACAGAGAAATTCCTTTTGCCAGTGGGTGGTGAACTTGTGGAATTTATTACCACAGGCAGCTGTGGAGGCCAGGTCATTGGGCATAATTAAGGCAGAGCTGATAGGTTTTTGATTGGACATGCATTAAAGGTTATGGGGAGAAGGCAAGGAAATGGTACTGAGAGGGAGAAAATGGATCATCCATGATTGAATGGCAGAGCAGGCATGAAGTGCTGAATGGCCTAAATCTGCTCCTTTGTCTTATGGTCTAATGGCGTTTTAGTATCCAACAGCCTTAGAAAGAATCGTAACCCTTTCAGGTCTTGGGAACAGGCAATTTCATAAACAATTCTGCTCTTCGCTTATCAATTTCTCTTTTTCTCGGTGTCAAGGTCATTCCCAAATAACTAACTTCTTGTTTCATCACCTGTGCTTTCTTAGGGGTTACTTTTACTCCCAATGCATGTGTAATAATTGCAGCAGTTCTGTCAATAGCTGATAATGTTCCTGCTTGCTTTTAGTCTGTAAGATTAGGTCATCTAAGTATTGTACCAAGCACTCAGGCTTTGAAAACTGTTTTAACCCTTCCCATAAACTCTGGTTAAATATAGATGGGGAATTATGGAAACCCTGTGGTAGGGCAGTCCATGAATACTGCTGTCCCTGAAAGGTAAATGCAAACTTGTATTGACACTCTCATTCTAGTAGGATAGGCAAAATCCATTATTTACGTCTACAATTTGAACCACTGTGCTCTTTCATTCTGTTTGACCATGTCTCTGGGTTAGTTGCTACAGTTGTGGTGGTTAACAGAGTTACTTTATTTGGTTCTCCATAGTCTATTGTCAACCTCCAGCTACTCCAACTGGTTTCCTTACTGGCCATAAGGGTGATTTATTAGTGGAGGTTACAGACCTCAGAACCCCTTGTTCTACCCCATACTCCGTATTACCTTACGTACATCTTCCTCTGCTTTTTTTGGGAGATACATATGGTGAGAAGGCAGGGGAGTGGGAAAGACTGGAAGTATTAGATCAGACCATGATTAAATGGTGGAGCAGACTCAATGGGCTGAATGGCACACTTCTGCTCCTATATCTTATGATCTTAAAATCTCCCCCATCTATTTTGGTTTCACACATGGATTACCATTCTAGTCTTCCAGAGGACCAGTTTTGTCCCTTGTAATCCTTTTGCTCTTTGCATATCTGTAGAATCCCTTAGGATTCTCCTTCACCTTGTCTGCAAGAGCATCTCCATGCCTTCCTTTATTTCACTTGCATTGTTTATACTCCAAAAGCACCACATTTGTCTGAATTGTGTACACCTGCAATGCACCCCCTTTTTTCTCTTAACAAAGGCCTCAATATCTCTTGAAAAACCAAGGTTCCCTCCAAGGTTATGTTTAACTTTTGCTCTGACAGGCACATACAAGCTAAGTACTCGCAAAATTAATTTTTGAAGGCTTCCCACTTTCCAAGTACACCTTCGCCAGAAAACAGCCTCTACCAATCCACACTTGCCAGATTCTTGTCAGTCTAGTTTCCATTTTTGGCCCATTGGTCATGATTATTTCCCTATCAGCCTCCTTGCAGCTGAGCCCAATCCTATACTGAATTCCGCTTAAGCAATCTTAACAAAGGTTCCAGACTGTAGGTGCAAAACCCACCTGAAATAAAAAGTCAGTCCCACAAATCACCTTGATATCACAAGTGACCTGGACTGGAGTTTCCATTTCTTAATGAAATCTATTGTTCATTGTTATAAATATCAGATGCCAGCTGAATAGGCAGCAACGTTACCTACAATGTTCAATTTGCAAAAGTCCGTGTTTTCCTGTTACAGAGTGTCAGCAGGAGACAAATAAAAATGCTGAAACAATTCAGATAATTTATTCTCACTCGCAGGTGTTTACTCAGGAGCGCAGACACCCTGCTTTAAAAACTTGGTGCCAAAATTACGTTAAAGCCGAGTATGGACAACAGACAAAAGCTCCGCAGTGGTTCTCACGTTAAAAATACATTTCACAAAAATGTTCCATTCTGGAATGTCACCTCTGGAGAGGAATTTACTCCTCCTTGCCATTCTCTGTGGATCTTTCATAATTTCATTTTTAGAGTTTGTTCAGAGATGACAAATGAATCATTTTCCTATGAAAGACGTGGGGTCTGAAAGAAGAAAAAATATCTGTTATTTTTAAACAATTTCTAATGTTATTTGCTTACCTCAAGAAAGAGTTGAAAGTTAGTGGAAGTTTCCAGAAATTAATATTTTAGGACCTGGGGTTTTCCCACCTGTATTCATTATATCTGACACTCGATTGGTCAATAGAGAACCATGACTTTGCCCTGTGATAATTGCAAACAAAAATTAAAGGATGCTATGGTGGATCACACCAACAAAGGAAGAGTCAAATTAAATAGAAATGTCAGAAACTTACTGCATTTCACATTTCCTGATAAGTGATCAGCTTGGCAAGGATTTCCAGAAAACAATTGTAATCTGTGTGACTGAGCTGCACACAGACCATTGCATTTATACAGTGTTACACTTCTGTAAAAGTTCTTCCCTGCCTGTTCCAAAGCTGACTTTCCAGATGTCTTCCACATCACAGGACTCTTCCAACAGACTTTTTTAAAATTTTGACCCCATGCCTTCCTTTTCCAAAGCTGTGAACTCCATTTCTGGACTTCCATTGAAATAATATTGTCAGTAACAGATCCAGTGTTGACATTATTAACTTTCAGGCATACCCGAACTGGTCAGAATCACATTTATCTGAAGTTACTCTTTGCCCAAACAAGGCAGTGATCATTGTCTTTGAGGTAACTACACTTTCAGACAGCAGTCAGACATAACCATATTGAGTAGAGCATCATTCCATTTAACCCTCTTTGCCTGGATACTGGATTTAACCCAAATTTTATTCACTGAACATGTGCTGCATTGCAACTGATGCCAAAATTGTCTATTATAATTGTGGAATTGAGTGAAAATACCTGAAAAGCAGCATTCTGAGATTTTGGACACAATGTCACACAGTAAGGAAGAACCTGTGTTGTTCCTGTCAGGGTCTGCACCAGGAATTTGGAAATCTTATGTCATTGCCACAGTGATTGCCAGGAAGGGCACCAAACCTTCAAACTCTGCCTTTAGCAGCCACAGAATAGCCACATGAAAGGCTGTCATGGGGGTGAGTGAAAATGGTGGTGAGGAGGGACAAGGTGATGTCCTGAGTGTCTGAGCACCCCATGTGATGATCTATCCCAATCCAACCATGTGCAGGGAGTGGACCTGTGACACAGTGAGGTGTGGGTTTATCAGGGAACAGAGATCACAGCCTGTGTTTGGAACAAAAAGGATTTGAACTGTGAAGCGATGCTCCTGATGAAATTTTCATTGACCACTGGGGCTGCACATGTCGTGTATCAAGGTCACAGTGCAGACCCTCTGATCTCTCATTGCCATTAGTTATATTAACAATGATGCTTTTTATATGTGACTGATAATTTTATTAAATATTTGGAACATTTGTTATTCACTATCTGGTGTCTTTTTATCTGGAGAGCCGATGGATCTGAAATGTGTCAACTAGAAATTTTGACCTTTGAGTTTAGTGTAACTAAGCCATCACACACTATTATTTATTTATTTATTTATTGAGATACCGTGTGGAATTGGCTCTTCCAAACATTCAAGCCACACATCAGCATCCACTAATGTAATCCCAGCCTAATCTCAGGACAATTTACAATGACCAATTAACCTACCAACTGGTAAGTCTTTGGACTGTGGGAGGAAACCAGGGCACCTGGAGGAAACCCATGCAGTTGGAGGAATGTACAAAATCCTTATGGGCAGCTGTGGAAATTGAACCCAGGTCATTGGTACTGTAAAGTGTTTTGCCAACAACTACGCTATCATGCCTATCTATCAGCTTTGGTATGTTTTTGATTACTAGATACAATTAACTTGGGTATGTTCCTTATTAACTGAGTAGAATCTTCTATGTGGTAGTGTGCTGGGATAGTGGCATCAGCATGGGAGATGTCAACAGGCTCAATAAATTGATTAGAAAAGTTGGTTCTCTTATAGGAGTCAAACTGGACACACTGGAGGCTGTAGTAGAAAATAGGACCCTATGGAAAATCCTGGAAATAATCCCCTCCTTTTAGACTGTTTGAGGTAACTTTTTAATCTTTCTTACTCTCTTCTAATAGTTGTGTATCCGTGCACTTGTAATGCTACTGTGACACTGTAATCTCCTTTGGGATCAATAAAGTATCTCTCTATCTATCTAATATCTGTGAAGAAATTTGGTCATTAAAATAAAAAAAAGATCATGGAGGTTTAGATGACGTAGGAGTTTATCTGAATAAAGACACAATGTTGATGGGTGTTCTGGGATTCCCATGTCACACTCACACCCCTGGTTTCTACAGTTCTCTGAACTATTTCTTACTCAGACTCAATTCTGAGTTCCTCCAGAAGTTTGCTTTTTCTTTCTTGGTTCCATCATCTGCTGTCTCTTCCTTTCCAAATTGTTTGTGTTTGACAGATAATTTTAATTACAAATGGGGGACAAAATTACCATTAACAACTGGGATACAAAGTTTGTAAAATTTCTCATACTTTTTGTCTCAGAGTTACCTTGCATCTGCTGGATTTCCTGAAGATTTGACAGTCGGTAAGATTCATTTTCTCTGCTTCCATTTGAATTTGGAGATGTCTGCCTTTGTTTTCTCAAACCTGTTTGGAGAGAGGGCACCTCAGTCAGTTTTCCATTTAACTTCCTACATTTAACAGTGAATTTTGCATTTGTGCTCCAAAGTCCCTGACTCTTCACAGCATTCATCAGTGTCCTGCCATTCACATTATGGGTCCTATCCTGGTTTAAATGTTGAAAACACAACTCCTCATATTTATCCAAGTTGAAGACCATTTGCTATTCCTCAACCCATCTTCTCAATTGATCACACTGTATTTCTAATACTTGTAACCTGCTTCATTATTAATAATATCACCGAATATAGTAACATCAGCAAACTTGCTACTTTTAAATTCACATCCAAAGGAGTTACATAACTAATAAACAGAAGAGGTCCCAATACTGACACCTGGGCCACCACTCTAGAAACAAGTGTCCAGTGGAAGAATCAACCATCAATCATTATCCTCTATTTTCTATCATCAAGCCAATTCGGAATCCAACTCACTCGCTTCCACTGAATCACCTATAATCTAAACTTCTAGATCAGGCTGAAATGCATGAATTTATCAAAGGTATCACTAATAGACAACATCCACTGTCCTCCCTTCATCTATCCCCTTAGTTACCTCTTTGAAGACTGCATTAGATTCCTCTGACATGACTTCCCATTCACAAAACTACGCTGACTGGGCATTGACTATTCAAGTGATGGTGGATCTTGTCACTCAGAATTCCTTACAGAAATAACCTGACAAATCCAGTCAGGCTCAGGTGTCTGTAGATCCCTGACCTGACTTGGTACCCTTTTTAAGTAATGGAACAATATTAACCACCCTCTTGTCTTCTGGAACATTGCCAGCAGCTATACTGAAGCAAATATCTTAACAGGGGCCTCCACAGTTTCTTCCCTGACCTCCCATAAAGATCAGGGCTGCACTTGTTCAGGCCCTGGAGATTTTCCACCATAATGCACTGCAATGCTGCAAATACTTCCTTCCTCAGAACATGCATCAGATCCAAGATTTCACTGCTTGAAACTTCATTTCTCTGGCATCCATGACATTCTCCTACATCAACACTGAGGAGAAAATAGAAAATAAAAGAGTCGACCATCTCCTCCAGCTCCACATGTAGGAAACCCTAATGATCTTCATGAGGACCGTTTCCCTCTGTGGACACCATTTTACTGTTAATATAATTGAAGAAGCTCCTGGGATTATTGTTAACACTTCCTGCCAATCCACTCAAATTCCTTTTTTTGTGGCCTCCTGCTTTCCTTATTAAGCATTCTCTTAAAAATTTTCTATCCATCAAAGGATTCATTTGTCGTCATTTGATAGGAAGATGCTGCCAGAAGATATGACTCTAGATAGAATTTTGTTAAAACTTCCTAACTTGACTGCCAATGCTGTTGCATTCAATGCTGACTGGCAACTCCTGCAAACACTGCTGGTGACAAACTATATCAGTCTCTGCTGCTCCTTTGGTTTCATCAGATGCATGGAGAGGGGGAGCTTGCTGAATTGGCAACAGCTTGCTCTCCATGTTCTACAGTCAAGGCTTGCATATCTATACAGCTGAGATGCAACATCCATGTTTGACCTTGAGTGATGGAGTCTGCATAAAAGCCCTCCACTTACCAATTTTCCCTTTGAGTTTGAATAGAGACAGCTAGACAACTCCAGCTAGATCCAACCTAATGCCCTCAAAGTGGGCCTTGACTCAGTTGAAGACTTTAACTTATTGACCCTGTTCTATCTTTCCCCATAACGATTTTAAAATAAAAGATTTATGGTCAAGTGACACAAAGTTTTCCCCAACTGCCACTTCACTTACTTGGCCTAGCTCGTTTCGAAGAAGGAGGATCAGTATTTCTCTGTCCCAAGTATGTTCTTTTATAGATTGGGTGAGTAAACTGTCTTGGATACACCACACAAATTTGGCTCCATCCAGACAATCTGCACTCTGGGTGGCCCAGTCATTACGGGGAGAACTGAAACCTCCTAGAAGAACTACTAGTTCTCATGATTCTGCCTGCAGTTTCTGTACGCATCTGCTCTTCAAGTTCCCTCTGACGATTGGAGGTTGGGATGGGGAGAGTCTGTAAACTTGCTGCAACAAGGTGACCATCCCATTCTGATTTATAAATTCTACCCAAACACGCTCATTGGATGATCCACCAGAATATCCTCTCTAAGTATTATGGATATTTTATCTCTTATCAAAAGGCAACACTCCCTTCATTCCGGTCTGTTCCTCTGTTATGACTAAATTGGATTTTGGTAGTCTTTTGAATTATGTTCTGTATTAATAACCTCTTCATGCACCTTACCTGAAATCTTATACATTCGTCGACAGAACACCACCGTCAGAATAGTGAAAATGAGAAGCACCAGACTCCTGGTAATAACAAGAATGATGTGTTCTGAAGCGAAATCATCTGTCAGAGGATAATCATAGATGTCACATTAATTTTGCTCTTTTTTGCATTACTTATTAATTTCATAGAATTCCTTATTGTAACTTACAGACTATTTTATGTATTGCACTGTATTGCAATAAAGCAACAAACTTTATATTATTCAGAGATGATAAAACTCATTCTAATCAAATTCTGATCTGACTTCACATGGAGTGAAGTTAATAAGTTGATGAGATAAAACATTCAATCATTCCCAAAGCAATCTGCCTCTCCAATTATATTTTGACCAATTCTTTAAAAGGGCGAAGGGTACATGTTTGCCTTATATTTGAATTTCACTCATCCTTATAAAAAAAACTGCATGACAGTGTACCTAAGTGAATTAACATATAACATATAACAATCACAGCACAGAAACAGGCCATTCCGGCCCTCCTAGTCCGTGCCGAACTCTTAATCTCACCTAGTCCCACCTACCCGCACTCAGCCCATAACCCTCCACTCCTTTCCTATCCATATACCTATCCAATTTTACCTTAAATGACACAACTGAACTGGCCTCTACTACTTCTACAGGAAGCTCATTCCACACAGCTATCACTCTCTGAGTAAAGAAATACCCCCTCGTGTTTCCCTTAAACTTTTGCCCCCTAACTCTCAAATCATGTCCTCTCGTTTGAATCTCCCCTACTCTCAATGGAAACAGCCTATTCACGTCAACTCTATCTATCCCTCTCAACATTTTAAATACCTCGATCAAATCCCCCCTCAACCTTCTACGCTCCAATGAATAGAGACCTAACTTGTTCAACCTTTCTCTGTAACTTAAGTGCTGAAACCCAGTTAACATCCTAGTAAATCGTCTCTGCACTCTCTCTAATTTATTGATATCTTTCCTATAATTCGGTGACCAGAACTGTACACAATATTCCAAATTTGGCCTTACCAATGCCTTGTACAATTTTAACATTACATCCCAACTTCTGTACTCAATGCTCTGATTTATAAAGGCCAGCGTTCCAAAAGCCTTCTTCACCACCCTATCTACATGAGACTCCACCTTCAGGGAACTATGCACTGTTATTCCTAGATCTCTCTGTTCCACTGCATTCCTCAATGCCCTACCATTTACCCTGTATGTTCTATTTGGATTATTCCTGCCAAAATGTAGAACCTCACACTTCTCAGCATTAAACTCCATCTGCCAATGTTCAGCCCATTCTTCTAACCGGCATAAATCTCCCTGCAAGCTTTGAAAACCCACCTCATTATCCACAACACCTCCTACCTTAGTATCATCAGCATACTTACTAATCCAATTTACCACCCCATCATCCAGATCATTTATGTATATTACAAACAACATTGGGCCCAAAACAGATCCCTGAGGCACCCCGCTAGTCACCGGCCTCCATCCCGATAAACAATTATCCACCACTACTCTCTGGCATCTCCCATCTAGCCACTGTTGAATCCATTTTATTACTCCAGCATTAATACCTAACGACTGAACCTTCTTAACTAACCTTCCATGTGGAACTTTGTCAAAGGCCTTGCTGAAGTCCATATAGACTACATCCACTGCCTTACCCTCGTCAACATTCCTCGTAACTACTTCAAAAAATTCAATAAGGTTTGTCAAACATGACCTTCCACGCACAAATCCATGCTGGCTACTCCTAATCAGATCCTGTCTATCCAGATAATTATAAATACTATCTCTAAGAATACTTTCCATTAATTTACCCACCACTGATGTCAAACTGACAGGTCTATAATTGCCAGGCTTACTTCTAGAACCCTTTTTAAACAATGGAACCACATGAGCAATACGCCAATCCTCCGGCACAATCCCTGTTTCTAATGACATCTGAAAGATCTCCGTCAGAGCTCCTGCTATCTCTACACAAACTTCCCTCAAGGTCCTGGGGAATATCCTGTCAGGATCTGGAGATTTATCCACTTTTAAATTTCTTAAAAGCGCCAGTACTTCCACCTCTTTAATTGTCATAGGTTCCATAACTTCCTTACTTGTTTCCCACACCTTACACCATTCAATATCCTTCTCCTTAGTGAATACCGAAGAGAAGAAATCGTTCAAAATCTCTCCCATCTCCCTCGGCTCCACACATAGCTGACCACCCTGATTCTCTAAGGGACCAATTTTATCCCTCACTATCCTCTTGCTTTTAATATAACTGTAGAAGCCTTTCGGATTTACTTCCACCTTATTTGCCAAACCAAACTCGTAACTTCTTTTAGCTTTTCTAATCTCTTTCTTAAGTTTCCTTTTACATTCTTTATATTCCTCGAGCAATTCCTTTACTCCATGCTGCCTATATCTATTGTAGACATCCCTCTTTTTTCGAACCAAGTTTCTAATATCCCTTGAAAACCATGGCGCTTTCAAACCTTTAACCTTTCCTTTCAACCGAACAGGAACATAAAGATTCTGTACCCTCATAATTTCACCCTTAAATGACCTCCATTTCTCTATTACATCCTTCCCATAAAACAACTTGACCCATTCCACTCTCTCTAAATCCCTGCGCATCTCCTCAAAGTTAGCCTTTCTCCAATCAAAAATCTCAACTCTAGGTCCAGTCCTGTCCTTCTCCATAATTATATTGAAGCTAATGCTATTGTGATCACTGGACCCGAAGTGCTCCCCAACACATACATCTGTCAGCTGACCTATCGCATTCCCTAACAGGAGATCCAACACTGCCCCATCTCTAGTCGGTACTTCTATGTATTGTTGCAAAAAGCTATCCTGCACACATTTCACAAACTCTAAACCATCCAGCCCTTTTACAGAATGAGCTTCCCAATCTATGTGTGGAAAATTAAAATCTCCCACAATCACCACCTTGTGTTTACTACAAATATCTGCTATCTCCTTACACATTTGCTCTTCCAACTCACGCTCCCCATTAGGTGGCCTATAATACACTCCTATCAGTGTTACTACACCTTTCCCATTCCTCAATTCCACCCAAATAGCCTCCCTAGAGGAGCTCTGTAATCTATCCTTCCAAAGCACCGCCATAAGATTTTCTCGGACAAGCAATGCAACACCTCCTCCTCTGGCCCCTCCTACTCTATCACACCTGAAGCAACTAAATCCAGGAATATTTAGTTGCCAATCACACCCTTCCTGCAACCATGTTTCACTAATAGCTACAACATCATAATTCCAGGTATCAATCCACACTTTAAGCTCATCCACCTTTCTTACAATGCTCCTAGCATTAAAATAGATACATTTAAGATACTCTCCACCTCCTCCTCTCTTTTCATCCCTAGCAATGCATTCAAATTTATTATCCTTTTCTTTCTTCTCCCCTACAACTTCGGGCTGAGCGCATCCCTCCTCCATCACCTGCCTGTCCTCCCTCACACACGGTCTACTTACTTGCTCTACTGGTGAACTAACCTCCTCTCCCATAGTTTCCTCAAATTGATTTCCGCCCCCCCATCTTACTAGTTTAAAGTCTGCCCCGTAGCCCTAGCAAACCTCCCCGCTAGGATATTGGTCCCCCCAGGATTCAAGTGTAACCCGTCCTTCTTGAACAGGTCACGCCTGCCCCAGAAGAGGTCCCAATGATCCAGAAACTTGAATCCCTGCCCCCTGCTCCAATCCCTCAACCACGCATTCATCCTCCACCTAATTCCATTCCTACTCTCACTGTCGCGTGGCACAGGCAGTAATCCCGAGATTACTACCTTTGCAGTCCTTCTTCTTAACTGCCTTCCTAACTCCCTATACTCTCGTTTCAGGACCTCTTCCCCTTTCCTACCTATGTCATTGGTACCTACATGTACCACGACCTCTGGCTCCTCACCCTCCCACTTCAGGATATCTTGGACGCGATCAGAAACGTCCCGGACCCTGGCACCAGGGAGGCAAACTACCATCCGGGACTCCCGATCACCTCCACAGAACCGCCTGTCTGAACCCCTGACTATCGAGTCCCCTATTACTATGGTCCTCTTTCTTCTATCCCTACCCTTCTGAGCTACAGGGCCGTCCTCTGTGCCGGAGGCCCGGCCACTGTCACTTCCTCCAGGTAGGCTGTCCCCCCCAACAGTACTCAAACATGAGTACTTATTGTCAAGGGGTACAGCCACTGGGGTACTCTCTAGTACCTGCCCCTTCCCCTTCCTGACCGTGACCCACCTATCTGCCTCCCGTGGCCCCGGAGTGACCACCTGCCTGTAACTCCTCTCTATCACCTCCTCACTCTCCCTGACCAGGCGAAGGTCATCGAGCTGCAGCTCCAGTTCCCTAATTCGGTCCCTCAGGAGCTGCAGTTCGGCGCACCTGGCGCAGATGTGGACGTCCGGGAGGCTCGGAGACTCCAGAATCTCCCACATCCTGATGTGGATCACAGGTGCTTGAGGGGTCCTTACTGCCGATGTGTGAATGGACAGCTGGTATTACTGGAGCAAAGGTGTGCGGTCAGACACAGCGAAGGCACAAGTATTCCCATTTGTAGTGGCCTTTGGTGAAGTTATTGTGACTGCCCTGGACAGTCTACTCAAATCAATATCCATCACTCACATTTCCAATCGCACAGTCCTGCTGATGTTGTAGGGATTGAAAAGGGACAAAGCTATTCAAATTAGGTTTAAAAACAATTCCCACAAGTTTTGCAACTGGCCATTGACTGGTTATTGGACTAATTGCAGTGCCTATTCTGTGCAGTAGAAATAGGTAAAACCTAATTTGCGAACAAATATATCACACTTATTATCAAGGTCTGGCAAAACATGCTTCTGACTCTGACATTTCAAATCTAAGGGTTTTATATTCTTTAACCAATACCATGGAATAGAGAAAGACTTAATTCCACTCCAGGACTTGATGTGACTAAGGAGGCCACTGCAGAAACCACAGACTCTTCAGCAGACATGTTATGAGCTACCTGACATGTTGGTCAGTGAGTGGTCTCTGAGGAGTTCTACTCCTTCCATTACTTACACAGAGCTTCTGTTTGCAGCCAGCACAGGGACCTGAGGTTCTCAACTTTCTCCACCTTGAGCAGCCATGGGCCAGAGTCCCGAGAGTACAAAGTACAAGGATCAAAGTAAATTTATTATCTAAGTCTGTATATCACCACATGCTACCTTGAGATTCATTGCCTTGCTGGTGTTCGCAGTAGAACACAGAAATACAATTGTATCAATGAAAAACTACAAAAGATGACATAATGGAAATAATAATAAATATGTAAATAAATAAATAATATAGAGAACATGAGTTACAGCGTCCTTGACAGTCAATCCATAGACTGTGGAATCTGTTCAGTGCTCAGGTGATTGAAGTTATTCAGCCTGGTTCAGAAGACTGATAGTTGTAGGGTAATAACTGCTGAACCTGCTGGTGTTGGACCTACGGCTCCTGTACCTCCTGCCTGATGACAGCAAGAAGAAGAGACCATGGCCTGTACGGCGGGATGCTTGATGATAGCTGCTGCTGGACAGTGCTCCTTGTAATGTGCTCAATTGTGCAAATGCTTTGCCTGTAATGGACTGTGATGCAAAGGGGATATTAGATCTTCTCAAGGAGCATTTAAACACAGACTTCAATCAATCGCTCTGTCCACTTGGAACCCTCTTCCCCTCACGAAGCTCAGCAGACAGTGTCTGTTTCAGATGGTGTCAGATGCATGATCAATATGTGCAGCTCTACAGATTGTAACTCATGGCTTAGTGGGATTGTGAAAGTTAATACCGTAGATTCCGGATTTTAAGCCGCTACTTTTTTCCCACATTTTGAACAGCTTTGAACTTTGCGGCCTTTAATCCGGAGCGGCTAATACATGATTTTTTTCATGCCGCCTCGTAAACATTTTGCCTCATAACAGTAGACCAATAAAATTGATGAGTAGTTCACAGAGGTCCAATGAAATTGTACGATAAATCAAGCGCACTTTCACAATTAAATTATTGTAAATCAGTCATTTGTACTCACCCTCATCAACATGGAAAACACTCGAAGCATTGTGCTGCCTTATGGCAGTTACTTAGTTTATAATATTTTCGCTTAGTAATTCATTTTCTAGTTAAAGTTAGAAGAGTTTTAACTATATTTGTTTTCTGTACTACATCGCGGGATGCTATGACGTCACACCCGGTTTCGCGGTGTCTTGTGGGAAAATGCCGGTTTGCGATGAAACGGGACGGAGGGAGGGAGCGCATTACGCGAGCGGCTTTGGATCTGAGCGAACGCTGCTTTTAAGTTAAAGGTGATCAATAACTTTTCCTGGTAGGCTGCAGTATATATATTTTTTAGGAGATATTGGAATGTTGTTCAGTAAAGAAGTATACGCAACGTATATTTAAAAGTAGCCGCGTTACGGGCACGGTTCGAAAAAAAGCATTTGCAATATGTATTTGTTTTTGTTACCATATGGATTTAATTAAAAGTTAAAAAAATCCTCACGTGTAATATCTTTCTGTGTAAATATCTCACATTACAACGTGGGACACCTGCGGCCGAAAATCCGGTGCGGCCTAAAATCCGGTGCGGCCTAAAATCCGGTGCGGCCTTTACAATTAAAAAATTGATTTTATTTCTAAAATTAGAGCCAGCGGCTTTTAATCAGGTGCGCTCTGTAGTCCGGAATCTACGGTAAGTTGTGAGCACTCTATGCTCCATGTTGGTGGAGGAAGCACTTGTGGGTTACCCCCAGCAGAATCCTGAGACGCAAAAGCCCGTCGTCATGCAAGGCCACTAAGAAGATTTAAAAAGCAAGGACTTTCAGTGGGAGATTCATTTGGGAGAAAAGCACAGACGCAGTAGCTCGTCATCGCGCAAGATCGCTGAGAAGATTAAAATACGAGGAGTTTCAGCATGAGATTCATTTGGGACATGAGTGCAGAGGCTTGGCATCACACAAGGCTGCTGAAAAGGTTCCAGGATAAAAAGGAGACACTGCCTAGCAGAGTGGTTGTCAAAGGAACGGTCAACAGAGTAGCGTGAGACAGGGTAGCAGGGCTTTGGTTCATTGGGGCTTCAGCGAGGATGGGCCTAGGCAAAGTAAGGAAATAAGGTACCTTCATTTCTCTTTTTTCCTCTGACTAAAGAATTGTGGGTATGACTGCCAGGCCAGTTTTCTGCTCTGAGTGTCAGCTATGGGATATCCAGGAGACTTCCAGCCACTCTGATGGCCACATTTGCGACGGGTTCATCGAGCTGCAGCTCTTTAGAGATAGAGTTAAGGAACTGGAGCTGCAGCTCGATGACCTTCAGCTTGTTAGGGGAAGTGGGGAGGTGATTGATAGGAGCTACAGGCAGGTAGACACACTGGGGCCACAGGAGACAGATAAATAGGTGAGGAGAGGGAAGGTAAAGCATCAGGTAGTGGAGAGCACCCCTGTGGCCATTAGCCTTTACAATAAGTACTCCATGTTGAGTAATGTTGCTGGGGACAACCTACCTGGGTTGTGTGGCTGTGCCTCTGGCACTGAGTCTGGCCCTGTGGCTTAGAAGGGTAGAGAACCAAAGAGGCTGGCAGCAGTATTAGGGGACTCTATAGTTAGGGGGACAGATGGCATTTTTGTAGGTGAAAAAAGAAGCATGGATAGTAGCTTGCTTCCAGGTGCCAGGGTCCATGATGTTTTTGAATACGCCCACAATATCGTTAAATGGGAGGGTGAACAGCCAGAGATCATGATACATACTGGTACCAATGACATAGGTAGAAGGTCCTGAAAGCAAAATACAGGGAGTTAGGAAGGAAACTGAGAATCAGGACCTCAAGGATAGTAATCTCGTAATTGCTGCCTGAGCCATGCGACAGTGAGTCTAAGAATAGAATGAAGTGACAGATAAAAGTTTGAGATATGTCTATTTTAAAGCAAAGAGTATCATAAACAAGGCAGATGAACTTAGAGCGTGGATCTAAGAACACATAGAACTCTATGTTGTGGTCATTATAGAGACATGGATGTTTCAGGGACAGGAATGGCTGCTGAGTATGCCAGGCTTTTGATATTTGAAAAAGAACAGGGAGGGAGGCAAAATTATCCACCATTGTCCCTATACCAAAAAAGACCAAGGTAACATGCCTGAACGATTGACGTCCTCTCACACTCACCTCAATAATAAGCAAATGCTTTGAGAAGTTAGTCAAGGACTAAACCCACAGCTTGCTTCCACCCAAACTGGGCTCCCTACAATTTGCCTACTGACATCACAGATCTACAGACGACACAATAGCCACTGCTCTACATACCGTCCTTACATATCTAGAGAAGAAGGATGCTTATGTAAGAATGCTGTTCTTGGACTATATTTCAGCATTCAACACCATAATTCCATCCCGGCTCGACAAGCAGCTCAGAGATCTAGGCCTTGACTCTGCCTTTGCAGCTGGATCCTGGACTTCCTGTCAGATCACTGGCAGGTGGTAAGAATGGGCCCCCTCACCTCCAACCCTCTGACTCTCAATACAGGAGCCCCTCAGGGCTGTGTACTAAGTGCCCTCCTTTACTCCCTGTATACCCATGACTGTGTTGCCTCCCACAGCTCTAATCTGCTAATTAAATTTGCCAACGACACTACATTGATTGGGCTAATCTCAAACAATAACGAAGTGGCCTACAGGGCAGAAGTCATCTCTCTGACACAGTAGTGTCAAGAAAACAATCTCTCCCTCAATGTTGCAAAAACAAAGGAGCTGGTTGTAGACTAAAGGAGGATTGGGGATGGGCTAACCCGTATTGACATCAATGGATCTGGGGATGAGAGGGTAACCAGCTTTAAATCCCTTGGCATCCACATGTAAGGACCTCACACACTCTGTAC
Source organism: Hemitrygon akajei (assembly GCF_048418815.1). Classification (NCBI taxonomy): domain Eukaryota; kingdom Metazoa; phylum Chordata; class Chondrichthyes; order Myliobatiformes; family Dasyatidae; genus Hemitrygon; species Hemitrygon akajei. The sequence continues at coordinate 30,265,494 of NC_133138.1, read as the reverse complement.
ACACCAGTTGTGTGGTGATAAAGGCACAATGCTGCTCACCTCTGACGGCTGAGGAAATTTGGTATGGGCCTCCAAATCAAAGAACTTTCTATAGAGGCACAATTGAGAGCATCCTGACTGGCTGCATCACTGCCTGGTATGGGAACTGTACCTCCCTCAATCGCAGGTGGGTGGTGCGGACAGCCCAGTGCATCAGTGGTTGTGAACTTCCCATGATTCAGGACATTTACAAGAACAGGTGTGACAAGAGGGCCCGTAGGATCATTGGTGACCCAACCACAATCTATTCCAGCTGCTACTATCTGGAAACAATACTGCAGCATAAAAGCCGGGACCAACAGGCTCTGGGACAGCTTCTTCCACTAGGCCATCAGACTGACTACCTCACGCTGATTTGAGTGCACTTTTATGTTACATTGACTGTTCTATTTTATTATAAATTATTTTAAGTTACTATGATTGCACATTGCACATTTAGACGGAGACGTAACATAAAGATTTTTACTCCTCATGTATGTGAAGGATGTAAGAAATAAATTACGCCAATCAATTAGTGTCAAAGGTGCAGAAAGGGAGGAAGTCATGGAGGGATAATCTACTGAGTCAGTGTGGGTGGAAGTCAGAAAGAGGAAAGTGGGCAATAACTCTACTGGGTGTTTTTTATAGGCCACCCAGTTGTAACAGGGATATCGAGGAGCAGATAGGGAGGCATATTCTTTAGATGTGTAATAATAATAATAATGTTGTGATGGGAGATTTTAACTTTCTTAATATTGACTGGTATCTCCTTAGAGCAAGGGGTTTAGATGGTGGAGTTTGTCAGATGTGTTAAGGAGGGTTTTCTAATGCAATACATATATATATATATATATAATCCAATTAGAGCAGAGACTGTTCTTGATCTGGTATTGGGATGGGAGAGCATTTTGGAGATAGTAATCACAACTCTATCTCCTTTACCATAGTGATGGAGAAGGACAGGAGCAGACAATTTGGGAAAATATTTAATTGGGGTAGGGAGAAATATGATACTATTGGGCAGGAACTTGGGGCATAAATTGGGAGTAGATGTTCTCAGGGAAATGCATGGCAGAAACATGGCAAATGTTCAGGAAACATTTGCATGGTGTTCTACACAGGTATGTTCCATTCAGGCAGGGAAAGAATGGTAGGCTGAAAGAACCATGATGTACAAAGGATGTAGAAAATCGAGTTGAGAAGAAAAGAAAATTTTACAATAGGTTCAAGAAACTAGGTACTGATGGAGCTCTAGAAAAATACAAGTTTGCAAGGAAGAAACTTAAGAATGAAATTAGGAGAGGTAGAAGGCCATGAGAAGGCCTTGTCAAGTAGGATTAAGTAAAACCCCAAGTCATTCTATAAAAATGTCATGAGCAGGAGGGTAAGCTGTTTGGGAATAGGACCAATCAGGTGTGATAGTGGAAACATGCCTATGGAGTCAGAGGAGGTAACAGAGGTACTTAATGAATACTTTGCTTCAGTATTCACCAGAGTTTGCAAGGGAAAAGGACCTTGGTAATTGTGGGGATGGCATACAGCTGAATGAAATGCTTGAGTGTATAGACATTAAGAAAAAGGGTATTTTTATAGCAGTGATACCCTATGTATGTATGCTAGTTACAATAAATGCAAAGTTGAACTTGACTTCCTCCATATCAGAAATGTGCTAGGCCCTTATATGACCTGATTTTCAGAAATGAAAGCATAATTATTCCTAAGTGGTGAAGGAATAACATGTTAATCATATTAATTTTGCACATCTAGGAGTGATTAGTTGGCTCACTGAGAGAGGTGTTCTCTAATGATTGTGAATAAATGGGAGATCAGGATTTATGTGCTGAGATACAAGGTCTGCAGATAACTGGAAATGAATGACAGAGCAACAGAGAATAAGAGGTGACCTGATAGAGATGTATAAGTTGATGAGAGGCATTGATCATGCAATTAGCCAGAGGCGTTTTTCCCCAAGGCTGAAGTGGCTAACATGAGGGGGCATAGTTTTAAGGTGCTTGGATGTAGGTACAGAGGGAATGTCAGGGGTAAGCTTTTTCCCCCACACAGAGTGGTGGGTATGTGGAATGCACTGCCGGTGATGGTGGTGGAGGCGAGTACAATAGGGTCCTTTAAGAGACTCCTAGATAGGTACATGGAGCTTAGAAAAATAGAGTCTGTATGGTGCTGCAGATCTCTATGCTCTATGTCCTATGTTCTAATTTTGGCTTGTGATGCAAAAGATGCATTTCGCTGTGTGTTGATGTGCATGTGGCAAAGAAAGGCAATCTATTTGATGCATTTTGCTGAGACTGCCTTGGAATTGTACTTTGAAAGGGTGGTCCCACCCAATGACAAAACAAGGATCATCCAATACCAACCCCATTGTATAACACTGTCCACAGATAATAAAGGTTTATAATGATACCTGAGAAAACACAGATCACTTGCCAAATCTCAGAAGTCACCTCTCAGCTAGGACAGACCTTGGTGATGAAATTCATGACTGCTTTCTACGTACCAGCATAACTTTTGGTCAGTGGTTTCATCTGAGTGGTTTCATCTACCCTTCATCTGGATTACCCACAATAGAGGTAACTTTACAAGCATAAGATGGACCAGAGATATGAAAGAAATGTCTAATATTTGAAAGAAATCTCTAATTGTAGTAGGACATGTAATGAGGCAAGATATTAAAAAGAAAATTAAAATATCATTAAAATAAATATTAAAATATAATGAGTTTCCAGTACAGATCTCAAAGACTTGAAGCTAAGTCACTTACTATTCACCTGAAGATGATATGGAATAAAAACCTTGTGGCTGTTTTGATGAAACAAAACACACATCCATTTTCTTCAGACTTTATTGTCTTTTGGAATAATCAGCTGAAAAGAGTCGCCTTTATTCTTCTGTTCTGTGAATATTTTCTTTGTTTTAATATAATTTTTATTAAAATTTTAAGAGTCTTACATAGAATGAATAGAATAATAGAAATGAAAAGTAATATCAACCCTCCCCCCTCCCCTTAACCTTTTCCCCCTTAACATCCCTATCTAAAAAAAAAAGAAAAAAGAAAAAAAAGAGAAAGAAAGAAAGAAGGAAGAAAGATTGCCTGGATATCGGAAGATCCCCACATGCTCCATGGAGTTCAAAATAGCTTTAGTATATATCTTTGTTTATTTTTTCCCCAAATAGCTAATAATTTTATCTTTGAAGGACCTATATATTTAATCCTATCTTTTGTAAATAAGGGTGCCAAATTTTCAAGAATATATCATATTCATTTCTTAAATTATAAGTAATTTTTTCAAGTGGAATGCAGCTAAATATTTCATTATTCCAACGGTCCATAGTTAAGTATGAATCTGATTTCCAAGTAACTGCAATAGCTTTTTTGGCTACTGCCAATGCAATTTTTATAATTTTTTTCTGATACTTATTCAATTTAGGTTTCGGTATTATCCCTTCAATATCGCCTAATAAAAATAATATTGGGGTATGTGGAAGTTGTATTCCAATAATTTGTTCCAGTAAAAGTCTTAAATTTATCCAAAAAGGTTGAATTTTAAAACAAGACCAAGTACAGTGTAAAAAAGTACCAATTTATTGATTACATCGAAAACATTGGTCAGATAAATTTGGGTTTAATCTATTTATTTTTTGTGGTGTAATATATAATTGATGTAAAAAATTGTATTGTACTAATCTAAGTTGGACATTTATTGTATTGGTCATACAAATACAGGATCTTGATAAATGGATGATGTTACCAATAACATTAGTAGGTAGAGTTAATGCTGTAAAAATGAATATATTTCCTAGATTACAATATTTATTCCAAATATTACCAATACAACTGCCGCAGAAGTTTTTTCAAGAGTTGAATAAATGTGTGAGGAAGTTTCTTTGGAAAGGTAAGATGTCAAGAATATCGTTGGAAAAATTGACATGTACATTTGACCTAGGAGATTTACAACTCCCAAATTTTAAGAATTATTATAAAGCAAATCAACTTAGATTTATTGCATCTTTTTTTGATGAAGATAAACCAGCATGGATTAGAATAGAGCTAGATAAGATAGGAGAAAATATACCAGAAGATTTTATATATAAATGGTAATCCAAATGGAAACACGAAAAGAAAGAATCTCTTATATTAAAAGATTTGATTGATTTATGGAATAAGATAAATGTTGATGATCAGATAAAGAAATCTTTATTAGTAAAGAGAATCCTAATTCAAAATAGACTCATTCCTTTTACAATGGATAACCAACTTTTATATAACTGGTTTCAAAAAGGGATTAGATATATAGGTGACTGTTTTGAAGGAGGTATATTCATGTTGTTTGATCAACTAAAGAATAAATATAAAATATCGAACACCACTCTTTTCTGTTATTTTCAATTAAGGGCTTATTTAAGAGATAAAATGGGTCAAACAATGTTAATGCCGAAGCCTAATGAAATAGAAATTTTAATTCAAAAAGGAAAAATTTAAAAAATTACTTCTTGTATGTATAATTTGATTCAAAAACAGACAATTAAACAAGTAATTCATAAGTCAAGACAAAAATGGGAAACTGATTTGAATATTAAAATTGATGAAACAAGTTGGTCAAGACTATGCCTTGACAGTATGACAAATACAATAAATGTCTGTGAATATTTTCTCATCCACAGTTTCACCATCACTGTTGATCCAAACCAGTCTCATTGATTCACTGATCTCAGACTCAGAGCAGGTAAGGGTAATGTTGCCTGAAGCAGATCACAAATCATATGGATCACAATAGATGTGTCTGCTGTAAAATTGAAAATGGAGCTGGATGCAGGGTCAGCTTTGTCTGTACATAATTCCAGAGTCTGACTACAACAGACTGTTTTCAATGCTGCCATTAGAGAAGACCTCAGTGATGTTCCAGACCTACACAGGTAAAAAAAGTATCTCCCGAAGGCAAACTGAAAGTGAACATGACTTACGGAGGCCAAACACAGCAATTACAGCTTCATGTATTGACAAGTGGAGGGTCACTGCTTTTCAGATGTGAATCGTTGAGAAAAATCCAACCAGACTGGCACACAAATAAAGCTCTCAGTGTGACATCAACAGGCAACGGCACCCAAATGGTTGCACTGACCAGAGACTGGCGCAGCTGTTTAATGCTAATGAGAAGGTGTTTGAGAAGGAGTTTGGTGAGCTCAGTGGCATAAAGGCCAGAATTGAACTGGATGAAGCAGCAACACCAAGATTCCATAAAGCCCATCCAGTGCCTTACGTGATACATCCATAAAGTGGATGCTGAACTTCAGAGCTTGGAGGCACCTGAAATTCTCTCCACGGTTGAGTGGATTGATTAAGCTATACCCATTGTCCTGGTGATCAAGAAAGGGAAAGACCAGAGCTATTCTCATAAGTGTGGATTTCAAAGTGAGCATCAACCCAGGGCTGCATACTGCGCAGTATCCCCTGCCATGAATAGAAGACAGTTTTGCATCTTTTGCAGACACAGAGGGGTTTTCAAAGATTGACTTGTCACAAGCCTATCTGCAAATAGAGATTGAAGAGTCAAGCAGGAATTTCCTCATAATCAACACTCAAAAAGGACTGTTCCAATATAACTGGCATCACAACAGCTCCAGCAATTTGGCAAAGAGCAATGGACCAAGTGCTCCAAGATATCCCAGGAATACAATGTTACCTTGGTGACATCATTGTGATTGGCAAGAATGATGAAGAGCATCTACAGAACCTTGGTAAAGTGCTTTCCAGGCTGAGTGTGTATGGTCTGCGAGCAAAGAGAGAAATGTGAGTTTTTGTTTTGAAGAATAAATCTCATATTGTGAAGATGTCATTGACAAGTGGCTTACGTAAGTCACAAGAAAAGACTGAAGCAGTGCTACAAGCACCCAAACAGGATATGTGCCACTACTCAGCTCATACTTCTACCTCTGGTTTCTCCCAAACATTGCTACAGTGCCGCATCCATTAAATGCACTGTTACAGACAGGAGCAAAGTGGGAACAGGCAGAAAGATAAGAAAGCATTCAAGGAAAAAAACAGACTAATAAATCAAATGAATTTCTCACCCATTATGACCCATCTATGTCCCTCAGACTAGTGTGCATTTTATCCCCTTATGGCATGGGGGCCGCTTTGTCACACATTATGAAAGATGGATTTAAATGTCCGATTGTGTTTGCATCCGGATGAGCACAGAACACAACTACACCTAGATCAACTGAGAGGCCCTTAGTCTAGTATGGAGAATAAAGAAGTTCTACCACTACCTCTATGGGCAAAAATTTACACGAGTGACAGATCACCAGCCCCTTGTGTCCATTTTCACAATACAGGAAAGGAGTTCCAGTGATGATTCCTACTTGGGTACAACGTTGGACACTGTTACTAGAAGCCCACTCTTATGACACAGACAGCAAGGGTACCAAACAGCAGAGCAATGCTGACAATTTATCACATATTTCACTAAACAGTTCAACCAGTTGCCAGGTGAATCAGCAAGAAGCTTCGAGATAGGACAAGAAGTCTTAGGGCATAATTACCAAGAAGACAAGTAGCTACTCGGTAGGGTAGCTACAAGAACTGGACCATTGCTTCACCCAGTGGATGTTGGAGATCAAACATGGAGATGTCATATGGACCAGATATGGATAGTCAACCAAAGAACACACCTGATTCGATTGCATCAAACAAGACAGGCACATAACAGTCACTGGACTTAGGAGAAACTTTCTGTCTACATTTTCAGACCTGAGAAACAGTTGCATTGCTTGTGCGGTAAAGGGGCCATTCAACTGGCTGAGATAATTTGGTTAAGGATGGGGTGAGTTGTGAAGGGAGGGCTTTCAACTTTCTCCACCTTGTGTGCCCATTGGCCAGAGAATCCCAAGAGTTCAAAATTGAGTGCTCAAAGTAAATTAATTATCAAATTACCTATATGTCATCATATACTACCTTGTGATAAGTTTCTTGCACACATTCACAGTAAAATAGAGAAATACAAAGTAACCTGTGAAAAACTACCCTCAAACAGAGAGTGACAAACAACTAATCTTCAAGACAAACTGTGCAAGTAATAAAAAAAATCAGGAAATACTGTAAATTATACTGAGAACATGAGTTCAGTCTTCTTGAAAGTGAGTCCATGTGCTCTGGAATCAGTTCAGAGTTAAGGTGAGTGAAGTTATCCACGCTGGTTCAGGAGTCTCATGATTGAAATGTAAAAACTTTTCTTGAACCAGATTGTGTGGGATCTAAGGCTCTAGTACAACCTGCCTGATGGCAGCTTTGGGAAGAGAGTATGGCCCGGATGGTGGTAGACCTTGATGATAATGCTATCTTGTGGCAGTGCTCCTTGTGAATGTGCTCAGTGCTGAGGAGGGCTTTACCTGTAAAGGGCCGTGATGTAATGGGGACGTTGCTGCTTCTCAAGGAGCATTTACTCACTAACTTAAATCACTCCCTCTGTCCACTGGGTGCTCTCTTCCCCCACAGAGCTCACCATACAGTGTCTGTTCCAGGCTCTGATGTCAGATACATGATCAATGTGGGCAGCCCAACAGAGCTAACAAAGTGTAACTCAGGGCTCGGTGGTGATGCTGACCTGAGAGAAGGCACTACCATTGGTTCACTGATCCTTCTAGTGAGTTCCAGTGTTTGGGACATTAAATAGTGGCTATCATAATGCTTTACAGCACCAGTGAACAGGGTTCAATCCTGAGGCTATCTGTAAGTAATCTGTACATTCTCTCCATGATAAGTGTTTCTTCGAGTGCTCCAGTTTCCTTCCACATTCCAAAGATATATGGGTTAGTAACGGTTAATAACTTGTCAGCATGCTACATTGGCACTGGATAGTAGTGGACTGGCAAAATAGAAAGCTGAGAAGCAGGACATCGAGGGTAGTAATTTCTAGATTGCTGCCTGTGCCATGCACCAGTGAGAGTAGAAATAGGAGGATTTGACAGATAAATGCATGGCTGAGAAACTGGTGCAGGGGGCAAGGCTTCAGTATCTTAGATCATTGGGAGCTCTTCTGGGGGAGGTATGACCTGCTCAGAAGTGATGGGTTGCACCTGAACCTGAGGGGGACCAATAAGCTCATGGGCAGTTTTGTTAAAGCTGATAGGGAGGGTTTAAACTAATTTGGTGGGGAGGGGGGAGGGAGGACCAGAGTGATGGAACTCAGGATAGGACAAATTGTAAAAAAATACAGATAACATGCAGTCAGACTGTCAGGGAAGGAAGGCAGATGATGGGACATAGTCACAGCCAATAGGGTGAGTATCAGTACAGTAGGGATGCAAGATCAAAAAGGGCAGCAAATATGGTACTTAAGGTGTTGTATCTCAATACGCGGAGTACCAGAAATAAGATGGATGACCTTGTTGCACTATTACAGACTGCCAGGTATTCAGTGATGGCTGGGTATGATGTTGTGGCCATCACTGAATTGTGGCTGAAGGATGGTTGTAGTTGGGAGCTGAATGTCCAAGTTTACATGTTGTATTGGACGGATACAGGCAGAAGGTAGGAAGAGGGGGGAGGCGTGGTGCAACTGGTAAAGAATGGCATCAAATCAGTAGAAAGATGTGGCACAGGATCAGAAGATGTTGAATCCTTGTGGGTTGAGTTAGGAAACTGCAAGAGGAAAGGAAATTGATATACAGGCCTTCCAACAGTGGCTAGAAGGTGGACCACAGATTAAAACAGGAAATAGAAAAGGCAAATCAAAAGGGCAATATTATGATAGTCATGAGAGATTTTAACATGTAGGTTGATTGGGAAAATCAGTTTGGTAATGGATCCCAAGGGAGTAAGTTTGCTGAATGCCTAAGAGATGGCTTTTTAGAGCAGTTTGTTGTTGAGCTTTCTAGGGGATCAGCTATACTGGATTGCATGTTATGTAATGAACCGGAGGCCATTAGGGAGCTTAAGGTAAAAGAACCCTTAGGAACCAGTGATCACAATATGATTCAGTTCAATTTGAAAATATGATAGGGAGAAAGTAAAGTCTGACATAGCAGTATTTCAGAGGAGTAAGGGAAATTACAGTTGTATGAGAGAGGAGTTGGCCAAAGTAAATTGGAAGGAGCTGTTGGCAGGGATGACAGCAGTGCAGCAATGGTGTGCATTTCTGGGAAAAATGAGGATGGTGCAGGACATGTGCATTCCAAAAGTGAAGAGGTACACAAAAGGCAAAATAATACAATGATGGCTGACAAGGAAGTCAAACCTAATTTAAAAACAAAAGAAAGGGCATACAACAAAGCAAAAATTAGAGGGAAGATTGAGGATTGGGAAGTTTTTAAAAACTGACAGAGAGCAACTAAAAGAATCATTAGAAGGGAAAAGCTGAAAAATGAAAGCAAGCTAGTAAATAATATCAAATGGTTAGTGAAAGCTTTTTCAAGAATGTAAAAAATAAAAGAGAGATGAGTGTGGGCATAGGACCGCTACAAAATGAGGCAGAAGAAATAATAACTGGGGACAAGGAGATGGCAGATGAACTAAATGAGTATTTTGCATCAGTCTTCACTATGGAAGACAGTAACAGTATGCCTGATGTTGTAGTGTGTAAAGGAAGAGAAGTGGATGCAGTTGAGAAGGTGCTCAAAAATCTGAAAGACCTAAAAGTTCATAAGTCACCCGGACCAGAGGAACTGCAACCTAGGGTTCTGAAAGAGGTAGTGTTAGAGATTGTTGTGGCATTAGAAATGATCTTTCAAAAATCATTGGATTTTACATGGTGCCAGAGGACTGGAAAATTGCTAATGTCACTCCACTCTTTAAGAAAGGAGGAAGGCAGCCAAAAGGAAATTATAGACCAGTTCGTCTGACCTCTGTGGTTGGGAAGATGTTAGAGTCAGTTGTTAAGGATGAGGTGATGGAGTACTTGGTGACACAGGACAAGCTAGTACAAAATCAGCATTGTTTCCTTAATTGAAAATTCTGCCTGACAAACCTGTTGGATTTCTTTGAGAAGATTACAAGTAGGATAGATAAAGGGGATGCAGTGGATGTTGTACATTTGGACTTTCGGAAGTCATTTGACAAGGTGCCACTCATGAGGCTGCTTACCAAGTTAAGAGCCGATGGTACTACAGGAAAGTTACTAACATGGTTAAAGCATTGGCAGATTGGAAAAGGCAGCGAGTGGGAATAAAAGGATCCTTTTCGTGTTGGCTGCCAATGATTAGTGGTGTTCCATAGGGGGCAGTATTGGGACCACTTCTTTTATGCTGTATATAAATGATTTAGATGATGGAATAGATGGCTTTGTTGCCAAATTTGCAGATGATGCGAAGATTAGTGAAGGGGCAGGTAGTGTTGTGGAAACATGTAGGATGCAGAAGGAATTAAACAGATTAGGAAAATGGGCAATAAAGTGACAAATGAAATATAATGTTAGAAATTGCATGGTCATGCAGTTTGATAGTGGAAATAAATGTGCGGAATATTTTCTAGATGGGGAGAAAATCTAGGAACCTGAGATGCAGAGAGACTTGGGAATCCTTGTGCAGAACACCCTGAAGTTTAAATTGCTGGTTGAGTCAGTGTTAAGGAAGGCAAATGCAATGTTAGCATTCATTTCAAGAGGTTTAGAATACAAGAGTAGGGATGCGATGTGATAAGAAAATATGTGGTGATTGTGGCAGTGGGCCTGGTCCAGGAATCCAAAATGGAACGTCTCCATTTTGCTGTCATTACTCAATGTTGTCTTGACTCCATGAGACTCCTAAGAGACTCTGTGATGCAGCGAAAAAGGACGTTTCAATATTGATTCTGGGGACACAGAGTTTTCCCATGGTCCATATTACAATCCTGTTGGATTGGGCTGTGGAATTGTTATTTTTCTTGTAGTTTAACCAAGTTGTTATGCTTGTTTGTATTTTTATTAATCACTTGTATACATGAAGTGTTCAGTGGTTAAAGTTGACTCTATTTTTCTGGAAATTTTTAGTTTCAGAGGCAGATATCTTGAATCTGGCCATTTAATTGGTCAACTGTTAAATTATTGGATAAATTACAATTTCAATGGAATCATTGGTTTGGAATAAGAAGACCAGATCAACTTTGTTCACTCTCTTTTTTCCTTAGTTTCCCTTCCTCTGCTGTTACCCTGCTCTTCTCTTTTCCTCGATCTCTCACCACCCTTTTCCCCTTGTTTCCTTTGTTCTTGAAACATTTAATTAAATGTTTAATTAAATCTTTTGAACTTACAGTCCTTTAACATCATGGACTATGTTTACTGTGCTCATAGTCTGTTTTTTTTAAAATCAATTATGCTATTGTTTGCACTGTTGTAACTATATGTTGTAATTATGTGGTTTTGTGCAGGTATTGTAGCTTTAGTTTTTGGTTTTGTTTTTGTCTGGTGGATTTGGAGCTCCTTTCCAGGGAACGCACTAGACGGTAGCGCGATATTAATACACAGCAGCCTCTCCGGTCTCTGGATTGGGGATTGCCAAATGTTATGTGGATTTTCTGGTGTAGTCTGTTTTGTCATATGCTTTTGTGATATCATTCTGGGGGAACGTTGTCTCATTTTTTTTACTGCATTGCATTTGTGGTTTCTAAATGACAATAAACTGAATCTGAATCTGAAATATTCATAAGCAACAAATTCTATTTTTCTTTAACTTCTGAAGAATATTTGGATCACATCAGCATCTGGATCAAATAGCCACATAGAAGAGCTTCCCACACAGGATATAAAGAGTGGTCACTGCTGGCAAATAGAACAATTGAGCTGGCTTGGATCTGAGCAACTCCCTCTGAATTGAATTGAATTGACTTTATTTCTTATATTCTTCATATACATGAGGAGCAAAAATCTTTATGATATGTCTTCGTCTAAATGTGCAATGTGAAATTTACAATAAATTGTAATAAATAGTATGCACAACAGGACAGTCAATATAGCATAGAACTACAACTGTCTCAGCGTGAATTAATCAGTCTGATGACCTGGTGGAAGAAGCTGTCTCAAGTCCTGTTGGTCCTGGCTTTTATGCTGCAGTACGGTTTACCAGATGGTAGCAGATGGAACAGTTTGTGATAGGGGTGACTCGGGTCTCCAATGATACTTCAGGCCCTATATACACACCTGTTTCTGTAAAAGTTCTGAATAGTGGGAATTTCACACCTATAGATGCGCTGGGCTGTCCGCACCACTCTCTGCAGAGGTCTGCGATTGAGAGAAGTACAGTTCCCATTACCAGGGAGTGATGCAGCCAGTCAGGATGCTCTCAATTGTGTCGCTGTAGAAAGTTCTTAAAATTTGGGGGCCCATACCAAACTTCCTCAACCGTCTGAGGTGAAAGAGGTGCTGTTGTGCCATTTTCACCACACAGCTGGTGTGTACAGACCATGTGAGGTCCTCGGTGATGTGGATGGCCAAGAAACTTAAAGCTGTTCACCCTCTCAACCCCGGATCCATTGATGTCAATAGGGGTTGTTAGCCTGTCTCCATTCCTCCTGTTGTCCACAACCAGCTCCTTTGTTTTTTGCAACATTGAGGGAGAGTTTTTTTTCTGGACACCACTGTGTCCGGGTAATGACTTCTTCCCTGTAGACTGCCTCATTATTATTTGAGATAAGGCCAATCAATGTAATATCATCAGCAAATTTAATTAGCAGATTGGACCTGTGGGTGGCGACACAGTCATGAGTATACAGAGAGTAAAGGAGGGGGCTTAGCACACAGCCATGAGGGGCACCTGTGTTGAGGGTCAGAGGGGCAGAGATGTGGGAGCTCACTCTTACCACCTGCTGCCGATCTGATGGGAAATCCAGGATCCAGCTGCACAAGGCAGGGTCAAGGCTGAGGTTTCTGAGCTTCCTGTCAAGCTTGGATGGAATTATGGTGTTCAATTCTGAACTGTAGTCCAAGAACAGCATTCTCAGGTAAGTATCCTTCTTCTCCAGATGTGTAAGGATGGTGTGTAGAGCTGTGGCTATTGTGTCATCTGTCAGTTGGTTGTGTCGGTAGGCGAATTGTAGTGGGTCCAGTGTGGGCGGTAGCAAGCTGCAGATGTAATCCTTGACCAGCCTCTCAAAGCATTTGCTTATTATTGAGGTGAGTGTGACAGGACGCCAGTCATTCAGACATGTTACTTTGGTCTTTTTAGGTACAGGGAGAATGGTGAATGTTTTGAAGCAGGAGGGCACTCTACACTGGGAGAGGGAGTATTCCCTAACCCTCTCACTCACTGTCACACAGAATCAGAATTTTGTGACCATCAACACAAACAGTCCAGACTGGTAAACACCCTGAATCATGTGGAAAATGCAAAAGGCTGACGAAAAGAGAATCTGATAGGAGAGGAGACAGGATCATTGGACAATGGGAAGGAGGAGAGGCACCAAGGGGAGTTGTTAGCAGGTGAGGAGAAGAGAAAAGGTAAGAGGGGTTCTAGAGTGGGGAATGGAAAAAGCGGGAAAGGGAGGGGGGATATTACCAGAAGTTAATAAATTTGATATTCATGCACTCAAGTTGATGCTACCCAGATGGAATATGAGGTATTACTCCTCCATCCTTAGCAGCTTCATCGTGGCAGTGGAGGAGGCCATCAACCAAAAACCAACTGAACATGGACAATTGGAGTGGGGACTGTAATTAAAATGGTTGGCCACCAGGAAATCCTGTTTTTTTTTGTAGATGGAGCAAAGGTAAAGTGGTTCCCCAATCTACATCAGGTCTCACCAAGGCAAAGGAGGCCACATTGAGAGCACTGGGTATATCAGACAACCCCAACAGGTTAGCAAGCGAAGTGCTACTTCACCAGAAAAGACTTTCTGGGGCTGTTAATGGAGGTGAATGGGCAGTTATAGCAATTTTTCCACTTGCAGGGATAAGAGCCCCATATCCTGTCTCTGTTACTTCTCTCTGTTCACCAGCTGCCTTCCTCCTCTCTCATTCCAACCTATTCCAACTTTCCCTTTATTCCTCGTTATTATTCTCCATCCCTTTGCCATTCACACTAAGCAATACTCTGCTCTCCCTCTTCCCTTGGTTCTGCTCACAGCCAAATGCTGCTCTGAAGCCTGAGTCCACGGCAGATACATGACACAGCGTCAGGACTTTGTTAGAAGTATCACTGAGGGAGAGGGGACAGTTTGTTTTGCAGTGTTGACATGTGAACCACGACCCTAGTGCTGAGCATGTACAGCAAGTGCTGGTGGTTGTCATGGTGACTCCACTTTCTAAACAACATGATGCTGCATCAGGGTCTCAGACTGACATATTGAAGGACTGATGCTAAATTAAACTAACAAAATGTTTTAATGATCTGCTCTAATGGAAGTACCTCCCTCCTGTGTGCTCTAACTGTCACAGCCACAAGCTGACAGTTGCTGTACAGAGAGACTTTCTGGAATCTTCTTTCCATCTATTGCTGCAATTTACACAGGACAGTAGATCATGGACTATAATCTTTCAAGGGGTTCACTCCCAAAATTACATGAATCACTTATGATACAAGTGCAATTTTAGTATCCAACATTTGCTAACAATACTTACACATGTCTACAGTAAAATTTGCTTTGCTTGTGAAAACAATGTTTCCGTTTTCCCGCACTTCACATTGATACAACCTCCCATCCTCCACTGTAACGTGTCGGACCATCAGATAGACGGTGTTATTCAGCCGGATCTGATCAGTATTTCTCCTGTTCTGCTGGGATGAGCCCACTGGTTTCCAGCGGAGACTGACAGTATCTGGGAGTCTGGAGATGGTACAGCTGAGGGTGACGTCACTGCCCTCCACAGGTCTCTGTGGACTCGCCTCAACTGAGAAACAGACCAATGAGATTCAGAGTGAGTGGTGACATATACAGTCCAATGATCCTGCTCAAACTGAACTCAGGACATAGCCATCAAGGAAAACTGCAGATGCTGGAAATTTGAAATAGAAACTATTTTGATGATGTGTCTTTGATCTGAATTATTAATTTTCCCCTTTCCACTAGTGCTCCTGATTGGCTGAGTTTTCCAGCATTTTCTGTTCTGAGCTCAGAATGTTTCCGTTCTCCACAGTTCTGCAGTATGTGTGCATCCAAGTCATGGAATATCACAGCAGGGTCATTGAAACTCGGCCCAGCTCAAGCTGGATTAGTGAGGCAGAGCAGAAACCAGGACCTTTCCCTTGAACCTGCTGGTGTGTCAAAGTTCAGCTCAGGGACACACCATATGAGGGGTTTATGGCTGTCGACACCCCAGTGGGAAGGTGATGGAATCTCACCAGGGGAGGGTGCACTGGAAATGTAGCGACTGTCTTACCAAGATTAACATATTACATGGAAAAGGCACCAGTCTGACTCTGTCCTCAATGTGTCAGCACACTTTAATAAGTCCACCTGACGACACATGCCTAGGAGACTGTGGATAAACTTGACATCTACTTAAATTGGTAAGCTGCCGAAATATCCCTGGACAGATCTCCAATCATTGAGCCTCCATGAGGAAGAGCTCTTCAGGACAGGCTGGCTGTTTTCTAAATGCCTGCCCTGACTTTCAAACCCTCCTGGAACAGAGTAATAAATAATGAAATCCAGGAATGTGTAAGTTAAGGGACATTCTGCTGTGGAGAATTCAATCTGGTGCAATTTCACTACAGGATCGATGGTCTGGGGCCAGTTCTTTGGTCAGGATAGCACTTCAGGACCCAACTCTATTGTTCCTTAGTCTGTCCGACAGCAGCAGATAATGAGTCGGAGGAACTCAGCAGGTCAGGTAGCATTTCTGGAGAGAAATAGTTGTTGACTGTGCATTTCTCTGCATAGATGCTGCCTGACCTGCCAAGTTCCTCCAGCTTTTTGTGTATTTCTCCAGATTTCAGCAGCTGCCGTCTTCTATTTCTCCATGAGACAGTAGCTTTCCTTTCATTTAGATGTTAACACAGCACCAATCCAGCAAGTATCAAAGTTTATCTCCATCCCTGATCCTCAGACTGGAAAAGTCTGGGTTGTGCTGAGGGAGTTGGCAGCTCACATCACTACTCTGATTCCCCAGGGTCCTACACTCACCTGGATTAGATCTATGAGGACAAAGATTGGCCAGGACCATCCTGGAGGCAATAGGCTATGCCATATATGGTGCACGGTCTAATTGAATAGCCTTGTGTCATATAAATAGACAGACTAACCCCTCCTCCAGAACAGTGGAGAATTATCTACAGGAGGCAGAGTCACACTCCCAGGATTGTCCTCTGCTGAAGCTGCCAAACTGTTGGAATATAATGGGTGTTGAATTGCAATATTTTTGAATGGCATCAACTACAGTATATTAGAATTAAATGAATAGATATTTTTATTTCACAACAATTTAACAGATAATATCATTTGAAAATGCTTCTAAAATCAACAAATTTATCCAAACACAAACTCACAGAATCAAGTAACTTCCTTCCTCCCTTTCCACCTTACCACTGTAAATTCCCCAGTGAAATGAGTGACCTCACGGATCCCGCACCAGCATCAACCAGGGCACAAAAACCATCAGCAGTTTTCCTGCTGTCAGTGCCGGGGAATATCAGAGCATTCCTGCTACACCCTGGGTCTCCACGTGGCGTGCAGCGATGGGGGCTGCCGGCAGATTCACCTACAGGAAATGTCAGCAAGTCCCAGAATTTCAACTTGGGAAATGCAGGGGTGGAAGTCCTTAACTTGTTCGCATTTCTCGCAGTGAAGTGTGCTTACTTGAAGTGTGTCTGCTGGTGAATCTCCTGGTCTCAGCCTGGCGATTTTGATTCATGAACGCCAATGGGTTTTCAATGCAACTGAATTGATGAATTTATCCTTTTGTCTTTGGTATTTCTCCCTCAGCTGCTCTCATGAAATGAACTCTCTGGCAGGGACCAAATTCCACAGACAATGTACTTCCTCATTGACCTTGACCAAGTGAGCCATTGACACGGTCCACTGGGTAACACTGATTAGCAGTTTCAGTGTTCAGTCTCACCACAGAACGACCCTGCTGAGATTTATGTTTCTATGACAAGAGTCCTTGACAAGCCAGATACAAGGTATCTCTTTCAGGCACCCAGCACCTTTCCTCAGGTCTGAATCCTTCCCAGTCCATGAGATATTGCTGAATATCCTGAACAGTTCATGAATTCTTACCATGAAAACCCAGTCCTCAACTGTAAAACTGGATGGTGGCAGAGCTGATGGTGGTGGGGCTAAGTGACTGGTGCAAATAGTTTTAATCTCAATGTGTGGAAGATGGGATTGATCTTTAGGGTCTTGAGGAGCTGAAAGGCGTAAGCCATCGGGTTTACTTTCTTTATTGACTTCGAAGTGTCTAAAGAACCTGGGCGCCAAATTACTATACTCCAACTGGAGAGGCAAACCATGAGTGGACAGCCAGCCCTATTACCCAGGCTGCAAAGTCTTCGCCTTCAGTTCACCTTGGTTTCTGCCTTCCGGGTAGAAGCCAGGAAAATCTCTCTTGCTCAAAACTATTTCTGCTTGCAGCTTTGGATGAGAATTTCAGCTGCAGGGACACCAACCTCAGCCTCCTGTTCCGGAAACAGTGGCAAATGATAGCCAAACTGGCACTGTGTTGGTAACATCCCATGCGTGGAATGCCATAAGGTGTTGTGTGTGACCTCTGCCCACATCAAATGGTCGCACCATTCATCAGGTCGTTCTGAGGCCAGACATCTTTGGGTATATTCCAAAACTTAGTTGGTCTGCTCCGTCCGACTGTTGGAGGAAAGACTTGCTGCTGCCCCAATCAGCTTACAGAAATGGGATGTGAATTGTGGACCATGATCTCAGACAATGTCCACCAGGAATCCATTGATCCTGAAGACCTGGTCCAGGACAATTTTGTCCATCTCCACTGCAAATAATAAGTTATCCAAGACAATGAATTTGCAGGCATTTGAAAACCAATTGACAATTACCATGATGACAGTCTTGCTCTTGGATGGTGGAAGACCCATGACAAAGCCTGTGGTCTTTCTGGAACAGATAGGGGAGGAAGAGCCCTTGAGGTTGGGAATGGGGCTCCTTATTCCGTGCACATGCCTAGCATATCTGCACATACTGCTCAACCTCTTTCACCATTCTAGAACATCAATGCCTCCTCTTCAGGGTCCTGGCAATCCCTGGGTGATTGGTCATTCTTGATGAATGTCCCCTTTGAAGTACCTGGGACTTGATGGAGCTTGGGTTGGACAGCTGAACTGGAGGACTGTTCTTAGGAAGCTCCCCTTGTGCTTGGACCTCATGACCAAGAGCTTCGATTCTCCAATGGATTGGCGCTACCACATTGGCTTGGGGAGAAATAGTGGTTGGCTGCTCTTCTTGTTCAGATTCATCAAACTGACAAGACAAGGCATCTGGCTTCTGTTTTTTTGACCACAGTTGATAGGACAGATGAAATTAAAGTTGTTCAAGTACAATGATCTCCCCACCAGCCTGGAATTCAGTCTCTTGGCTTCCTGAATATAAGCCAGGTTCTTGTGATCTGTCTAAATGACCTGTAGTCAGTGATGCCACTCCTCCAAAGCTAACTTAAACGTATGAAGCTCCTGATTTCCAACATCATAGGTTCTCTCTGTTGGGGATAGCAGCCTGGAGAAGAATGCACATGGGTGCAGTTTACCATCTGAAGGAGACCATTGAGACAATACTGCACTCACTCCGATGTCTGAGGCATCCACCTAAAGGATAAAAGAAGGTGCGGTTTTGGAGAAACTATGATGGGAGCTGATGTGAACAGCTGTAGTCCAGACAAAAGGGCCCACAGATTTCTTTGCCCCATCAGCGGAACTGCCACTGAGCTGAAGTTCCTGATGAACTTCCGGTAAAAGTTTCCAAACAGCAGTAAACATTGGACTTGTTCGATACTAGATGATTGTGGCCGGCCTCTGACTGTCTGGGTCTTGCAAGGGTCCATCTTCAGATTACCATTGGAGATGATGAAATCAAAAAATGAAATGTCCTGAAGCTCGGACTTCTCCAGCTTAACATAAATTCCATGGTCTGAAAGCTTCTTTAAGATATCTATGACATGAGCAACGTGCCCCTCCATGGACTTTGAGAAGCTTAGGATATCATCTATAGTGGATACTATAGAGTGCAGAGGAGATTTACAAGGATGTTCCCTGGATCTGAGGACATACCTTATGAGAACAGGTTGAGTGAACTTGGCCTTTATTTCTTGGAGCGACGGAGGATGAGAGGTGACCTGATAGAGGTGTATAAGATGATGACGAGCATTGATCATGTGGATAGCCAGAGGCTTTTTCCCAGGGCTGAAGTGGCTACCATGAGGAGATAAAGTTTTGGGGTGCTGATAAGTACCAACGGGAATGTCAGGGGTAAGTTTATCACACAGAGAGTGGTGGGCGCATGGAATGCATTGCCGGCAGTGGTGGTGGAAATGAATACAATAGGGTCTTTTAAGATGCCTCTGAGATAGGGACATAGAGCTTAGGAAAATAGAGGGCTATGTGCTAGGGAAACCTAGGCAGTTTCTAGAGTAGGTTACAGGGTCAGCACAACATTGTGGGCCAAAAGACCTGTAATGTGTAGTAGATCTCTGTGTTCCATGCTCTATGTTCATCCAAGAGGATGAAGGAATTCTGATGGAGAGTATCCTGGAGTATGTCATTGATATATGCCTGAAGGACTGTAGGAGGCTCAAGGGCATAACCAGGTACTTATGGTCCACATTAGTGCATTGAATGTGGTTTTCCATTCATTCACCCTCCTTAATGGGAACCAGATTGTCTGCACTCTGCAGGTCTAGCTTCATGAATACTCTTGCCCCTTGGAGCATCTTGAAAGCCGAATTCATGAGGGGAAGGAGTAATGATTCTTGGCCATTATGCAATTTAACTCCCTTTAATCAATGCATGGCCACAGACCCCCATCTTTTTTTTTGTAAGAAGAAGAAGCCTGCGCCAGCTGGTCAGCTGGAGGGCCAAATGAAGCCCATAGAAAGAGATTCCTTTATATACTCTTCCATTGTACGTCTCTCTGGGACTAAGACAACATACAGTCCACCCTGTGGAGGATAAGTACCATGCAGTCGGTCCATAGCATAGTCATATGGTTGGTGCAGTAGAAGATTTGAGGCCTTTTCCTTGCTGAGGACACCCTCAAAGTCCTGATAGATGGAAGGGATTTCAACCAGCTTGGGTGTTGCAATATCCTCCGGACCTGCCTTCGAGAATGACTCCTGAGGCTTCTTAAGAGGTACAGACCTCAGAGTTCCTAACTTTGGTTCACAAAACTCATTCATTGAAACAGTGGCCAAATCAGAGTCCAAATCCCCGTCTATATCCTCAGGGGATGACAGCAAGGCTGGGAATAAGCTTCAAGGATCTGCGTAGAGAAGTCTTTCCTTTCCCCAAGACCTGGTGGCTGATATAGCTACAAGTTTTTCATACTGCCTGGGCATCTCCTTGGTCTTCCACTGAACAGGAGATTCCCTCTCTCTAGTTCTTGTGTGTCCCTGACTAGACAGGGCAGGACAGGTCTAGATCTCCAGAAGGCCTCAGGTTACCATGAACTGAAGGCTGCTGCCTTGTTGTTTGCTGATTTCAAACCATCTGGGGGTCGGAACACTACACCGCAAACAAGCACTCTTACATTTACTGGATTAAGTAAATATTCTCTCCCCCTCCAGACCGTGGATGTGTTCTGCTGGGATAACCAAGGGTATCCGAGATCAGGGATGTGATTGAAGGGTCAATAATGTAAAAACTATTGTATTCTACATGATCCCCTATCCTCATCTGCAAGACCACAATCTGCTGCTGGATTAGCCTGAAATCTAGCAGGCGGCAATCCAAGGCAATTGTGGGCATGGAGTGGCTCAACTCTTGCAGCAGTATGCCATGCCAACAGGTGGTTTTAAGTCCAGAAAATTACCCGCTGCCCTAGAGTCTATAAAAGCCTTCGAGCTCTTAACCCAGGTGAACGCCACCTTCTGCATGGAACCAGAATCCATGGGATTGGACACAGTGCTGCCATTGTCACAGTCCTCCCAACAATGTATGGTCTTAACAGTTCTCCTGCAGCCTGGGACACTCAGCCTGCAAGTGACCTTCTTCCCCGTGGTAAAAGCAGCTACCTTGACTCCGAAGCCGGGACCTCTCATCAGCAGAGAGTCTAGTGCAGCTGACCTGCATGGGCTCAACAGGACCTTGAGCAGGAGGTGGGCTGGTCATAGTCCAAGGTTGGGTAGTGGAACAGTGATGCATTAGGACCAGGCTTGGACTGGCACTCTTCGACCTCCTGAAGTAGTCCCACTGTTGTTCTACCAGGCGATTATCGAGATGAAAGGACTGGTTGACCAAATCCTTTAAGCACTCCATTCACTATCCCAAAACAAGGTCATCCTTCAGTTTACCTTGTAGTCTGTGGCAGTATAGCATATTCAAAGCCTCTCTATTCGAACCACTCTCCTGGGCCAAAATCTGAAATTCAATTGTGCAATTTACCTGACCATCCACCATGTTGAATCTTCATCAGGTGGTCAAAGGCTCAGCTGTCTCTGACAGAGTGATACGACAACTTCCTCATGGTGGCCATGAATTCTTCTGAACCCAAGCAAATTTTTGACCTGTGTTCCCAATGCATGGTGGCCCAAGACAGGATTCTTCCAATCAGAAGAGACATAATGAAAGCCACCTCTTGGCACTCCAAAGGGAACTGGGATGGCTGGACTTCAAACATGAAAGAGCATTGGATGAGGAAGCGAAGGCAAGAATCTGGGTCACCGTCGAATCTCCCAGGGTTGGAAGATGTACTGGTTCTGCAGTGCAATTGACCGGCATCTCTCCCTAGAGATTCTGACTTCCTTTTCATGAAAGTTGACAACAGTTCTTGACTGGGATGATTTGGAATCAAATACTGGAGTATCCAAAGCAAGGATCAAGGCACAGTATCAAACTAGATCGAGAGCTGAGCACAAAACAAATGCCAGATGATATCACTTGTAGGGCTTATGATTATTGAGGCTTCGTTCAGGTGCTATTTAAATGCTCAATTCTTGGCACCCAAAACATGATTGCTTACTAGCGGGATGTTCTTGAACACTTAAAGGAGCCAGACCAGATCTCCATACTCCATGGAGTTAAAGAGTCTAAACCCAGAAGCTGGCATGGTTGGGTGTGTCTCCTAACAGTTTCATAACACAGTTCAGTCTATATTATGTCCAGCAAACAGACCATGATACTCACAGTGGGGTAGATTCCTTGGCTTCCTGTTCTTGCAGAAAGTTGACAAACCATTTTATGTTAGAACAAATGTTTTTTCTCTTAGTTGTTTTTATGGGAGATTTACTCGAATTATTTGCATAGAGACATGTTATTGATCCTTGTCTGGCCCACTCACTTTTACTCTCAAGGTTTTCGTATTATTTCTGAATTTGTTTCCTCGGCTGTGTTTGAATCAAAGTGGACAATCCTGCAAGTTCAAATGGGTGTTTTCTAATTTTCAGATTAATGGTGCCAAAATCCAGATCCATCTGCTGGTAGAAGGGTCTGATTCTCCATTGTGACACCCTGTTCCACCAGGCCCTGTCTGTTCCTTGGAAAGGCCCCAGTTTCCAGAGGTCCTGCCATGAGTTGGTTTCCATTCCCAGACAACAGGGCCCTTCCCAGTTACTTTACCCTCAACAGCATCTCCAAAATGCACATTTCACACACTTTTTTCCCTCATTTCTCATATCCTCCCTCTTATTCCATGCTCCATAGTCCTCTCCTCTCAGCTTCCATCTGCTTCAGCCCTTTGCACCTTCCACCTATCACAGTCCAGCTTCTCACATCATTCCCTCCCTCCCTCACATACCTATTGTCCTCCTTCACATGGAGTCACTTAACATCCACCAGCTGTTGTTCCTCCCTCTACCCATCTCTTTTATTCTGGCATCTGCCCTTTCCCTTTCCAGTTCTTGTGAAGGATCCTGGTCTGAAACATAAACAGTTCATTTCTTTTTCTAGATGCTGCCTGACTTGATAAGTTTCTCCAGCAATTTGTGTTTGTTGCTTCCTTTCCTTGCTTTTTCTGGTAAAATAATCAAACACTATTTGCTTGAGTCAAGGATCTTCCCCCTGTTTTTTAATGGGAGATTCACTCTTCACTGGATGAATGAAATCTCTCAATTTTCACAATCCTTCATCATTTTACTGGAAAATATTTTCAGACTAACAGAGATCCTTGTCTGACCCACTCACCTTTGATTCCAAATAATTCATATTGTTTCAGGATTTGCTTTGTCGGCTGTATTTGGGTTAAAGTGAACAATCCTGCAAATTTAACGTTGGTTCTTTGAATTATCAGATTAACATTACCAGAACCCAGTCTCAGTTTCTGGTACAAGTCACTGCTTATCCTGTCGTTATTCCAATGTTCAGTCCACTTTCCTGAATTGTCTCTGGTGAAATTCCCCAGCTGGTGGGTGTGCTGCCCAGAATGTGGTTTCCATTCCCAGACAACAGTGCCATTCCCAGGATTGTCTGGTCCTTTCAACAGAATATTGTCTCTCTGATCCAAGAAATAATTCGGATTTCTGTTTTCTGTTGGAAAGAGAAACAACAAGGGAATGAATATTTAAGACACATTTGGAGATATTGTCAACAACCATATTAAAGGCGGCAGACAGTTTGGGCAGGATAAAGGTGAAGAGTTTCCCCCTGCAACATGTCCACTGGATGTCATTTCTAACTGTGGTAGGAGCTATGTTGGTGCAGAAGAGAAGAGTCCTGGTGGGAGGAGCTCAGAAATGGAGCTACGTTAATAATGAGATGGATTGTGAGACAGCAGCACGTTCAGGCACTCAGAGAGGAATGTGAATTTGACACGGGGGAGCGAGTTTACATTGATAATAATAAAACAATGTGATTGAGATCGGCAAAGAAAAATCACTTACTTTGAGTGGAAACAGGATGAAGAAGTAAAACAAAGATATTAATCATCAAAGCCGCTGGGAAACTTCTGCAGTGAAACCTCAGCCACATTTTGTGGGTTTCCTGTAAGAAATGAAATGCAGCTTTAGACGGAGCAGCAGGAACCCACCCAAACCCACAGACAGAACAAGTCAGCCCACTGAGTTTCACTGTAGAAATCTTCATGTGAGTTGCGCAGCTTAGCAAATTATTCCTGAATTTAAATGCGTTGTTTATGCACCCAGTGTCTACTTAGGTACACCTGTACACCAGCTCATTAATGGAAATATCTAATCAGCCAGTCATGTGGCAGCAGCTCAATGCATGCAGACCTGGTAAAGATGTTCAGATCAAATGCCAGAATGGGGAAGAAGCGCAGCTTTGGATTGAGAAGCAGGAACTAAGTGACTTTGACGGTGAAATAATTGTTGGTGCCAGATCTGGCAAATTGACTATCTGATAAACTGCTGATATCCTGGTGTTTTTGTGCATTGCAGCCTCTATAATTTAGAAGGAATGATGTGAAAAACAAAAAAAAATCCAGTTGGAGGCAGTACCATCCGGGTCTCCTGACTGCGTCCACAGAATTGCCTATCTGACCCCCTAACTATCGAGTCCCCTATTACTACTGCCTTCCTCTTCCTTTCCCTACCCTTCTGAGCTACAGGGCCGGACTCTGCGCCGGAGGCACGGCCATTGTTGCTTCCCCCAAGTAGGCTGTCCCCCCCAACTGTACTCAAACAGGTGTACTTATTGTCAAGGGGTACAGCCAACGGGGTACTATCTAGTACCTGACTCTTCACCTTCCCTCTCCTAACCGTGACCCACTTGTCTGCCTCCTGTGGCCCTGGTGTGACCACTTGCCTGTAACTCCTCTCTATCACCTCCTCACTCTCCCTGACCAGACGAAGGGCATTGAGCTGCAGCTCCAGTTCCCTAACACAGTCCCTTAGGAGCTGCAGCTCGGCGCACCTGGCACAGATGTGGACGTCTGGGAGGCTGGGAGACTCCAAGACCTCCCACATCCGACACCGAGAACAAAAGCTGCCCTCACACTCATAATTTCCGCTTTCCTCAAATAACAGGAAAAAATTGAAAACTGAACCTACCTCGCCTCGCCCGTTTCTGTTTAAGCCCATTGAGCCAAAGCCCTTAAGCCTTCACTCTGCTCCCGGCTTAGTCCGCTGCCCGCAAACGATGCTGCTCGTTGTATAAGGCTGTGTTCCTTTTAAATCTTCCGTGCTTCACTGCCCGACGTCACACACCTGCGCAGTCCCACCTCCCTTAACCCCGATGAGAAGAAAAAATCAAAATGGCTCCCGCAGCACTCCCTTCCAATTCTCAGACTTCCTTCTCCAAATGGTCAGCACAACAATAAAAAGTGACTTGACTTGACTTGAACTCCAGGAAAGGCAGACGAATTGTTTGCCCTAACCTAAATCTGTAGGATCGCTAACATCTACACTGACTCCTGCTATGTTTTTGGTGTGGTCCATGACTTTGGTACTCTGTGGAAGCGATGGGGCTTCATTACGTCTTTGGGTAAACCCATTAAACATGCCCACCTAATCACAGATCTTTTACAGGCAGTACAGATGGCATGAAGATCAGCAATATTCAAATATGAAGTTCATAGCAATTTGACAGACCCTGTTGCCCTTGGCACTAGAGCTGCGGATGGAAATGCCCAACGCATGGCCACCGGAGAAGTTTCCCTGAAGGCTCTGGCTCGAGTCTCTCCATCCACCACCATTTCACTCCAGGAATTGGCCACCACTCCACGGCAGGCCCCAGAGAGAGAGAGAGGTGGGCCAAAGCCGAATGTGCCCCTGATCCCCGGGGCATTTGGTGCCACTTGGATGGGCGACCTGCTTATCCCCAGAGTCTCCTACATACCCCTGTCTGCCTGTATCATGGGAAAGGATATGTTAGAAAAAGGGGCATTATACACAAAATATTACAACAATGGAGTAACTATCATTGCCTGACATGTTGTACAGAGCTGTGAGATATATCAGACAAACAGAGGGAAAACGCCAGTTAAGTTTGACCACTTACTCCCTGCGGAGACCACCTTTTCTAGACTACAGATCAATTTGTGCACAGGCCAACTAGTGGAGGGTCTAAACATTTACACATGTTTTCTAAATGGATAGAAACTTTCTTGACTTGCAAAAATGATACAAGGATTGTAGTCAAGACCCTCATGTCAGAGATTCTTCCCCGTTTATCAGGACACTGGACTAAAATGAGGCCTTGTCGGTAGTCTTCTCTACCTTGCAGAACTATGTCAGCAGGAGCACAAAATTAACCCCATTTGAAGTCCTAATGGGGCCACCCATGCCTGCAGGTTCCTGCCCTCTCAATAGGAGGAGAAAATACACCCTGAATCTAGACTGATGAGAAAAATTTAGAAATGGTAAAGACTTGCCAAGGAGAACCAAAGACAAGTAGAAGCAGCCTCCAGGGTCCTCCATTTACCTCTATCATTTATGTACTCGGCTGATTTCACTAAAATGTTGCAATTAAACTCACTTAGAGTCATAGAGTCACAGAGCACTAGAGCACAGAAACAGGAACAGCACTCCATCCAGTCCATGACAAACAATTATTCTGCTTAGTCCCAGCGACCTGCACCTGGACCATAACCCTCCATCTCCCTCTCATCCCTGTATTTATCCAAATCTCTCTTAAATGATGCAATTAAACCCACATCCACCACTTCTGGTGGCACCTCATTCCACACTTTGAGTGAAGTTCTCTGTTAGTTTTCCCGCAAATAAATCATTTTTCATTCTTCACCTCTAGTTCTAATCTCACTAAACGTCACTGGAAAAAGTCTGCTTGCATTTGCCCAACCTATACCCCTCATAATTAGTCTAACTCTATTAAATCATTCCTCATTCTCCTCCACCCCAGAAAATAAAGTCCTAACCTATTCAATCTTTCCTTATATCTTATGCCCACAAGTCCCGGCAAATTTTCTCTACATTTTTTCTAACTTATTGATACTTGTTTATTGACTAGGGCTCAGCATTTAACACCGTCATTCCTATAGTGCTGATCAAAAAGCTACAGACCTAGACCTCTGCAACTGGATCCTTGGCTTCCAAACTGGAAGAGCACAATCTGTACAGTTTGGAAATAACATCTCCACCTCTTTGACAATTAACCGTGGTGTTCCACAAGAATATGTGCTTAGCCCACTGCTCTACTTTCTCTACACCCATGATATGTGGCTCAGCTTAGCTCAAACAGAACTAAGAAATTTGCTGATGATACAACCATTGTTGGCAGAATTTCAGATGGTGGCGAAAGGGCGTACGATAGTGAGATATACCATTAGTTGAGTGGTGTCACAGCAACAACCTTGCAGAAAACATCAGTAAGATCGAAGAGCTGATTGTGGACTTCCGGGAGGGTACGATAGTGAGATATACCGTTAGTTGAGTGGTGTCACAGCAACAACCTTGCAGAAAACATCAGTAAGATCGAAGAGCTGATTGTGGACTTCTGGGAGGGTAAGATGAGGGAACACAAATGAACTTTCATAGAGGGATCCAAAGTGGAGAGCGTGAGCAATTTCAAATTCCTGGGTGTCAATATCGCTGAGGACCCAACCTGGGCGCAAAATATTGATGCAGCTCTAACGAGCCATTAAAATAGGCAAGACAGCAGCTATATTTCATTAGGAATTTGAGAAGATTTGTTTTGGCAACCAAAACACTCAAAAACTTTTACAAATGTATCGCTGAGAACATTCTGCACATTTGTCCTCCCAAAGTGCAACACCTCACACTTGTCCGCATTAAATCCCATCTGCCATCTGTTGGTCTATTTTTTCAGTTGGTTTCTATCCCACTGCAAGCGTTGATGGTCTTCCATGTTGTCCACTACCATTTCTGCTAGCAGTTTGTTCCACACTCACAAAATCTCTGACTGAAGAAATTCTGGAGTTACGGCTGCGGATCTGTGTTTTCATACAACACATTACAGGCCCATCAGCCTACAAAGTTGTGCCGACCATGTAACCTACTCTAGAAAATGCCTAGAATTTCCCTACTACATAGCCCTCTATTTTTCTAAGCTCCATGTACCTATCTAAGAGTCTCTTAAAAGACCCTATTATATCCACCTCCTTCACTGTCGCTGGTAACATATTCCACGCACCCAGCACTCTCTGTGTGAAAAACTTGCCTCTGAAATCCCCCTGTACCTACGTCGAATCACCTTAAAACTATGTGCTTTCATGCTCACCATTTCAGCCCTGGGAAAAAGCCTTTGGCTATCCACACAATCAATGCCTCTCATCATCTTACACACTTCTATCAGGACACTTCTCATCCTTTGTTGCGCCATTCATTTCACATTAAGGAGCTGCCTGTTTAATTTGTCTGTCATATTCAAATACACCCTTCTCAGCAACATGGTTTCAACTGAGTTTGACCTCACTACTCAGGTCATGAACTGAACAGGCAGCAGAACTGTGAGTGAGAATGAAAACCTCAAACACACCCAGAGTGTTGGCAGGGAAACAGGAAACATTAAATCCATTTTGACATTGAAGGTGTTGTATTGTCCAGACAACAAGAAGGAAAGTTTAAAATCTCGATAATGCGGGATGCTGTTAATTGATCTATGAGAACCCTCCATCATTGCAATTGAGAGAAAACTAAGGAAAAGAACAAGTAAATAATGTTTTAATGCACTTGTTTAATGGACAATGAGACAGACTGCAACAATAGAACTGATTGAAGGAGAGAAGTATCAAACACTACAAGCTAATTAAAATTGAGTTCATTGTTTGACCCCATTTAAACCTCTCCTTTCCTTGAAGTGAGATTGCGGTAAGGTCGCCTACCTTTGAGGAAGATGGTGGTAGCAGAATCCAGTTGCTGAGAATAGAAACTCTGGGCGCAGTGACACACACAGACTCTATGCTGTATGTGACAGCATTTCTCATAAAACCACAGGGCAGGGCAGCTTCCTCCTCCTCTTCAGCTCCGGGTTCGAACATCACTGGTGTTCAATATGCTTCAGCCAATGAAAACTCAGAATGACATAGCTAAGTTGGACAATCCAAAAATGGGAAGTTACTGAACACAGAAACATACAGCACAATACAGGCCCTTCGGCACAGAAAGTTGTGCTGAACATGTCCCCACCTTAGAAATTGTCCCCACCTCTATTTTTCTAAGCTCTATGTACCTATCCAAAAGTCTCTTAAAAGACCCTATTGTATCCGCCTCAACCACCTTTGCTGGGAGCCCATTCCACGTGCTCACCACTCTCTGCGTGAAAAAACTTAACCTCTGTACCTGCTCCCAAGCACCTTAAACCTGTGCCCTCTTGTGGCAGCCATTTCAGCCCTGGGAAAAAGCCTCAAACTATCCACACAATCAATGCCTCTCATCATCTTATACACCTTCATCAGGTCAACTCTCATCCTCCGTCGCTCCAAGGAGAAAAGGCCGAGTTCATAAGGCATGCTCTCCAATCCAGGCAACATCCTTGTAAATCTCCTCTACACTCTTTCTATGGTTTCTTCTAGTGAGATGACCAGAACTGAACACAGTAATTCAAGTAGGGTGTGACCAGTGTTCTATATAGCTGTAACATTGCCTCTCAGCTCCTAAATTCAATTCCACAATTGATGAAGGTCAATACATCATTTGACCTGTATTGCCTTCTCAACTACAGAGTCAACCTGCGCAGCTACTTTGAGCGTCCTATGGACTCAGACCCCAAGATCCCTCTGATCCTCCACACTGCCAAGAGTCTTACCATTAATACTATATTCTGCCATCATATTTGACCTAAAAGGGACTTGAAAGGGAATTAAAAGGGACTTGAGGAGCAAGTTTTCCACACAGTGTTCAAAGTTCAAAGTAAATTTATTATCAAAGTACATATATGTCAGCATATACAACCTGGAGATTCATTTTCTTGCAGCCATACACAATAAATCCATCACTGAATACATAATAGCATAATAGAATCAATGAAAGACCACATTAACTTGAGCGGTCAACCAGTGTGCAAAAGATGACAAACTGTGCAAAATTCAAAAATAAATAAATAATAATAGAAATCAATAAGCAATAATTATCGAGAACATGAGATGAAGACTACTTGAAAGGCAGTCCATTGGTTGTGGGAATATTTCAATGATGGGGAAAATGAAGTTGAATTTTCATCCTCTTTTGTTAAAGAGGCTGATGTTTGAGGGGTAATGATGGCTCCTGAACCTGGTGGTGTGAGTCCTGATGCTCCTGCACCTTCTTCTTCTTGGCAACAGTGAGAGGAGAGCAAGACCTGAGAGGTGGGAGTCCCTGATGATGGATGTCGCTTTCCAGGAGCAACACTTTATGTAGGTGTGATCAATGTGGGGAGGACTTTACCCATGATGGACTGGGCTGGATCCATTACTTTTTGGAGGATTTTCATTCCAGGCTGTAATACAGCCTGCCAATATACTCTCCACCACACATTTATAGAAGTGTGTCAAAGTTTTAATGTCACGCTGAATCTTTGCAAAATCCACGGTAAGTAGAAGCACTATCATGCTTTCTTCTTAATTGCACTTACATGTTGGGCCTAGGACGGGTCCGCTGAAATAAAAGCACTGAGAAATTTAAAGTTGCTGACCTTCTTCACCTCTGATAAGGATTAGCTAATGGGCTTCTGGTTTTCTCCTCCTGAAGCTAATAATCAGCTCCTTGGTCTTGCTGACATTGACTAGAGGTTGTTGCTATGGGAACACTCAGACAAATTTTCAATCTCCCTGCTATATGCTGATTCATCATCACCTTTGATTTGGTCTACGACAATGGTGTCATCAACAAACTTGAATATGGCCTTGAAGCTGTGCTCATTCTCACAGTCCTAAGTGTAAGGTGAGTTGAGTAGGGGGTTAATCACACAGCCTTGTGGTGCTCCTCTGTTGATGGAGATCATGGAGGAGAGTTTGTTGCCAGCCTGAACTAACTGGTGTCTTATGTGAGGAAATTAAGGAACCAATTGCACAAGAAGGTGTTGAGGCCAAGGACCAGGAACTCATTGATTAGATTTTCAGGGATGATGGTTTTGAATGCTGATCTGTATTCAATAAAGAGCACTGTGATGTACACGTCATTACTGTCCAGATGTTCCAGGGTTGAGTGAAAAGCCAATGAGATGGCATCTGCTGTGTTGCTTCAGGTGGCAAATTGGAACAGATCTAAGTTGCTTCTCAAGTAGGAGTTGATATGTTTCATCACAAACCTCTCAAAACACTTCATCATTATGAATGTAAGTGCTATTAGATGATAGTCATTGAGGTAGCTTACCATGTTCTTCTTGGGCACCCATGTACCTTAAGCCTGCTTGAAGCAGGTGGACACCTAAAACTTCCAAAGTGAGAGGGTAAAGATCTCAGTGAACATTTCAGCCCGCTAGTTGTCACCTATGTCGCTTGATTTAACTTTACAAGAGATGATAATATTCAGGCCCTGTCACAACTGTTAAGTATCCTCCGTTGATTTAATTATAGTCTGGAATTACCACTTTGCCCTTGAGCTAGCTTTGCAGAGATTGTACTTAGACTATAGGAAATTTCTGGGGAAGACTCTGAATGATTTTCTGGGGACACACTCATCTATAACTGCTTTAATAATGTCTGTGATGATCATGATAGATCCATAGATGAGTCCTTGAACACGGGCCTGTCCACTGACATGTAGCAATCCCGTAGCTGCTTCTCTGCCTCCCACGACCACCTCTGTTGTCCTAATCACTGGATCTTTGCTCTTTAGCCAAACTGATAGAAAATACAGAACAATGACTAGGAGGAAACAGTAAGTAACTGTGAATATTTAGCAGTTTGATCTACATCTGTTGGGCAATTGCAACTGAGTCAACACAAAATGAGGAACAAACTTCATTGCCCATTTCCTCATTTTATTCACTGGAAAGGTCTGATCAAATGGAAAATTAACATTAGTGGTGACAAAGATAAACTCAGTGGTCAGATGGGCATGGACTAGACAGTGCAGATATCTATGCGTTACAGTGTCTTTGGCAACAGTGGAAATTGACTAAAAGCAGATCAGCAGGGTGCAGAATATCACCCCATTGTGACAGCCAGGTCAATAGGTTTATTTAAAGTGAACTTGGATATGTTTTTGATGAGTAAGGGTGTCAAAGGATACTGGGAGAAGGCAGGAGAATAGAGTTGAGAGAGATAATAAATCAGCTGTGATGGAATAGCAGAGCAGACACGATGGATCAAATGGTCTAATTCTGCTCCTATGTCTTATGGCTTTATGGATAGACAACAATGTTTCACAGCTGTAGTTCAAGAAGTGCTCAGAATAGATTTTAAACTTTAGCTGATCATCACCCTGAACACCCTTAAACAGCTTTAGGCTTCCAATTTTAATAGCATTATTCATACATTCAAGATATTTCTTGATTTATTTAAAAGTAAGAATTATGTAGCTCCATTAACACTTCTTAAGAAGAAATTTGACTTCAGTGAATGAATTAACATTTTTAAATAAGATTTGATTTATTTGGGAGTAACCAGACCTTAAATAAATGAAAATTATTTTACAAATGCACATTAAATCTAATTGGCATTGGATCAAAGAAGATCACTATTTGTTCTCAAAAACTGTGACGTTCTTGGGGCAACTGTAAACTCACACTCAATATTGGATTAACTTTGAAAATCTTTTCTTAACTTAAATATCAAATCAAGCTCATTTGTGTTTTGTGGAGAAAGATAGGTTTACAGCTCTCTGTAGCTTATTTCAATCCTGTGCAGAAACAACAACATTCCCCCCATCCCAAGACTAAACGGTGATGAAGCCAGTTAGAATTCTCTCCATGGTACATCTGTAGAAATATGCGAGTGTCTTTGGTGTCATACCAAATTTACTCAAACTGCTCATGAAATATTGGTGCTGTCACGCCTTCTTTGAGCTGTATCAATACGTTAGGCCCAGGATAGGTTCTCAGAGATGTTGACTGCCAGGAACTTGAAATTACTCACCCTTTCCACTTCTGACCCCTCAAAGAATACTGGTGTGTGTTCCCTCATCTTACCCTTTCTGAAGTTCTTTGGTGTTACTGACACTGAGTGCAAGGTTGTTGCTGTGATACAACTCAACTAGCTGATATATCTCACTCCTGTAAGCCCACTTATTACTATCAGAATTTCTGCCAACAATAGTTGTTTCATCAGTGAACTTATAGATACTATTTGAGCTGTGCCTAACCACACAGTCACGGGTGTAGAGAGAGTAGAGCATGCCCTGAACCAACACAATCAGAAGAGATTTACATTCCCTTGAAGAGGTGACTGGACAAACCAGGTGGCATGTATGGACATTTTGGATTGACACCCTTCTTCAGGGTGGTGTATGGTAATACAAATTGGGGGGGGGGGGGGGTTGTAAACAAAGCAACTCGTAGCAGGACAGTGAGGGACAGAAAGGACTCATGAAGCATGTGCACTGATCCTGAGTCATATTAGGACATCTGAGCAAGATGGCCATGGAATCACCTGGGATTTCTGCCTGAACTAGCTGAGTAATTTTATACAGGAGCAGGGAAATACAATAAAGACAATTAGATAGATGCATGTATATACATTCAGCTTCTTAATTCACCCATCTTTCCAGCCCATCCACCCACCTCCTCCCTCAGCTGCTCTCACCTATCAACTGCCAAATTGTAATCAAGTTCAAGTTTAATTCTCATACAATCATACATGAATCCCCATGAATACAGCCAAATGAAACTGTGTTCTTCCAGTGTAAAGCACAGTATCAGTAGTCATAAACTGCACAGGGCAGGTATAAGATTCCAGTAAACATAAAGTCACAGGAAAAGAAACATAATATAACCCATGTCCCTGAGTCTATGGATGTTGTCAGCAAGAACATGTTCACAGCTTTTCGCAGATGAATAACACCCAATTTTTCTTCCACCAAACCTATATTGATGTGCAGCACTGATGCCAATGTGGACACCGTACCACACTGCCTCTGACCTTCAGACCTTTCTGCTTCCCAAAGCACCTCCTCTTTAGAAATAGCAACTACACTAATTTCTCCCACCTGACACATATACATTTCTGGCATACTGCTGGCATCTTCTGCAGTGAAAACTGATGCAAAATCCTTGTTAAGTGTGATCTCTCTTCATCCTCCATTACTACATACCTAGTGTCATTTTCTAGTGGACTGATACCCACACTCACCGATCTTTTACTCTTTATATGTTGAACAATTTTTGGTATCCTCTTTTATACTATTGACTAACGTCCCTTCTTTTATGCTGTCATTGACTTCCTTTGTCAGCCATGATTACTTCACCCTCATTTTAGAATACTTCTTTGGGATGAATCTATCCTGTCCTTTCCGAGTTGCACCAAGAAACTCCAGCCATATCTGTTCTGGAGGACACTGTTTCCTTTGGTTGTTTTCATGTCTGTACATGCATGGTTGTATGACTATTAACCTTAAACTTGAGTACAGCTGGCAGCTGATAGGAGGGAACAGGTGAGGGAGAAGGTGGGTGGATAGGCTGGGAAGACGGGTGAATTAAGGAGCTGAATGTGTATTCATGTGCTTAGCTAAATGGTTTTATTGTATTTCCCTGCTCCTGTATAAAACGCCTCAGCCAATTCAGGGAAAAATCCCAGATGATTCCTTGACCATCTTGCCTACCTGTTCTGATAGGGATAGGGATCAGTGCACATTCTCCATGAAACCTTTTTGCCCCTCACTGCTCTGATACGAGTTGTTTTGGTTACCCTCACAATTTGCATTACCAGACTCTTCTCTATTTTGAATTCTATTGTCCCCATGACAGATGTCAACCCTAGATGTTCATACATGCTGCCTGGCCACTTGAGAAGTCCATTCACATCTTCAAGGGAATGTAAAACTCTTCTGATTGTGATAGTTTGGGGCATGCTTTGGGATCAGTGGAAAGCAGTTGAGTTAAGAGCAGTTTGTGAAATTATGCACTATTTGCCCCAGTCCTTCCAACTTCACTTAAGATTAGAAATTCCTGTTATACTGTTCATGATTATCTGATTTCCTGATGCATTTTTCTTTGCTTCCCTGACATCTACTCCTAGTACAGCCCCACTGAAAAGTCTTCACTTGTAAAATATATTCCATTGCAGTCTGACAAACCTTATTGGAAATATTTAGTTTTCAATCCAGGGCTGTGGAGGCTGCTACAAAGCCAGCATTTAGTGCCTAACCCCAACTAATTCCAAACAGAGTGGATGGTCAAGGCATTTCAAGGGGCTCATAAAGGGCAACCACATTGCTGTAGGTGTGTATTATGATACGTGGGTTATGGGTTGGAGTTGCTTCGAATTTTCTCGCAATGATGTTTAGTCGGTGCATCAAAGTATCAAACTGAAAAACAATTAGTGAAGATTGTGAAAAGAAAACTGACAATATTTACAAAAAAAAGATAGCTACCAGAAAACAAAACAAAAGCCAGTTTGAACTCCAGACTGCTCGATCTCTCTCTACCCACAAAGTTAACTTGAGAATACACATGAATTAGAATACGACGCACTTCTCAATGTAGTTACAATCAGATTACAAAATAAACTGAGGTATCTATCTTAAAAGAGTGTAGAAGTAATATATACACATCACTTACACATTCCCATTTTTAAGAAAATGCAATATTCCACATGTTATGGCAGGAAAAACATCATAAAGCCAACCAATTATAAGAATATACCATTGACGACATTAAAATGGACATCGTGCAATGACAGCAAAGTGACAAGGCAATGTTTATGTGAATGCTCATGTGGACTGCCAACACAGATGCCTTGTGCAGGAAGGCACAGAGTTGACTGTACTTCCTTAGAAGGTTGGCATCATTCAATGTCTGTAGTGAGATGCTGAAGATGTTCTATAGGTCAGTTGTGGAGAGCGCCCTCTTCTTTGTGGTGGCGTGTTGGGGAGGAAGCATTAAGAAGAGGGACGCCTCACGTCTTAATAAGCTGGTAAGGAAGGCGGGCTCTGTTGTGGGCAAAGTACTGGAGAGTTTAACATCGGTAGCTGAGCGAAGGGCGCTGAGTAGGCTACGGTCAATTATGGAAAACTCTGAACATCCTCTACATAGCACCATCCAGAGACAGAGAAGCAGTTTCAGTGACAGGTTACTATCGATGCAATGCTCCTCAGACAGGATGAAGAGGTCAATACTCCCCAATGCCATTAGGCTTTACAATTCAACCGCCAGGACTTAAGAACTTTTTAAAAGCTATTATTAATGCTTTTTGAGATAGTGATTTAGATGCATATCATATCTTTTTTACTGAGTTAAGTATTGTATGTTATTAGTTTTGCTACAACAAGTGTATGGGACATTGGAAAAAAGTTGAATTTCCCCATGGGGATGAATAAAGTATCTATCTATCTATCTATCTATCTATCTATCTATCTATCTATCTATCTATCTATCTATCTATCTATCTATCTATCTATCATCAGAGTGCATTTATCGAACACTCTCCATCACATCCTGGAGTCACGTGTATGCCAGACCAGGTAAGATCTGCTCACCTGAAATATCAGAGTGAACCAGATGGGGTTTACGACCAGCTGGTAGCTTCAAGGTCACTATCACCACCATGTGACCATATCGCTGGCACTGATTCTGTCTTTGTGGCTCAGAAGGGAATGAAGAGAAGAGGAATAATGTAGGAGTAGGTGATTCAATTGTTAGAACAGCAGAGAGGAGGTTCTGTGGATGTGAAAGAGACATTTGGATGATAAATTACCTCCCAGGTGCCAAGGTCAGGGACACCTTAGGTCAGGTCCAGAGTATTCTAAAGGGGAAAGTAAACAGCCAGAGGTTTTGGTACATAGTGGTGAAAGTCTGCATAATAAATAAAAATACAAAAAGATTGGAAAGGATAAGAATTTAACTTCTGGTAACATGGAGGTATAATTGAAAATGGTGCTGAATACATTACTGAAGATGTTATATTTGAATGCACACAGTATATGGAATAAGGTTGTTATCTTGTAGCATAGTTACAAACTGGCAGCTGTGATGTTGAGTGCATATCGCATACCTGAGTCATGGATGAAAGAAGATCGTAGTTGGGAGCTTAACATCCAAGGATTCACATTGTATCAAAAGGACAGGCAAATAGGCAGAGGGGGTGGTGTGGCTCCATTGGTGAAAATTTAAATCAAATCCTTAGTAAGAGATGACTAGGATTTAAAAGATGCAGAGTCCTTGTGGAGAGCGTTAAGAAACTTCAATGTATAAAATGACCCTGATGGGAGAACAGAAGCCATGAAGTGGGATACAGATTACAATGGCAGATAGAAGAGGCATGTAAAAAGGGCAATGTAGTTATAGTCATGGGAGATTTCAATACGCATTTAGATTTGGAAAATCAGGTTGGTGCTAGATCCCAAAAGAAGAGATATGCAGAATATATACAAAATGGCTTCTAGACATGCTTTTGGCTGAAACCACAAGGGAAATGAAAATTGTGCATTAGGTGTTACATAATGAAACAGATATGCTTAGCAAGTGGAGCAGCTCTATCAGGAGGTAGTGATGATATTATGATAGAAATCACACTACAATTTAAGAGGAGTAATTACAGTGGAGTAAAGGGAATTACAGAGGCATTAGAGAAGAGCTGATCAAAGTTGATTGAATGGGACACTAGCAGGGATGATGGCAGAACAGCAATGGCTTGTGTTTCTGTCTGCAACTCGGAAGGAACAGGATAGATTTATCCCAAAGCAGAAGTGTTCTGAAGGGAGGATGAGGCAACCGTGCTGACAAAGGAAGTCCAAAACAGCATAAAAGCAAAAGAATGGGCATATGATATAGCAAAAAATAGTGGTAATATGGAGGATTGGGAAGTTTTTAAAACCAACGGAAAGCAAATAAGGCATTAGTAGTGATCTTTCAAAAATCACTGGATTCTGGAATGGTTCTGGAGGATTGGGAAATTGCAAATGTCACTGCATTCTTTAAATAGGGAGGGAGACAAAAAGAGTATCTTACAGGCCAGTTAACCTGACTTCATGTGGCTGGTAAGAAGTTGATGTCCATTACCAAGGATGAAGTTCCATAAGACCAGAAGTCCTATGACATTCGAAGCAGAATCTGGCCTTTTGGCCCATTGAAGCTGTTGTGCCACTTCATCATGATGGATCCATTTCCCTCTCAATACCAATGTCTTACATTTTGCCTGTAATCTTTCATACTTGACTAATCAAGAACCTGTCTACCTCTGCCTTAAGTACACCCAATGATCTTGCTTCCATAGCCACCGGTGGCAGGGAATTCCACCCTCTGGCTAAAGAAATTCCTCCTTATCTCTGTTCTAAATGGATGCCACTCTATTCTGAGGCTGTGCTTTCTGGTCTTAAACTCCCCCACCAGAGGAAACATGCTCTGCACATCCACTCTATCTAATCCTTTCTACATTCAATAAGTTTCAATGAGATCTTCTCCCCTCACTGTCCTAAATTACAGTGAGCAAAGGCCCAGGGGTATCACTCACTCCTCATACAATAAGCCTTTCATTCCCAGCATCACTCTTGTGAAATCCAATAGAACATTTTCCAATGTCAGCACATTCTTTCTTCAATAAAGGGCCCAAAACTGCTCACAAGTCCAAGTGAGGCCTTATATCCTTTCTATTATATTCTAGTCTTCTTGAAACGAATGCTAACATTGCATTTGCTTTCCTCAACAATGAGTAAACTTGAAAATTAACCTTTATGTACTTGTAAAAACGTTTTCTTTATCAATTAAGCGAACTTGATATTGTTAGCTAGCATACTTTCTTACTTCATCTTTTCCCTCCTAATAATTCTTTTGGTTGCTTTCTGTAGATTTTTAAAAGCTTCCCAATACTCTATCTTCCAGTTAATTTTTGCTTTGCTGTATGCTCTCTCTTCTGCTTTTATATTAACTTTAATTTTCCTTGTCAGCCACAGTTGTACTGTTTTGCCATTTGAATATTTCTTTGTTTTTGGAAAACAACTATCCTGAACATTCCTCATTTATTCCCAGAAACTCAAGCCATTGCTGCTCTGCTGTCATCTGTACCAGGATCTCCTACAATTTGGCCAACTCCTCTCTAATACCATTGTAATTTCCTTTACTTCACTGAAATACTGCTGTGCTAGACTTTACTTTCTTCCTTTCAAATTTCATGTTGAGTTCCATCATATTATGATCACTGTCTCCCAAGGGTTCTCTTACATTCAGTGATTAGAATGTAGAAGAACTCTTAGGAGATAGCTCCCTAAGTGTTGAATGTAAAAGGTTTATTACATAAGACCCAACCTAGTATAGCTGATCCCCTAGTAGGCTCAATAACAATCGCATAAAGCCATCGCATAGGCATTTCACAAATACACTCCCTTGAGATCCAATACCAACATGATTTTCCCAATTCCCAGCATGTTAAAATCTCTCATGACTATCATAACATTGCTCTTTTGACATGCTTTCTTCTATTGCCTGTTGTAATTTGTTGTTCACATCCCAGCTACTGTTTGGCAGTTTGTAGATAACTGCCATCAGGAGCTTTCTACCAATGCGGTTTCTTAACTCAAACCACAATGTTACGACATCTTCTAATCCTTAGTCACATCTTTCTCATGACTTGATGCCATTGCTTAGCAGCAGAGCCTTGCCACCCCCTTTGCCTACCTTCCGATCTCTCCAATATCATGTGTAACCTTGACCATTTGGCCCCCAACTACAACCATCCTTCACCCACAATTCAGTGATGGCCACAACAGCATAACCAACAATCTGTAAAAGTGCAACAAGATCATCCACCTTATTTCTTATACTCTGTGCATTGTCATACAACACTCTGAATACTATATTTGCTAACCTTTTTGGTTCTGCATCTCTAATGTACCGATACTGATCCTGTTGGCTGCAATTTTGTTCTGTCATCTGCTTGCCCTTGACCCCCACACTATCTTTGCTTTTTTCCCATCTCCCTTCTAAATTAGCTTAAACTCTATCCAACAGCTCTAACAAACGTGCTCACAAGAATATTGGTCCTTCTTGGATTCATGTGCATACTGTCCCTTTTGTACAGGTCATTCTTTCCCCAGCAGATTTTCCGTCTGATTAGACTCCAACTTCATGGCATGAGCATCCATTTCTCTAACTTTTGTAGTTTCTCCCCCACCCCCGCCTTTTTTCTTTTCCTATTCCCAATTCTGCTTCCCCTCTCATTCACCCCTCATAACCCATCACCTCATTCTAGTACCCCATCTCCTTCCCTTTCTTCCATGGTCCTCTATTCTTCTTCATCCTTTGTCTTCTTCCAACGATCAACTTGCATCTTCTTAATTCATCCCCCATCCCTCACCCATCCACCTTCCTCCCCCACCAGATCTCACCTATCACCTGTCAGACTGTACTTCTAACAACTCTCCACACCACCTTATACTGGCTTCTTTCCTTTCTTTTCCAATCCTGCCCAAAACATCAACTCTTTATTTCCCTCCATAGAAGCAGTCTGACCTGCTGCGTTTCTCCAGCATTTTGTGTGTGTTGTTCCTTTTGAGCATTGCCGAAACGTATACATGAGGACACTTGGCCACAGTCTATAGTCCACTGTGGAACTGCTTCCTGCTTGTCTCCGTGTGATACACACATGATACAGAAATAACTGTATCCAAGGTCCTTCGTTAGATAAATAGTTTGGTTAGTTTAACTTACAAGTTATCATTCAAACACTTGATAGGAAGAGTTCACTGAGAATATTGTACCCAACAAAGGGAAAAGGGATCAGACAATATCCCAGCCATGGTTCTGATTCAGAGTTATTTGCATCTCCGGTAATGTTGCACCAGTACAACGTTGTACCAGTATCCCTGTTCGCCCATCGCACTATCACTTGAGCCAACAATGATATCTAACCACACATAATTACATTAATATTTCTTGACATTTTCTCTCAGCCACAGTAAAAGCTGCTTTGCTTGTTCCAACAACGTTTCTGT
The DNA here is from genome assembly GCF_048418815.1 of Hemitrygon akajei. Classification (NCBI taxonomy): domain Eukaryota; kingdom Metazoa; phylum Chordata; class Chondrichthyes; order Myliobatiformes; family Dasyatidae; genus Hemitrygon; species Hemitrygon akajei. The sequence goes on along the minus strand of NC_133138.1, from coordinate 30,224,506 downwards.
TTTCCCACACTTGACACCGATACAACTTCCCATCCTCCACTGTAACATGTTGGACCATCAGATAGATGGTGTTATTCAAGTAGATCTGATCAGTGTTCTTCCTGTTCTGCTATGAGAGACAGACCAGTGAGATTCAGGGTGAGTGGGGACATGTACACTCCAACGATCAGGTTCAAACTGAGCTTAGGATGGGCCCATTATCAGCACTTGGACCTCACTCACCTACTAAGTCAGGCGTATGGCAATGTGCATCCAAAACATGGAATTACACAGTAGCAGCAACACTTTGTGATGTGAGACAGACATTTCCTTTGAACCCACTGGAGCATCAGTGTTCATTTTAGGACAGAGTTTCTCAAAATGTTAATATCATGGACCAATACTATTAAGCAAGAGGTCTGTGGACCCCAGGCTGGGAACCCCAGTGACTTAGGGGGACACAGTTTGGAGAGTGTTTGTGGCTGTCAATGCCACAGTGGGTATGAGGGTCACTGGCAAACTCAAGTGCAGGAATCACAGAGACTTCAGCAATTCAAACAAAACTAAAAATTTATTACAGAAATTAACCAGGATTAAAAAAAAACTAAGAGCTCATGCAAACTTTACAGAATCTTGAAAAACAGAAATCACTCATGATACACTGAAAAACTTGGTCTGAGTTTCACCTGACAAGGAATCACAATGACCCAACAGAGAGAGTTTAGCATACCCTCTGAAATACACCCTGCAGCACATAATAATTCCAGAGCAATCAGATGACTTAAGTGTCCAGACAAAGCAATAATCCCCAAAGCCAACAACAACAATACAAGACATTGAAAATCCCGTGCTAATTAAATTATCCCAAATTAAATAAAAGTGATAAATACAAAGAGAGACTAACAATCCCCATGACCCCAAAGACACCTGCAACACAAAATGAAAACCCAGAGCAAGTCCAAAGACAAACAATTAGACATAAAATGTGAACAATCCCAGGAACACTGAATACCCACAATGCGACACTGGGAAAATACTGACTGCATGTAAACAGAAAAGAAAGCTCTTTGTTTTCAAACACAGTGGTGACAGTGGGGAGCTGATGGAATCCCACTAAAGGATGGTCTGCTGGAAGTACAGCAACCACATTACTGGAAAAGTCACTTTGTCCTAAATGTGCCCGCTCACTTCGGTAGTAAACCTGATAAATATACTGGAAGCTTGTGCACAAAAATCTACATCAAATGACATTACAGTCCCAGAATTAGTGATGAACTAAAATTTGCCACAGCAAGGTCCAATCATTGAGTCTTATTGAGGGACAGCTCTCAAGGAGAGGCTGGTTCTACAAATGCCCACCCTGACTCTTGGAAAATGGCAAGAAATAATCAATTCGCAGACAATGTAACTTAACTGACGTTTTGTTGTGGTGTACTCACTTTGATACAATAGAGTCTCACCTCAGCTACTTGGGTCCGGTGCCTGTGGAGTTGTGTATAGTCCTAGTACTTCAGGGCCCAAGTATATTTTGACTCAGTTCATCTGACGGTGACCTTCATCACATTTAAATGTCAACACATCACTGACCCTGCGAGTACCACTGTTTAGCTCCATGCCTGATCCTCAGATAGATCCCTGATCTCTGGTCCAGGATGTAAAGAGGGGAGTGCCAGTCACTCTTGTGGCTCAGATTCCCAGAGTTCTACACTGAGCTCAGCTCAGATCTTTAATGCTGAACAGAACAATATCATCCTGGATCATTGATTCTATTGAGTTTCTTGGATTTAATGAGTATGCCGACAAGAAATCTAATCTCAGGGTTGCATATGGTTTCATATATGTACTTTGATAATAAATTTACCCTGAATGTTGAACTTTGAACTTTCCTGTATATCTGCTCATTCATGCAAAAATCTAATCAGTCAATTGTGGTAGTAACTCAATGAATAAAGGCATGCAGACATGGTCAAGAGGTTCAGTTATTGTTCAGACCAAACATCAGAATGAGGAAGAAATGTGATCTAAATGACTTTCACCATGGAATCATGTTGGAACCAGATGGGGTGGTTTGAGTATCTCAAAAACTGCAGATCTCCTGTGATTTTCACACAAAACCGTCTCTTGAGTTGACAGAGAATGCTGAAAAAAATCAAAAAACATCCAGTGAGTGGCTGTTTTGTGGGTGAAAATGCCTTATTAATGAGAGAATTTAGAGGAGAATGGTTCAAGTTGATAGGAAAGTGACAGCAATTCAAGTTTAAGTGTAGACATCATTCAACATTACATGAATACAGTCAAATGAAACAGCATTCGTCAGGGCCAAGGTACAAAACATACACAGCACAAAACACAAACTGATGGTGCACTTCCTGGCAGTCTGCAGACAAACTACACACACAAGCAATCCAGCTTTCCATTCCACCAACTGAGCACTAGAAAGCAGTACCGAGGGGAGAGACCAGCCCCCAACCAAACATAGATGCTGTGATACATCTCCTCCACTGTCTCCTCTCCTGTACTACAGCAGCGGACAACCCCACAGCTTCAGGCCTAGTCCTCGCTGCAACTGAAGCCACGTAATTTCCCCACCAGTTGTTGCGCCAACAAATAGGGAAATAGGCCTGCGGAATCTCAATGTTAACAAGAGAAACATCCAAGACAATCACCCACTGTTACACTGCACACTGCCTTTTCAAACGAACTCTGATACTTTCAATGTCTCCCTATAGCAGGCAGCAACACAACCTGCACCTCCACCAGCAAGCAGCTCACTGATGGGGTAGATCCTCAGTGCCAAAAGTTCTTGAAGTTCAGGATGGTCTTGAGACTAGGCTGCGGTTAAATTGGTGGTGTTGTTGGGGGTAACGTTGCTGGGCAGCATGGCTCGAAGGAATGGAAACTCCTACACTGCACTGTATCTCAGTAAATAAATACATGCACTGTTCAGTGTTGAGGTCCTGTTTAAACCATTGCTTCACTTGAAGTGAGATTGCAGAGAAGTTACATACATTGAGGGAAGATACTAGTGAAGGTGTTCAGAGACAGGGACACACAAGCTGAGCTCCCCAGGCTCAGTAATTGATGCCATTTCTGATGAAATGACAGGATGTGTGAGTTTCCTCTTCTTTTACAGCTCGGGGTTATACATTATTATCATTGAGTGCGCCTGACATAAGGTGCTAAACTGGTTGAAAAGGAAAGCAGAGGGAAGGTAAAAAGTGGACCTGAATTTCAAAGGTTGCTATTTGATCTCAAATAGTGGAGTTTATTCAAGATAGTTTACGCTTTACACTGAGGGTCAGTTATCATCAGGGTTTTCAACTTTGACCATCAACCTCTACTTCAGGGTCCCCTGACTTTCACTGGTCCTCGGGCCTCCTGCCCACAGACCTCAGTCACTGACCATAGGGATCACTGGTCTTTGACTTCAGTGCACTCTGACCTGGACTCTGCCAATGGCTGCAGCCACTGACACTTCACTCCTTCCTCTGCCTTATAACTCCCCCTCATCCCTGTCTGTAAACACTAATCTGACCCCTAACTCACTGAGTTGTCCCCAAAACCGTCCCTCCAAACAAAAAAAAAACTCAGTCTAAGCCACAGCCTCAACAGACTTTGCTGTTCAGCGCCATCCTGGTTTTAGGAGGGATTTGGGCTCATTTTCTAGAGAATGGAGGGTTTGAGATTTTGTGTTCTTTATACGTACCGTGGGTTACTAATAACAAACCATATTCTGGAAGAATTGAACTTTTATTTATTACAGCAACAAAACTACGTTTTACACTGCCGTGCTTCTTGATCATTCTATTATTTTTGCACATTCTCCAAACTCTGTCCAATCATGTTCTGACACGTGATATCACCACATCTTCCTTTTCATAAAAAGAAAAACAATTAGCAACATTGTTAAGAGCAAATGCATAATTTAACATGTCTCTATCAGTCTCTCTGGGGGTTTACGAACACGAGTTGACCTTCTCAGTGGTTCACACAGTTCTTGTGTTTCGTTGTTATTTCTATGTTTAGTCAGGTCTGCGTCAGTTAACTGAAACTGAGCAGCTGGCTCTTTCTTAAGGTCTTTGCTATTTCTTAACACTGCTCCCTCTTCTGTTTGGAGGGTTGTACCTCTTCAAGTACTGTAGCTTTCTTAATTCCTCCCACTTCTTTTCTTCATATAATTCATTCGTTGACAGTGTAATATCTTTTTTTTTATGCTGAGACTTCATCATTTCAATAAAACTTCTCAATTCCTTCACTTGTGCTTTCACTTCTTCAGTTGGATTGTGATTCTTTTCACTTTTTGGGTTCAGATCAGCATTGTACTGTACTGGCAAGTTTGGCCTCCGTCCTCCTGAAGAGGTGAGATTGTGATGGAATGCATGGCCCATTGATGCATGTGCATTACTTCCAGAGGGCAAAATTGTAACTCCTGGTTTTTGTGGCAATGCGTTCTCTGATGCTGATAATGAAGGGATGGGTCTGGGAGCTTTCTTTATGACTTCTTTTACTTTTTCTGTGTTGGAATCAAATTCTGTTCTGTCTTGCCCTTTCATCAAGTCACTGCATTCTGAATCTGTGTCACTATCCAGGCCTAATACACTTTTCACCAAATTCAGCAGACAGACACAAACTAGGCTGTGGTGATCACTGTGGGTCAGAGTGTCTTTGGCAACAGTGGTAATTGAGTGAGAGCAGATCAGTAGAGCCTGGAAGTTCACTTCATTGTGGCGTCAAGTCAATGGGTATATTTAAAGCGGAGCTGGATAGGTTCTTGATAAGTAAGTGTGTTGAAGGTGATGGGGAGATGTTGGAAGAATAGAATTGAGGAAGATAATATATCAGCTGTGCTGGAATGGCAGAGCAGACATGATGGATCGAATGATCTAAATCTGCTCTTGTGTCTTATGGATTTATGGAGAGACAGCAGTGTCCACCACTGTAGTTTTTCAGTTGAATAAGTGCTCAGAATAACTTTCAAACTTCAGCAAGCCAACACCCTGAATCAGAACTGGCAGAAACATCTATAAACATCTATTTTTAATTGCATTATTTATACATGTTATCGTCCCGTCCGGAGCCCGCATTCCGGGTCTGCGGACTCTGGACTCCGGATCTTGCAGCCATCCCTCCTGTCACTCTTAAGCCAAATAGGATCATCTTGGCTTAAGAAGGTGCACCTGTTGCCTATCAGCTGGCAGGTGGATATAAGGGACTCTAGGACAGAGTGTGTGTGTGTTGTCCTGCTTTGAACCTATTTTGTCCTGTTTGCCTTGTATGAGCTGGGTTGCCATGTTCCAAGGTGTTTTCTCTGATTGGCTCTGTTCATTCTGGTTGTCCTGGCTTGGAGGGCCCACGGCTTCATCCCCAAGTTCTGTGATTCAGCCTAGGAGTCACTCCGGACCAAGTACCCTCCCGATCCCTTGCCTCCGTCAGGTAGCAGGGCGGACTGCTGTTGCCCGGCGGGGGTACTCTGTCCCCTTCCTACCCCTCACCTTTGATGGGTTGAGTCTGCTACCTGCCCAGGTGTCCCGCGGCTTGCCCGGGCCTCTGTGTTCCCGCCTGGGAGGCGGCCCTGCCCGGGAGTATGTGGCCCACCATGAGGTCTCTGCCTCTTCCTACCCCTTGATCCCTATGGGTTGTGCCAGCACCTGCCCAGGTGTTCTGTGTCTTGCCCAGGGCTCCGTGTTCCTGCCTGGGAGGCGGCCCTGCCCATCACTTATGTGGCCGCCCAGGGGGCTCTCCTGCCTAGCCACGGACTCCGGGATCCAGCCTAGTCACGGACTCTCTCTGAACCTCAGGATTACCTAGCACACCCCGTCTCTTTTGCATGACCTGGTCTCCCCATCAGGTTCTATCCTTTGGTTGTTCCTGTCCTGCCCCTGGTACTTCAGTGCCTGCATCCTGCACTTGGGTCCAGCCTCCAGTCCCCTTGTGACAATACATTTAAGAATATTTCTAGATTTTTTTAAAGAAAGAAATGTACAGTTCCATTAACACTGTTTAAAAGGATAATTGGCTTCAGACAATAAATATTCTTTAATAAAAATTTTAATAAATTTAATAAAATCTTTAATAAATTTATTTGGGGTAACCAGAACTTGAATGAAAATTACTTAACAAATCAACTTTCCTTTAATTGGCATTGGAGTAAAGATGATCACAAGTTATTCTCAAGAGCTGTGAACATCTTGCGGCAACTTGTGAGTTCATTATGGGAAACATTAAAAGGCACAGGAGAAAACTGGATCATTACGAAGATGGTGGATAGAACTTCTGCCTGGGGTAAAACTGTAAATTCACAGTCAATAGTGGACTAACTTTGAAAATCTTTTATTACCTTAAATATCAAATCAAGCTTGTGTTTTCTTCAACCCATAGTTCACCATGTTTCTGAATACAGTTTAAATCTGCCAGAGCACCACAGTTCATTAATAAAGCTAGAACCCAACAAAATGGACCATGATCCTTCCATTATGACATATTCTGTCATTTAGCATCATCTTACACATTTGATACCCTCCCAAAGCCTTTAAAATAATGATGTTCCAAGTCTAAACTCTTTCAAATCATTTTTGATTTCAGTGACTTTGCATATTTGGATTGCCCAAAATAGCTACTTCAAGCTGAGTTTTCATAGACTCAAACACACGACAGTGATGCCTCAACCCTGAGCTGAAAAGGAAGAGGAAGCTTGTCTGCCCTGTGGTTTCATGACAGACACTATCACTTACAGTGCAGAGCCTGGTATACTCGGTCTATGGTGTGTCACCGTACTCAGTCTCTGTGGACTCCTTCATCAGTATCTTCCCAAAAGGTAGGCAACATCATTGCAATCTCACTTCAAGTAAAGGAGAGGTTTATATGTGGTCAAATAACTGAACTCAGTGTTAATTCTTTTGTACTGTTTGATACTTCACTCTTTCAATCAGTTCCACTGTTGTAGTCTGTCTCACTGTTGATTAAATAAGGGCATTAAGACATTATTTATTTGTAATAAACTCTTCTCGGTCTTCCAGCTGCATACAAGTATTTGATTATAACTGTCATTTCAGTGTCATCTTCATCATGGACGATCCCTGGGCATGTCTCGTCTGGTGGCAATTATACCCCTGTAGTCATCCTTCCTGATTGTTTAGTCCTCATCAAATCAGGTTTTGCTCTGACACCTTGTTTACAATTGAATTCCAGTTCTTACTTATGCAAAACCTTTGCCCTTGTTAAAAATTTTTTACTCTAGTTTTATTTCAATGGCTTCCATAACTAGGCAGTACCAAAAGCCATTGGCGTGGCACAATAATTTTGTGCCGTCAAATTCAATCCTATGGCCATTGCGAATGCAATGTTCTGCTACCGCTAATTTCTCTGGGTAACCCAAACTGCTACATCTCCTGTGCTCCTTGTTGTGGGTTTCCATAGTGCATCCTTTCTGTCTGATATAAATTGCTTCTCATTCCCAGGGAATCCTGTAAACGCAAGCCAACCTGAGCCTTAGATCATCTTTGACCTGCATAAAATGTTCTTTGATCTTTCTTATAGGTTTGTGGATGGTATTAATCTGATATTTCTTCCGGATCCTGGCGATCCTTTCAGAAACTATAGGAATACAGGGAAGACTGACAGTGGAGTTGAGTTACTCCTCATTGTTAGGTGTAAGGGTGTATTCAAAAAGGTCAACGATACCCTTATCAAACCTTGACCTTCCAATTTTTCAGGAGCAGCAGGTACAGTCTCTATGATCATATCAACAAATGCTTGAACATCAACAGTGTCCCTGTGACTATCTTTTGCTGTTGGATCCATAACTCTGGAAAGTGTGTCAGCCAAGTACATGAATCTTCCAGATGTGTATGACACATTGAATACATACCTTTGCAATTTGATCATAATTTGCTGAGTTCGCAAAAGACAATCACTTAAAGGTTTGCTGAACATTGCAATCAGAGGCTTATGATCAGATTGAGTATGAATTTTCCCATGTATTTGACCATTCCCATGAACCTTTGAACATCCTTTTTACATTGTGGTCTTGGCATGTTCTCAATAGCAGAAACCTTCAATGGATCAGGACACACACCCTCATTGCTGATGATATCACCCACAAAGGTAAGTTCAGTTACTCTTAGCTGACATTTGTCTTTATTCAACTTCAGGTTTGCCTTGAATGTTGCCCCAAAGACTTGTCTGAGTCTGCTGTCATGCTATTGTTTAGATGATCCCCGAACAATAATATCATCCACAGAACTACCCACACCCTCAATGTGCTAATATATCATGTGAATGGTTTTATGGTACACTTCAGGAGCTGATGCAATTCCAAATGGAAGCCGAAGAAAACATTATCTGGCAAAAGGAGTGTTAAAGGTATACAACTTTGAACTTGGTTCATCTAGTTGAAGTTGCCAGAAACCAGAGGATGAATCTAATTTACTAAACTACTTTGCATTAGGAAACTGTGACATAATTTCTTCACGAGTAGGCAATTTGAAATGCTCTCTTTTAATGCTTCAATGCAAGTCTCTTGGATCTAAGCAAATCCTCAGTTTTTCATTTTTCTTATCAACAATGACAAGTGAATTGACCCATTCAGTTGGTTCATCAATTTTGTTAATGATTCCTAGCCATTCCATTCTGTCAAGCTCTGTTTTGAGTTGATGATGTAATGCAAAAGGTACTTTTCTACATGGATGGCAGTGTGTTGTCAAGTTTAATCACGTGCTCTCCTGGAAGATAACCAAGTCCTTTGAACAAGTCCTCATACTCTTTCATCAAGTCACTGTATTCTGACTCTGTCACTTTGCAGGAGTAAAACTCCTTTCATCAAATTCTGTCTCTCACAGGCAGATAAACCCAATATTGACTGTACATTCTTTGGAACCAACACAAATGAAAGCGTGTGCACGATATTTTTGTGTGATACTTTTGCCACACATGTTCCTTTAACTGGAATGTCTGCACCTGAATACCCAGTCACTTTTATATTTGTCTGATGTAACTTTGGTCTTGGCTTTAATGCATTAACCTCAGATTCTGCAAGAACATTTACTTGTGCTCCAGTATCCAGTTTAAAAAGAATATTGTTTTGGTTCACTTGCAATGGAATAGTCCAGTCATTCTTACTTTGCTTGTTTTCACAAAGCACATCTATATAAAACTCCTCAAGTTCATTTTCAAGATCTGCATTTACGTGTTTTATTTTCTTTCTGCTTCTGCAACAGCATGAAAAATGTTTACTCTTACTGCAGTCGTTGTACATTTTCCTATATTTTTGACACTGTTTTGGACAATGCTGCCACCCACAGCGATTACATTGCTTTTTTTCTCTCCGATGACATCTTGCTCTCTTTTGTTTTTGTTGTTGTTTTATTAGTTTTTCTAATAGGTTCGCACTTCATAACGTGTCTACATTGCAGCTCTCAATGAAAAGTACATTAGCCTGTGATGTCATGGCTTCTGAAGCTATACAGAGCATCAAATCTTTTTCCAAGTCTAAGTCTTGTACTCTTAAGAGTCTTTCTCTCAGACCATTATCCAGAATGCCCAAACAATTCTGTCTTTAATGAGAGAATCTGTCAGTCTGTCAGTTCTCCAAAATTGCATGTTTTACCCCGGTGTCTCAACTTAGTAGCATTTTGATCAATAGTTTCACCAGCTCTCTGCGTACATGTAAAAAATTTATGCCGCTTGTATGTCACATTATGCTTCAGTATACAAAATGCTTCAAATTTGTCCATTATCGATTTTAACTTCAAATTACCTCCATTTAAAAAAAAAGATTATATACCTCAATTGCATCACATATTACGTGGAGTAGAAGCGCAGCTTTTGTTTATTCCGGTTGTTGATCTGCATTGATTGCCGATAAATACATATAACCATATCACAATTACAGCATTGAAACAGGCCATCTTGGCCCTTCTAGTCCGTGCCGAAAGCTTACTCTCACCTAGTCCCACTGACCTGCACTCAGCCCATAACCCTCCATTCCTTTCCTGTCCATATACCTATCCAATTTTACTTTAAATGACAATATTGAACCTGCCTCTACCACTTCTACTGGAAGCACGTTACTCACAGCTATCACTCTCTAAGTAAGGAAATTCCCCCTCATATTACCCCTAAACTTTAGCCCCCTAACTCTCAACTCATGTCCTCTTGTTTGAATCTCCCCTATTTTCAATGGAAAAACCCTATTCACGTCAACTCTATCTATCCCCCTCATAATTTTAAATACATCTATCAAGTCCCCCCTCAACCTTCTATGCTCCAAAGAATAAAAACTTACCTTGTTCAAGCTTTCTCTGTAACTTAGGTCCTGAAACCCAGGTAACATTCTAGTAAATCTCCTCTCTACTCTCTCTATTTTGTTGACATCTTTCCTATAATTCGGTGACCAGAACTGTTCAAAATACTCCAAATTTGGCCTTACCAATGCCTTGTACAATTTTAACATTACATCCCAACTCCTATACTCAAAGCTCTGATTTATTAAGGCCAGCGTACCAAAAGCTTTCTTCACCACCCTATCCACATGAGATTCCACCTTCAGGGAAATATGCACCATTATTCCTAGATCACTCTGTTCTACTGCATTCTTCAATGCCCTACCATCTACCATGTATGTACTATTTTGATTATTCCTACCAAAATGTAGCACCTCACACTTATCAGCAATAAAATCCATCTGGCATCTTTCAGCCCACTCTTCTAACTGGCCTAAATCTCTCTGCAAGCTTTGAAAACCTACTTCATTATTCACAATGCCACCTATCTTAGTATCATCTGCATACTTACTAATCCAATTTACCACCCCATCATTCAGATCATTAATGTATATGACAAACAACATTGGACCCAGTACAGATCCTGAGGCACACCAGAAGTCACCGGCCTCCAACCGGTCAAACGGTTATCCACCAGTACTCTCTGGTATCTCCCATCCAGCCACTGTTGAATCCACTTTACTACTTCAGTATTAATACCTAATGATTGAACCTTCCTAACTAACCTTCTGTGCGGAACATTATCAAAGGCCTTACTGAAATCCATATAGACAACATTCAAAGCTTTACCCTTGTCAACTTTCCAAGTAACTTCTTCAAAAAATTCAATATGTCAAACATGACCTTCCATGCACAAATTCATGTTGACTGTTTCTAAGCAGACCCTGTCTATCCAGATAATTATAAATACCATCTCTAAGAATACTTTCCATTAATTTACCCACCACTGATGTCAAACTTACAGGCCTAATTGCCAGGTCTACTCTTAGAACCCTTTTTATACAATGGAACAACATGAGAAATATGTCAATCCTCCGGCACCATCCCTGTTCTAATGACATTTGAATTATTTCTGTCAGAGCCCCTGCTATTTCTACATTAACTTCCCTCAAGGTCCTGGTGATTATCCTGTCAGAACTTGAAGATTTATCCACTTTTATATTCCTTAAAAGCACCAGTACTTCCTCCTCTTTAATCATCATAGTTTCCATAACTTCCCTACTTGTTTCCCTTAGCTTACACAATTCAATATCCTTCTCCTTAGTGAATACTGAAAAAAAGAAATTGTTCAAAATCTCCCCCATCTCTCTTGGGTCCACACATAGCTGTCCACCCTGATTCTCTAAGGGACCAATTTTATCCCTCACTATCCTTTTGCTATTAATATAATTGTAGAAACCCTTTGGATTTATTTTCACCTTACTTGCCAAAGAAACCTCGTATCATTTAGCTTTTCTAATTTATTTCTTAAGATTCTTTTTACATTCTTTATATTCGAGCACATTATTTACTCCATGCTACCTCTATTTATTGTAGATATCTCTCTTTTTCTAAACCAAGTTTCCAATAACCCTTGAAAACTATGGCTCTCCCAAGCTTTTAATCTTTCCTTTCAACCTAACAGGAAGATAAAGATTATGTACTCTCAAAATTTCTCCTTTAAATGACCTCCATTTCTCTAATACATCTTTCCCACAAAACAAATTGTCCCAATCCACTCCTTCTAAATCCTTTTGCATCTCCTCAAAGTTAGCCTTTCTCCAATCAAAAATCTCAACCCTGGGTCCAGTCCTATCCTTCTCCATAATTATATTGAAACTAATGGCATTGTGATCACTGGACCTGAAGTGCTCCCCAACAGATACCTCCATCACCTGACCTATCTCATTCCCTAACAGGAGATCCAACACTGCCCCTTTTCTAGTTGGTATCTCTATGTATTGCTGCAAAAAAAAACTATCCTGCACGCATTTTAAAAACTCCAAACCATCCTGTCCTTTCACGGTATCGGCTTCCCAGTCTATGTGTGGAAAATTAAAATCTCCCACAATCACAATCCTGTGCTTACTACAAATATCTGCTATCTCCTTACAAATTTGCTCCTCCAATTCTCGCTCCCCATTAGGTGGTCTATAATACACCCCTATAAGTGTTACTACACCTTTCCCATTCCTCAATTCCACCGAAATAGCCTCGCTAGACGAGCCCTCTAATCTATCCTGCCAAAGCACCACTGTAATATTTTCTCTGACAAGCAATGCAACCCCCCCCCCTCTTGTTCCCTCCGATTCTATCACACCTGAAGCAACGAAATCCAGGAGTATTTAGTTGCCAATCACACCCCTCCTGCAACCATGTTTCACTAATAGCTACATGATGATATTTCCAGGTATCTATCCATGCTCTAAGCTCATCCACCTTTCTTACAATGCTTCTAGCATTAAAATAAATGCATTTAAGAAATTCTCCACCTCTTCCTCTCTGTTTATCTCTAACGGTGCAAACAACTTTACTATATATTTTTTCTTTCTCCCATACATGTATTCCTACATTCTGGCTCCCCTCCCCCCTTGTCTCTAATTTAAATCCACTGGAGACTCTCTAGTAAACATACCTGCAAGAATATTTGTCCCTCTCCAGTTCAGATGTAAACCGTCCCACCGGAACAGTTCCCACCTTCCCTGGAAAACTGCCCAATTATCTATAAATCTGAACTCTCACTCCTGCCCCATGTCTTCAGCCATTTGTTGATCTGCGCTATATTACTATTTCTAAACCCGCCTGCACGTGGCACTGGTAGCAATCCTGAGATTGCTATCCTGGAGGTCCTGTCCTTTAAATTGGTGCCTAGCTCCCTAAATTCACCTTTCAGGACCTCCTCACTCTTCCTACCCATGTCGTTGGTCCCTACATGGACCACAACATCCGGCTGCTCACCCTCCCTCTTGATAATACTGAGAACTTAATCCAAGATATCACAGAACTTGGCACCAGGGAGGCAACAGACCATCTGGGATTCTTGATCTCTTCCACAGAACCTTCTATCTGTCCCCCTAACTATCAAATCCCCTATCACTACTTCTCTCCTCTTTTCCCTCCTTCCCCTCTGAGCTGAGGGTCCAAACTCGGTGCCAGAGATGCAACCACTGCAACTTGTCCCTGGTAGGTCATCCCCACCAACAGTATCCAAAACGGTATACTTATTATTGATGGGAACGGCCACAGGGGTGCTCTGCTCATTCTGTCTAATCCCCTTCCCTCTCCTGACAGTCACCCAGCTACCTGGTCAAGGTCCACATGAACCTTGTCTCTGTATAAAGACTCTCTGGGATACTGGCTCTCCATTCGCAGTGGTGCTAACACCTAATGAGTCTGCAGCAGCGCATGTGTCCTGCACCTGGGTTCATCTCCAGCTACATCCATGTGACAGTTTGAACTCTTTTTTCCAGAAAATTATCCTTGATTCTCCCGTGTTAGGAAACATATTATTCTTCCTTCTTTCTTTTTCAATAGTTTTTATTAATTTCTTACATAAAAGAATACTGGGTACAGTAAGATATATAGTATATAAGATATATAATATATATCGATGACAATATAATGAAATCACAGATGAAGTGTAATTACACCATATCCATATAGATTAAATTTAAAAATTGAAAAGAAATAATTTTTATACAAAAATTTAAACCCACTACCAGAAAAAAACAGCTGTTTGGTTAAAAGAAAAGAAAAAGGAAAAAATCCTTACTTATAGTAGAACATATTATTAGCCAACATCTGTGCTTAATAGCAAATCAAAGTTTTTGTAAGTAATTCAAAAAAGGTCCCACAATGTTAAAACATCTTGTCTAGGCTCAGAAATTGAACAGCAAATCTTCTCTAAATTTAAGCAAGGCATAACATCATGTAATCAATGAGTATGAGTAGGTGGAGCAGCATCCTTCCACTTAACATAATGCTCTCCTGGCTATAAGAGAAATAAAGGCAAAAAATATGCAAATCATGTGTCTCCAAAATACTATCATTTTCTCCAACAATACTAAATAAGGCAGTCAAAGGATTAGGTTTAAGATTTACTTCAAAAAGCACTGAAAACGTTTGAAATACTTCCTTCCAATATTTTTCAAGACTTGGACAAGTCCAGAACATATGGATTAGTGAAGCTTCTCCATCACTACATATATCACAATCGGAAGATATATCTGAATAAAAACGAGATAGCTTATCTTTAGACATATGGGCTCTATGAACCTCTATGAATTGTAGGAGGGAATGATGGGCACATAACAAGAAAGGATTAACCAATTTAAAAATTTGATTCCAAGTGTCCTCAGAAATTGAAATCTGTAAATCTTGTTCCCAAAGATTTTAAATTTTATCTAAAGGAATAGTTCTAATTCCCAACAACATACCACTCTCTCACCTAGATGGGGTCAGTTGTGCTGTGAGGATTACATTCCTTGACTTCTCTAGTGCCTTTAACACCATCCAGCCCAAGATCTTAAAGCACAAACTAACGGAGATGGGAGTAGACTCTCACATGGTGGATTGGATAGTGGACTACTTGACAGATAGACCTCAGTATGTGCGGTTGGGAGACTGTAGGTCTGACACAGTGGTCAGCAGCACAGGAGCGCCACAGGGAACTGTACTCTCTCCGGTCCTGTTCACCCTGTACACATCTGACTTCCAATATAACTCGGAGTCCTGCCATGTGCAGAAGTTCGCTGATGACACGGCCATAGTGGGGTGTGTCAGGAATGGACAGGAGGAGGAGTATAGGAAACTGATACAGGACTTTGTGATATGGTGCAACTCAAACTACCTGCGTCTCAATGTCACCAAGACCAAGGAGATGGTGGTGGACTTTAGGAGATCTAGGCCTCATATGGAGCCAGTGATCATTAATGGAGAATGTGTGGAGCAGGTTAAGACATACAAGTATCTGGGAGTACAGTTGGACGAGAAGCTAGACTGGACTGCCAACACAGATGCCTTGTGCAGGAAGGCACAGAGTCGACTGTACTTCCTTAGAAGGTTGGCGTCATTCAATGTCTGCAGTGAGATGCTGAAGATGTTCTATAGGTCAGTTGTTGAGAGCGCCCTCTTCTTTGTGGTGGCGTGTTGGGGAGGAAGCATTAAGAAGAAGGACGCCTCACGTCTTAATAAGCTGATAAGGAAGGCGGGCTCTGTCGTGGGCAAAGTACTGGAGAGTTTAACATCGGTAGCTGAGCGAAGGGCGCTGAGTAGGCTACGGTCAATTATGGAAAACCCTGAACATCCTCTACATAGCACCATCCAGAGACAGAGAAGCAGTTTCAGCGACAGGTTACTGTCGATGCAATGCTCCTCAGACAGGATGAAGAGGTCAATACTCCCCAGTGCCATTAGGCTTTACAATTCAACTGCCAGGACTTAAGAACTTTTTTAAAGCTAGTATTAATGCTTTCTGAGTTAGTGATTTAGATGCATATCATATTATTACTGAGTTAAGTATTGTATGTAATGAGTTTTTGCTACAACAAGTGTATGGGACATTGGAAAAAATGTTGAATTTCCCCATGGGGATGAATAAAGTATCTATCTATCTATCTATCTATCTAAATATTAGATATAGTGGCATTATAGAAGGGTTTGAAATTGAAAATCATATCAAGTAAATTTTTATCTGGACTTTTAGAAAATGTATGTACTTGAGAATGCAAAAAGTCTCTCATTTGTAAATATTGAAAAACATGAGTTCTGGGTTGACTATACTTAACTGACAGTTGTTCAAATGATGAGAGACTATCTCCAACAAACAAATCATGAAAACATTTAATACCTAATCTATTCCACTCTTTATAAACTACATCAGACATAGAAGGTTTTAAAAAAAAGTTAGAAAAAATGGGATGGAAAGTGAAAAACTCAATAAACCAAAATATTTTCTAAATTGTACCCAAATCCTCCAAAGTGTGTTTAACTACAAAATTATCAGTTAAATTACTTAAAGATAAAGGAATTGAGGATCTGAGAAGAGAAATGATAGAAAATTTATTAACAGAGTTAGTTTCTAAAGAAACCCAGAACAGACAGTCCTCTTGATTAATAAAATATAACCAAAACCTAAGAATTCATATATTGACTGCCCAGTAATAAAACCAAAAATTGGGTAATGCTAAAGCTCCATTCATTTTAGCTTTTTGAAGATGAACTTTATTTAATTGAGACATTTTAGTATTCCATATAAAAGAAAATATAATAGAATCCAAAGAATCAGAAAAGGATTTATGAGTAAAAACAGGTATGGCCTGAAATAAATATAACAATTTAGGCAAAATATTTATTTTAATAGAATTGATTCGGCCAATCAACGATAAAGAGAGGGGTGACCAACTTGATAGTATCTTCTCAACATAGCTCAGAAGTGTAAAAATATTTTCTTTAGAAAGGAATTTGTAATTCCTAGTGATTGTTACGCCCAAATAAGTAAAATGATTTCTTACAATTTTAAAAGGAAGGTTAGTATTAATACCAAATTATTCAAAGGAAAAAGTTCACTCTTATGAAAGTTAAGTTTATATACTAAAAACTGACTAAAGCTAGAGAGTAAATAAAGTAAAGAAGGTAAAGAAGACTCCATATTAGAAATGTAGAGCAAAAGGTCATCAGCATAAAGTGAAACTTTGTGGGTGATACCCCTCCTTAAAATACCAGTGACATCATTAGATTCCTGGAAAACAATAGCTAAATCAAAAAGCAAAGGACTCAAAGGACAACCTTGACTATTCCACGATGAAGTTTAAATACTTTAGAGTACTGAGAGTTAGTAAGAACCTGAGCAGAGGAAGATAAATAAATTTAATCCATTGAATAAAATTGGGCCTAAAGTTAAATATTTGTAAAGATTTAAATAGATAATTCCATTCAACCCAATCAAAGGCTTTATCAGCATCTAAGGATATTACACATTCCAAATTCTCTTTAGAAGGAGAATAAATAACATGCAGTAAATGACAAATATTAAAGTGGGAGTATCGAATTTTGATAAACCAGTCCAATTATCAGAGATAATAGATGGCAAAATATTTTCAATCCTATGAGCCAAAAGATTAGATAAAATTTTAGTATCACCATTAAGTAAGAAAATAGGTCTATAAGAAGAGCATTCAATTGGGTCCTTATTCTTCTTATGAATAAGCGAAATAGGGGCTTCATAAAAAGATTGTGGCAACTTACCTAATTTTTAAAAGTCAGAAAGGACTGAATATAAATGAGGTATAAGCAAAGAGGAAATATCCTTATAAAACTCTCCAGAAAATTCATCAGGAGCCGGAGCCATCCCCGAGTGCAAGGAGTGAACAACCTCGGCAATTTCCTCATAAGAAATAGGTTGATCCAACTATTTTCAAATATCATCAGAAAGTGTAGGAATGTTTAATCGATCTAAAACATTATTCATTAGAGTATTATCTTTAGGAGGATCAGAACTATAAAGTTTAGAGTAAAATTCTCTAAAAGCATTGTTTATTTCTAAATGATCAGATGCTTTATCACCATTAGCTTTACAAATTTCTTTAATTTGATGTTTAACTGTAAGGGTCTTTAATTGGTTAGCTAACAGTTCGCCCGTTCTTTTCTCCATGAACATAAGACTGACTTTTATCTTTAAAAATTTGGATTTCAATTGAATAAGTTAAAAGCAGATCGTATTTAGTTTTAATTTCAACACACCTTTTATATAAAACAGGACCTGGAGCCAAAGCATATTTTTGGTCTAATTGTTTAAACTGATTGGCTAATTCAATTCTCTCCTTATTAGCTTTTCTCCTAACACTTGCGGTAAAGGAGATACTTTGACCTCTAATATAAGCCTTAAAAGCATCCCATAAAATATGACTGGAAGTCTCTTCTAGCATAATCTCTTCAAAAAAAAGAATAATTTGCCTCTCAAAAATTTTTAAAAAATCTTTATCTGATAACGAAGTTGGATTAAAACACCAGAATCTGTTTATTTTTGAGACACCTGGAAGATTTAAAGATAAAGACACAGGAGCATGATCTGAAACAGCCATTTCTTTATATTCATAGGACCAAACCAATGGAATCAATTGGCTATCAACAAACAAAAAATCAATCTTGGAATACGAATGATGAACATGAGAAAAAAATGAGTACCCTTTATCTGTTGGATGCCAAAAATGCCAAATATCAACAATATCACATTTCATTAGAAAAGATTGGATAAAGGAGGCAGATCTACTACAAGTCAATCATTTAGAAGAAGAACGATCTAAAACAGGACCGAAACAGCAGTTGAAGTATCCTCCCAAAACCAAAGAATATAAACATATGTCTGGTAAAAGCAAAAATAAAACATTCAAAAAACCCTGGATCATCTATATTTGGGACATACAAATGAGCAAAAATCATTAATTTATTATCTAATTTCCCTGACACTATAACAAAACGTCCATTTGCATCAGACACTACAATATGTTGAATGAACAAAACTGAATTGTCTATAAGAATCAAAACTCCTCTTGCCTTCACCTGAATGGAGGAATGGAAAGAGACACCTTTCCAACAGCTGAAAAGACATAACTTAACACATTTACAAACGTGTTTCTTGTAAAAAAAAATAACTGAGACATTCAAATTCTTAATATAATTAAATATCCCATTATGTTTCACAGGATGATTTAATCCTTTCACATTAAATCTGAGTAAATTGATTGCATGATCCATTTTAACTATTACTTAAAAGAGAGGTTAGATTAAAAACAGCAGGAATATATATTAAATCCAAACAATGAGCTTTAACTTAAAGTAACCAAGCAACAAATGAAGCTAAGAGAACCAAACAGCTGATAGAATAAGAGAAAACCACCCCCACCCCCTGCCCAAAGAGAGAAAGTCGACCAAAGTTACAGGACAGGCTTTTCTTTTTTAGTAGCTTTAGCACAACTCATCAAAAAGCAATATTGCGTTTAAAAGTAAGTTTTCAAAACAAGCTGGAAGCAGTAAATTAAAAAGAGTAGGAGCACCTATAAAAGCGCTGCTACTTTATCAACAGCCAGCAGTAGTCTCATTATTCTTCTAGACTGACTTCTGACACCATTTTGTGTTCTTTATATTCATACGTACCGTGGGTTACTAATAAAGAACCACCTTCTGTTTAAACTAGAACTTTTATTTAACAACAGCCACAATATTTTAACAATACCATGTTTCTCGATCTTTCTGTCATCCCTGTGCATGCTCAGAACGCTCTCTAATAACATTCTTACATGTCATATCACCTCAAAGATGTCAGACAATGTCAGGAATCAAAAGGTTGAGTATGGTGTGACTAATGTCCTGAGCTGTGTATATTTCAATGCCAGAAGTATTGCAGGAAAGGCAGATGAGTTCAGGGTATGAGCAACACTTGGGAGTTATGATTTTGTAGCCATTATTGACACTTGGCTGCAGGAGGGTCAGGACTGGCAGCTCAATATTCTTGAGATCCACTGTTTTAGGCATGACAGTGTGGGAGGGAGTAAAGAAGTGGTGACATAACTAGTCTGGGAAAAAGTCCATCAGTGGTCAGTCTGGACAGATTGGAGAACTTGTCTAATGAGTCAAACATGGGAAACTGAGCACTAAGAAAGTTATGACCATGTTAATGAGGCTATTTATAGACCACCCAGAAGTACGAAGAATTTAGAGGAACAAATTTGTAAAGAGATCACAGACTGCTGCAAGAACCATAAGGTTGTTATAGTCAATGATTTTAACTTTCTACTTTTTAACTGGGATTCCCCTACTTTAAAAAAACTGGGTGGGATAGAGTTTATCAAATGTCTTCAGGAAAGTGTTCTGAATCAGTACGTAGAAGTCCTAATGATCCTTTCCTTAATCAGAAAAAATCTGGCAAGTATGGATTGAAACATGCTGTTGTCTGGCAAAGGTTTACTTGCTAAGTGGGAGGCCTTCAATTGTGAAATCTTGTGAGTAAAAAGCTTGTATGTGCCTGTTAGAATAAAAGTTAAAGATAAAAGATGGAAGGAACCTTGGTTTTCAAGAGATTTTCAGCTCTGGTTAAGAAAAATTAAAAGGTACATTGCAGGTAGGAACAAATGCGGTGACTATGGAATATAAGAAATGCAAGAGAACACTAAAGAAGGAAATCAGGAGGGCTAAAAGAAGAAGATGAGATTGACTTTGCAGACAATGTGAAGGAGAATCAGAAAGGATTTTACAAATATGTTAAAAGCAAAAGCATGGCTTAGTGTGTGGTATGTCATGTCTAACCAATCTTTTAGAGATTTTTGAGGTAGTAACAAGGAAAGGTGATGAAGGTAAGGCAGTGGATGTTGATTACATGGACTTTAGCAAGGCATTTGACTAGATCCTATTTGGGAGGGTGGTCAAGAAGGCTCAGTCACTCAGCATTCAAGATGAAGTTGTATAACAGAGAAAAAATATGAACCATGTGAATCATGGTATTTCACTCTCCTCCCACTAAAATAGTCATGTCCTCATGACTTTGATGAAATAATTTGTCATCCTGTTATTAATAGCACGCTTTCAAAGGAATTTTGTGATGCCAGAACCTTCAATCCATTTATAAAGGGTAGTGACATATCTCACTAGGGAAATAGCCCTAGCACTCTGTTCCCCCAGTGCTACATAGTTCAGCCTATCTGGGGGTCTTCTGATTCCATGAGACCACCGTACCCTGTCATCTACATATCAGGTTCTGACACTCTGTGGGATAATGCTGGTCTATCTGGTGAGGCCTTCCCGGGTCTATAACTCATGCCCTCCTGCAACTTGGATCCCTCTGCCACTTGGCTGATCCTCCCTTCATCCCTTTCACGGTCCTGCTGAAACCCAGCCTGTCCACAGATAGTGCCCCCAATTTCACCTGACTCAGCATAAGAAGGGTTGGGAATCTCTTCCTCAATCAATGGGGAGTTAGCAAAAGGCTGCACATACCACACCCCGTTTCCTCATCTTCCGAATCAGTATCCTATTCAGGGGTGGAGGCCAGTCTAATCTCTCCTGCTGTTGGTTCTTCAGTCACTCTGTGTCCCCACACAGTCATCTTACTAGGTGTAGGCTCCAGGCAGGCTCTGGGTCAACATGAATCTCTTGTCCCAGTGGTTGAAGCTGCTTCCAATGAAGAATCTTGACAGTCCCATTCCCATCCTCTGGTTTCACCCAGAAAACTGGCACATTTGGCATCTTACTCTCCACTACATAGGGCATAGCCACCCAGCAGTCAGCCAATTTGTACTTCCCAGGTAGCCCTAAATTCCTTATAAGGACTTGGTATCCCGGCATGAGTTGGGAGAACCTAACCTTTTGGTCATACATCCTCTTATTTCTTTGATTCTGCTTGGCAGCCGCAAACTCAGCTAATTCATGAGCCCTTTTCAGCTCCCTTCTCATTTCAGACACATACGTCGGATAAGTCTTCAGTGGTAGGTCTTCCTTGCCAGTCCTAAAAAAAAATCGATGGGCAACCTCTCCTTGCACCCAAACATCAGATGACATGGCGAGTGCCCAGAATCTTTTTTTTCATGTACAGTTGTAGCAGTGGACCGGACATCCAATATGTCAATTCCACTTGTTCTTGTTAATTTCCAAGGTTCCTAGCATGTCTAGCAAGGTTCAATTAAACCTCTCAGGCTGAGGATCATCCTGTGGATGATATGGAGCAGTCCTCGACTTCTCAACTCCAAGCATGCTCAGTACTCATGTATGAGCCTACTCTCAAAATCCATCCCTGATCACTATGTATCAACCTGGGCAGGCCATAATAAATGAAATACTTCCATAACACTTTGGCCACTGTGGATGCCCTCTAGCCCTGGGTAGGGAAAGCCTGCACATATCTGGTGTAGTGGTTTGTGATGACTAGAACATTTGCCACAATGCTGGCATCTGGCTCTATTGACAGGAAATCCATGCACACCAGGTCAAGCGGCCCCGCACTCTGCAAATGGGACAATGGAGTGGCCATTGTAGGCAATGTCTTCCTCCGTATACAGCGAATACACCACTTGCACTGTTCTTCGACCTTCGGCTTCAACCGTGGCCAGTAGAACAGATCTCTGAGCAATCCATAGGTCTTTTAAATCCCGAAATGGCCAGAATCATCATGAAGTGATTTCAATACAATCCTCTGATACTTCTCAGGCAGAACCAGCTGGGAACACTGTGGCCAGTCTGGAAGCGATGTGACCCAGTATTGGATCTGGTTCCACAACTCAAATCCAGGTCATTCTCTCAGTAATGGAGGCTCCACAGCATGTTTCATCTTCTCCACTTGGGCCATGTCTCCCTTTTCGACCGCTCACCAAACGTTACTGATGCCTGGGTTATCCCGTTGAGTAGCTGCCACTTCAGCAGGACTCAATTCTGGTAACTGGTCTGTCTTGAGAACAAGTCAGGTCACAATAAGCTTGTGGGATGGCCTCATCAGAATCTGCCAATTGTTATACTGCTCAATCCTGCCCTTGCCTCCCCTCTGCCTTCACCATGATGGAAAACTGGCACATGGCGTTCACCCCTGGGGAAGGAACACTCTCCCACTCTTTGACCCTGTCCAGCCCTTCATGCGCACATCAAGACAAAGCATCAGCATCAATGTTCCTACTTCCTGGCTGGTACTCAGTCTGAAATCATAGACAGACACCACCGCCAACCACTGACGGTCTGTGGCATCCAGTTTGGCTGAGGTCAGGATATAAATTAGGGGATCATTATCTATCTTCACTTCAAACTTGGCACCATAGAGGTAGACACTCAACTTATCCACCACAGCCAATTTCAATGCCAGGAACTCCAACTTATGCGAAGGATGATCTTTCTCAGAGGGTGATAGACTCTGGCTGACAAACACAACAGGTCTCAACCCTGTGCCCTGATCCTGATACAGAACTCCCACTAACTCTTCTCTGCTGGCATCTGTATGCAGTAAATATGATAATCAGGGGTATGCAAAAGCCAGCACAGGTGCCTGTGTCATAAGCTCCTTCAGTGACAGAAAACCCTCTTGACATTTTGCATCCCACCTCGGTCCAAAAGGCTAAGATACTCTTTACCCTCCTCTCTTTCTTCCCCAAGGGAGGGTAACCACATAGTTGCTGATTTAAGGGTGACTCACTTTTGTATAGCCCTTCATGAACCTTTGATATTATCCAGAGAACCCAAGAAACGAGCACAAAGCACTTACAGTCTGGGGTCTTGGCCATGTGGTCACTGGCACTATCTTAGACAGATCCGTAGCTACTCCCCCGTGAGACTATGTGCCCAACATAGCTAACAGATGTTTTGCAGAACTGGCACTCATCTAGGGAAAAGTTAAAACTTTTCAGCCTTCAGTAGCCTTGCTTCATGTTCCTCCAAGGTGGATCCAAACACTATGAGGTCATCCAGATAAAGCAATACCTCAAGCAGGTTCATGTCCCCCACTGTTTTCTCAATGAAATGCTGGAAGGTTGCAGGGGCTCCTGATATGCCCTGGGGCATCCTTTCAAACTGGAAGAATCCTAGTGGACATATAAATGCAGTTTTCTCTTTGTTGGCCTCACTCTTGGGGATCTGGTAATATCCACTCCTCAGGTCCAGCACACTGAACCACTTCGCACCACTCAGACAGGTCAATGGGTCTTCGATTTTCAGGACTGTATACTAGTCGGGGACGGTATGCCTGTTCAGAGTCCTCTCGTCCGCACACATCTGTACATTCCCACTTTCTTTTCCTGGCCACTGCTATTGGGAACGCATAGGGGCTTCTGGACTCAGTGATGATCCCAGCTTCTTTCAGCTTACATAACTACTGCTGAACATCTTCCAACTCTGCAGGGGCCAGTTGCCGTGACCTTTCTCTGAACGGAGTGTCCTCGGTCACCCGGATAGTGTGGTGAGTGCTTTTGGAACAACCCACATCACACTCGTCAGTTGAAAAGACACATTCCAGTTTCAACATCTTTTCTATCAACCTCCTTCTCAAACTCACAGGTACTGGGAAGTCCCCAAAGTTGAATGACTCAGCTGTCAACGTTACCTTGTTCGAAGAGAGTTTGTCCCTGGGTTGTCTCACAGGGACACCAGACATTACTGTCACTGGGAAAAAGATGTGCCGGGGCATCCCCCACGTGAAGGTGACCTCCCTCTTCATAGTGTTCTTGGCAGTCACTGCCATCCTGTTCACCTGTACAACCAAGAGCTTCTGCAGTTCAGGCCTCACCAGTACTCAGCAGGCACGCCCGACTCCTCTTCATGGTTTTCCGGAGCATCCACCAAGAGGGCCTCGGCATCAGGCATTCTGGGAAATTTGGGGTTTCCCATCACTCTTTCTACTTCCCCAGGCTGTAACACACTGGGCTTTGACTGCATGAACCACACAGTCCCTCATCTAAATTCATTACGTGGCCCAAGACAGCCATGCACGCAGCTCGAAGCACCGGTTGAATGGACAATGTTCTCAGAAAGCTCTCTCCAGCTCTCTCATTGCAGTCTCCCATGAGTCTCCTCACAACGAGAGTATCTGTCCCCACAAGAATTGAAACGCTGCCCTTCTCAAGGGGGTCTGGACAAACCAGCACTGATGTATCAAGGTCCTCAGCCACTCCCACATCTGCCTCCGAAAACTCCAGCTTCAATAGCCAGTATACGGATAATCACCTGCACTAGGACCCCAGATCTCTAGTGCACTGAGTGGCGTCAATGGTAAATGCGTCAGATATCGGTTGTAAATGAATAGTACAGCAAAGTGACCTGCAACCCTGTGTCGAACAGTGCTCTAGCATAAATACCCTCTATCTGTAGTGATACACTGGAACTTGGCCCCACTGAGCTTTCAGGAATAGGGTTTTTTGCTTTAGCATTTTCCTTGATATATTGCTGGGAACATGTCCCCGCCCCCCCCCCCCCCCCCCCCGATACACCAGGCCGTTCCCTCACTGGGTCTCTTCTAAGTTTCCCGATGTCTCTCTCTGCTTAGATACCTGGGGACTCACTTTCCCAGGGGTTTCCCGTCATTCACACTCTCGTCTGAAGTGTTCCTCTTCACCACAGTTAAAATAGACAATACCGGTCACTGCCCTTCTCGTGGGACCATGGCCACGGGCAGCCCTCTGCGTAGTCCGTCCCTTAGAGGGACCGCCTCCCTATCAGTTCCATCATACGGGGGGGGGCACACCCACTGATAACAACCAGGACATCAGAGTTCTCAACTCTGCCACGATCTCCTTTATCACTCCCCAGGTTGGGTTTCCGAGGTCACCTCGACACAGGGGGCCACTGCCGAGGACTGTACTCTGTTGATGGAGCCCCCCACCCCGCACCTCTGATGCGTCCTCCTCCTCCCATACATCTTTAATCAGCTCAACAACGAGGGGGACAGCACGTCTTTCCAGATAGTCGGAGACCCCAAGCGATCAGGTCCTGGGACCGGGCACCTTTCTCTATTTGGTCCATTCTTCACTGATCCTCCTCAGCCGTCTGAATGGCCCCTCTATGCCGCAAGCAATTTAGCTGCCTCCCTATCTGAAAGAGGTAGGCAGAAAGCTTCTCTCCCTTCTGGCAGGTGATCTGAAACCCCATCATGAGTTCCATTGGGTTTCCTGTCATGCCAAATGCCTTTTCCAGTGTTTGCATGCAGGCCGCAGCAGAGGCAAGGGGGTACTGCCTTCACAGCTCTCTCAAGGTCAGCAGCCCTCCGCCTCAAACTCTCAACTAATCTCTGTCTCTTTACATCATCAGAGCACTGCCACTCATTTAACAATTAAGAGGTCTGTTCTGCCCAAGTCTCATTCTTTTATTCCCCTCGGGGCTTGATTCAAGAAAACATTCTCAGCTTTCGATAACTAGGACCCTCTACCCGGGCACTGGACCATTTATTTGCCTGGGAGGTAAGGGCTGATACCAACTCAGAGTTCTCACTCTACACTGGGGGACTCATTAGACATTCCAAATCACACTACTCCCTCCCCTCACTCCGCAGAAATGAGAAAACTCTGTCTTTGAATTCTACGGGAGACTCGGCTTGCGATTTGGCCCTCTCCCCTACACTCTCCTCCTCCCATAAAGTATAGACAGACCACAGCCCCCTCTCTCCCGGGGCCCAAATAGTACCAGGCAGTTCCACGCCATTATGTCAGCACTAGTCTGAACCAGAACAAAGCCTTTACCCGCCATTTTGTTAAATCTCCACCCCACAATAGTAACATTTCCTACAGCTTTAACAGTACTTAAAATTCAAATTAACATGGCGAGCTATTGGCTAGAGCTGATGGGACTAGGCAGAATAATAGTTTGGTATGGATTCGATGGACTGGAATTCCTGTTTCTGTGCTACAGTGCATTGTGACTCTGTAACTCTACGTGAATTCAATTGCAACATTTCAGAGAATTTTGCATGGGTACATGGATGAGAGAGGTATGGAGGGCTGTGGACTGAGTGCAGATAGAGAGGAGTAGACAAAGACCAGGCTGGCTCAGACAAGATGGGTCAAAGGGCCTGATTCTGTGTTGTAGTATCTGTGACTCTATTACAGCAGTGACAATATACCAGTGGCAGAGCCCACAAAACGAAATTTAGAACTTCAGTTCCCAAGTGGTCCACGGTCAAGATTTTCTCAGTGTTATACCCAGTAAAATATCTGTCAATGACCAAAGCAATAGAGCTCGCTTTTTGCCAGATAATTCCAGGCCCCAGTTCCAGCCTCAATATCTCTGTCCTCAGGTGGAAATGACAAAGAAATCTAGAACTCAAAGCGAGTCAGGTTCATGGTGACTTGAAACCAATCTTGGAAAAAAATACTCAGTTTTATTATATTCTGTCCACATCCAGCCTGGACTACATACTGTATGATTCACAGTAATATCACTGACACTGAAGTGGTCTCGTAGTTCCCTCAGTTCAAGTGTGCCATTCTCCTCTGACCTCTCTCATTAAAAAGCATTTTTTCCCACAGAATTGCCACTTTTTTTTTAGTTTTTGCCACACCATTCTCTGTAAACTCTAGAGACTGTTGTGTGTGAAAATCCTGGACAACCAATAGTTTTTGAGATATTCAAACCACCATGTCTTGCATCAACAATCATTCCACAGTCAAAGTCACTTAGACCACATTTCTTGTCCATTCTGATGTTTAGTCTCAACAACTGAAACTCTGACCATGTCTGAATGCATTTAATTGCTGCCACATGATTGGTTGATTAGATATTTGTATTGATGAGCAGATGTGCAGGTGTACCTAATAAAGTGGCCACTGCCTGCTTCAACACCTTTAAAATGGGCTGAGTGGAGCTGTCTGTGTGTTTCTGCTGCTCAGTCTAAAGCTGCATTTCATTTCTTACAGGAAACCCACAAAATGAGGCTGAGGTTTTACTGGAGAACTTTGCCAGCGTGTTTGAAGTTTTATTTCTTTGTTTTACATCTTCATCCTGTTTCCACACAAAGTAAGTGCTTTTTCTTCACTGATCACAACCACTTTGTTTTATTATTGTTGATATAAACTTGCACCCCAGTGTCAAACTCACATTCCTCTCTGAGTCCCTGAATGTACTGCTGTCTCCCAATCCATCTCTCATTAACAGAGCTCCATTTCTGAACTCCTCCCCCAGGACTCTTCCCTTCTGCACCAACACAATTCTCACCACAGTCAGAAGTGACATCCTGTGAGCATGTTGCAGAGGGAAATTCTCCTTCTTTATCCTGTGCAGCCTTTGATACAGTTTCCCACAACATCTCCTCCAACAACTCCCCACCACAGTTCAGCCAAGTTGAACTGCTCTCCAATTGCTGGTCCAATTGGTGCTAAAAATTCACCTGCAATCTCTTCACTTCACCTCCTGCATAGTTTCCCCTGTCTCCCTCTGACAACCTATACTGGGATCCTCCTATTTCTCATCCTCATCCATTCTTTGATGACACCATCTGAAAACTGTTTCTTGCTTTCACCAGTCAGTTGCTGACATCATCTTGTGCTTGTCAACTGTTATCTGTGATGAGAAAATATTACACATACATGCACCCCTCCTACACAACACAATAACTGATATAATTGTTTTCTGTCTCACCACTAGCTCTTTTCCTGCCCCACCATGCCATCTATCTCCTGCCTACTGTCTGAGGCTGAAGGTGTCAATAGCATACACAACGCTCTAATGTCCACAAAGACAGTGGGAGACAAAGATTAAAACATGGATTAGATTATGAACAGTGTAAAAGCAACTAGTACATGCGGTGGTATGTTTAATCTCTTCAATATTGACCAAGACAAGGTAGTGCTAAGGTTTAGTTATACAGTATTAGTTATGTATAACAAGCACAATTTCTTGACAGTATATAAATATTGCCAAAGAGGCCAGACTGGACATTGTATTGGAAAATGAGCCTTTCCAGATGAGTTTTGGAGTGGAGAGGATTGAGGTGGGAGGTTGGTGGAGCACTTTGGGAACAGCAATTACAACTAGAAAAATATTCAAATAGTTATAGATACGCAGAGGACTGGGACTCGGGGCAAATTGCTAATTCAGGGAAAGGTTAATTACAGCAGTATTAGGCGGGAGTTGGGAAAAGTTGCTTGGGAGGAGCAGTTATTGGTAAGTCCATATCAGCCATGTGAGAAATTGTTAAAGGCCAACTGGTTCTATGTTCCCGTGAGAGAAAAAAAGGTTAAACATTAGATGACAAGAGATGCCTGCACATCTGTAGATAGGAATTTCCCACTATTCAGGGCATTTAAAAAGACAGGTGTGTAAAAAGGGCCCGAAGGATCATTGGGGACCCAAGTCACCCCAACACAAAATGTCCTGGCTGCTACCATCCGGGAAATGGTTCTGAAGCATAAGAGCCAGGACCAACAGGCTTTGGAACAGCTTCTTCCACCAGGCCATCAGACTGATTAATTAATGCTGACACAACTGTATTTCTATGCTATATTGACTATCCTGTTGTACATACAATTTATTATAAATTACTATAAATTCCACATTGTACATTTAGACAGACACAATGCAAAGGTTTTATTCATGTATATGAAGGATGTAAGTAATAAAGTCCATTCCATTCCAAATTTAGTTATAATGGGAAAGGAAAATATGTGAGGTTTAGGAATCTGATATGGGAATACAAAGGGCATGGTAACGAAATTAAACCAGAAAGCAAAAAGGCAAAAAAACTCCATGAAATGCCCTTGGTGAATGGGATTAAAGGGAATTGCAAGGAGTTTTACACTAACATTAAACACAACAGAATAACTCGAAATAAGGTAACACCATTCAATGACAAAGGAGTAAATTTTTGCCTGAAGCCTTTGAAAATGTACTTTATTTGTAGTTTAAAAAAAATGGCATTTTGGTCTGTTACAAAAGGAACCTGTAATGTACCAGAGTATTTGCTAATAGTGACCTTGCAACATTTTGCCAATTGATCTTGAGGATAAGGCAAACTGCAGAAAGATGAGCAGATGTATTACTGAAAGAACGGCAATTATGCTGATCCATTCTGAATTCATGCTGTTCGTTATAAGATGTAGCCAAAAGGTGATTGACAAGCACAAGGAATTTTGCATCAGTATTCATTGAGGAGAAGAACATAATGGAAACTGAGACCAGGGAAGAATTTGCTTATGTTCCCAGGCATGAGGTGTTTAGTCCCTTTGAGAGCAGTAAGGCAAATGATGTCCCAGGGCCTGCTGGGTTCTTTCCAAGGTTTTTACAGGAGGCAAGGAAGGAGATTCCTTGATTCAAATCTTGCCACACAAGGGCATAAAGGGCTGGAGAATAGACAACATCACTTCTCTACTTCCAAAATAGAGACAATACAGGAAATTATTCAGCAGTGAACTTCATATCAGTGGTAGGAAGATTATTGGAGATGGTTTTTTAGGGAATAGGATGTTTTCACATTAAACCAACATGGATTTATTAGCAATAATCAGTGTGGTTTTGCAATGTGGAAGTCATGACTTACAAATGACAGTTTTGTTTTGAGTTGACACAAAGATAATTGATGAGGGTAAAGATGAGGATATGTGGACTTTAGTAAACTTTTCAACAAGGTCCTATATGGTAGGTTGGTCCAGAAGATTAAGGCACATAGAGTCTGTAGACTAAATTTAAAACTACCTTGTCTATATAACTATATAATACAGAGAGCAGCTGAGGACAGTGTTAATCTGTGTTTTCCAGAGGGATATTGGCTTCTGCTGTGTACTTTGCTTGAGGAAAACATGGCTGTCCCAACCATTTTGGATGGAGTGTTGTAGCTCAATGGCTTCACCTTTTAAAGTCTTTTAAAGGCACAGCAGGTGGAGTGTGCTTTCTGATTAACTCATCGTGATGCACAAATCTGGCAATTCTATCTCATTCCTGCTCAGCTGATCTGGAACATCTAGTAGACAAATGTTGTCCATTTTACCTGCTGAGTGATTTTACCACTATCATGCATTCCATCTGAGGCCATTAACAAGCAGGCACTGGAAGAGCTGAGCAATGTAATCAGCAGGCACCAAACCTTGCACCCTGATAACTTACCTATCATAGTGGGGGATTTCAACCAGGCTAGCTTGAAGAACTCTCTGAACAACTACCACCAACATGTGACATGTAGAGCTACAGGAGCTACCACATTTGGAAAAACTATTATACCGCCATCAGAAAAACTTACCATGCCATGCAACGCCTACACTTTGGAAAGTCTGATCACTTGGCTGTCCTTTACTCCCAATGTACAGGCAGCACCAGTGGTGAGGGCCAAGAAGGTGCAGTATGTTCAGGAAAGCAGAGGAGCACTTAAACAACTGCTTTGTATAAGTGGGCTGAACAATATTCAGGACTTCATCTCCAAATCAGAATGAATACACCACTGAGTTCATCAAAATCCATGTGAATGAGTGTATGCCTGCAAGAACTTACCTGAGCTACCCAAACCAAAAGCTGTTCATGAACCAGGTGACTCAAAGTCTGCTGAGGACCACATCTGTAGCATTCAGGAACAGTGATCCAGAATTATACAAGAAGTTCAGTGATAACCTAGGGAAGGCCATTTTGAGGGGAAAACCAATTCTGATTGAGGTTAGCGACAGAATAGGAAGCACATCAGCTCCTGCAGGGTTGGCAGGACATTATCTCCTTCAAAGTGAAACATAATATCATGAGTGGATGCTCCACTTCCGGATAAGCTCAACGCCTTTTCTACAATCTTTGAAAAGGAGAATAAAACTACATCTATGTGAATGCTGCAGAGTGACCCTATGATCACTGCCTCAAACACCAGCATCAGAACATCATTCAAGAGGATAAACTCCCCACAAGACCTTAGGCCCTGATAATGGACCTTGCAGGGCTTTGTGAACCTGTCCAAATCACCTGATGGAAGTGTTAAAAAGACATCTTCTATCCCTCACTGCTGAAGTCGGAGGTTTTCATTTGCTACAAAAGAGCAACAATCATATTGGTGCCCATGAAGACCAGGTTGAGATGCCTCAACAACTATCGCTCAGTTGCACTCACATATACTATGGTGAAGTGTTAGAGGGGTTGGTCGTGGCTATAATCAACTTGGAAAATTTTCATTTGGTGCTGAGGAGGCATACAGGTGTGAGGCAGATCAGCTGGTTGAGTGGGGTTGCAGGAACAACCTTGCAGTCAACATCAGTAAGACCTGTTACATACCCATGGGTATCTTGTACTTGTCACGTGACAGTGGTGTTGAAGCTATACTGGACTTAAGGTAGTGGTCTTGTGATGGTGGAGTGATGTCATTTTCCCGCCAGTAGAGGTCATGTGACAGGTTTTTTTTACAGGGTATAAAAGGAGGACCCCTTCCTGTGATGAGGGGCAGTTCGTGGCTGGATTTGCCATTTTGACTCCATGCCACTGCGAGGTCAAATATTATGATGCCGTTTGGTTGAAAGGTAGAGTTTTAGTTAATGCCTAAAGTTTAAAAGGTAATTGCCGGCAGTTTCTTTATAATACGGCCAGTTAAAAATCAGTGGAGAGTGAAGATCGGAATTCGGGAGCTAAAAGATCGAGGAAAGTCGATTTCAACGGTGAAACAGGTTCGACCTTGTTTGATCCTCATTCGGAAGGAATTCGTTGGCTGTCCCTGTGGTAACCCCTGTGAATAGCAGAAAGGGTTGGGTACAGTTTTGTAAAGGAAAGGTCAGTGCCTTTAAGCCGTTTCATTTTCATCTTCGTAAATTCTCCGGGAAAAGTATAGTTCGGCTGGGAACCGCAACAACACAATGTGAAAGAGAATTTAAATCATCTAAAAAGTCTCTCCTTTAATGGACTGTAAGCATTTTGAACTTTTGCAGTACTACTTTGAAGAACTGTTTTTGCAACATCGCTTTAAGAACTGTTTTCGCTTTATTCCTTTAAGAACTGTTTAAGCTGCCGCACAGCAGCTGATTTCCGGTTACATTAGTGGTTTGTTTACTTTTGGGGGTTTGTTTTTCAGTGTTTAATAAATGTTTTATTTGTTATAAAAACCCTGCCTCACTCATATATTTATTGTTGCTGAATCCGTAACAGACCAAGGATTTGATTATGGATTTCAGGAACAGAAAGTTGAGGGAACATTGAGGGATCTGCAGTGGAACGTGTGAGCTGTTTGAAGATCTAGGATGTTAACAACTCTGAGGATCTATCCTGGGCTCAATGTTTTGATGTGACAACAAAGAAGGCACAAGAATGGCAATATTTCATTAGGAGTTTGAGGAGAATTAGTATGTCACAAAAAACACTCACAAATTTCTACAGATGTACCATGAAGAGTATCCTAGCTAGAAGCGTAACCACCTGGTATGGAAGGGCCACTGCACAGAATTCGAAGAAGCTGCAGCCAGCTGCATCATGGGCCAAGTTTCCCCAGCATCCCGGACACTGACAGATGATAGGGCAAAACTGGAAAGGGAGGCAGATGATAGGACAAAATTGCAGCCAACAGGGGGAATATCTGTATTAGTGATGCAGAATCAAAAAAAGTAGCAGATACAGTACTTACTGTATCTAAATAATGTACTAAATTCTATCCCAATGCACGGAGTATAAGGAATAAGGTGGATGATTTTGTTGCACTTTTATATATGGTTGGATTTGATGTTGTGGCCATCTCTGAATTGTGGCGGAAGGATGGTTGTAGTTGGGAGCTGAATGTCCAGGGTTACACATTGTCCCCAGAGGGATAGGAAGGTAGGCAGAGGGGCTGGCGTGATTGGGTCTGTACTCACTGGAACTTAGAAGGATGAGTGGGGATCTCATTGAAACATTTCGAATGTTGTACAGCCTAGACAAAGTAGATATGGAAAGTATGTTTCTCATGGTGGGGGAGCCTAAGACAAGAGGGCACAGCTTCCCAATAGAGGGGTGTCCATTTAAAACAGATATGTGGAGAAATTTCTTAAGCCAGAGAGTGATGAAATTGTCGAATTTGATACCACAGGGACTGTGGACACCAGGTAATTGGGTATATTTAGGGGGGAGATTGATAGGTTCTTGATAGCCTATGGCATCAAAAGTTATAGTGAGGAGGCTAGGGAGTGGGGCTGAGGAAGCGAAAAAAGAATCGCCTATGAATGAATAGCACAGCACTCTCAATGGGCCAAATGTCCTAGTTATACTCCTATATTTTATAGTCTTGTAGTCTTATGGACACCTTAAAATTGTGATGTAATTTACTGTTTTTAGTATTCTGTATTGCTGCCACGAAACAACAAATTTCACAAAGTATGCCAATGATATCAAACGTGACTTTGATTCTGAATGTATATGCTAAATGTCACTCTAAACACTCTTCGGTGTACTGATTAACAGAAGGATGAAAGTCCATATCTCTGTGAAGTGGTAGCACATGTAGATAGGGTGGTAATGAAGGCAGATGACATGCTTGTCTTTATTGCTCAAGATGTTGAGTAAAAAAATTGGCAGGTCAGCTGTGTAACTCTTTATTTGGGCCACATTTGGAATATTGTGAACAATTCTGGTGACCACATTCCAGGAAGGATAAAGGAGAAGGTTTATTCTGTCTCGAGTCTTCCCTGACAAGGGCTAAGGGTACGTACAGGATCCACCTGATACCCACACATCTCCAGAAATCCTAACACAGGACAGAGTAGGTGGAAACCCAGCACAGCCATCTCCCACCTCAGTCAGTCTTTCACTCACTCCTCTCATGTCAACAAAATATCCTGGGATTCAGCCAGGTTATTCCAGACAGACATTTTCACAGGCTGTGTCTGCCTCACTGAAGAGTCTGTAGAAGTAAAAAAAAAAGAATGGAAATAATGAACTTCAACATAAATTACCTACATGGGAAGAAGGAAATGTGTCTTAAATATTCATTCAGTTGTTGATGTTTCTCTTTCCAACAGAAAACGGAAATGAGATTTATTTCTTGGATAAGAGAGAGAACATTGTGTTAAAAGGACCAGACAATCCTGGGTATGGCACTGTTGTCTGGGAATGGAAACCACACTCAGGGCTGCACACCTACCAGTTAAGGACTTTCATCAGAAGCCGCACAAGCAGTTGGAGTGGAAATTGGAACAATGACTGGAAAGGCAATGACTTGCATCAGGAACAAAGATTGGATTATGATAGTATTAATCTGATAATTATATGTTCTAAATTTAAATTTGCGGGGATGTTCACTTTGACCCAAACACAACCAATGAAGAAAATCCTACAACAATATGAAGTATTTGGAATCAAAGGTGAGTGGGTCAGATAAGTTCTCTGTTTCTCTGCAAATGATTTCATGCAAAATACTGAGAGATTGAGAGATTTGTGAGAATTCATTCACCCAGTGCCAAGAGTGAATCTTCCATTAAAACAAATATAGTGATGATTTTTGATCACTGCCTTTGAAATTTTTGACAGGAGCAAATAGCGTTTGATTATTTCACCAGGAACAGCGAGGAAAGGAAGCAACAAACACAAAATACTGGAGAAAGTCATCAGGTCAGGCAGCATCTATACGTTGAAAAGAACTGTCTATGTTTCTGGCTGAGACTGTTCACAAGGAAATATATGGACAGGAAAAGGGCAGAAGCCAGAATAAAAGGATGGGGTAGAGAAGGAGCAACAGTTGGTGGGTGTTAAGTGAATCCACGTAAGGGAGGAGAGTGGGTACGTGGGGAAAGAGGGGAATGAGAAACTGGGCTGTGATAGGTGGAAGAGGCAAAGGGCTGAAACAGAAGGAAGCAGAAGGAGAGGACTGTGGAGCATTGAATAAGGGGGAGGAGATGAAAAATGAAGGAGGAAGATATGGGGAACGTGAAGTTCACAGGGGCTGGTGAGGGAAAGATACTGGGAAGGGCCTTGTTTTCTGGGAATAGAAACCCCATTCAGGGCAGGACATCTGGAAACTGGGGCCTTTCCAAAGAACAGACAGGGCCTGGTGGAACAGGGTGTCACACTAGAGAAGCAGACACTTGTACCAGCGGATGGATCTGGATTCTGGCACCATTAATCTGAGAATTAGAAAATACCCAATTGAACTTGCAGGATTAATCACTTTGATTCAAACACAGCCAAGATAACAAATTCAGAAAGAATATGAAAACTTTGAGATTAAATGTGAGTGAGCCAGACAAGGATCAATAACATATTTCTATGCACATAATTAGAGTAAATCTCCCATTAAAACAACTAAGGAAATAACATTTGTTCATTGGTTCTAACATAAAAATAGATTGACAATTTTCTGCAAGAACAGGAAGCCAAGGAATCTACCCCACTGTGAGTATTATGGTCTGTTCATTGGCATGGTGTAATATGGACTTTTGAGTAGATGGAGCTCATCAGCCTGGGAAGGCAGTCCACCTAAGAGAGGGAAAACTCCGATTTCAAACCTCTTCTGCCTTGCGGCCATACCCACTCATGGGAAAGGCTTTGGGAGTAAACCCTGAGGACAAATCTGGAGCTGGAGTCGCTAAGGCTGTCCAACATTGCCTTCAACCTCATTCTGGCAACTCCTGCGATGACACTAGTGCCAAGCTGTATCAGCCCTTGCCCTTCCCTTGGACAACATTGATGTTGTGGAGAGGGGAGACTTGCTGCGTGGGCAACTGCTGGTCTTCCATACAACCTTGCCCAGGCCTGCATCCTCGAAACCATTCCAGGTGCAGTTCCATGGTCTCACGAGACTAATGGATGTGCCCACCAATATGGACTAAATTGTGTTATGAAACACATCGATGATGTGTAATAAATCTCAGCACAGTGGGTCTGGGGTGAGACTGGACACTGAAACTGATGATCAGTGTTACCCAGTGGACCATGTCAATGGCTCACTTGGTCAAGATCAATGAGAAAGTCCATTGTCTGTGGAATTTGGACCCTATCAGAGTTCACTCCATGAGGGCAGCTGAGGAAGCAGCAATAAAGTCAGAGGGATAAATGTATTAATTCAATTGCATCGAAAACTCGCATGCATGAATCCAAATCACCATGCTGAGACTGAAATATAATTGGTACCATTCAGCAAAATTCCAACAGTTGGCAGCTTCAGCAGAGGACAAACCTGGGAATGTGACTCTGCCTCCTATGGATAACTCTCCACTGTTTGCAGGAGGTGCTAGTCTGCCCCATCTGTTTGACACAAGACTATTCAATTAGCTCGTGCACCATATATGGCATAGTTGGTTGGCCACAGAATGCTCTCAGCTAATCTTTGTCCTTATAGATTTAACCCAGGTGAGTGTAGGACCCTGGGGAATCAGAGCAGTGAGTGTGAGTTGGCAAATCCCTCAGCACAACCCAGACTAATCCAGTCTGAGGACCAGGCATAGGGCTAAACATTGATAGGTCTAGACATCTAAATGAGGGGAAGATCACTGTCTCATGGAGATGCTGAAATCTGGAGAAATACACAAAGCTGGAGGAACTGATCAGCTCAGGCAGCATCTATGCAGAGAAATGCACAGTCAACATACATTTCTCTCCAGAGATGCTGCCTGACATGTTGAGTTGCTCTGGCTTATTATGTGCTGCCGTCGGACAGACTAAAGAGCAGTAGAGTTGTCATGAGATACCATCCTGACCAAAGTACTGGCCCCACATCATTGTTCAAAGTGTATAATTATGCAACATTGTTTCACCACATCAAAATGTCTGTTAGCTTGCATGCTCCTGGAATTCATTATTTCTAGCCATGTTCCAGGAGGGACTGAAAGTCAGAGCAGGCATTCAGTGAACCAGTGTCTCTTGAAGAGCCCTTCCTCATGTTGGCTCAATGAAAGGAGAACCGCCCAGGAACCATTTTAAAGAATTAAAGTCATGGAAATGTACACCAAGGAAACAGGTCCTTTGGGCTATCAAGTCCATGCTGAAAATACTTAAACTGTCTACTCCCACCAACCTCCATACCCCTACCATCAATTTACATATCCAAACTTCTCTTAAACATTGTAATTGAGCTCACATGCACCACTTGTGCTGGAAAATCTTTCCACCCACTCACAACCCTTTGAGTGAAGAAGTTTCCCCTCATGTTCCCCTTAAACTTTTCACCTGCCACCCTTAACCCATGTCCTCTGGTTATAGTCCCACCCAACGTCAGTGGAAAACGCCTGCTTGTATTCACCCTATCCATTCCCCTCACAATTATGTGTGTACCTCTACCAAATCACCTCTCAGTCTTCTACATTTAACGGAATAAAACCCTAACCTATTCAATCTTTCCATATAACTCAGATCCTTCAGACCCAGCAACATCCTTTAAAATTTTCTCAGTACATAGAAACATAGAAAGACCTACAGCACAATACAGGCCCTTCAGTCCACAAAGCCGTGCTGAACATGTCCTTACCTGAGAAATTACCTAGGGTTACCCATCGCCCTCTATTTTTCTAAACTCCATGTATCCATTCAAGAGTTTCTTAAAAGATACTATCGTTTCCGCCTCTACCATTGCCAGCGGAAGCCCATTCCATGCACTCACCACTCTCTGTGTTTTAAAAAAAAAACAAACAAAAAAAAACAAACTTAACCATGACATCTCCTCTGTACCTACTTCACCTTAAAACTGTGCCCTCTTGTGCTCGACATTTTAGCCCTGGGAAAAAGCCTTTGACTATCCACATGATTAATGCTTCTCATCATCTTATACACCTCTATTAGCTTACCTGTCATCCTTATTTCCACATTTGCTGTAGGCTGGTGACCAAAACTGCACAAAACACTCTGCATTATGCCTCATCAACGTCCTGTACAATTTCAGCACTCTGCAACTGTAATGACCTGAGATGTCAGTTTTATCCACAGTCTCCTTGTCCATGTGTCAGGTTGACTTACTGAAGTGTGCTGGCACATTGAGTTCAGAGTCAAACTGGTGCCTTTTCCATGTGATATGGTAATCCCAGTCAGACAGTCGCTACATTTCCAGCGCACCATCCTTTGGTGAGATTCCATCACCTGCCCACTGGGGTGTCGACAGCCACAAACCCCCTCAAACAGTCTGTCCCTGAGCTGAACTCTGACACTCCAGCGGATTTGGGGAAAGGTCCCGGTTTCTGCTCTGCCTCACTAACTCAGGCTGAACTGGGCTGAGTTTCAAAGGTCCTGCTGTGCTATTCTACGACTTGGATGCATGCATACATGAAGAACTATAGAGAACGTAAATTTCCTGAGGTCAAAAACAGAAAATGCCGATCAGGCAGCACTTGTGGAATGGGGAACAGATAAAGATACTGGTCAAACACACATCATCAGAATAGTTCCTATTTCAGATTTCCAAGATCTGCAGTTTTTCCTTGATGATCACATCCTGAGTTCAGTTTGAGGCCGATCATTGGACTGTGCATGTCACCACTCACTCTGAATCTCATTGGTCTGTTTCTCACAGTTGAGGTGAGTGCACAGTGGACTGTGGAGGGCAGTGACGTCACCCTCAGCTGTACCATCTCCAGACTCCCAGATACCGTCAGTCTCCACTGGAAACCAGTGGGCTCATCCCAGCAGAACAGGAGAAACACTGATCAGATCCGGCTGAATAACACCATCTATCTGACGCTCCGAAACGCTACAGTGGAGGATGGGAAGTTGTATCATTGTGAAGTGCGGGAAAATGGGAGCGTTGTTTTCACAAGCAAAGCAAACTTTACTGTAGACACGGGTAAGTGTTACCAATTACGGGATACTAAAATTGCACTTTATCGTAGGTGGTTCATGTAATGTGGCGAATGCACCTTTGAATGATTGTAGTCCATGATCGACTCTCCTCTGTAAATTGCAGCAATAGTTATAGAGAAGCTTCCAGAAAGTCTCTCTGTGGAGTAGCTGCCTGCTTGTCTCTGTGCAATGGTCACAGCACACAGGAAGGAGGTTCTTCTGTTAGAGCTGATCATTAAAACATTTTGTTAGTTTAATTTACCATCTGCCTTTCAGTATTTTACACCGAGATCCTGATACAGCATCATGTCTTGGTGTTGCATAGAAAGTTGAATCACCGTGACAACCACCAGCAGTTCCTGTTCACACACAGCACTGTGATGGTGGTTCACATGTCTACACTGAGCGACAAACTGTCCTCTCTACCTCAGTGATACTTCCAAACAGATCCTTTCCCCTGTATCACTGATTCTCTTGGGAGGTTCACAGAGTCAAGACAACATTGGGTAATGTCAGGTAAATGGAGACTTTCCATTGGATTCCTGGACCAGGCCCACGGCCACAATCACCACACACCTTCTATCCTGTCCACACTGATGAATGCTAATCCCATTTTAGACATTAATGGCAAAGTCCCAAGAGTGACTGGGCATCAGACCACTGTAGTGTCTCCAACCCAAAAACTGTCAGGCAGTTAAAAGCTCTTAAAATTAAATGTTAATGACAAATCTTTTAAAATCTCAAATTGTAAAACAAAAGCAACATGCTTAAAGCATGAAGTTCAACTGAGAAATTCCTTCTCCTTTCCCATCTTAAATCAAACCTCTCCTGGGTCAGATTAGAGAGTGATACTTCAGTGTAATATTGGGAATCCAAGCAATTAGTGTTGTAACTGTGAATGAGTCATGTGGAGACTGGAGAGTCTATGTAAAATGTTTTTGTTCAGCATGACAAGACATTTTAGAGAAATCCTCAAAGGAATCTCACTGAGCTCAAAGTACATTGGTATTTTCTACTCCTTAAACTCTAAAATAATAGCATGTGATTAAATACAGTTTTACATTGTCTCCTTCAACAAAGGGGATGAAAGGATTAATGTATTAGGAGCGTTTGATGGATCTGGGTGTGTACTTGGAGTTCAGAAGAATAAAGAGGGATCGCATTGAAACCTACTAAATACTGAAAGACCCATATAGAGTGGTCATAGAGAGGATGTTTGCAATAATAGGGAAATCTAGGACCAAAGGGCACAGCCTCAGAAATGAAGGACATTCCTTTAGAACAGTGATGAAGAGGAATTTCTTTAGCCAGGGTGTCATGAAACTGTGGAATTCTTTGTCACATCAAGCTGTGGAGGCCATGTCATTGGATATATTTGAAGGGGAGATTGATTAATGCCATAAAAGTTACAGCTCAAGTCTTGAGAATGGGGTTGATATGGAAATTAAATCAGCCATGATCAGGAGTAGACTCAATGAGCCAAGTTCTGCTCCAATGCCTAATGCTCTTATTTGTGTGTATACAAGTCTTGTATAGAAATGCATGTGTAGAATGGGTGAAAATCTCCACTGACAATGTACATTTGAATATTCTGTGGACAATGTGAAGGCTTCTTAGGATGAAATGCCAGGCAATCATAGTTTTTTTAAATCACTTTGTTGAAAGTTGGCTCTCTGCAGACAATAGTGTGTATTAATAATGCCTTGGACTAGATGAATAAAAGTGGTTCTTGTTACCCCCAACCCACAGTAGATTCAATTGCACCATGGCAGAGCAGCATTTAGTATGACTATATTACAGCTTGCTAAGTCGGATTTGTTATGTACCCCGTAACGGGTTAAAAAGAACCAGCAGGAAAGGACACACCTGGAGACTGAGTCTTCCGTTATAAACTCTATTTTATTAGTAACTACGTGATAAAGTAATATAAAACAAGATACAGTAAACAGGTTAGCAAAGTATATGCATATATAAGTGAGTAAATAAAATTCCCAAGCTTCTTCCAGCTCAGGTGATTAGATGATACCGTTTACGATGGTATGGTAAGTAGTCAGTTCAGTTCTGGAATTTGAATTGAGTAGAGTTGGAGAGAGAGATGAGATGTTTTGTCTTCCCAGTGCCAATGCCGTCGATCTCCCACATCGTCCTCTTGCTTCCAAAACTTATTTAAAGTCACCAGCTGTGACCACAAAAGGAGACTGTCTTCTGTGGTGGAGTCATCAACCCAGGCCAGGGTTAACTGCACCGATAGCTCCCCACCGGTCACT
Organism: Hemitrygon akajei; assembly: GCF_048418815.1. Taxonomy (NCBI): domain Eukaryota; kingdom Metazoa; phylum Chordata; class Chondrichthyes; order Myliobatiformes; family Dasyatidae; genus Hemitrygon; species Hemitrygon akajei. Next base: position 30,182,871 of record NC_133138.1, on the reverse strand, counting down.
CCTTTGTCCACGCTGTGAGCAAAAATCCCACGTTTGTCGTGAGCACACAAAGCTCAACTAGTGTCTTTCTTGGTGTCTGGCGTGTCTGATTACAAAGCCAATTGACCTTGTATACATTCCACAAGTGCTGAACACTAGCTGTCCCTCATATAATTCTGCCTTTCAGATTCTGGCAACCCACAGACTTTCTCTCTCTCCATTGCTGAAATAGCACACACGCTGTTTGCTCTCTCTCTCTCTGTTTTTTAAAGGAACAGTTCACTTTGGTTAATCCTTCAGATCTCAGCGCACCTCCCACCTTTTAAGAAAAATTGTAATGAAGCAGCAAAATTTTTGTCTTAACTATCGATTATACAGCTTAAAGCAATACCTGTGTAATTATCAGGTAACATAGCAAAGCATTACAAACTTAAACTTAACATCCAGACAGTCTGTTGTAACATTGTCAGTACCCTTCAAAGTTTTATTTCCATGTCATACTCTTGCAAGATCAGTCTCCAGTTAAGTAACTTTCTATTCTTATCCTTCATTTTACTCAGAAACACTAACGGATTATGGTCCGTGTAAACCACAGGTGGTTTCTGCACAGGACATGTAGACATCAAAATGTTGCAATGTTAAAGTTAGTGCTAGCAACTTTTTCAACAGTTGAGTAATTTTTCTGATGCATATTAAATCTCTTTGAGAAATAAGCTACTGGATGTTTAATTTCATCATCATCCTTTTGCAACAATACTGCCCCAGCAGCTCCATCACTATCGTCTACCGTGATGGAAAATGGTTTATTGAAATCTGGTGCTTTGAGCACAGGGTGATAACACAAGATGGTTTTCAGGCAGTCAAATGCCTCTTGGCAAAGGTCATTCCACACAAATCTTTCACTCTTCCCTAGGAGTTTCGTTAGGGGGAGAGCGATGTCTGAGAAGTTCTTACAAAACTTACGGTAATACCCAACCATTCCTAAGAACTTTCTTAACGCTTTCTTGCCAGTCGGAATGGGAACCTCAGCAATAGCCTGAACCTTGGCCTGCACAGATGCCAGTTGGCCCTGGCCTACTATATAGTCAATATATGTGATAGTGGCATGGCCAAATTCACTTTTAGCAAGGTTTACAGTGAGATTTGCCTTGGACAGCCTTTCAAACAGTTTCTCTACTGCTGAGATATGTTCTTCCAGGTGTCATTCCATACAAGCGAATCATCAATATAAACCCCTGCATTTTCTATACATTGAATCACTGAATTCATCATCCTTTGGAATGTTCCTGGAGCAGTTTTCATCACAAAGTGTAAAACATTGTACTCATACAGTCCAGATGGTGTCACAAATACACATATTTCTTTAGCCCTTTCTGTCAAAGGAACACACCAGTAACCTTTAAACAGGTCAATCTTTGTAAGGTATTTAGCCTTCCCCACTCTATCAATACAATCATCCACTCTTGCGATAGGATAAGCATCTGTCTTAGCTACTACATTAACTTCCCTGTAGTCAGTACAGAATCTCATTCTCCCATCTGGCTTAGGGACAATCACACAGGGCGATGCCCAGTCTGAAGTGGATGGCCTAGTTATGCTGGCTGTTATCAAGTATTCAATTTCTTGTTCAACCATTTTACTTTTGTCTTGGTTCATTCTGTAATGGTGCTACTTAATGGGATCAAATTTATCTACTATTATGTCACGCACCGCAGCTGTGCACGGTCTGGGAATGTCAGGGGATAGATCTTTATACTTGTTAATTAAGCTCTTCAGTTGTTTTTGCTACCTTGGCTGCAAATGATGAATCTTTCTGTCAATATTTTTCAAAACATCAGAATTTCTGAGTCTTGTGGAAACTACATGGAGCTTATTAATTAAAATTATCTGGTATCCCAGTACCAGACACCACAATCTCCTCTTTGTCATAACAGTACTTACAGGTGCTTGTTCAGGGTCATGATAACCCTTGATCATATTTATATATATGAGCTGTGTAGCCTTCATTTGGTCAGGAGTTCTAATAACATAATTCAAAGAATCAATTTTCTTAATTATATCAAATGGTGCACTAAATCTCGCTTGAAGGGGGTTGGTAAGGAGGAGGAACAGCACCAAGACCATTTCTCCAACACGATATCTCTGTTCCCTCGCTTTCCTTTCATACCACTGCTTCATGGTTTTCTGTGATTGCTGTAATTTCTGCTTTGCAAGGTCACAAGCCTTGTTAAGTCTGTCTCTGAATTCCAAAACATAACTAAGCACGCTCATACACACATTCTGATCTGACCATTGCTCTCTGAGTAGGGTCAAAGGTCCCCTAGCTTTGTGACCAAAAACAAGTTCAAATGGGCTGAATCCCAAAGATTCTTGAATCAAATTTCTAACAGCAAATAGGAGTAGGGGAACCCCTTCATCACAGTTTCTTCTATTTTCCACACAGTACATTTTAATCATCGTCTTAAGAATGGAGTGAAACCATTCCAAAGCCCCCTGGGACTCCGGGTAATATGCAGATGGTGCAATATGCTTAGCTCTCAACTCTTTAACTATCCCTTGGAATGTTTTCGAAGTAAAGTTATTACCCCAGTCAGATTGAATTTCTTTAGGTAGACCTACCAGTGTGAAAAATTTTATAAGGGCTTTTACCACAGTCTTGGCCCTGATGTTTCTGAGAGGCACCACTTCAGGGAACCGAGATGCAGCACCCATGATCGTTAGCAGATATTCATAGCCAGCTGCAGTCCTTGGCAATGGGCCAACACAATCCACTATGACCCTGGAAAAAGGTTCACCAAAAGCAAGTGTTGGTCTAAGTGGTGCTACTTGAATCACCTGGTTAGGTTTTCCCACAACCTGACAGGTATGGCAAGTCTTGCAAAAATTCATATCCTTTCTTAAATTAGGCCAGTAGAATTCCTTCATAATCCTGTTCACTGTCTTTCCCACTGCAAAGTGTCCACCTAAAGGTATACTATGAGCCATATTTAAAATCTCAGCCCTGTAAACTTTCGGGACCACAACTTGATCTTCAATGGCCCAATCCTCACTTGCAGTCACAGTAGGTGATCTCCACTTCCTCATTAACACCCCATCCTTAAGATAATGTCCTACTGACTCTCCCTGAACCTCCTCTTCTGTGAGAGCTGTCTCCTTTAACACAGCAATTTCAGAATCTCGACTTTGTTCTGTTATAAATTCATCGCTGCACAAGGACAAACCTTCGTCATCCTTCTTACTACCCAAATCCTGATGTAATATGGAAGGTAGAAAAGTCTCTGACAAATTCTCATAAGTTGAACCCCTGTCTTTTCTATTTGTATCAGCAGCCTTTTTAGACATGCTTGGGTCACTGTGCATACAGGGTACACATCAGTATCTGTGTGTGGGTCGTCAGCTTCAGGTTTTCCCGTTAGCTGCACTACTGAATAAACATCCCCACCTGCAAGGTCATTACCCAGCTAGACATCAACATTGTCTATTGGCAACTCAGATCGTACCCTGATCTTAACAGGTCCTGATACTAATTTGCATTTCAAAATTACCTTATGCAAGGCATGGACTCAGTCCCCTTTCCAAATCCTTTAATAATATTGACTTCATCAATTTTTCTCTTATCACCAAAGTCCAAAACACTATCCAATATTAGTGACTGAAAAGCCCCAATATCTCTCCAGATTCTCACTGGAAATGGGATTCACCCCTCTTTTACAGACACAAACCCCTCTGAGATAAACCGCTCAAATCCCTCTTGCACTCGGTCAGACCCCTTCTTTCTCTGCGGCATCTCAACTAACTGAACACAACCAGTTGGGATTGTCTCTTTTTCCTTTTCTTTTTCCCTTTACATTGCAAAACAATTCACTGCCACATGACCAGGCTTTTTACAATAGTGGCAGGTAAAACTGGAAAACTTCCCTTTTGACTGCTTTCCTTCCTCCTTACTCTTGTCACTAGTTCCCAGTTTACACTCTGCTTTAACCTGTGGGGTATCTTTGTTATCCCTGCTGCTCCTTTGTTAGCTTTTGCTTGGAAAAAACTTTATATTGTGTGTTAAAGCATACTCATCTGCTAACCTAGCAGACTCTGACAGGGTCTCAGCCTCTTTTTCATTCAAGTATGTCTTGCTGTTGTCAGGGACACAGTTTATAAATTCTTCAATCAGCATCAACTCTCTTAAATTGTCAATATCCTCATCCGCCCCTTTTGAGGTACACCAACAATCAAAGTACACCTGTTTTTCATGGGCGAACTCCACATAAGTTTGGCTCCCGGACTTCCTTAAATCTCTGAACTTTTGTCTATATGCCTCTGGAACCAACTCATGGACTTTAAGCACAGCATCCTTAACTGTGGCTTAATTCTTTGACTGTTCAAGGGTCAGGACAGAAAACGTGTGTTGAGCCTTCCCATTCAACACACCTTATAACATGACAGCCCACTCATCCCTCGGCCATTTCCGAGTCTGGGCCACCTTTTCAAACTGTAGGAAATACCGATCGAACTCAGCTTCATCAAATGGCGGTACTAATTTAATTTCTTGGCTGATATTAAATGGTACCACCAGCTCATTACCATTACCTGATACTTGATCTTGTCGCTGCCATTTCTCTCACTCCAACTGTCTCTGGTTTCTGCTTCTTCTCTCTCTAACTTCATTTGTTCCAGTTGCAACTGGATCTCCTCTGTACCTAGAGGGAACGTTTTTAACTCCTCACTAAAGTATTTCGTAGAAATATAGTGCCTGACTATTACCCTTCAGAGTTCCCCCTTTTCCATACACTTCTTAGCCTCTCTAAGTTTCAATGCATTAACAACTTCCCACAAATCAGCCTTCTTAGCTCTCTTCAAAGCCACAGGGTCTGGCCCTGCCGGAAATTCCTCAACAGCCATTTCTGCTGTTTTCCACTCACAGTCAGTCAAAGGCAGATAATCACTCAATCAACATGCCCCCCAAATTTTCATTATAACTCCCACCAATTTTGTTCATCTCCCGGACGCAGGCCCCAATTTTGTTATGTACCCTGTAACAGGTTAAAAAGAACCAGCAGAAATGGACACACCTGGAGTTTGAGTCTTCCGTTACAAACTCTATTTTATTATTAACTATGTGATAAATTAATATAAAACTAGATAAGGTAAACAGGTTAGCAAAGTATATGAATATATTAGATTAGATTATGAGGACACTCAGTCCTCATTTATTGTCATTTAGTAATGCATGCATTAAGAAATGATGCAATGTTCCTCCAGTATGATATCACAGAAACACAAGACAGACCAAGACTAACTGACAAAAAACACATAATTGTAACATATAGTTACAACAGTGCAAAGCAATACCATAATTTGATAAAGAGCAGACCATGGGCACAGTAAAAAAAAAAGTCTCAAAGTCCCCAATAGTCCAACATCTCATGCAGACAATAGAAGGAAGAAAAGCTCTTCCTGCCATGAACCTCCAGCGCCGTAAACTTGCCGATGCAGCACCCTGGAAGCACCTAACCGCAGCCAACTCTAAGTCTGTCCGAAAACTTCGAGCCTCTGACCAGCCCTCCGACACCGAGCACCATCTCTGCCGAGCGCTTCGACCCCAGGCCCGGCCACCAAGCAACAGGCAAAGCCGAGGATTCAGGGCCTTCCTCTCCGGAGATTTTTCGATCACACAGTAGCAGCGGCAGCGAAACAGGCATTTCAGAAGTTTCACCAGATGTTCTTCCGTGCTTCTCACATCCATCTCCATCAAATCAGAATTGTGCACGGCATCCTACTTGACAGATAACAGATATTCATCCCAGAGTGACCGCTGCGTGCTGCGTCACGCCACCATCTTCTCTGGATTATAAGTGAGTAAATAAAGTTCCCAAGCTTCTCCCAGCTCAGGTGATTAGATGATAACATCTTGCTATGGTATGGTAAGTAGTCAGTTCAGTTCTGGAATTTGGATTGAGTAGAGTTGGAGAGAGAGAGGAGATGTTTTGTCTTCCCAGTGCCAATGCCGTCGATCTTCCATGTCGTCCTCTTACTCCCAAAACTTATTTAAAGTCACCAACTGTGACCACAAAAGGAGACAGTCTTCTGTGGTAGAGTCATCAACCCAGGCCAGGGTTAAACGCACCGATAGCTCCCCACCAGTCACTCCTGTGTCCACACTGTGAGCAAAAATCCCACGTTTGTCATGAGCACACGATGCTCAACCAGTGTCTTCCTTGTCTCTGGGGTTTCGTGTGTCTGATTATAAATCCAACTGAACTTGTGTATATATATCACAAGCACAGAACACTAACAGTCCATTATATAGCTCCGCCTTTCAGTTTCCAAGGCAACTCACAGACTTTCTCTCTTTCTGTTGCTGAAATCGCACACAAGCTGTTAGCTCCCTCGCTCTCTTTTTAAAGGAAGAGTCCACTTGGAATAATCCTTCAGATCTTGTCACAGACTTCAGAGTTCAATCCTGGTGCCATATTCATGGAGTTTGCACGTCCTCCTCATCAACGTGTGTTTCCTCCTGGTTCTCTAGTTTCTTCCCACATTCCAAAGATGTTAGTCATTGTAAATTGTCCTGTGATTAGGCTACGGTTGGATATGTGGGGGTTGTTAGGCAGAGTGGCTCATTGGGCGGCAAGGGACTGTTCTGTGCTGTATCTGCAAGAAAATAACCATAACATCTGAAGGATGTCCCACGACTAATAGTCCCTACCTCTGAGGCTTGGCCGTAAAACCCATGTGAACAAAGTGAACAAATACACTCTGTCGCCGTTCTGTTGAGTGAAATTATTGAATCAGCCAATCATGTGGCAGCAACTCAATGCATAAAAGCATGCAGATATGGTCAAGAGGTTCAGTGATTGTTCACACCAAACATCACAATGGGGAAAAAAAGTGACGTAATCTGAATGACTTTTACCATTGTTGGTAACAGACGAAGTCGGCTTGAATATCTCAGTAACTCCTGATCTCTGGGGATTTTTACACACAGCAGTCTCTAGAGTTGACAGAAAACAGTGCGAAAACAGCAAAAAAAAACTGACAGTTTTGTGGACAAAAATCCTTGTTAATAAGAGTTCAGAAGAAAATGGCCAGACTGGTTCAAGCTGAGGGAAAGGAGACAGTAACTCAAATTACGATGTGTTACAAGAGTGCTGTGCAGAAGAATTTTTTGAACACACAAAGCTTTGAACCTTGCTGTGGATGGGTTATGGCAGCAGTAGACCATGAACATACGCTCAATGCCACTTCATTACTTACAGGAGATACCTAAGAAATCTGTGAGCTCCTCAATGAATAAATCTACTTTTTTTTTTATCATGGAGAAAGACATAAGGACAAGGGAACTCAAGAAAGTTAATGGGCATGTCTCGTGGATATTCCACATTACAGTGCAGGAGACACTGAGAGTATCTTTAAATGTATGAGGTTAGCTTAATCTCCAGGTCTTGATCTAGTATATCCAAAGGCACTGATGGATAGTAGAGAAGAAATTATGGAGCCACAGTTGAAGTAAATACATTAGTGTTAGTGGTAGGTGAAGTGACACATAACTAGATGGTGGATAATATTGTGTCTTTATTTCAGGTAGGCTGCAGATTAAAACTGAGCAAATATAGACCAGTAAGCTTAACGTCTCCCATGTATAAACTACTGGAGAGAATTCTGAGGGACAAGGTTAGCGTGTATTTGGAAAAACCCGGATTGATTAGGGAGAATCAACATGGCTCAGTGTGTGTGAGATCATGTCTCAAAAATCTTTAAAAAAAATAACAGAGGTAGATGAGGCAGAGAGTTGATGTGGTCTATACTAACTGCATAAGTGCTATGGTCAGCTGTGGTACACCACTTGGCACTGACATCCAGTCAGAAAATGCTTAGTTACCATGATTCTCTGTCTCCTATCACCCTGCCTATTATGTTCCCAACTTTCCAAAGCATTTTGAATTACTTCCAAACCAGCCTGTCATGTGGGGCATTGTAAAAGCCTCTCCAAAATCCATGTGAACTTCATCTTCCATGCTGCTTTGATCAATTTTCTTATAGTCATCTTATTTCATTACTTGTTATAAAATAATATTCTTGTTTAAAGCATTGTGTGAAACTAAATGGTTCATGAACACTTGTGGAGCTGTAATGAGTTCTTCAAGACTGTGTGTGGCGCCAGAGAGCTGATTATTCCAACAGATGATAAGGTCCAAAGAAAATGGACGTGTGTTTTGTTTCATAAAAACAGACCCAAGGTTTTTTACATTGAAGTCTTCGCGATCTTTCTTTCAAATGAAAGACGTTTCTGTCATATCTCTGGGTCCAGCACATGCTTGTAAGATTACTTGTCTGGTAGGTAGACCAGGCCTCAGGTGGGATCACAATAGATTAAAGAGCAAAAGTTGTCCTGATACATAGAAAGCAATCATGATGATGCACCATCAATAACTCTCTGAGATTTGAGGTGAGATATCGGCTTTTATTGACTGGAAGAAAGAACAAGCAGCAATTGACCACCGTGCTACATCCTGGAGACAGAGGGCAGGGCTCAGGCCTCAATCGCCTTTATACCGGGGTCTGTGGGAGGAGCCACAGGAGCAGTCAGCGGTGGGGCATGTCTAGACAGGTATATGTAGTTCACCACACATGAATTTCGTTACCGATGTCTGTCCTTTCTGAGAGGTGACCTCTGAGACTTGACAAGTCAGATTCAAAGTCAGATTCAGATTCAGTTTATTGTCATTTAGAAACCACAAATGCAATGCAGTTAAAAAAAGAGACGATGTTCCTCCAGAATGATATCACAAAAGCATATGACAAAACAGACTACACCAGAAAATCCACATAATGTTTGACAATCCCCAATCGAGAGGCTGCTGCGTATTAATATTGCACTACCATCTTAAGTGATTCATATTTTCCAGGTTATCACTGTGAACTTTTCTTATCAGTGGACAATGTTTTTCTGTGAATTAGATAATGGAGGATTTATTTTCCTAGATGCTGCCTGGCCTGCTGAATTCCTCCAGCATTTTGTTTGTGTTGCAATGGAGGATCTTTGTCTTGTTGTTGGTCAGGACAATCCTTTCAAAAGATAACATCAAGGCAGACTCAGCAAAATCCGCCTGAAAGATTAGCTTTACTAATGACATGTACATCAAAAGATGCGGTGCAATATGTTGTTTGTATTTCGACCAACACAGTACGAGGATGAGCTGGGGGGCAGACCACAATTTTTGCCATGTTTCCAGTGCCAACATAGCATGCCCACAAATCAATATTCATTACTAACCCATATGTGTTTGGAATGTGAAAAGAAACTGTGAGTACTGTATACTGTGAGTACTTAGAGTACTGTGTCCAGTTCTGGTCGCCTCACTATAGGAAGGATGTGGAAGCATTGGAAAGGGTACAGAGGAGATTTACCAGGATGCCGCCTGGTTTAGAGACTATGGATTATGATCAGAGATTAAGGGAGCTAGGGCTTTACTCTTTGGAGAGAAGGAGGGTGAGAGGAGACATGATAGAGGTGTACAAGATATTAAGAGGAATAGACAGAGTGGACAGCCAGCGCCTCTTCCCCAGGGCACCACTGCTCAGTACAAGAGGACATGGCTTTAAGGTAAGGGGAGAGAAGTTCAAGGGGGATATTAGAGGAAGGTTTTTCACTCAGAGTGGTTGTTGTGTGGAATGCACTGCCTGAGTCAGTGGTGGAGGCAGATACACTAGTGAAGTTTAAGAGACTACTAGACAGGTATATGGGGGAATTTAAGGTGGGGGGTTATATGGGAGGCCAGGTTTGAAGGTCGGCACAACATTGTGGGCCGAAGGGCCTGTAATGTGCTGTACTATTCTATGTTCTATAAACTGGAGCACCCAGAGGAAACATGTATCATGGGGAGAACGAACAGATTGTTTACAGATAACCTCGGGAATTGAACCCTGTTCTTTGGTGCTGTAAAGCATTATGATAGCCACTATGTTAAAATGCCAACCACTGGAATGCACTGGACGGATTAGTGAACCAATGGTAGTGCCCTCTCTCAGGCTAGCATTGCCACTGAGCCCTGAGTTACACTTTGTTAGCTCTGTGGGCTGCCCACATTGATCATGCATCTGATATCAGAGCCTGGAATAGACTCTGTATGCTGAGCTCTACCAGTGGACAGTGGAAGTGATTCAAGTTGGTGATTTAATACTCTGAGAAGCAGCAACATTCCCATTATATCACAGTCCTTTACAAGTAATTCCTTCCCCACCATTAAGCACATTCACAAGGAGCACTGCTATGCATCACTGTCCAGGCCTTACTCTCTGTCTGGCTCACTGGTGAATTCAAATGCAGGAATCCCAGAAACTTTGGTAATTCAAACAAAACAAAAGATTTATTATAGAAGTTAACCAGCAAAACTAACAAAAACTCAGGCAAACTCTACAGAATCTTGAAGAACTGAAATCTCTCATAATACAAAAAGGAACTTGGTCAGTGTTTCACCAGACCATGGTCCTCAACAACCGAGCAAAGAAGGGTTGGCATGCTCCCCGCCCCCTACCCACAAGGTACGCACGGGACTAATCAGATAGCCCTGGTGTCCAGAAGAAGCAATAACCCCAAAGACAACAACCACAATACGAGACATTGAAAATCCAATGCAAATTACAGCAAATTGAATAAATGTGATAAATGCAAAGAGAGTTTAACGATCCCCATGATACCAAATGAGACACCTGCAATACAAACTGAAAATCCAGAGCCAGTCCAAAGACAAACAATTAGACATGAAAGGTAAGCAATCCAAGGAACAGTGCATCCTCATGAGGTGACACCAAGAAAATACAATCCACATACTGACTGATAAAAACAACCCCTAGTTGTAACATTCTTCAAGGAGGTGGTACAGGAGCCTTAGATCACACACAATCTGGTTCAAGAAAAATTATCACCCTTCAACCATCAGGTTCCTGAAGCAGTGTGGTTAACTTCACTTACCTTAACCTCTGAACTGAGGGGAGAAAGAAGTACAGGATGGAGGGTGATTGATGAAACTGGAAGAGGAGCAAGTGTGAAGTAAAGAACTGCAAACTTGATTGGTGAAAGAGATAAAGGGCTGGGGAAGGGGGAAATCTGATAGGAGAGGATAGAAGACAATAGAAGAAAGGGAAGGAAGAGGAACACTAAGGGAGCTGATGGACAGGTAAGGAAATAGGGTGAAAGAGGGAAACAGGAATGGGGAGTGGTGAAGGGGTGCACAATTGCCACATTCGAGAAATCAATTTTCATGGAGGCTACCCAGTCAGAATATAAGATGTAGCTCCTCCAACCTGAGTGTGGCCTTATCGCAGCAGTAGAGGAGGTCATGGACTGACATGTCGGAATGGGAATAGCAGTAGATTTGAAATGGCAAGCCACTGGGTGATCCCACTTTTTCTGGTGGATGGAGCATAGGTGCTCAGCAAAGCAGTCTCTCAATCTATATCAGGTCTCAACAATATACATGAGGCTACACCAGGTGCACTGGATACAGTAGATGACCCTAACAGACTCACAGGGAAAGTGTCACCTCACCTGGAAGGAACGTTTAGGGCCCTGAATGGTAGTGAGGGAGGTGTCGCACTTGCAAGGATAAGTAAAAGAATGGAGATCACCGGGGAGGGACAAATGGACAAGGGAGTTACGTTGGAGGCTATCCATACTGAAAGGGGAAGGTGGGGGTGAGGGACAGAAAGATGTGAATGGTGGTGAAACCCTATTGGAGATGGCTGAAGTTACAGAGAATTACATGCTGGAGGCAGAGGTCAGTGGGGTGGTAGGTAGTGGCCTGGAAACACTAAGCAGGTATGACACTATCTGTGGAAACTGCAAACAGTTAACATTTAAGGTCAAAGACTCTTCCTTGGAATCTGATCAAAATTTTTCCAAAGACTGCTTTTCAAATCTGCTGCAGAAGTTTCCAAATATACTTCCTTGGAATCTGACTGTGGTTTTTCCAAAAGTCCTGAAACATTAATTCTCCCAGTTCTCTTTCCACAAAAGCTATCTAACCTGCTGAATGTATCTTGCATTTACAGCTCCCGTTCAGAGGGGATAGAAGTTCTGGGGCAAAAGCCACCTCACTGTGGCAATTCCTATTCCAGTAGAAACACAGACTATGATGGACATTCCCCTGTTGAACAGTGGGAAGCCTCACACATGAACTGGATCCCTGTCAGCTTACATATTCCCAGACATCTCCTGCCAGAAAGAGATGCCCGATTGAGATTGGGACCTAGATTCCACTGTAATTCATTTCTTGACTCTCTCTGATGGTTACTGAGGTCGGTGTAGTTCTTCAATATTCAGGTTAGTTAACCTTGATCAGAAATTAAACCCAGAACCTGTGATCTAAATTAGTCAATGTTATTTCTCAGCCATTTAGACAGCTTTTGAAGGATGTTAGCAAAATAAGTGAGAAATCTGTGCTTATTGTTTTGACAGAGGATCACGGTTTTAAACACACCACTGTTGTAATTACTGGTGGACTGGCCTTTCTCGTCATTATTATCCTGGTGATGGTGTTGTGTCTAAGAAAGCGCAAGGTTACAGGTAAGGTACTTGAAGAGGAATATGATTCCAAAGTCAGATATTAATATATCATTAAGGATGAATCTATTGACTATAGAAACATCAATTACATATTGTCACATATTTTTAACTTGTAAAGATTTGAACTAATGGGCAGTTGAAGTACATTTTGCTAAATGCAAGAAGTTCGAGAAAAAAGTGGAAAGCATTTTGAAAGCTGTCCTCTGTCTTTACGGGTTTGGGAAATCCAAAACAGAAATCGCAACAAACAGTGAGGAACACAGAAGATGATTCTAATCTTTATGCAAATCCAAATGAAATTCAGTCCATAGAAGGTAACATCAAGACAGAGGCATCAAAGCAACTTTACTTTTATGTCCCATTAGCTCACAGCAGTTTTATCTTGACTAAGTAACTTAAAAGTTATTTTCAAACACTGAAATATAATGGCATTATAAGACCAAAAGATATAGGAGATAGATTAGACCATTTGGCTCATCAAGTTTTCTACACCATTTCACCATTGCCAATCCACTTCCATCTCAGCACCAGTCTCCTGACTTCTCCCAGTATCCCTTCGTGACCTGGCTAATCATCATTCTATCGACCTCAGCCTCATGCTGGTAGCTGTCATTATTAATAGAGCACTTTTTTCCCAAAGATACCCAATGTTGCTTCTTGAAAATTGAGCCAAGGAAATGAAATGATTATTTTCCAGGAACTAATGAGATGCCAGAGACTGAGACCAGCTATATTGCTGAATATATGTCTGTGAGTAGGAAGGCAATACAAAGAGGTAAATAGATCAATCTCTTATTCATTGAATGTCTCTCCTTGTACTTTTGTGAAATTACTAACTCGACAGTTTGTAGGTTTGCAATTAAAATGTATATTTGGAGGAATGGAATCTCAGGCACGAAACTGATAGATCAATCCAATGCCCTGTCTAGTGCCTACTACCCTTCACTCCCTCCCAGTCTTCTTCATACAACACAGACCTCACTCTGCATTCTACAACAGTCCAATATAGATAAACCACAACACTTTACCGTATGGACAATCCGCATACAAATCTTGTTGCTGCCTGTGAGGAGTTTGTACTTTCTCCCTGTGACCACGTATTTCCTCCAGGTGCTCCAGTTAACTCCCACAATCCACAACGTACTGGTTGGTAGATTAATTGGACATTGTAAACTGTCCCATGGTTAGGCTCAGATTAAATCAAGGAGACTGCTGGACGACACAGTTCAAAGGGCCAGGAGGGCCAGTTCCGCACCGTATCCCAATCAATAAATAAATAAAAAGACCCAACTTGATCAAACTTCTGGTAAATGGAGAGCATGGTTGGTGACAGCAGAACAAGTCCACATCACCTGCCCTCTAAAAGTGACCATCCATTTAATGAGATCTCATCCACTGTTGAATACCTCCAACATGCTTCAACAGTACTTCAATGTTTCTGGAATCACTGCACATGATCAGTCAAAGTGTCAGTATAGTGTGAGAATGCCATATTAGACAGCCTTGTTTTCTCCAGAAATTAGGTGATATTTCTGAATAGGCATGAACAGCAGAACAATCTTTCTTGAAAAATCAGAATTTTTTTAATAAATCATACCACTTTTTTTAATGTGAAAAATCTTTTTTCCCAAATTCCAGCTTTCTCTTCATATTATTTAATCCCTCTGGTTGAAGTCTAACTCTATGAATATATTTAACGATTTGGCTTTAACCAATGGAGAATTCACCTGGTTCATTATGATTTGGGAATTCCTCATTTCAGTCCTGAGTGACCCCTGTCTTTAAACTCTGTTTATGTCTTGGACTCTCTACTGTAGGAAACATCCTTTCTGCAGCTACTTTGTTGGAATCTAAGAGAATATAAGCTGAATTAACCCAAACTACCCACATACATCTCAATTCCAAGAGGCCATGTGACCATACAGATTCCCAACTTCTAATCTCCAGCATCCCAGAGGCAGGGTTTATATACTGGAGAACCATATATCCTGTGGAAATAATATCAAGTCAAAACTGAGAGAAGTGGCTGAATGAAATCAGAGAGAAAAAAAGAGATAAATTAGTCATGGTCTTCACATAATGCCCTGGTTAAGAATTCTGTTGCTAGGCTGTAGAAATTTTATTTTGGCAGTTTCTGGAAAAGCTGTGTTTACTGCTGGTAGGATGTTTCAGTTTCAGCTAGAGATAAGAAGCCCTGCAGTTCAACTTAGGAATGTTGTGTCAGCCAATCAGGATGGCAGAATCAGGAGAAAATTCTAGTCACTGAGATGGAGAGTGATTTGTGATCGACAGCAGTCTAGTACGGGATATTCTTTTTCGGAGAGGACAGGAGGGAAGATGCCTGAGAATCCCATGGGAAGGAGCACCTCCATTGCCTAAATATTTTGTGCCAATGAGTGGCTCCAAGGAGGAAGGACCATTTCTCCCAAGACAGAGCCCATTTGTTCAAGATGGATTTTGAGTGAAATTCGGAATGTAGTGTGTACTTTCATGCAGATCATGGGTCCGGCGCTTGAGTAAAAGGCAACTCCAGGTTAAGCTCCACCTTTATGTGCACATTCAGCTGGTTTAACTATAATACACCCTTTCAATTTTTTTGTTTTTTTCTTTCCTACTAACTTTTCAATGAAACTGACATTTGTAAATATACTTTATTTATAATTTTATGCGGTGTACAGTCTGTTATTTTTTGCCAACCGACAACTGTGTATGGGCGGTATTTACACAGCATTTGCTCAAATCAAGGTTTTGTTAAGGGGAACATCACTGCTTTCCTGTTTGGTTAAACCCCAAAACATCCTGACCCTAGGTGTGTATTTTTTGTGAAAAGTGGTCTCCTTACTGCTGAATCATGTGGCTGTTAGCAGAGCTGGCTAATGAGCAAAGTTTTCATAGGAGCCCAGTGAATAAGGTGAGGGCTACATTAATATATTCTGTTTAATAAATATGGAACAACGCAATGTGTGTTAGACGATAAGATATTGGAGCAGACCTAGGCCATTTGAGTCATTGAGTATGATCTGCCATTTCATCATGCTGATCAATTTCTGTCTCAACCCCAGTCTCCTGTCTTCTCCCTGTAACTCTTCTTTTCCTGACTACTCGGGAACTCTCAACCTCTGCCTAAAATATATGACCATAAGGCATACAAGCAAAGTTAGGCCATCTGGCCCATCGAGTCTGCTCTGCCATTCAATCATGACTGCTCATTTTTCTCTATCTCCTCCTCAACCCCCTTCCCAGCCTTCTCCCCATAACCTTTGATGTCATGTCCAAACAAGAACCTATCAATCTCTGCCTTAAATACATCCAACAACCTGGCCTCCACAGCTGTATGTGGCAAAAAAATTCACAAATTCACCAGCCTCTGGCTAAAGGAATTTCTTTGCATCTCTGTTTTGAAAGGGCGTCCCTGTGCCCTCTTGTCCTAGCCTCTCCCACCATGGGAAACATCCTTTCCACATCTACTCTTGTCTAGGCCTTTCAACATTTGAAAGGACTCAATGAGATCACCCCTCATCTGTCTGAATTCCAGTGATTACAGACCCAGAGCCATCAAGCGTTCCTCGTATGAAAACCCTTTCATTCCTGGAATTATTCTTGTGAACCTCCTCTGGACCCTCTCCAATGTTAGCACAGCTTTTCTAAGATGAAGGGCTCAAAACTGTTCACTTCAAGGCAAAGCCTCACCAGTGCCTTATAATACCACAGCATCATACCCTTGCTCTTGTATTCTAGACTTCTTGAAATAAATGTTAACATGGCATTTGCCTTCCTCACCACTGACTCAACCTGCAAGCTAACCTTTAGGGTGTTCTGCACAAGGACTCCCAAGTCGCTCTGCATCTCAGACTTCTGGATTTTCTCTC
This sequence comes from Hemitrygon akajei, assembly GCF_048418815.1. Taxonomy (NCBI): domain Eukaryota; kingdom Metazoa; phylum Chordata; class Chondrichthyes; order Myliobatiformes; family Dasyatidae; genus Hemitrygon; species Hemitrygon akajei. The sequence continues at coordinate 30,166,464 of NC_133138.1, read as the reverse complement.
TGTTTAGAAAATAGTCCACACATTTATTTCTACAATACTCAATGATTTGGCCTCCATTGCGACCTGTGGGAATGAATTCCACAGATACACCACTCTACGGCTGAAGAAATTCCTCTTCATCTCTGTTCTAAATTGATGTCCCTCTATTCTGAGGTGATATCCTTTGGGATGCTATGTGGCAGTATCACTATAACACCACATTGTACTGATTAGCACAGTACTTTACAGCACGAGCAGTAAGTTTAGGGTTCGATTCCCATCACTGACTGTAGGGAGTTTATACGTTTTCTCGGGATTTCCTCGGGTGCTCTGATTTCCTCCCACATTCTGGAGATGTACAGGTTGGGGTTAGATAAGTTACCTTTGTCTGATAAGCTAATTCCCTTAGAAATAGAAAATTCTGGATTCAAGTCCATGTTGAATGTGTAATCTAGACTGATACTTCACAGATGCACTCACTGACAAAAGAGCTGACATATGGTTGAAACAACTTTTGGTTGGAAGGGGAAGATGATGTGATGGAGAGCAGAAGTGAAGTTGATGAAAATTGTTCCCTAAGCTATTTGTTTGTTGTTTGTTTGTTTGTTTATTTATTTATTTATTTATTACATCCAAGGGAGTAAAAATCTTCATGTTATGTCTTTGTCATATAGTACAAGCAATAAAGAGGGGAAATGTAGGAGGATATTGCCCAAACACTAAAATTATATACATAATTGTTTTGTATACATGCATACAACTATTAACAACATAAATGATTTAATATATTTGACACATTAAATATTTTTATCTTACTGAACTGTGATGTTTCCACTTTGGAAATAATCCATTACTTGATTTGCATGTTAATGCCTCCTGATAAAGTAGCAAATTCCTTGTAGACACAAGATCTAAAAGTGTGGAACAGTAAAACAAACTGCAGGAGGAGCTCAGTAGATTGAACAAACTCAAATCAATTGGGACAGCACTGTAGTGAATAGATTTGCTTAACGCTTTACAGCAGTAGCAATTGGATTCAATTCTGATGCTGTTTGTAAGGAGTTTGTACATTCTTCCCATGACTGTGTGGGTTTCCTCTGGGTGCTCCAGTTTCCTCCCATATTCCAAAGACTATGTTCACAGTTGGTAAGTTGTGGGCATGTTATGTGGTGTGGAAAGCACGACAACACTTGTAGGCTGCCACCAGCACAACTTCGGACAGTGTTATTTGTTTACACAAACAACAAATTTTACTGCATGTTTTGATGTTTCAATGTTCATGAACAAATAAAACTAATCTTTATATTTATCATCTTTGTTTCTATTTGTCCCTGCAGACACACAGAAAAATATTCATTATGCATCCATCTGCTTTGAGAAAAATGCGCCAGGTGATAAAATTGTTTGATTTTTTTTATTTTTTATCAGGATGAGGATTGTTGGTGATGAGTCTGAAATGCTTTGGGCCCCTGATATGGCCGCCCTGGGTTAAAGCTTCTCACTCACCCCATTAACACACCGTGGGACAGTCAGCTGAGGCTCAGTCCATAACCCAGCCTTTTATGAGCAGGTTCGGTCTCCCTCCACAGATCTGGGCTGATATTGCAACACAACTGTGCAGTGTTGCTGCTGGTCAGATGCCAAATCAAGGCAGATTTGTGTCCTCAAAGGACATATAAAGTCAGTTAACACAATTCTAAATCAGTAAAAGTGACGAATGTCTGATCTCCTGTCCATATCATCACATTTCACTCTGTCACTTGTGTCAAATCAACCTCATGGCATAATGGCAAACTGTTTGTGTCAAATCAATTCAATCAAAAAAGGAACTTCCTTCTGGCCAAATATTTTAATTTCGATTCCCATCCCAATTCTAAAGTGACAGTTCTCGGCCTCCTCTTATGCCAAGATGAGGCCACCATCAGGGTGAAGGAGCAACACTTTATATTCTGCCTAGATAGTCTTCAAACTGATGGCATGAATATTGATTTCTCCTCCTCCACTCTTTTTCTATTCTTCACTCTGGTCTCATACCCCTTCTTACCAGACAATCCTCTCCTCTTTCTCTTTCTCCTATGTCCACTCTCCCTTCCTATCGGATTCCTTCTTCTCCAGTCCTTTATCTTTTCAACCCAACTGGCTTCACCTTTCACGTTCTAGCTATCCTACTTCCCCTTCCCCTACCTTATTTATTTTGGCATCTTTCCCTTTCTTTTTCTGTCCTGAAGAGGGTTCTCAGCCCAAAATGTTGACTGTTTATTCATTTCCATAGATGCTGCCTGATCTGCTGAGTTCCTGCTGCACTTTGAGTGCGTTGCTTTGGATTTTCAGCATCTGCTGGCATTTTTTTGTTTAATATTTCACTGTATATTTCAATGCAAGTCTCTAATCTCTCACTCTTCCGTAAGACCTCAGAACCATAAGAGATAGGAGCAGGATTAGGTCATTTGGTCCATCAAGCTTGCTCCTCCATTTAAATAATGGCTGATCTTTTTTTTTTACAAACAGTCACCCTGTAACCCTTAACTCCCTTACCAATCAAGAACCCATTAATCTCTTCCTTAAATATACCCAATTTGGTCACCACAGGCCACAGTGGCAAGAAATTCCACAGATTCACAACACTCTTACTAATGGAAGCACCTTCCCATAACCACTCTCTCCAGGCCTATTGGTATCTGATTTGTTTCAGTGGCATCTCCCCTCATTCTCTTGAACACCATTGACTTCAATAGAAATAAAACAGGAAAAAGTTCTTGTTTCCCACTTCCTTATTTCCCAGTGGACTTACTGAAAAAATGCTCACATTCACAACTCCTCATTGACCTGGAATCATCCAAGAATTATGAAAAAGTTTATCTCATTTGCAATCATCTCTTTAGCTCACTGTGGTCTATGCATATTTTTACCTGTATGAATTGATACAAGATTTCTGGAAATTCAAAATTCAGAAGTTCAAAGTTCAAAATATATTTATTATTGAAGTATGTAAACTATACACAACCTTGAGATTTACGCCTTACAGGCAGCGACAAAACAAAGAAACTCAATAGAACTCATTAAAAGAGGACCATCAAACATTCAATGTGCAGAAAAATAACAACAATTTGTGGAAACAATAGAAGTAAGCAAATAACTTTCAGAACTGAAGTTCATGAAAATCAGTCCACAACCAGGAAGCAATTCATCACTGCATCTGATGCAGGGGGCCATGAGTTGCAGGCATGCCCTCAGGTCAGTGCAGAGACAAGTAAATTACACTGTGTACTGAGCTGAACTGGCCTGTCCCTTGCCTCTGGCCCATCACACTGACCGTTTCAATCTAGTTCGGCACTTAAATTATCCAAACCTCATGTCATTCCTCATTCTCAGACCCGGGCCCTGCTACTTCTGTTTGGCCCATGCTCAAATTTTCCAATTCAGCTGGACGCTTAATCGATCAAATCAATTAATCTGAGCAATTACATTTTGATCAATTAAATCGAGCATAGAAACATAGAAAACATACAGCACAATACAGGCCCTTCAGCCCACAAAGCTGTCCTGAATATGTCCTTACCTTAGAACTACCTAGGATTTACCCATACCCTCTATTTTTCTAAGTTCCATGTAGCCATCCAGGAGTCTCTTAAAAGACTATATCATTTCTGCCTCCACCACCGCCACCAGCAGCCCATTCCACACACTCACTACTCTGCATTAAAAAACTTACCCCTGACATCTCCTCTGTACCTACTTCCAAGCACATTAAAACTATGCCCCCTTGTGATGCCCAGTTCAGCCCTGGGGAAAAGCCTCTAACTATCTACACAATCACTGACTCTCATTATCTTGTACACCTCCATCAGGTCACCTCTCATCCTCCGTCACTCCAAGGAGAAAAGGCCGAGTTCACTCAACCTACTCTCATAAGGCTTGTTCCCCAATCCAGGCAACATCCTTGTAAATCTCCTCGGCACCCTTTCTAGTTTCCACACCCTTCTTGTAGTGAGGCGACCAGAACAGCTTTGTGTGTCCTGTGGGCTTGGACCGCAAGATCCCTCTGATCCTCCAAACTGCCAGGAGTCTTACCATTAATGCTATATTCTGCCATCATATTTTCCTACCAAAATGAACCACCTCACACTTATCTGGGTTGAACTCCATCTGCCACTTCTCAGCCCAGTTTTGCATCCTATCAATGTCCCATTGTAACCACTGACAGTCCTCCACACTATGCACAACACCCTTAACCTTTGTGTCATCAGCAAATTTACAAACCCATCCCTCCACTCCCTCATCCAGGTCATTTATAAAAATCTCAAAGAGTAGTGGTCCCAGAACAGATCCCTGAGGCATGCCACTGGTCACCAGCCTCCATGCAGAATATGACCATTCTACAACCACTCTTTGCCTTCTGTGTGCAAGCCAGTTCTGGATCCATAAAGCAATGTCTCCTTGGATCCTATACCTCCTTACTCTCTCAGTTAGCCTTGTCAAATGCCTTTCTAAAATCCATATGCACTACATCTACTGCTCTACCTTCATCAATGTGTTTAGTCACATCCTCAAAAAATTCAAACAGGCTTGTAAGGCATGACCTGCCTTTGACAAAGCCAGATGACTATTCCTAATCATATTAGCCTCTCCAAATATTCATAAATCCTGCCTCAGGATCTTCTCCATCAACTTACCAACCACTGAAGTAAGACTCACTGGCCTATAAATTCCTGGGCTATCTCTACTCCCTTTGTTGAATAAGGGAACAACATCCACAACACTCCAATCCTCCGGAACCTCTCCCGTCCTCATTGATGATACAAAAATCATTGCCAGAAGCTCAGCAATCTCCTCCCTCGCTTCTCGCAGTAGTCTGGGGTACATCCCATCCACTCCCGGTGACTTAGCCAACGATGCTTTCTAAAAGCTCCAGCACATCCTCTTCCTTAATATCTATATTCTCAAACTTTTACAGTCCACTGTAAGTCATCCCTACAATCGCCAAGGTCCTTTTCTGTAGTGAATACTGAAGCAAGGTATTCGTTAAGTACCTCTGCTACTTCTTCTGGTTTCATACACACTTTTCCACTGTCACACTTGACTGGTCCTATTCTCTCATGTCCTATCCTCTTGCTTTTCACATACTTGTAGAATACTTTGGGGTCCTTAATCTTGTCTGCCAAGGCCTCTCATGGCCCTTTCTGCCTCTCCTAATTTCATTCTTAAGCTCCTTCCTGCTAGCCTTATAATTTGCTAGTTTCCTATCATTACCTAGTTTTTGAAACTTTCGTAAACTCTTCTTTTCTTCTTGACTAGATTTACAACAGCCTTTGTACACCACGGATCTTGTACCCTACCATCCTTTCTCTGTCTCATTGGAACGTAACTACTTAGAACCCCACACAAATATCCCCTGAACATTTGCCACATTTCTTCTGTACGTTTCCATGAAAACATGTTTCCAATTTATGCTTCCAAGTTCCTGCCTGATAGCCTGAAATTTCCCCTTACTCCAATTAAACATTTCCCTAACTTGGCTGTTCCTATCCTTCTCCAATACTATGGTAAAGGAGAGAGAATAGTGATCACTATCTCCAAAATGCTCTCCCACTGAGAGACCTGACACCTGACCAGGTTCATTTCCCAATACCAGGTCAAGTACAGCCTCTGCTCTTGTAGACTTATCTACATATTGTGTCAAGAATCTTTCCTGAACACACCTAACAAACTCCACCCCATCTAAACCCCTCACTCTAGGGAGATGCCAATCAATATTTGGGAAATTAAAATCTCCCACCACAACAACCCTGTTATTATTACTCCTTTCCAGAATCTGTCTCCCTATCTGCTTCTCAATGCCCCTGATACTATTGGGTGGTCTGTGAAAAACACCCTGTAGAGTTATTGACCCCTTCCTATTCCTAACTTCCACCCACAAAAACTCCGTTGACAACCCCTCCATGACTTCCTCCTTTTCTCCAGCCAGGACACTATCTCTGATCAACAGTGCCATGCCCCCATTTCTTTTGCCTCCCTTCCTATCCTTTCTGAAACATCTAAAGCCTGGCACTTGAAGAAGCCATTCCTGCCCCTGCACCATCCAAATCTCTGTAATGGCCACAACATCATAGCTCCAAGTGCTGATCCACGCTCTAAGCTCATTTGCTTTATTCATGATACTCCTCGCATTAAAATAGACACATCTCAAACCATCAGACTGAGCGTGTCTCTTCTCTATCACCTGCCTATCCTCCCTTCCGCATTGTCTCGAAGCTTTCTCTATTTGTGAGCCAACCTTCCTTTCCTCCACCACTTTAGTTTGGTTCCTACCCCCAGCAATTCAGTTTAAGCTCTCCCCAGTAGCCTTAGCAAACCTTCCAGCCAGGATATTGGTCCCGCTCGAGTTCAAGTGCAACCCGTCCTTTTTGCACAGGTCACATCTGCCCCAGAAGGGGTCCCAATGATCCAGAAATCTGAATCCTTGCCCCCTGCTCCAATCCATCAGCCACACATTTATCCACCACCTCATTCTACTCCTATCCTCATTGTCACGTGGCACAGGCTGTAATCCCAAGATTGTTACTTTTGTCAACTTCTTTCCTAGCTCCCTGTAGTCTGTTTTCAGGACCTCCTCCCTTTTCCTACCTATGTCATTGGTACCAATATGTACCACGACCTCTGGCTGTCCTCCTTCCTACTTCAAGATATCATGGACGTGATCAGAAACATCCCGGACCCTGGCACCTGGGAGACAAACAAGAATCCGCGTTTCTTTCCTGCTTCCACAGAATTGCCTATCTGACCCCCTAACTATAGAATCCCCTATCACTGCTGCCATTCTCTTCCTTTCCCTACTCTTCTGAGTCACAGGACCAGACTCTGTGCCAGAGGCGCAGCCACTATTGCTTCCCCTATATAGGCTGACCCCCCCCCCCCAAAAGTACTCAAGCAAGAGTTCCTATTGTAGCTTTTTAAACAGCCTCTAGTATCTGCCTCTTGCCCTTCCCTCTCCTGACTGTTACCCACTTCTCTTGTCTCCTGTAGTCCCGGGGTGATTACCTGCCTATAGCTCCTCTCTGTCACCTCCTCACTCTCCCTGACCAGGCGAAGGTCATCGAGCTGCAACTCCAGTTCCCTAATGCAGTCTCTAAGGAGCTGCAGCTCAACGCACCTGGTACAGATGTGGTTGTCCGGGAGGCCGGGAGTCTCCAGGACCTCCCACATCTGACACCAAACACAAAAAACCGGCCTCTCACACATATTCTCTGCTTTTATTTTAAACAGATAACCTACCTGGCCTCGACCCCTTATCGCCTAAGCCCCATTGAGCCAAAGGCTTCCTACTCTGTCTCCCACTACTCCATCACCCGCTCCTCCAACACCCGCTCTGTAAATCTGTCTTCCTTTTAAACTCTTCCTGCTGTTCTCACTGGCCGACTTCCACATGTTTGCGCAGTCGTGCGCCATTCTTATTGCTTTGCTAACATTATTGCTTTGCTAATCTTTGTCAGGAAGAGAGTGATACAGTCAATTTAGGACACTTGCATTCTATTTGTCACTTCCTTTATCAGTGTAATCCACTACTGTCATCTTTTAATTGTGATGTTTGAAATTATCACAGGGGAGAGACATGGCACACTATCCTCCAATCAAGTGTCAGATACTGTAAGTACATTGATTCTGTTGGTGAAATCCCAATTCCAACAAATATTAACTTCCAAATCAAATCTGTAGAGTTCTTTTCTGATCTAAAGAGATAAGATATCAACTGGCTGAAATATACACTCAACGGACACTTTATTAGGTACATCCTACACCTAATAAAGTGACCACTGAGTGTATCTTCATGAATTCTGTTGCTGTTCTGCACATCAGCTTTGTGATTTTTCTCCATTGGGTGGGGTCGACCATGGATGTTGTGTCCTAGCTGTTGATGTCAATAGGCAAGTCAGGGTGATATGCTACAGAGAACAAGTGGTTGCCCATGCAGCAGGCTTCTGCTCTCCATGCATCAGATGAATCCAATGGATCAATACAGTTTGACACCAAGAGCATTGGAGGAGTTGCCAGACAGGTTTGAACACAATGTAGTACTGCCTTGGGGACTCCAACTCTGGATTTTTCCCTCAGTGTTTACTCCCAAAGCCTTTCCATGAGTGGGTATTGCCACAACACAGTGGAGATTTGAGATAAGAGCTTTTCTTCTCCTAGATGTGTTGCCAACTGCAGCTCTTGAGCCCCATCTGCCATGAAGTGTCTGTTTTCAAGGTGCCAGTAACCCTCCTTTGCCCCTTCTCCTGTTAGTACAAAATGGTTAAATGGCTCCACCAGGCTCAGTAGCTAAGCCACACGTGAAGACCAGGAGTTGGACTTGTTTCTCAGAAACTGTTTGAGATGAATGCTATTGGGAGCATTTAATATGTAGTGGGAGCTTATCCCTAATACTATCCCCATACCCAAGAAGACTGTGTCGCCTTTCTGTCAGCTTGAACCTGCCTGGCCATTCTCTGACCTCTCTCATTAACAAGGCATTTTAGCCAACAGAAATGCTGCTCACTGGATGTTCTTCTTTTTAACAGCATTCTCTGTAAATTCTAGAGACTGTTGTATGTGAATATCGCAGATCAGCAGTTCCTGGGATACTCAAACCACCCTGTCTGGTACCATCACTCCACAGTCAAAGTTACTCAGATCACATTTCTTCCTGATTCTGATGTTTGAACTGAACAACAACCGAAGCTTTTGACGGTGCTTGCATGCTTTGATGCACTGAGTTGCTGCTACATGATTGGCTCATTAGATATTTACATTATTGAACAGATATACTGTACCTAATACTGTGGTCACTGAGCATAACTGATATTTCTTTCTCTTTCAGAACCTGCCTTCTTCAAATGAAAATGCCTTATCTGTTATCTATGCACAGATACCAAAAAAAACGTATGAATAATCTGCAAAGGAGTGGATATGTGGAAAGTAGAATATGTTGAAATCATTTTTTATATTTTCGATTTGCGATGCACTTTCACGAATGTATTTGCCATGAGTTAACATAATTCAAAGATTCAGTCATCTCATTATCACTTCTGATTTATAAATGAGAATCATATCTCTGAAAAAAATTTCAACATTTTGTTTCAGCTTCTATAGATACGATGTGAAAAAAAAATACAGCTTCATTACGCAAGATAGATTAAATAGAGTGGGCACATTTGTTAAAATACAACTAGAATGAATGGTGGGCATGTTATATTGGTGTCAGGGACATGGCAACACTTGTGGGCTGCCCCCTGCACAATCCTTGGTCTGTGTTGTTGTTTATGCAAAATGCAACATTTCACCTCAGGTTTTGATGTTTCAAATTATATATGACAAATAAAAGCCAATCTTTAGTATTTCCAAACTTGTCATGACAAACAGTAATGATTTAAACAAAACACAATGGGGTTACATTAAAACACTAGTCCTTCATAGGACACTAACCTATTTACACCAATTCTGGGCTTTCTGTATATTTAGTCATTTAATCTATGCTGGTGAATGGATAAATCCACCTTCCACTTCTGGAAGGTGGTGGTGAGCTCCATTCTTGAATCATTGTGGTCCTATAGGTAAGGACACTCTCAATTATTAGTAAGTGGGTCAATGATTTTGACCCAGAAGTAATAGAAGAATAGCGATATACACTCAGTCACAACTTTATTAGGCACTTCCTTTATGGTCTTTTGCTGCCGTAGCCCATCCACTTTAGGGTTCAATGTGTTTTGCATTCAGAGATGTTCTTCTGCATACCACTGTTGTAACGCATGGTTATTTGAGTTACTGTCACCTTCATATCAGTTTGAACCAGTCTGGACTTTCTCCTGTGACCTCTCTCATTAACAAACAAGAGAAAATCTGCAGATGCTGGAAATCCAAGCAACACACACAAAATGCTGGAGGAACCCAGCAGGCCAGGCAGTATAAATGGGAAAAAAAAGCACAGTTTATGTTTTGGGCCGAAACCCTTTGGCAGGACTGGAGAAAAACTGCTGTGGAGTAGATTTAAAAGGTGGGGAGTTGGGGGAGACAAACACTCAGTGATAGATGAAACCTGGAGGGGAGGGATGAAATAAAGAGCTCAGAAACTGATTGGTGATAGAGACAGAAGGCCAGGGAAGAAAGAAAAAAGGGGGAAGGTGCTCAGAGGAAGGTGATGGACAGACAAGAAGATAAGATGAGGGAGGGTAAAGGCGATGGGGAAAGGTGAAGGAGGGGCACTACTGGAAGTTTGAGAAATCAATGTTCATGGTATCATGTTGGAGGCTACCCATATAACCTCCAACCTGTTGGCATCAACATCATTTCCTCAAACTTCCAGTAATGCCCCCGACCTCCCACCCCTCCTTCATCATGCCCATTGCCTTTTCCCTCTCACCTTATCTCCTTGCCTGCTCATTGTCTCCCTCTGAGCTCCTCCCCACTTTTCTTTCTACCAATGCCTTCTGTTCTCTCCTATCCGATTCCCCCTTCTTCAGCCTGTGTCTCTTTCACCAATCAATTTCCCAACTCTTTACTTCATCCCTCCCCCTCCTGGTTCCACCTATCACCTGGTATTTCTCTCTCCCCTCCACCCACCTTTTAAATCAACTCCTCAGTTTTTTTTTTCCTCCAGTCTTGCCGAAAGGTTTTGGCCTGAAACACTGACTGTGTTCTTGTTCGTAGATGCTGCCTGGTTTGCTGAGTTCCTCCAGCATTTTGTGTGTGTTGCTCAGATTTCTTGGGACTAGGAGTAGCAGCCAATTGATGTAGTCAGGAATTCCTGCCAATTCAATTGCGAAGCACTGAAAAATTACTTTGAAATCAGAATAGAATTAACTCTGTATTTTGAAGATAAAAGTTTGCACTTCTGGATGTTGCAGTTCAGAAGATCCTGATAAATGTTCAGCAGGAATTCTCTCTTTGCAGTCTGATGTTGGATTCCTCCTGGTGATGTGGGAAGCTGCAGCAATTCTCCAACATTTAGGGTGGGAAACCACAGGCACAAACAACACCAGGAACAGATGAAGACACAAGAGACTGCCGATGCTGGCTACAGGGTTTTGCCCTGAGACATTGACAATCCCTTTCCTTCCACAGATGCTGCTCTACCTGCTGAGATCTTCCTGCATATTGTTTGTTGCTCAGGGACATGGACAAACCTATGGTGTGAGGTCCTTCCCTTTCCTGATCAATTACACTCCATATACCTGGGATCATCTTCCTTGCACACCTCTGAAAGCTTCCAAATGCAAAGATGGGAAATACTGGAAAGATACAGAGAATCAGGCAACATTATCATTCCAATAAAGAGTCACAGGCTATAACAATAACCCTGTTTTCTTTCCTCGCACACTGCCTAATCCACTGGGCACGTCCAGCATAATTTCTGTTTTCATTTCAGAATTTCAACATTTTCAGCTTTTATGACTTTTACATCTAAAGGAAAAGGTGACCTTCTTGTCACTGGGTGACAAAAGCAATCCATGACATTATGGCAAGGACTCTACTCAGTCTCAGATTCCTGTGGGAAGGTTGAAGCCCATCTGCATGGTGGAGCTGAAATCTTGAAGTTGTCTGTGACTCATGCACTGGACTCTCGGTCTGCGTGAAAGCACACACTACCTTCCCAAGTTCACTCAAAATCCATCCTGAACAAACCGGCTCTCCCATGGAAGTATTGGCCCTTCCTCCTCAAAGCCATTCTTCTGCACAAAGCACCCGTGGAACAGGAACAACATCCTCCACCATCTTCCCTCTTGTCTTCTCCCAGCTCCCGTCAACAAACACCTCTCCACCCAGTATTCTTTAGAATCTTCCCCAAATTCTACCATCCTGATTGGCTGACACCACATTCCTACATTGAACAACAAAGCCCCTTATCTCTGCTCAAACCAAAACAAGCTGAAAGCAGAATAGAGTGCTCTTACAGAAATGCCAAAATGAAATACTTACAGGATAGCAGTAAAAATTTTAACCAGGCTGTTACACTTGCCTAGCCTTTCTTATGGATTTCTACTGGACCCAGCGGATTAATGCAATCACAAAGAAGGCATGTGAGTAGCTCTACTTCTGTAGGAAGTTGAGGAGATTGGGCATGTCACAAAAGAATCTTGCAAATTCCATCAGCTGTACAGTGGAGAGCATCACATCCTGGTATGGAGGGTCATAAGAGGTTGAAGAGGGTTGGAGACTAAACTGATTCCATCATGGTTACAACTCTCCATGCCATACATAAATCTTCAGGATGTGGTGCCTCAAGAAGGTGACATCCATCATTAAGGATCCTCACCATCCAGGGTATGTCCATCATCAAGAGGAGGTACAGAAGCCTGAAGACTCACACTCAATGATTAAGGAACAGCTTCTTCCCCTCTACTATCATATTTTTGAATGGTCTACGAACTCATGAACACTACCTCATTATTTGTCTTTTGCATTATTTCTTCATTTTCACTTTCAAGTTCAAGGTCAGGTTCATTTATTGTCATTCAACCATACACATGTATACCACCAGACAAACCAATGTTCCTCCAGACCAAGGTGTACAACACAGTACATACAACTCAAACATATAATGATTAAAGTAATATTATCATAAGTAAAATAACAAATAAAAAGTGCATTTATGGATCTAGCCAGTTAAAAATTAGACAGCCTAATGATACTGGAACTTCATATGTGATTAGATCTGGGTAGTGGCAGGGAGTTCAATCATCTTGTGGCCTGGGGGGAAGAAGCTGTTTCCCATGCTAATAGTTCTTGTTCTAATGCAATAACTTCTGCCTAATGGCTGGGGATCATAGAGATTGTTGGTCAGGTGGGAAGATCCTTAACACTGCTAAGGGTCCTGTTTATGCAGCCTTCCTGATAAATATCTATGATGGGTGGAAGAGCGACCCCAATGATCCTCTCAGCAGCCCTCACAAACCTTTGTTGGGATTTGCAGACGGATACCTTGCAATTCCCATATCAGACGGTGATGCAGCTGGTCAAAGCACTCTTGATGGTGCTTCTGTAAAATTGGCTGGAGTGGTTGGAGGGGTGGGAAGCCTCCCTTACCTCAATCTCTTCAGGAAATTGAGAAGTTGCTGTACTTTCTTGAGGTGGTGTTGAGAAAGCAGGTGAGATTGCCTGTAATGTGCACTCCCAGAAACATAGTAGTTCCAACTCTGATCAATCCTAGCTTCCTGACTTCCCTTGCATTCTTGATAATCTTTGTCCAGCTCCTAGTACTTCAGTGTTTGTGTCTTGCATTTGGGTCTGTTCTCACCGCCCCCTTGCAACAGAATGACCCAGTCAGATATGGACCCAGCAACACAGACACTGTCATTAAACTCATGCCATCCAGGGTCCCCTCTTGTTGAAACCCCCCCAACCGCTCCGGTCATCAATAATCTGGGCAAGCCTGTTGGTCGCCTGGAGGCTCCCATGGGGAAGGGGGGGTACTCGCATGGTCTGGTTCGTACGTCCGCGTTCCGGATCACGGTCCTGTCAATGGATTCCGTACTCCGGTTATTCCATTTTTCCCTTGTTCCGTTGGGTGCCTTAATTGAGGCACCTGAATCTCGTTTTTGTTTGGCAACATAAATAGCTCTGGGGAACCAGTGATTCCTTGCTGGACCATTCCTGTCAGAACCCTGTGAATTACCTCATCTGTGAACTCATCTGCAACTCCCCGTCAAGTAAACCTGCCAGAGTGAGGCTAGAGCCTTGTTGTATCAAGATAAGGAACAGTCTATTGTAGTGTGGTCTTGTCTCTTCATGTCCTCACCTTCGCTAGGTAGGTCTGGCTGTTTGCCACTACCTTGAGTTGGGAACCATCTCTTCATGTCCACACCTTCGCTGGGTAGGCCCGGCCATTTGCCACTACCTTGAGTGGAGATTTGTCTCTTCGTGTTCTATGTATAAGAAGAGTCCTGACCCTATGTCCTGTACCTAAGGAGGGGTCCTGACTCTGTGTTCAGTGTCTAAGAGGAGTCCTGGCCCCATGTCCTGTATCCAAGGAGTGGTCCCGGCTCTGTGCTTCATTTTCCAGTCCAATCCAAGTCAAGGCTTGGTGTTCGCAGTCCCAGTCGAGTGTCAAGTCCGATCCAAGTCCCAGTTGAGTGTCAAGTCCGATCCACGTCCTGAGTCTGAGCCAAAACCCTGGTCCCGAGTCCCAGTCAAGACCCTGGTCCTGAGTCCCTGTCTAGTCACTGGTTTGGAGTGCTCGTCCGGGCTCCTATTTCCAAGTTCCTTGTCCAGGTCGCGTGCTGCAATTTGATGTCCTAGCCCAGACCCTTTATCCCTGTCTAATCTAGGGACTGTATCCATGTCCAGCTTTGTTTCTTCCAACTTCTGCTTTGCTTTCTCTTGGATTTCCCTATGATCAATCCTTGCTTCCCGACTTCCCTTGCATTCTTGATAATCTTTGTCCAGCTCCTATTACTTCAGCATCTGTGTCTTGTGTTTGGGTCTGCTCCCACTGCCCCCTTGCAACACTGTATGCCATCTCATTGTTGTTGTGGATGAGGCCAACCATTGTTGTCATCAGCGAATTTGATGATTCAGTTTGAACTGGATCGAGCAGTGTAGTCATGTGTCAGCAGCAAGCTGAGCACACAGCCCCGGGGAACGCCAGTGCTCAGTGTGATATATATAGACTTACAGTAATTTGTTATGTTTTACACTGTACTGCTGCTATGAAACAGCAAATTTGATGACACATGTCAGTGATAATAAACCTGATTCTGAATCCATTAGATCATGTGATTAACTAGAAAACACCCGATGCTTTAGACGTTGGGCAAGTTGTGGAGAAAATGGTAGTGATTCGTGTAGCTTTGTGAAAGTAACACAAACGTGTCCTCAGCATGGTCGAATCAGCTGTTAAGCAAAAACATTATTTCATAAATTGTCTGGCAATTTAAGACTATAAGATATAGGAGCTGAAGTAGACCAATTAGCCCATCAAGTCTGCTCTGCCATTCAATAATGGGCTGATCCAATTCTTCCAGTCAGCCCCACTCCCCTGCCTTCTCCCCATACCCCTTGATGCCCCAGCTTATCAAGAACCTATCTATCTCTGCCTTAAATGCACCCAATGGTTTGGCCTCCACAGCCGCTCGTGGCAACAAATTCCACAGATTTACCACCTTCTAACTAAAGAAATTTCTCTGCGTCTCTGTTCTAAAAGGACGTTCTTCAATCCTGAAGTTGTGCCCTTTTGTCCTAGACTCCCCTACCATGGGAAATAACTTTGCCATATCTAATCTGTTCAGGCCTTTTAACATTCGGAATGTGTCTATGAAATCCCCCCCCCCCCCATTCTCCTGAACTCCAGGGAATACAGCCCAAGAGCTGCTAGACGTTCCTCATATGGTAGCCCTTTCATTCCTGGAATCTCTCTTGTGAATCTTCACTGAACCCTCTCCAATGTCAGTGTATCCTTTCTAAAATAGGGAGCTCAAAACTGCACACAGTACTCTAAGTGTGGTCTCATGAGTACCTTATAGAGCCTCAACATCAAATCCCTGCTCTTATATTCTATAAATGAATGCCAACATTGCATTTGCCTTCTTCACCACCAACTCAACCTGGAGGTTAATCTTTAGGGTATCCTGCACAAGGATTCCCAAGTCCCTATGCATCTCTGCATTTTGAATTCTCTCCCCATCTAAGTAATAGACTGCCATTTATTTCTTCCACCAAAGTGCATGACTATACACTTTCCAACATTGTATTTCATTTGCCACTTTTATGCCTATTCCTCTAAACTATCTAAGTCCCTCTGCAGGCTCTCTGTTTCCTCAACACTACCCGCTCCACCACTTATCTTTGTAGGCATATTTAGCCACAAATCCATTAATCCCATCTTCCACATCATTGACATATATCGTAAAAAGCAGTGGTCCCAACATTGACCCCTGTGGAACTCCACTGGTAACTGGCAGCCAGCCAGAATAGGATCTCTTTATTCCCATTCTCTGTTTTCTGCCGATCAGCCAATGCTCCACCTATGCTAGTAACTCCCCTGTAATTCCATGGGCTCTTATCTTGCTAAGCAGCATCATGTGCGGTACCTTGACAAAGGCCTTCTGAAAATCCAAGTACACCACATCTATTGCATCTCCTTTGTCTACGCTGCTTGTAATTTCCTCAAAAAATTGCAGTAGGTTTGTCAGGCAGGATTTTTCTTTCAGGAAACCATGTTGGCTTTGGCCTATCCCACATGAAGGATGAGGAGAAGATGGCGGAGCGATGCAGCGCACACGGCCTCTCCAGTGAAATGATATCTGTTATTTGTTAAGTAGGGTACCC
Source organism: Hemitrygon akajei (assembly GCF_048418815.1). Lineage (NCBI taxonomy): Eukaryota > Metazoa > Chordata > Chondrichthyes > Myliobatiformes > Dasyatidae > Hemitrygon > Hemitrygon akajei. Next base: position 30,150,186 of record NC_133138.1, on the reverse strand, counting down.
TGCACAATTCTGATTCAATGGAGACAGACGTGAGAGCATGGAGGAACATCTGGAGAAACTTCTGAAATGCCCGCTTTGCTGCTGCTGCTACTGTGCGGCCTGGAATCTCTGGAGGAGAAGGCCTCCGAGACCTTGGCTTTGCTTGTTTTGGCGGCCGGGACGAGGTCGAAGGTGCTCGGCAGAGGATGGCACTTGGGAGGCTGTATCGGAGTGGCTGATCGGAGGCTCAAAGTTTCCGGACGGACTCAGAGTCTGCTGAGGTCGGGTGCTTCCAATGCATTAGTTGTCGGTGCCTGGAAGTTAATGGCAGGGTGAGTTTCTCCCTTTTTTGCTGCCTGCGATCGGGGACTACTGGAGTCGATCGGGACTTGAGACTTTTTTTTCACCATGCCCATGGTTTGCTCTTTATCAAGTTATGGTATTGCTTTGCACTGCTAAAAACTATATGTTATAATTATGTGGTTTTGTCAGTGTTAGTCTTTGGTTTGCCCTTTTTTTTGTGATATCACTCTGGAGGAACTTTGTATCATTTCTTAATGCATGCATGCATTTCTAAATGACAATAAATGAGGACTGAGTGTCCTCATAATCTAACATGTAACCTTGTCATGTGCCTCCAGGTTCGATTCCAACAATTTCGCAACCACTGATGCAGGTCTATAGTTTCCTTTCTGCTGCCTCCCACTCTTCTTAAATAGCAGAATAACATTTGCAATTTTCCAGTCATTTGGTACAATGCCAGAATCTATCTATTCTTGAAAGATCAGTTAATGCCTCCGGAATCATACCAGCTACTTCCTTCAGAACCTGAGGGTGCATTCTATCAGGTCCACACACTATTAAGCTTCCTGAACACCTTCTCAGTTGTAATTTTCACTGCACGAGCTTCACTTCCCTGGCACTCTTGAATGTCCGGTATACTGCAGATATCTTCCATTGTGAAGACTGATGCAAAATATGCATTTAGTTCTTCCGCCATCTCTGCAACTCGTATTACAATATCTCCAGCATCATTTTCTATTGGTCCTACATTTACCCTCAACTCTCTTAACCTTTATATACTTAAAAACTTTTAGTATCTTCTTTGATATTAGTCGCCAGCTTCCTTTCATATTTCATCTTTTCCTTCCTAATGACCTTCTTAGTTTCCTTCTGCAAGTTTTTAAAATCTTCCCAATCCTCTATCTTCCTATTAGCTTTGGCTTCCTTGTATGCCCTCTCTTTTGCTTTTACTTTGTCTCTGACTTCACTCATCAGCCATGGTAGTGTCCTTCTGCCATTAGAAAATTTATTCTTATTTGTAATATATCTGTCTTGCATTTCCCTCATTTTTTTGCAGAAACTCCAGCCATTGCTGCTCTGCTGTCCTTCCTGCTAGTGTCTCTTTCCAGTCAACCTTGGCAGTTCCCCTCTCATGCTACTTTAATTTCCTTTATTCCACTGAAATATCGACAGATTGGAATTTAATTTCTCCATCTCAAATGTCAAAGTGAACTCAATCATATTGTGATCACTGTTCCCTAAGTGTTCCTTAACCTTAAGCTCTCTTATCACCTCTGGATCATTGCACAACACCCAGTCCAGCACAGCTGATCCCCTAGTGGGCTTTACAATAAGCTGTTCTAAAGAACCATCCCTTAGACATTCTACAAATTCTCTCTCTTAAGGCACAGTACTGGCCTGGTTTTCCCAATCCACCTTCATGAGCCCCGATGATTATCATGACATTGCCCTTCTGATATGCCTTTTCTATCTCCTGCTGTAACTTGTAATCCACATCCCGGCTGTTGTTTGGAGGCCTGTATACAACTGCCATTAGTGTCTTTTACCCTTGTCATTTTTTAACTCAACCCATAGAGTCTCTACACGTTCAGAACCTACGTCATCCCTTTCTAATGATTTAATATTATTTCTTAAACACAGAGCTACACCACCCCCTCTTCCTACTAACCTAGCCTTCTGATACACAATATATCCTTGAACGTTCAGTTCCCAATGGCAGCCAAGTTTCAGAGATGGCCACAGCATCATACTTGTCAATCTGTAGATGAATTTCAAGATTGTCCATTTTATTTCTTATGCTGTATACATTCAAATATAACATTTTCAGTCCAGTATTTGTTGCTTTCTATTTTAATTACACCACACCTCTATTGCCCTGTAACATCCCACTGGCTGTGATTATGCCTTGTCTCCTGCCTGTCCCTTCTATCATCTCAGTTGCACACTATCTTTGATTTATTTTTGTATTCTCCTTCCTCAGCCCTATCACTCCAGTTCCCATCCCCCTGCCAAATTAGATTAAACCCTCCCAAACAGCTCTATTAAACCTGCCTGCTAGTATACTGGACCCCTTTGGGTTTAGGTGTAACCCAGATTGGACCTCCCTAGAAAAAGCCTCAATGATCTAGGAATCTGAAGGATTGCCCCCTGCACCAGTCTCTCAGCCACACATTAATATGCCTGATCATGCTATTCTTGTGCTCGTTAGCACGTGACACAGGCAGCAATCCTGAGATTACTACACTGGAGGTCCTGCTATTCAGCTTCCTACCCAACTCCTTGAATTCTCTCTTCTGGACCTCTTCCCATTTTCTATCTATGTGTATCAAGACTTCTGGCTGTTCACACAGTCCCTTCAGAATACTCCGCACCCGATCCAAGACATCCCGTACCCTGGCACCTTGGAGACAACTCCCGATGTGAGTATCTCCATCAGGCTTACAGAACCTCCTGTCCGTTCCCCTCACTATGAATTCCCCTAAGACTACCACATTCCTCATCTTCTCTCTGTTCTGCTCCATGGAACCAGGCTCAGTTCCAGAGACCCGATCGCCGTGGTCATCTTCTATCAGGTCACCCCTTGCAACAACATCCAAAACGAGATAACGATTACTGAGGGGGATGGCCACAAGGGTGCTCTCTACTATCCAAGATCTTCCCATCCCTTCCCTTATCTAACTCCTGCATCTTGGGGTGACTAATTCCTTGTAGCTCCTATTTATCACCTATTCACTTTCCCTGCTAAGCTGTAGGTCATCAACCCACATCTCCAGATCCATAATGTGGTTTCTCAGGAGCTGCATCTCGGTGCACCTGGTGCAGATGTGGCCATCAGGGAGACTGTAAGATTCCCAGGATTCCCACATCTGACACCCAGAACAAAGTATTAACCCTAGAGACATGTTCTCTATTCATCCAAAAAAAAAGGCAAATTAAAAAACGACATCCACTTACCCACTTAACTCGCTGTAGCCCAAATGAGCCAAAGCCCTACCACGCTGCCACAAACCACCCCAGTGATGACCGCTCTGCTAGGCAGTGTCTCCCTTTTATGGCTGAACCTTCCCTGCTCTCCAACTAATGATTGGTGCTTCAGATATAGCCAAGTTCCCGCGAAGCTTTCCCCTTTTAAACATCACTCCAAGACCTGTGCATCGCCTCCTCTCTCGGACCTCTCCAACACTGAAACAACATATTGTTTGAATTTCCTGTGCACATCTTTGCTGCTACACTTTCTCCTTACAGCAGTGATGACACTGTAGAGACCCCAAAGAGAAGGCCTTTCCCAATGAAAAGCTGTGTGGCCTGTCCTGTACCACGCAAAGTCCAAGAATTTCAAAGCAGTGATAGTTTATGAAATGTTTGATGACATACCCCACATTGCCAAATCAATACACCTTTTCAGGTGTCACAGATCTTCAGCTCACTATTCCTTGTACAAACCTTGGTTTTAAGGTAGAACCTAAGAAAGAATGTGGAATAAAGTCAATTTCAGAAAATGTCTCTTGATTTTCTCCCACTTCACTTCTGCAGGATCTGAAGTAATGGGTGATCCTGTGTGCAATTTGTACGCTTTTCTCAGGTGGGGTGGTGATGCATGCTAGAGTATGTATGTGACATAATTACATTCTTGTACATTCTTTGCACTACATGTGTTTTGGCCTTTTTTTCTTTAAAATTCTTAATATTAGTTTATAACACAGTACTTGTGAATGTCAGGGTAATCAGAAGTTTGAGAAACTGGTGCCATGTGCCTTGTAGCTCTTTCTCCAGATAAATTCCATGTCAATATAATCAAGAGGAAAAGATTTATGGGTGCATTAAGGTCCTCCTTCAAGGAAGAGACAACTTCTTCACTGACTTCTGGGAATCTCTGGTCCATGGTTGGCTCAAGGTCGTGAATGGTACGGTACTAGAAACCTTAGTTCCACACACCAGGAGCACACAGAAGTAATACTCCAGCAAAAGAAGGAACAAATCGCCTAACAATCTACCCATTTTATCTACCCACTGTCATGGTCCGGTCCGTTGATTACACATTTCAGTTAATTTCCTTTTCCCTGTGTTCCACCAGGCTCCTTGATTCATTCAAACCGGCAGGATAAAAACTCCAGCTTACAGATACTCGGGGCTGGTCCATCACCATAGCCGGGGCAGTAATACAAGCTCAGGCTGCCGAGAATAGGGACTGTCTTCCGAGCCTGTGCGGCAATGCAAGTTCTGGGCCGCCAAGGATGGGTCAACCTCTGTGACAGAGAGAGCCTGCCGTCCACAGTTCCTGGGCCGAGTCAAGAGCCTGCCATCCGTAGTTCATGGGTTGAGTCAAGAGCCTGCCATCCAGCTGTGTGTTGCTGGTCGTTTTGCCGCTGCTCCGAGCCGGTATATGAGTGGTCTGTTGTTGTTTTGTTTTGTTAAGTCTGAGCCCCAGTCCAAGCCAAGGCTCCAAGTCCCAGTCACGTCCAAATCTGTCTCCGTGTCAAGTTCTTGGTGCCAGTGTCCCGCACTTGTTTCCGCTCCCAATGCCCCCTTGCAACACCCACCCTGTCAGGCAGCCGCTGCCCCATCTGTGAAAGCCTCTGTGGTTCCCTTATTGGACTCATCAGCTACCTCAGAATTCACTGTGTCATGCTGCAACTTCGGACTCAAGTGCACAGAGATTCAGGAAATTTAAACAGAACTAGGAATTTTATCAGCAAAAGAAACAGAACAGTTAAGAATACAAGGTCTAGGATAACTCAGAATAACTTTGCCAAACTTCACTCGGAAAAGATCAGGACCAACAAGCCCCCGAAGAGTTAGCACCATCTGTTTAAAACCTCAAACACTTGACAAGCTTACAAGTAACCATTCTAATAAAAAGACAAAAGCTTACTATACTTAATTGGAGACCTGAAAAGTCTCAAGACAATTAATTGGAAGCATTCAAGGAGCGGTGCCTTAGGAAGCATTAAGGACACCCACCACCCAGGCCACGCCCTCTACTCATTGCTACCATCAGGATGGAGGTACAGAATCTTAAGGCACACACTCAATGATTTAGGAACAGTCTCTGAATGGACATTGAACCCATGAAATCTACCTCACTACTTTTTTTTATTTCTGCTTTTTTTTTGCACTACTTATTTTTATCTTAACTATTCAATAGACATATACAGTATATGCTTTCTGTAATTCAGTATTTTTGCTCTATATTTATTTATCAATGTACTGCAGCCATAAAGTTAATGGATTTCTGGACATATGCCCATGATATTAAACTTAACTCTGATTTTGATTCAATTGCAACTTACTGTACATGCAAAGATTAGATTGGATTCAACTTTATTGTCACTGTGCCAAGTACAGATACAAAGCCAAATGAAATGCAGTTAGCATCTAACCAGAAATCCAAAGAATATTGTTATTTACAAAATAACTGCGAATAAAAAGTAACTGCTACAACACACAAATATAAACGTACTGAGACAGTACAATATGGGTGCAATACTGCTGAGCACTGTGATGTGAGGTTCAGCAGGGTCACAGCCTCAGAGAAGAAGCCCTTCCTGTGCCTGCTGGTATGGGAGGAGAGTGAAAAGTCTGTGGTTATGGTGAGATGCATCCTTGATAATGCTCTTCACCCTGCCCAGGCAGCGTTTATAGTAAACGTTCTCAATGGTGGGCAATTGGGTGCCAATAGTCTGCTGGGCAGTTTTCACCACACACTGGAGTGCTTTGCGGTCTGATATAATAGGCAATAGGTGCAAGAGTAGGCCTTTTGGCCCTTCAGGCCAGCACCAGCATTCAATGTGATCATGACTGATCATCCATAATCAGTACCCCCGTTCTTGCCTTATCCCCATATCCCTTGACTCTGCAATCCTTAAGAGCTCTATCTAACTCTTTCTTGAAAGCATCCCGAGAATTGGCCTCCACTTCCTTCTGTTCCTTCTGAGGCAGAGCATTCCATAGATCCACAACTCTCCAGGTGAAAAAGTTTTTCCTGAACTCCATTCTAAATGGCCTACCCCTTATTCTTAAACTATGGCAAATGGGACAATTGCCATGCCATGCTGAGATGCAGTTGGTGAGCATGCTCTTAATGGTACAGCGGTAAAAGTCCGTCAGTATCCAGGGCCAGAGGTGAGCTTTCTTGATACTCCACAGGAAATAAAGGTGCTATTGTGCCTTTTTGATCAGGATGGAGTTCAGTGACCGGGTGAGATCCTCGGAAATGTGGACACCAAGGAATCTGAAGCTTGATCCACGCTCCATTACAGCTCCATTGATGTAGATAGGGACATGAGTGTGGCTCATATAATGCCTGAAGTCCACAATGATCTCCTTGGTTTTCTGGGTGTTAAGGGCCAGGTTGTTGTCAGCACAACACGCAGCCAGGTGCTGGACCTTGTCCCTGTAGGCCATCTCATCACCCCCTCTGACCAGGCCAACCACCGTGGTGTTGTCGGCGAACTTGATTATGGAGTTAGAACCATGTACAGGAATGCAGTCATAGGTGAAAAGGGAGTATAGAAGAGGCCTCAGCACATAGCCTTGAGTCATGCCAGTGTTCAGGGTGAGAGTGGAGGAGGAGAAGTTGTCTAACTTAACAGATTGGCGTCTGTTAAGACCTAACTATACCGCATCAGAAACCCAAAGCACAACAATACATTATGATTAAAATTAAATGAAACACACAAAATATAATAGAAAACAACAGCAAAAAACTCTGAGCCCTCAGAATATTCTTCCAATGACCTGAGGTCATGATACATAGACCAGAGTGGAGACAAGTCATGGTTAACCTAGTCGAACCACCCAAGAAGAAGAAAGAACAGGGTATTATGTGAAATAACATTTCTGAGAACCTCTTTGCACTTTCTCTCAGTCTCAACCAAATGAAAGGAAATATTATTTAATATAAATGAGGCTGACAGACTCATCATTTTAACCATGTAGCAATGTAAGATAACCCTGAACAGTGCCAATAATAGATGTGTACAAGAATCTCAAAGAGAATCCGTCCTTCCAAAGAGTTTCAGCCCAAAACGTCGACTGTTCTTTTTTCCATCGATGCGGCCTGGCCTGTTGAGTTCCTTCAGCATTTTGTGTGTGTTGTTTGTGTACAAGAGATCAGGTTCACTTATTTTTTGGCTCTGTATTGCTTTCTTCCTCCAATCTGGGCACCAGGAAGAAAATGTTGCCTCAGGATTCCTTCAGACTCATTCCACTGCCTGTTGGTATTTCCCCACCCCTTTGGTTTACTTTAGTAAATGCTTCACTGCCCAAAAATGAACCCATTCGGAATCAGGTTTAATATTACCAGCATATGTTTTGAAATTTGTTGTTTTGTTGCAGCCGTACACTTCAATTGAGAATCCCCGTTGGTCGAGGTCGACAAAATGTTGCGTCCCAGCTGTCTGCTTGATATGCAAGCCGGGGCAGTACGATATGGAGAGCAAGTTGTTGCCCCTCTTTATGTGCCTGACAAGTCCAAAGGAATGGCAGAGACTGATACCGTTTGGCATCAGTGGCATTGCAGATGTTTTCAGTCACTGGCGGTGCCAGAGATTTTTTCTTGCTGGTGCTACAGTGGGGCTGAATTATTCAGTGATAGTGCTGAGAGATATACCGTATGGTAATATGTATTCGCAAGGCCAGACGCGTGGCGTTCAAAAGTCAGTTTCAAGCATTATATGCCTACTACAAATGCCTCTGTTGATTCACAAGCAACAGCAATCGATAGATCTAATATACAAGTGAACTGTGACAGTGTCAACAGCATCGGAGACAACCCGGGTTACAAAGAGCATAAACAAGCAAACCAACCGAGCATCCGACCCGCAGCGCACAACATGAATCACGCACCAATCCCACAATCAGCGTCAAACGCGTGCTTTTCAAATGAAAAAACACAGCACTGTCCACTGCTATTCGCATTACACAGACAGACAATGTCAAAAGACACACCGTTATTAAAGTCAAATAAGGCAAACAACAGATGTAAGCCTTTACCAAGAGTTGGATAAATCGTACTCTGACCATGCAATACCTCAATGAATTCGGCTACTAAATTTAAAACAAAAATCAAGAGAATCACCACTTGGAAGTCTAAGCAGGACCAATAGGCTTAATAGCAGTAAATGTAATATTATACTCACGATTTTCTTGGACAATTTTTGCACATCCTTTTCAAGCATATTTCCCAATCTTGAACCGCTTTGTTTTCTCAATCTGAACTCGGCCCATGCCTCCATAGCAAACTTATGAGCAGCACTTACATGGTGGGGTTTGAAAGCTGTTGTAGCGTTCCGCCAGTTGCGGTAACCGGTGACAGTGAAGGAAGACTCAGAATGGAGCCCATGTCCTCCACACAGGAAGCAGAACGTAGTATCTTTCGTGATCGAATATTCCAGCCAGGAGTACAGGTCAAGCCAGCCACAAATAAAACTCCTTTGCTGATTGTCAAACTGTTGCGAAGGGTACTTTTTCACTGCTGGCCGACGGGGTCCTTCCTCAGGCTGCTGGCTAACATCGCTAACAGTATTCCCACCAGCACTAAGAACAGCTGCATCCACGTCCTCTTCCGAATCCCGCACCATTTCTTGTTCCTCTACTTCGCCCTCACTCTCCTTCGATGAACTGCTGTCGTCCTCATCCCCACCTACTGCATCTTTCTGCATGTCACATTCAATTAAGACAGGCTCAGGCTGAGACACCACTGATTCCTCTGAATGAAGTCGTTTTGTCACTAAGTATCGATCCATTTTTCACGCCGGCCAAAATAATGCATGTGCCAGGCCCACGCTAGCTTGTAAACGCACCGTGTGTGTGTGTGTGTGTGGGGGGGGGGGGGGGGGAGAGGCATCCAATAGTCTTGCGAGCCATGGATCTGCGCCTTGACCCTGCACAATGTATGTATACTATCAATCTCTCGCGTGAGTGACATCACCACCTTAAGTGATCTTAGATCGGCTTAACTGAACTGAGTGAAGACGGCAACCGCAAGACATTGACAACGAACGAATAAGCAGAAGTGCAGACAAGCACAGAGTTTATACCTTTATTGCTGCGTGCGTGCTATGGTAATTGGGGGCGCTGTTTCACTAGATCAACTGGAGAAACAAAGCTGTATTCAAAACTAGACAGAGAAAGCAGCTGCAATTTGTATGTCAAATTTCAGTTAATTTCTTGGTGGAGCTATTGTAATTTCTGCTGGTGCTATAGCAAGCACCACCTCAGCGCCGCCACTGTTTCCAGTCAACATTGAACTCATTGTAGATATGCCTTAGGAATTTCAGCTCCGGATATTTCCTCGGAGTTTACTTCCAATGTCTTCCCCATGAGTGGGTATACACAAAAGGCAGTGGAGGTTTGAGATCAGTTTTCCTTCTAGATGGGCTGCCAATCATGGTTGATAAGTTTCACTTTCCTGAAATTACTGGTTTTAAGGTGTATTTACTGGTCTTTGGCCCTTCTCCTGTTAGCAGAAATGGCTTAGTAGCAAAGCCACACATAAAGGTCAGGAACTAGAGTTAGGTATCAGAGGCTATTTGAGCTGCTTGCAATTGGGAGCATTTAAATAGGTAGTGGGAGCTTTTCCCAGCTATGATAATCTTAAGAAATCTATATTGCGAGACAAAGTAATAAAACTGTAAACTACAATAAGTATATATAAAAATAAATTATATATATATATATAAAATAACTCATGTAAATAGAAAACAATAAATACTAAGAAAATGTGTATGGGTTCGTTTCCCATTCAGCAATCAGATGGTGGATTATAAGAAGCTCTTCCGGAGATGTTGAGTGTGTGTCTTCAGGCTCCTCGACCTCCTCCTTGATGGTAGCAATGAGAAAGGGACATGTCCTGGGTAATGGGCTCTCTAGACTGTTTTGCTTGACTGATAGAAAAGTCTTTCTGGCTACTTACTCTGTGAGATAGGGCATCTCATTGGGGGGAGAAAATCACCTGCCGTTCGATCCTGTGCACATTTAATCTGTTTTCCCAACCTACCTCACTCTCTGTGATTTCTATCACTGTTACTGATAACTGACCCTTCTGATCACCAGTCATCTTCCTTGTTCATCTCATCATTCTTCAAAAGGAACATATTCTGCTTCTGAGAGGGAGTGGTTAGTTTGATTTGTCACATATGCAACAAACATTTAAAAATGCGGTGAAGTGCGTCATTTCGAATAGTTTGCGATGCGCTGTGGCTGCATGTTAGTGTTGTCATGCGTTTGGCGCCAACACAGCATGCTCACAACTCACAAAACAGAACCCGTACGTCCTCTGTGTGTGTGAGGAAACAGGAGCAGTCAGAGCATCTCAACGCGGAATGTGCAGACTCTTTGCAGACAGCGGCGGGAAGCGAAACGAATCGGGATCTCTGGCTCTGTAAATCGATATGTTAACCGCTATGCTACCGCGGGGAGTGTGACCGAGTTGTGCACCAGAGTGGAGCTGAGATCACACCCAACGTGCACAGATTTCTACTGAGGCGTGTTAAGCCCTCGCTCCTTGATTTCCTGATCCCAGTCACTGAGTATAGTATCCCTCTCCTTCACCTCTCGCCCGCTGCTCCTTCCAGCTGAACACGATTGGGACATTTACACAAAGTATGAGATCACACAAACTGCAGAAGTTTGACGGCTGGTTCTCCACACAGAGAGGGATTCTCTTCACCGATCACAGTCACCGTGTTTCAGTTTATCATCACCTCTGTCCTATATCGGTACATGGGTCAAAATAAACCGATTCCAATTGCAGATCGAGGCGTTTGAGAAATAAACCCAATGAGCAGAACACCGAGAGCTAAATTTTTGCACACACCGAGCGTAGAGGCACTGCAGATAAAGCAGCCTCTGTGAGAAAGAGTTGGCTGAACAGAGACTCGTGTCGATCGGAGACACTGTGGTTCACCACCGCTCTTCCCCTTCAGGATGTGGTGCAATACCGCACTGTTCAATGTGCAGAATATCAACACTAACAACGTTCTGGAGTGATAAACACTGCGGGAAGCTCCGAGCAACAAGCTGAGCAAAACCGGAAGCCGAAAACCACTCGATGAAGGTGGAAGAGCCCACAGACTCACCAAACCACAGAGACAAATTGTCTCAGCGGATGAAACAACAACACGGCTCCTCGGCATCTTTCATACAACCAAAGCCGTCAGTAGATAACCAGGGGTGAGGACAGTCGAGGTCTCTGCGCCAGCCGACTCCCCGCCCCTCTTCCAGAGTAAGTTTGTTCGGTTGAGACTCCAGACCCCTGTAATTCTAATCAATGTCATTAGACGTTATGTCTCTTGTGGGAGATTCCTGCGGAAATCTTTCGTAGTCAGAATTTAACATCTTTGTACAAGGGTTGGGTGTGGGGTTTCTTGTCAAGATTTACAATCCTCAGAACACAACTGGTGTTAATGGAATGAATATATCTTTTTATTCCATGCCAGACTGATCTGTTCTCACTCCATTCCACTGCCACCATAGACACATTTTTACAAAATTACATAACTTTTTCCACAAAGAAAATACAATTTCAAATAAAAATGTAGTTACTAATAATATCTGCAAAATACGCATTTCACGGTGGGAGGCACGATTCCCTGAAATCCTCCACATGCTCCCTCTTTATGGGCACTTGGGGAGGAACTTACCCTGGGAAAGGGGGCAGGCTTCATCTAGGGTAAAGGCCTCGTTTGTCTGCTGCCTTGGTGAGGTCACCCTCTCCCACAGTAATCCACTGTCGGCTTTGTTTGTATGAAGGATGCTAAGGGGCCCTCCTGCTGCTTCATCTGCTGAAACAATTTGTCTCTCTCTGGTCTGGTGAATCTGTGGACTCTTCCACCTTTATTGAGTGGTTTTCGGCCACCAGTTTTGCTCAGATTTTGCTCGGAACTTCTCGCAGGGGTTTTCCCTCCAGGCTGCTGATGTTCTCCATATCAAAGCGAAGACTGTGCACAGAAACTGACAAACAACCAATATACAAAAAAAGTCAAATTGTGCAAATTGTACAGAAAAAAAAACAAATGAATGGATAGAAACATACAGACCTATAGACAATAAAGCACCATTGAGAACATGATTGTAGAGTCCTTGAAAGTGAGTCCACAGGTTCTGGAATCAGTTCAGTTTTGAGGTGAGTGAAGTTACCTGTGCTGGTCCAAGAGCCTGATGTTTGAAGGGTAATACCCATTCTGAAACCTGGTGGTGTGGGACTTAGGGCTCTTTTACCTCCTACCCGATGACTGCAGTGATAAGAAAGCATGAGCATGACCTGGATGGTGTGTGTCCTTGCTGATGGATGCTGTTTTCTTCTGGCAGCATTCCTTCTAGAAGCGCTCACTGATGGGGAGGGCTTTTCCTGTGATAGACTGGGCCATATCCATTACTTTTTACAAGCTATTCCATTCTTGGGTATTGCTTTTTCCACACCAGGTTGTGCTGCAACCAGTAAGAATACTCTCCACTGTGCATCTAGAGATATTTGTCAATGAAATTTACAGAGTGAATAATTGATATTTATTAATAGTGTACGTGTGTGTGAGTTTTTATGTATTAATGTGTGAAAACAAGAGAGGAAGATGTACAAAAGAGAGAGAGACCACAAACATTTAGAGTCATAGGACAGGAAAACACAGAAACAGACCCTTTTACCCATCTATTCATGCTGAATTGTTAATCTGCCAATTCCCATTGACCTGTGCCTGGACTATAGCCCTCTATAACCCTCACATCCACGTACCTATCCACATTCCTCTTAAATGTTGATTTCAAACCCGCATCCATCATTTATGATGGCAGCTCGTTCCACACTCTCACAACCCTCTGGGTGAAGATGTTCCCCTTAAATATTTCACCTTTCACCTGTAACCCACAACTATTAGTTCTAGTCTCACTCAACATCAGTGGAAAAAGTCTGCTTGCTTTGCCCTCTCTATACACCTTATAATTATGTACCTCTGTATTAAATCTGTTCTCAATCTTCTATATTCTAGGAAATAAAGTCCTAACCTATTCAACCATCCTCTATAACTCAGCTCCTTAAGTCCTGGCAAAGTCCTTGTAAACTTTCTGTGCACTCTTTCAATCTTAGTTTCATCTTTCCTGTAGTTAGGTGACCAAATCTAGACATAATACTCCAATTTAGGCCTCATCAGCCTCTTATGCAATTTCAAAATATCATCCCATTCCTGTACTCAACTCATTAATTTATGAAGGCCAATATGCCAAAAGCTTTGTTTAAGAGCCTATCTACGTGTGACACGACTTTCAAAGTATTCCCAGATCCTTCAGTTCTATTGCATTTTCAGTGCCCTCATGCTACCCCGGTAAAACTATCCAGGTTGGTCCCCCTTAAGTGCACACATCACACTTGCTTGCATTAAGTTCTATCTGCCATTTTTCAGTCCATTTCACCAGTTGGTCTAGATCCTGCTTGCAAGCTTTTATCGTCTTCCTCACTGTCCAACCTTGGTGTCATCCACAAATTTGTCCAATTCAGCAGCAAACATCTCCTCCTCTGATCTTTCAGACAATCAATTTTGTCAATTGCTATCCTTTTGCTCTTAATATTTTTGTAGTAGCTCTTGTGATCCTCTTCACTGTGTCTTCTAAAGCAACCTCATGTCTACTTTTTGTGCTCCTGACTTGGTGTTGAACAGCGTTCCTCATATACACAACCCATGTTTGTCTCAAAGTCATGTTTGACTTCTATGGACACACGATTCTCAATATCCAGTGGACCTCTGATGAGCAAATATCTGTGGAAAAATAAGAAAACATTTAGAAATAAATGTTATATAACAAGTTAAAAATAAATTAATGAAAAGTCTGAATATTAATAAAAATAAAGGAAGTGTATCATTTCACTTATCTGTACTGTCTAGGTTAGCCTGTCTCAACCTTTCTGCCCTGGAGGAGCCCTTGAAATAACTTTCAGGCTTCAGGGAACAATTGTGTAAAAATCATTAAATCTACAGGTCATGGTACGTTAGCGTGATCAGTAAGTTGTAGATATAATAATCTAAGAATAAAATAAAATGCTCTTTTGGGGTAAAGAATGATTTTTTAAGCAACCTTTCTTGGAAAAAAAAGATTAACCTTAACTTACTTGAAATTAATCTCTTTTTACCCGCTTTCATAAATTTTAAAAACTCGTAAGGCAAACATAATGAATTTCTGTTAAATAACTGGCTTAGGTCAAAATGGGATTTAATTTTTCTAAAGGTAGGCTTGATAAATTTAATTTAAATAATTGTAAATTGATTTTAATTAATGCTACTTAAACTAGGAAAATTTATTGACAATGTTGAATCGTAAAATTGCTAAAAAACTACAAGCCAAATCAATATGAATGAAAATATAGCCTAAGACACAATTTCATACAAGTCTTTGAAAAACACTCTTTCTTTTGAAGTGACATGATCAGGCTCAAATATTTGAAACCTGTGTTTGATTTTTGCTGCAGGAATACTCAATTCTGGGTTGAACTTGAGATAAGCACACAGGGATTTCACTTTCAACTGAAATGAAATGATCCCTATCCTTCTCTTGATGCTTGATAAAAAAGAAAGAGCTTGCTCACAAATGTAAGAACCTGAAAAGAGTAGCAAAATGTTCATTGCTTTCCTATGAATTGTGGGATACTCCTCAACAGAAATCCAGAACAACTAGGGGCAGGTCAATAAATCTCATCTTGAGTGCAAGATCAGACTGCATCTCACAAAGTTCTTTCTTTCTCTCAAAGTCAAAACTTTTTGAGCCTAAAAATTTGGAAAGTACAAACATAAAAGTTATGATGGTGTTCCTCAGACTCACGGGAGGACCAAAAACTTGCTTTCAGTTCCTTGTTTCACTACCCTTTCCCAGCATTGTGTTAATGCTCAGAACCTGTTTCAAAAACATTTGAGGAAAGGGGCATTGATCCAAAACCCCTTGATGTAAATTTTGTCAAGAAAAGCCATAAACTGTGGTGTTGTCATATGTGCTTGTGCAGTGACCAAGGTCAGCACATACTGAAAGCACTTGGCTGACAATTTCTAGACTGTGCTCTGAGGTAAAGGATCAGGGTTTCAGTGCAGAGAGAATTCAAAGTGAATCTGAGACTATTGACATTTTCTTGAAATGTTTTGATTTTGCTTTTGTGATACACATTATATTGTTATTTTTAATAATATTTTGTAACAGTGTAGTGAGACATTCACATTCTCTTTTTAATAGCTTTAACAGCTAACTGAGCTGAGGAGTGAAGCTTGACTAGCTATCAAGGCTTTTTTTTATGAAGGTTAGGCAGAGGATCAGGAGAAGGGGGGAAGAAGGGAGATATCTTTGACAGAGTGCCTGAAATGCACAGAAAAGAAACATTACTGAAATAGAAATTAAATAGAAAGATCCATTGGTCATTTAGAAGTGAGTGATTTGCTGCTACTATCTGTTCTAATTCACCATGTGCTCACATCTCTATCACTCCAATCTTGTGCAAACTCACATGAAATATTTCTTTGAATCTCCAATCCTGGTGTCTTATGCATCTCTGAATTTAAATGCTCCACCATTCATCCTTACATATTCAATAGCCAAGGTTTCCATCCACAAATCTCTTCAAACTTTTATCCACTTCCTTTTTCATAAAACTATCTATTTTTTTCCCCTTTTGCCTTGCACTTGACTGCTCCCGGAAAGCAATACATTTTCACAACTTATGTCAGTGATATTAAAACTGATTTTTGATTCTGATTTTGAATCTGCCTATGACAATCTTTTGTTCATCTCACCTACCTTCCTTTCCATGGCTGTAGTTACAATTCATGGGATAAAGTTCCTGTTGAGCATCTTGGACCATTTTTGAAAATGATCTTTGCTAAGGTTGTTGGTACAGTAGGAAGAACTTCCATGTAAATGGCGGAGCAGAGTCATTGGACTGCATTGCCTAAGCCAGTTCCTATGTCACGTGTCTAATAAATTACATAATTTTACTCTAGCCTGTCACAACAACCCCATGTGTTCTATATTCTTTAATGGAATGTGGGCATAGATGGAAATACTACATTTATTGTTCCCCCATAATACCCCCCTCACAACCATGTGGCTGTCCAGGACAGTTCAGAGGGCAGTCAAAGCCTGGAGCTCTGATTCAAAGTCTTGGAACGGAGACGGGGTTTTCATGGAATAACTTGAAACCAGAGCTGAACTTATACTGAACAGTTCTAAGCGGTCGGGAAACAAAGTTATTACATGGGAGTAGACTAACGAAATTGTGACCAGTCACTGTGAAACCAGGGTTTTTATACTGCAGACTCTGATGGAAACCAGGTGTGCTGTAATTAAGTGGACTAGCAGCAATTGGGAATCTGACCACAGGAATTAAGGCATCATCAAGGAGATAGGAGTAAGATGGGGGATAGCCAGATGGGACCATGACAATACTACCCCCCCCCCCCCCAAAGGGAGACTCCAGGCAATCCGCCAAGCTTGTCTGTATGGTCCTGACAGAAGTCATGGATGAGGAAAGGGTCCAGGATGAAGGAGTGGGGAATCCAAGAACTTTCCTCAGGGTGTATCCTTCCCAGTCGACCAGGTACTGGAGGCCCCTGCCCCCACAGTGCACATCCAGTAACAGCTGGACAGTGTACACCGGATGTTCGTCGATCATCCGGGCGGGTGGAGGGGATTCCCTTGGAGGGCACAAGGGGCTGATGTAAACCGGTTTTAATTGGGAAACGTGAAATGTAGGATGGATGTACATAGATTTAGGCAATTTGAGTCGAACCGCCGTGGGGTTGATTATGCTCTCAATCTCAAAGTCCCAGGAAGTGAGGGACGAGCTTCTTGGGCTCGTTCTTGAGAGGAATGTCTTTAGATGAGAGCTACACCTTCTGCCCAGGTCGATATTCAGGTGCAGGAATCCGATGGCGATCGACAGTCCTCCGGTTGCTGTCGGCTGAGCTGATTGGAGCAGGGCTGTGTGTGTGTCTTGCCAGACCTGACGGCACCGGCGGATATGGGCCTGAACAGAAGGCACCGCAATATCCTCTTCCTGATCGGGAAACAGCAGGGGCTGGTAACCGAGAGCATTCGAAAGGAGATCTTCCGGTGGAGGTGCTCACCAGAGTGTTGTGGGCGTACTCTATCCACGCCAGGTGGTTGCTCCAGGTAGACGGGTTGTTGGCTGTTATGCAACGTAGCGCCGCCTCCAAATCCCGGTTCACCCGTTCCGTTTGCTCGTTTGTCTGTGGATGAAAGCCGGACGACAGGCTAACTGAGGCACCCAGGGCTCGGCACAAGGATCTCCAGACTTGCGAAACAAATTGGGGGCCCCGGTCGGAGATAATGTCCGCAGGAATTCCGTGAATGCGGAAGACGTGGTGGAGGAGGAGGTCTGTGGTCTCCCGAGCTGGAGGGAGTTCGGGAGGGCTACAAAGTGCACAGTCTTGGAAAAACGGACCACCAGTGAGTACGACAGTGTTCCCCTGTGAAAGGGGCTGGTCCCGTTACAAAATCCAGTGCTATGTGAGATCAAGGACGAAAAGGGACAGGTAGGGGACGAAGTAATCCAGCAGGTGGCCGGTGGGAAGCTTTTCCACGGGCACAGATGGAACATGCAGAGACGAAGGAACGGGTATCAGCGTCCATGGAAGGCCACCAAAAGTGTCTTTTCAGAAGAGACAGTGTCCGATCACTCCCGGGATGGCAGGCGAACCAAGATGAGTGCCCCCACTGCAGAACCTGAGATCGAACGGAATCGGGCACGGAAAGGCGATTGCCGGGTCCGGTGCCGGGGTCAGGTTCAGCCCGTTGGGCCTCTTTTACCACGGCCTCGATTTCCCAGGTGAGGGCAGCCACTACACAGGATGGCGGAAGTATGGTCTCCGGGCTGGATAGGTCCTTCTTGGAAGTATATTGACGGGAGTGCGCGTCAGGTTTCCTGTTCTTGGACCCCGGACGATAGGTGAGAGTAAATCTGTACCGACCAAAAAATAATGCTCAACGGGCCTGGCGGGAATTCAGGCGTTTGGTGATTTGGATTTATGCAAGGTTCTTGAGACCGGGATCGGTTCAGACGATAAACGGGTGTTCCGCTCCCTCCAGCCAGTGCCTCCATTCTTCCAACGCTAGTTTGACCGCCAGTAGCTCCCGGTTCCCCACGTCATAATTTCGTTCAGGGGGATCAGCCGGCGAGAAAAGAAGGCACAGGGATGAAGTTTCTGATCAGGTCCAGAACGTTGGGACTGGAGTTGGAGGCGTCGACCTCCACAATGAATTGACTGGAGGGGTCCGGGTGGACCAGGATGGGAGCGGACATGAAACACTTCTTCAGTTCAGCGAATGCTGAGGAGTCCCAAAGCAAAGGTGTTGAAGGTGAGGTAAGTCGGGTAACTGGCGCTGCCACCCGACTGTAATCCCTGATAAACCGGCGATAGAAGTTCGCAAACCCCAGAAGACGCTGGAGTTGCTTGTGTCTGGGCGACTTTGCCACCGCCCGGATTTTCTCGGGATCCGCTCGTGATGATGTAGCGTAAGGAGCTGACCGAGGGGACGTGGACTTCACACTTCTCAGCCTTCACGAATAATTTGTTCTCCCACAGCCTCTCTAGGACTTGACGGACATGATCAATGTGCTTCTGGAGACTGCTGGAGAAGATCAGGATGTCATCCAGATAGACAAAACACAAACATAAAGGCTCTCAGCACATCGTTTATCAAGGCTTGAAAAGCAGCGGAAGCGTTGGTGAGGCCAAATGGCATGACCAAGTATTCGAAGTGGCCTAGGGGTATTAAATGCCGTCTTCCACTCGTCCCCCTCCCTTATTCTGACCAGTTGGTAGGCGATTCGTAGGTAGAACTTCGAGAAGAAGGCGGCTCCGTGAAGCGGGTCGAATGCCGGATTTATGAGGAGCAGTGGGTACTTGTTTTTAACGGTTTTGTTAAGGCCTCGGTAATCGATGCAGGGATGTAGTGACCCATCCTTCTTCCCCACGAAGAAGAACCCTGTGCCCACCTGGGAGGATGAGGGTCGAATAATGCCCGGCGCGAGAGACTCACTGATGTACTTCTCCATGGCTTCTCTCTCAGGCCGCGACAAGTTATACAACCGACAAGTGGGTAACGAGCCCCGGGGAGAAGGTCGATAGCACAATCGTATGGTCGGTGTGGAGGCAGGGGAAGAGCTTGTTGTTTACTAAATACCTGAGCCAGGTCGTGGTGCTCTGCTGGATCCCTGGACAAGTCGGGGGGGGGGGGGGGGTTATACGGCAGACAAGGTCACGGTGACCTCCCCAGGGGATAGGGCTGACTGAAGACAGGTGGAGTGACAAAAGGGTCTCCAGCTGGCTATCCTCCCAGTGGACCAATCTATGTGGGGATTATGGTGGCTCAACCAGGGGTATCCCAGAACTAAAGAGGCTTGAGGAGAATGGATAAGATTAAATTGTACCTGCTGCCGATGGTTTCCAGACAGAATCAAAGTCAGGGGTGGCGTACAGTGGGTGACCCGAGATAGAAGTCTTCCGTCCAGCGCCAGGGCTTCCAGAGGGGTGCTTAACGGTTCCCAAAGAATTCCGGCCTGGGAGGCTATGTCCTCATCCAACAGATTTCCCTCGGCACCGGAGTCCACCAAGGCGGATAGAGACAGGAACTTTTGTTGATAGTTCATGGTAGCTTGGATCTGCATCCGGGTTTGGGGGATTGAAGGGAGGGTTGCCTGGCTCACCAGGATAGTGGGAACGGTCGGGGCGGGAGCTATGCTAGGAGCGGAAGGGAGAAGAGAGGTTAGGGCTGGTCGAAGATGGTAAACGGGCCGTGGGATGACCCAAGGAGTGAGGCGACAGGTTTTCTCTCTCTGACGTTCTCAGAGTCGGTTATCTAGCCTGGTAGCGAGAGAGACCAAAGAGTCCAAGCTGTTTGTGTCATCCCTCGCTGCCAATTCGTCTTTCCTCCTGTCACAGAGGCCTTGTCGAAACACTTTCTGGAGTGCCTCGTCATTCCACCGAGACCGCCGCTAGTATCTGGAAGTCAATGGAGTATTCGGATACACTTCGTGAGCCCTGACGGAGAGTCAGGAAGCGCTTAGCGGCGTCCTTACCGCGAATGGGATGTTCAAAAATCTTCATTTCAGATGTGAAGGTGGGAAAAGAAGAGCAGGTCTCTGGCTGGTTGTCCGACATCGCAATGACCTATGCTAAGGCATTCCCTCGCAACAACCCCATGATGTATGCTATCCATGGCGTACATACACGGCTGCTGCACAAAAACCAAGGAAGATTGTAGTAAGAAAGTCCGGCACTTCCCTAGGTCCCCAGCGTAGTTTCCGGTTCGGGAACGTGCGGCTCTCTTGGTGATCGTGTTGCCGACCCATCCGGCGTTGCCATCCCAAGCTGTGCGGGTTAATCAGACCGGGTTCTCGGAAGGGACGGAGTAAGAGGAGCGGATACTCCGTCGACCTGCTCACTGACCCTCTTTACATTCTCGGACAGGGCACGGAGATTCTCCATGACGTCTCTGAGCAGTTGATCGTGTTGGCCCAGTAGGGTACCCTGGCTGGCGAGGGCCTGTTGTAGGGGGTTCGTGTCCGCTGGGTTCATTCTTGGCCAGTTCGTTCCGTTACACGGAGCGACTGGGGGCGAACCCAAGTCCAGGACACAGGCGCGGAGATAAGGTTTGAGAGATGCTCGCATAGTCGCGAAGGTGCAACAGATAACCAGGAGGTATCTTGACACGGAGCTCAGATATAGTCTTGACACGGAGACGGGGTTTTCATGGAATAATTTGAAACTAGAGCTGAACTTAGAACTAACGGTTCTAAGCGGTCGGGAAACAAAGTTATCACACAGCAATAGACCAACGAACTGGCGACCAGTAGTTGTGACGCCAGGGTTCTTATACTGCAGTCGCTGATGGACACCATATGTGCTGTAATCAAGTGAATTAGCAGAAACTGGAAACCTAATGACTGGAATTAAGGCGTAATCAAGGAGACAGGAGCGAGATGGGAGACAGTCAAACGGGACCATGACAGTCTTTCAGCGACACACAATGGTGTTTAGAAGCTGCAAGAAAATGATGGACATGATGTACAGAACAAGTATGTCAATCCACTCTGTAACCATTTTACTACATACAGAAGGTACTTAATTGTCACAAAGTGTACATTTGTAGTTTTCTGCACCTGTAGCCCAGAGACTTAAAGATTTAACCTATTGTGCATTCAGAGTTGCTCTTTTGCTCAAAACTGTTGTTAACATCTGCTTATTTGAGTCATGGTTGCTTTCATGTCATCTTGAATCAGTCTGGCTATTCTCCTCTGACCTTTCCCAGAGATTAGGAGATTGGTCAAGGATGTTGCAGGTGGAATACAGTATTGGGAGATGTCTGTTCATGCACTTTGGCAGAAGAAATGAAATAGTGGACCTTTTTTTTAAATGGGGAAAAAATTCAAAAATATACAGCTCAAAGGCTCTGAAAAGTCCTTGTGCAGAATTCCCTAAAGGTTCGTTTGCAGGTTGAGTCTGTAGTGAGGAAGGCAAAGGTAATGTTAGCATTCATTTCAAGAGGACTGGAATATAAAAGCAAGGATGTAATGTTGAAGCTTTATAAAACACTGGAGAGGGAGGGGTACAGCCAGTTGGCTTGGAACATATCGGTATCAATGACATATGAAGGAAAATTAAAGAGGTCCTCAAGAGAAGCTGAGAAGCAGGACTTCCAGGGTAGCAATTTCTGGATTGCTGCCTGCGCCATGTGCCAGTGACAGTAGAAATAGGTTGAACTGACAGATAAATGCATAGCTGAGAATGTGTGCAGGGGACAGGGCTTCAGTTTCGTAGATCATTGGGATCTCTTCTGTGGGAGGTATGACCTTTTAAAAGGGATGGGTTGCACTTGAACTGGAGGGGGGACTAAAATTCTACTGAGCAGGTTTGTTAGAGCTGTTGGGGAGGGTTTAAACAGATTTGGCAGGGGTATGGGAACTGCAGTGAAGGGACTTGGGATAGGACAAATCGTATAAAAGCAAAGAAAGCATGGAGTCAGACTGTCAGGAAGGGCAGGAAGATGAAACTTGGAGACTTGGCTTGCTCTGGCAAGAAACTCAGTTGGCTCCTCCTGAATGACTTGGGCTCGCGGTGACTTCGTTAACGGTCTCACGCCAAACGGCTGTAGCCGGAGACTTATAAACAGTCGAGAATAAATTGCCTTTAATCACCAAGCCCGAGGGACACGGGAAAGCAGGGAATTAAAGGGAAAGAAGGAGTCAACAGTACAGATCATAACACAAACAAGATAAATTTAAAAGGAACCCAATCCGGACCATGACACCCAAGGGTTCCAAATGAGGTAGTGGTAGAGATTGTGGAGGCATTAGTAATGATCTTTCAAGAATCATTGGACTCTGGCATGGTTCTGGAGGACGGGAACATTGCAAATGTCACACCACTCTTTTAGAAAGGAGGGAGGCAGCAGAATGGAAATTATAGACCAGTTAGGCTGACCTCAGTGGCTGGGAAGATATTGGAGTCGATTGTTAAGGAAGAGGTTACAGAGCACTTGGTGACACAGTACAATTTAGAACAAAGTCAGCATGGTTTCCTAAAGGGAAAATCTTGCCTGACAAACCTGTTGAATTCTTTGAGGAGATTACAAGTAGAATAGGTAAAGGAAATGCCATGGATGTTGTATATTTGGACTTTCAGAAGGCCTTTGACAAGGTACCACACATGAGGATGCTTACCAAGTTCATAGTATTACAGGAAAATTACTAGCATGGTGAGAACATTGGCTGATTGGTAGGAGGCAGGGACTGGGAATAAAAGGATCTTTTTCTGGTTGGCTGCTAGTGACTAGTGGTGTTTCACAGGGTTAAGTGTTGGCATCCAATTTTTTTTTTTGCTGTATATCAATGATTTAGATGATGGAATAAATGACTTGGTTGCCAAGTTTGCAGATGATATGAAGATTGACGTTGGCATTCATTTCAAGAGCTCTAGAATAGAAAAGTAGGGATCTAATGCTGAGTCTTTATAAGGCAGTAGTGAAGTCTTACCTTGAGTATTGTGAACAGTTTTGAACTCCATATTTAAGAAAATATATACTGGCATTGGAGATGGTTCAGAGGAGGTTCACAAGGATGATGCCGGGAATGAAAGTCTTATCATATGAGGAATGTTTGATGGCTCTGGGACTGTACTCACTGGAAGTTGGGGGGGGGGGGGAGGAATCACATTGAAACCATTTGAATATAGAAAGGCCTAGACAAAATTGATGTGAAGATGATGTTTCCTATGGTGGGTGTGTCTAGGACAAGAGGTCACAGGCTCAGGAGAGAGGGGTGTCATTTAAAACAGAGATGCAGAGAAATTTCTTTAGCCAGAGGGTTATGAATTTGTGGAATTTGTTTCTGGTGAGGCCAGGCATTTGGATGTATTGAAGGTGGAAGATTGATAGGTTCTTGATTTACCATTGGCATCAGATGTTATGTAGAGAAGGCCAGGGAGTGGGACTGAGGCGGGAAAGAAAAGGATCCACCATAATTGAAAGGCAGGGCAGACTCGATGGGCCAAATGGCCTAATTCTGCTCCTCTGTCTTATGGGCTTATGCAATTCCTGCCACATGATTGACTGATTAGATATATGCATTAATAATCAGATGAATAGATGTACCTGATAAAGTCGCCTCTAAGTGTAAGCTATTTCCATTATGAACACCTGTTGTGGCACGATGTCCTCTTAGGAAATGTCTGTGTAACATTCCTCTTCTGAATTGTGTCCCTAATTCTATTCAACCATATTTAAGGTATGGGATGTCACTCTACCCAAGATGCAAATGAGTTTTAAATTCCAAAAATTGATACACCATTAGCAACCAAAAGAAATAGCAATATTTTCAAACTGCTGTGCTCTCAGTGAAATTTATAAGCATTATGTTGATTGTTCTGCTGACAATGAAGTCAGGTGATTATTAATGTGAGAGTTTGATTGAAAATGCTCGATTTATTGGACCAGATTCCAGACATTAGATCCCAGCATAGTTGAGGAGAGTTTAAAATGAAGAGTTTAATTAACTAGCAGTGCCCAAAAAACCACTGGATTGTCTTGTGAAAGAATATGTGAAAAGGAAGAAAATCTGCCATCCAATCGAATGGATGTGAACTGCATCAGATCGATTGCAAGATGGTGATTGATGTGCATGCATTATGATAGAGCAATAAATCCTCTTGGGCACCTACATGTGTAACGTTTTCTCCTGTCATAGGGGTTTTCGAGTGTGTTTGTTTTTTCTCTCTGCAGGCCAGGTTCATGGATCTCACAGCGTAAGTTGCCCAGCGTGTACTGTTACTCAGTAAAAACATTATTTAATCATACCACTCTGTAGCTGTTTTTGCCCCATGAGTAAGTAACAGGATGAGTCCAGCCAAAGCAATGTTTGTTCTTGACTACCCTCCGATCTGTCCCAGCTAGTCACTTAGTTATGGGGGTATTGTGGAGGAACATTAAATGCAGCATTTCCAGCTACATCCACCATTCCATAAAATAATATAAAACATATGGGATTGTTGCATGCAACTGAGGTAAAATTATATTCTTTATAAAGACTTGAGCAGAATTAGGCCATTCAGCCCATTGAGTCTGCTCTGCCATTCACATGTAAATTCACATGATTGACTTAACTGTACTCCAAGGGATATTCAGTGGCTTGGAAATGTTCTTGTATCCATCTCCTGACTTGTGCTTTTCAATAACTTTTCGCGGAGTTGTGTGGAGTGCACTTTTGTCTTTGTGGTCCAGTTTTTGCCAGGATACTGACTCTGCAGCAGTGGGACCTCCCAGATACAGGTGTATTTCACTACAATCGATTGAAACATCTTGACTGCACATAGGTCTTCAAAATCGGATTGCCATTTAACTAATCTTTTGACTTCTAAGACTAATTGGCAGCACCAGTGATGATCTGATGTGACATATTGAAGTGGGTGAATACTTATGCATCAATTATTTTGTGTTTTGTATTATAATTAATGTAGATCACTTTGTAGAGATCTGTTTTCACTTTGACACAAGACAGTCTTTTCCTGTTGACCAGTTCCAAAAAAAGTCAAATTAAATCCATTGTGATTCAATGCTGTAAAACAAAGAACATGAAAAGCCCCAAGGGGTATGAATACTTTTTATAAGCACCGTCGGCTCATTAAGAAAGCTTTTAGCACATTGGCCCTGGTAAATCAATGTATTAAGTGCAAGAGTTGGGATGTAATGTTGAAATTGTACAAGGCATTGGTGAGGACTAATTTGGAGTATTGTGTCTAGTTTTGGTTACCTAACTACAGGAAAAATGAAAGTAGGATTGAAAGAGTGCAGAGAAAATTTACAAAGCTGTTTCAGGGACTCAAGGGCCTGAGTTATTGAGAAAGATTGAATGTGTTAAGATATTTCCCCCTAGAAAATAGAAGATTGTGGGGTGAATTGTTATGAGATATACAAATTTATAATGAGTATAGATTGGCTAAATGCAAGCAGGCTTTTTCCACTGAGGTTGAGTGAGACTGGAACTAATAGGCATAGGTTAAGTGTGAAAGGTGGAATATTTAAGGGGAACATTTGGGGAACATTTTCACTCAGAGGGAGGCATCTTGAGTTGTGCATATGGGGCTGATTTCTACATTTAAGAGAAATATGGATAGGTACATGGCTGGGAAGGATATGGAGGGTTATCGACCAGGTGCAGGTTGATGAGTCTTGGCAGATTAACAGTTTTGCATGGAGTAATTGTTTGTGGGATACCTGAAAAGTAATCTCTCTCTCTCTCTCTCTCTCTCTCTCTCTCTCTCTCTCTCTCTCTCTCTCTCTCTCTCTCTCTCTCTCTCTCTCTCTCTCTCTGTTATGTACACAAAAATACACACACATGATTAATGAATATCAATTATTCACCTTCTAAATTTCATTGACAAATTTCTATAGATGCACAGTGGGGATTATTCTTACCAGCTGCCTCATGACCTGGTATGGAAACACCAACACCCAAGAATGGAATAGCCTACAAAAAGTAATGGATATGGCCCAATCTATCACAGGAAAAGCCCTCCCCACCACAGAGCACTTCTAGGAGTACCTCCACAAGAAAGCAGCATCCATCATCAAGAACCCACACCATCCAGGTCATTCTCTCTTCTTGCTGCTGCCATTGGGAATGCTAAAGGAACCTTAGGTCACACACCACCAGGTTTAGGAACAGTTCCTCTTCAAACATCAGGCTGTTGAACCAGCATGGATAACTTCACTCACCTCAAAGCTGAATGATTCCAGAACCTGTGGACTCATTTTCAAGGACCCTACAACTCATGTTCTCAATGTTACTTATTTACCTTTTTATGTATGTGTTTATGTATCTATCTATTGATTTTATTTTTGTATTTGCACAGTTTGCCTTCCTTTGCATATTGGCTGTTTGTCTGTTTTTGTCTGTGTGCACTTTTTGCTTTGGTGTGGAGAATATGAGCACTGGAAACTGTCTGGAGGGACAACCCCTGCGAGAAGCTCTGAGCAACAGCTAAGCAAAACCGAAGGCCGAAAACCACTTGATGAAGGTAGAGAGTCCACAGATTCACCAAACCAGAGAGAGACAAATTGTTTCAGTGGATGAAACAGCAACACGGCTCCTTGGCATCCTTCATACAACCAAAGCCGACAGTAGATCACTGTGGGACAGGGTGACCTTGCCCTGGCAGTGGACCATCAAGGCCTCTGCCCAAGATGATGCGTGCCCCTCTTCATACCCAAGTGCCCATAGAAAGGGAGCACGTGGTTTCTGTGGGCATAGTGGGGGATTTCAGGGAATATCCCTCCCATTGGGAACTCAGTGTTTTGTAGATATTAGTAACCCTATTTTAATTTTAAATTGTATTGTGTCTGTGAAAAAGTTATGTAATTTTGTGAAAAAAGTGTCCTCAGTTGTAGTGGAATGCAGTGAGAGCAGATCAGCCTGGCATGGGATAAAAATGTATTCATTCCATAATCACCAGTTGTACTCTGAGGATTGTAAATCTTGACAAGAAACCCCACACCCCAACTCCTCTCTTTGTGCCAGTGAGCTTAGCAGAAAGATATTAAATTCTAACCAATAAAAATTTCCACAGGAATCTCCCACAAAGAACGTAACGTCTAATGACCAGGAGTCTCACCAGGACAGGCCAGCAATATCAGGATCCCAAGATTCAGACTTTCCAGCAATAGTCTGGTTGGCACCTTGCGTCCCTTTCGCTCTGCGAGAAATAATGTGACATCCCATGCTCGGTTAATCTGGTCTCAATCGATTCCTACGCCATCGAGGTCATTCTTTTTACAAAACCACATCAGTTTTTCACTTAGAAAATACAATTTCAAATTAAAATACGTCTACTAATATCTACAAAACAGCCAGTTCCCGGAAATCCTCTACTGTGTCCACAGTAACCCCATGTTCCCTCTCTAAGGGTATTCGGGAACGAACTTGCCCTGAAAGAGGGGCAGGGAGTAGGCTTGGACAGAGGCCTCGGCTGCCCTCACCCCTGGTAATCTACTGTCGGCTTTGGTTGTATGAAGGATGGCGAGGAGCCGTGTTGTTGTTTCATCCGCTGAGACAATTTGTCTCTCTCTGGTTTGGTGAGTCTGTGGACTTTCCTACCTTCATCGAGTGGTTTGCGGCTTCCGGTTTTGCTCAGCTTGTTGCTCGGAGCTTCCCGCAGTGTTTATCAGTCCAGAACGTTGTCAGTGTTGATATTCTGCACATTGAACAGTGCGGTATTGCACCACATCCTGAAGGGGAAGAGCGGTGGTGAACCACAGTGTCTCCGATTGACTCGAGTCTCTGCTCAACCAACTCTTTCTCACAGAGGCTGTTTTATCCGCAGTGACTCTACGCTCGCTGGGAGCAAAAATTTAGCTCTCGGTGTTCTGCTCGTAGGGTTTATTTCTCAAACGCCTCGATCTGCAATTGGAATCGGTTTATTTCTGACCCATGAACCGATATAGGACAGAGGTGATGATAAACTGAAACACGGTGACTGTGATCGGTGAAGAGAGATCCCTCTCTGTGTGGAGAACCAGCCGTCAAACTTCTGCAGTTTGTGTGATCTCATACTTTGTGTAAATGTCCCAATCGTGTTCAGCTGGAAGGAGCCGCGGGCGAGAGGTGAAGGAGAGGGATACTATACTCAGTGACTGGGATCAGGAAATCAGGGAGCGAGGGCTTAACACGCCTCAGTAGAAATCTGTCCACGTTGGGTGTGATCTCAGCTCCACTCTGGTGCACAACTCGGTCACACTCTCCGCGGTAGCATAGCGGTTAACATATCGATTTACAGCGCCAGAGATCCCGATTCGATTCGCTTCCCGCCGCTGTCTGCACATTCCGCGTTGAGATGCTCTGACTGCTCCTGCTTCCTCACACATACAGAGGATGTACGGGTTCGGGTTTGTGAGTTGTGGGCATGCTGTTTTGGCGCCCAAAGCATGACAACACTAACATGCTGCCACAGCGCATTGCAAACTACTCGAAACACCGCATTTCACCGCATTTTTTAATGCTTGTTGCACATGTGACAAATCAAACTAATCTCTCCCTCTCAGAATGAATGATGAGCTGAACAAGAAAAATGACCCTGGTGATCAGTAGGGCCAGTGATCAATAACAGTGATAGAAGTCACAGGGAGGCAGGTGGGTTGGGAAAACAGATTAAATGTGAACAGGATCGAACGGCAGGTAATTTTTTTTAACCCACTGAGAGGCCCTATCTCACTGAGTAATTCGCCAGAAATACTTTTCTATCAGTCAAACAAAGTGGTGTAGAGAGCCCTTTACTTAGGACATGCCCTCTTCTCATTGCTACTATCAAGGAGGAGATACAAGATCCTGAAGGCACACACTCAATATTTCAGGAACAGCTTCTTTCCATCCACCATCAGATTGCTGAATGGACAATAAACCCATGCTCACTTCCTCAGTATTTTTCATCTCTATTTGCCCAAATAATTCAGTTTATTTTATATATATATTTATTTTAAGTTAAAATTTTTATTACTTTGTCTTGCAATGTAGGTTCCTGAAGGTTGTTATCACTGGGATAAGATCTCACTACCAGTCATTTTGAACAAATTGGGCTTGTCAGCCATGGTTGGCGGCTCATCCAGGAGGAAGAAAACTGATCTCAAACCTCCACTGCCTTTTCAGCTACACCATTCATGGGGAAAATTTTGGAAGTAAACCCCAAGGAAAAATCTGGAGCGGAAGTCCCTAAGGCATTCCTAAGTTGAGTTCAACGCAGACTGAAAACTCCTGCGATACCGCTGGTGCCAAACAGTATCTGTCTCTGCCATTCCTTGGGATTCATCAGCTGTGTGGAGAGGGGGAACAGACAACATGGGCAACAGCTTGCCCTCCATATCATACTTCCCTTTCCTGACATATGCTAGTGACATTGGATCTGATTCTTATTCTGAAGGGGGTTATTTTTGGATGGTGAAGCACTCACAAGAGTAAACCAAAGGGTAAAGGGAAGGACCTGGAGAGAGTGGAATGAGTCTGAGGAAATCCTGCAGTAAAATTTTCTTCACGGTGCCCAGATTTTTAAAAAAGTGATACAGAGCCACAAAATAATTGAACCTGATATCCTGTATTCCCTTATTGGCATTGAAAGAAAGTGCAAGAGATTCTCAGAAATGACAATTCACATTATTTCCTGTTCTTCCTTCTTCTTAGGTAGATCATCATGATTATCCATGAGTTGTATCCACTTTGGAATTGTCAATGTCTCAGGTTAAAACCCTGCAGCCAGCACCTGCAGTCTCTTGTCTCTTTGTCTAATCCCGGTGTTGGTTGTGCCTGTGGTTTCCCACCCTAAATGTTGGAGAATCGCTGCAGCTTCCCATGTCACCAGGAGGCTTCCAGCATCAGACTGCAGAGACAGAATTCCTGCTGAACATTTATCAGTATCTTCTGAACTGCCGCATCCAGAAGTGCAAACTTGTCAGCCCGTGAGTGCAGAAAAATTAATAGTTTCAAATGCGTAGATCTGCTTTCATTTGATAGCAAAACCAAAATGTTGGGCATGGGATTTTACAGTAGGCAAACAAGCAATCACATTGTCCACAATAATCAACAAGTTTCAGCCCTTATCAAATAAATTATTGGCTTTGAAGCCTCCTGAGGAACAGGTTTGATCTATCATCCATCCATCCCTCCAGAGATAGAGATGATAACAGGTCATTCTAGCCAAACAAGCCTGTAGAGATGCAAACTAGATCTATTCTCTGGACAAGAAACATCTTCAGTTGATATTAGTCTATTGTTGTTTGCACCTGTGTGGATCAGGCCCTGCTGGTCATTCTGCAGTCTTCCAACAGTTCATAGTGAGTGAAACAAGCATCCGGAAATAAAGCAGTGCAGATGATGAAAGTCTGAAAAAAAAATGAGAATATTCAACATGTTAGTCAGTGGCTCTGGCGATACATCTCTGTATCTCTTTCTTCCATTGAGACTACCTACCAATGATTTCCATCATTTACTCTCTTTATTTGTGAGAATATTTTCAATTCAGAATCAGCTTTTGGCTCTTGAAGCAAAGAGGATAACTTCAACTCAACTTTACTTGCCCCATTGTTAAGAAGCTTCTACAACCAATCGACTCACTTTCAAGGACACTCCATCTCATGTTCGCAATATTTATTGTTTGTTTGATTGTTTGTTTATTTATTATTTCTTTCTTTTTGAACAGATTTTGTCTTCTGTAAACTGGTATGTTTTTTCATTGATTCTATTACAATTATTATTCTGTTCTATGAGGACAGTAGTGGATTCCTGTGGTAAATTAAATGGTCTGCATCGAACAGTCACAAGCTCCATTAGCGCTTGATAGTGCTTTCATCTAACCCTGTCGTGCTTTATTGAAATCACTACTATTTATCATGACAAGTTCTGAAATACTAAAGACTAGCTTTTATTTGTTATATTTACATTGAAACATGAAGTGATTTTTTTTTTGATTTTGCATAAATGACAACACAGACCAAGGATTGTGCAGGGGGCAGCCCACAAGTGTTGCCACCCTTCTGGCACCAATATAACATGCCTACGATTCATACTGGTTGTATTGATAATAAATGTGCCCGCACTATTTAATCTATCTTGCATAATGACACTGTTCTTTTTTTTTGCACATAGTATCTATTATAGAAATTGAAACAAAATGCTGAAATTGTTTTTAAAGAAATTATTCTTATTTGTAAGTCAGAAGTGATGATGTGTGATGGGGTTCAGAAATGACCCTAGTTTGTGATGGGGTCCAGAATTGACTCTATGAACTGTGCTGCTATTAAGAGAGAGAGGGAGGCGTCCAATGCAGTGAGAGAGAGACAGAAACTGCTCGAAAGATTGATGTTATGGTTTCTCTACAAGTTGTTTACCTTTCCACAAGGACACTTGCCTGCTTGCAAAGTTTTTACAGAGAGAGGAGGGCGGAGCAGGTTGATGGACAGCTGGTGTCCAAAACGTGGGGATAAGTACCAGGTCGGCTGTTACACAGACAGAAATACAGTTTCAGACACTGACCGAGCTTTGTTGCACCCACAAGCAGGTGGGGTTTTTGGAGGATCGATTTGGGAAAATCAATCAGGGTCTCTAGCAGTGTGAAAAGGGGCAACCGGTGGGGAATTATTTATGTGTCCACCCTTGCCTGGGTGATAATTCCATCACAGAAGAACGATTGTACGTGTTATGGTCACAGTCGGTGACTTCAACAGGATTTCGGAGGACAATGGGGATTTCAGAAGACAACGGGAAGAGCGACAGCATCAGCTCACCTCTCACCTCTCTCTCTCCAATGTTACTCAACTAACTGTCTCAAACTGAACTGAATTCTCTTCATCATCGTAAGACTATATCCGTTCATCCCTAGGTTTGGCAGAGCATAGTTTTGTTCCTATTTCCACACTTATGTGTGTGTGTATATATATATATATATAATTACTAACCTGTTTGAAATATCTGAATCTATATTACAGTATTGCATAGTTACTAATAAGCACTATTAGTTAATAGCAATACCAGACTCCAAAGTGTTTTCCATTTCTGCTGGTTCTTTAACCCATCATGGGTTAAATGAGATGATTGAATCTTTGAATTATGTTAACTCAGGGCAAATACATTCATGAAAGTACATGACAAATCTAAAATATAAAAAATGATTTCAAAATATATACTTTCCACATATCGATTCCAAGCCGTTCCATTCTGTTGTCAGCAGATTATTCATTTCTGTTTTTTGTTATCTGTGCATAGACAACAGATGAGATGTTGTCATTTGAAGAAGGCTGGTTCTGAATGAGAAAGAAATACCAATTACACTCAGTGACCACATTATTAGGTACAGTATGTCTGCTCAATAATGTAAATATCTAATCAACCAATCATGTTGCAGCAACTCAATAAGACCATAAGCAGTAGTAGCTGGAGTAGGCCATCTTGCCCTTTGAGCCTGCTCAGCCAATCAATAAGATCATAACTGATCTGGCCATGGACACATGTCACCCTACCTGCCTTTTCCCCATAACCCTTAATTCCCATCAAATGCATGAAAGCATGCAGATATGATCAAGAGGTTAAGTTATTGTTCAGACCAAATATTAAAATGGGGAAGAAATGTGATCTAAGTGACTTTGACTATGGAATGTTGGTGTTGGACCAGTGGTTTAAGTATCTCAGAAACTTCTGATCTCCTGCGATCATCACACAACAGACTCTAGAGTTTAGAGAATGGTGTGAAAAACAAAAAAAAATCACTGTGCTGTAGTTCTGTGGTTGAAAATGACTTGTTAAAGAGAGAGAGTAGAGGAGAATGGCCAGACTGGTTCAAGCTGACAAGAATGCAACAGAAACTCAAATAACTACATTTTACAGAGGTGGTGGCTCTTTAAGGTTGTCCTAGTCGGTGAGGAGATGGTGAGAGGATAGTGGGTATAAGCTCCCAGTACTTACTAAATGCTCCGAATGACATGCATTTCAAATAATGTAGTCTTTGACAACAAGTCTAGCTCCTGGCTTTCACATGTGTCTTAGCTACTAAGCTTGGCGGAACCATTTTGGACTAAAAGGAGAAGGGGCAAAGGCAGGTTACTGGCACCTTAAAACCAGTCACTTTGGGCAGATGGGGCTCATCAGCTGTGGTTGGCAGCTAACCTAGGATAAGGAAACCTCTTATTTCATACCTCCGCTGCCTTGTGGCTATACCCACTCATAGGGAAGGCTTCTGGAGTAAATCTCAATGAAATATCAGGAACTGCATTCCCGAAGTCCCTACAATGAATTCATTTTTGACTGGCAACTCCTCCAAAGCCACTGGTGCCAAACAGGTTCAGTCTTTGCTATTCCTTTGGATTCATCAGTGGCATGGAGAGGGAGAGCCAGCTGTAGGGGAAACAGCTTGTTCTCCATTGCGTACTGCTTTAGCTTCCATATCAGCATCAAACAGCTAGGTTGCAACATCCATGGTCGACCTTGACCAGTGGAGGCCATCACCAAGGCGGTGTGCAGAACCTTGAAGTGGATAGGCTACAACAGCAGAAGGCCATGATCATACACTCAGTGGACACTTTATTAGGTGTAGGATATACCTAATAAAGTGGACAATGAGCATATATTTAAGCCAGTTGACATTTCATCTGTTTAAATCAGTAAACAACTTCACAAATTTGATCTGGAAATTAATATTTGTTGGACTTGGTACTTCAACAACAGAATCAATGTACTTACAGTATCTGACACTTGATTGGAGGATAGTGTGGCATGTCTCTCCCCTGTGATAATTACAAACATCGCAATCAAAAGATGACAGTAGTGGCTCACACTGACAAAGGAAGTGACAAATAGAGTACCAATGCCCTAAACTGATTGCATCGTTCTCTTCCTGACATAACATAAGCAAAAAATTTAATTGCTCATTTTATCAGTTTGATTGATTGAAGTGCCAGGCCAAATTGGAAAGGTTGGGTATGGGGCGAATCGGCCAAGAGCGTATCAA
Organism: Hemitrygon akajei; assembly: GCF_048418815.1. Classification (NCBI taxonomy): domain Eukaryota; kingdom Metazoa; phylum Chordata; class Chondrichthyes; order Myliobatiformes; family Dasyatidae; genus Hemitrygon; species Hemitrygon akajei. The sequence goes on along the minus strand of NC_133138.1, from coordinate 30,115,876 downwards.
AGTGGCAGGGCCCAGGTCTGAGAATGAGGAACAACCTGAGGTTTGGGTGATTTAAGAGCCGGGCCAGATTGAAATAGATAGATAGATAGATAGATACTTTATTCATCCCCATGGGGAAATTCAACTTTTTTCCAATGTCCCATACACTTGTTGTAGCAAAACTAATTACATGATCAGGGTTTCGGGGTCAGAGGCAAGGGATGGGTTGGTTCAGCTTGGTGCCATGTGAAATTTACTTGTCTCTGTGCTGAACTGAGGCTGCAGTTTGCAACTAATGGGCTCCTGAATTGGCTGCAATGATGACTGGCTTTGTGGCTGTGGACTCACTTTTGTGAACTTCAGTTCTGAAAGTTATTTGCTTATTCTTTCTGCTTGTACATTTTTTGTTCTACTCATTGGATGTTAGAAAGTCTTTTTTTAAAATGGTTACTTCAATTTGCAGTTGACTGTAAGGAGACAAATCCCAAGGTTGTATATAGTATACATACTTTGATAATAAATGTATTTCAAACTTTGAATTTCCAGAAAACTTCATTCCATCTATCTGGGTAAAATATACACAAACCTCAGTGAGCTATAGGAATGGTTGTAAATGAACCAAACTTTTCATGATTCTTGGATGAATCTGGGTCAGTGAGGAGTTGTGAATGTGAGTGTTTTTCAGATAAATGCACTGGGAAATAAGGAAGCAGGAATCCAGAACTCTCTCCCATTTTATTTGTATTGAAGTCAATGGTGTTCAGGAGAACATCGAGAGATGTCATTGAACTCAATTGGATACCAATAGGCCAGGAAAGATTGGTTATGGGGAGGTGCTTTCATTAGTAAGAGAGATGAGGAGGAATTTCTTCAGTCATATGGTCATAAATCTGTGGAATTCATTTTCACAGTGGCCAGTGGTGGCCAAATCAGGTGTATTTAAGGAAGAGATTAATAGGTTTTTGATTGTTCAGTGGTTCAACGATTACAGGGTGAATGAATTTGTGAAAAGAATCAGCCATTGTTTGAATGATGGAACAAACTTGATGGGTCAAATGAACTAATGCTGCTCCTCTATCTGATGGTTTTGAGGATGAATGGAAGAGTGAGAGATCAGAGACTTGTCAAATGATACAGTGAAATGTCAAACAGGAGAAAGTTGACAAATGCTGGAAATTTACACACAAAGTGCTGGAGGAACTCAGTAGATCAGGCAGCATCTATAGAAGTGAATAAACAGTCACTACTTTGAGCTGAGACCCTTCTTCAGGAAAGAGGAAGATGTCAAAATAAAAAGATGGGGAAAGGGGAGTTAGCATAGCTAGAAGGTGATAGGTGGAGCCAGCTGGGTTGGAAAGATAAAGGGATGGAGAAGAAGGAATCTAATTGGAGAGGAGAGTGGACCATAGGAGAAAGGAAATGAGGAGGGGATCCGGGGGAGGGGATAGTCAGGTGAGAAGAGGTATGTGACCAGAGTGGGAAATAGAAGAAGAGGGGAGGGGGAGATATTGATATTCATGCCATCAGGTTGGAGGCTGGCCAGACAGAATGCAAGAAGTTTCTTCTCCACCCTAAAGGTGACATCATCTTGACATAAGAGGAGGTCATGGACCAACATGTTGGTACAGGAATCGGATTCAGGATTAAAATGTTTGGTCACCGGGAAGTTACACTTTTGGTAGACTTGATTTGACGCAAAAAGGTTGCTGTCATGCATTAGGGTGATTTGACGCAGCAACATGTATCGTTTGCATTGAATCAAATCAAGTCAAACCTGCTCGAATTTTTAATGATGCTGATGATATGGACGGGAGATCAGACGTAAGTCACATTTACTCATTCAGAATTCTGCTGACTGACTTTATATGTCCTCTGAGGACACAAATGTGCCTTGAGTTTGCACCTGACCAGCAAAATTGTGTTGCAATATCAGCACAAATGTTTGTGCTTGTATCTGTGGGGGGAGACAGGACCTGCACAGAGAAGGCTGGGTTATGGACTGAGCCTCAGCTGACTGTCCCACAGTGTGTTAATGGGGTGAGTGAGGACCTTTACCCCAGGATGGCCATATCAGGGGCCCAAAGAGTTTCAGACTCATCACCAACAATCCTCATCCTGACAAAAAATGAAAAAATTTAAAACAATTTTATTACCTGGCGCATTTTCCTCGAAGCAGATGGATCCATAATGAATATTTTCCTCTGTGTCTGTGGGGACAAAATAGAAACAAAGATGAAACAATGATTAGCTTCATCTGTACATGAACATCGAAACATACCAACCCTGACCATAGTCTTTGGAATGTCGGAGGAGACCAGAGTGCCCAGAGGAAACCCACACAGTCATGGGAAGAACATACAAACTCCTTACAGACAGTGTCAGAATTGAGCCCAGTCACTGGTGCTGTAAAGTGTTATGCTAATCACTACGTTACAGAGTTGTCCCAATTGATTTGAGTTTGTTCAATCTGCTGAGTTCCTCCCGCAGTTTGGAATTTGCATCTGTATCAGGAGGCCCAAACAAAGCAAATGCCAGTCAGTGAAGAGTATCCGTAAAGAATCAGTCTAGATTACACATTCAGGGACTTGAACCCAGAACTTTCTATTTCTGAGGAAATTAGTTTATCAGAGAAAAGTAAAGGTTAGCTTTATTTGTCACATGTACAAAAAAAAAGAGTGAAATATGTCATTTGTGTCAAATCCAATCAGGAAGGATTGTGCTGAGCAGCATACAAGTGTCATCACGCTTCTGGTGCCAACATAGCATTCTTACTAATCCTGCAATTTACTAACCCTAACCTGTACATCTTTAGAATGTGGGAGGAAATTGGAGCACCCGAGGAAACCCACGTGGTCACAGAGAAAATGTACAAACTCCCTACAGTCAGTGATGGGAATCAAACACTAATCTTACTGCTCATGCTATAAAGCACTGTGCTAATCAGTACACTTCTGTGGTGTTCCATTGACACTGCAACATAGCAACCTAGAGGGCACAGATTCAGAATAGAGAGACATCCATTCAGAACAGAGATGAGGAGGTCATCTCTGTGTGACCCTGGATATTAGATGTTGCGAATCTGTATGGTCACATGGTCTCATGGAGAATTTGGGTTAATTCAAATTGTATTCTCTGGAATTTAGAAGAATAAGAGGAGTTCAGATGGAATTCCAATGAAGTGGATGCAGTAAGGATGTTTCCTACAGTGGACAGTCCAAGACAGGAGTCATTCAGGACTGAAATGAGGAATTCCCAGACAACAATGAGCCAGGTGAATTCTCCACTGGTTGATGCCAAATCATTAAATATAATCATGGAGTTAGGCTTAGACAAGATGGATTAAATAATTTGTGGAGAAGGCTGGAATTTGGAAAAAAGATTTTTCACGTGAAAAAAATCAGTGTGGTCTGATTTATTAAAAATTATTTCAGATTTTTCAAGAAACATGGCTCTATCATTCATGTATGTTCAGAAATACCACCTAATTTCTGGAGAAAGCAATGGTGTCTAATATGACATGTTCACACTACACTGACACTTTGACTGATAATATTCAGTGATTCCATACACATTGAAGTACTGCTGAAATATGGTGGAGGTATTCAATAGTGGATGAGATCTCATGAAGTGGATGGTCACATTTAGAGCACAAGGACTGTGGACTCGTTCTAGAACATAGAACATAGTATAGTACAGCATATTACAGGCCCTTTGGCCCACAATGTTGTGCCGACCCTGCAGCCACCAACCATGCTATCCATTTTCCAGAAGTGTGATCCCAATGTGTGTGTTTATTTATTGATTGAGATACAGCATGTAATTGGCCCTTCCAGCCTTTTGAGCCATGCCGCCCAGCAGCCTCCCGATTTAATCCGAGCCTAATCATGGGACAATTTACAATGACCAATTAGCCTACCAACCAGTACGTCTTTGGACTGTGGGAGTAAACCAGAACACCCGGAGAAAACACACGGGGTCACGGGGAGAACATACAAACCCCTTACAGGCAGTGGCATAATTTGAACCCAGATCATCCATACAGTAAAACATTGTGCTAACTACTACACTATGTTGTGGTTTATCTACTTTTATGTCTTAACCATAATGATCCAGCGAAAATTAGACCCTTGTAGAATGCAGAGTGAGGCCTGTGTTGTTTGAAAGAGACTGGGAGGGAGTGAAGGGTAGTAGGCACTAGACAGGGTATTGGATTGATCAGTCAGTTTTGTGATTGAGATTCAATTCCTCTATATATATAGATTTTGATTGCAAACCTGCAAACTGTTGTGTTAATAATTTCACAAAAGTACAAGCAGAGAAATTCATTGAATGAGAGATTGATCTATTTACCTTTTTGTACTGCCTTCCTGCTCACAGACATATATTCAGCAATATGGCTGGTCTCAGGCTCCGGCATTGCATTAGTTCCTGGAGAATAAGCATTTCATTTACTTGGCTTGATTTTCAAGAAGTAACATCGGGTATCTTGAGAAAAAAGTGCCCTATCAATAATGACAGCCACCAGCATGAGGAGAAATACTGTGTGATCGCAGTATTAATAATGTGTGCTAGAGGCATTCAATGTTACAATGATAATATGGGGATTGATTCAGAAAGTTAATGGAAACATGTTGTACCACACTACACATTAATACATTGTGGAAGGTCCAGGTCAATTCCCAATTTTGAATTCCAGTAACACAGAATAAATTAACTTCAACAGGTTTTTTATTGGGTAAATGTGACATATGTTAACAGCAGTAGATTGAGCCCTAGTCATCAGTGGGGAGTGATGAGTTCTTGTCCTCACCACCCAACCTACTCACCTTCATGTCCTGCACATACTTCTCCATAACTTCCGCCATCTCCAACAGGATCCCACCACCAACCACATCTTCCACACCAACCCCACTTTCTCTGGGATCGCTCCCTACACAACTGCCTTGTCACTCATCCCTCCCCATTGATCTCCCTCCTTGTACTACCCTTGCAAGTGAAACAAGTGGCACACATACCCCTACCCCTTCTCCCTCACAGCCCCAAGCATTCATTCCAAGTAAGGCAATACTTCACTTGCGAGTCTGCTGGGGTCACGTACTATATCTGGTGCCCCTGATGTGACCTCCTATATGTCAGAGAGACCCTTTGTAGATTGGAAGGCCACTTCACAGAGCATCTTTGCTCCATCCAACACACAAAAAAAGCTGGATCTCCTGATTTAAATTCTACTGCTGATTCTCATTCCAATATGTCAGTCTGTGGCCTCCTCTACTGACACAATGAGGCTACATTCAGGTTGGATGAACACCACCATATATATTACACCTAGGTAGCCTCCTTCCAGATGGCGTGAACATTGATTAGTTAAACTTCCGATAATGGCCCCATCCCCCAACTTCACCATTCCCCATTCCTATTTCCTTCTCTCACCTCATCTCTTTACCTGCCCATCACCTCCCTCTGGTGCTCCTCTCTCTTCCCTTTCATCCCTCGTCTTCTGCCCTCTCCTATCCAATTACCCCTTCTCCAGCCCTTGAGTTCTTTCACTAATCTACTTTCCAGATCTTTACTGCAATCACTCCCCTGTCCCGGTTTCACATATCACCAAGCACCTTGTATTCCTTCCTCACTTCCAGCCCCACCTTCTTACTCTGACTTCTCCCCTTCCTCTCCAGTCCTGATGAAGGGTCTCAGCCCAGAACATTAACTGTTTATTCTTTTCCATAGATGCAGCCTGACCTGCAGAGTTCCTCCAGCACTTTGTGTGTGTCACTCAAGATTTCCAGCATCTGCAGAAGATCAGTGTCTCTGGACATTCGCATCAGGCATCCAGACAATGAGGCCATCCTCCAAAACTATCAGGCTCTCACTGTGAATGTTATTGTCAGAGGGTGGTGATATAGAGCGAGGGTATTTGTCTAACTATGTCCAGGCCAAGGACCATTCTCTTACTTTTGATCACTGCATATGTCTGAAATACTGTAAGGCCATAAAAAACAGTTGGCCCATTGAGTCTGCACCATTCAATCATGGCTGATTTATTCTATAAGACTATGAGACAATCTCAGGGCACTGAGATGTGGACTGTTCATCTCATTGAATTTGTGTGAAATAGAACCTCTTATGACACAAATAGCCTGTTTTGATGGTGTATCCATTTATGATACTGTGATTCTCTGACACCTCACTGACTGAACCTATAGTGATTCAGGACCCAGCTTCTCAGTGTGTACACACACACACACACACACACACACACACACACACACACACACACACACACACACACACACACACACACACACACACACACACACACACACACACACACACACACACACACACACACACACACACAATTTCCATGTTCGAAGATTATTTTTAAGTTACAAAGTCAAGACAAAACTGCTGTGAGCAAATGGGACATAAAAGTAAATTGCTCTGCTGCTTCGATCTTGCTGTTACCTTGTATTGGATGCAATTCGTTTGGATTTGCATACAGGTTAGAGTCATCTTCTGTATTCCTCTTTGGCTGTCGTGATTTTTGGCTTTGATTTCCCAAACCTGTACAGAGAGAGCTCTTAAAATGCTTTCAGCTTTTTTCTCCAACTTCATGCATTTAGCAAAATGTGATTCAACTGCCCATAAACTCAAATCTTTACAAGTTAAAAAAAATGCAACAATATGTAATTTATGTTTCTACAGTCATCAGATTCAGGCTCAGTGATACATTAATATTTGATTTTTTTTAATTTCAAAGGTCTTTCAGTTCAACTCAAACTCTAGTTTAATATTATTTCTCTGTGTAGAAAGGATAAAATTGCCATTGTTTGTTTTTGGAATTATGTTCCCCATTTCTTCAATTATCTTACCTGTATTCTTGCACTTTCTTAGACACAAGACCACCACCAGGATAATGATGAGGAGAAGGGCCAGTCCACCAGTAATTACAACAGTGGTGTGTTTAAAACTGCGATCCTCTATCAAAACAATAAGACAAATTTCTCATTGACTATGCTGACATCATTCAAAAGCTATCCAAATGATTGAGAAATAACATTGACTAATTTAGATCACAGGTTCTGGGTTTAATTTCTGATCAAGGTTAACTGACCTGAATGTTGAGGAACTTCACCCATTCTCAGTAAACATCAGAGAGAGACAAGAAATGAATCGCAGTGGGATCTAGGTCCCGATTTCAATCAGGTATCTCTTTCTGGCAGGAGATGTGTGGGGATATGCGGCTGCTAGGGATCCAGTTCATGGGTGAGGCCTCCCACTGTTGAACAGGGGAATGCCCATCATAGTCTGTGTTTCTACTGGAACAGGAATTGCCACAGTGGGGTGGCTTTTGGCCCAGAACTTCTAATCCCTCTAAAGTGGAGCAAGCTGTAAATACTATATACAGTCAGCAGGTAAGGCAGCTTCTTCCATAAGAGAATTGAGAGAATTAATGTTTCAGGTCAAAAATCCTGCATCAGATTGCAAGGCAGGCTCTTTGAAAAAAAAACCAGTCAGATTCCAAGGATGCATCTGGTAAAACTTTCATCAGATTCCAAGGAAGGGTTTTTGACCTGAAAATTTAACACTTTTCCGTTTCCATAGATATTCTCAGACCTGCTTAGTGTTTCCGGTATTTCTGTTTTTCCTTCAGAATTCCTGCGTCTAGAACTTCCTGATTTCCAAGTACTAAAACTCTGCTGTGCATTGAACCTACCGATAACCGTGCCGCTGAAATTCACTATTCCATTGCAGTGCTACTGAAAATGTATTTGTGTATTTTCAGCACACACCCATCACTGACCTATTCACACTGTTACTGACATTGTCTCCTGTCTTTAAAGGACATCCTAGCACCTGGCAGAAGCAGGCTGTAGTTGGGCCAAAGGATGAGGAGCTTTGTGTGCCAGACTGACTGGAGTTGATGTTCAATACCTGGTATTGGATATTGGTTTGTTATTGTCATATGCCACAACCCTGCAAACCTTTGCACCATGCTGCCTTCATTTTGCAAGAGACGGCCACATCACACAATCAAGTTTATCTGTGCCTGCTCATACTGTTTCTATGCCTGATGTGAAAGCGTTCACACTGGATAGAAGTCTCCTTCACTGTGTTATCAGAATTTGGAACAGCCTTCCAGATCCTGTGGTTGAAAACATCTGCGACAACGGGGTCCCAGCCTTCAAGAGTCGAGTGTACAAACACCTATCATCTCTGGGAGGGAAGTCACATGCTTCTTCATAAGCTATCATGGAGGGGACCAGGATGGCAATACTTGCCTGTTGGTATTAGGGTTAATACCTGACTTTCAAGAGCACTTGTGAGTTATGTTCCGGCTGGACTTAGTCCTTAAACTACTGAGAGAACAATGCGGAAAGATCAGGTGCTATTTTCTCCTGGTAGGGATTAGTTTTTAGTTCCAAGTGCTCCTACCAAGTTTTGTCACCATGCAATCTTATCGTTCAATCTCTTTGAACTATGGAGGACAGCATTTGTCTCTCTCCAGCAGAATTCATCACGACTCCAGTATTTCTACTATTTTTTAATGTTTCTTAATTGTATGTATGACTTTTTTGTGTTTTAACACTGAGCAGCAGTGAACCATCTGATTGACCTATCAGAGTTCTCTTTGGGAACCAGATGACTTGATCAGCATTTCTGATCTGACTATTGTTCAAGATTGCACTTAATTAAAAAATGTACCAAGATATACTGAAAAGCTTGATGCAGATTAAATCATGACACATTGCACTGAGGAAGAACAATGTAAAACAATAACAATGCAGAATAAAGTGTAAAAGCTACTGAGATAATGCAGTGCAGGTAAAAAAATAAAGTGCAAGTTTATAATGAGGTTGAGAATACATCTTATCAGAGAAAATGTACATCCAACAGTCTGCTTTGAAATGTTTTGAGAGGTTGACCATGGCTGGAATGAATTCCTGCCTCTGCAAAAAGCTAGACCCACTGCAAATTGCCTATCGCTACAATAGGTCTACGGCAGATGCAATCTCAATGGCTTTTCGCACAGCCTGAGATCATCTGGAAAATAGCACCTCTATGTCAGGATGCTGTTTGTTGACAATAGCTCAGTGTTTAACACCATTATCTGCACAGTCCTGATCAATAAGCTACAGAACCTGCGACTCTGTACCTCCCTCTGAAATTGGACCCGCAACTTCCTAAACGAAAGGACATAATCTGTACAGATTGGTAATAATATCTCCTCCTCACTGACAACATGGATGCACCTCAGGGGTGTGTGCTTACCCCTCTGCTATAGTCCCCTCTATAATCATAGCTGTGTGGTTAGGTATACCTCAAATGACATCCATAAAGTTGCTGATACAACCATTGTTGGTAGAACCTCAGATGGAGACAAGAGAGCGTACAGGAGCGAGATATACCAGCTAGTTGAGTGGTGTCGCAGCAACACCCTTGCACTCAATGTTGGTAAGACCAAAGTGCAGATTCTGGACTTCCAGAAGCGCAAGATGAGGAAACACGAACAAATCCTCATAGAGGGATCAGAAGTGGAGAGAGTGAGCAATTTTAAGTTCCTGGGTATCAAGATCTCTGAGGATCTAACCTGATCGCAATATTATCGATGTAGTTATAAAGAAGGCAAGACAGCGGCTATACTTTATTAGGAGTTTGAAGAGATTTGCCATGTCAACAGATACACTGAAATACTTCTATAGTACTGTAGGGAGCATTCTGACAGGCTGCATCACTGTCTGGTATGGAGGGGCTACTGCACAAGACTGAAAGAAGCTGCAGAAGGTTGTGAATTGAGTCAGTCCCATCTTGTGTACAAGCCTACAAAGTACCCAGGACATCTTTAGGGATGTCTAAAGGTTTAGGGTGACTCAGAAAGGCAACGTCCATTATTAAGGACCTCCAGCACCCAGGACATGCCCTTTTCTTACTGTTACCATCAGGTAGGAGATACAGAAGCCTGAAGGCACACACTCAGTGATTCAGGAACAGCTTCTTCCCCTCTGCTATCCGATTCCTAAAAGGACATTGAATCTTGGGACACTACCTCAGTTTTTTTTTAATATACGGTATTTCAGGTTTTGCACATTTCTAAAAATCTATTCAATATATGTAATTGATTTACTTTTTTATTTCTATTATTATTTTTTTAAATTGTTATAATTATTTTTTTCTCTCTGTGAGATTATGTATTGTATGAACTGTTGTTGCTGAGTTAACAAACTTCACATTACATACCAGTGATAATAAACCTGATTCTGAATCTGATTCTGAAAATGTTGGAAACATACAGCAAAATGGGCTGCATCCATGGATGGAGAAACAGTTAACATGTTGACCTAATGTACTTTCATTGGAATGTTGATATCAGGAATCACATTGGTCAATGCTGAGTCCTATCCAAATGATACTGGTCAATGCTGAGTCCTATCCAAATAAATGGCACCATAAGAGTGACAGAATTGCCTAGAAATTGGATGTACCTCCAGTTATGAATATTTTTGTGCTAGTTTTAAATTGCTTAAGTATTTTCTCCATGAAAATCTCACTCAGCAGAAAATTTGTCTGTTCTACATCATTGAGACCCAATGTAGATTGTCTAATTGCTTCGTTGAGCACATTGGTTCTGTCTGCAATACCAGGCAGATCTCCTGGAAACACCCCATTTTAACTCCTCTTCCAATTCCCACACTGACATGTCTGTCCAAGACCTCTTTTCCTGCCATGTTGAGGCTAATTGCTGAACATTATATTGCTGAACAGAACCTCATATTCCACCTTGGGAGTCTCCATTCTCATGGCATGAATGTCAATTTCTCTAACTTCTGGTAAACACTTACTTCTCTCCTTTTACATTATGTTCTCATCCCACTGACCCCTATCACACCATCTTTTCTTACCCCCGCTCTCTCCATCTGCATGTTACCCACACATTACTTCTTCCAGATCTCCTCCTCACCACCCTTCTCTTTATCCATGATCCACGGTCTTCTCCTATTCAGATTCTATCTTCTTCAACCTTTTGTCACTTCCACCTATCACCTCCCAACTTCTTACATCATTCCCACTCTCCATCCTCTCACATCTGCTGATCACCCACCACCTCTTGCTCAATGTCTCATTGGCCTTCTACCCTCTTTCTTTCTAATTTCAATGAAGGTTCTTGACCCAAAACGTTGAGTATTCATTTCCTACCATAGATGCTCCCTGATCCACTGAGTTCCTCCATCTCTTTTGTTTGTTGCAGCAGGAAACTGGACTTGACATTTCTGATTCAATTCATTTTTGAACAAGAGGCATTTCCTCAATACACAAAGCTACATGTGCAATGCAGATTTCAGCACAGACGTGACACCTTCACATCTTTCCTAAACATTGTGACTAGAACTGAACTCCATATCAACTTCCTGCATGTTTTGCTCCTTGTTTGACTGTGAATGAAAATTGAAGTTTTAAGATGTTAATTTTTGAACTAAAATATTCATGGATAAAATTCAATTAGGAGCAAACATTTCTCATCTTTCACATCTATCTGTCATAGCATGCTATGCTTACTAACTGGTTGTAATGACCAGACCTCACCAGTCCATTGGGATCAAGAAAGGTTTTCTCCTCTCTGCTTTGAGGCCAATGTGGGAACTACAGATCTTCCACTGACTGGGTAGAAGCTACCTGATGTGGTTGTCAGTGAGTAGTTTGTGTGGAGTTGCACTGCTTCTGTTGTTTATGCCGTGCTTCTGTCTGCTGTCACTACAGGGACCCGAGGCTGTCGACGTTCACCGCCTTGAGTGTCCATTGGCCAGAAAATCCCAAGAGTTCAAAATTGTATGTTCAAAGTAAATAAATTATCAAATTACATGTATGTCACAATATTCAACCTTAAAATTTGTTTCTTTGCATGACTTCACAGTAGAACAGAGAAGTACAAAGGAATCAATAAAAAACTTCACACAGACACTGACAAACAACTAATGTGCAAAAGAGGATAAACTGTGCAAATAATAAAGGATATAAATAAGAAAAAAACTGCAAATTAGACTGAGACATGAGTTGCAGTCTTCTTAAAGTGAGTCCATATGTTCTGGAATCAACTCAGATTTAGCGTGAGTGAAATTATCCACACTGGTTCAGGATCTTGATGGTTGAAGGGCGACAATTGTTCCTGAATCAGATTGTGTGAGATCTAAGGCTCCAGTACCACCTGCCTGATGGCAGCTTTGGGAAGAGAGTATGGCCCAGATGGTGGTAGACCTTGATGATAATGCTATTTCATGGCAATGCTCCTTGTGAATGTGCTCAATGGTGAGGACAGCTTTACCTGTAAAGGGCCGTGATGTAATGGGGATGTTGCTGCTTCTCAAGGAGCATTTACTCACTAACTTGAATCACTCCCTCTGTCCACTGGGTGCTCTCTTCCCCCACAGAGCTCACCATACAGTGTCTGTTCCAGGCTCTGATGTCAGATGCATGATCAATGTGGGCAGCCCAACAGAGCTAACAAAGTGTAACTCAGGGCTCGGTGGTGATGCTGACCTGAGAGAGGGCACTACCATTGGTTCACTGATCCTTCTAGTGAGTTCCAACGGTTGGCATGTTAATATAGTGGCTATCATAGTGCTTTACAGCACCAGTGAACAGGGTTCAATTCCCAAGACAATCTGGAAGGAATCTGTATGTTCTCCCCGTGGTACGTGTTTCCTTCAGGTGCTCCAGATTCCTTCTACATTCCAAAGATATAAGGGTTAGTAATGGATAGTGACTTGTGAGCATGCTATTTTGGCAACACATGTGGGCTGCTCCCAGCACATTCTTGTATTGTTGATCATTGAGGCAAACAACACATTTTACTGCATTTTTCAATATAGATGTAACTAAGAAAGCTATTCTTTGAGGAGGATTTTGCTGAATCTGCCTTTGTGTTATCTTTTGAAAGCATGGTCCTCTTCAACAACAAGACAAAGATCCTCCATTACCTACTTCACTGTATAACACTGTCCACTAATAATAAAGGTTCACAGTGATACCCTGGAAAAGACGGATCAATTATTATATCTCAGAGATCACCTCTCAGAAAGGACAGACATTGATGATTAAATACATGATTGCTTTCTATGTACCAGGGTAGCTTTTGCTCATTAGTCAACCACCCAACAGTAATCCCTTCTGAGACTTGGCCTGCTTAAAAGGGAAGTAACATTACAAGCATGAGATGGGCTCTGCGATATAATATGAATGTCTACGATTTGAAAAAAGAGATCTCAAAGATTCAAAACTAAGTCACTTACTGTTCACCTGAAGATGATGCAGAATAAAAATCTTGGGTCTGTCTTGATGAAACAAAGCACACATCCATTTTCTTTGGACTTTATCGTCTGTTGGAATAATCAGCTGCAAAGATTCACCTTCATTCTTTCGTTCCATGAATATTTTCTCATCTACAGTTTCACCAACACTGTTGATCCAAACCAGTCTCATTGATTCACTGACCTCAGACACAGAGCAGGTCAGGGAAACAGAGTCTCCCTCAGTCACTGCATTGGGTGGTTCAGCTGTGACTGTGGAAACAACAAATCACTGAGATTTTAAACAATGGCCAAAGTTTCAACTCAACTGTACTGCTTTTTTCTGTTGACTGTAAAACTAACCCAAATCATCACTGTTGACTTTAAAATTAACCCAAACGATCACTGGCACCATAAGTGTGCAACATGTTATTGTACAGCTTGAGTTTCCACAGTATTTTATGTCAGTTTTCAAAAGATAGTATAATGATCAGACCCTGAACACAATGACCCTGGGCACAACACTTCCGCTCTACAAGAGTTTAATGAATCTTAATTTTAAAATTCCTGAATTTAATAGCTGCATCACCATCTGGTATGGGGGAGGGGGTTGAGGGGGATCCCTGCACAGGATCGTAAAAAGCTGCAGGAAGATGCAAACGCAGTCAGGTCTATCATGGGCACTTGGACATCTTCAAGGGATGATGCTTCAGAAGGGCAACATGTATCACTGGGCAAGTCCATCACCCAGGACATACCTTCTTCTTATGTATGTGTGTGTATATATATATATATATATATATACACACACACACACATATTTTGTTGTTTTTATTACTACATATTGCAAAATTCTGACACAAATTAACAACAATATTCAGACTGATTCTGATTCATCTTCATCTATATTCACCTTAAAACCTAGTTTAATGTCCGATTAAAGGTTTCACTGATAACGTTGTAGGTTATTTCATGTAATGGTCTTTCTGTAGAAGCCGTGTTTGGGTTATGGTTAGAGATAATGTGTGCATCTGAATGTGAGCCATCCAATCAAGAGAGAAGGCTTGGGGAGCGGATTTTTCTTGTGCCTGACACTGGTGAGAACTTTTGCATTTGTTCAACAGCAGATGAAGAGGGAAGGTGCTGGAGAGAACCGGTCATAGGATTCGATCTGTTGAGGACCGTGATATAATGGAGCATGTTGCAGGACTCTACTGAGGATCGGTGATTATGACTTTTGGAAGAGTTGACCTCCAACCTGTGCTTATTTGACTGCTTAATTATAATGGACACTTTCTGTTTTATTTTCCTTTCATTTCTTTACTGATCTTTTAGTTAAGTTAATATTCAAAAATATACTTCCTTTAATTATATGCAGTGTGCAGTTTGTTATTTTCTGCCAATGAGTTGTAACAGGGTAGCAAATCAAACAGCATTGACACAAACCGGGGATCCCAATCTCAAGGATGAGACATTGCAATCTCACGGATTTTGTGGAGTGTGTATTCTCTAGGCGTATGTGGCCTGAGAACAGTGGATCTTTCGGTGCTGAGTTTGGAGACTGCCATTGAGGGTTAATGAGTCGCTTCCTGAGATGCCCAAAAAGGAAGGGAGTTCATTTGAACGAAGTTTCAAACATCAATCTATAATATTGCAGGGGGACAGAAATTCTGAGGATTAGAATGATTTTTTTTTTCAAAGTAACAAAGAAATACTGATTTTTGCAACTGTCTCACTCATAGCTGTGGGAAAAATTCATCACATTAACTGTCAAGAATAAAGAAAAAGAAGTGTTTGAAAGCAAATTTAAGTGAAAAGAATATTTCAAATTGTTGCCATATTCTGTTGGTTTAGAGCAGTTTGTATTCAGTAATTACAAATAAGTTTTAGCAGAGGTTTTGGAGAAAAAATCATGTTTTCAGATGAGGGAAGTAACTGGAGAAGCTCGTGCTGAAACTGAAGCATGTACAAAAAACTGCAAACTCCCAGTGATATATCAGTGAAAACAACAGCAAGATTCTGTCCCCTACCTCTAACTGTGATTAATTCAATGGCCACATATTGATGTGATCCCTGAGAACATGTGTAAACTCCAGCATCTTCAAACTGCACAGGAACAATCCTCACGTTGAAATTACTGACATTCAGATTTTCCTCTGTAGTTCTCAGTCGGTTCTTGAAGTAGCTCCTCCCAGTGACGTTGATAAGCTGAGATTTGTAGGTAGTAGCTATTTCCATCACCCGATTCTGGAAAAGGTGTGATTTCCAAATCCATTTGGTTTTATGTAACTCAAAATAACTTTCACAAATCAGCGTGAGCTCACTGTGGTCTATATCTGCCCGATAAACTGTGTACGTCTTATTGTGTAGATCTGCAAGACAGGGACAGGAAACAAAGAAACAGATTATCACAGATGCTGGGATATGGATGTTTGAGGTTTCCACTGGGATAAGTACCCGCTCCTAGGATGGCTGAGACAGGGAAGTGGATGGGGAGTTGGAATACCTCGGGTGCTAATTGAGATGTCATCTTCCCCAAACACAGACCCTGCTAAGAGAAACTGTTGAACTGGAGATAATAAATGAGCTGAGAGAATCTCAACATTACCAGGCAATGAGAACTCTCCATAAATGAGAAACATTTAGAATACATCCATAAGTGACTCACGCTAGAGACCCCAGGGGAATGTTACAGCCAACAGCTTAATCATGTTACTCCTTTATCTATATTTTTAATTAGTTTGTAGGTCTCCATTTCATTACAGACTGGAAGATGATTTGTTTACATCCATGGATGGATTTTATTCGTAGAAACAGAGAAACAGCACAATACTGGCCCACAAAGTTGTGCTGAACATGTCCTTACCTTAGAAATTACCAAACTTGCCAATAGCCCTCTAATTTTCTAAGCTTCATGTACCTGTCCGAAGGTCTCTAAAAAGTCCTTATCGTCTCCGCCTCCACCACCGTTGCCGGCTGTTCATTCAACATACTCACCACTCTCTGAGTAAAAAACTTACCCCAACATCTCCACTGTACCAACTCCCAGCATCTTAAACCTGTGTCTTCTTGTGGCAACCATTTCAGCCCAGGGAAAAAGCCTCTGACAATCCACATGATCAATGCCTCTCATCATCGAATACACATCTATTAGGTCACCACCCATCCTCCATCACTCCAAGGAGAAAAGGCCGAGTTCACTCAACCTGTCTCATAACACATGCTCCCCAATCCAGGCAACATCCTTGTAAAATTCTGCACCCTTTCTATGGCTTCCACATCCTTCCTGTAGTGAGGCGACCAGAACTGAGCACAGTACTCCAAGTGGGGTCTGATCAGGGTTCTATATAGTTCCAACATTACCTCTCGGCTCCTAAATTCAAATCCATGACTAATGAAAGCCAATACACCGTATGCCTTCTTAACCACAGCGTCAACCTGCACAGCGGCTTTGAGCGTCCTATGGACTCGACCACAAGATCCCTCTGATCCTCCACACTGCCAAGAGTCTTACCATTAATACTATATTCTGCCACCATATGTGACCTACCAAAATGAACCTTTGATTCCTGCAGGTGAATTGAAATGATTGATTGGAGGCTCCATCAGTCTCAGTTCACACTCAAAGGCCACTTCAATTGATACCTCGTGTAACTAATAAAGTGGCCATTGAGCAAATGATCATGGTCTTTTTCTGCTATAGGCCATCAAGTTTCAATGTGTTAGGCATTCAGTGCTCTTCTGCACACCCCTATTATAATGGATGGTTGTCTAAGTTACAGTGCCTTCTTGACCATGTGTTTTGAGTTGCTGCCACATTATTGGCTGATTAGATATTCGCAATAATGAGCCGGGGTACAGGTTTGTCTAATAAAGTGGACTATGGCTGTATACTTACATTGTGTCCCAGTGTAAAAGCAATGACCACACCCTGCAGTGAAATACCATGGTTAGTGTCTGCTGACTGTACAATCTGTAGAACAGTTTATAATCAACAACTATTTCTTTCCTGCTCCTAGGAAGCTTTGGACTCACCCTGATCCACTGCAACATTGGTGTCTCCAGTGAGAACAATGGAGCCATTTTCCTGCACTTCCCATGTGTAGAGACTGGGATCTCCTGTTCCAATGTGTCGGACCATCAGATAGACGGTGTTATTCAGCCGGATCTGATCAGTGTTTCTCCTGTTCTGCTGGGATGAGTCCACTGGTTTCCAGTGGAGACTGATGGTATCTGGGAGTCTGGAGATGGTACAGCTGAGGGTGACGTCACTGCCCATTACAGGTCTCTGTGAGTCGGCCTCAACTGTGGAAACAGACACATGATGTGTGGTTCAGTTCCCCGCAGGCTCTCTGAACTGCTCCAGGCAGAATTGTCACTTCCCTACAAACCGATAGAAAACCAAATACTGGCCAGCTGTGCTCAGTTTACCTGAGGGAATTATATTCCAGTAGCTTAAAATCAATTTAGTGTTTTGGAGTTTGATGATCTACATATATCTTAGCATATGAATAAAAAATTACGTCTTAAATCTTAGAGCAGTTTGTAACATTCATATTTTCATAAATTCATTAATTTCCCATTATTCCACTGGGAAAGTCTGAAAACAGGTCCGCCGATAAGAGAGCTGAGAATTATTGACAACAGCTTCAGACTTCCACATAAAGCTGTGGCTGTGCATGTGTGGAAATCTCAATGTTTCCTTCAACTTCACTGAGTAATTTTACTGAACATGAGAACCTCTGCTGCCATTCCAATTTCAAAATCCATGACTTTGTCACAGATGAGCTGTAGTTTAGATATTCTGGAGGCCAAAGCCATTTTCCTCAGCTCTCACACAGGTTCAATCCTATCATCTCCAGAAAAGAAAAGCTTACAAAAGGTTCAGAGAGCTAGGTAATTTTGGAGATCTAGAAGATTATAAGGCTAACAGGAAGGAGCTTAAAATGGAAATTAGGAGAGCCAGAAGGGGCCATGAGAAGGCTTTGGCGGGCAGGATTGAGGAAAACCCCAAGACATTGTACAAGTATGTGAAGAACAAGAGGATAAGACGTGAAAGAATAGGACCTATCAAGTGTGACAGTGGGAAAGTGTGTATGGAACTGAAGGAAATAGCAGAGGTACTTAATGAATACTTTACTTCAGTATTCACTATGGAAAAGGATCTTGGTGATTGTAGTGATGACTTGCAGCAGACTAATGACAGAAAGGTTGGAGGTGTTGTGGATGGTGTGGAGGGCTGTCAGAGGTTACAGTGGGACATTGATAGTGTGCAAAATTGGGCTGAGAATTGGCAGATGGAGTTCAACCCAGATAAGTGTGAGGTGGTTCATTTTGATAGGTCAAATATGATGGCAGAATATAGTATTAATGGTAAGACTCTCGGCAGTGTGGAGGATCAGGGGGATCTTGTGGTCCGAGTCCATAGGACGCTCAAAGCAGCTGCGCAGGTTAAGCAGCTGTGCTTAAGAAGGCATATGGTGTATTGGCCTTCATTAATCATGTAATTGAATTTAGGAGCCGAGAAGTATTGTTGCAGCTATATAGGACCCAAGTCAGACCCCACTTGGAGTACTGTGCTCAGTTCTGGTCGCCTCACTACAGGAAGGATGTGGAAGCCATAGAAAGATTACAGAGGAATTTACAAGGATGTTGCCTGGATTGGGGAGCATGTCTTATGAAGACGGATTGAGTGAACTCGGCCTTTTCTCCTTGGAGCGACGAAGGATGAGAGGTGACCTGACAGAGGTGTATAAGATGATGAGAGGCATTGATCGTGTGGAGTGTCAGAGGCTTTTACCAGGGGCTGAAATGGTTGCCACAAGAGGACACTGGTTTAAGGTGCTGGGGAGTAGGTACAGAGGAGATGTCAGGGGTAAGTTTTCTACGCAGAGAGTGGTGAGTGTGTGGAATGAGCTGCCGGCATCGGTGGTGGAGGCAGATATGATAGGGTCTTTTAAGAGACCTTTGGATAGGTACATGGAGCTTAGAAAAATAGAGGACTATGGGTAATCCTAGTAATTTCTAAGGTAGGGACATGTTCACACAACATTGTGGGCCGAAGGGCCTGTATTGAGCTGTAGGTTTTCTATATTTCCATTTTTCTATAACTCTGCTGCAATGTTTATACAAAACTGACCAATTGAATGACTCAAATATTGTTACCCACCAGGCTGATTGCAATGAATAATTCACTTTATGCTGGATTTCAGGCCTAGAGAATCAAAGTTCAAAGTAAATTTATTATCAAAAGATTTATATGACACCAATACCGACTTGATATATGTTTTCCTGCAGGCAGTTACAGGAAATACCTGAACATAGATGCAATTCCAACATTATATTTTGAATTTGAAGAAACTGTGATCATGTTCTTGAACCCATTCTACTCATTAACTGACTTACCTTTGATCCCAAATACTTCCCACTGCCTCAGGATTTTCCCAGCGGTCTGTGTCTGATTCCAGGTGAACAGTCCCGCAAATTCAAAGGTAGGTTTCTTGATTTTCAGATTAAGGGTTCCCCAGTCCACATGTAACCTCTGGGAAATGTCTGGTATTTTACTGAACTCATCACTCCATTGTATGGCCCACTGCTGATTTTCCCTGTGAAAAGCAGCCAATCGCTTTGTAGATTGTTGCCCTGTGTGTGACCTCCATTCCAAATCAATGGAGTCACTTCCAGGATTCTCTGGTCCCTTCAATACAAAGTTCCCTTCCTGATGGAAAAAGTAAATAGAATTCCCAATTCCTGAAAATGGAAAGGTAAACATAATCAGACGACAACTTCTCAATGTGATCTGTGTCATGAGGAACATTATGGAGAATTTATTTTCAATAAGTTGAGTTCTGATTCCATTCATAATTTCTGATTAAAATTATTTGGGATTTAGAAACATCCTTTCAGCCCCTGCCACAATGTGTGCAGGCAATATCGGAGGCCACCTGCAGAGGAATGATGGACTCTGATGTGGAGATGGTGTTGAGAGTTTATTCATAATATTTCCAAAAGTATACCGGTGGCTCGGCTGAGCGACACTGCGAGAAGTAACAGTCTCAAAACCAGACCCAGCAATTAGCGTAAATCAGGCATCCACTTAAATAATACAAGTAAAACAGAATCCCTGAGCCTATCAAAATAAACTTTACATGCTTAAACAGAAAGAACAAGGACACCACATTACCAAGAGCCAGTCATGGGAGAAAAACATGAAGAAATCCAAATGATTAATAACTCTCATTAAACAATAATAAACCAATTCAACTGCTCTACAAACATTGGAGCACAGTACTCTTTGCCAAGAGCCGATGAACTGATTACAGTTCCTGAAATTCATATAAACCTTTCTGGTTTATCCAGTACTTTTTAAACAGAATAATGCTTCAAAACAAGCAATAAAGTAAGGTAATTAAAAGGAGATGACTAAGAAAATTGACTAGGGCTGCAATGAAGGAGAGGTTCACACAGATTTTGATAAGGCTTTCACAATGTCCCACATGACAGGCAAGTTCAGAAGGGATTCGAGATGCCTTGAAAAGTTGGAAAAATAATTGTCAGGATAACAGGATGCAGAGGATAGTGGTACCCAAGCATATACTATCCAGAGGTCGGTTTTAAGTGCTGTACCACAGTTGACCATGGCTTTCATGCAGTTCATTATAGACCACATCGACATACTCTCATCCATCTTTCTTGATTATTAATTCAAACCTTACTCAGATTATTGAGACATGATCTATCAAATGTAGTGGTATATTGACACTCCCTAATCAATCCCTGTCTTTTCAATTACACTTAAACCTTGTCACTCAGAGCCTCTCCAGTAACTTGTATAAGGAAGATGTTAAGCTTACTGCTCTACATTTCCTAGCTTTTGCTTTGCAGCCCATCTGAAATAAAGGGCAATATTACCCACCATCCAATCGTCTGGCATTTCACCCATCACTAACACTGAAGCATTTACCTCAATAGTGGCTCTGCAATTCCCTCTCTAGCTTCCATCAGTGTCTTTGGATATACTAGATCAGGCCCTGGAGACTTATCTACCTTCATATGTTTAAAGCTGCTCAGCATCTCGTCCACTGTAATGTGGACTAGTTAATACAAATAAGAACCAATGGTCCATCCAGCACAACGATTGTCATTTGATTACACACTATTGTCTGCAGAGGGAGCCATCCTTCAATGCAATGATGAAAAAACTATGCTTTGAATATCTGGCACTTTGTCCTTAGAAGCATCACATTGTTCACAGGTCAGAATATTCAAAGTACATTGTCAGTGGAGATTTTCATCCATTGTACACATGCATTTCTACACAAAGCTTGCATACAAACAAATATGACCATAATAACAGCATAAGACATTGGTACAGAATTTGACCCACCAAATCTTCTCCATATAATGGTGGACCTACTTTCCATATTAACCCCATTCTCATGACTTTTCCTGTAACATTTTATGGCCTTAATCGACTTCGGATTTAAATATCCCAATACTTGGTCTGCATAGCTTGATATGGCAATGAATTCCACAGATTCATTACACTTTGGCTAAAGAAACTCTTCCTCATCCCTGTTATAAGGGGGTGTCCTATCATGAAACTGTTCCCTCTGGTCTGAGACTGCCCCACGAGTGCAAACATCCTCTAACTGACCAATCTGTTTAGACTTTGAATATTCGGAAGGTTTCAATGAGATCTCTCCTCTTTCTGCCGAACTCCAGCGAGTACAGACTCAGAGCCATCGAATGCTCCTGATATGTTAACCCTTTCATCTCTTTTGTTGAATGAAACTACATAATTATAGCCATTAAAACTATGGTTAATCACATGCTATTATTTTGGTGCTTAAGGAGTGGAAGATACCAATGTACAGTGAGTTCAGTGAGATTCCTTTGACAATTTCTCAAAATGCCTCTTGTCATGCAGAACAAAGCCATTTTACATTGATACTCCAGTCTCATTCAGAGTCACAACACTAAATCAAGTATCACTCTCTAATCTAACCTTTGATTCTTTTTAAAATAGTTGTCATTTAAATTTAAGAGCTTTTAACTGCCTTACATTGTTTGGGGTGGAGACTCTACACCATGTTGTCTGTTGCCCAGTCACCTGTCACCTTTAGGACCTTACCGTTAATGTCTGGCATGTGATCAGCATTAGTCAGCATGGGCTCAATGAGGTGTGTGGTGATAGTGGCAGTGGGCCTGGTCCAGGAATCCAATGGAAAGTCTCCATTTACCTGCCATTACCCAATATTGTCCTGACTCTGTGAGCCACCCAAGAGAATCAGTGATGCAGGGAAAAAGACGTTTCAAGATTGAATTTAGGGACACAGAATTATCCCAGGATCCGTATTACAACCCTGTTGAATTGGGCTGTGGAATTGTTATCTTTCTTGTAGTTTAACTTTGTTATGTTCATTTGATTTTTATATAATTACCAACATAAACGTAATTGTTAGGTGAGTTTTCCAGAATCAGAATCAGGTTTAATAACACAAGCACATTAATGAAATTCATTAACTTTATGGCAGCAGTACCATGAAATACATGATGAATAAATATAGAGAAAAATACTGAGTTACATGAAATATATATATATATGTCTATTAAATAGATGAAATTAAAATAAGTAGTGGAAAAGAGAGATAAAATAGTAGTGAGGTAATACCCTAGGAAAGGTTTCACTGCTAATGTAGTGGTCTTTCTGTAGAAGCAGAGTTTGGGTTATGGTTAGAGATAATGGGTGCTTTGGAATGTGAGCCATCCAATGAAGGGAGTGTGTGTTTGTGCTGTATGCCTGACACTGAGGTGATCTGGGGCTTTTGTTCAGCGGAAGATGGAGAGAGAAGATGCAGGAGAGGGCAGATCTTAGGAGTGGACTTGGACTGGGGCCGGGATTCAATGAAGCGCGGGAAATTTGATGGAGGATTGGCGAAGGGGAATCTGTGAGCTCTAACTTGTGCACATTAGACTGTTTCATTAAAATGGGTCCTTTTTGGTTTTTCTTTACTAATAACCCTTTAGTCAAATTAACAATTATGAAGCTAAATTGTTTAATTGTATATGGTGTACTGTCTGTTATTTCGTGGTACTGATTTGTAACAGGGGAACACATCACGCAGCATCCACCCAAACAGGGTTTCTCAGCTGAGCTTACACCTCAATCTCACACGTTTGGTGGGGCGAAAGCTTGTCTTCCCTAGACTTCCGCAGCCGACAGAACCTGAAGGTTTCAAGTGAATTTAGAAGTTGGATGGCAGAGGGGAAGAAGCTGTTCCTGAATCAGAATGTGTGTGTTTAGACTTCTGTACTTCCTTCCTGATGGTAACAGTGTGAAGATTACAAGTCCTGGGTGGTGGGGTTCCTTAAAGATGATTCAGTGGTTAAAGTTTTCTCTGTATTTTTCTGGAAACATTTTGTTTTCAAAGACAGTTATAACCCTAACCCAACCTCTCCTTAAAGCTCATGCTATCTAATCCAGGCCCCATCTTGATAAACCTCTTTGGTAATCTTTATGTCAACATTAGTGCTGTCAATGCCCTTGGTCATCAGTATGGATCGAGGGATTCATATTATGCAATGTACTGGACAGATCGCGTGGAGAAAAGATCATTAGATTCTGCAGAGGTACTGAGGGAATGGAGAATTGCCAATGTAATAGCCTTATTCCTAAAAGTAAGGAGATATTGTACAGATCTCCTTTGTTTGCTCTCCTTTTTCCTTAGTTTCTCTTTCCCTGCTCTTTGCTTTTCCTCTTCGTCTCTCACCAAATTTCTGCATTCATTTCCTTTGTTCTTGTAATGTTTAATGAAATGATCAAAGGCAACAAGATTTATGCCTCTGTCTTCACTTCCAAACAATATTTGGACCACAAACGTATTAGGATCAAATAGCCCCACAGGAAAGCATCCCATACAGGATTTGAAGTGGGGAGTGGGGGGGGGGGGGGGGGTGGGTCACTGCAAATAGAGCAATTAATGACACAAACTGTGATCATGTTTCTCAATATGAGTAGCAAAACCACAGTAACTCACCACTGAGCTCCTGATAATATGGGATGATAATCCGGAGCCTGTCTTGATCAAACACACCACACGTCCATTTTCCTCTGCCTCTCTCAGCTTTCTGTATGATCAGACTTAGTGAATTCTCTTCCCCATTCAGTGTTTTTTCTCCAACAGTTTCACCGTCTCCATTGATCCAAACCAGTCTAGTTGATGCAGTGACATCAGACACAGAGCAGTTCAGGGTAACGGTGTCTCCCTCAGTCACTGTATCAGACGGTTCAGCTGTGACTGTGGAAACAAGCAGGTCATTTACATTTTAAACAATGACTTAATTGGTAAAAGCAGCTCCAACATTCTGTCTCCTACCTTTCACTGTGATTAACTCAATGGTCAGAAATGCAGTTGATTCCAGAGAACATGTGTAAACTCCAGCATCTCCAAACAAAACCGGGGCAATCATCACACTGAAATTCTTGCGGTCGAATTGTTCCACTAAGGTCACCAGTCGATTCCCAAAGTCGGTGCGGCTGACGTTGATGGGCTCAGAATATTTTACAGATGCTATTTGTTTTTGGTGGTCCTGTTGGTGATGTGACTTCCAGTTCCACACAGCAGTAAAGTACTTAACATAACGAGAATAGCAAACCAGGTGGAATTCACTGTAATCTGTGCTGGGACGATAAAGGGTGTAATGCTCCTGATATAAATCTGTATCAGAGAGACAGTGGAGAACACAATTGAATTTATAACAGCCTGTTTTCAGAGACAATGAGGAAAAATTCTCAGCAACAATTTTATGAAATGTATTTGTGTTTTGTTCAGCTGTTCAAGGTTCAAATGGAATTGGAATAAGAAGCTGGGAGGTGATAGGAGAAAAAGTCAAAAGGATGAAATGCAATGAGAGAGGGGTTTGGACCATGGGAGAAATGGAAGGAGGATGGACAGCAAGGGGAGGTGAGCGGCATGTGCAGAGAAGATAAGAGGTAAGAGTGGTTTAGAGTGGGAAATGGTAAAAAGAGGGAATGGGAGGGGAAATTACCAGATGTTAGGAAAATTGATGTTCATGCCATCAGATTGGTGCTACCCGGATGGAATATGTGGTATTGATCCTCCACCCTGAGAGTAGTTTCATCGTGGCAGTAGAGGAGGCCATGGACCAAAGACCAACAGACCATGGACAATGAGAGTATCGATTGTCATTGAAATTTGGTGAAAAGGAAATTCTATTGGTTGCAGATGGAGCAAAGACAAAGCGGTCCCAGTAAGTCAAAGGAGGTCACATTGAGAGCTACAGTGGTCGATGCCAACAAGTCTGCAGGTGAAGTGTTGCCTCACCAGGAAGGAGAGTTTGGGGGCATGGATGGAGGTGAGAGAGGAGGTAGTGGGCAGTTGTAGCATTTCTTCTGCTTCTTCTGGATAATTGTCAGGGGGGAGATTAGTGAGGAGAATGAATGGGGAGGGAGGCCCCACACTCAGACTCTGTCACTTCTCCCTGATCACCAGCGCTGCCTTCCTCCTCTCTCATTGCATCCTCTAACAAATTTCCCTTTATTCCCATACTTCCCGTCCATTGCTCTGCCATTCGCACTCAGCAATCCACTGCTCTCCCTCTTCCCCTGATTTTAAGGGGTTCGCTCTCAACTTTACATTAACCACTTACGATACATGTGCAATTTTAGTATCCAATATTTTGTAACAATACTTACACATGTCTACAGTAAAATCTGCTTTGCTTGTGAGAACAATGTTTCCGTTTTCTCGCACTTCACATTGATACAACTTCCCATCCTCCACTGTAACATGTTGGACCATCAGATAGACAGTGTTATTCAGCCGGATCTGATCAGTGTTTCTCCTGTTCTGCTGGGATGAGCCCACTGGTTTCCAGCGGAGACTGACAGTATCTGGGAGTCTGGAGATGGTACAGCTGAGGGTGACGTCACTGCCCTCCACAGGTCTCTGTGGACTCGCCTCCACTGTGAGAAACAGACCAATGAGATTCAGAGTAAGTGATGATGTGTACAGTCCAATGATTAGGCTCAAACTGAACTCAGGATGTGACCATCAAGGAAAAACTGCAGATGTTAGAAATCTGAAATAGAAACTATTCTGATGATTTGTGTTTGACTGGTGTCTTTAGTTGTTCCCCTTTCAACAAGTACTGCCTGATCAGCTGAGTTTTCCAGCATTTTATGTTTTGTCATCAGGATGATCAGTTCTCGGCAGTCCTGCAGTATGTGTCCATCCAAGTCATGGAATAGCACAGCAGGGCCATTGTAACTCGGCCCAGCTCAACCTGGGTTAGTGAGGCAGAGCAGAGCCAGGGACCTTTCCCCAAACCCACTGGAGTGTCAGAGTTTATCTCAGGGACACACCGTTTGAGGGGGTTTGTGGCTGTCAACAGCCCAGTGGGCAGGTGATGGAATCTCACCAGAGGAGGGTGCACTGGAAATGTAGCGACTGTTTTACCAGGATTACCTTATTACAAGGAAAATGTACCGGTCTCATCGCTGGTCCTCAGCCTGGATTAGTCTGGGTTGTTCTGAGGGAGTTTGCAGCTCACACTCTCTGCTCTGATTCCCCAGGGTCCCACACTCACCTGGGTTAGATCTATGAGGACAAAGGTTGACTGAAGTATGCTAGAGCCAATTGGCTATGTCATATGTGCTGCATGGTCTAATTGAATAATCTTGTGCAAGGCGGTGGGAATGAAGCAACAGGGAGCTTGGACAAGATGGGAGGATGCGGTGGAGAAAAAAGTGACCTGGGCTGAGCTGTGGAAAGCTGAGCCGCACTGCATCTGATTTCTCATCCAGGCAGTGTACGATGTACTTCCAAGCCCATCAAACCTGCACACATGGGGCAAAGCAGGGTCATCAGCATGCCCACTGTGTCCCAAGCAAGGAACCCTGGAGCACATCCTCAGCGGCTGCACAAGGGCATTTGGTGAGGGATGGGACCGATGGAGGCATGATCAGGTCCTGAAGACCATCGCCAAAGCCATCAGTGCAGGAGTGGAGTGGGCGAACTGGTCCCAACCCTTCAAGCAGACCATTGCCTTTGTAAGAGCTGGGGAGCAGCCAATACCCGCCAAAAGAACATCAGGAAGTACCCTGACCTCTGCAAGAGACTGGCAGCTGTTGGTGGACCTCGAAAGGCAGCTGAGGTTCCCCGACCATATCGCAGCCACCACCCTGTGACCAGACATTGTCCTTGTGTCTGAGTCTACGAAGTAGGTGGTGTTGCTGGAGCTCACAGTCCCATGGGAAGATCACTTGGAAGAGGCCTTTGAAAGGAAGCTATCTAAGTATGCAGGACTGGTCAGCAACTGCCAGCAGGCTGGATGGAGAGTGAGGTGTCTCCCAGTGGAAGTTGGTTGTAGGGGATTCGCAGCCCATTCCTTAGCCAGAGCCTACAGCAATTTGGGCATCGAGGGAGAGAGGAAGAGGAGAGCCAACTGCAGTACCACTGATTCAACAGGGAGAGCCTCAAGGTGACTGTGGCTCAAGAGAGGGGAGCCATGGAGTCATGCGTAGCTAGCCATCTGGACACAAGCTGG
This sequence comes from Hemitrygon akajei, assembly GCF_048418815.1. Lineage (NCBI taxonomy): Eukaryota > Metazoa > Chordata > Chondrichthyes > Myliobatiformes > Dasyatidae > Hemitrygon > Hemitrygon akajei. Next base: position 30,088,043 of record NC_133138.1, on the reverse strand, counting down.
GGTCTGATCAGCTCCAGCTGGGTCTCCTGGAGAAGGGTGTATGATGTTGAAAGACCCGAAACACCCGATGATTCCAGGAACATCACTGATCATGTGTCCAGAAGCATCAGTAGATGTATGCACACAGTGTCATATAGATTGGACAAACTAAACCCGCCTGCACAACTGTGGAGAATTATCCACAGGAGGCAGAGTCACACTCCCAGGTTTGTCCTCTGCTGAAACTGCCAACTATTGAAATGTTGCTGAATGGTAGCAACTATGTATATTAATAATAAATGAACATATATTTTCATTTATTTAGTATTTAACATAAAATATCATTTGAAAACACATCTAAAATTAACAAATGTGTCTGAACAAAAACTCACAGAATCAAGTAATTTCCTTCTGTCCTCCCTTTCCTCCTCACCTCTGTAAATACCCCAGGGAAATGAGTGACCTCACGGATCCTGCACCAGCTCCAACCAGGCACCATGATCGTCAGCAGTTTTCCCACTGTCAGTGCCGGGGAATATCAACGTATTCCTGCTACACCCTGAGTGTCAGTGTGGAGTACAGCGATGGGGAGACCAAGCACATTCACCTCCAGGACATACAAACAAGTTGGATGAACTCAGCAGGTCGGACAGCATCCGTTGAAATGAGCAGTCAACATTTCAGGCCAAGACCCTTCATCAGGACTGGATGTCCTGTAACCTTTGTCAGTACATCTGCAGTGTACTTTGTGTTCACCTCCAGGAAATGTAAGCAAGTCCCGGAGTTTCTCGTTTGAAAATGAAGGGTTGGGGTGGAAGTCCTTAACTTGTTCACATTTCCCGCAGGGAAATTCTCACTCTTTGCTGTGTCACTTCTGGTGTAACCTTGCAGACTCAGCATGGCAATTTTGATTCAAGAAGTCGAACGAGTTTTGGATACAAATGAATTAATATATCTGTCCCTTTGTCTTTGATATTTCTCCTTCCACTGCCCTCATGGAGTGAATTGTCTGACAGGGTCCAAGTTCCATGGACAATGGACTTCTTCATTGATCTAATTGACATGGTTCTCTGGGTTACACTGATCAGCAATTTCAGTGTCCAGTCTCACCCCAGACCCACTGTGCCGAGATTTATAACAAGTCATCAACATATTTCATCACACATTTCAGTCCATATTACAGCATGACAGTGAACAGACCATAATACTCACTCTGGGGTAAATTCCTTGTCTTCCTGTTCTTGCATCAAATTGACAAACCATTTTTATGTTAGAAGCAGTGAACAAATGATTTTTCTCTTAGTCACTTCAGTGGGAGATTTACTCTAATTATTTGCATGGAAACATGATTTCATGGAAACCATGAAAACAGGTTTGCATGGAAATCTTTAATGCCAAAACTTTCATATTATTCCTGAATGTGTTTCCTTGGCTGTGTTTGAATCAAAGTGGATAATCCTGCAAATTCAAATTTGTATTTTCTTATTCTCAGATTAATGGTGCCAGAATCCAGATCCATCTGTGGTACAAGTGTCTGCTTCTCCAGTATGACCCCCCTGTTCCACCGGGCCCTGTCTGTTCTTTGGAAAGGGCTTAGTTTCCAGGTGTCCTGACATGCGAGTGGTTTCCATTCCCAGACAACAGGGCCCTTCTCAGTCTCTTTTCCCTCACCCTTCTCCCTCATTTCTCACCTCCTCCACCTTATTCCATGACCCACGATTTTCTTCTATCACTTCTTTCTGCTTCAGCCCTTTGCCTCTTCCACCCATCACAGCCCAGCTTCTCACATCATTCCCTCCCTTCCCCACGTACCCACTCTCCTCCCTCACGTGGATTCATTTATCACCCACCAGCTGTTGTTCCTCCCTCTACCCAGCACTTCGTGTTTGTTGCTTTCTTTCCTTATATTCCTGATGAAATAAGCAAATGATATTTGCTCCTCTCAAAAATTTCACAAACAGAGATCAAGAACCTTTGTTTTAATGGTTGATTCACTCTTCACTGGACAAAGGAAATCTCATGATTGCTCATCATTATACGGGAAAATATTTGCAGAGAAACAGAGATCCTTATCTGAACCACTCACCTTTGATTCCAAATAATTCATATTGTCTCAGGATTTGATTTGTCGGCTGTGTTTGAGTCAAAGTGAACAATCCCGCAAATTTAAATTTGGGTATTTTAATTATCAGACCAACATTACGATTATCCAAACTCAGTTCCTGTTGGAAGTCACTGCTTCTCCATTTATTGTTCCAGCGGCCATTCCACCTTCCTGAATTGCCTCTGTGGAATTTCCCCAACAGGTGGGTGTGCTGCCCTGAGTGTGGTTTCCATTCCCAGACAAATTGGCCATTCCCAGGACTGTCTAGTCCTTTTAGCTCAATGTTATCTTTGATATCCAAGAAATAAATCTGATTTATGTTTCCTGTTGAAAAAGGAAGGACAACCAATTAATGAATATTTAAGACACATTCCCTTCATCCCATGTAGGTTATTAATGTTAAAGTTCATTTCTTTCCATTCTTCATTGATCTTCTACGGAAACTTCAGTGAGGCAGGCACAGCCTGTGAAAATGTCTGTCTGGTATACCTAGAGATATTTCATGACATGAGAAGAGTGAGTGGAAGACAGACTGAGGTGGGAGATGGTTGTGCTAGGTCTCCACCTGCTCTACCCTGTGCCAGGTATCTTGAGATGTATAGGGATCAGGTGGATCCTGTACACACTGTACCCATAACCCTCATCAAGAAAGACCTGAGACAGAAGAAATCTGCTCCTTTACCCTTCCTGAAATATGGTCACCAAAATTCCTCAACCAAAGATTTACATAGCTGACCTGCCAACTTTTACACTGAACATCCGAGTGATGAAGACAAGCATGCTGTCTGACAGGGTCCAAGTTCCATTACAACCCTATCTATATGTGCTGCTATCTCAAAGGGGATATGGACTTGCATCCTTCTGTAAATCAGCACATCAAAGAGTAGAATGGCATTTAGTGTATAAATTCTCATATACATTTAATATCTCTGCAACATGTCATGAAATTTGGAGTGGCAGCAGTAACTTGTAATGCAAAATAATAAAAAAATACAATATGTATATGTATAAAAATAAGTAAGTAGTGCAAATAGAGAGGGGAAAATACTGAGGTAGTGTTTGTGGGTTCATTGTCCATTCAGAAATCTGATGGCATGGGGAAGAATCTGTTCCTGAAACACTGAGTGTGTTTCTTTCAGCTCCCGTACCTCCTCCTTGATGGTAGCAATAAGAAGGGGGCATGTCCTGGATGATGAGGGTCCTCACTGATGGGTGCTGCCTTCCTGAGAAATTGCTTTTGGTGGGTGTCCCGGATGTTGGAGAGGCTAGTGTCCGTGATGGAGCAGGCCAGGTTTATCACTTTCTGTAGCTTTTTTTTATCTTGTGCAGTGGCTCCCTCCATATCAGAAGATGATACAACCACTTAAAATGCTTTCCACAGTACATTTGTATAAACTTGTGTGTCTTTGTTGAAGAACTAATTCCTCTCAAATTCCTAATGATTTATCCCACTGACATCCTTCTTTGTAGTTGATCAATATGGAGGGCCCAGGATAGATCCACAGAGATGTTGACACCCTGGAACTTGAAATAGTTCACTTTTACACTGTATCCTTCACTTCCTCACTGGGGGACCACAGTCTGTGTGGATTGGAAATAACATATATTCCTTGCTGATAATCAGCACTGGTGCACCTCAAGGATAAATGCTTAGCCCAATGCTCTACTCTTTCTACATCCATGATTGTATGGCTAGTCACAGCTCAAATGCCATCTCTAAATTTGCCGATGTTAGGACCATTGTTGGCAGATCCCTCTATGAGGACTATTTTGTCTCCCTCGACTTCCCCTCCCTCAATTCCACAATGCCAAATTTAATCCTTGGTTTTATTGATGAGGTACAAGGTTGCTGCTGCAATACAACTCAACCCGTCAACCTATCTCGCTCCTGTACGCTTTCTCTTCACAAATGAAATTCTGCCAATGTGATTTTGTCCACGACTAGTCCCTCAAAACAGCAGATGTGAGTGCAATGGGATGATAGCCATTGAGGCAGTGTGCTCTGTTCTTCTTGGGCACCGGTATGACTGTCGCCCTTTTGAAGTAGATTGGAACACCTGATTGCGGCAGTGAGAGATTCAAGATGTCCTTGAATACCCCCATCTGTTGGTTGTCATAAGTTTTCAGTGCATTTCCAGGTACACTGTCAGGGTCTAAGGTCTTGTGAGGATTCACCCTCTTAAAAGATGTCTTGATGATGGCCTCTGAGGCAGCGATCACAGGTCACTGGTTGCTTTCAGAGATTCACACAGATGTAATTTTTTCTCTTATCAAAGCATGCATAAAAAGCATTGCGCTCATCTGGGACTGACGTATCACAGCCATTCATGAAGTTAGGTTTTGCTTTGTAGGACAGGCCTGAAAACCCTGTCAGAGCTGACGTGTATCCAATTCCATCGCTAGCCTCAGTCAGAATTGTTTACTCCCTCTTAAAACAGCCTTGCCTAGGTCATACCTGGACTTCCTGTACAGTTCTAGATCACCGTTCTTGAATGACATGGATCTCGCTCTCAGCAGAACTGAATCTCCTGGTTCATCCACAGCTTTTGGTTTGGGTATGTTTAGTAAGTTCTTGTAAGCACACAGTCATCCAAACAGGTTTCGATGAAGTCAGTGACATCTGTGGTGTTTTCATTCAGACTGACAAATGAAGTCCTGAGTATTGCCCAGTCCACTGACTCAAAACAGTTCTGTAAGCACTACTTCATCTCCCTGACCATACTTTCTTGGTCCTCAGCACTGGGACTCTGGTGCCTGTTGATTAGGTAGCTCAGCTCCTCTCGTGCCTGCCTGACATTGGCCTGAGGTACGCAACCACCAGGGTGATGGGGTGAAAATCCCTCAACAGGTAAAATGACTGTCTGCTAGATGTTCTAGATCGGGTGAGTAGAATCTGAGGCAGAATGCCATGTTTGTCCACCACGTTGAGCTAATCATAAAGCATACTCCACCTCCTTTGCCTTTAGAAGACTGAGCTGTCCTGTCTTTGCAGAGAATGGTGAAGCCATTGGGCTGCAGCACTGCAATCCGAAATGCACTGGGATAGCCACGTTTACATAAAGCAAATAACATAGCAGTCCCTGATGTCCCTCTGGTCCTGCAATAATGTTGTGAGGTCAATTTTATTTTCCAGCGACTAACCATTCACCAGCAGGATAGTGAGGAGTGCAAGTCTATAGCTTTTGTATTTCAATTGGACTTGTAGACCGGCGTCGTGCCCCTGCTTCCATTTTCTTAAAGGGGAAATGCATTCTCAGCCCTGTTGTTTAAGGTTCCTTGATTTTGAATACAAATAGACATTTTAAATTTCTTAAAACAATGCTGCTTCTTGAAGTACCCATGGCTGTACTGTTGATTTCAGCTGTAGTATTCCTAAACAGGAATATTTCATGATTCCCATTTGAGGTGCATGCAAACATTTGCCACTTAGTATCACCATTTGAGGTCCCAGTGTGGAACACTTCTGACTACTGTTTATCCTCAGCTGCCCTATGTATTACATGGACAAACCAGTTTTAGATCCAATCTACCAGGCTCCACAGATCTCACATGCCTTAAAATTCTAGACCAACCCACCATGAGGATCTTTGTTAAAAGGTTTACTGAAGTCCACATATGCAACATCTACTGCTTTACCCTAATCAATCACGTTGCCTCCTCAGAAAATAACTGTATAGTTTGTAAGTTATGAACCTCCCAGTGCAAAGCCACACTGACTATTATTAATAAGTCTGTGCTGGTCCAGATATGTGGAGATCCCATTCCATAAAAAAAATCTCCAATATTTTCCTTACCACTGATGTAAAGTTCACTGCCTTATAACCTCCTGCTTTGTCTCTATTAACCTTAATAAGTGGAGAGCAACATTGTCTTTTCTCAAGCCCTTTATGACTTTGCATGGCTGAAATGGATAAAGAGATCTCAGTCAAGGACCCAGAAACCCCCTTACTTGACTCCTTCAATAATCTGGGAAAGAGCCCAGCAGTTCCTGGAGCATCATCTGCCTTCATGCTGTTGAAAAGATAAACATCTCAGGCCTGGGAACATCAGCAATATCGTCCCTGATTGATTTTCCTTTATGTCCCTCTCCTCAGTGAAGACTGATGCAGATTTCCCTGGCCTGTCAATCACCTTCTTGCTGCATCTTATAACACAGTAATTCAGAATGGATCAATCATAAGCCCATTTATTTTATTTGCAGAAAAGGAGGAGTAGGACTGTACAAGAGCCGGTGATATCTTCGAAGGAAACATCAGCATATTCACTCCCTTATACATACGTGTGAGCTACTGTGCATCAGTTCAAGGACAGGGTGCAAGTCTCTACTTCTGCTTAATCAGTGTACTTGGCATACTTCCAGTAATGCATCTGCTTGCCTTTCTGTAGTTTGTCATATAGTCAATGTCCATTTGCTGAATGTTGCACAAACACTATTAGCAAAGCACTCTGGTACAATCCAGGTTCCGTTTTGTTACTCTAAGTACATTTTCATCAGCTCCAGGCAAAAGTTTCCTCCTTAGTCAGTAAGTGGTGTTACCTTCATTCTTGTTACTCTGTTGTTCTTACTGTTATGTAAATTTCTTTGATGTTCTCTTTAATTCCATTCACCAGATATATTTCATGGAGTCTTATCACCCTTTTGATTTCCTGTGGAAGTTCTTTCCTGTTTCATTTATATTCTTCAAATGCCCAGTCCTGTTCCAACTTCCTAAACCTCACATAGTTTTCCTTTCCCTTTATGCCAAAATTTGAAATATCTCTTGTCACCTCATGTTTCCTAAACTTCCCATTTTCAATTTTTTTTTTCCTCTTGGAGGAACATTAAACCAGCTGGCCTTTAACCACTGTCTGATATGGATTTACCTAATAACTGCTGCTCCCAAGCAACGAACCCAAGCTCCTGCCTAATTCTGTTGGAATTAACCTTTCTTTGATTAGCAATTTACCCCAAATTCAGTCCTCTCCATACCTAAAACTATCTGAATATTTATAGAGTTGTGTTTGCTGTTCCCTAAATGCCCCCTAAGCTTCCCTCATCTCCAAACTCCCTACCCTTTGTGATGGGAACTGAAAACAATGGTTACAGTTATCATTGTTTTGGATGTGTGTGTGTGTGTGTTGTTTACTCATCCAGCATTGGACACCGCACATCCTATTTGGAGACAGTGGCTGATTTGAGGCAGGTGTTGACGAGCTTGAAGTGGTGTCAACAGTTGACTAGTGGAAGCAAGAATCAGTTTTTGTTTGGGGTCATCAAAGAGTGGCATGAGGATGAGAAATAGGAGCGTCCCAGGATATATTGTCAGAGGGAGCCTGGGGAAACTGTACAGGAGTTGAAGTGAAGAAATTGCAGGTGAGCCTCAAGCTACAAATGGATTGGCAAGGTGAGAGCAGTTCCACCCGGCTACACTGTGGTGGGGAGTTGTTAGAGGAGATATTATGGACAACTATATCAAAGTCTGCAGACAGGCTGGGCAGGATAAAGAGGGAGAGTTTCCCCCTACAATGTGCTCACGGGATGTAATTTCTGACTGTGATAGGAACTGTGTTGGTGCAGAAGGGAAGAGTCCTGGTGGGAGGAGCTCAGAGATGGAGCTCTGTAATTAATAGGATGGATTGTGAAACAGCAGCATGTTCAGTGACTTAGAGGAGAATGTGAGTTTGACACTGGGATGTGATTTTCAATGGACAATAATAAAACAATGTTGTTGTGATCAGTGAAGAAAAAACACTTACTTTGTGTGGAGACAGGATGAAGAAGTAAAACAAAGAAATAAAACTTTAAACCAGCTGGCAAAGTTCTGCAGTGAAACCTCAGCCTCATTTTTCGGGTGTCCTGCAAGAAATGAAATGGAGCTTTAGACGGAGCAGCAGGAACCCACCCAAACCCACAGACAGCACGAGTCAGCCGCCCGAGTTTCACTGTCGAGACCATCAAGTGAGATACACAGTTTGGCAAAGAGTTCTTCAAGTTTAATGCACTCAGTGGCCACTTTATTAGGTACACCTGTACACTTGTTTATTAATGCAAATATCTAATCTGCCAATCATGTGGCAGTAGCTCATCGAGTAAAACAGTTTCACAGTCACCATTAACCAGACTGGCTTTCAGTTCTCAATTTTTTTGTCATTTCCACCTGAGGACAGAAAGCTTGAGGCTGGAACTGGGGCTTGGAATTATTTGGCAAAAGGAAAGATCTACTACTTTGGTCATTGACAGATATTTTATTGTGTATAACACTTTGAAAATCTTGACCCCGGAGCACTTTAGAATCGATTCAACACAATTACATTAGAAAAACATTCTCTTTTGTGGGCTCTGTTGTAATAGAGTCTTCGAGCACTACAACGCAGAAACAGGACTTTGGGCCCATCTTGTCTGAGCCAGCCTGATCTTCTGCAGACTCCCATCTATCTGCACTCAGACCACAGCCCTCCATATCTCTCCAAACTACTCTTAACCCAGGCAAGCTGTTCAGATTCTGTACCTTCACGATATGGTCCGGGTCAATTTTGACCCAGCCCAAGAATCCTCTCATAACAAGTTTCTATACCAAATTTTGAACCATAGATATATTTAGAATGTTTAAATAGCCTATCTGACATTAATAAATGGGTGATTAATCTCTAATTAATGTTTCAGAGATCTAAAATCCATTTCAATAGATACGGGTGAAATTTGACTCGGAATAGCCTCAATGTACAAAAGTTTGTAGCACCTGTAGAAAAGTTTAAAATTTTTAAATATTTTCATTTTTACGCATTTTGGGTCACTTTAAAAGTCATCAAATTTCAGCTAAAAAATGGCATTTAGGGTGTTTTTACTGCTGTCAAATGTCAAACCGGTCAAATTTGACCCAAGCAGTATGTAAGGGTTAAATATGAACAGAGTTAAGATGGTGCCAAGCGGCTGCCTCTTTGAGCTTTCTGTGGAAAGAGCTTAATTCCTCTCTTTAATATCATTTTTTTTGCTTTTCAAGCTGGTGGGGGTTCTATTGGGGTTCTGATCTGCAAGTGACACTCAAACTGCATTTTCTTTCACAGTGCATGAGTTCCCATTCCTGGAACCCACTGGCCAACCATACTCCATATTCCCCAGGCGCGGCTTGGAAGATGGCCGCTCTGGTGTGCGGCCCTGCACTGTCCTGTGGACAACTGATTCGAGGCTGGCGTTGCTGTTTGAGGCATTGTGGGAGATGGAACATCAGGATTATTGCTGTGGTGGATGTATATTCGGAGATCTCTGTTGTCGAGCAGTCTCAGTCTCTCTCTCTCTCTCTCTCTCTCTAATTTATTCAACTTTTCCTTATATCTCAATTCCTCATGTCCCAGCAACATTATTGTAAATTTTCTCTGCATTCTTTTCAATCTTGTAAATCTTTCGATCTTTCCAGTACGTAGGTGACTAAAACTCATCCAATACACCAAATTTGTCCTCACTTACATCTTATACAATTTCAACAAAACATCTCAATTTATCTACCCAGTACTCGGATTTACGAAGGCCAATGTCCCAACAGCTCTCTTTTGGACCCTGTCTACCTGGAAAGACACTTTCTAGGATTATCAATTTGACAGCCTAGATCCGTTTATTTTATTACATTCCTCAGTGCCCTACCGTTCACTGTTTAAGACCTACCCTGATTTGTCCTGCCAAAGTGCAACACTTCACACACCCCATTAAATCCCATCTGCCATCTTTCATCCTATTTTTCCAGCTGGTTTCTGTCCTACTGTATGCTTTGATGGTCTTCCTTGTTGCCCACTGCCATTTTTGTTAGCAGCTTTCTCCACACTTGCACAATCTGACTGAAGAAATTCTGGAATTACAGCTGCCAATCTCAAAGGTTTCAAAGATACATTTAATGTCAGAAAAATGTATACAATACACATCCTGAAATTCTTCTTCACAACCATCCACAAAAACAGATGTGCGCCCCAAAGAATGAATGACATTTAATTGTTAGAAACCAAGAGCCCCCCAGCTCCCCCTCCCACGCATGAGCAGCAGCAAGAAAATGATCCCCCCTCCCCACCAGCAAAAAAAAGCATCAGCACCTCCCAACAAGCACTCAAACGTGCAGTAAAGCATCAATAAAGACACAGACTAGCAGTACCCCAAACACTACTCATTCTCTCAGTAATTCGATATACCACAGGCTCTCTCTCAACCTAATAAGGGAAAAAAAGGTGTCCCTATTTCATGGCGAGAGAGAAGACATAACAAACAACTCGCCGATTTATGATGTTAAATGACCGTTGCATCGCCTTTTCCGAGCTCTGTGCCCAAAGAAATCGGTTCTCTGAGCACACAGCCAACAGCCAGCTTGCTGCTTTCGATCTTCCATGTACTCGCACAACACATCAGTTTCCTGTCAAAGCACCAACCTCAAGTCTGCGCGCCTGAAAGAATGAAGTATCAAACAGTGTAAGATAATTAAAATTGAGTTCAGTTGTTTGACCCCATTTACACCTCTACTCTCCTTGAGGTGATATTGCAGTGAAGTTGCCTACCTTTTGGGAAGATACTGGTGAAGGAGTCCAGAGATTGTGTATAGAAGCTCCGATCACAGTGACATACAACAGTCTGAGTTCCCCCAGGCTCTGCACTGTAAGTGACAGTGTCTTTCGTGAAACCACAGGGCAGGCGAGCTTCCTCTTCCTCTTCTGCTCAGGGTTCAGACATCACTCATGTTAAGTGTGTTTGAGCCAAAGAAAAATCAGCTTGAAATAGCAAATTTGGACAATCTGAAAATGGGAAATTACTGAACTCAAAAATGTGTTTGGAAGAGTTTAGTTGAATCACGAACAAGAGAAAATCTGCAAATGTTGGAAATCCAAGCAACACACACAAAATGCTGGAGGAACTCAGCAGGCCAGGCAGCATCTATGAAAAAGAGTAAACAGTCAACATTCTGAGCTGAGAGGAATGTTCCCTCTAATTTGTAATGACTGGTATGTGCAAAAATCTTGTGTTGTTCAATCTTTTGCTCAGTGATAACAAAATGCGTGCACTGAATTTTTAAGTGGATATAAACATGAAGCTATTTTAAGGATAATAAGCTTGTTGTTCATTGCTTAAAGAAAATAAAATAATACACATCAATGAGCCTTATTTCCCATATACTGTACGATACAACAGCAGGTGGTAATACCAATCTTTTCACTTGTCAACAAGGTAGAGGGTGACAACCTTTTGTGTGTACCGTAGTTTAAATTCCTTTGAGCACTGGTAACAAAAGATGTATGTGCATGCACATGTGCACACCTTAGTGGGAACATTGGCAGAGAGCCTTCATCAAGGAATGTCCCAATGAAGGGTCTCAGCCTGAAACTTTGACTGTTTACTCTTTTCCATAGTTGGTGCCAGGTTCGCTAAGCCCTTCCTTGGAAGAGTTTAGACTTGTCACCTCATTATTTTAAATGCCCTGGAGGGTATCAAATGCACAAGGTAATGGTAAGTGATAGAATATAAAATAATGAAAGGAACATATCAATCTTTTTGGGTTCCATCTTCATTAATGAATTGTGGTGATCTGGTAATTTTAAACTGTCTCCAGATACATCATTCATGGTTGATTTTAGGTTGAAGTAAACACAAATGTGTTTGATTTGTTATTTACAATAACAAAAGATTTTCAAAGTTAGACCAATATTCAGTGTGAGTTTACAATTTTACGCAAGGTAGAAGTTCCAGGAACCAGCTTCACAATGATCCAAATTTCTCCTGTGCCTTTTAGTATTTCCAAAAAAGAACTTCACAGAGTCCCCCAAGACCGTAAATGTATTTGGGAATAAATTGTGATCTTCTTCGCTCCAATTCCAATTTGATGTAAAGATGATTTGTTAAGTAATTTTCACTTTTATAAGGTCTGATTACTCCCAAGTAAACTAAATCTTATTAAAGAATGTTTATTAATTGTCTGAAGCCAATTTTCTTTTTAAAAAGTGTTAACTGAACTGCATAGTTCTTTTTCAAAATAAATCAAGAAATACTCTTGAATGCATAAATAATACTCTTAAATATGGAAGTTTAAAGCTGTTTCTGCTAACTCTGATACAGAGTGTTGATTAACCAAAGTTTGAAATATATTCTGAGGACTTCCTCAACTGAAAACCTGCAGTTATGAAACATTTCTGCCTATCCATAAAGCCATAAGACATAGGAGAAGATTTAGACCATTTGATCCATCTCGTCTGCTGCGCCATTCCATCACAGCTGACTTACGGTCTCTCTCAATTCTGTTCTCCAGTCATCTCCCTGTAACCTTTGACACCCTTACTCATCAAGAACCTACCCAGCTTCACTTTTAAGTACACTTGGCCTCCACAATCGAGTGATATTCCAGGCCCTGCTCATCATCATAGCTTGTCGCACCAGACAGCCAGCCACTCTCGTGGTATTTGGTTGACGTTGAGCAGGTCAGTGACAGCTAAATCGAGTGAGAGTGGGCAGTTGTACAGAACGTGTTCAATGTTTTGCACCTTTTCTCCACACTCACAGGATTCGCTGGTCTTTAAACCCCACTTCACCATATTGTCTCCTGTCCCATAAACTCCCGCTCTCGCACTGTTGAGAGTGCACCACTTCCCTCTGTCAAGCAGTGCTCCCGGGGTCTGGCAACATTTCTGTGGGGTCTTGCACTGTATTGTTTGGTGGGGTTCTGCCTTCTGTTTGTTGCCAGAGGTCAATTCTGTATGTTTGGGGGCGTGAGGTAATTCATCCACTGCAGCAAAGTTTTTCCTCGATTTTAGGCATTTGGAAACTGGCACATGGTGATGTAGTGGGTGCCGTGAATCTGAGTTCTGTTTACCTTTTTAAACTTTTGTTGCAGTGTGTCTTTGGTTCTCTGGGGGAGCAATGCCTTCAAGTCTGTAAATGATGTCAGTGGGTGTGGGGCACAGTGTGCCCGTGATTATTCAGGGAAGCTTCGTTAAGCAACAGGTCTATTTTCTTCGTATGGGCTGATCTGCCCCACACAGGTGCACAGTATTCTGTGGGTGCATAGCAGAGTACTAGGGCAGTTGATCTAAGTGTGTGAGTATTGGCTCCCCTTTTCATGCCTGCTAATTTTTTCAAGAGAGAGTTGCGCAACTTCCCTCAGAGTTTTTGGATGTGGATGACAAATGAGAGCATCCTATCCAGTGTCACACCCAGGTAAGTTGGAGTCAGATGGTATTCGAGCTCCTTCCCACACCAGAAGATCTTGAGTTTCTGAGCTGCTTCTCAATTCCTCAGATGGGAATGTACACACTTTAGTTTTTGACGGATTTGGGTTCAGAGACCACTTTTCATAACACTGCTTCATTGCTTTGAGGGCTGCTGTAAGTTGTACTTCAACTTCTTGGAAGGTGATAGCTTGTGTTGATATGCATAGGTTGTCTGCATAGATAAACCTGCGTGTATTAGGAAAGGTTGGTTGGTCGATTGTGTAAACATTAAATAGTAGAGGTGCCAGGACTGATCTCTGTGGGGTCGAGTCAGGAACGTTCACGCCGTGACGCTGTTAATCCGAAAGGAGACCAATCCTGACATTACACGCAAGACCAAGTGATCCAGTGGGTGGTAAAAGGATAAACCTTCGGCCCACTGAAAATCATGAAAGTCGTTAGCCACTGCATCTGCTGTTATTCAATTTCCACGGTTCCAAAAACACTTGATTCCGTATTGATCACTACAGCCAAGTCTATGTCTGACTGATCCACATGAGTTTATCTTTGACAATGTGAATGGTTAATTCCCCATCTTAATTGACATTGCCAGTTAACAAAATGAGGAAATGGGCTGGGAAATAGTTCCTTATTTTGTGCTGTTGCAATTGCCCAACAGATGCAGGTATCCAAATGTGCAAAATATTCACTTAAGTTATCGTTTTTTTCCCAGAGACTTTTCTTCTGCATTTCTGCATCAGTTTGGCAAAAGAGCAAGAATCCTGAGATTAGGACAACAAAGAGATGTTTGTGTGAGGCAGAGGAGTTGCTCTAGGATTGGTTTGAGTCAGTAGACTGGGTCATGTTCAAGGACTCATCTGTGGATCTGAATGAATACACCATGATTGTCATGGACTTTATTAGAACAGCTGTAGATGAGTGTATTCCCACAAAATTATTCAGAGCTTTCCCCAGAAACTTACAAGACATCTAAATATGATCTCCTCAAAGCCATCTCCTGGACTAAACTTAAATTAGTGAAGGATGCTTTACAGTTGTGTTTGGGTTTGGAAACTATCCCCTCATATAAAGTTAAATCAAATGACTTAGGCAACAGCAGGGCTTTGCTTCCAGGTGAGCTCAATGCTATCCATGCTCACTTTGACCTGCAAAACATGGAGGAACCATCACAAACTCCCAAAGCCCCCGATGGTCCAATGATTTCATTCTCTGCGAACTACATGAAAGCATCCTTCAGGAGGGTGGACTCTTAAAAAGCATTTTGACCCCCCCCCCAGTCCTAGGCTCCTCCACTATGGGAAACACCCTCTCCAGAACCACTCCAAATAGGCCTTTCAATATTCAGTAGGTTCAATGAGAAGGAAATACAGGCCTTGAACCATAAAATGTTCTACATATGTAAACACTTCAATTCCCAGGATGATTTTCGTGAATTTCCTCTAGAACAGGGGTTCCCATAGACCACAACCATTAAACCCTGCTCTTGCCCCTCTCCAGTGTAGGCATGTATATTGACTGTTTACTCTTTTCCATAGATGCTGCTTGGCCTGCTAAGTTCCTTCATCATTTTGAGTGTGTTGCTTTGGATTTCCAGAATCTGCAGATTTTCTCCTGTTTGCTCCCTTTATTGAAGAAATGATGTGGTGATATTGGAGATGGTTAAATGGAAGTTCACAAAAATTATTCCAGGAATGAACATCTTATTCTATGAGGAGGATAGATTGCTCTGGGCTTTTGCTCACCGTAATTTTGACATATAAGAAAGGGTCACATTGAAACCTGTTGAATGTTGAAAGGCAAATATAGTGTAGATGTGCACAGGGTGTTTCCTATGTTGGGGAGACTTGGACCAGAGGGTACAGCCTCAGAATAGAGGGACGTACATTTAGAACAGTGATGAGGTGGAACATCTTTAGCCAAAGGATGGTGAATCTATAAAGTTTGCTGTCACATACAGCTATGGAGGCTAGGTCACTGGGTGTGTTTAAGGTGGAGGTTGATAGATTCTTGATGAGTCAGGGCATAGAAGGTTACAGGCAGAAGGCAAGAGAATGGCATTGAGAGGGAAATAGTTCAGTCATGGTGAAATGGCAGAGCAGATTTAATGGGACAAAATGTCTAACTTTGCTCTGAATGTTTTAACGTCTTTTGGTCTAATGAAGCATTTTTCTTAATAATGAACTCCCATTTCTTACCAACCACATGAAGTCAGGTTACCTCATCTGAAAATTACTGGGTTTTTTTCTCCCTCCATACTTTACATTTGCAATTTCCCCATCTTCCAGAACCAGTTCAGAATCCAATGATTATTGAAAGATCATTACTAATGCCTTCATTTGCTTTTCAGCAACCTCTTTCAGAACCCAAGGGCGTAGTCCATCTGGTCCACATGACGTATCTACCTTCAGACCTTTCAGCTTCTCAATGTACCTTCTGCTTATTAACAGCAAGTACACTCACTTTTGTTCCCTGACACTCACGAATTTCTGGCATACTGCTGGCATCTTCCATAGCGCAGATTGATGCAAAATACTTGTTAGGTATGAAATTGCTTCATCCTCCATTACCAGCTCTCCAGTGGTCGTTTTCCAGTGGTTTGATATCCACACTCACATATCTTTTACTCTTTATATATTGAACAACTTTTGGTATCGTCTTTTATACTATTGGCCAGCTTACCTTCAATTTTCATCTTTTTTTTCATTGTTTGTTTATTTGCTTTCGGTTAGTAAAAGCTTCCCAATCTTCTATGTTTCCACTTTTACTTGCTATACTATATGCCCACTCTTCTGTTTTTTTTCCTGTCTTTTACTTCCCTCGTCAGCCTTGGTTGACTCATCCTCCCTTTAGAAGCTCCAACCAGAATCTCAAGCCATTGCTGACTTGCCTTCATCCTTGCTAGTGGCCCCATTCAATCAACTTTGACCAGCTACTCTCTATAATTCTATATATTCCACTATAATACTTTTACATGTTATGTTCGCTTCTCGCTCTTAAAATGCAAGTTGCATTCTATTATATTCTGATCATTGCCTACTGATGGAGCTCCTTCAGTTCTCTAATCACATCTGTTTCATTATACGACCACTAATGCAAAATTTACTTTTCCCTTATGGGCTCAGCCACAAGCTGCTCTAAAATCCAAATTGTTGGCACTCCATGTATTCCTTCTCTTGGGATCCAGAATCAACCAGATGTTCCCAATCTAACTGCATATTAAAATCCCCCATGACTATCATAACGTTGCCCTTTTTCCATGTCTCTCTGTCTATCATTGTAATTTGTATCCTACTTCATGGCTACTGTTCTGAGGTCTCTATACAGGATCCTTTTAGCCTTACAGTTACTTAGCACTACCCACAAAAATGCTACATCTTCCAATTCTATGTCTCCTCTGCCT
Source organism: Hemitrygon akajei (assembly GCF_048418815.1). Taxonomy (NCBI): domain Eukaryota; kingdom Metazoa; phylum Chordata; class Chondrichthyes; order Myliobatiformes; family Dasyatidae; genus Hemitrygon; species Hemitrygon akajei. Next base: position 30,071,388 of record NC_133138.1, on the reverse strand, counting down.
ACCTAACTGTCCCTTCGAAGCAATGTGAATCCATGGATGTTAAGCACCCAACTAAGATCTTTCATCCATGTCACAGTGGTTCCCACACATCATACCTGCCAATCAAACTGTGCTACAAGATACCTACCTTATTCTGGATAATGTGTGCATTCAAATATAATATATTTCAGTCCTGTACGCATTACCCTTTTGAATTTTGTCTCTATGCATCAGAAGTTGAACTCCTATATTTTCTATCTGGTTTTTTTTTGTTCTGCAGACTTTTGAAACCTGTCCTGCAATTTCCTTCCCTATTACTCTATTCTCACATTTCCAATGGTTGAACTGGTGCACCTACCATTGAAATTAAAGACAAAGGCATACTGCAACCAATCCCACTGGCTGCATATTCTGTCCTATCACATGTCTATCTCACCGAACACTGCATCTGCTTGTATACCATTGCCCCATCCTCTGACATGTCACTCTTGTTCCCACACCCCTGCCAAATTACTGTAAAACCCTCCCCCCGCCCAACATAAGAACATAAGTACATAAGAGATAGGAGCAGGAGTAGGCCAATCGGTCCCTCAAGCCTGCTCCGCCATTCAACAAGATCATGGCTGATCTAATCTTAACTCTAGTTTTCACCGAATCCCACAAGGCAACAGTGCCAACCAACAGGGCACCATGCCACCCATTTTATTTTACTATTCATCCCGCCCAAACCCATGTGATCACCCGGGAAAAAAAAAACGAGTTGCCAATTGAGGAGAAAAAATCTGGAAAATTCCTCTCCGACCCATCCAGGCTATCGAAAACTGGTCCAGGAGATCACATGGCTGATCTAAACCTAGCCTCATGTCCACTTACCTGCTTGCTCACCATATCCCCTAATGCCATTTTTATCCAGGAAAATGTCTATCTCCGTTTTGAATTTATTGAGTGTAGTAGCTTCCACAGCTCTCTGAGGCAGTAAATTCCACAGCCCCACTACCCTCTGAGTGAAGAAATTTCTCCGCATCTTAGTATCTTAGTCCTGGAACGGCATCCCCTTATTTTAAGATTATGCCCCCTAGTCCTAGTTTCACCCATCATTGGGAACATTCTCCCCGCATCCACCCGATCAAGCCCCTTCACAATCTTATACGTTTCAATAAGATCGCCTCTCATTCTTCGGAACTCCAATGAGTAGAGTCCCAATCTACTCAACCTCTCATCATACATCAACCCACCCATCCCCGGAATTAACCTAGTGAACCTTCTCTGCATTGCCTCGTGAGCCAGTATGTCCTTTCTTAAATATGGACACCAGAACTGCACGCAGTACTCCAGGTGTGGTCTCACCAATACCCGGTACAACTGCAGTAAGACCTCCCTGTTCTTATACTCCATCCCCCTAGCAATAAAAGCCAGCATTCCATTGGCCTTCTTGACCACCTGCTGCACTTGCATACTAACTTTTTGTGTTTCCTGCACCAGGACCCCCAGATCCCTTTGCACAGAAGCACTTTCCAGTTTCTCTCCATTTAGATAATAATTTGCTCTATTATTTTTCCTGCCAAAGTGCAAGACCTCACACTTGTCAGTATTATATTTCATCTGCCAAATGTCTGCCCAATCACTCAGCCTATCTATGTCCCCCTGCAGGGTTTCAATGTCCTCCGCACTCATTACACTCCCTCCCATCTTTGTATCATCAGCAAACTTCGATACGTTGCACTTAGTCCCCTTCTCCAAATCATTAATATAGATTGTAAAGAGTTGGGGTCCCAACACCGACCCCTGCAGAACACCACTAGTCACCAACTGCCAGTCTGAGAATAAACCATTTATCCCAACTCTAGCAAACATACCCACAAGCATATTTGAACACTTGGCAAATATAGTGTGTAACCCATCCCTTTTCTTTAGGTCATACCTTCCCCAGAAGAGATCCTAATGATCCCTGCAAAAAATTTGTAACCAAGCCCCCGCACCAATTCCTCACCCACTCAAATTATCCTATTTTTATATTCATTGGGGTGTGGCACAGGCACCAATCTGAAGATTACTGCACTTGAGCTCCTGATTTGCAGCTTTCTAGCCAGCTTCCTATATTCTTTCTTCAGAACTTTAGCTCTTTCTCTATCTATGACACTGGTGACAATACAGTACATCGCTCAACTTCTGTCTGTTCACCTCCCCCTTTAGAATACTATGGACCTGATCCAAGATGTAGCACCTGGGAGGCAACATGTCATCTGGGTGCCTCTTCCACATCCACAGAATCTCCAACCTGCTGCTCTAACTATTGAATCTCCCATTATTACTGCATTTCTCTCCTTCCTCCTTCCATTCTGAGCCACACAGAGAGACTCAGTGTCAGAGATATAGTCACACGGTGGTGACGGTAACATGGAACCTATCAGGGTTTTGTAAACCGTACCTGGTTCGTTCCAATATTTCAGGTGAGCAAATCTCACCTTGTCATGGTGAGAACTGGCAATGACTGAATCCAGGTGTGGAGGAACAGCAGACTCCCATGTAGAGACACAAACAAAAGGTCGTACATAGCGGTTTCAACAGACCTGCAGAGGCACAACTGAGCAACACCATGAGACAAATCATTCACCAATAAGGACGCCACAATGTGCACTAAATGAGGATCCACGTTAAATAATCAAAGAATGTGCAAATCTCATGCCAGTCACAATTAACTTTATAAGATTAAACAGAAAGTGCAAGGGTTTAACATATCTGGTTTATATGACAATTGGTTAATACAGGTGCTCAAGAAACCTTGCAGCTCAACACTCTGTGGCTCGCGACAGAGATCACAGGGCTCATACCATACCTGGTCTGGTCTATATGTGACAGCATACCTAGAGCAATGTGATTGGATGTTATGAGCCCCATGAAATGTCACTGCCCTCCACTCTGTTTGAAATTATTTGGGGATGGGCAATAAATTCATGCTTTCTATCAGCTCCCACATTGTGGGCTCAAAAACTAAATAACTGTAATAAGCTTTGCCAGAATTAAATGAAATAAATTTTACAAGTGAGGACTTTTCAGTGGGGCTGTACTATGAATAGCTTTCAGGGAAGAACCGATAAATCTGTGGCTGATGAAATGACACTGCCATAACTAGAAGGTCACATCAGTCCTGTTCAAAACCTGGTATTTGTGGTGCATTCTGTGACATTAGAGGTGAAGAGCAATGGAAGATGCATCAGAGATGCAATTAATTATAAACAGTATGTCAGGAAGTTTCAAGCTTGGGTGAAATTGGCTGTGCTGGAACAAAGAGTGCACAAGGAGTGTAAACTGCTTTTAACACAAATTTCCCTCTGGAGTTCACTGACCCCAAAACAGATCAAAATCAGGTTTGATATCATCGGCATATGTAATGACATTTGTGAACTTTGCAGCAACAGTACATTGCTATATATATAAAACTGTGATTTACAGTAAATATATATATACACACACAGTGCCTATAAAAAGTATTTACCCACTCTTGGAAGCTTATTATTTTACAATGGATGTGATTTCCTTTTTTTGACACTGACCAGCAGAAAAAGATTCCTTCGCGTCAAAGTGAAAACAGATCTCTACAAAGTGTTCAAAATTAATTACCAATATGGAGACAAAATAACTGATTGCATAATATTCACTCCCTTCAAGTCAGTATTTATTAGATGCTCCTTTGGCAGCAATTTCAGCTTTGAGTCTGTGCAGATATCTCTTTATCAGCTTTGCACATCTGGACACTGCATTTTTTCCCCATTCTTTTTGACAAAACTGCTCAAGCTCTGTCAGATTACATGAGGATCATGAGTGAACAGCCCCTTTCAATTCCAGCCACAAATCCTCAGTTTGACTGAGGTCTGGACTCTGACGTGGCCACTCCAGGACATTACCTTTTTAAGCCAATCCTGCATAGCTTTGGATTTGTACTTGGGGTCATTGTCTTGCTGGAAAACAAACTTCTCTCTCTTCACAGTTCTCTTGCAGACTGCATCAGCTTTTCCTCTAGGATTTCCCTGTACTTTGCTGCATTCATTTGACCCTCTATATTCACAATCCTTCCAGGGCCTGCTGCAGTGAAGTATCCCACAGCATGATGCAGCCACCACCATGCTTCATGGTAGGAATGGTGTGTTTTTAATTATGTGCTCCATTTAGTTTATACAAATCCTAGTATTTAGTCTGATGGGCAAAAAGCTCAATTTTGGTCTCATCAGACCATAGAACCTTCTTCCAGTTGACTTCAGAGAGGCAGACAGTGATCACTATGGCAATGACATAACATTTGCACAATTCTGGTGCAGCCCCTGATGGAAACAGCATAGGTTTCTGTGTACTGTGTGACTTCATGTTGAGTATCTCAGAATGCTTTTAATGCATTTTCACATATGATGAAGGCCTCTGTCTGTCAGAGTTGAGCATGGACATTGTGTCGAGCTGTCCAGATACACAAGTCTGGGCTGTATGATATGGTGAGCAAGCTATTGCTCGGAAAGCAACCTCCCTGTCTTCACATATCTGATGAACCCAAAGGAATGGCAGAGAACGATACAGTTTGGTACCAGCAACATCACAGGGGTTGCCAGTCAATGCTGAACTCAATAAAAGGCTGCCTTAGGGATTCCAGTTCTGGATTTTTCCATCAGGTTTACTCCTGAAGTGTTCCCCTTGAGTGGGTATAGTCACACAGCAAGGGAGGTTTGAGATCAGAGTTTTCCTCCTAGATGTGCAGCCAACCACAGCTGATGAGCCCCATCTGCATGAAGCAACTGGGTTTTAGGGTGCCAGTAACCCACCTTTACTCCTTCCCCTATCAATAGAAATGGTTCTGCCGAGCTTGGCAAATAAGCCACATGTGAAGGCCAGGAGCTGGATTTGGTTGTCAGAAGCAATTTAAGGTGCTCCATTGGGAGCATTTAATATGTAATGGAAGCCTGTCCCATTACCAACCCTGGCTAAAACAACCTTAAGGAACTATCTTTTATTGTAACTTAATTTTGAAATTTTTAGCAGAAAATCAATTTTGGAATCTGTGCGCAATGAACACGTATTTATTGAACAACAGTGGGTGAAATCTAGTACATGGTCAAAAATATTAAACATGGCTCTGATCCACACAATGTCTGACTGCTTTCTGAATGCGCAGTTCCCTCAAGGACAATATTCACTGCTTCTTTAGGTAAAATGACAGCTGATAAAAGTGGCTCGAGACAATTGGCTATGAGCTTTGTGTTAATTGTAACACTGGATATGTTACTGACAATTTCCATTTAATAGAAGTACAGGGGTAGAACTCACAGCTCTGGGAAAGGAAGGCATGGGCTCAAGTGAAATCTGCTGTTGAAAGTGAGCACGTGCGGAAAACAACTGTCAGTCTAAACGTAATGAAGTCATCTGGAAAAGTCAGCTTTGGAACAGGCTGGGAAGAATTTTCACAGTAGTAGTTAGGAAGCTTCGACAAATAACAGATGAATTGTGAGCAGTGATAGGTGGCTACTGTTCTATTTACACCTCTCCCACATGTCAGTACAAATAAGACTGGGTACAGTTTGTGGTTTTCTTATCTTCCTATTTATTTATCTGAAGAGCACTCACATACTCTACTCCTGACAGAGCCAGGAGTTATTAGTGCAACCTACCTAGATCACACGTCACCTTCAGCCCACACCACTTAGGTCCCACACCAACAGGTTCAGGAACAATCATTACTCTAAAAATATCAGTCCTCTGGACCAGAGTGGGTGACTTCAATCACCACTATTGTCCCCTGATTCTATAAACTGAAAGCCTACTTTAAAGGACTCTTTACAAATCATGCTGTCAGATTTGTCTTCATTTGCAGTCTGTCTTCTTTTAGACATTGGTTATTTGTTAACCTCTGTCTGTTTCTGTATGGGTTTTGCATAAATTCTATTGTATTTCCTTGTCCCTGTAAATCCTGCAAGAAAATGAATCTCAAGATAATATGTGAAATCATACTTGATAATATTTACTTTGAACTACCAACTATATTAAAGGTTCATTTACAAGCATCCCTGTAGCTCATTGTGTAAATGCAGTGGTCTGTGTGCACCTTAGTCATACAGATTACAATTGAGTTGTCTGGAAATCATTGTTCAGCTGATCATTTGACAGGAAATGTGAAATGCAGTAAATTTCTGACATTTCCGTTCCATTTGTTGCTTTCTTTGTCAGTGTGATTCACCATATTATCCTTTAATTGTGATGTTTATAATTATCTCAGGGCAGAGTGATGGCTTACTATTGACCAATCAAGTGTCAGATACAGTGAGTACATTCATTTATTGTCCTACAATTAAAGTTTCTGGAAGCTTCTGCAAACTTTCATCTCTTTTCTGATGTCAGAGGATACAAATAAGAAATTGTTTAAATATGAGTTATTTTTTTCTTCTTTCAGTCCCCAGCTCCTTCAAAGGAAAATGATTCAATTGTCATCTATACACAAATAGCACAAACAAAAATATGAATGATCTGCAGAGAATGACAAAGAAGTGTAAATTTCTTTCTGCAGTTGAAAATGCAGAAGGAAGACCTTTATGAAATAATGTTTCTACATAACTGCTGTGTAGTAGGATGGCACATTTTATATTACTGTTGCCCAACAGAGTCTTGCAATCGTAAGTGAAATAAATATCTGAGATAATCTCCCACCATTATACTGCATCAACTCCGATGCTTCTGACTAGCAGACGGCACCATGGTCTGCAAAGTGCAACAACTGACATTCAGCTGCATTAATGTCAATCTGCCAGTGTTCCGCCCATGTTTCCAGTTGTTCCATATTGTCGTGCAGGCTTTGACAGGCTTCCTCACTTGCAAGTATGCCCAAACATGGCATCATCCACAAATTTGCAGATCAATTTTTTCATTATCCTCTAAATCATTATTATTCTGCAGATGACAAAGAATAATGGATCCCATACTGATCACTGTGTCATATCACTAGTCTTAGGCTTCCGGTCAGAGAGGCATCCAGTGATCACTGTGGCAATAACATGACATTTGCACAGTTCTGGTGCAGCTCCTGATGGGAACAACACAGGGTTCTGTTTACTGTGTGACTTTATGTCTAAAATCTCAGAATGCTGCTTTTAATGGAATTTCACTTCATTTGACAAGTTTTAGCAGAAAATCCATTTTGTAATCAGTGCACAATACAACACATGTTCGGTGAACCAAACATGGGTGAAATCAAGTGTCCAGGCAAAGAGGTTTAAATGGGTATCTGGTCCACACAATATGGTTATGTATGACTGCTCTCTGAATGTGTAGTTCCCTCAAGGACACTGTTCACAGCCTTCCTTTGGTAAAGAATGACAGCTAATAAATGTGGCTCTAGCCAACTGGTTGTGAGTTTTGTGTTAATGATAATGCTAGATATGCTACATACAATATTCTTTTAATAGAAGTACAGGAGTAGAATTCACAGCTCAGTGCAAGGAAGGCATGGGCTCAGTGAAAATCTGCTGTTGGAAGTGAGCACCTGAGGACAGCAAATGCCAGTCTGAACAAATTCAAGATATCTGGGAAAATCAGCTTTGGAACAATCTCGGAAGAATTTTCTCCATGGTGGACAGGAAACTTCTGCAAATAGACAAATTGTCAGCAGTGATAAGTGGCCACTGTACCTTTTACACCTCTCCCATACTTTAGTACAAATAAGACTCAAAACAGTTGGTGCATCTGTATTTTCTGATTCATTTACCTGAAGAACACTCGCATACTCTACTCCTGACTGAGCCAGGAGTGATTAGTGCAACCTACCTTAGATCACATGTCACCTCCGGATCACACCGCCTTAGGTCCCATACCACCAGGTCCAGGGTCAATTATTACTTTGCAAACAACAGGCTTCTATACTGCAGTGGATAACTTCAGTCACCACTACTGTCAACTGATTGTCAGAGATTGACCATAGAGTTTATGAGCATATGTTAAAAACATAGAAACATAGAAAGCCTACTGCACAATATAGGCACTTTGGCCCACAAAGCTGTGCTGAACATGTCCTTACTTCAGAAATTACCTTGGGTTACCCATAGTCCTCTGTTTTTCTAAACTCCATGTACCTATCCAGGAGTCTCTTAAAAGATCTTGTTGTACCCGCCTTCAACACCGTCATTGGCAGCCCATTCCATGCCCTCACCAATCTCTGCATAAAAAACTTACCCCTGACATCTCCTCTGTACCTACTTCCAAGCATCTTAAAATTGTGCCCTCTTGTGCTAGCCATTTCAGTCCTGGGGAAAAGCCTCTGACTATCCATGCAATCGATGCCTCTCATCATTTTACACTGCACTATCAGGTCACCTATTATCCTCTGTTGCTCCAAGGAGAAAAGGCTGAGTTCACTCAAACTATTCTCATAAGGTGTGCTCCCTAATCCAGGCAACATCCTTGTAAATCTCTTCTGCACCCTTTCTGTGGTTTCCATGTCCTTCCTGTAGTGAGACGACCAGAACTGAGCATAGTACTCCAAGTGGGGTCTGACCAGGGTCTGACTAGTCTGCAAGTAAGGAAATCTCCACAACATTTCCTTCTCAGTCAGACAAATCCAACTCAAAGGACATATTGTAGTGATTGATTGCTGAAACAGTATAACAGACTGATTATAATTTCCTTTGCAACAAAATCACTTTACTGCAGTCAGCATTTGGGCAAGATTGAATGTTTTTTACCCTTTGCTCAACATGCCTAACACCTGTCATGCCTGAAACCCTGAACCCTGAGCTGGGACGGAAGATGGTTGATGCTGGTGAACACAGCGATGACTTGCTGGCAGCAAACAATACTACTAACTACTTTAATAATGACACTTTTTCTTGTAAACAATCGCTGCAGTCAATAGCCTTTCCTTTTTTTTCAGACTTGAGCTTTATACCCATCTGTACGATCGGCATTTTTGCCAGGAGAACGGAAGTCTCAAAGATGCAGGACGGTTGTAGCGTGACATGTATGTTGAGGTGGCAGGGCTGAGCCTGAGAGTGCGAACAAGCCAATGTCTGGCCATTGGTGGAGCAGATTTAGAGGTGATTTGAAGCAGCAGGGCTTAGGCCTGAGTTCATAGAACAAGCTGATAATTGTCCAATGTAAGTGCTGGGCCTGATTGGAAAGGTTGGCTACTGGCTGAATAGGGGCAGTAAGTCCCGGGCCTGAGAGCATATCAAAGTGGCAGGGCCCAGGTCCGAGAGGGAGGAACAACACACCATTTGGCCAATTTAAACACCATGCCAGATTGAAAAGGTCAGGGTCTTGGGACCAGAGGTGAAGGATGGACCAGTGTTCAGCTCGCTGCTCGTGGTACTTACTCATATCTGTGCTGAACTGAGACTGTCACCTGCATCTAATGGGCTCCTGGATCGACTGTGACTGGCTTTGTGGCTGTGAACTCACTTTTGTGACCTTCATTTCTGAATATGGTTTGCTTACTTTTATTGTTTGCACAATTTTTTTTTGCTGCACATTGGGTGTTTGATGGCCTTTTTCTCATGGGTTCTAAGATGCGAGAAGAAGTGTTTCTCTTGCTTTTTCTCTGGATTTGGTTCTATGCTTTCCCGAGTGAATCGCTCGTCCTAGTTGAACTTACATTGTCCTTCACAATTCTGCAGTTTATTTCAAGTTCAATTTCAAGTTTTCTGTCATTCAGCAACACACATGTATACAGCTAAATGGAAACATCTTTCCTTTGGGACCAAGGTGCAAACCTTTCCTTTGGGACCAAAAGGCCATAAGACATAGGAGCAGAATTAGGCCATTTGGCCCATTGAGTCTGCTTTGCCATTCAATCATGGCTGATATTTTTTTCCCGTCCTTCACTCCACTCCCCTGTCTTCTCCCCGTAACTTTTGATGCCAAGTCAAATCAAAACGTAACAAGTTCTGCCTTATATATATCCAACGACCTGGCCTCCACAGCTGACTGGGGTAATAAATTCCACAAAATTACCACGCTTTGGCTAAGGAATTTTTTCTGCTTTTCTATTTTAAAGGGATGCCCCTTTATCCTGAGTGTGTGCCCTCCTTTTCTAGACTCTCCCACCATGGGAAAAATCCATTCCTAATCTCCTCTGTCTAGCCCTTACAAAGTTCAAAAGGTTTTAATGAGATTCCCCCTTATTCTTCTAAATTCCAGCAAGTACAGACCCAGAGCTATCAAACGTTTCTTATATGAAAACCCTTTCATTCCCGGAATCATACTTGTGAACCTTCTCTGAACCCTTTCCAATACCAGCACATCATTTCTTAGATGAGGAGCTGTTCACAATACTCAAGGTGATGCCTCACCAGTGCCTTATAAAGCCTCAGCACCACAGCCCTGCTTTTGTGTTCTAAACCTCTTGAAATGAATGCTAACATGACATTTACCTTCCTCACCACCTACCTGCAGGTTAACCTTTAGGTTGTTCTGCACATGGAGTTGCAAGTCCCTTTGCATCTTAGATTTTTGGATTTTCTACCCATTCAGAAAATAGTCTATACATTTACTTCTACTTCTAAAGTGCATGACCATGCATTTTCCAACATTGAATTTCATTTGCCACTTTCCTGCCCATTCTCCTAATCTGTCTCAGTCCTTATGCAGCCTTCCTGTTTCTCAACAACATTACCTGCCCCTTCACCCATCTTCCTATCATCTGCAAACTTGCCAACAAAGCCATCTATTCCATCAGCTAAATCATTGAATACAGCATAAAAAGAAGTGGTCCCAACCCCGACACTTGCAGACACTGACAGCCAACCAGAAAAGGATCCTTTTATTCCCACTCACTCCTACAAATCAGCCAATGCTCAAAACGTGACAGTATTTTTCCTGTAATACCATGGGCTCTTAGCTTAGTAAGAGGCCTCATGGGTAGCACCTTGTCAAATGTCTTCTGTTACAGTAACGACTGTTAATTCCCCATTTTCTCCTAATTCCCTTTGATTTTCCCATAGTTCCAACCGTTAATTCCCAACTTTCTCCTATTTTCCTTTCATGACGGCACAACTGGTTTTCATCAAGACCTGCAGCATAAGAAACCTGGCTTTGTACCCACTAGTTGCCAGATCGTTGGTTTTGCCTGTGTGGTAATTAACGTTTCCTGGCCACTTAGGACTGTGTGTTCGAAGTTTAGCTTCAGTACCAAGATTTTCCTGTGAAACACAGTCTCTTCATGACAAGATAAGTTTTCTAAGTTCTACCCCAGTTCCAAGGTTTACTAGTGAACACGTTTGTCAGGCAAGATGTTCCCTGTAGGGAACTATGCTGTCTTTGGCCCATCTTGTCCTGTGTCAGCAAGTACTCCATTACCTCATCTTTAAAAATTGACATCAACAGCCTCCCAACCATTGAGGTTAGGCTAAATGGTCTATAATTACTTTTCTGTTACCTTCCTCCTTTCTTACATAGAAGAAAGTACATTGACGTTTCATGCTGAGACCCTGATGAAGGGTCTTGGCCCAAAATGTCAACTGTACTCTTTTCCATAGAAGCTGTCTGACCTGCTGAGTTCCTTCAGCATTTTGTGTGTGTTGCTTGTATTTGCAGTATTTGTAGATTTTCTCTTGTTTGTGATTGGCCTGAAGATTGACAGGTCTACATAAAGTGTGAGGTGCATGTCCATGTGAGACAGTATAATGTTATCAGCACTATTCTAATCAAACAACCAGTAGTATAAATATGTGAAACAGCAGTGATAAAAGGTGAAAAGTGAGCAAAGCAGGATGAGAGTGTGTCTGTGTGTTGGGGAGTGGGGGATTGGGGGGTGTTGTGGTGGGTGGGGCAGAAGGGCATTCAGACAGGGTGTACATGCGTGCTGGATGGCAGCAGTGTGTTATGATGTTTAAGAGCCTGGGGGAAGAAGCTGTTACCCAGCCTGTCACTTCTGGTTCTTAGAACCATAGTACCATAGAACACTACGGCACAGTACAGGCCCTTCAGCCCTCCATGTTGTGTCGACCCATATAATCCTTAAAAAATGTACTAAACCCACACTACCCCATAACCCTCCATTTTTCTTTCATCCATGTGCCTGTCCAAGAGGCTCTTAAATACCGCTAATGTTTTAGCCTCCACCACCATCCCTGGCAAGTCATTCCAGGCACTCACAACCCTCTATGTAAAAAACTTACCCCTGATGTATCCCCTAAACTTCCCTCCCTTAATTTAGTATATATGCTCTCTGGTGTTTGCTATTGGTGCCCTGGGAAACAGGTACTGACTATCCACCCTATCTATGCCTCTCATAATCTTGTAGACCTCTATCAATTCCCCTCTCATTCTTCTATGCTCCACAGAGAAAAGTCCCAGCTCTGCTAACCTTGCTTCATATGACTTGTTCTCCAAACCAGGCAACATCCTGGTAAATCTCTGCACCCTCTCCATAGCTTCCACATCCTTCCTATAATGAGGTGACCAGAATTGAACACAATACTCTAAGTGCGGTCTCACCAGAGATTTGTAGAGTTGCAACATGACCTCTCTATTCTTGAACTCAATCCCCCGTTAATGAAGCCTAGCATCCCATATGCCTTCCTAACTACCCTATCAACCTGTGCAGCGACCTTGAGGGATGTATGGATTTGAACCCCAAGGTCCCTTTGTTCATCCACACTCTTAAGTAACTTACCATTAATCCTGTACTCAGTCTTTTGGTTTGTCCTTCCAAAATGCATCACCTCACACTTGTCTGGATTGAACTCCATCTGCCATTTTTCTGCCCAACTTTGCAGTCTGTCTATATCCTCTTGTAACCTTTGACAACCTACAGCTCCATCCACAACTCCTCCAGTCTTTGTGTGATCCGCAAACTTACTCACCCATCCTTTCGCCTCAACATCCAGGTCATTTATAAAAATCACAAATAGCAGGGTCCCAGGACAGAGCCCTGTGGCACTCCACTATACACCGACCTCCAGGCAGAATGTTTTCCTTCCACAACTACCCTTTGCTTTCTTCTTTAAGCCAATTATTTATCCAGACAGCCAAGGTTCCACTTATCCCATGCCTCATGACTTTCTGGATGAGTCTCTCATGAGGGACCTTGTCAAATGCTTTGCTAAAGTCCATGTAGATTACATCCACTGCCCTACCCTCATCAATTTCTTTTGATACCTCTTCAAAAAACTCAATCAGGCTCACGAGGCACGATCTTCCCTTCACAAAGCCATGTCGACTATCTAAGAGTAGACTGTACTTCTCCAAATGCTCGTAGATCCTATCCTTATGAATCCTTTCCAGTAGTTTGCATACCACCGACGTAAGACTCACCAGTCTATAGTTCGCAGGTTTCTCCCTATTAACTTTTTTAAACAAGGGAACTGCATTTGCCATTCTCCAGTCCTCCGGCACTTCCCCTGCAGCCAAAGAGGATTCAAAGATCATAGCTAATGCTCCTGCAACCTCTTCTCTCAATTCCCACAACAACCTGGGGGGGGGGGGTGTATCATATCTGGCCCTGGGGATTTATTAATCTTAATGTTTTTAAGAAGATCCAGCCCTTTTTCTTCCTTAATCTCCACATTGTCCAGCACACAGGCCTACTGCACTTTGACCTCATCCTGATCAAGATCCTTTTCACTTGTGAATACTGATGCAAAGAATTCATTTAGAACCTCCCCAACCTCCTCTGCTTCCAGGCACATGTTGCCCTCTTTATCCTTTAATGGTCCCACCTTCGTTCTCGTCATCCTTCTATTCTTCACATATGCATAGAACACCTTGGGGTTCTCCTTAATCCTACATGCCAAGGCCTTCTCATGCCCCCTTCGAGCTCTCCTAAGTCCTTTCTTTAGCTCCTTCCTGACTACCCTATGTTTCTCATAAGCCCTTCCTTCTTCCTGCTTCTTATATCTAACATATGCTTCCTTTTTCCTCTTGACAAGTTGCCTCACATGTTTCATCAGCCACAGTTCCCTTTTCCTACCATTTTTCCCTTGCCTCAGTGGGACAAACCTATCCTGAACCCAGCTCAAGTGGTCCCTAAACTTCTCCCACATTACTTCTGTGCTTTCCCCTTTAAACATCTGTTTCCAATTTACTCTCGCTAGTTCCTGCCTCATTCCTTCAAAGTCAGCCCTTCTCCAGTTAAGCACTTTACCATTTTGTCTGATTTTATCCCTTTCCATAGTTATGCTGAAGCTAAGGGAGTTGTGGTCACTCTCACCAAAATGCTCCCCCACCAAGAGGTCTGTCATCTGACCAGGTTCATTACCCAGAACTAGATCCAGTATAGCCCCTCCTCTCATCAGCCGGTCCACATACTGTGTCAGGAATCCTTCTTGAACACACCTGACAAATTCAGCCCCATCTATCCCCCTTGATCTCAGGATGTGCCAGTCAATATGAGGGAAGTTGAAATCACCCATAACTACTACCCTGTATTTCCTGCACCATTCTAAAATCTCCCTGCTTATCTGCTCCTCTTATTCTGCATTATTTTCTACCTGACAGCAGGAAGTCAAACAGATTGTGCGAAGGATGTGAAGGGTTTTTGACAATGCTGGAGACACTGTGTGTGCAGTGTTTCTGATATATGTCCTGAATTTTTCAGTCCTTTTACTAATCATTGTGTGAGGAACAATTTGCTGAAAATGATCTGGTAGAGAAACAACTTTTATATGTTTGATAGTTTGTAACAAGATATGTGGTTTAGTTCACCTCAGACTGTGATGTGAAGACCTCAGTCAGGACCCATCTTCTGTTCAATAAACTCTCTCTCTCTCGGCAGTGTGGAGGATCAGAGGGATTTTGGGTTCTGAGTCCATAGGACATTCAAAGCTGCTGCACAGATTGACTCTGTGGTTAAGAAGGCATATGGTGCATTGGCCTTCATCAATTGTGGGATTGAGTTTAAGAGCCGAGAGGTAATGTTACAGCTATATAGGACCCTGGTCAGACCCCACTTGGAGTACTGTGCTCAATTCTGGTCGTCTCACTACAGGAAGGATGTGGAAACCATAGAAATGGTGCAGAGGCGATTTACAAGGATGTTGTCTGGATGGGGAGCATGCCTTATGAGAATGGGTTGAGTGAACTCAAGTCTTTCCTCCTTGGAGCGACAGAGGATGAGAGGTGACTTGATAGAGGTGTACAAAGTGATGACAGGCATTGATCGTGTGGATTGTCAGAGGCTTTTTTCCCAGGGCTGAAACGACTATCACAAGAGAACACAGGTTTAAGGAGTTTGGAAGCAGGTACAGAGCAGATGTCAGAGGTAAGTTTTTTACGCAGAGAGCAGGTGAGTGCATGGAGTGGGCTGACAGCGATAGTGCTGGAGACAGGTATGATAGGTTCTTTAAAAGACTCCTGGATAGGTACATGGAACTTAGAAAAATAGAGGGCTATGGGTAACTCTAGGTAATTTCTAAAGTACGTACATGTTCGGCACAGCATTGTGGGCCAAATGGCCTGTATTGTGCTGTAGTTTTTCTATGTTTCTATGATTCTGTGTTACCTGTATTATTTAAGTGGATTCTCAATTAGTGAAAATCATAATATTCTAGTTTTGAGAATGTGACTTCTTGTGGTGTTGCCCGGCTGAACCACCAATGTCCTTTTGGAATTACTATGAATAAAGTTTTTGTCACCATCTCTGCATTGGAGTCTATCTTTCTTCTGCACTTGGGTTCTGTTATTGTACGTTGGATTATTTTTTTTCCTGATATTGCCAGCACACATCCTGACAGCACACCACTGGACAAAGCCTCCCATCAGAGGAAGAGCCCGCGACCATCTCCCTCTCCTTCCTACCACTGGGCCAGGCAGGCAGCGGGAAATTATCAGCCCGAAGTCCCCCAACAGTACTGCTGCATCGGGCTGGTCCGAACAATTCGATTTATCAACCAGTCTAATTTAGTCAATGCACAGGTGAACTCTGGGTTGTTCTGTCTGCAGCCTGAATTTGCCACACCAACTTCAGGTGAACGAAGAGATTAACCTTATGGCCCTCTTTCAGGAGTTTGTTTCATTCTGGCAGATTCCCAGGCAGCCCAGGACTGGTGACAATTCCAATGGTGTGGTATAAAATAAAGTAAAAAAATTAGCTATGTTTAAATGAAGAAGAGTTTACTTTTACAAAGGTCTAAACTATTTTCATGTGGAATTCACTCAAAATGACTCATTTTCAACCTTGAGGTGAACAAAATAAAAAGAAATTTTGCACAACAAGAGACCATTCCTCCCATGTGTGTGTGTGTGTGTGTGTGTGTGTGTGTGTGTGTGTGTGTGTGTGTGTGTGTGTTTAATATTTGTTCATTCTCTATTCAGTATTCAACTTGCAATCTGAAAATATGGAGACAGTGAAGGGTTTGTGACAGGGGTCGATGACCTCAAGGTGGTGTGAACAGTTGAATAGTGGAAGTAAAAATCAGTCTTTAGTTGGTGTCATCAAAAGGTGGCATGAGGATGAGAAATAGAAGCGTCCAGGATAGGTTGTCAGAGGGAACCAGGGGAAACTGGGAGGAAGAGTGATGAATTTATGGTTGAGTCACAAGCTGCAAATAGATCACCAAGGTGAGAGCAGTTCAACCCAGTTGCACTGTAGTGGGGAGCTGCTGTCAGAGGTGTTGTGGACAATCGTATCACAGGCTGCAGATAGACTGTGTTACGTACCCCGTAATGGGTTAAAAAGGACCAGCAGAAATGGACACACCTGCAGAGTATGTGTATATATAAGTGAGTAAATAACGTTCCCAAGCTTCTGCCAGCTCAGGTGATTAGATGATACAGTCTTACGGTAGTAATGGTAAGTAGGCAGTTCAGTTCTGCAAATTGAATTGAGTAGAGTTGGAGAGAGAGAGAGAGAGAGAGAGAGAGAGAGAGTTGTTTTGTCTTCCTAGTGCTGATGTCATCGAATCTTCCATGTCGTCCTCCTGCTCCCGAAACTTAAAGTCACCGACTGTGACCGCAAAAAGTGGATGCCATTTTCCTGTGGTACCGCTATTAACCCAGGCAAGGGTTAAACACACCGATAGCATTCCACCGGTCACCCCTTTGTCCACACTGCCAGCAAAAACCCCACCTTTGTCGTGGGCACACAAAGCACAACCAGTGTCTTCCTTGGTGTCTGGCGTGTCTGATTACAAAGCCAACTGACCTTGTATATATTGCACAAGTGTTGAACACTAGCTGTCCATCATATGGTTCCGCCTTTCAGATTCCAAGGCAACTCACAGACTTTCTCTCTCTCCATTGCTGAAATAGCACACACGCTGTTCGCTCCCTCGCTCTCTTTTTTAAAGGAACAGTCCACTTTGGTTAATCCTTCAGATCTCAGCACACCTCCCTCCTTTTAAGAAAAATTTTGATGAAGCAGCAAAATGCTTGTCTTAACTATTGGTTATACAATTTAAAGCAATACATGTGTAATTATGAGGTAAAATAGCAAAGCAATACAAACTCTGACTTGGAAATAAAACATGTGAAAGGTACTGACAATATTATAGCAGACTGTTTGTCTAAATGTTAAGATGTTTTATTTCCAAGTCATACTCTTGCAAGATCAGACTCTAGTTAAGTAACCTTCTATTCTTGTCCTTCATTTTACTCAGAAACACTAATGGATTATTGTCCGTGTAAACTACAAGTGGTTTCTGCTCAGGACATATGTAGACATCAAAATGTTGCAATGTTAAAGTGAGTGCTAGCAACTTTTTCAACAGTTGAGTAATTTTTCTGATGCACATTAAATTTCTTTGAGAAATAAGCTACTGGATGTTCAATTTCATCATCATCCTTATGCAACAATACTGCCCCAGCAGCTTCATCACTAGCATCTACCGCAATTGAAAATGGTTTATTGAAATCTGGTGCTTTGAGCACAGGATGATAACACAAGATGGTTTTCAGGCTGGCGAAGGTCAGTCCACACAAATCTTTCACTCTTCCCTAGGAGTTCATTAGGGGGAGAGCAACGTCTGCGAAGATCTTACAAAACTTAAAGTAATACCCAACTATTCCTAAAAAACTTCTTAACGCTTTCTCGCCTCTCGGAACAGGAACCTCAGCAATAGCTTGAACCATGGTTTGCAGAGGAGCCAGTTGGCCCTGGCCCACTATGTAGCCAAAATATGTGACAGTGGCATGGCCAAATTCACTTTTAGCAAGGTTTACAGTGAGATTTGCCTTGGACAGCCTTTCAAACAGTTTCTCTACTGCTGAGATATGTTCTTCCCAGGTGTCATTCCATACAAGCGAATCATCAATATAAGCCCCTGTATTTTCTATACCTTGAATCACTGAATTCATCATCCTTTGGAACATCCCTGGAGCATTTTTCATCCTAAAAGGTAAAATATTGTACTCATACAGTCCAGATGGTGTCACAAATGCAGATATTTCTTTAGCCCTTTCTGTTAAAGGAACATACCAGTTACCTTTCAACAGGTCAATCTTTGTAAGGTATTTAGCCTTCCCCTTCCCCACTTTATCAATACAGTCATTCAGTCTTAGGATAGGATAAGCATCTGTCTTCGCTATTGCATTAACTTTCCTGTTGTCAGTACAAAATCTCATGCTTCCATTCAGTTAAGGGACAATCATGCAAGGCGACGCCTGGTTTGAGGTAGATGGCCTAATTATGCTGGCTGTTAGCATGTATTCAATTTTTTGTTCAACAATTTTATTTTTGTTTTGGTTCATTCTGTAATGGTGCTACTTAATGGGATCGACTCTATCTACAATTACGTCATGCACCACAACTGTGCACGGTCTTGTAATGTCAGGGAATAAATCTTTATACTTGTTAATTAAGCTCTTCAGTTGTTTTTGCTGCCTTAGCTCCAAATGAAGGATCTTTCTGTCAATATTTTTCAAAACATCAGCATTTCCGAGTCCTATGGAGACTACACTGAGCTTGTTAAATTTATCTGGTATCCCAGCACCAGGTGCCACAATTTCCTCAGTTGTCATAACAGTACTTACAGGTGCTGATTTGGGGTCATGATAATGTTTGATCATATTTACGTGTACAACCCGTGTAGCCTTCCTTCGGTCAGGAGTTCTAATAACATAATTCAAAGAATCAATTTTCTTAATTATTTCACATGGTCCACTAAATCTCACTTGAAGGGGGTTGGTAAGGAGGGGGAACAGCACCAAGACTTTATCTCCAACACCATATCTCTGCTCCCTCACTTTTCTGTCATATCATTGCTTCACATTTATCTGAGAGTGCTGGAAATACTGCATCGCAAGGTCACAAGCCCTGTTAAGTCTGTCTCTGAATTCCAAAATGTAACTAAGCACAATCATACACACTTTCTGATCTGAACACTGTTCTCTGAGTAGGGTCAAAGGTCCCTTAGCTTTGTGACCAAAAAGAAGTTCAAATGGGCTGAACCCCAGAGATTCTTGAATCGAATCTCTAACAGTAAATAGGAGTAGGGGAACCCCTTCATCCCAGTTTCTTCCATTTTCCACACAGTACATTTTAATCAATGTCTTAAGAGTGGAGTGAAACCACACCAAAGCCACCTGGTACTCTGGGTGATATGCAGATTATACAATGTGCTTAGCTCCCAACTCTTTAAATCTCCCCTGGAATGTTCTCGAAGTAAAGTTACCACCCTGGTCAGATTGGATTTCTTTATGTAGACCTACCAGTGTGAAAAATTTAGTAAGTGCTTTTACCACAGTCTTGACCCTGATGTTTCTGAGAGGCACCACTTCAGGGAACCTAGACGCAGCCCACATGATTCTTAACAGATACTCATAGCCAGCTGCCATCTTTAGCAATTATCCAACACAATCCACTGTGACCCTGGAAAAAGGTGCACCAAAATAGGTATTGGTCTAAGTGGTGCTACTTGAATCAGCTAGTTAGGTTTTTCCCACAACCTGACAAGTATGGCAAGTCTTGCAAAAATTCACAATATCCTTTCTTACATTAGGCCAGTAGAATTCCTTCATAATGCTGCTCACTGTCTTTCTCACTCTAAAGTGCCCACCTAAAGGCATACTATGAGCGATGTTTAAAATCTCAGCCCTGTTAACTTTTGGGACCACAACTTGATGTTCAATGGCCCAATCCTCACTTGCAGGCACAGTAGGTCTCCACTTCCTCATTAACATCCTATCCTTAAGATAATATCCTACTGACTCTCTCTGAACCTCCTCTTCTGTGAGAGCTGTCTCCTTTAATGCAACAATTTCAGAATTTCGACTTTGTTCCGCTATAAAATCATCCCTGCACAAGGACAAACCTTTCTCATCCCCCTTACTACCCAAATCCAGATGTAACATGGAAGGAAGTAAAGTCTCTGACAAATTCTCATAAGTTGAACCCCTGTCTTCGCTATCCATGTCAGCAGCCTTTTTAAACATGCTTTCGGTCACTGTGCATGCAGGGTACACACCAGTATCTGTGCGTGGGTTGTCAGCTACAGGCTTGCTCATTAGCTGCACTGCTGAACAAACATCCCGACCTGCAAGGTCATTACCCAGGAAGACATCAACATTGTCTACTGGCAACTCAGATCATACCCCGATCTTAATAGGTCCTGATACCAATTTGCATTTCAAAATTACATTATGCAAAGGCATAGAGTCAGTCTCCTTTCCAATACCCTTAATAATATTGACCATCGGTTTTTGTCTTATCACCAAAGTCCAAAACACTATCTAATATTAGTGACTGAAAAACCCCAGTGTCTCTCCAGATTCTCACTGCAACTGGGGTTGACCCCTCTTTTACAGACACAAACTCCTCTGAGATAAACCGCTCAAATCCCTCTTGCAATCGGTCAGACCCTTTCTTTCCCCATGGCATCTCAACTGACTGAACACAACCAGTTGGGATTGTCTCCTTTTCCTTTCTTTTTCCCCTTTTCATAGCAAAACAATTCACCATCACATGACCAGGCTTCTTACAATAGTGACAGGTAAAACTGGAAAACTTCCCTTTTTACTGATTTCCTTCCTCGTTACTCTTGTCACTAGTTGCCAACTTACTCTCTGGTTTAACCTGTGGCATATCTTCGTAAACCCTGCTACTCCTTCGGTAGGTTTTACTCAGGACAAACTTTACCTTGCAGGTTAAAGCATACTCGTCTGCTAACCTAGCAGACTCTGACAGGGTCGCAGCCTCTTTTTCATTCAAGTACATCTTAATGATGTCAGGGACACAGTCTATAAATTCTTCAATCAGCATCAACTGTCTTAAATTGTCCTCATCCACCCCTTTTGAGGTACATCAATGATCAAAGTACACCGATTTTTCATAGGCAAACTCCACATAAGTTTAGTTCCAGGACTTCCTCAAATCTCTGAACTTTTGTCTATATGTTCCAGAACCAACTCATGAAGTTTAAGCACTGCATCATTCACTGCATTATAATTCTTGGACTGTTCAAGGGTCAGGGCAGATTATGCCTACTGAGCCTTCCACTTCAACACACTTTGTACCATGACAGCCCATTCATCCTTTGGCCATTTCTGAGTCTGGGCTACATTTTAAAGTGTAGGAAATACTGGTCGACCTCAGCTTCATCAAATGGCAGTACAAAACTTAATTTCTTGGTTGATATTAAATGGCACCACCAACTCATTATTACGATCTGGCACTGGACCTCCTTGCTGCATCCTCTCTATCCATTCAGCTCAAACTGCCTCCACCTTTCTGCTTCGTCCCTCTGCTTGTCTGCCTCCTTAGCCTCCTGTATGCTCCACTTTTCTGCTTCATCAGCCTCGACTCATGCTCATACTTCAGTTTTGCTGCCTGAAGCTGTACCTCAGCCTCGGTAAATACTTTACCTTCAGCAAACATTTCCAATACCTCCACTTCGAATTTCCCCTCGGCTCTGTAATGCTGTGCTATTTACAGCTGTATCTGAGCCTTCTTCATTCGAGTGGTCACCTTAACTTTTAACTTATGAGAAATTCCCAACAGCACATCCCTCTTTGTATCATCCAATGCCTCCAGGGTTGGTTCTGCCACAAACTTATTAACCTCAATCTCCATTTCTGCTGATAATCCATGCACACAAAGTGAAAGGGAATTTCCCCATTCATATCAACTATTCAATGCAACCACCAACAAGTTTTAGAATGGCTCCCACCAATTTGTTCATATCCCAGACAAGCCCCCAATTTTGGTACGTACCCCATAACGGGTTAAAAAGGAACAACAGAAATGGACACACCTGGAGTCTGAGTCTTCTCTTATAAACAGTATTTTAATAGTAACTATGTGATAAAGTAATATAAAACAAGATAAGGCAAAACAGGTTAGCAGAGTATGTGCATATATAAGTGAGAAAATAAAGTTCCCAAACTTTGCCCAGCTCAGGTGATTAGATGATAGAGTATTACAGAGCTATGCTAAGTTGTCAGTTCAGTTCTGCAATTTGAATTTAGTACAGTTGGAAAGAGAGAGAGAGAGAGAGAGAGAGAGAGAGAGAGAGAGAGAGAGAGAGAGAGAGAGAGAGAGAGGGAGAGAGAGAGAGAGAGAGAGAGAGAGAGAGATTTTTTTGTCTTCTTAGTGCTGATGTTGTCGAATCTTCCATGTTATTCTCCTGCTCCCGAAACTTAAAGTCACCGACTGTGACCACAAAAAGAGGATGCCATTTTCACGTGGTACCGCTATTAACCCAAGTAAGGGTTAAACACACCAATAGCTTTTCACCGGTAACCCCTTTGTCCACACTGCCAGCATAAACCCCACCTTTGTTGTGGGCACACAAAGCTCAACCAGTGTCTTCCTTGGTGTCTGGTGTGTCTGATTACAAAGCCAACTGACCTTGTATATATTCCACAAGTGTTGAACACTAGCTGTCCATCATATAGTTCTGCCTTTCAGTTTCCAAGGCAACTCACAGACGTCCTCTCTCTCCATTGCTGAAATAGCACACATGCTGTTTGATACCTCTCTCTCTTTTTTAAAGGAACAGTCCACTTTGGTTAATCCTTCAGATCTCGTCACAACTTGTCAGGGTAAGGAGGGAGTATTTCCCTCTACAACATACTCACAGGATGTTATTTCTGACTGTGATAGGAACAGTGTTGGTGCAGAAGGGAAGAGTCCTGTTGGGAGAAGCTCAGAGATGGAGCTCTGCTAATAATGGGATGGATTGTGAGACAGCAGTATGGTGAGGGACTTGAAGAGGAAAGCGAATTTGACACTAGGGAATGAACTTACATTGACAATAATAAAACAATGTGATTATGATCGGTGAGAAAAAAGCAGCACTTATTTTGTGTGGAAACAGAATGAGGAAGTAAAACAAAGACAATAAATGACAAACTGTCTGGTAAACTGCTGCAGTGAAACCTCAGCCTCATATTGTGGGTTTCCTGTCAGTGATAAAGTTCAGCTTTAGACAGAGCAATAGGAACCCAACTGAGCCCACAGACAGCACAAGTCAGCTCACCAAGTTTTACTGGAACACATAAACTTCCACAATTTTTTTCGACAGTGATCCTAATAGTATTGCTAAAAAAAGATAGAGATCCTTTAAAACCAACATCATATAGACCTATCTCTTTGTTGAATACGGATTATAAAATAATAGCAAAAATTTTATCTAATAGATTATCTACATATTTACGAAAATTAATACAACAAGGCTTTATTAAAAATAGACAATCGGCAGATAATGTAACTCGGTTACTTAGCATAATTCATCTGGCACAAAAGAAGGAGGAAATGAGTGTGGCAGTTGCTTTGGATGCAGAAAAAGCATTTGATAGATTGGAATGGGACTTTTTATTTAAGGTATTGGAAAAATATGGGTTAGGAAAATCTTTTATAAAATGGATTAAAACCTTAAATACTAGTCCCAAAGCTAAAGTAGTGACAAATGGTCAAATTTCAACATTATTCCAGTTTATAAGGTCAACTAGACAAGGCTGTCCATTATCACCTGCCCTATTTGTATTGGCAATAGAACAATTAGTTGAATTAATTAGAACTGATTCAGATATTGTGGGCTTCAGAGTTAACCAGGAGGAATATAAGATTAATTTATTTGCTGCTGATGTTCTGATTTATTTAACAAACCCATTGCATTCATTACATAGATTAACTTTTAGATTGGAAGAATATGGGAAAATATCAGGGTATAAAGTAAACTGGGATAAAAGTGAAATTTTACCCCTTACTAAAGGAGATTATAGTCAATGTCGATTAATAACTCAATTTAGATGGCCGACAAATGGTATAAAATATTTAGGTATAAGAGTGGATAATGATATAGATAGATAGATAGATAGATAGATAGATAGATAGATAGATAGATAGATAGATAGATAGATAGATAGATAGATAGATAGATAGATACATAGATAGATAGATACTTAATTCATCCCCATGGGGAAATTCAACTTTTTTTTTTCCAATGTCCCATACACTTGTTGTATCAAAACTAATTACATACAATACTTAACTCAGTAAAAAAATATGATATGCATCTAAATCACTATCTCAAAAATTTATATAAATTAAATTATTTGCCATTATTGAAAAAAATTCAAGAAGATCCTGATAAATGGATGATGTTACCAATAACATTAGTAGGTAGAGTTAATGCTGTAAAATGAATATATTTCCTAGATTACAATATTTATTCCAAACATAACCAATACAACTGCCCCAGAAGTTTTTTTCAAGAGGTGAATAAATGTGTGAGGAAGTTTCTTTGGAAAGGTAAGCTGTCAAGAATATCGTTGGAAAAATTGACATGAAAGTTTGACCTAGGAGGGTTACAACTCCCAAATTTTAAGAATTATTATAAAGCAAATCAATTTAGATTCATTGCATCTTTTTTTGATGAAGAAAAACCAGCATGGATTAGAATAGAGCTAGATAAGATAGGAGAAAATATACCAGAAGATTTTATATATAAATGGGAATCCAAATGGATATGGGAAAAGAAAGAATCTCTTATATTAAAACATTTGATGGATTTATGGAATAAGGTAAATGTGGATGTTGAGATAAAGAAATCTTTATTAGCAAAGAGAACCCTAATACAAAATAGACTTATTACCTTTACAATGGATAATCAACTTTTACATAACTGGTTTCAAAATGGGATCAGATATATAGGTGACTGTTTTGAAGGAGGTATATTGATGTTGTTTGATCAATTAAGAATAAACATAAAATATCAAATAACACTCTTTTCTGTTATTTTCAGTTAAAGGCCTATTTAAGAGATAAACTGGGTCAAACAATGTTAATGCCAAAACCTAATGAAATAGAAACTTTAATTCAAAAAGGAAAAATTTAAAAAATTACATCTTGTATGTATAATTTGATACAAAACAGACAATTAAACCAGGAATTCATGTCAAGACAAAAATGGGAAACTGATTTGAATATTAAAATTGATGAAAAAATTGGTCAAGACTATGTCTTGATAGTATGACAAATACAATAAATGTCCAACTTAGATTAGTACAATACAATTTTTTACATCAATTATATATTACACCACAAAAAATAAATAGATTAAACCCAAATTTATCTGACCAATGTTTCTGATGTAATCAAGAAATTGGTACTTTTTTACACTCTACTTGGTCTTGTTTTAAAATTCAACCTTTTTGGATAAATCTAAGACTTTTACAGGAACAAATTATTGGAATATAACTTCCACATAGCCCAATATTATTTTTATTAGACGATATTGAAGGGATAATACCGAAACCTAATTTGAATAAATATCAGAAAAAAATATAAAAATTGCATTGGCAGTAGCCAAAAAAGCTATTGCAGTTACTTGGAAATCAGATTTATACTTAACTATGGACTGTTGGAATAATGAAATATATAGCTGCATTCCACTTGAAAAAATTACTTTTAATTTAAGAAATGAATATAATGTATTTTTGAAAATTTGGCACCCCTATCTATAAAAGATAGGACTAAATATATAGGTCCTTTGAAGATAAAATGATTAGTTATTTGGGGGAAAAAAATAAAGATATATACTAAAGTTATTTTGAACTCCATGGAGCACGTGGGGATCCTCCGATATCCAGGCAATCCTTCATTTTTCTTTTTTTTCTGTTTTCTTTTCTTTTTTAGACTGGGATGTTAAGGAGGGAGGGGTTAAGGGGAGGGGGAGGGCTAATAATAATTTTCATTACTCTATTATTCTATCCATTTTATGTAATTCTCTTAAAAATTTAATAAAAAAATATATATTAAAAAATAAGTTTTACTGTAGAGACTATCATGTGAGTTTCACAATTTGGCAAATTATTCCACATTTTAAACACATTGAAACCATCAGTGGCCACTTTTAGGTACACCTGTACACCTGCTCTTCAATCCAAATATCTAATCAGCTAATCATGTGGCACCAATTCAATGTATTAAAAAATGTTCAAGACATTCAGTTGTTGTTCAGAACAAACATCAGAAAGGGGAAGAAATGTGATCTAAGTGATTTTGATTTTGAACTGATTGTTGGTAATGGACCAGGTGGTTTGATTATTTCAAAAACTGCTGATTTTCTAGGATTTTCACATACAGCAGTCTCTATAATTTATAAGAATGGTGGAAAAAACAAAAAAAAAAATCCAGTTAGTGGCAGTTATGTGGCCAAAAATGCTTTTTAATGAGAAATGTTAGAGGAGAATAGCCACACTTGAACTGAGGGGATTACGAGACCACTTCAGTGTCAGTGACATTACTGTAAGTCATGTAGTATATAATCCAGGCCACGTGTGGACGGAAAATAATAAAACTGAGTATTTTTTTTTACAAGAATAACCAAGATATGTTTTCTAGATTTCTTTGTCATTTTCACCTGAGTACAGAGGCTAAACTGGGGCCTGGAATTATTGGCAAAACTTTGGTTGTAGACAGATATTTTACTCAGTATAACACTTTGAAAATCTTGACCATGGAGGCATTATAGAATCGATCCAACACAATTACATGAGTAAACAATACCCTTTTGTGGGCTCTGCCACTGGTATATTGTCACTGCTGTAATAGAGTCACAGATACTACAACACATAAGCAGGCCCTTTGGCCCATCTTGGCCAAGCCAATCTGCTCTTCTACCCACTCCCATCTACCTGCATTCAAACCATAGCCCTCCATACCTCTCTCATCCATGTACTCTGCTGACTTCTCTTAAACACTGCAATCGGGATGTGGAAACCATAGAAAGGGTGCAGAGGAGATTTATAAGGATGTTGCCTGGATTGGGGAGCATGCCTTATGAAAATAGTTTGAATGAACTTGGCCTTCTCTCCTGGAGCAACGGAGGATGAGAGGTGACCTGATAGAGGTGCATAAGATGATGAGAGGCATTGATCATGTGAATAGGCAGAAGCTTTTTCCCAGGGATGAAATGGTTGCCACAAGAGGGCACAGGTTTAAGGTGCTGGGAGTAGATACAGAGGAGATGTCAGGGTTAAGTTTTTTTATGCAGAGAGTGGTGAGTGTGTGGAATGGGCTGCTGGCAACAGTGGTGGAGGTGGATATGATAGGGTAATTTAAGAGGCTTTTGGATAGGTACATGGAGCTTAGAAAAATAGAGGGCTATGGATAAGCCTAGTAATTTCTAAGATAGGGGCATGTTTGGCACAACTTTGTGGGTTGAAGGGCCTGTATTGTGCTGTAGGTTTTCTATGTTTCTATGTTTTTAATCTCACATAGTCACACAGTCACGGAACACTACAGCACAGAAACAGGAACAGTACTCCATCCGGTACATGCCAAACCATTATTCGGCCTAGTTCCAGCAACCAACACCTGGACCATAGCCCTCCATTCCCCTCCCATCCATGTACTTATCCAAATCTCTTTTAAACAATGCAAGGAAATCTTCTGCTGACATCTCATTCCACACTCACCATCTTCTGAGTGAAGAAATTCCCCGTCAATTTTCCCTTAAAAATTTTGTCTTTCACTCTTAATCTATGACCTATACTTCCTGTTGCAGCAAACCTCATTCTATACCCTTCCACATCAGTCTAAGTCAATCAAATCACCCCTCATTCTCCTACACACCACGGAATGGCTCAGCTCCTCATATCCTGGCTACATCATTGTACATTTACTCTGCACTCTTTTAATCTCATTGATATATTTCCTGTACATAAGGACCAAAACTGCACCCAATACTCTAAATATGGCATCAGCTATGTCTTATACAATGTCAACAAAACATCCCAATTCCTGTACCCAATGGAGTGATTGAATCATAGAAAATTACAACACACAAATGGGCATTTTGGCCCATCTAGTCTATGCTGAGCCATTTAAACTGCCTACTCCTTTTGACCTGCACTAAGACCATAGCCCTTCAAACCCCCATCATCCATGTACCGACCCTAACATCTCTTAAACATTGAAATCAAGCTCGCATGTACCACTTGCACTGGCAGCTCATGTCACACTCTCGCGAGCTTCTGAGAGAAGACATTTACCCTCATGTTCCCCTGATACTTTTCACCTTTCAGCCTTAACCCAGGACCTCCAGTTGTAGAACCATCTAACTTCTTTATTAAAAGAGTGCTCAGATTTACCTTATGTCTAATTTTGTATACCTCTATCAAGGTTCCTCTCAATCTGCTATGTTCCAAGGAATAAAGTCATAACCTATTCAATCTTATAATCTAATTCAGGTTTTCCATACCTGGCAACATTCTTGTAAATTTTCTCTGTAATCTTTCAACCTTATCTGCATCTTTCCTGCAGATGGATGAACAAAAATGTACACTGTACTCCAAAGTAAGCTTCAGCAATGTCTTACATGACTTCATCATAACATCCCATCTCCTGCACTCAGTACTTCGATTTATGAAGGCCAATGTATCAAAAGCTTTCTTTTTGACCCTATCAACCTATGACACCACTTTCAATAAATTATGAACTGGTATTCCCACATCCCTTCCTTCTACTGCACTCCTCAATGTCCTATCATTCACTGTGTAAAACCTACCCTGGTTGATCCTACCAAAGGGTAACATCTCGCACTTGTCTACATTAATTTCCATCTGCCAGTTGTGAACACTTTTCTCCATCTGGTCCAGATCCTGCTGCAAGCCATGATAATCTTTCTCACTGTCCACTACACCCCAAATCTTGGTGTCATTTTCATATTTGCTGATCTAATTAACCATAATATCTCAAAGACCAAAAAAAATCTGCAGATGCTGGAAATCCAAGTAACATACACAAATTGCTGGAGAATCTCAGCAGGTCAGACAGCATTATGGAGAAAAGAAAACTGTCGATGTTTCGGGCTGAGACCCTGCATCAGGATTGAGAAAAAAAAGATGAGAAATTCAGCAAGGAGGTGAGGGAAAAGGAGGAAGAAGTACAAGATGGTAGGCGATGAGTGAAACCAGGAGAAGTAAAGGTAAAGTAAAAAGCTGGGAAGTCGATACATGAAAGAGACAAAGGGCTGAAGAGGGGGAATCTGATAGGAGATGGTAGAAGACCATGGTTGCACCATGTTTCATGGATCTACTCAGGTTTCCCTGCAATTCTCAATGCCATTCTAGTGGTCTGTAGAACTTGATATGGACCTTTCCATATGGGAGAAAAAGAATTTTTATCTAGTGATTTAATATGCACAAAGTCTCCTGGTTTGAAGAGGTGAGTATTACTCCACACTGGCCTGGGCAACTCCTCAGAGAGCTTGGACAGATTGCAAGGTATTTTCATCCTTCCAGATGAGGCCATCTTGTGCAGGAGTCATTGGGTCGCACTCTTGTCAGCATAGGCCAACCCATTAGTTCTTCAAAAAGGGGTTAGTTTAGTGGTTCAGTTTACCTGATTTTGCAGCATGTACAATATTATGGGTGATGTTTCAGGCCACTTTAATCCTGCTTCTTGGCAAACTTTTGCAAGTGTGTTTTCAAGTATCCATTCATGTTTTCAATCAATTCAGATGACTGGGGTTGATATTGAATATACATTTCCAAATTAACCCCAACAGAGCTGTGATTTGAGCAGCAAAATGGGTTCCTCTATCACAATTAATCTTAGGGGGAACTCCAGACCTTGGGATTATATCCCTCACGAGACAGTTCACTACAGTGCAGATCCATTTAGAAACCATATTTACAATTACCATACAGCTCCGTCCGTTTTGTGCAGGTATATGCACATAATCAACTGTAAGCAATTGAAGGATCCCTCAGGTGTTGGTAAATGATCACACTTTACCTCGATGGTTTTGTAAACAAATCATACAGGTTTAAAATTTACATTCTCTCTGAGCGGTTTTCGATATTTTCAGGGTAAACCATTGTTGTGGGTTCACATGAGTGATCCCTCTTTTTTGTTTACAAAGCTATAAATACATCACAAATACACAAGGTACGGACATTCACTATTTACAAGATAGAGAGTACACTCAGATTAAAATATGGTTACTACCGTCTATGTGACAATCAATAACCCGGGGAGGGGAGGTGCGCCGCTCCCGGAAGACCCCAATCTGCTCATTGCCACCGCATGTTTCCTCTCCAAGGACTGCCGGGCACGAACGTAAAGGGTAAAGGGCAGGCAGTCGGCCGGGGCAGCGCCCTCCACTTTCCGCCGTCTAGACCCGTAAATGGCCATCTTGGCCAGGCCCAGGGGAAAGACCACTAGGATATCCTCCTCACGACCCGCGCCCTTCCGAACTGGGTGTCTGTATATGAGCAACGCCGGACAAAAAAAAAAATGCAGCCAGAACATCAAGCAGCAGCCCCTACAGAAACTCAAACAGGGGCTGCAACCCCTCACATTCCGTGTAAACATGATACCCCCTCCCCCCCGTCCCTGCACGGCCTTGCTTACGAGCCAGTTTAGTGGGGGCAAATCCCTTTTGCCATACTGGGCGACTGCAGAAGCCAGATAGTGTGTGTGCAACCATGAGAAATCCAACGAGCTTGTTCCGCTGCCGGTGCTGCACTGGTGGCATCAAGCGGAGGGCTGAGTGAATACAGATGCTGCCGGGACCTAACTTTAACCACAGAAGTCTGGGACATTGCAGCTTGCTTAGCAGCGGCGCTGCCGCCGCATTACCGCGGGAGACTTCAAGTTTTTCCCCCTGTTCGCGCTTCACACTTGACCGTTGCCAGTTGTGAAGGTAGTAGAATAACATCGAGTTAATTATTAATTAATTGGGAATGAATGAAAGGCTGTCCTGAAGACGTGATCAATCCCGTGTTGCCAAAGAGTGCCAAAATCATCTGTCACCCCAGAAGCAGATCGAAGATCAGTATAAATGGTAGCAGACTTCCCTGTCGCTAACATACAAGCACGGGTTAGAGCAAACAATTCAGCTGCTTGTGCTGAAGTACCAGACGGAAGTTCATCAGCCTCCAGTGTCTCCAAAAAAAGAAACAACAGCACATCCAGAAAGCGTCTGTGTGTCGGATTGGCGAACGGAAGATCCGTCAGTAGACAGAGTTAGGTCTGGGTTGTCAATAGCGGTATTTTGCAGATCAGGACGAGATGTGGTGGATCCCACTACCGCCCCATGTGGTATCCTCAGTCTCAGTGACTGGAAGAAAAGGAGCGGGGTTGAGTGCAGGAGCATGCTGGAAGGGAAGATTGGGTTTAGAGAGCAACGTGACCTCCTTACCTGTTTGCCTTGCTGCAGTGAAATGAATTTAAAAGAAGCAAAACTGCATGAGGAGCCGAAACTGTACAATGGTGATCCAATACCATATTTTTCCACCATAACTGCAGTGGTGGCGACAGACCGTCGAAACCCAGACATGCCTCATACAACTAGCGGTAATTGTATAGAATAATATGCAATGGGTCATTTGCGGACCCCGTGTCGTTGCGTTAAAATACCGCTAGCAAACCCTTGGTGTTCATGAACTAATAATCCGAAAGAGCTGAATAGTCAGGTATGCCCAAAGCAGGGGCAGTTGACAAAGAAGTTTTAAGAGCGTTAAAGATTGTGTTCATTTCCTGACTCCGTTGTATTTCAGCAGGCATGCTCGGTAAGGAGGCTTGTCGACAAGGAGATTAATGAGGAATCCAATATCTACAATAATTGCCCATTTCCAAAAGGGAAAGTATTTCAGTTCGGGTACGTGGAAGTGGTGCATTAAAAGTATCTGCAATTCGTTATTTGGCAAATTGCCAGGGTTCTTGAGAAAGTATGTGTCCTAAATACTGTATAGGGGGTTGACAAAGCTGCAATTCATTGAAGAATACATTAAGTCCCTTTTCAGCCAGGTGTGTCAAAAAGGCAACGACGTCTTTTTCACAATCGACTCGGGTGGAAGACGCAATAAGCAGATCCTCAGCATATTGTAAAATTCATTCCCCTGGCAGCCGGAGAGCACTTAAATCTTGTTTGATAGCTGCGACAGAAACGCAGGAGCTCTCAATACACACCTGAAGTAACCTGGTCCGAGTATACTCTCCAGCACGCATGTAAAGGCAAACAGCTACTGAGTATCCTTATCCGATGTGTTGGAGAAAAAGGCAGAACAGAGGTCTATAACAGAATAACATTCAGACACGGCAGGAAGACGGGAGAGGATGACGTTGGTATCGGGTACCACGGGACAAAGAGGTACAACTACCTTGTTAATAGCGTTTAGGTCTTGCACAAAACCATTCTCACACTTGGTTTCGGAATAGGTAAAGTAGGAACGGGGTGGAATGAACAAGTCCCACATGATTTTTGTGTAACACCCACAGGGAGGAAGGTACTTAAGAAAGCAACAAAGGTACGGCATAATCAGAAAGAAGAGGGGGAGCAAGCAGTTCAAACTTTGTTTTAAAAAGGAAGGAAGCGAAGATTATACATCCAGTTTGAGCGGAATAAAGCTGCAGAGTAGCATTAGTATTAGAGATATGTACTGTGTGGAATTTAACTCCTGTAAAGTCTTCAGCACAGGTCCGAGTAGTTTAGAGTCTAAGGGGGTTTGATGGTTATAGTGACAAGAGGTATTGGGACTGGTATTTTAATTCATTCTTTCTTTTCTTCACTCAATTGCAGACATGTCGCTTTGCCCCCTGGACCGAAACGGACACATCCCGTTAAAGAGTATAGGCCGGTGCAATGTAATTGCATCAGAGGTTTACTTGTCAGAAGAATACGTCGTAGATAATAAGCGCCAGTTTAAGAGTGTCTGTACTGTTGGAGGTTCCTTAACGTTGTTATAGCCGGGGGTGGTAATGGAGACAAGCTCCCACTACGTATTAAATGCTCCCAAAGGCGTGCCTCAAATAACATCTGACAAGTTAGTCCAGCTCCTGGCTTTCAGGTGTGCGTTAGACATTAAGCCCGGCGGAACCGTTTCTACTGACTGGAGGAGGGACAAAGGCGGGTTACTGACTCCTTAAAGCCAATTACTTCGGGCAGATGGGCATCGTCAGCCGTGGTTGGCAGCTCAAGTAGGAGAAGGAAAAGTTGATCTCAAACCTCCGCTGCCTTGCGGCTATATCCACTCATGGGGAAGGCTTCAGGATTAATCCCCGAGGGAAAAATCCGGAGCTGCAGTCCCTAGGACAGTCCTATATTGAGTTCAACGCTGACTGGCAGCTCTTGCGAAGCGGATAGTACCACAGTTTATCGGTATCTCCCTTTCCTTTGGGACATCAGATGGTTGGGTGGAGAGGGGCGTACTTTCTATAGCGGCAACAGCTTGCTCTCCATATCGTACTGCCCAGGCTTGCGTATCTAGACAGCCAGGGCCCAACATCCATGGTCGACCTTGACCGACGGAGGCCTCACTCACTCACTAATTACTAGAGCAGAGTTGTTCTGCAAGTCCATTCCAGCAGAAAACTTCTATTTGTCACGGAGACAGGAAATAAAGTCAGTTATATTTTATCCCGGTTTTTGAATGAACCCAGTTACCTCTCGGACGGGCTGCCCCATCAAAAGCAGCCTTACACTATCCCCTTTCACCGTGTTTCCTTGTAGCATTATCTGCCTCGTTATCGTTTTGAGCCCGATCTCTTTCTGCTCCTCTTGGGACTTCAAAAGCGCTTTGTACCGCAGGCCAAGTGGTTCCGAACATTACCTTCAGTGGCATCTGAACATCTTGAGACAAGTGGTTGTACATTTCACAAACTTATCCCAATCGATTATGGAAGCCGCGCGGGATTTGGTGGGCTTAGGGGTAACCTGTATCATAACCCGAAATCTGGACGGGGTCCACACCCAGAGTACCGCGGTGATATGCCAACCATATTTTTTGGATATTGCTTGACAGGATCTAGTTCTGGATTTGCTTCTCTTTTTTGTTTTTCCCCTTTTTCGGTACTACTGCGCAAATTATGGTCATGTTCCACTTTGCCAGTCCCTTCCACCAGTGCAGAAACGACCCTGAAAACTGGCTCATTCTTTCGGATAATTCTTCGGCTCGGGGCTGGTGCCCATCCTGTCTCTCGGCTTCGGTTGCCCGAGCATAAAAAACAAGCGGGAGTCGGGCTCTTTGATTCTGTCGTACAGCTACTGTAAGTATTAAAACTCTGTCCAGATCTGAATCCGGGCTGTATTAGACTATCCAGCCAGGGTTATAAACCTTGAGATGCCATTTTCTTCGGTTTGGAAGTCGATTGGTCAGTCTCAGTTTATTTTTCGGTTTCGGAGGTTGATGTCCCTTAGCCACCTCCCGCCACGTTCAAGTCAACTCAAATCAAGTCACATCCACCGTCAGTCAACTGCACACATGCACACCACGGCCGCGAAGCAGGGTGCAAAGCACAGCACACACAACAGTTTATGAAAGTAAGGGATAACATCTACAGATGAATTACGTTCAAATAAAAAAGCGCATAAATTAAAACAAATTATCAGATTATGGGGGATTTTAACTTTCATATTGACTGGACTAATCAAGTCGGACACGGCAGCCTTGAAGAAGAGTTTATTGAGTGTATTCGGGATGGGTTCCTTGAACAATACGGTACTGAGCCGACAAGGGGTCAAGCAGTCTTAGATCTGGTCCTGTGTAATGAGACAGGACTAATAAAAAATGTCCTAGTAAAGGATCCCCTTGGAATGAGTGACCATAACATGGTCGAATTCCATATTCAATTAGAGGATGAGAGGGTTGGATCTCAACCAAACGTACTGAGCTTAAATAAAGGAGACTATGATGGTATGAGAGCGGAATTGCTTAAGGTGGATTGAGAAAATAGATTAAAGGGTAGATCGGTACTTGATCAGTGGTGTATATTTCAGGAGTTATTTTACAACTACCAAGAAAAATATATTCCACTGAAGAAAAAAGGGTGTAAAAGAAAAAATAGTTATCCGTGGCTAGGTAAAGAAATAAAGCAAAGTATACGACTAAAAAGAAAGTTATTTAAGGTAGCTAAATCTAGTGGGAAGATTGAAGACCGAGAAGCTTTTAAAGATCAGCAGCAAATAACAAAAAGATTGATTAAG
The DNA here is from genome assembly GCF_048418815.1 of Hemitrygon akajei. Lineage (NCBI taxonomy): Eukaryota > Metazoa > Chordata > Chondrichthyes > Myliobatiformes > Dasyatidae > Hemitrygon > Hemitrygon akajei. Next base: position 30,036,073 of record NC_133138.1, on the reverse strand, counting down.
AAGGGGAAGATAGATTATGAAAGTAAATTGGCGAAAAACATAAAAGCAGATAGTTAGAGTTTTTATAGTTACATAAAAAGAAAAAGGGTGGCTAAAGTAAACGTTGGTCCCCTAGAAGATGAGACCAGGAAATTAATGGCAGGGGACATGGAGATGGCGGAAACGCTGAACAAATATTTTGTATCAGTTTTTACAGTAGAGGACACTCAAAATATCCCAACACTGGATAAACAGGGGGCTCTAGGGGGAGAGAAGCTAACTACGATTCAAATCACCAAGGAAATGGTACTTGATAAATTAATGGGACTGAAGGTGGATAAATCCCCTGGACCGGATGGCTTGCATCCTAGGGTCTTAAGGGAAGTGGCGGTCGGGATTGTGGATGCATTAGTGATAATTTTTCAAAACTCGCTGGACTCGGCAATGGTCCCGGCAGATTGGAAAAATGCTAATGTAACTCCTTTATTTAAAAAGGGCAATAGACAGAAGGCTGGGAATTATAGGCCAGTTAGCCTAACATCTGTGGTTGGCAAAATGTTGGAATCGATAATTAAGGAAACAGTAACAGGGCATTTGGATAAACATAGCTTAATAGGACAAAGTCAGCATGGCTTTACAAAAGGGAAGTCATGTTTGACAAATTTGTTGGAGTTCTTTGAAGACATAACATATAGGGTAGATAAAGGGGAACCAGTGGATGTTGTGTATTTGGACTTCCAAAAGGCATTTGACAAGGTGCCACACCAAAGATTATTACTTAAAGTAAAACATCATGGGATTGGGGATAATATTCTGGCATGGGTGGAGGATTGGCTTTCTATCAGAAAACAGAGAGTTGGGATAAATGGTTTATTCTCAGACTGGCAGTTGGTGACTAGTGGTGTTCCGCAGGGCTCGCTGTTGGGACCCCAACTCTTTACAATCTATATTAATGATTTGGAGAAAGGGACTAAGTGCAACGTATCGAAGTTTGCTGATGACACAAAGATGGGAGGGAGTGTAATGAGTGCGGAGGACATTGAAACTCTGCAGGGGGACATAGATAGGCTGAGTGATTGGGCAGACATTTGGCAGATGAAATATAATACTGACAAGTGTGAGATCTTGCACTTTGGCAGGAAAAATAATAGAGCAAGTTATTATCTAAATGGAGAGAAACTGGAAAGTGCTTCTGTGCAAAGGGATCTGGGGGTCCTGGTGCAGGAAACACAGAAAGTTAGTATGCAAGTGCAGCAGGTGGTCAAGAAGGCCAATGGAATGCTGGTTTTTATTGCTAGGGGGATGAAGTATAAGAACGGGGAGGTCTTACTGCAGTTGTACCGGGTATTGGTGAGACCACACCTGGAGTACTGCGTGCAGTTCTGGTGTCCATATTTAAGAAAGGACATACTGGCTCTCGAGGCAGTGCAGAGAAGGTTCACTAGGTTAATTCCGGGGATGGGTGGGTTGATGTATGATGAGAGGTTGAGTAGATTGGAACTCTACTCATTGGAGTTCCGAAGAATGAGAGGCCATCTTATTGAAACATATAAGATTGTGAAGGGGCTTGATCGGGTGGATGCGGGGAGAATGTTCCCAATGATGGGTGAAACTAGGACTTGGGGGCATAGTCTTAAAATAAGGGGATGTCGTTCCAGGACTGAGATGCGGAGAAATTTCTTCACTCAGAGGGTAGTGGGGCTGTGGAATTTACTGCCCCAGAGAGCTGTGGAAGCTATTACACTCAATAAATTCAAAACGAAGATAGACATTTTCCTGGATAAAAATGGCATTAGGGGATACGGTGAGCGAGCAGGTAAGTGGACATGAGGCTAGGTTTAGATCAGCCATGTGATCTCCTGGACCAGTTTTCGATAGCCTGGATGGGTCGGAGAGGAATTTTCCAGATTTTTTCTCCTCAATTGGCAACTCGGTTTTTTTTTTCCCGGGTGATCACATGGGTTTGGGCGGGATGAATAATAAAATGAAATGGGCGGCATGGTGCCCTGTTGGTTGGCACTGTTGCCTTGTGGGATTCGGTGAAAACTAGAGTTAAGATTGGATCAGCCATGATCTTGTTGAATGTCGGAGCAGCCTTGGGGGCCGATTGGCCTACTCCTGCTCCTATCTCTTATGTTCTTATGTTCTATTATCACAATTCCACATAGGTTCTCTGTCTCTGCCAAATATTCAATTTTCTTTCAATCAAAAGTTCCCCTCATAGGGCACCTGTCCTGGTGTCCAACCACACAAGTCACTAGTGAAAGGGCATTCATACCTATCTCCAGCTTCTAACAGTACCTCATCAGCGGGGGATTTCTTCACCCGTTCAAACTTCTAGTGCTTCTTTCTCGTTTTCTTCATCATCTTTACAGGAAACACTCTCCCCGCATCACTCTCATCAATTTTACTATCACTACTTCCCATCCTCCTTTAAACTACTTACCTGGCCCTACAAAGAAAAGTCAGTCGCAAGCGCGAACGAAATTTTGTTCCGTTCGCCCCTTTAAGTCTTACTTATACATATATATTTAGTAATCGGAGGACATCCTGGGCGCTACTGGGATCCGATCCTTACTTCACATAATGCTGCGGTCTTTCCGATCTCGATCCTGGGTCAGGATAAGGAGGTTCAAGGCGGATCCCGCAGAGGCGAACCCGAAGATGCCTTTGCGACCTCAGTTACTCCATCGTACGATCCCATTTTGTCGGGATCCTGCTCGACTACGCCAATTTGTCGGCGAGACACCAGACTTAAAGTGGCCAATCTTTTATTTTCGCATGTCATAGTGTCCACATGCGTGAAAATCTGAGTTGCAGTGAAATCAGCTTCTTGTGTTTTTACATCAAGTAGCAGACAAGTGAGCGAAACCACCCCCCCCCCCACTGAAAAGACGAAGAGCTTTCATCATATCCTTCATGACATGTGGCTCACCCGTCTACACGTGTCTAGTTTGTGCATCTATGTTATTGCGCTAGTTCTAGCCAGAACAATAATCTAAATTAAGAAGACTTGCAGCTTAATTGGAAAACACAATGTCCACACAGTCAGAAAGCCTTCGCAACGTTCAGCTCTCTGCTCCACATTGACATTACTGCCCAAAAGAGAGAAAATCTGCAAATGCTGGAAATCCAACCAAAATGCTGGAAGAACTCAGCAGGCCAAGCAGAACCTATGGAAAAATATACGGTTGATGTTTTGTGCTGTTTTGGCAGGACCTTCTTTCCATAGATGCTGCCTAGCCAGCTGATTTCCTTCAGCTTCTTGTGTGTACTGTGTAAAAGTCTTAGACACCCTAGCTATATATATCTGCCGAAGAATTTTACACAGTACTGTTTGTTTGTCTGTCTGTCTCTCTAGTTGCACAGTTTGTCTTCTGTTGCACAATGGATGTTTGTCAATTTCTGTGTGTAGTTTTTCATTGATTCTATTTTTTGCAGTGAATGCCTGAAAGAAACTGAATCTCAAGGTAGTATCTGGTGACTTACATTCTACATACTGTGTTAATAAATTTACTTTGAACATTTGACACATCTAGAAGGGAGATGCAATGTCAGTGTACCCAGCTTCTGATCTACCCTTTAGCAACAGTAATTATATTGCTGATCATGCTGATCTTAGATTAGATTAGATTATGAGGACACTCAGTCCTCGTTTATTGTCATTTAGAAATGCATGCATGCATTAAGGAATGATACAATGTTCCTCCAGAGTGATATCACAAAATAAAAAAAGGACAAACCAAAGATTCACACTGACAAAACCACATAATTATAGCATATACTTACAGCAGTGCAAAGCAATACCATAATTTGATGAAAGCAAACAATGGGCACGGTTTAAAAATAGTCTCAAGTCCCGATCGACTCCAATAGTTCCGATATCAGGCAGCAAAAGGGAGAAACTCTCCCCGCTATAAACTTCCAGGCACTGGCAATGAATGCCTTGGAAAGTACCCGACAACAGCAGACTCTGAGTCCGTCTGAACACTTCGAGCCTCCAACCAGCCCCTCCAATACAGCCTCCCGAGCGCCATCCTCTGCCGAGCACCTTCGACCTCGTCCCGGCCGCCGAAACAAGCAAAGCTGAGGTCTCGGAAGCCTTCTCCTCCAGAGATTCCAGGCCGCACAGTAACAGTGGCAGCAAAGCGGGCATTTCAGAATTTTCTCCAGATGTTCCTCCACGCTCTCACGTCTGTCTCCATCAAATCAGGATTGTGCATGGATCCCTACTTAACAAGTAACAGATATCCATCCGGGTAATCATAAGCTCAGGTTTGTTGATTGTGGTATTTCAGTTATGTTGATGTCTTTCAGTGCTAAGGACATTGGTTAGAACCTCTTCTCTTTTAGTTGTTCATTATTGGATCCTTTTACAGAAGCAGAATATTTCCCATGTATTAATCCATACTAGAAGTACTTGAAGTTTGCTGCAGCTATGTATGGATTGTTGTATTTATTGCTGGACACCTTGAGCAGACATTCTATTTTTTGTAATTTATTTTTTATTGAAGTTCATCATGAAACAAGCATTTCCATAAGATGTATTTCAGATATTGTACATATATATCATATAGTCACATATGGAGTGATCTTTTTTTCATTGATTTGTGAGGATAAAATAAGCCAATGAGGTGTTATGTAGTTAAACCATTTTTCTGAGTATGAATCAAATTGTTCCAACTTATGATTAGGTTGGACATTTTTATTTTCCCTTTGGAAGATTGCGATTAATACTTTATTTATTTTATCATATTGCTTTTAATGGCTTAAGAGGTTGTTACAGACCTGTCATCCGTAGTCTTCAATTATGAATCTGAAGTCACCTATTCAGCTCTCATGATAATTGATGAGGGACTTAAATTCAAACAATTAAATTTATTTGGAATTAAAGAAGAAAACATCAGCAATTGTGACTGAATACCACTGGAATACAGTAGAACAAAAAATACATCTTGTTGCCAATCACTTCCAGAAAAACAGACTGTTCTCCCCTCATGAGCAGATTCATGACCCAACACTCTGGTTGATTCTCAATTACCATATGAACCAGTACAACAAACCACCCCGTCCAGAAAATGACTTGCTGCCCCTTCCTTTCTTCAATGCCTTGTCGCATGCAGCTTGAGTGTTGGTGAGCAGACTTGTAAATCATTCCAGAGCAAGTCAAGAGAGGGCAGTAATGGACAAGTATATATGCAAAGATAAGTCTAGAATAGATGTAATTGATAACTGCCGAACAGTTAGTGATGATGATATTTGTAAAATAATGGGGTCATGGATATGATCTGAAATTGTTAAAACATATTGAGCCTAGAAAGCAGGAAAGTACCAACATAAAAGTTGTGATGATGTTCCTCAGAATCACAGGAGTCCAAAATATCTGTGTTCAGTTCCTTGTTTCACTACCCTTTCCCAATCTTGTTTTTACACTCAGGAACTGCTGCAGAAACATTTTTTCATACCTTGACACAAAACCCCCTGGTGAGCTGCAAATTTTATGAAGAACAGCCACAAATTGAGGTATTGCCATGTGTTCTTGTACAAACACAAAGGTGACCATGCACTGAAAGCTCTTGGCTGCCATTTTCTAGACTGTGCTCTGAGGCTGTGCAATGTTGGACCTTGTGCAGCAACACGGTTTCAGTGCAGAGAGAGTTTATAATGGACTATGGAGAGCCTCAGACTATTGACATTTCCTTGAAACATTTTAATATACTCAATTGCTTTTGTGATTTACCTTTTATTTTTGGTAATTTTTAATAATATTTTTGTAACATCTTATTGTTCTCAATAGGTCCGATAGATGCTGAGCCTCACTTTTTAACAGCTGACTGAGCTGAGAAATAAGGCTTGACTGGTTATCTACTACCACTCTCTGGCTTCTCCCACAAAGCCAATGTCCAAGACATGTGGTCTGAGTGCATTTGACCATGGAATGATTGTTGGTCCCAGACCATGTGCGGTTTGATTGTCTCAGAAACTGCTAATCTCTGAGGATTTTCACACACAACAGTTTACAGAGAATGGTGCAAGAAACAAAAAAAGCATCCAGTGAGTGCCAGTGCTGTGGACGAAAATGCCTTGTGAATGGAAAAGACCATAAGATATACGAGCAGAATTGTGACATTTGGCCCATTGAGTCATTGAGTCATTTCATCATGGCCAAACCATTTGACCTCTCAGATAATCCACTACCATCTCCCTATATCCCTTCATGCTGTGATTAATCAATAATCTATCAAACTCTGCCTTAAATATTCATAAAAGCATGTCATCCATAGCTGCATAGGCCAATTATTCCTGCTCATCTCCATTCTGAAAGGATGTTCCTCTATTTTGAGGCTGTGTCCTCTGGTCCAAGACTCTTTCAACTTAGGAAATATCCTCTCCATGTCCACTCTATGAATATTATCCATGATTCAATAGGTTTCAATCAGCTCACCCCTCATCCTCCTGAATCCTAGTGAATACAGGCACAGAACCATCAAATGCTCTTCAAATGACAAGTTGTTCAATCCTGGTACTATGTTCATGAACCTCCTTTGAACCTTCTCCAGTGTCAGATCATGATATCCAAAATAGTTGTCCAAATCTGCACACAATATTCCAAGTGAGGCCTCACGAGTGCTTTACAAAGACTCAACATTACATCCTTGATTTTATACTCTAGTCCTCTTGAAATAAAGGTTAACATCACATTTACTTTCCTCACCACAGACACAACCTGCAAATTAACTTTTAGGAAATCCTATACAATGACTCCCAAATCCCCTTGGGCCTCAGATTTTTGAATATTCTCTCCATTTAGAAAATAGTCTAATTTCTTCTCCCAAAGTGCATGATCGTACACTTCTTGTCACTGTATTCCATCTTCCACTTATTTGCCCATTCTCCTAATCTCCTGGGAAATGTCAGAGAAATGGTGCAAGCTGACTGGAAAGCAGCTGCATATTCAAGTGACCACACATTACATAGTTTTGTGCAAAAGGGCTTCTCTGAATGCACAACATGTTCAATTTTTAAGGGGATGGGCTACAGCAGCAGAAGACCACAAACATACACTCAGTGGCCATTTTATTAGGCACCTTCTGTTTGTATTAAAGCAGCTACTGAGTGGAGTTACAGACTTGTTCTGCACACGATTTCCAGCATTTTCTGTTAGTTTCTGAACAACACGGCATGTCACTCAAAGAGGATGTGGCCAGCTCAGTATTCTTTTGGTTGTCAACACTTTCCTGTGACTAGGGTCTCCCACAGATGTGCTGTGGCTAACCACAATGGTATATTTAGGATGTGATGCAATACCACACAATAGATTCCTGAGAGTCTGTAGTTCTGTTGTAACCTGCTGCAAACTAATGTGTACAAAGGGCCTGTAATTGAATTAACACTGGCCTCTCAAGGTCTGCACTGAGAATTTTTAATAAACAATTACTTCTCCAAGTGAGATATGTTTCCTTGAGGGGCGATTGCAATAATCTCAATACAACAGCTGGCTCTGCTTCTTTCTATAGTTACTTGCTTGGAGGTGATGCTTGTGTATACTCACAATATCACAGGGTCAATCCATCAAGGACACAATGACACCTGACCTCTGGTTACTGACCAGATCATCCTTCCCTGACTGCAGTAACCCAGTGGCTGAAGGTTTTTACTTGTAAGGTGTAAATATCAACAACAATTGGTGTTCTTGGTGTAAGTATCACCAACAAATTTTCCTGTTTTAACCATGTGGATGCTATGGCCAGGAAAGAACACAACACCTCTCTTTCCTCAGAAGGCTAAGGAAATTCAGCATGTCCCCAGTGACTCTTGCCAAATTTTACACATGGACCAATGAAAGCATCCTATCCAGGTGCATCACAACTTGACACAGCAACGACTCTAGCTGAGACTGCAGGAAACGACAAAGTAGTGGAAACAGCTCACGACATTATGGAGACTAGCATCTCCTCCATGGACTCTATCTACACTTCACACAGCCTCATTAAAGCAGTCAGATGATCACAAATCCCACCAAACACAAACCTTTTCTCTTTTCCCCTCTCACATTGGGCAGAAGATACAAAAGCCTGAAAGCACATACATACTGGCTCATGGACAGTTTCTAATCCACCATCATAAGAACATTGAACAGTCTCCATCATGATAAAATGCACTTTGACCTCAGAATCAGTATTGGCCTGACCTCGTGGCTTATTTTATGCTAGCACCACACTCTTGCAGCAACTGTAACATCTTGTTCTACAATCTGCTGTTGCTTTTCCCTTGTACTGCTAAAATGTGCTGTCAGAATGTAATCTGTGTGGGTGACATACAAAACACAGTTTCTCTGTACCTCGGTACATGTGATAATAATAAAACAATTTATTAATTCACCAGTTCAACAAGTTATTCCTTTTCCATCAATCCTCCTCCTTTTAATTCACAGAATCTTCTCATGCAATCCCAGGATCTTCTCCCTTCATGTGATGCAGAGATTTGCTTTCAATTTTCTTCTCAATTGCTTTCTGTAGTCAGTGTTCATAAAGTGACCTCATCTACTCTGGAAGAAGGAATACAATTTTGATTAACTTTGCTGAATATTTCCATTCAGTTTGTGAGGGAGATTCTGACTTTCCATTTGCTATCATTTTAACTCTTCTCCCATTCTGACTTCTCATCTTGTGTTTCTGACACTGGTGCTGTGGTAACACAAAATAAGCTGAAGGAACAGGAATTAATCTGCTGCAGGGTGGAAAGGAACCATTCATGTTTCAATTGAGACTTCGAATCAAGACATTTCAATCTGAATTATTGTCATTTCCTTCCTCCCTCCCCCAGCACCAACAGATGCTGCCCAACCTGCAGTGTTCTTCCAACACCTTTTTTTTTGCTTTAGATTCTAACATCTGGAATCTCTTGAGGCCCCATAAACTTAAGGAAATTATCTCATCTTCTAACTCAACACATTATAGCCATTGGGACAAAATGTACAATTCAATAATGTAAGAAGGTGATCTATTTCAGAGGTGGTACATTCATGTGGTAGTTAGCATAATATTGTTACAGTGCCAGCGATCACTGATCAGGGTTAAATTCCATTGCTGTCTGTAAAGAATTTGTACATTCTCCACATCACTGTGTGAGTATCCTCCAGGTGTTCCATTTCCTCAAGCATTCCAAAGATGTACAAATTAATGTTACTAAGTTGTGGGCATGTTATGTTGGTGCTAGAAGCATGGCAACACTTGTGGGATGACCCAGCACAATCCTTGTGGACTTGATGTGATGCAAATGATACATTTCACTGTAGGTCTCAATATACACGTGACAAATAAAGCTGATCTTTGCCTCTTCTACCTCCAGTGTTCACTTCTTCACACTCTCACCTTCTGTGTTTCAGATTCCGTTCCACTCATCTAATCTGCAACCCTTTCAAATATACCATTCACACAGGAGATTTTGTAGATGCTAGAAATCCAGAGCAACACATACAAAATGCTGGGGGGATCTCAGCAGGTCAGGCAGCTTCTATGGAGAGGAATAAAAAACTGGTGTCTCAGGCTGAAACCCTTCATCAGGATCTAATGAAGTTTCTTGGCCTGAAACATGACCCTTTAATCCTCTCCATTGATGCTGCCTGACCTGCTGAGTTTCTGCATTATTTTGTGTGTTTCTCTCTAAATATACTATTACTACTTTCATACAAATGGAAAAAATCACAACTTACAGCACCATAATGCTCTTTTTATGGTTCTTCCCTTCACCCTACTTTACTCTCCTTCGTTCCTCTGCCACTTAAAGCATTTCAGTCTGCTGGATCTGATACCAATCTTCCTGCCCCCTTTGAATGTCGTAGTATCCAAGACATCTTTATGGGGCAGTGCCTCAGAACAGAAGCATCTATCACCGTGGACCCCCATCAGCCATGACATGCCCTCTTCTCATTATTACCACCATGAAAGAGGTACAGAAGCCTGAAGGCACACACTCAATGCTTCAGGAACTACTTCTTCCCCTATGCCATCTGATTCCTAAATGGACATTGAACCCAAGAACAGTGTCACTTTAACTATGTCTATTTCTGCAGTATTTTCAATTTAACTATTTAATATACATATCTACTTACTGTAATTGATTTAATTATTTTTCCCATAGCATCAGATATTGCATTGTACTGCTGCCGCTAAGTTCACAAATTTCACGATATATGTCGGTGATAATAAACCTGATTCTAACATGGACTGTTCAGACCAAGGAAGAGACACAATCTCCAGCTCCCTTAGTCCAATGACAATGGTGAGGAATCTTAATCAAGAATGCAAGTGATTAGCAATTGTCTAGCTGACCAAAGAGATATAGCAGATCATATTGATGAACTTCATTTTTTTGATGATGCAAGGAAGAAGGCTGGAGACATTGATGTGTTTTGACTTTCCAAAAAAATTCCCTAAAACCACTCTGAGTAGCTTCATTAAATTATGTGGGATTAATGGGACAGTGCCAGTCTGAATTGGAAAATTTGCTGAGGGGCAGAAGATAGTGGTGATGGCGAGCTACTGTCTCTTCCCACTAGGGTGTAGAATGGAGCTATGTTTACCGAGTAGACGATGTCTACTTGGACGATTGCATGGAGAACTATTGAGGTGGATTCAACATTATCTCAAGGTAGCAGGCAGAGTATGATGTTGGAAGAATAATTCCCAGGATGGAGGCCAGTGACTAGTGATGTGCTGCAGGGATCGATATTGGAACCTTTGTTACTTGTTGCTTCTATAAATGAATTGGATACAAATGCACAAAGCTTGACCAGTAAGTTTGGGAATGACACAAAATTAGGAGCTGTGATTGATAGTGGAGAAGGTTATTATAGATCACAGGGCCCTTGATCAATTCCGGAAAATGGCCCGAGGAGGGGCAACTGGATTTCCATACAGATAAGTGTGTGGTGCTGCATTTTGGAGAGTGAAGCATAATTTGAATGTTGGGCACTGGGGAGCGTAACAGAACAGAGGGACCTTGGAGTACAAGTGTATGATTTGTTTCATGTAGCCAGCCTGGTTGATAGAGTGTGGAAAAAGTTACTTGACACACTGGCCATAATCAGTCAAGACACTGAGTACAGCAGCTGGGACAGTAGGTTGGATGTACAAGTTGTTAGTGAGTCTTCACTTAGGCTACTGTGAAACATTTTGGTCACCCTGTTAAAGGAAAGATGTGGTTAAACTGGAAAGAGTGCAGAAAAGTTTTACAAGAATGTTGCCAGGATGAGAGTGCCTAGTTATAGGAGTGGTTGGCCAAGTGAAGTCTTTAATCTCTGGAACATAGGAGAATGAGGGAAGGCCTTAAAGAAATGTTTAAAAACTGAGAGACAGAGATAACGTGGACTGTAACCATCTATACACCAGGTTAGGAGAGTCCAAACCTAGGGGCATAGATTTTGGATGAGGAGAAAGAAAAAAATTATAAGCAACCTGAGGGGCATTTTTTCACACAGAAGGTGGTGAGTATATGCCAGAGGGAGTGGTTGAGATTAAGGTAATAAACAATAACATCATTTAAGAAACTCTTGGATAATCCATTTAGTGGTGGGGCTTAGAGAGATGTGGACCAAACTCAATAATTCTTCATTTCTCATTACTGAGAAACCATAAGGTTCTAGGTAGTTGCTCTCGCTGTCTAATTCAGGGCTAAATCAAAGAAATTATATCTTTATCACTCAGGGATAGATCACAGTGAACTCACCTGATGTTTTCTCTTTGTTACAGTCATTGCTACATGGAGATGGAACTCATATCCCACCTGCTGGGACACCAGTTCCCATTTTCTCTTTAAATCCCCCTTGTTCTGTTGGCTGCCCTGCTTTGAAACTTACTTATTTCTGTTTATGACATTCCATTTACAATAAGCGTTCACTTTTTAAAAAAGTTACCTTGTTGTGTAATCTATCTTAAACTGGATTAAAGATGTGATGGAGTATTGATAGAATGAGAGAAGATGGTGCTGAAGATCTGCTAGTCTGGCATGGCCAATGTCCTGAGCATGGCTGATTGAAGGAGTTTTACTGTAGGAGGAACATTTCTTCTCTTGTTCACAGGGGAGACTCACAGTTGAAATGGATCCTGTACTCTACCAGCCATCTGCATATGTCCTGTAGAGGGAGATAAATAATTGAAACCAGAAACAGCCCTATGTGATTTTACTTCCCATAGGCAGTGATGGCTGCTGAGGACAAGTTTGCTCCAGTTGTAATCAAAACTCTTGGCTGTTAAATGACACCTTTGTGTGTTTGAAGCTTTGAACATGAACTTGCAGTTTCATGTAAGGAGATGATCTTGGGAGGAGCCCTCATTTTAATTGAAGAGACAGTAACTAAGGATATTGTTTCAGTTGAGATCCTATGAAGGCTGGATAAGTACTTTTACTGTTTAAAAAGGGAAGCTGAGAAATCTCCATGTGGTTTGTGTTGTGTATTTAATATTTCAATAATATTTGAGTAATCATTGTCTGATAATGCATTCTTGTTCATTTAAATAATTCATTACAGGTTATACATACAAATACATAAATTGCATACATTGTCATGCTACTATGTGATATGTGCACGCCTCACTTCTAGTGAGCATAAAATTAGACTCACATTTCTGACTCCCATATTGTTATGTTACTTCTGTTTAAATGTACCATAGGTAAACAGTAGAGAAACATATTCTGGAAAAATTAGAGAATTAGATAACTTTTATTTACAGTAATAAACAAATACGTCTTAACCCATCCATGTGTTGGAACATTCTGGCAATCCTGCACATGTTCAGTGCTCTGTCCAGTCATGTATTGGCACATCATTGCACATGACATCAACCCATCTTCCTTTCCTTAAAAAGAAAAACAACTAACAACATTATTCAGAGCAAATACATAATTCAACAAGTCTCTATCAGTCTCGTTGTAGGTTTACAAGCACGACTAGACCTTCTAAGTGGTACACACAGATCTTGTGGTTCCTTGTTATTATTTACATCTTTTGTCTTGTCTGCATCGGTAAACTGAATCTCTGAAGTAGGCTCTTTCTTGAGGTCTTTGCAATTTCTTCTTAACACTGCTCCCTCCTCTGTTTGGACCATGTATGATCTGGGTTGTGCTTCTTCAAGTACTGTAGCCTTCTGTGCTCATGTGTTCATTTTGTCTTGTTTCCACACTTCATCTCCTTGGTGCAGTTCAGATAATGGATGAGAACATCTGTCAAACTATATTTTCTGCTTTGCTTTGTGTTTATCTTTCCATCTTTTCACTTGTTCACCTTCCTCTGTTCTCATAAGGCTCTCATCTATTGGCAGATTGGACCTCAAATGTTGTCCCATCAAGAGCTGAGCAGGCGAAAATCCACATTCAAGTTGAGTACTGTGGTAGGCTAACAAGAGATTATAAAAATCACCTCCACTATCTTTTGCTTTGTGCATTAGTTTCTTGACAATTCCTACCAATTTCTCAACTAATCCATTGGACTGAGGGGAAAATGGACTAGATGTTGTATGAAGAAAGCCCCATTCATGAGTAAAATGCCTACTCATGAAGAAATTATGTCACAGTTTGCAAATGCAAAGTACTTATAACCATATAACAATTACAGCACAGAAACAGGCCATCTCGGCCCTTCTAGTCCATGCCGAACGCTTGCTCCCACCTAGTCCCACTGACCTGTACTTAGCCCATAACCCTGCATTCATTTCCTGTCCAATTTTACTTTAAATGACAATATCGAACCTGCCTCTACCGCTTCTACTGGAAGCTCGTTCCACACAGCTACCACTTTCTGAGGAAAGAAGTTACCCCTCGTGTTCACCTGAACTTTTTCCCCGTAACTTTCAACTCATGTCCTCTTGTTTGAATCTCCCTTACTCTCAATGGAAAAAGCCAATCCACATCAATTCTACCTATCCCCCTCATAATTTTAAATCTCTATCAAGTCCCCCCTCAACCTTCTACGCTCCAAAGAATAAAGACCTAACTTGTTCAACCTTTCTCTGTAACTTAGTTGCTGAAACCAAGGTGACATTGTAGTAAATCTTCACTGTACTCTCTCTATTTTGTTGACATCTTTACTATAAATCGGTGACCAGAACTGTACATAATACTCCAAATTTGGCCTCAACAATGCCTTGTGCAATTTTAACATTACATCCCAACTCCTATACTCAATGCTCTGATTTATGAAGGCCAGCATACCAAAAAGTTTCTTCACCACCCTCCCCACATGAGATTCCATCTTTAGGGAACTATGCACCATTATTCCTAGATCACTCTGTTCTACTGCATTCTTCAATGCCCTACCATTTACCATGTATGTCCTATTTTGATTAGTCCTACCAAAATGTAGCACCTCAAACTTATCAGTATTAAATTCCATCTGCCATCTTTCAGCCCACTCTTCTAACTGGCCTAAATCTTGCTGCAAGCTTTGAAAACCTACTTCATTATCCACAACACCACTTATCTTAGTATCATCTGCATACTTACTAATCCAATTTACCACCCCATCATCCAGATCATTAATGTCTATGACAAACAACATTGGATCCAGTACAGATCCCTGAGGCACACCACTAGTCACCGGCCTCCTACCTGACAAATAGTTATCCACTACTACTCTCTGGCATCTCCCATCCAGCCACTGTTGAATCCATTTTACTACTTCAATATTAATACCTAACAATTGAACCTTCCTAACTAACCTTCCGTGTGGAACCTTGTCAAAGGCCTTACTGAATTCCATATAGACAACATCCACTGCTTTACCCTCGTCAACTTTCCTAGTAACCTCTCCAAAAAATTCAATAAGGTTTGTCAAACATGACCTTCCATGCACAAATCCATGTTGACTGTTCCTAATCAGACCCGGTCTATCCAGATAATTATATACACCATCTTTAAGGATACTTTCCATTAATTTACCCACCGCTGACGTCAAACTTTCAGGACGATAATTGCTAGTTTACTCTTAGAACCCTTTTTAAACAATGGAACCACATGAGCAATACGCTAATCCTCCCCGTTTCTAGTGACATTTGAAATATTTCTGTCAGAGCCCCTTCTCCTTCCACACTAACTTCCCTCAAGGTCCTAGGGAATATCCTGTCAGGACCCGGATACTTATCCACTTTTATATTCTTTAAAAGCACCAGTACTTCCTCTTCGTTAATCATCATAGTTTCCATAACTACTCTACTTGTTTCCCTTACCTTACACAATTCAACATCCTTCTCCTTAGTGAATACCAAAGAAAAGAAATTGTTCAAAATTTCCCCCATCTCTTTTGGATCCACACATAGCTGTCCACTCTGATTCTGTAAGGGACCAATTTTATCCCTCACTAACATTTTGCTATTAATATAACTGTAGAAACCCTTTGGATTTATTTTCACCTTACTTGCCAAAGCAACTTCATATCTTCTTTTAGCTTTTCTAATTTCTTTCTTATGATTCTTTTTACATTCTTTATATTCCTTGAGCACCTCATTTACTCCATGCTGCCTATATTTATAGTAGATCTCTCTTTTTTTCTGAACCTATTTTCCAATATCCCTTGAAAACCATGGCTCTCTCAAACTTTTAACCATTCCTTTCAAACCTAACAGGAATATAAAGATTCTGTACCCTCAAAATTTCACCTTTAAATGACCTCAATTTCTCTATTAAATCCTTCCCATAAAACAAATTGTTCCAATCCACTCCTTCTAAATCCTTTCACATCTCCTGAATGTTAGCCTTTCTCCAATCAAAAATCTCAACCCTGGGTCCAGTCCTATCCTTCTCCATAATTATATTGAAACTAATGGCATTGTAATCACTGGACATGAAGTGCTCCCCAACACATACCTCTGTCACCTGAACTATCTCATTCCCTAACAGGAAACCCAACACTACCTCTTCTCTAGTTGGTACCTCTATGTATTGCTGCAAAAAACTATCCTGCACACATTTGACAAACTCCAAATCATCCAGCCCTTTTACAGAATGGGCTTCCCAGTCTATGTGTGGAAAATTAAAATCTCCCACAATCATAACCTTGAGTTTACTACAAATATCTGCTATCTCCTTACAAATTTGCTCCACCAGTTCTCACTCCCCATTAGGTGGTCTATAATACACCCCTATAAGTGTTACTACACCTTTCCCGTTCCTCAATTCCACCCAAATAGTCTCCCTGGACGAGCCCTGTAATCTATCCTGCCAGAGCACCACTGTAATATTTTCTCTGACAAGCAGTGCCACACCTCCCCCTCTTTCCCCTCCAATTCTATCACACCTGAATCAACAAAACCCAGGAATATTTAGTTGCCAATCACACCCCTCCTGCAACCATGTTTCACTAATAGCTACAACATCATATTTCCAGGTATCGATCCATGCTCTAAGCTCATCCACCTTTCTTACAATACTCCTAGCATTAAAAAAGATGCATTTAAGAAATTCTCCACCTCTTATTCTCTGTTTATCCCTAACGGTGTAAACAACTTTATTATCTTTTTCTTCCTTCTCCCCTACATTTTCGGTCTGAGCACTCCCATTCCCTATCACCTGCCTATCCTTCCTCACGCACTGTCTGCCAGCTTTTTCTATTTGTGAACTAACCTCCTCTCTCCTAGTCTCTTCAAATTGATTCCCCACCCCCCCCACAACCACTCTAGTTTAAAGTCTCCCCAGTAGCCTTAGCAAACCTCCCCACCAGGATATTGGTCCCCCTAGGATTCAAGTGCAACCTGTCCGTTTTGTACAGGTCACACCTGCCCCAAAAGAGGTCCCAATGATACAGAAACTTGAATCCTTGCCCCAATCCCTCAGCCACGTATTTATCCTCCACCTCATTCCATTCCTACTCGCACTGTCACGTGGCACAGGCAGTAATCCCGAGATTACTACCTTTGCGGTCCTTCTTCTCAACTCCCTATATTCTCCTTTCAGGACCTCTTCCCTTTTCCTACCTACGTTATTGGTATCTATATGTACCACGATCTCTGGCCCCTCACCCTCCCACTTCAGGATATCTTGGACGCGATCAGAAACATCCCGGACCCTGGCACCAGGGAGGCAAACTACCGGACTGGTCTCCTGATCGCGTCCACAGAATTGCCTATCTGACCCCCTAACTATCAAGTCCCCTATTACTACTGCCTTCCTGTTCCTTTCCCTACCCTTCTGAGCTACAGGGCCAGACTCTGTGCCGGAGGCATGGCCACTGTTTTATTCCTCAGGTAGGCTGTTCTCTCCCCACTCCACAGAACAGTACTCAAACAGGGATACTTATTGTCAAGGGGTACAGCCACTGGGGTACTTTCTTGTACCTGACTCTCCCCTTCCCTCTCCTAACTGTGACCCACGTGTCTGCCTCCTGTGGCCCTGGTGTGACCACCTGCCTGTAACTTCTCTCTATCAGCTCCTCACTCTCCCTGACCAGACAAAGGTCATCGAGCTGCAGCTCCAGTTCCCTAACACGGTCCCTTAGGAGCTGCAGCTTGGTGCACCTGGCGCAGATATGGACATGCAGGAGGCTAGGAGACTCCAGGACCTCCCACATCCAACACCGAGAACAACAAGCTGCCCTCACACTCATCATTCCCCCTTTCCTCAAATAACAGGAAAAATTGAAAACTAAACCTACCTTGCCTCGCCCGCTTCCACCTAAGCCCGTTGAGCCAAAGTCCTTAAGCCTTCACTCTGCTCTCGGCTCACTCTGCTGGCTGCAAAACGATGCTGCCAGCTGTATAAGGCTGTGTTTCTTTTTAATATTCCCCACTTCACTGCCCGATGTCACACGCCTGTGGAGTCCTGCCTCTTTTATCTCCGATGAGAAGAAAAAATCAAAATGGCTCCTGCAACACTCCCATTCTCATTCACAGACT
This sequence comes from Hemitrygon akajei, assembly GCF_048418815.1. NCBI lineage: Eukaryota > Metazoa > Chordata > Chondrichthyes > Myliobatiformes > Dasyatidae > Hemitrygon > Hemitrygon akajei. The sequence continues at coordinate 30,018,209 of NC_133138.1, read as the reverse complement.
TCCTTCTCCTAATTAAATCCAAATCAGGATTTCTGTCCTTTTAAATCTTCCTTGCTTCACTGCCTGACGTCACACGCCTGCGCAGTTCCGCCTCTCCTAACTCCAATGAGAAGAAGAAAAAATCAAAATGGCTCCCGCCGCACTCCCGTTCTGATTCTCAGACTTCCTTCTCCAAATTCTCCAAAATTTACTTTAGTAAATTAGATGCATCCTCTGGATTCTGGCAACTTAAACTAGATGAAGCGAGTTCAAAGTTGTGTACCTTTAACACTCCTTTTGCCAGATACCGTTTTCTTAGGCTACCATTTGGAATTGCATCGGCTCCTGAAGTGTACCATAAAACTATTCAGATGCTATATGAGCACATTGAGGGCGTAGATATTATGTTTGGGGATCATCTAAACAAGAGCATGACACCAGACTCAGACAAGTCTTAGAGGCAATATGCATGGCAAACCTAAGTTTGAATCAAGACAAATGTCAGCTAGGAGTGACTGAACTTACCTTTGTGGGTGATATCATCAGCAAAGGGGGTGTGCGTCCAGATCCATTGAAGGTTTCTGCCATTGAGAACATGCCAAGACCGCAATGTAAAAAGGATGTTCAAAGGTTTATGGGAATGGTCAACTACATGGGAAAATTCATACCCAGTCTTTCGGAATAGCTTGCTCTATTGAGGCAGCTAACAGAAAAGAAAAGCAAATGGAGCTGGAATCATGAACAGGAGAGGGCATGGCAAAATCTCAAGAAAGTGCTCACCAAAGAACCTGTGTTGAAATTCTATGATGCTGAGAGACCCATCAAAATCTCATGTGATGTATCCCAAGCAGGCTTAGGGGCAGTATTACTCCAAAAACATGATCAGGAATGGCTACCAGTGGGATATGCATCTCGTGCATTATCTGATCCAGAAACAAGGAATGCCCCAGTTGAACAAGAATTGCTCAGCATTATGTTTGCTTGTGAGAGATTTCATCAGTTTGTGTCAGGACAATCTATTGATGTTGAAACCAATCATAAGCCTTTGATTGCATTGCTTAACAAATCTTTAAGTGATTGTCCTTTGCAAATTCAGCGAATGATGATCAAATTGCAAAGATATGCGTTAAATGTGTCATACACACCTGGAAAATTCATGTGTACAGCTGACACACTTTCCAGAGCTGTGGATCCGACAACAAAAGACAGTCACAGGAACGTTATCGATGTTCAGGTATTTATTGATATGGTCATAGAAACTGTACCTTTTGCTCCCAAAAAGTTGGAACTGCTGCGTCTTGAGATAGAGAAGGACAACATTCTCAGTCAGGTTATACAAGTGGTGATGGATGGATGGCCAGATAATAGGCATGACTATACCTCAGAAGTACAAGAATATTGGAACCACAGATCAGCACTTTCTGTTGTGGATGGGATATTGTGCAAGGCAGCAGAATTATGATTCCTAAAAAGTCTCCGAAAAGAAATGCTTGGGAAAATTCATGAAGGCCACCTAGGTATTGAAAAGTGTAAGAGAAGGGTGTGGGAAGAAATATTTTGGCACAGGATGAATCAAGAAATTGCAGAATTGGTGTCTTCTTGTCAAATATGGTTTAACTATCAACCTAGCAACCCTAAGGAGCTACTGCATCCAAATACTCGTCCTCAGAGACCTTATCAGATGGTAGGCATTGATCTTTTTGTAACTGACAACAAAGATTATCAATTAATAACAGATTGCTACTCATTGTATTCAAAAGTGTGTGGTTTGAGCAGAACAACAGCAGAGAACGTAATTGTATGCATGAAATCAATTTTTTCCAGACATGAAACATGAAAATAACAATGAAACACAAGAACTGTGTGAACCACTTAGAAGGTCTACTCGTGTTTGTAAACCCCCAGAGAGACTGATAGAGACATTTTAAATTATGCATTTGTTTTGATTAATGTTGCTAATTGTTTTTCTTTTTAAAAAAAGATGTGGTGATATCACGTGTCACGTGTCAGAAAGTGATTAGACAGAATTTGGAGCATGCGCAGAAATGACAGAATGATCGAGAAGCTTGTATGTTTAAAACGTGGTTGCTGTTTGCTGTTAAATAAAAGTTCTGGTCATGTTCTTCCAGAATATGTTTCTTTATGAGTAACCCACGGTACGTATAAAGAACACACCACCGACATGTGACCTGCATGCCAGTGGAATGAAAGATTGACTTACCCCTACTCTGATAGAGATTATCTCCACACAGCCACCACAATTTTGTATACTCCAACCAAATCTCGCCTCATTCTCTGACAGTTTAGGGAATAAAGTCCTTCCTTTTCAACCTTTCAAGTTCTGGCAACATAATTGTAAATTTTCTGTCTGAAAATCTTTCCAGCTCTTCTCTTATTCCTCAGCAAATGTAAAATTAAAAGGAATTCCCTGTCTCTCTGATGCAGATTTATATAAAAATTGTTACAGATCTCATTGATCCAGTGCCGATTACAGTTATCTCCTCTTGAATTTTCCTCCTCCTGATAACGCTTATGATCAATGCTGTGTGGACCTGGCAATTATGTCACTTTCAGGACCAGGAGAAGGAAACAACATCTGAAATAAACTCTCAGCCAACAATGTGAACAAAACCCTCTTTGGGAATCGACTGGTGACCTCAGAGACACATTTTAGTAGCAAGAATTTCAGTGTGAGTTTGTCCCTGTTCAGTTTGAAAATACCAGAGTTTACAGATGTTCTGTGGGTTCAGAAAGATTTCTGACCATTGATCTAATCACAGTGAAAAGTAGGAGTCAGAATGTTGTTTTTTGTTTTGGTGATGTCATTCTTTCAAAGGTAAAACATTCTGCTTGTTTCCACAGTCACAGCTGAATGGACTGATGCAGTGACTGAAGGAGACACAATTACCCTGGGCTGTTCTGTATCTGATATCTCTGAATCAACAAGACTGGTTTGCACCAATAATGATGGCAGATTATTTGGAGAAAACATTTTCAAAGAGCCAAGTCAGCAAGAGAGATCTTTGCAGCTGACCATAGAGAGAACTGATAGAGTGAAAAGGAAATGGATATGTGGTTTGTTTCACCAAAACTCACCCAAAGTTTTCATTCTGTATTATCGGAAGTTGAACATTAAGTGTCTCAGCTTCTGTTTCATAAACATTCCAGGCAGTTCTTGCTCTTCCATTTGGATAATCCCCTCTCTTTCTGTGACTCAGCATTGACTCCGGTGGACAGCCCTTGCCCTAGGCCGGCCTTCTCTTCTGGAGATCTCTCCTCATTATTACCGTAGTGCCTTTTTCTACTGTGGGACAAAATTTTGAATAACAAGGGAAAATCTACAAATTAATCAGTCTTCATTCAAGGCTGGAATGTTCAACTGGCAGAATGGGCTGGTACACCAATGTATCAAACATGCCCCATGTAGACCTTAAGGGTGCATTACACTGTAAAGGTTTGAAAAATCCCAGAGCCCTCAATATTCCCTCTGACAGGTCCCAGTGCTCATATTTTCCCTCACTCCTTTTCTTTCACGCAAATGTTATTCACATTATTCAAAAGAAATGAACCAAAGTAATAAAATAAAAAGAGTATTCTGGCTAGGTAAAATGTGAAAAGCAAAAATATTTTCCCCTCAGATTTCACAAAAACACTTTTCAATCTGGTTCCCAGTATTTATTTAATTCAGATGGCATTTCAGAGAGCATACGACATAGGAGCAGAAATAGGCCATTCAGCCCATTGAGTCTGCTCTGCCAGCCCATCATGGCTGATTTATTATCCCTCTCAACCCCATTCTCTTGACTTCCTCCCATAGCCTTTGATACCCTTACTAATCAAGAACTTATCAACCTCCATTTTAAAGGCTATATACCCCAAAATACTCTCAAAATGAATGCTAATATTACATTTACCTTCCTTTATCTCTGACACAGCACACAAATTAACCTTTAGGTAAAGCCTGCACAAATGCTACCAAGTCATTTGCACACCTGATTTCTGACTTAGCTCCCCATTTAGAAAATAATCTACATCTTTATTTCTTCTCCCAAAGTGCATAATTAATTTTAGTGAAACAGTAGGGTAATGTAATTAATGGAAACATACATAATTCGCAACCACAGACAATGAGTTGGGGTTTCACTTTAAGCTGGTTGAACGTGATGACATACTACGTGAAGCTCTGTTACTGTGTTTTTCGTGTGTTCAGTGTTTGGAGTACAATAAATTAGTTGTTACAGTTTTTCTTAACCATAAGGTGCCTCACATCATTTTATTTGTGAAAACCTCCAAAAGCACATGCTATAACCATCACATCACTCTCAGGTTTCTAGATCTTTTCTGCTGATATATATGAGAGAGGGTGAGAGGGTGGGGGGGGGGGGAGAGAGAGTGAGAGGAAAAGAGAGAGGGAGGGGGGGGGAGAGAGAGTGAGAGGAAGAGAGAATAAAATTCTCCAAATAAAACTGTTTGAGATTTCCAGTGTCCTTTCTTAGTTTTGGGTAGTCTCATTTAGTTAGAACTGTCTCGTGAAGAAACAATCATCAAAAGCATCAAAAATGTCAGAAAATTGGATAGTCTTTAAGAAACACTTAGACACATGGATGATAAAAAAATGGAGGATGATCTTGCTGAGGCCCATCGCCAACTCTGACATCTCCTCTTACTTACCCCTCAAACAGAACCCCACTAAAGAACACCAGGCCATTGTTTCCTACACCATCACCAACCTATTGATTCAGGGGACTTCCCATCCACTGCCACCAACCTCATTGTTCCCATACCCTGCACCTCCCATTTCTACCTCCTACCCAAGAGTCAAGAAACCCACTTGTCCTGGTAGACTCATTGTTCCACCTTGTTCCTGCCCCAATGGAGACATCAGCATACCTCGACTCGGTTTTATTCCCCCAGTTCTGACTTTTCCTACCTACATCCGTGACACCTCCCACGCTCTTGATCTTTTCAAGGATTTCAAGTTCCCTGGACCCCATCATCTTATTTTTTACTCTAGATGTCCAGTCCCTATACACCTCAGTCCTCCACCAGGAAGGCCTCAAAGTTTTACTTTTTTTTTCTGGACACGAGACTAAACCAGCTCCCTCCCCTCCACCACCACTCTCCTTTGCCTGGCAGAACTTGTCCTCACTCTAAATAATCTCTCCTTTGGCTCTTCCCACTTCCTTCAAACAAAAAGGGAAGCCATGGGCTCTTGCATAGATCTTAATTATGTCTTTCTGTTTGTCAGCTATGTTGTACAGTCTATGTTTCAAGCCTACACTGGTGACCAGTGCTACATCTTTTGTGCTGCTTCCTCCACCCATGCTGAACTCATCAACTTCATCCACTTTGCCTCCAACTTCCACCCTGCCCTCAAATTCACCAGGTCCATTTCTGATACCACCCTTCCCTTTCTCCCCTTTCTTGATCCTACTGTCTCTATCTCCAGAACCAGCTTATCCACCAAAGTCAATCACAAAAAAATGGGTTCTCAGAGCTACCTGAACTACACCTCATCCCACCCTGCTACATGTAAAAACACCATCCCGTTCTCTCAATACCACTGTCATCGTCACATCAGCTCTCAGGATGAGGCTTTTCCTTCTAGAATGCAGGAGATGTTGTCCTTTTTCAAAGAAACAGTGTTCCCTTCCTCCACCATCAACAGTGCCCTCAACCGCATCTCTTCCATTTCACACACGTCTGCTCTTACTCCATCCTCCTCCCACCTTACCAGGGATAGGGTTCCTCTTGTCCTCACCTACCACCCCACCTGCCTCCGCATCAGCACATAATTCTTCAAAACTTCTGCCACCAAGCACATCTTTCCTTCCTCCCCCAATTTCTGCTTTCCAGAAGGATCACTCCCTTTGCGACTCCCTTATCCATTCATCCCTCCCCACTGCTCTACCTCCTGGTACTTACCCTTGCAAGTGGAACAAGTGCTACACCTGCCCCTACATCTCCTCCATCACTACCATTATGGACCATAAACAGTCCTTCCAGCAGAGATGACACTTCACCTGTGAGTCTGTTGAGCTCATTTACAGTGTTTGATGCTCCCGGCGCAGCCTCTTGAATATAGGTGAGAACTGACATAGATTGGGAGACCACTTCACTGAGCATCTACGCTCTGTCTGCAAGAACAAATGGGATCTCCCAGTGGCCACCCATTTTTTTCTCTCCAGTCCTGCCAAAGGGTTTTGGCCCAAATTATTGATCGTACATTTTTCCATAGATGCTGCCTGGTCTGCTGAGCTCCTCGAGCACTTTGCGTGTGTTGCTTGGATTTCCAGCATCTGTGGATTTTCTCTTGTTTGGGCTATGTTGGAGGGAAGGGTTAGTTTGAATGGAGTAGGTTAAAAGGTCGGCAAAACATTGTGAGATGAAGGATCTGTGCTCTGTTGTTCCAATATATGTTCTAAAATATTAGTGAGGGCTTGACAGTCATCCTGACTTTTGTTTCAAAATCCATGCTTTAAAACCTTAGTAGGAGCTTGACAGCCATCTGATTTTCATTTTAAATCTTCCAGTCAATATAAGAAATTAACAAACTCTTGCCACTCAAATGTTCTGCCTGAAACTCGCAGTCCTCTACTTGAGCTAAGGAAACTTAGACATAGAGTATTTGCATCTTACAGCACTAAGCTGTCACTCTCAATTGTCATTGTTTTCATTTCTCAGCTCAGCAACACAGTGTGTGAGAGTTGGTGCATTGCTCCTGCCCTTACAAACCAGCCCCTGACCCACAGTGAGCAACACCACAGCAAATACACTCCCAGTTAAAGACGCTGTTTGAAAATACTCTATGTGAGCAGAATTTATTTACAGAGTCTTACCACTAATAATATATTCTGCCATCATATTTGACCTACCAAAATGAACCACTTCACAGCTATCTGGGTTGAACTCCATCTGCCACATCTCAGCCCAGTTTTGCATCCTATCAATGTCCCGCTGTAACCTCTGACAGCCCTCCACACTATCCACAAAACATCCAACCATTGTTACATCAGCAAACTTACTAACCCATACCTCCACTTCCTCATCCAGGTCATTTATAAAAATCACAGAGTCAGAGTTCCAGAACAGATCTCTGAGGTATTTCACTTGTTACCAACCTCCATGCAGAATATGACCTGTCTACAATCACATTTTGCCTTCTGTGGACAAGCCAGTTCTGGATCCACAAAGCAATATCCCCCTGGATCCCATGCCTCCTTACTTTCTCAATAAGCCTTGCATGGGGTACCTTATCAAATGTCTGGCTGAAATCCATTTACACTACATCTACTGCTCTTCCTTCATCAATGTGTTTAGTAAATTCAATCAGGCTCGACAAAGCACTTGACAAAGCCGTGCCTACTATTCCTAATCATATTATTCCTCTCCAAATGCTCATACTTCCTGCCTCTCAGGATCTCCTTCATCAACATACCAACCACTGAGGTAAGACTCACTGGTTTATAACTTCCTGGGCTATCTCTACTCACTTTCTTGAATAAAGGAACAACATCTGCAACCCTCCAATCCTCTGGAACTTCTCCCGTCCCCATTGATGTTGCAAAGATCATCGCGAGAGGCTCAGCAATCACTTCCCTCACCTATCACATTAGCCTGGGGTACATCTTATCCTGTCCCAGCAACTTATCCAACTTCATGCTTTCCAAAGCTCCATCACATTCTCTTTCTTAATATCTACATGCTCAAGTTTTTCACTCTGCTGCAAGTCATCACTATAATCACCAAGATCCTTTTCCATAGTGAATCCTGAAGTGTTCATTAAGTACTTCTGCTATTTCCTCTGGTTCCATACACACTTTCCCATTGGCACTCTTGATTGGTCCTATTCTTTCACGTCTTATCCTCTTGCTCTTCATGTACTTGTAGAATGCCTTGGGGTTTTCCTTCATCCTGCCCACTAAGGCCTTCTCATTGCCCCTTCTGGCTCTCCTGATTTCCTTCTTAAGCTCCTTCTTATTAGTCTTATAATCTTCTACATCTCTAACATTACCTAGCTCTCTGAATCTTTTGTATGCTTTTCTTTTCATCTTGACTAGATTTATTACAAGGTCTCATTTTGAAGAATAAAGTTGATATTCTTCATTTCATTGTCTGCCCTAATAAATAATTAACCACCACTATCCACGATGTAACATCGAGAACATTCTGAATTGAACACAAGGAGACAGAGAGAGAAACATCTGCCTTAAGACTAGGCCCAGGATGTTTTTATTTTTCTCCTTTTATTTCCCCTGGTTTGAGTATATTCATTTGGTTCTTTTGGTGTAACTTAAAAAAATATATATAAATTATTTAATAAAAATGATCAAACTTCGTTTATGTTTGATGACTCCAAGTATGATTTGGAAACACGATGTAGGTTTCAGCTATCTTAGGGTGAAGTTACTTAGGACCTTAATTTACTGTATGTATGCTGGTTCAGTACAACAGACAGGTCTGGTCCTGATATATCTCCATCCCCCATCAGAAAAGCCTTAAAGCTCTCTGCTTCTTTCTAGACAACAGACTCAACCTGCTCACCTGCACCACTACACTCCAAAGTCAGATGGAATTGGTTCTCACTCTCAATAAATTCTCCTATAGCTCCTCCCACTTCCTTCAAACTAAAGGGTTGCCATGGGCACTCACATGGGTCCCAGTTGTGCCTAACTTTTTGTTGGCTGTGTGGTACAGTCTATGTTCCAAGCCTACACTGTTATTACTCCCCCACTTTTCCTACACTGCATTGACAACTGCATTGATGCTGCTTCCTGAATACATGCTGATCTCATTGACTTCACCAACTTTTTCTGCAACTTCCACCCTTCTCTCAAATTCACCTGCTCTTCTTCCAAATCCTCCGTCCCAGGTCTCGATCTCTTTGTCTCTATGTCTGGGGCAGCTTATCAATGCTGCCCTCATCCACAAATCTTCCACTTCATGCATGTCTGCCCTCACCCTATCCTCCCATCACCCTACTAGTGATAGGGTTCCTCTTGTTCACACCTACCACTCCACCAGCATCTACGAGCAGCACATAAATCTCTATAACTTCCACCATCACCAACAGGATCCCACCACCAAACACATCTTTCCCTCTCTTTATTCATCCCTCCCCACCAATCTCCCTCTTGGTACTTATCCCTGGAAGCAGAACAAGTACTACACCTGCCCCAAAACCTTCTCGCTCACTACTATTCAAGGCCCCAAAAGGTTCTTTCATGTGAGGCGACACTTCATTCGTGAGTTTGTTGGGGTCATTCACTGTGCTTGGTGCTCCTGTTGTAGTCTCCTGTATATCAGTGAGAATGGACGTATGTTGGGAGACAGTTTTGCCAAACACATACCCTCTGCCCACAGAAAAATAGCAGGATCTCCCAGTGACCAGCCATTTCAATTCTGCTTCCCATTTACATTCCAACATGTCCGTATATGGCTTTCTCTACTGTCACTCGGACTGGAGGCCTGTGACACGTGGTGTGCCACAGGGATCGGGGCTGAGTTCTTCGTTGTTTGTCATCTATATTAATGATCTGGATGACAATGTGATTAACTGGATTAGCAAATTCGTGGGTAACACCAAGATTGGGGGTGTAGTGGACAGTGAGGAAGGCTATCATGATTTACAGAGGGATCTGCATCAGCTGGGAAAATGGCCAGAAAAATGGCAGATTGAAAATAATGCAGACCTGTGAGAGGTTTTGCAGTTTGGTAGAACCAACCAGGGTAGGTCTTACACAGTGAATGGTAGAGCACCGAGATTGCTCTACATCATACAGAAGATGGGATGTTGCGTTGAAGTTATTTATGATGTTGGTGAGGCCTAATTTGGAGTACTGTGTACAGTTTTTGTCACCGACCAACAGGAAAGACATAAGCAAGGTTGAAAGAGTACAAGGAAAATTTACAAGTATGTTGCTGTATCCGAGGACCTGAGTTATAAGGAAAGATTGAATAGGATAGTACTGTATTCTTTAGAACATAGAGGAGTGAGAGGAGATTTCACAGAGGTGTTCAAAATTGTGCAAACAGGCTTTTTCCACTGATATATGGTGGAACTACAATCAGAGGTCATGGGTTAAGGGTGAAATGTGAGTCATTTAAGGGGAACATGAGGGGAAACTTCTTCACTCAGAGGGCGGTGACAGTGTGGAATGAGTTGCTTGCACAAGTGGTGAATGCAATCTCAATTTCAATGTTTGAGAAGTTTGGATAGGTACATGGATAGTAAAGGTATGGAGGGCTATGATCCTTGTGCAGTCCATGTGAGTAGGCAGTTTAAATGGTTTCAGCATGGACTAAAGGAATACAATAGAATAAATGAAAAAATACACGCAAAGACTGACAAACAACCAATGTGCAAAAGAAAACAAACTGCAAATAAATAGAATCGGTAGACAGGAAGAAGGTTTACCCTCTCAACCCCAGATCCATTGATGTCAATAGGGGTTAGCCTGTCTCCATTTCTCTTATAGTCCACAACCAGCTCCTTTGCCTTTATCACACTGAGGGAGAGGTTGTTTTCTTGACACCACTGTGTCAGGGTGATGACTTCTTCTCTGTAGGCTGCTGCATTATTATTTGAGATAAGTTCCAGTTCCAAGAAACAAAATCAGGCAAAAGGCAGCGAAGATTGTTCCTCATTTTATTCTGACTAATTTGCAATTACCCAACGGATGTTGATCTCTGAATGTGCTGAATATTCACTGTTAAGTATAGCTTCCTCCAAAACATTGCTGTTCTGTATTTTCTGTCAGTTTGGCTAAAGAGAAAAGCTCCAGAGATTAGGACAACAAAGAGATGGTTGCAGGAGGCAGAGGAGCTTTGAGTCAGTGGACTGGGGCATGTTCAAGGACTCATCTTTGCGATTTGATTGAATATACCACATTTGTCATGGACTTTATTAACACAATTGTGGATAAGTGTGTCCACACAAAATCATTCAGAACTTTCCTCAATCTAAAGCCCTGGAAGAACTATGGGATAAGCAGTTTGCTGATAGCTTATCAGAGTCATTCAAGTCTGGTGACCAAGAGTGTTACAGGAGATTTAGGTACAATCTGCTAAAAGCCATCCCATGGGTAAAGAGGCAAGTCTGGTCTAAACTTGAATCAATGGCGTGTGCACATCAGTTGTGGCAGGGCTTGAATACTATCACTTCTTATAAAAGTAAAGCAAGTGACATAGGTGCCAGCAGGGCTTCATGTCCAGATGATCTCAATATCTTTTATGCCCTCTTTGACCATCAAAATATGAAGGAACCATTACGACCTCCCACAGCCTCCGACGATCCTATGTTTTCAGACTCTGAAGCTGACATGTGGGCTGCCATCAGGAAGGTGAGTTCATGAAAAGCATCAGGCTCAGACGGGGTACCTGGCCAAGTACTAAAGACCCGTGCTGATCAACCGGCTGGAGTGTTCACTGAGATCTTTAACCTCACACTGCAGCAGGCTAACGTACCCATCTGCTTCAAACAGACTTCAGTTACAGCAGTAACTGAAAAGTATGGTGACCAGCCTCAATGACTATTGCCCAATTACACTTACATCTATAGTGATGATGTGTTTTGAGAGGCTGGTTGCCTACCAAAGCAACAGGTGCACAGAAGGTGCCATCTCATTGGCTCTTCACTCAACTCTGGAACATCTGGACAGCAAATATGCTGTATTAGGTTGATTTTTATCAACTACAGCTCAACATTCAAAACTATCATCCCCTCAAAACTATTTGATATGTTCTCAGACTTTGGCCTCAATACCTCCTTGTGCAATTGGATCCTTGATTTCCTCACTTGCAGACTCCAATCAGTGCAGAATAGCAAAACCATCTCCTCCATAACCCCTATCAGCACAGGCCCACCACAAGACTGTGTGCTCAATCCCCTTGTCTACTTGCTTTACTTTCACAACTAGGTGGCTAAGTACAGCTCCAATGCCATACTCAAGTATGCTGATGACACCACAGCTGAAACAAAGGTGGTGTTGAATCAGCATAGAGGAGGGAAATTGAACATCTGGCTGAGTGGTGCCATAACAACAGCCCATTACGCAATGTCAGCAAGGCCAAGGAGCAATTTTTTGACTTCAGGAGAAAGAAACCAGTGGTCCATGAGACAGTTCTCATCAGAGAATAAAATGGAGAGGGTCAGCACCTTTAAATTCCTTGGTGTTATTACTTCAGAGAACTTGTCTTGGGCCCAACTCGTAAATATGATTATGAAGTTGCAACTGTACTTCCTGAGGAGTTTGTAAAGAATTGGTGTGACATCTAAAACTGGGACAAACTTCTATAGATTTGACTGGCTGCATTACAGCCTGGTATGAAAATAACAATGCCCTTGAACAGAAAATCCCACGAAAGGTATTGGATCAGGTACAGTTTATCAAGGGTAAAGCCCTCCCCACCATTGAGCACATCTACAAAATAACATTGACAGAGGAAAGAAGCACCCCAGTCATACTCTCTTCTCACTGCTGCCATCAAGAAGAAGCCACAGGAGCCTTAGAACTCACACAGCCAGGTTCTGGAACAGTTATTACTCCTCAACCATTAAGCTCTTGAATTATAGGGGATAGGTTAACTCAACATCACTTAACCCGTCATTGAAATGTTCCCAGAACCTAAGGACTCACTTTCAAGTACTCTTTATCTCATGTTCTTGATATTTATTGCTTATTTATTTATTATTAACATTTATTTTTGTATTTGCACAGCTTGTTGTCTTTTATACATTGGTTGAACACCCAAGTTAGTGTGGTTTTCATTGATTGTATTACAGTTATTATTCTGCTTGGGATTTATTGAGTATGCCCACAAGAAAGTGAATCTCAGGGTTGAATATGCAGACATATATGTACTTTGATAATATGTTTACATTTGTTTGTTTTCAAAGCCATCTATGGTGATCAATTCCACACATACACCACTCTCCCACTAAAGACATTCCTCCTCATCTCTATTTTAAGGTATGTCCTTCTCTTTTGAGGTGGGACCTTCTCATGCTGGACTCCCTCACAATGGGAAACATTCACTCCAGGTCCACTCCAACTGTTCTTTTGAATATTTATAGGTTTCAATGTGAACCCTCCCTCCAATCACACCATACAGACCCAGAGCCAACAAATGCTCATCATATGTAAACCCCGTCATTCCCAGGATCATGCTCATGAAATTCCTCTAGACCAGGGACCCCTCTACCATTAACTGAGGGGCCTATGGACCACAGGTTGGGAAACCCTGCTCTAGACCTTCTGCAATGTTAGCATATACGGTAATTACTGTCTTACCGTGGTAATGTCGTGGTTCGATGATGCTATTATAGCTCGGGGCATTCTGCAGTTTGGAGTTCAATTCAAGCACTGCCTGTAAAGAGTGAGCACATTCTCAACAACAACCACAGTCCAAAGACATCGCAGTTAGTAAGTTAATTGGTCATTGCAAATTATCCTGTGATTAGGCAGGTTTTAAATAGTTGTTTTGTTGGGCCGAAAGGGCTTGTTTCACCCTGTATCTCTGAATAAATAAACAAATCATCCTTAGGTAAGGGGCCCAAAACTGCTCACAAAACTCACAGTGTTGCCTGACCAATGCCTTATAAAGCCTCAGCATTACATCCTTGCCTTTATATTCTAGTCCTCTCAAAATTAATGGTAAAGTTGCATTTACCTTCCTTACCAGCAATTCAACCTGCAAAATAACCTTTAGAAAATCCTGCATGAGCTCTCCCAAGTCCATTTGCACTTCTGATTTCTAAATTAGCTTCCCGTTTAGAAAATAATTCATGTTTTTATTCCTTCTGCCAAAGTGCTTGACCACACAGTTTTGCACACTGTATTCAATCTACCACTTCTTTGCCCATTCTCCTAATCTGTCCAAGTCTTTTTGCAGACTCCCTACTTCCTCAACACTACCTGGTCCTCTGTCTATTTTTGTATCATCTGCAAACTTTTCCACAAAGCCCTCAATTAGGTCATCCAAATTATTGTCAAATTGTGAGAAGTAGTCCCAACACTGACCCCTGAACCATCCAGAAAAGGTTGCTTTATTCCTATTTTTTTCTCCCTGCCGGTCAACTAGTCTGCTATCCATACTAATTTCTGTCCTGTAATACCATGGGTTCTAGTCTGCTTTAACAACCCTGATATACAGCAACTTGTCAAAGGCCTTCTGGAAACCATAGTAAGAACATCCACTAATTCTCCTTTGCCTGTTGTGTCTGTTATTTCCTCAAGGAATTCCAACAGATTTGTCAGGCAATATTTCCCCTGAAAGAAACAATGCTGACATTTAATCATGTGTCTCCAAGTACCACAAAACAAGGGTGAGGATATGCAGCCAAAAGTCTTGGTGCTCATTGGCATCAGCGAAATGGTAGAGAAAAAGAGGAGTTCCTGAAGAAAGAATTTAGGGAACTAGATAGAAAGCTGAAAAGCAGGATCTCCAGGGTAGCAATCTCTAAATTGTGGCCCATGCCATACGTCAGCTAGAGTAAGAAGAGGATGACTTGCCTGATGAATGTGTGGCAGAGAATCTGATGCAGGGTGCAGGGTCTCAGATTTCTGGATCATTAGGATATCTTGAGGAGAAGATATGACATATACTAAATGGATGGTTACACCTGAATCCGAGACGGTGGGGCAATATCCCTGTGGGCAGGTTGCTAGAGTTATTGGGGAGGGTTTAAATTAATTAAATGAAAGGGGATGGGAACTGGCAGAGGATTGGATTGTTGGTTTATAAGCAGAGGAAAAGTGTAATGAGAATGTCAGGAAGGACAGGCAGATGATAGAGCAAAGTTACAAACAGTGGGATGGGTTGTCATGTAAAAGAGAGACAAAATTAACAAAGGTGACAGGTGTAGGACTGAAGGTGTTAGTTGAATGAATGCAGAATAGGAAATAAGGCAGAGAAACTTGTGGTGCAGTTTGAGATTGGTAGATATGATGATGTGGGCAGCACTGAGATGTGGATGAAAGAAAATTATAGTTGGGAGCTTAGCATCCAAAGATACACATTGTATCAAAAGGACAGACAGGTGGACAACAGGGTTAGTGTGTCTCTGTTGATAAAACATGAAATCAAGTACTTAGAAAGAGGAAATGGAACAGTGTTGAGAAGGTTATGGTCATGCACTTTGGTGGAATGAATGAAATAAAACTGTGTGCAGATCTGGTCTCCATACTTGAGGAAGGATATACTGGCTTTGGAGCCAGTGCAGATGAGGTTCACCAGTTTGATACCAGAGATGAAGGGGTTAACTTATGAGGAGAGATTGAGTTGCCTGGGACTAAACACTCTGGAATTCAGAAGAATGAGAGGGGATTTTACAGAAACATACAACATTTTGCAAGGGATATATATGATAAATTAGGAAAGTTGTTTCCATCGGCAGGTGAGAATAGAACTAGGGGACATTGCCTCAAGATTCAGGGGTGAATCTGTGGAATTCTCTGCTCAGGGAAGCAGTTGAGGCTTCTTCACTAAATATATTTAAGATAGAGTATGAGAGGTTTTTACGTAGCGAGGGAATTAAGGGTTATGGGGAAAAGGCAGGTAGATAGAGCTGATTTTATGGACAGACAGATCAGCCATGATCTTGTTGAATGGCAGGGCAGGCACAATGGGCCAGATGGCCTACTCCTCCTCCTATTTCTTATATTCTTATGTAGGTTCTTATGAAAGCACTGACAATTTCAGATTCAAAAATCAAAGGTGCAGAGGAACTTGTGTGTACTCAGCCAGTATTCCCTAAAGGTTAATTTGCAGGTTTAGTCATTGGTGAGGAAAGTAAATGCAATGTTAGCATTTAGATGAAGAGGACTAGAATAGAAAGGATATAATGTTGAGACTTATAAGACACAGGTGAGGCCTCATTTGGAGTATTGTAAGCAGCTTTGGGCCCTTTATTGAACAAAGGATGTACTGACATTGGAGATCCAGTGGAGTTTCACAAGAATGACTCTGAGTGTGAAAGGTTTATTGTATGAAGAGTGATTGATAGCTCTGGGCCTTCACTGACTGTAATTTAGGAGAATGAGGGGGGACCCATTGAAATATATCGAATGTTGAATGGCATAGATAGAGCAGATGTGAAGAGGATGTTTCCTCTGGTGGGGGAGCCTAGGAACAGAGGGCACAGCCTCTAAATAGAGGAATTTCCATTTAGAACAGAGATGAGGTGGAATTTCATTTGTGAAAGTATGGTAACTCTGTGGAAATTGTTGCCACAGATGGCTGTGAAAACCAGGTCTTTTGGTGTATTGAAGGTGGAAGTAGATAGGCTTTTGATTAGTCAGTGCATGTAAGGTTACAGGCAGAAGGCAAGAGATTGGCACTGAGAGGGAAATGGCTCCAACATGATGAAATGCGGAGCAGAGTCAATAGGCCTAAGGCCCTAATTCTTTTCTGAATGTCTTATTCGAAAGACCTTCTGGTCTTATGGAATTTCACCCTTAATAATGGACTTGAAATTCTTACCAACCACATTGTCAGGTTAACCAGCCTGTAAATTGCTGTATTTGTCTCTGTCCCATCTTAAAGAATAAAATAGCATTTTCAATTTCCAAGTCCTCCTCAACCATTTCAGAACCCAGTTATTTTTGAAAGATCATTACTCACGCCTTCATTTTTTCTTAAACTACCTCAGAATCTGAGGGTGTATTCCATCTGGTTCAGTTGACATATCTACCTTCAGACTTTTCAGCTTCCCAAAGCACTTTCTCCTTAGTAATAACAATTACACTCACTTCTGCCCCCTGACACTCACAAACTTCTGGCATACTGCTGGCATCTTCACCAGTAAAGACTGATACAAAATACTTGTTCAGTATGAAATATCTTCATCCTCTATTACTACCTGTCCAGCATTATTTTCCAGTGGTCTGATATCTATATATGTTTATTTTTTTTACTTTTCATATATGGAAAAAACTTTTGGTATCGGCTTTTATATTATTGACTAGCTTACCTTCATATTTCACTTACTCTTTCTTTGCTTTTTTATTTGCTGTTAGTTTTTAAAGATTCCCTATCCTCCAAGTTCCAACTATTTTTTGCTATAAGCCTATTCTTTTGCTTTCATGCTGTTTTTGACGTCCATTGTCAGTCACGGTTGCCTCATCCTCCCTTTAGAATGCTTCTGAATTGGGATGAATCTATCCTGTGCCTTCTGAGTTGTAACCAGAAACTCAAGCCATTGCTGTTCCGCCATCATTCCTGCCAGTGTCCCATTCAATTATCACCTACACACAAACCTGTAAAAGTATCAGCAGCAATGGAACACACCTGGAGTCTGGTTTTGCTGTTAACAAAACACTATGTTATTAGAAACTATGTAATATAGTAACTTAAACCAGGTAAATCAAGAGTTAATGCTTATATAGGTATCGATAAAGTTCCCAAATTTTTTCAAGCTCAGGTGGCAAGAGTTACAGACTTACGATGATATGTAAGAAAATTCACTTCAAATGCACAGGTTAATTAATGTGAGATGCTTGTAATGCAAAGGTGAATGTTGTGAGAAGGCAATTAAGTCGATATTCCACAGATTCCATGACCGCAATACAAAATGACAATAGCAGTAGGTGTTATCTCCGAAGTTGTTCCACTCCACACACGAAACATCACCGACTGTGATCTTCAATGAATATCCTTTCAACACAAGTGGTACCACACCCGAATTCAGCTACGGGACATCTCAAAGTGGTGGCCACAGGATACTCAAACAGTATCCATGTATAGATTATCACCAACAGTAGCTCATCACAAAGGGGACCATCTTCAAAGGAACCACCACCCAGGCAAGGGTTGATACTCCGGCAGATTCCACAAGACTACCCCAATCACACAATGTGAAAGCCACTTATCCAATTCTATGACATACGGAATAGCTCCAACGGTGATTTGCCACTGGGGTGCCTTTCTTCAGTGAATTACCACAACCAGACAAAGGGTAAATAAACACATGGTATTCACAAAGGTTTCCCCTCACCACAGAACACACTCCTGTGGATTAACTAAATGACAATCACACTTCCATATTTGAATGGAAACAAACTCACCCTCATGGGCTTCTTAGAGAGAGAGTCCAAACATTGATCTCTTTGTCACTAGTTTTCTTCTGTTTCAAACCTTCCTCTCCTCTCTTCTCTGCAAACTTCTTCTAGTTGCAGCAAACTTGTAAGAGTCATTTATCAATACTCTGGATTGATCCCAACTCACCCCATTTGGGCTACTGAAAGTTTAAACCGGCAACCGACTCACTGGTGTCTTCCATTGACCGAATCCATCTTGACTCTAACTGTGTGTTTCTGTGTGTCTATAACTTTCCTTGTAAATTCAAAAGAAGCTGCAGAGAAACCATAACATCAATTGTCCATCAAATAACTCCACCTCTCTCATTCTCTCTGGAGCAGCTCAAACAGTGCCCAAAAGTCAGTCTCATTCTCCCGGTGTTTTAAAGTGACAGTCCACAGACAAAAATGAACCCTGGGGGTACATAACACAATCGACTTTGACCAGCTCCTTTCTCATGCCTCTGTAGTTCTGTTTTCTCCGCTGTAATACTGATACACCTGATTTCAGCTTCTCCCTCTTAAAATGCATGGTGAATTCAATCATATTATGATCACTGTCTCCTGATGGAGTTCCTTCGCTTCCCAATTAAATCCATAGGACCATAGACCATAAGACAAAGGAGCAGAAGTCGGCCATTTGGCCCATTGAGTCTGCTCCGCCATTGTATCATGTGCTGATCCAATTTCCCCTTTAGTCTCATTCCCCCACCTTCTCACCATAAACTTTGATGCCCTGACTGCTCAGATACCTATTAATATCTGCTTTAAATACACCCAATGACTTGGCCTCCACTGCCGCCCGTGGCAACAAATTCCATAGATTCACCACCCTCTGGCTAATAGTCTGCCAGTTTATTTCTTCTACCAAAGTGCATGACCGTACACTTTCCAACATTGTAGTTCATTTGCCACTTATTTGCCCATTCCCCCAATCTATCCAAGTTTTTCTGCAGACTCTCTGTCTCCTCAGCACTACCGGCCCCTCCACCTATCTTTGTATCATCAGCAAACTTAGCCACAAAGCTATCAATTCCATAATCCAAGTCATTGATATACAAGGTAAAAAGAAGTGGCCCCAAAATGGACCCCTGTGGAACACCACTGGTAACCAGCAGCCAACCAGAATGGGATCCCTTTATTCCCACTCTCTGTTTCCTGCCAATCAACCAATGCTCTATCCACCTATGTAATTTTGCCAAAATTCGATGGGCTCTTATCTTGTTTAGCAGCCTCATGTACGGCACCTTGTCAAAGGCCTTCTGAAAATCCAAATACACAACATTCACTGCATCGCCCTTGTCCAGCCTACTTGTAATTTCCTCAAAAAAATTGCACTAGGTTTGTCAGGCAGGATTTTCCTTTAAGGAAACCATGCTGAGTTCTGCCTATCTTGTCGTATGCCTCCAGGTACTCTGTAACCTCATCCTTGACAATCGACTCCAACAACTTCCCAACCACCGATGTCAAGCTAACAGGTCTATAATTTCCTTTTTGCTTCCTTGCCCCCTTCTTAAATAGCAGAGTGACATTTGTAATCTTCCAGTCCTCCAGAACCAGGCCAGAATCTATCGACTTTTGATAGATCATTGTTAAGTTCTCTGAAATCTCCACTGCTACTTCCTTCAGAACACGAGGGTGCATTCCATCTGGTCCAGGAAGTTTATCTACCCTTAGACTATTCAGCTTCCTGAGTACTTTGTCATAGTTTTGACTGTGCATATTTCTCTTCCCTGACACCCTTGAAGGTCTGGTATATTGCTGATGTCTTCCTCAGTGAAGACTGAGGCAAAATACTTGTTCAGTTCCTCTTCCATCTCCTTATCTCCCATTACAATTTCTCCAGCATCATTTTCTATCGGTCCTATATCTACTTTCACTTGTCTTTTACTCTTTATATACTTGAAAAAGCTTATAGTGTCCTCTTTGATATTAATTGCTAGCTTCCTTTCATAGTTCATCTTTTCCCTCTTAATGACCTTCTTAGTTTCCTTTTGTAAGCTTTTATAAATTTCCCAATCTTCTGTCTTCCCACTAATTTTTGCTTTCTTGTATGCCCTCTGCTTTGCTTTTATTTTGGCTTTGATTTCTCTTGTCAGCCATGGTTGCATCCTTTTTCCATTGGAAAATTTCCTCTTCTTTGGAATATATCTGTCTTGCACCTTCCTCACTTCTCGCATAAACTCCAGCCACTGCTGCTCTGCCATCCTTCCCGCTAGTGTCCCTTTCCAGTCAACCTTGACCAGTTCCTCTCTCATGCCAGTGTAATTTCCTTTACCCCACTGAAATACCGACATATCAGATTTTGGCTTCTCTTTCTCAAATTTCACAGTGAACTCAATCATGTTGTGATCACTGCCTCCTAAGGGTTCCTTCACTTCCATCTCTCCAATCACCTCTGGTATTTATTGCCCACACTTAACTAATAAAATCCATTTTATTATATAACCCCTAATGCACAATTTCCTTTTCTCCGGTTAGCTCAACTACAGGTTGCTCTAAAAAGCCATTTTGCAGATATTCCACATAGTCCTTCACTTGGGATGCAGCACCAACCTGATCTTCCCAATTTAAATGCATATTGAAACCCCCATGAGTATAATAACATTGCCCTTTTTACATGCCTCCTCTATCAGCCGTTGTAATTTGTACCCCATTTCATGGCCACTGTTCTCCCATCAGGGTCTTTTTACCTTTGGTCCTTCACACCGTCCACAAGGATTCATCAGCTTCCGATCCTATGTCATCTCTTTCTAAGGATTTAATTCATTTTTCATGAATGAAACCTTACCACTACCTCTGCCTGCCTATCCTTTTGAATGTGTATCCTTGAATGTTAAACTCCCATCTATGATCTACCTTCATCCACAATTCAGATGTGCCCACAACATCATCCCTGACAATCTCTAACAGTGTTACCAAATATCTGCTTTTTCCATATACTGTCTGCATTCAAATGTAACATCTTCAGCACTGTATTCATTACCCTTTTCAATTTTTCCTCCATGTTACCTGAAGTTAAATTCAGATCCTTTCTAAACTTTTTGTTTTTGTGTTTATTCTGCAGACTTTCACCACCTCTCCTGCACCCTCTTTTTCCTTTATCCTCACTTTTCCAAACTGTTGATCTGGTGCACCTGCTATTTAATTTAAAGGCAAAGTCACAGTGCAACCAATCCCACCGACTGCAATTCTGTCCCATCACATGCCTGTCCTTCCTCACAATCTCACTACACACTGCATTTACTGGTATACCATTGATACATCCTCTGCCCTGGTTCTCTGGAACTCTGGTTCCCATCCCCTCCCAAATTAGTTTAAATTCCTTTCCCCAGCAGCTCAATCAAGCATACCCACAAGTATATTTTTCCGCCTTGGCAATTATACTTTCGTAAACCATCCTTTTTGTATAGGTCATACCTTCTCCACAAGAGAACTCAGTGATCCTTGCAAGAAATGAGAGAGAGGGAGATATATAGATGCCAGGAGTTCACACTGGAGCAAGTATAGAACTTTCATTGTGCTTTCTGTTTGGTATCTGTTTGTAAATATTGGTAGATCGCTTTTTGCTACTTTTTGTAAGTTTGATTTTTTGATGAACTGAATAAACATTCTTGCACAAAATGCTGAGTGACTCCTGCCATCTTTTCTATGGTCATAACCAATGTATCGTAACACACACCCACAGCACTGTGGTTGACCCTTATAAGCCACATGAAAAATCACAGACATCCATCCTGTTTGGAATTAGTTAGGTGTCAGCAATAAATACAAGCTTTATAGCAGCCTCCATACCCCAGATTAAAAACTGAATATCTCCAGCAAGGATTGTCAAAGTGAAATGGAATATACATATTTACAAGTGAAAACTTTTCAGTGGGACTGTATCGTAAATCAATTTCAGAGATAAACCAGTAGATGTGTGGGTGATGAACTGACATGGAGATCACATCAGTCATGTTAAAAAATTGTGATAGTTGTGGTGCATTCTGTGATGTTAGAAGTGAGGAGCAATGAAAGATGCATCAGGGAAACAGATAATTATAAACAGCGTGGCAGGAAGTTTCAACCTTGGGTGATCTTGGCACTGTTGGGACAAACCTTACATAAATTCACAATTGCTTTTACCTCAAGTGTCCATCCGTATTTCATTGACCTAAAGCATGACACAAACCAGCACAATCAGAAGAGCTGGACATTCCCTTGAAGATGAGAATGCACATATTGAGTTGACAACCAACATTGGGACAAGAAAATACAAAATAGAGATCTGCATGGTAATGCAAATTGGAGGGTAATGAAAACAACTCATATCAGGACAGTGAGGGACAGAAAGGTTTCATGGAGCATGTGTATAAATTCTAATTCATATCAGGACAAGTGGGCAAGATGATTACCGAATCATCTGAGATTTTTGCAAGAATTGGCTGAGTCATTTTATACAGGAGCAGGGAAATACAATAAAGACATTTAGATAGACACATGAATACACATTCAGCTTCTTAATTCACCCGTCTTCCTAGCCCATCCCATCCACCTTCTCCCTCACCTGTTCTCACCTATCAGCTGCCTGCTGAACTCAAATTCAAAGTTGCTTGTCATACAACCATACATGTATAGACATGAAAACAGCCAAAGGAAACAGTGTCCTCCAGATCAGATATGGCTGGAGTTTCCAGGTGCAACTCAGATAGGACGGGATAGATTCATCCCAAAGAAGAAATATTCTAAAGGGAGGTAACTGTATGACAATCCAAAGAGAGCATAAAAGATGGTAAGTTAGCTAATAAGATAAAAGAAGATACTGAAAGTTTTTCCAATACATAAGAATAAAAGATAAATGAGTGTGGATTTCAGTCCACTGCAAAATGATGCTGGGCAGGTAGTAATGGAGGATAAAGAAAATTCACACTTAACTTGTATTTTGCATCAGTCTTAACTGGGGAAGATGCCAGTAATATGTCAGAAATTCATATGTGCCAGGGAACAGAAATGAGTGCAGTTGCTATTACTAAAGAGAAGGTGCTTAGGGAAGCTAGAAGTTCTGAAATTGGTTAAGTTCCTTGGATCAGAAAGTGGTTTGGGCTCAGAAAGTGGTAGCCATATATGTAGCATTGACTAGGCCTTAAGCTGCAGTGTCACCTGTTGCTACCAATCAAGGGAGATGACATTAGAGGTAGTGTGCTAAGGCATCAGTGCTGGACTTCAATATTGGTTTGGTGGAAGAAAAGCTGAATGAACTTTTTCTTGTGGACAACATCCTTGGACTCAGGGACATGGGCTATATTATGTTTTTTTGTGTGACTGTATGTTTATTGATATCTTATATGTGCTATATGTGTCCTATGCTGTGTGTGGCTGTCGGTGCTGTGTTTTGCACGGTGGCACTGCAGGAACATTGTTTCCTTTGGCTGTTTTCATGTCTATGCATGTATGGTTGTATGGCAATTAACCTTGAACTTGAGTCCAAGCTGTTTACTGATAGGTGAGAGCATGTGAGGGAAATGGTGAATGGATGGGCTGGGAAGACAAGTAAATTATGAAGCTGAATGGTTATTATTGTACCTATCTAAATGCCGATTTTGTATTTCCCTGCTCCAGTTTCCAAGACTCAGCCAAAAATTCCAGATGATTCCTTGGCCATCTTGCCTGCCTGCCCAGATATGAATAGGGATCAGTGCACAATCTCCATGAGACTTTCTGTCCCTCACTATCCTGATATGATGTTACTTTTGTTACCCTCCCATTTTTGCATTACCAAGCACAGCTCTATTTTGTATTTTCTTGTCCCAATGATGGGTGTCAACCCAAAATGTCCATACATGCTGCCTGGCCATTTGGTTTTTCAATTCACATCTTCAAGGGAATGTAAAACTCTTCTGATTGAGCTGGTTCAGAGCATGCTCTACTCTCTCTACACCCATGACTGTGTGGTTAGGCACAGTTCAAATGGCATCTACAAATTTACTGATGGCACAACTATTGTTGGCAGAAATTCAGATAATGGTGTGTGGGCTTACAGGAGCGAGGTATATTAGCTAGTTGGGTGGTATTGCAGGAATAACCTTGTACTCAACGACACTAATACCAAAGAACTGACTGGGGACTTCCAAATAGGGTAAGATGAGGGAACACAAACCATTCCTCAGAGGGATCAGAAGCAGAAAGAGTGAAAAATTTCAAATTGCTGGGTGTCAACATCTTTGAGGATCTATCCTGGGCTCAACATTTCAATGCAGATAAATGAAGGCATGACAATGGCTATATTTCATTCAGTGTTTGAGGAGATCTGGTCTGTCACTAAAATCACTCACAAACTTCGACAGATGTACCGTGGAGAGCATTCTAACTGGCTTCATTATCATCTTGTATTGGTAAGGGGCAGTGGTGGATCACTATTGCACAGGTTTGAATTAAGCTACAGAGATTTGTGAACTTATTCATTTCCATCATGGGCATAAGCCTCCATAGTATCCAAGACATCTTCAAAGCACGATGCCTCACAATAGAGCCATCCATTATTAAGGACTGTAGTACCCAGGGCATGCCCTGTTCTCATTGCTACCATCAGGAAAGACACACAGAAGCCTGAAGACATGCACTCAATGATTCAGAAACAGTTTATTTCCCTCTGCAATCCGATTTCTGAATGAACGTTGAACCCATGAACACTACCTCATGACTTATTTAATTTAACTATTTTATAGATCTATACTTACAGTAACTCATGCTTTTTCTCTGTTATTATATATACTGTATGTTGCAATGTATAGGTGCCACAAAGTCAATAAATTTCATGACATATGCTAATGATATTAAAGCTGATTCTAATTTTGATTCTGTCTTGGGGTCAGTGAAATACAGAGAGAAACTTGAGATAAAAGCAATTTACAAAATTGTGCACTCTTTGTTCCAGCACAGCCAATTTCATGCAAAGTTGAAACTTCCTGCCACACTATTGATAATTATCTGCTTTTATGATGTATCTTTCATTGCTCCTCACCTCTAAAGTCACAGAATCGACCACAAATATCACAGTTTTTGAACATGGCTGATGTGATATTCCATTTTTGGAAGTGTCAGTTCATCAGCTCACACGTTCACTGGCTCTTCACTGAAATCTATTCATAGTGCAGCCCCACTGTTGATTCTTCATTTGTAAAATATATTACATTTCATTTTGACAAAGCTTATTTAAGATATTTAATTTTTAACCCTGGGATGTGCAGGCTGCTACAAAGCCAGCATTTTTTATTGCCCATCCCTATGTAATTACAAACAGAGTGGAGGGCTATGGCATTTCTTGGGGCTCATAACAACCAACTACATTGCTGTAGTTGTACAGTCACATATAGGCCAGACCAGGTGTGTTATGAGCCCTGTGGCCTCTGCACCGATCAGCACAGTCCTGGGCTTCTGGGTTTCTTGTGCTCCTCTATTTACCAATACTTGCCTTAACTAGAGTTGTTAAGCCCTTGTACTCTCTGTTTCACCTTGTCAAGTTAATTGTGATTGGCACAGGTTTTTCACATTCTACAATTATTTAACGTGGATCCCATTGAACGCTCATCATGGGGTCCTTGTCTGGTGAATGATTTGCTTGTGGTGTCACTCAGTTGTGCCTCTGATATTCTGTCAAAATCCCACTGTATAACCTTTTGTTTCTGTCTCTACATGGGAGTCTGCTGTTCCTCCACACCTGGGTTCAGTCATTGCCAGTGCTCACTATGACAAGGAGAGATTTGCTCATCTGAAACACTGGAGAAGATAGTCTGGTTACTTCAAGGTCTCCATCACCACATTTGACCATATCTCAACACTGAGTTTCTATGTGTGTCTCAGAATAAGACTATAAGATATAGGAACAGAAATAGGCCATTTGGTCCATCGAGTCTGCTCCGCCATTCACTCATGGGCTGATCCGATTCTTCCAGTCATCCACACTCCCCTGCCTTCACCCCATACCCTTTGATGCCCTGGCTAATCAAGAACCTATCTATCTCTGCCTTAAATGCACCCAATGCCTTGGCCTCCCCAGCCGCTCATGGCAACAAATTCCACAGATTTACCAACTTCTGACTAAAGTAATTTCTCAGCATCTCTGTTCTAAATGGAAGTCCTTCAATCCTGAAGTTGTGCCCTCTTGTCCTAGAATCCCCTATCATGGTAAATAACTTTGCCATATCTAATCTGTTCAGGACTTATAACATCCATAATGTTTCTATGAGATCCCCCTCATTCTCCTGAACTCCAGGGAATAAACCCAAGAGCTGCCAGATGTTCCTCATACAGTCACCCTTTCATTGCTGGAATCATTCTCGTGAATCTTCTCTGAAACTTCTCCAATGTCAGTATATCCCTCCTGAAATTAGGAGCCCAAAACTGCACACAATGCTCTAAGTGTGGTGTCATGAGTGCCTATAGAGCCTCAACATCACATTCCTGCTCTTGTATTCTTTACCTCTAGAAATGAACGCCAGCATTGCATTTGACATCTGCACCAGCAACTCAACCGGGAGGTTAAACTTTAAGGTATCCTGCATAAGAACTCCCATGTCCCTTTGCATCTCTGCATTTTGAATTCTCTCCCCATCTAAATGTTAGCCTGCCTGTTTATTTCTTCCACCAAAGTGCATGACCGTACACTTTCTAACATTGCATTTCATTTGCTGATTGTGGCTGCAGTTTAAGAACAAGAATGGAAGGGGAGAGAAGACAGTGCAGTTGGAATTGTGGATTCAGTAGTTAGACCAGCAGAGTGGAGATTCTTTGGATGGGAAAGAAGTACCCAAATAATATGTTGCCTCCCAGATGCCAGGGTCAATGACATCTTGGATCAGGTCCAAAGTCTTCCAAAGGGGGAGGTGCACAGCCAGAGATTGTGGTACATATTGCCACCAATGTCATAGCCAGGAAAAGGGGTGAGATTTTGAAGATAGAATATAGGAAGCTAGCTAGAAATTTGAAAAGCTGGACCACAAGGGTAGTAATGTTTGGACTACTGCCTGTCCCATGCTATAGTGAGGGTAAGAATAGGATGACTTGGCTAGAGAATGCATGGCTGAGGAATTGGTGCAGGGGGCAGGGTTTCTGATTTCTTGCAGGGTTCATTGGGATGGCTTCTGGGGAATGTATGACCTAAACAAAAAGGACAGTTACGCATGTATATTTGCTGAGGGGGGCAAGTATACTTGTGGGCATGTTTGCTCGAGTTGTTGGGGAATAGGTTTTAAACTAATTTGGTAGAAGAATGCGAACAAGCGTGACTGGGCAGAGGATGGGACAATGGTATACAATTGGATGTCATGGGTAGTGAGATTGTGAGGAAGGATAGGAACATGATAGGACAGAATTGCAGCCAGTGGGATTGTTTTTAGTGTGTCTTTCTCTTTTATTTAAATAGTAAGTGCACCAGTCTGACAGTTTGGAAAATTGAGGATCAAGTAAAAGCGAGGGAGAGTGCAGGAGAGGTGATGGAAATTTGTGGAATGAATAAACATACAAAAAAGATTAGAAAGGATAAGAATTTAACTTTTGGTAACAAGGAAGCAAAATTGTAAAGGCTGATGAATACAGGACTCTAGATGTTATAATTGAATGCACACAGTAAATAGAATAAGGTAGATATCTTGTAGCACAGTCAGAGATCAGCAGGTATGGTGCTGTGGGCACATCTGAATTGTGGATGAAAGTAGATCATAGTTGGAAGTTTAACAAGTTTGTGAGCAGTGTTAAGAAACTGCAAGGCTATATAGATCCTGAAGGGAGTTCTGTAAAGTCCTCTGAACAGTGGCCATGAAATGGGGTACAAATTACAATGGCAAATAGAAGAGGCATGTAAAAAGGGAAATGTTATTATACTCATGGGGGTTTCAATATGCATTTAAATTGGGAAAGTCAAGTTGGTGCTGGATCCCAAGATAAGGAATATGTGGAATGCCTGCAAGATTGTTTTAGGGCAACTTGTGGCTGAGTCCACTAAGGAATAAGAAGTTGTGCATGAGAGGTTGTGTAATGGAACAGATTTGATTAGGGAACTGAACGAGTTCCCTTATGACTCAGAGAGCATATGATATAATTCGCTTTGCAATTTAAGAGCA
The DNA here is from genome assembly GCF_048418815.1 of Hemitrygon akajei. Taxonomy (NCBI): domain Eukaryota; kingdom Metazoa; phylum Chordata; class Chondrichthyes; order Myliobatiformes; family Dasyatidae; genus Hemitrygon; species Hemitrygon akajei. The sequence goes on along the minus strand of NC_133138.1, from coordinate 29,990,053 downwards.
AGAAGCTAAAATTAGATCTACCAGTATTACTAAGGAGTAAATACTACCAGTATTACAGAGGCATGAGAGAGGAACTGATCAAAGTTGATTGAAGGGGACACCAGCAGGGATGACTGATCCATTTCCTTCTCAATGCCAATCTCTTGCCTTCTGTCTGTAACCTTTCATATCCTGACTAATCAAGAACCTAGCAACCTCTGCCTTATATATACTCAATCACCTAGTCTCCACAGATAGCTGTGACAATAAATTCCACAGGATCACCACACTCTTGCTAAAAAAAAATCCACATCATCTCTATTCTAAATGGACATCCATCTATACTGAGGCTGTGCTTTTTGGTCCTAAACTCCCCACCCTAGAAAACATCCTCTCCACATCAACTCTATTTCTGCCTTTCCACCTCCGATTGGTTTCAAAGCAAACCCTACACATTCTTCTGAATTACAGTGAGCAAAGTCCTAGAGCTACAAATCATTCGTCATTCAATTAGACTTTCATTCACAAAATCATTCTCGTGAAACTCCCTGAACCCTGTCCAACGTCAGCAGATTCTTTCTTCAATAAGAAGAAAAAACAAGAGGAAATCTGCAGCTGCTAGAGATCCAAAGCAACACAAACAAAGCACTGGAGGAACTCAGCAGGCCAGGAGGCATCTGTGGAAAAGAGTAAACAGTCAACGTATGTGCTTACATTGGGGTGGGTCTTTAGCAAGGGTTAATGGTCAGATCCAGAGCATAACAAGTTTGGAAACCCCTGGTCGAGAGGAAGTTCATGAGAGTGATTCTGGGAATTAAAGGGTTTACGTATGAGGAGTGTTTGATGATTCTAGGCCTGGACTAACTTCGCATTGAAACTTTTGAATATTGAAAAGCTGAGTTAAAGTAGACTTGGAGAGAGTGTTTCCTATAGTTGGGGAGTCTGGGACCAGAGGGTCCTGCCTCTGAATAAAAGGACGTCTTTTTAGGATGGAGATGAGGAGGATCTTCAGAGGGTGGTGTATCTGTGGAATTGATTGTCACAGATGGCTCTGAAAGCTGCATCATGCAGTGTATTTAGACTGGAGTGTGACAGGTTCTTGATTGGTAAGGATGTTGAAGGCTACAAGGAGAAGGCATGAGATTGGAGTTGACATGGATAATAAATCAGCCATGATGGAATGATGGAGTTAGCTCGATGGGCTGAATAGTCTAATTCTGCTCCTATATTTTATGATCTTAATATTTTCTGCAGGGTAGGGGAGTCCAAATCTAATAGTTCCAGTTAATATCAGAAAATGTAACAATGTATAACCTGAAATTCTTGCTCTTCACAGACATCCATGAAAACAGAGGATACACCAAAGGATGAGTGAAAGTAAAAACGTTAGAACCTCAAATCCTCCCTACTCCCCTTCCCTCACAAAAGCAGCAGCAAAGCATTGACCATTCCCCTCCCCCATTACCCCCGACTTACATCAGCAAAAAGCATCAGCACCCACCACCACTCAGCAAGCAACAGCAAAGAAAGACTAAAAATTCTAGACTAAACTAAACATTCAAGGTAAAAAGTCTGAACATTCACCTGATAATTCAACATACCACAGTCTCTCTCTCTCTCCCTAATAAAGAGGCATAGAACAGCCGGGGAGACTAACAAGGCAAAAAAAAAAACCTGCCGACTGCAAAGTGGATGTCTACAGTGTGATTTTGTTTCTGAGATCTCCCAACTCGAGAATTGGCAAAAAATTCTCCCCCACCAATGAGAGAAGAGAAGAGAGGGAGAGAGAGAGAGTGATCCAAGTACAGATATTTCCAACAGCTGATTTGCTGTAATGATATTCCGTTTTCTTTTGCAACACTGGCATTGAAGTGGCTCGTCCCTAGGGTCTCAGAGCCTTAGAGCCCCGAAGGAGTACTTGACTTCTAGGCCACATCCTGGTGATAATTAATAAACAGCCGATTGGTGAGTCGTGGGAGCAAGAACAATCACCGTAAAGAACCGCAGTTTGAGTGGACTTGTATGGCAGGGACCTCAACAGAAGCTTATCTACCTTGAAAAAGAGAAAAGAGATATTAAAGTTAGAAATTAATCTGCTTATCTAGATGAGCTTGAAGAAGCTGCTCTCCTGCTTTTGTTGTAGATTTAAGGTAATGGAGAAAAGAATTAAAATGGACCTGAGGAGCAACTTTTCCATGCAGTCGTGAAAGCTCAATGTAAATCTATTATCAAAGTACATACATGTCAGTATATACATGCCTGAGCTTCATTTTCTTGTGGGCATATTCAATAAATCCATCACAGAATAATAACATAATAGAATCAATGAGAGACCACACTAACTTGAGTGTTCAACCAGTGTGCAATAGACAACAAACTGCAAATATAGAATGAAAGAAATAATAATAATAAATAAATAAGCAATAAATAGAAAGAACATGAGATGAAGAGCCCTTGATAATGAGTCCATAGGTTGAGGGACGATTTTAATGACAGAGCAAATGAAGTTGAATTAAGTTATCCCCTTTTTTTTCAAGAGCCTGATAGTTGAGGGATAATAACTGTTCCTGAACCTGATGTTGTGAGTCCTAAGGCTTCTTTACCTTCTTCCCGATGACAGCAGTAAGCTCAGACCAAGACCTGGGTGGTGAAGATCCCTGATGATGGAAGCTGCTTTCCTGCAACAACGCTTTGTGTGGATGTGCTCAATGTTGGGAAGGGCCTTATGCATGATGGACTGGGCTGTATTCACCACTTCTTGTAGGATTTTACATTCAATGGCACTGGCATTTCCATACGAGGCTGTAACGTACTTAGAAGTCGATCAGAGTCTTCCTGAACCAGAAAACCTGGATCAATAATTCCATCCGAGCAGCACTTATTGCACAACATAGGGCTTACATTGCTGCCAATCAACTAGAGCTCAAGAAAACCAGCTACAATCTATGCAAAGCTATCAAGGCTGCAAAACAATAATATAGGGAGAAGATTGAGTCAGGAATCACAATGAATAGCACATGTGACTTGTGATGAGGGTTGCATACCATCACAGACTTCAAAGCCAAACATTGTGGTGCCACCAATATTGAATCTTCTCTCCCAGATGAGCTAAATCACTTTTATGCTAGGTTCAATGTCACTAACTCTGACCCTTCAAGGAAAGGCACTGCTACAACCAGCAACTTGGTCATCTCTGAGGCTGAGATGTGCAGATATTTCCAATGAGTGGACTGTGGCAAAGCTGCAGGACCTGATGGCATCTCAGGGTGAGTACTTAGTATGTGTGCAGCACAACTGGAAGGTGTGTTAACAGACATTTTTAATCTCTCCTTCTCCCAGGGTAGACTGCCCTCCTGCTTCAAATTATCCACCATTGTCCCTGTACCAAAAAAGGCCAAGGTAACATGCCTGAACAACTGGCATCCTGTTGCCCTCAGCTCAATAATAAACAAATTTGAGACGCTGGTCAAGGATTGCATCTGCTGCTTGCTACCACCCAAACTGGAACCCCTACAATTTGCCTACCAGCACAACCGATCAACAGATGACACAACAGCCACTTCTCTACATACTGTCCTTACACATCTGGAGAAGAAGGATGCTTATGTGAGAATGCTGTACTTGGACCACAGTTCAGCATTCAACATCACAGTTCCATCCAGACTTAACAAGAAGTTCAGAGATCTTGGTCTTGACTGTGCCTTATGCAGCTGGATCTTCCTTTCAGATCACCTGCAGGTTGTAAGAGTGGGCTCCATCAGCTCTAACCCTCTGACTCTCAATACAGGTGCCCCACAGGGTTGTGTACTGAGTCCCCTTCTCTACTCCATGTATACCTATGTCTGTATCTCAACACACAGCTCCAATCTAATTAAATTTGCCAACAACGCTACAATGATTGGCCTTATCTTGAACAATAACGAGGTGGCCTACAGGGAAGAAGACATCTCTCTGACACAGTGGTGTCAAGAAAAAAACCTCTTCCTCAATGCTTCAAAAACAAAGGAGCTAGTTGTGGATTACAGAAGGAATGGAGATGGGCTGACCCCTATTGACATCAATGGATCTGGGGTTGAGAAGGTAATCAGCTTCAAGTTCCACGGCATCCACATCACCAAGGACCTCACGTGGTCTGTACACACCAGCTGTGTGGTGAAAAAGGTACAACAGCACCTCTTTCACCTCAGACGGTTGAGGAATTTTGGTATGAGCCCCCAAGTCCGAAGAACTTTCTACAGCAGCACAATTGAGAGCATCGTAACTGGCTGCATGACTGGCTGGTATGGAAACTGTACCTCCCTTAATCGCAGGACTCTGCAGAGTGGTGCAGATGGCCCAGCGCATCTGTGGTTGTGAACTTCCCATGATTCAGGACATTGACAAGGACAGATGTGTAAAAAGGGCCCATAGGATCACAGGGGACCCAAGCCATCCCAACCACAATCTATTCCAGCTGCTATCATCCAGGAAGTGGCACCGCAGCATAAAAGCCAGGACCAGCAAGCTCCAGGATAACTACTTCCAACAGACCATCAGACTGAGGAACTCACACTGACTTGAGTGTACTCTATATTGCAGTGACTGTTCTATTTATTATAAATTACTATGATTGCACATTGCACATTTAGATGGAGATGTGATGTCTAGGTTTTTACTCCTCATGTATGAGAAGGATGTAAGAAATAAGTCCATGTAATGCCGAATTTTCGCAAAATTCACAAGAAGTAGAGGCGCTGATGTGCTTTCTTCGTAATTACACTTCAGAGGACAGGCCCTCTGAAATAATAATTAAAGTTGCTGATTCTCAGATCAGGATTGGCTCCTGGAAGTCTGGTTTTCTCCTTCTGAAGTTAATAATCCACTCCTTGGTCTTGCTGACATTGACTAAGAGGTTGTTGTTAAGGCACCACTCAACCAGATTTTCAATCTCCCTCCTATATGCTGATCCATCACCACCTTTGATCTGGTCTACAACAGTGGTGTTGTCAACATTGAAGCTGTGCATAGCCAGACAGTCATAAGTGTAAAGTGAGTCGAGCATGGGGCTAAGTACTCAGCATTGTGGTGCGCCTATGCTGGTGGAGATCATGGAGAAGAGTTTGTTTGCAATCTGATCTGACTGGTGTCTGTATGTGAGGAAATCAATGAACCAATTGAACAAGGAGGCATTGAGGCCAAGTATCAGAAGCTTGTTGATTTCCATTTACAGTTATGATGGTATTAAATGCTGATCTATAGTCAATAAACAGCATTGCGATGCATTCATCATTGGTGTCCAGATGTTTCAGGCTTGAGTCAAGAGCCAATGAAATGGCATTTGCTGTGGGCCTGTTGCTTCAATAGGCACACTGGATTTGATCTAAGTCACTTCTCAGGCTAGAGTTGATATATTTCATCACCAACATCTCAAAACACTTCATAACTGTGGATGTCAGTGTTACTGGATGATAGTTATTAATGCAGGTCACCACATTCTTCTTGGGCACCAGGATAATTGAAGTCCTGCAGACTGCTGAAGCGAGAGTTTAAAGATCTCAGTGAATACCCCAGCCAGTTGGTCAGAACAGGCCTTTAGTACTTACTCAGGCAAGGTGCTTCTAAAGGATTCACCCTCCTGAAGGCTGCTCACACATCAGAACCTGAAATCATAGGATTATCGTGGGCTGTGGAAGTTTGTGATGATTCCTCCATGTTTTGTAGGTCAAAGTGAGCATGGATGGCATTGAGTTCATCTGGAAGTGAAACCCTGCTGTTGCCTATGTCATTTGATGTAACTTTCTAAGAGGTGACAGTATTCAAGTCCAGACACAACTGTGAAACATCCTTCTTTGATTTGAGCTTAGTCTGGAACTAACTTCACATTTAAGATGGCTTAACTATTCTGCTGGTCTAACTATTTGGACCTCTTGCAACTTTCTTGGGAAAATTCTGAATGATTTTATGGGGACTCATTCATGTAAAATGTTTTAACAAAGTCTGTTATCTGATCAGTGTTTCCGATGTAACCAAGAAATTGGTACTTTTTTACATTCTACTTGGTCTTGTTCTAAAATTCAACCTTTTTGGACAAATTTAAGAGTTTTACTGGAACAAATTATTGGAATACAACTTCCACATAATCCAATATTACTTTTACTAGGTGATATTGAAGGGATAAAACCGATATCCAAATTGAATAAATATCAGAAATAATTTATAAAAATTGCATTGGCAGTAGCCAAAAAAGCTATTGCAGTTACTTGGAAATCGGATACATATTTAAGTATAGATTGTTGGAAGAAAGAAATTTATGGCTGTATTCCACTTGAAAAAATTACTTATAATTTAAGAGATAAATATGAAACATTTTTGAAAATTTGGCGCCCTTATTTACAAAAGACAGGATTAAATATATAGGTGCTCCGAAGATGAAACAATTGGTTACTTGGGGAAAGAAATAAATATATATACTAAAGTTATTACGAACTCCATGGAGCATGTGGGGATCTTCCAATATCCAGGTATTCCTTTTTTTTCTTTCTTTCTTCTTTCTTTCAATAGGTATGTTAGGGGGGAGGGGTTAAGGGGAGGGGGGATGGGTAACACATATTTTCTTTTTCACACACTTTTATTCTGTAACTATTTGAAAACACAATAAAAAAAGTTTTTTAAAAAAAACAAAGTCTGTGACAACCACGCTGTACACATTCATATCAACAGATGAGTCCCTGAACACGAGCAGTCCACTGATTCAAACCAGTCCCATAGCTGCTCTCCTGCTTCCCATGACCACCTCTTTGTTGTCGTCATCTGTGAACCTTTGCTCTTTAGCCAAACTGACAGAAAATACAGAAGAACGATTTCTGGGGGAAATTATAATTATCAGTCAATATTTAGCCTAGTGACCGTTATTTGCGGACAGCTGTAACTAAGAGTATAAAATGAGGAACAATTTTCACTGCCCATTTCCTCATTTTGTTCACTGGAAATGTCTGTTGAAATGGCAAAGTAACTGTTCAGATTGCTAAAGATAAACTCAGGGGGATCAGACAGACACAGATTAAGCTGTGGAGATCACTGCAGGATCGAGTGTCTTTGTCAACAGTGGAAACCAAGTGAGAGCAGATCAGCAGGGCCAGGAGAATCACTCCGTTGTTGAGCCAAGTCAATGTGTATACTGAAAGCAGAGCTGGATAGGTAGTTGAGTAGTAAGGGTGTCAACGGTTACGTGGAGAAGGCAGGAGAATAGAGTTGAGAGAGATAATAAATCAGCTGTGATGGAATGGTGGTGCAGACACGATGGATCAAATGTTTTAATTCTGCTCCTATATCTTATTACTTTATGGATAGACAGCAATTTTCACAGCAGTAGTTTTCAGTTGATTAAGTTCTCAGAACAGATGTAAAACTTCAGTTAATCAACACCCTCAACAAGAGCTCAAGGGTATTTCTTCAGTTATTTTAAATGAAGAACTTTGTAGTTTAGCTAACACTGTTTAAAAAGAAAACAATGAATAAACATTGTTAAATAAGCTTTGTTTTACTTGGGTGTAACTAGATATTAGGTAAATGAAAATTATTTGCAAATCAGCTTTAGTTTGAATTGGCATTGCAGCAGCGAACACAAATTATTCTCAAAAGCTGTGAAGGTCTTGAGGCACTGATGCACCATCAATAACTCTCTGAGTCGTGAGGCGAGATATAGGCTTTTATTGGCTGGAAGAAAGAACAAGCAGCAATTGACCACCACGCTGCATCCTGGAGACTGCCAGGGCGGTGTCTCCAATCGCCTTTATACCGGGGTCCGTGGGAGAAGCCATGGTCAGTGGGAGGAGCCACAGGAGCAGTCAGCGGGGGGGGGGCGTGTCCAGACAGGGATATGTAGTTCACCACATTCACCCCCCCCCCCCCCGTTTGTTTTAAAAGAGAGTCCCCATGGGGCAAAGTCTCTTACAAGTATATTTACAGGTTAAGTCTATCAGGTGGTCGAATCTGTTGCTGCGATCTACGTAGCACCGGCTGTGATTGCACAGGTGCTGGTGGTGATTGCACCAGAGACGGTGGTTGTGCTGTTTCCGGCCTGACTGGAGGTGTCAGCCCACTAGGCGTCAGTGATCCCTCATGCGTGTGCGAGGCGCCTGGTATATGCATGTCATGAGGAGTCTGTGTAGGGCTCGGTGTGCGTGGTGTCACCTCGGGTACAGGGTTCATAGTTACCATGGAGTGTTCGGGGTAGTGGTCTGCTGCTCCTGCGGGCACCAGGTTGCGGATGGAGACCGTGTCCTGCTGCCCATCAGGTAAGACCACGTAGGCATACTGGGGGTTCACATGTAGTAGGTGAACCCTCTCAACCAGCGGGGGTATTTATTGCTCCTCGCATGTTTCCGGAGCAGCACTGGCCCTGGGGATGTCAGCCAAGCTGGTAGGGTGGTCCCAGTGGCAGACATCCTGGGAAAAGAAAGTAGGCGCTCATGAGGGGTGGCATTGGTGGACGTACATAACAGGGAGCGGATAGAGTGGAGTGCCTCGGGGAGGACCTCCTGCCATCGAGAGTCCGGCAACCCTTTTGACTTAAGGGCTAAAAGTGTGGCCTTCCACACTGTGGCATTCTATTATCTGTCTATTACCCCGGGGATTATAGCTCGTGGTCCTACTAGTAGCAATGCCCCTAGCCAGCAGGTACTGGTGCAGCTTGTCACTCATAAAGGAGGACCCTCTATCACTGTGGATATAGCAGGGATATCCGAACAGAGTGAAGAGCTGGTGCAGAGCTTTTATGACCGACGTGGTAGTGGTGTCGGGGCAGGGGATGGCAAAGGGGAACCGCGAGTACTCGTCGATAATGTTGAGAAAGTAGACATTACGGTCGGTGGAGGGAAGGGGGCTGTTAAATTCAACACTCAGTCACTCAAAGGGGCAGGTGGCCTTGATAAGTTGCGCCTTTTCAGGACGGTAGAAGTGCGGTTTGCACTCAGCGCAGACTTGGCAGTCCCTGGTCATCGTCGAGTTATTGATGGTGCATCAATTTTATTGGCTGGAAGAAAGAACAAGCAGCAATTGACCACCACACTGCATCCTGGAGACTGAGGCCGGGGCGGTGTCTCCAATCGCCTTTATACCAGGATCCGTGGGAGGAGCCACAGGAGCAGTCAGCAGGGTGGGGCGTGTCCAGACAGGTATACGTAGTTCACCACAGGCACTCTGTGAGATTCGATATGGGAAGCAGTACAACACACTGCAGAAAATTGAATCATTACAAACCAGATGGCTGGAACTTCACCCATGGGTAAAACTAAAAACTCTCACTCAACACTGGACTAACTTTGAATATCATTTATGACATTACAAATCAAATCAAGCTCATTTTTTATTTTCTTCATTCTAAAGTTTGCCAAGTGGTGTTGTATCTGGATACAGTTTAAAACTACTGGGCCACCACAATCAAATAACAAACATTGAACCCAACAAAATTGACCATGTTTCATTCATAATGGCATAGTCTGTCATTTACCATTACCTTACACATTTGATATACTTTCAAAACTTTAACATAATGATGTTCTAAATCTAAAGTCTTCCAAAACATTTTTGAGTTCATTAACTTCCCATTTTTGGATTATCCAATTTGGTATTTCAAATTGTTTTTTCATTGTCTCAAATACACTTAACACGACTGATGCCTGAACCCTGAGCTGAAGAGGAAGAGGAAGCTCGCCTGCTCTGTGGTTTCACAAGAGACACAGTCACTTACAGTGCAGAGCCTGGGGGAACTCAGCTTGTTGTGTGTCTCAGTATTCGGAGATTCTAAGTCAGTCTTTGGGCTCCTTCACCAGTATCTTCCCACAAGGTAGGTGACCTCAATGCAATCTCACTTGAAGGAAAGGATAGGTTCCAATGGGTTAACTCAGTGTTAATTATCTTGTACTGTTTGATACTTCACACTTTCAATCAGTTCTACTGTTGCAGTCTGCCTTACTGCTGATTAAACATGGGCGTTAAAACATTACTTATTTGTTCTTTTTCTTGTTTTTTCTTTCAATTGCAATAAAGGAGGGTTGTCACAGATCAATGACCAGACTCCCATATGAAACACATTTTAGTCTTTCCTTCTTGTTACTTGATCAATAAAATAATTTCAATGTCAAAATGGATTGAATTTTCCTGTTTCCCCACCAACGCTCTGGTTTTCATTCTCCCTCACTGTTCTGCTGCCTCTTCAGTTCATGGCCTGAGCAATGAGGTTAGACTTAGTTGAAACCATTTTGCTGGGAAGGGTGTGGATGAACCTCACAGACAAACTAAATGGGCAGCTTTTTAATGTGCAGTTAAATTCATAGAATGGCAGCAGTAATTCCAGAATTTCTTTTTAGTTATTTATCTATCTATCTATCTATCTATCTATCTATCTATCTATCTATCTATCTACATATCTATCTATCTATCTATCTATCTATTTATTTATTTATTTATTTATTTATTTATTAAATTTTAGAAATTAGGTCAACTAGACAAGGCTGCCCATTATCACCTGCTTTATTTGTATTGGCAATAGAACCATTAGCTGAATTAATTAGAACAGATTCAGATATTGGGGGCTTTAGAGTTAATCAAGAAGAATATAAGATTAATTTATTTGCTGATGATGTTTTGATTTATTTAACAAACCCATTGCAATCCTTGCAAAGATTATCCTTTAGATTGGAAGAATATGGGAAAGTATCAGGTTATAAAGTAAATTGGGATAAAAGTGAAATTTTGCCCCTCACTAAAGGAAATTATAATCAATGTCGATTAGCAACTCAATTTCGATGGTCAATGAATGGGATAAAATATTTAGGTATTAGAGTTGATAACGATGTTAAAAATTTATATAAACAAAACTATTTGCCATTATTAAAAAAAAGAGGATCTTGATAAATGGATGATGTTACCAATAACATTAATAGGTAGAGTTAATGCTGTAAAAATGAATATATTTCTTAGATTGCAATATTTATTTCAAAATTTACCAATACAATTACCTTAGAAGTTTTTTCAAGAACTGAATAAATATGTAAGGAAATTTCTTTGGAAAGGTAAGATGTCAAGAATATCATTGGAAAAATTGACATGTAAATTTGATTTAGGGGGTTTACAACTTCCAAATTTTAAGAATTATTATAAAGCAAATCAACTTAGATTTATTGCGTCTTTTCTTGATGAAGAACAATTGGCATGGATTAAAATAGAATTAGATAAGATAGGAGAAAATATACCAGAGGATTTTATATATAAATGGGAATCCAAATGGATATGGGGAAAAAAAGAATCTCCTATATTAAGACACTTGATTGATTTATGGAATAAGGTAAATATGGACGATGAGATAAAGAAATCTTTATTAGCAAAAAGAACTTTAATTCAAAATAGGCTTATTCCTTTTACAATGGATAATAAACATTCCAGAATTTCTTCAGTCAGAGGTTGTGCAAGTGTGGAACAAGCTCCAAGCGAAAATGGTAGTCAACAACAAGGAAGACCATCAAAGCTTGCAGTGGGATATAAACTAAATGGAAATACGTGCTGAAAAATAGCAGATGGGATATAATGCAGACTAGTGTGAGGTGGTGAATTTTGGGAGGACAAACCAAGGTAGGAGTTACCCAGTGACTGATAGGGCACTGAGGAAGGATACAGTAGAGCAAAGGGATCTGGAAATGCAGGGCAATATTTCATTTCAAGTAGTGTCAGTAATAGAAAGGGTCTTAAAAAGAGCTTTTGGTACATTAGCCTTTATAGATCAGAGTATTTTGTCGAGAAATTGGGATGTTTGCTGAAACTGTTTGAGACAAAAATGAGGGCATATTTGGAGTACTGGGAGCAGTTTCTGTCACCTGCATACAGGAAAGTTATCAATAAGATGGAAAAAATGCAGGAAAAAAATACAATGATGTTGCTGGTCTTGAGGACCTAATATAAGGGAAGTTTGAATAGTTCAGGCTTTTTTCCCTGGAGTGTGGGAGAATGAGGGGTGATTTGATAGAGTTAGAAGAATTATGAGGGATATAGGTAGGATAAATGCAAGCAAACTCTTTCTATTGAGGTTTAGTGGGATGAGTATTAGAGGTCATGGGTTAAAACGAAAGGTGAAATATTCAAGGGAAATCTGATGGGGAACTTCATTCAGAGGATCATGAGTGTGAAATGAGCTGTTAGCAAAGGTTGTAGATGTAGGTTTGATTACATAATTTAAGAGAGGTTTGGATAAATACATAGTTGGGAGGGGTATGGAAGGGTATGATCCAGGTGCAGGTCAATGGGAATAGGCAGAATTAGAGTTCCTACAGATGAGATGGCCTGAAAGTCTTGTTTCTCTGCTATAGTGTTCTGTGACTTTATGACTCTATGTGAAATCAATTACAGCATTTAAGACTGAGTTCATGGATGTGAGAAGTATGGAGGGCTATTGCCTGAGTCCAGATAGATGGCAGTGAGCAGAAGACCAGGCTGGCTCAGACAAGATGGGCCAAAGGGCCTGTTTCTGTGTTGTAGTATCTGTAACTGTTACAGCAGTGACAATATACCAGTGGCAGAGCCCACAAAAGGGAATTGTTTACTCATGTAATTGTGTTGGATCGATTCTAAAGTGCTCCATGGTCAAGGTTTTCATTTCTTTTTTTTTCATTTTTCTATCTTTTTTATTGATTTTCAAATAAAGAATATACAAATACAAATCAAAAGAGGAGTTTAACAAGTAGATAATATAAAAGACATATAAAAGGCAATATTAAAGACAAAAAGCATATAATATCAAACTCAAATAGGTAATATATTATGCTGTTATATATAAAATGTTCAGAGAGAAATTACAACTCCTCACAGCAATCGTAAAAAAAAATTAGAAATTTTATTGATAGAGAAAAAAAACACTAACTAAACTAAAACAAAAAGGAGAGAAAGAAAAAAAAAGATTGGGTAGTCCAATGAGGATAAGCTTAAAAAAGAAAGAGAGAGAGAAAAATACACATCCTTCCAGTCATCTCCGAACCTTCATGGACAAGGATATTCTCCAAAGAGAATAAAGAAAAATAAATAAATAAAGATAAATCAAATCATGTGAAAATATTGAATAAAAGGTCGCCAGACTCGTTCAAAATCAAAAGATGTATCAAATGTCTGGCTTCTAATTCTCTCCAAGCTTAAACATGACATGATGGAGGAGAGCCAATAGAAAACAATGGACGAGTTAGATTCTTTCCAGTGTAGCAAGATAGTTCTCCTAGCCAGTAAAGTTGAAAAAGCTATCACATGTTGGGCGGAGGCAGACACTTTGCTTGCTTCCTCTGGGAACCTTAGGTCCTTCCTTAGAAGGTTGGCGTCATTCAATGATTGTAGTGAGATGCTGAAGATGTTCTATAGGTCAGTTGTGGAGAGCGCCGTCTTCTTTGTGGTGGCGTGTTGGGGAGGCAGCATTAAGAAGAGGGACGCCTCACGTCTTAATAAGCTGGTAAGGAAGGCGGGCTCTGTCATGGTCAAAGTACTGGAGAGTATAACATCGGTAGCAGAGCGAAGGGCGCTGAGTAGGCTACGGTCAATTATGGAAAACCCTGAACATCCTCTACATAGCACCATCCAGAGACAGAGAAGCAGTTTCAGCAACAGGTTGCTATCGATGCAATGCTCCTCAGACAGGATGAAGAGATCAATACTCCCCAATGCCATTCGGCTTTACAATTCAACCGCCAGGAGTAAGATATGTTAAAGTGCCGGGGTTAGGACTCAATGTATTTAAGTAAACTACTTAAGAACTTTTTAAAAGCTATTATTAATGCTTTTTGAGAGAGTGATTTTAGATGCATATCATATTTTTACTGAGTTAAGTATTGTATGTAATTAGTTTTGCTACAATAAGTGTATGGGACATTGGAAAAAATGCTGAATTTCCCCATGGGGTTGAATAAAGTATCTATCTATCTATCTATCTATCTATCTAAATCCCAAAAATTGCTGTAAGTGGATTAGGTTGAACATCCATATCTATAACTTTAGATAATATTCCCAACACATCCCTCCAAAAATTATTTAAACTTACACATGACCGAAACATATGGGTTAGAGTAGCCACTTCTGCATTACATCTATCACAAATAGGGCATATATTAGGAAAAATATGCACCAATTTATCTTTGGAAATATGGGTCCTATGTACTATCTTAAACTGAATTAAAATATGGCGTGCACAGATAGATGAATTATTAACTAAATAATAAATTTTACTCCATTGGTTATCTGAGAGTGAATGTTGAAGTTCTACTTCCCAGGAGCGTTGAACCCTATCATTAGGCGATGTGCGAGCATTCATTAACTGTTTATAAATGATAGCTATTAATCATTTTTGAAAATGTTTAAACTGAAAAATAACATAAGCCAAATTTGAAGAACAGATCAAGGGGTAATTTGGTAAAAAAAATCACGTAAGAAATTCCTAACCTGTAAATACCTGAAAAAATGTGTATTGGAGATATCATATTTATCCATTAACTGTGAAAAATACATTAAACAGTCTTGTAAAAACAAATCTAAAAAAGTTTTATTCCTTTAATTTTCCATGTTAGAAAAGCCTTATCCAAAGTTGATGGTTTAAAAAAAAAATTAGAATAAATATTACTAGAAAGTAAAAAAAATATTTAATTAAAATAATCTACGAAATTGAAACCAAATTTTTAAAGTATGTTTAACAATAGGGTTAAGAGCTTGTTTACCTATTCTGGAGAACAAAAAGGGAAGAGGAGCTCCTAATAAAGAAGCTAACGAAAACCCCACTACTGAATTTTCCTCCAGCTGTAACCATGAAGGGTGATCTTGATCATCTATATCATAAATCCAAAAAGTAATATAGTGAATATTAATTGTCCAATAATAAAACCTAAAGTTTGTTAAAGCCAGTCCTCCATCTTTTTTTGATTGTTGCAATAAAAGTTTATTCACTCTAGAGCTTTTATTATTCCAAACATAAGACAAAATCAGAGAGTCTATTTTATCAAAAAATGTTTTTGGAACAAAAGAGGGAACTGCTTGAAATATATATAAAAATTTCGGTAGAATAACCATTTTTATAGCATTTATTTGACCTATCAATGACATCGACATAGGTGACCATTTGGAAAACGCCTGTTGAGTATATTCAACTAAACGGAAGAAATTATACCCATATAGGTCTTTAAAATTTTTTGTAATTTTGATACCAAGGTAAGTAAAATGGTGTTTCACAATATTAAAAGGTATTTAGTCATAATAATCAAAATAATTATTAATAGGAAATAATTCACTTGTATGTAAATTAAGTTTATATCCAGAAAAAGTACCAAATTCCATAAATATAGATAACATAGAAGGAATAGATTTCTTAGGATATGAAATGTAAACTAATAAATCATCTGCGTATAACAAAACTTTATGTAATTTATTCCCTCTCCTAATACCCTGCACAGAATTAGAATCCCTAAGAGCAATAGCAAGTGGTTCTAAAGCCAAATTAAATAATAAAGGGCTAAGGGGAACAGCCCTGACGGGTACCTCTATATAATCTAAAGTAAGGAGACTTTTGGTTATTAGTGAGAACCGCAGCTACCGGGGCATGATAAATCAATTTAATCCAGGAGATAAATCCTGGACCAAAATTGAACCTCTTCAAAACCTGAAAACCTGAAATAGATAAGGCCACTCCACCCTATCAAAGGCTTTCTCTGCGCCCTAAGATACAATACATTCAGATTGTTTGGTTGAGGGGGAATAAATGATATTTAATAACCTTCGAATATTAAAATGTGAGTACCTATTTTTAATAAATCCTGTTTGATCGTTTGAGATAACATTAGGCAAGATACTCTCAAGCCTATTTGCTAGAATCTTAGAGAGGATTTAAAAATCTACATTCAGTAAAGAAATAGGTCTATAGGATACACATTCCAGTGGGTCTTTCCCTTTTTTTGGAATCAATGAAATTAGTGCTTCATAAAAAGTTTTAGGAAGGTTCCTAGAAGATGTAGAATCAGTGAACGTTTGATGAAGATGTGGTATAAGCGTTTCGTGAAAGGTCTTATAAAATTTTACCGTATAACCATCAGGTCCCGGAGCTTTACCTAATTGCACAGAGGATATAGCCTTGGCTATCTCCTCTTGTTTAATAGGTGCATCTAACATATCAGCATCTTGAATCGAAATTTGAAGTATGTTTAACCTTTGCAAAAATCTATTCATGATGATATTACTATCAGAGAATTCAGATTTATAAAGATTAGAATAAAAGTCCATAAATATCTTATTAATTTCATAAGGATCTAAAGTTTCTGTTCTATCTGGTCGGCGAATTTTTAAAATCTGTCGTCTGACTATCCCAGCCTTTAACTGACCCGCTAAAAGTTTAGCAGATTTTCCCCCCAAGTATATAAAATAAACTTTTAGATTTAAAAATTTGCTGTTCAATGGGAAATGTCAGAAGTAAATTATACTGTGACTGAAGTTCGACCCTTTTATATAGGTCTTCAGTAGGTTTAACTGAATACACTTTATCTATCTGTTTAATTTTATTAATAAGCACTGACAATTCCGCTTTAGTTTTCTTTCTCAAAGCTGCTGAATATGAGATTATCTGTCCCCTAAGAAAAGATTTCAAGCTGTCCCATATAACCAGATTTGACATTCCTTCGGTTGTATTAAATTCAAAAAATATAGAAATTTGCTCCTTAATAAAATTAACAAAAGCTGGATCCTGTAACAAAACGGGGTTCAATCTCCACTGAGATTTGCAAAAAATCTATCTGGGAGCTTAAGCGTTAACTTTAAAGGCGCGTGATCTGAAAGCGCAATGATGTCATACGCACATTCAACAACGGAGTTTAACAGATGTATATCTAAAAAAAAGTAATCAATTCGGGAGTATTTGTGATAGACGTGTGAAAAAAAGGAGAAATCTTTATCATTGGGGTGTTTATATCTCCAAATATCAACAAGGCCATATTCTAATAAAAAAGGGTTAATACAAGCTGCCGCTTTATTAGGAAGCGACGGATTGGTTGATGACCTGTCAATCGCCGGATTTAAGCAACAGTTAAAGTCACCACCCATGATCAGTTTATATTCCTTGAGATTCGGTAACTCTGAAAAAAGTTTCTTTAAAAAATCAGAATTATCTACATTAGGTGCGTATACACAGACCAGAGCTACCTTTTGCTCGCATAATAAACCAGTAACAATTAAATATCTTCCAATCTAATCAGTAGTAGTATTAAGGTGTACAAAAGGGTTTGGGGACTAAGAAATATAGAAACGCCTCTTGTTTTACTATCCGACGGTGAGTGAAGAAGAGTTCCTTTCCAAAAGCGAAAAAATCTATCCCCATCCTGTTTTCGTATATGATTTTCTTGCGCAGAAAATATCAGCATTAAGTGTTTTTAATTTCTTAAAAATCTTTTTACGCTTAATGGAATGATTGACACCGTTCCAATTCCAAGATATTATATTAATTTTATTAACATCCATGTTTCAAATTGAGTTTAATATATAAAAGTAATGTTACGCAAGTACAGATTAAACCAAAAATCGCGCGGGTACAACCAGAAGGAGTGACGCATTTACGAAAGAGAAATCCAT
This sequence comes from Hemitrygon akajei, assembly GCF_048418815.1. Lineage (NCBI taxonomy): Eukaryota > Metazoa > Chordata > Chondrichthyes > Myliobatiformes > Dasyatidae > Hemitrygon > Hemitrygon akajei. The sequence continues at coordinate 29,972,464 of NC_133138.1, read as the reverse complement.
CAAAAGAACTGCCCAATCAAGAAAAAAACCTACTCTAATAGACCCCTCCCCTTCCCCCCGCCCAATAGATAGAAAGGAAGGAACCAATAGGCTGGTCCCATGCTAACTAATCACCTTTGACCCTGTTCTCCAACTTGCAGCTCCATTTATAACAAAAAGCAAAAATCCCACGGAAAATAGCCATAATAAAAGGCACAAACAGAATTCAACTACTATAATGTTGTGTCTAACATTAATAAAAACATTATCAACAACAGCCATCTTAGAATCAGCTAAAGTAGCTTAAATACATATTCAAAAGAAAGAATAAATCTGAGCAAATAATGTTACAAAAAATATTCTTTCTCTCGAAAAAGAAAATGAATATATGTATATAACAGACCTAAAACTATAAGTATTGAAACAAATAAAAAAAATAAAAAGATTAATACACAACAGGTCCTACACGGACCACTAAAGTACAGTACTATAAAGGTTCCCTACAAAACAGTTATATATGTATTAATTATTAATAAGGTAAAAAAAAATTGAATCGACCACGTCCCATACCAGAGAGTGAAAAGGTATAACATGCACTTAACTCAAAAGCTCCATAAACAATTCATACAGTAGATACTTCAAAATTGGCTATTGAATAATCGATGTAACTTTAATATTTTATTCAGTAGGCTTAACTTTAAAGTTTTTAATATACTCCCATCCCTTGTGAGGAGAGTAGATTCTCAATGGTTGAGATTTTTCAGGAAAAATTATCAGCTTTGCTGGAAAGCGAAGGGAGGGATTTAAACCTAATTTATACATTTCACTCATAACGTCTCGATATTTCTTTCTTTCGGCAAAGATTTCGGGGGGATAATCTTCAACTATACGAATGTGTGTTGAATTAAAGAGTAATTTCCGTTTCTTTCTGGTTTCTCGAAGAATAGCTTCTTTAGTCGTGTAATAATGCAAAGAAAGTACCACTGCTCGAGGACGTAATTCGGCTGAACGGCGAGAGAATGGAATCTGTCGATTAAGGGGCTAGTTTCGAGGGTCTCATTGAAAAGTGAAAACAGCATATCTGAACAGAATTTTAACAGATCGCCAGCTTCAGTATTTTCAGGCAGTCCCAGAATACGCAGATTCCTCTGACGCCCTCTACTATCTAAATCAACTATTCTGTTCTTCGTTTTAGATAGTTCCGAGGTAATTTCATTGATTTTCTTTTCCATCAAAGATATCTTCATTCCTTGATCTTTAATAGTTTGCTTGAATAGATCATGCTCGCTCTCGATTCGGGTTGTAGTCTGCTGAAGTGTTTGAAGTTGAGAATCCAAGTTTTTCCAGCGAGTCTCGAATCATAGAAATAGCTTTTTCGAGCTTCCCGTTTGAACCGGCCAGCTTATCAATTTTAATATTAAACGATCCGAATTCCGACTTCATGTCTTGTATTGAAGAAAATATTCCCGCTAGTGTAACAGGTTCCTCCGTTTTCTTAGTTTGTTCCGTTTGCTCCATTTCGGGGAAAGTCTTGCCGCTTCTTAATTCAATACCAGAACGACTTTTTTCGGCCATTGTACTTAAGTCGTAAAATCCTTCGGTAGAAATAATAAATCCTTCAGTAGAAGTAGTAAGTCATTAGAACTAAAAGGGATCTGTTAGTGGGATATTAAATCTATTAAAAGAGAGAGAGCCGCTAGAAACGCGACCTACTCCACAAGCTGCAAAGATGAAGAATCCCGTCAAGGTTTTCAAAGCATTCTACCTAACAAAGTATCTGTCAGCGACCAAAGTAATAGAGTTTTCTTTTTGTGGTATATAAGTCACCCAAACCAATCGAACTGAACACTAGGGTTCTGTAAGAGGTACCATTAGAGATTGTGGAGGCATTAGCAATGATTTTTCAAAAATCTTTGGAATCCGGCATGATGCCCGAGGACTGGAAAATTGCAAATGTCACTCCACTCTTTAAGAAAGGAGGAAGGCAGCAGAAAGGAAATTATAGACCAGTCAGCCAGACCTCAGTAGTTGGGAAGATGTTGGAGTGAATTGCAGAGGATAAGGTTATGGAATACTTGATGACACAGGACGAGATAGGTCTAAGTCGGCATGGTTTTCTGAAGGAAAAATCTTGCCTGATTAACCTGTTGGAATTTATGAGGCAATTATAAGTAGGATAGATAAAGAGATGCAGTGTATGTTGTATATATGGAGTACTTGATGACACAGGACAAGATAGGACTAAGTCGGCATGGTTTTCAGAAGGACTTAGATATATTAGGAAAATAAGTAAGAAAGTAGAAAATGAAATACACTGCTGGAAGTGCATGGTTATGTATCTTTGAGAAGATTACAAGTAGGATAGACAAAGGGGATGCAGTGGATGTTGTATATTTGGACTTTCAGAAGGCCTTTGACAAGGTGCCATGCATGAGGCTGTTTACCAAGCTAAAAGCCCATGGTGTTACAGGAAAGCTACTGGCATGGTGAAAGCACTGACTGATTGGTGGGAGGCAGTGGTTAGGAATAAAAGGATCCTTATCTGGTTGGCTGCCAGTGACAAGTGGTTTTCTGCAGAGGTGTGTGTTGGGATCACTTCCTTTAATGATTTAGATGATGGAACAGATGGCTTTGATGCCAAGTTTGCAGATGATACAATAGATTGGAGGGGCAAGTAGTGTTGAGGAAGCAGGTAGGATGCAGAAGGACTTAGACAGATTAGAAGAATGGGCAAGAAAGTGGCAAATAAAATACAATCTTAGAAAATGCATGGTCATACACTTTTCTAACCGTCAGGGAAAATCCAAAAATCTGAGATGCAAACGGGTGTGGGATTCCTTGTGCAGAACACCCTAAATGATAACTTGCAGGTTGAGACGGTGGTGAAGAAGGCAAAAACAATGTTAATATTAATTTCAAGAAGTCTTGGATATGAGAGCAGGGATGTGATGCTGAGGCTTCATAAGGCACTGGTGAGGCCCCACCTTGAGTATTGTGAACAGTTTTGGGCTTGTCAGGGTGCAGAGGAGGTTCACAAGGATGATTCCAGGAATGAAGGGGTTATCATACGAGGATGGCTCTGAGTCTGTACTCAGTGGAATACAGAAGGATGGAGGGAATCTCATTGAAAACTTTCAGATGTTGAAATGCTTAGACAGAGTAGATGTGAAAAGGATGTTTCCTTGGTGGGGGAGTATAGCACAAGAGGCACAGCCTCAGGATAGAGGGGTGTCCATTTAAAAAGGAGATGTGCAGAAATGTTTTTAGCCAGAGGGTGGTGAATTTGTGGAATTCGTTACCACAGGCAGCTGTGGAAGCCAGGTCATTGATTGTATTTGAGACAGAGATTGATAGGGTCTTGTTTGGACATGGCATCAAAGGTTATGAGGAGAAGAATGGGAAACAGGGTTGACGAGGGTATAAAAATTTTCAGCCATGATTGAATGGCAGTGCAGACTTGATGGGCCAAATGGCTAAATTCAGCTCCTATGTTGGATGGTCTTAGGTCTAAATGCCAACCCCATCAATGATGACCAAAAACACACAGTAGCTTCTCACAGAACACAGGACTGGAATCTGGCATTGTCTTCTACTGCTGTAACCCATCCACATCAAAGTTTGACATGTTGTGCATTCAGACATGCTCTTCTGCACAACACTTGTATCACGTGGTTATTTGATTTACTGTCGCCTTCCTGTCAGCTTAAACCCTTCTAGCCATTGTCCACTGTCTTCTCTCATTAATGAGGGCTTTTCATCCACTGAACTGCTGCTCATTGATGTTTTAAATTGTGGTTTGCACAATTCTCTGCAAACTCTCAACACTGCTGTGTGTGAAAATCGCAGGAGATCAGCAGTTCCTGAGGTTCTCAAACCACCACGCCTTGCACCAACAATCATTGCATGATCAAAATCACTTGGATCACATATCTTCCCCATTCTGATGCTTGGTCTGAACAACTACTGAAGCCCTTAACCATGTCTGTATGCTTTCCTGCATTGAGTTGTGGCCACATGATTGGTTCATTAGATATTTGCATTGACCAGCAGGTGTACAGGTGTCCCTAATAAAGTGGCCACTGATATTAGAATCAATGTGTTTAAAATGATGAACAATTTTCCACGTTGTGTAACCCACTTGACCCTCTCTACAGTGAAACTCAACGTGCTGATGCATGCTGTCTGTTGTTTCCGGTTGCTCAGTCTGAAGCTGCATTTATTTTCTTGCAGGAAACCCACAAAATGAGGCTGAGGATTCACTACAGAAGTTTCCCAGCCAGTCTGATGTTTAATGTCCTTGTTTTACTTCTTCATCCTGTTTCCACACAAAGTAAGTGTTTTTTCTTCACTGATCACAATCACAATATGGTTCTTTGTGGGACTGGGACTGGCTCTTGTGGTTTCGCTTCTGGCTGTTATTCAGCATGCCAGGGGTTCAGCCCAAGAGCTCAGCTTGCCTTTGGAGATCCAAGATCTCATGGCTCTGGAGACAGGTGGATAGAAGGTTGGTGTCACGGCAGGAGATTGATGTGTTGTCAGGGGAGTCAGAAGATCTACGGCTGTGTGCCCAAAGACAGGAGATCTTTGGGCACAGTGCTCGGAAAAAGTGACTCAATGGAGTTTTAACATCATAAACCAGTGAGTTGTTTCTTATGTCTCTCCTCTCGTGGTGAAACGGAGACACCTCTTTCTCCCTTATTAGGGAGAGCGAGAGCCTGTGGTATTTCGAATACTGGGCAAACAAGTAGTCTTTGGTGTACTGCAAGTCTGTGTCTTTGCTGTTGCTTTGCTCATGCTTGAGTGTTTAGTGGCGGGTACCGATGCTTTTTTTTGCCAGTAGGGGGAGGGTGTATCGTTACTTGCTGCAGGTTAGGTCTGGGAGGGAGAGGAACTGGGGGGAACTTTGTGGTTCTAACACTTAACTGTCATTCATTCTTTGGGTGCACTCTTCTGTTTTTGTGGATGGTCGAGAAGAAAAAGCATTTCAGTATGTATATCATATACATTTCTCTGACATTAAATGTATCTTTGAAACCTTTGAAACATTGCTTTATTATTGTTCATGTAAATTTGTTCCCCAGGGTTTAACTCACTTTCCTCTCCGAGTCCCTGAATGTGCTAATGTCTCACAATCCTTGCCACCATTGAGCTCCTCCCACCAGGACTCTCTCATTCTGCACCAACACAGTTCTTATCAAAGTCAGAAATGACAGCCAGAGAGCATGTTGCTGAGGGAAACTCTCCCTCTTTATCCTGCCCAGTCTGTCTGCAGACTTTGATACAGTTGTCCACAACATCTCCTCCAAAATCTCCCCACCACTGTCCAGCAAGATGGAAGGGCTCTCGCCTTCCTGTTCCGTCCACATCTTGAGACTCACCTGCATTATCTTCACTTCACCTTCCGAACAGGCTTCTCTGGCTCCCTCTGATAACCTATCCTGGAACCCTCCTATTTCTCATCTTTATGCCCCTCTTTGATGACACCAACCAAAAACTGATTCTGGTTTCCACTAGTCAACTGTTGACACAACCTCGAGCTCATCAACCCCTCTCTCAAACCCTACACTATCTCCAAACTTGTGGATTGCATGTGGGGTGTCCAATACAAGATGAGCAAATATTACACACACAGACACACACACACTCCATCCAACACAATAATTGCTGATACCATTGTCTTCAGTGCCACTGCAAGCTTTTTCCCAAATGACCAAGCTATCTATCTGCTGGCAACCACATGAGGCTGAAGACAGCAAAAGCAAACAGAGTGCTGTACCTGCCAGGAGATGAGCTTCCATCCACAAAGACAGTTGGAGGTAAATGAATAGAATGTGGGGAGATTATGAAAAGTGTAAAAGCAACAGGTATTTCAGTTGATATCTTTAATCTCCTCGGTATTGACCAGGACAATGTAGTACTGAGTTTTAGATCACACAGTATTAGTTCTGTGCATCCAGCAGAGTTTCTCGACGTTGTATATGAATTTTATTTTTATTCATTTACGGGATGTGGCCATCGTCAGCTAAGCCAGCAGTTATTGCCCATCTCTAGTTGTCCTTGAGAAGGTGGTGATGAGCTGCCTTCTTCAACCACCGGAGACTCTGAGGTGTAGGTACACCCACAATGTGAGTAGGGAGGGAATTTCATGATTTTGACCCAGCAACAATGAGGGAATGGTGATATGTTTCCAAGTCAGGATGGTTAGTGAATGGGAGGGGGATGTCCAAGTGCTGGTGTTCCCAGGTATCTGCAGTTCTATCCTTCTAGATGGTAGTGGTCATGGGTCCGGAAGGTGCTGCCTTAGGAACTTTTGTGTATTGTTGAAGTGCAACCTGTAGATAGTACACACTGCTGTAACTGTTTGTTGACAGTGGAGGAACTATAAGTTTGTGGAAGGTGTAGCAAATAAGTGGACTGACTTTTACTGGATGGTGTCAAGCTTCTTGAGTGTTGATGGAGCTGCACTCATTCAGGTGAGTGGTGAGTATTCCATTACACTCCTGAACTGAGATTCATAGATGGTGGTCAGGCGTTGGGGAGTCAGGAGATGAGTTACACGCTGAGGATTCCTAAACATTGACATGTTCTGAAAGCCATGGTGTTTACATGGCCAGACCAGTTCAGTTTCCTGTCAATGGTAACCCCCAAGGTGTTTATAGAAGGGGATAAACTGATGGTGATGCCACTGAGTGTCAAGGGATGGTGGTTAGAGCCTCTCTTGTTGGATATAGTCAATACACTGGCACTTACGTGGCTCAAATGTAACTTGCTGCTTGTAGCCCAGGCCTGGATATTGTCTAGATACTGCTGCATCTGGGTATAAACTGCTTCACTAGCTGAGAAGTCACGAATGGTGAAGAACATTGAATTGTACCAGAGTTCTTTGCTTATATTATTTGTGCAACATTCAACCAATAGACTTTGAGTACATAACAAACTGCAGAAAGACAAGCAGTTGAGTTATTGGAAGAATGCTAAGTGCACTGATTAAGCTGATGTACGGGATACACTCTATCCTTGAACTGATGTTCAGGAGCTAACACTTGTGTATGAAGGAGTGACTATGCTGACTGTTTTTTTTTCTGAAGCTATCACCTGCTATTGTACAGTGCTAGTCTTCCATTGCTGCATGTAAACTAAATGTGCTTAATATTAATCCACTCTGATTTGTTGCTTGTTATGCTGAGCTGTGCTGAGGCCTCCCTCGGTCGGAGTTGACCATGGATATTGCATCCTAGTTGTCTAAATACACAGGCCTGGGCTGTATGATGTGGAGAGCAAGCTGTTGCCCATGTAGAAAGCTTCCCCTCTTGATCCATCTGATGAACCCAAAGGAACAGCAGAGACCAATACAGTTTGGTATCAGCAGCATTCCAGGAGTTGCTTGTCAGCATTGAACTCACAGTAGGACTGCCTTAGGGACCCCAGCTCTAGATTTTTTCCTTCCCGAAGCCTTCCCCACTTCCCCATGAGTGGGAATAGCCACAAGGCAGTGGATGTTTGAGATCAGAGTTTATTTGTTAGATGACAGAGTGAAAATGTGCTCGACAAGCAAGGAGAATGGGCAGAAGTACAAAACAAGAACTTTGCATCAGTTTTCAGTGAGAAGGACATGAAGGAGACTGAGATCGGGGAAGAGTATGTTGATATTCCCAGGCATAAGATGTTTATTCCCTTTGAGGAAGATGATTCCCCAGGGTCTGCTGGGTTCTTTCCCAGGTTAAGGAAGGAGAAAAGAAAAGAGATTTCTGAGTCCGTGACTGAGATCTTTTTATCCATTTTAACCACGCAAAGTCATAGAGTCATAGAAAAGTACAGTATAAACAGAGGCCCTTCGGCCCATTAGTCGACGTCTAAATCATTTTAAATGCCTACTCCACTCAAACCGCACTGGGACCATAAACCTCCATACCTCTAACATCCATGTACCTAACTAAACTTCACTCAAGCATTGAAATCGAACTTGCACTGGCAGCTCATCCTACACTCTCATCACCCTCTGAATGAAAAAGTTTCCCATCATGTTGCCCTTAAACTTTTCACCTTCCACTCTTAACACATGAACACTTGTTGTAAAACCACCAAGCTCCAGTGGAAAAAGCCTGCTTGCATTATTCCAGACTGACAGATTTCCACATGCTGTGTCTGCCTCACTGAAGGTTCTGTGGATGATCAAAAAGGAATGGAAATAAATGAACTTCAACATTAGTGACCTGCATGGGATTGAAGGAAATGTGCTTTAAATATTCATTCAGTTGTTGATTCTCTTTCCAACAGGAAACAGAAATCAGATTTATTTCTTGGATCAAGGAAAGGACATTGTACTAAAAGGCCCAGACAATCCTGGGAAAGGCCCATTAGCCTGGGAATGGAAACCACACTCAGGGCAGCACACCCACCAGTTGGGGACTTTCACTAGAAGCTACTCAGGCAGTTGGAGTGAATATTGGAACTCTGACTGGAAACGCAGTGACTTCTACCAGGAAGTGCAATTGGATTATTACACCGTTGATCTGAGAATTAAAAGACCCAAATTTAAATTTGCGGGATTGTTCACTTTGACACAAACACAGCCGACAAAGCAAATCCTGAGACACTACGAAATATTTGGAATCAAAGGTGAGTGGGTCAGACAAGCATCTCTCTTTCTCTGCAAATGATTTCATGCAAAATGCTGAGAGATCGTGAGGATCGTGAGATTTCATTCACCCGGTGAAGAGAGAATCACTCATTAAAACAAATACGATGAGGATTCTTGATCTCTGTTTGTGAAGTTTTTGACAGGAGCAAATTTTGCCTGATTGTTTCACCAGGAACAGCAAGGAAAAGAAGCAACAAACACTAAATTCTGGAGAAACTCGTCAGGTCAGGAAGCATCTATAAATTGAAATGAACTGTCTATGTTTCTGGCTGAAACCATTCGTGAGGAAATAAATGGACAGGAAAAGTGGAGAAGCCAGAATAAAAGGGTGGGGTCGAGAAGGAGCAACAGTTGGTGGGTGTTAAGTGAATCCATATGAGGGAGGTGAGTGCGTACATGGGGAAGGGGGCGGAATGATTGGAGAAGCTGGGCTGTGATAGGTGGGAGAGGTAAAAGGCTGAAACAGAAGGAAACTGATAGGAGAGGACTGTGGAGCACAGAATAAGGGGGAGGAGATGGGAAACAAGGGAGGAAGGTGTGGGGAATGTGCAGTTCACGGAGGCTGGTGAGGGAAAGAGACTGGGAAGGGCCCTGTTGCCTGGGAATAGAAACCACATTCAGGGCAGGACATCTGGAAACTGGGGCCTTTCCAAAGAACAGACAGGGCTTGGTGGAACAGGGTGTCACACTAGAGAAGCAGACACTTGTACCAGCGGATGGATCTGGATTCTGGCACCATTAATCTGAGAATTAGAAGATACCCAATTGAACTTGCAGGATTGTCCACTTTGATTCAAACACAGCTGAAGAAACAAATTCAAAAATAATATGAAAAATTTGTGGTTAAATGTGAGTGGGCCAGACAAGGAACAATAACATGTTTCTATGGAAATAATCAGAGTAAATCTCCCACTAAAACAGCAAAGAGAAAAAAAACATTCATTCATTGCTTCTAACATGAACATGGTTTATCAATTTTCCGAAAGAACAGGAAGCCAAGGAATCTATCCTAAAGTGAATATCATGGTCTGTTAACTGGCATGGTCTAATATGGACTGAATTGTGTTCTGAAATACATTGATGACTTGTAATAAATCTCGGCCCAGTGGGTCTGGGGTGAGACTGGACATTGAAACTGCTAATCAGTGTCACCCAATGGACCATGTCACTGGCTCAATCTGTCAAGGTCAATGAGGAAGCCCATTGAACATAGAACATAGAACAGTACAGCACATTACAGGCCCTTCAGCACACAATGTTGTGCCGACCCTCAAACCCTGCCTCCCATATAACCCCCCCCCCATCTTAAATTCCTCCATATACCTGTCTAGTAGTCTCTTAAACTTCCCTAGTGTATTGTCTGTGGAATTTGGGCTCTGTCAGAGAGTTCATGAGGACAGCTGAGGGAGAAATAACAAAGACAAAGGGATAAATGTATTAATTCATTTGCATCTGAAACTCATTTGCATTCCTGAATCAAAATTACCATGCTGAGACTGAAAGGTTTCACCAGCAGTCACACAGAGAATAGCTGGAATTTCCCTGTGGGATATGTGAACAAATGTATGACTTAGATCCGTGCATTTCCTAAGGTGAAATTCCTAGACTTGCTGACTTCTCCTGGAGTTGAATCTGCCGGCGCTCCCCGTCACTGTGCTCCACACAGACATTCAGGATGTAGCAGGAATACACTGATACTCCCCAGCACTGAGAGTGGGAAAACTGCTGATGGTCCTGGTGCCTGGTTTGAGCTGGTGCGGGATCTGTGAGGTTACTCATTTCACTAGGGAATTTACAGCAGTAAGGAGAAAAGGGAAGAAGGAAGGAAATTACTTGATTCTGTGAGTTTGTGTTTGATATGAATTTGTTAACTTTAGATGCATTTTCAAATGATATTACATGTTAAGTGCTTAATGAAAATATTTGATTATTTAATATTAATATAGTTGGTACAATTCAACACTAACTATATTGCAACAGTTTGGAGCTTCAGCAGAGGACAAACATTAGGAGTGTGACTCCGCCTCCTGTGGATGATCCTCCACACTTGTGCAGATGGGGTTAGTCTGTCCCAATTATATGACACAAAACTATTCAATTAGACCATGCCACAGTACATGGCATAGTAGATTGGTTCTAAAATGCTCCCAGACAATCTTTGTCCTCATAGATCTCAGCCAGGTGAGTGTAGGACCCTGGGGAATCAGAGCAGTGAGTGTGAGCTGCCAACTCCCTCAGCACAACCCAGACTAATCCAGTCTGAGGACCAGGGATGGAGATAAACATTGATACCTGCTGTGTTGGTGCTGTGTTGACATCTAAACGAGGGGACGGTCACTGTCTCATGGAGACACAAAAGACTACAGATGCTGAAATCTGGAGCAATACACAAAGAGCTGAAGAAATTTGCCAGGTCTGGCAGCATCCATGTAGACAAATGCACAGTCTGTGTCCATTTCTCTCCAGAGATGCTACCTGACCTGCTGAGTTCCTCCGGCTCACTATGTGCCGCTGTCAGACAGACTAAGGAACAGTCGAGTTGGGTCCTGAAGTGCCATCCTGACCAAAGGACTGGCCTCAGACCATTGTTCCTGGAATTAAATCGCACCAGATTGAATTCACAACATCAGAATATCCATTAAATTATACAGTCCTGGAATTCATTATTTCATGCCATGTTCCAGGAGGGACTGAAAGCCAGGGTAGACATTTAGAGAACCAGTCACACCCAAAGAGCCCTTCCTCATGGAGGCTCAAGGATTGGAGACCTGCTCAGTACATTCTGGCAGCTCATCAATTTAAATAATTGTGTGACTGGAATGATCTTAGATGTCCTTTTAATCCACAGTCTCCCAGGCATGTGTCAGGTCGACTTATTAAAGTGTGCTGGCACATTGAGGACAGAATCAGACTGGTGCCTTTTCCATATAATATGGTAATCCTTGGAAGACAGTTGCTACATTTCCAGTGCACCATCCCCTAGTGAGATTCCATCTCCTGCCCACTGGGGTGTCGACAGTCACAAGCCCCCTCATACAGTGTGTCCCTGAGCTGAACTCTGACACTCCAGCAGGTTCAGGGGAAAGGTCCCGGTTTCTGCTCTGCCCCACTAATCCAGGTTGAGCTGGGCTGAGTTTTAATGGCCCTGCTGTGCTATTCCACGATTTGGATGCACACATACTGCAGAACTGCTGAAAACGGAAACATCCTGAGCTCAAAACAGAAAAGGCTGGAAGACACAGCCGATCAGACAGCACTTGTGGAAAGGGGAACAGTTAATGATTCAGATCAAAGACACATCATCAGAATAGTTTATATTTCAGATTTCCAGCATCTGCAGTTTTCCTTGATTGTCACATCCTCAGTTCAGTTCGAGCCCAATCATTGGACTGTACATGTCACTGTTGACTCTGAATCTCATTGGTCTGTTTCTCACAGTTGAGGTGAGCCCACAATGGCCTGTAGAGGGCAGCGATGTCACCCTCAGCTGTACCATCTCCAGACTCCCAGATACCGTCAGTCTCCATTGGAAACCAGTGGGCTCATCCCAGCAGAACAGGAGAAACACTGATCAGATCCGACTGAATAACACCGTCTATCTGATGGTCCAACACGTTACAGTGGAGGATGGGAAGTTGTATCAGTGTGAAGTGCGGGAAAGCGGAAACGTTGTTGGTACAAGCAAAGCAGATTTTACTGTATACACGAGTAAGTGTTGAATGCAAATGTCAAATACTAAGATTGCACTTGTGGCATAGGTGGTTCATGTAATGTTGCGAGTGAACCCCTTGGAAGATTATAGTCTGTGATCTACTGTCCCATGTAAATTACAGCAATAGTTAGAGAGAAGCTTCCAGAAAATCTCTGTGGAGCAGCTGCCTGATTGTTTCTGTGACTGTTACAGCACACAGGAGGGAGTTTCTTCTGTCACATTTGATCATTAAAATATTCTGATAGTTTAAATTTCCATCAGTCCATCTGTATTTTAGAGTGAGGTCCTGATACAGCATCATGTCAAAGTGTTGTATAGACTGTGGAGTCACCATGACGATCACTAGCACTTCCTGCTCAAACACATCATTGGGATCTCTGTTCAAATGTCAACACTGCACAACAAACTGTCCTCTCTCCCTCCGTGACCCTTTCCGCTTGGTCCTGATACTGTGTGAAATGACTGCTGTGGACCCAGGCTTCAGATCAGCATTTGTCTGGGAAGAGGGAGAGCAGAGTATCACTGAGTGTGACTGGCAGAGGGATGGACAGGAATAATGGGAATAAAGGGAAGGTTGGTAGAGGATGCAACAAGAGAGGAGGAAGGCAGCTGGTGAACAGAGAGAAACAACAGAATCTGCGTGTGGGGTCTCCTCCCCCACCATTCGTCCCCCGCATTAATCTCCCTCCTGACACTTACCCCTGTAAATGGAAAAATTGATACACTTGCCCATTCCGCTCTTACCTCCCTTCCACTCATAGTTCCAAACAATCCTCCCTGGTGAGGCAACACTTCACCTGCAAACCTGTTGGGATTGTCTTCTCTTGATGCTGCCTCCATTACCTTGGTGAGACCTGAGATAGATTGGATGACCATTTTGACTTCACCCCATCTGCAACAGGCTGGATTTCCTGGTGGTCAGCCATTTTCGTTACAAGCAGTTGTTCTGTAGGTCCATGGTCTCCTCTGCTCTCAGGGAGGAGGAGCAACACCTCAGATTCCACCTAGGTAGCTTCAGCCTTTTGAAGTGGACACTGATTTCTCTGACTTCTGGTAATTTTTCTCTCTTCCCTTTTCCCCTTTAGCCATTCTCCACTTTGGCAACCCTCTTGCCTCTTCTCGCATTCTCAGCTACCTATCACCTCCTTTTGGCTCCCCACTTCCTAACCTTTCTCCCATGGTTCACTCTCCTCTCCTATCTGATTCCTTTTTCTCCTGTCTTTTGTCATTTCCACCTATCACCTCCCAGCTTCTCACTTCATCGCCCCTCCCCACTCACCTGGCTTCACCAATCGCTTTCTAGCTTGTACTCCTTCCTCTCCCCTGCTGTATTATTCTGTCTTCTTCCCCTTCATTTCCATTCCTGAAGACCTGTCTCTGCCTGAAACATTGACTGTTTGTTCCTCTCCATTGGTGCTGACTGACCTGCTGAGTTCCTCCTGCATTTTTTGTCTGTTAATCTGGGAGGGAAGCTTGGGAAGGAAGAGGAAAATGCTTTGACTGATATTTGGAAAAAGTGAAAGGACTTGTGGAAAGTGGTTGGATCAGACCTCTGAGAAATATTAAATACAGAATCAATCAAATGCACACCAGGAGAATGTTGATTTGAAACCATCCAGCTTGCTGTCAGAGTGATTGTAAACCATATAACCATATGACAATTACAGCACGGAAACAGGCCATCTCAGCCCTTCTAGTCCGTCCCGATGCTTACTCTCACCTAGTCCCATTGACCCGCACTCAGCCCATAACCCTCCATTCCTTTCCTGTCCATATCCCTGTCCAATTTTGCTTTAAATGACAATACCAAACCTGTCTCTACGACTTCTACTGGAAGCTTATTCCACACATCTACCACTCTTTGAGTAAAGAAAATCCCCCTCGTTTTACCCTTAAACTTTTGCCCCCTAACTCACAACTCATGTCCTCTTGTTTGAATCTCCCCTACTCTCAGTGAAAAAAGCCTATCCACGTCAACTCGATCTATCCCTCTCATTATTTTAAATACCTCTATCAAGCCCCCCTCAACCTTCTACATTCCAAAGAATAAAGTCCTAACTTGTTCAACCTTTCCCTGTAACTTAGGTGCTGAAACCCAGGTAATATTCTAGTAAATCTTCTCTGTACTCTCTCTATTTTGTTGACATCTTTCTTATAACTTGGTGACCAGAACTGTACACAATACTCCAAATTCGGCCTTACCAATGCCTTGTACAATTTTAACATTACATCCCAACTCCTATACTCAATGCTCTGATTTATAAAGGCCAGCATACCAAAAGCTTTCTTCACCACCCTATCCACATGAGATTCCACCTTCAGGGAACTATGCACCATTATTCCTAGATCACTCTGTTCTACTGCATTCTTCAATGCCCTACCATTTACCATGTATGTCCTGTTTGGATTATTCCTACCAAAATGTAGCACCTCACACTTATCAGCATTAAACTCCATCTGCCATCGTTCAGCCCACTCTTCTAACTGGCCTAAATCTCTCTGCAAGCTTTGTAAACCTACTTCATTATCCACAACACCACCTACCTTAGTATCATCTGCATACTTACTAATCCAATTTACCACCCCATCATCCAGATCATTACTGTATATGACAAACAACATTGGACCCAATACAGATCCATGAGGCACACCACTAGTCACCGGCCTCCAACCTGTCAAACAGTTATCCACCACCACTCTCTGGCATCTCCCATCTAGCCACTGTTGAATCCATTTTACTACTTCAATATTAATACTTAAAGAGGGCTATGCCCATGGAGTGGCTTTGTGTGAATTAAACATTCCTGGGACAACATCATATCTGACACAGGAGAGTGCAGATGCTTCCATCCAGATCAAAATAAAAGAGGAACTCAGAGTGTCAGGCAGCATCTGTGGAGGGAAGTAGACAAAACTTGTGAAACTCTAGGTGGTGTCCTGTCTGAACAATTAGAACTTGTACATGAGGAATCCACTTGCCTGAAGGGAACAAGAACTTTGTAAAACTTTACCCAAGCTGCAGCTGCCAATAGCTGGGCTCTGTTGGAGTTAGATTTTACTCTTCTCCTCCTTGCAAATCTTTTCCATACATGATATTGAAACCTCCCATGATGATCAGTTTGTCTCCCTCTGTGACATGATCCAGGGTGTACACAAGGTTGGAGTGTCTGTGTTGATGGTTGTAACACACTGGTCCTGTGTGAGAGTGAGTGACAGAGTCTGGAGATACTCACAGAGTGAGTTACTGAAATGCCAGACTAGCTCAATCTTCATGGCAAAACCCACCCCATTAAAAATATCCCTCCTTTAGGGATCAGTCATCATTTATTAGTTCTGTCCACAACCTTAACCTGTCCCACCTCCTCAACACTGATGGTAAGATTTGTCAAATGTAACATTTAAAAATAATTTGAAACCAAATTTTAATTAGTATTTTTTCAGATTTTATTTGCTTCTGTGTGGAATTCACAAAATGTCTCTATTTCAACATGAAACAATTGAACAAAGCACAAATAATTTTTAAATAAATGTATTTGAGAATTGTTCCTTATAGTCTCTGAAATACACTGTTATAAAATTTGATTGTGTTCTCCACTGTCTCTCTGATACAGATTTATATCGGGACCATTACACCCTTTATCGTCCCAGCACAGGTTACAGTGAACTCCACCTGCTTTGCTATTCTCGTATTGCATACGCTCGTGGTATGTGGACCTGGTCATCGCATCAACCACACAGCCATCAGAAACAAATAGCATCTGCAACAAAACATCAGCCCATCAATGTCAGTGGCACCGACTTTGGGAATCGACTAGTGGCCTCAGTGGAACAATTCAATGGCATGAATTTAAATGTGAGGATTGCCCCGGTGTTGTTTGGAGATGCCGGAGTTTACACATGTTCTCTGGAATCAACTGCATTTCTGACCATTGAGTTAATCACAGTGAAAGGTAGGAGACAGAATGATGGAGTTGCTTTTACCAATTAAGTCATAGTTTAAAATGTAAATAACTTGCTTGTTTCCACAGTCACAGCTG
Organism: Hemitrygon akajei; assembly: GCF_048418815.1. Classification (NCBI taxonomy): domain Eukaryota; kingdom Metazoa; phylum Chordata; class Chondrichthyes; order Myliobatiformes; family Dasyatidae; genus Hemitrygon; species Hemitrygon akajei. The sequence goes on along the minus strand of NC_133138.1, from coordinate 29,956,095 downwards.
AACCGTCTGATACAGTGACTGAGGGAGACACCGTTACCCTGAACTGCTCTGTGTCTGACATCACTGCATCAACCAGACTGGTTTGGATCAATGGAGACGGTGAGACTGTTGGAGCCAAAAGACTGAATGGAGACGAGAAATCAGTGAGTTTGATCATACTTAAAGCTGAGAGAGGCAGAGGGAAATGGACGTGTGGTGTGTTTGATCAAGACATGCTCCGGATTCTCGTCCCCTATTATCAGGAGCTCAGTGGTGAGTTACTGTGGGTTTGCTCTTCATATTGAGAAACATGATCACATTTTGTGCCATGAATAGTTATATTTGCCACCAGTGAATCCTCTTTATATCCTCTGTGGGAGACTCTCTAATGTGGCTGATTGATCTGGAGGCTTTTGTGATCCACATATTCTTCAGAAGGCGTAAAACTTGTTGCTTATGATCGTTTTATTAAATATTGCAGGAACAAAGGAAAAAAGAGCAAATGAAGCTGATCTGGTCATCTTATAATAGACCATTGAAACTGGAATATAACCAAAAAATTAAAAATTATCAAATTAACTATCTAGATGTTAGGAGTATGATACATGCCTCTGAAACTAAGAATGTTCTAGAAAAATAGCGAAGTAACTTTAACCACTTAAAATTTCAGTGTGCAATCACATTTATATAGGTGATTATATAACAATATAAACAAGCACACCAAAATTAAACTACAAGAAAAATAACAATTCTACAGCCCAATCCAACAGGATTGTAATATGGACCACAGGATAATTCTGTGTCCACACAATCAATCTTGAAATGTCTCTTTTCCCTGCCTCACTGATTCTCTTGGGAGACTCACAGAGTCAGGACAACATTGGGTAATCTCAGGTAAATGGAGACATCCCATTGGATTCCTGGACCAGCCCACTACCACAATCACCACACACCTTCTTTCATGCCCATGCTGACCCATGCTGTACACATTCGAAACATTAATGTCAAGGTCCCAAGGGTGATTGGGCATCGGGCAACCCAGTGTAGAGATTCCACTTCAAACACTGTAAGGCAGTTAAAAGCTCTTAAAATTAAATTTCAATTACTAATCTGTTAAAATCTCAAATTATAAAACACAAGCAAGATGCTGAAAACATCTGACTGAATTTCAACTGAGAAATTCCTTCTCCTTTCCCATCTTGAACCGGACCTGAACTGGGTCAGATCAGAGAGGGAGATAATTCAGTGTAATATTGGGAATATCAGTAATTAGTGTATTGAATTGAATTGACTTTATTACTTACATCCTTCATATACATGAGGAGTAAAAATCTTTACATTATGTTTCCATCTAAATGTGCACTGTGCAATTTATAGTAATTTATAATAAATAGCATGTACAACAGGACAGTCAATATAACGTAGAAATACAGATGTGTCAGCATGAGTTAGGCTGTCTGATAGCCTGGTGGAAGAAGCTGTTCCGGAGCTTGTTGATCCTGGCTTTTATGCTATGGTACTGTTCCCCAAATGGTAGCAGCATGGAACAGTTTGTGGTTGGGGTGACTTGGGTCCCCAATGATCCTTCAGTCCCTTTTTAAACCCCTGTCTTTGTAAATGTCCTGAATAGTGAGATGTTCACCTCTACAGATGTGCTTGGCTGACCGCACCATTCCCTGCAGAGTCCTGTGATTAAGAAAGCTACGGTTCTCATACCAGGCAGTGATGCAGCCAGTCAGGATGCTTTAATTGTGCCCCTGTAGAAAGCTCTTAGGATGTATGGGCCCATACCAAACGTCTTCAACCGTCTGAGGTGAAAGAGGCATTAAGCTGTGACTGTGAATGAATCACGTAGAGACTGGAGTGTCAATGTAAAATGGCATGACAAGAGGCATTTTAGAGAAATTCTCAAATGAATCTCATTGATTTCAAAGTACATTGGTATTTTCTACCACTTAAGCAAAAAAAAAATAATAGCATGTGATTAAATAGAGTTTAATGGCTATAATTAAATAGTCTATTTCAACAATGGGGATGAAAGGGTTAATATGTCAGGAGAATTTGATGGCTCTGGTCCTAAACTTGCTGGAGTTCAGAAGAATGAGGACGGATCTAATTGAAACCTACCAAATATTGAAAGACCTAGACAGAGTGTTCATGGAGAAGATGTCTACAATAGTGGGTGAGTCTAAGGCCAGAGGCCAGTCACAGAATAGAAGGACATCCCTTTAGAAGGTGATAAGGATGAATTTCTTTAGCCAGAGTGTGGTGAATCTGTGGAAGTCAGTGTCATATGTATCTGTGGAGGCCACATCATTGGGTATATTTAAAGCCAAGGTCAGTTAAAGGCATAAAAGTTTACAGTAGAGGTCATGAGGATTGAGTTGATATGGAAAGTAAATCAGGCATTATCTGGAGTGAACTCAGTGGTACAAATTCTGCTCCAATGTCTTGTACTCTTATTATGGCAACATACCCAAAATGCTGGAGGATCTCAACTGTCGAGGCAGCATCTATGGAAAAATGTATAGTCGCCGTTTTGGGCTGAGACCCTTCAGCAGGACTGGAAAAAAAGGATGAGGAGTAGATTTATAATGTGGGGAGAGGGAGAGAGAAAAACAAGGTAATAGGGGAAACTGGGAAGGGGAGGGATGAAATAAAGAGCTGGGAAGTTGATTGGTGAAAGAGATTCTGGGCTGGAGAAAGGGGAGTCCAACAGGAGAGAACAGAAGTCCATGGAAGAAAGAAAAGTGGGGAGGATCACGGGGGGAGGCGACGGACAGGAAAAGAGATAAGGTGAGAGAGAGAAAAGGGGATTAGGAATGGTGAAAAGGAGGACGGGGGAGGTAGGGGAGGTATTACTGGAAGTTAGAAAAATCAATGTTCATGCCATCAGGTTGGAGGCTACCCAGACAAAATATAAGGTGAGCCTGAGTGTGGCCTCATCATGACAGTAGAAGAGACCATGGATTGATATATCAGAATGGGAATGGGAAGTGGAATTATAATTTCATTGAGACCTGACGTAGATTAGGCGATCATTTTGCTAACATATACTGTGTCTGATGCTCCCAGTGTGGTCTCCTATATAACCATGAGACCCGCTGTAGGTTAGAAGACCATTTCACCAAGCACCCTTACAGTTTTTCTGCCAGAAGATGCAGGATATCCCAGTGACCATCCATTTTAATCCATTTCCATTCCCATTTCAATATGTTTATCCATAGCCTCCTCCACCTCCACTGATGTGATGAGCCCACACTTAGGTTGGAAGAACAACACTTTATATTCCATCTGGACAGTCTCCAACCTGATGAACATGGATTTCTCGAACCTCTGGTATTGACCCAACACCCCCCTCCCCCCCACCGCCCCTGCCCTTTCCTTCAGTCAGGATGCTCTTACATTTGCCCCTATAAAATGTTCTTAGGACTTGGAGGCCCCTACCAAACTTCTTCAACCATCTGAGGAGAAAGAGGTGCTGTTGTGCCTTTTTGACCACACAGCCAGTACGAACACACTATGTAAGATCTTTGATGATGTTTATGCCAAAGAACTTAAAGCTGTTCACCTTTTCAACCCCAGATTCATTGATGTCAATAGGGGTTAGGCTGTCTCCATTCCTTCTGTCATCCACAACCAACTCTTCTGATTTTGTAACATTGAGAGAGAGGTTGTTTTCTTGACACTACTGTGTCAAGGTGATGATTTCTTCACTGTATGCTGCCTCATTATTATTTTAGATTAGCCCAATCAATGTAGTGTCATCAGCAAATTTAATTAGCAGATTGGAGCTGTGGATGGCAACACATTCATGGGTATACAGAGAGTAGAAGAGGGAGCTTAGTACACAGTCCTGGGGGGCACAAGTTTTGAGGGTCCGAGTGACAAAGGTGATGGAGCCCAATCATAACACCTGCCAGCGATCTGACAGGAAGTCCAGGATCCAGCTGCACAAGGCAGAGTGAAGGTCGAGATTGCTGAGCTTCTTGTCAAGCCGAGAGGGAATTATGGTGTTGAAAGCTGAACTGTAATCCAAGAACAGCATTATCACATAAGCCTCCCTCTTCTCCAGATGTGTAAGGATGGTGTGTAGAATTGTAGCTATTGCGTTATTTGTTAATGGGTTGTGCTGGTAGGCGAATTGTTGGGGTCCAGTGTGGGTGGTAGCATGCTACAGGTTTTGTCCTTGACCAGCCTCTCAAAGCATTTGCTTATTATTGAGGTGAGTGTGACAGGACGCCAGTCGCTCAGACATGTTACCTTCGTCTTTTTAGTTACAGGGACAATGGTGGATGTTTTGAAGCAGAAGGATACTGTACACTGGGAGAGGGAGAAATTAAAAATGTCCGTAAATACACCTGCCAGTTGTGCTGTGTACACTTTGAGTACTCACTCTGGGATGTTGTCTGGTCCTGTGGCCTTGCAACTGTCCACTTGTTAGAAACACCTGTGTATTTCGGCCTCAGAGATGACAAAGCTGCCGGTTGCATCATCTGCAGGTCTGCTCAGGGGCTCAGTACTGGCGACATCGAATCGAGTGTAAGAAAAGATTTTGCTAATCTGGGAGAGAGGTAGCGATTTTGAAAACTCCACTGCATTTAGCTTTGAAGTCTGCGGTGGTGTGCAGACCTTGCCATAAGCTAAGTGTCATTGGTAGAAAGTTGAGTCTGAATCTTGTCTCTGTATTGCCGTTTTGCTGCAATGATAACTTTGCACAGATTGTAGCTGCATTTCGAGCTCCTGTTGGTTACTGTCTCTGTGTTGCACAGTAAGTGCACCTCGCACAGAACTGCTGATCCAGGGTTCTGATTTGAATTTGGATATACCCTGACTGATTCCTCGATGCAACACCAGATGAAACTTGTGACCCCTTCCGTAAACTCGGAGACATACTCATCATGGAAGACATTCTAGTCGAGGTCATCAAAACAGTCCTGTAACATGGAGACCGATTGGTCAGACCAACAGTGGATGGTTTGAACTATGGCCACCTCTTGTTTCTGCTTCTGCCTGTACTTAGGCAACAGAAAAATGGAGTAGTGATTTGATTTTCCAAATGGAAAATGGAGGAGCGCTCAGTAAGCTTTGCAGAAGGGAGAGCAGCAGAAGAGTCAGTCTATCAAACCTGATGTGACTATCAGCTACTTGAACAAGCAATGCGAAGGAAATCACAGAAATTAAGAGTATACTGTAAATGTTAGAACACAGATCGCAACATAACCACTATATGCAGCACCATCTTGGGTATCTGCAGATTTTCTCTTGTTTGTGCTCAAAATATGGACTTATTTGGGTGTTTTCAGGTCTTGTATATAAATACCTGTACAGTGGATGGAAATCTCCGCTGACAATGTAGCTTTGAATATTCTGACATCTGTGGACAGCATGAAAGTTTCCTAGGACAAAGTGCCAGGCAATCAAAATATAGTTCTTTAGTCACTGTGTTGAAGGACAACTCTCTCTGCGGACGATAGTGTGTATTCAACTGACAAGTCTTGTACTAATGGACAATTGGTTCTTGACTGTAATAACCGGCTGCTACCCCCAGCCCGCGGTAGATTCAGTAGCATCGCAGCAGAGCAACAGTTAGCGTGATAATTTACAGCTCGGAGTATCAGAATTTGGAGCTCAATTCCAGTGTCGACATTAAGGAGTTTCTACGTCCTAATCAACACGCGAGCTTCCTCCCTGTGCTCTGGTTTCCTTCCATGTTCCAAAGATGTACTGGTTAGTCAGTTAATTGGACATTGTAAATTGTGTTTGGGCTAGGATTGAATAGCTGATGTTGCTGGGCAGTGCGGATCATTGGGCTCCAAGAGCCTGTTCTGTACTGTAGCTCTAAGTAATCAACCCATAACTTCTGAAAGATGTCCCATGACTAATGGTCCCTATCTCTGAGGATTGATCCAAGAATCCACGTGTAGTTTAGACATGGAGTGCAGAGACAGGGTGGCTCAGTGCTTGAAGTTGTTGTTGTTCGTCCTTCGGAGTCGAAGACGACCACGACTTCTGTCAGGTGGAGGGTTTGAGACTGTGGGTCCAGAGGTGACTCGTGAGGCCAATCCGGGCCCTAAAAGCTCACCCATATGTGGGACATATGAGTGCTTGAAGTAGATGGGCTACAACAGCAGTGCACCATGAATACACACTGAGAGGCCACTTCATTAGGTACAGGAGATTCCAAACAAAGTGGCCACTGAGCCTGTGTGTAGAGCCACAGGAAATGTGTGAGCTCCATAATGAAAAAAAAACTCCTTATTTTTTTCCCATGCAATAAGGCTTGAGGACAAGGAAATGCAGGAAAATTATTGGGCAAGTCTCGTGGATAGTCCACATTACAGTGGAGGAGATGCTGAGCATCTTTAAAAATTTGAAGGTAAGTAAGTTTCCGGGGCCCGATCTGGGGCATCCGAAGGCACTGAGGGAAGTTGTAGAAGAAATTGTGGGAGCAATTTCTGTGCGTGGGAGATTATGTCTCACATAGCTGATTGAGCTTTGAAGAAATAGCAAGAAAGGTGGATGAGGGAGGGTGTTAATGTGGTCTATACAAACTGCATGAAAGCCATGGTCGTCTGTGGTACTCCACTTGGTACTGACCTCCAGTTAGTAAATGCTTAGCTTCTACCATCCTCTGTCCTCCAATCAGCCTGATAATTATTTTTCCTACCTTCTAAAACATCTTGAATCCCTTCTGAACCAGTCTATCATATGGGGCATTGTAAACACCTCAACAAAATCCATGTGAAACTCATCTTTATTGTTGCAATGATCAGTTTTTTTAGTCATCTCATTTTAATTACCTTATTTCATTGCTTGTTATGAAGTATCATTCTTGTAAAAGCTCCTGGTAAATCAGAAAGATTCATATGAACTTCAGGAGCTGTAATGAGATCATCAGCTCTGTGAGAGGGCACTGAAGAGCACAGGGCTCCAAGCTTTGTAGAGCACCTAAATTGGTTTATTGTTGTATAATAAGAGCCATTAATCATTTGGAGTTCCTCTTGATTTTCTCCTGCGACTGACTGTTTGTAATGTGGTCTCCAGTGCTTTCTGTTTAAGCATATCAAATTTATTTTGATAGGCTCAGGGATTCCACATGACTTGCATTATTTTACTCAATGCCTGCTTAGCGCTAATTGCTATGTCTAGTTTTGAGAATGTTACTTCTTACAGTGTCGCTCAGCCGAGCCACTGATATACTTTTGAGTTGTTATGAATAAGCTCTCACCACCATCTCTGCACAAGAATCTGCCTTTCCTCTGCAATTGGGTTCCAAAATTGCCAGCACACATCGTGACAGGGGCTGAAAGAATTTTTCAGAAATCCCAAACAATTCTAATCAGAAATTATGAACAAAATAAGAACTCACAACTTACTGTAACTGAATTCTCCAAAATGCTCTTCATGACACAGATCACACTGAGAAGTTGCTGTCTGATTATTTTCACCTTTCCATTTGCAGGAAGCGTGAATTCTATTTACTTTCTCCATCAGGAAGGGATCTTTGTATTGAAGGGACCAGACAATCCTGGAAGTGGCTCCATTGATTTGGAATGGAGATCACACTCAGGGCAACAAACCACAAAGCGATTGGCCACTTTTCACAGAGAAGATCAGCGATGGGCCGTACAATGGAGTGACGAGTACAGTAAAATACCAGACATTTCCCAGAGGTTACATGTGGACTGGGGAACCCTTAATCTGAAAATCAGGGAGCCCACATTTGAACTTGCAGGAGAGTTCACCTGGACTCAGACACGGTCTGGTGGGAAAACCCTGAGACAGTGGGAAATATCGGGGATCAAAGGTAAGTCGGTTATTGAGTCGAATGGGTTCAAAAGCATGATTTTCCTGTGACTATTTCTTCAAATTCCAAACATAATATTGGGATTGTGTCCATATATTTCCTGGAAATACTTGCAAGAGAAGAAATCTCAAGTTAGTCGTGGTAACATATATGTTCTTTGATAATAAGTTTACTTTGAACTTTGATCCTCCATGCTCAGAATCCAGCATAAAATGAATTGTTCATTGTAATCAGCCTGGTGGGTAACAATATTTGAGTCATTTGTTTGGTCAGTTTTGTATAAATATTGCTGCAGAGTTAGTGGTGATGGGATTGAACCTGTGTGAGAGCTGAGGAAAATGGCTCTGGTCTCCAGAATATCTAAACCACAGCTCATCTGTGACAAAGTCATGGACTTTGAAATTGGAATGGCAGCAAACGTGCTCATGTTCAGCAAAATTGCTCATTGACATTGATGGAAATGTTGAGATTTCCACACAGCCAGAGATTTATGTGGAAGTCTGAAGCTGCTGTCATTAATTCCCAGCTCTCCCACCGGGTGACCTACTTTAAGCCTTCCCCAATGAAATCATGGGAAATCAATGATTTGATGAAAATATGAAGAATTAACAAACTGCTCTGAGATTTAAGACAGATCTTTTTTTATATGTTAAGATATAGATCATCAAACTCTAAAACACTAAGTTGATTTTAAGCTACTGGAATATAATTCCCTCAGGTGAATTGAGCACAGTTGGCCAGTATTTGGCTAACGATCTGTTTGCAGATAAATGACAATTCTGCCTGGAGCATTTCAGAGAGTCTGCGGGGAACTGAACCACACATCATGTGTCTGTTTCCACAGTTGAGGCCGACTCACAGAGACCTGCAATGGGCAGTGACGTCACCCTCAGCTGTACCATCTCCAGACTCCCAGATACCATCAATCTCCACTGGAAACCAGTGGGCTCATCCCAGCAGAACAGGAGAAACACTGATCAGATCCGGCTGAATAACACCGTCTATCTGATGCTCCGACACGTTACAGTGGAGGATGGGAAGTTGTATCAGTGTGAAGTGCGGGAAAACGGAAGCATTGTTGGTACAAGCAAAGCAGCTTTTACTGTAAACACATGTAAGTTTTGTTACCATATGTTGGATACTAAAATTACGCTTGTATCATAGGGGGCTCAAGTAATATTGGGAGTGAACCCTTTGGAAGATTATAGTCCATGATCTACTGTCCCATGTAAATTGCAGCAATAGTTGGAGAGAAGCTTCCAGAAAGTCACTCTGTGAAGAAGCTGCCTGCTTCACTCTGTGACAGTCACAGCATACAGGAAGGAGATTCTTCTCTGAGGGTTTATCATTCAAACATTTTGTTAGTTGAAATTAATCTCAGTACTCCAGTATCTTAGACTGAGATCCTGATACAGCATCATGTCAAAGTGTCGTATACAAAGTGGAGTTACCATGACAACCACTATCACTTGCTGCTCACGCTCAGCACTGGGATCTCCATTCATATGTCAACCCTGAATAGCAAACTGTCCTCTCTCTCTCAGTGACCCTTCCAACAAAGTCCTGATGCTATGTGAAGTGACAACTGTGGACTCAGGTTTCAGATCAGCATTCGGCTGGGAACAGAACCAAGGGAAGAGGGAAAGCAGAGTATCACTGAGTGTGAATAGCAGAGGTATAAATAATAATAACAGAAATAAAGGGAAGATTGGAATAGGATACAGTGAGAGAGGAGAAAGGCAGCTGGTGAACAGAGAGAAGTGACTGAGACTGGGTGTGGGGCCTCCCTCCCTTTTCACCCTCCCCACTACTCTCCCTCCTGGCACTTATCCCTGAAAGTGGAAAAAGTGTTACACCTGCCCATTTTTCCTTTCCCTAATCTCCATTCATGGCCTCAAACAGTCCTGAACTGGTGAGCAACACTTAAAATGCACTCCTGTTGGAGTTGTTCACTGTAACCCATGCTTTCAATGCAGCCTCCTTTACCATTGTGAAACCTGATGTAATGTGGAGTCCTGCGTTGTCTTCACTTCATCTGCAGCAAGCAGGATTTCCAGGTGACCAACCATTTTAGTTACAAAACCCACTCCCATTATCCATGGTCAGTTGTTCAGTAGGCCTATGAACTCCTCTACTGCACGATGAGGATACTAGAAACATAGAAACCCAACAGCACAATACAGGGCCTTCGGCCCATAAAGCTGTGCCGAACATGTCCTTAAGTTAGAAATTACCTAGGGTTACCCATAGCCCTCTATTTTTCTAAGCTCCATGTACCTATCTAGGAGTCTCTTAAAAGACCCCATCGTATCCACCTCCACCACCGTTGCCAGCAGCCCATTCCACACACTCACCATTCTCTGCATAAAAAACTTACCCTTGACATCTTCTCTGTATATACTCCCAAGCATCTTAAAACTGTGTCCTCTTGTGCTAGCTATTTCAGCCCCGGGAAAAAGCCTCTGACTATCCACACAATCAATGCCTTTCATCATCTTATACACCTCTATCAGGTCACCTCTCATCCTCCATCACTCCAAGGAGAAAAAGTCGAATTCACTCAACCTATTCTCATAAGGGATGCCCCCCAATCCAGACAACATCCTTTTAAATCTTCTCTGCACCCTTTCTATAGTTTCCGCATCCTTCCTGTAGTGAGGCGAACAGAACTGAGCACAGTAATCCAAATGGGTTCTGACCAGGAAGCTGATCAGCTGAAATGTTACCTCTCGGCTTCAAAACTCAATCCCACGATTGATGAAGACCAATACACCATATGCCTTTTTGACCATAAAGTCAACCTGTGCAGCAGCCTTGTGTGTCCTATGGACCTAAGTCCCAAGATCTTGCTGATCCTCCACACTGCCAAGACTCTTAGCACTAATATTATATTCTGCCATCATATTTGACCTACCAAAATGAACCATTTCACACTTAACTGGGTTGAACACCATCTGCCACTTCTCAACCCCGTTTTGCATCCTATCAATGTCCTGCTGTAACTTCTGACAGCCCTCCACACTATCCACAACACCTCCAACCATTGTTTCATCAACAAACTTACTAACCCATCCCTGCACTTCCTCATCCAGGTCTTCTCTAAAAATCACGAAGAGTAGGGGTCCCAGAACAGATCCCTGAGGTACTCCATTGGTCACTGACCTCCATGCAGAATATGACATATCTACAACCACTCTTTGCCTTTTGTCGGCAAGCCATTTCTGGATCCACAAAGCAATGTCCACTTGAATCCATTGCCTCCTTACTTTCTCAAGAAGTCTTGCATAGGCTACCTTATCAAATGTCTTGCTGTAATCCATATGCACTACATCAACTGCTCTTCCTTCATCTATGTGTTTAGTCACATCCTCAAAAAATTCAGTCAGGCTCATAAGGCACAACCTGCCTTTGACAAAGCTATGCTGACTATTGCATATCATTTTATGCCTCTCCAAATGTTCATAAATCCTGCCTCTCAGGATCTTCTCTATCGACTGAAGTAGGACTCACTGGTCTATAATTTCCTGGGCTATCTCTATTCCCTTTCTTGAGTGAGGAAACAACATCCACAACCCTCCAACCCTCCGTAACCTCTGCCGTCCCCACTGATGATGCAAAGATCACTGCCAGAGGCTCTGCAATCTTCTCCCTCACCTCCCACAGTAACCTGGTGTACATCTCGTCCAGTTCCTATGACTTATCCAACTTGATGCTTTCTGAATGCTCCAGCACATCCTTTCTCTTAATATCTATGTGCTCAAGCTTTTCAGTCCACTGTACATCATCCTTACAATCACCAAGATCCTATTCTGTAGTGAATACGGAAGCAAAGTATTCATTAAGTACCTCTGCTATCTCCTCTGATTCCATATACACTTTTCCACTGTCACACTTGATTGGTCCTATTCTCTCACCTCTTATACCTCTGCTCTTCATATACTTTTAGAATGCCTTGCGGTTTTCCTTAATCATATCTGCTAAGTCCTTCTCATGGCTCCTTCTGGCTCTTGTAATTTCATTCTTAAACTCCTTCCTGCTAGCCTTATAATTTTCTAGATTTCTATCATTGCCTAGTTTTTGAACCTTTTGTAAGCTTTTCTTTTCTTCTTGACTAGGTTTACAACAGCCTTTGAACACCACGGTTCCTGTACCCTACCATCCTTTCCCTGTCTCACTGGAATGTACCTATGCAGAACTCCACACAAATATCCCCTGAACATTTGCCACATTTCTTCCATACATTTCCCTGAGAACATCAGTTCCCAATTTATGCTTCCAGGTTTTTGCCTGATAGCCTCATATTTCCCCTCCAATTAAGCGCTTTCCTAACTTGTCTGTTCCTATTCCTCTCCAATGCTATCTTAATGGAGATAGAATTAAGATTACAATCCCCAAAATGCTCTCCCACTGATGAGATCTGACATCTGACCAGTTTCATTTCCCAATACCAGATCAAGTACAGTCTCTCCTCCTGCAGGCGTTTCTACATATTGTGTCACGAAACATTCCTCAGCACATCTAACAAATTCCACCCCATCTAAACCACTTGCTCTGAGGAGGTGCTAATCAATATTTGGGAAATTAAAACTTCCCACAATGACAACCCTGTTATTATTACACCTTTGCAGAATCTGTCTCCCTATCTGCTCCCTGATGTCCCTGTTACTATTGGGAGGTCTATAACAAACACCCAGTAGAGTTATTAACCACTTCCTGTTCCTAACTTCCACCCACTGAGACTCTGTAGATAGTCCTTCCATAATTTCCTTCTTTTATACTATCTGTGATCAACAGTGCCATGACACCATCTCTTTTGCCTCCCTCCCTGTCCTTTCTGAAACATCTAAAGCCTGGAACTCAAAGTAACCATTCCTGCCCCTGAGCCATCCAAATCTCTGTATGGCCACAACATCATAGCTCCAAGTACTGATCTACGCTTTAAGCTCATTGGCTTTGTTCATAATACTCCTTACATTAAAATAGACACATCTCAAACCATCGGTCTGACCACGTCCCTTCTCTATCACTTGCCTATCAACCCTCTCGCACTGTCTCCAAGCTTTCTCTATTTGTAAGCCATTGCCTATTCCTCCACTCAGGGTGGAGGCAATACACATCATATTCCATTTGGGTTGTATCAATCTGACAGCCTGAATTCCAATTTTTCTAACTTCTGTTAATTTTTCCTCCTCCCCTTCTCTCTTTTTCTATTTCCCACTCTGGCACTTCTCTTACGTCTCCTCTTCTCCTAACCTGCCTCTCACATTCGCTTGGTTCTCCTCCTCCTTCCCTTTCTCTCATGGTTCACTCTCCTCTCCTATCAGATTCCTTCTTCTCCAGCCTTTTGCCTTTTCCACATATCACCTGCCAGCTTCTCACTTCATCTCCCCTCACCACTCACATGGCTTCACCTATCACTTTCTAGGTTGTACACCTTCCTTGCCCACACCTTCTTATTCTGCCTTCTTCCCTTTCATTTCCAGTCTTGATGAACTGTCTTGGGCTGAACCATCGATTTTATTCCTATCCATCGATGCTGCCTGACATAAGAACAAAAGAAATAGGAGCAGGAGTAGAGCATCCATTCAATAAGATCATGGCTGATTTTTCTGTAAACTCAGCTTTTGTACATGCCTTTTCCCCATAACCCTTAATTCCCCTACTATGTAAAAATCTATCTAACTGTATCTTAAATATATTTAATGAAGAAGCCTCAACTGCTTCCCTGGGCAGAGAATTCCACAGATTCACCACTTTCCAGGAAAAACAGTTTTTTCCTCACCTCTGTCCTAAATCTTCTCTGCTGAATCTTGAGGCAATGTCTCCTAGTTCTAGTCTCACCTACCAATGGAAACAACTTTCCTACTTCTATCTTATCTATCCCTCTCAATGTTTTATATGTTTCTATAAGATCCCCTCTCAATCTTCAGAATTCCAGAAAGTATATTTCCAGGCGACTCAATCTCTCACCTCATAGGTTAACCCCTTCATCTCTGGAATCAACCTGGTGAACCTCCTCTGCACTGCCTCCAAAGCCAGTATATCCTTCCTTAAGTATGGAGACCAGAACTGCACACAGTACTCCAGGTGCGGTCTCACCAGTACCCTGTATAGTTGCAGCATGACCTCACTGCTCTTGAATTCAATCCCTCTAGCAATGAAGGTCAACATTCTGTTTGCCTTCTTATTAACCTGTTGTACCTGCAAACCAATCTTTTGTGATTCATGCACAAGAACTCCCAAGTCCCCCTGCACAACAGTGTGCTGCAATCTTTCACCATTTAAATAATAAACTGTTCTTCTATTATTCCTTCCAAAGTGGATGATCTCACATTTACCAGTGTTGTATTCCATCTGCCAAACCTTGGCCCACTCACTTAACCTATCTATATCCCTCTGCAGACTCTCCACATCTTCTGTACAATTTGCTTTTCCACTCAGTTTTAGTCTCATCAGCAAATTTTGTTGCACTACACTCAGTCCCCTCTTCCAAATCATCAATGTAAATGGTAAACACCTGCGGACTCAGTACCGACCCCTGCGACACCCCATTCACCATTGACTGCCAAGTGGAAAAACACCTATTTATACCAACTCTCTGCCTTTTGTTGGTTAACCAATCCACTATCCATGCCAATATACTTCCTCCGACTCTATGCATCCGTATCTTATTTATAAGTCTCTTGTGTGGCACCTTATCGAATGCCTTCTGAAAATCCAAGTATATGACATCCACCTGTTCCCCTCTATCTACTGCACTCATTATCTCCTCAAAGAACTCCAGTAATTTTGTCAAACAGGAACTGTCCTTTCTGAATCCATGCTGTGTCTGTCTAATGGAACCACTCCTTTCTGAATGTTTCACCATTTCTTCCTTAAAAACAGCTTCAAGCATTTTCTCGACTACAGATGTTAAGTAACTGGCCGAAAGTTGCTCGTCTTTTGCCTACATCCTTTTTTAAAAAGTGGTGTGACATTTGGTGTCTTCCAATTTGCCGGGACATGCCCAGAGTCCGGAGAAATTTGGTAAATGATTACCACCACATCTACTATAACCTCCACCAATTCCCTCAGCACCCTGTGATGTATCCCATCAGGACCAGGGGACCTATCTACCTTCAGTCCCTCTAGTTTGCTATCACTATCTCTTTAGTGATAGTGATTTTATCGATGTCCTCACCTCCCATTTCGTCCATAACATCATTCTTTGGCATATTAGACTTGTCCTCCACCATGAAGACCGACACAAAATAGTCGTTCAATGCCTCAGCCATTTCCTTATCACCCAATATCAATTTCCCCTTCTTCTCTTTCAAGGGACCTACATTGACTTTAGCCACCCTCTTCTACTTTACATATTTATAAAAACTTCTGTTTTCTGTTTTTATATTTTCTGTAAATTTACTTTCATACTCTGTCTTCCCTTTCCTTATTTCTTGTTTAGTTGTTCTTTGTTGCTTTTTAAAGTTTTCCCAATCCTCCAGTCTCCCACTACTCTTTGCAACTTTGTACACATGAGCTTTTAATTTGATACTATCTTTTATTTCCTTAGTTATACAAGGCTGGCTCGCATCACACTTACTGTCCTTACTTTTGACTGGAATATACTTTTGTTGAGCTCTATGAAAAATCACTTTGTAAGTATTCCACTGTTCCTCAACTGTCCCTCCAAATAGACTTTGCTCCCAATCCACATTAGTCAACTCAACCCTCATCCTGTTGTAGCCTCCCTTGTTCAAGCATAATACACTAGTTTTGAATCTAACTATTTCATCCTCCACCTGTATGTGAAATTCAATCATACTATGATCACACTTTCCAAGAGGATCCCTGACTACTAGATGGTTAATCTTACCTGTCTCATTACACAGTTCCTCCAGCATTTTGTATATGTTACTTTGGAGTGGCACTTTGTAAAGGAAGAGAAAAATGCTTTGAGAGAAATTTGGAAAGAGTGAAAGGACTTGTGAAAATTGGTTAGATCAGACTTCTGAGAGATGTTAAATACTGAATCAATCAAATGCACACAAGGAGAATGTTGATTTGAATTCATCCAGCTTACAGTCAGAGTGATTGTAAAAAGGGTCAAGCAAATGGAGTAATTTTGTTTGAGATAGACATTCCTGTGAAAACAACATCATATCTGACACAGGGGAGTGCAGATGCTTCAATCCAGAGCAAAAAGAAAAGAGGTACTCAGAGGGTCAGGCAGCATCTGTAGAAGGAAATAGAAAAAAAAACTTGTGAAATTCTGGGTGGGGTCCTGTCTGAATAATTAGAACTTGTACACGAGGAATCCACTTGCCTGAAGGGAACAAGAACTTTGTAAAACTTTACCCAAGCTGCAGCTGCCAATAGCTGGGTTCCGTTGGAGTTAGATTTTACACTTCTCCTCCTTGCAAATCTTTTCCGTACACGATATTGAAATCTCCCATGATGATCAGTTTGTCTCCCTCTGTGACATGATCTAGGGTGTACATAAGGTTGGAGTGTCTGTGTTGATGGTTGTAACACACTGGTCCTGTGTGAGAGTGAGTGACAGGGTTAGGGGATACTCACAGAGTGAGTTACTGAAATGCCAGACTAGCTCAATCTTCATGGCAAAACCCACCCCATTAAAAATATCTCTCCTTTAGGGATCAGTCTTCATCGATCTGTCCTGTCCACAGCCTTAACCTGTCCCACCTCCTTGACACTGATGGTAAGAGTTGTCAAATATGATATTTAAAAATAATTTGAAACCAAATTTTAATTATTCTTTTTTTCAGATTTTATTTGCTTCTGTGTGGAATTCACAAAATGTCTCTATTTCAACCCTAAGCAACCGAACAAAACACAAATAATTTTTAAATAAATGTGTTTGAGAATTGTTCCTTATTGTCTCGGAAATACACAGTTATAAAATTTGATTGTGTTCTCCACTGTCTCTCTGATACAGATTTATATGGGGGACGTTACACCCTTTATCGTCCCAGCACAGATTACAGTGAACTCCAACTGCTTTGCTATTCTCGTTCTGCATACGATCGTGGTATGTGGACCTGGTCATCGCGTCAACCACACAGCCATCAGAAACAAATAGCATCTGCAACAGAACATCAGCCCATCAATGTCAGTAGCACTGACTTTGGAAATCGACTAGTGGCCTCAGTGGAACAATTCAACGGCATGAATTTAAATGTGAGGATTGCCCCGGTGTTGTTTGGAGATGCCGGAGTTTACACATGTTGTCTGGGATCAACTACATTTCTGACCATTAAGTTAATCACAATGAAAGGTAGGAGACGGAATGTTGGAGTTGCTTTTACCAAATAAGTCTCTGTTTAAAATGTAAATAACCTGCTTGTTTCCACAGTCACAGCTGAACCGTCTGATACAGTGACTGAGGGAGACAACGTTACCCTGAGATGCTCTGTGTCTGACGTCACTGCATCAACCAGACTGGTTTGGATCAATGAAGTTGGTGAAATTGTTAGAGAAAAAACACTGACTGAAGAAGAGAAATCATTGAGTTTGATTGTACAGAAAGCTGAGAGAGGCAGAGTAAAATGGACGTGTGGTGTGCTTGATCTAAACAGGCTCCGGATTCTCATCCCATATTATCAGGAGCTCAGTGGTGAGTTACTGTGGGTTTGTTCTTCATATTGAGAAACATGATCACGTTTTGTGTCATTAGTTGTTCTATTTGCCAGCCGTGAACACTCTTTATATCCTGTGTGGGCAGCTATCCTTTCTTTCTTTTTCAATCTTTTTATTATTATTATTAATATCAACAAAATAAAATTGATACATAGATAATGGGATTACAAACATACACATTCAACTGAACATGAAAGAATACATAAGCAATGGTTACAGTATAAATGAGTATTCCCAAATCATGGATGATACAATTTACAAATAAACAAGGCAAACCTTGATATATCATAATATATATTAAAAAAAACAGAAAAAAGAAAAAGAAAAAAAAATATGCAAAAAAACTAATCTAATAATCTAATAACTAATAAGGGAAAAAAACAACAAAAGAAAAAAGAGAAAAAGAAAAAAATGGAAAAAAAGGGCTGTTTATAATATCTCACAAAAATACAAAATCATCAGTGTCGTCAACTCCGATCCTCTCAACATATACAAAATCGAAACTGGAAAAACAAATAGGCTTGGAACAGGGTCATATTACATCATATGAAAATGTTGAATAAATGGTTTCCATATCTTTTCAAATTTAATAGAAGTATCAAATACAACACTTGTAATTTTTTCTAAATTTAGACATAACATAGTTTGAGAAAACCAATGAAATATGGTAGGAGGATTAATTTATTTCCAATTCAACAAAATAGATCTTCTAGCCATTAATGTAAGAAATGCAATCAATCGACAAGCAGAAGAGGATAAATGGACTGAGTCCATCATTGGTAAACCAAGAATTGCAGTAATAGGATGAGGTTCAATGTTCAATACCGTAGAAATAATATCAAAAATGTCTTTCCAATATTTTTTCAAAAGCGGACACAACCAGAACATATGAGTTAAAGACGCTATCTCAGAATGACATCTGTCACAAATAGGATTTATATAGGAATAAAAATGAGCCAATTTATCCTTGGACATATGAGCCCTATGCACAACCTTAAACTGTATTAATGAATGTTTAGCACATATAGATGATGTATTAACTAATTGAAGAATTTTATCCCAATTCTCAATAGGGATAGTAAGGTTAAGTTCTCTTTCCCAATCATTTTTGATCTTATAGAAGGGCTCTGAACATATCTTCATAATTATATTGTAAAGTTTTGATATTAGCCCTTTCTGAGAAGGATTTAGTTCAAACAAATTCTCCAAAATACCTGAAGACACAAAATTTGGAAAAGTAGGAAGTACAGTATTTAAGAAATTCTGAATCTGTAAATATCTAAAAAAATGAAATCTAGGCAAATTATAATTATTAGATTATTGTTCAAAAGACATAAAACAATTATCCAAAAATAAATTGGAAAATCATAGTAATCCTTTAGTCTTCCAAGCTGAATAAGCTTGGTCTATAATAGAAGGATAAAAAAAGCAATTATTTAGGAATATTTAAAACAAACTGAGTCAACCCAAAAAATTTTCGAAATTGAAACCATGTACGTAAAGTATGTTTAACTATCTGGTTGTCAATTCATTTCGGCAATTTAGAAAGAGCAAAGGGAAGAGAAGTCCCTAAAATAGAACCCAATGCAAATCCTTGTACTGATTTAATTTCCAGGTTCACCCAATGAGGGCTAAAAGATATATCCCAATCCTTTAACCAACATATCAAATATCGGATATTAACTGCCCAATAATAAAATCTAAAATTAGGCAATGCCAATCCACCTTCCTTCCTTATTTACCTAATCTAGGATTTTTATTCTGCCATATATATGAGGAAATTTTTGAATCAACATTAGCAAAAAAAGATTTTGGAATAAAGATTGGTACCACTTGAAATATATATAAAAACTTGGGTAAAATAACCATCTTAATAGCATTAATGCGACCTATCAGAGATAAAGATACTGGTGACCATTTAGTAAACAAACATTTAATCTGATCGATTAAGGGTAAAAAATTAACCTTAAATAAGTCCTTATAGTTTTTTGTGATCTTAATCCCTAAGTAAATAAAAAAGTCATTAACTAATTTAAAAGGTAAATTTCCATAAATTGGAACCTATCTATTTAAAGGAAACAATTCACTCTTATTAAGATTCAATTTATACCTGGAAAAATCACTAAATTGAGCCAACAATGATAAAACTGCAGGAATGGATTTCTCAGGATCAGAAATAAGTAATAATAAATCATCTGCATATAATGATAGCTTATGTATATCTGTCCCACGATTAATGCAAAAAATGTTCTGTGATTCTCTGATAGCAATTGCCAAGGGTTCTAAAGCAATATCAAATAATAATGGACTAAGAGGACAGTCTTGTCTAGTACCCCGAAATAAACGAAAAAAGGGAGATCTTTGATTGTTAGTAAGCACCGAGGCTACTGGAGAATGATATATCAGTTTAATCCAGGAAATGAATGTCGGACTAAAATTAAACTTCTCAAGCACATTAAATAAGTATGGCCATTCAACTCTATCAAATGCTTTCTCCGCATCTAATGAAATAACACACTCTGAAGTGCTATGTGAAGGAATATAAACAATATTCAATAATCTCCTAACATTGAAAAAAGAATAGCGATTTTTAATAAAACTAGTTTGATCTTCCGAAATAATTTGGGGTAATACCTTCTCCAGCCTGGATGCCAGTAACTTGGAAAAGATCTTGGAATCTACATTCAATAAAAATATTGGTCTATAGGATGCACAGTCAGTAGGGTCTTTATCTTTCTTCAATATTAAAGAAATGGAAGCTCTATAAAAAGATTGTGGCAAATTGCCCAATCTAATTGCTTCTTCAAAAACCCTGCATAACCAAGGAGAAAGAGTAACGGAAAATTTTTTTAAAAATTCTACTGTATACCCATCTGGACCTGGTGCTTTCCCAGAATTCATAGGGGAAATAACCCCTTTAATTTCTGCATCCATAATAGGAGTTTCTAATATTGAAAGATCATCTGATGATAATTTTGGAAAATTCAATTTCCCAAGAAAATCACACATGGTATTATGATCATGAGGGAATTCGGAATGATACAGGGAGGTATAAAAATCTTGAAATGATTTGTTTATCTCATCATGGTTAACTGTCAGATCCCCATTCTGCTGACGGATCTTAGTAATTTGACGTTTAACCAAAGCATTCTTCAATTGACTAGCTAACAGTTTACCCGATTTATCACTATGTATATAAAAATCAGATCTGGTTTTCATTAATTGATTTTCAATCGAAGATGTAAGTAATAAACTATGTTCCGTTTGAAGTTCAACCCTTTGTTTGTAAAGCTCCTTACTAGGAGTAATCGAATATTTCTTGTCAATCTCTTTAATTTTATCAACCAATAAAAGAGTTTCCTTCTTAATGCGTTTTCTTAGACCAACAGAGTAGGAGATAATCTGTCCACGTATATATGCTTTAAAAGTGTCCCAAAGTGTTCCGCAAGAAATATCATCCGTGGAATTAGTTGAAAAAAAAAAGATCTGTTCCTTCATAAATTTAATAAAATCCGGATCTTTCAGTAAGGTAGAATCAAACCACCATTGTCTAGCACTAGAAGCTGTATCTGTAAATTTAATGGAAAGTTTTAATGGAGCATGGTCAGAGATGGCTATAATATCATAATTACAACCAGTTACCGATGGAATAAAATGAGTCAATAAAAAAAATCAATTCTCGAGTAGGAATGATAAACATGTGAGAAAAATGAAAACTCTTTGTCCTTAGAATGCCGAAATCTCCAAATATCAAAATTCCATTATCAGTCAAAAAAGAGTTAAAACAAGTGGCCGACTTATTAGGTAAAGTCTGAGTAGATATAGATTTGTCCATCAAAGGATTTAAACAACAATTAAAGACACCACCCATTATTAACTTATATTCATTTAGATTAGGTAGAGAAGTAAATAAGGACTTAAAAAAATCAGGACAATCCACATTTGGAGCATAAACATTAACCATAGCAACCTTTTTGTTAAAAAGTAAGCCAGTAATTAACAAATATCTACCATTCGGAACTGAAAAGATATTGTGTTGGACAAATGCAATAGAGGAGTCAATAAAAATTGAAATTCCCTTTACTTTAGCATTCGAATTTGAATGGTACTGTTGATCCCTCCAAAACCTAAAAAAGTAATAATTATCCTCTTTCCTCACATGAGTTTCTTGTACAAAAATAATATGAGCATTAAGTCTTTGGAATACTTTGAAAATCTTTTTCCATTTAATCAGATGGTTTAAGCCATTAGTATTCCAAGAGACAAAATGGTCTGAGCCATATTTCTGAAATCAACCCTTTGGTATATAAAGGGTTAACCAAATTATGAACTCATGCACCCGGAAGAGGAACAAAAATAAGGGGCGGACCCGGAAGTGATGACATCACAGACATTTTAGTAGTTTAAAATCAGCCCAAATGAAGAAACTAAAAAAAACTAATGTAAGGAACATAAGATTTAGGAAAAAAAACCCACCCCCCACCCAAGAGGAAAAAAGAACACCCCAGCCAGGAAAAGGCTGGGAAAAAGGAGAGATGAAACTAAATCTACCCCCATATCAGCAGAAGACAACTCCGTATATAAAGGATTAAAAAAAAGATCCACCCAAACTCTAAAGAAATAATAATCACTATACTAAAATCAAACTTCTTAATATAATTGGTAGTAAAAAAAAACAAAAAGAATATAATCACTAGTAACTTATAAATCGGGTTAAAACCTAAACAAACCAAAAAAAAATTTAAACTGTGATAAGAAATGCATTATAGGAAGAAGACGAGAGAAAAAAAATGGTGAAATCAAAAAAAAAGCCAAAAATATTTTAGAGAAGAAACCGCCATCTTAGTAAAAAAAAATTCACCTTCGAAGGATTAATAATAATGACCAAAGATAAAGTACAGTGGTTGAAGTAAGTAAAATAAAAAGATTAGTATGTCGAAAAAAAAAACTTTAATTAGAGTATAAAATATAGAGTAAACCTACACCAATAGCCAGAAACAAAATCTGGTTTTGGAAACAAAAACCATCTTGCACGATCAAAATCACTCATTTATTAAAGATGAAAATCCATAGCTGTAGGAAAGTTCTCATTCAGAAAGCTTCTCGCTTCAGATGTAGAAAGGAAAACACGCCGTGGTGCATTCGGAGGTGAGATTCTGAGCTTCGCAGGGTATAAGAGCGCAGGTTTTAGATCTTTCTCATAACATTCGGACATCAGAGGTTTAAAAAGAAGCCTTGCCTTCATTACTTCTGGACTAAAATCTTCCACTAATCGAAAATTGTGATCTTGAAATTTGACCATCCCTACACGCCGAGCCACACGAATAAGTTGCTCTTTAACATGCACATAGTGAAATCGGACAATTACAACCGGTGGTTTAGCTGAAGCACTTGGTAATCGACGCATAATTCTGTGAGCGCAATCAAGTAACGGAGGACTGTCTGGGAATACAGAAGGGAACGCAGCCTTTAAAAGTTGAGCAAAGTACTTCGAGGGGTCCCCTTGTTCAATGCCTTCCGGAAGACCAAGTATGCGTAAGTTCTGTCTTCTGGACCGATTCTCAAAGTCGACACTCTTGGCTTTAAGTGTTTCCACCTGTTTAATCATCAAAAGTAATTTTTGCTCCAGTTTTTCAATTATCAAGTCTCGCTTCCTAGCGTCCTCTTGCAAAGTTGCGATTAGAACTTGCTGCTGGTTAACTTCTGAATCCGTCTTATCCATATAATCTTGAAAAGCCTTTATATCTTGTTTAAAAATTTGTCGTTGTTCTTCAAATTTTTCATTTAAAACCTCCAATAATATTTCATAAGTCAATTCAGTGCGCTTAGGATCAGTCTTTTTCTTCTTCCCGTTCCCGTTAGGATCCTTCCCAGGTTCTCGCCCTTTAGATCTAAGAGCCATTTCTGTATTCATTTCTTCAAAAATTCACAATAAACTCTTAAAGATAAGTCCAAAAAAGTAGCAAGAATCTTTTGGTGTAGGTAAAAGTAAGTTAAATAAGGGTGATCATAGGTTAAGAAAAGTAAAGGTTATGGAGCGAATCTGAAACAGTGCTCACTCCATGAGCGTCTCCTGCTGACCCCCGTGGATGGCTATCCTATGGGGCTGTTTGATCCTGATGCTTTTGTAATCCAAATATTACTCAGAAGTTAAGAAAGGCATAGAAATTGCTGCTTTTGATCGTTTTAGTAAATGTTACAAGAACAAAGGAAACGAGGGGAGAAGTGCGGTGAGAGATGAAGAGGAACAACAAACAGCAGGGAAAGAGCAGCAGAAGAGAAGCTAATGAAATAAGTGAGAGAACAAAGATGATCTGGTCTCCTTATACCAAACCATTGATTCCACTGAATTTGGAATTTAGCCAATAATTTAACTAAATAAATAGCCAGATACAAGTAACATGATATCTGCCTCTGAAACTAAGAATTCTATAGAAAAATACAGAGGCAACTTTAACCACTGAACAATCACATGTATATTGATGATTATATAAAAATACAAACAAGCATAATGAAGTTAAACTACGAGAAAAATAACAATTTCACAGCCCAATCCAATAGGATTGTAATACGAACCACGGGATATTTCTGTGTACTCAGGATCAGTCTTGAAACTTCTCTTTTCCCTGCATCACTGATTCTTTTGGGAGGTTCACGGAGTCAGGACAACATTGGGTAATGACAGGTAAGTGGAGAATTTCCATTAGACCTGGACCAGGCCCACAGCTGCAATCATCACAGCCTTTGCTGACCCATGCTGAACACGTTTGAAACATTAATGACAAGGTCCCAACGATGATTGGGCATCAGGCAGCCCAGTGCAGAGACTCCACCTCAAACACTGTAGTGCAGTTAAAAGCTCTTAAAATTAAATTTAAATGACTAATTTTTTTAAATCTCAAATTGTAAAACACAAGCAAGATGCTGAAAACATCCAGCCGAATTTCAACTGAGAAATTCCTTCTCCTTTTCCACCTTGAACTGGGCCTGAACTGGGTCAGATTAGAGAGTGATAATTCAGTGTAATATTGGGAATCCTAGCAATTACTGAATTGAATTGAATTGACTTTATTACGTACATCCTTCATTTACATGAGGAGTAAAAATCTTTACATTACACCTCTGTCTAAATGTGCAATGTGCAATTTAGATAGATAGATAGATACTTTATTCATCCCCATGGGGAAATTCAACATTTTTTTCCAATGTCCCATACACTTGTTGTAGCAAAACTAATTACATACAATACTTAACTCAGTAAAAATATGATATGCATCTAAATCACTCTCTCAAAAAGCATTAATAATAGCTTTTAAAAAGTTCTTAAGTAGTTTACTTAAATACATTGAGTCCTAACCCCGGCACTTTAACATATCTTACTCCTGGCGCTTGAATTGTAAAGCCGAATGGCATTGGGGAGTATTGATCTCTTCATCCTGTCTGAGGAGCATTGCATCGATAGCAACCTGTCGCTGAAACTGCTTCTCTGTCTCTGGATGGTGCTATGTAGAGGATGTTCAGAGTTATCCATAATTGACCGTAGCTTACTCAGCGCCCTTCGCTCAGCTACCGATGTTATACTCTCCAGTACTTTGCCCACGACAGAGCCCGCCTTCCTTACCAGCTTATTAAGATGTGAGGCGTCCCTCTTCTTAATGCTGCCTCCCCAACACGCCACCACAAAGAAGAGGGCGCTCTCCACAACTGACCTATAGAACATCTTCAGCATCTCACTACAGACATTGAATGACGCCAACCTTCTAAGGAAGTACAGTCGACTCTGTGCCTTCCTGCACAAGGCATCTGTGTTGGCAGTCCAGTCTAGCTTCTCGTCTAACTGTACTCCCAGATACTTGTAGGTCTTAACCTGCTCCACACATTCTCCATTAATGATCACTGGCTCCATATGAGGCCTAGATCTCCTAAAGTCCACCACCATCTCCTTGGTCTTGGTGATATTGAGACGCAGGTAGTTTGATATTTTGATATTGATAAATTGATAGTTTGATATTGATAAATTGATAAATTTATACTCATTTATAATAAATAGCATGTACAACAGGACAGTCAATATAACATAGAAATAAAGTTGTGTCAGCATGAGTTAGGCTGTCTGATGGCCTGGAGGAAGAAGCTGTCCTGGAACCTGTTGGTCCTGGCTTTTATGCTGTGGTACTGTTCCCCAGATGGTAGTAGCTGGAACAGTTTGTGGTTGGGGTGACTCGGGTCCCCAATGATCCTTCGGACCCTTTTTACACACCTGTCTTTGTAAATGTCCTGAATAGTGAGAAATACACATCTACAGATGTGCTGGATTGTCCACATCACTCTCTACAGTGTCCTGTGATTAAGAAAGGTATGGTTCCCATACCAGGGGAGTGTTGCAGCCAGTTAGGATGCTTCAATTGTGCCCCTATAGAAAGTTCTTAGGATTTGGGGGTCCATACCAAACGTCTTCAACCGTCTGAGGTGAACAAGGTTATGTGACTATGAATGACTGGAGTGTCAATGTAAAATGGCTTTGTTCAGCATGACAAGAGGCATTTTAGAGAAATTCTCAAAGGAATCTCATTGAATTCAAAGTACATTGGTATTTTCTACTCCTTAAGCCAAAAAAAAAGCATGTGATCAAATAGAGTTTAATGGTTATACTGTAATTATAACCATACTGTAATTGTCTATTTAAACAATGGGGATGAAAGGGTTAACATATCAGGAGAAATTGATGGCTCTGGGCCTATACTTGCTGGAGTTCAGAAGAATGAGGACGGATCTAATTGAAACCTACCGAATACTGAAAGACCTACATAGAGTGTTCATGGTGAAGACGTCTACAATCGTTGGGGAGTCTAACGCCAGAGGCCACAGTCACAGAATAGAAGGACATCCCTTTAGAACAGTGATGAGGAGGAATTTCTTTAGCCAGAGTGTGGCGAATCTGTGGAATTCATTGGCATATGTATCTGTAGAGGCCACATCACTGGGTATATTTAAAGCCAAGGTCAATTAAAGGCATAAAAGTTTACAGGAGAAGTCATGAGAATGGAGTTGACAAGGAAAGTAAATCAGGCATTTTCTGGAGTAGACTCAATGGTCCAAATTCTGCTCCAATGTCTTGTACTGTTATTATGGCAACATACCCAAAAATCTGCAGGATCTCAGCAGTCCAGGCAGCATCTGTAGAAAAATATATAGTTGCCGTTTTGGGCTGAGACCCTTCAGCAAGACTGAAAAAAAAGATGAGGAGTAGATTTATAATGTGGGGAGAGGGAGAGAGAAACACAAGGGAATAGGTGAAACTGGGAAGGGGAGGGATGAAATAAAGAGATGGGAAGTTGATTGGTGAAAGAGATTCTGGGCTGGAGAAAGAGGAGTCCAACAGGAGTGAACAGCAGGCCATGGAAGAAAGAAAAGTGGGGAGGATCACAGGGGGAGGCGATGGACAGGAAAAGAGATAAGGTGAGAGAGGGAAAACTGAATTGGGAATGGTGAAAGAGGGGATGGGGGGAGGGGTGTCATTACTGGAAGTTAGAAAAATCAATATTCATGCCATCAGGTTAGAGGCTACCCAGACAAAATATAAGGTGCTGTTCCTCCAGCCTGAGAGTGGCCTCATCATGACAGTAGAAAAGACCATGGATTGATATATCAGAATGGGAATGGGAAGTGGAATTAAAATTTCATTGAGACCTGATGTAGATTGGGAGATCGTTTTGCTAACATATACTGTGTCTGGTGCTCCCAGTGTGGTCTCCTATATAACCATGAGACCCAATGTAGATTAGAAGACCACCTCACCGAGCACCTACGTTCCTTCTGCCAGAAGGTGCAGGATCTCCCAGTGGCCAACCATTTTATTCCTTTTCAATTCCCATTTTGATATGTATATCCATGGCCTGCTCCACCTCCAATGATGTTACACCTACACTTAGATTGGAGGAACAACACCTTATAACCATCTGGACAGTCTCCAACCTGATGGCATGAACATGGATTTCTCGAACTTCCGATAATGACTCCCCAACTCGTTCCTTCAGTCAGGATGCTCTTAATTGTGCTCCTATAAAAAGTTCATAGAACTTGGAGGCCCGCACCAAACTTCTTCAACTGTTTGAGGAGAAAGAGGTGCTGTTGTGCCTTTTTCATTACACAGCCAGTATGAACAGACTATGTGAGATTCTCAGTGATGTTTAAGCCGAGGAACTTAAAGCTGTTCACCTTTTCAACCCCAGATTCATTAATGTCAATAGGGGTTAGCCTGTCTCCATTCCTTCTGTAATCCACAACCAACTCTTTTGTTTTTGTGACATTGAGGGAGAGGTTGTTTTCTTGACACTACAGGGTCAGGGTGATGATTTCTCACTGTACACTGCCTCATTATTATTTGAGATTAGTCCAATCAGTGTAGTGTCGTCAGCAAACTTAATTAGCAGATTGGAGCTGTGGATGGCGACACATTCATGGGTATACAGAGAGTAGAAGAGGGGGCTTAGTTCACAGTCCTGGAGGGCACCTGTTTTGAGGGGCAGAGGGGCAGAGGTGAAGGAGCCCACTCTTACAACCTGCTGGTGATCTGACAGGAAGTCCAGGATCCAGCTACACAAGGCAGGGTGAAGGCCAAGGTCTCCGAGCTTCTTTTCGAGCCTGGAGGGAATTATGGTGTTGAATGCTGAACTGTAGTCCAAGAACAGCATTCTCACATAAGCATCCCTCTTCTCCAGATATGTCAGGACTGTGCAGAATTGTAGCTATTGCTTCATCTGTTGATGGGTTGTGTTGGTAGGTGAATTGTTGGGGTCCAGTGTGGGTGGTAGCATGCTACAGGTTTTGTCCTTGACCAGCCTCTCAAAGCATTTGCTTATTATTGAGGTGAGTGGGACAGGACGCCAGTCGCTCAGACATGTTACCTTCATCTTTTTAGGTACAGGGACAATGGTGGATGTTTTGAAGCAGAAGGACACAGTACACTGGGAGAGGGAGAAATTAAAAATGTCCGTAAATACACCTGCCAGTTGTGCTGTGTACACTTTGAGTACTCACTCTGGGATGTCGTCTGGTCCTGTGGCCTTGCAACTGTCCACTTGTTAGAAACACCTGTGTATTTCAGCCTCAGAAATGACAAAGCTGCCGGTTGCATCATCTGCAGGTCTGCTCAGGGGCTCAGTACTGGCGACATCGAATCGAGTGTAAGAAAAGATTTTGCTCATCTGGGAGAGAGGCAGCGATGTTGGAAACTCCACTGCATTTAGCTTTGAAGTCTGCGATGGTGTGCAGACCTTGCCATTAGCTGCGTGTGTCATTGGTAGAAAGTTAAGTCTGAATCTTGTCTCTGTGTTGTCATTTTGCTGCATTGATAACTTTGCACAGATTGTAGCTGCATTTCTTGAGCTCCTGTTGGTTACTGTCTCTGTGTTGCGCAGTAAGTGCACCTCGCACAGAACTGCTGATCCAGGGTTCTGATTTGGATATAGCCTGACTGATTTCTGGGGACAACATATTCGATGCAATTCCAGATGAAACTTGTGACCCGTTCCGTAAACTCGGAGACATCCTCATCATGGAAGACATTCTAGTCGAGGTCATCAAAGCAGTCCTGTAGCATAGAGACCGATTGGTCGGACCAACAGTGGATGGTTTGAACTATGGCCACCTCTTGTTTCTGCTTCTGCCTGTACTTAGGCAACAGAAAAATGGAGGAGTGATTTGATTTTCCAACTGGAAAACGGAGGAGCGCTCAGTAAGCTTTGCAGAAGGGAGAGCAGCAGAAGAGTCAGTCTATCATATCTGATGTGACTATCAGCTACCTGAACAAGAAATGCGAAGGAAATCACAGAAATTAAGAGTATACTGTAAGGTTAGAACAGAGATCACAACACGGTCACCGTATGCAGCACTATCTTGGGTATCTGCAGATTTTCTCTTGTTTGTGCTCAAAATATGGACTTACTTGGGTGTTTTCAGGTCTTGTATATAAATACGTGTACAATGAGTGGAAATCTCCGCTGACAATATAGCTTTGAATATTCTGACATCTGTGGACAACATGAAGGTTTTCTAGGACAAAGTGCCAGGCAATCAAAGTATAGTTCTTTAGTCACTGTGTTGAAGGACAGCTCTCTCTGCGGACAATAGTGTGTATTCAACTGACAAGTCTTGTACTAATGGACAATTGGTTCTTAACTCTACTAACCGGCTGCCAACCCCAGCCCACAGTAGATTCAGTAGCATTGCAGCAGAGCAGCAGTTAGCGTGATAACTTACAGCTCGGAGCATCGGAATATGGAGTTCAATTCCGGTGTGAAAGTCAAGGAAATTCTACGTCCTAATCAACACGCAAGCCTCCTCCCAATGCTCTGGTTTCCTCCCATATTTCAAAGATGTACCAGTTAGTCAGTTAATTGGACAATGTAAATTATGATTGGGCTAGGATTTAATAGCTGAGGCTGCTGGACAGTGTAGATCATTGGGCTCCAACAGCCTGTTCTGTGCTGTAGCTCTAAGTAATCGACCCATAACTTCTGAAAGATGTCACATGACTAATGGTCCCCATCTCTGAGGCTTGATCCAAGAATCAGTGTGTAGTCCAGATGTGGAGTGCAGAGACAGGGGTGGCTCAGTCCTTGAAGTAGGTGGACTACGGCAGTAGTACACTATGAACAGACACGGAGAGGCCACTTTATTAGGTACAGGAGATTCCAAACAAAGTGGCCACTGAGCCTGTGTGTAGAGCCACAGGGAATGTGTGAGCTCTGTAGTGAAAAAAATCTCCTCATTTTTTCCCATGGAATAAGGCATGAGGACAAGGAAATGCAGGAAAATGATTGGGTAAGTCGCGTAAATAGTCCACATTACAGTGGAAGAGATGCTGAGCATCTTTAAAAATATGAAGGTGAGTAACTTTCCAGGGCCTGATCTAATGTATCCAAAGGCACTGAGGGAAGTTGTAGAAGAAATTGCGAAAGCAGTTTCTGTGTGTGGGAGATTATCTCTCACATAGCTGACTGAGCTTTGAAGAACTAATCAAGAAAGGTGGATGAGGGAGGGTGTTGATGTGGTCTATACAAACTGCATGAAAGCCATGGTTGTCTGTGGTACTCCACTTGGTACTGACCTCCAGTTAGTAAATGCTTAGCTCCTACCATCCTCTGCCCTCCAATCAGCCTGACAATTATTTTTTCAACCTTCTCAAACATCTTGAATCCCTTCTGAACCAATCTATGATGTGGGACATTGTAAATACCTCAACAAAATCCATGTGGAGCTCGTCTTTCATTACTGCAATGATTAGTTTTTTCAGTCATCTCATTTTAATTAGCTTATTTCATTGCTTGTTATGAAGTATCATTCTTGTTGAAAGCTCCTGATGAATCAGAAAGATTCATATGAACTTCAGGAGCTGTAATTAGATCATTGGCTTTGTGAGGGAGCACTGAAGAGCATAGAACTCCAAGGTTTGTAGAACATATGAATTGGGTTATTGTTGTTTAACTAAAGTCATTAATTGTTTGGAGTTCCTTGTGTTTTTCTCCTACGACTGAGTCTTTGTAATGTGATCTCCTAGTGCTTTCTGTTTAAACATGTAAAGTTTATTTTGATAGGCTCAGGGATTCCATGTGATTTGTATTATTTAAGTCGATGCCTGGTTAGTGCTAATGGCTGTGTCGAGTTTTGAGAATGTTACTTCTTGCAGTGTCGCTCGGCTGAGCCACCGATACACTTTTGATTATTATGAATAAGCTCTCAGCACCATCTCTGCACCAGAAAATGCCTTCCCTCTGCACTTGGGTTCCAATATTGCCAGCACACGTCGTGACAGTGGCTGAAAGGATATTTCAGAAATCCCAAACAATTCTAATCAGAAATTAAGAACAGAATCAGAACTCACAACTTACTGTAAATTAATTCTCCAAAATGCTCTTCATGATACAGATCACATTGAGAAGTTGTTGTCTGATTATTTTCACCTTTCCATTTGCAGGAAGCGTGAATTCTATTTACTTTCTCCATCAGGAAGGGATATTTGTATTGAAGGGACCAGACAATCCTGGAAGAGACTCCATTGATTTGGAGTGGAGTCCATACACAGGGCAACAAACCACAAAACGATTGGCCACTTTTCACAGAGAAGAGCAGCGGTGGACCGTACAATGGAGTGACGAGTACAATAAAATACCAGACATTTCCCAGAGGTTACATGTGGACTGGGGAACCCTTAATCTGAAAATCAGGGAGCCCCCCTTTGAACTTGCAGGCCAGTTCACCTGGACTCAGACACAGTCCGGTGGGAAAATCCTGAGACAGTGGGAAGTATTTGGGATCAAAGGTAGGTTGGTTAATGAGTAGAATGGGTTCAAGAAAATGATTTTCCTGTGACTATTTCTTTAAGTTCCTAACATAATGTTTGGATTGTGTCCATGTATTTCCTATTAATGAATGCCTGCAAGAAAACAAATCTCAAGTTAGTAGTGGTGACCTATACGTTCTTTGATAGTAAATTTACTTTGAACTTTGATCCTCTAAGCCCAGAATCCAGCATAAAATGAAATATTCATTGAAATCGGCCTGGTGGGTAACAATATTTGAGTGTTTACTTGGTCAGTTTTGCATAAATATTGCTGCAGAGATGGGGTGATGGGATTGAACTTGTGATGAGAGCTGAGGAAAATGGCTCTGGTCTCCTGAATATCTAAACCACAACTCATCTGTGACAAAGTCATGGATTTTGAAATTGGAATGTTAGCAGAGGTTCTCATGTTCAGCAATATTCCTCATTGGAGTTGATGGAAAGTTTGAGATTCTCACACAGCCACAGCTTTATGTGGAAGTCTGATGTTGCTGTCAGTAATTCCCAGCTCTGCCACCAGGTGATCTGTTCACAGCCTTCTCCAGTGGAATAATTGGATATTAATGAATTGATGAAAATATGAAGTATTTATAAACTGCTCTAGGATATAAGACAGATTTTTTTCCATATGTTGAGATGTAGATAATTAAACTCTAATACACTAAATTGATTTTAAGTCACTAGAACATAATAAACTGAGCACAGATGGCCAATATTTGGCTAACAATATGTTTGCAAGGAAATTAAAATTCTGCCTGGAGCAGTTCAGAGAGCCTGTGTGGAACTGAACCAAACATCATGTGTCTGTTTCAACAGTTGAGGCCGACTCACAGAGACCTGTAATAGGCAGTGACGTCATCCTCAGCTGTACCATCTCCAGACTCCC
The DNA here is from genome assembly GCF_048418815.1 of Hemitrygon akajei. Classification (NCBI taxonomy): domain Eukaryota; kingdom Metazoa; phylum Chordata; class Chondrichthyes; order Myliobatiformes; family Dasyatidae; genus Hemitrygon; species Hemitrygon akajei. The sequence goes on along the minus strand of NC_133138.1, from coordinate 29,923,437 downwards.
AGATACCGTCAGTCTCCACTGGAAACCAAGAGGCTCATCTCAGAGGAGCAACAACACTGATCAGATCCGGCTGAATAATACCGTCTATCTGATGGTCCGACACATTGGAACAGGAGATCCCAGTCTCTACATATGGGAAGTACAGGAAAATGGCTCAATTGTTCTCACTGGAGACAATGAAGTTGGAGTGGATGAGGGTGAGTCCAAAGCTTCCTAGGAACAGGAATGAAATAGTTGCTGATTATAAACTGTTCCACAGATTGTACACTCAGCACACACTAACCATGGGATTTTACTGCAGGGCATGGTCATTGCTTTTACCCTGGGTCAGAGAGTAATTATACACCCAGTGACCACTTTATTAGGCACCTGTACCCCTGCTTGTTATTGCAAATACCTGATCAGTCAATCGTGTGGCAGCAACTCAATGCACAAAAGCATGCAGACATGGTCAACAGGTTCAGCTGTTGTTCAGACCATAGATCAGAATGGGGAAGAAATGTAATCTAAGTGACTTTGACCATGGGATGATAGTTGGTGCCAATAGGATGGTTTGAAATTCTCAAAAACTATTATTCTCATGGGATTTTCACATACAGCAGCTGTGCAGGAAAAAATGCCATGTTAATGAGGGAGGTCAGAGGAGAATGGCCAGACTGGTTCAAACTGACGGGAAGGCACCGTAACTCAGATAACCATGTGTTACAGTAGCGGTGTGTAGAAGAGCATCATTAAGCACATTGAAACGTGAAGGGCTACAGCAGCAAAAGACCATAAACATACACTCTGTGACCTCTTGATTAGCTAATAGGCAATTTAATAAAGTGACCTTTGAGTGTGAAGTGATGACACTGAGATTGATGGAGCCTCACATCAATCATTTCAATTCACCTTCAGGAATCAAAGAGAATAAAGTCCATCCATGGATGTAAACAAATAGTCTTCCAGTCTGTAATGAAGCAGGGAAATAGGGAACTACAAACAAATTAAAAGTACAGATACAGAGGCAGTAGAGTAGCGTAATGGTTAGCACAATGCTTTACAATACCAGCAATCCTGTTTCATTTCACACCTCTGCCTGTACGGCATCTGTACGTTCTCCACATGACCATAGGACCATAGAACATAGAACCATAGAACATTACAGCACAAAAACAGGCCTTTTGACCCTTCTCAGCTGTGCCAAACCATTTTTCTGTCTCATCCCACTGACCTGCACCTGGCCCATATCCCTCCATACACCTCTCATCCATGTACCTGTCCAAGTTTTTCTTAAATGTTAAAAGTGAGCCCACATTTACAACTTCATCTGGCAGCTCCCACCATTCTCTGTGTGAAGAAGCCCCCCCTTAATGTTCCCTTTAAACTTTTCCCCTTCACCCTTAACCCATGTACTCTGGTTTTCTTTTTCTCCCCTTGACTCAGTGAAAAAAGCCTGCTTGCATTCACTTTATCTATACCCATCCTAATTTTATATACCTCTATCGTCTCCCCTCATTCTTCTATGCTCCAGGGAATAAAGTCCTAACCTATTCAACCTTTCTCTGTAACTTAGTTTCTCGAGTCTGGACAACATCCTTGTAAACCTACTCTGCACTCTTTCAACCTTATTAATATCCTTCCTGTAATTCAGTGACCAAAACTGCACACAATACTCCAAATGTGGCTTCACCAATGCCTTATACAACCTCACCATAGCATTTCAACTCTTATACTCAATACTTTGACTTATAAAGGCCAATGTACCAAAAGCTCTCTTTAATTAAGTCAAGTCAAGTCAAGTCAAGTCAACTTTTATTGTCATTCCGACCATAGCTGCTGGTACAGTGCATAGTAAAAATGAGACAATGTTTTTCAGGACCATGGTGTTACATGACACAGTACAAAAAACTAGACTGAACTACATAATAAAAAAGAACACGGAGAAAGCTATACTAGACTACAGACCTACACTGGATTGCATAAAGTGCACAAAAACAGTGCAGCCATTACAGTAAATAATAAACAGGACAACAGGGCAGTAAGCTGTCCATCCAGACTCTGGGTATTAAGGAGTCTGATAGCTTGGGGGAAGAAACTGTTACATAGTCTGGTCGTGAGAGCCCGAATGCTTCAGTATCTTTTCCCAGATGGCAGGAGGGCGAAGAGTTGGTATCAGGGGTGTGTGGGGTCCTTCATAATGCTGTTTGCTTTGTGGATGCAGTGTGTAGTGTAAATGTCTGTAATGGCTGGAAGAGAGACCCCGATGATCTTCTCAGCTGACCTCACTATCCGCTGCAGGGTCTTGCGATCTGAAATGGTGCAATTTCTGAACCAGGCAGTGATGCAGCTGCTCAGGATGCTCTCGATACATCCTCTGTAGAATATGATGAGGATGGGGGGTGGGAGATGGACTTTCCTCAGCCTTTGCAGAAAGTAGAGATGCTGCTGGGCTTTCTTTGCTATGGAGCTGGTGTTGAGGGACCAGGTGAAATTCTCCATCAGGTGAACACCAAGAGATTTGGTGCTATTTACAATCTCTACTGAGGAGCCGTCGATGTTCAGCGGGGAGTGGTTGCTCCGTGCCCTCCTGAAGTCACAACCATTTCTTTTGTCTTGTTCACATTAAGAGACAGGTTGTTTTTCTCTGCACCAGTCCATTAGCCGCTGCACCTCCTCTCTGTAAGCTGACTCGTCGTTCTTGCTACCCTATCTAACTGTGATGCCACTTTTAGGGAATTTTGTATCTGTATTCCTAGATCCCTCTGTTCTACTGCACTCCTCAGTGTCCTACCATTTACCTTGTATGTTCTACCTTGGTTTTTCCTTCCAAAGTGCAATATCTCACACTTGTCTGTATTAAACTCCGTCTGCCATTTTTTAGCCCATTTTTCCAGCTGGTCCAAATCCCTCTGCAAGCTTTGAAAACCTTCCTCACTGTCCACTACACCTCCAGTCTTTGTATCATCAGCAAATTTGCTGATACATTTTACCATATTATCATCCAGATCGTTGATATAGATGACAAATAACAATGGGCTCAGCACTGATCCCTGTGGCACAGCACTAGTCTCATCCCTCCACTCAGAGTAGCAATCTTCCGCTACCACCCTCTGACTTCTCCCATTGAGCCAATGTTTAATCCAATTTACTACCTCTCCATGTATACCTAGTGACTGAATCTTCTTAACTAACCTCCCATGCGGGACCTTGTCAAAGGCCTTACTGATGTCCATGTAGACAACATTCACTGCCTTCCTTTCATCCACTTTCCTTGTAACCTCCTTGAAAAACTCTAATACATTTGTTAAACATGACCTACCATGCACAAAGCCGTGTTGACTCTCCCTGATAATTCCCTGTCTATCTAAATACTTGTAGATCCTAGCTCAGTACTCCTTCTAATAATTTACCTACCACCAACATCAAACTTACTGGCCTATAATTTCCCGGATTACTTTTAGAGCCTTTTTTAAACAACAGAACAACACAAGCTATCCTCCAATCCTCCGGCACCTCACCTGTAGATACTGACTTTTTAAATATATCTGCCAGGGCCCCTGCAACTTCAACACTAGTCTCCTTCAAGGTCCAAGGGAATACCCTGTCAGGTCCTGGGGATTTATCTACTCTGATTTGCCTCAAGATAGCAAGCACCTCCTCCTCTTCAAACTGTATAGGTTCCATGACGTCACTACTTGTTTGCCTTATTTCCATATACTCCATGCCCGTTTCCTTAGTAAATATAGACGCAAAAAACCCATTTAAGATCTCCCTCATTTCTTGGTTCCATACATAGCTGACCACTCTGATCTTCAAGAGGACGAATTTTATCCCTTACTTACTTTTGCTCTTAATATACCTGTAGAAGTTCTTCGGATTATCCTTCACCTTGACTGCTAAAGTTACCTCATGTCTTCTTTTAGCCCTCCTGATTTCTTTCTTAAGTATCTTTTTGCACTTTTTATACTCAAGTACCTTATTTGCTCACCGTTTCCTATACATGTCATACATCTCTCTCTTCTTTTTCAGAGTTCCAATATCCCTAGAGAACCAAAGTTCTTCATTCTTATTTACTTTGCCTTTAATCCTGACTGGAACATACAAACCCTGCACTCTCAAAATTTCTCCTCTGAAGGCCTCCAACTTACCAACGACATCCTTGCCAAAGAACAACCTGTCCCAATCCATGCTTTTCTGGTCCTTTCTCATTTCTTCAAATTTGGCCTTTTTCCAGTTTAGAACCTCAACCCAAGGACCAAATCTGTCTTTATCCATAATCAGGTTGAAACTAATGGTGTTATGATCACTGGAATCAAAGTGTTCCCCTACACACACTTCCAACACCTGTTCTAACTTGTTTTCCTATAGGAGATCTAATATTGCATCCTCTCTAGTCGGTGCCTCTATATATTGATTTTAAAAACTTTCCTGAACACATTTTACAAACTCTAACCCATCTAGACCTTTAACAGTATGGGAGTCCCAATCAATACGTGGAAAATTAAAATCCCCTACTATCACAACTTTGTTTCCTGCAGTTGTTTGCTATCTCTTTGCAGATTTGCTCCTCCAATTCTCACTGACTATTGGGTGGTCTATAATACAACCCCATTAATGTGGTCATACCTTTCCTGTTTCTCAGCTCCACCCATATGACCTCGGTAGACAAGCCCTCTAATCTGTCCTGCCTGAGCACTGCTGTAACATTTTCTCTGACTAGAATGCTACCCCCCCCCCCACCCTTCATCCCTCTGCCTCTATTGTGTCTGAAACATCGGAACCCTGGAACATTAAGCTGCCAGTCCTGCCCCTCCTGTAGCCAAGTTTCAGTAATGGCTATGATGTCATAATTCCATGTGTCAATCCAGGCCCTCAGCTCATCAGCCTTCCCCACAATACTCCTTGCATTGAAATAGACGCACCTCAGAAGATTATTACCACCACACACCATCCTTCTATTTGTGACTTTGCATGCACCTTTAACATCATTTATTTTCACCCCCGCTCCACTGTCTACTCTGGCACTCAGGTTCCCATCCGCCTGCAAATCTAGTTTAAACCCCCGCCTCAATAGCACCAACAAACCTCCCTGCAAGGATATTGGTCCCCCTGTAGTTCAGGTTTAACCCGTCTCTCTTGTACAGGTCCCACCTGCCCCAGAAGAGATCCCAATGATCCTGAAATCTGAAACCCTGCCCCATGCACAAGTTCCTCAGCCACATGTTCATCCTCCAGAGCATCCTATTCTTACCCTCACTGGCATGTGGCACAGGTAGCAATCCTGAGATTACCACCTTCGAGGTCTTGCTTTTTAATTTCCTACCAAGCTCTCTATACTCACTCTTCAGGACCTCCTCACTCTTTCTTCATACGTCATTGGTACCGATGTGTACCATGACGTCTGGCTGCTCGCTCTCCCATTACAGAATACTGTGCACATGATCAGAGACACCCCTGACCCTGGCACCCAAGAAGCAACAAACCATCCGGGTTTCCTTCGAGTGCTCCAGTTTCCTGCCACAGTCCAAAGAAGTACTGGTTGGTAAGTTAATTGGTCATTATAAATTGTCTCATCATTAAGTTACTCTATGCTATAGCTCAATAAATAAATAAATATACAAAAAATAAATAAATAACACAATTAAGCTATTGGCTATGACATTCTCCCAAAGTCTCTGGTGGCATGAGTCACTTATGGAAGTATTCAATATGTTTCTCATTTAAAGAGAGTTCTCATTTTTCAGTAACATTGAGACTTTCTCAGGTCATTTATTATCTCCAGTTCAACAGTATCTCTTTGCTGGCTCTGTGCTTGGGGAAGATAGGCATCTCAGTTGGCACCTGGTGCATTCCAGCTACCTATCAAATTTCCTGTCTCAGCCATCCTAGGAGCAGGCATTTATTCCAGTGGAAACCTGAAACATCAATCTCAGCATTTGTGATAACCTAATTTTTTGCTCCATGTCCCTCTCTTGCAGATTTACACAATAAGATGTACACAGTTTATCGGTCAGACATAGATCACAGTGAACTCAGGCTGATTTGTGAAACTCTTTCTGAGTTCACTAAGGCCAAATGGACTTGGAAGTCACACTTCCAGAATCAGAAGATGGAAATAGCTACTACTTACAGATCTCAACCTATCAATGTCAGTGGGAGGAGCTACTTCGAGAACCGACTGAGAACTGTAGAGGAAAATCTGAATGTCAAGAATTTCATTGTGAGGATTTTTCCTGTGCAATTTGAAGATGCCGGAGTTTACACATGTTCTCTGGGATCACATCAATATGTGACCATTGATTTAATCACAGTTAGAGGTAGGAAACAGAATGTTTTCAGTGATATGTCACTGGGAAAGATCTTGCAGTTTGCATACATACTGCAATTTCAGCACAAGTTTCTCCAGTTACTTCCCTTGTTTGAGAAGTTGTTTTTTACTGCAAAATGTCTGCTGAAGTTTATTTACATCTTACTAAACTTTATTACTGTTTTAAACCAACAGAATCTGACAATACTTTGAAAACTTCTTCTCATTTAATTTGCTTTTAAACTTTTTTACTTTATTCCTGAGAATTAATGCAGCAAAATTTATTTCCCACAGCTACAAATGATACAGTCACAAAAAATCGATATTTCTTCATTACTTTAAAAAAATAATTCAAATCCTCTAAAGTCATGCCCAGAATACTTCATCTCCCCAAATGTTAGAGATTGATGTTTGATGCCTCATTCAAGGTTTTAAGGTGAATAAGAATCAGAATCAGATTTAATATCACTGACATATGTTGTGAAATTTGTTGTTAATTGGTATGAGTACTTTGCAACATGTGATAATAAAAACTGCAAATTACAGTTTCTATAGATTTATATATATGAAGATAGAAGATTAAATTAAATGAGTAGTGTAAAAAGAGTAATAAAAAAAAAAACAAGTGGTGAGGTGTGTTCATGGGTTCAATGTCCATTCAGAAATCTGATGGCAGAGGAAAGAAGTTATTCCTAATTTGCTGGTATGTGCCTTGAGGCTCCTGTAACTCATCCCTGATGGTAGCAATGAGAAGAAGGCATGTCCTGGGAGATGGATTTGCCTAATGATATACGTTGCCTTTCTGAAGCATCACTCCTTGAAGATGTCCAAGTGCCCATGATAGAGCTGACTGAGTTTGCACCTTTCTGCAACTTTTTGTGATCCTGTGCAGGCTCCACACCACCCCCTACCCCCATACCAGATGGTGATGTAGCCATATGATTCAGGAATTTCACTACTAAGATTCATTCAGCTATTGTAGAGCAGGAGTGTTGTGCTCAGAGGCATTGTGTTCAGGGGCTGATCATTATACAATTTTGTCAAAACTGATGTAAAAGACTCCACAAGCTCAAATAGTGCAATGAAATATTTCTCACTTATAGTGCCAGTGATGATTTGGGTTAGTTTTACAGTCAACAGAAAAGAAAAGCAATACAGTTGAGTTGAAACTTTGGCCATTGTTTAAAATCCCAGTGATTTGTTGTTTCCACAGTCACAGCTGAGCCACCTGATGCAGTGACTGAGGGAGACAATGTTACCCTGACCTGCTCTGTGTCAAAGGTCAGTGAATCAATGAGACTGGTTTGGATCAACAGTGATGGTGAAACCGTGGATGAGAAAATATTCATGGAACAGAAGAGGAAAGGCGACACTTTGCAGCTGATTATTCCAACAGACGATAAAGTCCAAATAAAATGGACATGTGTTTTGCTTCATCAAAACATACCCAAGATTTTTATTCCATATTATCTTCAGGTGAACAGTAAGTGATTTATTTTCAAGTTTTTGACATCTATTTTTTTCAAATCATAGACATTTCTGCTATATCTCAGGGCCCATCACATGCCTGTAACTTTACTTCTATGGTAAATAGACTAAGTCTCAGATGGGATCACTGCTGGTTGGTTGACTATTGAGTAAAGGCTGCCCTGGCACATAGAAAGCAACCATGAATTTAATTACCAATGTCCGTCCTTTCTGAGAAGTGACCTGAGATATGACAAGTGATCTGTGTTTTCCAGGGCATCACTGTGAACCTTTATTATTAGTGGACAGTGTTATACAGTGAAGTAGGTAATGGAGGATCATTGTCTTGTTGTAGGGCAGGACTATCCTTTCAAAAGATAACACCAAGGCAGACTCAGCAAAATCCTCCTGAAAGATTAGCTTTCTTAGTTACATCTATATCCAAATATGGAATGAAATGAGTCATTTTGGACAATGACCAATGCAGTACAAGGATGTGTTGGGTGGCAGCCCAACAGTGTTGCGCCAGCATCGGATGCTGACAAGTTACTGACTATTACTAATCCATTTGTCTTTGGAATGTGAAAGGCAACTGGAGCACCCAAGGAAGCACACAGTCATGGAGAACGTATAGGCTCCTTACAGATAGCCTCGGCAATTGAACCCTGTTCACTGATGCTGTAAAGTGTTATGATAGTCGCTATTTAATGTGCCAACTGCAGGTGGTATTGGAGCATTCTGGCTCAGAGACAGTTATTACCCTTCAACCATGAGGCTCCTGAACCAGTGTGGATAACTTTACTCACCTTAATTCTGAACTGATTCCACAACCTATGGACTCACTTTCAAGAAAACTGATCTCATGTTCTCAGTATAATTTACAGTATTTCCTTTTTTTAAAAAATTATTTGAACTATTTGTCCTCTTTTGCACATTGGTTGTTTATCAGACTCTGCCTTTCATTGATTTCATTTTATTTTTCTGTTCTACTGTGAATGCATGAAAGGAAATGAATCACAATGTAGTATATGATGATATATATGTAATTTGATAATTTACTTTGAACATACAATTTTGAACTCTTGGGATTCTCTGGCCAATGGGCACTCAAGGCGGTGAACGTCGACAGCCTCGGGTCCCTGTGGTGACAGCAGACAGAAGCACGGCATAAACAACAGAAGCAGTGCAACTCCACACAAACTACTCACTGACAACCACATCAGGTAGCTTCTACCCAGTCAGTGGAAGATCTGTAGTTCCCACATTGGCCTCAAAGCAGAGAGGAGAAAACCTTTCTTGAATCCAATGGACTGGTGAGGACTGGCCATTATAACCAATTAATAAGCATAGCATGCGATGACAGATAGATATGAAAGATGAGAAATGTTTGCTTCTAATTGAATTTTACTCATGAATATTTTAGTTCAAAAATAAACATCTTAAAACTTCAATTTTCATTCACAGTCAAACAAGGAGCAAAGCATGCAGGACGTGGATTTGGAGTTCAGTTCTAGTCACAATGTTTAGGAAGGATGTGAAGGTGTCATGTCTATGCTAAAATCTGCATTGCACGTGTAGCTTTGTGTATTGAGGAAATGCCTCTTGTTCAAAAATGAATTGAGTCAGAAATTTCAAGTCCCGTTTCCTGCTGAAACAAACAAAAGAGATGGAGGAACTTAGTGAATGAAGGAGCATCTATGGTGGGAAATGGATATTTAACATTTTGATCAAGAACCTTCATTGAAATTAGAAAGGAAGAGGGTAGATGGCCAATTTTAAAAGTGAGCATGAGGCATTGAGCAAGAGGTGGTGGGTGATCGGCAGATGTGAGAGGATGGAGAGTAGGGATGATGTAAGAAGCTGGGAGGTGATAGGTGGAAGTGACAAAAGGCTGAAAAATACTAAATCTGATAGGAGACGACAGTGGACCATGGAATAAAGTGAAGGAAGTGAGTAGGAGAACCGGAGGAAGGATTCTGTGGGTGACATGCAGTTGGGGAGGGGGGAACAGGAAGAGATGGTTTAACAGTGGCCAGTGGGATAAGAACATAATGCAGAAGGAGAGAATTAAGTTTTTACTGGAAGTTAGAGAAATTGACATTCATGCCATTAGATTGGAGACTCCCACAGTGGAATATGAGGTTCTGTTCCTCTGTTCTGCAATTAATCTCAACATGGCAGGAGAGGAGGACTTGGACAGACATGTCGTGTGGAATTCGAAGAGGAATTAAAATGGGATGTTTCCAGGAGGTCTGCCTGGTATGGCAGACAGAACCAATGTGCTCAATGAACCTATCACACAACCTACGTTGGGTCTGGATGATGTAAAGGAGACTCGTTTCCTGCTGAGTGAGATTTGCATGTATAATATACATAAACAACTTAAAACAGGCACAAAAATATTTATAAATGGAGGTACATCCAATATCTAGGCAATTCTGGCACTCTTATGGTGCCATTTATTTGGATAGGACTTATCATTGACCAGTGTTATTTGGCTAGGACTCAGTGTTGACCAGTGTCATTTGGATAGGACCTAGCATTGACCAGTGTCATTTCTGATGTCAACCTTCCAAGGAAATTACAGTGGGTAAAAATGTTAACAGTTTCTCCGTCCACTGATGCAGCCGAATTTGCTGTATGTTTCCAACATTTTGTGCCATTTGTATTATTTATCATGGATCAAATGACCCTACTCAACCTGGGTATTCTCTCTCTCCCATTGAGCAGAAGATATAAAAGTCTGAAAGCACATACCACCAGGTGCAAGGACAGCTTCTATCCCACTGTTATAAGAATCAGGTTCAGAATTATTATCACCGGTATGTGTTGTGAAATTTGTTAACTTAGCAGCAGCAGTACAATGGCACCACTCCTTGAAAATGTCTTGGATACTACGGAGATTTGTATCCAAGATGGAGCTGACTAATTTTACAACTTTTTGCAGGTTCTTTTAGTCCTATATAGTAGACCCCTCCCCTCTCCATCCTGTACTAGACAGTCAAAATGTTCTCCATGGTACATGTATAGAAGTTTTTGAATGTTTTAGATTACAAACCAAATCTCTTCAAACTCCTAATGAAACATAGCTACTGTCTTGCTTTCTTTCTAGCTGTATCAATATGTTTGGACCAGGTTAGTTAGATCCTCAGAGATCTTGACCCCCAGGTACTTGAAATTGCTCACTTTCTCCACTTCTGATCCCTCTGAGAATTAGTTTGTATTCCCTCAGCTTACCCTTCCTAGTCCACAATCAGTTCTTTGGTCTTACTGACATTGACTGCAAGGTTGTTGCTGTGACACCACTCAGCTAGCTGATATATCTCACTCCTGTACGCTCTCTTGTCTCCTTCTGAGATTCTACCAGCAATGGTTGTAACATCAGCAAATTTTATAGATGGCATATACCTAACCACACAGTCATGGGTATAGAGGGAGTAGAGCAGCGGGTTAAGCACACATCCCGGAGGTGCACCAGTGTTGACCGTCAGCAAGGAACAAATATTATTACCAATCCACACAGATTCTGGTGTTCTAGTTAGGAAGTCGAGGATCCAATTGCAGAAAGAAGTACAGAGGCCCAGGTTCTATAGCTTATCAGTCAGGACTGTGTGAATGATGGTGTTAAATGCTGAGCTATAGTCAACAACCAGCATCCTGATTTAGGTATTTTTATTGTCCATATGATCTAAAGCCGTGTGAAGTGGAATTGTAATTGCGTCTGCCATAGACATATTGTGGCAATAGGCAAATTGCAGTTGGTCCAAGTCTTCACTGAGGCAGGAGTTAATTCTAGTCATGATCTACCTCTCAAAGCATTTCAAAGCAGACTCTTGAATGTACCTCTTGTCTGATAAGATATATTCTCAAATTCATTATAAACTTACACTTTATTGTTACTACACTTTCTCAGTGGCTTTTACACTTTATTCTGCATTGTTATTGTTTTACATTGTTCTACATCAATGCACTGTGTCATGGTTTAATCTGTGTGAACAGTATGCAAGACAAGCTTTTTAGTGTATCCTGGAATATGCGACAATAACAAACCAATATCCAATACCAGATATCGAACATTGGCTCCAGTAGTCTGGCACACAAAGCTTGTCATCCTTTGGCCCAACTACAGCCTGCTTCTGTCAAGTGCTAAGATGTCCTTTAAAAACAGGAGACTTGATGTCAGAGGAGTCACAGTGTGAATAGATCAGTGAAGGGTGTATTCTGGAAATACACAGAAACATTTTCACTAGCACTGCAATGGAATAGTGAATTTCAGCTGCACGGTTATCAGTAGGCAGTAGATAAATGCACAACAGAGTTGTAGTACTTGAAAATCAGTAAGTTCTAGATGCAGGAATTCTGAAGGAAAGACTGAAATTCTGGAAACACTAAGTAGGTGTGACAGTATCTGAGGAAACAGAAAAATGATAACTTTTCAGGTCAAAGAAACTGTCTTGGAATCTGATGGAGGTTTTTCAAAAGACCCTTCCTTTAAATCTTATGGAATATTTTCGACATGAAACATCAATTCTGCCAGTTACCTTTCCATAAAAGCTGCCTAACCTGCTGAGTGTATCTCGCATTTACAGCTCCCGTTCAGAGGGGATAGAAGTTCTGGGGCAAAAGCCTCCCCACTGTGTACAATTCCTATTTCAGTAGAAACCCAGACTATGATGGGCATTCCCCTGTTTAACAGTGGGAGGCCTCACACATGAACTGGATCCCTGTCAGCTGCATATTCCCACACATTTCCTGCCAGAGAGAGAGATACCTGATTGAAACCAGGACCTAGATCCCACTGTGATTCATTTCTTGTCTCTCTCTGCTCGTTACTGAGGACAGGTGTAGTTCTTGAACATTCAGGTCTGTTGACCTTGTTCAGAAATTAAACCCAGAACCTGTGATGTAAATTAGTCAGTTTTTTAAAGCTTTTTAAAAAAATTAGTCAGCTGTCTAAATTTAGACAGCTTTTGAATGATGTCAACATAATAAATGAGAAATTTGTGCTTATTGTTTTGACAGAGGATCGCAGTTTTAAACACACCACTGTTGTAATTATTGGTGGACTGGCTCTTCTCCTCATCATTATACTGGTGATGGTCTTGTGTCTAAGAAAGTGCAAGGTTACAGGTAAGGTACCTGAAGAAATGGGGAACATAATTCCAAAAACAAACAGTGGCAATTTTATCATTTTTACACAGAGGAATCATATTAAACTGCAGTTTGGATTGAATCTAATGACTTCTGAAATTAAGGAAATAAGTCAGATATTAATGTATCACCAAACCTGAATCTGATGACTGTAGAAACATAAATTACATATTGTTGCATTTTTTTTAAACTTGTAAATATTTGAGCTTATGGGCAGTTGAAGTGCATTTTGCTAAATGCATGAAGTTGGAGAAAAAAGCTGAAAGCATTTTAAAAGCTCTCCTCTGTCTTTACAGGTTTGAGAAATCAAAGAGAGAAATCACGGCGAACAGAGAGGAACACAGAAGATGATTCTAACCTTTATGCAAATCCAAATGAAATGCAGCCAATACAAGGTAACATCAAGACAGAAGTATCAAAGAAATTTTACTTTAGTGTCCCAAAAGCTTACAGCTGTTTGTCTTGCCTTTGTAACTTAAAAGTAATCTTCAAACATGGAAATATTGTGGCATTATAAAGCCAAAAGAGACAGGAGCAGAATTAGGCCATTTGATCTATCGAGTCTGCTCAGCCATTTCATCATGGCTGATCCATTTCCTTCTCAGCCCTAGTCTTTTGCCTTCTCTCTGTAACCCTTCATGCTCTGACTAATCATCAATCTATCAACTTCAATGAATTCCACAGATTCACCACTCTCTGGCTAAAGAAATTCCTCCTCATCTCCATTTTAAATGGACATCCGTCTAATCTGAGGTCATGACCTCTGGTCTTAGACTTGATCACCATAGGAAATATCTTCCCCAAATCTACTCCATCACGGCCTTTCAATATTCAATACGTTTCAATGAGGGCCTCCTTCATTCTTCTACATTCCAGTGAGTACAGGCCCAGAGTCATTAAATGCCCCTCTTATGATAAGCCCTTTAATCCTGTATAATTTTTCTGTACAATCTCCCAGCATGACATGAACCAATGTAACCTCACTCTAACCTCAGTTGTTCAGTTGTGGAGGTGCAGTACGTGTGTGTGTGTGTGTGTGTGTGTGTGTGTGTGTGTGTGTGTGTGTGTGTGTGTGTGTGTGTGTGTGTGTGTGTGTGTGTGTGTGTGTGTGTGTGTGTGTGTGTGTGTGTGTGTGTGTGTGTGTGTGTGTGTGTGTGTGTGTGTGTGTGTCTATAGATTCAGTCAGTGAGGTGTCAGATACTCACAATATCACAAATGGATACGCCATCATAACAGGCCATTTGTGTCATAACAGATTCCATTTCACAACAATTCAATGAGATGAGCTGTCCTCATCTCACTGCCCTGAGATTGTCTTATGGTCTTATATAATAAATCTGCCATGATGGAATGGCAGGGCAGACTCAATGGGCCAACTGGCTTAATTTTGGTCCTCTGTCTTATGGTCTTATTTCAGACATTTACAGTATTCGAAAGTAAAAGAGAACAGTCCTTACCCTGAACATTGTTAGAGCAATACCCTTGCTCTACACCACCACCTTCTGACAATTGGAGGATAGCCTCATTGTCTGGATGCCTGATACTAATATCCTGAGACACAGATATTCTGCAGATGCTGGAAATCTTGGGCATCACACACAAAGTGCTGGAGGAACTCTGCAGGTCAGGTAGCATCTATAGAAATGTGTAAACAATCAACATTTCGGGTGAGACCCTTCTTCAGGACTGGAGAGGAAGAGAAGTCAGAGTAAGAAGGTTGGGGGGAGGGGAGGAAAAGAAGTCCAATGAGGTTGGTGATATGTGAAACTGGGAGAGATGGAAGAAAGAGAGGAGGGAGGAACACCAGAGGGAGGTGATGGGCAGGTTAGGAGAAAAGGTGAGGAAAGGAAACAGGAAGGGGGAATAGTGAAGGGGAGGGGGCAATCACCGGAAGCTCAAGAAATCAATGTTCATGCCATCAGGTTGGAGACTACCCAGACGGAATATAAGTGTTGCTTCTCCAACCTGAACATGACCTCATTGTGGCAGTAGAGGAGGCCATTGACTGACATGCCAGAATGGGAATAGGCAGTAGAATTGAAATGGTGGCCATCAGGAGATCTCACTTTTTATAGTGAACAGAGTGAAGATGCTCAGCAAAGCAGTCTCCCAAATGTGTCAGGACTCACTGATATACAGGAAGGCACAAAGGGAGCACCAGATACAGTAGATGATCCCAACAGACTCAACAGATGAAGCGTCACCTCACCTGGAAGGACTGTTTGTGGCCCTGAATGGTAGTGGGGGAGGATGTGTAGGGGCTGGGGTGGCACTTGTTCCACTCCCAAGGATAAGTACTAGAAAGGAGATCAGTGGGAGGGATGAGTGGACAAAGGATTCGCATAGGGGGCAATCCCTGTGGAAAGTGGAAAGTGAGTGGGGGATGGAGAAGAGGTGCTTGGTGATAGAATCCTGTAGGAGATTATGGAAGTTACAAAGAATTATGTGCTAGATACGGAGGCGAGTGAGGTGGTAGGAGAGGACAAGAACTCGTCCCTCCCCACCAATAGCTAGGACTCAATGAACTGCTGTTAAGATATGTTACATTTACCCAATAAAAATCCTTTTGAAGTTCATTCATTCCGTGTTATTGGAATTCAAAACTGGGAATTGACCTGGACCTTCCACAATGTGTAGTGTGGTACAACATGTTTCCATTAACTCTCTGAATTAATCCCTATATTTCATTGTAACATTAAATGCCTCCAGCACACATCATTAATACTGTGATCACACAGTATTTCTCCTCATTCTAGTGGCTGTCGTTATTAATAGGGCACTTTTTTCCCAAAGACACCTGATGTTGTTTCTTGAAAATTGAGCCAAGGAAATGAAATGTTTATTTTCCAGGAACTAATGAGATGCCGGAGCCTGAGACCAGCCATATTGCTGAATATATGTCTGTGAGTAGGAAGGCAACACAAGGAGGTAAATAGATCAATCTTTCATTCAATGAATTTCTCTCAGTGCAATTTGAAATTACTCACTCAACAACAGATTGCAGGTTTGCAATTAAAATGTATTTTTAGAGGAATAGAATCTCAAGCATGAAAATGACTGATCAGTCGAATGCCCTGTCTAGTGTCAACTACCCTTCACTCCCTTCCAGTCTTCTTCATACAACACAGGGCTCATTCTGTGTTCTACAACAGTCCAATTTTCACTGGAGCATTATGGTCAAGCCATAAATGTAGATAACCCACAACATGGTAGTGTAATGGTTAGCGCAAAGCTTACCGTAAAGACGATCTGGGTTCAAATCACGCTGCTGCCTATAAAAAGATAGTATGTTCACCCCCGTGACTGTGTGTGTTTCCTCTGGGTGCTCCGGTTTACTCCCACAGTGCAAAGGTGTGCCAGCTGGTAGGTTCATTAGTTGTTGTAAACTGTCCGGTGGTTAGGCTCATATTAAGTCGGAAGGCTGCTGGACGGGGTGGCTCAAAGGGCCGGAATGGCCTATTCTGCGCTGTATTTCAATGAATAAAAAAATAAGAAAGCAGAATACGACCATGCTTCTACTAAATGGACAGCATGACTGATGTCTGTAGGATGAGCCCACAACACCTGCGCTCCAAAAGGTGACCGTTCATTACATGTGATCTCATCCACTACGGAATACCTCTAATGCACTTCAGCATTACTTCAGTGCTTCGAGAATCACTGAATAGGATTAGCCAAACTTTCAGTGTAGCATGTGCAGGTCATAGTAGATAGCATTACTTACTCCAGAAATTAGGCGATACTTCTGACCTTGCACAATCAGCAGAGCAATCTTTCTTGAAAAGTCTGAAATAATTTTTAACATATCAGACCACTCTGATGTTTTTAATATGAAATTCCAGCTTCCTCCTCATTACTTAATCCCTCTCGTCTTAGTCTAACTCCATGAATATATGAAATGATTTTGTTTCAACCAGTGGACAATGTACCTGGCTCATTGTTGTCTGGGAATCCCCCATTTCAGTCCTTAATGACACTTGTCTTTAAACTCTGATCCTGTCTTGCTCTGTCTGTAGCTGACATGTGGTACAACTACAGACAGAGTAAATAATTAAATTGTTCCACAGAGGCAAAATTCATAAGGGCGAAGAATGCAGGACTGAAGGTGCTGTATTCAAATGCGTGTAGCGTTTGAAATAAGGTGGATGAACTTGTGGTATGATTAGAGACTGGTTGGTATGATACTCTGGACATCACTGAGTTGTGGCTGAAAGAAGATCATCATTAGGAGTTTAATGTCAAATGATATACTTTGTATCGAAGGGACAGACTGGAAGTCATAGGCGGTGGTGTGGCTCTATTGGTATGAGATGAAATTACGTCTTTAGATAGAGGTGACATAGGGTCAGAGAATGTTGAATCTTTGTGGGTAAAGTTTAAAAACTACAAAGGTAAAAAAAAACACATTCTGGGCATCATATATAGGCCTCCAAATAGTAGCCAAGATGTGGCCTTGAGATTTCAATGGGAGGTAGAAAGGGCATGTATTAGGGTAATGTCACAATTGTAATGGGAGATGTTAATATGCAAGGGGACTGGGAAAATCAGGTTGGTGTCAGATCACAAGAGAGAGAATTTGTTGAATGACTATAAGATGGCCTTTTAGAGTAACTCGTGCTCGAGCCTACTCGGGGAAAGACTATCTTAGATTGGGTGTTGTGTAAGAACCCAGATATTAGTCAGCTTAAAGTAAAAGCAACCCTAAGGAGGCAATGAGCACAATATGATTGATTTGAAAGCGCAATTTGAGATGGAAAAGAATAAGGCACATGTATTTGTTTTGCAATGGAATGAAAGAAATTACAAAGACACGAAAGAGGAGCTTGTCCAGATGGATAGGATGGGGATACTGGTGGGGATGATGGCAGAACAGAGGGAGCTGAGGTTTACGGGAAGTTGAATGACAGGGAAGCTTTTCAAATACAACAAAAGACAACTAAGAAAGCTATAAAAAGGAAAAAGATGAAACATGAGAGAAAACTAGCCGATAATATAAAGCAGGATATGAAAAGTATTTTTCCTTTATAGAGAGAGTTGATATTGAACCACTTTTAAATGATGCTGGTGAGGTAGTAATGGAGGACAAAGAAAAGGTAAATGAACTTAATAACCATTTTGCTTCAGTCTTTACTGTGGAAGACACTAGCTGCATGCCAGAGGAGCAGTGAGTGTTCTTGCTATAACAAAGGAATAAGTGCGAGGCAAACTGAAAGGTCTTAAAGTGGATGTCACTTTGATCAGATGGACTACATCCCAAAGTCCTAAAAGAGGTTGCTGAAGAACTAACGGATGCACTAGTCATGATCTTTCAAGAATCACTTGATTCTGACATGTTCCGAGGGGAGTGGAAAATTACAAATGTCACTCCACTCTTTAAGAAGGGAGAAATACAAAAGAGAGGAAACTCTAGGCCAGTTAGCCTAACCTCAGTGGTTGAGAAAGTATTGGAGTCTATTATTAAGGAGGGGGTTTTGGGGTACTTGGAGACAGGTAATAAAAAGTCAAAGTCAGCATGGTTTCTGTGAAAGGAAATCTTGCCTAACAGATCTGTTAGAATTCTTTGAGGAAGTAACAAACAGGATGGACAAAGGAGAGGTTATGGATGTAATTTACTTAGATCTTCTGAAGACATTTGATAAAGTGCCTCACATGAGGCTGCTTAACAAGATAAAATCCCATGACATTACAGGGAAGATACTGGCATGGATAGAGGAATGGCTAACAGGCTGGAGGCAGTGAGTGGGGTTGGATGCCAGTGACTAGTGATGTCCTTCAGGGTTCAGTATTGGGACTGCTACTTTTCACATAATTTGTCAATGATTTAGTGGTGGAATTGTTGACTTTGTGGCAATGTTTGCAGATGATACGAGGATAGGTGGAGGGGTAGGTAGTGCTGAGGAAGCAATGCAATTGCAGCAGGATTTAGACAAATTGGAAGAATGGGCAAAAAAGTGGCAGATGAAATACAGTGTTGGGAAATGTATAATGCATTTTGGTAACAGGAACAATAGTGTAGACTATTATCTAAATGGGGAGAAAATTCAAAGATCAGACATGCAAAGGGTCTTAGGAGTCCTCATGCAGGACTCCCAGAAGGTCAATTCACAGGTTGAGTGTATGGTAAAGAAGACAAATTCAGTGTTGATATTTATTTTGAGGGGAATAGAATATAAAAACAAGGAGATAATAAGACACTCCATAAGACTCCACTTTATAAGACACTAGTCAGGCTGCACTTGGAGTCTTGTCAGCAGTTTGGGGCTTCATATCTCGGAAAGGATGTGTTGTCATTGGAGAGAGTCCAGAGGAGATTCATGAGAATGTTTCCAGGAATGAAGGGATTGACATATGAGGAGCATTTGGCAGATGTGGGCCTATACTCACTAGAATTTAGTAGAATATAGGAGGATCTCACTGAAACCTACCAGATGTTGAAAGGACCAGATAAGGTGGATGTGGAGAGGATGTTTCCTTTGGTGGCTGTGTCCAGAACTAGAGGGAACAGCTTCAAAATTGAGGAGCGACCTTTTAGAACAGAAGTAAGGAGGAATTCTCTTAGCTAAAGAGTGGTGAATCTGTGGAATTGTCAGGGCACTGGAGTAAGGATCCAATTGCAGACCTAGTACTGTGCACACAGTGATATTAATTGAGTAACAAATCCCGAGGTGCAAACAAAGACAATGTCAAAGTTCAGGTTTGCAGGTTTGCGATTAAAGTTTACATTTAGAGGAACTGAATTTCAAGCACGAAACTGACTGATCAATCCAATGCCCTGTTTAGTGTTGACTACGCTTCACTCACTCCCAGTCTTGTTCCTACAACACAGGGCTCACTCTGCATTCTACAACAGTCCAATTTTCACTGGGCCATTATGGTTAAGACATAAAAATAGATAAACCACAACATAGTGTAGTGATTAGCACAGCAGTTTACTATACAGACGGTCTGGGTGCAAATTACGCCACTGTCTGTAGGGAGTTTGTACGTTTACCCTATGACCATGTGTGTTTCCTCCAGGTGCTCTGGTTTACTCCTACAGTCCAACAAAGTACTGGTTGGTAGGTTAATTGGTCATTATAAATTGTTCCATGATTAGGCTCAGATTAAATCAGGAGGCTGCTGGGGGACGTGACTCAAAGGGCCAGAGGGACCAATTCCACATTGTATCTCAATCAATCAATAAACACAGACGATGTGATCACACTTCTGGTAAATGGACAGCATGGTTGGTGGCTGCAGAACGAGTCCACAATCCTTGTGTTCTAAAAGGTGACCATCCACTTCATGAGATCTCATCCACTATTCAATACCTCCACCACATTTCAGCAGTACTTCAATGTCTCTGGAATCACTGAATATGATCAGTCAAAGTGTCAGTGTAGTGTGACCATGCCATATTAGACAATATTGCTTTCTCCAGAAATTAGGTGATATTTCTGAATATGCAAGAACAATAGAACAGTCTGTCTTGAAAAATCTGAAATATTTTTTAATAAATCAGACCACACTGATAATTTTCATGTGAAAAATCTTTTTCCAATTTCCAGCCTTCTCCTTAAATTATTTAATCAATCTAGCCCAAATCTAAGTCCATGATTATATTTAATGATTTGGCATCAACCAGTGGAGAATTCACCTGGCTCATTGTTGTCTGGGAATTCCCTAATTCAGTCCAGAATGACTCCTGTCTTGGACTCTCCACTGTAGGAAACATCCTTTCTGCATCCACTTTGTTGGGATTCTGTTGTTTTCCATCTGAACTCTTATTCTTCTAAATTCCAGAGAATACAATTTGAATGAACCCAAATTCTCCATGAGACCATGTGACCATACAGATTCGCAACATCTATTATCCAGGGTCACACATGCAGTGTTTACATACTGCAGAACTATTTACACTGTGGAAATAAAATCAGGACAGTGGTGAGAGAAGTGGCTGAATGAAACCAGAGAAAATAAGAGTTGAGTTAGCCATGTTATAATAAATATGGAGCGAAACAATCTGTGTTAGACCGTAAGACCACAAGCTATAGGAGCAGAACTAGAACATTTGGGTCACTGAGTATGATCTGCCTTTCCAACATAGCTGATCCATTTCCGTCTCAGCCCCAAACTCCTGCCTTCTCCTGGTAACCCTTCATGCCCTGACTAAACAAGAACCTCTCAAGCTCTGCCTTAAATATACCCAATGACTGCCTCCACAGCTGCCTGCAGCAAAGAATACCACAGATTCACCACTCTCTGGCTGAAGAAATTCCTCCTCATCTCTGTTCTAAATGGATGTCCCACTATTCTGAATCTGTGCCTTCTAGGTTGCTATGTTGCAGTGTCAACATAACACCGCAGTAGTGTACTGATTAACACAGTGCTTTATAGCATGAGCAGTAAGAATAGGGTTCAAATCCCACCACTGACTCTCGGGAGTTTGCATGTTCTCTCTGTGACCACATGGGTTTCCTCATGTGCCCTGATTTCCTCCCACGTTCTAAAGATGTACAGGTTAGGGTTTGTAAGTTGTGGGAATGCTATGTTGGCACCGGAAGAGTGATGACACTTGCACACTGCTCAACACAATCCTCGCTGATTTGATACATTTGATGCATTAAGTACTTTGATCTTACTGAACAGTGATGTTTCCAGTTTGGAATTAATCCATTACTTGATTCGTATGTTAATGCCTCCTGATACAGATGCAAATTCCTTGTAGACACAAGATGTAAATGTGTGGAACAATAAAACTAACTGCAGGAGGAACTCAGCAGATAGAACAAACTCAAATCAATTGGGGCAACATGGTAGTATAGTGATTAGTGTAACACTTTACAGCACCGGTGTTTGGGCACAGTTCTGATGCTGTCTGTAAGGAGTTTGTACTTTCTTCCCATCACTGTGTAGGCTTTCTCTGGTTGCTCCAGTTTATCTCCCACATTCCAAAGACTATGGTCATGGTTGGGAAGTTGTGGGCAAGTTATGTGGTGTGGAAAGCATGACAACACTTGCAGGCTGCCACCAGCACAACCTCGGACTGTGTTAGTTGTTTACACAAACAATACATTTCACTGCATGTTTCAATGTTTTGATGTTCATGAACAAATAAAGCTAATTTTTATCTTTATTATCTTTGTTTCTATTTTGTCCCTGCAGACACAGAGGAAAATATTCATTATGGATCCATCTGCTTCAAGAAAAATGCACCAGGTGATAAAATTGTTTGAATTTTTAAATACTTTTCGTATCAGAATGATGATTGTTAGTGATGACCCTGAAACTCTTTAAACCCCTGATATGGCAGTCCTGGGGTAAAGCTCCTCGCTCACCCCATTAACACACTGTGGGACAGTCAGCTGAGGCTCAGTCCATAACCCAGCCTTCTCTGTGCAGGTCCGGTCTCCCTCCACAGATATGAGCACAAACATCTGGACTGATATTGCAACACAACAGTTCAGTGTTGTTGCTGGTCAGGTGCTAACTCAAGGCACATTTGTGTCCTCAGAGGACACAGAAAGTCAGTCAGCACAACTCTGAATTTGTACAATGACTCATCTAATGTCTGAATCTATGTCTTTTAGAGCTATGACACCCCCATCTTAGCAATGTGTATTGATCTGTTGTCTCTGCATGTGCTGTTGTCTACACATACACATTGCTCCCTCTCTCTCTCTCTCTCTCTCTCTCTCTCTCTGCAATATGAATACACCAGTTAAAACCACCTCCCATGTCTGCGCTTTCATGTATTTGATATGTCGTTGTGCACAGACACAACAAACTGGTGACAAGTGCGAACCTGAATGTCGGGAAATATCATGAACCACACTGACAGTTACGGGACAAAGCAGCAAGAGTTAAACAGCCTGAGAAAACCATCATGGATGCTAGCATAGGAACACGTGTAACAGTGAAAGACACACTGAACTTTAGGTGAAAATAACATGGCCATGGCATTAGTCGCAAAAGTTAACAAATTTGATAGTACTAATGAAGGCTTGGAGTCGTATGTCAAGAGGGTGAGCTGTATCGTAATTCAAACAAAGTGCGAATGCCCCTGCACTTCTTAGCTTAACAAACCCAAGAACACACGGTCTCTTGCGCAACCTAATAGCCCTTGAAAAGCCAGCAAGCAAGATGTTCAGTGAAATTGTTACAAATTTTACAAAATCACTTGAGCCCTAAACCATTGTGTAGTAGCTGAGAGATTTAGATTTTACAAAAGGAACCATTCAAAAGATAAAAGCCTTTCTGAATACATTGCAGAACTGTGCAAACTGTCACTTCAGAGATGGGATTTCTGATATGTTAAAGATTAGGTTTGTATGTGGCATGCATAGTCAGAGCACTCAAACGAGGCTACTGGCAGAAAGAGATCTAACCTTAGAACAGACATTGACCATTCCAATATTGTTAAAGACTGCAACAAAGGATGTAGCAGAATTACAGAAAGGGAGGTTAGATTGTGAAATGCACAAAATGTCCCTGAAAGGTACAAAAAGCCTAAGATGTTATTGATGTGGCAAATCTTCCCATGATGCAAATGACTGTTAGTTCAAAGAAAAAGTCTGCAGAAAGCATCACAGACAAAGTCACATAAAGAGAGCGTGCAAGGCAGACAAAAAGCACAATTGAGTGAAAACTCTTAAAAACTAAACAATTGCCTAAAGTTATCAAACGTAAAGCAGAATCAGACAATATAGAGTCTGACAAAGGTGAATTGTAATGCCAAGAACTGTGTTGCATAACTGAAGCAAAACACACAATCATCTGGATCATAATAGATGTACCTGGTGTAGAAATGAAAATGGCAGTGGATACTGTGTCAGATTTGTCTATAATTCCAGAGGCTGACTACAACACACTGTTTTCTATGATACCATTAGAGAAGACCTCAGTGATACCAAAGACCTATACAGGCAAAGAAGTGTCCCCCAAAGGCAAACTGAAAGTGAAGGTGATGTATGGAGGACAAACACAGCAGTTAGATCTCTATGTATTGAAAAGTGGAGGGCCAACACTTCTCAGATGTGAATGGTTGAGAAAAATCCAATGAGACTGGCACTCAATCAAAGCTCTCAGTGTGACATCAGCAGGAAAGATGGTGGCATCAACCAGAGATTGGCACTGCCGCTTAGTGCTAATGAGAACATGTTTGAGATGGGGATTGGTAAACTCAGAGAATTGAACTGGATAAAACAGAAACACAAAGATTACATAAAGTGCATCTGGTGCCTTATGCATTATGTTCTCAAGTGGATGTTGAACTTCAGAGCTTGGAGGCATCTGGCATTCTCTCCAAGGTTGAGTGGAGTGATTGAGCCACATCTATTGTCCCGGTGATGAAGAAAGGGAAGGCCAGAGCAGTTCCCATATGTGGGGACTTCAAAGTGAGCATCATCCCTGTGCTGCACACTGTGTAGTATCCCCTGACACATATAGAAGACACATTTGCATCGTTGGCAGGCGATGAGAGATTTTCAAAGATTGACTTGTCACAACCTGTCTGCAAATGGAGATTGAGGAGTTAAGCAGGAAGTTCCTCACAATCAACACTCACAAGGGACTGTTGCAGTATAATTGTTTCATTTTTGGCATCGCATCAGCTCCAACAATTTGGCAAAGAGCAATGGAGCAAGTGTTCCAAGATGTCCCAGGAACACAATGTTACCTTGATGACATCATTGTGACTGGCAAAAATGATGAAGGGCATCTCCAGAGCTTGGTAAAGAGCTTACCAGGCTGAGTGAGTACGGTCTGTGTGCAAATAGAGGGAAACGTCTGTTTGTCAAGAATGAGATCTCCTATTGTGGACATGTCATTGACAAGCATGGCTTATGTAAGTCACAAGAGAAGACTGAAGCAGTGCTACAGGTACCCAAATTGTACATGCAGGTCAACTCTTTGAGTGATTATGCAGAAAGTTTGGTTAATAACTCATATCCTTCTACCTTAGGCCACAAACTTATCAATCACCCCTGTTGAGTTATTAACTGATGAGTTATTAACTTCAAACTTTCTGCATAATCACTCCAAGAGTTGAACTGCATGTGCATGTAATGAGAGCTGTATAACTCATCTCCCTCTACCTTAGGCCACAAACTTATCAATCACCCCTACAGTCGACACTTTCTGGACATCCAAGATCCATATGATCCATGACTACTGGACTAAGTGTGTAAATGTTGGAGGGGGCTATGTTGAAAAATAAATGTGCTAGGTTTTCTAAAATTGACTCCTTCTACCTTAGGCCACAAAGTTATCAATCACTCCTTGTATGTGAGGAGAAAGAGGATAAGACGTGAGAGAATGGGACTAATCAAGTGTTAAGTGGAAAAGCATGTATGGAACCAGATGAGATAGTCATGGTACTTAATGAATACTTTGCTTCAGTATTCACTATGGAAATGGAATTTGGCGATTGTAGGGATGACTTACAGCAGACTGAAAACCTTGAGCATATGGACATTAAGAAAGAAGATGTGCTGGAGGTTTTGGAAAGCATCAAGTTCGATAAGTTACTGGGACCGGATGAGATGTACCCCAGACAATGTAGGAGGCAAGGGAGAAGACTGCTGAGCCTCTGCCAATGATCTTTGCATCACCAATGGGTCAGGAGAGGTTCCGGAGGATTGGAGGGTTGCAGATGTTGTTCCCTTATTTAAGAAAGGGAGTAGAGATAGCCCAGGAAATTCTAGACCAGTGTGTTTTACTTCAGTGGTTGGTAAATTGATGGAGAAGATACTGAAAGGCAGGATTTATGAACATCTGGAGAGACATAATATGATTAGGAATAGACAGTATGGCTTTGTCAAAGACAGGTCATGCCTTACGAGCCTGATTGAATTTTATGATATGACTAAACACATTGATGAAGGTATAGCAGTAGATGTAGTGTATATGGATTTCAGCAATGCATTTGACAAGGTACCCCATGCAAAATTTACTGAGAAAGTAAAGAGGCATGGGATCCAAGGGAACCTTGCTTTGTGGATCCAGAAATGGATTGTCCACAGAAGGCAAAGAGTGGCTGTAGACAGGTCATATTCTGCATGGAGATTGGTAAACAGTGGTGTGCCTCAGGGATCTGTTCTGGGACCCCTTCTCTTTGTGATTTTTATAAATGTCTGTATGATGAAGTAGAGGGATGGGTTAGTACGTTTGTTGATGACACAAAATCTGGGGGTGTTGTGGATAGCATGGAGGGCTGTGAGAGTTTACAGTGGGACATTGGTTGGATACAAAACTGGGCTGAGAAGTGGTAGCTGGAGTTCAACCCAGATAAGTGTGAAGTCGTTCATTGTGGTAGGTCAAATATGATAGCAGAATATAGTATTAATGGTAAGACTCTTGACAGCATGGAGGATCAGAGGGATCTTGGGGTCCGAATCCATTGGACACTCAAAGCTGCTGTGCCGGTTGACTGCGTGGTTAAGAAGGCATACTGTGTATTAGCCTTCATCGACTGTGGGATTGAGTTCAAGAGTCGAGAGGTAATGTTACAGCTATTTAGGACCCTGGTCAGGCCCCACTTGGAGTATTGTGCTCAGATCTGTTCACCTCACTACAGGAAGGGTATCTTCTTCTTATCTTGTCCACAGAAAGACTCTACATGGCCAAGCCAGAACTGGACACATTTTTGTGCTTTGTTGGTGAATTTGGCAAGATCTGCAACAGTACAGGGTTCCTCTAGCGATGGGCATTGCAGGAGATGTTGCATAGATTTGGCTCAGTTCCACATTCACAAGTTGTCGGGCTGCTTGTATATGCCCATTTGCTTAGTGACACCTTTGAACGACCTACACCAGTCTGTTAAGGCACTTCCAGGTTGCCCAGTTGCAGTTAGCTCTTGGGGTAAGGCTTTCATCCGGTGGAATTTCCATCATTCGGGGTTGTTTGAGACTGGCAAGCTGGTCTTTCCACAAGGCGATGCAGGCTTCAGATGGGGTTTATTGTAGTGGAACATCACTGTTCATGAAGCTCTTCCTTGACATTAGGTGGCTGGGTGCAGGTGTTTGACCATGTAGAGGGTGCCTCTCATCTGATGTTTGATGGAGTCGTTATTTCTTGCTGGCTACCGTTCTTCTTATATCGGGGGAGCGATACCCACCAGGATATATAGGCTGTTGGTGTTTGTTGGTTTTAAACAACAGCTTGCATTCAGAACGGCATCCATCTTCTTAGCATGAGTAGACCTTTCCCATGCAGGGCAGGCGTATCTGTCAGTGGAAAAGCAAAGCGCAAGTGACACTGGCTCACAATGTTTTCGAGCTTGCTCCTCATTTTGTGTTAGTGAGCTTATTCAGGATGTTGTTTTGTGCGCTCACTTCTGCCTTTGTCTTATTGAAGTGGTTCTTCAAAGTGAGGCATCTGTCAAGGGTGACTCCTAAATAGACAGGGTGCTTGCAATGCGTCAGTGTTGCTCCACACCAGGTTACTTTAAGCTGTCGTTTGGCTTCACGGTTCCTGAGGTGGAATGCACAAACTTGCATCTGTGATGGGTTTGCGCAGAGGTGATTTTCTTCATAGTAGGATGTTAGTCCCTCCAAGGCCTCAGAAAGCGTTTTCTCCACGATGTTAAAATCTGTGCTTTGGGCAGTGATGCGTAAGTCATCAGCATATATAAAATGGTGTGTGACATCATCTATAGGTTGGACATTCATGTAGATGTTGTATAGCAGCAGTACAAGCACACTTCCCTGAGGAAGACCATTCTTCTGAATACACCACCTGCTGTGCTTCCCACCTAGTTCAACATAAAACCGCGATTCTGAAGCAAGCTTGCTAATAGCTCTGTTAAGTGAATATCTCTTGTCATCTCCAGGATCTTGCAAAGGAGATGTCTATGGTTCACTGTATCATAAGCTGCTGACAAGTCTACAAAAACAGCACCTGTTACCATCCCTTGCTCTTTGATATATCTTTGATATATTGTGTGAGATTGAGCAGTTGGCTTGTTGTTGATTTGCCGGGGCAGAAACCTGCTTGCTCTGGAATGATCTTCTCACCTACAGTTGGTACTATCCTATTGAGTACCAGGTGTTCAAACAGCTTATTGATGTGGCAAAGCAGTGAGATTGGCCAAAAACTCTTCGGATCTGAGGGATCTTTTCTGGGCTTTAATAGTGCTATTACACGTGACTTCTGCCAAATATTAGGTAGCTTGTTTGTTGCCAGACAGTGGTTAAACAATTGTAGGAGCCATTTCTTTTCTTGCTGTCTAAAATGCTTTATCTGCTCCGATGCTATGTTGTCAAGACCAATTGCTTTCCCGTGTTTTAGACTGGATATACCAATTTCCAGCTTTTCCGTTGTGAATGGTCCAGTGAAGCCAGGGTCATTGCTGTACCTCTTCCTAGCTAGTTTTGCCCTTGGTTGTTTCTTGTTGGTTTTTCCATTTAGGAGCAACTGGTGTGCAACTTGGTTAACAGACACATTGGGAAGGTGGGCAGCTTTCTTGGGAAAGTTTGCGTGTGAGAGACCATACCTTCTTGCTGTTTTTTGTAAGATCTGTTATCTTTATCAAGGTGTTCCCGGTGTTTTGATGCTCTTGAGAGATTTTTAACATCACCCTCTCACTGGCAGTTATTGTTTCCTCTGAGAAGGGGTCAAATTCAAATATTAAGACATACTCCCTGTAGAGTTCAGCATTCTCTTTGGTGAGACCAGGGATGTAGTGTGCTCTACAAACTTTGGGGATCTTCCTTTTGGCTGTTTTCTGGACAGCTTTTGCAAACAGGTTGTAGTGCTCAGGTAGTGGTTTAATACATTTATCCTTATGATCAAGTACTCGTGAACCCATTCCAATCGGTTTTCTTCTAGTTGAAGCGCCTTTTGAATGGTACGACGGTTGGTCACCCTGCTGCATTTATCTGAATACCAATAGGACAGTCCAGTGACTGTGGTATTGGGTCTGTGACGAGCTTCTTGCAGCGTCCAGCGACGTTGTTGCTGACAATGGCAAGATCTGGGTTATAACTGCACTTCCAGCGGGCACTATGGCAATTTAGGATCGTGGATGAGACTAAGCTGGTTAGCATCCATCCATTCTTCGACTGCTTCTCCATCGTTGTTAAACTGCTTGTACCTCCATTGGGTACTGTGGCTATTAAAGTCTCCCTTGATGATCTGTGTTTAACTGTGCAGGTTGGATGCAGGGTTGGAGAAGATGAAATCTGTGCCCGGTGGCTTGTACACTGAGGTCACTGCTACTTTGCTCAGCTCTACAGTTAGAATTTCAATGTTGTCCTCCTGTTTTAGAAGTGCCTTCTACGACTGAACCAGCTCTAACAAATACAGCACTGCCATATTGTCGATGAGGTCTTTCAATAACCAGGATCATTCCTGGTATTTTTAGGTGGTGGTTTTCGCTTCCTCTGTGTGTCTCCTGCAGGCAGAGGACATCATACAGCAACTCGTTGCATAATGAACTGAGGATGTTTCTGGCGTCGGCGACCTCTGTCTTCAGGCATGATCAAATCAATGGTACAAAAATGTTGAATACACTACTTGCTGCGCATGGTGGTGGTAGAACTGGTTGAAACAGGGTTGCGACATGAATGCTTCTACCTTGGCCCCTAGGAAGGGTGTGAAAACTATAGAAAGGGTGAAAAGGAGATTTTCAAGGATGTTGCCTGGATTGGTGAGCATGCCTTACAAGAATAGATTGATTGAACTCGGCCTTTTCTACTTGGAGTGACAGAGAATGAGAGGTAACCTGATAGAGGTGTATAAGATGATGAGGGTCGATGATAATATGGATAGTCAGAAGCTTTTCCCAGGGCTGAAATAGCTAACGTGAGAGGGCACAGTTTTAAGGTGCTTGGAAGTAGGTACCGAGGAAATGTCAGGAGTAAGTTTTTTACACAGAGAATGGTGAGTGCGTGGAATGGGCTGCCGGCAATGGTGGTGGAGGCAGATACAATAGGGTCTCTTAAGAGACTATTGGATAGGTACATGGAGCTTAGAAAAATTGAGGGCTATGGGTAACCCTAGGTAATTTCTAAAATAAGTGCATGTTTGGCTCAGCATTGTGGACCAAAGGGCCTTTATTGTGCTATAGGTTTTTTATGTTTCTATGTTATACCAATGAAGTCAACCACCTCTGCAAAGACCGCTCTGTGGACTAACTTCACCAGAAATGGCTTACCAGAACAAATTGTGAGTGACCACAGTGCACATCAGAAAAATTCCAACTGTTCATGAAGCAAAATGGCATTAGACATTTCAATTCAGCTCCTCACCACCCATCATAAATGGATTAGCTGAAAGGTTTATCCAAACCTTCAAGTCCATTAAAGCAATGGACAAGGAAGACATGTCTTGGCAGCACAAGATGGAGAACTTACTTTTTATATATCAGAACTCTGTTCATGCAATGACAAATCAAACAATTGCAATGTTGTTCATGAACAGGAATCTGAGATCTCGCATAGACCTCCTGAAACCAGATCTATGGAATGAAGTGCAGAATAAACAGTTCAGTTAGTTGCTAAGTGAAGCAGCAAAGAGCTTTGAGATTGGACAGGAATTCCTAATGTATGATTACTGAGAAGATAAGTGGACACCCAGTAGGATTACTATAAGAACTGGATCATTGATGTACTCAGTGGATGTTGGAGATCAGACATGGAGACATTGTGAGGACTAGATACTGGATGCTCAACTGAAGAACACACCTGAGTCAAATGCATCCGATGAGAAAAACAATTATTACCTCACAGTGATGATGTCACTGACAACAACATGACACCAGAAACCGTGAAAATTGTCTTAGACAAGGCACCTTCTAAACCAGATACCATTCCATAGGTCCAGAGACATGAGTAGATCGTTATCATTGACAAGACACCTACCAAACCTAATGCCAATCCAAAGGTCCAGAGACACTATCCTTAAAGAGACAGAGCACCTCCCAATAGACTAAACATTGGACTGTTATGTTAGTTATGGACTGTTATTGTGAAAGCATGTTTATTTAAAATATGGGTTATGAAACAGAAATTGAATGTTTTGTACGTATACATGTTTATGTTGCCTTAATCTAAAGAGGGAGGAAGTGTAATGTTTGGATCTGTCTTTTAGAGCAATGACACCCGCCCCCTACTGAGCACTACATATTGTCGTGTTGCCATTGATCTCTGTCTCTTGTTGCAACATGAACACACCAGTTAAAGCCATTCCCCACATGCACCAGCATCAGGTCACTCCTCGTTCTCAACCCGGGCCCTGCCACTTTGTCATGTTCTCGGGCCCAGGCCCCTCTGCCTGTACTCGGCCCATACCCAAACATTTCCAATTTGGCCTACCACTTAAGTTGATTAAACTAATTACATCAAGCAATTATATGTTTCATCGAATAAGTCGAGCAAAGTTATTGTTTTACTGATCTTTTGTCAGGAGGAGAGTGATGCAGTCAGTTTAGGAGATTTGTATTCTATTTCTCACTTCCTTTGTCAGTGTGATCTACCACTGTTATCTTTTAATTGTGATGTTTGCAATTATTACAGGGGAGAGACATGCAGGACCAACCTCCAATCAAGTGTCAGATACTGTAAGTACATTGGTTCTGTTGGGGAAATCCCAAATCTGGCAAATATGAAATTCCAAAGCAAACTTATATAGTTCTTTAATGATCTAAACAGATAAAAGAGCAATTGGCTTAAATATACACTCAATGTCCTCTTTATTAGGTACATTCTGCACCTAATCAAGTGGCCACTGAGTGTGTCTTCATGACCTTCTGCTGCTGTGGCTCATCCACTTCAAGGTTCAATGTGTCCTGCGTTCAGTGATTCAGTGACCTTTGTGATGATCTCCATTGGTTGGGGTCGATCATGGATGTAATGTCCTGGCTGTCAAAGTTGATATGTAAGCTAGAGGATTACACTACGGAGAACAAGTTGTTGTCCATTCAGCATGCTCCCACCCCCACCCCCAGCTTTACTCAGCTGTTGAATCGAAAGGAACAATAGGAACTGATACAGATTAGCACCAGCTGCATTGGAGGGATTGCCGGTCAGTGTTGAACCTAACATAGGTCTGCCTTAGAAACCCCAGCTCCAGACATTTCCCTAGGGGTTTACTCCCGGAGCCTTCCCCATGAGTGGGTATAGCCACAAGGCAGTGGAGGCTTGAGATCATGGTTTTCCTTCTCCTGAATGAGCTGTCAACCACAGCTGACAAGCCCCATCTGTCCAAAGTGACCGGTTTTAAGTTGAAAGTCATCTGCCATTACCCATTCTCCTGTTAGTAGAAACGGTTCTGCCGGGTTTAGTAGCTAAGCCACACGTGAAGACTAGTAGCCAGAATTGTTGTCAGAAACTATTTGACATGCATGTTCTTGGGAGCACATAATGTGTAGTGGGAGCTTATCATTACTAATCACCAAGAACAACCATCTTTGTAATGTATGATTACCGTAGATTCCGGATTATAAGCCGCTACTTTTTCCCCACATTTTGAACAGCTTTGAACTCTGCGGCCTATAATCCAGGGCGGCTAATACATGGTTTTTTTTCATGCCGCCTCGTAAACATTTTGCCTCGTAACAGTAGACCAATAAAATTGATGAGTAGTTCACAGAGGTCCAATGAAATTGTACGATAAATCAAGCGCACTTTCACAATTAAATTATTGTAAATCAGTCATTTGTACTCACCCTCATCAACATGGAAAATACTCGAAGAAAAGCAAGACCCGAGCGCGTCAGACCCGATTAGACCCGATCGCATTGCGCAAGCGCGTCAGACCCGATTAGACCCGATCGCAATGCGCAAGCGCGTCAGACCCGATTAGACCCGATCGCATTGCGCAAGCGCGTCAGACCCGATTAGACCCGATCGCATTGCGCAAGCGCGTCAGACCCGATTAGACCCGAGCGAAAATGCTGCTTTTAAGTTAAAGTCGATCAATAACTTTTCCTGGTAGGCTGCAGTATATATATTTTTACCAGTCGCTAGGAGATATTGGAATGTTGTTCGTGCTGTTCAGTAAAAAAGTATATGCAACGTAATTTGTGTTACCGATACGTATGTATATTTAAAAGTAGCGGTGCGGCCTAAAATCCGGTGCGGCCATTACAATTAAAAAATTGATTTTATTTCTAAAATTAGAGCCTGCGGCTTTTAATCAGGTGTGCTCTGTAGTCCGGAATCTACGGTATTTGAGTTACTGTCACCTTTTTGTCAGCTTGAGCCAGTCGAGGTATTCTCCACTGACCTGTCATTAACAAGACAGTTTCACACCGAGAAATGCTGCTCACTTAATGTCTTTTTTAAAAGTTTTTCACACCTTTCACTTTAAACTCTAGAGACTGTTGAGTGTGAAAATCACAAGAGATCAGCAGTTTTTAAAATGCTCAAACCACCCTGTCTGGCACCAACAATTGAAGTCACTCAGATCACATTTATTCCTCATTCTCATGTTTGATCTGAACTGAACCTCTGGACCGTGTCTACATGCTTTTATGCATTGAGTTGCTGCCACATGATCAGCTGATTGGATGTTTGTATTCATGAACAGATGTATCTGATGAAGTGATCATTGAGTGTAATTGGTATTTCTTTCTCATTCAGAACCTGCCTTCTTCAAATCAAAATACCTCATCTGTTATCTATGCACCGATAGCAACAAAACCTACATGAATATTCTGCCAAGGTCAGAAAGGAACATGTGGAAAGTTGTATATTTTGAATTTATTTTAATATTTTTGATTTATGATGTACTTTCACTGATGTATTTGCCCTGAGTTGACATAATTCAAAGATTCAATCATTTCATCATCGCTTCTGACTGGCAAATGAGAACCATTTCTCTGAATACAATTTCAGCATTTTATTTCAGTTTCTGCAGATATCATGTGAAATAAACAGCTTCATTATGCAAGATATATTAAATGGTGCAGGCACATTTATTATCAATACAACTGGTATGAATCGTGGGCATGTTATATTGGTGCCATAAGTGTGGCTATACTTGAGGCTGCCCCAGCACAATCCTTGGACTACGTTGTTGCTTATGCAAAACAACACATTTTGCTTCATGTTTTAATGTATATATGGCAAATAAAAGCCAATCATTCATGTTTCAAAACTTGGCATGACAAACAGTTATGACTTAAATCAAACATGACAGGGTAAGCTGAAAGTTCTAGTCCTTCACAGGACACCAACCTATTGCCACCAAATCTGGGCTTTGTATGGACTTCATCATTTACTGTGTGCTGTTGAAACGATAAATCCATTGAACACTAACTGCGGAAGGTGGTGGTGTGGTCCATTCTTGAATTATTGAGCTCCTACAGGTGAGGGTACTCTCTGATATTCCTAAGAAGGTTCATGGTTTTGATTCAGCGATAATGGAAGAATGGTGATATAGTGATCATGTTATTAGGTACCTCCTGCACCTAATAAAGTGGCCACTAAGTGCATATTCATGATCTTCTGCTGCTATATTCCATTCACTTCAAAGTTTAACATGTTGTGCATTCAGAGATGCTCTTCTGCACAACGTTTTTGTAACACTTGATTATTGAATTACTGTTGCCTTCCTGTCAGCTTGAACAGGTCTGGCCATTCTCCTCTGATCTCTCGCATTAACAAGGTGTTTTCACCTACAGAACTGACAGTCACTGGATGCTTTTTTTTGTCTTTTGTACCAGTCAAAGTCACTTACAGGTAAATCACATTTCTTTCCCATTCTGATGTTTCATCTGAACAACAACTCAACCTCTTGACTATATCCACATGTTTTTATTTGTTGAGTTGCTGGCATATAATTGGTAGATTAGATATTTGTATTATCGAGCAGGTATAATTCCTCATGAGGATTCTAAGTGATTTGGAGTGAAATGCCGCACAGGTGAAGGCATGACATGACTGCACTCCTTGGTAGTATGTGTAGCATGCTTATAATTCACTGACAAAGTGGCTTTATTGCATAATTACAGTGCATTTTGTAAAGGGAAGCAATGGAGGCCCCTTGATGAATGGCCAGATTAGCTGCCTGGAAAACAATAGAATTTACCTGCAGAAGACAGAGGGAAGTGTGATTTCTGTAGAAGCATAAACCAGTGTATTTGAAGGAGCATGATTCCAATTAAACTGACAATTCAGAGAGTACTTATATTTAATTTAGACTGACTTGAGTGTTTACCATTTCAAAACACAGGGGTAAAATTTGCATGTAAAAAGTATTTTCATTTTTGGAAGGTAACTGCAGTAACCCCATGCCTGCAAGTTCCTTCACTCTCTACATTTTAAATGTCTGGATTATATCACTTTAGTTTTCTATGGAGAAAACTATCTCTTTCTGTCACTGGATTTAACAGCAGAAGTGAAACTTGCCTCAGACACAGTTCCTTCTTGTGTCTGAGAACATGAAATGGAATTTCTGGCAATTCAATTGTGTAATACTGAGAACACTGATTTTGAAAACAGAATAGAGTTAACTCTGTATGTTGCTGATAAAAAGAGTGGAGGGGCAGTAAATAACACCAATAACAGTCAATGTAAAGGAGAGGTGAATGTTGGACAATGTGGGCAAGCCCCAGTTAGACCATAATTGTAAGAATTTATGCCATTCCGGGCAACATGACCAGAAAGAATTTGTATTATTGAGAAGGAATGCAGACCAAATCAACATGAGATGGAAGCCTCACTTGCCTCAATCTCCTCAGGAGATGGAGAAACCGCTGTACTTTCTTGAGGTGGTGTTGAGAGACAAGGTGAGATTGTCTGTTATATGCACTCCCAGAAATGTGGTGCTCTGAGCTCTGAGAAAGCAGGTATGTGCAGTGAGGAATGGTCAACCTGCACCTTCCTTCAGTCCACAATCATCTCTTTGTTCTTCTCCATGTTGAGACTCGAGTTGTGGTGCCCGCAACAATCTACCAGCCACTTTACCTGCTCCTGTATGCCATCTCATTGTCATTGTGGATGAGACCAACCATTGCGTGTCATCAGCGAATTTGATAATTCAGTTTGAAGTGGATCGAGCAGTGTAGTCATGTGTCAGCAGCAAGCTGAACACACAGCCCCGGGGAACGCCAGTGCTCAGTGTGATGGATATAGACTAACTGCATTTTGTTTAATGTCTTGCACAATACTGCTGCCAAGAAACAGGAAATTTGATGACACATGTCAGTGATAATAAACTTGATTCCAATAAATCATGTGATTAACTAGAAAAAAAACTGATGCTTTGGACTTTGGCCAATTTGTCAAGGAAATGGTAGTGATTCATATAGCTTTGTGAAAGTAACACAAACGTGCCCTCAGCCTGGATGAGTCAGCTGTTCAGCAAACACTTATTATATCATAAATTGATACTTTAAAGACTGAAACGAAGCACTGTTGAAATATGCTGCACACAACTTTGTGGTCACACTTTCGTTTACAGCAGTGATGACACTACAGTGGGGGACACCACAAAGGAAAAGCCTTTCCCCATGAAAATCTGTGAGGCTTATTCTGTAGCATGCAAAGTCTGAGAATTTCAAAGTAGCAATATTTTATGAAATGTTTGATGGCATACCCAACATTGCCAGATCAATATACACCTTTACAGGCGCCACAGAATTTCAGCTCACTAATCCTTCTACAAACCTTGGCTTTAAGGTAGAACCTAAGAAAGAATTGGAATAAAGACAATTTCAGGAAATGTCTCCTGATTTTCTTCCACTTCACCTCTGTTGGTGTCATGGTCCGGTCAATGAAATCCGAATTCTTGTTCACGGTCCAGTCCATATTCCTTATTCCAGGTTTTCCAGGTTTCCCCAGTTTCTGTTGAGGCAGCTGATTCTTGTTCAGGCTGGCTTCATAAATAGCTTCAGGATTCAGCCTCTGGTTGCTGGATTGTTCCTGTCCTAACCCTTTCCTTCACCTTCCTGCCTGGAGCCTTGCCTTGCCTTGCCCTGCCTCTGCCTGGTGCCTCACCTCTGCCTGGAGCCTCACCTCTTTCTGGAGCCTCGACTCGCCTCGCCTCTGCCTGGAGCCTCGACTCGCCTCTCCACTGCCTGTGACCTCGACTCGCCTCTCCTCTGCCTGGAGCCTCACCTCACCTCACCTCTGCCTGGTGCCTCACCTCTGCCTGGAGCCTCACCTCTTTCTGGAGCCTCGACTCACCTCTCCTCTGCCTGGAGCCTCGACTCGCCTCTCCTCTGCCTGGTGCCTCACCTCACCTCACCTCTGCCTAGCGCCTCACCTCACCTCACCTCTGCCTAGCGCCTCGCCTCACCTCTGCCTGGAGCCTCGACTCACCTCTCCTCTGCCTGGAGCCTCGACTCACCTCACCTCTGCCTGGTGCCTCACCTCACCTCGCCTCTGCCTAGCGCTTCGCCTCTCCTCTGCCTGGTGCCTCACCTTGCCTCACCTCTCCTCTGCCTGGAGCCTCACCTCACCTCGCCTCTGCCTAGCGCCTCGCCTCACCTCTGCCTGGTGCGTCACCTTGTCTCACCTCTGCCTAGCGCCTCGCCTCGACTCTGCCTGGAGCCTCGACTCGCCTCTCCTCTGCCTGGAGCCTTGACTTGCCTCTCCTCTGCCTGGAGCCTCGACTCGCCTCTCCTCTGCCTGGTGCCTCACCTCACCTCGCCTCTGCCTAGCACCTCACCTTGCCTTGCCTCTCCTCTGCCTGGAGCCTCAACTCGCCTCTCCTCTGCCTGGTGCCTCACCTTGCCTCGCCTTTCCTCTGCCTGGAGCCTCACCTTGCCTCGCCTCTCCTCTGCCTGGAGCCTCGACTCGCCTCTCCTCTGCCTGGTGCCTCACCTCGCCTCTGCCTAGCGCCTCACCTCACCTCGCCTCTGCCTAGTGCCTCGCCTCACCTCTGCCTGGTGCCTCACCTTGCCTCGCCTCTCCTCTGCCTGGAGCCTCGACTCGCCTCTCCTCTGCCTGGTGCCTCACCTCACCTCACCTCGCCTCTGCCTGGTGCCTCACCTTGCCTTGCCTCTCCTCTGCCTGGTGTCTCACCTTGCCTTGCCTCTCCTCTGCCTGGAGCCTCACCTTGCCTCGCCTCTCCTCTGCCTGGAGCCTCGACTCGCCTCTCCTCTGCCTGGTGCCTCACCTCACCTCGCCTCTGCCTAGCGCCTCACCTCACCTTGCCTCTGCCTAGTGCCTCGCCTCACCTCTGCCTGGTGCCTCACCTTGCCTCGCCTCTCCTCTGCCTGGAGCCTCGACTCGCCTCTCCTCTGCCTGGTGCCTCACCTCACCTCGGCTCGCCTCTGCCTAGCGCCTCACCTCACCTTGCCTCTGCCTAGTGCCTCGCCTCTCCTCTGCCTGGAGCCTCGACTCGCCTCTCCTCTGCCTGGTGCCTCACCTCACCTCACCTCTGCCTAGCGCCTCACCTCACCTCACCTCTGCCTAGCGCCTCGCCTCACCTCTGCCTGGAGCCTCGACTCACCTCTCCTCTGCCTGGAGCCTCGACTCACCTCACCTCTGCCTGGTGCCTCACCTCACCTCGCCTCTGCCTAGCGCTTCGCCTCTCCTCTGCCTGGTGCCTCACCTTGCCTCGCCTCTCCTCTGCCTGGAGCCTCACCTCACCTCGCCTCTGCCTAGCGCCTCGCCTCACCTCTGCCTGGTGCGTCACCTTGTCTCACCTCTGCCTAGCGCCTCGCCTCGACTCTGCCTGGAGCCTCGACTCGCCTCTCCTCTGCCTGGAGCCTTGACTTGCCTCTCCTCTGCCTGGAGCCTCGACTCGCCTCTCCTCTGCCTGGTGCCTCACCTCACCTCGCCTCTGCCTAGCACCTCACCTTGCCTTGCCTCTCCTCTGCCTGGAGCCTCAACTCGCCTCTCCTCTGCCTGGTGCCTCACCTTGCCTCGCCTCTCCTCTGCCTGGAGCCTCGACTCGCCTCTCCTCTGCCTGGAGCCTCGACTTGCCTCTCCTCTGCCTGGAGCCTCGCCTCTCCTCTGCCTGGTGCCACACCTCACCTCACCTCTGCCTAGTGCCTCGCCTCACCTCTGCCTGGTGCCTCACCTTGCCTCGCCTCTCCTCTGCCTGGAGCCTCGACTCGCCTCTCCTCTGCCTGGAGCCTCACCTCACCTCGCCTCGCCTCTGCCTAGCGCCTCACCTCACCTCTGCCTGGTGCCTCACCTTGCCTTGCCTCACCTCTGCCTGGTGCCTCACCTTGCCTCGCCTTTCCTCTGCCTGGAGCCTCACCTTGCCTCGCCTTTCCTCTGCCTGGAGCCTCACCTTGCCTCGCCTCTCCTCTGCCTGGAGCCTCGACTCGCCTCTCCTCTGCCTGGTGCCTCACCTCACCTCTGCCTGGTGCCTCACCTTGCCTCGCCTCTCCTCTGCCTGGAGCCTCGACTCGCCTCTCCTCTGCCTGGTGCCTCACCTCACCTCACCTCGCCTCTGCCTGGTGCCTCACCTTGCCTTGCCTCTCCTCTGCCTGGAGCCTCACCTTGCCTTGCCTCTCCTCTGCCTGGAGCCTCACCTTGCCTCGCCTCTCCTCTGCCTGGAGCCTCGACTCGCCTCTCCTCTGCCTGGTGCCTCACCTCACCTCGCCTCTGCCTAGCGCCTCACCTCACCTTGCCTCTGCCTAGTGCCTCGCCTCACCTCTGCCTGGTGCCTCACCTTGCCTCGCCTCTCTTCTGCCTGGAGCCTCGACTCGCCTGTCCTCTGCCTGGTGCCTCACCTCACCTCGCTTCGCCTCTGCCTAGCGCCTCACCTCACCTCTGCCTGGTGCCTCACCTTGCCTCGCCTCTCCTCTACCTGGAGCCTCACCTTGACTCGCCTCTCCTCTGCCTGGAGCCTCGACTGGCCTCACCTCTGCCTGGTGCCTCACCTTGCCTTGCCTCACCTCTGCCTGGTGCCTCACCTTGCCTCGCCTCTCCTCTACCTGGAGCCTCACCTTGCCTTGCCTCACCTCTGCCTGGTGCCTCAACTCGCCTCTCCTCTGCCTGGTGCCTCACCTTGCCTCGCCTCACCTCTGCCTGGAGCCTCGACTCGCCTCTCCTCTGCCTGGAGCCTCGACTCGCCTCTCCTCTGCCTGGAGCCTCGACTCGCCTCTCCTCTGCCTGATGCCTCACCTTGACTCGCCTCTCCTCTGCCTGGAGCCTCGACTCGCCTCACCTCTGCCTGGTGCCTCACCTTGCCTTGCCTCTCCTCTGCCTGGAGCGTCAACTCGCCTCTTCTCTGCCTGGTGCCTCACCTTGCCTCGCCTCACCTCTGCCTGGTGCCTTACCTTGCCTCGCCTCTCCTCTGCCTGGTGCCTCACCTTGCCTCGCCTCTCCTCTGCCTGGAGCCTCAACTCGCCTCTCCTCTGCCTGGAGCCTCAACTCGCCTCTCCTCTGCCTGGTGCCTCACCTCACCTCGCCTCTGCCTAGCGCCTCGCCTCACCTCTGCCTGGAGCCTCGACTCGCCTCTCCTCTGCCTGGAGCCTCGACTCGCCTCTCCTCTGCCTGGAGCCTCGACTCGCCTCTCCTCTGCCTGGTGCCTCACCTCACCTCACCTCTGCCTAGCGCCTCGCCTCACCTCTGCCTGGTGCCTCACCTTGCCTCGCCTCTGCCTGGAGCCTCGACTCACCTCTCCTCTGCCTGGAGCCTCGACTCGCCTCTCCTCTGCCTGGTGCCTCACCTCACCTTGCCTGGTGCCTCACCTTGCCTCGCCTCTGCCTGGAGCCTCGACTCACCTCTCCTCTGCCTGGAGCCTCGACTCGCCTCACCTCTGCCTGGTGCCTCACCTTGCCTCGCCTATCCTCTGCCTGAAGCCTCGACTCGCCTCTCCTCTGCCTGGAGCCTTGACTCGCCTCACCTCTGCCTGGTGCCTCACCTTGCCTTGCCTCACCTCTGCCTGGTGCCTCACCTTGCCTTGCTTCTCCTCTGCCTGGAGCCTCAACTCGCCTCTCCTCTGCCTGGTGCCTCACCTTGCCTCGCCTCACCTCTGCCTGGTGCCTCACCTTGCCTCGCCTCTCCTCTGCCTGGTGCCTCACCTTGCCTCGCCTCTCCTCTGCCTGGAGCCTCAACTCGCCTCTCCTCTGCCTGGAGCCTCAACTCGCCTCTCCTCTGCCTGGTGCCTCACCTCACCTCGCCTCTGCCTAGCGCCTCGCCTCACCTCTGCCTGGAGCCTCGACTCGCCTCTCCTCTGCCTGGAGCCTCGACTCGCCTCTCCTCTGCCTGGTGCCTCACCTCACCTCACCTCTGCCTAGCGCCTCGCCTCACCTCTGCCTGGTGCCTCACCTTGCCTCGCCTCTGCCTGGAGCCTCGACTCACCTCTCCTCTGCCTGGAGCCTCGACTCGCCTCTCCTCTGCCTGGTGCCTCGCCTCACCTTGCCTGGTGCCTCACCTTGCCTCGCCTCTGCCTGGAGCCTCGACTCACCTCTCCTCTGCCTGGAGCCTCGACTCACCTCACCTCTGCCTGGTGCCTCACCTTGCCTCGCCTATCCTCTGCCTGAAGCCTCGACTCGCCTCTCCTCTGCCTGGAGCCTTGACTCGCCTCACCTCTGCCTGGAGCCTCACCTCACCTCGTCTCTGCCTAGCGCCTCGCCTCACCTCTGCCTGGTGCCTCACCTTGCCTTGCCTCTCCTCTGCCTGGAGCCTCAACTCGCCTCTCCTCTGCCTGGTGCCTCACCTTGCCTCGCCTCACCTGTGCCTGGTGCCTCACCTTGCCTCGCCTCTCCTCTGCCTGGTGCCTCACCTTGCCTCGCCTCTCCTCTGCCTGGAGCCTCGACTCGCCTCTCCTCTGCCTGGAGCCTCGACTCGCCTCTTCTCTGCCTGGAGCCTCGACTCGCCTCTCCTCTGCCTGGTGCCTCACCTCACCTCGCCTCTGCCTAGCGCCTCACCTCACCTCTGCCTGGTGCCTCACCTTGCCTCGCTCTCCTCTGCCTGGAGCCTCGACTCGCCTCACCTCTGCCTGGTGGCTCACCTTGCCTTGCCTCACCTCTGCCTGGTGCCTCGACTCACCTTGTTGTGTCGCGAGTCTTGGCCTGTTTGGAACTGTCTATCTTTGTCCACGCCTTCGTTATGTAGGTCCAGCTGTTTGCTGCTACCTGGTGTTGAGAACTGCCTCTCCGTGTTCTATGTTCTGTGTAATGAGTCCCGGCCCAATGTACTGTACCCAATGGAGGGGTCCTGGCTCTGTGTTCCATGTTCCTGTTCCTCCCTCGACTCAAGACTCTGCATTCCTGTCTCTTCCTCGACCAAGTCAAGGCTTCGGGATCTCATCCAGTCCCAGTCATGTCCAAAGTCCTTGTCCTGTTCAAGCCAAGGCTTTGTGTTCTCATCTTGTTATGTGCCTCGCCCAGCCCAGGAGTACCTTGCCCAGCCTGGTGCTGGGGTTCCCTCATCCTGTCCATGAGTCTCACATCCAGTCCTGTTGCCTCTCCTTGTCCTGTGGCCACGTATTGTCCTCGCCTGGTTCTGGAATCCGAGCCTGAGTCAAGACCCAGGCTCTGGGTCCTTGTCCAGTCTCTGGCTCGAACTCCAAGCCCAGGCTCCTAGTTTCCAGTACCATATCCTGGTTCCACTATCCTCATCAAGGCCTAGCTCAGGCCCAGAATCCTTGTCTCATCCAGGGTCTGTGTCATGTCCGGCGTCCTTTCTTCCTCATTTCCTTTGCTTCCTTCTCACGCCTAGTCCTGCTCCTGGTAGTTCAGTGTCTACGGCTTGCATTTCGGTCCACTCC
Organism: Hemitrygon akajei; assembly: GCF_048418815.1. Lineage (NCBI taxonomy): Eukaryota > Metazoa > Chordata > Chondrichthyes > Myliobatiformes > Dasyatidae > Hemitrygon > Hemitrygon akajei. The sequence goes on along the minus strand of NC_133138.1, from coordinate 29,880,929 downwards.
CAATGCCCCCACTTATGACAGTAGGATCTGATGTAATGGGAGATTCTGTGTGGAATTTGTACACATTTCCAGGGTGAGGTGGTGATGCATGTGTAGTATATATGTGACATATTAACATTCTTGCACATTCTTTGCACTGCATGTGTTTTAGCCTTTTTTTCTTTAAAAATCATAATAATTTTAGTTTATAAATACAGTACTTGTGAATGTGAGGAGTTTTCTGAACACTGTGAGAATCTGGTTTCATATGACTTGCAGCTCTTTCTGCAGATAAACTCCGTCATTATAATCATGAGGTCCTCCTTCGAGGAGAAGTCATCTTCACTGACTTCCAGGAATCTCTGGTCCATGGTTGGCTCAAGGTCGTGAATGGTATGGTACTGGAAACCTTGGCTCCACACACTAGGAACACACAGAAGTAATACTCCAGCAGGAGAAGGAACACACCAACTCACAGTCTACCCATTTTATTTACCCACCCTGTAAGGCAGCCCCTACCCCATCGATGAAAGAGTCTTCGCTCCCTTATTGGACTTATCAGCTACCTCAGAATTCAAAGAGTTATGCTGAATCTTTGGGCCCAAGTGCAGGATCACACAGAAACTTGGAAAAGTTAAACAAAACTAGGAAATTTATAAATACATCCAGGACTTGCCCAGCTAAGTAAAACCTCATTCTCTTGATAAGCTTACAAGAAACCATTTTAATAAGAGAAAAAAATCCAGGATACTTAATTGGACACATGAAAAGTCTCAAGGAGAATTAATTGTAAGAATCTAAAGACAATTACAACTTAAATGTAAACCGGGGAAGACCTAACTATAACACATCAGAAACCCAAAGCACAAAAATGCATTATAATTACAATTAATAAAATGCAGAGAATGCAAAAAAAAACAAACAGCAAACAACTGAGACCTCAGAATACTCACTGATAACCTGAGGTTATCAGTACATAGACCCAGAGTGGATACAGGTCGTGGTTAATGGTGATAAACTACCCAAGAAGAAGGAAGAATAGGAAAATCAGTGAAATTACATTTCTGAGAACCTCTTGCACCTTCTCTCAATCTCAGTCAAATAAAAGGAAAACATAATTAATATAAATGAGATTGATAGACTTACCATTTTAACCACATAGCATAGAAACAGAGAAACATAGAAAACCTACAGCACAATACAAGCCCTTTGGCCCACAAAGCTGTGCCCAACATGTTCTTACCTTAGAAATTACCTAGGGTTACACATAGCCCTCTATTTTTCAAAACTCCATGCACCTATCCAGGAGACTCTTACAAGAAACTATCGTATCCACCTCCACCACCATCATCGGCAGCGCATTCCACGCACTTACCACTCTCTGTGTAAGAAAACTTAGCCCTGACATCTCCTCTGTGCCTACTTCCAAGCACCTTAAAACTGTGCCCTCTTATGCCATTTCAGCCCTGGGAAAAAGCCTCTGACTATCCACAAGATCAATGCCTCTCATCCAAGGAGAAAAAGCCGAGTTAGCTCAACCCATTCTCATAAGGCATGCTCCCTAATCCAGGCAACATCCTTGTAATTCTCCTCTGCACCTTTTCTATTATTTCCACATCCTTCCTGTAGTGAAGAGTCCAGAAATGAGCACAGTACTCCAAGTGGGTTCTGAACAGGGTCCCATATAGCTGCAACATTACCTCTCAGCTCCTAAACTCAATCCCACAATTGATGAAGGCCGATGCACCGAATGTCTTCTTAACAACAGAGTCAACCTGCGCAGTAGCTTTGAGTGTCCTATGACTCAGACCCCAAGATCCCTCTGATCCTCCACACTGACAAGAGTCTTACCATTAATACTATATTCTATATAATATATGGGCCATCATATTTGACCTACCAAGATGAATCACCTCATACTTACCTGGGTTGAGCAACATCTGCCACTTCTCGGCCCAGTTTTGCATCCTATCAATGTCCCACTGTAATCTCTGACAGCCCTCCACACTATCCACAACACCCCCTACCTTTATTACACCTTTCCACAATCTGTCTCCCTATCTGCTCTTCAATGTCCCTGTTACTAATGGGTGGCCTATAAAAAACACCCAGAAGAGTTATTGACCCCTTCTTATTCCAAACTTCCACCCACAGAGACTCCATAGACAATCCCTCCATGATTTCCTCCTTTTCTGCAGCCGTGACACTATCTCAGATCAACCCCCACCTCTTTTACATTCCTCCCTGTCCTTTCTGAAACATCTAAAGCCTGGCACTTTAAGTAACTTTTCCTGCCCCTGAGCCATCCAAATGTTTGTAATGGCCACATTACCATAGCTTCAAGTAATGATCCACGCTTTAAACACATCCACTTTGTTTATAATACTCCTTGCATTGAAATAGATGCACCTCAAACCATCGGTCTGAGCATGAACATTCTCTATTAACTGCCTCTCCTCCCTCTTGCACTGTCTCCAAGTTTTCTCTATTTGTGAGCCAACCATCTCCTCCTCTGTCTCTTCAGTTCGGTTCCCACCCCCCAGCAATTCTAGTTTAAACTCTCCCCAGTAGCCTTAGCAAAACTCCCCGCCAGGACATTGGTCCCCCTGGGATTCAAGTGCAACCTGTCCTTTTTATACAGATCACTCTTGCCCCAAAAGAGGTTCCAATGATCCAGAAGTCTGAATCCCTGCCTCCTGCTCCAATCCCTCAGCCATGCTCCACCTCATTCTATTCCTGTACTCACTGTCACATGGCACAGGCAGTAATCCCCAGATTGCTACCTTTGTGGTCCTGCTTCTCAACTTCCTTCCTAATCCATGTAGTCTGTTTTCAGGAACTCCTCCCTTTTCCTGCCTATGTTGTTGGTACCTCTAGCTGTTCTCCTTCCCACTTCAGGATATTATGGAAGCAATCAGGAACATCCCAGACCCTGGCACCTGGGAGGCAAACTACCATCCATGTTTCTTTCCTGCATCCACAGAATCGCCTGTCTGCCCCACCCCTCAAAATATAGAGTCCTCTATCACTGCTGCCATCCTTTTCATTTTCCTACCCTTCTGAGCCACAGGGCCAGACTTTGTGCCAGAAGCACAACCACTGTTGCTTCCCACATGTAGGCTGTCCACCCCAACAGTACTCAAGCAGGAGTACTTATTGTCAAGGGGTACAGACACAGGGGTACTACCTAGCATCTGACTTCTGCCCTTCCCTCTTCTGACTGTTACCCAGTTATCTGTCTCCCAAGGCCCTAGTGAGACTACCTGCCTATAGCTCCTCTCTATCACCTCCTCACTCTCCCTGATCAGACAAAGGTCATTGAGCTGCATCTCCAGTTCCCTTAAGGAGCTGCAGCTTGACACATCTGGTGCAGGTATGGCCATCTGGGAAGCTGGGAGTCTCCATGACTTCTCCCATCTGACACACAGCACAGAACACTCACCTCACACACATACTTCCTGTCTGGATTCTACACAGGCAACCTACCTCGCATTGACCTGTTATCTCAGAAACCCGTTAAGCCAATGCCCTCCTACTCAGTCTCCCTCTACTAGTCATCCACTCTATAAAGCTGTCTCCTATTAAACCCTTCTCGCTGTTCTAACTGGCTGACATCCACCTGCTTGCGCAGTTGTGCCCCAACCAAGCCGCTGAAGAAATAACAGTGGGGAAAAGTTCCCAAACAGTGCCAATAAAAGATGCGTACAGGAGATCAGGTTCACTTATTTTCTGGTTCTGTATCACAGTTCTTTAAATCTGGACACCATGAAGAAAACACTACCTTAGGATTTCTTGAGACTCATTCAACTGCCTGTAGGTCCTTTCCCCTACTCTCTTGTCTCCTTCTTTAAACACTAAACTGTCCAGAAATGAACCCATTCAGAATCAGAATCAGGTTTAATATCACCAGCACAGGTCGTGAAATTTGTTGCTTTGCAGTGGCAGTGGATTTTAATAGAGGTCTGTCTGTGTGATACGCGAGCCAGGCCAGCACGATATGGAGGGCAAGCTGTTTCCCATGTTGTTGGTTCCCCCTCTCCACACAGGTGATGAATCCAAAGGAATGGCAGAGCCCGATACTGTTTGGCACCAGCGGCATTGCAGGAGTTTCCAGTCAGGTCTGAACTCAATGCAGGGATGTCTTAGGGACTCCAGCTCCAGATTGTTTCTCAGGATTTACTTCCAAAGCCTTCCCCATGAGTGGGTATAAGATCATAGTTTTCTTTCTCCTGGATAAGCTACGAACCATGGTTGACAATTCCCATTTGTCTAAAATGACTGGTTTTAAGGTATCTGTCAGGGTCCCTTCTGGCAAGCGCCCACCTGGATATTTACCTCAGGAATTGGGCCTCAATCACCTCATTTAGTTCCAATCATTCCCAGGTCCCATTAACTACAAACACCTGCTTTCCATCAGCCAATGCAGTATAAGAATCCTGTGACCCCAACTAGAAGGTGCTATTTCATTGGTTGACTCTTATACGAGTAACCTTGTTCCATGGTTCTTAGGACTATCAGATCTAAGTCTAGCATTGCTTCTGAATTCTCTACTAAAACCAAGACTCGGGGTAAAGAATCCCGTGGCACCAACTCCGCGCTCGCTACGACCGTAAAGCCTCCCGACTCGGCCTCCGCGCCCGTGTTCAGTACTTGGGTTCATTCCACCGCCACGTCCTTGCAACAGTGTCAGTAATTCACCTTTGCCCCTTCTCCTGTGAGCAGAAATGGTTCCACTGGGCTTCGTAGCTAAGGCACACTAAGGAAATGGACTTGGTTGTCAGAGGCTATTTGAGAGGCACATTGTTGGGAACATTTAATAGGTAGTGGGAGCTTACCCCAGCTCTAATAACCTTAAGGAACTTACATTGAAATACAAAGTAATAAAAACTATAAATTACAAGTAGTATATATAAAAGGAAATTAAATAAGTCATGCAAAAAGAGAGGAAAATACAGAGGGTTTATTGTCTATTCAGCAGTCTGATGGTGGATGGTAAGAAGCTCTTCCTGAAATGTTGAGTGTTTGTCTTCAGGCTCCACTACTTCCTCCTTGATGGTAGCAATGAGAAAAGGGCACCTCTCTAGACCATTTTGCTTGACTGATAGAATAGCCTTTCTCGCTAATTACTTTGTGAGATAGGGCCTCTCGGTGGGGAAAAAATTCACCTACTCCTGAACATATGTAGATGAAAAGATGCTCCAGTATTCTGAGAATTATGTGATTATCAGACTGTACTTTATATATATATATATATATATATATATATATATATATATATAGGTTTCCTTCAGTTTTTCACTGTCGTTTTTTCTTGTGGACAATTGTTTGGTGGGCAATCTGTTAATTTTTTGTGTGTAGCAGAGGTTGGGGAGGTTTTGGTGCTACTGTCACTGTTCATTTCTGCATATATATTTAATGGCTATCTGGAGAAGACAACATTAGAGTTGTATTGTACCTGCACCGTTTGATAATAAAATGAACCTTTGGACTTTTGACCTGTTCACCTTTAATCTATTTTCCCAACCCTCCTCCCTCCCTGTGACTTCTATCACTGTTACTAATAACTGGCCCTCCTGATCATCAGAGTTCACCCCATCATTCTTCAAAGGGAACATATTCTGCTTGTGAGAGGGAGAGATTAGTTTGATTTGTCACATGTGCAGCAAAAATTTAAAAAATGCGGTGTTTGGAGTAGTTTGCGATGCGCTGTGGCTGCATGTTAGTGTTGTCATGCTTTTGACGCCAACACAGCATGCTCACAACTCACAAACCCGAACCCGTACGTCCTCTGTATGTGTGAGGAAACAGGAGCACTCAGAGCATCTCAACGCGGAATGTACAAACTCTACAGACAGCGGCGGGAATTGAATCGAATCGGGATCTCTGGCTCTGTAAATCGATATGTTAACTGCTATGCTACCGCGGGGAGTGTGACTGAGTTGTGCACCAGAGTGGAGCTGAGATCACACCCAACGTGGACAGATTTCTGCTGGGACGTGTTAAGCCCTCGCTCCCTGATTTCCTGATCCCAGTTCACTGAGTACAGTATCCCCCTCCTGCACCTCTCGCCCGCTGCTCCTTCCAGCTGAACCCGATTGGTACATTTACACAAAGTATGAGATCACACAAACTGCAGAAGTTTGACGGCTGGTTCTCCACACAGAGAGGGATTCTCTTCACCGATCACAGTCACCGTGTTTCAGTTTATCGTCACCTCGGTCCTATATCGGTACGTGGGTCAAAAATAAACCGATTCCAATTGCAGATCGAGGCGTTTGAGAAATAAACCCAATGAGCAGAACACCGAGAGCTAAATTTTTGCTCCAAGCGAGCGTAGATTCACTACGGATAAAGCAGCCTCTGTGAGAAAGAGTTGGCTGAGCAGAGACTCGTGTTTCACCACAGAGCAGACACTGTGGTTCACCACCGCTCTTCCCCTTACAGGATGTGGTGCGATACCGCACTGTTCAATGTGCAGAATATCAGCACTGGCAATGTTCTGGAGAGACAATCATTACGGGAAGCTCTGAGCAACAAGCTGAGGAAAACTGGAAGCCGAAAACCAGTTGATGAAGGTATGGAAAGTCCACAGACTCACCAAACCACAGAGACAAATTCCTTCAGCAGGTGAAACAGTAACATGGTTCCTCGGCATCCTTCGTAAAATCAAAGCCGACAGTAGATCACTGTGGGGTGAGAGTGCCACTTGCATAGGCGGCGGGCAGTTGAGGTCTCTGCCCCAGCTGACTCCCGGCCTCTCTTCTGGGGTAAGTTTGTTTCCTTAGAGAGGAAGCATGCAGTTAATGTGGCCACATGGGGAGATTTCAGGGAACTGTGCCCCATTCCCCGCCCTGGAACCGAGTGTTTTATCACCATATTTTAATTCAAAATTGTATTTTATGAGTGAAAATCTTCTGTTGCTTTGTAAAAAAGAAGTGACCTCGGTGGCAGAGGAATTGAGTGACAGCATATCAGTCGCGCATGGATGTCACATCATTGTAGGATGGAGAGACACGCAAGATGCTAACCAGAGTCTTCCTGTAAAGTCTAAATCTTGGGACCCTGAGACTGCAGGAGTGTCCTGGTGAGACTCCCGACCCCTGTAATTCTAACCAATGCTTTTAGGCTTCATGTCCCTTGTGGGAGATTCCTACCAAAATATTTAGGGGACAAAATTTAACACGTGGTCTGTACACACCAGCTGTGTGGTGAAAAAGGCACAACAGCCCTCTGTCACCTCAGACAGTTCGGGAAGTTTGGTTTGGGCCCCCAAACCTTAAGAACGTTCTACAGGGGCACAGTCGAGAACATCCTGACTGGCTGCATCACTGCCTAATATTGGAACTTCACTTCTCTCAATCACAGGACTCTACAGAGTGAGGTGCAGATAGCCCAGCACATCTGTAGATGTGAACTTCCCATGATTCAGGACATTTACAAGGGCAGGCATGTAAAAAGGCCCTGTAGGGTCATTGGGAACTTGAGTCACACCAACCACAATCTGTTCTAGCTGCTGCCATCTGGGATGTGGACTGCAATATAAAAGTTAAGACCAACAGGCTCCGGGAACAGCTTCTTCCACCAGGCCATCAGACTGATGAACTCACGCTAACTTGAGTGTATTCTATATTACATTGACTGTTCTATTTATTATAAATTACTATGATTGCATATGGCACATTTAGATGGAGACATACCGTAAAGATTTTTACTCCTCATGGCTGTGAAGGATGCAAGAAATAAAGTCAATTCAATTCAATCTTTCTACTAAACTCGCTGGCACAAAGAGAGGGTTTGGGGTTTCTTGTCAAGCTCTACGATCCTCAGAGAATAGGTGATTATGGAATTAATATTGTCTTTTAATTAGAATGTCCACATGCCTTGTTTTTGTTTGCAATCTGTTGACATGTGCCTGAATGCCTCTCTGAAATAGTGTCTTGTTATAGCTGGAGAAGGAAAGTGCTGCTTTATGCATGTCAGATGTGAGTTTGAGTAAGTTTATTGTGCAGACTTCATTTGCCATTCTCCTCCTCCCACACACCCATTCAGGGTCGGCAGGTGTGACTTGAGTCTGTAAAAACAATCTCAGTTCCTGGAGCCTCCTCCACTGTGGTTGTAGGAGATGACTTTGGGACTGCAGGAAATAGTTTTACAGCTCTGCGTACCTTTCTTCTCCTGTTCTCAGCTTTCCTACCTGGATTTACTTTGATCCTTGCTTTCCTATTAATTTTCTATTAACTTATTCATTTTTAATTCTTGTTATATAACATTTTATTTAAACATTTTCCTTTTGTTCCACAGATTATTTGCTCTTTGAAGATCCACTGGATATTGAGAACCATCTGTTCGCAGAAGATAAAGATAGTATTGGGACAAACATAGGTTGTGTATATGAGGCACACAGTGCAACATGGAATCAGGCCAATTTGTTCCTTGAAATTTTTCTGTGCTCAAGTTCAGTAGAAATTCTATTGTTGAATACTACAGATGTTATGACAATTGAGGGTGTGATGCTTGGCCTCCTAATAAGGAATGAGACAGGGCCGGTCACAGAAGTTTGTGTCGTGGAACACCAGGCATCTAATGATCATAATGCCAATAGTTTGAAACGATAGGTCTGTTCCTTGGGCTGAAATTTTAAATTGGAGCAAGGCCAATTTTGATGGTATGAGAAAGGAGCTGGTTAGGGTGGATTGGGATAAGTTGTTTTCTGGCAAAGGTATATGTGGTAAGTGGAAGCCTTCAAAAGTGTAATTTTGAGAGCACAGAGTTTGTATGTTCCTGTCAGAATAGAAGGCAATGACAACAGGTTTAGGGAATCTTGGTTTTTGAGACATATTTGGGCCCTGGTTAAAAAAGTGATTTTTTGCAACTGTATTTACTCTGGAAACAGATACAAAGCCTATTAAAATGAGGCAAAGGAGTAGTGAGGTCATGACCAGATAACAGGAAGAGGTGTTTGTGTTTTAAGGATAATTAGGGTGGATAAATCCCCATGGCCTGAGAAGGCATTGCCTCAGAACCTGTGGAAGGCCAGTGCAGAAATTGAGGGCGTCCTAGTAGAGGTGTTTAACACATGTTATGAATTATATATTTGATATGTTTGTTTTGCACTGTATTAGTCTTCCTCTTGTTAATTTTTTTTGTAGTTTTGTAGAAACACATAAAAAATGAATTAGAAGAAAACATCCTTAGCCACAGATATTGTGCGAGAATTGAAGGACAACTAATTTTGTTTAGGCTGGTGAGCCTGACATCAGTAGTGAGTAAGCTATTGAAAGGAATTCTAAGAGACTAGAATAGAAGTATCTGATAGACCATGAATGATTAGGAGCATCAGCATGGCTTTGTGCACTTCAGGTCATGTCTAACCAACTTTATAGAGTTTCTCATGGAAAGTTGATGAAAGCAAGGCATGTGGATGTTGTCTACATAGACTTTAGCAAGGTCTTTGATAAGGTTCCACATGGGAGGTTAGTCAAGAAGGTTCAGTCACTTGGCCTTCAATATGTGGTTATAAATAGGTTTAGATATGGGCTTCATGGGAGAAGCCAGAGAATAGTAATAGATGGTTGACTTTCTGACTGGAGGCACGTGACCAGTAGTGTGCTGTAAGGATCGGTGCTGGGTTCATTGTTCATTGTCATATACATCATCAATCTGGATGATAATGTGGTAAGATGGATCAGTAAATTTTACAGTTAATACCAAGAATGGGGATAAGAATCAGATTTATTATCACTGGTGTGTGTCATGAAATTTGTTAACTTAGCAGCAACAGTTCAATGCAATACATAATACAGAAGAGGAATAAATAACTAAATAAATAAATAATAAATTACAGTATACATACTGTATATTGAATTGATTAAAAATCATGCAAAAACAGAAATAATGTATTGTATATTAAAAAAGTGAGGTAGTGCCCAAGTGTTCAATGTCCATTTAGGAATCGGATGGTAGAGAGAATTAAGCTGTTCCTGAATCACTGAATGTATTCCTTCAGGCTTCTGTACCTCCAACCAGATGGCAACAGTGAGAAAAAGGCACACCCTGGATGCTGGGGGTACTTAATAATGGACACTGCCTTTCTGAGAAACCATTCCTTGAAGATATTCTGGGTATTTTGTAGGCTAGTACACAAGGTGGAGCCAAATAAATTTAAAACCCTCTGCAGCTTTTTTCGGTCCTGTGCAGTAACCCCCCCCCCCACCCCATTGTTGCAGCATCAGAATGCTCTCCACAGTACATCTATAGAAGTTTTTGAGTTTTTGTTGACATATCTAATCTCTTCAAACTCATAATGAAGTATAGATGGTTTTTGAGCTATGCCTAGCTACATGGTCATGGATATAGAGAGATTAGAGCAGCGGGCTAAGCACACACCCCTGAGGTGCACCAGAGTTGATTGTCAGTGAGGAAGAGATGTTATCTCCAATCCGCACAGATTGTGGTCTTCCGGTTAGGAAGTCAAGGATCTAGTTCCAGAGGGAAGTACTGAGGTCCAGGTTCTGTAACTTCTCAAACAGGATTTTGTGAATGATGATGTTAAATACTGAGCTATAGTCGATGAACAGCATCCTGACATATGTGCTTGTATTGTCTAGGTGGTCTAAGGTCATGTGAAGAGCCATTGAGATTGTGTCTACCATTGACCTATTGCAGTAACAGGCAAATTGCAGTGTGTCCAGGTGCTTGCTGAGGCAAGAGTTCAATCTATTCATGACCAACCTCTCAAAGAATTTCATCACTGACGAGATCTAAAGGATTATCCAATATGAACTGTTTCTTTAAAAAGGGAGAGAGCAGGAATGTGTGTGTGCTATTTCAGTGAGAGAGAGTGCAACAAAAAGCCTGTGAGTTACCTTGGAAAAGGCAAGGCGGAGCTATATGATGGACATCTGGTGTTCAGCAGTTATGAAATATATACAAAGTCAACTGGCTTTGTAATTAGACACACCAGAGACAAGGAAGACACTGACACTGGTTGAGCTTTGTGTGCTCACGACAAAGGTAGGGTTTTTGATCACAGTGTGAACAAAGGGGTGACCGGTGGAAAGCTATCGGTGTGTTTAACCCTTGCCTGGGTTGATAGCTTTACCGTGGAAAACTGGCATTCTTGTTCATGTGGTGACAGTCGGTGACTTTAATAAGTTTCAGGAGCAGGCCAAAAACGTGGAAAATTATACGGCATCGGCTCTAGGAAGACAAAACATCTCTCTCTCTCTTCAAACCACTCAATTCAATATCCAGAACTGAAATGACTGCATACCTATACCTTCGTGAGACTGTATCATTTCACCACTTAAGCTTGAAGAAGTTTGGGAACTTTATTTACTCACTCATATATGCATATACACGTCTAACCAGTTTGCCTAATCTTGTTTTATATTACTTTACTATGTAGTACTAATAAAATAGAGTTTGTAACAAAAGACTCAGACTCCAGGTGTGTCCATTTCTACTGGTCACTTTTTAACCCATTACGGGATACGTAACAAAATTGGGGGCTCGTCCGGGATATTATCAATTAGGTGAGAGCCGTTCTAAAAAAAATTGGGGGCTTGATTGATAGTTAATTTGATTGTGGAAAATCTCTTTTGATTTGCGTGAGTGGAATATCAGCAGAAATGGAGTTTCAGGTTAATAAGTTTGTGGCAGAACCAACCCTTGAGGCATTGGATGATGCGAAGAGGGATGTGCTGTTGGGAATTGCTCATAAATTAAAAGTTAAGGTGACTACTAGAATGAAGAAGGCTCAGATGCAGCTGTTAATAGCACAGCATTATGTATCCAAGGGAATATTTGAAGTGGAGGTGTTGGAAATGTTTGCTGAATATAAAGTATTTACCGAGGCTGAGGTTCAGCTTCAGGCAGCAAAAATGAAGTATCAGTATGACTTGCAATTAAAATGGCTCGATGCTGAGGAGGCAGAATAACAGAGGGAGTTCAAGAGGGAGAAACCTATGTACTTCAATCGCTGGTAATGCTTGGAAGGGTTAACTGAGGGTTTGGATGTCTTGAAAGAGCTGGTCTTGATTGAAGACTTTAAGAGGTGTGGTCCATTGATCTAAGGGCATACCTAGATGAAAAGGATGCTGCTACACTGCGGGAGTCTCCTAGGTTAGTAAATGAGGATGTTTTAACCTACAAGGTTGAGTATACTCGAGATGAGAGTTTCCCAGAGAATAGCTGGGAAGATCAGGGAAACCTGTAATTTGAAACTGGGACTAGTAATGGAAGCCTTGAAGAGGCAGCTGTCCCAATTCCCTGTGTTCAGGTTGTTGAAGCACCTGTGAAATCCCAGGGTTCTGAACCTTGTGTTGAAACTCAGTTAAGGTCTGAGGTGAATGACTAGGTTGAGAAGGAGTGTGGTCCTTTTGTGTCAGATGGATTTGGTTCAGTGAATAAAGGGTTAACCTTGGTACCAGTGAAAGTTGAAGATTCTCAGTCACTTGTGTTAGATGGTGTTCTAAAAGTTGGTGATGAGATGAAAGCTGGTGAGGTAAATATTGAAAATATTGAGAAGGGTGCTGTTTCTGGATTTTTGAATAAAGAACTTGTGAAGTTTGGATTGGTTTCATAATCTTTGACCCTGCTTTCAGGACAATGGCCTGTTGAAGTATGTGCCAGTTTGTTAAATTTTGTTCTGCCATTTGAATGTAAACACCCTCAAGGTTGTGTGTTATTTTTCACAATTGTTTTGGTTGGAAAAGAGCACCTGCAGGGATTACTGCAGAATAAATGGATCGTTTGGGATTTTTCATAATGTACATATGGTTTTTGTAAGTCTAGTGATTGTGCTGAGTTGGCACCTATCCAGCCTAAAATGTATTCAGCAGTACAGCTAACAAGCCAGCCTGTTGCTGATGATCCCCAAATGGATACTGATGTTTACCCTACATGGGCAGTAACCCGAAGCATGTCTGAAAAGTCTGCTGATGCAGATAGTTTGGGGCAGGGGGATTCTGATACCCATGATAGCAAAGACAGGGGTTCAAATCATAATGATTTGTCAGAGTCTTTTCTACCTTCCATGTTATAGCAGGATTTGGGTAGTAAGGAGGATGAGAAGGTTTGTCCTTGTTGAGGGATGAATTTATAGCAGAACAAAGCCGGAATTCTGAAATTGCTGTGTTAAAGGAGACAGCTCTCACAGAAGAGGAAGTTCAGAGAGAGTCAGTCGGATATTATGTTAAGGATAGGGTGTTAATGAGGAAGTGGAGACCACCTACAGTGCCTGCAAGTGAGGATTGGGTCATTGAACATCAAGTTGTGGTCCCGAAAGTTTACAGGGCTGAGATTTTAAACATGGCTCATAGTATGCCTTTAGGTGGACATTTTGGAGTGAGAAAGACAGTGAATAGGATTATGAAGGAATTCTACTGGCCTAATTCTACTGTGGAAAGCGGCAGTGAGTGAGTGGAGATTTGAGGCTTTGACTCGAGAGATTCTGGCAGCTTTGGCAGTTGGACTGTGCAATCAAGTCAATCAAGAATTGAATAGCTCAGCAGAAAGCCGTTGATTAGACAATCAAGATTTGAATAGCTCAGACTCAGCAGAAAGCAGCTGATTGGGCAATCAAGGTCAGCTGACCAAGCAGTTTGAAAAGCTCAAACAAATAAATAGAGGGGTAGCTCAAGTGGACCGGCCTGTGGAAAGTGGCCAGTGAGTGAGTGGGCCAGTGAAGTAGTGGAGATCTGAGGCTTTGACTCGAGAGGCTTCAACAAGAAGAGGCGGAGGACGAGTTTGTTCCTAGTTAGTCTTTACAAAGCCTCCTGAGATGGTGATGTGCCTCTCCTGTGAGATGTGGCAGTCTTGGGGGAACTCCCCTCTTCCGCAGAGTCACATTTGCCAGAAGTGCTTGCGGCTGGGCGATCTGGAAGACCGTGTGAGGAATCTAGAACAGCAGCTGGATGACCTTCAACTCATAAGGGAGAATGAGGCAGTCATAGATGAGAGTTACAGGGAGGTAGTCACACCTAAGCTGCCGGAAGCAGGTCGTTGGGTGACAGTCCGAGAGGGGAAAATGAAGGAGAGTAGACAGGTAGTGCAGAGCACCCCTGTAGCCATTCCCCTGAATAATAAGTTTACCGTCCTGGATGCTGTTGGTGAGGACGACCGACCAGGTGTGAGCCACGGTGGCAGGGCCTCTGGCACTGAGTCTGACCCTGTGGTGCAGAAGGATGGGATGGAGAAGAAGAGAACTGCCATCATTGGAGACTCTATAGTCAGGGGAGCAGACAGGAAATTGTGTGGATATGAAAAGGAAACCCACAAGGTTTGTTGCCTCACAGGTGCCAGGGATGGGATGCCGCTGACCAGGTGCATGACATCCTGGTATGAGAGGGAAAGCAACCAGAATTCGTGATACATGTTGGTACCAACAACATAGACAGGAAGAGGGATGAGGTCCTGAACTGTGAGTTTTGGGAACTAGACAAAAGGCTGAAGAACAGGACCTCAAAGGTGGTGTTCTCAGGATTGCTGCCAGTACTACGTGATAGTGATGGTAAGAACTGGAGGAGATTGCAGTTGAATGCGTGGCTGAGGAGTTGATGCAGGGGTCAGGGTTTTAGATTTTTGGATAATTGGGATCTCTTCTGGGGAAGGTGGGATCTGTTCAGGTTGGATGGGTTGCACCTGAACTCGAGGGGGAGCAATATCCCTGCAGGTAGGTTTGCTAGCATGGTTCAGGAGGGTTTAAATTAATTTGCAAGGGGGATGGGACCCAGAGCGATAGAGCAGTGAAAGAATTGCATGGAGTAAAGCCAGATCTAATATATAGACAGGCTTTGAGGCAATAGATGCGGAATAAGGGGTGTAAAAGTAGTAAGGTAGAAGGGCTAAAGTGTGTGTACTTCAATGCAAGAAGCATCAGGAACAAAGGTGATGAACTGAGAGCTTGGATACATACATGGAGTTATGATGTAGTGGCCATTATGGAGACTTGGTTGGCACAAGGGCAGGAATGGATTCTCAATATTCCTGGATTTCAGTGCTTTAAAAGGGATAGAGAGGGGGAGAAAGGGGAGGAGGGGTGGCATTACTGGTCAGGGATACTATTACAGCTGCAGAAAGGGTAGCTAATGTAGCAGGATCCTCTTTTGAGTCAGTATGTGTGGAAGTCAGGAACAGGAAGGGAACAGTTACCCTACTGGGGGTATTCTATATGCCCATTGGTAGCAGCAGAGATACCGAGGAGCAGATTGGGAGGCAGATTTTGGAAAGGTGCAAAAATAACAGGGTTGTTATCATGGGTGACTTTAACTTCCCTAATATTGATTGGCACTTGATTAGTTCCAAGGGTTTAGATGGGGCAGAATTTGTTAAGTGTGTCCAGGATGGATTCCTGTCACGGTATGTTGACAGGCTGACTAGGGGGAATGCCATACTAGATCTAGTATTAGGTAACAAACCGGGTCAGGTCACAGATCTGTCAATGGGTGAGCATCTGGGGGACAGTGATCACCACTCCCTGACCTTTAGCATTATCATGGAAAAGGATAGAATCAGAGAGGACAGGAACATTTTTAATTGGGGAAGGGTAAATTATGAGGCTATAGGGCTAGAACTTGCGGGTGTGAATTGGGATGATGTTTTTGCAGGGAAATGTACTATGGACATGTGTTCGATGTTTAAGGATGTCAGGGATAAACTTGTCCCGGTGAGGAAGATAAAGAATGGTAGGGTGAAGGAACCATGGGTGACAAGTGAAGTGGAAAATCTAGTCAAATGGAAGAAGGCAGCATACACGAGGTTTAGGAAGCAAGGATCAGATGGGTCTATTGAGGAATATAGGGTAGCAAGAAAGGAGCTTAAGAAGGGGGTGAGAAGAGCAAGAAGGGGGCATGAGAAGGTCTTGGCGAGTAGGGTAAAGGAAAACCCCAAAGCATTCTTCAATTATGTAAAGAACAAAAGGATGACAGGAGTGAAGGTAGGACCGATTAGAGATAAATGCGGGAAGATGTGCCTAGAGGCTGTTGAAGTGAGCGAGGTCCTCAATGAATACTTCTCTTCGGTATTCACCACTGAGAGAAAACTTGATGACAGTGAGGACAATATGAGTGAGGTTGATGTTCTGGAGCATGTTGATATTAAGGGAGAGGAGGTGTTGGAGTTGTTAAAATATATTAGGACGGATAAGTCTCCAGGGCCTGACGGAATATTCCCCAGGCTGCTCCACGAGGCAAGGGAAGAGATTGCTGAGCCTCTGGCTAGGATCTTTATTGTCCACGGGAATGGTACCGGAGGATTGGAGGGAGGCGAATGTGGTCCCCTTGTTCAAAAAAGATAGTAGGGATAGTCTGGGTAATTATAGACCAGTGAGTCTTACGTCTGTGGTGGGAAAGCTGTTGGAAAAGATTCTTAGTGATAAGATCTATGGGCATTTAGAGAATCATGGTCTGATTAGGGACAGTCGGCATGGCTTTGTGAAAGGCAGATCGTGTCTAACAAGCCTGATAGAGTTCTTTGAGGATGTGACCAGGCATATAGATGAGGGTAGTGCAGTAGATGTGATCTACATGAATTTTAGAAAGGCATTTGACAAAGTAGGCTTATTCAGAAAGTCAGAAGGCATGGAATCCAGGGAAATTTGGCCAGGGGGATTCAGAATTGGATTGTCTACAGAAGATAGATGGTCGTGGTGGAAGGAGTACATTCAGATTGGAGGGTTGTGACTAGTGGTGTCCCACAAGGATCTGTTCTGGGTCCTCTACTTTTTGTGATTTTTATTAATGTCCTGGTTGTGGGGGTAGAAGGGTGGGTTGGCAAGGTTGCAGATGACACAAAGTTTGGTGGTGTTGTAGACTGTGTAGAGGATTGTCGAAGTTTGCAGAGGGACATTGATAGGATGCAGAAGTGGGCTGAGAAGTGGCAGATGGAGTTCAACCCAGATAAGTGTGAGATGGTACACTTTGGAAGGACAAACTCCAAGGCAGAGTACAAAGTAAATGGCAGGATACTTGGTAATGTGGAGGAGCAGAGGGATCTGGAGGTACATGTCCACAGATCCCTGAACATTGCCTCACAGGTGGATAGGGTAGTTAAGAAAGCTTATGGGGTGTTAGCTTTCATAAGTCATGGGATAGCGTTTAAGAGACGCAATGTAATGATGCAGCCCTATAAAATTCTAATTAGCCCACACTTGGAGTACTGTGTCCAGTTCTGGTCGCCTCACTATAGGAAAGATATGGAAGCATTGGAAAGGGTACAGAGGAGATTTACCAGGATGCTGCCTGGTTTAGAGAGTATGCATTATGATCAGAGATTAAGGGAGCTGGGGCTTTACTCTTTGGAAAGAAGAAGGATGAAAGGAGACATGATAGAGGTGTACAAGATATTAAGAGGAATAGACAGAGTGGACAGCCAGCGCTTCTTCCCCAGGGCACCACTGCTCAGTACAAGAGGACATGGCTTTAAGGTCAGGGGAGGAAAGTTCAAAGGGGATATTAGAGGAAGGTTTTTCACTCAGAGAGTGGTTGGTGTGTGGAATGCACTGCCTGAGTCAGTGGTGGAGGCAGATACACTAGTGAAGTTTAAGCGACTACTAGACAGGTATATGGAGGAATTTAAGGTGGGGAGTTATATGGGAGGCAGGGTTTGAGGGTTGGCACAACATTGTGGGCTGAAGGGCCTGTAATGTGCTGTACAATTCTATGTTCTCGGTTCTATGTTCTAATTTAAGGAAGGATGTTGTGAAATATTGCAGGACCTGCCATACCTGTCAGGCTGTGGGGAAACCTAATCAGGTTATTCAAGTAGCATCACTTAAACCGATACCTGCTTTTGGTGAAACTTTTTCTAGGGTCATAGTGGATTGTGTTGGCCCATTGCCAAAGACTGCAGCTGGCTTTGAATATCTGTTAACAATCACACGTGCTGTGTCTAGGTTCCCTGAAGCGGTGCATCTCAGAAACATCAAGGCCAAGACTGTAGTAAAAGCACTCATCAAGTTTTTCACACTCTTAGGTCTGCCCAAAGAAATTCAATCTGACCAGGGTAGTAACTTTACTTCAAGGACATTCCAGGGGATAGTTAAAGAACTGCGAGCTAAGCACATTGTGTCATCTGCCTATCACCTGGAGTCCCAGGGAGCCTTGGAACAGTTCTACTCTACTCTTAGAACCATGATTAAAACATATTGTGTGGAAAATGGGAAAAACTGGGATAAAGGGATTCACTTACTTCTATTCACTGTTAGAGATTCCATTCAAGAATCATTGGGGTTCTGTCCGTTTGAACTTTTTGTAGTCACAAATATAAAGGACCTTTGACACTACTCAGCGAGCAGTGGTCTGATCAGAAAGTGTGTGTATGTGTACTTAGTTATATTTTGGAATTCAGAGATAGACCTAACAAGGCTTGTGACCTTGCGAGGCAGAATTGTCAGTACTCTCAGATAAAGATGAAGCTCTGGTATAACAGGAAAGCAAGAGAACAAGTATATCGCATTGGAGATAAGGTCCTGGTGCTATTCCTCCTCTTTATCAACCCCCTTCAAGTGAGATTTATTGGACCATATGAGATAACTAAGAATATTGATTTTTTGAAAGATGTTATTAGAACTCATGACTGATGGAAGGCTACTCAAGTTGTGCGCGTAAACATGATCAAGCCTTCTCATGACCCAGAGACTTCACCTGTGAGTACTGTTATGACAACGGATAAAGTTGTGGAGACTGGTACCAAGATACCAGATAATTTTAATGAGCTCAGTGTAGTCTCCACAAGGCTCAAAAATTCTGATGCTTTGAAAAATATTGACAGAAAAATCCATCATTTGGAACCAAAGCAGCAAAACAATTGAAGAACTTAACTAGCAAGTATAAAGATTTATTCCCTGACATTCCAAGAGAGCATACAGCTGCAGTACATGATGTGAATGTAGATAAAATTGATCCAATTGAGCAACACCCTTACAGAATGAACCAAGACAAAAATAAAATGGTTAAACAAGAAATTGAATACATGCTGACAGCCGGCAATATTAGGCCATCTATCTCAGACTGCGCCTCACCCTGTGTTATTGTCCCTAAGCCAGGTGGAAGCATGAGATTCTGTACTGACTACTGGAAAGTTAATGCAATAAAAGTTAAACCAAGACAGATGCTTATCCTATCCCAAGAGTGGATGATGGTATTGATAGAGTGGGAAAGATTAAATACCTTACAAAGAGAGACCTGTTAAAATGATACTGGTGTGTTCCTTTGACAGAAAGCGCTAAAGAAATATCTGCATTTGTGACACCATCTGGACTGTATGAGTACCATGTTTTACCCTTTGGGATGAAAAATGCTCCAGGGACATTCTAAAGGATGATGAATTACCTGATTCGTGGTTTAGAAAATACAAAGGCTTATTTTGATGATTTGGTTGTATGGAATGACACATGTGAGGAGCATATCACAGCAGTAGAGAAATTGTTTGAAAGGCTGTCCAAAGCAAATTTTACTGTAAACCTCACTAAAAGTGAATTTGGCACGCCACTGTCACGTATCTTGGTTATGTAGTAGGCCAGGGCCAACTGGCTCCTGTACAGGCCAAAGTTCAGGCTATTGATGAGGTTCCTGTTCTGATGGGCAAAAAAGCTTTGTGGAGGTTTTCTGGAATGGATAGGTATTACCATAAGTTTTGTAAGAACTTTCAGACATTGCTCTCCCTCTAATGAAACTCCAAGGGAAGAGTGAAAAATTTGTGTGGAATGACCTTTGCCAAGAGGCATTTGAATGCCTGAAAACCATCCTGTGTTATCATCCTGTGCTCAAAACACCTGATTTCAATAAACCATTTTCAATTGTGGTAGACACTAGTGGTGAAGCTGCTGGGGCAGTATTGTTGCAAAAGGATGATGATGAAATTGAACATCCAGTAACTTATTTCTCAAAGAAATTTAATGCACACAGAAAAATTACTCCTCTGTTGCAAAAGATTTGCTATCACTCATTTTAGCATTGCAGCATTTTGATGTGTACATATATCCTGCGCAGAAGCCACTTGTGTTTTACACTGACCATAATCCATTAGTGTTTCTGAGGAAAATGAAGGATAAGAATAGAAGGTTACTTAACTGGAGTCTGATCTTGCAAGAATATAACATGGAAATAAAACACATGGAAGGTACTGACAACATTATAGCTGACTGTTTGTCTAGATGTTAAATTTAAGTTTGTATACGCTTTGCTATGTTGCCTGATAATTACACATGTATTGCTTTAAGTTGTATAATCGATAGTTAAGACAAAAATTTTGCTCCTTGATCAAATTTTTTCTTAAAAGGAGGGAGGTGTGATGAGATCTGAAGGATTATCCAATATGGACTGTTTCTTTAAAAAGAGAGAGAGAGAGAGAGAGAGAGAGAGAGAGAGAGAGAGAGAGAGAGAGAGAGAGAGAGAGAGAGAGAGAGAGAGAGAGAGAGAGGGAAAGCGTGTGTGCTAGTTCACAGAGAGAGAGAGAGAGAGAGCAACAAAAAGCCTCTGAGCTGCCTTGGAAATGGCAAGGCGGAGCTATATGATGGACAGCTGGTATTCAGCAGTTGTGGAACATATACAAGGTCAACTGGCTTTGTAATTAGACACGCCAGAGACAAGGAAGACACTGACACTGGTTGACCTTTGTGTGCCCATGACAAAGATGGGGTTTTTGCTCACAGTGTGGACAAAGGGGTGACTGGTGGAAAGCTATCGGTGGGTTTAACCCTCGCCTAGGTTGATAGCTTTATCGTGGAAAACCGGCATTCTCGTTTGTGTGTTCACAGTCAGTGAATTTAATAAGTTTCGGGAGCAGGAGGACGACGTTGAAGATTAGATGGTGTTGGCACTGGTAAGACAGAACATCTCTCTCTCTCTTGAAACCACTCAATTCAATATCCAGAACTGAACTGACTGCATACCTATACCTTTGTAAGACTGTATCATTTCACCACCTAAGCTTGAAGAAGTTTGGGAAGTTTATTTACTCACTCATATATGCATATACATGGCTAACCTGTTTGACTTACCTTGTTTTATATTACTTTACCACGTAGTTTCTAATAAAATAGAGTTTGTAGCAAAAGACTCAGACTCCAGGTATGTCCATTTCTGCTGGTCTTTTTTAACCCATTATGGGGTACATAACAAATGTGAGTGCTACTGGGTGATAGTTCACATTATTCACATTATTCTTCTCAGACATTGGCATAATTGTTGCCGTTTTGAAGCAAATGGATACTTCTTCCCATAGCAATGAGAGATTGAAAATGTCTTTGAATACTCCCACCAGTAGGTTGGCACAAGTTTTCAGAGCTTTTCCTGGTACTCTGTCGGACTTTCTGCCTTGTGAGGGTTCACCCTCTTTGGTAGAGTTCCTCAATGGGCATTAAGGATTTCTATCAAAGGTTGCAGTGGAATTTAGATCAGCTGGAAAAATGGGCTGAAAAATAGCAGGTGGAATTTAATGCGGGTAAGTGTGAGTTGTTGCACTTTGGGAAGGCAAACCAAGGTAGGACTTGCACAGTGAGGACCTGAGTCACAGAGAAGGGTTCAATAGGTTAGTAATTTATCCCTTACATGCAGGGGTGTCAAACTCAAATACACAGTGGGCCAAAATTTAAAAAATCGGTACAAGTCGAGGGCCGGACTGGTTCAGCGTTTATTGCAAAACTTATTGAAATGAATTTATTACACATATTAACCTGGAACTAACAAAGCTTAGGTTATTGCCTACAAAAACAACATTGAACATTAAATAAATAAAAAATCAGTTGCATTTATTTCTTATGGCTTTATCTGCAGCTTTTCCGGAGTAATTTCTAATGAAAACATTTTTCCACAGGCCAACACTTTATGATTCACACTAGTCTAAGCCAGATACTTGGCATCTCATCTTGAATGCAAGTTCATCAATGTTTGGAGTCAGGCTCTGAGCTGAGGAAATCCTCAGAATTGAGTGAAGGTGTTCATCAGAAAGACGACTCCTGTGTGATGTTTTGTTTATCTTCATCAAAGAGAACAGTTGTTCACACAGATATGTGCTGCCAAACATAGACAGCATTTGAGCAGCTTGGGTACACAGCTGGGGCATTGTGTCAGGAATGAAACGTAGAAACTGTGCAGCGCCCACCGAGTCATACTTTGCCTTGAGTGTGTCACTACATTGGAGTTCAATCAGCTCCATTTGTATGTTGGTTGGTGCGCTTTCCACGTCAGCTGCAAATGGATTATTGAGCAGTTCAAACCTGCGTTTTTGGGCTTCAAAGTCGGCAAATCGCCGTGTGAAGTCAGCACCAAGTATGCTAAGTTTTTCAGCAAACTTTGCATGTGGGAACACTGCGGTAGAAACCTGCTCTTTCATAGTTCGGCAACACGGAAAATGGCTCAAGTTTTCTTGCTGCATCTGCGTCTCCCACAAGCGCAGCTTGGTTTTAAAAGCCCTCACTGCAGCGTACATGTCTGTGATCACACGACCCCGCCCCTGAAGCTGCAGGTTGAGCGCATTGAGATGGCTCGTGATGTCACACAGAAACGCCATTTCACAAAGCAACTTTTTGAAACAAAAAGTTTCAAAGCAACGCTTCGATTACTGGGGCCAGCTTTAATAGTAATTAGATATTATCTCGCGGGCCAAAGATAATTCCACCATGGGCCAAATCCGGCCCGCGGGCCTTGAGTTTGACATATATGCCTTACAGCATAGAAGAATGAGGGGTGTGTCACGATGTGGATTAGCAATGTTGGAACCCAAATACAGAGGAAAGACAGACTCTGATGTACAGACAGCAACCAGAGTTTACTCATAAGAATTCCAATAAAACTGGTGGTTCAGCTGAGTGACACTGTGAGACATAACATTTTCAAAAGTAAGACCCCACAATTACTGCTAAAAGGGCATCTGCTTAAATAATATTACTAACACATAACCCCAAGACAATCCAAATTTTAGAACTTTAAACAGAAAGAACCAGGAGACTGCATTACAATGACTGAGTCATTTGAGAGAAAGCATAAAGAACTCCAAACAATTACCAACTCTTGTTAAAGAACAATATACCATTTCACGTGTTCTAAAAACATCAGAGCCCAACACTCTCCAGCTCCCCACAGAAGCACAAAGAGTTCATTGCAGCTGAGATCTCAGAGTTATACAAAATTATGAGGGGTATAGATAGGGTAGTACAAGTTGACTTTTTTCCATTGAGGTTGCTTGAGATCAGAAATAGAGGTCATGGCTTAAGGGCGAAAGTTAAAATGTTTGAGGGGAAGTTGGGGGGGGGGTGCTCTTCACTCAGACAGTGGTGAGAGTGTGGAATGAGCTGTCAACATAAGTAATGCGTAGGTACATGGGTGGAAGGATTATGGAGGGATCTGACCGGTCAATGGAACTCAACAGATTAATAGTTCCACATGGAATAGATGGGCCAAAGGACCTGCTTCTGTGCTGTAGTGTTCTGTGACTCTAAACATCAATTTGTTATTCTGGCTGTCAAGTTATCTAATTTATAATCAATGTTCTCCCATGTGATCCTCATGTTACCATCTCAAACATTAAAAACTTTCCTTAAAACGTCCACAATATTTTCTGCAAATTCCTGAAGAGAGAATCCTCAAGGATATGTCTGTAGAAGTTTTTAGTATTTTATCAGTTTTGTAAAGCTAATTTCAGCTTCCCTCTGTGTACATTTGACCTTTTTTGTATTGCTCTGGGAGTTTGACATTTTGTTGCAGTTTCTCTCACGTGGAGCATTTACCCTTTCCTCCAATCACCTTAAAATTATGCCCACTTGCATTAGCCATTTTTGCCTTTGGAAAATATCTCTGGTTATCTACTCTATCTATGTCTTTTGTCATCTTGCGTAGCTCTGTCAAGTCAGCTCTCATTCTCCTTCACTCCACCAGTGAATGCACTAGTTTGCTCAACATATCCTCATAAGGCATCCTATCTAATCCAGACCGCATCCCGGAAAGTTTTCTCTGTACCTTCTCTAAAGCTTCCACGTAGTTTTTGTTTGTTTGTTTGTTTGTTTGTTTGTTTGTTTATTTATTTATTTATTATTATTCATTTTTTTGTATTTGCAGTTTGTCATCTTTTGCACACTGATTGATCGCCCAAGTTGGTCGTTCATTGATTTTATTATGGATATTGTTCTAGTATGAACTTATTGACTATGCCTGCAAGAAAATGAACTTCAGGATTGTATATGGTGACTTAAGTGTACTTTGATATTAAGTTTACTTTAAACTTTGAACATCCTTCCTAATATGAAGTGACCAGAACAGAACACAATATTTCAAGTGTGGTCTAACCAGAGTGTTATAGAGCTACAATATTTCCTCACCTTTTGATCTCAATACCCTGACTAATAAAAGCCAACACTTTATATGCCCTCTTAATCTCCCTATCAAATATAAGTTTTGAAATGATTGTGAGCTTGTTAAGTTCCCATTTTCAATTTCCTTCAGTTTCCTTTCTCAGTCGACGTTTTCACTCTGTGCTAATGATGTCTGAATCCTGAACTGGAAAGGAAGAGGATGGTGTCTGGTTGTTCAGTTTCACAAGTGGTAAATACTGTGCAGAGAGCGTGGGAGGCCCTCAGCTTGTTATGTTTTGTTGTGCTCTGAGTTTTGCTGTTCGGTCTCTAGACTCCTTCAATGGTCTGTTTCCCCAAGGTAGGTGACCTCATCTAAATTGTTGGCTTTTAGACCTTTTCCTCTTATGAATTTTTCTGTTGAAATCTACCTCTCCTCAGGTTAAACTGGTGTATCATTTAATTTTGTTTCATGATAATTTCCTTAAATATTTGATCAAGGAATATTCTCAGGTGATCTCTTCACACTACTTGATACATTTTTAATTTGGTCAGCAAAGGAAGAATATCAAAGCTCACTGCAGGTTTTGGACCAACTGGGAAAATGAAATGATGAATTGCAGATGGAATTTAATGCAGGAAAGTGTGAGGTGTTACGCTTTGGCAGGACAAAGCAGAATAGATCTTACCCAGTGGGCAGAGGGGCACAGAGAAGTGCAGTAGGAGATAGGGTTCTGGGAATACAGGTCATTCATTCCTTGATAGTGGTTTCACAGAGGGATAGTGTCATTAAGAGATCTTTTGGCATATTGGCCTTCATAAATCCAAGTATTGAGTACAGGAGTTGGGATGTTATGTTGAAGTTGAGTAAGACATTGTTGAATGCCAAATTTGGAGTATTGTATGCAGTTCTGGTCACCTACCTACAGAAAACATATCACTAGGATTAACGCTCTACGGAGAAGATTTACAAAGATGTTGCTGGGAATGGAGGACGTGAGTTATAGGGAAAGTTTGAATATGTTAAGAATTTATTCCTTGGTGTGCAGGTGAATAAGAGGAAATCTTATCGAGATATACAAATTTATGAGGGGCATTGATAGGGAAAATATATGCATGCTGTTTCTCCTGAGGTTGGGTAAAACCAGAACACATTTCTAAAAGTCGTGCATTTGTGTGGTTGAGATCAAATGTTTCATCTAATATTAACCTAATTTTCAGGATTCCCAGGTAATACTTTGATACTGTTTGAGATTTCATTATTCTCAGAGTTCTGCTGTCTGTTCAGTTCTTTGACTTATGCACCACATATGATCCTGAGATTCATTTTCCTGGAAGAACATACAGGAAAATAAAGAAATAGAATTTTTGAAGAACTCTTCATAAATAAAGACTGAGAAACAATCAATGTGCAAAAAGACAAATTGTGAAAATAAAAGAAGTAAATAATACTGAGAACATGAGTTGTAAAATCCTTGAAAGTGAGTCTTTAAGTTGTGGAATTAATTCATTGTTCAGGTGAGTGGAGCCTGATTGTTGAAGGGTAAGATCAATTTCTGTGAAAATATCTCAAAGAGAAATGAGAAGTAAAAGTATCATGATCTAAATTCCAGAGAACTAATGTGTCAGTACGTAATATTTTAAGTAGGTTTAAGTTGGCGACAGAGGGTTTGATGATTTCCCTACTTTTAGTTTAGCTTCTCTGATGATTGATAAAGGAGCATCTGACAAACAGTCAACATAGAAAATGCACCCTAGGATAGATGTTTACACCAGTGATCAGTGAATAGCTTTATTCACCATATACACTCAGTAGCCACTTTATTTGATACTTCCTGTACCTAATAAAGTGGCCTCTGAGTGTATGTTCATAGCCTTCTGCAGCTGTAACCTATTCACTTCAAGGTTTGATGTGTTGTGTGTTTAGAAATCTCCTTCAGCACTCCACTGTTGTAATATGAGGTTATTTGAGTTATTGTCACTTTCCTGTCAGCTTGAACCAGTCTGGCCATTCTCCTCTGAACTCAAGAGTTTTTGCCACTGCTCACTGGAAGTTTTTTCTGTTGTTTTTTGCATCATTCTCTGTAAGCTCTATGGACCGTTGTGTGTGAAAATTCCAGGAGATCAGTAGTGTCTGAGACAATTAAACCACCTCATCTGGCATCAACAATCATTCCACGGTCAAAGTCACTTTGATTATATTTCATCCACATTCTGATGTTTGGTTTGAATAACAACTGAACCCCTTGACCATGTCTGCATACTATTGTGCATTTAGTTTCTTCTTCATGATTGGCTGATTAGATATTTGCATTAATGAGCAGGAATGCAGGTGTACCTAATAAAGTGGCCACTGAGTTCACATGCACATGTATTAGGGATTTGCTATGGTGTACTGAACAGGGTATGACATGCAACAGAAAACAGCAATATCCATCAGTTATAAAGAATTATATAAACATAATGTTAGAGGTTAAAGGATGTGTATGGAATAAAATGTGCATGAATACACAAACACCAACATATTTTTACAATGTATGCAATATTATAAGAAGTGGTTTAAAGAGACTTCAGTGAAGTTCAGTGCCTAGGGTAATAGATGGAGGAGGGTGGAGGGATGCTAACTAGAATGGTTGAACAGACTAACTGCTTTGGAAAATTTTTTTGAGATTGTATGAGTTTTTCATTTTAATAGCCCTATACCACTTTCCAGAAGGAAGCTTTTAGAAAAGGCATTTTTCAGGGTGGCTAGTCTCTGCAATGATTTTTTTTCATGATCAAGTTGCAAACAAGAAGTTAAAGTTACCATATAATTGATCAGTTAGCAGTCATTTATAACTAAGTGATGTAGAAATTTCTTCTTTCTGAGTGTAGAGAACTTTCTTCTGAAGGCTTGTAGAGGTCAGAATGGTAGATACAGTGCCTATAAAAAGTATTCATCCCCTTTGGAAGTTTTCATGTTTTATTGTTTTACAACATTGAATCACAGTGGATATAATCTGGCTTTTTTGACACTGATTAACAGAAAAGACCTTTATGGCAAAGTGAAAATAAATGGCTACAAATTGGTGTAAATTTATTACAATTATTAAACACAAAATAGTTCATTGCCTAATTACTCACTCCCTTCAAGTCAATATTTAGTTGATGCACCTTTAGCAACAATTACAACCTTGAGTCCGTGAGGATAGGTCTCTATCAGTTTTGCACATCTGGACACTGCACTTCAATTTTCCCCATTCTTCTTCACAAAACAGCTCAAGCTGTGTCTGATTGCATGGGAATTGTGAGTAAGCAGCCTTTTTTTCAAGTCCAGAAACAAATTCTCAATTGGATTCAGGTCAGGACTCTGACTTGGCCACCTCAGGACATTAACCAGGTTGTTTTTAATCCATTCCTGAGCAGCTTTGGCTTAATGTTTAGGGTCACTGTATTGCTGGAAACAAATCTTCCCCCAAGTCACAATTCTCTTGCAGATTGCATCAAGTTTTCCTTCAGGATTTTGCTGTATTTTTCTACATTAATTTTACCCTCTACATTCACAAGCTTGCTGCAGTGAATCCTCCCCACAGCATGATGCAGCCACCACCATGCTTCATTGTAGGAATGGTGTGTTTTTGATCATGTGCAGTGTTTGGTTTACACCAAACGTAACATTTAGTCTGATGGTCAAAAAGCTCAATTTTGGCGTCAACAGACCATAGAACCTTCTTCCAGCTGGCTTCAGAATCTCCCACGTCTTCTGGCAAACTCTAGCCAAGACTTCATATGTGCTTTTTCAACAGTGGCATTTCCTTTGCCACTCTCCCAAAAAGCTGTGACTGGTGAAGCATCCGGGCAACAGTTGGCAGTCTCGCCCATCACAGTCACTGAAGCTTGTAACACTTCCAGAGTTGTCATAGGTCTCTCAATGACTTCCCTCACAAGACTTTTTTCTTGCACAGTCACTCAGTTTTTGAGGGCGGCCTGCTATAGGCAGATTTACAGCTGTGCTATATTCTTTACATCTTTTTGATGATTGACGTTAGGCCAAGGGATATTCAGTGATGGAAATCTTCTTGTATTTATCTCCTGAGTTGTGCTTTCAATAACATTTTTGAGGAGTTGGTTTGAGTGTTCCTTTGTCTTCATGGTATTGTTTTTGCCGGGATACTGACTCATCATCAGTTGAACCTTCCAGATACAGGTGTATTTTTACTACAATCATTTGAAACAACTTGACTCCACACAGGTGATCTCCATTTAATTAATTTTGTAACTTATGAAACCAATTGGCAACACCAGTGATGACTTGGTGTGTCATATTAAGGGGGGGGGAATAGTTAAGCAATCAATTATTTTGTGTTTTATATTTGTAATTAATTTTAGATCACTTTGTAGAGATCTGTTTTCACTTTGCCACAAGTCTTTTATTTGGAGAGGCATAGTATCATTAGGAATAGTCAGCATGGCTTTGTCAAAGGCAGGTCCTGCCATATGAACCCAACTGAATTTTATGAGAATGTGACTAAACACATTGATGTAGTGTATATGGATTTCAGCTAGGCATTTGATAAGGTACCCTATGCAAGGCTTATTAAGAAAATAAGGAGGCATGGGATCCAATGGGACATTGCTTTGTAGACCCAGAACTGGCTTGCTCACAGAAGGAAAAATGTGGTTGCAGACAGGGCATATTCTGCATGGAGGTCGGTGATCAATGGATTACCTCAGAGATCTGTTCTGGGACCCTTACTCTTCATGATTTTTATAAATGTCCTGGATGAGGAAGTGGAGGGATTGGTTAGTAAATTTGCTGATGACACATATGTTGAGAGTGTTGTGGATAGTGTGGAGGGCTGTCAGAGGTTAAAGCGGGACATCAATAGAATGCAAAACTGGGCTGAGAAGTGGCAGATGGAGTTCAACACAGATAGGTGTGAAGTGGTTCATTTGGGTTGGTCAAATATGATGGCAGACTATAGTATTAATAGTAAGACTCTAGGCAGTGTGGAGGATCAGAGGGATCTTGGGGTCTGAGTCCATAGTACACTCAAAGCTGTAGTGCAGGTTGACACCGTGGTTAAGAACGCATACCATGCATTGCCCTTCGTCAACCGTAGGATTGAGTTTAAGAGCCAAGAGGTAATGTTGCAGATATATAGGACCTTGGTCAGGCCCTACTTGGAGTACTGTGCTCAGTTCTGGTCACCTCATGGCAGGAAAAAATGTGGAAACTATAGAAAGGGTACAGAGGAGATTTACAAGGATGCTGCCTGGATTGGGGAGCATGCCTTATGAGAATAGGTCGAGTGAACTTGGGCCTTTTCTCCTTGGAGTGATGAAGGATGAAAGGTGACCTGATAGAGGTGTACAAGATGCTGAGAGTGATTGATCGTGTGGAGAGTCAGAGGCTTTTTTCCAGGGCTGAAATGGCTAACACGAGAGGGCACAGTTTTAAGGTGCTTGGAAGCAGGTGCAGAGGAGATGTCAGGGTAAGTTTTTTACACAGAGAGAGATGAGTGAGTGGAATTGGCTGCCAGCAATGGTGGTAGAGGCAGATAGGATAGGGTCTTTTAAGAGACTCCTGGATAGGTACATGGAGTTCAGAAAAATAGATGGCTATGTGTAACCCTACGTAATTTATAAGCTAAGGACATGTTCAGCACAACATTGTGGGTCAGAGGGCCTGTATTGTGCTATAGGTTTTCTATGTTATTTTGTTTCTATGAACGGGGTAAAAAAAAAAGCCAAATTAAATCCACTGAGATTCAATGTTGTTAAACAATAAAAATGATCACTTCCAAGGAGGGTTTATACTTTTTATAGGTACTGTATATTTAAGTTGGAAATAGATGAATATTTGAAAGATCAGGGAATTTAGGCTTCTTGAGAAAAGGACATATAAATGGAGCTAAAGTCAGCATTAATCAGCGATGGTCATAACCATCGCTGTTGGGGCAGGTTTGAGAGGCCTGTTGACCTGCTCCTGCTCCCCTTTCCTGGTGTTCTTGTGTATATTTATAAATCAGAGAATTAAAGGTTCAAAGGTTAATTTTGTTATCAAAGTACACATGCAGAATACAACTCTGAAACTATCTCCAGATAGTCATAGAACTCAGAAAACCATATAAATAGTTGAAAGAAATTCATCAATCCCCAAAACACAAAAAGAAAGAGAAACAAAAGCACACAATCCCAAACACCCCCAATCCCTCACTTGCACAAAAACTAGCAGATCACCCAAACCCAAACCCACAGCTCGCCAATCTGTAACAAGAAAGAATGGGCGAGAACACAAAAAAAAACATAGAACTGAAAGAGCCCAATATGAACTACAGTCCAATCTATAAATCTCAGAATTTCTATAACGTCTCTGAGAGCATCAGGACTCAGATACTCAAACTAGTGGCCCCTCTGAGGTCAGTAACTCAAACCAGCAGCCCCTCTGAGGGCAAAAACTCAAACCGGCGGCCCCTCTGATAGCAATGACTCAAACTAGCTGCCCCTCCAATGACAGTGACTTGAAGCAGCTGCCCCTTTTAAATCTGGTGAAAAGTTCTTTGGATGTTTACATGTAGTCTAACTGGTCCTGAGATCTTGTGAATTATTCAGAACAACAAAAGTTATGTGTACTGTATGTGACAGGTTTCAATCAATCATTGGTCATTGTCTTATATGATTAAAACCTCTGTCAAATAAACTACATACACATCATGCAACCTGATTGGTCATAGTCTCATATGAGCTCCATATGCATCCTGCAAACAGAATGCAGGATGTATGTATGTGGTTAATATGAAACACTGACCAATGGGGTAACCGTTTCCTTTTTCAGGTAACTTATGAGGATCAGTCAACCTCAGTTAAGTAAGTTTGTGGTGATTCTGATCAACATTTTAAAGAGCCTTAAGAATAATTTAGCTTATGATTCTTAACTGTTTATATTCAGTATATTAGCCCAGGATTTTTTTGGTCTCAAAAGCATGTTAGACTGGTGTATAGGGCTAATGTGCGTTTGATGTGTGTGTTTATTGAAGACAATGTATTGTCATTAATAGAGTGTAGTTTAAGAGAAATAGGATTACAAGGAGCGTCTGGTTTCAACATGATCTGGTGGGGGGGGGGGGGGTCTGCTGTGGGGGGATGAGACAGGTCCTGTGGTGTGTGATTGGTGAAATGAGGTTATCTCAACTGGTAATATAGGGAAATAAGCAATGAGGAAAGACCTTAAAGTTGCAGCTCTATAAAACTGTGTTCAATTCTGGTTGCTCCATTATAGGAAGAACGTGGAAGATTTAGATAGGAGCAGAGGAAGTTTACCAGGATGCTGCCTGGATTAGAGATCATGTCTTATGGGGAGAGGTTGAGGGCTTTTCACTTTGTACCAATGAAGAATGAAATGAAGGAGTGGACAGCCAATGGTTTTATCCCAGGATGAAAATGGCTAATACCAGAGGTACTTCTTTTAAATTGAGTGGAGGAAAGTTTCGGAGAGATGGCAGAGATAGGTTTGTTACAGAGAGTGGCAAGTTCATGGTAAAGTTAAGTACATTAAGAAGATTTAACAGACTCTTCAATTGGCTCATGGTTGAATGAAAAATGGAGGGCTATAGGAGGGAAGGCTTAGATTGATTGAGGAGTAAAAGATTGGCACAACAATGTTAGCTAAAGAGTCCGTACTGTTCTGTGTTCCATGTGAAAGGAGATATTTATGTAAGAGGATAAAAGTTCCAGATTCAATGGCTGTATTTCTGTGGTTTAAGACTAGCAAAAATATACCTTCTAAAAGGTATGCCATACTAGATCTAGTATTAGGTAACAAACCAGGTCAGGTAACAGATCTGTCAGTGGGTGAGCATCTGGGGGACAGTGATCACCACTCCCTGACCTTTAGCATTATCATGAAAAAGGATAGAATCAGAGAGGACAGGAAAATTTTTAATTGGGGAAGGGCAAATTATGAGGCTATAAGGCTAGAAATTGTGGGTGTGAATTTGGATGATGTTTTAGCAGGGAAATGTACTATGGACATGTGGTCGATAACTAGGGATATCTTGCAGGATGTTAGGGATAAATTTGTCCCAGTGAGGAAGATAAAGAATGGTAGGGTGAAGGAACCATGGGTGACAAGTGAAGTGGAAAATCTAGTCAGGTGGAAGAAGGCAGCATACACAAGGTTTAGGAAGCAAGGATCAGATGGGTCTATTGAGGAATATAGGGTAGCAAGAAAGGAGCTTAAGAAGGGGGTGAGAAGAGCAAGAAGGGGGCATGAGAAGGTCTTGGTGAGTAGGGTAAAGGAAAACCCCAAAGCATTCTTCAATTATGGAAAGAACAAAAGGATGACAAGAGTGAAGGTAGGACCGATTAGAGATAAAAGTGTGAAGATGTGCCTGGAGGCTGTGGAAGTGAGTGAGGTCCTCAATTAATACTTCTCTTTGGTATTCACCACTGAGAGGGAACTTGATGACGGTGAGGACAATATGAGTGAGGATGATGTTCTGGATCATGTTAATATTAAGGGAGAGGAGGTGTTGGAGTTGTTAAAATACATTAGGACGGATAAGTCCCCGGGGCCTGATGGAATATTCCCCAGGCTGCTCCACGAGGCAAGGGAAGAGATTGCTGAACCTCTGGCTAGGATCTTTATGTCCTCGTCCTTGGGAATGGTACCGGAGGATTGGAGGGAGGCGAATGTTGTCCCCTTGTTCAAAAAAGGTAGTAGGGATAGTCTGGGTAATTATAGACCAGTGAGCCTTACGTCTGTGGTGGGAAAGCTGTTGGAAAAGACTCTTAGAGATAGGATCTATGGGCACTTAGAGAATCATGGTCTGATCAGGGACAGTCAGTATGGCTTTGTGAAGGGCAGATCATGCCTAACAAGCCTGATAGAATTCTTTGAGGAGGTGACCAGGCATATAGATGAGGGTAGTGCAGTGGATGTGATCTACATGGATTATAGTAAGGTGTTTGACAAGGTTCTACATGGTAGGCTTATTCAGAAAGTCAGAAGGCATGGGATCCAGGGAAATTTGGCCAGGTGGATTCAGAATTGGCTTGCCTGCAGAAGGCAGAGGGTCGTGGTGGAGGAAGTGCATTCAGATTGGAGGGTTGTGACTAGTGGTGTCCCACAAGGATCTGTTCTGGGACCTCCAACTTTCATGATTTTTATTAACGACCTGGATGTGGGGGTAGAAGGGTGGGTTGGCAAGTTTGCAGATGACACAAAGGTTGGTGGTGTTGTAGATAGTGTAGAGGATTGTCGAAGATTGCAGAGAGACATTGATAGGATGCAGAAGTGGGCTAAGAAGTGGCAGATGGAGTTCAACCCAGAGAAGTGTAAGGTGGTACATTTTGGAAGGACAAACTCCAAGGCAGAGTACAAAGTAAATGGCAGGATACTTGGTAATGTGGAGGAACAGAGGGATCTGGGGGTACATGTGCACAGATCCCTGAACGTTGCCTCACAGGTAGGTAGGGTAGTTAAGAAAGCTTATGGGGTGTTTGCTTTCATAAGTCGTGGGATAGAGTTTAAGAGATGCGATGTAATGATGCAACTCTATAAAACTCAAGTTAGGCCACATTTGGAGTACTGTGTCCAGTTCTGGTCGCTTCACTATAGGAAGGATGTGGAAGCATTGGAAAGGGTACAGAGGAGATTTACCAGGATGCTGCCTGGTTTAGAGAGTATGGATTATGATCAGAGATTAAGTAGGAGCTAGGGCTTTACTGTTTGGAGAGAAGGAGGATGAGAGGAGACATGATAGAAGTGTACAAGATATTAAGAGGAATATACAGAGTGTGGACATCAAGCGCCTCTTCCCCAGGGCACCACTGCTCAGTACAAGAGGACATGGCTTTAAGGTAAGGGGAGGGAAGTTCAAGGGGGATATTAGAGGAAGGTTTTTTACTCAGAGAGTGGTTGGTGTGTGGAATGCACTGCCTGAGTCAGTGGTGGAGGCAGATACACTAGTGAAGTTTAAGAGACTACTAGACAGGTATATGGAGGAATTTAAGGTGGGGGGTTATATGGGAGGCAGGGTTTGAAGGTCGGCACAACATTGTGGGTTGAAGGGCCTGTAATGTGTTGTACTATTCTATGTTCTAAAACCTGGAACAAATTTAGCACACCCTGCAATTCACATAGGATGTACACAGTCACATTTAGTCATACCATAGCATGCAATAGCCTGTGCCAAGAAATTGATCTGCCTTTTTTTTTGGATCCCGGATGCTGTGAACATAGATGAGTCATCTGTGGCTTCATGTTAGTCTCTCAGGTAAGTGTAGTTCTGAGTCAATACTGTAGTATCGGTTGTGCTGGTTGAGAAGATATGTGTCTGCCTGTTGGGTAATGTAATGAATTAGATCAGCAAATTTACAGATGATACCAAGATTGGGGACATAATGGACAGCAAATAAGTATGTCAAAGCTCCAGCAACATTTGGACCGACTTACAAAATGGGTTGAAAAATGGTAGAGAGAATTTAATGCAGACAAGTGTGTGGTGTTTCACTTTGGCAGGAGAAACCATGGTAGGTCTTTATCAGTAAACTGTAGAACAGTGGAATCTGGAACAGGTTTAACATCAGATTTAATTCATATATTGTCCCTCATGCAGCACTTCCTTCAATAAGCATCTTTGCAGGTTTCTCCAAGGGTAGACACTCAACATAACTGAGTTTCAACTTTTCCATTACAGCTGACACTCAGCATAAACTGCCACAACATGAGTAATTCAAACTATTGGTTGTCACAGCAAAATCATGTCTGTTAGTCTGGGTAACAGCTTCTTTTTCCAGTAGTGAATGATCCCACTACCATCTTTCCATCTCCTCTGCTTTCAGTTATTTGCAGGGATCACTCCCCATGCCACTCCCTTGTCCATTTGTCCCTCCTCACTGATCTCCCTCCTGCACTTATCCTTGCAAGTGGAACAAGTGCTGCACCTGCCCCTACACCTCCTCTCTCACTACCATCCAGGTCCCTAAACAGTCCTTCCAGGAGAGGCGACACTTTATCTGTGAGTCTGTTGGGATCATATACTGTGTTTAGTGCTACCAGTGTGGCCTCCTGTATATTGGTGAGAGCTGGCATAGATTGGGAGACTGCTTCGACAAGCATCCACTAGAACAAGTGGGATCTCCCAGTGGCCACTCATTTTAATTCCACTTCCCATTCTATTATGTCCATCCATGGCTTCCTCCACTGGCGGGATAAGGCCACACTTAGGTTGGAGGAACAACACCTTATATTCCGTTTGGGTAGCCTCCAGCCTGTTGGCATGGACATTGATTTCTGAAACTTCCAGAAATGCCACCCCCAACCTCCCCCCTCAATATCTCATTCCCTTTTTCCTCTCTCACCTCATTTCTCCAATCAACTTCCTAGCTACTTCATCCCTCCCCCTCCAGGTTTCACCTATCACCTGGTGTTTCTTTCCCCTCCCCAACCTTTTAAAACTACTCCTCAGCTTTTTTCCTCCGGTCCTGCTGAAGGGTTTCGACCCAAAACATCGACTGTACTTTTTTCCATCGATGCTGCCTGGCCTGCTGAGTTGCTGCAGCATTTTGTGTGCATTGCTCGGATCTCCAGCATCTACAGATTTTCTCTTGTTTGCAGGAGGGAATTGACAAGTCTTTCAGCATGAAGATATAATCACTAATGGTATCTCCTAGTGTTAGAGAAATTTATAGCTTACTGCTGTCTTAAATAACCATGGGCTGATGCACTCAACTAATGACCACCACTTCTCAATGGATTTGTTCAACTTTCTGAAGAGACAGCAGATTAGTGAGACACATCTCAGTGCCAAATATTGTGAGTAATATCACTTTCTTTCATTTCCTCGGTGTTGTAATCAATGTCTGTGCACTTTCTGCCAATTCAGTGTTTCCCTTGTAACCAGGATATTTTCTTGGAACCCACAATAAGCCTGATTCAGCAGACATCCCTTAGAGTTGCATTTACCATTTTATTCTTCAACAGTTCCTTCCAGCACTGATCCACATTAAAAATTAAGTCTCTTCTTATCACCAATGGCTGGCATTTTTTTTTTTGTGGACTGTGCACTCTGCTGGGGTTGCTAGAAGACTTCACCCACAATAATGGCTAGAGGTCAACAGGATATGATTAAAAGATGGGTGTGCATTTTAGTCTAGTCAAGGTTTGTTGATGCTTGGTGCTTATATCATATGTCTACATAATGATGTCATACATACAGTATAATATTATTGTGAGGAGTTTAGGTAGGGTAATTGCAAGTAGGCCTTTTCCATTGAGGTTGGTCAAGGTTAAAACTAGAGTCTAAGGGTAAAAGGTGAAATATTTAAAGGGAACTTGAGACAGAATTTCATCAGAGGATGTTGAGAGTGTGGAATAAGCCACCAGAGGAAGTGGTGAATGTGGAATTGATTTCAACAAGTAAGAGAAATTTAGATAGGGACTTGGTTGGGAGGGGTATGGAGGGCTATGATCCCAGCGCAGGTTAATGTGACAGGAAAATTAACAGTTTGGCATGGACTAGATAGGCCTAAGGACCTGCTCCTGTGTTGTAGTGCTCTATGACACTATGACTGTATGTCATCACATTCTATACCATGTGAATTATTTACATGATATGTATAAATACGTCCAAGAGCTAAACCTGGAGGCACATTTTTATAACAGCACAGTGCAAGAGGCAACATAAGAGGAATTGTTGCCAAAACAAACACAACAGCAACTCATGCAGAGGGAATATTAACCCCAATACAGAGCCATGTGGTACTGAGCACTGAAGTGCTGTGCACCAGAAAATCACACTTTCAGAGTGGATTACAGGTTACCTCAGAACAATCCAAAATTACCAGTGGGCACTTCCTATCAGGAATCCCTGATTCCTATGGCAGACACACTTCGGAAAATAAGACCCCCGTGTCAGAAGAATGACTATCAATGGGTAATCCTGGGGCAAATGGATTGTTACAACAGACTGGGGGACTGATAATCAATCCAAGCAAGGTACAGCCCTTCTTTATACTCTTCCCAATGCTCACAATGGTAACAATATACCTATTAATCAACACTCAACCTCTACATCAATCCAGTCCAAAATCTCCAAAGACATTATCACCATATCATGAAAACAAGATTTTTACAGATGCTGGAAATTCATTGCAAAGCACCCACAAAATGCTGGAGCAACTCAGCAAGTCAGGTAGCTTCTATATTGTAGAATAAATAGTCAATGCTTTGAGCTAAGACTCTTCATTAGGACTGAAAAGGAAGGGGGAAGAAGCAGGAATAAGAACAGACGTGAAGGTGGCTACAAGGTGGCTTTTGAGAGGTGAAACCAGGTGAGGGGTCAATGTGGGAGCTTGGGGGAGAGGAGGTAGGTAGAAGAAGTAAAAGGATGAAGCAGAAGGAATTTTGATAGTGAGAACAGAGAACCATGGGGAAAAAGGAAGGGAGATGGGTACCAGAGGTAGGAAATGGGCTAGTGAGGAGAAGACAAGGGATAAGAAAGGAGCTAGAATGGGGAATGGAAAAATAGAGAAATGGGAGAAGAGAGAAATTACTCCCACCCTGATAGCCCTGGTCCCAAATTAAACTGGACCTTAATCCCACTAATGTATCTCTTTCCAACTTTTCAAAAGATGTGCGCGGCACAACAGCAGGTGCGTTTACAGACATTTTACATCTCTCCCTCTCCCAGTGTAGAGTGTCCTCCTGTTTCAAACCATCCATCATTGTTCCTGTACATAAGACCAAGGTAACATGTCTGAATGACTGGCATCCTGTTGCACTCACCTCAATAATAAGCAAATTTTTTGAGAGGCTGGTCAAGGACTACAGCTACAGCATGCTATGAGCTACACTGGACCCCCTCAGTTCACCTACCGACACAACCAAATGACAGATGACACAATAACCACAGCCCTACACACCATCCTAATACAGCTGGAGAAGATGGATGCTTATGTGAGAATGCTGTTCTTGGATTATAGTTCAGCATTCAACACCATAATTCCCTCCAGGCTCGGCAAGAAGCTCAGAGTCCTCAGCCTTCAGCCTACCTTATGCAGCTGGATCCTGGACTTTCTGTCAGATCGCCAACAGGTGGTAAGAGTAGGCACCTCCACCTCTGCTCCTCTAACTCTGAACACAGGAGCCCCTCAGGGTTTTGTCCTAAACCCCTTTCCTTACTCTTTGTGTTCCTATGACTTTGTCACCACCTATAGCTTCAATCTGCTAATTAAATTTGCTGATGATACTACACTGACTGGCCTTATCTCAATTAATAATAAGGCAGCCAGCAGAGATGAACTCATTACCATGACACAGTGATGTCAAGAAAACAACTTCTCCCTCAATGTCGTAAAAACAAAAGAGCTGGTTGTGGACTACAGGAGGAATGGAGACAGGCTAACCTCTATTGACATTAATGGATCTGCGGTTGAGAGGGTGAACAGCTTTAAGTTCCTTGACATACACATCACCAAGAATGTCACATGCTGTGTACATATTAGCTGTATGGTGAAAAAAAGCACATAGCGCCTTTCACCTCAGATGGTTGAAGAAGTTTGGCATGCATCCCCAAATACTAAGGACTTTCTACAGGGGCACAATTGAGAACATCTCAATTGGCTGCATTGCTGCTTGTTATGGGAACTTTACTTCCCTCAATCGCAGAACTCTACAGAGAGTGGTGTAGACAACCCAGTGCATCTGTACATGTGAACTTACCACTATTCAGGGCATTTACAAAGACAGGTGTGTAAAAAGGGCTCAAAGGATCACTGGGGATCTGATTCACCCCAAACACAAACTGTTCAAGCTGGTACCATCCAGGAAACGGTACTGCAGCATAAAAGCCAGGACCAACAAGCTCCAGGACAGCTTGTTTCAACAGACATCAGGCTGACTAATTCACACTGATACAATTGTATTACTATGCTATACTGGCTGTACCTTTGTACATACTATTTATTACAAATTACTATAAATTGAACACTGTATGTTTAGACAAAGATGTAAAGATTTTTACTCCTCATGTATATGAAGGATGTAAGAAACAAAGTCAATTCAAATCAATTCAATTCCTATAATTCCGTTGCAATCACCCTCCATAACTTCTTTCTCTTCCTCTCCCCGTCCAACTTGTCAACCATAATCTCCACCTCTCAATCATTGGCCATTTATCTGAACCTCAATCTTACCTCAAGATACAAGCCTCATGCCACTGATTTGATGTGATCTATATCCATGGGCACTCTGCCCACATAAGCTTGGTTACCAGTGGCACTTTACAAACCCATACCCCAATGGACCACCACAAACACTTCTGGCATGGCAGACCCATGGCCAACCTGCATTGTAACATGTGGGTAGTGCACTATCAGGGTTCAAATCCTACTGCTGTCTGTAAGGGGTTGGTACATTCTCACTGTGACCACATGGGTTTCTCCAGGTGCAGTTTTCTCCCAAATTCCAAAGTCGTAACAGTTAGGGTTAGTAAATTGTGCCATGCTATAATGGCATCAGAAACATGCCAGCACATCATCAAGTGTATTGGTTGTTGACAAAAAACACATTTCACTTCAAACTTTGATGTACATGTGAAAAAATAAAGCTATTTTTTAGCCTTAAAGCAAGCACGGTATTGTTGGCCAAGTGTTGTGATGGTCATCTGCCCCATTACTGGAGCTACCAGATTATGGTTTCTTCAACTTTAATCTGATGTAATGAAGGTACAAGAGACTGAAGATGCTGGAATCAGTCTGACACGGGTTTTCAATCAGAAATGCCAACAGTTCATTTCCTTCCATAGCTGCTGCTTGACCAATTGAGTTTCTCCAGCAGATTGTTTGTTGTTCAACAAAACTTAATCTGAATGAAACCATATGTGGTAGAAAGGAAGTATTTTCATTTACAATTCAAAATACAAGGTATTTTTTAGGTGTTGTAAATGCAGAGGAACACATACAAAATGCTGGAGGAACTCAGCAGGTCAGCCAGCGTCTATGGAGAGGAATAAATAGTTGATGTTACATGCCGTGACCCTTCATCAGGACTGGAAAGGAAGCCAGAATAAGAAGGTAGAGAATGCAAAAGGAGTGCAAGCTAGAAAGTGATAGATGAAACTAGGTGAGGGGGAAGATAGATGAGTGAAGTGGGGGGGGGGGAGGTGGATGAAGTGAGAAGCAGTTAGGTGATAGGTGAAAAAGGTCAAGGGCTGAAGAAGAATTCAAGATTCAAGATTGTTAATTGCCATTCCTTAATTCATGAGTCTAAAGGCAAACTCGATCCCACTCATGTTGACAAATACAGTACTGTGCAAAAGTCATCTGCACTTTATCTCTAGATATGTGTCTACAAACTTTGCACAGTACTGTACATAGACTTATTGTATTACATATTGTGCTTGGGGGTCTGAAGTGCACTGAGGAAATGCACTTCAAGCATTTGATTATTTAAACTTGCAACAGCATGAAGATATAACCACTCACAGTTTTGCTCAGCTCCTGTGTATATAGTCTGAATTTATAAGTCATTACTACTCAAGTGGGCATGTATTGATGCTTAGTACTGGGCAGCTTCTGCAAACCAGTTATTTCTAGCTTTCTGGCCAGACAGTATGTTACGATGGTTCTGAGTAATATGACTTTCTTTCATTTCCCCACACCAATGATCTATTTCTGTACACCTACAGCAAGTTCTGCTTTCTCTTGTAAGCTCAATGCTTACCCAACACCCACAACAATCTGGAATGATCCTTTGTGGAGTGTGAAGTTACAATAAACATTTTATACTTTGACTTATCCCACCAGTAGTGGCTTCACTTGAAAACCAACGACTATTCTTGTCACCCAACGTAAAGTATTTTGGGTGGAACCTCCATTCGCCTGGGGTGCTGGTAAATATTAATCACAGTAAGAGCCAAAAGTCATCCTGAGCTTCACAACAAAGGTGTATATTTTATTCGAGCATACACTAACCTTAATATTGGTATCATAAATAATGTCATCATTTTCAATACTACATAATTTATTATAGATAAACACATTTGAGAATTTAGATGGTAGGCCATCAGGTTCTGCCTGTTCTTGTTCCCTTTATCTCCTAATGCCTTGCCCCATTTTACTCGTTGCTTGTCCAATCCCTTCCCACCTATATCCGGGACACCTTGCATACTCTCCATCATTTTTCCAATTTTCTGACCCACACCTCTTCATCTTTAACATGGAGATACATTCTCTGTACACTTCCATTCCCCATCAGGAATGTTCTCGGGTTCTCCATTTCTTTCTAGAATATAGATTCAACTGGTCCTCTTCCACTAATGCTTTCCTCCACGTGGTGGAACTTGTTCTTTTTCTGAACAAATTTGCTTTTATTTCTTTCATTTTCTATAAATCAAAGGTATACCCATAGGTATTTGCACAGGTCCTTGCTATGTCTGCTATTTTGTTGGCTACAT
The DNA here is from genome assembly GCF_048418815.1 of Hemitrygon akajei. Classification (NCBI taxonomy): domain Eukaryota; kingdom Metazoa; phylum Chordata; class Chondrichthyes; order Myliobatiformes; family Dasyatidae; genus Hemitrygon; species Hemitrygon akajei. Next base: position 29,839,223 of record NC_133138.1, on the reverse strand, counting down.
GGAGCAGCATTTGTTGTAAAATTTATTTTGCATCACTTGGCAACTCTTTCTCTCCTACATCAACAACTCTTCCTGCAACTGTGTGAAACTCATCAATTTCATCAGCTACTGACTTTCACCTTACTCTCAAATTCACTTGGACTAATTCCAACAACTCTCTCCCCTTTCCTTATCCCTGTCTCCATCTCAGGACATTTACAACAAACCCACTGACTCCCATAGTTGCCAATTACATCTCCTCCCCTTCCTTCAGTTTCACCATCTCTGCTGAATCTGCTCTTGAGATGAGCCTTCAACTCCAGGACATTTGAGATTTTCTCCTTTTTGAAGAAATGTTACTTCCCCCTCACTCAGACAGTTGCATCATCTCCTCCATTTACCACACTTCTGTTCTCACTTTCTCTCCCACAACAGGACATTGATAGAGTTCTCTACATCATTAATTTTCACCCAACCCATATCCACAACCAGCACATTATTGTTTGACAGTTCCACCAGGTACAGCATGATCCCACCACCAGTCATACCTTTCTTTTTCCTATCATTTCTATTTTTGCTCAGAGCCATTCTCTCCCTGATCAGCTCATAACTTCTCTCCCTACACCTCCTCTGTCACCTCCATTCAAGGACTTTAACAACTCCTAGAGTGAGTCAGAGATTCATACGCATTCCTTCCAAACTCATCTGTTGTATTGGGAACTTTTGATGTGAACTCCCCTATATCATTGAGACCAAGCACAGACTAAGGAACCACTTTTCTGAGCACGTGTGTTCTGTCAACAATGGTCACTGTGAGCTTGCGGATGCAAGTTATTTTAATTTTCCCTCCCATTCTCTTATGGTCCTCTCTGTCCTCAACCTCTTGCGCAGCCAAGTCGAGGCCAAATGCGAACTGGAAGATCAGCACATCATATTTCATCAGGATGGTCTACAGCCAATGTCATGAACATTGTGTCAACATCTCTGAAGATCTATCCTGGGTTCAATATATTGATACACTCCTGACGAAGGCTCACCAAGAATTATATTCCATTTGGAGTTTGTGAAGATTTAGTGTGTTACCAAAGGCTCTAGGAAATGTCTACAGATGTATCATGGAGAGCATTCTAACTGGTTGCATAAACACCTGGTTTGAGGAGCCACTGCACAGAATTGGAAAAAGAGTTGCAGATGGTTGTAAGCTCAGCCAGTCCTATCATAGACATTAGCCCACCATCAAGAACATCTTCAAAAGGGGAATCCTCTAAAAAGGTGGTATCTATTATTTAGACCCTCAACATTATTTGAAACAGCTTTTATCCTTCTACCATCAGATTTCTGGGTGGTCCATAAACCCATAAACAGTACCTCATGACTTTTGCTCTCATTTTGCACTACTGATTTAATTTTTTAATATACTCTATATATTTCCTATTGTAATTTTTAGGATATTTTATGTATTGCATTGTACTGCTGCCGCAAAGTAAGAACTTTCACGACAGATGTCAGAGATAATAAACCTGATTCTAGGACCAAAGAGCACAGCCTCAGAATACAAGGACATCCCTTTTGAACAGAGATGAAGATGAATTTCTTCAGCCAGAGGATGTTGAATCCGTGGAATTAATTACCACAGATTTCTATGGAGGCTAAGTCAGTGGGTGCATTTGAAGCAGAGGTTGGTAGCGTTTTGGTTTGTCAGGACATCCAATGTTATGAGGAGAAAGCAAAAGATTGGGGTCGAGAGGGATAATAAATCAGACATGATGGAATGGTAGAGCACGCATTGAGCTGAATGGCCTAATTCTGCTTCTATGTATTATGGACTTACAGTCTTACTAATTTCTCTGATTTCAGGCAACTAACTCCAGCTCTGTTACTTCCTTTGTCTGAAATACTAAGCTCCACTTGAAATGGCCTCCTGCTTTCCAACACCCCAAGCCCCCTATCATTCAACTTCTTTACCCTTCCCCACTTAGTCCATCTGCCTGTCACTGACACCTCCCCACACTATCCCTAATGCCAGGCCCCATCCCTCCCTTCCTTTCTCATTGGATAACAGGGTCTGATGTATTAGTTATCTCCTCTTCTGGCCTCTGTCAGCTTTCTGAAGGTCTGATGTTGAAGTCGCTGAACACCACAGCAGTTCTGCCTTCACATGGATCCCACTGCAGCCATGGTACTCCTGCGTGAAGAAAGGCTGGAGTAATATATTGTTGCTTGATCCTCCGTGGAGCTGAGATTCTGGAGATGGTCCCTTGTAGTTTGTCAATTTGCAGGTGGTGTATATTTTGCATGGGGCAGCCTGGAACCAAGTCTGATGCAGGATTGAAACAGGCACAAAGAATAAACTGCCTCTGAAATTATTTATGTATTTTTGCAGGGTAAAGGGCTGAATTTGCAAAATGTGTCTGCAATTGCTCCACAGCAAATTATCCACTGGTTTGATGTTCAGTTTCCTTGTTGTTCTACTTCCATCTGTTACACCAGGAAGTAAGTGTCATGTTTCCACTAATCAAAATGACATTGTTTGACTGCACCAGATTCTTTCATGAAATCACCATCTAGTGTCCCACATGTCAGTAAGACTTTAAATCCACCTTACTCCTCCTTTAAATGGGAAGTGTATGTTCCCATTCAAAGTGTATTACTGCAGCCTTCAGTAATGAAAGATGGTTTAAGATCTATCTTTAAGAATGTGCTTTATTTGTCACCCATACATTAAAACATAGAGTGCAATGCATCATTTTGTGTCAACAACCAACACAGTCCAATGATTGCGCTGGGGGCTGCCTGCAAGTGTCGCCACACTTCCAAAGCCACCGTAGCATTCTCACAACTCACTAGCCATAACTATATGTCCTTGGAATGTGGGACAAAACCAGAGCACTAGGTGAAAATCTACATGGTCTCAGGGAAAGCATATAAACTCCATACAGATAAGCAAACTCCAAATGGAGATCTCTGGAGTAGCAAAGTGATTGTGCTAATCATTATGCTTCTGTGTTGTTCAGTTACTCCAATTTGCTGCCCAAAACATCTTGATCCCAATTAAGCATCAGCTCAACTCCTAAATCTATGGCTTTGGCTCTGGAAGCATCCACCTGTCCTATGATTCTTGAATAAAATAATGTTCCTTCCAACAAAGGGATGACACATGTCGAATAATCACATTTGCTCAATACAGCATAAGAAAATGGGATCAGGAGGAAACCATTTATTTCCTCAAGCTGCTATACCATATAAAGATCATGACTAATCCAGAATTGTTCAATTCCACCTATCCATCCTTGCCTTTCCTCCAAGAGGACCACAAACTTGTTCTAGTTCTTGGAGGCTTGTGTGCCTTAATGACCCGGACAGCTATGTAGGCCAGAGTCAGGGCTTTATGCTTTGGCTTTTGGTAGATTCATCCATGGATGAATGATTTATGTTTCATAAATGATTCATCCATTTAGGTCAAAGGAACCCTGAACACTGCCAGAGACAGAGGACCTTCAGTGCTGCCCTAAACGCTAGCAGCCTAATGGACTCTAGGGTAGAGAGAGCCCTTACCTTATATCACTTGATTGCTGGATTGATTAAAGATCTATTCATCACTTCCAAAATATGTGCCAGGTGTCAGCCCTTACAGCATCCTGGGAAAAGAAATTCGAAAGTCTCCGATACTTGTATTTTCTAAGTTTGGGACAGCTCTTAACGGTTAGCACAGTACTTTACAGCACCAGGTGTACAACTGATTCGGGTGAAGTCCACTCTGCTGTCTGTATGGAGTTTGCCCCTGTGGCCGCATACGTTTCCTACTGATGCACTGGTTTCCGCCTCACATTCCAAAGACATATAGGTTAGGGTTAGTAAGTTGTAGGCATGTTATGTTGGTGACACTTGCAGGCTCCCCCGCAGCATATCCCCGATGCAAGCTATGTGTTTCACTATATGTTTCAATGTACACGTGACAAGGAAAGTTAATATTTAAATCTTAGCGTGAGTCACAGATAAGGCAATTTATCCAAAACATTAAATCTCAAATAAAAGGATTTAAATGGCTTCTATCCTTGTATTGAAGTTACCTGATAATTCGGATCTAAAAGAACCATCTAATGAAGGGCAGCAATGGCCAACTGACTGATTGATGTGACAAATCTCACCAGAGGCCCTTTAACTTATCCAACTCCATCAGTGTAAAAGGCATTTGTTACCTTCACAGATAAAGCAAAGTGACCTTCATGAGAGACTGTGTAAGGGTCCCTTGAACTTGTTTTTGTCTGTCATGTATCTTTTCAGACGAGGTCAGCAGACAGATCATCACCCACTTCATAAATTCTCAGCTGGCAACAATATGCTCCAAATCCAGCCTCAATGTGTTCCTGCACCAATCCTCTGGCTAGTTTCTGGTCATTGTAGACCAGGAGTCACCAGAATATGTGGAACCTTTAGTTTTGTGTCCCAGAATAAGATTATCTCCGTTTTTAAAACATTAATATTTTGTCGCAATGACAAATATAATAGGGGCTCTAAAATTAGACATATGATCATTTAGTTTATAACAAGTCACATCTAAACTGGAGGCAAAATGATTAGCTGACTATAAAAAGATAATATAGTAATAAATTCTAATATTATTCATCATATTGTGGATTTGTGATACCATTTTAATATTGTTACTAATTTTGACAGGAAGCCCCAATCATATCTACTTCTCAAATTCTGTTAATGAAATTAGACTTGAAGGACCAGACAATCCTGAAAATGGTGTTCATGTGTTGAAATGGAAGCCACACTCGGGACAACATACTCAGAAGCTGGTAACTTTCTCCAGAAGTAAATCGGGCAGGTGGACAGCAGACTCCAATGATCACTTAGAAAACATTCACTTATACAGGGCCATACGTACTTATCATTCCATAAGTACAAGAATATTACATCTCAGATTTGGCTTTGCGGGATTGTACACCTTGTTTCAGCTGCAACCACTGAAGAAAATTGTGAAAGAATATGAAGTATTTGGACTCAAAGGTGAGTGAGAAGGTGTCTGGACAAGATGTGGCAGTGCGATTGAATGCAAATAAGTAAATCAGAGAAGTTACCTGGATCATGTAATTTTTACATCAGCTGCTGCAGAATAAAAATCTCATAAAAAATCTCATATTTTCCATCCTCTTTCTCAACTGGTTCTATCAGCCCATCATCCCCTCGCCATGTGGTTCCACCTGTCACCTACCAGACGCTTTCCCAGCATAACCAAATTCCACCCTCCTCATCTACACCCATCAGTCTAAGATACCAAAGCTTGAGAGAAAATACTGCAGGGCTTAATGACATCTTTTAACCCACTGTTATCAGATTCTTGACCAGATCTTTTTTTATTCACTCAAAGATATATTCTTGAACTCCAAATCTACCTTTGTTTTTGTTTATTTAGTGATACAACATGGAACAGGCCCACCCAACTCAACGAGCTGCACCACCTAGCAATAACCCTACCCTAATCACAGAACAATTTACGATGACCAATTAACCTACTAATCTGTACGCCTTTGTACTGTGGGAGAAAACTGGAGCACCTGGAGAAAACTAACATGTATCACAGGAAGAATGTACAAGCTCCTTACAGATGGTGTCAGAATTGAACTCTGAACTCTGGTGACCTGAGCCGTAATAGCATTCCACTAACTGATAGCCAGAGGGACCAATACTTTTACACAGTACTGTATTTGTCAATGTGGAACAGAGAGGGAATTTGTAAATCTGGTGGGAGCAAAGAATGTTGAGAATGGTGAGGGTGGAGCACCACGGGAGGGGTGTTTGACAGCAGAGAAGAAATGCCAAGGGTGGGGTGGTAGCATGGTTGTCTATGAACTAAGCCCTGAGGCACCAGGCAAGGTATTTTGATTCCTGATAATTGGTATATTGATAATAACAGAATATCTCTCTGGTGCTTCGCGCTCTCTCCCCTCTCCATTCTCCTTTTCTCAACCATGTTCCCTTTCCCTGTCCCTTTCTCACACTCTGTCCATAATCAAGATCTACATCACAAATAGGTTTATCATCACTCATATATGTCAAGATTTTTTTTCCACAGTATTAGTAGATGCAATATATAAAATTACTGAAGTACTCTACAAATGTCTTAGGCACTCTAGCTATATAAATGTGCCTAAGACTTTTGCGCAGTGCTGTAGCATTTTTATGCATTGCACTATACTGCTACTATAAACAAACATAAATTTCATGATATAATTTTATGAAAAACTAAAAGGAGATATGCGGTTGCTTTGGTAAGTAAGGTGAAAATAAATCCAAAGGGTTTCTACAGTTATATTAATAGCAAAAGGATAGCAAGGAATAAGATTTGTCCCTTAGAGAATCAGAGTGGCCAGCTATTTGTGGAGCCAAAATAACTGGGGGAGATTTTGAACAATTTCCTTACTTCGGTATTCACTAAGGAAAAGGATGTTGAATTGTGTAAGGTAAGGGAATCAAGTAGGGTAGTTATGGAAACTATGATGATTAACAAAGAGGAAGTACTGGCGCTTTTAAAGAATATAATAGTGGATAATTCTCCAGGTCCTGACAAAATATTCCCTAGGACCTTGAGGGAACTTAATGTAGAAATAGCAGGGGCTCTGACAGAAATATTTCAAATGTCATTAGAAACAGGGATGGTGCTGGAGGATTGGCGTACTGCTCATGTAGATCCATTGTTTAAAAAGGGTTCTAAGAGTAAACCTGGCAATTATCTTTGAAGTCAGTGGTGGGTAAATGAATGGAAAGTATTCTTAGAAATGGTATATATAATTATCTGGATAGACAAGATCTGATTAGGAACAGTCAACATGGATTTGTGCGTGGAAGGTCATGTTTGACAAATCTTATTGAATTTTTTTGAAGAGGTTACTAGGAAAGTTGATGAGGGTAAAGCAGTGGATGTTGTCTATATAGACTTTAGTAAGGCCTTTGACGAGGTTCCACACGGAAGGTTAGTTAGGAAAGTTTAATCATTAGGTATTAATACTGAAGTAGTAAAATGGATTCAATTGTGGCTGGATGGGAGATGCCAGAGAGTAGTGGTGGATAACTGTTTATCAGGTTGGAGGCCGGTGACTAGTGGTGTGCCTCAGGGATCTGTACTGGGTCCAATGTTGTTTGTCATATACATTAATGATCTGGATGATGGGGTGATAAATTGGATTAGTAAGTATGCAGATGATACTAAGATAGGTGGCATTGTGGATAATGAAGTAGGTTTTCAAAGCTTGCAGAGAGATTTATGCCAGTTAGAAGAATGGGCTAAAAGATGGCAGATGGTATTTAATGCTGATAAGTGTGAGGTGCTACATTTTGGTAGGACTAATCAAAATAGGACATACATGGTAACTGGTAGGGCACTGAGTAATGCAGTAGAACAGAGTGATCTAGGAATAATGGTGCATAGTTCCCTGAAGGTGGAATCTCATGTGGATAGAGTGGTGAAGAAAACTTTTGGTATGCTGGCCTTTATAAATCAAAGCATTGAGTATAGGAGTTGGGATGTAATGCTAAAATTGTACAAGGCAAATTTGGAGTATTGTGTACAGTTCTGGTCAACAAATTATAGGAAGGATGTCAACAAAATAGAGAGAGTACAGAGGAGATTTACTAGAATGTTACCTAGGTTTCAGCACCTAAGTTACAAAGAAAGGTTGAACAAGTTAGGTCTTTATTCTTTGGAGCGTAGAAGGTTGTGGGGGGGGACTTGGTAGAGGTATTTAAAATTATAAGGGGGATAGATAGAGTTGATAGGCTTTTTCCATTGAGAGTAGGGGAGATTCAAACAAGAGGACATGAGTTGAGAGTTAGGGGTAAAAGTTAGGGTAACACGAGGGGGAACTTCTTTACTCAGAGAGTGGTAGCTGTGTGGAACGAGCTTCCAGTAGAAGTTTTAGAGGCAGGTTTGATTTTGTCATTTTAAAAAAAAATGGATAGGTATATGGACAGGAAAGGAATGGAGGGTTATGGGCACGGACTAGAAGGGCTGAGATGGCCTGTTTCTGTGCTGTAATTGTTATATGGTTATACACGTGAGTGATGATAAACCTGCTTCTGATATGAGTCTCTATCATGGACTGAGAGTGGGAAGAAGGCAGGGAGAGCGGAATCATGGCTGGGAAAAGGGGAAGAGAGAGAGAGGAAGGATTGTGAAGCACCAGAGAAACATTCTGTAATGATCAATAAACCAATTGTTTGGAAGCAAATGACCTTGCCTGGTATAGACAGGCTATTTAGTAGGGATCACTTCCCATGGTAGAAGATTCTAAGACCAAAGGACATAGACTTAATTGATAATTGGTCAATTATTATGTGAAAACTATGTTTACATGCCATCCCTACTGATAATTTCACCACATCAGAGCATCGAGGCAGTATGAAGAGTAAAGTAATATCAGGTTGCAGAACGTATTGATATCTTTACAGAGAAGGCCATTGTCCAGTTCTTCCATTCTGACCATGGTAGAGCACGATGAAGAATTTTCAGGCCTACTGTATTATACTCTGTATTAGGTGCTCTCATCCAATTTGGCATGATTCTCTTTAGCAGAAGATATATATGCAGACAATGGTGACCTTGTGAGTTGAGTTTGTACCCAATATTTGGTCTGTGCACATCACCATTCACTCTGAATCTCACTGGTCTGTTTCCCACAGTTGAGGTAAGCCCAGAACAGCCTGTGGTGGGCAGTGATGTCACCCTCAGCTGTACCATCTCCAGACTCCCAGATACCGTCAGTCTCCATTGGAAACCAATGGTTTCATCCCAACAGAACAGGAGAAACACTGATCACATCCGGCTGAATAACACCGTCTATCTGATGGTCCGACACGTTACTGTGGAGGATGGGAAGTTATATCAGTGTGAAGTGCGGGAAAACGGAAACGTTGTTTTCACAAGCAAAGCAGATTTTGCTGTGAAGGATGGTAAGTGTTAATACTTGCTATTAGATACTGAAGAGACATGTTACAACATCATCATATTCGGGCAAAATCTGACTCTCTGCCTGAAGGGTACATAAAGTGAGATGGTGATATCTTGGCTAGCAAAATGTGGTCAAGATCATTCAAAAGGGCAGATTCTGAACTTTAGCTCATAAAGGCTGCACCCTAATTCACAGGAATTATGTCACTGAGTGATTGGAGCATGGGAATCGTACTATCTAACAAAGTACTACAGTAGTGAATGGCAATAATACTTGTGAAGGGACTGAAAATAGCATCATTTCAGTCCAGATTTCTCATAACTTCATATATTGCTGCCAGAAAAAAAAATTCAGAACATATGTGAGTGATGATAAACCTGATTCTGAAATGGGTCTCTGTTGTGGCCTGAGAGTGGGAAGGGGTCAGAGAGAGAGAGACATCATGGTTGGGAAAAGGGGATGGAGCAGGATGCACCGGAGAGACTTTCTGCAATTATCAAAAAACCAGTTGTTTAGAATCAAATGATCTTGTCTGGTGTTTTAGGGCTGTGTGTGCCTGCACCCAAGCCACTCCCCGCTCCTGGCACTCCTTCTCGGCCACCTGCCACAGCTCTAATGGTGCTTATCATAGTGCTGGCAGCTGGGCAAATCCTAATATGAATATGAATACGTTTGAATATGTTAGGACTTTATTCCCTGGATTTTTGGAAAAAGAAGATGATCTTTTCAGGGGTATTGATAGGGTAAATACATTCTGACTTTTTCCCTTCAGGCTTGGTGTGATTAGAACTAGAAGTCACAGATTTTGGATGAACGATGAAAATTTAAAGGTAATCTGAGGGGAAACTTCTTCACTCAGAGAATGGTGCAAGTCTGAAATGTGAACCATGTGCTGGATGCAGGTTCAATTGCAACATTTAAGAAAAGTGTGGGTAGGTACATGGATGAGAGATACGGATGAATTTCTTTGGCTGGAGAGTGGTTGATCTGTGAAGTTTATTGCCCAGCCAAGTTATCGGGTATAGTTAAAGCAAATGTTGATGCAGTGGTTTCTTGATTAGAAAGTTACAGGGAAAAGGTAGGACAGTGGGACTGAGAGAGATAATAAATTAGCCATGAAAGAATGGTGGAGCAGATTCATCGGGCTGAATTACCTAATTTTGCTCCGATGCAATATGATCTGATGGAAAGGGGTATGATCCTGGTGTGGGTACACGGGACTAAGCAGGAAAATAGGTCACCCAGGGCTAAATGGGCCAAGTGGCCTGCTTTTGTGCTGTAGTGCTCTATGACTCTATAACTCTACAATGCTGACTGACGAGGGAGGTCCACACAAGAAAAGTTGCAAATTTCGGATTGGCTCACCAGGCACCCTAGAGGTTGACCACAGTTACAGTGCATTCTACTGACCCAGCAACAGGCTCATTGCTTCTTGCCAGATGGTCCTGACTTAAAGGTAGGGGTTATGACGAGAGATTTGCTGATGATTTCAACATTATCACCAAGGTTAATTGCGAGGCTACAGGAATTTATCATTGGACTGGGCAAGTGTGATAAACATGGCAAATGAAGCTGATTCCAGAGGTCAGAATCCGGTTTATTACCACTAGCACGTAATGTGAAATTTGTTAACTTAGCAGCAGCAGCACTTCAATACTATTCCTTATTTTTGCAGAGAAAAAAATATAAATAAACAAGTAAATCAACTGCATATATTGAATAGATTTTTTTTTTAATTGTGCAAAACAGAAATACTGTATATTAAAAAAAAGTGAGGTAGTGTCCAGAGATTCAATGTCCATTTAGGAATCAGATGACAGAGAGGAAGAAGCTATTCCTGAATCATTGAGTGTGTGCCTTCAGGCTTCTGTATCTCCTACCTGATGGTAACAGTGAGAAAAGTGCATGCCCTGGGTGCTGGAGGTCCTTAATAATGGATGCTGCCTTTCTGAGATACTGTTCTTTAAAGATGTCCTGAGTAATTTGTAGGCTAGTACCCAAGATGGAGCTGACTAGATTTACAACCTCCTGCAGCTTCTCTCGGTCCTGTGCAGTAGCTCCTCCATACCAGACAGTGATGCAGCCTGTCAGAATGCTCTGCACAGTACAACTATAGAAGCTTTTGAGTGTATTAGTTGACATATCAAATCTCTTCAAATCCTAATAAAGTATAGCCGCTGCCTTGACTTCAGGTAAGGCTGAGGGTGCATGATGAATGGTGGGTTACTGTGCAGAGGAACAGAGGGATTGTGGATTTCATATGCTCAGACATCTGAGGTATCAGGGTAAGTAGACAAGATGCTTCTTGAGGCAAATTGAATGCATGGCTTTATTAGTTGAGAAAAGGCCTGTAAGAGCACACAGGACATGCATGAAACACTGGTTGAGGTATAACCACACGGTTCTGGGGAGCTGACAACAGGAAGGAAGCAATTGCACCTGACAGGAGAGGGAATGTATGCATATATGGGCCAACGGCGGAAATGGAAACATGATTTATGGTCGATTCCTGAAGTAAAGGAAGTTGAGGTGATAGTTAATCGAAGTGTCCAAAACCATCGGAGGTCCAGACAGGGAGAGTCCCTTTCTTTCAGCAGAGACAGAAATAACTTGGCAACGGATCTGAGGGGATTAGTGGGAGGATTAGAAGAGATTTGGGGAAAACTTTTCTTTACACACAGAGTGTTGAGCATGTGGAGCTCACTATCTGAAGATAGTAAAGGCAGAGGCCCTCATCTTATTAAAAAGCACCCGAATGAGCACAAAGTTCCATTGCCCATAGTGTTCCACACTTGGAGGATTGGCAGAAGGATTTCCTTTCTGTCAGCAGTATTGTCATGGGCTAGTTCTGTCACCGGCACTGGCCTACCTGCCATCAAGAAATATACAGAATGGTGCCAGGAAAACACCAGAAATATGAAGGATCTCACCAACCCTCATGGACTGTTTCCCATGTCCATCAGGGAAGAGGCTATGCAACATCCATGCCATTCAAAAACATCCATTATCCCACCCCACCACCCCTACATACAGTATGGGTAGGGGAGGACGTTGAACAAAGAAATAGCCATTCACAATGAAAAGACCCATAAGTTATCTCCAACTCAAACAGTGACATTGTTTGATGGAAACCTATGGGACTGCCCATTTACTCAGTAAGGTGAGCTCTGGAGGAAAAATTTTGTTAAAAGAAGGCTCAAATTACCAAGCCCATGACATCACAGCACAAAATAATCAAACTTTATCAAGAAAAGATACTATTAAAACATTTCTCTGGGAACTTCTCTCTTTTGACTTCAGGCCTGTATAGATTTCAAATTGTTCAGAACACACGATTATACAAGGTCAGCCCTTCAGAAGAGAGATACGGAGGAATTTCTTCAGCCAGAGGGTCATGAATCAGTGGAGTTGCTGGCCACAGACAACTGTGGAAGTCAAGTCTTGGGTTTATTTAAAGTAGAGGTTGATAGGTGCTTGATTAATAAGGATGTCAAACTTTGCAGGGAGAAGGCAGCAGGTTGGAGTTGGAAAGGATATTAAATCAGCCATAATGAAATGGCGGAGCAATTCAATGAGTTGAATGGTCTAATTCTGCTCCTATGTTTTATGAACTATAAATTGATCAATATAAATCTGTAGATCAAAACATAAAGAGTTTTTAGAAATTGGCGGTCAATAATTTTCTGTTATTTTCTCTTTATCTGAGAAATCATTGAAATGTGTTCTAACATAGTATTCTTCATGTCCATTGCAGAATTATATCAAAGCCAAAAAACCATATATCGTTCAGGCACAGGTAACAGTGAACTCAACCTGATCTGTTTCCAGAGAACAGATTACTGGAGTAGTGCTAAATGGATTTGGAATGCACATCTTCACCAAATCCAGAACAGAGAAGTAATGACTGCCTCAAGATCACAGTCAGTCCAAGCTGACACGACTTACTTCAGGAATCGAATGGTGACCACAGAGCTCAAATTTAATGGCAATGATTTCAGTGCAAGCATTGTCCCAGTGCTGTCTGAAGATGCAGGAGTTTACAAGTGTTACATGGAGTCAGTTCTCATTGTGACTATTGAACTAATCACAGTGAAAGGTAGGAGAGTAAAGCTCAGTCATTAATCTACAATAACTTTCTGGCATTAAAAAGTTTTAGCAACACTCTTTTAAAAAAAAAGGTCACAGAAGCCAATCACAAATGATGCACCATCAATAACTCACGCTGAGACTTAGGAAGCGAGATATCGGCTTTTATTGACTGGAAGAATAAACAACACTACATCCTGGGGAAAATGAGGGAGAGCAGCAGCCCACAGTCGCCTTTATACAGGGGTCTGTGGGAGGAGCCACAGGAGCAGTCAGCAGGGTCTGTGGGAGGAGCCACAGGAGCAGTCAGACAGGTATATCTAGTTCACCACAACAAACAAGATAAAATCTGCAGATGCTGGAAATCCGAGCAGCACACACAAAATGCTGGAGGAACTCAGCAAGCCAGGCAGCATCTATGGAAAAGAGTACAGTCGACGTTTCGGCTGAAACCCTTCAGCAGGACTAGTGCTGCCAGCTCCCTCATATAATTGTCCCTGTTTCAGGACTAATACTGAACAAATGTGTAGTTCTAGAAGGATGTTTCCTCACAGTTCTGAGCTTAGGAAGTGGAGCTGAAAGGATTTTTGCAACACCAATGGCCAGCAATATTTCAACATCCTAAAGCATGTATATGTTAGTGTTAGTAAGCTGTAAGTAAGGATTCATTATGGTGTTAAGCTACAATCTCAGTCAAGATCATGGATCAAGTTTAGTTAAGTTATTTTAGGTTTATAGGGAGACCGGGGTCCAGACTAAAGCCAGAAGGTTGATCAGGTTTGGTGACAAAGAGGGGAGTTAAAAGTCATGTACAGGGACATGGGGGAATTGGAGGACAGGACGAAGAATAAGTCTAAGTTTCAGATTCCACACCAAGTTTGAAGGCCAGGGGCATGGCCTGACAAAAGTTCAAGGCCTAGTTTTCGAGGTCCCATCTTCCAAGAGTGTGGTGTTGGAGGCCGGAGTTTCAAGCCCTTATCCAGGTTCCTCATTCATCATCATCTGCAAGTCCTGGGTCAATACCGAAGATCAACCCCAAAGATTGACTAGAGACCTGGATTGGAACCTAATGGTCAATCAGAAGTCCAGAATAAAACTTGAAGGTCTATCAGAAGTCCAGTTGAGGCCCCATGGTCAGAGCACCAAGTCCGTTAGGGAAGTTGGGACCCAGTGTTTGTAAATCCATGAGGCAAAAAAATGAAGGCAGTCTGCCCTAGGGTTAAAGGACTGTGTGTCTGTGCGTGAGTGCACATGTGTGTGTGTGAGAAAGGGAACAGGCTTATTTCACTGTTGTTGTTTTGTTGCTTGGTATGTTCTGTTTTATTGTGTTTTGTGTTGTTCTGTTGAGCATTGTGGTGCCAGCATAGGTGAAAAGATGATATATGCCACATCTGACAATTTGGTCACTACTGCGTTGCAGGTGTCCAACAAGATAAACCTCTAAAGACGGAAGTCTTCCATTTTTAGAACAAGTGTAATGTGGAGCTTCCAAAGAGCAAACAATCAAAGATGTCAGCTTCAGCACTGTGGACCCTGTCTAGAAATTTCCTGCCTTAAGTGCCCTTTGAACATGGAAATTTCCTTGCCTTACGCACACCTCTGGTAAACATAGTCATCATTGCTTGCATTTTAGTGCACACGTTCATTCCCCAGCAACATAGCCCAGTAGTTGGAACAGTCCTAAAGTAACTCACACACGCACACACTCACACACACACATACACACACAATGCGGAAGGAATTCAGCAGGTCAGGCAGTACTTAAGGACTTATGGCAAGGAATAAAGAGTCAATGTTTCAGATGAGACTCTTCATCAGGACTGGAAAGGTAGGAAGGATGAGAAGGAGTACAAGCTGACAGGTGATTAGGTGAGGGAGGAGGATGAAGTTGAAGCTAGGAGGTGATAGGCGGAAAAGGTAGAGGGCTGAAGAAAAATAAATCTGATAGGAGAGGAGAGTAGACAATGGGAGAGAGGGAACGAAAAGGGATACCAGAGGGAGGTGATAGGCAGGTGAGAAGAAGAGAGAGGGTAAGAGGGGAGCTAGAAAGAAATTGGAAAAAAGAGAAAAGGGAGGGGGGAGAAGAAATTTCCTTAAGTTAGAGAAATTGATATTCTAGTTGTTTGTAGATTGTTTCCTGTGGTGACAGCAGTGAGAAAAGATGGATTTGTTATTGTCTTGGTACCACAACTTTAATCATGTTTTGCCACTTATTTTTGACTGGATGAACTGCAGACACTTCTCCTTTTGCAAGGTGTCAGCTGGCCTCTTTATTTTTAGGAGGACCTCCAAAGATTATCAGGTGGTAGCTGGTTTTAGACAGTTTACTTACAGTTTCTCGAGCTGGCTATGAGTGCAAGGGAAATGTATCTGACACTTTTCATCAGACTCCTTTGCAGCCTTCAGTATTACTGAGACCTGTGGTTTTAACAAAAGTGAACAGTGCCAGTCTTATGAGCAGCAATTTTGTACAAAATTTTAACCAGGAATTGCACAGCTATCGATGTAACTTGCTCCAAACAGAAATTGCTGAAAACACTCAACAGTTCAGACAGTATTTGTGGAAAGAGAAAGAGGGTTAATGTTGTCAAAGGGTCTCAGGGCTGAAAGGCTATTTTTGCTCCACTTTCTACAGATGTTGTTTAATCTGCTTGGTGTTGTTGATGTTTTCTCTATTTTTATTTCAGATTTCCATCATCTGAAGCATATAATTTTAAAAAACCCAATATAATTTGTTCACTCTGGGCAAAAGAAAAGCAATATTGGAACACATAAATTTCTCATATTACAAAGATTTCTGTTAATGACAGCCATTAATTCCCAAAATTGCCATTTTTTAAATCACAATGCTTCATCTTAACTTCGTAAAGATTTCTGGGACAGAATGTCAGCGATGTTATTCAAAATCTTAATTATGTTCTTGTGTCCACAGTGACAGCTGAACCATCTGATTCAGTGACTCAGGGAGACACCATTATCTTGTCCTGTTCTGTGTCGAAGGTCACCGAATCAGTGAGACTGTTATGGATCAATGATCACGGCAAAACTGTTCTTGAAAAGACACTGAAAGGGGAAGAGAAATCTATGAGTTTGATGATTAAGAAATTTGATAAAGACAGATGGAGTTGGAAGTGTGGTTTATTCCATCAAGACAGGCTCCAGCTTTTAGTCCCTTACTACTTGGACCCCAGCGGTAAGTGACGTGGTGTTTGTTTTTTATACAGTACAGTCCCAGATTATAGAGGGATTATGTTCCTGGTGAGCCGCCTATAACACTATTTTCCATAATGTGAATTATAGACAAAAATTGACATTTGTTGCTTCTTTCACATTTTGTGTTTCCCCTATAAATTCCGTGAGAGTGAATTTTTATTCTATATCTCAAATACTTTGGTTGTGACTTGAGAATTGTCATTACTCAAATGTGCTTAGAATTCTTATCCAAGGATCGCTTCCATTGTGGAGCAGCTTGTGAGTTCCTGAGATCCCATGGGTGATGCCGTCTGGAGCTCAGCCTGACCCTGGTGATAAGGTCAAGGGGGTGATTCCGAACAAAGAGTGATCCAAAACCTCAATGGTGGAATTAATAGAAGATGATGATACATCACAATAGCAGTGAAGGTGGAGAAAGGTTGCAGTAGTGAAGGGTCTTGATTGCCATGCCACTGGACCCTGACCTCAAACTGTCAAGGACTATGTGGTGGCTGCAAGAGCAGCAGCCTCCACACATTGAACAAAGTCACACAGGGGGATTTGCCATTAAGAGAATATCTCCCAGGAGAAAATCATACTTGACTCAAGTGATTGGACGACTAATCAGAATCCTCTAATCCTCTAAATATTCCTATACTCCCTCCTGTAGATTCTATGCTGGAACCCCCACGTTAATGATCAATGCTTAGAATTATATTGTATATACTTCAGGACTATTTGTGTCACTTATAAAGCTAGTAATTTTCACTGTGAAGATGCTGACTTCTTGAACCACTCCAATTCAAATACCGATGGAAGACACAAGAGACTGCAGATGTGTTGTAGAGCAATGTACAAAGTACTGGAGGAAGTCTGCAGGTCAGGAAACATCAATGGAGGAAAAAAAAACAGTTAACATTTTGGATCGAGGCCCTTTGTCTGGACCGCTACACAAGTCTGCAATGCTGCCAGTCCAGATGAAGGGCCTTGACTCGAAGCATTTCACTATACAACTTAGAATGGAACTCCACCAGTACTGATGGATTTCCCATGGATTTCGTCAACATCAAAAGGCAGGAAAAGTGCTTCTAAGTCAAAATGAGTGTGAAATGTGGGTGGTAATAGAGGCAACTACAATTAGGAGTCATAGATCAGCACATGGATGTAAGCAAATTGGATAATTATGGACTGTGTAGGAGTGACAAATTTGATTGATCATGGAATATGTATGTGTAGGTCGGCACATCATGGTCTGTACTGTTCTATCTTATACCGTATGTTCTAAGATGTAATCTCCAGCCTGCTCTCATAATACAGTTTTCATCTGGCCAGACAAGTTAAAGTTAGTCGGGAGTGACATTTTGTTGTTGATGGTGAAGTACTCTGTGTTGCAGGAGGCATTGAATAAATTGAATAAATTTATTCAATAAATTGAATAAACTTGATCTTTGTTTAAAAAATATTTGGCAAGGACATCACTCACCACTAAATTGGCCATGCCTCATTATCAGCCAGCCCATGCTATATGCACACATGGACTATTCTATTCCCTGCAGCTGTCACTGGATATGACCAGTGCAAGCCTCAGCAGGAATCTCTGTTTCTGGCCTTTGGATGGCCATTGCTAAGGCAGTTGGAGATGGTTGGGTCTAGGATACTGCCCTGAGGAATTCCTGTGCTGCAGGGGCTGATGTACCGGCTTCCAAACCCCATAACCAACTTCAGCTGTTCCACACACAGGAGCAACTTCATTTTGACTCTCATTAACTTTGCTTTTTAAACTGTTCTTTTCACTATGCCCCTTAGTTGCTGCACTTGGACAAATTCTGCTCAGAAGAGGGAGAAAATACTCATCATGTTGGATCAGGTGTTGATTAAGCTACTGGCTTTGTTCTGGAAGCTTCTGACAGAGTCTTTTGGAGCATTTTGGAGATACACTCATAAAACCATGTCACTACACCTGTGGAATTTACCCTCAAATTAATCAGAAACTGTTCAGGGATCAAAATTGTAGTTTTTCTGCCCCGGTAAATGCAGCCACCTCTCATTGTCACTTCAGAGTTTGCTGTAACCCCTGAAATCAGATTCAGATTCACATTTATATATCGCTGTATATCAAATGCACTGTTCGTGTCAACAACCAACACATCCATTTGCATGGAGCAGTCCACAATTTTTCTGCACATTCTGGTGTTAACGTAGCATACCCACAATGCACAGTAGATCTTCACAGAATGCAACAAGCGACAAAACAACAACAGCAAAACAAGTCCTGCTCCTCCCTACACAGATACACAGTCCTCCAAACCCAGAACAGAACGCCTTCAGCCTCTAACCTTCAGAGTCTGCTCACATGGCATTCTGACCTTTAACTGACTTGGTTCTCACTGTTTTTTGATTGGTGATCTTCTGATCTATTAATGCAGAAAGCGAGATCAAGCATCCATTATCTTTGAATCTTTATATGCATTGTTTCACACCAGTTAATGTTGTTGTTTGCCCCAGTAATTGAGAGAAATAAATAGAACATTATTGTGTGTATGTTTGGAATCTGAGAATCCAGCACATTTATAATCAGAGTCTTTATGAGAAAAGGACTGTTCCTCTTCCAGCTGGATAGTATGTCATAAGACCATAAGACATAGGAGCAGCATTTAGCCATTCAGCCATTGAGTTTGCTCTGCCATTCCATCATGGCTGATTTATTATTCCTCTCAACCCCCTTCGGCTGCCTTCTCCCCATAACATTTGATGCCCTGATTAATAAAAATATACCATCAATGTCCACCTTAAGTATACCATATGATGTGGCCTGCACAGCCATCTGTGGCAATGAATTCTATAGATTCACCACCACCTGGCTACAGAAATGTTTTCTCTTCTCTGTTATAAATGGACAACCCTCAGTTCTGAGGGTGTGCCCTTTGTCCTAGACTCCCCCACTACAGGAAACATCCTCTCCACATCCACTTTATTGCCTCCAAAGTAACCAATAAGTTTCAAGACCTTGGCCTCAATACTCTTCATCTCAGGTTCTTGATATTTATTACTTTTTTTTATTTCTTGTTGTACTTGCACAGTTTGCTGTCTTTTGCACACTTGTTGAGCACCCAAGTTGGTGCGTTATTTCACTGATTCTGTTATGGTTTTTGCTCTATTATGGACTTATTGAGTATGCCCACAAGAAAATGAATCACAGGGTTGTATATCGTGACATATATGTACGTTGATAATAAATTTACTTTGAACTTTGAACCTTTTAACTGGTTCGACATTCAAAGTTTAACAGGTTGCAATGAGATCTTCTAAACTGCAGTGACTACAGAGCCAGAGCCTAAAAAACTCCTTACCTGATATTTCCTTTGATACGTTCAATCCTGCCACCCTGGTTCTGTACATTGTTCAATACCTATTGAAGATAAATTTTCTACAATAATGCTAATTGTACATTTAGATTGAGAAGTTATTATCTGACTTTAAAATATGTTCTCTCCACACACCTCCCCCCAACTTTTCTTGCAGGAAACGGAACTTCTATTTACTTTTTCCATAAGGAAGGAAACTTTGTACTGAAAGGGCCAGATAATCCTGGGAATAGTTCAATTGATTTGGAATGGAGTCCACACACAGGGCAACAAACCACAAAGCGATTGGCCACTTTTTACAGAGAAGATCAGTGGTGGGCTGTACAATGGAGTGATGAGAACAGTAAAACAAACATTTCCCGGAGGTTATATGCTGAGTGGGGTACTCATAATCTGAGAATCCAGAAACCCATCTTTGAAATTGCAGGACTGTTCATCTGGAATCAGACACAGTCTGATGGGAGCATCCTAAGACAGTGTGAAATATTTGGGGTCAAAGGTAAGTCCTTCAGAATGGAAGAAATATTCCAAACATAACACTGACACTTTGTCGTGATCTTCCACTTCCAATACCCCAGAGCTCCCCCCATCTCCCTGCCCGCAATGACACCTGAACCATTTGTTACTAAGTAGTTTGAGCTCTTGAGGATGCAGCTTGAGAATGGTGACCACGTCTCTGGATGACACAATTGGAGCCTCACTCCCTATACCACCCTTGTTCTCTCTGACAACACTTCCATTGTAATTGACTCTCTCTGTAGCATCAGACTCCTCAGCCAGCTACGATAACTTCACGCTCCTCAACACTGAACTGATCCCACAACCTATAGGCTCACTTTCAAGGACTCTACAACTCATGTTCTCAGTTTTACTTATTTATCTATCTGTCTGTTTACACCTTGTACTTGTAAAGTTTGTCTTCTTTTGACCATTGGTTGTTGCCAATCTTTGTTTCTGTGTAGTTTTTTTCATTGAGTCTACTGTATTTATTTTATCTACTATGAAGGCCCACAAGAAAATGAATCCCCAGGTGGTATATAGTGACATCTATGTACTTTGATATTAAATTTATCTTGAGTTTAGAGCTTTTAAACAGGTGAAATCAGTATAAATAACCATAGAATGATAACATTATTTCAGAAGATGCAAAATTAAAATCATTTCTGAGAATGCAGGAGAATTTACAAGAATGTTCAAAGTTCAAAGTAAATTTATTATCAAAGTGCAAATATATCACCATATACAGCCCAGAGATACACTTTCTTCAGGCATATTCAATATATATATATATATATATACACACACATATTACACACACACACACACACATACATACAACAAATCAGAAAGGTTCATTCCTTCTCAGATTGGCCAGCTATCCAAGAGTCAAGGTCATGTTGACTTGGGTTCTAAAAAGGAATATTTTGTTTTAATGTTGGACACTTCTGGTGATTATAGTAGAATGTCACAAAATAATGAAATGAGTACATTCAGAGGAACACTTTAAAAGATTTGACCTTCTCACAGAGATAATCCCATTAATGTTTTATGAAAATTCATCTCATTCATTTCCCATCAAATAAATAAATTACTATTTTGTTGTTAAATTTTGATTTTCTCCTTCAAAATGCTGTATAACTCACAATCTACCAGATGCTTTTGTGAACGGTATTAAATGAGGCTAATAACTCAAACTAAATTAGATTATGGTAACCAATGAACATAAGACAATGCAAATGATCAACACTACAGTTTTTGGAATGTCTTTTAATTTTAGCAAAAAATGTCAGGCAATCAGCATAGTGAAGAGCAAGCTATGTTTTGCACACAACTTATAACTTCAATGCATGACATTCAATTTAACAATTTAAATTTGGCCACCATCTCAACTAACAATCTGCATGTGCATCTGTGTAATAAAACTTCCCATCCACTTTTACTTGAGTTCTGGCTCATGTGAATCTGTAAGATCTTGACATAATATTTTGACTTTATATTATTGGTAATATAACTTTCAGTATTTTACTTAGAGGAAGAATATTACTGAAATATTAAGTACACAGCATTTCACTAATATATTAAAATATGGAAAAAAATTCAAACCTTAGCTAAGCTTATTTTTCAATGAAGATTGGAAAACTACATTTGAGTGAGCTGGGTAGGCTTAACTGAGAGGTCAAGTACAAAGAATATCTATTCTCAAAGTTCAAAGTGATTTTTTTATCAACTTACATGTATGTCACCATATATAACCCTGAGATTCATTTTCTTGAGGGCATAATCTTAGCACAGTATTGCACTGCAATCTCCCAGACACAAAGAGAGAGGGAGTGGTTACATGCATGTGCATCAGACTTGCAACATATTCTCACCCTTAAGCTGCAGGAGCAGAAATTAAGATGTGCTGTCGTTACTTTGCAGGGGGCCTGTGGTTCCTTGGGGATCCATAGACAAGTCTTTTACATTATCTGACCTGACCTCTCAGTGGACAATGGAGTGGGTGGGTAAAAATTCTTTCTTTTAAGTATTGAAAGGTGTCTGTTTGGTTAAATGGTAGTGTATCAGTTAGCATAACACTATCGCAGTTCAGAGCATTCTGAATATCAGGGTTCAATTCTGATGCTGACTGTAAGGAGTTTGTATGTTCTCCCTATGAACAGTATGGGTTTTCTCCAAGTGCCCCAGTTTGCTCCAACAGTCCAAAGACATACCAGTTATTAGGTTAATTGCTTAAAGGGGCATTAAATATCCTTAGGTGTCCATGTGGGTATTCTTGAGGTGCTACACAAAAATCTTTGTTGACTATATATGTTTAATTAGATCAGTACTTGATTATGGCTGTGTGGCTTATTGATCAGCTTCATTTTCAAATTTAAAATGTTTGGATGTGATGCAGTCTCAGGCTTTAAGAATGTGTTGTGGTGCAGTAAGATCATCTCCTGATTCAGCTTTACTGGTTGAATGGGACAATTACCTTTACAGTTGAGGAGGATAAAGTTGTTGTTAACATACTGAGTTAATTGAGGGGGCAGAGGAAGGATCACCCTGTTAAAAGTGTGTTGGAAGACTGTTGGGAACATCACAAGAAGGGTGTTTATAGTTTTTGGTGGCTGGGTTCTCATCATGCTAGGAATATGGGTTTGCAGAATTATGTAGTTTGTTGTACTGTAGCCTTTTTGAAAACCTCACCATGTTTTTTCCCAATGGCTTTAATTGATTTTAGGTTGCATGATTTAATTAAATCCAAGGAAGCTGATATGCCTGAGAGTCTGTTGGTTCATCAGTATGTTAAGGAAAATTATTGTAATATGTTAACCATTTATATTGATCAAAAGATTATTTAACGGGGAATGTCAGTGTGGCTATTTTTGTGCCTGACTTACTGGTAACAATAAAGAAACTTCTTACTAACTAATTATCAGTGTATACTGCTGTGCTGGTTGCCATCATTTTCAGTTTACAGTGGGAGGGGTAAATCTGTCCTTGTGAGGTTATAATTTGTTCAGATTCTTTTTCAGTTTTGACTAGTCTTAAAGCAGGTCATTCTAGCAGTAGTTCTGATTTACTGCTGGAAGCTCTTGATTTTATGTTCAAAGTACTGGTTTACATGTCTTCTTCTTTGGGTTCCTGCACATAGAGGTATTGAGAGAAATGAGCAGATTGATAGTTTGGCCAAAATATCTGTTAAAAGCTCATCCGTGGATATAGACCTTCTGCTTAGCAAATCAGAAGCTAAGAGGTTGATGGGGCTAAGAATTAAGGGATTATGGCAAGACTTGTGGGATAATGGTCATAAGGGGAGACACCTTTACAGAATATGTAAAACTGTTGGACTGATGGGGGAAGGGCATAAGACAAGAAGGGAAGGAATTATATTGACTCAACTACGAATTGGGCGTACTATGCTTAATCATTCCTTATATCTGTTGGAAAACATCACTCTGGGGTGTGTAGGTGTTGTCATCATTACAAAAGAGTTGAACACATTCTTTTACAATGTGAAGCATACATTGTAAAAAAATGCAAATGCAGGCTGTGCTACTAGATTTGGGCTTGACAGATTACATTTAAAAACTTTACTAACTTTAATTGACAATATTGTCTTTCATTATTTAAAATCGATAGGGCTTCTTGGGTTAGTTTAGTTTTCAGTTGATAAAGAACCAGTAGGAGTTTTATTTCCTAACTCTCTATGCCACACTCCGGATCAGTTGGTGGCGGTAGTACATTTTTGAGTTGGACTGCCATTCGCCATTAAAAGTCAGAAGAAGAAGAAGGAGAAGGTGGTTATTTGGTCATTGCAAATTGTCCTGTGACGAGGCTAGGGATAAATAAGTGGGTTGCTGATGGGTACGGCTCATTGAGCTGGAAGTGTGTGCTAGACCAATAAATAAATAAATTAAATTAATGAATTAACTGGGTTTTTTTTTGCTGTGAGACTACTATAGATAGAAGTTTTATAACACAAATATCTACAGGTGTTTAATGGAGTGTATTCTAACCTGCTGCATCACAACCTGGTCAGGAAACACCATTACCCAGCAACAGAATAGGCTAGTAACATGATGGATACAGCCAGTCCACCACAGACAAATATAGATGAGGGAGAGCAGGGATCCAAAGGGGATAGGAGGCCACTACTTGGAAGTGTTGATCTCCATCACTGGGTAAGGCTGGGTAGCATTTGGTGAACTATCTGCTCATAAGAAAAAGACTATTCTGCCTGGAGCAATTCAGAAACCCTGCGGGAACTGAACCACACATCATGTGTCTGTTTCCACAGTTGAGGCCGACTCCCAGAGACCTGCAATGGGCAGTGACGTCACCCTCAGCTGTACCATCTCCAGACTCCCAGATACCGTCAGTCTCCGCTGGAAACCAGTGGGCTCATCCCAGCAGAACAGGAGAAACACTGATCAGATCCGGCTGAATAACACCGTCTATCTGATGGTCCGACACGTTGGAACAGGAGATCCCAGTCTGTACACATGGGAAGTGCAGGAAAATGGCTCCATTGTTCTCACTGGAGACATCAATGTTGGAGTGGATAAGGGTGAGTCCAAAGCTTCCTAGGAGCAGGAATGAAATAGTTGCTGATTATAAATTGTTCCACATATTGTACAGTGAGCACACACTCCAATGTGGGATTTCACTGAAGCGTGTGGCCATTGCTTTTACCCTAGGATGCAGTGTAACCATAAAATGGTGACACTGAGATTGATAAAACCATTGAGGTGAACATAGTACTGGAACAGACATAATTACAGTACTGGACTGGCCAGTACAGTACTGGTGTGATCCCAATCTAGATGCCAATGTATACAAAATGTCACCTTCCTGTGTGTCATCTGAAAACTGCCATTTCCTTCATATGCGTGTGTTATCTAAAAGCCTGTTAACTTCCATCAATTTGACTGCTTCCATTGCTATGCCTGATATCCCATTCCAGCCACCTACCCACTCTGCATAAAGTAAGACCATAAGATGATGAACATAGGAGCAGAATTTGACCATTTAGCCACTGAATCTGCTCTGACATTTCATCACGGCTTATTATAT
Organism: Hemitrygon akajei; assembly: GCF_048418815.1. Lineage (NCBI taxonomy): Eukaryota > Metazoa > Chordata > Chondrichthyes > Myliobatiformes > Dasyatidae > Hemitrygon > Hemitrygon akajei. Next base: position 29,814,088 of record NC_133138.1, on the reverse strand, counting down.
CTCTCAACCCCATTCTCCTGCCTTCTCTCTGTAACCTTTGACATCCATACAAATCAAAAACCCATCAACCTCTGCTTTACACATGCCCAATGACTTTTCCTCCATAGCCATCTATGGCAATGAATTCCACAGATTCACCACTCTCTGCCTACAGAAATTCCTCCTCAGCTGTGTTCTACAGGGACATTTTCCTATTCTGAAGCTGTTCCCTCTGGTCCCAGACATCGCCCTATAGGAAGCATTCTCTCCATGTCCACACTATCTGGCCCTTTCATCAGTTTATACTTGCTCCTCATGTCATCTTTAAACTTTTACCCTCTAGCTTTAAAAGCATGTCCTCAAATGGCTGACATTTCTACCCTGGTGAAACGATTTTGACTGTCAACCCTACCTGTTTCCTCCCAGCCTCATGAATAGAACCGCCCAGCAGAATCAGTAGATTATTCCAATTCGCTTACAGGAATGCTGAACTGAAACAAACTGAATGCTGCTGGACTCCTGGTTTGATGTTTGATATTCTATGTGTCGTTCACTGACTTTTAGCCATTTACACAATTTGCTATTTTTCCATGCATTGGGTATTTGATGTTTTCTTGAACAGGTTCCATGGTCTTTCTTTGTTTCGAGGCAGCTGAGAAAAGACGAATCTCAGAGATGTAGTCTGCATACATACTTTGATAATAAATGTACTTCGAATCATTTGAACTTTGAATCTTTAGAATCAAAGGGACAAAATCTAAGAATGAAGAAAAGTGAATGGTCTTCCAGTCTATAATGGAACAGAGAAATACAGACTAATTAAAGGTGCAGATACAAGAGGAGCTTCTTGGCTGAGACGTTTCCTGGAATTCAGTACTGCTGTCCCTCACTCAATTGTTCTGAGTGACTTACACTTAGGGATGTCTTTGCCATCTACTACTATCAGATAGTATTGCTGTCTCCCTGTGTAAATGCCTGCAGTAGTGACAAATGAGTGAGGAGTGTTACAAAACAGAGAGTCAAAACGGTACTGCAGGCTTTACCTCCAGCAGGCACGGGGGTCCATGTTTGGAGAAGGTAGGCTTTGTTACACAGCTTAGCATTTGAGGAATCGGTCCCTAGTTTGGAAGGCAGCATTGCCATGGATGGCTGTGGAGGCCAAGTCTTTGGGTATATTTAAAGTGGAGGTTGATAGGTTCTTGATTAGTAAGGACGTCAAAAGTTACGGGGAGAAGTCAGAAGAATAAATTTGAGAGGGATAATAAATTAGCCATGATAGAATGGCAGAGCATACTCGATGGGCTGACTGGCCTAATTCTGCTCCTATGTCTTATGGACTTAAGGCATAGCCCAGTTCCTAGTTGACTTTCCTGTCCCATTGTGGTCTTCCCAGCTAAAATCCCAGAAGATAGAATTTGCCCTTGTGGAAAATTTGAAACAGCTATTTCTTGACATTAGTAAAAATCTAATTCTTTGTTCCCTGCCCCCCTTTTTCAGATTTGCATATGAAGGCATACACCATTTATCGGTCAGACAAAGATCACAGTGAACTCGACCTGATTTGTAAAGTTACTACTGATCTCAGTGAAACCAAATGGACTTGGAGGTCACAACATTTCTGGAATGAAGAAAAGAAAATAGCTTCAACTTACAGATCAGAACCTATCAAGGTCAACAGGACCTACTTTGGGAATCGATTGGTAGCAATAGAGGGAAATCTGAATGACACAAACTTCAATTTGAAGATTATCCCTCTGCGATTTGAAGATGCTGGAGTTTACACATGTTCACTGCAAGCTTTGAAATATGTGACCATTGAACTAATCACACTTAAAGGTAGGAGTTCATACATTGCCACCAAATTCAATGATAAAGTTATACTGAGATGCAGAGAGCACAGTTCACATTTCTGTGAAATTTCCCTGAATATTTCCTTACTCTCATAAGTGTGCTCCCCCAGAACACTTCAGGAGATTATTGGGTGTGTGTGGTGTCTATTAATGGTGGGTGTAGTCTGTGAAAACAATGGGAAAGGAGATGGATGGGTGGAAATTGATGAGAGTCATGATCTGGATTGGGGTGGGGAGGAAGATGAAGTCTAGACCTGTAGTGGGATGGAAAAGTGACAAAAAGGATTTAAGAATCCACCTGCACTTGATTGCCATCTCTGGACTGGAATCTGCTTGGTGAGGGTCACCTTAAGTCTTGTAGAAGCAGAACTCACAGGTGGGTTGGAAACTTGTTCCAAGGGTTCTGAGCTACAACCTCTTGGACCATCAACCCCAGTGAAAATCCAAGAAGTACATAGCCAGGGTCTTTGGTGTCTTAAACACTGGTGAGCAGATGAACCTAGGACTGGGTATGCAGAGCTGCTGATCCATGTTGCCAATTCCTGACTTATATTTACTTTAGCTTTTATAAATATGGCTACCATTGTGCACAAAACTATATTATGCTTTATTGAGAACCTTTGCTTCATCTGCCACAAAAGGCAGACTTTCCTGGTGGCTATCCATTTAATTGTACTCCCCATTCCCATTCTGACATGTCGGTCCATGGTCTGTTCTATGGCCACAATGAGGCTGTTCACAGGCTGGAGGAGCAACACCTCTGTCTGTGTAATCTCCACTCTGACAGCATGAACATCGATTTCTCCAGCTTGTGGATATTTCTATTCCACCCTCCTCCTTCTCCCTTTTTCCATTTCATATTCTGGCTCCCTGCCTATCCTTTCTCTTCTCCTCAACTGTCCATCACTTCCCTCTGATGCCCCTCCTCCATCTCTTTCTCCCATGGTCCACTATCCTCTCCTATCAGATTCCTTCCTCTTCAGCCCTTTATCTCTTCCATCTTTCACCTCCCAGCTTCTTACATCATTCCCCACTGTCCCACCACTACCCACATACCTCAAACCTCACCTGGTTTCACCTATCGCCTTCTGGCTTGTACTCCTTTCCTTCCCCCCACCTTCTTATTCTGGCTTCTTCCCACTTCCTTTTCAGTCCTGATGAAGGGTCTTGGTTTGAAATGTCGACTGTTCATTGCTCTCTATAGGTGCTGCCTGACTTGCAGAGTTGCTCCAGCATTTTGTGTTTGTTGCTCTGCTATGCTGAAGCTTTGGATTTTAAGTAAAAAAAAAGATTATTCTAAACCTCTTAACCCAGGCTACCTGTTCGTATTCTATACCTTCACAGTATGGTCCAGGCACAAGAATCCCCTCATAACCAGTGTCTATACCAAATTTTGAACCACAGATCTATTTAGAATGTATAAATTAATCTGACATTAATAAGTGGGTGATTAATCTTTTTCAAAGATCTAAAATCTGCCTCAATAGATACAGTTCAAATTTGGCCCAGAACAGCCTCCATGTAGAAAAATTGTTAGCACCTGTACAAAAGTATAAAATTTTTAAATGTTTTCATTTTTGCATATTTTGGATCACTTTAGGAAAAGTCATCAATTTTCAGTTAAAAAGTGGCACTTAGGGTGTTTTTTTTACTGCTGTCAAATGTCAAAACAGGTCAAATTTGACCCCAAAAGTATGTAGGGGTTAAAATAGGCCCAGAGGTCTTTTGCCCCCAAAAGTCCCTGCTTAATATTTGAAGCCTCCTTGAAGGCTCAAGAATGAGGTAGGTGAAAGGTATTTCCTAAAAATATTAATTTATCTGTGGTCACTGAGGCAGGTTATCACCAGCACTGTGGGTAAGGACAGAACTGGGAACAATGGCAGCTTATTAAGCAATGTTGTGGAAGCTTAAAGTGTGCAGTCTAGTTTTACATAGTGATCATAATGCAAATATCAGCTAGTGAAAGAGAAGAAAAGTACAGCCCAATTGAATGGAAATGCTGGCCATTGTTTACAATCTCAATGAATTTCTTGTTTTCACAGTCACGGCTGAACCACCTGATGCAGTGCCTAAGGGAGACACCGTTACCCTGACCTGCTCTGTGTCTCGAGTCACTGAATCAATAAGACTTGTCTGGGTCAACAGCAGCGGAGAAATTCTGAAAGAGAAAACATTTATGGAGAAGACTCAGGAGGAGAAGTCGTTACAGCTGAATGTTGCAGAAGCTGCTGGAGACAGAAGGAAGTGGTCATGTGGTTTGTTTCATCAAAACACACCAAAGATTTTTATTCCTTATTATCTGAAGGTGAAGAGTAAGTGTCTTGGCAACATTTTTTTGGGACTGCCACAGAAAGATTTTTGACCATAAAACTATAAAACATAAGAGCAGAATCTCCAGATAGCCATGAAACCAAGAAAGAAAAGAATGGCAGCATGGTTATCAACCCCTAAATCCCTCCTCCCATTCAAAAATGGAACAGGCACATCAACACCCAAATCCCCCTCTCCCTGCACACAAAAAGCTGAAAAAGATCAGGTGAAAAACACAGACTATAAAAAACAGTAGGACTGAAAAAGGGTCTATAGTTCAAATCCATATTCAAAATGCAGAAAACCTGGGAAACACTCTCCGGGCAGAGCGACTAGGTTCCCACACACAGCCTTTGCCTCTCAGAGACTGCAGATTGCTGAAACACCCAAACTATCTCCAAGCTGCAAATCACTTGTTCCAACAATTCCAAAATCTCACTCAAGATGAAAGACAAACATAAAAAAAACATGAAAGGCATGAAACATATGGTTTCATGATCTATCCAGAAGATGTTGACCAAAGGAGCATTATATGCAGGTACCATCTTAACTGGACTTATTATCTCTCTCAACACTATTATTTTGCCTTCGCCCCATAACCTTTGATGCCCTTACTAGTTAAGAATCTATTGTTCTCTGTTTTAGGTATACATAGCCATCTGTGTCAATGAATTCCACACATTCACCAGCCGCTGGCTAAAGTATTTCCTCCTACTATAAATTCTCCCACTATAAGAAACATCCTCCATGTCCACTCTATCTAGGCCTTTCAATATTTGATATGTTTCAGTAAAATTCCCTGTAATTCTTCTCACCTCCAGCAAGTATAGGCCCAGAGTCATCAAACACTCCTCACACGTTAACCCCTATATTTGCGAGATCATTCATGTGAAATTCCTCTGTTATCTCTCTAATGCCAGCATATGCGTTCTTAGATAAATGGCCCAAAACTGCTCACAATACTCCACATGCAGTCTGACTTAAGATCTTATAAAGCTTCAGCATTACAGCCTTGCTTTTGTATTCTAGTCATCTCGAAATGAATGTTAACATTGCATTTCCCTTCCATTTGTGTTGAATTGCATTTTTTTTAATTACTGATCTTTTTATTCTGATAAGCTGCATCATTTCATGTCCAACTGTGACTGGACCTCAGTCCTAAAGAGTTCCTTTATTTCTCTGGAATCCTTAGAACCTGAGGAAATTACTTTGACCTGAAACTTTAACTCTATTTCTCTTTCCACAGATGTTGGCTGTTCTGCTGAACATTTCCACCATTTAAAATTTACATGCTCCTCTTTAGAGAGGATTATAGTTCCAGGCCAAAATGCACCCCATGGAATGCTCCCAGCCACCATTCTTATATAAACCAATCTGGCCATTGTACAATGGGAAGCTCCACAGCTGAAACAGATCCCTTGCTAACCAGTCATCCACACTCATTTCCAGCCAGTGAGAGTCACTGATTGAAACTGGGGACAAGAACTCTGTATGTTTTTTTCCCCCTGTCTCCAACTGATGGGTATTGAGGACAGTTGTAACACTCCACTCTTCCTAAGTGGGGCCAGTTAATAGTTACTTACCGGCTCACTAGTCAATGTTGTTAATACTGTGTAATTTAAAGTGCTTTTGAATGACGGTCAGTTCAATGCTTGCCTTTTGAGCTGGGGCTTTTCTCTTTGAAGTGAATCAGACTGACAGATGACTTGGTAGAGGTATATGGATGATAACAGGCACAGGTAGCCTGAGACATTTTTTTTCCAGAGCAGAAATGATTAATCAAAGGGGGCATAATTTTAAGGTGACTGGAGGGAAGTGTGATGGGGATGTCAGAGGTAAGTTCTTTACCCAGAGTGTTGGATGTATGGAATATCCTGCCAAGGGTAGTGGTTGATGCAGACACATTAGGGGCATTCATCAACGCCGTGAATATCCCTCAATGTCGAGGATGATGGTCTTCGTTCCATTGATCCACTTATGGTCTCTCAGGTGACTTATAAGTCCAATCTTGGGTTTGAAAATTCATCCACAGAGCGAAGATGCCTGTGCGTGTATTTGTTTAACGTGTACTTAATGTTGCACTCCAAGAAGCAGACAATACTTCACAAATCAGCCAACTGATTCCAATGGCATGGAAACCACGATGTTTGGAGCTGATGGATTTGTTGCAGCCTTCATCTGCCTTTACAGACGTTGAGTTCAAAGTAACTTCATCTGCCTGTTCCCCCATTAAGGTCTTGGGTGGATTGTTCTTTGTCAGGGACCTCACCCTCGACCTTACTGCCATGGGTGACCCTACCAGGAGCATAGCGCCTGACAGCATCACTGTCAGGATTAAAAAAACTCTTTAGATAGACACATCGCTGATTGCTGATAGCAAAATGGAGGGTTATGCAGGGTCCAGGGGTTAGATTGATATTTATTCATTCATTCATTCATTCATTGTGTGCCATGTTGTATGATCATGGTCTTGATCATGATTGTTCTTCACAAATTTTCCTGCAGGAGTGGTTTGCTATAACTTCTTCTGGGCAGTATCTTTACAAGATGGGTCACCTCAACTATTATCAATATTCTCAGAGATTGTCTGCCTGGCATCAGAGGCCTTCTGATATGCACCAGATGCTGGTACGACCATCTACCACCTGTTCTGATGGCTTCAATTGACTCTGATTGTGGGGCTAAGCAGGTGCTACACCTTGCCCAAGAGAGACATGCAGGATATCGGAGGGAAGGAGTGCCTTATACTTCCTTTGGTTTACTTCCACGCCACCACCTGAGATTGATGTTAGAGTAGATTAGAGCCAGCACAACATAGTGGGCTGAAGGGCCTGCACTATGCTGTAATGTTCTATGTTCTACTTTATATTCTAATCTAAAAACAAATGTGAAATCTGTGCTTACTGTTTTGACAGGGAATAGCCATTCTAAACAGCTCACTGTTGTAATTACTGGGGTTGTGGCTTTTCTGCTCATCATTATCCTGGTAACGGTGTTGTATCTAAGGAAGTGTAAGCTCACAGGTAAGCTACTTGAATGTAGCACACGATGCAAAAAAACTAATAATAACTATTTTATCTTTTTTGGTTTGCTGAATAATGGTCATATGCAGGGGTTACTGTGTGGCTAGCAATGTTGCATTAGAACATTTGTGTAAGATTTCAGGCAGTTTTCTGCAGTGGTCTGACCACCTAGTGACTGTTATCTCTCCAAGTATTGTCATCTTGTCATGGCAGAGAGTCTTCTGAGTTCCTGAGATTTTGAGAGTTCCTTGTAGATTGAGGGAGAGGTTCCAGACAAATTGTAATCCAACCAAGACCTCAACAGTGAAATTGGTAGATTATGATGACTCATCAGAACAGCAGTGAAGACAGGAAGGATACAGCAGTGAAGCGTCCCCAGTCATCGTGCATTCCATGGCCCCAATCTGTCAAGGACCGTGGTGATGGCTGCCTGTGCACAGACATTCTTCATTAAAGGACTCCACCCTCACATCCAAGTTTAAGGCCTGTGGTGATCAGCAAATGATGAAGAGGACCAGGCTGTCAGTTCTACATGAGCCCGAGATACATGGTGTTGTGTTTATAAAAGACAATTGAAGGAGGAGAATGTGGTTACTCATGCTCACATTAACAAATAATATGTTGGTCCTGGATCAGCCTCCACAGCCACCTGAAGAACTACCAATGGACAATTCCTTACAGAACACCATACTCGACTTGAGAAATCGCACTACTGTGACTACTATTGACTGATAGCACCCACCGGGTAAGCCAATGCAAACTGAATATGGTCAGAGTGCTTGTTGGCACATAGTCAGTGTGGTGTTCTGCTGTCGATACTGGAACATCTGGACAGCAAAGATGCATACCTCAGTATGCTCTTTATCAACTTCAGCTCAAAATTTAATACTACTGTCCCCTCAAAACTATATATATATATATATATATATATATATATATATATATAAAAAATAAATAATTACAACAATATACGTATACTCTATATAGTTTTGAGGGGTCGTAACATTAGTGCAATCACTTGAGTCGAGTATAATGTTCTTTTAAGGAATTGTCTATTGGTGCCTGTGGATGCCGATCCAGGGCAACACTTCGCCTACAGATCTGTTGAGGTTGTCTTCTGTATCTGGTGCGTCTCCTTTACATTGGTGAGACTGTCTTGTCAAGCATTTCCACTCCATCCAGAATAAGCTGGATTTCATAATGGCCCACTATTTTAATTCCAATACACATTCCACTATGTCAGTCCATGGCAACTTCTACTGCCCCAATGAGGCATTTCTCAGTTTGGGGAGATAGTACCACTTATTCCATCTGGGTAGCCTCCAAGTTGATGGCATGAACATTGATTTCTCTAACCATAAGTACCCCGCCCCCATTCCCCACTCTGGTTCTGCTCTTGCCTCTCCTCTTCTCCTCACCAGCCTATCACTTACCCTTGGTTGTCCTCTTCCTTCCTTTTCTCCTGTAATTCACACTCTTCACTTATCAGATTCCATCTTCTCCAGCCCTTTACCTTTTCCACTTATCATTTCCCAGCTTCTTACTCCATTGCCCTTCTCCACGTAACTGGCTTTACTTATCACCTGTTCTATAATTCCTTCCCTTCCCCACACACCTGGCTTCACCTATACCTGGTTTATAATCCATCCCCTTCCTCACACACATGGCTTCACCTGTCACCTGGTTTACGTATACGCCATCCCCTGCCCCACACACCTGGCTTCATCTGTCACCTTTATATTATCCAAGATGGCGGCGTGACGCAGCTTGCAGCGGCCACTCCGGAGCTGATTATCTGTTATTTGTGAAGCGGGGTGCCATGCGCAATCATAATCAATTGAAAATGGACGTGGGAGCACGGAGGAACATCGGGAAATTCCAGGAAGACCTTCTTCGTTGCTGCTGCTGTGAGGTCCGGCACTCTGCTGGGAAGAACAGGCCCCCAGTCCTTGGGGTCGCGTTGCATTAAAACACAGCAGCCTCTCCGGACTCTGGATTGGGGATTACCAAACGTTATGTGGATTTTCTAGTGTAGTCTGTTTTGTCACATGCTTTTGTGATATCATTCTGGAGGAACGTTATGTCATTTTTTAACTGCATTGCATTTGTGGTTTCTAAATGACAATAAACCGAATCTGAATCTGAATCTGAACCTGTTCTATATTCCATCTCTGTCCCCACACAGCTGGCTTAACCTGTCACCTGGTTTACGCATACACCATCCTCTTCCCCACACACCTGGCTTCACCTGTCCCTGGTTTACACATACTCCATCCCCTTCCCCACACAGCTGGCTTAACCTGTCACCTGGTTTACGCATACACCATCCTCTTCCCCACACACCTGGCTTCACCTATCACCTGTTCTATACTCCATCCCCTTCCCCACACCTCCTTATTCTGGCATTTTCCCCTTCCTTTCCAGCCATGATGAAAGGTCTCGGCCAGAATTTTCATCTGTTTATTCTTTCCTTCATGCTGCCTGACCTGTTGAGTTCCTCCAGCATTTTATGTGTTATTGTTGCTCTTTGCCAACTTATTGTAAAGATTTTTATTGAAATATTTGATTTGAATTTATTTTTAAAAATCTGAATAAGATCTTAAGCAATTTGAACCTGTGCTTTCTGAACTGTAAGATAAAGCCTCGGAGAGTGTCAGTCAGTCATGACAGCGGCATTTAAATCAAATATGTGCCTATTACCTGAAGGGGAGATTGACCTCAAGCAAATATCATTTAGCTGAAAACAATTGGCTGGCAAGCAAGTCAACAAGTCTGTATGGCGTGACTGCAAAAACATTAATTGCAAGAAGTAATGATTTTTGTTACACTTGGAATACATTTCAGAAAATTTTCAGTTTGAATTTGTGCTGCTGAATGTATGAAACTGAAAGGAAAGTGAAATTCTAAGAAGCTTTCTTTCTCTGGACAGGTTTGGAAAGGCAGAAACAATCAAAGGGAAACATACAAGAAGAGTCTAACCTTTACTCAAATGCCAATGAACTCCATCAAATCCAAAGTATTATTGAAAAATTATTTTGCAAGTGTATTCCATTTGCTTATGGCAGTTCAAATTTCCCTTCTTATTACACTGTCGTGCTTCTAACCTGTAACACCTCAACTGTGAAATGCATTTGTTATTTACTCAGGATGTGATGTGCTTCCATTAATCATCAGATTTTGCATGTAACATCAATGTCATAATTTAGCTTTATTTTCAATCTCTATAAGCATTGAGAAACCACAATACTGAACAATCTGCACATGTTTAGCACACATGGTTTTCCACTAATGATGTAAATAATAACCTCACTATTTATCCCATTGCATTTTCCCGCTACCTTCTTGGGACATCATGATCCCTCCAAAGTTTTTCACCAGCAACTGACATACCTAACTGCAATCTGAGCTAAAGATTTAGAACCATAGAACCATAAAACATTACAGCACAGAAACAGGCCTTCTAGCTCTTCTTGGCTCTGCCGAACCATTTTTCTGCCTAGTCCCACTGACCTGCACCTGGACCATAAACCTTCATACACCTCTCATCCATGTACCTGTCCAAGTTTTTCTTAAATGTTAAAAGTAAGCACACATTTACAACTTCATCTGGCAGCTCATTCCACACTCCCACAACTCTCTATATGAAGAAGCCCGCCCCTAATATTCCCTTTAAACTTTTCCCCCTTCACCATTAACCCATGTCCTCTGTTTTTTTTTCTCCCCTAGCCTCAGTGGAAAAAAGCCTGCTTGCATTCACTCTACCTATACTCATCATAATTTTATATACCTCTATCAAGTCTCCCCTCATTCTTCTATGCTCCAGGGAATAAAGTCCTAACCTATTCAACCTTTCTCTATAACTCAGTTTCGCAACTCCAGGCAACATCCTTGTAAAGCTTCTCTGCACTCTTTCAACCTTATTAATATCCTTCCTGCAATTTGGTGACCAAAACTGTACACAATACTCCAAAATCAGCCCCACCAATGCCTTATACAACCTCACCATGACATTCCAACTCTTATACTCAATACTTAGATTTATAAAGGCTAATGTACCAAAAGCTCTCTTTACTACCCTATCTACCTGTGATGCCACTTTTAGGGAATTTTGTATCTGTATTCCTAGATCCCTCTGTTCTACTGCACTCCTCAGTGCCCTACCATTTACCTTGTATTTTCTACCTTGGTTTGTCCATCCAAAGTGCAATAACTCACACTTGTCTGTATTAAACTCTATCTGCCATTTTTCAGCCCATTTTTCCAGCTGGTCCAGATCCCTCTGCAAGCTTTGAAAACCTTCCTCACTGTCCACTACACCTCCAATCTTTGTATCATTAGCAAATTTGCTGATCCAATTTACCACATTATCATCCAGATCATTGAGATGGATGACAAGTAACAATGGATCCAGCACTGATCCCTGTGGCACACCACTAGTCACAGTCCTCCACTCAGAGAAGCAATCCTCCACTACCACTCTCTGACTTCTCCCATTGAACCATTTAACCTACCAAGAGCAATATTTTAAGACCATAAAACCATAAGATATAAGAGCAGAAGTAAGCTGTTTGGCCCATTGAGTCTTCTTTGTCATTTCATCATGGCTAATCCATTTCTCCCTCATTCCCAGTCTCTTGCCTTCACCCATAATCCTTCATGCCCTGACTCGGCAAGAACTTATCAACTTAAATATACCCAGTGACTAGGGCTCCACAGTCAAAGCAATCTTCCAAGCAACAATGTTTTATTTCAAACAATGTGCCTATGTTTCTGATCATCCTAGATCTCAATGGTAACAGGTCAAAGTGATTATCCATATTTTGATATATTGTCTACCATTCAACACAATTCAGCAACACTAAACAGCTTTTAAAATCACTGAAAAAGATTTAAAACAAAAGATTAACTATTGTCTGAACAATAATAGTTGAACCATATTGCTTTGTCCATAACTGAGCCCACATTTCTCACATTTTAATTAGAAATATTTCTTTCCAGGAGCTAACAAGACACCTTCCCCTGAGTCAGATCATTTTGCTGGATATTCTACTGTCAACAACAAGCCAAGTCAAGAAGGTAAGAAGATCTCTTTGGAAAAATTGTTAACATACAATCAGTGTAAACTCTGGTTCAAGTTTGTATGGTTTGAAAGCTCCACAAACACATGATATAAAACTGAAGATAGTGGTTCTCGTTCTCCTGCATGTAAAAGTGTTGATAGAATGGTCATGGAGAGGATGTTCCCAATAGTGGGGGAGTCTAGCACCAGAGGCCACACCCTCAGAATAGAAGGGTTTCCATTTAGAGCAGAGATGAAGAGGAATTTCTTCAGCCCTAGGAGGTGAATCTGTGGAATTAATCGCCAAAGACAAGTTATTGATCAGGTTGTTAAAAGGCGTATGGTGTGTTGGCTTTCATTAGTCAAGCAATTGAGTTCAAGAGTCTGTGGTAATATTACAGCTCTATAAAACCCTGGTTACACCACACTTAGGACATTGTCAACACGAGTGAATCTGCAGATGCTGGAAATAAATAAAAAACACAAAATACTGGCAGAACTCAGCAGGCCAGACAGCATCTATGGGAGGAGGTAGTGACGATGTTTCGGGCCGAATCCCTTCATCAGGAGTGGGGGTAAGGTTGGAATTGGAGCAAGGGGTGGTGAAATTGAGACAGTTGATGTCCCGACGGCAATTAGAGATAAAGGGATAGGGACTCCTGATGAAGGGTTTCGGCCCGAAACGTCGTCACTGCCTCGTCCCATAGATGCTGTCTGGCCTGCTGAGTTCTGCCAGCATTTTGTGTTTTTTACTTAGAACATTGTGTTCAGTTCTGGTCGTCTCATTATAAGATAGATTTGGAAGCTTTAGAGAAGGTGCAAAGGAGATTTACCAGGATGCTGCCTGGAACAGAGGGCATGTTTTATGAGGATAGATTGATCAAGCTCAGATTTTTCATTCTAGATTGAAGGAGGATGGGAGGTGAGTTAATAGAGACTTCCAAGATGATAGAAGGCATGGATATAGTGGATAGTTAGAGACTTTTTCCCACGGTGGAAATGGCTAATACAAGGGGGCATCATTTTAAGTGTTTGGAGGGAAGTATAGAGAGGATGCCAGGTGATTGGTGGCTGCATGGAATACCCGGTCAGGCCTGGTGGTAGAGACAGATACTGTACATTAGGGTCATTTAAGTAACTATTAGATAGGCATATGGAGAGTTATGTAGGAGGGAAGGGTAAGATTGATCTTACAGTAGGTTAAGATGTCAGCACAACTTTGTAGGCCAAAGGGCCTGTACTGTGATGTAACGTTCTATGTCCTATATTTAAATTGGAGGTTGATAGATAATTAATTTTTAATGGTATCAGAGGTTATGAAGGAGGGGAGGAGAATGGGAAATAGAGGAAAAATATATTAACCATGATCAAATGGCAGAGCACAATTGATGGAATGAATGGCCTAATTCTGCTCCGATGTCTTATGGTAAAAACAGTGGTCTGTGGAAAATCTCAAGCAAAAATGGATTATTTTCTGCATTCGAAATGCAAAGTGTTGCATGTATAAAAAGTGGCCTCTGTGTGTGATTGTGTGCAGCATCACAATTAAGTAAATGCCACATTAGACTGGTGCCTCACTTAGCCCTCTCCAGCAGATAACTGAGTGACTCGCCTTCTTTGTCCTCTGATCATAACAGACATCTGCTCAGGCTGGAAATACTGTATGTACAAATGTGCAAAAGCCTCCCCATTGCTGCTTATTTTTGTGCTGGGTTCCAGGAACATGGTCAGAATCCCTGTCCTTTGCTGACATCCTCATAGCAATGAGCCACCTCGAGCTCAGAGTGGAGAGGTTCCCTGTGAGGGGTGTCGTTAGCAAGGCTTTGTTGAGTGGTTTGTCTACTCTTTCCTGAAATATGAAGCCCAAGTCTGCATCTTGGCATGGTATTTGTGTGGACAACTAATCAGATCCAATAATTGCTCATCACCACTTGGAAGTGCTGGAAGCTGCCGTCTCCCCTCACCCACCCCCTCCGATGGTCACTGTTGAGGTTGTTGCAACGGGCTGTACAGCCAACACAAGACAGAGAGGGGGAGACAACAGTTTCCAACATAAGGAAGCATAACTATGAGCACAACACCTTACAGTGCAAGCAGTCAGGTTATTCTTTTCCGCAGTTGCTGCCTGGCCTGCTGAGTTCCTCCAGAATTTTTGTCTGTTGCTCCAAATCCTGCTGCTTCCCAATAAGGAGCTGTACATTCTCCCCATAACCCCATGTGTCTCCTCTGGTCCTCCCATATTCCAAGGATGTACAGATTAGTGACGGGTACTAAGTTGTGCACTGGGGTACTTGGATGATGCCCAGATGTTCTAGGAAGAGAGCACTCACGGAATCAGCATGCTATGTTGGCACCAGAGGAATGGTGCCCACAGCACATCCTCCGACAGTGTAGGTCATTAATATAAACTGCACATTTCACTGTATGTTTCGATGTACACCTGACAAATAAAGCTAATATTTTTAAAACATCCAGAAGGCGGTGTCAAGTGAGGCAGCAGGATCTGAACAATTCATCTAGAGGCAAAGCTAATTCCAGAAATGGCTCACATTCCAATGCACACTGAACATCTTGCAACCGGGAGTTCTAAATCTGAATAGGGAGCAGTAGCATGGGTGTCCAGCAGCAGCTCTCATAGGTCGCTGTTGCACATTGTCTCAATGACTCACTCCACAGAGCTCTCCAGTGATAAAATCTTCAATGACATCACTGCTACAGGAGCATGACAAGTAGAATGTACCCACAACCAGATTCCCTCCATGGTCCCAGGTAGCAATGGAGTGGGAAAGGGATCAAAGCCAAGTTTCCAGCACTGAAGCACAATCAATAATGCATTTCTTCATAGATAACACTATAATGAACCCCTTTTCAGTGCTGATTCCACTAGTGCTGTCAATCCTGGAAACATCTGAACATTATCAGAATCAGAATCAGGTTTATTATCACCGGCGTGTGTTCAATGCAAGAAGTTCAATGCAATACATAATCTAGCAGAGAAAATAATAATAATAATAATAATAATAATAATAATAATAATAATAATAATAATAATAATAATAAAATAAACAGGTAAATCAATTATGTATATTGAATAGATTTTTTTTAAATGTGCAAAAACAGAAATACTGTATATTTTTAAAAAAGTGAGGTAGTGTCCAAAAATTCAATGTCCATTTAGGAATTGGATGGCAGAGGGGAAGAAGCTGTTCTTGAATTGCTGAGTGTGTGCCTTCAGGCTTTGGTACTTCCTACCTGATGGTAACAGTGAGAAAAGGGCATGCCCTGGGTGCTGGAGGCCCTTAGTAATGGATGCTGCCTTTCTGAGACACTGCTCTTTAAAGATGTCCTGGGTACTTTGTAGGCTCATACCCAAGATGGAGCCAACTAGATTTGCAACCTTCTGCAGCTGCTTTCAGTCCTATCCAGTAGCCGCTCCATACCAGACAGTGATGCAGCCTGACAGAATGCTCTCCACGGTATAACTATAGAAGTTTTTGATTGTATTTGTTGACATGCTAAATCTCTTCAAACTCCTAATATAGCTGCTGTTTTGCCTTCTTTATAACTACATCAATATGTTGGGACCAGCTTAGATCCTTAGAGATTTTAACACCCAGGAACTTGAAGCTGCTCACTCTCTCCACTTCAGATCCCTCTGAGGATTGGTATGTGCTCCTTCATCTTAACTTTCCTGAAGTCCACAATCAGCTCTTTCATCTTACTGATGTTGAATGCCAGGTTGTTGCTGCGACACCACTCCACTAGTTGGCATATATCACTCCTGTACACCCTATCGTCACCACTTGAGATTCTACCAAGAATGCTTGTATTGTCAGCAGATGTATAGATGGTATTTGAGCTATGCCTGGCCACACAGTCATGTGTATATAGAGTAGAGCAGTGGGCTAAGCACACACTCCGAGGTGCACCAATGTTGATCATTAGCGAGCAGGAGATGTTATCTCCAATCCGCACAGATTGTGGTCTTCCAGATAGGAAGAGGGAGGTACAGAGGCCCAGGTTCTGCAACTTCTCAATCAGGATTGTGGGAAGGATGGTATTAAATGCTGAGCTATTGTCAATGACCAGCATCCTGATGTAGGTGTTTGTGTTGTCCAAGTGGTCTAAAGTCATGTGGAGAGACGTTGACCTATTTTGGCAAGAGGCAAATTGCAATGGGTCCAGGTCCTTGCTGAGGCAGGAGTTTAGTCTAGTCATGACCAACTTCTCTAAGTATGTCATCACTGTTGATGTGAATGCTACTAGGTGATAGTCATTAAGGAAGCCCACGTTATTCTTCTTGGGCACTGGTATAATTGAATGCCCACAAGAAGATCTATCTCAGATACTCTATGGTGACATATATGTACTTTGATACTAAATTTACTTTGAAACTTTGTGGAAACACAGCTCAGTGAGAAATAAGGGAGGTAGGAAAAAAACAAAGAATAAGATTGGAGACAAATACAGAAGTCAGCTATATTCTTAATAGACAATAGACAATCGACAATCGGCAATAGGTGCAGAAGTAGACCATTCGGCCCTTCGAGCCTGCACCACCATTCTGAGATCATGGCTGATCATCTACTATCAATACCCGGCTCCTGCCTGGTCCCCATGTCCCTTGATTCCCCTATCCATAAGATACCTATATAGCTCCTTCTTGAAAGCATCCAGAGAATTGGCCTCCACTGCCTTCCGAGGCAGTGCATTCCAGACCCCCACAACTCTCTGGGAGAAGAAGTTTTTCCTTAACTCTGTCCTAAATGACCTACCCCTTATTCTCAAACCATGCCCTCTGGTATTGCACTCTCCCAGCATCTGAAACATATTTCCTGCCTCTATCTTGTCCAATCCCTTAATAATCTTATATGTTTCAATCAGATCCCCTCTCAATCTCCTTAATTCCAGCGTGTACAAGCCCAGTCTCTCTAACCTCTCTGCGTAAGACAGTCCGGACATCCCAGGAATTAACCTCGTGAATCTACGCTGCACTTCCTCTACAGCCAGGATGTCCTTCCTTAACCCTGGAGACCAAAACTGTACACAATACTCCAGGTGTGGTCTCACCAGGGCTCTGTACAAATGCAAAATAATTTCCTTGCTCTTGTACTCAATTCCCTTTGTAATAAAGGCCAAAATTCCATTAGCCTTCTTCACTGTCTGCTGCACTTGCTCATTCACCTTCAGTGACTGATGAACAAGGACTCCTAGATCTCTTTGTATTTCTCCCTTACCTAACTCTACATCATTCAGATAATAATCTGCCTTCCTATTTTACTCCCAAAGTGGATAACCTCACACTTATTCACATTAAACGTCATCTACCAAGTATCTGCCCACTCGCTCAGCCTATCCAAGTCACCCTGAATTCTCCTAACATCCTCATCACATGTCACACTGCCACCCAGCTTAGTATCATCAGCAAACTTGCTGATGTTATTCTCAATGCTTTCATCTAAATCATTGATGTAAATCGTAAACAGCTGTGGTCCCAATACCGAGCCCTGTGGCACCCCACTATTCACCACCTGCCATTCCGAGAAACACCTATTCACCATTACCCTTTGCTTTCTGTCTGCCAACCAGTTTTCTATCCATGTCAATATCTCCTCCCCCCCCCAATGACATGAGCCCTGATTTTACCCACCAATCTCTTCTGTGGGACCTTATCAAATGCCTTCTGAAAATCAAGATACACTACATCCACTGGATCTCCCTTGTCTAACTTCCTGGTTACATCCTCGAAAAACTCCAATAGATTAGTCAAGCATGATTTGCCCTTGGTAAATCCATGCTGGCTCGGCCCAATCCTATCACTGCTATCTAGATATACCACTATTTCATCTTTAATAATGGACTCTAGCATCTTCCCCACTACTGATGTTAGGCTGACAGGACGATAGTTCTCTGTTTTCTCCCTCCCTCCTTTCTTAAAAAGTGGGATAACATTAGCCATTCTCCAATCCTCAGGAACTGATCCTGAATCTAAGGAACATTGGAAAATGATTACCAATGCATCCGCAATTTCTAGAGCCACCTCCTTTAGTACCCTAGGATGCAGACCATCTGGACCTGGGGATTTGTCAGCTTTCAGTCCCATCAGTCTACTCATCACCGTTTCCTTCCTAATGTCAATCTGTTTCATTTCCTCTGTTACCCTATGTCCTTGGCCCATCCATACATCTGGGAGATTGCTTGTGTCTTCCCTAGTGAAGACAGATCTAAAGTACTTATTAAATTCTTCTGCCATTTCTCTGTTTTGCATAACAATTTCACCCAATTCGTTCTTCAAGGGCCTAACATTGTTCTTAATTATCTTCTTTCTCTTCACATACCTAAAAAAAGCTTTTGCTATCCTCCTTTATATTCCTGGCTAGCTTGCATTCGTACCTCATTTTTTCTCCCTGTATTGCCTTTTTAGTTAAGTTCTGTTGTTCCTTAAAAATTTCCCAATCATCTGTCCTCCTACTCAGCTTAGCTCTGTCATACTTCCTTTTTTTTTAATGCTATGCAATCTCTGACTTCCTTTTTCAACCGCTGTGGCCCCTTTCCCCCCTTTGAATCCTTCCTTCTCCGGGGGATGAACTGATTTTGCACCTTGTGCATTATTCCCAAGATTACCTGCCATTGCTGTTCCAGTCTTTTCTGCTAGGCTATCCGTCCAGTTAACTTTGGCCAGCTCCTCCCTCATGGCTCCATAGTTTCCCCTGTTCAACTGCAACACTGCCACCTCTGAGCTGCCCTTATCCTTCTCAAATTGCAGATAAAAACTTATCATATTA
This sequence comes from Hemitrygon akajei, assembly GCF_048418815.1. Lineage (NCBI taxonomy): Eukaryota > Metazoa > Chordata > Chondrichthyes > Myliobatiformes > Dasyatidae > Hemitrygon > Hemitrygon akajei. Next base: position 29,795,082 of record NC_133138.1, on the reverse strand, counting down.
TGGTCACTACCTCCTAATGTCTCCTTTACTTCAAGATCGCTTATCAAATCCTGTTCATTACACAACACTAAAACCGGAATAGCCTTGTCCCTGGTCGGCTCTCGTACAAGCTGTTCCAAGAATGCATCCCGTAGGCACTCTAGAAACTGCCTATCCTGGGGTCCAGCACCAACCTGATTCTCCCAGTTCACCTGCATGTTGAAATCCCCCATAACTACTGCAACATTAACTTTGCCACATGCCAATGTTAACTCCCTATTCAACTTGCACCCAATATCCATGCTACTGTTTGGTGACCTATCAACAACACCCATTAGGGTCTTTTTGCCCTTACTGTTCCTCAGTTCTATCCACACAGACTCTACTTCTCCTGATCCTATGTCCCCCCTTGCAAAGGACTGAATCTCATTCCTCACCAACAGGGCCACCCCACCCCCTCTGCCCACATTTCTGTCCCTACGATAGCACGTATACCCTTGTACATTCATTTCCCAGGTCTGATCTCCCTGCAGCCATGTCTCCGTTATCCCAACAACATCATAGTTACCCATTTGCACCTGAGCTTCAAGCTCATCCGCCTTATTTCTGACACTTTGTGCATTCAGATATAGAATTTTTAGCCCATTTCTCCTCTCTCCGTTTAAAACACTGCCTATTGTGCTTAACCCAGCTCCCCGAACTCCGATTGGGCTATATGCTCCTTGAATTTTGTTGTCCTTCCTAAATTTACTTATTCTTTCTGCACATTTAACTCCATGTTCCATCAGACCATCCCTCTGTACATGTGTCCTCCTTATCACTTGTTCCTCCTCACCTTGCTCTACTACACACTTAATATTCCGGAACCGTGTAGTCCCCACCTGTCCTTTATTCTTCAACTCGCTATCCTCTCTCACATTCTGGATCCCTGCCCCCTGCAAATTTAGTTTAAACCCCCCGAGAAGCACTAGCAAACTTTCCTGCAAGAATGTTAGTACCACTCCAATTCAGGTGTAAACCATCCCATCGGAACAGGTCTCACCTTCCCTGGAACAAAGCCCAATTATCTACAAACCTGAAGCCCTCCCTCCTGCACCATCCTCTCAGCCACTTATTAATCTGCATAATCCTTCTGTTCCTTGCCTCACTTGCACGTGGCACAGGTAGCAATCCTGAGATTGTTACCCTGGAGGTCCTGCCCTTCAGCTTCGCACCTAACTCCCTGAACTCACTATGCAAGACCCCCTCACTCATCCTACCCACGTCGTTGGTCCCTACATGGACCAGAACATCTGAGTTCTTGCCCTCCCTCTCGAGAATAACCTGCACCTGATCTGAGATGACCCGGACCTCGGCACCAGGGAGACAACATACCATCCAAGACTCCCGATCTTCCCCACAAAATCTCCTGTCTGCCCCCTGACTATAGAATCCCCTATCACTACTGCTCTCTTCTCTTCCGTCCTCCCCTTCCTAGTCGAGGGTCCAACCTCAGTGCCAGAGACAGGACCACTGCAACTTGTTCCTGGTAGGTCATCCCCATCAACAGTATCCAAAATGGTATACTTATTGTTGATGGGAATGGCCACAGGGGTGCTCTGCTCTCTCTATCTGCTCCCCCTGCCTCTCTTGACTGTCACCCATTTGCCTACCTCCTGTCTTTTCGGTGTGACTACCTCCCGATAACTCTTATCTATCTCTGCCTCTGCCTCCCGAATGATCCGTAGTTCATCCAGCTCCTGCTCCAATTCCCTAACTCGGTCTGATAGGAGCTGCAGCTGGATGCACCTTTTGCAGGTGTGGTCATCAGGGACAACTGCGTTGACCCTGACCTTCCACATACTGCATACGGAGCACACCACTGCTCTAACTGTCTCCCCCATTACCTGATCCCAGATTAGTCTGAATAAATGAAAAAAGTACCTACTGACCTTACCTTTTTTACCTCAGCAAGCACATACTCAGGCTCACTGATTTCCTCTCACCAAAGTCCCCTTGCACCGAAGCCCGCTGAGCCAAAGCCCAGCACTCTGCTCCCGCGCACTCCGCTGCCCGCTCCGACGCTGCTCGCTCCTAAAAGTGGGCCTCTTTTTAAACCCCGCGCATGCCGCTGACACCACCTGCACCTGCGCATTTTTACCTTCCTCCTCAGGTACTGTCCAGGTAGGTCCGATGGTCTCGGCCTACCTACAATGGCTGATCCTCTGATCCGCTGATCTCCAGTCGTCTGTTGACCTCGAGCACTCCTTGCTCCCGCACACTCCGCTGCCCGCACTGACACTGCCTGCTCCTAAAAGTGGGCCTCTTTTTAAACCCCGCTCTCGCCGCTGATGCCACCCGCGCCTGCGCAGTTTTACCTTCCTCCTCAGGTACTGTCCAGGTAGGTCCAATGGTCTCGGCCTACCTACAACCTACCTTAATTTGCGCTGTTTAATAAATCGGAGACCATGCAGTCTGCAATGTGTGATGAAATCTGAAGGATTATTCTAAAGTGGTCTGTTCCTTTAACAAGAGAGAGAGGGAGCGAACAGCTTGTGTGCTATTTCAGGGAGAGAGAACAACAGAAAGTCTGTGAGTTGCCTTGGAAACTGAAAGGAGGAGCTATATAATGGACAGCTGGTGTTCTGCACTACTTGGAGAGATATCCAAGGCCAGTTGACTTTTTAATCAAACACACACCACAGGAGACACACAAGACACACCACAGGAGACACACAACTCCAGAGGCAAGGAGGACACTGGTGAGCTTTGTGTGCCCACGACAAAGGTGGGGTTTTTGCTCACAGTGTGGACAAAGGAGTGACTGGTGGAACGCTATTGGTGTGTTCAACCCTGGCCTAGGTTGATAGCATTACCGTGGAAATGGTCCCCTTTTCTGTGGTCACAAGTTGGTAACTTTTTAAATACGTTTCAGGAACATGAGGATGACATGGAGGATCGGCATCAGCGTCGGCGTTGGAAGATAAACCAACATTCTAACTCTCTATCTCTCTCTCTCCAACTCTCCAAATCTACTCAAACCAAATTCCAGAACTGAACTGATTACTTACCATACCACCGTAAGACTGTATCATCTAATCACCTGAGCTGAGGAAGCTTATTTACTCACATATACTTATACTCTGCTAACCTGTTTACTTTATCTCATTTTATATTACTTTATTCATATAGGTAATAATAAAATAGAGTTTATAATGGAAGACTCAGACTCCAAGTATGTTCACTTCTGCTGGTTCTTTTTAACCCGTTACGGGGTACGTAACAAAATTGGGGGCTCGTCCGGGATATGAACAAATTTTCGACGCTCGTCCCGGAGATGAACAAAATTTGGTGGGAGCCATTCTAAAATTTGTTGAGATATGATTGTGGAAATTCTCTTTTGATTTGTGTGAGTGGATTATCAGCAGAAATGGAGTTTGTGGTTAATAAGTTTGTGGCAGAACCATCCCGGAGGCATTAGATAATGCTAAGAGGGATTGGGAATTGCTTGCAAGTTAAAAGTTAAAGTGACCTCTCACATGAAGAATGCTCAGATACAGCTTTAATAGCACAGCATTATGTAGCCGAGGGGAAATTTGAAGAGGAGGTGTTGGAAATGTTTGCTGAAGGTAAAGTACTTAGTGAGGCTGAGGTTCAGCTTCAGTTAGCAAAACTGAAGTATGAGTATGAGTTGAAATTAAAACAGTTGGGAGGCTGAAGAGGCAAAGACAGAGACAGTTTGAGAGGGAGATATGGCAGCAACAGGATCAAGCGTCAGGTAGGGGTAAGGAGCTGGTGGTACTGTTCAATATCAGCCAAGAAATTAAGTTAGTACCACCATTTGATGAAGCTGAAGTCAACCAGTATTTCCTACACTTCAAAAAGGTGGCCCATTCTCAGAAATGGCCAAGGGATGACTGAGCTGTCATGTTGCAAAGTGTGTTGAAGGGGAAGGCTCAGCAGGTGTTTTCTGCCCTGACCCTTGAACGTTCAAGGAATTATGATACAGTGAAAGATGCAGTGCTTAAAGTCCATGAGTTGGTTCTGGAAGCGTATAGACAAAATTTCACAGATTTAAGGCAGTCCGGCAGCCAAACTTATGTGGAGTTTGCCCACGAAAAACAGGTGTACTTCAATTGCTTATATACCTCAGAAGCGGTACCTGAGGGTTTGGGTGGCTTGAAAGAGCTGGTAGTGATTTGAACACTTTAAGAAATGTGTTTCCAATTATGTAAGGGCATACGGAGATTAAAAGGATGCCACTACCTTGTGGGAGTTTGCTAGGTTAGCAGACAAGGTTGTCTTAACCCACAAGTTTACTCTGGATGGGAGTTTCCCAGAGAGTAACTGGGAGGATCAGGGGAACCTGGAATTTGAAACTGGGACTGCTATTGAAAGCCTAGAAGAGGCAGCTGTCCCGATTGCCTGTGTTCAGGTTGTTGAAGCACCTGTGAATTTCCAGGGTCTTGAACCTTGCGTTGAAACTCAGTTAAGGTCTGAGGTGTCTGACTTGGTTAAGAAGGAATGCAGTCTTTTTGAGCCAGATGGACTTGGTTCAGTGAATGAAGGGTTAATCTTGGTGCCGGAGGAAATTGAGGATTCTCAGTCACTTGTGTCAGATAGTGTTCTAAAAGTTGGTGATGAGTTGAAAGCTGGTGATGTGTATTTTATTGGAAATATTGAGAAAGGTGCTGTTTCTGGATTTTTAAATAGAGAACTTGGGAAGTTTGGACTGGTTTTGTGACCTTTGACCCTGCTTGCAGGACAATGGCCTGTAGAAATATGTGAAACTCTGTTGAATTTTCTTTTCACAGTGGGAAGTAAACAACTGCAAGGCCATGGAGTTGTTGTTCGCAATTGCAATGTGAAAAGAAAGGATTATTTTGGGTTTGGGAGACCACCTGACTGGGTTACTCTAGAGACGAATTGAGCTATAAGTTGTAAGAACAGAATCAATCGGTTGTTTGGAAATCCTCATAATGTAAATATGGTCTTCGTAAGCTTAGTGACGGTACTGAGTTTGGTAAACACTAGGTTGGCACCTATCCAGGGTGGAGTTTATTCAGCAGTACAGCTAACAAGCAAGCTTGTGGCTGATGACACACACACAGATACTGATGTGAACACCACATGCCCAATAACCTGAAGCATGTCTAAAAAGGCTGCTGATGCAGTTAGCAAAGACTGGGGTTTAACCTGTGAGAAATTGTCAGAGACTTTCCTACCTTCCATGTTACATCAGAATTTAGGTAGTAAGCAGGATGAGAAAGGTTTGTCCTTGTCCAGGGATAAATTTATAGTGGTACAAAGTAGAGATTCTGAAATTGCTGTGTTAAAGGAGACAGCTCTCACAGAAGAGGAGGTTCAGAGAGAGTCAGTAGGATATTATCTTAAGAATAGGGTGTTACTGAGGAAGTGGAGACCACCTACAGTGCCTGCAAGTGAGGATTGGGCCATTGAACATCATGTTGTGGTCCCGAAAGTTTACAGAGATGAGATTTTAAACATGGCTCATAGTATGCCTTTAGGTGTACACTTTGGAGTGAGGAAGACAATAAACAGGATTATGAAGGAATTCTACTGGCCTAATTTAAGGAAGGATGTTATGAACTTTTGCAAGACCATGGTATAAGCCTTATAAAATTTTACACACTGGTAGGTCTACAAAAAGAAATCCAATTTGACCAGGGAAGTAACTTTACTTCGAAACCATTCCAGGGGATAGTTAAGGAGTTGAGAGCTAAGCACATTGTGTCACCTTTGACCCTACTCAGAGAGCAATGATCAGCTCATACTGTAAGTATGAGTGTGCTTAGTTATGTTTTGGAATTCAGAGACAGACTTAACAAGGCTGGTGACCGTGTAAAGCAGAATTTACAGCACTCTCAGATAAACATGAAACATGTTGGAGAAAGGTTCTTGGTGCTGTTCAATCTCCTTACCAACCCCCCTTAGAGGACCATATGAAATAATTAAGAGAATTGATTCTTTAAATTATGTTATTAGGACTCCTGACCAGAGAAAGGCTGCACAGCTCGTCCATGTAGATATGATCATGGGGTATCATGACCCCAAACCTGCAGCTGTGAGTACTATTATGACAATAGAGGAGATTGTGGTGTCTGGTACTGGAATACCAGAGCTCCCTGTAGTTTCCACAAGACTCAGAAATTCTGATGTTTTGAAAAATCTTGATGGAAAGACTCAATGTTTGCAGTCCAGGCAGTGAAAACAACTGAAGAGCTTAATTAACAAGTCTAAAGACTTATTCCCTGACATTTCAAGACGGTATATGGATGCAGTACATGATGTAATTGTAAATGAAGTTAATCCCATTAAGCAGGACCCTTACAGAATGAACCAAGACAAAAAATAAAATGGTTGAACAAGAAATTGAATACATGCTAACAGCTGGCATAATTAGGCCAACCACTTCAGACTGGGCATCACCGTGCATAATTGTCCCTACATCGGATGGGGGTATGAGATTCTGTGCTGATTACAGGAAAGTTAATGCAGTAAATAAGATAGAATGAATGAATGAATGAATGAGTGAATGACTGTATTGACAGAGTAGGGAAGGCTCGATACCTTACAAAGATTGACCTGTTAAAAGGTTACTGGTGTGTTCCTTTAACAAAAAGTGCTAAAGAAATATCTGCATTTTTGACACCATCTGGATTGTATGAGTACAATGTTTTACAATTTGGGATGGAAAATGCTCCAGGGACATTCCAAAGGATGATGAATTCAGTGATTCAGGGTTTAGAAAATACAGAGGCTTATATTGATTATTTTGTTGTATGGAATGTCACCTGGGAAGACCATATCTCAACTGTAGAGAAACTATTTGAAAGGCTGTCCAAGGCCAATCGCACTGTAAACCTTGCTAAAAGTGAATTTGGCCATGCCACTGTCACATATCTTGGCTATGTAGTAGGCCAGGGCCAACTGGCACTTGTGCAGGCCAAGGTTCAGGCTATTGCTGAGGCTCCCGTTCCAACAGCAAGAAAGCGTTGTGGAGGTTTCTAGGAATGGTTGGGTATTACCGTAAGTTTTGTAAGAACTTCTCAGACATCGCTCTCCCTCTAACGAAACTCCTAGGGAAGAGTGAAAGATTCGTGTGGAATGACCTTTGCCAAGAGGCATTTGAACACCTGAAAACCATCCTGTGTTATCACCCTGTGCTCAAAGCACCAGATTTTAATAAACCATTTTCAATCGCGGTAGACACTAGTGATGGAGCTGATGGGGCAGTATTGTTGCAAAAGGATGATGATGAAATTGAACATCCAGTAGCTTATTTCTCAAAGAAATTTAATGTGCTTCAGAAAAATTATTCTACTGTTGAAATAGAGCTGCTAGCACTCATTTTAGCATTGCAACATTTCAATGCCTACATATGCCCTGCGCAGAAACCACTTGTGATTTCTACAGACCATAATCTATTGGTGTTTCTGAGTAAAATGAAGGATAAGAATCGAAGGTTACTTAACTGGAGTCTGATCTTGCAAGAAAATGACATGGAAATAAATCACGTGACAAGTGCTGACAATGTTATAGCAGATGGTCTAGATGCTAAGTTTAAGTTTGTAATGCTATGTTACCTGATAATTACACATGTATTGCTTTAAGCTGTATAATCATTGGTTAAGGCAAAAATTTTGCTGTTTCATCAAAATTTTTCCTAAAAGGAGAAAAGTGTGATGAAATCTGAAGGATTATTGTGAAGTGGACTATTCATTTAACAAGAGAGAGAGGGAGCGAACAGCTTGTGTGCTATTTCAGGGAGAGAGAGCAACAGAAAATCTGTGAGTTGCCTTGGAAACTGAAAGGCGGAGCTATATGATGGACAGCTGTTGTTCCGCACTACTTGAAGAGATATGCAAAGTCAGTTGTCTTTTTAATCAGACACACACCAGAGACACTCCACAGGAGACACACGACTCCAGAGGCAAGGAGGACGCTGGTGAGCTTTGTGTGCCCACGACAAGTGTGGGGTTTTTGCTCACAGTGTGAACTAAGGAGTGACTGGTAGAACACTATTGGTGTGTTCAACCCTGGCCTAGGTTGATAGCATTACCGTAGAAACAGTCCCGTTTTCTGTGGTCACAAGTTGGTGACTTTTTAAATATGTTTCGAGAACATGAGTACGACATGGAGGATTGGCATCAGCATCGGCATTGGAAGATAAATCAACATTCTAACTCTCTATCTCTCTCTCTCTCCAACTCTCCAACTCTACTCAAACCAAATTCCAGAACTGAACTGATTACTTACCATACCACCATAACACTGTATCATCTAATCACCTGAGCTGGGGAAGCTTGGGAACCTTATTTACTCACCTATATATGTATATGCATATACTCTGCTAACCTGTTTACTTTATCTCATTTTATGTTACTTTATTCATGTAGTTACTAATGAAATAGAGTTTATAATGGAAGACTCAGACTCCAGGTGTGTCCATGTCTGCTGGTTCTTTTTAATCCGTTATGGGGAACTTAACAAATGTCACACAACAGAGTTAATCTTGCAAGACTCTTTGCTTTGGAAATAGAAAGCTTTGGTTTCAATTCCCCATTATGATCTTGAATGTGTAATTCAGACCAATGCTTCATGGAGGCTACGAAAGATGAGACCAGTTTTGCTGGTAAATTGAAAACATTTTGAAGGACAGCAGGGAGCTGGCTTGGTGAAAATTCAAGTTCAAGGTCAAGTTTATTGGCATTCAACTGTACACATGTATACAGCAAAATGTAACAATATTCCCCTGGGACCATGGTGCATAACACCGTACATTTATCATAAACAGCATGAAAATTAATATTAATACAAGTATATTAAGAGACAATAAGAAAAATCTTCCCTAAGCTATTAGCAACATAACTAATAAGCTATTTCATTTAAATTTAAAACCTTAGTAATGTTACTCACCTAACAATGATGTTTTCACCTCAGACTTAATCCATTATCTTTGCTTTGTTAAGGCCTCTGTATTTAAAATCAAATTCTTAATTTCTATCTCATCTCTGCAGATACAGAGGAAGATATTCATTATGGGTCCATCTCCTTCCGGACGAATGCACCAGGTGGTAAAAAGACATAGTTTTCCAACTCTTCTTTCAGTTCTGATTTCTTTTAATTAACTGAGTTTTATTAGCACTGGGTCTGAAACCCTGTTGACTTTGGAAAACATATAACAGCATCAGACAGTCCTGGGATAAAGTCCTTCACTCTGTCCATTAATACACTGTGGGTCAGACAACTGAGCCTTGGGTGGTAGCACAGCCTTGCCTGAATGGATTCAACAAGCCTCCAGAGATGTGGGCAGACGTTGCAACTCAGTAGTATATCATTGGTAGTGCTGCCTTTCTGGTCAGAGGTTAAACCTTGACAATTGTTGTGTAAGGGACAACAAGTCTCTAGCTAAGTTGTGAAGTAATGAAAGGAATTTTAAGTCTAATGTCCTATACCAATTAACATGATTAAGAAAAAGGCCTAAAAATTTGTTTCAGGAAAATCCATTTATACATGTTATGTGTTAAAGAGCACATATGTTAAAAAGCGTTTGGATGCTGTTCATAGACTTTAGTTCCGCATTCAACACAATCATCCCTCAGAAACTGATTGGAAAGCTGAGCCTATTGGGCCTGAACACCTCCCTCTGCAACTGGATCCTAGAATTCCTGACTGGGAGATCTCAGTCAGTCCGGATCGGGAGCAGCATCTCCAACACCATCACACTGAGCACGGGGGCTCCCCAGGGTTGCTTGCTCAGTCCACTGCTATTCACTCTGCTGACCCACGACTGTGCTGCAACACACACAGCTCGAACCATATCATCAAGTTCGCCGATGACATGACCATGGTGGGTCTCATCAGCAAGAACAACGAGTCAGCTTACAGAGACTAACGGACTGGTGCAGAGCCAACAACCTGTCTCTTAATGTGAACAAAACAAAAAAGATGGTTGTTGACATCAGGAGGGCATGGAGCAACCACTCCCCACTGAACATCGACGGCTCCTCGATAGAGATTGTAAAGAGCACCAAATTTCTTGGTGTTCACCTGGCGGAGAATCTCACCTGGTCCCTCAACACCAGCTCCATAGTAAAGAAAGACCAGCAGCGTCTCTACTTTTTGCGAAGGCTGAGGAAAGTCCATCTCCCACCCCACATCCTCATCACATTCTACAGGGGTTGCATTGAGAGCGTCCTGAGTAGCTGCATCACTGCCTGGTTCGGAAATTGTACCATCTCGGATCGCAAGATCCTGCAGCGGATAATGAGATCAGCTGAGAAGACCATCGGGGTCTCTCTTCCTGCCATCATGGACATTTGCACTACACACTGCATCCGCAAAGGAAACAGCATTATGAAGGACCCCATGCACCCGTCATACAATCTCTTCTCCCTCCTGCCATCTGGTAAGAGGCTCCGAAGCATTCTGGCTCTTACAACCAGACTATATAACAGTTTCTTCCCCCAGGCTATCAGACTCCTCAATACCTGAAGCCTGGACTGACACTTTTCCCTACTGTCCAGTTTATTATTTATTGTAATGCCGGTATTTTCTGGCTTCCTACTCTTTCCTTTCCAGTCCTGATGAAGAGCCTCGTCCCAAAATGTTGGCTCTTTATTCCACTCCATTAATTTTGCTTGACCTGTTGAGTTCCTCCATCATTTTGTGTGTGTTAGTTAAAATATGTATATTGTTTACATATCAAATAATTTGGATCAAAAGCCGTAATCATTTACAGCCTGTGTTATTAAGACACATTTCAACAAGGAGAGCCATCATTTTGAACCTGTGGAATCTGACTAACCTAAGTTGTCCCAAGATTCTATTTTATGTGTATAAAAACATTTTCTGTTTCTTTTTTTTTCTGTACATTTTTCATCCCAACAACTCGCTGTACACATTTTAGGCTTCTGTGAACCATTCATAGCACAAGAGGCAAACTGCCCACTCCATACTCTGGAGCGTTTCCCTCAGGAGGTCCGTGCACCATTAAATTAATTTCCTCATATCCTCCCTCCTACCCAACCCTCCCCACCCCAAGATCAGTGATCTCCCTGCAAATGTTTTTTTTTGCATCTTTCTGACCCCCCCCCCCCCACCACCCCACTTGTTTTACTCCATCTCCACAGGTCAGCAGACAGGTAACATTGCACGTGTTCCTGATTATGACAGTATGCACATGTGAGAGTGGTACTTCTTTTCAAAATATACTTTATTCAACATATAGTAAAAGCAAAGGTCAATCATTTTCTTAAAGCAAGGATGTCCTGGTTTCACAGTTTATGTGGTGACATATAATCTGATGTTACAGCATTGAATCAAATTGGATATAGACTAATTTTTGGACTAGAGTACACTATCATTCTCATATAACTTTGTGGAAGCTTGCTTTGCCAACTAGATTACTGGGCTTCTTTCATTGCAAAAAATTATCACAATCCAGAAGCACTTAATCACTGTGGAGGATGTTCTGAGATTCTAAAAGCCTCTGCCTTAACACACATTAATTAGTTATTCAAGAACTTCAAATAAAAAATTATGTCATGAGCAAAAAGAAAGCATTCTGCCTCTGTATCCAGATACATGCAATTTACAGAGCAACCCAAGATTACTGTTGTACTTTGAAGGAAAATTCTTAAATTCATGGAAAATCCAGATCCAGATGCAATTGGAGACCTTTCTTTTCTTAACTGGATTTGAGAATGCAGGCACTGAATAACAAATAAAGCTCAGATGTTTGAGCCACATTCTGCAAAATGAAATGCTTAGCAACTTCATTTAGACCGTGAAAGAGATTTATACTTTTTACTTTGTTCATTTCGTTTTTCCACCAACCTCAGAATATCCACATGAGATTCCCAATTTAAATGAACTTAAGAAAATATCACGAACAATGTCTGACCAAAACTGTATAGTGTTAAAAGCGAATAGTAGCAAACACTGCAATGCAGCAAGCAGAAAATGCAGTGACTACAGTCCCATTTTGAGAATCACAGAGATGTCGCACAGGGAAATGGGACACTGGTGAGAACACCAAGGAGGTAGCAGTTCAGTTTATGATCTGCACTGCGAAATACAGTGGATTCTGGTTAATTGGGATGTGTCAGGGCCAGAGCATTTTGGCCCGATAATTGGCTGCCTCTATTAACTGAAGCTTCATGGAGATAATTTAAAAGGTATCAAAAAAGAGAAAGTATCATTTAACTGAGTATCAACTTATGTATTTAAATCTAGGGTTCCCAGCCTGGGGCCCACAGAACCCTTGCTTAATGTTAGGGGTCCATGGCACAAAAATGTAATATGGAAAAAATAAGAACACTATCAGTACTCTGGTGGTTGTCCATCATATCCACTGATGACAGGAAATCTGTACAGGAGAGTTTTTAAAGTTATAAAGCTGTTGCACAGGGGAAGTTCCACTCTCTTAACTGCAGAGGTCTAGATCCAGAGAGACGAGTAGTTGTCACAAGGGTCTTCCCTGTTTACAGTGGATAACCATGACTTCATCTGTGCCTTGTCATGCCCTTTGCTCTCCAAGAAGTGTTGCAGAACCACCTTCCTGGCCATTGAATCTCACTGTAGATCTCGTCTATCCAGTCTATCAGAGCTAACTTTGCATGCTAGGACAAGCTTGTCCCTATCTCACTGGCATATGAGACCCACTGGCTACTCTCACCTGGTTTATCCTGCCATTCAAAGCGGTATGCCAAGATGTGGTCACCATCACATACAAACAGCTACTTGGAGGCACAGGTGAGAGCTGAATGTCTGGTGGGGACTAACAGTAACATACAATCTTCAGATTTTTTTTGTAGTTTCTAACTTGTTAAAGTAGTGGAACTGTTCGATTTTCACTCCCGGCCATTCCAAGCCTGAATGCATGAAACTACAGTGAGCAAAACAGTTCTGAATTGTCTTACTGCTTATTTCTCACCAACTATCAGTAACACAAAACAGTGCTTTTTAAACACAAACACACACAACTGATGCTTTTCAAAAACTGTTGCTCCTAGCATGGTGTAGTGTCTAACAACCACATAATATGCACACGACTGACACTACTTTGAAAATGTTTGGCAACAGTCTTCTGCACAAATTAAGCAGCATATTGCCCCCAAATAAATGAAGAGAATCCCTGCTATTTTCTTGATTTATTTTTGTTCTTTAAGATTTGTCCAAAATAAGCAGCTGCCCAATTAAACAGGACCCACTGTATTCAGTTTCACTGTTTTCTGTGACTTTGGTGACTTCAAGATATTTGTACCTTATTTTGTTAATTCGCCTATCAGAATATATGACAGTGTAAATTTTTAATTGTGATTCTTTTTATTCATCACAGGACACAGACAAAGTCTACAATCTGCTAACCAACCTTCAAAAACTGTAAGTACATTGGATCTTGTTGGAGAGTTCCCATATCTGTCAATATTTATAAAGGTGTTTACTGATGTGCAGGGATACAACAACAAATAATTTCCAATTCATTGTTATTTTTTGATTTTTTGATTTGTCAGAACCTGGTCTCTTCAAAGGAAGATCATTCACCTGTCATCTATGCGCAGATAGCGCAAACAAATATTTGAATAATCTCCCAAAAAAAAGAAGATGGAGTTTGATGCAGGGAATGAAGCAATTTTGTGAACTGTGCTTTGTGTACTTGCTCTGAATTAACATAATCAATTATCAGGCTTTTTAATTACCAATGTAACTATTGAATAATGGCTTGGAAGTCGAATCTCTTAATATAGTTTTATTATTTCCTCTTCATTTCTGCAGATGCTATGTAAAATGGAAGTAGATATGTATATTGTGCAAACAAAATTGACCATTTTAGGTAACTTTGCTAAAGAATTCAACTAGCATTTGAGAATTGCAATATGTATCAATGGTTGATATAAAGCACAGAATTCAACTTAAACCAGGGAGCTTCCTTTTATGCATCTTGCATGGATAATTGGAAATACCTTAAGTTGTTGAAAGAGTAAAAAAAATCACCATATAATCTACATAATATTTAAAGATATGTCATTAGGAATCAAACTGCTGACCGTGTTTGATATTGATGATCTCTGAAAACCCTTGCACATAAGATCATGAAGCACCATGCAAATTCTTCTTGCTATATTATGTTCAAACAATAAAATTTCATCATAAGACCTTAAGACAGTGGAGCAGATGGTCATTTGGTTCATAATGTCTTCTCTGCTGTTTAATCATAGTTAATTTATTATCCCCCTCAACCCCATTCACCTGCCTTTTCCCTGTAACCTTTGACACACTTACTAATCAAGAACCTATCAACCTTTGCTTTAAGTAGCCTCTTCTTCAGATCTATCTTTAGAATTTGCTCAACTGGTGAGTTTCCAGTGTTTCCTTCTAATCTAACGAGAGAAAACAGCAAATGATTGAAGAATGATTCATCCTTCATTATTATACCAATTCCAAAAAATTCTTGTGAAAATTGGATAATAAAGGATGGAGAAATCATAATCCCATTATTCTAATACAGCTACCTTTTACTCTGCAAGCCTAAACAAATTTACACGGTCCAGGATAGCCAATTGTTTAAAATGATCCTGACTTCAAGTATATTGAAGCTAGTTGGTGTCACTGCAAGAGTTAAATTGTTAATGACTACTTTCTTATTTCTTATATAAAATAGTACCAGAATAACTATCCAAACTATATTAAGTACAGAAATGGGACAGGTCATTTTAACTGGTCTATTTAGCCAGGACTCTCTTATTTTCTGAAAGTACTGTTTATTACTCCTCCTAAGCATTCATTATGTATAAGAATCAGTGGGCAAGCATACATTATTTCCAGGGACTAAACCTAATAGCCAAGTATATTTTATTGCAGGATGGGGCTTAAATTGCTGATTTTAGTTGATATTCAGATCTAAAGATTCAAAAAATAAGACTAAGAGCTCAAATTTTATACTTAATAAATCAAGTATCAGAAATTTTCATGAAATTCAGCTTTTCCTTTTAATGCAGAATAATAATTCTGGGTTTCTCTGTGAATTGCAAATGTCTATAACTTGCACAAATGGACACAGTCTACTTTCTTTTTGCTAATGACAGTAATTTTTTTTAAGTTCTTGAATGACTTTCTGTAAGATGCAGCAATTGGTTTACCCTCAGTTGCCATTTTATTTCGTACCTCTTGTACCCGGTAAGGTGGCCACTGTGTGTATCCTTGTGGTCTTCTGCCATGGTAGCCCATCAGCTTCAAGGTTTGATGTGTTGTGCCAATTCAGAGATGTAGATCTGCACACCACTTTGTAACATGTGGTTACTTGACTCACTGTTGCCTGTCTGTCAGGCTGAAACATTCTGGCCATTCTCCTCTGACCTCTCTCATTAACAAGGCATTTTTGCCCATAGAACTGTTGCTCACTGGATGTTTATTGTTTTTCATGCCATTCTCCGCAAACTCTAGAGTCTGCTGTGCATGAAAATCCCAGGAGATCAACTCAAACCACCCCGTCTGGTACCAACAATCATTCCATGATCAAAGTCACTTAGGTCACATTTCTCCTCATTCTGATGTTGGTCTGAACAACATCTGAACCTCTTGAGCATTTTTAATGCATTAAGTTGGTATCGCATGACTGGCCAATAAGATAATTGCATCAACAAACTGTTGTACTTAATGGTGTGGCTACTGAGTATATAGAAGTCATTATCAGTGTGTAGTTGAGGGATTCAGTGCACTGATGATGGCTTTTTGATCAGAGCTGAAATGTCTGCAAACATTTTGCCAAGCTCGGCGATCAACCAAACTTCCAAACAGACAACCCAACCTACCAGTATTCTGCAATATTTCAAACTGAGTGTATACCTTTGATTCAACATGTTGAGAATGTGTATTAGTGAATTAATTAGAATCCAAATAGGTAGCAAGGGAACAAGGTTAAAGAAAAACAGTGATCATGATTTCAACAATGTGATTGATATGGTGGGGAAGAAATGGAGATTTGAGGTTGAGTTACAGTAGATATATTTTCCTATAAATTGGTTATTTTCCTGGAAATGCTGGCAAGAAAAGGAATCTCAAGGTAGTAGTCATATGTATATATATATATATATATATATATACTTTGAGAATAGGTTTACTTTGAATTTGAATAATTGTGGCAAGGGACATACACAATTGCTCTCAGAAAGTGCTAATACTTGATGGGCTGAATGGCCTCCTTCACTGTTGACGGGGAGAAAAGGGATGCGATTTTGAATGAGAAAGATACTTTGTTCAGGTCTATTCAAGGCTTTGGTTGATATTAGCTTCAGCTTTCCAACTAACGATGCAAGACTGCCATCCACTTCAGAAAACAGATTGCTCCTGAGATCCATCTCTTTACCATCATATTTGTTCACACGCCAGACCTGCAGCCTGGTGAAAACTTGCTCAGTTCCAAAACTGACAATAATCCCAATAAAGACCTTAAGATTGAAGTTTAGATGTTGGTATAAAAGTGCTGAGGGAAGTTAGTTTCTGGGAGGATAAGCCATATTATTTTATAGCATCTTGGTTTTAACAATTTCCCAGACAAGATATGTACATATTGAAGATTAGAGGCTTTGAACTGTTTAATATGGAGCAAGTCACTGATTATCAGGGCAAATTGAAAAGGAATGAGTATCAAACCCTCGTTGACCCTACTCCTTTGCTCATCCACAACACTCAGACTGTTGTAATACTGCAACTTGTGAGGAATCTGGTCAAATAGAAAGAGGAAGTTGGTCCTCCAGCAATACAGTCTCCTGATCAAACTTTGTATTTTTCACCATATATATGTTTATATTTATGACTCTTTATAGTGAGTGTTCTCGTTTTTTTAAAAATTTACACAATTTGCCTTCTTTTGCACATTGGTTATTTGTCAGTCTTCGTTTATGTAGTTTTTTTGTCAACTTTATTGTACTTCTTTATTTTCCTGTAAATACTTGCAAGAAAATGAATCTCAAGCTAGTATATAGTAATGTACTGTATATGCATTTTGATGTTAATTTTCTTTTGGCTTTTGACTTTGTCCAGCTCTAATCTTCTTCAGTTCAAAAAGGCGAATGGAAGAATTTGTTCCTAATTGTGAGACTGTAACAGAATCTATTCCACGTTTTTATGATTATGCATCCCTTGCCAGCATCCAGTAATCCAGAACAAAGATACCCTGTAAAGCAATGGAATACATCCAAACAAATTTTGTATCTAAGTTGGACAGGTCTGACTGTGTTGCGTTAGTTGGAAGCAAGACCTATCAGTGGGCAGAATAACCAGTCAATATGACTTGATAGACACGTAGAAGATGATTAGAGGCATTAATAGAGTGGACAGCCAGCACTGTTTTCCCAAGGCAGAAGTGGCTAATAAAAGAGGGCATAATTTTAAGGTGATTGGAGGAAAGTACAGGGGAGATGTCAGAGACAGTCTTTTACTTATGCAGAATGGTTGGTGCTTGGAACCAGCTGCCATGAGTAGTGGTATGGGCTGACACATTAGGGACATTTAAGAGACTCTGAGGCTCATTATGAAAGAAAGATTAATGTTTCTACAAGGCAGAAGTATTAGATTGGAGTGGGTTGAAGGCACAGCACAAGATTATGGGCCGAAGGGCCTGTACTCTGCTCAATGTGTAATGTTCTGTGTTTTTGGACTGAATAGCCTACATCATACTAGGGGTGGTAATGTATTCTATACTGCTGAGTATTTATGAACTGCACAATTCTACCGAGGGAAGGGAAGAGTTGTGCGATTCATTGTATTCAGTGGGGCTGACCTGCCAGCAGGGGGAGTGCAGGGCAGAAAAACAGACGAGACTGCAGATGCTGGAATCTGGAGCAACACACAAAAGGCACTGTAGATTATTCTATGAGGGAAAATAGACAGTCACGCTTCAACTCATCATCTGGACTTAAAAATATAATTATTTGCACACAGATGTATAAGAGCAAGATATTTTCCATGTTGGTTATAATAAAAGTTAAAACATGGGCCTCTGATAATCTGATTCTATTAAGAATAAAGTTTCTGCTGATTTCAGTAGGCTTACTGCCCCAGGATCAGATTTAGAGCTAACACCCTACATTTCCCATAAATGAAAACTTTTGGCTATTTGGACAGGTGATTAGTTGGCACAGATTTAGAGGGAATAGGGGCAAATGCAGGAAAATGGGACTAGCAACTGGATGAAACAACTTGATTAGCATGGATGAATTGAGCAGAAGGAGCAGTTTGAATGCTCTGCTACACTTAGAGCTAATGACTGGTTTGCAACTCATAAGGCTTCCATCTTTCCCTGAAAAATAATAATAAACTGCATTAACATAGTATCTTTAATATAGATTAGATGTTCTAAAGTTTCTAGGGGGGGTTACTAGTCAAAAATTCACATTGAGCCACTATACGCAATTTTGTTTAGCCATATGAGTGAATGACAATTAAAGTTGAGCTTAAAATTGATAGCAGGAGGATTGTTTAAAGCATGGGTCATAAAATGTGCCTGAGATCAAGTCTGGGTGTGCAACAAAAGAGTGATTTAATGCAGGGAGTAAACAATGTTCATAAACTAAACATTAATGCAAACATTTAATCAATCATGTGGCACCAACACAATGCATAAAAGCATGCTGACATGGTCAAGAGGTTCAGTTGTTGTTCAGAACAAACATCAGAATGGGGAAGAAATGTGATAGAAGCGACTTGGAGTGTAGAATGATTGTTGGTGCCAGTGGGGTGGTTTGAGTATCTCAGAAACTGCTGACCTCCTGGAATTTTCACATGCAACAGTCTCTGGAGCTTACAGAGAATGGTGCAAAAAAACAAGAAAACATCTGGTGAGTGGCAGTTCTGTGGGCAAAAATGCCTTGTTAAGTACCTCCTGTGCCTAATAAAATTGCCACTGAAAGTATGTCAGTGATGATAAACCTGATTCTGTTTCTGATTCAATAAAAGCTTTTGGAATACTGTAGTCAGTGTAATAGAGCAGCTTCTTCCACAGTCTGTAAGATCTGTCTGTCTGTAAGGGGTTTGTACGTTCACACCTTGACAATGTGGGTTTTAGCCAGGTCTTTGTTCCTCCCACATACCAAAGATGTACAAACAATACACACAAAATGTTGGAGGAACTCAGCAGGTCAGGCAGCATCCAGGAAAATAATACAGTCAACGTTTTGGGCCAAAACCCTTCAGCAGGACTGTACGTGCCAGGTTAGTGAACTATGTAACAGTTTCTTCCCCCAAGCTATCAGACTCCTCAATACCCAGAGCCGGGACTGACACCTTACTGCCCTATTGTCTTGTTTATTATTTATTGTAATGCCTGCACTGTTTTGTGCACTTTATGCTGTCCTGGGTAGGTCTGTAGTCTAGTGTAGATTTTTCTGTGTTTTTTTTTCGTAGTTCAGTCTAGTTTTTGTATTGTGTCATGTAACACCATGGTCCTGAAAAAAGTTGTCTCATTTTTACTATGTACTGTACCAGCAGTTATGGTCAAAGTGACAATAAAAGTGACCAGACTTGACTTATGGGCATGCTATGCTCGCGCCGGAAGTGTGGTGACATTTGCGAGCTGCCCCCAGTGCAACCTTGGGTTGTGTTGGCCGTAGATGCAAATGGAGCATTTCACAGTATGTTTTAATGAACATGTGGCAAATAAAACTAATCTTTATCTTTGCTGTAGAGGTGATGGGTGAGGATGATTTCCACACCTGCCCTAGCAATACATTTTAGATATGAATTACTCCCTATGTAAAAATAATTACCCCTCAGATCCCCTTTAAAATTCCTTCAGCTTACCTTTAACCAAAGCCCTCTTGTTTTTGATATCCTAATAATAGAGAAATATTTTGACTACATATCCATGTATGTCTCTAGCTTGTAGACTTTCTTTCAGGGACCCTGCAGCTCATGTTCTCAGTGTTATTTACTTACTTTGTTATTATTGGCCTGATTTGTCCTCTTTTGCATATTGGACTTTCCTCCATCTTTCATAAACAAAAGAAAATCTGCAGATGCTGGAAATCCAAGCAACACGCACAAAATGTTGGAGGAACTCAGCAGGCCAGGCAGCACATATGGAAACGAGTAAACAGTTGATGCTTTGAACTGAGACCCTTCAGCGGGACTGGAAAAAAAAGACGCTGCCTGGCCTGCTGAGTTCCTCCAGCATTTTCTGTGTGTTGCTTGTCAGTCATTGTTATGTACAGTTTTTCATGTTTTCTATTGTATTCCTTTATTTTTTTGCTGATGCTTGCAAGAAAAAGAACCTTAAGGTTCTATATGGTAAATTTACTTTGAACTAATCACTCAGGGCAACAGAACAGCCAATCCTATCAAATGGCATGTATTTGGGATACGTGATGAAATCAGGTCACTTGAAAGAAACCCACATGGATCCAAGAGAAACTCGTAATCTCCACACAAGCAGCAGCTGAGGTAATATTTAATAAAGTAACAGAATCAGAATCAGGTTTATTATCAGTGACACATGTCATGAAATTTGTTGTCTTGCAGCATCAGTACAGTACAATATGTAAAAGAATACTGTGAGCTACAATAAGAAATATAAATAGTTCAAAAAGAAAGCAGGAGAGACATTAATGAGGGTTATGCACGTGATGCTCTTTCCAAACATGCCTACTAAAGAGTCACATAATAACCCATGAGACAAAAGGAGAAGCGATACCAGACATAGAAATTAAAATCAATGAAACTGCTTTCTAAATGACTTCATTAATTGTAAGATCACTGCAGAGATCCTTCTATTCCCCACTCACAAAATGGAGGCAAGAGTCATCATAATGAAGCAAAGTATCTCCACGGATTCCAGATGCTCTGGTGGTGGCATCCAAAACCAGGAACATAACTTTACTAGTGGAGCTAATAAAAGAATAAAACACAATATTAGTGAAATTGAAATACTCTCTGCCTTTTTCTCTGAGGATTGTCACCTTGTCGTAGTGAAGAGTTCCTGAGATCTCAAGAATGCTGCTACCTGAAGTTTAGCCTTCTGGCACTTAGCTCGTGGTAGGGTCACCTATGGCTGTAAAGTGAAGGGGAGGTTCCATACAAACAGCGATCCAACCAAAGCTGCAATGGTGGCACTAACGGAAAATAAAGATACATCTTCTTATGGAGTATAAGAAATGGCAGACAATGCTTAAGAAAGAAATCAGGAGGGCTAAAAGAAGGCATGTAGTTGCCTTAGCTGACAAGGTGAATGAGAATCCTAAGAGATTCTACAGATATGTGAAGAGCAAAAGGATTGCAAGGGACAAAGTTGGTCAACTGTAAGATCGGAATGGTGATCTATGCCTGGAGTCAAAAGAGATTTGGGGAGATTTTAAATAGAATTTTTGCAACTGTATTTACTCAAGAGACAGACACAGCGTCTACAGATGTGAGGCAAAGCAGCAGTGAGGTCATGGACATTGCGCAGATTGCAGGGAAGGAGGTGTTTACTGTCTTGAGGAAGATTAGGGTGGATAAATCCCTGACAAGGATTTCCCTTGGACCCTGTGGGAGGTGAGTGCAGGGACCTAAATCATCATTAGCAACAGGTGAGGTACTGGAGAATAGGAAGGTAGCTAATGTTGTTCCACTGTGTATGAAAGGCAGTAAGCATAAATCAGGAAATTATAGACTGGTGAGCCTGACATCAGTAGTATGAAAGTTATTGGATGGTATTCTAAGGGACCAGATAGATGAGTATTTGGATAGACATGGACTAATTAGGAATAGTCAGCATGGCTTCATGCATGGTAGACTGTGGATCAGCAATGTTATAGAGTTTTTTTATGGAAGTTACCAGGAGAGTTGATGAAGGCAAGGTAGTGGATTTTGTCCACATTAACTTTATTAAGGCATTTGATAAGCTCCAGCATGTAAGGTTGGTGAAGAAGGTTCAGTTGCTTGACATTTAAGATGATGTAGTAAACTGGATCAGGCATTGGCTTTGTGGGAGAAGCCAGAGAGTGATAGTAGATGGCTGCCTCTCTAAATGGAGGCCTGTGAATATTGAAGTGCCACAGGGATTGGTGCTGGGTCTGTTGTTTGTCAAAAATGATTTGAATAATATGGTTAACCGGATCAGTAAATTTGCAGATGACACCATAATTTGGGTTGCAGTGGATATCAAGGAAGACTGTCAGAGCTTACAGCAGGATCTGGACAGCTGGTAAGAAAGGGCTGAAAATAGCAGATAAAATTTAATGTAGACAGTTGTGGGGTGTTGCACTTCGGTGGGACCATAGGAAGGCAGGGTCGTAAAGAAAGCTTTTGACTCTTTGGCATCCATAAATAAAATTATTGAGTACAGGAGATAGGATTATTTGTTGAAGTTGCCTAAGATGTTGGTGCGGCCTCATTTGGAGTAATGCGTGCAATTCTGGTTCCCTACCTACAGAAAAGATGTAAACAATGTTGAAAGAGTACAGAGAAAAGTTACATGGATGATTCTGGGACTGGAAGACAGGTTATAAGGAAAAAATTAACAGGTTAGGACTTTATTCCTTGGAAAGTAGGAGAATGACTGGAGATTTGATAGAGTATACAAAATTTTGAGGGCTATAGATAAGGTAAATGCAAACAGGCTTTTTCCACAGAGGTTAGGTGGGACAACTAGAAGTCATGGGCTAAAGGATGAAATGTGAAAATTTTAAGGAGAACATGAGGGAAAACTTCTGAGTGTGATGAGAGTGTGGAACGAGCTGCCAGCACAATTGGTGCATTCAAGCTTGATTGCAATATTTAAAAGTAGTTTGGATAGTTACATGGATGGTAGAGGTATGGAAGGCTATGGTCTAGATGCAGATATATGGGAGCAGGCAGTTTAAGTTGTTCAGCAGAAACTGGATGGGCTGAAGGGCCTTTTTCCTGTTCTGTACTTGTCTATGACTCTCACAACAGCAGTAAAAGTGGAGGAAGAACGCAGCTAGTCATCTTGCATTCCATACCACTGTACCCTGACCCTGATCTGTCATGGACTGAGTCTTGTCTGCTGGTGCATTAGTCTCCGCACCTTAAACAAAGTCAAGCACAGGCTTCTCCAATAAGGGAATCCACCCTAAAATTACAGATTATGTGTATCTATAATTGGCTTTTACAGCCACTTTATAATCCTTCAACAGGCAACCTCTTTTCTGTTGGGAGAACACCATACTCAGCTTGAGTGATTGCACACTACTACTCTCTGCCGCATGGAGTTATTGCAGAGAAGGGTGAAGTAATGGTCATATCTGGGACTAATGTAATGTCATATTAATGATCACAATACTAAGAAGAGCAAGTGAAGGTAACATTCAAATGGGGCCATTTATTTGAATAGATATACAGGTTTGAATGACAGAACAGACCTCAGTTCTTATATTCCTTTGCCATTCATGATATAGATGATATTTGCCATAACACTTTGATCCTTATTACCTGGAGAACTCATCTTGATTTGGGAGTTATGTTCCCTCATTGGCTTAGATATTCCATTACTTTCTGATATGTAACACCAACTGAATTGATCGCAACAGGATTATGTAATAATTCATTCTATAGCGAAAAAAAATGTCCTTGTTTCTTCCAACTATATTTTTCCTCAGATTATTCAAACCATAGTGCAATATTTTTCCAGAGATGTGGTCTAGCTTGCTGTGTCTGTCCCACATTTTTTGCTTTTATTTCACATTTTCATCATCTGCAGGTTTTGCTTTTCCAAACTCAGATGTTCTTTTGAGTTATGGTGCCAAAGATTGCAGATGACCCATCTCCATCTGAACATGTTGACTCTGAGCAAGTATGAAGACGAAGTGTTAGATGTTACAGTGATCTCCATTTTCATACCATATAAAGCTAGTTAGGATGTTTAGCCAAGTTTATAAGTCGATAATTTTTATTTACTGTGTCTGGAGATTGCAGTTTGGATTGCTCATTGGGGATAAGATCTTTGAGGATATTGAATATTGGAGTTAATACATTTGAATAAAAAGGGATTATATTTTTCTTATACAATATAACTTATAAATTACCTGATCTCTTTTGAAATCTGATAGCAGCATAATGAATTTCATTTTGGTATGGTTCTGAGTCTGAGATTTTCTGATAATCTTCAGGTTGCCTTTGATTTTCATTGACTGTGAAGAGGAATGGAAACATAGAATCATAGAGCACTATAGAAATGACACCTTGATCCATTTAGACAGTGCCAAACTATTATTTTGCCTAGACCCATTGACCTGCACATGGACCAAAGCCCTCCATATCCTTTCTTCCTTCTGAGGTTAGAGATGGAATCAGATTCACATCAGCTATGGCAAGATTTGCATCCTAACATCATGAATGGCTGTGCTTCTGCACCTCCAGTTGAGCTCAATGCCTTTAATGCACTCTTTGAAATGGAGAATTAAACCAGATCTATGTGAATCCCTGCTGCATCTGCTGACACTGGAATCTTTAGCTCAGAGGGTGATGCCAGAATATCTTTCAAGAGGATGAAGGCCTTTAGCACTGACAGTATAACTAATAGGGCTCTGAAAACCTGTGATAACCAACTGGCAGAAGTGTTCAAGGACTTCTTCTTCAATCTCTCACTGCTGCGTTCGGAGTTTCCCACCTGCTTTAAACAGTTGACAAACATACCAGTGCCCAACAAGAGCAGGATGAGCTGCTACAATGCCTATCATCCAGTGGTACTCACATCTACTACAGTCAAGTGCTTCGTGAAGTTGGTCATGGCTAGATTAAATTTCTGCCTCAGCACATACCTGGACCTGCTGCAATCTGCCTGCAGTAGATGTAATCTCACTGGCTCTGCACTTGTCCTTGAATCACCTGGACATTAGTAATATCTACCTCTCACTGCATTTGGATCCTTGACTTCCTCACCAGGAGACCACAGTCTGTGTGGATCAGAAATAATATCTGCTCCCCGCTGACAATCAACATCAGCACTCTTCAAGGATGTGTGCTTAGTCTAATCCTCTACTCTCTCTACACCCATGATTGTGTGGATAGGCACAGCCCAAACACCATCTATTAATTTGCTGATGCCACAACTATTGTTGGCAGAATTTCAGATGGTGACGAGGAAGCATAAAGGAGCAAGTTAGATCAGCTGGTTGAGTGGTGTTGCAGCAACAACATTGCATTCAGCGTAAGAAAGACCAAAGAAATGATTGTGGACTTCAGGAAAGGTAAGGTGAAGGAACACACACCAGTCCTCATCGAAGGATCAGAAGTTGAAAGGGTGAGCAGTTTCAAATTCCTGTATAGCAAAATCTCTGAGGAACTATCCTGGACCCAACATAATGATGCAACTATAAAGAAGGTAAGACAGTGCTATATTTCATTTGGGATTTGAGGAGAATTTTGTATGTCACCAAAGACACTTGCACATTCCTACAAGTGTACCATGGAGAGCATTCTAACTGGTTGCATCAGTGTCTGGTATGGGGTCCACTGCACAAGGTCAGAAAAAGCTGCAGAAAGTTGTAAACTCAGTCAGTTATATCACGGGCACTAGTCTCCCTAGCATCTGGGACACCTTCAAAATGTGATGCCTCAAAAAGGCAGCATCCATCAGTAAGGACCTCCATCACCCAGGACATGTCCCTTCTCATTGCTACCATCAAGAAGAAGGTACAAGTGCCTGAAGATACACACTCAATGTTCAGGACCAGCTTTTTCTCCTCTGGCATCAGACTTCTGAATGGACTTTGAACCCATGAACACTTACTCAGTATTTTTACCCTCTCTTTTTGCACTTCTTTTTAAATTTATTTTTTATATATTCTTATTGTAATTTCTAATATTTATTACTATGTATTGCAAAGTACTGTTGCTGCAATGCAACAAATTTCACAACATATGTACTATACATATGTTGGTGATATTAAACCTGATTCAGACACCCATCCATGTACTTATCCAAATTTCTTTTCAATGTTGAAATCAAACCTGCATCCACCACTTCAGCCAGCAGCTTGTTCCACACTTTCAATATTCTCTGAGTGAAGACATTCCCCCTCATATTCCCTTTAAATATTTCAGCTTTCACCATTAACCTATGATCTCTAGTTCTAATCTCACTCAACCTACCTTCAAGAAAAACCTGCTTGCATTTACCTTATTTATACCCCTCATAGTTTTGTATACCTCTGGCGACGGTGACATCAGGCAACGGTGGGAAACTTTGTCACATGGTATGAGCAGAATCATCTGCAGCTTAATGTGAAAAAGACTAAGGAGCTGGTGGTGGACCTGAGGAGGGCTAAGGCACCGGTAACCCCTGTTTCCATCCAAGGGATCAGTGTGGACATGGTGGAGGATTACAAATACTGGGGATACGAATGGACAATAAACTGGACTGGTCAAAGAACACTGAGGCTGTCTACAAGAAGGGTCAGAGCTGTCTCTATTTCCTGAGGAGACTGAGGTCCTTTAACATCTGCCGGATGATGCTGAGGATGTTCTAAGAGGCTGTAGTGGCCAGTGCTATCATGTTTGCTGTTGTGTGCTGGGGCAGTAGGCTGAGGGTAGCAGACACCAGCAGAATCAACAAACTTATTCATAAGGCCAGTGAAATTGTGGGGGTGGAACTGGACTCTCTGATGGTGGTGTCTGAAAAGAGGATGCTGTCCAAGTTGCATGCCATCTTGGACAATGACTCCCATCCACTACATAATGTACTGGTTAGGCACAGGAGTACATTCAGCCAGAGACTCATTCCACCGAGATGTAACACTGAGCGCCATGGGAAGTCATTCCTGCCTGTGGCCATCAAACTTTACAATTCCTCCCTTGGAGTGTCAGACACCCTGTGCCAATAGGCTGGTCCTGGACTTATTTCCACTTGGCATGATTAACTTATTATTTAATTATTTATGGTTTTATATTGCTATATTTCTTCACTATTCTTGGTTGGTGCAGCTGTTACAAAACCCAATTTCCCTCGGGATCAATAAAGTATGTCTGTCTGCCTGTAAGTCTCCCCTCATTTTCCTTTGCTCTAGTGAATAAAATCCAAACCTATTCAATCCTTCCCTGTAACACAGTTCCTCGACTCCCAGAAATATCCTTGTAAATTTTCTCTGAACTCTTATTGATATCTTACATATAGATTTTTCTTTTATCAACTATTGCACATCATGAGTGTTAAGAAGCTTCTGTGTTTCCCCTTTGACAAATTTATCTCACCTACACACAGAAGCAATGGATGAGTGGGGAGTTTAGCCAAGAGTGTGCAGTAGGTTCGGCAGATGAGCAAGAAAACTGGATGAATTGATAAGCACAGGTGCACTCCTAGTAAATAACAGTTACTTAAAAGTGTAATCTGCAGAACAAACAAACTAAAATACCGCAGCCGCTGGAAATGTGAAATATTACTGAAAATTCTCAAATTTCTCATCAGACGGGTAATAATTGTTAGCACCACCTTTCGGATCAATCCCTCTCATTAGAAATGCTGGTGCAGGTTAAACTGGGACTGCAGTGTTTTGTTTGATCTGTTGTGATAGATGAGAGGAAGGGGCAACACACACAAAATGCTAGAGGAACTCAGCAGGTCAGGCAACATCTATGGAACAGAATAAACACTTGATGTCTCAGGCCAAGATCCTTCTTCAGGAATGGAAGGGGCGAAGATGCCAGAATAAAAATTTGGGAGGAGGAGGGAAGTATCTAGAAGGTAATGGGTGAAGCCAGGTGGGTGGGAAAGGTGAAGAGCTGGAAGAAATCTGAGAGGAGAGAGGAATGGACCGTAGGAGAAAGAGAAGGAGGAGGGACCCAGAGGGAAGCGATAAGTAGGTGAGAAGAGTTAAGGGGCCAGAGTGGGGAACTGAAGAAGGGGGGGGGAAGGGAAAAACCTTTTTTTTACAGGAAGGAGAAGTTGATATTCATGCCATCAGGTTGGAGGCTACCCACACAGATTGTAAGGTGTTTCTCCTCCACCCTGAGGGTGGCCTCATCTTGGCTTAAGAAGAGGCAAAAGATTAGAACAGAAATGGGAATCAGAATTAAAATGTTCGGCCACCAGGAAGTTCTGCTGTTGGTGGATGGAGTAGAGGTTCTTGATGAAGTGGTCCCCAAGCTTATAACCGGTCTCACCAGTGTAGAGGAGACCCCATCAGGAGCACTGGGCACAGGAGTCAACCCCAGCAGATTTGCAGGTGAAGTGTTGTTTCACCTGGAAAGACTGTTCATCTGGGAGCAGGTGAATGGGCAGGTGTAGAACTTTGGGCACTTGCAGGAATAAGTGCTGAGAAGGAGATTAATGGGAATGAATGTACAGCGAGCGTACAGGGAACGTACAAGGAGGAGCAATCCATAAAGAGAGAGGAATGGTGGTGGGGGAGGTAAAGATACATCTGGTCATAGGACCCCTTTGGAGATGTCAGAAAGCAAAGGAAGAGACATTGCATAGATTGAGTCTGGAGGTTACAAAAGAGTGAACACATATTTGACAGCAACTAGGTTGAAAAAGCAATACAGACAGGCAATTTTACAAGGGTAGAAGTAAAGTATGTAAGCAAGGAGAGGTTGTTCAGCTTTGGAGGCAACACATACCAATAAATGTGTTATCCACTTTCCCTGGGAAAATAAGAGGCTTGTTATCTCCATTGTGAGAGATTGCAAAAGCTCTCAGCTATAGGGGGATCTGGGTGCAGAACTGTAAAATCCAATATTCAGGTATTTCATGTAATTACATAAGCTAAAAGATTATTATTTATTGTGAGAGCAATTGTATACCAATGTAGAGAGGTTGTGCTTCAGTTATATAGGCTATCAGTTAGACAGCATCTGGAGTACCGTGAACAGTACTTGTCTCCATAAACTCAAGAGATTCTACAGATGCTAAAAATCTGGAGCAACACACACAAAATACTGGAGGAAGTCAGCTGGTCAGGCAACCTCTGTGGAGAGAAATAAAGAGCTGATGTTGTGAGCTGAGACCCTTCAACAGATCTCAATAACTATAAACAAGAGAAAATCTGCAGATGCTGAAGATCTAAAGCAACACTCACAAAGAGCTGGAGGAACTCAGCAGGCCAGGCAGCATCTATGGAAAAGAGTAAACAGTTGACATGTTGGGCCGCGACCCTTCATCCGGACTGGAAAGAAAGAGTAAGAGGGTAGGGTGTGGAGAGGAAAGAAGAGAAAGGTTGGAGAGGGGGAGGGGTGAAGTAGAGCTGGGAATTTGAGTGGTGGAAGAGATCAAGGATTGGAGAAGGGGGAATTGGATAGCAGAGAATAGAAGAACATGAATGAAGGGTCATGGCCCAAAACTTCGACTGTTTACTCTTTTCCACAGATGCTGCCTGGTCTGCTGAGTTCTTCCAACATTTTGTGTGTGTTGACTCAATACCTACAAAAGGACTTTACAGACAGAGTAGCAATTCAGTGAAGTGCACCAGAATAATAGCAGGAATGGGCAAGCTGCTGAATGAATGAAAAATAGAAAAGCTGCATTTATATCTGCAGGGAAGTAAAAGATTGAAAGGGGGCAAAATTAAAACATGCAGTATCCATTGAGTTCTTGACTGACTGACTGACTACCCCACCTAGTGGGGCAATCTAGAACTAGGAATTTTAAAATAAGCTGTTACCCATTTAAGACAGAGATAAAGTGAATTTCTGTTTCAGAAGTTCCTAAGTCTTTTACTGTCTCTTTCCTGAAAGGTTAGAGGAAGCAGAGCCTGAGACGACTTCCAATGCTGATGTGGATAGGTAAATGATAAGTGGATGTATAATGTTACTTTGTGTCGTCAGGGATGTGGGATTGCAAATATATTCAGAACAGACACAATTTTATTAAACTACAGAGTAGGCTTAAAACTTGAGTGACAAATTCTTGCACCTTATTCTTATGTTTCTAGATGCACAAAGGTCTGCATATTCATACAAATAAGGAGATGTTATCCTGTGTGGCTTTACTTAATGTGTAAATGTACATAGCAATGTTAGTAGAGATAGGGTGCCATGGCAGCGTACGCTTTACAATTTCAGCTGTAAGATCAGGGTTCAATTCTAGCCGCTGTCTGTAAGAAGTCTGTTCATTCTCCATGTGACCACATGAGCTTTCTCCGGCTACTCCAGTTTCCTTCCAGATTCCAAAGTTGTACGGTTAGTGCTAGTAAGTTGTGGGTATGCTACGTTGGCACCGGAAAAGTGCCAGCACTGGAGGACTGCTCGGCACATTCATTGCTAATTTGATTTAACACAATCACATTTCACTGCATGCTTTGATCAATATGTGACAAATAATGCTAAACCTTATATTTAATGTTAAATGCATTATTAAATAAAATGACTAATGGTGCATATACAAAAACTTTACCTGCATTTTGGAAGACATATGAGAGCAGACAGGGGTGATAAATCTGATTGCATTCTTTGAGAAAGTGATGAGTGCAATACATCTGTATTGGCCTTTCAAAATATTCTTAATAACGTGCCATATAACAACCCACAAGACAAAAGAGGGTAGTGATACCGGACATGTGAAATTAAAATATTCATAGCACCAAAACTGCCTCTTGCATCATTTCCTGAGCTGAACAATAATTACAGTGATTATTCTCTTTCTCCACTCACAAAATGGTGGGATTGGAGAAAAATCACAGCATTAAATAAAGTAGTTCTGCAAATTCCAGCTGCTCTAGTGATAATAAACTTTATTCTAATTTTGATTATTTTCTTGGGAATGTGTATCTGGTTCTACAATAGTGCATTCTCTAGCCAAAGATTTCTTTGCTTTTTTCTGCCTTCTTTACACTAGATCAGGAGTGTTAGTTTTCAGTCTGATTTCCATTTCTGTAAACAGGTGATGGACAGGAGAGTATTCACTGAGTTCTTCAATTATTCAGATTCCTTTATTTATTGTAACATATGGTGAAATATACTATTTGCATAAACAACCAACACAACCTAAGGATGTGCTGAGACAGTCTGAAAGTGTTGCCGCACATTCTGACATCAACATGAAGTTAGTTATTTAAAGTCTGTCCCGAGCCTTATAGGCTCATCAGGCCAGTGCTTATGCTGGTTTCCGTGGCGTGAAGTGACTGAGAGTACAAGACTTCCCCCCACCCCCCCGCCCCACCCAAGATAGGACGCTGAGGTTAACCCCCAGCATTTTGCCGGTACCCATTTGGATGGACTGGAGCAATGTGTGGTTAAGTGCTTTGCTCAAGAGCACAACATGCTGCCTCAGTTTTGGCTCGAATTCACGACCTTCAGATTGCTCGTCCAACATCTTAACCACTTGGCCACACACCACACAACATCAACATAGCATGCCCAAAGTGTTCAGATGAGAAAACACAAGCAACAGTAGAACAACACCTAAACAAGTTTCTTTCCTTCCTCCTACCCACCCACTCACTCAGACACAGAGACAGTCCTCCAATCCTAGAATAGGGCAGCTCCGGGCTTCCAGCCTCCAGTGAACTTGTGGATTTACATTATTTTAAACATATTTTGCTACTCATTGAATATGAAGGCTGCTAGTTGGATATCTCATCAAGGACAATTTTCTGCAATTTAAACCTATCGAGACCAATCCTTCACTGTAGGGGTCATGCATCTGATTTCTATCAGCATTGTGTTCTGTGTTGTGTGTTCATTATGGGTATTATGGTAACTGGTCCCGTCAGTGGGCTGGTGTGGTAAAAGTGAAGGGAATAAGTTATGTATTTGTGCTTTGTTCTGGGTATTTTGGGGCTGGGGAAAGATGGATGTCATATCTTTTCTTGATCACTTTGTTACAGCTTAATTTATGCCTAGTACAGTTAATTGCATCACTTCAAGATTGTATGTTTTGCTACCTGCTAATAAAAGATCCAATACAATTCTTTGACTTTTAGAACATCAATATTGGAGTGACTGGAGGGCACAACATGCAAATATAGCAATCTGTGGGGCCGCCAGCAGCGGCACTGGGTTGTTAGAATAGCCGCTACATGTCTAGTCCCACCTTCTCCCTTGTCCCCTTTAATTTTGAGCAAATTGATGTAATTAAATGTTGGGGCTACTGAAGAAAACTGATCAAAACACTATTCAATAGAAGTAGCAAATTACCTGGTCGGTTTTGAAAACTGACAGCAGCATATTCAATTTCTGCAGTGCATGGTTTCCTTTGAACTGGTTCCCTTTGAACGTCCTTAACTGTGAAAGTGAGTTAAAGCAGTTTAGTACTTGAATAACTATTGAAGAAATCTATCATGCTTTTCCCTCAGCTGCAATTTCACATTAAGAGCATTAGGAAGCATGAATTTTTGGCACATTCTTTTGCTAAAGTTTTTATCCTGTGAGTGATTTATCTCATGTAGAAATGGATGAGCAGGGAGTTTAGATAAGTGTCTGAAGTAGCTTCAGCAGAAGAGTCAGAAATTGAGGCAAGAATCCCAACCACATTTTTGACAGCAGTGAGACTGTGATAGAGGTAGTGGCAAGCTATCTTACAGAGGTGGAATATGTAAGCAAGAAGCAGCTGTTCAGCATTGGAGGTAACATATACCAATAAAGGTGAAGCTGTCGACGCATTTTGGCAGAAAAGAAATAATAAAAAGGAGTATGTTATCCCCATGGTGAGAAATTGCAGAGGTTTTCAGCTACAGATGGATCTGGGTGTTATTGTGCATAATTTGTAAATGCTAATATGCAGATAGAGTCTTAGAGTCATCCAGCATGGAACAGACCTTTTGGCTCAACTTGTCCACGTTGACCAAATTGCCTACCTGAGCTAGTCCCATTGGCCCTTATCCCCCCTAAATCTTTTATGTATCTACCGAAGTGTCTTCTGAACATTGTATCTGCTGCTACCACTTCCTCTGGCGGCTCATTCGATTATATCCACCGCCCTTTGTGTGCAAAACTTCTCCCCCAGATCATCTTTGAATTTCTCCCATCTCCCCTTGAGTTTATGCCCTCTAGTTTAAAACTCTCCTACCCTAGGACCATATCTATGTCCCTACTGATTTTATATTTCTCTATAGGGTCAGATATAGCATTAATTAGGAAAACTAAAACTTGTTATTAATTATTTTGAAGGGAATCAATATAAACAAAGGAACACTGTGATTAAGTACAGTGCATTGATTATACCACATTTTTAGTTTTATGTAAAGTATTGCCCCATTATTTATCAAAAGGTATAGTATTACTATGTGGAAAGCAGTTCCAACTGACTGGAATATCTTACACATAAAGATTGGAAAGGTGAGGCTTATATCTGCAAGGCAGTGAAAAAATAAAAGGGGCATCATTAAAACATACAACACCCAGTCAGGTCTCAATATCTTATGATAGTGGTTCACCTGGTGGGGTAACCAAGAAATACGGGTCACTGTTAAAACATGTTGTAAGGTCAGTCATTTAAGATGAGATAAGAAGAAATTCATTTGACTCACATTGTCTTGAGTGTTTGGTTGCAGGTTTGAAGTTGCAATCAGAGCTCACACAATTTTGTTAAACTGCAGAGCAGGCTTCAGGGGCTGAATTGTCAACTCTTGCTCCTAGTTGTTATGTTTCCAAATTGATAACTCAATAAACATGTACTGATGTAGACATAGAAATGTGGAAGTGGTGATTTCAGGTTTAATTCCAATGTTTTGGAGAAATTTGGATAAGTACATGGATGGGACAGATTTAGAGTATTTAGCCCATTTAGTCTGTTCAGCACAGACAAGATAAGGCAAAATGCTTGTTTCTGTGCGGTAATGCTCTTCAACTCTATGTGGCTTTGTAAGGTTTAACTTAAAGAGCTGGATGCTGTAACTATGCTTAGTGATAGTTAATGATTGATAGATAATAAGTACACAAAATGACTAATGGAAACTCCACAAATATTCATTTCTCATATGATAGCAGGCACAAATATATACAGCTGATAAATGTACGAAAAAAGAGATCAACATACAGTTTGAGTACCCCTTCTCTGAAATGCTTGGTGCTGTAAGTATATCGGATTTTAGATTTTTCATATTTTGGAATATATAATAAGATAGCTTGGGATTGCCATTATTTCTGACTGAGTTTCTGTGCTGGCAGTATGCAGTCCTTTGTTTTATGTACTGATGAAGCAGTTCAGCATTTTAGATCTTAGCAAACTCATCAATGAATTCCTCTACTGCTTTGTGATCAGCAGATGCTTTTCACCACAGACCTTTAAAAATTTAATCCCGTGCCTTGTCTTAAATTCTGCAACCATCCTGCTGAATATTCACAATTGCCTTCAATTTTTGGAAGGTTGTCATAGTTTGTTTCATGATCAGCATACTGCTAAGCAGTATATAGTATGTTCATTCCAACGCTGGTGAATCCACTCTTTCAACACACAATTGAGATATTCATTTTTCAATTTATGTAGAGTTTTTCTGTTTTTTGTAACTTCTGTTTATTACACATGTGAAGTCACTTCTCAGTTGTTTGTGGTGTGCAGAGACCTGCGCGACACCAGGGAACCTTCCCAGCATTTTGTGGAATTTTCCATTTGTGACACTTTGTTAGTGCACTAAAAAATTTCAGATTTAGGATATTTTCAGATTTTGAAATTTTGAATAAGGGGTCCTCAATCTGTATTGCTTCTACAATAGAACTTGCAAATTGCCTGGTTGCTTTTGAAACCTGATAGCAGTATAATGAATTTTTTCAGAGAACTATGCAGGCGAATTGATAATGATAAAGTGTTTGAGATATTCATAAAGTTTTTTTCTCTCAGCAACTGTTTGTCATTGTCAGCATTAGTATCCTTCATTGATATTGAAAAAAGAGATAAGAAACAAATTTAAACAACAACACACACAAAATGCTGGTGGAACACAGCAGGCCAGGCAGCATCTATAGGGAGAAGCGCTGTCGACGTTTCGGGCTTTCGGTTAGTCCTGACGAAGGGTCTCAGCCCGAAACGTCGACAGTGTGTTTCCCTATAGATGCTGCCTGGCCTGCTGTGTTCCACCAGCATTTTGTGTGTGTTGTTGTTTGAATTTCCAGCATCTGCAGATTTCCTCGTGTTTGCTCAAGAAACAAATTTAAATTGTTTTCCATTTGTCTGAAGCAAATTCCACTCTGAAGGGTAATAGAATCTCAGAGATAGATGCTAGTCCGTCCAATTCCTGCAAATAACACCTCTTGCAACCTATGTTCTGCAGGGTAGACCAAAAGCAAAATATTTTAGCTGCTGTAAATGCAAAATAGACAATGGTAGAATTGCCTGCTTGTTCTGGAAAAAACTGTGGAAAGAGAAATAGAGCTAGTACTTAAAATAGTCAATTTTTCATCAGACACCATTTCAAAAAAATGGTTCTAGGCCTGAAAAGTTAACTGTTTGTTTCCAATTGATGCTATCTTGATGTCTGAAATGATGAGCCATTCAGTCTTATTCATCAGGATAAGCTTCAGACTCATGCCTAGTAAAGACTTCAAAGGATCTTAGAATTATAGGACATCTAGCGTGCATGAGCAGAGCTGGCCAGTCATGTCTATGCTGTTGATGAACAAGCTATCCAACCTTTAATACCACCTCCTAGCAACAGATTCAAGGCTCTGAAAGTCAGACCTCTTCAATCCACATAGAACTAGGGTTTCTACCTCTGTCATCACCTCAGGCAGTGACGTTCTAATCCATCACATGAAAATAAATCTCCTTGTGTCCCTTCTAACCTGTCTATAAACCATTTTATGCCTCAGGCCACTTGATTTTGCTAAGAGAAGTAGATAAGTTCTATTTACTCTCTATAACTTTTCAAAATTCCACCTCAATTTAAATCCCTCTTTTGTCTTCACTGTTTGAAACAATTGATGTTTTCCAATTTCTTCTCATCATTAAAGTTTTCCAGCCTTTCATAAATACTTTCAATTTTTTTTGTAATGTAGAATCCAGAACTCAGTGTGGTATTCACTGGTAATCTATAGAGTCGTAGAGCACTACAGCACAGAAAAAGGCCTTTTGGACTACCTAGTCCAGGTCAGCCTGGTTTTCTGCCTAGTCCCATCCTGCTGCACCCAAACCATAGCCCTCCATAGTCTCTTATCCATATACAATAGACAATTTACAGTAGGCGCAGGAGTAGGCTATTCAGCCCTTCTAGCCAACACCACCATTCACTGTGATCATGGCTGATCATACACAATCAGTACCCCGTTCCTGCCCTCTCCCCATATCCCTTGACCCCACTATCTAGAAGAGCTCTATCTAACTCTCTCTTGAATGCATCCAGAGACTTGGCCTCCACTGCCTTCTGGGGCAGAGCATTCCACATATCCACCACTCTCTGGGTGAAAAAGTTTTTCGGCATCTCTGTTCTAAATGGCCTACCCCTTATTCTTAAACTGTGGCCTCTAGTTCTGGACTCACCCATCAGCGGGAACATGCTTCCTGCCTCCAGTATGTCCAATCCCTTGATAATCTAATATGTTTCAATCAGATCCCCTCTCATCCTTCTAAATTCCAGTATATACAAGCCCAGTCGCTCCAATCTTTCAACATATGACAGTCCTGCTATTCCGGGAATTAACCTTGTGAACCTATGCTGCACTCCCTCAATAGCAAGAATGTCCTTCCTCAAATTTGGAGACCAAAACTGCATACAATACTCCAGGTGAGGTCTCACCAGGGCCCTGTACAGCTGCAGAAGGACCTCTTTACTCCTATACTCAATTCCTATTGTTACAAAAGCCAGCATGCCATTAGCTTTCTTCACTGCCTGCTGTACCTGCATGCTTGCTTTCATTGACTGATGTACAAGAACACCTAGATCTCGTTGTACTTCCCCTTTTCCTAACTTAACTCCATTTAGATAGTAATCTGCCTTCCTGTTCTTGCCACCAAAGTGGATAACCTCACATTTATCCACATTAAACTGCATCTGCCATGCATTTGCCCACTCACCCAACCTGTCCAAGTCACCCTGCATTCTCATAACATCCTCCTGACATTTCACACTGCCACCCAGCTTTGTGTCATCAGCAAATTTGCTAATGTTACTTTTAATCCCTTCATCTAAATTATTAATGTATTTTGTAAACAGCTACGGTCCCAGCACCAAACCTTGCTGTACCCCACTGGTCACAGCCTGCCATTCTGAAAGGGACCCGTTAATCACTACTCTGTTTCCTGTCAGCCAGCCAATTTTCAATCCATGTCAGTACTCTGCCCCAATACCATGTGCCCTAATTTTACCCACTAATCTCCTATGTGGGACTTTATTAGAAGGTTTCTGGAAGTCCAGGTACACTACATCCACTGGCTCTCCCTTGTCCATTTTCATAGTTACATCCTCAAAAAACTCCAGAAGATTAGTCAAGCATGATTTTCCCTTCATAAATCCATGCTGACTCGGACTGATCCTTCTACTGCTATCCAAATGTGTCATAATTTCTTCTTTTATAATTGACTCCAGCTTCTTTCCCACCACTGACATCAGGCTAACCAGTCTATAATTCCCTGTTTTCTCTCTCCCTCCTTTCTTGAAAATTGGGACAACATTAGCCACCCTCCAATCAGCAGGAACTGTTCCTGAATCTATAGAACATTGGAAAATGGTTACCAATGTGTCCACGATTTCTAGAGCCACATCTTTAAGTACCCTGGGATGCAGACCATCAGGTCCCGGGGACTTATCAGCCTTCAGACTCAACAGTATATCCAACACCGTTTCTTCCCTAATATAAATTTCCTTCAGTTCATCCTTTACCCTAGTTCCTTTGGCGACTATTACATCTGGGAGATTGTTTGTGTCTTCCCTAGTGAAGACAGATCCAAAGTACCTGTTCAACTCATCTGCCATTTCCTTGTTCCCCATAATAAATTCACCCGTTTCTGTCTTCAATGGTCCAATTTTGGTCTTAATTATTTTTTTGCTATTCACATACCTAAAGAAGCTTTTATTATCCTCCTTTATATTCTTGGCTAATTTACCTTCGTACCTCATTTTTTCTTGGCGTATTGCCTTTTTTGTTATCTTCTGTTGCTCTTTAAAAGCTTCTCAGTCCTCCGGTTTCCCGCTCTTCTTTGCTATGTTATGCTTCTTCTCTTTTATTTTTATACTGCCCTTTACTTCCCACGTCAGCCACGGCTGCCCCTTACTCCCCTTAGGATCTTTCTTCCTCTTTGGAATGAACCGATCCTGCACCTTCTGCATTATTCCCAGAAATACCTGCCATTTTTGTTCCACTGTCTTCCCTGCTAGGGTATTGTTCCATTGAACTTTGGCCAGCTCCTCCCTCATAGCTCCATAGTTCCCTTTGTTCAACTGTAATACTGACACATCCGATTTTCCCTTCTTCTCAAATTGTAGGTTAAAACATATCATATTACGGTCACTACCTCCTAATGGTTCCTTTACCTCGAGGTCCCTGATCAAATCCGGTTCATTGCACAACACTAAATCTAGAATTGCCTTCTCCCTGGTAGGCTCCAGTACAAGCTGTTCTAAGAATCCATCTCGTAGGCACTCCACAAACTCCCTTTCTTGGGGTCTAGTACCATTCTGATTCTCCCAGTCTACCTGCATGTTGAAATCCCCCATGACAACTGTATCATTACCTTTGCGACATGCCAATTTTAACTCTTCATTCAACTTACACCCTACATCCAGACTGCTGTTTGGGGACCTGTAGATAACTCCCATTAGGGTCTTTCTACCCTTAGAATTTCTCAGTTCTATCCATACTGACTCTACATCCCCAGATTCTATGTCCCCCCTTGCAAGGGACTGAATATCATTCCTCACCAACAGTCACCCCACCCCCTCTGCCAGTCAGTCTGTCCTTTCGATAAGATGTATATCCTTGAATATTCATTTCCCAGGCCCTGTCCGCTTGAAGCCATGTCTCAGTTATTCCCACAACATCGTACTTGCCAATTTCCAACTGAGCCTCAAGCTCATCTACTTTATTCCTTATACTTCATGCATTCATATATAATACTTTTAATTTGGTACTCCCCTCTCCTTTCATATCAATTCCTATTTCACTTGGCCATACTGTATGATCTCTTCTTGAGCTTTCTACTCCATTGATTCTGTTTTCCTTTTTAACTTTTCTTATTTTCACTTGCCCTTTAACTCCATCCTTATATTTCCAGTTCATCCCCTCCCCACCACTACTTAGTTTAAACACATCCGTGTTGCAGTGGCAAACCTGTCTGCCAGAATGCTGGTCCCCCGCCTATTAAGGTGCAACCCGTCCCTTTTGTACAATTCATCCCTACCCCAAAACAGATCCCAGTGGTCCAAGAATGTAAACCCTTGCTTCTTGCACCAGTTCCTCTGCCACACATTCAGATCCATTATCTCCCTGTTCTTGCGCTCTCCAGCATGAGGAACTGGAAGCAAACCAGAGATAACCACCCTGGAAGTCCTGCTTTTCAGCCTTCTTCTGAGTTCTCTGAAGTCCCGCTGCAGAATGTCCTTCCTCTTCTTCCCAATGTCATTTGTGCCGACATGCACTACCACTTCTGGCTGTTCACCTTCACCCTTGAGGATTCCCTGCAATCGGTCCATGATGTCCTGGATCCTAGCACCAGGGAGGCAACACACCATCCTTAAATCTTGCCTGTTGCCGCAGAAACCCCTTTCCGTACCTCTTACTATGGAGTCCCCTACTACCACGGCTCTTCCTGATGTCTGACTCCTCAGCTCTGCTTCTGCACCAATTTTCAGCTCACAGACCTGTCCGCCTTTCAGACTGGCAGTATCTTCTGTCCTGACAGCTTCCAAGAAGGTGAACCTGTTTACGAGAGGTACATCCCCTGGGGTCTCCTGTACTTCAAGCATCCTTTCCTTCCTCATTGTCGCCCCCTTTCTCTCTTCCAGTATCCTCGGTGTAACGACCTCACTGTAGGTCCTGTCCAGAAAACTCTCGTTTTTGCGGGTAAACTTGAGGTCATCCAGTTATTTCTTCAGTGCTGCAACATGCTGCTTCAGAAGCTGAATCTGGACACACTTTCCACAGCTGTAGCAGCCGGGGGCACCATCAGGGTCCCTGATCTCCCACATCATGCACATAGCACACTGAATCAGCTTAGTGGTCATGTCTTCACCCTCTGCAATTGTGCCTGGCGTAGTCTCCTCGCCGAAGACTCTCGAGCCAAAGACTAGCACTTTTCACACCAGGCACTTCCCTCCACCAGGCCCCTTCCCGACAGGCCAATCCAAACTTCTTTGGATTGGTATCCAAAATACCAATCCAAACTTTTCTTAAGAGTTACAATTCAACTCACGTTGACCATTCTGCTGGCTACTTGTACCACGCTCACAGCATCCCCTCAGTGAAGTAATTCCCCCTGACATTCCCCTTAAATATTTTGTCTTTCATCCTAAACATATGTCCTTTAGTTCTCATCTTACCTAACTTCAGGGGGGAAAAAACCTGCATCTATTCACCCCATCCATACCCCTTAACTTGGTATACCTCTTTAAGATCCCCCAGCTTATTCTACTGCACTCCAGGGAATAAAGTCCTAACCTATTCAACCTATTCATCCCTGTAAGTCAGAGCCTCAAGAAATAGCAACATCCTTGTGAATTTTCTCTTCACTCTTTCAATCTTATTGATGTTTTTTCCTGTAGATATGCATTTTTTATTTATGTATTATTTTCAGGATCTGGTTATTGATAGCATGGCCTGCATTTATTGCCTCTCCCAAGTTGCCTGGAAAAGACTGTGGTGAGCTCTACACCTTTTTCCTCTTCAAACTGGCCTTTGGCTCGCCATTCCCTGTGCAACATTTGTACTTCACTTTTAACTCCTGCATATTGTGTTTCCCAGCATAAAACTCTCCAGTGAACACTGAGTTTTGTGCTTAAGGGGGCATTAAACATTGTCTTATCCTCAGTTTTGTCTGGCACTTAATTAATTGCAGACAGTGTTTTCTCTTACCTGGTTTATGCACCCTCCTGTGGTAGGTTATCATTACTGCAATGAGGCACAGTAGCACCAGGACCACAGGTATAAGAATCAACTTCAAATAAGCAGCCTCACTTTTCTCTAGAGGAAAAAAAAGATGAAAATATGAGTTGAATAAAAATGGGATAGACTTAGGAATAGTATCAATAGGTGGTTGATGAACTTGGTAGTTAAACTGTCTGTGTTGTTTGTCTTTTTGGCATCATTGAATATTTGAGTGACAAGGTGGACATAGGTCTCTACCAAAGGAGGTGTAAGGTGCTCCTTCCCTCTGCTAGACTGCAGGTGGCACTTAGCACTTGCTTAACTGCCCCCCCATGCCGTGGGAGCGGGTGGTGGATGGTCACTGTGCAGCCCATCCATATCACAAGTCCTGGTTATGCAACCACTGACACCAGGAGGTTAATCTCTGAAGAGTTTTTGATAATGGCTAGAGTCACCCATCACGTAAAGACATTGCCCAGTAGAAGGCTATTGCAAACCAATTTTGCAGAAAAAATTGCCAAGAACAATCATGGTCATGGAAAGGTCATGATTATTCATGTCATAGACATGACACATAAAAGACAAATAAATATTTAGACTGGAAATATTAATAACTTGGCAAGAATAAGTGTTATGATTAACAATCCATGTAGCAGTCTCTTTACACTCTATCCAGAATTTCTTAGAGGATAAGGCCCAAGACTTGCTCCATAGCATTGATACAACTGATGTCAGAACACTTTCGCCATCCTAACCCTGCCAACTTAGCCTTCAAACAACAATTTTCAATCATGAGCATCACTGCCTTTAGCTGTCAGATATTACTAAAAGATACTGCACTGACACTCACAGTTTCACCCATAGTCACAGACACAAAATGCTGGTGAAACTCAGCAGGTCAGGCAGCTTTAATGGAGGGGAATAAACAGTCAGCATTGTGGGCCAAGACCTTTCACCAGAACTATATTCCCCTCCATAGATGTTTACAGACTTGCTGAGGTCCTCCAGCATTTTCAAAGGATCAAAAGGTTCAAAGGTTAATTTATTATCAAAGTATGTATGCAGTAGACAACTCTGAGATTATACGTCTCCAGAAACAAAGATCTGGAGATGCATCAATCTGTCAATTATACAGTAAACATTTAGCTTACATGAAATGTGCATTTCTGAGAATGATTACAATTGTTCAGGTTCAATAAAGGACCATAGTTCCCAATACAACTCAGTAACCAGATGCATGCATCTGAGCTTCAAGAAAGGCGTATCTGGACTCAGCTTTAATGTCTGGTGTTAGTTTCTGCATATGAGCAGAGGCCACATGACCTGACATTAGAAGCTCTCAACAAGCAGTCAACCATTTTCAAAAGAAAATCAATCAAGAGAAAACTTTTGTTACAACACTGACATAGAATCATAGAAAAGTACAACACAGAAACAGGCCATTTGACCCACAGTCCATGCCAACCCATTTAAACTATCTAGCCCCATCCATATCCATACTATCCAGGAACCTATTCAAACTTCTCTTAAACGTTGAAATCAAGCTTGCATGCACCACTTGCACTGGCAGCTCATCCACACTCTATCACCCTTAACCCAAGACCCCAAGTTCTAGTCTCACTCAACCTCAGTGGAAAAAACCTGCTTGCATTTACCCTATCTACACCCATCATAGTTTTGTATTCCTCTATCAAATCTCCCCTCAATCTTCTAAATTTGAAGTAATGACAGTTAAGAGCAATTGGCTAAGTACATGGATAGAAGGGGTTTAGTGGAAATAGACCAAATGGGACTTGTTTGGTGGGCATAATTGTTACCATGGAGAAATTGGGCCTGTTTCCGTGCTGCAGTACTCTCTGACTCGACAGCAGGTTCCCCTTTATCCATTCTCATAATAGAGTGTTGATATAAAAGTAAATGCTTTACACTGGGGGTATTATAACTTTAATGGCAGAAATGTGGAAGGTAACTTATGTTACAACAAGAATCCAGAGTACAAAGGTAAAGGGTCAGATTTAGACTTCATATTAGTCAAAGTTTAAGATGCTCTGTTGAGCTTTTCTCTCCAGATCAATCCTTGCTACGTGTTCAACTTGAGCTGTTGCCAACATTCTAACCACATTGACAGTTGGCTGTGTTGCAGGAATAGAGCAAATGGTTTCTGAAACCTCTTTCTGTAAAACTACAGCTGCAAAGTTGATGTCTTACTTATGTCACTAAACTTCTCCTTTCAACTCCTGATTTAATGGTTAAAATTACTGAAGAAGGATGGCAAGGTAGCACAACAATATTACTGTGCTAACAACCCAGGTTCGCAAGGTAGAATAGCAGTTCGTACAACACTATTACTGTGCTAGCGACCCAGGTTCGCAAGGTAGAATAGCAGTTCACACAACACTATTACTGTGCTAGTGACCCAGGTTCAGTTCTGTCCCCATTTGTAAGGAGTTTCTACATTCTCTCTGTAACTATGTGTGTTTCCTCCGGGTACTCTGGGTTAGTAGGTTAATTGATCACTTGGGTGTAACTGGCAAGCTTGGGTTAATTGGGCAATAAGGCCCTGTTTTGTGTTGTCTCCCTAAAAACTAAAAATGATAAAACAAAAGAAAAGTATGCTTCAACATATTTAGTTTTAAGTAACAAAATGTTAATTGTCTGATATGTCTGGCTCTGCAGAGAGTGGTGTGGACAGTCCTGCATATCAGGACATTATTCCCACTTTTTAGGACATTCACAAAGACAGGGCCTGAAGGATCATTGGGGACCCGAGTCACCCCAACCACAAACTGTTCCAGCTGCTACCATCCCAGAAACGATACCACAGTATAAAAGCCAGGACCAACAGGAACCAGGACAGTTTCTTCCACCTGGCCATCAGACTGCTTAATTCATGCTAACACAATTGTACTTCCATGTTATATTGACCATCCTGTTGTACATACTATTTATTATAAATTACTATAAATTGCACATTGCACATTTAGACAGAGACGGAAGGTAAAAATTTTTACTCCTCATGTATATGAATGATGTAAGTAATAAAGTCAATTCAATTCAATGTGAAAC
This sequence comes from Hemitrygon akajei, assembly GCF_048418815.1. Classification (NCBI taxonomy): domain Eukaryota; kingdom Metazoa; phylum Chordata; class Chondrichthyes; order Myliobatiformes; family Dasyatidae; genus Hemitrygon; species Hemitrygon akajei. The sequence goes on along the minus strand of NC_133138.1, from coordinate 29,751,150 downwards.
AGAGCAGGTAAGGGTAACATTGTTTCCTTCAACAAGAGGGTGAGAATAAATCACTGTCACTACAGTTTCACTCTTGGCCTGAAACATTGACTATTTATTTCCCTCTTGCCTGACCTGCTGAGTTCCTCCAGCATTTTGTGTTTGTTGTTCTAGATTTCCAGTATTTGCCTTATCTCTTGTATTTAGTTCTTGTATTAATTGAAGTGGACGGCATGTGTCATTAAAAAAACTGCACAGATACATGATTATGATGATGCAGCCTGGAGGCTGTCTATTGGAAAGCATATTAGAAGAGCTCTCTACTCATCTCTTCAGGGAACACTAGGATATTTTACATAAAACTGAGTCCCCCCCAGGACCTCTCATTCTCTGGCAGCTCATGGTATCTCAAAGCAGCAAAAAATTGAGGAAAATTTGCAACCAGTTCACCATTTACATTTATATTCAGCCAGTTAAGTTATTATTCTATAGCTGAGCGGCAGCAATGATGAATTCAATGCCGGAAAAAATATTGACGGAAGTTCCAATAACTGATATACGTGACAGTACAGAAGTCTTAGGCTAATGTAAAAAAAATCTGTAAAGAAAAGATGCTTTCAAAAATAATGAAATAAAAATTTCTAAATATCAAAAAGATTATTGTAAAGAACAGCAAACAGTAAAAATATCAAATCAAAATTTACTGTGAACATCCTTTCATTCTTTGCCTTTAAAACTGCATCAAATCTCTTCTGTACTTTGTCAGTGCAGTTTAATAAGAAAATTGAGATGTTTCAAACATCTCGGAGAACTTGCAGAATTCTTTTGCAGAAGTTTGTTGTCTCGCTTGCTTCTGTCTCTGTCCAGGTACTCTCAGGGAATCTCAATGATGTCGAAATCAGGGATCTGTGGAGGCCGTACCATCTGAAACTCATTAAAAACTCGAGAGTGTCTAAGGCTTTTACACAGCCCTATGCAAAGCCTCAGCACAGAGGACAGGAGAACAATCAGCACCTAAGCATGGTGTGTGGTGCAAATAACTTGCATTTGCACAGAAACTGGCTACTTTCAACAGTCTCGAGAGTTTACAGAGAATGGTGTAAAAACAAAAAAAAATCTCATTAGTAGACATTCTGTGGGCAAAAAATAGTTTGCTATTGAGAGAGGTGAGAGGAGAATGGCCACATTAGTTTAAGCTGACAGGAAATTAAATGTGTTACAGCAGTGGTGTGCAGAAGGACATCTCGGAACTCACAGCACATCAAACCTTGAAGCACAGTAGCAGATGGGCCACAGCAGCAGACAGCCACAAACATACACTCAGTGGTCACTTTATATGTACAGGAAGTAACTAATTAAATAGCCACTGAGTGGAAAATGCATATTTGTAAAGAATTACAAAGCCGGTTACATTAATATGAAACACTTCCATTACACATATTATTAAATAGCTGTGACTCTTACCATTAATCTCCAGCTGGATTGTGATAAAAATTCTTGGCACTTCTCGATTAAACACAAGACAGGACCATTTTCTGTTATGTTGTCCAACCTTCTGAATGAACACCGACAGGCTGATGTTACCTTTTTCTGGGGGGTTAAATGTCTTTTCTTTAACAAAACTCTTCCTGCCAGTTTCCATCCAAATGAGCCGTGTTGCTTCTCTGATGTGTGAAATGGAGCAGGTAAGGGTAACATCGTCTCCTTCAACCACAGGGTGCGACGGAATCACTGTCACTACAATTAGAGAAAGTAATGTGTGACATGAGGGTATTTCATCCCCAAGATGTGCCATACTTAGCTAATTCCCTTTAGGGTATTTGCTGTAAATAATATTGTAAGTGGAATTTATAATTTTTCTACCCTGGACACCTCGGTATTTTTGAAGTAGAATCAGAATCAGGTTTAATTCTCACTGACATATTTGGTGAAATTTGTTGTTTTGTGGCAGCAGAATAGAGTAAGACATAAAAATATAAGTTCCAACAAAAACTGTAATAGTGCCAAAGAGGAAAAGACAGTTAATGTTAATGGGACATTCCGAAATCTAATGGCAGTTACTGCACATGCAATTATTTCAAACCCAATAATATACGGATGGACTGTCCCCATTGGGCATCTTTGGTCATCAACAACCCTTCTCAATGCAGAACTTCAGCCCATAGTCATTTGACTTCTCAGCACAGCTCAGCCCTAAGGTATTGTCTATTTTCCAGTCCAAATGGATCACAAAGATCATTAGGGAAGGGAAAGAAAATATGTTCATCTTAGATCATGTAACTGAAAAGCTCATCAACCTAAAAGAGCAAGTTGGTTCCTCTACGACAGCCACAGCCAGACTGCTGACTATTCCCAGGATTTTCTCTTCCTTTTTCTTACTTACAGCATTTGCAGATATTTGGTTTTAAAGACTTGAAGTTTTCTTATTCTGTAGTCAAATGTACTTTTAAACTTATTCTAACACCTTCATTACGGATATCTGGGTGTACACACACAAACACAAGAGATTCTTCAGATCAAACACGAGGAAATCTGCAGATGCTGGAAATTCAAGCAACAAACACAAAATTCTGGTGGAACTCAGCAGGTCAGGCAGCATCTCTGGAGAGGAATTAGCACTGATGTTTTAAGCTCAGACCCTTCCTTATGACTGGAAAGGAAGGGGCAAGAAACCAGACTAGGAAGGTGGGAGAGGAGAAGGAGTACAAGCTGGTAGGATGACAGGTAAAGCCAGATGAAGGGGAATGCAAGTGGGTGGAGTAGAAGGGATGAAGTGAGAAGCTGGGAGGTGATAAGTGGAAACAAGAAGAGGGCTAAAAAAGAAGGAATCTGATAGGAGAAGAGCATGGGAGAAAGGGGCACCAGAGCAAGATGATAGGCAGCTAAGGAGAGAAGAAGGGGAGCCATAATGGGGAATGAAAAAAAAGGAGGAAAGGGGAGAAATTACTGGAAGTTAGAGAAATCAATGTTTATGCCACCAAGTTGGATGCTACCCACACAGAATATGAGGTGTTATTCTTCCAACCTGAGAGTGGCCTCATCATGAGACCATCTGTGTTACTCTAACAGTACATTTATCTGTAGTCTTCCTAGCATCTTCTGTTAGCATACACTATGTGCTGGGCGCAAGTTGTTTAACACACACTCAAAACTGAATCTAAATTAATTAGTTTGAAATGCTGCCTTATGCACCTGTTACTCCCCATTACAACTGGATGTTGAATCTGTAACCCTTCATATTTTCACCAGTAAAGGGATCTAGTGAAAGGAATAGGGGTGATGCGAAACCAGAAGGGAATATGGAGACATGTTTGTCCAAATGAATGAGTAGACATTTCATGCATTCTTGAATTTAGCAAGTTTACAGACTGTCTGTGGCTGAAATTGCCAGAATCCCATTAAGTTCATACCATAGCTCAACCAGGAATCTTGGAAAACGACAGAAAATGCTATTTGTTGCCCATTGTTTTACCAATGTCTCCTGAAGCCCACAATAAGTTGGAACTCATAGTCAATTTCAGTACCACTGCCTATATGTTCTAAGCCTTACTTTTTGTGGTTATCAGTTCCACTGTTACAAATTCCAGCGTTTCCACAGTACATGTGTAATTGCCTGCATCTTCAAATTCTGCAGGGCAGATCTGCAGAGGAAAGCTCATCCCATCAAACTCTTGCAGCCTGATTCGATTCCTAAATTCTGGGGTAAGTGTGGAGTCCCTTTGTCCTTTGTCATCAGAAGACATCACCCTCCTTCTCTTTTCATGATTGTATTTCTTCCAGTACCATGTTGATTGATTACGGTTCTCAGTTTTACAGTTCAGGTAGAGCGGATTGTTACCAAAAATTGGCCAGAAATTTGTGTACGCTTTCCCATAGTTTGCTGAAATAGAAAAACAGCCAATGAATTAATAAACAACAAACACAAGGAAATCTGCAGATGCTGGAATTTCAAACAACACACACAAAATGCTGGTGGAACACAGCAGGTCAGGCAGCATCTATAAGGAGAAGCACCATCGAAGGGTCAGGACAAAGGGTCTCGGCCCAAAACGTCGACAGTGCTTCTCTTTATAGATGCTGCTTGACCTGCTGTGTTCCACCACCATTTTGTGAATGAATTAATAAAGATGGAGGGACAGAGAGGGAACGAGAATGTGGAGAGAGAGAAGGAGAGAAGGAAATAAAAAGAAAAGGAGTGAGAAAGAAGTGTGATGTTCAATCACATTTGTGGTTCTGGCAAGTGAAATAGGAAAGACACTGACCTTGAATAGGTATATTAATAATTTATTTACAAACAGTAGAAATTCAACCCAACATTTATTTTCCCTAAGTTACGGACAATACAAAGCTGAATATTCATCAAATATACTTAGTTAAAATTTCACATAGAGTATACCTTCTCAATCGTCTTGTGTATCTTTGCCTTAAACAAATGAAGAAGGGAGCAAACCCCTTCCTTGAACTATTTGATATACCCAGGATTTTTGAATCTGGACATCAGGCACCAATCCAATGGGAAAAAAGCTGCAGTTTCTAAACTAGCCAATCGCAACAGAAGTGGCTTTCAACAATTGGAATAAGTCATGCCCCCACAGGACAAGGAGAATGAGAGAAAGAGAGGAAGAGGAGAGAGAGAGGAAGGAGAGGGAGAGAAAAGAGAGGAAGAAGAGGAAAGAGAGGAAAGATAGAGAGATGCAGCAGAAGGAGCACTCCCCCATCAGTTGTTATTCTCAACTGATCAGTTATTCATGAACCAGTATTAACAGCAACTAAAGCACCCAAGTCAAATTTTGAGTATTGGTGTCATGAGAGGAGAAGAACCATCAGAAACACAAGGAACGAAATGTACACATGCTTCAATCAGCTTGCAACTGGTTTAACCTGGATATCACAATTTGGGCACAGGTCAACAAAGGTTTCTTTTAGAAGCTTTAGTTACAGTCAATTTGTTTTTCAATACCTCATATTTACTCCAAGGGAGAATTTGCACTTACATAAGCTGATGTACAATTCGATATCGACTGTGAGAACTGTTCTTCCATGTTCTTGTATTTCACAAGCATATTGCTCCTTGTCCTGTTTCTTGACATTGCGGACCATTAGGTAGACTGTGTTATTCAACTGGATCTGGCCCATATTGTTTATTCTGTTCTGGGATGAATTTTTCTCAGTCCACTGAAGACTGACGGTGTCAGGGAGCCTGGATATGATACAGCTGAGGGTGACGTCACTGCCCAGCCATTGATAGCGAGGATTTTGCTTCACTATATGTTAAAAGGAGTGGAATAAAGAAATGAGAGAATCTGAAATGATTTGGAATTGTTACCCTGGAAAATCTCTATTTACTCATTCATAATTTAATGCCACCAGTCTTTGGCAAATGATGGATACTGTACAGTGACACATGAATAAAAGACAAGGAATGAAAATTGCATTTCATTTGATCTGACTGGTTGAGAAGGGATGTAGCTTACTGAGATTATAGGAGGGACTCAGGAAGGTGAACAGGAGTAATTGTCAAAATGTACACTGGCAATGTCGGATTCCAAGCACAAAGGGAAGAGAGACTCCAATGAAGAAACAACAACCAGAGTGTAGTTACAAGAAGTCCAACAAGAGCATCGGTGGCTCAGCTGAGCTGCACCGCAAGACAAAACATTCTCAAAACAACGACCCCATTATGAGCGCTAATCAGGTGTTCTCTTTAATAATACAAGTAACACATAATCACCGAGCCTATCTAAATAAGTCTGAGGAGAGAGCAATCAAGAAGAGGCAGTGCATAAAAAAGAGCTACCTTTTAATCAGGTCCATGCACCAGATACACCTAGGTTCAGCTTCTGAGAGAATAAATTAAGGAAATGAAATTTCAGCTCGATGACCCAGATGGTGTGTTAACTTCTTAGTGCCAGTATCAGGGATGTATCAAATTGGGTCTAAGGAATTCCTAAGGTTGAAGGTCAGCAGCCAGAAGTCTTGGTGTACTTTGGCATCAATGACATAGGTAGACAAGACAAGGAGGTCCTGAGGAGAGATTTTAGGGAGCTGGATAGAAAGCTGAAAACCAGGACCTCCAGGGTAGTAATCTCTGGAGGTCTGCCTATACAGCAGGCTTGTGAGATTAAGCAACACACACAATATGCTGGAGGAACTCAGCAGGCTTGACCGCATCTGGGAAAAGAGTACAGTCAACCCTTTGGCAGCTTTCGGCCCAAAACGTAGACTGTATTCTTTTCCTAGATGCTGTCTGGCCTGCAGAGTTCCTCCAGCATTTTGTGTGTGTTGCTTACACTTAGTGGCACATGGCACAGGCAGATATGCAGAGATTACTACCCTGGAGGTCCTGCTTTTCAGCTTTGTGTGTTGCTTGGACTTCCAGAATCTGCAAATTTTCCTCTTGCTAATGAGTGTAAGAATAGGCTGGTTTGGCAGGTGAAAGTGTGGCTGAGAAATTGGTGCAGTGGGCATAGGTTCAGATTTATAGATTATTGGGATCTCTTCTGGGGAAGGTACGATCTGCACAAAACAGATGGGTTACACCAGAAACTGGTGGCGTCCAATATCCTTGCAGGCAGGTTGGTTAAAGTTGTTCGGGAGGGTTAAATCTTATTTTGCAGGGGGATTTGAATTGGAGTGCTGAAGGTGAGGTAGCCAGTTTACAAACAAAGGCAAGATGTAGTGAGACTCCTAGCAAGGAGAGGCTGATGATAGGGCAAAATTACTGTCAACAGAATGAGTTGCAATATAAAAGGCAGACAAAGTCAAAAAGGGTGAATACTGGACTGAAGGTGTTACATTTGAATGCACAAAATATATGACAGAGTTACAGATTGACATGTATGATATTGTAGGCATCACTGAATTATGTCTGAAGGAAGATTAAGGCACAGGTTACATCCCAAAGAGGAAGCAGCATTCAAAGGCAAGATGACAACCATGACTAACAAGACAAGTCAAAGCCAACATAAAAGCCAAAGAGCAGGCATGTAATAAAGCAAAATATACTGGTAAGTTAGAGGATTGGAAAGCTTTGAAAAACCAACAGAAGGCAACTAAAGAGTCATTAACAAGGAAGGGATGAGATGCAAAAGTTAGCTAGCCAATAATATTAAAGAGGATACCAGAAGATTCTTCAGATAAATAAAGTTTAAGAGAGAGGTGAGAGTGGATGCTGGACCACTGTAAAACAATGCTGGAGTGGTAGTAATGGAGGAAATGTAACTGGTAGAAGAACTGATTAAGTACTGTGCACTAGTCTTCACAGTGGTTGACGTTGGCAGTATAGTGGAAGTTTCAGGTCTCGGGTTATGAAGTGTGTGAAATTACCATTATTGGGGAGAATATTCTTGTGAAATTGAAAGGTCTGAAGGTTGATAAGTGACCTGGACCAGATGGTGCACACCCCAGGTTTCTGAAAGGGGTGGCTGAAGAGATTGTAGAGGGACTGGGAGATTTAAGGAAGTAGAGACACTATGGAAGAACTTAAGCAGATTAGAAGAATGGGCAAGGAAGTGGCAGATGAATACAGTGTCAAAAAGTGTATGGCTGTGCACTTTGGTTGAAGAAAAAGAAGTGTGGACTATGTTAAATGGAGAGAAAATTCAAAAATCTGATGGGCAAAGGAACTTGGGAGTCCTTGTGCAGGATTCCCTAAAGGTTAATTTGCAGGTTGAGTCTGCAGTGAGGAAGGTAAATTTAATGTAGTATTTATTTCAAGGGGACTAGAATATGTATTGTTCAGGCTTTATAAAGCACTGCTGAGGACCCACAAAGTATGTGAGCAGTTTTAGGTACCTCCACTTAGAATCGATGTGCAGACATTGGAGCGGGTTCAAAGGATATTCATGAGAATGATTCCAGCATTGAATAGCTTGTCATATGAAGAGCGTTTGATGGCTCTGGGCCTGTATTCATTAGAATTCAGAAGAATGAGGTTACCTAATTGAAACCTATCAAATGGCAGAAGGGCTCGATAGAGTGGATATGGAGAGGATATATCCTTTGGTGGGAGAGCCTAGGACCAAAGGACATAGTCTCAGAATACAGAGTCGTCCTTTTAGAATGGAAATGGAGAAGAATTTATTTTGCCAGAGAGTGGTAAATCTGTGGAATTCATTGCCACAGGCAGCTCTGAAGGCCAAGTACATGTATATATAAGGCAGTGGTTGATACATTATTGATTATTAAGGGCATTAAGGAATGTGGGGAGAAAGCAGGAGATTGGGGCTGAGAGGAAAATTGGATCAGCCATGCTGAAATGGTGGAGCAGACTTGATGGGCAAAATAACTAAATTCTACTCCTATATCTTATGGTCTTATGGTCTAAACTTAACAAGTTAAAACAGAAAGCATCTGGAGACCACATTACAAAGAGCAAGTCACTCAAAAGGCAGAAAGAACTATAGACAATTAAGAATTTTTATTAAACAACAATTAGCCAATTCAGGGGCTCAAAAATCTTCAGAGCCCCATGCTCTCCAGCTGCTCACAGAAGGCTAAAGAGCCTATCAAACAGTTATTCATATTATAAAAAAGAAAAAAATCTGCAAATGCTGGAAATCCAATTAACACATACAAAATACTGGAGGAACTCAACAGGCCAGGTGGAATCTGTGGTGAAGAATAAACAAGTTGACGTCTCATACCCAGACTACTCCTGATTAAAGGTCTCAGCCTGAAACATTGACTGAGTACACTTGGGCTTTAAGGTTATTTCGGAAGTCAGGTGGAGAGCGAATGAACCTGGGGCTGATGATGGTGGAGAATAGGACGTGATTGTGATGAAGCAGTCAGTGTGTGTAGAATATTAGTTGAGGTACCATCAAGGAGGAGGTACACTAGCATGAGACACACCTCAATATTCCAGGAACACTTTCCTCCTCACCTTCATCAGATTTCTGAATGGACAATGAACCCAAGTACACTACCTGACTATTTAGTTATTTACTTTTGTTCTCTTTTTTGCACGACTTATTTAATTTAATTATATACATATATATTTCTTATTGCGATCTATAGTTTGTATTATTATGTATTACAATGTACTGCTGCCGCTAAACAACAAAAAGCCACGACATTTGCCAGAGATATTAAACCTGATTCTGACTCTGAGCCCTAAGACAGAGCAAGGTGAGGTGACGAAAGGACATTGAAATGGCGAGGCTGATTATTTTCCGACACGGATACAGAGCAGACCAAAGAGTGACAGACGCAATGGCAGAAAAGTACGCTGGTTAAAGTTGTGGGTAAATTTGTCAGATGTTCCAGAGTCACAGACAGCAGATCTGCCCACATTCATGAAAGAGGAACAGGAATCTGCTACGTTTGGACCGAGAGAGGAGAGGAACAAAATCAAGACGGCAGAATGAAGAAGTGGCTGGAATGCAGAATTCTCAACGTTCACATCATTAAGTTCCCTGCAGCTCACGATAGTCTGGTCCACAGTCAACGGACAAATGTAAGGAAAATGCAAGACAAAAACAATTGTACTCTCATTATCATTATACTTTGAATGAATATTTGCAATCTTTGTAGGACTCCTCTAAACAAATTGTGGATTATTTATTATTAATTCACAATCTCTGGTCGAATTCACTAGTCTTAGCTTAACTACCTTCGGTGATAAATATTTCATACTGTTTCAGTATTTTCCCCTCGGGTTCCGTCTGTCTGAAGGTGAACAATCCGGCAGCTTCAAAAGCAGCGTTTTTAATGGTTAGATGACGGGAGTCGTTGATCCGATGAAACCAGAATGCATAGTCTTCACTGAGCCACTCTGCTGTCCAGCCGTCCACTTTAGCCTTCACTTTGACCAGTGTTTTCGAGCTGAGATTGTCCCGGTGTGGGCTCCATTCCCAGACACCAACGCCATCAAAGGGAATATCCGATCCATTCAGCACAATGTGTTTTTCTTGCGTCCGGATATAAATAGAAATGGGCTCTTCTACGAGAAAGTTGAAGATATCAGCAACTTTAGAATGTATTACAACTCGGTCAGGAAATTTAAATTTCACTTACAAGTAACATGCCGGAAAAGTCTCAATTCACTAGAGTGGAAAGTCTATCCATCTGAACTTAACACATCTGCTTCATTAGACTGGGTATGTCTATCTTATCCCCTTATTTCAGTTTTAATTGAGCAGCAGTCATTCCTAATGTGAATAATTTTAGACAGTGGCTCGCAGCCAAGTGTCTAAAAGATGTTCCCCTGCCCGAGAAAGAGCGCGAGTACTTGTTGTTCACATTCGCTAAGTGGTTTGTTCGAAAACCATTGGTCACTTACCCTGTGTGAAAACGGAGCCGGTCAGCAGGAAGAAGATAGGCATCATCATCCATCTTGGCATTGTGCCCCAACAACCCCGTCTCTTAGTATGTCGCTGCCTTTCTGCGCAGCAGCTGTGTTTCAGCCGCTGACAAGTTCTGCAACAGCCGAACTCCCTTGCGGAATGTCCTGTTCAGCACAAGTCGCTCTTCTTGGTCTCTTGCTGACCTCAACTGTCAATGGCTTCCTGTTGAGCATTGAAGAGAGGCTGGGGCTGTTCTTTCTTTCCCCCTGAAATATAGGAAGACAACATAAGAGGTGCAGTATATAAAATCATTAGGTTTAGAAAGGGTGATTCGTCACAGTCTTCTTCTCAGGGCAATGACATCTAAAAATGAAAGTCTCGAGTTTAAGATGAGCAATGTAAAGACAGAGCTCGGTATAAGGAAGGACCCATCAGGAAAAGTGATGGAGCTTTGTTTAACTGCAATGTTTAAAATACATTTTGACAAGTACTTGAACTTAAATAGTTTAGAAAAATATACATTAAATAAAGACAAATGGGGCCAGCTCAGGGAGGCACTTTTGTTAGCATGGATTAGATGGGCTGAAGGGCCTGTTTCCACATAATGTCTCTCTGTTTGTGCTATTGTTTTCTTACAACTGAAGACATGATAGACTCTTCAAAAATGAGCTTAACCGGAGTCCTTTATTGTATGAACATGCTACTTACAGCTTTGAAGAATCAGATCAATAGTCAGCATGGAAGGCTGAGTTTCCACAGTAGATACAATAAATGGCTTGAAATATTCTCATTTACAGCATAAGTAGAAATAGGGACAGCAGTGAGCAATCCAATGTATCTGTTCCTGCATTCATAACAACATAAGAAATACAGTGGGAGCAGGATGGCTGATCTGGCTGTGGACTACCAGATTTTTCCCCATAATGCTTAATTCCTCTGTAATGCAAACATTTTATATGTCTAATTTTATATGTTCTTTAAGTTCCTTCCCTACCCCCCCCCCATTTATCTGAATCCCATCAAGTACATAGACCCAGTCGACTTAATTTCTCCTCATATGCTATCACCCTCAGCTCCAGATTCAACCAGGTGAACCACCTCTACTCTGCCTCCAAAGCCACTATATCCTTTTCTTTAAGTAAGGAGACTGAACTACACAACTCATTTAGATCATGTCTGATCCTCTAACTCATCCCCATTTTCCATTATGATTAGTATCTCTGCATTCCTTTGAAGACCAGAATTTACCTATTTCTGTTTTGAATAAAGGATGAAGAATTCCAAGGGTTGAGGAATCCTGAAATAGGGGGCTTAGATTTAAGGTGAGAGGAAAGATTTAATAGGAACTTGAGAAGTAATTTTCTTACTCAAAAGGTTACATGTATGTGGAAGGAACTGGCAGAGGAAATAGCAGGTACCATATAACTTTTTAAAGACCTTTGGGCTGGTAAGACAGGTTGAGAAGAATATGGATCCAGCGTATTCTCCTAAACTTAGAAATGGTTCTTGAGTGGGTAAGGATTGCAGGGATATGGATCCAGGCAGTTATATGGGATTAAATTAATGACACTTTGGTTGGCACAAACATTGCAGATCCTAGAGGCTGCTCTTGTGTTATATTCTTAAAAGAAAGGCCTGTTACAATTTGTAGAGATACTCTAGAAAGAGGGAAAATAATAAACCAGCCATAAATTGTGAACAATTATAATATCCCAGATACTCTCAGCCAGTTTAATCATAAGACCATAAATCATGGGTACAGAATTAGGTCAGCGAGCCCATTGAGTCTGTTCTGCCATTCGATCATGGCTTTTTTCCTTCTTGTCATATGCTTTACAACTCTGAGAAAACTGCATTACCAGCAGATTAAATTCAGAAAATACACACTTGTAAATTAAAACTTACATGTGGTATAGGGAATTGTTTATTAATACAATGATTATGCTTCTTTTATAACTTTATTAATTAAAACTATCGCATACGATAGACTCTTTTAAGAGACTTTTAGATTGGTACATAGAGCTTAGAAAAATAGAGGGCTATGCGTAAGCCTAGTAATTTCTAAGGTAGGAACATGCTCTGCACAACTTAGTGGCATGAAGGGCCTGTGTTGTGCTGTAGGTTCTCTATGTTTCTACAGTAAAAAAACTGCAAGTTGGCTGGTAGTCAGCTGTAATGAAAAAACATATCTGCAAATCCTATTTCAAGTTTCTCCAAATTAATCACTGCCATGTTGTCTCAACACTCCTCTATAACACTCAACACAATCCTGAAATTGAGCAGCAGATTTGTGAATCTGTATGAAAATTTGCACATTTACAATTCTGCTCCATTAATACCTTATGCGTTTCTAAAATTTCTGATAGTACTTTTTAATAGTACTTGAGAAGTTATTCACTGAACTACATAATGACTTGGATAATGATTTCAAGTTCCAAACCCAATGATGTTACTGATGATAAGAATTCATATTTTTTTTTAGCTTTGAGCCATTGCAGTGACGGATAATAGCAAACTCAGTGAAATAAATTTTGTATGCGAACAATGACAGTAGGCCTTCTTCACTTGATAGCCCACAGGATCCTTCATAGAAATGGTATCTGAAAAAATATCACTTACCTGAAGAAAAAAACAGGATGTTTCACAATTACTGTTGGTCGTATGTCTCATGTTACCTTAAACAGACACTCAATGGAAAAAATAGCAATTATTCTTCCTACATAATACATGCATTAGGACGGAATTGAGATGGAGGTGAACTATACTGCCCCTCCATGAGGTGCTCTTATGTCCCATATCCAATGAAGAAGGCAAAATCAGTAACAAAGGTTCAAAGTTTGTAAACCTTGGACAAGTCTACACTAGAAGAAGCTGCCGGTGAATAACGTGACCAAAGGTGACATCCTTCAGACAATTCACAGAATTACTTCTTTTACTTCCTTTGCTTTTTCTTCTTTCAAATATGATCCAGCCACCACTGGAGCCAGTGATTTACAGTTTGATTCTGTGTTTTCAGGCTGATTGAGTCATTTGGTGCATTGTTGTCTCCAAGGGAGATCGGTGAGCTTCCAAGCAAAGTGTATGGCCTGGAGGCCAAGATGCTTGGAGACAGGACATGAGCTCATGATCAACCCAATTTCTCACCTATCTTGCAAATTAAAGAGTCGAGGAAGATTGAAATCATCGAGGATGAGAGTTGATAGCTAGAAGATGTTCAGTACCATCAGCCTGCGACTGACAGGTCTCTCTCTTCCTCTTAGTCAATGTTGCCAAAGCTTTGGGTCTTGGGAAACGTTTTAATCAACATGGTTTGTAGATTGAACTCTCTGTAGTTCATGTTATGATGTCATTCTGGATCCGGTTGCTCCTTATTGTGTGTGATTTTGATCAGCTCGGACTGTCACTGTGGCCTGAAGTCAATGAATAACACTGTACTATATTGATCTGAACTGAGCTGAAACTGAACTTCCCTGGACTGTTTCGTTGACTTTGGGATTGAAGTTGCATATTCACTGTTTTATTCTCATTTTGTTTTACTGTTTGCATTTTTTTTGCACGTTTGTTCAATGTTTTTCTTTGAATGGGTTCCATGGTTTTCTTTGCTTCATGGCTGTCTGCAGGAAGACGAATCTCAGGGTTGTACACCATATATATATATATATATATATATACTTTGATAATAAATGTACTTTGAATCTTGATTAAAAGTGTGATGGTGCAATATTAAGTGAGTGAGTTAAATACTGATGGCCATTAGAATGCAATTCAATGGTGAGATATTTGTTGATTACTGCACTTCTGAGATTTTTACTTCAGTGTCAGCAAAATTGAACAAGACACCAATTTGCTTGCGATGATAAGCTTTTTTTTAATGTATATTGCAGCTGTAGAAGCTCTGTAGGAAATTTTGAAGCAATGTTATGCAGACCGATGTTTGTTTCCATTGCAAATTGTCATTTATGATTGATGTTCACATTTGCAATGACTGTATTATATGAGAGATACTGTAGATAGATACAGGATTAAAATATACATTACCGGAATTCTCATCAGGTTAGGCTGCATCTGTGAAGGCAAATAAATCATCAATGCATCGGGTCATGCATGGTCTCAGCCTGAAATATCAATGACTTCTAGATGCTGAGTTCCCCCGGAAATCTGTTTTAGCTGAAGATTGTAGCATCTACAGAATCTTGTTCCTCCAAAGAAATTGAGATAAAGATATCAGTTCTTAAATGTGTAATGTTCCATGCATCCAGTTCCAAACTCAATCTCTCATTTTCCATAGTTTATTTTTCTTTCACTTTGCTACTTGTATGTAGAGAGCAGATGAATCATCTCCCTTTGAAACAGAAAGGATCTGCAAAGAAAAATTACCCATTGTGAGAAGTTATTTTCATTCTGCATTAGATGTCAAGTGTGCAAAGTTAATGTTCACAAAGAAGGACAGGTACTTTCAATGATAAGAATCAATTTACTGACAGTATTTCCTGTGGTAATTCTAAACAACACAATTAAATGATAACATTTATAAAAATAAACTTAACAGTGGAATACACATATGCTTCAACTTATTGCATTTAATCCATCCAGGGAATTAATCAGTAAGATGCTGTTATTATCAAAAGCTGACGGTTATCTGTGTGAATCCAAACCAGACAATTATGCAAATTTACATTATGAACCACATCATCAGTCATGCATAGTACCTCAGCTCAGACTCTAGCAAGCAAAGCCTGATTCAAGGACTTCTCCCCAACTCCTCTTAAAGAGTGCTATCATTCACAGGTATTATCAAATGAGTCAAGATGGCACTCAGTTGTTTTTTGAAGATATGTACAATATCTGAGATGATATCATTCAAGAATTGTCAGATAATTTCTTATTGCTGTCTTCAATTAGCTGATAGCTTTCATCCTTATTTCAAACATAACTACTCATAGGTCCTTGTCCCTCATACTTAATTTTTGTAAAGTCAGACTCTATAAGATTCTATAAATGAAAGGCGCTAATAGTGAACCATTGCTTGCATTGAAAATTATGCTTCAAAATATTTAGTTTTAAGTAACCAAAAGTTATTTATCTGATATGTCTGGCTCTGCAGAGAGTGGTGCGGACAGTTCAGGGTATCAGGACATTATTCCCACTATTCGGGACATTCACAAAGACAGGTCTGTAAAAAGGGCCTGAAGGATCACTGGGGGCCCGAGTCACACCAACGACAAACTGTTCCAGTGGCTATCATCCCAGAAACGATACCGCAGCATAAAAGCCAGGACCAACAGGCCCCAGGACAGCTTCTTCCACCAGGCCATCAGACTGCTTAATTCATGATAACCAATAGTATTTCTATGTTGCATTGACTATCCTGTTGTACATACTATTTATTATATATTACAATAGATTGCACATTGCACATTTAGACAGAGATGTAATGTAACAATTTTTACTTCTCATGTATATGAAGAATGTAAGTAGTAAAGTCAATTCAATTCAATATGAAACAGAACAGGTAAGGGTAACATTGTCTCCTTCAGCAAATGGGTGAAAGCAAATCACTGTCACTACAGTTAGAGAAACTGTTTCACTCTTAGCTCGAAACATTGACTATTTATTTCCCTCTTGCCTGTCCTGCTGAGTTCCTCCAGCATTTTGTGTTTCTTGTTTTAGATTTCCAGTATTTGACTTATCTCTTGTATTTAGTACTTATATTAATTGAAGTGGACGGCATATGTTGTTAAAAAACTGCACTGATACATGATTATGATGATGCAGCCTGGAGGATGTCTATTGGAAAGCACATTAGAAGAGCTCTCTACTCGAACACTGGGATATTTTACATAAAACTAAGTGCCCCCAGGACCTCTCATTCTCTGGCAGCTCATGGTATCTCAAAACAACAAGAAATTGAAGAAAAATTGCAACCATTTCACCAATTACATTTATATTCAGCCAGCTAAGTTATTATTCTATAGCTGAGCTGCAGCAATGATGAATTCAATGCTGGAATAAATATTGACGGAAGTTCCAATAACTGATATACACAACTGTGCAAAATTCTTAGGCTAATGTAAAAAATATGTAAAGCAAAGATGCTTTCAAAAATAATGAAATCAAAATTTCTAAATATGAAAAAAATACTATAAAGAGCAGTAAACAGTAAAAATATCAAATCAAAATTTACTGTGACCATCCTTTCATCCTTTGCCTTTAAAACTGCATCAATTCTCTTATGTACATTGTCAGTGCAGTTTTATAAGAAAATTGGCTGTTAGGTTGTTTCAAACATCTTGGAGAACTTGCCACAGTTCTTTTGTAGAGGTTTGTTGTCTCGCTTGCTTCTATCTCTGTCCAGGTACTCTCAGGGAATCTCAATGATGTCGAAATCAGGGATCTGTGGAGGCCATACCATCTGAAACCCATTAAAAACTCGAGAGTGTCTAAGGCTTTTACACAGCCCTATGCAAAGCCTCAGCACAGAGGACAGGAGAACAATCAGCACCTAAGCATGGTGTGTGGTGCAGATAACTTGCATTTGCACAGAAACTGGCTACTTTCAACAGTCTCGAGAGTTTACAGAGAATGGTTTGAAAACAAAAAAACAACTCATCAGTAGACATTCTGTGGGCAAAAAATAGTTTGCTATTGAGAGAGGTGAGAGGAGAATGGCCACATTAGTTTAAGCTGACAGGAAATTAAATGTGTTACAGCAGTGGTGTGCAGAAGGACATCTCGGATCTCACAGCACATCAAACCTTGAAGCACAGTAGCAGATGGGCCACAGCAGCAGACAGCCACAAACATACACTCAGTGGTCACTTTATATGTACAGGAAGTAACTAATTAAATAGCTACTGAGAGGAAAATGCATAATTGTAAAGAATCATAAAGCTGGTTACATTAGTATGAAACACTTCCATTACACATATTATTAAATAGCTGTGACTCTTACCATTAATCTCAAGCTGGTTTGTGATAAAAATTCTTGGCACTTCTCGATTAAACACAAGACAGGTTCATTTTCTGTTATGTTGTCCAACCTTCTGAATGAACACCGACAGGCTGATGTTACCTTTTGCTGGGGGGTTAAATGTCTTTTCTTTAACAAAACTCTTCCTGCCAGTTTCCATCCAAATGAGCCGTGTTGCTTCTCTGATGTGTGAAATGGAGCAGGTAAGGGTAACATCGTCTCCTTCAACCACAGGGTGCGACGGAATCACTGTCACTACAATTAGAGAAAGTAATGTGTGACATGAGGGTATTTCATCCCCAAGATGTGCCATACTTAGCTAATTCCCATTAGGGTATTTGCTGTAAATAATATTGTAAGTGGAATTTATAACTTTTCCACCCTGGACACCTCAGTATTTTTGAAGTAGAATCAGAATCAGGTTTAATTCTCACTGACATATTTGGTGAAATTTGTTGTTTTGTGGCAGCAGAATAGAGTAAGACATAAAAATATAAGTTCCAACAAAAACTGTAATAGTGCCAAAGAGGAAAAGACAGTTAATGTTAATGGGACATTCTGAAATCTAGTGGCAGTTACTGCACATGCAATTATTTCAAACCCAATAATATACGGATGGACTGTCCCCATTGGGCATCTTTGGTCATCAACAACCCTTCTCAATGCAGAACTTCAACCCATAGTCATTTGACTTCTCAGCACAGCTCAGCCCTAAGGTATTGTCTATTTTCCAGTCCAAATGGATCACAAAGATCATTAGGGAAGGGAAAGAAATTATGTTCATCTTAGATCATGTAACTGAAAAGCTCATCAACCTAAAAGAGCAAGTTGGTTCCTCTACGACAGCCACAGCCAGACTGCTGACTAGTCCCAGGATTTTCTCTTCCTTTTTCTGATTTACAGCATTTGCAGATATTTGGTTTTAAAGACTTGAAGTTTTCTTATTCTGTTAGTCAAATGTACTTTTAAACTATTCTAACACCTTCATTACGGATATCTGGGTGTACACACACAAACACAATGGATTCTTCTGATGCTGGGAAACCAGAGCAACACACACAAGATACTGGTGGAACTCAGCAGGTCAGGCAGCATCTCTGGAGAGGAATTAGCACTGATGTTTTCAGCTCAGACCCTTCCTTATGACTGGAAAGGAAGGGGCAAGAAACCAGACTAGGAAGGTGGGAGAGGAGAAGGAGTACAAGCTGGTAGGATGACAGGTAAAGCCAGATGAAGGGGAATGCAAGTGGGTGGAGTAGGGGGGATGAAGTGAGAAGCTGGGAGGTGATAAGTGGAAACAAGAAGAGGGCTAAAAAAGGAAGCTGATAGGAGAGGAGAAGAGCATGGGATAAAGGAGCACCAGGGCGAGATGACAGGCAGTTAAGGAGAAAAGAAGGGGAGCCATAATGGTGAATGGAAAAAAAAAGAGGAGGGAAGGGGAGAAATTACTGTAAGTTAGAGAAATCAATTTTCATTCCATCATGTAGGATGCTACCCACACAAAATATGAGGTGTTATTCTTCCAACCTGAGAGTGGCCTCATCATGAGACCATGTGTGTTACCCTAAGTGTACATTTATCTGTGGTCTTCCTAGCATCTTCTGGTAGCATACACTATGTGCTGGGTGCAAGTTGAAGGAGAAAGAGAGAGAGGGAGTAAGAGGAGAGAGAGAGAAAGGAGAGGGAGAGAAAGGAAAGAGAGGAAGAAGAGGAAAGAGAGGAAAGATATAGAGATGCATCAGCGGAAGCACTCCCCCATTTGTTGCCATTCTCAGCTGATCAGTTATTCATGAACCAGTATCAACACCAACTGAAGCACCCAACTCAAAATTTGAGTATTCGTGTCATGAGAGGAGAGGAACCAGCTTCCATTGGGTTCAGGTCCTGGTCTTCCTCCATTGCAAATATCCCTAATTTCTAAGTTAGAGGTCTATTTAGAAGAATGAGAGGAAATCTCATTGAAACCTATAGAATATTGAAAGCCCTAGGTAAAGTGGACATAGAGAAGTTGTTACCCAGTGAGTTTAGGACCAAAGGATGCAACCTTAGAATAGAAGGATGTCCGTTTAGAACAGAGATACGGATGAATATCTTTAGCTGGGTGGGGTGAACCTGTGAAATTCATTGCCACAGGTTATGATGGAAGGCAAGTTATTGGGGATATTTAAAGTGGAGGTTGACAGGTTCTTGATTCGTAGTGCAAAGTTTACGGAGGGAAGGCAGGAGAATAAGATTGAGAGGGGAAATAAATCTGACATGATGGAATGATAGAGGAGACACATATGGTCAGGTGACTGAGCTTTGTTGCTCTGTCTTATGGTCTTCTGGTTTATTTGCCATGCTATCAGATGAACAAAAACAAGACAAGTATCGCATTTGGAATTTTATGATGCTTCAGTTGGCTGAGTATCAGAGCAAACTGGTAAGTACAAGTTAGTAGTTTGTGAAGATTAAGACCACTGAGAATGTCCTGTCTAGCTGCATCAATGTCAGTTATGGGAACTACAAGGCATCTGACATTAAGAGTTTACAAATGACTGAGAGAAGCATTGAGTTCTCCTTTCCACTCATCTGTGACATTTATCAGGACACCTGCATATACAGGGCCCCTAGAATTGTCATTGATCCTTCCCATTAGTCCAACAGTCTTTTTAACACTCTACCATCAGCAGGTGGTACTGTAGCATTAGGATAAGGACTGATAGGATGGAAAACAGCTTTTTCTCTCAGGCTGTGAGTCTACTGAACTCTCTGCCACCACTCAAGTTTCATCATGTATATATAGCTATTGCATTATACTGTTTACTTTTTAACTTATCTTATAAGTGCACCTTATTATTAATAAGCAGAAATATTGCTTTATGTGTTGTGCTTAAGTTATATGTATGTTCTTGTACACTTTGGTTGTGAGGAAATGTTTCTTCCTTTGCTGCTATACATGTGTATGGTTGAATGACAACAAACGTGACTTGAACTTGAGCACATTGGAACAAACAAGAAGCAGCTTTTCTCATCCTGAAAGAGAGGGGGTTGAAGCTACTCAGGGAAATTTTCACATGACAGAAACACAAAGAAGGAAATGTACACATGCTTCAATCAGTTTGGGATTGGTTTAACCTAGAGATCACAATTTGGGCACAGATCAACAAACGTTTATTTTAGAAGCTTTACTTACAGTCCTTTTGTTTTTCAATATCTGATATTTACTCCAAGGGAGATTTTGCACTTACATAAGCTGATGTACAATTCAATATCGACTGTGCAAACTGTTCTTCCATGTTCTTGTGTTTCACAAGCATATTGCTTTTCGTTCTGTTTCTTGACATTGCGGACCATTAGGTAGACTGTGTTATTCAACTGGATCTGGTCCATATTGTTTATTCAGTTGAAACAGCAACCCGACTGTAGTTACAAGAAGTCTAACAAGAGCATTGGTGGTTCAGCCACGTTACACCACAAGACATAACATTCTCAAAACTACGACCCCACTATTAGCGTGAATCAGGTGTCCTCTTTAATAATGCAAGTTACACAGAATCACTGAGCCTATCTAAATAAGTCTGAGGGGAGACCAATCAACAAGAGGCAGTGCATAACAAAAAGCTACCTTTTAATCAGGTCCATGATCAAGATTTGAAATGGAGAGCTGTGCCGCAGTTTCTCAGAGTTGTGGAGCAACCAATCAATGAGGGGGATTCATTAGAAACAGCCGATAAAAATAACACAAGTGCAAGTGGAGCAACCATTCTTTTGAGTGTGGCCAGAGAGTATTTGACTTATCAGGCTTAGAAGAGATCAGGCTCAGGCAAGGCAAACTATCTGATACGTTGCTCTCTTTCTGTTCTTATTTTTTCATTTGTCTGATAGGGGAGAGAGGTATAGTGAGAATGGCTCCAGTGGCAGTGCTTTGTACTATGTGTGGGATGTAGTAAGTCTAGGAGATCTCCAGTCTCCAAGATAAACACATCTGCACCAGATACACCAAGGTGCAGCTTCTGAGAGAACTTATTAAGGAAATGGAGTTGCAGCTCGATGACCTTCTACTCAGACAGAAGAATGAGGAGCTGATAGATAGGAGCCACAGGGAGGCAGTCACCTCAGGACTGCAGGAGACAGGTAAGTAGGTGACTGTCAAGAGAAGGAGGGGAAGTGCACAGCCAATGCAGAGTACATCTACAGCCATTCCCCTCAATAATAAGTATATAACTTTATATACTGTTGAGCGAGATGACCTACCAGGGTTGGGAGGGGTGGGGGTACACAGTGACCACGTCCAAGTAGTAAGTATGGTACTGTAGCTCCGAAATAGACTACAGTGCTAATAGGAGATTCCATAGTCAGAAGAGTGGAGACGAGATTCTATGGGAACACTAGAGACCTAGATGGCATGTTGCCTCCCTGGTGCCAGTATCAGGGATGTATCAGATTGGGTCCAAGGAACTTCTAAGGTTGAAGGTCAGCAGCCAGAAGTCTTGGTGTACTTTGGCATCAATGACATAGGTAGACAAGACAAGGAGGCCCTGAGGAGAGAATTTAGGGAGCTGGATAGAAAGCTGAAAACCAGGACCTCCAGGGTAGTAATCTTTGGATGTCTACCTGTGCCATGGGCTAGTGAGAGTAAGCAACACACACAAAATGCTGGAGGAATTCAGCAGGCTTGGCAGCATCTGGGAAAAGAGTACAGTTGACCCTTTGGCAGCTTTCGACCCGAAACGTCAACTGTTTTCATTTCCTAGATACTGTCTGGCCTGCAGAGTTCCTCCAGCATTTTGTATGTTTTGCTTACTTTTACTGGCACACGACACAGGCAGATATCCAGAGATTACTACCCTGGAGGTCCTGTTTTTCAGCTTTGTGTGTTGCTTGGACTTCCAGCATCTGCAGATTTTACTGTTGCTAGTGAGTGTAAGAATAGGATGATTTGGCAGGTGAAAGTGTGGCTGAGAAATTGGTGCAGTGGGCAGGGATTCAGATTTATGGATCATTGGGATCTCTTCTGGGGAAGGTACAATCTGCACCAAATGGATGGGTTACACCTGAAACAGAGGGCATCCTACAACCTTGCAGACAGGTAGCAAAAGTTGTTCAGTAGGGTTTAATCATTTTGCAGGGGGATTTGAATTGGAGTGCTGAAGGTGAGGTAGCCAGTTTACAAACAAAGGCAAGATATAGTGAGACTCCTAGCAAGGAGAGGCTGATAACAGGGCAAAATTACTGTCAACAGAATGAGTTGAAATGTAAAAGGCAGACAAAGTTAAAAAGGGTGAATACTGGACTGAAGGTGTTACATTTGAATGCACACAATATTTGACAGAATTATAGATTGACATGAATGATATTGTAGGCATCACTGAATTATATCTGAAGGAAGATTAAGGCACAGGATACATTCCAGAGAGGAAGCAGCATTCAAAGGCAAGATGGCACAACCATGACTAACAAGACAAGTCAAAGCCAACATAAAATCCAAAGAGAAGGCATGTAATAAAGCAAAATATACTGGTAAGTTAGAGGATTGGGAAGCTTTTAAAAACCAACAGAAGGCAACTAAAGAGTCATTAAGAAGGAACGGATGAAATGCAAGTTAGCTAGCCAATAATATTAAAGAGGCTACCAGAAGTTGCTTCAGATAAATAAAGTTTAAGAGAGAGGCAAGAGTGGATACTGGACCACTGTAAAACAACACTGGAGTGGAAGTAATGGGAAACAAGGAACTGGCAGATGAATTGAATAAGTACAGGGCACTAGTCTTCACTGTGATAGACATTAGCAGTGTAGTGGAAGTTTCAGGTCTCAGGGGTTATGAAGTGTGTGAAATTACCATTATTAGGGAGAATATTCTTAGGAAATTGAAAGTTCTGAAGGGAATAAGTGACCTGGACCAGATGGTGCACACCCCAGGTTTCTGAAAGGGATGGCTGAAGAGATTGTGAAAGGACTGGTGGCTTTAATGAAGTAGAGGCACCACGAAATAACTTAAGCAGATTAGAAGAACAGGCAAAAAAATGGCAGATGAATACAGTGGTACAAATTGTATGGCTGTGCACTTTGATTGAAGAAATAAAAGGGTAGACTATTTTCTAAATGGAGAGAAAATTCAAAAATCTGTTAGGCAGAGGGACTTGGAAGACTCTGTGCAGGGTTCCCTAAAGGTTAACTTGCAGGTTGAGTCTGTGGTGAGGAAGGTACAAAGTAAATTGAATGTGGTATTTATTTCAAGGGGACTAGCATATGTAATGTTGCGGCTTTATAAAGCGCTGTTGAGGACTCACTTGGAGTACTGTGAGCAGTTTTAGGTACCTCCTCTTAGAATGGATGTGCAGACATTGGAGCGGGTTCAAAGGATTTTCTTTTTTTGTAATTTATTTTTTAATTGAAGTTCATCATCAAACATTTCCATAAAATGTATTTCAGACATTGTACATATATATCATATAATCATATATATCACAAATCTCCACAAAGTATTTATCTGAGTACTTATAGAAAAGAGTGGAAAGAAAAAAACAAGCAAAAGGAAAGAACTATGTACAAGTAGGGAGTGATCTTTTTAAATACAACAGATCGTTGATTTGTGAGAATAAAATCAGTCCCTTGAGGCATTATGTAGTTAAACCATTTTTCCCAGTATGAATCAAATTGTTCCAGCTTATGGTTAACAGACGCTATTAACTTCTCCATTTTGTAAATGTCCATTGTAATTTCCATCCATGTATTTAAAGTTGGGTTCTCCTGTGATAACCATTTCCTAGTAAGAGTCTTTTTACCAGCCACAAACAGTATATTCATTAAATATTTATCTCTTTTCAACCATTCTTGAGGTATATATCCAAAATATATCGTCTTACTCTCTAAGGGTATTTCACATTTAAAGATGTCTTGTAGGGCATTGTGTATCCCCCTCCAATAGTTTTTGATAACAGGGCAGTCCCAAAAAATATGATAATGATTTGCATTCTGATTTCCACAATTTCTCCAGCAAACAGGGAGGTTACTATCATAGTGGGATTTCTGAGAGGGTGTAATAAAATATCTTATCAAGTTTTTCCATCCAAACTCCCTCCATTTCTGTGAACTGGTACACTTCCATTGATATTTCCATATTGTTGCCCATTCTTCCTCAGATATAATTATCCCTCCTTCCTTCTCCCATTTTGTTTTAATGTATGAAGTCGAATGTGTTTTAAGATTTGACAACCCCTGAAACATGCTTGAAATGATTCTACTACAATTATCTGAATTATATGCTTTTCTAAATAGCTTTATCAAGCACGTACTTGCCTTGGTTACATTTGTAAGAGTCTTATTAACATATTGTCGCATCTGTAAATACCAATAGAAATCTTGTTTTTCCAATAAGTGTTTCACTTTTAGCATTTCAAAACTGAACAGTGTTCCTTCTTTCATTATGTAGCAAAGAACTGTTATTCTTTCAGCTGTCCAGTCCTTAAATCTAGCATCCAATTTATTTGGTGTAAAATCCGAGTCATATGCACACCATTTAAGAATTGCAATATCTCCCTCTAGCTTATATCCTTTGATAGTAGTTTTCCATATTTTAAGAGTCAATTTCACCCATGGGTTATTAATAGTAATTATGTACCTTTGCAGGTTGTTATCAGCAAAAATTGCTTGTATAGGGATGGGAAGTACTCGCTCCTCAATGTTTTTCAATTGAGTGTCATATGATGGGTTGCACCAACATATCACAGCTCTCAACTGTGCTGCAAAATAATAATTTCTAAGAGAAGGTAGGCCCTATCCCCCCTATCCTTTGCTAATTGCAAAGTTTTGAGACAAACTCTAGGCCTTTTACCCTGCCAAATATACCTTGTTAGCATCTTGTTCCATTCATTGAATTGATTTTGATTAATCTCTATTGGTATGGTCTGAAAGAGATATAACAGTCTGGACAGTATATTCATTTTAATAGACTCAATCCTTGAACTGAGACTGAAAAAAGGAATCAGGTTCCATCTTGCCACATCTTCCTTAATTTTTTATATAAAGGCTGTTAATTACATTCTGATAATTTTGCCAAATCTTTTGGCATAATGATGCCCAAATATTTGAAAGACTCTGTGTGCCATGCCCAGGGGTGTCGACTTTCAATTTCTCTTGGTAGGCTATAGTAATATGAAAGTAATTGGGTTTTATCTATGTTGATCTTGTATCCTGATAATTGACCATATTGTTCAAAGGATTGCATCAATTTAGGTAAAGAGTATGTTGTTTGCCCTAGATAGATCAAAATGTCATCCGCATAACAAGCCAATTTATGCTCTGTCCCTTTAATAGTAATTCCGCTGATATCTTCATTTTGTCTGATGTATTGAGCTAATGGTTCCAGATATGACGCGAAGAGTAGTGGTGACCATGCATAACCCTGTCTCGTGCCCCTTTCTAGGGTAAGACTATTTGATAAATATCCATTGATTTTAATCCTAGCAGTAGGATTGTCATATAGTGTCTGTATAGTTTTAATAATTGTGTCTTGGAAACCAAATCAATGTAAAACTCTGTAAAGAAAATTCCAATTAACCAAATCAAATGCTTTTTCAGTGTCCACACTTATCACCATTGCTTCGATTTTTTTTTGTATCTGATCCATAATGTGGTGTCCTTCGTATATTGTCTTGAGTCTGACGTTGTCGTATAAAACCTGTCTGATCGTTACGTATCAGTATGGGTAGAAACTCCTCTAATCGTATGGCCATGATGGAGGTAAATTACCTATAATCTACATTCAGAACAGATATTGGTCTAAATGACCCACATTCCATTTTATCCTTGCTTTCTTTTGGTATAGCTGAGATTATTGCTTCCTTCCAACTGGGTGGCATTTGTGCCTTTTTTAGAGCCCAGTTCAGTGTGGGGAGTAAAACAGGAATTAACTCATTTTTAAATTCTTTGTACCACTCTGCCATATACCCATCTGATCCTGGTGATTTGCTTAATTTAAGCCTATTAATTGCAGCTTTTAATTCAACTTCAGCTATGTCAGCAGTCATCGTTCTATTTTGTTCTTCACTTAAATTGTGTCAGGAACGGGGGCCGGATGGACCCAAACGCAAGACGCAGACACTGAAGTACTAGGGGGAGGACAGGATGGGGATGCCATGGCTTTTAAGGGTTAATGCAGGCGGGGCTGGATCCAAGAGTTCAGACGAGGCAGGCAGGCAGGCGGGAGGATCCCAGAGTTCAGACGAGGCAGGCAGGCGGGAGGATCCCAGAGTTCGGGACAGGCAAGCAGATCCCACAGTTCGGGGCAGGCAGGCAGATTCCTCATGGCGGGCCGCATGGATCCCGGGCAGGGCCGCCTCCCAGGCGGAAAACACAGAGGCCTGGGCCAGTCGCGGACACCTGGGCAGGTGCGGGGCACAACCCTTAGGGAGCAATAGGTGGAAAAGGCAGAACCTCCACTGGGCAGCGGCAGTCCGGCCGGATCCGCCCGATGGAGGCAGCAGGTAGGAAGCTGGGTCCAGGGTGAGCAGCAGAACTACAGTGATCCAACGAATACATTGGTAAAGGCAACCGAAAGCACGGGCAAGACAAATAAGATGGAACAGCAGAACCAGCGCACCCGAGAGGAGCAGGAAAAGCATGACGAACTGGGTAAAACAGGTACAGAGTGGGTTGCAGAACAGGCAAAGGGCAGGGTACGGAGTAAGATTCGGAGCAAACGAACCAGGTATAGAGCAGGTTAAACCGGCTTCAGAGCAGACGGGATGCAGAACAAAACAACCACCCACCTGGTCTCCGTCCCACGGCCCCTTATAAACACCTGCAGCCGAATTGGCCACAGGTGTGCCTCCTTGATCCAGGATGATCTTAACAGGCTCAACGGGGCCGGGAGGGACAGCTGCAAGACTCGGAGTCCGGAGCACCCAGACCAGATCGAGACCCGGAACGCGGACTCTGGACCGGACCGGACCCTGACAAAGTGGGTAACTCTAGCGAATTCAAGAAGGTGTTAATTTGGGTTATGCTTCCCCCTGGAACTTTGAAATATAGACTTTTGTAAAACACTTCAAAAGCTTCTTGAATTTCACTTAGCTTAATTTTTATCATTTTCATTCTTGGGTCCCTAATTGTATAAATTGTATTTTCTGCTATCTTTTTTTTCAGTTTCCACGCCAGTATTTTCATAGATTTCGATCCACTTTCATAACGTCTCTGTTTCAGAAACGTTAAGTTTTTCCTGATTTCTTGCATAGCCAAATTATTTATTTCATTCCTAATTCTTTTAATTTCCCCTAATGTATCCTGTGCCAAATTAAATTTGTGTTTTTTTCTCTAGTTCCTTCAGCCTATTTTGTAATTTAGCTGACGTTTTATTACTTATTTTTTTCTTATATGAATATATCGTTATAATTTTCCCTCTTAAGACCGCCTTCAGCGTATCCCATAAAATGGGAGGTGAAACCTCTCCATTATCATTAAATTCTAAGTAGAGACCAATTTCTTTTTTAATTTGTTCCTTAAACTACAGATCATTGAGTAGACTTGGATTTAGTTTCCAAATTGTATTCTTTGGTTGTAGGTCAAAATCAACAGATACATATATAGGTGCATGGTCACTTACATCTATTGTCCCAATTCCACAGGTGTTTATTTTGTCTTTGTCTTTTCCAAATGTTATGAAATAGTCTATTCTTGTATATACAGAATGTGGAGCAGAATAATGAGTGTAATCCCTTCTGTCAGGGAAAAGGTCCCTCCATATATCAATTAAACCAACATCCTCAAAAAGTGTATTAACTTTCTTATGTAAAGATTTTGTTTCATAGGTTTTTCTATTGGAAGAGTCTAATTTTAGTTGTAATTGTAAATTTAAGTCTCCCCCACATATCAGGAAACCTGTTTCCGTTACCATAATATCAGTAATTTTCTGAAAGAAACCAATATCACTTCCTGGAGGTGTGTATATATTCAATAGAATAACTGAATTGCCATCTATATTCCCTCTTACCAGAATATATCTGCCCTCTTTATCTCCCATTTCAAATACTTTTTCAAAATTTAGCTTACTTGAGATAAGAATAGCAACTCCTCTCCTATGTCCTGATCTATATGAGGAGAAAAACAGATTAGTGAAGCCCATTCTCTTTAGTTTTTTATGCTCATTATCACTTAAATGAGTTTCCTGTAAATATACTACATGGGCTTGTTCTTTTTTCATTTTGAATAAAATTCTCTTACGTTTGATTGGATTTAATAGCCCATTGACATTAAAAGAAATGAATTTTACCTTGTCCTTAGCCATCTTTATTTATCTGTCAATGTATCATTGAAATTAGAATAAAACTGATTCAATCTACTCCCTGAACAAATAGGAACCAAGAAACACAAATAATAACAAAAATGGCAACAAACGTGTGATTCCAAGGCTGAGGTCTCTAGTAAATGACTCTGTGTTGAGCTAGAGGAAATGTCTAGCTTTGGGGGATAACCCCTCCTACTTGTGTGTTGAGGGCTCCCATTGCAGTATTCATAAAAATCTGTGAACAAATCCATTACACAGAAATATATATATATATATATATATATATATATATATATATATATATATATATATACATACACACACACATACAGACATATATATATACACACACATTACACACATACAAATATATATATATATATTCTTATTTTGGTGGGGAAAAAGGAGTAAGTGAGCGAATAAAGAATAACAACTAAGTAATATAAAATCCACATTCTAATAAGTATTTCTCGAGATAGGTATATCACCGTGTACTTTTGCTGCTGTTTAGCTTCTCAACATTTTTAAAGTTAGCGAAACCTTATGGCTCCTTCGGGAATGTTGTAGATTCTGATATTTTTCCGCCGTGATCTTCCCTCCAGGTCAAGCAGTTTACCTTCTTGGTGATGTATTATTTTTATTGTCTTACTCAGTATCCGTTCCACGTTTTGAATGCGATCTTCCACCTTCTCAATTCGACTCTCAGCCACTGCTATTTTTTGATTAACGCTGGTGAGCTCTGCCTTAATATCATGGAGCTGCTGCTCTATTTCTTTCCGGAACTCCCTTATCTCTTTCAGGATTTCGAAGATGTTCGCCGCTTCGCCTGAACAAGGCCCGGCGTCCGCCTCGCTAGCACACGGTTGGGTCGGAGAGCCGCTCGCTGCACTCCGGACGCAGGCTCCGCAGTTTCGCTTTTTTTATTTCTATTTCTTTTCCCCATTTTTGCCCCTCTTTTCAGTTCAAATATTTTTTGAAAAATATTATACTTGATGGGTTAATGGGGCTTAATACGTGTTTTTCCGGAGGAGTGAGTGACTGAAGCTGCCATTCTCGACGATGACGTCACTGGAAACTCCAGTTGAAAAGATTTTCATGGAAATGATTCCAGCATTGAGTGGCTTGTCATATGAAGAGTGTTTGATGGCTCCGAGCCTGTATTTAATAGAATTCAGAAGAAATGGGGGGTTACCTAATTGAAACGTATCAAATGGTAGAAGGTCACGATAGAGTGGATATGGAGAGGATATCTCCTTTGGTGGGAGAGCCTAGGACCAAAAGACATTGTATCCGAATACAGGGTCGTGCTTTTAGAATGGAGATGGGGAAGAATTTATTTTGTCAGCGAGTGGTAAATCTGTAGAATTCATTGCCACAGGCAACTCTGAAGGCCATGTATTTGTGTATATTTAAGGCAGAGGTTGATACATTCTTGATTGGTCAGTGCATTAAGGAATGTGGGGAGAAAGCAGGAGATTGGGGCTGAGAGGAAAATTGGATCAGCCATGCTGAAATGGTGGAGCAGAATTGATGGGCAAAATAACTAAATTCTGCTCCTATGTCTTATGGTCTTATGGTCTAAACTTAACAAGTTAAAACAGAAAGCATCAGGAGACCACATTACAAAGAGCAAGTCACTTAAGAAAAGACACAAGGAGCTCTAAACAATTAATAATTCTTATTCAACAACAATTAGCCAATTCAGGGGCTCAAAAGTCCTTGGAGCCCCATGCTCTCCAGTTGCTCACACAAGGCTAAAGAGCCTATCAAACAGTTATTAATATTATAAACAAGAGAAAATCTGCAAATGCTGGAAATCCAAGTAACACATGCAAAATGCTGGAGGAACTCAACAGGCCAGGTGAAATCTGTGGAAAAGGATAAACAGTTGATGTTTCAGGCCTAGACTACTCCTGATAAAAGGTCTCAGCATGAAACTTTGACTGAGTACACTTGGGCTTTAAGAAGATTATTTCGGAAGGCACATGAAGAGAAAGTGAACCTGGGGCTGGTGATGGTAGAGAATAGAAGGTGATCATGATGAAGCAGTCAGTGTGTGTAGAATATTAGCTGAGGTACCCAAGGAGGAGGTACACTAGCATGAGACACACCTCAATATTCCGGGAACACCTTCCTCCTCACCTTCATCAGATTTCTGAATGGACAATGAACCCAAGCACACTACCTCACTGTTTAATTATTTATTTTGTTCTCTTTTTTGCACGACTTCTTTAATTTAATTATATACATATATATTTCTTATTGCAATCTATAGTTTGTATTATTATATATTACAATGTACTGCTGCCGCTAAACAACAAAATGCCACGACATTTGCCAGAGATATTAAACCTGATTCTGACTCTGAGCCCTAAGACAGAGCAAGGTGAGGTGACGAAAGGACATCGAAATGGCGAGGCTGATTATTTTCCGACACGGATACAGAGCAGGCCAAAGAGTGGCAGACGCAATGGCAGAAAAGTACGCTGGTTAAAGTTGTGGGTAAATTTGTCAGACGTTCCAGAGTCACAGACAGCAGATCTGGCCACATTCATGAAAGAAGAACAGGAATCTGCTACGTTTGGACCGAGAGAGGAGGGGAACAAAACCAAGACGGCAGAATGAAGAGGTTCTGAAATGCAGAATTCACAACGTGCGCATCATTAAGCTCCCTGGAGTTCACGACAGTCCGGTCCACAGTCAACGGACAAATGTAAGGAAAATACAAGACAAAAACAGTTTTACACTGATTATCATCGTTTTTGAATGAATATTTGCAATCATTGTAGGACTCCCCTAAACAAATTGTGGATTATTTATTATTAAATAAATTAAATCTTAGTTTACCTCCCTTCGGTGATAAATATTTCATATTGCTTCAGTATTTTCCCCTCGGGTGCCGTCTGTCTGAAGGTGAACAATCCGGCAGCTTCAAAAGCAGCGTTTTTAATGGTTAGATGAGGGGAGTCGTTGATCCGATGAGACCAGAATGCATAGTCTTCACTGAGCCACTCTGCTGTCCAGCCGTCCACTTTAGCCTTCACTTTGACCAGTGTTTTCGAGCTGAGATTGTCCCGGTGTGGGCTCCATTCCCAGACACCAACGCCATCAAAGGAAATATCCGATCCATTCAGTACAATGTGCTTTTCTTGCGTCCCGATATAAATAGAAATGGGCTCTTCTACGAGAAAGTTGAAGATATAATCAACTTTAGAATGTATTACAACTCGGTTAGGAAATTTAAATTTCACTTACAAGTAACATGCCGGAAAAGTCTCGATTCACTACAGTGGAATGTCTATCCATCCGAATTTAACACATCGGCTTCATTAGACTGGGTATGTCTATCTTATCCCCTTTATTCAGTTTTAATTGAGCAGCAGTCATTCCTGGTGTGAATTATTTTAGACAGTGGCTCGCCCCAAAGTGTCTAAAAGATGTTCCTCTGCCCGAGAAAGAGCGCGAGTACTTGTTGTTCACATTCGCTAAGTGGTTTGTTCGAAAACCATTGGTCACTTACCCTGTGTGAAAACGGAGCCGGTCAGCAGGAAGAAGATAGGCATCATCATCCATCTTGGCATTGTGCCCCAACAACCCCGTCTCTTAGTATGTCGCTGCCTTTCTGCGCAGCAGCTGTGTTTCAGCCGCTGACAAGTTCTGCAACAGCCGAACTCCCTTGCGGAATGTCCTATTCAGCACAAGTCTCTCTTCCTGGTCTCTTGCTGCCCTCAAATGTCAATGGCTTCCTGTGCAGGGGTGTCAAACTCATTTTAGGTCACGGGCCGGATTGAGCAAAATGCAGCTTCATGCGGGCCGGATCAGTCGGAACGCAGCTTTCGTTGCCTCCGTTTTTTCAGCCTGCTCTCATGTGTCTCAGTCTCTGCTATAACTACAAAGTGTTTCACTTTACAAATTCCGTTTCTTATGAAGAAGACTGCCGAATAAACACTAAAAACCCTGAAAACCTGGTACCTGAATAAACTCAGCATTAGCCATATCATACGCCATAGGCGCTTCGATTACTGGGGCCAGCTTTAATAGTAATTAGATACTTTCTCGCGGGCCAAAGATAATTCCACCGCGGGCCGGATTTGGCCCGCGGGCGTTGAGTTTGACATATATGCTTGAGCATTGAAGAGAGGCTGGGGCTGTTCTTTCTTTCCCCCTGAAATATAGGAAGACAACAAAAGAGGTGCAGTATATAAAATCATAAGGTTTAGAAAGGGTGAATTGTCACAGTCTTCTTCTCAGGGCAATGACATCTAAAAATAAAAGTCTCGAGTTTAAGATGAGCAATGTAAAAACAGAGCTCGGTATAAGGAAGGACCCATCAGGAAAAATGATGGAGCTTTGTTTAACTGCAATGTTTAAAATACATTTTGGCAAGTATTTGAATTGAAATCGTTTAGAAAAAAATATACGTTAAATAAAAACAAATGTGGCCAGCTCAGGGAGGCACATTTGTTAGCATGGATTAGATGAGCTGAAGGGCCTGATTCCCCATAATGATTCTCCGTTTGTGCTATTGTTTTCTTACAACTGATGACATGATAGACTCTTCAAAAATGAGCTCAACCAGAGTCCTTTACTGTATGAACATGCTACTTACAGTTTGGAAAAATGAGATCAATAGTCAGCATGGAAGGCTGACATTCCACAGTAGATGCAATAAATGGCTTGTGATGTTCCCATTTACAGCATAAGAAGAAATAGGGACAGCAGTGAGCAATCCAATGTATCTGTTCCTGCATTCATAAAAACATAAGAAATGCAGTGGGAGCAGGATGGCTGATCTGGCTGTAGACTCATCTCCATTTACCAGACTTTTCCCCATAATGCTTAATTCTTTTGCAATGCAAACATTCTTATATGTCTAATTTTATATGTTCTTTAAGTTCCTCCCCCCCCCACCCATTCATCTGAATCCCATCAAGTACATAGACCCAGATTACTTAATCTGTCTACATACGCTATCACCCTCAGCTCCAGATTCAACCAGGTGAACCTTCTCTACTCTGCCTCTAAAGCCACAATATCCCTTTCTTTAAGTAAGAGACTGAACTACACAATTAATTTAGATCATGTCTGATCCTCTAACTCATCCCCATTTTCCCTTATGATTAATATCTCTGGATTCCTTTGAAGTCCAAAATTTACCTACTTTTTTTTTGAATAAAGGATGAAGAATTCCAAGGGTTGAGAAAACACGAACTAGGGGACTTAGGTTTAAGGTGAGAGGAAATATTTAATAGGAACTTGAGAAGTAACTTTCTTACTCTAAGGGTGATATGTATGTGGAAGGAACTACCAGAGGAAATAGCAGGTACAATAAGAACTTTTTAAACTTTTTAAAGATCGTTGGGCTGGTACATGGATAAGACAGGTTGAGAAGAATATCGATCCAGCATATTCTCCTAAACTTAGAAAGGCACTTGAACAGGTAAGGATTGAAGGGATATGGATCCAGGCTGTTCTGCCATTTGATCATGGCATTTTTCCTTCTTGTCATATGCTTTACAACTCTTTCATATCTTTATCAGTTAAAACCGTAGGAAAAACTGCAAGTTGGCTGGTAGTCAGCTGTAATCAACAAACATGTCTGCAAATCCTATTTCAAGTTTCTCCAAACTTATCACTGCCAAGTTGTCTTAATACTCCTCTATAACAGTAAATACAAGCCTGAAATTGAGCAGCAGATTCGTGAATTGGTATGAAAATTTGCACCTTTAAAAATCTGCTCTCTTAATACCTTACGCATTTCTAAAATTTTTGATAGATTTTTTTTCTTTTTAATAATACTTGAGAAGTATTATGCACTGAAGTACATAATGACTTGAATAATGTTTGCAAGTTCCAAACCCAATGATGTTACTGATGATAAGAATTCATATCTCTTTTTTGAGCTTTGAACCATTGCAGTGAAGGATAATAGCAAACTCAGTGAAATAAATTTTGTATGCAAACAATGACAGTAGGCCTTCTTCACTTGATAGCCCACAGGATCCTTCATAGAAATGGTATCTGAAAAAATATCACTTACCTGAAGAAGAAAAAACAGGATGTTTCACAATTACTGTTGGTCATATGTCTCATGTTACCTTAAACAGACAATCAATGGAAAAAATAGTGATTATTTATCCTATACAATACATGCATTAGGACGGAATTGAGATGGAGGTGAACTATATTGCCATCCATGAGGTACTCTTATGTTCCATATCCAATGAGGAAGGCAAAACCAGTAACAAAGGTTCAATGTTTGTAAACCATGGACAAGTCTACACTAGAAGAAGGTGCCGGTGAACAATGTGACCAAAGGCAACATCCTTCGGATGGTTCACAGAATTACTTCTTTTACTTCCTTTGCTTCTTCTTCTTCTTCTTTCAAATATGATCCAGCCACCACTGGAGTCTGTGATCTACAGTTTTATTCTGTGTTTTCAGGCTGACTGAGTCATTTGGTGCGTTGTTGTCTCCAAGGGAGATCGGTGAGCTTCCAAGCAAAGTGTGTGGCCTCGAGGCCAAGATGCTTGGAGACAGGACATGAGCTCATGACCAACTCAATTTCTCACCTATCTTTCTCATCGAGGAAGATTGAAATCATCAAGGATGGGAGTTGAGAGCTAAAAGAGGTTCAGTACCATCAGCCTGCGACTGACAGGTCTCTCTCTCGATCTTGCTTGATGCTGCCAAAGCTTTGGGTCTTAGGAAACGTTTAAATCAACATGGTTTGTAGATTGAACTCTCTGTAGCTCATGTTATGATGTGATTCTGGATCTGGTTGCTCCTTATTTTGTGCAATTTTGATCAGTGCGGACTGGCACTGTGGCCTGAAGTCAATGAACAACACTGTGCTAGATTGATCTGAACTGAGCTAAAACTGAACTTTCCTGTGCTGTTTCATTTACCATGGGTTTGAAGTTATATATTCACTGTTTTATTCTCATTTTCTTTTGCTGTTTGCAGTTACTTTCAACAATAAGAATCAATTTACTTCCGATATTTCCTGTGGTAATTCTAAACAACACAATAAAAAGATAACATTGATAAAAATAAACTTACCAGTGGAATATATGTGCTTTAACTAATTTCATTTAATCCATCCAGGGAATTAATCAGTAAGATTCTGTTTTTATCAAGAGCTGATGGTTATCTATGTGAATCCAAAGGAGACAATGATACAAATTTACATTATGAACCACATCATCAGTCATGCATAGTACTTCAGCTCAGACTGTAGCAAGCAAAGCCTGATTCAAGGACTTCTCCCCAACTCCTCTCAGAGTGCTATCATTCATAGGTATTATCAAATGAGTCCAGATAGCACACAGTTGTTTTTTGAAGATATTTCCAATATCTGAGTTGATATCATTCAAGAATCGTCAGATAATTTCTTAATACTGTCTTCATTTAGCTGAAAACTTTCTCCCTTTTTGCAAGCACAACTACTCATAGGTCCTTGTCCCTGATACTTAATATTTGTGAAGTCAGACAGAAACAAGATTCTATAAATAAAAAGCGCTAACAGTGAATCATTGCTTGCATTGGTTATTCTGCTATTGCTGTTTGTCCTCAAGATGCAGATGATAATTGTCTGTACCATACAATATTACTTATTTTTAGTTGCCTCAGGAAGTAGTATACACATCAGTGAGAGCAAGAGATAACCATATAAGATTATCAGTAAATCACATGGTCCACAGCTTCCTGGTGTTAGTGTATTGTGGCAAGATTAATCTCTCAATTATAATGATCTGGTAGACATAGAAACATAGAAAACCTACAGCACAATACAGGCCCTTCGGCCCACAAAGTTGTGCCGAACATGTCCCTACCTTAGCAATTACTAGGGTTACCCATTGCCCTCTATTTTTCCAAGCTCCATGTACCTATCCAAAAGTCTCTTAAAAGACCCTATCATATCTGCCTCCACTACCATTGCCAGCAGCCCATTCCACGCACTTACCACTCTCTGAGTAAAAAATTTACTCCTGATATCTCCTCTGTACCTACTCCCAAGCACCTTAAACCTATTCCTCCTTGTGGCAGCCAATTCAGCCCTGGGAAAAAGCCCTTGACTATCCACACGATCAATGCCTCTCATCATGTTATACACATCTATCCTGTCACCTCTCATCCTCTGTCACTCCAAGGAGAAAAGGCCGAGTTCACTTAACCTGTTTTCATAAGGCATGCTCTCCAATCCAGGCAACTTCCATGTAAATCTCTACACACTTTCTATGATTTCCACATCCTTCCTGTAATGAGGCAACCAGAACTGAGCACAATACTCCAAGTGGGGTCTGAACAGGGTCCTATATAGCTGCAACATTACCTCTCAGCTCTTAAATTCAATTCTATGATAGATGAAGGCCAGTACACCGTATGCCTTCTTAACCACAGAGTCAACCTGTGCAGATGTTTTGAGTGTCCTATGGACTTGGACCCCAAGATCCCTCTGATCCTCCACACTGCCAAGAGTCTGACCATTGATACTATATTCTGCCATCATGATTGACCTACCAAAATGAACCACTTCACAATTATCTGGGTTGAACTCCATCTGTCACTTTTCAGCACAGTTTTGCATTCTATCAATGTCCCACTGTAGACTCTGACAGCCCTTCACACTATCCACAACACCTCCAACCTTTGTCTCATCAGCAAACTTACTAACCCATCCCTCCACTTCCTCATCCAGGTCATTTATGAAAATTACGAAAAGTAAGGGTCCCAGAACAGATCCCTGAGGCACACCACTGGTCACCGGCCTCCATGTAGAATATGACCCATCTATAACCTCTCTTTGCCTTCTGTGGGCAAGCCAGTTCTGGATCCACAAAGCAACGTCCTCTTGGATCCCATGCCTCCTTACTTTCTCAATAAGCCTTGCATGGGGTACCTTATCAAATGCCTTGCTGAAATCCATATACACTACATCTACTGCTCTTCCTTCATCAATGTGTTTAGTCGCGTCCTCAAAAAATTCAATCAGGCTTGTAAGGCATGAGCTGCCCTTGAAAAAGCCATGCTGACTATTCCTAATGATATTATACATCTCTGAATGTTCATAAATCCTGCCTCTCAGGATCTTCTCCATCAACTTTGTCCATTGAAATCATCAGACAAAGTCAGCATGGATTTGTGAAAGGGAAATCATGTCTGACGAATCTTATAGAAATTTTTGAGGATGTAACTAGTTGAGTGGGTAGGGGAGAACGAGTGGATGTGGTATATTTGGATTTTCAAAAGGCTTTTGACAAGGTCCCACACAGGAGATTAGTGTGAAACTTAAAGCACATGATATCAGGCGTATGGTTTTGATATGGATAGAGAATTGGTTGGGAGACAGGAAGCAAAGAGTGGGAATAAACGGGACCTTTTCAGAATGGCAGGCAGTGACTAGTAGGGTACTGCAAGGCTCAGTGCTGGGACCCCAGTTGTTTACAATATATATTAATGATTTAGACGAGGGAATTAAATGCAGCATCTCCAAGTTTGTGGATGACACGAAGCTGGGCGGTGGTGTTAGCTGTGAGGAGGATGCTAAGAGGATGCAGCGTGACTTGGATAGGTTAGGTGAGTGGGCAAATTCATGGCAGATGCAATTTAATGTGGATAAATGTGAGGTTATCCATTTTGGTGGCAAGAACAGGAAAACAGATTATTATCTGAATGGTGGCTGATTAGGAAAAGGGGAGGTGCAACGAGACCTGGGTGTCATTGTACACCAGTCATTGAAAGTGGGCATGCAGGTACAGAAGGCGGTGAAAAAGGCAAATGGTATGTTGGCATTCATAGCAAGGGGATTCGAGTACAGGAGCAGGGAGGTTCTACTGCAGTTGTACAAGGCCTTGGTGAGACCACACCTGGAGTAATGTGTGCAGTTTTGGTCCCTTAATCTGAGGAAAGACATTCTTGCCATAGAGGGAGTACAAAGAAGGTTCACCAGATTGATTCCTGGGATGGCAGAACTGTCATATGAAGAAAGACTGGATCGACTAGGCTTATACTTGCTGGAATTTAGAAGATTGGGGGGGGGATCTTATTGAAATGTATAAAATTCTAAAGAGATTGGACAGGCTAGATGCAGGAAGATTGTTCCCGATGTTGGGGAAGTCCAGAATGAGGGGTCACAGTTTAAAGATAAAGGAGAAGCCTTTTAGGACCAAGATGAGGAAAAAGTTCTTCACACAGACAGTGATGAATCTGTGGAATTCTCTGCCACAGGAAACAGTTGAGGCCAGTTCATTGGCTATATTTAAGAGGGAGTTAGATATGTCCCTTGTGGCTAAAGGGATCAGTGGGTATGGAGAGAAAGCAGGTACAGGGTTCTGAGTTGGATGATCAGCCATGATCATACTGAATGGTGGTGCAGGCTTGAAGGGCCAAATGGCCTACTCCTGCACCTATTTTCTATGTTTCTATGTTTATAAACCACTGAAGTAAGACTCACTGGTCTATGATTTCCTTGGCTATCTCTGCTCCTTTTCTTGAATAAGGGAACAACATCCACAATGCCCCCAATGCTCCGGAACCTCTCCTGTCCCCATTGATGATGCAAAGATGATCACCAGAGGCTCAGAAATCTCCTCCCTCATCTCCCACAGTAGCCTGGGGAACATCTCATCTGGTCCCAGACACTTATCCAACTTGATGCTTTCCAAAAGCTCCAGCACATCCTCTTTCTTAATATCTACATGCGCAAGCTTTTCAGTCTGCTGCAAGTCATCACTATAATCACTAAGATCTTGTTCCACACTGACTACTGAAGTGAAGTATTCATTAAGGACCTCTGCTATTTCCTCCGGTTCCATACACATTTTCCCACTGTCACACTTGATAGGTCCTATTCTTTCATGTCTTATCCTCTTGCTCTTCACATACTTGTAGAATGCCTTGGGGTTTTCCTTAATTCTGCCCACCAAGGCCTTCTCATGGCCCCTTCTGGCTCTCCTAGTTTCCTTCTTAAGGTGCTTCCTGTTAGCCTTATAATATTCTAGATCTCTAACATTACCTAGCTCTCTGAACCTTTTGTAAGCTTTTCTTTTCTTCTACACTGGATTTACTGCAGCCCATGTACACCGTTGTTCCTGTACCCTATGATAACTTCCCTGTCTCATTGGAATATACCTATGCAGAACTCCACACAAATATCCCCTGAACATTTGCCACATTTCTTCTGAACCTTTCCCTGAGTACATTTGTTCCCAATTTATGCATCCAAGTTCCTGTCTGATAGCTTCATAATTCCCCTTACTCCAATTAAATACTTTTCTAACTTCTCTATAAACTTATAACTTCTCTATAAACAGGTAATCCCCTGCAAAAGGAGTCTATGCAGGTCTATGGAGTCTATCCAGGTGTTCCTCATGGTTTCAATGTAACCTCCATGTGTCCGATGTAGGGTCGTCCACATCTGCAGAGTTGTCTCCATCTGTGCTCCCAAAATCTTTCATAATCAGAACAACCTATGGTGTTGCAAATTTGTTGTCTGAAGGTTAGCTGACTGACCTGGGTCAGCTGCTGACTGGACATGGCCCAAGTCAACAATCAGTATTGTTTTATGGCTCTCCCTTCAGCCATTGATTTCTTTTTGCTCTGTCCAACTCAGACTGGTTCAAACCCGTTCAACCAAGTCAGCCATATCCTGGGTCCAGACACACCAGATAATAGGCTGTTCCTTCTGCAGTATTGATTTTGAGATATTAAAGAGCTTCTTATCCAAAACTTGTCTCAGCAGAAAACTCATTTCCCATTTTCAGTTGGTCTGATTAAGATAAGCCTTATCAAGAATGAGTTCACCAAGCAGATCCCAAAATAGCAGGTGCAAGGGCCATAAAATCATAAGACATAGAAGCAGAATTAAGCCATTCAGTCTGTTATGTAGGATGACCAGCTCTGATGGGCAGAAGGGTGCAGAGTTGCCCATGTCCTGTCCCCCACCCCCGCGAGAATCACAAACCATTACTGTTGCTATGCAGCTAATGAGAGAGAGAGATTAAATGAAAACATGCTGGAACATCTGCTACAGATAAGAGAGATAAGGGATGGGAGAGAGACCTGTTGATTCACTGTATTATGACTTCTGAGAGACTTATGACTTCTGTGAGGGTTATTTATCTTATACCATTCCGTTCATTAAAATTCCTCAGTGGGCAGCCGGAGTGGGCTGGTTTGATGGACACAGCCATTCAAAATTGATTGACAACGGAGACCCCGTGAGTAGGGATAAAAGTGAGGT
This sequence comes from Hemitrygon akajei, assembly GCF_048418815.1. Classification (NCBI taxonomy): domain Eukaryota; kingdom Metazoa; phylum Chordata; class Chondrichthyes; order Myliobatiformes; family Dasyatidae; genus Hemitrygon; species Hemitrygon akajei. The sequence goes on along the minus strand of NC_133138.1, from coordinate 29,710,405 downwards.
CTGGGGAGACACCCCTCAGACACACCAGGAGACACACTATTGAGCACTGATTGAGTGTTGGAACCGACGGGAAGGTGTGGGGCATCGGAGACCGAACAAAGAGATCGGTCAGTTGAACTCACAGTGTTATAGCAGGGCTGGTGGGGGCTTGTGTGTGTGTCCACTCATGCCAGAGTGATGATTCCACCACAGAAGAACGGTCTAGCAAGGACAGAGGGGTCATACCTGAATGGCCACAACAAAACGACGGATCAAGAACGTAAAGGAAGGTTTGCCTGCCTGTAGCTGTTACTGCTCTCTCTCTCTCTCTCTGTCCAACAATTACAACACAACAACCATATCTACCTCAGCACGTATGAACTGAACTGAACTTTATACTTTTCTATGACAATTCATTATCCCCTAGACATCGATAGAGCTTGTTTATTATTGCTTACTATTATTCCAACACTTTTAGGTTTATTATTGCTAAAGTTTATTATCTATATATTTGCATTATTGATGTTGATTTGCTTATTTTACTAATAAACACTTTTGAATATAGTACCACCAGATTCTTCTTTCTCTGCTGGTTAGACACCCAGTTATGGGGTACGTAACAAATTGGGGCCTCTCTTCTGGGATTTGATTACCAAATTGGGGGGCCAGTGAATCGGGCTAAAAGTCCCTTACCTGATCTGGTTGTGTGCGTAACCAGACGGGAAACCAGCAGAGATGGAAATAGACAAATTTATAGAAAACCCGACTTTGAAGGTGCTACAGGGTGCCACAAAGGCAGACTTGGTGAATGATGCGAAACAATTAGATCTCCCAGAGGTGAAGTCATCAATGAGAAAGTGGGAGATACGGAGGGCCATAGCCCAGCATTATGTATCCGAGGCTGTGTTCACATCTGAGGTATTGGACCTGTTCCCTGAGAGGAAATCAGTTGATGGGGCGGCTCAGTTGGAGATGGAAAAATTAAGGTTGGATGCGGAAAAGAAGAAAATGGAGTATGAGATCCAGCTAAAGGAGTTGGAGGCGAAGAGGGAACAGGAAAGAGCTGAGTTGGAGGCATGGAAGGAAAAAGAAAGGGCTGAGTTGGAGGCACGAAGGGAGAAGGAAAAAGCTGAAAGGGAGATGGAGGAAAGGGAGAAAGAGAGGCAGCATGCGCTGGAACTGGAAAGGTTAAAGCAGGGAAAAGACCGGGTGGCAGACTCAGGTGAGGGGTTCAGGATTGGTCGGGAGATCCAGTTGGTACCTCCATTTGAGGAGACGGATGTCGATAAGTTCTTCCTCCATTTTGAGAACGTGGCTGTGAACCAGAACTGGCCTAAGGAGAAATGGGCTGTTCTGTTACAGAGCGTACTTAGGGGGAAGGCTCAGCAACTGTATTCGGCATTGTCCATGGAGGAGTCTAGGAATTATGAGGAAGTAAAAAGGGCTGTATTAAGGAGTTACGAGTTGGTGCCAGAGGCATACCGGCAGAAGTTCCAGAACTTGAGAAAGCCCGTGAACTTAGAGTTTGCCCGTGAGATGCAGATGTGTTATGAGCGTTGGTGTGCCTCAAAAGGGGTTGTTGGATGTTATGATAAACTGGTGCAGTTAATGCTGATGGAGCAATTTAAAAGTTCTATCCCTGAAAGTATGAAGACGTACTTGGATGAGAAGGAGACGGAGACTCTGTCTGTGACTGCCAAATTAGCAGATGAGTACGCTCTAACCCACAAGGCAAAGTTTTCCTCGAATAAGAGTTACCAGAAAGACCGTAGGGATGGTACAGAAAGCCCGCCAGTGAAGGTAGAGAATAAGCCGGGAGCTAGTGGTAAAGGTAAGGAAGAGGAAAAGCAGGCTGGTAGGAAGGTTCCTATCTTCACCTGTATAATTGTGGAAAAGCCGGTCATATTGCATCTAAGTGCTTTGCTCCGAGGAAGGAGCCAGGAAAAGGGAAAACAGCGATCCCTACAGGGTGCATTGAGTCGGTCAGTGGATCGATGAGGAAAGCAAGGGTAGATAGCTTACGAGAGGGGCGTGAGAAATTTATTTCGGAAGGGACAGTGTCTGTGAAAGAAGGAGAAACCCCAGTTCCAGTGAGGATCTGGAGAGATACTGGGGCTGACCAGTCATTGATCCTAAGGAAGGTGCTAGATTTCAGTCCTGAAACTGGAGAGGTTGTGTTAAGAGGCATAGGAAAGGGGACAGAAGCTGTACCTTTGCACAGGATTGTTTTAAAATGTGACCTGTATCTAGACCAGTTGAAATAGGGGTGCGGTCGGAATTACGAAAGACAGTGTGGACGTCCTTCTTGGTAATGATTTAGCAGGTGGTGACGTGTGTTCAGCAGTGAAATTAACGAGCAAGCCTGTGAGTGCTGAGGACCCGCCCATAGATTCTAAGATCTATCCCGCATGCGCAATCACTCGCAGCATGTCGAGAAAGAAGACAGTTTAAATGAGTCCAGTGTTGATTTGGCTGAAACGTTTTTACCGACCCTGTACCAAGAGGGGTTAGGGGATGGTAAAGCAGAGAATAGTGAGGGTAAAGTGAGTAAAGGATAGGAGGTGGACTTACCCTTATCCAAGAGGGAATTTATGGAGGCACAGAGTAAAGATGAGAAACAGATATGGCAGTTAGAAGGTCTAGGGTTGGACATGGATGATCTGTCTGGCTTGACAGAGCAGTTTACAGTTGAAGAATTTAAATGTGTTCCCGATGATGTGAGGGCAGTCCTAGATGAAAAGGATACCACTACCTTAAAGGAGTCTGCTGGGTTAGCAGATGAAGTTGTTTTAACCCGCAAGGTTGAGTTCACTCTGAATGGGTGTTGCCCAGAGAGTAACTGGGGAGATCAGGGGAACATAGAATTTGAAAAAGGGACTGGTATTGAAAGCCTGGAAGAGGTAGATGTCCCGTTTGAGTGTGTTCAGGATGTGAAGGATGTGGATGCACAGGGTACTGAACCTAGTATTGAAACTCAGGAAAATTCTGAGGTATCCGATTTAGTTGAAAAGGAATGCAGTCCTTTTGGGTCAGATGGACTTGGTTCAATGAAGAAAGGGTTAACCTTGGTACCAGTGGAAAATGAGAATTCTCAGTTGTTTGTGTTAAAAGGGGTGTTAAAAGTTAGTGAGGAGATGAAAGATGGTGATGTGAATATTATTGAAGGAGAAGGGAAAGGTGTTGTTCTTAAATTGAATAAAGAAAATTTAAAGTCTGAATTGGTTTTAGAAGGATTGACAAAAGGGAAGGGACCGTTAACTGAACAATGGCTTGTTAACAAGGTGCCTGTGAATCAATTACAGTTTGTTTTGGAATTTAAAGGTAAACAACTTGCTGATGTTATTCAAAGAGGTGATTTGGAGAGACAGAAGCAAAAGTGTTGTTTTGACAAAAAGGGATCACTTGCAGATGTTAAACTGAAAACTAATAAAATGAAGGATCCTGAAGATAAAATTAATGACTTGCTTAAAAATAAAGAATTGTGTGGAAGTGCAGAAAATGGGCTAAGTTTGGAAAACATTGGTGATAAGGTGACTCCTGTGAAAGGAGTATGTGAAGGCCTATTCCACACTGGTGAGCAAGCTAGCCACGTGAGAGTTAAGTGGAAAAGGGACAAAGGTTGACAAAATGCCACTTTGAATAATAGGATCTGGTTTTGAGGGAATTCGACAAAGCATGTAAATAATAAAGACAACACCATGGAAGATTGACTGTTTGAATGTTAAGTTTAAAAGTAAAATAGAGATTAGTATTTGCACAAACTTTTGTAATGTACTGTATTATAATCACACATGTATTGGTTCACATTTTGTAATATACACCTAAGTTAAACTGTTCACAACCCTTTGGTATTTGTTGGCTAATATGAAAAATAAAAATAGGAGGTTACTAAGTTGGAGTCTGATGCTACAGGAATTTGATATTAAGATACAACATATTAAAGGGAGTGACAATGTATTTGCTGACTGTTTATCTAGATGCTAATTTGAATGTATATCTGTATTATTTTTGTAGTTAAGACCACCTCTGTATTTTGTTAGATTCTGTAATTCTGTAAGATGCTGTATTAGTTAATTTTCACCTTGGTGAAAATTCCCAGAAGGATGGGGGTGTTGTGTAGGATGACCAGCTCTGATGGGCAGAAGGGTGCAGAGTTGCCCATGCCCCCCCCCCCCCCCCCCGGGAGATCACAAACCGTTACTGTTGCTATGCTGCTAATGAGAGAGAGAGATGAAATGAAAACATGCTGGAACATCTGCTACAGATAAGAGAGATAAGGGATGGGAGAGAGATCTGTTGATTCACCGTGTTATGACTTCTGAGAGACTTATGACTTCTGAGAGCGATATTTATCTTGTACCATTCTGTTCATTAACATTCCTCAGTGGGCAGCCGGAGTGGGCTGGTTTGATGGACACAGCCATTCAAAATTGATTGACAACTGAGACCCCGTGAGTAGGGATAAAAGTGAGGTCTGGGGAGACACCTGTCAGACACACCAGGAGACACACTATTGAGCACTGATTGAGTGTTGGAACCCACGGGAAGGTGTGGGGCATCGGAGACCAAACAATGAATCGGTCAGTTTAACTCACAGTGTTATAGCAGGGCCGGTGGGGGCTTGTGTGTGTGTCCACTCATGCCAGAGTGATGAGTCCACCACAGAAGAATGGTCTAGCTGAAGGACAGAGGGGTCATAACTGAATGGCCACAACAAAACGACGGATCAAGAATGTAAAGGAAGGTTTGCCTGCCCGTAGCTGTTACTGCTCTCTCTCTCTCTCTCTCTCTCTCTCTCTCTCTCTCTCTCTCTCTCTCTCTCTCTCTCTCTCTCCAATGATTACAACACAACAACCAATATCTACCTCAGCACTTCTGAACTGAACTGAACTTTATACTTTTCTATGACAATTCATTATCCCCTAGACATCGATAGAGCTTGTTTATTATTGCTTATTATTATTCCCACACTTTTAGGTATATTATTGCTAATGTTTATTATCTATACATTGGCATTATTGATGTTGATTTGCTTATTTTACTATTAAACACTTTTGAATATAGTACCACCAGATTCTTCTTTCTCTGCTGGTTAGACACCCAGTTACGGGGTACGTAACAAGTCCACCAAGTCTACTCCTCCATTTCATTGTGGCTGATCCTGGATCCCACTCAACTCCATACACCTATGTTCTTGCCATATCTTTTGATACCCTAACCAATCAGGAAACTATCAATTTTTGCTTTAAATATGCCCTCAATCTTGAACTCCATAGCTGTTTGTGGCAGAGCATTTCACAGATTCACCACTCTCTTTCTAAAAACATTCCTCCTTAACTCTATTCTAACGGGCCACCCCTCAGTTTTGAAGCTGTGCCCACTAGTTCTGGATGCCCCCACCATAGGAAGTATGCTGTCCACGTGCACCTTATCTAGTCCTTTCAACATTAGTAGGTCTCAATGAGATACTCAATATTAGTAAACTTGATTAGTCAAAGGTTAAAGGGAGAAGGCAGGAGAATGAGTCTGAGAGGGTTAACTAATCAGCTATGATGGAATGGCAGAGCAGGCTCAATGGGCTGAGAGGCCTAATTTTGCTCTTATGTCTTATGGTTTTATGGTCTATCCTTGGTGGACTATCAAGTTCATCCACCCTTCCTGACATCAATGTTGTTTAAAAGGTTTCCCTGATAGTGAGCGAAGAAAGCAGAGAACACTGGGGCTCAATTGCTTTTCTCCCCCCGAAGATCATTTCTATACCAAACATGAAATTAGCAATGTCAAAGGCAATTTAATAAACATAGTTCTATATTATGACTGAAGCCTTTTTTGTGGATTAGAAACAGAGATATATTTCATTAAATATTAATAAAGAGATGTGGCAGCTGGGAGAACTTTATATTCACGAGGCAATGGACCAGTGGGCCACTTCCCAGGATGCAAGGTACAGGACAGATGGACTGCAGCTTCCATAGTTTGGATGAGTAACCTAATGGGAAGATTTGCTTGATGTGCAGGAAGCTTTATAGTAATATGGCAGAGGGCATTTCCATTAAAAGTAGCATTAAATGAGCAAAAAGTACCTTCAATACCCACTGTAAGAAAATATGACGCAGCTGGCCTGAAGGAGAAACAACGTCATCCCCTTCAACTCGTAGACAGCAGTAGTGTGTGGAATCATCAGATGAGCAAATCCAGTAGCCGAGGAGTTTGGAGCTGCATGGCCAAGAGTATCTGATACACCAAAGATGCTGCATTACCTTCTCTCATGTCTAAAGTGACTGAAACACTATGAAACATTTTTTTTATTTTCTGAAGAGGATCTAGCTCATTTCCATTAAATGTAATCATTACTTTTTCCCTGGAAAATCTGAGTAGAGCAGGGGTCGTGCTTTAAGAATCAGATTTAATGTCACCAGACTATGTCATGAAACGTGTTGTTTTGTGGCAGCAATATATTGCAATGCATAATAATAAAAACTGTAAATTACAATTGAAAAGAATATATTAAAAATAAATTAAATAAGTAGTGCAAAAAGGGAGGGAAAAATACTGAGGTCATGTACATGGGCTCATTGTCCATTCCGAATTTTGATGGCAGAGAGGAAGAAGCTGTTCGTGAAACATTTTTGAGGCACAATTCAGGCCTTCTCCTTGACGGGAGGAATGAGAAGAAGGTATGTCCTCGGTGATCAGATCCTTAAAGATAGATGCGACCTTTCTGAGGCCTCATCTTTTGAAGGTTTCCTGGAGGTTGGGAGGGCTTCAAAAGGGCAACAGTCATACCACTACCGAAGAAGAGCAGCGTGAGCTGCCTCAATGACTATCGCCCACTGGCACTCTCATTTACTGTGATGAAGTGCTTTGACAAATTAGTCATGGCTAAAATTAGCTCCTGCCTAACAAGAACATGGACCAGCTGAAATTTGCCTCATTAAGTCTACAGCGGATGCAATCTCACTGATTCTGCACTTGAGTTTGGATCATCTGTACAAAAGTAATACTTATGCCAGGCTCCTGCTTACTGATTACAGTTCAGGGTTCAATACCATCATATCCTCAGCTCTAATCAGAAGCTCCAGAACCTGGGCCTCTGTACCTCCCACTGCAGCTGGAACCTTGACGTCCACACTGAGAGACCACAGTCTGTGCGGATCAGGAATAACATCTCCACCTTGCTGACAGTCAACACTGGTGCACATCAAGGATGCGTGCTTAGCCCACTGCTCTACTTTCTCTACACCCACAACTGTGTGGCTAGGTACAGCTCAAATGGCACCTATAACTTTGCTGACAACACAGCTAGTATTGGCAGAATATCAGATGGTAACGAGGAGGTGTACAGGAGCGAGATAGATCAGCTTGTTGTGTGGTGTTGTGATAAGTGCAAAGAATTGATTGTGGACTTCAGGAAGCACAAGTTGAAGGAACACACATCAGTCTTCATTGAGGGAACAGAAGTGGAAAGGATGAGCAGTTTCAAGTTTCTGGTTGTCCATATCTCTGAGGATCTTTCCTGTGTGCAACATATCGATGCTATTACAAAGAGGGCTTGACTGCAGCTATATTTCATTAGGAGTTTGAGGGGAATTGATATGTCACCAAGGGTACTTGCAAATTTCTACAGATGTGCAGTGGAGAACATTCTGAATGATTGCATCACCGTCTAGAATGGAGGGACCACTGCAGAGGCTTGGAAAGAGCTGCAGAAATTGTCAACTGAGCCAACTCCATCATGAAAACACGAAATGCTGGCAGAACTCAGCAGGCCAGACAGCATCTATGGGAGGAGGTAGTGACGACGTTTCGGGCCGAAACATTATCACTACCTCCTCCCATAGATACTGTCTGGCCTGCTGAGTTCTGCCAGCATTTTGTGTTTTTATTTATTTCCAGCAGCTGCAAATTCACTCGTGTCAACTCCATCATGAGTACAGTTAGATGTCAGTATAAAAATCAAACCCAATATTCTGCCCAATACAGTTTGTCTTGCATGGATTACAAGACCAACTATTATGGGAACTGTTTCTACCTTTATCTCAAAACTTGCTTTCTTGTCCAAGCATTTGATCAAACATTCCAAGTTATGTCTCACTCCTATGTGCCCTGGAACATTTTATGACTTAAAAGATTCAAGTACATTTGCTATTTTTCATCTATCACCACCTGAAGCCCAGTATAAAGCTCCAAACAGGTAGATTTTCTGGTAAGTGACATTTCTTTCAGCTGATAATATCAATTGCATGCAACTGAGTCTCAGAATTATACATGTAGAGATGTTCTATCCAATCCCCCGTGCAGTTCAAAGGCAAACCTTTCTGAAGCTTAAACACAGAAAGTACTTCCAGAAATGAAATATGTATCTGTATAATAAATATATAACATTTTAATATTCAATGTCAAACAAGTTATTTCCTCTCCCTATCATTTTAAATTTCATAATCACCCCTGATTTTGTGAATTAAATCATAGTCCTTTTCTATCCATCCAGCATATCATCCTTGAGCCAATCAATCCCATCTATTATACATCAGCCAGTTACTTCCCATTCAGATATCCTCAGCCAACTATTTATGGGTAATAATTACCTCATGATTATTAATTTGCCAATGATGCACCTTACAATTATATGTAACCAGCTGTTCAGCCAGAAGTGATATTTATCAATGGCAAAGCATATTCTTATAAGTGATTAATGTTGACAGAACATAGAACAGTACAGCACAGGAACATGTCCTTTGTCATACAATGTTGTGCTGAAACAGCTAAAAAGTAAATCAAAAACACACAAACACTAATCCCTGTTATCCACATAATGTCCATATCCCTCCATCTTCCTCACATTCATGTGCCTATCTAAGTGTATCTTAAAAGCCTATAATGTATTTACCTCTACCACCATACCTGGCAGCGAATTCCAGGCATCTGGGAAAACTTACTCTTCACATCCCCTTTGAACCTACCCCAGCTCTCCTTCAATTCATGCTGTCTGGGATTACAGATTTCTACCCTAGGAAAAAGATACTCCCTGTCTACTCAATTTGCACCTCTCATAATCCTCTATCAGAAATCTCCTCAGCCTCTGTCACTCCGAAGAAAACAACCCACGTTTGTCCCACTTCTCATGATAGCACATGCCCTCTAAACCAGACAGCATCCTGGTAAACCTCTTCTGCACCTTCTCCAAAGCCTCAACATCCCTCCTTTAGTGGGGCAACCAGAACTGTATGCAGTACTCCAGAAGTGGTTTAACCAGAGTTTTATAAAGTTGCAACATAATCACTTGACTTTTGAACTCTATGCCTCGACAAATAAAAACAAACATTCCATAAGCCTTCTTCGCCACCCTATTGATTAGTGCAGCCACTTTTATGGACCTATGAGCTTGAACTCCAAGATCTCACTGCTCAGCTATAGTGTTAACGACCTTGACACAACAGCACTTTCTAATATTGTCTTTGGATAATAAATTGACATTTTAGGCTGAGTTTTGTGAGATAATAAGAGAAAACTGTCATTGTATGTTTTGATGTCTATATGATAAATAAACTTGAATTTTGAATCATGGAAAACCTCTAAATAATGAAGAGTGCAATTAGACATGAAAAATAGGTGGCAGATGATAAAAATTAGCAGGTTTCAAGGACACTCTGTGGAAGTCATAAAGCACAAGAACCGAGTCACTTAATGTAAACTCTCTGAAACAGAATCAAATGTTTTGGAATGCTTTGAAGAAACAAATCACATTTCCAGATTGTTCTATCTTGATTGGTTTCCGGAATGGTCAATTGTAAAAATTTCTCCTCTGGCTTGTCATCCTTAAAAATTTTCTCAACAGTTTTTCCTTTGCCATTGATCCAAATAAGTCTCCATGACTCAGTGACCTCAGACACGGAGCAGGGTGGAATAACATTATCTCCTTTTGTCATTGCACCCAATGCTTCAGCCATGACTGAGAGAACAAAACACATCACTTAGATTTTAAACAGTTTTCTCATCACTGTAAGATTTAGCATTCTGTGTTCTTACCTTTAACAGTGATTCATTTGGCCACATATTTATTTGTGGCCAAATAATATGAATATACCCTTGCACCTTCAAACAGTACAGGAACAATTCTCATACTAAAGTGCATCCTGCTGAAGTTTGCTGCTGTAAATAACAGTCCTGTATACCTTCATCATCATTATCATTATGTGCTGTGTCGTATGACATAGGTGATCCTGGTCTCATGACCATGATTGTTCTTGGCAATTTTTTCTATAGAAGTGGTTTGTCATTGCTCTCTTCTGGGCTGTGTCTTTGCAAGATGGGTGGCCCCAGCCTCTGCATAGTGTCTGCATAGTGTCAGTGGTCACATAAGCAGGAATTGTGATATGTACCAGCTACCCATACGACCATCCACCACATACTCCCATGGCTTCACATGGCCCTGATATGTGTTCCTCCTAATCAGACACTGACTATCCAAATGCTGGTAGATCCTGTCCCTCAGAAGTTCTTCCAGTAACTCTCCACCACAGATGTCAACTGTCCAGCTCCAGTTCTCTGGCATGTCCTTGCTATCCTTTATAAACAATGGAACAATATTAGCCACCTTTGGTCTGACAAAAACTTCACCAGTGGCAAACGATGAAGCAAATATCTCTGTAAGGGTCTCTGCAATTTCCTCTCTAGCCTCACACAAAGTCTGAGGATGCACCTAGTCAGGTCCTGGGGATTTATCCACCTCAACATTTTGTAACAAATGCATATCCTTCTCCCAGGTAACAAGAATTCTCTCCAGTTGTTTCCCTTATCTCTTGAACAAAGATGACTTACTCTTTGATAAATACTGTGAATAAACATTAAAAGAAAATCCCACCCATTTCCAGCAATTTAAGACATAAGCAGTCCTGATGATTACCATGGTGACTAACTCCTCCCTAGCCACCCTTTTACTTTTAATATAGCAATAGAAACTCTTGAGATTTTCCTTAAACGTTCCCATCAGATCCATCTAATACCTGCTCTTTGCCGTCTTGATTTCCTCTTCAGCTGGCAAAAGTACCACAAACGCAAGCACCAACAATTCAAATAAATAGATTTATAGATTGCTGTTTAAATTCAATGAAAAATAGACGTCAGATTCAAGGTAGTGGTGGTAAGGTAGGGATGGAATTTACAAATTCAAAGTGCTGTTCAAAGACTATAGAATGTTTTAAAAATGAGTCAAAAACAGTATTGAATATTGGAACTATAACAGAAAATGTAGCAGATTATTAGCAGGACAGAGAAGATCAGTGGTCTATGGAAAGAAAGAAGGGGAGGGAATATCTGTGATAGGCTGGAAACTACATTCCAAGGTTTCTGTAATGTTTGAGAAAGCTTGCTGAGTACTTGTCTGTCACCACATTTTTTTACTAGACAAAGTGTAAATAGAATATTCTCTGAAATGTGACAGGATCCTGAATTACCCCTATGAACTGTGCTTTTGAAAAGTGAGAGGGAGTTGTTGTTCAACACCAGACACCTTGTTATTAAGAGAGAGAGAGAGAGAGAGAGAGAGAGAGAGAGAGAGAGAGAGAGAGAGAGAGAGACAGAGAGAGAGAGAGAGAGAGAGAGACAGACAGACAGAGAGAGAGAGAGAGAGAGAGAGAGAGAGAGAGAGAGAGAGACAGAGAGGCGATGACATGCAAGCATGTTTACACTTTTTCAAGGACACTGTCAGCTTCTGTATTCTTACAGAGAGAGAAGGAAGGAGCTGCTTGATGGACAGCTGGCCTTCAGCATGGTGAGATAAATTGAAGGTCAGCTGATAGACCTACAGACACATGATTTTGGACACTGAATGAGCTTTGTTGTGCCCACAGAAAAGGTGGGTTTTGGAGGATCGATCAGGCAGATTGATCAGTGGGTCTTGCAGTGTGAAATGGTGTGACTGGTGGGGAGTTATTCATGTGTCCAACCCTCGCCTGGGTTGATAATTCCACCACAGAAGAACAGTCCCCTTTGTTGCGGTCACAGTCAGTGACTTCTGAAGGATTTCGGAGGACAACGGGAAGATCAACAGCATCGGCTCACCTGAAGAACTAAATATCTCTCTCTCTCCATCACTACTCAATTCCATGCCACGAACTGAACTGAACTTTACTCACCGTAAGACTGTATCTATTCACTCCTATGCTTGAAGAAGCTTGGTTTTCATATATTTACGCGCACACACACACACAATCATTGCTAACCTGTTTAATATATCTGAATATATATTACTGTATTGTATAGTTACTAATTAATAACCTTAGTAGCAATACTGGACTCCAAAGCGTTTTCTATTTCTGCTGGTTCTTTAACCTATCGCGGGGTACATGACAGAAATGAGAATGAAGTCCTCAAATACTCAAATGTCAGACAGCATCTATGGAAACAGAAAAAGTGACAGAGTTTGCAAATTTATTTATTTATTTGGTTAATGATCAGCAATGTTTGATAGAAGGGAACAGCAAACATGAAAGGTAACTAAGGATTCATTAATTAGGTCCAATTTGTCAATATGTTCAGATATGGCCCAAGTGCACATAGAGAGAAACAATGAAGCGGGTTGACAGTTTGCTGACGTTAATGAGAACTGACGCATAATTTAAGTGAAATGGAAAACAATAAATGCTAGGCCAGCAGGGCCATTAGTTAAAACTCTCAAACTGAAAATTAAATAACAACCTGCGGTAAGAAGCAAGAAATAAATAGTAAATGAATACCACTCCTTTACAGCATCAGTCAAAACAGTAGACCTCTATCCCCAATAAGGATGAGGGTAAGTAGGGAGTGAGAACGCTGCTGTGCTTTTGGTCAAGTCTTGACAAAACTAGAATGGAAAGAAGGGAATTAAATACCACCATAATGAAACAGTAATTTGCTGGAATGTGCATATTCATGAGTGCAATTGTTGAATCTGTTGCGCAGTGTGCCCATGTGGACATGTAGACTCTGCAGCAGAGTCTGTGGTTGTAACACAATTAGGAGAAAGTGAAAATTAATGTTGATTTAACTGAGTAAAAAATATTCATATAGAAATTTGACAAAATAAAGGCATAAAGCTAATTGGCATTGGCTAAGTGTTATTATACATCTGTACTTACACTTTTAGGAACTAACTATACAAGGAACTTGAAAAGAACAAGTAAAATAGAAAAGATGTTTAGTAAATCTAAGGACTGACAGAATTTTACAAATCAGATAATAATAAACTAAAATATATATATAAACAAGAAGATAAAATGAAAGTAAACTAGAAAGAAATGTACAACTGACCACCTATTTCATATGAAATATAGCGAGCAACTTAACCATTCAAATCATAGGATCAAGTAAGATTTGTGGTGACAGGCAGGTCCTCACCAAGCACTCTCAAACATTATACCACCTTTGTAATGTACTCTTCAGCCTATCCCTCTCCCCAAGTCCGGATCCCTCATGAAGACAGATAACTACCACAGTATCAGCTTGAACTGCATCTTAGCAAAACTATACAATCAGATGATCCTGAACAGGATTCGCACTGCCATTGACCTTAAGCTAAGATTCAATCAGAATGGTTTTCAGCAGAAGCGCACAACAGTAATGCAAATACTTGCTCCCCGTAGAATCATCGAGGAAGTCAAGAAGAACAATCTACCAGCTGTGCTTACTTTCATCGATTTTCACAAAGCTTTTGACTCCATTCACTGAGGTTAAATGTTGAAGACCCTGAAAGCCTATGGAGTGCCAGACCATCTATTGAGAGCAATAGAGTCCAGCTATAACAAGACTATGGCGAATGTTGTATCACCAAACTGAGAAACAGCAGTGTTCGAGCTCCTAGCTGGTGTGCTGCAAGGAGACACTCTGGCACCCTACATCTTTATAATTGTTCTTGATTATGCTCTACGTCAAGCTACCAAAGATCATGACAAGCTTGGTTTTACCATAAAACTGGAATGAACCAAAAAGGGTCAAACCAGTTAGGCTCACAGATCTCAATTTTGCAGATGACATTGTTCGGCACTCTGACCAGATGGAGGAAGCACAGCAGCTGTTGAGTGCAATAAAGTTGCACTTCACCTAAACATAAAGACAGAGTACATGGCGTTCAACTGCAATGAAGGTACTCTCAAGACCATAAAGAATGATACCATTAAGAAAGTCTCAGACTTCAAGAACTTTAGGTCAAGAATAATGAGTTCGGAGAAGGACATAAAAATACGGAAGGTGCTGGTGTGGAGGACTATGAACGACATGAAGGAAATTTGGAGGTCAAACCTGACCAGAGGGCTCAAAAAGAGGATTTTCATAGCAGTCATAGAGTCCATTCTCATGTACGGATACGAGATGTGGACACTCACCAAGACCGTGCGAAAGTCACTAGATGGTCGCTATACAAGAATGCTCTGGATGGCTCTTGACGTGGGTTGGCAACAGCACATGACGAACATTGAGCTCTATGATGACTTACCAATGCTCACTACTAAAATTGAGGCGAGAAGACTGCAACTAGCGGGGCACTGTCTACACCACCCTGAGCTACCTGCCAGCATAGTCATCACATGGGAGCCCAAGCACGGGAGGATAAACCCTGGGCACCATCCCAAGACTATAGTCAACACACTCATAGAAGATAGCGGCATGGCTAATGTAGATGAACTGAACACACTGATGAGGGAGAGGGAGGAGGGGAGAGTTTGTCATCGTGCCCGACACCGGTCCCCCAGGCCTGAGTCGACGTAGTAGTAGTAGCCTATCATAATTGTGTAGTTCTAACTGCAACTACTGGAGGGCATTCTTCACTGATCCCACACTGACCAGTTTTAAATAAGCTCTTTAATCTCACAAGACTAATAGTGGTTTGATGTCAATTGCAATATTTAAGAAGTGCTTCCTAAGAACTTACAGAAATATCATACAGTAATGGAACTTAGATCTGTTCAGTAGAAGTGTGATGAATAAGCAAGTCCCACCAGTCTGGAGGAAGACAAGACTCAATTCTCTCTCCAAACCGTAACAAGTCCAACTATCACCAAAAGAGTTAAAGACCCTCTCCTTTCATCAAAATTTACAAACTCTTAACATGCAGCAAATATTACCCTTATGTCAGAGGATGGATTAGGCTGAGTTATTTTCAATTGCAATATTAATGAGCTTTCTTCCATTGTGGCATCAGAAGTAGGGAGATGCACTGAAAATTTACAATTCCATTTCTAAGACCGGAGGAATGAATCAGTCTATGCTAACAGCTACATGTTGGCAGTTGATAAATAATGGCATGTCACAACAGTGCCAAGCAATGAGTGTCTAACTATCATCTTTGGCAACACCATGGACCCCACCATCAACATCCTGATTGTCACCAGGGACTAAATGCTCAACCACATAAATTCTTTAACTACAAGGGAAGGGTTGGGTGTGATATTCTGTGGCAAGTTGCTATTTTCTTGACTCCCAAAACAGATCCAGCATTCACAAGGCACAGTTAAGGAATATGATGGATGTGTACATCTCCAACAGTGCTTAAGGAGGCTCCACGACAGGTAGTCAAACTGCTCAACACATCACCAGCAGCAGCTTACTCGCCATAGAAGTCATGTATACAGAACAGTGCTGGAAAATGGCCAGTATTATCATGAAGGATCCCACCCATCCTTCACTCTCATCAGGAAGGAGACTATGTTGCATGGTTCAATGGGTCCATTTAATATCAGAGAATGTATACAATATTCAACCTGAACTTCTTACACTCCACAGACATCCATGAAACAGATGAAAAACCCCAAAGAATGAATGACAGGAAAACATTAGAACCCCAAATCTATGTAGCATCATTAACAGGACCACCAGACTCAAAAAGTAGTCCCTTTCCCCAAGCAGTAAAGTTAATTGACACCTTCACTCATTAACTGACACCTCCACAACCCGCACCACCAATCCTTTATCATTTCCTATCAATCACCTTACGTACATACATTCCTGTGCCTAGGTCTCTTCATGGTTGTACAATCGACCATGTACAGTATATAAGCTATCTTATGAATTTATATTTGTTCTGTCTTTTTAAAATAATTCTGTTCATTATCTTATTGTGTATTTTTTGTGGCAGAGTAACAATTAATTTGTACTCTTTTACACTTGTGTACTGAAAATTGCATCAAACAATCTTGAAGGAGCTCAGCAACATTCAGACAAAAGCAGCCCACATCATTAATCCTCATCCACTATGCTAAACATCTTCCCAGCTCCAGCAGAGCATTGGCTTGCGGATATCATCTGCAAAATACATTCCTATTGCAACTTGACTATTTTGACTACAACTTTCAAACCTGAACACTTAATCACCAGGAAGGACAGGGCTTACTAGTACAGAGCAGAACAATGTCTACAGATTGCCCCCTTGGTCAAATATCATTTTGACCTGGAAGGATATCACTTCCTCTTCACTGGTTACAAACCTTGGAATTCTTTGATCCAGCATTAGGAGAGCACCTTCAACAGGGGAACTTGTGATGTGTGATGAGCAAACCAGGCTGAGATGGTGTCCAGAGTTGAACCCCCTGTGAACTATGCTGCTAACGAGAGAGAAAGAAGAAGAGGGGGGAGGCATCCTGCTGCAGATGCTGATAATGAGAGAGAGAGACAGAATGATTTAGTATTATGGCTTCTTCGATAATTGTTTACTTTGCTCCAAGGACACTCACTTTGCCTGCTTGTGTAGATTCCTGCTGAGACAGCAAGGTGGGACTAGGTGATGGACAGGATGGATGGCTGGTACCCTGTCAGGGGAGATAAAAAGCAAGACTGCTGAGACACAAGCAGACACGCCACGGGACACTGAAAGAGCGTTGTGCACCCACAGGAAGGTGGGGGTTTGGAGGATTGATTCAGGGGAATCGATCAGAGGCTCACAGTGTGTGAAGGCAGACCGGTGGGGGCTTGTGTGTGTGTCCACCCTCGCCTGGGTGACAGGCTCACCACTGAAGAATGGTCTGGCCCGGTATGGAGGGGTCACAGTCGGTGACCACAACAGGACAAGAAGACAATGGAAGGTTTGCCTGCAACTGCATCACCTCTTGCTCTCTCTCTCTCTCTCTCTCTCTCTCTCTCTCTCTCTCTCTCTCTCTCTCTCTCTCTCTCTCTCTCTCTCTCTCTCTCCAACAGTACAACAGCAACTACCTCGACTTAAACTAAACTGAACTGAACTCTGCACCATCATAATACTATTCATTTACCCCTAGACTTCGATAGACCTTGGTTCTGATTCCTATTTCCACACTTCTGTATATATCATTGCTAACCTGTTTTATATATATTTGCATTTTATAGTACTGTATTACTTAGTTTACTAATAAACACTTTTAGTTACAGTAATACCAGACTCCAACGTATCATTCCATTTCTGCTGGTTTGGTAACCTGGTCACGGGGTACGTGACAAACTGCAGCAGTTCAAGGCAGCACTCCACAATCAAGATGGGCAATTGATGGTTCCTTGTCCAATGATGCTCACCTCACAGCAAAAAAGGTTTTAAACATTTAATTTCTCTCAGGATAACAAGGTGGTTTTCATAAGAATATAAGAAGCAGGAATTGTAATAGGCCATATGTCCCTTTGAAACAGCACTGTCTTCATCAAAATCATAGCTGATTTTCCACCAAATGCTTTCCAACACTTGATTTATCCCATGGCTCCTTTAATGTCCAGAAATAACTTGATCTCTGCTTTGTATAAATTCAGTGACTGATTGTGCTTAACTTCCAGGGTAGATTATTCCAAAGATTCACCAATGGCCTAACCCTTTATTTTGAAATATTAACGCAGGGTATTAACCTCTTCATCCATGAGAAACATTCTTCCTGCATCCAGCTTATTTAGTCCTGTAATAATTTTATAAATTTCACTGAAATCCTTTCACATTTTTCTGAACTATGAAAAATAATAATGAGGTGTCTTCAATCTCTCCTTATATGGTTAACATAACATCACTGGAATCATGTAGTGAATCCTTACTTCACACCTTTCAAAGTCTGCACATTCATTCGGGGTTATGCGAACAAAATTTGCCCAGAATATTCCAGATGTGATCTCTCAATTGCCCTATGCAATTGCAGCAAGACTTCTCTGCTCCTTTACTCCATATATCTTGAACTGACAGCCAACATAACAATTGCTTGTGGAAGCTGCATGTGAAATGTGTCATTTGTGTCCAAGCGTGTGGATGAAACCACTAGTGTTGCCATGCTTCTGGCACCAACAAAGCTTGCCCACAACTTACTAACCCTAACTACTACATCTTTGGAATTTGGAGGAAATCAGAGCACTGGAAGGAAATGCATGCGGACACTGGGAGAACGTGCAAACTCTTTTCAGAGAGCAATGGGAATTGAAATCTGATTTTACATCTGGCTCTGTAAAGTTTAATGCTTACCACCTCACGGCCATGCCACTCAGCTTTTCCATTTCCTCTTGAAGCTCGTTTACATCCTTTCTTTCTTTTTCAATCTTTTTATTAATATCAACATGATAAGATTAGTACATAGATAATGGGATTACAAACTTACAAAATTAAAATGAACATAAAAGGATACACAAGCAATAAGTACAATATAGTTAAGTCTTCCCAAATCATGAATGATACAAATGTCATATAAACAAAACAAAAAAAACTAAGTAATTCATGTTGAAAAAAAACAGAAAAGAGAAAAAGAAAAAAATATATTAATACCCTAAGAAAAATGAAACTAACAAACTAACCACTAATTATTAAGAAAAAAAAGGAAAGAAGAAAAAAAAATTGGCTGTTTATAGTATCTATAAAAACAATTACAAAACCATCAGTGTCCCCAACTCTGATCCTCTCAACATATATATATATCATATATGTCAAACTCAAGGCCCGCGGGCCAAATCCGGCCCGCGGTGGAATTATCTTTGGCCCGCGAGATAATATCTAATTACTATTAAAGCTGGCCCCAGTAATCGAAGCGCCTATGGCGTATGATATGGCTAATGCTGAGTTTATTCAGGTACCAGGTTTTCAGGCTTTTTAGTGTTTATTCGGCAGTCTTGCTCGGCAGTCTTCTTCATAAGAAACAGAATTTGTAAAGTGGAACACTTTGTAGTTATAGCAGAGACTGAGACACATGAGAGCAGGCTGAAAAAATGGAGGCAACGAAAGCTGCGTTCGCACGCGTCCAACTGATCCGGCCCGCATGAAGCTGCATTTTGCTCAATCCAGCCCATGACCTAAAATGAGTTTGACACGCCTGATATATATAATCAAAACCGGAAAAACAAATAGGATTGGAACAGGGTCAAATTACATCATGTGAAAATATTGAATAAATGGCCTCCAAATCTTTTCAAATTTAATAGAAGGGTTATATACGACACTTCTAATTTTCTCCAAATTTAGACATAACATAGTTTGAGAAAACCAATGAAATATGGTAGGGGGATTAATTTCTTTCCAATTCAACAAAATAGATCTTCTAGCCATTAATGTAAGAAATGCAATCATCCGACAAGCAGAAGAAGATAAACAGATTGACTCCATCATTGGTAAACCAAAGATTGCAGTAATAGGATGAGGTTGTAAATCAATGTTCAATACCGTGGAAATAATATCAAAAATGTCTTTCCAATATTTTTTCAAAAGTGGACATGACCAAAACATATGAGTTAAAGAAGCTATCTCAGAATGACATCTGTCACATATAGGATTTATATGGGAATAAAAATGAGCCAATTTATCCTTGGACATATGAGCCCTATGCACAACTTTAAACTGTATCAATGAATGTTTAGCACATATAGAGGATAAATTAACTAATTGAAGAATTTTATCCCAATTCTCAATGGGGATAGTAAAGTTAAGTTCTCTTTCCCAATCACTTTTAATCTTATAAAAGGCCTCTGAATGTATTTTCATAATTATATTGTAAACATTTGATATTACACCTTTCTGAAAAGGATTTAGTTCTAACAATTTTTCCAAAATACCCGAAGAATCAAGATTTGGAAAGGTAGGAAGTACAGTGTTTAAGAAATTCCTAATCTGTAAATATCTAAAAAAAAATGAGATCTGGGCAAATTATATTTATTAGATAATTGTTCAAAAGACATATAACAATTATCCAAAAATAAATCAGAAAATCGTAGTATTCCTTTAGTCTTCCAAGCTGAATAAGCTTGGTCCATAATAGAAGGATGAAAAAAGAAACTGGTATAATAGGAATAGTTAAAACAAATTGATTCAACCCAAAACATTTCTGAAATTGAAACTATATACGTAAAGTGTGTTTGACTATCGGATTGTCAATTTGTTTATGCAATTTAGAAAGAGCAAAGGGAATAGAAGTCCCTAAAATAGAACCCAATGAAAATCCTTGTACAGATTTAGTTTCCAGATTTACCCAATGAGGGCTGGGAGATAAATCCCAATCCCTTAACCAACATTTCAAATATCGAATATTAATTGCCCAATAATAAAATCTAAAATTCGGCAATGCCAATCCACCTTCCTTCCTTGCCTTCTGTAAATATCTTTTACCTAATCTAGGATTTTTGTTCTGCCATATATATGAGGAAATTTTTGAATCAACATTGTCAAAAAAGGATTTCAGAATAAAAATTGGTACCACTTGAAATATATATAGAAACTTGGGTAAAATAATCATCTTAATAGCATTAATCCGACCTATCAGAGATGAAGACAATGGTGACCATTTAGTGAACAAACATTTAATCTGATCAATTAAGGGTAAAAAAAATTAACCTTGAATAACTCCTTATGATTTTTTGTAATTTTAATCCCTAAGTATATAAAAAAGTCATTAACTAATTTAAAAGGTAAATTTCTATTAATTGGAACCTGTCTATTTAAGGGGAGCAATTCACTCTTATTAAGATTCAATTTATACCCGGAAAAAATACTAAACTGAGCCAACTATGATATAACTGCAGGAATGGATTTCTCAGGATCAGAAATATATAATAACAAGTCATCTGCGTATAATGATAACTTATGTATATCCATCCCATGATTAATGCCAAAAATGTTAGGTGATCCTCTAATAGCAATTGCCAAAGGTTCTAAAGCAATATCAAATAATAATGGACTAAGAGGACAGCCTTGCCTGGTACCCCGAAGTAAACGAAAAAAGGGAGAACTTTGATTGTTAGTAAAAACCGAGGCTACTGGAGTATGATATATCAATTTAATCCAGGATATAAATGTCAGACTAAAATTAAACTTCTCAAGCACAGTAAATAAATATGGCCATTCAACTCTATCAAATGATTTCTCCGCATCTAATGAAATGACACATTCTGAGGTGCTGCGTGGAGTATAAACAATATTCAATAATCTCCTAATATTGAAAAAAGAATAGCGATTTTTAATAAAACCAGTTTGATCCTCCGAGATAATTTGAGGTAATACCTTCTCCAGCCTGGCCGCCAGTAACTTGGAAAAGATCTTGGAATCTACATTCAATAAGGTTATTGGTCTATAGGATGCACAGTCAGTAGGGTCTTTATCTTTTTTCAATATTAAAGAAATGGAAGCTCTATAAAAAGATTGTGGCAATTTACCTAGTCTAATTGCTTCTTCAAAAACCCTGCATAACCAAGGATAAAGAGTAGAGGAAAAACACTTTAAAAATTCCACTGTATACCCATCTGGACCTGGTGCTTTCCCAGAATTTATAGAGGAAATAACACCTTTAATTTCTGCATCTGTAATAGGAGTTTCTAATATTAAATGTTCTTCTGATGATAATTTTGGAAAATTCAATTTCCCAAGAAAATCATGCATGGTATTATGATCATGAGGAAATTCAGAATGATACAGGGAGGTATAAAAATCTTGAAAAGATTTGTTTATCTCATCATGGTTAACTGTCAGTTCACCATTCTGTTGACGAATCTTAATAATTTGACATTTAACGGAAGCATTTTTCAATTGGTTAGCTAACAGTTTACCCGATTTATCACTATGTATATAAAAATTGGTTCTGGTTTTCATTAATTGATTTTCAATTGAAGATGTAAGTAATAAACTATGTTCCATTTGAAGCTCAACCCTTTGCTTGTAAAGCTCCTTACTAGGAGCAATCAAATATTTCTTGTCAATTTCTTTAATCTTATCAACCAATAAAAGAGTTTCCTTCTTAATACGTTTTCTCAAGCCAACAGAATAGGAGATAATCTGTCCACGTATATATGCTTTAAAAGTGTCTCAAAGTATTCCGCAGGAAATTTCATCTATGGAATTAGTTGAAAAGAAGAAATCAATCTGTTCCTTCATATATTTAATGAAATCTGGATCTTGCAGTAAGGTAGAATCAGATCACCATTGCTTAGTACTAGAAGCTGTATCCGTTAATTTAATAGAAAGTTTCATTGGAGCATGATCAGAGATGGCTATAATGTCATAATTACAACCAGTTACAGATGGAATAAAACGAGAGTCAATGAAAAAATAGTCAATTCTCGAGTAAGAATGCTAAACATGTGAGAAAAATGAAAACTCTTTGTCCTTAGGATGCAGAAATCTCCAAATATCGAATATTCCATTATCAATCAAAAAAGAATTGATGTAAGTGGACAACTTATTTGGTAAAGTCTGAATGGATATAGATCTATCCAGCAAAGGATTTAAACAACAGTTGAATTCACCACCCATTATTAACATATATTCATTTAGATTAGGTAGAGAAGTAAATAAAGATCTAAAGAAATCAGGATAATCCACGTTTGGAGCATAAACATTAACCATAGCAACCTTCTTATTAAAAGGTAACCCAGTAATTAACAAAAATCTACCACTCGGATCCGAAATAATATCGTGTTGAACAAATGTAATAGAGGAGTCAATAAAAATTGAAACTCCTTTTACTTTAGCATTCAAATTCGAATGGTACTGTTGATCCTTCCAAAACCTAAAAAAGTGTTGATTATCCTCTTTCCTCACATGAGTTTCTTGTACAAAAATAATATGCGCATTCAGTCTTTGGAATACTTTAAAAATCTTTTTCCGTTTAATTGGATGGTTTAAGCCATTAGTATTCCAAGAGACAAAATTAATGGTCTGAGCCATATTTCTAAAATCAACCCTTTGGTATATAAAGAGTTAACCAAAGTATGAACTCATGCACCCGGAAGAGGAACAAAAATAAGGGGAGGACCCGGAAATGACAACATGGCGGACATTTTAGTAGTTTGAAATCAGCCCGAATGAAAAAACTAGAAATAAATAATAAAAAGAGCAATAGAATTAGAAAGGAACCCCACCACCCACCACCCACGGAAAAGAGAACCTCCTAGGCCTGAAGGAGGTCAGGAAAAAAAATTGTGAGACTAAATCTACCCCCATGTCTCCAGAAGGTGACTCCAGATATATAAAGGAGAAAAAAAAAGATCCACCCAAAATCCTAAAAAGTAATTAACACTATACTAACACAGACTTCTTAATGTAATTGCTAGTAAAAAAAAAACAAGAAGAATACAAACACTGGTAACTTATAAATCGGGTTAAAACCCGAACAAATAAAAGTTAGGATGTGATAAGAAAGGCATTATAGGAAGAAGACAACAACAAAAAATGGTGAAATTTAAAAAAGGCAAGACATATTTTAGAAAAGAAACTGCCATCTTAGTTACACAAAAAATGAAAAAGATATATATCAAAACATTTTAAAAAATTCACCTTCAAAGGATTAATAATAATGACCAAAAATAAAATACAATGGTTAAAGTAAGTAAATTAAAAAGATTAGTACATCGATAAAGAAAAAACTTTAATTGGAATATAAAATGTAAAATAAAGCTACACCAATAGTCAGAAACAAAAACTGGTTTTGGAAATAATAAACTATCTTGTACTCATCAAAACCATACATTTATTAGAGGCGAGAATCCGAAGCAGTAGGATATTTCTCATCCAGAAAGCTTCGAGCATCAGATGTGGAGAGAAAAACACGTCATGGTGCATTCGAAGGTGAGATTCTAAGTTTCGCAGGATATAAAAGCGTTGGTTTTAGGTTTTTCTCATAACATTCAGACATGAAAGGTTTAAAAGTGAGCTGCGCCTTCATCACTTCTGGGCTGAAATCCTCCACAAGCTGAAATTGGAATTCTCTCAATTTAGCCATCACTAAACGCCAAGCCAAACGAATAAGGTGCACTTTAACATGCACATAATGAAATCGAACAATTACAACAGGTGATTTAGATGAAGAACTTGGTGATCGGCGCATAATTCTATGGGCACAATCAAGTAACGGAGGACTATTTGGGAATACAGAATGCATCCTTTAAAAGTTGAGCGAAATACTTCGAGGGGTTCCCTTGTTCGATACCTTCTGGGAGACCAAGTATGCGTAAGTTCTGTTTTCTAGACCGATTTTCAAAATTGACACTCTTGGCTTTAAGTATTTCCTACTGTTTAATTGCTGAAGATAATTTCTGCTTCAGTTTCTCGATTTTCAAGTCTCGCTTCCGAGTGTCCTCTTGCAGAGTTGTAATGAGAGTTTGATGCTGTATAACTTTATGATCAATTTTATCCAGAAAATCCTGGAAAACCTTTAAATCTGCTTTGAAAGTTTGTTGTTGTTCTTCAAATTTTTCATTCAAGAGCTCCAATAACGTATCATAAGTCCATTCAGTACGCTTCGGATCAGTCTTTTTTTACTTTCCATTGCCGTTAGAATCTTTCCCAGGGTCTCGCCCTTTAGATCTTAAAGCCATTTCAGTACTCATTTCTTCAAAATTCAGAGTACCCTCTTAAAGATAAGTCCAAAAAAGTAACAAGAATCTTCTGGTGTAGGTAAAAATAAGTTAAATAAGGGTGATCATAGGTTAAAAAAGTAAAGGTTATGGAGCAAATCTAAAACAGTGCTCACTCCATGAGCATCTCCTGGTGACTCCGCTCGTTTACATCCTGCTGCATCCTTATAATCCCAGCCAGTTATATAAGTCAATAAATTTAGAAATATAGCATTTTGGGTCACTTCAGCCAAATTGCTAATATTGTTTTGAGAGTAGCTGACTCCGAAGTACTAATCTCTGCAGTACCTCAGTAGTTTCAACCTGCCAAACAGAAAATTGCAATTAATCTTCTGATCTGTCTTCTGTCCAATAACCATGTCTCGTTGAGGAGTATAAGAAATGCAAGAGAGAACTTAAGGAGGAGATCAGGAAGGCTAAAAGAAGGCATGAATTTGCTCTAGCAGACAAGTAAAGGATAATCCAAAGAGTTTTTACAGATTCTGTAGTTGCAATAGAGGAAAAGAATAACAAATGTACCCCTCTCACTGGGCTCGTATGCGAATTTGGCCTGATAGCTAACTCTGTTAACAGTCACATGACTCAGCGGTGAGAAGGCCACCTTTATAACAATATACACAAAGAGTTGCTATGATTTGGGGTTCAACTAAACAGGAACGTTGGGCTGTTCTGATTAATGGAACCTCGATTAAGTGGAAGTTGTGCAAATATTGCCCATATAGAATTACCAGTCACCAAGAAATGATAAATCATACACCAGCATTGAATTATAAAAGAAGTGTATTTACCAATCCCAGTTTTATCAAACAAGGATTAAGAGAAAGAAAAGAAAGAACAAATGAAAGGGCCCATTACAGTTAGACCAGTCTAAATGTGCACATGACCTTTGCAGCTCATTTCTTCCAAAAGCTGAGTATAACCATCACTCATGTCACTGAATTCTCATCGCTAATCACTGATCGAACTTCCCATCTTTTACTCCTTCATCTTGCAAAGCACTCCTTGCAATATCGCCTTCACCTTGAATCAAATCCTATGGGCCATCTTCCCATCTTCTTTGCATCTCCCATCAAATAATTATGAACCCCTCCGCTGTCCATCACAGGTCTCAGTCTGCCCAGCTCACTCTGGAGTCTTATCCCAATCCTACCATCTTGAAACCAAAAAGAGTCTACCAGCAGGACACACTGCTTTTTCAGAAAACCATGAAAATAAAATCACTGCACAAGGGACAAAATAGGTCCTCTGGAAGATCAGAGTGATAATTATGCATGGAACTGAAAGAGATGGGAGAGATCGTGAATTGATTGTTTGTATCTGTATTTACTCAGGAAACAGACACAGAGTTAATAGAAGTGAGGCAAAGCAGTGACAAAGTCATAAACCCTCTACAGATTACAGAGGTGGAAGTGTTTGTTGCCCTGAGGGAAATTAGGGTGGATAAATCCCCAGTACCTGACAAGATGATCCTTTGGATCTTTTTGGAGGCTAGTGCAGAAATATCAGGGGCCCTAGCAGAAACATTTAAAACATACTTAGCCAGGTGTGAGGCGCTGGAGGATGGGAGGATTAATGAAGTTGTTCCACTGTTTAAGGAAGGCTCTAAGAAGAAACCAGGAAATGATAGGCTGGTGAGCCTGACATCAGTAGTGGGAAAGTTATTGGAAGGTATTCTAAGGGACAAGATATATATAAGTATT
This sequence comes from Hemitrygon akajei, assembly GCF_048418815.1. Classification (NCBI taxonomy): domain Eukaryota; kingdom Metazoa; phylum Chordata; class Chondrichthyes; order Myliobatiformes; family Dasyatidae; genus Hemitrygon; species Hemitrygon akajei. Next base: position 29,683,934 of record NC_133138.1, on the reverse strand, counting down.
TGGATAGATAGGGACTGACAAAGGCAGTGCATGCTAGGTCATGTCTAACCAATCTTACAGTTTTTTGAGGAAGTTACCAGGCAAGGCAGAGGATGTTGTCTACTTGGATGGTAGCAAGGCCTTTGACAAGGTTCCACATGGGAGGTTGGTCAAGATTTTTCAGTCACTTGGCATTCAAGATGAGGTAGTAAATTGGATTGGACATTAGCTTCATGGGAGAAGCCAGTAACTTGTAAAAAATGGTTGCCTCTTTGACTGGAGGCCTGTGACTAATAGTGTTTTTCAGGGATCAGTGCTGGGTCTATTGTTCATCATCTATATCCACAATCGGGATTACAATATGGTTAACTGGATCAGCAAGATTGGGGATGTAGTGGACAGCAAGTAAGAGTATTACAACTTGCAGTGGGACATGGAGCAGATGGAAAATGGGCTGAAAATGTCAGATGGAATTTAATGCACACAAATGTGAGGTGTTGCACTTTGGGAGGACAAACCATGGTAGGTCTTACATGATGAAAGGTAGGGCACGGAGGAGTGCTGTAAAAGGGAGGGATCTGACAATGTAGTTCTATAATTTCTTGAAAATGGTGTCAAAAGTAGGTAGGGTTGTAAAGAAAGCCTTAATAAATCAATGTTTAGAACATGGGAATCGGAGTGTCGTGTTGAAATTGTATATGATATAAGTGAGGCTTTATTTAGAGAATTATGTGCAGTTTTGTTCACCTTCTTAGAGGAAAGATTGAAAAAAGTGCAGAGAAAATTCACAAGGATGTTGTTCAAACCGCAGTTATAGGAAAAGGTTGTACAGGTTAGGAATTTATTCTCTAGAATGTAGAAGACAGAGAGGAGATTTGATAGAGGTATATAAAATTATAAAGGGTAGAGATAGGGAGACGTAAGCAGGCTTTTCCTGCTATTGTTGGGGAGACTAAAACTAGAGGTCATAGGTGAAGGGTGAAAAGTGAAACATTTGATGGGAGCATGAGGGGGAACATCTTCACTCAGAGAATGGTGTCAGTGCAGAATGAGCTGCCAGTGCAAGTGATAGATGTGGGTTTGATTTTAATACTTAAGGGAAATTTGGATAGGTACAACAATGGGAGGTGTATGGAGGTCTATGGTCTAGGTGCAGGTAGCTGGGACTAGGCAGATTAATGGTTTGACCTAGACTACATGGGCTGAAAGATTTGTTTCTCTGCTTTAGTGTTCTATGACTTTACAGCTCAGTTTATATGTATATCAGCCTCAGTATGAGGTGCTCCAACTTTATTGATCACCTCTAAATGGCAGCCAGGACGTGGATTACAAATTACAGCAGGAGACAGAAAAGGTGTGTCAGAAGGGCAATGTCATGATAAACATTGGGGATTTTAACATGAAAGTTGATTGGGAAAATGAGGCCAGTACTGGACCTCAAGAGAGAGAATTTGTAGATGTCTAAGAAATGTTTTTTTAGAATAGCTTGTTGTTGAGCCCACCAGGGGATCAGCTGTGCTGGACTGGGTGTTGTGCAATGATCCAGAGGTGATAAGAGAACTTCAGGTTAAGGAACCCTTAGGGCACAGTGATCACAATATAACTGAGTTCACTTTGAAAATTGAGAAGGAGAGACTAAATTCCAATGTGTTAATATTTCAGTGGAATAAAGCAAATTACAAAGGCATGAGAGGGGAACTGGCCAAGGTTGACTGGAAAGGCACACTATCAGGAAGGACAGTACAGCAGAAATGGCTGGAGTTTCTACGAAAAATAAGGGAGGTGCAAGACAGGTATATAACAAAAAGAATAAATTTTCTAGTGGAAGAAGGTCACAACCATGGCTGACAGGTGAGGTCAGAGCCAAAGTAAAAGCAAAAGAGAGAGCATACAAGGAAGCCAAAGTTAGTGGGAAGATAGAGGATTTAAAAACTTGCAAAAGGAAATTAAGTAAGTCATTAGGAAGAAAAAGATGAATTATGAAAGGAAGCTGGTGACTAATATCAAAGAAGATATGAAAAGTTTTGTATGTATATAAAGGGTAAAAGAGAGTTGAGGGTAGATATAGGATCAATAGAAGATGATGTTGGAGACATTGTAATGAGAGACACAAAGATGGCAGAGAAACTAAATGTGTACTTTCCATCAGTCTTAACAGTGGAAGACATCTGCAGTATATCAGATATCCAAGAGTGTCAGGGAAGTGGAGTTTGTGCAGTGAAAATTGCGAAAGAGAAGGTGCTCAGGAAGCTTAATGGTCTGAGGGTGGATAAAACTCCTGGACATGATGGAATGCACACCCAGTTCTGAAGGAAGTAGCTGGAGAGATTGCAGAGGCATTAACAATGATCTTTGAAGAATCAATAGATTCTGGCATTGTACTGGATGACTGGAAATTTGCAAATGTTACTCCATTATTTCAGAAGGGTGGGGGCAGCAGAAAGGAAACTATAGACTTGTTAATTTGATATCAGTAATTGGGAAGTTGCTGGAATCGATTGTTATGGATGAGATTATGCAATACCTGAAGGCACAAGATAGGCCTAAGCCAGCATGGTTTCCTGAAAGGAAAATCCTGCCTGGCTAACCTATTGAAATTTTTTGAGGAAATTACAAGCAGAGTAGACAAAGGAGATGCAGTAGATGTGCTGTACTTGGATTTTCAGATGGTCTTTGACAAGGTGCTGCACATACGGCTGCTTAGCAATATAAGAGCCCATGGAATTACAGGGGAGTTACTAGCATGGGTGGAGCTTAGGCTGATCAGCAGAAAACAGAGAGAGGGAATAAAGGTATCCTATTCTGGCTGGCTGCCAGTTACCAGTGGAATTCCACAGGGGTTGGTGCTGGTACTACTAGTTTTTACAATGTATTTCAATGATTTGGATTATGGGATTAATGGATGTGTGGCTAAATTTGCCGATGATACAAAGATAGGTGGATGAGTGGGTAGTGTTGAGGAAACAGAGACACTTGGATAGTTTAGGGGAATGGGCAAAGCAGTGGCAAATGAAATACAGTGTCGGTCATGCACTTTGGTGGAAGAAATAAACGGGCAGACTATTATTCAGTTGGGTAGAAAATTCAAAATGCACAGATGCAAAGAGACTTGGGAGTCCTTGTGCAGGAGATCCAAAATTATAACCTTCATATTGAGTCGGTGGTGAAGAAGGCAAATTCAAAATGTTGGCATTCATTTCTAGAGGTATAGAATATAAGAGCAGGGATGTGATGTGAGGCTCTATAAGGCACTCGTGAGACCACACTTGGAGTATTGCATGCAGTTTTGGGCTCCTTATTTTAGAAAGGATATTCTGACACTTGAGACGGTTCAGAGAAGATTCATGAGGATGATTTCAGGAATGAAAGGGTTACTGTATGAGAAATATCTGGCAGCTCTTGGTCTGTATTCCCTGGTGTTCAGGAGAATGAGGGGGGAATCTCATGGAAACATTCTGAATGTTAACAGGCCTGAACAGATTAGATATGGCAAAATTATTTCCTATGATAGGGGATTTTAAGACAAGAGGGAACAACTTCAGGGTTGAAGGACATCCATTTAGAACACAGATGCAGAGAGATTACCTTAGTCAGAGGGTGGTAAATCTGTGGAATTTGTTGCCATGGGTGGCTGTGGAGGCCAAGTCATTGGATGCACTTAAGGCTCAGATAGATTAGTTCTTGATTAGCCAGGGCATGGGGGAAAGTCAAGGGAGTGGGGATGACTGGAAGAATTGGATCAGCTCAAGATTGAATGGTGGAGCAGACTCGATGGGCTGAATGGCCCACTTCTGCTCCTATATCTTGTGATCTTATGGTCTCATGTAAGATCTTTTTGAAGGTCTTATGAAAATGTAAAAACTGCACACCTACTGGTTTCCCCTTAACTATTCTATCAGTCAAATCCTCAAAGAACTTCAGTAGATTAATCAAACATGGCTTTCATAAATCTATGCTGATCCTACCCAACATTATTATTGTTTTTCAAGGTGTTCTTTTATCACACCCTTAATGAGAGACTCTAACAACTTCCAATTACTAATGTTTTAAATGTAGATGTCACTTCCAAGCCTGTCCAAGTGCAAGGCAAGTGTTAACCCACATTTGCCCAATACTTACACTACAGTCCTATATTGATTCTATGGTGAATATCTATGCAGCACCATACAGCAAAATTTGATCCTGAAGAGAACTGTGAATGATTACCATCCAAGCAAATACAGTATATCAAATTCTGTCTTCACAATATCCAAGTTTGTTCTTTCCATCAAAGATGTGACATGATAGAGCAGAGAATTTCAGAAATACCCATTGTACTAACACATCCTATCACATCATATTCTATTCCCTGTTTTTTTTAATGAATGTTCCTGCTTTATATGAGGATGTTTAAACCATAGTGAACACATTGACATGACACTTTAAAATACATTCAGTGTAGTGAAAGTAATTCTTGTGCTCTGCCAAATTGTATTAACTTGCATGGAATATCAAGAGAAAAGCAGTTAGTGAAAATGAACAACATATTCAAGAGCCAGCTACAACTAGATAATAAGCAGGCTGGGAACCCAATTGGGTTTTGTGTCCAATGCATAATTGGTGCAAGGTCCAGGGTTTGGTGAGGTATGTGAATGGGAAGGAACACAGAAGGACTAGGGTATCAGATACAATTGGAAAGGAGCCTATCTCATTACGTCTCTCTCTGTCTCTCAAACATTGGGAAATAATCATTAATTACATTTGGAATGTGGTATCTTTATTAAATAAAAGAAAGCTGACAGTATCAGTATATTTTTGATTGTGATATTCTTTACAAAACTGTCAAACTGTTACATTTCTCTCATTAAAGTACATCCTTATTTCAGCTGAGACACAGTTTTTAAACTCTTCAATTAACATCAACTCTTTCAATTTGTCCATGTCCTCAGCCACCTCTTCCGAAGCACACCAACGATCAAAGTACACACGTTTCTCATGGGCAAACTCCACATACGTTTGGTTCAAAGGCTTCTTCAAATCTGGAAACATTTCTCTATACGCATCCGGAACCAAATCATAAGCTTTAAGTATAGCACCTTTCACTACATCATAATTATTTGCGTCTGCTACAGACAACACTGAATACACTCATTGGGCCTTCCCCTTAATCACACTTTGTAACAGAACAGCCCACTGCTCTCCCAGCCAGTTCTGATTTATGGCCACTTTTTCAAAATGTAGGAAGTACCTATTGATTTCTGTTTCCTCAAACAGAGGTACCAACTTAATTTCTCGACTAACACTAAACCTCTCCCCATGGTGTGCCTCACAATCCTCACATTGCCATTTCTCTCTCTCAAATGCTCTCTGTCTTTCTGCTTCTTCAGCCTCTAATTTAAGTTTCTCTAACTTCATCTGTTCCATTTGTACCTGGACCTCCCCTTTCTCTATAGGAAAACCCTTTAACTCCTCCTCATCAAATTTATTTGCAGAGACATACTATTCAACTAGTTTCCTTTGAATTTCTGCCTTTGTCATACCCTTCTTGACCTCTGTAAGTTTCAATTCCTCCACAACTACCTTCAACTCCTCCTTTCTAGCTCTCTTCAAAGCCACAGGATCTGGCCTTGCCAGAAAATCCCTAACAACCATTTATGCTGTTTTTCCACACAACCAAATCCAAAGGGATTGTCCCCAATCAATTCAAACAAATCCCCAAAAAAAGTGTTCATATCCCGGACGAGTCCCCAATTTTGTTAAGTACCCCGTGATGAGTTAAAGAACCAGCAGAAATAGAAAACACTTTGGAGTCTAGTATTGCTACTAACTAAGGGTGTTTATTGGAACTTTGTTGTCCGGAGTGAGGGTCTTGTGCTTTGGTAGGTTTGCCCTGACTGGTCAAAAAACAATTGTGACAGAAAAAGCATGACAAATTCTTCTACACAAACAGAGATGGAGAACCTTCATTGGTGCCCTAAACACCAGCAGTGTGTTGATCACAAAACCCTGCTGGACATTAAGAAGTTAAAGTACTACAGGTCGACCCCAACAGTGAGTTGCTCATTGGTGGAGAAACTGAAGGAGCTGGACTTGGTGCTATCATTCTGCTGCCTGCATCAGAGAAGTTGGTGCACAAAGGCAAAGTGAAGTCTAACAGTGACCGTTCATCTTAATTGTTTTTCTTGTGATCACAAGACCCTGTTGGACGTTGTTAACATGGAATGCATCAAGTCTGATTCACTGATTTATTGGAGGATGGCAGGGGAGCTGCTTGGCCTCGGTCATAGCAAGAAATTGAATTCAGGCCCCTGTGTTGCCTGTTTGTAGCCACTCAGAAGAGAGGTATTGGAGTTGGTGTGCTCCAGTGTGGTGCTGCGTCCAAGCTAAAGTCAGCGCTGTCCCCCCCCCCACCCCCCCCGGTGATCACACAGCAGAAGACAAGCCATATTGTGTTCAACTGTTAACTCTGTAAGATTCAGGGACTCAGGATTTGGACTGTTGATTTTTGTGTGGGACTGTATTTTACTGATATCTTATATGTGTATATGTGCCTTGTGTTGTGTGTGACTGTTGGTACTGCATTTCACACCTTGGCCCCAGAGTAATGCTGTTTTGTTTGGTTGTTTTCATGGGTTATCACGTATGGTTGAATGACAATTACAGTTGAAGTTGATGTATTTTGTCCAGTCAACCATTCTCTGCAATGTATGTTCATGTGCATTTTATTGTATTTTATAGATACAGCAGAGTAACAGGTCTTCCAACTCAGCAACCCACACTGCCCAGTTATACCTATGTGACCAGTTAACCTACTAAGCCATAGGACTTTGAAATGTGGGAGGAAACCGGAGCACCCAGATGAAACCCACAGTTATGGGGAGAATGTACAAACTCCTTACTGATAGTGGCAGAATTGAATCCAAGCCCTTGGTGCTGTAAAAGTGTTATGCTAACCACAATGCTACTATGCCACCCCAATTTGAATTGCAATACCAGACAATGATGCAACAAATCAGGAGAAACTTCCAGCAATATCTCGATGGTAGTTCAGTGACAAACCAGACATCCTTAAGTGCTGGTAAGCATTCCTTGTCAATGTGCAGGGTCCAGACAAGTCATCTGATGTATTGACATGCAGGATCTTAAAGCTAATAATTCCCTCCACCACTAATCCCCAGAAGTGAGGCCCTTCTCTGTTCATCAAAACAGTGACTTTTAGTGATAGGCTAGTTATTCCTATCCTATTGTCAATACTGTTGCACGATAATAATTTTTCCCCTCCACCCATCAGATCCAATCTCAAACCCTGCAGATCTCCACTGATCAATTTGTTAATCCAATTTAACGGGATCCTTGGAATCCATCCACCTTTGCTTTCTTGAGCAATCAATCATGTTGGATTGTGTGTTAAAACCCACGTAGATTACATCAAAAGTGCCATGTTCAACAGTGCTGGAAAATCAATCTGGATGGGATGGGGAGATTAACATGGAAGCTGGACTGGTAGCTAGCCATCTGTTTAAAGCTAATGGTGAAGAAATCTGAAGAAGATAAGCTTGGTGGCCTTGAAAAAAAGGAAGAAGGCAGTGGAATAGACATTGCTGTCATTGGAACATGATTCCAAATACAGAAGATAAGGATGTTAAAACATCACATCCACAAAACAGGTTGTGCCCAGGATGAGTCTGGGAATCATCAAGTTCATGATTGGACTGGTGGTCCAAAGAGGAATCACTACCCTGGTTAACTTTGAATTCTAGGCTAAAGCAGAGACAAACAGAAGAAAGAAAGTGGTTTCTTTGCCCACCAAGTCTACGCCAAATTTCAAGCACTGTCCTGAAATAATAAAGATTTATCTGATTAGACATACAGGAGTATTGCTTCATCATCTCATGCAATCTAAAGCTTGTGATAATTCAGCTCTGTCTCAGCATTGAATTAAATGGTTAGCCAAGTTTATGTGCTTAACTCTCATGAGTGGCTCTCTTGCACAATATGACTTGGCAACTTTGCAAACATGTAACTAATATAGAACACTCAATAAAAAATAAAATTTCACATGCACTACTCAAAGAATTCAGCTTTCTCTACTTTGGTCAATACCAGCATTTTGAACTGTGTACAGCAGTGTTCCCCAACCATTTTTATGACATGGACCCCTACAATTACCAAGGGGTGTTTGGACCCCAGGTTGGGAACCCAGGTGTAGAGGAATTTACCCTTTTAAGATATGATCACGTGAAGCATTCAACTTACTGAGTGATTTTGACAGGTGGCTAAATCCTCTTATGGGAGAAACATGGAAACCATTGTCTTAAGATAAGGGTTCATTTACTATCCCCTCAGCTGGTCATGAGCCTTTGGAACTCCTCCTTAAAGGCTATTAAAAGCAGAATTATCTGAGACATATTCTTGATGAATATTGAGGTGAAAATTTAGCATTAGTTATGGTGAACGGAGCATAGTTTTTGAGATCTCTACCATGAGTAAAATATTCTATTGTTCAAAGTAAATTTATGAGACATAAATGTTACATTAAAATCTTTCAGTGCAATTGTTGATTCTGCTATTCTCTGAAAATAGCCTGTAAATGCCAGCCATTAGGCTAAATTTTCACCTCCAAATCATCATGTGTCTTCGGTCCAGTGACAACGTGGCATAATTCTGACTTGATACTCAAGAAGAATACCAGAATCTAACTCTAACTTGCACTGGATGTGAGGTTCATAATTTAGTTTATTCTAGGGCAGCCCACAAGAATGGCCACACCTCTAGTCTCAACGAATAATGTCCACAGCTTATAAACACTAACCTGTACATCTTTGGAATGTGCGAGGGATATATTGCTCCCCTTTCAGATCTTTCTATTCCAGAGTCAGTTCAGAATATTTATATTGATAAAATTAACAAGCCACTCAGTCGATAGAGGAGACTCAATTTATCAAAATCTCAATAATTAAAGATTTTATTAACAGTTAATATTCTAACTACTTTAAAATTGTTTTATTACATATTCAATTAATTGGGCTGTTGAAGCATTATATTGATTTGAAATGTGTCTCAGCTCTGTGTGATGGAACTCCCCAATCAACAACAGCAAATGGATAAATCAATGTCTCAAGATGTGCTCAATTTTATCTATGCCTGTTATAATTTTATATAACTATAAGATCACTCCTTTGCTTCAGGGAAAGTAAACAAGACCAATCTACCCAATGTCTTCCCATAATTAAAGTATTTTATTTCAGGCAATACCTTGGTGATTTTTTTCTGCAACCTCTCCAGTACAGCTACATCCACCCAAAGGCACTATCAACAATCTTGCAGGCTGGGAAGCTCATGAGGACATAACTGAAGGAACAGACAAATCTCATGACCACTGCAAGGCTGGATGAGTTTTTGATAACAGGGAGAGGTTACTCCTTGGAAAGATTTGGGAAAAGAAAAGGATCCAATGTAAAATTGTGATGTTGCTTACCTGGAAGCCATCATACATTGATACACTTTGAAGTGATGTGTGAAAGTGAATGGAGGTGACTTAGAACACGAGCAACACATTTTTGGTAGACACAAACACAAGGACATCTGCAGATGCTGGAAATTCAAGCAACGCACAAAAAATACCAGTGAAATGCCGCAGGCTAGGCAGCATCTATAGGAAGAAGTACAATCAACATTTCTGACTGAGGCCCTTCGTCAGGACTGACTGAAAGAAGTGATAGTAAGAGATTTGAAAGTGGGAGGGGGAGGGGAGATCCAAAGTGATTGGAGAAGACAGGAGGGGGAGGGATGAAGCTAAGAGCTGGAAAGGTGATTGGCAAATGGGATACACAGCTGGAGAAGGGAGAGGATGATGGGACGGAAAGCCTACGGAGAAAGAAAGGAGGAGGGGAGCACCAGAGGGAGATGGAGAGCAGGCAAGGAGTGATTATGAGAGGGACAAAGAGAGAAAAAAGAAAAAAAAGGATAAATAAATACATACATACATAAATAAATAAGGGATGGGGTAAGAAGCGGAGAGGGGCATTAATGGAAGTTAGAGAAATCAATGTTCATGCCATCAGGTTGGAGGCTACCTAGATGGAATATAAGGTGTTGTTCCTCCAACCTGACTGTGGCTTCATCTTGACAGCAGAGGAGGCCATGGATAGACATATCAGAATGGGAATGGGATGTGGAATTAAAATATGTGGCCACTGGGAGATCCTGCTTTCTCTGGCGGACAGAGTGTAGGTGTTTATCAAAACTGTCTCCCAGTCTGTGTTGGGTCTCACCAATATATAGAAGGCCGCACCGGGAGCACCAGACGCAGCACACCACACCAGCCCACTCACAGGTGAAGTGTCACCTCAGCTGGAAGGACTCTTTGGGGCCCTGAATGGTGGTGAGGGAGGAAGTGTAAGGGCGGTTGTAGCACTTGTTCCGCTTACAAGGATATCGGTGGGAAGGGATGGGGATGTACGAATGGACAAGGGGGTCATGTAGGGAGCAATCCCTGTGGAAAGCAGAAAGGGGAAGGGAAAGATGAGCTTGGTGGTGGGATCCCATTGCAGGTGGCGGAAGTTACGGAGAATTATATGTTGGTCCTGGAGTCTGGTGGGGTGGTAGGTGAGAACAAGGGGAACCCTATCCCTAGTGATGTGGCAGAAGGATGTAGGAGAAGATGTGCATGAAAATTTTGGTAGACCTCATTCATCGAGGTAAAAACAAGAGACTGGCCAGCATTGTCTTACAGTGGTTGATTGAAGACATCAGCTGGTGAGACTTTCCCAACAGCTAAAAAATTCCTCCAGCTAATCACGAGACAAAGAATATCTGCCTTAAGCAGCTTGGTTATGAACTGTATTAGTGAGTTGGCCATTGTTACTCATCAATGTCAAAGCAGCCAGCATTCAAGAACTGTAATCCTGTTAGGACCGGGGGCCGGATGGACCCAAACGCAGGACGCAGACACTGAAGTACTAGGGGGAGGACAGGATGGGGATGCCATGGCTTTTAAAGGTTACTGCAGGTGAGGCTGGATCCAAGAGTTCAGACGAGGCAGGCAGGCAGGCAGGAGGATCCCAGAGTTCAGACGAGGCAGGCAGGCAGATCCCACAGTTCGGGGCGGGCGGGCAGGCAGATCCCACAGTTCAGGGCGGGCAGATTCCTCATGGCGGGCCGCAGGGATCCCGGGCAGGGCCGCACCCCTGACAGGAACACAAAAGATTGGGCCAGTCACGGACACCTGGACAGGTGCTGTTCACAATCCATGGGACATGAGGGGAGGCAAGGGTAGGAGTCCCTAGGGTGGGCCGCATGGATTCCGGGCAGGGCCGCCTCCCAGGCAGGAACACAGAGGCCTGGGCCAGAAGCGGACACCTGGGCAGGTGCGGGGCACTACTCTTAGGGAGCAATAGGTGGACAAGGTAGAACTCCCGCCGGGCAGCGGCAGTCTGGCTGGACCTGCCCGACAGAGGCAACGAGTAGGAGGGAGCAGAAACCCCACTGGGCAGCAGCAGTCCAGCCAGACCCGCCCGACAGAGGCAACGAGTAGGAAGGGGCAGAACCCCCACTGGGCAGCGGCAGTCCAGCTGGACCCACCCGACAGAGGCAATGGGTAGGAGGGAGCAGAAACCCCACCGGGCAGCAGCAGTCCAGCCAGACCCGCCCGACAGAGGCAATGGGTAGGAGGGAGCAGAAACCCCACCGGGCAGCAGCAGTCTGGCCGGATCCGCCCGATGGAGGCAGCAGGTAGGAAGCTGGGTCCAGGGTGAGCAGCAGAACTACAGCGATCTAACAGGTACATTGGTAAAGGCAACCGAAAGCACAGGCAGGACGAATGAGACGGAACAGCAGAACCAGCGCACCCGAGAGGAGCAGGAAAAGCATGACGAACTGGGTAAAACAGGTACAGAGTGGGTTGCAGAGCAGAATACAGAGCCGGTTGCAGAACATGCAAAGGGCAGGATACGGAGTAAGATTCGGAGCAAACGAACCAGGTATAGAGCAGGTTAAACCGGCTTTGGAGCATACAGAACAAAACAACCACCCACCTGGTCTCTGTCCCACGGCCCCTTATAAACACCTGCAGCCGAATTGGTCACAGGTGTGCCTCCTTGATCCAGGATGATCTTAACAGGCTCAACGGGGCCGGGAGGGACAGCTGCAAGACCCGGAGTCCGGAGCACCCAGACCAGATCGAGACCCGGAACGTGGACTACAAACCGGACCCTGACAAATCCAACAATACTTCAAGTGAAAGAGAAAACAGAAAACTCCAAGATTCCAAGATTTTCCAAAACTGAAATTACATGATTCTGTTTAACTGTTGAGAAAATTCCCTGAGAATTTTAAAGTCAGAGTTCAACTTCTGTCTAAACCAAGGACAGTACAAATCTGTAGGGCAGTGATTCACTATCACTAAAAGATCATTGTTGCTAACAGATACCCTGCACTGTCCCCTTGATCTCCAGTTGTGACATGGGCATTCAGATCCGTCCAAGGATGTCAGTATTTCTGGGACCATAAAGTTGACCTAATGTAGAAGGTCCCGAGCTTTCATCTTCCACTTCCTTTGCATTGTGTTCTGTCTTCCCAAATACACATATCTGGCGTCAACATTTATGTAAGTGTAAAGTTTCGCAGCAAACTGTTCACATGGAAATCAGTATGAGGTTTAGTATCGCTGACGTATGTCATGAAATTTCTTGTATTTCAGCAGGTTTCACATGAGCTATAAATGTTATATTTAAAAGTTTAAGTTCAAGTGGAGCTTCTGCTTTGCTCTGTGTCACATTCAGAAGGAGCTGAACCAAAAGGGGCAGCCGTGTTATAAGACAATAATACAGATAGCTCATCAAGTCTATTTATAATAATTATCAGTTAATATTAGTTTTTGATTTACCCCTTCCTCCTATTTCCTGAGGAACATTGTTTAGTGTCCCTGTTTTCTGTGACATTTGAGTTTCTTCCTATCTGCCTTCCAGGCAGTCTGTCTGTCCAGCCAACTGCAGAGGTGGGAGGTCCAAGTACAATAGGTTCATGAGGTCCCACTGCTAACATCAGCAAACTTTAGTGATTGCAGCTTTACCATGTCCTTGGCCCATTCTTATCCTCATTTGCTCCTTCCCACTCATAGCAAGAGATCCACTGCCACTCACCAAGGTGTTCATCAGCCATTGGATATTAGCCTACAGCAAATCTGAAACATGCTTCTGTTAATAGACAACTGCCTCATCGAAAATTCCAAAATGCACAATAAATGTTAGTGGTGTCTGCAAATAGTTTCAACATCTGCAATGTTCATATCCTTTTCAGGAATGCACTATAATACATTTTTGACTTGCTTTATACAACACTCTTTCAAATACTTTTATGGCATGAATGTCTTTGGCATACTTGAGTATAATTACTGGAATTCAGTTTAAGTTGTAACCTGAAAGCTCAGATCCCAAAACCTTGTACTAAAATAGGAATTTAACAGACTAAGTTACAATTAATGGAATTGGTAGTTCTGTTTGGGGCCGTTTATTAAGATTTCACTACTTTCCTGAGTTCTCAGCTTCTCCGACATTCAGTCAGCTTTTCAGAAACTTCCTGTTAATTTAATCAGATTTTACAGTTTACCATGTGTGAATTGAGAAAGAAATACATTTGCATCCTGTGGAATTCAGGGGAGAAATAGTTAATATCAATTGGAAATGAGCACACAAGCTAAATTGTGGCAACACATGGATGAGGAAATGTCATCATTATCTACTTCCTCATTTATATTAACAAACAGTGGCAGTTTGAAATGGGAAAATAATATGTCAGGTTTCTAAATATGGAAGCATGTGTGTAACTAGATCAAAGTTACAGAACACTTACCACTGCTGCAGCTTTGACACATGAATCTTAGTTGTTTAAGGAGTCAGCTCACCTGTTAGTAGACAATAACTATTGGCTTTGCCAATGATACCAGCATGCTGTGGTTAACAGAACAATACATTTTGTCATAATTTCCAGTAGAGAATACAGCGATAGAATTATTTTGTGTTAAAGGAAAACTATGAACTCACATTTTATTGATATAAGACCCAAAAAATATTATCAGTATAATATTCTGTATTGTTTTGTATGGATAAATGTTGTATGTTTCTGTCTATCTTAACACATTTTTAAATATCAGCTGTTCATTCTTCAATGAAATATGCATATTTGATTGTTTTTCAAATATAAGCAAGGTCAGCTTTTAAAATCAGGAACTTGTTCTTTCATAATCTGACTTGATCGGTGTTTCATGCATTTCCAACTTTACTCAACCATTGGTTTACAACAGTTGTGTAATCTCCTGTTCTGTGGTGGGATGTTTTTCTTCTATTTGAACACTGCCTATTGCCACTTATTAGGTTTGCAGTACACTACACCTTAAAAACAAAGCAACTGGCTTCTTTTCAACCAACACCACTGAAGTTCAAAGTACAAAGTAATTTATAATCAAAGTATGCATTCCATAAACAACCTTGAAATTTACTGTCTTGTAGACACCCACAACAAATCAAAGAAATCGACAAAAATCACATATAGCAAAGAGCAATTCACATCCAATGTACAACAGAGGACAAGTTGTTCAGATAATAAAAAAGTAAAGAAATAATACTTAGAATACTAACTGTAGAGTCCCTGGAATTGAGCCCACAGGCTACACTCCCCCCTCCAAATCTTAACTGATTTTTATAGGAGTACCATTGAAAGTTTCCTGACAAGTTTCATCTTCATCTGGTATGGGAGCAGCCAAGCATCAGACTGGAAGACTTAACGAAATACTGTGAGATTCATGTGGTCTCCCTAGTATCCATTGGGGACATTTATCAGGAATACTGAGTACACAGGACTTTTAGTATTATCAGGGATCTCACCCATCCATCCAGCATTCTCCTTGACTTTGAACCATCAGGCAAGTGACTCTAATGTAGAAAAACAAGAATGATCAGGATGGGAAACAGTTTCTTCCCTCAGGTTATCAGGCAGATCACATTCGAAGTTTCACTGGTTAATCTGTTCTGTACCTTATAATATTTAATTTATGCACTTTACTTTGTTTACTTATGCGTAATTCATCTGTAGGTTTTATCTTTACTCTGCTGAAATATAATGTGTTACAGTGCCTACAAGAAATATTCATCCCTCTTTGAAGTTTTCATGTTTTATTGTTTTGCAACATTGAATCACAATGGATTTAATCTGACTTTTTTGACACTGATCAACAGAAAAAAGTTTCTGTTAAAGTGAAAACAGATCACCACAAAGTGATCTATATCAATCACCAATATAAAACACAAAATAATTGATTGCATAATTATTCACCCCCTTTAATATGACACACCAAGTCATCACTGGTGCAGCCAACTGGCTTTAGAAGTCACATAATTGATAGATAGATAGATAGATAGATAGATAGATAGATAGATAGATAGATAGATAGATAGATAGATAGATACTTTATTCATCCCCATGGGGAAATTCAACTTTTTTCCAATGTCCCATACACTTGTTGTAGCAAAACTAATTACATACAATACTTAACTCAGTAAAAAAAAAATATGATATGCATCTAAATCACCATCTCAAAAAACATTAATAATAGCTTTAAAAAGTTCTTAAGTCCTGGCGGTAGAATTGTAAAGCCTAATGGCATTGGGGAGTATTGACCTCTTCATCCTGTCTGAGGAGCATTGCATCGATAGTAACCTGTCGCTGAAACTGCTTCTCTGTCTCTGGATGGTGCTATGTAGAGGATGTTCAGAGTTATCCATAATTGACCGTAGCCTACTCAGCACCCTTCGCTCAGCTACCGATGTTAAACTCTCCAGTACTTTGCCCACGACAGAGCCCACCTTCCTTACCAGCTTATTAAGACATGAGGTGTCCCTCTTCTTAATGCTTCCTCCCCAACACGCCACCACAAAGAAGAGGGCGCTCTCCACAACTGACCTATAGAACATCTTCAGCATCTCACTACAGACATTGAATGACGCCAACCTTCTTAGGAAGTACATTCGGCTCTGTGCCTTCCTGCACAAGGCATCTGTGTTGGCAGTCCAGTCTAGCTTCTCGTCTAACTGTACTCCCAGATACTTGTAGGTCTTAACCTGCTCCACACATTCTCCATTAATGATCACTGGCTCCATATGAGGCCTAGATCTCCTAAAGTCCACCACCATCTCCTTGGTCTTGGTGATATTGAGACGCAGGTAGTTTGAGTTGCACCATATCGCAAAGTCCTGTATCAGTTTCCTATACTCCTCCTCCTGTCCATTCCTGACACACCCCACTATGGCCGTGTCATCAGCGAACTTCTGCACACGTAGTTAATTGGAGATCTGTTTTTGGAGGCCTGTGTGCAGTCAAGGTGTTTCAATTTACTGTAGCAAAAATACACCTGTATCAGGAAGGTCCAGCTGCTAGTGAGTCAGTATCCTGGCAAAAACTACATCATGAAGACAAAAGAACACTCCAAGCAACTCCGCGAAAAGGTTATTGAAAAGCACAAAATCAGGAGATGGATACATGAACATTTCCGAGTCACTGAATATCCCTCGGAGTACAGTTAAGTCAATCATCAAGAAATGTAAAGAAGTTACACAGCTGCAAATCTACCTTGAGCAGGCCATCCTCAAAACCTGACTGACTATGCAAGCAGGGGACTTGTGAGGGAGGCCACCAAGAGACCTATGATAACTCTGGAGGTGTTAGAAGCCTGCGTGGCTGAGATGGATTAGAATGCCCATACAACTGTTCCCCAGGTGTTTTATGGGAGAGTGGCAAAGAGAAAGCCACTGTTGAAAAAACTCACATGAAATCTCGGCTGGACTTTGCCAGAAGGCCTGTGGGAGACTCTGAATTCAGCTGGAAGAAGGTTCTTTGGGTTGATAAACCAAAATTGTGCTTCTTGGCCATCAGAGAAAACTACATGTTTGGCATAAGCCAAACCATGCACATCATTAAAAACACACCATCCCTACTGTGAAGCATGCTGGAGGCTGCATCATACTGTGGGGATGCTTCACTGCAGCAGGCCTTGGAAGGCTTATGAAGGTAGAGGGTAAAATGAATGCAGCAAAATACAGGAAAATCCTGGAAGAAAACCTGATGCAGTCTGAAAGAGAATTGCAACTTGGGATAAGGTTTGTTTTTCAGCAAGACAATGACCCAAACTCAAAGTCAAAGCTACACAGGAATGGCTTAAAAAAGACAACAAAGTTAATGTCCTACAGCGGCCAATTCAGACACCAGACCTCAATCCAATTGAGAATTTTGGCTGAAGTTGAAAAGGGCTGTTCACTCAGGATCCCCATGCAATCTGACAGAGCTTGAGCAGTTTTGTAAAGAAGAAAGGAGAAAATTTGAGAGTCCAGATGTGCAAGATCTACTGACATGAAGGGGGTGAATACATATGCAATCAATTACTTTCTGTTTTATATTTATAATTAATTTAGGTCACTTTGTAGAGATTTGTTTTCATTCTGACATAAAAGAGTCTTTTTCTGTTGATTAGTGTCGAAATAAACAAAATAAATCCAATGTAAAAAAAATATTACGTGGGGGGGGATGAATACTTTTTATATACACATGTGTTATGTGTAATACTGCATCTTGCACCCTTGTTCAGAGAAATGTTGTCTTTTTTAACGGTATGCATGTATATAGTTAAATATCAAACAACTTGACAGTATTTGTTCAGCACTGAGGCAAGTGAAGCCAGTTCAGAAACTTGTGGCTGCAGGGCATGAACTGTTCCAAACCTGGCAGCATGGGAACCATTACTCCTGCACCTCCCACACAAAGGTAGTGGTGAGAAGGGAGGGAGGCAGGTGGAATGGACTTTTCAAGATGTTGCTGGATTTGTACAGAAGTGTTTTGTGGGAAGTTCACTAAACTGAGTGATTCATAGAGCAATGGGATCATATTTTCCTGCCTGAACTGCTTTTTCTGCCCTTTGAGATCATGTGAGCTAGAGACGGTATTCTATTTATTTGGAGTCAATTGTTAAGAATGAAGTTATGGAGTACTTGGTGATACAGGACAAGATAGGACAAAATCAGTATGTTTTTCTTAAGGGAAAATCTTGCTTAACAAACCTGTTGGAATTCTTTGAAGAGATTACAAGTAGGATAGATAAAGGGGATGCAGTGGATGTTGTATATTTTGACTTTCAGAAGACCTTTGACAAAGTGCCACACATGAGACCACTTACCAAGTTAAGACCCAATGGTATTACAGGAAAGTTACTGGCATGGTTAGAGCATTGATTGATTGGTTGGCTGCCAGTGACTTGTGGTGTTGGGACCACTTATTTTTATGCTGTATATCAATGATTTAGATGATGGAATAGATGGCTTTGTTGCCAAGTCTGCAGATGAAAAAATGATTGGTGGAGGGGCAGGTACGATTGATGAAACTGGTTGGCTGCAGAAGGACTTAGACAGATCAGGAGAATGGGCAAGAAAGTGGCAAATGAAATACAATCTTGGAAAATGCATGGTCATGCACTTTGGTAATAGAAGTAAATATGCAAATTATTTTCTAAACAGGGAGAAAATCCAAAAATCTGGAATGCAAAGGGACTTGGGAGTCCTTGTGCAGAAGAACCCCAAAGGATAACTTGCAGGTAGAGTTGATGGTGAGGAAGGCAAATGTAATGTTGGCATTCATTTCAAAAAGTCTAGGATACAAGAGCAGGGACGTGATGCTGAGGCTTAATAAGGCACCAGTGAGGCCTCATCTTGAATATTGTGAACAGTTTTGGGCTCCTCATTGAAGAAAAGATGTGCTGGCATTGTAGAAGGTTCAGAGGAGGTTCACAAGGATGATTCCGGGAATTAAAGGATTAGAAGATTGGAAACATTTGGTGGCTCTAGATCTGTATTCACTGAAATTTCGAAGGATGAGGGGGGGATCTCATTGAAAACATCTTGAATTTTGAAAGCCCTTGACAGAGTAGACGTAGAAAGCATGTTTCCCATGGTGGGAGAGTCTAGGACAAAAGGGCACAACCTCAGGATAAAGGGACATCCATTTAAAACAGAGATGCAGAGAAATTTCTTTAGCCAGAGGTTGGTGAATTTCTGGAATTTATTACCACAGGCAGCTGTAGATGCCATCTTGTTGGGTATATTTAAGATAGAGTTTAGATGGTTATTGATTGGACATGGCGTCAGATGTTACTAAGAGAAGGCCCGGTAATGAGGCTGAGGAAAAAATGATCAGCCAAAATTGAAACATAGAAACATCGAAAACCTACAGCACAATACAGGCCCTTCAGCCCACAAAGTTGTGCCGAACATGTCCCTACCTTAGAAATTACTAGGCTTACTTATAGTCCTCTATTTTTCTAAGCTCCATGTACCTATCCAGAAGTCTCTTAAAAGACCCTATTGTATCCGCCGCCACCACCATTGCCGGCAGCCCATTCCATGCACTCACCACTCTCTGCATAAAAAACTTACCCCTGATATCTCCTCTGTACCCACTCCCAAGCACCTTAAACCTGTGTTCTATTGTGGCAACCATTTCAGCCCTTGGGAAAAGCCTCTGACTATCCACACAATCAATGCCTCAATGGTGGAGTAGACTCTATGGGCCAAATGGCCTACTTCTGCTCCTCTATCTTCTGGTCTTATGGACTTATTTCTTTCATTTAAATTACTAATTTAGTGAACAAAAACAAGAAAAAATCTGCAGGTGCTGGAAATCAAACTGATACACACAAAATGCTGGAGGAACTCAGCAGACTAGGTAGCATGTATGGATGTGAGTGAATAGTCAACATTTCAGGCTGAGACCTTCCATCCGCACTGGTGAAGGTCCGAATGAAGGGTCTGGGCCCAACACGTCAACTGTTTACTCTTTTTCATAGATGCAGCCTGACCTGCTGAGTTCTTCCAGCACTCTGTGTGTGTTACTAATATAATGAACAGTTATGTGTACAGGAGATGAATCCTGTGATATTTCACAGGTCACTATTTTCCACTTGTAAAAAGTGGTAAAACCATTTACTCCATCTTTTTTCTTCCTGGCTGCCAATCAGCTATCTTTGTATGACAATACATTAACCCTAATCCCATACACTATAATTTCAAACACTAATCTGACATGTAAGACCTTGTCAGAAGCCTTCTGGAAATCCAAGTACACCACCTACACTGGATTTCTCCACTCACTCTACTGTTACCTCTTTAATGAGTTTTCATAAATTTGTCAAACATAATCAGCCTGCAATGCCCAATGTTCTATGTTAGTCATTTTTGTAATTATTTGACATATTTTTTTCAAATTATTTGAGGGTTTGCAGGCAGGTTAGATAAAGGAGAATCAGTGGATGTTATTCATTTGGATTTTCAGAAGGCCTTTATCAAGGTGCTGCACACAGGGCTGCTAAACAACACGGTAATTAGAGGCAAGGTACCAGAATGGAGAGAAGATTGACTGTCTGGCAGACATCAGGGAATGGTGATAAAATGGTCCTCTTCAGGATGGTTGCCAGTGACAAATGGTGTACCAAAGTTTCATGTTGGGATTGCATCATTTCCCTTTACACATTAATGAACTCGATGAAGGAACTGATGTTAAATTTTCAGAAGATAGCAAAATAAGCAGAGAACAATAGTGTCACATGTCAGTGAATCTGCAGAATTATTTTAATAAGTTAGAAAAGTGGGCAAAGAAGTGGTGGACAGAATACCACATATGGAAGTAAAAGCTTATGCATTTTGGTAGGTAGAGTCAAGGAGTAGAATATTTTCTAAATGAGAAGAAAATTCAGAAATCAGAAGTGCAAAAGGACCTAGGTTAGGATTTCTTTACAATTAGCTTCCTGGTTCTGTCAGTAGTACAGAAGGCAAATGAAATGTTAGCCTTTATTTCTAGAGGAGTAGAATATAAAAGCTAAGATGTACTGTACTCCTTGGGCTTTACAAGGTATTGTACAGACTGTATTTGGAATATTTAAGCAATTTGGGGCCCTGTATCTAAGGAAGGATGCACTGTCCTTGGAGAGAGTCCAGAGGAGGTTCACAAGAATTAACATGTGAGGGCTTTTGATATTTCTGGGACTACACTCGACAGAATTCAGGAGGATGGGGGTATCTCCATGAAACCTACGAGATACTGAAAGGCCTAGAAAAAGTGGATGCAGCGAGGATATTTCTATTGGTAGGCAGGTCTTGGACTTTAGGGCACAGCCTCAGAAAGAAGAAACTTCCCTTTAAAAGGAATTTCTTCAGCCAGTGAATGGTGAAACTATAGAATACATTACCACATAGGGCAGTGCAATCCAGTCACAGGGTGTATCTATGTTAGAAATTGATAGGTTCTTCATTGATAAAGTGTTAACGGTTACATACAGGGAGAATGCAGGGCAGTGGAGCTAAAAATAATATCATCCATGATTGCTATACTCCATAGCAACTGATGCAGAATCAAAAAAAAATTGTTGGAAAATGATGGTCAATTCATCTGCTGCTTCTGGTCATTTCCCGAAGTATTATGAAGTGTAGAGTATCAGAACCTAGGTACACACCCAGTGGCCACTTTATTGTGTACAGGATGTACCTAATGAAGTGGTCATTGAATATATGTTTGTGATTTTCCGCTGGATTTTTTTTGTTTCTTGCATTATTAACTATAAACTCTATAACAAGTAGATGCACAAGTGTACCTAATAAAGTGGCCACTGAGTGTATATTGGCTTCCCATGAACATCCCTAATTCTTATTTCTTTCTATTCCTCCCTCTTTCTAGATCCTCAATTCCAACCATTTTCTCTTGGCTCTGGTTATGGATTTCAAACTTGAACTTTTCTGCAAGGTGGAAAGGATTGTCTCTATTGGTTTATTGAAGTGAGCATTAATTGACCGATAACAGGAAGGTAAATTACTAAATTACATATGTCTCCTTCACATATCCACATGTAGCTCGGTTTTGGACATTCTCATCTATGTCAATAATTCTATTCAATATGCAAGGGCTATGTCAAAACCACTAGGTTTTCCTCCAGTTTAGGACTGACCTGCTCTGCTGGATTATGTACACTAGGATAATCACCAGATTTGTCTCTAACTACAATTAATTTTGCACACAATGCATTTTTTCTCCCCCTTTCTTCACTCTTGTCCATTGCTTAGACCTGATTTATTGTAATCTTCACTGACTCACTGTCAATATGGCCAAATGGTCAAAAGATAACCAGATATTGCTGCTTTGTCACTTGTGTTTGTAATCATTCTTTGTCAGGCTATATAACTTGACAGTGCCACTGCAGATTATAAAGTTATCAAGTCGTAGAGCAGTACAGCACAGAAAAAGGCCCTTTAACCCATATAGTCTGCCTAGCGACATCGAACAAACCTGGATCATAGCTCTCGGTAACCCTCCCATCCAGTTACCTATCCAAATTTTACTTTAATGCTGAAATCAACCTTGCATCCATTATTTGCATGTGAAGCATGTTTCACATCTTCAGCACCGTTTGAATGAAGAAGTTCCCATTCATGTTCCCCTTAAATATTTCACCTTTCACCTTTAAGCCATGGCCTCTTGTTGCAGTCCCATCCAAACTCAGTGGGACTGCTTGCATTTACCCTATCTATACTCCTCAGAATTATGTATACCACTATCAAATCTCCACTCATTCTTGTATGTTCTAGGGAATAAAACCCTAACCTATTCAACCTTTCCCTATAACTCTGGTCCTCAAGTACCAGCAGCAGCCTTGTAAATTTTCTCTTCACTCTTTCAATTTTATTTACATCTTTCCTGTAGGCAGTTGACCAAAACTGTGCACAATTTTTAAAATTATGCCTCATCAACTTCTTATACAATTTGAACATAACATCCTGTACTTAACACATTGATTTTTGAAGGCCAATATGCCAATTTTTTTCTTTATGATCCTATCTGACGCCACTTTCAAAAAATTATAGATCTCTATTTCCAGATCCTTCTGTTCTACCACACTCCTCAGTGCCCTATGACTCACTATGTAAGACCTACCTTGGTTGGTCCTCCCAAAGTGCAACAACTAATACTTGTCTACATTAAATTCCATTGACCATTTTTTGGCTGGTCCAAACCCCACTGCAAGCTTTGATAGTCTTCTTTGCTATTCACCGTACCCCCAATCTTGGTGTCATCAGCAAATTTGCTGATCTAGTTTACCAGAAAACACCTACTCATCTGGCCTTCCAGAAGACCAATTTTGTCCCTTGCTGTCCATTTACTCTGGATACATCTGTAGAAGCCCTTGGAATTTCTTGCATCTTGTGTGCTAGAGCAACCTCATGACCTCTTTTAAACTTCTTGATTTCCTTCTTAAGTTTTCTCTTGCATGTATTATACTCCTGAAGTACCTCATTTGTTTCTACTTGCTATAACTGTTATCTACTTCCTCTTTTTCATAACCAAGCCCACAACAGCTCTTGAAAGCCAATTTTACATTTAACTGTTATCCTAGCCTTTTATTCGGAGAGGAACATACAATCTCTGACTCTCAAAATTTCAATTTTGAAGCCTTCTATTTATCATGGACACCTTTGACACATCCTTTCTGATACCATCAAAACTGGCCTTTTGCCAATTTACAATCTCAGTCCAAGGACCAGACCTATCTTTTCCAGAATTAACTTGAAACCAATGACATTAATATCACTAGATGCAATGTATTCCTCTACTCAAATGCCTGACACCTGCCCTGTGTCATTCCCTAATAGGAGATCTAGTATCACACTCTCTAGTGGAACTTGTGTACTGATTAAGGAAACTTTCTTGAACACATGACAAACTCTTTCCCATCCATTGCAGTTTTGGAGTCTCAGTCATTATGTGGAAAGATAAAGTCACCTACAGTCATAACATTGTGTTTTTTGCAACAGTCTGTGATCTCTCTGCAAATGTATTTCTTTAAATCCCGTGGACTGTGGGTGGTCAATAATATAATCCCAATAATGTGATCATTTCCTTTTTATTCCTCAGTTCTACCTATAAAGCCTCACTAGGAGTGGTCTCCAGTCTGTCCTGACTGAGCACTATCATGATGTATATTCCCTAACTATTAATGCCATCCCTGCCCCTTTAATCCCTTCAACTCTTATCGTGTCTAAAATAACACTGAGCTGCCAGTCCTCCCTCTCCTACACCAAGTCTCACTAATGGCTTCAATGTCATAATTCCACATTTTGATCCATACTCTAAGCTCATCTGCCTTTCCTAAAATATTTCTTGCATTGACATTAGTCAACTCTCTGAACTGACCTTGCATGTGGGCTTAACATCATTTTTCTCCTCAGTCACTCAACCGCTCCACTACCTGTTCTGGTGTTCTGGTTTCCTTCCCCCTGAAATCTAGTTTAACAACTTCCACCCTCCATACCTCAACAGCAAACCTTTGCACAAATTTGATACATGCGGAGACACAAGGAACACAAATACATTTATTAAAAGTTTAATTCCTTTAAAATTTTACATACATTTTGTTGCAACCCAAAGACTCCCACAGGGGTAAGAGTCTTAAAGAAACAAATACTGTTCACATCTAATAATGCTTTTACCATATTACATGCAACACACCTCGAATGTTGATGAGAAACCTTGAATTCACATCAACCTCTGCATTCTGATTTTTTTTTAATTTTAACATATACTCCCTACATTTGGAATAATCTGATTGAACAGCATGCAAACAAAATGTTTTTCTGCATCTTGGTATATGTGACAATAAAAAAATCAATCACCAACCCTGATGCTTGATACTTCCTCATTTCCTTTTAATTTTCTCTTGTCCTTCTATAGCAGATATTCTGTTGTAGTCAAGCCTTTGAGCATTTCCTACTTTTAAATTTCCTTTATAATTTCACTATTTTATAATTATCAAAAACATGGTAACTGACAGTATGTTTTGCAGCTTCAAAAATGTGAAAAAGCACCCATTCAAAGTTATTACCTTGTAAAGTAAAAAAAGGAAATGCATCATTCTTTTAGTGAGGTAATATTTTAGAAGCTTTATTTTCTCTCTTTAATTTCTTTCTTTCTCTTAAACAGAAAAGAAACTCCTTTCTCTCCAAGAAATTAAATGGAAATTGCCTTATTCACATTCAAATAGTGCCAATATGTGATTATTTTTATTTCAGGGACTGACACTTGAATATCTGGTTGCCTTTCACCTGCTGCCAGTTGCCTTTTTGAGTTGGTATCCATGGAAATCTAGAAATTACTCTGACTTTTTAGGTAGCAACAAACCTGTGCTGTGCAAATAGTTGATAATTCTTGGCAGCTGTGCTACTTCCTTGTTTTTTGCCTTGCAAGTTACACATCACAAGCTGATCAATTAGAGCCACTTTGAAGGTAGGTCAGAGGAATAATCTGCAGGTGATATGACATTTTTGACACTCCATTGTGGACGACGTAAACAGCACATTGTCCCGGAATTTACTGCACTCCCTTATCACTGACAACTTGTGTTTTTCATGCTGTGTTCCACCAGCATTTTGTGTGTGTTGTTGTTTGAATTTTCAGCATCTGCAGATTTCTTCGTGTGTGTTTTTCATGCTCATTTTAAATCATTAATTGTTGCAATTTTGAAATATTTGTTGAGTCAATTGTAAAGTCACCACAAATGTTCAATATAGTTTACATAATGGAGTTGCATTTTAGATAGCATCTTCAGAAATTGTGAAAAGATCTTCAATCTCAAAAAAACAATTCTTACTTCCAAGAAATTTTTCAAAAGTTGAGGCTTTTCTTTGAATAATGTTATATCAGAACAGATTCCCATGAAAAACATGTACAGAACAGTTTCAAGGGAAAGATTTCAAATCCCAAAGACATACAATTACAAAATTTTGGTTTATATTCCAAACAGTTCACTCATATCACCATACACAAAATGTTGGATGAATTCAGCAGGTCAGGCAGCATCCATGGAAATGAACAGTTGGTGTTTTGAGCCAAGACCTTTCTTCAGGATTGGAATGAAATTGGGGGAAGATGCCAGAATAAAACAAAATGGAGGGAGGGGAAAGAGGATAGTTAGAAGGTGATAGGTGAAGTCAAGTGGGTAGGAAAAGTAAAGGGCTGGAGTTGGAAGAGTCTGATAGAAGTAAAGAGTGGTAAAAAAATTTCCCCCTTCCCCTCTTCTTCAATTTCCCAATCTGAGCTCTTATATCTCCTCACCTGTTTATCACATTCCACTGGTGCTCCTCCTCCTTCCTTTTCTCCTATGGTCCACTCTCTTCTCCTGTCAGATTCCTTCATCTCCAACCCTTTCCCTTTCCACCCCACCTGGCTTCATCTATCACCTTCCAACTAGCCATCTACCCCTCCCGCACATTTTCATGTCAGCATCTTCCACCTTCTTTTCCAGTCCTGAGGAAGAGTCTTTGCCCAAAACGTTGACTGTTCATTTCTGTGGATGCTGTTTGATCTGCTGAGTTCCTCCAGCATTTTGTTTACGTTGCTTTGGATTTCCAGCATCTGCAGAATTCCTTGTTTTTATGAATTTATTCATATGCTACTTGTGCTATTTGTGTATAGATGACAACATGTTCATCATCACCAACATTCTGAAAGAGAAGACAGAATAAACATTTGTAAAGGTATTCTATCTTTAGACCTTTTTCATTAAAGAACAATTTATAAATTTGTACCATCATGTAAAAATTAGTTCAAGATTTGATCAATAGGAATTGATTTACTTACAACAATTGATGATTTGTCACTGTCCTGCATTTCATGCCTGCTACCTGTGATAATTGCAAACACCACATTGAAGATAATATTAATTAATAACATTTATGAAATACAACTATCTTTTCTTGTGTTGCTATTGCCTTATACAGACAACAAAGTCATAGTTCAACAAAGGCACAAATTGACAGTGACTTAGTTGCTATTTCTGAGAGTCCAATCCAAACTAACTATAGTATTTTCACAGGGAAGCAAGTGGGGGGTGGGCTGTGTGTTTTTCCAAGTGAATTCAAGGAACAGTTAATTTTCTAGGAAATGATAATTCACAAAATATTGATGATGGAATATTTTGCAAAGGTCATCATTCTTCCCTTATTTGCATCCACATATCTTACTCTTTATTGATCATATTCCAGAACTTGAAGACCTTTGATTTCTCCAATTATCACCTCCCAGCCTTTGTCTCTACTTTTACATTTCCCAACTGGCTCCATTTGTTCATCAACCTCTCTTGATGGTGATAGTGGTAAAGCACTGGTATTTTCTGATTAAGATATTCCCATGGTTGGGGGGGTGGGGGGGATGGTTGCCTCTCTGATCCGAGGCCTAATACTAGTGGTGTGTCATAAGGATTGGTCCTGGGTCTGTTTGTTGTTTGTCATCTATGTCAATGATCTGGAGGATAACTGGGTAAACTGGATCAGCAACTTTGCTGATGACAGCAAGTTTGGGGGTGTAGTGGATAGCTGGGAAGAATATCAAAGCTTGCAGTAGGATCTGGACCAGCTGGAACAATAGGCTGACAAAGTGAGGTGTTGCACTTTGTGAGGAATAACTGGGTAGGTATTACACAGTGAGCGGTAGGGAACTGAGAAATGTGGTTGAACAGAGAAATATGGAAATATAGATCCATAATTTCTTGAAAGTGGCATCACAGGTAGAAAGAGTTGTAAGAAGGTTTTTGGCCTGTTGGCCTTCAGACGTCAATGTACTGAGTACAGGATTTGGGATGCTGTGTTGAAATTGTATAAGACTTTGTTGAGGCCCAATTTAGATTATTCTGTGCAGTTTTGGTCACCCAACTATAGGAAAGTTGTGATTGAAATTGAAAGAGTGCAGACAAAATTTACAAGGTAGTTGCTGGGACTTGGGGATCTCCATTATCGGGATAGGTTAAATAGGTTAGGACTTCATTCCCTAGAACATAAAATACTAAGGGGAGAATTGAAAAGGTAGACAAAACTATGAGAGGTATTGATAGGGTAAATGTCATATACATTAATGATCTGGATGATGAGGTGGTAAATTGGATTAGTAAGTATGCAGATGATACTTTGGTAGGTGGTGTTGTGGATAATGAAGTAGGTTTTCAAAGCTTTCAGAGAGATTTAGGCTGGTAGGAAGAGTGGGCTGAATGATGGCAGATGGAGTTTAATGCTGATAAGTGTGAGGTGCTACATTTTGGTAGGAATAATCCAAATAGGACATACATGGTAAATGGTAGGGCATTGAAGAATGCAGTAGAACAGAGTGATCTAGGAATAATAGTACATAGTTCCCTGAAGATGGAATCTCATGTGGATAGGGTGGTGAAGAAAGTTTTTGGTATGTTGGCCTTTATAAATCAGAGCATTGAATATAGGAGTTGGGATGTAGTGTTAAAATTGTACAAGGCATTGGTGAGGCCAAATTTGGAGTATTGTGTACAGTTCTGGTCACCAAATTATAGGAAAGATGTCAACAAAATTGAGAGAGTACAGAGAAGATTTACTAGAATGTTACTTGGGTTTCAGCACCTAAGTTACAAGGAACGATTGAACAAATTAGGTCTTTATTCTTTGGAGCGTAGAAGCTTGAGAGGACTTGATAGAGGTATTTAAAATTATGAGTGGTTAGATAGAGTTGATGTGGATAGGCTTTTTCTATTGAGAGTAGGGGAGATTCAAACAAGAGGACATAAGTTGAGACTTAGGGAGCAAAAGTTTAAGGGTAACATGGTGGGAATTTCTTTACTCAGAGAGTGGTAGCTGTGTGGAACGAGCTTCCAGTAGAAGTGGTAGAGGCAGGTTCGGTATTATCATTTAAAGCAAAATTGGATAGGTATATGGACAGGAAAGGAATGGAGGGTTATGGGCTGAGTGCAGGTCAGGGGGATTAGGTGAGAGTAAGCGTTCGGCATGGACTAGAAGGGCTGAGATGGCCTCTTTCCGTGCTGTAATTGTTATATGGTTATATGGTTAAATGCAAGCAAGCTTTTTCCACTGAGGTAGGGTGAGAATACAACTAACAAGCATGGGGGATCAGAATCAGAATTAGGTTCATTATTAGTGGTATACATAGTGATATTTGTTAACATAGCAGCAGTATATATACAGAGTTAATAGTTAAATTAAAAATAGTACAAAAACAGAAATGATAAAGAAGTGTGGCAGTGTTCATGGGTTCAATGTCCATTTAGATATCAGATGGCAGAGGGAAAGAAACTGTTCCTAGATCACTGAGTGTGTGCCCTCAGGTTTCTGTATCTCCTTTCTGATTGTAACAGTAAAAAGAAGGCATGTTCTGGGTGATGGGGGTCCTTAAAATTGGATGCCATCTTTCTGAGGCACCACTCCTTGAAGTTGTCTTTTGGTAGGACCAACTAAGGTAGCTCTTACAGAGAGAACAGTAGAGCACTGAGGAGTGTGGTAGAACAAAGGGATCTGGGAATCCAGGTCTATTAATTCATTGAAAGTGGTCACAGGTAGATGGGAACACTAAGAAACCTTTTTGCGCATTGGCATTCATTAGTTCATGGAATGGGCTTCCGGCGACGGTGGAGGTGGAAGCAATAGGGACTTTTACGAGACTCCTGGATGGCTATATGGACCTTAGAAAAATAGAGGGCAATGGGTAAAGCCTAGGTAGTTCTAAGGTAGGGATATGTTCGGCATAGCTTTGTGTTCAAAGGGCCTGTATTGTGATGTAGGTTTTCAATGTTTCTATAAATCAAAATATTGAGTACAATAAATGGATGCTATGTTGAAGTTGTATAAGTCATTGGTATGGCCTAATTTGGAGTTTTGTATGCTGCTTTTGTCACCCACCTACAGGAAAGATGGAAATAAGATTGATAAAGTAGAGAGAAAATTTGCAAGGATATTGCCGGATCTGGAGGATCTGAGTTATAAGGAAAGATTGAATAGGTTAGGACTTTATTCCTTGGAAAGTAGAAGATTGAGAGGAGATTTAATGGATGTATACAAAATTATGAGGGATATAGATAAGGTAAATGCAAACAGGTGGGACTACAACCAGGGATTATGGGTCAAGGGTGAGAGGTGAAAAGTTTAAGGGGCATATGAGGGGAAGATTCTTCTCTCAGAGAGTCGTGAGAGTGTGGAATGAGCTGCTAGCATAAGTTCTGCATGCAAGCTTGATTTCAATGTTTAAGAAAAGTTTAGCTAGGTATATGGATGGTAGGGGTATGGGGGGGGGGGGGCTGCTCTAATCCTGGAGCAGATCAATAGGAGAAGGCAGTTTAAATGGTTTGGCATGTACTAGATGGACCAAAGGGCCTGGTTCTGGGCTATAATTTTCTATAATGCTATGAATCTATGTGTTGTGATGGAAGACTTCTTTGAAGTGTTCCTTCAAATGTGTATGGATGGCCTCTCTGTTCTTGAAGAAATCAGCCCCGTTCCTGGCTCTCAGTGCATTGGAGTCTTCGATATTTGATCTGTAAATTGTCTTTTAACCTGTTGACATCCACTTGTGTCTTGGCTGCCATTGATTTACTGAGCCCGTTACATTCTCTGCATTGGCTTTAGGTTCCTGTCTTTCTGTTGGAATTCTGTTTTCAAGTGAATGCAAATCTGTTTATTTCTCCTCGAGAGTTTCCAGTCCAACTACCAATAGCATTTAGGCTTAATTATTTTTTCATTAGTCAGACCAGTCTCATCGAGTCAGTGCTAAACTTCTTGTTAGAGAGGCCCCAGATGGCAGAATTTACAAATAACCTTGGTATTCCACATCTTGAGATTTTAGACCTTAAGACATAGGAATAGATTTTGCCTTTTGTCCCAAGAACCTATCCACCTCCAATTTAAATATACTTAAAGACTTGGCCTTCTTAGCTGCCTGTGGCAATGAATTCCACAGATTAACTACCCTTTGGCTAAAGGAATTCCTCCTCATCTCTGTTCTAAATTGACATCCCTCTCATCTGAGGCTGCGCCTTTTGGTTCTAGACTCACCCACTATAGGAAACACATCGACTGGGCTCATCCACTCTATCCAGACCTGTCAATATTCTGTAGGTTTCAATGAGATCTCCACTCATTTTTTCTAAACTCCAGGGAGTACAGGCCTAGAGCCATCAAATGCTCCTCTTCTGTTCACCCTTTCATTCCCAGAATCATTCTCATGAACTTCTTCTAGACATTCCCTAATGCCAGTACATCTTTTCTTAGATAAGGAGTTCAAAATTGCTCAAAATGCTCTACATGTGATTTGACCAATACCTTATAAAGTCTCACTATTACATCCTTGCTCTTACATTCTCATCCTCTCAAAATGCATTCATCTTCCTTACTACCCACTCACTCCACAAGTTAATCTTTACGGAATCCTGCACAAGGACTCCCAAATCCCTTTTCACCTGGAATTTGTAAACTTTCGCATAGTTTAGAAAATAGGCTACACCCTTATTCCTTCTACCAAAGTTCATGAGCATACGTTTCCCAACACTATTCCATTGGCTACGTCTTTGCCTGTTATCTCAATCAGTCTCAGTCCTTCTGTAGACTCCCTGCTTCTCAACTCTACTCGTCCCTCCACCTCTCCTCATATAGTCCACAAACTTGGCCATGAAGCCATCAATTCTGTCATCTAAATCATTCACATATAACGTGAAAAGAAGCTGTTTCCTGTGAAACACCACTAGTCTTCAGCAGCCAACTGTAAAAGAGCCCTTTTTTCTCACTCTTTTCCTCTTGCCAGTCAAGGACCAGCTTGTATCTTTCCTGTAATAATGTAGGGACTTAGCTTGTTAAGTGGCCTTAAATACAAAACCTTGTCAAAGACCTTCTGAAAATCTGGGTAACTTGCACTGACTCTTCTTTGTCTTCCCAACCACTGAAGTCAAGTTAACTGGTCTATAATTTCCTTTCTTCTGTCTTCTTCCATTCTTAAACAGTGGAGTGGCATTGCAATTTTCCAGTCCTCCGGAACCATTCTGGAATCTAGTGAAACTTGAAAGATTGTTATTAATGCCTTCACAATCTCTTTACCCACTGCTTTCAGAACGCTGGGGTTTAGTCCATCTGGTCCAGATGATTTATCTACCTTCAGACTTTTCATCTTCCCAAGAAGCTGCTCCTTAGTAAAAGCAATAACACTCACTTCTGCCCCCTAACACTCTTGAATTTCTGGCAAATTGCTAGTGGCTTCCACAGTGAAGGCTGATGAAAAGTACTTTATTAAGTCCTCTCCTATTTCTTGGTCCCCTATTATGACCTCTCCATTGTTATTTTTAAGTGGTCTGATATCCACTCTCACCTATTTTTTACTCCTTATGCAGTGTATTTGAAAAAAAAAAGATATGGTACACTTTTTTGATATTATTAGCTTACTTCCATTCATATTTCATCTTTTCTCTTCTTATGGCTTTTTTAGATGCCTTCTGTTGGTTTTTAAAAGCTCCACAATTCTCTGATTTCCTGTATATACTTTTGCATATATTCGATGCCCTCTCTTTTGCTTTTATGCTGTCCCTTCTCAGCCACTGTTGCCTCATACTTCCTTTCCAAGTGCTTCTCATCTTTGGGAAGTATCTGTCCTACACCTTCTGAATTGCACAGAGAAACTCCACCCATTGCGGATCTGCTGTCATCTGTGCTAGAGTCCCCTTCTAATCAACTTTGGCCATCTCTGGCATGAGAGACATGCTGCTGTAATTCCATTTATTCCACTGTAACACTGATTCATTTGATTTTAGCTTCTCCCTTTCAAATTGAAGAGTGAATTCTGTCATATTATGATCACTGTCTCCTAAGGTTTCTTTTACGTTAAGCTCTCTAATCAACTCCAGTTCGTTATACAACATCCGCTCCAGAATAGCTGATCCCCTAGTGGGATCAACCATAAACTGCTGTGAAAAGCAAAGTTGTAGGAATTCTACAAATTCCATCTCTAGGGATCCAGCATCAACTTGATTTTTTCAATCTGTCTGCATCTTGCAATCCCCTATTATTATCATAACATCGCCTTTTTTACATTCTTTATCTATCTCCCATTGCAATTTGTGTCCCATATCCTGTCCACTATTTGGAAGCCTACTCATAACTCCCATCAGGATCTTTTTACCCTTGCAGTTTCTTAACTCCACCCACAAGGATCCTACATCTTCCAATCTGATGTCTCCTCTTTCGAAGGATTTTATTTTATTTTTTATGAACAGAGCATTCTCACTCCCTCTTCTTACCTGCCTGTCCTTTAGATCCAAGATGTATCCTTGGATGTTCAGCTCCTAACTATAATCTTTCAGCCAGGGTTCAATGATGTCCACAACATCATACCTACTAATCTCCAATTGTGGTACAACTTGATCTAACTTAGTTTGCATTCAAATATAACACCTTCAGTCTGGCCTTCATCACCTTTTTCACTTTTGCCCCCATGATAATTTGGTTATTGAGGTACTGCAATATTGTAGAATCATAGGGCAGCACCACACAGAAACAGGCCCTTCTGCCCATCCAGTCCATGTCAAGCTGATATTGTGCCTAGTCCTGTCGACTGGCAGGAGGATCATAGCCCTCCAATTTTCTCGCAGGGAGGTTTGTTAGAGTATGAACACAATGCTGGAAGAACTCAGCAGGTTATTGGGAAGGGTTCAAACTCATTTGCCAGGGGTCTGGGAACTGTAGTGAAGGCACTCAGGAGAGGGCGGATAGTAAAAGAACAAAGACAGTGTGCAGTTAAAATTTCAGGAAGGGCAGGTAGATGACAGGTCAATTGCAGCCAGCAGGGTGAATAACATTGCATTCGGGAAACAAAAAAAAAGGATAGATAATGCACTTCTCAAAGTGTCATATCTCAATACATGGAGTATAGGAAAAAAGGTGGTTGATCTTGTTGCGCTTTTACAGATTGTCGAGTATCAAATTGTGATCATCACTGAATCGTGGCTGAAGGATGGTTGTAGTTGAGAGTTGAATGTCCAAGGTTACACACTGTATTGGAGGTATAGGAAGGTGTGGCTCTTCTGGTAAAGAATGGCATCAAATCATTAGAAAGATGTGATATAGGATCAGAAGATATTGAATCCTTGTGGGTTGAGTTAAGAAACTACAATGGTAAAAGGACTCTGATAGCAGTTATATACAGGCCTCCAAACAGTAGCTGGAATGTGGACAACAGATGGCAAAAGGAAATAGAAAGGGTGAGTAAAAAGGGAAATGTAATGAATGTCATGGGAGATTTTAACATGCAGGTCAATTGGGGAAATAAGATTGGTAATGGATCTCAAGATGAGTGAATTTGTTGAATGCTTATGGGATGGCTTTTAGAGCAGTTTGTCAATGAGCCTACTATACTGGATTGGGTGTTATGTAATGAACCTGAGGCGATTGTGGAGCTTGAAGTAAAAGAACCCTTAGGAGCAGTGATCACAGTATGATTGAGGTCAACTTGAAATGTAACAGGTAGAAAGTAAAATCTGACATAGCAGTATTTCACTGGAGTATAGGAAACTGCACTCTTAGGAAAGAGATGTTGTCTGAAATAAATTGGAAGGAGAAGCTGGCAGGGATGACAGCAGAATGAAAATGGCTTGAGTTTCTGGGAAAAATGAGGAAGCTGTAAAATAGGTGTAATCCAAAAAAAAAATCAAATGACAAAATAGTTCAACCATGGCTGACAAAGGATGTCAAAGTCAATGTAAAACAATGGAGAGGGCATACAACAAAGCAAAAATTAGCCAGAAGATAGAGGATTGGAAAGCTTTTAAAAACCTACAGAAAGCAACTGAAAGAATTATTAAGAGGGAAAAAATGAAATATGAAAGCAAGCTAGCAAATAATATCAAGATGGTTAGAAAAATCCTTTTCAAGTATATAAAAAATAAAAGAGAGATGAGAGTAGATATAGGGCCACAAGAAAATAAGGCCAAAAAAATGATACAGGGGAACAAAGAGATGACAGATGAACTAAATAAGTATTTTGTATCAGCCCTCACTGTGGAAGACACTAGCAGTGTGACAGGTGTTAAAGGATATGAGGGAAGAAGGGTGAGTGCATTTACTATTTCAAGAGAGGTGCTCAAAAATCTGAAAGACCTAAAGGTACATAAGTCACCGGGATCAGATGAACTGCATCTTAGGGCTCTGACAGAGGTAGCAGTAGAGATTGTGGAAGCATGAGTTAATGTCTTCCAAGAATCATTGGACTTTGGCATGATTCTGGAGGACTAGAAAATAGCACATGTCACTCCACACTTTAAGAAAGGAGGGAAGCAGCAGATAAGAAATTATAGACCAGTTAGCTTGACTTCTGTGGTTGGGAAGATGTTGGAGTCAATGTTAAGGATGGAGTACTTGGTGACACAGGACAAGATAGTACAAGGTCAATATGGACAAGATAGTACAAAGTCAACATGGTTTCCTTCAGGGAAACTCTAGCCTGATGAACCTGTAGGAATTTATGAGGAGACTACAAGTAGGATAGATAAAGGGGATGCAGTGGATGTTGTATATTTGGATATTCAGGCTTTTGACAAGATGCTACACATGAGGCTCCTTTCTAAGTTATAACCCCATGGTATTACAGGAATGCAACTAGCATGGTTAGAACATTGACTGATTGGTAGGAGGCAGTGAGTGGGAATAAAAGGATCCTTTTCTGGTTCGCTGCCAGTGACTAGTGGTGTTCGGCAAGTGTCAGTGTTGGAACTGCATCTTTTTATGCTTATGCTGTACATCAATGATTAGATCATGGAATAGGTGGCTTTGGTACCAAGTTTGCAGATGATAGATAGATAGATAGATACTTTATTCATCCCCATGGGGAAATTCAACTTTTTTTTGAAGATTGGTGGAGGGGTAGATAGTGTTGAGGAAACAAGAAGACTAGAGAAGGATTTAGACAGATTAGGAGAATGGGCAAAAAAGTAGCAAACAAAATATAGTGCTGGAAAGTGCATGGTTATGCACCTTGGTAGAAAAAATAAATGTACAAACAATCTTCTAAATGGGGAGAAAATCCAAAATATATGCAATGCAAAGGGACTTGGGAGTTCAAGTGCAGAACACATGAACTTGCGGGTAGAGTCGCTCGCGAGGAAGGCAAATGCAATGTTAGCATTCATTTCAAGAGGTCTAGGATATACAGAGCAAAGAAGTGATGCTGAGACTTTATAAGGCACTGGTGAGACCTTACCTTGATTATTGTGAACAGATGTGGGCTCCTCATCCAGGAAAGTATGTGCTGGCATTGGAGAAGCTCCAGAGGAGTTTCACAAAGATGATTCTGGGACTCAAAGGTTTATCATATGAGGTATTTTTGATTGCTCTGGGCCTGAACTCATTGGAATTTAGAAGGATGAGGGGGATTTTATTGAAACCGTTCAAATGTTGAAAGGCCTAGAGAGAGTAGATGTAGAAAGAATGTTTCTTATGCTGGGGTGTCCAGGACAAGAGGGCATAGCCTTAAGATAGAGGGGTATCCATTTAAAACAGAGATGTGGATAAATTTCTTTAGCCAGAGGGTGATGAATTTATGGAATTTGTTACAATAGGCAGCTGTGAAAGTCATAATTGCCACGGGATCAAAGGATATGGGGAGTAGGCCAGGGAGTGGGGCTGAATAGGGGAGAAAAAAAGGTTTGGCCATGATTGAACAGCACAAGAGACTGGATGGGCAAATAGCCTAACTCTGCTACTATATCTTATTGTCTAAACCCCTTGCATAAATGTACTTGCCCAAGCTTATTTTAAATTTTGCAATGGAAACTGCAAGTACCACTTCCGCAGGCAGGTCATTCCATATTTGTGTCACTCTCTGTGTAAAGAGCTTTCCCCTTAGCTTCCCCTTTAATATTTAACTTTCCAACCAGAACATATGACATCCATTTCTAGTCTCACAGAAGCTCAATGGTAAAAGCATACATTAACCTATTCTGTACTCCTCATAATCTTTTATACCTCTATCTAATCTCCCCTTATTTTCCTACTTTCCAGGGAATAGAGTCCTAACCTTTCAACTTTTCCCTATAATTCATGTCCTTAAGTCCCAGCA
This sequence comes from Hemitrygon akajei, assembly GCF_048418815.1. Taxonomy (NCBI): domain Eukaryota; kingdom Metazoa; phylum Chordata; class Chondrichthyes; order Myliobatiformes; family Dasyatidae; genus Hemitrygon; species Hemitrygon akajei. The sequence goes on along the minus strand of NC_133138.1, from coordinate 29,646,998 downwards.
GCTTTCATGTAAATTGCCCCATGAAGCCCTTGACATTATCATGGTAGGGAAAAACAAATTCAATTTAGCTTTGTCATATTCAATATCAATTGAATGCTTGGTCTGTCCTTTATGTTTTCATGTTATTTGTTTCAAGTTCTGCAAACTCAATAAAATTTCTAATAATTTGGGACCACATGTAGATTTTTTTTTCAAAATTCCATATAGTGTTCCTATTTGATATGTAAATGAATGCATTTATCAAAACAAACATTGAACTAAAGAGCTTTGTAATCACCTGTGTACGCAAACAATGCCTTGGTGTAACATTTTATCTGAAAAGCAGCACTTTTGGCCATTATTATAGTTTCCTGTGTTTTAAAAGTCTTACAGTACTGGTGTCAAATTCGTTGTTGTGATAGGCCTAGTGTGGTGGTGTAGCGGGTAGTGCTTGTTGCTCTCACTTCAGGCTTACATCACTGGCTAGCAGTTTCACAAAAAAGTGAGCTGAATGTGTAAGTCTCTGCTGCCAGTACATAACCTCTCCAGCAGCAAGCCTCATGTAATGCCCCCTTGTTAATGACATATGAAATTGAACTTACTTGGACTCAGGCTGAAATACAGAGAATGGGGAGGAGGTCTGGCCCCTGCAGATGTAGCATATAAGCCCACCTGTGTGGACACACCCTGGTGCTCATGAACCAGATCCCAGCTATGAGTAAATAGCCCCACTGCCTTGTGGGCAGCCTCAGAAAAGACATAGGCTATGAAAGTAAACCTAGACAGGCAAATCTAGACTGGAGCCCCTAAGGCAGCTGGATGTCATTGAACATCTTTCTGGCAGCTCTTGCAACAAAGTTGATGCCAAACATATTGCTTCATATGCTTTCCTTTGGACTACACTGGTAAAGCCAAGAGAGGGATCTTGATAACCAGGCATCTCAGGATCTTCATACCTTCCACCCAAGCCCGGAATGATGATGATCCTCACCCATTGTCCTTTGAGACAGGTGGATACCAGTCAACCAATATTCTTAAAACGATTAAACCACTGATCTGACTCAGAGATGCATGTGAAACTGATTGTGCCTCTGCTGCTAATTTCCTGATAAGGTACATAGTGAGGAACTTTACACCACCATCTTCTGAGCTGTTCAAAGGAGACTAACAGCAATGAATTTTATTACCCGGCACTAACTGCCTGAAAAGATAAAGCAAAAGTGAAAAAGAAAATTGAAGAAAAATTGTTTTTCATTACCTGATGATTCATTTTTAAAGTATATATCCTCATAATGAATAGCTTCCTTTGTGTCTGCAGAGACAAGTAACATAAAACTTACATAATGCATACATTGGACTTAAAAATGGAAATGTTAAATGTCAGACAAACAAACAGTATTCATGCTTTTAAAAATAGAAAAATAAAAAAATCAAATAAATAGTTAATCTGTAGTTGTCTTAACAGTTTAGGGAAGAGTTTTCACCTGTCCACTCCTTTGGTTTCCCTCAATCAATACAATCATAGCATTAATTTGAACATTAATTTTACTGTGTTCCATTCTGGTCACCTCACTACGGAAGGGATGTGGATACTATAGGGAGAGTGCAGAGGAGATTTACAAGCATGTTGGAGGGCCTGTAATGTGCTATAAATTTCTATGTTATACGTTCTTTAGGAAGGTCTCATCTGAAAGGAGACACTTTTCCAAATTTAGTTCTCCAAATGTTTTGTTAATAGAAAGAACACAATGAAGGCCAAAGTGGGCCTTGAACCCAGATTTCTCTTTTCAAAATTATACTAACTTAGAATAAAAAAAATCCTATTAATCACATTTTCTTTTCCAATATATTTCTCTTTACTTCCATCTCTGCAATGTGTCATTATGTTGTATTTCTACAAATACCAAGAGTTTTCTGGCTTGCAAACTAATGTGCTTTATTCCTTCAGCCTGAATAGTGATGGGAAGCTAAATGATTATGTGAAGTCACAAAATCAAGTGTGCTCCTGACATCCACGTTTACTTCATCAGGTATACTTTATTCATTTTCACATCTACAAATGACTGGAGAATGTGAAATATCAAGATTGTGAAGTATCAAGGATTTTTTACTGTTGCAGCAGAGTAGCAGCAGTCTGACAATGTAGAGTAAAACAAACATGGAATAAATTTACAACAATCTGACCTTGGGAGAGTAGAGGAACATCTGAAAGGCCATCTAATTCAGGCCTTTGGTGCAGGTGAATGAACTGTCATGACAGAGGAAGTTTGCAGGAAGTTTCAAGAAACTTCAGAATAGAATTATCAGTGTTGACATTTAGCTGTCAATTATAAAGGTAATCTTTTATTGTTTGGTAAGAAAAAATATGGGATGGATTAAAAAATAATCAAACTTAAGCAAAGGAGTCCAGGAACTAAATAAGTAACTCACTAAAGGTAGGGTCACAACCTAATAAGGACAATGAATATATTGTTGAGAGGAAGTGAACTTTCACCAAATGTTAGTTTGACCACATTGAGGCATTGTACTAGAAAAGCAAATGGAGAAAGTACAACATTTCATAAGGATGATTTCAGAAATATGGGGTGATATTTTTTAATAAATGATGCAAATACTGGAATGTGTAAAGTGAGCAATAAGTAGTGAGAGGCCAATAAAGATTTCTAACATTCTGTGAGGTTTGCTTGAATAATGTACTTCTGAAAAAAAATCAAAACTCAGGACCATCATTATAACATACGATCATACAGCTTTACAAAATCAAACATTACCGAAGATTGTTCAGATTTCTGATAAATATATAGGGCTTCCAGTATGAAACATGAAATTACCTACAAAAACTTTAGGTCTGTGAAATATGGCAGTGTCTTTATTTAAAGAATGCTGAGATACATCCTAGGAAGACCTGGGACACATCATCTGTTATGTAACCTAGGGTCATCGGGTGTTTCAGGTCTTTCAACATCAGACACTCTCACCCAGGCAACCTGGCCAGGGTAGATCAGGCCGTGGCTTGATTCCTAGCAGCATTAGTCCACGAGTTACACCTCTTGATCCAGAGCAATCTTGAGGCTTCTTCAGCAGCCTCTGTTATAGTCTTGATAGCTCTTTGCAACCCCTGTAATGCCAAGGGGAGAGTAGATTCTACACAGTGAACAGCCAGCAAAACCTCAACACTCCACCTCTATAAGCTTGTATTGTGTGCTCCACCATGTCTTTGGCACTGTTCTACCTGCTGTTGCTGGTGTGTGACTTTCTTACACTCAAATTCATCCTCAATCCGTTCTTCCTGAGGAACTGTCAGTTCTATCATGACAACCTACTTTGAAGTTTCTGACAGAATGCCTCCAGAATGATGATGCATGAAGTCCAGGAACTTTAATCACTTGCCAAGAACAATTTTTTTGCCAGTCAGAAACAGTAACGTGCAAGCAAAAAAAAAAAACTTGCATTGAGAGGTGTATAACTGGGTTCATCCCCTTACCTTCTTGCTTTGACTGGTTATGAACAGACATATATTCAGCAACATGACTGGTCTCAGTTACAGGTGTCAGATCTCCTGGAAAATATACATATTTTTCTAATTCAGATTAACTTTAAAACATTTTTCCCAGATATATATACACAAAAAGTACTCAATTGCTATAGAGAGCAATAAGAATGAGTAGGAATGTGTACCGCCCATCAGAGAAAACTATCCTATGTAAAAGCAATACTCATTGTAGAGAGAATCTATAACTTCATCTCTGAAGATAATTTGTGAAATACATTCAATGGCCACTTTATTCGGTATCTCCAGTACCTAATAAAATGGCCACTGAGTGTATGTTCATGGTCTTCTGCAGCTGTCGCCCATCCATTTCAAGGTTTAATGTGTTGTTTATTCAGAGATGCTCTTCTGCACACCACCACTGTAATGTATGGTTATTTGAGTTACTGTTACCTTTCTGTTAGCTTGAACCACTGTGACCATTCTCTTCTGACCTCTCTCATTAACAAGGCATTTTCAGAACTGGGTGTTCTTTGTTTTTCACAATGGGTGTGTGTGAAAATCCCAGTAGTTTCTAAGATACACAAACCACCCCATCTGGCACCAACAATCATTCCACAGTCAAACTTACTTAGATCGCATTTCTTTCCCATTCCGATGTTTGGATTGAACAACAATTGAATCTCTTGATCATGCCTGCATGCTTTTATGCATTGAGTTTCTGACACATGATTGGCTGATTAGATATTTTCGTTAATGAGCAGGTATGTAGGTATACCTAATAAAGTACACTGGGTGTATGTCAGATTAATTTAATGACAGAAAGATGATTTCACAAGAAATGCAGGATCACTCCTGGAAGTAAACGATTATCCAGTCAGTATGGCATCGTTATTTTCAGGATTCATCAAGGTGCAAGTTAATCATCATTTAAGATTTAATTTCATGCAAGTGATTGTTGCATGCTATGTTTTCCCAGTGTTTACAGGGGATGAAGAATAAAATTAGAATATGATACATTGTCTTGCATGTAAAATTTGACAATTATTGGTATCCAGATCACATCATTAATTAATAATGTACTCAACTGTAAATATTCCAGATCATTTCCACTGCTTTGAATGAATGAGCTTCATTGGGTTTTGGGTGGCTGATTGTAGCAACTTGAACAATTGTTCAGGATCTTTATAGAGAAAATGTATTATGTATAATCCGTAAATCATAAATATGAGAAAGTCTGCAGATGCTGGAAGAAGTTGTCTGTCTATTCATTTCCATAGCTGCTGCCTGGACATGCTGAGCTGTTCCAGCACTTTATGTGTGTCTTGTGTATGTGTGAGACAAAGCAACAAGTGAGACTGTGAAGAATTATCAAATTCTCTCAAGTCCTCTGAGGTTTTGACTGAAGCTAAATAAATACACAGCTTGTGCCATGAAGAGTTCCTAATCTGAAAATGGCAAAAGTGACTGAACCATTGTCAATAGCATTAGAACACTTGGTGAGTAAAAGCCCAGTTTTGGTTTAAATGTTTTCATATTACCTTGCATTTGCTGGATTTCAACAGCATTTGAGTAAAGATGAGATGTTTCTTCTTTATTTCCACCTGTTTGCAGAGGCTTTTGATTTTGATTTCCTGAATCTGTTTACATAGATGACACCGATTAAAATGCATTCATTTTTTCTTATGATTTCCTTGTATTCCCCCTAAACAAACTCTATAAAACACTTGATTTGCTGCAATGCTTCATTATATGAAATATATTATAATAACATATAATGAAACTGGATGCAGATATGAAGATACAGTACAATGCAGTTTGTTTCCAAGCGTTTTGGCATCAGGACCTCTTCTATATCATGGGCACATGATAAGGTCTCGTCATCCATATAATACAGAGGGAGAGCTCTGTTGTCAGTTTGTTGTTACGAAGGACGAACAGCTCTGATGGGCAGAAGGGTGCAAAGTTGCCCATGTCCCCCTCCCCTGGGAGAATTATAAACCATTACTGTTGTCAGGCTGTTAATGAGAGAGAAAGAGATGGAACAAAGCATACTGGGACTGGAACATTTACTTCAGACAAGGGTGAGATAACACCGGGGCAGAGAGACCATATTATGACTCCTGTAAGACTCACGGCTCTGGAGAGGGCTGTTTACTTGGTATTATTCAGTTCATTAAAATTCCTCAGTGGACAGCCGAAGTGGGCTGGTTTGATGGACTAAGCCATTCAAAGCTGATTGACACCTGAGACCCCGTGAGTAGGGATAAAAGTGAGGTCTGGGGAGACACACCAGGAGACACACCAAGAGACACACTAGTGAGCACTGTTTAAGGATTGGAGCCCACGAGAAAAGTGTGGGGCATTGGAGACCGAACGAAGGATCAGTCAATTTTAACTCACAGTGTTTATAGCGAGGCCGGTGGGGGCTTGTGTGTGTGTCCACCCTTGCCTGGGTGACGAATCCACCATGGAAGAATGGTCAAGCTAAAGGACAGAGGGGTCATACCTGAATGGCCACAACAACACATCGACGGATCAAGAAAGTAAAGGAAGGTTTGAATGACTGTAGCTGTCACTGTTTGCTAGCCCTTTCTCTTTCTCTCTCTCTCTCTCTCTCTCTCTCTCTCTCTCTCTTTCTCTCTCTCTCTCTCTCTCTCTCTCTCTCTCTCTCTCTCTCTCTCTCTCTCTCTCTCTCTCTCTCTCTCCCCCTCCAACGGTTACAACAAAAGAACCAACAACTACCTCAGCCTACATGAACTGAACTGAACTTTATACTTTCCCATGATAATTCCTTATCTCCTAGACAATGATAGAGCTTTTTTATTATTGATTATTATTATACCCACACTTTTAGGGTTAGTATTGCTAACGTGTATTATCTGTATATTTGCATTGTTGATATTGATTTGTATATTTTATTAATAAACACTGATTTGAAAATAGTACCAGACTCCAATGGAGACTTCTATCTTTGCTGGTAAGACACCCAGTTACGCGCTATGTAACAAATTGGGGGCTCGTCCGGGATTTTCTACCAAGTTGGAGAGCCGGTGAATCAGGCTATAAGTCCATTATTTGATCTGGTTGCGTAGGTAACCAGATGGGAAACCAGCAAAGATGGACATTGTCAAATTTGTAAAAGACCTGACTGCAGGGGCATTAGAGGTTGCCAGGAAGGCTGAATTGATGAATATTGCAAAACGATTAAATCTCACAGAGGTGAAGTCGTCAATGAAAAAGTGGGAGATACAGAGGGCCATAGCCCAGTATTATATATCCAAGCATGTGTTCACACCTGATGCATTGGATCTGTTCCCTGAAAATAAACCAGTTGTTGGGGTGGTTCAGTTAGACTTGGAAAAGTAAAGGTTGGACACGGAGCAGAAGAAAAAGGAGTATGAGCTCCAGCTAAAGGAGTTGGAGGTGAAAAGGGAGCGGGAAAGAGCTGCCTGGGAAAGAAAAGGCTAAAAGGGATAAGGAAAAAGCTGACTTATAGAATCAGAGGGAGCATGAACTTAGGTTAAAACAGCTGGAAGCAGGGGAGAAAGAGAAAGAGAGGCAACATGAGCTGGAAATAGAGAGGGTAAAGCAACAGGGAAAAGACCGAGAGGAAGCCTCAAGAGAGGAGAAATTTAATGTTAGTAGGGAGATTAGGTTAATACCTCTGATCGAGGAGACAGATGTTGATAGTTACTTCTTGCATTTTGAAAAGGTGGCAGTGAATCAGAAGTGGCCCAGAGATCAGTGGGTGGCGTTGTTACAAAGTGCATTAAAAAGTAAGGCTCAACGGGCATATGCGGCGTTGTCCGAGGGAGAGTCTGAGGATTATGAGGAAATAAAGCAGGCTATCCTTTGGGTCTACGAGTTGGTACCTGAGGCATATAGACAAAAGTTCAGAGATTTAAAGAAACTGTGGAATCAGACGTATGCAGAGTTTGCCTATGAAAAGGGTGTGCTCTTGGATCACTGGTGTGCTGCAGAAAAGGTGGAGGAGGATTTCCATTGTTTCAGAGAGTTAATTCTGATTGAGGAATTTAAAGGTTGTGTTTCGGATAATATCAGGATGTATCTAAATGAGAAGACGATTAAGTCTATATCGGAATTTGCCAGGTTCGCAGATGAATATGCCCTAACCCACAAGACAAAGTTTTCCTCAAATAAGAGTTACCAGAAAGGCAGTAGGGATGGTAGAGAAAGCCCACCGGCTAAAGTAGAGAGTAGGTCGGGAGCTAGTGGAAAAGGTGAGGAGGAGGACAAGCAGGCTGGCAGGAAGGTTCCTGGCTTGACCTGTTATAATTGTGGAAAGGTTGGTCATATTGTATCTAAGTGCTTTGCTCTGAAGAAGGAGACAGGAAAAGGGAAAACAGCAGTCCCTACAGGGTGTATTGAGTCGATTAGCAAATCGACGAGGAAGGCAAATGTAGATAGAGTACGAGAGGGATGTGAGAAATTTATTTCAGAAGGGACGGTGTCTGTGAAAGAAGGAGAGACCCCAGTTTCAGTGAGAATCTGGAGAGATACTGGGGCTGATCAGTCATTGATCCTAAGTAAGGTGCTAGATTTTAGTCCTGAGACTGGAGAGGTAGTTTTAGGTCTGATTTTGGTCCTGAGACTGGAGAGGTATAGGAAAAGGGACAGAAGCTGTGCCTTTGCATGGGATCATTTTAAAATGTGACCTGGTATCTGGACCATTTGAAGTAGGGGTGCAGTCAGAATTACTGAGAGACGGCGTGGACATCCTTCTTGGTAATGATTTAGAAGGTGGTGACGTGCGTTCAGCAGAGAAATTAACGAGCAAGCCTGTGAGTGCTGAGGACCCGCCCCTGGATTCTAAGATCTACCCTGCATGCGCAAGAAAGGCGGACAAGAAAGAGGACAGTTTAAATGAGTCCAGTGTTGATTTGGCTGAGAAGTTTTTACTGACCCTGTACCAAGAGGGGTTAGGGGATGGTGAAGCGGAGAATATTGAGGTGAAAGAGAGTAAAGGAGAGGAGATAGACCTACCCTTAGCCAGGAGGGACTTTATAGAGGCACAGAGTAAAGATGAGAAACAGATAAGGCAGTTAGAACGTCCAGGGTTGGACATGGATGATCTGTCTGGCTTGACAAAGCAGTTTGAAGAAGTTGAAACATTTAAATGTGTTCCCAATAATGATATAAGGGCAGTCCTAGATGAAAACGATGCCATTACCTTGAAGGAGTCTGCTGGGTTAGCAGATGAAGTTGTTTTAACCCGCAGGGTTGAGTTTACTCCAGATGGGAGTTGCCCAGAGAGTAACTGGGAGGATCAGGGGAACTTAGAATTTGAAAAAGGGACTGGTATGGAAAGCCTGGAAGAGGTAGATGTCCCGTTTGAGTGTGTTCAAGATGTGGATGCACATGATACTGAACCTAGTATTGAAACTCAGGAAACGTCTGGGGTATCTGATTTAGTTGAAAAGAAATGCAGTCCTTTTGGGTCAGATGGACATGGTTCAGTGAAGAAAGGGCTAACCTTGGTACCAGTGGAGAGTGAGAATTCTCAGTTGTTTGTGTTAGAAGGTGTGTTAAAAGTTAGTGAGGAGATGAAAGGTGGTGATGTGAATATTATTGAAGGAGAAGGGAAAGGTGTTGTTCCTAAATTGAATAAAGAAAATTTAAAGTCTGAATTGGTTTTAGAAGCAGTAACCAGGTTGAAGGAACGATGGCTTGTTAACGAGGTGCCTGTGAAGCAATTACGGTTTGTTTTGGAATGTAAAGATAAACAACTTGCTGATGTTATTCAAGGGTGTGATTTGGAGGGACAGAAACAAAAATGTTGTTTTGACAAAGAGGGATCACTTGTAGATGTTAAACTGAAAACTAATAGAATAAAGGGTCCTGAAGATAAAATTAATGACTTGCTCAAAAATAAAGAATTGTGTGGAAGTTCAGAAAATGGGCTAAGTTTGGAAAACATTGGTGATAAGATAACTCCTATGAAAGGAGTATGCAAAGGCCTATTCCACACTGGTGAGCAAGCTAACCACATGAGAGATAAATGGAAAAGGGACAAAGGTTGACAAGTGACACAGGATCTGGTTTTGAGGGATTTTGACAAAGCATGTGAAAGATAAAAACATATGGAAGATTAACTGTTAAGTTTAAAAGTAAAATAAAGATTAGTATTTGCACAAACTTTTGTAATGTACTACAGTATAATCACACATGTATTAGTTCACATTTTGTAATATACACTTAAGCTAAGATCACAACCCTTGGTATTTGTTGGCTAACAGGGAAACGGGAAAAAAAAATAGGTGGTTATTAAATTGGAGTCTGATGCTACAGGAATTTATTAAGATATGAAGATGTTAAGATACAATATATTAAAGGAAGTGATAATGTAATCACTGACTGTTTATCTAGATGCTAAGTGAAGGTATATCTGTATTGCTTTATAGTTAAGAACACTTCTGTATTTTTTTTTGCTAAACTCTGTAATCCTGTAAAACACTGTACTAGTTTCCCCTTTGGTGAAAATTCCTAGAAGGATGGGGGTGTTACGAAGGATGAACAGCTCTGATGGGCAGAAGGGTGCAAGGTCCCCCTCCCCTGGGAGAATTACAAACCATTACTGTTGTCAGGCTGTTAATGAGAGAGAAAGAGATGGAACAAAACATACTGGGACTGGAACATTTACTTCAGACAAGGGCGAGATAACACCGGGGCAGAGAGACCATATTATGACTCCTGTAAGACTCACGGCTCTGGAGAGGGCTGTTTACTTGGTATTATTCTGTTCATTAAAATTCCTCAGTGGACAGCCGAAGTGGGCTGGTTTGATGGACTAAGCCATTCAAAATTGATTGATACCTGAGACCCCGTGAGTAGGGATAAAAGTGAGGTCTGGGGAGACATACCAGGAGACACACCAAGAGACACACTAGTGAGCACTGTTTAAGGATTGGAACCCACGAGAAAAGTGTGGGGCATTGGAGACCGAACAAAGGATTGGTCAATTTTAACTCACAGTGTTTATAGCGAGGCCGGTGGGGGCTTGTGTGTGTGTCCACCCTTGCCTGGGTGACGAGTCCACCATGGAAGAACGGTCTAGCTAAAGGACAGAGGGGTCATACCTGAATGGCCATAACAACACATCGACGGATCAAGAAAGTAAAGGAAGGTTTGAATGACTGTAGCTGTCACTGTTTGCTTGCCCTTTCTCTCTCTCTCTCTCTCCCTCTCTCCCCCTCCAACGGTTACAACAAAAGAACCAACAACTACCTCAGCCTACATGAACTGAACTGAACTGAACTTTATACTTTCCCATGATAATTCCTTAACCCCTAGACAATGATAGAGCTTGTTTATTATAGATTATTATTATACCCACACTTTTAGGTTTAGTACTTCTAATGTGTATTATCTGTATATTTGCATTGTTGATATTGATTTGTATATTTTATTAATAAACACTGTTTTGAAAATAGTACCAGACTCCAACGGATACTTCTAGCTTTGCTGGTAAGACACCCAGTTATGAGGTACGTAACATTGTGAACACTGAAATAAATAGTCAAATGCATACTATAACCACAACTTACAACCCTATCAACGTAAGTAGCCATAGCAAGAACAGTCACTTAACCACTTGAACTTGTTGTGCCAGTAAGTTTAATCGTGATTGAGTAACACCACATCACACTCTCCCTACACCCTTTAACTCCACTATAATTCAGACAAATGTCAATTTCTGCCTTCAATGATCATCCACATTGCTCTAGAATTAGAGAATTACAAAGCATCAGGAGCTCACAGAAGAAATTCCATTTTAAAAGAACAATCCCTTGTTCTGAACCATTTCCCCACACTCCATTTCTGAATATCTGCACACGGGACATTTTACCATAAATTCTAAAGCCCTTCATTACAGAAATCAATGTTATCCATATATCCTTCCTTATGTATGCAAACCAAGACTATCACAAACACTTCAGGTATGATTTCAGCATGCCCTATAAAGTTGCATAAAAACTTCTTAACTGTTATTCTCCATAGATATTCTATCACCCTTCCTAATTATCTGTTGTAGCTGCATGCAACTTCTTTGTATTTCACACTATAGGGCACGTATATCCTTTTTTTCTCACAAAATTTATTAGTATCACACATATCAATAATAAGTTGTTTTTTTCATTCTCTACTCAAAGTCTCTGTTTTCCTATATTATGCTCCATACGTCAATTACCTTGATCCCTGAGGAATGTTGTTTTGTTTAGCTGTATACATGTGTATGGTTGAATGAGAGTAAGCTTGAACTTAAACATCATTGCCCATCACCAGCATCAAATTATCAGCAAATTGACCATTCATTGTATATACTATTGTCCAAACTTTGAGTGGAAGTGATTGCTCTAACTATTGGTAGAACTGCAACTACCTTATTTCTCACCACAATTGAATACTAAACCCTTCTAAACCCTTACCAGAACCCTCCCTACCAATGCTAAGTTTTAAAGCAAAATCAATTACTGAAAGAATCAGGCAATGGCATGCACTCAATATTTAACAGATTGCATGTAAATGCATCTAAGATAAAATCCTCAATAGTAATTTTGTTTTGGATTTGTGATTTAATTTAGATTTCTGTCATGCCTCTCACCTTTTCTCTTGTACTTCTTGAAACACAACACCAGTCCCAGGATAATAATGAGCAGAAGAACCAGACTTCCAATAATAGCAATTTTATTAGTGTTGTTATCTGCTAGAAGAGTAAGCACAAATTTCACCTTCAGATTATGCATGTACAGTAATTAATCACTATTTAAAAGGTCTCTGAAAAACCAAATGCTTTTGCATTAGATTCCTAATCCAAATTAATCAATAAAGAAGACTGGAGTATTACAAATGACCCTTCTGACTAAGATAGAGCAAAAGAACCACACAGGGATTTCATTTGTGGTATCAACTCAGAGATTCCATCTGGTAGATATGTACAGTTGGCTGATCAATAAAGGATCTGATTCAGCTTTACCTTTTGATGTATAACAGCCATAAGTTCAGTGGAGTTTTTACTGTACCAAATAAATTGGTCACTGAGAGTATGCTTGTGATCTTCTGCTGCTGTAGCCCATCTGCTTGAAAGTTCAAGTTGTTATGCGTTTGAGGTGCTCTTCTGCACACCACTGCTGTAATGTGTGGTTATTTGAGTTATTTTGCCTTCCTGTCAGCTTGAACAAGTCTGCCCATTCTCTTCTGACTTATCTCATTAACAAGGCATTTTCAGAACTGATTCCCACTGGATTTTTTCCTCTCTCACACAATTCTCTGTAAACTCTAGAGACCGTTGTGTGTGAATATCACAGATCAGCTGCTTCTGAAATACTAAAACTACTCCATCTGCCACTAACAATTAATCCATGATCAAAGTCACTTAGATTACATTTCTTCCCCATTCAGATGTTTGATCTCAACAACAAATGAACACTTGGCCTTATAAAAGTTTATATACATAGAATTCCTGCTATAGGATGGGCTAATTATATATTTGCGTTAAGGAGCAGGTGTATATAATAAAAGGACTCTGAGTGTATATTACTCATTGTCTAGACCAGGGGCTCCCAACATAGGGTCCATGGACCCCTCTGTTAATGGTAGGGGTCAATGTCATAAAAAAATGTTGGGAACACCTGTTCTAGACTGACACTGAAATAATTACTATTTCAGAAGAACACTAAACAATGTAAGGAAGATATTGCCTTTGTGTAACATTATGTATTTCATGGGCTGATATAAAATTTGCTACACAGGAGGGCATTGAGCCATTGTGCTTGTGCTTGTTTGAAAAATTTACCTACTTCACACACATTCCATCACTTGACCACATCGTAAAGATGCACAGATCTAATTTTTAAAAATATATTTTGCAGAACGTGGTGTCATTGCAAGGCCAACATTCATTGTTCCTTGCTTGTTATCCATGACAAAGTGGTGGGAGTACTCACACTGACATTCTGGTGAAGTACTCCCACGGTGCTGTTGGGTGGGGAGGTCCAGGTTTTGGATCTTATAATTAATAAGCATTAAAAGATACATTTCAAAATCAGGACAACATGCAACTTAGAGGGAAACATACTGGTGGAGCTGCTCCCATGCACCCTTGTCATTCCTAGTGATACAGATGTAGGTGCAGTGATCTGGCTGAATAAATGAAAGGGGGAAAAAAAGCTTATCATCGAAATGGTAAAAAATAGTAGAGCCTTGAGATCCAGAGGAATCTGGAGATCCTAAGACATGAAGTACTGCCAGGGCATATAAATGGGGAAGTTAACATGTTTCATTTACTGCAAAGACAGTTGTACACAAAAGTAGGCTCTCGTACTTTAATGATACTTATACTTCAATGATATTGAGTAGTGGTATGGTAGCATAGTGGTTAGCTCAATGCTTTACAGTACAGGTGACCCAAGTTGAATTCCCACTGCTGCCTCTAAGGAGCTTGTACCCTCTCCCTGTGACCATGTGGGTTTCCCTCCCACAGTCCAAAGACCTATCGGTTGGTGGGCTAATTGGTCATTGTAAATTATCCTGTGGTTAATTAAGGATGAACTTGGGATTGCTAGTCAGCATGGCTTAAAGGGATGGAAGGGTTGAATCTGCACTATATCCCAATAAATAAATAAATAAATAAATACATACATACATACATACATACATAGAAGTACTTATGACACCATATCTGGAGTATTGTGAGGACTATTGATCTCATTGACTTTGATCTGGCTGATATCTGGATACTGAATTTGCACCAATGAGGGAAAACTGGGTAGGTTAGACATGTATCTGCTAGAGTTTTGAAGATAGGTTGTGTCACACATACACAAACCTGGTTTCAATACCAACCAGAGTACTGCGCAAGTCTTAGGCACATATATACAGCTGAAGTGTCCAAGACTTTGGCAGAATGTAGTAATTTTATATATTGCACTGTACTGCTGCTGCAAAAAATAACATATTTCATGACAAATGTGAGTAAAGATTAATCAGATTCTGATACAGTTTTCTATTGTGGACTGAGAGTGGGAAGGAGCAGGGAGAGAGAAATCATTTTTGGGAAAAGGAACAGGGAGAGGGGAAGGAGCATGAAGCAACAGAAAAACATTGCATAATGATCAAAAAACCAATTGTTAGGAAGCAAATGCCCTTGCCTGGTGTCTCATGCACCCACACCTTCCCCCACCTCAGCACCCCTCTGTCACATGACCCACATCTCTGCTGCGGCACCCAACCAAAACCATTCCCAAAATCCTTTGCTCCACACCAGGTTTACAAACTCGCTCTCCTCTCACATTGACAAGTACAGTACTGTGCAAAGGTCTGAGGCATCCGAGCTGTATGTGCCTAAGATTTTTGCTCAGTACTGTAATTCTAAGCTCATATCCATGGGATTCTCTCACATGGCATGGAAATAAAAAGATCACTGAGGAGTATTGATCTCATTAACTTTGACGGGGCTGATATCTGGATACCTAGTATGCATCAATGAGGAAGGACTGGGTAGGTTAGACATGTATCCACTAGAGTTTAGAAGATAGGGTGGTGATGAATTGATGACATAGGACATGCAGAACGACACAGATGAAGAAGTGAGTAATTTATTTGGAGTCAATACAATATGTTATGTTTTCGCAGAACACATAGGGTTTGAATTAATGGAATTTTCTGGGATGTCTGGAAGATTATGGAACTTATTGAAACAGACCTATGGGAGAATATAACAGTGATAATAAAACTGATTCTGATTCTGAATCGTTATCTTGGATTGGTTAAGAGATGTTCCACATCTCTCACAACAGGAAGGAAGTCATTTAATCCCATGAATGTGTGGTAGCTCTCAGAGCAATCCCATTCCCCACTTATTCCCCAGTACCCAATCCTACCTCACCTGCCCACAAGCATGTCCTGATAATACTCCCAACAGTCATCAATAAAAATTGTCACTTCCAGAGGCAAATCAGCCTGATGTCTCACATACCATTGTGATGCCGAAAGCCCTCACAGTCACAGGGAGAGCTATAGGATTGATCCACAGCATGGAACTAAAATGTCACTGCTGCAGAAAGAATGCAGCCTCATTGTGAAATTCAGTACACGGAAAAACTTGAGATGCTTACCTCTGAATTCCAGATTATATGGTACTGAAAGTTGGAGTGTTTTCTGATCAAAAACACCACATGTCCATTTCCCTCTGCCTCTGTCAGCTTTCTGTATGACCAGACTCAGTGATTTCTCTTCCCCACTCAGTGTCTTTTCTCCAACAGTTTCACCGTCTCCATTGATCCAAACCAGTCTAGTTGATGCAGGGACGTCAGACACAGAGCAGTTCAGGGTAACGGTGACTCCCTCAGTCACTGTATCAGATGGTTCAGCTGTGACTGTGGAAACAAGAAAAACATTACTGGTCTCTTTAAAAACAGGACCGACATTTTGCACAAAAGAAAAATGCAGTGATTTTGGGAAATCTGTTATCACACATTCTGTCTCCTACCTTTAACTGTGCTTAGTCTGATAGTCATAAATGTAATAGTTTCCAGAGTACAGGTGTATTCTCCTGCATCTTCAAACACCACAGGAAAAACCCTCATACTGAAATTCCAGCCGTTAAAAGGTGTCTTTGTGAGCATCAGTCGATTCACAAAGTGACTCTCACTGACATTCATGGGCTGAGATTTAAATGCTGTTGCAATTGTTTTCCTTGAACTTTGATGAAGATGTGACAGCCAAGTCCAGGCAGCATTGTTGTAATGTTCAGTACTGCTGTAACACATGAGGTGAAATTCACTGTGATCCATAACTGAGCGATACAGTGTGTAATGTTTATTATATGGACCTGCATGAAAGAGAGGAGAACTCATTAAAATGTTATAATGCCATTCGGGAGCGAGTGATGAGAAGCTGCCATCAAACCATCAGACATAGGAGCAATGTTAGGCCATTCAGCCCATCGAGTCTGCTCTGTTATTACAGCATGGCTGATTTATTATCCATCTCAACTCCATTCTTCTGCCTTCTCCTGTTAACCTTGGATGCCCTGACTAACTGTGAACCCATCAGTCACCACTTTAAATTAACTTTACAGATTCCTCACCCTCTGGCTAAGGATTCATCACACTCTTCATCTCTAAATGGATGACCTTCTATTCTGAGCTGTGCTCTCTGATATTAGACACTCCCACTATTAGAAACATCCTCTCTGCAACAACTTTGTTCAGCCCTTACAAACTTCAATAGTCTTCAATGAGACCTCCCTCATTGTTCTAAACTTCAGAGAGGAAAGGCCTCGAGCCATCAGGTATGCCTCATTCTTAACCCGTTCATTCCCAGAGTCATTCTCATGACATTCCTCTGGACCCTCTCCAAAGCCAGAACATCCTTTCTGAGATAAAAAGCACAAAGCTGCTCACCATTCTCCAAATCCAGTCTGAATAATGTCTTATAAAGCCTTGACATTCTTGCATTTATACTCCTTTCAAAATGATTACTAACATTACATTTATCTTCCTTACCACTTAATCAACCTGAAAGCTAACCTTTAGGGAATCCTGCATGAGGAATATTGAGCCCCCTTTTACTTATTATTTTTGAATTTTCTCCCTACTTAGAAAATAGCCCATTCTCCAAATTTGTTTAAGTCACATATTCAGCTGCAGTTTCTGAATGGACCTCACGTGCTTTCAACATCTCATTAGTCCACACATGGGATTTGATTCCTGCAGCAGCTGAGTCTGCCGCAAACTCTGGATTCACATCAAATATGATAAAGCCTTGGTGGGAAGGGTCACTGAAAGAGAGAATGGTTTGCTGTTCAGTGTTGCTGTGTGAACTGGGACCCAGTGCTGAGTGTGTGTAGGAAGTACTGGTGGATGTCATGTGGACTCCTCCTTCTCTGTAACACTTTGACATGAGTAACACTTTAATATCCACCACTGCAGCTGAACAATTACAGTACCTAATCGTGATTAAGATTGGTTTTAGTCGCAGGGTTGGAGAATGTAGTGCTGACATATTGAATGACCTGCTGGAATGAACTGTATAATCCCATCAAAACTACTGAAGTGAGAATGCTGTACTTGGACTACAGTTCGGTATTCAATACCATAATTCCCTCAAGACTTGACAAGAAGCTCAGAGATCTCGGCCTTCACTCTGCCTTGTGTAACTGGATCCAGGAGTTCCTGTCAGATCACCAGCAGGTGGTAAGAGTGGACTCTCTCACCTCTGCCACTCTGAGCCACAAAACGAGTGCCCCTCAAGGCTGTGTCCTAAGCCCCTTCCTTTACTCTCTGTATACCCATGACTGTATTACTGTTGATTAATCTGCTAATTAAATTTGCTGATGACACTACACTGAGTGGGTGTAATCTCAAATAATAACGAAGCAGCCTACAGAGAAGTCGTCACCCTGACACAGTGGTGTCAAGAAAATGACCTCTCCCTCAATGTCGCAGAAACAAAGGAGCTGGTTATGGACTATAGGAGGAATGGAGACAGGCTAACCCCTATTGATATCAATAGATCTGGGCTTGAGAGGGGGAATAGCTTTAAGTTCCTGGACATAAACATCAGTGAGGTTCTCACATGTTCTGTACAAACTGGCTGTTTGGTGAAAAACACATAACAGAAAATCCTAAGAACTTCCTACAGGGGCACAATTGAGAGCACCCTGACTGGCTGCATCACTGCCTGGTACAGGAACAGTACTTCCCACAATCGTAGGACTCTGCAGAGAGTGGTGTGGTCAGCCCAGCACATCTGTAGATGTGAACTTCCACCTATTGAGGACATTCACAAAAATAGGCATGTAAAAGGGCCTGAATGACTATTGAGGACTCACGTCACCCCAACCATCAACAGTTCAGGCTGCTACCATCCAGGAAATAGTACCACAGTATAAAAGCCAGAACCAACAGTCTCTGGGACAGCTTCTTCCAAAAGGCGATCGGAATGTCTAATTCATGCTGATACAATTCTATTTCAATGTTTTATTGACTGCTCTGTTGCATATACTATGTATTATAAATTACTATAAATTGCACATTGTACATTTAGACAGAAACGTAACGTAAAGACTTTAACTCGTCAAGTTCATGAAGGACATAATAAATAAAGTCAATTCAATTCAACTTGTAATGATGAAATTTGAAATTGTTCCCACCACAGATTTGCCTCTCTTGATCTATGTATTATTTTCCTCAATGTCCTCTCATTGCACGATCTCAGTCACAGGTTTAAATGTTGGGGAAGCAGATCCTTCGGTTCAACTCTTCCACACGGAACAAGTTTTTACACAAATGAGATGAGCTTAGATTGGCAAGGACCAGATGTGCTGAAGAGCCTGTTTCCATGATTTACGACTCCGTGGTTTTCAGACTGCCGATGTCTCCTCCTTCATACTGTTGATATCAGTGTTCTCTGGCCTGAATTCACTAATTTCCATGGTAAATACTGTGAGTATCCATAAAGACCTGGCCACGATCTCTTCCTGAGCTATTTTTAACAATCTCCTACCAGACAGATATATTCCAGCCCAATACCTACAGTGAGGTAACAGCACTTACCCTTGTCTACAGTAAAATCTGCTTTGCTTGTGAGAACAATGTTTCCGTTTTCCCGCACTTCACACTGATACAACTTCCCATCCTCCACTGTAACGTGTCGGAGCATCAGATAGACGGTGTTATTCAGCCGGATCTGATCAGTGTTTCTCCTGTTCTGCTGGGATGAGTCCACTGGTTTCCAGTGGAGACTGACGGTATCTGGGAGTCTGGAGATGGTACAGCTGAGGATGACGTCACTGCCCTTCAGAGGTGATTGTGGATTTGCTACAACTGTGAGAAATAAGACCATAAGACAAAATGACACAGGAGCAGAATTAGACCAAGTTGCCATTTGTATCTGCTCTGCCATTCTATCATAGCTGATTTATTTCCTTTTGTGAGGCCTTTTACCTCTCTTGTCCCTGTAACCTTTAACACCAACTAATCAAGAACCTATTACCCTTTAAATATATCCATTAACATGATCTGAATAGCCACCTGTGCCAATGAAATCCAAAGATGCTGCACACTCTGGCAAAATAAATTCCTCCTCAACTGTGTTCCACGGGACATTCTTGTAGTCTGAGGCTGGGCCCTCTGGTCCTATACTCTCCCACTATCAGAAACATCATCTGCATATCCAATCTATCTCAACCTTTCAATCTTTGGTGTGTATACTGAATGAGTGGAGTGAGTAGTAGCATGCCCTATGATTGGGTTCAAACTGACCTTAGGATGTGACTATGATCAACACTTGTGTCTTGCTGCAGGACAGTGAGAGGATTGAACACTTTACCCACCTCCTGAACCTGATGGAATGTCAGGGTTCAGTTTAGGGTCACACAGTTGGGCCACTATCTGTGGATGCCAACCATGAGGTGGTGCCCTGACACAGAGACTGGTTTTGCTGTCTCACATCTCCTGCGACCCTGAATCAATCTTGACCCATGGTGCTGTCCTGAAATGGCATCTTCTCCCTGAAATCCTGTGGCTTTCATTCAGGTGTCCTTCCCATATCCCAAACACAGGATGGTTGATTGTATGAGTAACGGACCAGTCCAGTCTGATTCTATCTTTGGATTACTGGCACACTTCATTAAGATCCCCCATTGTGTAAAATGATACAGTGTGCACAAAACAAACATCAAATTGGTGACAAGCTCAGAAATAGTTTAAATCTCTGAAGTCCCAAAATGCACCTTATCAGAGTTCCATTTACTGAGCTTTCATGAGGAACAGCTCTTTCGGACAGAATAGTTCTCCAAATGCCCGCCCGGACTTTCATTTCCTCCTGAAGATGATGTAATCAGACCATCAGAGGGTTTTTAAATTGCCCCCATACAAGGGCGAGTCACCTGTCAGTTTATATTGTTGAGTGGCACCTAAATGGACAGAACTTTCTCCATTTAGGAGAAATAAGTTGTGTAAATAAGCAGAGAATACAAATCTCACATGACCCCTATAAAACTTTCAGTACTGGAAAGTGAATTATTCATGAAGAAATTTTTTTTTCACACTTTTCAAATCTTTGTCCCATTTACCTTCGATCCCAAAAATTTCATATTGTTTCAAGGTTTCATAACTGGGCTCTCTTTGCACCAAGATAATAGATCCTGTAAATTTAAATGTGGGACGAGTAATTATCAGATCAACGGTACCAGCCGTATTGTCCATAGCTTGAAAGATGCCAGTGTATATGAAGTTTCTTTCCCAAAGTGGGGTCCACTCTCTGGATCCTTCTTTATAAAATGTCACAAGTCGCTGTATGCCTTGAATGTAACTTGGTTTCCAATCCCAGCCAACAGGGCCATTTCCAGGAATGTCTGGTCCAGTGAACACAATTTGATCTGTCTTATCAAAAATGTAAATATATTTTGGATTTTCTGTTTAAAAAAGAGAAACAATAAAAATGTTACAGCATGAAATTACAAATGCTTCATTCTACTTCACTTCATATTAGAGTTCCATTAATGCAGTGTTACTATTTTATCACTTGATCACAACATAGCCACTAATACAATTAAAATTGAAGCTGTCGGAGTGTTGGTGACGGAGTTCTGTGCTGTAGGATGGGTGGTGAGGGAACTCCACACTGTGGGATGGGTGTGAGGGAACTCCACACTGTGGGATGGGTGGTGAGGGAACTCCACACTGTGGGATGGGTGTGAGGGAACTCCACAATGTGGGATGGATGGTGAGGGAACTCCACACTGTGGGATGGGTGGGGAGGGAACTCCACACTGTGGGATGGGTGTGAGGGAACTCCACACTGTGGGATGGGTGGTGAAGGAACTCCACACTGTGGGATGGGAAATGAGGGAACTCCACACTGTGGGATGGGTGTGAGGGAACTCCACACTGTGGGATAGGTGGGGAGGGAACTCCACACTGTGGGATGGGTGTGAGGGAACTCCACACTGTGGGATGGGTGGGGAACGAACTCCATACTGTGGGATGGGTGGTGAGGGAACTCCACACTGTGGGATTGGAAGTGAGGGAACTCCACACTGTGGGATGGGTAGTGAGGGAACTCCACACTGTGGGATGGGTGTGAGGGAACTCCGCACTGTGGGATGGGTGGGGAACGAACTCCACACTGTGGGATGGGTGGTGAGGGAACTCCACACTGTGGGATTGGAAGTGAGGGAACTCCACACTGAGGGATGGGTAGTGAAAGAACTCCACACTGTGGAAGATGTGGTGAGGGAAATCAATGCTGTGGGAGAGGTGCTGAGGGAGTTCATACTGTGGGAGGTGGTGAGGGAACTGCACACAGTGGGATGGGTGTGAGGGAGCTCCACAATGTGGGATGGGTGTGAGGGAACTCAACACTGTGGGATGGGTGTGAGGGAGCTCCACACTGTGGGATGGGTGTGAGGGAACTCCACACTGTGGGATGGGTGGTGAGGGAACTCCACACTGTGGGATGGGAAATGAGGGAACTCCACACTGTGGGGTGGGTAGTGAAAGAACTCCACACTGTGGAAGATGTGGTGAGGGAAATCAATGCTGTGGGAGGGGTGCTGTGGGAGCTCCACACTGTGGGAGGTGGTGAGGGTAATCCACACGGTGGTTCGGGGAATGATGGAGCTTTGTTAAGCTCCCTTCCACACAGTTCATGCAATTGTTTCAGCACTATGAGGCAGTACAAGGAAAAGCAATAACAGAATGCAGAATAAAGTGTTACAGTAACAAAGAAAGTGTAGTATAGGCAAAGCCATGATGAGGTGGATTTTGAGGTCAAGAATCTATCTTATTGTACAAGAGATCCATTGAATTGTTATCAACAGCAGAACAGAAGCTTTCATTCAGCCTGGTGATAAATGCTTTCAGACTTTGGTATCTTCTGCCCAATGGCATTGGAGAGAAAAGTGAATGGTCAGGATGGAAGGAGTCTTTGATTATGTTGCCTGCTTTACCAAGGTAGCATCTATTACAAATACAAATGGGCAATTATACTGTATGTTCAATGTTGTCCTGACTACAGTCACATATCATTGAAAAAAAACAATTGACATTGAAAAGGGATGATACACAAAATTTACTTTGATTGCTCATCTACAGGGGTCAGTATTACCGTGGAGAGGAGGGTATGAGAAATTGGCAGTGGATATGCTGGCGACACGAGCTGTGTGATCTTGCTACTCAACTGAGTGTGCTGCTGGCATCGTCCACAAGGTGGAGAGCAATGGATCCTCAATGGAGGCGCTAGTGGCAGCAGGGACATGTCATGTGACGCTCTGCTTCAGTGGACAATGCAACCTATGGGACTTGACTCTTGGCTAAATTTGCTAGACCTCTGCTTGGTGCAGATTTCCTGTGCACCAAAGGAGTGCCTGTAGATCTATAGAACTGGTGGTCTGTGGACAGAAAGGACTTTGAGTTGTTAACCTGTACCCCCAGTAAGTTCTCCAAGACAATTCTGTCCTGAACATGCACAGAGAGGGCACAGTTTTAAGGTGCTTGGAAGTAGGTACTGAGGAGATGTCAGGGGTAAGTTTTTTTTTATGCAGAGAGTGGTGAGTGCGTGAAATGGGCTGCCAACAATGGTGGTGGAGGCAGATACGACATGGTCTTTTAAGAGACAACTGGATAGGTACATGCAGCTCAGAAAAATAGAGGACTATCGTTAACCCTAGTTAATTTCTATAATTAGGACATGTTCAGTACAGCTTTGAGGACTGAATGGCCTGTATTGTGCTGTAGGCTTTCTATGTTTCTGTGCACCACCATATGTGAATTCACTCTCTTGCTGAGCAAATTTGGAAACTTCTACAAACCCACAATTTCCACTACCGTCACAAAGCATGGGATTAGGCACCACATTTCCACAGCTGCCTCATCAGTCCATGCCCGTCCATGTTGACAGACTCAGAAAAGCTGGCCAGCACAAAAGCTGAGACAGTAAACATGAGAATTCTTAGCATTGTCCATGGGTCGAATAGCCCTCCGGCTTCACCTCCCCACATGGTCCCTAAGCCCGATGGTAGTTGCCATCCATGTTGTCATGAACACCATCATAATGAAGCCACCACCCCCAATTATTAACCAGACCCACATATTCAAGATTTTTCAGCATGTTTAGTCATTAAGATGAAATTCTCTAAAGTGGACTTAGTCAGGAGCTACCATCCAGTGCCTACATGTGGAGAGAATATTCGCCAAACAGCATGTTTATAACCCCCTCTGGCCTATTTGAGTTTCTGGGCATGCCATTGGGGCTGAACATGCCTCGCCTAATGAAGACCATGTTAAAATTTTCAGATGTTCTTCTTCTTTACCGAGATGACATTCTTGTCGCCAGCTTCAGCCAACATTGTATGATTATTAATTCTGCCAAATGCCAGTTCTTGTTGTCTACTATCAACTTTCTTGGCCACCACATAACCACAGAAGGTGCGACCCCAGCTATGAAAAGTCACCACTATTATAGACTTCCTCTTCTCCACACTACTGAAGCATAGACAGAATTCTTATTATGATGAATTTCTATCACCATTGAATTCCATGAGCTGCAGAATTTTAACTCCCCTTGAAAAGTACCATTGAAGGCAGTGCCCTGATCGCGTTCTTGATTGAACGATGGACTTGATCAAAGCTTTTGACGATACCAAACAAGCTCTTTCGAGCATGACTCAACTGGCGCACCTGCTCGCCAATGACCTACAGCCATCACTGCTGACACTTCAGTCTTTGCTGTGTGTGCTGTCCATGAACAGTTGGTTAGAGGAGTGTAGTAGACGTTTGCATTCTTCAGCCGGATCCTCTGTCCCTCTGAGGGACGTTTGTCAGTGAGCTCTGTGGCCTACATCTGACCATCTGTCAATTTTGTTTTCCATTGGAGGGTTGGCAGTTTACGGTGTTCAATGACCTCAAATGCTTTATGTACGCGATGGCCAAAGCATCAGACCACTTGACAGCATGGCAGCAATGCTACCTGGACTGCATTTTGGACATTATGATTGACATACAGCACACTGAGGTGAAAAGTAATGCTGTGGCTGATTGCCTCTCATAGCCCGCCGTTGATGCTATACACATCAGGTTTGACTGAGCTGACATGGCATTCAACCAAGCTACTGACTTAGAGTCTTAGGTCCTGACGAAGTGTCTCGGCCTGAAACAACAACTGTACTTCTCCCTATAGATGCTGCCTGGGCTGCTGCGTTCCACCAGCATTTTGTGTGTGTTGCTTGACTTAGAGGCTTACAGGATAGAGGTCACCTGCTGAAGGGACACCGGAGTTTCTCTCCTGTGTGATGTCTCAACTGGTTGCCCTCACCCCATAGTGCCTGCAAACTGGAGGCAGACTGTTTATAACTCCATTCACAGCCTCTCCCAACTTGGCGAGAAGGCTTCACAGAAACTGGTTGCTCTAAACTTTGTGTGGCATGGCCTTAGGAAGGATGTGCGAGACTGGAGTGCAGCCTATATTGTGTGCCATTGGATAAAGATTACATGTCATGTGTAGGCAACATCAAACTTTTGACATCCCAGAGAGACACTTGGACAACATTAACGTGGGCCTGGTTAGTCCTCTCACCACCCACTATTGTAGTTTCACACATCTCCTTACCATGGTGGACCACACCACCAGTTGGCTACAGGTTGTCTCTGGAGTATCAGTGATGACAGCAGACATGGCTCAGGCATTCAACAATACCTCGGTCATGCAGCTCAGGGCCCCATCCTATATTTCTTCTGACCACAGTCCTCAAATCACGCCCAACCTCTGTGCTGCAGTGGTCCAGAAGCTCGATGTTAAATTACATCACAACATAATGTAGCACCCGCAACCCAATGGTCTGTGTGTGCAGTTTCACTATTCCTTAAAGACAGCTCTTGGGGCCCTTCTGATGGACAAGGATTCGCACAATCATCTCCTGTGGGTTCTCCTGTGTTTCTGAATGGCTGCAAAAGATGATTTGCAGTCCTCTGCAGGTGAGTTGGTTTATCTGCAGTGGCATTGTCGGCTGGTGATTTTATTCCTGATGTCATGATGACTTGGTTGGCTTCTCAGCAGCGATCTGCCTTCCTCAGAGAAATCAGTTCCTCTAATCCTTTTCCTATCTCACACCACGCCGCACCCTTTATTGTGTTCCAGTTGACCAATGTTCATTCCTTTTTGTCTGCAATGATGACATCAATCCCTCCTTAAGCCCTCTTACAATCGTCTGTTCTGCATTTTTGAAAGAGGCATAAAGATTTTCATTGTAGTTCTGAAGTGTAAACCTGAATGTATTTTTGTAGCTTGCCTTAAACTAGGTTCCACTCTCATACCCTGTGCATCACGACGTGACAATGTGGGTATCAGCACACCCCTGCACGAGCCAGAGACACTTGTTGTTATTCCAACCAAGGCACATAAGACGCAGGCCACATGGCTTGTTTGAGCTCCAGACAGACTCACAATAATGGTTTTGTTGAGTTCTGGGGCAGCCCTTGTAAAGTAATGGGTGACAGATGACACATATTGTTCATGGACGAAGCTGTCCTACATAATTCAAAAACACTGTCATCGAGTTGTTGTGTTCACTTCAAGAAACAGTTTCAGATGTAATGACATCAGTGTAAGGCGACTGTGTTTGGTTTGTTCATTGTGAAAACTAGCATCACCTCCAGGAACTCCATCTATACTTCTTGCTGCCACAGTAAATCAGCCAACATCATCAACAGGCCCACCCTCTGCAGGCATTGTCTATTTTCCTTTCCCATTTGACAGAAGATACATTGTACTGAAATCATGTATCAACAGGCTCTAGGGCTGCTTCTATCTCACTGTTATAAGAATGTTCAATGGCTTCCTAGTGTGATTAGCTGGACCCTCTATCTGAGTTCAACTCGTTCAGATATTGCACCTGATTGACACCTGCACTGTACTTTCTCTGCTGCTGTACACTTTATTCTGCATTCTGTTTCTGTTTCTCAGGTACCACCTCGACACACAGTATAATGAATTGGTCAGTAAGAATAGCATGTAAAATAAGATTACCACTCCACATATGATAAGCCAACACTGATAAAAAAACACTATTGACTGAAGAGTATCTTTATTAATTACCACTGAATCTGAAAAAAGAAACTGCAAACATTCCATATCTTTGACACTTTCAGATATGTGTCACATGTCAAGTATTCAGTCTTTGAAATAGATGAACCATTAAAGTTATGGAATACAGGCAGGGAACAAGACTGGAAAACAAATTCGACAACTGTACAATTCCTGGTAAAGTTGCTGAGATGCTATCTGTGTTGTGGAAGCTGAAAGCATTTTTACACAAATTGTAAGGTGTGGCGTTGTGGATATAAAGAACACATTCCTGAATAACCAGTGTATGACTTCAAGAAATTCAAAGTTCAAAGTGAAATATATTATCAGAGTACATACATGTCACCACAAACAAACCAGAGATTCTTTTTCTGTGCGCATTCATAGCAAATCTATAGAACAGTAACTGTAAACAGGATCAATGGACAACACACTGTGCAAATGCAGTTATAAATAAATAGCAATAAATAATGAGCATGAAATAGAAAGAAATAGAGCCTTTTTGTTCAATACGTAATAATAAAAAGAATTGAAGCTGCAGTAGGCCATTCAGCCCATCATTCCTGCTCTATCATTCAACAAGATCATGTCTGACCTGATCCTCAGCACCACTTTCTTCTACTGACCCCATGTTCCATAATTCCTTGAACATCCAGAATGCTATTGATCCCTGTACTTGCTCTGACACAGTGTACACAGCTCCATACAACTGAAAATCCTGAACAATTACTAGTATACAAAAAAGATCTTTATTTTTTCACTTTTCTTGATCTGACTCTAGACACACCAGAATCTTGTATGTTTTGGTAAGATCGTCTTGCACTCTTTTAACCACTGAATAATTCGGTTCTAGTCCACTTCACCTGTTTTGTTGAACAATATCCACAGCACCTCAATTAGAACCATAGAACATTACAGCACAGAAACAGGCCTTTTGGCCCTTCTTGGCTGTGCCAAACCATTTTTCTGCCTAGTCCCACTGACCTGCACCTGGACCATACCCCTCTATACACCTCTCATCCATGTACCTGGCCAGGTTTTTCTTAAATGTTGAAAGTGAGACCGCATTTATATCATCTGGCAGCTCATTCCACACCCCATCACTCTCAGTGTGAAGAAGCCTCCTCTAATGTTCCCTTTAAACTTTTCCCCCTTCACCCTCAACCTATGTCATCTGGTTTTTTTCTCCCCTAGCCTCAGTGGAAAAAGCCTGCTTGCATTCACTCTATCTATACCCATCATAATTTTATATACCTCAATCAAATCTCCCCTCATTCTTCTACGCTCTAAGGAATAAAGTCCTATCCTATTCAACCTTTCTCTGTAACTCAGTTTCTCAAGTACCAGCAACATCCTTGTAAACCTTCTCTGCACTCTTTCAACCTTATTAATATCCTTCCTGTAATTCAGTGACCAAAACTGCACACAATACTCCAAATTCAGTCTCACCAATGCCTTATACAACCTCACCATAACATTTCAACTCTTATATTCCATACTTTAATTTATAAAGGCCAATGTACCAAAAGCTCACTTTACTACCCTACCTACCTGTGACACTACTTTTAGGGAATTTTGTATCTGTATTCCCAGATCCCTCTGTTGTACTGCACTCCTCTGTGTCCTACCATTTACCTTGTATGATCTACCTTGGTTTGTCCTTCCAAAGTGCAATTGTTGGAATATCCTTGGTGCACATCTCCATGTTACACCCAGTACCATCTGAAGCATTTCCTTTTAACTTGTTGTATACATATTTACTGAAGAAACAGCTAAAAATCCAGACAAACCAGATCCACAGCTGCATCTGGTAAGTATATGCACTGAAAATGCAGAAAACAACAGTGACTAATCGGTGAGCTAAAGTACTTACTTTGGGTGAAACCAGACTGAAGGAGTGAAACAAATAAACTGAATATCAGAAGAGAAGACATTTTGCTGCAGCCAGTTTGAAACTTCATTTCACAGATTCCATCCCTTTCACTGTCAGAGTGAAACAAATTCTGAAACATGTAGATCCAGACTCCTGAAATGACCTGAAGTAAATCTGGAGTGTATTTAGTCAATGTTTTAACACCTCTGAGTCTGAAGGAAAGAACAGCTGAGTATTTTGCTCATTGCGGTAGTAAACGGGAACTGATCACAGACACATCCTCTTCCTGTCACAATACAGATGATGATTACGGTTTTCATTTCCAAAGAAAATGACAACATTGATTTGGTTCCTTTTTCAGTTCTGAGAGTAGTAAATAATAGCACACTTGTAAAAATGTTCACAAAATGTTATAATTTGCATTGGTCAGGAATTAATCAAATTGAAATGACTAACGATATGAAGTCAGAGAAATTATTATATTCTTATGTCTGCCCATGTTTTGATCACGTCTACACGGTAACATCATGTAGTGGAATGAGCAGCAGCAAATCCCAACAAACACCTGCTGACAGTCAACATGATCAGAAAATCTAACGAACCAGCCAAATGGCAAACGGACCAGATCAGAGCAGGATGCTGTGAGGAGGTGGGCAGTGCGGTCTCATGCTTCTCCTATTCTGTAACATTGATAGTGTATGTGAGAGATATAAAGTAATTTTCTCTAATTGAATGGAAATGTGAAACTCTAACAAGACAATCACTGATATCCAGAATAGATTGGCTGTAGTGAAGAGATGTCTATTGATGCTCTCAGATACCGACTCTTTTCTCTGCTGGTTCACTGTAGACTCATGGTCCCACCATAAATAAGATGATATGGCAACAGTGTCACCTGGTTTCTCCAACAGCAGCCTGGAATCCTGCATTCTCCATTGACATGAATGTTGCAAGGAGTGAAGGAAGCCAACCCAAGTACAGGACACAGGCACAGAGATTGAGTTTGGATGCTTACACCGGCGTAAACACCAAACAGCAAACAGGAGGGATCTTGACACAGAGCCCTGATATGGAAGCTTGACACGGAGCCTTGACTCAGAGAAATGGAGACTCATAGGTAATCCTTGAAACTGGAGCTAAAATTAGAACAAATGATTCTAAGTGGTCGGGATATGTAGTTATCTCACAGGACCAAGTCCAACGATCTGGTGATTAATGGTTGTAACACCAGGGTTCATATGCTGCAGGTCTTGAATGGAACCAGGTGTGTCATCATCAAAGAGACTTAGCAGTAAATGGGAAATTAATGTTTGGAAACAAGTCATAATCAAAGGAAATTAGGAGCAAGATAGGGAATTAACGATCGCGACCATGACAGTACCTTCTCTCCACAAGGGAAGGCTCCAGGCAATCCACCAGTCTTGTCCGGATATCCCGAAGGAAATCACGGATGAAGGAAGGGTCCAGGATAAAGGAGTGGAGAATCAGGACCGTATCCCTCCCAATTGACCAGGTATTGGAGACCCTTGCCTCAGAAGCACCACATCCAGTAATCGCCGGACCGTGTACGCTGGGTGTCAGCAATGATCCGGGCGGGTAGAGTGGGTTTGGCAGGAGGGCACAGATGGCTGACAGATACCAGTTTCAATTGGGAAACGTGGAATGTAGGATGGATATGCTTAGATTTGGACAGTTTGAGTTTGACTGCCGAGTTGTTGATAATACTCTCAATCTCGAGTGGTGCCAGGTACCAAGGGCTGAATTTCTTGGGTCCATTCTTAGGGGGATGTCTTTAGAAGAAAGTTTAACCTTCTGCCCCAGCCGATAACAGGTGCAGGAATCCGATGGTAATCAGCAATCCTCCGGTTGCTGTCGGTTGAGCGAAGTAGGGCTGCATGTGTGTCTTTCCAGGTCTTGCAGCACCAATGGAGATGGGCCTGAACAGAAGGCACAGCAATGTCATCTTCATGAGCGAAGAACAGAGGGAGTTGGTAACTGAGGGAGCATTCAAAGGGAAACATTCCAGTGGCGGTGCTGACCAGGGAGTTGTGGGCGTACTGTACCCAAGAGAGATGAGTGCTCCAGGAAGACGGGTTGTTGGTGGTTATGCAGCACAGTGCTGCTTCCAAATCCTGGTTAGCTCGCTCTGTTTTCCCGTTTGTCTGCAGATGAAAGCCGGATGACAGGCTTACAGTAGCTCCAAGGGCTTGACAAAAAGATCTCCAGACTTGAGACACGAATTGGGGACCCCAGTCAGAAATTATGTCAGAGGAAATCCCGTGAAGGCGGAAGGCATGATAGATGAGAAGGTCGGCTGTTTCCCGAGCTGTAGGGAGTTTGGGAAGGGCTACGAAGTGCACTGCTTTGGAGAAGCTGTCCACCATGGTGAGAAAGGCAGTGGTAGGGGTAGTTCAGTAACCAAATCCAGTGCAATATGAGATCAAGGGCTGTTAGGGACAGGTAAGCGAACAAAGCAATCCAGCAGGTGGTCGGTGGGAAGCTTTTCCATGGGCACAAAGAGAACAGGCAGAGACGAAGGAACAGGTGTGAGTGTCCATGGAGGGCCACCAGAAATATCTCTTCAGAAGGGATAGAGTCTGATCAATCCCAAGATGGCAGGCAAAATGAGAAGTATGCCCCCACTGGAGAACCTGAGACCAAACAGAATCAGGCACAAAGAGGCAATTGGAGGGTCCGTTTCCTGGGTCAGATTGAGTCCGTTGGGCCTCTGACTATGGCCTCGATCTCCCAGGTGAAGGTAGCCACCACACAGGATAGCGGAAGGATTATCTCGGGATTGGGAACGCTCTCTTCGGAAATTATTGACAGGAGAGAGCATTGGGCTTCCCGTACTTGGACCCCAGATGATATGTGAGCGTAAATCTGAATCGGCCAAAAAATAATGCCGAACGGGATTGGCGGGAATTCAGGTGTTTGGCGGTTTGGATATATGCAAGGTTCTTGTGATTGGTCCGGACAATAAACAGATGTTCCACTCCCTCCAGCCAGTGCCTCCACTCCTCTTAAGCAACTTTGACCGCCAGTAACTCCCAGTTCCCTACGTCATAATTTCGTTCAGCAGGGGGACAGTTTATGAGAAAAGAAGCAACAGGGATGAAGTTTTTGGTCAGGGCCTGAATGTTGGGAGAGGACGGCTCTCACCCCAGATTCACCACAATGAATTGACAAGAGGGGTCTGGCTGGACCAGGATCGGAGCAGAGGTGAAACACCTCTTCAGCTCCGAGAAGGCAGCGTCCACTTCGGAGACCCAGATAAGCATTTTTCATTGAGTAGGAGAGATTCAAACCAGAGGACATGAGTTGAGCATTAAGGAGCAAAAGTTTAGGGGTAACACAAGAGGGAACTTCTTTACTCAGAGAGTGGTAGCTGTGCAGAAAGAGCTTCTGGTAGAAGTGGTAGAGGCAGGTTCAATTTTGTCATTTAAAAAAAAAATTGGATAGGTATATGGACAGAAAAGGAATGGAGGGTTATGGGCTGAGTGCAGGTAGGTGGGACTAGGTGAGAGAAGTATTTGGCATGGACTAGAAGGGCCGAGATGGCCTGTTTCCGTGCTGTAATTGTTACATGGTTATAAGAGATAGTAAGAGATTTGAAA
This sequence comes from Hemitrygon akajei, assembly GCF_048418815.1. Taxonomy (NCBI): domain Eukaryota; kingdom Metazoa; phylum Chordata; class Chondrichthyes; order Myliobatiformes; family Dasyatidae; genus Hemitrygon; species Hemitrygon akajei. The sequence continues at coordinate 29,614,930 of NC_133138.1, read as the reverse complement.
GTGGGAGGGGGGGGTGTAATCCAAAATGAGAGGACAGGAGGGGGAGGGATCAAGCTAAGAGCTGGAAAGTTGATTGGCAAAAGGGATACACAGCTGAAGAAGGGAAAGGATCATGGCACGGGAGGTCTAGGTAGAAAGAAAGGGGGAAGGGAGCACCGGAGCGAGATGGAGAGCAAACAAAGAGTGATTGTGAGAGAGACAGAGAGAGTAAAAAGACTGAGAGAAAAGAAGGAAAAAAAGGATAAATAAATAAATATATTGGTCAATCAATCAGTAAGGGATGGGTTAAGAATGGGAGTGAGGCGTAAACGGAAGTTAGAGAAATCAATGTTCATGCTATCAGGTTGGAGACTACCCAGACAGAATATAAGGTGTTGTTCCTCAAACCTGAGAGTGGCTACATCTTGACAGTGGAGGAGTCCATGGATAGATATATCAGAATGGGAATGGGACGTGGAATTAAAATGTGTGGCCACTGGGAGATCCTGCTTTCTCTGGTGGACAGAGCATAGGTGTTCAGCAAAACCATCTCCTGGTCTGCGTCAGGTCTCACCAGTATACAGAAGGCAGCACTGGAAGCACTGGACGCAGTGTTTCACACCAGCAGACTCACAGGTGAAGTGTTGCCTCACTTGGAAGGACTGTCTGGGGCCCTGAATGGTGGTGAGGGCGGAACCTTGATGTTCAAGAGATGTTGAGGCCCTGGTTAAGAGCGAAAGAAGGTGTATAATAGGTGCAGGCAAGCAGTAATAAATGAGGTGCTTATGTAGTACTAGAAATGACAGAGAAAACTTAAGAAATAAATCAGGAAGGCTTAAAGAAAGCATAAGATTCCTCTAGTAGACAAGGTGAAGGAGAATCCGAAGGGATTCTACAGATTCTTCGGAACAAAATGTTTGCAACGGATGAAATTGGTCATCTGGAAATCCAGATTAGTAATCCATGTGTGCTGCCAAAACAGATGGGGGTGATCTTAAATGAATTCTTTGCATCTTGAGTGTGTCTACAAAAATGAGGCAAAGGTGCATCAACTCTCTTGACCCTGTGCAGGTTACAGAGGAGGAGTAGTTTGCTACCCTGAGATAGTCTCTCAATCTTCATCAGGTCTCAGCGATCTACAGGAGACCAGTCTTGCAAACTGTGTGACTCTCACATCCTAGCTATAAACATACCACCACATTTTGTCATCAATGTTTCACACATGAAATAAAATTCAAAGCAGGAACTTTTAATGACAACAGATTGTAGTAAGTTTGACTTTTATTGCAGGCAAATACAATATAAGCTGTTTCTAGATTCAGAATGACATATTACGCAGACAACAGAGAATTGAGTCTATGTTCAGAGACTTATCATTATTTGATGTGATAGCTGTATTGTACCGGCACTTGCCCTCTGATAGGAAATGGATTCTGGGTGGTGAGAATGGACACGGTGAGCTTCTGTGTTCTACAATCATATGAGTCTAATTCACAAACTACAGACTTATTATTTCATAAAACTTACAAAGTCTTTCAGATTAGAGGTATTCATGACAGATAGTGCCACTAATTGTTATATTATAGACCTTGACTATGTTGAAGAAGCACATATTATCTATTTTTTAATTAGATGTAGGGCACAGTAAAAGGCAATATTGGCCCAATAAGCTTGTGCTCCCCAATTACACCATGTGGTCAATTAACATATTAGACCCTATGTCACTGGATTATGTGAGTAAACCAGAGTAAACAGAGGAAACCCACGCAGTCACAGGGAGAATGTGCATACTCCTTACAGACAGTAGCAGTATTGAACCTGGTTTGCTGCACTATAATGATGTTACACTTACCAAAATGCTACGATGCTACACTGAGTTATGGCCATAAAAGCTGAAAGAAATATAATGTGAATGATAAAAGAATGGGTAAATGGAAGTTGCAACTAAATCTTGGTGTCTTTGTACATCAAATACAGAAAACAAGCACTGTGTTCAGGAGCAGTAAGCTATTAACAAGGCAAACAGTATATTGTTGGCACTGAATGCAAGAGGAATTAAATATTCAAGCAAGAATGCTTTGCTGCAGCTGTGCAGTAGTTGATGAAATGCTATACAGAGATTTGTGTGCAAATTTCATCTCTTGCAAAGTTCTCACTGTGAAGGAAGTGCAACAAATTTTGTCCAAAATGATGCTGTGCTCTCCAGTCTGCCTGTGTTTGAGATGCTTACAAAGGTACTTTCTGGAGTTTGGAAATTTATACAGTTCCCTGGAAAGAATATTCTTGCCAAGCACAGTTACCAGTACTGAGGTGAAAATTGCTTGCAATATTTTCTTTGAGGAATAAAGTTTTCTTGCCGCATGCAATAAATTGAGAGTAAAATCAGAAGTTCCAAAGTTTCCAGGCTGTATCAATCTGGATTCTGGAATTGGCAGATCTCTCTGGGGAATGGGCATGATGGGCCGAATAGACCCCTGCGGGCTGCAATGTTCATTCACGAATCTCAGATCAGTATCAGATTTCGAGGCCTGAAATGTGGCATCTTCCTGTGAAACATCTGTTGCTCTTCCTCTCACTTCATCTGAATTCTGTCTGCGATGAATCAGACATGAAACATGAAATATGCACTGAAAATGATTGATATAAATAAATTAAAGAGAAGTGTGAGTTTACAGAATAAGGAACAGATCTCCGCATGATCCAAACATCATTGGTGCAACATTAATGTGATATTGCCAACCATTAAAGTCTGTAAGGAATGGACCCATTTAACACTGTAAACCAACTCAACTTCCTGAGAGAAAATAGTGTGAAGATTTCCTATGATTATACTTACCAACTTGTAACTCTGATGCGACATTCCTCTCCCTCTGTGACCTCTGGCTCATCCCCTTCTGTTCCATCCCTGAGGCATGATCTGCTGGAATAGATTTTTATTCTTTAACTGATAGAATGTATATTCATGTCTTCAGTAAATTGTACTCTGTGATTCATCACACATCTGTCCCCTGATAAGACCTGACCATGTTTACATTACTAACCAACGAAGCAGATATGCTGTATTGGAAAATGTTCAGCATTCAAACTTTGAAGGATTTGAAGATTCAAAGTACATTTATTATTACTTGCTGCTGTAGAGGAGGCCATACCGGGAGCATTGGAATCAATAGATGACCGGACTGACTTGCAGATGAAGTGTTGTCTCAACTAGAAGGGGTGTTTGTGGCCCAGAATGGGGGTGAGGAAGAAGGTGAAGCCAGGATGGTTTGTGGCCTTGATGTTGAATACTGCTTTCTTGTTGCAGGACTCCATAAGACTATAAGATATAGGAGCAGAAGTAGGCCATTCGGCCCATCAAAAATGCTCCGCCATTCAATAGTGGCTGATGTAATTCTTCCAGTCATCCCAACTCCCCTGCCTTCTCACCATACCCTTTCATGCCCTGGCTAGTCAAGATCCTATCTATCGCTGCCTTAAATGCACCCAATGACTTGGCCTCCACAGCCGCTCGTGGCAACAAATTCCTCAGATTTTCCACCCTCTGACTAAAGTAATTTCTGCGCATCTCTGTTTTAAATGGACGTCCTTCAATCCTGAAGTCATGTCCTCTTGTCCTAGATTCCCCTACCATGGGAAATGCTATGAGATCCCCCTCATTCTCCCGAACTCCAGGGAATACTGCTCAAGATCTGCCAGGCATTCCTCATACAGTAAACCTTCCATTTGTGGAGTCATTCTCATTAAACTTCTCTGAACCCTCTCCAATGTCAGTATATCACTTCTATAATAAGGAGCTCAAAACTGAACACAATACTCCAAGTGTGGTCTCATGAGTGCCTTATAGAGCTTCAACATCACATCCGTGCTCTTACAGTCTATACCTCTAGAAATGAATGTGAACATTGCATTTGCCTTCTTCACAACTGACTCAACCTGGAGGTTAACCTATAGGGTATCCTGCAAAAGGACTCCCAAGTCCCTTTGCATCTCTGCGTTTAGAATTCTCCATGCTCTGACTAATAGTTTGCCTGTTCATATCACCAGAGCTAAGCGTGGAGTTGAGTCCTCAACTGATCATTGAATGGTGTGGTCGGATCTATATCTACCGATCAAACCTTCACGCAGACTGAATGCTGCCAAACCACGCAAAAAGCTGAACTCCACCAAAGTGAAACACCGTGAGTGTGCTGAGATGCCCTGAAATCCTCTATGGAAACTGCTCTAAGCAAACCGGCTGAGAATCCACCAGACGATATTACGGAGCACTGGAATGCCTTTTAAAGAAACGGTCTACAGCGCTGCCCAGGACACCTTTGGGAAAGTCAAGCGCAAGCATCAGGACTGGTTTAATGAGAGCAACCAATCTGTCCAAGACCTTCTAAGAGCTAAGGCAGCTACACACCGGGCTCTTCTTCAACATTCAAACTCAAGTTCTAATAAATGTGTCTTTTTGAGTGCAAAATCAACTTTGCAGAGGCAGCTCAGAGCTGTGAAAGACCAGTGGTGGGCGAACAAGGCCAAGGAGTTACAAGCCTTCACTGACTGTAATGACTCAAGAAACTTCTATGAAGCAATCCAGGTTGTGTATGGTCCATCAAAACAAGGCACCTCACAACTCCTGAGCAAGGACAGTACATCCATCTTCAGTGAGCAACACCTACACCTCACACCTCACAGCTCCTGAGCAAGGACAGTACATCCATCTTCAGTGAGCAACACCTACACCTCACACCTCCTCACACCTCACAGCTCCTGAGCAAGGACAGTACATCCATCTTCACTGAGCAACACCTACACCTCACACCTGACAACTCCTGAGCAAGGACAGTACATCCATCTTCAGTGAGCAACACCTACACCTCACACCTCCTCACACCTCACACCTCCTCACACCTCACAGCTCCTGAGAAAGGACAGTACATCCATCTTCAGTGAGCAACACCTACACCTCACACCTCCTCACACCTCACAGCTCCTGAGCAAGGACAGTACATCCATCTTCAGTGAGCAACACCTACACCTCACACCTCCTCACACCTCACAGCTCCTGAGAAAGGACAGTACATCCATCTTCAGTGAGCAACACCTACACCTCACACCTCCTCACACCTCACAATTCCTGAGCAAGGACAGTACATCCATCTTCACTGAGAAGTCAGAGCACATGAAAAGACGGCAAGAACACTTCCACAAGCTGCTGAACAGACCAGGACCCATCACCGATGAAGCACTGGGTACTTCACTGCACTGAACTGGTACACCTTCAACCCATACTGTTCGACTTAGATGCTCCCCCTACTCTTCACGAGGTCATCAAAGCCATCAAACAGATAAAACCCAATAAAGCACCAGACCCTAACAGGATCGCAGCCGAGATCTACCGATATGGCGGTAACACACTATCATCATGCCTGCACCAGCTATTCGCAAAGTTGTGGGGAGCTGCAGAACGGCCACAAGACTTCAAAGGCGTATCAGTCGTGACCATCTACAAAAACAAGGGAGACAAGACAGACTGCAACAATTACCGTGGCATCTCTATTCCGTCAGTTGTTGTAAAATACCTCGTAAAAATCATCCTTAGATGCTTGGTGTCCAACATCAGTGACAACATCCTTCCAGAAAGCCAGTGTGGTTTTCAAACAGGCTGCAGTACAATGGACATGATCTTCTCACTGAGGCATCTCCAAGAGAAATGTGTTGAGCAGCAGAGAAGTCTCTGTCACATTTGTTGATCCAAGGAAAGCGTTTGACACTGTTGGTAGAGATGGACTGTAGGAGGTCCTACCAAAATTTGGTTGCCCTCACGCCTAACCAACATCATCCGTCAGTTCCACAAAGGCATAGAAGGCTGCATCAACATGTGTGGTGAGTGGTCAGACCCATTTCCCATCCCCAACGGCATAAAACAGAGTTGTGTTTTGGCTCCTACTCTGTTTGGACTATTCTTTGTGGCTGTTCTTCAGGATGTCACATCAGAACTGAAGTCAGGGGTCTTCCTACAAACGAGGGTTGATGGCGGCTCCTCAACTTCACAAGACTGAGAGCAAAAACAAAAGTCAGGGACATTGTGGCACGTGAGCTACAGTTTGCTGATGACTGAGCACTGGTTGCCCATTCCCTCAAAGACTTACAGGAGATCACCAGTCGTTTTGCCAGTGCAGCCAAAAGCTTCAGGCTGACAATCAGACTGAAAAAGATGGAACTTTTGTACCAACCGGCTCCTGACTCAAGCTACGAAGAACCAACTGTCCTCATTGATGACACTCGTCTCGATGCTGTCAACAAGTTTTGCTGCCTGGACAGCATATTAACATCCTCAGCTTCTCTGAATGTAGAGATTGAGTCAAGAACCAGAAAAGCCTGCTTTGCCTTTGGTCAGCTGAAAGATCGAGTTTAGTCACAGAACATCAGGTTGGCAACCGTGTGCGAGACATACAGGGCCGTTGTCATATCAGCCTTGCTGTATGGATGTGAGACGTGGTGCCCATATCAGAGTCACTTACGCCAGCTTGACCAACCACAGCAGCGTCACTTACGTTCTCTGATGAAGATCACCTGCTGAGACAAGGTCTCCAATACCGAGGTCCTCTCTTGAGCTGGAATGCCAGCAGTTTCAACCTTGGTGATGTCTGCCCAACTGTGTCAGAATGCCTGACGGAAGACTTCCCAAGGACATCTTGTATGGCCAAATGTCCGATGGTACCTGAAAACGAGGAGGCCAGTGACCACAGTACAAGGATGTTCTGCACAGGAACCTCAAGAAAACTGACATTGCCCCATCAACATGGGAGGATCTGGCTCAAGATCGCTCACAGTGGAGGGACACCATCAAAAGGTGTGGACGCTGCTGAGAACAAGCTCATAGAGGCAACAAAGGAAAGGCACAGGAAGCGCCACAGCAGAGCTTCTGCCCCTGCTGCCCCTCCAGGCCTCACCTGCCAAGTATGTGGCAAACAGTGCCTGTCAAGGATTGGCCTGTATAGCCACTCCAGGATGCATGTATCAAACCTCACTAACTGACTGAAAGGAACCATCATCATCCCATGGGATGTATAGCCAGAGAGAGAGAGAGACAGAGAGAGTCCGCCCATTTATTTCTTCCACCAAAGTGCATAACCATACATTTTCCAACATTGTATTTCATTTATCACTTCTTTGTCCAGTCCCCTAAAATATCTAAGTCTCCCTGCAGTCTCTCTGTTTCCTCAACATTACCTGCTCCTCCACCTATCTTTAGCCACAGATCCATTAATCCCATTGTCCAAATCAGTGACTTACATCATAAAAAGCAGCGGTCCCAACACTGACCCCTGTGGAACTCACTGGTAACCAGCAACCAGCCAGAATAGGATCCCTTTATTCCCACTTTCTGCTTTCTGCCGATCAGCCAATAATTCACCCGTGCTGGTAACAAATGTGTTCATTGATGATGACAGCTTTGCCTGAGATGGACTGAGCTGTCTCCACCAGTTTTTTGAGTATTTTCTATTTCTGGGCATTCCTATTTTCATACCAGGCTGTGATACAAACTGTCAGGATACTTCCACCATCCAAGAAAAGAAAGGCACTGCCATGTTTACTTCATAATGGCACTTACATGTTGGTATCAGATCAGATCCTTTGATTTCATTGTTAATAAATCTAAAGTTACTTTCTTTTTTATTGACTTTTTTATGCATTTCTACTATTGCTACAACAAAAACCCAACTACAAAGTAAGAGATTAATACAGTGCAAGATAAACATACAGTAATCATATGGTTCAAAATAATGATGAAAAAGCATCCAAAATAAAGTCATGTAGAGTTAGTATCCACCCCCCCCCCCCACAGAAAAAAAAAACTCCGGACCAACCATTACGAGATGTAGGAAATATAAATCGGAGCATTCAAAGCCCCAAAACTGTAAATGAAAATAAGAACAAAAGATAATAATGCCTATCACCAAGGAAAAAAAGAGCTGAAAGTAAGGGACTGAAAAAAAAACCTAGTCTAAAGGGAAGTTATGAAAATATTCAAGAAAAGGTCCCCACACCTTATGAAACTTTATGTCCAAATTGAGAAGTGAGTAGTGATTTTTTTCAAGATCTAAACAGGACATAATATCGTTAAGCCATTGAGCATGAGTGGGTGGGGCAACATCTCTCCACCAAAGAAGAATTAAATGTCTAGCCAAAAGAGAAGCAAAAGATAACGTTCAGTGTTTAGCCGGACTCAAACGTATATTCCTCTCACCCAAGGCACCAAAAAGAGCAATCAGAGGGTTAGGTTCTAAGTGGCAATTAAGGATATGAGATAAGGTTAGAAAACTTCCCTCCTAAATTTCTCTAGACTAGGACAGGACCAGTATATATGAATAAGAGAAGCCTGGCCACTTTTAGACTTATCACAAACAGGACTGATGTTAGGGTAAAATCGGGACAATTTAGATTTGGACATGTGAGCCCTATGTAGAATCTTAAACTGTAAAAGACAGTGGCGAACACAAAGAGAAGTTGAAATAACTACTTGAGAATTAAGTCCCAAACCGCATCAGATAAAGAAACATTTAAGTCATGCTCCCAAGCCGTTCTAATATTATCAAAGTGGGGGGGGCGCCGTAAGGGCACTAATTTATCATGAATAAAAGATATTAAGCCACAGTGGATTAATAGAAAGAAACAAGTCCACAAACGTTTTTCTCAGGCATTGCAGGAAAGTTGGGTAATAAAGGATTTCTTTACCAATCATGAAATGTTTAATCGTGCATTGAATGTAAAAAAGATGATTATGCAAAATAGGACTAGAAAGCGAGAAACCACGAAGACCATTAAATTATCTAAACTGGGCCCATATTCTTAGAGTAGATCTAACAAGAGGATTAACAATTAGTCTAGGCAAGCGACTAGGGAGTACAGATCCAAGAAGTGCAGAAATAGAGAGATCCTTAGTAGAGTTCAACTCCATTGCCGCCCATTTAGGACAATCAGATTGGCTATGATAAAAGGACCAGAAGGTAAGACAGTGAATATTAGCTGCCCAGTAATACAGACGGAAGTTAGGTAGAGCCATGTCACTTTTTTTAGATTTTTGGAGGTAAGCTTTATTAAGTCTAGAACGCTTACCCTTCCATATATAGGACAAAATAATAGAGTCTAAGGAATCATAAAAGGTTTTAGAAATAAAAATTGGAATAGACTGAAATAAATATAAAAATTTAGGAAGGATATACATTTTAATAACATTAACATGACCTACCAGAGACATAGATAAGGGTGACCATTGTGACAAACTCTGTTTTGTAGAGTTCAAAAGATTGGCAGTTTTCATGAACAAGATCCTTGAAATTCCTTGTAACTGTAATACCAAGATAAGTAAATTGATTATTAACTACTTTAAAAGGGAGGTCACGAAATGCTAATGCTTGTGCTTTTTTATTAATTAGAAAAAGTTCACTCTTGTGTAGGTTGAGTTTATAGCCAGAAAACTGGCTGAGTTGATCAAGATGTGAAAAGATTGGGGTAAGGAAGTGGACGGATTTGAAAGAAAAAGTAATAAATCATCAGCATAAGGAGAAACTTTATGCTCAACACCTCCCCTCCAGATCCCCGTCAGTTCAGGACAACTTCGAAGTGCAATTGCCTGTGGCTCTATAGCCAAATCAAAAAGGAAGGGACTTAAAGGGCATCCTTGACGGGTGCCATGTTTAAGGCTAAATGACTGGGATTGCTGATTGTTAGTCAGAACAGAGGCAGTAGGACATAGGTATAACAATTTGATCCAAGAAATAAAACTTTGACCGAAATCAAATTTTCCTAAAACCGCAAAAAGGTAATTCCACTCTCCACGATCAAACATCGCATCTAAGCAACGTATTACAAAGATTCGAAAGGAGAATGGGGATATATTTTTATATTTATTTCAATCTATTCCAATTTTTATTTCTAAAACCTTTTATGATTCCTCAGACTCTATTATTTTGTCCTATCTATGGAAGGGTAAACGTTCTAGACTTAATAAAGCTTACCTCCAAAAATCTAAAAAAGAAGGTGGCATAGCTCTACCTAACTTCCGTCTGCATTACTGGGCAGCCAATATTCGCTATCTTACCTTCTGGTCCTTTTTTCATAGCCAGTCTGATTGCCCTAAATCCGCATCAAGAGAAATAACGCATTCAGGAGTCCCAATTGAAGGAGATTATAAAATATTGAATAAACACCGTATATTAAAAAGGTGAAGACGATTTTTAATAAAACCAGTTTGGTCATCGGAAATAATAGAGGGTATAACGTTTTCCAATCTGTGGGCCAAAACTTTGGCCAAAATTTTGACATCAACATTTAATCACTGGTAATCACAGGAGTGAACAAATGAAATAAGTTGGTTATCTACTAAAAAATAATCAATTCTAGTGAAAGTATGATGGACATGTGAAAAAAAGGAATAATCTCTCTCAGTAGGATGAAGAAAACACCATACATCAGAGATACCATAATTAGAAAGAAAAGAATGAATAGCTAAAGCAGATTTAGTAGGTAATCTAGGAACAGAGGATGATCAATCCAAAGCTGGATCTAACCAGCAATTAAAGTCACCACTCAGTATAAGAGAATATAGTTTCAGATGTGGTAATAAGGAAAAAAATGTTTGAAAAAGTTCACATCATCAAAATTGGGAGCATACAAGTTAGCTAATACTAGTTTAGTGCTATATAATTTGCCAGAAACAATAATAAAATGGCCATTTGTATCGGATATCTTACTGTGGAGTTCAAAAGGAACTTTTGGATTGATAAGGATAGAAACCCCCCCTGGCTTTGGCCAGGAAGGAGGAATGAAAATGTTGACCCACCCACATTGACATAAAACGAGAGTTATCGAAACTACGAATATGAGTTTCTTGTAGGAAGGCAATGTCAGCTTTAAGTTGCTTAAGATAGGAGAAGACCTTCCTTCTTTTAACAGGATGATTCAATGCCTTTACATCCCAGCTTACAAATTTCAATGGGCTAACCATTATCAATTGTTAAAACATAAAAGGTAGTAGGCATATATAAGGTCCAACATTCAAATAACAGTTTGGGAGCAAAAATATACATATAAATTAATCATATCAGGACAAAAAATGTCCCGAGTAACAAGGAAAAGCAAAAGAAGCATTGGATAGTGTTGGTACTGGAGAACCCACCCCACCCTCGCAACTCAAAACTAGATGGCTACCCAAGAAAGCAGCTAGCCCTACAAGTAAAAAGAGACCCCAAAAACCAGCTTCCAGATTCGTAACATTGACATAGGCTCCATTTAAATAATATAGCAACTAGCTAATTTATGCACTGCAAATCAAGATTACAAATAGAAAGAAACTATATCATAAAAAACTTAATACGAAAGAATAATTGAGAAATAATCTATCTGTGAGAAAATATAAAAAAACGAGAGAGAAAAAAAGTAAATTTGAGAAAAAAAGGGAAAAAAAAGAAAAGAGAAATTTTATATATATATATAAAAAGTACTTATCCGCCGTTTAAAAAAAAAAAACAAATCTAATAGAATAAATGGGCAGGGAGACCTTCAATAAAACTCTAAGCCTCCCAAATCGACTGAAACAATTTGTGGTGCTCAGTAGTTAAAGTTACTCAAAAGTAAACTAAATTACGCAAATAAAATCTGAGTCCACAAGATGGCTTTTTAAAAAAAATGGAAGTACTTATTGGCCATTTTAGAAAGTCACACCAAGTCTAGAGAGAAACCAACTAAAGCCATTAATGGTTCTTAGTAGTTAAGGATATTCAAAAGTGGACTAGATCACTCAAATAAAATCTGAGTCTGCAAAAATACTTTTATTTTAGAAAGTACTTATCGGCCATTTTAGAAAGTCAAACCGAGTCCAAAGAAGTCGAAACGGCTGGGAGATCTTCTGTGAACTTCTGGGCCTCCTTGACTGACTTAAACCATTTATAGTCCCCAGTAGAAAGAGTAATTCGGACATCAGTGGGATTAAGGAGGGAAGGCTTGAGTCCACGATTAAAGAACTCTTTCCGAACACCTTTGAACTCAGCGCACATCTTCAAAACCTGAGGGGCGTAGTCTTCAACGATGCAAATGGTATTACCTCGGTAATCCAAATTACCTCTGCAGCGTGCCTCCATGATCAGATGGTTTTTCAGCTGGTATCGATGAAAACAGAGAATAATTGGACGTGATCTAGAACCCAAAACAGCTTGAGGAACAAATATCCTGTGGGCTCTCTCTAACTCAGGTGGGGTCGGAAGAATTTCTTTCCCGAAAATCTCACAAAGTAAAGAAGAGAAAAATTCAATGTGAGAGCCCGTTTCGATGGCCTCTGGCAAACTGAGAATTCATAGATTATAACGTCTGCTCTGAATTTCAAGATCCATAATTTTGAGAGAAAGTTTGCTGTTTTACTCCATCAAGTTGGAACAGACAGCTTCCAGCTGCTGAACACGACGTTTTAAATCTTCGGAAGTTAAGTTGATGCGAGATAAATGTTCAGCATGTTCATCCACTCTAGCATTAATCTGATCCAATGTTGACTCCAACTGACTGATAGAAGCTCTAAATTCAGTCTTAGAATCAGTTAGAATTTCTTGTTGATGCTGTTCCAGGACAGAGAGAATCTCGGCAGACAGAGACGTGGAGGCTTCTTTTTTCCCAGATTTAGGAATCTTTGTAGCCATTGTGAGATAGGCGTATTCGCAGGCAGATGAGAAAGACAAAAAAATTAACAAACTGAAATAAAAGAAGGGAGATACATAGTGCGGAGGTAAGAAATGTAACGGAGCGAAAGTTTAAAGCGACTAAACAATCTCCATCTTACCGGAAGTCCCCACTGATTCTTTCCACAACCAATCACCTAATGAGGGCGGGCTCGTTGGTCTCCAGCTTCTCCCTCCAGCAGGAATGAGGTACTGAAGCAGATGATAAGTCGTGATTGTTTTGAAGGGTGCAACAGGCCAGAAGGGCCAATGAAACAGCTATTGCGGCTGTTTTCTGTAATCTGACGGGAGCCAGGAGCAATGTCAGTAAGATTTTAAAGTTCAAAGTAAATTTACGAACCAAGGAGGTATACAGTATTCCATCATATACTACCCAAGATTCATTCTCTTGCAGGTATTCACGACAAAATTAAGAAAAAACTTACTCTGTTTTTCCTCGTCACACTGTAGATGAGTCCAAGACCAACGACCAGTTTAACAAACAGGTATCCAGAAATTGTGGTGATCCAACGGTCCGGAAGTGATCTCACTGTAAAGGAGAAAGTAAAGGAGAACAATTCTACATCACATTTAATGCCCAAGTAGTTCTGTCAGACATTCAGCAGAAGACATGATTGCAAAAACAGTCTGCAATAAAATAATGACAAATATTCATGGTTGGACACTTTGAGAATTACTTTTAATTATTTATGATTTTGTGTTTTATGATTTTTATCTGATCTTTGTGGATGCAGCAACTGTAACAAGATCAAGATGACTGGAAGAAATAGACTTCTGTTCATCATAATATTGATCATTTTCAAAGTGTATTCTGCTCTAGAAGTTTCAATGCAAATATCAACATAAACATTTGGACTGTTTTAAGTAGCACGATGTTTCAAGAAGTAGTACAATTGTTTTACCGGTATTTTCACAATCCAGGTTTACCCACTTCATTCCGCATGTCAGGTGTGCGACAACTATCGTGAACAGCTTTAGACCAGTTGTCTCTGAGAGGATGTGCTGGCATTAGGGAGGGTCCAGGTCCAGGTCCAGGTCTCACAAGAATGATCCCGGAATGAAATGCTTAATGGATGAGGAAAAGGTGACATCTCTGTGCCATTCTTGCCAGAGTTTCAAAGAACAAGAGGGGAACTCATTAAGATCTACTGAATATTGAATTCCTCAGACAGAGTGAACATGGAGTAGATATTTGCAACAGTGGGAGAGACTAGAGCTAGAAAGCAGAGCCTCAGAATAGAAGGGCACCTCTTTAGAACAATTTGAAGAGAAATTTATTTTGCCAGATGATGGTGAATCTGAGGATTTCATTGCCACAGATGTCTACGGAGGCATCAAAGTTTAAGGGCCGGAAGCAGGGTAAGGGGTTTGAGAGGGATCACATCTCAGCCAATGTTGAATGGCAGTGCAGACTCAAATGGCCAAGTGGCCCATTTCTGCTCCAATGTCTTATGGTCTTATACACAGACTCCTTTGCTCAGACACAAGAAAGCAAACCATGGTGAGTTACAGTGCTGAGCAGGAAATTTCTGATTTTCTGCACATGGTCTAAAACCCTCTGTACCCTACCTTTCACGTGTCTGTCCGGTTGCCTCTTCAACAATGTTGCTACCAAATCTCCATCAGCGGATTCCAGGCAAATTCCTCTCTGTGACCATGAACTTTCCACCCAACTCACTTTGAACATTATTTTAGTGAGCTCCAGCCTATCAGCCCCCCACCCTTTAAACCCGGCCTTGATGAACAGCACCCCATAAATCTAACCCTCGTCTCGATGCACAGCACCCCACCTATTTAACCCAAGCCCAATCTCAGGGCAATTTACAATGACCAATAAACCTATTAACCAATATGTCTGGATAGTGGATGAAAATACATCACTCAGGAAACCCATGTGGTCACGGGGAGCACGTATAAACTCCTTCTGTTGGTGCTGGAATTGAATTCCACACTGAGGCCCTGAGTAGTAATACTGTTGCACTACCTACCACACCATCAGTATCTGTAATATCTATCCTGGAAAAAAATCTATGACTGTCTGTGATTCTCATAATATTTATACATTTCTATCAGTTCATCCTAGAAGCTCAGGGATTTTGCACCCCTCCCTCCTCCCCTTTCCCCCCAACACCTCAGGAACTCTGACATGTCTATGCTCCCCTCAGACTCATTTGGTGGTTTCAGGAGCCAAGTTGTCTATAAACCCATATACCTTTGTGCTCAAAATGCTAGAAGGGTCTATTCTGCACTGTGTCACAATAAATAAATACAAGTATTTATGACACCATATCTGGAGTATTGTGAGGAGTGGAGTTCCCACTAACTGACCAAAAGGAGCCATCATCATCCTATGGGATGGATTGCAAAAGAGAGAGAGATTGTGGGGAGTATTGATCTCATTAATTTTCACGGGGCTGATATCTGGATACCTAGTTTGCATCAATGAGGAAAGACTGGGTAGGTTAGACATGTATCCACTAGAGTTTAGAAGATAGGGTGGTGATGAATTGATGACATAGGACATGCAGAATGACACAGATGAAGAAGTGGGTAATTTATTTGGAGTCAATACAATATGTTATGTTTTCTCAGAACACATAGGGTTTGAATTAATGGAATTTTCTGGGATGCCTGGAAGAATATGGAACATATTGAAACAGACCTGTGGGAGAATATAACAGTGATAATAAAACTGATTCTGATTCTGAATCGTTAACTTGGATTGGTTAAGAGATGTTCCACATCTCTCACAACAGGAAGGAAGTAATTTAATCCCATGAATGTGTGGCATCTCTCAGTGCAATCTCATTCCACACTTATTTCCCAGTACCCGATCCTACCTCACCTGCCCACAAGCATGTCCTGACAATACTCCCAACAGTCATCAATAAAAATTGTCACTTCCAGAGGCAAATCAGCCTGATGTCTCACATACCATTGTGATGCTGAAAGCCCTCACAGTCACAGGGAGAGCTATAGGATTGATCCACAGCATGGAACTAAAATATCACTGCTGCAGAAAGAATGCAGCCTCATTGTGAAATTCAGTACACGGAAAAACTTGAGATGCTTACCTCTGAATTCCAGATTATATGGTACTGAAAGTTGGAGTGTTTTCTGATCAAAAACACCACATGTCCATTTCCCTCTGCCTCTGTCAGCTTTCTGTATGACCAGACTCAGTGATTTCTCTTCCCCACTCAGTGTCTTTTCTCCAACAGTCTCACCGTCTCCATTGATCCAAACCAGTCTGGTTGATGCAGGGACGTCAGACACAGAGCAGTTCAGGGTAACGGTGTCTCCCTCAGTCACTGTATCAGACGGTTCAGCTGTGACTGTGGAAACAAGAAAAACATTACTGGTCTCCTTAAAAACAGGACCGACATTTTGCACAAAAGAAAAATGCAGTGATTTTGGGAAATCTGTTATCACACATTCTGTCTCCTACCTTTAACTGTGCTTAGTCTGATAGTCATAAATGTAATAGTTTCCAGAGTACAGGTGTATTCTCCTGCATCCTCAAACACCACAGGAAAAACCCTCATACTGAAATTCCAGCCGTTAAAAGGTGTCTTTGTGAGCATCAGTCGATTCACAAAGTGACTCTCACTGACATTCATGGGCTGAGATTTAAATGCTGTTGCAATTGTTTTCCTTGAACTTTGATGAAGATGTGACAGCCAAGTCCAGGCAGCATTGTTGTAATGTTCAGTATTGCTGTAACACATGAGGTGAAATTCACTGTGATCCATAACTGAGCGATACAGTGTGTAATGTTTATTATATGGACCTGCATGAAAGAGAGGAGAACTCATTAAAATGTTATAATGCCATTCGGGAGCGAGTGATGAGAAGCTGCCATCAAACCATCAGACATAGGAGCAATGTTAGGCCATTCAGCCCATCGAGTCTGCTCTGTTATTACAGCATGGCTGATTTATTATCCATCTCAACTCCATTCTTCTGCCTTCTCCTGTTAACCTTTGATGCCCTGACTAACTGTGAACCCATCAGTCACCACTTTAAATTAACTTTACAGATTCCTCACCCTCTGGCTAAGGATTCATCACACTCTTCATCTCTAAATGGATGACCTTCTATTCTGAGCTGTGCTCTCTGATATTAGACACTCCCACTATTAGAAACATCCTCTCTGCAACAACTTTGTTCAGCCCTTACAAACTTCAATAGTCTTCAATGAGACCTCCCTCATTGTTCTAAACTTCAGAGAGGAAAGGCCTCGAGCCATCAGGTATGCCTCATTCTTAACCCTTTCATTCCCAGATTCATTCTCATGACACTCTTCTGGACACTCTTCGAACCCAGAACATCCTTTCTGAGATAAGAAGCCCAAAGCTGTTCACCATTCTCCAAATCCAGTCTGAATAATGTTTTATAAAGCCTTGACATACTTGTATTTATACTCCTTTCAAAATGATTACTAACATTGCATTTATCTTCCTTACCACTTAATCAACCTGAAAGCTAACCTTTAGGGAATCCTGCACAAGGAATATTGAGCCTCTTTTTACTTATGATTTTTGAATTTTCTCCCTACTTAGAAAATAGCCCATTCTCCAAATTTGTTTAAGTCACATATTCAGCTGCAATTTCTGAATGGACCTCACGTGCTTTCAACATCTCATTAGTCCACACATGGGATTTGATTCCTGCAGCAGCTGAGTCTGCCGCGAAAGCTGGATTCACATCAAATATGATAAAGCCTTGGTGGGAAGGGTCACTGAAAGAGAGAATGGTTTGCTGTTCAGTGTTGCTCTGTGAACCGCGACCCAGTGCTGAGTGTATGTAGGAAGTACTGGTGGATGTCATGTGGACTCCTCCTTCTCTGTAACACTTTGATATGAGTAACACTTTAATATCCACCACTGCAGCTGAACAATTACAGTACCTAATCATGATTAAGATTGGTTTTAGTCTCAGGGTTGGAGAATATAGTGCTGACATATTGATTGACCTGCTGGAATGAACTGTATAATCCCATCAAAACTACTGAAGTGAGAATGCTGTACTTGGACTACAGTTTGGTATTCAATACCATAATTCCCTCAAGACTTGACAAGAAGCTCAGAGATCTTGGCCTTCACTTTGCCTTGTGTAACTGGATCCTGGACTTCCTGTCAGATCGCCAGCAGGTGGTAAGAGTGGACTCTCTCACCTCTGCCACTCTGAGCCACAAAATGAGTGCCCCTCAAGGCTGTGTCCTAAGCCCCTTCCTTTACTCTCTGTATACCCATGACTGTATTACTGTTGATTAATCTGCTAATTAAATTTGCTGATGACACTACACTGAGTGGGTGTAATCTCAAATAATAACGAAGCAGCCTACAGAGAAGTCGTCACCCTGACACAGTGGTGTCAAGAAAATGACCTCTCCCTCAATGTCGCAGAAACAAAGGAGCTGGTTGTGAACTACAGGAGGAATGGAGACAGGCTAACCCCTATTGATATCAACAGATTTGGGCTTGAGAGGGGGAATAGCTTTAAGTTCCTGGACATAAACATCACCGAGGATCTCACATGTTCTGTACAAACTGGCTGTTTGGTGAAAAACACATAACAGCAAATCCTAAGAACTTCCTATAGGGGCACAATTGAGAGCGCCCTGACTGGCTGCATCACTGCCTGGTACAGGAACAGTACTTCCCACAATCGTAGGACTCTGCAGAGAGTGGTGTGGTCAGCCCAGCACATCTGTAGATGTGAACTTCCACCTATTGAGGACATTCACAAAAATAGGCATGTAAAAGGGCCTGAATGACTATTGAGGACTCACATCACCCCAACCACCAACAGTTCAGGCTGCTACCATCCAGGAAATAGTACCACAGTATAAAAGCCAGAACCAACAGTCTCTGGGACAGCTTCTTCCAAAAGGCCATCAGAATGTCTAATTCATGCTGATACAATTCTATTTCAATGTTTTATTGACTGCTCTGTTGCATATACTATGTATTATAAATTACTTTAAATTGCACATTGTACATTTAGACAGAAACGTAACGTAAAGACTTTAACTCATCAAGTTCATGAAGGACATAATAAATAAAGTCAATTCAATTCAACATGTAATGATGAAATTTGAAATTGTTCCCACCACAGATTTGCCTCTCTTGATCTATGTATTATTTTCCTCAATGTCCTCTCATTGCACGATCTCAGTCACAGGTTTAAATGTTGGGGAAGCAGATCCCTCGGTTCAACTCTTCCACACGGAACAAGTTTTTCCACAAATGAGATGAGCTTAGATCGTCATGGACCAGGTGTGCTGAAGAGCCTGTTTCCATGATTTACGACTCCGTGGTTTTCAGACTGCCGATGTCTCCTCCTTCATACTGTTGATATCAGTGTTCTCTGGCCTGAATTCACTAATTTCCATGGTAAATACTGCTGAGTATCCATAAAGACCTGGCCATGATCTCTTCCTGAGCTATTTTTAACAATCTCCTACCAGACAGATATATTCCAGCCCAATACCTACAGTGAGGTAACAGCACTTACCCTTGTCTACAGTAAAATCTGCTTTGCTTGTGAGAACAACATTTCCGTTTTCCCGCACTTCACACTGATACAACTTCCCATCCTCCACTGTAACGTGTCGGAGCATCAGATAGACGGTGTTATTCAGCCGGATCTGATCAGTGTTTCTCCTGTTCTGCTGGGATGAGCCCACTGGTTTCCAGTGGAGACTGACGGTATCTGGGAGTCTGGAGATGGTACAGCTGAGGGTGACGTCACTGCCCTTCAGAGGTGATTGTGGATTTGCTACAACTGTGAGAAATAAGACCATGAGACAAAATGACACAGGAGCAGAATTAGACCAAGTTGCCATTTGTATCTGCTCTGCCATTCTATCATAGCTGATTTATTTCCTTTTGTGAGGCCTTTTACCTCTCTTGTCCCTGTAACCTTTAACACCAACTAATCAAGAACCTATTACCCTTTAAATATATCTATTAACATGATCTGAACAGCCACCTGTGCCAATGAATTCCAAAGATTCTGCACACTCTGGCAAAAGAAATTCCTCCTCATCTGTGTCCCACGGGACATTCTTGTAGTCTGAGGCTGTGCCCTTTGGTCCTATCCTCTCCCACTATCAGAAACATCATCTGCATATCCAATCTATCTCAACCTTTCAATCTTTGGTGCGTATAATGAATGAGTGGAGTGAGTAGTAGCATGCCCAATGATTGGGTTCAAACTGACCTTAGGATGTGACTATGATCAACACTTGTGTCTTGCTGCAGGACAGTGAGAGGATTGAACACTTTACCCACCTCCTGAACCTGATGGAATGTCAGGGTTCAGTTTAGGGCAGGCATGGGCAAACTACGGCCCGCGGGCCATATGCGGCCCGTTAAGCTTTTTAATCCGGCCTGCAGAACTTGATGAAATTATATTAATAAACCTTGTTAACACCTCAGATCCATCCTGAGAATCGCCACAACAAAACTAAATCCAGACTTTGATGCGCTGGCTAAAAAGGGAGACCAACAACACTGTTCCCACTGAAATTAAAAATAAGTTTCTTCGTTGTGTTATGTAAAAAATGCATTTGAAAATATTTTTTTCAATAAGCCTTACATGTTACATGTCATTTCTGTTAAGTGATGGACATGAGTAGTGCGCAGGTGCACGTACGTTCTCAAAATAAAAAATGCGCTCCAGATCAAATAACGCGCTCCGCATACTGGCGCGCTGTCACTGTTCTGTCAGTGACACTGGTCGTTGTTGAGTTTTGGCACAGGGGACAATTGAATAAGAAGGAGCAGGACAAGTAGACCTGCATTTCCTACCGTTTTTGAAATAAAGACAGTCAGGAGGAGAGTGATGATGATAATATCTTGAAGGATAACAGAATTTTCAGTGCTTTAAAATAATAACTGTTACTATTAAAAAAGCTGTATTTTATTCATTTAATTTTCAGTGTTTTAAAAGTCATTTCAATAAATAGCTAAATACCATGGGACTTCAAAGACAGATATTTTGTTGTAATGCATTTGTTCATTTTCAATTGAAATTAAAGCACATGTTTTCTACATATCCCATGATATTTTATTTTCTCTTATGAGGTGTATTACCAAAACACTCCGTCCATCTGCTCCTGGTCCGGCCCCCCTGTCAAATTTTAGAACCCTTTGTGGCCCACAGGTCAAAAAGTTTGCCCACCCCTGGTTTAGGGTCACACAGTTGGGCCACTATCTGTGGATGCCAACCACGGGGTGGTGCCCTGACACAGAGACTGGTGTTTGCTGTCTCACATCTCCTGCGACCCTGAATCAATCTTGACCCATGGTGCTGTCCTGAAATGGCATCTTCTCCCTGAAATCCTGTGGCTTTCATTCAGGTGACCTTCCCATATCCCAAACACAGGATGGTTGATTGTATGAGTAACGGACCAGTCCAGTCTGATTCTATCTTTGGATTACTGGCACACTTCATTAAGACCCCCCATTGTATAAAATGATACAGTGTGCACAAAACAAACATCAAATTGGTGACAAGCTCAGAAATAGTTTAAATCTCTGAAGTCCCAAAATGCACCTTATCAGAGTTCCATTTACTGAGCTTCCATGAGGAACAGCTCTTTCGGACAGAATAGTTCTCCAAATGCCTGCCTGGACTTTCATTTCCTCCTGAAGATGATGTAATCAGACCATCAGAGGGTTTTTAAATTGCCCCCATACAAGGGCGAGTCACCTGTCAGTTTATATTGTTGAGGGGCACTTAAATGGACAGAACTTTCTCCATTTAGGAGAAATAAGTTGTGTAAATAAGCAGAGAATACAAATCTCACATGACCCCTATAAAACTTTCAGTACTGGAAAGTGAATTATTCATGAAGAAATTTTTTTTTCACACTTTTCAAATCTTTGTCCCATTTACCTTCGATACCAAAAATTTCATATTGTTTCAAGGTTTCATAACTGGGCTCTCTTTGCACCAAGATAATAGATCCTGTAAATTTAAATGTGGGACGAGTAATTATCAAATCAACGGTACCAGCCGTATTGTCCATAGCATGAAAGATGCCAGTGTATATGAAGTTTCTTTCCCAACGTGGGGTCCACCCTCTGGATCCTTCTTTAAAAAATGTCACAAGTGGCTGTGTGCCTTGAATGTAGCTTGGTTTCCAATCCCAGCCAACAGGGCCATTTCCAGGAATGTCTGGTCCAGTGAACACAATTTGATCTGTCTTATCAAAAATGTATATATATTTTGGATTTTCTGTTTAAAAAAGAGAAACAATAAAAATGTTACAGCATGAAATCACAAATGCTTCATTCTACTTCACTTCATATTAGAGTCCCATTAATGCAGTGTTACTATTTTATCAGTTGATCACAACATAGCCACTAACACAATTAAAATCGAAGCTGTCGGAGTGTTGGTGACGGAGTTCTGCGCTGTAGGATGGGTGGTGAGGGAACTCCACACTGTGAGATGGGTGGTGAGGGAGCTCCACATTGTAGGATGGGTGGAGAGGGAACTCCACACTGTGGGATGGGTAGTGAAAGAACTTCACACTGTGGGATGGGTGGTGAGGGAACTCCACACTGGGATGGATGGTGAGGGAACTCCACGCTGTGGGATGGGTGGTGAGGGAACTCCACACTGTAGGATGGGTGTTGAGGGAACTCCACACTGTGGGATGGGTGGGGAGGGAAATCGCAGCATAGCCACTAACACAATTAAAATCGAAGCTGTCGGAATGTTGGTGACGGAGTTCTGTGCTGTAGGATGGGTGGTGAGGGAACTCCATACTGTGAGATGGGTGGTGAGGGAGCTCCACATTGTAGGATGGGTGGGGAAGGAACTCCACACTGTGGGATGGGTGGTGAGGGAACTCCACACTGTGGGATGGATGTGAGGGAACTCCACACTGTGGGATGGGTGGTGAGGGAACTCCACACTGTGGGATGTGTGGGGAGGGAACTCCACACTGTGGGATGGGTGGTGAGAGAACTCCACACTGTGGGATGGATGGTGAGGGAACTCCACACTATGAGATGTGTGGGAAGGGAACTCTACACTGTGGGATGGGTGGTGAGGGAACTCTACACTGTGGGATGGGTGGTGAGAGAACTCCACACTGTGGGATGGGTGGTGAGGGAACTCTATACTGTGGGATGGGTAGTGAGGGAACTCCACACTGTGGGATGGGTAGTGAGGGAACTCCACACTGTGGGATGGGTGGTGAGGAAGTTCACACTGTGGGATGGGTGGAGAGGGAGCTCCACACTGTGTTAGGAGTGGTGAGAAAACTCCATACTGTGGAAGATGTGGTGAGGGAAATCAATGCTGTGGGAGGGGTGCTGTGGGAGTTCACATTGTGGGAGGTGGTTAGGGAGCTCCACATTGTGGAGGTGTGGTGAGGGAAATCCACACTGTGGTTCGGGGAATGATGGAGCTTTGTTAAGCTCCCTTCCACACAGTTCATGCAATTGTTTCAGCACTATGAGGCAGTACAAGGAAAAGCAATAACAGAATGCAGAATAAAGTGTTACAGTAACAAAGAAAGTGTAGTGTAGGCAGAGCCATAATGAGGTGTATTGTGAGGTCAAGAATCTATCTTATTGTACAAGAGATCCATTGAATTGTTATCAACAGCAGAACAGAAGCTTTCATTCAGCCTGGTGATAAATGCTTTCAGACTTTGGTATCTTCTGCCCAATGGTATTGGAGAGAAAAGTGAATGTTCAGGATGGGAGGAGTCTTTGATTATGTTGCCTGCTTTACCAAGGTAGCATCTATTACAAATACAAATGGGCAATTATACTGTATGTTCAATGTTGTCCTGACTGCAGTCATATACCATTGAAACAAAACAATTGACATTGAAAAGGGATGATACACAAAATTTACTTTAATTGCTCATCTACAGGGGTCAGTATTACCATGGAGAGGAGGGCAAGCGAAATTGGCAGTGGATATGCTGGTGACACGAGCTGTGTGATCTTGCTGCTCAACAGAGTGTGCTGCTGGCATCGTCCACAAGGTGGAGAGCAATGGCTCCTCAACGGAGGCGCTAGTGGCAGCAGGGACATGTCATGTGACGCTCTGCTTCAGTGGGCAATGCTACCTATGGGACTTTCTCTTGACTAAATTTGCTAGACCTCTGCTTGGTGCAGATTTCCTGTGCACCAAAGGAGTGCTTGTAGATCTATAGAACTGGTGGTCTGTGGACAGAAAGGACTTTGAGTTGTTAACCTGTACCCCCAGTAAGTTCTCCAAGACAATTCTGTCCAGAACATGCACAGAGAGGGCACAGTTTTAAGGTGCTTGGAAGTAGGTACTGAGGAGATGTCAGGGGTAGGTTTTTTTATGCAGAGAGTGGTGAGTGCGTGATTTGGGCTGCCAACAACGGTGGTGGAGGCAGATACGACATGGTCTTTTAAGAGACAACTGGATAGGTACATGAAGCTCAGAAAAATAGAGGACTATCGTTAACCCTAGATAATTTTTATAACTAGGACATGTTCAGTACAGCTTTGAGGGCCGAAGGGCCTGTATTGTGCTGCAGGCTTTCTATGTTTCTATGCACCACCATATGTGAATTCACTCTCTTGCTGAGCAAATTTGGAAACTTCTACAAACCCACAATTTCCACGACAGTCACAAAGCATGGGATTAGGCACCACATTTCCACAGCTGCCTCATCAGTCCATGCCCGTCCATGTTGACAGACTCAGAAAAGCTGGCCAGCACAAAAGCTGAGACAGTAAACATGAGAATTCTTAGCATTGTACATGGGTCGAATAGCCCTCGGGCTTCACCTCCCCACATGGTCGCTAAGCCCGATGGTAGTTGCCATCCATGTTGTCATGAACACCATCATAATGAAGCCACCACCCGCAATTATTAACCAGACCCACATATTAAAGATTTTTCAGCATGTTTAGTCATTAAGATGAAATTCTCTAAAGTGGACTTAGTCAGGAGCTACCTTCCAGTGCCTACATGTGGAGAGAATATTCGCCAGACAGCATGTTTATAACCCCCTCTGGCCTATTTGAGTTTCTGGGCATGCCATTGGGGCTGAACATGCCACGCCTAATGAAGACCATGTTAAAATTTTCAGATGTTCTTCTTCTTTACCTAAATGACATTCTTGTCGCTAGCTTCAGCCAACATTGTATGATTATTAATTCTGCCAAATGCCAGTTCTTGTTGTC
Organism: Hemitrygon akajei; assembly: GCF_048418815.1. NCBI lineage: Eukaryota > Metazoa > Chordata > Chondrichthyes > Myliobatiformes > Dasyatidae > Hemitrygon > Hemitrygon akajei. Next base: position 29,590,038 of record NC_133138.1, on the reverse strand, counting down.
TACTATCAACTTTCTTGGCCACGACATAACCACAGAAGGTGCGACCCCAGCTATGAAAAGTCACCACTATTATAGACTTCCTCTTCTCCACACTACTGAAGCACAGAAAGAATTCTTATTATGATGAATTTCTATCACCATTGAATTCCATGAGCTGCAGAATTTTAACTCCCCTTGAAAAGTACCATTGAAGGCCGTGCCCTAATCGTGTTCTTGATTGAACAATGGACTTGATCAAAGCTTTTGACGATACCAAACAAGCTCTTTCGAGCATGACTCAACTGGCGCACCTGCTCGCCAATGACCTACAGCCATCACTGCTGATACTTCAGTCTCTGCTGTGTGTGCTGTGCATGAACAGTTGGTTAGAGGAATGTAGTAGACGTTTGCATTCTTCAGCCGGATCCTCTGTCCCTCTGAGGGACGTTTGTCAGTGAGCTCTGTGGCCTACATCTGACCATCTGTCAATTTTGTTTTCCACAGGAGGGTCAGCAGTGTACGGTGTTCAATGACCTCAAATGCTTTATGTACGCGATGGCCAAAGCATCAGACAACTTGTCAGCATGGCAGCAATGCTACCTGGTCTGCATTTTGGACATTATGATTGACATACAGCACACTGAGGTGAAAAGTAGTGCTGTGGCTGTTTGCCTCTCATGGCCCGCCATTAATGCTATACACATCAGGATTGACTGAGCTGGCATGGCATTCAACCAAGCTACTGACTTAGAGACTTAGGTCCTGACAAAGGGTCTCGGCCCAAAACATTAACTGTACTTCACCCTATAGATGCTGCCTGGGCTGCTGCGTTCCACCAGCATTTTATGTGTGTTGCTTGACTTAGAGGCTTACAGGATAGAGGTCAGGTGCTGAAGGGACACCGGAGTTTCTCTCCTGTGTGATGTCTCAACTGGTTGCCCTCACCCCATAGTGCCTGCAAACTGGAGGCAGACTGTTTATAACTCCATTCACAGCCTCTCCCAACTTGGCGAGAAGGCTTCACAGAAACTGGTTGCTCTAAACTTTGTGTGGCATGGCCTTAGGGAGGATGTGCGAGACTGGAGTGCAGCCTATATTGTGTGTCATAGGGTGAAGATTACTTGTCATGTGCAGTCAACATCAAAGTCTTTTGACATCCCAGAGAGACAGTTTGACAACATTAACGTGGGCCTGGTTAGTCCTCTCACCACCCACTATTGTAGTTTCACACATCTCCTTACCATGGTGGACCACACCACCAGTTGGCTACAGGTTGTCTCTGGAGTATCAGTGATGACAGCAGACATGGCTCAGGCATTCAACAATACCTCGGTCATGCAGCTCAGGGCCCCATCCTATATTTCTTCTGACCACAGTCACAAAATCACGCCCAACCTCTGAGCTGCAGTGGTCCAGAAGCTCGATGTTAAATTACATCACAACATAACGTAGCACTCACAACCCAATGGCCCGTGTGAGCAGTTTCAGTATTCCTTAAAGACAGCTGCAGTAAATCAGCCAACTTCATCAACAAGCCCACCCTCTCCAGGCATTGTCCATTGTCCCTTTCCCATTGGACAGAGGATACATTGTACTGAAAGCACGTATCAACAGGCTCTGGGACTGCTTCTATCTCACTGTTATAAGAATGTTCAACGGCTTCCTAGTGTGATTAGCTGGACTCTCTATCTGAGTTCAACTCGTTCAGATATTGCACCTGATTGACACCTGCACTGTACTTTCTCTGCTGCTGTACACTTTACTCTGCATTCTGTTTCTGTTTCTCCAGGTACCACCTCGACACACAGTATAATAAATTGGTCAGTAAGAATAGCATGTGAAATAAGATTACCACTCCACATATGATAAGCCAACACTGATAAAAAACACTTTTGACTGAAGAGTATCTTTAGTAATTAACACCGGATCTGAAAAAGTAACTGCAAACATTCCATATCTTTGACACGTTCAGATATGTGTCACATGTCAAGTATTCAGTCTTTGAAATAGATGAAGCATTAAAGTTATGGAATACAGACAGGGAACAAGACTGGAAAACAAATTCGACAACTGTACAATTCCTGGTAAAGTTGCTGAGATGCTGTTTGTGTTGTGGAAGCTGAAAGCATTTTTACACAAATTGTAAGGTGTGGCGTTGTGGACATAAAGAACACATTCCAAAATAACCAGTGTATGACTTCAAGAAATTCAAAGTTCAAAGTGAAATATATTATCAGAGTACATACATGTCACCACAAAAAAAACAGAGATTTTTTTTCTGTGCGCATTCATAGCAAATCTATAGAACAGTAACTGTAAACAGGATCAATGGACAACACACTGTGCAAATGCAGTTATAAATAAATAGCAATAAATAATGAGCATGAAATAGAAAGAAATAGAGCCTTTTTGTTCAATACGTAATAATAAAAAGAATTGAAGCTGCAGTAGGCCATTCAGCCCATCATTCCTGCTCTATCATTCAACAAGATCATGTCTGACCTGATCCTCAGCACCACTTTCTTCTACTGACCCCATGTTCCATAATTTCTTGAACATCCAGAATGCTATTGATCCCTATACTTGCTCTGACACAGTGTACACAGCTCCATACAACTGAAAATCCTGAACAATTACTAGTATACAAAAAGGATCTTTATTTTTTCCCTTTTCTTGATCTGACTCTAGACACACCAGAATTTTGTATGTTTTGGTAAGATCGTCTTGCACTCTTTTAACCACTGAATAACTCGGTTCTAGTCCACTTCACCTGTTTTGTTGAACAATATCCACAGCACCTCAATTAGAACCATAGATCATTACAGCACAGAAACAGGCCTTTTGGCCCTTCTTGGCTGTGCCAAACCATTTTTCTGCCTAGTCCCACTGACCTGCACCTGGACCATATCCCTCCATACACCTCTCATCCATGTACCTGTCCAAGTTTTTCTTAAATGTTGAAAGTGAGCCCGCATTAAATATCATCTGGCAGCTCATTCCACACCCCCTCACTCTCAGTGTGAAGAAGCCCCCTCTAATGTTCCCTTTAAACTTTTTCCCCTTCACCCTCAACCTATGTCCTCTGGTTTTATTCTCCCCTAGCCTCAGTGGAAAAAGCCTGCTTGCATTCACTCTATCTATACCCATCATAATTTTATATACCTCAATCAAATCTCCCCTCATTCTTCTACGCTCTAAGGAATAAAGTCCTATCCTATTCAACCTTTCTCTGTAACTCAGTTACTCAAGTACTGGCAACATCCTTGTAAACCTTCTCTGCACTCTTTCAACCTTATTAATATCCTTCCTGTAATTCAGTGACCAAAATGCACATGATACTCCAAATGTGGCCTCACCAATGCCTTATACAACCTCACCATAACATTCCAACTCTTATATTCCATACTTTGATTTATAAAGGACAATGTACCAAAAGCTCACTTTACTACCCTATCTACCTTTGACACTATTTTTAGGGAATTTTGTATCTGTATTCCCAGATCCCTCTGTTGTACTGCACTCCTCAGTGCCCTACCATTTACCTTGTATGTTCTACCTTGGTTTGTCCTTCCAAAGTGCAATTGTTGGAATATCCTTGGTGCACATCTCCATGTTACACCCAGTACCATCTGAATCATTTCCTTTTAACTTGTTGTATACATATTTACTGAAGAAACAGCTAAAAGTCCAGACAAACCAGATCCACAGTCGCATCTGGTAAGTATACGCACTGAAAATGCAGCTAACAACAGTGACTAATCAGTGAGCTAAAGTACTTACTTTGGGTGAAACCAGACTGAAGGAGCGAAACAAATAAACTGAATATCAGAAGAGAAGACATTTTGCTGCAGCCAGTTTGAAACTTCATTTCACAGATTCCATCCCTTTCACTGTCAGAGTGAAACAAATTCTGAAACATGTAGATCCAGACTCCTGAAATGACCTGAAGTAAATCTGGAGTGTATTTAGTCAATGTTTTAACACCTCTGAGTCTGAAGGAAAGAACAGCTGAGTATTTTGCTCATTGCGGTAGTAAACGGGAACTGATCACAGACACATCCTCTTCCTGTCACAATACAGATGATGATTACGCTTTTCATTTCCTAAGAAAATGACAACATTGTTTTGGTTCCTCTTTCAGTTCTGAGAGTAGTAAATAATAGCACACTTGTAAAAATGTTCACAAAATGTTATAATTTGCATTGGTCAGGAATTAATCAAATTGATATAACTAACGATATGAAGTCAGAGAAATTATTATATGCTTATGTCTGCCCATGTGTTGATCACGTCTACACGGTAACATCATGTAGTGGAATGAGCAGCAGCAAATGCCAACAAGCACCTGCTGACTGTCAACATGATCAGAAAATCTAACGAACCAGCCAAATGGCAAATGGACCAGATCAGAGCAGGATGCTGTGAGGAGGTGGACAGTGGGGTCTCATGCTTCTCCTATTCTGTAACATTGATAGTGTATGTGAGAGATATAAAGTAATTTTCTCTAATTGAATGTAAATGTGAAACTCTAACAAGACAATCACTGATATCCAGAATAGATTGGCTGTAGTGAAGAGATGTCTATTGATGCTCTCAGATACTGACTCTTTTCTCTGCTGGTTCACTGTAGACTCATGGTCCCACCATAAATAAGATGATATGGCAACAGTGTCACCTGGTTTCTCCAACAGCAGCCTGGAATCCTGCATTCTCCATTGACATGAATGTTGCAAGGAGTGAAGGAAGCCAACCCAAGTACAGGACACAGGCACAGAGATTGAGTTTGGATGCTTACACCGGCGTAAACACCAAACAGCAAACAGGTGGGATCTTGACACAGAGCCCTGAAATGGAACCTTGACACAGAGCCTTGACTCAGAGAAATGGAGACTCATAGGTAATCCTTGAAACTGGAGCTAAAATTAGAACAAATGATTCTAAGTGGTCGGGATATGTAGTTATCTCACAGGACCAAGTCCAACGATCTGGCGATTAATGGTTGTAACACCAGGGTTCTTATGCTGCAGGTCTTGAATGGAACCAGGTGTGTTGTCATCAAAGAGACTTAGCAGTAAATGGGAAATTAATGTTTGGAAACAAGTCATAATCAAAGGAAATTACGAGCAAGATAGGGAATTAACGATCGGGACCATGCCAGTACCTTCTCTCCACAAGGGAAGGCTCCAGGCAATCCACCAGTCTTGTCTGGATATCCCGAAGGAAATCACGGATGAAGGAAGGGTCCAGGATAAAGGAGTGGGGAATCCAGGTGCGCTCCTCAGGACCGTATCCCTCCCAATTGACCAGGTATTGGAGACCCTTGCCTCGGCAGCACCACATCCAGTAATCGCCGGACGGTGTACGCTGAGTGTCAGCAATGATCCGGGCGGGTAGAGTGGGTTTGGCAGGAGGGCACAGATGGCTGACAGATACCAGTTTCAATTGGGAAACGTGGAATGTAGGATGGATATGCTTAGATTTGGACAGTTTGAGTTTGACTGCCGAGTTGTTGATAATACTCTCAATCTCGAGTGGTGCCAGGTACCAAGGGCTGAATATCTTGGGTCCATTCTTAGGGGGATGTCTTTAGAAGAAAGTTTAACCTTCTGCCCCAGCCGATAACAGGTGCAGGAATCCGATGGCGATCAGCAATCCTCCGGTTGCTGTTGGTTGAGCGAAGTAGGGCTGCATGTGTGTCTTTCCAGGTCTTGCGGCACCAATGGAGATGGGCCTGAACAGAAGGCACAGCAATGTCATCTTCATGAGCGAAGAACAGAGGGAGTTGGTAACTGAGGGAGCATTCAAAGGGAAACATTCCAGTGGCGGTGCTGACCAGGGAGTTGTGGGCGTACTGTACCCAAGAGAGATGAGTGCTCCAGGCAGATGGGTTGTTGGTGGTTATGCAGCACAGTGCTGCTTCCTAATCCTGGTTAGCTCGCTCTGTTTTCCCGTTTGTCTGCAGATGAAAGCTGGACGACAGGCTTACAGTAGCTCCAAGGGCCTGACAAAAAGATCTCCAGACTTGAGACACGAATTGGGGACCCCAGTCAGAAATTATGTCAGATGAAATCCCGTGAAGGCGGAAGGCATGATAGATGAGAAGGTCGGCTGTTTCCTGAGCTGTAGGGAGTTTGGGAAGGGCTACGAAGTGCACTGCTTTGGAGAAGCTGTCCACCATGATGAGAAAGGCAGTGGTAGGGGTAGTTCAGTAACCAAATCCAGTACAATATGAGATCAAGGGCTGTTAGGGACAGGTAGGCGAACAAAGCAATCCAGCAGGTGGTTGGTGGGAAGCTTTTCCATGGGCACAAACAAAACAGGCAGAGACGAAGGAACAGGTGACAGTGTCCATGGAGGGCCACCAGAAATATCTCTTCAGAAGGGATAGAGTCTGATCAATCCCAAGATGGCAGGCAAAATGAGAAGTATGCCCCCACTGGAGAACCTGAGACCAAACAGAATCAGGCACAAAGAGGCAATTGGAGGGTCCGTTTCCTGGGTCAGATTGAGCCCGTTGGGCCTCTGACTATGGCCTCGATCTCCCAGGTGAAGGTAGCCACCACACAGGATAGCGGAAGGATTGTCTCGGGATTGGGAACGCTCTCTTCGGAAATTATTGACAGGAGAGAGCATTGGGCTTCCCGTACTTGGACCCCAGATGATATGTGAGCGTAAATCTGAATCGGCCAAAAAATAATGCCGAACGGGATTGGCGGGAATTCAGGTGTTTGGCGGTTTGGATATATGCGAGGTTCTTGTGATTGGTCCGGACAATAAACAGATGTTCCACTCCCTCCAGCCAGTGCCTCCACTCCTCCAAAGCAACTTTGACCGCCAGTAACTCCCAGTTCCCTACGTCATAATTTCGTTCAGCAGGGGGACAGTTTATGAGAAAAGAAGCAACAGGGATGAAGTTTTTGGTCAGGGCCTGAATGTTGGGAGAGGACGGCTCCCACCCCAGATTCACCACAATGAATTGACAAGAGGGGTCTGGTTGGACCAGGATGGGAGCAGAGGTGAAACACCTCTTCAGCTGTGAGAAGGCAGCGTCCGCTTCAGAGACCCAGATAGGCTTTTTCCATTGAGAGTAGGAGAGATTCAAACCAGAGGACATGAGTTGAGACTTAAGGGGCAAAAGTTTAGGGGTAACACAAGAGGGAACTTCTATACTCAGAGAGTGGTAGCTGTGTAGAAAGAGCTTCCGGTAGAAGTGGCAGAGGCAGGTTCGATTTTGTCATTTAAAAAAAAAATTTGGATAGGTATATGGACAGGAAAGGAATGGAGGGTTATGGGTAGGTGGGACTAGGTGAGAGAAGCGTTCGGCATGGACTAGAATGGCCAAGATGGCCTGTTTCTGTGCTGTAATTGTTACATGGTTATAAGAGATAGTAAGAGATTTGAAAGTGGGAGGGGGAGGTGTGATCCAAAATGAGAGGACAGGAGGGGGAGGGATCAAGCTAAGAGCTGGAAAGTTCATTGGCAAAAGGGATACACAGCTGAAGAAGGGAAAGGATCATGGCACGGGAGGTCTAAGTAGAAAGTAAGGGGGAAGGGAGCACCGGAACGAGATGGAGAGCAAACAAAGAGTGATTGTGAGAGAGACAGAGAGAGTAAAAAGACTGAGAGAAAAGAAGGAAAAAAAGGATAAATAAATAAATATATTGATCAATCAATCAGTAAGGGATGGGTTAAGAATGGGAGTGAGGCGTAAACGGAAGTTAGAGAAATCAATGTTCATGCTATCAGGTTGGAGACTATCCAGACGGAATATAAGGTGTTGTTCCTCAAACCTGAGAGTGGCTACATCTTGACAGTGGAGGAGTCCATAGATAGACATATCAGAATGGGAATGAGACGTGGAATTAAAATGTGTGGCCACTGGGAGATCCTGCTTTCTCTGGTGAACAGAGCATAGGTGTTCAGCAAAACCATCTCCTGGTCTGCGTCAGGTCTCACCAGTATACAGAAGGCAGCACTGGAAGCACTGGACGCAGTGTATCACACCAGCAGACTCACAGGTGAAGTGTTGCCTCACTTGGAAGGACTGTCTGGGGCCCTGAATGGTGGTGAGGGCGGAACCTTGATGTTCAAGAGATGTTGAGGCCCTGGTTAAGAGCGAAAGAAGGTGTATAATAGGTGCAGGCAAGCAGTAATAAATGAGGTGCTTATGTAGTACTAGAAATGACAGAGAAAACTTAAGAAATAAATCAGGAAGGCTTAAAGAAAGCATAAGATTCCTCTAGTAGACAAGGTGAAGGAGAATCCGAAGGGATTCTACAGATTCTTCGGAACAAAATGTTTGCAACGGATGAAATTGGTCATCTGGAAATCCAGATTAGTAATCCATGTGTGCTGCCAAAACAGATGGGGGTGATCTTAAATGAATTCTTTGCATCTTGAGTGTGTCTACAAAAATGAGGCAAAGGTGCATCAACTCTCTTGACCCTGTGCAGGTTACAGAGGAGGAGTAGTTTGCTACCCTGAGATAGTCTCTCAATCTTCATCAGGTCTCAGCGATCTACAGGAGACCAGTCTTGCAAACTGTGTGACTCTCACATCCTACCTATATACATACCACCACATTTTGTCATCAATGTTTCACACATGAAATAAAATTCAAAGCAGGAACTTTTAATGACAACAGATTGTAGTAAGTTTGACTTTTATTGCAGGCAAATACAATATAAGCTGTTTCTAGATTCAGAATGACATATTACGCAGACAACAGAGAATTGAGTCTATGTTCAGAGACTTATCATTATTTGATGTGATAGCTGTATTGTACCGGCACTTGCCCTCTGATAGGAAATGGATTCTGGGTGGTGAGAATGGACACGGTGAGCTTCTGTGTTCTACAATCATATGAGTCTAATTCACAAACTACAGACTTATTATTTCATAAAACTTACAAAGTCTTTCAGATTAGAGGTATTCATGACAGATAGTGCCACTAATTGTTATATTATAGACATTGACTATGTTGAAGAAGCACATATTATCTATTTTTTAATTAGATGTAGGGCACAGTAAAAGGCAATATTGACCCAATAAGCTTGTGCTCCCCAATTACACCATGTGGTCAATTAACATATTAGACCCTATGTCACTGGATTATGGGAGGAAACCAGAGTAAACAGAGGAAACCCACGCAGTCACAGGGAGAATGTGCGTACTCCTTACAGACAGTAGCAGTATTGAACCTGGTTTGTTGCACTATAATGATGTTACACTTACCAAAATGCTACGATGCTACACTGAGTTATGGCCATAAAAGCTGAAAGAAATATAATGTGAATGATAAAGGAATGGGTAAATGGAAATTGCAACTAAATCTTGGTGTCTTTGTACATCAAATACAGAAAACAAGCACTGTGTTCAGGAGCAGTAAGCTATTAACAAGGCAAACAGTATATTGTTGGCACTGAATGCAAGAGGAATTAAATATTCAAGCAAGAATGCTTTGCTGCAGCTGTGCAGTAGTTGATGAAATGCTATACAGAGATTTGTGTGCAAATTTCATCTCTTGCAAAGTTCTCACTGTGAAGGAAGTGCAACAAATTTTGTCCAAAATGATGCTGTGCTCTCCAGTCTGCCTGTGTTTGAGATGCTTACAAAGGTACTTTCTGGAGTTTGGAAATTTATACAGTTCCCTGGAAAGAATATTCTTGCCAAGCACAGTTACCAGTACTGAGGTGAAAATTGCTTGCAATATTTTCTTTGAGGAATAAAGTTTTCTTGCCGCATGCAATAAATTGAGAGTAAAATCAGAAGTTCCAAAGTTTCCAGGCTGTATCAATCTGGATTCTGGAATTGGCAGATCTCTCTGGGGAATGGGCATGATGGGCCGAATAGACCCCTGCGGGCTGCAATGTTCATTCACGAATCTCAGATCAGTATCAGATTTCGAGGCCTGAAATGTGGCATCTTCCTGTGAAACATCTGTTGCTCTTCCTCTCACTTCATCTGAATTCTGTCTGCGATGAATCAGACATGAAACATGAAATATGCACTGAAAATGATTGATATAAATAAATTAAAGAGAAGTGTGAGTTTACAGAATAAGGAACAGATCTCCGCATGATCCAAACATCATTGGTGCAACATTAATGTGATATTGCCAACCATTAAAGTCTGTAAGGAATGGACCCATTTAACACTGTAAACCAACTCAACTTCCTGAGAGAAAATAGTGTGAAGATTTCCTATGATTATACTTACCAACTTGTAACTCTGATGCGACATTCCTCTCCCTCTGTGACCTCTGGCTCATCCCCTTCTGTTCCATCCCTGAGGCATGATCTGCTGGAATAGATTTTTATTCTTTAACTGATAGAATGTATATTCATGTCTTCAGTAAATTGTACTCTGTGATTCATCACACATCTGTCCCCTGATAAGACCTGACCATGTTTACATTACTAACCAACGAAGCAGATATGCTGTATTGGAAAATGTTCAGCATTCAAACTTTGAAGGATTTGAAGATTCAAAGTACATTTATTATTACTCACTGCTGTAGAGGAGGCCATACCGGGAGCATTGGAATCAATAGATGACCGGACTGACTTGCAGATGAAGTGTTGTCTCAACTAGAAGGGGTGTTTGTGGCCCAGAATGGGGGTGAGGAAGAAGGTGAAGCCAGGATGGTTTGTGGCCTTGATGTTGAATACTGCTTTCTTGTTGCAGGACTCCATAAGACTATAAGATATAGGAGCAGAAGTAGGCCATTCGGCCCATCAAAAATGCTCCGCCATTCAATAGTGGCTGATGTAATTCTTCCAGTCATCCCAACTCCCCTGCCTTCTCACCATACCCTTTCATGCCCTGGCTAGTCAAGATCCTATCTATCGCTGCCTTAAATGCACCCAATGACTTGGCCTCCACAGCCGCTCGTGGCAACAAATTCCTCAGATTTTCCACCCTCTGACTAAAGTAATTTCTGCGCATCTCTGTTTTAAATGGACGTCCTTCAATCCTGAAGTCATGTCCTCTTGTCCTAGATTCCCCTACCATGGGAAATGCTATGAGATCCCCCTCATTCTCCCGAACTCCAGGGAATACTGCTCAAGATCTGCCAGGCATTCCTCATACAGTAAACCTTCCATTTGTGGAGTCATTCTCATTAAACTTCTCTGAACCCTCTCCAATGTCAGTATATCACTTCTATAATAAGGAGCTCAAAACTGAACACAATACTCCAAGCGTGGTCTCATGAGTGCCTTATAGAGCTTCAACATCACATCCGTGCTCTTACAGTCTATACCTCTAGAAATGAATGTGAACATTGCATTTGCCTTCTTCACAACTGACTCAACCTGGAGGTTAACCTATAGGGTATCCTGCAAAAGGACTCCCAAGTCCCTTTGCATCTCTGCGTTTAGAATTCTCCATGCTCTGACTAATAGTTTGCCTGTTCATATCACCAGAGCTAAGCGTGGAGTTGAGTCCTCAACTGATCATTGAATGGTGTGGTCGGATCTATATCTACCGATCAAACCTTCACGCAGACTGAATGCTGCCAAACCACGCAAAAAGCTGAACTCCACCAAAGTGAAACACCGTGAGTGTGCTGAGATGCCCTGAAATCCTCTATGGAAACTGCTCTAAGCAAACCAGCTGAGAATCCACCAGACGATATTACGGAGCACTGGAATGCCTTTTAAAGAAACGGTCTACAGCGCTGCCCAGGACACCTTTGGGAAAGTCAAGCGCAAGCATCAGGACTGGTTTAATGAGAGCAACCAATCTGTCCAAGACCTTCTAAGAGCTAAGGCAGCTACACACCGGGCTCTTCTTCAACATTCAAACTCAAGTTCTAATAAATGTGTCTTTTTGAGTGCAAAATCAACTTTGCAGAGGCAGCTCAGAGCTGTGAAAGACCAGTGGTGGGCGAACAAGGCCAAGGAGTTACAAGCCTTCACTGACTGTAATGACTCAAGAAACTTCTATGAAGCAATCCAGGTTGTGTATGGTCCATCAAAACAAGGCACCTCACAACTCCTGAGCAAGGACAGTACATCCATCTTCAGTGAGCAACACCTACACCTCACACCTCACAGCTCCTGAGCAAGGACAGTACATCCATCTTCAGTGAGCAACACCTACACCTCACACCTCCTCACACCTCACAGCTCCTGAGCAAGGACAGTACATCCATCTTCACTGAGCAACACCTACACCTCACACCTGACAACTCCTGAGCAAGGACAGTACATCCATCTTCAGTGAGCAACACCTACACCTCACACCTCCTCACACCTCACACCTCCTCACACCTCACAGCTCCTGAGAAAGGACAGTACATCCATCTTCAGTGAGCAACACCTACACCTCACACCTCCTCACACCTCACAGCTCCTGAGCGAGGACAGTACATCCATCTTCAGTGAGCAACACCTACACCTCACACCTCCTCACACCTCACAGCTCCTGAGCAAGGACAGTACATCCATCTTCAGTGAGCAACACCTACACCTCACACCTCCTCACACCTCACAGCTCCTGAGAAAGGACAGTACATCCATCTTCAGTGAGCAACACCTACACCTCACACCTCCTCACACCTGACAATTCCTGAGCAAGGACAGTACATCCATCTTCACTGAGAAGTCAGAGCACATGAAAAGACGGCAAGAACACTTCCACAAGCTGCTGAACAGACCAGGACCCATCACCGATGAAGCACTGGGTACTTCACTGCACTGAACTGGTACACCTTCAACCCATACTGTTCGACTTAGATGCTCCCCCTACTCTTCACGAGGTCATCAAAGCCATCAAACAGATAAAACCCAATAAAGCACCAGACCCTAACAGGATCGCAGCCGAGATCTACCGATATGGCGGTAACACACTATCATCATGCCTGCACCAGCTATTCGCAAAGTTGTGGGGAGCTGCAGAACGGCCACAAGACTTCAAAGGCGTATCAGTCGTGACCATCTACAAAAACAAGGGAGACAAGACAGACTGCAACAATTACCGTGGCATCTCTATTCCGTCAGTTGTTGTAAAATACCTCGTAAAAATCATCCTTAGATGCTTGGTGTCCAACATCAGTGACAACATCCTTCCAGAAAGCCAGTGTGGTTTTCAAACAGGCTGCAGTACAATGGACATGATCTTCTCACTGAGGCATCTCCAAGAGAAATGTGTTGAGCAGCAGAGAAGTCTCTGTCACATTTGTTGATCCAAGGAAAGCGTTTGACACTGTTGGTAGAGATGGACTGTAGGAGGTCCTACCAAAATTCGGTTGCCCTCACGCCTAACCAACATCATCCGTCAGTTCCACAAAGGCATAGAAGGCTGCATCAACATGTGTGGTGAGTGGTCAGACCCATTTCCCATCCCCAACGGCATAAAACAGAGTTGTGTTTTGGCTCCTACTCTGTTTGGACTATTCTTTGTGGCTGTTCTTCAGGATGTCACATCAGAACTGAAGTCAGGGGTCTTCCTACAAACGAGGGTTGATGGCGGCTCCTCAACTTCACAAGACTGAGAGCAAAAACAAAAGTCAGGGACATTGTGGCACGTGAGCTACAGTTTGCTGATGACTGAGCACTGGTTGCCCATTCCCTCAAAGACTTACAGGAGATCACCAGTCGTTTTGCCAGTGCAGCCAAAAGCTTCAGGCTGACAATCAGACTGAAAAAGATGGAACTTTTGTACCAACCGGCTCCTGACTCAAGCTACGAAGAACCAACTGTCCTCATTGATGACACTCGTCTCGATGCTGTCAACAAGTTTTGCTGCCTGGACAGCATATTAACATCCTCAGCTTCTCTGAATGTAGAGATTGAGTCAAGAACCAGAAAAGCCTGCTTTGCCTTTGGTCAGCTGAAAGATCGAGTTTAGTCACAGAACATCAGGTTGGCAACCGTGTGCGAGACATACAGGGCCGTTGTCATATCAGCCTTGCTGTATGGATGTGAGACGTGGTGCCCATATCAGAGTCACTTACGCCAGCTTGACCAACCACAGCAGCGTCACTTACGTTCTCTGATGAAGATCACCTGCTGAGACAAGGTCTCCAATACCGAGGTCCTCTCTTGAGCTGGAATGCCAGCAGTTTCAACCTTGGTGATGTCTGCCCAACTGTGTCAGAATGCCTGACGGAAGACTTCCCAAGGACATCTTGTATGGCCAAATGTCCGATGGTACCTGAAAACGAGGAGGCCAGTGACCACAGTACAAGGATGTTCTGCACAGGAACCTCAAGAAAACTGACATTGCCCCATCAACATGGGAGGATCTGGCTCAAGATCGCTCACAGTGGAGGGACACCATCAGAAAAGGTGTGGACTCTGCTGAGAACAAGCTCATAGAGGCAACAAAGGAAAGGCACAGGAAGCGCCACAGCAGAGCTTCTGCCCCTGCTGCCCCTCCAGGCCTCACCTGCCAAGTATGTGGCAAACAGTGCCTGTCAAGGATTGGCCTGTATAGCCACTCCAGGATGCATGTATCAAACCTCACTAACTGACTGAAAGGAACCATCATCATCCCATGGGATGTATAGCCAGAGAGAGAGAGAGACAGAGAGAGTCCGCCCATTTATTTCTTCCACCAAAGTGCATAACCATACATTTTCCAACATTGTATTTCATTTATCACTTCTTTGTCCAGTCCCCTAAAATATCTAAGTCTCCCTGCAGTCTCTCTGTTTCCTCAACATTACCTGCTCCTCCACCTATCTTTAGCCACAGATCCATTAATCCCATTGTCCAAATCAGTGACTTACATCATAAAAAGCAGCGGTCCCAACACTGACCCCTGTGGAACTCACTGGTAACCAGCAACCAGCCAGAATAGGATCCCTTTATTCCCACTTTCTGCTTTCTGCCGATCAGCCAATAATTCACCCGTGCTGGTAACAAATGTGTTCATTGATGATGACAGCTTTGCCTGAGATGGACTGAGCTGTCTCCACCAGTTTTTTGAGTATTTTCTATTTCTGGGCATTCCTATTTTCATACCAGGCTGTGATACAAACTGTCAGGATACTTCCACCATCCAAGAAAAGAAAGGCACTGCCATGTTTACTTCATAATGGCACTTACATGTTGGTATCAGATCAGATCCTTTGATTTCATTGTTAATAAATCTAAAGTTACTTTCTTTTTTATTGACTTTTTTATGCATTTCTACTATTGCTACAACAAAAACCCAACTACAAAGTAAGAGATTAATACAGTGCAAGATAAACATACAGTAATCATATGGTTCAAAATAATGATGAAAAAGCATCCAAAATAAAGTCATGTAGAGTTAGTATCCACCCCCCCCCCCACAGAAAAAAAAAACTCCGGACCAACCATTACGAGATGTAGGAAATATAAATCGGAGCATTCAAACCCCCAAAACTGTAAATGAAAATAAGAACAAAAGATAATAATGCCTATCACCAAGGAAAAAGAGAGCTGAAAGTAAGGGACTGAAAAAAAAACCTAGTCTAAAGGGAAGTTATGAAAATATTCAAGAAAAGGTCCCCACACCTTATGAAACTTTATGTCCAAATTGAGAAGTGAGTAGTGATTTTTTTCAAGATCTAAACAGGACATAATATCGTTAAGCCATTGAGCATGAGTGGGTGGGGCAACATCTCTCCACCAAAGAAGAATTAAATGTCTAGCCAAAAGAGAAGCAAAAGATAACGTTCAGTGTTTAGCCGGACTCAAACGTATATTCCTCTCACCCAAGGCACCAAAAAGAGCAATCAGAGGGTTAGGTTCTAAGTGGCAATTAAGGATATGAGATAAGGTTAGAAAACTTCCCTCCTAAATTTCTCTAGACTAGGACAGGACCAGTATATATGAATAAGAGAAGCCTCGCCACTTTTAGACTTATCACAAACAGGACTGATGTTAGGGTAAAATCGGGACAATTTAGATTTGGACATGTGAGCCCTATGTAGAATCTTAAACTGTAAAAGACAGTGGCGAACACAAAGAGAAGTTGAAATAACTACTTGAGAATTAAGTCCCAAACCGCATCAGATAAAGAAACATTTAAGTCATGCTCCCAAGCCGTTCTAATATTATCAAAGTGGGGGGGGCGCCGTAAGGGCACTAATTTATCATGAATAAAAGATATTAAGCCACAGTGGATTAATAGAAAGAAACAAGTCCACAAACGTTTTTCTCAGGCATTGCAGGAAAGTTGGGTAATAAAGGATTTCTTTACCAATCATGAAATGTTTAATCGTGCATTGAATGTAAAAAAGATGATTATGCAAAATAGGACTAGAAAGCGAGAAACCACGAAGACCATTAAATTATCTAAACTGGGCCCATATTCTTAGAGTAGATCTAACAAGAGGATTAACAATTAGTCTAGGCAAGCGACTAGGGAGTACAGATCCAAGAAGTGCAGAAATAGAGAGATCCTTAGTAGAGTTCAACTCCATTGCCGCCCATTTAGGACAATCAGATTGGCTATGATAAAAGGACCAGAAGGTAAGACAGTGAATATTAGCTGCCCAGTAATACAGACGGAAGTTAGGTAGAGCCATGTCACTTTTTTTAGATTTTTGGAGGTAAGCTTTATTAAGTCTAGAACGCTTACCCTTCCATATATAGGACAAAATAATAGAGTCTAAGGAATCATAAAAGGTTTTAGAAATAAAAATTGGAATAGACTGAAATAAATATAAAAATTTAGGAAGGATATACATTTTAATAACATTAACATGACCTACCAGAGACATAGATAAGGGTGACCATTGTGACAAACTCTGTTTTGTAGAGTTCAAAAGATTGGCAGTTTTCATGAACAAGATCCTTGAAATTCCTTGTAACTGTAATACCAAGATAAGTAAATTGATTATTAACTACTTTAAAAGGGAGGTCACGAAATGCTAATGCTTGTGCTTTTTTATTAATTAGAAAAAGTTCACTCTTGTGTAGGTTGAGTTTATAGCAAGAAAACTGGCTGAGTTGATCAAGATGTGAAAAGATTGGGGTAAGGAAGTGGACGGATTTGAAAGAAAAAATAATAAATCATCAGCATAAGGAGAAACTTTATGCTCAACACCTCCCCTCCAGATCCCCGTCAGTTCAGGACAACTTCGAAGTGCAATTGCCTGTGGCTCTATAGCCAAATCAAAAAGGAAGGGACTTAAAGGGCATCCTTGACGGGTGCCATGTTTAAGGCTAAATGACTGGGATTGCTGATTGTTAGTCAGAACAGAGGCAGTAGGACATAGGTATAACAATTTGATCCAAGAAATAAAACTTTGACCGAAATCAAATTTTCCTAAAACCGCAAAAAGGTAATTCCACTCTCCACGATCAAACATCGCATCTAAGCAACGTATTACAAAGATTCGAAAGGAGAATGGGGATATATTTTTATATTTATTTCAATCTATTCCAATTTTTATTTCTAAAACCTTTTATGATTCCTCAGACTCTATTATTTTGTCCTATCTATGGAAGGGTAAACGTTCTAGACTTAATAAAGCTTACCTCCAAAAATCTAAAAAAGAAGGTGGCATAGCTCTACCTAACTTCCGTCTGCATTACTGGGCAGCCAATATTCGCTATCTTACCTTCTGGTCCTTTTTTCATAGCCAGTCTGATTGCCCTAAATCCGCATCAAGAGAAATAACGCATTCAGGAGTCCCAATTGAAGGAGATTATAAAATATTGAATAAACACCGTATATTAAAAAAGGGAAGACGATTTTTAATAAAACCAGTTTGGTCATCGGAAATAATAGAGGGTATAACGTTTTCCAATCTGTGGGCCAAAACTTTGGCCAAAATTTTGACATCAACATTTAATCACTGGTAATCACAGGAGTGAACAAATGAAATAAGTTGGTTATCTACTAAAAAATAATCAATTCTAGTGAAAGTATGATGGACATGTGAAAAAAAGGAATAATCTCTCTCAGTAGGATGAAGAAAACACCATACATCAGAGATACCATAATTAGAAAGAAAAGAATGAATAGCTAAAGCAGATTTAGTAGGTAATCTAGGAACAGAGGATGATCAATCCAAAGCTGGATCTAACCAGCAATTAAAGTCACCACTCAGTATAAGAGAATATAGTTTCAGATGTGGTAATAAGGAAAAAAATGTTTGAAAAAGTTCACATCATCAAAATTGGGAGCATACAAGTTAGCTAATACTAGTTTAGTGCTATATAATTTGCCAGAAACAATAATAAAATGGCCATTTGTATCGGATATCTTACTGTGGAGTTCAAAAGGAACTTTTGGATTGATAAGGATAGAAACCCCCCCTGGCTTTGGCCAGGAAGGAGGAATGAAAATGTTGACCCACCCACATTGACATAAAACGAGAGTTATCGAAACTACGAATATGAGTTTCTTGTAGGAAGGCAATGTCAGCTTTAAGTTGCTTAAGATAGGAGAAGACCTTCCTTCTTTTAACAGGATGATTCAATGCCTTTACATCCCAGCTTACAAATTTCAATGGGCTAACCATTATCAATTGTTAAAACATAAAAGGTAGTAGGCATATATAAAGTCCAACATTCAAATAACAGTTTGGGAGCAAAAATATACATATAAATTAATCATATCAGGACAAAAAATGTCCCGAGTAACAAGGAAAAGCAAAAGAAGCATTGGATAGTGTTGGTACTGGAGAACCCACCCCACCCTCGCAACTCAAAACTAGATGGCTACCCAAGAAAGCAGCTAGCCCTACAAGTAAAAAGAGACCCCAAAAACCAGCTTCCAGATTCGTAACATTGACATAGGCTCCATTTAAATAATATAGCAACTAGCTAATTTATGCACTGCAAATCAAGATTACAAATAGAAAGAAACTATATCATAAAAAACTTAATACGAAAGAATAATTGAGAAATAATCTATCTGTGAGAAAATATAAAAAAACGAGAGAGAAAAAAAGTAAATTTGAGAAAAAAAGGGAAAAAAAAGAAAAGAGAAATTTTATATATATATATATAAAAAGTACTTATCCGCCGTTTAAAAAAAAAACAAATCTAATAGAATAAATGGGCAGGGAGACCTTCAATAAAACTCTAAGCCTCCCAAATCGACTGAAACAATTTGTGGTGCTCAGTAGTTAAAGTTACTCAAAAGTAAACTAAATTACGCAAATAAAATCTGAGTCCACAAGATGGCTTTTTAAAAAAAATGGAAGTACTTATTGGCCATTTTAGAAAGTCACACCAAGTCTAGAGAGAAACCAACTAAAGCCATTAATGGTTCTTAGTAGTTAAGGATATTCAAAAGTGGACTAGATCACTCAAATAAAATCTGAGTCTGCAAAAATACTTTTATTTTAGAAAGTACTTATCGGCCATTTTAGAAAGTCAAACCGAGTCCAAAGAAGTCGAAACGGCTGGGAGATCTTCTGTGAACTTCTGGGCCTCCTTGACTGACTTAAACCATTTATAGTCCCCAGTAGAAAGAGTAATTCGGACATCAGTGGGATTAAGGAGGGAAGGCTTGAGTCCACGATTAAAGAACTCTTTCCGAACACCTTTGAACTCAGCGCACATCTTCAAAACCTGAGGGGCGTAGTCTTCAACGATGCAAATGGTATTACCTCGGTAATCCAAATTACCTCTGCAGCGTGCCTCCATGATCAGATGGTTTTTCAGCTGGTATCGATGAAAACAGAGAATAATTGGACGTGATCTAGAACCCAAAACAGCTTGAGGAACAAATATCCTGTGGGCTCTCTCTAACTCAGGTGGGGTCGGAAGAATTTCTTTCCCGAAAATCTCACAAAGTAAAGAAGAGAAAAATTCAATGTGAGAGCCCGTTTCGATGGCCTCTGGCAAACTGAGAATTCATAGATTATAACGTCTGCTCTGAATTTCAAGATCCATAATTTTGAGAGAAAGTTTGCTGTTTTACTCCATCAAGTTGGAACAGACAGCTTCCAGCTGCTGAACACGACGTTTTAAATCTTCGGAAGTTAAGTTGATGCGAGATAAATGTTCAGCATGTTCATCCACTCTAGCATTAATCTGATCCAATGTTGACTCCAACTGACTGATAGAAGCTCTAAATTCAGTCTTAGAATCAGTTAGAATTTCTTGTTGATGCTGTTCCAGGACAGAGAGAATCTCGGCAGACAGAGACGTGGAGGCTTCTTTTTTCCCAGATTTAGGAATCTTTGTAGCCATTGTGAGATAGGCGTATTCGCAGGCAGATGAGAAAGACAAAAAAATTAACAAACTGAAATAAAAGAAGGGAGATACATAGTGCGGAGGTAAGAAATGTAACGGAGCGAAAGTTTAAAGCGACTAAACAATCTCCATCTTACCGGAAGTCCCCACTGATTCTTTCCACAACCAATCATCTAATGAGGGCGGGCTCGTTGGTCTCCAGCTTCTCCCTCCAGCAGGAATGAGGTACTGAAGCAGATGATAAGTCGTGATTGTTTTGAAGGGTGCAACAGGCCAGAAGGGCCAATGAAACAGCTATTGCGGCTGTTTTCTGTAATCTGACGGGAGCCAGGAGCAATGTCAGTAAGATTTTAAAGTTCAAAGTAAATTTACGAACCAAGGAGGTATACAGTATTCCATCATATACTACCCAAGATTCATTCTCTTGCAGGTATTCACGACAAAATTAAGAAAAAACTTACTCTGTTTTTCCTCGTCAAACTGTAGATGAGTCCAAGACCAACGACCAGTTTAACAAACAGGTATCCAGAAATTGTGGTGATCCAACGGTCCGGAAGTGATCTCACTGTAAAGGAGAAAGTAAAGGAGAACAATTCTACATCACATTTAATGCCCAAGTAGTTCTGTCAGACATTCAGCAGAAGACATGATTGCAAAAACAGTCTGCAATAAAATAATGACAAATATTCATGGTTGGACACTTTGAGAATTACTTTTAATTATTTATGATTTTGTGTTTTATGATTTTTATCTGATCTTTGTGGATGCAGCAACTGTAACAAGATCAAGATGACTGGAAGAAATAGACTTCTGTTCATCATAATATTGATCATTTTCAAAGTGTATTCTGCTCTAGAAGTTTCAATGCAAATATCAACATAAACATTTGGACTGTTTTAAGTAGCACGATGTTTCAAGAAGTAGTACAATTGTTTTACCGGTATTTTCACAATCCAGGTTTACCCACTTCATTCCGCATGTCAGGTGTGCGACAACTATCATGAACAGCTTTAGACCAGTTGTCTCTGAAAGGATGTGCTGGCATTAGGGAGGGTCCAGGTCCAGGTCCAGGTCTCACAAGAATGATCCCGGAATGAAATGCTTAATGGATGAGGAAAAGGTGACATCTCTGTGCCATTCTTGCCAGAGTTTCAAAGAACAAGAGGGGAACTCATTAAGATCTACTGAATATTGAATTCCTCAGACAGAGTGAACATGGAGTAGATATTTGCAACAGTGGGAGAGACTAGAGCTAGAAAGCAGAGCCTCAGAATAGAAGGGCACCTCTTTAGAACAATTTGAAGAGAAATTTATTTTGCCAGATGATGGTGAATCTGAGGATTTCATTGCCACAGATGTCTACGGAGGCATCAAAGTTTAAGGGCCGGAAGCAGGGTAAGGGGTTTGAGAGGGATCACATCTCAGCCAATGTTGAATGGCAGTGCAGACTCAAATGGCCAAGTGGCCCATTTCTGCTCCAATGTCTTATGGTCTTATACACAGACTCCTTTGCTCAGACACAAGAAAGCAAACCATGGTGAGTTACAGTGCTGAGCAGGAAATTTCTGATTTTCTGCACATGGTCTAAAACCCTCTGTACCCTACCTTTCACGTGTCTGTCCGGTTGCCTCTTCAACAATGTTGCTACCAAATCTCCATCAGCGGATTCCAGGCAAATTCCTCTCTGTGACCATGAACTTTCCACCCAACTCACTTTGAACATTATTTTAGTGAGCTCCAGCCTATCAGCCCCCCACCCTTTAAACCCGGCCTTGATGAACAGCACCCCATAAATCTAACCCTCGTCTCGATGCACAGCACCCCACCTATTTAACCCAAGCCCAATCTCAGGGCAATTTACAATGACCAATAAACCTATTAACCAATATGTCTGGATAGTGGATGAAAATACATCACTCAGGAAACCCATGTGGTCACGGGGAGCACGTATAAACTCCTTCTGTTGGTGCTGGAATTGAATTCCACACTGAGGCTCTGAGTAGTAATACGGTTACACTACCTACCACACCATCAGTATCTGTAATATCTATCCTGGAAAAAAATCTATGACTGTCTGTGATTCTCATAATATTTATACATTTCTATCAGTTCATCCTAGAAGCTCAGGGATTTTGCACCCCTCCCTCCTCCCCTTTCCCCCCAACACCTCAGGAACTCTGACATGTCTATGCTCCCCTCAGACTCATTTGGTGGTTTCAGGAGCCAAGTTGTCTATAAACCCATATACCTTTGTGCTCAAAATGCTAGAAGGGTCTATTCTGCACTGTGTCACAATAAATAAATACAAGTATTTATGACACCATATCTGGAGTATTGTGAGGAGTGGAGTTCCCACTAACTGACCAAAAGGAGCCATCATCATCCTATGGGATGGATTGCAAAAGAGAGAGAGATTGTGGGGAGTATTGATCTCATTAATTTTCACGGGGCTGATATCTGGATACCTAGTTTGCATCAATGAGGAAAGACTGGGTAGGTTAGACATGTATCCACTAGAGTTTAGAAGATAGGGTGGTGATGAATTGATGACATAGGACATGCAGAATGACACAGATGAAGAAGTGGGTAATTTATTTGGAGTCAATACAATATGTTATGTTTTCTCAGAACACATAGGGTTTGAATTAATGGAATTTTCTGGGATGCCTGGAAGAATATGGAACATATTGAAACAGACGTATGGGAGAATATAACAGTGGTAATAAAACTGATTCTGATTCTGAATCGTTAACTTGGATTGGTTAAGAGATGTTCCACATCTCTCACAACAGGAAGGAAGTCATTTAATCCCATGAATGTGTGGCATCTCTCAGTGCAATCTCATTCCACACTTATTCCCCAGTACCCGATCCTACCTCACCTGCCCACAAGCATGTCCTGACAATACTCCCAACAGTCATCAATAAAAATTGTCACTTCCAGAGGCAAATCAGCCTGATGTCTCACATACCATTGTGATGCTGAAAGCCCTCACAGTCACAGGGAGAGCTATAGGACTGATCCACAGCATGGAACTAAAATGTCACTGCTGCAGAAAGAATGCAGCCTCATTGTGAAATTCAGTACACGGAAAAACTTGAGATGCTTACCTCTGAATTCCAGATTATATGGTACTGAAAGTTGGAGTGTTTTCTGATCAAAAACTCCACATGTCCATTTCCCTCTGCCTCTGTCAGCTTTCTGTATGACCAGACTCAGTGATTTCTCTTCCCCACTCAGTGTCTTTTCTCCAACAGTCTCACCGTCTCCATTGATCCAAACCAGTCTGGTTGATGCAGGGACGTCAGACACAGAGCAGTTCAGGGTAACGGTGTCTCCCTCAGTCACTGTATCAGACGGTTCAGCTGTGACTGTGGAAACAAGAAAAACATTACTGGTCTCTTTAAAAACAGGACCGACATTTTGCACAAAAGAAAAATGCAGTGATTTTGGGAAATCTGTTATCACACATTCTGTCTCCTACCTTTAACTGTGCTTAGTCTGATAGTCATAAATGTAATAGTTTCCAGAGTACAGGTGTATTCTCCTGCATCCTCAAACACCACAGGAAAAACCCTCATACTGAAATTCCAGCCGTTAAAAGGTGTCTTTGTGAGCATCAGTCGATTCACAAAGTGACTCTCACTGACATTCATGGGCTGAGATTTAAATGCTGTTGCAATTGTTTTCCTTGAACTTTGATGAAGATGTGACAGCCAAGTCCAGGCAGCATTGTTGTAATGTTCAGTATTGCTGTAACACATGAGGTGAAATTCACTGTGATCCATAACTGAGCGATACAGTGTGTAATGTTTATTATATGGACCTGCATGAAAGAGAGGAGAACTCATTAAAATGTTATAATGCCATTCGGGAGTGAGTGATGAGAAGCTGCCATCAAACCATCAGACATAGGAGCAATGTTAGGCCATTCAGCCCATCGAGTCTGCTCTGTTATTACAGCATGGCTGATTTATTATCCATCTCAACTCCATTCTTCTGCCTTCTCCTGTTAACCTTGGATGCCCTGACTAACTGTGAACCCATCAGTCACCACTTTAAATTAACTTTACAGATTCCTCACCCTCTGGCTAAGGATTCATCACACTCTTCATCTCTAAATGGATGACCTTCTATTCTGAGCTGTGCTCTCTGATATTAGACACTCCCACTATTAGAAACATCCTCTCTGCATCCACTTTGTTCAGCCCTTACAAACTTCAATAGTCTTCAATGAGACCTCCCTCATTGTTCTAAACTTCAGAGAGGAAAGGCCTCGAGCCATCAGGTATGCCTCATTCTTAACCCTTTCATTCCCAGAGTCATTCTCATGACACTCTTCTGGACACTCTTCGAACCCAGAACATCCTTTCTGAGATAAGAAGCCCAAAGCTGCTCACCATTCTCCAAATCCAGTCTGAATAATGTTTTATAAAGCCTTGACATACTTGTATTTATACTCCTTTCAAAATGATTACTAACATTGCATTTATCTTCCTTACCACTTAATCAACCTGAAAGCTAACCTTTAGGGAATCCTGCACAAGGAATATTGAGCCTCTTTTTACTTATGATTTTTGAATTTTCTCCCTACTTAGAAAATAGCCCATTCTCCAAATTTGTTTAAGTCACATATTCAGCTGCAGTTTCTGAATGGACCTCACGTGCTTTCAACATCTCATTAGTCCACACATGGGATTTGATTCCTGCAGCAGCTGAGTCTGCCGCGAAAGCTGGATTCACATCAAATATGATAAAGCCTTGGTGGGAAGGGTCACTGAAAGAGAGAATGGTTTGCTGTTCAGTGTTGCTCTGTGAACCGGGACCCAGTGCTGAGTGTATGTAGGAAGTACTGGTGGATGTCATGTGGACTCCTCCTTCTCTGTAACACTTTGATATGAGTAACACTTTAATATCCACCACTGCAGCTGAACAATTACAGTACCTAATCATGATTAAGATTGGTTTTAGTCTCAGGGTTGGAGAATATAGTGCTGACATATTGATTGACCTGCTGGAATGAACTGTATAATCCCATCAAAACTACTGAAGTGAGAATGCTGTACTTGGACTACAGTTTGGTATTCAATACCATAATTCCCTCAAGACTTGACAAGAAGCTCAGAGATCTTGGCCTTCACTTTGCCTTGTGTAACTGGATCCTGGACTTCCTGTCAGATCGCCAGCAGGTGGTAAGAGTGGACTCTCTCACCTCTGCCACTCTGAGCCACAAAACGAGTGCCCCTCAAGGCTGTGTCCTAAGCCCCTTCCTTTACTCTCTGTATACCCATGACTGTATTACTGTTGATTAATCTGCTAATTAAATTTGCTGATGACACTACACTGAGTGGGTGTAATCTCAAATAATAACGAAGCAGCCTACAGAGAAGTCGTCACCCTGACACAGTGGTGTCAAGAAAATGACCTCTCCCTCAATGTCGCAGAAACAAAGGAGCTGGTTGTGAACTACAGGAGGAATGGAGACAGGCTAACCCCTATTGATATCAACAGATTTGGGCTTGAGAGGGGGAATAGCTTTAAGTTCCTGGACATAAACATCACCGAGGATCTCACATGTTCTGTACAAACTGGCTGTTTGGTGAAAAACACATAACAGCAAATCCTAAGAACTTCCTATAGGGGCACAATTGAGAGCGCCCTGACTGGCTGCATCACTGCCTGGTACAGGAACAGTACTTCCCACAATCGTAGGACTCTGCAGAGAGTGGTGTGGTCAGCCCAGCACATCTGTAGATGTGAACTTCCACCTATTGAGGACATTCACAAAAATAGACATGTAAAAGGGCCTGAATGACTATTGAGGACTCACGTCACCCCAACCACCAACAGTTCAGGCTGCTACCATCCAGGAAATAGTACCACAGTATAAAAGCCAGAACCAACAGTCTCTGGGACAGCTTCTTCCAAAAGGCGATCGGAATGTCTAATTCATGCTGATACAATTCTATTTCAATGTTTTATTGACTGCTCTGTTGTATTATAAATTACTATAAATTGCACATTGTACATTTAGACAGAAACGTAACGTAAAGACTTTAACTCATCAAGTTCATGAAGGACATAATAAATAAAGTCAATTCAATTCAACATGTAATGATGAAATTTGAAATTGTTCCCACCACAGATTTGCCTCTCTTGATCTATGTATTATTTTCCTCAATGTCCTCTCATTGCACGATCTCAGTCACAGGTTTAAATGTTGGGGAAGCAGATCCCTCGGTTCAACTCTTCCACACGGAACAAGTTTTTCCACAAATGCGATGAGCTTAGATTGGCATGGACCAGGTGTGCTGAAGAGCCTGTTTCCATGATCTACGACTCCGTGGTTTTCAGACTGCCGATGTCTCCTCCTTCATACTGTTGATATCAGTGTTCTCTGGCCTGAATTCACTAATTTCCATGGTAAATACTGCTGAGTATCCATAAAGACCTGGCCACGATCTCTTCCTGAGCTATTTTTAACAATCTCCTACCAGACAGATATATTCCAGCCCAATACCTACAGTGAGGTAACAGCACTTACCCATGTCTACAGTAAAACTGCTTTGCTTGTGAGAACAACGTTTCCGTTTTCCCGCACTTCACACTGATACAACTTCCCATCCTCCACTGTAACGTGTCGGAGCATCAGATAGACGGTGTTATTCAGCCGGATCTGATCAGTGTTTCTCCTGTTCTGCTGGGATGAGCCCACTGGTTTCCAGTGGAGACTGACGGTATCTGGGAGTCTGGAGATGGTACAGCTGAGGGTGACATCACTGCCCTTCAGAGGTGATTGTGGATTTGCTACAACTGTGAGAAATAAGACCATGAGACAAAAT
Organism: Hemitrygon akajei; assembly: GCF_048418815.1. Taxonomy (NCBI): domain Eukaryota; kingdom Metazoa; phylum Chordata; class Chondrichthyes; order Myliobatiformes; family Dasyatidae; genus Hemitrygon; species Hemitrygon akajei. The sequence goes on along the minus strand of NC_133138.1, from coordinate 29,563,082 downwards.
GACACAGGAGCAGAATTAGACCAAGTTGCCATTTGTATCTGCTCTGCCATTCTATCATAGCTGATTTATTTCCTTTTGTGAGGCCTTTTACCTCTCTTGTCCCTGTAACCTTTAACACCAACTAATCAAGAACCTATTACCCTTTAAATATATCCATTAACATGATCTGAACAGCCACCTGTGCCAATGAATTCCAAAGATTCTGCACACTCTGGCAAAAGAAATTCCTCCTCATCTGTGTCCCACGGGACATTCTTGTAGTCTGAGGCTGTGCCCTTTGGTCCTATACTCTCCCACTATCAGAAACATCATCTGCATATCCAATCTATCTCAACCTTTCAATCTTTGGTGCATATACTGAATGAGTGGAGTGAGTAGTAGCATGCCCAATGATTGGGTTCAAACTGACCTTAGGATGTGACTATGATCAACACTTGTGTCTTGCTGCAGGACAGTGAGAGGATTGAACACTTTACCCACCTCCTGAACCTGATGGAATGTCAGGGTTCAGTTTAGGGCAGGCATGGGCAAACTACGGCCCGCGGGCCATATGCGGCCCGTTAAGCTTTTTAATCCGGCCTGCAGAACTTGATGAAATTATATTAATAAACCTTGTTAACACCTCAGATCCATCCTGAGAATCGCCACAACAAAACTAAATCCAGACTTTGATGCGCTGGCTAAAAAGGGAGACCAACAACACTGTTCCCACTGAAATTAAAAATAAGTTTCTTCGTTGTGTTATGTAAAAAATGCATTTGAAAATATTTTTTTCAATAAGCCTTACATGTTACATGTCATTTCTGTTAAGTGATGGACATGAGTAGTGCGCAGGTGCACGTACGTTCTCAAAATAAAAAATGCGCTCCAGATCAAATAACGCGCTCCGCATACTGGCGCGCTGTCACTGTTCTGTCAGTGACACTGGTCGTTGTTGAGTTTTGGCACAGGGGACAATTGAATAAGAAGGAGCAGGACAAGTAGACCTGCATTTCCTACCGTTTTTGAAATAAAGACAGTCAGGAGGAGAGTGATGATGATAATATCTTGAAGGATAACAGAATTTTCAGTGCTTTAAAATAATAACTGTTACTATTAAAAAAGCTGTATTTTATTCATTTAATTTTCAGTGTTTTAAAAGTCATTTCAATAAATAGCTAAATACCATGGGACTTCAAAGAAAGATATTTTGTTGTAATGCATTTGTTCATTTTCAATTGAAATTAAAGCACATGTTTTCTACATATCCCATGATATTTTATTTTCTCTTATGAGGTGTATTACCAAAACACTCCGTCCATCTGCTCCTGGTCCGGCCCCCCTGTCAAATTTTAGAACCCTTTGTGGCCCACAGGTCAAAAAGTTTGCCCACCCCTGGTTTAGGGTCACACAGTTGGGCCACTATCTGTGGATGCCAACCACGGGGTGGTGCCCTGACACAGAGACTGGTGTTTGCTGTCTCACATCTCCTGCGACCCTGAATCAATCTTGACCCATGGTGCTGTCCTGAAATGGCATCTTCTCCCTGAAATCCTGTGGCTTTCATTCAGGTGACCTTCCCATATCCCAAACACAGGGTGGTTGGTTGTATGAGTAACGGACCAGTCCAGTCTGATTCTATCTTTGGATTACTGGCACACTTCATTAAGATCCCCCATTGTGTAAAATGATACAGTGTGCACAAAACAAACATCAAATTGGTGACAAGCTCAGAAATAGTTTAAATCTCTGAAGTCCCAAAATGCACCTTATCAGAGTTCCATTTACTGAGCTTCCATGAGGAACAGCTCTTTCGGACAGAATAGTTCTCCAAATGCCTGCCTGGACTTTCATTTCCTCCTGAAGATGATGTAATCAGACCATCAGAGGGTTTTTAAATTGCCCCCATACAAGGGTGAGTCACCTGTCAGTTTATATTGTTGAGGGGCACTTAAATGGACAGAACTTTCTCCATTTAGGAGAAATAAGTTGTGTAAATAAGCAGAGAATACAAATCTCACATGACCCCTATAAAACTTTCAGTACTGGAAAGTGAATTATTCATGAAGAAATTTTTTTTTCACACTTTTCAAATCTTTGTCCCATTTACCTTCGATACCAAAAATTTCATATTGTTTCAAGGTTTCATAACTGGGCTCTCTTTGCACCAAGATAATAGATCCTGTAAATTTAAATGTGGGACGAGTAATTATCAGATCAACGGTACCAGCCGTATTGTCCATAGCATGAAAGATGCCAGTGTATATGAAGTTTCTTTCCCAACGTGGGGTCCACCCTCTGGATCCTTCTTTAAAAAATGTCACAAGTGGCTGTGTGCCTTGAATGTAGCTTGGTTTCCAATCCCAGCCAACAGGGCCATTTCCAGGAATGTCTGGTCCAGTGAACACAATTTGATCTGTCTTATCAAAAATGTATATATATTTTGGATTTTCTGTTTAAAAAAGAGAAACAATAAAAATGTTACAGCATGAAATCACAAATGCTTCATTCTACTTCACTTCATATTAGAGTCCCATTAATGCAGTGTTACTATTTTATCAGTTGATCACAACATAGCCACTAACACAATTAAAATCGAAGCTGTCGGAGTGTTGGTGACGGAGTTCTGCGCTGTAGGATGGGTGGTGAGGGAACTCCACACTGTGAGATGGGTGGTGAGGGAGCTCCACATTGTAGGATGGGTGGAGAGGGAAATCCACACTGTGGGATGGGTAGTGAAAGAACTCCACACTGTGGGATGGGTGGTGAGGGAACTCCACACTGGGATGGATGGTGAGGGAACTCCACGCTGTGGGATGGGTGGTGAGGGAACTCCACACTGTAGGATGGGTGTTGAGGGAACTCCACACTGTGGGATGGGTGGGGAGGGAAATCGCAGCATAGCCACTAACACAATTAAAATCGAAGCTGTCGGAATGTTGGTGACGGAGTTCTGTGCTGTAGGATGGGTGGTGAGGGAACTCCATACTGTGAGATGGGTGGTGAGGGAGCTCCACATTGTAGGATGGGTGGGGAAGGAACTCCACACTGTGGGATGGGTGGTGAGGGAACTCCACACTGTGGGATGGGTGGTGAGGGAACTCCACACTGGAATGGGTGGTGAGGGAACTCCACACTGTGGGATGGGTGGTGAGGGAACTCCACACTGTAGGATGGGTGGTGAGGGAACTCCACACTGTGGGATGGGTGGGGAGGGAACTCCACACTGTGGGATGGGTGGGGAGGGAACTCCTCACTGTGGGATGGATGTGAGGGAACTCCACACTGTGGGATGGGTGGTGAGGGAACTCCACACTGTGGGATGTGTGGGGAGGGAACTCCACACTGTGGGATGGGTGGTGAGAGAACTCCACACTGTGGGATGGATGGTGAGGGAACTCCACACTATGAGATGTGTGGGAAGGGAACTCTACACTGTGGGATGGGTGGGGAGGGAACTCCACACTGTGGGATGGGTGGGAAGGGAACTCCACACTGTGGGATGGGTGGGGAGGGAACTCCACACTGTGGGATGGATGTGAGGGAACTCCACACTGTGGGATGGGTGGTGAGGGAACTCCACACTGTGGGATGTGTGGGGAGGGAACTCCACACTGTGGGATGGGTGTGAGGGAACTCCACACTGTGGGATGGATGGTGAGGGAACTCCACACTATGAGATGTGTGGGAAGGGAACTCTACACTGTGGGATGGGCGTGAGGGAACTCTACATTGTGGGATGGGTGGTGAGGGAACTCTACACTGTGGGATGGGTGGTGAGAGAACTCCACACTGTGGGATGGGTGGTGAGGGAACTCTATACTGTGGGATGGGTAGTGAGGGAACTCCACACTCTGGGATGGGTGGTGAGGAAGTTCACACTGTGGGATGGGTGGAGAGGGAGCTCCACACTGTGTTAGGAGTGGTGAGAAAACTCCATACTGTGGAAGATGTGGTGAGGGAAATCAATGCTGTGGGAGGGGTGCTGTGGGAGTTCACATTGTGGGAGGTGGTTAGGGAGCTCCACATTGTGGAGGTGTGGTGAGGGAAATCCACACTGTGGTTCGGGGAATGATGGAGCTTTGTTAAGCTCCCTTCCACACAGTTCATGCAATTGTTTCAGCACTATGAGGCAGTACAAGGAAAAGCAATAACAGAATGCAGAATAAAGTGTTACAGTAACAAAGAAAGAGTAGTGTAGGCAGAGCCATGATGAGGTGGATTGTGAGGTCAAGAATCTATCTTATTGTACAAGAGATCCATTGAATTGTTATCAACAGCAGAACAGAAGCTTTCATTCAGCCTGGTGATAAATACTTTCAGACTTTGGTATCTTCTGCCCAATGGCATTGGAGAGAAAAGTGAATGTTCAGGATGGAAGGAGTCTTTGATTATGTTGCCTGCTTCACCAAGGTAGCATCTATTACAAATACAAATGGGCAATTATACTGTATGTTCAATGTTGTCCTGACTGCAGTCATATACCATTGAAACAAAACAATTGACATTGAAAAGGGATGATACACAAAATTTACTTTAATTGCTCATCTACAGGGGTCAGTATTACCATGGAGAGGAGGGCAAGCGAAATTGGCAGTGGATATGCTGGTGACACGAGCTATGTGATCTTGCTGCTCAACAGAGTGTGCTGCTGGCATCGTCCACAAGGTGGAGAGCAATGGCTCCTCAACGGAGGCGCTAGTGGCAGCAGGGACATGTCATGTGACGCTCTGCTTCAGTGGGCAATGCTACCTATGGGACTTTCTCTTGACTAAATTTGCTAGACCTCTGCTTGGTGCAGATTTCCTGTGCACCAAAGGAGTGCTTGTAGATCTATAGAACTGGTGGTCTGTGGACAGAAAGGACTTTGAGTTGTTAACCTGTACCCCCAGTAAGTTCTCCAAGACAATTCTGTCCAGAACATGCACAGAGAGGGCACAGTTTTAAGGTGCTTGGAAGTAGGTACTGAGGAGATGTCAGGAGTAGGTTTTTTTATGCAGAGAGTGGTGAGTGCGTGATTTGGGCTGCCAACAACGGTGGTGGAGGCAGATACGACATGGTCTTTTAAGAGACAACTGGATAGGTACATGAAGCTCAGAAAAATAGAGGACTATCGTTAACCCTAGATAATTTTTATAACTAGGACATGTTCAGTACAGCTTTGAGGGCCGAAGGGCCTGTATTGTGCTGCAGGCTTTCTATGTTTCTATGCACCACCATATGTGAATTCACTCTCTTGCTGAGCAAATTTGGAAACTTCTACAAACCCACAATTTCCACGACAGTCACAAAGCATGGGATTAGGCACCACATTTCCACAGCTGCCTCATCAGTCCATGCCCGTCCATGTTGACAGACTCAGAAAAGCTGGCCAGCACAAAAGCTGAGACAGTAAACATGAGAATTCTTAGCATTGTACATGGGTCGAATAGCCCTCGGGCTTCACCTCCCCACATGGTCGCTAAGCCCGATGGTAGTTGCCATCCATGTTGTCATGAACACCATCATAATGAAGCCACCACCCGCAATTATTAACCAGACCCACATATTAAAGATTTTTCAGCATGTTTAGTCATTAAGATGAAATTCTCTAAAGTGGACTTAGTCAGGAGCTACCTTCCAGTGCCTACATGTGGAGAGAATATTCGCCAGACAGCATGTTTATAACCTCCTCTGGCCTATTTGAGTTTCTGGGCATGCCATTGGGGCTGAACATGCCACGCCTAATGAAGACCATGTTAACATTTTCAGATGTTCTTCTTCTTTACCGAGATGACACATTCTTGTTGCCAGCTTCAGCCAACATTGTATGATTATTAATTCTGCCAAATGCCAGTTCTTGTTGTCTACTATCAACTTTCTTGGCCACGACATAACCACAGAAGGTGCGACCCCAGCTATGAAAAGTCACCACTATTATAGACTTCCTCTTCTCCACACTACTGAAGCACAGAAAGAATTCTTATTATGATGAATTTCTATCACCATTGAATTCCATGAGCTGCAGAATTTTAACTCCCCTTGAAAAGTACCATTGAAGGCCGTGCCCTAATCGTGTTCTTGATTGAACAATGGACTTGATCAAAGCTTTTGACGATACCAAACAAGCTCTTTCGAGCATGACTCAACTGGCGCACCTGCTCGCCAATGACCTACAGCCATCACTGCTGATACTTCAGTCTCTGCTGTGTGTGCTGTGCATGAACAGTTGGTTAGAGGAATGTAGTAGACGTTTGCGTTCTTCAGCCGGATCCTCTGTCCCTCTGTGGGACGTTTGTCAGTGAGCTCTGTGGCCTACATCTGACCATCTGTCAATTTTGTTTTCCACAGGAGGGTCAGCAGTGTACGGTGTTCAATGACCTCAAATGCTTTATGTACGCGATGGCCAAAGCATCAGACAACTTGTCAGCATGGCAGCAATGCTACCTGGTCTGCATTTTGGACATTATGATTGACATACAGCACACTGAGGTGAAAAGTAGTGCTGTGGCTGTTTGCCTCTCATGGCCCGCCATTAATGCTATACACATCAGGATTGACTGAGCTGGCATGGCATTCAACCAAGCTACTGACTTAGAGACTTAGGTCCTGACAAAGGGTCTTGGCCCAAAACATTAACTGTACTTCACCCTATAGATGCTGCCTGGGCTGCTGCGTTCCACCAGCATTTTATGTGTGTTGCTTGACTTAGAGGCTTACAGGATAGAGGTCACCTGCTGAAGGGACACCGGAGTTTCTCTCCTGTGTGATGTCTCAACTGGTTGCCCTCACCCCATAGTGCCTGCAAACTGGAGGCAGACTGTTTATAACTCCATTCACAGCCTCTCCCAACTTGGCGAGAAGGCTTCACAGAAACTGGTTGCTCTAAACTTTGTGTGGCATGACCTTAGGGAGGATGTGCGAGACTGGAGTGCAGCCTATATTGTGTGTCATAGGGTGAAGATTACTTGTCATGTGCAGGCAACATCAAAGTCTTTTGACATCCCAGAGAGACAGTTTGACAACATTAACGTGGGCCTGGTTAGTCCTCTCACCACCCACTATTGTAGTTTCACACATCTCCTTACCATGGTGGACCACACCACCAGTTGGCTACAGGTTGTCTCTGGAGTATCAGTGATGACAGCAGACATGGCTCAGGCATTCAACAATACCTCGGTCATGCAGCTCAGGGCCCCATCCTATATTTCTTCTGACCACAGTCACAAAATCACGCCCAACCTCTGAGCTGCAGTGGTCCAGAAGCTCGATGTTAAATTACATCACAACATAACGTAGCACTCACAACCCAATGGCCCGTGTGAGCAGTTTCAGTATTCCTTAAAGACAGCTGCAGTAAATCAGCCAACTTCATCAACAAGCCCACCCTCTCCAGGCATTGTCCATTGTCCCTTTCCCATTGGACAGAGGATACATTGTACTGAAAGCACGTATCAACAGGCTCTGGGACTGCTTCTATCTCACTGTTATAAGAATGTTCAACGGCTTCCTAGTGTGATTAGCTGGACTCTCTATCTGAGTTCAACTCGTTCAGATATTGCACCTGATTGACACCTGCACTGTACTTTCTCTGCTGCTGTACACTTTACTCTGCATTCTGTTTCTGTTTCTCCAGGTACCACCTCGACACACAGTATAATAAATTGGTCAGTAAGAATAGCATGTGAAATAAGATTACCACTCCACATATGATAAGCCAACACTGATAAAAAACACTTTTGACTGAAGAGTATCTTTAGTAATTAACACCGGATCTGAAAAAGTAACTGCAAACATTCCATATCTTTGACACGTTCAGATATGTGTCACATGTCAAGTATTCAGTCTTTGAAATAGATGAAGCATTAAAGTTATGGAATACAGACAGGGAACAAGACTGGAAAACAAATTCGACAACTGTACAATTCCTGGTAAAGTTGCTGAGATGCTGTTTGTGTTGTGGAAGCTGAAAGCATTTTTACACAAATTGTAAGGTGTGGCGTTGTGGACATAAAGAACACATTCCAAAATAACCAGTGTATGACTTCAAGAAATTCAAAGTTCAAAGTGAAATATATTATCAGAGTACATACATGTCACCACAAAAAAACCAGAGATTTTTTTTCTGTGCGCATTCATAGCAAATCTATAGAACAGTAACTGTAAACAGGATCAATGGACAACACACTGTGCAAATGCAGTTATAAATAAATAGCAATAAATAATGAGCATGAAATAGAAAGAAATAGAGCCTTTTTGTTCAATACGTAATAATAAAAAGAATTGAAGCTGCAGTAGGCCATTCAGCCCATCATTCCTGCTCTATCATTCAACAAGATCATGTCTGACCTGATCCTCAGCACCACTTTCTTCTACTGACCCCATGTTCCATAATTTCTTGAACATCCAGAATGCTATTGATCCCTATACTTGCTCTGACACAGTGTACACAGCTCCATACAACTGAAAATCCTGAACAATTACTAGTATACAAAAAGGATCTTTATTTTTTCCCTTTTCTTGATCTGACTCTAGACACACCAGAATTTTGTATGTTTTGGTAAGATCGTCTTGCACTCTTTTAACCACTGAATAACTCGGTTCTAGTCCACTTCACCTGTTTTGTTGAACAATATCCGCAGCACCTCAATTAGAACCATAGATCATTACAGCACAGAAACAGGCCTTTTGGCCCTTCTTGGCTGTGCCAAACCATTTTTCTGCCTAGTCCCACTGACCTGCACCTGGACCATATCCCTCCATACACCTCTCATCCATGTACCTGTCCAAGTTTTTCTTAAATGTTGAAAGTGAGCCCGCATTAAATATCATCTGGCAGCTCATTCCACACCCCCTCACTCTCAGTGTGAAGAAGCCCCCTCTAATGTTCCCTTTAAACTTTTTCCCCTTCACCCTCAACCTATGTCCTCTGGTTTTATTCTCCCCTAGCCTCAGTGGAAAAAGCCTGCTTGCATTCACTCTATCTATACCCATCATAATTTTATATACCTCAATCAAATCTCCCCTCATTCTTCTACGCTCTAAGGAATAAAGTCCTATCCTATTCAACCTTTCTCTGTAACTCAGTTACTCAAGTACTGGCAACATCCTTGTAAACCTTCTCTGCACTCTTTCAACCTTATTAATATCCTTCCTGTAATTCAGTGACCAAAATGCACATGATACTCCAAATGTGGCCTCACCAATGCCTTATACAACCTCACCATAACATTCCAACTCTTATATTCCATACTTTGATTTATAAAGGACAATGTACCAAAAGCTCACTTTACTACCCTATCTACCTTTGACACTATTTTTAGGGAATTTTGTATCTGTATTCCCAGATCCCTCTGTTGTACTGCACTCCTCAGTGCCCTACCATTTACCTTGTATGTTCTACCTTGGTTTGTCCTTCCAAAGTGCAATTGTTGGAATATCCTTGGTGCACATCTCCATGTTACACCCAGTACCATCTGAATCATTTCCTTTTAACTTGTTGTATACATATTTACTGAAGAAACAGCTAAAAGTCCAGACAAACCAGATCCACAGTCGCATCTGGTAAGTATACGCACTGAAAATGCAGCTAACAACAGTGACTAATCAGTGAGCTAAAGTACTTACTTTGGGTGAAACCAGACTGAAGGAGCGAAACAAATAAACTGAATATCAGAAGAGAAGACATTTTGCTGCAGCCAGTTTGAAACTTCATTTCACAGATTCCATCCCTTTCACTGTCAGAGTGAAACAAATTCTGAAACATGTAGATCCAGACTCCTGAAATGACCTGAAGTAAATCTGGAGTGTATTTAGTCAATGTTTTAACACCTCTGAATCTGAAGGAAAGAACAGCTGAGTATTTTGCTCATTCCGGTAGTAAACGGGAACTGATCACAGACACGTCCTCTTCCTGTCTCAATACAGATGATGATTACGCTTTTCATTTCCTAAGAAAATGACAACATTGTTTTGGTTCCTCTTTCAGTTCTGAGAGTAGTAAATAATAGCACACTTGTAAAAATGTTCACAAAATGTTATAATTTGCATTGGTCAGGAATTAATCAAATTGATATAACTAACGATATGAAGTCAGAGAAATTATTATATGCTTATGTCTGCCCATGTGTTGATCACGTCTACACGGTAACATCATGTAGTGGAATGAGCAGCAGCAAATGCCAACAAGCACCTGCTGACTGTCAACATGATCAGAAAATCTAACGAACCAGCCAAATGGCAAATGGACCAGATCAGAGCAGGATGCTGTGAGGAGGTGGACAGTGGGGTCTCATGCTTCTCCTATTCTGTAACATTGATAGTGTATGTGAGAGATATAAAGTAATTTTCTCTAATTGAATGTAAATGTGAAACTCTAACAAGACAATCACTGATATCCAGAATAGATTGGCTGTAGTGAAGAGATGTCTATTGATGCTCTCAGATACTGACTCTTTTCTCTGCTGGTTCACTGTAGACTCATGGTCCCACCATAAATAAGATGATATGGCAACAGTGTCACCTGGTTTCTCCAACAGCAGCCTGGAATCCTGCATTCTCCATTGACATGAATGTTGCAAGGAGTGAAGGAAGCCAACCCAAGTACAGGACACAGGCACAGAGATTGAGTTTGGATGCTTACACCGGCGTAAACACCAAACAGCAAACAGGAGGGATCTTGACACAGAGCCCTGAAATGGAACCTTGACACAGAGCCTTGACTCAGAGAAATGGAGACTCATAGGTAATCCTTGAAACTGGAGCTAAAATTAGAACAAATGATTCTAAGTGGTCGGGATATGTAGTTATCTCACAGGACCAAGTCCAACGATCTGGCGATTAATGGTTGTAACACCAGGGTTCTTATGCTGCAGGTCTTGAATGGAACCAGGTGTGTTGTCATCAAAGAGACTTAGCAGTAAATGGGAAATTAATGTTTGGAAACAAGTCATAATCAAAGGAAATTACGAGCAAGATAGGGAATTAACGATCGGGACCATGCCAGTACCTTCTCTCCACAAGGGAAGGCTCCAGGCAATCCACCAGTCTTGTCTGGATATCCCGAAGGAAATCACGGATGAAGGAAGGGTCCAGGATAAAGGAGTGGGGAATCCAGGTGTGCTCCTCAGGACCGTATCCCTCCCAATTGACCAGGTATTGGAGACCCTTGCCTCGGCAGCACCACATCCAGTAATCGCCGGACGGTGTACGCTGAGTGTCAGCAATGATCCGGGCAGGTAGAGTGGGTTTGGCAGGAGGGCACAGATGGCTGACAGATACCAGTTTCAATTGGGAAACGTGGAATGTAGGATGGATATGCTTAGATTTGGACAGTTTGAGTTTGACTGCCGAGTTGTTGATAATACTCTCAATCTCGAGTGGTGCCAGGTACCAAGGGCTGAATATCTTGGGTCCATTCTTAGGGGGATGTCTTTAGAAGAAAGTTTAACCTTCTGCCCCAGCCGATAACAGGTGCAGGAATCCGATGGCGATCAGCAATCCTCCGGTTGCTGTTGGTTGAGCGAAGTAGGGCTGCATGTGTGTCTTTCCAGGTCTTGCGGCACCAATGGAGATGGGCCTGAACAGAAGGCACAGCAATGTCATCTTCATGAGCGAAGAACAGAGGGAGTTGGTAACTGAGGGAGCATTCAAAGGGAAACATTCCAGTGGCGGTGCTGACCAGGGAGTTGTGGGCGTACTGTACCCAAGAGAGATGAGTGCTCCAGGCAGATGGGTTGTTGGTGGTTATGCAGCACAGTGCTGCTTCCTAATCCTGGTTAGCTCGCTCTGTTTTCCCGTTTGTCTGCAGATGAAAGCTGGACGACAGGCTTACAGTAGCTCCAAGGGCCTGACAAAAAGATCTCCAGACTTGAGACACGAATTGGGGACCCCAGTCAGAAATTATGTCAGATGAAATCCCGTGAAAGCGGAAGGCATGATAGATGAGAAGGTCGGCTGTTTCCTGAGCTGTAGGGAGTTTGGGAAGGGCTACGAAGTGCACTGCTTTGGAGAAGCTGTCCACCATGGTGAGAAAGGCAGTGGTAGGGGTAGTTCAGTAACCAAATCCAGTGCAATATGAGATCAAGGGCTGTTAGGGACAGGTAGGCGAACAAAGCAATCCAGCAGGTGGTTGGTGGGAAGCTTTTCCATGGGCACAAACAAAACAGGCAGAGACGAAGGAACAGGTGACAGTGTCCATGGAGGGCCACCAGAAATATCTCTTCAGAAGGGATAGAGTCTGATCAATCCCAAGATGGCAGGCAAAATGAGAAGTATGCCCCCACTGGAGAACCTGAGACCAAACAGAATCAGGCACAAAGAGGCAATTGGAGGGTCCGTTTCCTGGGTCAGATTGAGCCCGTTGGGCCTCTGACTATGGCCTCGATCTCCCAGGTGAAGGTAGCCACCACACAGGATAGCGGAAGGATTGTCTCGGGATTGGGAACGCTCTCTTCGGAAATTATTGACAGGAGAGAGCATTGGGCTTCCCGTACTTGGACCCCAGATGATATGTGAGCGTAAATCTGAATCGGCCAAAAAATAATGCCGAACGGGATTGGCGGGAATTCAGGTGTTTGGCGGTTTGGATATATGCGAGGTTCTTGTGATTGGTCCGGACAATAAACAGATGTTCCACTCCCTCCAGCCAGTGCCTCCACTCCTCCAAAGCAACTTTGACCGCCAGTAACTCCCAGTTCCCTACGTCATAATTTCGTTCAGCAGGGGGACAGTTTATGAGAAAAGAAGCAACAGGGATGAAGTTTTTGGTCAGGGCCTGAATGTTGGGAGAGGACGGCTCCCACCCCAGATTCACCACAATGAATTGACAAGAGGGGTCTGGTTGGACCAGGATGGGAGCAGAGGTGAAACACCTCTTCAGCTGTGAGAAGGCAGCGTCCGCTTCAGAGACCCAGATAGGCTTTTTCCATTGAGAGTAGGAGAGATTCAAACCAGAGGACATGAGTTGAGACTTAAGGGGCAAAAGTTTAGGGGTAACACAAGAGGGAACTTCTATACTCAGAGAGTGGTAGCTGTGTAGAAAGAGCTTCCGGTAGAAGTGGCAGAGGCAGGTTCGATTTTGTCATTTAAAAAAAAATTTGGATAGGTATATGGACAGGAAAGGAATGGAGGGTTATGGGTAGGTGGGACTAGGTGAGAGAAGCGTTCGGCATGGACTAGAATGGCCAAGATGGCCTGTTTCTGTGCTGTAATTGTTACATGGTTATAAGAGATAGTAAGAGATTTGAAAGTGGGAGGGGGAGGTGTGATCCAAAATGAGAGGACAGGAGGGGGAGGGATCAAGCTAAGAGCTGGAAAGTTCATTGGCAAAAGGGATACACAGCTGAAGAAGGGAAAGGATCATGGCACGGGAGGTCTAAGTAGAAAGTAAGGGGGAAGGGAGCACCGGAACGAGATGGAGAGCAAACAAAGAGTGATTGTGAGAGAGACAGAGAGAGTAAAAAGACTGAGAGAAAAGAAGGAAAAAAAGGATAAATAAATAAATATATTGATCAATCAATCAGTAAGGGATGGGTTAAGAATGGGAGTGAGGCGTAAACGGAAGTTAGAGAAATCAATGTTCATGCTATCAGGTTGGAGACTATCCAGACGGAATATAAGGTGTTGTTCCTCAAACCTGAGAGTGGCTACATCTTGACAGTGGAGGAGTCCATGGATAGACATATCAGAATGGGAATGAGACGTGGAATTAAAATGTGTGGCCACTGGGAGATCCTGCTTTCTCTGGTGAACAGAGCATAGGTGTTCAGCAAAACCATCTCCTGGTCTGCGTCAGGTCTCACCAGTATACAGAAGGCAGCACTGGAAGCACTGGACGCAGTGTATCACACCAGCAGACTCACAGGTGAAGTGTTGCCTCACTTGGAAGGACTGTCTGGGGCCCTGAATGGTGGTGAGGGCGGAACCTTGATGTTCAAGAGATGTTGAGGCCCTGGTTAAGAGCGAAAGAAGGTGTATAATAGGTGCAGGCAAGCAGTAATAAATGAGGTGCTTATGTAGTCCTAGAAATGACAGAGAAAACTTAAGAAATAAATCAGGAAGGCTTAAAGAAAGCATAAGATTCCTCTAGTAGACAAGGTGAAGGAGAATCCGAAGGGATTCTACAGATTCTTCGGAACAAAATGTTTGCAACGGATGAAATTGGTCATCTGGAAATCCAGATTAGTAATCCATGTGTGCTGCCAAAACAGATGGGGGTGATCTTAAATGAATTCTTTGCATCTTGAGTGTGTCTACAAAAATGAGGCAAAGGTGCATCAACTCTCTTGACCCTGTGCAGGTTACAGAGGAGGAGTAGTTTGCTACCCTGAGATAGTCTCTCAATCTTCATCAGGTCTCAGCGATCTACAGGAGACCAGTCTTGCAAACTGTGTGACTCTCACATCCTACCTATATACATACCACCACATTTTGTCATCAATGTTTCACACATGAAATAAAATTCAAAGCAGGAACTTTTAATGACAACAGATTGTAGTAAGTTTGACTTTTATTGCAGGCAAATACAATATAAGCTGTTTCTAGATTCAGAATGACATATTACGCAGACAACAGAGAATTGAGTCTATGTTCAGAGACTTATCATTATTTGATGTGATAGCTGTATTGTACCGGCACTTGCCCTCTGATAGGAAATGGATTCTGGGTGGTGAGAATGGACACGGTGAGCTTCTGTGTTCTACAATCATATGAGTCTAATTCACAAACTACAGACTTATTATTTCATAAAACTTACAAAGTCTTTCAGATTAGAGGTATTCATGACAGATAGTGCCACTAATTGTTATATTATAGACATTGACTATGTTGAAGAAGCACATATTATCTATTTTTTAATTAGATGTAGGGCACAGTAAAAGGCAATATTGACCCAATAAGCTTGTGCTCCCCAATTACACCATGTGGTCAATTAACATATTAGACCCTATGTCACTGGATTATGGGAGGAAACCAGAGTAAACAGAGGAAACCCACACAGTCACAGGGAGAATGTGCGTACTCCTTACAGACAGTAGCAGTATTGAACCTGGTTTGTTGCACTATAATGATGTTACACTTACCAAAATGCTACGATGCTACACTGAGTTATGGCCATAAAAGCTGAAAGAAATATAATGTGAATGATAAAGGAATGGGTAAATGGAAATTGCAACTAAATCTTGGTGTCTTTGTACATCAAATACAGAAAACAAGCACTGTATTCAGGAGCAGTAAGCTATTAACAAGGCAAACAGTATATTGTTGGCACTGAATGCAAGAGGAATTAAATATTCAAACAAGAATGCTTTGCTGCAGCTGTGCGGTAGTTGATGAAATGCTATACAGAGATTTGTGTGCAAGTTTCATCTCTTTACAAAGTTCTCACTGTGAAGGAAGTGCAACAAATTTTGTCCAAAATGATGCTGTGCTCTCCAGTCTGCCTGTGTTTGAGATGCTTACAAAGGTACCTTCTGGAGTTTGGAAATTTATACAGTTCCCTGGAAAGAATATTCTTGTCAAGCACAGTTACCAGTACTGAGGTGAAAATTGCTTGCAATATTTTCTTTGGGGAATTAAGTTTTCATGCTACATGCAATAAATTGAGAGCAAAATCAGAAGTCAAGTTGCAACGTTTCCAGGCTGTATCAATCTGGATTCTTGAACCTGTGCATCTCTCTGGGGAATGGACATGATGGGCCGAATAGACCCCTGCGGGCTGCAATGTTCATTCACGAATCTCAGATCAGTATCAGATTTTGAGGCCTGAAATGTGGCATCTTCCTGTGAGACATCTGTTGCTCTTCCTCTCACTTTATCTGAATTCTGTCTGCAATGAATCAGACATGAAACATGAAATATGCACTAAGTGATTGATATAATTAAATGATAGAGAAGTGTGAGTTTACAGAATAAGGAACAGATCTCCGCATGATCCAAACATCATTGGTGCAACATTAATGTGATATTGCCAACCATTAAAGACTGTAAGGAATGGACCCATTTAACACTGTAAACCAACTCAACTTCCTGAGAGAAAATAGTGTGAAGATCTCGTTTGATTATACTTACCAACTTGTAACTCTGATGCGACATTCCTCTCCTTCTGTGGCCTCTCGCTTGTCCCCTTCTGTTACATCCCTGAGGCATGATCTGCTGGAATAGATTTTTATTCTTTAACTGATAGAATGTATATTCATGTCTTCAGTAAATTGTACTCTGTGATTCATTACACATCTGTCCCCTGATAAGACATGACCATGTTCATTGTACTAACCAAAAAAGCAGATATGCTCTATTGGAAAATGTTCAGCGTTCAAAGTTTCAGGGATTTAAAGATTCAAAGTGCATTTATTATTAAAGTATGTATGCAATATACAACCCTGAGATTTGTCTTCCCACAGACAGTCACAAAACAAAGAAAATCATGGAACCCCTTCAAAGAAAAACATCAAAGCACCCACCATCCCCGCCCCCAATGCACCCTGATGGTTGAGGGGTAGTAAATGCTCTTGAAGATGTTGGTGAGTCCTGACATACTTGTACCTTCTACCTGATGGCAGTAGCGAGACGAGAGATTGACATGGGTGGTGGAAATCCCTGATGATGGATGCTCACATTCCTACTTCAGCATTTCATTTAGATGTGCTCAATGGCTGGCAGCAATTTACCGTGATATACTGGGCCAAACTCAATATTTTTTGGAGGATTTTCTGTTCAAAGGCTCTGGTGTTTCCATACCAGGCTGTGATGCAGCCACTAAATATACACTCAAATACACATCTATAGAAGAGTGTCAAAGTTTTTGATGTCATGCTGAATCTCCACAAACTACTCAAGAAGTAGAGACACTGCTGTATGTCCTTCATAATTGCCCTTACGTGCTGGACCCAGGACATGTCCTCTGAAATAGTAACACTGAGGAATCCAAAGCTGCCGACTCTCTGTAACTCTGATCCTCGGAAGAGTACTGTCTCATGGGGCACTGGGTTCCCTCTTCCGAAACCTATAATCAGTAACTTGGTCTTGTTGACATTAAGTTAGAGGGTGTTGTTGTGACACCACACAGGAAGATTTTCAATCCACCTCCTTTATGCTGAATCACCCCACTACAATGATGACACCAGCAAACTTGAATATGGTATTGCAGCTGCGCTTAGCCACACTTTCAAATTGTAAAGTGTTACGAATGATGAAAAGCCCTGATGGGCAGAAGGTTGCAGAGTCGCCAATGACCCCCCCACCCCCCTTTGGAGAATCGCAAATCGCTACTATTTCGATGCTGTTATCAAGGAAGTAAGAGAGACAAAAGGGACTCTGCCAGGGCAGTTGTTATTGATAACAGCTCATGAAAGTTAATGAGAGAGAGGCACAGCTAAGGTGGAATGTCTCCTCCTAACAAAAAAGGAACGGAACCATTAATTACTGCTATTGTCTTTTGGAGAAGGATTGTGTACTTGGTACTGTTCTATTCATTGAAACCCCTCAGGGGGCAACCAGAGTGGGCTGGTTTGATGGGTTACATCACCCTAACCTGATTGACACCTGAGACCCCATGAGTGGGGATAAAAGTAAGGTCTGGGGTAACACCCCTCAGACGCACCAGGAGAAACGCTAGTGAGCATCAGAACCCCCATGAGACAGGGTGGGAGATTGGAGACCAAATGAAGGGTTGGTAAATTTTAACTCAGTGTTTTGTAGCGAGACCGGTGGGGGCTTGTGTGTGTGTCCACCCTTGCCTGGGTGACGAGTCCACCACGGAAGAACAGTCTAGCTAAAGGACGGAGGGGTCATACGTGAATGGCCACAACAACAACACATCAACGGATCAAAATCGTAAAGGAAATTTGGCAAGATAATAGCTATTATTGTTCACACGTTTTCTCTCTCTCTCGAACAATTGAAACACAGCGACCAACAACTACTGCAGCCTGCATGAACTGAACTGAACTTTATATTTCCATCTGACAATTCATTATCCCCTAGACAACGATAGAGATTGTTTTGTTATTGATTATTATTATACCCTCACTTTTAGGGTTAGTATTGCTAACGTATATTCTCTGTATATTCGCATTGATATTATTTTGTATATTTTTGCTAATAAATATTGTTGAAAATAGTATTACCAGACTCCAACGGACACTTCTATCTTTGCTGGTAAGACACCCAGTTACGGGGTTCGTAACAAAAGCGAGTAGAGCAGGGGACTATGCACACAGCCTTGTGGTGCAACTGTGTTGATGGAGATCATGGAGAAGTTGTTGCCAATTTGAACTGATTGGGTTCTACATGTGAGAAAATCCAGAATCCAATTGCACAAGGAGGTATTGATGCTAAGGTCTTGGAGCTTATTGATTAGCTTTCAGGGGATGATAGTTTTTCAAATGCTGCACTGTAGTCGATAAACAGAATCCTAATGTATGCATCTTTGCTGTCCAGCTGTTCTAGGATTGAGTGAAGAGCCAATGAGATGGCATCTACTGTGGACTTCTTGCTCCGGTCAGCCAAATGGAGTTAATGCAAGTTGCCTGTCAGGCAGGAGCTGATATGTTTCATCACCAACCTTTCAAAACTCAAAATGAAAACAGAACGTGTTCATCAACCCCCAAAGCCCTACCCTCCACACAAAAAATCTAACGAAACACAACAAGGCATAGAGGTCTACCCTTCAACACAACAAGCAATGGAACCCACAGACTCCTTCTCTGGCATCAGGGAATTCCATCGCATTGGCGATTCAATTAGACAGTCAGTCGGCACTGAATCAACACCTGGCTTCTGCATTCCCCTAGATATTTCAATCTTCCTTGACATTTTAATACTGGATATAGGTCAGGATTACACAGGAGAACTCTAGAGGTAAGTAGAATGGACATCATTTGACCGCTAGGTGTTCTCAGTCAGGGAGACATGAGTTTGACAGAAACACCACATCAGAGTACCAGTGACAGTTAACTATAAAACACACGCCGCCTCCTTCTGCCTTCCCCGAGTCAGCAGTTTGGTCCATTCTGTGAATTGTGAATCCAGAATCCATCTGGTCTGACTGCTACATCCGGCATTACCAAAGGGAGATGATTGGCAGGGGAGGAGACGAGAAGCGGTAGGAGGGGATCCAGAATGGGGAATGTAAGAAGAGAGAAGGGGGATGGGAGAAAAAACACATTAGATATATCAATGTTCATGCTGTCAGGCTGGAGGCTACCTAGACGGATTATGAGGTGTTGCTCTGCACACTGAGAGTGGCCTCCTTGAGGGAGGAGCAAACACCATGGACCGACACGTCAGAATGGGAATGGGGAGAGAAATGAAAAGAGTTTGCCTCCAGGAAATCCTGTGTGGTGCAGATGGAGCAAACATGCTCAACAAAGCATTGTTCCATTTGGTATGGGACTCACTGCTGTAGAGGAGGCCATACCGGGAGCATTGGAATCAATAGATGAACCGACTGACTTGCAGATGAAGTGTTGTCTCAACTGGAAGGGGTGTTTGTGGCCCAGAATGGGGGTGAGGAAGAAGGTGAAGCCAGGATGGTTTGTGTTTGATGTTGGATGCTGCTTTCTTGTTGCAGGACTCCTTAAGACTATAAGATATAGGAGCAGAAGTAGGCCATTTGGCCCATCGAGTGTGCTCCGCCTTTCAATCATGGCTGATGTAATTCTTCCAGTCATCCCCACTCCCCTGCCTTCTCACCATACCCTTTCATGCCCTGGCTAGTCAAGATCCTATCTATCTGTACAATGTCCTGTGTATGTTACTCAAAATGGGTTTTTTTGGTTTGTTAAGAGTAGGAATGCTTCTTTGTCTGATAAGTGTCTGATAAGTCAAGACAAAAATGGGAAAGTGACTTGAATATTAAAATTGAAGAAACAAATTGGTCAAGACTATGTCTTGATAGTATGACAAATACAATAAATGTCCGGTTAAGATTAGTGCAATATAATTTTTTACATCAATTATATATTACACCACAAAAAATAAATAAATTAAACCCAAATTTATCCGATCAGTGTTTCCGATGTAACTGAGAAATTGGTACTTTTTTACATTCTACTTGGTCTTGTTCTAAAATTCAACCTTTTTGGACAAATTTAAGAGTTTTATTGGAACACAACTTCCACATAATCCAATATTATTTTTACTAGGTGATATTGAAGGGATAAAACCGAAACCCAAATTGAATAAGTATCAGAAAGAATTTATAAAAATTGCATTGGCAGTTGCCAAAAAAGCTATTGCAGTTACCTGGAAATCAGATACATATTTAAGTATAGATTGTTGGAAGAAAGAAATTTATAGCTGTATTCCACTTGAAAAAATTACTTATAATTTAAGAGATAAATATGGAACATTTTTGAAAATTTGGCGCCCTTATTTACAAAAGACAGGATTAAATATATAGCTGCTCTGAAGATGAAATAATTGGTTACTTGTGGAAAGAAATAATTATATATACTAAAGTTATTATGAACTCCGAGGAGCATGTGGGGATTTTCCAATATCCAGGCACTCTCTCTTTTTTTTCTCTTTCTTTCTTTCTTCTTTTTTTTCTATAGGGATGTTAGGGGGGAGGGGTTAAGGGGAGGGGGGAAGGGTAGTATACTTTTTTTTCCACATTCTTTCATTCTGTAATTATCTGAAAATGCAATAAAAAAGTTTTTTAAAAAATAGTAGGAGTGCTTCTTTGTCTGATAAGTGTTTCTCTCGCAGTTGTTTTGCTTTATACTTGCTGATATGGTAATTGTATTCATTTGTTAACCAATGGGGAATGGTATTTTGTCTTGTGAGGCTGGGCACGTGGGGAAGGGGTTTTTGCGGGCTTTTGGTGGGGAGTCGGGAGGAAGACGCCGAGGAAGGTGGATATGCGCTGCACTGCTCGGAAGACCACCGGCGGGGTCCTAGGTGCGAAGACGTGGAGGTCGGAGGCAAGCGATGAGGGGTCAGATGGTTTGATGGTTGAGCTCCAACAATGTGCACTAAACTGACTGAACTTTGATAAGTTGGCGCCTTTTGTTTTTTTTTCCTTGCATATATATTGTATTGCCCAATACTCTTTTAATTTTAGTAAACTCTTTAAAGTGTATTTCATAACAGTATTTGTTGTGGGTTTGATACTGTGGGCGGCGCGAAGCATAAACTCGATTCTCACAGCACCTGCATGTATGGGAGGTGGGGTTGGTGTGTGGCTGGATCTCCTTTTCCCCTAGACATATACCAGCCTGTTGGGTAAGTGTTACATATCTCTGCCTTAAATGCACCCAATGACTTGGCCTCCACAGCTGCTCATGGCAACAAATTCCACAGATTTACCACCCTCTGACTAAAGTAATTTCTGCGCATCTCTGTTTTAAATGGACGTCCTTCAATCCTGAAGTCATGCCCTCTTGTCCTAGACTCCCCTACCATGGGAAATCACTTTGCCACATCTCATCTGTTCAGGCCTTTTAACATTCGGAATGTTTCTATGAGATCCCCCTCATTCTCCTGAACTCCAGGGAATACTGCTCAAGATCTGCCAGGCATTCCTCATACAGTAAACCTTCCATTCGTGGAATCATTCTCATGAATCTTCTCTGAACCCTCTCCAATGTCAGTATATCACTTCTATAATAAGGAGCCCAAAACTGAACACAATACTCCAAGCGTGGTCTCTCGAGTGCCTTATAGAGCTTCTACATCACATCCCTGCTCTTACAGTCTATACCTCTAGAAATGAATGCGAACATTGCATTTGCCTTCTTCACAACTGACTCAACCTGGAGGTTAACCTATAGGGTATCCTGCACAAGGGCTCCCAAGTCCCTTTGCATCTCTGTGTTTTGAATTCTCCATGCTCTGAATAATAGTTTGCCTGTTCATATCACCAGAGTTAAGCGTGGAGTTGAGTCCTCAACTGATCATTGAATGGTGTGGTCGGATCTATATCTACCGATCAAACCTTCACGCAGACTGAATGCTGCCAAACCACGCAAAAAGCTGAACTCCACCAAAGCGAAACACCGTGAGTGTGCTGAGATGCCCTGAAATCCTCTATGGAAACTGATAGATAGATAGATACTTTATTCATCCCCATGGCGAAATTCAACTTTTTTTCCAATGTCCCATACACTTGTTGTAGCAAAACTAATTACATACAATACTTAACTCAGTAAAAAATATGATATGCATCTAAATCACTATCTCAAAAAGCATTAATAATAGCTTTTAAAAAGTTCTTAAGTCCTGGCGGTTGAATTGTAAAGCCTAATGGCATTGGGGAGTATTGACCTCTTCATCCTGTCTGAGGAGCATTGCATCGATAGTAACCTGTCACTGAAACTGCTTCTCTGTCTCTGGATGGTGCTATGTAGAGGATGTTCAGAGTTTTCCATAATTGACCGTAGCCTACTCAGCGCCCTTCGCTCAGCTACCGATGTTAAACACTCCAGTACTTTGCCCACGACAGAGCCCGCCTTCCTTACCAGCTTATTAAGACGTGAGGCGTCTTATTAAGACTGCTCTAAGCAGACTGGTAGAGAATGCACCAGACGATATTATTGAGCACTGGAATGCCTTTTAAAGAAACGGTCTACAGTGCTGCCCAGGACAACTTTGGGAAAGTCAAGCGCAAGCATCAGGACTGGTTTAATGAGAGCAACCAATCTGTCCAAGACCTTCTAAGAGCTAAGGCAACTGCACACCAGGCTCTTCTTCGCCATTCAAACTCAAGTTCCAATAAAGGTGCCTTTTTGAGTGAAAAATCAACTTTGCAGAGGCAGCTCAGAGCTGTGAAAGACCAGTGGTGGGCGAACACGGCCAAGGAGTTACAAGCCTTCGCTGACTGTAATGACTCAAGAAACTTCTATGAAGTAATCCAGGTTGTGTATGGTCCATCAAAACAAGGCACCTCACAACTCCTGAGCAAGGACAGTACATCCATTTTCAGTGAGAAGTCAGAGCACATGAAAAGATGGCAAGAATACTTCCATGAGTTGCTGAACAGACCAGGACCCATCACCAATGAAGCACTGGGCAGGGTACACCCTCGACCCATACTGTTCGACTTAGATGCTCCCCCTACTCTTCACGAGGTCATCAAAGCCATCAAACAGATAAAACCCAACAAAGCACCAGACCCTGACAGTATCGCAGCCGAGGTCTACCGATATGGCGGTAACACACTATCATCATGCCTGCACCAGCTATTCGCAAAGTTGTGGGGAGTTGCAGAACTGCCACAAGACTTCAAAGGCGTATCAGTCGTGACCATCTACAAAAACAAGGGAGACAAGACAGACTGCAACAATTACCGTGGCATCTCTATTCCGTCAGTTGTTGTAAAATACCTCGTAAAAATCATCCTTAGATGCTTGGTGTCCAACATCAGTGACAACATCCTTCCAGAAAGCCAGTGTGGTTTTCAAACAGGCTGCAGTACAGTGGACATGATCTTCTCACTGAGGCAGCTCCAAGAGAAATGTGTTGAGCAGCAGAGAAGTCTCTGTCACATTTGTTGATCCAAGGAAAGCGTTTGACACTGTTGGTAGAGATG
This sequence comes from Hemitrygon akajei, assembly GCF_048418815.1. NCBI lineage: Eukaryota > Metazoa > Chordata > Chondrichthyes > Myliobatiformes > Dasyatidae > Hemitrygon > Hemitrygon akajei. The sequence goes on along the minus strand of NC_133138.1, from coordinate 29,539,594 downwards.
GCCTGTGGGAGCTCCTACCAAAATTCGGTTGCCCCCACGCCTAACCAACATCATCCTTCGGTTCCACAAAGGCATGGAAGGCTGCATCAACATGTGTGGTGAGTGGTCAGACCCACTTCCCATCCCCAACGGCATAAAATAGAGTTGTGTTTTGGCTCCTACTCTGTTTGGACTATTCTTTGTGGCTGTTCTTCAGGATGTCACATCAGACCTGAAGTCAGGGGTCTTCCAACAAACGAGGGTTGATGGTGGGCTCCTCAACTTCACAAGACTGAGCAAAAACAAAAGTCAGGGACATTGTGGCACGTGAGCTACAGTCTGCTAATGACTGTGCACTGGTTGCCCATTCCCTCAAAGACTTACAGGAGATCACCAGTCGTTTTGCCAGTGCAGCCAAAAGCTTCAGGCTGACAATCAGACTGAAAAAGATGGAACTTTTGTACCAACCGGCTCCTGACTCAAGCTACGAAGAACCAACTGTCCTCATTGATGACACTCGTCTCGATGCTGTCAACAAGTTTTGCTGCCTGGGCAGCATATTAACATCCTCAGCTTCTCTGAATGTAGAGATTGAGTCAAGAACCAGAAAAGCCTGCTTTGCCTTTGGTCAGTTGAAAGATCGAGTTTGGTCACAGAACATCAGGTTGGCAACCGTGTGCAAGACATACAGGGCCGTTGTCATATCAGCCTTGCTGTATGGATGTGAGACATGGTGCCCATATCAGAGTCACTTACAGCAGCTTGACCAAACGCAGCAGCGTCACCTACGTTCTCTGATGAAGATCACCTGGCAAGACAAGGTCTCCAATACCGAGGTCCTCTCTTGAGCTGGAATGCCAGCAGTTTCAACCTTGGTGATGTCAGCCCAACTGTGCCGGGCAGGACATGTCGTCAGGATGCCTGACGGAAGACTTCCCAAGGACATCTTGTATGGCCAAATGTCCGATGGTACCTGAAAACGAGGAGGCCAGTGAAAACAGTACAAGGATGTTCTGCACAGGAGCCTCAAGAAAGCTGACATTGCCCCATCAGCATGGGGGGATCTGGCTCATGATCGCTCACAGTGGAGGGACACCATCAGAAAAGGTGTGGACGCTGCTGAGAACAAGCTCATAGAGGCAACAAAGGAAAGGCACAGGAAGTGCCACAGCAGAGCTTCTGCCCCTGCTGCCCCTCCAGGCCTCACCTGCCAAGTATGTGGCAAACAGTGCCTGTCAAGGATTGGCCTGTACAGCCACTCCAGGATGCATGTATCAAACCTCACTAACTGACTGAAAGGAACCATCATCATCCCATGGGATGTATAGCCAGAGAGAGAGAGAGACAGAGAGAGTCTGCCCGTTTATTTCTTCCACCAAAGTGCAAAACCATACATTTTCCAACATTGTATTTCATTTATCACTTCTTTGTCCAGTCCCCTAAAATATCTAAGTCTCCCTGCAGTCTCTCTGTTTCCTCAACAGTACCTGCTCCTCCACCTATCTTTAGCCACAGATCCATTAATCCCATAGTCCAAATCATTGACATACATCATAAAAAGCAGCGGTCCCAACACTGACCACTGTGGAACTCACTGGTAACCAGCAACCAGCCAGAATAGGATCCCTTTATTCCAACTTTCTGCTTTCTGCCGATCAGCCAATAATTCACCCGTGCTGGTAACAAATGTGTTCATTGATGATGACAGCTTTGCCTGAGATGGACTGAGCTGTCTCCACCAGTTTTTTGAGTCTTTTCTATTTCTGGGCATTCCTCTTTCCATACCAGGCTGTGATACAAACTGTCAGGATACTTCCACCATCCAAGAAAAGAAAGGCACTGCCATGTTTACTTCATAATGGCACTTACATGTTGGTATCAGATCAGATCCTCTGATTTCATTGTTAATAAATTTAAAGTTACTGATCCTTTCTTCTTTTTATTGATTTTTTATGCATTTCTACAATTGGTACAACAAAAACCCAACTACCAAATAAGAGATTAATACAGTGCAAGATAAACATACCATAATAATATGGTTCAAAATAATGATGAAAAAGCATCCAAAATAAAGTCATGTAGAGTTAGTATCCACCCCACCCCCTACAGAAAAAAAAACTCCAGACCAACTTTACAAGATGTAGAAAATATAAATCAGAGCATTCAAACCCCCAAAACTGTAAATGAAAATAAGAACAAAAGATAATAATACCTACCACCAAGGAAAAAGGAAGCTGAAAGTAAGGGACTGAAAAAAAAACCCTAGTCTAAAGAGAAGTTATGAAGATATTCAAGAAAAGATCCCCACACCTTATGAAACTTTATGTCTGAATTGAGAAGTGAGTAGTGAATTTTTTCAAGATCTAAACAGGACATAATATCGTTAAGCCGTTGAGTATGAATGGGTGGGGAAACATCTCTCCACCTAAGAAGAATTAAATGTCTAGCTAAAAGAGAAGCAAAAGATAATGTTCGGCGTTTAGCCGGACTCAAATGTATATCCGTCTCACCCAAGGAACCAAAAGGAGAAATCAGAGGGTTAAGTTCTAAATGGCAATTAAGGATATGATATAAGGTTAGAAAAACTTCTCTCCAAAACTTCTCTAGACTAGGACAGGCCCAGTATATATGAATAAGAGAAGTCTCGCCACTTTTACACTTACCACAAATTTAGGGTAAAATCGGGACAATTTAGATTTGGACACGTGAGCCATATGTACAATCAAACTATAAAAGACAGTGGCGAACACAAAGAGAAGTTGAATTAACTGACTTGAGGATTGAGTGCCAAACCACATCAGATAAAGAAACATTTTAGTCATCCTCCAAAGCTGTTCTATTATTATCAAAGTGGGGGGGGGGGGGGTGCCGTAAGGGCACTAATTTATCAAGAATAAAAGATATTAAGCCACAGTGGATTAATAGAAAGAAACAAGTCCACAAACGTTTTTCTCAGGCATTGCAGGAAAGTTGGGTAATAAAGGATTTCTTTACCAATCATGACATGTTTAATTGTGCATTGAACGTAAAAAAGATGATTATGCAAAATAGGACTAGAAAGCGAGAAACCACGAAGACCATTAAATTTTCTAAATTGGGCCCATATTCTCAGAGTATGTCTAACAAGAGGATTAAAAATTAGTCTAGGCAAGCGACTAGTGAGTGCAGATCCAAGAAGATCCAAGAAAAATAGAGAAATCCATAGTAGAGTTCAACTCCGTTGCCGCCCATTTAGGACAATCAGACTGGCTATGAAAAAAGGACCAGAAGGTAAGACAGTGAATATTAGCTGCCCAGTAATACAGACATAAGTTAGGTAGAGCCATGTCACCCTTTTTTTTAGATTTTTGGAGGTAAGCTTCATTAAGTCTAGAACGCTTACCCTTCCATAGATAGGACAAAATAATAGAGTCTAAGGAATCATAAAAGGTTTTAGAAATAAAAATTGTAATAGATTGAAATAAATATAAAAATTTAGGAAGGATATACATTTTAATAACATTAACATGACCTACCAGAGACATAGATAAGGGTGACCATTGTGACAAACTCTGTTTTGTAGAGTTCAAAAGATTGGCAGTTTTCATGAAAAAGATCCTTGAAATTCCTTGTAACTGTAATACCAAGATAAGTAAATTGATTATTAACTACTTTAAAAGGGAGGTCACGAAATGCTAATGCTTGTGCTTCTTTATTAATTAGAAAAAGTTCACTCTTGTGTAGGTTGAGTTTATAGCCAGAAAACTGGCTGAATTGATCAAGAAGTGAAAAGATTGGGGTAAGGAAGTGGACGGATTTGAAAGAAAAAGTAATAAATCATCAGCATTGTTACGTACCCGTGACACGTGACAGTGGTACCCTTGTCACGTGACTGGGGTTGAAGTTATACTGGACTTGAGGTAATGGTCTTGTGATGGTGGAGTGACATCATTTTCCCGCCAGTAGAGGTCATGTGACAGGTTTTTTCTACAGGGTATAAAAGGAAGACCCACCCTGTCAGGTGGGGCAGTTCGTAGCAGGATTTGCCAAGATGACTTCATGTCACTGCGTGATTTAATGTGATGACGCAGTTTAGTTAAAAATGAAGTTTTATATAATGCCTAAAGTTTAAAAGGTCATCGCCAACAGTTTATTTGCTGTGGAGAGTGAAGATAAGAACTTGGAAGATAAAGATCGAGGAGAATCGATTTTCAAGGTGGATTGGCTTCGACCTTGTTTGATCCTCATTCGGAAGGATTTCGTTGACTATTCTCGTGTTAGTCTCCGCTGGGAATAGCGGGAGATTGAGAATAGTGTGGAAGGAAGGTCAGTACCTTTAAGCCGTTATATTTCATAAAATTCTTCGTGGGAAAGTTCGACGCCAGGGAATCGAAGGACAACGACGTGGAAGAGAATTTAAATCGTTTTAAAAAGTCTCTCCTTTTAAAATGGACTGTGAGCTTTTGAACTTTCGGCATACCGCTTTAAAGAACTGTTTTTTTCAATACCGCTTTAAAGACTGTTTGGACTGCAAAACTATTAAGAACTGTTTGAGCAGCTGCACAGCAGCTGAGTTCCGGTCACGTTTGAGTTTGTTTACTTTTAAGGGGGTTTGTTTTCAGTGTTTAATAAACGTGTTATTTATTATAAAAACCCTTGCCTAACTCATTTATTTTTATTGTTGCCTGAATACGTAACATAATTATGGGGGCTACGTCCGGAATTGGATCGTTTGAGTTTAAAATGCTTTTTGAATTTTGAGTCGGTGTTTTGGTAACGGGGAATACTCGATTCTTTTTGTTTGATTGGCTTGTGAGTGGTATTCGGCAACGATGAATATTGATGAGTTTCTGGATTCGCCAGCCGCGGATTTGTTAGCGAAGGCGAAAAAAACTGAAGTATCTGAGATTGCTAAGAGATTGCAGCTTAAAGGTATTTTGGCAACTACATCAAAAGCTGTAATACAGAGGAAAATCGCATCACATTTTGTGGCTTCGGGTGATTTTGATGAATCGATTTTAGAATCGTTTCCAATAAGTAATCTGGAGATACAGTTGCAAATTGAACAAATGAAGTTGGATCAAAGTAAAGCAGAATTGGAGCGTTATAAATTGGAATCTGAGCAGAAAAAGAGAGAGTTTGAATATGCAATGGAGAATTTAAGGTCTGGGAATCAGTCTTCTGATTCTAAAAAACCGTTTGTTGCTAGCCAAGAAATTAAATTGGTCCCTCCATTTAGTGAAACAGAAGTGGAAAGATATTTTCACCATTTTGAAACTATTGCTCGGATGTCAGACTGGCTGAAAGATAAATGGTCAGTGTTGTTACAGAGTGTGATTAAAGGCAAGGCACAACAAGTTTACACAGCTTTAACTGCTGCGCAAGCATTAGATTATGATATTGTGAAAATGAATATTCTCAAAGCATACGAGTTAGTCCCAGAAGCGTATAGGGAAAGATTCAGAAGTTTGAAAAAGTCTGTGGAAAAGACTTATGTGGAATTTGCCTATGATAAAGCTGTGTGTTTTGAGAGATGGGTTTCTTCTAAAAATGTAAATGAGGACTATGAGACATTGAAAGAGCTGATTTTGATGGAGGAATTTAAAAGAAGCATTCCTGTTGAAGTAAGGACCTACTTAAATGAGAGGGATACTGATAAATTGCAGGACTGTGCTAGATTAGCTGATGAGTATGTTTTAATCCATAAGAATAAATTTCCTCAGGGTAGAATTTTTAAGAGGAAAAATAATATGGAGACTCAAGGTAAATCAGAAATTAAATCAGAGGTTAATGAGAAAGGTAAGGAGGAAGGAAAACCTGTGAAGGAAAGACAGTTTGGTCTTATTTGTAACTATTGTAAGAAGCCTGGCCATGTAATAGCTAACTGTTTCAAATTGAAAAAGAAAGAGAAGGAAGCAGTTCCAGATGCTTGTGTGCAACATACTGAAGCACCTGTAAAGTTACAGGGTTTGGTAAACACAAATGAGGATTTGTTAGAGTCTGACCAAGTTAGAAAGGGATATGATCATTTTATAACTGAAGGGTTTGTATCCTTGAAAGAAGGATCTACTCTGGTGCCAATAAAATTTCTTAGGGATACTGGAGCTTCTCAATCACTGATGTTAGATAGTGTGTTGAAGTTTAATGAAGAGAGTGATACTGGTGAGGTAAATTACGTAAGAGGTGTTGGAAGTGATTTTATGCCTGTACATTTACATGAAGTAAATTTAAAGTCAGGGTTAGTTACAGGATTTGTTAAAGTAGGATTACAGCATAGCTTACCTGTGAAGGGTATTTCTTTATTGTTAGGTAATGACTTGGCAGGTGGACAAGTTTTTCCTGAAGTGCATTTGACAATGGAGTCAGAGGAACCAGAGGTGAATTCTAACACAGATTCTTCCTGTGTTGTGACCAGAGCTATGGCTAAAAAAATTGATGTGCAGAATGAGGTTGTTACTCATGACTGTTCAACTCAGGATTTGAGTTTTGAGGATGTGTCAGAGACTTTCTTACCTTCGTTGTTTGAACAAGATTCTGGGAGTAAGTCTGACTATGAAGATGTATCTCTGTCTCGGAAGGAGATGATAGCAGAGCAGAATAGAGATCCTGAGATTATAAAATTAAGGGAACAAGCTTTACTAGGTAGTGAAATTGAGAAGGTGTCAGTAGGATATTACTTGGAAAAAGGAGTGTTGATGAGGAAGTGGAGGTCGCCTACAATTCCTGCAAGTGAGGAATGGAATGTTGTTTACCAGGTGGTTGTTCCTAAAGTTTATCGGAATGAGATTTTGACTTTAGCTCATAGTGTGCCTTTAGGTGGACATCTAGGGGTAAGGAAAACTGTGGACAAGATTTTAAAACATTTTTACTGGCCTGGTCTAAGAAAAGATGTGGCGATGTTTTGTAAGACGTGCCATACTTGTCAAATTGTGGGTAAACCAAATCAGGTTACACCAGTAGCTCCATTACAACCTATTCCAGCATTTGGTGAACCGTTTTCTAAAGTTATTGTAGATTGTGTTGGTCCATTACCAAAGACAAAAACTGGTTATCAGTATTTGTTGACTATCATGTGTGCTTCGTCTAGGTTTCCAGAGGCAGTACCACTTAGGAATATAAAAGCTAAAACTGTGACGAAGGCTCTTATAAAATTCTTTACTTATTTTGGATTGCCTAAGGAAATACAAACTGATCAAGGCAGTAATTTTATGCCTGGATTGTTTCAACAGATAGTTTATAAATTGGGAGCTAAGCAAATCACTTTGTCTGCATACCATCCAGAATCGCAAGGTGCCTTGGAGAGGTTTCATTCTACTCTCAAGAATATGATTAGGACATATTGTGTGGAAAATGAAAGTGACTGGGATGAGAGTATAAACTTACTTTTATTTGCAGTAAGGGAATCGGTACAGGAATCATTAGGTTTTAGTCCATTTGAACTTGTGTTTGGGCATAGAGTTAGAGGACCTTTAGCTTTATTGAAGGAACAGTGGATTAGTAAGGAAGTGCATACTAATTTGTTGGACTATGTTTTGAAATTTAAGGACAGGTTATATAAAGCTTGTAGTTTAGCCAAGGAAAATTTAAAGTTGGCTCAGGAGAAAATGAAAACTTGGTATGATAAGGAAGCTAGGATGAGGATGTTTAAGCCTGGAGATAAGGTGTTGGTTCTTTTCCCAGTGCAGACAAATCTTTTACAAGCTAGATTTCATGGTCCTTATGAAATTGTGTCTAGAATCAATGATGTGGATTATGTAATAAAAACTCCAAATCGTAGAAGGTCAACACAACTTTGCCATATAAATATGATTAAACCATATTTTGAGAAACAATCTGATATTGTGACTGTTGTGGTTAGTGAGAATGAGTTTGATTTAACTGGGAACATGATAGATGATTCATCTGACTTTCATTCTAAATCTAACATTGTTTCTGTTAGGTTACCTAATTCGACCATTCTGGAAAATATGGATGAGAAATTAGCACATTTACAGCTAGAGCAGAAACAACAGATGAAGGAATTGATTTTTAAGTATAAGGATTTGTTTCCAGATGTTCCGAGAAGGACTACTATAGCTTCACATGATGTAGATATTGGAGATGCCAAACCTATTAAACAACATCCATATAGGATGAACATGGAAAAATGTGAACTTGCTGAGAAAGAAATTGAATACATGTTAGAGAATGATATTATTAGACATTCTAACTCGAATTGGAGTTCGCCATGTGTTATGGTGCCAAAACCTGATGGTAGTATTAGGTTTTGTACGGACTATAGGAAGGTGAATGCTGTAACGAAAACAGATGCATATCCAATTCCTAGAGTAGATGATTGTGTAGATAAGGTTGGAAAAGCAAAGTTCCTTACAAAGATTGATTTATTGAAAGGGTATTGGTGTGTTCGATTAACGGACAGAGGTAGAGAGATTTCTGCATTTGTAACTCCATCTGGGTTATATGAGTATAATGTTCTTCCATTTGGGATGAAGAATGCCCCAGGTACTTTCCAGAGGATGATTAACTCTGTGATTCAGGGATTGAAAGATACTGATGCTTATATTGATGATTTAGTGACAGGAAATGATACTTGGGAAGCACACATAATTGCAGTGGAGAAATTGTTTGAAAAGCTTTCAAAAGCTAACTTGACTATTAATTTAGCCAAGAGTGAATTTGGACATGCCACTGTGACTTACCTTGGTTATGTTGTAGGTCAAGGTAAGGTAGCTCCTGTTCAGGCAAAAGTTCAGGCAATTTTAGAGATTCCCACTCCGACGGGGAAAAAAACTCTCAGAAGATTTTTGGGAATGGTAGGATATTATCGAAAATTTTGTAAGAATTTTGCTAATGTTGCCCTTCCATTAACTAACCTTCTGCAGAAGAATGTGAAGTTTGTGTGGACAGTGCCTTGTCAGGAAGCATTTGAAAAATTAAAAACAATGATATGTCAACAACCTGTGCTTAAGGCACCTGACTTTGAAAAACCTTTTTCATTAGCATTAGATGCTAGTGATGAGGCTGCGGGAGCAGTATTGATGCAAAGGAATGAGGGTGATGAGGTTGATCATCCAGTAGCTTACTTTTCTAAGAAATTTAATAAGCATCAAAGAAACTATTCAACAATAGAGAAAGAATTGTTATCTCTTGTTTTAGCTTTAGAATATTTTGAGGTATATGTTGGTACAACTCAAAAACCACTTATTGTTTACACTGATCATAATCCGTTAGTTTTTCTGAGTAAGATGAAAAACAAAAACAGAAGATTATTAAATTGGAGTTTGATGTTACAAGAGTACAATATTGTGATAACTCATATTAAAGGTAAAGATAATGTGGTTGCTGATTGTCTATCTCAATGTTGAATGTACAATGTAATTTTTTTTGGAGTGGTTTTTTTTTATTGTAACACTCCTACTGTATTGTATGTTGTAAGATGTTATATGATGGTATTGTATATTGTGTATGTTATAATTTATACATTTGGGTTTTTTTTGTAAGTAATTGTTAAAATTTTTGTTCTTGTAAGACCAAAAATGTTTTTTTTGGAGGGAGGTGTTACGTACCCGTGACACGTGACAGTGGTACCCTTGTCACGTGACTGGGGTTGAAGTTATACTGGACTTGAGGTAATGGTCTTGTGATGGTGGAGTGACGTCATTTTCCCGCCAGTAGAGGTCATGTGACAGGTTTTTTCTACAGGGTATAAAAGGAAGACCCACCCTGTCAGGTGGGGCAGTTCGTAGCAGGATTTGCCAAGATGACTTCATGTCACTGCGTGATTTAATGTGATGACGCAGTTTAGTTAAAAATGAAGTTTTATATAATGCCTAAAGTTTAAAAGGTCATCGCCAACAGTTTATTTGCTGTGGAGAGTGAAGATAAGAACTTGGAAGATAAAGATCGAGGAGAATCGATTTTCAAGGTGGATTGGCTTCGACCTTGTTTGATCCTCATTCGGAAGGATTTCGTTGACTATTCTCGTGTTAGTCTCCGCTGGGAATAGCGGGAGATTGAGAATAGTGTGGAAGGAAGGTCAGTACCTTTAAGCCGTTATATTTCATAAAATTCTTCGTGGGAAAGTTCGACGCCGGGGAATCGAAGGACAACGACGTGGAAGAGAATTTAAATCGTTTTAAAAAGTCTCTCCTTTTAAAATGGACTGTGAGCTTTTGAACTTTCGGCATACCGCTTTAAAGAACTGTTTTTTTTCAATACCGCTTTAAAGACTGTTTGGACTGCAAAACTATTAAGAACTGTTTGAGCAGCTGCACAGCAGCTGAGTTCCGGTCACGTTTGAGTTTGTTTACTTTTAAGGGGGTTTGTTTTCAGTGTTTAATAAACGTGTTATTTATTATAAAAACCCTTGCCTAACTCATTTATTTTTATTGTTGCCTGAATACGTAACATAATTATGGGGGCTACGTCCGGAATTGGATCGTTTGAGTTTAAAATGCTTTTTGAATTTTGAGTCGGTGTTTTGGTAACGGGGAATACTCGATTCTTTTTGTTTGATTGGCTTGTGAGTGGTATTCGGCAACGATGAATATTGATGAGTTTCTGGATTCGCCAGCCGCGGATTTGTTAGCGAAGGCGAAAAAAACTGAAGTATCTGAGATTGCTAAGAGATTGCAGCTTAAAGGTATTTTGGCAACTACATCAAAAGCTGTAATACAGAGGAAAATCGCATCACATTTTGTGGCTTCGGGTGATTTTGATGAATCGATTTTAGAATCGTTTCCAATAAGTAATCTGGAGATACAGTTGCAAATTGAACAAATGAAGTTGGATCAAAGTAAAGCAGAATTGGAGCGTTATAAATTGGAATCTGAGCAGAAAAAGAGAGAGTTTGAATATGCAATGGAGAATTTAAGGTCTGGGAATCAGTCTTCTGATTCTAAAAAACCGTTTGTTGCTAGCCAAGAAATTAAATTGGTCCCTCCATTTAGTGAAACAGAAGTGGAAAGATATTTTCACCATTTTGAAACTATTGCTCGGATGTCAGACTGGCTGAAAGATAAATGGTCAGTGTTGTTACAGAGTGTGATTAAAGGCAAGGCACAACAAGTTTACACAGCTTTAACTGCTGCGCAAGCATTAGATTATGATATTGTGAAAATGAATATTCTCAAAGCATACGAGTTAGTCCCAGAAGCGTATAGGGAAAGATTCAGAAGTTTGAAAAAGTCTGTGGAAAAGACTTATGTGGAATTTGCCTATGATAAAGCTGTGTGTTTTGAGAGATGGGTTTCTTCTAAAAATGTAAATGAGGACTATGAGACATTGAAAGAGCTGATTTTGATGGAGGAATTTAAAAGAAGCATTCCTGTTGAAGTAAGGACCTACTTAAATGAGAGGGATACTGATAAATTGCAGGACTGTGCTAGATTAGCTGATGAGTATGTTTTAATCCATAAGAATAAATTTCCTCAGGGTAGAATTTTTAAGAGGAAAAATAATATGGAGACTCAAGGTAAATCAGAAATTAAATCAGAGGTTAATGAGAAAGGTAAGGAGGAAGGAAAACCTGTGAAGGAAAGACAGTTTGGTCTTATTTGTAACTATTGTAAGAAGCCTGGCCATGTAATAGCTAACTGTTTCAAATTGAAAAAGAAAGAGAAGGAAGCAGTTCCAGATGCTTGTGTGCAACATACTGAAGCACCTGTAAAGTTACAGGGTTTGGTAAACACAAATGAGGATTTGTTAGAGTCTGACCAAGTTAGAAAGGGATATGATCATTTTATAACTGAAGGGTTTGTATCCTTGAAAGAAGGATCTACTCTGGTGCCAATAAAATTTCTTAGGGATACTGGAGCTTCTCAATCACTGATGTTAGATAGTGTGTTGAAGTTTAATGAAGAGAGTGATACTGGTGAGGTAAATTACGTAAGAGGTGTTGGAAGTGATTTTATGCCTGTACATTTACATGAAGTAAATTTAAAGTCAGGGTTAGTTACAGGATTTGTTAAAGTAGGATTACAGCATAGCTTACCTGTGAAGGGTATTTCTTTATTGTTAGGTAATGACTTGGCAGGTGGACAAGTTTTTCCTGAAGTGCATTTGACAATGGAGTCAGAGGAACCAGAGGTGAATTCTAACACAGATTCTTCCTGTGTTGTGACCAGAGCTATGGCTAAAAAAATTGATGTGCAGAATGAGGTTGTTACTCATGACTGTTCAACTCAGGATTTGAGTTTTGAGGATGTGTCAGAGACTTTCTTACCTTCGTTGTTTGAACAAGATTCTGGGAGTAAGTCTGACTATGAAGATGTATCTCTGTCTCGGAAGGAGATGATAGCAGAGCAGAATAGAGATCCTGAGATTATAAAATTAAGGGAACAAGCTTTACTAGGTAGTGAAATTGAGAAGGTGTCAGTAGGATATTACTTGGAAAAAGGAGTGTTGATGAGGAAGTGGAGGTCGCCTACAATTCCTGCAAGTGAGGAATGGAATGTTGTTTACCAGGTGGTTGTTCCTAAAGTTTATCGGAATGAGATTTTGACTTTAGCTCATAGTGTGCCTTTAGGTGGACATCTAGGGGTAAGGAAAACTGTGGACAAGATTTTAAAACATTTTTACTGGCCTGGTCTAAGAAAAGATGTGGCGATGTTTTGTAAGACGTGCCATACTTGTCAAATTGTGGGTAAACCAAATCAGGTTACACCAGTAGCTCCATTACAACCTATTCCAGCATTTGGTGAACCGTTTTCTAAAGTTATTGTAGATTGTGTTGGTCCATTATTGCCTAAGGAAATACAAACTGATCAAGGCAGTAATTTTATGCCTGGATTGTTTCAACAGATAGTTTATAAATTGGGAGCTAAGCAAATCACTTTGTCTGCATACCATCCAGAATCGCAAGGTGCCTTGGAGAGGTTTCATTCTACTCTCAAGAATATGATTAGGACATATTGTGTGGAAAATGAAAGTGACTGGGATGAGAGTATAAACTTACTTTTATTTGCAGTAAGGGAATCGGTACAGGAATCATTAGGTTTTAGTCCATTTGAACTTGTGTTTGGGCATAGAGTTAGAGGACCTTTAGCTTTATTGAAGGAACAGTGGATTAGTAAGGAAGTGCATACTAATTTGTTGGACTATGTTTTGAAATTTAAGGACAGGTTATATAAAGCTTGTAGTTTAGCCAAGGAAAATTTAAAGTTGGCTCAGGAGAAAATGAAAACTTGGTATGATAAGGAAGCTAGGATGAGGATGTTTAAGCCTGGAGATAAGGTGTTGGTTCTTTTCCCAGTGCAGACAAATCTTTTACAAGCTAGATTTCATGGTCCTTATGAAATTGTGTCTAGAATCAATGATGTGGATTATGTAATAAAAACTCCAGATCGTAGAAGGTCAACACAACTTTGCCATATAAATATGATTAAACCATATTTTGAGAAACAATCTGATATTGTGACTGTTGTGGTTAGTGAGAATGAGTTTGATTTAACTGGGAACATGATAGATGATTCATCTGACTTTCATTCTAAATCTAACATTGTTTCTGTTAGGTTACCTAATTCGACCATTCTGGAAAATATGGATGAGAAATTAGCACATTTACAGCTAGAGCAGAAACAACAGATGAAGGAATTGATTTTTAAGTATAAGGATTTGTTTCCAGATGTTCCGAGAAGGACTACTATAGCTTCACATGATGTAGATATTGGAGATGCCAAACCTATTAAACAACATCCATATAGGATGAACATGGAAAAATGTGAACTTGCTGAGAAAGAAATTGAATACATGTTAGAGAATGATATTATTAGACATTCTAACTCGAATTGGAGTTCGCCATGTGTTATGGTGCCAAAACCTGATGGTAGTATTAGGTTTTGTACGGACTATAGGAAGGTGAATGCTGTAACGAAAACAGATGCATATCCAATTCCTAGAGTAGATGATTGTGTAGATAAGGTTGGAAAAGCAAAGTTCCTTACAAAGATTGATTTATTGAAAGGGTATTGGTGTGTTCGATTAACGGACAGAGGTAGAGAGATTTCTGCATTTGTAACTCCATCTGGGTTATATGAGTATAATGTTCTTCCATTTGGGATGAAGAATGCCCCAGGTACTTTCCAGAGGATGATTAACTCTGTGATTCAGGGATTGAAAGATACTGATGCTTATATTGATGATTTAGTGACAGGAAATGATACTTGGGAAGCACACATAATTGCAGTGGAGAAATTGTTTGAAAAGCTTTCAAAAGCTAACTTGACTATTAATTTAGCCAAGAGTGAATTTGGACATGCCACTGTGACTTACCTTGGTTATGTTGTAGGTCAAGGTAAGGTAGCTCCTGTTCAGGCAAAAGTTCAGGCAATTTTAGAGATTCCCACTCCGACGGGGAAAAAAACTCTCAGAAGATTTTTGGGAATGGTAGGATATTATCGAAAATTTTGTAAGAATTTTGCTAATGTTGCCCTTCCATTAACTAACCTTCTGCAGAAGAATGTGAAGTTTGTGTGGACAATGCCTTGTCAGGAAGCATTTGAAAAATTAAAAACAATGATATGTCAACAACCTGTGCTTAAGGCACCTGACTTTGAAAAACCTTTTTCATTAGCATTAGATGCTAGTGATGAGGCTGCGGGAGCAGTATTGATGCAAAGGAATGAGGGTGATGAGGTTGATCATCCAGTAGCTTACTTTTCTAAGAAATTTAATAAGCATCAAAGAAACTATTCAACAATAGAGAAAGAATTGTTATCTCTTGTTTTAGCTTTAGAATATTTTGAGGTATATGTTGGTACAACTCAAAAACCACTTATTGTTTACACTGATCATAATCCGTTAGTTTTTCTGAGTAAGATGAAAAACAAAAACAGAAGATTATTAAATTGGAGTTTGATGTTACAAGAGTACAATATTGTGATAACTCATATTAAAGGTAAAGATAATGTGGTTGCTGATTGTCTATCTCAATGTTGAATGTACAATGTAATTTTTTTTGGAGTGGTTTTTTTTTATTGTAACACTCCTACTGTATTGTATGTTGTAAGATGTTATATGATGGTATTGTATATTGTGTATGTTATAATTTATACATTTGGGTTTTTTTTGTAAGTAATTGTTAAAATTTTTGTTCTTGTAAGACCAAAAATGTTTTTTTTGGAGGGAGGTGTTACGTACCCGTGACACGTGACAGTGGTACCCTTGTCACGTGACTGGGGTTGAAGTTATACTGGACTTGAGGTAATGGTCTTGTGATGGTGGAGTGACGTCATTTTCCCGCCAGTAGAGGTCATGTGACAGGTTTTTTCTACAGGGTATAAAAGGAAGACCCACCCTGTCAGGTGGGGCAGTTCGTAGCAGGATTTGCCAAGATGACTTCATGTCACTGCGTGATTTAATGTGATGACGCAGTTTAGTTAAAAATGAAGTTTTATATAATGCCTAAAGTTTAAAAGGTCATCGCCAACAGTTTATTTGCTGTGGAGAGTGAAGATAAGAACTTGGAAGATAAAGATCGAGGAGAATCGATTTTCAAGGTGGATTGGCTTCGACCTTGTTTGATCCTCATTCGGAAGGATTTCGTTGACTATTCTCGTGTTAGTCTCCGCTGGGAATAGCGGGAGATTGAGAATAGTGTGGAAGGAAGGTCAGTACCTTTAAGCCGTTATATTTCATAAAATTCTTCGTGGGAAAGTTCGACGCCGGGGAATCGAAGGACAACGACGTGGAAGAGAATTTAAATCATTTAAAAAAGTCTCTCCTTTTAAAATGGACTGTGAGCTTTTGAACTTTCGGCATACCGCTTTAAAGAACTGTTTTTTTTCAATACCGCTTTAAAGACTGTTTGGACTGCAAAACTATTAAGAACTGTTTGAGCAGCTGCACAGCAGCTGACCTAATCCGGTCACGTTTGAGTTTGTTTACTTTTGAGGGGGTTTGTTTTCAGTGTTTAATAAACGTGTTATTTGTTATAAAAACCCTTGCCTAACTCATTTATATTTATTGTTGCCTGAATACGTAACAGCATAAAGAGAAACTTTATGCTCAACACCTCCCCTCCAGATCACCGTCAGTTCAGGACAACTTTGAAGTGCAATTGCCAGTGGCTCTATAGCCTAATCAGAAAGGAAGGGACTTAAAGCATCCTTGACGGGTGGCATGTTTAAGGCTAAACGACTGGGATTGCTGAGAGTTCATCAGAACAGAGGCAGCAGGACATAGGTATAACAATTTGATCCAAGAAGTAAAACTTTGACCGATGTAATATCCCCATTCTCCTTTCTGATCTTTGTAATATGTTGCTTAGCTTTAGAGCGTCTCAACTGATTAACTAGAAACTTGTCAGATTTATCACCATGGATATAAAAGCAAAATATGGATATAAAATTTCGAATAAGATCCGTAATTTTGAGAGAAAGTTTGCTGTTTTGCTCCATCAAGTTGGAGCAGACAGCTTCCAGCTGCAAAACATGACGTTGTAAATCTTCGGAAGTTAAGTTGATGTGAGATAAATGTTCAGCATGTTCATCCACTCTAGCGTTAATCTGATCCAATGTTGACTCCAACTGACTGATAGAAGCTCTAAATTCAATCTTAGAAACAGTTAGAATTTCTTGTTGATGCTGTTCCAGGACAGAGAGAATCTCAGCAGACAGAGACGTGGAGGCTTCAGATTTAGGAATCTTTGTAGCCATTGTGAGATAGGCGTATTCGCAGGCAAATGAGAAAGACAAAAAAATTAACAAATAAATTTAAAAAGGGAGATACATAATGCAGAGGTAAGAGATGTAACGTAGCGAAAGTTTAAAGCCACTAAACAATCACCATCTTACCGGAAGTCCCCACTGATTCTTTCCACAATCAATCACCTAATGAGGACGAGCTCGTTGGTCTCCTGCTTCTCCCTCCAGCAGGAATGAGGTACTGAAGCAGATGATAAGTCGTGATTGGTTTGAAGGGTGCAACAGGCCAGAAGGGCCAATGAAACAGCTATTGTGGCTGTTTTCTGTAATCTGACGGGAGCCAGAAGCAATGTCAGTAAGAGTTTAAAATTCAAAGTAAATTTAGGAACCAAGGAGGTATACAGTATGCCATCATATACTACCCAAGATTCATTCTCTTGCAGGCATTCACGACAAAATTAAGAAAAAGTCTTACTCTGTTTTTCCTCGTCAAACTGTAGATGAGTCCAAGACCAACGACTAGTTTAACAAACAGGTATCCAGCAATTGTGGTGATCCAACGGTCTGGAAGTGATCTCACTGTAAAGGAGAAAGTTACAATTCTACATCACATTTAATGCTCAAGTAGTTCTGTCAGATGTTCAGCAGAAGACGTGATTGCGAAAACAGTCTGCAATAAAATAATGACAAATATTCATGGTCGGACACTTTGAGAATTACTTTCAATCATTTATGATTTTGTGTTTTATGATTTTTATCTGATCTTTGTAGACGCAGCAACTGTAACAAGATCAAGATGACTGGAAGAAATAGACCTGTTCATCATAATATTGATCATTTTCAAAGTGTATTCTGCTCTAGAAGTTTCAATGCAAATATCAACATAAACATTTGGACTGTTTTAAGTAGCACGATGTTTCAAGAAGTAATACAATTGTTTTACCGGTATTTTCACAATCCAGGTTTACCCACTTCATCCCACATGTCAGGTGTGCAACAACTATCGTGAACAGCTTTAGACCCATTGTCTCTGAGAGGATGTGCTGGCATTGGGGATGGTCCAGGGGAAGCTCACAAGAATGATCCCGGAATGAAACGCTTAATGTCTGAGGAAAAGGTGACATCTCTGTGCCTATTCTTGCCAGAGTTTCAAAGAATAAGAGGGGAACTCATTAAGATCTACTGAATATTGAATTCCTCAGACAGAGTGAACATGGAGTAGATATTTGCAACAGTGGCAGAGACTAGAGCCAGAAAGCAGAGCCTCAGAATAGCAGGGCACCTCTTTAGAACAATTTGAAGAGAAATTTATTTTGCCAGATGATGGAGAATCTGAGGATTTTGTTGCCACAGATGTCTATGGAGGCATCAAAGTTTAAGGGCAGGAAGCAGGGTAAGGGGTTTGAGAGGGATCACATCTCAGCCAATGTCGAACGGCACTGGAGACTCAAGTGGCCAAGTGGCCCATTTCTGCTCCAATGTCTTATGGTCTTATACACAGACTCCTTTGCTCAGACACAGGAAAGCAAACTATGCTGAGTTATAGATCTGAGCAGGAAAATTCTGATTTTCTGCACATGGTCTAAAACCCTCTGTACCCTGCCTTTCACGTGTCTGTCTGGTTGCCTCTTCAACAATGTTGCTACCAAATCTCCATCAGCGGATTCCAGGCAAATTCCTCTCTGTGACCATGAACTTTCCACCCAACTCACTTTGAGCTTTATTTTAATGAGCTACAGCCAACCAGCCCCCCACCCATTAAACCCAGCCTTGATGAACAGCACCACACAAATTTAACCCTCGTCTCGATGCACAGCACCCCACTCATTTAACCCTAGTCTCAATGCGCAGCCCCCCACAAATTTAACCCTTGTCTCGACGCACAGCACCCCACCTATTTAACCCAAGCCCAATCTCAGGGCAATTTGCAATGACCAATAAACCTATTAACCAATATGTCTTTGGATAGCTGATGAAAATACATCACTCAGGAAACCCATGTGGTCACGGGGAGCACGTATAAACTCCTTCTGTCGGTGCTGGAATTGAATTCCACACTGAGGCCCTGAGTAGTAATACTGTTGCACTACCTACCACACCATCAGTATCTGTAATATCTATCCTGGAAAAAAAACTACGACTCTCTGTGATACTCATAATTTTTATACATTTCTATCAGTTCACCCTAGAAGCTCAGGGATTTTGCATCCCTCCCTCCTCCCCTTTCCCCCCAACACCTCAGGAACTCTGACATGTCTATGCTTCCCTCAGACTCATTTGGTGGTTTCAGGAGCCAAGTTGTCTATAAACCCATATACCTTTGTGCTCAAAAAGCTGGAAGGGTCTATTCTGCACTGTATCACAATAAATAAATAAAAGTATTTATGCCACCATTTCTGGAGTATTGTGAGGAGTGGAATTCCTACTAACTGACCAAAAGGAGCCAGCATCATCCTATGGGATGGATTGCAAAAGAGAGAGAGATTGTGAGGAGTATTGATCTCATTAACTTTCATGGGGCTGATATCTGGATACCTAGTTTGCATCAATGAGGAAAGACTGGGTAGGTTAGACATGTATCCACTAGAGTTTAGAAGACAGGGTGGTGATGAATTGATGACATAGGACATGCAGAACAACACAGATGAAGAAGAGGGTAATTTATTTGGAGTCAATACAATATGTTATGTTTTCTCAGAACACATAGGGTTTGAATTAACAGAATTTTCTGGGATGTCTGGAAGAATATGGAACATATTGAAACAGACCTGTGGGAGAATATAACAGTAATAATAAAACTGATTCTGATTCTGAATCATTAACTTGGATAGGTTAAGAGATGTTCCACATCTCTCACAACAGGAAGGAAGTCATTTAATCCCATGAATGTGTGGCAACTCTCAGAGCAATCTCATTCCACACTTATTCCCCAGTACCCGATCCTACCTCACCTGCCCACAAGCATGTCCTGATAATACTCCCAACAGTCATCAATAAAAATTGTCACTTCCAGAGGCAAATCAGCCTGACGTCTCACATACCATTGTGATGCCGAAAGCCCTCACAGTCACAGGGAGAGCTATAGGATTGATCCACAGCATGGAACTAAAATGTCGCTGCTGCAGAATGAAAGCAGCTTCATCGTGAAATTCAGTACACGGAAAAACTCGAGATGCTTACCTCTGACTTCCAGATTATATGGTACTGAAAGTTGGAGTGTTTTCTGATCAAAAACACCACACGTCCATTTCCCACTGCCTCTGTCAGCTTTCTGTACAATCAGACTCAGTGATTTCTCTTCCCCATTCAGTGTTTTGTCTCCAACTGTTTCACCATCTCCATTGATCCAAACCAGTCTCGTTGATGCACCGGCGTCAGACACAGAGCAGTTCAGGGTAACGGTGTCTCCCTCAGTCACTGTATCAGATGGTTCAGCTGTGACTGTGGAAACAAGAAAAACATTATTGGTCTCCTTAAAAACAGGAGCGACATTCTGCACAGAAGCAAAATGTTGTGATTTTGGGAAATCTGTCATCACACATTCTGTCACCTACCTTTAACTGTGATTAGTCTGATAGTAATAGATACTTTTTGTCCCAGAGTACAGGTGTAATATCCTGCATCTTCAAACACCACAGGAAAAAGCCTCATACTTAAATTCCAACCATTAAAAGTTGTCTCTGTGATCATCAGTCGATTCACGAAGTGGCTCTCACTGACATTCATGGGCTGAGATATCAATGCTGATGCAATTGTTTTCCTTTGACTTTGATGAAAATATGACTTCCAAGTCCAGGAAGCATTGTTGTAAATTTCATGACTGTAACAGATGAGGTCGATTTCACTGTGATCCGTAACTGAGCGATAAAGTGTGTAACTTTTATTATATAGACCTGCATGAAAGACACAACTCATTAAAATGTTACAATGTCAATCCCTCTCAACTCCATTCATCTGCCTTCTCCTGATAACCTTAGATGTCCTGACTAATCAATAACATATCAATCACAGCTTTAAATTAATTCCACAGATTCATCACTCTCTGGCTGAAGGGGTTCCTCTTCATCTCTGTCCTGAATGGATGACCCTCTCTTCTTTAAATGCCTTCTGGTCCTAGACTCCACTCTATAGGAAACATCCTCTGCACATCCCTAGCCCTTACAATCTTCAATAGATTTCAATGAGACCCCACTTAGGACTCAAGCCATTAAATCCTCCTCTTTCTTAACCCTTTCATTCCCAGAGTCATTCTCATGACACTCCTCTGGACCCTCTCCAATGCCAAAACATCCTTTCTGAGATAAGAGTCCCAAAGCTGCTCACCTTTCCCCAAGTCCAGTCTGAATAATGAATTATAAAGCCTTGCCATCCTTGCTTTTATATCCTGATCCTCTCAAAATGAATGCTGATATTGCATATCTTTCTTATCACTTAATCATCCTGCAAGTTAACGTTTAGGGAATCATGTACGAGGGCTACTAAGCCCCTTTGCACTTCTGATTTTTGAGTTTTCTCCATGTTTAGAAAATAGGCCATTCTCCAAATTTGTTTAAGTCCCATACACAGCTGCTGTTTGTGGATGGGCCGGACGTGCTTCAACCTCTCTTTGGTTCACACATGGGACTTGATCCCCGCTGAAACCAAGTCTGCCATTGAAGCCAGAATCAACATCAAATACATTAAAGACTTGGTGTGAAGGGTCACAGAGAGAGAGAGAGATAATGGTTTGTTGTTCAGTGTTGCTGTGAGAACCGAAACCCATTGCTGAGAGTGTGTGTGGGAAGTGCTGGTGGATATCATGTGGACTGTAACACTTTGACATGAGTAACACTTCAATGTCCACCACTGCAATTGAACGATTGGTTTTAGTCTCAGGGTTGGAGAATGTAGCATTGATATATTGAATGACCCACTGGAGTGTTCTACCGTTCTGCATTCAACACCGTAATTCCCTCCAGGCTCAACAAGAAGCTCAAAGACCTCGGCTTTCACCCTGCCTAGTGTAGCTGAATCCTGGGATTCCTGACAGATCACCAGCAGGCTCCCTCATCTGTGCTCCTCTGACTCTCAACACAGGTGCCCCTCATGATTGTTTCCTAAGCCCTTTTCTTTACTCTCTGTGAAACAATGACTGTGTTGCCACCCACTGCTGCGAATTAAATTTACTGATAACACTACACTGATTTGCCTAATCTCAGATAATAATGATGCAGCCTACAAAGAAAAAGTCATCACCCCGACAGGATGGTGTCAATAAAATAACTTCTCCCTCAAAGTTGCAAAAACAAAGGAGATGGTTGTGGATGACACTAGGAATGGAGACAGGCTAATCCCTATTGACATCAATGGATCTGGGGGTGAGAGAGTGAGCCACTTTAAGTTTCCCGGCATAACATTACCAAGGATATCACGTGGTCTGTACATACTGGCTGTGTGGCGAAAAAGGCACATCAGCACCTCTTTGAAATCAGACAGTTGAAGACGGTTGGTAATAGACCCGAGATCATAAGAACTAAGAACTACAGGGAACTTACTAGCATGAGTGGAGCATTGGCTGGTTCAGTTTTGGGCTCCGTATTTTAGAAAGGATATACTGACATTGAAGAGGGTTTAGTGATGTTTCATGAGAATGATTCCAGGAATGAAAGGGTTACCGTATGAGGAATGTCTGTTAGCTGTTGGGTTGTATTCCCTGGAGCTCAGGAGAATGAGGGGGATCTCATAGAAACATTCCGAATGTTAAAAGGCCTGAACAGATTTTATATGGCAAAGTTATTTCCCATGGTAGGGGATTCTAGGGCAAGAGGGCACGACTTCAGGATTGAAGGATGTCCTTTTAGAACTGAGATGCGGAGAAATTACTTTTGTCAGAGGGTGATAAATCTGTGGAATTTGTTGCCACATGCAGCTGTGGAGGCCAGGTTATTGGGTGTATTTAAGGCAGAGATAGATAGGTTCTTGATTAGCCAGGGCATGAAAGGGAATGGGGTGAAAGCAGAGGAGTGGGGATGACTGGAAGAATTGGATCAGGTCATGATTGAATGGCGGAGCAGACTTGATGGGCCGAATGTCCTATTTCTGCTCCTATATCTTGTGGTATTTTGGTCTAACGTTCCACAGGGGCACAATTGAGAGCATCCTGACTGGATGTATCACTGAACTGTACTTCCCTGAATTGCAGAACTCTGCAAAGGGTGGTGCAGACAGCCAGCACCTCTGTAGTTGTGAACTTCCCACTATTCAGGACATTTACAAAGACAGTTGTGTAAAAAGGGCTCAAAGGATCATTGGGGACCCAAGTCACCCCAACCACAAACTGTTCCAGCTGCTACCATCTGGGAAACCTTACCGCAGCATAAAAGCCAGAACTAACAGGCTCCAGGACAGCTTCTTACACCAGGCCATCATGCTGATATAACTGTATTTCAATGTTATATTGACTGTCCTGTTTTACATACTATTCATTACAAATTACTGTAAATTGCACATTGCACATTTAGACAGAGGCATAACGTAAAGACTTTTAATACTCAAGTACATTAAGAACATAAGAAATAAAGTCAATTCAATTCAACTTGCAATGATGTAATTTGAAATTGCTCCCAGCACAGATTTGCTCCTCCTGATCTATGTATTATTTCCTCAATGCCCTATAAGCCCCAGATCTCTGTCATGGGTTTAAACGGTGGAGAAGTAGATCCTTCAGTTCAACTCTACCATGCCAAACAAGGCTTTTCACAAGTGAGACAATCTTGGATTGGCATGGACCAGTTGTGCTGAAAAGCCTGTTGCCCTGATCTATGACCCCATGGTTTTCAGACTGCCAATGTCTCTTCCTTCATACTGTTGATATGCATCAGGATATCACTGTTCTCTGGCCTGAATTCACTAATTTCCATGTCCTCTGCATTGTAAATACTTATGAAAAATATCCATTGAGACCTAGCCATGAACTTTTCCTGTACTATTTTTAACAACCTCCTACCAGGCAGATATATCCCAGCCCAATACCTACAACGAAGTAACAGTACTTGCGTGTCTCTACAATAAAATCTGCTTTGGTTGAGCTAACAACGTTTCCGCTTTTCCACATTTCACACTGATGAAACCTCTCATCCTTCACTGTAACGTGTGAGAGCATCAGATAGACGGTGTTATTCAGCTGGATGAAATCAACTTTTCTCCTGTTGTACTGGGATGTGCCCACTGGTTTCCAGCGGAGACTGACGGTATCTGGGAATCTGGAGCTGGTACAGCTGAGGGTGACGTCACTGCCCTCCACAGGTGATCGTGGATTTGCTACAACTGTGAGAAATACAAACATAACACAAAATGACATAGGAGCCGAATTAGACCATTTTGCCATTTTTGTCTGCTCTGCCATTCCATCATGATTGATTTATTTTCTTTCTCAACCCCTTTCATGCAGTTTCTCCCTGTAACCTTTCACACCTTTATTAATCGAGAACCTTTATTTAAACCTCTGCTTTAAATTGATCCAGTGACTTGGTCTTCACAGCCACCTGTGGCAATGAATTCCATAGATTCTGTGCCCTCTGGCTAAAGAAATTCCTCCTCATCTCTGTTCTGTTGGACATTCTTGCCGTCTGAGGCTGTGCCCTCTGGTCCTAGGCTCTCCCACTATCAGAAATGTCATCTGCATGACCGGAGTGAGTAGTAACATGTCCAATGATTGGGTTCAAACTGACCTCAGAATGTGACTGTGATCAGCCCTGCTACAGGACAGAGGGAGTGTTGGGTTTCAGACACAGAACAACACAGTGGGCGCATAAACTTTCAGTCTGGTTACACCAAATTCAGTGAGACAGAGCAGAGGTAATTAACTCTTTACCCCCCCCCCCCCCACCGAACCTGATGGAATGTAAGGGTTCAGTTTATGGTCACACAGTTTGGACACTACCTGTGGATGCCAGCTATGGGGTGGTCCCCTGGCACAGAGACTAGTGTTGCTGACTCACAGTGACCTTGGATCGATCTTAACCCTTGGTGCTGTCCAGAAATGTCACCTTCTCCCTGAAATCCTGTGGCTTTCATTCAGGTGATCTTCCCATAACACGCAGGTTGGTTGGTTGAATGGGAAATCGACCAGTCTATCTTTGGATTGCTTTCACATTTCATTAAGACCCCCCCATCATGTAGAATAATCCAGTGTGCACAAAACAAACATCATAGTGGTGACAATCTCAGAAATTATTTATATCTCTGAAGTCCCAAAATGCACCTCCGCAGGGTTCCAATTACTGAGCCCCCATGAGGAACAACTCTTTCAGAGAGACTGGGTCTCCAAATGACTGCTCAGACTTTTCAGCCCTCCTAAAGATGATGTAATCAGACCATTAGAGGGTTTTTAAATTGCCCTCATACAAGGGTGAGTCACCTGTCAGTTTATGTTGCCAAGTGGCACCTAAATGGACAGAACTTTCTCCCTGTGAGTGTAAGTGAGCAGAGAATACAAATCTCACATGATCCCTATAAAACTTTCAGTACAAGAAAGTAAACTGTTCATGAAGATAAACATTTTTTACTCTTTTCAAATCTTTGTCCCATTTACCTTTGATCTCAAAAATTTCATATTGTTTCAAGGTTTCATAACTGGGCTTTCTTTGCACCAAGATAATAGATCCTGCAAATTTAAATGTGGGACGAGTAATTCTCAGATCAATTGTACCAGGCGTATTTTTCGCAGCATGAAAGATGCCATTGTATATGAAGTTTATTTCTCAATGTGGGATCCACTCTCTGGATCCTTTTTTATTAAATGTCACAAGTCGCTGTGTGCCTTAATCCCAGCCAACAGGGCCATTTCCAGGAATGTCTGGTCCAGTGAACACAATATGATCTGCCTTATTAAAATTATAAATATATTTGGGGTTTTCTGTTAAAAAAAAGAGAAACAATGCAAATGTTACAGCATGAAATCACAAATGTTTCATTGTACTAGGGGAGATTCAAATGAGAGGACATGATTTGAGAGTTAGGGGGCAAAAGTTTAAGGGAAACACGAGGGGGTATTTCTTTACTCAGAGAGTGATAGCTGTGTGGAATGAGCTTCCTGTTGAAGTAGTAGAGGCCAGTTCAGTTGTGTCATTTAAAGTAAAATTGGATAGGTATATGGACAGGAAAGGAGTGGAGGGTTATGGGCTGAGTGCGGGTAGGTGGGACTAGGTGAGATTAAGAGTTCGTCACGGACTAGGAGGGCCGAGATGGCCTGTTTCCGTGCTGTGATTGTTATATGGTTTATATGGTTTACTTCACTCAATAGCAGTGTTCCATTGATGCAAGATTACTATTTTATCAGTTGATCACAGCATAACTACTAACACAATTAAAAAGTTAAGATGGTTCATTACTGTCATATGTACCAAGGTACATGAGGGAACTCTGTACTGTGGGAGGTGTGGTGTGGGAACTCCACATTGTGGGAGGGACGTTGAAGGAACTCTGCAATATGAGATGTAGCGGCATGAGAACTCTAAGCTGTCGGAGTGGTGGTGAGGGTAGGCCACACTTTCTGAATAGTGGTGAGCTCTCAGGGCCCTTCTGATGGATGAGTGTTGGCACAATCATCTTCCGTGGATCCTCCTGTTATTCAGAACAGCTCCAAAAAAGGACTTTCAGCAGCTGAGATGGTTTATCTGCACTGGCTTCGTCTGCCAAGTGATTTTATTTCAGATGTCACAACTGCCTGGTCAGCTTCTCAGCCGCGATCTGCCCTCTTCAGTAAACTCAGTTCCTTTCCTCCTTTTCCTATCTCACACCATGCCATACAGCTTTCTTGGGTTCCATTTGACCTATGTTCCAGCTCAGTCCTTTCTGGTTGAAATGACGCACATCGATTCCCCCTTAAACCATCTTACAATCGCCTGCTCCGCATTTTTAAATGGGGCAAAAATACTTTTATTGTAGTCCACTGTTTTCTGATAGATTGGTAAAAAAGCTCACAGGACACTTGCCTTCAATGGTCAGGGTACTGAGTATAAAACTCAGCAGGTTGTGTTGAAGCTGTATAAAATATTGGTTACACCATATTTGGAGTGTTGTGTGCTGTTCCAGTTGTAGTGAGACAGAAAGCATGGAGAATGTAGAGGTTTTGGAGAGCTGGGAAAGAGTTTCACCAGGATGTAGCTTGAATTAAAGAGTATTAGTTATAAAGAGAGGTTAGACAAATGTAAACATGAGAAAATCTGCAGATGCTGGAAATTCAAGCAACACACACAAAGTGCTGGTGTCTTGGCCCAAAACATAGACTTTACTTCTTCCTATAGATGCTGCCTGGCCCGCTGGGTTCCACCAGCATTTTATGTGTGTTACTTAGACAAATGTTTTTTTCTATATTGCCCAACACGAAGAGGAGAACTCAGAGATGTTTATAAAGTTATGAGAGACATAACTGAGATAATTGTTGTCCCAGTGT
The DNA here is from genome assembly GCF_048418815.1 of Hemitrygon akajei. Lineage (NCBI taxonomy): Eukaryota > Metazoa > Chordata > Chondrichthyes > Myliobatiformes > Dasyatidae > Hemitrygon > Hemitrygon akajei. The sequence goes on along the minus strand of NC_133138.1, from coordinate 29,512,558 downwards.
GTAAATGTGAAACATGTGATGGCATAGCTTTATTGTGAGAGCAGGAATGTTTAAATTAAATTTATGAGACAAGTTTTTATAAGGAGAGATTAGAGGGAGCCTGGAATTTGTTGCCAGGGAATGTGGTAAAAGCGGATACAGGAATAACATTGAAAAGGTGTTTAAACAAGATTGAGCTGAGTCAGAGGATGAGAGCAATGTAAACAATGTGCAGACAGTTGTACAGTTTAAATTGGCATCAAGGTTGCCATTGACACTGGGACAAAGAGACCGTTGCTGTGCTGTACTGTTCACTTTCTGAGGACACAGGTATCCCATCTAAAAATTATTTATAATATTAACCAATGTGATGGCTTCTCCAAACTTAACTTTTTTCAGACATTAAACTTTTTTTGCCAATTTTCAAACACACCAAGTGAACTTCACCAGGAACCTGTCCTGGTCCAACCTCAAATTCCACAGGAAGTAAGAGAAATTTCATACGTCCCCATCAACCTTTACCAACTTTTATTGATGCACCATTGGAATCATCCTATCCGGATGTACCGCACCTTGGTATGGCAACTGTTCCACACTTGACTACAAGAAAATGTTGTAGCTCAGCACATTGTGAAAACCAGCATCACCTGATTGACAATACACACAAAATGCTGGTAGAACACAGCAGGCCAGGCAGCATCGATAGGGAGAAGCGCTGTTGACGTTTTGGGCTGAGACCCTTCGTCAGGACTAACCGAAAGGGTTTGCACCTCGTGTTTGCACCTGATTGACGTCTGCACTGCACTTTCTCTGCTGCTGTACACTTTATTCTGCATTCTGTTTCTGTTTCTCCAGGTACCACCTCGACACACAGTATAATGAATTGCATACAATTGCATGAATTGTATGAATAGCATGCAAGACAAGATTACCACTCCACATGTGACAATGATGAAACAATACCAATAAAAAGCACTACTGACTGAAGAGAATCTTCAGTAATTAACACTGAATCTGAAAACAGTAACTGCAAAAATTCCATATTTTTGACACTTTCAGATATATGTCACTTGTCAAATTATTCAGTCTTTGAAATAGGTGAATCATTAAAGTTATGGAATACAGAGACATAACAAGACTGGAAAACAAGTTGGACAACTGTAGAATTCCTGGGAAAGTTGCTGAGATACTGCTTTTGTTGTGGAAGCTGGAAGCATATTTACACAAATTGTAAGGTGTGGTGTTGCAGACAAAAAAAAACACATTTGTTTTCTGAATAAACAGTGCATGACTTCAAGAAATTCAAAGCTCAAAGTGAAATATATTATCAGAGTACACACGTGTCACCACATGCAGCACAGAGATTCTTTTTCTGTGCGTATGCATAGCAAATCTATAGAACAGTAACTGTAAGCAGGATCAATGGACGACAAACTGTGCAAATGAAGTTATAAATAAATAGCAATAAATAATGAGCATGAAGTAACAAGGCAACAGAGTACTTGCAAGGGTCGATTGATAAGTTTGTGGCCTAAGGTGGAAAGAGTCAATTTTAGAAAACCTAGCACATTTATTTTTCCTACATTTACACAATTAGTCCAGTGATCGTGGAGCAAATGGATCCCTTCTTTGCAGAAGTCGGCGAGAGCTGTATAACTCATCTCCTTCTACCTTAGGCCACAAACTTATCAGTCACCCCTACTATGGAGCACTTCTACAAAGAAGGGATCCGTATGCTCCACGACCACTGGACTAAGTCTATACATGTAGAAGGGGACTATGTTGAAAAATAAAAGTGCCAGGTTTTCTAAAATTGACTCCTACCATAGGCCAAAAACTTATCAATCACCCCTCATAATTGCGTGCAGTTATCCCATTTTGGTCAAGAGCCTTTTTGCTCAGTATATAATAATATAAGGAACTGAAGCTGCAGTAGGCCATTCAGCCCATCATTCCTGCTCTATCATTCAACAAGATCATGTCTGACCTGATCTTCAGCACCACTTTCTTCTACTGACCCCATGTTCCATAATTCCTTGAACATCCAGAATGCTATTGATCCCTGTACTTGCTCTGACACAGTGTACACAGCTCCATACAACTGAAAATCCTGAACAATTACTAGTATACAAAAAAGATCTTTTTTTTTTTACTTTTCTTGGTCTGACTCTAGACACCCCAGAATTTTGTATGTTTTGGTAAGATCATCTTGCACTCTTTTAACCGCTGAATAATTCCAATCCAGTCTGTTTCACCTGTTTTGTTGAACAATATCCACAGCAGCTCAATTGTTGGAATATTCTTGGTGCACATCTCCATGTTACACCCAATACCATCTGAATCGTTTTCTTTTAACTTCTTGTATACATCTTTACTGAAGGAACAGCTAAAAGTCCAGACAGACCACATCCACAGTCCCACCTGATATGTACAAGCACTGAAAATGCAGATAACAACAGTGACTAATCGGTGAGCTAAAGTACTTACTTTGGGTGAAACCAGACTGAGGGAGCGAAACAAATAAACTGAATATCAGAAGAGAAGACATTTTGCTGCAGCTAATTTGAAACTTCATTTCATAGGTTCCATCCCTTTCCCTGTCAAGAGTGAAACAAATTCTGAAACATGTAGATCCAGACTCCTGAAATGACCTGAAGTAAATCTGGAGTGGATTTAGTCAATGTCCTTAACACCTCAGAGCCTGAAGGAAAGAAAACCTGAGTATTTTGCTCAGTCCAGTTGTAAACTGTAACTGTTCACAGACACACCTTCTTCCTGTCATAATATAGATGAAGATTACACATTTCATTTCCAAAGAAAGTTACAGCATTGTTTTGGTTCTTCTTTCAGTTGTGAGAGTAGTAAAGAACAGCACACTTGTTTAAATTGTCCCAAAATGTTATAACTTGCATTGGTCAGGAACTAATCAAATTGATGTAACTAAGGATATGAAGTCAGAGAAATTATTATATTCTTGTGTCTGCCCATGTGTTGATCACATCTACACGGTAACATCATGTAGTGGAATGAGCAGCAGCAAATCCCAACAAACACCCACTGACAGTCAACATGATCAGAAAATCTAACGAACCAGCCAAATGGCAAATGGACCAGATCAGAGCAGGAAGTTGTGAGGAGGTGGGTAGTGGGGTCTCATGCTTTTCTTATTCTCTAACATTGACAGTGTACTTGAGAGATATAAAGTATTTTTTTCTAATTCAATGAAAATGTGAGGCTCTAACAACAAAAGACACTCACTGATATCCAGAATAGATTGGCTGGAGTGAAGTGATGCCTGTTGATGCTCTCAGATACTGACTCCTTTCTCTGCTGGTTCACTGTAGACTCATGGTTCCACCAAAAAATAAGATGATATGGCAACAGTGTCACCTGGTATCTGCAACAGCACCCTGGAATCCTGCATTCTCCACTGACATGAAAGCAATAGGAAAAGCAAAGAACAGCAAGATCTTCATATCATTCATGGGCTAGATGGGCTGAAGGGCCTGTTTCTCTGCTATACTCTCACGGCTCTGTGATTCTGTCCATGCTTACATGGACATCCATTATTTGTCTGTCATCATTGTTGACATGAAATTCAAAACCTTTTACTCAACAGCACTGATGCAATCCTCATTTCAAACCTCTCCAGGAGATCTGACAATGGTTAAAGCACAAAAGTCTTACTAACAGTCTGCCCGGTGCACAATGTCAGTTTTGCCTTTTGAAGCTCATTTAGCAGCTGATTCACATCCAGTTAATAAATATAGAGGTTTTCATCCTACAAGCTGATGACCAGTGTAGACCTGGACTCTGGACTCCAGCAGTACCAGTCTCATCTAACAGTTAATTGGCCCTTTCTGAAAACAATGGTAGAGTAAGGGAAACCCTGTTATGTGAAGAAGAAGGACATCTTTGATATCCGGAAAAGAAAGCCTCCCCCTGGGAACAGATGGAGTCAAAGGAACTGAGAAAAGGGAATAGCATTTTTATAGGAGACAGGGCGGGAAGAGATGCAGACAAGTTAACCGTGAGTATTGGGAGGTTTATACGGTGTCGGTTGACAGTTTGTTTCCAGTGATGCAGACAGATTGTGAAAGGAGAGGGATGTCAGAAATGGACCAAGTTAATTTTAGAGCAGGTTGGAAGTTGGAGACAAGGTTGATGAAATTGTTGAGCTCAGCATGGGTGCATGAAGCAGCAGCATTACAGTGGTCAGTGTAGCAGAGGGGGAAGTGGGGAGCATTACCGGGGAAGGCTTGGATTGTGGACTCTTCGATTCAGTCAACAATAAGTCTGGCATAGCTGGGCCTCATGTGTGTGGCCATGGCTTACCCTCGAGTCTGCAGAAAATGATGGAGCTGAAGGAAAATTGTCATGGGTGAGGATCAGTTCTAACAGTCAGAGTAGTGTGGTGGTGGAAGGGAACTGTTCAGTTGTTTTATTAAGACAGAGGTGAAAAGCTTTAAGATCTCCTTGATGGGACATGGAAGTCTATAGGGATTGGACACTCATGGTGCAAATGAGGTTGTCAGGATCCAGGAATTCAAAGTTAATTAGGAGAATGAGAGCATGGGAAGAGTCATGGAGCTAGGTGAAGGGATTGAACTGGGGGGATAAAATGGAGTTGGAATATGAGGACACATATTCAGTGGGGCAGGAGCAAGCAGGGACAAGGGCCTACCTGTATCGTTGGGTTTGTGGATTTAGGGTAGTAGGTAGAAACGAGCAGTGTGGGGTAAGTAAGCAATGAGTTTGGTGGCAGTGGATGTGAGTTCTACAGAGTTGATGGAGTCACTTTTCCAGAGTGGGGTCCTCTTCAAGGGTAGGTAAGAAGAAGTGTCTGATAGTTGTAACCTGGCTTCAGAATGTAGACTCGGTCTGCCAAGCCACAACAGTATCCCCTCTGTCGATTGGTTTTATAGTAAATTTGGGATTGGTGTGGAGAGTGGAGAGCAGTGCGTTCTAAGGTAAAGTGTTGGATGAGGAGAGAGGAGTGCTGAATTTGAGTTGGTTGATGTCTCATCGGCAAATCAAAATTGAATGATCCAGGGCAGGCAGAGAAAAAGAGTGGGGTATCCAAGAACAGGATTAGGGTTGGAGTCAGGTGAAGGGTTCATCCATTTGGGATGGGGAACTCTTGACGAAGACATGGGCTAAGAGATGGAGGAGGCGGAAGAAGAGCTCAGTATTGCGGCAACACCAGCATCATTGAGTGTGGTGAAGGGAGACAAAGGAAAGGCCTTTGCTGAGGTCAGAACATCTTATCTCAGAGAGAGGAAGGTCAGGAGGAATGGTGGAGACGCAACATGTTACATTCCATCTGGGTAGTCTCCAACATGATGGCGCGAATATCAATTTCTCCATCCAGTTAAAAAAAATTCCTTCCCTCTCCCCTCTTCATCCATTTCCCACTCTGGCCTCTTGCCTCTTCTCACCTGCCAGTCACTTCCCCTTGGTTCCCCTTCTACTTCCCTTTTCCTGTGGCCCACTCTACTTTCCTATCACATTCCTTTCTCTCCAGCCTTTTACCTTCCCTATCTTCCTGATTTCACCTTCCTGCTACCCTCCTTCCCTTCCCCCCCAGCACACATCAGTTTATTCTACAAGCTTTCCCATTCCTTTCCAGTCCTAATGGTCTTGGCCTGAAACATTGACTGTTTGTTCATTTCCTTGGATGCTGCCTGACCTGCTGAGTCCCTCTGGCATTTTGTTTGTGTTGCTTTGGATTTCCAGCATCTGTAGAATTTCTTGTGTTGAAGCTTATCATGCAAATCTACTCTCATTCTCCCAATGAAAGCTTTTGCTTTGGAACTCACATGGAGTCAAGCTCTTTCAGTCTATTTCTGGAAAACAGTACTGTCAAATCCTTACACACAAATTGGTATGGTAAATGGACCTAAGGATTTTACGTTATACTGTATTTATCAATGTTGAGAGGAGAACAACAGTGTAAATCTGACAAGAGCAAACAATAATGGAAGTGGTGAGGGTGTGGGACAGGTGGCAGTGAAGCAGTGCCAGGATTGGAAGGTGGCACGGGTGCAGACACTCCATAGTTTCCACCATAGTTTTATTAAGTTTTGGCAAGGGACTTAACTGGAAGTTTATTCTTCTCCATTCTCCATTCCTCATCTGTTGGTAAATAGTATATCATTGAAACCTATCAAATGTTAAAAAGTCTAGACAGAGTGGATATGGATTGGATGAATCCTATTGTGAGGGAATCTAGGACTAGAAGGCCCAATCTCAGAATAAAGAGACATTGATTTAGAATGGAGATGAGAAGGAATTTCTTTTTGTAGGAGAATGTGGTTGACAGGGAAAATACATCAGCCAAGATGACATGGCAGAGCAGACCTGATGGGCCAATTGGCCTAATTCTGCTCCCATGTCTAATGGTCTTATGGCCTAAAACAGTTTCATTGTAAGTGGCAGTTGCTAAAATTATTGATAAACTCAAGAAAAGCAGATAAAGCAATATAGCAAGCTAATGTAAAAACAGAAAATATTTGCAATGTTCTGAAAGTCAAGAAAGAGAAACAATTGATATTTTAGGACAAAGGTTTACTGCCACAACCGACTGTCTTCTTCTTTCCACAGATGCTGAGTGTTTACAGTAAGTTCTGCTTTTATATGTTCATTGCTTAATTTAAAGCATTTCGGATTGCTCGTGTTTGCATTTTCAAAAGGTACAAGTGATCAGTTTTTACATTCTGTTTAAACCAATCCTTTGCCTGACATAAGTCTGTAGTGAGGCTGCCTACATTGTGGGAAGAGAGATGTGACACACAACAGAGATTCAGGAGCAAAGGCCCAAGTACAGAGACACACAATAAGCTGTGGTCCCCAGTCTCACTCTGCACAGGCACTGATGCTATCTCTTGTGAAACAACTTGGCAGCAAACTTCCTCTTCCTTTCTAGTTCAGGATGTGGATATCATTGTTGCTCAATGTTGCTGAGCTTAGATAGAAAAGGAAAACAGATCAGGGTTCAAAAATGCAAAGTTAAAGAGCACAAAGTCATTTTAGATGCTATTGGTCTCAAAACCCCACCATCTAGACCATGCTCTCTACTCACTGCTGCCAGTGAGTAGTAGCTGAGGTTACTATCTCTAGTGAGATAGTAGTCTTAGGTTATACACCATCAAATTTAGGAACATTTAAATTCCCATAAACATCATGTTCTTGAACAGTGAATGATGAATTCTCTCACCTCAATTTTGAATTAATTCCACAACCAATGGAATCATGTTCTAGGCCTCCACAACTCATGTATTCAATATTATTTACTTATTGATCTGTTGTTACTGTTTTTTTGTTTTCTCTTTGTATTGACACAGTTGTCACCTTTTGCACTTTGGTTGTTTGCCATTCTGTGCTTGTGTGTAGTTCATCATTGATTCTATTGTGTTTCTTGTGTCTACGGTGAATGGTCACAAGGAATTGAATGTCAGTTAATATATGGGGACATATACAGTACATACATTGGTTTTCAATTTGCTTTGAAGTTTGACCCTTGCTACATTACATTTTGCAGGGAGATCTCAAATGAGTGAGTTGGTAAATCAGAGAAAATGTTTCCTCATGAAATGCGTGATTCCATAAAGGAATGAAATCGATATTTGCGAGTTCAAGTTTATCTCTTCCCTGAATTATCCACAATTGAGAAACAAAAGATGCATTTATTAGTATTTTCATCCACTTTAATGATAACTTCTGATATTCCCAATCCATCCTGAGACTGAGTTTTGGGAGGCGACTGGTCCTGACAAGAAAAGTGAGAGAGAGCAAAGTGAGAAACAATGTAACCAGATGTAGGGTAGGATCTGGATCCTACCCATCCAGACAGGTTGGATCTCAACCTATCTGGTTGAGATCCAAACCAGATAGGTTGAGGTTTGTATCTCAACCTATCTGGAGCAAACTGTGGAAAACTAAGTCAAACCTCTGTTGCAGTGTTAAGCACAACTTTGGTCATAGCATATAGGAGAAGGAGTCTGCTGTGAAAGGTCATATTTGTGTTGTTTCTATCTCCCTAGCACACAACCCACCACCCACAGGTTCTCCTCAGTCAGGAACAGGAATGGACATGAAGCCAAGATGAAATGGCAGAGCAGACTCGATGGTCTGAATGGCTTAATTATGCTCCTGTGTCTTATGATCTTATTAGATCATACATTGGAGAAAATCTACTGAATCTATTTCCATTCCCTGATCCAGGTCTGCATGTTTTGATGGTGAAAAGATCGATGACCAGGAATCAAACTGGGCTTGATCCAACAAAAGGTGGTGCAAATGCCCTCACTGCCTTATACAGACAATGAGATTTGTTGGTAACGGGAGGCTATTGACTTGCTGCTCTTGGTTGGATCAGAATCTGTTGCCTCTTTCTGCCATCAGCCCAAAGTTCATCTTTGGCAGAAAGGGTTGTTTTTGCATTTCCCAATCACCAAGAAAATAATGAAGGAAGGGAGGAAGTGATTCATCCCCATTCAGGGAGATTGTAACTGCTCAACAATGTAAATACAAGGAAAACCATTATGTCTTTATTCTGTACACATTTCAAGGACCATACAATTCATGTTCTCAGCATTTGTTTGTTTGCTTATTTATTTATTTATTTATCTAACTATTTTTATATTTTTGTTGGAAAGTGCATGGTCATGCACTTTGGTACATCTATATAAGTTTTTGAGTGTATTTGTTGACATACCAAATCTCTTCAAACTCCTAATAAAGTGTAGTCGCTGTCTTGCCCTCTTTATAATAGCATCGATATGTTGGGACCAGAGATCTTGACACACAGGAACTTGACTCTGTTCACTTTCTCCACTTCTGATCCCTCTATGAGGATAGGCATGTGATCCTGTGCCTTACCCTTCTTGAAGTCAACAGTCAGTTATTTTGTCTTACTGATATTGAGTGCCAGGTTGTTGCTGCGGCACCATTCCACTAGTTGGCATATCTCACCCCTGTACACTCTCTCGTCACCACCTGAGATTGTACCAACAATGGTTGTATCATCAACAAATTTATAGATGGTATTTGCGCTATGCCTAAGCACACAGTCATGGGTATAGACAGCGTAGAGCAGTGGGTTAAGCACACACCCCTGAGGTGTGCCAGTGTTGATCATTAGCGAGGAGGATATGTTATCACCAATCCGCACAGATTGTGCTCTTCCGGTTAGGAAGTTGAGGATAAAATCACATACAGAGGCTCAGGTTCTGTCATTTCTGAATCAGGATTGTAGGAATGATGGCATTATATGCTGAGCTATAGTCGATGAGCAGCATCCTGATATAGGCGTTTGTGTTGTCCAGGTGGTCTAAAGCTGTGTGAAGAGCCATTGAGATTGCATCTGCTGTTGACCTATTGTGGTGATAGGCAAATTGCAATGGGTCCATGTCCTTGTTGAGGTGGGAGTTCAGTCTAGTCATAACCAACCTCTCAAATCATTTCATCACTGTAAATGTGAGTGCTACCGGGTGATAGTCATTAAGGTAGCTCTCATTATTGCCTTTTTGAAGCAAGTGAAAACTTCCGCCCATAGCAGTGAGAGGTTGAAAATGTCCTTGAATACTCTCGCCTGTTGGTTGGCAGAGTTTTTCAGAGCCTTACCAGGTGCTCCATTGGGACCTTCCACCTTGCGAGGGTTCACTCTCTTTAAAGATAGCTCTTTGAAAACATCAGCCTCTGCAACAGTGATCATAGGGTCATAAGCTGCAGCAGGTTTCTCCACAGCTGTTGTTATATTTTCCTGTTCAAAGACAGCATAGAAGGCCTTGAGTTCATCTGGTAGTGAGGCATTGCTGCCATTCATGCTACTGGGTTTCACTTTATAGGAAGTAATGTCTTGCACACCCTGCCAGAGTAGCCGTACATCTGATGTCACATCCAACATTGTTCGAAATTGTATCTTCATCCTTGAAATAGCCTTTCGCAAGTCACACCTGGTTTTTTGTTACAGACCCGGGACAAGGTTCTTGAATACCACAGATCTAGCCTTCAGCAGACAACGTGCCTCCTGGTTCATCCACGGCTTTTTGTTTGGGAATGTACAGTAAGTCTTTGTAGGCACAGTCATCTGCACCAGTTTAAATGAAGTTACTAAGAACTACAGCATACTCATCCTGATTTGAAGATGAATCCCTGAATATGGTCCAGACCACTGATTCCGAGCAATCCTGGAAGTGCTCCTGTGCTTCCCTTGTCCATACCTTCTTGGTCCTCACTACTGGTGCTGGAGTCTGCAGTCTCTCCCTTTACTCAGAGAGCAGAAGTACAGCCAGGTGATCAGACTTCCCAAAGTGAGGGCATGGAATAGAATGGTAGGCATTCTTGGTAGTGGAGAAACAAAGGTCCAGTGTGTTGTTTCCTCTGGTATTGCAAGTGATCTCTTGATGGTGATGGCTTAGTGATTTTTTTCAGACTGGACTGGTTAAGATCCCCTAAAATGATGGTGAATGCGTTTGGATTCACTGTTTTGTGCGTGTTGATCCCAAAGGTCAGATCATGCAAAGGTTGATTGACATTGGCCTGAGGTGGAATGTATATAGCTGCTAAAATGATTCTGGAAATTTCCATGATTGGCAAAATGAACAGCACTTAGCTGCAAGATATTCCAGGTCTGCTGAGCAGAATTGGGACAGCACTGATATATTTGTGCACCAAGAGGAGTTGATCATAAGACCATGACATAGGAGCACATTTAGGCCAAATGGCCCACCAAGCCTGCTCTGCCATTCAATCATGGCTGAATCTTTTTTCTATCTCCTCCTCAATGCCAGTTCCCAGCCTTCTGCCCATAACCTTTGATGCCATGTCCAATCAAGAACCTATCAGCTCTGCCTTAAATACACCCAACCACCTGGCCTCCACAGCTGCATGTGACTACAAATTCCACACATTCACCACCACTTGGCTGAAGAAATTTCTCATCTAGAAACAGAAAACGTACAGTGCATTACAGGCCCTTCGGCCCACAATGCTGTGCTGAACATGTACTTACTTTAGAAATTACCTAGGGTTCCCCACAGCCTCCAATTTTTCTAATTGTTTTGAGTTCTAAGTATCTGTGGTTTGAAAGGGTGCCCTTCTGTCCTGAGGCTGTGCTCTCTTGTCCTGGAATCTCCGACCATGGGAAACATCCTTTCCACATCTACCCTGTCTCGGCCTTTTAACATTCAAAAGGTTTCAATGAGATACCCCCTCATCCTTCTGAACTCCAACGAGTACAAACCACGAGCCATCAAATGTTCCTCATATGATAACCCTTTCATTCCTGGAATCATCCTTGTGAACCCCCTCTGGACTCTCTCCAATGCCAGCAAATCTTTTCTAACATGAGGGGCCCAAAACTGTTCACAATATGCAAGGTGAGGTCTCACTAGTGCCTTATAAAGCCTCAGCATTACATCCTTGTATTCTATTATTATTATGTTGTATTGCATTCGTGTATAGCCTTTTATTCTAGACCTCTTGAAATGAATGCTAAAATGGCATTTTCGTTCCTCACTACCAACTGAACCTGCAACTTAATCTTCAGGGTATTCTGCACAAGGACTCCCAAGTCCCTCTGCATTTCAGATTCCTGAGATTTTTCCCGGTTCAGAAAATAGTCTGCACCTTTATTTCTACAACCAAAGTGTATGCCCGTGGATTTTCCAACTTTGTATTTCATTTGCCACTTTCTTGTCCATTCTCCTAATCTATCCTACCTGCTCCATCCTACCTGCTTCCTTAACACAACCTGCCCCTCCACCAATCTTCGTACCATCTGCAAAGTTGGCCACAAAGCCATCCATTCCATCTTCTAAACCATTTATATACAGCATAAAATGAAGTGAACCCAAAACTGACCCTGTGGAACACCACTAGTCACTGGGCATACTCCTCCGCCTCAGATTTTGAGAGACTTGGTGTATAGTAACCCCGCTGATCTGAACCGCTATATCCAGAAAGGAAGGGTTCATCATTATTTTGTGAAGTAAAAGACACACGCGGTCCTAATGCCCCTCTGATTCAGCACCCTGGCTCTGAAGTGATTGATTTTATTCACCAGAAACTGCACGTTTGCCAGCAAGATAGTCGGTACTGGGAATTTAATACCTTGTTTCCTTAAATGCACTTGTATCCCTGACCAGCAGCCACATTTCCTATGTAGAATTCGCTATAAGTATGTCCATAATCGGTATTTGGACTACATTCAGTCAGTCATAAGCAGCGATAATTCATTTAATTGCATTAAGACATCTTTGTTAATGTACTGCTCTTTGAAGCAGTTGTGGTTTTAGCTGTATCTGGCTGAAACTAGAATATTTAATCATATCTATTGAGAGTTGCTATTCGAGGTGTCCCGAAATTATTTACATTCTGCATTTATCGTCTGGAATTTGTTGGACCATTTATATGCATTGTTGATAATTTTTTTTTTGTGTTAACCACCTGGTCCTGGATTGCCACAAGGAGCCCCTCGGTTTCTGGGAACGTGTCTGCAATGCTGAACCGGCATTCAACATTTCCTTGTCAACATCTAGTCAGCTCAGATCGTGAGGATGTCTTCCATAGGTTGTTAAGCTCTTCCTTTGTTGAACTTCTTCTTCTGTCGTGATATTTTTTTCATTTTTCGGGGTTGTCCTCTCACTTAAGTTTAGCGGTGTGTATTTCTTATCAGATTTGCATATTCTTGCTGTTACATGGGGTGACTGGGGGTGAACCCAAGTGCTGGACACAGACACAGAAATAGTGTTGCGAGGTGCTTGCACAGTCATGAACGTGGAACAGATAACCAGGGGAATCTTAACCCGGAGACGAGGTTTTTGTAGAATATCTAGAGACTGGAGCTGAACTTAGAACTAATGGTCTTAGGTGATTGGGAAACAAGCTTAACACATGAGAATTGACCAATAAACTACAAACCCCTGGTTATGACACCAGAGTTCTTATCCTGCAGTCTCTGATGGAAAGCAGGTGTGCTGTAATTAAGTGAAAACTAGCGACAATTAGATATCTAATAACTGGAATTGACATAATCAAGGAGATAGGAGCGAGATGGGGGACAGCCAGATGGGACCATGACAATACCCCCCTCTCAATGGGAGCCTCCAGGTGAGCACCCAGGCTTGTCTGGATGGTTCTGATGGAAGTCACGGATGAGGAAAAGGTCCAGGATGAAGGAGCGGGGAATCCAGGAACACTCCTCCGGGCTGTATCCTTCCCACTCAACCAGGTACTGGAGGCCCCTGACCCGACGGCACACATCCAGTAACCAATGGACAGTGTACACCGGCCGGTCGTCGATGATCCGGGCGGGTGGAGGGGGTTTGGCTCGAGGGCACAAGGGACTGACGGAAGCCAGTTCTAATTGGGAAACGTGAAATGTAGGATGGATGTACATAGATTTAGGCAGTTTGAGTCGAACCGCCGTGGGGTTGATAATACTTTCAATCTCAAAAGGTCCCAGGAAGCAAGGGGTGAGCTTCTTGGGCTCATTATTGAGAGGAATGTCTTTAGATGAGAGCCACACCTTCTGCCCTGGTCGATATTCAGGTGCACGAGTCCGATGGCGATCGACAGTCCTCCGGTTGCTGTTGGCTGAGCTTATCGGAGCAGGGCTGTGTGTGTGTCTTGCCAGACCTGACGGCACCGGCGGATATGGGCCTGAACAGAAGGCACCGCAATATCCTCTTCCTGATCCGGAAACAGCAGGGGCTGGTAACCGAGAGCATTCGAAAGGAGATCTTCCGGCGACGGTTCTCACCATAGTGTTGTGGGCGTACTCTACCCACGTGAGGTGGTTGCTCCAGGTAGACGGGTTGTTGGCTGTTATGCAACGTAACGCCGCCTACAAATCCTGGTTGACCCGTTTTGTTTGCCCTTTCATCTGTGGATGAAAGCTGGACGACAGATTAACTGAGGCACCCAGGGCTCGGCACAAGGATCTCCAGGCTTGCGATATGAATTGGGGGCCCTGGTCGGAGATAATGTCCAAAGGAATTCCATGAAGGCTAAAGACATGGTGGACAAGGAGGTCTGTGGTCTCCCGAGCTGAAGGGAGTTAGGGAGGGCTACAAAGTGCACAGTCTTGGAAAAACAGACCACCACAGCGAGTACAGCAGTGTTCCCATGTGAAAGGGGTAGTCCCATGACAAAATCCAGTGCTATGTGAGATCAAGGACGAAAAGGGACAGGTAGGGGATGAAGTAATCCAGCAGGTGGCCGTTGGGAAGCTTTTCCACTGGCACAGACGGAACATGCAGAGACGAAGGAACGGGTATCAGCGTCCATGGAAGGCCACCAAAAGTGTCTTTTCAGAACAGACAGTGTCCGATCACTCCCAGGGTGGCAGGCAAAATGAGACGTGTTTCTCTGGAGAATCTGAGATGGAATGGAATCGGACATGAAAAGGCGATTGGCAGGTCCGTTGCCAGGGTTAGATTCAGCCCATTGGGCCTCTTTTACTATGGCCTCAATTTCCCAGCTGAGTGCAGCCACTAGACAGGATGGTTGGAGGATGGTCTCCAGGCTGGAAAGGTCTTCCTCAGTATTGTATTGATGGGAGAGTGGCTGGCAGCTGGACCCACTAAAAATTCAGGCCCTGGTCCAGTACAGTGACAAGCTGGACGCATGGCTGGGGGACAGGGATCAGGTCAAGTCAAGTAAAAATGAGACAACTTTTTTCAGGACCATGCTGTTACATGAAAGAGTACAAAAACTAGACTGACCTACATAAAAAACAACAGAGAAAAAAAACAACTACACTAGACGACAGACCTACCCCGGACTAGATAAAGTGCACAAAACAGTGCAGGCATTACAATAAATAATAAACAAGACAATAGGGCAGTAAGCTGTCAGTCCAGGCTCTGGGTATTGAGGAGTCTGATAGCTTGGGGGAAGAAACTGTTACATAGTCTGGTCCTGAGAGCCCGAATGCTTCAGTGTCTTTTCCCGGACGGCAGAAGGGAGAAGAGTTTGTATGAGGGGTGTGTGGGGTCCTTCATAATGCTGTTTGCTTTGCGGATGCAGTGTGTAGTGTAAATGTCTGTAATGGCTGGAAGAGAGACCCTGATGATCTTCTCTGCTGACCTCACTATCCGCTGCAGGGTCTTGTGATCCGAGATGGTGCAATTTCCAATGCAGCTGGTCAGGATGCTCTCAATACAACCCCTGTAGAATATGATGAGGATGGGGGGTGTGAGATGGACTTTACTCAGCCTTCACAGAAAGCAGAGATGCTGCTGGGCTTTTTTTTGCTATGGAGCTGGTGCTGAGGGATCAGGTGAGATTCTCCTCCAAGTGAAAACCAAGAACCAAGAAATTTGGTGCTCTTAATGATCTCTACCGAGGAGCCATCGATGTTCAGTGGGGAGTGGTTGCTCCATGCCCTCCTGAAGCCAACAACCATCTCTTTTGTTTTGTTCACATTCAGCGACAGATTGTTGGCTCTGCATCAGTCTGTTGTATGCTATATGTTGACTCTCTGTATGCTGACTCGTCGTTCTTGCTGATGGAACCCACCACGGCCATGTCATCGGCGAACTTGATGATGTGTTTGAGCTGTGTGTTGCAGCACAGTCATGGGTCAGCAAAGTGAACAACAGTGGACTGAGCACACAGCCCTGGGGGCCCCCGTGCTCAGTGTGATGGGTTTGGAGATGCTGCTCCTGATCCTGACTGACTGACGTCTCCCAGTCAGGAAGTCTAGGATCCAGTTGCAGAGGGAGTTGTTCAGGCCCAGTAGGCTCAGCTTTCCAATCAGTTTCTGGGGGATGATTGTGCTGAATGCTGAACTGAAGTCTATGAATAGCACTCAAACGTATGTGTCTTTTTTCTCCAGGTGGGTTAGGGCCAGGTGGAGGGTAATGGCAATGGTGTTGCCTGTTGAGTGGTTGGAATGATATGCAAACTGCAGGGGGTCCAGTGGGGGGGGCAGCAGGGTCTTGATGTGCCTCATGACGAGCCTCTCAAAACAGTTAATGATGATGGATGTGAATGCAATGGGATGGTTGTCATTTAGACAGAATATATGGCTAAACAGTGATGAGGACGGGGTGCCTGAGGAGCCTAGGTCCCACAACTGCCCTCCCCCCTATGCACCCAAACCCCTGCACGCTCGTACTGTCACCACACGGTCCCAGGTCCACTGCAGAGAGGGTGGGGATGAGGGTAACCAAGCTGTAGAGAGGCATGGCCGTGGTCCCTTCGAGACCACCAAGCCCTGAGATTTCTCCCCAATGGAGCTGACCCAACTGGCGGATTGGTACCGCCAACAGCTGGTGAGCACCTGCTGTGGGATGAGGGGGCCCCCAACTTGAGCCTCTCTCATCAAGAGGCGAGTGCGTTGGGGAGCCTCTCTGACCAACAAAGCATCAACAATACCAGGTGACGCCCGCTGGGTCACGATTCCGGGTAAAACAGACCTGTCTTTTCTGCATACCTGACACCTAACCCAACGAGAATGAGGCTGTTCCTCCCCCCACCACCCCCTACAGGACAATGGTGTTATTCCAGTCATCCCTCCTGGTCACTGCGATGATCAGCTTCGGGACAGCTGCCAACACCTTCCTTAGGGTCGTTTACGAGTTTGCCAGCAGCACCAACAGATCGGACTTCTGGATCTGCATGCGAACCCCAGCACACGCCAATGATGCCCTGTCACTATATATATATGTCAATATATATATATTTCACCTTTTTTGTATGATCGGTAAGTTTTTTAAAAAAAAAACTTCAGTCATAATATTATTTGCTTGGATTTATTTTTTTTTTAATACATGAATAAGATACTTTAGATGAATTTAAGATGGCTGTCGTCAGTTATGTTTTAACTATTGCTAGTGTTCTGTACACCTAGGGTTCATATTTTCTGTGGACAACCACTTTAAAATGTCGGGGGAATGAGTCTGGCTTTTGGACACTGTTTGTGCTGCTAATGAGAGAGAGAGAGAGAGGGGGGGGGGCAGCACCCAGAGCAGATGTGTGTGAGAGAGAGAGAGAGAGAGAGAAACAAAGATTTAAAGTTATGGCTCCGTGGATGGTTGTTTACTTTACTTCCAAGGACTTTGCCTGCTTGTGTGAATCCCTGCTGACACAGCAAGTCGGTGCCAGGCGCCTGCTGAGATAGCAAGGAGTGGCCCAGTTTGATGGACATGGACATGGTCAGTTGATGGATGGCTGGTATCCCGGCTGGAGAGATAAAAGGCAGGTCTGCTGAAACACCAGACACGCCTCAGGACACAAAGAGCATTGTGCACCCACAGGAAGGTGGGGGTTTGGAGGATCGATTCGGGGGAATCGATCAGAGGCTCACAGTGTGTGAAGGCAGACCGGTGGGGGCATTGTCGGATCATGCGCCTATGAATTTAACTTTGAAACTCTCTGATAATATTTTGAAAATGTCACAGTGGAGATTGAATCCCATATTGTTACAAGATCCAGCTTTTGTTAATTCTATTAAGGAGCAAATGTCTTTATTTTTTGAACTTAATACAACTGAAGGTATGTCAAATTTGGTTATATGGGATATGATAAAATCCTTTCTTAAGGGACAGATAATTTCATATTCAGCAGGTTTAAGAAGGAAAACCAAAGCGGAACTTTTAGTGATTACTATTAAAATTAGAGAGATAGATAAAGCATATTCAGTAAGACCTAGTGAAGAACTATATAAGGAAAGTGTTGAACTCCAAACACAATATGATCTGCTTTTGACCTTTCCTATTGAGCAGCAAATTTTTAAATCTAAATCTAAAGTTTTTTTATATTTATGGTGATAAATCAGGTAAATTGCTGGGTGGTCAGTTAAAGGCAAATATGGCCGGAAGACAGATTTTGAAAATACATAGACCAGATAGAACTGAAACATTAGACCCTTATGAAATTAATAAGATATTTATGGATTTCTATTCTAATCTTTATAAATCTGAATTCTCTGATAATTGCTATTATTATGAATAGATTTTTGCAAAAATTAAATATACCTAAAATTTTCTATTCAAGATATTAATACACTAGGTGCACCTATTAAACAAGAGGAAATACCTAAGCCTATATCCTCTATGCAATTAGGGAAAGCTCCAGGACCAGATGAATATACAGTGGAATTTTATAAGACCTTTAATGTAATGCTTACATCACATCTTTGTCAAACTTTCATTGATTCTATATCTTCTTGGAATCTTCTGAAAACTTTTTATGAGGCATCAATTTCACTGATTCCTAAAAAAGGAAAAGATCTATCTGAATGTGCCTCTTATAGACCAATCTACTTATTGAATGTGGAATTTTAAATTTTCTCTAAGATTTTAGCCAATAGGCTTGAGAATATTTTGCCTACTGTTATCACAAATGATCAAACTGGATTTATTAAAAATAGGTATTCATATTTTAATATTTGAAGATTGTTAAGTATTATTTATTCTCCCTCAGTTAAAGAATCTGAATATATTGTGTCTCTCAATGCAGAGAAAGCTTTTGACAGGGTGGAATGGCCTTATTTATTTCAGGTTTTGGAGAGATTTAATTTTTGTCTGGGATTTATCTCCTGGATCAAACTGATCTATCAAGCCCCGATGGCTGCAGTTGTAACTAACAATCAAAAATCTCCTTATTTTAGATTAGATGGAAGAACACATCAGGGTTGTCCTCTTAGTCCTTTTTTATTTAAATTGGTTTTAGAACCACTTGCTATCGCTCTTAGGGATTCCAGTTCTGTTCAAGCTATTAAGAGAGGGGATAGAATACATAAGGTTTTGTTATATGCAGATTTATTAGTTTACATTTCAGACCCTAGGAAATCTTTTCTCTCTATGATATCCATATTTATTGAATTTAGTACTTCCTCTGGATATAAATTAAATTTACATAAAAGTGAATTATTTCCTACTAATAACTATTCTGATTATTATGATCAAATACCTTTTAATATTGCTAAAAATTGATTTACCTATTTTGGTATTAAATTTACTAACAATTTTAAAGATTTATATAAATACAATTTTCTTCCTTTAATTGAATATACACAGCAAATGCTTTCCAAATAGTCACCTATGATGATGACGTTAATTGGTCGAATACATGCTATAAAAACGGCAATTTTACCGAATTTTTATTTTTAAAAATTTTTTTAGGTTATCCTTTTTTTTCCTTCTTTGCGAAGTTTTAGATTTGACCTGAAGGATTTTTCCTTTTCCCTTTTTTTAAAATTATATCCTCAAAATGGACCACCCAATCATTTTTTTGTTGTTTTAGGTTAGTTTAGTAGGTTTTTTTCTTACTCTATAATAGAGTAATTGAGTCTTTTTTTCTATAAAATGTTAAGAGGAGTTGTGGTTCTTTTTTATATTAGCTCAATATTATACTATACATGATTTTGACAGTGTATGTTCTTTTTGTTTGTACTTTTATTGAAATATGTATTTGAGGTAACTAGTCCCCGACTTGTATTTAGCCTTATTATTTTAAATCAATAAAAAAGATTGAAATGGAGCACTACAGCACAGAAAAAATATATATTTATAATCTTAAGCAACACAGTAGCAGATCCTCCAAACCTTACAATTTGTTGTTGATTTTCAAGCACATCAAGCGATCTTCACCAAGAGCCTGGTCTGATCCAACTTTGAAGATGCAAGAGCAGGAAATCACACTAACTCCTCTATTTCCTCTGGAAATGAGAGAAATTTGACATGTCCTCATCAACGCTTAGCAAAATTTAAAACCAATGCATCTGATAGGAGTATGTGAGTTGTGTATAGAGCTCAGCAGATCACTGAAACCAGCATCACCTCCGGGGACTCCATCTACACTTCTTGTGGCCGCAGTAAAGCAGCCAACATCAGCAACAAGCCCACCCTCTCCAGGCATTGTCCATTGTCCCTTTCCCATTGGACAGAAAATACATTTACCAAACATATGGATCACCCAGCTCCAGGGCGGCTTCTATTTCACTGTTATAGGAATGTTCAACAGCTCCCTAGAATGATTAGATGGACACTTTATCTGACATTCCAACTTGTTCTGATATTGCACCTATATGTCTGCCTGTACTGCACTTTCTCTGCCACTGCTGCACTTTATTCTGCATTCTGTTTCTATATCCCCAGGTACTACCTCAACACACAGTATAATCAATTGATCTGAATGAATAGCATGCAGGACAAGATTTCCACTGCACATACGACAATGGTAAACCAACAATAAAAAGCATATTGACCAAAGTGTATCTTCAGGAATTAACACTGAATCAGAAAACAGTAACTTTGGAAAAATTCTTTATGTTTTGACACTTTAAGATATTTCACACTCTTCAAATCATTCTGTGCAACAATCAGTCTTTGACAGTTGAATGATACATTTTATGGGATACAGAGACATCACATGACTAGAAAATAAGTTGGACAATTGAATAAATCCTGGTAAAGTAGGTGGGGCTGAAAACATATTTACGCAGATTATAAAGGGAAAAAAGTCATTTGCTTTCTGAATAACTAGTGTATGACTTCAAGAAATAGGTCATAATATAATGATTTGAAACAGCAGTAGGCCATTCAGCCCATCATGTCTGCTCTATTATTCAATAAGAGCATGGCTGATCTGCTCGTCAGCAGCATTTTCCTCCATTGAGCCCATGTCCCATGATTGCTTGAACATCCAAAATGCAACTGATCCTTGCACTGGGACTATAGTGCGTACCCAGTTTTGTACAGCTGAAAATCCTGAACAATCTCAGGTAACAGAAAAAAAACCTCTCATCTTAGCCTGGCTCTTGCCACCCCAGAGTTTTATATGTTCAAGTAGGATTACCTTGCTCTCTTTTAATCTCTGAAAAATTCAGGTCCAGTCCGCTTCACCTGTTCTTGCTGAACAATATCCACAGTGCCTCAATTGTTGGAATATCCTTGTTGCACATCTCCATGTTACACCCAATACCATCTGCATTATTTTGTTTTAACTTATTGTTTGCAACTTTACTGAAGGAACAACAAAAAGTCCAGCCACAGCAGATTCACAGTCCCACCTGATACATCCAAGCATTGAAAATGCAGAAAACAACAGTGACTAATTGGTGAGCTAAAGTACTTACTTCGGGTGAAACCAGACTGAAGAAAATTTTAAAAAAAACTGAATATCAGAAGAGAAGGCATTTTGCTGCAGGCAATTTGAAGCCTCATTTCACTGATTCCATCCCTTTCCCTGTCAGAGTGAAACAAATATTAAAACATGTAGATCTAGTCTGCTGAAATGACCCAAAGTAAATCTGATTTGGATTTAGTCAATGTTTTTAACACCTCAGAGTTTGAAAGAAATGAAGGCTGCAGATTTGCTCAATCAAGTTGTAAACTGTAACTGCTCACAAACACACCCTCTTCCTGTCATGATTTGGATGAAAATTACATTTGCTTGGTTCCTCTTTCAGTTGTGAGAGTAGTAAAAAAACCCACACTTATTAAAATTGTCCCATATGTTATAATTTGCACTGATCAGGAACTAATCAAATTGATGTAACTGAGGATATGAAATTAGACAAATTGTTATATTCTTATGTCTGCCCATGTTTTGATCACGTCTACACGGTAACATCATGTAGTGGAATGAGCAGCAGCAAATGCCAACAAGCACCTGCTGACTGTCAACATGATCAGAAAATCTAATGAACCAGCCAAATGGCAAATGGACCAGATCAGAGCAGCATAATGGACCATAAAGGACAAGGTCCCACCATAAATAAGATGATATGGCAACAGTGTCACCTGGTTTCTCCAACAGCACCCTGGAATCCAACATTCTCCACAGACATGAAAGCAATTTGGAAAGCAAGGAAAAGCAAGATCTTCATCTCTTTCATCCATGCTTACATGAGCATTCAATATTCATCTGATATCATTGTTGACATGAATTTCAAAGACTGTTACTCAACAACACTAGTGCAATCCTTACTTCAAACCTCTCCAGGAGATCCAGCAATGGTCAAAGCACGTAAGTCTTACCAACAGTCTGATTAGTGCACAATGTCAGCTGTGCCTTTACCAGGTGATTTACACCTAGTTAATGAATATACACAATTCCATCCTCCAACCTGATGACGATGTACAATGAACTGATCAGTACAGACCTGGGCTCTAGACAGATTGGAGCCATCTCCAGCAGTGCAATTGGCCCTTTCTGAAAACAATGGTGGACGAAGGGAAACCCCATTATGTGAAGAAGGAGGACATCTCTAATATCCAGAAAGGAAAGCCTCATCTTGGGAACAGTTATGGAGACAAAGGAACAGAGAAAAGGGAATTGTATTTTTTGCAGGAGACAACAGACACAGACAGACAAACTTTATTGATCCTGAGGGAAATTGGGTTTTGTTACAGTTGCACCAACCAAGAACAGTGTAGAAATATAGCAATATAAAACCATAAATAATTAAATAATAATCAGTAAATTATGCCAAGTGGAAACCAGTCCAGGACCAGCCTATTGGCTCAGAGTGTCTGACATTAAATTAAAGTTTAATGGCCACAGGAAGGAATGACTTCCTATGATGCTTAGTATTGTATCTCAGTAGAATGAGTCTCTGGCTGAATGTAATCCTGTGCCCAGCCAGTACATCATGGAGTGGATTGGAGACATTGTCCAAGATGGCACGCAACTTGGACAGCATCCTCTTTTCAGACACCACCGTCAGAGAGTCCAGTTCCACCCCCACAACATCACTGGCCTTACAAATGAGTTTGTTGATTCTGTTGGTGTCTGCTACCCTCAGCCTGCTGCCCCAGCACACAACAGCAAACATGATAGCACTGGTCACCACAGCCTCGTAGAACATCCTCAGCATCGTCCAGCAGATGTTAAAGGACCTCAGTCTCCTCAGGAAATAGGGATGGCTCTGACCCTTCTTGCAGACAGCCTCAGCGTTCCTTGACCAGTCCAGTTTATTGTCAATTTGTATCCCCAGGTATTTGTAATCCTCCACCGTGTCCACACTGACCCTTTGGATGGAAACAGGGGTCACCAGTGCCTTAGCCGTCCTCAGGTCCACCACCAGCTCCTTAGTCTTTTTCACATTAAGCTGCAGATGATTCTGCTCACACCATGTGACAAAGTTTCCCACCGTAGCCCTGTACTCCGCCTCATCTCCCTTGCTGATGCACCCAACTATGGCAGAGTCATCAGAAAACTTCTGAAGATGGCAAGACTCTGTGCAGTAGTTGAAGTCCGAGGTGTAGATGGTGAAGAGAAAGGGAGACAGGACAGTCCCCTGTGGAGCCCCAGTGCTGCTGACCACTCTGTCTGACACACAGTGTTGCAAGCGCACGTCTGCCAGTCAGGTAATCAATAATCCATGACACCAGGGAAGCATCCACCTGCATCACTGTCAGCTTCTCACCCAGCAGAGCAGGGTGGATGGTGTTGAACGCACTGGAGAAGTCAAAAAACATGACCCTCATAGTGCTCGCCAGCTTGTCCAGGTGGGCGTAGACACGGTTCAGCAGGTGGACGATGGCATCCTCAACTCCTAGTTGTTGATAGGCGAACTGGAGGGGGTCTAACTGTGGCCTAACCGTCAGCCGGAGCTGCTCTAGAACAAGTCTCTCCAGGGTCTTCATGACGTGGGTGGTCAATGCCACCAGTCTGTAGTCATTGGAGCCACTGGGGCGCGGCATCTTCGGTACAGGAACGAGGCAGGATGTCTTCCACATCACAGGAACCCTCTGGAGATCCAGGCTCAGGTTGAAGACATGGTGAAGTACTCCACATAGCTGGGGGCACAGGCTTTGAGCACCCTGGGGCTGACACCATCCGGGCCTGCAGCCTTGCTTGGGTGGAGAAGTTTCAGCTGTTTTTTCACCTGTTCTGCTGTGAAGCCACCGTGGTGGTTTCAGGTGCGGGAGGGGTGTAGTCATGAGAGCAAGGTGGGGGGCTGTGAGGAGGGGTAGGAGGGGAGAGTGGAGTATGTGGTGGTTGGGGGGGGGGGCCGACAACAGATGAATCATGTGGGGGATGGGCAGGGGCCACCGTGTCAAATCCGTGGGTATCGTTAGGTTTATAAAAGATGTCACTGACAGTTTCTTTCCAGCAGTGCAGACAGATTGTGAAAGGGGATGCACGTCAGAAATGGACCAAGTGAATTTAAGGGCAGGGCGGAAGTTGGTGGCAAAATTGATGAAATTGATGAGCTCTGCATGGGCCATGAAGCAACACAAATGCAGTCATCAGTATAGCTTGAGGAAGAACTAGGGAGCATTAGCAGGGAAGGCTTGGATCATGGACTCTTCTGCTTAGCCAATGACAGTTCAGGCATAGCTGGGGCAGATATGGGTGTCCATGGCTTACCCTTGAGTCTGCAGAAAGTGTGAGGAGACAAATGAAAAGTAGTTGTGGTTGAAGACCGGTTCTGCTGAGTGAAGCATTGCTGCCATACAGGACTGCTTTGAATTGGTGGGCTGGACCGTATTCAGGGATTCATCTTCAAATCTGGATAAGTATGCTGCAGTTTTTACCAGCTTCATCAAAATCTGTGGATGAGTGTGTGCCTACAAAGAGTTACTGTACATTCCCAAACCAAAAGCAATGGATGAACCAGGAAGTACGTCATCTGCTGAAAGCTAGATCTGTGGCATTTAAGTCTAGCGACTCAGGCCTCTACCAGAAAACCAGCTATGATATACAGAGGGCTGTTTCAAAGGTGAAGAGACACTTTTGAACAAGGTTGGAGGGGACATCAGATGTACGACAACTCTACAGAGTATGCAAGATGTTATTTCCAACAAAGAAAAACAAAATGGCATGAATGGCAGCAATGCTTCACTCATATGAACTCAACTCCTTCTATGCCTGTTTTGAAAGGGTGAACATAATTACAGCTGTGAAGATCCCTGCTGCACCTGATGACCCTGTGATCTCTGTCTCAGAGGCCGATGTTAGGCTGACTTTAAAGAGCAAGACGGAAGGTCCTGATGGAGTACCTGGTAAGGCTCTGAAAACCTGTGCCAACTAGCAGGAGTAGTCAAGGGCATTTGCAACCTCTTATTGCTATGGGTGGAAGTTCCCACTTGCTTCAAAAAGGCAACAATTATACCAGTGCCTAAGAAGAATAATGTGGGCTTCCTTAATGACTATTGCCTGGTAGCACTCACATTGACAGTGATGAAATGCTTAGAGAGGTTGGCCATGACTAGACTGAACTCCTGCCTCAGCATGGATCTGGACCCATTGCAACTTGACTACACCACAATAGGTCAATGACAGATGGAATCTCAATGGCTCTTCATACGGTTTTAGACCACCTGGACAACACAAAGCAAACACCTATGACAGGATGCTGTTCATCGACTATCACTCAGAATTTAATACCATCATTTCCACAATCCTGATTGAGAAGTTACAGAACCTGGGCCTCTGTACCACCCTCTGCTATTGGATCCTCGACATCCTAACTGAAAGACCACAATCTGTGCCAATTGGTGATAACATCTCCTCCTCGCTGACGATCAACACTGGTGCACCCTAGGGTTGTGTGCTTAGCCCACTGCTCTACTCTCTCTATACCCATGACTGTGTGGCTAGGCATAGCTCAAATACCATCTGTAAATTTGCTGATGATACAACCATTGTAGGTCGAATCTCAAATGGTGATGAGAGGGCATACAGGAGTGAGATATGCCAACTAGTAGAGTGGTGTAGTAGCAACAACATGGCACTCAACATCAGTAAGATGAAAGAACTGATTGTGGACTTCAGGAAGAGTAAGACAAAGGAGCACATACCATTCCTCATAGAGAGATGAGAAGTGGAGAGAGTGAGCAGTTTCATGTTATTGGGTGTCAAGATCTCTGAGGACCTAAACTGGTCCCAACATATTGATGCAGTTATAAAGAAGGCAAGAGAGCAACTATACTTCATTAGGAGTTTGAAGAGATTTGGTATGTCAACAAATACACTCACAAACTTCTATATATGTACTGTGGAGAGCATTCTGACAGGCTTTCTCTCTGTCTGGTATGGGCGAGCTACTGCACAAGACTGAAAGAAGCTCAAAGGTCCAATTTAATGTCAGAGAAATGTATACAACATACATTCTGAAATGCTTTTTCTTCGCAACCATCCTCGAAAACAGCGGAGTGCCCCAAAGAATGAACGACAGTTAAATGTTGGAACCCTAAAGTCCTCACAGCCCCGATCCCCTCCCTCCCGTACATAAGCAGCAACAAGTAATAATCCCCCCTACTGGCAGAAAAAACACACCGGCACCTGCCACCAAGCACTCAAATGTGAGCAAAGCAATTGCAAAGACACAGACTTGAAGTTACCCCAAAGACTTTGCATTTCACGCAGTATACAACATATCACAGGCTCTCCCTCTCTCTCCCTAATAAGGGAGATGGATATGTATCCGTTTTCTGCAGAGGGTTGTAAATTTAGTCAGCTCCTTCTTGGACACTAGCCTACAAATTACCCGGTATTTCTTCAAGGAGCGGTGTCTCAGAAAGGAAACGTCCATTATTAAGCACATCTGGCACACAGTGCATGCCCTTTTCTCACTGTTATCATCAGGTAGGAGGTACAAAAGCCTGAAGGCACACTTTCAGCAATTCAGAAACAGCTTCTTCCCCTCAACCACCAATTCCTAAATCAACTTTGAACCCTTGAACACTCGCTCACTTTTTTAATATATATTATTTCTGGTTTTTGCATGATTTTTAATCTATTGAATACTGTAATTCTCTTATTTATTATTATTGTTATTATTCAATATTATGTATTGCATTGAACTGCTGCTACTAAATTAACAAATTTCATAACACATGCCAGTGGTAACAAACCTGTTTCTGATATTATTTTAGTTTTCTCTGTGGTTGTGGGGGCAGATTTAGTGGGCAAACTTTCTTTCTGTATTCCACACTACAACTCAGTAGATGGCAGTAATGCACCTTATGTTGGTCAGCCTCCTGCCGTTAAACTTTAGAAGAAGAAGAAAATGTCAGCTTGTTATTCTTTTCCATAGATGTTACCTGACCTGCTGAGTTCCTCCAGCATGTTGTGTGTGTTACAATGGCCTCTGAGATTCACGGCCTGCAAAGTTACTGCATTCGAAGAGTGGTCACACAGAAAGAGAACTTTGTATGGCGTTTGAAGTGTGGCTATGGAGCTGGGCAAAGGGCCCATCTCAGCAGGTCTACTCAGTATCTGCTTGAACTCATCACTTCAAAATTAAAGGAAGAGCCCCAGAAGTGAGACCCCACTCTATTCATCAATATAGTGACTTTTAGTGATGGGCTAATTATTCCTATCCCATTGTTGTGCGATAATAAATTCTTCCCCTCCACCCATCGGATCCAATCTCAAACTCTGTAGATTTCCAAGGATCTATTTGTTAATTCAATGTAATGTGCTCCTTGGAATCCATCAAGCGTTACGTATTTGAGCAATCAATCATGTTGGATTGTGTGTTAAAACCCACATGGATTACATCAAAGGTGCCATGTTCAACAGTGCTGGAAAAACAATCTGGATGGGGGTGGGCGGGGATTGACATAGAAGGTGGGCTGGTAGCTGGCTAAATGCTTAAGGTTAATTGTGTTTAAGCCTTGGTGATCTTGAAAAAAGAAAGAAGGCAGTGGAACAAATATTGCAGTCACTGGAACGTGATTCCAAATATAGAAGATAAGGATGTTAAAACATCACATCCACAAAAGAGGTTGTGCCTAGGATGAGTCTGGGAATCATCAAGTTCGTGATTGGACTGGTGGTCCAAAGAGGAATCACTACCCTGGTTAACTTTGAATTCCAAACAAAGGCACAAGGACATACAGGAAAAGAAATGAGATACTTGACCCATCAAGTCTACGCCAAACTTCAAGCACTCTACTGAAATAATGAAGATTTATCTGAGTAGACATACAGGAGGATTGCTTCATTATCTCATCCATATGAAGGCTCATGATAATTCAGCACTGTCCATAACGTACTGGTTAGGCACAGGAGTACATTCAGCCAGAGACTCATTCCACCGAGATGCAACACTGAGCATCATAGGAAGTCATTCCTGCCTGTGGCCATCAAACTTTACAACTCCTCCCTCAGAGTGTCAGACATCCTGAGCCAATAGGCTGGTCCTGGACTAATTTCCACTTGGCATAATTTACTTATTATTATTTAATTATTTATGGATTTATATTGCTATATTTCTACACTATTCTTAGTTGGTGTGACTGTAATGAAACCCAATTTCCCTCGGGATCAATAAAGTACGTCTGTCTGTCTGTCTGTCATTGCATTAAATGGTTAGCCCAGTTTATGTGCTCAAGTCTCACGAGTGGGCCTCTTACATAAGATGACTTGGCAAACACTCAATAAAAACAAAATTTCACCTAACATAATGTCAGCCTCTGCACTACTCAAAGGAGTCAACTTTCCCTACTTTGGTCAATACCAGCATTTTGATCTGTGTAAAGCAAGGGTCCCCAACAATTTTTATCCCATGGACCCCTACAATTACCAAGGGGTGTACGGACCCCAGGTTGGGAACCAAGGTGTCGAGGAATTTACCCTTTTAAGATAATGATCAGATGAAACATTCAATATCTTAAGGGAAACACAAGGAAATCTGCAGATGCTGGAAATTCAAGCAGCACACACAAAATGCTGGTGGAACGCAGCAGCCAGGCAGCATCTGTAGGGAGAAGTACAGTCGACATTTCGGGCAGAGACTAACTGAAAGAAAAGATAGTAAGAGATATGAAAATGGGAGGAGGAGGGGGAAATCCGAAATGGTAGGAGAAGACAGGAGGGAGAGGGATAAAGCTAAGAGCTGGAAAGTTGATTGTCAAAAGGGATACACAGCTGGAGAAGGGAAAAGATCATAGGACAGGAGGCCTAGAGAGAAATAAAAGGGGGAGGGAAGCACCAGAGGGAGATGGAGAACAGGAACAGGCAAGGAGTGATTGTGAGAGGGACAGAGAGAAAAAAAGGAGAGAGAAAAAAAGGGGGAATAATGAATAAATAAATAAGGAATGGGGTAAGAAGGGGAGGAGGGGCATTAACAGAAGTTAGAGAAATCAATGTTCATGCCGTCAGGTTGGAGACTACCCAGACAGAATATCAGGTGTTGTTCCTTCAACCTGACTGTGGCTTCATCTTGACAGTAGAGGAGGCCATGGATAGACATATCAGAATGGGAATGGGACGTGGAATTAAAATGTGTGGCCACTGCAAGGTCCTGCTTTCTCTGGCAGACAGAGCGTAGGTGTTCAGCGAACTGGTCTCCCAGTCTGCGTCAGATCTCACCAATATATAAAAGGCCACACCGGGGGCACCGGACTCAATATATATCACACCAGCCGACTCACAGGTGAAGTGTTGCCTCACCTGGAAGGACTGTCTGGGGCCCTGAATGGTGGTGAGGGAGGAACTGTAAGGGCAGGTGTAACACTTGTTCCAATTACAAGGATAAGTGCCGGGATGGAGATAGGTGGGAAGGGATGGGGGGGGAATAAATGAACAAGGCAGTCGCATAGAGAGTGATCTCTACAGAAAGCAGAAAGGGAGGGGAGGGAAGGATGTGCTTGGTAGTGGGAGTAACCTCCACCTCCAACGGGATCCCACTACCAAGCATATCTTTCCTTCCCCCCCCCCCCCCATCCTTGTAAGCGGAACAAGTGCTACACCTGCCCTTACACTTCCTCCCTCACCACCATTCAGGGCCCCAGACAGTCCTTCCAGGTGAGGCAACACTTCACCTGTGAGTCTGCTGGTGTGATACACTGCATCCAGTGCTTCTGGTGTGACCTTTTATATATTGGTGAGACCCGATGCAGACTGGGAAACCATTTCGCTATACACCTATGGTCTGTCCACCAGAGAAAGCAGGACCTCCCAGTGGCCACACATTTTAATTCCACGTCCCATTCCCATTCTGATATGCCTATCCATGGCCTCCTCTACTGTCAAGATGAAGCCACAGTCAGGTTGAAGGAACAACACCTGATATTCTGTCTGGGTAGTCTCCAACCTGATGACTTGAACATAGATTTCTCTAAGGTCCGTAAATGCCCCTCCTCCCCTTCTTATCCCTTATTTATTTATCTATCTATCTCCCCCCCACTTTCTTTCTCTCTCCTTTTTTCTTTCTCTGCCCCTCTCACAAGCACTCCTTGCCTGTTCTCCATCCAATCAACTTTCCAGCTCTTAGCTATATCTCTCTCTGTCCTGTCTTCTCCTATCATTTTGGATTTACCCCTCCCCCTCCCACTTTCAAATCTCTTACTATCTTTTCTTTCAGTTAGTCCTGACGAAGGGTCTCGGCCCGAAACTTCAACTGTACTTCTTCCTGTGGATGCTGCCTGGCCTGCTGCGTTCCACCAGCATTTTGTGTGTGTTGCTTGAATGTCCTGAGGGAGTTTGACAAGGTGACAAAATCCTCTTATGGAAGAAAATTGGAAACCACTTTCTTAAGATAAGGGTTCATCTATTTTCCCTTCAGATGGTCATGAGCTTTTGGAACTCTCCCTTAAAGGCTGTTAAAAGCAAAATTATCTGAGACATATTCTTGATGAATATGGAGGTGAAAATTTACCTTTAGTGATGGTGAACGGAGCATGGTTTTTGATATCTCTACCATGAGTAAAAAGATTCTATGTTCAAAGTAAATTTCTGAGCCATAAACATTATATTAAAATGTTTCAGTGCGATTGGACCATCTGCTATTCTCTAACAGCAGACTGTAAATGCTAGCCATATGACTGAATTTTCACCTCCAAATCATCGTGTGTCTTTGGTCCAATGACAACAGTAGCATATTTCTGACTGGATACTCAAGAAGAACACCAGAATCTATAACTTGCACTGGATTTGAAGTTCATAATTTAATATATGCTGGGGCAGCCTACAGTATCGACACACCTCCATTTGATAAGGTAACCCATGCAAGGCTTATTGAGAAAGTAAGGAGGCAGGGATTCAAAGGGACATTGTTTTGTGGATCCAGAACTAGCTTGCCCACAGAAAGCAAAGAGTGGTTGTATATGGGTCTTATTCTGCATGGATGTTGGTGACCTGTGGTGTCCCTCAGGGATCTGTTCTGGAACCCTTACTCTTCATGATTTTTATAAATGACCTGGATGAGGAAGTGGAGGGATGGGTTAATAAGTTTGCTGATGACACAAAGGTTGGAGGTGTTGTGGATAGTGTGGAGGGCTGTCAGACATTACAGCAGGACATTGATAGGATGCAAAACTGGGCTGCAAACTGGCAGATGGAGCTCAACCCAAGTAAGTGTGAAGTGGTTCATTTTGGTAGGTCAAGTATGATGGCAGAATATAGTATTAATGGTAAGACTCCTGGCAGTGTGGAGGATCAGAGGGATCTTGGGGTCTGAATCCATAGGATACTCAAAGCTGCTGCGCAGGTTGATTCATAAGAAGGCATAAGGTGTATTGGCCTTCATTAATTGTGGAATTGAATTCAGGAGCCGAGAGGTAATGTTGCGGCTGTATAGGACCCTGGTCAGACCCCACTTGGAGTACTGTGCTCAGTTCTGGTCGCCTCACTACAGGAAGGATGTGGAAGCAATAGAAAGGGGGCAGTGGAGATTTACAAGGATGTTGCCTGGACTGGGGAGCATGTCTTATGAGAATAGGTTGAGTGAACTCGGCCTTTTCTCCTTGGAGCGATGAAGGATGAGAGGTGACCTGATAGAAGTATATAAGATGATGAGAGGCATTGATCATGTGGATAGTCAGAGGCTTTTTCCCAGGGCTGAAATGGTTGCCACAAGGGGACACAGGTTTAAAGTGCTGGGAAGTAGGTACAGAGGAGATGTCAGGGGTAAGTTTTTTACTCAGAGAGTAGTAAATACGTGGAATGGGCTGCCAGCAATGGTGGTGGAGGCGGATATGATAGAGTCTTTTATGAGACTTTTAGATAGGTACATGGAGGTTAGAAAAATAGAGGGCTATGGGGAAGTCTAGTAATTTCTAAGGTAAGGACATGTTCGGCACAACTTTGTGGGCCGAAGGGCCTGTATTGTGCTGTAAATTTTCTATGTTCTATGTTCTATGTCAACATAAAATGTCCACAGTTTACTAACACTAACCTGTACGTCTTTGGAATGTGCGAGGGATATATTGTTCCCCTTTCAGATTTTTCTAATCCAGAGCCAATTCAGAATAATTATATTGATAAAATCAACAAGCCACTCAGTCAGTAGGGGAGACTCAATATAGCAAAATCTCAATAATTAAAGATTTTATTAACAGTTAATATTCTTACTACTTTGAAATTATTTTATTACATATTCAGTAATTTGAAATGTACCTCTGCTCTGTGTGGTGGAACTCCACCATCAACAACAGCGAATGGATAAATCAATGTGTCAAGATGTGCTCAATTGTATCTATCCGGCTTATAATTTTATATAACCATAAGATCACTCCTTTGCTCCAGGGAAAATAAACAAGACCAACCTACCCAATGTCTTCCCATAATTATTTTAATTCAGGCAACATCTCAGTGAATTTTTTCTGCAACCTCTCCAGTACAACTACAGCCACCCAATGGTTTCAAGAGCTCAAGGCCAGCTAGCGGAAGACACTATCAACAAATATGCAGGTATTAAATTGGGAAACTTATAAAGCCAAAATTGAAGGAACAGGCAAATCTTATGACCGTTGCAAATCTGGATGATTTTTCGACAACAGGGAGAGTTTACTCCTTGGAAGTATTTAGAACAAGAAAAGGATCCAATGTAAAATTGTGATGTTGCTTACCGGGAAGCCATCATACATTGACACACTTTGGAGTGATGTGTGAAAGTGACTGGGGTTTACTTACAACACAAGCAACAAATTTTTGATAGACCTCATTCATCAAGGTAAAAACAGGAGAGTGGCCAGCATTGTTTTACAGCAACTGAGTGAGGACATCAGCTGGTGAGACTTTCCCAACAGCTAAAAAATTCCTCCAGCTGTTCATGAGACAAAGGAAATCTGCCTTTAGCAGATTGGTTATGAACTGTATTAGTGAGTTGGCCATTGTTACTCATCAATATCAAAACAGCCAGAGTTCAAAAACTGTAATCCAACAATACTTCAAGTGAAAAAGAAAACAGAAAACTCCAAGACTCTAAGATTTTCCAACACTGAAATCACACAATTTTGTTTAACTGTTGACAGAATTCCCTGAGGATTTTAAAGTCAGTGTTCAACTTCTGTTTGAATCAAGGAGAGTACAAATCAGTATGGCAGTGATTCACTATCATTGAAAGATCATTGTTGCTAACATCCATCATGCACAGATACCCTGCACTGTCCCCTTGATCTCCAGTTGTGACATGGGCATTCAGATCTGTCCAAGGATGACAGTATTTCAGGGGCCATAAAGTTGGCCTAATGTAGAAGGTCCCGAGCTTTCATCTTCCACTTCCTTGGTATTGCGTCCTGCCAACCCAAATACAAATATCTGGCATCAGCATTTATGTAAGTGTAAAGTTTGGCAGCAAACTGTTCACATGGAAATCAGTATGAGGTTTGGAATCGCTGACGCATGTCATGAAATTTGTTGTATTGCAGCAGGTTTCACATGAGCTATAAATGTTATATTTAAAATTTTCAGTGCAATTCAAGCTTCTGCTTTGCTCTGTGTCACATTCAGGAGCTGAAACAAAAGGAGCAGCCTTATTATAAGACAATATTACAGACATCTGATCAGCTCTATTTATAATGATTATCACTTAATATCGGTTTTTGATTTACCCCTTCCTCCTATTTCCTGAAGAACATTGTTTAGTGTCCCTATTTTCTGTAACATTTGAGTTTCTTCCTATTTGCCTTCCAGGCAGTCTGTCTGTCCAGCCAACTGCAGAGGTGGGAGGTCCAAGTACAATTGATTCATGATGTCCCACTGCTAACATCAGCAAACTTTGGTGATTGAAGCTTTACCATGTCCTTGGCCCATTCTTATCCTCATTTGCTCCTTCCCACTCATAGCAAGAGATCCACTGCCACTCACCAAGGTGTTCATCAGCCGTTGGATATTAGCCTACAGCAAATCCGAAACATGCTTCTGTTAATAGACAACTGCCTCATCCCAGATTCTAAATGCACAATAAATGTTAACAGTGTCTGCAAATAATTTCAACATCTTCAATGCTCACACCCTCTTCAGAAATGCACTATAACACATTTTGTCTTGTTTTATACAATACTCTTTCAAATATTTTATGGCAGTAGTGTCCTTGGCGTACTGGAGTATAATTAGTGGAATTCAGTTTAAGATGTAATCTGAAAGCTCAGATCCCAAAACCTTGTACTAAAATAGGAATTTAACAGACTAAGTTACAATTAATGGAATTGGTCATTTTGTTTGGGGCTATTTATTAAGATTCCACTATTTTTATGAGTTCTCAGCTTCTCCAACATTCAGTCAGATTTTCAGAAACTTCCTGTTAACTTAATCAGATTTTCTAGTTTACCATGTCTGAATTGAGAAAGAAATACTGTTGTATTCTGTAGAAATCAGGGAAAAAATAGTTAAATTGCTAAGAATCAACATTGACCTTTGACATTAGTTAGAAATGAACACACTGGCTAAATAGTTGCACAACACGGATGAGGAACAATCGTCTTTATTAACTTCCTCATTTACATTAACAGACAGTGGCAGTTTGAAATGGAAATAATTTGTCAAGTTGCTAAATATGGAAGCAAATGTATAACTAGATGAAAATTACAGAGTTCTTACCACTGTGCCACTTTGACACATGAATCTTAGTTGTTTAAGGAGTCAGCTCACCTGTTAGTGGACAATAACTATTGTGCTTTGCCAATGATAACAGTATGCTGTGGCCAAAGAAAATAAAATGCCTCTCACTCAGTAGCAACACATTTTATCACACTTTCCAGTAGAGAACACAGGGATAGATATATTTTAAGTTAAAGCATGCTATGGTCTCACATTTTATTGATACAAGACCAAAAAAAAATTATCAGTATGAACTGAGTTGTTCTGAATGGATCAATTTTGTATGTTTCTGTGTATCTTTATAAGTATCAGCTGTTCATTCTTGGATGAAATATTAATGTTGATTGTTTTTCAGATATGAGTAAGGTCAGCATTTAAAATCAGGAACTTGTTCTTTCATAATCTGACTTGATCGGTGTTTCATGCATTCCCAACTTCACTCAACCATCGGTTTATAACAGTTGTGTAATCCCCTGTTCTGTGGTGGGATGTTTTTCTTCTATTTGAACACTGCCTATTGCCACTCTTTAGGTTTGCAGTATTCCACACCTTACAAAAAAAGCAACTGGCTGCTTTCAACCAACACCACTGAAGTTTAAAGTACAACATAAATTTATAATCAACGTATGCATTCCATACACAACCTTGAGATTCATTGTCTTGTAGACACCCACAGCAAAACAAAAAAATAAAATAGAATCCTCAAAAACACACACATAACGGCGAGCAATTCACATCCAATGTACAACAGAGGACAAGTTGTGCCTATAATAAAAAAAACAAATACTGTAATGCATAGGATACCAGTTGCAGAGTGCTTGAAAGTGAGCCCACAGAGACCACTCCACCCTCCAGATCTTAACTGATTTTTATAGGAGCGCCATTGAGAGCACCCTGACAAGTTGCATCTCCATCTGATATGGGAGCTGCCGAGCATCAGACTGGAAGTTGCTACAAAGTACTCTGAGGATCATAGGGGTCTCTCTACCATTCTTCAGGGACATTTAACAGGAGTGCTGCATTCGCAGGGCTCTTAGTATTATCAGGGATCTCACCCATCCATCCAGCACCTTCTTTGACTTTGTACCATCAGGCAGGAGACCCTGATATATAAAATCAAGAATAGTCAGTATGGGGAACACTTCCTTCCTTCAGGCCATTGGGCTTCTGAACTCACTGCTGCATCACATTCAAAATATCACAAAACCTGTTTAGGTGTCAGATCTCTCAGTGGGAGAGCATTTTGGAGATAGTGATCATAATTCTATCTCCTTTACAATAGCATTGGGGAGCAATAGGAACAGACAAGTTAGAAAAGCGTTTAATTGGAGTAAGGGAAATTATGAGGCTATCAGGCAGGAAATTGGAACCTTAAATTGGGAACAGATGTTCTCAGGGAAAAGTACGGAAGAAATGTGGCAAATGTTCAGGGGATATTTGTCTGGAGTTCTGCATAGGTATGTTCCAATGAGACAGGGAAATTATGGTAAGGTACAGGAAGCATGGTGTACACAGGCTGTAATAAATCTAGTCAAGAAGAAAAGAAAAGCTTACAAAAGGTTCAGAGAGCTAGGTGATGTTAGAGATCTAGAAGATTATAAGGCAAACAGGAAGGAGCTTAAAAAGGAAATTAGGAGAGCCAGAAGCGGCCATGAGAAGGCCTTGGTGGGCAGGGTTAAGGAAAACCCCAAGGCATTCGACAAGTATATGAA
Organism: Hemitrygon akajei; assembly: GCF_048418815.1. NCBI lineage: Eukaryota > Metazoa > Chordata > Chondrichthyes > Myliobatiformes > Dasyatidae > Hemitrygon > Hemitrygon akajei. The sequence goes on along the minus strand of NC_133138.1, from coordinate 29,476,130 downwards.
AAGCAAGAGGATAAGACGTGAAAGAATAAGACCTATCAAGTGTGACAGTGGGAAAGTATGTTTGGAACTGGATGAAATAGCAGAGGAACTTAATGAATACTTTACTTCAGAATTCACTATGGAAAAGGATCTTTGTGATTGTAGTGATGACTTGCAGCTGACTAAAAAGCCTGAGCATGTAAATATTAAAAAAGAAGATGTGCTGGAGCTTTTGGAGAGCATCAAGTTGGATAAGTCACCGGAACCGGATGAGATGTACCCCAGGCTGCTATGGGAGATGAAGGAGGAAATTGTTGAGCCTCTGGCGATGATCTTTGAATCATTAGTGGGGATGGGAGAGGTTCTAGAGGATTGGAGGGTTGTGGATGCTGTTCCTTTATTCAAGAAAGGGAGCAGAGATAGCCCAGGAAATTATAGACCTGTGAGTCTTTCTTCAGTGGTTGGTAAGTTGATGGAGAAGATCCTGAGAGGCAGGATTTATAAACATTTGGAGAGGTATAATATGATTAGGAATAGTCAGCATGGCTTTGTCAAGGGCCGGTTGTGCCTTACGAGCCTGATTGAATTTTTTGAGGATGTGACTAAACTCATTGATGTTGGAAGAGCAGTAGATGTAGTGTATATAGATTTCAACAAGGCATTTTATAAGGTACCCCATGCAAGGCTTATTGATAAAGTAAGGAGGAATGGGATCCAAGAGGACATTGCTTTGTGGATCCAGAACTGGCTTGCCCACAGAAGGCAAAGAGTGGTTGTAGATGGGTTATATTCTGCATGGATGTCGGTGACCAGTGGTGTGCCTCAGGGATCTGCTCTGGGACCCTTACTCTTCGTGATTTTTATAAATGACCTGGATGAGGAAGTGGAGGGATGGGTTAGTAAGTTTGCTGATGACACAAAGGTTGGAGGTGTTGTGGATAGTGTGGAGGGCTGTCAGACGTTACAGCAGGACATTAATAGGATGCAAAACTGGGCTGCGAACTGGCAGATGGAGCTCAACCCAAGTAAGTGTGAAGTGGTTCATTTCGGTAGGTCAAACATGATGGCAGAATATAATATTAATGGTAAGACTCTTGGCAGTGTGGAAGATTAGAAGGACCTTGGGGTCCGAGTCTATTGGATGTTCAAAGCAGCTCCGCAGGTTGACTCTGTGGTTAAGAAGGCGTACGGTGTATTGGCTTTCATCAATTGTGGAATTGAATTTAGGAGCCGAGAGGTAATGTTGCAGCTGTATAGGACCCTGGTCAGACCTCACTTGGAGTACTGTGCTCCATTCTGGTCGCCTCACTACAGGAAAGATGTGGAAACCATAGAAAGGGGGCAGTGGAGATTTACAAGGATGTTGCCTGGACTGGGGAGCATGCCTTATGAAAACAGGTTGAGCAAACTCGGCCTTTTCTCCTTGGAGCGACGGAGGATGAGAGGTGACCTGATAGAGGTCTATAAGATGATGAGAGGCATTGATCATGTGGATAGTCAGAGGCTGTTTCCCAGGGCTGAAATGGCTAGCATGAGAGGACACAGGTTTAAGGTACTGGGGAGTAGGTACAGAGGAGATGTCAGGGGTAAGTTTTTTACTCAGAGAGTGATGAGTGCGTGGAATGGGCTGCCAGCAACGGATGTGGAGGTGGATATGATAGGCTCTTTTAAGAGACTTTTGGATAGGTACATGGAGGTTAGAAAAATAGAGGGCTATAGGTAAGCCTAGTAATTTCTGAGGTAGGGACATGTTCAGCAGAACTTTGTGGGCTGAAGGGCCTGGATTGTGTTGTAGGTTTTCTATGTTTCTATGTAAATCTGTTCTGTACCTTACAATAGTTAATTTTGCACTTTACTTTGTCTATTTATGTGTAATTCATCTCTATCCTTACTCTCCTAAGTTGTTGTCAGTGAAATGTGTGCTATATGTACTACTGTGCTTGACACACTGGTTCAGAGAAATGTCTCGATTAACAGCATACATGTATATAGTGAAATGCCAAGAAACTTGACAGTGTCTGTTCAGCACTGAAGCAAGTGAAGCCGGTTCAGAAACTCGTGGCTGCAGGGCATGAACTGTTCCAAACCTGGCAGCATGGGAACCATTACTCCTGCACCTCCCACACAAAGGTAGTGGTGAGAAGAGTGGGAGTCAGGGCAAATGCAGGTGAAATAGGCTTTTCAAGATGGTGCTGGTGATATACAGCAACATTTTGTAGGAAGCTCACCAAACTGAGCAATTCATATGTGAGAATAATTCCCTGCCTGAAATGCTTTCCTTACCCTTTAAGATCATGTGATTTCAAGCCAGTGTTCTATTTATTTTTTTCATCTAAATTACTAATATAGGGAACACAAACAAGAGTAAATCTGCTGAAAATAAAGTAATACAAGCAAAATGCTAGAGGAACTCAGCAAGCCAGGGAATGTCTGTGGAAAAGAGTAAACAGTCAATATTTTGGGTAAGACCCTTCATTAAGAAGGGTGAAGGGTTTAATGAAGGTTCTCAGCCTGAAACATGGACAGTTTATTCCTTTCAATAGACACTACCTGGCCTGCTGAATTCCTCCAGTATTTTGTGTGTGTTACTAATACAGTGAACAATTGGGTGTACAATGGATGAACTCTGTTATATATCACTGATCCCTATTTCCCACTTGGAAAAAGTGGTAAAACCACTTATTCCGCCTTTTTGCTTCCTGGCTGCCAGTCAGCTTTCTTTGTATGACAGTACATTAACCCTAATTCCATACACATTAACTTCAAACACTAATCTATCATGTAAGACTTTGTCAGAAGTAAGCCTTCTGGAAATCCAAATACACCACCTTCACTGGATTTCTCCACTCACTCTACTGTTACTTCTTTAACGAGTTTTCATGAATTTGTCAAACATAATCAGCCTGCAATGCCCAACTTTGTTTCTTCCTTGTTTTTGGAATTATTTGACAAGTTCATTAGAATTCTTTAAGGAATTTGCAAGCAGGTTAGATAAAGCAGAGTCAGTGGATGTTGATTCGTTATCAGTGGATTTTCAGAAGGCCTTTGACAAGGTGCTGCACACAGAGCTGCTAAACAGAATAGTACTAGAGGCAAGGTACCAGAATGGATAGAATATTGGCTGACAGGCAGAAATCATGGATTGGGGATAAAGGGATCCTTTTCAGGATGGTTGCTTGTGACAAGTAGTGTTCCAAGTGTTCATGTTGGGATTGACTCATGTCCCAACATTAATGAACTTGATGGAGGAACTGATGTCAAATTTTCAGAAGATAGCAAAATAAGCAGAGAACAATAGTGTCACAGTGTCAGGGAATCCACATAATTACTTGGATAAGTTAGAAAAGTGGGCAAAAAAGTGGACAGAACATCACATATGGAAGTATAAGCTTATGCATTTTGGTGGGAAGAATCAATGGGTAGTTTACTTTCTAAATGGGAAGAAAATTCAGAAATCAGAGGTGCATAAGGACGTAGATTAAGATTCCTTTACAGTTTGCTTCCTGGTTCAGTCAGTAGTACAGAAGGCAAATGAAATGTTAGCCTTTGTTTCTAGAGGGATGGAATATAATAGCTAAACGTACTATATTCCTTAGGCTATACAAGGTCTAGTCCCGACTGCATTTGTAACATTTGAGAAATTTAGGGCCCTGTGTCTAAGGAAGGCTGCATTGGCCTTGGAGAGAGTCCAGAGGAGGTTCACAAGAATTGACATATGAGAGCTTCTGATATTTCTGGGACTACACTCGACGGAATTCAAAAGGATGGGGGTATCTCATGAAACCTAGAAGATACTGAAAGACCTAGAAAAAGTGAATACAGGGAGAATGATTCCATTGGTAGAGAGTCTGGGATTTTAGGGCACAGCCTCAACAAAAAGAACCTTCCCTTTGAAACTAAGGTGACAAGGAATTTCTTCAGCCTGTGAATGATGAATGCATGGAATTCGTTGCCACGTAGGGCTGTACGGTTCAAGTCACTGGGTGTATCTATGGTTGAGATTGACAAGTTCTTCATTGATAAATGGTTAAAGGTTACATACAGGGAGAACGCTGGGAAATGGAGCTAAGAAAAATAATATCAGCCATGATTGATATACTCTATAGCAACTCATGCAGGATCAAAATAAAAGTTGGGAAATGATGGTCAATTCATCCACTGTGTCTGGTCACTTCCCAAAGTATTGTGAAGTGTAGATTATCAGAACCTAGATACACACCCAGTGGCCACTTTATTATGTACAAATGTACGTAATGAAGTGGCCATTGAGTACATGTTTGTGGTCTTCTGCTGCTGCTTCATCAACTTCAGTTTGATGAGTTCAGAGATGCTCTTCTGCACACCATTGTTGTAACATATTGTTGTTTGAGTTCCTGTTACCTTCCTACCAGTTTAAATCAATCTGACCATTTTTCTCTGACCTCTCTCATGAGCAAGGCATTTTTTGCCACAGAATTGCCACTCACTGGATTTTTTTTTTGTTTCTCGCATCATTAACTATAAACTCTATAGAGTGTTATGTGTGAAAATCCAAGAAAAGCAGCAGATTTTGAGATACACAAAACTTCTTGCCTGGCGCCAACAATAATTCCAGGGTTTAAGTACTTAGATCACATTCTGATGTTTGGTCTGAACAACTGAGCCTCTTAGCCATGTCTGCATGCTTTTATGCATTGAGTCGCTACCACATGATTGGCTGATTAGATATTTGCATTAACAAGTAGGTGTACAGGTGTTCCTAATACAGTGGCCACTGAGTGAATATTGGCTTCCCATGAATTTCCCTAATTCCTTGTTCTTCCCATTCCTCGCTCTTTCCAGATCTTCTACTCCGAATGTTTTCTCTTTGACTCTAGTTATGGATTGCAAACTTGAAATTCTCTGCAAGGTTGAAAAGATTGTCTCTAGTGTTTTATTGAAGTGCGCATGAACAGACCAATAACACTCAAGTAAATTTGTTAAATTATATATATCTCCTTCACACATCCACATGCAGCATGATTTTGAGCATTCTTATCTATCTTAATAATTCTATTCAAAAAGATTTTTCGATGCATTCAATGTAAATGTGCAAGCATTCCCTGTCTTGTCAAAACTATGTTTTCCCATTTGACCAAGTATGGGACTAACCTGCTGTTCTGTATTATCTACACTATGATAATCACCAAAATTGTTTCTAACTACAATTAATTTTGCACATAATGAATTTTTCTTCTCTCTTTCTTCACTCTTAAGTTCAGTGTATAAATATGATTTATTGTGATCTTCTCTAACTCACTGTCAATATGGCCAAATGTATGAAAGATATCCAGATATTATATTTCTGCTTTGTGACTTGTGTTTGTAATGATTCTTTGCCTGGTTATATAACTTGACAGTGCCATCATAGATTATAAAGTTATAGAGTCACAAAGCACTACAGCACAAAAAGAGGCCATTTGACCCATCTAGACTGTACCAAACCGTTGATCTGCCAAGCGACATCAAACTGCACCTGGACCATAGCTCTCCATATCCCTCCCATCCATGTACCTATGCAAATTTCCCTTAAATGTGAAATCATTCCTGCATCCACACCTTCCATACTTTCAGTGCCCTTTGAGTGAAGAAGTTCCCCTCGTATGTTCCCTTAAATATTTCACCTTTCACCTTTAAGCCATGACCTCTAGTTGTCATCTCACCCAACCACAGTGGAATAAGTCTGTTTATATTTACCCTATCTACACTCCTCAGAGTTGTCTAAACCACTATCAAATCTCCACTCATTCTTCTACATTCTAGAGAATAAAGCCCTAACCTATTCAACCTTTCCCAATAACTCAGGTCCTCAAGTACCTGCAACAATTAGTAAATTTTATCTGCACTCTTTCAATCTTATTTACATCTTTTCTGTAGGCAGGTGACCAAAACTGCACGCATTTCTTTAAATTATGCCTCACCAATGTCTTATACAATTTCAACATATCCCAACTCCTGTACTCAGCACAATCGATTTATGAAGGCCAATGTGCTCAAAACTTTCTTTATGGCCCTATCTATCTGTGACACCACTTTCAAGAAATTATGGATCTGTATTCCCAGATCCTTCTATTCTACCACACTCCTCAGTGCCCTACCACTCACCATGTAAGACCTACCTTGGTTGGTCCACCCAAAGGGCACCACCTAATACTTGTCTGGATTAAATTCCGTCAGGTGTTTTTCAGCACAGCTTTGGGCTTGTCCAGATCCTAGAGCAAGCTTTGATAGTCTTCATTGCTGTCCACTACACCCCCTATCTTGGTGTCATCAGCAAATTGTCAATTTAGTTTCCTAGCAAACACCTCCTCCTCTGATGTTCCAGAAGACCAATTTTGTCCCTTGCTATCCTTTTGCTCTTAATCTATCTGTAGAAGACTTTAGGATTCTCTTTCATCTTGCCTGCTAGAGCAATCTCATGCCTTCTTTTGGCCCTCCTGATTTCCTTCTTAAGTGTTCTCTTGCATTTCCTATATTCCTCAAATACCTCACTTGTTTCTACCTGCTATACCTGTTATTTACTTCCTCCTTTTTTAAAACCAAGGCCTCAATATCTCTTGAAAATCAAGGTTCCATATACCTGTTATCCTTGCCTTTTACTCTGACAGGAACATACAATCTCTGGACTCTTAAAATTTCACTTTTGAAGGCCTCCCATTTATCAAGGATATCCTTGCCAGAAAACAAACCTATCCCAATTCACACTTGCCAGATCCTTTCTGATACCATTAGAATTGGCCTTATGCAAGTTAGAAACTCAATCCAAGAACCAGACATACTTTCTATAATTACTTTGAAACCGATGGCATTATGATCACTAGGTGCCAAGTGCTCCCTTACACAAACATGTCACCTGCCCTGTCTCATTCCCTAATAGCAGATTTAGTATCGCATTCTCTCTAGTTGGGACTTTGCTACTGATTAAGGAAACTTGCTTGAACACATTACAAACTCTTACCCATCCATTACAGTTTTGGAGTCCCAGTCAATACGTGGAAAGATAAAGTCACCTACGGTCACAACATTGTGTTTCTTGCAACAGTCTGCGATCTTTTATAAATTTGTTCCTCTAAATCACATGGACTGTAGGTGGTCTATAATATAATCCCATTAACCTGGTCATCCCATTTTTATTCCTCAGTTCTACCCATAAAGCCTCACTAGATGTGCTCTCCAGTCTGTCCTGACTGACTACTGCCATGACATATTCCCTAATTATTAATGCTATCCATCCCCCTTTAATCTCTTCAACACATCTAAAATAACGGTACTGCAGAACATTGAGCTGCCAGTCCTCCCCCTCCTACAACCAAGTCTCACTAATGGCTTCATTGTCATAATTCCACATTGTGATCCAAGCCCTCAGCTCATCTGCCTTTCCTACAATATTCCTTGCATTGACAGCTCAGAAAATTAGTCGCACCATGCTCAACTTTCTGATTCCTGACCTTGTATGTGGGCTTAACATCATCTTTCTCCTCAGCCATTCAACCACTCCTGTTCGGGTGTTCTAGTTCCCATTGTCCTGCATTCTAGTTTAACAACCCTCACCCTCCATACAGCTCCAGTCTACCTTTGTGCAAAGTCAATACACGTGGAGACACAAGGAACACAAATACATTTATTAAAAGTTTAGTTCCTTCAAAATTTTACATACATTTTGTTGCAACCCAGAGAGCACTCAGTCCTATGCCTCTTAAAGGAGTATGAGCCTTAAAGAAACAAATACTGTTCACATCTAATAATGGTTTTACCATATTACATTTGGTAAATTCTCATCAAAAGAAGCAAACACACCTCTAATATTGATGAGAAATCTTGAATTCACATCAACCTTTGCATTCTGATCTTTTTTTTAACATATACTGTACACTGTACATCTAGAATAATCTGATTGAACAGCATACAAATAAAATATTTTTCTGCATCTTGGTACATGTGAGAGCAATATACCAATCACCAACCCTGATGCTTGATACTTCCTCATTTCCCTTTAATTTTCTTTAGTCCTTCTATAGCAGTCATTCTGTTGTAGTCAAGCCTTTGAACGTTTTTTCCTTTTAAATTGCCTTTATAAGTGCTCTATTTTACATATATCACATAGTAACTGACAGCACCACTCAAAATTATTACCTTGTAAAAGAAAAAAGAAAATGCATCATTCATTTAGCAATGTGATACAATAGAAGTTTTATTTTTCCTCTTTAATTTCTCTCTTTCTTTTAAGTAAGAGGGAGATTGCTTTCTCTCCTAAAAATAAAATGGAAATTGCTTTATTTACATATAATTAGTGGCAATATGTGACCATTTTTGTTTCAGGGACTGACACTTGAATATCTGGTTGCCTTTCAGCTTCTGTCTGTTGCCCTATTCAGTTGGTACCCATAGAAATCTAGAAATAGCTCTGGCCTTTTAGGTAGCAGCAACACTGAACTGTGCAAATAGTTGATCATTCTTGGGCAGCTGTGCTATTTCCTTGTTTTTTTTTGTACTTTGCAATTAGAGCCACTTGGAAGGCAGGTCAGAGGAATAATCTGCAGGTGATTTGACATTTTTGACACTCCAGTGTGGACAATGTAAATAGCATGGTGTCCCAGAATGTACTGCACTCCCTTATCACTGACAACTTGTGTTTTTTGTGTTCAGATTAAGTTATCAAATGTTACAATTCTGAAAAATTTGTTGAGTCAATTGGAAAGTTACCACTAATGCTCAATATAGCTTGTATAATGGAGTTGCATTTTTACATAGCATTTTCAGAAATTATGAGAACATTTTCAAATTCAAAAAAAAATTCTTACTTCCAAGAAATCTGTCATAAGTTGAGGCTTAGTAAGCCTACTTCAGAATTATGTAAAATCAGTACAGGTTTCCATGAAAAACATGTCATAGAACAGTTCCAAGGGATAGATTTCAATTCCCCAAAGCAAATAACTAAACAATTTTATTTTATATTCTGACCAGTTCACTCATATCACCATAAACAAAATGTTGGATGAACTCAGCAGATCAGGCAGCATCTATGGAAATGAATGATGAGCGTTTCAAGCCAAGACCTTTCTTCAGGACTGGAAAGGAAGGGGGAAAACACCAGAATAAAGAAGTAGAGGGAGGGAAAGAAGGATAGCTAGAAAGTGATAGGTGAGGCCAGGTGGGTGCAAAAGGTAAAGGACTGGAGATGAAGGAATCTGATAGGAGAGAGGAGTGGTTAAAAAAATACCTCCCCCTCTCACTCCTTCTATTCACCTATCTCACCTGTAACATCTCACCTTTTTATCACTTTCCATTGGTGTCCCTTCTCTTTCCTTTTCTCCTGTGTTCGACTCTCCTCTCCTATCAGATTCCTCCATCTCCAGTCCTTTACCTTTCCCACCCACCTGGCTTCATCTATCACCTTCCAGCCATCATTCTTTCCCTCCTCCTACCTTTTTATTCTGGCATCTTCCACCTTCCTTTCCAGTCCTGAAGAAGGGTCTTGGCCCAAAATATTGATGTTCATTTTCATAGATGCTACTTGATCTGCTGAGTTCCTCCAGCATTTTGTTTACATTGCTTTAGATTTCCAGCATGTGCAGAATTTCTTGTGTTTGAGTTTATTCATGTTAATTGTGCTATTTCTGCATAGATGACACCATGTTTACCATCCTTTGAATCACCAACATTCTGAAAGAGAAGACAGAATAAACATTTGTAAAGGTGATCTATCTTTAGACATTTTTCATTAAAGAACAATTTATAAATTTCCAGCATCAAGTAAAAAATAGTTCAATATTTGTTCAATAGGAATTGATTTACTTACAATTGTTGATTTGCCCTGCATGTCATGTCTGCTACCTGTGATAATTGCAAACACCACAATTAAAGATAATATTAATTAGTATCATTTATAAAATACAACTATCCATTTTGTGTTACCTTTGCCTTATATAGACAGTAGGTCAACAAAGGCACAAATTGACTTAGTTGCCATCTCTGAGAGTCAAATCCAAACTAACTATGGCATTTACACAGTGAAGCAAGTGAGCTAAGCTCTTTCATGAATGGCACTATATGCTGATGAGTTGTTAGGTGTGTATTTTTCAAGGGAATCCAAAGATCAGTTAATTTTTTGGGATATCAAAATTCCAAGAATATTGATAATGGAAGATTTAGCAAAGATCATCATTCCTTCCTTATTTGCTTCACTTATCATTCTCTTTATTGCTCATATTCCAGTACCTGAAGCCCTTTGTTCTGTCCACTTATCACCTCCCAGCCTCTGTCTCTACCACCACCTTTCTCTCCTCCCAACTGGCTGCATTTGCTCATCAACCTCTCCTAACAGTGACAATGGTAAAGCACTGGTATTTTCTGATTAAGATATCCCCGTGGTTAGGTAGAGAATGGGTTGTAAATGGTTGTCTCTCTGATTAGAGGACTTTGACTAGTGGTGTGCTGTAGGGATCGATGCTGTGTCTTTTTATTGTTTGTTCCTTACCTTATCTCCATTCCCACCCATTGCCTCCCTCTAGTGCTCCTCCCCCTATTGTTTCTCACATGGCCTTCTGTCTCTTTCATCAATCAACTTCCCTCCTCTTTACTTCATTCCTTCCCTTCCAAGTTTCACCTATCACCTGGGGTTTCTCTCTCCCCCTCCCACCTTTTAAATTCACTCCTCAGCTTTTTTTCTCCAGTCTGGCCAAAGAGTTTCGAGTCAAAACGTCAACTGTACTTTTTTCCATAAATGCTGCCTGACCTACTGAGATTCTCCAGCCTTTCATGCGTGATGCTTGGATTTCCAGCATCTGCAGAGTTTCTGGTGTTTATCATACCTACTAATCACTAATTGTGGTACAACATCATCTAACTTGTCCCATATACAGTGTGTATTCAAATATAACACTTTCATCACTCTTTTCAATTTTGCCCCAGTTAATTTAGTAATTGAGGTACTGTAGTATTGTAGAATCACAGGGCAGCACCACACAGAAACAGGCCCTTCTGCCCATCTTGTCTATGACCCCTGTTTCCATCCAAGCGGTCAGTGTGGACATGGTGGAGGATTATAAATACCTGGGGATGTGAATTTACAATAAACTGGACTGGTCAAAGAACACCAAGGCTGTCTACAAGAAGGGTCAGAGCCGTCTCTATTTCCTGAGGAGACTGAGGTCCTTTAACATCTGCCGGACGATGCAGAGGATGTTCTACGAGGCTGTGGTGGCCAGTGCTATCATGTTTGCTGTTGTGTGCTGGAACAGCAGGCTGAGGGTAGCAGAAACCAACAGAATCAACAAACTCATTCGTAAGGCCAGGGATGTTGTGGGGGTGGAACTGGACTCTCTGACGGTGGTGTCTGAAAAGAGGATGCTGTCCAAGTTGCATGCCATCTTGGACAATGACTTCCATCCACTCCATAATGTACTGGTTAGGCACAGGAGTACATTCAGCCAGAGACTCATTCCACCAAGACGTAACACTGAACATCATAGGAAGTCATTCCTGCCTGTGGCCATCAAACTTTACAACTCCTCCCTCGGAGTGTCAGACACCCTGAGACAATATGCTGGTCCTGGACTTATTTCCACTTGGCCTAATTAACTTATTATTAATTATTTATTTATGGTTTTATTGCTATATTGCTATATTTCTACACTATTCTTGGTTGGTGCAACTCTAACGAAACCCAATTTCCCTCGGGATCAATAAAGTATGTCTGTCTGTCTGACCTGCACCAGGATCATCGCTCTCCAATACTCTCGCAGGCAGGTTTCTTAGAGCTGTGTTGAAGGGTTTAAAGTATCTTGGCAGGAGGATAGAAAATGGAGTGAAGGGACTCAGGACAGAATGGATAGTAAAAAGACAAAGATAGTGTGCTGTTGGGAAGGGCAGGCAGATGACAGGGCAAAATCACAGCAAGCAGAATGAGTATCAATGCATTAGGGATGCAGGATCAAAAAAGGTAGAAAATACAGTACTCAGAGTGTTCTATCTCAATGCACAGAGCACTGTATAAGAAATAAGGTGGATGATCTTGTTGCTCTTTTACAAATTGTTAGATATGATGTTGTAGCCAAAAATGAATCAAGGATGAAGGATGATTGCAGTTGGGAGCTAAATATCCAAGGTTACACTTGTATCAAAGGGATAGGAAGGCAGGCAGAGGAGATAGCGTGGCTTTGCTGATAAAGAATGGCATGAAATCATTAGAAAGGTGTGACATAGGATCAGAAGATGCTGAATCCTTTTGGATTGAGTTAAGAAAATGTGAAAGTAAAAGGACCCTGATGGCAATTAGATACAGACCTTCAAACAGTAGCTGGTATGTGGACTACAGATTACAATGGAAAATAGAAAAGGCATGTCAAAATGGAAATGTTATGATAGTCATGGGAGATTTTAATATGCAAGCAGATTGGGAAAATCAGGTTGGTAATGGATTTCAAGAGAGTGATTTTGTTGAATGCCTATGAGATAGGTTTATAGAGCAATTTGTCATTGAGCCTACTAGGGGATCAGCTATACTGGATTGGGTGTTATGTAATGAACCGGAGGTGATAAGGAAGCTTGAGGTAAAGGGACCCTTAGGAGACAGTGATCACAATATGATTGAGTTCAACTTGAAATTTCATAGGGAGAAAGTAAAGTCCGACATAGCAGTATTTCAGTGGAGTAAAGGAAATTACAGTGTATGAGAGAGTATTTGGCCAAAGTAAGCTGGAAGGAGATGATGGCAAGGATGACAGCACAGCAGAAAATGCTTGAGTTGTTGGGAAAAATGAGGGAGTTGCAGGACAGATGTATTCCAAAAACAAATAAAAACTCAAATGGCAAAATAGTACAACCATGGCTGACAAGGGAAGTCAAAGCTAATGTAAAAGCGAAAGAGAGGGCATAAAACAAAGCAAAAATTGGTTGGAGGCTAGAGCTTTTAAAATGCAACAGAAAGCAATTGAAAGAATCATTAGGAGAGAAAAGATGAAATATGGAAACAAGCTAGCAAATAATACTGTATCAAGGTCAACAGAAAGTAACCTTTTCAAGTATATAAAAAATAAAAGAGAGATGAGAGTGGATATAGGATGGCTAGAAAATGAGGCTGGAGAAATATTAACAGGGAGACAAGGAGACAGCAGATGAGCTAATTAAGTATTTTGTATCAGTCCTCTCTGTGGAAGACACTAGCAGTGTGCCAGGTGTCGAAGGGTGTGAGGGAAGAGAAGTGAGTGGAGTTACTATTTCAAGGGAGAATGTGCTCAAAAAGCTAAAAGCCATAAAGGTACATAAGTCAACCAGACCCGATGAACTACAGCATAGGGTTCTGAAAGACGTAACGGTATAGATTGTGGAGGTATTAGTTATAATCTTTCAAGAATCATAGGACTCTGACGTGTTTCTGGAGGACTGGAAAATTACAAATGTCATTTCACTCTTAAAGAAAAGAGGGAAACAGCACAAAGGAAATTATAGAACTGTTAGCCTGACCTCAGTGTTTGGGAAGACATTGGAATCAATTGTTAAGGATGAAGTTATTGAGTATTTGGTGACACATGACAAGATAAGACAAAGGTCAGCATGGTTTCCTCAAGGGAAAATCTTGTCTCATAAACCTGTTGGAATTCTTTGAGGAGATTACAAGTTGGACAGATCAAGGGGATGCAGTGGATGTTGTATATTTGGATTTAAAAAGGCCTTTGACAAAGTGACAGACATGAGGCTGTTTACCAATTTAAGAGCCCATAGTATTACAGGAAAGTTACTGGCATGGTTAGAGCATTGGCTAATTGGTAGGAGGCAGCGAGTGGGAACAAAAGGATCCTTTTCTGGTTGGCTGCCATTGACTAGTGTTCTATTACAGGGGTTGACCACCACTTGGGACTATTTCTTTTTATGTTGTATATCAATGATTTAGATGATGGAATAGATGGCTTTGTTGCCAAGTTAGCAGAAGATATGAAGATTGGTGAAGGGGTGAGTTGTGTTGAGAAAACAGGAAGGCTGCAGAAGGGTTTAGGCAGGTTAGGAGAATGGACAAGAAAGTGGCAAAAGAAATATAATGTTGGAAAATGCATGGTTATGCACTTTGGTAGAAAAAATAAATATGCAGACTATTTTCTAAATGGGGAGAAAATCCAAAAATCTGAGATGCATAGGGACTTGGGAGTCCTTGTGTAGAACACCTGAAAGGTTAACTTGCAGGTCAACTCAGTGGTGAGGAAGGCAAATGCAAATGCACTGTTAGCATTCATTACAAGAGGTCTAGAATACAAGAGCAAGGATGTGATGCTGAGGCTTTATAAGGCACTAGTGAGGCCTCCCCTTGAGTAGTGTGAACAGTTTTGGGCTCCTTACCTTAGAAAAGGTGTGTTGGCATTGGAGAGGGTTTAGAGGAGGTTCACAAGGATTATTCTAGGAATGAAAGGGTTATCATATGAGAAACATTTTATGACTCCAGGTCTGTATTCTATGGAATTCAGAAGGATGAAAGTGATCTCATTGAAACCTTTCAAATGTTGAAAGGCCTAGACAGTGTAAATGTGGAAAGGATGGTTCCCGTCATGGGGGAGTCTAAGGCAAGAGGGTACATCTTCAGGAAGGAGGGTGTCAATTTAAAACAGACAACACATATAGATTTCTTTAGCTAGAAGGTGGTGCATTTGTGGAATTTGTTACCGCAGGGTGATCTGGAGGCCAGGTCATTGGGTATACTTATGGTGGAGATTGACAAGTTGTTGATTGGCCACGGCATCAAAGGTTATGGGGAGAAGGTTGGGCAGTGGGAGGAAACGAATCAGCCATGATTGCCTGGTGGAGCAGAATCGCTGGGCCAGAAGGCCTAGTACTTCTCCTTTATGTCTTATGGTCTATAACCCTGCCATGTGTATATTTGTACTTGTCCAAACTTGTTGAAATGTTTCAACTGAAACCGCAAGTATCACTTCTGCTGACAAGCCAATCCACCTTTGTGCCACTTTCTGCATGACAAAGTTCCCTCTCAATTTCCCCTTTTGTATTTAACCTTTCACCCTAAACCTTTGACCTCTATTTCCAGTGTCACCCAAGGTCCGTTCTGTACTCCTCATAATTTTGTATACCTCTATCTAATCTCCCCTTATTCTCTTACTCACTAGGGAATAGAGTCCTAACCTCTTTAACTTTTCCTTATAATTCATGTCCTTAAGTCCCAGCAACAGTCTCCTGTGAAGTCTCTTAACATTTTATCATGGTAAGGAAAGACAAATTCAGTTTACCTTTGTCATATTCAATATCAAATTGAAGTGCTCGGTCTGCCTTTTATGCTTTCCTGTTACTTGTTTCAAGTTCTGCAATCTCAATGCAATTTCTAATAAGTTGGGGCCATGTGTACAGTGCTTTTTTTCAAATTCCATATTGTGTTTCTATTTATGCATGCAAATGAGTGTATTTATCAAAAGGAAAATTAGTAAATGAGCTTTTTGATTACATGAGCATACAAACAGTGCCTTGGTTTAACATCTTATCTGAAAACCAGCACTTTCGGCCATTATAACTGTTTCCTATGTTTTATTATTCTTAAAGGGATTAAACCAATGACCTTCTGACTCAGAGAAGCATGTGTAACTGGTTGTGCCTCTGCTGCTAACTTCCTGATGAGGTACATGGTGAGTTGCTTTAAACCAGTGTCTTCTGAGCTGTTCAAAGGAGACTAACAGCACTGAATTTTCTTGCCCAGCACTAACTGTCTGGAAAGATAAAGCAAAAATGAAAGAGAAAATTGAAAAAAAATGTTTTCATTACCTGATGTTTCATTTTTAAAGTATATATCCCCATAATGAATAGCTTCTTCTGTGTCTGCAGAGACAAGTAATATAAAATTTACATAATGCATACATTGGACTTAAAATGGAAATGTTAATGTCAGACAAACAAGCATTATTCATGCTTCTAAAAATAGAAAATCAAATAGTTAATGTGTAGTTATCTTAACAGTTTAGCAAAGAGTTTTAACCCTTCTACTTTACTGGTTTCCCTCCCTCAATCATAGCATTAACTGAAAAAACAACACACACAAATTGCTGGTGGAACGCAGCAGGCCAGGCAGCATCGATAGGAAGAAGTACAGTTGACGTTTTGGGCCAAGACCCTTCATCAGGACTAAAAAAGCAGGTCTCAGCTGAAAGTTGACACTTTTCCATATTCAGCTCTGTAAATGTTTTGTCAATGAAAAGAACACAATGAAGGCCAAAGTGGGCCTTGTACCCAGATTTCTTTTTTCAAAATTATACTGTTGTCAAATGGGTTCTGCCTCATGTACATAACTAACTTGGAATAAGAAAAAATGTAATTAATCACATTTTCTTTTCCAGTATATTTCTCTTTTACTTCCATCTCTGCAATGTGTCATTATGCTGTATTTCTACAAATACCAAGAGTTTTCTGGCTTCCAAACCAAAGGCCAAAGTTGACTGGACGGATAGCCTAGCAGAAAAGACAGTGGAACAGCAATGGCAGGTATTTTTGGGAATAATGCACAAGGTGCAAAATCAGTTCATCCCCCGGAGAAGGAAGGATTCAAAGGGGGGAAAGGGGCCACAGTGGTTGACAAAGGAAGTCAGAGATTGCATAGCATTAAAAAAAAGGAAGTATGACAGAGCTAAGGTGAGTGGGAGGACAGATGATTGGGAAGTTTTTAAGGAACAACAGAACTTAACTAAAAAGACAATACGGGGAGAAAAAATTAGGTATGAACGCAAGCTAGCTAGGAATATAAAGGAAGATAGCAAAAGCTTTTTTAGGTATGTGAAGAGAAAGAAGATAGTTAAGAACAATGTTGGGCCCTTGAAGAATGAATTAGGTGAAATTGTTATGGGAAACAGAGAAATGGCAGAAGAATTTAATGAGTACTTTAGATCTGTTTTCACTAAGGAAGACACAAGCAATCTCCCAGATGTATGGATGGGCCAAGGACATAGGGTAACAGAAGAAATGAAACAGATTGACATTAGGAAGGAAACGGTGATGAGAAGACTGATGGGACTGAAGGCTGACAAATCCCCAGGTCCAGATGGTCTGCATTCTAGGGTACTAAAGGAGGTGGCCCTGGAAATTGTGGATGCATTGGTAATCATTTTCCAATGTTCCTTAGATTCAGGATCAGTTCCTGAGGATTGGAGAATGGCTAATGTTATCCCACTTTTTAAGAAAGGAGGGAGGGAGAAAACAGAGAACTATCGACCTGTCAGCCTGACATCGGTGGTGGGAAAGATGCTAGAGTCCATTACTAAGGATGAAATAGTGGCATATTTAGATAGCAGTGATAGGATTGGGCCAAGCCAGCATGGATTTACCAGGGGTAAATCATGCTTGACTAATCTGTTGTTCGAGGATGTAACTAGGAAGTTAGACGGGGGAGATCCAGTGGATGTAGTGTACCTCGATTTTCAGAAGGCATTTGATAAGGTCCCACATAGGAGATTGGTGGGTAAAATCAAAGCTCAGGGCATCGGGGGGAAGACATTGACATGGATAGAAAACTGGTTGGCAGATAGAAAGCAAAGAGTAGCGGTGAATAGGTGTTTCTCAGAATGGCAGGTAGTGACTAGTGGGGTGCCACAGGGCTCGGTATTGAGACCACAGCTGTTTACAATTTACGTCAACAATTTGGATGAAGGCATTGAAAATAACATCAGCAAATTTGCTGATGATACTAAGCTGGGTGGCAGTGTGACATGTGATGAGGATGTCAGGAGAATTCAGGGTGACTTGGATAGGCTGGGTGAGTGGACAGATACTTGGCAGATGACGTTTAACGTGAATAAGTGTGAGGTTATCCACTTTGGGAGTAAGAACAGGAAGGCAGATTATTATCTGAACGGTGTAGAGTTAGGTAAGGGAGAAATACAAAGAGATCTCGGAGTCCCTGTTCATCAGTCACTGAAGGTGAATGAGCAATTGCAGCAGGCAGTGAAGAAGGCTAATGGAATGTTGGCCTTTATTACAAAGGGAATTGAGTACAAGAGCAAGGAAATCCTCTTGCATTTGTACAGAGCCCTGGTGAGACCACACCTGGAGTATTGTGTACAGTTTTGGTCTCCAGGGTTAAGGAAGGACATCCTGGCTGTTGAGGAAGTGCAGCGTAGATTCACGAGGTTAATTCCTGGGATGTCTGGACTGTCTTATGCAGAGAGATTAGAGAGACTGGGCTTGTACACGCTGGAATTAAGGAGATTGAGAGGGGATCTGATTGAAACATATAAGAACATTAAGGGATTGGACAAGATAGAGGCAGGAAATATGTTCCATATGCTGGGAAAGTCCAGTACCAGAGGGCATGGTTTGAGAATAAGGGGTAGGTCATTTATGACAGAGTTAAGGAAAAACTTCTTCTCCCAGAGAGTTGTGGGGGTCTGGAATGCACTGCCTCAGAAGGTAGTGGAGGCCAATTCTCTGGATGCTTTCAAGAAGGAGCTAGATAGGTATCTTATGGATAGGGGAATCAAGGGATATGGGGACAAGGCAGGAACCGGGTATTGATAGTAGTTGATCAGCCATGATCTCAAAATGGCGGTGCAGGCTTGAAGGGCCGAATGGTCTACTTCTGCACCTATTGTCTATTGTCTGTTGTCTATTGTCTATTGCTTTATTCCTTCAGCCTGAATAGTGATGGGAATCTAAATGATTAAGTGAAGTCTCAAAGTCAAGTGTGCTCCTGACATCCATGTTTACTCCTTCAGGCATACTTTATTCATTTTCCCATCTACGAATGACTGGAGAATGTGAAATACCAAGATTGTGAAGTACCAAGAATTTATACTGTTGCAGAAGAGTAGTAGCAATTTGAGAATGTAAGGCAAAAGCAGACACCAAACAAATTTACAACAATCTGACCTTGGGAGGGTAGAGGAACATCTGAAAGGCCATCTAATTCAGGCCTTTGGTGCAAGTGAAGGAACTGTCATGACAGCGGAAGCTTGCAGGAAGTTTCAAGAAACTTCAGAATAGAATTATCAGTGTTGACATTCAATTTACAATTATAAGTGTAAGATATTGTTGTTTGGTAAGGAAAATTTGGAATGGAATTAAAAAAATAATCAAAGGAGTCCAGGAACTAAATACGTAACTCACTAAAGATAGGGTCACAACTTAATAAGGACAATGAATATATTGTTGACAGGAAGTGAACTTTCACCAAATGTTAGTTTGACCACATTCAGGCATTGTATTAGAAAGGTAAATGGAGAAGGTACAAAATTTGATAAGGATGATTTCAGAAATATGAGGTGATAGTTTTACGAAATGATGCAGAATACTGGAATGTGTAAATGAATAATAAGTAGTGAGAGGCCAATAAAGATTTTTAACATTCTGTACGGTTTTGCTTGGATATTGTACTTCTGAAAAAGATCAAAACTGGAGACCATCAGTATAACATATGATCATACAGCTTTACAAAATCAGACATTACCTATGATTGTTCAGACTTCATGACAAATATATAGGGCTTCCAGTACAAAATATGAAATTACCTACAAAAATTTTATCTCTGTGAAATATGGCAGAGTCTTTATTTTAAAAATGCTGAGATACATGTGATGTAACCTGGGGTCATTGGGTGCTTTGGGTCTTTCAACATCAGACCATCTCACCCAGGTGACCTGGCCAGGGTAGATCAGGTCCTGGCTTGTTTCTCAGCAGCATTGGTCCATGAGTTACACCTCTTGATCCAGAGCCATCTTGAGGCTTCTTCAGCAGCCTCTGTTATGGTGCTGATGGTTCTTTTCTTAGCAGCCCCCATATTGCCTATGAGAGAGCAGGTTCTGCACAGCATGCAGCCAGCAAAACCCCAACATTCCACCTCTATAAGCTTGCATTGTGTGGTCCAGGCTGACTCTGGCACTGCTCTACCTGCTGATGCTGGTTTGACTTTCACATGCTCAAAATCATCCTCAACCTCTCATTTCTACGGGCAGAAGTTTCCATTAGCTTCAAAGAAGCAGCAATCATACCAGTACCTAAAAAGAATAATGTGCTGCCTTAATGACTATCACCCGATAGCACTCTCATTGACAGTGATGGAATGCTTTGAGAGGTTGGTCATGACTAGACTGAACTCCTGCCTCAGCAAGGACCTGGACCCATTGCTATTTGCCTATCGCCACAATAGGTCAATGGCAGATGCAATCTCAATGGCTCTCTACATGGCTTTAGACCACTTGGACAACACAAGCACATATGTGACGATGCTGTTTGACTACAGCTCAGCATTTAATATCATCATTCCCACAATCCTGATTGAGAAGTTGCAGAAGCTGGGCCTCTGTACCTCCCTCTCCAATTGGATCCTCAGCTTCCTAACCAGAAGACCACAGCCTGTGTAGATTGGTGATAACCTATCCTCCTTGCTGACAATCAACAGTGGCACATCTCAGGGGTGTGTGCTTATCCCACCGCTCTACTCTCTGCGTACACATAACTGTGTGGTTAGGCATAGCTCAAATGATAGGAGAAGACAGGAGGGGGAGGAATGAAGCTAAGAGCTCCAAAGTTGATTGGCAAAAGGAATACACAACTGGAGAAGGGAAAGGAACATGGGACAGGAGGCCTGGGGAGAAAGAAAGAGTAGGGGGAAGCATCAGAGGGAGATGGAGAGCAGGCAAGGAGTGATTGTGAGAGGGCAGAGAGAGAAAAAAGAGAGAAAAGAAAAGGGGGGAATGAATGAATGAATGAATGAACGAATAAATAAATAAATAAATGATTTGGTCAATCAATCAATCAATAAATAAACAAATAAGGGGGGTAAGAAGGGGAGGAGGGGCATTAACGGAAGTTAGAGAAATCAATGTTCATGCCATCATGTTGGAGGCTACCAAGATGGAACATAAGGTGTTGTTCCTTCAACCTGAATGTGGCTTCATCTTGACAGTAGAGGAGGCTATGGATAGACATATCAGAATGGGAATAGGACATGGAATTAAACATGTGGCCACTGGGAGATCCTGCTTTCTCTGGCGGACAGAGTGTAGGTGTTCAGCGAAATGGTCTCCCAGTCTGCATCAGGTCTCACCAATATATAGAGGGCCGCACCAGGAGCACTGGACGCAGTATACCACACCAGCCGACTCACAGGTGAAGTGTCGCCTCAACTGGAAGGACTGTCTGGGGCCCTGAATGGTGATGAGGGAGGAAGTGTAAGGGCAGGTGTAGCATTTGTTCGACTTACAAGGATAAGTGCCAGGAGGGAGATTGGTGGGAAGGGATGGGGGGGACGAGTGGACAAGGGAGTCGCGTAGGGAGCGATCCCTGTGAGAAACAGAAAGAGGGGGGAGGGAAAGATGTGCTTGGTGGTGGGATCCCGTTGGAGGTGGATGAAGTTACAAAGAATTATATGTTGGACTCGGAGGCTGGTGGGTTGGTAGCTGAGAACAAGGAGAATCCTATCCCTAGTGAGGTGGCAGGAGGATGGGGTGAGAGCAGATGTGCATGAAATGGGAGAGATGCAAAGTTAATGGTGGAGGAAGGGAAGCCCATTTTCTTTAAAAAAGGAAGACATCTCCTTCGTCCTGGAATGAAAAGCCTCAAATTTTTATATTTGTACCATGGAGAGCATTCTGACAGGCTGCATCACTGTCTGGTATGGAAGAGCTACTGCACAGGACTGAAAGAAACTGCAGAAGGTTATAAATCTAGTCAGCTCCATCTTGGGTACTAGCCTACAAGGTACCCAGGACATCTTTAGGGTGCAGTGTCTCAGAAAGGCAGCGTCCATTATTAAGGACCTCCAGCACCCAGAGCATGCCCTTTTCTCACTGTTACCATCAGGTAGGAGATACAGAAGCCTGAAGGCACACACTCAGCGATTCAGGACAGCTTCTTCTCCTCTGTCATCCGATTCCTAAATGGACATTGAAGCTTTGGACACTACCTCACTTTTTTAATATACAGTATTTCTGTTTTTACACATTCTTTTAAATCTATTCAATATACATAATTGATTAACTTGTTTTTTTATTATTATGTTTTATTTTATTTACTATTTTTTTCTATCTGTGCTAGATTATGCATTGCATTGAACTGCTGCTGCTAAGTTAACAAATTTCACGTCACATGCCCGTGATAATAAACCTGATTCTGATTCTGAATCTGTTCTTCCGAAGGAACTGTTGCTTCTGCCATGACCACCTACTCGAGGTTTTTGACAGAATTACCATGTCCGGCCTCAGGAATGATGATGCATGAAGCCCACGGACTTTAATCGCTTGCCAAGAACAACTTTGTTGCTAGTCAGCCACAGTGGTGAGCAAGCAAAAAGAAACTTACTTAGAGAGCTGTAAAACTGGATTCATCCCCTTACCTTCTTGCGTTGACTTCTTATCGACAGACATATATTCAGGAACATGACTGGTCTCAGTTACACGTGTCTGATCTGGAATATATTCAATTTTTTTCTGATTCAGATTAAGTTTAAAACATTATTTCTAAATATATAGACCAGAAGTACTCAATGGCTATAGAAAGCAACAAGAATGAGTAGGAATGTGTAACATCCATCAGAGGAAACTATCCTGTGTAAAAGCAATATGCATTGTAGAGAGAATTTAGCTTCATCTGTGACATCCACTCAGAGGCCAACTTTAGTAGGTATACCCTGTACCCAATAAAATGGCCACTGAGTGTCTGTTCATTGTCTTCTGCTGCTGTAGACCACCCAGTTCAACTTTTGATTTATTATTTATTCAGAGATGCTTCTCTGTACACCACCACTCTAATGTGTGGTTATTTTGAGTTACTGTCACCTTCCTGTCAGCTTGTTCCACTCTGGCCATTCTCTCCTGATCTCTCTCATTGACAAGGCATTTGCAGAACTGCCGCTCACAGGATTTTTTTTTTTGTCTTCCACAACATTTTCTATAAACTCTAAAGATTGGTGTGTGTGAACATCTCAGGAGATCAGTAATTTCTGAGATATACAAACCACCCTGTCTGGCACCAACAATCATTTCACAGTCAAAGTTACTTAGACTACATTTCTTCCCCAATCTGATGTTTGGTTTGAACAACAATTGAGCCTTTTGGCAACGTCTGCATGTTTTTACGCATTGAGTTTCTGATACATGATTGGTTGATTAGATATTTTCAATAATGAGCAGGTATATGTCTGTACCTAATAGAATACCTCTGAGGACCTTTCCTAATTACTTGCTGTATTGTATGCAAACTCCTTGTATTTAGCACTATAGGCAACTCGTAGTATCACTCCATCTAAATATTCTCCTCTCAAAGTAGCTAGTCTCTGTTTTCCTGTTTTATACTCCATATATCAGTTACATAGCTAATTACATCTGGATCCCTGAGGAAAGTTGTCTCGTTTAGCTGTATACATGCGTACGGTTGAATGACAATAATCTTGACCTTCAAGATCATTGCCCATCACCAGCATCAAATTACCAGCAAGTTGAACAATCATCACATACACAATGTTCCAAACTTAGAGTGGAAGTGATTGTTTTAACTATTGGTAGAACTGCAGTTACCACATTTCTCACCACAATCAATGCTGAAGACTCACCATAACGTATGAATGCTAGGTTTTAAAGCATGATCAATTACTTAAAAATATTACATCAGGCAATGACATGCAAGCAATATTTAACAGATTGCAGGCAAATTCATGTCAGATAAAATCCTCAATGGTAATTTTGTTTTGGATTTGTGCTTTAATTTAGATTTCTGTCATGCATCTCACCTTTTCTCTTGCATTTCTTCAAACACAACACCAGTCCCAGGATAATGATGAGCAGAAGAACCAGACTTCCAATAATAGCAATATTATTCGTGTAGTTATTACCTGGCAGAAGAGTAAGCACAAATTTCTCCTTTAGATTATGCATGTACAGTAATTAATCACTTTTTCAAAGATCCCTGAAAGACCAAATGTTTTTTCGTTAGATTCCTAATCCAAATTAAACAATCAAGAAAACTGGAGTATTACAAATGACCCTTCTGACAGAGGTAGAACAAAAAAAAAACCACACAGGGATTTCATTCGTGGTATCAACTCAGAGATTCCATCTGGCAGATATGTAGAGTTGGCTGATCAATAAAGGATCTGATTCAGCTGTAACACTTTTTGCCATACAACAGTCACAAACTCCATTTCTTTAGCTGCCTCCCATACCAAATAACATAGGTACTGAGAGTATGCTTGTGATCTTCTACTGCAATAGCCCATCCACTTGAAGTTCAACATGTTGTGTGCTCACAGATCCTTTTCTGCACACCACTGCTGTAATGTGTGGTTATTTGAGTTACTGTCACCTTCTTGCCAGCTTGAACCAATCTGCCCGTGCTCGTCTGACCTCTCCCATTAACAAGACATTTTCAGAACTGCTACTCACTGGAATTTTTTCTCTCTCGCACAATTCTCTGTGTACAATGTACTGTGTATGTTAATCAAAATGGCTTCTTTGTTTTGTTAAGTGTAGGAATGCTTCTTTCTCTCGCTTTCTCTCGCAGTTGTTTAGCTTTAGACTTGCTGATATCAGGATTGTATTCATTTGTTGACCAATGGGGAATGTTATTTTGTCTTGTGGGTCTGGGAGCAGGGGTTTCGCTGTCTTTTCAGGGGAGTCGGGAAGAAGACGCCGAGGAAGGTGGACGTGCACTGCACTGCTCGGTCGACCACCCAGGTGGTCCCAGGTGCGAGGACGTGAAGGTCAGAGGAAAGTGACAAGGGGTCGAATGGTTCGATGGTTGAGTTCCAATGATGTGCACTAAACTGACTGAACTTTGATAAGTTGGCGCCTTTTACTTTATTTTCTTTTCCTTCATATATTTTGTATTGCATAGTACTCTTTTAGTTTTAGTAAAATCTTTAAAGTGTATTCCATAATGGTATCTGGTGTGAGTTTGATATGGTGTGTGTGCGCGCGGCATAAACTTGATTCCCACAGCACCTGCGTGTACGGGAGGTGGGGTTGGTGTGTGGCTGGATCTCCTTTTCCCCTAGACATATTGGGTAGGTGTTACATTTGCTAACTCTAGAGACTGTTGTGTGTGAAAATCGTAGATCACCTGTTTCTGAGATACTCAAACTACCCTGTCTGGCACCAACAGTTATTCCATGATCAAAGTCACTTAGATTACATTTCTTCCCCATTCAGATGTTTGATCTCAACAACAAATGAACACTTGGCCTTGTCAATGCTTTTATACATTGAATTCCTGCCATAGAATTGGCTGATTAGATATTAGATGAGCAGGTGTACATAAAAAAGAGGACACTCAGTGTACATTGCTCATTGTCTCGAGCAGGGGTTCCCAACCTTCATTAGTGGTAGAGGTCAATGGCATAAAAAAGTTGGGAACCCCTGTTCTTGACTGACACTTAAATAATTACTATTTCAGTGAAAACTAAACAATGTAGGGAAGATATTGCCATTGTATAATATTATAAATTTCATGGATGATATAAAATTTACTACACAAGAGGGCAGTGAGCCATTGTATTTGTGTTTGTTGGAAAACAGTTACCTACTTCACTCACATTCCATCATTGATCACAGCCTAAAGATGCACAGATCTATTTTTAAAAAAATGTATTATGCAGAATGTGGTGTCATTGCTAGGCCAAATCAGGACAGTATGCAATTTTAAGGGGAAACATGCTAGTGGAGCTGCTCACATGTACTCTTATCGTTCTTAGTGAGAAAGATGTTGGTGGTGGAGGCTGGCTGAACAAGTGAAAGGAAAAAAAAACTTGGCATCTAAATGGTGAGAGATTGCAGAGCTTTGAGAAACCGTGGAATCTGGAGATCTGGAGTTAACAAATGTTTCATTCACTGCAAAGAGAGTTGTACACAAAAGTAAGATCTTATACTTTATTGATCTTATACTTCAATGATATTGAGTAGGATTATGGTTAGCTCAATGCTTTAAAATACAGGTGACCAGGTCCTATTCCCACTGCTGCCTGTAAGGAGTTTGTACGTTCTCCCCGTGAGCATATAAGTTTTCCTCCCACAG
Source organism: Hemitrygon akajei (assembly GCF_048418815.1). NCBI lineage: Eukaryota > Metazoa > Chordata > Chondrichthyes > Myliobatiformes > Dasyatidae > Hemitrygon > Hemitrygon akajei. The sequence continues at coordinate 29,450,153 of NC_133138.1, read as the reverse complement.
TCCGAAGACCTACTGGTTAATAGGCTAATTACTTGGTCATTGTAAAGTGTCCCATGATTTGTATAGGATTAAATTGGAGGATTGCTAGCAAGCATGGCTCAAAGAGCTGGAAGGGTCTAATCTGCACTGTATCTCAATAAATAAATAAAAGTTTTATGAGACCATATCTGCAGTATTATGATGAGGATTGATCTCATTAACTTTTACGTGGCTGATATCTGGATAACTAGTTTGCATCAATGAGGAATGACTGGGTAGGTGAGACATGTATCCACTAGAGTTTAGAAGATAAGATGGTGACTGAATTGATAGCATAGGGTGTGGAGATAATATTTCTTCTTTTGAGAGAATCTAGATTAAAGAAGTAGTTTTGAAAAATAACATGTTGATCAGTTAGGACAAACATAACACAAAATTCTTTCTTTAAGAGTCTCATTCTCAAAGCACAATGGAAACAGAGCTGTTGCCCATTTTAAGCCTGAGGTACTGTAGATAGTTTTGTGTTGGAGATACTGGAGGGGCTGACTGGCCTCCTTCTGTAGCTAATTTCTCTTTTTCTTTGTTTGTATCCTCTGGGTGCAAAAACAATTTCCATTTCTCACTACTAACTCTTCTATTAATATTTTTAAATCTTATGTCTCTCCCACTTTTATGGAAGGTCATCACCCTGAAGTATTTCTCTCTCTTCATTTAATCCGGCTGACCTACAGAATATTTACATCATGTTCACTTTTTATACAAGAGTGCTAAGACTAAAGAGCAGAGAGTTTAGTTTGCAATCTTTGCAGCTGAAATGTTGTTTGCCTGAGATTTTGTTGAATGTCCTGATGCTATATTCAAATTAATTGTACATCTGAAAACTGATGGAAATGGCTCCATTACATAGAACGTAGAACAATACAGCACATTACAGGCCATTCAACCCACAAAGTTGTGCCGACCCTTAAACCCTGCCTCCCATATAACCCTCCAACTTAAATTCCTCCATATACCTGTTTAGTCGTCTCTTAAATTTCACTAGTGTATCTGCTTCCACCATTGACTCAGGCAGTGCATTCCATGCACCAACCACTCTCTGAGTAAAAAACCTTCCTCTAATATCCCCCTTGAACTTCCCACCCCTTACATTAAAGCCATGTCCTCTTGTATTGAGCAGTGGTGCCTTGCGGAAGAGGTGTTGGCTGTCCACTCTATCTATTCCTCATAATATCTTGTATACCTCTATCATGTCCCCTCTCATCTTCCTTCTCTCCAGAGAGTAAAGCCCTAGCTCCTTTTACCTCTGATCATAATGTATACTCTCTAAACCAGGCAGCATCCTGGTAAATCTCCTCTGTACCCTTTCCAATGCTTCCACATCTTTCCTATAGTGAAGTGACCAGAACCGGACACAGTACTCCAAGTGTGGCCTAACCAGAGTTTTATAGAGCTGCATCATTACCCTGCAACTCTTATCTCTTAACTTATGAAAGCTAACACTCCATAAGCTTTCTTAACTACCCTATCTACCCGTGAAGCAACTTTCAGGGAACTGTGTACATGTACCCCCAGATCCCTCTGTTCCTCCACACTCCCAAGAATCCTGCCATTTACTTTGTACTCTACCTTGGAGTTTGTCCTTCCAAAGTGTACCACCTCACACTTCTCCGGGTTGAACTCTATCTGCCACTTCTCAGCCCACTTCTGCATCCTATCAATGTCTCTCTGCAATCTTCGACAATCCTCTACACTATCCACAACACCACCAACCTTTGTGTCATCTGCAAACTTGCCAACCCACCCTTCCACCCCCACATCCAGGTCATTAATAAAAATCACAAAAAGTAGAGATCCCAGAACTGATCCTTGTGGGACACCACTAGTCACAACCCTCCAGTCTGAATGTACTCCCTCCACCATGACCCTCTACTTTCTACAGGCAAGCCAATTCTGAATCCACCTAGCCAAACTTCCCTGGATCCCCTGCCTTCTGATGTTCACAACTGCTCAGCCTAAGTGAGTTCATAAATAGTGTGATTGTGACGTGCAAGATTAGCTTGTATAGCGTAATGTAGAGAATTCATAGACTAAATACATTTATGCCATATTAAAGTCATTTGGTTTCTATGGATGAGCTAAAAACCACAAATAAGGAATAAACAGTTCATTTTAATGTTCACTGAATGAGAAGGTCATATTCTTTTAATGAGAAGAGATTATTCAGCCCTTGCAGCAACTCCACAGTAGCTAGAGATCTGGGCTTGGTCATGCAGAAACACACAGATGAAGAACCCTAGTGACATATTTGGAGTCAATAAGATATACACTTACATTTTCTCAGAACACATGGGCTTTGAATGAATTTTCTGGGATAGATATCTCAAAGAATATAGAACTCATTGTAATAGACCTATGGGACAATAAAGGTGAGAAGTTCCTTGTTCTCATGGCAATTAGTGGGTGTAGAAATACATATACAGTGCCTTGTAATAGTATACAACCCACAACCATTTGTGAGTATTAAAACCAGGGGATTCTGATCAATTTAACTGAGAATTTTTATTTATGGATAACTTGCTCCTTTTTTTCAGGGTACAGCCCAAACAACAGGTAAAAATTTAAAGCATGGAAAACTGAAAATTGAAAAAAATGAAATGTTAGCAGTACAAAAGTATTTATTCTGCTTTGCTCAGTACCACCTCTCAAAGCTGTTACAGCTTTGAATAAGTCTCTATTATTTTTGTAGAATACGATGGAGTAAGATTTGCCCATTCCTCCTTACAAAATTGCTCAAGCTATGCCACATTAGTTGGGGAACAGTGGTGGACAGCAATCTTGAGGTGTTGCCAGAGATGTTCAATTGAGTTAAGGTCAGGACTCTGACTAGGTGACTCAAGGACATGCATTTGAAGCCACTCCATGATTGCTCTGGCAGTGTGCTTTGGGTCATTGTCCACTGAAAGATGAAGTTCCTCTCCAGTTTAAGCTTTCTGCCAGAGACTGGCAGATGTTTATTCAGGATCTCTCTGCATTCCACAGCATTCATTTTCTCATCAATCCTAACCAGATTTCCAGTTCCTGCTGCTGAAAAGCATCCCTAGAGCATGATGCTAACTCCATTATACGTTGTTCCCTGGCTGATATGCAGTATCAGACTTAGGCCACACATACCACTTTGTGTTGAATCTCAGCCAACCACAAGAGCTTCTTCCACATCATAACAGTATCTTCTGTGCGATACTTAGCAAAGTCTTTATGGGAAAAGATATGTTATTATTTTTTGCCAGGGCTTCTTCCTTAGTCTTCTTCCATAAATAGAGATTTTTGTGCAAGGTGTCAGAGATTGTGGAGCCATGAATTTCAACTACAGTTCAGACACAGATCACTGCAACTCACTCAGATTGACTGTTAACATCACAGTAGCCTCTCTTGCAAGTGGCATTTTTCTCTGGCATCTAAGATTAAAGAGTCGGCTTGACCTTCGCAGTGTGGCTGTGGTTTCATAATGGATTATTCTGAGCTCCATGGTATGTTCAGTGCCTTTGAGATGGCCTTCCCCAGATTGATGCTTCTCTATTATCATTTCTCTGACTTGTCTTCAATGTGTTTATGCCTTTATTTTGTGTTGGTCTATTGAAAATATGCCATATTGTTGAACTTTACAGAGAGAGGGGGGAATTTATTCTACTGACCCAGCACCTCCTTTGAAGATGAGGGGCCCAAAACTGTACACAACACCTAAGGTGAGGCCTCACCAGTGCCTTATAAAGCCTCAACATCACATCCTTACTCCTGTATTCTTGACCTCTTGAAATGAATGCTAACAAGGCATTTACTTTCCTCACCACTGACTCAACCTGCAAGTTAACTTTCAGGGTACTCTGTACAAGGATTCCCAAGTCCCTCTGCATCTCAGATTCCTGGAAGTTCTCATCGTTTAGAACATTGTCCCCAGTACCCGATCCTACCTCACCTGCTCATTAATATGTCCTGTCAATACTCCCATGAGGCACCAATAGAAATTGTCACTTACAGAGGCAAATCAGCCTGACAACCCGCATACCATTGTGATGCTGAAAACCCTCACAGTCACAGGGACAACTTCAAGATTGATCTGGGCTTGCTGGTGTCTGAGACAGCCTGACCACATACAGACACTCTACGCCCATTCAAAACAGAATAGTAACTGAGTTTGCATTCCAGAACGTTCATTGGATGTGAATGTGAGTCCTTAGATTGGTAATCCGTGCTTCTACAAACTAGTTAGTTTAGGTATTGTAATGTGAGAATACTTCAATTAATTCCAGTTAAATAAATTCTAATACTGTCATACATATACAGACCTGGTTTCAGCACCAACTAGAGTACTGTGCAAAAATCTTAGGCACATATATACAGTTGATGTGCCTAAGACTTTGGCATAGAACTGTAGTAATTGATGTATTGCACTGTACTGCTGCTGCAAAAAATATATATTTCATGAGGAATGTGAGTAAAGATTAATCTGATTATGATATGGGTCTCTATTGTGGATCAAGAGTGGGAAATCATATAACCATATAACAATTACAGCACGGAAACAGACCATCTTGGCTCTTCTAGTCCATGCCAAACGCTTACTCTCACCTAGTCCCACCTACTTGCACTCAGCCCATAACCCTCCATTCCTTTCCTGTTCATATACCTATCCAATTTTATTTCAAATGACAAAATCAAACTTGCCTCTACCACTTCCACTGGAAGCTCGTTCCATACAGCTACCACTCTTTCAGTAAAGAAGTTCGCCCTCGTGTTACCCCTAAACTTTTGCCCCTTAACTCTAAACTCATGTCCTCTTGTTTGAATCTCCCCTACTCTCAATGGAAAAAGCCTATCCATGTTAACTCTATCTATCCACCTCATAATTTTAAATACCTCTATCAAGTCCCCCCCTAACCTTCTACATTCCAAAGAATAAAGACCTAACTTGTTCAACCTTTCTCTGTAACTTAGGTACTGAAACCCAGATAACATTCAAGTAAATCTCCGCTGTAATCTCTCTATTTTGTTGACATCTTTCCTATACACAACTATACACAATACTCCAAATTTGGCCTCGCCAATGCTTTCTCCAATTTTAACATCACATCCCAACTCCTATACTCAATGCTGTGATTTATAAAGGCCAGCACATCAAAAGCTTTCTTCACCATCCTATCCACATGAGATTCCACCTTCAGGGAACTATGCATCATTATTCCTAGATCACTCTGTTCTACTGCATTCCTCAATGCCCCACCATTTACCATGTACGACCTATTTTGATTATTCCTACCAAAATGTAACACCTCACACTTATCAGCATTAAATTCCATCTGCCATCTTTCAGTCCACTCCTCTAACTGGCCTAAATCTCTCTGCAAGCCTTGAAAACCTACTTCATTATCCACAACACCACCTATTTTAGTATCATCTGCATACTTAATCATCCAATTTATGACCCCATCTTCCAAATCATTAATAGATAGATAGATAGATAGATAGATAGATAGATACTTTATTCATCCCCATGGGGAAATTCAACTTTTTTTTTCCAATGTCCCATACACTTGTTGTAGCAAAACTAATTACATACAATACTTAACTCAGTAAAAAATATGATATGCATCTAAATCACTATCTCAAAAAGCATTAATAATAGCTTTAAAAAGTTCTTAAGACCTGGCGGTTGAATTGTAAAGCCTAATGGCATTGGGGAGTATTGACCTCTTCATCCTGTCTGAGGAGCATTGCATCGATAGTAACCTGTCGCTGAAACTGCTTCTCTGTCTCTGGATGGTGCTATGTAGAGGATGTTCAGAGTTATCCATAATTGACCGTAGCCTACTCAGCGCCCTTCGCTCAGCTACCGATGTTAAACTCTCCAGTACTTTGCCCACGACCTTGCCTTCCTTACCAGCTTATTAAGATGTGAGGCGTCCCTCTTCTTAATGCTTCCCCAACACGCCACCACAAAGAAGAGGGCGCTCTCCACAACTGACCTATAGAACATCTTCAGCATCTCACTACAGACATTGAATGACGCCAACCTTCTAAGGAAGTATATGACAAACAACATTGGACCCAGTACAGATCCCTGAGGCACACCACTAGTCACCGGCCTCCAACCTGACAAACAGTTATCCATTATTCTCTGGCATCTCCCATCCAGCCACTGTTGAATCCATTTTACTACTTCAATATTAATACCTAACTATTGAACCTTCCTAACTAACCTTCCATGTGGAAACTTGTCAAAAGCCTTACTGAAGTCCACATAGACAACATCAACTGATTTACACTTGCCAGCTTCCCTAATAACCTTCTCAAAAAATTCAATATGATTTGTCAAACATGACCTTCCACACACAAATCCATGTTGACTGTTCCTAATCAGACCCTGTCTATCCAGATAATTATATATACCATCTCTAAGAATACTTTCCATTAATTTACCCACCACTGATGTCAAACTTCCAGGCTGATAATTGCTAGGTTTACTCGTAGGACCCTTTTTAAACAATGGAACCACATGAGCAATACACCAATCCTCCAGCACCATCACTGTCTCTAATGACATTTGAAATATTTCTGTCAGAGTCCTTGCTATTTCTACACTAATTTCCTTCAAGGTCCTAGGGAATATCCTGTCAGGATCCAGAGATTTATCCACTTTTATATTCTTTAAAAGCACCTTTCCTTTCAACCTAACAGGAACATAAAGATTCTGTACCCTCAAAATTTCACCTTTAAATGTCCTCCATTTCTCTATTACATCCTTCCCATAAAACAAATTGTCCCAATCCACTCCTTCTAAATCCTTTTGCATCTCCTCAAAGTTAGCCTTTCTCCAATCAAAAATCTCTACCCTGGGTCCAGTCCTATCCTTCTCTATAATTATATTGAGACTAAAGGCATTGTGATCACTGGACCCAAAGTTCTCCCCAACCCATACCTCTGTCACCTGACCTATCTCATTCCCTAACAGGAAATCCAACACTGCCACTTCTCTATGTTGGAACCTCTATGTATTGCTGCAAAAAACTATCCTGCACACATTTTTCAAACTCCAAACCATCCAGCCCTTTTACAGAATGGGCTTCCCAGTCTACGTGTGGAGAATTAAAATCTCCCACAATCACAACCTGGTGCTTACTACAAATATCTGCTATCTCCCTACAAATTTGCTCCTCCAATTCTCGTTCCCCATTTGGTGGTCCATAATACACCCCTATAAGTGTTACTACACCTTTCCCATTCCTCAGTTCCACCCAGATAGCCCACTAGATGAGCCTTCTAATCTATCCTGCCAAAGCACGGCTGTAATATTTTCTCTGACAAGCAATGCAACACCTCCCCTTCTTTCCCCTCCAATTCTATCACATGTGAAGCAACAAAAAATGCTTGGAAAAAGGGGTAGGGAAAGGGGAAGGACTGTGAAGCACCAGAGAAACATTTTATAATGATCTAGAAACCAATTGTTTAGAATCAAATGTCCTTGCCTGGTGTCTAAAGCCTCAGTGTGTCTACACCCGTGCCTTCCCCTGCCTCAGCACTCCATCTCTGGCTCCTGCCCACACCCCTCCTGCAGCATTCCACCCTGTCTAATCCCAAAATACTTTGCTCCCTGTCAGAATGATAAACTTCCTCTCCTCTCCACATTGTGCAAAAGTCTTAGGCATCCAAGCTATACAGTATATACACAAAGTACACTGCAGATCTGCAGATGCTGGACTCAAAGCAACACATACAACACGCTGAAGAACTCAGCAGGTAGGGCAGCATCTGTCAACGTTTCGGGCCGAGACCCTTCCTCAGGACTGAAGAGGGAGGGGGCAGGTTCTCTATAAAAAGGTGGGGGGAGAGTGGGAAGGAGAAGGCTGGTAGGTGCCAGGTAAAAAACCAATAAGAGGAAAGATCAAGGGGTGGGGGAGGGGAAGCAGGGAGGGGATAGGCAGGAAAGGTGAAGAAGGAATGTAAGTGGAAAGCACTATGGGTAGTAGAAGAAGTCAGAATCAAGAGAGAGGTGATAGGCAGCTGGAGGAGGAGGCACAGTGAAACTGGGATGGGGGAAGAGAGAGGGAGGGAATTACCGGAAGTTGGAAAATTCAATGTTGATGCCAAGGGACTGGAGACTACCCAGACTGTATATGAGGCGTTGCACCTCCGACCTGAGTTTGGCCTCATCATGGCAGTAGAGGAGACCAGGTGTGGACATATCGGAATGGGAATGTGAAGCAGAGTTGAAGTGCTTCAGGCCTGAAACGTTAACTGCTCGTTTCCACACATTCTGCCCGACCTGCTGAGTTCCTCCAGCATGTTGTATGTGTTGCTATACAGTATATATATGGCTGAAGACATTTGCATAGTATTGTAATTATAAGCTTCAGCTGTCTGGGATTCTCCCACACGGCATAGAAATAGATGGTCACTGGGGGCAGAAATAAACAAGCCTCATCATGAAACTCAGTACACTGGGAAAAACTCGCGACACTTACCTCTGACTTCCAGATTATATGGTAGTGAAAGTCGGAGCCTTTCCTGATCAAACACAACACATGTCCATTTCCTTCTGCCTTTGTCAGCTTTCTGTATGACCAGACTCAGTGATTTCTCTACATCTCTCAGTGTTTTGTCTCCAACAGTCTCACCGTCTCCATTGATCCAAACCAGTCTCGTTGACGCAGTGACGTCAGACACAGAGCAGCTCAGGGTAACGGTGTCTCCCTCAGTCACTGTATCAGATGGTTCAGCTGTGACTGTGGAAGCAAGAAAAACATTATTGGTCTCCTTAAAAACAGGACCGACATTTTGCACTAAAGCAAAAAGCTGTCATTCTGGGAGACCTGTCGTCACACATTTTGTCTCCTACCTTTAACTGTGGTTAGTTTGATAGTCAGAATTGCTTTTTGTTCCAGTGTACAGGAGTAATCTCCTGCATCTTCAAACACCACAGGAAAAATCCTCATACTGAAATTCCAGCCGTTAAAAGGTGTCGCTGTGAGCTTCAGCCGATTCACAAAGTGGCTGTCACTGACATTCACGGGCTGAGATTTCAATGCTGTTGCAATTTGTTTCTTCAGACTTTGATTAAAACTTGATTTCCAGCTCCAGGTAGCGCTGTTGTAAACTTCATTACTGTTGGAACAGATGAGGTGGAATTCACTGTGATCCGTAACTGAGCGATAAAACCTGGTATGTTCACGAAGTTTACCTGCATGAAAGAGAGGAGAACTCGTTAAAATGTTACAAAGCCATTTGCTTGAGAGTGACGAGAAGCCGCCATAAAACCATCAGGCATAGGAGCAACATTAGGCCATTCAGCCCATCGAGTCTCCTCCACCATTACATCATGGCTGATTTATTATCCCTCTCAAATCCATTCTTCTGTCTTCTTCTGTTAACCTTTGATGCCCCGACCAATTATGAACTTATCAATCACTGCTTTAAGGTAACTCCACAGATTCATCACCCTCTGGGTAAGGAGGCTTCTCATCATGTCTGTCTTAAATAGATGACCCTCTATTCTGAGGCTGTGCTCTCTGGTACTAGACTTCCCACTATCAGAAACATCCTTTCCACATCCACTCTGTCTAGCCCTTGCAATCTTCAAAAGGTTTCAATAAGACCTTTCTCAGGTCTTGAGCCATCAAGTACTCCTCTTTCTTAACCCTTTCATTCCCAGAGTCATTCTCATGACACTCCTCCAAAGCCAGAACATCCTTTCTGAGATAAAGGACCCAAAATTGCTCACCATTCTCAAACTCCAGTCTGACACTTCATCAAGATGGTGGTGCGACACAGCTTGCAGCGGTCACTCCGGAGCTGATTATCTGTTATTTGTGAAGTGGGGTGCTGTGCACAATCATAATTGGATGAAAAACGGATGTGGGAGCACAGAGGAACATCTGGAAATCTCCAGGAAGACCTTCTTCAGTGCTGCTGCTGCTATGAGGTCCGGGTCTCTGCTGGAAAGAACAGGCCCCCAGTCCTTGGGGTCACGTTGCCGATGGCCGTTGGTGGGGGCGTCTTAATACACTTGGCAGAGGATGGTGCTCAAGAGAGCTGTGCCGGAGGGGATGGTTGTAGCTCAGAGGCTCAACTGACTCAGAGTCCGCTGCGATCAGGTCGCTTTCGGTGTGTGCTGTGTCTGCGAGGCTGGGTTCAATGGAGCTTTCACTGTGTGCTGTGTCTGCGAGGCTGAGTCAGGCGGCGCCGTGGAAGTCCATAGCGGGGGTATTCCCTTCTGCCGCCTGCGTGGGATGACGAGTCTATCGGGGACCCTGAGGGCTTGTGGGAACTGTGTGGTGGTTTCTTTCAAACTTATAGTCTTTTAACATCTTTGGACTATTTTTACTGTGCCCATGGTCTGTTTTTTATCAATTATGCTATTGTTTGCACTGTTGTAACTATGTGGTTTTGTGCAGGTCTTGTAGCTTTAGTTTCTGGTCTTGTTTTGTCTGTTGGGATTGGAGCTCCTTTCCGGGGAACGCGCTAAGATGGTAGTGCGATATTAATACGCAGCAGCCTCTTCGGACTCTGGATTGGGGATTCCCAAACGTTATGTGGATTTTCTGGTGTAGTCTGTTTTGTCATGTGCTTTTGTGATATCATTCTGGAGGAATGTTGTCTCATTTATTAACTGCATTGCATTTGTGGTTTCTAAATGACTATAAACTGAATCTGAATCTGAATAATATCTTATAAAGCCTTGACATCCTTGCTTTTATACCCTAATCCTCTCGCAATGAATAGTGACATTGCTTTACCTTCCTTACCACTCAATCAACCTGCAAGTTAACCTTTAGGGAATCCTGCTCAACGAAAACTGAGTCCTTTTTTACTTCTCTTTTTTGATTTTATTTTAAATAGCCCATTCCCCTAATTATTTTTAAGTCACATAATCAGCTGCAGTTTCTGGATGGACCGGACGTGCTTCACCCTTTCATTGGTCCACATGTGGGACCTGAATCCCGCTGAAGCCTGAGTCTGTCATTGAAGCTGGAATCACATCAAATATGATAAAGACTTGGTGGGAAGCGACACTAAGAGAGAGAGATAATGGTTTGTTGTTCAGTGTTGCTCTGTGAGCCGGGACCAACTGCTGAGTGTGTGTAGGAACTGTTGGTGGTTGTCATGTGGACTCCTGCTTCTCTGTAACACTTTAACATGAGTAACACTTCAATATCCACCACCGCAGTTGAACAATTACCCTATCGAATCGTGATTATGATTGGTTTTAATCTCAAGAGTGGAGAATGCAGCACTGATATCTGCTTCCGTCTGGTAGGCGCTTCAGATCCCTCCAGACTAAGACTAATAGGCACTGGAGAAGTTTTTTCCCTACTGCGGTCACTTTGCTGAACAGTTAACTGCCGGTTAACTGTCGGCTAACTATTACTTGGATTGCACTACCTGTATGTACAATCTATATTTTCATTTATATTTATCATTATTATTGTTATGAGCAGAGAGACAACATCTGCCGGAAGTAAATTCCTTGTATGTACATAGGTACTTGGCGATTAAAGTCTGATTCTGATTCTGATATATTGAATGACCCACTGGAATGATCGGTACGATCCCATTATAGCTAATTAACTTTAATGACTTGTGATGATGTAATCTGAAATTGTCTCCACCATAGATTTGCTCCTCCTGATCAATGTGTTATTATCCTCAATGTCCTCTCATTGCCCGATCTCTGTCACGGTTTTAAATGAGGGTGAAGCAGATCCTTTGGTTCAACTCTTCCACTCCAAACAAGATGCTACAGAAATGAGACGAGCTTGGATCGGCATGGACCAGTTGTGTTGAAGAGCCTGTTTCCATGATCTACCACTCCATGGTTTACAGACTGCCGATGTCTCCTCCTTCATACTGTTGACATGCATCAGGATATCACTTTTCTCCTGCCTCAATTCACTAATTTCCATGTCCTCTGCATGGTAAATACTGATGAGGATCCATACAGACCCGGCCATGATCTCTTCCTGTACTATTTTTAACAACCTCGTACCAGACAGATTTATTCCACCCCAATTCTTACAATGAGGTAGCAGCACTTACCCGTGCTTACACTAAAATCTCCTTTCATTGTTTTAACAACTTTTCCATTTTCCCGCACTTCACACTCATACAACTTCCCATCCTCCACTGTAACGTGTCGGAGCATCAGATAGACGGTGTTATTCAGCCGGATCTGATCAGTGTTTCTCCTGTTCTGCTGGGATGAGCCCACTGGTTTCCAGCAGAGACTGACGGTATCTGGGAGTCTGGAGATGGTACAGCTGAGGGTGACGTCACTGCCTACCACAGGTGATCGTGGATTTGCTACAACTGTGAGAAATACAAACATAAGACAAAATGACATAGGAGCAGAATTAGACCATTTTGCCATTTGTGTCTGCTCTGCCATTCCATCATGGCTGATTTATTTTCTTTCTCAACCCCTTTCTCCTGCCTTTTCCTTGTAACCTTTCACACTCTTAATCATCAAGAACCTCTTCACCTCTGCTTTAAATCAATCCACTGACTTGAACTCCACAGTCACCTGTGGCAATGAATTCCATAGATTCTGCTTCCACTGGCTAAAGAAATTCCTCTTCATCTCTGTTCTACGGGACATTCTTGAATATGTGAGTCTGTGCCATCTGGTCCTATACTGTCCCACTATCAGAAACATCATCTGCACATCAAATCTATCTCGGCCTTTCAATATTTGGTCGGTATATTGAATGAGTGGAGTGAGTAGTAACATGTCCAATGATTGGATTCAAACTGACCTCAGGATGTGACTGTGCTACAGGACAGAGAGAGTGTTGGGTTTCAGATGCAAAATAACACAGTGAGCACACAAACTCTCAGTCTGGTTACATCAAATTCAGTGATTCAGCAGAAGGATTGAACGCTTTACCCACCCTCCTGAACCTGATGGAATGTCAGGGTTCAGTTTAGGGTCACACAGTTTGGACACTATCTGAGGATGCCAACCATGAGGTGGTGCCCTGGCACAGAGGCTAGTGTTGCTGTCTCACAGCTCCAGCGACCCTGGATCAATCTTGACCTATTTTGCTGTTGCTGTCCATGCTGTGATTACCGATCTTGACCTATGATCTTGACCTTGTCCTTGAAATACTGTGGCTGTCATTCAGGTAATCTTCCCGTATCCCAAACACGTACAGGTTGTTCAGTTGTTTGGGAATGGACCAATCTAGTCTGACTCTATTTGGATTGTTGGCACACTTCATTAAGACCCCACCCCATCACGTATAATGATACAGTGTGCATAAAGCCATTAAAAAAAGTGGTGAGAGGCCCAGAAGTTATTTAAATCTTGAAGATAAACAATTTTTTGCACTTTTCAAATATTTGTCCCACTTACCTTTGACCTCAAAATTTTCGTTTTTCTTCATGGTTTCATAACTCGGTTCTCTTTGCGCCAGGATGATAGATCCTGCAAATTTAACATTCTCAAGTCAACATTATCAGCGTTATTCTCCATTTCATGAAAGATGCCACTATATTTGAAGTTTGCTTCCCATTGTGGGGTCCACCCTCTGGATCCTTAGAAACATAGAAACATAGAAAACCTACAGCACAATACAGGCCCTTTGGCCCACAAAGTTGTACCGAACATGTCCCAACCTTGGAAATTACTAGGTTTACCTATAGCCCTCTATTTTTCTAAGCTCCATGTACCTATCCAGAAGTCTCTTAAAAGACTCCATCGTATCTGCCTCCACCACTGTTGCCGGCAGCCGATTCCACGCACTCACCACTCTCTGAGTAAAAACCTTACCCCTGACATCTCCTCTGTACCTAATCTCCAGCACCTTAAACCTGTGCCCTCTTGTGGCAACCATTTCAGCCCTGGGAAAAAGCCTCTGACTACCCGCACAATCAATGCCTCTCTTTAGAAAATGTCACAAGTCGCTGGGTGACCTGTGTGAAGCGTGCTTTCCAATCCCAGACAACAGCGCCGTTTCTAGGATTGTCTCGTCCAGTTAACATAATGTTATCTGTCTTATCAAAAATAGAAAAATGATTGGGATCTTCTGTAAAAAAAAGAGAAACATTGAAAGTGTTTTAGCATGAAGTGACAGATGTTTAATTCTACTTCACTCAGTATTAGTGTCCATTGGTGCAGAATTACCTTTTTATCAGTTGATCACAACATAACCACAAACACAATAAAATGGTAAGTTGGTTCATTATTGTCACTCATACCAAGGTATATGAAAAACTTTGTTAAGTTGCCATCCACACAGTTCATTCAATCTCTTCAGCACGTTGAGACAATGCAAGGAAAAGCAATTACAGAATACAGAATAAAATGTTGCAATTACCAAGAAAGTGCAGTGTAAGCTAGTGATACACGGCAATGCCATGATGAGGTGGATTGTGAGATCATGAATCTACCTTATTGTACAAGAGATCCATTGAATTGTCGTCAAACGGCAGAGTAGAAGCTTTCATTGAAAGGGGATGATACAGAAATTTTATAGGGAGGTAGTCACTCTTAGTTTACAGGAGACGGGTAAGTGGGTGACTGTCAGGAGAAGGAGGTGATATACACAACCAGTGTAGAGTACACCTGTGGCCATTCCTTTCAGCAATAAGTGTATAACTTTACATACTTATTATTGAGGGGAATGACCTACCAGGGGGAGCCATGGTGACCGGGTCTCTTGCACTGACTCTGGTGCTGTGGTTCAAAAGAGAAAAGAGATGTAAGAGGAGATTCTTTCATCAGAGGACTCGAGACGAGGTTCTGCAGGCCAGTAGGGGCACCCAGATGGTATATTGCCTCTCTGGTGCTGGGATCAGGGATGTCTCAGATCATGCCCATGGTGTTCGAAAGGGCTGGGGTGAATAACGGTACATACTGCTCATCCACAAAGGTCAGTATTACTGTGGACAGGAGGATAAGAGAATTGCCAATGGATATACTGGGGTCAAGTTTGTGTTTCTTTTCCCCTTGAAGGGGTTTCCTAATGTGATAGAGAGCTGCACAATCTAACGTATCAGACACACCCACATGGGCATATTGATATCAAGAAGGTGATGTTGAGTCTCCAGAAAAATAATAGAGTAGATAAATGCTCAGGGCCTTATGGGTTCCATCCATCATTATGGAGAGAGATAAGGGAGCAGATTGCCTGCCGAGATCTTAGTATTCTCCGTAATCAAGGCCAGCTTACAAAAAACGTAGAAGAGCCAATGTTGTTCAGTTGCTTAGATGGGCAATAGGGAGACATGTTGGGTAACGTAATGGGTGACAGATGACACATATTGTTCAAAATGGAAACTATTCTGCACAATTCACAAACACCATCATTGAGTTGTGTTCACTTCACGAGATGGTGTCTGATGTAATGACATCAGTGTAAGGTTACTGTGTTTGGTCTGTTCATAATGGTAGTAAAAGGCTGCAGCTTTTAAAGAAACATGTAAAATGCCTCTTGCCTGTTTTATGTGTTAAGTCCTATATTGGTGACCCCGACGCTCTCGGACTATTCCAGACAATGACATGTTAACCGATACTGTCACTTTGAAGCTGCCAGTGTTTTGTGAGCAGCAGACTGCCGGGTTATTGGAAAGGGTGCAAGCCCAGTTCATGTTGTGAGAAATCACCGCTGATAATACCAAATTTTACAACGTCATAGTATCAATAAGTTGTTCTACTGCAGGCAGAGTGGTGAGTCTAATAGTAGATCTGCCTGCACGTGATAAAAGCTCACCTACTGCAGACTTTTAGATTGTCTGAGTCAGAGATACATTGTTTCCCCTCCTTTCCCTGTCTCCGGGAAAGAACCTGTGTCCAAGGACTGTTAGAAGATCTAAAGATCTGGTGGCTTGTGGACACAAAGGACTTTGGGTCATTCCCCTGTACCCCCAGTAAGTTCCACCAGCACATTTCCACAACTGGCTCGTCCATGTACACTGGACTCAGGAAAGCTGGCCAGCACAAAAGCTGAGTTTGCAAACATGGAAATGCTTGGCTTTGTGTTCAGGTTGAATAGCCCTTGGGCTTCAGCACACCCCACATGGCCGCTAAGCCCGATGATGGTTGCTGTCCATGCAGCGATTACTGCCACCTTAATGAGGCCACCACCCCCCGATTATTACCCAGACCCACATATTCAAGGACTTTCAGCACGTTTAGCCAGAAAGATGAAATTTTCTAAAGTGATCTTATTGAGGGGCTACCATCAGGTGCCTATGTGAAGTGAGAAATTTCCTGAAACCGCAGTTATAACTTGGTTTGGCTTATTTGAGTTTGTGTGCATGCTGTTGGTGCTGAAACATGCAGCAACTGATGAAATCTATGCTAAAAGATTTAGATTTCCTTTCTGTTTAGCAAGATGACATACTTGTCACCAGCACATCCAAAACTAAACACTTATCACACCTTCACACACCTTTCAAGTGCTTAAGCCAACATTATACAATTATTGATCCTGCCAAATGCCAGTTCTGGATGTCTACTATTGATAGATAGATAGATAGATAGATAGATAGATAGATAGATAGATAGATAGATAGATAGATAGATAGATAGATAGATAGATAGATACTTTATTCATCCCCATGGGGAAATTCAACTTTTTTCCAATGTCCCATACACTTGTTGTAGCAAAACTAATTACATACAATACTTAACTCAGTAAAAAAAATATGATATGCATCTAAATCACCATCTCAAAAAGCATTAATAATAGCTTTTAAAAAGTTCTTAAGTCCTGGCGGTAGAATTGTAAAGCCTAATGGCATTGGGGAGAATTGACCTCTTCATCCTGTCTGAGGAGCATTGCATCGATAGTAACCTGTCACTGAAACTGCTTCTCTGTCTCTGGATGGTGCTATGTAGAGGATGTTCAGAGTTATCCATAATTGACCGTAGCCTACTCAGCGCCCTTCGCTCAGCTACCGATGTTAAACTCTCCAGTACTTTGCCCACGACAGAGCCCGCCTTCCTTACCAGCTTATTAAGACGTGAGGCGTCCCTCTTCTTAATGCTTCCTCCCCAACACGCCACCACAAAGAAGAGGGCGCTCTCCACAACTGACCTATAGAACATCTTCAGCATCTCACTACAGACATTGAATGATGCCAACCTTCTTAGGAAGTACATTCGACTCTGTGCCTTCCTGCACAAGGCATCTGTGTTGGCAGTCTAGTCAAGCTTCTCGTCTAACTGTACTCCCAGATACTTGTAGGTCTTAACCTGCTCCACACATTCTCCATTAATGATCACTGGCTCCATATGAGGCCTAGATCTCCTAAAGTCCACCACCATCTCCTTGGTCTTGGTGATATTGAGACGCAGGTAGTTTGAGTTGCACCGTATCACAAAGTCCTGTATCAGTTTCCTATACTCCTCCTCCTGTCCATTCCTGACACACCCCACTATGGCCATGTCATCAGCGAACTTCTGCACATGGCAGGACTCTGAGTTATATTGGAAGTCTGATGTGTACAGGGTGAACAGGACCGGAGAGAGTACGGTTCCCTGCGGCGCCCCTGTGATGCTGACCACCGTGTCAGACCTACAGTCTCCCAACCGCACATACTGAGGTCTATCTGTCAAGTAGTCCACTATCCAATCCACCATGTGAGAGTCTACTCCCATCTCCGTTAGTTTGTGCCTTAAGATCTTGGGCTGGATGGTGTTAAAGGCACTAGAGAAGTCAAGGAATGTAATCCTCACAGCACAACTGACCCCCTCTAGGTGAGAGAGTGATTTGTGCAGCAAATACGTGATAGCATCCTCCACTCCCACCTTCTCCTTATATGCAAACTGAAGAGGATCCTGGGCGTGCCTGGTTTGTGGCCTCAGATTCTGTATTATCAGCCGCTCCATGGTCTTCATCACGTGCGACGTCAAGGCAACAGGTCTGAAGTCATTCAACTCCTTTGGTTGTGGTTTCTTCGGTACCGGGACAATACAGGATGTTTTCCACTGTCTGGGTACTCTTCTCTGCTCCAGGCTCATGTTGAAGATGCGCTGTAGTGGTTCTCCCAGCTCAGTCGCACAGGCCCTCAGTAATCGTGGGGAAACTCCATCCGGTCCAGCCGCCTTGCTGGTACAGATCTTCCTCAGTTGACCTTCCACCTGTGCAGCCGTAATCCTGGGCGTGGGCAAGGTCTCCTGTGAGTGGCTATTTTCCTGTGAGGGAAGTAAGCCTGGTGTGGATTTCTGCGGTGAGGATGAGATTGAGCTGTCGAACCTGTTGAAGAAGTTGTTCAGCTGGTTCGCTTTCTCCACATCTCCACTTATGTTCGCCCTCCGCTTTGCACCGCATCCGGTGATGATCTTCATCCCATCCCACACCTCCTTCATGCTTTTTTTCTGCAGCTTTTGTTCTAGCTTCCTCCTATACTGCTCCTTTGCCCCTTCTCAGCCACCACATCTCTGCAGTGGGTATGACCCCAGCCATCAAAAGTCACCAGTATCATGGAGTTTCCACTGCCCTGCACTACCAAAGCAATGCAAGTGTGTTTGAGTATGGTGAACTTCATCACCACTTAATTCTGCGAGCGGCTGAATTTATGCTGCCCTTGTACAGTGCCCTTTATGGCACTGCCCCAATCACATTCTTCAGTAGTCTGCGGTCATGATCAGAGCACTTGATGAGATGAAACAAGCTCTTTCAAATGTGATTCAACTACACACCCGATGGCCAATGTGCCAAAAGCTATTGCTGCTGACGCTTCAGTCGATGCCAGCCTTTCTCAATATTTGCCCTGGAGGATCCCTTGAAATAATATTCACAGGGTTTCCGGTGACATCATCGTCGACAATGGCAGCTTAAGTCACTAGCTCCTCCGGAAAAACACGTATTAAGCCATGTTAACCCATCAAATATAGTATTTTTCGAAAAATATTTGAACTGAAAAGAGGGTTAAGAATGGGGAAAAAGAATGGAAAAAGTGACACTGCGTAGCCTGCGGCTGAGAGGAGTGCAGCGAACGGCTCTCCTTCCCGACCGCATGCTAGCGAGGCAGATGCTGGGCCTCGTTCATGCGAAGCGGCAAATATGATCGAAATTCTGAAAGAGATATGGGAGTTTCAGAAAGAAATAAAGCAGCAGCTACATGATATTAAGTCAGAGCTCACCAATGTCAATCAAAAAATAGCGGTGGCAGAGACTCAAATAGAGAAGGTGGAAGATCGCATTCAAAACGTTGATTGAATACTGAGTAAGAAGATAAAAATATTAAATCACCAAGAATGTAAACTGCTTGACCTGGAGGGAAGATCATGGTGGAAAAATATCAGAATCTACAACGTTCCTGAAGGAGCGGAGTGCTCGTCTATGATGGAGTTTGTCGGAAAGTTACTGCAGGACGTGCTGGATCTTCCCTCAACTATGGAGCTGGAAATCGAAAGAATGCATCACGTGTTAATCCCGAAGTCTAGCCAGGATAAGTCACACTCAATACTAATCAAATTCCTTCAGTACAGTACCAAGGCCGAGATTCTACAAAGGGCCTGGGGTAAGAAGAGAGTGTTTTTAGACAATAAATTAATATATTTTGACCAAGATTACCCCTCCCCCACGGTCCTGCAGAAACGTAAAGAATACTCTGAAGTAAAGCGAGTACTAAAGCAAAAAAAGATTAGATTTCAAACTCCATACCCTGCTAAACTTCAAGTGTTTTATGAAGACGGGACGGGGTTGTAGCAGACAGTGGAAGAGGTGACTACAGACATGAAGGCCAGAGGGTTGCCCGTCAGTGTGACCAAACCGAGGGAAAGCCTGGCAGAGGAATTATCCCGCTCCGCTTGGGAAATAGTGCGAGAATCGAGAAGGCAGGAAATGGGAGGGGACCGAGAGAAGTATATCAGAAAGAGACCGGGGGGTTTTCCAAAGACAGTCTTCACCTGCTCCAGAAGAGCCATAAGGTTTGGCTAACTTTAAAAATGTTGAGAAGCTAAACGGAAGCAAAAGTAGACGGTGATATACCTATCTCGAGAAATAATTATTATAATGTGGATTTTATATTACTTAGTTGTTATTCCTTATTTGCTCAATTACTCCTTTCCCCCCACCAAAATGAGAATATATATATGTGCATATATGTGTGTGTGTGTGTGTGTGTGTGTGTGTGTGTATATATATATATATATATATATGTATCTATGTATATATAGGAGGAGTACACAGGAAAATCTTTTCTGTGTAATGGATTTGTTCACTGATTTTTATGAATACTGCAATGGGGGCCCTCAACTCACAAGTAGGAGGGATTATCCCCCACAGCTAGACATTTCCTCTAGCTCAACACAGGGTCATCTACTAGAGGACTACTTGAATCACACGTTCGTTGCCATTTTTGTTATTATTTGCATTTCTTGGTTCTTATTTGTTCAGGGAGTAGATCGATTAAGTTTTATTCTGCTAATTTCAATAATACATTGACAAATAAATACAGATGGCTAAGGACAAGGTAAAATTCACTTCTTTTAATGTCAATGGGCTATTAAATCCAATCAAACGTAATAGAATTTTATCCAAAATGAAAAAAGAAAAAGCCCATGTAGTATATTTACAGGAAACTCATTTAAGTGATAATGAGAATAAAAAACTAAAGAGAATGGGCTTCACTAATTTGTTCTTCTTCTCATATAAATCAGGACATAGGAGAAGAGTTGCTATTCTTAACTCAAGTAAGCTAAATTTTGAAGAAGTATTGGAAATGGGAGATAAAGAGGGCAGATATATTCTGGTAAGGGGGAATATAGATGGAAATTCAGTTACTCTATTGAATATATATGCACCCCCGGGAAGTGATATTGGTTTCCTCCAGAAAATTACTGATATTATGGTAACGGAAACAGAAGGTCTCCTGATATGTGGAGGAGACTTAAATTTACAATTACAACCAATCATTAGACTCTTCCAATAGAAAAACCTATGAAACAAAATCTTTACATAAGAAAGTTAATACACTTTTTGAGGATGTTGGTTTAATTGATATTTGGAGGGACCTTTTCCCTGACAGAAGGGATTACACTCACTATTCTGATCCCCATTCTGTATATACAAGAATAGACTATTTCATAACATTTGGAAAAGACAAAGACAAAATAATCACCTGTGGAATTGGGACAATAGATGTAAGTGAACATGTACCTATATATTTATCTGTTGATTTTGACCTACAACCAAAGAATACTATTTGGAAACTAAATTCAAGTCTAATCAATGATCTGTACCTTAAGGAACAAATTTAAAAAGAAATTGCTCTCTACTTAGAATTTAATGATAATGGAGAGGTTTCACCTCCCATTTTATGGGATACTCTGAAGGCTGTCTTAAGAGGGAAAATTAGAGCGATATCATATAAGAAAAAAATAAGGAATAAAACATTAGAGGAATTACAAAATAGGCTAAAGGAACTAGAGAAAAAACACAAATTGAATTTGGCACAGGATACATTAGGGGAATTTAAAAGAATTAGGGATGAAATTAATAGTTTGGCTACGCAAGAAATCAGGAACAATTTAATGCTTCTGAAACAGAAACATTATGAAAGTGGATCGCAGTGAACTTTTAAAGTCTTTTACAAAACTCTATATTCCAAAGTTCCAGGGGGAAGCATAACCCAAATTGACACCTTCTTGAATTCTCTGGAGTTACTCACTTTAAGCGAAGAACAGAATAGAACGATGACTGCTGACATAACTGAAGTTGAATTAAAAGCTGCAATTAGTAGGCTTAAATTAAGAAAGTCACCAGGATCAGATGGGTATACAGCAGAATGGTACAAAGAATTTAAAAATGAGGTAATTCCTGTTTTACTCCGCATGCTGAACTGGGCTCTAAAAAAGGCACAAATGCCACCCAGTTGGAAGGAAGTGATAATCTCAGCTATACCGAAAGAAGGCAAGGATAAAATGGAATGCAGGTCATTAAGACCAATATCCATTCTTAATGTAGATTATAGATTATTTACCTCCATCATGGCTAAATGATTAGAGGAGTTTCTACCCATACTGATACGTAACGATCAGACAGGTTTTATACGACAACGCCAAACACAAGACAATATACGAAGGACACTTCACATTATGGATCATATACAAAAAAAAAAAAATCGAAGCAATAGTGACAAGTGTGGACGCTGAAAAAACATTTGATTCGGTTAATTGGAATTTTCTTTACAGAGTTTTAACATAGATTTGGTTTCCAAGACACAATTATTAATACTATACAGACACTATATGACAATCCTACTGCTAGGATTAAAATCGATGGATATTTATCAAATAGTCTTACCCTAGAAAGGGGCACGAGACAGGGTTGTGCATGGTCACCGCTACTCTTCGCGTTATATCTGGAACCATTAGCTCAATACATCAGATAAAATGAAGATATCAGGGGAATTACTATTAAAGGGACAGAGCATAAATTGGCTTGTTATGCAGATGACATTTTGATCTATCTAGGGCAACCAACATACATTTTACCTAAATTGATGCAATCCTTTGAACAATATGGTCAATTATCAGGATACAAGATCAACATAGATAAAAACCCAATTACTTTCATATTACTATAGACCACCAAGCGAAATTGAAAGTAGATACCCCTGGGCATGGAGTCTTTCAAATATTTGGGCATCATTATGCCAAAAGATTTGGCAAAATTATCAGAATGTAATTATCAGCCTTTATATAAAAAATTAAGGAAGATATGGCAAGATGGAACCTGATTCCTTTTTTCAGTCTCAGTTAAAGGATTGAGTCTATTAAGATGAATATACTGCCCAGACTGTTATATCTCTTTCAGACCCTACCAACAGAGATCAATCAAAATCAATTCAATGAATGGAACAAGATGCTATCAAGGTATATTTGGCAGGGTAAAAGCCCTAGAGTTCATCTCAAAACTTTGCAATTAGCAAAGGAAAAGGGGGCATGGGGCCTACCATCTCTTAGACGTTATTATTTTGCAACACAGTTGAGAGCTGTGATATGTTGGTGCAACCCATCATATGATGCTCAATGGAAAAACATTGAGGAGTGGGTACTTCCCATCCCCATACAAGCAATTTTGGCTGATAACAACCTGCAAAGGTACATAAATACTATTGATAACTCATGGGTGAAATTGACTCGTAAAATATGGAAAACTACTATAAAAGAATATAACCTAGAGGGAGATATTGCAATTCTTAAATGGTGTGTATATGACTCGGATTTTACTCCAAATAAATTGGATGCTGGATTTAAGGACTGGACAGCTAAAGGAATAACAGTTCTTTGCAACATAATGAAAGAAGGAACACTGTTCAGTTTTGAAATTCTTAAAGAGGAACACTTATTAGAAAAACAAGATTTTTATCGATATTTACAGATGCAACAATATGTTAATAAGATGCTTAAAAATGTAGCCAAGGCAAGTATATGCTTGATAGAGCTATTTAGAAAAGCATATAATTCAGATAATGGTAGTAGAATCATTTCAAGCATGTATAAGGGGTTGACAAATCTTAAAACACATTCGACTTCATATATTAAAAGAAAATGGGAGAAGGAAGGAGGGATAATTATATCTGAGGAAGAATGGACAACAATATGGAGATATCAATGGAAGTGTACCAGTTCACAGAAATGGAGGGAGTTTGGATGGAAAAACTTGATAAGATATTTTAATACACACTCTCAGAAATCCCATTATGATAGTAACCTCCCTGTTTGCTGGAGAAATTGTGGAAATCAAAATGCAAATCATTATCATATCTTTTTGAGACTGCCCTGTTATCAAAAACTATTGGAGGGGGATACAGAATGCCCTACAAGGCATCTTTAAATGTGAAATACCCTTAGAGAGTAAGACCATATATTTTGGATATATCCCTCAAGAATGGTTGAAAAGAGATAAATATTTAATGAATATACTGTTGGTGGCTGGTAAAAAGTCTCTTACTAGGAAATGGTTATCACAGGAGAGCCTAACTTTAAATACATGGATGGAAATTACAATGGGCATTTACAAAATGGAGAAGATAACAGCATTTGTTAATCATAAGCTGGAACAATTTGATTCATACTGGGAAAAATGGTTTAACTACATAATGCCTCATAGGCCTGATTTTATTCTCACAACTCAATGAATATGTTGTAAAAAGAAAGATCACTCCCTACTTGTACATAGTTCTTTCTTTTTGTTTTTTTTTCTTTCCACTCTTTTCTATAAGTATATATCTCAGATAAATACTTTGTGGATATTTGTGATATATATGATTATAAGATATATATGTACAATGTCTGAAATACATCTTATGGAAATGTTTGATGATGAACTTCAATAAAAAATAAATTACAAAAAATAAGAAATAATATTCACATCTCAGGTAACACCTGTGTAAAAATGATTAAATCTAGAGCTCACAGTATGTTAGCATAACCAGTAAGTTGTAGATTTAACAACCCAAAAATAGTTGTCAATGCTATTTTGAGTAGGGAATAAATTTTTAGCCAATCTTTCCTGAAAAACAAAGATAGTTTAGCTTATCTTCTCTTTCCGGAAATTAATCTCTTTCTTTCTTTTTCATAAATTCTAAAAATTCATAAGACAAGCATAATGAATTTCTGTTAAATAACTGGCTAAAGACAAAATGGGATTTAATCTTTCTAAAAGTAGCTCAGTAGATCTAATTTAAATAAAGGTTTTAGATAAATTTTAATTAATGCTATTTACAACTAGAAAAATTATTGACAATATTGAACAGTAAAGTTACTAAAAACCATAAGCCAAAACAATAAGTATAAAAATATAGCCTAAGACACAATTTTAATCAAGACTTTGAAAAAACATTTTCTTACATAGTGACATGATCAGGCTCAAATATATGCTTAGCTTTTGAAACCTGTTCTTGTTTTTTTGTTGCACAAATACTTGTAATACCCTGGTTCATAGTTTTTACTGTTATGCTGTATCTATTTATTTCTGCTGTTCTGTGAGAACTACTTGTTTTCAGCTTATGTTTGGGTTATTGTTGAAGAAAAGAAATGAAGAGAAATGCCATCCAATTAGGATGGTCAAATTGATGGAGAGGTTTCTCTGGTGAGGGACACCAAGGTTAGGCTTGAAGCTTTTTGTTCGAGCAGAGATAAAGAGAGAAGATGCTGAGGAGAATCAGTCATAACATATGATCTGGAAGGAGACCCGTTTGATTGAGATGGATTGGGAGCGACGTTCGGAAGGTGGCGTGTGCTTTCACGTTGATGAAGGGCCCAGTGCATGAGTGACAGAGAAGTTCAAGATGAGCTCCAACTTGTGTACATTTAACTGTTCAATTAGAACAGGACCTTTTCTTGTTTGTAATTCTTTACTAACACTTTAGTTAAGACTCAAAAATATATTTCCTTTAATTATATGCAGGTTACAGTCTGTTATTTCGTGGTGTTAATTTGTCACAGAGAAGCAAATGACACAGCATCCACATAAACTGGAGTTTGGGGTGGGATTGAGAGCGCGTCAATCTCACGAGTTTGGTGGGGCCAGAGGTTGTCTTCTCTAGACTTATGTAGCCAAGGAAACCAAAGTGTTTTATACTCAATGCTAGGTTGAACGAGATGAGCACACATGGTTTTCACCTTTAACTGAAATTAGATGATTTCTATCCTTGCTCTTGGTGCTTATTGCTCAAGAAAAAACCTGCTCACACATGTAAGAAATTGAAAACTGCAACAAAATGTTCATTGCTTTCCTCTGGATGGCTGGATACTCTTCATTCACAGAAATCCAGAACTTGTCCAGGAGCAGGTCAGTAAATCTCATCGTGAGTGCACAATTAGAGGGCATCTCACAAAGTTCTTCCTCTTCTCTCAAAGTCATATTCTCAGGCTGAGTAGAAGATTCAGAGAAAGTGTCCCTCACCTGTCATACACTTGTGTTGAAAGGGAGGAAAAATATTGTTCAGTTTTCTCCTGCATTTCTTCCAGCTGGCTGTCAATAAGACTTGAGACTTGAAATATCCTTCCTCACTCTCAAGCCCAAGAAGCAGTGGAAACATTTCAAGATTTCCTTTTGCAACATGATTTTTCCAAAGATTTGATTTCCTTTTGAATCCAAGAAGCTTGGCACTTGAAGTCAATACAGGGCCTTACAGAGACTTGTTCAAATAATTCACATGATGGAAAATGAAGTAAGTAGCTAGTTTCTGCAGCCATTTTTCAGCTTCAAACCACTCAGCAAAATCTGACTTTGTATTTCCTTGAAAGTATTCCTGCAATTCACGTTTCAGCTCAAACATCCTGTTGAGAACTTCCTCTGCTAAGCCACCTGATTTCTGTTTGTAGCAGGAGATTAGCATGCTCTTTGTCCACTTTTTCAAACATTCTCGAGTGAATTGGTCTTTGTGTAATAAAGTTAACTATTTTTGTAACATCAGCTAGGAATTTTTTCATTTGATCTTGAAGATTTTTTGACATCTGCAACTCTCTGTGAAGAAAACAGTGTCTTGTGACAATGTCTGGAGTTCCTTTTTTAACAAGAGAAATGAAACCTCTCATGGAACCAACTATTGATGGGGCACCATCAGTACAGATGGCAACACAAATCTCCATGACAGACTTTTTGTTTCTAGATATAAAGACAAAGCACTAAATGTAGACTGGAAGACATTAAGACGTAGGAGCAGAATTCGGTCATTCAGCTCATTGAATCTGCTCCCCATTCATCATGGTTGATCCCAGATCCCACTCAACCCCATATACCTGCCCTCTCACCATATTCTTGATGCCCTGACCAATCAGCAATCTATCAACATCCGCTTTGAATATACCCATGGACTTGGCCTCCACTGCAGCCTGTGGCAGAGTATTCCACAGATTCACTACTCTTTGATGAAAAAAAATCCTCATCACTTTTGTTCTGAAAGTTCACTCCTCAGTTTTGAGGCTGTGCCCTCTAGGTCAGGATATACCCACCAGATGAAACATCCTTTTCACATCCACCTTATCTAGTCCTTTCAACATTCGCTAGGTTTCAATAAGATCCCCATGCATTCTTGTGAATTCTAATGAGTACAGGGCCAAAGCTGCCAAATCCTACTTGTATGTTAACCCCTTCATTTCTAGAATAATTCCTGTGAATGTTCTCAAATGTCCACACCTCTTTTGCGATAAGGGCCCAAAACTGTTGACAATGCTCCAAGTGCAGCCTGACTCGTGTTTTATAAAGCCTCTGCATTATCTCTTTGTTTTTA
The DNA here is from genome assembly GCF_048418815.1 of Hemitrygon akajei. NCBI lineage: Eukaryota > Metazoa > Chordata > Chondrichthyes > Myliobatiformes > Dasyatidae > Hemitrygon > Hemitrygon akajei. Next base: position 29,422,928 of record NC_133138.1, on the reverse strand, counting down.
TATTCTATCCCTCTCGAAATAAGTGCCAAAATTGCATTTGCCTTCTCTACCACAGACCCAATTTGTGAATGAACCATCTGGGAGTCTTGCAAGAGTAACCTTAAGTCTCTTTGCACCTCTGATGTTTGAAGTTTCTCCACTTTTAGATAATAGTCTGCACTATTGTTCCTTTTCCCAACACTGTGTTCCATCTGCCACATTTTAGCCCATTTTTCCAATTTTGTCAAAGTCCTGCTGCAATGGTATTGCTTCCTCAGCACTACCTACCACTTAACCTATCTTCGTATCATCCGCAAACTTTGCCACAAAGCCATCATTTCCATTTCTCATTGACAAACAATGTGGAAAGTAGTGGTCTCAATACAGACACCTGAGGAACACCACTAGTCACCAGCAGTGAACCAGAAAAGGCCCCTTTTATTCCCACTTACTGCCTGTCAGTCATTCTGCTATCCATGCCAGTATCTTTCCTGTAATGCCATAGGATTTATCTTGTTAAACAGCCTCATGTGTGGCACCTTATCAAATGCTTTCTGAACATCTGAGTAAATGACATCCACTCCTCTCCTTTGTCCAACTTGCTTGTTACCTCCTCGATGAATTCTAACAGATTTGTCAGATAAGATCTTCCTTTACAGAAACCATGCTGACTTTGACTTCTTTTATCATTATTCTCGAAGTACCTGGAAACCTCATTCTTAATATTGGACTCCAACACTTTCTCAACTAATGAGATTAGGCTAACTGACCTATAATTTCTTTTTTTTGTCTTCCTCCCTTCTTAAAAAGTGGAATGATATTTTCAATTTTCCAGTCCTCCAGGAAAATGCCAGAGTCAGGTGATTCTTCAAAGATCATGACCAATGCATCCATTATCTCTTCAGCAACCTCTTTTAGGACTCTGAATGTACTCCATCTGGTCCAGGTGAATTGTCCACCTTAAGACTTGAGTTTGCCTAGCACATTTACCTTTGTAATAGCAATGGCACGCATTCCTGCTCCTTGACACTTAAAGACCTCTGGCACACTGCTCGTGTCTTCCACAGAGAAGACTGTTGCTAAATACTCATTAAGTTCATTGGCCATTTCTGGCCCCCCAATCCTTCCTCACCAGCATCATTTTCCAAAGGTCCAATATCAACTCTCACCTCCATTTTATTTTTTATAAAACTGAAAAACCTTTTGGTATCCTGCTTTGATTTATCTGCTAATTTGTCCTCATCTTTTCCCTTCTTATAGGTTTTTTGGTTGCCTTTTTGTTGGCTTTCACAGCTTTCCAATCATCCAAATTCCCATTCACTTTTGCTACCTTACTGACTGAGATTTTAGTGTTTTAAGATTCCAGTAGTCATTTAAAATAATCAGAACTTTTAAAATACATATGGCTGTGATTTTTAGTTAGATGTCTTTTCAGTTTTGCAGGAGCCATTGCTGAATTAGTAAGTTGTTTGCCACAGACGAGCACAATGGTTCAGACAACTTGAATCACCAGTACATGTAAAACTCATTGAAAAGTAGCTTTCATTGTAAAGGCAGGCTTTTTTGTGTCTGTTGTTGACCTATTGCAGTGAAATGACTCAGAAGATTGTAATTCTTCATCATAAACCTTATCAGAATTGTCTGTAGGCCTAGGCCTAGAATCCTCCTCTTGCATCTTACACTTTCTCTTCAAAAATCACCACACTGGACTGTCTTTAGAAAGAAAAGATCCCTCCAATTTTCTGCTGTACCAGTTGAGTTTATTTGCTTCCAGAATTCAGTCGGCAGTGCGAAAGAGGAAGGAGGGAGAGGACTACTAAATAAACACAGTGCTACTGCGCACTACCATACTGGGCTGAGAGACATCAAACAACTTTGTTAACGGGGCTGCTCAGTCACTGCCCACCACAACCACTAGAATCGCACATCACGCAAAGTTCAAAAAAATAATGATTTTTTTCAATCATGAACTCTTGCATAAGACCAGGTGAGAAAGGTGATAGCTTTTGATTTGTTTGCAATAGAAGTAAAGGACAGTGGCTTTTGTTATGCACATAAAATGTCTCTTGCCTGTTTTGTTTGCAAAATCCTACATTAATGACCATGACATTCTAGGACAATTCCAGAGTTGCTCAATGTTATGTCAACCAATGCAGTTGCTCTGAAGCTACCGGAGATTTGGGAGCAGCCTATTAACATGTGGTTTGCATAGATAGAAACCCAGTTCACACTGCGTGAAGTCACTGCAGACATTACCAAATTTTACTCCACCGTAGCAACACTTTGCAGTTCCACTACAGCCAAGGTGGTAAGTATACTGAAAGACCCGCCTGCGCATGATAAATATGTCACTCTGAAGACTCACCTATTACAGATTTTTGGACTGCGTGAGTCTGAGTGTGCCGATCTCCTTGCCTGATGTTGATGATACTATGCCATCAGAACTAATGGACCACAAGCTGCCTCTCCTTGGGGATCACCATCCTTCTTTTATTTTTGAAGAACAAATGCCTGATCAACAGGAGAGGCTTCAAACAGGTCCACTGCCCGAGGATAAAAGGCGGGAGCTGTTTACGGAGCGTAACAGAGCTTTCACCTGCAGCCAGTCAGTGTTTGCATTTAATTAAAGGAAGGCGGGGGCAAGCACAGTGGCCATCATATGAATGCACATTGAGTGGTGATCTTCAAGCTTCAGTGAGTGAGGATGACTCAGAGAAAGCAAAGGAATGAAAAGCTCAGGTTTTCTTCCTCTCATTTTTATATCTGCGCAACTCAGTAGAGAAGACAGGCAGGATAGTGCAATGCTCTACTCACAGGATGTAGGAAGGCAGGGGGACCTCCAGTATCCCTGACCACTACAACTGCGAGAAATGCATCCCAGTGCAGCTTCTAACAAACCATGTTGAGGAGCTGGAACTGAATGAACTCTGGATTATTCGGGAGGCTGAAGTGGTGATTGATAGAACTTATAGAGAGGTAGTTACACCCAAGTTGCAGGACACAGAAAACTGGGTGACAGTCAGGAAGGGCAAAGGGGTTAAGAAGCCATAACAGTGTACCCATGTAGCTATTCTCCTCAACAAAAAATAGATGACTTTGGATGTTGTCGGGGGTGGATGACCTAACAGAGGACAGTCACATTGGTCTAGGCTCTCGCACTGAATCTGTCTCTGTGACTCAGACCGGAAGGGGGAAGAAGAAGCAAGCTGTGGTGATAGAGGATTCATTAGTTAGGGGAACAGTCAGGAGGTCCTGTGGGCGAGAACAAGATTCCTGGATAGTATGATGCCTCCTGGGTGCCAGGGTCCAGTATTTCTCAGATTGAGTCCTCAGCATTCTTAAAAGGGAGGGTGAACAGCCAGAAGTTGTGGTCCATGGAGGTACCAATAACATGGGAGGATGAGTGATGAGGTTCTGCATAGGGAGTTGGGGAATTAGGTGCTTAGTTAAAGGGCAGGACCTTCAGGGTTGTGATTACAGGATTGCTACCAGCACCACATGCTGGGAATGCTAGAACAAAGAGGTTTATACAGTTTAATACATGGCCAAGAAGTTGGTGAAGGAAGGAAGGCATAAGATCTTTGGATCATTAGACTCTCTTCCAGGGAAGCTGGGACCTTTACAGAAGGGACAGTTTGCACCTGAACAGGAGAAGGACTAATATCCAAGGAAAGAGGTTTGCTGAAGCTGCATGGTGGTGTTTAAACTATAATTGCAGGGGAATGGGAACCAGAATGCCAGAAGTGTTAGTGGAGAGGTTGTGGAGGCTGACGTTGGTCAGATCTCAGACAAAGTTAGGAATCACAGGTGTGACAAAATTGAGAAGGGTGAATACAGGTCTGAAAATTTTGTATCTGAATGTGCACAGTATACAGAATAATGTAGATGAACTTTCAGCACAGTTGCAAATTGGCAGATATGATGTTGTAGGCATCACAAAATCATGGCTGAAAGATTATATCTGGGAGCTTAATGTCCAATTGTATTGAAAGGATTTGCAGGAAGGGTTGGTAAAAATTATATTAAATTGTTAGAAAGAGGTTACATAGGTTTGGAAGTTGTTGAATCATTGTGGATAGAGCTGAGGAACTGCAAGATAAAGTGACCCTGATGAGAGTTGTATACAGACCCCCAAACCGTAGTAAGAATGTGGTCTACAGATTACAATGGCAGATAGAAAATGTTTGCCAAAAGAACAATGTTACAATAGCCATGGCAGATTTCAGTATGCAGATATATTAGAAAAATCAGATTGGTGCAGGACTACAGGAGTGGGGACTTCTAGAGTCCCTACAAGATGACTTTTAGAGCAGCTCAAGGTTGAGCCCACAAGAAAATCTGCTATTCTAGATTGAGTGTTGTGCAGTGAAACAGAGTCAAATTGAGAGCTTAAGGTAAAAGAACCTTCAGGTGATAATGATGATAATATGATGGCATTCACCCTGAAAGTTGAGAACGAGAAGCTGAAGTCAGATGTGTCAGTATTGCAAAGGAGATAAGGGAATTACAGAGGTATGAAAGAGCAGGTGGCCAGAATTGATTGGAGAAGAACACTGTCAGGGATGATGACAGAGCAGCAATGGCTGGGATTTCTGGAAGTAATTTGGAAGGCATAGGACATATACATCGGAAAGGGGAATACGTATTCTAAAGGAAAGATCAGACATCCATGGCTAACAAGAGAAGTCAAAGCCAATATAAAAGTGAAAGAGACGGCGTATAACAAAGGTAAGATTTATGGGGAGTTAGAGGATTGAATAGCTTTTAAAAACCTACAAGGCAACAAGACAAAATCTGCAGGTGCTGGAAATTCAAGCAGCACACACAATATGCTGGTGGAAAGCAACAGGCCAAGCAGCATCTATAGGAAGAAGTACAGTCGACATTTTGGGCCAAGATCCTTCGTCAGGACTAACTGAAAGAAAAGATATTAAGAGCTATGAAAGAGGAAGGGGAAGGGGGAGATCTGAAATGACTGGAGAAGTCAGGAAGGGGAGGGATGAAGCTAAGAGCTGGAAAGTTGATTGACAAAAGGGATACAGAGCTGGAGAAGGAAAAGGATCATGGGATGGGAGGCCTAGGGAGAAAGAAAGGGGAAGGGGAGCACAAGAGGGAGATGGACAGCAGGCAAGGAGTGATTGTGAGAGGGACAGAGAGAGAAGAAAGAGGGAGAGAAAAGGGAAAATGGAAAATAATAAATAAATAGATAGATAGATAGATAGATAAATAAATAATATATATATAAATAAATAGACAGACAAACAAACAAACAAGTAAATAAATAAGGGATGAGTAAGAAGGGGGGGGAGGACATTAATGGAAGTTAGAGAAATCAATGTTGATGCCGTCTGGTTGGAGGCTACCCAGACAGAATATAAGATATTGTTCCTCCAACCTGAGTGTGGCTTCATCTTGACAGTAGAGGAGGCCATGGATATATCAGTATGGGAATGGGATGTGATATTAAAATGTGTGGCCACTGGGAGATCCTGCTTTCTCTGGTGGACCAAGCGAAGGTGTTCAGCAAAACAATCTCCCAGTCTGCGTCAGGTCTCACCAATATATAGAAGGCCGCACCAGAAGCACCGGACATAGTATATCACTCCAGCCGACTCACAGGTGAAGTGTCGCTTCACCTGGAAGGACTGTCTGGGGCCCTGAATGGGGGTAAGGGAGGAAGTGTAAGGGCAGGTGTAGCACTTGTTCTGTTGACAAGGATAAGGGCCGGGAAGAAGATCGGTGGGAAAAGTTGGAGGGGACAAATGGATGAGGGAGTCGCGTAGGGAGCAAACCCTGCGGAAAGCAAAGACAGGGGAGGAGGGAAAGATGTGCTTGGTGGTAGGATCCCATTGGAGGTGGCAGAAGTTACGGAGAATTATATGTTGGACCCAGAGGCTGGTGGGTAGTAGGTGAGGACAAGGGGAACCCTATCCCTAGTGGGGTGGAAGGAGGATGGGGCGAGAGCAGATGTACGTGAAATGTGAGTGATGTGTTTGAGAGCAGAGTTGATGGTGGAAGAAGGGAAGCACCTTTCTTTAAAAAAGGAAGACATCTCCTTCGTCCTGGAATGAAAAGCCTCATCCTGAGAGCAGATGTGGAAAAGATGGAGGAATAGTGCAGTACTACTCCTCTTCCCGCTTTGTCTCATGCAAAAATGCTATCCCCCTCTCACAACTCCTCCATCTCCACCGCATCTGCTCTCAGGAGGAGGCTTTTTCATTCCAGGACAAAGGAAATGCCTTCCTTTTTTAAAGAAAGGGGCTTCCCTTCTTCCACCATCAACTCTGCTCTCAAATGCATCATCTCCCATTTCACACACATCTGCTGTCACCGCATCCCCCCGCCAGCCCATTAGGGATAGGGTTCCCCTTGTCCTCACCTGCCACCCCACCAGCCTTCGGGTCCAACATATAAATCTCCGTAACTTCCGCCACCTCCAACGGGTTCCCACCACCAAGCACATCTTTCCCTCCCACCCTCTTTCTGCATTCCGCAGGGATCGCTCCCTATGCAATTCCCTTATCCATTTGTCCCTCCCATCCCTTCCCACCGATCTCCCTCCCAGCAATTATTCCTGTAAGTGGAACAAGTGCTACACCTGCCCTTACACTTCCTCCTTCACCACAATTCAGGGCCCCAGACAGTCCTTCCAGGTGAGGCGACACTTTACCTGTGAGTCGGCTGGTGTGGTAAACTGTGTCCGGTGCTCCCAGTGCAGCCTTCTATATATTGGTGAGACCCAACATAGACTGGGAGACCATTTCGCTGAACACCTACACTCCATCCGCCAGAGAAAGCAGGATCTCCCAGTGGCCACACATTAATTCCATGTACCATTCCATTCTGATATGTCTATCCATTGTCTCCTTTACTGTCAAGATGAAGCCACACTCAGGTTGGAGGAACACCACCTTATATTTCGTCTGGGTAGCCTCCAACCTGACGGCATGACCATTGATTTCTCTAACTTCCATTAATGCCCCTCCTCCCCTTCTTACCCCATCCCTTATTTATTTATTTGTTTGTTTGTTTATAATTTTCCCTTCCTTTTTCGTTATCTCTCTCTGTCCCTCTCACAATCACTCCCTGCCTGCTCTCCATCTCCCTCTGGTGCTTCCCCCCCACTTTCTTTCTCCCTAGGCCTCCCGTCCCATGATCCTCTCCCTTCTCCAGCTGTGTATCCCTTTTGCCAATCACCTTTCCAGCTCTTAGCTTCATCCCCTCTCCTCCTGTCTTCTCCTATCATTTTGGATGTCCCACTCCTCCTTCCACTTTCAAATCTCTTACTAACTCTTCTTTCAGTTAGTCCTGTTGAAGGGTCTCGGCCCGAAATGTCGACTCTACTTCTTCCTATAGATGCTTCCTGGCCTGCTGTGTTCCACCGGCATTTTGTGTGTGTTGCTTGAATTTCCAGCATCTGCAGATTTTCTCGTGTTTGGGAATCCTTTTGTAGGATTCTTTAAAAGATATTTTGTAGCTGGAGCCTGTGATGAAGAAGGCAAATGCATTGTTAGTGTTCATTTCAAGAGGACAATTATATATAAGGATGAATGTAATGTTGAAAGTTTATAAAACATTACTGAGGCCTCACTTGCAGTGTTGTGAGTAAAGAATTGAAAGGCTTGTCAAATGGAGAGTGTCTGATGGCTCTGGGCCTGTATTGACTAGAACTCAGAAGAATCAGGGCTGATCTCATTGTCACCTATTGAATGGTGAAAGGCCTTGATGGAGTGGACGTGGAGAGGATGTTTCCTAATGTGGGAGAGTCTAAAACGAGAGCACACAGCCTCCGAATAGAGCAGTGTCCATTTAGAATAGAGATGAGGAGGAATTTCTATGGCCAGAGGGTGGTGAATCTATGGAATTCTTTGCCCAGGCAGCTGTGGAGGCCAAGTCTTTGTGTATACTTAAGGCAGAGGCTGACAGATTCTTGATTGGTCAGAACATGAAGGAATACTGGGAGAATGCAGGAGATTGGGGCTAAGAAGAAAATTGGATCAACTATGATGAAATGATGGAGAAAACTTAATGGACAAAATGGCCTAATTCTGCTCCTATGTCTTATGGTCTTATGGTCAAGTTCATACAGCAAACACAAATACTCCAATGAAGGACTATTGGGAGATTTCTGAAATGGTTAATAGTCTACACTCAGCCTTATTGATCTATTGTTCATTACTAACACCCTGTCTGACCCAGGTGCTCGAATGAGCGTGCTGACGGTATTGCCCATGCAGCAGAACACATTGAACCCCTGCTGGAGATCACCAACAGCAGCAGGATATGGACTTATGGGACACGACATGTGACACTCTGCTTCAGTGAACGAAGCTCATGGGGGTTTTTGTCTTGACTGAGGTTGCTCAACCTCAACTCCGCACAGATATCCTGTACACCATAGGGATGTTTGTAGATATGCTGGTTTGTGGATGTAAATGACTTTATGTCATCATCTTGAACACCTGGAAAATTTCCAAAGGCAACTCTGTCTTGCACATGCACACCTCATGTGAATTCACTTGCCTGCTGGGTAAATTCCTGCACTTCACCAAGCCCACAATTTCCAGTACAGTCACAAAGCATGAGTTCAAGCACCACATTTCCATGACTGGCTCGCTAATTCATGCCCTTGTGTGTAGACGAGACTCAGAAAAGCTGGCAGCACAAAGGCTGAGTTTGCAAACATGGAAATGGTTTGCATTTTACACATGTTGAATAGCCTTTGGGGTTTGCCCTCCACGTGGTCCCTAAATCTGATGGTGCTTGTCATCCAAGCAGCAAATACCGCCATCTTAATGATGCCACCACCCTCGATCCTTTCCGGGTTGAACATACTCAAGAATTTTCAGTACATTTAGCCAAAAATGTAAGTTTTTTCTAAAGTGGACAGTCAGAGGCTACCACCAGGAGCCTGTCTCTGCTGGGGACAATCCCAAAGCCACTGTTATAAATCCATTTGACCTATTTGAGTCTGGGTTAAAAAAACATGCAGCACAGACATTCCAGCCACTAATGGACACTAGCTAAAGGATTTTAATTTTCTTTTTGTTTTCATGAACAACATACTTGTTACCAGCACATCCAAAACTGAACACTTATCACATCTCCACGTATTTTCAGGTGTTTAAGCCATATGAACTGATTATTAATCCTGCCAAATGCCAGTTCAGGTAATCTGCTATTGACTTTTCCAGCCAATGCATCTCTGCAAAATGTGCAACAGTCCTACTGTGAAAATTTCCCACTATCATGGACTACTAAAGCCCTGTCAGAATTTTGAGGTGTGGTGAATTTCTTTCTCCATATCATTCCTAGAGCTGCTGAACTTATGCTCCCCTTGTATAGTGTCCTTAAATCCAGTGCTTGTGTAGTCAGCCAATATGATCAAAGGATTTGACAACACCAAAGGAGCTCTTTCAAACGCGACTCTACTGGTGCACTCACACCCCAATACACCAATTACCATCACAACTGACATCTCCGATGATACTGTGTCTGCTGTGCTTGAACAGTTTGTTGGAGGTGAGTGACAACCACACACTTTATTCATTCAGCAGCTCTGTCCACTTGAGAGGAAGTACAACACATTTGACCGCATGCTTCTCAGTCTCTTTCTGGCCATTCACAGCATTCATTGACCACAAACCCATTGTGCACATGATGTCCAAAGCTTTAGATCCGTGGTCTGCATGGCCGCAATGCTACCTGGCTTACATTTCAAAAATCACAGTCGACTAACAGCACATCGAAAGGAAAAATAATGCTGTGGCTGATTGCGTCTCACGGCCCCCCCTTGATGCCAAACACATCAGGGTTGACTATGCCGGCATGACAGCTGACTACACTACCAAGCCAGAGGTCCTGCCCTACGTTTGGTGAGTTCTGAGGAGTCCTTGCAGAGTAATGGGTGACTGATAACACATGTTGTTCATAATATAACCTTCTCTACACAATTCACAAACACTGTCATTAATTTGGTGTGTTCATTTCAAGAGACAGTGTCTGACGTAATGACATCAGTGTAAGGTTACTATGTTTCATTTCACTGTAATAAAATAAAAGCCACAGCTTTTGTTAAGCCTGTAAAATGACTCTCACATGTTTTATTCACAAAATCCTACACAAACCAGAGAGCCTTACTTCAGCTGTGTAGAAAATGTCGGAGAATATTGCTTGGGGCAGGGAGTTCTCACATCTATATGACCAATAATAGGAATAGACAGCATGCCTTGTGTGGGGCATCTTCTCTTACAAACTTGATTGACTTTTTCTGAGGAATGACAAAGATGATTGGTGAGGGTAGGGCAGTGGATGTTGAATACATGGACGTGGAAAAGCTTTCAACATGATCCCCAGTGATCAACTGATACAGAATATAGAACCACATAGGATCCATGGAAAGTTGGTAGATAGGATTCCATTTGGCTTGGCTATAGTAGACAGAGGGAAGTGGTCTGATTGGAAACTCAGAGAGCAGACAGAGGGAAGTGATAGACTGGTGTTAGTCTGACTGAAGGTCTGTGACCAGTGGTGTACCACAATGATCATTGATACATGTCAATGATTTGGAGAAAAATGTAAGTAATTTGTTCAGTATTTTTTCAGTTGACATAAAATTTGGCAGAACTTTGGATAATTGAAAAGTTTCACTAAGAATTCAATAGTTTATAGATAAATTGGGACAGTGCAATGCCCGATGGAATAGAAACCAAAGCAATATGATGTGTTGAACTTTAGGGGAGATTGGTAGCGGCCTTGAATTTGCAGCCAGGGAAGGTGGTAGAAGCAGATACAGGAGCAACATTGAAGAAGTATTTAAACAAGCTCGAGATGAGGCAGAAGTGTAGAGCAATATAGACCATGTGCAGTTTAAATTGTATCATGCTTGGCAAGGACACTGTGAAACAAAGAGCACGTTCCTGTGCTGCCCTATTCACATTCCAAGGAGGGAAATTCCCCAATTTAAAACATACTTATAATCTAGAGCAACACTGTTATGGCTCCTCCAAACCTGATGTTTTTTAGAGATTGTAGTTTTTTTGCCAATTTTCAAACACAAACAAGTGAACTCCACCAAGAGCCTGTCCTGATCCAATCTTAAGGATGCCATGAAGAGAAAATCTCACTAACACCTGTATTTCCTCAGGAAGCAAGAGAAATTTGACTTGCCCCCATTGACCCTCAACAACTTCTATTGATGCATCATGGGAATCATCCAATCTGAATGTATCACACCTTGGTATGGCAACTGCTCTGCACTTGACTACAAGAAAATGCAGAGCTCTAACACAGCCCAGCACATTGTGGAAACCAGCATCACCTCCATGGGCTCCATCTATACATCTTGTTGCCACAGTAAAGCAGTCAAAATAATCAATTCTCTTCAAGAATTCTCTACCACTGGACAGAAGATACATTGCACTGAAAGCATGTATCACCAGGCTCTACAACAGCTGCTATCTCACTGTTATAATAATGTTGATTAGCTCCCTGGTATGATCAGATGGACTCTTTATCTGGCAGTTGAACTTGTTTTGATATTCCACCTAAATATCTGTCTGCACTGCACTTTTTCTGCCACTGCTGCACTTCATTCTGCATTCTGTTTCTGTTTCCCCAGGTACACACAGTGGAATGAATTGGTCTATATGAATAGCATGTAAGACAAGATTTCCACTGCACTTGTGACAATGATAAACCAACACCAATAAAAAGCACTATTTTCTGATGAGTATCTTCAGTAATTAGCTCTGGATCAGAAAACAGTAACTTTGCAAAAGTTACATATTTTTGATACTTTCAGATATTTCTCTCTTTTCAAATCATTATGCAAAACATTCAGTCTTTGAAATAGATGAATAATAAGTGTTATGGAATACCAAGATGTGGCAAATTGGAAAACAAGTTGGACCACTGTTCAAATCCTGGTAAAGTTGATGAGATATTGTTTTAGTCTGGAAACTGAAAACAATTTTATGCAGACTGTAAGGTGCAGATTGCTATATGCAGAGTTGTGGACATAAAGACCACATTGGCTTTCTGAGTAACTAGTGCACGATTTCAAGAAACAGGCAATGTACAAGGAATTAAAGCAGCAAGAGGCCATTCAACCCATCACGTCTGCTCTATCGGTATACAGGATCATGTCTGACCTACTTCCTCAGCACCACTTTCTTCTACTAACCCCATGTCCCATATTTGCATGAATATCCAAAATGTTAAAGATTGAGCATACACAATTCTGTACAATAGTAAATCATGAACAATCCCTTGCTTCCAAAAAAATCATTATTTTTTCTCTTTTCTTTGCCTACTCAAGACACCTGAGAATTTTGTATGTTTGAGTGGGATCATCTTGCACTCTTTTAACCTCTGAATAATTCAGATGCAGTCCACTTCATCTGTTCCTACTGAACAATATCCACAGCACCTCAATTGTTGGAATATCTTTGTTGCACATCTCCATGTTACACCCAATACCATCCGCATTATTTTGTGCACAACTTTACTGAAGGAACAGCTAAAAGTCCAGGAAAACCAGATCCACAGTCCCATCTGGTAAGTACATGCACTGAAAATGCAGAAAAAAATGGTGACTAATAATTACTAAAGTACTTACTTTGGGTGAAATCAGACTGAAGAAGCGAAACAAATAAACTGAATATCAGAAGAGAAGACATTTTGCTGCAGCCAATTTGAAGCCTCATTTCACAGATTCCATCCCTTTCCCTGTCAGAGAGAAAAAAATAGTGAAACGTGTAGATCCGGACTCCTGAAATGACCTGAAATAAATCTGAAGTGGATTTAGTCAATGTTTTAAACACCTCAGAATCTGAACAAAATGAAGGCTGTGTATTTGCTCATTCCAGTTGTAAACTGTAACCGTTCACAGACACTCCCTCTTCCTGTTACAATATAGACGATGGCTACTTTTTTCACTTCCAATGAAAATGACTACATTATTTTGGTTCCTCTTTCAGTTGTGAGAGCGGTAAAGAACAGTGCACTTGATAACATTGTCCCAAAATGTTACAATTTGTACTGATCAGGAACTAGTCAAATTGATATAACTGAGGATATAAAGTCAGAGAAGTTATTATATTCTTATGTCTGCCCATGTGTTGATCACATCTACACGGTAACATCATGTAGTGGAATGAGCAGCAGCAAATGCCAACAAACACCTGCTGACAGTCGACATGATCAGAAAATCTAATGAACCAGCCAAATGGCAAATGGACCAGATCAGAGCAGGATGTTGTGAGACAGTGGGCAGTGGGGTCTCATGATTCTCATATTCTCTGACATTGACAGTGTATTTGAGAGATTTTCTCAAATTTAATGGAAATGTGAGGCTCTAACAAGAAAAGACACTCACTGATATCCAGAATAGATTGGCTGTAGTGAAGAGATGCATGTTGATGCTCTCAGATACTGACTCCTTTCTCTGCTGGTTCACTGTAGACTCATGGTCCCACCAAAAAATAAGATGATATGGCAACAGTGTCACCTGGTTTCTCCAACAGCACCCTGGATTTCAGCGTTCTCCACAGACATGAAAGCAATAAGGAGAGCAAGGAACTTCAAGATCTTCATCTCAGTCATGGACTAGATGGGCCGAAAGGCCTGGTCCTGCACTGTACTCTCATGACTCTGTGACTCTGTACATGTTTATATGGACATCCATTATTTGTCTGTCATCATTGTTGACATGAATTTCAAAACCTGTTACTCAACAACGCTGGTGCAATCATAGAAATATGGAACACCTACAGCACACTACAGGGCCTTCGGCTCACAAAGTTGTACCAGACATGGCCCTACCGAAGAAATTAATAGCCTTACCCATAGTTCTCTATTTTTCGAAGCTCCATGTATCTATCCAAAATCTCTTAAAATACCCTATTTTATCCGCCTCCACCACCGTTGCCGGCAGCCTATTCCATGCACACACAACTCTCTGCGTAAAACACTTACCCCTGACATCTCCTCTCCCAAGCACCTTAAACTTGTCCCCTCTTGGGGCAGCCATTTCAGCCCTGGGGAAAAGCCTCTGACTATCCACCTGATCAATGCCTGTCATCATCTCTTACACCTCTATCAGGTCACCTCTCATGCTCTATCACTCCAAGGAGAAAAGGCCGAGTTCACTCAACCTGTTTTCGTAAGGCATGCTCCCCAATCCAGGCAACATCCTTGTAAATCTCCTCTGCACCCTTTCTATGGTTTCCTCAGTTCAAACCTCTCCAAAACATCCGGTGATGGTCAAAGCACACAAGCATTATCAACAGTTTGCTCAGGGCACAATGTCAGTTGTGCCTTTTGAAAGGCATTTAGCAGGTGATTTACATACACTTAATACATATATAAGATTCCATCATACTATCTGATGACTATGTACAATGAAATGACAAGTATAGACCTGGGCTCTGGACAGATCAGTGCCCCCTCCAGCAATGCAAAACACATTAACACTTAATGAATATACACAACTCCATCTTAGATTCTGTTGACCACGGACAATTAAATGACAAGTAGAAACCTGGGGTGTGGACAGGAGCAGGCAGAGACAATGGGCCTACCTGGATAGTCAGTACTGTGGATCTTAGGTACTAGGTAGAAATGGGCAGTGTGAGGTAAGTGAACTCTATGTTTTGTGGCTGTGGATGGGAGCTCTCCATGATTGATGAGGTCAGTGATGGTTCTGGAGTCAGTTTTCTGTTTGCCCCAGTTGGGATCCTATACAAGGAGTAGGTAAGAGTGGAGAGCAGTATATTCTGAGAGCAAAGGTTGGAGGAGGAGAGAGGAGTACAGAAATTGAGATGTTTGATGTCTTCTTGGCTGATCCAGGATGAAATGATCCAGGGCCAGGCAGAAAACCAGTGTGGGTTATCCAGGAAGAGGAGAAGAGTTGGAGACCGGAGAAAAGGTCACCAGTACAGGTTGGGTAATTCTTGCCAAAGGAATGGGCTTTGAGTTGGAGTTGTTGGAGAGGAGAAGAACAGAAGGAATGGTGAAGGCACAGCAGGGACTAGAGCTGGGATTAGAAAGGGAGGGGAGTTGGTGCTGTCAGAGGAAGGGAGAGGGTATGGGTTTTTGGGTCTGAGGACCATGAAGTGATGGTGGTGACTGAAAAGCCGTGGGTGGTCAGTCGATGGCCTGCTCTTGTTCTATGATGAGACCATGGAGGAACAATGCCTTATATTCCATCTGGATAGACTCTCATACCAGATGTCATGTATATTGATTTCTCCTACCAGTAAGTTCCTGGATTGCTGCCTGTGCCACATGGCAGTGATGATTTGACAGAGGAAACATTGCTGAGGATCTGGTGGAAGGAGCAGGGTTTCAGATTGCTGGATCATTGGAATCTCTACTGTACAAAAAGGATGGGTTACACCTGAACCCGGGGGATCAATGTCCTTGCAGGTAGGTTTGCTAGAACAGTGATGGATAGTTGAAAATCACTTGGCAAGGGTTTAGGGAGCAGACTGCTCGGGCTGAGGATGGGGAAGTTGGTATCAAAGAGGAGGCAATTTGTATACCAACAGCACCATCCTCAGCCCTGTCAGAAAGAGCAGGCAAAATTACAGGATGATTTACAGAGTAACCTGGGGATGAAATCAAAAAGAATTTTGAGTACAGGACTGAATATGTTATATTTGAATGCATGCTGTACACAGAATAAGGTCGATGATCTTGTAGTGCAGACAGAGTTTGGCAGGAATTGTGTTTAGGGAATAAGTGAGTCGTGGCTGAAAGATTATTATTGGGATTTTAACCTCCAAGGATACACATTGTATCAAAAGATAAACAGGTAGGCAGAGGGGCTGCAGAGGTGTGTTGGTAAAAAGTTAAATCAAATCCTTAGAAAGATGTGACAGTGGAAGATAGTCATGGGGGTGGTTTCAATATACAAGTAAATGGGGAAAATCTGATTAGTGTCTATTTTAACATGTGCTTCTAAGTAACCTAAAACCACATCCTTCACAATTAAGTCCAACATCTTCCCAACCACTGAGGTGAAACTAACTGGCCTATAATTTCTTTTCTTCTGCTTCTCTCCTTTCTTGAAATGTGTAGAATTCCTATGAGATGGCTTCTTAGAACAGCTCGTGTTTGAGCCCACTTGGGGACCAGCTATTCTGGATTGGGTGTTGTGCAATTAACAGGAATTGATTAGGGTGCTTAAGGTAAAGGAACTCTGAGGAGACAGCAAACATAATCTGATGGAATTCTTCCTGCATCTGAGAGTGACAGTTGTATCAGTCAGATGTATCAGTATTAAAGTGGAGTAAAAGGATTTATGGAGGCATGAGAGAAGAGCTGGCCAAAGCTGATCAGAAGGGGACCGTTGCAGGAATGATGGCAGAGCGGCAATGGCTGGAGTTTCTGGGAGCAATTGGAAGATGTAGGAATCAGAATCAGAATCAGAATCAGGTTTATTATCACTGGCATGTGTTGTGAAATTTATTAACTTAGCAGCAGCAGTTCAATGCAATAATTTAGAAGAAGAAAAATAATAATAATAATAAATAAATAGATTATGGTATATGTATATTAAATAGATTAAAAACTGCAAAAAGAAGAAATAATATATATGTAAAAAATGAGGAATTGGATGGCCGAGGGGAAGAAGCTGTTCGTGAATTGCTGAGTGTGTGCCTTCAGGCTTTTGCACCTCCTTCCTGGTGGTAACAGTGAGAAAAGGGCATGCCCTGGGTGCTGGAAGTCCTTAATAATAGATGCTGCCTTTCTGAGACACTGCTCCTTGAAGATGTCCTGGGTACTTTATAGGCTAGTACCCAAGATGGAACCGACTAAATTTACAACCCTCTGCAGCTTATTTTGGTCTTGTGCTGTAGCCCCACCACACCAGACAGTGAGATGCAGCCTGCCAGACTGTTCTCCACATTCTGTTTAAACTCATCCTTTTCCTTGAAGTGAGACTGTAGTGAGGCTGCCTACATTGTGGGAAGAGAGATGTGATGAAGCACAGAGATTCAGCAACAAAGGTCCAAGTACAGAGACACACAATAAGCTGTGCTCCCCAGTCTCACTCTGCCCAGTCACTGATGCTACCTCTTGTGAAACAATGTGGCAGCAAACTTCCTCTTTCTTCCTAGTTCAGGATGTGGATATCATTGTTGCTCAATGCTGCTGAGCTTAGATAGAAAAGGAAAATAGATCAGGGCTTAAAAGTGGGAAGTTAAAAAGCACAAAGTCATTTTAGATGATTTTGCTGGAAGAACTTTGATCAAGGACCCCCACCATGCAGGCAATGCTCTCTACACACCGCTGCCATCGGAATGGAGAGACAGTTGTCTTAGCTTGTTCACCTTCGGGTTTAGGAACATTTAAATTCCCACGAACATCATGTTCTTGAGCAGTGAATGATGAATTCATTCACCTCATATCAGAAATGATTCCACAAACTATGGAATCCCTTTCCAGGCCTCAACAACTCATGTTCTCAATATTATTCATTTATTGGTTTGTTATTATTATTTATGACTTCTCCTTTTATTGACACAGTTTGTCACCTTTTGCACTTTGGTAGTCTGATCTTATTTGCTAGTGTGTAGTTCATCATTGATTCTATTGTGTTTCTTGTATCTGCTGTAAATTGTCACAAGAAAATGTATGGTGCCTTACATATTACATACATTGGTTATTGATTTGCTTTGAACTTTGAAACTTGCTACCTTAAATTTTGAGGGAGATCTCAAATGTGTGAGCTGGTAAATCAGAGAAAATGTTTCCTCATGAAATGAGTGATTCTGTGAAGGAATGGAATCAGTATTTGTGAGTTCATGTTTATCTCTCCCCTGAATTTTCCTTGAAAACAGATACAAAATGTACATTCATTAAAATTTTCATCCACATTAATGATAACTTCTGATCTTCCCAATCCACCCTGAGACTGAGTTTTGGGAGGCAACTGGTCCTGACCAGAAAACTGAGAGTAAACAAAGTGGGAAACAATGTAGCCAGATGTGTTTGGATTTCAACTTATCTGGAGCAACCTGTGGAAAACTGGGTCAAGCCCCTGTTGAAGTGTTAAGCACAGCTTTGCTCACACCACTTAGGGGAAGGAGTCTGCTGTGAAATGTTATATTTGTGTCATCTTTATCATCCTACCAAAAGATCCACCTCCTACAAGTTCTCCTCGATCAGCAAAAGAAATGGACATGAAACCATGATGAAATGGCAGATGATCTGAATGGCCTAATTATGCTCCTTGGTCTTATGGTCTTATGGTTTTATTAGATCATACGTTCCTTCATTGGAGAAAATCTACTGAATCTATTTCCATTCGCTCATCCAGATCTGCATTTTTCGATGGTGAAAAGATCGATGACCAGGAACCAGACTGGGCTCGATCCAACAAAAGCTGGTGCAAACGTCCTCACTGCCTTGTACAGGCAATGGAATTTGTTGGTAACGGGAGGCTATTGACTTGCTGCATCTGGTTGGATCAGAATCTGTTGCCTCTTTCTGCCATTAGCCCGAAGTCCAACATTGGCAGAAAGGGTTGTTTTTGCATTTCCCAATCACCAAGACAATAATGAAGGAAGGGAGGAAGTGATTCCTCCCCATTCAGGGAGATTGCAGCTGCTCAACAATGTAAATACAAGGAAAATCATTATCTCTATATTTTGTTCACATTTCAAGGACTCTGCAACTCATGATCTGAGAATTTGTTTTTTTTAACCACTATATGGTTATTTGCATTTTAATACCATGAAATACAGCTTTTACCTTCCTATACTTTATCTTATTCAGAAAATACATAACTTACTGTATTAACACAACAAACAAGACAGCACAAACAAAAAAAGCACAAAAAATGCTTCTCCTATTTCAACAAGTGGTAATCTATATATAAAAATGTAAAATTTAACAGGTATTTATAACACAATTCAAAAATCAATAAATAAGTAATATAAATGTTCTACAAATTTTGGAAGCTGCATTGTCTACAGAAGGTAATACTCTTTTAATCTTCTGTTAAGTCCAAATCCTTGACATAGTTAATGAAGAGTCTCCATGTATTCTCAAATTCTGCTGTTTAGACCTTAATATATAGGTTATCCTTTCCAATGGGAGGCTTGATAACATCTGCCTTATCCATTGAGTAGTGCTTGCTCTATGAGTACTTTTCCATAATTGTGCAATACATTTTTTAGCATGAAGTAAGCTGAGATCTATAAATGCTTGTTCATTTTTACTGTAATTATGTTTCTCTAGGTACAAACCCAACAGAACGAGTTTAGGATCCAGTGAAACTTGTTTTGAAATAATTTTCTCGATTGTAGCTCGTACCTCTTCCCAGAATGCTCCAGTCTCTCTACATTGCCACATACAATGAAACAATGTACCTCTAGCTTCTGTACATTTTGTGCATATGTCTGATATGTTTTTGTTGTATCGGTTTAATTCCACTGGTGTGACATATGTCAACATTAACCATTTGTACTGTATCAATTTAAGGCAAGTGTTTACTGACTTAGTATGAGCATTGGTACAAACTGTTTTCCACTCTTCATCCAAAATTTTAAGCTGCAAATTTTCCTCCCAAGTTTTCAATTTGTATTGTGAATTTTCAGACAAGCAAGATACCAGCAAATTATAAAATTCCGAAATGATATCCTTTTTTAAACTGTCCTTTATCATAATTTTTTCCAAGTGTGAATGTAGGGGTCTGGTACGTGTGTTGTTTTGGTTTACCTTAACAAAACTTCTTAGCTGGAGGTATTTGTAGAAATGTTTACTATTGAGGTTAAAGGTACACCTCAGCTCCTCAAAAGATATCATAATGTCTGAGTCTGCTATATAAATGTTTTGAATCATTTGAAGTCCCTTGGATTTCCATCCAGAAAATATATTTCTGAGATTTATATGGAACAATAGGAGAGCAAGACTTTGTTTATCTTTATTGTATTTGCCATTTGATCGAGGGGGTCTAAGATGTCCAAATGTCATGTGGTATTATTGGGCTGTACAGCTGAGAACTATTATGATCTATTTTTCAACAAATGGTTCTCCTCACTGGATAGAAATGGAATCTCACGGTCTAAAATTACTTCTTCCTTTATAACATATACTCAGATACAGTTAAAAAATTACAGAAGCAAACTAAAAATCCAATGGTAAAGCACATGATAAAGGTATAGTATTATGTAAAAACAATATTTAAAGGAACTATATTTATTATCACAATATAGTCCAATATGGGGCAATCAGTTCTTTGTACCAGGAAGAGCAGATGCGACATTTAAAGAATGGAAATCCAAGGGAATTCAAATGACTCAGAATTTGTTAGTTTGTTCATTTATTCATTTATTTATCTACTTCTTTATTTTTGTTGTATTTTCACAGATCGTCTTCTCTCTGTGTTGTTTTCATTGATTCTATCCACTTTCATTGTTCTACTGTGAATGGCTGAAAGAAAATTAACCTCTGGATAGTATAGGGTGTCAAATTCATTTGTATGTCATGTAAGTACATTGACAGAAACCTGATTTGATCCGGACTAACCAATCATGGGGGATGGATAACTAGGGTATAAATGTCGTCAGACTGGATGTGCCCAGGCATCATCCCTGGTGAAGATGGCAGAACTTGTCATCAAAATGTCGGTTATAATTGACATCTGTACTCAACCGGAAGCCTGAGAAGAGTTTATAGGCACATACAAGCTTTGTATTCTCAAAATTCGTTTTTGAAGGCCTCCCACTTTCTAAGCACACC
Organism: Hemitrygon akajei; assembly: GCF_048418815.1. Taxonomy (NCBI): domain Eukaryota; kingdom Metazoa; phylum Chordata; class Chondrichthyes; order Myliobatiformes; family Dasyatidae; genus Hemitrygon; species Hemitrygon akajei. Next base: position 29,402,195 of record NC_133138.1, on the reverse strand, counting down.
ATTTACAGGAAACAGCCTATCTCAATCAACACTTGCCAGATCATTTCTGATATCATCAAAATTGGCCTTTCTACAATTTAGAATCTCAACACGGCATCAGACCTATCTCCTTGAATATTTACTTTGAAGCTAATGGCATTGTGGTCACTGGATGCAAACTGTTCCCCAACACAAATGCCTGTCACATGCCGTCTCATTCCAGAATAGCAGATCTAGTATTGTTTGCTCTCTTGTTCGGACTTTTACATTCTGATGAAGGAAATTTTCCTTAAAATGTTTGACAAACTCTATCCCATCTAGTCCTTTTACAGTATTGGAGTCCCTGTCAATATGTGAAGAATTAAAATCACATTCAATAACAACCTTATGATTCTTGCAACAGTTTGCAATCTCTAAAACAAATTTATTCCTCTTAAATGCCTAGGACTGTCGGATGGTCTGTAATATAGGCCCATTACCAGGATCAGTTGCTCAGTTCCATCCATAATGCTTCACTAATCGAGTTCTCCAATCTGTCCTAATAGTACACTCCCAGGACATTATTCTTGTCTCGTCACGCTACCCCTCCTTTAATCTGTCCCACTCTGACACGTCTCAAGCAACAGAACCCTGGAATATTGAGCTGCAATTCCTGCCATTCCTCCAACCAAGATTCACTTACGGCTACTACATCATAATGCTGGGTGTTGATCTATTCCGAGCTTATCCGCCTTTCCTACGATAAGTCTTACATCAAAATATACGCAGTTCAGGACACTCATCGCATCATGTTTAACCTTTTGATTCCTGAATTTGTGTGCAGTCTTACCACCTGATTGTGCCTGTGTAAGTAATCAGATTGAGTTAAACTGCTGCAGAATCTGTTAATGTGTTGGAATGTTTCTGAATTCTTCCGGCATTTTCTGCATTTATCAGCTGGAATTTGTTGGTCATTGTTGATCATTTCTGTGTCCTGGTCCTGGTCCTATGTTGATACAAGGAACCCTTCTATTTCTGGTTGTTCCTTTTTGGTTATTAGTAGGTAGAGTGATTGTAATATGCCAATGCTTCATCAGATGTTGAAGGAATTTCCCAAGTATTGTGTCAAGTTTATGCTATTCACTATGAGTGTGGAACAGAAAGCAACTGCTCTTTGGTCGTCAATATGGAAGACTTCTGCTTTTCTGCCGGGCTTTATTTAGAATTACGGAATCTATTGCCAGTTGTTAGTTACACCCTTTCCTACCCTGATGACATCCTTTCTGCTCTTCTATAAATATATTGGGGTTATCAAAGTGAGTGACTAGTTGTAAAATGCATGATGTTACAATTTTATATATAGTTCGTAAGCAAGTAATATGGCGATATCTTGATGGATCATTTGCAAATTTTGCTTTAGGTGAGAGGTATGTTTTACTTTCTGTCAAAAATTCAGGCACGTTTTCAAGATTTTTAAGCAAAATATTGATGTGCATTAACAGGTACGGATGAGGAAAAGAAATGTTTTTATACAATAGCTATGAATATTATCACTGCCTATATGTGGGTATTTTTTATAACCACATTTAGCATATTCATTGTACCTTCAGTATTTGCATTTCTTCAATTGTGTGAGTGCGTTCTTTTTCCTCTCGAATCCAGCTTGCTTCTTGATTATAAGTCACTCTGTTCCACGAGATATTTGACCAAAAAGTTCATTTTGTCTGTCTTTGTTGGTAATTGTGTGCTAGAGTTGGTGACACTTTGGTACATCAAATTTAGTTTCAATATCCTGTAAAAATAAACCTTTTTCTTTGCTTCTGAACTGATAATCTGTTTTCTTTGTCTGGCACTATTCACCTATCTACTTAGTCTGTCTTTGTGTGGTTTAAACTAGAGTTGCAGGGGGATGGGAAACAGGTGTCAGAACAGTTGGAGAATTTGTGGAGGCAGATGTTGGTCAGACCTCAGACAAAGTTAGAAATCAAAAGGCTGAGCAAGGTGCGACCAGGGTCCTGAGCTGCTTATACTTCAATGCAAATAGTGTTGTCAGAGTTGCAGGAGAATGGGAACCAGAATGTCAGGACAGCTACAGGAGAGGTTGTGGAGGCAGTTGTTGGTAAGACTTTAGCCAAAGTTAGGAATCAAAAGGCTGAGCAAGGTGCGACCAGTATCCAGAGCTATGTATATTTCAATGGAAGTAGTATCGTAGGAAAGGCTGATAATAGTGCTGAAGATGAGGAAGCAGGTTGACAAACAGAAGCAATATGCAAGGGGCTGTTGATAGGGCAAAATTACAGTTAACAAGATGAGCAGCAATGTAAAAGGTGAGAAAATTAAGGCCAAACGGGGATCGAAGAAAACAAGTGCCCATTAAATTTAAATTGTCAGCGTGGAGTGAAACTTAATCTCCAGTTAATCCTGTCAATTTAACACATGAGATCCCAACACACCTGCATGCAAAACAATGTCAGTGTAAGTGTAAAGTGGGGAAGATGCATCTTATTTTGAGATGAAGCCTAACAACTAGGCCTCAAAACATTCTTCTCCCCAAATGGTCAAAATCAAATCAAATAACAAGGTCTATAATAACATAACCCTTGAAGTGATACGCCTTTCATTACCTGGATGGGAACTAGAGTGTCAGAACAGTTCATTATGTCTGTGTTTGTTAGTAATTCTGTGCTAGAGTTGGTGACACTTTGGCACATCAAATTTAGTTTCAATGTCCTGTAACAATAAACCTTTTTCTTTGCTTCTGAAATGATAATCTGTTTTCTTTGTCTGGCACAATTCACCTATCTACTTAGTCTGTCTTTGTGTGATTACTTGAGGGGTTTAAACTAGAGTTGCAGGGGGATGGGAAACAGAGTGTCAGAACAGTTGAAGAAGTTGTGGAGGCAGATGTTGGTCAGACCTCAGACAAAGTTAGGAATTGAAAGGTTGAGCAAGGTGCGACCAGGGTCCTGAGCTGCTTATACTTCAATGCAAGTAGTATTGTCGGAAAGGCAAATACTGTAATAGTGCTGAAGATGAGAAAGATGGTTTACAAACCGAGGCAATGTGAGTCTGTTGTTGGGGCAAAATTGCAGTCAACATGATGAGTTGCAATGTAAAAGGCAAGAAGTAAAGTCCAAAACAAGGACTGCAAAAATAAACAAGTCACCACTAAGTACAAAGTGTCAGGATGGAGTGAAACTGATTCTGCAGTAAACCCTGTTAATTAACCCATAGGATCCTCACACACCAAGATGCAAAACAAAGAACAGTTTAAGTCTAAAGTAATGAAGTTGCATCTGACTTTGAGATTGAGCATAATAACTTTCTACTTCCTAAATGGTCAAAATAAAAACAAATAACAATTTCCAAATGGACATAACCCTCTAAGTGACATGGCTTTGATTACCTTGGTCTAAGGGAAGGGCACAGGCTGGCCTGATCAATCCTGGCTGGGTCACCTTGGCAAGGGTATTGGATCAGTGTAAATTTAAAGTAAGGATGTTACACCTTTCTTTGAGATGAAGCCTAATAACCAGGCCTCAGAACATTCTACTCCCTAAATGGTCAAAATGAAACCAAATAATGAGTTCTAAGCACCCAAAGCATTCATGTATTTTAATCACTAGTGTCCTGAGTTGCATATATATTTCAAAGCAAGGACTATCGTAAGAAAGGTGGATGAGCTCATGTTAAGGGTCAACACTGGTTATTATGACATTGTCACCATCAGTGAGACTTGATTGCAGGAGGGTTAGGACTGGCAGCTCGAAACTCTGGAGTTACATTGTTTTAGACATGGGGGATTAAAGGAGGAGGGGTGCCGCTTCTCATCAGGAAGATTATAACAGCAGTGCTCCATCAGGATCAGACTGGAGAACTTGACGACTGAAGCATTATGAGTGCAACTGAGAAATAAGAAAGGTATGATGACACCAATTGGGCAGTATTACAGACCTCCCAACAGTCCTAGGGATTTAGGAGAAAAAATTTGTAAAGAGATCAAAGATTGGTGCAAAAAACACAAGCTTGTTACAGAAAGCAATTTTAATTTCCCACATATTGACTGGGAATCCCATACTGTAAAAGGACTAGATGGGATGGTATGCAGGCAAGCTACCGTCCTCTGTGTGTGGAAGTCCCAATGAGAGCATGTGCAACCACCACTTTGCTAGGAGGCAATGAGACAGGGCAGGTGATAGACATTTGTGCTGGGGAACACTTTGAGTCCAGTGACCATGATGCCATTAGTTTCAAAGTAAATATACATATCCATAGGTCTCGTCTGTGGTTAGAGATTCTAAATTGCAGAAAAGTCAATTTTGATACCATCAGGGTTATTTCTTCAGCGGTTTGATCCGGACACTGTGCAAGCGCATGGAGGTCAGACAGTGAGAACAGTGAGAAGAGCTTAAAAAGAAGACAGCTTTACAGAGCGAGCGTTGGAGGAGTGGGCGTCAGGTACGGGGAGACAGAGTAAGAAGTGTTTGGCTCAATGGGGCTAAGGCAATAAGGGGTCGAGGAGTGGTACATCACTTGTACAGAACACAGACAGAAAGTATGTGTGTGAGGCTGGTTTTCTGTGCTCAGTGTCAGATGTGGGAGTTCCTGGAGACTCCCGGCCTCCCAGATGGCTACATTTGCGCCAGGTGCGTCGAGCTGCTGCTCCTTAGAGACCAGGTTAGGGAAATGGAGATGCAGCTTGTGGTAACTTCTACTTTACAGAAGGACCACTCGACAAGTTAATGGCCAAAATAACATCTTTATCTGGGACAGCAAATGATGTTTACAATACAGAGGCTTTCAGGTACCTCGTGAAGCATAGGTGGTGGAACTACATACAATGCATACCGGGAGTAAAACCCTGCCAACCCCGGTAACAAGCGTCTTGTTACCAACAGCTTCCCGATTAGTATTAACTCACTTTTAATAATACTCACATTACAACACTTCTCCCCCTTTAAAATCCAACATTCCCCAAATATAGAAGAACTGGGAAATAAAAACAGTGGTCTCATTAGCAACGGGTTACCAGTACAAAAAACCTAAAAATCATGGCAAATTCAACATTCAATCTAACAACAAAAATACTATCCAATCAAAGATTCAGTCTGTCAGGAGGTTTGTGAGGGCGCTGTGATCTACGCACTACCCCCGGTGACCCAGCTGGCACTGCTGGTGAGGATGTTTTGGGTGGATCTGATGCTGGCAGCATGAGAGGGGTCTGTGTGTCTGACAATAGACAATCGGTGTAGGAGTAGGCCATTCTGCCCTTCGAGCCAGCACCGCCATTCAATGTGATCATGGCTGATCATCCACAATTAGTACCCCGTTTCTGCCTTCTCCCCATATCCTTTGACTCCATTATCTTTAAGAGCTCTATCTAGCTCTTTCTTGAAAGCATCCAGAGCATCCAGAGAGTCTACATAAGAATGTTTATCCTCCTCAGGGGACCCCAGCCCCTCCGCCAGCGTCTCTCCCTCTGGCAAAGTCATTGGTGGACATGCTTTCCTGGTATGCATTAAGTAGTCATTGCTCCTTAACTGTTTTGGACTACTGAGCTTCTTTGAAATCGGTGGTGAGCTATTCTCAACATTATTGGGATAAACGGCATCTGCAGGTTTGCCACCTGGCTTGGAACGCATTGAAGAAGGAACTTTGGTTTTTGAATCATCATCACATCCGTGGATCAGAATAGACCCAATTGCAAATTTTTCATAGAGTTCTTTGTTATAACATGGAACTATCTGGAGTTCAACAACAGAAAATTGCAATGCATTTCAGAAAACCTCTTCTGCTTGAACAAAGGTCTTGTCTGTTAAATCACAGTCATTGATTTTGATGATACATTCATTCTCCTGGAGCAGGTTCTCTTTTCTTGAATGGCTGTTCTCTTCAATACCACGAATACTCAGGACAAGGAATCTTCCACTCAGTGTAGAGTTAAAGGGCACCACATGGATTCCCAGGGGGCCGCCATCTCCGGAAAATTCTACCTTCTTTGTCAAATCACTTTGAGTGCTTTTTGAATGCTTGTCTGGTGGTCCTAGAGGCTCTGTTCTTACATCGTCTGTGGGTGCCTCGTTTGCTACTGTTACGATTGGCTTCACATGCAGGTTCCTGTTAGTGAGATCATCAGGCTGAGATGCACCTTGCTGTAACTGGGCAGGTGGTACAAGAGCTGGGTCACTGCTTCGCCGTACTAGATGTGGCGTGCTGGCTTTCAGTGCCGAGGGGGTAACTTCAATTTCTCCTGTAATAGGCTGAAAAGCCGCAAGCTGTGCTGTGAGCTCACTCTCAAACGTGTCTGGACTATGTCTGTCACTCACATTACCATCGACGACTTCATCTGCACGCTGCACCTCTTGTTCTTCATATACCGCAACAAGCGTTTTGTCTGCCTTCAAAACTAGAACAATAGGAGCCGCCCACCTTGAAAATTGGACTGGCTCAATGATGCCAGCCCCTGTAAACATTCCAGCTCCTCCTCGAATTTGCCTTTCATGGCATAGGGTACTGACCTGGGTTTAAAAGAGAGTGGCGGGGCCTCAGGGCTGACATGGAGTTTCACGGTCACGCCCTTCAGTGTGCCCAGCTCGTCCCTGAAAACATCACTATACCACTGCAGCATGTCCTCCATTGTGTGTGTATACTTAATTTCATGCCAGCTGAGCCAGATTTTGCAAAGCCAATCGCGGCCCAAAAGACTGGGCCCACTGCCCTTAGCTATCACCAGCCTGGCTTCAGCCTTCCGACCCCCGGCTGAAATATCCACATATAACACCCCTAAATGAGGTATGGACTGCCCTGTATAGGTCCTGAGTTTGAGCTTAGATGGTCTGAGGGGAGGCAGGTTCGACCCTCATGTCCTCCCGTACGTTTCCTCACTAATGACCGATGCAGTAGCCCCTGAATCAATCTCGAACTTAATGTCCTTTCCCCTGACAGTGACTGTGGCATAATATGGTTCAGGTGGTCCCTCATCCGTTTCCACCCCAAACATGTTGTAGGCACACGCTGCCTCTTCGTCTGCTTCTTCTAGGTGGTGTGTGGCTTCCTGAGTCTGTGAGCTTTCCCCTGCCCAGGCTTAACCTTACCCTTTATGCTCCTGCACTTTTTTAGCCAAATGTCCCTTTTTACTACAAGCATGGCAGACAGTGTCTTTGAATTTGCAAGCACCTGCATAGTGCGTCCCTCCACACCTAAAACATTCCACCTGCTTCGCGTGTTTACCAGTCTCCCTCCTGACTTGGTGCACTGCTGTTGACTGCGACCCCCCCCCCCCATATCCTTTCTGGATATCATTAGCTTTATTAGCAGCCATCTCCATGCCTTTGGCAATCTCTAGGGCTTTCTTGAAAGTCAACGGTGCGGTTTCCCCCAATGAGCATCATTGTACAGCATCATTATTAATGCCGTATACTAATCTATCACAGAGCATGTCATCCAACCCTGCTCCGAAATCACAATGCTCCGACAGCTGCCGAAGCTCGGCCACAAAGTTGGCCACAGACTGACCATGCTTCCTGAAATGGCTGAGAAACTTGAACCGTTGGTCTATCACTGAAGGTTTTGGTTTGTGCTGGTTCCCCACAAGCTTGACCAGTTCGTCATATGGAATTTCTCCTGGTTTCTGCTGTGTGGCTAAGTTCCTTATCAACTTGTAAGTCTTTGCTCCACACACACTCAGGAGAATAGAGCACATCTTAGCCTCCTCAGTAATTCCACTAGCACAGAAAAAATGACCGAACCGTTCCTCATACTCCAGCCAGTCCTCGTTTCCCTCCACAAATTCACCGAAAGTCCCGAACATAGCCATCCAAACACGAGGCTTCTCATCGTCTCACAGCTCCTGTTCAAAACATACCGACATGTCCACAAAACCAGTTCACCTCATCGCCAAAAATATGTGGTAACTTCTACTTTAAAAAAGGACCACTCAACAATTTAATGGTCAGAATAACATCTTTATCTGGGATGGCAAATGATATTTACAATCCAGAGGCTTCCAGGTACCTCGTGCGGCATGGGTGGAGGAACTATATACAATGCACACCAGAAATAAAACCCTGCTGACCCCGGAACCAGCTTCTTGTTACCAACAGCTTCTCGATTAGTATTAACTCACTTTTAATAACACTCACATTACAACACAGCTCAATGACCTTTGCCTGGTCAGGGAGAGTGAGGAAGTGATAGAAAGCAGTTATAGGCAGGTGGTCACACCAGATCCACAGGAAGCAGAGAAGTGGGTAACAGTCAGGAGAGGGAAGGGCAAGAAGCAGATGTTAGAGAGTACCCCTTAACAATAAGTACTCCTGTTTTTTTTTATTAGTTTTTTTATACATTTTCTACATAGCTACAGATAAAAAAACCCCAGATCAAAATGAAGAACATTGATACAGTGCAAAAATAAACATACAATAATAATATGATACAAAGAAAGATAATTGAGAAAGCACCCAAATTGAGAACATGTAAAATTAGTATCCTCCCCAAGCCCCGCAACAAACACAAAAAAAACTCCAGACCAACCATAACACAATATAGGGAATATAAATCAGGACAATCAAACCCTCAAAACTGTAAATACACTTAGCAACAGAAGATATTAATGCCTACTACCAACAAAAAAAGGAGCTGAAAGCAAGGGACCAAAAAAAAACCCTAGTCAAGAGGAAGGTTATGAAAGTACTCAATAAAAGGTCCCCAGACCTTATGGAACTTTAAATCCGAATTAAGAACTGAATAATGAATTTTTTCAAGGTCTAAGCAGGCCATAATATCATTAAGCCATTGAGCGGGGCAACATCTCTCCATCTAAGGAGGATTAAACGTCTAGCCAGGAGAAAGGCAAGAGATAATATTCGACACTTAGTCGAACTCAGATGTAAATCTGTCTCGCCCCAGAAACCGAACAAAGCAATTAAAGGGTTAGGTTCTAGGTGGTGATTCAGAATATACGATAATATTATGAAGACATCTTTCCAAAATTTCTCCAAGCTAGGACAAAACCAGTACATATGAATGAGAGAGGCCTCGTCCCTTTTACATTTATCACAAAGCGGACTAATGTTAGGTTAAAATCGCGATAATTTAGATTTAGACATATGGGCTCTGTAACCTGTAAAAGGTAATGGCGAGCACAAAGTGAGGTTGAATTAACCGATTTGAGAATCAAGTCCCAAGTCTCATCAGATAGGGAGGTATTTAGATCGTGCTCCCATGCCATTTTAATTTTATCCACGGGGCACATCATAAGGCTGCTAATTTATCACGAATAAATGATATTAAACCTTTACCTAGTGGATTAATAGAAAGAAATAAGTCCATAACATTTTTCTCAGGCATTTCAGGGAAGTTAGGAATTAAAGGAGTAATAAAGTGTCTAATTTGGAGATATCTAAAAAAATGAGCATTAGGCAGATTGAACTTAGCAGAGAGCTGTTGAAAAGAAGCGAAGCGATTATCAATAAAAAGATCTTCAAAATGTCTAATGCCCTTCCTATACCAATCATGGAATGCTGAATCATACATAGTAGGTAAAAAAAGGTGATTATGTAAAATAGGGCTAGAAAGGGAAAAACCATGGAAACCATAAAATTTCCTAAACTGTGCCCATATACGCAAAGTGTGTCTAACAAGAGGATTAACTATTAATCTGGACAAACTACTAGGGAGTACAGAGCCAAGAAGTGCAGAGTTAGATAATTCTTTAGTGGAGCTCAACTCCATTGCCACCCAATTAGGACATTCGGGTTGGCCATGGAAAAAAGACCAAAAGGTAGCACAACGTATATTGGCTGCCCAATAATATAAATGAAAGTTAGGTAAAGCCATGCCACCCTCTTTTTTAGATTTTTGGAGATAAACTTTATTAATTCTAGAGCGCTTATTCTTCCACAGATATGACAAAATAATAGTGTCTAAGGAATCAAAAAAAGATTTAGGAATAAAAATTGGGATTGATTGAAATAAATATAAAAGTTTAGGGAGAACATACATTTTAACAACATTAATACGACCTACCAAAGACATAAATAGAGGTGACCATTGTAACAGACTCTGTTTAATAGTATATGAAAGATTGGCAAAATTTTCACGAAAGAGATCTTTAAACTTCCTTGTAACTGTAATCCCAAGATAAGTAAATTGATTATGAACTACTTTAAAAGGGAGATCACTAAATGTTAATTCTTGTGCTTCTTTATTAATTGGGAAAAGTTCGCTCTTATGTAAATTGAGTTTATATCCAGAGAGCTGGCTAAACTGGTCAAGAAGTGAAAACATTGGAGGTAAGGATGTAGATGGATTTGAGAGAAAAAGTAATAAGTCATCAGCATAAAGAGAAACTTTATGGTCAACACCCCCTCTCCAAATCCCGGTCAGTTCAGGACAATTTCTAAATGCTATCGCCAAAGGTTCTATAGCCAAATCAAAGAGAAAGGGACTTAAAGGGCATCCCTGACGGGTGCCACGTTTGAGGTTAAATAACTGGGATTTCTGAAAATTAGTTAAAACAGAGGCAGTAGGACACAAATACAGCAATTTGATCCAAGAGATAAAACTTTGACCGAAGTCAAATTTTTCTATAACTGCAAAAAGGTAGTTCCACTCTATACGATCAAATGCTTTCTCTGCATTGAGGGAAATAACACATTCAGGAATCCCAGTTGGAGGTGAATATAAAATGTTAAATAAGCACCGCATGTTAAAAACAGGGAGACGGTTTTTAATAAATCCAGTTTGATCATCAGAAATAATAGAGGGAATAACAGTTTCTAGTCTATAAGCCAAAACTTTGGCCAAGATTTTAACATCAACATTAAGCAAAGAAATCGGCCTAAATGAGGAACACTCTGTTGGGTCTTTACCCTTTTTTAATAAAAGAATAATAGATGCCTCATTAAAAGAGGGTGGCAATTGGCCGTAATTAAACGAGTCAGATAATACTGAGAGTAACTGAGGAGAGAGAAGTGAAGAGAATGATTTATAAAATTCTACAGGGAACCCATCAGGTCCAGGAGATTTCCCTGAAGACAATGCAGAAATTGCAAAAGATATTTCTTCTGATGATATAGGCGCATTAAGTTTGGCTTTAAAATCAGATGAAAGTGAAGGAATATTCAGATTATTTAAAAAATGATCAACAGAGATATTGTCATTCAAAGATTCAGAGGAATAAAGTCGAGAATAGAAATTTTTAAATGTGTTATTGATTTCTAAGTGATCTGATGTAAAGTCTCCATTCACCTTCTGGAACTTTGTAATATGTTGTTTGGCTTTGGAATGCCTCAGCTGATTGGTTAGAAATTTACCAGATTTGTCACCATGGATATAAAAGCGACTCTTATTTTTAAGAAGTTGGCGTTCAACAGGTTGAGTAGGCAGAAGATTAAATTTAGTTTGAAGTTCTACACGCTTCTTGTATAGTTCAGGATTCTTAGTTTGAGCATACAGTTGATCAAATTCTTTAATCTGATTAATGAGGTCTAATTGATCTGCACAGGTCTTTCTATTAAGATTTGCTGTATAGGAGATTATTTGGCCCCTCAAATATGCTTTCATGGCATCCCAGACAATCAGGGATGACACTTCAGGTGATGTATTGGTGTTAAAATAAAAGGCTGTCTGATCCTTAATAAATTTTAGAAAATCATCATCCGATAATAAAGTCGAATCAAACCGCCAGTGTTTATTCCTCTGAGGGAGACCAGGAAAATTTAAAGACAGAGTAATTGGGGCATAGTCAGAAATCAGTATACTCTGATAATCACAAGAATAGACAAATGGAATGAGTTGATTATCGAGTAAGAAGTAGTCAATTCTAGTAAAGGTATGGTGAACATGTGAAAAAAAAGAATAATCTCTCTCAGTAGGATGAAGGAAACACCATATATCAGAGATACCATAATTAGAGAGAAACGATTGAATAGCTAAGGCAGATTTAGTAGGTGGTCTAGTAACAGAGGACGATCGATCCAAATTAGGATCTAACCAACAATTGAAATCACCACCCAGTATAAGAGAGTATGAGTTTAAGTCTGGTAGTGAGGAGAAAAAATGTTCAAAAAAATTAACATCATCAAAATTGGGGGCATACAGGTTTGCTAGTACAACTTTAGTATTATATAGTTTACCAGAAACAATAATAAAATGGCCATTTGTATCAGATAACTTATTATGGAGTTCAAAAGGAATATTTGAGTTAATAAGGATGGAAACACCCCTAGCTTTGGCGGCAAAGGATGAATGAAAATGCTGACCCACCCACTTTGACAGAAGCCGGGAGTTATCAAAACAACGAATATGAGTTTCTTGAAGGAAAGCAATGTCAGCTTTGAGTTGTTTAATATGTGAGAAGACCTTCCTTCTTTTAACAGGGTGATTCAATCTCTTTACATTCCAGCTCACAAATTTAAGTGTATTAACCATTATCAATTGTTAGTGCGTAGAAGGCAGCAGGCATATAAAAAGTCAAACAGCACAATAACAGTCTGGGAGCAAAAATGTAAACATAGATTCATAGAATCAAAACAGAAACATGTCCTGAGTAACAAAAGAAAGCAAAGGAAACAGTGAGTAGTGTTGGAACTGAAGAACCCACCCCAGCCTCGCAACCCAAAACTAGACGGCTACCAAAAAAAGCAGCTAGCTCTACCAAAAAAATTAACCCAAGTACGACTTCCAGTTCTGTGTCGTTAACAACAGTTCCGTATAAATGCTATAGCAAATGGTAACTAGTTTATGCACTAGAAAACATAATAACAAATAGGAACAACTTCAGCAGAAGTATAAGATTTAATACAAAGAAAATCAAAAGAAAACCAAAACTAACCTACCCGCGAAAAATTATAGAAGATCAAAAGAAAAAAAAGGGGAGGGAGAAAAGAGGGAAATTATAGATTCAAAGAGAGTACTTATCAACCATTTACAGGGAAAAAAAAGGCAAAACTTAAACTATGAATCAACCAACAGGGAGGCCTTCAATAAAAACTCCAAACCTCCAAAACAAATTAAAGTCAATTGTAGATCTCTATAGATAAAGTTATACAAGAATAAAATAGATTACACAAGTACAATCTAAACGTCCGCAGGGAAACATTAAACTTGGATTATCTATTTAGAAAAAACACACCAGGTCCAGGGAGAGATTGTCTACAGCCCTTAGAGTTTCAATAGATAATGTCTGACTTATTCAAGTACAGTCTGAGTCCGGAAAAAATAGCTTTACTACGAGAGGTACTTATCCACCATTTTAGAAGGTCAGACCGGGTTCCTAAGAAGACGGGATGGCCGGAAGACTTCCAACAAATGTCTCAGCATCCTTCACTGATTTAAACCACTTATATTCTCCAGTAGTAAGCGTAATTCAAAGGTCGGCTGGGTTCAGAAGAGAGGGTCTGAGACCACGATCAAAAAGCACTTTCATTACACCTTTAAACTCAGCACGCCTCTTCAGAACCTGGGGGGCAAAATCCTCCACAAAATGAATGACTGTATTTTGAAAAGCAAAAGTACCTCTGCGGTGTGCCTCCATAATCAAATGGTTTTTCACCTGGTATTGATGAAAGCACAAAATTACCGGCCGTGGGCAGGAACCCAGAATTGCACGGGGAACGTAGATCCTGTGTGCCCTTTCAAGCTCAGGTGGAGTCGGAAGAAATTCTTTCCCAAAAATCTCACAGAGAAAATCAGAAAAAAATTTCACGGGAGAGCCCTGTTCGGTGGCCTCTGGCAAACCTAGAATTTGTAGATTACAACGTCTGCTCCGGTTTTCAAGATCCACCATTTTGGAAAAAAGCTTACAATTCTGCTGCTCTAGGCTGGAGCAGAGAGTCTTGAGATATTGAACACGGCGTTTTAAATCTTCAGAAGTTGAGTCGATGCGAGATAAATGTTCAGCATGTTCGTCCACTCTAGTGTTGATCCGATCCAATTTGACATCCAGCTGGTTGAAAGAAGTTCTAAAATCCTTTAAAATATCTTGTCGATGCTGTTCCAAAGCAGCAAAAATGTCAGCCGGCAAAGCCATAGAAGTTTCCTTTTTCCCGGTTTTAGTACTTTTGTTAGACATTATAAGATAGATGTGTTCGCAGGCAAGTAAAAGAAACCTAATAAAATACCTAACTAAGGTTTAAGAATGGAGACGTATAGTGCAAAGGTAAGGAGAATGACGGAGCAAAAGTTCGGAGCAGCTAAACAGTCGCCATCTTACCGGAAGTCCCTAAGTACTCCTGTTTGAGTACTGTTGAGGGGTACAGCTGCACCTCATGCACAGAGCCTGGCCCTGTGACTCAGAAGGGTAGGGAAAGAAGAGGATGACGGCAGTGATCAGGGACTCTATAGTTAGGGAGTCAGACAGGTGATTCTGTGGATGCAGGAAAGAAACACAGATGGTAGTTTGTCTCCCAAGTGCCAGGCTCCCGGATATTTCTGATCACATCCACGATATCCTGAAGTAGGAAGAACAGCCAGAGGTCGTTGTACATATTGGTACCAACGACGTAGGTCAGAAAAGGGAGGAGGTCTTGAAAACAGACTGCATGGAGTTAGGAAGAAAATTGAGAATCAGGACCTCAAATGTAGTAATCTCAGGATTGCTGCCCGTGCCACATAAGAGTGAGAAGAAGAACAGAGTAAGGTGGAGGATAAATATGTGGCTGAGGGATTGGAGCAGGGGGCAGGGATTCAGATTTCTGGATCATTGGGACCTCTTTTCGGGCAAGTGTGACCTGTACAAAAAGGACAGGTTGCACTTTAATCCCAGGGGGACCAATATCCTGGCGGGGAGATTTGCTAAGGCTACTGGGTAGAACTTAAACTGGAATTGCTGGGGGTTGGGAACCGAACTGAGGAGCAATGAAGAGGCAGTTGGCTCACGAATAGAGAAAGCTTGGAGACAGTGTGAGTGGGAGGATAGGCAGGTGATAGAAAAGGGACGTGCTCAGACCGATGGTTTGAGATGTGTCTATTTTAATGCAAGGAGTATGGATGAGCTTAGAGCGTGGATCAGTACTTGGAGCTATGATGTTGTGGCTACTATAGAGACTTGGATCATGCACGGGCAGGAATGGCTACTTCAAGTGCCAGGCTTTAGATGTTTCAGAAAGGACAGGGAGGGAGACAAAAGAGGTGGGGGTGTGGCACTGTTGATCAGAGATAGTGTCACGGCTGCAGAAAAGGAAGAAGCCATGGAGGGGTTGTCTACAGAATCTCTGTGGGTGGAAGTTAGGAACAGAAAGGGGTCAATAACTCTACTGGGTGTTTTTTATAGACCACCCAATAGTAACAGGGACATCGAGGAGCTGATAGGGAGGCCGATTCTGGAAAGGAGTAATAATAACAGGTCTGTTGAGGTTGGAGATTTTAATTTCCCAAATATTGATTGGCATCTCCCTAGAGCAAGGGGTTTAGAGGGGGTGGAGTTTGTTAGGTGTGTTCAGAAAAGTTCTTGACAATATATGTAGATCAGCCTACAAAGTGAGACTGTACTTGATCTGGTATTGGAAAATGAACCTGGTCAGGTGCCAGGTCTCTCAGTGGGAGAGCATTTTGGAGATAGTGATCACATTTCTATTTCCTTTACCATAGCATTGGAGAGGGACAGGAACAGACAAGTTAGGGAAACTTTTAATTGGAGTAAGGGGAAATATGAGTGTTATGTACCCCTAGGATTCATATTTACTGTGGACTGTCACTTTAAAATGCCAAGATAATTGAGACTGACTTTTGCACTGTGGATTTCTGCTGACTGTAGAATTGCTGCATTGCTCTGGTGAGTAGCAATTGTTTATGTAAGTGGTGGCTTGTTTTGAATAAGCAAGATCAAATGTCACACACAGTTAGAGTCAAGAAGGATTCGGTCAATAAAAGACACCAGTGAGTTGGTAGCTGGTTTAAACTTTCAGTAGCCCAAAAGGGGTGAGTTGAGATCGATCCTGAGTATTGATAAATGACTATCACAAGTTTCTGCAACTGGAAGAAGTTTGCAGGAAGAGAAGAGAGGAGAGGGAGGTTTAAAACAGAAGAAACCTAGTGACAAAGACATCACTATTTGGACTCTCTCTCTAAGTAGCCTATAAGGGTGAGTTTTTTTCCAATCGGCTACGAAAGTGTGATTGTCACTTAGTTAATCCACAGGAATGGGTTCTCTGGTGAGGGGGAAACCTTTGTGAATACCACGTGTGTGTTTACCCTTTGCCTGGGTGTGATAGTTCACTGAAGAAAGGCACCCCGTAGCAAATCACTGTTGGAGTTATATCATATGTCGTGGAACTGGATAAGTGGCTATCACATTGTGTGTGTTTGGGGTAACCTTGTGGAATCTACCGGTGTGTCGACACTTGCTTGGGTGGTGGTTCCCTTGATGATAGTCCCCTTTTTTTGTGATAAGCTACTGTTCGTGATAATCCTTACATGGATTTTATTTGAGTATCCTGTGGCCACCACTTTGAGATGTCCCGTAGCTGAATTCGGGTGTGGTACCTCCTGTATTGAAAGGATATTTGTTGAAGATCACTGCCGGTCATACTTAGTGTGTGGAGTGGAACAACTTCGGAGATAAAACCTACTGCTATTGCTATTGCTATTTTGTATTGCTGTCATGGAATCTGTGGAATATCGGCATAATTGCCTTCTCACAACATACGCCTTTGGATTACAAATCTCTCTCTCTCTTACAAACAAGAGCAACCTTGTGAATTGAACTGAACATTATTGAAATTGAACTTCTCACATACCATCATACATTACCATCTAAACTTGAATGAGTTTAGGAAATATATACTCACACTAATATATGCTTATGTATGCCTAACACTGTAAATTCTTGGTTTATCTGGTTTTAATATTACTATATTACGTAGATACTAATAAATAGTGTTTTGCTTATGCCAAAACCAGACTTCAGGTGTGTTCCATTTCTGCTGGTTCTTTTAACCTGTTGCAGGGTACTTAACAATGAGGCTATCAAACAGGAACTTGAAGCATAAATTAGAAACAGATGTTCTCAGAGAAACGTACAGAAGAAAAGTGGCAAATGTTCACGGGACACTTGTGTGGTGTTCTGCAGAGGTACATTCCAATGAGACAGGGAAAGAATGGTAGGGTACAGGAACCGTGGTGTACAAAGGCTGTTGTAAATCTAGTCAAGAAGAAAAGAAGAGCTTATGAAAGGTTCAGAAAACTAGGCAATATTAGAGATCTAGAAGATTATAAGGCTAGCAGGAAGGAGCTTAAGAATGAAATTAGGAGAACCAGAAGGGGCCATGGGAAGGCGTTGGAGGACAGGATTAAGGAAAACCGCAAGGCATTCTACAAGTTTGTGAAAAGCAAGAGGATAAGACGTGAGAGAATAGGACCAATCAAGTGTGACGGTGCAGAAGTGTGTATGGAACCAGAGGAGACAGCAGAGGTACTTAAAGAATACTTTGCTTTAGTATTCACTATGGAAAATAATCTTGGTAATTGTAGGGATGACTTACAGCAGGCAGAAAAGCCTGAGCATCTAGAAATTAAGGAACAGGATGTGCTGGAACTTTAGGAAAGCATCAAGTTGGATAAGTCCCTGGGACCAGATGAGATGTACCCCAGGATACTGTGGGAAGTGAGGGAGGATATTGCTAAACCCATCTGGTCCCAGTGACTTATCGAACTTGATGCTTTCCGAAAGCTCCAGCCCATCCTCCTTCTTAATGTCTGTGTGCTCAGGCTTTTCCATCCACTGCAAGTCATCCCTACAATCATCAAGATCATAATGTTACACATACCACTATGCTGCAGTGCCACACTGAATTATGCTGTAAAAGCCAAAGGAAACATAATCTGATTGGTAACCGATTGAACAAATGGAATTTGCAACTAGATCTTAGTGCCTTTGTAAATCAGTTGCAGAAAGCAAGTATTTAGGAGCAGCGAGCTATTAGCAAGCTAAACAATATATTGTTGACATTCATTCCAAGGTGAATAATATATGTGAGCAAAGATGCTTTGCTGTAGCTGTGCAGTGGTTGATGTAACCCTTTCCAGAGTTTTGAGTGCAACTTTCAATTCTTTATATCATTCTCACTGTGAAGGGACTGCAACAAATATTATCCAAAATGATGCGGTGGTGTCCGGATTGACAGAGTTTAAGCTGATTAAAGTGATATTTTCTAGAGGCTGGAGTTTCTACAGTTGCCTGGAAAGTATATTGTTCTCAAGTACAGTTACCAATACTGAGGTGAATTTTGCCTGACAAGATTTTCTTTGAGGTATAAAGGTTTCTTGCCACATGAAATAAATTGAGAGTAAAATCAGAAGTCAAGTTCCAAACCTTCCAGGCTGTATCAATCTGGATTCCAGAACTGGCAGATAGCTCTGGGGAATGGACATGATGGGCCGAATAGACCCCTGAGGGCTGCAATGGTCATTCGAGAATCTCAGATCAGTATCAGATTTCGAGGCCTGAAATGTGGCATCTTCCTGTGAATCATCTGTTGCTCTTCCTCTCACTTCATCTGAATTCTCTCTGTGATGAATCAGATAAGAAGCATAAAATATACATTTAAAAATAGATGATGACTCATTATTAGAAATGAAACACGAAATGTTACAGAATTAAGTTAAAGATGGTGTGAACTTACAGATTAAGGAACAGATCTCCACATGACCTAAACGTCATTGGCTCAACATTTACCCATTGTAACGTTCTCGCTCGGGTGTAACGTAACGCCGAGGTAAACGTCGAGATAAACCAGAGTCAATGCAAACAAGGCCGCAGTAAGATTAACCATTTACTGTTCACTCTTCACATTAACGTATGGTGAAAACTGTTGAAAAACAATACAAGATTGGTACAGTGTTTGTTTCCTTCTAAATATCACATTTACATTGTGAATACTTGCAAAGGTAAAACTACAATAACTACATTGCATTAAAGTGCAGCATAGTCAGAATCTAGCTGCTCCATTGACTGCTTTAGATACACTTCAATACAAACTATCCCGACTCTTTAACTGACGAAAACATAAACCTTATCGACCGTCGTTACTTTTAACAGAATCGGCGTTAACATTTTAACTCAACATATCGATTATCTAATGACTTACAGCGTTGCTTTCACTGTGTCTTTGGTGCATAGAGAAAACCTAACCAGCGTTATGGCGGCACATGAGAGTGACCCCCACCCTTGCGTTCATCTCAAACCGGTATTTTCCCACAAGACGCGGCGAACCCGGATGTGACGTCATCGCAGCCGTGATGTATTACAGACAAATAAATTGATTTAAACAGTCCTAACTTTAACTAAAAAAATGCTAACAAATCACTAAGCGAAAATATTATAAACTAAATAACTGCCATAAAGGCAGCACACTCCCCGCTTGACCTTCGTAAGGTCACGATGAACGTAATACAAATTTCAGTCTCTAAATCAGTCATTAGGTAGAAGTAGAATGACTTCTGTAACAGGCCTTTGGTAAATTTTCCCATCGCCTTGGTCGGTAGTTTTCAACTCGACTTTCCTGACACGTCCATCCCTACTAGGGAATGTGGCAGTGATTCTGGCCATTGGCCAGCAGTTGCGGGCGATTTGCTTGTCCCTGAGCAGGACTAAATCTCCAACTTGAAGGTTCCTTCTCCATTGCTTCGTGTACAGATCCTTATCCGAGAAGTCCCCTGGTGGAGGGGCAGCTCCTGCCTTCTGCGTAAGGAGCATTGATGGCGAGAGTATGAAGGGGTTTTCCGGGTCAGAAGACATGGGTAGGAGTGGTTGTGCATTCATAATGGCTGTGACCTCTGCCATTAGTGTGCCCAGTACCTCGTGGGTCGATCGGATGCGTTGCTGCATCTCAGGTTTCCTTTTCATGATTTTTTGCAAGGACGTGAACTGCTTGACTGCCTGCTCTTTGTTGTTTGGCAAGCACTGGCGTGGTTCTCTGAAAGGTAGTGGGGCGACCCAATTATTTGCTTTGTCTCTGAAGACCTTGGTGTCGTCTGTTTTTAAGGTGATGGCGTCTTGAGCCAATGGAGCAAGTTTATTATCGTGCTCCTTTTGAGCGAAGACTGACTGACCCAGCATCTCGTCAGTTACTTTGCGCTTGTTAAAGCCTTGTTGTGCTTCCTGGACGCACATGGAACTTGTGTGGGGTTGAAGAATCGAATGACGGCTACTCTCTAGCACATTGGTCTTGAGTGTGTTAACCGTTGATTTGTGTTCATTGCCAGGGCACACCTCTCCTATCACCACCCAGCCCAGATCCAGGCGTTGTGCAAAGGGGGCGTCGTGTGGTCCATTGACCTGCTGCCTAACCTTGTGTACCCGGAGAACATCCCTCCCTAATAGCAGGAGTATTTCTGCTTCTGGATCCAGCTCTGGGATGTGTTTGGCGATGTGGTGGAGATGTGGTTGGTGTAGCACCGCACTTGGCGTCGGGATCTCAGTGCGGTTATTCAAGATTTTCTCGCACTCTACAAGTGGAGGGAGACAGATGAGGACTTTACCATCCAGGGACTCGATCTGGAAGCCTTCGGCCCTCCTTCCGTAAGTTTTCATGTTGCCTGAGCAAGTTCTAAGGTAGTATGGGAACTGCTCACTCTCAATGTTGAACAAGTTAAAGAACTCTGGACTGTCTAGCGAGCGGTTGCTCTGATCGTCCAGAATTACGTAGGCTTTGATGGCCTTGTCTTTGGCTCCCTTAGGGTACACCTTAGTGAGACAGATCTTTGAACAAGAACGGCTTGCCTGAGCTTGACCGCAAACTTCCGTACAGCTCGAGCTGACAACGGTTGTCCTGGAGTGAGCTTCTCCCTCCCCGCCGTCCTGTTGTGAGGGTGAAGGAGCGTTGTCGGTTCGCGGTAATGGGCCGGGATGCATGGCCCCGTCGTGATTAGTTGTAAAGACTTCAGTCTTAAGCGCTGAGACTGGTTTAGTAATGTTGGAATTATTTGAAGTGGATTTATCTGGCTTGGTGTAAATTGTACTGCTTCCTGGACCTATGAGGCTGGGATCATTTCGCTTCTTCGCCTCCTTGCACACAAACCTGGTGAAATACTCGAAGGGAGGAAATCGACCTTCGTGTTCTTCCTTGTAATCTGAGGCAACGGACAACCACCTGTCCTGCAGCCCAAATGGAAGTTTGTCCACGAGTTGTCTAATCCCGGTTGGAGTGTCTAGGTATACTAGACCAGCTGAGTAGCCATCTTCTTTGGCACCTTGAATCTCCATGAGTAAATCTCCGAAATCTCTTATCTTGGTGTGGTCCTTGGCTGACACCTTAGGAAAATTTCCCAAACGTTGGCATAGCGCCGCCTCAATAATTTCGGGGGCTCCATAGCCCTCCTGAAGTCTCTCCCATGCTTTCTTCAATGCTAGCTCAGGTTTGTTGATGTACACTGAACGCATGCGTCTCACCTGTTCACATGATTCTTTTCCCAGCCATTTTGCCATAAGATCCAACTCCTGGGTTGCTCTGAGCTGGACTCCGTCGATAGCGTTGGTGAATATGGAGTGCCATGCACGGTAATTTTCAGGTTTATCGTCGAACTGGTATAGTCCTGAAGTGACGAGATCCCGTCGTGCGAAATACCGTGCTACGGATTCGTCTGCAAGTGGCGTGCGGGCTGAGGGAACATGACTGCGGGTACGCGACTGAGGGCGTACATCTGTTATGGAATTTGCTGGTCTGGACTCGGTCTTTGCCTCTCTTCTCCCCAAATCTGGTAAGTTTGATGTCGAGAAGTACTGGTCATGAGCCCTTTCATTCCTGGATTCATCGCGGAGTTGTGAGGGTAAATTATCTTCCTCGGATGGACGTGATGCCATCGGGCCTCTCCGAGACTCCTCATGAAGTGGGACATTATCGAATAAGTAAGGAGAGGAAGGAAGAGTCTTCCATTCTATTTGAGATTGGACATAGTCACTTGTGCGTTCCAATCTGATCTTTTCTGAAGTAGATTTTCCGTCAACCGGATCATGCATTTCTTCAGCATCTTCTATTAACTCTGCTTCCACCCCGGCAGCTGCTGCTTCTCGTTCTAGCTTCAGCACTTCTAACTGTGCCTCTACCCTTTTCCTTTCCAATTCATTTTCGGCTTCTCTGGCAGCCTTTTCCTTCTGGTTTTCGGCTTCTCTGGCAGCCGCTTTCTTCTGGCTTTCGGCTTCTCTGGCAGCCGCTTTCATCTTTACTTCTAATTCTTCTTTGGCAAAGCGCGCTCGCACCTTGGCGGCTTCTGCTTTAGCTCTTGCTTGGGTGGCCTTACTTGATGCCCTACTGCCCCTGTCGCAGGATGGCGACGACTTGGACAACGACTTGATGCTGGATCGAGTTGACATGGCTGCACTTTAAACACCTGATAATGCCGCTTTTTCACTGTAACGTTCTCGCTCGGGTGTGACGTAACGCCGAGGTAAACGTCGAGATAAACCAGAGTCAATGCAAACAAGGCCGCAGTAAGATTAACCATTTACTGTTCACTCTTCACATTAACGTATGGTGAAAACTGTTGAAAAACAATACAAGATTGGTACAGTGTTTGTTTCCTTCTAAATATCACATTTACATTGTGAATACTTGCAAAGGTAAAACTACAATAACTACATTGCATTAAAGTGCAGCATAGTCAGAATCTAGCTGCTCCATTGACTGCTTTAGATACACTTCAATACAAACTATCCCGACTCTTTAACTGACGAAAACATAAACCTTATCGACCGTCGTTACTTTTAACAGAATCGGCGTTAACATTTTAGCTCAACATATCGATTATCTAATGACTTACAGCGTTGCTTTCACTGTGTCTTTGGTGCCTAGAGAAAACCTAACCAGCGTTATGGCAGCACATGAGAGTGACCCCCACCCTTGCGTTCATCTCAAACCGGTATTTTCCCACAAGACGCGGCGAACCCGGATGTGACGTCATCGCAGCCGCGATGTATTACAGACAAATAAATTGATTTAAACAGTCCTAACTTTAACAAAAAAAATGCTAACAAATCACTAAGCGAAAATATTATAAACTAAATAACTGCCATAAAGGCAGCACACCCATTATTGTGAACTGTTAAATATTGCAATGAATGGACCCATTTAACACCGTAAACCAACTCTACTACTTGAGCGAAAATAGTGCGAAGATCTCCTTCAATTATATTTACCTCCTTGTATTGATGAGTCTCACTCTGATGAGACATTGTTCTCCTTCTGTGGCCACTGGTCCTTCCTTGCCTGTTACATTCCTGAAGAATGATTTGCTAAAAGAGATTTTTCATTCATTTACGGAAATAATGTACATTCATGTCTTCAGTAAATTGTACTGTGTGTTTCTTCACACATCTATCCCTTCATAGATTCTGACCATGTTCACATTAATAACTTTTGAGAAGCTGATATGCAATACTGGAAAATGTTCGACTTCAAAGATTCAAAGTACATTTATTATCAAAGCACTTACACAGTATACAACCCTGGGATTTGACTTCCCACAAGCAGCCACAAAGCAAAGAAAACCATGGAACCCATTCAAAGAAAAACATGAAAACCACTCTCCTCCAATACACCCTGATGGTTGAGGGGTGGTAATTGCTCTAGAAGCTGCTGGTGCAAGTCCTGATGTATGCTGGTGACATCAGCAAACTTGAATATGGCTTTGGAGCTGAGCTTAGCCACAAATTCATAAATGTAAAGGGAGTAGAGTATGGGGCTAAGTATACATCACTGTGGTGCTCCTGTGCTGATGGAGATGGTGGAGATGTTGTTGGCAATCTGAACTGTCTGGGATGTACAAGTGAGAAAATCTAGGATCAATTTGCACAAGAAGATTTTGAGGCCAAGATCTTCTGGCTTGTGTTTTCCAGGATTGGGTGAAGAGCAAATGAGTTGACATCTAATGTGGAGAGCTGTTTTATTCTGGGTAGGCAAAATGGAGTGGATAAAAGTCATTCCTCAAGCAGAGGAAACACTTCATCACTCTGGATCTAAGTGCAACTGGATGATAGTCATTGAGTCCTCCACCCTGAGAGTGGTCTCCACGTGGGAGAAGGGGACGCCATGGGCTGACATGTCAGAATTGGAATGGGAGGAAGAATTTAAATAGATTGCCTGGAGCAGATGGAACAAAGGTTCTGGATGAAGTTTTCCTCCATTACTCTGGGTCCCACTGATGTAGAGGAGGCCATACTGGGAGCATCAGATACCATAGATGATCAGACTGACTCACAGGTGAAGTGTTGACTCACCAGGAAGGACTGTTTGGGGCTCATAATGGTGAACACAGAATCAGAATCAGGTACCAGATGTGCTATGAGGGAATGAGACAGGGCAGGGACAGGAGTTTCTGCTGGGGACAATGCTCTCCTTCTGAGGCCACTGGCCATTCCTCTTTTGTTATATCCCTGAGGCTTGATCTGCTGGAATAGATTATTTTTTCTATAACTGATATAATGTACATTCATGTCTTCAGTAAATTGTACTGTGTGATTTAGCACACAGCTGTACCCTGATAGGTTATGTCCATGTTCACATAACTAACCAGAAAAAGATATGTTAAAACACTCTCCCCAACACACCATAGCTGAGGGACAGTAAATGCTCTTGAAGCTGATGGTGAGTCCTGACACATTGCGCCTTCTACCTGATGGCAGTAGAGAGATGAGAGCGTGACATGGGCATCCCTGCTGCTCCAGTGCCACACTGAGTTATGGTTGTAAAAGCCAAAGGAAACATAATCTCAATGATAATCAAATGGGTAAATGGAAGTTACAACTAGATCTTGGTGGCTTTGTCTATGAGTTGCAGAAAGCAGGTACTCAAAAGCAATGAGCAATTAGCAAGACAAACAGTATACTGTTGGCATAGATTGCAGGAGGAATTCAATAAGTGATCAAATATGCTTTGCTACAGCTGTGCAGTGATTGATGTAACCCTCTCCAGAGTTTTGCATGCAACTTTCAATTCTTTATAGCATTGTGACTCTAAAAGGACTGCAACAAATATTGTCCAAAATTATGCTGTGTTGTCCGGGTTGACTATGTTTGAGATGATTACACTGACATTTTCCAGAGGCTGGAATTTCTACAGTTGCCTGGAAAGTATATTCTTTACAAATACAGTGACCAATACTGAGGTGAAATTTCCCTGACAAGATTTTCTTTGGGGAATAATGTATTCTTTCTGCATGAAATAAATTGAGAGTAAAATCAGAAGTCAAGATCCAACACTTCCAGGCTGTATCAATCTGGATCCCAGGACCGGCAGATCTATCTGGCAAATGGACATGATGGGCCGAATAGCCTCCCACGGGCTGCAATGTTCATTCAAGGATCCACATCAGAATCAGATTTCGAGGCCTGAAATGTGGCATCTTCCTGTGAATCATCTGTTGCTCTTCCTCTCACTTCATTTGAATTCTGTCTGCGATGAATCAGACATGAAACATGAAATATACATTTAAAAATAGATGATGACTTATTATTAGAAATGCAATTGGAAATGATTGACATAATTAGGTTAAAGTTAGTGTGAATTTACAGATTAAGGAACAGATCTCCACATGACCCAAACGTCATTGACTCAACATTAACGCAATATTGCAAACTATTAAAGATTGTAATGAATAGCCAACATAATCAAAGACCTCACCCACCCCATACATTCTCTCTTTTCCCTTCTCCCTTCAGGCAGAAGATACAAAAGCCTGAAAGCCCATATTACCAGACTCAAATACAACATCTATCCCACTTGACTGACCCTCTGCAGTTTTTTAAAATAAATTCCATTACAATCATGGTGTATTCATTCAGATCTCTAGATGATTGTTTAAACACAGCCCACTCCACAAAATCCAAGTAATCCTGTATTTACTCCTCTGCCTCCCATAACCAGCCCTTGGTCAAAGAAGAATAATGTGGGCTTCCTTAACAACTATCACCCGGAAGCACTCACATCGACAGTGATGAAATGCTTTGAAAGGTTGGCCATGACTAGACTGAACTTCTCCCTCAACTAGGACCTGGTCCCATTTCAATTTGCCTACCATCACAATAGGTCAATGGCAGACACAATCTCTATGGCTCTTCACACAGCTTTAGACTACCTCAACAACACAAACTCCTATGTCAGGATGCTGTTCATCGACTATAGCTCAGCATTTAATACCATCATTCCCACAATCCTGATTGAGAAGTTGCAGAACCTGGGCCTCTGTACCTCCCTCTGTAATTGGATACTCGACTTCCTAACCGGAAGACCACAGTCTGTGCAGATTGGTGATAACATATCCGCTTCATTGATGATCAGCACGGCACAGTTCAGGGGTGTGTGCTTAGCCCACTGCTCTACTCACTGTATACACATGATGGTGTGGCCAGGCATAGCTCAAATACCATCTATAAATTTGCTGAAGATACAAACATTGTTGGTAAAATCTCAGGTGGTGACAAGAGGGCACACAGGAATGAGATCTGCCAACTAGTGCCACAGCAACAACCTGGCACTCAATGTCAGTAAGATGAAAGAGCTGACTGTGGACTTCAGGAAGGGTAAGACAAAGGAACAGATATCAATCCTCATAGAGAGATCAGAAGTGGAGAGAGTGAGCAACTTCAAGATCCTGGGCGTCAAGATCTCAGAGGATCTAACCTGCTCCCAACACATTGATGTAGTCATAAAGAAGGCAAGACAGCTGCTACAAAGTTAACAAATTTCACAACATGTACTGATGATATTAAGCCTGATTCTAATTTCACTCACTTTTTTGCCGTTTGCGCAGCTTGTTCATTTTTCACGTGCTGAGTGCTGGATGTTTTCTTGAATGGGTTACGTGGTGTTTCTTTGTTTCATGTCTGCCCGCAGCAGGATAAATCTCAGATTTTTTATTCTGTGTACATACAGCAGCATTACAATGCATACATGATCATATAGAGAAAAAAACATGAATTACTGTCTATATATATAAGTATATATGTCAGTATATACTGTCAGTATAACAATAGTTAAATTAGTGAAAAAAATGAATTAAAAATAGTGAGGTAGTATTCATGGGTTCAATATCCATTCAGTAATCACATGGTAGGGGGGAGACGTGCTTGAACCATTGAGTATGTGCTGTCATGCTTCTTGGCCTTCTTCCTGATGATGACAATGAAAGATTGCATGTCCTGGTTGGTGGGGTCCTTAATGATGGACACCACCTATTTGAGGCACTGCTCTTTGAAGAGCTCTTGGAATCCGACCAATCCTTGCAAAGTAGATCACAAGTCTACTGCACTTTTGTCCCACAGCAACAAGCGAGAGGAAGAGAAAGACCAGTCAAATGCAGGCAGATGTTTCTGAATACCTGCTTATACTCTTCTCTCATCCTCGTTCACTTCAACATTGGTCAACACCTCAATCAGAGCAAAGCAATGTAGTTGATCATGGGCTTGCACCCTCAAGGCCTCAGTCAGAGAAAACCAATGGAATTCATCATGGTTTACACTCTAGCCCAGACTTCCAGGACTCTAAGCTGCAGACCCCACTCCAAGCATCACTGAATACCCTTAAAGGCAGAGATGCACTGGATCATTCAAATGGCTCAAATATACACCTTCAAAATGAAAATCACTGGCCTCTCTTGTTGGTGCTGCCACCCTGAGCTCAGTCGGTGGAATGGCAGGCTGGATTGTATGTGTCTACGCACTGCTGTGAGACTGCCGGACATTGTCTCTCAGAGTCTTGCTTTGAGTGAAAATGTTTCTTTGTTTGCTATTTTGAATGTTGCTCATTGTTTTGAATGTTTTGCACCTTGGCCCCAAAGGAATTCTGTCTCATTCAGCTTATCTATGTATGGTTAAATGATAATTGATCTTGAATTGATTTGATTTTGATTTGATAGGACAATCATATTTGAAAGAAGTAAAGGATATAAACAAAGTGGTTTTACGAACTGTATGCAGGATGTCGCTGTTGTTCATGTTGTTCGCTGGAGCCATCTTGTGGCACAGTTGAAGATATCAGTAAACGTTCCGGCCAATTGTTTTGCACAGGTCTTCAGTTCAGGACCAGGTACACCATCTGTCCCAAGTGTTTTTCGTGGGCTCACCCTCCTGAACGATAGTCTCACTTTTGGCTCAGAGAGTGATATCAGAGGGTCCCAGATTGAAACGTCGACTGTTTACTCTTTTCTGTAGATGCTGCCTGGCTTGCTGAGATCCTCTAGTATTTTGTGTGTGTTGCTTGGACTTCCAGCATCAGATTTTCTCTTGTTCCTGACATCCATTCCTATTAAGTAACCTTCCACAATTGGACATGGATTTTATAACTGCATGGACTGCTTATAAACCAATGGCGCAGAGTAGGGAGTTCAGACTGAAGAAATGTTTACACCAATAGGTAGGTGGATTCTCAGCTACAGAATGCACAAAAGCCATGTTATTAAATATATTCAAGGAAGCAGTGGGAATTTTGTTCAGTGTTAGCGGAGCAATGGGAGGAGGCAGGAATGAGGTACTGCTGTTGATGACCAGTCGTGAATGTTTTGAAGGGCGGAGCAGGCCAGAAGGACGAAATGAAACAGCTATTGTAACTGTTTTCTGTAATCTTGTGGGAGAAAAGAGCAATGACAGAAAAACTTCAAAGTTATAGTAAATTTATTAACAAAGTATATATACAGAATGCCATCATATACTCCCTGAGATTCATTTTCTTTCACGCAATCACAGAAAAATAAAGAAAAAAATCTTAATCTGTTTATCCTCGTCAAACTGCAGACGAGTCCAAGACCAACGTTCAGTTTAACAAACAAGTATCCAGCAACTGTGATTGTGATGATCCAACTATCTGGAAGTGATCTCACTGTAAAGGACAAAGATGACATTCTACATCACATTTAATGCCCAAGTATTTCTGTCAGACATTCAGTAGAAGATATGACTGTAAAAACAGGCTACAATAAAATAATGACAAATATTCATGGTCAGGAACTTCCATCGAGACATATTTTAAATTATTTATGATTATGTCTTGAGCTACTTTTATCTGATCTTCATGGACACAGCAACTGTGACAAGGTCAAGATGACTGGAAGAACCAGATTCCTGATCAGAATCATATTGATCATTCTGCTCTGGAAGATTCAACACAAGTATCAACGTAAAGATTTGGACTGTTTAAAATAGCACAATGCTTCAAGCAGCAATATAATTGTTTTACCAGTATTTTCACAATCCAGAGTTACCAACTTCATTCTACAAGTCAGGAGTGTGACAACTATTGGGAACAGTTCTGAGTCCCATATCTAAGAGAGGATGTGCTGGCATTGAGAGGGTCCAGGGGAAGCTCACAAGCATGATCCCGGAATGAAAAGGTTAATGTATCAGGAACATCTGATGTCTCTGTGTCAATTGTCACTGGAGTTTAAAAGAACGAGAGGGGGGTAATTAAAATCCAGCAAATATTGAAAGGCCAAGACAGAGTGAACATGGAGTGGATGTTTCCACTGTTCAGGAGTCTAGAGCCAGAAGGCAGAGCCTCAGAGTAGAAGGGCATCCCTTTAGAGCATGATGAAGAGGAATTTCTTTTGCCAGATGATGGTGAACCTGAGGATTTCATTGCCATAGTTATCTGTCAAGGCCACGTCATTGGGTATAGTATATTTAAAGTGATAGTCAATAGGTTTTTGACTAGTAAGGGCATCAAAGGTTATGCGTAGGAAGCAGGAGAAGGGTGTTGAGAGGCATCATAACTCAGCCAATATCAAATAGCAGACACTCAAATGGCCAAGTGGCCTAATTCTGCTCTTATGTCTAATAGAATAATGGTCTTATACACAGACTCCCTTGCTCAGGGACGGGAAAGCAAACCATACTGAGTTACAGATCTGATCAGGAAAATTCAGATTTTCTGTACATGATCGATATCCCTCTATACGCTGCCTGGCAAGTGTCTATCAGATTGCCTCTTCAACGATGTGACCTTATCTGCTGCTACCAAATCTCCATCAGTGGATTCCAGGTGCATTCCTCCCTGTGTCTATGACCATCCCCCCCAGCTCACCTTGAACTTTATTTAAAAAAGCCACACCACCCAGCACCTCACCTATTTAACCCTCGTCTCGATGCACAGCACCCCACCTATTTAACCTTAGCCCAATCTCAGGGCAATCTACAATGACCAAATAAACCTATTACCCAAAATGTCTTTGGACAGTGGGTGAAACTACAGCACTCAGGAAACCCATGTGATCATGGGGAGAACGTATAAACTCCTTTTAGTCAGTGTTGCAACTGAACTCCAAACTCTGAGGCCCCAAGCTGTAATAGTGTGCACTAACTGCTATGCTACCCTGTATGCCATCGGTATTTGTAATATCTCTCCTGGAAAAAGCTATGACTAATTGTGCTTCTTATAATCTTTATACAGTTCTATCAGTGCATCACAGAACCTAATGGATTTTGCATCCCTCCTCCTTCTCTCCCCTCCCTCTACCCAGCATTTCATCTGAACAGGAACTCTGATGTGTCTCCACTCCCCTCAGACAGCTACAGTGGTTTCAGTGGCCAATCTGTCTGACAACCTGAATACCTTTGTAATGCTGAAAACCCTCACAGTCACAGGGAGAACTTGAGGACCCATCTGTGCTCTGACCCAGACTCACCACATGCAACCACTGTGCCACCAATTAAAAACAGAATGTTAACCGAGTTTAAGTGCCGGCAAGTTGACTGGATCTCACTGTAACCACGTGGATTTTCCTCCCACAGTCCAAAGCCTTCCGATTGGTTTGATAATTGGTCATTAAAGAGTCCTGTGATAAATATAAGTTGAAATCATGGGGATTTTAGCCAGCATAGCTTGAAAGGCTGGGAGGGTGTAAACTATGCTGTATCTCAATAAATTATGAACTGAACCAAGATGAAGATAGTGAGCCACCCAAGACTGAAGGACCAGCACGGGAATGAAATGAGTAATGATGCAGAGAATTTAATATGGTTGCATATATGTTATTTTCATTTGAAGAATCCAAATTTGGTTTTCTGCAAGAAATTATTATTTTTCCAAAGACTTTGATAGGTTACTGAATGAAATTTACTTTGTATAAAAGTTTTGATGGAAAATTATCAAGAAAGGTGTTAACTGTACATATACATATATATGTATATATAATATAATTTTTGAACTTGAATCTAAATTTGTAGATATACTGTCTGAAACTGAAACTGACGTTAACCATAGTACTTCATAGGAATTACATTTGGTTTTCTAACTAACTAGGGAAAGGAAAGTTTAGTCTGTAAACTTTTAAATTGGAATAACACTGGATCTAGTTAGTTAGAGAGATTAGATTAATAAAGGAATATCACTGATTTTAATTAAAAAGGAATTTGTTTTGGTTTGATATCTAAGATTTGGAACCTAAACAGAATGTTGGAATTTTGAATTGCTTTTGCTCATGTAAGTATTTTGTACATATTTTTTGCTTTTCTGATAAACAAATCTTACCTACAAAAATGTGAGGTTTCTATTCACTGCCTCCTTCCGATACCTAGAATCTTCTGATGGCCTACTAACACCTAGTGTAATTTGATTTTCTCAGAGTGCGGCTACTAGTCACATGAGATAAGACTGGTGCTACACAGGTGTTACAACAGCGTAGATGTGGAGATAATATTTCCTCTTTTGAGAGAATCTATACTGGAGAAGAACTTTTGAAAAATATGTTGACCAGCTGAGTCAAGAATGTCACAATTCTTTCTTTAAGAGTGTTGCAAGTCTTTTTCTCAAATCACAATGGAAGCAGAGCCTTTGTATGTTTTAAGCCCGAGATACCGTAGAAAGTTTTGTGAAGCAAATTACTGGAGGGGCAGAATAGCCTCTTTTTTTGTTTGTCTTCTGTATAAAAACATATTCCATTTATCAATACTAATACTTGTACCAATAATTTTAAATTTTATGTCTTTCCCACATTTATGGAAGGTCATCACACTGAAATATTTCTCTCTCCATTTATTCGGGCTGACCTACAGAATATCAACATCATGTTCACTTTTTATATAAGAGTGCTGAGACTTAAGAGCAGAGAGTTTCGTTTGCAATCTTTGCAGCTGAAATGTTGTTTGCCTGAGATTTTGTCGAATGTCCTGATGCTATATTCAATTTAATTGTACATCTGAAAGCTGATGGAAATGGCTCCATTATCCTGATGTTTACAACTGCTCAGCCTAAGTGAGTTCACAAATAGTGTGATCATGATGTGTAAGATTAGATTGTACTGTATAGCATAATGTAGAGAATTCATAGACAAAATGTATTTATGCCATAGTAAAGTTATTTGGTTTCTATGAATGAGCTAAAAACTACAAATAAGGGATAAACAGTTCATTGGAATGTCCTCTGAATGAGAAGGTCATATTCTCAATGAGAAAAGATTATTCAGCCCTTGTAGCAACTCTATGGTAGCTAGAGATCTGGGATTGCTACGAGGACATGCAGAACTACATAGATGAAGAACCCTAGTAACATATTTGTAGTCAATACGATATATTATATTTTCTCAGAGCACATGGGCTTTGAGTTAATGGAATTTTTGGGATAGAAAATGTCTAAAATAATCTGGAACTTACTGAAATAGACCTCTGGGATAATAAATGGAACAAGTTCCTTTTCATGACACTTAGTGGGTGTAGAAATAGATATACAGTGTGTTGTAAAATATTCAGCCCCAACTTATTGTTCACATAAATGAGTATTTAAATCCAGGGGATTTTGATCAATTTAATTGAGAATTTTTATTTGTGGATCACATGCTGCTTTTTTCACAGTAGAGCCCAAGCAACAGGTAACATTTTAAAGTTTGAAAAACTGAAAATTGGAAAACTGGAATGTCAGAAGTTCAATAGTATTTATCCCCCCTTTGTTAAGTACCACTTCTCACAGTTATTACGGCCAGTGGTCTTTGGATAAGTTTCTATTAGCTTTACACAGCATGATTAAGTATGATTTGCCCATTCCTTCTTGCAAAATTGCTAAAGCTATGCCACATTAGTTGGGGAGCAGTGGTGGACAGCAATCTTGAGGTGTTGCCAGAGATGTTCGATTGAGTTAAGGTCAGGACTCTGACTGGGCTACTCAATGACTTCAATTTTCTTCATTTGAAGCCACTCCATGGGTGCTCTGGCAATGTGCTTTGGGTCATTGTCCAGCTGAAAGATGAACTTCCTCTCCAGTTTAAGCTTTCTGGCAGAGACTAGCAAGTTTTTATCCAGGATCTCTCTGTGTTGCGCTGTATTCACCTTCTCATCAATTCTGCCCATATTTCCAATCCCTGCTGCTGAAGAGCATCTTCAGAGCCTGATGCGACCTCCATCATTCTTTACAACTGGGTGGCGTTACTTGGCTGATGTACCATACGTTTAGGCCACACATATTGTTTACTGTGGAATCTCATCGGTCTGCAAGAACTTCTTCCACATCTATGTGACACTTTGCAAAGTCTTTACGGGCAGGGATATGGTTTTACTTTTAGCCAGGGCTCCTTCCTTGCTCCTCCTTGTGCAAGGCTTAGGGATTGTGGAGCCAACTCCAGTCGCAGCCACTGACCACTGCAGTTCACTCAGATTGACTGTTGGCATCACAGTAGCCTCTCTTACAAGTGAAATTCTTCTCTGGCAACTACGTTTAGAGAGTTGGCCTGACCTAAACAATGTGGATGTGGTTTCATAATGAACCACGCTGAGCTCCATGGTATGTTCAGTGCCTTTGAGATGGCCTCGTAACAATCCCCAGATTTGTGCTTCTCTGTCATTTCCTTGAATTGTCTTCAATGCTCTTTTGCCTTCATTTTGGTTTGGCCTGTTGAAAATATGCCATATTGTTGGAACTTACAGATAGAGGGAAAATTTATTTTGTGAATTAATTAAAAATAGGTGATCCTCCAATTTTGTATCGGGTAAGTTGGAAAGGTAACGCACTATATTGCACATGAGGAAAGTTAGTAATTGAAGAGGATTAATACTTTTCCAGCTTTGCAATTTTCTTTTTTGATTTTTAGGAAATTGTTGACAGGTCTTGGAATTTTTCAGTTGATTTGGCATGATGCATAATATTTTATAGGCTAGCTCAAAAAATCTTTCTTCAATTTGAAATTTAGAAATTGAGACAGTACACTGCGAAAGTAGTTGTGGGGGCTGAATAATTCTCAAGGCACTGACAGTGACATAGACAGATGGGAGGCAGAGGTGGTTTAAAGGTGGTTTGAGAGCAAATGTTCTCTGAACAAGTGGTTTAAGTTCTGGTATTGACTGATTGCATTTCTTATGTAATTGCTCAGACGATGACCAAGCCAGGAATCTCCAGGGTTCACGAGCACCATGGAAGGAAAGTCATGTGAGAAATAGCTAATCATGCATTTCAGAGATGAGAGTACACAGGATCAGACAAAGCTACATCGGGTTGTAAATTCAGCCAGCTGCATCTTGGGCTCAGCATCAAGCACATCTTCCAGAGCCGATGCCTCAGGGAGGTGCATCCATCGTTAAGGACCCCCACATCACAGAAATGCACTTATCACATTACTACCATCAGGGAAGAGGTGCAGGAACCAGAAAACATACTCTATGTTTTAGGAACAGTTTCTTCTAGTCTGCTAAACATTTCTACATGGAAAATGAACCAATTAGTAGCACTAGCCTGACAGTGGTAGAAGATGGTTGCCTCTCTGACAGGAGGCCTGTGACTAGTAGAGTTCCACATGGATTGGTACTGGGTCCATTATTGTTTGTCATCTACGTCAATCATCCTGATGTAAATGTGGTTAACTGGATCAGCAAATTTGCAGATGACATCAAGATGGACAATGAGGAAGACTATCAGAGCTTGCAGTTGGATCTAGAGCACCTGGAGAAATGGGCTGAAAAATAGCAGATGGAAGTTAATGCGGAGGAGTGCGAGGTGTTGCATTTTGGGAGGACCGACCCAGACAGTACTTTTACACAGTGAATGGAAGGACGCTGAGGTGCACTGTGGAACATAGAGATCTGGGAATACAGGTCCAAAATACGTTTAAAATGCCCTCACAGGTAGATTGAGGTGTGAAGGAAGCTTTTAACATGTTGGCCTTCATAAAGCAAAATATTGACTACAGAAGTTGGGATGTCTTGTTTAAGTTGCATAAGATATTGATGAAGTCTAATTTGGAGTATTATACAGTTTCAGTCATCAACTTGCAGGAAAGATCTAAATAAGGCTGAAAGAGTACAGAGATATTGACAAGTATGTTGCTGGGACTGGAGTACCAGTTCTATGGAAAGATTGAATAGGTTTGGACTTTATTTCTTGGAATGTAGAAGGCTGAGGGGAGATTTGATAGAGGAATACAAAATTATGAGGACTAGAGACAGGACAAAAGCAAGGAGACTTTTCCACTGTGTATGGTGGGATGACAACTAGAGGTCATGGCTTAAAACTGAAAGATGACAAGATTAGGGGGGAATTGAGAGAAACCTCTTCACTCAGCATATCGTGAGTGTGTGTAACTAGTTGCCAGTGTAAGTGGTGGATGCGGGTTCCATTTCAAATTTTAAGAGAAATTTGGATAGGCTCATGGATCATAGGGGTATGAATCGCTTTAGTCCCAGTGTGGGTTGATGGGAGTAGGCAGTTTCAATAGATCATCTCAGATTAGATGTGCTGAAGGTCCTATTTCTCTGCTGTACTTTTCTATGACTCTGTGACTAATATTATTTTTATTCTTTTCCTGTAGAACAGATTTTTAAAATATTTCTTACTGCAACAGAGCATTTTCTATGTATTACACTGGCCTGCGACCACTAAACAACAAATTTCATGACATTTAATAGTGATAATAAAGCTGATTCTGATTCTGAATCGTTAACTTGGATTGGTTAAGAGATGTTCCACATCTCTCACAACAGGAAGGAAGTCATTTAATCCCATGAATGTGTGGCAACTCTCAGAGCAATCCCATTCCCCACTTATTCCCCAGTACCTGATCCTACCTCACTTGCCCATTAACATGTTCTGTCAACACTCCCAACAGCCATTGATAACAATTGTCATTTACAGAGGCAAATCGTCCTTTCGACCCACATGCCATTGTGATGCTAAAAGTTCCCTCAATCATAGGGACAACTTTAGGATTGATCTGGGGTTGCTGGTGTCTGAGACAGCCTCACCGCATACAAACACTGCACGCCCATTCAAAACAGAATACTAACTGAGTTGTATTCCAGAATGTCCATTGGATATAATTTGGAATCCTCAGATTGATAATCTGTGCTTCTAGAAACTAATTGATTGAGATGTTGCAATGATAGATTACCCCAATTAATACCATTGAAATACATTCTGATGCTGTCACACATGCACAAAGCTGGTTTCATTACCAGCTAGAGTACTGTGCAAAAGTCTAAGGCACATGTATCCGGTTGGGGTGCTTAAGACCTTTGCATAGTTCTGTGATTCCGAGCTTCATATCCCTGGGATTCTCCCACATGGCATGGAAATAAAAGATTGCTGATACCAGAAAGAACCTAGCCTCATCAGGAAACACAATACATTGGGAAAAACTTGAGACGCCTACCTCTGACTTCCAGATTATATGGCACTGAAAGTTGGAGGTTTTCCTGATCAAACACACCACACATCCATTTCCCTCTGCCTCTGTCAGCTTTCTGTATGATCAGACTCAGTGATTTCTCTTCCCCATTCAGCGTTTTGTCTCCAACAGTTTCACCAATCCAAACCAGTCTGGTTGATGCAGTGACGTCAGACACAGAGCAGCTCAGGGTAATGGTGTCTCCCTCAGTCACTGTATCAGATGATTCAGCTGTGACTGTGGAAACAAGAAAAACATTATTGGTCTCCTTAAAAACAGGAGTAACATTCTGCACAGAAGCAAAATGCTGTGATTTTGGGAAATCTGTTGTCACACATTCTGTCTCCTACCTTTAACTGTGATTAGTCTGATAGTCCTAAATGTAATGGTTCCCAGAGTACAGGTGTATTCTCCTGCATCCTCAAACACCACAGGAAAAACCCTCATACTTAAATTCCAGCTGTTAAAAGGTGTCTTTGGGTGAGCATCAGTTGATTCACAAATTGGCTCTCACTGACATTCATGGGCTGAGATTTCAATGCTGTTGCAATTGTTTTCCTTGGACTTTGATGAAGATATGCCAGCCAAGTCCAGGCAGTGCTGTTGGAAACTTCATTACTGTAACACATGAGGTGGAATTCACTGTGATCCGTAACTGAGCAATAAAGTGTGTAACATTTATTATATCGACCTGCATGAAAGAGAGGAAAACTCATTAAAATGTTACAATGTCATTCGGGAGCGATTGATAAGAAGCTGCCATTAAACCATCAGACATTGGAGCAACATTAGGCCATTCAGCCCATTGGGTCTCCTCCGCCATTATATCATGGCTGATTTACTATCCCTCTCAACTACCTTCTTCTGACTTCTCCTATTAACATTTGATGTCCTGACAAATTAAGAACATATTAAGAATCACCATTTTAAATTAATTTTACAGATTCAACACACTCTGGCTGAAGAGGTTCCTCTTTATCTCTGTCCTAAATGGATGATCCTTTATTCTGAGGCTGTGCCCTCTGGTTCTCGACTCTCCCAGTATCAGTAACATCCTCTCCACAGCCACTCTGTCCAGCCTTTACAATGTTCAGTATGTTTCAATGAGACCTCCCTCATTCTCCTAAACTCCAGAGAGGACAGGCTTCAAACCATCAGATGCTCCTCATTCTTAACCCTTTCTTTCTGAGAGTCATTCTCATGACATTCCTCTGGACCCTCTCCAAAGCTAGAACATCTTTTCTGAGATACGGGGCCCAAACCTGCTCACCAAACTTCAAGTCCAGTCTGAATGACGCCGTATAAAGCCTTGACATCCTTGCTTTTATACCCTAATCCTCTCGAAATCAATGCTGACATTGCATTTACCTTCCTTACCAGTCAATCAGCTGCAGGCTAACCTTTAGGGAATCCTGCACAAGGACTGTTGAGTCCCTTTTTAATTAATGACTTGTAATGATGCAATTTGAAATTGTCTCCACCATAGATTTACTCCTCCTGATCTATGAGTTATCCTCAATGTCCTCTCATTGCCCGACCTCAGTCACGGGTTTAAACGATGGTGAAGCAGATCCTTTGGTTCAACTCTTCCACGCCAAACAAGATGCTACAGAAATGAGAAGAGCTGGGATCAGCATGGACCAGTTGTGTTGAAGTGCCTGTTTCCATGATCTACGACTCCATGGTTTTCAGACTGCCAATGTCTTCTCCTTCATACTGTTGATATGCATCAGGATATCACTTTTCTCTTGCCTCAATTCACTAACTTCCACATCCTCTGCCTGGTAAATACTGATGAGGACCCATACAGACCCGGCCATGATCTCTTCCTGTACTATTTTTAACTACCTCCTACCAGACAGATATATTCCACCCCAATACCTACAGTGAGGTAACAGCACTTACCTGTGTATACAGTAAAATCTGCTTGCATTGTTCTAACAACGTTTCCATTTTCCCGCACTTCACACTCATACATCATCCCATCCTCCACTGTGACATGTCAGACCATCAGACGGTGTTATTCAGCCGGATCTGATCAGTATTTTTCTTGTTCCGCTGGGATGAGCCCACTGGTTTCCAGTGGAGACTGACGGTATCTGGGAGTCTGGAGATGGTACAGCTGAGGTGATGTCATTGCCCTCCACAGTCCACTGTGGTCTTGCCTCAACTGTGAGAAATAAGACCATAAGAAAAAATGACACAGGAGCAGAATTAGACCATTTTGCCATTTGTGTCTGCTCTGCCATTCTATCATGGCTGAATTATTTCCTTTCACAGGGCCTTTTACCTCCCTTCTCCCTGTAACCTTTCACACCAACTAATCAAGAACCTATTACCCTTTAAATATATCCAATAATGTGATCTCCACAGCCCCCTGTGCCAATGAATTCCATAGACTCTGCACCCTCTGGCTAAAGAAATTCCTCCTCATCTCTGTTCCACGGGTCATTCTTGTCGTCTGAGGCTGTGCCCTCTGGTCCTATACTCCACCAGGATCTCCCGCTATATTTGGTGCATATATTGAATGAGTGGAGTGAATTGTAACATGTCCAATGATTGGCTTCAAACTGACCTCAGGATGTGACTGTGATCAGCCTTGTGTCTTGCTATAGGACAGAGAGAGTGTTGGGTTTCAGACACAGAATAACACAATGGGCACACAAACTCTCAATCTGGTTACACCAAATTCAGTGAGACAGACTAGAGGTAATGAACACTTTACCTTCCCCCCCCCACCCCCGCCAAACCTGATGGAATGTCAGGGTTCCGTTTAGGGTCACACAGTTTGGACACTATCTTTGGACGCCAACCATGGAGTGGTGCCCTGGCACAGAGTCTAGTGTTGCTGTCTCACATCTCCAGTGACCCTGGATCAATCTTGACCTGTGGTGCTGTCCTGAAATGGCACCTTCTCCCTGAAATCATGTGGCTTTCATTCAGGTGATCTTCCCGTATCCCAAACACAGGGTGGTTCATTGTATGAGGAATGGACCAGTCCAGTCCGACTCCATCTTTGGATTACTGGCACACTTCATTAAGACCCCCCCCCCCCATCGTGTCAAATGATACAGTGTGAACAAAACAAGCATCATAGTGGTGAAAAGCTCAGAAATTATTTAAATCTCCGAAGTCCCAAAATTCACCTTACAATGAGTCCAATAACTGAGCCTCCATGAGAAACGGCTCTTTCGGAGAGACTGGTTCTCCAGATGCCTACCCAAACTTTTTGTCACCACCGAAGATGATGTAATCAGTCCTTCAAAAGGTTTTTCAGTTGCCCCAATACAAGGGTGAGTCACCTGTTAGTTTATGTTGCTGAGCTGTACCTCCAGGAGCATAACTTTTTCCCTGTTAGTTTAATTGAGCAGAGACTATAAATCTGACATGATCACAATAAAACTTTCAGTAATGGAAAATAAATTATTCATGAAGAACATTTTTCACACTTCTCATATCCTGTCCCACTTGCCTTTGATCCCAAAAATCTCGTATTGCTTCAGGATTTCATGACTGGTCTCTCTTTGCACCAAGATGATAGATCCTGCAAATTGAGAAGTGGGATGCTGAATTATCAAGTGAACAGCACCACTGGTGTTATCCATAGTCTGAAAGAAGTCCTTCTTCTGGAAGTTTATTACCCAAAGTGGAGCCCACCCTCTGGATGCTTCTTTATAAAATGTCACAAGTCGCCGTGTCACTTGCTTGGAGCTTGGTTTCCAATTCCAAACAACAGGGCCATTTCCAGGAGTGTTTGGTCCAGCTAACAGAATTTTATCTGTCTTATCAAAAATGTATAAATGATTGGGATTTTCTGTTAAAATGGAGAAACAATGGAAGTGTTTTAGCATATCATCACAAATGTTTAATTCTACTTCACTCAGTATTGGTGTTCCATTGGTGCAGAATTACTTTTACTCAATTGATCACAACATAACCCCAAACACAACTAAAATGATAAGTTGGTTCACATGTATCTGGGCACATCTCCAGTCTC
The DNA here is from genome assembly GCF_048418815.1 of Hemitrygon akajei. Classification (NCBI taxonomy): domain Eukaryota; kingdom Metazoa; phylum Chordata; class Chondrichthyes; order Myliobatiformes; family Dasyatidae; genus Hemitrygon; species Hemitrygon akajei. The sequence continues at coordinate 29,361,673 of NC_133138.1, read as the reverse complement.
CCAGATAAACACATCTGCACCAAGGGAACTGAGGTACAGGTCCTGAGAGAAGGAACTGAAGCTGCAGTTCGATGACCTTCAACTCATATGGGAGAATAAGGAGGTGATAGACAGAAGCTACAGGGATGTAGTCATCCCTATGCCGCAGGAGCCAGGTAACTGGGAGATTGTCCGGAGAAGGAAGGGAAATGCACAGTTAGTGCAGAGTACACCTATGGATGTTACACTTTATGTTCTTATTAGACAGGGAATTAAGGGTAATGGGGTAAAGGCAGGTAACTGGAGATGAGTCCATGGCCAGATCAGCCATGATCTTATTGAATGGCAGAGTAGGCTCAATGGGCCAGATGGCCTACTCTTGCTCCTATTTCTTACGTTCCTTCGAGGGAGGTACCAAGTCTCTGGCACTGAGTCTTGTTCTGTGGCTCAGAAGAGCAGAGAGTTGAAGAGGAATGCAACGTTGATAGGAGATTCTTTAGTCAGAGGAGCAGAGACGAGCTTCTGTGGGTGCAGCAGAGACACGTGGAGCATCCATGGGTGCAGCAGAGACACCCAGATGGTATGTAGCCTCCCTGTGCCAGGATCAGCAAATGGTTTGGGTCATGTCCATGGCATTCTCAAGGGTAAGGGTGAGCAGCCTGAAGTCTTTGTACATATTGCTTGTCCACAGGGGTCAGTATTACCGTGGACTGGAGGGTAAGAGAAATTGGGAATGGATATACTGCGGTCAAGTCTGTTTTTGTTTTCCCTTTGGTGTGGTTTTGCTAAAGTGATAATGAGCTGTACATTCTGTCGTATCAGACTCACTCATGTGGAGATATTAATAACAAAAAGGTGATGTTGAGTCTCCTGAAAAATAATAGGGTAGATAAATCCTCAGGGCCTTATGGGTTCCAGCCACCATTGTGGAGAATGACAAGAGAACAGCTTGCTGGCTGAGATCTTTGTATTTGTATAGATGAACTAAATGAATATTTTGCATCAATCTTCACTAGCAGTGTGCCAGATGTTGAAGGGTGCAAGGGAAGAGAAGCAAGTACAGTTACTATTACAAGGGAGAAGGTGCTCAAAATACTGAAATCATACATAAGTCACCAGAACCAGATGAACTGCACCTAGGGCTCTGAAAGAGGTAGTGGTTGAGATTGTGGAGGTTTTAGAAATGATCTTTCAAAAATGATTGGAATCTGGCATGGTGCCAGAGGACTGGAAAACTGCAAATGTCACTCCATTCTTAAAGAAAGGAGGAAAGCAGCAGAAAGGAAGCTATAGACCCGTTAGACTGACCTCAGTGGTTGGGAAGATGTTGAGTCAATTTTTAAGAATGAGGCTTTGGAGTACTCGGTGACACAGGAGAAGGTGGACAAAGTCAGCATGGTTTCCTTCAGGGAAAATCTTGCCTGACGAACCTGTTGACATCCTTTGAGGAGATAGCATGTAGGATAGATAAAGGGAATGCAGTGTATATTTGGACTTTCAGAAGGCCTTTGACAAGGTGCTATATAGCATTACAGGACTCTTACAGCATGGTTTGAGCATTGGCTGATTGGTAGGAGGCAGCGAGTGGGAATAATAGGATCCTTTTCCGGCTGGCTACCAGGGACTAGTGGTGTTCCACAGGGGTCAGTGTTAGGAGCACTTCTTTTTATGCTGTATATCAGTGATTTAGATGATGGAATAGATGGCTTTGTGCCAAGTTTGCATTTGATATGAAGATTCATGGAGGGGCAGGTACTGCTGAGGAAACAAATAGGCACCAGATGGACTTAGACAAATTAGAAGAATAGGTAAGAGGGTGACAAATGAAAACCAACGTCGGAAAATGTATAGTCATACACTTTGGTAGTTGAAATAAATGTGTAGACTCTCTTCTAAATGAGAAGAAAACACCCTAAAGGTGAACGTGCAGGTAGAATGGATAGTGAGGAAGGCAAATGTAATGTTCTATCAGAGCAGTGATGTGATGTTGAGGCTTTATAAGGCACTGCTGAGGCCTCACAGGGTACTGTGAACAGTTTTGGTCTCCTAACTATGGAAAGGTGCACTGGCATTGGAGAGGGTTCAGAGGAAGTTCACAAAGATAATTCCAGGAATGAAAGGGTTATCATATGAGGAACATTTGATGGCTCTGGGTCTGTACTCGCTGGAATTTAGAAGGATGAGGGGTATCTCAATGAAACTTTTCAAATGTTGAAATGCCTAGACAATGTAGATGTGGAAAGAATGTTTCCCATGTTGGGAGAGTCTAGTTCAAGAGAGGACAGCCTCGGGATAAAGGGTGATGGATTTGTGGAATGTATTACCACAAGCAGCTGTGGAGGCCAGGTCGTTGGGTGTACTTAAGGCAGAGTTTGATCGATTTTTGATTGGACACGGCATAGAAGACACCTTGGACTTCACCTCTCCACATTGTCCGAAGCCAATCGTGGTTGCAGTGATTACCACCGACTAATGAGGGCACCACCCTTAATTATTACCCAGCCATATAATGAAGAGAATCCAGAACGTTTAGTCAGAAAGATTAAAATTTTCTAAACTGGACATTCAGGGCAACCATCTGGCACCTACATACGATGAGAACATCCCCAAAACTACAGTTATAACCCTATTTGGACAGTTTGAGTTTCTGTGTATGCTGTTGAAGCTAAAAAATGCGGTGACTAATGAACTCTATGTTAAAAGTTTCAGATTTCCTCTTTGTTTACTTGGACAATATACTTGTCGCTAGCGCATTCAAATCTGAACTCTTATCACATGTCCGCACACTTTTCAAGCACTTAAGCCAACATTGTATGATTGTTAATCCCGTCAAATGCCAGTTCTGGTTGTCTGCTATTGACTTTCTTGGCCACCACATCTGTGCAAAAGTTTTGAACTCAGGCATCAAAATTCCCCACTATTATAGAGTTTCCACTGTCTTGCCGACTAAGGCACTGCAGGTTTTTTAGATATGGTGAATTTCTATCACTATTTAATTCCATGAGCTGCTGAATTTATGCTCCCCTTGTCTAGTTCCCAAAAAGGTGTGCTCCTAATTATATTCTTTAGAAGGCAGCACATTTGATGACACCAAACAAGCTCTTTCGAACGTGACTTAACTGATGCACCTGCTTGCCAATGCACCAAAAGCCATCACTGCTTTTGTACACAATCAGACTGCAGCTCACAAAGTTCTGCCTCTTCTCTCAAAGCCAGATTCTTAGGCTGAGCAAAAGATTCAGAGAAAGGGACCCTCACCAAGCCATACACTTGTGTTGAAAGGGAGGAAATACGGTTCAATTTTGTTCTGCAGTTCTTCCAGGTGGTTTTCAATAAGACTCGAAACTTTATGATATCCTTCCTCACTCTCAAGTCCAAGCAGCAGTGGAAATATTTCAAGATTTCCTTTTGCAACATAATTTTTCCAATGATACTGTTTGCTTTTAAATCCAAGAATCTTCTCACTTAAAGTATAAACATTTCTTCTAGGGCCTTGCAAAGACTTTTTTAACTGATTCATATGATTAAAAAGGTCTGCTAATTAGGCTAGTTTCTGCAACCATTCTTCACTTTCTAATCACTCAGCAAATTCTGGCTTACTACAATTGCATACTCTTATTTTCCTGAAAGTATTCCTGCAATCCAAACTTCAGCTTAAACACCCTGTTGAGAACCCTCTCTCTGCTGAGCCTGCAGATTTCTTTATGTAGCAGGAGGTTGGTGTGCTCTTTGTCCAATTTTTCACACAATTTCTCAAACATTCTCGAGGGAATTGGTCTTTGTATAATAAAGTTCACCATTTTATAGCATTATTCAGAAATGTTCAAATTTCATTTACAAAATTCTTGGACATCAGCAATTCTCTGTGAAGAAAGCAATGTGTTGTGATAGTGTTAAGACTTTCTTTTCTTACAAGAGAAACAATATTTCTCATGGAGCCAACCACTGATGGGGCATCATCAGTGCAGATGCCAACAGATTTCCTCCTAGACAGAACTTTTGGTTCCAGATATGAAGCAAAACATTAAATATATCTTGGACTTTGCTTGTTTTAGGCAAATGCTAGAACATGACATTCATTGGTGAAATCTGTTGACTCATCAACCTGGATAGAGAAGCTGCTGTTTTTCAGTGCAACATACAAAAACCCTTCAGCATCATCCGACATTTCATTAATATGTCGACTTATCGTACTGTTTGAGAGTAAAACCTTTTCAATTTCTCTTATTGTATTTTCTCCAAGCAATTTACCTACTATATTTTTACAAGAGTTCAACCAATCAGCAACTTCCAAGTTGTTCTGCATCACTTATTAACTCTTTTTTTTATTTGATTTTGGTCTGGTTGAAATTTGGATGACATTTACATCCTAATGATTGAGATTATTCTTTTTTTCATGTTTACAAAAAATTTTTGAGAATTGATTATTTTATAACTGATCCCCGATTTTTATCCAAAATCCAGAAATGTGAATATGATGCTATAGCTCTCTCAGATCATGTGCCTTTAAGCTTAGCTTTTGAATTGGATGATGTCGATATTGCTAATTTGCCTTGGCATTTTCCAGAAAATTTATTAGAAAGTTCAGACTTTGTCAAATTTATTGAGACTCAGTTAAAGGTTTTTTTCTTTTTAATAATATGGGAGATGTGTTGAAATTGATTATATGGGATACATTTAAAGCATATTTGCATGGTAAGATAATCTCCTATTCAGCTAAGCTTAAGAAACAGACAAAAACAGAGATAGATAAAAACACAAAATGCTGGCAGAACTCAGCAGGCAGATTGATAGATCAGATTTCCAAACAAATTAAAGACTTGGATAATATTTATGCAATCTCTCCTAACATTGATTTATTTAAACAAAGAGTTGAACTCCAATCACAATATAATTTATTATTAACTTATCCTATTTAAAGAAATTTGCTTAAATTGAAAAATCAATTTTATGTGTTTGGAGGTAAAAATAATAAGCTATTAGCATCTCAAATAAATGCAGCTAGAGCTAAAAGACAAATTTTAAAAATTCGTAAGGGAGATGGTAGTTTCACAGGTAATTATGAAGATATTAATAAAATTTTTCAAGACTTTTATATTGAACTTTATAAATCTCAGTTTTCAATTGATTCTTCTAAAATAAATGCCTTTTTACAAAAGATCTATTTTCCTCGAATTTTTGTTGAAGATCAACAAACTCTTGATGCTCCTATTACTGAAAACAAAATTCAGAAAGCTATTTTTTCAATGCAATCTGGTAAAGCTCCTGGACTGTATGGTTATTCTGTAGGATTTTATTAAAAAATTGAAAAATTGCTCTCTTCATATATATTGGAAATTCTTAAAGATTCTTTTTTAATAGGAGTTACTTCCCACATTTTATGAAGCTTCTATTTCTTTAATTCTTAAGAAAGATATAGACCCTACTGACTGTGCTTCATATAGGCCTATTTCATTATTAAATGTGGATGCTAAAATTCTTTCAAAATAATGGCTAATCGGCTGGAGAACTTCTAACTAAATTTATCTCTCAAGACCAAACAGGTTTTGTAAAGGGCCGTTATGCCTTCTCTAATGTTCAGAGACTGTTAAATATTATATATTCATCCTTTTCTAAGACTCCCCAATGTGTTGTCTCTCTTGATGCTGAAAAGGCATTTGACAGAGTTGAATGGAAATACTTATTTAATGTTTTAGAGAAATTTGGCTTTGGTATTAATTTTAGTAAGTGGATCAGAATGATATATAAAAGCCCTATTGCTATTGTTATTACTGATAATTGCAGATCTCCTTTTTTTGGCTTTCGCGGGTAACGAGACAAGGATGTCCGTTAGATCCTTTGTTATTTAATTTGGTGCTGGAACCCTTGGCTATTGCACCTCATGAAGCTAAACATATTCATGGAATTCTCATAAATGGGACTGTTCATAAGATTTCTCTTTATGCTGATGATCTCTTGGTTTATATTTCGAATCCTGAAGAATCCATTCCTCGTTTACTGAAACTATTAAACAATTTTGGAAAGTTTTCGGGATACAAACCAAACCTTCATAAAAGTGAATTATTTCCTTTGCATGATTTTGTTTCTATATATGATGACATTCCTTTTAGTGTTGTGGACTCATTTAAATATTTGGGCATTATTTTTACTAAAAATCATAAAGACCTTTATAAAGCTAATTTGGCACCTTTACTGGATTTTATGAGGCAATTATTTTGTAGATAGAATCCACATACACTTTCATTAGCCAGCCAAATTCATGCAGTTAAAATGATGATTTTATCAACATTTTTATATGTATTTCAAAATATCCATTTTTTTACCTAAGAAATTTTTCAATCTCTTTGAATCTATTATTTCATCTTTTGTTTGGAATAATAAAAAACCAAGAATTGGTAAATATCATTTACAAAAATTTAAAAAAGATGGAGATCCTGCTCTGCCTAATTTAAGAATGTATTATTAGGCTGTTAATATACGTTACATCTGTTTTTGGTTATATTGGGCTGACAAAAATGAACGACCACATTGGGCTGATTTGGAGTTGAATGTTGTGAAACAGTTTCATTTAACCTCACTATTAGGAGCTTCTCTACCTGTACAACTGGCCAAAATTACTCATTTAAATGTATACTCTGTGATTAAGCAACCATTATGAATTTTGTTCCAGTTTTGCAATCTTTTTAATCTCAAAAAAATTAAACTTATTAGTTTAATTTATCAAAATATTTATTTAAACCTTCATTAAGTGATCCTACCCTTCTTCTTTGGAGGAATAAAGGAGTTTATTCCTTCATGGATCTGTTTGAAGATGGCCCATTGATGTCTTTTGAGAAATTAGTAACTAAATACTCTCTCTCGTATTCACATTTCCTGCAATGTCTTCAGATCAGACACTTCTTAGAAGAATATTTAAGTAATTTTCCATATAAACAGGATTCTGACCTGTTAGATAGTATTTTAAAAATGAATCCTTTAGTGAAGGGTTTCATTGGGAAAATTTATAACTTATTGTTATAACAGCAAAATTACCCTTCACTTAAGATTAAGCAAGATTGGAAGAGAGAGCTTAACATGACCTTGATAACAGAAGATTGGTTGAGGAGTTTGAAGTTAGTTAACTTTTCTTCGATCTGTGCCAATCACTCTTTCATTCAATTTAAAATTGTACATCATTACTATTTGACAAAAGAGAGACTGTCTAAAATGTTTCCTCATGTTGATAGTCAGTGTGACAGATGTAAAACTGAGACAGCCGCATTTACACATATGCTTTGGTTGTGTTCTGTATTGAAACATTTTTGGAAGTCTATTTTCTCTACAATTTCTAAAGTTTAAAAAAATAATTTACAACCTAATAAATTGACAGTTTTATTTGGTATAATCCCTCAGTATATTCATGGTATTTCTCCATCAGATCAACATGTAATTGCATTTGTTACATTATTGGCCAGAAGGGCTACTTTGTTGAAATGGAAAGATGCTTCTGCTCCAACTTTGATACAATGGTTTTCTCAGACGATGCTATGTCTTAGTTTGGAGAAAATCAGAAGTCGAACTTTTGATCCTCGATTTGATTTTGAGAAAAGGTGGAGTTCATTCGTCTGCTACTATCAACTGATTTGAGTTAATTAATATGGTTTCCTTCTGATTTTTTTTAAAGAATTGAGTTGGCGCATTGATGTCTTTTTTTATGGAAGCTCCAGTGTTGTACTCCCAATGGTTTATTTGTTCTTCATTTTTTTTCAGTTAGTAGGGATTCTTCTTTTTCCTTCTTTTGTCTTTCAAAAAAATATTCTTAACACTTTATTTTTTCTTATTATTGATATATTGCTTAGCTTTGTAATCAGTTATTTGCTAATTTAATTCTTCATTGTTCATAATGACATATTGACTTAATGTATCTTTTTTGTTGATCTTCAATAATAATTAATAATAAAAAAAGATTTAAAAATGAAATGAAATAATTTTACTTGCTGTCATTATTAGGTTCTCACCAACTGTGTGACATTTCCTTTTATGGGTAATACGTTCTGCTAATAATAATGCTTTTACTGACTGTGACTTTATTAACAAAAGCTTTACTGGTTGATTTGAGATTCCAATAGCTATTTAAAATAATCAGCACTTTTTTACATGTCATGTGCCTGAGATTTGTAGTGAAGTGTTTTTCCAATTTTGCTGGAGCCATTGCTGTATTTGTAAGTTGTTTGTCACAGACTAAGTGCAATGGTTTGGACAACTTAGATCACCAGTCCATGTAAAACCTATGGAGAAGTAACTTTCACTGTGAAAGCAGAGTTCTTTTGCATCTGCTGTAGCATGAGTGCTCTGACATGACTCAGAAGATGGACATAGTCAGAGGGGTGTTCTTAAGGCTTTTACGCTCTGAGGTTTCAGCAAAGAAAGGCTTGACTCAGAGGAAGCAAAGGAAAGAAAGCTCAGGTTTTTCTTCCTTCACTTTTTGACATCTGCTGCATGGTGGGATTTAAACTCGAGTTGTAGGGGGATGGGAACCAGAGTATCAGAACAGTTAGTGGTGAGGTTGTAGAGGCAGAAATTGGTAAGACCTCAGACAAAGTTAGGAATGAAAAGTGTGATGAAATCGAAAAGGGGCTGATGGCATTGTATCTAAATGTACTCTGTATACAAAATAAGGTAGATGAACTTGCAACACAGTTGCAGATTGCCAGGCATGATGTTGTAGGCATCACCTTATCATGGTTGAAAGATTATACCTGGCACTTTAATGTCCAATTATATCAAAAGGATAGGCAGGAAGACAGAAGGGGTATGTTGCTCTGTTGGTAAAGAATGAAATCTAATCATTAGAAAGAGGTGACATAGGGTTGGAAGGTGTTGCATCATTGTGGATAGACCTAAGAAACTGCAAGTGTAAAAGGATCCCGATGGGAGTGTATACATACCCCCAAACAGTAGCAAGGATGTGGCCTACAAATTATGATGGAAGATAGGAAATGCCTGCCAAAAGGGCAATATTACAATTTCCATGGGAGACTTCAGTGTGCAGGCAGATTGGGAAAATCAAATTGCTGCTGGATTCCAGTAGGGGAAAATTCCAGAGTGTCTATGAGGTACCTTTTTGGAGCAGCTTGTGGTTCAGCCCAACAGAGGATCAGCTATTCTGGATTGGGTGTTGTGCAATGAATCAGATTTGATTAGAGAGATTAAGGTAAAAGAACCCTCTGGAAAGAGTGATCATATTATGATCAAATTCATTCTGAAATTTGAGAAGGAGAAGCTAAAGTCAGATGTATCAGTATTACAGTGGAGCAAAGGAATTACAGAGGCATGAGAGAGGAGTTGGCTAAAATTATCTGGAAAAGAAGACTAACATGGATGATGGCAGAGCAGCAATGGCTGGAATTTCTGGAACCAATCTGGAAAGAACAAGAATATACTTCCCAAAGAGGAAGAAGTATTCTAAGAAAAGTTGACATGTCCATGGCTAATGAGAGAACTCAAAGCCAACATAAAAGCCAATGTGAGGGTATGTAATAGAGCAAAGCTCGTTGGGAAGTTGGAAGATTCAGAAGCTTTTAAAAACCATCAGAAGGCAACTAAAATAGTAACTAAGAAGGTAAAGATTGAATACAAAAGTAAACTAATCAATAATATTAAAGAGGATACCAAAAGTTCCTTCAGATAAATAAAGTGTAACTAAGAGGTAAGAGTGGATATCAGAGTGCTGGAAAATGATGCAGGAGAGGTAGTAATGGGAGACAATAAAATGGTGGATGAACTGAGTAAGTATTTTGCATCAGTCTTCACAGAGGGAGGCTATAGCAATATGGTGGAAGTTGCAGATGCCAGGGGTTGAAAGCATGTGAAGTTACCATAATTAGACTGAAGGTTCTTGGAAAACTGAAAGATCTGACATTAGATAAGTCATTTGGACCAGATGGTGTATACCCCAGAGTTCTGAAAGAGGTGGCTGAAGAGATCATGGATGTATTAGTAATGATCTTTCAAGAATCCCTAGATTCAGGAATGGTTCCAGAAAAATGAAAAATTGCAAATGCCACTCCACTCTTCAAAAAGGGAAGGAGGCAGAAGGAACAAAACTATAAGCCAGTAAGTGTTTGAGAAGATATTAGTGTCGATGTTAAGGATGAGGTCTCAGAGTACTTGGAGGCACATGATAAAATATTCTGTGCTCAGTATGGTTTCCTCAAAGGAAAATCTTGCCTGACTGATCTTTTGATATTCTTTAAAGAAGTAACAAGCAGGACTTGTTGTGTACTTGGATTTTCAGAAGGCCTTTGACAAGGTGCCACAATTGAGGCTGCTTAACAAGTTATGAGCCCATAGTATTACAGCAAAGATTCTAGCATGGATAAAGCAGTGGCTGATTGGCAGAAGGCAAACATTGGGAATAAAGGGAGTCTTTTTGGACTGGCTACCAGTGACTGGCAGTGCTCCACAGCAGTCTATGTTGGAACCAATTCATTTTATGTTCAATGTCAATGATTTGGATGATGGAATTGATGGGTGTGTTGCAAGGTTTGCAGCCGATATGAAGATTGGTGAAGGGATAGGTAGTTTTGAGGAGGTAGAGAGGCTACAGAAAGAATTAGACTAGGAGAATAGGCAAAGATATGGCAGATGGAATACAATGTCGGGAAGTGTGTGGTTTGCACTTTGAATGAAGAAATAAAAGGGTTGACTTTTCTCTAAATGGAGAGAATATAGAAAAAAACTGAGGTGCAATGGGAATTGGGTGTCCTTTGGCAGGATTCGCTAAAGATTCATTTGCAGGTTGAGTCTGTGGTAAGGAAGGTAAATACAATATTCATTTTAAATTCATTTTAACAGGCCTAGAATATAAAAGAAGGATATTATGTTTCAAATTTATAAAGCACTGGAAAGGCCTCACTTGGAGCACCATGAACAGATTTGGGCCCTTTATCTTAGAAGGGGTGTGCTGAAACTGGAGAGAGTTCAAAGTAGGTTCGCAAAATTAATTCTGGGATTGATTGGCTTGTCAAATGAAGAGCACATCATGACTTGGGTTCTTGATTCACTCGAATTCAGAAGAATGTGGGGTGACCTCATTCAAACCTATCGAGTGGTGTGTTACGGATTCAGCAACAATAAATATATGAGTGAGGCAGGGGTTTTTATAACGAATAAAACATTTATTAAACACTGAAAAACAAACCCCCAAAAGTAAACAAACCACTCACGTAACCGGAAACCAGCTGTTGTGCGGCAGCTTAAACAGTTCTTAAAGCGATGTTGCAAAAACAGTTCTTCAAAGTAGTATTGCAAAAGTTCAAAATGCTTACAGTTCATTTAAGGAGAGACTTTTTAAGACGATTTAAATTCTCTTTTACGTCGTGTTGTTGCCGCGGTTCCAAATCGAACTTTTCCCACGAAGAATATACGAAGATGTAATGTAATGGCTTAAAGGCACTGACCTTTCCTTTACAACACTGTTCCCAATCCTTTCTGCTATTCACAGGGATTAACACGGGGACAGTCAACAAATTCCTTCCGAATGAGGATCAAACAAGGTCGAACCTGTTTCACCGTCGAAATCAACTTTCCTCGATCTTTTAACTCCCGAACTCCGATCTTCGCTCTCCACTGATTCTCAACTAGCAGTATTATAAAGAAACTGCTGGCAATGACCTTTTAAACTTTAGGCATTAAATAAAACTTCATCTTTCAACTAAACTGCATCATAACATTAAATCACGCAGTGGCATGTAGTCAACATGGCAAATCCAGCCACGAACTGCCCCTCCTCACAGGGAGGGGTCCTCCTTTTATACCCTGTAAAAAAAACCTGTCACATGACCTCTACTGGTGGGAAAATTACATCACTCCACCATCACAAGACCATTACCTCAAGTCCAGTACAGCTTCAACACCTGTCACGTGACAAGTACACCACTGTCACGTGTCACGGGTACGTAACAGGTGAAAGGCCTTGATAGAGTAGATGTGGAGAGGACTTTTCCTAACGTGAAAGGAAGGAATGGTGAAGGCACAGCAGGGATTAGAGCTGGGATTAGAAAGGGAGAGGAGAGTGGGAGGTGTCAGAGCAAGCAGAAGGGTTGTGGGTAATCAGCGAAGTTAGTGTCGAAGGGAGATGGAGTCCGGAATAAGGATCTCAGACTGAAACATTGACTGCTTGTTCATTTCCATGGATGCTGCCTGGGCTGTTGACTTCCTCCAGCATTTTGTGTGTGTTGATTTGGATTTCCAGCAACTGCAGAATTTCTGTGCAAATTCAGTACTGCAAAGAAGTCTTAGGTAGATATATGTATAATGAGGGTGCAGAAGATTTTTACACAATACTGTATTTGTCAACATGGAGGAAAGAAAGTTTGTAACTACGTCAGGAGCAAAGGATATTGGAAATACTGAGGGTGCGGCGCTGCAGTAGGGGTGTGGGACAGGTGGCACGGGTGCAGACACACCCTTAAGATAGGACATAGGAGTAGAATTATGCCATTCAGCACATCGAGTCTGCTCCACCATACCATCCTGGCTGATCCCGGATCCCACTCAAACACATCTCTGCCTTCTCATCATACCCTTCGATGCCTGGACCTATAAGGAAACATCATCTTCTGCCTGCAATATACCTATGGACTTGGCCTCCAGCGCAGTTCACGGTGGAGAATTCTGCAGATTCACTACTCTCAGGCTAAAAAAATTCTTGCTTATCTCTGTTCTAAAAGGTCACCCGTCAATTTTGCTGCGGTGCCTTATTGTTCTGGATACCCCCACCATAGGAAACATCCTCTCCACACCCATCCTTTCAACATTCAGTAGGTTTCAATGAGATCCCCATGCATCCTTCTAAATTCCAGTGAGTACAGGCCCAAAGCTGTCAAACACTGCTCATATGTTAACCCTTTCATTCCATGAATCATCCTCACGTGTCTCCTCTGGACTCTCTCCAATGCCAACACATGCCTTCTGAGATATGGAGCCCAAAACTATTGACAGTACTTCAAATGCAGCCTAACAAGTGTCTTATAAAGGCTCAGCATTATATCCTCACTTTTATATTATTTCCACCTTGAAATAAATGCCAACATTTTATTTGCCTTCTTTACCACAGACTGCACCTATAAATTAAACTTCCGGAAATCTTGCACGAGGACTCTGAAGTCCCTCAGCACCTCTGATGTTTGAATCTCTCACTCTTTGGATAGTCCACACTATGTTTCCTTTTACTAAAATGCTTTATCATACATTTCCCAACACTGTGTTCCATCTGCCACTTTTTTGCCCATTCTTCCAATTTGTCTAAGTCCTGCTACAATCGGATTGCTACCTCAGCACTACCTGCCCCTCCATCTACCTTTGTATCATCCACAAACTTTGCCACAAAGCCATCAATCCCACCATCCCAATCACTGACAAACAATGTGATAAGTCAGAGTCCAAATACTGATCCCTGAGGGACAACACCAGTCACTGGCAGCCAACGAGAAAAGGCCCCCTTTATTTCCATTTGCAGCCCCTGTCTGTCAGCCATTCCTCTATCCATGCCAGTAACTTTCCTGTGATGCCACAGGATTTTATCTTTGCAAACAGCCTCACATGTGGCACCTTATCAAATGCATTCTGAACATCCATGTAAATGACATCCACTGCCTCTCCTTTGTCCATCCTTCTTGTTACTTCCTTGAAGAACTCTAACAGATTTATCAAGCACAGTTTCCCTTCACAGAAAGTCATTTGACTTTGACTTATTTTATCTTTAGTCTTCAAGTACCCTGAAATCTCATACTTAATAATAGACTCCAGCACCCAGTCTCGAGACATGAAGCAAGGTCATTTGATTCCAAACAATTTGCTTATGGATCATTACAGAATGTCTCTCTGATGCTTCCCTCTCCCTCACCTTTCCCTTGCCATTTTCCAAATCATGATTCACCTCGCCCTGCCCCCTTCCCACCACAATGGAGACCCATATCAGAATCAGTTTATCATCACTCTTGTCATCACTCATGACATTTGATTTTTTTTTGCAGCAGAAGTAGAGTGCAATGCATAAAACAACTACAATACTATGCAAAGATCTCATGCACCCTAGCTATATATAAGTGCCTCAGATTTTTGTACAATACTATATGTGGGGCATTTCCTGTTCAATTTGGGCTCCTTCCTTCAACTGTTTCTCCACTACAATGACACATCCATTGGCTCTGCTTCCTACCCATGTACAGGACTCAAATCTTTCATTACCTTTGCTGACAATTTGCACACTGCTCTCATTTTCACACTGTCCATCTCTCAGTCTTTTTTTTTAATATGTAGAGGTACAGCACCGTAACAGGCCCTTCCAGCTGAAGGAGCCAGTGACACCTAATTGTACACCCATGTGAACAGTAAACCTACTATCCCGTACATATTGCTGAGCATCGGGAGGAAACCCCCATCATCATAGGGAGAATGTATAAACTCTTTATACTCGACAAGGGAATTGAACCCATGACTGCTGCAGGAATAGCAATGTGCTAATCGCTATGCAAATGTGCCTCCACTAAACAAGTCTACCGATCACTTTCTGAAATTGCCCAACTTCCCCTCGGATTTAGTGAGTGATGTGTATTCATTAAAGGCCATGAATTTCAATGATCATCCATTGTAATTTCTGTTTTCTGTAGCAAAGTTCTACCAGTAGACAAGTCTTTGCCTTCACTTTGAACATTCTGAAAGTACAGTCCTCCCTGGGCTGCATTATGATCTTCAACAAGTCACAGCATTTACCCAGACCACTACAGGACATGCATCACCTGCCTTTATTCCACTTCGTACCCATTATCCTGGAACTGAAGCAATCCACTGTACTGAAGCAGAGATTCACTTGCACATTTCCCAATCTAATATGCTGCATTTGTTGTCTAGAAGTTAGTCTCATTGACAGTAGAAGAACCAAATGCATACCGGGTGTCTGCCTTGTAACAAGAAAGAGTTTCCTGTTGCTTGTCACATTAATTCTTCATTCTATCTCCACTCTGACCTACCTCTGTTCTACCTACTGGGCAGTCATAATGAGACATAATATAACTTTGAGAAACTGCTCATCAACTGCCACAGAAGTACCTGGCATCCTTCTTGTCTCAATACCAAACATAATGGCATGAAGTACTGTGCTTTCTCATTGTCTCCATGATCTGATGTTTCTCTGATAAAACAACAGCCTATAATATTGATTCATATTCTCTCTCCACAATCATGGCCCAACATGTTGAGTGTTTTGTTCAGCTCTGTCCTAAAATCACCTTTTACTTTCCTTTGTTCTTGCCTTTCACTGCTTAAGCCCTCAATAACCTCTCATATATTGACCTTCATCAATATCTTGTCCCATGGCAATCATGACCTTACCCCTCAAATATTACCACATTGTCCAATCCATCAATTCCCACACACTGCTCCTGAAAACTTAAGCTTTTTTCTACAGTTTTCTGATTTCTGAAGATTGATTTTCCACCTGAAGAATATCCTCATGTACTTCAATCTGCTGAGTACTTCCAGAATTTTATGTGCTTGTTTAGGTTTTGAACATCAGCACTGTTTCATTTTCAGTTTCAAATAACCAATGTTTGCTTTGTGTTAAATCTGATAACCTAAATCATCACCAGCTTGACAAATCAGGGACAATTATTGCTTACAATTTATTATGTATTTAGACATTTTAAAGATAACAATGACTGAAATAGGTATTTATCCTTCTATGTATAAATTTCAGATCAAAAGCTACTTTACTTGGTGAGGAAGATTGTCTCCTCTCACATCAATGATGACTGTTGCACTCGCTGACAATGAATCCTGAAACAGCACAAGAATATTTCTTTAGGAACCAGAAGAGCAAAATTAAATCAAAAACTAAAGAATTGGTATTGACCAGGCTACAATAAAAGAAGAATCGAAGGAGATGTTCCAGCAGCCCAGTTGAATTGGGAGTGAGAGAGAAGTCACCTCACAGGTCCATACATGAGATGTAAGAAAGATTGTTCATGGGATTTTTTCCATTTTCCGGCAGCTGAATGAAACAGCAATCATCAGCAAGGACAAATAAAAATATGGTAGGTACAAATAGAGCATCCATTGTTGGAGTGGTCATCGTGTGAGTGGAGCAGTGTTTGAGTGGGAGGCTTTACTTCATCATGTTTAGGCATAAGCTTCTTCTTCATTCTCCATTCCTCATCTGTTAGTACATAGTTAGAGCAGTGCGGATGGCCCCAGGGCTGTGTTATCTTCTTTGTGAGAGATGTGGGAATTCCAGGAGACCTCCAACATCCTGTATAATCACATCTGTACCAGGTGCACCGAGCTGCAGCACCTCAGAAAACTTGTTAAGGAACTGGAGCTGCAGCTCAATGACTTTCATTACATACAGAAAACTGAGGAGGTAGTTGAAAGCAGCTAGAGGGAGATGGTCACCTTTAAGTTGCAGGAGTCAGGTACCTGGGTGACTATCAGGAAAGTAAATAGGCAGCCAATGCAAAGTAACCTCGTTCCTGTCAATAATCAGTGCAACACTTTGTATACTGCCGGGGGGAAGACTTATCAGGGAAAAAGCTACACAACTGAGTATCTGGCATTATGGCTCAGGAGGGAAGAGGAAGAAAATGATTGCAGTAGTGATATGAGATTCCATAGATGAGTAGACATGAGAATTTGGGGATGAAATATGGATACAAAGATGGTATGTTACCTCCCAGGTGCCAGGGTAAGAGACAACTTTGATCAGCTCCATGGCATTCTAAATGGGGAGGGTGATCAGCCAAAAGTCTTGGTACATATTGGCACCAATGATAGAGGTCGAAAAAGAGAAGAAGTCTTAAGGAGATAATTTAGGGAGCTAGTTAGAAAGCTGAAAAGCAGGACCTCTAGGGTAGTAATCTATGGATTGATGCCCATGACACGTGCTAGTGAGGGTAAGAATGGGATGCTTTGGCAGACAAATACATGGCTGGGGAACTGGTAAAAGGAGCAGGTTTTCAGATTTCTGGATCATTAGGGTTTCTTCTGGGGAAGGTAGGACCTGCACAAAAGGGACAGTTTTCACCAAGAACAGAGGGAGTTCAATATCCTCTGGGGTAGGTTTACTAGAACTGCGAGGGAGAGTTTAAACTAATTTGGCAGGGAAATGGGAAACTGACTGATAGGGCTGAGGCTGGGAAAGTTGGTATTGGAGCAGAGGCAGTGTGTACACCAACTGCCCCAACCTCAGCTCCATCCAGAAGGACAGGCAGATGATTGAGCAAAATTGCAGGATGAGTTGCAGTGTAACATGAAACCAAAATCAAAAAGGGCTTTGAATACAGAACTGAATATTTTATATTTGAATGCATACTGTACACATAATGGGATAGATGATCTTGTAGTGAAGCCAGAGATTGGCAGGTACGGTGTTTAATGAATTAGTGAGTTGCGGCTGAAAGAAGATGATAATCGGGAGCTTAATCTGCAAGGACAAACATTGTATTGGAAAGACAAGCAGGTAGGCAGAGAGTGTCTTTATTGATAAAAATTTACATCAGATCATCAGAAAGAGTTGACAGAAGAGGGGAAAATGTTGAATCATTGTGGGTAGCGTTAAGGAAATGCAAGACTTAAACGACCCTGATAAGAGTTTGGAACAGGCCTCCAAGCAGTAGTCAGAATGTAGGCTGGACATTACAACAGGAGATAGAAAAAGCATGTCAAAAGGACAAAGTTAAGATAGTCATGGGGGTTTCAATATGCAGGGGAACTGAGAAAATCAGGTTGGTGCTGGTTTTGGATTCCAAGAGAGAGAAATTGTAGAATTCCTATGAGATGACCTTTTAGATCAGGTTGTTTTTGAGCCAACAAGGGGATCAGCTATTCTGGATTGGGTGTTGTGTAATTAACATGAATTGAATAGCGTGCTTAAGGTAAAGGAGGGCTCGGGAGACAGTGATCATAATATGCCAGAATTTACCCTGCAATCTGAGAGTGAAAGACAGTTGTATGCATACTAAAATGGAGTAAAGAGATTTACAGAGACATGAGAGAACATCTAGCCAAAGTTGATTGGAAGGGTCCCTTGCAGGAATGATGGCAGTGAAGCAGTGGCTGGAACTTCTTGGAACAATTGGAAGGTGCAGGATATACACATCCCAAAGAACATCTATTCTAAGGGTAGCATGACACAAACCTGGCTGACAAGGGAAGACAAAGCCAACATAAAAGCAAAAGAGAAGGCATCTTATCGAGCAAAAATTAGTGGGAAGGTAGAGGATTGGAAAATTTTTAAAAACCAACCGAAGGTGACTAATAAAGCCAAAAGGAGAGGAAAATTAAATATCACCATAAGGTAGGAAATAATATCAAAGAGTATGATAAAATTCTTTCAGATATATAAAGATTAAAAGAGAGGCGAGAGTAGTTACTGGAGAACAATGCTGGAAAGGTAAATATGGAGACAAGGAAAAGACAGACAAACATAGTAATTTTTTGCATTAGTCTTCACTGTGGAAGGCACTACAGTATGCATGAAGTTCGAGACCATCAGGGGGCAGAAGTGAGTACAGTTGCTATTAAAAGGGAGAATGTGCTTGTCAAGATGAATAGTCTGAAGGTATATAAGTCACCTGGATCATATGAACTATACCTCAGGGTTCTGAAAGAGCTAGCTGAAGAGATTATGGAAGCATTAGTAAGGATCATTTAAGAATTATTCGATTGTGGCATGGTACAAAGTTTCAAATGGTTCAGAGATTCAAAGGTTCTCCAAACAGCTGAAACCAAAAAGAAAAGAATGGGAACATGATCATCAACCCCCAAATCCCCCTCCCCTGCACAATAAAAAACAAGAAAGACTAGGCAAAATCACAGAATATAAATAACTATGGGACTGGAAAAATAAGTCCATAGTCCTAGTCCATATGGATCCATATCCTTATCCAAAAGGCAGAAAACCTGGGTAACATTCTCCAGGCACAAAGACAGGCCATATGGTCTCCTGTCTCCAGCAGCAGAGTAATCCCACCAGCGATTATAAGTGAGGCAGCCAGCGCTCACTTCCACATTTATGAAAATGATGCTGGAGGTAGTGATGGCTCTGGGCTTGTTCTGGCTGGAATTTAGAAGAATTTGGAGACTCTCACTGAAACCTATCAACTGTTGAAAGGCCTAGGTAGAGTGGATTTAGACAGGATGTTTCCTATGGTGAGGGAGTTGAGGATCATAAGACACAATCTCAGAATAGAGATACATCGACTTAAACAGAGATGAGGAAGAATTTCTTTTGCAGGAGAATAAGGCTGACAGGGAAAATAGTTCAGCGAAGATGACATGACAAAGCAGACTCAATGGGCCAAGTGACCACATTCTGCTCATATATCTTGTGGTCTTATGGTCTGTGGTCTAGAACAGTTTAATGATATGTGGCAGTTGCTAAAATCAGCTAAATACCCTTTCTTTCATGCTTTTGAGTATAGCAGATAAAGCAATATTGGAAACTAAAGAAAAATCAGAAAATAATTGCAATGCTCTGAAGGTGATGAAAAGGAAACAATTAATATTTCAAGACAAAGACTTTTTGCCACCATCTAGTGTGTTTTTCTTTCCACAGATGCAGAGTTTTCGCAGTACTTTCTGTTTTTATATGTTCATTCCTTAGTTTAAAGTATTTCAGATTTAAAAGAAGAATTAGTCAACTAAAAGATCAACAGGGTCAAATGATCAGTTTTTACATTCTGTTTAAGCTAATCCTTTCCCTGAAGTGAGTCTGTAGTGAGGCTGCCTACATTGTGGGAAGAGAGATGTGGTGAAGCACAGAGACTCAGCAGCAAAGGTCCAAATTCAGAGACACACAATAAGCTGTGGCCCCCAGTCTCACTCTGCACAGTCACTGATGCTACCTCTTGTGAAATAATGTGGCAGCAAACTTCCTTTCCAGTTCAGGACGTGCATATCATTGTTACTCAATGCTGTTGAGCTTAAACACAAAAGGAAAACAGAGCAGGGCTTAAAAATGGGAAGTTAAAAAGCAGAAGGTCATTTTGGATGCTATTGGTCTAAGAACGTTTTTCAAAGACCCCCACCATGCAGGCCATGCTCTCTACTCAATGTTGCCATCGGAAAAGAGAGACAGTTGTCTTAGGTTGTACACCGCCAGGTTTAAGAACATTTAAATTCTCACAAACGTCATGTTCTTGAACAGTGAATGATGAATTCACTCACCTCACAACCTATGGAATCACTTTCAAGGCCTCGACATCTCATGTTCTCAATATTATTTATTTATTGGTTTAATATTATTGATTTTTTTTTGTTTTCTCCTCTTATTGACACAGTTTGTCACCTTTTGTACTTTGGTTGTCTGTCCTTCTTTTCTTGTGTGTAGTTCATCATTGATTCATTTGTGTTTCCTGTATCTACTGTGATTTGTCACAAGAAAATGTATGGTGACATATACAGTACGTACATTGGTTATGAATTTGCTTTGAACTCTGAACCTTGCTACTTTAAATTTAGCAGGGAGATCTCAAATAAGTGAGCTGGTAAATCAGAGAAAATGTTTCCTCATGAAATACGTGATGCCGTGATGGAATGGAATCAGTATTTGTGAGTTCAGGTTCATCTCTCCCCTGAATTTTCCTTGAAACAGATGCAAAATATAGATTTATTGGAAGTTTCATCCACTTTAATGATGACTTCTGATATTCCCAATCCATCCTGAGACTGAGTTTTGAGGCAATACATCCTGACAAGAAAAGTGAGAGAGAACAAAGTGGGAAACAATGTAACCAGATGTGTTTGGATCTCAGTCTACCTGGAGCAACCTGTGAAAAACTGGGTCAAGCCCCTGTTGCAGTGTTAAGCACAGCTTTGTTTACTGTATTTAGGGGAAGGAGTTTGCTGTGAAAAGTCATATTTGTGTTGTCTCTATCCCCCTACCACACAACACACCTCTCACAGGTTTTCCTCAGTCAGGAACAGAAATGGACATGAAGCCACGAAGAAATGACAGAGTGGACTCAATAGGCTGAACGGCCTTATTTTGTTCCTATATCTTATGGTCTTAATAGATCATACATCCCTTCATTGGAGAGAATCCACTGAATCGATTTACTTTCGATTTTGAACATGGAATGCTATAATTTCATGATGGGAAAATTATTTCATTTTAACATTCATGCTATTCAGAGAACGTACATTTGGCATTTTCTGTGGCGAAGAGCTCCATTCTTCGATCTCGCTTTGTATAGTGAAGTGTTTCCAATCTTCCTGCAAGGTTTCTGAATTTCTGACCTCTTGGCCAAGTCTGCAAAGAATCTACCGATCCAACACTCAAAAATCTGTACTCAAAGGAATTTTAAACATGAAATCCAAAGCAAAACACTCAAAATGCTGGAAGAACTCAAGAGATCAGGCAGCTTCTATAGAAATGAATGAACAATCAATGTTTCAGGCCGAGACACTTCATCCAGTCTCGGCCCAAAGTGTTGCCTGTTCATTCGATTCCATTGAATCCTGAGGAAGGGTCTTGGCCCAAAATAGAAGTAATAGAAGTCATAGAGAATTACAGTACATAAAAAGGCCCTTCAGTCCATTTAGTCTAGGCAAAAACCATTTAAACTGCCAACTTCTATCAACCTGCTCCAGGATCATTGTTTTCCATATCCCTACTATCCATGTACCTATTGAACTTCTCAGAAGCATTGCAATCAAGCTCACCTGCACCACTTGTGCTAGCAGCTCATTCCACACTCTCACAGCTCTCTAAGTGAAGAAATTTCCCATCATGTTCCCCTTAAACTTCTCATCTTTCACCCTTAACCCATGATCTCTGGTTGCAGTCCCACACAAACACTGTGGAAAAAAGACTACTTGAATTTAACCTATGTATACCCCTCAATTTGTATGCCTCAATCAAATATCCTCTCAATCTTCTACATTCAAAAGAATACTGTGCTAACCTATTTAACCTTTCCTTATAACTCAGGTCCTCCAGACCCAGCTACATCTTTGTAAATTTTCTCCTCACTCCTTCAACCTTGTTTACATCTTTCCTGTAGGATAGTGCCCAAATCTGCACACAATACTCCAAATTGGGCCTCATCAATGTCTTATACAACCTCAACATGACATCCAATCTTCTATACTCAATCCATTGATTTAAGAAGGCCGTTGTGCCAAAAGCTTTCTTTACGACCCTATCTACCTGTGATGCCACTTTCAATTAATTACATACCTGTATTCCCAGAGCCCTTTGTTCTACCACACTCCACAATGCCCTACTGTTCACTCTGTAAGACCTACCCTCATTGGTACTACCAAAGTGCAAAACCTTGCACTTCTCTGCATTAAATTCTATCTGGCATTTTTTAGCCAATTTTACCAGCTGATGCAGATCCCTCTGCGAGTAATGATAGCCTTGCTCACTGTCCACTACACCCTCAATCTTTGTGACATCTGCAAATTTGCAAACAACAAAGGAACCAGCACTGATCCCTGTAATATACCACTAGTCACAGGCCTCCAGTCAGAGAGGCAACCCTCTAATATCACTCTGGCTTCTCTCACAAAGCCAATCTCTAACCCAATTGATTAACTCATCCTGATTGTTGAGTGAACCTTCTTGACCAGCCTCCCATGTGCTTCTTTATAGAATTGTGAATGGTATTAATTCGATATTTCTTCAGAATCCTGGTGATCCTTGCCGAAAATGGAGAAATATAGTGAAGATGGGCGGTAGTGTTGGGTTCCTCCTCCTCATTAGGTTTCCTGGATTAATACTATCTACAAACAGATCAGAAAGTTTAAATCACAGCTTATTGGGGGTTAATGATGTTTTTGGACTCAAGACAGCTGGTGTTCACAGGATTCCCTGTGAATGCAGAACAGCAAATATTGGCCAGATGGGACACACCGTGGAAACCTGTATCAAGCAGCAGAGGAGGTGCATCCATTTGGGTTACCCAGAGAAATCAGCGGGAGCAGAACATTGCACTAGAAATGGCTACAGAACTGGCTTTGATGGCACAAAACTACTGTGCTGCACCAGTGTCTTCTGGGACTGCCTGGTGAAGGAAGCCATTGAAATAACACTGGGGGAAAAGAATTTTAACACAGATGAATGTCTCACTCTAAGTAATAACTGGAATTCTATTGTAAACAACGTGGTACAGCAGAAACCTGATTGGATGAGGAATATCCAATCAGGAAGGACAGACAATAGGGTATAAATGCCACCAGACTAGACATGCCCAGACATCATCCCTGATCAAGATAGTAGAATTTGTCATTGAAATGTTGGCTATAATTGATACCTGTACACAGCTGGAAGCCCGAGAAGATTTTATTGGCACATGCAAGCTTTCTATTCCCAAAAATTTTTTTGAAGGCCTCCCATTTTCCAAAGACACATTTGCCAGAAAACAGCCTGTCTCAGTTGACATTTGCAAGATCACTTCTGATACCATTAAAACTGACCTTTCTACAATTTAGAATCTCAACATGCAGATCAGATCTATCTCTCTGCATATTTACTTCAAAACTAATGGCATTGTGGTCTCTGAATGATAAGTGTTCCCCTGCACAAATGTCTGTCACCTGAATGGCAGATCCAGTATTGCTGTTCTCTCACTGGGATTTCTACATACTGTTGAAGGACTTTCCTGAACATACTTGACAAACTCTATCCCATCTAGTCCTTTTACAGTATGAGATTTCCAGTCAATACGTCAATAGTTAAAATCACTGACTATAATAACCTTATGTTTCTTGCAACAGTTTGTGATCTCTTTAGAAATTTGTTCCTCTAAATCGCTCGCATTGTTGGGTGGTTTGTAATATTGGACTATTAACGTGGTCATACCATTTTTATTGCTTGGTTCCACCCATAACGACTCACTAGTTGAGTTCTTCAGTCTGTCCTGATAGAACAGTTCTGTGACATTATCCCTGTCTATTATTGCCACTCCTCCCCCTTTAATCACTCCTGTTCTGCCCATCTAAAAGAGCAGAACCCCAGAATATTGAGCTGCAATTCCTGCCCCTCCTGTAACCAAGATTCACTCATTCACTCCACGTCCCATTCCCATTCTGATATGTCTATCCATGGCCTCCTCTACTATCAAGATGAAGCCACATTCAGGTTGGAGGAACAACACCTTATATACCGGCTGGGTAGCCTCCAACCTGATGGCATGAACATTGACTTCTCAAGCTTCCGTTAATGCCCCTCCTCCCCTTCTTACCCCATCTCTGACATATTTAGTTGTTTGTTTTTTTTCTCTCTCTCTGCCCAACACTCTGCCTGTTCTCCATCTCCCTCTGGTGCTCCCCCACTTTCTTTCTCCCGAGGCCTCCCATCCCATGATCCTTTCCCTTCTGCAGCTCTGGATCACTTTCGCTAATCACCTTTCCAGCTCTTAACTTCATCACACCCCCTCCGGTCTTCTCCTATCATTTCGCATTCCTACCCCCCCCCCCCAAATCTCTTAGTATCTTTCCCTTCAGTTAGTCCTGACGAAGGGTCTCGGCCTGAAACATCAGCAGTGCTTCTCCTTATAGATGCTGCCTAACATGCTGTGTTCCACCAGCATTTTGTGTGTGTTGTTCACTCATGGCTACTACATCAGATTGCCAGGTGTTGATCCATTCCCTGAGCTTCTCTGCCTTTCCTATGATACATCTTACATCGAAATATACACAGCTCAGGACACTCATCGCATCACGCTCAACCTTTCGATTCCTCAATTTGTGTGCAGTCTTGCCACCTGCTTGTGCCTGTGTAAGTAATCAGATTGAGTTAAACTGCTGCATGAGCCTGCAACGTGTTGGATTGTTTCTGGCTTCTTCTGGCATTTTCTGCATTTATCAGTTGGAAGTTGTTGGTCATTGTTGATCATTTTTGTGACCAGGTCCTGGTCCTGGTCCTGTATTAACACAAGGAACCCTTCTATTTCTGGTTGTTCCTTGTTGGTGGTTAGTAGGTAGAGTGATTATAATATGCCAATGCTTCATCAGATGTTGAAGACATTTCACAAGTATTGTGTCAAGTTTATGCATATTAAGAACTTCTATTCACTATGAGTGTGGAACAGAAAGCGACTGTTTTTGGTCGTCAATATATCAACATGCAAGACTTCTGCTTTGCTACCGGGCTTTATTTAGAATTACAGAGTCTATTGCCAGTTGTTTTTTTTAAATTTCTCTCATTCCTTTACAGTATCCTTTCTGCTCTTCTATAGGTATACAGTAGTTATCTAAGTGAGTGGTGACCAGTTGTAAAATGCATGATGTTACAATTTTATATATAGTTTGTAAACAAGTAACAGGGCGATTTCTTAATGGATCATTTGTGATTTCTGCTTTAGGCAAGAGATATGTTTTACCTTCTGTCAACAATTCAGACACCTCTTCAGGACTTTTAAAGAAAATTATTGATATGCATCAACGGATACGGACGAAGGAAAGTAAATTTTTTATACTAATAGCTATGAATATTATTACTGCCAGTACATTTCCTGTGGTGGGTATTTTTTTATTACCACATTCAGCACATTTGTTGTAACTTCAGGTATTTGCATTTCTTCAATTGTGTGAGTGCATTCTTTTTCCTCTCAATTCTAGCTTGCTTCTTGATTGTGAGTGACCCTGCTTCACCAGATACCTGACCAAAAGTTCCTTATGTCTGTGTTTGTTGGTAATTGTGTCCTGGAGTTGCTGACACTTTGGCACATCAAATTTTGTTTCAATGTCCAATAAACTTTTTCTGAACTGACAATTCTGTTGTCTTTGTGTAGTGCAATTCACCAATCTATTAAGTCTGTGTTTGGGTGATTATTTGTGTGGCTTAAGTTGGAGTGGCAGGGGGATGGGAACCAGAGTGTCAGAACAGCTAGTGGAGAGTCTGCAGAGGCATATGTTGACCTCAGTCAAAGTTAGGAATCAAAACTTTGAGCATGTTGTAACCACTGTTCTGAACTGCATATATTTCAATAGAAATATAATAGTGCTGAAGATGCGGAAGCAGGTTGACAGAGGCAATGTGTAGTGAGGAGAGGCTGTTGATAGGGCAAAATTGTAGTTACGAAGATAAACTGCAGAGTAAAAGGCGGGAAAGTTAAGGCCTAATGGGGACTGAAGGAAACAAGTCTCTATTAAATTTAAAGTGTCAGGGTGGAATGAAACTGAATCTCCAGTAAATCCTGTCATTTTAACACATGGGATCCCAAAACACCTACATGCAAAACAACGTCAGTGTAAGTGTAAAGTTGGGAAGATGCATCTTACTTTGAAATGAAGCCTAGCAACTGGGCCTCCAAACATTCTACTCCATAAATGGTTAAAATAAAAGCAAATAATGAGGTCTAAAATAAAATATCCCTAAAGTGATATGCCTTTCATAACCTGGTCCAAGGGAAGGGCACAGGCTGGCCTGAACCCCCCTGGCTGGGTCACCTTGGTGAGGCTGTCGGACCAGTTTAAATTTAAAGTAGGGACATTACAGCTTTCTTTGAAGTGAATCCTAATAGGTAGGCTCAGGACATTCTACTCCCCAAATTGTCAAAATGAAACCAAATAATGAGGTCTAAAATACCCTAAATTGTTAGGATATTTTAATTCACTCATGTCCTGAGTTGCATATCTTTCCATGCAGGACGTATCATAGGAAAGGTGGACGAGCTCATCACATGGATCAACACTGGTTATTATGACATTGTACCCTTCAATCAGTTGCAGGAGGGGCAGGATTGGCTGCTCAATATTCAGCAGTTCCATTGTTTGAGACATGAGAAACTTGGAGGGATTAAAGGAGGAGGGGTATTGTTTCTGGTCAGAGAGAACATCACAACAGTGCTCCATCAAACAGAGTGGAGAATATGACTGGTTCCTCCAGCAGGCCATCAGACTGATTAATTCATGCTGATACAATTGTATTTCTAAGCTATATTGACTCTTCTGTTGTATATCTTACTGTTTATTACAAATTACTATAATTACAACATTGCACATTCAGGCAGAGAGGTAACATAAAGATTTTTACTCCTCACGTTTGTGAAGAATGTTAGAAATAAAGTCAATTGAATTCAATTCAAGTGTATAGGGAACCTTGGTTTTCAAGAGATATCAAGCCCCTAATCAAGAGAAAAATAAAGGTGCATAGTGGGTTCAGGCATGAAGTTGCTCAAGTAGACAAGGTGAAGGAGAATCCAAAGAAATTCTATAGATATGTTAAGAGCAAAAGGATTGCAAGAGAAAAAATTAGTCCTCTGGAAATCCAGATTGGTCATCCATGTGTGGAGCCAAACGATATGGGGGTGATCGTAAATGAATTCTTTGCATCTGTATTTACTCGGGAGATGGATACGGTGTCTACAGAAGTGAGACTAAGTGGCAACAAATTCCTTCACCCTGTACAGGTTACTGAGGAGGAGCTGTTTGCCTCCCTGAGGTGGTCTCTTAATCCTCGTCAGGTCTCACTGATACATTCTGGAGGCCACACTCTTGAACAGACGGTGTGACTCTCACATCCTACTCGTGTGCGTACCACTACATTCTGTCATCAATGTTTCCTAAATGAAATAAAATTCAAAGCAGGAATTTTCAATTAGATTAGATTGTTGTAAGTTTTATTTTAAAAGTACAATGCTGGCACTTTCTCGATTCAGAATGACACATTAATGAGTCTACAGAAAATCGAGTCTATGTTCAGAGACCTATGATCATTGGTTGAGTGACAGATGCATTGTTTTCTGGTGTGCCTGCATGTGCCCTCTGACAGGAAACGAGTGTTCGGTGGTCACAATGGATGTGGTGAGTGTCCATGTTGTAAGATCATATGAGTCTAAATCACAAACTACTATCTTGTTTTTTTTTTATTCAAAACCTCTCAAGGCTTTCAGATTAGAGCTATTCATGACAGATAGTCCCAGTAACTATGACATTGTACACATTGTCTACTTTGAAGAATCATATATGATCTGTTTTTTTTTATTAGATGTGGGGCACAGTAAAAGGCCCTAATGGCTCAATAAGCCTGTGCTGCCCAATTCCTGAGTTATGGTTGTAAAAGGGAAAAGAAAGATAATGTGGCTGATAATCGATTAGGTAAATGGAAGTTGCAACTAGATCTTGGTGCCTTTGTACATCAGTTGCAGAAAGCAAATATTCAAGGGCAATGAGCAATGAGCAAGGCAAATGGTATATTGTTGGCATTGATTGCAAACAGAATACAATATACGTGCAAGAATGCTTTGCTGCAGCTGTGCTGTTGGAGTAACCCTACCTAGAGTTTTGTATGCAACTTTCATCTCTTTATAACATTCTCACTGTGAAGGGACTGCAACAAATATTGTCCGAATGATGCTGTGTTGTCTGGATTGACTGAGTTTGAGATGATTACACTGATATTTTCAAGAGTGTCCAGATCCCTGGAAAGAATATTCTTGCCAAATACAGTTACCACTTCTGAGGTGAAAATTGCCTATCAATATTATCTTTGGGGAATAAACTTATCTTGCCCTGTGAAATAGATTGAGAGTAACATCAGAAGTCAAGTTCCAAAACTTCCAGGCTGTATCAATCCAGAATCCGGAACAGGCAGATCTCTCTGGGGATTGGGCATGATGGGCCAAATAGACTCCCATGGGCTGGAATGTTCATTCGAGGATTCAGAAAATTATCAGATTTTGAGGCCTGATATGTGACATCTTCCTGTGAATCATCTGTGCTATTCTTCTCACTTTAACTGAATTCTCTCTGCAATGAATCAGACAAGAAACATGAAATACGCACTGGAAATGACTGACATAATTAAGTTAAAGAGAAGTGTGAATTTACAGAATAAGGAACAGATCTCCACATGATCCAAACATCACTGGCTCAACATTAATCCAATATTGCCAACCATTAAAGACTGTAAGAAGTGGACCCATTTAACACAGTAAACCAACTCCACTTCCTGAGAGAAAACATTGTGAAAATCTCCTTTGATTATATTAACCTCTTGGTACTGATGAGTCTAACGCTGATGGAACAATACGCTCTTTCTGTGGCCTCTGATCTTTTCTCTTCTGTTACACCCCTGAAGCAGGATCTGCTGGAATAGATTTTTAATTCTTTAACCGATATAATGTACATTCATGTCTTCAGTAAATCGTACTGTGTGATTCAGCACTCATCTGCCCCCTGACAGATTCTGTCCGTGTTAACATTACTAACTTCCGAGAAGCAGATATGCTTTATTGGAAAATGTTTGACGTTCAAATATTCAAGGATTCAAAGATTCAAAGTACATTTATTATCTAAGTATGTTTGCAGTATACAACCCTGAGATTTGTCTTTCCAAATTCAGCCATAAAGCAAAGAAAAACAGCAAAACCACTATCCCCCAATGCACCTGGATGGTTGAGGGGCAGCAAATGCTCTTGAAGCTGGTAGTGTGAGTCCTGATGTCTTCTACCTTCTACCTGATGGCAGTAGTGAGAAGAGAGCATGACCTGGGTGGCAGGGATCCCTGATGATGGGTGCTGCTTTCCTACAACAGTGTTTTATGTAGATGTGTTTTCCTTTTAATGTACTGGGCTGAACCCACTACTTTTTGGAGGATTTTCTGTTCAAAGGCACTTTTTCAAATGCAGGTATGATGCAGCCTGCATCATACCAGGCTGTGATGCAGCCAGTCAATATACTCTCAAATACACATCTATAGAAGTTTGTCAAAGTTTGAGGTGACATGTCTAATTTTGCAAACTATTCAATAAGTAGAGACGCTGACATACTTCCTTCACAACTGCACTTAGGTGCTTGGCCCAGGACTTGTCCTCTGAAATAGTATCACACTGAGGAATTCAAAGCTGCTAACCTTCTCTAGCTCAGATCGTCTGAAGAGGACTGGCTCATGGAACACTGGTTTCCCTCTCCTGTATTCTATAAACAGTAACTTGGTCTTACAGACATTAAGTTAGGGGTGTTGTTGTGAACTACTCAGGAAGATTTTCAGTCTACCTCCTGGATGTAAGTGCAATTGGGCAATAGTCATTGAGGCTGATCACCACACTCTTCATGGCACCGGTATAATTGATGCCTGTTTGAAGCAGGTGGGTACCACACACTGCTGAAGCCAGAGATTAAAGATCATCAGTGAACCCACCAGACAGCCGATTAGCACAGGAATTTTACATGTGGCCAGATACCTCATCCAATTCGGATGCTTTTGTGGATTCATCCTCCTGAAGGATACCCGTACTTCAATTTCAGAGACTGAGATCACTGGATCATCAGAGTATGTTGAACTTCGAGATGGTTTCCTCATGTTTTAACAGTTAAAGCAAGCAAGGCAGCTTTGAGCTCATCTGGAAGCAAAGTCCTGGTGACTCCCATGTCACCTGACTTAACTTCATGAGAGGTGAGTTTGTTCAAGCTCTGTCACATCTGTCGAGCATCCCTCGTTAATTTCAGTTTGATCCCAAATTTCAACTTTGTCCATGAGATGGACTTCCAGAGATCATACTTGCACCTCTTGTAGCTTCTTAGTCTCCAGACTTGAATACCTCTGATCTGGCCCTTTGTAGATGGTTCATCCAGGGCTTCTGAGTTTGGAAGACTCTGAATAATTTCATGGAGACCTACTCATCTGCAGCTATTTCAGTAAATTCCATTACAACCATGGTGTATTCATTCAGATCTTGAGTGGATTTTGTCTTTTTGAGGAGCAATAGACATTCATTGACTTAGTATAGCAGTGGTCTAGTATGTGTTGTGACCTCTAATGCTACAAGTTATATGCTGCTGATAATTGAGCTTTCTTCAAACTAGCCTTGTTGAAGTTGGTTTGGGCTGTTTCTTGTTTGCAGATGACATCATGCAGTGTCTCGAGCAGTTGATCGCAGTCGGCCATTGATGGTATATGAATTTCAGTCAGGATTACACAGTAGAACTTCTGAGGTAAATAAAATGGACAGCATTTGACCATTGAGTTCCAATCAGGAGAGCATGACTTTGACAGAAACACCACATCTGAGCAGCAGCGACAGTCAACCATAAAACACATGCCCCCTCCTTTGACCTTCCTCGAGTCAGCAATTTGATTTTTGGGAAATGTATGTACTGGAGGATGCAAAAAGTCTCTAATTTGCAAATATAGAAAGAAGTGGGTTTTGGGTAGGCTATACTTAGCTGACAATTGTTCAAATGAAGAGAAACTAATTCCAACAAACAAATCCTTAAAACATTTAATACCCAATCTATTCCACTCTTTAAAAACTACATCAGTCAAAGAAGGTTTTAAAAAATAGACAGAAAAAATGGGATTTGAAAGTGAAAAACTCAATAAACCAAAATATTTTCTAGATTGTACCTAAATCCTCAAGGTGCAGTTACCTACAAAATTATCAGTTAAATTACTTAAAGATAAAGGAATTGAGGATCCGTGAAGAGAAATGATAGAAAATTTATGAACAGAATTAGCTTCTCAAGAAACCCAGACTGGACAGTCCTCTCCATTAATATAATGTAACCAAACCGTAAGATTCTGTATATTGACTGCCCAGTAATAAAACCTAAAATTGGGTAGGGCTAAACCTCCATTCTTTTTAGCTTTTTGAGATGAACTTTATTAATTGACAAATTTTATTATTCCATATATAAGAAGCTATAATAGAATCCAGAGAATCAAAAAAGGATTTAGAAATAAAAACAGGTATGGCCTGAAATAAATATAAAAATTTAGGCAAAATATTCATTTTAATAGAATTAATTTGGCCAATCAATGATAAAGAGAGGGGTTTACCAAGTTGATAGTGCCTTCTTAATATAATTCAGAAGTGCAAAAACATTTTCTTAAAAAAGGAATTTATAATTCTGAGTAATTGTTACACCCAAATAAGTAAATTAATTTCTTACAGTTTTAAAAGGTAGGTTAGTGTTAGCTAATACCAAATTGTTCAAAGGAAAAAGTTCACTCTTATGAAAGTTAAGTTTATATCCTGAAAACTGAGTAAAGCAGGAAAGTAAAGAAAGTACGGAAGGTAAAAAAGGCTCCACATCAGAAATGTAGAGCAATAGGTCATCAGCATAAAGCAATACTTTGTGAGTAATACCCCTCCTTAAAAGACTAGTGATATCATTAGATTCCTGGAAAGCAATAGCAAAAGGTTCTAAAACCAAATCAAAATGCAAAGACTCAAAGGACAACCTTGTCTGGTTCCACATAGAGGTTTAAATGGTTTATAATTCTGAGAGTTAGTAAGAATCTGAGTGGAGAGAGACAGATAAAATAATTTAATCCATTGGATAAAATCAGGCCCAAAGTTAAATTTTTCAAATGTTTTAAATAAATAATTCTATTCAACCTGATCAAAGGCTTTCTCAGCATCTAAGAATATCACACATTCTGATATCATCTCCTTAGAGGGAGAATACATAACATTGAATAAACAACATATATTAAAGTGGGAGTATCAATTTTTGATAAATCTAGTCTGATCATCAGAAATAATAGTTGGCAAATTATTTTCAATTCTACGAGCCAAAAGTTTAGATAAAATTTTAGTATCAACATTAAGTAAGGAAATTGGTATATAAGAAGAACATTCATTCGGATCCTTTTTCTTTATAAGAATAAGTGAAATAGAGGCTTAAAAGGATTGTGGCAACCTACCTAATTTAAAAGAGTCTGAAAGGACTGACTATAAGTGAGGTATAAGCAAAGAAGAAAAAGCCTTATAAAACTCTCCAGAAAATCCAGAGACCCAGAACCTTCCCCGAGTGTAAAGAGTGAACATCCTCAGCAATTTCCTAATAAGAAGTGGGTTGATCCAGCAATTTTTGATTATCATCAGAAAGTGTAGGAATGATTAATTGATCTAAGAAATTATTCATTGGAGTATTATCTTTAGGAGGATCAGAACTATAAAGCTTAGAATAGAATTCTCTAAAAGCATCATTTATATCCAAATGATCAGATGTTTTATCACCATTAGCTTTACAAATTTCTTTAACTTGGTGTTTAACTATAAAGGTCTTTAATTGGTTAGCCAATAGTTTACCCGTTTTATCTCTATGAACACAAAACTGACCTTTATCTTTTAAAAATTGAGTTTCAATTGGATAATTTAAAAGCTGGTCATATTTATTTTTAATTTCAACATGTCTTTTATATAATGCAGGATCTGGAGCCAAAGCATATTTTTGGTCTAATTGTTTCAACTGATTGGCTAATTCAATTCTCTCCTTATTGGCTTTTTTCTTAACACTTGCAGTAGAAGAAATAATTTGTCCTCAAATATACATCTTAAAAGCATCCCATAAGATAAGACTTGAAGTCTCTTCTAGTGTATTATCTTCAAAAAAAGAGTAATTTGTCTCTCCAAATTTTTTTTTTTAAATCCTTATCAGATAACAGAGTCGGATTAAAACTCCAGAATCTGTTTATTCAGGAAACATCTGGAAGATTTAAAGATAAAAACACAGGAGCATGATCTGAAACAGCAATTTCTTTGTACTCACAGGATCAAACCAATGGAATTAATTGACTACCAACAAAAAAAATCAATTCTGGAATGCGTATGATGAACATAAGAAAAAAATGAATACGCTCTATCTGTTGGATGCAAAAAACACCAAATATCAACAACAGCACATTTCATTAAAATAGATTGGATAAAGGAGGCAGATCAACTAAAAGTCATTCATTTAAAATATGATCCAAAACAGGGTTTAAACAACATTTGAAGACTCCTCCTAAAACCAGAGAATACAGACTTAAATCGGGTAAAATGGAAAAAAAAAGCGTTCAAAAAAAAACCTGGATCATCTATATTCAGAGCATACAGATTAGCAAAAACCATTAATTTATTATCTAATTTCCCTGACAGTATAACAAAACACCCATTGGTATCAGACACTACATTATGTTGAACAAAATAAACTGAATTGTCTATGAGAATCGAACCTCCTCTAGCATTAGCCTGAAAGGAGGAATGAAACAATAAGTCCTTCCAATGGCTGAAAAGATGTAAATTATCACATTTTTGAACATGTTTTTCTTGTAAGAAAATAATTGAGACATTCATTTTCTAAATATAATTAAATATCTTATTTCCTTTCAAAAGATGTTTTAATCCTTTCACATTAAAACTAAGTAAATTAATAGTATGGTCCATTTTAAATATTACTTAAAAGAAAGATTAGAATAAAAACCGCTGGAATGTATATTAAATCCAGACAATGAGCTTTAAGATAAAGTAACCAAGCAACAGGTGAAGCTCAGAGAACTAAACAGCGGATAGAAAAGAAAAAAACCCACCCAAAGAGAGAAAATCAACCAAAGGACAGTCAACAGCTAAATCTACAAACATTACCCGCCCAAAACAATCTACTGGCTGAGCTCCAAAAAATTTTCAAGGCTAACTGCATTCCAACAAGATACAACAAAAAAAGAGCAAAATTAAACATATTAAAAAATCTCATAAAAATATATAGTATAAAATATTAAAAAGAACTACAAAAAATCAGAATGTATTAATTTGGAAAGAATTAGCTCAATGAAAACTTATTAATGTTAAGATCTTGATTTTCTAAGCAAAAAAATAAAGTACAAAAAAATTAAATATGAAGGTATACCAAAAATAAAAAAAACCAATTGTTCATAAAAGAAAATAATGAATGATTAGACTGCTGATTCTAGATAAAGGATCCATCAGGCAAACACAACATCTATTTATGTAGGAAATTATTGAACAGTTAAACTTCTGATACTGATTTGGAAGGTAAGAAATCGTGTGCCTCTTGAGTTGAACTGAACCATTTCTGAGAGCCATTTTTCAAAATGATTCTAAGACGAGTGGAATAACAAAGAGAAGGTTTAAAACCTTTATTATACAACTCAGACATAACTTTTTTAAACTTGAGGTGTTCACTCAACAGCTCAGGTGAAAAATCCTCCACAATTCTGATCTTTTGACCTTCACAATCAATCAAACCTTTCTGACAAGATTCACAAATTAAAAGTTCCTTTGTTTGAAAGTCGTGAAGACAAGCTATCACTGAACGGGGTTGTTCTCCCAGAGGAGGTCTTGATACTGGCAATCTATAAGCTCGGTCTATTTTAGGTGAAGATTTTAAAATATTCAGAAATAAATTAGCTAAAAGGTTTGCAAAAAATTCCGAAGGCTGATTGCATTCCATTAACTCTTTAAAACCCAGAATACGTAAAATTATTTCTTCTGCTTCTATTTTCTTAGTGAATAATGTTCTGTCTTAATGTTTCATTAACTTTCTCCAGGTCATCAGTCTTTCAATCCAATGTCGTCAAAGTTTCTTCATTTTCTTTTATCCATTTATCATGTTCACTTAAAGTTTTTTGCTTTCGAAGTGTCTCCATAATAGATTCCAAAGTTATGGGAGGGTCCTCTTCTCCTTTAGTAGCTTAGGCATGGCTCATCGTAAAACAATATTACATTTAAAAGTAAGTTTACAAAACAAGTTGGGAACAGTAAACTAAGTAGAGTAGGAGCAATTATAAAAACACTGCAACTCCATCAAGAGCCAGTAGGTGTGTCCCAATGAAGAGGATTCTGATGTCTGCATTGGGCATAGGAATCAATAATGGGCTTGCACCCTCAAGGCGTCAGAGAAAACCAATGGAGTTTCTCATGGGTTCATGCCCCATCTCCAGTCTTCCAGGCTTCTAAGCTGTAGACTCCGCTCCAAGCATCACTAAACTCCCTTGAAGACATAGAAGTACTAGATTGTTCAAATGGCCCAAAGACACGCCTTCAAAATGCAAATCATTGGCCTCTTCTGTCAGGGCTGCCACCCGGTGTTCGATCGGTGGAATGACAGGCTGGATTGTGTGCATCTGCACACTGCTGGGAGATTGTATCATCGATTGCCGGAGATTGTCTCTAAGGGTCTTGTTTTTTCCCAAGTGAAAATGTTTTTTTTGCTTTTTATTTTGAACATTACTAGCTATTTTTAAATGTTTGCTTTCTATTTTCAATGTTTTGCTCCTTAGCCCCAGAGGAATGCTGTCTTGTTCAGCTGTATCTACGTATGGTTGAATGATAATTAAACTTGATTTAACTTGATTTTGATTTGAGAGGCCAATTGCATTTGAAAGAAGTAAAAAATGTAAACAAAGTAGCTTTGCGAACTGTATGCAGGATGTTGCCATTGTTCGTGTTGTTCACTGGAGCCATTTTGTGGTGTAATTGAAGCAATCAGTAAACATTCCAGACAGTTGATTAGCACAGGTCTTCAGTTCTGTACACTGTCTAGGTCAAATGTTTTCGTAGGTTCAGACTCCTGAAGTATGATCTCACTTTGAGCACAGAGACTGATGTCACGGTGTCTCAGCCCAAAACATCGACTGTTTACTCTTTTCTATAGATGCTACCTGGCTTGCTGATTTCTTCTAGCTTTTTTTTGTGTGTTACTTGGATTTCCAGCATCAGCAGATTTTCGCTTGTTTCTGATATCCTTTCCTGTTTAGTCACCTTCCACACAGGAAGACAGGTCTTACAACTGTATGAACTGCTTGCAACCCAGTTAACCAGTGTAGGGAGTTCAGACTGAAGAAACGTCTTCACCAAAGGGTAGATGGGTTCTCAGCCACAGAATGCACAAAAGCCACGTCAGTAAATATATTCAAGGAAGCAGTGGGCATTTTGTTTAGTGCTCAAGGAAAAATGGGAGAAGACCGAAATGAGGTACTGAAGTGGATGATCAGTCATGATTGTTTTGAAGGGTGGAACAGGACAGAATGGACAAAAAAAAACAGCTATTGTGGCTGTTTCCTGTAACCTGGTGGGAGGCAGAAGCAATGACAGAAAAAGTTTAAAGTTCAAAGTAAATGTATGAACTAAGTATGTCTATAGTATGTCATCATATACTACCTGAGATTCATTTTCTTGCAGGCATTCATAATAAAATTTAAAAAAAATCTTACTCTGTTTTTCCTCGTCAAATTGTGGGAGAGTCCAAGACCAACAGCCAGTTTAACAAACAGGTATACAGCAATTCTGATGATCCAACTGTCTGGAAGAGATCTCACTGTGAAGGACAAAGTTAACATTCTGTATCACATTTAGTGCCCAAGTAGATCTGTCAGACATTCAGTAGAAGATGTGACTGTGAAAACAGTCTGCAATAAAATAATGACAAATATTCATGGTTGGACACTTCCATTGAGAATTATTTTGAATTATTTATGACTTTGTGCTTAACTATTTTTATCTGATCTTCATGGACACAGCAACTGTGACAAGATCATGATGATTGGAAGAACCAGATTCCTGTTCCTAACAATATTGATCACTTCTCTGGAAGATTCAAAATAAATATCAACATAAAGATATCCACATATAGCACAACCCTTCAAGAAGGAATTCAACTGTTTTACCAGTATTTTCACAATCCAGATTTCCTGACTTCATTCCACAGTCAGGAGTGCAATAACTATTGTGGACAGTTTTGGGACCCATATCTAAGAGAGGATGTGCTGGCATTGGAGAGAATCCAGAGGAAGCTCACAAGAATGATCCCAGAAGAAAAAGGTTAATGTATGAGGATTATTTGATATTTCTGTTTCTATACTTGCTGGAGTTTCGATAAAGCATACAATTGAGTAAACAGAGTGAACATGGACGAGACGTTTCCAATGTTGGGGAGTCTAGAACCATAAGACAGAACCTTAGAATAGAACAACATCCATTTAGAACAATGATGAAGAAGAATTCCTTTTGCCAGATGATGGTGAATCTGAGGATTTCATTGCCTCAGATGTCTGTGGAGGCCAAACCACTGGGTATATTTAAAGTAAAGGTTGATATTTTCTTGCTAGAAAGAACTTCAAAGATGATGGGCAGGAAGCAGGAGAATGGGGTTGAGAGGAATCATAAATCAGATAATGCTGAATGGCAGTGCAGACTCAAATGTCTAAAGGGTCTATTTCTGCTCCTATGTCTATGATGGTCTTACCCACCGAGTCCTTTGCTCAGACACTGGAATGCCAGCAATACTGAATTATAGAAATTCAGGGAAATTCAGATTTTCTGCACATGGTCTATATCCCTCTATACCCTGCCTTTCATGTATCTGTCAGTTTGCCTCTTCAACAATGTGACCTTATCTGCTGCTACCAAATCTCCATCAGTGGATTCCAGGTGCATTCCTCCCTGCGTCTATGAACCTCCACCCAACTCAGCTTGAACTTTATTTTAACAAGCCAGTACCCCACCTGTTTAACCCTAGGTTAATCACAGGGCAATGATCAATAAACATACCAACCAATACATCTTTGGACTGTGGGAAGAAACTAATGCACTTGGAAGAAACCCATGTGGTCACGGGGAGAACATATAATCTCTTAACTTCAGTGTCGGAACTGAATTCCGACTCTGACCTCCTGTGCTCTAATAATGTTACACTAACCACTATACTACCCTCTATATCATCAGTATTTGTAACATCTATCCTGGAAAAAACTATGACAATCTGTGATTCTCATCATTTTATGTACAAACGTTTGTATGTTTCTATCAGAAAACCCAGAACCTTAGGGTTTTTGCATTCTTCTCTCCTCCCTGTTCCCCCCCCCCACCCCCTACTCCTCATCTGCGCAGGAGCTCTGATGTGTGTCTACACCCCTCAGACACCTATGGTGGTTTCAGAAGCCAATCTGTCTGACAACCTGCATACCTTTGTGATGCTGAAAACTCTCACAGTCACAGGAAGAACTTGAGGATCCATCTGGGGCTGTTGGTGCTCTGACAGAGACTCATCACATACAGCCACTGTGCCACCAATTAAAAACAGAATGTTAACTGAGTTTAAATGCCAGAGCATCAATTGGAACTCCCCATGGCTACATGAGTTTTCCTCCCACAGTCCAAAGACCAACTGGTTGGTTATTTAATTGGTCATTGTATAGTATGCCATGATTAGTATAGGATTAAATTGGGGGATTTCTAGCCAGAGTGGCTCATAAGGCTAGAAGGGTCTAATCTGCACTGTATCTCAATAAATTAAAAAATGAAACTATTTATGATGCCATATCTGGAGTATTGTGAGGAGTATGGATCTCATTAACTTTTATTGGGCTAATATCTAGATACCTAGCCTGCATCAGTGAGAAACGACTGGGTAGGTTAGACATGTACCCACTAGAGTTTAGAAGATAGAATGGTGACTGAAGTGATCACATAGATGCGGAGATAATATTTCCTCTTTAGAGAATCTAGACTGGAGAAATACTTTTGAAAAATAATATGTTGACCAGTTAAGACAAACATGACACAATATTCTTTCTTTAAAAGGATTGCAAGTCCTATGTGATAATAATAGAAATTTAATAATAGATAATAATTGAAAATCGCAGCAAGAGGCGGAGGGGGAAGAGGTAAAAGAAGCTCGGAGAGAAGCTTTTTTTTTAAACTGATCACAGTAAAGAGGCTAGACTACGCAGGTGCGTGATGTAACGCTCCAAAGGTTTAAAAAGAAAGACCGCCATATACAGCGGCCATTGTCAGAGTGGACTGAGGCAGAGTGGGTCGGCTTTGGCTCAATCAGGCTTCGGCGAGAACAGTCAGAGGCGAGGTTTGAACGGGGCACAACTGCGCTAGCGCGTAAAAATCTGCCCGTGAGGCAGCGGGAGAATTTAAATATCGAGCAGAGGCTGAGTACGAGCTTTACTCCAGATGAGGTAAGGCTGGGTAAGCTCCTTTAATTAATCTAATTAGCTTAGGAATAGGTAATGGAGGCAGCAGTTAGGGCAGTTGAGTGTTCCATTTGCAGTATGTGGGAAGTCAGGGTAAGCACAGCTGTCCCTGATGACTACACCTGCAAAAGGTGCATCCAGCTGCAGCTCCTGACAAACCGTGTTAGGGAACTGGAGCTGGAACTGGATGAACTTCAGATCATTCGGGAGGCAGAGGCAGAAATAGACAGGAGTTTCAGGGAGATAGTCACCCCTAGGAGTCAGGAGACAGGTAGTTGGATGACTGTCAGGAGAGGGAAGGGGAATAGACAGGAAGAGCTGAGCACCCCTGTGGCCGTTCCCATCAACAATAAGTATACCGTTTTGGATACTGTTGGTGGGGACGATCTACCAGGGACAAGATGCAGTGGCTGCATCTCTAGCACCGAGACTGGACTCTCAGCTCAGAAGGGAAGGAGGGAAAAGAGGAGAGCAGTAGTGATAGGAGATTCGATAGCTAGGGGGACAGATAGGAGGTTCTGTGGAAGAGATCGAGAAACCCAGATGGTCTGTTGCCTCCCTGGTGCCAGGGTCCGCAATATCTCAGATTGAGTTCTCAGTATTCCTAAGAGGAAGGATGAGCAGCTGGATGTCATGGTCCATGTAGGGACCAATGACGCAGGTAGGAAGTGTGAGGAGGTCCTGAAAGGTGAGTTTAGGGAGCTAGGTGCCAAGTTAAAGGACAGGACCTCCAGGATAGCAATCTCAGGATTGCTACCAGTGCCACGTGCAGGTAGGTTTAGAAATAGTAATATAGTGCAGATCAACACATGGCTGAAGACATGGTGCAGGAGGGAGGGCTTCATATCTATAGATAATTGGGCAATTTTCCAGGGAAGGTGGGACCTGTTCCGGCGGGACAGTTTACATTTGAACTGGAGGGGGACAGATATTCTTGCAGGTAGGTTTGCTAGAGAGGCTCCAGTGGATTTAAACTAGATAGGAGGGTGAGGGGAACCAGAGTGTAGGAACAGATGTGGGGGAGAAGGAAGAAAAAAAAAGACAGTAAAATTCTTTGTACTGTTAGAGATAAACAGAGGAAGAGGTGGAGAATTTCTTAAATGCATTTATTTTAATGCTAGGAGCATTGTAAGAAAGGTGGATGAGCTTAGAGCATGGATTGATAACTGGAAATATGATGTTGTAGCTATTAGTGAAACATGGTTGCTGGAGGGGTGTGATTGGCAACTAAATTTTCCTGGATTTCATTGCTTCAGGTGTGATAGAATCAGAGGGACAAGAGGGGGACATGTTGCGTTGCTTATCAGAGAAAATATTACAGCGGTGCTCTGGCAGGATAGATTAGAGGGCTCGTCTAGGGAGACTATTTGGGTGGAATTGAGGAATGGGAAAGGTGTAGTAACACTTATAGGGGTGTATTATAGACCACCTAATGGGGACCGAGAATTGGAGGAGCACGTTTGCAAGGAGATAGGAGACATTTGTAGTAAGCACAGCGTTGTGATTGTGGGAGATTTTAATTTTCCACACATAGACTGGGAAGTCCATACTGTAAAAGGGATGAATTGTATGGAGTTTGTAAAATGTGTGCAGGATAGTTTTTTGCAGCAATACATAGAGGTACCAACTAGAGAAGGGGCAGTGTTGGGTCTTCTGTTAGGGAATGAGACAGGTCAGGTGACGGAGGTATGTGTTGGGGAGCACTTCAGATCCAGTGATCACAATGCCATTAGTTTCAATATAATTATGGAGATGGATAGGACTGGACCCAGGGTTGAGATTTTTGATTGGAGAAAGACAAACTTTGAGGAGATGCGAAAGGACTTAGAAGGAGTGGATTGGGACAATTTGTTTTATGGGAAGGCTGTAATAGAGAAATGGCAGTCATTTAAAGGTGAAATTTTGAGGGTACAGAATCTTTATGTTCCTGTTAGGTTGAAAGGAAAGGTTAAAAGTTTGAGAGAGCCATGGTTTTCAAGGGATATTGGAAAGTTGGGTAGGAAAAAGAGAGATATCTACAATAAATATAGGCAGCATGGAGTAAATGAGGTGCTTAAGGAATATAAAGAATGTAAGAAGAATCTTAAGAAAGAAATTAGAAAAGCTAAAAGAAGATACGAGGTTGCTTTGGCAAGTAAGGTGAAAATAAATCCAAAGGGTTTCTACAGTTATATTAATAGCAAAAGGATAGTGAGGGATAAAATTGGTCCCTTAGAGAATCAGAGTTGACAGCTATGTGTGGAACCCAAAGAGATGGGGGAGGTTTTGAACAAATTCTTTTCTTTGGTATTCACTAAGGAGAAGGATATTGAATTGTGTAAGGTAAGGGAAACAAGTAGGGAAGTTATGGAAACTATGACGATTAAAAAGGAGGATGTACTGGTGCTTTTAAGGAATATAAAAGTGGATAAATCTCCGGGTCCTGACAGGATATTCCCTGCGACCTTGAGGGAGGTTAGTGTAGAAATAGCAGGGGCTCTGACAGAAATATTTCAAATGCCATTAGAGACAGGGATGTTGCCGGAGGATTGGAGTATTGCTCATGTGTTTCCATTCTTTAAAAAGGGTTCTAAGAGTAAACCTAGCAACTATAGGCCTGTCAGTTTGACGTCACTGGTGGGTAAATTAATGGAAAGTATTCTTAGAGATGGTATATATAATTATCTGGATAGACAGGGTCTGATTAGGAACAGTCAACATGGATTTGTGCGTGGAAGGTCATGTTTGACAAATCATATTGAATTTTTTAAAGAGGTTACTAGGAAAGTTGATGAGGAAAGCAGTCTATATGGACTTCAGTAAGGCCTTTGACAAGGTTGCACATGGAAGGTTTGTTAGGAAGGTTCAATTGTTAGGTATTAATATTGAAGTAGTAAAATGGATTCAACAGTGGCTGGATGGGAGATGCCAGAGAGCAGTGGTGGGTAACTTTGTCAGGTTGGAGGTCGGTGACTAGTGGTGTCAACCCACATACCATTGTGATGCTGAAAACCCTCACAGTCACAGGGACAACTTCAAGATTGATCTGGGCTTGCTGGTGTCTGAGACAGCCTGACCACATACAGACACTCTACGCCCATTCAAAACAGAATAGTAACTGAGTTTGCATTCCAGAACGTTCATTGGATGTGAATGTGAGTCCTTAGATTGGTAATCCGTGCTTCTACAAACTAGTTAGTTTAGGTATTGTAATGTGAGAATACTTCAATTAATTCCAGTTAAATAAATTCTAATACTGTCATACATATACAGACCTGGTTTCAGCACCAACTAGAGTACTGTGCAAAAATCTTAGGCACATATATACAGTTGATGTGCCTAAGACTTTGGCATAGAACTGTAGTAATTGATGTATTGCACTGTACTGCTGCTGCAAAAAATATATATTTCATGAGGAATGTGAGTAAAGATTAATCTGATTATGATATGGGACTCTATTGTGGATCAAGAGTGGGAAATCATATAACCATATAACAATTACAGCACAGAAACAGGCCATCTT
Organism: Hemitrygon akajei; assembly: GCF_048418815.1. NCBI lineage: Eukaryota > Metazoa > Chordata > Chondrichthyes > Myliobatiformes > Dasyatidae > Hemitrygon > Hemitrygon akajei. Next base: position 29,318,495 of record NC_133138.1, on the reverse strand, counting down.
GGCTCTTCTAGTCCATGCCAAACACTTACTCTCACCTAGTCCCACCTACTTGCACTCAGCCCATAACCCTCCATTCCTTTCCTGTTCATATACCTATCCAATTTTATTTCAAATGACAAAATCAAACTTGCCTCTACCACTTCCACTGGAAGCTCGTTCCATACAGCTACCACTCTTTGAGTAAAGAAGTTCGCCCTCGTGTTACCCCTAAACTTTTGCCCCTTAACTCTAAACTCATGTCCTCTTGTTTGAATCTCCCCTACTCTCAATGGAAAAAGCCTATCCATGTCAACTCTATCTATCCACCTCATAATTTTAAATATCTCTATCGTCCCCCCCTAACCTTCTACGTTCCAAAGAATAAAGACCTAACTTGTTCAACCTTTCTCTGTAACTTAGGTACTGAAATCCAGATAACATTCAAGTAAATCTCCGCTGTAATCTCTCTATTTTGTTGACATCTTTCCTATACACAACTATACACAATACTCCAAATTTGGCCTCGCCAATGCTTTCTCCAATTTTAACATCACATCCCAACTCTTATACTCAATGCTGTGATTTATAAAGGCCAGCACACCAAAAGCTTTCTTCACCATCCTATCCACATGAGATTCCACCTTCAGGGAACTATGCATCATTATTCCTAGATCACTCTGTTCTACTGCATTCCTCAATGCCCCACCATTTACCATGTACGACCTATTTTGATTATTCCTACCAAAATGTAACACCTCACACTTATCAGCATTAAGTTCCATCTGCCATCTTTCAGTCCACTCCTCTAACTGGCCTAAATCTCTCTGCAAGCCTTGAAAACCTACTTCATTATCCACAACACCACCTATTTTAGTATCATCTGCATACTTAATCATCCAATTTACGACCCCATCTTCCAAATCATTAATAGATAGATAGATAGATAGATAGATAGATAGATAGATAGATAGATAGATAGATAGATAGATAGATAGATAGATACTTTATTCATCCCCATGGGGAAATTCAACTTTTTTTTCCAATGTCCCATACACTTGTTGTAGCAAAACTAATTACATACAATACTTAACTCAGTAAAAAATATGATATGCATCTAAATCACTATCTCAAAAAGCATTAATAATAGCTTTAAAAAGTTCTTAAGACCTGGCAGTTGAATTGTAAAGCCTAATGGCATTGGGGAGTATTGACCTCTTCATCCTGTCTGAGGAGCATTGCATCGATAGTAACCTGTCGCTGAAACTGCTTCTCTGTCTCTGGATGGTGCTATGTAGAGGATGTTCAGAGTTTTCCATACCGTAGCCTACTCAGCGTCCTTCGCTCAGCTACCGATGTTAAACTCTCCAGTACTTTGCCCACGACAGAGCCCGCCTTCCTTACCAGCTTATTAAGACGTGAGGCGTCCCTCTTCTTAATGCTTCCTCCCCAACACGCCACCACAAAGAAGAGGGCGCTCTCCACAACTGACCTATAGAACATCTTCAGCATCTCACTACAGACATTGAATGACGCCAACCTTCTAAGGAAGTATATGACAAACAACATTGGACCCAGTACAGATCCCTGAGGCACACCACTAGTCACCGGCCTCCAACCTGACAAACAGTTATCCATTATTCTCTGGCATCTCCCATCCAGCCACTGTTGAATCCATTTTACTACTTCAATATTAATACCTAACTATTGAACCTTCCTAATTAACCTTCCATGTGGAAACTTGTCAAAAGCCTTACTGAAGTCCACATAGACAACATCAACTGATTTACACTTGCCAGCTTCCCTAATAACCTTCTCAAAAAATTCAATATGATTTGTCAAACATGACCTTCCACACACAAATCCATGTTGACTGTTCCTAATCAGACCCTGTCTATCCAGATAATTATATATACCATCTCTAAGAATACTTTCCATTAATTTACCCACCACTGATGTCAAACTTCCAGGCTGATAATTGCTAGGTTTACTCGTAGGACCCTTTTTAAACAATGGAACCACATGAGCAATACACCAATCCTCCAGCACCATCACTGTCTCTAATGACATTTGAAATATTTCTGTCAGAGTCCTTGCTATTTCTACACTAACTTCCCTCAAGGTCCTAGGGAATATCCTGTCAGGATCCAGAGATTTATCCACTTTTATATTCTTTAAAAGCACCTTTCCTTTCAACCTAACAGGAACATAAAGATTCTGTACCCTCAAAATTTCACCTTTAAATGTCCTCCATTTCTCTATTACATCTTTCCCATGAAACAAATTGTCCCAATCCACTCCTTCTAAATCCTTTTGCATCTCCTCAAAGTTAGCCTTTCTCCAATCAAAAATCTCTACCCTGGGTCCAGTCCTATCCTTCTCTATAATTATATTGAGACTAAAGGCATTGTGATCACTGGACCCAAAGTTCTCCCCAACACATACCTCCGTCACCTGACCTATCTCATTCCCTAACAGGAAATCCAACACTGCCACTTCTCTATGTTGGAACCTCTATGTATTGCTGCAAAAAACTATCCTGCACACATTTTTCAAACTCCAAACCATCCAGCCCTTTTACAGAATGGGCTTCCCAGTCTACGTGTGGAGAATTAAAATCTCCCACAATCACAACCTGGTGCTTACTACAAATATCTGCTATCTCCCTACAAATTTGCTCCTCCAATTCTCGTTCCCCATTTGGTGGTCCATAATACACCCCTATAAGTGTTACTACACCTTTCCCATTCCTCAATTCCACCCAGATAGCCTACTAGATGAGCCTTCTAATCTATCCTGCCAAAGCACGGCTGTAATATTTTCTCTGACAAGCAATGCAACACCTCCCCTTCTTTCCCCTCCAATTCTATCACACGTGAAGCAACAAAAAATGCTTGGAAAAAGGGGTAGGGAAAGGGGAAGGACTGTGAAGCACCAGAGAAACATTTTATAATGATCTAGAAACCAATTGTTTAGAATCAAATGTCCTTGCCTGGTGTCTAAAGCCTCAGTGTGTCTACACCCGTGCCTTCCCCTGCCTCAGCACTCCATCTCTGGCTCCTGCCCACACCCCTCCTGCAGCATTCCACCCTGTCCAATCCCAAAATACTTTGCTCCCTGTCAGAATGATAAACTTCCTCTCCTCTCCACATTGTGCAAAAGTCTTAGGCATCCAAGCTATACAGTATATACACAAAGTACACTGCAGATCTGCAGATGCTGGACTCAAAGCAACACATACAACACGCTGAAGAACTCAGCAGGTAGGGCAGCATCTGTCAACGTTTCGGGCCGAGACCCTTCCTCAGGACTGAAGAGGGAGGGGGCAGGTTCTCTATAAAAAGGTGGGGGGAGAGTGGGAAGGAGAAGGCTGGTAGGTGCCAGGTAAAAAACCAATAAGAGGAAAGATCAAGGGGTGGGGGAGGGGAAGCAGGGAGGGGATAGGCAGGAAAGGTGAAGAAGGAATGTAAGTGGAAAGCACTATGGGTAGTAGAAGAAGTCAGAATCAAGAGAGAGGTGATAGGCAGCTGGAGGAGGAGGCACAGTGAAACTGGGATGGGGGAAGAGAGAGGGAGGGAATTACCGGAAGTTGGAAAATTCAATGTTGATGCCAAGGGACTGGAGACTACCCAGACTGTATATGAGGCGTTGCACCTCCGACCTGAATTTGGCCTCATCATGGCAGTAGAGGAGACCAGGTGTGGACATATCGGAATGGGAATGTGAAGCAGAGTTGAAGTGCTTCCGGACTGAAACGTTAACTGCTCGTTTCCACACATTCTGCCCAACCTGCTGAGTTCCTCCAGCATGTTGTATGTGTTGCTATACAGTATATATATGGCTGAAGACATTTGCATAGTATTGTAATTATAAGCTTCAGCTGTCTGGGATTCTCCCACACGGCATAGAAATAGATGGTCACTGGGGGCAGAAATAAACAAGCCTCATGATGAAACTCAGTACACTGGGAAAAACTCGCGACACTTACCTCTGACTTCCAGATTATATGGTAGTGAAAGTCGGGGCCTTTCCCGATCAAACATAACACATGTCCATTTCCTTCTGCCTCTGTCAGCTTTCTGTATGACCAGACTCAGTGATTTTTCTTCCCCATTCAGTGTTTTGTCTCCAACAGTCTCACCGTCTCCATTGATCCAAACCAGTCTCGTTGACGCAGTGACGTCAGACACAGAGCAGCTCAGGGTAACGGTGTCTCCCTCAGTCACTGTATCAGATGGTTCAGCTGTGACTGTGGAAGCAAGAAAAACATTATTGGTCTCCTTAAAAACAGGAGTGACATTCTGCACTAAAGCAAAAAGCTGTCATTCTGGGAGACCTATCGTCACACATTTTGTCTCCTACCTTTAACTGTGGCTAGTTTGATAGTCAGAATTGCTTTTTGTTCCAGTGTACAGGAGTAATCTCCTGCATCTTCAAACACCACAGGAAAAATCCTCATACTGAAATTCCAGCCGTTAAAAGGTGTCGCTGTGAGCTTCAGCCGATTCACAAAGTGGCTGTCACTGACATTCACGGGCTGAGATTTCAATGCTGTTGCAATTTGTTTCTTCAGACTTTGATTAAAACTTGATGTCCAGCTCCAGGTAGCGCTGTTGTAAACTTCATTACTGTTGTAACAGATGAGGTGGAATTCACTGTGATCCGTAACTGAGCGATAAAACCTGAGAAGTTCACGTAGTTTACCTGCATGAAAGAGAGGAGAACTCGTTAAAATGTTACAAAGCCATTTGGTTGAGAGTGACGAGAAGCCGCCATTAAACCATCAGGCATAGGAGCAACATTAGGCCATTCAGCCCATCGAGTCTCCTCCACCATTACATCATGGCTGATTTATTATCCCTCTCAAATCCATTCTTCTGTCTTCTTCTGTTAACCTTTGATGTTAACCCTAACCCTAACCCTAATTATGAACTTATCAATCACTGCTTTAAGGTAACTCCACAGATTCATCACCCTCTGGCTAAGGAGGCTCCTCTTCATGTCTGTCTTAAATAGATGACCCTCTATTCTGAGGCTGTGCTCTCTGGTACTAGACTTCCCACTATCGGAAACATCCTCCCCACATCCACTCTGTCTAGCCCTTGCAATCTTCAATAGGTTTCAATGAGACCTTTCTCAGGACTTGAGCCATCAAGTACTCCTCTTTCTTAACCCTTTCATTCCCAGAGTCATTCTCATGACACTCCTCTGGACCTTCTCCAAAGCCAGAACATCCTTTCTGAGATAAAGGACCCAAAATTGCTCACCATTCTCAAAGTCCAGTCTGAAACTTCATCAAGATGGCGGTGCGACGCAGCTTGCAGCAGTTACTCCGGAGCTCATTATCTGTTATTTGTGAAGCGGGGTGCCGTGCACAATCATAATCGGATGAAAAACGGACGTGGGAGCACAGAGGAACATCTGGAAATCTCCAGGAAGACCTTCTTCATTGCTGCTGCTGCTATGAGGTCCGGGTCTCTGCTGGAAAGAACAGGCCCCCAGTCCTCGGGGTCTCGTTGCCGATGGCCGTTGGCGGGGGCGTCTTAATACACTCGGCAGAGGATGGTGCTCGAGAGAGCTGTGCCAGAGGGGATGGTTGGAGGCTCGGAGGCTCAATTGACTCAGAGTCCGCTGCGATCAGGTCGCTTTCAGTGTGTGCTGTGTCTGCAAGGCTGGGTTCGATGGAGCTTTCACTGTGTGCTGCATCTGCGAGGCTGAGTCGGGCAGCGCCGTGGAAGTCCATAGTGGGGGTATTCCCTTCTGCCGCCTGCGTGGGATGACGAGTCTATCGGGGGCCCTGAGGGCTTGTGGAAACTGTGTGGTAGTTTCTTTCAAACCTATAGTCTTTTAACATCTTTGGACTATTTTTACTGTGCCCATGGTCTGTTTTTTTATCAATTATGCTATTGTTTGCACTGTTGTAACTATGTGGTTTTGTGCAGGTCTTGTAGCTTTAGTTTTTGGTCTTGTTTTGTCTGTTGGAATTGGAGCTCCTTTCCGGGGAACGCGCTAAGATGGTAGTGTGATATTAATACGCAGCAGCCTCTCCAGACTCTGGATTGGGGATTCCCAAACGTTATGTGGATTTTCTGGTGTAGTCTGTTTTGTCATGTGCTTTTGTGATATCATTCTGGAGGAATGTTGTCTCATTTATTAACTGCATTGCATTTGTGATTTCTAAATGACTATAAACTGAATCTGAATCTGAATAATGTCTTATAAAGCCTTGACATCCTTGCTTTTATACCCCAATCCTCTCGCAATGAATAGTGACATTGCTTTACCTTCCTTACCACTCAATCAACTTGCAAGTTAACCTTTAGGGAATCCTGCTCAACGAAAACTGAGTCCTTTTTTACTTCTCTTTTTTGATTTTATTTTAAATAGCCCATTCCCCTAATTATTTTTAAGTCACGTAATCAGCTGCAATTTCTGGATGGACTGGACGTGCCTCACCCTCTCATTGGTCCACATGTGGGACCTGAATCCCACTGAAGCCTGAGTCTGTCATTGAAGCTGGAATCACATCAAATATGATAAAGACTTGGTGGGAAGCGACACTAAGAGAGAGAGATAATGGTTTGTTGTTCAGTGTTGCTCTGTGAACCAGGACCAACTGCTGAGTGTGTGTAGGAACTGTTGGTGGTTGTCATGTGGACTCCTGCTTCTCTGTAACACTTTGACATGAGTAACACTTCAATATCCACCACCGCAGTTGAACAATTACCCTATCGAATCGTGATTATGATTGGTTTTAATCTCAAGAGTGGAGAATGCAGCACTGATATCTGCTTCCGTCTGGTAGGCACTTCAGATCCCTCCAGACTAAGACTAATAGGCACTGGAGAAGTTTTTTCCCTACTGCGGTCACTTTGCTGAACAGTTAACTGCCGGTTAACTGTCGGCTAACTATTACTTGGATTGCACTACCTGTATGTACAATCTATATTTTCATTTATATTTATCATTATTATTGTTATGAGCAGAGAGACAACATCTGCCAGAAATAAATTCCTTGTATGTACATAGGTACTTGGCGATTAAAGTCTGATTCTGATTCTGATATATTGAATGACCCATTGGAATGATCGGTACGATCCCATTATAGCTAATTAACTTTAATGACTTGTGATGATGTAATCTGAAATTGTCTCCACCATAGATTTGCTCCTCCTGATCAATGTGTTATTATCCTCAATGTCCTCTCATTGCCCGATCTCTGTCACGGTTTTAAATGAGGGTGAAGCAGATCCTTTGGTTCAACTCTTCCACGCCAAACAAGATGCTACAGAAATGAGACGAGCTTGGATCGGCATGGACCAGTTGTGTTGAAGAGCCTGTTTCCATGATCTACCACTCCATGGTTTACAGACTGCCGATGTCTCCTCCTTCATACTGTTGACATGCATCAGGATATCACTTTTCTCCTGCCTCAATTCACTAATTTCCATGTCCTCTGCATGGTAAATACTGATGAGGATCCATACAGACCCGGCCATGATCTCTTCCTGTACTATTTTTAACAACCTCGTACCAGACAGATTTATTCCACCCCAATTCTTACAATGAGGTAGCAGCACTTACCCGTGCCTACACTAAAATCTCCTTTCATTGTTTTAACAATGTTTCCATTTTCCCGCACTTCACACTCATACAACTTCCCATCCTCCACTGTAACGTGTCGGAGCATCAGATAGACGGTGTTATTCAACCAGATCTGATCAGTGTTTCTCCTGTTCTGCTGGGATGAGCCCACTGGTTTCCAGCAGAGACTGACGGTATCTGGGAGTCTGGAGATGGTACAGCTGAGGGTGACGTCACTGCCTACCACAGGTGATCGTGGATTTGCTACAACTGTGAGAAATACAAACATAAGACAAAATGACATAGGAGCAGAATTAGACCATTTTGCCATTTGTGTCTGCTCTGCCATTCCATCATGGCTGATTTATTTTCTTTCTCAACCCCTTTCTCCTGCCTTTTCCTTGTAACCTTTCACAATCTTAATCATCAAGAACCTCTTCACCTCTGCTTTAAATCAATCCACTGACTTGAACTCCACAGTCACCTGTGGCAATGAATTCCATAGATTCTGCATCCACTGGCTAAAGAAATTTCTCTTCATCTCTGTTCTACGGGACATTCTTGAATATGTGAGTCTGTGCCATCTGGTCCTATACTGTCCCACTATCAGAAACATCATCTGCACATCAAATCTATCTCGGCCTTTCAATATTTGGTCGGTATATTGAATGAGTGGAGTGAGTAGTAACATGTCCAATGATTGGATTCAAACTGACCTCAGGATGTGACTGTGCTACAGGACAGAGAGAGTGTTGGGTTTCAGATGCAAAATAACACAGTGAGCACACAAACTCTCAGTCTGGTTACATCAAATTCAGTGATTCAGCAGAAGGATTGAACGCTTTACCCACCCTCCTGAACCTGATGGAATGTCAGGGTTCAGTTTAGGGTCACACAGTTTGGACACTATCTGAGGATGCCAACCATGGGGTGGTGCCCTGGCACAGAGGCTAGTGTTGCTGTCTCACAGCTCCAGCGACCCTGGATCAATCTTGACCTATGTTGCTGTTGCTGTCCATGCTGTGATTACCGATCTTGACCTATGATCTTGACCTTCTCCTTGAAATACTGTGGCTGTCATTCAGGTGATCTTCCCATATCCCAAACACGTACAGGTTGGTCGGTTGTTTGGGAATGGACCAATCTAGTCTGACTCTATTTGGATTGTTGGCACACTTCATTAAGACCCCACCCCATCACGTATAATGATACAGTGTGCATAAAGCCATTAAAAAAAGTGGTGAGAGGCCCAGAAGTTATTTAAATCTTGAAGATAAACAATTTTTTGCACTTTTCAAATATTTGTCCCACTTACCTTTGACCTCAAAATTTTCATTTTGCTTCATGGTTTCATAACTCGGTTCTCTTTGCGCCAGGATGATAGATCCTGCAAATTTAACATTCTCAAGTCAACATTATCAGCGTTATTCTCCATTTCATGAAAGATGCCACTGTATTTGAAGTTTGCTTCCCATTGTGGGGTCCACCCTCTGGATCCTTAGAAACATAGAAAACCTACAGCACAATACAGGCCCTTTGGCCCACAAAGTTGTGCCGAACATGTCCCAACCTTGGAAATTACTAGGTTTACCTATAGCCCTCTATTTTTCTAAGCTCCATGTACCTATCCAGAAGTCTCTTAAAAGACTCCATCGTATCTGCCTCCACCACTGTTGCCGGCAGCCCATTCCACGCACTCACCACTCTCTGAGTAAAAAACTTACCCCTGACATCTCCTCTGTACCTACTCTCCAGCACCTTAAACCTGTGCCCTCTTGTGGCAACCATTTCAGCCCTGGGAAAAAGCCTCTAACTACCCGCACAATCAATGCCTCTCTTCAGAAAATGTCACAAGTCGCTGGGTGACCTGTGTGAAGCGTGCTTTCCAATCCCAGACAACAGCGCCATTTCGAGGATTGTCTCGTCCAGTTAACATAATGTTATCTGTCTTATCAAAAATAGAAAAATGATTGGGATCTTCTTTAAAAAAAGAGAAACATTGAAAGTGTTTTAGCATGAAGTCACAGATGTTTAATTCTACTTCACTCAGTATTAGTGTCCATTGGTGCAGAATTACCTTTTTATCAGTTGATCACAACATAACCACAAACACAATAAAATGGTAAGTTGGTTCATTATTGTCACTCATACCAAGGTATATGAAAAACTTTGTTAAGTTGCCATCCACACAGTTCATTCAATCTCTTCAGCACGTTGAGACAATGCAAGGAAAAGCAATTACAGAATACAGAATAAAATGTTGCAATTACCAAGAAAGTGCAGTGTAAGCTAGTGATACACTGCAATGCCATGATGAGGTGGATTGTGAGATCATGAATCTACCTTATTGTACAAGAGATCCATTGAATTGTCGTCAAATGGCAGAGTAGAAGCTTTCATTGAAAGGGGATGATTCAGAAATTTTATAGGGAGGTAGTCACTCATAGTTTGCAGGAGACGGGTAAGTGGGTGACTGTCAGGAGAAGGAGGGGATATACACAGCCAGTGTAGAGTACACCTGTGGCCATTCCTTTCAGCAAAAGTGTATAACTTTACATACTTATCATTGAGGGGAATGACCTACCGGGGGAGCCATGGTGACCGGGTCTCTTGCACTGACTCTGGTGCTGTGGTTCAAAAGAGAAAAGAGATGTAAGAGGAGATTATTTCATTAGAGGAACCAAGACGAGGTTCTGTAGGCCAGTAGGGGCACCCAGATGGTATATTGCCTCTCTGGTGCTGAGATCAGGGATGTCTCAGATCATGCCCATGGTGTTCGAAAGGGCTGGGGTGAATAACGGTACATACTGCTTATCCACAAAGGTCAGTATTACTGTGGACAGGAAGATAAGAGAATTGCCAATGGATATACTGGGGTCAAGTTTGTGTTTCTTTTCCCTTTGGAGGGGTTTCCTAATGTGATAGAGAGCTGCACAATCTAACGTATCAGACACACCCACATGGGCATATTGATATCAAGAAGGTGATGTTGAGTCTCCTGAAAAAATAATAGAGTAGATAAATGCTCAGGGCCTTATGGGTTCCATCCATCATTATGGAGAGAGATAAGGGAACAGATTGCTGGCCGAGATCTTAGTATTCTCCGTAATCAAGTCCAGCTTACAAAAAACTTAGGAAGAGCCGATGTTGTTCAGTTGCTTAGATGGACAATAGGGAGACATGTTGGGTAATGTAATGGGTGACAGATGACACATATTCTTCAAAATGGAGACTATTCTGCACAATTCATAAACACCATCATTGAGTTGTGTTCACTTCACGTGATGGTGTCTGACGTAATGACATCAGTGTAAGGTTACTGTGTTTGGTCTGTTCATAATGGTAGTAAAAGGCTGCAGCTTTTAAAGAAACATGTAAAATGCCTCTTGCCTGTTTTATGTGTTAAGTCCTACATTGGTGACCCCGACGCTCTCGGACTATTCCAGACAATGACATGTTAACCGATACTGTCACTTTGAAGCTGCCAGTGTTTTGTGAGCAGCAGACTGCCGGGTTATTGGAAAGGGTGCAAGCCCCTTTCATGTTGTGAGAAATCACCGCTGACAATACCAAACTTTACAACACCATAGCATCACGAAGCTGTTCTACTGCAGCCAGAGTGGTGAGTCTATTAGTAGATCTGCCTGCACGTGATAAAAGCTCACCTACTGCAGACTTTTAGATTGTCTGAGTCGAAGATACATTGTTTCCCCTCCTTTCCCTGTCTCCGGGAAAGAACCTGTGTCCAAGGACTGTTAGAAGATCTAAAGATCTGGTGGCTTGTGGACACAAAGGACTTTGGGTCATTACCCTGTACCCCCAGTAAGTTCCACCAGCACATTTCCACAACTGGCTCGTCCATGTACACTGAACTCAGGAAAGCTGGCCAGCACAAAAGCTGAGTTTGCAAACATGGAAATGCTTGGCTTTCTGTTCAGGTTGAATAACCCTTGGGCTTCACCACACCCCACATGGCCGCTAAGCCCGATGATGGTTGCTGTCCATGCAGCGATTACCGCCACCTTAATGAGGCCACCACCCCCCGATTATTATCCAGACCCACATATTCAAGGACTTTCAGCACGTTTAGCCAGAATACTTGTCACCAGCGCATCAAAAACTAAACACTTATCACACCTTCACACACCTTTCAAGTGCTTAAGCCAACATTATACAATTATTGATCCTGCCAAATGCCAGTTCGGGATGTCTACTATTGACTTTCTCAGCTACCACATCTCCGCAGTGGGTATGACCCCAGCCATCAAAAGTCACCAGTCTCATGGAGTTTTCACAGCCCTGCACTACCAAAGCAATGCAAGTGTGTTTGGGTATGGTGAACTTCATCACCACTTAATTCTGTGAGCTGCTGAATTTATGCTGCCCTTGTACAGTGCCCTTTATGGCACTGCCCCAATCACATTCTTCAGTAGTCTGCGGTCATGATCAGAGCACTTGATGAGATGAAACAAGCTCTTTCAAATGTGATTCAACTACGCACCCGATGGCCAATGCGCCAAAAGCTATTGCTGCTGACGCTTCAGTCGATGCCAGCCTTTCTCAATATTTGCCCTGGAGGATCCCTTGAAATAATATTCACAGGCTTTTCGGTGACATCATCGTCGAGAATGGCAGCTTAAGTCACTAGCTCCTCCGGAAAAACACATATTAAGTCCTGTTAAACCATCAAATATAGTATTTTTCAAAAAATATTTGAACTGAAAAGAGGATTAAGCATGGAAGTTAAAAAATGTGACACTCCGTAGCCTGCAGCTGAGAGGAGTGCAGCGAGCAGCTCCCCTACTGGACTGCATGCTAGTCAGGCAGACGCTGGGCCTCGTTCAGGCGAAGCGCCAAATTCTGAAAGAGATAACGGAGTTTCAGAAAGAAATAAAGCAGCAGCTACGTGATATTAAGTCAGAGCTCGCCAACGTCAATCAAAAAATAGCGGTGGCAGAGACTCGAATAGAGAAGGTGGAAGATCGCATTCAAAACGTTGATTGAATACTGAGTAAGATGATAAAAATATTAAATCACCAAGAAGGTAAACCTGGAGGGAAGATCATGGCGGAAAAATATCAGAATCTACAAATTTCCCGAAGGAGCGGAGTGCGCGTCTATGATGGAGTTTGTCAGAAAGTTACTGCGGGACGTGCTGGATCTTCCCTCGACTATGGAGCTGGAAATCGAAAGAACGCATCGCGCGTTAGTCCTGAAGTCTACCCGGGATAAGTCACGCTCAATAATAATTAAATTCCTTCGGTACAGTACCAAGGCAGAGATTCTACAAAAGGCCTGGGGTAAGAAGAGAGGGTTTTTAGATGATAAATTAATATATTTTGACCAAGATTACCCCCCCTGTGGTCCTGCAGAAACATAAAGAATACTCCGAAGTAAAGCGAGTACTAAAGCAAAAAAAAGATAAGATTTCAAACTCCATACCCTGCTAAACTTTGAGTGTTTTATGAAGATGGGACGGGGTTGTACCAGACAGTAGAAGAGGCGACTACAGACATGAAGGCCAGAGGGTTGCCCATCAGTGTGACCAAACCGAGGGAAAGCCTGGCAGAGGAATTATCCCACTCTGCTTGGGAAATAGTGCGAGAATCAAGAAGGCTGGAGATGGGAGGGGACCAAGAGAAGTATATCAGAAAGAGACCGGGGGTTTTCCAAAGACAATCCTCACCCCCTCCAGAAGAGCCATAAGGTTTGGCTAACTTTAAAAATGTTGAGAAGCTAAATGGAAGCAAAAGTAGACGGTGATATACCTATCTCGAGAAATACTTATTATAATGTGGATTTTATATTACTTAGTTGTTATTCTTTATTTGCTCAATTACTCCTTTTTCCCCACCAAAATGAGAATATATATATATATATATATATATATATATATATATATATATATATATATATATGTCCATATATGTGTATTTAATATATATGTGTGTGTGTATATATATATGTATGTATAGGAGGAGTACACAGGAAAATCTTTGTGTAATGGATTTGTTCACTGATTTTTATGAATACTGCAATGGGGCCCCTCAACTCACAAGTAGGAGGGGTTATCCTCCACAGCTAGACATTTCCTCTAGCTCAACACAGGGGTCGTTGCCATTTTTGTTATTATTTGTGTTTCTTGGTTCTTATTTGTTCAGGGAGTAGATCGTTTCAGTTTTATTCTGCTAATTTCAATGATACATTGATAGATAAATACCGATGGCTAAGGACAAGGTAAAATTTATTTCTCTTAATGTCAATGGGCTATTAAATCCAATCAAACGTAATAGAATTTTAACCAAAATGAAAAAAGAGCAAGCCCATGTAGTATATTTACAGGAAACTCATTTAAGTGATAATGAGCATAAAAAACTAAAGAGAATGGGCTTCACTAATTTGTTTTTCTCCTCATATAAATCAGGACATAGCAGAGGATTTGCTATTCTTAACTCAAGTAAGCTAAATTTTGAAAAAGTATTCGAAATGGGAGATAAAGAGGGCAGATATATTCTGGTAAGGGGGAATGTAGTTGGAAATTCAGTTACTCTATTGAAAATATATGCACCCCCGGGAAGTGATATTGGTTTCTTTCAGAAAATTACTGATAACAGAAGGGCTCCTGATATGTGGAGGAGACTTAAATTTACAATTAAAACCAAACTTAGACTCCTCCAATAGAAAAACCTATGAAACAAAATCTTTACATAAGAAAGTTAATAAACTTTTTGAGGATGTTGGTTTAATTGATATTTGGAGGGACCTTTTCCCTGACAAAAGGGATTACACTCATTATTCTGATCCCCATTATGTATATACAAGAATAGACTATTTCATAACATTTGGAAAAGACAAAATAAACACCTGTGGAATTGGGACAATAGATGTAAGTGACCATGCACCTATATATTTATCTGTTGATTTTGACCTACAACCAAAGAATACTATTTGGAAACTAAATTCAAGTCTAATCAATGATCTGTACTTTAAGGAACAAATTTAAAAAGAAATTGGTCTCTACTTAGAATTTAATGATAATGGAGAGGTTTCACCTCCCATTTTATCGGATACTCTGAAGGCTGTCTTAAGAGGGAAAATTATAGCGATATCTTCATATAAGGAATAAAATATTAGAGGAACTACAAAATAGGCTGAAGGAACTAGAGAAAAAACACAAATTCAATTTGGCACAGGATACATTAGGGGAAATTAAAAGAATTAGGGATGAAATTAATAGTTTGGCTATGCAAGAAATCAGGAAAAATTCAATGTTTCTGAAACAGAGACATTATGAAAGTGGATCAAAGTGAACTTTTGAAGTGTTTTACAAAACTCCATATTCCAAAGATCCAGGGGGAAGCATAACCCAAATTGACACCTTCTTGAATTCTCTAGAGTTACCCACTTTAAGCAAAGAACAAAATAGAATGATGACTGCTGACATAACTGAAGTTGAATTAAAAGCTGCAATTAGTAGGCTTAAATTAAGCAAGTCACGAGGATCAGATGGGTATACAGCAGAGTGGTACAAAGAATTTAAAAATGAGGTAATTCCTGTTTTACTCCGCACGCTGAACTGGGCTCTAAAAAAGGCACAAATGCCACCCAGTTGGAAGGAAGCGATAATCTCAGCTATACCGAAAGAAGGCAAGGATAAAATGGAATGCGGGTCATTTAGACCAATATCCGTTCTTAATGTAGATTATAGATTATTTACCTCCATTATGGCTAAATGATTAGAGGAGTTTCTACCCATAATGATACGTAATGATCAGACAGGTTTTATATGACAATGCCAGACACAAGACAATATACGAAGGACACTTCACATTATGGATCATATACAAAAAAAATAAAATCGAAGCAATAGTGACAAGTGTGGACGCTGAAAAAGCATTTGATTCGGTCAATTGGAATTTTCTTTACAGAGTTTTACATAGATTTGGCTTCCAAGACACAATTATTAATACTATACAGACACTATATGACAATCCTACTGCTAGGATTAAAATTGATGGCTATTTATCAAATAGTCTTACCCTAGAAAGGGGCACGAGACTGGGTTGTGCATGGTCACCGCTACTCTTCGCGTTATATCTGGAACCATTAGCTCAATACATCAGATAAAATGAAGATATCTGGGGAATTACTATTAAAGGGACAGAGCATAAATTGGCTTGTTATGCAGATGACATTTTGATCTATCTAGGGCAATCAACAGACTCTTTACCTAAATTGATGCAATCCTTTAAACAATATGGTCAATTATCAGGATACAAGATCAACATAGATAAAACCCAATTACTTTCATATTACTATAGCTCACCAAGAGAAATTGAAAGTAGATACCCCTAGGCATGGTACATAGAGTCTTTCAAATATTTGGGAATCGTTATGCCAAAAGATTTGGCAAAATTATCAGAATGAAATTATCAGCCTTTATATAAAAAATTAAGGAAGATATGGCAAGATGGAAACTGATTCCTTTTTTCAGTCTCAGTTCAAGGATTGAGTCTATTAAAATGAATATACTGCCAGACTGTTATATCTCTTTCAGACCCTACCAACAGAGATTAATCAAAATCAATTCAATGAATGGAACAAGATGCTATCAAGGTATATTTGGCAGGGTAAAAGGCCTGTCTCGTAAAAGGGTAAAAGGTTCATATTAAAACTTTGCAATTAGCAAAGGAAAAGGGGGCAAGGGGCCTACCTTCTCTTAGAGATTATTATTTTGCAGCACAGTTGAGAGCTGTGATATGTTGGTGCAACCCATCATATGATGCTCAATGGAAAAACATTGAGGAGCGGGTACTTCCCATTCCCATACAAGCAATTTTGGCTGATAACAACCTGCAAAGGTACATAAACACTATTGATAACCCATGGGTGAAATTGACTCTTAAAATATGGAAAACTACTATAAAAGAATAATCTAGAGTGAAATATTGCAATTATTAAATAGTGTGCATATGACTCAGATTTTACATCAAATAAATTGGATGCTGGATTTAAGGACTGGACAGCTAAAGGAATAACAGTTCTTTGCAACATAATGAAAGAAGGAACACTGTTCAGTTTTGAAATGCTTAAAGAGAAACACTTATTAGAAAAACAAAATCTTTATCAATATTTACAGATGCGACAATATGTTAATAAGACGCTTAAAAATGTAACCAAGGCAGGTAAGTACATGCTTGATAGAGCTATTTAGAAAAGCATATAATTCAGATAATGGTAGCAGGATCGTTTCAAGCATGTATAAGGGGTTGACAAATCTTAAAACACATTCGACTTCATACATTAAAAGAAAATGGGAGAAGGAAGGAGGGATAATTATATCTGAGGAAGAATGGACAACAATATGGAGATATCAATGGAAGTGTACCAGTTCACAGAAGGAAAAACCTGCTCACACATGCAAGAAATTGAAAACTGCAGTAAAATGGTCATTGCTTTCCTCTGAATGGCTGGATACTCTTCATTCACAGAAATCCAGAACTTGTCCAGGGGCAGGTCAGTAAATCTCATCATGAGTGCACAATTAGAGGACATCTCACAAAGTTCTTCCTCTTCTCTCAAAGTCAAATTCTCAGGCTGAGCAGAAGATTCAGTGAAAGTAACCCTCACCTAGTCATACACTTGTGTTGAAAGAGAGGAAAAATATTGTTCAGTTTTCTCCTGCATTTCTTCCAGTTGGTTGTCAATAAGACTTGAGACTTGAGTTATCATTCCTCACTCTCAAGCCCAAGAAGCAGTGGAAACATTTCAAGATTTCCTTTTGCAACATGATTTTTCCAAAGATTTGATTTCCTTTTGAATCCAAGAAGCTTGGCACTTGAAGTCAATACAGGGCCTTACAGAGACTTGTTCAAATAATTCCTATGATGAAAAATGAAGTAAGTAGCTAGTTTCTGCAGCCATTTTTCAGCTTCAAACCACTCAGCAAAATCTGACTTTATATTTCCTTGAAAGTATTCCTGCAATTCACGTTTCAGCTCAAACACCCTGTTGAGAACTTCCTCTGCTAAGCCACCGGATTTCTGTATGTAGCAAGAGATTAGTGTGCTCTTTGTCCACTTTTTCAAACATTCTCGAGTGAATTGGTCTTTGTGTAATAAAGTTAACTATTTTTGTAACATCAACTAGGAATTTTTTTCATTTCATCTCGAAGACTTTTTGACATCTGCTACTCTCTGTGAAGAAAACAATGTCTTGTGACAATGTCTGGAGTTCCTTTTTTAACAAGAGAAACAAAACCTCTCAAGGAGCCAACTATTGATGGGGCACCATCAGTACAGATGGCAATACAAATCTCAATGACAGACTTTTTGTTTCTAGATATAAAGACAAAGCACTAAATGTAGACTGTAAGACATTAAGACATAGGAGCAGAATTCGGTCATTCAGCTCATTGAATCTGCTCCCCATTCATCATGGTTGATCGCAGATCCCACTCAACCCCATATACCTGCCCTCTCACCATATTCTTGATGCCCCGACCAATCAGCAATCTATCAACATAGCTTTGAATATACCTGCGGACTTGGCCTCCACTGCAGCCTGTGGCAGAGTATTCCACAGATTCACTACTCTTTGATGAAAAACATTCCTCATCGCTTTTGTTCTGAAAGGTCACTCCTCAGTTTTGAGGCTGTGCCCTCTAGGTCAGGATACACCCTCCAGATGAAACATCCTTTTCACATCCACCTTATCTAGTCCTTTCAGCATTCGCTAGGTTTCAATAAGATCCCCATGCATTCTTTTAAATTCCAGTGAGTACAGGGCCAAAGCTGCCAAATGCTACTTGTATGTTAACCCCTTCATTTCTAGAATCATTACAGTGAAACTCCTGTGGATGTTCTCAAATGACCACACCTCTTTTGCGATAAGGGCCCAAAACTGTTGACAATGCTCCAAGTGCAGCCTGACTCGTGTTTTATAAAGCCTCTGCATTATCTCTTTGTTTTTATATTCTATCCCTCTCGACATGTGCCAAAGTTGCATTTGCCTTCTTTACCACAGACCCAATTTGTGAATGAACCATCTGGGAGTCTTGCAAGAGTAACCCTAAGTCTCTTTGGACCTCTGATGTTTGAAGTTTCTCCATTTTTCCAATTTTGTCAAAGTCCTGCTACAAAGGACCTGCTACTCAGCACTACCTACCACTTAACCTATCTTCGTATCATCCGCAAACTTTGCCACAAAGCCATCATTTCCACTTCTCTTTGACAAACAATGTGGAAAGTAGTGGTCTCAATACAGACACCTGAGGAACACCACTAGTCACCAGCAGTGAACCAGAAAAGGCCCCTTTTATTCCCACTTACTGCCTGTCAGTCATTCTGCTATCCATGCCAGTATCTTTCCTGTAATGCCATAGGATTTATCTTGTTAAACAGCCTCATGTGTGGCACCTTATCAAATGCTTTCTGAACATCTGAATAAATGACATCCGCTCTTCTCCTTTGTCCAACCTGCTTGTTTTTTTTGTTTTTTTATTTATTAAATTTTTAGAAAATTACAAAGAATAAACGTAATGAAAAATTAGTAAGAAAAAGAAAAATAATATTAATCCTCCCCCCTCCCCTTAACCCTCCCCCCTTAACCCTTATCTAAAGAAAGAAAAGAAAAGAAAGGAAGAAAGAAGAAAAAGATTGCCTGGATATCGGAGGATCCCCACATGCTCCATGGAGTTCAAAATAATTTGAATATTTATTTTTACTTTCCCCAATTACTTTATAATTTTATCTTCAAAGGACCTATATACTTAATCCCATCTTTTGTAGGTATGGGAGCCAAATTTTCAAAAATATGTCATATTCATTTCTTAGATTATATGTAATTTTTTCAAGTGGAATGCAACTATATATTTCATTATTCCAATGATCCATAGTTAAATATAAATCAGATTTCCAAGTAACTGCGATAACTTTTTTAGCTGCTGCCAATGCAATTTTTATAAATGTTTTCTGATACTTATTCAATTTAAGTTTCGGTATTGTCCCTTCAATATCTCCTAATAAAAATATTATTGGACTATGTGGGAGTTGTACTCCAGTAATTTGTTCCAATAAAAGTCTTAGATTTATCCAAAATGGTTGAATTTTAAAACAAGACCAAGCAGAATGTAACAAAGTACCAATTTCTTGATTACATCAAAAACATTGGTCAGACATATTTGAATTTAATCTATTTATTTTTTGTGGTGTTATATATAATTGATGTAAAAAATTATATTATATTAATCTAAGTCAAACATTTATTATATTTACCATACTATCAGAACATAATCTTGACCAACTTTTTCCATCAATTTTAACATTCAAATCAGATTCCCATTTTTGTCTTGATTTATGAATTCCAGATTCAATTGTCTGTTTTTGAATCAAATTGTACTTACAAGATGTAAATTTTTAAATTTTTCCTTTTTGAATTAATATTTCTATTTCACTAGGTTTTGGCATCAACATTGTTTGACCCAGCTTTTCTCGTAAATAAGCCTTTAATTGAAAATAACAGAAAAGAGTGTTGTTTGATATTTTATATTTATTTTTTAATTGATCAAACAACATCAATACACCTCCTTCAAAACAATCACCTATATATTTAATCCCCTTTTGAATCTAATTATGTAAAAGTTTATTATCCATTGTAAAAGGAATAAGCCTATTTGGAATTAAAGTTCTTTTTGCTAATAAAGATTTATTTATCTCATCGTCCATATTTACCTTATTCCATAAATCAATCAAGTGTCTTAATAAAGGGGATTCTTTTTTTTCCCGTATCCATTTGGATTCCCATTTATATATAAAATCTTCTGGTGTATTTTCTCCTATCTTATCTAATTCTATTCTAATCCATGCCGGGTTTTTTTCATCAAAAAAAGACGCAATAAATCTAAATTGATTTGCTTTATAATAATTCTTAAAATTTGGAAGTTGTAACCCTCCTAAATCAAATTTACATGTCAATTTTTCCAATGATATTCTTGACATCTTTCCTTTCCAAAGAAATTTCCTTACATATTTATTCAGTTCTTGAAAAAACTTCTGAGGTAATTGTATTGGTAAAGTTTGGAATAAATATTGCAATCTAGGAAATATATTCATTTTTACTGCATTAACTCTACCTATTAATGTTATTGGTAACATCATCCATTTATCAAGATCCTCTTTTATTGTTTTTAATAATGGCAAATAATTTTGTTTATATAAATTTTTTACATCATTATCAACTCTAATACCTAAATATTTTATCCCATTTATTGGCCAATGAAATTGAGTTACTAATCGACATTGATTATAATTTCCTTTGGTAAGGGGTAAAATTTCACTTTTATCCCAATTTACTTTATACCCTGATACTTTCCCATGTTCTTCCAATCTAAAAGATAATCTTTGCAAAGATTGCAATGGGTTTGTTAAATAAATCAAAACATCATCAGCAAATAAATTAATCTTATATTCTTCTTGATTAACTCTAAAGTCCCCAATGTCTGAATCCATTCTAATTAATTCAGCTAATGGTTCTATTGCCAATACAAATAAAGCAGGTGATAATGGGCAGCCTTGTCTAGTTGACCTCATTAAGCAAAATGGTGTTGAAATCTGACCATTTGTAACTACTTTAACTTGAGGATTTGTATTTAAGGTTTTAATCCATTGTATAAAAGATTTTCCTAACTCATATTTTTCCAATACCTTAAACAAAAAATCCCATTCCAATCTATCAAATGCTTTTTCTGCGTCCAAAGCAACTGCCACACGCATTTCCTCTCTTTTTTGTGCCAAATGAATTATACTAAGTAACCAGGTTATATTATCCATTGATTGTTTTTAATAAAACCTGTTTGATCCATATGTATTAATTTTGGTAAATATTTAGATATTCTGTTAGATAAAATGTTTGCTATTATTTTATAATCTGTATTCAACAAAGAAATATGATGTTGGTTTTAAAGGATCTCTATCTTTTTTGGCAATACAGTTATGATCGCTGTTAAAAAAGATTGTAGGAGTTTATGCATTCTTTCCACTTGATATATTAATTCCATAAAAGGAGGAATTAATAAATCTTTAAATTTTTTATAAAATTCAGGAGGAAAACCATCTTCTCCTGGGGATTTATTACTCTGAAGTGATCCTAAAGCTTCTTCAACCTCTTTTAATGTAAAGGGCATATCTAATCCTTTCTGTTCTTCCAAATTTAATTTTGGAAGGGTTATTTGTGATAAAAAATTATCTATCTCAGCAATCTTATTTTGTGATTCTGATTGATATAGTTCAGTGTAAAAATTTTTAAAAGTTTCATTAATTTCTAAAGGTTTATAAGTAACCTTATTTACACTTGTTCTAGTTGCATTTATTGTTTTAGAAGCTTGTTCTGTTTTCAACTGCCAAGTAAGAATCTTATGTGATCTTTCACCTAATTCGTAATATTTTTGTTTAGTTCTCATAATTACTTTTTCTGTACAATATGTCTGGAGTGTATTATATTGTAATTTTTTATTAACAAGTTGTCTTCGTTTTTCTTCTGTCAGATATCTTTGAGATTCTTTTTCTAACTTTATGATATCTTTTTCCAATTGATCTATTTCTGCCATGTATTCCTTCTTAATTTTAGATGTATAACTTATAATCTGACCCCTTAAATGTGCTTTCATTGCTTCCCATAATACAATTTTATCCTCAACTGAATGTAAATTTGTATCCAAAAAAAATTGAATCTGTTTTTTCATAAAATCACAAAAATCTTGACATTTTAATAAAATTGAATTAAATCTCCATCTATAGATCGATTCCTCCTTATCCATCATTATCATTGTCATTATCAAGGGGGAATGATCTGACAGTATTCTTGCTTTATATTCCACACTTTTCACTCTATCCTGAATATTTTTTGATAATAAAAAAAATCAATCCTTGAGTAAGTTTTATGTCTATTTGAATAAAATGAATAATCTCTTTCTCTTGGATTAATTTTTCTCCATATATCAATCAGATTTAAATCTTTCATTAATGATAAAGTTAGTTTTATTACTTTTGATTTTGTAGCAACTTTAGTTGACCTATCCAAAACTGGATCTAAACAAAAATTAAAATCTCCACCTATTAATATTTTATCATGTGCATCAGCCAAGTTCAAAAAAACTTCTTGTATGAATTTTGCATCATTTTCATTTGGTGCATAAATGTTCATAAAAGTCCATAATTCTAAAAAAATTTGACAATGTATAATCACATATATCCCCACAGAATCAATTACTACATTTTGTCTTTTAATTGGTAAAGTTTTATTAACCAAAATTGCAACTCCTCTCGATTTTGAATTAAATGAAGCTGCAATGACATTTCCAACCCAATCTCTCTTTAATTTCTTATGTTCTATTTCTGTTAAATGTGTTTTGTAAAAAAGCTATATCTCCTTTCATTTTCTTAATATATGTTAAAACTCTTTTTCTTTACACAGGTCCATTAAGTCCATTAATATTAAAACTTTAAAAATTAAGTAAATTAATCATTCATAATACCTTGGGAACTCTTTGAAATTCTCCATGTTGCTATGAGTCTCTCCCCAACCATCCAGGCAAAAAAGAAGAAAAAAAACCCAAAATAATTCATAATTAATAATTCATAATTCACTAATGTTGTGAATAAAAAGAACACAACATTACCCCCCCCCCCCATTTTACGGGTCATGGCAATCGCCATGATTCTACATGTGAAACTCGCAGCCATCGATCAGGAGCTCCTCTAGCTCCCCCGCAAAAAAAAAGAAAGAAAATATATTAGTGAAGAAAAAAAAGAAAATAATTAATGTCTCTACTCCCAATTAATACTCCTCAACTATTTTTGTTTTCCTTATAAATGTCTGTCAAGTCCAACCTTATTTCAGTCTTCATCATTAGTCCACTTCATTTCTATAATTCTTTACTCCTCTTCGTGGACATCAGGTAATTCTTGTACAAATTTCTCCGCTTTCTGGTAGTCAACGAAAAATCTTCTTTCCTCGTTATCCAGGAAAATTATCAATTTTGCTGGGTAGCTCAATAAAAATTTATAGCCCTTTTCCCATAAAGACTTTTTCACTGGATTAAATTCCTTCCGCCTCTTCAGAAGATCGTAACTTATGTCTGGATAAAAAAAAACTCTTTTCCCTTCTATTATCAATGGCCCATTTCTCATTTTAGCACCTTGAGTAGCTGCCTTCAAGATCATTTCTTTATCTTGATACCTTAAACATTTTATCAAAATTGATCTTGGATTTTGATCTTGTTGAGGTCTTGGTCTTAAAGCTCTGTGTGCTCTTTCAATTTCAATTACTTGGCTTCCTTCTTTCATTTCCAAAATTTTTGGAATCCATTCTTGAAATAATTTTATTGGATTTTCTCCCTCTGTACCTTCCATAAGACCAACAATTTTAATATTATTTTGTCTACTAGAGTTTTCAAGCGCATCTATTTTTTCCAACATCCGTTTTCTTTCTATTGTCCAGGCAAGATTATTGTTTTCTATCTTATCTATTCTTTCAGTGTTTTCTTCCATTTTTACTTCCATCTCTTTAACTTTATTATCCATCTTCTTTTGTTTTTCCACCACATTATCGAGTGTATTCTGCATCCTTCTTGTATCTGTTCTTATAGCTTTTAATTCATTCATCGTATGTATCAGGATATCTCTTATGTCTCTTTTAATCTCTTCCTTCTTTTCCTCTTCTTCATCCTCTGTATTTCCCAAAGAGTCTGATTCCACTTCCAATTCACTTCCAGCCATAGTTGAGATTTGTAGTTTTGTTAATATCTGTTCATGCATACTTGTTTCTTCGCGCATGCATTGTTCTTGCCGTTTCTTCTTAGAGACCGCCAACATTGCTGCAACTTCCTGTCCCGCATCATCAGAAGTGCCATGCACTTCACCGGGAGGAGATCCAACTTGAGTCCGAGGCTTCGCCGAGACGGTTAGGCCTTTTTCCCCGCCAAGACGGTTAGGCCTTTTTCCCCGCCGATTTGCGCAGTCTTCAAAGTAGTAGCTTTCTTCTGTTTCGGTTTAGGAGCCATATCCAAAAATAATCCTGAGTTACTTATAAATAGTTTCTAGTAGGTATTTATTAATTCTTCTTCATTTAAACCCTATTTCATTACTTTTTACGAGGGAGCTGGATTCCCAACGTCTCGACCCTACATCATCACGTGACGTCCCCCGTCCAACCTGCTTGTTACCTCCTCGATAAATTCTAACAGAATTGTCAGACAAGATTTCCCTTTACAGAAACCATGCTGACTTCGACTTATTTTATCATTATTCTTGAAGTACCTGGAAACCTCGTTCTTAATAATGGATTTTAACACTTTCCCAACTAATGAGATTAGGCTAACTGACCTATAATTACTTTTCTTTTGTCTTCCTCCCTTCTTAAAAAGTGGAATGATATTTGCAATTTTTCAGTCCTCCAGGAAAATGCCAGAGTCAGGTGATTCTTCAAAGATCATGACCAATGCATCCATTATCTCTTCAGCAACCTCTTTTAGGACTCTGAATGTACTCCATCTGGTCCAGGTGAATTGTCCACTCATTCCTGCTCCTTGACACGCAAAGACCTCTGGCACACTGCTCGTGTCTTCCACAGAGAAGACTGATGCTAAATACTCATTAAGTTCATCTGCCATTTCTGGCCCCCCAATACTTCCTCACCAGCATCATTTTCCAAAGATCCAATATCAACTCTCACCTCCATTTTATTTTTTATAAAATTGAAAAACCTTTTGGTATCCTGCTTTGATTTATTTGCTAGTTTGTTCTCACCTTTCCCCTTCTTGTAGGTTTTTTAGTTGCCTTTTTGTTGGATTTTACAGCTTTCCAATCATCCAACTTCCCATTCACTTTTGCTGCCTTGCTGATTGAGATTTTAGTGTTTTAAGATTCCAGTAGTCATTTAAAATAATCAGAACTTTTAAAATACATATGGCTGTGATTTTTAGTTAAATCTCTTTTCAGTTTTGCAGGAGCCATTGCTGAATTAGTAAATTGTTTGCCACAGACGAGCACAATGGTTCAGACAACTTGAATCACCAGTACATGTAAAACTCATTGAAAAGTAGCTTTCATTGTAAAGGCGGGCTTTTCTGTGTCCGTTATTGCACTAGTGCAGTGAAATGGTTCAGAAGATTGTAATTCTTCATCATAAACATTATCAGAATTGTCCACAGGCCTAGGCCTAGAAACCTCTTTTTGCATTTCACACTTTCTCTTCAAAAATCACCACATTGGACCATAGAAACATAGAAACATAGAAAATAGGTGCAGGAGTAGGCCACTCGGCCCTTTGAGCCTGCACCGCCATTCAGTATGATCATGGCTGATCATCCAACTCAGAACCCTGTACCTGCTTTCTCTCCATACCCTCTGATCCCTTTAGCCACAAGGGCCATATCTAACTCCCTCTTAAATATAGCTAATGAACTGGCCTCAACTGTTTCCTGTGGCAGAGAATTCCACAGATTCACCACTCTCTGTGTGAAGAAGTTTCTCCTCATCTTGGTCCTAAAAGGCTTCCCCTTTATCCTTAAACTGTGAACCCTCGATCTAGACTCCCCCAACATCGGAAACAATCTTCCTGCATCTAGCCTGTCCATAAGATCCCCCCTCAATCTTCTAATTTCCAGTGAGTATAAGCCCAGTCGATCCATTCCAGCAAGTATAAGCCCAGTCTTTAGAATGAAAAGTTCCCTCCAATTTTCTGCTGCACCAATTGAGTTTATTTGCTCCCAGAAGTCAGTCGGCGGTGCAAAAGAGGAAGAAGGGAGAGGACTACTGGATAAACACAGTGCTACTGCGCACTACCATACTGGGCTGAGAGACATCAAACAACGTTGTTAACAGGGCTGCTCTGTCACTGCCCACCACAACCGCTAACAGCGCACATCACGCAAAGTTCAAAAAACAATGATATATTTTTAATCATGATCTCTCGCGAAAGCCTGGGTGAGAAACATTGGTATAAGGTGGCAGCTTTTGATTTGATTGCAATAGATGTAAAGGACAGTGGCTTTTGTTATGCACATAAAATACCTCTTGCCTGTTCTATTTGGAAAATCCTACATTAATGACCATGACAGTTGAAGACAATTCGAGAGTTACTGAATAATATGTCAACCAATGCAGTTGCTCTGAAG
The DNA here is from genome assembly GCF_048418815.1 of Hemitrygon akajei. Classification (NCBI taxonomy): domain Eukaryota; kingdom Metazoa; phylum Chordata; class Chondrichthyes; order Myliobatiformes; family Dasyatidae; genus Hemitrygon; species Hemitrygon akajei. The sequence goes on along the minus strand of NC_133138.1, from coordinate 29,291,761 downwards.
CTACCTGAGATTTGGGAGCAGCCTATTAACATGTGGCTTGCATAGATAGAAACCCAGTTCACACTGTGTGAAATCACTGCGGACACTACCAAATTTTACTCCACCGTAGCATCACTTTGCAGTTCCACTACAGCCAGGGTGGTAAGTATACTGAAAGACCCGCCTGCGCATGATAAATATGTCACTCTGAAGACTCACCTATTACAGATTTTTGGACTGCGTGAGTCTGAGTGTGCCGATCTCCTTGCCTGATGTTGATGATACTAGGCCATCAAAACTAATGGACCACAAGCTGCCTCTCCTTGGGGATCACCATCCTTCTTTTATTTTTGAAGAACAAATGCCTGATCAACAGGAGAGGCTTCAAACAGGTCCACTGCCCGAGGATAAAAGGCAGGAGATGTTTACGGAGCGTAACAGAGCTTTCACCTGCAGCCAGTCAGTGTTTGCATTTAATTAAAGGAAGGCGGGGCAAGCACAGCGGCCATTGTATGAGTGCACATTGAGTGGTGATCTTCAAGCTTCAGTGAGTGAGGATGACTCAGAGAAAGCAAAGGAATGAAAAGCTCAGGTTTTCTTCCTCTCATTTTTATATCTGCGCAACTCAGTAGAGAAGACAGGCAGGATAGTGAAATGCTCTACTCACAGGATGTAGGAAGGCAGGGGGACCTCCAGCATCCCTGACCACTACAACTGCGAGAAATGCATCCCAGTGCAGCTTCTAACAAACCATGTTGAGGAGCTGGAACTGAATGAACTCTGGATCATTCGGGAGGCTGAAGTGGTGATTGATAGAACTTATAGAGAGGTAGTTACACCCAAGTTGCAGGACACAGAAAACTGGGTGACAGTCAGGAAGGGCAAAGGGGTTAAGAAGCCATAACAGTGTACCCATGTAGCTATTCTCCTCAACAAAAAATAGATGACTTTGGATGTTGTCGGGGGTGGATGACCTAACAGAGGACAGTCACATTGGTCTAGGCTCTCGCACTGAATCTGTCTCTGTGACTCAGACCGGAAGGGAGAAGAAGAAGCAAGCTGTGGTGATCGAGGATTCATTAGTTAGGGGAACAGACAGGATGTCCTGTGGGCGAAAACAAGATTCCCAGATAGTATGATGCCTCCTGGGTGCCAGGGTCCAGTATTTCTCAGATTGAGTCCTCAGCATTCTTAAAAGGGAGGGTGAACAGCCAGAAGTTGTGGTCAATGGAGGTACCAATAACATGGGAGGATGAGTGATGAGGTTCTGCATATGGAGTTCAGGAAATTAGGCACTTAGTTAAAGGGCAGGACCTCCATGTTTGTGATTTCAGGATTGCTACCAGCATCACATTCTGGGAATGCTGGAAAAAAGAAGATTATACAGTTTAATACATGGTTGGTGAAGAAGGGAGGGCATAAGATCTTTGGATCATTAGGCTCTCTTCCAGGGAAGGTGGTACCTTTACAGAAGGGACAGTTTGCACCTGAACAGGAGAGGGACTAATATCCAAGGAAAAAGGTTTGTTGATGCTGCATGGTGGTGTTTAAACTATAGTTGCAGGGGAATGGGAACCAGAATGCCAGAAGAGTTAGTGGAGCGGTTGTGGAGGCTGACGTTGGTCAGATCTCAGACACAGTTAGGAATCACAGGTTTGAGCATGGTGTGACAAAATTGAAAAGGGTGAATACAGGTCTGAAAATTTTGTATCTGAATGTGCACAGTATACAGAATAATGTAGATGAACTTTCAGCCCAGTTGCAGATTGGCAGATACGATGTAGGCATCACAAAATCATAGCTGATAGATGATATCTGGGAGCTTAATGTCCAATTGTATTGAAAGGATATGCAGGAAGGGTTGGTAAAAATTATATCAAATTGTTAGAAAGAGGTGACATAGGTTTGGAAGTTGTTGAATCATTGTGGATAGAGCTGAGGAACTGCAAGATAAAGAGACCCTGATGAGAGTTGTATGCAGACCCCCAAACCGTAGTAAGAATGTGGTCTATAGATTACAATGGCAGATAGAAAATGCTTGCCAAAAGAACAATGTTACAATAGCCATGGCGAATTTCAGTATGCAGATATATTAGAAAAATCAGATTGGTGCAGGATTACAAGAGTGGGGACTTCTAGAGTGCCTTATCCCTTATCACAGAAAACAGTGACCTTGCAAAACTTCCATATTTTTGACACTTTCAGATATTTCTCTCTTTTCAAATTATTATGCAAAACATTCATTCTTTGAAACAGATGAATAATAAGTGTTATGGAATACCAAGATGTCGCAAAAAGGAAAACAAGTTGGACAAATATTCAATTCCTGGTAAATTTGATGAGATATTGTTTTAGTCTGTAAGCTGAAAACAATTTTATGCAGACTGTAAGGTGCAGATTGTTGTCACTGTTATAATAATGTTGATCAACTCCCTAGTATGATCAGATGGACTCTTTATCTGGCAGTTGAACTTGTTTTGATATTGCACCTAAATATCTGACTGCACTGCACTTTCTCTGCCACTGCTGAAAAAAATTCTGCATTCTGTTTCTGTTTTCCCAGGTACGACCTCCACACACAGTGTAATCAGTTGGTCTGTATGAGTAGCATGTAAGACAAGATTTCCACTGCACTTGTGACAATGATGAACCAACACCAATAAAAAGCACTATTGTCTGAAGAGTATTTTCAGTAATTAACTCTGGATCAGAAAACAGTGACCTTGCAAAACTTGCATATTTTTGACACTTACAGATATTTCTCTCTTTTCAAATTATTATGCAAAACATTCTGTCTTTGAAACAGATGAATAATAAGTGTTATGGAATACCAAGATGTCGCAAACTGGAAAACAAGATGGACAAATATTCAATTCCTGGTAAATTTGATGAGATATTGTTTTAGTCTGTAAGCTGAAAACAATTTTATGCAGACTGTAAGGTGCAGATTGTTGTATGCAGAGTTGTGGACATAAAGACCACATTGGCTTTCTGAATAACCAGTGCATGATTTCAAGAAACAGGTAATGTATAAGGAATTAAAGTAGCAATAGCCCATCATGTCTGCTCTATCGGTATACAAGATCATGTCTGACCTACTTCCTCAGCACCACTTTCTTCTACTAACTCTATGTCCCATATTTGCTTGAACATCCAAAACATTAAAAATAGAGCATACACAATTCTGTACGACTGCAAATCATGAACATGATCATGAATCTCTTGTATCCAAAATATTATTTTTTCTCTTACCGTTGCCTACACTAAACAATCAAAAGTTTTGTATGTTTGAGTAGGATTATCTTGCACTCCTTTAACCTCTGAATAATTCAGATGCAGTCCACTTCATCTGTTCTTACTGAACAATATCCATAGCACCTCAATTGTTGGAATATCCTTGGTGCACATTTCCATCTTACACCCAATAACATCTCCATTATTTTGTGTACAACTTCACTGAAGGAACAGCTAAAAGTCCAGACAAACCAGATCTACAGTCCCACCTGGTAAGTACACGCACTGAAAATGCAGAAAACAACAGAGACTAATCAGTGAGCTAAAGTACTTACTTTGGGTGAAATCAGACTGAAGAAGCGAAACAAATAAACTGAATATCAGAAGAGAAGACATTTTGCCGCAGGCAATTTGAAGCCTCATTTCACAGATTCCATTCCTTTCCCTGTCAGAGTGAAACAAATAGTGAAACATGTCGATCCAGACTCCTGAAACGACCTGAAGTAAATCTGCAGCAGATTTAGTCAATGTTTTTAACACCTCAGAATCTGAACAAAATGAAGACTGTGTATTTGCTCATTCCAGTTGTAAAGTGTAACTGTTCACAGACGCTCCCTCTTCCTGTTCCAATATAGACGATGGTTACTTCTTTCATTTCCAAGGAAAATGACTACATTATTTTGGTTCCTCTTTCAGTTGTGAGAGTGGTAAAGAACAGTAAACTTGAGAAAATTGTCCCAAAATGTCACAATTTGTACTGATCAGGAACTAGTCAAATTGATATAACTGAGGATATGAAGTTAGAGAAATTATTATTTTCTTATGTCTGATCATGTGTTAATGACATCTACATGGTAATATCATGTAGTGGAATGAGCATCAGCAAATCCCAACAAACACCTGCTGACAGTCGACATGATCAGAAAATCTAATGAACCAGCCAAATGGCAAATGGACCAGATCAGAGCAGGATGTTGTGAGACGGTGGGCAGTGAGGTCTCATGCATCTGTTACTCTCTGACATTGACAGTGTATGTGAGAGATGTAAAGTATTTTTTTCTAATTCAATGGAAATGTGAGGCTCTAACAAGAAAAGACACTCACTGATATCCAGAATAGATTGGCTGTAGTGAAGAGATGCCTATTGATGCTCTCAGATACTGACTCCATTCTCTGCTGGTTCACTGTAGACTCATGGTCCCACCGTAAATAAGATGATATTACAACAGTGTCACCTGGTTTCTCCAACAGCACCCTGGAATCCAGCGTTCTCCAAAGACATGAAAGCAATATGGAAATTAAGGAACAGCAGGATGTCCTTCTCTTTCAAGGACTAGATGGGCTGAAGGACCTATTTCTGTCTATACTCTCATTACTCTGTGACTCTGTCTATGTCATCATTGTTGACATGAATTTAAAAACTTGTTACTCAACAATGCTGGTGCAATCATAGAAACATAGAAAACCTAGAGCACAATACAGGCCCTTCGGCCCACTAAGTTGTACCGAACATGTCCCTACCTTAGAAATTACTAGGCTTACCCATAGCCCTCTATTTTTTGAAGCTCCATGTACCTATCCAAAATCTCTTAAAGGCCCTATCATATCCACCTCCACTACTGTTGCCAACAGCCTATTCTGCACATACATAACTCTCTGCATAAAAAACTTACCCCTGACATCTCTATACCTACTCCCAAGCACATTAAACATGTGCCCTCTTGTGGCAACCATTTCAGCCCTGAGAAAAAGCCTCTGACTATCCAGACAGACAGACAGACATACTTTATTGATCCCGAGGGAGATTGTGTTTCATTACAGCTGCACCAAGGATAGTGAAGAAATATAGCAATATAAAACCATAAATAATTAAATAATAATAAGCTAATCATGCCAAGTGGAAATAAGTCCAGGACCAGCCTATTGGCTCAGGGTGTCTGACACTCTGAGGGAGGAGTAGTAAAGTTTGATGGCCACAGGCAGGAATGACTTCCTATGCTGCTCAGTGTTACATCTTGGTGGAATGAATCTCTGGCTGAATGTACTCCTGTGCCTAACCAGTACATTATGGAGTGGATGGGAGTCATTGTCCAAGATGGCATGCAACTTGGACAGCATCCTCTTTTCAGACACCACCGTCAGAGAGTCCAGTTCCACCCCCACAACATCACTGGCCTTACGAATGAGTTTGTTGATTCTGCTGGTGTCTGCTACCCTCAGCCTGCTGCCCCAGCACACAACAGCAAACATGATAGCACTGGCCACCATAGCCTCGTAGAACATCCTTAGCATCGTCCAGCAGATGTTAAAGGACCTCAGTCTCCTCAGGAAATAGAGACGGCTCTGCCCCTACTTGTAGACAGCCTCAGTGTTCTTTGACCAGTCCAGTTTATTGTCAGTTCATATCCCCAGGTATTTGTAATCCTCCACTATGTCCACACTGACCCCTTGGATGGAAACAGGGGTCACCGGTGCCTTAGCCCTCCTCAGGTCCACCACCAGCTCCTTAATCTTTTTCACATTAAGCTGCAGATGATTCTGCTCGCACCATGTGACAAAATTTCCCACCGTAGCCCTGTACTCAGCCTCATCTCCCTTGCTGATGCATCCAACTACGGCCGAGTCATCAGAAAACTTCTGAAAATGGCAACACTCTGTGTTCTAGTTGAAGTCCGAGGTTTAGATGTATCCACACGATCAATGCCTCTCATCATCTTATACACCTCTATCAGGTCACCACTCATCCTCCTTCGCTCCGAGGAGAAAAGGCCGAGTTCACTCAACCTGTTTTCATAAGGCATGCTCCCCAATCCAGGCAACATCCATGTAAATCTCCTCTGCACCCTTTCTATGATTTCCTCAGTTCAAACTTCTCCAAAACATCCGGTGATGATCAAAGCACACAAGCATTACCAACAGTTTGCTCAGTGCACAATGTCAGTTGTGCCTTTTGAAAGGCATTTTGCAGCTGATTTATATCCAGTTAATGAACATACAAGATCCCATCATACTATCTGATGTTTATGTACAATGAAACGACCTGGGCTTTGGACCCCTCCAGCAATGCAAAACACATTAACAGTTAATGAATATACACAACTCCATCTTTGAAACTGATGACCACGGACAATTAAATGACAAATAGAAACCTGGGGTCTGGACAGGAGCAGGCAGAGACAATGGGCCTACCTTCATAGTCAGTTAGTTGATCTTGGATACTAGGTAGAAACGGGCAGTGTGAGGTAAGTGAACTCTATGTTTTGTGGCTGTGGATGGGAGCTCTCCATGATTGATGAGGTCAGTGATGGTTCTGGAGTCAGTTTTCTGTTTGCCCCAGTTGGGATCCTATACAAGGAGTAGGTAAGAGTGGAGAGCAGTATGTTCTGAGAGCAAAGGTTGGAGGAGGAGAGCAGAGTACAGAAATTGAGAAGTTTGATGTTTTCTCGGTAAATCAAGATGAAGTGATCCGTAGCCAAGCAGAGAACCAGTGTGAGTTATCCAGGAAGAGAAGAGTTGGAGCTAGGAGAAAAGGTCACCAGTACAGGTTGGGTAATTCTTGCCAAAGGAGTGAGCTTTGAGGTGGAAGTGTTGGAAGCAGAGCTCGGCGTCATGGCAAATGCTGATCTCACCGAATTGCGGGTGAAGGGGGACAAAGGTAAGACATTTGCTGAGCACAGACTGTTCTGCCTCAGAGAGGAGAAGATCAGAAGGAATGGTCAAGGCATAGCAGGGATTAGAGCTGGGATTAGAAAGGGAGAGGTGAGTTGGTGCTGTCAGAGGAAGGGACAGGGTATGGGTGTTTGGGTCGAAGGACCATAAAGTGATGGTGGTGCCTGAGAAGCCAAGGGTGGTCAGTCCATGGTCTGCTCTTGTTCCACAATGAGACCACCCTCAGCATGGAGGAACAACGCCTTATATTTCACCTGGATAATCTCTCAGACCTGATGACATGAATATTGTATTCTCCTACCAGTAAATTCCTGGATTGCTGCCTGTGCCATGTGGTAGTGATGATTTGACAGAGGAATGTGAGGATCTGGTGCAAGGAGCATGTCCTTGCAGGCAAGTTTGCTAGAACAGTGACGGATATTTGAAAATCACATGGCAAGGGTTTAGGGAGCAGACTGCTTGGGCTGAGGATGGGGAAGTTGGTATCAAAGAGAAGGCAATTTGTATACCAACTGCACCATCCTCAGCCCTGTCAGGAAGAGCAGGCAAAATTACAGGATGATTTACAGAGTAACCTGGGGATGAAATCAAAAAGAATTTTGAATACAGGACTGAATATGTTATATTTGAATGCATGCTGTACACAGAATAAGGTTGATGATCTTGTAGTGCAGACAGAGTTTGGCAGGAATTGTGTTTAGGGAATAAGTGAGTCATGGCTGAAAGTTTATTATTGGGAATTTAATCTCCAAGGATACACATTGTATCAAAAAGATAAACAGGTAGGCAGAGGGGTTGCAGATGTGTGTTGGTAAAAATTTAAATCAAATCATTAGAAAGATGTGACAGCAGAAGATAGTCATGGGGGGTGGTTTCAATATGCAAGTAAATGGAAAAATCTAGTTGGTGTCTATTTTATCATGTGCCTCAAAGTAACCTAAAACCACATCATTAACAATTGAGTCCAACATCTTCCCAAACACTGGGGTGAAACTAACTGGCCTATAATTTCCTTTCTTCTGCTTCTCTCCTTTCTTGAAATGTGTAGAATTCCTATGAGATGGCTTCTTAGAACAGCTCGTGTTTGAGCCCACTTGGGGACCAGCTATTCTGGATTGGGTGTTGTGCAATTAACAGGAATTGATTAGGGTGCTTAAGGTAAAGGAACTCTGAGGAGACAGCAAACATAATCTGATGGAATTCTTCCTGCATCTGAGAGTGACAGTTGTATTACTCAGATGTATCAGTATTAAACTGGAGTAAAAGGATCTATGGAGGTAGGAGAGAAGAGCTGGCCAACGCTTATCGGAAGAGCACCCTTTCAGGAATGATGGCAGAGCGGCAATGGCTGGAGTTTCTGGGAACATTTGGAAGGTGTAGGAATCAGAATCAGAATCAGGTTTATTATCACCAACATGTGTTGTGAAATTTATTAACTTTGCAGCAGCAGTTCAATGCAGTACTTAATTTAGAAGAAGAAAAATAATAATAATAAATAAATAAATATATCAATTACAGTATATGTATATTAAATAGATTAAACATTGTGCAAAAGGAAGAAATAATATATATTAAAAATGAGGAATTGGATGGCCGAGGGGAAGAAGCTGTTCGTGAATCACTGGGTGTGTGCCTTCATGCTTTTGCACCTCCTTCCTGGTGGTAACAGTGAGAAAAGGGCATGCCCTGGGTGCTGGAAGTCCTTAATAATAGATGCTGCCTTTCTGAGACACCACTCCTTGAGGATATACTGGGTACTTTGTAGGCTAGTACCCAAGATGGAGCTGACTAAATTTACAACCCTCTGCAGCTTATTTTGGTCCTGTGCTGTAGCCCCACCACACCAGACAGTGATGCAGCCTGCCAGAACGTTCTCCATATTCTGTTTGAACTCACCCTTTCCTTGAAGTGAGACTGTAATGAGGCTGCCTACATTGTGGGAAGAGAGATGTGATAAAGCACAGAGACTCAGCAGCAAAGGTCCAAGTACAGAGACACACAATAAGCTGTGGTCCACAGTCTCACTCTGCCCAGTCACTGATGCTACCTCTTGTGAAACAATGTGGGAGTAAACTTCCTCTTCCTTTCTAGTTCAGGACGTGAATATCATTGTTGCTCAATGCTGCTGAGCTCAGATAGAAAACGAAAATAGATCAGGGCTTAAAAGTGGGAAGTAAAAAAGCACAAAGTCATTTTAGATGATTTTGCTGGAAGAACTTTGATCAAGGACCCCCACCATGCAGGCAATGCTCTCTACACACCGCTGCCATCGGAATGGAGAGACAGTTGTCTTAGCTTGTTCACCTTCGGGTTTAGGAACATTTAAATTCCCACGAACATCATGTTCTTGAGCAGTGAATGATGAATTCACTCACCTCATATCAAAAAATGATTCCACAAACTTTGGAATCACTTTCCAGACCTCAACAACTCTTGGTCTCAATATTATTTATTTATTTATTGGTTTGTTATTATTGTTTATGATTTCTCCTTTATTGACACAGTTTGTTACCTTTTGCACTTTGGTTGTCTGATCTTATTTGCTTGTGTGTAGTTCTTCATTGATTCAATTGTGTTTCTTGTATCTGCTGTAAATTGTCACAAGAAAATCTATAGTGTCATATATAGTACATAGATTGGTTATTGAATTGCTTTGAATTCTGAACCTTGCTACCTTAAATTTTGAGGGAGATCTCAAATGTGTGAGCTGGTAAATCAGAGAAATATTTCCTAATGAAATGTGTGATTCCGTGAAGGAATGGAATCAGTATTTGTGAGGTCAGGTTTATCGCTCCCCTGAATTTTCCTTGAAAACAGATGTAAAATATATATTTATTGGAATTTTCATCCACTTTAATGATAACATCTGATATTCCCAATCCATCCTGAGACTGAGTTTTGGGAGGCAACTGATCCTGACAAGAAAACTGAGAGAGAATGAAGTGGGAAACAATGTAACCAGATGTTTTTAGATCTCAACCTATCTGAAGCAATGTGTGGAAAATTGGGTCAAGTTTCGGTTCCAGTGATAAGCACAGCTTTAGTCACAGCATTTAGGGGAAGGAGTTTGCTGTGAAAAGTCATATTTGTGGTGTCTCTATCCCCCTTCCACACAACACACCTCCCACATGTTCTCCTCAGTCAGGAACAGAAATGGACATGAAGCTCTGATGAAATGGCAGAGTGGACTCAAACGGCTGAATGGCCTTATTATGCTCCTTTGTCTTATGGTCTTATTAGATCATACATCCCTTCATTGGAGAGAATCTACTGATTCTATTTCCATTTCCTGATATAAGTCTGCATGTTTTGATGAAGAAAAGATTGATGGCCAGGAACCATATTGGGCTTCATACAGCAAAAGGTGGTGCAAGTGCCTTCTCTGCCTTTACAGGGCATGGGATTTGTTGGTAACAGGGGGCTATTGACCTGCTGCTCCTGTTTGGATCAGAATCTGTTGCCTCTTTCTGCCATTGTTCCAAAGTCCATCAATGGCACAAAGTGTTGTTTTTTTCATTTCCCAGTCATCAAGATAATTATGAGGGAAGGGGTCAAGTGATTCATACCCATTCAGGGAGACTGCAGCTGTTCAGTAATGTAAATTCAAGAAAAATCATTATCTCTATACTCTGTACACATTTCAAGGAGTCTGCAAGTCATTTCCTCAGCATATGTTTGTGAGTTTGTTTATTTATCTATCTATTTCGTTATTTTTATTGTATTTTCACAGATCATCTTCATTCCGTGCTGTTTTCATTGATTCTATCCACTTTCTTTGTTCTAATGTGAATGCCTGCAAGAAAATTAACCTCTGGTTCGTATAGACTGTCATATAACCATATAACAATTACAGCATGGAAACAGGCCATCTCGGCTCTTCTAGTCTGTGCTGAATGCTTACTCTCACGTTGTCCGACCGACCTGCACTCAGCACATAACCCTCCATTCCTTTCCTGTCCATATACCTATCCAATTTTACTTTAAATGACAATATCAAACCTGCCTCTACCACTTTTACCGGAAGCTCGTTCCACACAGCTACCACTCTCTGAGTAAAGAAGTTCCCCCTCATGTTACTCCTAAACTTATGCCCCCTAACTCTAAATTCATGTCCTCTTGTGTGAATACCCCCTACACTTAATGGAAAAAGCCTATCCATGTCAACTCTGTCTATCCCATTCATAATTTTAAATACCTCTATCAAGTCCCCCCTCAACCTTCTACACTCCAAAGAATAAAGACCTAACTGGTTCAACTTTTCTCTGTAACTTACGTGCTGAAACCCAGGCAACATTCTAGTAAATCTTTTTTCTGTACTCTCTCTATTTTGTTGACATCTTTCCTATAATTTGGTGAACAGAACTGTACACAGTACTCCAAATTTGGCCTTCCCAATTCCTTGTAGAATTTTAACATTACATCCCAGCTCCTATACTCAATGCTCTGATTTATAAAGGCAAGCATACCAAAAGCTTTCTTCACCATCCTATCCACAAGAGATTCCACCTTCAGGGAACTATGCACCATTATTCCTAGATCACACTGTTCTACTGCATTCTTCAATGCCCTACCATTTACCATGTATGTCCTATTTTGATTAGTCCTACCAAAATGTAGAACCTCACATTTATCAGCATTAAACTGCATCTGCCATCTTTCAGCCCACTCTTCTAACTGGTCTAAATCTCTCTGCAAGCTTTGAAAACCTACTTCATTATCCACAACGCCACTTATCTTAGTATCATCTGCATACTTACGAATCCAATTTACCACCCCATCATCCAGATCATTAATGTATATGACAAAACAACATTGGAACCAGTACAGATCCCTGAGGCACACCACTAGTCACCGACCTCCAACCTGACAAAGTTACCCACCACTGCTCTCTGGCATCTCCCATCCAGCCACTGTTGAATCCATTTTACTACTTCAATATTAATACCTAACAATTGAACCTTCCTAACGAACATTCCATGTGCAACCTTGTCAAAGGCCTTACTGAAGTCCATATAGACTGCTTTCCTCGTCAACTTTCCTAGTAACCTCTTTAAAAAATTCAATATGATTTGTCAAACATGACCTTCAACGCACAAATCCATGTTGACTGATCCTAATCAGACCCTGTCTGTCCAGATAATTATATATACCATCTCTAAGAATACTTTCCATTAATTTACCCACCACTGATGTCAAACTTACAGGCTTATAATTGCTAGGTTTACTCTTAGAACTCTTTTTAAACAATGGAACAACATGAGCATTACGCAAATCCTCTGGCACCATCCCCGTTTCTAATGACGTTTGAAGTATTTCTGTCAGAGCCCCTGCTATTTCTACACTAACTTCCCTCAAGGTCCTAGGGAATATCCTGTTAGGATGCGGAGACTTATCCACTTTTATATTCTTTAAAATCGCCAGTACTTCATCTTCTTTAATCATCATAGTTTTCATAACTTCCCTACTTGTTTCCCTTATCTTACACAATTCAATATCCTTCTCCTTAGTGAATACCAAAGAAAAGAATTTGTTCAAAATCTCCCCCATCTCTTTGGGTTCCACACATAGCTGTCCACTCTGATTCTCTAAGGTGAAATTTTGAGTGTACAGAATCTTTACATTCCTGTTAGGTTGAAAGGAAAAGTTATATATATATATATATATATATATATATATATATATGTATGTATGTATGTATGTCATGTAAGTACTTTGATAATAAATTTACGTTCAATTTTGACCATGGAATTTTATAAATTCATGATGGGAAAATTATTTCATATTAATATTCACATTTTTCAGAGAACGTACTTATGGCATTTTCTGTGGTGAAGAGCTGAATTCTTTGATCTCGCTTTGTATGGTGAAGTATTTCCAAACTTCCTGCAAGCTTTCTGAATTTCTGACCTCTCAGCCAAGTCTGCAAAGAATCTCCCGATCCAACACTCAAAAATCTGTACTCAAAGTAATCCAAAGCAAAACACTCAAAATGCTGCAGGAACTCAACAGGTTAGGCAGCTTCTATAGTAATGAATAAACAATCGATGTTTCAGGCCGAGACCCTTCATCCAGTCTCAGCCCAAAGTACTGCATGTTCATTTGATTCCACTGAATCCTGAGGAGGGGTCTTGGCCCATAATAGAAGTAATAGAAGTCATAGAGAAGTACAGTACATAAAAAGGCCCTTCAGCCCATTTAGTCCATGCCAAAACTATTTAAACTGCCAACTTCCATCAACCTGCTCTGGGATCATTGCTTTGCATATCTCTTCTATCTATGAACCTATTAAACTTCTCAAAAGCATTGCAATCAAGCTTGTATGCACCACTTGTGCTGGCAGCTCATTCCACACTCCCACAACTCTCTGAGTGAAGAAGTTTCCCCTCATATTCTCCTTAAACTTCTCATCTTTCACCCTTAACCCATGATCTCTGGTTGTAGTTCACACAAACTCTGGGAAAAAAAGACTAATTGAATTTAACCTAAGTATATCCCTCATAATTTGTATGCCACGATCAAATATCCTCTCAATCTTCTACATTCAAAAGAATACAGTGCTAACCTATTTAATCTTTCCTTATAACTCAGGTCCTCCAGACCCAGCTACACCTTTGTAAATTTTCTCTTCACTCTTTCAACCTTGTTTACATCTTTCCTGTAGGGTGGTGCCCAAATCTGCACACAATACTCCAAATTAGGCCTCATCAGCATCTCATACAACCTCAACATGACATCCAATCTTCTATACTCAATCCATTGATTTAAGAAGGCCATTGTGCCAAAAGCTTTCTTTACGACCCTATCTAGCTGTGATGCCACTTTCAATGAATTACATACCTGTATTCCCAGAGCCCTTTGTTCTATCACACTCCTCAATGCCCTACCGTTTACTGTGTAAGACCTACCCTTGTTGGTTCTACCAAAGTGCAAAACTTTGCACTTCTCTGCATTAAATTCTATATGGCATTTTTTAACCCATTTTTCCAGCTGATGCAGATCCCTCTGCGAGTCATGATCACGGTCCACTACACCCCCAATCTTTGTGACATCTGCAAATTTGCTGATCCATTTAACTGCATTATCATCCAGGTCATTGATACAGATGACAAACAACAAAGGAACCAGCACTGATCCCTGTGGCATACTACTAGTCACAGGCTTCCAGTCAGAGAGGCAACCCTCTGATATCACTCTCTGGCTTCTCCCACAAAGCTAATCTGTAATCCAATTCACTAACTCATCCTGAATGTTGAGTGAACCTTCTTGACCAGCCTCCCATGAGCTTCCTTACAGATTTGTGAATGGTATTAATCCGATATCTCTTCAGGATCCTGGCGATCCTTGCAGAAACTGGAGAAATATAGTGAAGACGGTGGTAGTGTTGGGTTCCTCCTCCTCATTAGGTTTCCTGGATTAATACTATCTACAAACAGATCAGAAAGTTTAAATCACAGCTTATTGGGGGTTAATGATGTTTTTGGACTCAAGACAGCTGGTGTTTAAAGGATTCCCTGTGAATGCAGAACAGCAAATATTGGCCAGATGGGACACACCATGTATCAAGCAGCAGAGGAGGTTCATCCATTTGGGTTACCCAGAGAAATCAGCGGGAGCAGAACATTGCACTCGTAATGGCTACAGGACTGGCTTTGATGGCACAAAACTACTGTGCTGCACCAGTGTCTTCTGGGACTGCCTGGTGAAGGAAGCCATTGAAATAAAACTGGGGGAAAAGAATTTTAACACAGACGAAGGCCTCACTCTAAGTAATAACTGGAATTCCATTGTAAACAATGTGGTACAGCAGAAACCTGATTAGATGAGGACTAACCAATCAGGAGGTACAGACATTGGGGTATAAATGACCAGGCATGCCCAGACATCATCCCTGATCAAGATGGCAGAATCTGTCATTGAAATGTCAGCTATAATTGATACCTGTACTCAGCTGGAAGCCCGAGAAGATTTTATTGGCACATGCAAGCTTTCTATTCTCAGATTTTTTTTGAAGGCCTCCCACTTACCAAGAACATTTGCCAGAAACCAGCCTGTCTCAGTTGACAGTTGCAACATAATTTCTGATACCATCAAAAATGACTTTTCTACAATTTAGAATCTCAACATGTGGATTAGATGTATCTCTCTGCATATTTACTTCAATATTAATGGCATTATGGTTTCTGAATGCAAACTGTTCCCCTACACAAATGTCTATCACCTGCCCCATCTCATTCCAGAATAGCAGATCCTGTTCTCTCATTGGGATTTCTATATACTGATGAAGGACTTTCCTGAACATATTTGAAAAACTCCATCCCATCTAGTCCATTTACAGTTGTGTTCCCAGTCAATACGTGGAAAGTTAAAAGCACCGACTATAACAACCTTATGTTTTTTGCAACAGTTTGCGATCTCTTTACAAATTTGTTCCTCTAAATACCTTGGATTGTTGGGTGGTTTGTAATATTGGACCGTTAATGTGGTCATACCTTTTTTATTGCTCAGTTCCACCCATAATGTCTCACTAGTTGAGTTCTTCAGTCTGTCTTGATAGAACACTGCTGTGACAATATCCTTGTCTATTATTGCCAGCCCTCCTCCTTTAAACACTCCTGCTCTGTGCCATCTAAAACAACAGAACTCCAGAATATTGAGCAGCAATTCCTGCCGCTCCTTTAACTAAGATTCACTCATGTCTACTACGTCATAATGTCAGGTTATGATCCATTCCCTGAGCTTATCTGCCTTTGCTACGATACATCTTACATCGCCCTTTTCTCCTTGGAGCGACTGAGGATGAGCGATGACCTGACAGAGGTGTATAAGATCATGTGGATAGTCAGAGGCTTTTTCCCAGGGCTGAACAGGTTGCCACAAGAGGCCACAGATTTAAGGTGCTGGGGAGTAGGTACAGAGGAGATGTTAGGGTAAGTTTTTTACTCAGAGAGTGGTGAGTGCGTGGAATGGGCTGCCGGCAACAGAGGTGGAGGCAGATCCGATGGGGTCTTTTAAGAGACTTCTGGATAGGTACGTGGAGCTTAGTAAAATAGAGGGCTATAGGTAAGCCTAGTAATCTCTAAGGTAGGGACATGTTCGGCACAACTTTAAGGGCCGAAGGGCCTGTATTGTGCTCTAAGTTTTCTATGTTTCTATGTTTCTAATATTGAGCAGCAATTCCTGCCCCTCCTGTAAACAAGATTCACTCATGGCAACTACATCGTAATGCCAGGTCTATCTATCCATTCCCTGAGCTTATCTGCCTTTGCTACGATACGTCTTACGTCAAAATATACGCAACACAGGACACTCACTGCATCATGTTCAACCTTTTGATTCTGAATTTGTGTGCAGTCTTGCCACCTGATTTTGCCTGTGTAAGTAATCAGGTTGAGTTAAACTGCAGAACCTGCAACGTTTCTGGCTTCTTTTGGCATTTTCTGCATTTATCAGCTGGAATTTATTGGTCATTGTTGATCATTTTTGTGTGTCCAGGTCCTGGTCCTGATCTTGTATTGACAGAAGGAACCCTTCTATTTCTGGTTGTTCCTTGTTGGTTGTTAGTAGGTTGAGTGATTGTAATATGCCAATGCTTCATCAGATGTTGAAGGAATTTCACAAGTATTGTGTCAAGTTTATGCATATTAAGAATTTCTATTCACTATGAATGTTGAACAGAAAACGACTGCTTTTTGGTCGTCAATGTATCAACATGGAAGACATCTGCTTTTCTACCGGGCTTTATTTAGAATTACAGAGTCTATTACCAGTTGTTTTTTTAAAATCCTCTCATGCCTTTGCACTATACTTTCTGCTCTTCTAAAGGTATACTGTTGTTATCTAAGTGAGTGGTGACAAGTTGTAAAATGCATGACGTTAATATCTTATAAATAGTTTCTAAACAAGTAACAGGGCAATTTCTTAATGGATCATTTGTGATTTCTGCTTTAGGCGAGAGTTATGTTTTACCTTCTGTCAAAAACCCGAGCACATTTTCAGGACTTTTTGAGAAAATTGTTGATATGCATTAACAGGTACGAACAAAGGAAAGTAAATTTTTTATACCAATAGCTATGAATATTATCACTGCCAGTACTTTCCCTGTTGTGGGTATTTTCTATAACCACATTCAGCATATTCATTTTAACTTTAGGTATTTGCATTTCTTCAATTGTGCGAGTGTGTTCTTTTTCCTCTCAATTCCAGCTTGCTTCTTGATTGTGAATCACCCTGTTTCACCAGATACTTGACCGAAAGTTCAGTATGTCTGTGTTTGTTAGTAATGGTGTGTTAGAGTTGCTGACGCTTTGGTACATCAAATTTTGTTTCAATGTCCTGTATAAATAAACGTTATCTCTGTTTCTGAACTGACAATTCTGTTGTCTTTGTGTGGCGCAATTCACCTATCTAATAAGTCTGTGTTTATGTGATTATTTGTGGGGCTTAAACTGGAATTGTAGGGGGATGGCAACCAGAGTGTCAGAACTGCTAGTGGAGAGGTTGTAGAGGCAGATGTTGTCCTCAGTCAAAGTTAGGAATCAAAACATTGAGCATGTTGTGACGACCACTGTCCTGAACTGCATATATTTCAAAGTAAGTATAATAGTGCTGAAGATGAGGAAGCAGATTGACAAACAGAGGCAATGTGTAGTGAAGAGAGTCTGTTGATAGGGCAAAATTGTAGTTATCAAGATGAATGTAAAAGGCCGGAAAATTAAGGCCTACTGGGGACTGAAGAAAACAAGTCTTTATTAAATTTAAAGTGTCAAAGTGGAATGAAACTGAATCTCCAGTAAATCTTGTCATTTTAACACACGAGATCCCAACATACCTACATGCAAAACAAAGTCAGTGTAAGCATAAAGTTGGGAAGATGCATCTTACTTTGAGATGAAGCCTAACAACTAGGCCTCAAAACATTCTACTCCCCAAATGGTCAAAATAAAAACAAATAATAAGGTCTAAAATAAAATATCCCTGAATTGATATGCCTTTCATAACCTGGTCCAAGGGAAGGGCACAGGCTGGCCTGACCCACCCTGGCTGGGTCACCTTGTCGAGGCTGTTGAACCAGTGTAAATTTAAAGAAGGGACATTACAGCTTTATTTGAAATGAACCTTAATAAGTAGACTCAGGACAGTCTACCCCACAAATCGGCCAAATGAAGCCAAATAACGAGGTCTAAAATAACTTAAATCGTTAGGATATTTTAATTCACTCGTGTCCTGAGTTACATATATTTCTTTTTGTAATTTTTTTTTATTGAAGTTCATCAAACAAACATTTCCATAAGATGTATTTCAGACATTGTATATATATATATATATATATCATATAATCACATATATCACAAATCTCCACAAAGTATTTGTCTGAGGTATACACTTATAGAAAACAGTGGAAAGAAAAAAACAAGCAAAAGGGAAGAACTATGTACAAGTAGGAAGTGATTTTTTTTTACAACATATTCATTGATTTGTGAGAATCAAATCAGGCCTATGAGGCATTATGTAGTTAAACCATTTTTCCCAGTAAGAATCAAATCGTTCCAGCTTATGATTAACAGATCATGTTATCTTCTCCATTTTGTAAAAGTCCATTGTAATTTCCATCCATGTATTTAAAGTTGGGCTCTCCTGTGATAACCATTTCCTAGTAAGAGTCTTTTTCCCAGCCACCAACAGTATATTCATTAAATATTTATTTCTTTTCAACCATTCTGGAGGTATATATCCAAAATATATGGTCTTACTCTCCAAGGGTATTTCATGTTTAAAGATGTCTTGTAGGGCATTGTGTATCCCCCTCTAATAGTTTTTTATAACAGGGCAGTCCCAAAAAATATGCAGGACATATCATAGGAAAGGTGGATGAGCTTGTTGCATGGATCAACACCGGTTATTGTGACATTGCAACCATGCAGGAGGCGCATGATTGGCAGCTCAATATTCAGGAGCTCCATTGTTTGAGACATGACAAAGCTGGAGGGACTAAAGTAAGAGGGGTGTTGTTTAAGTTACAGAGAGAATGTCACAGCAGTGCTCCATCAAACAGAGTGGAGAATATATAACCATATAACCGCATAACAATTACAGCATGGAAACAAGCAATCTCGGCCCTTCTAGTCCATGCTGAATGCTTACTCTCACCTAGTCCCACCTACATGCACTCAGCCCATAACCCTCAATTCCTTTCCTGTCCATATACCTATCCAATTTTTTTTTAATGACAAAATCGAAATTGCCTCTACCAGTTCTACTGGAAGCTTGTTTCACACAGCTACCACTCTCTGAGTAAAGAAGCTCCCCCTCGTGTTACACCTAAACTTTTGCCTCTTAACTCTCAACTCATGTCCTCTTGTTTGAATATCCCCTACTCTCAATGGAAAAGGTCTATCCACGTCAACTCTATCTATCCCCCTCATAATTTTAAATACCTCTATCAAGTCCCCTTCAACCTTCTTTGCTCCAAAGAATAAAGACCTAACTTGTTCAATCATTCTCTGTAACTTAGGTGCTGAAACCCAGGTAACATTCTAGTAAATCTCCTCTGCACCCTCTCTCTATTTTATTGACATCCTATAATTTGGTGATCAGAACTGTACACAGTACTCCAAATTTGGCCTATCCAATGCCTTGTACAATTTTAACATTACATCCCAGGTCCTATACTCAATGCTTTGATTTATAAGGACCAGCATACCAAAAGCTTTCTTCACCACCCTATCCACACGAGATTCCACTTTCAGGGAACTATGCACCATTATTTCTAGATCACTCTGTTCTACTGCATTCTTCAATGCCCTACCATTTACCATGTATGTCCTATTTTGATTAGTCCTACTAAAATGTAGCACCTCACATTTATCAGCATTAAACTGCATCTGCCATCTTTCAGCCCATTCTTCTAACTGGCCTAAATCTCTCTGCAAGCTTTGAAAACCTACTTCATTATCCACAACGCCACCTATCTTAGTATCATCTGCATACTTACAAATCCAATTTACCACCCCATCATCCCTATCATTAATGTATATGACAAACAACATTGGACCTAGTACAGATCCCTGAGGCACACCATTAGTCACCAGCCTCCTACCTGACAAACAGTTATCCACCACTACTCTCTGGCATCTCCCATCCAGCCACTGTAGAATCCATTTTACTACTTCAATATTAATATCTAACAATTGAACCTTCCTAACTAACCTTCCATGTACAACCTTGTCAAAGGCCTTACTGAAGTCCATATAGACAACATCCACTGCTTTACCCTCATCAACTTTCCTAGTAACCTCTTCAAAAAATTCCATAAGATTTGTCAAACATGACCTTCCACGCACAAATCCATGTTGACTGCTCCTAATCAGTTCCTGTCTATCCAGATAATTATATATACCATCTCTAAGAATACTTCCCATTAATTTACCTACCACTGATGTCAAACTTACAGGCCAATAATTGCTAGGTTTACTCTTAGAACCCTTTTTAAACAATGGAACCACATGAGCAATACGCCAATCCTCTGGCACCATCCCCATTTCTAATACATTTGAAATATTTCTGTCAGAGCCCCTGCTCTTTCTCCACTAACTTCCCTCAAGGTCCTAGGGAAATCCTGTCAGGATGTGGATACTTATCCACTTTTATATTCTTTAAAAGCTCTAGTGCTTCCTCTTCTTAAATCATCATAGTTTCCATAACTACACTACTTGTTTCCTTTACCTTACACAATTCAATATCCTTCTCCTTAGTGAATACTGATGAAAAGAATTTGTTCAAAATCTCTCCCATCTCTTTTAGCTCCACACATAGCTGTCCAGTGTGATTCTCTAAGGGACCAATTTTTTCCCTCACTATCCTTTTGCTATTAATATAATTGTAGAAACACTGTGGATTTATTTTCACCTTACTTGCCAAAGCAACCTCATATCTTAGCTTTTCTAATTTCTTTCTTAAGATTCTTTTTACATTCTTTATATTTCTCAAGAACCTCATTTACTCCATGCTGCCTATATTTATTGTAGATCTCTCTCTTTTTCCAAACCAAGTTTCCAATATCCCTTGAAAACCATGGCTCTCTCAAACTTTTAACCTTTCCTTTCAACCTAACAGGAAAATAAAGTTTCTGTACTCTCAAAATTTCACCCTTGATGACCTTCATTTTTCTATTACATCCTTCCTATAAAACAAATTGTCCCAATCCACTCCTAAATCCTTTTGCATCTCCTCAAAGTTTGTCTTTCTCCAATCAAAAATCTCAACACTGGGTCCAGTCCTATCCTCCATAATTATATTGAAACTAATGGCATTGTGATCACTGGACTCAAAGTACTCCCCAACACATACCTCTGTCACCTGATCTATCTCATTCCCTAACAGGAGATCCAACACTTCTCCTTCTCTCGTTGGTACCTCTACGTATTGCTGCAAAAAACTATCCTGCACACATTTTACAAACTTCAAACCATCCAGCCCTTTTACAGAATGGGCTTCCCAGTCTATGTGTGGAAAATTAAAATCTCGAACAATCACAACCTTATGCTTACAACATGTATCTGCTATCTCCTTACAAATTTGCTCCTCCAAGCTTTTTCCAACAGACCATCAGGCTGATTAATTCATGCTGACAATCGTATTTCTAAGCTATATTGATTCTTCTGTTGTATATTTTACTGTTTATTACAAATTACTATAATTTCAACATTGCACATTCAGACGGAGAGATAATGTAAAGATTTTTACTCCTCACGTTTGTGAAGAATGTTAGAAATAAAGTCAATTGAATTCAATTCAAGTGTATAGGGGCCCTTGGTTTTACAGAGATAATGAGCCCCTAATTGAGAGAAAAATAAAGGTGCATAGCGGGTGCAGGCATGAAGTTGCTCGAGCAGACAAGGTGAAGGAGAATCCAAAGAAATTCTATAGTTATGTTAAAAGCAAAAGGATTGCAAGAGACAAAATTAGTCCTCTGGAAATCCAGATTGGTCATCCATGTGTGGAGCCAAATGATATGGGGGTGATCGTAAATGAATTCTTTGCATCTGTATTTACTCAGGAGATGGATACGGTGTCTACAGAAGTGAGGCAAAGTGGCATCAACTTCCTTCACCATGTACAGGTTACTGAGGAGGAGCTGTTTGCCTCCCTGAGGTGGTCTCTTAATCCTCGTCAGGTCTCACTGATACATTCTGGAGGACACACACTTGAACGGACGGTGTGACTCTCATATCCTACTCATGTGTGTACCACTACATTCTGTCATCAATGTTTCTTACGTGAAATAAAATTCAAAGCAGGAATTTTCAATTACATTAGGTTGTTGTATGTTTTATTTTAAAATATTGCAGGCAAGTACAATGCTAGCTCTTTCTGGATTCAGAATGACACATTAATGAGTCGACAGAGAATCTAGTCTATGTTCAGAGACCTATGATCATTGTTTAAGTGATAGATGCATTGTTGTCTGGTTTGCCTGCATGTGCCCTCTGACAGGAAACGAGTGCAGGGTGGTCAGAATGGATGTGGTGAGTGTCCATGTTGTAAAATCATATGAGTCTAAATCACAAACTACTATCTTGTTTTTTTTATAAAACCTCTCTAGGCTTTCAGATTAGAGCTATTCATGACACATAGTCCCAGTAATTATGACATTGTACACATTGTCTACTTTGAAGAAACATATATGATCTGTTTTTTTATTAGATGTGGAGCACAATAAAAGGCCCTATTGGCTCAATAAGCCTGTGATGCCCAATTCCTGTAAAAGTCAAAAGAAATAAAATGTGGCTGATAATCGATTAGGTAAATGGAAGTTGCAACTAGATCTTGGTGCCTTTGTACATCAGTTGCAGAAAGCAAATAATCAGGGGCAATGAGCAATTAGCAAGGAAAACAGTTGGCATTGATTGCAAGGGGAATGCAATATACGAGCAAGAATGCTTTGCTGCAGCTGTGCCGTGGTTGGTGTAACCCCATCCAGAGTTTTGTCTGCAACTTTCATCTCTTTATAACATTCTCACTGTGAAGGGAGTGCAACAAATATTGTCCAAATGATGCTGTGTTGTCTGGATTGACTGGGTTTGAGATGATTACACTGATACTTTCAAGAGTCTGCAGATGCCTCGAAAGAATATTCTTGTCAAATACAGTTACCAATCCTGAGGTGAAAATTACCTATCAATATTATCTTCAGGGAATAAACTTTTCTTGCTGCATGAAATAAATTGAGAGTAACATCAGAAGTCAAGTTCCAAAACTTCCAGGCTGTATCAGTCTGGGTTCCGGAACAGGCAGATCTCTCTGGGGAATGGGCATGATGGGCCGAATAGACTTCCATGGGCAGCAATGTTCTTTCGAGGATCCAGATCAGTATCGGATTTCAGGCCTGAAATGTGGCATCTTCCTGTGAATCATCTGTTGCTCTTCCTCTCACTTTATCTGAATTCTCTCTGCGATGAATCAGACAAGAAACGCACTGGAAATGATTGACATAATTAAGTTAAAGAGAAGTGTGAATTTACAGAATAAGGAACAGATCTCCACATGATCCAAACATCATTGGCTCAACATTAATTCAATATTGCCAACCATTAAAGACTGTAAGGAATGGACCCATTAACACTGTAAACCAACTCTACCTCCTGAGAAAAAAACATTGTGAAGATCTCCTTTGATTATATTTACCTCCTTGTACTGATGAGTCTAACGCTGATGGAACAATACTCTCATTCTGTGGCCTCTGACCTTTCCTCTTCTGTTACATCCCTGAAGTGTGATCTGCTGGAATAGATTTTTTATTCTTTAACTGATATAATGTACATTCATGTCTTCAGTAAATCATGCTGTGTGATTCAGCACTCATCTGCCCCTACAGGTTCTGTTCATGTTAACAATACTAACTTCTGAGAAGTAGATGTGCTTTTCTTTTTCTTTTTAAATCTTTTTATTAATTTTAAACAAACATAAATGAAACATGAACACAGAGTTTGGGAGTACATAATTAATAGATTAAGTATACATTCAAGTAGATGATAATCCATATATATATAATAACCTCCCAAATTCATAGTAATTATGAAAAAAGGAGAAAATAAAAATAAACCCAAAAAAAGAAAAAAAAATAACCAACATGGGCCATTGAATTATGTCAAATATACACAGTAGCGTCAATAACTCCATATCTCCATCCAAATAATTAAGGATAATAAAAGTAAGGTTTAGGAAAAGTCGGTTTAGCTCATATGAAAATGTTGAATAAATGGTCTCCAAGTTTCTTCAAATTTAACTGAGGGATCAAAGACAACACTTCTAATTTTTTCTAAGCTCAAACAAGAGATAGTTTGAGAAAGCCACTGAAATATAGTTGGGGGATTAATTTCTTTACAGTTCAATAGGATAGATCTTCTAGCCATTAATGTAACAAATGCAATCATCCGTCGAGCTGAGGGGGATAAACAACTATTAACCACCATTGGTAAACCGAAAATTGCAGTAATAGGATGCGGTTGCAATTTGATATTCAGAACTGTTGAAATAGTACCGAAAATATCTTTCCAATAATTTTGCAAACAAGGGCAAAACCAAAACATGTGAGTCAATGAAGCGACTTCAGAATGACATCTGTCACAGGTTGGATTAACATGAGAATGAAATCGAGCAAGTTTATCCTTGGACATGTGAGCCCTATGTACAACCTTAAATTGTATTAGGGCATGTTTAGCACAAATAGAGGAAGAATTGACTAATTGTAAAATTTTCTCCCACTGCTCAGTGAGTATAAGTCAATGAAGTTCTTTTTCCCATTCCTTCTTAATTTTTTCTGATACTTCTGGCTGTATTTTCATGATCATATTATAAATGGTGGCTACCAAATCCTTCTGGCAAGGATTCAGAGCTGAAATTTTTTCCGTAATGTCCGTTGGACATAATTTCTGAAAAGACTGTAACATTATTTAAAAAATTTCTAACTTGCAAATATCTAAAAAAAATGAGTTTTAGGTAAATTATATTTATTAGATAGCTGTTCAAAGGACATAAAACTATTATCTAAAAATAGATCACGAAAACATGTTATACCTTTTATTTTCCATAATACAAAGGCTTGATCCATAAAAGAGGGCCGAAAAAAAAAGTTAGATATAATAGGGCTTGATAGGATAAACTTATTCAAGCCAAAAAATTTCCGAAATTGGAACCATATTCGCAATGTATGTTTAACTATAGGATTAGTTATTTGTTTATTCAATTTAGATAAAGAAAAAGGAAGTAAAAATCCTAAAATTGAAAACAATGAAAAGTCTTGTACAGATTTACATTCCAAATTTACCCATTGTGGGCAAGATGCTATAATCGATTCTTGTGTCCAAAATATTAAATATTGAATATTTATATATCGAATAGTGGACTGAACCCACTACTTTTTGGAGGATTTTCTGTTCAAAGGCACTGGTGTTTCCATACTAGGCTGTGATACTCTCAAATACACATCTATAGAAGTTTCTCAAATTTTTAGGTGACATGCCGAATATTGAAAACTGCTCAAGAGGTAGAAACGCTACCATACTTTCTTCATAACTGGACTTACGTGATTGGCCCAGGACATGTACTCTGAAATAGTAACACTAAGGAATTCATAGCTACCAACCATCTTCAACTCTGATCCTCTGAAGAGGACTGTCTCATGGAGCACTGGTTTCCATCTCCAGAAGTCTATCATCAGTAACTTGATCTTATGGACATTAAGTTAGTGGGTGTTATTGTGACACCGCTGAGGAAGATTTTCAGTCTACCTCTTATATGCCGATTCATCATCACCTTTGATTCAGCCCAAGACAGTGGTGACAACAGCAAACTTCAATATGGCATTGGAGCTGTGCTTAGCCACAAATTCATAAATGTAAAGCAAGTAGAGCAGAGGGCTAAGCACACGTCCCTGTGGAGCACGTACTGAGTCAATGATGGTTTTTCAAATGCTGTGCTCTAGTCAATGATGAGAATCCTGATGTATGCATCTTTGCTGTCCAGCTGCTCTAGGATTGAGTGAAGAGCCAATGAGGTGGCATCTACTGTAGGCCTCTTGCTCCAGTTGGCAAAATGGAGTGGATGCATGTTGCCTGTCAGGCAGGAGCTGATACGTTTCATCACC
Organism: Hemitrygon akajei; assembly: GCF_048418815.1. Taxonomy (NCBI): domain Eukaryota; kingdom Metazoa; phylum Chordata; class Chondrichthyes; order Myliobatiformes; family Dasyatidae; genus Hemitrygon; species Hemitrygon akajei. The sequence continues at coordinate 29,265,735 of NC_133138.1, read as the reverse complement.
AACCTCTCAAAACTCCTCACCAGTCTGAATGTAAGTACAATTGGGCAATAGTCATTGAGGCTGATCACCACACTCTTCATGGCACCGGTATAATTGGTGCCTGTTTGATGCAGGTGGGTACCACACACTGCTGAAGCCAGAGATTAAAGATCTCAGTGAACCCACCAGACAGCCGATCAGCACAGGAATTTTATTTGTGGCCAGATACCTCATCCAATTCGGATGCTTTTGCGGATTCATCCTCCTGAAGGATGCCCATACTTCAATTTCAGAGACTGAGATCACTGGATCATCAGAGTATGTGGAAGTTCAAGATGATTTCCTCATGTTCTAACAGTTAAAGCAAGCATGGCAGCATTGAGCTCGTCTGGAAGCAAAGTCCTGGTGACTCCCAGGTCGACTGACTTTACTTTATAAGATGTGATAGTGTTCAAGCTCCGCCACATTTATCGAGCATCCCTTGTTGATTTAAGCTTGGACCCAAATTTCAACATTGTCCATGAGATGGACTTCCAGAGATCATACCTGCACCTCTTGTAGCTTTCTTACTCTTCAGAGTTGAATACTTCTGATCTGGCCCTTTGTAGATGGTTAATCCAGGGCTTCTAAGTTTGGAAGACTCTGAATAATTTAGTGAAGACCTACTCATCCGCAGCTATTTCAGTAAATTCCATTATAACCATGGTGTATTCATTCAGATCTTTTGTGGATTTTGTCTTTTTGAGGAACAATAGACATTCATTGGCTTACTGTAGCAGTGATCTAGTATGGCAGGACCTCTGATGCTACAAGTTATATGCTGCTGGTAATTGGGCAGGGCTTTCTTCAAACAAGACTTGTCGAAGTCAGTTTGGGCTGTTTCTTGTTTGCAGATGACATCGAGCAGTGTCTTGAGCACTTGATTGCAGTCGGCCATTGATGGTATATGAACTTCAGTCAGGATTACACAGTAGAACTTCTGAGGTAAATAGAATGGACAGCATTTGACCATTGAGTTCCAATCAGGAGAGCATGACTTTGACAGAAACACCACATCAGAGCAGCAGCGACAGTCAACCATAAAACACATGCCCCCTCCTTTGGCCTTCCATGAGTCAGCAATTCGGTCCATTCTGTGAATTGTGAACCCTTGTGGTCTGGCTGCTGCATCTGGTATGTCAGAGAAAGACACATTTCAATAAAGCATACAATTGAGTAATCCTTCAGTTCCCTCTGATGAAGCAGACATGCCTTTTGATCCTCAATTTTGTTCTCCAGTGGCTGCACATTTGCCAACAAGATACTGGGTAGAAGGGGCCTCATCCCTTTGCATTAGTGTATTAATACATTTGCATTATCAACAGTGATATCATCAGCAAACTTAAAGTCATTATTAGCCACACAATCAATAGTTTAAAGTGATTGTGGCAGTGGGCAAAGAACACAGATTTGTGGTGCATCTGTGCTGATGGTAATTGCAGAGGAGATGTTGTTGCTAATCTGAAATGATTGGGTTTAGCAGGTGAGGAAATTGAGAATTCAATTGCATGAGGATCTATAGAGACCTATATATTGCAGCTAAGTGATAACTTTTGAGGGAACGTTAGTGATGAATGCAGAGCTGTAGTCAATGAAGAAGATTCTGATGTCTGTATTGGGCATAGGAGTCGATCATGGGCTTGCACCTTCAGGGTGTCAGAGAGAACCAATGGAGTTTCTCATGGGCTCGTGCCCCCTCTCCAGTCTTCCAGGCTTCTAAGCTGTAGACTCCGCTCCAAGCATCACTAAACTCCCTTGAAGACAGAGAAGCACTAGATCATTGAAATGGCCCAAAGACACACCTTCAAAATGCCAATCACTGGCCTCTCCTGTCAGGGCTGCCACCCGGTGTTCGATCGGTGGAATGACAGGCTGGATTGTGTGCATCTGCACACTGCTGGGAGATTGTATCATCGATTGCTGGAGATTGTCTCCAGGGTCTTTTTTTTCCAAGTGAAAATGTTTCTTTGTTATTTTAAACATTACTCACTATTTTTGAATGTTTGCTTTCTATTTTGAATGTTTTGCTCCTTGGCCCCAGAGGAATGTTGTCTTTTTCAGCTGTATCTACATATGGTTTAATGATAATTAAACTTGATTTCATTTGATTTTGATTTTATAGGACAATTATATTTGAAAGAAGTAAAAGATGTAAACAAAGTAGTTTTGCGAACTGTATGCAGGATGTTGCCATTGTTCATGTTGTTCACTGGAGCCATTTTGTGGTGTAGTTGAAGCAATCAGTAAGCATTCCAGACAGTTGATTAGCACAGGTCTTCAGTTCTGGACCAGGTACACTGTCTAGGCCAAATGTTTTTTGTAGGTTCAGACTCCTGAAGTATGATCTCACTTTGAGCACAGAGACTGATGTCACAGTGTCTCAGCCCAAAACATCGACTGTTTACTCTTTTCTATAGATGCTGCCTGGCTTGTTGATTTCTTCTAGCTTTTTTTGTGTGTTGCTTGGATTTCCAGCATCAGCAGATTTTCCCTTGTCCCTGATGTCCTTTCCTGTTTAGTTGCCTTCTGCACTGGAACACAGGTCTTACAATTGTATGGACTGCTTGCAACCCAGTTATCCAGTGTAGGGAGTTCAGACTGAAGAAACGTCTTCACCAAAGGGTTGGTGGATTCTCAGCCACAGAATGCACAAAAGCCACATCAGGAAATATACTCAAGGAAGCAATGGGCATTTTGTTTAGTACTGAAGAAAAAATGGGAGAAGACGGAAATGAGGTACTGAAGTGGATGATCAGTCGTGATTGTTTTGAAGGGGGGAATAGGCCAGAAGGGGCAAAAAAACAGCTATTGCGGCTGTTTCCTGTAATCTGGTGGGAGGCAGAAGCAATGACAGAAAAAAGTTTAAAGTTCAAAGTGAATTTATGAACCAAGTATGTATACAGTATGTTATCATATACTACCTGAGATTCTTTTTCTTGCAGGCATTCATAGCAAAATTAAAAAAAAATCTTACTCCATTTTCCCTCGTCAAACTGTAGAAGAGTCCAAGACCAACGGCCAGTTTAACAAACAGGTATACAGCAATTGTGATGATCCAACTGTCCGGAAGTGATCTCACTGAAAAGGACAAAGTTGACATTCTACATCATATTTAATGCCCAAGTAGTTCTGTCAGACATTCAGTAGAAGACGTGACTGTGAACTAAAAGTCTGCAATAAAATAATGACAAATATTCATGTTTGGACACTTCCATTGAGAATTATTTTTAATTATTTATGGCTTTGTGTTTAACTATTTTTATCTGATCTTCATGGACACAGCAACTGGGACAAGATCATGATGATTGGAAGAACCAGATTCCTGTTCATAGTAATATTGATCACTTTCAAAGAGTATTCTTCTCTGGAAGATTCAACATAAATATCAACATAAAAATATCCACATATAGCACAACCCTTCAAGAAGGAATTCAATTGTTTTACCAGTATTTTCACAATCCAGATTTCCTGACTTCATTCCACAGTCAGGAGTGCAATAACTATTGTGAACAATTTTGGGACCCATATCTAAGAGAGGATGTGCTGGCATTGGAGAGAATCCAGAGGAAGCTCACAAGAATGATCCCAGAAGAAAAAGGTTAATGTATGAGGAATATTTGATATCTCTGTTTCTATACTTGCTGGAGTTTCGATAAAGCATACAATTGAGTAAACAGAGTGAACATGGACTAGATGTTTCCGATGTTGGGGAGTCTAGAACCAGAAGACAGATCCTCAGAATAGAACAACATCCATTTAGAACAATGATGAAGAGGAATTCCTTTTGCCAGATGAAGGTGAATCCGAGGATTTCATTGCCTCAGATGTCTGTGGAGGCCAAGCCATTGGGTATATTTAAAGCAAAGGTTGATATTTTCTTGTTAGAAAGAACTTCAAAGATGATGGGCAGGAAGCAGGAGAATGAGGTTGAGAGGAATCATAAATCAGATAATGCTGAATGGCAGTGCAGACTCAAATGTCCAAAGGGCCTATTTCTGCTCCTATGTCTATGATGGTCTTACCCACCGAGTCCTTTGCTCAGACACTGGAATGCCAGCAATACTGAATTATAGAAATTCAGGGAAATTCAGATTTTCTGCACATGGTCTATATCCCTCTATACCCTGCCTTTCATGTGTCTGTCAGTTTGCCTCTTCAACAATGTGACCTTATCTGCTGCTACCAAATCTCCATCAGTGGATTCCAGGTGCATTCCTCCCTGTGTCTATGAACCTCCCCCCAACTCAGCTTGAACTTTATTTTAACAAGCCAGTACCCCACTTGTTTAACCCAAGGTTAATCACAGGGCAATGATCAATAAACATACCAACCAATACATCTTTGGACTGTGGGAAGAAACTAATGCACTCAGAAGAAACCCATGTGGTCACGGGGAGAACATATAATCTCTTACCTTCAGTATCGGAACTGAATTCCGACTCTGACCTCCTGTGCTCTAATAATGTTACACTAACCACTATACTACCCTCTATGTCATCAGTTTTAGGGTTTTTGCATTCTTCTCTCCTCCCTGTTCCCCCCCACCCCCTACACCTCTTCTGCTCAGGAGCTCTGATGTGTGTCTACTCCCCTCAGACACCTATGGTGGTTTCAGAAGCCAATCTGGCCAACAACCTGCAAACCTTTGTGATTCTGAAAACTCTCACAGTCACAGGAAGAACTTGAGGATCCATCTCGGGTTGCTGGTGCTCTGACACAGACTCATCACACACAGCCACTGTGCCACCAATTAAAAACAGAATGTTAACTGTGTTTAAATGCCAGAGCATCAATTGGATCTCCCCATGGCTACGTGGGCTTTCCTCCCACAATCCAAAGACCTACTGGTTGGTTGTTAATTGGTCATTGTAAAGTGTCCTGTGATTAGTATAGGATTAAATTGGGGGATTTCTAGCCAGTGTGGCTCATAAGGCTAGAAGGGTTCTAATCTGCACTGTATCTCAATAAATAAAAAAATAAAGGATTTATGACATCATAGCTAGAGTATTGTGAGGAGTATGGATCTCATTAACTTTTACCGGGCTGATAACTAGATACCTAGCTTGCATCAATGAGAAACAACTGGGTAGGTTAGACATGTACCCACTAGAGTTTAGAAGATAAAACAGTGACTGAACTGATCACGTAGATGTGGAGATAATATTTCCTCTTTAGAGAATCTAGACTGGAGAAGTAATTTTGAAAAATAATATGTTGACCAGTTAAGACAATCATAACACGATATTCTTTCTTTAAAACAGTTGCAAGTCTCATTTTCAAATCACAATAAATGCAGAGCCTTTGCATGTAAAATGCCTGAGATACTGTAGATAGCTTTGTGATGGAGATACTGGAGGGGCTGAGTGGCCTCCTTCTGTGGCTAACTCCTCTTTTTCTTTGTTTGTATCCTCTGAGTGCAAAAACAATTTCCATTCCTCAATACTAACTATTATACTAATAATTTTAAATTTTATGCCTCTCACGCTTTATGGAAGGCCATCAACCTGAAATATTTCTCTCTCTTCATTTATTATGGCTGACCTACAGAATATTTACATCATGTTCACTTTTTATACAAGAGTGCCAAGACTGAAGAACGGAGAGTTTCACTTGCAATCTTTGCTGCTGAAGATGTTATTTGCCTGAGATTTCGTTGAATGCTCTGATGCAATCTTCAAATTAATTGCATGCCAGAAAGCTGATGGAAATGGCTCCATTATCCTGATGTTCACAACTGCTCAGCCTAGGTGAGTTCACAAATAGTGTGATGGTGATGTGTAAGATTAGCTTGTGTAGAATAACGTAGAGAATTCATAGACAAAATGTACTGATGCCATATAAAAGTTACTTTATTTCTATGAATGAGCTAAAAAAAACTACAAATAAGGAATAAACAAATAAGGAATGAAGTGTTCTCTGAATAAGAAGGTCATATTCTTTTAATGTGAAGAGAAGATTCAGCCCTTGCAGCAACTCCACGGTAGTGAGAGATCTGGGGTTGGTACAAGGACATGCAGAACAACACAGATGAAGAACCCTAGTAACATATTTGGAGTCAATATAATGTATTATGTTTTCTCAGAACAGATGGGCTTTGAGTTAATGGAATTTTCTGAGGTAGGTGGCGCAGGAAATATGGAACTCAATGAAATAGACCTATGGGATAATAAAGGGGGAAGGTCCTTGCTCTAATGTCAATTAATGGGTGTAGAAATACTTACACAGTGCCTTGTAAAAGTATTCAACCCACAACCTTTTGTTCATTAAATGAGTATTACAACTAGGGGATTTTGATCAATTTAACTGGGAATTTTTATTTGTGGATTACATGTTCCTATTTCACAGTACAGGTAAAAACAAGAGGTGAAATTTTAAAGCAGAAAAAACTGAAATATCAGCAGTTTGAAAGTATTCTGCCCCCCCCCCCCCCTTTGCTCGGTACCACCTCTCGTAGCTATAACAGCCAGTAGTTTTTTTTGGATAAAACTCTATTAGTTTTGCACAATGTGATGGAGCAAGATTTGCCCATTCCTCTGCAAAATTGCTCAGGCTATTCCACGTTGGTTGGAGAGCAATCTTGAGGTGTTGCCAGAGAAGTTCGATTGAGTTAAGGTCAGGACTCTGACTGGGTGACTCAAGGACATGCATTTGAAGCCACTCCATGGTTGCTCTGGCAGTGTGCTTTGGATGAACTTCCTCTCCAGTTTAAGCTTTCTGCCAGAGACTAGCAGGTGTTTATTCAGGATCTCTCTGCATTCCACAGCATTCATCTTCTCATCAATCCTGACCAGATTTTCCAGTCCCTGCTGCTGAAAAGCATCTCCAGAGCATGATGCTAACTCCATTATATGTTACAGTAGGGTGGTGCTCCCTGGCTGATATGCAGTATCAGACTTAGGCCACACATACCACTTTGTGTTGAATCTCAGCCGACCACAAGAGCTTCTTCCACATCTTAACAGTATCTTCTGTGTGATACTTAGCAAAGTCTTTATGGGGAAGGATATGTTATCATTTTTTGCCAGGGCTTCTTCCTCAGCCTTCTTCCGTAAATAGAGTTTTTTGTGCAAGGCGTCATTGTGAGATTGTGGAGCCATGAACTTCATCTACAGTTCAGTCACAGACCACTGCAGCTCACTCATATTGACTGGTAGCATCGGAGTAGCCTCTCTTACAAGTGGCATTCTTCTCTGGCAACTAAGATTAAAGGGTCGGCTTGACCTTCGCAATGTGGCTGTGGTTTCATAATGGACCATTCTGAGCTCCATGGTATGTTCAGTGCCTTTGAGATGGCCTTCCCCAGATTTGTGCTTCTCTATTATCATTTCTTTGACTTGTCTTCAATGTGTTTATGCCTTTATTTTGTTTAGGTCTGCTGAAAATATGCCATATTGTTGGACTTCACAGAGAGAGGGGGGAATTTATTCTTCTGAACCAGGGCCTCTTTACTAAGATGAGGGGCCCAAAATTGTTCAGAATACTCAAGGTGAGGCCTCACCAGTGCCTTATAAAGCCTCAGCATCACATCCTTGCTCTTGTATTCTAGACCTCTTGAAATGAATGCTAACATGGCATTTGCCTTCCTCACCACTGACTCAACCTGCAAGTTAACTTTCAGGGTACTCTGTACAAGGATTCCCAAGTCCCTCTGCATCTCAGATTCTTGGATTTTCTCACCGTTTAAAAAATTGTCCCCAGTAGCCGATCCTACCTCACCTGCCCATTAATACGTCCTGTTAATACTCCCATGAGGCACCAATAGAAATTGTCACTTACAGAGGCAAATCAGCCTGACAACCTGCATACCATTGTGATGCTGAAAACCCCTCACAGTAACAGGGACAACTTTAGGATTGATCTGGGGTTGCTGGTGGCTGAGACAGCCTCACCGCATACAGACACTGTAAGCCCATTCAAAACAGAATAGCAACTGAGTTTGTATTCTGGAACGTCCATCGGATGTGACTGTGAATCCTCAGATTGATAATCCATGCTTCTACAAACCATTGAATTTAGATGTTGTAATGCTAGAATACTCCAACTAATTCCAGTTAAATGAATTCTGATACTGTCACACATATACAAACCTGGTTTTGATACCAACTAGAGTACTGTGCAAAAATCTTAGGCAACTATATACAGCTGATGTGCTTAAGACTTTGGCATAGAACTGTAGTAATTTATGCATTGCACTGTACCGTTGCTACAAAAAATACATATGTTTCATGAGGAATGTGAGGAAAGATGATCAGATTCTGATATGGGTCTCTATTGTGAACCGAGAGTGGGAGATCATGCTTGGGAAAAGGTGCAGGGAAAAGGGAAGGAGCCTGAGGCACCACAGAAACATTCTATAATGATCAAGAAACCAATTGTTTGGAATCAGATGTCCTTGCCTGGTGTCTCAAGCCTTGGTGTGTCTGCACCCGTGTCTTCCCCTGCCTCAGCACTCCGTCTCTGGCTCCTGTCCCACACCCCTCCTGTTGCATTCCACCCTGTCCAATCCCAAAATACTTTGCTTCCTGTCAGAATGATAAACATCCTCTCCTCTCCACATTGTGCAAAAGTCTTAGGCATCCGAGCTATACAGTATACATATGACTGAAGATATTTGCGTAATACTGTAATTCTAAGCTTCAGCTCCCTGGGATTCTCCCACACGGCATGGAAATAGACGGTCACTGCTGGCAGAAAGAACCAAGCCTGATCATGAAACTCAATCCACAGGGAAAAACTCGAGAGGCCTACCTCTGACTTCCAGATTATATGGTAGTGAAAGTCGGAGCCTTATTGATCAAACACAACACACATCCATTTCCCTCTGCCTCTCACAGCTTTCTGTATGACCAGACTCAGTGATTTCTCTTCCCCATTCAGTGTTCTTGTCTTCAACCGTGTCACCGTCTCCGTTGATCCAAACCAGTCTCATTGATGCAGTAACATCAGACACAGAGCATCTCAGGGTAACGGTGTCTCCCTCAGTCACTGTATCAGATGGTTCAGTTGTGACTGTGGAAACAAGAAAAAACATTAGTGGTCTCCTTAAAAACAGGAGCAACATTCTGCACTAAAGCAAAAAGCTGTCGTTTTGGGAGACCTGTTGTTACATACTCTGTCTCCTACCTTTAACTGTGATTAGTCTGATAGTCATAAATGTAAAGGTTCTCAGAATACACGTGTAATCTCCTGCATCTTCAAACAACACAGGAAAAACCCTCATTCTGAAATCCCAGCCGTTAAATGGTGTCGCTGTGAGCATCAGTCGATTAACAAAGTGTCTCTCACTGACATTCACGGGCTGAGATTTCAATGCTGTTGCAATCGTTTTCCTTGAACTTTGATGAAGATGTGACAGCCAAATCCAGGAAGCATTGCTGTAAATGCCAGTACTGCTGTAACACATGAGGTGGAATTCACTGTGATCTGTAACTGAGCGATTAAGTGTGTAATGTTCAAGATATGGACTTGCATGAAAGAGAGGAGAACTCGTTAAAATGTTACAATGCCATTCGGGGGCGAGTGATGAGAAGCTGTCAAAAAATCATCAGAAATAGGAGCAACATTAGGCCATTCAGCCCATTGAGCCTACTCTGCCACTACATCATGGCTGATTTATTATCTCTCTCAACTCCATTCTCCTGCCTTCTCCTGTTAACCTTTGATGCCCTGACTAATTACGAACCTCTCAATCACTGCTTTAAGTTAACTCCATGGATTCATCATCCTCTGGCTAAGGAGGCTCCTCGTCATGTCTGTCTTAAATAGATGACCCTCTATTCTGAGGCTGTGCTCTCTGGTACTACACTTCCCACTATCAGAAACATCCTCTCCACATCCACTCTATCTAGCCCCTACAATCTTCAATAGGTTTCATTGAGACACCCCCCCCCCCCCCCAAGGCCTTGAGTCATCAGATACTCCTCATTATTAACTCTTTCATTCCCAGAATCATTCTCACGACACTCCTCTGGAGCCACTCCAATGCCAGAACAAAATTGCTCACCACTCTCCAAGTCCAGTTTGAATAATGTCTTATAAAGCCTTAACATCCTTGCTTTTATACCCTAATCCTCTCGCAATGAATGCTGACATTGCTTTACCTTCCCTACCACTTAATCATCCTGCAAGTTAACCTTTAGAGAATCCTGTACAAGGTCTACTGAATCCCTCCTTACTTCTGATTTTAGAATTCTCTCCTTGTTTAGAAAACAGCCCATTCTCTTAATTTGTCTAAGTCACATAATCAGCTGCAGTTTCTGGATGGACAGGGCGTGCTTCACCCTCTCATTGGTCCACACGTGGAACCTGATCCCCGCTGAAGCCTGAGTCTGTCATTGAAGCTGGAATCCCATCAAATATGATAAAGACTTGGTGGGAAGGGTGACTGAGAGAGGGAGAGAGATAATGATTTGTTGTTCAGTGTTGCTCTGTGAACCGGGACCAACTGCTGAGTGTGTGCAGGAAGTGTTGGTGGAAGTCATGTGGACTCCTGCTTCTCTGTAACACTTTGACATGAGTAACACCGCAGCTGGACAATTACACTATTGGATCGTGACTATGATTGGTTTTAGTCTCAGGTTTGGAGAATGTAGCACTGATATATTGAATGACCCGCTGGAATGATTGGTATGATCCTGTAATAACTAGTTTAATGAATGACTTACTGTATAATGATGCCATTGGAAATTTTTTCCACTGCAAATTTGCTCCTCCTGATCTATGTTTTATTTTTCTCAGTGCCCTATAAACCCCAGATCTCCCCATGACTTAACAGGTTTAAATGGTGGGGAAGCAGATCCTTCATTTCGGCTCTTCTATGCCGAAGAACATGGGACGAGCTTAATTCAGCATGAACCAGTTGTGCTGAAAGGCCTGTTTCCATGCTCTATGACCCCATGGTTCTCAGACTGCCAATGTCTCCTCCTTCATACTGTTGATATACATCTGGGTATCACTGTTTTCTAGCCTGAATTCACTGATTTCCATGTCCTCTGCATGGTAAATAATGATGAGAAATATCCATAGAGACCTGGCCATGAACTCTTCCTGTACTGTTTTTAACAACCTCGTACCAGACAGATATATTCCACCCCAATACCTACAGTGAGGTAACAGCACTTACCCATGTCTACAGTAAAATTTGCTTTGCTTGTGAGAACAACGTTTCCGTTTTCCTGCATTTCACACTGATACAACTTCCCATCCTCCACTGTAACGTGTCGGAGCATCAGATAGATGGTGTTATTCAGCCGGATCTGATCAGTGTTTCTCCTGTTCCGCTGGGATGAGCCCACTGGTTTCCAGCGGAGACTGATGGTATCTGGGAGTCTGGTGATGGTACAGCTGAGGGTGACGTCACTGCCCTCCACAGCTGATCGTGGATTTGCTACAACTGTGAGAAATAAGACCATAAGACAAAATGACACAGGAGCAGAGGTAGACCATTCTGATATTTGTATCTGCTCTGCCATTCCATCATGGCTGATTTAGTTTCTTTCTCAACCTGTTTTATACACCTTCTCCTTGTAACCTTTCCCACCTTTATTAATCACCTTTATTTAAAACTCTGCTTTAAATTGATACAGTGACTTGACCTCCACAGCCACCTGTGGCAATGAACTCCATAGACTGTGCATCCTCTGGGTAAAGAAATTCCTCCTCATCTCTGTTTTACAGGACGTTATTGCAGTCTGAGTCTGTGCCCTCTGGTCCTACACTATCTCACTATTGGAAACATCTGCAGATCCAATCTATCTCAGCCATTTAATATTTGGTCCGAATATTGAATGGGTGGAGTGAGTAGTAACATGTTCAATGATTGGGTTTAAACTGAGCTCAGGATGTGACTGTGATCAGCCTTGCATCTTTCTAAAGAACAGGGAGAGTGTTGGGTCTCCGACACAGAATAACACAGTGGGCACACAAACTCTCAGGCTAGTTACACCAAATTTAGTGAGACAGAGCAGAGAGAATGAACTTTTTACCTTCCACCCCCCCCCCCCCCCACGAACCTGATGGAACGTCGGGTTTCAGTTTAGGGTCACAGAGTTTGGACACTATCTGTGGATGCCAACCATGGGGTGGTGTCCTGGCACAGAGTCTAGTGTTGCTGTCTCACATCTCCAGCAACCCTGAATCGATCTTGGCCTATGTTGCTGTCCAGAATTGACACCTTCTCCCTGAAATCCTGTGGTGTTCATTCTGGTGATCTTCCCGTATCCCAAACACAGGTTGTTTGGTTGTGTGGGGAATGTAGCAGTCCAGTCTGACTCTATCTTTGGATTGCTGGCAGTCATTATTAAGAACCCCCCCCCCCCATCATGTACAATAACCCAATGTGCTAAAAACCATCATCAATGTGCTCAGGAAACTTAATAGTCTGATAAATCTCCTGGACCTGATGGAATGCACCCTTGGGTTCTTAAGGACGTAGCTGGAGAGATTGCGGAGGCATTAACGATGATCTTTCAAGAATCGATAGATTCTGGCATTGTACCACATGACTGGAAAATTGCAAATGTTACTCCGCTATTTTAAAAGGGTGGGAGGCAGCAGATGGGAAACTATAGACCTATTAGCTTGACTTCAGTGGTTGGGAAGTTGTTGGAATCCATTGTTAGGGATGAGATTACAGTGTAACTGGAGGTACATGGCAAGAAAGGAAAATGCTGCCTGACTAACCTACTGCAATTTTTTTGAGGAAGTTACAAGCAAGGGAGACAAAGGAGATGTAGTAGACGTGGTGTACTTGGATTATCAGAAGGCCTATGACAAGGTGCCACACGAGTCCACGCCAGGAAAAAAGCTAGCGCTAGCCGGCCGGCTCTCCTGTCCATTCTGCTCTCCAATGGACATTAAATTGGACTACATCTGTGGCAATGAAATACTCAGCGGGAGTACAGAAATGGACAGGATCCCGGATGCCGCCATTCAGCTTATTGTTTATGTAACAGATTTTCCCGCAAGCTTCGGACTACCAACCTCCTGCCCTCTGCTGTGCCTATTGTCTTGTTTATTATTTATTGTAATGCCTGCACTGTTCTGTGTACTTTATGCAGTCCTGGGTAGGTCTGTAGTCTAGTGTAGCTTTTGTGTTGGTTTACGTAGTTCAGTATAGTTTTTGTATTGTTTATGTAGCACCATGGTCCTGAAAAACATTGTCTCATTTTTACTGTGTACTGTACCTGCAGTTATGGTCGAAATGACAATAAAAAGTGACTTGACTTGATGAGGCTGCTTAACAAGATAAGAGCCCATGGAATTACAGGGAAGTTACTAGCATTGGTGGAGCATTGGCTGATCGGCAGAAAACAGAGACTGGGAATAAAGAGCAAACACGAGGAAATATCCCATTCTGATATGTCTATCCATGGCCTCCTCTATTGTCAAAATGAATCCAAACTCAGGTTGGAGGAACAACACCTTATATACTGGCTGGGTAGCCTCCAACCTGATGGCATGAACATTGACTTCTCTAACTTCCGTTAATGCCCCTCCTCCCCTTCTTACCCCATCCCTGACAAATGTAGTTGTTTGCCTGTTCTCCATCTCCCTCTGGTGCTCCCCCTGCCCCCTTTCTTTCTCCTGAGGCCTCCCATCCCATGATCCTTTCCCTTCTTCAGCTCTGTATCACTTTCGCCAATCACCTTTCCAGCTCTTAGCTTCATCCCACCCCCTCCGGTCTTCTCCTATCATTTTGCATTTCCCCCTCCCCCCACTACTTTCAAATCTCTTACTATCTTTCCTTTCGGTTAGTCCTGACAAAGGGTCTCGGCCCGAAACGTCAACAGTGCTTCTCCCTATAGATGCTGCCTGGCCTGCTGTGTTCCACCAGCATTTTGTGTGCGTTGTTGTTGGGAATAAAGAGATTCTGTTCTGTCTGGCTGCCAGTTACCAGTGGAGTTCTACAGGGGTCAGTATTGGGACCGCTGCTTTTTATGATGTATGTCAATGATTTTGACTATGGTATTAATGGATTTGTGGCTAAATTTGTCGATGATACAAAGATAAGTGGAGGAGTGGGTAGTGTTGAGGAAAAAGAGAGCCTGCGGAGAGACTCAGATAGTTTAGGGAAATGGGCAAAGAAGTGGCAAATGAAATACAATGTTGGAAACTATATTGTCATGCACTTTGGTGGAAGAAATGAATGGGCAGGCTATTATATAGATTGGGAGAAATTTCAAAATGCAGAGCTGCCAAGGGACTTGGGAGTCCTTGTGCAAGATACCCTAAAGGTTAACCTCCAGGTTGAGTCAGTTTTGAAGAAGCCAAATGCAATGTTGGCATTCATTTCTAGGTGTATAGAATATAAGAGCAGGGATGTGATGTTGAGGCTCTATAAAACACTTGTGAGACCTCACTTGGAGTATTGTGTGCAGTCTTGGGCTCCTTATTTTAGAAAGGATATACTGATGTTGGAGAGGGTCCAGAGAAGATTCATGAGAATAATTCTAGGAATCAAAGGTTTATTGTATGAGGAACATCTGGCAGTCTTGGGCTGTATTCCTTGGAGTTCAATAGAATGAGGGGGGATCTCATAGAAACATTCCGAGTATTAAAAGGCCCGAACAGATTAGATATGGCAAAGTTATTTTCCATGGTAGGGGATTCTAGGACAAGAGGGCACAACTTCAGGATTGAAGGATGGCTTTTTAGAACAGAGATGTGGAGAAATTACTTTAGACAGAGGGTGGTAAATCTGTGGAATTTGTTGCCATGAGCAGCTGTGGAGGACTAGTCATTGGGTGCATTTAAGGCAAAGATAGACAGGTTCTTGATTAGCCAGGGCATGAAAGTGTATGGGGTGAAGGCAGGGGAGTGGGTATGACTGGAAGTATTGGATCAGCTCATGATTGAATGGCAGAGCAGACTCAATGGGCCAAATGGCCTACTTCTGCTCCTATACCTTATGATCATAAAAGTGGTGACAGGCCTAGAAGATAATTCAATCATGAAAAAAACATTTTTCACACTTTTCAAATCTTTGTCCCTCTTACCTTTGATCCCAAATATTTCATATTGCTTCAGGATTTCATAACTTGGTTTTGTTCGCATCAATATGATAGATCCTGCAAATTTAAATGTGGCATTCCAAATTATCAAGTCAACAGTATCAGTGGTACTCTCCACATCTTGAAAGGTGCCATTGTATGTGAATTTTTTTTCCCAATGTGGGGTCCACCTTTTGGATTCTTCTTTATAAAATGTCACAAGTCACTGTGTGCCTTGCTTGTAGCTTGGTTTCCAATCCCAGACAACAGGGCCATTTCCAGGAATGTCCAGTCCAGTGAACACAATTTTATCTCTCTAATCAAAAATATAAAAATAATTGGGATTTTCTGTGAAATAAAGGGAAGCAATAAAAGTGTTTTAGCATGAAATCACAAAGGTTTAATTTTACTTCACTCAGTATTAGTGTTCCATTGGTGCAGTACTACATTTCATCAGTTGATCACGACATATCACAAATACAATTAAAATGGTAAGTCGGTTCATTATTGTCACTCATACCAAGGTATATGAAAAACACTGTTAAACTGCCTTCCACACAGTTCATTTAATCTCTTCAGCACATTGAGGCAATACAAGGGAAAGCAATTACAGAACACAGAATAAAGTGTTACAGTTACAGAGAAAGTGTAATGTAGGCAACTAATACACTGCAAAGCCATGATGAGGTGGATTGTGAGGTCAAGAATCTATCTTATTGTACAAGAGATCCATTGAATTGTCATCAACAGCAGAACAGAAGCTTTCATTCAGCCAGGTGATAAATGCTTTCAGACTTTGGTATCTTCTGCCCAATGGTATTGGGAAGAAAATAAAATATTTCAGGGTGGTAGGAGTCTTTAACTTTGTTGGCTGCTTTACCAAGGTAGCATCTATTACAAATACAATTACACTGTACATTCAATGTAGTCATGACTACAGTTGTGGCTATCCCTCGAGGTCGAGGATCTTGGTCTTCGTTCTGTTTCCACAGAGAGAAGATGCCTGTGCTTGTATTTGTTTAACGTGTGCTTGATGTTGCACTCCAAGAAGCACACAATACTTCACAAGTCAACCAACTGATTCCAATGGCATGGGAACCATGATGTTTGGAGCTGATGGATTTGTTGCAGCCTTCATCCGCCTTCACAGCCATTGAGTTTGAAGTAACTTAGTCTGCCTGTTTCACCATTGAGGTCTTGGATGGATTGTTCTTTGTCAGGGACCTCACCCTCGACCTTACCACCATGGGTAACCCTACCAGGAGCATAGCTCCAGACGGCATCATTCTTGGGATCTCAGGACCACACAAGCTTCTCCACTACGACAATCCATGGAGAAGATGACTACAGTGATATTTCATTGATACCAAACAATTGACATTGAAAAGGGATGATACACAAAATTTACTGATTGCTTATCTACAAGGCATCAGTACTACCGTAGAGAGGAGGGTAAGAGAAATTGGCAATGGATATACTGGAGTCAGGTCTTTGTTTCTTTTCACTTTGGAATGGTTTCCTAATGTGATAATGAGCTGCACATTCTGATGTATCAGACTCACCCACATTGCCATATTGATATCAAGAAGGAGATGTTGAATCTCTTGAAAAATAATAAGGCAGATAAGTCCGCAGGGCCTAATGGGTTCCATCCATCATTGTGAAGATAGACGAAGGAGCAGATTGCTGGCTGAGATCTTAGTATTTTCCATAATCAAGGTCAGTTTCCAGAAATCTTACGAAGAGCTGATGTTGTTCAGTTGCTTAGATTGGCAATAGGGACACATTTTGGGTAATGTAATGGGTGACAGATGACACATACTGTTCAAACTTCTCCGTGGATTGTCACCTTGTTGTGGTGGAGAAGCTTGTGTGGTCCTGAGATCCCGAGAGCGATGCCACCTGGAGCTATGCTCCTGGTAGGGTTACCCATGGCGGTAAGGTCGAGGGTGAGGTCCCTGACAAAGAACAATCCAACCAAGACCTCAACGGTGGAACAGGTGGACGAAGTTCCTTCGAACTCAATGGCTGTGAAGGCGGATGAAGGCTGCAACAAATCCATCAGCTCCAATCGTCATGGTTCCCATGCCATTGGAATCAGCTGGTTGATCTGTGAAGTATCGTGTGCTTCTTGGAGTGCAACATCGAGTACACGTTAAACAAATACATGCACAGGTGTCTTTGCTCTGTGTTCCATATAGATCAACGGAACGAAGACCATCATCGTCGACCTCGAGGAATAGCCATGATGACGGTGATTGTTCAAAATAGAAGCTGTTCTGCATAATTCACAAACACCATCATTGAGTTGTTAAGTTTGCTTGAAGTGTCTGTTGTAATAACATCAGTGTAAGGTGACTGTGTTTGGTTTGTTCACAATGGAAGTAAAGGACTGCAGCTTTTAGATAAACATGTAAAACATTTCTTGCCCATTTTATGTGCAAAATCCTACATTGGTGACCCCGATGCTCTTGAACGATTCCAGACAATGACATGTTGACTGATAGAGTCACTTTGAAGCTTCAAAGCTGCCAGTGTTTTGTGAGCAGCAGACTACCACGTGATTTGAAAGGGTGCAAGCCCAGTTCATGTTGTGAGAAATCACCGCTGACAATACCAAATTTTATAACATCATAGCATCTCTAAGCTGTTTTACTGCAGCCAGAGTGATGAGTTTATTAGTAGATCAGCCTGCACGTGATAAATATGTCACACTGAAAACTCACCTACAGCAGACTTTTAGACTGTCTGAGTTGGAGGTGCATTGTTCCTCCTCCTTTCCCTGTCTCAATAAGCCCTGTCAGCACAGTCTCAAATAGACTCACTCCTGTGGCTCGGAACCAGACATCACAGGGTCAATGTTTTTTTACCAATCAAGAGCTGACTGCCATGCAGCTTTGACAGTGCCAGCACATCGGGACATGGGAGGTCTGTCAACACCATAGGTTCCAGCTGCCAGGATTGAATATTGTTCATTGCAAACACTCTTTCAGGGCTATGCTTCCTGTGCGACAGGGCCACTCCATTGAGTGTGCTGCTGGCATCGTCCGTAAGGCAGAGAGTGACTGATCCTCAATGGAGACTGCCAACGGCAGCAGGGTCTGAACTTGTGGGATATAACATGTGACACTCTGCTTCAGTAGATGATGCTACATCGGGACTTTGTTTTGGCTAAGGTTGCTAGACTTCTGCTCAGTGCAGATATCTTCTACGTCAAAAGCCTGTTAGGAGATCTAAAGATCTGGTGGCTTGTGGACACAAAGGAATTTGGGTCGTTACCCTGCACCCCCAGTAAGTTCCCCAAGACAATTCTGTTTGGAACATGAACCAGCACATATGAATGTGCTCACCTTCACAAACTTCACCAAACCCACATTTTCCATGACAGTCACAAAGCTTGGCGATGGGAATCACTTTTCCACAACTGGCTTGCCAGTCCATGCCTGTCCGTGTAGACTGGACTCAGAAAAGCTGGCCAGCAGTAAAGCCGAGCTTGCAAGCATGGAAATGCTTGGCTTTGTGCGCAGATTGAATAGCCCTTGGGGTTCACCCCCACCACATTGTTCCTCAGCCCGATGGTGGTGGCTGTCCATGCAGTGATTATCGCCACCTTAACAAGGCCACCACCCCAACTATTACCCAGACCCACATATTGAAGGGTCCACCGCCCAAACATAAACAGATAAAAGGCAAAAGCAGTTTGCAGCAGCATAACAGAGCTTTCACCAGCAGCAAATCAGCATTTGCGATTAATTAAATAAAGGCAGGGGCAAGCACAGTAGCCATCGGGTGGTGATCTTAAAGCTTCAGCTTTCAAGGCTTGACTCAGAGAAAGCAAAAGAAGGAAAGGAGGAAAAGCTCAAGTTTTTTCCTTCTTTTTTTAATAGCTGCTCAACTCAGTAGAGACGTCAGCATAGCACAATGGTCCTTGCAGGATGTGGGAAGGCAGGGAGAACTTCAATATCCCTGACCACTAAAACTGTGAGAAGTGCATTCAACTGCATCTTCTAACAAGTTGGAGCTGGAATTGGGTGAACTCCAGATCATTCAGGAGAGTGAAGTGGTGATGGACAGAACTTATAGAGAGTTAATTACACCCAAGGTGCAGGATGCTGAAAACTGGGTGACAGTTAGGAAGGGGAAAGGGGTGTAGGAGCTAATACAGCGTACCCGTGTAGTCATCCTCCTCAAGAACAGGTACTTTGGATATTGTCAGAGGGTGGATGACCTAACAGAGGAGAGTCACATGGGTCTGGGCTCTAGCACTGAAACTGCCTCTGTGACTTAGACAGGAAGGGAGAAGAAGAGGCACACTGTGGTGATAGGGGATTCATTAGTTAGGGGAACAGACAGGAGATTATGTGGGCGAGAACAGGATTCCTGGATAGTATGTTGTCTATTGAGTTCCAGGGTCCAGTATTTCTCAGATTGAGTCCTCAGCATTCTTAAAAGGGAGGGTGAACAGCCAGAAGTTGTAGTCCAAGGAGGTACCAATATCATGGGTAGGATGAGTGACGAGGTTCTGCATAGGGAGTTCAGGGAGTTTGGTGCTCAGTTAAAGGACAGAAATTCAGAATTTCTACCTGAAATCACCGTGTGCTAATGATGCTAGAACTAAGAAGATTATACAGTTTACCTCATGGCTACGGATTTGGTGTAGGAGGGAGGACATAAGATGTTTGGGTTTTTCAGCTTCTTCCAGGGAAGATAGGAGTATTACAGTGTTACGAATGTGCCACAACTCTGAGGGGCCAAAGGGTACAAAGTAGCCCCCTCCTTTTCGAGAATCGCAAGATCGCTATTAATTCGGGTCTGGGACCCAGGAAATGAGAGAGAGACATCCAGAATACACAGGCTTGGAATGTGTCCTGGCCTCAGCAAGGTGGAACCATTGATAACGGCTATTGTCTCTTGGAGACGGAATTGTGTATTGAGTACTGTACTATTCATTGAAGCCCTCAGGGGACGACCAGAGTGGGCTGGTTGAGGGATTGCATCATCCCAACCTGATTGACATCTGAGACCCCGTGAGTAAAGATAAAAGAGGGTCTGGGGAACAACCCCTTCAGACGCACCAGGAGAAACGCTAGAAATCCTGTGGCAGCGTTTAATAGCAACAGCCGGTGGGGCTTGCGTGCGTCCTTTTCCTTTGCCTAGGAATTGGCGGGCTTACCACGGAAGAACGGCTTAGCTAAAGGACCGGCTACACCAACAAAATTTCGAAGGATCGACATCATAAAAAGGAAAAGCTGGCAAGTTTCTAAAATCTCTCTCTTGACTGCAACCAAAGACTGCAGCCTGAATGAACTGAGTGACTTTTATATTTCCATCGGACAATACATTATTCCCTAGACAACGATAGAGCTTATTTCTAATTGATTATTATTATACCCGCACTTTTAGATTTAGTATTGACGACGTATATTATCTGTATGTTTGCATTGATATTATTTTTGTGTATTTTTACTAATAAATACTGTTAAAAATAGTACCATCAGACTTCAACGGACCTCTCTATCTTTGCTGGTAAGTGACCCAGTTACGGGGTTCATAACAACAGAAGGGGCAGTTTGCACCTGAACTGGAGGGGGACTGATATCCAAGGAAAAAGGTTTGTTGATGCTGCATGGTGAGGTTTAAACTTGCAGGGAAATGGGAACCAGAATGCCAGAAGAGTTAGTGGAGAGGTTGTGGTGGCTGATGTTAGCCAGATCTCAGACAAAGTTAGGAATTAAAAGGTTGAATACAAGTCTGAAGGTGTTGAGTTTGAATTTACATTGTATACAGGATAAGGTAGATGAACTTGCAACACAGTTGCAGATTGGCAGTATGATGCTGTAGGCATCACAGAATCATGGCTGAAAGATTATAGCTGGGAGAATGTCCATTTGTATTGAAAGGATAGGCAGGAAGGCAGAGCAAATGGTTAAAAATGAAATCAAATTGTTCGAAAGAGGTGACATATGGTTGGAAGGTATTGAATCATTGTGGATAGAGTTAGTCTGCGTCTGCTAAAAACAATCCCAAAACCGGTGTTATAACCCCATTTGCCCTATTTGAGTTTGGGCTGAAAATTGCAGTACAGACATTCCAGCAACTAATGGACACTGTGTTAAAGACTTTGAATTTTCTTTTTGTTTTCCTGGATGACATACACATTGCCAGCACATCCAAAACTGAACACTTAGCACATCTCCACATATTTTTCAGGAGTTTAAGCCAATATGAACTAATTATTAAGCCTGCCAAATACTAGTTCAGGTCATCTTTAAGGTCTTCTTAAGAAAAAAGTTAGAAAAGCTAAAAGAAGATATGAGGTTGCTTTGGCAAGAAAGGTGAAAATAAATCCAAAGGGTTTCTACAGTTATATTAATAGCAAAAGGATAATGAGGGAGAAAATTGGTCCCTTAGAGAATCAGAGTGGACAGCTATGTATGGAGCCAAAAGAGATGGGGGAGATTTTGAACAATTTCTTTTCTTTGGTATTCACTAAGGAGAAGGATATTGAATTGTGTAAGGTAAGGGAAACAAGTAGGGTAATTATGGAAACTATGATGATTAAAGAAGAGGAAGTACTGCCACTTTTAAAGAACATAAAAGTAGATAAGTCTCCAGGTCCTGACAGGATATTCCCTAGGACCTTGAGGGAAGTTAGTGTAGAAATAGCAGGGGCTCTGACAGAAATATTTCAAATGTCATTAGAAATGGGAATGGTGCCGGAGGATTGGCGGATTGCTCATGTGATTCCATTGTTTTAAAAGGGTTCTAAGAGTAAACCTAGCAATGATCGGCCTGTAAGTTTGACGTCAGTGGTTGGTAAATTAATGGAAAATATTCTTAGAGATGCACAGTATGATGAATTGATTTGTATGAATAGCATGCACAACAAGATTTCCACTGCACTTACACCAACACTACTAAAAAACATATTGGCTGAAGAGTATCTTCAGTAATTAACACTGAATCTGAAAACAGTAACTTTGCAAAAGTTCCATATTTTTGACACTTTCAGGTATTTCTCTCTTTTCAAATCATTATACAAAAGCTTCAGTCATTGAAATAGATGAAAGATAAATGCTATGAATGCAGACACATCACAAACTGGAAAACAAGTTGGACCACTGCTCAAATCCTGGCAAAGTTGGTGAGGTATTGTTTTAGTCTGGAAACTGAAAACATATTTATGCAGACTGTAGGGTGCAGATTGTTATGTGCAGTGTTGTGGACATAAAGACCACATTTACTATCTGAATAACCAGTGCATGACTTCGAGAAACTGGTCATAATTTAAGGAATTGAAGCAGCAGCCGGCCATTCAGCCCATCATGTCTGCTCTATCGGTATTTAAGATTATTCTGACCTGCTTCCTCAGCACCACTTTCTTCTACTGACCCCATGTCCCATATTTGCTTGAACATCCAAAACATTATTGATTCTTGCACTGGGTATAATAAAAAAGATTTTTTTTTCCTCTTATCTTTCCCTGACTCCAGACACCCAAGAATTTTGTATGTTTGAGTGGGATCATCTTGCACTCTTTTAACCTCTGAATAATTCAGGTCCAGTCCACTTCACCTGCTCCTGCTGAACGATATACACAGCACTTCAACTGTTGGAATATTCTTGGTGCACATTTCCATGTTACACCCAGTACCATCTGCATTATTTTGTTTTAGCTTCTTGTGTACAACTTTACTGAAGGAACATCTAAAAGTCCAGACAGACCAGATCCAGAGTCCCACTTGATATGTACAAGCACTGAAAATGCAGAAAACAACAGAGACTAATCGGTGAGCTAAAGTACTTACTTTGGGTGAAACCAGACTGAAGAAGCGAAACAAATAAACTGAATATCAGAAGAGAAGACATTTTGCTGCAGCCAATTTAAAGCCTCATTTCATAGGTTCCATCCCTTTCCCTGTCAGAGTGAAACAAATAGTGAAACATGTCGATCCAGTCTCCTGAAATGACCTGAAGTAAATCTGCAGCAGATTTAGTCAATGTTTTTAACACCTTGGAATCTGAACGAAACAAAAGCTGTGTATTTGCTCATTCCAGTTGTAAACAGTAAATGTTCACAGACACACCCTCTTCCTGTCATAATATAGATGAAGATTATTTTTTCATTTCTAAGGAAAATTACAACATTTTTTGGTTCCTCTTTCAGTTGTGAGAGTAGTAAATAACAGCGCACTTGTTAAAATTGTCCCAAAAGGTTATAATTTGCACTGATCAGAAACTAATCAAATTGATGTAACTGAGGATATTAAATCAGAGAAATTATATTCTTGTGTCTGCCCACGTGTTGATCACATCTACACGGTAACATCATGTACTGGAATGAGCAGCAGCAAATCCCAACAAACACCTGCTGACAGTCGACATGATCAGAAAATCTAATGAACCAGCCAAATGGCAAACGGACCAGATCAGAGCAGGGTGTTGTGAGGATGTGGGCAGTGGGCTCTCATGCTTCTCTTACCCTCTGACATTGACAGTGTATGTGAGAGATGTAAAGTAATTTTCTCTAATTCAATGGAAATGTGAGGCTCTAACAACAAGACACTCACTGATAATCCAGAATAGATTGGCTGTAGTGAAGTGATGCCTGTTGATGCTCTCAGATACTGACTCCATTCTCTGCTGGTTCACTGTAGACTCATGGTCCCACCAAAAAATAAGATGATATGGCAACAGGGTCACCTGGTATCTGCAACAGCACCCTAGATTTCAGCATTTTCCACTGACATGAAAGCAATAAGGAGAGCAAGGAACTGCAAGATCTTCATCTGTTTATTGGACTAGTGTGCCGAATTGCGGGTAAAGGGGGACAAAGGCAAGACGCTTGCTGAGGACAGAACGTTCTGCCTCAGAGAGGGGAAGATCAGAAGGAATGGTGAAGGCACAGTAGGGATTAGAGTTGGGGTTAGAAATGGAGAGGTGAGTTAGTGCTGACAGAGGAGGAAGGGAGAGGATTTCCTTACTTCACCTATCAGCTTCTAGCTATTCCCCTTCAAACACCCCCTGCCAACTATCTTTCTATTCTGGCATCTTTCCCCTTCCTTTCCAGTAGCAAAGAAGGCTCTCAGAACAAAACGTTGACTGTTTGTTCATTTCCATGGATGCTGCCTGGGCTGCTGACTTCCTCCAGCATTTCATGTGCTTTTCACTGAATTTCCAGCATCTGTATAATTTCTGTGCAAAAGTTGCAGGCGTATATATGAAAGGTAAGGGTGCCTCAGACTTTTACACAATACTGTATTTGTCTATGTAGAGAGAAGAGAGAGTTTGTTAATATGGCAGGGACAAAGGATATTGGAAATACCGAGGGTGTGGCACTGCAAGAGGGGCATGGGACAGGTGGCAGAGAAGAAGTGCTAGGTTTGGGGGATGTCAAGGGTGCAGACATTTTGAGACAACAGACAAGGCCACTTGATTCCAAGCAATTGGTTTATTGATCATTACAGAATATCTCTCTGGTGCTTTCCTCTCCCTTCCCCTTTTCCAAACCATGATTCTCCTCTCCCTGCCCCTTCCCACTCTCTGTCTTCAATAGAGAGCCATATCAGAATTAGGTGTTTCCTCACTCATATACAGTATGTCATGAAATTTGATTTTTTCTCAGTGAAATACATAAAATGACTACAGTACTGTGCAGAAGTCTCATGCACCCTAGCTATATGTATGTGACTAAGACTTTAGCACAATACTGTAGGTGGAACAGTTTCTGTTCAATTTGGGCTCCCTTCATTACAATGACACATCCATTGGCTCTGCTTCCTATTCTTGTACAGGACTCAAATCTTTCATTTCCTTTGCTGACAATTTGCACTCATTTTCACACTGTCCATCTCTCGATCTTTTTTTTAACATTTAGCGATACAGGCCCTTCCAGCTGAAGGAGCCAGTGATGCCTAATTACACCCATGTCAACAGTAAACCTACTATTCTATATGTATTTCAATGTGGGAGGAAGTCAGAGCATCTGAAAGAAACCCCCATTGTCATAGGGAGAATGTATAAACACCTCATACACACTAAGGGAATTGAACCCATGACTGGTTTTGTACTAGTGTTTTGCTAAACACAATGCAACAAACAGCACCGCCACAAACTATGTCTAGACATCACTTCCTGAAATTGCCCTTCTTCCTCTCGGATTTGGTTAGTGATGAGAGTTCATTAAAGCTATGGACTGTAACGATCATCCTTTGTCGTTTCTGTTTTCTGTAACAAAATTCCACCAACAGACAAGTCTTTGCCTTTACCGTCAACATTCTGATAATACAGTCCTCCCTAGGCTGTGTCATTATCTTCACCAGGTCACAGCATTTACCCAGACCACTGCAGGACATGCAACACACAATGAAAGTGCCACCCGACTCAGCCTCGCAGACGCAGCACAGACTGAAAACGACCTGACTGCAGCGGACTCTGAGTCCGTTGAACCTCCGAGCCTCCGACCATCCCCTACTGCACAGCTTCTCCGAGCACTATCCTCTGCCGAGCATATTAAGACGGCCCCACCAACAGCCATCGGCAACGCGACCCCGAGGACTGGGGGCCTGTTCTTCCCAGCAGAGACCCGGATCTCACAGCAGCAGCAGCAGCAACGAAGAAGGTCTTCCTGGAGATTTTCAGATGTTCCTCCGTGCTCCCACATCCGTTTTTCATCTGATTATGATTGCGTACAGCACCCCGCTTCACAAATAACAGATAATCAGCTGTGGAGTAGCCGCTGCAAGCTGTGTCGCGCCGCCATCTTTGTTGTTCAATGCTGCTGAGCTTAAAAAGAAAAGGAAAACAGATCAGGGTTCATAAATGGGAAGTTAAAGAGCACAAAGTCATTTTAGATGCTATTGGTCTAAAAAACCCCCACCATCCAGACCATACTCTCTACTCACTGCTGCCATTGGAAAGGAGAGAGGGAAGTCTTGGGTTGTACACCACCAGGTTTAGGAACATTTAAATTCCCACAAGCATCATGTTCTTGAACAGTGAATGATGAATTCACTCTCCTTGACTCTGAGCTGATTCCACAACCTATGGAATCACTTTTTCGACCTCGACAACTCTTGTTCTCAATATTACTTATTTATATCATTATTATTTTTGTCTTCTGTTTTCCCTTTGTGTTGGCAGACTTGGTCAACTTCTGCATTTTGGTTGTTTGACCCTCTTTGTTTATGTGTAGTTCTCCATTGATTCAATTGTGTTTCCTGTATCTACTGTAAATACTCACAAGGAAATGAAAGTCGGTGACATAAACAGCAAGTACATTAGTCATCAATTTACTTTGAATGTTGACCCTTGCTACATCAAATTTTGCAGGGAGATCTCAAATTAGTGAGCTAGTATATCAGAGAAAATTTTTCCTAATGAAATGTGTGATTCCGTAAAGGAATGGGATCAATATTTGTGAGTTCTGGTTTATCTCTCCCTTGAATTATCCACAATCCAGAAACAAAAGATGCATTCATTAGTATTTTCATTCACTTTAATTATAACATCTGATATTCCCAATCCATCCTGAGACTGAGTTTTGGGAGGCAACTGTTCCTGAGAAGGAAAGTAAGAGGGAACAAAGTGGGAAACAATATAACCAGATGTGTTTGGATCTCAACCTATCTGCAGCAACCTTTGGAAAACTGGGTCACGCCCCTGTTGCAGTGTTAAGCAGAGCTTTGATCACAACATTTTGGGAAGGAGTCTGCTGTGAAAAGTCATATTTATGTTGTCTCTATCCCCCTACCACATGACCCACCTCCCACAGATACTCCTCAGTCAGGAACAAAAATGGACATGAAGCCACGATGAAATGGCAGAGTGGACTCCATGGGCTGAATAGCCTAATTCTGCTCCAATGTCTTATGGACTTCTGCTCTTATTAGATTCTATGTCCCTTCATCGGAAAACATCTACTGAATTTATTTACATTTCCTCATACAAATCTGCATGTTTTGATGGTGAAAAGTTTTGTAATAGATTTGTAAAAGTTTTGAATTTAAAATTGAAATTAAAATTTTAAATTCTGCCTTGTACAGATTTAAAAGTTAACTTTAAAAGTTAATAGATTTCCAGCAGATGCTGGAAATCCAAGCAACACACTCAAAATACTGGAGGAACTCGGCAGGCCAGGCAGCATCTATGGCAAAAAAGTACTGATGACATTTCGGACCAAGTCCTGCTGAAGGGTCTCAACCCAAAATGTAGAATGTACTTTTTTGCATAGATGCTGCCTGGCCTGCTGAGTTCTTCAAGTATTCTGTGTGTGTTGCATGAAGGATCATATGTCCCTTCATCAGAAAGAATCTGCTGAATCTATTTCCATTCCATTCCTTGTGCAGACAATGGGATTTGTTGGTAATGGGGGCTATTGATTGCTGCTCCTGCTTGGATCACATTCTGTTGCCTCTTTCTGCCATTGGCCCAAAGTCCACCATTGGTAGAAAGGGTTGTTTTTCATTTCCCAATCACCAAGAAAATAATGAAGGAAGGGAGGAAGTGATCCATCCCCATTCAGGGAGATTGCAGCTTTTCAATAATGTAAGTACAAGGAAAATCATTACGTCTGTATTCTGTACACATTTCAAGGCGTCTGCAACTCATGTTCTCTGCGCTTGTTTGTTTGATTGTTTATTTATCTATGTATTCCTTTATTTTTGTTGTCTTTAAACATTTCATCTTCTGTCTGTGTTACTTTCATTGATTCTATCAACTTCCTTTGTTCATCTGTGAATATCTGCAAGAAAATTAACCCCTGGGTAGTACAGGGTGTCATATTAATACTTATGAGAAAATTATTGGGAAAATTACATCTCTTTCATGTTCATGTTATTCAGGGAACTCACACATGGTGTTCTCTGTGGTGAAGACCTCCATTCTTCAATCACACTTTATATAGTGAAGTGTTTCCAAACTTCCTGTAAGGTTTCTGGATTTCTGGTCACATGACCAAGTGTTCAAATAGTCTACTCCAACACTCAAATCCTAAAGTCTGCACTCAAAGGAATTTTAAACATGAGAAATTCTGGAACTGCAGGAAATTCAAAGCAAAACACACAAAATGCTGAAGAAACTCAGCAGGTTAGGCAGCTTCTATAGACATGAATAACTCATTTCCATTGTTTCTTGAGGAATGGTCTCGGCCCAAACTAGAATTCATAGAAAAGTACCGTATAGAAACAGCCTCTTCAGCCCATCTAGTCCATGCTGAAACCATTTAAACTCCCTATTCCCATCAACCTGCACTGTGATCATAGCTTTCCATACCTCTACTATCCATGTACCATTGAAGTTTCTCTTAAATGTTGAAATTGAGCTCACATGGAGCAGTTATGCTGACAGCTCATTCCATCCTCTCCCAATCCTCTGAGTGAAGAAGTTTCCCTTAATGTTCCCCTCAAACTTCTTACCTTTCACCGTTAAGCCATGACCTCTGGTTGTAGTCCCACTCAACCTCAATGGAAAAAGCCTGCTTGCATTTATCCTGTCTATACCTCTCATAATTTTGCACACCTGTATCAAATCTCCTCTCAGTATTCTATGATCTGAAGAATATAGTCCTCACATCTTCAATCTTTCCTTATAACTCAGGTCCTCCAGAACGAGCAACATCCTTGTAAATTTTCTCTGCACTCTTTCAACTTTGTTTATATCTTTCCTGCAGGTAGGAGACCAAAATTGCACACAATGCTCCAAATTAAGCCTCACCAACATCTTATACAGCTTCAACATAACATCCCATCTTCTGTAGTCAATCCATTGATTTATGAAGGTCAATGTGTCAAAAGCTTTCTTTATGACCCTAACTACCTGTGACACCACTTTCAACGAATTATGTACCTGTATTCCCAGATCCCTTTGTTCTACCACACCCCTCAGTGCCCAACCATTCACTATATAAAACTTATCTTGGTTGCACCAACTGAAGTGCAAAACCTCACACTTGTCTGCATTAATTTCCATCTGCCATTTTTCAGCCCATTTTCCAGCTGATGCAGATCCCTCTGCAAGCCATGATAGCCTTGCTCACTGTCCACTGCACCCCCAATCTTGGCACCATCCGTTAATTTCCTGATCCAGTTAAACACGTTATCATGCAGATCATTCATATAGATGACAAACAACAAAGGACCCAGCACCAATCACTCGGCATAGCACTCATCACAGGTCTCCGGTCAAAGGTATAGGGTCTGGACATCCATAGTAAAAATAAGATGATGGGGGCCAGGGAACCTGAAATCCTTGAAAAGATCAAGAGAGTGTGAGGTGTCATGGATGTAGGTAGGAAGGGATTCAACCGGGGGAACAAAACAGGTATGCAGATATGAGTTCAGTAGGGCAGGAACAGGCTGAAACCATGGGTCTACTTGGACAAGCTGTTTTGTGGATTTTGGGTAGGAGGTGTGGGATGCTGGAGCTATGAAGTTCCTTCCCCCACCAGGGAAGCCTCAAAGCTCTCTCTTTCCTGACACCAAACTCAACAATTTCTCCTCCAGCACCACCCTTCTCCGCCTACTGGAACTTGTCCTCACCCTAAGTAATTTCTCCTTTGGCTCCTCCCACTTCCTTCAAACAAAAGGAGTAGCCATGGACATTCGCTTGGGTCCCAGCTATGCCTGCCTGTTTGTCAGCTACATGGAACAGTCTATGTACCAAGCCTGCACTGGAGACCGTCTCGCACTTTTCCTACACTACATCAACGACTGCATCGGTGCTGAACTCATAGACCTCATCCACTTTGCCTCCAACTTCTACCCAGCCCTCAAATTCACCTGGTCCATTTCTGACACTTCCCTTCCCTTTCTCGATCTCACTGTCTCTGTCTCCGAAGAGAGCTCACATCTACCTGGACTATACCTTGTCCCACCCTACTACTTGTAAAAACACCACCTCCTTCTCTCAATTCCTCAATTACTCCGTCTCCGCCACATATGCTCTCAGGATGAGGCTTTTCATTCCGGAACAAAGGAGATGCCCTCCATTTTCAAAGAAAGGGTATTCCCTTCTTCCACCATCACTGCTGCCCTCAACTGCATCTCTTCCATTTCACACACATCTGCTCTTACCCCATCCTCCTGCTACCCTATCTGGGATAGTGTTCTTCTTGTCCTCACCTATCACTACACCAGCCTCTGCATCCATGGCCTTCTGTCTCTCTCACCGATCAACTTCCTAGCTCTTTGCTTCATCCTTCACCCTCCAAGTTCCACCTATTACGTGGTGCTTCTCTCTCCCCTCCCCCACCCACATTTAAAATCTACTCTTCAGCTTTCTTTCTCTAGTTCTGCTGAAGGGTTTCGACCCATAATGTCAACTGTGCTATTCCCCTTGAAATAACTGGCAACACTGCACTTGTCTTCTTTACCACAGACTCAACCTGTAAGTTAACCTTCTGGGAGTCTTGGACGAGGACTCTTCAGTCTCTTTGCACCTCTGATCTATTATCTAAATGGGAAGAAAATTCAAACATCAGAGGTGCACTATTGTTCCTTTTACCAAAATGCATTATCATACATTTCCCAGCACTGTATTCCATCTGCCAAATTTTTGCCCATTCTTCCAATTTGCCTATGTCCCGTTGAAATTGCATTTTTCCCTCAGCACTAACTACCCCTGCACCTGTCTTCATATCATCCACAAACATTGCCACAAAGCCATCAATTCCACTATCTAAATTATTGACAAACAATGTGAAAAGTATCGATCCCAATACTAACCCCAAAGGACCACCACTATTCAACCAGAAACAGCTCCCTTTACTCCCACTCACTTCCTCCTGTCTGTCAGCTATTCCGCTATCCATGTCAGTATATTTTCTGCAACATCACAGGGATTTATCTTGTTAAACTACCTCATGTGAGGCACTTCATCAAATGCCTCCCAAAAATCCAAGTAAATGGATTTTACCGAAACAAATCTTGATCTTTGCTCCATTACTTCTTTTCGGTAATCTTCATAGAAACGGAGCTCAGATTCATTAAATCTGAAAACTCTCTGTTTTCTTGCCTGCTGCATTATTTGATCTTTAATTTTAAAGTGATGAAAACAAACCAAAATAACTCTTGGTCTGTTTGAGTTTTTAAATTTTGAAAGTCTGTGTGCTCTTTCAATAGCAGGCGGCTTTGATAAAATAGTCAGAAATAAAGTATGAAAGAGCTTACCAAAGTAAACTGTTAAATCTCCATTTTCAGCTTCTTCTTGCAATCCAACTATTCGTGTGTTGTTTCGGTGAGACCTGGTTTCTAAATCTGTAATCTTATCATGATATTTTTGCAAATGGGTTGTAGTTTCAGACAATTTCTGCTTGGTTAATTTCAATTCCTCTTTGTGTTTAGTAACTTGAGTTTCCACATCTTTAAGATTTCCCAGAAATAACTTCATTTCATCATTATTCTTTTCCGGTTGATCGTTAATTACAGTATTCTGTTCGTGAATTAAATTCAGTGTCCAAACGATGTCTTCAGCCCATGATGCCATTTCATCAGATCTTTCCTTTGGCATCTTTCCTTTTCCATTACCTTTCCCATTCCCTTTGTCAGTAGATTCATGCAAATTCTTCCCAATTCTCGTAGACATATTACTCCCCTTCAAGAATCAGCAATTAAAAATTATAAATTCAAAATTTAAGCTGGGGGGAGAGAGAGAAAGCTAATAGCAGCACAAAATTACTGCTACTCCATCGACAGACAGAGGTGGTCTCCTCCCTCTCTTACATTTTAAAGGCATGTTGATATGATCAGGTACACCACCTGGTCTTTCACTCCCACTTTCTCTTGTATGCTTTTTTTCTTGGGTTTTTCAAATTGGAAAAGCCAGTTAAATTATTTGCACATTTGTAGTGAATTTTTCAGGTCTTTATGAATGGAAAGGGTATTTTAGAGCATTTTGTAACATTGCAGACATTAACTGAGCTAACACAGGCAGACAGACAATGTGAGGGTTGTCAATCAATTTCCTATTTTTGCTTTCATAACAAATGTGGACTCACTTTGTAAGAATCCCGACCAGAAACTGTTGTAAACTGTTAAGGGAACAAACTGGGCTCAATAGAGATTCTTTCAAATAACGTGGTCTGTGATATGGACGCCAAGCCACAACTGAGACACAGTAGCATAAGTTAGTGTAATGCTCTACCGTGACAGCGATCGGGGTTCAATTCCTGCCGCTGTCTGTAAGGAGTTTATACATTTTCCCTGTGATCATTTGAGCTTTCTCCAGGCACTCGGTTTTCCCCAGGTCCTCCAGAAACCACAGCTTCTGCTATATTCCAAAGACATATGGGTTAGTAAGTTGTGGACATGCCTCATTGGCTTTCGAAGCATGGTGACACCTGTGGACTGCCCCCCAGGAATCCTCTAATTGTGTTGGTCATTAACGCAAATGACACATTTCACTTTATGTTTCAAAGCTTCGAGGTATGTGCCACAAATATTTTTTTCTTTATTAAACTTTTCATTCTTTAATTCAAATTCTGAGAACTCCTTCTCATCTTGGTTCCAGATGATGGAGATGTTAGTTTCAAAAACATCAAACCATTTCAAATTGAGTCGTTGTGTCAGAGACCAGCTCAGCACGAGGATGTGCTGGGGGCAGCCCACAAGTTTTGCCAAGCTTCTGACACAAACATAATAAGCCTACTACCTTCTAACCCTAATTTGTACATCTTTGGAATGTGGGAGGAAACCAGAGAACCCCGAGGAAACCCAAGTTATCACGGAGAGAACATATAAACTCTTTTCGGATAGTGGTGGGAACTGAACCTCTGTCACTGATCACTAGTGCTGTTAATCATTACACTAACTGCTACACTACTGTCCCGCCCATGTAAACCACATTAATATAAAACCATCCTTTGTAGATCTGGAGTGGACTGCCCTTGTCTGTTAATTAGCTTCACTCACCAAAGATTATTTTGTCCTTTATAAAGACCCTTTCCCTTATCACAAGCAATCCGTTCCTGCAGCTTTCCCTCAGACTGTGCTGGATCCTCACCAGTAGATGGCAGCACCATGTTATGAGGAGCATCTTCATTCATGATGTCATGTGCAGTAGGTGAGGAAACTTCCTATTCCAGCACATTCACATCTGATAGTCTGGTGCCTTAGGTATCATTGACAGCAGTTCAGTATGAGATTCTCATTCAGATAAACCACAAATTTGGTAGGTCCACAACAATTACTAATGCATCTGACAATTGTGGTCCGTACTGCGGGTCACCAATGGTTAGCATAATATCAAAATGACTCGGAATGTCGGGGTACAGAGTTCAATTCTAGTGTTGTCCCTAAGGAGTTTCTATGTTCTCCCCATGACCATATGGATTTCCTCAGGGTGCTCCAGTTTCCTCCTGCAGTCCAAAGATGTACAGGTTAGTAGGTTAATTGGTCATTGTAAATTGTCCTGTGATTAGGCTCGGGTTAAATAGGTGGGATCTTGAGCTTGCATCTCATTGGGCCAGAAGGACCTGTCCTACACTGTATATTTAAATAAAATAAATAATAAATGAAAAAAAATCTGCCTTTCCTGTTTTGGTGAGAATATTGTGCAAAGTTTTGGCTTCATCAAATCCAAGTCTTTTCCACCCATCAGTCATTTAGCCATCTCTCTTTCCACTCATCTTACATTATTCCATGTTTTACTGCATGCGCCTGACTCATAAGCTACACTGCAATTTATCTTCAGATTAGTAGTAAAACCTGGTCTCCACAATGTGTACAGCTGGATCAAGAACAGATCTCTATGGCATCCTCCTAATTCATTGCAGCCCATTTATGCAAACT
Organism: Hemitrygon akajei; assembly: GCF_048418815.1. NCBI lineage: Eukaryota > Metazoa > Chordata > Chondrichthyes > Myliobatiformes > Dasyatidae > Hemitrygon > Hemitrygon akajei. The sequence goes on along the minus strand of NC_133138.1, from coordinate 29,231,942 downwards.
CTCCAATTTCTATCTGTCAATCTGTTTTCATCATGCGTCAGAATGATGCATTCCCCCATCCCATCCATTTGCTCCAATAACCTCTTCAATTTAAGCTTATTGTCATCTGACTACATACACACAAAACAACGGTCCTGTGCACCATAGTGCACCCACAAAACATGTATCACACACAACACATAAAATAAAACAAATATTGCCACACATCAGTTAAAATATAATTCAAAATGTGTATACTGTTAGCACAGGAAAACACTAAATAGCATGCTGTTGTAGTGACAAGACCTCAGTAGTCTCACAGCCAGAGAAAATGCAGGCAGTCTTAGGCCTGATGCTCCTGTACCTCCTTCCTGGATCGTACTGGGTTAAAGAGATTATGGGGTGGGTGATAGGGATCCTCAACAATGCCTCGGGCCCCAGTAATCCACACAGCAGTTTTTACTGTTCTCCATAGGATCCTGCGGTCCGATGCCTTGCAACGTCCATATCACACAATGACACGGCTTGACTTGATGGTGCTCCCATCGACAGTTCTTAGAACGGGAGCTGGGAGCCTTGAGAAACATCTTAATCAAGGGCCTTTTGGAAGTCCAAATATGTCATGTTAACAGATTCACCCTTATCTATTCTGCTAATTACAAACTATAAAATCAAAATGAAATAGACTTTGCCCAATGCTATTATTTTTTTCCATGATCGCAATCTCCAATTCACAAAAATATATAGTTATATTTCTTCTTTTAAATTATTTCAGACTAACAACTCTATATTCTCACTCCCTCCCCCTCTCTTAAATAGTGGTGCTAAATTTTCCTCTTTCTAATCTGTAGAATCAATTCTGAAGTCTGTGCGATTTTACAAGGTGAGAGACTATGCCGCCAATATCTCTGTTTAACCTTCATTCAGTCTTGGAATGAAGGTCACTGAGTGTTAGCAATTTATTGTCTTCCAGGTGTAAAGGAGTGGATGAGTGATTGCTCCTGACATGCCCAACTCATACAACAACCTCATTTATCTGATGGTCTCATGACCAGGCCTCTTCACGGATATTTCTCCATTTCAGCTGTGATCCCTGGTTATCCCTATTATCACACAAAAGACTGATAGAATTAGTGATACTAAGCACTCATTTATATTACACTGTAACACACACAAAATGCTGGAGGAACTGAACAGGTCAGGCAAAATCTAGAGACAATCGAAGTTTCAGGCTAAGACCTTTCATGCATTACATTGTACTGCTGCTGCTAAGTTAACAAATTTCATGACATGTGGTAATATTGTTCTATGGAAACTCAATGTTGGGTAGATTCTGATTCTTTTGTTTTGGTTCTACTTGTTGCATTTTATAACAATCTAATCATTTTGCAAGTTCATATTTTGAGTTTTATTTGTATAATCATTCAAAACAACTACCAGAATACAGAGGCATACAGGGCAAATTGCATGAGTAAGTATGTGAGAGATCACGTGATTTGAATGAGGACTGGTCACAGCATAATGGTAAGACTGTCTGCAGTTCACTCAGATCCATGTTCACTGGAGCAATCTGTGAAACTTTGGATGAAGCCCTTGTTGTAGTATTGAGCACAGCTTTGGTAACAACATTATAGGAAAGAGATTGTTGTGACGAACATTACCCTTGTATTGATACAATCTCTACTCCCACAACTTCCCCCACTAATCGTCTCTGCCTTTTTGGTCGCACCATGTTTATCTTCATCATGTCTCTTCACGGTGATGGTGAAATATTTCCTTCTCTCTTTCTCTCTCCCTCATGTCATGTAGTTAACCTGCTGTCCCCTGAACAGAGTGTCATCCTCCTTCATATTCAGCCTATTGTAGTGAAGGATGCTTTGAGGGGAGCATTTCTGGGTTTGATCATTTCACTTCAGTTTGTGGATTAACATGTTTAAAGGCCTTTGGGTGCTGAATTCATAGAACATAGAACATAAAGACATAAAATAGTACTGTACTTCACAGGCCTTTTGGTCTATGATGCTATGTCAACATTTTAACCTACTCTAATATCAATCTAACCCTTCCCTCCCACATTGCCCTCAATTTCTATAATATCCATGTGCCTATTTAGAGTCTCTGAAATATACCTGATGTATCTGTCTCTACCACCACTCCTAGAAGTACACTCCATGCATTTGCCACTCTTAGTGTTAAAACAAACACAAAATCCCCTCTGTACTTTCCTCAAATCACCTTAAGATTATGCCCTCTCATATTTGCCATTGCCACCTTGAGAAAAGTCTCTGTCTGTCCACTCTACCTGTGCCTCTTATCATCTTATACACCTCAATCATCACCTCTAAATGGACATTGATCATTTTCACCCGGACTAATAGGTCACAATTGAACTATGAGCAGAGACGATGACAACTGGACTTCAATTCCAAAGAAAATAGAAAATAGAGGAGGTTTCAGGGGACATTAAATGTTCAATGAGCAGATTGTCTGAAGACTTGCAGAATATAGAGCCAATGATTTCAAATGAATTCACAGCACTAAACATGTCTGAATATGATTGAATAGTCTCTTTATTCCTTCATCCTGCTGATGGTTAAATGTGAAGAGTACTTTTCTGCCATTGATGGACTTTGGGCAGATTGCAGAAGAAAGCAGCAAGACCCAATACAAACAGAAGCAATAAATCAATCACCTCCCAACACAAGTTATCAATCAGTGAAAACAACTGTCATTCTATCAAGACCTTCATGACTCTGAATCACAAATCTCTTTATCATTAAGGCATGCAGCACTCAAAGGGGGAATTGAAATAAATTCATCAAATTCTATCTATGCAAGAGATGTGCAATGTGCTTGTGGAAGTGTCCCCTGCTTTAAACCAGCTTTGTGCCTGTTGTCTGTGTCAGACTGAGGACACTGTGAGAAACAAATGACAGTCTCACACTGCGTCAAATGTGAGATGGTCCATCTTCACCACAGGCACCAGAGTTCAGCTCATCCTGAGAACAGAACTAAACGGGATCTTTTCTTAAGCTGTGTTGTCCGAGTTCTCCCTCAACACTGCAAACATTCTGCAGACAAATGAAGTTTCATACAATGCACACTTGATACCTTTACCCAGCTCAAGTGGTTTTCCAGAACTAATTTAACGTAATGCCATTTACACTATGATTATCAATTATATTTAACTTACAGTCTGTGTCCTGGTCTGGCTGTTTGCCACACTTACTAAATCATACAAAAGTAACAAATTTGGTTTAGCTAGATCTGAATTTACCAGGACGCTGTTTGGACTAGACAGCATGTGCTCGGTCTTCTCATTTTGGAGTGAAAAAGGATGAGAGGTGACTTGATAGAAGTGTATGAGATGATAAGAGACATAGATGGAATAGATAGCCAGAGTATTTTTCCCAATGGCTAATACGAGGGGGCATAATTTTAAAGTGATTGGAGGAAAGCATGGGAGGGGGAATGTTAGAGATTCATTATTTTACAAAGAGAGTGGTGGGGGTGTTGATGCTGTGCCAGGGGTGGTGATATAGGTAGATACATTAGAATCAGAATCGGGTTGAATATCACTGGCTTATGTTGTGAAATTTGTTGTTTTGCAGCAGGTGTACAATGTAATACATAATAATAACACACTGTAAAATATAGTAAGAAGATTATATATATAAAGTTAAATTAAATAAGTAGTGCAAAAAAAAGTAGCAAGGTAGTGTTCATGGGTTCGTTGTCCATTCAGAAATCTAATGTCAGAGGGGTTAAAAGCTGTTCTTAAATCATTGAGTGTGTGCTTTCAGACTCCTGTAATGGTAGCAGTGAGAAGAGAGGATGCGCTGGGTGGTAGGGGTCCTTAATGATGGATGCTGCCTTATTGAGACATTGCTCCTTAAAGACATCCTGGATGCTGGGGAAGCTAGTATCCATGATAGAGCTGACTGAGTTCAGAACTTCCTGCAGCTTAATTCAGCTTTGTGCAATGCCTCCACTCCCTCTATGCCAGATGGAGATGTAGCCAGTTAGAATGCTCTCCACAGTACATCTGTGGAAATCTGCGAGTGTCTTTGGTGACACACCACATATCTTCAAACACCTAATGAAGTATAGTTGCTGTCATGTCTTTGTAAATGCATCAATATGTTGGGCCCAGGATAGATCCTTGGAGATGTTGACACTCAGAAACTTGAAATTGCTCACCAGTTCCACTTCTGATCTCTCAATGAGGACTTGTATGTGTTCCCTTGTTTCACTCATTCTGAAGTCCACAATTAATTCTTTGGTCTTACTGACGTTGAGTGCAAGGTTGTTGCTGTGACATCAATAGCTGATATATCTCACTCCTGTACATTAGAAAAATTTAAGAAACTCTTAGATAGGCAAGCAGATGATAGAAAAATGGAGGGCTATGTAGGAGAGAAGGGTTAGATTAAAATTTGAGTAAATTAAGAGGTCGACATAATATCATGGGCTAAAGAAGCTGTAATGTTCAATGAATTTACACCCAAAAGGTTTTGGAAATGTTAATCCACAAACTGAAGTGAAATGATCAAACCCAGAAATGCTCCCATTAAAGTATCCTTCACTACAATAGGCTGAATATGAAGGAGGGATGACACCCTGTTCAGGGGACAGAAGATTAATTACATGACATGAGGGAGAGAGAGAAAGAAGGAAATATTTCACCATCACCGCGAAGGGACATGATGAAGCTAAACATAGTGCAACCAAAAAGGCAGAGGCGATTAGTGGGGGAGGTGGTGGGAGTAGAGATTGTATCAATACAGTGTAATTCTTTTCACAGCAATCTCCTTCCTGTAGATGTTTTCACCAAAGCTATGTTCAAAAGTTCAGGAGACTTCCGGTGGCTGTAATGGAGTAGGTTGCACTAGCTACGTGCTCCGAAATTATTTGCTTACTTTGCTGTTTAAACCTATCTCGGTGAGAGCACCATGAGTAGAAAGCCGTCAAAAAGAGAGACTACTTTAGAGACTTTGACTGAAGTGATTCAACAAATGTCAGAGAAACTCGAAAAATTGGATAAACTGGATGACTTGGAATCCAAGTTTGATTAGTTACAGAATTCCTTCGACCTGGCTAAATCTGAACTGAAAACGCTTAATCAGAAACTTGGAAGTATACAGCAGACTGTGAATGACCACGAAATTCATATTAAGCTACACGAAGAATCTCTGCCGGTGTTGCAGAAGGATATCAAAGGTTTCAAGAAAATTTCTAAGGAACAACTTAAAAATTACGACGCGTTACTAAAGAAACTTACAGATTTGGAGACCAGGAACCGAAGGTGCAATATCAGAATTCTTGGGCTCCCTGAAAAACTGGAGGGTAATCAACCTATCGATTTTTGTGCTCAAATGTTGAAAGATTTATTCCCTGATATATTATTGGAACTACCAAAATTTGAGCGCATTCACCGAGTTACCCCACCTAATTGGGATCCTGCCAACCCTCGCTCTATTATCATTCACTTTTATGGCTATCAGATTAAAGAACAGATCCTTCGTGAATCAAGGAAGAAACGTATATTACAATTTCGTGATCAACAGTTTCGGATCGTTCAAGATTATCCACCGGAAGTTCTAAGAGTTAGACAGGCTTTTAAAGAGGTCATGTCTGATCTTTTTAAGCTTGGCTGTCGCCTTTCTCTCAGAGATCTGTGTAAACTCAAGGTTACTACTTCTGATAATAAGGTTTCTTGGTTTACAAAGCCTGAAGAAGCTAAGAAACTTTTACAAAGTCTCCATCCTTAAATTCAACTTTGAGTTGTTTTATGTTAAATGTTTTAATTTCACGTGTTCAATCAAGTAATTGGTGTTTTGTTGATAACAAGGTTTCTTGGTTTTACGAAGTCTTAATCATTTGTTTGATTAAGTAACTAGTGCCTTGTTATCTTTCAAACTATGCAAAACATGCAGGCAAACTGCATCCATTTTCTCTTTTGCTGTTTTTCGCAGCTCTTTTTAAACAATACGTTATATTCTCTCAGTGTTATGTAGGAAGCTATCTAAACCGCTTCCCTTTTTTAATTATCTTCTATTTGTTTCTTTACTCTTTTTTGCACCCGCGAGTATATATTTTTTTACTTATTGATTTTCCACATTTGATTTTCCTTATCTGTCTTTCCTTTTTTACCGAGACTAATACTTATATTTTCCCATGGTTTTTTTTTATCGTAATTAGCAAACTTATTTACTTTGATATTTTTCTTTTGTGTATATATATATATTTACAATCGTTTATTCAGCACAGCTATACATATATATTTTCTGGAGCCACCGGAGTTTTGGGTTGGGAACATTAGAATTAGTCTTCAGCCTCCCTTGGCTGATTTCTCTCTTTGGGGGGAGGGAGGGGGGAAATGGGTTCTTCTATAAAGCCGATTGGATGTTTTTACTGTTTTACTTATTCACTATCTACATGTCTGTGATTACCTTTTATACATTACTAATGGATACTTGAAGGATTCTTTTATTAATATACTCAGTTTTAATGTGAAAGGTCTAAATAACCCTGTTAAACGAAATAAGATTTTCTCTTATATCCGGAAACTTAAAACTCACATAATCTTTCTCCAAGAAACCTATATTAGTAAAGATGATATTTCACGTTCTTCCAAAGGATGGAAGGGTATACATTTTCACTCACCCTCTCAATCTAGATCGAGAGGTGTCTCTATCCTGTTTGATCAGAATGTATCCTTTATTCAACATAATGTAATTTCTGATACAAATGGGCATTTTGTTATTGTTTTGGGTAGTCTTGGGAATAAACTAATCATATTTGCGAATGTATATGTTCCAAATACAGATGACTCCTTGTTCTTTGAACGTCTTTTCTCTTTTCTGCCTGATTTGAATCGGTATTCCTTAGTGATGGGTGGAGATTTTAATTTTTGGTTTGACCCTATATTAGACCGCTCTTCAAGTAAAACCCCTGTCACTAATAAATCAGTCCTACTTTTTAAATCTTTTTTATCTCAATGTGGTATTCTTGACATGTGGCATTTTTTACACCCCCAAGAAAAGGAATATTCATATTTCTCTCAGGTTCATCATATGTACTCTCGGATTGATTATTTTTTTATAGATAGAAACTTGCTTCCACTGGTACGATCCTGTGATTATAAGGAGATTGCTTTGTCTGATCATGCACCTGTGCTTCTGGCTTTAAGATTACCTGTTTAATCTGTACCAAATAGAAGTTGGCGTTTTAACTTATCATTGTTATCTGATAAAAATTTTCTAAAGTTTTTGGAAAACCATATTACTTTTTTCTTTAAAGAAAATTTTAAAGGAGATACTGCTGGTAATATAGTCTGGGATACTTTTAGAGCATATATTCATGGAGAAATTATCTCTTACTCTACCTATATAAAGAAAAAAGCTGACAAAGAAAGGTCTGACCAAGCAGTGATATTAAAAGATCTTGATCGAAAGAATGCCCTATCTCCAGATCCAAGTATTTATAATAAGCGTATTGAAGTCCAATCCAAGTATAATCTTCTGCTGACTTACCCAATTGAACGACAGCTGTTGAGAGATAAAACTCAATTTTACATTCACGGGGATAGAACTGGTAGTTTATTAGCCAATCACTTAAAATCTTTTACAGTTAATCTTCAAATCACAGAAATTTTTAAAGATAATGGAACTAAGACATCCGACCATTCTGAAATTAACAACGTAATTAAAGACTTTTACCTTAAGTTGTATCAGTCTGACTCTTCTTCAGATGATACCTATAAGAATGCTTTTTTCAGTAATATCAACATTCCTACATTGTCTGCTGATAGTCTAACACAGTTAGATCAGCCTATTTCCAATGAAGAAGTGGCTGAGGCTATACGTGCTTTACATTCTGGTAAGACCCCAGAACCTGATGGCTTTCCTGGGGAGTTTTATAAAACTTTCATTATGTTACTTACACCTTATTTATCCTCTGTTTTATCAGAGTCCTTTAAATCAGGTAAACTCCCTCAATCTTTTTATGAAGCTTTTATTTCTCTTATTCTTAAAAAAAATAAAAATCCAGCTGAATGTTCTTCATACAGACCAAATTCTTTATTAAATGTTGATGCAAAAATTTTATCCAAAATCTTAGCTCGAAGACTTGAAAATATTCTACCATCTATTATATCAAATGACCAGACAGGATTTATTAAAAATCGTTACTCACATTTTAATATACATTGGTTATTGAATGTGATATATTCACCATCCAAAAAAATATCAGAGTGTATATTATCCTTAGATGCAGAAAAAGCTTTTGATAGGATTGAGTAGAATTATCTTTTTAAGACCTTAGAAAAGTTTAATTTTGGGCCTAATTTTATTCGTTGAGTTAAATTACCGTAAATTCTGGACTACAGAGCGCACCTGATTAAAAGCCGCAGGCTTTAATTTTAGAAAGAAAATCAATTTTGTACTTGTACAGGCCGCACCGGATTTTAAGCCGCAGGTGTCCCACGTTGTAATATGAGATAATTACACAGAAAGATATTACATGTGAGGATGTTTTAACTTTTAATTAAATCCGTATGGTAACATAAACAAATACATATTGCAAATGCTTTTTTTCGAACCGTGCCTGTAACACGGCTACTTTTAAATATACATACGTTTCGGTAACACACAAATTACGTTGCGTATACTTTTTTACTGAACAGTGCACGAACAACATTCCAATATCTCCTAACGACTGGTAAAAAAAAATATATATACTGCAGCCTACCAGGAAAAGTTATTGATCGCCTTTAACTTAAAAGCTGCATCATATGCTTGCAGCGGGTCTAATGCACTCGCCCCCTCCTTTCCGTTTATCGCAAACCAGTATTTTCCCACAAGACGCGGCAAAACCGGATGTGACGTCATAGCATTCCGGGATGTAGTACAGAAAACAAATATACTTAAAACACTTCTAGCTTTAACTAGAAAATACTAACAAATGAATTACTAAGCGAAAATATTATAAACTAAATAACTGCCATAAAGGCAGCACAATGCTTTTCTTCAAGTGTTTTCCATGTTGATGAGGGTGAGTACAAACGACTGATTTACAATAATTTAATTGTGAAAGTGTGCTTGATTTATCGTACAATTTCATTGGACCTCTGTGAACTACTCATCAATTTTATTGGTCTACTGTTACGAGGCAAAATGTTTTTGGCGGCATGAAAAAAAAAACATGCATTAGCCGCACCGTAGTAAAGGCCGCAGTGTTCAAAGCGTGGGAAAAAAGTAGCGGCTTATAATCCGGAATCTACGGTAATCTACTTGTCTCCTACCGCTCAGGTTATTACTAACTCCCAAATTTCTAAGCCCTTTAAATTACAGCGGGGAACTAGACAAGGATGTCCTCTTAGTCCTTTACTTTTTGCTTTAGCTATAGAACCCTTAGCAATAGCACTTCGTGAATCTAAGGACATTTCTGGTATACTAAGGGAAGGTATGTCTCATAAAATTTCATTATATGCTGATGATATTTTACTTTTTATCTCTAACACTGAAACTTCTTTACCTTTGGTTCTTTCTTTAATCTCCCAGTTTAGTTCTTTTTCAGGATATAAGCTGAACCTACATAAAAGTGAGTTATTTCCTTTAAATGACCTAATATCATCAAATGCCAAATTTCCGTTCAAGATTGTTACAAGTCAATTTACATATCTAGGTGTAACAATTACTAAAAACTTCAAGAATTTATTCAAAGAAAACTTAAACCCGTTATTGAATTATGTGAAAAAGACACTTTCTAAATGGTCCACTCTTTCTTTATCCCTAATTGGCTGAATTAATTCGATTAAAATGATGATTCTTCCTAAATTTTTATATCTTTTTCAGGCCTTACCTATTTTTATTCCTAAGACGTACTTTGATTCTTTAGATTCAATTTTAACCTCTTATATTTGGAATAATAAACAAGCTTGTTTAAGTAAAGTTTACTTACAAGGAAATAAAGAGATGGGTGGACTAGCCCTACCCAATTTTAGATTTTACAATTGGGCTGCCAATATAAGGAATATTACTTTCTGGTCCTATTATATTTATCGTAAAGATTGCCCATCATAGATCTCCTTAGAAGTTAATTCTGTAAAATATTCCTCTATTGTCTCTCTTCTTGGATCATACTCTTCTTCTTCAGCAAATAAAACAACAGATAACATAATTGTTAAGCAAACTTTAAGGACTTGGTCTCAACTTAGAAAATTTTTTGGTTTAGCGAATTTTTCATTATCATCTCCCACTCTTCTTAATTATTTTTTTATCTCTTCCATGACTGATAAAGTCTTTAAAGATTGGGATGAATTAGGTATTAAGTGTTTTTGGGACCTGTTTATCTCAGGATTTCTTGCTTCATTTGACCAATTGTCAAATAAATTTACACTCCCAAAATCACATTTTTACAGATATCTTCAAATTAGAGATTTTCTACATTTCCAATTAGCTACTTTTCCTATAGGTCCTGATAAAAATTTACTGGACGATCTTTTAAATTTAAAATCTTTTGTTAATGGTTTTATTACCGGTATCTATAACTTGTTGATTGATTCTAGACAAGACTTTTTAGATAAAATAAAAAAAGCTTGGGAGGATGACCTAAGTTGTCAGATTTCTGATGGAATAAAATTCTTAAACGGGTTAATAAATCATCTTTCTGTGCTTGTCATTCTCTTCTACAATTTAAAGTGGTTCATAGAGCTTACATTTCTAAACAGAAGCTCTCCAGTTTTTACCCGAATGTTTCTCCACTTTGTAATAAATGCAACTCTGCTGATGCCTCTTTAATTCATATGTTTTGGTTTTGCCCCAAAATTGAAAAGTTTTGGCGGGAAGTATTCCTCACCTATTCACAACTTTTTAGGGTCCAATTTGACCCAAATCCCCTTACTGCCTTGTTTGGTATTATTGCAAATGAAGATATCTTTAAATACTCCTAACCTACAGGTTTTAGTTTTTACCTCTCTTTTAGCAAAAAGAGCAATCTTGCTTAAATGGAAGGAGTCTACCCCTCCTACACATCTTCAATGGCTATGTGATATTATGTTGTATTTAAATTTAGAAAAGATCCGCTGCTCAGTCTTAAATTGGGGACCTTTCCTAAATTATTTTTCCAATTTATAAAGTTTAACAGTGCACAGACTTTTATGCATATTTTTATCTTCTCTTCTTAAGTGAATATGTTTTTTTTCTAATTATCCATTGTCATCCATCAGCTTTTTTCTTTGGTGGTTGGTAGGGGGTTGACTTTTTCTTATATATAAAATTTTCTTTAAAAAACAGTACAGCAAAGGCTTGATCTGGTGTCTCACAGGTTGCTCCTGTCTGCATCTGCTTACAATGTCTTCAACTTTGTTCTCTTCCATTTTCTTTTGTCAGGACCAGTTATCTCCCAAACTCAGGGTGCATCTGAAATATTAAAAATTATTACTAAAAGGTTGATGAGAATGCTAATGAACATAATTTCAATTTGGGGTGCATAGAGACTTGATTAGAGATACAGCATGGAATATTAAATCATATGAAACAAGCATATGATAAGAAATTATTTCCAACTCTGAGATATCCAACAAGAATGAACGTTTTTCCTCATAATTCTTCTCCACGTACTTTCTTCGATCCCAAAGCCACGCTGGATTTTACTACTGAATGAACTATCTGAAAAACTGTTTGATTATTTGATTATTCGTATATTATTCATAGTTTAAAAAGAGATATATGAAGATATATGAAGGCTAATTGGATATTTTATTGAGAGATTAATAAAAGAAGATCAGAAAACCTGCTTATTATTATATCCTATTGGATTTTTTTTGGGAAAGATTTACGGCTCAAGTTCGACTGTTGAAATGGTTAATTAGATATGTGACTGAGAAAAGAGGATAAAGGGATTTGTTCCTTTTATCTAATATTTGGTTTTGATGTTTCTTTTTGCTGTTTCTTAATTTACTAACTGGTAGTTTTCTTTCCTATTAATAGGGTTTCTTTTACATATGTATATATATATATATATCCGGGAGGGTTTAGTTACTTATGATATTACTAATTAATATCTCTGTAAAATTTAGTTTGGTTAAATATACTATTAACCCTTCTTTTTTAAATCTCTTTTACTATAGTGAATTATAACTGAATTTAATAGTTTTCTTAGAGATTTAAAGCTTAATTTAAGATGGCGTTGGTTTTTCTCTTTAAGAGATTGTATTATTTTGGTTCTTTTTTGTTTAATACATGACGGAATGTAAACACTCGCCTTTGCTGAGACATTACTGTCTTTCTTGCAAGGTCATCTTATTTTTTTGTGTACAGTCACTCGCTGAGGGGGAGGGGAGGGAGGGATGAGACCGACAGAGTGGCCCATGGCTTCGCATCTATCTTAGTTCACTTGCCTTTTTTCGGGCTTTTGGGAGGGTGGACGGGTTTAGAGTTAGGAGTTTTTTTTCCCATTGGGTGGCTCCGGAGAATGCGTGTTTTCTATATGGTTGTATTCCTCATCTCCGCCAGCTTTGATAATCCCGTATTGGAATGTGCTCTGTGCATGTATAAAGTAAATTAGAATAAATTTATACTATGGCAGTCAAATGGATTAGTGTAATAAGTTGGAATGTACGTGGTTGGAATCATCCTATCAAACAAAAAAAGACTTCTAAAATTATTAATCGATTCCAACCTGATATAATTTTTGCTCAGGAGACACATATCAAGGCGGGAGATCAAAATAGGCTTTTTAGAAGGTGGAATGTCCTGCAGTTCCATGCAACTTCACAAAGTAAAACTAAGGGAGTATCTATCTTTATTAAATCTAATATATTTACTCAAGAGGATATTGAATCAGACTCTAATGATAGATTTTTAATTGTTAAAGGAGTGATTTGTAATAGAAAGGTTGTTTTGGTTAATTTGTATGGTCCCAATTTAGATGATCCTTCTTTTTTAAAAAAAGTATTTGCTTTTTTGCCAGATATAAATGAGTATATGTTAATAATGGGTGGGAATTTCAACTGTTGTTTAAATCCTATGATTGATAAGAGTTGAACTAATCAGAGACTTCCAAACTGCTCTGCATCAGTTATCAACTTCTTTTTGATCGATTTTGGGTTGATCGAATTATGGAGGCATTTACACCCTGATTATAGAGAATATTCCTTCGTTTCGCATGTCTACAAAAAATATTTGAGGATTGATTACATTATAATTGATCCCTGCCTTTTGCCTAATGTTAAAAATTGTGAATATGACGCTATTGCTATATCTGATCATGTGTCTTTGAGCTCGTCCTTTGAATTTGACGATGTCATTTTTGTCCATCCACCATGGCGCATGTCTCAGACTTTATTGCAAAACTCTGATTTTATCAGTTTTATTGAAAGCCAAATATTTTTTTTTTCTTTTTAATGATATAGGAGGTATGTCCAAATTAATTATATGGGATACATTCAAAGCATTTTTATGTGGTCAGGTTATTTCTTATTCAGCTAAACTCAAAAAACAGACAAAAGCAGAATTAGATAAAATTTCAAAACAAATTAAAGATTTAGATAATGTCTATGCGGTTTCCCTTAATATTGACTTATTTTAAAAAAGGGTGGAACTTCAATCACAATATAATCTATTATTAACTCATCTAATCAAAGGTTATCTACTTAAGTTAAAGAGCCAAGTTTATATATTTGGAGATAAAAATAATAAATTACTTGCATTTCAATTAAAATCGGCTGGAGCCAAAAGGCAAATTTGAAAATTCGTAAAAAGTTTGGTACCTTGGCTCAGGAATATGAAGAAATCAATAAGATTTTCCAAGATTTTTATACTGAACTTTATAAATCTCAATCTTCAGTAGATTCTTCTGAAATGAATGCATTTTTACAAAAGATTGTTTTCCCTAAAATTTCTGCTGAGGATCAGAAAATTCTGGATGCCCAAATTACTGAATCCAAAATCCATAAAGCTATTTTTTCAATGCAATCTGTTAAGGCCCCAGGACTTGATGGTTATCCTGTAGAATTTTATAAAAATTTTGGAAAACTGCTTTCTCCATATATGTTGGAGATGTTTAAAGATTCTTTTGTGAAAAGTGACTTACCCTCTACTTTTTATGAAGCCTCTATTTCTTTAATTCTCAAAAAGGATAAAGATCCTACTGATTGCGCCTCATATAGACCTATCTCATTATTGAATGTTGATGCTAAGATTCTCTCAAAGATAATAGCCAATCGTTTGGAGAGTATTTTGGGTAAAATCATTTTTAAAGATCAAACAGGTTTTATAAAGTGTCATTATTCTTTTTCAAATGTTCAGAGATTATTTAACATTATATATTCACCCTCTTCTAAAACTCCACAATGTGTTATATCTTTGGATGCTGAAAAAGCATTTGATCAAGTCGAATGGAAATATTTATTTAATGTTTTTGAAAAATTTGGTTTTGGTATTAATTTTAATAATTGGATTAAAATGATATATAAAGCTCCTGTTACTACTGTTGTCACCAATAACTGTAGGTCTCCCCTTTTTCAGCTATCACGGGGGACAAGACAAGGTTGTCCATTAAGTCCTCTGTTATTTAGCTTAATATTAGAACCCCTTGCTATTGCTCTTTGTGAAGCTAGAAATATTCATGGGATTTTTATGAATGAGACCATGCACAAGATCTCTCTTTATGCTGATGATTTATTGGTATATATGTCGAAGCCTGAAGAATCTATTCCTGCTTTGCTAAAATTATTTGACAAACTTGGAGATTTTTCAGGTTATAAAATAAATTTTAGTATAAGTGAATTACTTCCTTTAAATGAAATTGTCTCTATATATGATAATATTCCTTTCAAAGTTACTGATTCTTTTAGATATTTAGGTGTCAGAATTATTTAAAAAAAGGATCTTTATAAAGCTAATTTTCCTCCTTTAGTAGACTCTGAAGTACTCATTTAGTAGATGGAGCCAACTTACATTTTCACTTGTTGGTCGTATTCATATAGCTAAAATGATGATTTGAACTGAAATTTTTATATTTATTTCAGAATATTCCTGTTTTTTTGAGTAAGAAGTTTTTTGATTGGATTGACTCTATTATTCTATCTTTTATTTGGGCCAAGGATAAAAGACCAAGTATAAAAGACCAAGGAGCAGTAAAAATCATTTACAAAAGTTGAAAAAGGATGGAGGTCTCACTTTGCCTAATCTAAGAATGTATTATTGGGCTGTTAATTTGCGATATAAGTCCTTTTGGTTATATTGGGGTGATAGGAATAACCGGCCAATCTGGGTAGACCTGGAACTGAGAGCTGTGAAACAGTTTTATTCAACTTTGTTATTAGGAGTTGCTCTACCTATACAATTAGCTAAAGTTGCTAATTTAAATTTATATCCTGTGGTTAAGCACTCTTTACAAATTTGGCTCCATTTCCACAATTTTTTTAATCTTAAAAAATTTAAACTTTGTAGTATAATTTATCGTAATTACTTTTTTAAACCTTCCTGGAGTGATCCAATTTTTTACTTTGGAAAAATAAAGGTATTAAGTCTTTTTTGGACTTATTTAAAGAAGGTAGATTGATGTCTTTTGAACAATTAGTCGATAAATATTCTCTTTCATATTCACACTTTTTACAATATCTTCAAGTTAGACATCTTTTACAAAAATATTTAAGTAATTTTCCTTATATGTTGGAGGCTGACTTGTTAGATACTATTATGAATATGAACCCCTTGATGAAAGGTTCTATTGGAAGAATTTACAATTTATTATTTCAATGGGATAAGCATCCTTTACTTAAGATTAAACAGGATTGGGAGAAAGAACTCAATTTGACTTTTATATGGGAGGATTGGACGCAGATTCTGAAGTTAGTTAACTCTTCCTCGGTCTGTGTTAGTCATTCACTGATTCAATTTAAAATTGTACATCATACCATTGGACGAAAGAGAGACTTTCTAAAATATTTCCCAATGTTGACAAGTATTGTGATAGATGTAAAACTGAGATAACTACACTGACACATATGTTCTGGTCATGTTCTATATTAAAACTGTCTGGAAGTCAGTCTTTTTGACAATTTCAAAAGCACTTAGAATCAATTTACAACCTAATAAATTGACTGTGCTTTTTGGAATAATTCCTCAAAATATTCATGGTATTTCTCTGTCTGACCAACATGTTATTGCATTTGTTACATTGATAGCTAGGAAGGCCATTTTGTTGAAATGGAAGGATATATCTGCTCCTACTTTGTCACAATGGTTCTCTCAAGTGATGCTGTGTCTCAGTTTGGAGAAAACTGGAAGTCGAACCTTTGAACCTTTATCTGATTTTGAGAAGAGATGGGGCTCATTTGCTCGTTATTATCATTTCAGTTAACTGATAGATTTCCTCCACGATCTAAGCGTAAATTTTGTTTTGATTTATTTTTTTCTTCTTGGTGGCGGTTTGATGTTTATTTTTAGAAGCTTTCTATCTGACGCATGGCTCCGGGGTTGTGCCCTCAATGGGTTCTTTTTTTCTCACTTTTCTTGCTTAGTAGGGTTTTTTTTTATTCACAAAAATTTTCAATTTTTAAGATAATTTTTTGAGGCATTGTAAGTGTTGTTACTTCAAGGTACCTGTGTATTTTTGAACAATAATAATAATAATAATAATAATAATAATAATAAAAAAATTTGGAAAGAGTAAAATGTAAGAGAGACATCATTTCTCCACTTACCCTCACAGAAGACCATCAAAAAGACATATAAACAGGACATCCTGTTTCTCCTGTCATAAGAAACGGAGAAGCAGAAAGCGACAACCAAGAACTAGCTCAGGCTTTTGTTCAATCAGCATATCATATACTGAACTGAATTCAAAGGAGTTTCTCATGAACATTGACCTATTATGTGAGACTATCCCAATGAAGGTTTCAAAGAGATTGTTCAAAACAAAATGAAAAGAAATCACCACATTATTGCCAATTCGCCTCATAGGAATAAACACAAAAAATTCTGGGATGTTCTTAGCAGATTAGGCACAGCGAAGAAATACAGATAATTAATAAAATTGAGGACTTTACCATTTCAAAGTGAATCAATGATTCACAGTGAATCCAGTATATTTTATTAGAGTCATAGACTGAGGTTGCATGATTGTATTAGCAGTGCTTTATAAGTCTGAGCTAAGTATGTGTATTAATGACTCACTGCCAGAAAGAATAGCTCAGCTGATATCTCCAAAGGGATGAGTGCAGGTTCTCCTGTGCCAGGAAATGATAAGTTACAGCCCTGTTGTTTTGCCTCATGAGAGATGTTTAGATCAAGTTGTAGCGGCTGACTCTGTTGACTCTACCACAGACAAAATAATTCTTTCTTGCGAAAGGAACTCAGCTTGATTCTTTTATTATGTCCCTATACTGTGATTTGTTGGCAATCTGCAACTCATTATTATGAAATACACTCATACTTTCAGTAATTTTTTATGGTCATGCTTTGGCAAGCATTCACATATTGAGCAAACACAAACTGTTCTACTATGAATGCTTGCAAGAAAATGAATCTCGGGGTAGCATATGGTGACATATATGCACTTTGATAATAATTTACTTTATACTTTGAACTTTGAACAAACAATCTGCTTGAGGAAGTCAGTGAGTCAAGCAGTACTTATCTAAGAAAGGTAATAATCAATATTTTGGGACAAAATGCTGCATCTGAACTCAAAGATTGACTCATGACAATGTTTAAGTTGCTAGTTTTGAAAATGAAAGTTTATGCCAGTCAATGGGAAATGATATTTTCAACACTGCTAATCCATTAGTCTCTGAGATCTCCATGGCTCCTTCAGCTCTGGGAAATGGGAGCAGATAAGTGAATGTTGAAGGTATTTCAATATAGCTTTCAATTGTGTGTCTGTATTGTGAGTATTGGGTAGCAGGGAAGTGATACTGTACATCTCTACCAAAGTTGGTATAAGGCACTCCTGCCCTCCGCTAACTTGCAGGTCACTTGGGCAAGGTGTAGCACCTGCTTAGCTCCCACCACACTGACCAGGGTCACATGAAGCCATGGGAACAGGTGGTGGATGGCTGTATGAGCAGCTGGTGTGAATCACAAGTCCTGGTTATGTGACCACTGACACCTGGCAGTCAATCTCTGAAGGGCAGTGACAAACTACTACTGTCAAAAATTTTGCCAAGAACAATCAGAAGACCATGATCACTCACATCATATGACATGGCACATAATGATGATAGGGATGATCATACTTGTAATTCTGTTAACACCAGAAGGCTGTGTAAAATGTCAATGATTTATTCAATGAACATCTGCTTTCCCATTGCCTTGGCTTCCAGGAATTGAGTATAGGAGTAAAGAGGTCCTTCTGCAGCTGTACAGGGCCCTGGTGAGACCCCACGTAGAGTATTGTGTGCAGTTTTGGTCTCCAAATTTGAGGAAGGACATTCTTGCTATTGAGGGAGTGCAGCATAGGTTCACAAGGTAATTCCCGGATTGGCGGGTCTGTCATACGTTGAAAGATTGGAGCGACTGGGCTTGTATTCACTGGAATTTAGAAGGGTGAGAGGGGATCTGATTGAAACATATAAGATTATTAAGGGATTGGACACGCTGGAGGCAGGAAGCATGTTCCCGCTGATGGGTGAGTCCAGAACTAGAGGCCACAGTTTAAGAATAAGGGGTAGGCCATTTAGAACAGAGATGTGGAAAAACTTTTTCACCCAGAGAGTGGTGGATATGTGGAATGCTCTGCCCCAGAAGGCAGAGGAGGCCAAGCCTCTGGATGCTTTCAAGAGAGATTTAGATAGAGCTCTTATAGATAGCGGGGTCAAAGGATATGGGGAGAGGGCAGGAACAGGGTACTGATTGTGTATGATCAGCCATGATTACAGTTAATGATGGTGCTGGTTAGAAGGGCCAAATGGCCTACTCCTGCACCTACTGTCCATTGTCTAAAACTTCAAACATTTTGAGTTCTGACGTTTCTGTCATTCATTCTTTTGAGTTTTTTTCTGTTTCGTGTATGTCTGCAAAGAGTAAGAATTTCAGAATATTACTGTATACATACTCTGATATTAAATTGAACCATTGAAATTTTTTCTTCTTTTTACCTTGTCAGGCAGCAAATTAATCCAAGGGCAATGACCAGCTTAACCAACAAGTAGCCAGAAACTATGATGATCAAAATGTTCGAAGGCGGACACACTGTGGAAGGCAAAGTCAATTATTTATTTTCACTCACCTAAATAAATAAGTTATTTATTTAACTCATTTAGCAGTTAAATACTCCTATCAAGTCATTCTATAAGTAATGTAACAATGAAAACATACTGTATTTTGGGAGCCAGTGTGACATTAATTTGTGTCAAAACCAAGAAAAGAGAGATTTTCATTCCATGCAATTTACTTGTTAGTGTTTGGTCATTGGCACATCCTTTTATTTAGAACCATAGCACCATAGAACACTACAGCACAGTACAGGACCTTCAGCCCTCCATGTTGTGCTGACCCATATAATCCTTAAAAAAGTACACTACCCCATAACCCTCCATTTTTCTTTATCCATGTGCCTGTCCAAGAGGCTCTTAAATACCCCTAATGTTTTAGCCTCCACCACCATCCCTGGCAAGTCATTCCAGGCACTCGCAACCCTCTGTGTAAAAAAACTTACCCCTGATGTCTCCCTTAAACTTCCATCCCTTTATTTTGTACCTATGCCCTCTGGTGTTTGCTATTGGTGTCCTGGGAAACAGGTACGGACTATCCACCCTATCCATGCCTCTCATAATCTTGTAGACCTCTATCAAGTCCCCTCTCATTCCTCTATGCTCCAAAGAGAAAAGTCCCAGCTCTGCTAACCTTGCTTCATATGACTTGTTCTCCAATCCAGGCAACATCCTGGTAAATCTCCTCTGCACCCTCTCCATAGCTTCCACATCCTTCCTATAATGAGGTGACCAGAATTGAACACAATAACCTAAGTGTGGTCTCACCAGAGATTTGTAGAGTTGCAACATGACCTCTCTACTCTTGAACTCAATCCCCCTGTTAATGAAGCCTAGCAACCCATAGACCTTCTTAACTATCCTATCAACCTGTGCAGCGACCTTGAGGGATGTATGGATTTGAACCCCAAGGTCCCTTTGTTCATCCACACTCTTAAGTAACTGACCATTAATCCTGTACTCAGTCATCTGCTTTGTCCTTCCAAAATGCATCACCTCACACTTGTCCAGATTGAACTCCATCTGCCATTTTTCTGCCCAGCTATGCAGCCTGTCTATATCCTCTTGTAACCTTCGACCACCCACAGCTCCATCCACAACTCCTCCAATCTAAAATTTAGTTATTTAATGATACATTGCAGAATTGGCCCAGCTGGAATTTTGAACCACAACACCCCAGCAACCCCCAATGAACCCGATTGACCCTGACCTAATCATGACACAATTTACAATGTCCGTTTATCCTACCTGGTACATCTTTGGCCAGTGGCAGGAAACCGGGGAGATCCCACACATTCCAAGGAGAGGAGGTACAGAGACACCTTACAGACAGTGTTGGAACTGAACTCTGAACATGGACACCCCCATGCTAACCACCACGTAGTGCCCAGTTTCTGCCCAGTTTTCAATCTTGGCTGCTGTCATGATTGGGCAGATATTAACCACTTGCCCTTAAAACTACTATACAATTTATTATTTAATTTTGTAACCCACAATCCTACTGCTCAGATCACTGAGGTTGAGATTGCAAGCTATGCAATGGGGTAATAAAGTTATGGTAGCAGCCACAAATTGTTTCAGCCCTCATCCCTTTCATTCCTGCACCTGCTGTGGCTATAGCATGTGGGCTTAACATCAACCTCTATCAGCATTCTGGAAAATCCATTTCCATTATCTGTCTTCCCCATTCAATGATCCTATTATATATTTAGTATTTCAGTAGTGTCTGAATAATCTTTTAAATATGTTGCTAAAGTGTTCTGGCTTGTATGAAATAATTCATTACTGTAATATGCACAAATACGTTGATTGCATATGACATCACGCTATAATGTGATACATGCGCACCTCACTTAAGAGTTGGACCCACTTTTCAGACTCCTGTGTCTTCCTATGTATTAGTTTAATGTTTTGAAGTTACAAAACACAAGATACCCCTTCAACATGTTTGGCATATTTTCTGATCAACACCAGTCCTATTGCTTGAGTGATATTAGAAGAAAAATCAGGTTTATTATCACTGACATATATTATAAAATTTGTTCACACAAAGTACACTGCAGATGCTGAGTTCATCCAGCCTTTTTAAAAAATTTGTTGTTTTCTAAACTGGCACTACTGAAGACATGCGACTGCTTACTGGTAGTTTGAAAGCAAAGGATTCCATTAAAACACTTTTTTGAAGTAAGTTGTGGTAAACTATCAGCACAATGAAGAAGTGAGCGAAGACAAAGAAAATTTGCGACATGTGCCCTGCTGGTGAACTGCAAAATTGACACACTTGAAATTGGAGCCGCGCTGGTCGGAATGATTCGGAGGGGAGAAGATGGGACAGAGGAGTTCTGATGCCCATCTAACGAACCCGGGTACAAGGGTGGATCACTCTAAATGGCGAGCTGTATTGGAGAGCTCAAGATCGGCTTCTTTGGCAGTGAAGTTCAGAAAAAAGCGAATTCAAGGCCTGGAGCAATTCACCACGGCG
This sequence comes from Hemitrygon akajei, assembly GCF_048418815.1. Lineage (NCBI taxonomy): Eukaryota > Metazoa > Chordata > Chondrichthyes > Myliobatiformes > Dasyatidae > Hemitrygon > Hemitrygon akajei. Next base: position 29,210,259 of record NC_133138.1, on the reverse strand, counting down.
AAGCCTGGGCCCATCCTAAATGCCGGCCCATATAGACTGGAAAGGCAGAGTGTTGAGAGTCGGGCGAGGTTGGATCGCTCTGGGCGCCAAGCCAATTCAAAGAGTTTAAGAACGGCTCCATCATCAGCAAATCTAGGCCTGGAGCGATTCACTGATGGCAGGCCAGAGTCCTAGTACGTGGCTTGGACAATTTAAATGCCAGCCCAGATAATCTGGGGGCTCCTCTCTCCATGACACAAAGGCTGAGAGACTACCCACAGTGGCTGTGCTTCATGTCTGCAAACTCTGTAGCGATTTGCCCTGCTGATATGATGAACTGAATACCAAGACTATGAGCCTGCTCTGTGCTGCTCTGGGGATTTGGATCAAAGGACTCAATTTGGTTCAGAATGCTGTTGTTCCTACTCATTTCTATGATTTGTTTTTGTGTTTATTTTCTCTGTCTCTGGGGGCACTGGGGAGTTGGTCTTATTTTTAGTTGGGTTCTTTTGGGTTCCTTGCTTTGCAGCTGCCTGTAAGCAAACAAATCTGAAGGTTCTTGGATAATAAATGAACTTTGAAACTTCAAAACGAACGTCAAAAATGAATGCAGATTGGGGTGGCTCTCCGATTCATGCCAATTGTACCTCAATTTCCCTGGTCCATGAGTCTATCCCTTACACCGTGCATTGTGCCTCACCTCCCATTGTTTTGAGTTGCGTAGTTGGATTTTGTTTTTAAACTGCTATATGTGTGAACATCTGTAACTAAATGGTGAGTGATATAGAAAGCAAATCTGAATAAAAAGCAGGTTACCTTACTGAAAGAGTAGCCAATCACACAAACTTGTTACAAAGCAATCATGCAAACTTTCTGTGCAGGTTGCAAAGAACAAAAGCACTCACACTTACTGTTCTTCCGATATGGAATGAAAATCTTGGGTATGTTTTGATGAAAAACAGCACACATCCATTTTGTCTTGTCAGCATCAGATTTTGGAATAATCTGCTGGGAAGATTTCCCTTCCTGTCCGTGGTCGTTCAGAGTTTCCACTTGTATGGTTTTGTCATCTCCATTGATCCAAACCAGTCTCGTTGATGCAGTGACGTCAGACACAGAGCAGCTCAGGGTAACGGTGTCTCCCCCAGAATCTTCATCAGGTGGTTCAGCTGTGACTGTGGAAACCAGAATATCATTGGGATTATGACAGCAACCCCAAGTTTCTACTTGATTTTTTCAACATAACTCAACATTGTCAAGGACCCTTCCCTCCCATCCAACCCAGTATCTGTTTAACCTCCTACCATCAGGTTGAAGGCATCACAGTATAAGAACAAGAACAAGTGTGCTGGCTAACAGCTACTTCTCCAGGCTGTGAGACTTCCGAACAGCCTGCTACCACCCAGTACACATTACTTACAACAGTACCAGTAACATTATAATGTTGTATATTTAATTATATGACATATATGCACCTTACATCAACATGTACATCTAAAGAACAGTTTTTATTTTATCTGTTAATATTATTTTATGTACCGTATGTGATGCATGTACTGTGGTTTGCGCCTTGGTCCCTGGGGAACATTATTTCATTTATTTGTATACATGTGTATGTTGAGTGAAATTAAACTTGGAACTTAATAGCTCACCCTAGTTGATGTAGAGAGCACAAAAGATCACCAGTTTTTAATCACTGATTGTTATCAATAGACTCAAATTTCTACAATTTTATCCAGTTTTTTTAAAAAAATTAGTTAAACCAAAATCCTCAAGACCTAAAACAAGTCCAATCCATAAAACCACCCAGAGAGAGAGAGAGAGAGAGAGAGAGAGAGAGAGAGAGAGAAAGAGACACACACACACACACACACACACACACACACACACACACACACACACACACACACACACACACACACACACACACACACACACACACACACACACACACACACACACACACACACACAGTCACCTCTGCCTGGCCTGTTGAGTTTCTCCAGCATTTTGTGTGTGTTGCTTGGATTTCCAGCATCTGCAGATTTTCTCGTTTGTGTATGGATTCCTCTAAGTATATTTGTTTGGGGCCTTTGATGAGGCTTTAGAAATAAATAAAGGAAACATTGAGTCAAGAATAATCTTCAGTATGTGGGACAAATTTTGTGTAAAACTTTCTAATTTGGCCAATTCCTTATTAAGATTAAACAGTCTATCTGGAATATTGTTTTGTATAAATGAAAATTTATCCTCAGTGATTTACAGATGTGCCTAATAAAGTGCCTACTGAGTTTACGTTCATGGTTTTCTGCTGCTGTAGCCCATAAACTTCAAGGTCTGATGTGATGAGCATTCAAGATGCTCTTCCGCACACCAGTGTTGTAACGTGTGGTTATTTGAGTTAGTCACTTTCCTGTCAGCTTAAGCTGGTCTGGCCATTTTTCTTTCATATTTCTCATTAACAAGGCATTTTCACCCACAGAACTGCTGATCACTGCATTTTTTTTGCACCATTCTCTGTAAATTCTAAAGACAGCTGTACATGAAATTCCCAGCATCTGCATACTTTTATACATTGAGTGGTTGCCACGTGATTAGGTGATAGGGTATTTGCATTAATAAGCAGGTGTCCCCAATAAAAGTGGCCACTCACTGTATTTATTTTCATTGGTTTGAATATAACATTTAAAATCTTTCAAGGAATACTTATAATGTAACACAACAAATGGAGTCTTTTAAATGTTGTCTGATTGTGGCAGTTCAGAGGAAATTTAGTATGTAACGTGGTATGTAAACCTTTAAGGAGAAACTTGGAGAGGTGAGAGGAAAGAAAGAGACATTTGTGAGAGTAACAGCAGCTCTGGGAACAACTTGTCACCAAATCTCTATTTATTCCTAAAATGGTAATATTTCCTAATGACTAAACAAAACAACAGCAATACTACCTTTGACTGTGATTAGTTCAATGGTCACATGTTTATGTAATCCTGTAGAACATGTGTAAACTCCAGCATCTTCAAACTGCACAGGGACAATCCTCACGCTGAAATTCTTGTCTTTAAGATTTCCTACTGTGGTTCTCAGTCGATTCCCAAAGTAGCTCCTGTCAACATCAATTGACTCTGAGCTGTGAGTAGAAGCTATTTCGGCCTGCTGATGTTGAAATAGTTGCGACCTCCAAGTCCATTTGGTTTTATTGAACTTAGCAGAAGCTTCACAGATCAGGTCAAGTTTTCTGTGCTCTGTGTCTGACCGATAAACTGTGTACATCTTATTGTGTAAATCTGCAAGAAGGAAAGAGGGAATAAAGAATTACATTTTCACAGAAGTTGAAGTATAGATGTTCCAAGTTTCCAGGCTTGGCCATTGGGTTATCCGCTGGAAGGGTTGCACTGGGACAGGAAAGACAGCAGGGAGCTGGGATAAATCAGCTGCCAACCCAGCTGCCTATTGTTGAAACACTGGACTGTACAACAAAGTTCATCTTCCCCAAACACACTCCAGCAAACTGATGCATTTCGACTGGATGTAATAAGCTATCTGTTACATGGTCATAGGACCATTATTTTTTTATTTGCACCATATTCTGTAAACTGTAGAGACTGTTGTATGTGAAAAGCCCAGGAGACCAGCAGTTTCTGAGATACTCAAACCACCCCATCTGGCATCAGCAATTATTTCATAGTCAAAGTCACTTAGATCACATTTCTTTCCCATTCTGCTGTTTGATCTGAATAACAACTGAATCTCTTGACCATGTCTGCATGCTTTTCTGCATTGAGTTGCTGCCACATGATTGACGGATTAGGTATTTGCATTTTCTAGCAGGTGTACAGGTGTGGTCTCTGAGTGTACAATTAGATCAAGGACAGGATGAAGTCTTTCCTCACTGAAGGATGCACTACTAACTTTCATGATTGACTTTCTTTACTCCACTCAGGAAAAAGTTTTAGAAATGATTCTAATTTCGTAATGCCTGTATTGGTGCATTTAATTTATTTGTATTTCACTGTTTGCACTGAATATGCTTTCTTTGATTTCTGTACTTTATTCCAGTTTATTCCTGCAGTTGAATTGAATCCATTGATTCATCTGGGTGGCTCCAGCAATCTCTGTGCCACCACTTTATGGTTACACCACATCCCAGGATAGAGGCAATGACCACACCCTGCAGTGAAAGCCCATGGTGGAGTGTGTGATCTATTCAATATGAAGATCGGTTTATTATCAGCATTTATTGCATACCTGCTGCCAGGCAGCTTTGGACTCACCCTCATCCACTCCAACATTGGTGTCTCCAGTGAGAACAATGGAGCCATTTTCCTGCACTTCCCATGTGTAGAGACTGGGATCTCCTGTTCCAATGTGTCGGACCATCAGATAGACGGTGTTATTCAGCCGGATCTGATCAGTGTTGTTGCTCCTCTGAGATAAGCCTCTTGGTTTCCAGCGGAGACTGACGGTATCTGGGAGTCTGGAGATGGTACAGCTGAGGGTGACGTCACTGCCCATTACAGGTCTCTGTGAGTCGGCCTCAACTGTGAAAATAGACACATGATATGTGGTTCAGTTCCCCACAGGATCTCTGAAATACTCCAGGCAAAATTATGGAGACTGGACTAAACATATCTGAGAAACGAAAACATTAATTTACAACCCCTCAGGGCTTCCACTGGACCTAGAGCTCTGAGGATTTTTATCCACATGACTCTTTAATATTTTTAATAAGATTTATTTTGGGCTGGGTGACAGAACTACAGCATTCTGACTGAATTCCAATAATCTGTTGTGGATATTTGAAGAATATCTCACAAAATGTTGCTTCCTTGAACCCTTTTCAGCTTCTTGACCAACTTACCTTTGATCCCAAATACTTCCCATTCACTCAGGATGTTCCCACCGGTCTGTGTCTGATTCCAGGTGAACAGTCCAGCAAGTTGAAAGGTGGGTTTCCTGATTCTCAGATTAAAGGTTCCCCAGTCCACATGTAACATCTGGGAAATGTCCGGTATTCTACTGAACTCGTCACTCCATTGTACGGCCCATCGCTGATCTTCTCTGTGAAAAGTGGCCAATCGCTTTGTGGTTTGTTGCCCTGAGTGTGGCCTCCATTCCAAATCAATGGAGTCACTTCCAGGATTGTCTGGCCCCTTCAATACAAAGTTTCCTTCCTCATGGAAAAAGTAAATAGAATTCAGGCTTCCTGCAAGGAAAGGGAATGGCATTTTAAAATTAGACAGCTTCTCAATCTCACCCATGAAATAATTAATACCATGGAGAATTTCTTCTCAGTATACTTTGATAATCGTTTAGATAGGAAGTTTCAGAGCACATTGCACCAGGACAATGGAGCACCTAGCAGGATTAGGAGCAGTCACTTTCCTGCAGATATTAATTATATTAAATTCGGTCTTAGAATCATCAAGCGTTCTCTCAGCCCCCAAATACTTTACAAAATTCAGTGTTGTTTTTTTTTATGTAGTTCAGTCTAGTTTTTGTACTATGTCATGTAACACCATGGTCCTGAAAAACATTGTCTCATTTTTACTATGCACTGTACCAGCAGTTATGGTCGAAATGACAATAAAAGTGACTTGACTTCAAAATATTCCTCAATTTACAAGAAGGATGATTATCCTGGAAAACATTTCACCTTGCAAAATATTGTAAATCAAAAAATTTGATAAGATCTGTGATCTATGAGCAGAGAGCTGGGCAATACTTGTTATAGGCAATTAAAAACACGTACTGCTATGTAGTCAATGGTGCTGTGGTAAAAATCAGTCAATTGAACGTTTGTAACCTGAGAAATTACTGCAGTAAAAATAAAAATGACAAACAATGGAAACACATAAATAGATTCATGGGGGCGACAAGAGCCAGAGGGCACAGACTTAGAATAGAAGAATGCCCTTTTTGAACAGAGATGTAGAGGAATTTCTTTAGCCAGAGGGTGGTGATTCTGTGAAATTCATTGCCACAGATGGCTGTGGAGACCATGTCAATGGGTATATTTAAAGTGGAGATTGATAGGTTCTGGATTAGTAAAGGTGTCAGAGGTAATGGGAGAAGGCAGGAGAATGGGGTTGTGAGGATCCTATTTCTGCTCCTCTGCCTTATGGTTCTATTGTCTTCTGATTAGAAGACAGCAGGTGGACTTTGTTTCATATCACTAACAGACTGGAACATTGCCAGTGATTGAGCAATGAAAATCACAGCTCCGCAAGTGACTGGAAACAGAGGCAGCAAGGCTGCAAAGTGAAATTTAGGAATGTTTGTATGTTCAAACAAATAACTTTAGAATAAAGATTTTCCAAAGTGCACAGATCTAAGTCAATGCTGAGTTTATTGTCAAGTATGAAAGGCTTCTTTACCTCCTGCCCAATGGTAGCCTGGAAGGTGTAGGTTTTTGATGATAAACGTTACCTTCTTAAGGCACTGCCTGATGGTGGAGAATAGCAAAGCTACAGCAGAATCCCATGGTCATTTCAGACATTGGTAGAAGGCATTACCATCAATTATAGTCTGGGATGCATTGCATACGGTGGATGCGTGAGCCAATTTGGGAAGCTGCCCAAATCCAAGTTGATCCTGTGCATGGCGTCACCAAGGAAAGGTGTTAAAAAAGTAAGAGAGCAATGTAGATGTGGAAACAACCTGCTGCTTTTTTAAATTTAAGAAGGCTACACAAAGGAACTAAGTTGTTTTAAAAAGGGAGCTTCAATATTCACTGACCAAACTCAGTGCTCACCATTTCTCAGTGAAAGAAGTTCCTCCTTTGATTTTTTTTCTCTCTGTTACAAAATAGATTGCCCAGGTCAGCTTGATCATTTATTCTCCCATTGATTTGCCTGTTGCATTCTCAAATGACATAATTTCTGGATGTTTAAGTGAAGGTCAATGAGCTTGCTGCTCCCACAATACACCAGCTCTCAATCAGAAAAGAAGTGATGTCATCAGGATCAGTGAGATGGGGAAGCAAGATTGGCTTGAAGAGACAAGGGTTTCACTTGAATTGTTCTAGCTTAGAATAAGCATTTGTTATCTAAATATTTTAGAATAGAAAACCAACATTAATGGCATCATTTTACAGACACATATAAACAATTGACATTGCCAATGAATTTACAAAGAGCATAGTTGATACACACAGATTGGTCTCAGTCTCACCATTGCCTGTAATATATTATTGCAGGGTCAGTTGTCTGATGGTCTGTCCAACTATAGGGCCTCCCACAAAGGATATACAAATAATATAACAATATCTTTTCACTGTTGTCAGAGTGATTAACAAGTGATAAGATTACTTGTTTGACAGCAGGCATTTAGTCACTCACCATTGTATTTCACGTAATATGTGACAAGAAGTGTGAGCTGGCTTCCACTAAACACAACACACGTCCATTTCCCTCTGCCTCTGTCAGCTTTCCGTATGACCAGACTCAGTGATTTCTCTACATCTCTCAGTGTTTTATCTCCAACAGTCTCACCGTCTCCATTGATCCAAACCAGTCTCGTTGATGCAGTGACGTCAGACACAGAGCAGTTCAGGGTAACGGTGTCTCCCTCAGTCACTGTATCAGATGGTTCAGCTGTGACTGTGGAAACAAGTTATTGTTAGAATTCAAACGATAGATATTTTCTCTGAAAGCTTCAGCAACACATTCTCACTCTTACCTTTAACTGTGATTAGTTTAATGGTCACAAATCTATTTGACTCCAGAAAACACGAGTAAAGCCCCGCATCTTCGAACAGTACAGGGATAATCCTCACACTGAACTTATAACCATTATAACCTGCCACTTCGGGGACCAGCCGATTCCCAAAAGTTGTCCTGTCCATGTTGACATGTTGATATCTCGATACTGAGGCTATTTCTCTCCCCCAGCTTTGAGGAACTGTCCTCCATGTCCACATAGCTTTGTAGTAATAGGTAACAGAATGACAGATCAAATCCAATTCACTGTGATCGGAGCCTGAGCGATAAAGTTTGTAGCTCTTTTTATATAAAGCTACAAAAAGGAAAGAGAAAACGAAGTTAGAATTTCTGAGATAAAGATAAAAATTGGAATAATTACTGGCAATTATAAGTGTGTTTCTTGCACCGATCTTCACTGATTTGATTTTTGTTAAAGTACTAAGACCATGAAACCATAAGACATGGGACGGAATAGTGTCAATCAGCCCATCGAGTCTGCTTCAATCATGGCTGATATATTTTCCCTCTCAATCTCAATCTCCTGCCTTCTCCATGTACCTTTGATGTCCTACAAATCAAGAGCCTATCAACCTCCATTTTAAATGTACCCAATGTTTTGACCTCCACAGCCATCTGTGGCAATGAATTTCACAGAATCTACCTCATCTCTGTTCTAAAGAGATGTTTTGCTATTCTGATGATGTACCCTCTGGTCCCAGACTCTCAGACTGTCTGAAACATCCTTTCCAAGTTCACTTTCTCTCTTTCAATATTCAGTAGGTTTCAGTGCGATCTCCCCTCTTTCCTCTGAACTCCAGCAAACTCAGGACCAGAGCCATTAAATGCTCCTCAAATGTTAACCCTAGCATTCCAGGATCATTCTCATAAATCTCTTGTACCCTCTCCAATGCCAGCATATCTTTTCTTAGAAACAAGAGAAAATCTGCAGTTGCTGGAATTCCAAGCAACACACACAAAATGCTGGAGGAGCTCAGCAGGTCAGGCAGCATCTCTGGAACAAAGTACAGTCAAAGCTTCGGGTCAATACCTTTTGGCATCTTTACTTAGATATGGGGCCCAAATCTACTCACATTGAGTTCAAAAATGATACAGATGAATGGAATTCAATACCTTTGACCCAAGAACCAATTCATTCAACTGGGAAGCTGGCATTGCAACATAAACTTCTGCTGAATGATTGAGCGAGCAGTCAGAAGGAGAACCTAAGTTCCACATCGGTATGTATATCTTCCATTCAGAGAAACACATAAGTTACAGGAATAACCACCAGTACATCATCACGAAGTATGCTCCCCTATTTCCAAACACAAGCAATTCTCATCAATGATGAAAAGAGAATAGGAAGGGAATAGAGAGGCCTGTGGAATGGTGTCAGTGCAAGTGGCATTCCCTTAATGTCAGCGATACAAAACAGCTGGTCAGTGACTTCAAGAAGCAGGGAGAGCACACACCACTCTCTGTATCATGGGTGCTGAGGTAGAGATAGTTGCTAGCCTATAGTTCCCAGGTATAAATAGCACCAACAATTTGTCCTGGTTCACTCACATGGACACTATGGTCAAGAAAGTGCACCAAAACTTCTACTTCCTTAGAAGGCAAAGGAATTTCAGTATGTCTCCGGTGATCCTCACAAATTCTTATAGATGGACCATAGAATGGCCATAAGACCATAAGACACAGGAGCAGAATTAGGCCATCTGGCCCATCGAGTCTACTCCACATTCAATCATGGCTGATCCTTTTTTCCTCTTCCTTAACCCCAGTTCCCGGCCATCTCCCCGTAAACTTTGATGCATCATACCTTGATATGGGAAGACATCAAGCAATTGCAAAGAGTAATAAACCTGGCAGAGTCCATTAGAAAAGCTGGCCTCAAAATGGTTTAACTACATAATGCCTCATAGGCCTGATTTTATTCTCACAAATCAATGAATCTGTTGTAAAAAAAAAAAATCACTCCCTACTTGAACATAGTTCTTCCCTTTTGCTTGGTTTTTCTTTCCACTCTTTTCTATAAGTGTATACCTCAGATAAATACTTTGTGGAGATTTGTGGTATATGATCATATGATATATATGTACAATGTCTGAAATATAACTTATGGAAATGTTTGTTTGATGATGAACTTCAATAAAAAAATTACCAAAAAAAAGAAAAACTCCTGCAGCAGACATAATGAAGGACCCTCTCACTCTGGTTATTCTCACTTCTCTCCCCCCCTCCCTCCCATGAGTCAGAAGATATAAAAGCTTGAGAAGACATGCTACCAGGCACAAGAACAGCTTTACCTCACTGTTGGGCAACCCTTGAATGGATCTCTTGTACAATAGAGATAAACCCTTGATCTCTCAGTCTACCTTGCCATGACCCTTCTCATTTACCTGTCTACTTGCACTACATTTCCTCTGTAACTATAACACTATTTTTACATTTTTTTATACTTCAATGAACTGATGAACAGAATGATCTTTTTGGATGACATGTGAACAAATGGTTTTCACTTCATCTGAGGGCCTCTGACAATAACAATCAATGAAACTCCAGGCTAATTTTCAGGCCCCGTAGTTAAACTCTGGGTGGAAAATCATGTATGGGCCTTTTGATGGTCTACTTATTACACTTCTGTTTCTCCTCCTGCAGCTTGCCTCATTTTTTAAACAAAATTGTCCAAGGGTTTTAATTTCTACTCAATAAAATTCTACAGATGAAAAACAATCCCAAAGGCCATAAGCTTTTCTTATCCTGTCCTCTTCCTTCAGACCTGCTCCCAGTTGAATGCTGATCTGAGCAACACACAAAATGCTGAAGGAACTCAGCATATCAGGCAGCATCTAAGGAGAGGAATAAACAGTTGGTATTCTCCTCATTTGATGCTGGCTAACCTGCTGAGCTGCTCCAGAACTTTATGTGTACTGCTTTGGATTTCCAGCATCTGCAGTATCTTTTGTGTTTATGAATGTGTGTGGATAGAGTGTCAGGGAGAATCAATGCAAGCAACAGCAGCATTCAGTGAGATTGGCCACTGAAGGAGTGAGTATACATTTTTTTTGTTCAATGCTGATGTGTGCACCAGCTTTTCATGGCTCCCCACCATGTCTGAGCAGGATGTGCATGAATCTTTCTCCATTTTACATATCACACTTTGACATCACAAATTTGAATTTCTACCCTGAGGTAATAGTACTCACCCTCAGAGACAGAAAAATGTGCTTCTCCTGAGTGAATGATGGTTCCATTTTCCCACATTTCACACTGATACAACTTCCCATCCTCCACTGTAACGTGTCGGACCATCAGATAGACAGTGTTATTCAGCCGGATCTGATCAGTATTTCTCCTATTCTGCTGGGATAAGCCCACTGGTTTCCAATGGAGACTGACGGTATCTGGGAGTCTGGAGATGGTACAGCTGAGGGTGACATCACTGCCCAACAGAGGCTGCTGTGGACTCGCCTCAACTGTGAGAAACAGACCAATGAGATTCAGAGTAAGTGGTGACATGTACAGTCCAATGATCAGGCTCAAACTGAACTCAGGATGTGACCATTATAAAAATTGTCCCATGATGAGAGAATCAATCCAGTCTCTAGGGCTTCTTAGCCACAGAATAATGTAGTAGGTCCACAAAATCTCAATAAGTGCAATGAGACAGTGTAGAGCCAGTGACTTTTCCCTCAGACGCACTTGAGAGTGTGGATTCAGCTCTGCGACACACAGCTTGGAGGGTGTTTGTTACTGTCAACACCATAGTGATGGTGAAGAATATAGCTCCCATATTATCGGATGTGAAAAAGGCACCAGTCTGAATCTGTCCTCAGCATCAGCACACTTCAGTGAGACAGATCACCCAAGACATGCACTGGGAGGCTGTGCACAAGGTCCATTTAAAAAAATATGACAGCACATTATAAATGTTGAGAGATTACCAATTTTGATATTAAAATGAATACCTAGGTGGTAGGGACAGATACATTAGTGATATTTATAAACTCTTAGGCACATGGATGACAGAAAAATTGAGGGCTATGTAGGAGAGAAGGATTAGGTTGATCTTGGGCACTTTCCACTTTCACCCAGGAAAAGATAGTCAACAAGGAGGGGGAGTTTTAGAAGGTCGGCAGGGAAGGAGGTGAAAAGGGTTGAATTGGGGGAGGGTTGGACGGAGGTAGCAGTGGAAGAGGGAAGGGAGGAAGCAGGTCCTGTAGGGAAGAGGTTTGGGCAAGTGAGAGAAGGAATATGTCCCCAGCGGTAAGGCGCCTGGGTGGGACGGTAAGTGTTCTGCCCAACATTATGGGCCAAAGAGCCAGCAGTATGCTGTCATGTTCTATGTTCTAAGGCCAACATGTAGGTGCAGCAAGGATTTAAGTTCAAGAACTGAGCTTTCTTATTGCAATTAGATATGGCCTTGCTAAGTATTGTGAGCACTTTCAGTACTGAGCACAGTTTTGCCCTCCTTACATAAAAATTGATGCACCTGCTACAGAAAAAGTTAACTTTGCTGTAGGAAGAGAGGTTGAGTATTCTAGGTCTGTAATCTCTAGAGTCTGAGGAATCAGAGGTGATTCTCAGTGAAACCTAAGAGACTGGCATGGTAGCATAATAATATTGCACCGTCAGCAACCGCAGATCATTTCTGCTACAGTCTGTAAGGAGTTTGTACGTTCTCCTAGTGACCGCATGGGTTTCCTCCAGGTGCTTCGGTTTCCTCCCACATTCCAAAGACATAAGGGTTAGCAGGTTAATTGGCCATATGGGTATAATTGTCTAGTGTAAGCTCATTGGGTCAGAATGGGCCTTAATTTTTTTTTAAATGCTGTATTTCTAAACAAAAATAAAGACTTAAACAGTCTGGATGTAAGAGTTTTCCTGGTGAAGGAGCCTGGAGCAAGTTACCAGAGAGGTAAGCTGTTTTGGTTGGAGATGAAGATAAATTTCTTCAATGTAGAGGATGATGAATTGTTAAAATTATCTACATTGGAGGGCAGTTTTTGAACTCAATCAAGCCAGAGATCAGTTGATTTCTGGATGTTCAAGGGATCAATAGATATGGGAATAGAATGGAAACTGGTTTTGAGGTGGAAAATTAACCACAATCCCATTGAGAGTTAAAACAGGCTTAAGGGACTATTGCTCTTGATATATTTTTATGTAAATGCTATTTAAATAAGTTATGCAAAAGAGCATTGTGTCCAAAATCTTTCCTAAGGAATTTTTGATGTAAAATTCACTTGTAATAAGTAATTTTAGAGTCATACAGCATGGAAACAGGCTGATTGGCCCAACAATATATGCTGGTCCTGCACCAAGCCATCCTTTAAAAATTACATTATGTATAGAAATTCACATAATCTTCTGACTCACCTTTGACCCCAAAGATTTCATACTGCTTTAGAATTTTTTTTCTGGGCTGAGTTTGAGTCAAGGTAAACAATCCTGCAAGTTGGAATGAAGGATTTCTAATTCTCAGGTCAATGGCATTCGGAGTCCTTTCAATCTTCTGATACAAGTTATCATTCCACTGGGTGTTCCACCAGGACCAACTCCCTTTGTCAAAAGTCCCCAGCAGCTGAATTTCTTGCTCTGAGTGTGGCTCCCATTTCCATTCAACAGGGCCATTTCCAAAACCATCCGGACCTTTTAACAGGATGTCACCATTCTTATCCAAAAAATAAATATGGTTTTGGCTTCCTGCTGGAAAGATGAATGGTGAAAACACTGTAATATAAATTCACAACTTCCTAAACCCCATGATTGTCAATATCCATTTATTTTCAGTCATGTTTTTTATAATCAACTCATTGTGTTGCCTCCACTACAGACTTGACATTGAAAGGGCTGGGAGGAGTTTATATAGAACATGAACAATGTATGAAAAAAGCAGGTTCAAGTGTTATGAAGCCACAGTGTCACCCAGCACAGAAACAGTTCACTGAAATTGTGCCAACCGTCAACACTTATATTAATATCACACTGCTCCACATTCTGTTTCCCGTCCCCTCCCGCTCTCCCGCATTCCCATAGCTGAACTGAACCTGGGGCTGTGGGATTGCTCTGGCTGCTCGGGGCTTTGTGTCTGTGGGCTCTGTGACGTTCTGCTCCGCCTTGTGATGAGCTGAGGCAGAGGCTGTCAGCCCATGGCCTCCTCGACTGCCGTGATGAGACCATACTCAGATTGAAGGAGCAAAACCTCATATTCCCTTTGGGTAGCCTCCAACCTGATGGCAGGCACATCGATTTCTCCAGCTTCTGGAAATTGCCCCCACCTTCACCATTTCCGTTCCTGTTTCCCTCTCTCCCTTTATCTCATTACCTGCCCATCAGTTCCCTCTGGTGCTCCTCACCTCTTCCATTTCTTCCATGGTCTTCTGCCCTCTCCTATCAGAATCCCCCTTCTCCAACCCTTTATCGCTTTCACTTATCAGCTTCCCAGATCTTTATTTCACCCTTCCCCACTCCCAATTTTATCTATCACTTACTGCCTTTCTTCCTCCTCTTCACCCATCTTTTTGCTCTAATTTGTCATCTTTTTTTTCCCAGACCTGATGAAGGGTCTCATCTCAAAACGTCAACAGTTCACTCTTTTCCATAGATGCCGCCTGGCCTGCTGAGTTCCTCCAGCATTTTGTGTGTGTTGCTCGGATTTCCAGTATCTGCAGATTTTCTCACTATTGAGTTCTTTCTAAGGTTGAGTGGAGCTGTTGGGCAACTCCTGTGGTCCCGGTAGCTCAGAGGAATGGATCTGACAGGATCTGTTGTGAATTTCAGGTCACTATCAACCCAGTAATGAAGTACAGAGGTCAATCTGCCCAGGATAGAGGATATCTTTGCAAACCTTTCTGGAAGAAAACACTTCAACAAAGTGGACTTAACAGAGGCCTAACTAGAGATGGAGATGGAAAAAGAGCCCAAAGTGTTTCTCACCATAAACAAACACAAAGGGCTTATCACTATAATAGGCTTATTTTTGGAGCAGTATGTGCACCTACACTCTGGCCAAGTGCTATGGGCCAGGTGCTACAAGACAGTCAATGTTACCTGGATGGCATCATTGTTATCAGTAAGGATGACAAAGAACATTTCCAAGATCTCAGGATAATGTTAAAAAAGATTATGAGCTTAGAGCATGACGCAAAAAGTGTGGCTTCTGTAACCAAAGCATCACTTGCTGTGGTCACACCATCGACGCACAAGGATCACACAAGTGTGCTGAGTAAATTCTAGCAGTGGTGGATGCCCTAATGCCAAAGGACGTGTCACAGTTGTGGTCCTGTTTAGGATTTGTCAATTACTATTAACGTTTCTGCCAAACCTGGCCACTGTGTTCCACCCCTTGAATCATTACTATAGTTCAGGAGAATGGACAAAGTAATGTGAGGTGACTTTCCAAAGGTAAAGAAAATGGTGACATCAGACACTGTACTCACACATCATTATCCACATTATCCAGTGAAGCTTGCCTGTGACATCTCACCTTATGGTATGGGTGCAGTCATGTCACACATTATGAGAGATGGAAGTGAATACCCCACAGCCTTTGCATCATGCTCCCTTAACACTACGGAGGCCTTGAGTCTGGTTTGGAGTGTAAGATGTTTCAAAGTGTTGGAGGAACTACATCTGGTCTTTTCGCCGTGACCAAAATGAAAATGTTGGCTCAAAGCTTTCTCTAGTGGCCTGGGGTAGATTAGCAGGTCGAGCAGCTGCCATGCACTGTGCACTGTTCAGGATGCCAACATGTACAGAAGATGCCAAGAGCATCTTTGAGAAGAAAGAAGAAAAGAGGAGAAACGTGTCCAGAGCTGTCAGAACTGCTTCCCGCAGTCCCAGAGTCAACCCCTACAGTCACCAGAGAAGATCCTGGAACTTGAGAATGTTTCACAGCTACAAGTCTCACCTATCAAGAAGAGTGATCCTCTTTGTCAGAAAAGACGTTATCCCACAAGAGTAAGAAATCCTACACAGCGATTAAATCTTGAGGCTTTAATGGGACAATTTAAAATTTACTATGCACTGAATTTTTTTATAGTAGTTGTATTACATATATGAAAAAGAACAAATTTCATAATATATATAAGTGATGATAAACCTGATTCGGATATGGGATTCTATATGGGATTTTTAAGTTCCTGGGTGTCAAGATCTCCGAGGACCTAACCTGGTCCCAACATATCAATGCACCTATAAAGAAGGCAAGACAGTGATTATACTTCATTGGGAATCTGAAGAGATTTGGTATGTCAACAAAAACACTCAAAAACTTCTATAGATGGAGAGCACGGAGAGCATTCTGACAAGCTGCATCATTGGCTGGTATGGGTGGGGGGAGGGGGCTGCTACACAGGACCAAAAGAAGCTGCAGAGGGTTGAAACTTTAGTCAGCTCCATCTTGGGTACTAGCCTACAAAGTACCCAGGACATCTTCAAGGAGCAGTGTCTCAGAAAGGCAGCGTTCATTATTAAGTCCACCCAGCATCCAGGCATGCCCTATTCTCACTGTTACCATCAGATAGGAGGTACAGAAGCCTGAAGGCACACACTCAGCAATTCAGGAACAGCTTCTTCCCCTCTGCCATCCGATTCCTAAGTGGATCTTGATTCCATGAACATTACCTATCTTTTTAATATATATTATTTCTGTTTTTGCACAATTTTTAATTTATTCAATATAAATATACTGTAATTTATTTAGTTATTTATTTTTCTACATTATGTACTGCATTGAACTGCTGCTGCAAAGTTAACAAATTTCACAACACATGTTGGTGATAATCAACCTGATTCTGTTTCTATTGCAGTCAACAGTCGGAAGGAGGCAGTGATAGGGGAATCGTGGTTGGAGAAGGGGGAAGGGAGAGAGAAATGAGAGGGAAGCAGCAGAGAGACATTCTGTAAAGATCAATAAACCAATTGTTTGGAATCATATGATCTTACCTGGTGTTTCAAAGTCAGGTTAGCCTGCACAGGCACCACCTACCACCCCTGACATTCCTTCTCTGCCATCTGTCACACACCCCTCTCAGTGTTCCATCCTCACCATTCCCAACATTCTTTGCTTCTGCCAGATTTACAAACTTGCTCTAGCTCCTTGTTGACAGATGTAGAACGGTGCAAAAGTCTTACGCATGTATATAGAGCTAGGGTGCCTAAGACTTTTGCAGAATGCTGTATAATTTGAGATGCATTCTATTTTGAGCTGGAGTTTATTGCTAAGCAAGAATTCAAGTGTAGTGTAGAGTATGCTACACTCTAGTACACTCTACAAACACTACACAAGAGTGTCGTGAATTTAACAATTTATTAATATTTAAGTAATATTGTATATATATATTGTGTCATTAATCATTCTTTAATCATGCAAAAGTACGTGAACGGCATACGTTATCACACCACCACATCATAAGTGTGCACCTCACTTGAAGTAAAAATGAATTTTACGCACTTCTTTCAGGCTCCTTCATTTTTCTTTTGATTGGTTTTATGCTTTGGACAGTTACAAAATTTAACAGTAATGAGCCCTCTGGAATCCAAACAATAGCCACTTTCCATCATAAAATCATTTATCAACCACCAGTTTTATTCTCTAACATTGAAACATTTTGGGACAAAATTTGCCTTGCAATCCATTGGCTTTTACTTGTCATGTGAGACCTTGTCAAAAACTTTGCAAAATTCCATGTACAGTACATCAAACACCCTCCCCTTATTGACCTTCTATCTTCACTATTCATGGAATGCAAGCAGGTGATTCAGGTGGAACTTTCACTTAATAAATTGGATGAAAGAAAAATTGAGGGCACTGTAGAAGGGAAGGGTTAGATTGATCTTAGAGTGGTTAAAAGGTTGGCACAACATCATGAGCTGAAGGGCCTGTACTGTGTTGTAATGCTCACTGTTTTATGCTCTGTTTAAATACATGCTGATGAATCTTTGTTTATCTAAATAAAGGTTTGAAGTTCTCTTTGAAAGGTCTCTAATAGTTTTACCAATGAAGCTTAACAAGCTTGTAATTACTTTTATCACTTCTCCTTATAAGCAATAGTATAATGTTAGATAATAGTATAATGATGAGACATCACTGCTCTAGTGAGAGAGAAGTGAAATATCAGTGTTAGAGCCAGTGAAACTACCACCCTTGCATTTACAGTACCCTTTGATATATTCCACCTGGGCTTGACAATTTATCCAATTTCCAATAATCTCCCTCTTTACGATGATTATCCCATTCAGTATTTCAAATGAGTTTGCCTTATCTACACTTTTATGGATAACATTTAAAAATATTCACTAAGAAACATAGCATATTTGTGATACTTCTTGGATCATAATAAATTGCTGCTCACTCCATAATTTTCCTTTGACTCACCATGTACTTGTTGGATTTATTATGAACTCTTATAATTATAAATAGTTTTTTTTACCCCAGACACATGAAAACTTCTTTTCTACCTCTGTGCTATAAAATAAATTAATTTTTTTGCATCTTTCTTTGGCCTAATCTTTATGAGTGGCAGGAGTTCCAGCCCATTCAGTTTACAACCCAGTTTGATTTGCCTTGACTGTTCAACTAAAGAGGGTAGAATGGTCGTGTAGTGGTTAATCTAATGCCATTACAGCACCGGCAACCAGGAGTTCAATTCTGCCACTGTCTATGAGGAGTTTGTGCTTTGTCCCTGTAACCATGTGGGTTTCCTGCGGGCGCTCCAGTTTTCTCAAACATTCCAAAGATGTACAGGTTAGTAGGTTAATTGTTCACATGGATGTAATTGGGTTGTTTGGACTCATTGGGCTGGAAGGGCCTGATACCATGATGCATCTCTAAATAAATAAAGTGTGACTGCTTTAATCAACAATAATCTCTCAATATTTCTAATTTTGGTGTCATTGGTGAATTTTAATCTATTCCACATTCACTCCATGAAACTGCAGAAGGGTGAAATTTGGAATACAAGGTAAGCCCAAAATGTAACTCTGAAATGTGCATTCTGTCTCCATAAGGGAACTGCACCATCAGTAGGAGGTCGATAGAAAGATGCAATTTTTTTGGGAAAATGAAAGTGCAAACTGGGAAATGGAGGTGAAGAACAGAGAAGGAGATGCAAATTTAATTTAGTCTGTAAAGTTATTCCAGTGTATTCCTATAAAGCACATTATGCTCCTCAGAGTACAGAAATACATTAAAGACTATACTGAAATAAAACAATATGATTTTGATAGGTCAAAATAAGGCACTTACTTTGGGTGAAAACTGATGGAAATAGACCACAAACAAAACTAAACTGCAATGCGGCTGGTATTTTGCTACAGAATATTGAGCCCATTTTACAGATTTAGTCTCTTTCCCTGTGAAAAAGAAACACATTGACTCAGATCTTGATCCAGTACCAGAAAACCTATTGAAATTGAAAGATTTTTTCAATATGCTTAATATCTGAAACTGAAAGAAAGAAATGAAATAAAGCAATATGATAATTATTTCCCTATTCTATTTGAAACAGCAAAATTACAACCTCTCCTTATAATAAGTTTCAGTGAAGCTATTCATTCTGAAAATAATCTGATTAAAATAGGAACTAAAATATTTTTTACAGGAAAAATGACCAAGAAGCAAGCTTATTTAAAAAATGATTCACCACCACAATTTTCACTGACATATATTAAAATTAAAACCTATCAGAGTCTAATGACCTCTATTCATATAGATTACATATTATCAGAAATTACTATGTTCTTATTTTCCCCCCATTCCATTTAAGTAACTGATTTTTATAACCATTTATTTTCTATAGCCTTATCAATTGACAAATCCAACACCATTTCTTTGCAATGGTAGCATAGTGTGGATTTGTTACCAATCTTAAACAAGAGAAAATCTACAGACGCTGGAAATCAAAGTAACACACATAAAATGCTGGAGGAACTCAGCAGGCCAGGCAGCATCTGTGGAAAAGAATAAACAGCCGACGTTTACTCAGAACTCAATAAATGTTCTTGGGCTGAAATGTCGGCTGTCTATTAATTTCCATAGATGCTGCCTGGCCTGCTGAATTCCTTCAGCATTTTGTGTGTATTACTTGTTACAAATCTTGTAGTCTGGTGGACTGAGCTAATAACTTGCATGCATTAACTAGAGTTATACCTGAGAAGAATACATTAAATTAAAGACTTTAATTAATAAGCCAGTTTTATCAGTAGGTATAAGATGTTATAAAACACCATTTAGGTGATTATGATCCTTCATTTACCCTTCTCCATATTCAGTGTACAAGAAATACAGCTCCAGACACACAGCAATGAGGTTGATCATTAAATGTATATGAAGTGGTTTACAAATCCAATCAGACAGAAAATAGCTGACCTGATATCCAATGATTGACTTTGCCTGTAGATTCAGACATCTAGCCCAATGAATGCAGCCATATGGCCACATTTCTGTAAGTCCCAGCTTCATTATGAGCATCGATTTCTCTAACTTTCAGTAATTTCCATCTTCTTTCTTTTTTCCAATCCCCATTCTGGTTCCTCTCTCACCTTCTCTTCCCCTCACTTGCCCTTCACCTTCTGGTGCCTCTCCTTCTCCTTCTTCCACTGTCCACTGTCCTCTCCTATGAAAGTCCTACTTCTTCACCCCCTCATCTCTTCAACCTATCTCCTCCCAGATTCTTACTTCATCCCTCCTTTCCCACCCACTCACATTGCCCCTCTACTGATTTCACCTATCACCTGCCAACTTGTACTCTTTCCTTCAACTTCTTATCCTGGTTTCTTTCCCCTTTCCTTTCCAGTCCTGATGAAGGGTCTCAGCCAAAATGTTGACTGATTATTCCTCTCCATAGAAGCTACCTGAACTGTTGAATGGCTCCAGCATATTGAGTGGTATGTAAGCTGCTACGCAGGTTGACTCTGTGGTTAAGAAGGCATATGGTGCATTGGCCTTCATCAATCGTGAGACTGAGTTTAAGAGCCGAGAGTAAATTTTGTAGCTATATAGGTCCCTGGTCAGACCCCACTTGGAGTTCTGTGCTCAATTCTGGTCACCTCACTATAGGAAGGATGTGGAAACCATTGAAAGGATGCAGAGGAGATTTACAAGGGTATTTCCTGGATTAGGGAGCATGCCTTATGAGAATAGGTTGAGTGAACTCGGCCTTTTCTCCTTGGAGCGACGGAGGATGAGAGGTGACTTGATAGAGGTGTACAAGATAATGAGAGGAATTGATCATGTGGATAGTCAGTGGCTTTTCCCCAGAGGTGAAATGGCTAGCATGAGAGGGCATAGTTTTAAGCTGCTTGGAAGTAGGTACAGAGGAGGTCAGGGTTAAGTTTTTTTACGCAGAAAGTGGTGAGTGTGTGGAATGGGCTGCTGGCGGTGGTGGTGGAGGCGGAAACGATAGGGTCTTTTAAGAGACTCCTGGACAGCTACATGGAGCTGCAAAAAATAGAGGGCTATGGGTAAAGCCTAGGTAGTTCTAAGGTAGGGACATGTTCGGCACAGCTTTGTGGGTTGAAGGGCCTGTATTGTGCTGTACGTTTTCTATGTTTCAATATGGATTATTTCCAAATCTAGACTCATTATTAACCCTTTTTCAGAACTGAAAGGAAAGAAACAAGTCTGTTAGAAGATGCAGAAAGAACTGGGGAATGATCTGTTGAACCCTTCACTAGAATAGGGTCAGAGTTGCCATGGTGATCAACTGTGGGAGTCCCCATCTGATTAATACATCACTGCCTGGTTCGGAAATTACACCATCTCAGATCGCAATACACTGCAGTGGATAGTGAGGTCAGCTGAGAAGATAATCGGGGTCTCTATTCCTGCCATCATGGACATTTACACTACAGGCTGCACCCTCAAAGGAAACAGCATTATGAAGGACCCCATGCACCCCTCATACAGTCTCTTCTCCCTCCTGCCATCTGGGAAAAGGCTCCGAAGCATTTGGGCTCTCACGACCAGACTATGTAACAGTTTCTTCCCCAAAGCTATCAGACTCCTGAATACCCGAAGCCTGGACTGACACCTTGCCCTATTGTCCTGTTTATTATTTATTGCAATGCCTGCACTGTTTGTGTGCACTTTATGCAGTCCAGTGTACGTCTGTAGTCCAGTGTAGCTTTCTCTGTGTTGTTTTTTTTTTTTACGTAGTTCAATCTAGTTTTTGTACTGTGTCATGTAACACCATGGTCCTGAAAAACATTGTCTCACTTTTACTATGTACTGTACCAGCAGTTATGGTTGAAATGACAATAAAAGTGACTTGACTTGACTTGACTGACTTGATATTAATGAAGGAAACTGGGGAAAAAAAGAAACAAAAAACAAAGAAGGAAAATGTAAATTCCGTTACACATAAGCAGAGCTGTAGAAAATAATCAATAGATCAGGCAGAGTAAAACTGATGCAATATTATGGATTAGTAACTAATGGCAGAACGGCCAGTTCTGGCACAGAGAAAGTTACCTGAAATTGTTGAATGTGAGAAGCCTACGTGCATCCAGATGAAAAATGTGTTGTTGCTCCTTAAGCTTTTGTTGGTTTGCTCCACGGTTGAAGATATTAAAAGAGAGAATCTGGGTGAAGTCAAATGATCATTGGATGACCAGTTTGTAGAGTCCCTCAGTTCAGATCGTAGGATATCCCAACTGCTGTCACAAAATTATTTTTGTCTGCTCCACCATATCCTGCTGTCCGTACATGAGCACTTGCAGTTTCTCTGATTTTCAAGAGGTACAAGACCGTTGGACTCCGTGCTTTGCTTTAAGCTGCATTTACAGCAGTCTCTTGGCATGAAGTGTGATTGAGGGTCGCTCGCTTGCCTTATGGTGTGAGAATTCAGAGACTGATCAGCAAAGTTGCAAGCACTGAAACACTGAAGCTGGGCTTCTCAATCTCACTCTGCATGACAACAATTGAAACTAGAACAGGCAAACTTCCTCTTCCTTTACAGATTTTGGTGTTGAGTATAGCTGAGTGAACGGAAGAAACTTGAAATAGGATGCAATCAAACTCAGATGTGTTAAATACCATTATTATTTTAAATGCCATGGATGATCAGAACTCAGAGCTCATAAGTTGAAAAGTGCCTTGTAGGTTTAGTTTTGTGTTTAATTTACGAAACCATTTTGACTACAACAATTTGCTTTCCACTTACAGAGTTTTCTAATCATTTTTTTGCCATGGACCCCTATCCTTAATTGAGGGGTCTGTGGACCCTAGCTTGGGAACCCCTATAGGAATAAATTGTATCAAATTTCTCTTGATGTGTTTATAAAATGTCATGGTAACAAATTGTTTGCCAGGAATACATCATTTGCAAATTGGGGAGTAACTGTACATTTCAGATTAAAAGATCAGGGATTCACTTTATTTGTTCATGTACGTCGAAACATACAGTGAAATGCATCATTCGTGTCAATGAGCAGCACAGTCTAAAATGTGCTGGGGACAGCCCACAATTATCGCTATGCATCCAGTGTCAACAGAGCAAGCCCATAACTTATTAACTACAACTTCTACATCTTTGGAGGAAACCAGAGTAGTCAGAGGAAATCCACGTGATCACGCGGAGAACGTATGAACTCCTTATAGACATTGAACCCCAATCTTAACAGCCGGCGGTGAAGAATGTTACACTAGCCACCACGCTAATAATGAAGAAAGACACTAGAGAAAATCAAACTAAGATAGTGTGAATAGAACTTTAAAACATGAAATGGACAAGAAATCAGCAAGCAATGATGTAAAGTTAAAGGCAGGGTGGAAGTGCACAAGTGCAGAGACAATGACTGTGGTGCATGAGACGATGGAACCACACTTGCAAGGAGTAATGTGGTATTGTGACAATACAATCCCTCAATCTATGTATATAAGCGATCATAATTTTTTATTCATTGTGTTTCTTTTATTTTTGTTTTCTTCATCTAATTGTAGATTTTTTTGTGCTGCATCAGATCAAGGGTAACAATTATTTTGTTCTCCTTTACACTTGTGTATTGTAAATGATATTTAAAAGTCTTGAATCAAGGAAGTTGAATTTTGAAAATGTGAAATGTGGTAAAACTGAAGAGAAAGACCAGATGGATAATATTCCTGATAAAACTGTTCAGAAATAGCAGAGGAAAGGTAGGATGAGAGCACTAATGTTGGGACAAATAGCTCTGAAACAAGAAGCTCCTTGAGGAATGCACACAAACTGCTGGAGGAACTCAGCAGGTCAGGCAGCATCTTGTGTGCATTGCTTGGTATTTCCAGCATCTGCAAAATTCCTCGTGTTTGTGATGTAGCTCTGAAAAGAGGCTACTTGAGAACTATTGCTGGGAGTATTCCATTGGCCAACAAATAGTAAAAGTTCAAGTTCAAGTTTAATTGTCAAATGAATCCAGCTAAACGAACGGTGTTCCTCTGGAGCCAAGGTGCAGAACATGGTACCAACATTCACTCACGGCACAAGGCACACATAGCACACTTAAAGGGAGGCAGAGGCACAAATCTGCAGTGAACATATGGAGAAGAGCCAATGGTGATCTTGGAGGATATTACTGATTAAAAAAGATGGCAGCTTCTGTAATGTGTAAAATTCAACGTTTATGACCAATATATCTTTGGTCTGGCAGGAATTACACAAGCCCATAAGACCATAAGATACAGGAGCAGAATTAGGACATTTGGCCCATCGAGTCTGCTCTGCCATTTTATCGTGGCTGATCCAATATTCCTTTCAGTCCCAATCTTCTGCCTTCACCCCATATCCCTTCATTCCCTGACCAATCAAGAATATATCAACATCTGTCTTAAATATAAATAAGTACATGACCTCCACACTGCTGTCTGTGGTGAAGAATTTCACAGATTAACCACTCTATGGCTGAAGAGTTTCCTCCTCATCTCTATTGAAAAACGACACCTCTTTATTCTGAGGTTGCATCCTCTGGTCTTAGACTCTCCCATCATAGGAAATATCCTCTTCACATCTACTCTATCAAGGCCTTTCATTCTTCTGAATTCTAATGAATCTAGAGCCATCAAATGCTCTTCATATGCCAAACCATTCAATCTGGGAATCATTTTTGTGAACCTCCTTTGAACCCTATCCAGTTTCAGCACATCCTTTCCAAGATAAAGGGGCCCAAAACTGCTCACAATGCTCCAAGTGAGGCCTCACCAGTGCTACATAAAGCCTCAAAATCACATGCTTGCTTTTATATTCTAGTCGTCCAGAAGTGAATGCCAACATTGCACTAGCCTTTCTCACTATAAACTCAACTTGCAAATTGATTTTTAGGGAATTCTGTGCAAGGATTCCCAAGTCCCTTAGTGCCTCAGTTTTTTTATATTTTCTCGCCATTTAGAAAATAGTCAACCTTTTCATTTCTTCCACCAAACTGCATGATAATACACTTCCCAAAATTGTATTTCATCTTGCCATTTTCTTTTCCCATCCTCCTAATCTGTCTAAATCCTCAAAACTTCCTGCCCCTCCACCAATCTTCATAGTGTCTGCAAACGTTGCAAGAAAGCCATTAGATGAATCATTCAAATAGTTGACATGTAAAGTAAAAAGAATCTTTCTCAACACAACCCCTGTGGAACATCACTAGTCACCAACTGCCAACCTGAAAAGGCTCCCTTTATTCCCACTCTTTGCCTCCTGCCAATCAGCCACTGCTTTATCAATGCTAGAATCTTTCCTGAAAAACCATGGACTCTAGCTTGTTAAGCAGCCACATAAGCAGCAACTTATCAAAGGTGTTCTGAAAATCCAAGTAAACAACATCAACTGATTCTCCTTTGTCTGTCCTGCTTGTTATTTTTTTACATTTTCCCTTGAGCAAATCATGATGACTATGGCCTATGTTATCATGTATCTCCAAGTACCCTGAGTCATCCTTAATAATCAACTGAGGTCAGACTAACTAGCCCGTAGTTTTCTTTTTTCTGCCTCTTTCTCTTCATGAAGAGTGGGGTGACATTTGTAATTTTCCGGTTTTCTGGAACCATTCCAGAATCTAGTGATTCTTAAAAGATCAATACTAATGCATCCAGGATCTCTTCAGCCACCTCTTTCAGGACACTGGGGTATACACCATCTGGTCCAGGTGACTTATCTACCTTCAGACCTTTCAGTATCCCAAGATCCTTCTCTCTATGTAGGGTAACTTCGCATACTTCATGACCCCTGACACCTGGAACTTCCACCATGCTGCTAGGGTCCTTCACAGTAAAGTCTGTCATTTCCTTGTTCCCCAATTATTACCTCTCCAGCATCATGCTCCAATAGTCAAATATCAACACTTGCCTCTCTTTTACACTTTATGTATCAAAAGAAACTTTTGTTATCTTCCTTATTATTATTGGCTACGTTACTTTTGTATTCCTTCTTACCTTTTTAATGACTCTTTTAATTGCCTTCTGTTGGTATTTAAAATCTTCCCAATCCTCTGACTTCTCAATAAGTTTTGTTCTATTATATGCCCTCTCTTCTGCTTTTAAGTTGGCATTGACTTCTCTTGTTAGTCATGGTTGTGTCATCTTTCCTTTTGAATACTTCCTCCACTTTGGGGTGTATATTTTCTATGCCTTCCCAATTGCTTCCAGAAATGCCAGCCATTGCTGCTCTGTCATCATCTCTACCAGTTTCCTTTTCCTATCAATTCTGGCCAACTCCTATTTCATGCCTTTGTAATTCCCTTTACTCCACTGTAATACTGATGCATCTGACTTTAGCTTCTCCTTCTCAAATTTCATGGTGAATTTGATCGTATTATGATAACTTGCCCCAAAGGGTTCTTTACCTTAAGCTCTAATCAGTTCTGGTCCATTGCACAACATCTGATCTAGAATAGCTGATTCCAGCTCTAAAAAGCTGTCCCATGTAATCCGGCACCAAACTGATTTTCACAATGTAACTGCATATTGAAGTCCCCCATGATTATTGTAACATTGCCCTTTTGGCATATATTTTCTATCTCCTGTTGTAATTTGAAGGCCACATCCATACTACTGTTTGGGGGTCTTTATACAACTCCTATCAGGGTCTTTTTACCCCTACTGTTCCTTAGGTCTATCCACAATGATTCAACACCTTCCAACCCTATGTCACCTCTTTCTAATGATTTGATTTCATTTTTTATCAGCAGAGTAATGCCACCCCTTCTGCCTTCCTGCTTGACATTTTGATACAATGTGTATCATTGGACATTAAGCTCCCAGCTATTATTTTCTTTCAGCCATGATTCAGTGATGTCTACAACATCATACCTGCCAATTTGCAACTGCACTGCAAGTTCATCTACCTTATTCCGTATACTGCGTGCATTCAAATACCTTCAGTCCTGTATTCACTTTTCAATTTTATTCACCTTTTAAATCACAACTCATTCTGTTGGCTGCAGTTTTGCCCTATGAAAAGCCTCTCCTCACTACACCTTGTCTGTTTGTAAACCAGTTTCCTCATCTTCAACACCATTATTCACCTTTCCTATGATATTTCTTGCTTTGAAATATTGGCAGCTCAGGACACTAGTCACACCATGCTCAGCCCTTTGATTCCTAACTGCCTGAGATTTTACCAACATCTGCTTCACAACCTCTCCACTAACTGTTCTGGCACTCTGATTCCCATCCCCCAGCAGCTGTAGTTTAAATCCCACCATGCAGCACTAACAAACCTTCCCGCTGGAATATTAGTCCCCCTTCAGTTCGGGTACATCCCTTCTGTACAGGTCACACCTTCTGTGGCAATGGAACAGGGCAAAGGAAAACACAGCACACAGACACGGAGGTAGAGTAATCTAAAAGTGTTAATAAACGGTTACAGGGAGGCTGGAGAGCGAGGATTAGGCAGAGGAAAGCCGAGGAGTGAGGAAGACTTGACCGGGGATCGAACCTGGGTCGTTTTGGTGGGAACGCAGTGTTTAACCACCAAGCCAACAGAGAGTGTAGGGGGGCAGCGGAACGAGGCTGAGCAGGGATGCGGACCAGGGTGCGAGTGTGGCTTGAGGAGAACAGCAGGCGGAAGGGCGAATAGGAAGACAAGAGGCATGCAATGCTCCTATTAACACGGAGAGACAGAGTTACACAGGGGAACCTCAGTACTGAAGTTAAAATCCAGAATACACCATCTAAGCGGCTGGGAACGTGAATTACCGCACTGACTGAAGCAACGGTCTGGCAACGAGTGGGTGCAAAGACGGGGTTTTTACGCTGCAGGTATTGATGAGAACCAGGTGTGCCGCCATCAAAGGGAATGAGGAGGATAGATCATATTAGGAAAACAGTGATCACCACATCTTAAGGTTTGGTTTAGTTATGAAAAGCAACAGCAGATCTAAATTAAATGGAAAGTGGCTACTGTGACAGGGCACCTTCGGGCCTCTGATCTCCAAAACTTGGACCACTAACATGCAGACCTGCCAAATGATCTCTGACCTCTGGATCTCCATCCTGGGATTTGCCAATCTTGGGGATCACCAGGCCTCATCCTCAGGGCTCACCGACCACTGTTTTTGATCTCAGATCTTCATCATCAGCACCTATCAGCCTGACCTCCTTCCCTGGAGATTGCTGGAGTCCAAAATTTGGACTTTACTGATCAACCTTGGACCTCCAGATTTGCCAACTGTGCTCTGGACCTGTCCGCATAAACCTTTGACCATCCCTCATCTGTGGGACCTGCTGACCTTGGTTCTTGCTGATTTTCATCCTCAGTGCCTGCCAATTTGACCTCAGAAGCTCTACTAGAAAATTAAATGAATGCCTTGTGTTTAAAAAAAAATAACCCAGAGTAACACAAACAAAATGCTGGAGGAACACAAGAAGTCATGGAAATGAATAAACAAATAATGTTTCAGGCTGAGACTCTTCTTCAGGAACAGAAACGAAAGGGGAAGATGTTAGAATAAAAAGGTGAGAGAGGGGATGGAGGACAAGCTACAAGATGATAGGTGAAGCCAGGTGAGAGGAAAAGGTAAAGGGCTGGAGGAGAAGGAATCTCATAGGAGGAGAGAATGGACCATGCGAGAAAGGGAAGAAGGAGGTGACCAGCAGGTGAGGAGAAGAGGTAAGAGGCGAGAAGAAAAAATAGAAAAAGAGGGAAGAGGAAGGTAAAATCAATACTGGAAAGAGAAATCTATGTTCATGCCATCAAATTGGAGGCTACCTATACACAATATGAGGTGTTGCTCCTCCACTCTGAGAATGGCCTCATTGTGGCAAAAGAAGAGTCTATGGACTGACATATCAGAACAGAAATGGGATAGGAATTAAACTGGTTTTCTTACAGGAAATTCTGCTTTTGGCAGATGGAGCTGATGGAGCTGAGGAGCTTGATGACAAAGCGGCCCTCAAATTTACATCAGGTCTTAATAATATAGAGGAGGCCACTTCAGGAGCACCAGATACGATAGACAACCCCAACAGATTCACAGATGAAGTATTTCTTCACTGAGAAGGACTGTTTGGACTCTGAATAGAGCTAAGAAAAGCAAACCATATCCAAATCCCAGCAGTAGAAGAAGTAACCAGAGATAATTCATCATAGATATTTAACTCTCTATAACATTCTTGCTCTTGTTCTTGAACTGTCTTTCCTAAGTGGATGCACGCTATTTATTTCCACCATTTATGATGCAAATTCAATAATCTCATCATTCTTTGGGTAAAAGGTTTCTTCTGAATTTCTTCATTGAATTTTCCAGAACCTTTTTTTATTTCACATTTCCAGTAGCAATGGTCTTTTGATTTTGATCTTTTGAATTCCCTTTTGGATTTTTTTGGAAAGCATCTTATTTTGATAGCCTGATCTTTTGATAATTCTCTACAAATAGAAAAGTTATTTCTGCATCCTAATTACCTACACTTCATGGAATGTTAAATATCTTTATTAAGTAATTCCCTGGCCATTTTTCTTCAGAAAAACTTAGATTAAGGTAAGTTTATTATCTAAGTATGTATATGTCTCTGTACACTACCCTGAGATTCATTTTCTTTCCTATAATGTATGCCATCATATTTTTGTCATCATCATACCTGTTATAATCTGGTAACAAATCTTTATGTAATCTTGTAAGTGTATGCTGAGATACAGTCTTATGGTCTTTTGCATAATTCACCTTCCCTTCCAATTCATGCTTCTGGAAGAAAACCAACCAGCTTGTTTTTTTTTTACTGTTAATGATTTGGACATTTGCAAATGGCACAAAAATTCAAAGCATAGTCCACAGTCCACAGGTTCGTAGATTAACGGGCCAGATAAGTGGTAGTTGAATTATAATGTGGTTGATATATACAGGCCAAATGGCATAGTTTTAAGGTGTTCCTGGGTATACAATCAGTGGCCACTATATTCGATCTCTCCTGAACATAATCAAGAGGTCACAGAGTGTATGGTCGTGACCTTCTGTTTCTGTAACCTATCTACTACAAGATTTGAAGTGTTGTACATTTAGGATTGTTCTTCTGTAGACCACTGTTGTAACACATATTTATTAGAGTTACTTTTGCTTTCCTATTAGCTTGAACGAGTTTGGTCATTCTCCTTTGACCTCTCCATTAACAAGGCAATTTCACCCACATAACTGTTGTTCACTGGATGTTTTTCACACCATTCTCTATAACATATATGTCAAACTCAAGGCCCGTGGGCCAAATCCGGCCCGCGGTGGAATTATCTTTGGCCCGCGAGATAATATCTAATTACTATTAAAGCTGGCCCCAGTAATCGAAGCGCCTATGGCGTATGAAATGGCTAATGCTGAGTTTATTCAGGTACCAGGTTTTCAGGGTTTTTAGTGTTTATTCGGCAGTCTTGCTCGGCAGTCTTCTTCATAAGAAACGGAATTTGTAAAGTGAAACACTTTGTAGTTATAGCAGAGACTGAGACACATGAGAGCAGGCTGAAAAAACGGAGGCAATGAAAGCTGCGTTCGCACGCGTCCGACTGATTCGGCCCGCATGAAGCTGCATTTTGCTCAATCCGGCCCGTGACCTAAAATGAGTTTGACACCCCTGCTCTATAAGCTCTAGAGATTGTTGTGCATGAAAATCCCGGGAGATCAGCAGTTTCTGCTATACCCAATCACACCATCTGCAACCATCAATCGTCCCATGGTTAAAATCACTGAGATGACATTTCTTCCCCATTCTGATGTTTGGTCTGAACAATAACTGAACCTCTTGGCCATGTTTGCATGCTTTTATGCATTGAATTGCTGCTGCATGATTTGCTGATTAGATATTTGGACTAATGAACAGGTATGCTGGTGTACCTTATAAGGTGTATACTGTATATGTAAGAAACTTTGATGTTATGAGATCTAAAAAGGTTTAAAGAGGTGGGCATAAACATGGCTAGTCTCACTAGACTAAATAGAGCTAAATTCATTCAGTTGTAGCTAGTTCAATGAATGACAAACTACCTAAAATTCAAAACATACCCCAGGAAAGTATTAAAAAATGTATAGGGTTTAATATGTGTCTTTAAGTGTGGGGGGGAGGGGAATGGAAATAATTAGGTTATTCATAAAGGGACTGAATTGACTTTAATACCAGAATTTCAGATGGTGACAAGAGGATGAACAAGAGTGAGATATATCAGCTTGTTGAGTGGTGTCGCAGCAACAACCTTGCACTCAGTGTCATTAAGACAAAAGAGCTGATTGTAGACTATAGAAAGGGTAAGACACGGGCATGTGCCAGTACTCATTAAGGGTCATAAGTGGAAAGACTGAGCAATTTCAAGTTCCTGGGTGTCAGTATCTCTGAAGGTATGTCCTGATCCCAACATATTGATGCAGCTACAAAGAAGGCACAACAGCAGGTATAATTCATTAGGAGTTTGAGGAGATTTGGTCCTAATATGAGGTACAATATGTTGTTTGGAAAATCTAAATGCCAGCCCAGATAGACCCGGGGCTCCTCTCTCCGTGATACGAAGGCTGTGAGCCCAGCCCCAGCCGCTATGCTTCATGTCTGCGAACTTTGCAGCAACTTCCCATTTCATTTTCATTTTTAAAATATTTTTATTGATACAGAATCTTCTACAGCTATAAAATGATACAAGACTTCAACATCTTGATATACATACAATTAATAAAGCTGAAGAAAAAAATTATCAAAAAAGAATAATATATAATAATGAAAAAAATACTTTTTATAAAGAAAAGAATGAAAAAAGAGAACCCCTCTAGCTAAAAAAAGAAACTCCACTAACTACAAGAGAAGGAAAAAGAAAAAAAGAACAAGAAAAGAAAAAAATACCATTAGGAATCAATTCATGGAGCAATACATCTTACCATCATCTATATATATATATTAAGTTCTCTCTCCCAATCTTGTTTAATCTTTAGTGAGAGGTTATCTTTCTGTAGTAAAAATAAATTATAAATTCTACCAATGGAACCTCTTACTAAAGGATTCATATTCAAAATAGTATCCAACAAATCAGATTCTTGCATATATGGAAACTTAGATAAGTATTTTTGTAAAAAAAATGTCTAACCTGAAGATATTGCAGGAAGTGTGTATGAGAGAGAGAAGATTTGCTAATTAACTCTTCAAAAGTCATCAATCAACCATCACAAAATAAATCTGCAAAAAAAAAACAAATTCCCTTATTTCTCCAAAATACAATAATGGGATCAGTTATTGAAGGTTTACATTTTTAAAAAAATTGATAAAAAGAGCTAGACAATTTAAATTGTTTAAAATTTAAAAAATTGTGAGACTGAAACCAAATCTGTAAGGACTGTTTAATAACAGGGTAGAGATATAAATTTGGAATTTTAGAGAGTTGTACAGGTAATGGAGCTCCTAATAATGAGGTTAAATGAAATTGTTTGATAACTTTTAATTCCAAATCAATCCCAGCTGGTTTTTGGCTCTTATCAAGCCAATATAGCTAAAAACATAATTGTCAAATATTGACAGCCCAATAATACAATCTTAAATTAGGAAGTGCAAGTCCAACATCTTTTTTAGATTTTTCTAAATGATACTTAATAATTCTTGGTCTTTTGTTGCTCCAAATAAAGGATGAAATAATGGAGACAATTTGATCAAAAATGTTTTAGTTAAAAAGATAGGTATATTTTGAAAAATATATAAAAATCTAGGTAAAATCATCATTTTCACGGCATGGATACAACCTATTAAAGAAAGTGTAAGTGGGTTCCATCTGGAAAATAATTGTTTCATAGAATCCATTAAAGGAACAACATTAGCTTTGTAAAGATCTTTATATTTTTTAGTAATTATAATACCTAAAAATTTAAAAGAATTAACAATTCTAAATGAAATAACATTGTACGTAAAAGCAGGAGCATTTAATGAAAACAATTCACTTTTATTTAAGTTAAGTTTTTATCCTGAAAATTTTCCAAAATCATTTAGTATTTCCAAAAGATTAGGAATAGATTCTTCAGGGCTCAAAATATAAACCAAATGATCATCTGCATAAAGAGAAATTTTATGTGTGGTCACATTTATTGAGATACCATGAATACTTTTAGCTTCACAGAGTATTATAGCCAAAGGTTCCAGTACAAGATTAAATAATAAAGGGCTTAATGGACATTCCTGTCTAGTACCTTGTGAAAGTGAAAAAATAGGGGACCTGAGATTATTAGTAATAACAGTGGCAATGGGATTCTTATAGATCATTTGAATCCACCTATGGAAATTATTAGCAAAGCCAAATTTTTCTAATACCTTAAACAGATATGTCCATTCTACTCTATCAAATGACTTTTCTGCGTCAAGATAAATAACACATTGGGGTATCTTAGATAGTGATGAATATATGATGTTCATCAATCTCTGAACATTGGAGAAATAGAAATGGCCTTTAATAAAGCCTGTTTGATCCATAGAGATGATTTTAGTTTTAAAATATTCCAAACAGTTAGCCATTATCTTAGAAAGAATTTTTGTGTCCACATTTAATAATGAAATAGGTCTATATGATGAACATTCAGTAGGATCATTATCTTTCTTAAAGATTAAGGAAACAGAAGCTTCATAGAAAGAAGGAGGTAAATCACCCTTCTCAAAAGATTCATGAATATTTCCAAAAAATATGGAGAAAGTAATTCTTCAATTTTTTGTAAAATCCTACCAAATAACCATCAAGTCCAGGAGCTTTACCTGATTGCATTGACAACATAGCTTTCTGAATTTAATGCTCAGTAATTGGAGCATCAAGCATCTGTTGATCTTCAACAGTAATTTGAGGAAATTTAATATTTTGTAAAAAAAAGCCTTCATTTTAGAGGAATCTGAAGGAAATTGAGATTTATAAAGATCAGAATAAAAATCCTGAAAAATATTATTAATGTCTTCATGATTACTTACTATGTCTCCATAATCTTTACGATTTTTGAAAATTTGTCTTTTACCTCTAGCTGCCCGTAATTGGGAAGCTAAGAGCCCATTATTTTTATCCACCCCAAAAAAACTGACTTTTCAATTTAAGCAAATATCCCATCAATAGGATAAGTTAGTAATAAATTATATTGTGATTGTAATTCCACTCTCCTTTTAAACAAATCAACATTTGGAGAGGTTGTATTGATGTTATCTAAATCTTTAATTTGTTTAGAAATTTTATCTAATTCCATTCTTCTCTGTTTCTTCAGCTTAGCTACATACATAATAAATAAGCTTTTAATGTATCCCAAATTACTAACTTCAAGATGTTTCTTGTATTATTAAAGAGAAAAAGCTCTTTTATCTGAGTTTCAATAAACTCAACAAATTCTGAGCTTTGTAACAAATGTTCTGGAAAATGCCAAAGTGGTCTTGTAGAAGCAATATCTTTCAGTTCAAATATTAGGTTTAAGGGAGCATGATCAGAGATAACAATTGCATCATATTCACATTTCTGAACATTAAATAGAAGTCGAGGTTTGACTATAAAGTAATCGATTCTCGAATATTTATTATGAACATGTGAGAAAAAGGAATATTCTCTATCACTAAGATGCATATGTCTCCAAATTTCAATTAAGCCATAATCAATTAAAAAGGAATTAATAAGTGATGCAGGATGATTAGGGAGTTGATGTTTGGATGATGACTTATCTATTAAAGGATTTAAACAAGTATGAAAATCGCCACCCATTAATAACATATATTCATTTAGATCAGGTATTAGAGCAAAAACAACTTTAAAGAATGAGGGATAATCAATATTTTGTCCATATATATTAACCAAACATTTTCCTGTTGTAAATTGTTTCTTTAACAATCAAAAATCTACCATTAATATCAACTATAATATCCTCCTGGTTAAAAGGAATATTGGAATCAATAAAAATGGAAACACCTCTAATTTCACTTCAAGAATTTGCATGGAACTTCCAAAATTTAAAAAATCATTTTTTATCACATAACCTGATATGCGTCTCTTGTGTAAAGATTACATCAGGTTGGAATCGGTTAATAGATTTAAATGTTTTCCTATGCTTAATAGGATAATTCCAACCATGGACATTCCAACTTAAAACATGCAACTGTTTAAATATCATCTGAGACTTTACATCTAAAAAAAGTAGTTAGATGCATGCCAGGATAAGGTAGTCGAGAATGCCGGAGACAAACAACAATAATAATAATTTGTGTATGCTCTGGAATTCCATAATGGGATGAAAAATAGGAAAAGAAAAAAGGAAAAAACTTACCCAACCTACAAAGCCCGGAAATAAGTCAATATTGATTGATGCAAGCCCCAAGAATGCTTCCGATATCCAGGCACTCTTTCCTTTTTTTTTCTTTTTTTTTTCTCTATAGGGATGTTAGGGGGAGGGGTTAAGGGGAGGGCAGGAAGGGTATACATATATTTTTTCATATATTTTCTTTTATTTCTGTAATTATTTGAAAACTCAATAAAAAAAAGTTTTTAAAAAAGAAAAGAATGCATGGAAAGCAATTATAAACTCCACCTACCTGAATAGAAGGTAAAAATGAAAAGAGTAATCTCTGTCTCCCTCTTCTGGATATACATCTCATTACAGTTGAGTTGAAAAGAACAGTTATTAGAAACGACCTTCAGTTTTAAAAATAACCTTCATAATATTAGATAAGGAAAAAATAACACTTCAAAAAAATTCTTGAACTATTTGACAGAAGAAAAACAATTGCCATCTTTAAATTATCAAATCTATCTTTAAAACGTAAAGAAACCCAGATAATTACTTAAAAGTTCTTAACAAAAGCATACGAAGCAAAAAAGCAATTGGTTCATTTAAATGCTGCAAACAGAAAAAAAAATTCTAGATGGTTCATAAGTTCACAAGACAAGGGAAAGGTATTTCTCCTGATACAAAGTAATGGGCTTTATGATTCCATGACAGACCGTAAGACCATTTGGCACAGGAAGAGATTTACGCCATTCAGCCCATCAATTGTGGCCAACTTCTCTTCCTTCTCAACCCCATTTTCCTGCCTTCTGAATCTGTGAACTTAATCAGATTTGAAAAGAGGAACAAGCTAGTGGCCTGAACAGATTGTATTTTTAATAGTGACATGGTTGTAATTAATCTAAGCAAGTTAATTGAAAGGCCTAGATGGAGTGGAAGAGGAGAGGATGCTTCCTATTGCAATAGAGTCCAGGACCAGAGGGCAGAGCCTGAGAATAGCCAGGGCATGGTGAATCTGTGGAATTAACTGGCAAAATCATTAGTTATATTTAAGACGGAGGTTGATAAGTTACTAGGAGAAGGGAAGGAGAATGGGGTTGAGAGTGATAGTAAATCAGCCATGATGGAATGGTGTAGCAGACTCAATGGGCTGAATGGCCTCATACCTCTCCTAGGTCTTATGATCTTAATTCCTCATTTAGCCAAAATCAAACTGCAGGAGGAAATCAGCAGATCAAGCAGCATTTGCCAAGTCAAGTCAAAGGGATGGTCGGCCTTTCAGATTGTGACCTTGTATTAATCCAGCAGTTTATGCTTTGTTCCAGATACCAGCATCTGCACTTCATTCCTCCCCTGAATACTTTCTGATTTGTTCCGGAGCAGCCTTGCTCCATGTGGTGGCACCTTGAAGATTTAAGATTGTTTAATGCCATTTTCAATAGACAAGTGTAAAGGAGAACAAAATAACTTTTACTCCAGATCTGGTTCAGCACAAAAAAACATAATAATTTTTAAAAATCACAATATGTATAAATATGTACATTAGATAACTTATATACATAGATTGATTGTACATACATAAAGTGATGCTAGACACAGGACTGCATCTACATAGGATGACGGACAGGAAATTATAAAGTATTGGTGCTGGGTTTGTGGTTGGGTGGGTTAGTGGGAGGAGGTGTTGATTGTGCTTAATGCTTGGGAAAGTAATTGCTTCTGGTAGCGCTTCAGCCTGTTTGTCTCTTGCCCAAGTTTAGTGCTTTATTTAAACTCTCCACTTTCATCGAGTGGTTTCCAGCTTCCTATTTTGCTCAGCTCTTGCTCAGAGCTTCTCTCAGTGGTTGTCTCTCCAACACATCATTGCTCCCCCTGTACTGGTATTTCCCACATTCCTCACTACAAAACCACACCACATCCTGAAGGGGAAAACCATGGCAAACCACATTTCCCATCATCTCAGCCAACGAGCCCCAGAACTTCCTCGCAGGGAATCTGCTTTATGTGCAGTGAGTCTGTGCTCAGTTTGTGTGGGAATTCAGCTCTCTGTGTTGTGATTGCCCAGTTTATATTTGGGTTGACTTGGTTTCTGATTTTAGCATCAACAAGATGTGGAAAATAGTGCCTGGTGAAAGGGGGGGGGGGGGTGGGGTTGAAGCAAATCAGCAACTGACCCACAACCAAGGGGGTCCTGATGAAATCCAGAGACTCCTGTGGTTGCACAACAGTCTATAGTAATACTGAGGAAGTGGTTAACAGCAGTACTGTGGTTAACAATAGTCCTGTTGTACATTGCGAGGGCAGAGTCAGAAATGGCAGCAGTGTGGGGAATGGGAATGCTGGGAATTTATTATTCACCAGAATACGAACAGATTTGTCCAGACTTAAAGGGGAAGCATTCTGAACCAAAAGTATTGAACAACAAAATAGAGAGAACTGCAATATTTATGCCCAGAAAATCTATTCATAATTAATTTAATGAGCATTTAAAGTAAATATAACCAATTAGGTCCATTGCAATGTATAAAAGAACACGTGGTTCAAATCCAAATCAACTCACACGTATGGTACAAATCGAGTATTAATACAGTGTAAGGCTGGTTTACACTGAGAAATGATACTAAACTATGATCTGTGATAGGAGCATCATAGATCCCATTTTGCACAGCGGGCAGAGAACAGTATCAGTCCTTAAAGTATCCCATAGCAGACATAGAGCAACAATATATGTTTGGCCTCTCATGAAGGTTACAGAAGCTCCTGGGGAAGAGGGAGACAGCTCCAAGTAACATCCAGTTCCTGCCGAAGATAGGGAGCAAGAAAATGTCAAAGAGGCAGTGAGCACCTGAGATGTTGAAGATGTACATTGGAAGGGACTGAATAGGGGTCCCATTTGGTCTCCTCTTTATAGGAAGAATGGGGAAGCTTTAGGAAGGATGTAGAGGCGATTTACCAGGATGCTGCCTGGATTAGAGAGCAGGAAAGATTGAGTCAGCTGGGACTTTTCTCTCTGGCATGAAGGAGGGAGGATGAGAGGTGACTTGATCAAGGTGTACAAAAATGACAAGAGGCATAAATTGAGTGGAGAGCTGGAGAAGGGGTAAGTGGCTCTATGGATACTGCACTCACAAAGCTGCTCAAACCCAGTCTGCTGGGAATTCCTTGTGATCAACAAATCATCTAAAAGCTTTGTTGTATGGGAAACCTTTCTTAAATTTGTGTGAAAACACAGAGAACTACTGTCTAGGTCAATGGAATACAATATATCATTGACACTGCAAAAGCAAATGCTGGCTTTTTTCTGCAGATACCAAAAGAACTCACACATTCCCATGGGGAACAGTAGCTGGGGGAGCAATTTGCCGCCATAACAATGTTGGTCCAATCACTAGCACGGAGATGTGCGGTGATATCCTTTGGGAATTAAATGTGATGATATTTTAAAAGGATTGAAAGACAAAATGGAAAAGACAATTAAAACAAGTCTTAGCATTCAAAAAAGATCAAAACTGTTTGTACGATTTCCCATCCGGTGGTGTGACACCTGGATGGCATGGTCACTTATCAGTTAGCGCAACAATTTTACAGCACCAGCATCAAGATTGCTGATTGATTCCCGTTGCTGTCTGTAAGGAATTTGTATGTTCTTCACATGGCCATGTGGGTTTCCTCTGGGTGTTCTAGTTTCCTCACACATTTCCAAGACGTATGGTTTGGGTTAGTGTGTTGTGGGCTTAAGATGCTATTTACTTTTTATTTTTATTCAATGATACAGCGCAGAGTTACCCCCCCCCCCCCACCCATCAACCCCTGACAAATCTGTTTAACTGAACCAAATCACAGAACAATTTACAATGACCAGTAGTTAATCTGCCCAATATGTCTTTGGACTGTTGGAGGAAACCAGAGTACCCTGGGAAAACCTATGTACTGCACAGGGAGGAAGTACAGACCCCTCACAGAACTGTTCCGGAATTGAACTCTGAAGTCTGGAACATCCCGAGCTGCTACAGTATCACATTAACCGCTATGCTACAATGGCATCCATATACATTTGCACCAGAGGCGTGGGAACACCTGGGGGCAGCTCAGCATAGTCCATACTGATTCGATTTGCTGCAAAACAACACATTTCACTGTATGTTTTGATGTACATGTGACAAATAAAGCTATTCTTTAATCAATATAAAGGGAAATATTAAATTATTGGAATTCAGCAAATATAATTTAATGGCATTTCACTTTGTGCTTGTTATAATTACAGCCACAGGTCACTATGACTTCAGTTGTCACAGGGGCTCATAGTGACAAAAACTTAAATGTTCCAGTGATGTCAATTACAGTTTATGAAAACAAGTACTGTGCTCGCCTAAAACTTTTAGCGAAGCGGGCAAGGCAATGGCTCCCTCATCTGGTGGATGCATGTATGACAAGTGTCAGCCTTGGTCCAAACCAGTACGAGGTCATAGCTGAAGTCAAATTTATTATCAAAGTACATAGTACATTTTATCATATACTGCATTGAGATTCATTTTCTTGCAGGCATTTAGAAAACAATAAAGCAAAACAACAGAATTCATGAAACAATATATAAAGACTGACAAACAACCAACATGTAAAAGAAGACAATTGTGCAAAATAAAAAGAATACTCAGAACATGTGTTGTAGACTCCTTGATCATGAGTTTGTAGGTCATAGACTCCATTTAGAGTCGTGGTTAATGAAGATACCCACACCAATTCAGGACCCTGGTAGTTGTAGGGTAATAACTGTACCTGAACCTGGTGGAGTGGAACATAAGGTACCTCCTGCCTGATCGCTTCAAGGTAAAGACTAATTCTCCTCCTCAACAATGCTTACAACATATAAGAATGTTATCCACTGCAACAAATTTACCCTTGGCAGAATCATTAACCCATCTGCTACATATGAAACTGGTTGATGCAGCATCTCAACCTATAATCTTGTCATGAGCCCTGTGGTTCTCTGCAGCAAGCCACAGAGCATTGAGCTTCTAGGCTTCTCAAGCACCTGCCTTTACTAATTGTTGTCTTAACTAGAGTTGTTAAATCCTTGTACTTTCTATTTAATCTTGTCAAGTTTATTGTGACTGGCTCGGGTTTTCCACGTACTGTGATTATTTAAAGTGGTGTATCGTAAGCACTGATCGTGGAGTCCTTGGATTGAGAGTAGTTTTTTTGTGCTGTTGCTTGGTCATGTTACTGATGTCCTGTTGGAATTCCTATCTATAACTTTTTGTTTCTGTCTCCACATGGGAGTCTGTTGTTTCTCTGCACCTAGGTCAGTTATTGCCAGCACACACTGTGACACAATCTATTCAAAATGTATTGGAGAGTTTGTCATAAACACATTACTGTTTATACCTCATTGTTAGTATCCGAACAGCCTGTGAAAGTACAGAAAGTGAGAAATCAGCTCTCCCTCAGATTGTTGTTTAAAATATTAGAAGAGCATTGACCTACTGCATGTGTTCCTGACTCCATCAAGAATATTCCATAATGGATATACTGTAGATTGCAACTTTGATCATTCTTCCTCTCTCTTTCACGAGCTGCAGTCAGACGAAAGTACAAGGGTCTTGGGATCTACATTTCAAGGATTGATCAGCGAGCCTATGGACTTGTTTTGGGGGATTTTGAGGTACATGGTGCATGTATTTCTAGATTCTGGTTACTCTCTTTTTGCTGTTTTTGAGCAATTTGATCAGAGTGATCGATGCAGACTTGAGGGCTTTGGCAAAGAATGTCCCTGCGGCCTACAGCGTGACATTGAACTGAACTAAACGGAATACTACTGGACCCCTGGTTTGATGTTTGATATTCTATGTGGTGTTCATTCATTTTTTTGCCATTTGAGCAATTCCTTCTTTTTTCACACACTGGGTGTTTGGGTTTTTCTTGAAGAGTTTGCATCATGTTTCTTTGTTTTGTAGCTGCCTGCGGGAGGACAAATCTCTCAGTTGTATTCTGATAATAACTGTACTTTGAATCTTTAATTTATGTTAATATGTGGGGAAGTGGCATTATAAAATAATTATATCAGTCCTGATGAAGGGTTCCCTTCTCACCTTCTCTTTTCTTCACCTGCCTATCACGTTTATCTGGTGGCCGTCCTCCTTCCCTTCTCCCTCCTCATTTATTATCACCCCCTCATCTTTTCCATCTTTCCCCTTTTCTCCCCCACTTCTTATTTCAACCTCCTTTCTCATCCAACCATATTACCCCTCACCTGGTTTCCATAAGACCATAAGACATAAGAGCAGAATTAATCCATTTGGCCCATCAAGTTCCTTCTGCCATTCAATCATGGCCAATCCTTTTTGCCCTTCCTCATTCCCACTCCTCACCTTCTCCCTATAACCTTTGATGTCATGGCCAATCAAGATCCTACCAATCTCCAGCTTAAAGGTTTCACCTATCACCTGCCAGCTTGTACTCCTTCCCCTTCTTCCATCTTCTTATTCTGTTTTCTCCTCCTTTCCTTTCCAGACCGATGAAGGATCTTGGCCCAAAAGGTTGACCGTTTACTCCCCTCCATAGTTGATGAATTTCTCCAGTGGTTTGTATGTGTCACTGATAGAATTTGTGTGACTTAATGGAACCAAACAGCCAGAAATACAAGGAATATGAAAGAGGGAAGTCAAGAGGCAAATTCAGAATGCCAAAAGAATATTGCTGATAATGCTAAGGCTGACCCTAAGGGATTTCTTCAAGACTTTAGTTGTAAAAGAAAAGTCAAGGAGAAAGTTGTGTATTAAGAATAATAATGGGGTGTTAAATTATGCAGAGAAGGACATAGCAGATATTCATATTTTGCTAAGATATTCACCTGTGAAGATGTTAGCAATATGCTGGAGTTCTTTGAAGAGGCAACTAAAGTTTATGGAAAGATATCATTTACTTGGACTTTCAGAAGGCTTTTGACAAGATAACCCACGAGAGGTTAATAATCAAATTACAGGAGGTAGCAATTCAGGGTAAGATGTGTGAATGGCTGCAGAACCAGCTCAAAAACAGAAAACAATTAATGGTGAGAGGATCATATAAGATCTAGAAGCTGATAAAAGTTGGGTTCTGCAGGAAGCGGTGTTGGGGGCAGCTGCTGTTTTTAATTTACATTAATGATTTAGATAAGTTCATTACAAATAAACTAGTAAAGTTTGCCGATGACACAAGATTAGGAGAATGGGCTGATAACATTCAGGCAGCACATTCAATACAGTTAGATCTAAACAAAATCCAAATGTGGGCTGAAAAATGACAGATGAAATTTAATGTAAGTCAGTGTAAAGTATTATATATAGGAAATAGAGATATTAGATATAACTATAAAATGGGGGTTCTTGAGTTAGAAAGTGCACTGTATGAGAAGGACTTGGGTGCACTGGTAGACTATCACAATCAACATCTAAATGCACAGGAGTGGTTAGGAAGGCTAATAGAATGTTGGCTGTATAATGCACTCAGTGGAGTTCAAGTCTAGAGACATTCTCTGTAAGTTGTATAATGCACTAGTGAGGTCACACCTTGAAAACTGTGTACAATTTGGGACTCCATATTGTGTGAGGGATGAATAGGCACTGGAGAGAGTCCAGAGAAGGGTGACTACACTCATTTCAAAACTGCAGGGTATGAGCTCCAAAGAAAGATCGAATTAAGTCTTTTTAGCCTAAGTAGACGTAAAACAAGAGGAGACATGAAAGAAGCATTTAAAATCATTAAGGGTATAAGTAACATGGATGCCAGCTGCAACTTCAAAATTAATCCATCATCAAGGACAAGGGGCCATAGATGGAGACTGGTTAAGGGGAGATTTCAGACTAACATCAGGAAACATTTCTTTGCACACTAAGTTGTGGACACATGGAACAAACTACCTAGTTGTGTAGTTGAGAGTAGTACCTTAGAGACTTTCAAATCTAAAGTCGATAGTTATTTCAACACACTGTGTGAATAGGAATTTGGCAAGCTTTGTTGGGCTGAATTGCCGGTTCCTGTCAAAACTTTCTAAAATGCTAGTGTTCGAAAATAGAAGATTTTCCAAACTACTGGCATACCACAAGGCAGTGTTCACATCCCATTTATTCAGCATTTTCACCAATAATTACACTTCTCAA
This sequence comes from Hemitrygon akajei, assembly GCF_048418815.1. Lineage (NCBI taxonomy): Eukaryota > Metazoa > Chordata > Chondrichthyes > Myliobatiformes > Dasyatidae > Hemitrygon > Hemitrygon akajei. Next base: position 29,166,791 of record NC_133138.1, on the reverse strand, counting down.
AGTCAGTTTTTCATTGAAGCTGAAGACACTTGCAACAGCACACAGCAGAAAAAATTTAGAGAACATAGAGATGTTGGAGAAGACAACAAATGAGATGGCAGATAACCTACTACACAATCATCACCAACCCAAACTTACCCCAATCACTGCCTCTTCAGGAACAGTTAACACCCCTCAACCATCAGGCTCTTGAGCTGGTGTGGATACCTTCACACACCCCAATACCGAACTGATTCCACAATCCATGGACTCACTGTCAAGAACACTACAACTCACGTTCTCAATATTTGTTACCATTTTTTTACCTTTTATGTATTTACCCAATTTGACGTCTTTCGCACATTGGTTCTCTTTCTTCATTGTGTACAGTTTTTCATTGATTCTATTGTACTTCTTTGTGTTTACCATGAATGTTCACAAGAAAATTGATCTCATGGCAATATATGGTGACATATGTATATGTAAGATTTTCACACTACGCTGTGAGGTAGTTTATATTAGTAATTTTCTGTAAAAGCAGTGTGCCATGCTGGAAAGTGTGTTTTGGGTTTGGCTAAAGAAAAGGACACACGTTGTCCAACTTAGGAATGTGAGTCAGCCAGTCAGGTTTGTGGTATGTGAGAGAAGGTTCCAGAGAACTGTTGAGAAGGGTTTACAGTAGTCTAGTTTGAGGGCATTTGCCGGGAAGATGCCACAGAATGCCGTTGGAAATCAAGTCCCCGTTGCAGATGAATGGTTCTGTGGAGGAAGGGCCAATGCTCCTGAGACAGAGCCCATTTGCTCGAGTTGGATTTCGAGTGAAGTTCAGAATGCGGTGTGTGCTTTCACACAGACCGTATGTCCAGAGTCTGAGTAAAGACAATGCCAGGGTGAGCTCCAACTTTATCTGCACTGGTTTAACTGTAATGGAACTTTTTGCTTTTTTTTCTAACAACAACACACGCAAAATGCTGGTGGAACACAGCAGGCCAGGCAGCATCTATAGGGAGAAGCGCTGTCGACGTTTCGGGCCGAGACCCTTCGTCAGGACTAATCGAAAGGAAAATCTTTCCCTTCGATTAGTCCTGATGAAGGGACTCGGCCCGAAACATCGACAGCGCTTCTCCCTATAGATGCTGCCTGGCCTGCTGTGTTCCACCAGCATTTTGCGTGTGTTGTTGTTTGAATTTCCAGCATCTGCAGATTTCCTCATGTTTGCTTTTTTTTCTTTTCTCTTTCCTACTAATGCAGCTTACGATCTGTTATTTCTTGCCGACCGACAACGTATGGGCAGTAATAAACACAGTATTCGCTCAAATTGATGTTCCTTTAATCGGAACGTCATGATGTTCATGTTAGGTTGAACCCCAAATCATACTGACCCCTGACCTATACTGTTTGTGAAAGGTGTCCTCCTCACCGCTGAGTCACATAGCGGTAAGCAGAGCTGGCTAATGGGCCAAGTTCACACACAAGCACGGTGAGAGGGTTACAGATATATCTATATATATATATATATTCAGGCAGATGGGGCTCACCTGCCATGGTTGGCAGCTCATCTAGGAGAAAGAAAACTCTGGTCTCTAACCTCTGCTGCCTTGTGGCTGTACCCATTCATGCGGAAGACATTGGGAGCATGCCCTGGGGGGGGGGGAAATCCGGAGATAGAGTCCTGAAGGCAGTCCTACGTTGAGTTCAACGCTGACTGGCAACTCCTGCGACGCTGCTGGTACCAAACCGTATCGGTCTCTGCTGTTGCTTTGGCTTCATCAGATGCGTGGAAGGGGGGAGTTTGCTACATGGCAAGCTTACAACAGCTTGCTCTCCATATTGAACTGCCCAAGCTTGTGTCTCTAGACAGCTAGGACGCAACATCCATGGTCGAACCTGACTGATGGAGGCCTCACTGAAATATTAAATACCCAACAGCCGGTATGCTATGTTGGTGCTGGACTGTGTGGCACCACTTGCGGGCTGCTCTCAGCAAATCCTCAGCTGTGCTGGTTGGTAACACAAATGATACATTTCACTGTATGTTTTGCTGATAAGTAAGTTTGAATGTTGAAACACATCTACCCAGCTTGTGTAATACTGCTGCGGCCATTTGTTCCTTTGCAGTTAACTACGTCTACCTTCTCCATTCGGGAGTACTCAGATGCTGAAAAGACATACAAAATTGTAAACAGCTCTTCTGTTCCATTCCCATGTGCATTTTCTGAAGCTGCAGCCCTGCAGTAAGAGGCTTATAATAATGAAATGGCTGTAGAAAAATTAAATGATTGACATCTGCCTTGAAGATAAAAACAACTCTTCATCGTAAGTTACTCGTTTCCTATGGTATCACTGAAACCATCAACAGATCTAAACCAAACCATCCTCTGCCTAAAGAATTGGGAGGATTTAAACAACAAATCTACTGAAGGGAACCAGCAAGAAATTACTCGTAACAAGCAGTCAGCATCAAACTTCAGTTGCAGATGTTACTTAAAATGGATGCTGAACAGTTGAGTGTGGGATTCTACAGATGTAACATTGTCAAGAAACAACAGTTGTACACATCAGGAAAAGAAAACCAAGAAGATTCCTGCTGCATCTCACCAGGCACAACAACAACACCAGGATAGACCAATTAGAGATGTTGGACTAGTGACAGGAAGAAGGTGAGTGTGGTACTTTAAAGTCATCAGAATGATAATGGTGGGCAGGATCAGAGGAGAAACCAGCCTCAGGTCCAGGGGGGTTGTTGCATGAGGCCAGGGACTGGACAGTAGAAGCACAGCCCAGGGATCAACTGGGACACACACTGTGAACCCAGGCTGGGCACTTGGCAATGAGACAAGGACAAAAAGAGCAAAGAACAGCAACAGAGAACTTGGAATAGCATTACTTGCCAGATTTGGTACTTACAAATTCGGAGAGAGAATAGATGGGACAGTAAGTGAAGTGTCTGTCAGGAGATTAGCCCTGTGACTGTTCTAAGCAGTGTTTCAAAGCTTCTTCCCAGGAGGTGAAACTTAGACCTTTCTCTAAGCAGCAGGTTTTACTTTAGTGACACTGTCTATAGGACACAGGATAGGATAGACTGTACCCCACATACTTTGATGAATGTAACTCCAGTAACACTCAAGGAGCTCAACACCAGTATGCATCAAGCATGATGATAGATTTATATCCCATTCAATACTCTAAATAATAGTTTTTCCTTGACAACCCTAAAGCACTCTGCTCTGTAGTTTATCAGTTAGTCTATACTAAGTCAAAAATCCATGACATCTACAAAGATGTCCATGGTCTCTTCCTACTCTTCTCACTTTCTTGGCAAAACATCCAAAATAGCCAAAAGCCTCACCTTCCCCAGACATCCTTCCTTCTTCTCTCTCCTCTCGAGAAACAAATAGAAAAGTCTGATAGCTCATACCACCAGGCATTTGGCTCCTAGTAAAATTAGATGGATGCTTGATCTCATAATCAACCTTGCTATGGCCTTGCACCTTATTTTCTGCCTGCACTGCACTTTCTTTGTAACTGTGACACTTTGCTCAGTTTTACCTCAATGCATTGTTGGATGTTGTAAAGATCCAAGTGCTTCACTGTGCGTGGGCATTTTTACAAGGACAATAGGCACGTGGGAACATCTGCTGGTTCCTCTCAAAATTACACATTGTCCCGATCTGTGTATTTTTTAAATACTGCTCCTTGTGTTTATTGGGGGTTGTTTTAAATTCTGAATTAGATCCGGAGCAGCAATCGTCATGTTTTCCTTCAGACTCATGTACTGAAGTCAAGTCAACTTTTATTGTCATTTCAACCATAATTGCTGGTACAGTACATAGTAAAAATGAGGCAACTTTTTTCAGGACCATGGTGTTACATGACACAGTACAAAAAACTAGACTGAACTATGTAATAAAAAAAAAGAGAAAGCTACACTAGACTACAGACCTACACTGGACTGCATAAAGTGCACAAAAACAGTGCAGGCATTACAATAAATAATAAACAGGACAATAGGGCAAGGTGTCAGTCCAGGCTTCGGGTATTGAGGAGTCTGATAACTTGGGAGAAGAAACTGTTACATAGTCTGGTCGTGAGAGCCTGAATTCTTCGGAGCCTTTTCCCAGACGGCAGGAGGGAGAAGAGATTGTATGAGGGGTGCATGGGGTCCTTCATAATGCTGTTTCCTTTGTGGATGCAGCGTGTAGTGTAAATGTCCGTGATGGCAGGAAGAGAGACCCTGATGATCTTCTCAGCTGACCTCACTATCCGCTGCAGGGTCTTGCGATCCGAGATGGTGTAATTTCCGAACCAGACGGTAGTGCAGCTGCTCACGATGCTCTCAATACAACCCCTGTAGAATGTGATGAGGATGGGGGGTGGGAGATGTTGGGCTTCATTGCTGGAGGAATTGAATTCAAGAGCAGGGAGGTCATGCTGCAACTATACAGGGTACGGGTGAGACCACACCTAGAGTACTGTGTGCAGTTCTGGTCTCCATACTTGAGGAAGGATATACTGGCTTTGGAGGCAGTGCAGAGGAGGTTCACCAGGTTGATTCCAGAGATGAAGGGGTTAACCTTTGAGGAGAGATTGAGTCGTCTGGGACTATACTCTCTGGAATTCAGAAAAATGAGAGGGGATCTTATAGAAACATACAACATTTTGAAAGGGACAGATAAGATAGAAGTAGGAAAGTTGGTTCCATTGGTAGGTGAGACTTGAACTAGAGACATTGCCTCAAGATTCAGTGGAGAAGATTTAGGATGAAGATGAGGAGAAACTGTTTTTCCCAGACAGTGGTAAATCTGTGGAATTCTCTGGTCAGGGAAGCAGTTGAGGCTTCTTCACTAAATATATTTAAGATACAGTTAGATAGATTTTTACATAGTAGGGGAATTAAGGGTTATGGGGAAAAGGCAAGTGGATGGAGCTGAGTTTACAGACAGATCAGCCACCATCTTGTAGAATGGTGGGGCAGGCTCAATAGGCCAGATGGCCTATTCCTGCTCCTATTACATTCTTAGTGCTTATGTTCAATACTAATGCAACATCATGCATCAAAATTTCAGTCTTTGAAACTATCTGATGTGGTTTTTATTTAAAATGTATTTATCTAAAATAGCTTTGTGTTGTCAACCACAAACTTGCTTTCTTTGAACAGACATTTCCTCTACAGGAGGTGCCAGTTGCAAAACACTTATTAAAATAAAGCTTTTTTTGTAAAGAGAAGTAATTTGATATCCAGAAATTACTTCCAAATCCTGTGGAAACTAGAAAGCTGGAACCAGGGTTGAGATTGAAGCTATTTAATGGGTGAGAGGAGCCAAGTTACAGAAACAGAATTTGTCTACAGATTATCTTGGATCTAATTGAATGTCAAGGCAACATTCCAAGTATCAGAAGGGATATTGTTGAGAAATCATCAGGAAAGAAAACTTCTAATCTTAATATTTAAACAATTAACTCCAGAATGAAGTCTTTGTGATGGGTACTAAGATAATCCCTTGCATCGGCATTCTACGTTGTTACTCCTTTCCATAGAGTCATTGACGATTGCAATGTGGGTGCCTGGAATGCACCATTAAAATACCATAAGACCACAAGACATAGGAGCAGGCTGTTCAGCCCATTGAGTCTGCTCTGCCGTTCCATCGTAGCTGGTTTATTATCTCTCATAAACCTGTTGTCCCGCATTCTCGCTGTAACCTTCGCCACCATTAGTAATCAAGACCCCATCAACCTGTGCTTTAAATACACCCAGTGACTTGGCGTCCACTGCCACCTGTGGAAGCTAAGTTGAAATTAATGCTAACATTGCATTTGCCTTTCTTACCGAAGGCTCAGCCTGCGAATTAACAGTTAGGAATCTGACATGAGGATTCCCAAGTCTCTTTGCACCTCTGATTTCTGAATTTTCTCCCTGTTTAGAAAATAATCACCACTTTTATTCCTTCTACCAGATACTTCCCTACACTGTATTACAGAGTACTGCTGCCACAAAACAACAAATTTCACTGCAAATATCAGTGATATTAAACCTGATTCACTTTCCAGTTCTGGACTACGAAGAGCTTCTGTACTTCCATGTCCTGTACCATGACAAGGATTTTATCTGGGTTATGCATGTTAACCACATGGACATTATGTTAACCATGCAGGTATTCTGAATGAATAGCAACACACACAAGATGCTTCCAGCATCGACAGATTTTCTCTTGCTTGCGCTCTGAGTGAATAGGCTGAGTACAGTAAATTGGCTGCACTTAACTGGGCATAGCGCAGCATGATGTAAGCGGTGGACACCCAGGGAAAGGATAAGAGCGTGCGACACAATCGTCTACAGCCATTGCATAAATAATTGTCAGAAATACAGACCACTGGTACATCTGAATGATATCAGTATTGGAATTGGTTTATTATTGTCGCATGTACCAAGATACAGTGAAAAGCTTGTTTTGCCTACTATTTATATTCATGTTATTTATAATTCAAGTCATTATATTGAACCGGAAAAAGGTGAAACAATAACAATTCAGAGTAAAGTGTACAAGATGCCAAAAATGTGTACAGCAGGTAAGCTATAAAGTGCAAGTTCACAAGTTAATAACAAGATTTCAGAGTCTTCTGTATTGGAATACTGAACACTGATGGAGATAAAGTCTGCAAACCATACATGAACAGACCTGATTCTGTTCTGAAAGCACCTTTTCATTTTCAGTTCATAAGAACTAGTCCAAGCTTATGAAACAGGAACAGGAGTAGCCAATCAACTCATCAAACATGCTCTGTCAATCAATAAACGGACAGTGGTTCTGGTATTGACCTCACCTTCACTATCTTGTCTGTTCCCCATAACCCAACATTGCACAAACTTCCTAAAAATCTACCTCAGAATTCAACCACTGCAGCTCTCTGGAACAGAGATTCAGAATATTCTGAGGGAAGAAATTCTCCTCTTCAGTTAATGTCCCTTGGTCATAACACTACCCCATCTGCAAGCCTGAGTCCGAGTTCGCTAGAGGCTGAAGGATGGAAACGGGAAGACTGTCCTGGGATTAAAGGGCTGTGTATGTGTGTAGGTCAGAGGGAGGAATGGGATCTGTTTTGCTGCTGTTGTTTGTTACTGCTTGTGTTCCGTGTTGTTTTGCCGAGCATTGTGGTCAGGGTATGTTGGCGCCAGAATACGTGGTGACTCTTGTAGGCTGTCCCAGTACACCCTCAGTTATGTTGCTTGTTAATGCAAATGATGCATTTGCATTAACAACCAACATAATAAATGAACTTGAATCTTGAATCTAGCTTTAGATTTTCCCTTCAAAGGAAATATCCTTTCAGCATTTACCACATCAAGTCTCCTTAGGTTCATCAATGCTCCATAAAGATCCCCTCTCATTAGTCTAAATTTATGACAGTAAAGACATAATCTCTCCTCTTTGTGTGACCCTTGATACATTTTCAAATGAATCTTTTTGTGTTGATTCCAGAGGAAATATATCATGGCCAAAGAGCCTGATTCTATTCTACACCCTGAAATAAAATAGATCTGATGATACATCACAGACCTGAAATGTTAACTCTTTTCTTCCCCCAAATTATTATCTGACCTGTTGAGTGCTTCTGACATGTTTAAGTTTATTGCCAACTTTCTGTGCTTTGTCCAAGAGAACACCCAGATCTTTTCAATAAACACAACAGATTCTGCTGACACTGGAAATCTTGAGCAACACACACAAAATGCTGCAGGAATTTAGCAGGTCAGGCAGCATCCGTTGAGGGGAATAAATGCAGTAGCTGAAGTTTCAGACTGAGAACCTTCACCAGGTAAAATATTTACCTCTTTGATATCTCTGAACATAAAAAGGTGCATGGCTCCTATTATGCTTGATATCCTTGTCTCCAGAATTCTCTGTCCAAATCTCTTCTGCTCTCTTCTTCTACCTGTTTCGCTATGTTCCTGCCTTTTCGTCTACTTATGCTCAGTGTAAGCAGACACGTAGACACAAGCCGATGTTTAAAGTCCATCAAGCTGATTTGCATGGAGGAGTGCAAAAACAAATGTTCTGGGAGATTATTGGAAACAGTTGACACAACGCATACTGCGATGCTTTCCAAAAGTGATTCTAATAAATTACTTCACTGACAGTATCTAAGGCATGGACTTAACGTTTTTTGTCAAGCTTGACTCCACTGTCAAACATAACAATTGCTGGTTAAGGAAACTGCGGTGGCTCTTAAACTGATGAAGGGAGCCCAATATCACTGAGTGACAAGTGGCTTAAAAGATATCTCTCCCACCTCTTTTCCAGTGCTTTCTATATTGCATCATCACTGGCAGAGCGCTTTTATGATCAGCCTCTGAGAGGAACAAAACCTTGTCGTGGTTTGGAGTCTTGCATGGCTCAATGACCTGGAGAGCTGTGTTGGCTGGGGTCAGGGATTTATGCTTTGGTTCTTGGTAGGATTACCATGCCCTACAGGTCAAAGAGTAGAGGTCAAACTAACAGTGGCCCACCAGTCCTCCAGGTTCGGGGGTTCAGCTCAGGGCTAAGAACCCTGACTGGTTAAAAAAAAGTTACGGAAACAGCAATGAGTAAACCTTCTATATCTGACTGTGATGATACTACTTCAAGATGGCGGCGCGACGCAGAGTGCAGCGGTCACACCAGGAATGAATATCTGTTGTCTGTAAGTAGGGGCCGTGTACAATCCTGATTTGATGGGGACGGACGTGAGAAGCATGGAGGAACATCTGGTGGAACTTTTGAAATCCCTGTTTCGCTGCCGCTGCTACTGTACAATGGAGAAATCTCCGGGAGGAAGGCCCCAAATCCTTGGCTTTGCCTGCTGCTTGGCGGCCGGTGCCGGGGTCGAGGAACTCGGCAGCGATGGTGCTCGGTGTCGGAGGGCTGGTCGGAGGCTCGAAGTTTTCAGGTGGACTCGGAGTTAGTTGTGGTCGGAGCTCCCAAAGTGCTGTATCGGCAAGCTGCGGCGCTGGAGGTTCATGGCAGGAAGAGTTTTTCTTCCTTCTACCGTCTGCGTGAGATGATGGGCTGTTGGGACTTTGAGACATTCTTTAAACCGTGCGTGGACTGCTATTTATCAGATTACGGTATTGCTTTGCACTGTTGAAACTATGTGTTATAATTATGTGGTCTTGGTCAGTTAGTCTTTTATCAATTATGGTATTGTCTGCACTGTTGAAACTATATGTTAACTATAACTATATGTAACTATGTGGTTTTGTGTATGTCTTGTAGCTTGAGGTTTGTCTGATGGGTTTGTAGTTCCTTTCCGGGGAACGTTCTAAGACGGTAATGCGATATCGATACGCAGCAGCCTCTCTGGACTCTGGTTTGGGGATTACCAAACGTTATGTGGTTTTTCTTGTGTGGTCTGTTTTGTGCTTTTTTGTGATATCATTCTGGAGAACATTGTCTCATTTTTTAACTTCATTGTATTTGTGGTTTATAAATGACAATAAACTGAATCTGAATCTGAATATTCCTGAGTCTCCATCCAGGACTTAGATGATTGACAGTAGTGAAAAACGAGAGGAAGCAACTGGCATGATGAAGGAAACCCTGAACACCAGCCGAGATGGAGGACCTTCACTGCTGCCCTGAATGTCAACGGCATAACGTGTAGGTTCAAGAAAAGTTAATACCCTTCAACCATCAGGCTTTTGAACCAAAGGGGAGAACTTCACTTACCCCATCACTGAACTGTTGACACAACCTATGGACTCACTTTCAAGGGCTCTTCCAGTCATGTTTTTGATATTTCTTGTGTATTTATTTATTTGTTTGTTTGGTTATTTATTTTCTTTCTTTCTTTCTTTTCTTCCTTTCAGTTTGTTGCCTTTTTCACAATGAGGTTTCTCTGTCCTGTTGGGCATGGTTGCTGGTTTTACTGAGTATGCTCACAAAGTGACTCTCAGGTGTGTTAGTGGTGACAGTGGTACAATGGCTACCACTGATGATGAGGAGAGATGTATTGGGCTGAGTCCACAACTCTCTGCACTTCTCTACATTCCTGCACATACAAATTGCTGTACCAGACAATAATGCAAATGGTCAGAATACTTTCAAGAGAACACCTGACTTAAATTGTAGGATCCCCAATGCATAGCAGGGAATAGTGGGAGCAGGGGTGATGACAAGACAAGTTAAAATAAAATAAAGAGATGATGGGCTTATTCCCAACTCCCTGGGGTGAAACTGTTGGAATAATCCCAAACTTGTACCAAGGTCATTGCCCTGAACTCAGAGTAATGCTTAATGTGTCCATTAGATGGAGCCAAATGTATTTAAATTCCTTTAAAAACCATTTTAGTAAAATAATTAATCAAAGATGGAATGAAGTGGAGGAGGACACTGAGAAGGTAATAAAATCCCCCTAACAAGCCCAATTTACAACCCATAGGTCTTTTCTTTTATTTTCCAATTTTTTTTATTACTTTGTACATAGAAGAATATGGAGTACAAGAAAGTGTATATAAAAGGTCAAAAAAGATAAAACAACTACCAATTACATTACATTGTATCTGTTCATAATAACAATCTCGTTACCCCGTATTCATGTAAGTTAATCAATATTGAAATATACGAAAAAGAATCTAACCCCTTCCGAGACTGAAGCTGTTCATTAAGGAGAAAAGAAGATAAAATACCTTCTCATTTAATAAAAATTAATAATAGCCAAAATCTGAGTTTAAACAACGAATTGAAGGTTTTGAAAATAATTCAGAAACGGTCCACACAGTGTTTGACAGTCTTGACGAGATTCAGAAATTGAACAACGAATCTTCTCTGAATCTAAACATGACATAACGTTGCATAACCATTGAGCATGAGTAGGAGAAAAAACATCTTTTCATTTAAACAAAAGCGCCCTCCTAGCTATAAGAGAGCTAAAGGCCAAAATATGTAAATCAGATGCCTTCAGCTTAATATCTTGTCCTACAACAATACCATCAGAGGGTTAGGCTTAAAATTGACTTTAAGAAGTAAGGAAAAAGTTTGAAAAACCTCCTTCCAATATTTTGCAAGATTCAGACAAGTCCAAAACATATGAATTAATGAAGCTTCTCCATTATTACATCTGTCACAATAGGGAGATATATCAGAATAAAAATGAGATAGCTTATCCTTCGTCATATGAGCTCTATGTACAACCTTAAATTGTATGAGGGAATGACGAGCACATAGCGATGAAGTATTAACCAGTTTAAAAATTTCATTCTAAGTTTCCTCAGATATTGATGTCTATAAATCTTGTTCCCAGCGATTGCTAAATTTGTCTAAAGGAACATTCCTCATCTCCGGTAACATACCATAAATCTTAGATATTGAACCATTATGAAAAGGTGACAAACTAAAAATTACATCAAGTAAGTACTTATCTGAGCTTATAGGGAATGTGCTTAATTGAGATCTTAAAAGGCTCAGATTTGTAAATATCTGAAAAAGTGAGTTTTGGGTAAGCTATATTTAGCTGACAATTGCTCAAATGAAAGAAGGTTTCCTCCAACAAACAGATCCCAAAATCATTTAATACCCAACCTGTCCCATTCTTTAAAATCTAAATCAGTCATGGAGCGTTTAAAAAAACTAGCATAAATGAGACTTGAAAGGGAAAATCTCAATAAACCAAAGTGTTTTCTAAATTGTATCCAGATCCTTGGAGTATGTTTAACTATTAAATTATCTGTTAGTTTACTTACAAATAAAGGAAGTGAGGATCCAAGAAGAGAAATAATAAAAAAATTATTAACAGAGTTAGCTTCTAAAGAGACCCATACCGGACAGTTCGCACATGTCCGACTGATCCGGCCCGCATGAAGCTGCATTTTGCTCAATCCGGCCCGTGACCTAAAATGAGTTTGACACCCCTGGTCTAAACGATTAATATAATATAGCCAAAATGTAAGATATTGTATATTAACTGCCCAGTAATAAAATCTAAAATTAGGTAAGACTAAACCTCCAGACTTTTTAGATTTTTGAAGATAAACTTTATTTAAACGAGGATGTTTATTTTTCCATATATAAAAGGATAAAATAGAATCAAGAGAGTTAAAAAAGGATTTAGGAATAAAAACGGGAAAAGCCTGAGAAAGATACATAAATTTAGGTAGAATATTCATTTTAATAGAATGAATTTGTCCAATCAACGATATTGAAAGAGATGACCAATTTAATGATATCCTTTTTACATAATTCAATAAAGTAAGAAAATTTTCTTTAAACAGGTGTTTGCAATTCTTAGTGACTGTTACACCCAAATAAGTAAATTGATTCCTTATAACTTTAAAAGGGAGATTAGTATTAATTGATACCAAATTATTTAAAGGAAATAATTCACTCTTATGTAGGTTCAATTTATATCCTCAAAACTGGCTAAAACAGGAGAGTAAAGAAAGTACGCAAGGTAATGACGTCTCAATATTAGATATAAACAGCAATATATCATCAGCGTAAAGCGAAATTTTGTGAGTAATATCTCTCTTTAAAATACCACAGATATCAATATATTCTCAAAAAGCAATGGCAAGGGGTTCTAAAGCTAGATCAAAGAGCAAAGAGCTCAACGGACAGCCTTGTCTAGTTCTGTGATGAAGTTTAAATGGTTTGGAATTTTGAAAAGTAGTAGGAACCCGAGCAGAAGGAGATAGTTAAAGTAATTTAATCCATTCAATAAAATCTGGTCCAAAGTTAAATTTTTCTAATGTTTTACATAAATAATTCCATTCAACCCATAGAACGATAGAACCATAGAAGGGCCTGCACAGCACAGTACAGGCCCTTCAGCCCTCCATGTTGTGCTGACCCATATAATCCTTTTAAAAAAGTACTAAACACACACTACCCCATAATTTTCCATTTTTCTTTCATCCATGTTCCTGTCCAAGAGGCTCTTAAATACCCCTAATGTTCTAGCCTTCACCACCATCCCAGGCACTCACAACCCTCTATGTAAAATACTTACCCCTGATGTCTCCCCTAAACTTCCCTCCCTTAATTTTGTACATATGCCCTCTGGTGTTTGCTATTGGTGCCCTGGGAAACAGGGACTGACTATCCACCCTATCTATGCCTCTCATAATCTTGTAGACCTCTATCAAGTCCCCTCTCATTCTTCTATGCTCCAAAGAGAAAAGTCCCAGCTCTGTTAACCTTGCTTCGTATGACTTGTTCTCCAATCCAGGCAACATCCTGGTAAATCTGATCAGCACGCTCTCCATAGCTTCCACATTCTTCCTATAATGAGGTGACCAGAATTGAACACAATACTTTAAGTGTGGTCTCACCAAAGATTTGTAGAGTTGCAACATGACCGCTCTACTCTTGAACTTAATCCCCCTGATAATGAAGCCTAGCATCCCATAGGCCTTTTTAACTACCCTATGTAGGTCCCTTACAATCAGAAACAGGTGAATTGATCATAGGGAACAAGGACATGGCAGACCAATTGAATAACTACTTTGGTTCTGTCTTCACTAAGGAGGAAATAAATAATCTTCCGGAAATAGTAGGGGACCGAGGGTCAAGTGAGATGGAGGAACTGAGGGAAATACATGTTAGTAGGGAAGCAGTGTTGGGTAAATTGAAGGGATTAAAGGCAGATAAATCCCCAGGACCAGATAGTCTGCATCCCAGAGTGCATAAGGAAGTAGCCCAAGAAATAGTGGATACATTAGTGATAATTCTTCAAAACTCCTTAGATTCTGGATTAGTTCCTGAGGATTGGAGGGTGGCTAATGTAACCCCACTTTTTAAAAAAGGAGGGAGAGAAAAACCGGGGAATTATAGACCGGTGAGTCTGACATCGGTGGTGGGGAAAATGCTGGAGTCAGTTATCAAAGATGTGATAACAGCACATTTGGAAAGAGGTGAAATCATCGGACAAAGTCAGCATGGATTTCTGAAAGGAAAGTCATGTTTGATGAATTTTATAGAATTTTTTGAAGATGTAACTAGTAGAGTGGATAGGGGAGAGCCAGTGGATGTGGTATATTTAGATTTTCAAAAGGCTTTTGACAAGGTCCCACACAGGAGATTAGTGTGCAAACTTAAAGCACACGGTATTGGGGATATGGTATTGATGTGGATAGAGAATTGGTTGGCAGACAGGAAGCAAAGAGTGGGAGTAAACGGGACCTTTTCAGAATGGCAGGCAGTGACTAGTGGGGTACTGCAAGGCTCAGTGCTGGGACCCCAGTTGTTTACAATATATATTAATGATTTAGACGAGGGAATTAAATGCAGCATTTCCAAGTTTGTGGATGACACGAAGCTGAGCGGTGGTGTTAGCTGTGAGGAGGATGCTAAGAGGATGCAGGGTGACTTGGATAGGTTAGGTGAGTGGGCAAATTCATGGCAGATGCAATTTAATGTGGATAAATGTGAGGTTATCCACTTTGGTTGCAAGAACAGGAAAACAGATTATTATCTGAACGGTGGTCGATTAGGAAAAGGGGAGATGCAAAGAGACCTGGGTGTCATTGTACACCAGTCATTGAAGGTGGGCATGCAAGTACAGCAGGCGGTGAAAAAGGCAAATGGTATGTTGGCATTCATAGCAAAAGGATTTGAGTACAGGAGCAGGGAGGTTCTACTGCAGTTGTATAAGGCCTTGGTGAGACCGCACCTAGAATATTGTGTGCAGTTTTGGTCCCCTAATCTGAGGAAAGACATTCTTGCCATAGAGGGAGTACAGAGAAGGTTCACCAGATTGATTCCTGGGATGGCAGGACTTTCATATGAAGAAAGACTGGATCGACTAGGCTTATACTCACTGGAATTTAGAAGATTGAGGGGGGATCTTATTGAAATGTATAAAATTCTAAAAGGATTGGACAGGCTAGATGCAGGAAGATTGTTTCCGATGTTGGGGAAGTCCAGAACGAGGGGTCACAGTTTAAGGATAAAGGGGAAGCCTTTTAGGATGGAGATGAGGAAAAACTTCTTCACACAGAGAGTGGTGAATCTGTGGAATTCTCTGCCACAGGAAACAATTGAGGCTGGTTCATTGGCTATATTTAAGAGGAAGTTAGATTTGGCCCTTGTGGCTAAAGGGATCGGGGTTATGGAGAGAAAGCAGGTACAGGGTTCTGAGTTGGATGATCAGCCATGATCATACTGAATGGCGGTGCAGGCTTGAGGGGCCGAATGGCCAACTCCTGCACCTATTTTCTATGTTTCTATGTAACCTGTGCAGCAACCTTGAGGGATGTATGGATTTGAACCCCAAGTTCCCTTTGTTGATCCACACTCTTAAGTAATTGACCATTAATCCTGAACTCAGTCTTCTGGTTTGTCCTTTCAAAATGCATCACCTCACACTTCTCCGGATTGAACGCCATCTGCCATTTTTCTGCCCAACGCTGCAGCCTGTCTATATCCTCTTGTAACCTTCAACCACCTACAGCTACATCCACAACTCCTCCAATCTTTGTGTCATCCACAAACTTACTCACCCATCCTTCTGCCTCTTCATCCAGGTCATTTATAAAAATCACAAATAGCAGGGGTCCCAGGTCAGATCCCTGCAGCACTCCACTAGTCACCGACCTCCAAGCAGAATACTTTCCTTCCACAACTACCCTCTGCTTTCTTCTTTTAAGCCAATTTTTTATCCAAACCAAGGTTCCACATCCCATGTCTCAAGACTTTCTGGATGAGTCTCTCATGAGGGACTTGTCAAATGCTTCGTTAAAGTCCATGTAGACCAGATCCACTGCCCTACCCTCATCAATTGCTTTTGTTACCTCTTCAAAAAACTAAATCAGGCTCGTGAGGCACGATCTTCCCTTCACAAAGCCATGTTGACTATCCATGAGTAGACTGTACTTCTCCAAATGCTCATAGATCCTATCCTTAAGAATCTTTTCCAGTAGTTTGCATACCACTGATGTAAGACTCACCAGTTTATAGTTCCCAGGTTTCTCCCTATCAACTTTTTTTAAACAAGGGAACTACATTTGCCATTCTCCAGTCCTCCGGCACTTCCCCTGCAGCCAAAGAGGATTCAAAGATCATGGCTAATGCTCCTGCGATCCTTCTCTCAATTCCCACAACAACCTGGGGCGTATCATATCCGGCCCTGGGGATTTATCAATCTTAACATTTTTAAGAAGATCCAGCACTTCTTCTTCCTTAATCTCCACACTGTCCAGCACACAGGCCTGCTCTACTTCGACCTCATCCTGATCAAGATCCTTTTCACTTGTGAATACTGAAGCAAAGTCTTCATTTAGGACCTCCCCAACCTCCTCCGCCTCCAGGCACATGTTGCCCTATTTATCCTTTAGCGGTCCCACCTTCATCTTGTCATCTTCCTATTCTTCACATATGCATAGAATGCCTTGGGGTTCTCCTTAATGCTACACACCAAGGCCTTCTCATGGCCCTTTCAAGCTCTCCTAAGTCCTTTCTTTAGCTCCTTCCTGGCTACCCTATATTTCTCATAATCCCCTCCTACTTCCTGCTTCTTATATCTAACATATGCTTCTGTTTTCCTCTTGACAAGTTGCCTCACATGTTTCGTCAACCACGGTTCCCTTTTCCTACTATTTTTTCCTTGCCTCAGTGGGACAAACCTATCCTGAACCCAGCTCAAGTGGTCCCTAAACTTCTCCCACATTACTTCTGTGCTTTCCCCTTTGAACATCTGTTTCCAATTTACTCTTGCTAGTTCCTGCCTCATCCCTTCAAAGTTAGCCCTTCTCCAGTTAAGCACTTTACCATTGTGTCTGATTTTATCCCTTTCCATAGCTATGCTGAAGCTAAGGGAGTTGTGGTCACTCTCACCAAAATGCTCCCCCACCAAGAGGTCTGTCACCTGACCAGGTTCATTACCCAGAACTAGATCCAGTATATAGCCTCTCCTCTCGTTGGCCGGTCCACATATTGTGTCAGGAATCCTTCTTGAACACGCGTGACAAATTCAGCCCCATCTATCCCCTTTGCACTCAGGAGGTGCCAGTCAATATGAGGGAGATTGAAATCACCCATAACTACTACCCTATATTTCCTGCTCCATTCTAAAATCTGCCTGCTTATCTGCTTCTTGGTGTCCCAAGGGCTATTTGGGGGCCTATAGACTACTCCCAGCACAGTGATTGAACCCGATCGAAGGTCTTCTCAGCATCTAAGAATATCACATATTCCGATATCTCCTGGGAGGGAGAGTAATAACATTTTATACATGGCTTATATTAAAATGGGAATGTCGGTTTTTAATAAATCCAGTCTGATCATCAGAAATAATAGAAGGTAGAATATTTTCAATCCTATGAGCCAGAATTTTAGAAAGGATTTTAGTATCCACATTGAGTAATGAAATTGGCCTATATGAAGAGCATTCAGTTGGGTCCTTGTTCTTCTTTAGGATAAGTGAAATAGAGGTGTTATGGTCTGGTCCGGAGCCTGCATTCCAGGTCTTGATCCGGTCCATGGACTCCGGACTCCGAGTCTTGTAGCCGTCCCTCCTTTCACCTGTAAGCCCAAATCGGATCATCTTGGCTTAAGGAGGTGCACCTGAGACCTATTGGCTGGCAGATGTATATTATGGGCTCTGTGAGTGTGTCTAGTTGGGGGGTTGTTGTCCTGTTTTGTATTGTACCTGCTGTTCGCCTGGCTATCCTGTTTTGACCCTGGCTTGGAGTACCCACTGTT
This sequence comes from Hemitrygon akajei, assembly GCF_048418815.1. Lineage (NCBI taxonomy): Eukaryota > Metazoa > Chordata > Chondrichthyes > Myliobatiformes > Dasyatidae > Hemitrygon > Hemitrygon akajei. The sequence continues at coordinate 29,149,137 of NC_133138.1, read as the reverse complement.
AATCATCTAGTTCTGTAAGTCTGTTCTTGTAGTCACCCTGGACTGAGCTCCCTTCTGAACCCTTGCCTCTGTTGGGTAAGCAGGCTGGACTGCTGTTGCCCGGTGGGGGGACTCTGACCCTTTCCTACCCCTCTCTTCTGATGGGTGGTGCCCTGCAACCTGCCCAGGTGCCCTGTGTCTTGCCCAGGCCCCTGTGTTCCTGCCTGGGAGGCTGGGCCCTGCCCAGAAGTAACATGACCTGCCCAGGGGGCTATCCTCCCAATGTTCTTTGTCCCATAGACCCATCCTTAAGCCTAGCCAAGGTCCTGCCTTTGCCATGAACTCTCTGAACCCCAGGATCACTGTTGCATGCCATGGTCTCCCCATCTTGTTCTATCCTTTAGTTGTTCCTGTCCTGCCCCTAGTGCTTCAGTGCCTGTGTCCTACATTTGGGTCCAGTCTCCATGATCCCTTGTGACAAAAGGTTTCATAGAAAGATTGAGGCAAGCTACCCAATTTGAAAGACTCCAAAAAGATGAAGTGTAATTGTAAGATAGTTAATGAAGAAAAAACCTTATAAAATTCTCCAGCAAATCCATCTAGACCTGGAGCCTTCCCCGAGTGTAATGAACATATAGCCTCAGAAATTTCCTCATAAGAAATGGGTTGATCTATCTGTTTACAATTATCTGCAGAAAGTGCAGGGATATTTAATTGATCTAGAAAATTATTCATTACAGTATTATCTTTAAGGGAATCAGAACTATAAAGTTTAGAATAGAATTTTCTAAAGGTATCATTTATTTCAGAGTGATCAGTTGTCCTATCACCATTAGTTTTGCAACTTTCTTTAATTTGTTGTTTAACTACAGAAGTTTTTAATTGGTTGGCCAATACTTTGCCAGATTTATCTCTGTGAATGTAAAATTGAGTTTTATCTTTAAGAAGTTTAGTTTCAATCGGATATGTTAACAGAATATCATATTTAGTTTTAACTTCAACATGTCTTTTATATAAAACAGGATCTGGAGCTATAGCATATTTTTGATCTAATTGTTTCAATTGATTGGCTAATTCAATTCTTTCTTTATTAGCTTTATTCTTAACATGCAGTATAAGAAATAATGTGTCCTCTAATATAGGCCTTGAAAGTATCCCATACAATAAGATTAAAAGTCTCTTCATTTTTATTCTCTTCAAAAAACAAAATAATTTGCCTCTCTAGAAATTTAAAAAAATCCTTATCAGGTAACAAAGTTGTATTAAAATGCCAAAATCTGTTTGTCTGAGGAACACAGGAGCATGATCTGAGACAGCAATCTCTTTATATTCACAGGAATGAACTGATGAAGTCATTTGACTATCAATAAAAAATAATCAATTCTGCAATATGTATGATGAACATGGGGGGAAAAAATCGAATACCCACTATCTAAAGGATTTAAGAAACGCCAAACATCAACAATACTATATTTCAATAAAAAAAGATTGAATAAACAAAGCTGATTTGTTAAGAGACACTAGTTTAGAAGATGATCAGTCTAAAACTGGGTTCAGCCAGCAGTTAAAATCAACTCCCATCATCAAAGAATAAAGACTCAGATCTGGTAAAAACAAAAAAAAATGGTCACAGGATCCTGGATCATCTACATTTGGGGCATACAGATTGGCAAATACTATATTTATTATCTAGTTTTCCTGAAACTATAGCAAAATGTCCATTAGTATCAGACACTACATTATGTTCGACAAAGGTATTATCTATAAGAATTGAAACTCCTCTAGATTTGGCCTGAAAAGACGAATGAAAACAAAGTCCGTTCCAATGGCTAAAAAAATGTAGATGATCACATTTGCGTATGTGAGTTTCTTGTAAAAAAAAAATAGGGACCTTAAATTTCCTAATATAAGCAAAAATCTTATTATGTTTAACAGGGTGATTTAACCATTTCATGTTAAAACTGAGTAAATTAATAGTTTAGTCCATTTTTAATATTATTTAAAGGAAGGGTTAAAATGTAAGTTAAAACCAATCTATAAACCTTGAAAAATGGTAACCAAGCAACAAGTTGGCTAAAAAAAAATTCAAAAACAGCTTCTGAGAAAAAAAAAACCATAGCCCCACCCACCTGCCAAAGAAAGAAGACCAATCAATAGAAAGCCGGCATCTACAACTACAGACAACTCCCCCCCCCAAAAAAAAACCTTGTGATCGCTCCAATTAGTTTCAAGGTTGTTTATATTCCAACCTAGATTAAACAATATCCAAACAAGAAATTCAATTCTCTTACATCAAAAATACAGTATTAAAAAAATACAAAAGGAAATTGGTTACAAAGGTTTACAAAAAGTAAAAGATATAATTATTCACACAGAAAGACATTAAACATTTAATCTTATATCTTCATGAAAAAACAGGCTAAGCAGTTAGCTTTCAAATTTAAAAAATCTTTATGTTTCAGCATTCAAACAAAACCATTCGAAGAGTCCATCTTTAATGAGATTCTCAGTCAAACTGAGTAGCCAAGGGACTGGTTAAAACCCTTGTTAAAAAAATTCAAACAAAGCTTGTTTAAACTTAGCATGTTCCTGCATAACCTCAAACGAATAGTCTTCATGAATTCCACCCTATAACAAATCATACCCCTTCGACGGGATTTGCGAATTAAAAGTTTCTCAGTTAATCTTGTGTCTTCATGTAAGGACAAATTAAACAGCTAGCCTTCGATTTTTCAAAAACCTTGTGCTTCGGCATTTGAACGAAACCATTCGAAAGATCCAAATTTTAAGTGTGATTCTGAGGCGAGCTGGGTAGCGAAGGGAAGACTTGAAACCCTTGTTAAAAACCTCAGACATAACTTCTTTGAACTTAGCATGTTCCTGCATAACCTCAGGTAAATAATCTTCAACAATTCTAATCTTGCAATCATGATACTCAATCATGTCTCTTCGACGAGATTCATGTATTAACAGTTCCTTTGTTTTAAATTCATGAAAACAGATTATTACTGATCTTGGTCTATCTCTGTTAGGAGGTATGAACACGGGAGACCTGTGAACTCGATCAATCATAAGCAAAGCTGCCAAAATTTCTGGAATTAATTCTTGCAGAAAGTTTACAAAGAATTCCATAGGATGATTACCTATGGTTAATTCTTCGAGACCAGAACCCATAGGTTGTTCCTTCTACTTCTATTTTCTATGTTGATAATATTCTGTCTTAACTTTTTGTTGGACTTTGATTTCTTTTCACAAATCTTTTGCAATTCATCCACTTCCATTTCCAGAGACATCAAAATTGCTTCATTACGTTTTATTTGTTTATCGTGTTCATTAAGAGTTTGGTGAATAGAATCCAATTTACCATCTATTTTTTTAAATTCAGAGCTGAATTGTTGAAACTTCTCAGAGGCTTCTCGTTTCTGACTTTGCAGCAAATCCATAATAGAATCCAAAGAAGCAGGGGGATCATCCTTTTTAGTACCTCGGCCACCCCTTGTAGCCATAATGACAAAATATCACACTTGAAAATGAAGATTCAAGATAGATTGGAAATAGTAAGATAATTAGAGTTGGAGCAATGGCAGATCGCTGTTACTCCATCAGCCACCACCAGGAAATCTTGATCCATAGGTCTTTTCAAATGGATGTATTTTACAATCTACCTTGGGAAAATTATCAGCGGCCTGGGTTTGTTGGGACTCATCTGAACAAGATCTCAAAGATGATCTCTGCACTCTCTTCTTTACCTACACTATCCACTACACGATCCCTCTCCATTCCTCCAAGGAAGTCTGGGATATAGGGCTTTGAGGCTGTGACGTGAATAAGTGAACACCAAGTTATTTTTTACTGAACATATGATCCACCTGCTTTTTGATATTCAAGATAATTTATTTTCATTCATCAGTATAGAAGTGTAAAAAAGAATGAGAAGATTGTTACTCTAGATCAAGTGCAACATAAAAAAATCACAATAAGCACAAGGAACACAATAAAAAATACAGTCTTCAGTACATATATATATAGCTAGGGTGTCTAAGACTTTTGCATGGTACTCGAGTAATTTTATGTATTGCTACAAAAAAATCAAATTTCATGACATTTGTAAGTGATGATAACACTGATTCTGATATGGTGGGCTGAGAGTGGGAAGGGGAATCAGGATTTCGAAGAGGGGAAGGGAGAGGAGGGGGAGCGGGGATCACCAGATAGACATTCTGCTTTGACCATTAAACCAATTGTTTAGTATCAAATGACCTTGTCTGGTATCTCATGGCTGGGTGTGCCTGCACCAACCCCCCCCACACACACACACACACACCTCGCATTTCTTCTCTGCCACCACCCCTCCTGCATCACTCCAACCTTACCATTCTTCTGCACACCACTGTTGTAACGTTCTTGGTTTCATGACTACCCGGAGAATTGAAGAATTTCAGAGTTATATATTTTGACAACCTTTGAAACCTTTAACATGTGGTTATTTGAGTTACTGTTGCCTTCCTGTCAGCTTGAGCCAGTCTGGCCATTCTCCTCTAACCTCTCTCATTAACAAAGGATTTTTGTCCACAGAACTACCACTCACTGTGAATTTTTTTTTTTGTTTTTGCATCATTCTCTGTAAACTCTAAAGTCGATTGTGTGTGAAAGTCCCAGGAGATCAACATGTTTTGAAATACTCAAGCCACCCCATCTGGCACCAGCAATCATTCCACACTCAAAGTCACTTAGATCACTTTTCTTACCCATTCTGATGTTCAATCTGAACAACAACTGAACCTCATGACTGTGTCTGTATGCATTTATGCATTGAATTACTGCCACATGATTGGCTGATTAGATATTTGCATTAACAAGCAGGTGTACAGGTGTACCTAATAGAGTGGCTGCTGAATGCACATTCTCAACCAATTACAGAGTTGTCTCTTATCCTTGTTTTGTGTGAGCATGTCTACAGTGTTTATAGCCACTTAACAATACTTAGTATATTTCAAATAGAACATTTTTGGACAGGACATCTTTATGTGGGTACTCTAATCTGCATGTGACACATTAACCCATTGATCCAGACTGGATTTCCCATTATGGTGTAATTTCCAGCTGAATCAGTTATGGTTTGGATCAAGCCAACTCATCTATGTTTTTCTTAAAAAGAAATTGCTGCTTAAGTTGAACAAATACAGGGCTGTGTATAAGTCATAGGCAAATATATATATAGCTAGGGTGCCTGAATTTGCACAGTAATTTGGCAATGTGGAACAGAGAGTGAGGATGTAAATCTGGTGGGAGCAAAGGATGTTGGGAATGGCAAAGATGGGGCACCATGGGACGGGTGAGGGACCGGTGACAGAGAAGAATTGCCAGGGGTTGAGGGGTGGCGCAGATGCAGATACACCCAGCCCGAAGACACCAGGCAAGGTCATTTGCTTCCAAACAATTGGTTCATTGATCATTACAGAATGTCTCTCTAGTGCTTCCCACTCCCTCCCTTCTCCCTGTTCCCTTCCCACTCTCAGTCCACAATAGAGACCCATATCAGAATCAGGTTTATCATCACTGATGTAGGTCATGAAATTTCTTTTTCTTTGTAGCAGCAGTACAGTGCAGTTCATAAAATTATTACAGAACTGTGCAAAAGTATAAGGTGCCCTAGCTATCTATATGTGCATAAGACTTTTGTACAGTACTGTATATTAATATCAATCTTTGTAGACCAATCAAAATAAGACAGGGTTAATGAGAAGGGATATTACGTTGCAACTAAACTGTAGAGTCATTGAAAAGTACAGCACAGAAATATGCCCTTTGGCCCATTTAGTTTGTGCTAACCCATTTAAACTGCCCACTCCCATCGACCTGCTCTGGAACCATAGCCCTCCATACCCCTACCATCCATGTGCCTATCCAAACTTCTCTTAAACATTGAAATCGAGCTTGTATCAACTACTTGTGCTGGCAGCTTGTTCCACACTCCCAAGACCCTCTGAATGAAGAAGAAGATTTCCCTCACATTCCCCTTAAACTTTTCACCTTATTTAAATCATTGGAATGAGCTGCCAGATGAAGTGGTAAATGTGGGTTCACTTTTAACATTTAAGAAAAAATTGGACAGGTACATGGATGAGATGTGTATGGAGGGATATGGGCCAGGTGCAGGTCAGTGGGACTAGGCAGAAAGATAGTTTGGCACAGCTAAGAAGGGCCAAAAGGCCTTTTTCTGTGCTGTAATGTTCTATGGTTCTATGGTGAGACTGTACTTGGACAATTAGGTACAATTTTGGTTGCACTATTATAGGAATGCCATTGTCAAGCTGGAGAGAGTGTAGAAGAGATTTACGAAAGTGCTGTCTAGATGATTGGACCTGGATTATAGGGAGAGTTGTTTACTCTGGTTCTTTACTCCATGGAGCATAGGTGAATGAGAGGTGAATAAAGTTTCTAAAATCATGAGGGGTGTGGATAAGGTGGATGATCATAGTCTTTCCCCAGAGTTTGAGAATCCAAAACTAGAGGGCATGGATACAAGATAAGAGGGAGAAAACTGAGGGCTAAGTTCTTTATACAGAAGGTAGCTCAAGGCAAGTACAATTCCAAAACTTAAGAAGCCTGAGTCCTGATGAAGGGTTGGCCAGTAGCGTCACTCTTTATTCATTTCCATACATGCTGCCTGACCTGTTGATTTCCTCCAGCATTTTGTGTATGTTGATTTGGATAAGTACATGGGGGAGAGGGTCTTAGAGTATTATGGGTCCAATTCGGGCAACTGGGACTAGCAGGTAGTTGCTGTGGTTAGCATGGATTAGTTGGGCTGAAGGGCGTGTTTCTGGGCTGTATGACTCTATGACTGGGCAATGTTTCAAGAATTCTTTTGCATTTTACAAGGGAGAGAGTTAGAGGTTATGCAATGACATCATGTCCTCTATGTTCCTCGCCAGCTATGCTTCAAAAAGTTGTTTTTACGTGGATTTTCATAAACAACATAACATGTTATTCACATCAGTTGCTAAAAGCTGTTAGATCCTTCCTGATTTAAATGGCTCCATCAATGGTTGCAGTACCTTCAATTGCCAAGCTCTGGAATTTCCATCCACACACCCTTCTCTTTCCCTAACTCTTTGTTCCTGTGGTGAACTCCTGAATTCCTCCCTCTTTCCAAATATTTGGTTATGTACCATACCTTCAAATTTCCTTACGTGGTTTACTGTTAAACGGTGTTTGGCTGTCAAGCATCCTGATATATTTAGCGACATGAAAGGAGTTTATTTTAAGTGGCAGACAGTTTTAGAGAGTTGAGTGACAAAGTATAGTGCAACAGAATGTTACATAATGCAATAGAAATGTACTTCAATGGAATCTGAGTACTTAATGGGTGAACTCTGACCTTCAAGTCTGAAACAGATACAAAGGTCCATTTTCTGCAGTAGACAGTAAGCTTATTGAATGCACAGTTACACTCTTGTCCTTAAAGTGATGACTCAGCTTCACACTTTTCCACCCTTCTGAGATCTTCCAAGTGTTTTAACATCCACTTTGCTTTCATTAAAGATACCTTAACATGGAAAAAACTTTCTTTAATTTCAGAATTCAATATTCACTTGATTTGTTTTATCCGCATAACAAATTATTTTTCCTGAGCTTTCAATCAATTATCTTGCGGAAACATGAAAGAAGTATCCTTTTATTAAGAACATGACAAGTCCTCCAAATGCTGGAAATCCAAAGCAACACATACAAAATGCTAAAGGGACTCAGCTGGTCAGGCAGCATTTATGGAAAGGAATCTTGCCTTGAAATATTGACTGTTTAATCATTTCCATAGACGCTGCCTGACCTGCAGAGTTCCTCTAGCATTTTGTGCGTGATCCTTTTACTAATGTTCATTAATCCAGATTTATTGATACTTCTCATCTGAATATAAGTCGCAGCCAATAACATGATTCAATACTGGCTTTATAATCACTAAATTGTCTAACTGGAATTATTAAATTTATGTTCTATTGTACAGGTCTATATGATGACAGTTGTGTAAAATGATTTTATAATGGATGTGATTAATATTCATGATGGCAAGACATAACCAGGCAGCGTAACTAATGGCAACAAATAAAACCGTTTTATTGGTCATTACTAGAATATATTGGACATACGTATATTTTACAACAGTGATAATATTTAGGAATGTTTTCCAGGACAAAGCAAGCATAAAGGTTCAAGAAACAATATCAAAGTATCCCTAAACATATTAGATATCAAAATGTGTCCCACATATGTGGTGGTGGTTGTCTGTCAATGACAGGAGAGTTTTTAAAGTGGTAAAGCCATTGCCCTGGGACAGTTCCACTCTCCCGACCTCACAAGTCTGGGTCCAGTGGTACAAGCAAGCATCACAAACTGGGGTCTTCCTTGGTTGCAGTGGATGACCATGAGTTCTTCTCTGCCTTGTCATGCCTTTTACTCACCATGAAGTGTTGTAGCATGGCCATCCTAGTCGTTTGGGTCTCCCTGTAGATCTCATCCACCCAGTCCAGTGAAGCTGACTTTGCATGCTAGGACAGGCGTACCCCTACCTCACCGCAATATGAGACCATCAGCTACACTCACCTGCTTTAGCCCACCTGTTGAGGTGGTTTACTGGCATGTGGCTGCTGTCATGTGCAAACAGCCACTTGGAGCCACAGGTGAGACCTGAGTGTCTGTTGAGACCTGAGTGTCTGTTGGGAACAGACACGACAAGCCCCTTCATCAGAGGTGCTCCCCCTCTCACATATGTAATCGTATTTTACAGTAATAGCAGACAATATGTGTTCAGCAAGAGGCAGCAGATGACAGAATTTAGAGCAACAAACAAAATGCTGGAAGAATTCAGCAGGTCAGGCAGATTCTATGGAGGGATATGGACAGTTAACATTTTGGCTTAAGTCCTGCTGAGTTCCTTCAGCATCTTCTGGACAACATTATTTACCTGACTGGCAACATTACAAGCATGTTCTGAATCACTTGTGTTGTGTATTTAATATTTCAGTAATATTGTAAATATATTGTTTGATTGAGCATCCTTTGTTTGTTTACATAATACATGTACATGAATGGCATATGTCATTATGTCACCACATCATATTTACATGCCTCACTAAAGTAAGAATGAAACAGATGCATTTATTCCGTGTTTTTCTTTTGATCAGTTTTTGAGGTTACAAAGCATAATAATTTGCAGAGCAACACACACAAAATGCAGGAGGAACTCAGCAGCTCAGGCAGCATCTACGGAAGTGAATAAAGAGTCGGCGTTTCAGGCTGAGACCCTTCTTCGGGACTTATCTATTCATTTCCATAGATGCTGCCTGACCTGCTGAGTTCCTCCAGCAGCTTGCGTGTGTTCCTTTGCAGCTCCAGCATCTGCAGACTTTCTCGAGTTTATAACAATTTGCAGATGCGATCTTCAATATTGGACCTCAGGTTGTTGCTCTGCATCTTGAAGGCTCTATCCAGAACTTCTTCTTGGAGTTCACAGAGCAGGCTGGCATTGATCCTTTCTCTCTTTCTCTGACCAATGAGGATGAGGGGCTGGAGCTGACTGCTATTGAAAGTGACAAAGGAGTGAATGAGATTTATAGTAGTAGACAGGCTGCTGTACTTAGATGAGGTAATACTGAGGTAGAGGTGAACAATCCTCTATCAGCTATAAATACACTAACAAATATTCTTTGTGCCACAGTAGCGTGGCAGTTTGCACTATGCTATTACAAATCGGGCACTGGAGTTTGGAGTTCAATTCCGGCATCCTCTGCAAGGAGTTCCCTGTGAATGCACGGCTTTCATCCCACAGTCCAAAGATGTACTGGTTAGTTGGTCAATTGGTCATTGTAGTTTGTCCTGTGATTAGGCTAGGGTTAATAGGCAATGCAGTTTATTGGGCTGGAAGGGCTTGTCCATGCTGTATCTCTGAACGAGTATATACACACATAACTAAATATCACAGAGTTTGGGTTCAAACTTATGTTGAACTTACAGGCAGTCAGTTTCAATGTTTTTTTTTTCTTTTTTTTTATAAATTTTATTTAATTGCATTTTTAAATGATTACAAGTGTAGAGAAAAAAAAATATGTGACCCTTCCCCCCTCCCCTTAATCCCTCCCCCCTAACTTCCCTATATAAAAAAAAATTAAGAAAGAAAGAAAAGAAAGAAAGAAAGAAAGAAAAAAAGTTTCAATGTTGATGTGAAGTCTTTCACCTGGAACATTGTTTCTGTGCCTCGTTTCACAGGTGCTGCCTAGCTGAGTTTTTGTTTTGGTTCCTGTACCATGGTACTTAACGCTCGTTTCTGCATATTGCTCACCTACACTCCTTTCCATAGACAATGACACAGATGTAGCATCTACCCGTAGATTCCGGATTTTAAGCCGCTACTTTTTTCCCACATTTTGATCAGCTTTGAACACTGCGGCCTTTACTACGGTGCGGCTAATGCATGATTTTTTTTCATGCCACCAACAACATTTTGCCTCGTAACAGTAGACCAATAAAATTGATGAGTGGTTCACAGAGGTCCAATGAAATTGTACGATAAATCAAGCGCACTTTCACAATTAAATTATTGTAAATCAGTCATTTGTACTCACCCTCATCAACATGGAAAACACTCGAAGAAAAGCATTGTGCTGCCTTTATGGCAGTTATTTAGTTTATAATATTTTCGCTTAGTAATTCATTTGTTAGTATGTTTTCTGTACTACAGCCCGGAATGCTAGACGTCACATCCGGTTTCGCCGCGTCTTGTGGGAAATACCGGTTTGCGATAAACGGGATGGTGGGGGGGCGAGCGGCGGAGCCAAAACGCTGCTTTTAAGTTAAAGGCGATCAATAACTTTTCCTGGTAGGCTGCAGTATATATATTTTTACCAGTCGCTAGGAGATATTGGAATGTATATGCAACATAATTTGTGTGTTACCGATACGTATGTATATTTAAAAGTAGCCGTATTACAGGCACGGTTCGAAAAAAAGCATTTGCAATATGTATTTGTTTGTTACCATATGGATTTAATTAAAAGTTAAAAAATCCTCACGTGTAATATCTTTCTGTGTAAATATCTCATATTACAACGTGGGACACCTGCGGCCTAAAATCCGGTGCGGCCTGTACAAGTACAAAATTGATTTTCTTTCTAAAATTAGAGCCAGCGGCTTTTAATCAGGTGCGCTCTGTAGTGCGAAATCTACGGTATATTGTTTATAGAGTCCTGTCTACCTTTTCTCCTCAGCCTAAGAGATGTCATAATGTAGGCAGAAGTTCTCAATTCAGAAATTTCCTGTGATAAAACATTGTTATTTAAGCATGGTTTTCTAACTTCTGGTAATTTCACCCCCACCCCCTTCTACTTTTCTCATTTTCCATTCCCCATTCTGATTCCCCTCTAACTCCTTCTCCTCTCTTAACCAATACCTCCCTCTTGGGCCTTTCCTTTCTTCCATGGTCCACTCTCCTCTTCTTCAGCTCTTTACCTCTTCCACCTGTCAAGTCCAGGCTTTTTATTTCATCCCACTCCCCTGCCGACCCATCCTCCCCCTTACCTAGCTTCACTTATTGCCTTCAAGTTTACTGGATTAACTTCATCTAGAACTGACCCAGTTCAAGATGAGGAAATGCTGTGTGCTTATTCTTAAAGAAACATGACTCCAGGACAACATCTCATACACCATCACTCACAGACTTCTGGTAATACTATTTTGTGACTGTGTTGTACTTTATTGTAACTATATATGTTGTGTTTTAGACCAAAAGGCATAGGAACAGAATTAGGCCATTTGGCTCATTGAGTCTGCTCTGACACTCCATCATGGTTCATCCACCATCCCTCTCAACCCCATTCTCCTGCCTTTTCCTTAGAACCTTTGACTCCCTGATCAATCAAGAACCCAGCAACCTCCTCCTTAAATATACCCAATGACTTGGCCTCCACAGCCCTCTGCGGCAATGAATTCCACCCACTGGCAAAATAAATTTTTCCTAATATCTGTTCTAAACGGACATCTCTCAATTCTGAGGCTGTGTGCTCTGGTCCTAGACACCCTCATTATAGGAAAGGTACTCCCAACATTCATCTATCCAGACCTTTCAATATTCAAAAAGTTTCAATGAGACCCTCCCCCCCCCCCCCCCCATTTTCCTAAGCTCTAGCAATTACAGGCCAAGGACCATCAAATACTCCTCATATGTTAACCTTTTCATTCCATGGATCATTCTCATGAGCCTCCTCTGGACCCTCTCCAATGCCTTTCTCAGATAAAGAGCCCAAAACTGCTCACAATATTCCAAGTGCTGTCTGAGCAATACCTTATAAAGTCTAAGCATTATATTCTTGTTTTTGTATTCTAGTCCTCTCAAAATAAATGCCAACACTGCAATTGCCTTCCTTACCACTGACCCAACTTGCAAAGTAATCTTTAGGGAATCCTGCAGGAGCACTCCAAATTCCTTCACACATCAGACTTTTGAATTTTCTCCACATTTACAAAATAGCCTACTCCTTCATTTCTTGCACCAAAGTGCATGGCCATACACTCCCCTACATTATATTCTATCTGTTCTTTGCGTATTCCCCCGATCTGTTTAAGTCCTTCTGCAGACATCCTGCTTCCTCAGCACTGCCTGCCTGTCCACCTATCTTCGCATTGTCTGTGAGCTTCTCCACAAAGCCATTAATTCCTAAACAATGACAAGAAAAATGAAAAGAAGCAATCCCAACACCAATCTCTACGGCACACCTCCAGTCAGCGACAGCCGTCCAGAATAGGCCCCCTTTATTCCCACTCTTTTCCTCTGCCAATCAGCCAATCTTCCATCAATGCTCATACCTTCCCTGTAATATGATTGGCTCATAGGCTCTGAGAGGGAAAATTGATCAGCCACGATGAAATGGTGGAGCAGGCCTAATTCTGCACCTACATCTTATGGCCTTATTGTCTTATCTTGGTAAGCAGTGTCACATGCAGCACCTTGTCAAAAACTTTCTGAAAATCCAAATAAACAACATCCACTGGCTTTTCTTTGTCTATCCTGCTTGTTATTTCCTCAAAGAATTCCAACAGATTTGTCAGGGAAGATTTCCCTTCAAGGAAAGCATGCTGACTTTGACCTACTTTATCATATGTCTCCAAATACCCTGAAACCTCTTCCTTAATAAAAGACTCCAACACCTTTCCAATCACTGAAGTCAGGCTTGCTGGCCTATAATCTTCTTTCTTCTGTTTCTCTCCCTTCTTGAAGAGTGAAGTAATATTTGGAATATTCCAGTGATTATTTGAAAGATCATTACTAATGTCTCCACAATCTCTTTATCCACCTCTTTCAGAATGCTGGGGTGTACAGTGTACCATATGGTCCAGCTGACTTACCTCCCTTCAGGCTTTTCAACTTCCCAAGTACCTTCTCCTTAGTAATTTTAATGACATTCACTTCCGACACTCTCACATTTTTGGCATACTCCTAGTACCTTCCACAGTGAAGACTAACGCAAAAGTTAATCTGCAATTAAGTTCGTCTGCAATTTCTTTATTCCCCATTAGGAACTCTCCAGCATCATTTTCCAGCAGTCTGATGTCCACTCACATCTTTCTTTTCAGTTCGGATCCCATAACCCTTTTTATAACAGGCACTTTTGCATGTCTTGGGCTAGTGAGGCCTGTCTGTGCCCATCTCTCTCCATGCCAGACCACAGCCAATTTCTTCCAACTTGGTGGCTTGCCTCATCTCAAACACCTGGCCATTGTAGTTCTTTGGGGAACTCATCCACCCTGGCCGGTGACATCGTTGATTAGGTCATTTTCCCAGTGGTGCCATGTGAACACCACACCCTCATGTCGTTTAACCCACCCATTGAAGTAGTGTACCAGGGTGTGCCACTTGGAGGCATCCGTGAGAGATTTAGGAGATGGATGAGGACCAGTGATGTCCATCCACCCTCATGAGGTAGAGTGCATCTGCCAGACATCAAAGTTAATACCTCTATCCAGAGTCACCTACGCCCCCTCCCATATCTCTTTCACCCTTTATATATCTGACTAAATGTTCTGAAGCCTCCTTTATGTTACTGTCTAGCCTCCCTTCACATTTCAATTTTTCTCTCTTTAAGACTTTTTAGTTGCCTTTCATTGGTTTTTAAAATGTCACAATCCTCTTATCTTCCCATTAATTTTTGCTATATTACATTCCTTCTCTTTTGCTTTTACACTGTCTTTGACTTCCCTTGCCATTGCTGTACTGCCGTCATCTCTGCTAGTGTCCCATTATTCATTTAATTCTTAGGTGTTCTTTTCAGCAGCAGTGTAGGCTTCGTTTTCCATTTGAGAGTTTTAGTTAACGGCCCTGTTTTGGCCAAGCGTTTATTGTTTTCTTTCCCTTTAACACTGTTTGCATTAAAGTCCATGATCTATCGACCTGCTTCAGTGTCTCTCACTCTGCACTTGGGCCATACACGAACCTGGTGACAACCTCTTTCTAAGAAGTTGATCTCAAGAGAGCCACCCACCCCCTTTGCCTACCTGCCTGCCCTTTTGATACAATGAGTGTTCTTGGATGCTGAGCTCCCAACTATGGCCGTCCTTTAGCCATCTACTGTATAATACGTGCACCCAAATATAACATATTCAGCCCTGTATTCATCAGCCTTTTTGATTTTGGCCCCCATTACACTTTAACTCATCTCACTGACTACAACTTTCCCCTATCATTTGCCTGTCCTTCCTCACAGTCTCGCATTGCATCTACCTCTATACTAACTGCCCCATCCTCAGCCTTAACACTCTTGTTCATATCCCACACCCAAATTAGTTTAAATTTTCCTTCACAGCTCAAGCAATCTTGTCTGCAAGGATATTGGTTCCCCTTGGGTTCAGGTGTATCCTGTCCTTTTTTTTTTTAACAGGTCACACCTTCCCCAAGTGAGACCCCATTGATCTAGTAATCTGAAACCCTGTCCCTTGCACCAATTCCTTAGATACTCATTCATCTGCCAAATAATCCTATTCTTCAACTCACTGGCACATGACACAGGCAGTAGTTTAGAGATTACTACCCTGGAGGTTTTGCTTTTCAGTTTTATGCCTAACCCCCTACATTCTCTCTTCAGGATCTCCTTCCTCCCTTTTCCTACCCATATCATTGATACCAATATGTACCATGTCTTCTGGTTGTTTACCCTTCCCCTTTAGATTGCTGTGGACCAGATCCAAGACCAGATCCTGGCACCTGGGAGGCAACATATCATCACGTGTCTCTTTCATATCCTCAGAATTTGCTTTCTGCTCCTTCAATTATGGAATCCCCAATCAGTACTGTACTCCGCTTCTCCCTGCTTCCTTTCTGAGCCACAGTTAGTCTCAGTGCTAGAGACCTGGTCACTGCAGCTTTGCCCTGATAGTTCGTCTTCTCCAACAATATCCAAAGCAGTATTCTTATCATGGAGGGGATCGATCATAGGGTACTTTGTACGTATTATTATTATGCTGCATAAACTCTTCTCAGACTTCCAGCCAGAGTTGAGAAGAGTTTATGTGTCATATACACTGGAAAAGCACTAGATACTTTTATTAATATTATTGTTATTCAGATACAGTGCAGGATAGGCCCTTCCAGCCTTTCGAGCTGTGGTGTCCAGCAATCCCCATTAACCCTAAATAATTTAATTCTTTATTTTGAGATACAGCACGGCTACAGACCCTTCTGGCTCAATCACACCCATGTGATCAATCAAGCTATTAACCTGTTTATCTTTGGAAAGTTGGAGGAATCCACAGCGCCCAAAAGAAATCCATGAGATCGTGGGGAGGGCACACAAATTTCTTCCACAAACTTCATTCCAAATTCACTGAAATGATCAAATGTCTGGAACTGTCAGGAACCTCACACTGCAGAGAATACATCCTGATTAATTCATAGCATGTGTGTGTGACAATGTCATCACATCTCCCTTTTCTCTTCAACTGAGAAGGTGCTAATTATAGCTTTAAACAAATTTGTATTCAGCATTACTTTGTGTAGTATTCAAGTGTGAAATATTCAGTAGCTGGCTGAAGAAACAGAATTTGAATAATATACACGGAAAAGGAAATTTGACAAACTCCTCTGGTTTAAAGCAATTTTATCTGTTGACCTTATAACATAGCATCTTTAAGGCAATTTATAAGCACCAAAGAAGCAAAGAATGTTATTTTTTCTCCTGTTTCATAGTAGGTTTGGCTTTTGTCCTGCTCCCTCCTCTCTCCCTTCTCTTCTTCACAACCATGATTCCACTTTTCCTGTCCCCTTCCCATTCTCAGTCCAGAATAAAATCCTATATCAGAATAAGATTTATCACCACTCACATATGCTATAAAATTAGTTTTGTTTTGCAGTAGCAGGACAGTGTAATACATAAAATCACTACAGTAATTTGTAACAGTCTTAGGCACCCGAGCTATATCCACAGTACGTAGTTCCTTGAAAATGGTAACATTGTTAGATAGGGTAGTGAAGAAGGATTGTGGCCTGTTTACTTTCTTAGGTAAGGAAACAGAATATAAAAGTTTGGGTGTTATCTTGCAGATTAAAGACAGTGACTAGACTGTGCCGTATATGGCGTGCAGTACTGGACAAAACACTGTAGAAAAGATATGCAGAGAGCTTTACCAGGAAATTGCCTGGATTGGAGGATTTCAGGTGTAGGGAGAGATTGGATCAGCTGGGTTTGTTTTCCCGAGAGTAGAGGAGGCTGAGAGGCGATCTGATGGAGGTATATAAAATGACAAGAGGCTTTACAGGTCTTTTAAATCTGTAGAGAGTTATTTATTTCATTTAGTGATACTGCCTGGAGCGGGCACTTCTGGCCCTTTGGGCCACACTGCCCCAGCGACCCTACAACCCTTACCTAGTCACAGGACAATTTACAATGAACAATTAACCCACCTGGTATGTCTCTAGACTGTGGGAGGAAACTGGAGCACCGGGGAAAACTCACGCAATCCACAAGCAGGACATACAGAAACTCCTTACAGAACGGCACTGGAATTGAACTACAAACTCCGGAATGATCCAAATGGTAATAGAATCGTGTTAACCACTACGCTACCGTGATGCTCCATCTTCATTCATCGCTGAAAACAGGAAATCATACCTCTGAGAGAAGTCAAAATGATCTTGCATTTTCCGGAGTGATCCATTAGATACCAGCTGATATGCCAAGGCACCTTAGCAGAGCACTGTGTGATATCAAAATGTTAAACTTTACACTCAAGATTTGGATGCTTAAGAGAGTGCCGAAGAGTAGTGGGTTCAATCCTGGCCTTTATCTTGATAAAGATGGAGGAACAACATGCAAGATCATGTTTTCACAATTCAGGGAACACAGGATTACTCAGAGATTTTGCAAAATTATTGCAATTTTTTAGCTTGTTATTATTCACCTGAAATAGTCACTGTGACTGAGGATACACCTAGGTCATGAAAGCTCACCAATGAGAGGAGAATAAAATGGTATTAACAAAAAAAAATCAAAATTCAAAGTAACTTTATTATCAAAGTATTCGTATGTATGTTCCATATATGATCCCGAGTTTCATCTCAGAGTCATAGAGAAGTCGTCGTCGTCGGTAGGTAGGTCACATCTGGAATTTCCAGTTGGCGGATGATTTCCCTCCACGCCGTTCTGTCATATTGGGAAATCATGTTTGTGGCTAGTTACAGCAGAGGTTTGCTTTTGCCTTCTGCCGGGTGAGTTTAAAGAGATCACCACCTCCTGCAGTGGATGACCAGGATGTCTAAGTGTCTTGCCGTGCCCTTAGCGCTCCACCAACGCCTGCTGGCCTGCCTTCTTGACCGTTGGACTGTTAATCTGTCTCCGCCGCTCAATCCGCCAGGGCCAGACCTCACACCCTGGGACAGGCAGATCCCCTACCTCACCAAGGGTCGGCTACCCTCACCTGGTTTGGCCCGTCTGCCGAGACGGTTTACCGGGGTGTGGCCGCTGCGTGTGCTACAGCTACTTGGAGCCACAGGTGAGAGCTGAGCACCAGGTGGGGACCAAAGGTGAATGAACTGTCCTATAAAAGGGCACGATAGCTCCCCCCCCCCAACCAGAGGTACTACCCTCTCTAGACACCCCATAGAGAAGTACAGCATAGAAACAGGCTTTTGGTCCAACTAGTCCATGCTGAACCATTTAAACTGCCTACTCCCATCGACCCGCACTGGGCCCATGGTCCACCATACCCCAACCAACCATATATCTATCCAAACTTCTCCTGAACGTTGAAACTAACCTTGCATGCACCACTTGTGCTGGCAGTTCATTCCACACTCTCAATACCCTCTGAGGGAGGAAGTTTCCCCTCACGTTTCCCTTGAACTTTTCACCTTTCACCCTTAAGCCATGACCTCTGTTTGTAGACCCAGCCAAACTCAGTGGAAAAAGCCTGCTTGCATTCACCCTATCAACAGTATACCTCTCATGATTTTGTACAGCTCTATCACATCAACTCTCATTCTTCTACGTTCCAGGGAATAAAGTCTGAACCTATTCAATCTTCTTCTAGGCATTCACAGTGGAATAAATGAATACAATAGAATCAATGAATAACTATAGGCAAACAGAAACTGGCAAACAACGAATGTGCAAGGAAGACAATTGATGCAAATGCAATAATAATATATAAATAAATACATAAATAATACTGAACATGTGTTATAAAGTAAAATAAATGATTACAGCTAGATACAAGAGATTCTGTAGATGCCGGAAATTTGGGGCAACCCACACAAATGCTGGAGGAACTCAGCAGGTCGGGCAGCATCAATGGAAGGAAATGGATTGTTGACGTTTTGGGCTGAGACCTCTCATCAGGGCTAAATGCCGGAGGCACGGTGGAGCAATCGGTTTTCAGCGCCAGCGATCACTGATTGGGGCTCGATCCCCGTTCTCCCCGCGACCGTGCGGATTTCCTCTGGGTGCTCCCACGTTCCAAAGATGGATCCTAAGGAAGGGTTAGTGAGTTGTGGGCATTCTATGTCGGCGATGGAAGCACGGCAACACCTGCGATCTGCTCCCACCCGGCACACCCTCCGGCTGTGCTGGTGGTTGACACAAAGGAGCATTTCACCCCATGTTTTGATATACATGTGACAAATTAAGTTAATCTTTGATTAACTTTCCCAATTCTAACTAAGGTTGTAAGTTCAAGTGTCATTCTAAAACAAATGAGCACGAGGTCCGGATTGAGCAGGACTGAGGGAGTGCAAGTTACCTGAGGTATTTTCCTCCAGACCGATATTGTTTGCTCTCTCAGGTAAGCGTAAATGATACACCGTACTTACTCATTTCAAAGGGCAGGATAGTTATTACATTTCGGCTAACATTCATACTTCATGAAATATAATATCTGATCCTGGTGGGAATGCAAAACTTCTTCAGTACACACTGTTACGCCAGCCGAGTGTGTTTTTTTTCACCCAAGCCTCAGCAGTAGACTTCTAACTCGGATTGAACTGCTGGAAGTCTAAACAAATATCGACATAAGAGCGCGGTCCTGAATAGCAGAGACTAAAGGTCTAAACAGATGACAGAGCAGCAACGTTTCGCTTTCCAACACTGCTACGCGAAGTGCTGAGCATTTCCAGAATTTTCCATTTGTTTTTCCAAGTTCCGATTTCCCATATCTGCAGTATTTTTCATGCGCACGTTTTAATATTGGACAAGGACTGCAGTTTAATAAAATACAATAAATCGGCGATGAAAACATTTACCTTTAAGACTAATACAACGTAGTGTTTCAATAAAGATTAAAAAGCACCCTGAATATATATTGGCTTCACACCCCTCAGCGCCAGCAGCCCCTGTTTGTGTGAGCGTGCAGTGATACACGATTTGACGTCAAGGGAATGAATGAAGCGGCTTTCTATTACCGTAATGTATCAAAACGAACGACAACATAATAATCAGATTCCATCTATGTACTTAAAAAGTTAAAATAAAGAGCGGCAATGTCAGCAATTCATAGAATACTTCTCTACAATATCAATTGATATGTTAAAATTAGAACTGTGTTTAATTAATCTTATATCTGTTTGAAAAGTTTGATAAAACATACAACCCTATGTATTTGTTAGAACGTTATTTCAAAGTTATTAGAGAATATTTCCGTTCGATTTATTGAAAGCAGGAGAGTATAATTTTCTGTTTTCTTCTGCAAAGTGTAATGATTGAAGATCCTTCTCAAATATTGCTGTCTAGAAAAATCTGTTCCCGTTCTCAACCTGTTCTACAGTGTTGTGCAAGCCATGGTCGTCTTTGAGGAGTCCACAAGGCAACTCCAGTCCTAGTGCAGGTGGGATTCAGCCAACAGTATGTTACCAGAGCTTTAAAGAAGATTATCTATATTTGTCACATGTAAACTAAAACATTGAACAATGTAATGAACATTGTTGCTTTGTGTTAACAACTAACACAGTCTGTGTATTGTGCTGGGGCAGCCCACAAGTGTTGCCACACTTCCAGCGCCAACATAGCATGCCCACAATATCACTAGCTCTAACTGTATGTCTTTGGAACCTGGGTGGAAACTGGAGCACCCAGAGGAAACCCACGCGGTCAATGACAGAACGTACAAACTCCTTACGGTCAGGTGAGAGCATCCTAACTGGTAGCATCGCAGCTTCAAATGGGAAGGCAAAGGCTACAGAAGCTGGTGGGTCAACACATAAAATGCTGAAGGAACTCAGCAAATACAGCAGGTTCAATGGAAGGGAATGAAGAGTCAACATTTTGGGCTGAAGCTATTTATACCCCTCCATGGATATAGTCTGACTTGCAGAGTTCCTCCATAATTTTGTGCACGTATGTTGTTCAGGATTTCCAGCTTCTGCTGAATTTCTTGGGTTAAGAAAGTCAAGTCAAGTCAAGTCACTTTTATTGTCATTTCGACCATAACTACTGGTACAGTACATAGTAGAAATGAGACAATGTTTTTCAGGACCATGGTGTTACATGACACAGTACAAAAACTAGACTGAAATACATTTTTAAATAAACCAACACAGAGAAAGCTATACTAGACTACAGACCTACGCAGGACTGCATAAAGTGCACAAAAACAGTGCAGGCATTTACAATAAATAATAAACAGGACAATAGGGCAAGGTGTCAGTCTAGGCTTCGTGGATGTGGAAAGTGGTCAATACAGTGCCATCACAGGCAAAACCTTCCCCACCATTGCATAGTTACATTGAAAACTGCCACAAGATAGCAGCACCTGTCATCAAAGACCACACAACCCTCCCCCCCCCCACCATCCAGGCCATGCCCCCTTCCCACTACTACTATCAGGCAGGAAGTAGTAAAAAAAGCCTGAAGTCCCACAGCATCAGGTTCATGAACAACTATTGTCCTGCAGCCATCAGGCTCCTGAACCAGCATGGATAACTTCACTCACCTCAACACTGAACTGATTCTACAACCTACAGGCTCATTTTTAAGGACTCTTTACATCTCATGTTCTTACTATTATTTTTATAAGTGCAATTTGTCTTCCTTTGATTCCATTGATTGTTTGTCAGTCTTTGTTTATGTATAGATTTTTGCATATAATTTTATTGTATTTCTTTTCTGCTGTAAATACCTGCAAGAAAATGAATCACAAGTTAGTATATATTAACATAAGTGTATGTGCTTTGATAATTAATTTCCTTTTAACTTTGAACTATTACAACAATGATGTCCCAATAATCTGCTACATCTCAAACCTCGGGAGTCACCTCCGAGTAAGAACATACATCAACAACTAACTGCATCACTGCCTGTCATCTACCAGAGCAACTTTCCAGCATCTGAACATCAAGGCATCAAGCCTGTGTCTTACTGTGCAGCAATGCAGCGGGTAGCATAGTGTTTAGTGTAACGCTTTACGGTGTCAGCAATCCTGATTGTGGTCTATTTTTCACTGCTGTGTTACCAGGTGCTTGCATGTTCTTCCCATGATTGCATGTGTTTTCTCCAGGTGCTCCAGTTTTCTCCCAATGATGTACGGGTTAGAAAGGGCTAATAAGCTGTGAGCATGCTATGTTGGCACCAGAAGAATGGCATCACCTTTGAGCTGCCCCTGGCACATCATCAGACAGTATCAGTCATTGATACAGATGACACATTTCACTATATGTTTATATGTTTCCATGTACATGCCTCAGCATGGACTAGATGGGCTGAAAGGCCTGTTTCTGTGTTGTACTTTTCTACAAAGCTATGTACTTGTGGTAAATAAAGTTCATCAATCTTTTGCATAAGAGACACTGGACATACATTTGGCTTGTTCATACACAGGAGAAGTATGACCGTATCTGTCTCTGCAAAATACTGACGTTCCATTGGCAGGATTGGCAAACCAACATCAGTGGCCATTCCCAGAGCAACATTGGCAGCATAGGGGCTTTCTAGATCTGGAAATCAGTAACATGGTGACATAGTTAGTAGAACTACTGCCTCACAGTGCCCGAATCCCAGGTCCTGTCTGTGTGGAGTTTGCAAGTTCGCCATGTGGGCTTCCTCTCCTATCCCAAAGACAGGTACGCTGCTGAATTAGTTGTTGTTGTAAATTATCCATAGTGTGTTGGTATAGAGATAATGACCCCCATTAGTATAGTGTAAATGTGTCAGCATAGACTCAGTGGGCTACAGGGCCTTCTTGCTGGAAGCCTCTATGAAGTTGGATATTACTTATAGTTAATATGTTGAAAGTATAACACAGACAACCAGATACAAGTTTAGCAATGGGTTAAATAGGCGTCTATTAGTCTTCAAAGACCATGGATTTGCGCCTTGGAAAATTTGCGCCTGGGCAGGGTTGTATGGGAGACCACAGTTGCCCATGCTGCAAGTCTCCCCTCTCCATGCCACTGATGTTGTCCAAGGGAAGGGCCGATTCAGCTTGGTACCAGTGTCGTCGTAGAGCAATGTGTGGTTAAGTGCCTTGCTCAAGGACACAACACACTGCCTTAGCTGAGGCTCGAACTAGCGACCTTCAGATCACTAGACCAATGCCTTAACCACTTGGCCACGCACCAACACAATGGGTTAAATCGGCATATATTGCTTTACAGAATATATTCCACCATCACAATTGTGGATGCTTCCTGGGGGGCACATTAAGACCGCAGATGCTGGAATCTGGATTCATACATGAAAGTTTAGGAACTCAGTAGGTCAAGGAGTATCTGTAAATGGAAGTGGACAGTTCACCTTTTGGATTGAGACCATTCACCTGGAGTACTCTGCACACTTCATTCCATACCCACTGACATAAACTGTTGGAGTAAAGCAGAAGGTCACGCAGCTTCTGTGGAAGGAAATAAACAGTCAGTGTTTTAGGTGGAGACCCTTCATCAGGACTCGGCCCAAAATGTCGGCTGTTTATTTACCACCATTGATGTTGCCTAACCTGCTGAGCTCCTCCAGTATTTTGTGTTTGTTATTCTGAATTTACGGCATTTGCAGAATCTCTTGTCCCTGACCCACTGAGTTCCTTCAGCAGGGGCAAGATACAAGAAACTCCCGATGCTGGCATCCGGAGCAGCGAGCAAAATGCTGGAGGAACTCAGTGGGTCGGGCAGCACCTATGGTGGGAAAGGGTCAGGGGATCTCCAAGAAGCATTGCCAAAAGAAAGCGGCATCCGTCATCAAGGAACCCCACCATCCAGGCCATGCTCTCTTCTCACCGTTGCTATCGGGGAGAAGATACAGGAGCGTTAGGTTCCACACCACCAGGTTCAGGACCAATTGCCCTTCAACCACCAGGCTCATGAACCAGTGTAGATAACATCACTAAGCAGATTCCACAACCCATGGAATCACTTTCAGGATCTCTACAACTCATGTTCTCAGTATTATTTATTCACTTATTTGTAGTTTATCTTCTTTTGCTTATCGATTATTAGTCTTGGTTTGTGGGTAGTTTTTCACCGATTAGGTTGTATTTCTTTGTTCTATTGTGAATGCCTGAAAGAAAATGAATTTCATGGTAGCCTGTAGTGATATATACTGCGCGTACTTAGGTAATAAATTTACTTTGGATGCCCATATGAAGGGTCCCGACCCGAAATACGGCTCTCCATTTCCCTCCACAGATGCTGTCCGACGGGCCGAGTTGCCCAGCACCCTGTAGCGGACGCCTACGAAGCGCGCCTGCTTCCAGTTGTATTGGGAGGAAGGGTGTATTAGGAGAAATGTGGCACTTGGAAGGCGGATCACCACGTGGCAGCTGAGTGAGGTTTCTGGAGATTTTAGAATCACGAACAGAGCGCGAGAGGAACCTGACAGTGTTAGAGAGCGGCGAGAGCTGCGGAGTATTCCGGCTGAAGGTGAGGAAGAGCGGTGGACTGAGAGGGTCTGAGCGGGACGCCTTGTTACTGGAGAGCTATAGATGGAGAATCAATCTCAGGCAGGGCTTCCTGGTAGTCAGAAATCAGGGAGGGAGTCCGATCGCGGTGAATGGATCTGGTTCTATAGCCTTGCCCGATCCTTCTCTCACCCGTCCGCTGGACCTGTCTTATCTGCAGCATGTTTCCAGGACATCCGTAACTTCCCGTTTTTGTCAGAGATTGCTGACAAGCGTATCAGCCGCTGTTTTTGTCTGTGTGTCATCCAGCAGAATGTTCTCGGGATTTCCTTTCCATCCTCGTGTTCAATTAGGAAACGAGAAGTGTGTAAGTCTTTATGAGCCCAAGAACTGTTTAATTAATTCATTTAAAAATACTCGCAGCATAACATGGTCTGAGGCGGAGTCGAACGCCGCTAGCAAGGCGTAGTCACTCAAATATTTTAATGTTTGTTCATGTGTGTGTTTGTATGTCCGCCCGAGGGATATGCTTTGTTGACTGCTGTTAATATTCTAATAGCGAGTTACTGTAGCCCAAGGCGACAGAAACTGTCAGCTCCCGGCAGTCTGGTGTGGTTTTCCATCTGTTCTGAAGTGTGGATGGACGAAGCCAAATAAACACTAATTAATCTGGTGGCAGAGTTCCCCTTGCGCTGCGCTCTGACAGGCTCGGGCAAGCCCTTTGCCCCATTGACACTGTGCCAGTAACTTCTTCGAGTAACCCAGATTGTCTGCATTCCCGGAGAGTTCTCATCTCCCAACGAGTTTCATCCATCACTCCATTCCCTCTCGCCCATTCCTGCATACGTTGTTAAAGTTAAGACTAGCAAAAGTTACACAACACAGAGGTGACGACTAAACCAATTTGGCATCAACAGTGATTTTAGGTCTTTTTATCTGGGTGGGGTTGGAGGTGAGGGGTGGAGTCAGGTTTCCTTTGATCAGGGTGCTTACTAACTTGTAGAGGTTGGTTTGTTTGGACTGTTAAGGTTGCCTCTTTAAGTCAGGGGCCCCCAACCTGGGGTCCATGGACCCCTCGGTTAATGGTAGGGGCCCATGGCATACAAAAGGTTTGTGAACCTGTCCTGAGTGTTGTCAAAAGAGAGAGCATAGTAAACTAATAGGGAGTCATTGCATTCCACCGTAGCCCTGTTCTGAACAATTCTGTCCAAAATCTTTGCTGTATTCTTCCAGAAATTCCAGAAACCCTTGCATAACAGTCATTTTATTCTCCTTTACACTTGGGTACTGAAGAATGACAAGCAATCTTGAATCTTGAATATTTTTCTCCTGTTGAGGGTAAGCAACTTGGACAGACACGTACACAAGAGCATTTGCATACTTGGAAGTACCTTGGTTATTCTCCAAGTTGTGAACAGCTCAAAGCAAGTTTTTTTTAATCGAAGTATTTATATTGCATCATATCCTACCCGGAGAATAATTTTCTCAAAGACCTTCACAGTAAAACAGAGAAACCTCCACTCGAGATTGGGTGCGACTACAACTAGAGGTCTGGGGTTAAGGTGAAATGTTTAAGGGAATAGGAGTGGAACCTTCTTCACTCAAGGTGGTGGACGTGTGGAACAAACTGCCAGCGGAAGTGGTGCACGCAGGTTCAATTTCCACGTTGAACAGACGTTATACTCACTGGAATTTAGAAGATTGAGGGGGGATCTTATTGAAACATATAAAATTCTAAAGGGATTGGACAGGCTAAATGCAGGAAGATTGTTTCCGATGTTGGGGAAGTCCAGAACGAGGGGTCACAGTTTAAGGATAAAGGGGAAGCCTTTTAGGACGGAGATGAGGAAAAACTTCTTCACACAGAGAGTGGTGAATCTGTGGAATTCTCTGCCACAGGAAACAGTTGAGGCCGGATCATTGGCTATATTTAAGAGGAAGTTAGATATGGCCCTTGTGGCTAAAGGGATCAGGGGATATGGAGAGAAAGCACGTACAGGGTTCTGAGTTGGATGATCAGCCATGATCATACTGAATGGCGGTGCAGGCTCAAAGGGCCGAATGGCCTACTCCTGCACCTATTTTCTATGTTTCTATGTTTCTAAGTTTGGATAGGCACATGGATAGTAGGGATATGGAGGGCTATGGTCCCAGTGCAGGTTGATGGGAGTAGCTAGTTTAAATGTTTAGCATGGACTAGATGGGCTGAAGGGCCTGTTTCTGAGCTGTACTCTTCTATGACACTAAATACAATAAAATCCATGAGAAAACTACACACAAGTAACAACAAATAGCAAATCTGCAAAAAAAAAATCAAACTGTGCAAATACAACAAATAAATAAATAAGATTTAAAAAAAAACAAGATTGAGAACAAAAGTTGTGGAGTCCTTGAAAGTGAGCCCATTGGTTGTGGAATCAGTTCAGTATTGAGTTGAGTGAAGTTATCCACATTAGCTCAGGAGCCTGATGACTGAAGGCAGTTCCTGATCGTTCCATCAGTGTCAGGATGTTACAGTCTTCTGAAATGAGAACATTTTAGCTGAAGTAGACTCTGCACTGATTTGTTAGAGAATTTTGGGGGAACCTGCCTTCTTTGAAGTGTAAGTACATTTTGCCTCTGGCCCCAGATGATACAAGGCTTTGCATGTAATTCTTAAGAGAATAGTCCTGTGCTGTGCTTTGACTAGTTGTTTGATATCAATGGCATGGATTGCCGAACAAGGCAGTACAAGTGAAGTAGGCCAGAAAGAGTTACATGGAGAATAGCATTAGCATTTATCAGGAGGGTTAGATATGTCCTCATAGTGTAAATTCTGTAGCATTTAAAGCTTTCTTTATTCAAAGCATTCCACATGTTGTAAACTCAGTGATTAAAACAAGGCCAAAATAAACCAGTTTTGGAAATGGTTATATGTCCACAGGTAGGATGGCACAATAGCCTGTGAGTTAGTGTAATACTATTACAGTGCCAGTGACCTGGGTTCAATTCCCACTTCTGTCTGTGAGGAGTTTGAATGTTCTGCCCATGACTGTGAAGTTTTCCCCAGGTGCTCTGGTTTTCTCCCACATTCCAAAGATGTACAGGTTAGTGGATTAATTGGACACAGTGTCGTCATTCACCGGCACGGGTTCATTGGGCTGGAAGAGCCTGTTACCATGCTGCATTTCTAAAGAGATAAATAAACATTTGGAACAGAGGAGGATGACGTTTGGAGTCGGGGAATGAGGAGCTGGGTTGTGGAGGTATGTGACATTAAACAGGGGAGTAAAGGTCAGGATCGAAAACCCAGTCAAATGCTAGGTAGGGCCCACGAGTTATAGGTGACTTAAATCAAGAGAGTCCAGGGTGTATAGTGTATTGCGCTAAGTGCCTATTCCAGTAATAAGCCAGGGGTTGTATGGTGCTTCAGAATCAGACTTAAATGGTAGCAATGTAACAGAGTAGCTAAGAAATGAATACATAACAAAAGTTTCAAACCAAGTCGAAGTTGAGAGAATCTGCAGAATTGTATGTCTCCTTTGCAAATGCTCATTGTAGAAAATATAGGTGATCTCTGTGTTATGCCAGTTCTGATAGCGAAAATTCACCCTTACAGTATTAAAAAAGAAATCTGAGACTACGGTGTTACTGTAGTATAGCGATTAGTGTGGTGCTGTTACAGCTCAGGGTGTTCTGAAGTTTGGAGTTCAGTTCTGGCGCTGACTGTAAGGAGTTTGTACGTTCTCCTCATGAACCGCGCAGGTTTCCTCTGGGTGCTCTGGTTTCCTCCCGACAACCCAAGGACAAACCAGTTATAGGTTAATTGTTCTTTGTAAATTGTCCTGTGATTAGGCTAGGGTTAAATAGATGGGTTACTGGGCAGTGTGCTTACCTCCAAAATAAAATAAATAAAGAATAAAAAGCTCATTCAGAAACGGGGGAGAAAAAGTTACTATATACAAGTTTTTTCCACTTGTATTTCTTAATGCATTTACTGGTGGCAACTCCACTTGGTGTTACAGAAAATCAGAATCAGGTTTATTATCACCGACATATGCTGTAAAATTTGTTACTTTGTGGCAGCAGTGCAGGACAATAAAATACATACAAAATAAAATAAAAAATAACTTCACCTGAAAATTTATGTCTGCAAATCAATTGGAAAAAACTAACCTTTGAATGTACAATATTCAAAGCTCTTGACATTTGGAGATTTTGCCCACCAGCCAGTGGGCAAAAGACAACAAATTGTGCAAGTACAAAAAGAAAATCAACATCATAACATTGTTATAGAATCCCTGAAAGTGAGTCCATAGCTCATAAAGTTAGTTCAGTGTTGGGGTGAGTTATCCATGTAGTTCACGAGCTTGATGGTTAAGGGCTACTAATATTTCCTGAACCTGGTGGTGTGGGAACAAAGGCTGATGGCAGAACCAAGAAGAAAGCATGGCCTGGGTAGTGGGGAGGGGGCTTGATGATGGATGCTACTTTCCTGCGACAGCACTTCATGTAGATGTGCTCGATGGTGCAGGTAAGGCTTTACCTGTGATGGACTGGACTGTGTCCACTACTTTCTTCAGGCTTTTCTGCTCAAGAGCATTGGTGTTTCCCATACCGGTGATGCAACCAGTCAATATACTCTCCATTGCGCATCTATAGAAGTTTATCAAAGGTTGAGATGGCATGCTGATTCTTTGCAAAGCTCTAAGAAAATAGAGGTGCTGCCTTGCCTTCTTTGTAATGACAAGTATGTGCTGGATCCAGGACAGATCCCCTGAAATGATAATGCTGAGGAATTTAAAGTTAATACCCCTCTCTACCTCTGATCCCCAGATGAGGACTGGTTTCCTCCTCCTATAGTCAATAATCAACTCTTTGGTTTTGCTGATGTTGAGTTAGACGTTCTTGTTGTTGTACCATTCATCCTGAACAGTGATGTTCTCCCATTCATGCATGTGAATGTGACGGTGTCAGTTTGTTAAATGCCATTCTGGATTTAACTTTGCTCAGTCAGATTCCTTCCCATTTCACGGAAGCCAGTGTTGAGACATAGCTATGGTGACAGAGCCATTACTTCATGGAAGAACTCTTTGTTTCCATTGGGCAGAATGGGAATGCTGGAATTTTTACCTATTCTGGAACACAACAGTTATCTTTCAGACATAGAACTAGCTTTCTTAAAATGATGAAGGGACTTTGTCTCTTTCATACAAATTGATCCTGTTATTGGTGAATCATGAGGTATTAACTGCTGAGGATGCTTCAGTTAGTTATCTTGGAAGTGCAATCATTCTAGTGATAAATAGCAGCCAATTCACACATCACAATCACTAACAAATCTTCTTCATAGGTTTAAAGATTGACAGGGTGTCATGGGATCACTTATGCCCGCTTTGGAGGGTATTTATTTTGAACATCTTCTACAAAATATACATCTCTTAGTTGCACAATCATTTCTCCAATGTTGGGAGTATCAAGTTATATTGTTTCCTGGGGAGAGTGTTGACTATATGGGCCTCTGAAAGGGAAAAGTGTTACCTAATCAGACTGAGATTTGCTTGCACATGGAAATGTGCAGTGAAATGTTTCATTTGCAGCCTGCAAGTGTCGTCACACAATCTGGCACCAACACAGTCTCAGCCAGTAACATTGATTGTTTAGTCCTTTCCATAGATACTGCCTGACCTGCTGAGTTCCTCCAGCATTTTGTGTATGCTACTCGGACTTTCATCATCTGGAAATTCTCTTGTGTTCACCTATCACATGCCAGCTTGTAGTCCTTCCCTCTCCCCCTCCCCCTTCTTATCCTGGCTTCTTCTCTCTTCTTTTCCAGTCCTGATGAAGGGTCTCTGCCCGAAACGTCAGCTGTTCATTCCTTTTCATAGATCTGCTGAGCTCCTCCTGCATTTTGTGTGTGTTACTCTGAATTCCCAGTATCTACAGAATCACTTGTGTTCACATAGTACGCCCACAATGTTCAAAATAGCAGCACGAGATACAATACAAAATGGCACAACCAGCAACGACAATAACAGCAAAACAAGCCCCCTTCCCATCCTCCTACCCCATCAAACACACAGACCTCCATTCCCAGGACAGGCTGCATCGGGGACTCTAGTCCTTGGTTCTGTACCCTCAAGCTAGCAGACATCATGCTTACAACCTCCAGTCTCTGCCCCAAACTCCCAGACCTTGAGAGGGGAGAGATAGGGAGCGGATTACCCACAGTCAGATCAGAAAGAGATTTCCTACATTGCAGTTGTCATCAGTCAGGCTGTGGTCTTTCACATTTTCTTCCCATGCTTCAAGGCCCTTGGCCCATCTCCGTCACTTGCCAAACTGCAAAGGGGATTTTGACATTTTGAGCTTTGCCTTATGGTCTTGTGCCTGGCATGTGACCAAAGTGACCATTTGGTGTCCATAGCATGAAGAACTGCATATTTCCACAGTGTTACAAAGTAGAGGTAAGCCTGGAGTATAGATTAATCTAACCATGTAGTTTGAAGAAGCCCCTATCAAAATTCAATGTGAATTTATTATTGGAGTATGTACAGTATGTGTCACCATATACTACCCTGAGATTCATTTTCTTGCAGGTATTCATAGCAGAACAGGTAAATACAATAGAATCAATGAAAAACCACACTTAAAGACTGACAAACAACTAATACGCTGAAGACAAAGTGTGCAAATACAAAAAAAACACTGAGAACAGAGTTGTAAGGCTGCGTGTTTGGCAAAATATAGCTGTATGGTTATACTTGTGGGCTGGCCCCAGCATATCGTTAAGCTGTGTTGGTTGTTAATACAGACGACACTTTTCACCGTATATCTTGATGTACATCTCAATCTGAAACCAGTTCCTAGGACAGTTAAATCGAAAGTCATGTACTATGAGTAGACTCTGCAGTGAAACTGGCTGTCACAACCAAATGAGCTAATGTTATGAGGCATTTGAAAAGAAACTGCTGCTCAGTGCAGCCTGGAACTGATTGTAGCAGAGCGCTGATAACTCTGCCAAGAGCTGGAGAGATGTGGCATCCGAAGAACAATCTGGAAACAAGGCAAGACTCGACAGATTAGGTGCAGCTGCTGAGCAAACAAGGCAAAAACTCCAGTGATCAGCAGTTGGGTCCTTTTTTTAAATAATTACTGTAAAACGTTTTTGAGAATTGATGTAATGTTTTGGCACAACCTTGTTGGAGAGGTGGGGGTTACAGTATGTTTCAGTTACATACATAGTTCACACTGCTTGGCGGAATTCTGAGACTATTGTTGGGTTGGATGACTCTGGGCCTCTACTTGCTGAAGTTCAGAAGAATGAGGGGGGATCTCATTGAAACCTATTGAATATTGAAAGTCTAGGTAGAGTGGGTGTGGAGAGGATGTTTCCTTAGGTGGGGGAGCTAGGACCGGAGGGCACAGCCTCAGATGAGACGGACATCCATTTAGAACAATGATGAGGAAGAATTTCTTTAACCAGAGAGTGGTGAATCTGTGGAATTTATTGAAACAGGTAGGTGTGGAGGCCGGCATTGGGTATATTTAAAGCAGAGGTTGATACGTTCTTGATTAGTATGGGCATTAAAGGCTACAGGAAGAAGGCAGGAGAATGGGGTTTTAGGGGGATAATAAATCAGCCATGATGTAATGGCAGAACAGACTCAACAGGCCAAAAGGCCTAATTCTGCTCCGATGTTTTATGGTCTTATGTGCAAATACCTTCTCTCAGTTTATTTTTCTGCTTTGAAATCGCCTTGTCAACTAAGGGAAAGATTCATAGTTGCACAGTGCCTTTCAAAAACATGCGGCATTCCAAGGTGTTTGCAGCCAATGAAGGCCAATTTGAAATGTAATGAATTGGAAAGTCCGGTAGCCAAAATTTGCATATTAAATTTCCTCAAGGAGCAACAAGATGTGCGCCAGGTCAGAAACAGAAGGTATTTTAACATCTGCCGGACGATGCTGAGGAGGTTCTACGAGGCTATGGTGGCCAGTGCTATCATGTTTGCTGTTGTGTGCTGGGGCAGCAGGCTGAGGGTAGTAGACACCAACAGAATCAACAAACTTATTCGTAAGGCCAGTGATGTTGTGGGGGTGGAACTGGACTCTCTGACGGTGGTGTCTGAAAAGAGAATGCTGTCCAACTTGCATGCCATCTTGGACAATGACTCCCATCCACTCCATAATGTACTGGTTAGGCACAGGAGTACATTCAGCCAGAGACTCATTCCACCAAGATGTAACACTGAGCATCATAGGAAGTCATTCCTACCTGTGGCCATTAAACTTTACAACTCCTTCCTCGGAGTGTCAGACACCCTGTGCCAATAGGCTGGTCCTGGACTCATTTCCACTTGGCATGATTGACTTATTATTATTTAATTATTTATGGTTTTATATTGCTATATTTCTTCACTATTCTTTGTTGGTGCGGCTGTAACGAAACCCAATTTCCCTCAGGATCAATAAAGTATGTCTGTCTGTTTTGGCTTTTTACCTCTTCTCACCTGCCAATCACTTCCTCATGGGTCCCATCCTCCTTCCCTTTCTTCAGTGGTCCACTCTCCTCTCTTATCAGATTCCTTCCTCTCCAGCCCTCTACCTTCCCACTTCATCTATCATTTTCCGGCTATCCTCCTTCCCCTTCCTCCATTTTTTTTATTCTAGAGTCTTCCCCTTTCCTTTCCAGTCCTGAAGAAAGGTCTCAGACCGAAATGTTGACTGTACATTAATTTCGGCACACCTGAGGACTGGGAGAAATTCAGAGACCAGCAGAGGAGGACAAAGGGCTTAATTAGGAAAGGGAAAAAAGATTATGAGAGAAAGCTAGCAGGGAACATAAAAACTGACTGTAAAAGCTTTTATAGATATGTGAAAAGAAAAAGATTGGTCAAGACAAATGTGGGTCCCTTACAGTCAGAAACAGGTGAATTGATCATAGGGAACAAAGACATGGCAGACCAATTGAATAACTACTTTGGTTCTATCTTCACTAAGAAGGACATAAGTAATCTTCCGGAAATAGTACGGGACCAAGGGTCTAGTGAGATGGAGTAACTGAGGGAAATACATGTTAGTAGGGAAGTGGTGTTAGGCAAATTGAAGGGATCAAAGGCAGATAAATCCCCAGGGCCAGATGGTCTGCATCCCAGAGTGCTTAAGGATGTAGCCCAAGAAATAGTGGATGCATTAGTGATAATTTTTCAAAACTCCTTAGATTCTGGATTAGTTCCTGAGGATTGGAGGGTGGATAATGTAACCCTACTTTTTAAAAAAGGAGGGAGAGAGAAACCGGGGAATTATAGACTGGTTAGTCTGACATTGGTGATGGGGAAAATGCTAGAGTCGGTTATCAAAGATGTGATAACAGCACTTTTGGAAAGAGGTGAAATCATCGGACAAAGTCAGCATGGATTTGTGAAAGGAAAATCATGTCTGACGAATCTTACAGAATTTTTTGAAGATGTAACTAATAGAGTGGATAGGGGAGAGCCAGTGGATATGGTATATTTAGATTTTCAAAGGCTTTTGACAAGGTCCCACACAGGAGAATAGTGTGCAAAGAGTGGGAGTAAACGGGACCTTTTCAGAATGGCAGGCAGTGACTAGTGGGGTACTGCAAGGCTCAGTGCTGGGACCCCAGTTGTTTACAATACATATTAATGATTTAGATGAGGGAATTAAATGCAGCATCTCCAAGTTTGCGGATGACATGAAGCTGGGTGGCGGTGTTAGCTGTGAGGAGGATGCTAAGAGGATGCAGGGTGACTTGGATAGGTTAGGTGAGTGGGCAAATTCATGGCAGATGCAATTTAATGTGGATAAATGTGAGGTTATCCACTTTGGTTGCAAGAACAGGAAAACAGATTATTATCTGAATGGTGGCCGATTAGGAAAAGGGGAGATGCAACTAGACCTGGGTGTCATTGTACACCAGTCATTGAAGGTGGGCATGCAGGTACAGCAGGCGATGAAAAAGGCAAATGGTATGTTGGCATTCATAGCAAAATGATTTGAGTACAGGAGCAGGGAGGTTCTACCGCAGTTGTACAAGGCTTTGGTGAGACCGCACCTAGAATATTGTGTGCAATATTTTGGTCCCCTAATCTGAGGAAAGACATTCTTGCCATAGAGGGAGTACAGAGAAGGTTCACCAGATTGATTCCTGGGATGAAAGGACTTTCATATGAAGAGAGACTGGATCGACTAGGCTTATACTCACTGGAACTTAGAAGATTGAGGGGGGATCTTATTGAAACGTATAAAATTCTAAAGGGATTGGACAGGCTAGATGCAGGAAGATTGTTTCCGATGTTGGGGAAGTCCAGAACGAGGGGTCACAGTTTAAGGATAAAGGGGAAGTCTTTTAGGATGGAGATGAGGAAAAACTTCTTCACACAGTGAGTAGTAAATCTGTGGAATTCTCTGCCACAGGAAACAGTTGAGGCCGGTTCATTGGCTATATTTAAGAGGAAGTTAGATATGGCCCTTGTGGCTAAAGGGATCGGGGGTATGGAGAGAAAGCAGGTACAGGGTTCTGAGTTGGATGATCAGCTATGATCATACTGAATGGCGGTGCAGGCTTGAGGGGCCGAATGGCCTACTCCTGCACCTATTTTCTATGTTTCTATGTTTCCATGGATGCTGCCTGACCTGCCGATTTCCTCCTGCATTTTGTTGGTGTTGATTTGGATTTTTCAGCTTCTGCAGACTTTCTCATGTTTATGACAATCTGCAGATGCTGGAAATTCAGTGCAACAAACACAAAATCCTGGAGGAGCTCAGCAGGCCAGACATTTATAGAAATGAATAAACAGTCGACACTTTGGTTCAGGAACCTTCTTCAGGACTTTTTTTCAGTCTGTCACTTCTCTCTGGTCCTCCTCCCCCTCCCTTTTCTTCCATGGTCTTCTGTCTTCTCCTCTCAGATTCTCCCTCCTCCTGTCTTTTATCTCTTCCACCAATCAACTTTCCAGCTCTTTACTTCATCCCCTCCCCCTCTCCCAGTTTCACCTTTCACCTGCCACCTTGTGCTTCTTCCTCCCCTCCCTCCCCACCTTCTTATTCTGCCTTCTTCCTCCCAATGAACTGCCTCAGCCTGTAACTTCGACTGTTTATTCCCGTCCATAGTTGCTGCCTGACCTGTTGAGCTCCTCCAGCACTTTGTGTGTAAGGCTCTAGATTTCCAGCATCTTGAGTCCAACTTTTTTTTCAGTTTGGTTGTTTTGGTGCTGGTGGTCGAGAAGCAAAATTGGAACAGGATATTTAAAGGAATCTTGTAAAAATATTTGCATGGATAGGCAGCAGCTGCCAGATTCCTTTAACTCTTCATCTGAAAAACTACTAATCTCCCTCAACTCTGTTTAGTGTAATAGCCTATGTTGTTCTGAGATGGACCTGAGTGAACTTGCTGGTGACATTACTGTCAACAGGAATTTGCGGCTCAATCAGCTCAGTGCTTGCACACAATTCGGTGCCAGCAGTGCGAGTGGGTGGATCTCGTAGCTTATTTTGTTTTAACCTGCTCACTGGTTATGGGGCTCTGACAGCAATTCGAGGAATGTTGGATGCGCCTTGCTAGCATAGAGATCAGCACAGCGCTGTTACAGTTCGGGGCGTTTGGGAGTTCGGAGTTCAATTCCGCTGCCGTTCTAGAGTAAGTCCCTGCAATTCCTCCCCGTGGAATACGTGGGTTTTCTCCGGGCGCTCCAGTTTCTTCCCACAATCCAAGGATGTACTGGGTAGGCTAGGTGGTCACTGTAAATTGTCCCGTCATTAGGTTGGGGTTAATCAGGTTTGTTGGGGGCTGATGGGACGGTGTGGCTCAAAGAGCTGGAAGACCTGACTCCACAATGCATCGCTGAATTACGCATTTATTTTACAGATAGTTTATAAATTGATCACAAACGCAGAGGTCAAGTGTGCAGAAAGAAACAGTCCAGAGCCAGATGTATTGTGGAGGTAAATAGAAGCCTATTGGCTTCCCACTGGTTTGGTTGGATTATAATTACTCCAAAATGGATGATAATCATTGTTTACTGACAGTTTAGATCAGGGCATTATGCATTGTCACATGTATTAGATGGAATTAATTGGTTTGGATTGATAGAATAATCACTGTAAATGCCCACAAGAAAAGGAATCTCAGGGTAGAAAATGGTAACTTCTATGGACTTTGATAAGAAATTGACTTTAAACTTTGAACATAGGACATAAAATATAGAACACTACAGCACAGTACAGGCCCTTTGGCCCACAACGTTGTGCTAATCTTTTAACCTACTCTAGAGTCTTTCTTCCAACATAGCCCTCCATTTTTCTTACATCCATGTGTCTACCTAAGAGTTTCTTAAATGTCCCTAATGCGTCTGTCTCCGCCACCACCCCTGGCAGGACGATCCACACGGCCACCACCCTCTGAGTAAAAAGACTTACCTCTGGCATTTCCCCCCGTACTTCTCTCCAACATTATTAGAATTATGCCCTCTCGTATTAGCCATTTCTGCCTCAAGAAAAGTCTCTTGCTAGTCACTTGATCTGTGCCTCTTCTCATCTTGTGCACCTCCATCAAATTGCCTCTCATTCTCCTTCGCTCCAATGAGAAGATCCCCAGCTCCACCTATCCTCATAAGACATGCTCTGGATTCCACACAACATGGTAATGTTGTGGACAGTACAAGCTAGGGTAAGGTATAAGCTTAAATGTGGCTTGGTAGCAATGTAACAAACTGGCTATGAAATGAATTAGTAAGAGAAGTTTCAAACCAAGTAGAAGTTGAGAAAATCTGTAGGTTTTGGGTGTCCTTTACTCAACAACTTACTATAGAAAATACAGGTGACCTCTGTATTATGGCAGTTTGGGTAGTGGAAATTCATCTTTACTGTATTCACAGATCGATAGCAAAGAATCTGAGATAAGGAATAAAAATCCATACAAAAATGGGGGATAAGAAAGTAACTTTATACATGCTTTTCTCAACTTGCATTTCTTTGTGCATGCACTTGAAGTTATAGAAAATCAAGTTAAGCACAATTTTCTGGGAATTCTTCCTCTCCACCCAACTCTCCCCACCCCCCCCCCCATGTAGGTGTGGGGGCTTTTGCCTCTAAATATATATGTGTTCAACCTGTTAATTCTGCTTTCTTCTTTTCCCACCTATCAGTGCCCTCTGCCCCTTCTTCCCTACATTGTATAATTAGACCCCAGCATTGCTCAGTAGAAGGAGGAGTTTCCACTGGAACAAAGAAGACAAAGTATGACTGTACTTTTGGTTGTCCTGAGTAGTAGGAGGTGGACATTGTGGGTTGTTGGGCCCATTTTCCATTAGCTTGATGACTAATGCTTCAGCTCTGTTTAACAAGCTGGACAGGCAGTGTGTCATGATGGATGTGTCAGATCATGAACAACACAGAAGGAGATGGAAATTGCCTGGTTCGGCTTTGGAGCTGTTTTCCTTTG
The DNA here is from genome assembly GCF_048418815.1 of Hemitrygon akajei. Lineage (NCBI taxonomy): Eukaryota > Metazoa > Chordata > Chondrichthyes > Myliobatiformes > Dasyatidae > Hemitrygon > Hemitrygon akajei. Next base: position 29,111,357 of record NC_133138.1, on the reverse strand, counting down.
AATCTTCCAAAGCTGATTATACTTTTTTGACTTCATGTTATTGAGTTTGAGTGTGTGCATGTGCAAGAGAGAATGCAGAAGGCCCAAAGTATGCACGTGGGTTGGCTAAAACCACCAATCTTCAAAGATTTTTAAAGATTTAGTTGTGACACGTACATCGAAATATACAGTGAGATGTGTCGTTTGTATCATTGTTTGCAGTGCGCTGGGGGCAGCTTGCAAGTGCCATTGTATTTCCATTGACGGCATCACATACCTTCAACTTAGCCTAACCTGAATGTCTTTTTGGGATTTGAGAGGAAATCCACGTGGTCACAGGGAGAACGTACAAACTCCTTCCAGGCAGCAGCAGTAATTGAATCCTGATCTTCCGATCGCTGGCACTGTAAAGCAGTGCGCTAACTGCGACACTATTGTGCCGTAAGAATTATTCAATTTTTCAAATAATCCCTTACAATATCACAATTAAAAGATTTGGCTTTTATTTCTAAAGGTACTTCACTAGCTGACAAAGAATAAGCTTTGTTCCACTCAAACAGCTACATCAAATTGCAGAATGCTTCATAAACATATTGCCTTATGTTTTTACCAGCATTGAGACAGATTGTTCAACCCCTCAGTCAATGATAGTTGTCTGTAATGGTTTTCTCCTAGCCTACTTCAGATAGCCTAGCCTATTTCTCCCACCTTAATCTCAAGCTCTCCCTTTAATGCTTTTGTGCTATTTGCTACAGCAGTTCTGTAATAAGCCTTGTTCCTCTGTGGACATGTAATAACAAATTGCACATTCTGAGCACTTTCCCACTCTAGGCTTTTCTTCTTATTGAATTCATTAGTAACTGACATATTTATGGCTCATTGTACAATAGGTTTGAAACAGTCAGCACATGGCCACTTACAGGGTGTAATCATTGCTTACAGACGTGATTTATGATTTTAACAACCTTTCTGGTGAAAATGCTTGCTTTAGTGGGATTATAGGTTGCGGGGGTTGGGGTGGGAGCAATGGGAGGGTTGGTATGGGGATAGCCTGTATATTTCGGTCATGGAGGATTGGCCAAATGTGTTTGAGTGATCAATCCGAATATGCTGGGTACTTGGGGAATGATTGGAGAGTGTGTCAGAGGCTGCAGAGTGAACTATTAGTAGTGACTCCATTGGGAATTTCTCAGGTCACTTTCCATTATCTTGGATTCCATTTGGGGATCATTTTTTAAAAAATTATTGAGATACAGCATGGCATAGGCCCCTCTGGCTGTTTGAGCTATGCCGCCCAGCAGCCCCCAACTTAACCATAGCCTAATTATGGTAGAATTTACAGTAACCAATTAACCTACCAACTGGTACGTCTTTGGACTGTGTGAGGAAATTGGAGCACCCAGAGGAAACCAACGCAGTCACGGGGAGAATGTACAAACACCTTACAGAATGGCACCAGGGATTAAATTTGTGTCACTGGTTCTATAAAGTGTTGTGCTAACCACTACGCTACTATGTCATCTATGGCAGGGGTTTCCAACCTGGGGTCCACAGACCCCTCAGTTAATGGTCTGTGGACCCCAGGTTGGATCTGTGGCATATAAAAGGTTGGGGACCCCGATCTATTCAGAGGGAGTTCAATAACAGCCATATTTATCTGTAACTAACCCTGTTGGTTTAAATTTGGATCTGATCTGTGTTTTCCAAAGACAGACATGAATCAGAAGAAAGGCATTAAGCAGATCATTGATGCCTGGAGAGGAGGGAATGAATCCAGTTTAAGGGTTTTTGTAGCACTCCTGTTGCTTGTGACTTTACTAAGTGGATAGAAGCAAGTCAGCTGCCCTGGTCAGAACATGAGGATCATCTCCAACCTCGGGCTCGGGTGGGAGCTGGTGACAGTACTGGAGTCTTAACTTCAGTTTAATCAGTACTCAGTGCCTGGTGGTTCTTGTCTGGGCAGAATTGGAATCGTGATCCCTGACTCAGATTATACAAAATTTGTTGTTTTGCAGCAGCAGTACAGTACAGTACAGAGACACAAAGTTACTATAAATTAAAAAATAAACAGTGTAAGAAAAGAACAAACTAGGTATTCATGGACTGTTCAGAGATTTGATGGTGGAGGGAAAGATGCTGTTTCAGATTTTTTTAGTGTAGTCTTACAGGCTCCTGTACCTCCTACCTGATGGTTGTAACGAGAAGGAGAAGAGGGCATGTTCCGGATGCTGAGGCTCCTGTGTGATGGAAACCACCTGCTACAGGCACTGCCTCTTGAAGATGTCCTGATGGTGAGGAGGGTTGTGTAGCCTTTTGCAATCCTGTGCATTGGTATCACAGTCATAGAGAAAGACAGTATGGAATCAGTCCTTTCTGGCCTATGACAAGTACAGCATTCTCCCTGTTAGCCACAATTGTCCATAACCTGCAAAGCCTTTACCCTCCATGTACCTATCCAAATGTTGCAATTGTATCCTCCTCAACCACTTCCTCTGGCAGCCCGTTACTGGTATTCATTATCCTCTGGGCAAAGAAGTTATCTTTCAAGTCTCTTTTAAGTCTTTCCCTTCTTGTAAGTGAGCTTGTTTTAGAATACCAACCCTGGGGATAAGACTATGACCATCTATCCTATCCATATGTCTTATTATTCTCCTACGCTATGAGGTCACCTCTTATTCTCGTAATCTCCAGGGAATAGAGATCCAGCGTGGATTTTATCTCTCTATAATTCAGGCCCTTGAGTCCAGGGAACATTCTCGTAAATCTCTTCTGTACCCTTTCTTGGAGATTGCCTACCAAGCTGTACTGCAAACTATCAGGATGCCCTCCACCAAACATTTATCAAAACTTTCAGGAGTCTTTGGCATTGCAAATCTCCACAATCCCCTAACGAACTTTGTGATTGTATCGATATGTTGGGTCCAGGGTAGATCCTCTGAGATGGTGATGCTCAGGAACTTGAACCTTCTCACCCATTCCTCCACTGACCCCTCAATGAGGACTGGTGTGTGTTCTCCAAACTTTCCCTTCATGAAGTCCACTCAATCAATGTTTGGGTTTGCTGGTGTTGAGCATGAGGTTGTTGTTATAGCACCACTTGTCACTGTCTAAGATCCTATCAATACTAGTGGTGTCCTTGGCGAATTTAGGGATAGTGTACTGATCACCTCTCTCAATCCACATAAGCTGCTCAGTCCCAATTCTTTGGGACTTCTTTAACCCAAAATGTTTTTTTAAAAAAAAAATAACATACTGGTGCGGTCAGTAAGTGTTTCAGCCATAAACCTCAGACTCCCAAATAAACTGTGAAGATTGAGCCACAGGAGAAACTGCAGATGCTGAAAATCTGGAGCAATACACACAAAATGTTGGAGGAACTCAGCAGCTCAGGCAGCATCTATGGATGGGAAATGAGCAGTCAACGTTTTGGGCTGAGATCCAAGACTGGAGAAAAAGAGGGCAGATGCCAGAATAAAAGAGTAGGGGGATTGGAAGGGGAGGAACATGTGCTGGTGGGTGACAGATGATAGGTTACAAGGTGGAGGAAGGTAAGGTAGATGGAGCTGGGAGTGGGAATAGTGTGAGAATTGGAAGGTGATAGGTGGAAGAGGCAAAGGGCTAAGCAAGATGGAATGTGATAGACCATGGAGTAAAGGGAAGGAGGTGGGGTAACAGAGGGAAAAAGATGTGGGTGATGAAGGTTGTGAGGGTGGGGAGGGGAAAGGTAGGAGGTAGAGGGACCAAAGGGATAATGGAAAACAAAAGGTGGGGTGGGGGTGGAGGGGGAGACAGAGGGGGTTGATTACCAGATCTTATAGAAATTGAGGTTGATGCGTAGCTTGGAGACTAATGGAATGTAAAGTGTTGTATCTCTAATCTGTCTCTAGTCTGTAGCCCCAATTTGATAGTAGGAGAGTCTTTAGCCTGGCTCTTTGCCTCTTTAGGCCACTGATAAAGCTTGCTGTCTCACATGTTCTCTCTTGTACACTCAGGAATATTGGCTGATGATAGAAAATGCTTGAGCAAGTTTGGTGATTGGCTTCAGTGGAGCTGTATGTACAATTGTGAATGTAACCAGACCCCAGTATTTCCATTGGTGCTCAAGGTCCAAAATGAAATTCATCCCGGATGAAAAGTTTCAGCCGGAAATGTCAGCTCTTTATTTCCCATCATAGATGACTTGTTGAGTTCCTCCAGCATTTTGTGTGCATGTTGCTGTTGAAATGCATTCCTACAGAGCTAAAGCATGTTCGGGTGTGAAAGAAGTCAAAGACTTGAGGAAGAACAAGGCTTAAGAATTCATCCCAAAGACTTGCCTTCAGAAGCAGTAATTAGTATGTGGGATAGATCTGGCTGTTTCCTTGACATGCTCATTAAAAATGAAATATATGGTGAAAGTCATCCATGTTAATCCATTTAATGTTGCTTACTTGTGGTACTTTAATATATTACTGTGGTTCTGTGATTCTGTGTATGTACTTTGCTGATGTTTCCGCTGTTTTCGTGAACAAGTACAGTTTGTCTGAATTGGATGTTATGATTTTATCAGTAAATTTCCATGTGTGCAGATGAAGCACGAGGAGCCAAGCAAAATTTATATGTCTGGAAAAATAATTACTGGATTCCACCCTAATGGAAGTGTCCACAGAGGAGGTGCAATTTAAATTAATTTCCTTGACTTAAATTGCTTGACTTAGATTTAATGTTTTACACTTTGCCTCTGCTAGGAAAATCTCCTGACTAATTCAGGTTGGAAACCAGCTGCCGTTCAGAGTGGATCAAGGGTTAAATTCCCTCTTGTTGAGGAATGTGCTGTTATTTCTGCACCAAGTCATCACTTTGAGAGCAGAGGTGGATGAATAAACAATCAGTAAACCCTGTCATACTGGTTGTGTAACTTATAAATGATATTGGCTACATGAGAGTCAGCAAAGTTGTCCCACAACACCTGTTAAATAGCTGTTACAATCAGAGGTTTGTCTGCAACGGAAGAAAACTATGTTTGTGCTATTTAGTAGAACCATTCTAGATGAGTTTCTTGAAGTGGATTGGAAACAAATATTTTACAATTTTAATTATTTGTCCTGGGCCCAGCACATAATGACATTATAAAGAAAGCACAGCAGCACCTTTACTCCCTTAGAAGTTTGCCAAGATTCGGCATGTCATCTAAAAGTTTGACAAACTTCTGTAGATGTGTGGTGGAGAGTATATTGATAGGCTGCATCACATCCTGGTATGGAAAGACCAATATTCTTGTATGGAAACACCAATACTCTTGTATGGAAAAGCTTACAAAAAGTAGTGGAAATGGCACAGTCTGTCAAGGGTAAACCCCTCCCCACCATTGAGCACAACTACTTGAAGCGTTATCTCAGGAAAGCAGCATCCATCATCAAGAACCCCCACCACCCCAGTCATGCTCTCTTCTCACTGCTGCCATCAGGAAGAAGGTACAGGGGCCTCAGGACCCGTATCACCAGGTTCAGGAACAGTTATTATAGTTATAACTATCAGGCTACTGAACCTGGGGGAATAACTTCACTTGCCCCATCACTGAAATATTCTCACTACCTATGGGCTCATTTTCAATGACTCTTCATCTCATGTTCTTGATATTTATAATTATCATTATTATTATTATGTTTTTTTCTTTTGTATTTGCACAGTTTGTTGCCTATTGCACGTTGGTTGTTCGTCCTGTTGAGGTGCAATCTTTCAATGATTCTATTGTGTTTTTTTGGACTTGCTGTGTATGCCTGCAAGAAAATGAATCTGAGGGTTGTATATGGTGAGGTATGATGACTTTGATAGTAAATTGACTCTGAACTTGAACTTTGAACTTATCACAAAATAAGGACAGCATGATTATAGTACAATGCTTTACAGCACCAGCTGTAAGAACAGGGACTGTAAAAACAAGAAGTTTGTATGTACTTCCTGTGGCCGCATAGGTTTCCACTGGGTCCTCTGGCTTCCTACCAGAGTCTATAGGTGTATGGTTAGTGTCAGTGAGTTGTAGACATGCTTTGCTGGCACCGGAGGCCTAGTGACACTTGTGGGCTTCCTTGTTGATTTCAAAGGACTCATTTCTCCGCATGTCATGATGTACAAATGACAAATCAAGCTAATCTTTAATCTTTATCCGTGATTTAAATATCATCAAAGTTTTACTCTTGTACTCATTCCCTCATCCAAATTAAAGTTTCAGTTTTGTCTGAGAACGCAGAGGACCAGTGTGAATAGTGGCTCAATTCGCCAGTTGGTAAATAAATTGGTAAACTTAGTTTATTATTGTCTCATGTACAGTGAAAAACTTGTCTTGCTTCCTGTTCCTGCCGATCAATTCATTACAGCAGTGCATTGAGGCAGTACAAGGTAAAACAGTGACAGTGCAAAATAAAGTGTTCCCACTACAGAGAAAACGCAGTTCGGGGAGACAATAAGCTGCAAGGTCATAATGAGGTAAATCGTGAGGTCAGGAGTCCAACTGTTCACCAGTCTTGTAACAGCAGGGTGGAAGCAGTTCTTGTGCCTGGTGGCACCTCTTTCAGGCTTTATATCTTCTGCCCAAGGGGAGGGATGGAGAGGAAAGAATGTCTGGGTGTGGCTGGTTTGCTGAGGCAGTCAGAAGAATAGACAGATTCCATCGGACGGTGTGGCTGCTTTCTCTGATGCGGGCTCAGCTCAGCACAACTCCCTGACGTTTGTTGTGGCCCCGGGCAGAGCAGTTGCTGCACCAAACGGTGATGGCCCCGATAGCATGCTTTCTGTAGTGCCGCAATAAAAACTGAAGGTCAAAGGGGACATGCCTACTTCCTTTGGCCATCCGAGGAAGTAGAAATATTGGTGAGCTCTTTTGTCTGCAACATCAAAGTGGTTGGACCAGGGCAAGCCATTTGTGGCGTGCACTCCTGGACCTTGAAGCTCTCAACCTGAGCACTGTTACATAAGCAGTTGGTGGGGATCTCGGTGTGTGAATCAGAAGACAACATATTGATGCAGCTGTAAAGAAGGCAGGTCAGCAGCTACATTTCATTAGGAGTTTGAGGAGATTTGGTTTGTCACCTATAACACTCAAAAACCTCTACAGATGTACCGTGAAGAGCACTTTGACTGGCTGCATCACCGTCTGGTATGAGGGAGGGAGTGCAACTGTACAGGGTCGAAGTGAGTTGCAGAAAGTTGTAAAATTAGTCAGCTACATCATGGGCACTAGCCTCCACAGTGTCCATGACATCTTCAAGGAGCAGTGCCTCAGGAAAGTGGTGTCCATCATTAAGGACCCCCATCACCCATGTTACCATTGGGAAACAGGTACAGAAGCCTGAAGGCAAACACTCAATGATTCAGGAACAGCTTCTTCCCCTCTGCCATCTGATTTCTAAATGGGCACTGAACCCATGAACACTACCTCACTACTTTATTTATTTATTTCTATTTTTTCACTACTTACATTAACTTAACAATTTAATATAAATATATATACTTACTGTAATTTAGTTTTTTTTTCTGTATTTACCATGTGTTGCATTGCACTCCTGCAGCAAAGTTATCAAATTTCACAGTGTCTGGTGATATTAAACCCGATTCTGAAGATAGAGAATTTTTCACTGTAGATCTCGGGGGATTGCTGGTCTCACAGGGACATTGTGGCTCGGACTGAAGTGAACTTAAAGATCACTGAGCGACTCCTTTGAAGAAGGTGGAGACTTCACACTGCAACATTTGGCCAAAACTTACCCTTGAATAAGCAGTACGGAGACACCGAATCCTATTGTGGGATCTTGATATGGGATAATTATTTCCTACACTGCGTCACTTCAAGTACATTTCATTATCTATAAAGATATCCTGATGCCATGAAGGTAGTTTCTCTCTCTACCTCATTAACTCCTTAAGCTGACCATAGGTTTTTAACACCAACACCAGGAATTCTGCCGATGCTGGGAATTGGAAGCAACACCCTACAAAATGATGGAGGAACTCAGTAGGTTGGGCAGCATCCATGAAGAGGAATTGAGAGTTGACATTTCGGGTCGAGACCCTTCATCAGGACTGGAAAGGAAGGAGGCAGAAGCCAAAATTAGGAGGTGGAGGGAGGGGAAGGAGTACAAGCTGGCAGGAGGGAGTATATCCCGGTGAAGCCAGCTGAGGAAGAAGGTAGGTAGTGGGGGGGGGGGGGGTGATGAAATGAGTAGCCAGAAGGTGATAGGTGGAAAGGGCTTTATCTATTAAAAAAGTAACTATGCATTAACTGATGTGATCCTTTTAGTTCTCAGTACCTGTATTCCTGAGAGATATACACTGTACTTACAATAATACCATATTGTGCAGTTTGACGGAGTATTGAGATACAGAGTGCAATAGGCCCTTCTGGCCCTTCAAACCACACTGCCCAACAATTGCCCAATTTAACCTTAGCTTAATAACGGACGATTTACAATGACCAATTAACCGACCAGCCGGTACTTCTTTGGACTTTGGGAGAAAACCAGGGCATTTTGAGGAAATCCACGCAGCCATGGGGAGAATGTACAATCTCCTTAAGACCATAAGACATAGGAGCAGAAATAGGCCATTCGGCCCATTGAGTCTGCTCCACCATTCAACCATGGGCTGATCCAATTCTTCCAGTCATCCCCACTCCCCTGCCTTCTCACCATACCCTTTGTTGCCCTGGCTAATCAAGAACCTATCTATCTCTGCCTTAAATTCACCCAATGACTTGGCCTCCCCAGCAGCTCATGGCAACAAATTCCACAGATTTACCACCGTCTGACTAAAGTAATTTCTTTGCACCTCTGTTCTAAACGGACATCCTTCAATCCTGAAGTCGTGCCCTCTTGTCCTAGAATCCCCTACCATGCGAAATAACTTTGCCATATCTAATCTGTTCAGGCCTTTTAACATTTGGAATGTTTCTATGAGATCCACCCCCTCATTTTCCTGAACTCCAGGGAATACAGCCCAGGAGCTGCCAGACATTCCTCATACGGTAATGCTTTCATTCCTAGAATCATTAGAACCATAGAACACGACAGCACAGATTACAGTTCACATTCTCGTGAATCTTCTCTGAACCCTCTCCAATGTCAGTATATCCTTTCTAAAATAAGGAGCCCAAAACTGCACACAATACTCCAAGTGTGGTCTCACGAGTGCCTTATCACATCACATCACATCCCTGCTCTTATATTCTATACCTCTAGAAATGAATACCAACATTGCATTCGCCTTCTTCACCACAGACTCAGGAGGTTAATTTACAGGCAGCAGTAGGAATTGTCTCATGTATCTTCATATTCTAAAATATGAAACATATCTTTTAGTATCTAAAAGACACTAAGCGAAAACTTAAAAACCCAAAGTGGGCAATGTGACCATTGGTGAAACTGACATCAGTAATTGTTTATAGGCAGATCCTTAACCATGTTGCTTGGGTTTTGGGAGTTGGAGAGTAAAGGATTGGCAGTAATTACAGTTTAACTCTTGGCGTTGGTACAAGCACGCAACCTTCTGTTAATCAGCAGACTGATTCCTTACTTGACACTTCAGACTCTTTCTGCATTTATCTCAGCTTGTGCCTTTGTCTGCTTGTGAGGGAATGCGAAACTTCAAGTGCAGCTGGGAGAGTCATCAGCTTGGTGAAAGACACATCTTGGTCTGCCCAAAACTTGTTGGTCTTTCAGTACAATGAGGTGTCCGTAAGGGAATTTTGCAGAGCGGCATGTTGCAGGTCACAGAAATAATATGTCAAGGAGTGCACTGAAGCTTGCAAACGCATTGTGAGGAAAAACTACAGTCTTAAGTCCTTCTGCCATGAGACACTGAGGAACTAAGTCCAGTGTTAGAAGCTTTTCAAACAAAAGTTTGTACTGAAAGCACAAAGGGGGGGGGGGGGGGGTAGCAAGTCTGGGTGAGCACATGACTGAAGACCAGAAGTTTTAATTGTCGGAGGAGACTCCATGTGTGGCAATGCTCTTCTGTACACAGAATGTGCCAACACTTAACTTTAGGCTGCAAAATACTGTTATTTCTAAGATATACAACATGTTGAGGGGAATAGATAGGGTAAGTGCAAGCAGACCTTTTCCACTGAGGCTGTGTGAGACTTGAACTATAGGCTATAGGTTAAGGGTGAAAGGTGAACTATTTAAGGAGAACCTGCGGGGGAACTGCTTCACTCAAAGAGAATGAGTTGCCAGTGTAAGTGGTGAATGTGGACTCAATTTCAACATTTAAGAGAAAATTGAGTACTTGCACAGATGGGAGGGGTATGGAGGGCTATGGTCCATGTGCAGGTTGATGGGATTTGGCAGAATAACAGTTTGCCACAAATTAGATGGGCTGAATGGCCTGCATCTCCATTGTATTGCCCTATGACTTTATGAAAGTCTTGCATGTTGCATTCCTTGTACATATTTTTAAATTTATAAAATAAAATGTGATAGAAAAGAATAAAAATGTTAAACATTTACTTTAAATTCATAGAGTAGAAACTATTATTACTGAGTTATGATGTGAATTTGGTCTTGTGTTACTGTTACCCATTCTCTGGCAGCCCTTGTCTCACACATCATGCATTGGGTGAGCAGAAAGGATTCCTTTATACCCCTTTTCTGACTGAAGATGATAGATATTTACAAAAGCACACATTGGAAGTGGAATCTTGTATTAGCCCAGAGACGAGAGTTCAAAATCAATGACTGCAGCTGAGGAATTTCAGTTTGACTAATTGATAGATCATGAATTAAAAGCTTCTATCAGTAATATTGACCTTTTTAAACTATCAAGTTGTTATAAGAACCCATTTGATTGACAGTGTGAAAAGACTAGCTGGAGTGGGTTTGGGACAGGAGTGAATGTAATTAATGTGTATAAACTGGGAGGGTTAAACAAATAACTATGAGAGAACAATTTCACAAGGAAGAAGGATCAATAACTAGATGGCATTTATTTAAGTTGGTCAAATGAATAAGGGCAGCTGAAAATAAATCATTGTTTCACTCAAGTTATTTTGAGGATCCTTGAACTGTGCTGGTTGTTGATACTGTATAAACAACGTAGTTCACTGTATGTTTTGATGTACAAGTAACAAATGAAACAAATCTCTCTTATCTCTTCGTCATGCCCTTGCTTTTATTTAGAAAGAAAGTCATAGTCAGTTTAAAAATTGCTTTCTCATTCAGTCTGAAGATACCTTTCTTTAAAAGGCATCATAACGCTATGGTATCTGACTTTGTGGTATGTGTGGAACATAAGTCATGACCTGACGGAGCCAAACATTCAACCTGCTGCAACACGTTCAGTCAAGAACAAGTGCATTCCCGCTCCATTAAAAGTTGCAGTTGGAAATGCAGCCATCGATTCAGCTGAGGTGGTAGCTTTAATGTACTTCGCATGTCCCTGTGTACCGCCAGGAACTGCAGAACTGGAAGAGAAGGCGATAGAAGCCAGGATTACCCTTTCCCTGGAGCCAGAATTCCCCTGGCTTCTGGCCCTTTCAGCTCCAGTCCTGATGAAGGACCTCAGCCTGAAATATTGACTATTTATTCTATTTCATAGATGCTACCCGACCTGCTGAATTCCTCCAGCATTTTGTGTGTGTTGGGATACTTCCTCCCCTTCCCACAGATCTTTCTGTCACCTTGCAGTCGGAGCCTTTGTTCAGATATTAAATGTATGACTGCTAAGCATACAGTAGCTTGCCTCCTGCCAACAGATGGTCCCTCTCTTTGTTGCGGGTACTGTCTCAGAGGATTTATGCTTTTTAAATTCCTCAGACTCCTGCTTCCTATAAAACAGCTGTCTATTGCAGTAATGACCTGCAGAGCCTTGGAACTTGTGCCACAATGTATTTATTTAGGTAGTTTGTTTTCAGTAGGCACAGATATAATGAACAGTGAACAATGCTAATATTTCCACTCTTCAATTCTGAATTTACCACTGCAGCTTATGGAATAAACCGAGGAAAATTCCTGGCACCATGAGATGTCAGTTTTGTTTTGAACCACTGGCTTTATATGGATAGGTTTCCCTACTGGTTAAGTGTAGCTCAAGAGCTTAGCAACAGTACGGAGTGGAAAGAAAGTCTCTTAAAGGACTTTCATGAAGCATCTTGCCTCAAAATGTCAACTGTTTACTCTTCCATAGATGTTGCCTGGCCTGCTGCGTTCCTTCAGCTTTTTGTATGTATTGCTCAAGATTTCTTCCATCTGCATAACCTCTTGTTTCTTTTATAAAGATTTCTATTTTATTTGTAATCTGAATTTTTCCTAAAATTTATGATCTATAAAAATATTTTTGGGTGTTAGCCAAGTAAGGAGGAATATATTTGTATATTATATATTGAGTTTATTTAAAGTGGAGGGTGTTGATAGGTTCTTTATTAGTAAGTGTGTCAAAGGTTATAGGCAGAGGCTGAGAAGGGGAATGAGATAGATTCCTCAATGTTATCCTTTCAGAGGATCTGTCCTGGGCCCAGCATGTAATGTACAATTACGAAGAAGGCAGGACAGCGCCTCTACTTCCTTAAAAGTTTGCGAAGATTTGTCATGACATCTAAAACTTTGACAAACTTCTGTGGATGTGTGGTGAAGAGTTATTGATTGGTTTCATCATGACCAAGTGTGGAAACACTAATGACCTGAATGGAAAACCCTATGAAAATTAATGGATACAGCCCCAGGCAAACACAGATGAAGTTTCCCCACCACTGAACACATTTACCCAGAGCACTGTCACAGGAAAGCAGCATCCATCATCAGGGACCCTCACCACTCAGATCATAGAAACATAGAAACAAGGTGCAGGAGTAGGCCATTCGGCCCTTCGAGCCTGCACCGCCATTCAGTATGATCATGGCTGATCATCCAACTCAGAACCTTGTACCTGCTTTCTCTCCATACCCCCTGATCCCTTTAGCCACAAAGGCCATATCTAACTTCCTCTTAAATATAGCCAATGAACCGGCCTCAACTGTTTCCTGGGGCAGAGAATTCCACAGATTCACCACTCTCTGTGTGAAGAAGTTTTTCCTCATCTCCGTCCTAAAAGGCTTCCCCTTTATCCTTAAACTGTGACCCCTCATTCTGGACTTCCTGCATCTAGCCTGTCCAATCCCTTTAGAATTTTATACGTTTCAATAAGATCACCCCTCAAAGTTCTAAATTCTAGTGAGTATAAGCCTAGTCGATCCAGTCTTTCTTCATATGAAAGTCCTGCCATCCCAGGAATCAATCTGGTGAACCTTCTTTGTACTCCCTTTATGGCAAGAATGTCTTTCCTCAGATTAGGGGTCCAAAACTGCACACAATACTCTAGGTGCGGACTCACCAAAGCCTCGTACAACCGCAGTAGAACCTCCCTGCTCCTGTACTCAAATCCTTTTGCTATGAATGCCAACATACCATTTGCCTTCCTCACCGCCTGCTGTACCTGCATGCCCACCTTCAGTGACTGGTGTACAATGACACCCAGGTCTCGTTGCACCTCCCCTTTTCCTAATTGGCCACCATTCAGATAATAATCTGTTTTCCTGTTCTTGCAACCAAAGTGGATAACCTCACATTTTTCCACATTAAATTGCATCTGCCATGAATTTGCCCACTCACCTAACCTATCCAAGTCACCCTGCATCCTCTTAGCATCCTCCTCACAGCTAACACCGCCGCCCAGCTTCGTGTCATCCGCAAACTTGGAGATGCTGCATTTAATTCCCTCGTCTAAATCATTAATATATATTGTAAACAACTGGGGTCCCAGCACTGAGCCTTGCGGTACCCCACTAGTCACTGCCTGCCATTCTGAAAAGGTCCCGTTTACTCCCACTCTTTGCTTCCTGTCTGTCAACCAATTCTCTATCCACATCAATACCATATCCCCAATACTGTGTGCTTTAAGTTTGCACACTAATCTCCTGTGTGGGACCTTGTCAAAAGCCTTTTGAAAATCTAAATATACCACATCCACTGGCTCTCCCCTATCCACTCTACTAGCTACATCTTCAAAAAATTCTATAAGATTCGTCAGACATGATTTTCCTTTCACAAATCCATGCTGACTTTGTCCGATGATTTCACTTCTTTCCAAATGTGCTGTTATCACATCTTTGATAACCGACTCTAGCATGTTCCCCACCACCAATGTCAGACTAACCGGTCTATAATTCCCCAGTTTCTCTCTCCCTCCTTTTTTAAAAAGTTGGGTTACATTAGCCACCCTCCAATCCTCAGGAACTAATCCAGAATCTAAGGAGTTTTGAAAAATTATCACTAATGCATCCACTATTTCTTGGGCTACATCCTTAAGCACTCTGGGATGCAGACCATCTGGCCCTGGGGATTTATCTGCCTTTAATCCCTTCAATTCACCTAACACCACTTCCCTAGTAACATGTATTTCCCTCAGTTCCTCCATCTCACTAGACCCTTGGTCCCTTACTATTTCCGGAAGATTATTTATGTCCTTCTTAGTGAAGATAGAACCAAAGTAGTTATTCAATTGGTCTGCCATGTCTTTGTTTCCTATGATCAATTCACCTGTTTCTGACTGTAAGGGACCTACATTTGTCTTGACCAATCTTTTTCTTTTCACATATCTATAAAGTCTTTTACAGTCAGTTTTTATGTTCCCTGCTAGCTTTCTCTCATAATCTTTTTTCCCTTTCCTAATTAAGCCCTTTGTCCTCCTCTGCTGGTCTCTGAATTTCTCCCAGTCCTCAGGTGTGCCACTTTTCTTTTGTTCATACTCTCTTCCTGCTGCTACTATCAGGAACAAGGTACTGGAGCCTCCGAACCCACACCACCAGGTTCAGGAACAATTATTACCTCTCAACCATCAAGCTCTTGAACCAGATGGGATAACTTCACTCAACTTCAGTTACCCCTTCACTGAACTGTTCGTACAACCTATGGACTCACCTTTAAGGACTCTTCTCATGGTCTCGATGTTGATTGTTTTTTTTTCCTCTTTGTTATTTGCATAGTTCATTATGCTTGGCACATCGTTATTTGTCCATCCTATTGGGTGCAGTCTTTCATTCTGTCTTGTTTCTTGGATTTACTGTGCATGCCCTCAAGAAAATCAGTCACAGGGTTGTGTATGTATGTACTTTGATAATAGATTTACTTTGAACTTTGAAAAGATCAGCCATGATGGAATGGCGAGTAGGCTCGATGGGCTGAATGGCCTAATTTTGCTCCTATGTGTTATAGTCATATGGAAAGTGTAAATATTGTAGAAGAGAAAATAATATCTTCTGATCAACTTTACATTGTCCAATATAATATAGATCAAGTAGTATGTTTATGATTAAAAATTTGGACTTGTCTGTGCCAATAAATACTTCAATAGGCTGTGCAATTTAAACTATGAATTTCCAAATGAAACAATTATCCTGTAACAAGTACAAATTGCTGGAGTAACTCAACAGACCAGGCAGCATCTGTGAAAAAAGCAGAATCGCTGTTTTGGGCTGAGACCCTTCAGCAGGGACAAATCTTTAACTTAGTGGATAGAATAACCTGGATGATATTTATATGCTGATAGAAGTAACAAAGCATTGCATCTTTAGGTCTAAACTTGAGTGTAAAGTTGAAAGTTCCTAATCTCAAATTATTGACAATTTATGAAGTCCTTGGGTTTTCAGAAGACTTTAGTCAAACTATCCAACTTGGCTGCAAAATCAGCAAAAAGTAAGTAACAAAATGTGATCATGAACTGATCATGTGATCAGTGCAGTAATGTGATCATTACTGCACTGAGTAATTTTAAGTAGAGTAGATTTGTGCTCTGTTGGCATCTTTCCCAGGGTTTTGTTTTGACTGTGGTAAATGTCTATTATACTTGAAGAGTTATAGTCCTCAGGTGAATGGGCCTAGTATGGAAGTTGGCATGTCTGGGTAAGTCTTTTGACCGGCACAAGTATAGTGTAAGTGTAAAGGGAGTTTGCTCATGTCTCTGGATACCCTTCTTGGCTAGCTTTCCACTGACTTCAATCCAGAAGACGATACATGGAGTCTTTTGACCGTGTAGAACTTGAAGTGTATGTTTACTGCCTATTTTATCAAAAGAAGCTGCATCATTTGTGCAATCTTCCTTGACTTTATCAATGGCAAGGCCTACATTTACACATCATAGTGGTTAATCTAAAGGTTTATCTTCTAGGATAAGTGCAGAGTCATTGAAACCTACAGTACAGAAACAGTCCCCTCAGCCCACAGCATCTAGCTAACCGTCAGGTATTCATTTATTCTAATCTATAGCTGCCTTTACTCGGTTTATAGCTTTCAATATCTTGGTTCTGTTATAATACCAAATTTGATTCACAGCCATATAAGTTAATATTAGGGAATAAATGTCATTTTAAATTTCAAAGTAAATTTATTGTCAAAGTATGTCACCATATACTACTCTGAGATTTATTTTCTTGCAGGCTCACTTAGGACCTATCACTGAAATCCTTTTGCTTGTGTCTTCATTCCATCCATAACTATTACTGCTGTCTCTGTACTCCACCCTCCACTCTGCAAATTTCAGCTCAAATCCCGACAAAGACCCATTTGCCCATCACCCTTCTGTGTTTGCTGACTGACAGTGGTTTCCATTCCAGCAGCAGTCTTAACGCTTCTGGCTTCAGCCCCGCCTGCCTTTCCTTGTAGCTTCCTGTAGCATCAGAGGTACATGTCCCTCCATTACTTCCCTTGCATAAGATCTCGGTTCCCATTGGCTGGCCAGGCCCTAAACTCAGGAATTTGGGGTGTATGTAATTGCAGTTTTGTCAGGATTACAGCCAACCATATTGCAGATTTTATTTAAAGTGATTGTCTCAAAAAAGTGAGTGCAGAAATCCAAGCTATCCTCCTCCTTTTACAGTCATAGATTCACAGAGTGACACAGCACAGAAACAAGCCTGTTTAATCCATGCTGAACCGTTCTCTGTCTCGTCCCATTGACCCGCAACTGGGCCATAGCTCCCGTACCCCTCCCATTTATGTATATATCCAGATCTCTTAAATGTTGCAATCAAACTCACATCTACTACTTCTGCTGGAAACTCATTCCACATTTGCACCACCCTCAGGTTCCCTTTAAATATTTCACCTTTCACCCTTAGCCCATGACCTCTACTTTTTGTCTCATCCAACCTCAGTGAAGAAAGCCTTTTTGCATTTATTCTATCTATAACCCCTCATAATTTTGTATATCACTATAGTATTCAAGAAAGATATCATGGATACTGTTCCCTCTTAGCTGTGTGAGTGCAAGGGTGCACAGCTGCACAGTAACTGAAATGCTCCCGTGCACGTAGCCTTTGTCGCCGTGCAGCTGGAATTTTCTATAATGTTGATTTTTAAATTATGTCTTGAAATTGTTAATATAATTGTAAGACACCCTGTAATTAATTATGTGTCAATGAATATAATCCATAAATTTTCTGAATAATAAATGTAACACAGCCTTTACATTGAAATATTTTTGGGCTTCAATCTGTTTACATTGTCAGTGTTTCAAATTACAACACTGTTACAAGTTGCAACGATAAACACAGAATGGAAGTTAGTAGCTCATTGTCAATAAACTGTCAGCCTGATAAATGGCAATGTCATCTAAGTTTAAAAGTTTATGAATGTGAAAGATGTTTTTGCTGTCATTGTACCCTTAATTAATAAATAAAATCAAAAGTATGTCTGTTTCTAAATTTTCATTCTAAATATTCATACTATGCAAATCACAAAAAAAAAGCATTTAAAGTGCTGCAGTTTTCAGGCCATGTAAAAATTTCCTGCTCGGAGCAATGGTTAGTTCACACAGCTGTAAAAAACATAGAGGGAATGTATGTGGCAGGCTGGAATTGGCCTGCATCTTTTCTTGTTAAGATGTGTGATTACTGCATAAAAAATCTCCTCTGGGCAAATTAATTTGCAATTATGTGAATGTGTTGTGTTAATCGCTGTGGTTATTTGTCAGCTCTAGATCTTGGATGTTTAAACCTGCATGACTTGTCAAGATCTTAGTCAGCTTTGATAATATCTATTTACGTGGCCCAGTGGTAGAAATATTATTTGTTAGAGCTGCTGTGAGGTCCTGTAGAATGCTTTATTGTATTACAGAAGCTGTACAAACAGTGAATTGTTGCTGGAAGGGATGAAACCAATTCCATTGCTGTATTTCCATTTGCTGTCCTTGTAACATCTTTGAGTGTGCTTCTCTCTGATTTAATATTGAGCTGTTGATCTTCAAAGATAAAAATAACCTTCCTTCGAGCTACAGCATTCAGTGCATTAAAAAGGTTCAAAGGTTCATTGATTATCAAAGAGTACAA
Organism: Hemitrygon akajei; assembly: GCF_048418815.1. Taxonomy (NCBI): domain Eukaryota; kingdom Metazoa; phylum Chordata; class Chondrichthyes; order Myliobatiformes; family Dasyatidae; genus Hemitrygon; species Hemitrygon akajei. The sequence continues at coordinate 29,093,050 of NC_133138.1, read as the reverse complement.
CTCTGAAGATCTTCTTCTCTAGGTAGTCATGAAACCAAGAAAGAAAAGGAAAGCACCATGATCTTCAACCCTCAAATCCCTTCCTCCCCGCACAAAAAAACAAACACCGAACAGGCACATCAATCCCCAAAACCCTTATCCCCGTACAAAAAACAATGAACAAAAATGGAACAAGCATATTGACCCCTGAATTCCCCTCCCCCGCAGAAAAAAAACAAGAAAGATTAGGCGATAAACACAGAATATAAAAAGCTATAAGACTGAAAAATGGTCTTTTGTCCAAGTCCACATCCAAAATGCAGAAAACCTGGGTAGCATTCACTGGGCATAGCGGCAGGCTCTCTCCTCTCTGGTGGAAGGCCAATCAAAAGGCAGGAAGCCTGCAGTCCTCTTCTGCATTCACCTCCCTCCTCGCTTTAATCAGTGAGCAATCAGAGCTTTCATCATCGAAAAGGAGTCAAACATCAGGTTGCACACCATGAGATTCGCGCATGCAGCCTGTGTCTCCTGGAATGTACTTGGAGACTGCAGAGAACTAAAGCACCCAAACGCTCTCCAAACTTCCACATTTGCCTCTATGTTTCAATCTGCCTCATTGCTTTAATCAGCAAAAAGTAATCAAACAGCCTGCAGACCGTCTTTGCCTCCTCTCAGAGACTGCAGAGTGCTGGAACACCCAAATGAACCCCAAACAGAAAATCATAGGCTCCGAACAGTTCTAGAATCACATCCAAGACAAAAAAAACAAACATAAAAGACATAAGAGAAGTGAAATATATGGTTTTGTGATCTATCCAGAAGATATCGATCGTAGGAGCATTGTATGCAGGTGCCATCTTGACCGGAACCATCAGACGTAGCAGCAGAATTAGGCTATTTGGCCCATTGGGTCTGCTCTGTCATTCTATCATAGCCAATTTATTATCCCTCTCAACCCCATTTTCCTGCCATCTTCCCATAAACTTTAATGCCCTTATTAATCAACGTCCACTTTAAATACAACCAATGACTTGGCTTCTACAGCCATCTGTAGAAATGAATTCCACAGATTCACCTCCTCAGCCTCAGGAAAACCCTCATAATCTCTGTTCCTCCATATGGACTTCTCCATATTTTCACCACAATCTCCATCAGCACAGGTGCACCACAAGTTTGTGTGCCTAGCCTCCTGCTCTACTCGCTTTATACTTACGACTTTCAGGCAAAACACAACTCCAATGCTATATTTAAATTTGCTGATGACACCAGTGTCACTGGCTGAATCAAAGGTGGTGATGAATCAGCACATAGGAACGAGGTTGAAAAAATAGCTGAGTGGTGCCATAACAACGACCCTGCCCTTAAATTCACTTGGGCCATTTCTGAAACCTCTCTCCTCTGCCTTGATCTCTCTGTCTCCATCTCTGGAGGCAAACTGTCTACTTTTATAAACGTACCAATTCCCATAGCTATCTTCACTACACCTCTTCCAAACCTGTCTCCTGTAAAATTGCTCTTCCCTTTTCTCAGTTCCTTCATCTGAACTATATCTGTTCACAGGATGCAACTTTCTTTTCTAGGACATCAGAGATGTCCTCTTTCTTTAAAGAATAACTTTCCATTCCTTTACCATTGATGCTGCCTTCACCAGCATCTCCTCTATTTCACTCCAGCATTCATTGCACCTTTCTGCCACCTTAACAATGATAGAGTTTCTCTTGTCCTCACCTAGCACTCCATGAGCCTCCACATCCAACAAGTCATTTTCTGCAACCTCCGGAATCTTCAATGGGATCCTACCATCAAACACATCTTTATCTCCCCCCACCACCACCACTCTCTGCTTTCTGCAGGGATCTACTGTCTCTGTGCTTCCCTTGTCCACTCATCCCTTCCCACCCATCTCCCTCCTGGCACAAGGGACTGAAATGCTACACCCAAACAACACATGCAAAATCCTGGAGAAACTCATCAGGCCAGGCAGCATTTATGGAAAAGAGTAAACAGTCGACGTTTTGGGCCAAAACCCTTAATCAGGGCTGAAGAAAAAAGATGAGGTCAGAGTAAGAAGGTGGGAAGAGGGGAGGAACAAATAGAAGGTAGTAGGTGAAAAGTGAAATTGGGAGGGGAGGAGGGGTGAAGTAAGGATCTGGAAGTCAACTGGTGAAAGAGATAAAGGGCTGGAATCTGTTAAGAGAGTGTGGTAAACTATGTATACCTGTCTGGACACGCCCCTCTGCTGACTGCTGCTGTGGCTCCTCCCACAGACCCCTGTATAAAGGCGATTGGGGCACTGCTCCTCCCTCAGTCTTCAAGATGTCGTGCTCCCTTTTCGCTGTTAATAAAAGCCTATCGTTCACTTCCAGTCTCCTAGAGTTATTGATGGCACATCAGAGAGAAGGCCATGGAAGAAAGGGAATGGGGAGAAGTACCAGAGGGAGGTACAAGATGGCATGTTCCACGAAGGATTCATGGCTGTAATAGTGGGCCTGGATGAGCACATGGTCGAGGAGTCAGAGGGCAGCAGAGATCACAAGGGGGAGCAGTGAGAGAGGGTTTCACTGAACTCCTGTCAAAGTGAAGGTTTAAACTTCTTCATGGTAGGCTACCCCAGCGGCTTATCCTTCGGGCGAATCTTCCAGAAATGCTACACCTGCTCATTTACCTCTGCCTCGACCTCCATTCAGAGCCACAAATAGTTCTTCTAAGTGAAGCAAAATTTCACCTGCGAATCTGTTAGGGTCATCTGTTGTATCCATTGCTCCTGATGCAGCCTCCTCTACATTGGAGATATCCATCGTAAATTAAGGGGCCTATTTGTCAAGCACCTCCACTTCATCTGCCAAAAGTGGTATATTCTGGTGGCCAACCATCTTAAATCCTATCCCCATTCCCATTGCGAAATGTCGATCTATGCCACAATGAAGCCACTCTCCAAGTACAGGTGCAACACCTCATAATCCATCTTGGTAGCCACCAACCTGATGACATGAACATTGATTTTTTTCCCTTCCCTCTTCTTCCTTTCCCACTCTGGCCTCTTATCTCTTCTCCTCACCTGCCTATCACACCACTCTCCTAGTTCCGCCACCCCCAGCGCCCTTCCCTCTTCCCCTTCTCCCGTTATCCTCTCTCCTATCGGATTTCCTTCGTCTCCTGCCCTTTACATTTCCCACCAACCTAAATTAACTTATCATCTTTGAACTAGTCCTCCTTCCCCTCCCCTCATATTTGATTCTATCCTGAAGAAGGGTCTTAGCCCAAAATGTCATTTTTGTGGATACTGCCTGACCTGCTGAGTTCCTCCAGTATTTTGTGTCTGTTGCTCCAAATCCTCTCCAGCATCTACAGCAGCTCTTGTTAATAACCATCACAAAACTGTCTATTTGCATTGTTTCATCAGCCAAGCATATTTTCGATGTCCCTGGGAAAAATAAAACTCAAACTACAGGGTAGGGTAAGATATTCACATCTTGCGTACGGTTCATACAGATGGAATGAATGAAGAGAGAGAATATCTGGATTATGCGGGCTGCTTCACAGAGGCAGCCGGACACGTAGACAGAAGTTCATAGAAGGATGACTGCCTTCCATGACATGCTCAACTACGTCCTCAACTCTCTGCGGATTTTTGTCGTCACATGCAAGGCATTATGCAGACTTTCTGTGCTGCATTGTTAAAAATTAGCAAAGTTCAATGAGGACGTGCCAAATTTCCTTAGCTGACCGAGTAAGTAGAGGCATTCGTGAGCAAGAGAATCTTTTGGAAGATTATTACCAATTTGTGCAGACATATTCTTAGAAGATTCTCTAAGATTCTTAGAAGGGATGGGATGATTTCCATAGAAGAAACAAAAAAACAGGATTTTCCATCACAGCATTCCCTGTGGGGTTTGATCACTTCTGGAGGAATCAGCTGAAGTCTGAAGGCTCCAAAGCTGCTTTAATGAAGGTCCAGAAAGACATTTTATGCTGTATGTTCATAAGCAATTAATATTCATAATTCTAGGAATAAACCTTCAAACTTCCCTCTCAAGTTCACGGGTAGAAGTGCTGCAGAAAGCAAAGTGGTTCATCTCATGAGAAATGAATTTTAAAAAAATCAGGGCAAGAATTCTGACGTGAAATCATACCAATAATCTGATGGCATGAATATCAATTTCTCAAACTTATGGTAATTTCTCCCCCTTCTCTCCTTTTCCATTCCCCATATTGCCCAGAAAAGTGGAAACTAGTTTTGCATCCATGTTGCATCAGGGACCATATGAGGATTATGAAAGAGGGTGAAAGAGGGTCAGGTGGATTTCTTGCAGTGAATTGTTGGGTTATATTAACCTTTGGTGCAGAAGAGGAGTTTAACTATCTATCTCTGTGTTTATTTATTTAGAGATACATTGTGAAGTAGGCCCTTCCAACCCTTTGAGCCACATCGCCCCGGCGACCCCACAACTCTGATTAACCCTAACCTAATCACGGGACAATTTACATACACCAATCAACCTAGCCAGTACTTCTCTGAATGGTTGGAGGGAAGTCCATCACCGGTGGAAAACCCATGCAATCCACACTCCAAATGGAGGATGTACAGAAACTCCTTACAAGACAGCGCCGGAATTGAACTCTGAAGTCCGGAACACGCCGGGCTGTAATTGTGGCGTATGGGATTGAGTGGAATCTGGGATCAGCCATGATGGAACGGTGGAGCAGACTCGATGGGCTGAATGGCCTAAATCTGCTCCTAAGTCTTATGGTCTTATAGTCTAACTAGTACCCTAGTGTAGCACCCTATGTGGCTCACCCATGAGCATATTGAATATTAAAGCAGACTTGAAGACTGGTGGCTTACTTCTGCTCTTGTTCTTAGCCGCTTGGAAACTATTGATTCAGGAATGCTGTGCTAAAGATGTAATGTAACTCCCTAATGCAAGTCGTTTTGCTAATTTACTCTGCACAAGTGAACTAATAGTTGCATTTACAACAGAAATAATATTAACAGGCCTGAAATTATTGCATTTTAGATGAAATCATTAGTTGGAAGAGTTGGAGGCTGTGAGGCCAGTGCATCACAGGCCAACTTCTCCCCAGCATTGAGCACATTTACAAGGAACACTGCCACAAGACAGCAGCCTCCATCCTCAAAGCCCTCATCTGCACGAAGCAATCAGTTTTAAAGCACAAGTAACCCACCTTTGCCCCTCCTCCTGTCAGTAGAAATGGTTACACTGGGTTGAAAACCTAAGCCATGTGTGTAGACCAGGAGCTGGACTTGGTTGTCGGAGGCTATTTGAGACACATGCCACTGGGAGCATTTAATAGATAACGGGAGCTTATCCCCACTACATCCCCTGGCTATGACAATCTTAACGAACCAAGCTCTATAAAATCCTGGTGAGACCACATTTGAAGTATTGTGTTCATTTCTGGTTGCCTCATTAGAGGAAGGAGTTGGAAGCTTTAGAGAGTGTGCAGAGGAAGTTTATCTGAATGCTGCATGGATTGGAGGGAATGTCTTATTCAGATATGTTGAGCAGGCTTGGGTTTTCTGTTTGGAGAGAAGGAAGATGAGAGGTGACTTGATAGAGGTGTACAAGATGATGAGGCATAGAATAAGTGAACAGTCAAAGTCTTTTTCTCGGGGCAGAAATGGGGCAAAATTTAAAGGTAATTGGAGGAAATTAGAGGGAGGATGAAAGAGATAAGAGATAGAATGCCCTGCCAGGGCTGGCGGTAGAGGCAGATACTTTCGGGATGTTTAAGAGACTCTTAAGTAGACACTTGGATGAATGAAAAATGGAGAGCTATGTGCGAGAAAAGGGTCAGATTGCTCTCAGAGTAGGTTAAAAGGTTGGCCCAAATCACAGACCGAAGGGTCTGCACAATGCTGTGCTGTTCCATGGTCACAGAGCTGAGAGCTCAGGGGTCAGTCCTTTGGCAGGGCACACGTTCCACACAGGAGCCGCCGGTACAACCTGAAAATAAGTGATGGTGCATGGAGAGTGACTGACAGGGGAAGGGCATATGCATACCTGTTCACTTTTATATTGGGGGATGGGGGTGTGCACCTCTGCCAGTCCAGTATTCTCTCTGTGCATCAGATGTTTGTGTGATTTCTGTCACTGCTGTCTGTCGGCGAGGCCACATGGAGTTGCGTTATAAAGGAATGCTGCGTGTAGCAGTCGCAATGGCAAACCTCCCTGGAGTAAATTGTTTTATTTTTCTCGGTTTAAGTGGTCTTTGTATCTGTGATATAAATAATCCCAACAGAGATGATATCATTGGACTACTTATAAATACACTGGCGGTAAGAGAGTCAAGCCTTACAATTTGGACTTGTAGAAAAGGCACTGTTTTCCAAAACTGCTGATATGGTCACAGTGATCTTTTTCATATAGATTAATTAGGAGAGTGAACAGAGTCAATATCCTACTGGCTCCACAGAAGCTGATGCAAAGAAATACATAATGGATAACCTCATTGTGTATGGTCCTTGCTGCTAATGATTACAATTCCTAATACACACCTTATTATAAATATGATTTATTTGTGACAAATCTTTAGTTAAGTTCCATTTAGAATACTGTGCATAATGCTGGCTCCATTGTGTCAAGTATTACAAATATAGGACTGACAGCACGGTAGGTTAGTGCTTAGGGCAACCCTCTACAGCACCAGTGAACACCAATTGGGATTCATTTTCCGCTAAGGAGACTGTATGTACTCCCCGTGACTGTGTGCACTTCCCTGTGAACGCTCCTGTTCTCCTGTTCCTTCTCACATTCCAAAGGCGTATGGTTGAGGGTTAGGGGGTTGTGGCCATGCTATACAGGCGCTGGAAATTTGTCGGCATTTGGAGGTTGTCCAGCGCAATCTTCGTTGATTTGGTTTGACACATTTTATTGTATGTTTCAATGTACTGTACATGTAATAAATAAAGCTGATATGATTTACTGTATTTTAATTTGTAAAGCTAGTTCTATTTAAGGAAATAATATAGTGGCACTGGAAAGGAAGCATTGATTCATGTGGATGATATCAGGACTGAGAAGATGTATCAGGGACTGAGGGTCAGGAATTCCTTACACGCACCAATATTTTTATTTATGTTATGAAGAAATTTAACTTAATACTTGCTTGCAAAATGTTTTAGATTTCGAACTGAGGTTGCACTCTTTCAAGTTGATATCTAGAGTCTTCGGGGCCTCTGATGTACTCATTGGAGGAGGTTGTCGGTGTACACTGCACAACTTGACAACATTAGGGTATCAGAATCAGAATCAGGTTTATTTTCACTGACATAAGTGGTGAGATTGTTGTTTTGTGGCAGCAGTACAATGTAGGCCATGAAAAATTACAGTCAGTCACAATAAAAGAAATAAATTAAGCATAAGTGGAATAGCGAGGCGGAGTTCGTAAACCATTCAGAAATCTGATGGCAGACGGGAAGAAGCTGTTACTAAAGCAATTAAGTATGGGTCTTCAGGGTCCTGTACCTCCTCCCTGATGGCAGTAGTGAGAAGGGTGCATGTCCCTGGAGGTGAGGGTCCTTCATGATCAATGCTGCCTTCTTGAGGCACTATCTTTTGATCTCCTCTATATTGGAGAGGGTTGTTCCTGTGATGGAACAGGCTGAGTGTAAAATCCTCGGCAGCCAGTTGGCAATGCAACCAATCAAAATGGTCTCCGCAGTACACCTGTAGAAGTTTGCTGAAGTCATTAGTAACATACCAAGTTTCCTCAAACAGCTAATGAAGTGTACTGCTGGCATACCTTCATCCTGATTACATCAGTCTGTTGGGCCCAGGATAGATCCTTTGAGATGTTGACACTCAGGAACTTGAAGCAACTCACCCTTTGCACTGCTGACCCCCCCTTAACTCTCAGGTCTAGGCTCAATCCTCCCTCCACCAGACTTGATCCTCCACACAGGAAGGAAACTGACAGATTTCATCCCTATTGCGTTCTCTCATCTGCAAGATCAGTTCTGTCAAACTGATGCTGTGGTCCTGTAGAGCATCACATTCAGCAAACTTATCACAAAGCCAGTGTCATATTAAAGGTCCTTTACATGCACTGAAATGTTTCTGACTAAAGGTGAACTAAATTTCTTCAACATTTTTGTCGAGGTTAGATAAAGCTGTTTATGATCGTATCTGTTTGAGATCATGGTCATTCACTCAGCACAGTATGTACTGTATCGTATGACATGGGCAATTGTGGTCTTGATCATGATTGGCTTTGGCACATTTTTCTTCGGAAGTAGTTTGTCATTGCTTTCTTCTGGGCAGTGTCTTTACAAGACAGGTGACCCCGGCCATTATCAACAATCTTCAAAGATTGTCTGCCTGGCATCGGCGGTCGCAAAACCAGGACTTGTGATATGCACCAGTTGCTCATACGACCATCCACCACCTGCTCCCGTGGCTTCAAATGACCCTCATCAGTCAGCTAAGCAGGCACTACATGTGGCCCAAGTGTGACGTGCAGGTCAGCGGAAGGAAGAAGCTCCGTACACCTCCTTTGGTAGAGATGTTTCTCCTCCACCCTGTCACCCATTGATATCTTATTTATGAAACAATAAGACATAGGATCAGAAGTAAGCCATTCAGCCCATGTGGAAGCATTGGAAAGGGTACAGAGGAGATTTACCAGGATGCTGCCTGGTTTAGAGAGTATGGATTATGAGCAGAGATTAAGGGAGCTAGGGCTTTACTCTTTGGAGAGAAGGAGGATGAGAAGAGACATGATAGAGGTGTACATGATATTAAGAGGAATAGACAGAGTGGACAGCCAGCGCCTCTTCCCCAGGGCAACACTGCTCAGTACAAGAGGACACGCCTTTAAGTTAAAGGGAGGGAAGTTCAAGGGGGATATTAGAGGAAGGTTTTTTACTCAGAGAGTGGTTGGTGCGTGGAATGCACTGCCTGAGTCAGTGGTGGAGGTAGACACACTAGTGAAGTTTAAGAGACTACTAGACAGGTATATGGAGGAATTTAAGGTGGGGGGTTATACGTGAGGCAGGGTTTGAGGATCAGCACAATATTGTGGGCTGTAGGGCCTGTAATGTGCTGTACTATTCTATGTTCTATGTTCGAGTCTGCTCAGCCTTTCGATCATGGCTGATTTATTGTCCTCTCAATCAAATTCTCCTGCCTTTCCCTGTAATCTTTGATTCCCTTACTAATCAAAAATCTATCAACCTCCTCTTTAACATAAGAACATAAGAAACAGGAGCAGGAGTAGGCCATCTGGCCCATCGAGCCTGCCCTGCCATTCAATAAGTTCATGGCTGATCTGTGCGTAAACTCAGCTCCATCTACCTGCCTTTTTCCCATAACCCTTAATGCCCTTACTATGTAAAAACCTATCTAACTCTATCTTAAATATATTTATTGAAGAAGCCTCAACTGCTTCACAGATTCCACAGATTCACCACTCTCTGGGAAAAACAGTTTCTCCTCATCTCCGTCCTAAATCTTCTCCCCTTAATTTTGAGGCAATGTCCCCTAGTTCTAGTCTCACCTACCAATGGAAACAACTTTCCTACTTCTACCTTATCTATCCCTTTCAAAATTTTGTATGTTTCTGTAAGATCCCCTCTCATTCTTCTGAATTCCAGAGAGTATAGCCCCAGGCGACTCAATCTCTTCTCATAGGTTAACCCCTTCATCCCTGCAATCAACCTGGTGAACCTCCTCTGCACTGCCTCCAAAGCCAGAATATCCTTCCTCAAGTGTGGAGACCAGAACTGCACACCGTACTCCAGGTGCAGCCTCACCAGTACCCTGTATAGTTGCAGCATGACCTCCCTGCTCTTGAATTCAATCCCTGTAGCAGTGAAGGCCAACATTCCGTTTGCCTTCTTAATAACCTGTTGTACCTGCAAGCCAATTTTTTGCAATTCATGAATAAGCACTCCCAAGTCCCTCTGTACAACAGCATGTTGCATTCTTTCACCATTTAAATAGTAATCTGCTCTTCTATTATTCCTTCCAAAGTGGATGATCTTATATTTACCAACATTGTATTCCATCTACCAGACCTTGGCCCACTCACTTAACCTATCTATATCCCTCTGTAGACTCCCCACATTCTCTGTACAATTTGCTTTTCCACTCAGTTTAGTGTCATCAGCAAATTTTGCTATGCTACACTCAGTCCCCTCTTCCATATCATCAATGTAAATGGTAAACAGTTGCGGGCCCAGCACCGACCCCTGCGGCACCCCACTCACCACAGACTGCCAACTGGAGAAACACCTATTTATACCAACTCTCTGCCTTCTATTGGTTAACCAATCCACTGTCCATGCCAATACACTTCCCCTGACTCCATGCATCTGTATCTTGTTTATAAGTCACTTGTGTGGCACCTTATCAAATGCCTTCTGGAAATCCAAGTGTACGACATCCACCTGTTCCCCTCCATCCACTGCACTTATTATGTCCTCAAAGAACTCCAGTAAGTTTGTCAAACAGGACCTGCCTTTTCTGAATCCATTTTGCGTCTGTCTAATGGAACCACTCCTTTCTAAATGTTTCACTATTTCTTCCTTAATGACAGCTTCAAGCATTTTCCTGACTACAGATGTTAAGCTAACTGGCTTATAGTTGCCCATCTTTTGCTTACATCCTCTTTAAATATACCCAGCAACTTATCTATGAATGAGTTGCACAGATTCACCACTCTTTGGCTAATGAAATTCCTCTTTATTTGTGTTCAAAAGGATGTCCTTCTAATCTGAAGTTGTGCCTCTGGTCCTATACTCTGTCACTACAGAAAACATCCTTTCTACGTTCACTCCAAGTTGACAGTCTGTAATAATTATCAAAGGATTTCAGGACGTTACACACAGCGTTAAGAGGATCCTAGAGTAGTTTAGTTACTTACCATTGATATAGTTAAAGGGTTATATGAAAAGACATGAAGAAGACTGGAATGGAATCTATTAATAGGTTTAAATACTGTGGTTTTCAAAGTTAAACAGCTAACATAGACCGCAAACTGTTAAGACGTCTTTCTCTGCTATGGATACTGTAATTCTGTTAGGCATTCAGTTATCGTGTATTCTGACAAGTTCAAAACTATAATCTTATCCCCTTTTCCGCAACACAAGGCAGACCGTCAGTGCGAGTTGCATTTTGAGTGAGCAAATTCATATTCAGAGTCGGCACATGGCTTACCCTCAAATCCAGAATTAACATTACCGTCCTGTCATGGAGATTTGGCTTTGCTCGCAGAAGGAGAGGCTCTTTGAAGATGCACTCTTTCAAAGTTTGTTTATTTAGAATTATGTTTGATATGACACAGGTAGAAATAAATCTTTCTTATATTACACTGGTGATGGCTGATCAGCTCCAAAGCCACATATGGTGATTGTGGGACTCTAAACTAATTTTAAACAACAAACTATGTTGAAAGATGATTGTGAAAGTACCCTTGGAAATAAAACTGTCTGGAGTTCTATTCTGAGCAAGATTACAGGGCGGTGATATAAATATAGTTCTTTAACTGATATTTTTTTAGAAGACAGAAAAATGCAGGAAGTTAAAGGCGATCTATTAAAGCTATAATAAGATCCGTGCAACTTCCGGGAGAACATAGAACATTACTGATACAGGCCATTCAGCCCACCACATTGTGCTGGCCTTTTAATATACTCTAAATTGAATCTAATCCTTCCTTCCCACATAGCCCTCCATTTTTCTTTCCTTAAGCAATGAATTAGGCCACTTAGCCTAATTTATCTGTGCTGGCTCTTTTAGTCCCACTCTTCCACTCTTTCCTTGTGACCTTCCAATGGCTGAGAAGTTTGGATGTAGTGTGAGGATTTTCCTCTGAGTGTCATGTGTGAAAAATGAGATGTTTCCCCGAACAAAATGGAATGCATTTTCAAGCCAAATTCTACTCCACTGGAGAGAGAATTTAATTGGGGTGAGAACCCAAATTGAAGAATCTAAGTGGAATTCTCAAACCCAACTGTCCCATCCAAGATAGTTCAATGATAAATGCCAAGCTTTGAATATCAACTACAAATTTAATTATTGAAGATGAGGAATACTGTATGGGTTTGAACGTGTGTCCATAACTGACACTTACAGCAGAGATTCAGGCGAGTGAAATAGTTCTTAGAATATTACTGTTACATCCATCCAGCTTTAGGCAGCACTGGGTGCTCCCAATATGGTTCCATCCCATCTGTTAGTAAAAGAGGAAATAAAATAAAGTAGCAAAGGAAACCCTAAACTCAAGAGATTCTGCAGATCTGGAAATCCAGAGCAATGCACTCAAGATGCTGGGGAAACTGCAGGTCATGCAGCGACTATGGAAGGTATATGCAGTTGATGCTTTGGGACAGAACCATCTTCAGGAATGGAAAGGACCAGGGAAGAAGCCAGACTGAAAAGGGTGGTAGAGGGGAAGGAGTACTAGCTGGCAACTGATAGGTGAAACCAGGTGAGTGGGTTGATGAAGTGAGTAGCTGGAAGACTGCAGATGGCAGAGGTAAAGGGCTGATGAAAAGTGATTCTAATAAGAGAGGACAGTGGACCTGTGAAGGAAAGGGAGGAGGAGGGGTAACAGCGGGAGTTGACGGGCAGGTGAGAAGAGAAGGGTTAAGAGGGGAGCCAGAACGGGGAATAGAAGAAGAGATTTGTGTGGCGATTTCTATGGCAGTGTGTATGTTTGTAGTGTCAATGTAAGGTAGCGAGTTAGATCCAGGGACTAATTTTCCAACTCAACTCTTACCCTGACCTACGTAGTTATTTTTCATTCCATTTGTGGTAATCCTCAGTTACATTTCATCATCTCCCTCTAGTGGGCAACAAATCATGCACAACAGGTGTTTCACTCAACTGTTCTGAATTGTTTATTTACAGATAAAAAAAAGGTTATCCAATGTGGTTAGACAAGTAACTGTAATAAAAACAGATCTAGTAGTTCAGCCAGTATCTGTATTGAATCATTTTAGTTACCAACAATTTTTCATTTCCTCCTGGCTCACTCAACCTTCAGGATGTGTGATTAGACCTCTGCTCTGCTTTCTCTACACTACTGATTTTGAGGCTAGGTACAGCTCAGACACCACCTATAAAATCACTAATCACAGAAATGTTGACCATAGCATCTCACATGGTGACACGGAGGCATACAGGAGTGAGATACAGTAGATCATCTGGTCATCAAAAACCTTACACTCAAAGTCAGGAAGAACAAGCAACTGATTGTAGACTTAAGGAAGGGGAAGTCAAAGGAGCACACGTCATTCCTCATTGAGGATCCGTGTTGGAAAGGATGAGCAATTTCAAGTTCCTGGGTTTAAACATCTCGGAGGATCTGTCCTAGGCTCAGAATATTGATGCAATCATGAAGAACGCACACCAGTGGATATACTTCATTAGGTGTTTGAGGAGATTTGGTATATCATCAAAGCCTCGAGCAAATTTCTACAGATGTGCAGTGGAGAGTGTATTGACTGGCTGCATCGCCGTCTGGTCTGGAGGCTCTAAAGAACAGGATCACAAACGTAGCTGTGCAGAGGGCTGTAGACTCAACCAGCTCCATCACGGGCACAAACCTCCTCACCATCAAGGCCATCTTCAATAGGCGGTGCCTTGAGAAAGCAGCCATCATTAAGGACCATCACCAACCAGGGCATGCTGTCTTCTCATTACAGCCATCAGAAAGGAGGTACAGGCGCCTGATGACACAAGCTCAATGATTTAGGAACGGATTCTTCCCTCTACCATCAGATTTCTGAACGGTCCATGAATCCATGAACACTACCTCCCTTTTCTTCTTATCTGTATATTTATCTATCTATCTCATTGCAGCTTAGAGTAATTTTTTAATGTATTGCAGTATCCTGCTGCAGAACAACAAATTTTATGACAGTCAGTACTATGCAAAAGTTTTAGGGCATGTATATATGGCCTGGGTGCCTAAGATTTTTGTATTTGTCAATGCGGAGCAGAGAGCAAGTTTATAAATCTGTGGGGGGGGGGCAAAATCAAAGGGTGTTGAGAATGGTGACGGGCAGCAGTTAGTGCATGTGCTGACACACCCAGCCCTGAGACACCAGGCAAGGTCATTTTATATATATATATATATAACACATATGTGTCTTAGGCACCCTAGCTATATATATGTCTAAGACTTTTGAAGAGTACTGTACAGTATGTCAGAGATAATAAACCTGATACTGATTTTGATTGTTGTCCCAACTCAATGCTTACCTGTGGTATCAAAACGATCTGCAAACAAAATGAAATTTTCATGAAATTTAGAATAGTGGTTTGTTATATTGTGCTTAAATATATGGCAGCTAAATCCTTCATCCCAGCATGCAGGCAAAAGGGTGCCAAAGTAATTCATTTTAACAGAACAAGGACTGAACAAAAACCACAGAATGGATGGAACGAATTCTAAACCAGCTTGGGTACGGAGCAGAATAAGAATAGAGAAATAAATTGAACAAAGTGGGAGATTTTTAAAAAACAATTGAAAAGGCTTTATGAATATTTTAATGATTTTAAACAATAATTATTTTTTAAAGTCTTCAGGTGGAATATTTTAATTATCAGCACCAGAGATTTCAGTGTGAGAGACTGGCAGGAGTAATTAAAAGCCATGCCATCGATGACAGAATAAAGGTTGATAAGGCAAGATGTTGCTGTTCAGAATATATTACAACTTCACACCATTCAATTCGAAGTGAGAAGGGCTCAACACAACTCACAACAGTAGAGTTTGGATATTGTTAATTAATTGCATTGCTTGCTATCTACTGAAAATGGAGTGATATTTATGCATTTTAAATGACAGAGAGACTTGCATCACTTTACTCATTTTCCAATACTGCAAAATTCCTGGTTAGGAATAGGGCCTCACAGCTTGTAGACCCACTGTCCCAGAATGCCAAGGACCCAATTTCAATGCAGACCACGGGTGCTGTCAGTGTGGAGTTTGCACATTCTCCTGTTAATGATGTGGATGCTTCACCTTCCTCCCACATCTCAAAATCATGCAGGTGAGCGGTAGAGTCACCTGTGTCTGCAGGTGAGCGGTAGAGTGACCTGTGTCTGCGGGTGAGAGGTAGAGTGACCTGTGTCTGCGGGTGAGAGGTAGAGTGACCTGTGTCTGCAGGTGAGCGGTAGAGTCACCTGTGTCTGCGGGTGAGAGGTAGAGTGACCTGTGTCTGCGGGTGAGCGGTAGAGTGACCTGTGTCTGCGGGTGAGAGGTAGAGTCACCTGTGTCTGCGGGTGAGCGTTAGAGTCACCTGTGTCTGCGGGTGAGAGGTAGAGTGACCTGTGTCTGCGGGTGAGCGGTAGAGTCACCTGTGTCTGCGGGTGAGCGGTAGAGTGACCTGTGTCTGCGGGTGAGAGGTAGAGTGACCTGTGTCTGCGGGTGAGCGTTAGAGTGACCTGTGTCTGCGGGTGAGAGGTAGAGTGACCTGTGTCTGCGGGTGAGCGTTAGAGTCACCTGTGTCTGCGGGTGAGAGGTAGAGTGACCTGTGTCTGCGGGTGAGCGGTAGAGTCACCTGTGTCTGCGGGTGAGCGGTAGAGTGACCTGTGTCTGCGGGTGAGAGGTAGAGTGACCTGTGTCTGCGGGTGAGCGTTAGAGTGACCTGTGTCTGCGGGTGAGAGGTAGAGTGACCTGTGTCTGCGGGTGAGCGTTAGAGTCACCTGTGTCTGCGGGTGAGAGGTAGAGTGACCTGTGTCTGCGGGTGAGCGGTAGAGTGACCTGTGTCTGCAGGTGAGTGGTAGAGTGACCTGTGTCTGCAGGTGAGTGGTATAATCAAAGTGGAGTTGATGAGGGTGTTAGATGATACTGAGATACATCTCAGGATTTCTTGGGACACATCAGTGATATAACCTGAGGCCCTCAGGTGTTTCGGGTCGTTCAACATCAGACTCTCTCGCCCAGGCAACCCAGCCAGGGTTGAGCAAGCCCTGGCTTGTGACCCAGCAGCATTGGTCCACACCTCTTGATCCATGGCTATCTGGAGGCTTAATTAGCAGCCTCTGTGATGGTCCTGATGCCTCTTTTCTTTGCAGCCCCCATAATGCCAAAAAGAGAGTAGGTTCTGCACAATGAGCAGCCAGCACAGCCTAAGCAGCTCATCGCTGTAGGCTCACATTTTGTCCTCCACCCCTGTCTCTAGCACTGCTCTACCAGCTCCTGGTATTTACATTCAAACACATTCTTGATCCAGTCTTCCCAAGGAACTGTAGGTTTACCATGAAACTGGTTAGCTGTTGAAGCAGGTTCAGTGGACTGAAAAGCCTCTGTCTGGACCATTTATGAGTATAAGTAATTACATTACTGCCATTATAATTCTCTTACGTTCCTCCTGGAGAGAATCCCAGGATCTAGAAATGTAGAACTGGAGCACCACTACTAATTTGAGTGTGTGAAATTGAATAAAGTCAAGTCAAGTCACTTTTTATTGTCATTTCGACCATAACTGCTGGTACAGTACACAGTAAAAATGAGACAACGTTTTTCAGGACCATGATGCTACATGAAACAGTACAAAAACTACACTGAACTACATAAAAACAACTCAAGAAACTACACTATACTACAGACTTACCCAAGAGTGCATAAAGTGCACAAAACAGTGCAGACATTACAATAAATAATAAACAAGACAATAGACACAGTGGAGGGGAGTAAGTTGGTGTCAGTCCAGGCTTCGGGTATTGAGGAGTCTGATAGCTTGGGGGAAGAAACTGTTACATAGTCTGGTCGTGAGAGCCTGAACCAAGCAGTGATACAGCTGCTCAGGATGCTCTCAGTACAACTTTTGTAGAATGTGGTGAGGATGGGGGTTGGAGATGGACTTTACTCAGCCTTCGCAGAAAGTAGAGACGCTGCTGGGTTTTCTTTGCTATGGAGCTGGTGTTGAGAAACCAGCTGAGATTCTCCACCAGGTGAACACCAAGAAATTTGGTGCTCTTAACGATCTCTACCGAGGGACCGTCAATGTTCAGCGGAGAGTGCTTGCTCCATGCCCTCTTAAGGCAACAACCATCTCTCTTGTTCACGTTCAGAGACAGGTTGTTGGCTCTGCACCAGTCTGTTAGCCGCTGCATCTCCTCTCAGTATGCTGACTCGTTGTTCTTGCTGATGAGACTCACCACGGTCGTGTCATCGGCGAACATGATGATGTGGTTTGAGCTATGTGTTGCAGCACAGTTGTGGGTCAACAGAGTGAACAGCAGTGGACTGAGCACACAGCCCTGGGGGGGCCCCCTTGCTCAGTGTGATGGTGTTGGAGGTGCTGCTCCCGATCCTGACTGACTGAGGTCTTCCAGTCAGGAAGTCTAGGATCCAGCTGCAGAGGGAGATGTTCAGGCCCAACATTCTTTCCTCCAGCACTAATCAGGAGGTTGAAAAAGATTAAATTCTCATTCTCTAACATTGTTATATTTTGCTGAGCCTAAAAAAGCTGTGTGGTTTGCAAAATATAATCTTCCTGTTGCAAGCATTTAATTGGATAAGTGGGTCTCATTGTTCCGAAATTAGCTTGCTGCTGTTTCATGGCTAGATTGATGTTCTGCTGTTTATATTCCATAGTGTGAGATTAATGAAGGCTGGATGAAGCCTCTCTAAAGTTCCCAAGGCCATTTACTTAATGTAATCAGTATTAAGAGCTATTGAAGTTAACATTGCACTAAATCTCAGTGATGTTTATCAGAAATGCAACCAAGGGAATTTGTTCGGGTGTTTGCAGTGTTATAATCAAGATCATAACCAGAATCTGGGTTAATATCGCTGGCATATGTTGTGAAATTTGTTAACATTGTGGCAGCAGTACAGTGCAATACATAAAAATAGAAAAGAAAATAATGTATTTATAGTAATTGTATATATATACATATATTTAATTAAATAAGTAACACAAAATAGAAAATAATAAAAGTCTTGAGGTAGTGTTCATGGGTTCAATGTCCATTCAGAAATTGGATGGCAGAGGGGAAGATGGTGTTTCTGAATCATTGAGAGTGTGCCTTTGGGCTCCTGATGGTAGCAATGAAAAGAGAGCATGTCCTGAGTGATGGGGGTCCTTAATGATGGACGCAGCCTTTTTGAGGTATCACTCCTTGAAGGTGTCGTGGATACTAGAGAAGCTAGTGCTTCTAAGTTTACAATTCTCTATCCCCCCCCCCCCATACCAGACAGTGATGCAGCCAGTTCATATGCTCCCCACGGTACATCTGTAGAAATCTGTGAGTGTTGTAGGTGACAAACCAAATCTCAAGCTCCTGATGAACTATAGCTGCTGTCGTGCCTTCTTTGTAGCTGCATTGATATCTTGGATCCAGGTTAGATCCTCAGAGATATTGATATTCAGGAACTTGAAGTTGCTCTCTCTTGCCACTTTTGATCCCTCTATGATTAGCTTTATTTGTCAGATGTCAGACGTACATCGAAACACATGGTGAAATGCATCATTTACGTCAATAACTGTCCAAATATATGCTAAGGGGCAGCCTGCCAGCATTGCCAAGCTTCCGGCGCCAACATAGCATGCCCACAACGTGCTTACCCTAACCTGTATGTCTTTCAAATATGGGAGAAAATTGGAGCATTCAGAGGAAACCCACGTGGTCATGGGGAGGGTATACAAACTCCTTACAGAACGAAGGGAAGTGAACTCCAGTTGGCACAGTAATAGCATTACACTAACCTCCGTGCTGTCGTGCTACTCCAAAGGTTATAGTAAATTAGATTTCATTCACCTGCTCGCTTTGTAAATTCAATTCAATTCAAGTTTAATTATCATTCAACTATTTGAATACAGACAAATGAGACAGCATTACTACGGGGTCAATGTGCAGAACCCACTACCAACAGTCACACACAGTACAGCACACATAAGATAGCAAGCAGAGATTGTATCACAATCACGGAATAAAAGATTCACAAAACTTGCATTATCAAACCATGATAGAGCCTGTCTCCTGCTGAGCAAACACTGGGGGGGGGGGGGGGGGGTTAGCAATGACTCCAGACTAGACGCTGCACACCAACCCAGGTAGAACCCACTGACTCTGATGCACCCACCCCCCCAACTCCCCCAGAAACACTGTGGCTTGACGCCCAGTCCTCACACACGCAAGACAACAAACCCATATAGAATTTCAGAAAAATAAAATGACGCAGAATATGCATGAGACAGAATGTAGTGTTTAGTTGAACTTAAGGCTGTTTTCTCTTCGCCTTAAACCTGATGCAGCTACAGGTTGGGGAACACTGCTTTGCAGTCTCATTCAAGGATAGACTGTCCACCGACACTAAAGGATCAGAGATAAAGCTGTAACATTGCAAGATAGAACATTGAAGCAACATTTTCTTTGGCAGGTTTCTAATGCAGCAAGCAACTAGCTGATTTCCCGGAACAGCGGATATATTAAATTGTATCTGCTTTTAATGATTTTAGGTTACTCTGTTTTCTCTAAGACATGGAGTGTGTTTTTGTTGTGTTCTTTTTTTTTAAGAAAGGATGTGCCAAATGAAACATGCAGCTGTTTTTCTAACTCTTGTTTTTTGGAATCTCAGTGTGTTTCAATCCTGCAGCATGTCTGTTGATGTAATTTGGAGGGAACTTTGGGTAAAACAAACAAGCTAAGACAAAGAAAGTTATCTTGGATTGAACATCTAGGGGTAAACTTCTGGATACCCAGAATCTGGACACCTGGAAGTGTGTCCAAAGCTGTTCCAAACCAATTTTCAGCTCCAACTCCACAGCAAGGTTGGAAATGTGCCAAGGATTTTGGAGACTTTTGTCGGGGAAGGAATAGTAGGGACTTATAACTGGTAAATAGGGATGTGGATTGTGCTAATGTGGTAACAGAACTGCAGACAAAGTAGAGAATACAGCTGCAAAGACACCTAAGTTTCAGGAACTTCACTAATTATGTTATAGAGTGCACTGATTTTTGGAAAGGAAATTGGATTCACAGAAGATTTTATTTTGTATCAGGCCCTAGTCTGCTACTTAATTAAGTCTTCCTGTCACCATCATTATGTTTTCAATATGTAGTTTTACTGGTAATCCTGGCAACTGAGCATTTAACTGCTGTACCAAATTAAAGACCAGTTTTGACTGGTCTCTTGGTGTGCTCCAGTTTTTGAATAAATTGCCTGTATTTTGAACACCATCTCCGAGTGATCTTTCAGTTTGCCCCAGTAGAGGCCAAAGTATAGTGAACTTCTGATTCAGAACCTCCCCAATATGTTTCATGTGCACTTTTCAAGTGCAGTCACTGTTCTAATACAGTCGACCCTCCTTATCCACAAGGGATTGGTTCCAGAACCCTTTGTAGATACCAAAAAACGCAGATGCTCAAGTCCTTTATTTAACCTGTTTCAGTGCAGCGGATCTTATGGCCCAGCGGATCCCCTGACCTTATTTAACCTGTCTCAGAGCGGTGGTCTTTAGGACCCATCAGAGCTCTGAATCTGCAGT
Organism: Hemitrygon akajei; assembly: GCF_048418815.1. Taxonomy (NCBI): domain Eukaryota; kingdom Metazoa; phylum Chordata; class Chondrichthyes; order Myliobatiformes; family Dasyatidae; genus Hemitrygon; species Hemitrygon akajei. Next base: position 29,072,598 of record NC_133138.1, on the reverse strand, counting down.
GTTTCTGTTCACGAAAATAATCCCGATCATGATTGAAAATAAAATGGAAATAATAAAGCGATCGGAAAGAAGTGAAACGCCATCGGTCATTGGAAAAGCCTTAGGCTACAGTTGGTCAACGATCGGAGCAATTTTAAAGGATAAAGTGAGAAAGGCCCTGCCTCGATGAAAGCTACAATTATTATTAAGCAACACAATCGTTTAATTATTGAAATACACGTTTTTTAAGTGTTTTATATGCATAGAAAGGTAAAATATATACTATTTTCGTAGACAAATGTTTGACTAACTGAAGCTAAATAATACTGGATGTAGCTGTTCCGACTTACTTAGCAAGAGAACTTATGATTTTTTTCAATCCTGATCCATGATAACCCATGCACATCCTCCCGTATAGTTTAAATCATCTCTACATTACTATATTACCTAATACAATGTAAGTGCTATGTAACTAGTTGTTATACTGCATTGTTTAGGGAATAATGACATGAAGAAAAGTCTGTACATGCTCGAACAATGAGTGCTAGAAGAGCACTTCCGGGTTTTCTCGATTCGCGGTTGGTTGAATTCACGCATGCGGAACTCGCGGATAAGGAGGGCTGACTGTGTATTGAAAATGGATTGGTGCAGTTTTGTACATTGCTGTCAATAACTACAAGGGAATTGTCAGATTTAGGGATTTTGGTAAACCACTAAATATTGGCCAGGACACTGCTTACTTGATGAAACTTGAAAGACTCTGACTTGGGAAGGTGATGCATTTTATTGCCAGAATTTTAAATCTTGAAGCATCACCTAATCCAAACAAATGTTAATTTTATTGATGTGGTGATAATTGGCATGCTGAAGAGTGATTACCTAATAATGTTGTGTGTTGATTGTCTAGGAATCTTCTACGCTCTTTAAACATGAGATACTTCTCTCTCTGTCTTCTCTGGATCAGCTGGTGCTATGTGTCGCAAACGCAAGCAGAATTCTTCACGTCCATAGGTAAGACTTATCGGAATACTAGTATTTCTGATTAATTCTGGCAACATTTTGCAAACTTTCAGCATAGCTGGACACTTCTACTAGATAAACCAGAGATGAATTAATTACACCCTCCCACCTTCAACAAAAATGCATCATTGGCTTACTTATGTTAGTGATCAATCATTGCTTATGGGTAAAACACAGACTTTGCACTCTCTTGCATTCACTTCAAGAAGACTTGGAATGCCTGCTTGGTATTCCTGAACTGCGTCCTCTGGTGTCCAGTTCCTGTTGACTAACAGCAGCACACTGGAGATCCCAGAAGGTCTGGACAAGAACTGAGCCTAGTCTGACTGCAGCCCACAGCTCTAATGTAGAACCTGACCACCCCTCTTGGTTCAGATACAATTGTGAAAAAAATGGTGTTTTGCCTTATTTTCAGGGGCTCTGAGGGGCAGAGTTTCTGCTTAGGTACTTGAAAAACTGAACATACATTCTGCAAGTTTTAGGGAATTTTGATTAATTTTGAATTGATCTCTTTAAACAGACATGAATTTCCTCTGCCTATCATAAGCACAGGGATAACAGTCATAGAGTAATACAGTGTGGAATCAGGCTCTTCAACCCAACATGTCCATGCTGACTGTGGTGCCTACCAAGTTAGTCCAATTTGCCCAATATCTTAAGTTCCTAAGACCACAAAACACTGGAGCAGAATTAGGCCATTTGAGTCTGCTCCACCATATCATCACAACTGATTTATTATCTCTCTCAATCCCATTCTCCTGTCTTCTCCCCGTAACCTTTGATGCCCTTGCTAATCAAGAACCTGTCAAGCTCTGGTTTAAATATATCCAATGACTTGGCCTCCACAGCCATGTGTGGTAATGAATTCCACAGATCTACCACCTTCTGGCTAAAGAAATTCCTCCTCATCGCTGATTTAAAGGGATGTCTTTGAATTCTGAGACTCTGTCTTCAGGTCCTAGACTCCCCCATGATAGGAAACATCGTCTCCACATCCACTCTATCCGGGCCTTTCAATATTCCATAGTTGAATTTTTTCTGAACTCTGTCTATGTACTTATCCAAAAGCATTTTGCACATTGTGATTGTACCACCCTGAATCACTTTCTCTGGCAGCACATTCCGTGAACAAATTAACCCTACAGGATGAAGTTTACCCTCAGTTCCTTTTTAAAACGTTTACCTCTTACCCTAAACCAATGCCCTCTAGTTTTTCATTATCTTTCCCAAGGGAAAAAGACTGCGTGTGTTCATCCTGTCTATGCCCCTCATGATTTCATGCACCTCTGCGAGCTCATCCTGCAATCTTCTACATTCCAAGGATTGAAGTCCTAGCCTGCCCAACCTGCTCCTCTAAACCATACCCTTGAATCCTGGCTGCATCCATGTAAAATGGTTCGTTAAAGTAGCCTCCTGAAAATCGTGACAATGATCTTAGCAAGATGCCTAATGTGGGATGCAACCGTGCAGAAGTGGACATCATTCATTTATTTAATGGCAGGAAGATGTGCACACAGGGCACTAATTCTACTGGACGTTCAAAGGTCAAAGTAAAGTGTGTGTGTGTGTGTGTGTGTGTGTGTGTGTGTGTGTGTGTGTGTGTGTGTGTGTGTGTGTGTGTGTGTGTGTGTGTGTGTGTGTGTGTGTGTGTGTGTGTGTGTGTGTGTGTGTAACCATTTACTACCCCCTGAGATTCATTTTCTTATAGGCATTCACAGTAAATAGAATGAAATACGATAGAATTAATGAAAAAACTACACACGAAGACTGACAAATAACCAATATACAAAAGAAATTCTGCAAATTTTAGGATGTGTGTGTGAGCATTGTGAAGATAATCTTGGAACACCCAAACGACAATAAAGCAAATTCCGAAACAACTTTTTGCTGTGAGATTTAGCCGTATGCATAGATCGATCTTGCCCCGCTGTGCCAGAGAAAGTGGAGATTAACTCTTTCTTTTCTCTCCTCCCCACCCTCTCCTTCCCCAATTAGTGCATCAGTTCTGAAATGACGACCCGAATCTCATCAGGGGGCTGTTTGCCAAGAAAAGTCCAAAAAACAAATGTGAGGACATGCAAGCTTATTCTAAATTGCTTTCAGATTCTGAGTACTAATCCTCTTGGAGACTTAACCATAGCTGAAACTGCCAGAATTATTGTTATTTAGACAGTTATATTTTTTTTTCCCAAATCCCTTTAATTTATGATTACCTGACAGAAACTAAAAACAAATAGATAACTTTCAATGCTATTATTTCATAGCCATTAAAAGTATTAAAATCCCCAGCTGGGGTAAAAAGAAATTACTTTCTGATTTTTTAATTCATTCACAAGATGTGGCCATTGCTGACTGGACCTGTCTTCAACACTAGTCCCTGTTTTCCCTTGAATGGAGTAGTTGACTGTGACATTGCAGAGGGCAGTTAAGAATTGGATGCAGTGCTTTGAGGCTGAGGTCACATAAAACCAGATGGAGTGAGGATGGCAGCTTTTATTTTCCACAGAGTTCAACGGATTAGCTGAGTTGTTACAACACTCCACTTTCTTGCTGGTCACTATTATTTTTATTGATTAATGATACCTATGTTGTCTCCTTAGTGCCCAACAATGTTCACTTCTGGGACAACACGGGGGTCCACTGTTCTCTGCGATCAGATTCCTTCCGTTTTAGTCCTTTTTCACTTCCACCTATCACCTCTCAGCTTCTTGCATCATTCCCACTCTTCCCAACTGCCTATCATCTCACTCATCTGTCCACCTATCATCTGCCAGCTCTTGCTCCACCCCTTCCTGCCCCCTTTTTATAAAGGCTATCTCTCCTTTCTCTCCAGTCCTGGACAGGGACTTTCCAGTGAATGTCTCAACCCAAAATGTTGACCGTCCATTTCCCTCCACAAATGCTGCCTGACCTGCTGAGTTCCTCCAGCATTTTGCACGTTGCTTCAAAGACTCCTGCCGTGTCCCAGAAATTTACAATGTAGTGTTGTAAAAGATGCATAATATTGGGAATGATGGAATTCTCCGCAGGGGTAACAGGTTTTCTAATGATGTGAAATCCTTAGAAAAGGTCTCGTCGGATGTAGAGCACAATTGACTTCTCACATGCATTACAGTGTTTTGCAATTGAATTGGCAGGTTGTAATACTTTGTTTATTTATTTCCTTTGCGGGTGTTGGGGGCATTTCCATGCACCAGTCAGGACACCGGTGAAATCATTGTCCTGCATTGTCCCCTTTTACCACCACCCGATGGGCAGTGTCTCCCAAGTGTGACACCCCAGATCATGCCCTAGAACATTGGCCTGGATTTTTGTGCTTGTCTGGATTATTAGGTTAGATTGGAGTGTATTAACTATAAAGTTTGAGTACCATAAGACTATACGATATAGGAGCAGAATTAGACATTTGGCCCTTCGAGTCTACTCCACTATTTCATCATCTATTTCCCTCTCAGCCCCATTCTCCACTCTCACAGATTCACCACTCTCTGGCTAAAGAAATTCCTCCTCATCTCTACTAAATGGATGTTCCTCTATTCTGAGGCTGTGTCCTCTGGCCTTAGACTCCCCACCATAGGAAACATCCTCTCCATGCAGGCCTTTCACCATTCGATAGGTTTCAATGAGACACATCCCTCATTCTTCTAAACTCCAGCAAATACAGGCCTAGGGCTATCAAATGCTCCTCATATGATAAGCTTTTCAATCCCAGCACCATTCATGTGAAACTCCTTTAAACACTCTCCTTTATTAGATGTGACCCAAAACTGCTCACAATACTCCAAGTGAGGCCTCAGCAGTGACTTAAAAAATCTCAAAATTACATCCTTGCTTTTACATTCTAGTCCTTTCGAAATGAATGCTAACATCACATTTGCCTTCCTCACCATTCATTCTACCTACAAATTAACCTTTAGGGAATCTTCCACGAGGACTCCCAGGCCCATTTTGCACCTCAGATTTCTGAATGTTCTAACCATTTAGAAAATAGTCTATGCTTTTATTTCTTCTACCATACATTTTCTAACACTGTATTCCATCTGCTATTTCTTTGCCCATTCTCCTCATTTGTCCAGTTCTTTCAAAAGGATACATTTGAATTGTTTCTCATGCAGTGTCCAGCAGCTAAGGGGTGACCTGATAGAAGTATCTAAAATTACGAGCGGCATAGATAAGGTAGATAGTCAAGTTCCCAGGATGTAACAATCATTACAAGAGAGCGTATGTTGAAGCTTTAAGAGGACAAGTTTGTAATGACCTGTGAGGTAATTTGTTCCACACAAGGAGTGGAGAGTGCCTGGAATGTGCTACAAGATGCAGTCTTGTAGAAGTTGATATACTAGCAAGGTTTAAGAGGCACTTAGACAGACACACGGACATGTGGAGAATGGAGGACCATGTGCAGGCAGCTGGGATTCATTAGTTAGCATCATGGTCAGTTCAGATGTGGCGAGCCAGATGTTCTATTTTATGATGTAAATCTTGAACTCATTCAGCTTCAAAAGTGGGAGTGGTGCCAACTGACTAAGTTTAATATCAGGAATGTGCCTCTGAACAAAATTTCTGTGGTCTCCAATCTTGATTAAAATCCATGCTCTACAACTGTGTAACTTTTCAGCTGGGTCCTTTATTCTTAATCGGGCATGTATTAAATGCTGACTGATCCAGATTTGTGGTTTGAAGCTCTTTTTACCCAAAATTCTAATGAGACCGGTTGCCTAGGAAATGGTGGGTCATTGTGTCTCAAAGCTAATGGTAATTGGAAAAAGATTTGAAAACTGTGTTGCATATTTATTTCAAATTTCCGACAGATTCAAAATGATCAAGGGTGCCTCCCCTCCCCCATTTGAGGCATTTTGTTCTGACTTTGTCGTAGGGTGTCTGGGTGCTGGGCATCTCACATACCAGGAACATAAGAGATTCTGCAGCTGCTACAAGTCCAAAACAACACACAAAGTGCTGGAGGAGCTCAGCAGGTCAGACTGTATTAATGGGGGAGATGATAATAAACAGTTGATGTTTTGGGCCAAGATTCTTCATCAGGACTTAAAAAGACGAGGGAAGAAGTCCAAAAAAGGTTGGGGGGAGGAAATAGAATTCTTCTGAATTCTAGCGAGTACAGGTCCAAAGCTGCTAAATGCTCCTCATATGTTAATCCCTTCATTCCCAGAATCAGCCTTCTGAACCTCCTCTGGGCTCTCTTCGATGACAACACATCCTTTTCTGAGATGCGGGGCCCAATAATGTTGGCAATACTTCAAGTGCAGCCTGACTAGTCTCTTATAAAACACCAGCATTATTCTGTTGCCTTTATATTCTATTCCCCTGGAAATAAATGCCAATATTGGTTTTGCCTTTTTTACCACAGGCAAACTGTAAATTAACCTTCTGGGAGTCTTGCACAAGGACTCCTAAGTCCCTCTGCACCTCTAATGTTTGAATTTTTTCCTATTTAGATAATGTCTGCATTATTGTTCCTTTTACCAAAATGCATAATCATACATTTCCCAACACTGTAATCCATCTGCTACTTTTTTGCCCATTCTTCCAATACCTACCCCTCAGCACTTCCTACCCCTCCATTTATCTTCATATCATCCACAAATTTTGCCACAAAGCCGTCAATTCCACTATCTAGATTATTGACAAACAATGTGAAAAGTAGCACTGCCAATACTGACCCCTAACGAACACCACTAGCCAGAAAAAGTCCCCTTATTCCCATTCACTGCCTCCTGCCTTTCAGCTATTCCTCCATCCATGCCAGTATTTTTCCTGTAATGCCATAGGATTTTATCTTGTTAAGCAGCCTCATGTGTGGCACTTCATCAGATGCCTTCTGAAAATCCAAGTAAATGACATCCACTTCCTCGTCTTTGTCCATCTTGCTTGTTACTTCTTCAAAGAAGTCTAACAGATTTATCAGGCAGCTTTGTCCCTTTATGGAAACCATACTGATTTTGACTTACTTTATCATTCGTCTCCAAGAACCCCAAAACTTCATCCTTTATAAGAGACTCCAACATTTTCCTAACCACTAAGGTTAGGCTAACTGGCCTATAATCTTCTTTCTTTTGTCTAAAAGAAATTGGGAACATTCATTCTAGTAGGATACCTGGCCTGCATATGAATGAGGATTCTTGCTAACTGAGCAGTGTAACTCATTCCTACATGAAGGATGCTATGTGATGAGAGAAGTGCTCGTAGCAAATGACATATAGACCACAGAGGGACTGAAATTGGATTGATGGGGAATACTCGTTAAGCATCACTTGAAGAAATGGCCCATTCTATATCTGCAGCTCCTGAACAATTTTTCTAAAACTTGAGGAGGAAGTGCTGCATCTTGTGGAGCATATTCATAATTTCTTACAACATAGTAAGATGCCATTCAATCCATTGAACCCATGCTGACCCTTCTGTTCCCATCCCCCATTTAATCTCCCTCACCTGCTCATCTACTCCACCCTGAATCTCCGAGCACCCAGCTGCACAAGAGATCATTTACAGTATCCAATTAATCTAGCAGCCAACACGTCTTTGAAATAATCTCACCATTTAGATAATAGTCTACTATATTATTTATTCTACCAAAGTGCATAACCATACGCTTCCCAACACTGTAATCTATCTGCCACTTCTTTACCCAAATTCCTAATCTGTTTAAGTCTTTCTGTAGGCTCTCTTCTTCCTCAACACTATCTGCCCCTCCCCCCTCCGCCTATCTTTATATTTTCTGTAAGTGTGACCACAAAGCTATCGATTCCCTCATTCAAATCATAGATATATAATGTAAAAAGAAGTGGTCCCAGCACAGACCCCTGTGGAACACCACTAGTGACCGGCAGCCAACCAGAAAAGGCTCCCTTTATTCCCACTCCTGCCTATCAACCAATGCTGTATCCAATCACAAGCAAGAGAAAATCTGCAGTTGCTGGAAATCCAAGTAACACACACTTAAAAATGCTGGAAGAACTCAGCAAGCCAGGCAGCATCGAAGGAAAAGAGTACAGTCGATGTTTTGGACTGAAACCCTTCAGCGGAACGCAACGCACTATCAGCATGCTCTTTCCATGCTGGCTTCTTTCCTGTAATACCACTGACTCATTACTCATGTCTTCACAATCTCTCCTGCCACCTCCTTCAGAACCCTGGTGTGTAGGCCATCTGGTCCACGTGACTTATCTACTTTCAGACCTTTCTGTTTTTAAGCACCTTTTCCCTAGTAATGACAATTTCACTCACTTCTGCCCCTTGACACTTGACACTCTCAGACTGCCAGCATACTGCTAGTGCCTTCTGCAGTGAAGACATGCAAAATACTTATTTAGTTCATTTGCCATTTCCTTGTCTCCTGTTACTACCGCTCCAGCGGTCCAATATCTACTCTTGCCTCTCTTTTATACTTTATATATCTGTAAAAAAAAACTTTTGTATCCTTTGAGTCTTAAGATTTTGTTAATATTGGTAAACATTTGATAAATACAGTACTGTGCAAGCATTTTAAGCACACTAGCTATATACATGTGCCTGAAACTTCAACAGTACTGTAAATATTAGTGTCACTCAGCTTTTCTTTAAAAGTTATGTTTGCTTTTTATTGTAATGGAGAAAGGTTTCTCTACACTTTTTTATGTCAATTTCAGCCCTGATGAAGTGTCTCAGCTTCAAAAGTCATTTGTTTATTTCTGCCATAGATGCTGCTTGACTGACTGACCTTCTCCAGCATTGTGTATGTGTTGCTCATTTTCTATTGAAACCTATTGTCATTTGAGTAAATCCAGGTGCCAGGATTGTATATTTGTGAAAGATAAAATCATTGAAAAGTCCGAGCCACTTGGAATGTCAGACGGCATCTGTGGAAAAAGAAGTCAAGTAAATGCTTTGTGTCAAAGACATTTTGCCAGAATTGTAGAAGCGGGAAACCAAGTTAGTTTTAAGTTGAACAGTGTAAAGAATGGAACCGGGGGGGTAGCGTTATTAGCTGTGGCCAGAATCACTGTAGGTAGGTATGTGCTATAGATAAATGAGGGAAGGAAGATGAGCCAAAATAAGGAAGGAACAGGGGAGAGAATACCAAAGGAATGTAAAAGTTGTGAATTGCAGAGCTGAAGGAATTGTCCAGCAGATCAGGCTGTATTAATGGAGAGAAAAAAACTGAGCCAGTATTATAGATAAATGTATTACCGGCCAATTCTGATTTTAAAACGGGCAGCGTTACCTGGAATTGTATGATTTAATAGTGGGTCAGAAAGCTGCATTGCTCCCAGTCAGAAGATGAGGTGCTGGTCTTCAAACTCTGGTAGGGTTTCCTTATGACAGTGCAGGAGGCCATAGACATAAGTCAAGTTAGGATGGAAAAGTGAAAGAAGCTGGCAGCAGGAAACATGGGGTCACCCCTCCAGACTGCACACAGGTGGTTTATAAAGAGAAAGCACATTGTACTCCCCAGTAATCCTGGTTCATGACTGATTGTGCGAAGGGTGGGGTGCAAGTGAGTTTCAGTGGAAACCAGTCTAAATTGCACCCCAGGTGGAAACTGAGCCCTAGAGGTTTGGTTTCACTCCCTTAAGCAACGTGATGGACTTGCTCATATATTTCTACAGAGACACTGTTGAGAGTATTCTAACTGGTTGCATAACCATTTAGCATGGAGAGAACTTTGCACAGGATCGGAGAAAACTGCAGAGGTTTGTAAAGTCAGCCAGCTCTATCATGGGCACTACCCTCCCCAGCATCAAGGACACCTTCAAAAGTCAATGCCTCAAAAGGGCAGCATTTCTCATTATACCCCTGCCCCCCATCACCCAGAACATTCACTCTTTTTATCACCATCAGTGAGGAGGTACAGAAGGCACACTCTCGGTGTTTTAAGAACTGCTTCTTCCCCTCCAGCATCAGATTTCTGAACAGACAAAGAATCAAACCGTGAACACTACCTCACTGTTTTTGCTTTCTTTTTGCACTAATTATCTAACTTAATTTTTTTAGTATATTTCCTCACCTCACTTTTTTTTATTATTTCAGTTTTTGCACTATTTTAAATTAACTATTTAATATACATTTATACATTTAGTGTTATTTATTTATTTTTCTATATTATCATGTATTGCATTGTACTGCTGCCACTAAGTTAACAAATTTCATGACAAATGCTGGTGGAATTAAACCTGATTCTGATTATTGTAATTTATGGTATTTTTGTGTATTGCACGGTACATACGTCAGTGATATTGATCCTGATTGACATATGTCACTGATAATGATCCTGTTTGACCTATGTCAGTGATATTGATCCTGACTGACATATGTCATTGACAGTGATCCTGATTGACATATGTCAGTGATATTGATCCTGATTCTGCTAGCGAATTTACACTTTCACCTCGGGGGTCATTTGACCTTTACTAACCTTTTTAAGGCAAGCAGTACCTAATATGGAAATTTTGTTGATCGTCATGCTTGGCAAAATGTTTGCAGATGTTTCGGCTCCAATCACGAGACCATCATCAGTGCACAGTCAACCGAGGTACCGATATTCTGCCGTATTTCAAAATACCTAAATTGTTTGGCACCGGATGCAATATTAACTATGTGGTCACCACTCGTTGTGATCAATTTACAGTTCCCTGACTGTTCTACATGAAGAAACACATTCTTCAAAATCAGTTCCAAGTTGTGCAGACAAAAGGAATCAAAAATGTTTCTAATACAGAGATTCAACCTTTCAGTTGCAACAAACCTTGACACCCACCATTTAAGGTTTTTGTTGATGGTCCACAGCCAAGAGTATAAAAATTGTGCAGCAAATGTCCATGAACTGCCTATATTTTCTACAAAAAGTAAATACCTTTTCTCTTAAGGTCAAATGACGGATTTGATTTACTTGGAAAAAGACCTGGTCAAATCTCTGAAAGAATATATCACTGCAGAAGAGGCCAAGTTATCAACAATTAAAAGGTACACATTGATAATGTCTGTCATCTCTAGTTCAGTAGATGTAATGATAATGCAATTACTTACTATCATATAACTTACTTGAGTTGTCCCTTTTTCGGACCAATTGCAATTATACACATCCAGTGGAGTGAAAGATAGAGGCCAAAATCACAGCAGGCCTCTGGAGTATAGTGTCACACAGGGGTCACTCTGTTGAATCTGTAACTTATATTCTACAAATGAGAAAAACACATTGCCTAAGTAATGTATACGAAGCTTCCCCCTGCACCAAGCAATGGGCAGCATGGTAGCGTAGCAGACAGCACAACTGCGTTACATCTCTCGCAATGATGATTCTCGTCACTGTCTTGTAAGGAGTTTACATGGTCTCCCCATGACTGTGTGGGTTTCCTCCGGGTGATCTGATTACAACACACATTCCAAAGTTATACAGTTTTAGGTTAATGAGTTGTGGACATGCCAGAGCATGTCAACACTTGTGGGCTGCCCCAGCATTATCTTCGGACTGTGGTGGTCATTGATGCAAAACAATGCATTTCACCGCATGTTTCAATGTACAGGTGATGAATAAAGCTGGTCTTTAATCTTTAATAAAGCTGATTTGCTCTCCTCTGTTTCAGCTGTTGGCATAATGTCCTGAGAGGAGAGCCTTTCGTTCCCTCATTTTCTCTTTCACTCTGCCAAGCACACACTAACCAGCTTGTTATCCTTTATAAATAAAATCAACATTTCTTGCTATTCATGAAATATATCGCTTTCATTTTTGATCCATTGAGCAACCTCATTCACCCCACTAATTTGCCCTGTAGTTATCCCCATCAACCTCCTCCCTGTCCTCTAGATTTATCACCCGTCTACATGCTAGAAGCAACTTACAGTGACCAATTGAACCACCAACCTACTGTGTTTGGGAGCTGGAATGAGACCTGGGGTGGTGGGGTGGGGGGGAGGTCACAGTGCAAACTCCACGTGGACCACACTGAAAGTCAGGGATAAATCCAGATTATTGCAGCTGTGAAGCAGCCATCCACTGGCCATGCCATGGAGCTGCCCCCAATTCTTTCCACAGCGATTGGGAGGAATAGCTCTTCCAAAACACAGAGATACAGGAAGCCCTGCCCTGCTGTATCTTGTATGTAAAAATATGAAAACATGTTACTGAAATGTTTAAAATATATAAAATGTATAGATGTATAGTAAATGTATATATAAATGTGATTATTTATAGGATGCAACAATACTGATTTTACTATTTCCCATTCTTAATAATGGCACTTCCCACTACATCTGCAGCTGGGCTGAAAAGTTGGAAGAACTGACACACACTTCGACCTCTGACCCGGAAGGATATCTGGGCCATCCAGTAAATGCATACAAGCTGATGAAGAGATTAAACACAGAGTGGCTGAGACTGGAAAGCTTAGTTCTACAGCACACTTCTGATGGTAAGTGATGGAAAACGTTAGCTGGCTTTGACTTCATACAGCCTATTCTGCGAGTGAGCCAGTGGATACTTTGTATCTACTACCCTTCAGCATTAAGACAAGAGTCTAATGCAATTTTTACTCTCATGTCTCGTGACGGAGTCACTTTTGAAATCTGGTGGATCATTGCCAGGTAAACATGATAGAAAATATTTCAAGGAGGGAATTTTGTGACCCAGAAGCAGTAGAATACCTTTGGGATACAAAAGATAGCCTTGGAACTCTTCCCTTCCCAACCTCTAAATCTGCACTTCCAGCCATTCCCGTCAGAACTCTTTCCCTTCCACTTCCTGTGTGTTGGAAATGTATCATTAGGTCTTTGGCATTGACCTCCTCACTATTCCCTTGGAATCTGGATTGGAACATGATTAAAATAGATTAGTTGATGCCCTGGAATTCAAATTTCCTGCTGTACTCTGATTTAGGCTTCCTTCTCTGGGCCCATCTTTTCTTCAAATGGGTCTCCATTTTGGATCAGGGTTGGTATATATTCTGTTCATAATGTTCCTTCACTTCTCAAACATATATGTTTTGCATATTATCAAATTACACTATCCTTTGGACCCAAATGCTCCTTAAAATCAAGAACTTGCAATAATATGGCAACGTTTGTTTAGGAAGAATCCCAGTATTCTGAGTGGAGAACAGCTGGATGGGCAATTGATATTCAGGAATTCAATTAGATTCTAACTGAGAGAATACTGAGAAGATATCAATATAGAATAGATGGAAGACAAAGAGAGATATAATAACAGTAATTTAGAAAGATGAAAAGCCCTGTTGTACAAAGCTTATCTGAAAAGAAGTATTTTGAACTCTTTAACACTGAAAAGGGAGAGACATAGTTGCGTTTAATTGGTAGTCTGATAGGTGTGGTAGGCCCTCCTTAGTGTGTAGATGTTTTAAGGGATGTATTATTATTTATTGTGCATTTCTTTCATAAATATTACTGTCTGCTTAATATATACTTCTGTGTTGTAATGACAGGATTATACATATTAACTGAAAATTCCCTCAAGGTCGTTTAAGAACAATGGGATCAGGAATGAAAGTTGTAGGCCGTCTCTCAGTGTAGAAGATAATTGTGTAAAATTATCTCTTTATGGGTACGTACAAAGTGATTCTTCCTGTTCCATGAAGGCTTGCACTAAAGTCTAAAGACAGAACCAATAGCATTGAGGCCCAGACAGTCTTCAGGCCATCAGTTCATAAAACTTCATAACACTTTATCTGAGGTGCCACAGTAGCATAGTCACTATTACAGTAGCCACAGTAGCATAGTCATTATTACAGCTCATGGCGCTCAGAGGAGTTCGGAGGTTTGGAGTTCAATTCCAGCTCTGTCTGTAAGGAGTTTCAACATTCTCCCTGTGACTGCATGGGTTTCCTCCAGGTACTCGGATTGCTCCTGTAGTCCAAAGACATAACAGTTAGTAGGTTAATCGGTCATTCTAAATGGTCCTGTTATTAAACTAGTAATAAATATGTGTGTTGATGGATGTTACAGCTCGTTGGACCAGAAGAGCCTGGTCTGCGCTGTATCTCTAAATAAAATAAATCATATTCTTAAACCAATTGTGAGGAGCTTTGGCTTCTGTGAAGCCTTATTCATGTTTTTAATTTATTTACCCAGCATTATGGACCAATCTTCCAAATCTACCATCAGGGTCTCCTAATAAAAAGCAAGAGCTAACAAACCTGGTTTAATGTTCTTGTAGTTCATTATTCTATGAAATGCTAAAATGGATGGCACAGTAGTGTAGCGGATAGTATAACTTTTTTACACTGCCAACCATCGGTTCAATTTCCGCTGATGTCTGTAAGGAATTTGTATGTTCTCCCTGGGACTGGGTTGGTTTCCTCCCATATTTGAAAGCCGTACAGGTAAGTAGGTTAATGGGTCACGTGGTTTTAATTGAGTGGGCTGGGGTCATTGGGCCAAAACAGCCTGTTACCATGCTGGATCTCTAAATAAAAGTAAAAATTAAATTACGAATTTTGAAAAGGGACTCTGCCATTCAGAGGCATATGGTGTTGGCGTGCTATATTGGTACCAGAAGCATGGCGTCACCAGCATGCTGTCGCCAGCACATACTTAACCTGTTTATTCATATCTGGAATCTCTCACTAATCTATTTCTTTCTGCAGACTTCATTGCTAATCTGTCAATTCAGCGACAGTACTTTCCCACGGATGAAGACGAGAGTGGAGCAGCAAAAGCCCTCATGCGTCTCCAGGACACCTACAGGCTGGATTCGGATAGTATTTCCAAGGGCAGGCTGCCAGGTACCTAGAACATCATGTTCCGCGTTGCTACGATCTGCGATACTATAATATGGTTTATGCTGTGGATACAGCTTATTGCTCGTAACCTTCATCTGGTTTACTTGAATTACAAGGATATTAATAAGGTTGGAAGAGTTCAGAGAAGGTTTACAAGGATGTTGCCGGGACTTGAGAAACTGAGTTACAGAGAAAGGTTGAATAGATTAGGACGTTATTCCCTGGAGTTTAGAAGATTGAGGGGAGGTTTGATTGAGGTATATAAAATAATGATGGGTATAGATAGAGTGATTGCAAGCAGGCTTTTCCCACTGAGGCTTGGGGAGAAAAAATCCAGAGGACATGGGTTAAGGGTGAAGGGGGAAAAGTTTAAAGGGAACATTGGGGGGGATTCTTCACACAGAGAGTGGTGGGAGTGTGGAATGAGCTGTCAGATGAAGTGGTAAATGCGGGCTCATTTTTAACATTAAAAAAAACTTGGACAAGTACATGGATGAGAGGTGTATGAAGGGATATGGTCCAGGTGCAGGTCAGTTGGACTAGGCAGAAAAATGGTTCGGCACAGCCAAGAAGGGCCAAAAGGCCTGTTTCTGTGCTGTACTGTTCTATGGTTCTACAGATTTGAATGCTATTTTGTCAGAAAACAACAAGTTTCATGAATTATGACAGTGACAATAAATCTGAGAATCAGCACAGCACACCTCAGGAATGCTTAACCTGCTGCTCTGTTCTCTCTACACTCTTAACTGTGTGGCTAAGCAGAGCTCAAATGCCATCTATAAATTGACTGATGACACTACTATTGTTGGCAGATTCTCAGATGGTGGCGAGGAGGTGTAAAGGAGGGAAATAGATAGGCTAGTCAAGTGGTGTTGATGTAACAGCCTTGCACTCAAAGTTGGCAAGACCAAGGAATTGATTGTGGACTTCAGGAAGGCAAAGTCAGGGGAAACATATATCGGTTTTCTTTGAAGGGTCAGTAGTGAAAAGGATGAGCAGCTTTCAGGTTCCTGGGCATCAACATTGCATAGGATCTGTCCTGGGCCAAACGTTTTGATACAATCAGCGGCAATGTTCTCTGTAAGGTGTGCGTGTGTGCATACACACATCGTTTGCTACCAGCGCACAAGGAGCTTAAACTGCGCACAAGAGGCTGTTGCCCTCTACCTCATTGCCATGTTAAGTATATTTCATGATCATACACAAGCACGTTTCCTTTTCCGGTTTCTGATGCAGACGGCATTGACAACATGGAGTTTGCAATGATTTGTCTGCAGATTTTTGAACTGGCTTACTTGTACTACTTTTATTGAAGAAGTCATTGTTTCACTGTGTCAAATTCCGCAGAATCAAAGTGAATGAAGTGCAAAAGAAAGGCTAGTTCTTTTAAAGCGGAATGACTTAATGAAACAGTAGAAAAAGCTTGACTTTTTAAAGCATCATTCGGCAAGCAACTCAGATATGTACAGTGTACAAATACTCTGGCGAGAAAATCCTTCATTACCCGCTACAGGCCTGCTATGTATGTTCAGTGACAGTGCAAAAGAACAAGAGCAAAACCGATCAAACCCAGAGGAGATCAAAGTTCTTATCGACAGAGTTTTGCTCGCTGCTAAAATGAATATATCTATGTACGTGTTGTTGTCACTGGACAAAAAAGTTGCACAGCTCAAGATATTTGCACACTGTTCATTACAAATTAGAGGGAACATTGGTCAGCAGCTATAGGAGATTGAGGAGATTCAGTATGTCACCAAAACTATACAGATTTCTGCAGATTTTGACTGGTTGCGTCATGGTCTGGTATGGGGGTGCCAATGCAGAGAATCATTAGAGGGTTGTAGTCTATGTGCATAAGCCTCAATCATAAGCCACCATCGAGGACATATTCAAGAGGTGGTGCCTCAAGAAGGTAGCATCCATCATTACGGACTTCCATCATTTGGGACACTTCCATTACTACCATCAGGGATGAGGTACAGGAGCCTAAAGACCCTCTGTCGATATTTTAGGAATAGTTTCTTCCTCTGTGCCGTCAGATTTCTGAACTGTCCGTGAACTCGTGAGCTGTACTCTGCCTATTCCTCTTTTGCATTACATTTTTTAATTGTAACTTATTGTAATTTGTTATGCCTGCATTGTACTGCAATGTTTTATGAATTATGTCAGTGACAATAAACCTTGTTTTATTTCTGATTCTTGAGTTTTCATGTTGAATTCAAGACCATTCACCAAGTTTATTTCGTAACTTCCTGAATCTGAAGTCTACAGGGTCTGATCTCTCACGATAGGATAAAAGAACTTTACTAGCCATTTCTTGTTTATGTTTTATCAGATTAGAAGTGTTTTATTAGTATAAGTTTGCTACTGTTATTAGCCTTGATCTCGCCATTTGTCAACGTTCTTTTGTAGGCACACAAGACCTGGTCTCACTCTCAGTCGACGACTGCTTTGAGTTGGGAAAGGTCGCTTATAATGACGGCGACTACTACCACACCCTTCTGTGGATGGAGCAAACCCTCAGGCAGCTGGAGGAAGGAGAGACTGGTGGAGTCAGCAAGGCTGAAGTGCTGGACTATCTCAGCTACTCTGTATACCAGATGGGGGACCTGCGTCGTGCTATCAAACTGACAAAGCGCCTGATAGCTGCTGGTAAGAGCAAGAGTAACTGATTAGCATAATATTTTACAGCACTGATGGGGATTTAATTCCCGCTGCTAATCTGAAAGAAGTTTTTATTTTCTCTCGGTGACTGTGTAGGTATCCTCCACGTGCTCCAGTTTCCTCCCACAGTCCAAAGACGTACAGGTTACAATCAGTATGTTGTGGGCATGCTATGTTGCTGCCTGAAGCTTGGCGACACTTGAAGGTTGAACCAGGATAATCCTTGGACTGTGTTGGTCCTTGAAATAAACACTTGCATTTCACTGTAGGTTTCAAAATATTTTGCACACATGACAAATAAAGCTAATCCTAAATCTTTTTCTGTCAGCAGGGGTTATTGTGGTGTTCCCGAACTAATACTCCCAATCGGAGAAACTCAACAACGGTACAGTTACTGAGTTAGTGATTTATTTGTTTAACCATGCAGCATGGAGTGGGCCCTTCCAGCCTTTCGAACCATGTCGCCCCAGCAGCCCCACAACGTCGATTAACCCTAACCTATTCACGAAACAATTTACAACGACTAATTAACCGACCTGGTACGTCTTTGGACTATGGAAGGAACCGGGAGGACCCAAGGAAAACATGCATATTCCACGGGGGGGGGGGGGGGGGATGTAGGGGCAGAACAGTGCTGGATTTGAACTCTGAAATCCGGAACGTCCCAAGCTGTAATAGCTGTAACAGGCCCTTCGGCCCTCAAAGCTGTGCTGAACATGTCCTCACTTTAGAAATTACCTAGGGTTACCCATAGCCCTCTATTTTTCTGAGCTCCATATACCTGTCCAGGAGTCTCTTAAAATATCCTATCGTATCCACCTCCACCACCGTTGCCGGCAGTCCATTCCATGCACTCACCACTCTCTGCATAAAATTGTACAACTAATCCAGCAGTGACATTGAGTTTATAATTTATCAGCAAGCATTATGATAGTGTTAGACTAACAGGAATAGCGTGGTGTTTCTAGAATCAACACTTGTCTTTTTAATATATAGTACTGTTAGTTATTTACCAATGTTTCAAATTTCTGACGAAAGTTCAATCTGTTACATTAGCCAGCGGTCACTTAATGAGATACAGATTTATTGTAATACTAAAAACAAGTGGGTAATATATACATTATGACAGCCAAACCTCTTTATATACACGTCTGGAGAGAGTTGATGAACCTATAACGCTGACAAATGGGACTGCCAAAACATTGTAAACTTTAATATTGGGTGAGGAAATGAGAAAATAGGTCATGTGGTCATGGATGTTCCATTGCTCAAATTAGAAGACTGGGACCTGAATACACACACAAAAAAAGAACAATTACTGAAAGAAAATTCCCTGCAGCAAGCACACTGCAAATGTGACAGTGTGGACTGGAAAAATGTTGTGTATGACTGCCAACTCTCCAGCTTGTCCTGGAGCTGCTGGGTATTAAGGGGTGATTTCCAAAAGTTTACAATGGCACTGAGCAAATTTTGCTAGCTTCTGTTAATATTTAGTAATTCTGTCTTCTTCTGCCTTCATTTCCAGTCATGATGAAAAGTCTCAGCCCAAAATATAGGCTATTTCTCTCCGTAGATGCTGCCTGACCTGCAGAGTTTCTCCAGCATTTGTGCGTATAAAAGTTCAAAAGTTTGAAGTAAAATTTCTTATCATAGTACATACATGTCACTACATACAACCCTGAGATACTTTCTCTGCGGGCATCCTTAGCAACACTCAATTACTCTGGCTTTCCAGCATCTGTAGAATCTGTCGACGTTTTGGGCCAAGACCCTTGACAATGCTTCTTCTTACAGATGCTGCCTGGTCTGCTGTGTTCCACCAGCATTTTGTGTGTATTGCTTGAATTTCCAGCATCTGCAGATTTCCTTGTATCTGTAGAATCTCTTGTGTTTATGACTAAATTTTACACTTGCATGCCTCTCATACAAAAGAAATACTGTAAAACAGCAAGAACATCACAGCATTGTCAGAGCTGGTCAAATGTGCTTGATAGCACAGGAACTTTACATAATGATGGTTACATTGACAGTTTTATCTAGTCGAAGCATTGTCGTTCAAGTGTTTCACCGAAGGAAATGGGTTAGGCGAAGTCAGGTTGGGGATTCAGGAGGGCGATGAACATTCAAAATCCAGTATGATGTACTTTGGAACTCAGCAAGTCAGGCAGCAATGATGGAGAGGAATGAACAGTTGACACTTCAGGCCGATACAGTGTTAACTGTTTCTTTCCTCCATAGATGCTGACCGGCATACTGACTTCCTGCAGCATTTTGGATGTGTTGCTCATGATTTCCAGCATCTGCAGAAATCTCTCGTGTTTATGATGTGCACTTCTCCCAATTTTTTCTTGTATTGCTTCTACTTCTTGTAAGCTGTCTAAGGTGTAAGTCACCTTACCTGTACATAAAGTGACTGACAGGAACTGATAAAGTAGTACTAGTGGTGGGGGGTGTTAGTGGGTGGAGGTGTTGATCAGCCTTACTGCTTGGGGAAGTAGCTACTTTGAGTCTGGTGGTCCTTGCATGAATGCCAGGCAGCCTGCTCCCTTATGGGAGTGGGAGAAACAGTTCGTGAGCAGGGTGGGTGGGATCCTTCATGATGTTAATGGCCTTTCTCCGGCATCTTTCTGTATACTGTTTATTGTCTTGATGGGGAGTAGCTGGTGCTGGCAATGCTTTTGGCATCTTTGACTACCATTGTAAAGCCTTCTTGACCACCACAATGTAACTTCCATACAGTGCAGTGAAGCAGCATGTTAGGATGCTGTCTACCGCATATCCGTAGAAGAATGTGAGTATTGATTTGCTCACAGCAGGAGAAAAGGGCAAATTGAGGCGTTTAAGTAGAACCTTCCCAGGCATAAAGAGTTGCAAAATCTGATCTTAGATAATGTTTAAACAGCTTTGACGACCTTGTGATGCTTTTGCTCTTTTGAATTAGCTTCCCGTATGAGAAATATTCCAAATTTGGTCAATGATTAACTAAGAAGCCTTTGCAAGGTGACCAACAAAAGCTTTTTTCATGAGTTGTTCAGTAGCAGGCTTGGCAGACCAGAAGCCTTTTGCAGTGGTTGCTGTGGAAGCAGCTTTATCCAATCAAAGACCTGTCCTTCATGTGCTTCATCAAAGGATTTTGGGTGGGTCAAATTGCAGGTTGGGGGTTTGGTATGGTGAAAGGGTAAGTTTGAGTTGGGATGGTTTGATTAAGAAAGGTCAGTGTTGGAAATTATAGCTGACAGAAATGAGTAATTGCGTGTACACTCAGTGGCCACTTTATTAGGTACACCTGGTCGTTGATGCAAGTAATTAATTATCCAATCACAATGCAACAACTTAATGCATAAAAATATGTAGATGTGGTCAAGAGGTTCAGTTGTTATTCAGACCAAACATCAGAATTGTGAAGAAATTTGACTTAAGTGACTTTACTGTTCAATGATTGTTGGTGCCAGATGGGGTGGTTTGAGTATCTCTGAAACTGCCAATCTCCTAGGATTTTCACACACAACAGTCTCTAAAATTTACAGAGAATGGTATGGAAAAAAATATATCCTCTGAGTGGCTGTATCCGTCCAAGATATATTACTTAACATGGTGTAATGATGGGATTAAATTTGTAGAACACTGACAGCAAACGTCAGCAAAGGAAGTGTGGTCTGATGTAGAGATGTGTTGGGGTCCGGACCAGAGACCGCCTTCCGGGTCTTGCTCCGGTCCACGGACTCTGGACTCCGGGCCTTGTAGCCAGCCCTCCTGTCACATGGAGCCATTGGATCATCTTGGCTTAAGGAGGTACACCTGTTGCCTATTAGGGGGCAGGTATTTATAAGGGGCTCGGGAACTGAGCCTAGTTGTGGGGTCGTCCTGCTCTGAAGCCAGTTTAACCCGCTCTGTACCTGGGCCGTCGGCTCTGAACCCTGTCTGTATCCTGTTCTGCCCTCGTTGCCGCCCTGCTCGGAATCCTGCTCTGCCCTGGTTGCTGGACTGTTCTGTAGATGCTCTATCTGGTTGGTCTTGTTCCCCTGCTTCTCTCCTGTGTGCTGGTCCCGCTGTTCAGCCTTATTTGTCTTGCTCGCGCTGCCACGCTGTCGGTTGCCTTTCCTAATTTACCTGTGTATCATGGTAGTCCTGCTGCTCACCCTGGACCCAGCTTCCTTCTGATCCCTTGCCTCTGTCGGGCAGGTCTGGCCGGACTGTCGCTGCCCGGTGGGGGTTCTGCCCCTTATTACCCGTTGCCTCCGTTGGGCAGGTCTGGCCGGACTGCCACTGCCTGGCGGGGTTTCTGCCCCTTCCTATCCATTACCTCCATCGGGCAGGTCCGGCCGAATTGCCGCTGGCCTGCGGGGGTTTCTGCCTCTTCCATCTATTGCTCCCTAAGGGTTGTGCCTCGCACCAGCCCAGGTGTCCACGACTGGCCCAGGCCTCTGTGTTTCTGCCTAGGAGGCAGCCCTGCCTGGGATCCATGCGGCCCGCCATGAGAAATCCTCCTGCCCTGCCTCGTTGGAACTCTGGGACCCTCCTGCCCTGCCTCGTCGGAACTCTGGGACCCTCCTGCCCTGCCTCGTCGGAACTCTGGGACCCTCCTGCCCTGCCTCGTCGGAACTCTGGGACCCTCCTGCCTGCCTCGTCGGAACCCTGGGACCCTCCTGCCCTGCCTCGTCGGAACCCTGGGACCCTCCTGCCCTGCCTCGTCGGAACCCTGGGACCCTCCTGCCCTGCCTCGTCGGAACCCTGGGACCCTCCTGCCCTGCCTCGTCGGAACCCTGGGACCCTCCTGCCCTGCCTCGTCGGAACCCTGGGACCCTCCTGCCCTGCCTCGTCGGAACCCTGGGACCCTCCTGCCCTGCCTCGTCGGACCTCCAGGATCCAGCCCCAGCTGCCTTACCCCTTGCATGCCATGGCATCCCCATCCTGTCCTACCCCTAGTACTTCAGTGCCTGCGTCCTGCATTTGGGTCCAATCCTGCCCCCGTTCCTGACAAGATGGTTCAGAAGGTTTCAGTCTTATTTTTATATTTAGCACATACCCAGGTAACAATGAAGAAATGTTCTGGTTAAATTCTATACTGAATGAGTCATCATTCGATCGTTAACAAAGTACAGGTGATGCTGAAAAGATATCCAGCATTTTAAAGGGGCCAAATGGTAACGAGTTAAAAAAAAATCCTTTCAATGCATTTCTTCATTTTCCTTCCTCTGTTTAACTACCTTTAATCAGTGATTTCTTACTTTATAGTTGTCCCTTTGTTTTGGTGCAGCATTGCCACGACCTACTGGGGAATATTTGGAATGTTATGCCTGACCATTCCCATTTGTTAAAACTTCTTTTGTGACATTGAAATATTATTTTAAACATTCTGAATTGGATTCTTTTATGTGCGTATGAGCATAAAACAGGCACCCAAATGCAAACAGTAAGGACGTCAACCACTGGCACGTACAGGTTGAACATCTGCACGGTGACAGTTCATTCCTGCTGGGCGGCAGCAAAGAGGGGCTGTGCTTGCAGCAGCGACAGCGGCGCCTCTCTCCCCTTCTCCTGGAATTGCTGGAGCAGCTTCTGCCACCCTGCGGGTTGCCGGAAGGTGACGTCGAAGTTCTGGACACAGTAGATGTCGTCAGCTGTAAATCCACAGCAGTCCATCAAGACCTTCCGGATGAAGGTCTCCCTCATGAAGTCGTTGCCCTCGTTCTTGCACCGCATTGTCAACCGGACAGTGTTCTTGATGCCCGGGCCTCGGGCCAATACGCTGTTGTCTGCAGCCATCTTATTCACCGCTGTCATCGTCGATGGAAAGAGGTGTTAGATTGGGAGCCAATCAGCATTAGGATCCACCCCTGCTTCAGCGCAAAACCTTCTCCGCCTTCCGATTGTTGCGTGTCCCAAAGGATACTACACTTGATCTTGGGTACCAATGACATAGGAAGGAAAAGCAAAGAGGTCCTGAAAAGAGGATTTAGAGAGCTAGGCAAAAAGCTGAGAAGCAGGACCTCCAGCATAGTAATTTCTGGATTACTGTCTGTGCCACTTGCCATTGAGGGTAGAAACAGGATGATCTGTCAGATTCATGTGTGTTGGAAGATGTTGAAGTCAGTTGTTAAGGATGAGGTTCTAGAGACTTGATGACATAGGACAAGATAGTACAAAGTCAGCATGGTTTCCTTAGGGGAAAATCTTGGCTGACAAACCTGCAGAATTCTTTGAGGAGATTACAAGTAGGATAGATAAAGGGGATACAGTAGATGTTGTATATTTGGACTTTCGGAAGGCCTTTAACAAGGTGCCACATATGAGTCTGCTTATCACGTTAAGAGCCCATTGTGTAACAGGGAAATTACTGTCAATTTATGAGCGTCAGCTGTTCGGTAGGATTCAGGGAGTGGGAATAAAATGTTCCTTTTTTGGTTGGCTGCCAGTGACCAGCATTGTTCCACATGGGTCAGTGTTGGGACCATTTCTTTTTATGCTGTATATCAATAATTTAGATGAGGGAATGGATGGCTTTGTTGCCAGTTTTGCAGACGATACTAAGATACTAAGAGAGGCAGGTGGCTTTGAGGAAACAGGTAGGTTGCAGAAGGACTTAGACAGATTAGGAGAATGGGCAAGAAAGTGGCAAATGAAATACAATGTTGGAAAATGCATGGTCATGCATTTTGGTAGTAGAAATAAATGTCCAGACTATTTTCTAAACGGGGAGAAAATCCAAAAATCTGAGATGCAAAGGGACTTGGGAGTCCTTGTGCAGAACACCCTAAAGGTTAACTTGCTGGTAGAATTGGTGGTGAGGAAGGTAAATGCAATGTCAGCATTCATTTCATGAGGTCTAAAATATAAGAGCAGGGATGTGATGCTGATGCTTTATAAGGCACTGGTGAGGTTTCACCATGAGTATTGTGAACAGTTTTGGGCTCCTCATCTAAGAAAATGTGTGCTGGCATTGGAGAGGGTTCTGAGGAGGTTCACAAGGATGATTCCTGGAATGAAACTGTTATTATACAAGGAACATTTTATGTCTCTAGGTCTGTACTCACTGGAATTTAGAAGGAAGAAGGGCTCTCTCATTGAAACCTTTCTCATTTTGAAAGTCCTAGACAGAGTAGATGTGGAAAGGGTGTTTCCCATGGTGGGGGAATCTAGGACAAAAGGGCACAGCCTCAGGATAGAGAGGCGTCCATTTAAAACAGATGTGGAGAATTTTCTTTAGCCAGAGGGTGGTGAATTTGTGGAATTTGTTACCACAGGCAGCTGTAAAGGCCAGTTTGTTTGGTATATTTAGGGCAGAGATTGATAGTTTCTTGATTGCACTTGGAATCAAAGGTTACGGGGAAAAGGCTGGGGAGTGGGGCTGAGAAGGAGAAAAAGGATCAGCCATATTTGAATGGTGGAGCAGACTCGATGGGCCAAATGGCATCTTTCTGCTCCTATGTCTTATGATCTTTTGAACTGCCTATAAGACCTGTGAACTGAAGTCTCAAAGGTGCAGAATGGTTGGAGTGAAGCATGTAAGGGCCAAAATGATGTGACAGGGCCCGGGCCCTACAGCAGGGAATGAGCCAGTGTTTGGCCACAGCTGGAGTGGAGATGGAAGCAATTTGATGCAGCAGAACTGAAGCGAGGCATGCAGCAGTAAGGCAGAGTCAAGGTAGCAGGGCCCAAGCATGGGCCAGAGAGTAAGGAAAGGACGAAGGTTTAATCAGTTTAAGTGCAGGACCAAACTGGAAAAGTTGAGTAAGGGCAGAATCGAGGGCTTATAGAAGTGGCAGGCCTGGTTCCAAAAGTGAGGAACAGCCCGAGGTTTGGATGATTTAAGCATCGGGTCAGATTGAAAAGATCAGTGTGCTGGGGCAGGAAGCGAGGGACAGGCCACTTGAGCTAGCTGCTCCATGAGGTTTACTGAGCTCTGCCCTGAACTAAGAATCCAGTGATACCTGCTTCGTGGCTGTGAACTCACTTTTGTGAACCTCACTTGTTTCCTCAGTTTTGATGTTTGCACAATTTGTTTTGTTTCCCTGCATTTTAGATGCTTGATGGTCTTTTTTTTAATGCGTTCTATTGGGTTTCTTTGTTTTCTGGCTGCCTGTAAGTATGTACTTTGTTACGTACACGTGACAGTGGTGTACTTGTCACGTGACAGGGGTTGAAGCTATACTGGACGAGGTAATGGTCTTGTGATGGTGGAGTGATGTCATTTTCCCGCCAGTAGAGGTCATGTGACAGGTTTTTTTTACAGGGTATAAAAGGAGGACCCCACCCTGTGAGGAGGGGCAGTTCGTGGCTGGATTTGCCATGTTGACTTCATGCCACTGCGTGATTTAATGTTATGACGCAGTTTAGTTGAAAGATGGAGTTTTATCTAATGCCTAAAGTTTAAAAGGTCATTGCCAGCAGTTTCTTTATAATACTGCTAGTTGAGAATCAGTGGAGAGTGAAGATTGGAGTTCGGGAGTTAACAGATCGAGGAAAGTCGATTTCAACGGTGAAACAGGTTCGACCTTGTTTGATCCTCATTCAGAAGGAATTCGTTGACTGTGCTCATGTTAATCCCTGTGAATAGCAGAAAGGATTGAGTACAGTTTTGTAAAGGAAAGGTCAGTGCCTTTAAGCCATTACATTTCATCTTCGTAAAATTCTTCGTGGGAAAAATAGTTCAACTGGGAATCGAAGCAAGACGACGTGAAAGAGAACTTAAATTGTCTTAAAAAGTCTCTCCCTTTAATGGACTGTAAGCATTTTGAACTTTTGCAATACCACTTTGAAGAACTGTTTTTGCAACATCGCTTTAAGAACTGTTTAAGCTTTATCACTTTAAGAACTGTTTAAGCTGCCGCACAGCAGCTGATTTCCGGTTACGTTAGTGATTTGTTTACTTTTGGGGGGTTTGTTTTCAGTGTTTAATAAACGTGTTATTTGTTATAAAAAACCCTGCCTCACTCATACATTTATTGTTGTTGAATCCTTAACAACTTTGACAATAAAAGTACTTTGATTTTAACTTTTGACATTTCCACTGTAGGATAAAGAGTTTATTTGGCTTATCTTTGCCTCTCATAATTGTATGTCCATCTATCAGGTAGGTCACTGCTCAGTCTCCAGCACTCCAGAAAACATTCTGGTGAATACCCTGGCCAGAGCCTTCGCATCTTTCCTTGTGATGCAGAAACCAGAAAAGCACAAAGTTTTATACAGCTGCCCCAAGATTCCTCAGGGTTTATACTCAATGCCCCAACCAATGAAAGCACGCATGTGGTACTCCTTCTGCGCCACCGTATCAGCGCAAGTTATTTCTTTCAGGGAACAATGGACTTGAACCCCAGGTCCCTCTGTACCACTGTCTGTTAGTGTAGCAGTTAGTGCAATTGTTTTGCAGCCCAAGCTGTAAGATTCAGTTTTGCTTCCCTCCACTGCCTCAATGCAGTTTTTGGATTCTCCCCATGACTGCTTGGGGTTCCTCTAGGTCAGGGGTTCCCAGCCTGGGGTCCACCCCACCTCAGTTAATGGTGAAGGTCCGTGGCATAAAAAAGATTGGGAACCCTTGCTCTTGGTGCTCCAATTTTCTCCCACCTTCCAAAGACGTACAGATCAGATTACTAAGTTGTGGGCATGCTATGTTGGTGCCCATAAGTGTGGCACTGAATGCTGGTTGCTGTCTAATCCCATTTGTGTGGGCTTTATCAATTTTATTTCCTGAACTAAAGTTTTAAAAAGATTTATTATTTAATGCTATCTTACTACTTCCCTCCATACTCAGATCCAAAACACTTGAGAGCCAAGAATAACCTCAGCTATTTTAATAGCCTACTAAGACAACAGACGCAAGATGATGAAGAGTCAGATGTAGAATCTTCTGAATCTCAGGATATGAAATATGTACCACCAGTTGACTACCTACCTGAGCGGGACACTTATGAAGCTCTGTGCCGAGGGGAAGGAATTAAGATGGTAAGAACATGACAAAATAGTTGGAAAAGGAAACTGTTCTGTGTCATACAATAGAATTGCTTTTGTGTTTGTAATTGATTTATGCTTGTGCATAAAAAAAAATGGGATTTATTCCTTGCAAGTTAAGATTTTCTTGAATTAGACATTAAGCTCAGGTGGTGGGTGGAGATATGTCTCTCTCAAAGGAGGTATAAGGCACTGCTTTCCTCCACTAGCCTGCAATTCACCATTGGGTAAGTTGTAACTAACCAAGTGACTTTTAAATGGGTGGCACTGTGGAGATACGTCTCTACCAAAGGAAGTGTCAGATGCTCCTTCCCTCCATTAGCCTGAAGATCAGCTTGCAAGATGTAGCACCTGCTTAGTCCCCCCTTCCTCGCCCCAATTAGGGGCACATGAAGACATGGAGCAGGTGGTGGATGGTCATATGAGTAGCTAGTGCATAACACAAGTCCTGGTTATGCAACTGATGCCAGGCAGATAATCTCTGAAGAGTATTGATAATGGCTGTTGTCACCCATCTTGTAAAGTTACTGCCCAGAAGAAGGGAATGGCAAACTACTTCTGTAGAAAAAATTGTTGAGAACAATCATGGGTATGGAGGCTATGATTGCTTATGTCATATGACACAGCACATAATGATGATGAGACATTAAGCAGAATTAGGATAGCTTCCCAAATAAGGATATCATTTATTTTCTGATAGGTTGCAGTAGTAGATATAGTAGATATTGGAGTTTCATAAGATGGCTTGAATTTGCTTACTGTGCACAGTAAGATCTTGTTGCCTGAGCTACCTTAATAGTCTAAGAACTGGTCAAGTTACCCAAGACAGAGCTGATTGTGGACTTCAGGATGGGTAAGACAAGGGAACACAAACCAATCCTCATAGAGGGATCAGAAGTAGAGAGAGTTGAGCATTTTCAAGTTTGTGGGTGACAATATCTCTAAGGATCTAACCTGGTCGCAACATATCAATGCAGCTATAAAGAATGCAAGACAGCGGCTATACAGTATTTCATCAGCAGTTCAAGGAGATTTGGTTTGTCACCTAAAACACTCAAAAACTTCTACAGATGTATCATGGAGAGCATTCTGACTGGCTATGAGGGTGCCACTGCACGAGATTGAAGTAAGCTGCAGAGAGTTGTAAAATTACCCAGCTCCATCATGTATAGTAGCTCCATAGTGTTCAAGACATCTTCAAGGAGTGTTACCTCAGAAAAGCAGCTTCCATCATCAAGGACCCCCATCACCCAGGACATGCCCTCTTCTCATTGTTACCACCAGGAAAGAGGTGCAGAAACCTGAAGGCACACACTCCGTGATTTAGGACCCTCTTCCCCTCTGCCACCCAATTTCTAAATGGACATTGATCACTAACTCACTACTTTATTAAAATTTCTTGTTTTTGCACTACTTAACTAAATATAACTATTAATATACATATATGCTTACTGTAATTCAATATTTTCTCAATATGATCATGTATTGCATTGTATCGCAGCTGCAAAGTTAACTCATTTCACAACATATGCCAGAGATATTAAACCGGATTCAGATGCTGATTCTGACAGAGCTTCCCAGTGATATCTCGTTGGAATTGATAGCATCTCTTTTAAGATTTTATTACCTTAATAACTGTACTTTATACAGGTTTTGAAAGTAAAGTCTATGTTAATAGGTGTTGAGAAAATGTTTGGAACTTTTGAAGTTCTGAAGGAAAACAAATTTTTGAAGGAGATTTATTTGTGCCATGTTTGAGAGTGAACTATGGAAAATTGTATTTCATTTTGATAAAGGTTTGACTGCGTTCCTAGCACATCTTTCTTGGAGGGAATTTTGTGAATGGCTCCTGCCTTTTTGAGAGGTATTTCAGCTAAGTGGTAGGAAGCTCAATAACACAGAGTGATGACTTTTGTCAGTAAAAGTGTAGTTTAAAAAGGAACAGCATACACAATGCTGGAGGAACTCCAAGTTAGGCAACGCCTCTGGAAGGGAATGGGCAGTTGTTGTTTCGGGACTGTAACATGCAGGGAAGATTGGCCAGTGTATACAGGCAGAGGAAGGGGTGGAGAAAGAGCTGCCAGACAATAGATGGATCTAGACAATAGGGTTGATGGAGATAGGCCAGGAGGGGGAAGGGGACAGTAGGAATAGTGTTGTTGGATCCTGGTGATTTTGTGATCCAAAGGTTCTTTGGAAGTCAAGAATGAGGCATGAAACTTATTGGTTTTTGGCCTTTATTAAGTGTTATAAGAACAAAGAACAAACAGAAAAAAAAGGCGAAGAACAAAGGAATCACCATCATCTACCTAAAAATTAGTTCAGACTAAATGGATTACAGGCATTCTAGTGATAAGGATAATTTATGGAATAGCCAGATTCGGTGGCATGGCACCTGCTGCCGAGACATTTCCTGAAAAATACAGGATCGGCTATGCTACAATTACCGAAAAATTCACGGAGCAATTGCATGTGCATGTATAGATGATTATATATAAACAAGCATAGGCATAGTTCAAACTAAATTTATTATTAAAGTACATATATATCACCATGTACAACCTCGATTTATCTTCTTATGGACATACACAGTAAAACCAAGAAACACAGAAGAATCAATGAAAGACCTCAGCCAACAGGAAGGACAAACAACCAATGTGCAAAAGACGACAAACTGTGAAAATACAAAAAAACAAAAAGGACTACTACTAATAAATAAATAATCAATACAGTCTAAATTGAATTGACTTTAATACTTACATCCTTCATATACAGGAGGAGTAAAAATCTGTACATTACGTCCCCGTCTAAATATGCAATTTATCGTAACTTATAATAAACAGTAAGTACAATACGACAGTCAGTATAACATAGAAATACAGTTGTGTCAGCATGAATTAATCAGTCTGATGGCCTGGAGGAAGAAGCTGTCCCGAAGCCTGTTGGTCCTGGTCTTCATGTTGCAGTACCGGTTCCTAGTTGGCAGCAGCTGGGACAGTTAGTAGTTGGGTTGATTCAGATCCCCAATGACCCTTCAGGCCCTTTTTACACACCTGTCCTTATAAATGCCCTGAACAGTGGCAAGTTCACATTTACTGATGTGCTGGGCTATCCACACCACTCTCTACAGAGTCCTGCGATTAAGGGAAGTACAGTTCCCATACCAGGCAGTGATGCAGCCAGTCAGGATGCTCTCAATTGTGCCCCTGTAGGAGGTTCTTAGGATTTGGGACCCAAATCAAACTTCTTCAATTGTCTGAGGTGAAAGAGGCGCTGTTGCACCTTTTTCACCACACAGCCAGTATGTACAGACCACGTGAGATTCTCGGTGATGTGTATGCCAAGGAACTTAAAGTTGTTCAGCCTCTCAACCCCACATACATTGATGTCAATAAGTGCTAGCCTGTCTCCATTCCTCCTGAGAACATCAGATGAAGGGTCCTTGAAAGTGAGTCCATAGGTTGTAGGAGCAGTTCAGTGATGGGGCAAGTGAGGTTGAGTGACGTTATTCCCACTGGTTCAAGAGCCTGATGATAGAGGGGTAGTAACTGTTACTGAACCTGGTGATGTGGGTCTTCTGTTTCTTCTTCCCAATGGCAGCAGCACGAAGAGAGCATGGCCTGGGTGGTGGGGGTACTTGATGATGGATATCGCCTTCCTGGAACAGTGCTCCATGTAGATGTGCTTAATGCAGAGAGCTTTACCCTTGATGGACTGGGCCATATCCTTTTTTGTAGGATTTGCTGTTCAGGGTATTGGCATTTCCATACCAGACTGTGATGCAACCAATATACTCTCCACTACACATCTATACGAGGGGTGATTGATAAATTCATGGCCTAAGGTAAAACCTAGCACATTTATTTTTCAACATAGTCTCCTTCTACATTTACACACTTAGTCCAGCGGTCGTGGAGCATACGGATCTTGGACCTCCAGAAAGTGTCCACAGATGGGTGATTGATAAGTTCTTGGCCTAGGGTAGAAGGAGATGAGTTGTACAGCTCTCGTTACATGCACATGCAGGTCAACTCTTTGAGTGATTATGCAGAAAGTTTGAAGTTAATAACTCATCTCCTTCTACCTTGGGCCACAAACTTATCAATCACCACTGATGAGTTATTCACTTTAAACTTTCTGCAGAATCACGCAAAGAGTTGACCTGCATGTGTATGTAACGAGAGCTGTACAACTCATCTCCTTCTACCCTAGGCCAAGAACTTATCAATCACCCACCTGTGGACACTTGCTGGAGGTCCAAGATCCATATGCTCCATGACTGCTGGACTAAGTGTGTAAATGTAGGAGGGGACTATGTTGAAAAATAAATGTGCTAGCTTTTCTAAAATTGACTCTTTCTAACTTTTATCAATCACCCCTCGTATAAGTTTGTCAAATTTTTAGATGTCATGCCAAATCTCCACAAACTTTTAAGGAAGTAGAGGTGTTGCTGTGCTTTCTTCATAATTGAACCTAAGTGCTGGGCACAGGACATGTTCTCTGAAATTATAACACCAAGAAATTTAAAAGTTGCAGACCCTCACCACCTCTGATCCCCCAATGAGGACTGGCTCATGACCTCTGCTTTCAGTGCCAGTTAAAGTTAACTGGAACTTTTTGTGGAAGTTAAACTGCAAGAAAAATAATAATTTTATAATTTGACACTTTAATGTAATGGCATCAAGGCTGAACAGTGGTAAGTGGAAGTGGCAAAGGGCTAAAGATTGATGAGGATAGTAGAGTCAGGAATTATTTCATATGTACTGAAATATGAACTGAAAAGTCTGCAGGAAGCAACTTCAATAAGAGTATTCAGTAGTAAATTGGATGAATATTGGAAATAAATATTTGGAAGGAACAATATGAAGGGATTATCTGAACAGCTCTCAAAGGTCTGCTTGGAGATGAAAGGCTGAATAGACAGCTTCTACAGTGCATTGTATCATTCTCTGATCAATTATTCATTCTGTAATGATATTTTAAATACTAGTACCAACAACTGGTGAGGGGGATAGCCACATGATGTAGAAATTCCTGTTTTGAAGAGGGTAAGGATGTTGAAACTGCACTTAAATTGAAAGGGAATTTTTTCATTAAACTACTTTCTTGCAGACTGCTCGAAGACAAAAGCGACTGTTCTGTCGTTACCACAATGGCAACAATAATCCTCGGTTGCTCCTTGCCCCCATCAAAGAGGAAGATGAGTGGGACAGTCCGCACATTGTTCGATACTATGAGGTGTTGTCCGATGCAGAAATCGTAAGAATTAAAGACTTAGCCAAGCCCCGGGTGAGTAAAGAATACTGCTTAATTTCCTTTAAAAAGCACCTAACTGGCATCTTGTTGTGAAATAACAGTTTTACACAACTGACTGCTTGATATTGGGGACTGTGACATAAGGCAATTTTCATTAATAAAATGGGTGATCTTGGTGCTTCTACCAAAAGCCACAATGTTTCGCTCTAGCAAGCTGTGTTTATTTGATATTCCACATTTTATTTCAATTGTGCATCTTGTACTGTGGTGTTGAGGTGCACTTTGACCTTGCACTTTAATGGAATGGCACCAAGGCTGAACAGTGCTTTCATTAATCCTGCATTCAGTATATGGAAATTATTACAGGAACCTCATTCAAATATTATAAAACTCACTTAATCCACTTGGAAGAGAATTAAAGAATTAACAAATTCCAGCCATTCATCATTAAACAAAAACAAATTTAATTTACTGTAAGAATTCTAATTTGGAAAAGAGAATTTTTATTCCAAACAAATGGCTGGTAGTCATTTCAACTGCACATTCTCTGGCTTCCCTTCAAAAACAGAACATTTGTTATTCAGATCACTGTGCAACTCTGGTCCTGCTGACAAGAAACTGAGATATTCATTTTCAGCTAAATTGAAAATGCCATTTGTTTTGTTGTCAATGTTTGGTTGGAGGAGAATGAAGGCCAGAATATCCTCATGATTACAGAGCAGCTGCTTCTGGTTTGTTGTGCTTATTCCACCACTGATGATGATAATTAAATATTGCCACATCATAGAATATTGGCACATTACCTGCTGTTTTATAATTTAGTTTGGAATGGAGTGCTGGGGCTGGCTCGTGTTCCCTTTGAAAAAATTCTAAGGTAGTGATAATGAGGAGGAAGATTTTGTCATCGAGGATCAGCTCCTATGCTTCCTTGAAATGAAATTCTCAGTTTTTTAAATTGCTGAATAGTTTGATATTTAACTGCAATTAACATTATTTGAGCAAATGGTAAATGAAGGTGGGGATTGAATAACCAAAATTATTAGGAATACTGAACAGATCAGGCCACAACTGTGGAAAGAGAAACAGAATCAAAAGCAGAGGTGACATTTGAGGTTGAAGATCCTTCACCATAGCTGGACTGGAGTGAAAAGAATCTCTTTCAGCTGCAGGAAAGGTGGAGGGAGAGGCAGAGTGAGTATCTATGATAGGGGAAACTGGGTCCTCATTCTGTATCCTTCCAGCATTTCCTGGTTTTATTTTCGATTTCCAGCATCTGCAGTATTTTTTAAAAATTTCTTTTGAATATTTTGACAGTAGAATCAATCCTGAATTATGCCTCAGCCCCAACATTGCAGCAACATTTGCTGGCATTCGTGTGCTGTGTCAGAAAATATTTGTTTTGGGATCCAGTTCCAGAGAATTCAGCACAAGAGTGTAGGCTGGGGTTCAAACTTTTTTTTTAATGCCATAAAACCTTCCTGTTAACCGACGGGTCCATAGACCCCAGATTGGGAACCCCTGATCAAGGTTAACCCTCCAGCATTGGTCTGAGGAACAACACTGGCTGTTGTGTTAGGAGTCATTAAAGCCTTTTCTGGACTGTCTCGACAGAGAACAAAAATTGTTTTCCACAGTATCCAAGCCTAATACTGTTCCCCAAGAAATATTACATCAAGTATTACATCCAGTTATTGACTGCCGTTATGTGAATTTGTTATGCACCAAATGCGAGCATTAGTTGCAAATTGCCTTGTTAAGGGTGCTACAGAAATGCACCCCCAATTCCTTAATTGAGTTTGTCACTTAAATTTCTGTAACTTGTATCTACTAAACAATGTTCATTTAAGGACTCCATGCTCATTGACTCCAGATTGACAATGCCAGTGGAGATAGCCAAGAAAATATTAAATATCTTCAATTCAACATTTGCTTTCCTGAAAGTAACCTATTCCTGCAATATTAACTATTGCATGTTTGTTTAATATTTATAAAATCAAATCATTCTAGGCTCCATTATACTCTCTGCATTCTCCCCATGGTCCTTGACTTTACTATCTAAGGTCATTGAAACTTGCCACCTCAAAAACCACATCGTTTAACAGAGTTCTGAATAACTTAATTGGATCAGCAAGTGAATTG
Organism: Hemitrygon akajei; assembly: GCF_048418815.1. Taxonomy (NCBI): domain Eukaryota; kingdom Metazoa; phylum Chordata; class Chondrichthyes; order Myliobatiformes; family Dasyatidae; genus Hemitrygon; species Hemitrygon akajei. The sequence goes on along the minus strand of NC_133138.1, from coordinate 29,037,865 downwards.
AATTATTTGTTGAGCAATGAGGTGATGTTTGTATCAGGATTATTGTAACTATAAAATTATGATCCATGCATTCTAATCTCAGTGTTTTAGTTCCCCAGCAGTTCCCTAGTAAATAAATGTAAGGACTTAAAATCTAGAATTTTTAAAAAATGCTTTATTACCAGTGGCTTCAATAATAAGCTTTGAAATGCTTCCCCAAGCCTTTCTTATCAGTTAACTACTTCTGAGATGCTACTTAAAAGTAGTTTTCCACCCTATCTAATTTACCTTGCCTTAGGACACTGTATAAAGGTGCTTCTCTGACTGCCAAAGTCCCTTTTTGAAACTGGTAGTTTATTTTTTTTTGTCTTTGTTTCAAGATACTGCACAGCAAAAGGCCCAATGAGCCCACACTGCCCAATTACACCCACGTGACCATTTAGCCAGCCAACTCATATGGAATGTGGGAGGAAACTGAAAAAGCATGCAGTCACAGAGAAAGTGTACAAATTCCTTAGTGAGTGGCAGAAATTGAATTCGGGTCACTGGTGCTGTAATTGTATTATGCTAGCCACTATGCTATTGTGCCACCCCATGTTTACATTAGGAGTATTCAGAGTCAACAGTGTAATAGGTCAGTTGTGTTGAGCTTTGATTGAATGGAAGATAAGTGGCAGATTTGAAAAGGAAAAGTTTTTAAAAAAGTGAAAATAACATTCAGATGAAACATGGAAACATAGAAATCTACAGTACATTACAGGCCCTTCAGCCCACAATGTTGTGCCGACCATGTAACCTACTCTAGAAACTGCCTAGAATTTCACTACTGCATCACCTTATATTTTTCTAAGCTCCATGTACCTATCTAAGAGTCTCTTAAAGTACCCTGTTGTATCTGCCTCTACCACCTTCGCTGGCAGTGCATTCCACACATCCTCCACTCTCTTAGACTTACCTCTGACATCCCCCGTACCCATTTCCAGGCACCTTAAAACTATGCCCCCTCATTTTAGCCATTTCAACCCTGTGAATAAAAGCCTCCGGCTATTCAAACGATCAATGCCTCTCATCATCTCATACACCTGCTGGAAATCTGAAACAAAATCAGTAAATGCTGGTAAGCATTCAATAGATTATTCATCTGTTGAGAAAAGGTGAATTTAATCAGGGTCTGCCCATAAAGAGGCTCAGTATAGAGACTGACACTTGTGAGCCTGTCAGGGTTAAGTAAGTGTTCTTCACTTTTAATGGATGTGTTATTGATGCATTAATAAAATGGAACACTATGCTGGAACAAACAGTGACTAAAGATGTATTATAATTCCACTCCAGTTGAATATTCAGTCTTTGTTCTCTGCCACTCCTCTTGTTTAGTCTTTGTCAACACTATATGAGCCAAGTTGTCAAGATGACTTGGACCGTTGTGTCCTGTTCCTTAATCTCACTGTAAAATTGAAGCTGAGGCAGTGCCAGAACCCATAGCCATCTACTGGGAAATGGGATAGGGATAAACAACACATTTGGTCATTTAATTGGTAGTCAATATCGAACCCTGGTCAGTAGGTTGGAGCTTTGCCTTTTATTGGTCCATATGTATTTAATTGCAAATCTATTGTTTGTGTGTGCAGAGAGCCAACTTACCTTCTGATCTTTCAATCTCACAGTTGGCCAGAGCCACAGTTAGGAACTCTGTCACAGGGATCCTAGAGACAGCGAACTATAGAATCAGTAAGAGGTAAGAGTGATTGCCATGACAACCAAAGCAGCCATGTTTTTTTTTGATTGGCTCCATAGCCTCTTTTAACTACCTGCTGTGAAATCTGAAGGCCAATCAAAAACTTACCATGGAGGCTTTGCTTGTTGTTTTTGTGCGTGTCCTGTGATTTATTGCATTTTACTTTTTTTAACACAGCTGGCCCGAGCAACAGTGCGTGACCCTAAAACGGGTGTTCTAACTGTAGCCCATTACAGAGTTTCAAAAAGGTAAGCTTTGAACAAGAAGCCAGGAGTCTCTGGAAGGCAAAGCACATTTTACCCTTAAAGCTATCTCTGCAGTGGGAGTAAAAAAAATGGCATGCAATATTTTAGTAACTGCATGTGAAGGTGTCAAGGTGGAAGGCTTACTGCTAGCATTGACGCTTCTTGCAAATGCTTTTTCTGTTTCAGCAAATGAACTGCCGGAAGAACTCTGGATTGACCCACTGAGTTTCTGCAGCAGATATTTTTTCCCTCCTGATTCCAGCATCTGTATCTCTTATGTCTACTTACCTATCTCAACCTCGCATTGTTTCAGTAGCAACCAGATCTTCTTTATTTTCTTCTACACACCGGCCCAATGCACACATGCAAATATATTCAGGACATGCCTTGTAAAACCTGTTGTACCTCAGTGCATCTTTTGAAGTCTAGCAGAAACTGAGTCTTCAACACTTTACCATCAAGTTTTATCTTTCTCAACAACACACACAAAATGCTGGTGGAACACAGCAGGCCAGGCAGCATCTATAAGGAGAAGCACTGTCGATGTTTTGGGCCGAGACCCTTCGTCCTGACTCTTCGCCCTTCGTCACAGCATTTTGTGTGTGTTGTTGTTTGAATTTCCAGCATCTGCAGATTTCCTCATGTTTTATCTTTCTCAAACTTATTTTCACCTTCCTCTTTCTCAAGTAACTGCACTCAAAATTCAAAGTAAATCTTATTATCAAAGTACGAGGAGTGATTGATAAGTTTGTGGCCTAAGGTCGAAGGAGTCAATTTTAGAAAATCTAGCACATTTATTTTTCCTACATTTAAACATTTAGTCCAGCGGTTGTGGAGCATACAGATTCCTTCTTTGTAGAAGTCGGCGTCTTGGACCTCCAGAAAGTGGTCCACAGCTTGGGTGATTGATAAGTTTGTGGCCTAAGGAAAGAGGAGGTGAATTATTAACTTCAAACTTTTTGCATCATCACTCAAAGAGCTGAACTGCACGTGCATGTAACGAGAACTGTATAACTCATCTCCTTCTACCTTAGGCCACAAACTGATGAATCACCCCTGCTGTGGACCACTTCTACAAGTGATCCGTATGCTCCACGACCGCTGAACTAAGTGTGTACATGTAGGAGGGGACTATGTTCAAAAATGTGCTAGGTTTTCTAAAATTGACTCCTTCTACCTTAGGCCACGAACTTATCAATCATCCCTCGTACATATGTGTTACCATATATGGTAGAGACAGATATGATAGGGTCTTTTAAGAAACTTTTGGATAGGTACATGCTTTGAAAAATAGAGGGCTATGGGTAAACCTAGTAATTTCTAAGGTAGGGACATGTTCATCACAGCTTTGTGGGCTAAAGGGCCTATATTGTGCTGTAAGTTTTCTATGTTTCTATGTAACCCTGAGCTTTATTTTCTTGTGGGCATACTCAATAAGTGGACAGAATAGTAACCGTAATCCATCAATAATTCATTTAATGAACACTTCTTCAAAATGAATTGAAATTAGCAATTCATTGGTTCCCATAGAGCATAGCAGAATTACCACTGGGTGATTCTAAGAGAAAAGTTTTGGTGCTATAAAGAGAAAACATCAAAATCCAGGTTGAGTTGTTGTTGTCCAACTCAAAAAACAAGGTTGAACAAACTATGAATTATTTCCTTGTACTTCTTCCTCCCCACCCTCCCCCCGCCTTCTTATTTTGACCTCTCCACTTCCTTCTCAGTCTTGATGTAGGGTCCCAGCCCAGAACATTGACTCTTTTCCGCAGATACTGCCTGACCTGCTGAGTTCCTCCAGCATTTTGTGTGTGTTGCCTAAGAACAGGGAATGAGTTCAGTGGCAATATATAAATGCCACATCCAGGTTCTGAAAGGGAGGACTCAGTAGAAGTTGAGGCATGTCACAATCTGGGAGTAAATAGGCACAATAGGTAGCAAATTAATTGAAATATATAAGCTTTAAGATGTCAGATTGAAATATTTTTTAAAGATTAGCTTTATTTGTTATATGTACATCAAAACATACAGTGAAATGCCGCATTTGAGCCATTGTTTGTGACTTGGTTCCTTCTGGTACCAACCAAGTATGCCCACAACTCCCTAACCCTAACCATACATCTTTAGAATATGGATTGAAACCAGAGCACCCAGAGGAAACTAAAGTGGTCACGGGGCAGAACATACAAACTCCTTACAAACAGAGGTGAGAATCGAACCCTGATCAGTGATCACTGGCACTGTTAACTGCTCTGCAGGCATCCTGCCTACAGGTTAACCAGATTTAATTATTTTAAGCCATACATTACTAACTAAAGTGCAATAATTAAATGTAAAAGCTAAATGGAAGATGTTTTTATTTGGTTTTTGTAAGACAAATAGGTTTTCCTGGACACCAGGAAGTCTGTAGAGGCTGGAAATCCAAAGCAACAAATGCAAAATGCTGGATGAACTCAGCAGGTCAGGGTGCATCAATGGAAATGAATAAAGTCAATGTTTTGGGCTGAAAGCACTGGAAAGGATGGGGTAGACATCAGAATAAAAAGATGGGGGTGAGGGGAAGGGTGATAGCTAGAAGGTGATAGGTGAAGCCAGGTGGGTGAGAAAGATAAAAGGCTGGAGAGGAAGACATCTGATAGGAGAAGAGTGTGGACCATAGGAGAAATGGAAGGAAGAGGTGCCCCAGTAAGAGATGATGGGCTGATGGGAACAGATAAGAGGCCAGAGTGGGGAATAGAAGAGGGGAGGGGAAGGGAATGCAGTCTGAATGTGGGATGGAAGCATATTCAGTAATTGTTTCAAGAATGAATTAGAGAAGTACTTCAGAGTATTTAGAGTGTAAGAGTAATGCTGCTGGTGGAGCTACTATATCACGCTGTCAGAGATCTGTGTTAAATCCTGGTTTTAAATACCGTCTATGTGGACTTTACACATTCTCTCTGTGACTGCTTGGGTTTCCTCTTTGTGCTCGGGTATCTTTTCCTACATCATAAAGATGTGCCAGTTGGTAGGTTAATCAGCCACTGCAAGTTGTCCCTTGTGTGGGTAGAATCTGGTAAGAGTGGTTGGGAACATGAGGAAGATGAAAGGGGATTAGTCTATATGGAGAAACACACTAGACTGCTGGAGGAACTCAGCAGATCAGGCAAGGCTCGTTTCCTGGAAGGACAAGTCATTGTACCAGTCAGTCTGGGTGAGCATGTAGTTGAAGAGTTTGAGAACAGCAGAGATCGCAAAGGGGGAAAAGTGAGAGGTGGCCTCGCCGAACACCCATTGAAGAGAAGATTTAAACTACTTCAGGGTAGGGAAGTCTCAAAGAGACTTTGCAATAGAGCAGAAAATCATAAACACAAGACATTCCACAGAAAAAGGTATATGGATAATTAATAGTTGTAGGCTCAGTGCTGTTTCTTTCTATGATTTATTGATTGATTGAGAAACAGCATTGAATAGGCCTTTCAGGCATTTCAAGCCATGCCATCCGCAAGAAATCTGATTTAACTGTAGCCTAATCATGGGACAATTATAATGAACAATTAACCTACCAACTGGTATATCTTCGGACTGTGGGAGGAAACTGAAGCACTTTGATGACCTGATTATTAACTGCCAGCACTGCCATGATATCTGGGAGTACAGCAAACACTCTATACAGAACAAAATTTATTTTACTCAGTTCAAAAGAGTAGAATGATCAAAATCTACAGCAACTTCTCCCAATAAAAGCAGGTGAAGTCTACCAGAAAACTGCAACAAAAAACAGACAAATCTCAAATCTTGTTCACTTCCAACAGCTCACTCACCCAATCTGATTCACAGTGGAGTTGACTAGCCACCTACACTTTGCCCAGCTGGAATGTTATAAATAGCCGCTTTGAAGGGGAGATTCTGTGTGGTTATAGGAAAACCGCATGGATGCACAAGAGTTTCTGCAGATGCTAGAAAACCAGAGTACCACCAGAGGTCAGGCAGCATCCATGCAGTTGACGTTTCAGTGCGAGATCCCTCATCAGGTCTGGAAAGAAAGGGGGAGGAAACCAAGTGGATGTGATGAAGTAAGAAACTGAAAGGTGTACGTGGAAATAGTAAAGGGCTGAAGAAGAAGGAATCTGATAGGAGGGGATCATTTCTATCAATAAACTTTAGATCAGGGGTTCCCAGTCTGGGGTCCATGAACCCCTTTCTTAATGGTATTGGTCCTTGGCATAAAAAAGGTTGGGAACCCTTCAGTTAGATAAATGTTTCAGAAGTATTTGTACAAGTATGTAAGGCCTCATGATCACAACCGCTGACTCTAAGGTACTTTTCCCTAGTGTGGTAAATGTTATAATTAACTTCCATGCTTTAGCATTCAGTTAGTTACAGAATTTAAATAGATTTTGTACCATGATACGTAATGCACCAGAGTGGGGTTTGATTTACGCTGAGGAAAACTGGCAGCCATGAGCTGTCAGTTGTCAAGATCAACAGCAGATGGCAACCTATAGCTGTTCAGTTGCGAGGATTTTCTCTTGTACAGTAAAAGTAGCACAACGTCTTCCTGCTACTGAGTGGTACTGTGCACAGACATTCATATCCTGGCTGTTTGGCTTAAATTAACAGGTGCAAGGTATGATGCTGGGGACTTACTGTTCGTGGAATGTCTTGTATATCAGCTCAGATGAGCTTGTACTCCAGCTACTCTGGGCCTCCTTTGGCTCTTCATTTCTTGCTGATGCGAGGCAGTCATTTATTGGTATCCCTAAACGTGCCTGACAAGTTCACAATGAGCCAGTTTGACTTGTTCTGTTCCTTCTGGTCAGTATGCTTCCAAGATACTGTTTGGTCAGGAGTTCTGAGATGTAGACCCAGCAACTGTGAATTTTCAAGTTCAGTGAGCTGTGCGAGATGAGGAGAACTTGCTGATGTTGGCAATCACCTGCATCTGCTGTCCTTGACCTTAATCATATGGGCCACTGTGATTCGGTGATGTTATTGGAATATGTCCTGCTGTACACTCTGAGATGATGGAGGGAATGAATGTTTAGGGTAGTGGATGGGACGCTGATTAAGTGGGTTACTTAGTTCTGGATCCTGTTAAGATGCTTAGATGTTATTGGGCCTGAACTCATCCAGGTTACTGAGAAGTCATCTGTACCATCACACTGGTAACTTGTGCTTTGTTGATTATAAAAAGGTCTTGTAGTATCATGTGACAGAACATTAAGCCTCTGACCTGCCCATAAACTCCATCCATTATTAAGATGGCGCCAGTATCTGGCGACTCTGCGCGTGCTCTCCCGAGCAAACTGCCCTCTGCACTATCCTATACCCGAGAAACCCTTCTAAACCTCCAATTTGCTACATCTAGCAAGATCAACAACACCCTGGCGAAGCTACTGACCCAGCTGGAGATCACCAATGTGCCAGAATTGCTTCAACTCCGGACTGCACCTGGACCCGATCATCGAGGCCTGGTCTGAGGTCCACCAGTTCCCGGAGACTCGCGGCCTGCTACCATGTCGGAGCACCTGGAGGTGCAGCCCATTCCGACCAGCACCTCTCCGAAGCAGACAACCACACAGAAGTGACATCGGAGACCTCAAGGTACCCCAAACGCTTCCCCGGAGCGACCACCGTAGAGCCTCGTTGGTGGCCATCCACAGCTGCCTGGAAGTGAGGCCTCCGCCGCCAACCTCGGAAATTGAGCCCAGGGCTTAGCTGGAGTGGAGGCCTCCACAACCGTAACTCTGTTCACGGACCTGTTTCAGCCGGCAGCCCGGCCCTCCGGGATTAAGTGTCGGCTTCAGGGTCCGACCCGATCGATAGCCTGGGCCCCCAGCAGTTGGATGTGGCAGCAGAGCCTCCCCCATCACTCGGCCCGACCCGGAGTGTCCGACGACGCAACCCGCCGATCAATCCCTGTGGGATGCATCCACCCAACATCAAAGAGCTGCCAACAACACACTGCATCAATGGAAACCTGGAAAGATGCACTATTTACTGAGGAAGCGTGGGAAAAGAACTGGGCTGCTGGTCAGATTGAGGCGGAGGGGCTTTAGGATCCCTCTGCCCACCATCCTACTAGCTAATGTGCAAGACATAGAGAACAAGGTGGATGATCTTAAAGGGAGACTCACCTACAGCAGGGAGTTGCAGAACTGCTGTGTATTCTGTTTCACAGAGACCTGGCTCTCCCCTGCCACCCCCTACTGTGCCATCCAACCAGAGGGATTTTTGATCCATTGGATGGACCACACGGCGTCTTTGGGCAAGACGGAGGGAGGTGGAGTCTACCTACTGATCAACACTGTGTGGTGCTCAGACACAGTGGCACTGACAAGCTCCTGCGGTCCGGACCTGAACCATCTGTCGGTGAAGTGTCGTCCCTATTATCTGCCATGGGAATTCACCTCGGTCATACTGACAGCGGTCTACATACCCCCCCAGGCGGACGTGGAGTGTGCTGTGAATACACTGTATGCCAACATCAGTGAACTTGAGATCAGGTATCCGGAGGCTTTGCTCATTACAGCCGGGGACTTTAACAAGGCCAACTTCAGAAAAGCACTGCCAAAGTTATACCAACATGTCTCCTGCTCTACTAGAGGCCCAAATATACTTGACCACTGCTACACATCAGGCAAGGATGCCTACTGTTCCGTCCAATGACCTCACTTCGGAAAATCGGACCATCAGGCCGTACTCCGCCTCCTGGCTTACAAATAGAAACTGAAGCGGGAGGTCATGGTGTCAAAAGTGGTGTCGCGTTGGACAGAGGAAACGGATGAGGTCCTCCGTGACTGCTTTGAATCGGTGGACTGGTTAGTATTCAAGGACTCACCAGTTAACCTCTGAGTATGGCTCAGCTGTCACGGACTTTATCTGGAAATGCACAGAGGACTGTGTGTCTTGCAAGACGATCCAGGTATTCCCTAACCGGAAACCTTGGATGAATTATGAGGTCTAATCCCTTTTGAAGGCTAGAGCTGTGGCTTTTAGGTCCGGGGATACCAGTCGCTGCACGGAATCCAGACGTGAACTCCGGAAAGCCATTAAGGGCGCCAAGAGGCAATATCGAGCCAAGTTGGAAGCCCAGGCTAACAAAGGGGATGCCAGTAGATGGGTCTAAGTGAGATCACTGGGTGCAAAGAAAAGGCTGGGAATATCAATAACTGTAGCACTTCTCTTCCTGGCAAACTTAACGTATTCCACGCAAGATTCGAACAGAAGTGGAGCGTCCCACCCCCTCTGGATGAACCGGACCTGGTGGCATCGAGATTCATCGTCACCAAGGAAGACGTTAGAAGAGCCTTCCTGAAGATAAATCCAAGGAAGGTGACGGGCCCAGATGGCGTCCCGGGATGAGTTCTCCAGGCCTGTGCAAGCGAGCTAGCTGGAGTGTTTGCTGACATCTTCAACTGCTCCCTGCTTCAGTCTAAGATCCCCTCGTGTTTTAAGAAGGCAATGATAATCACGGTGCCGAAGAAAAGCAAGGTGACATGCCTGAATGACTATCGACCTGTGGCTCGGACATCAATTGCTGTGAAGTGCTTCAAGTGATTGGTTATGGCACACATCAACCGTAACCTACTGGTCAACCTCGACACTTTGCAATTCGCCTACCGGAGCAACAGGTCAACAGCAGATGCCATCTCTCTGGCACTACATTCCTCCTTAGAACACCTGGAGAATAAAGATGCATATGTAAGGCTCCTTTTCATTGACTACAGCTCTGCCTTTAATACCATCATTCCAAATAAACTGATTCCGAAGCTCCGGAACCTGGGTCTTAGCACTCAGATCTGCAGCTGGATCTTCAACTTCCTCACAGACAGGACCCAGGCTCTAAAAGTAGGGGACAAGCTCTCCTCGATAATCAATCTGAGCACCGGTGCCCCACAAGGCTGTGTACTCAGCCCCCTGCTGTACTTACTGTACACCCATGATTATGTAGCCAAGTTTCCATCGAACTCAATATATATGTTTGCTGATGACACCACAATTGTAGGCTGTATCTTGGGTAATGATGAGTCTGAGTACAGAGAGGAAATTAAGAACCTGGTGGCATGGTGCAAAGACAATAATCTATCCCTCAACATCAGCAAGACAAAGGAGTTGGTTGTTGACTTCAGAAGGAGTAGCGGACCGCATGACCCCATCTACATCGGTGTTGCGCAGGTAGAACAGGTCAAATGCTTTAAGTTCCTCGGGGTGAATATCACAAATGACCAGACTTGGTCTAACCAAGCAGAGTCCACTGCCAAGAAGGCCCACCAGCGCCTTTGCTTCCTGAGAAAGCTGAAGAAATTTGGCCTGTCCCCTAAAACCCTCACTAATTTTTATAGATGCACCGTAGAAAGCATTCTTCTAGGGTGCATCACAACCTGGTATGGAAGTTGTCCTGTCCAAGACTGGAAGAAGCTGCAGAAGATCGTGAACATAGCCCAGCACATCAGACAAACCAATCTAACATCATTGGACTCACTTTACACCGCACGCTGTCGGAGCAGTGCTGCCAGGATAATCAAGGACACGACCCACCCAGCCAACACACTTTTTGTCCCTTTTCCCTCCGGGAGAAGGTTCAGGAGCTTGAAGATTTGTACGGCCAGATTTGGGAACAGTTTCTTTCCAACTGTGATAAGACTGCTGAACAGATCCTGACCCGGATCTGGGCCGTACCTTCCAAATATCCGGACATGACTTGCACTACCTTACTTTCCCTTTTCTATTTTCTAATTATGATTTATATATTTTTAATTATATTTACTTGGATTTATATTTTAGAGAGCATGAAGCGCAGAATCAAATATCACTGTGATGACTCTATACTCTAGTATCAATTGTTTGGTGACAATAAAGTAAAGTATAAAGTATTGACCTAGTGGATAAATGATTCGCAGGATATTGATAAACACAAGAGATTCTGCAGCAGATGCTGAAGTTCCAGACCAACACACCCAGAATGCTGCAGGAACTCATCAGGTCAGGCAGCATCTATGGAGAGGAATAAAGAATCGATATTTTCAGGCCGAGACCCTTCAACATCTCTTGTGGTTTATGATCCTCAGCATACATTTCTGAATTTACTCAGCAAGCTGAATTTGGACATCATGAAACACCTGGGAAGGTACTGACTGACAGTACATTCAGCGTCTGACTACTCAGCCGTTTATTCGCTCTCTGTAGATTCATTTCTTTGTCTCTCTTTGATAGAATGTGGCTCAGTTGTATTCTTTTAACCAAGTTAAGGAATTCTGGGTTCAAAAACCTAATCCTGAAACTTAATAAGGAAAACTTAGATTGGTTTAACAATACAATGTTGAAGGTGCACTGCATTATTTTGGGTGCCGTCTTTCAGAATAAAGTCCTCCCTGCGTTCAAAAGTTGATATATATAAGCCTGTTTTGGAAAAAAAATCTCTCAATGAAATTCAACTAAAATTGTGTTTTTCTGTTTAGTTCACAGTGATTTTAGTGAGAGCATTCTTTGTGTAAATTAGCTGCCATATTTCCTACAACACAATAGTGGCTATTTCAAGGAAAAAATATTTCCTTCTAACTTATATTGGGGCAGCTTGACATTGTAAAGGATGTGTCTTACTGGTGTGTCTTATAAAGATGCTGCCCAGAATAAATTAATGGCAAGTGACTTCTGCAGATAAGTTTGCCGAAAACAACCATGTAATGGAAAGACCATGATCGTCCATGTCAGACGACACAGCACATAATGAATGAACTAATGTAGCCACATAAAAGTTTGAACATCGTGTGCCCTTTGGGTTACTGCATTACAAGAAGAATGTGAGAGGCGTTGGAGAGAGTCCAGAGGTTCAACGGGACATTGCCAGGAATGGAATGGAATATCGACAAGTTGAAGTTGTATAAAACTTTGTTTTTAATACTGAGACTTCATAAGGCATTTGTTAGGCCTCGTCTGGAACACTCTGAGCAGTTTTGGCCCCCGTATCTAAGAAAGGATGTGCTGGCATCAGACAGGGTCCAAAGGCGGATTACAAGAATTATTCCACAATTGAAAGGGTTAACATATGAAGAGTGTTTGATGGCTGTGGGTCTGTACTCAATAGACTTAGAAGAATTGGACGGGGGACATCTTTTTGGAATTGAGAATGGTGCCATGCAGAAAAATGACAAATTGCCAAGAGCATAGGTTTAAGTTGAGTAGAGGGAATGAGTAAACAAGATTTCTGGGAAAAGTTTTGAACTTTTGGTGTCTGATATACACTGCGAGGAGAAGTAGGAGCAGCACTTACCAGAGCAGTGGTTGAAGAGACATTCAGACGGACATGTGAGCGTGCAGGCAGGTGGGATTAGTAGACTGACGTTATGCTCAATGCAGTGGGCCAAAGGGACTGTTTTTATGCTGTACTTGCTCTGTGTTCTGATCCCTGCAACCCTCTGAATGCAGCCCGGAACTGATCCTCCTTTCTGGACTACTGCCCCCAAGAGTACGCAGAGCATGGCAAATGACTCTCTGGAGATGGTGGGGTGGGTTGTCCATTTGAACAGCTGCTGAAGCAGCCCCACTGTATGTTCATGCAGCTCGGTCTCGCTTGATTATGTTGGTCTCCGTATACCATCCTCTGTTCAGCCACTAATATAATGACCTACCCCTGAAAGGTGGTATTGGAACTGCACTTGCTCACCGAAAGTCTGAGAAACCATATTTTCTAAGGACTTCAGCCAGCTTCTGGCATTTGCTTGCTTCAATGTAACAGTGGAATCGTGTAGTCTCTCTGCACATCCACTTCTCCGAAATAAATGCTGGTTTCTGTCATATCACGTTCATGTTGCCCTTCTAAGGGATCATCGCCTTGGCTTTTTTTAAAATAAGTGATGTTGAAAATTGGCATCACACACAAAATGCTGGAGGAACTCAGCAGGCCAATCAGCATCTATGGAAAAAAGTACAGTCGGCATTTCGGGCTGCAACCCTTCGGCAGGACTGGGGGAAAAAAAGCCGAGTAGATTAGAAAGGTGGGGTTAGGGGAGAGAAACACCAGATGATAGGTGAAACTTGGACAGGCAGGGATGAAGCAAAGAACTAGGAAGTTGATTGGTGAAAGAAAAAGGGGGGGAGCACCAGAACAAATGGGTACGCTCTGCCGCCCGAACAAGCGGGACCTCCCGGTGGCCAACCAAGGTAATTCCATTTCCCAGTCCCATTCTATTATGTCCATCCATGGCCTCCTCCACTGTCGGGATAAGGCCACACTCAGGTTGGAGGAACAACAGCTTATATTCCATTTGGGTAGCCTCCAACCTAATGACATCAACATCGATTTCTCAAACTTTTGGTACTGCCCTCCATTTCCTATCCCCTTTTCCCTCTCACCTTCTTGCCCGCCCATTGCCAAAGGGTCTCGGCCCGAAGCATCGACTGTACTTTTTTCCATAGATGCTGCCTGGCCTGCTGAGTACCTCCAGCATTTTGTGTGTGTTGCTCGGATTTCCAGCATCTGCAGACTTTTTCTTGTTTGTGGTTTGAAAATTGCCATCTTGTTTTATATCATGAAATCAATGGAAATAAAATTGGTAATTTTCTAAAATATTTTTCATTACTTTTTCTCCTGTCAATCATGAGATCTCGGTGTGGTTGTTGAGTAGCTGTGATGCTGTTGGGTACTAATAGAAACTATATATTTGGCATTTTTAATTATTGATCATCTTATGCTTGCTACAAAAACAGAGCTCTCAGTTCCCAGGAACTTCTTTGACATGCTTTCTCTTTGCTAACATGCAGTGCCGTTCTGTCTTTCTGACAGTGAAACTAGAGAAGTGCAATGTTGGACCAAATAAATTAAGATTAAAAATGTAGAGTTTATTTCACTGGTTAGAATGCTACTGTCACTTGGTCGTACTGTCCACCTTACCGCCTCTCACTCTGGTCTATTGGGTCATGTTTTCAAGTCTCTTTGCAACTTCTCATTTGTGTCCTTTTGTATTCCTCTTCCAGTAAAAACCAATGATTCAGTCAGGGAGCTCCTGCACCATTTTCTGAGTCTGAATCCATGGTGTAAAGTCAAGCCTAACATTGAGGATGGGAGTGATGTAAGGTTACCTTCAATTTGTTTGGTCCAACATTGGTCTGGATTCTAGAAGCCAGCTACTTAATGTAAAATGCTGGAGGAACTCTGTTGGCTAGACAGCGTCTATGGAGAGAAATGGATAGTCGATGTTTTGGGTTGAGACCCTTCATCTGGATTTGAAAGTCTTGTTTCCCTCCATGGATGCTGCCTGACCCTCTGAGCTCCTCCAGCATTTTGTGCATTGATCCAGATTCCACCATCTACAGTGTATTGTATCGCCATTTGCTAGCTGGTGGTTATGCACTGTTGCTTTAACAGCATGGTCCATTCTATAACCGTAGGATAGAGCTTATTCATTCCCCTTTTGACCAGACACAGATTCCAAAATGGAAACAGCTACAGTTTGTCTGTGTGCCTTGTTCAGTTTTGTTTTGTCTGTCACTTCCCATCCAGTGCCTGGTTGGACGATGACGTAGATCCTGTCGTGCACCGGGTTAACCAGCGGATAGCAGACATCACAGGTCTGGGAGTGGAGACAGCCGAGTTACTTCAGGTACTCAACCCAAAACTGAGCCTCTGGTGCAAGGTGGGCAAGGATGTCATGAAGTCAAAGGTTTGCCACAGAAAGAGGCAACCCATCATATCCAGGCCCAGATTTGAGGCAAAGGGTCTGAAGTGGCCAGAAGGGCACAGCAAACGTGCAACGGCGGAGGTGTGGTGAGTGAGAAGTGGTTGGTGCTCAGGTCGGGGAACTCGGACAAGCGACGCGACAGATTGTAATATCGAGACGGTGAGCTGTTGCTCTCCCCTCCCACTGTTGCAGGAGCAATATCTTTCCCTCCCTTGTGGGTGACAGGGAACATGTGCCTGTGTTGTTGAAGTGCTGGGACGGGCAGTAGTTTTTGATTGACTCCAGATCATGGTCTCTGCGTGTTTTACTATTGCTTGCATGGTGGGTGGGGGGAGGCCTGGATGCTTTTTGCTAAAGCAAGTGGGGGAGAGTTGATGCTTTTGCTGCTGCGTGTGCACGGGGGGGGGGGGGGCCTTTGGGGTTCTAACAATTTATGTTCCGTGGATGTCTGTGAAGACTAAGAATTTCAGGTTCTATACTGTATATTAAATTAAACCATTAAACGATCAAAGGCTGTAACACAAAAGCAGTGGCTAATGTTGGACCACAGCCTCTCACCCTGGCACTCTGTGACCAGTAAGTCCTGCAGAAGAGCAACAAAATAAACCTGAATGTCCCTTTTCTATTGGTGGCCTTTAGTGAGGCAGGAAATCCAAAAGCCTGACTGGTCTGGTCACTTACATTATTCCTTAAATTCTCAGCCATTGTGATACGAGTATCTTTGATGGGGACATGATGTCATCGTCATGTTCCCTTATGCGAATTAGATCACTGTCATGGATACCTGAAAAAGGATAATTGTGTGAGAGCCTGGTGAATTAAAATGTGCATTCAGAATCTATATCTACACCCCTTTAGTACTTACAAATTAAAAGATAAATTTTATTCCCCATAAGTACATCAAAGCACCGGGAAATGGGTCATTTGTGTCATGTCCAACACAATCTGAGGAGTGTGTCAGCAGCAACGTAACATGATCACAACTCTCTAACCCTAGCCCTAATCCTATGTCTTTAGAATGTGGGAGGAAATTGGAGCACCAGGAGGAAACCGTGTAGGGGAGAGCATACAACCTTCTTACAGACAATGGCGGGAATTGAACCCTAATAGGCAATTGCTGGTGTGTAAAATACTGCACTGACCACTACGCTACCCTGTGATGCCCAGATATTTATGGTCATTTGAGGTCATCGAGGCTGGGGGAGGTTGTCTTATTCCCAAAGGAGATAAGAGATTTTGTTTCACATTGTGAGCGAGGCAGAAGAATTAACTGCTGCTTCGTCCAGGCTGTTCCTTTCCACTTTTCCTGACGCAGTCCAGAGGAATTTTTTTTCATAAGGAAGTTGGCATGATGGAAAACAATAATGGCAGAATGAGAAACAATGAAAGACATGCTGGAAGAAGTCAGGCAGTTGAGATGTCTCTGTGGCGAGAGAAACAAGTCATCGTACGGGATCTGTGACCCATCCTCAGCACTGGGCATCTTGCCCACATTGACGGATGAGAGAGCTGTTAGTAGGGTCAGCGTTATTTGGGAAACGACCTGCCTGAAAGGATGAGAGCACAATCATGCAAATCCGCAAGAATGTCGGAGAACAGAGCAGGGACTAGGACTTGCTGGTCGTTGTTTACGTGGTGCTGGCACAACCATGGTGAGACCGCAGCTTCCGACCTTATTGCAAGAGTTCCAAGGTCCCCGGAGCATTCATTTTGGGGAGAGGATAACAGGCAAGTATTGCCAAGTACTGCCACCTGGTGTTCACACATGGCAAACTTTGGAATGACCACTGCAGACCTTGGCCTTTTAAAGTCAGAACAATGAAACACTCCAAGGAGATGATTAACAGAGAAAGGAGATTGAAAGCCTCTGCTACCATTAGAATATACTGTATACTTGCCATTTCTTCAATGTACATGAATGAGATATATGAATTCATTGGGACCTGGGGAAACGCTAAGGGTCAGCATTCTATAGGACAATAACCTTTTGGTCTTGAGGGCCTCCCACTTCAAAATTCAGCAGTGCCTTAAATCAGAAGCAACTGAGTGGCTGTTACACTGTATCCAGTACTCCACTGAGAGGTGTGCAGTGGAAACTATCCAAAATGACTGGACTGGGCTCTATCTGTGGAGACATCAAGAGGAAGTGCTGAGCAGCTGATCCGGAATTTGGTTTGATTGTCGGAGAATCGGGACATCAGTGGTTAGTTTGGAGATGTATGATGTAGGAGCACTGTGAGGATAGGGTGACATTAAAGGTAAGGATGTGAGGGAGCCCATCTTTATGGTTTCGACTTGGAACAGCAAGCTCAACTTCTCAGAACTTCCTCTAAAGGAGCTTTGTGCAGGGGGCCACGTTACCCTGTGTACCTCTTTCTCTTGGACACAAGACCAATCTTGACCCAAGGTGACCAGTCAAATTTCCAGTGACGGTTCCAGCCTGAAACAATCATAATCCTATTACATTCCAAAAATGATTTTAATATGTTTTGGGGAAAAGAATAGTGCTTCTCAGACTTTTTAATTTAATGCCAAAAATATGCTTACAAGAGATTATTTTATTTGTGAACATATGCAGCAGCAGGTGAGGAAAGAGATAAACCATATTTCTTGTATTTCCCAGGTAATTGAACTTGTTCAGATAAGCTTTAGTTGAACCAGCCCAGTAGTGTTCTGTGGTCAAAAAGCCTTCTGTTTTGTGGCGTCATTATCAAAGACCCCCAACAGCCAGACCAAGCCATCCTCTCATTCCTACCATCGAGCGGGATGTAGAGAAACATAAAGTCCCACACAGGCAGTGTAGTGTTCTTGCACAGGTGTAAAAACTCTGAACTAAACACCACGTATAAACCGGTCAATGAGGCGCGATCCCAGTAAGATTAACCGTTTATTGTTCACTCTTCACTCGTCTGGTGAAAACTGTTGATAAAACAATACAAAATATATACAGTATTTGTTTCCTTCTTGGCATCTCATTTACATCATAAATACTTGCAAAAGTAAAACTACAACAACTATATTACATTAAAGTGCAACATACAGTCAGAATCTACCTACGCCATTGACTGGCTTTAAATACATCAACACAAACTATCCGCAACTCTCTAAATAACAGAACATAAACCATCAACCGTCATTACTTTTAACAGAATCAGCGTTAACATTTTTACTTCAACATATTGATTATCTTATGAACTTACGGCGTTGCTTCTCTGATGTTTCTAGTGCGTAGAAAGAAAACTTTTCTCGTGCTGATCCTGCACACACAACCCCCTCCTTCCCGTTTCTCCAAACCGGTATTTTCCCACAGGACGCAGCGAAACCGGGTGTGACGTCATTGCATGCCATGATATATCACAGCCAACGAATTTACTTTCAACAACCTTAACTTTAACTAGAAAATGATTACAAACGAATTACTAAAGTGAAAATATAATAAACTAAACAAATGCCTTAAAGGCAACACAGGCAGGTTTAAGGACAACTACTTTCCTTCAACCATTCAGTTCTTTAACCAACCTGCACAACCCTAATCACTTCACAAACCTGATGAAGGGTCTCGGCCTGAAACACCGGCTCTTTATTCCTCTCTGTCTGACCTGCTGAGACCCTCCAGCATTTTGTCTGTGCAATTCTAATCACTACAGTTTAGCAATACGATGACCACTTTGAATGCTTTGCACTAAAATGGATATTTTTTGTTCTAATTGTATTCTTTCTTGTAAAAATTGTGTACGATTAATGTCTAATTTATGTTTTTCTTCTTGTGAATGCTGCTTGTGTGGTGCTCTGTGTCTGCAATGCTGTTGCAAGTAAGTTTTTCATTGCACCTGTGCACACGTACTTGTGCAAATGACAATAAGCTCGACTGTCTTTGACCTGTACATGGCAGCTGAGATGTGCTGCTGTGTCAGGTGCTGGTTGTGCCTACTCTGAGCCCTTCCTCCTCTCACAGACTTCTTCTCTTTGTTGCAGGTGGCAAATTATGGCGTTGGAGGACAGTATGAACCTCATTTTGACTTCTCCAGAGTAAGTGGTGCTAATACCCACTTTAATCATGACTCCTAAATTCCTCTTGGTTACTAACCCGAAGTATCTTCCAGAATGCAGCTGTTCACACTCAGGTGCCTTAAGATTAAAATTGCATCGTTTCCTCAAAATTACTCAATTTTTGATAAGAAATCTTTCGAAAAATCGCTGTCATGAACAAAAAGTAGAATTTAAATTAAATCCTGGCACCCTTTTTTTTTCCCCAAGGGGAGCAACATGCTGAAACTGGGTACAGCTGTCAGTGAAATAATGTTGTTTATTGGGTTCAGACTCAAAACATGGATTCAACCAATGTCATGTTATTTTAACATAAAGCAGAGAATGTGTGAAATAATGCAATAGTCAGGCAGTATGGATGAAGAGGAAGCCTGAGTTAATATTTCAGGCTAATGAACTTGGGGGCAAAATCATTTTCAAGATCTAAGGAAAAGAGAGAGAGGGTTAAATGAAATGATGATATTTATTAAAGTGTTCCCTTTCAGTCCAACTGGTCCATGCCAACCAACAATCCTACCAAAGCTAGTCCCACTTGTCTACATTTGGCCCATGTTTCATAAAGGTGGCATCCATCATTAAGGACCCCACCAGCCAGGTCATGCCTTTTCCTCATTGTTACCATCAGGGAGGAGAGACAACTGGCTGAAGACACATACTCAATGATTCAGGAACAGCTTTTTCCTCTCCGCCATCAGATTTCTAAATGGAAAATGAAGCCATGAACACCACCTCACTATTTTTGCTGTTTTGTAATACATTTTTATTTTTTCACATATATTTTATAGCAATTTATAATATATAACCAACAAAATATATAAACAACAAATTTCATAGCATGTGTCAGTGATATTAAATCTGATTCTGATTCTATACCTCCAAATCTTTCCTATCCATGCACCTATTCAAGAACTGTCTAAGTGTTGCTACTGTACCTGCCTCAACCACACCCTCTGGCAGCTCATTCCATAAACTGACCACCTGCCCCGGTGGAAAAAGTTATCCTTCAGGTTCCAAATAAATCTATTTCCTCTCACCTTAAACCTATGTCCTGTAGGGGAAATCCTGGGGAAAATGATTGTCTGCATTGCCCCTGATAATTTTGTGTGCATTATTTGCTAAATGTTCATGACATTTTCCAAATATCCTACATTCATAGTTTTTTTCATTTATTATTCTGTACAAAGATTTGATCAATGCTTGCACAGTTTACACTCGCGGTTTACTGCTCTAAGCACTGGCTTTGTGAAGAAACATCTGGTCCTTTTCCCCTCTTTAGGCTTTGGTTAATCATCCAGATTTTTGTCAGGGATTGAACTTTAACCTTTAATGCATTGCTATGGGCAGTAGCTTGAAGAGGAATAATTTTAAATTTTTGCCCATTATTAGTAGAACTATCAGAGATAGAAATAGAGATGTGTAGATTGACGGAATGTTAGCAGTTAATGTCATGTGATCAAACCTCCAAGAAACTCCTTCACAATCTATCCCTAATGAGAGGTAGAGAGTGCTGGTATATGCCACACATTCCCTGGAAGTGTGCCTTTCTTGGACATTTTTCAGACCTCTATAGAGTTGAACTCTGGGGTCTAGTCATATTTCAGCCAAATTGGAGAAGGATGGTAGATATGTTTTTCTCCTGAACACGGTCGTAAACTATGTAATTTTTTGCAACTGTTTAATGGACATCCTTATTTGTTGCCATATTATGGTATGAAATTATTTTAATTCATTAAAATTGATTTCCCCAGCTGTCATAGTGGGTTTATCTCCAGGTCATTAATGAAGGCCATTAATATTTCCTCTTCCCAACATACTCTGATTCTTGCCGAGCTTTCCTCTTTCCATTGCCTTGTTCTCTGTGTGTGTGCTAAATTTGTATTCATCTGAGAATTTTAATCAGAATCATGTATAATATCACTGTCATAATTCTAGAAATGTGTTATGTGGCATCAGTACATTGAAATAAATAATTTTTCTTTATCCATCATGTTCTGTTTCACCAGTGGAGCCCAAGTTCATTAACTTGGAAAGCTTCTTCCTGACATGACCAAATTCAGCAATTGTCAAGATACCAAAGGCTTGCACAACTGTGATACACTCCCATCAAAGGAGCAAGGCTTTCCAAAAGTTTCTTATTGCACCGGATTATTTTTGTCAGTTTTAGTTAGTTGGCACAAAAGGAGAAAAAAAAATATTTGCAGGGGATTAAAAATAAAGCTGTATGAAAGGCCAGCTGTTGTTTGGAAGTTCTGATCCATTCTGCTTTCAGAAGCAGTCTCAATAATTACAACCAGCCAAGTGTTAAATATGTATCAACTGTTCTATCAGAGAGGATTTGGATTCCTCCACTCCCACACATCGTGACTAGATCCTGTACGAATTCTTATGTAAGGTTCTTAACCACAATTGATGACCTTTGTGTTGCAAATGACTCTAATCATTCATTATTGCAGGAATTAATGATGTTGACATTGAGTGCTGGTATATGCTGTAATATAGGAGCTAACTTGAAACTCGTATGGTTTGAATATTAGTAAGCTGTGCTCCCAATCAATATTTTCTGGCAGCAGTACTTGTTAATCAATTAATTTAACTCTCATTGTCCAATCAATGGCAGAGGTTTTTAAGATGGGCCCTTCTCAATTAAACATCATGACCACAAATGTTGGATAATAGGTTAGGCATATCTGTAGAAAGAGAAGCAGATAACATTTTGGATATTAGACCTTTGGATATGTTTTTCCACAGATCCTCTCATTTCCAGCTCTTCTGTTCTTCAAGTAATAGAATACTGCAGTACAGAAACAGGCCTTTCAGCCCATCCGGTCTGTGCCATCTACCTGCATCCCGACATATCCCTCGTATATGTGTACCTGTTCAAACTTCTTTGATATGCTCCAATTGAACCTACGCCTACCACTTCAAAAACTAATATCACTACCACTTTCAAAATACTATCTCTACCCAAAACCACGGGACCTGTAGCATGGATTAACTGCAACCAGTCCATTTCCTAAATCTGAACACAAGGTATAATCAATTTTCCCATCCCATTTGGGAAAACTGAAACTGGTCCTATCCCTGATAATGCAATATTGTAATATATTTGTGTGCACAATAACATCCACCCCAGATGAAAATGGTTCATCTTTTATTTGAACGACCTCCACTCTGCTCTCTTAAGTCCGCTGTCCTTTAAGAAATACTGTAGGAACAACATGACAAGATAAAATGACCAGGCCTACAGGAGAGTGTGAAACTAAAGAACTTGAGATCAGTAAGTTTGTTGTGATTGGGATCAGGAGAAAGGTCATGTGCTGATTCAGTAACCGATCATTTGTAGCTACGTTTTAATGGATTTCAGCATCATTTGTATCCAGTTCCAGCAACAGCTCCATTCTGTGCTTGGAAAATAAACAATGATCTCATAATTTTGCTATTGGAACCTTTTATGACCACTCTTCACTTGGACTTCCTCCAATGGAAGGCAGCAGATGTGTGTCTATTGAACACATTTCATTTACTCTGGTCAGCAGCAGAGAAATGGAGAAATCTGTGAAGCATTATGTTTTCTTAAATAATATAAGTACGAAGAAAGGAACTAAAGGTACAGAAGAAATCTGACCATCAATTTTCAGTTAGAATATGCTTATTTATGTTTTTTTTATTTTTAATTGAACACTTTCCAGAGTCAGAAATACCCAACTCTCCACAAGGAGTTACAGTATATTGAAAGGAAGACAACATTGCCCAGAAAATAAACATCCCCAGTTAGTTCCAATAAATACCCTTTATGTTCATGTCAATGCTTGCTTTGTATGCTGGCTCTGGCTATATTGGGATCACCACCAAATGTAAATAAATTTCTGCATCAAAGCACAAATCATTACGAACACTCAAAGACATTGATTAGCATCTCATAAATGATAAAGAGTTAGATTGATCTGTTGTTCTTGTTCTTAGTATGACAAAGGAGGACTCCATTGGACTTCTCAGCTCCATCTGAGCCATCCCACCAATCTCATTCCTTCTTATCTATATGAGTGCCCCTCACTAGTTCTCATTTACTATCAACTCCACTTTGCTTCTTTTATAATTTACCTATGGTATGGGGTCATTTCCAATAGCTGATTAATTTACTTTGGGACTTGGGAGGAAACCAAAGTATCCCAGAGAAACCAACCTCTTTGAGGCTATAATCTGATTGATAGCAAATGAAGTATTTTTTTTTAAATCGGAGTTGCATACCTTAACTAATTTCCATGAATAATATTGAGTAAGATCTAAAATGCAGAAATGATCCCTCCCAACCACCTGCCCCAGTGATCCTTTTTGCAGAACATTGACAATATAAGTACATGGTCAGAAATACAATAGGCATGTGCCCCTTCACAATGCTGTACCATTCAATTAGACCACAACCAGTCCTGTAACTTGTATTTCATGCGTCATTCATATCCACCATTTCCTATATCTGCGCCCTGCACTACATTAATAGATTTAGCTGAAGGCTTTCTCCTCCAGATGATTTCTGTAATTCCTGTCACCAATCAGAGATCCTTATTTGAATTACAAATCTCGTAAAAAGGAATCTAAATGGTTGCCCTTATAAAGCCTCCTTTTCAACACTTGTTTTTGTCTCAATAAATCCTATCTATAGTTACTCGTTAAAATAAAACATTTAAATAGTGTTGTTCATCTGTGTTGGCAAGATACAGTATCATGCATGTATCCAGGCAAGAATTCAACACTTGAGAATCTGTTTTGGTTCTAACCATTTCATTCCCCTGAAATAGCCAGAAGAAATGTCGGATACATTCATTTTCCCATCTTCCTCCAGTCATTCACGAAACATTTCTTATTTTTGAGTACTCTTTTTTTAAGTTAAAGTACCTGAAAAGTATTTTAAGTACTTTTTATAACTACTTTAGAAAGTACTTTTTTTTGTCTTTTTGAGTTCTCTAGCTATAGAATTATATTGGGAAAAGAAGCTGTCATTCTGGATATATTCCATCTAGATTTTCAGTCCCAGTATGAATACTTAAGATTTACAATAAAAACCTCTAGAGACCTTGAAAATAAACTGTTGTTTCTAAAACAAAAATAATCATGTTATCCCATTGCATTTGTGTCCAGGAGATGTCTGGGATCTATAAAGGAAAGATATACAATCCATTTCCTGGCCGCCTTGGCCATCATTGAGTTGAATAAAGCATTTTATATTAAAAAAAACCTGATTGCTGATCAGCTGCCTTCATTATTGTCAGAATATAGTGAAATGTTGAGTTAAAACAGTGCTCTAGAAGACAGAGAGTCATTGGATTTGCTGTCAGTCTTGGGTGCCTTTATCTCCTCCAGTCCAGCTTTCGAATACTGTCCTATGTTCCTAGCAGATGGTTATCTAAAACTTTGAGCTATAATTTGCTGGCATTCTAATCGTGATTCTGGTGCTCATAATCCTTACAAATTCAATGTGAATTGATAGAAAAGAAAATCTATTCAAACAAGGTAAGGATGTAAAGCCAGAACAAATGGAGTGCACCGAATCATCTGCTATGGTTCATTATCTGAGTGGATCACAGTATGGAATATGGACTGCAAGGATCTCAGCAATGACTATGCTTGTGTCCTGTTACGGAGCTGTGAGGTCTCCGGTACATTGTCCTAAATCAATGCCTGGTTCCCGTACAAATCCCTGTGAAAGTTGTCATGAGATTTCTCTCCATGCGAGTAGATTGATTTGACCCCAGTGACTTTTGTTCTGAGTATCTATAAATTTATTCCTTGGTTAACATCTGAGACCTAGGAGAAAGAACTCCTATTGTCTTTGACCAGATGCTTACATCTGTGTTGTATATCAACAGTAAATCCATAAATGTAATGGTATTTCAAAATAGGACAAAAGTTCAAAAAAACAACTTTGACGGGAGTTGTGCAGTGTAAGCAGCTGATAAGCACAGCTGTTTGCAGTCATTAATGGGAAGAAATCTAGCATCAATTTTATTTTTAAACAAAATCTGTTGCAGCGTCCATTCGACCGCAACCTTGCGACGGACGGGAATAGACTAGCCACGTATTTAAATTATGTAAGTACCCATGAGTGCTCGCCCAGGCTGTGAGCTCTTAGCTTGTGTGTATTCATTCTCATTTCATTTTATAGAAAGAGGAACAGGATGCTTTCAAAGAATTAGGCACTGGAAATCGTCTTGCTACTTTTTTAAATTATGTAAGTATACGTGATAGTCAGCTGGCAGGAAGGATGCTTGGTAATTGATTGGGTCAGCATGTAAGCTAATCCCCTTTATTCCACACCTGTCCAGTTTATCATCATGACTTCTTGTGCTACCCAACAGGAGTCGAACCAAAGGGTAAATGTTCCTGTTTCATGATTGAACATCAAGTATAACCAGAAGAGAGCCTGTCCATGTTTCTGTCAGTTCATTTAAAACATGTAGAAAATTGATCACACTCTATGAAACTCATGTAACTTCTCCACTCTCCATCACTCTTCCCAATTTCCTCTAAAGCACCATGCTATTCCATGAACTGTAAATGTTTTCATAAATGGAAGATGTTCTTGTATTTCCCTACTTCATCCAATATTAGTATTTTCTCTTTGTTATTAATCCTGTATGTAGTTGGTCTGCTGAATTCCTCTGACTCGTTTTCCAAATGCCAACGTATGACTTCTCCATTTGTAGCTAGTGTATTTACGACACATTTGAGGCAGGTAGACATCAAGCCAAGTATGAAGGGGTGGGATGGCCAAAGGTTGATTAGAAGAATGGGCTTTTGGGAAGCTTTGGAAAACATGATGAAAAGCAATACAGTAAAGTGATTTTATGAGAGACTACCAAGGACCGAATATGGTGAATCAAAGTGAATGAGTCCAGGTTAGGAAGGATGCAAGTAGGAAGAGATTTTCAGTATAGGACAAAGCGCGATTTTCCAAGTGGCATTTTAATTGCATTTGAATTGCAACTTAAATATCAAAACTTATATTGATGAAGAATAGAATTCAGTAGTGAAGAAGGGTATCATTACTCTTGCATTAGCACTTTGAAGATCACAAGATCACGACAAAGGAGCAGAAGTAGGCCATTCGGCCCTTTGAGTCTGCTCCGCCACTCCACCATGAGCTAAACAATTCTCCCAACTAGTTCCAATTTCCGGCTTTTTCCCCATATCCCTTGAAACCCTGACTAATTAGATACCTATCAATCTCCTCCTTAAACACCCTCAATGATCAGACCTCCACAGCTGTATGTGGCAACAAATTCCATAAATCCACGAACCTCTGGCTAAAAAAATTTCTCCTCATCTCTGCTTTAAATGGGTACCCTCTAATTCTAAGACTGTGGCCTCTTGTCCTGGACTCACCCACCAAGGGAAACAGCCTTTCCACATCTACTCTGTCCAACCCTTTCAACATTCAAAATGTTTCTCTGAGGTCCCCTCTCATTCTTCTATACTCTAATAAAAACAGTCCAAGAGCAGACAGACACTCCTCATATGTTAGTCCCTGCATTCCAGGAATCATCCTCATAAACCTTCTCTGAACTCTCTCCAACATCAGTACATCCCTTCTAAGATAGGGGGCCCAAAACTGCACACATTATTCCAAATGAGGTCTCACCAGTGCCCCATAGAGCCTCATCAACACATCCTTACTCTTATACACTATTCCTCTTGGAATGAATGCCAACAGGAAGACAAGATTCGATAACTCGCATTTCTTAATTGTTCTGAATCAGAAGTTTGTTGAGGTACTCATTATGATTTGGCTTTAATAATTGTTTACTTTGTCTGCTAAGGACAAGACAAAAATGATCAAAGATGTAATCGGTAGGAGCTGTGAATCTGACAGTATGAGGGATTCTGGTTCTCATGATCTCTAGCTATCTCTAGTGATGGCAGATTATCCATTTCTGTATGGTTTTCAGCAAGTTCAGCATGGTCTCTTTACTCACTTTGGTGATTAACCTTTTGGGCTGTTTTCTTTCATTCTTCACTTTAACTCCAGGGGAAAAGAGGTGCACTACTTTGGTTGAATTTAAGTGGAGAGATAAGGAAATAAATTTAAGAGCTGCATTCAGACCATAAGGTTATGTTACAGTAATTCTGTTAATCAAATAAATGTGCTAATTGGCATCAGTGCATGTATTGATATTGATAAATAATGAATAATCTGAGTGGTTTACCTCCTGAATGCAGTCGACCAGTCATTATTATCAGTGGAAAGGATGTTAATAATTCAGTAAATCAACTCTGAAATTTTCCTGACTCTCTAATCTCTGCAGACTTTCATTTTTATTAAGCAATAAGACTTTAACCGTGAAAATGTCCTTGTACTAATAAGCATTGTTTTGATGTTAGGATATTGACTATACTACACTTAACACTTGTTTAAACTTTCATGTTTGCATAAGGTTCAGTCTGTTATTCTGATTCAAAGCACAATACGGTATCCAAACTGTGGGAGATGTTGGAAGTTTTCATAGCTATGCACAAGATGTATATTGATGACCATTATTGTATGTATAAAATTGCTAATTATTTTACTGAATTGGCATTGGGCAATTTCAGCTTATCATAAGACAGATAATCCTCACTGGAAGACCAGCAGAGAATGATTTGAAAGCTAGTGCTGGTTTTACTGAGACACATTTCTGATTATGTTGATTAGAATCATAGAGTCATAGAACAATGTAGCACAGATACAAACCCTTTGGTCTGAGTTCATGCTGCCCACGGTGCCCACACAGCTAGTCCCAATTTCCATTGTTTGACCAATATCCCCTAAGCCCTGCTTCTCCATGTGTTTATCCAAGTGCTGCTTAAATAATACAATTGTTATTTATTATGTGCGGTGTCGTATGACATGGCTGGTCATGGTCTTTCTGTGACCATGATTTTTCTTTGCAATTTTTTTCTACAGGATTGCCATTGCCTTCTTCTGGGCAGTGTCCTTACAATATGGGTAACCACAGCCATTATCAATACACTTCAGAGATAGTCTGCCTGGCGGCAGTGGTTGCATAACCAGAATTTGTATATGCACCAGGCCACTCATACGACCATCCAGCACCTGCTCCCAAGGCTTTACATGACCTTGATCGGTGGGGGGGGGGGGCTAAGCAGGTGCTACACTCTACCCAAAGGTGACCTGCAGGCCACTAGAGGGAAGGAGCGCCTTACAACTCCTTTGGAAGAGATGTATCTCCAGCCCACCACCCGTGATACTATTGTACCTACCTCAATCACTTCCTTCGATAGCCCATTCCATATACTCATCATCTTCTGTGAGAAAACAGGTGCTGCTCAGGTCCCTTTTAAATCTTTCCCTTCTCACCCTAAGCTGATATTTTCTCGATTTTGGTAACCTGCAAAAGATGCTCTGCATTCACTCTATTTATGCCCTTCACGACTTTTTGCAGCTCTATAAGGTCAACTTTTTCTTGCTTTAAAAAATCTTTAAAAGGTTTATCAAGCGCTATTTCCCATGTGCAAAGTCATGATGGCTTTTCCTAAACAGACTGTCTCATCTAAATGCTCATTGAACTTCTCCTTCAGAATCCCCTCCAGCAACCTCCCTGCTATTGACGTCAGGCTGATCTGTGTCTTATTCCCTGGCTTGGCTTTGCAACCATTCTTAAACAAGGGACAATATTTGCCACCTTCCTGTCTAAAGAACTTCAATGAAGCAAGCATCTGCACTAGGGCCTCTACAATTTCCTCTCTAGCCTCCCACAAATTCCAAGGATCTCTTGGTTAAGCCCCAGGGATTTATCCACTTTAATGTACTGTAAGGCTGCAAGTACCTTGTCCCTGATAATATGAATGTCCTCCAAAACATCTCCACTTGCTTCCATAAGACCATAAGACATAGGGGCAGAATTAGGCCATTCAGCCCAGTGAGTCTGCTCTGCCATTCTATTATGGCTGATCATGGATCCCACTCCATCCCATACACCTACCTCTTTGATGCCTTGACCAATCAGGAACCGATCAACTTCCGCCTTAAATATACCCACAGACTTGGTCTCCACTGCAGACTGTGGCAGAGTATTCCACAGGTTCACTACTCTCTGGTTAAAAAAAAAATCCTCCCTCCCTCTATTCTAAAAGGTCATCCCTCAATTTTGAAGCTGTACCCTCTAGTTCTGGATACACCCACCATAGGAAACATCCTTTCCACATCCAACCTATCTCGTCCTTTCAACAATCGGTACGTTTCACTGAGATCCCCATGCGTTCTTCTAAATTCCAGTGAGTTTATTTCCTTTATCTCTTGATGAAAAATTATTGTTTCCTTGGTAAACACCAAGGAGAAATATTCATTAAAAATCGCACCCATTTCTGGCAACTCAAGTCATAAGTAGACCTGCTAAGGGAATTTACTCTCTCCCTAGCCAGTCTTTTATTCTCAATATATTCATAGAACCTCTTGGGATTTTCCTTAACCTTACCTGCGAGGTCCATCTCATACCCTCTCTTTACCCTCCTGAATTACCCCTTAAGAGTATGCTTAATCTTTTTATTGTCATAAACCAACTTGCTCGATCCCAACCTCTTGTGACTTTTTCCTGACCAGAACTTCAGTATCTCTCATCTTCCAAGGTTCCATATACTTGCCAGTTTAACTTTCACCCTAACAGATGCTCCTAGACACTTACTATCTCACTCCTAAAAGCCTCCCACTTGCCATTTGTCCCTTTCCTTTCAGGCAGGCTCACCTAAAGGACTTCTACTAGATTCCCATCTCATTCCCACAGAGGTAGCCTTGCTTCAGTTCCGAAGCCCAGTTTATGAAGCTGACCTTCCTTATCTGAAAACTAATTGAATAGTGGTCACTAGAGTCAAAGTGCTTCTTGTCTACCACATCATTAACTTCCCTTGTTTTGTTCCCTCAGAGGAGATACAGGAAAGATATTGATAAGATTGAAACATTACAGAATGAATTTACAAGAATGTTGCTGGGACTTGAGGGCCTGAGTTACAGGGAAAGTTTGAATAAGTTAGGGAGAGATTTGATAGAGGATTACAGAATTATGTGGAGTATAAGAGAGAACACCAGAAAACAGAACACAGCAAGCAACAAAACAGCAACAGCAAAGCATCCCTTTCCTCCCTCCCACCCACCCACCCACCACACACATGGACAGTCCCCAAAGCTAATCTCTAGCCTCCAGTTTATAGTAGAGAAATCGGATGTCATTGGATACAGTAATCATGATAGATTTAGGAAGCTGAAAATGTAAGGGTGGATGCTGCCATTCACTTATATGTTTAATGTGGGGGACCTGATGGTTGAGGGATTGTAGAATTTCCTTTGTATTGCTAATGGTATTTGAGAGTGAGTGGCAATTTCAGACGGGCCACGGGAAGGAGAAACCATTGCTCAAGAAGGTGGTATGAGCAACTGGAGAGAAAGTGATGTAGCACACAGCAATACACACACAAAATGCTGGAGGAGCTCAGCAGGTCAGGCAGCATCTGTGGAGAGGAATAAACAGTTAACATTTCAGGCTGAGACCCTTCATTAAAACAATGTATCACTGCATTGTTGACTTAGTAAGAGTGTTAACAGCAATTGCAGACAAATCCGCAATTACAGCTAGAGAGAGGTTGCAAACACTGTAAACAGAGGTGGCAAGAATTCAGAGTTGAGAAAATAATTGGGACAAAGGCAAATGGCCAAGACCTTTCATCATGACTGGAAAGGAAGGGGTCGGAAGCCAGAAGGAAGCTTACAGCAGAGAGGACAACCCATGGTATTATGGCAGAACATTTTTAGTCAAATATCTTCAAAACAAAATGATGTTGGATGACTTAAGTTGCTATATATAGAAAAATATAAGTTCTGAGTGTTCTGACAGAATAGAATCTCTGTACGTTGTGGTTATTGAATTTGAATATGAAATAGCTGCAGAAGCAAAAATGCACTGAGTCAAGATATAGTGATCAGGGATAACATTGTGGTTTCCATATTTACAACATTAGAAGACTACAAGATGCAGGGGCAGATTTAGACCATTCAGCCCATCGAGTCTGCTCTGCCATTCCATCATGGCTGATGTATTATCCATCTAAACCTCTTTCTCTTGTCTTCTCCCGTAACATAGAAACATAGAAAACCTACAGCCCAATACAGGACCTACAGCCCACAATGTTGTACCGAACATGTATTTACTTTAGAAATTACATAGGGTTACACATACCCCTCTATTTTTCTGAGTTCTATGTACCTATCCAGGAGTCTCTTAAAAGATCCTGTGATATCTGCCTCCATCACCATCGTCGGCAGCCCATTCCACGCACTCACCACTCTTTGCATAAAAATCTTACCCCTGACACCTCCTCTGTACCTACTTCCAAGCACCTTAAAACTGTGCCCCCTCGTGGTAGCCATTTCAGCCCTGGGGAAAAAGCCTCTGCTATCCACATGATCAGTGCTTCTCATCGTCTTATACACCTCTATCAGGTCACCTCTCATCCCCTGCTGCTCCAAGGAGAAAAGGCTGAGTTCACTCAACCTATTCTCATAAGGCATGCTCCCCAATCCAGGCAATGTCCTTGCAAATCTCCTCTGCACCCTTTCTATAGTTTCCACATCCTTCCTGCAGTGAGGTGACCAGAACTGAGCACAGTACTCCAAGTGGGGTCTGACCAGGGTCCTATATAGCTGTAACATTATTTCTCGGCTCTTAAACTCAATTCCATGGTTGATGAAGGCTAATGCACTGTCTGCCTTCTTAACCACAGAGTCAACCTGCGCAGCAGCTTTGAGTGTCCAATGGACTCAGACCCCAAGATCCCTCTGATCCTCCACACTGCCAAGAGTCTTACTATTAATATGTTTCTATGAAACAGAGCGAGAACGTGCAAACTCCACACCGGCAGCACAGTGACTAAGATTGAACATGGGTCTCTGAAGCTGTGAACACTGTGCAAGACTCTACAGTTTAACTGAGGGTTACTGCCTCCAGTGAAGGATGTTCTCGTAGAGCTAACTGTGCTGATTTGCTTATGCAAGCAGAGCAAAAGACTCAACGGACTCAACAAGAAAGATGTGTTAAAGTGGAACTTGTGGGTTTCCGAGCAAGACACCCTGAGCAATGTTTAGTTCAGTGCGTCGGCTGCAACATTGAGATGCAGCAAGAATGTGAGCTTAACAATGTGCTCCACATGACAGTTATTGCACACCAGAAAATGGCTGTAATGGAAGAGAGACTGGCTGCAAGGGAGAATGACAAAGCTTGGAGATTTCATACAAAATGAAATGGAAGTCTTGATAAGTGATAAGTATATAGCAAGAGGATGGCCAAGAAGGAGAACACACACACACACACACACACACACACAGCCTCATTAAGGGGTTGGCATTGGAAAGGTGAGCAGCCAGATGTTCCTGGGCATCAGCATCTCAGAAGATCTGTCCTTGCTCCAACACATGGAAACAATCAAGAAGAAGGCGCACCAGTGGTTCTATGTCTTTAGGAGTTTGAGGAGATTTAGTATGTCACCACCTCTATATATGTACAGTGGCAAGCATTCTGACTGGTTGTATTACATCCTGCTGTGGAATTTCCAATGTGATGGATTGCAAGAAGGTGCAGAGGTTTATAGACTCGGCCAGCTCCATCACGGACACAACTCTTCCCACCATTGAGGACATCTTCAAGAGACGATGCCTCAAGAAGTTGGCATTCATCATTAAAGCCCCTCACCACTTGGGACGCACTCTGTTCTCATTACTACCATCAGAGGGGGGTACAGAAGCCTGAGGCCCCACATTCAAATTTTTAGCTTCTTCCATTCCACCATCAACTATCTGAATAGTTAGAAACTGAGCAGAGAAGTCCACCTGGAGATCTTTTTCTCTCTCCTGGTCCTACCACTGCTGCATTTCATGCTGTGGTTCATGGTTCTCCAGGATTCAAGTTTCTTCTGCTCTTTCTGGCTATTGTCTTAAAAAAATAAAGAGGAAAAAAGAGACTCACTTGACTTTACCCATCGCCTTCCAGCTTGTACTCCTTCCCTTCCTTCCTAGTGTGTAGCTGAAAGGTTAAGTCAGGAGAAGGGTTGGATGGGAATGTAGGAAAAATAAAGTGAGTAAGTGTACAAATGGGTAGATGATGGTCAGTTGGCATGACTGAGTGAATAGGCAGTTACCATGCTGTTTCTCTGTACACCTCCATGATGGAGTCGAAAACTGTTAGTGATCATGGTTAACCCATAAGACATTGGAGCAGAATGATACCATTCAACCCTTTGAGCCTGCTCCACCATTCCATCATGGATGACATTATCCCTCTCAACCTCATTCTCCTGCCTTCTCTCTATAACCTTTGACACCCTTACTAATCAAGAACTTAACAACCCCTGCTTTAAATACACCCAAGGAAATTACCTCCACAACCGTCTGTGGCAAAGAATTGCTTAGGTTCACCGCTCTGCAAAGATAAGGTGGGAGAATTAGATAGATAGATAGATAGATAGATAGATACTTTATTCATCCCCATGGGGAAATTCAACATTTTTTCCAATGTCCCATACACTTATTGTAGCAAAACTAATTACATACAATACTTAATTCAGTAAAAATATGATATGCATCTAAAATCACCCTCTCAAAAAGCATTAATAATAGCTTTTAAAAAGTTCTTAAGTAGTTTACTTAAATACATTGAGTCCTAACCCCGGCACTTTAACATATCTTACTCCTGGCGGTTGAATTGTAAAGCCGAATGGCACTGAGGAGTATTGATCTCTTCATCCTGTCTGAGGAGCATTGCATCGATAGCAACCTGTCGCTGAAACTGCTTCTCTGTCTCTGGATGGTGCTATGTAGAGGATGTTCAGGGTTTTCCATAATTGACCGTAGCCTACTCAGCGCCCTTCGCTCTGCTACCGATGTTATACTCTCCAGTACTTTGCCCACGACAGAGCCCGCCTTCCTTACCAGCTTATTAAGACGTGAGGCGTCCCTCTTCTTAATGCTGCCTCCCCAACACGCCACCACAAAGAAGAGGGCGCTCTCCACAACTGACCTATAGAACATCTTCAGCATCTCACTACAAACACTGAATGACGCCAACCTTCTAAGGAAGTACAGTCGACTCTGTGCCTTCCTGCACAAGGCATCTGTGTTGGCAGTCCAGTCTAGCTTCTCGTCTAACTGTACTCCCAGATACTTGTAGGTCTTAACCTGCTCCACACATTCTCCATTAATGATCACTGGCTCCATATGAGGCCTAGATCTCCTAAAGTCCACCACCATCTCCTTGGTCTTGGTGATATTGAGACGCAGGTAGTTTGAGTTGCACCATATCACAAAGTCCTGTATCAGTTTCCTATACTCTTCCTCCTGTCCATTCCTGACACACCTCACTATGGCCGTGTCATCAGCGAACTTCTGCACATGGCAGGACTCCGAGTTATATTGGAAGTCTGATGTGTACAGGGTGAACAGGACCGGAGAGAGCACGGTCCCCTGCGGCGCTCCTGTGCTGCTGACCACCGTGTCAGACCTACAGTCTCCCAACCGCACATACTGAGGTCTATCTGTCAAGTAGTCCACTATCCAATCCACCATGTGAGAGTCTACTCCCATCTCCGTTAGTTTGTGCCTTAAGATCTTGGGCTGGATGGTGTTAAAGGCACTAGAGAAGTCCAGGAGTGTAATCCTCACAGCACCACTGACCCCATCCAGGTGAGAGAGGGATTTGTGCAGCAAATACGTGATAGCATCCTCCACTCCCACCTTCTCCTTATACGCAAACTGCAGGTTTGAAAATGAGGAATAAGGAGCTGACAGAGGCAATATCACTCTTACAGAAGTTGAAAATTATCCTCTAGAATTGTCCTTAATGACTTTCCTTTGGATATATTCCTGCTGAATTTGGGTGCATTGTAATTTTAAGTTGGAGCTGATCTGATTGAAAGGTGCAAGATAAAGCATAGGAGTAGTAACCTAGCTAATCTTTACCAGAGTTAATACAACACACAAGCTCCTTCCCATCTCCCTCTGGATCCTTTAAATGCCCATATGCAAGTGTCGTTGACCAATAACGCTGAACCAACAAATTTACAGGAACTTTAAGAAGCAATCAATCGCTTTGCATTTATTAATTGCAGCTGAACAGATTTAAAACAAAGATACGAGCGCTTTAGTTTCTTTTCCTGGAAGTTCAATGTAACCACTTGAAAAATGATGTGACAGTACTTATTCTGCAGAAATATCAAAATGACTGGTGATACCTTGGCTGTTTAAAACTTGCAACTGGTTAGAGTACTGATTAAAATCAAGTTGCTGCAAATTCAACAGCTCAGCCTTTTTTCAAGTTTGCCGATGGCTTGATCTACATTTCCCTGACTCATACATGGAAAGGACCAACAAGATGTTCTGCAGGAGTTGTCTGTGGTAAACTTCATACATGACATATAGCTTCCTTTCCCCCCCCATCCCAGCTTCAAAGATCCTTTTGTGTGAACAAAATGTCATATGAAAGCTCAGGCTAGAAATTGGCAGTCAGTTCAATCACAGTAACCAGCAATAGGGCTTGATGGCCTTTTTGTTGCAACCATGTGCGTTTTCCAATTAAGTCAGTCGATGCTGATGATGCATAGAAATCCTCTATACATAAACTACAAAGTAAATTTATTATCTAATTATGTCTATATCACCAGATATGTCCCTCAGATTCATTTTCTTGCGGGCATAATCAATAAATCCAGTAACCACAATCAAATCAATGAAGGATGCATCAACGTGGCAGACAACCAGTGTGCAAAAGACAACATACAATGCAAATACAAAAGAAAAAAATAAATAAAGAAGCAATAAATATCGAGAAAATGAGATGAAGGGTGCTTGAAAATGAGTCCGTAGGTTGCGGGAACAGTTCCGTGATGGGGCAAGTGAAGTTAAGAAGCTATCCCCTCTGGTCTAAGAGTCTTGATAGCCTAATGGTTGAGGGGTAATAATTGTTCCTGAACCTGGTGGTGAGAGTCCTGAGCCTCCTGTACCTTCTTCCTGATTGCAGTAGCAAGAAGAGAACATGGCCTGGGGTCCCTGATAATGGATGCTTCTTTCCCGAGGCAGCACTCTGCGTAGATATGCTCAATTGTGTGGATGGACTGGACTGTATTCACTACTTCTTGTAGGATTTTCCATTCCAGGCCATTGGTGTTTCAAAACCAGGCTGTGATACAGCCAGTCAGTTATACTCTCCACCACATATCTATGCTGGTGGAAATCAGCAGGTCAGGAAGCACCTATGGAGAGGAATAAAGAGCCAGCGTTTCAGGTTAAGACCCTTCATCATGACTCAAAAGGAAGGAGTAAGAAGCCACAATACGAAGGTGGAGGGAGGAGAAGGAGTTTTCCAATCATGATGAAAGGTCTCAGCCCAAAGGGACGACTCTTTATTCCTCTCCATAAATACTGCCTGACCTGCTGAGTTCCTCCAGCATTTTTGTGTGTGTTAACCTTGATTTCCAGCATCTGCAGAATCTCTTGTGTTTAAGAAATCCTCTGCAATTGTGTTATTCATATGTGCAATTGAAGTGGTGTAACATGCAATGCTACAAGGTCATTTTATTTGGAGAGATGAAGGACCAGATCACAGATATAAAAGAAAGTGGAAGAGATTTAAAGGATATGATGAAGATCTTTCAGTGTGTTGTTGCAGCTCATTGCATGTTGATAATGGTTGAGGCAGGTATAGTTGGGGCATTCAGGAAGGAACTGAACAAATAAGTGGTGAAGAGGCATTCAAAAAGCTACAAGAAGAAGGAGTTTGTGAGTTACTTGAGTATAGAGTTAGCATAAACATGAATAGTGTCTTCTGTGATGTGTCACAGTATTATGAACTGGGAAAGCCAATCAAGGTTCAAAGTAAATCTATTATCTAAGTTCATATATATTACCATATACTACCTTGAGATTCACTTACTTGCAGTGTTTACAGGGAAAAAGGAATGCAATAACATTTTATGAAAAGAAAATGACAAAAAAAAGATTGACAAACACCTATGTGCAAAAGAAGACAAACTGTGCGGTTAAAAATAACACTGAGAACATGAGCTGTAAAGTGTCCTTAAAAGTGAGTCTGTAGGTCGGAGAATCCATTCAGAGTAGTAGTGATAAAGTTATCCACACCGGTTCAGGAGTCTAATGGTTGTAGAGTCATAAGCAATGAAAGTGATCCTGGCTTCATGTAACCCTGATTGGGGTGGGGAGGTGCTAAACAGGTGCTATATCTTAACCAAGGGTGATCTGAAGGCTAGTGGAGGGAAAGAGCGCTTTATACTTCCTTTGGTAGAGATATATCTCCACCCCGCCGCTCATTTAAAAGTCACTTGGTTAGTTACATAAGTAGGAAAGCTGTAGACAATGTGAGCCAAGTGCAGGTAAATGGGACTAGCTCAGTTGGCCTACTTGGTCAACACGGACAAACTGGACTGAAAAAGTCCTGTTTTCATGCCATATCAATTATTCTGACTCTATTAAACAGCTGGAAATAGGGTTTAGCTGTGGTAGTTCCCAGTAGAGAACACTGAAATAATTGGCTTGATTGGTATTCCCTGTAAACAACTAACAAGGACTCAGAATGTCTCCTTATGTGCTGCAGCCTGGAAATTAAATTGTATAATGCAGTGTTGTTTTCAGCACGCGGAATTAAAAATTAATTTCTACATGCTCAGTAGTGTAGTGGTTAGCGCAACGCTTTACAGTAGCAGCAACCTGAGTTCAATTCCCACCACGGTCAGTAAGGAGCTTGTAAGCTTGTACTTTTTCCCCATGATCACATGGGTTTCCTCTCGGTGCTCAGGTTTCCTCCCATAGTCCAAAGCCATTCCGGTAGGTTGGTTAATTGGTCATTGTAAATTCTGTTGTGATAAGGCTAGGGTTAAATCAGGGATTGCCCGGCAGCGTGACTCAATAGACGGGAGTGGTCTATTCTGTGCTGTCAATCAATAAATAGCTAAATAGAAAATAAATAATCAGTTACATTTTATGAAATGCAATTTCAACAGTTTCCTGCTGGTGGATTGTCAGTAGGAAAATTCAACCATGCACTCATCATTGTCAATTACTCTTGGAATCTATACATGGTCTCTGTGGTTCTCCGATTGCAGGGGAGTGCAAAGGGTCAATTCTATTTGATTAATTTGAGTTTTTCAAAAGGTAACTCTGTGTATCAATAGTGGTGATGCAGTTCTGATGGAATTCAGTAAATATGTTGATATGATCTCACATGGAAAACTAGTCGAAAAGATAAGGACTGAGGGATTCAGGAGGTATAATCAGCCCTGATGAAGGGTTTCAGCCCAAAATGTCAACTATACTCTTTTCCATAGATGCTGCCTGGCCTGTTGAGTTCCTCCAGCATTTTGTGTGTGTTGCTTGGATTTCCAGCATTTGCTTGAAGCATGCAAGGTGTGTGCCTTCATTGTAGACTACAAGAGTTAAGAAATTATGATACTTCAATGTTGTTTCAACACACACAAAGTGCTGGAGGACAGCCAGGCAGCATCTATTGAGAAAAGTACAGTTGACATTTCAGGCTGAAACTCTTTGGTAGGGCTCATATGTTCACCCATTGCTAGAGTAATGTCTGTAGTTTTGATCAGCAAGACATAGAAAGGACTAGATTGCAGGAGAGAAGGTACAGAGGAGGTTCACCAGGGTGTTTCCTCAATGGACCCAGTTACAAAAGAGACTAGATAGGCTGAGTTTGTTTTCTTTGGAGAGGAGAAAGCTGGAGGTGGGGGGGGGGGGGTGCAAATTCTGACTAAGGGATACAAAAGTATGAGGGCACAGGATAGACTTCTCTCCTGAGAAGTGCTGTCTGTAACCAGCTGGCACTTGATTAAGGTAAGGCTCAGGAGATTTAGACGGACTTGCGGAGGAAGCTTTTAACCCGGAGAGTCATTAGAATCTGGAACAGCCTGCCTGACGGGGTAGCAAATCCAGAAGTCTCACATCTCAAGGGCTTATCTAATTACATTTTCATTGTCATGTCATAGAGCTGGGGCCAAAGGCAATTGAACTGATATTGTCAGTTTCTTGATTGCTGGCACAGACACTGTAAGCTAAAGAGCCTGTTTCCCTGGTATAAGACTCTGCATCACAAGGTTCTGTTGCATTGATATAAGGGACTCTAATGAAAGCCATATTGAGATGGCTGTAGACAATCTGTCTGTATGTACTGCTGGTTTTTGGTTTATTGTTAATCATCATAAGAGTTGTTCTATGACTGATAATAGGGCCAAGAATAGACAATATTGTAATGGAGCACCGAAATCATGATACAAACTGCTGTCTGGTTTCCTTTTTGTTAGTGCAGTTAAGATGTTTATCTTTCTTGAAAATCAGTGCCAACCCTGCACCAGGTACTTCAAAGGGTAGTACTCAGAAATGCCTCTTCCTCCACGTACAAACATCCCCACTATTGAAATTAGGAGAATGTGGGGGTGGATAGCATGGGTAATTGAGGTTTAGCAGCTTTCTGGTTGCAATGAAGCTTATTTTCCCTTCGTGTTGCTGAGCTGGTTATACATGCCAAACAGTAGGCAGAATTGAGCATTTATGTTTGATGTTAAGTGGCTACTGCCAGGTACACACAGAAACTTACTTCATTTTGACAGCTTCAAGGATGAAGGGTTTACATGGGTGGTCTAATTCAGAGCAGGCTAGAAAATAGAGGTGTTAAAAGGTTTATGGGATTAGGATAAATGAGGGGAATATTTACCAATGAATGATGGATGAAGTTTCAGATTAGCAACCTTAAATCTGAAATGTTATCCTTTATTCGTTGATAAATATTCTCGTTATTTATCCTAATCCCAGCAAGACTTTGAACAACTTGCTGAAGCAGTGGCTGGAAATTGAATCTTCTACTGAACTCTTCAGTGGACACAAGATTAATAAGCAGTTCTCAGGAGAACTGAATAAATACTTTGGTGAAATAATTACAGGATTATGGAGACATTAAAGGAGCAAAGAGCAAATAAGGCAGGCCTTTGAAAGGAGGGCAAATGGTATGTTGGCCTTTTGAATATGAGGATTTGAATACAGGAGGAAGGAAGGTTTATCGCAATTGCATTTAGCTTTAACAAGACCACACTAGGAGTATTGTGTGCAGTTTCTGTTTCCAAACTAAAGAAAGATCTATTTACCATTAAGAGACTCCAACACTGATTTACTTGTCTGGATCTAGGGACGGTGGTTTTGCTCTCTGAGGGGAGTTCAAAATTCAAAGTGAATTTATTATCAAAGTAGTTAATATAGGTCACCATTTATTACTTTGACATTCATTTTCTTGCAAACATCTACAGGAAAATCAAGAAATGCAATAGAATTTATGAAAACTATAAATAACAAAGACTGACAAACAACCAATCTGCAAAAGCAGACAAATCATGCAAATAATAAAGCAAATAAACAAGTAATACTGAGCACATGAGTTGTAGAGTCTTTGAAGGTGAGTCTACAGGTTGTGGAATTGGTTCAGAGATGAGGTGAGTAAGGTTATCCACACTGGTTCAGGAGCCTGATGGTTGAAGGGTAATAACTGTTCCTGAACCTGGTGGTGTGGGACCTGATGCTTGATGTACCTCCTGCCCAATGGTAGCAGCAAGAAGAGAGGATAGCCTGGATAGTGGGACCCTTGATGGTAAATGCTTCTTTCTTGTGGCAGTGCTCCTGAGGAGTTCTTAGTGAAACAAACAAAATTCTTGGAGAGCGTTCTTGGCTAGATGCAAGAAGAAATTTTCCCCCAGTTAAGGAGGAGTTCAAGGAGTGGCCACTGATTGAGATTAGGTCCATAAAACATAGGAGCAGAAAAAGGCTATTCAGCCCATCAAGTCTGCTCTGCCATTCCATCATACCTGATCCCAGATCCCACTCAACTCTATACACCTGCCTTCTCGCCACATCCTTTGATAGACCAGGACACTATCAACTTCTGCCTTAAATATATACACAGACTTGGCCTCCATCGCAGTCTGTGGCAGAGCATTCCACAGATTGACTACTCTCCAGCTTAAAAAATCCTCCTTACCTCTGTTCTAAAGTGTTGCCCCTCAAATTTGAGGTTGTGCCCTCTAATTCTGGATACTTCCACCATAGGAAACATCCTCTCCACATCCACCTTAACTAATCCTTTCAACATTCAGTGTGTTATTGCAGACTAGGTTGCTTAGGATAGAGCTGAGGTGAAATTGTGTCACTTAAAAGTGGTGAGCCTTTGGCACAGGATTTGCTTTGTAAGGCTGTAGAAGCTGAGTCTAAATGTTTATTGAGAACAGAGATTGGTAGCTTTCTGGATGCTTTAAAAAGGATATGTGGATATGGTGATAGAGCTGCAAATGCATCTAGGGTAGATTAGACATGGACTAGGAAAATGAAGTAGGCATGAAGGGTCTGGCCTAGAAGGGGTATGGAGGGCTAAGATTCCAGTGCAGATCAATGGGAGTAGGCAGTTTCAATGGTTTTGGCATGGGCTAGATAAGCCGAAAGGCCTGTTCCTGTGCTGTACTTCTCTATGACCAATTCCTACTTTTATTCTTTGGGTTCTTATCATCTTATGATAGACCCAGCTCAGACTCGCTGGACTGAACAGTGTTTCCCTTGTTGTGCAACTTCATAACTCCAACTATTGTCTTTACTATCCTACACTAAAAATAAACTTCAGATAGGTTTGTCAGTGACTTTGGCAGTTTGCCAACACTGAAGTGTTCCCACAACCAATGGTCGCACTTTCAAGATTATCTCATGTTCTTGATACTTATTACTTGTTTATTTTTTTTTTCTTTTTGTATTTGCACAGTTGTCTTTAGCCTTGTTCGCCTTGTGTGCAGGTCTTATTGATTCTATTATACTTATTGGATTTTCTGAGTATACCCGCAAGAAAATGAATCGCAGGGTTATATATGGTGACGCGTATGTACTTTGATAATAAATTTACTTCGAATTTTGAACTTTAAAATCTCCAGACACTTTGAAACTCCCTTGAGATTAAGGTCAATGAGTCACGTTAAACAGCTTACTATGAAATCACCAGGGATGTTTGAGGCTTAGCAAGTTGGAACTGCTCACTGAATAGTTGTGTTCTTAGTGGGTACATATTTTAAGGTGTTGCTTATTAGTCAACTCATTGACAGATTTATCATTACATTGTCCACTTATTAAGAGTGTTAACAGTAATTGCTGGCAAGTCATAATAGCAATAGAAACAGAATTGCAAGGTTCCTGCTCAGAGTTGGCAAGAATTCAGATTTGTGAAGGAAAATGGGAAAAAGGCATGTGGTACCTGGTGACTCAGGAGATTTTGCAGATGCTGGAAATGTTAAACGACACGTACAAAATGCTTGAGGAACTCAGCAGTTCAGACAGCCTCTGCGGAGGGAAGTAGTCAACATCTCGGTCTGAGACCCTGGAAAGGAAGTGGGGGCAGAAGTCAGAATAAAAAAATGTGAGGGGTGGGGAAGGAGTACAGTCTGGCAGGGTGAAAAGTGAGACCAGAAAAGAGGAAAGGTGAGTGAGTGGGGAAGAGGCATCCATCATTAAGGACCTCCATTACACAGAACATGGTCTCTTCTCATTGCTACCATCAAGGAGGAGGCACCGGGGCCTGAAGAGGCACACTCAGTGTTTCAGGAACAGCTTCTTCCCATTTTCCCGCAGATTTTTGAATGGGCAATGAACCCATGTACACTAACAGGCTATTTTTTTTCTTTTTTACTCTCTTTTTGAACTGCTTACTTCATGATATATATATTCTTATTGGAATTTATATATTTTAATTATTATTATGTACTACACTGTACTGCTGCCACAAAACAACAAATTTCATGACATATGCCAGTGCATTCTGATTCTGGAGAAGGAGGAATCTGATAGGAGACAAAATAAAGGGAAGGAGGTGGGGAACAAGGGGACAGTGATGAGCAGGTCAAGAGGATGGGGGACTGGAACAGAAGAGATGTGAGGGCCACCAGGATGAGGGTAACCAAGTTCAGAGAGAGAAAGATATGAACAGATACCAGAATTTAGAGGAATCGATGATCATATCATCACTGTCTGCTCAGCAAGCATTGATATCTGTGGCCCTCCTGAGGTTTTCAACAGATTCTATTTTTGCTGTAATTTCTGATTGTTTGCAAGATACCATTTGACAATTCTAATTTTATCATTTTACCCATTGCGTACGTTTGCTCATTGATATTTGAGGTAAGATGAAAGATGATAGATCGAGTGGATAGCCAGAGACTTTTTCTCAGGTGGAAATAACTAGTGAAAGGGGGCATAATTTTAAAGAGATCGGAGGAAGGTTTGGTGGGATGCCAGAGTTAAGTTCATTACACGGAGAGTGGTGGGGGTGTGGAATGCCCGGCAAGATGTGATGATAGAGGCAGATACGTTCGGGCATTTATGAATCTCATATGGATGATTGAAAAATGGAGAGCTATGAAGGAGGGAAGGGTTACATTGATCTTAGAGTAGGTTAAAACTTTAGCACAACATCATGGGTCAAATGACCTGTACCGTACTGTGCTGTACTGTTCTATGTTCTGTGTTCTATGCTGCATGCAATCAACATTTGAAAGAGAAATTGGAGCTTTTCTCAGTCAAGAGCTTTTATCAAGCTGCAATCCTTTTTGGGTTGAGGGACGGAAAGGCGGGAGGTCGAATCGTGTTACCTTAAGTCAATTATTTAATGTTGGCACGTTACTGCTCTGTCACCATCCCTTGCTTTCTGTGTCCTATACACTGCTTTGTGGCCATGTTGGTTGTGGCTTCAGTCCATGTAACTGCTGCGATGTGCTGCATCAGCTGCCAGCATTTAACACAAGAGTGATTTCTTCCAACACCATTTCCATTGTTCCATCTGTGTTAATTTAACATGAAAGCACCCTCTCTAAAAATGTGAGACAGTATTTATGAATCTGTTTGCAATTCTCTATACTAGATGAGTGATGTCACAGCAGGCGGAGCCACAGTGTTTCCTGACTTTGGAGCTGCGATATATCCAAAGAAGGTAACTGGACAAGTTTCTCTTTGCCGATTATTATTTGTATTTCTGGGTTATGTGAGAAATCATTTGGTCAGTGGTGCAATGGGCTCCCAACTGTACAAGGAATTGGCTTAACATTAATTATTTATCCGTTAATAACAGCAATAAAACTCCTGTTCTGACCTTGTTTTAAGCCTGGTAAAACCCTTATCATTGAAATAGCCATTGATACAGAACCTCCCTTTTATAAATACATAATGATCTAAAGATGAACTATTTGTCACACGTGCATTGAAGCATACAGTGAAATGCGTTGCTTTGAGTCAACGGTCAATATAATCAGAGGATTGCGCTGGGCGCAGCCTGTAAGAGTCAGCACGCTCCTAGCACCAATATCGCATGCCTGTGACTGACTAACCCTAACCGTACATCTTTTTGGAACATGGGAGGGAACCAGAATCCCCACAGGAAATGCAAGCAGGTCATGAGGAGAATGTAAAACTCCTTAACGACAGCGGCGGGAGTCGTACCCCGATCGGTGATTGCTGGCACTGAAAATCGATTGCACCATGCTGCCCCACCAGAGCAGCATTGCACTATTTTCTTAATTTCAGAGTACCAATGATTTGCAATATTCAAGTTAAGATTAGAATATCATCGTATACACCAAGCTGCAATGAAATTCTTTGTTTGTATGAAGTTCACAGAGTAAACAATGTATTGAATTGAATTGACTTTATTTCTTACATCCTTCATATACATGATGAGTAAAAATCTTTATGTTATGTCTCCATCTAAAGGTGCAACGTGCAATCATAGTAACTTATAATCATTTATAATAAATAGAACAGTCAATGTAACATAGAAATACACTCAAATCAGCGAGAGTT
Source organism: Hemitrygon akajei (assembly GCF_048418815.1). NCBI lineage: Eukaryota > Metazoa > Chordata > Chondrichthyes > Myliobatiformes > Dasyatidae > Hemitrygon > Hemitrygon akajei. The sequence goes on along the minus strand of NC_133138.1, from coordinate 28,993,279 downwards.
AATCAGTCTGATGGCCTGGTGGAAGAAGCTGTCCTGGAGCCTGTTGGTCCTGGCTTTTATGCTGCAGTAGTGTTTCCTGGATGGTAGCAGCTGGAATAGATTGTGGTTGGGGTGACTCATGTCCCCAATGATCCTACAGACCCTTTTTACGAACCCGTCTTTGTAAATGCCCTGAATCATGGGAAGTTCACAACTACAGATGCGCTGGGCTGTCCGCACCACTCTCTGCAGAGTCCTGCAATTAAGAGAGATACAGTTTCTATACCAGGCAGTGATGCAGCCAGTCAGGATGCTCTCAATTGTGCACCTGTAGAAAGTTCTTAGGATTTGGGGGCCCATTCCAAACTTCCTCAACTCTCTGAGGTGAAAGAGATGCTGTCGTGCCTTTTTCACCACACGGTATGTACAGACCACGTGAGGTCCTTGTGGATGCTGAGGAACTTAAAGCTGTTTACTCTCACAACGCCAGATCCATTGATGTCAATAGGGGTTAGCCCGTCTCCATTCCTCCTGTAATCCACTACCAGCTCTTTTATTTTTGCAACATTGAGGGAGATGTTGTTTTCTTGTCACCATTGTGTTAGAGAGATGACTTTTTCCCTGAAGGTCACCTCATTATTGTTTGAGATTAGGCCAATCAATGTAGTGTCGTTGGCAAATTTAATTAACAGATTAGAGCTATGGGTGGTGACCCAGTCCTGAGTATATAGGGAGTAAAGGAGGGGACTTAGTACACAGCCCTGAGGGGCTCCTGTGTTGAGAGTCAGAGGGTTGGAGTTGAGGGAGCGCTCTCTTACCACCTGCCAGTGATCTGACAGGAAGTCCAGGATCCAGCTGCACAAGGCAGGGTCAAGACTGAGGTGTCTAAGTTTCTTGTCAAGCTTGGATGGAATTATGGTGTTGAATGCTGAACTGTAGTCCAAGAACAGCATTCTCACGTAAGCATCCTTCTTCTCCAGATGTGTAAGAACAGTACGTAGAGCAGTGGCTATTGTGTTGTCTATTGATCGGTTGTGTCGGTAGGCGAATTGTAGGGGGCCCAGTTTGAGTGGTAGCAAGCTGCAGATGTAATCCTTGACCACCCTCTCAAAGCATTTGCTTATTATTGATGTGAGTGCGATAGGACACCAGTTGTTCAGGCATGTTTCCTTGGTCTTTTTTGGTACAGGGACAATGGTGGATAATTTGAAGCAGGAGAGCACTCTACACTGGGAGAGGGAGAGATTGAAAATGTCTGTAAATACACCTGCCAGTTGTACTGTGCTTATCCTGAGTACTCGCCCTGGGATGCCGTCTGGTCCTGCAGCCTTGCGACTGTCCACTCGTTGGAAACATCTGCGTACCTCAGCCTCAGAGATGACGAGGTTGCAGGTTGTAGCAGTGGCTTTATTGGAGGCTCAGAGTCAGCGACATCGAACCAAGCAAAAAGTGATGAAGCTCATCTGGGAGAGAGGCTGCGAAGTTGGCAGCACCACTACCTTTGGCTTTGAAGTCTGTGATGGTATGCAGCCCTCGCCACAAGACATGTGTGCCATTCGTTGTGAATGTACAGCAGCAAACACAAATCAAAATGATGCACAGATTGTGGTGCGGTCGGAAGTAATGCATGAAGAAATGCGAAAGTGATGACAATGGAGTAATCAAGCAGGGAAGAATTAAGAGACGAAGACCGAGGCAGCACTACCAGGAAGAGGATGTGAAAGAACTGGTTGATTCTAAAGTCTAGTAGCAGTGGAGACAAAGTTGTCTGTTTATCTGGGCTTTTGAGCTCTCATATCTTCTCCCAGAGGCAGAAGAGAGAAGAGGGAATGGCCAGGCATCCTGAACCATACTATTAGTCTGCCCGAATTAACACATTGCAATTAACGGATACAGTGAGCTCCATGTAAAGGTAAATGAGAGGATTTTTTTTCCCGATAAGATGCTGGCGTGTTTGATTGCAGCAGCTTCTACGGGTTCAACAAAAGGTGCTATTGTCCTTTATAAACATTTTTTATGATCACAAGATCCTGCTAGACTTTACGAACTTAAAGTACTGCAGGTATACTCCATCAGCGAGTTGCTCGTTGGCTGAGAAAATGAAGGAACTGCTTCAATGTGCTGTTGCCTGCATCGAATGAGTCATTTGGTCTCATAAACGAGTGATTGTCTTGGTCGCATAAATGAGTGACTGTCCTTTCGCTTTTCTTGTGATCACCAAGACCCTTTGGACATTGTTAATGTGTAATGCCACAAGTTTGACTTGTTGGTGAGGGAGCTGCGTGGCCTCAGCCATACTGAGGACTAGGCCTCAGGCCGTGGTGTTGTATGTGTACAGCCACCGGGAGAGAGGTGTTGAAACCAGTGTGCTCCACTAGGGGCGGTGTGGCACAGCATCCAGGGTGAAGTCAGTGCTGCTCTCCTGTGTTCTCTTGGAAGAATACGATCCATACTGCAGATACTGCGGCATTCATGGCTAGGGTCTGGACTATTTTTTTGTGTGTGGCTCGATCTCACTGAAACCTTTACTTGCTTGCGTGTACGTGCTATGAGACTGTTGGTACTGTGATTAGCACCTTGGCCCCTGGGGTAATGCTGTTTCATTTGGCTGAATTCACGGGTGTTCATGTATGGCTTTTAAACTTGAATTGAATTGAATAAAATTGTGGATATGTTGATATATGGAGAGAGGAAAACAGAACACACATTCCAGGTTGGTAACTTTTTATCAGAACAGTCTTACCTAATAAATAACATATCTAAGAGGATTTTTTAATCTATTTCCAGGGAACAGCAGTATTTTGGTATAACCTTTTTAGAAGCGGTGAAGGTGATTATAGAACACGGCATGCGGCCTGTCCGGTGTTAGTAGGAAGTAAATGGGGTAAGAACCTTGCACCATGTTCTACTCTTGACAGCCAAGTGGCTTTTGTTAGTGGAGAAACAATAAGGCTCTGCATCCACCTTGCTCTGCTCCTTACATTTTGTTGGAACCTGGCATATCTTTTAGAAGAAACCTCCTTTAACAAATTTTGATTTGCAAAACATGCCTGTGCTTGAGAATGAAATATTGTTATTCACTCTTGTCACTCAGTGAGTTGGTTTGATTGTTTATTTATAATTTTTATCATTTACAAGATACAACACAGAATAGGCCCTTCCAGCCCTTCAAGCTCTGCTACGCAGCAATCCTCAATTTAACCCTAGTGTAATCATGGGACAATTTACAATGATCAATTAGCTTACTGTGCCAACCCAGAGGAAATACACTTGGTTATGGGGAGAACATACAGACTTCTTACAGGCAGCGACAGGATTTGAACCTGGGTCACTGGCACTGTAAAGTGTTGTGCTAAGCACCAACTACCCTACTGTGCCACCTTGTCCCTCGGTAATAGGTAGGAACCCCAATACCTGGGGGAATTAAAATATTTGGCTGGGTGGTTTCTCACAGTAGTCACTTGTGAATGAGATTCACGTCTTTTACCAAGACATAAACACGCCCCTATAATGGCCACCATATCCCAAGTTAAGCCTCCCAAGTGGCTTGTAACTAGCATACACTCACAACTGAGTGCTGCAAAGCTGCTGTGCTCACTACAGAGCCTAAAAGAACTTCTCTACAAATAATTTCTCAGGAGAGGTTTATCTAATCCGAATCTCAGTGTGAATATTTGCCAAGGTTACTGCAAAGGGCAGGGTTTCTAGCTGGCCAGGTTGTTTTTACCACAGCACACAATCTGGAAGAACTCAGTGGGCCAGTCGCCATTCGTAGGAAGAAAGCAACTGTCGATGTTTCCGGCCAAAATCCTGCATCAGGACTGAGAGTGGAGAGGGGAGATAGCCAGCACAGAGAGGAGACTGGGAGCAGCGAGAAAGGATTCTGAGCTGATTGGTGGGCTGAGGAGGGGTGTAAGCTAACAGGCACGTAATGCCAGGTAGTGGAGGGGACTATATACCATATCTCTATCTCTCATGATTTTATATATCCCCATCACCTCTCAGCCTCCTTTGATTCAGAGAAGACAGACCAAGCCAATACATTCTCCTCTTGTAATTCAAGACTTCTAATCTATGCAATATTCCCATGAAGACGAAAAGATGTGCAGATGCTGGAAATCCAAGCAACTTGCACAAAATGCTGGAGGAACTCAGCAGGCCGGGCAGCATCTGTGGAAGAGATTGGAAGCTGAGGCCCTTCTTCATGATTGGGGAAAAAAGATGAGAAGTAGAGCAAGAAGGTGGGGGAGGATGAGAAGAAGTGTGAGGTGATAGGTGAAACCAGGAGAGAGGCAGGGGAAGAGATGGCAAGTTGATAGGTAAAAGAGCTAAAGGGCTGGAGAATCAGGGGTCTGATAGGAGAGGATAGAATGTCATGGAAGAAAGGGAAGGGGAGGAGTACCAGAGAAATATGATGGGCAGGTACCTCTCCCCTTCCCCTCTCCCCATTTCACCTATCAAATACCACCTTATACTTCTTCCTCCCCTCCCACCCCTTCTTGCTCTGATTTTTCTTTTTTTTTCTATTCCCAATGAAGGGCCTTGGCCTGAAACATCAACTGTTCACTCTTCTCTGTAGATGCTGCCTGGCCTGCCGAGTGCCTCCAGCATTTTGTGTGTGGTGCTAATATCCCTGTGAACCTTTTCTGTACCCTTTCTAAAGCTTAATTGCATCTGTCCTGCACTGTGGCAACCAGAACTATACATGATACTCCAAATGCAGTTTCAGCAGCTTGCGCAACTTCAACGTGACATCATCCCAACTTATACACAAAGCCTCAGCCAATGACAGCAAGCATTCCATCCACCTTTCTCACCACCCTGTTTACCTATGTTTTAACTTTTAGGTAACTATGTATATGTAGTAGGTCCCCCTGTTCTACAAGCCGCTGAGCCCTACCACTTACTGTGTATAGTACTGTACAAAAGTCATAGACACATATATACTGCTAGGGTGACTAAGAATTTTGCACAGCCCTGTATATCCTACCCTGTTTTAATTTCTCAGAATGCTCTTGTCTAAGTTAAATTCCGGCTGCCTGCTGTCCTAATTGATCTATATGTCTTGTTGGAAGCTTAAAGAGCCTTCATCACTATCTGCAATATCTCTAAGTTTCTTGCCATATGCAAACTTGCTGATCTCAACCTAATAGGGAACTCATGAAAACAACAGATGACTCAGCTCAGTTCTCTGTGGCGCACCGCTTGTCGCGTGCCTTCAATCTGATAAGCAGTCCTTCACTACCATGTTTTGCCTCCTCTCACCAGGGTAATCTGCCAGCTGATTGATGAGAAAGATGTGAACAATGCCATCTTTTCTGTCCTCGTCAATCCCCACGATCGTCTCAAATTTGTAAGACATGATTTCTCACATGCAAAGCCAGGTTGACACCTCCTGGTCAATCCCTGCCTTTCCAAGTGCAAATAAATCCTATCCCTCAGAATCCCTTCCAATAACTAGCCCACTGTTCATGCTTACTGCCCTGCAGTTCACTGGCTTATCCCTGCAGCTTTTAAAGACACAAAATTATCCTTCCTCCATACTTAAACTACCTTACCTGTGGCTAATGAAGATACAAATGTCTCTCGTGAGTTGCAAACAATCCCCCCCTCCCCTTACTTTATCTTGGATAAACCTGATCAGGCCCTTTATGCATGTCAAGACCCTCAGTGTGACCTGCTTTGTAATGTTAAATATAAAAGATACTGCAGATGCTGGAAATTCAGAACAACACACAAAATGCTGGAGGTAGTCAACAGGGCAGGCAGCATCTATGGAAAGGAAAGCACAGTCGATGTTTTGGGCCGATGAAGACTCAGCCAGAAACGCTGACTATGTATTCCTCTCCATAGGTGCGGCCTGGCCTGCCGAGTTCCTCCATCATTTTCTGTGTTTCTTTGTAATGCTCCAGAATGTCACTGTTCCCTCCCCTAGACACAGTGCTTCCATATCCTTTACCATGGTAAATAGTGTAGAAAAGTATTAAGACCTCACTCATTTCCTTTGGCTTCATCTGTACATTACTACATTAATTCTTTAGAGGATCTCTCATTTCCTCTAGAATATTTTAGGATTCTGCTTTACCATATCTGTCAGGGATAACTCTTAGCTCTTTACTTCCTTTCGAAATTGCTTCTTAAGTGTCCTTCTACATTGCTTACACGCTAAAGGCTCACTTGATCCCAGTTACTCAACACATTCGTTTGAGAAACTGAGTCAATGTTTCAGTTTGAAGAAGGGTCTTTGAACTAAAATATTGACTTTCTCTTTCTACAGATGAGGCTTGGCCTGCTGATTGTTTCCAAATTTTTCTGGATTTTAAAATGTTTTAAATTTAATTATGTGTTTTTATTTTTTAATATATTTGTTTATACTTTTATTTTTATTTTATTTATTTTACTTTTTATTTTAGATTTTGTATTTATATTTTTAAATTAAGTTATTTTTACTTAATTTGAAAATTACTTTTACTTCTATTTTTAAATTTTAGATTTTTAAACTATTTTGTAAATATTTAATATTTTTACTTATTTCTCATTGCAATTTATAGGTTTCATATCTTGCACTGTTATGCTGCTGCAAGGCAGCAAATTTCATGACATATGCGAGTGACATTAAACTTGATTCTGATTCTGATTTTAGAGTTCTAACATCAGCAGATTTCGAAAATTGATTTCTAATAGGTAGGAATCCTGGCTTGCAGTAGTGAATTCACCCACTCATCCATCTGAGGCTGAAGACCACTTAGAAACAATAGAAAAAAAAAGTGTATTTAGGTGCAGCATAAGAAGGAAATGTGATGGGATGAGAGTGATGAATTTTCTGTTTACCTGGGGTGGCTCCATGAGCAGTAATTTGATTTTGTATATAATATAAACGTACTTAAGATGTTTTTTAACCCTTCCTTTCATTTTGTTCAGTTTCCAATAAATGGATCCACGAGAGAGGGCAGGAGTTCAAGAGGCCATGTGGACTGACAGAAGTGGATTAAACCTGTGGACCATTCTATTCCCCCAATTTAATTCCTTCCTTTCTTTTATCAGGACAAGCAAAGTGTCAATGATTTGATTTTCTCTTTTGAGTGCTAATCATCTTCAGCATTCCATTGACCCTTTCAACCCAGTGTTGGCCTTATTCTGTATTATTTCTTCTCTTTTCTGAACCCAGGCGTACTATGATATTCAATGATGATGAAGAAAAACTTGTGGTATCTCTTAGTGGTGGTCTACTGTGTACGGGAAGATAATTCATTCTCAGTGTCAACAAGTAAGAACACTTGGGTACAGTAACCCAGAGAAGAGGACAACCCTTTTGCTTTGGGGAAAATAGTGAATGAAAATATTGAAGTAACCACCCTTCACCCTTTCTTCCTACCAACATAATTTGCAACAGAGTGCAGTTTGGTCTTGTTGTTCCACCACATGGAGACAGATGCATAAGACTGCATCCTGGTTCCAATACTGGTTTCTTTCCAAGCCAGCCTCCTTGTTCTGTGACCATTCTAATTTAACATATCTAGTTTCATGAGAATAGTTTTGTCTTACCATTCTGTTAGGTCATATGGCATTCTCCAGCAGGCTTACATTCAGTTTTTCCACGTCAATCTCCAATTTTATTCATCACCTCAAGGTATTGATTGGTTGCAAATGTCAAGAGTTCCCTTTAAAATTAATCTAAATTGCTAGTAGAAAAGTAAGTCACAAATACAATACGGCCAACCAATTTGATATAAAATAAGAAGTGCAGCAAATGCTAAGCAAGTTAGGGAATATCTGTGCAGAGAGAAGCAGAGTTAATATTTTGGTCAGGACTGTCAGGAAAGGTCATCAGCTTTCTATGCTGACTGTCTCTCTCCACAGATGCTGCCTGACTGCTGACTATTCCCACCATTTGCCATATTGTGTGCTTCAGAACAAATTTGTTATTTTTGTTGACACTGCTTTTCTGACAACCACCGTGAAATAAGTCCTGATTCATAGACGAACATGCAGCTAGCAAAGAGGAAGACCATCCAATTTTTATAGCACTCATCTTCCATGAATAAGTAGGGAAATAATGATTGTAATCACTGAGTGTATTAAATAATTCATTAAACAAAATTGTTGAGGTGGAAGTGCATCTTTGGCTGCATCAAGTGGAATGTGACTGAATTTTGGAAGTGGATTCTAAAATTTATTTGACATACTTTATATGCAGAGTATAAACAGTCTACAGGTACGGAATTGTAAATTCCTCCCATTTTTGTTGCAACTGACTAAGAATCAATTAATATTTTGGAGCAAACGCAATACACAGCCCAATGTGTCCACATTCCTTGACTCCAGATCAGGGGTTCCCAATTGTTTTTACATAATGGACCCCTACCATTAACCAAATGGTCCATAGCCCCCAGGTTGGGATGCTCTAGATGCACCAACTGGAAATGTAAGATCAGGCATATTCTCCAAAACCTGTGTTTAATTTAAGAATTGAACTTTAGGAGAGCTGGCAGTGGAATTAAATTAGCAAACTGTTGAGCTATGAAATCCAGGTAATTTGTGTGCTGAAGCACACATAAAATGTTGGATGAATTCAGCAGGTCAGGCAGCATCTACGGAGAGGAATGAACAGTCAACGTTTCAGGTCAAGACTCTTCATGAGGATTGCAGAATTCACCAGATCTGATGAAGGGACTTGACCAGAAATGTCCAATTTCCATTTTCCTTCATAGATGCTGCCTGACCCACTAAGTTCATAGAATATAGAACGCTACAGCAGAGTACATACCCTTCGACCCACCTAACCTTTCATTCTTCTATCATTGGGTTTAGCTGCCTCCAATGTATCTGCCTCTACCACTTCCTCTGACAGGAAGTTCCATGCACCCACCACTCTCTGTGTAAAGAACTTACCTCTGATATCCCCCTATACTTTCCTTCAATCACTTTAAAATATGCCCCTTTGTATGCCCCCTTTTAACATGCTTCACATTGTGCCTGATTTGAAGTTTCTGCAGTCTCTTAACTTAGTTACTGGCCTGATCTTCCTGTGATGATGTCTGTTTTGGAATCTTAAATGTTAGATTAGTCCTTGTTAATTTTTGGATCACCGTAACGAAGTCAGCTTTAACTGTTTCAATCAGGTGGGGGGAGCCATTAGCTTCAAATCCCGCTTGATTATCCAGCCATCGAAATAATTATAAAACAGAGGTTGAGAGAGAAGCTGAAGGGAACTCCTACACCAGAGAAGTGGTGTTCCAAAAGAATTGATGCTGGGAGCAGTTAAAAGTTTACTTCCAGTGAATTGAATTAGTACTGGGGGAGTTAAGGATATATCTCTCCATGTGACCCTGTGTGTTTCTCCTGGGAACTCAGGATTCCACCCACATCCCAAAGTCATGCAGCTAGATTAATTGGCAGTTGTGAAACAGCCTTATTTGGCAGGAGAGAAGTGTCAAAATGAATCACAGGGAGTTAAGAGGCAGGTGTTTGAGAAAATAAGTTGTAGGGGCACAGACGAATAAGGAGAGGAAGGATCGGTTTGCTGTCCTGGGAGCTGGCATGGACTGCAGAAGCCAATAGTGTCCTCCTATTTTACAAGATAACAGTGGAAATCAAAAATAAAACTCTGCAGATACTGGAAATCTAAAAGCAAAAGTAAAGTACTGGAAATACTTAGCAGGTCGGGCAGCATCTTTAGGAAAAGAAACAGACACAATCTTTCAAGTCGCAGATCTGACAAAACATCTCCCACCTGAAAAGTTGATCCTGTTTCTCTTCTCGCAGGTATGGCCTTCCCTGCTGAGTATGTCATCTTAAGATAACAAGGGGATATACCAAACTCAATGTGGTTTCTGTTTTTGCTAGAGCTTGATTCCTTCCATTAAACAGCCCTTGAAGGACTTAATTCCTACCACATTAATATGAAGAATAACAAAAAGTGATGCATGAATTCTTGACGGGAAGATCCTCAAATGCTTCTTCACATCCACCTGAATGCCATTTAAGCTGCTAGTGATGAAAATTGACAGAGACCAAAAATTGACAGGCACCTAAAATTGTCCCTCTCTCTCTCTCTCTCTCTCTCTCTCTGCATTCACCGAGTCCACTCATAGATTTGTTTGGATGAGGTAAAAGAGTGCTTTCTGTCAAACAGTAAATTTGATAGTGTTTTTGCAAATTCAGGAAATTAGTTCTTGTTTTATATACCTGTTTACCTCTGATGTTCCATGTTGCAAATATTGTTTAAATATAGAGTGATTTTATTTCTCAAATATGTGTCAAATCATAATTTTATTGATTTTAATAGTGTTTTTAAATGGAGTGCGAATCCCACAAAGCAATTAAAGGAAGTTGTCCAACTTTACTGTGCTCAAATCAATGAATAAAATAATGAAATAAGATAACTGAAACGACTTATCTTCGGACTTTTCTTTTATTCTTCACTTATTACAACAATCAATACCTCAAATGTTAAATCCTTGCCTGATTAACGGCATGATTACCCTAATGCATACTACGAAAATTGCTCGGAATATTCTAACACTTAATATCCTTGAGAAAGTAAATCTGGATAATTAATATTGAAAAATAAAGAGATGGCAGGTGAATTACATGAACACTTTATAAAGAGCTTCACTCTAGATGTAAGTAATATCCTGAACGACTTGAATTGGCAGTATTAGCGGAAATGGGCAGAGGATGGTTAATGTGGAATCGATGGACAAAAAGGCCTGTTCCAATACTGTATCTCTCTGACTCAAAATGTATTTGGAGATATCTTGACTTTGCAAGAGAAATATATATATATATTTGTATTTCAAAAGTTCAAACTAAATTTATTGTCAAAGTACATATACAACACAAAGTCACTATATACAATAGATTCATTTTTTTGCAGTCATACTCAATAAATCCATAATAAAATAATAACCATAACAAAATCAATGAAAGACTGCACCAACTTGAGCATTCAATCAGTGTGCAAAAGTTAACCAATTGTACAAGTGCAAAATGAAAGAATAAATAAATAAATAACAGATTAATATAAATTAGATTAGATTCAACTTTATTGTCATTGTGCCGAGTACAGATACAAAACCAATGAAATGCAGTTAGCATCTAACCAGAAGTACAGAAGAGTAGTGTTATTTACAAAATAACTACAAATAAAAAGTAAGTGCTACAGCATACAAATATTAAAGTACTGAGACTGTACAATATGGGTGCAATACTGCTGTGATGTGAGGTTCAGCAGAGTCACAGCCTCAGGGAAGAAGCTCTTCCTGAGCCTGCTGGTGTGGGAGCGGAGGCTCCTGTAGCACCTACTGGATGGGGGGAGAGTAAAATAATCCATGGTTAGGGTGAGATGCATCCTTGATAATGCTTTCCGCCCTGCCCAGGCAGCATTTATGGTAAATGTTCTCAATGGTGGACAATTAGATGCCGATATTCCATTGGGCAGTTTTCACCACCCGCTGGAGTGCTTTGTGGTCCGATACAGGACAATTGCCATACCACACTGAGGTGCAGTTGGAGAGTATGCTCTCAATGGTACAGTGGTAAAAGTCCGTCAGTATCCTGGGACAGAAGTGAGCTTTCTTGAAGCTCTGCAGGAAATAAAGGTGCTGTTGTGCCTTTTTGATTAGGATGGGAGAGTTCAGCAACCAGGTGAGATCATTGGAAATGTGGACAAGGAATTTGAAGCTTGATACACGTTCCACTACAGCTCTGTTGATGTAGTTGGGGACATGAGTGGGGTTCCTAGCATGCCTGAAATCCACAATGATCTCCTTGGTCCTCTAGGTGGTAAGGGCCACCACACAGCCAGGTGCTGGACCTCATCCCTGTAGGTCGTCTCATCATCCCCTCTGATCAGGCCAACCACCGTGGTGTCATCTATGAACTTGATTATGGAGTTAGAACCATGTACAGGAATGCAGTCATAGGTGAAAAGGGAGTACAGAAGAGGGCTCAGCACACAGCCTTGAGGCACGCCAGTATTCAGGGTGAGAATGGAAGAGGAGAGGTTGTCTAATATAACAGATTGGGGTCTGTTAGTCAGGATTTCAGATGAGATAGAACCAGTCTCTCAAAGCACTTTGCAATGATGGGGGTGAGTGCAACTGGGCGGAAGTCATTCAGACCCGTGGCAGTGGAATGCTTCGGAACTGGCACGATGGTGGCAATCTTGAAGCTTGTGAGGACAACTGCCTGGGCCAGAGACAGATCGAAAATATCCGTGAAGACCCCAGCCAACTGCCCTGCACAGTCTCTGAGTACACAGCCAGGTATTCCATCCGGACCAGCTGCCTTCCGTACGTTCGCCCTGATCAGGGTGGCGCAAACATCGGAGGTGGAAAGTGAGAGAAGCAGTTCACCAGATGGGAGATCTGCTTTGAGGGTGACCTCCTTGTTCCCTCGGTCAAAGGGAGCATAGAAGTAATTGAGCTCATCAGGGAGGGAAGCAGAGTTGGAAGGCAGCACAGTACTAGGTGGTTTGAAGTCTGTATGCCATGCCACGTGTGCCGGGGGTCCGAGGAGTTGAAATACTCCTCGATCCTCTGTTTGTATATGTGTTTAGCCTGCAAGATTCCCCTCCTCAGGTTGGTCCTGGCTGAGCTGTAAGCCTTCCAGTCTCCAGATCTGAAGGCTGAATCTCTGGCTTTGAACAGGATGTGAACTTCTCTGTCCATCCATGGTTTCTGATCGGGGAAAACTTTTAAAGAACGTGAAGAAGAGTCCTTGAAAATGAGTCCATATTTCAATGGTGGGGCAAGTGAAGTCGAGTGAAGTTATTCTCTTTGGTTCATGAGCCTGAAGTTTGAGGGGTAGTAAGTGGTATATAAAAGAGAATCTTTGCTGTTTTTCTAGAAAAGCTGCTGCCTCACTGCTCCAGTCAGTCATGGCTCGTATTGCTGTCAATGTGAAGTTTGCATGCTCCTCCTGTGTCTGTGTATGCTGCCCTCGGGGGTTCTGTTTTCCTCTCCATTCCAAAGTTAGCTGGTTCTGTAAATTACTCTTTGTCTGTAAGTGTGTGACAGAAAGTTCAAGTTTCTGTATGAGGGGAGAACATAAACAGTTTAGTGGAGATCGGTGGTTAAAGGCCTGTTACTGTGCTGAGTGACTCTCTGATTCCAGACAAGTAACTGACAATATGATCCAAACCCTCTGGTAATTGAAGAACACTTACAACTTGGAGGTCATGTTTCTAATCAGTTGCTGGGTTTATTCCCTTTCCTGGAAGTCCCAATGTTGCATTTATACCAGGAAATGTTGAAAATGTTCAGTAGGTTATATTGACTGGCTGCAATATGGCCTGGTCAGGAAACATTGAATGGAAAATCCCACAAAAAGTACAGGGTACAGTCCAGTCCATCATGGGTAAAGCCCTGTCCACCATTCAACACATCTACATGGAACATTGTCGCAGGAAGGCTGCATCCAACATCAAGGACCCCCCACCACACAGGACATGCTCTGTTCTCACTGCTGCCACCAGGAAGAAGATACAGGAGCCTTAGGAGTCACACCACCAGGTTCAGGAACCATTATTATCCCTCAATTATCAGGCTTTTGAACCAAAGGACATAACTTCATTCAACTTCACTTGAAATCACCAAAATTATGTTCTCACAAACTATAGACTCACTTTCAAGGACTTTTCCTCTCATGCTCTTGATATTTATTGCTTATTTTATTATTATTATTATTTCTTTCTTTATGCATTTGCAGTTTGTTGCCTTTTGCACATTGGTTGTATGCCTAATTAGGGCAATCTTTCATTGATTCTATTATGGTTATTGGATTTATTGAGGCTGCCCACTAGAAAATGAATCTCAGGGTTGTATGGTGACATCTATGTACTTTGATAATAAATTTACTTTGAACTTTGAGGTTGGACAGTAGCTGTGGAAAGACAAACTGAGCTAACATTTCACATTGAAGATACTTCACCAGAATTGGGAAAGAGTTAAAACAAGTTGATTGTACATGCAGAGATTGTGGTGATTGGATGGATAGGACAAAGGGAATGTCTTTGAAAAGGTGAGATGGAATGGGTAAATGTGGCCAACGCAAATTATGCTTTGTATATGTTTTATGTTGCTAATAGCAGCGCTATGGAGGACAACCAATGGGCCAGTCCATACTCACAGAGGGAGAAAGAACTGAGCCAGATCAAAGCTGTCCTGTTCTGCCACTGACAATAGAGTAAGACTATAAGACCTGAAGATATAGGAGCAGAACTAAGCCATTTGGCCCATCGTGCCTTCTCCGCCATTTCATCATCGCTGATCCAATTTTACACTCAGACCCAACCAATCTCCTGCCCTGTATCCCTTCATGCCAGGACCAATCAAGAATCTATCAGCCACTGCCTTAAATATACATAAAAATTTGGTCTCCACAGCTGCCTGTGATGAAGAATTCCTCAGATTAACCATGCCCTGGCTAAAATTTTCTCCTTAACTCTGTTCCAAAAGGATGCTCCTCTATTCTGAGGCTGAGTCCTCTGCTCTTAGACTCTCCCACCATAGGAAACATCCTCCCCACATCCACCCCATCAAGGCCTTTCACCATTCGCTAGGTTTCAATGAGGTCACCACTCATACTTCTGAATTCCAGCAAATGTTGTCTCAGAGCTATCAGACGCTCTTCATATGACAAGCCATTCAATCCTGGAATCATTTTTGAAAACATCCGTTGAACACCCTCCAGTTTCCCAAAACTGCTCACAATATTCCAAGTGAGGCCTCACCAGTGCTATATAAAATTTCAACATTACATCCTTGCTTTTATATTGGAGTCCTCTTGAAATTAATGCAAACATTGCATTTGCATTCCTCACCGGCGACTCAGCCTTCAGGAAATTAACCCTAAAGGTTGGTTAACCTTCAGAGAATACTGCACAATGAGTCCCAAGTCCATTTGCAGCTCAGTTATTTCTATTTTCTCTCTATTTAGAGAACAGTCAACCCTTTCATTTCTTCTACCAAAGACCATACACTTCCTGACACTGTATTTCATCAACCATTTCTCTTCTTATTCTCCTAATTTGTCTAAGTCCTTCTGTAGCCACTCTATTTCTTCTAAACAACCTGCCTCTCCACTTATCTTCATATTGTTTGCAAACTTTGTAACAAATCCATCATTTCCATCATACAAATCATTGACATACTGTATAATGTAAAATGATTTAGTCCCAATACAGACACCTGTAGAACACCACTAGTCACTGGCAGCTAGTCAGAAAAGGTTCCCTTTATTCCCACTCTGTCTCCTGCCAATCAGCTACTGCTTTATCCATACTAGAATCTTTCCTGTAATACCATGCGCTCATAGCTTGTTAAACAGTCTCATGTGTGGCACCTTGTCAATGTCTTCTGAAAATCCAAGTACACAATATCAACCGATTATCCTTTGTCTATCATGCTTGTTACTTCTTCAAAGAAATCCAGCAGATTTGACGGGCAAGATTTTCCCTTGAGGAAACCATGCTGACTATGGCCTATGTTACCATGTGCCTCCAAGTATTCTGAGACATCATCCTTAATAATTGACTCCAACATCTTCCCAACCACTGAGTTCAGACTAATTGACCTAATGTTTCCTTTCTTCTGCCTCACTCCCTTCTTGAAGACTGGAGTGATATTTGCAAATTTCTGTTCTTCCAGAACCATTCCAGAATCTAATGATTCTTGAAAGATCATAACTAATGCCTTCATGATCTCTTCAGCCACCTGGTTCAGAACTCTGGGGTGTATACCATCCGGTCCAGGTGACTTATCTACCTTCTGACCTTTCAGTTTCCCAAGAAGCTTCTCTCTAGTAATGGTAACTTCACACACTTCATGCCCCCGACACCTGGAATTAGTGTCTTTCACAGTGAAGACTGATGCAAAACACATTCATTTCAACCACTTTTTTCTTGCTTCCTATTACTACCTCTCCAGTACAGCTTACCAGTGGTTTGATATCCACTCTCACCTCTCTTTTACACTTTATGTATCTGAAGAAAGTTTTGGTATCCTCCTTAATATTATTGGCTAGCTTATTTTCATATTCCAGCTTTACCTTCTTAATGATTTTTAGTTGCCTTCTGTTGGTTTTTTAAGGTTTCACAATCCTCTAACTGCCCACAAATTTTTGCACCTCATATGCCCTCCCTTTGGCTTTTAAGTTGGCTTTGACTTCTCTTATTTGCAACAGTTGTGTCATCTTTCCTTCAAAATACTTCTTCAGCTCTAGGATATACATATTCTGTGCCTTCCAAATTGCCTCCAGAAAATCCAGCCATTGCTATACTGCCTTCATCACTGCCAACGTTCTTTTCCAATCAATTCTGGCCAACTCCTCTCTCATACCTTTGTAATACACTCCTATTTCTCTCTCATGCCTCTGTAATTTCCTTAACTCCAATTCCTCTCATGCCTCTGCAATTTGTTTTACTCCAAGTAAGTTAAAAATGGAGAATTTGATAATTGAGTCTAGAGGGTGACAGTATTCCCAGACAGTAGATGAATTGTAGTTTCTTTAAATTTACCTCTAGCCTTATAACAGTGCAGGATTCCACAGATTCAGATTATTATGGGTATGGAATCTGTCGCTGATTAGAGCTTAAAAGAATCCCCACAACTTGATCATGTTCCAAATGACACCCCTCCTCCATACCATGACTGGTTTCAGATGTACTCTCAGATCTCCAACCCTCCCAAACCCCATTTGCTAGCCTGATAGTCAACATAACCAGATTCTAACCATTATCCATTCAATTCCAGTTCACAAGATTCTCCAATTTCCCTATACATTTTCTGACTCATATACAGTGCTCATCTCAACTTTACAATGCACATGTGATAGTTCTTGTTATACACATTGGGCTCTGTTTGACTTAGCTATGTATTCCTTTAAGAATTATAGCATTTGGACTACTGATCTC
This sequence comes from Hemitrygon akajei, assembly GCF_048418815.1. Classification (NCBI taxonomy): domain Eukaryota; kingdom Metazoa; phylum Chordata; class Chondrichthyes; order Myliobatiformes; family Dasyatidae; genus Hemitrygon; species Hemitrygon akajei. The sequence goes on along the minus strand of NC_133138.1, from coordinate 28,976,382 downwards.
TTTCGCAACACAGATAAAATGCTGGAACAACTCATCAGGTCAGACAGCATCTATGCAAATGAATAAATAGTTGAAGCCCTTCTTCAGGGCTGGAAAGAAAGGGGGAAAGTGGCAGAAAGGTGGAGGAATGGGAAGGAGGATAGTTAGAAGGTGATAGGTGAAGCTAGGTGGGGTGGAAAGGTATGGGAATAGAGAGGAACAAATCTGATAGGAGAGGCGAGTGCCCCATGGGAGAAAGGGAAGGAGGAGAGGACCCAGGGTGAGGTGATAGGCAGATGAGAAGAGGTAAGAGACCAGAGTGGGCAACAGAAGAAGAGGGGAGGAGGAGGGAAAATATTATTATCAGAGGGAGAAATCGATATTCATGCCATCAGGTTGGAGGCTATCCAGTTGGAATATAAGTTTCTGCCCTTGCACCCTGATGACAGCATCATCATGGCACAAGAAGAGGCCATGGACTGACATGGGGAAGGGGAGTGGGAGTCAGAATTAAAATGTTTGGCAACCAGGAAGTTCTGCTTTTGGCAGATGGGGCGGAGGTGCTTGATGATGTCCCCAGTTTATGATGGGTCTAACCAATGTAGGAGAAATCACATTTGGAGAGCTAGACACAATAGATGATCCCAAAAGATTCACAGGTGAAGTGTAGCCTCACCTGGAAGGATAGTTTAGGGCCATGAATATAGATGAGGGAGAAGGTGAATGGACAGATGTAACACTTTGGCTACTTAGACCATAAGACCATAAGACATAGGAGCAGAATTAGGCCACTCAGCCCATTGAGTCTGCTCTGCCATTTTATCATGGCTTGATCCCAGATCTCATTTAACCCCATACACCTGCCGGCTCACCACATCCCTTGATGCCCCAAACAATCAGAAATCTATCAACTTCCACATTAAATATACCCACAGACTTGGCCTCCACTGTGGTGTATGGCAGAGCATTCCACAGATTCTCCACCCTTTGGCTAAAAATATTCCTCCTTACTTCTGTCCTAAAAGGTCGCCCCTCAGTTCTGAGGCTGTGCCCTTTAGTTCTGGATAACCCAACAGAGGAAACATCTTCTCCACATCCATTTTATCTAGTCCTTTCAACATTCAGTAGGTTTCACTGAGATCCCAACACACTCTCCTAAATTTCAGTGTGTGCAGGCCAAAAGCTGCCATATGTTAACAAATTAATTCCTGGAATCATCCTCATGAATATCCTCTGGACTCTCTCCAATGACAACACACACTTGCTGAGAAACGCAGTCCAAAACTGTTGACAGTACTCCAAGTGTGGCCTGTCTAATGTCTTATAAAGCTTCAGCATTATCTCCTTGTTTTTATATTCTATTCTCCTTGAAATAAATACTAACATTGCACTTGCCTTCTTTACCACAGACTCAGCCTGTGAATTAACCTTCTGGGGGTCTTGCGCAAAGGCTCCTAAGTCCCTTTTCACCTCTGATGTTTGAATTTTCTCCCCATTTAGATAATAGTCTGCACTATTGTTCCTTTTACCAAACTGTATTATCACACATTTCCCAACACTGTATTCCATCTGCCACTTTTTTGCCCATTCTTCTAACTTGTCTAATTGCTGCTGCAATTGCATTGCTTCCTCAGCACTACCTACCCCTCCACCTATTTTTGTATCATCTGCAAACTTTGCTACAAAGCCAACAAGTCCATTATCTAAATCACCTACAAACAATGTGAATGTAACAATCCCAGAACTGAACCCTGAGGAAGACCACTAGCCAACCAGGAAAGACCCGCTTTATTCCCATTCACTGCCTCCTGCCTGTCTGCTATCCATGCCAGTATCTTTCCTGTAACACCATAGGAGTCTACCTTGTTAAGCAGCCTCATATGATACACCTTATCAAATGCTTTCTGAAGATCTAAGTAAAGGACATCCACTGCCTCTGCTTTGTCTAAACTGCTTGTTACTTCCTCCAAGAACTCTAACACATTTGTCAGGCAAGATTTCTCTTTACAGAAACCATGATGACTTTGACTTATTTTACCATTAATCTCCAAGTACCCCGAAACCTCGTCCTTAAGAATGGACTCCTGCACTTTCCCAACCATGACGTCAAGCTAACTGGCCTATAATTTCCTCTGCTTTGTCTTCCTCCCGTCTTAAAGTGTGGAGTGACATTTGCAATTTCCTGGTCCTCTGGGACAATGCCAGGATCAATTGATACTTAAAAGATCATGACCAATGCATCTGTAATCTCTTCAGCAACCTCTCTCAGGACTCTGGGATGTAGTCCATCGGGTCCAGGTGACTTATCCTTTCAATTTGCCCAGCACTTTTTCGTTTGTAATAGCAATGGCGCTCACCCCTGCCCCCGATACTCACAGACCACTGTGACACAGCTACTGTCTTCCACATTAATAATGAAGCAAAGTATTTATTAAGTTCATCTGTTATTTTTTTGTCCTCCATTACTACCAAAACAACATTATTCTCCATTTGTCTAATTTTCCACTTGCAGTGATACTGATCTTTATATGTTGTTGCTAATGATTCTGTGTAACACTGGGCAGGACTGGTGGCTCAGAATGAGATTAATCAGCCTTCTAAGCTCTCTGTCATTACTTGTATTTAATAAAACTCTTTAGTTAAAAGGTCACCTTCCTGTGAGTGAATTAGTTGAGCATTTTTGAGACATGGTTCTGTCAGAAATGCTAAACAATGAAGTAAAGAAATTGCTTTGTTATGTCCAAATCAGAATTTTGAATGTCTGACACAATCCTTCCTGAATGGAATAACCCAAGAACAAGTGCTGAAAGATATTGAGCTGTGTGAAACTTGATAATAAACCTCCAGGGAAGTAAACTTTGTAAAGAATGAAGATGGCGGAAGGAAGTTTACAGCCGAGATCTGTAGCCGGTGAAGCTGTTCAAATGGAAATTGAATATCCTTTTTTTTCCTCATTGGTCACAAGGGACAAGAACTGTACCAATCCTTAAAAGCCTGAAATAAACAAACCCCCTGGAACTGATGTTATCATTTCTTTGCTGATAGCCTGGAGTAGGTAGACTTGACACTGACATAATGGAACGAGAACTGTTAGCAGATAACTGCAGGATTGAAGGAACTTTTGAAAACAGATCAGACTATTTGTTGAATCTGAGTGAAATATATTCAACTCAAGGAAAGCACAGACATGCAGAGCTACAGATCTATCTAATGCCAGGGTATAAAAGTTAGTTAGCGAACAGGAAGAAGTATGTTTGCTGGAGTGTGAGGCAAAGGAATAAGTGGGAGAGAATTTCTAATGCGGCTTAAATGCAGCAATTGTTGTAGAAGGCAACATGAGTGCCTCAAAAAGAAATGAAATGCGGATTGATAAATCATTTATACTAACAGTTGATAAAGAAAAGGACATTGTAACACCAGGTAGTGGAGATAAAGATTCGCGCAAGCATGATCACAGTTCAGAATATCACTTCAGTATTAAGTACCTGGTAACCATATTAAAAGTAGCTACGTCAAGATGTTGGAGTGAGAGTAAGAAGTGATGTTGAACTTGCTCAGGAGCAGTTGTAACATCCTCAAACATAAGTGCAGTTAAAACCACTGAGATGTGTGTTACTAAGGTGAAATTAGGTTACACTGAAGTCCTCTAAACTTAGTACGCATCCAGAATCATAATCAGGTTTATTGTTCAGAGTAAATTTATCATCAAAGTACATATATGTCACCTTGAGATTCACTTTCTTACAGGCAGTCACAGTAGAACAAAAAAATGCAATAGAATCAGTGAAATCCTACACACAAAGAGTGACAAACAACCAGTGTGCAAAAAAAAAAACAAACTGCGCAAATAAAAATGATAAATAAATAAATAAATAACGCCTAAGTTTAGAGTCCTTGAGAGTGAGTCCATAGGTTATGGAATGAGTTCAGTGTAGAGGTGAGTGAAGTTATCCATGGTGATTCAGCAGCCTGGGGGTCCTTGATAGTGCATGTTGCTTGTGTGTGGCAGTGCTCTCTGTAGATATGCTCAATGGTGGGAAGGGATTTTGTTTTTTAGTTGTGTGATTGTTGTCTTGCATCAGCAAAACAGAAAAATACATTGAAAAATTACTTTAAGATACAATAAGAAATTCATAAAATTAAATAAATAATACCAAAAGAGAATAAAATAGTAAAGTAGTCTTTGTGGGTTCATTGACTATTCAGAAATGTGGATTGACATACTGAAGCGGTACTCTGACCTGGGATTACATACCTGCATGACTGGCAGTAGATGTCACAGGTTGGAGAGCTGATGTTGATTAGCAACAATGTATTTTATAGAAGGTGTACAGCATTGTGCAAATGTCTTAGGCACATACACAATATATAGCTATGTTGCCTAAGACTCTTGCACAGTACTAGATTTGTCAACATGGAGTGGAGAGTGAATTTGTAAATCTAGCAGTAGCGAAGGATTTGGGGGATGGTGAGGGTGGAGTGCAGCGGGAGGAGTGTGGGACAGGTGGCAGAGAAGGAGTGCGGCAGGCCGTGTTTGGCACGGGTGCAGACAAACCCAGCCCTGAGACAGCAGGCAAGGTCATTTGATTCAAACAAATGGTTTATTAATGATTACAGAATGCCTCTCTGGTACTTTCCACTCTCTCCCCTCTCCCTTCCCCTTTTCCCAAACATGATTCCCCTCATCCTGCCCCCTTCCCGTTCTCAGTCTATAACAGAGACCCGTATCAGAATCAGGGTTATCAACACTCACATATGCTATGAAATTTAGTTTATTTTGTGGCAGCAATACAGTGCAATGTACAAAATTACTACAGTATAGTGCTAAAGTCTTAGATGCCCTAGCTGTATGAACGGTATGTGCCTGAGACTTTTGCACAGTAAGTACTGTAACCTCTGTGTGATGAGAATGAATGTTTAGACCATAAAACATAGGAACAGAATTAGGCTATTCGGCACATTGGATCTGCTCCACCATTTGATCATGGATGAGTTAATATTCCTTTATAAGTCATTCTCCTCCTTTCTCCCTGTAACCTTTGACACCCTTACTAATCAAGAACCTATCAACTTCCACTTTAAATTCATCAAATGACTTGGCCTCCAACGGCATCTGTTGCAATGAAATCCACAGATTCAGTACCCTCTTGCTAAAGAAATTCCTCCTTATCTCTGTTCTAATGGAGCATCCTTATATTCTGATTCTGGTCATAGACTCCCCACTATAGAAACAATTCTCTTTACATCCTCTCTACTTAGTCATTTCAGTATTCGATAGGGTATAATGAGATTCCACCTAGACCATTACATTTATTTATTTATTTTGAGATACAACACGGTAACAAGACCTTCCGGCCTACTGAACCCACAATGCAATTATGCCCCATCTGACTAATTGCCCTACCAACCTGCACATCCTTGGAATGTGGTAGAAAACCAGAACACCCATAGTAACATGCACAAAATGATGGAGGAACTCAGGAGGCAGCATCCACGGAGAGGAATAAGCAGTCAATGTTTCAGGCCGAGACCCTTCATCTTAGTCCAATACATCAACTGTTTATTTCTCTCCATGGATGCTGCCTGCTGAGTTCCTCAAGCATTTTGCGCATCTTGCTCTGGATTTCCGGGATCTGCAGCTTATTGTGTGTCCTTTGTTCCAGAATGGAAGGAAGGCCATGCATTGACACCAGAAATATTTGTGACTCTGTAAAAATAGCCGAGTTTGTGCAAGTCCTGGAGGAAGCTCTGCCTGGCTGTCCCGACACCAATGTCAGCAAGAGATGGAAAAACCTGCGGGACTCCATCTACAACACTGTGATATCCACCTTCGGAAAAAAGACAGTCAAGTCTGCTGACTGGTTTGAGGCCTAGTCTGAAGTGCTGTTGCCTTTGATTGAAGAGAAGAGAAAAGCACTGACAGTGCTCAAGTCCTCTCCTAGTGAGAAGAACCTGCAAGTGCTCCGGTCTACCTGGAACAAAGTTCAACAGGCTGCCAGGGGGTGTGCCAATGACTACTGGCTCAAGTTCTGCTCCAAGATCCAGGAGGCTGTTGACACTGGCAACATCAGAAGAATGTATGATGGAATCAAGCTAGCCATTGGTCCATTGCAGAGCAAGACTGCCCCACTAAAGTCATCAATGGGAGAGGTCATCAAGGACAGAACACAGCAGATGGAATGCTGGGTAGAACATTACTCAGAGCTGTATGCCAGAGAGACTGTTGTTACAGAGAAAGCTCTGAACACTATTGAACCTCTGCCCACCCTGATCGAATATGATGCAGACCCCACACCGGAGGAACGCAGTGAGGCACTGGAAGCACTTTCTTCTGGGAAAGCACCAGGAAAAGATGGCATCCCCCCAAGGTTCTCAAATGTGCCAAGGGCACCCTCATCCCAGCACTACACCAAATCCTCTGCCAATGTTGGAGAGAAGACAGTGTACCCCAAGACATGAGAGATGCAAACATTGCCACTCTCTACAACATCAAGAGCGACGGGAGTGACTGTAACAACTACTGCGGCATCTCTCTACTCAGCACTGTGGGGAAGCTTCTTGCTCGAGTTGCCCTGAAGAAGGATAGACCCCGTCACTTGCAGAAAGGGTCCATCCCGAATCTCAATGCGGGGTCAGAGCTGAGCGGTCCACCATCGACATGATCTTCTTCCTCAGGCAACTGCAAGAAAAATGCAGAGAACAGCAGAAACCACTCTACTTCACCTTCATCAATTTTACTAAGGCATTCAACCTTGTGAGCAGAAAGCGCCTCTTTGAGATCCAAGCCAAGATTGACTGCTCAGTATCCTACTCAGTATCATCAGGTTGTTTCATGTCGACGTGAAGGGGACCATAGTGTTCAATGGCTCCACATCAGAGTCCTTTAACATCCTCAGCGGGGTAAAACAGGGGTGTGTCCTCGCTCCGACTCTGCTCAGCATCTTCATTGCAGTCCTGCTCAAAAACGCTTTTCGGGAGGCCACTGAGGGCATTTATCTCCTTTCAGGATCAGATGAACGCCTCTTCAGACTGTCAAGGCTCAGAGCAAGGATCAAAGAGCGGATAAGGCTCCTCAGAAACTTCTTGTTTGCCGATGACACAGCTGTTGCAACTCACTCACAGCAGGAGCTACAAGATCTCATCTTTCCAATATTCTTATTAGTTTCAACATAGAAGAAAGTGTAAATAAAAGGTCAAAAAAGATTTTTTAAAAACCACCAGTTACATTATATCTGTTCATAGTAACAATTACATTACCCCGTATTCATATGTTAATCAATAGTTATATTGAACTATACTAATTTATTACAAAAAAAAAAGAATCTAACCCCTACCAAGCCCAAAGCTTTTCATTCAGGAGAAAAGAAGGTAAAATACCTTCTCATATAATAAAAATTAATAATAGCCAACATGTGAGTTTAAACAATGAATTGAAGCTTTTGAAAATTATTCAGAAAAGACCCCCACAATGTTTGAAAGTCTTGATGAGATTCAGAAATTGAACAACGAATCTTCTCTAAATCGAAACATGACATAATGTCACATAACCATTGAGCATGAGTAGGAGGAAAAACATCTTTCCATTTAAACAAAAGCGTCCTCTTAGCTATAAGAGAGCTAAAGGCCAAAATATGTAAATCAGATGCATTCAGCTTAATATCTTGTCCTGCAGCAATACCAAATAGGGCCATCAGAGGGTTAGGCTTAAAATTGACTTTAAAAAGTAAGGAAAAAGTTTGAAAAATATCCTTCCAATATTTTCAAGATTCAGGAAAGTCCAAAACATATGAATTAATGAAACTTCTCCATTATTACATCTGTCACAGTAGGGATATATATCCGAATAAAAATGAGATAGCTTATCCTTAGTCATATGAGCTCTATGTACCATCTTAAATTGTATGAGAGAATGACGAGCACATAGCAATGAAGTATCAACCAGTTTAAAAATATCATTCCAAGTTTCCTCAGATATTGATGTCTGTAAATCTTGTTCCCAGAGATTCTTAAGTTTGTCTGAAGGAACATTCCTTGTCTCCAGTAATATACCATAAATCTTAGATATTGAACCATTATGAAAAGGTATCAAACTAAAAATTACGCCTAGTAAGTTCTTATCTGAGCTTATAGGGAATGTACATAATTGACATCTTAAAAAGTCTCTAATTTGTAAATATCTAAAAAAGTGAGTTTTGGGTAAATGATATTTAGCTAACAATTGCTCAAATGAGAAAAGGTTTCCTCCAACAAACAAATTCCAAAAACATTTAATACCCAACCTGTCCCATTCCTCACAAACTAAATCAGTCATGGAGGGTTTAAAAAAATAGAATAAATAGGACTTGAAAGGGAAAATCTCAATAAACCAAAGTGTTTTCTAAATTGTGTTCAGATCCTCAGAGTAAATTTAACTATTAAATTATCAGTTAGTTTACTTACAGCTAAAGAAAGTGAGGATCCAAGAAGAGAAATAATAGAAATTTATTAACAGAGTTAAGCTTCTAAAGAAGCAAATACTGGACAAACTACACGATTGATATAATATAGCCAAAATGTAAGATATCATATATTAACTGCCCAGTAATAAAACCTAAAATTAGGTAAGACTAAATCTCCAGACTTTTTAGAGTTTTGAAGATAAACTTTATTTAAATGAGGATGTTTATTTTTCCATATATAAAAGGATAAAATAGAATCAAGAGAGTCAAAAAAGGATTTAGGAATAAAAACGGGCAAAGCCTGAAAAAGATATATAATTTTACGTAGAATATTCATTTTAATAGAATTAATTTGTCCAATCAACGATATTGAAAGAGGTGACCAATTTAATGATATCCTTTTTACATGATTCAATAAAGTAAGAAAGTTTTCTTTAAACAGGTGTTTGTAATTCTTAGTAACTGTTACACCCAAATAAGTAAATTGATTCCTTACAATTTTAAAAGGGAGATTAGTATTAATTGATACCAAATTATTTAAAGGAAATAACTCACTCTTACATGGGTTCAATTTATATCCTGAAAACTAGCTAAAACAGGAGAATAAAGAAAGTACGCAAGGTAACGAGGTCTCAACATTAGAGATAAACAGCAATATATCATCAGTGTAAAGCAAAATTTTGTGAGTAATACCTCTCCTTAAAATACCACAGATATCATAAGATTCTCGAAAAGCAATGGCAAGGGGTTCTAAGGCTAGATCAAAGAGCAAAGGCCTCAACGGACAGCCTTGTCTAGTTCCACGATGAAGTTTAAATGGTTTGGAATTTTGAAAATTAGTAACAACCAAGGCAGAAGGAGATAGATAAAGTAATTTAATACATTGAATAAAATCTGATCCAAAATTCAATTTTTCTAAGGTTTTAAATAAATAATTCCATTCAACCTGATCAAAGGCCTTCTTGGCACCTAAGGATATCACACATTCTGATATCTCCTGGGAGGAAGAGTGATAGTTAATACATGGTGTATATTAAAATGGGAATGTTGGTTATTAATAAATCCAGTCTGATTATCAGAAATAATAGAAGGTAGGATATTTTCAATCCTACAAGCCAGAACTTTAGAAAGGATTTTAGTATTAATATTGAGTAATGAAATTGGCCTATATGAGGAGCATTCAGTTGGGTCTTTGTTTTTCTTTAGGATAAGCAAAATAGAGGCTTCATAGAAAGATTGAGGCAAGCTACCCAATTTGAAAGAATCCAAAAAGACTAAATGTAATTAAAGAGGAAAAAGCCTTATAAAATTCTCCAGAAAATCCAACTGGACCCGGAGCCTTCCCCAAGTGTAATGGACATATAGCCTCAGCAATTTTTCTCATAAGAAATGGGTTGATCCATCTGTTTGCAATTACCTGCAGAAAGTGCAGGGATACTTAATTGATCTAGAAAATTATTCATTACAGTATTATCTTTAGGGGAATCAGAACTATAAAGTTTAGAATAAAATTTTCTAAAGGTATCATTTATTTCAGAGTGATCAGTTGTCCTATCACCATTAGTTTTGCAAATTTCTTTAATTTGCTGTTTAACTACAGAAGTTTTTAATTGGTTGGCCAATACTTTGCCTGATTTATCTCCGTGAATGTAAAATTGAGTTTTATCTTTAATGATGTGAGAGATTTATCTCTCACATGGTGGATTGGATAGTGGACTACTTGACAGATAGACCTCAGTATGTGCGGTTGGGAGACTGTAGGTCTGACACGGTGGTCAGCAGCACAGGGGCGCCGCAGGGAACCGTACTCTCTCCGGTCCTGTTCACCCTGTACACATCAGACTTCCAATATAACTCGGAGTCCTGCCATGTGCAGAAGTTCGCTGATGACACGGCCATAGTGGGGTGTGTCAGGAATGGACAGGAGGAGGAGTATAGGAAACTGATACAGGACTTTGTGATATGGTGCAACTCAAACTACCTGCGTCTCAATATCACCAAGACCAAGGAGATGGTGGTGGACTTTAGGAGTTCTAGGCCTCATATGGAGCCAGTGATCATTAATGGAGAATGTGTGGAGCAGGTTAAGACCTACAAGTATCTGGGACTACAGTTAGACAAGAAGCTAGACTGGACTGCCAACACAGATGCCTTGTGCAGGAAGGCACAGAGTCGACTGTACTTCCTAAGAAGGTTGGCGTCATTCAATGTCTGTAGTGAGATGCTGAAGATGTTCTATAGGTCAGTTGTGGAGAGCGCCCTCTTCTTTGTGGTGGCGTGTTGAGGAGGAAGCATTAAGAAGAGGGACGCCTCACGTCTTAATAAGCTGGTAAGGAAGGCGGGCTCTGTCGTGGGCAAAGTACTGGAGAGTTTAACATCGGTAGCTGAGCGAAGGGCGCTGAGTAGGCTACGGTCAATTATGGATAACTCTGAACATCCTCTACATAGCACCATCCAGAGACAGAGAAGCAGTTTCAGCGACAGGTTACTATCGATGCAATGCTCCTCAGACAGGATGAAGAGGTCAATACTCCCCAATGCCATTAGGCTTTACAATTCTACCGCCAGGACTTAAGAACTTTTTAAAAGCTATTATTAATGCTTTTTGAGATAGTGATTTAGATGCGTATTATATTTTTTACTGAGTTAAGTATTGTATGTAATTAGTTTTGCTACAAGTGTATGGGACATTGGAAAAAAAGTTGAATTTCCCCATGGGGATGAATAAAGTATCTATCTATCTATCTATCTATCTAAGAAGTTGAGTTTCAATTAGATATGATAACAGGAGATCTTATTGTAGTTTTAACTTCAGCAGATCTTTTATATAAAACAGGATCTGGAGCTATAGCATATTTTTGATCTAATTGTTTCAATTAATTGGCTAATTCAATTCTTTATTAGCTTTGTTCTTAACACTCGTAGTATAAGAAATAATTTGTCCTCTAATATAGACCTTGAAAGTGTCCCATACAATACGATTAGGAGTCTCTTCCTTTTTATTCTCTTCAAAAAATAAAATAATATGCCTCTCTAGAAATTTTTAAAAATCCTTATCAGATAACAAAGTTGTATTAAAATGCCAAATTCTGTTTGTTTGAGGAAGACCAAGGAGATTTAATGATAGAAATACAGGAGCATGATCTGAAACAGCAATCTCTTTACATTCACAGGAACAAACTGATGAAATTATTTGACTCTCAATAAAAAAATAATCAATCCTGGAATAAGTATGATGAACATGGGAAAAAAACAAGTACTCCCTATCTAAATGATGTAAGAAACACCAAATATCAACAATACCACATTTCAATAAAAAAGATTGAATAAACAAAGCTAATTTGTTAAGAGACACTGGTTTAAAAGTTGATCGGTCAAAAATTGGGTCTAGCCAGCAGTTAAAATCTCCTCCCATCACCAAAGTATAAAGACTCAGATCTGGTAGAAATTTTTAAAAATGCTCAAAGAATCCTGGATCATCTACACTGGGGGTATACACATTGGCAAATACTATTAATTTATTATCTAGTTTTCCTGAAACTATAACAAAATGTTCATTAGTATCAGACACTACATTATGTTGGACAAAGGGAAGTGTATTATCTATAAGAACCAAAACTCCTCTAGATTTGGCCTGAAAAGATGAATGAAAACAAAATCTGTTCCAATGGCTGAAAAAACGTAGATGATCACATTTGTGTATGTGAGTTTCTTTTAAAAAATAATAGGGACCTTATATTTCCTAATATAAGCAAAAAATCTTATTACGTTTGACAGAGTGATTTAACCCTTACACATTAAAACTGAGTAGATTAATAGTTTGGTCAATTTTTAGAATAATTTAAAGAAAGGGTTAAAATGTAAGTTAAAACCAATCCATAAACCTTGAGAAATGGTAACCAAGCAACAAGTTGCCTAAAAAAAATTTGAGAACAGCTTGTGAGGAAAGAAACATCCCCCTACCCACCTCCCAAAGAAAGAAAACAGACCAAAAGAAAACCGACATCTACAACTACTGATAACCCTCCAAAAAACCTGCTGATTGCTCCAATTAGTTCCGGGTTGTTTATATTCCAACCTAGACTAAACAATATCTAGAACAGAAATTTAATTGTCGCATATCAAAATTACAGTATTGTGTAGCCCCTGGCACACCTCAGCTCGCTTCCATCTAGGGGGAGCTGCTTTCGGCCCCGCCAAACTGGGTAATCAGCTTGTGTGGATGTTGTGTGATGTTCCCACCCTGCCAAATAACAGACAGTACACAATATACGATTAAATAATTACACTTTATAGATCTTACTAGAACTAAGTGATTAATAATGATACAGTATATATGAAGGACAATAAAATAAAGAAAAGGCACCAAAACTTATCAAAGTCCAAACCACTTCATGCACAACCGTTGGAGTTCAATTAACAAAGTCTTCTGTCCACCATTTGATCCCCTCAGACCTCCTCGACTCGTAGCTCAGGACCACCCGAAGTGATCAACCAAGCACCCCCGGCACGTCTGTCTTCATCTCCTGTCCTCACCAAAAATCCTGGCCTTGGACCCCTGCTCGCTGGGAAGACAAGATTACCAACAGCACAGTGCTCGAGAGAGCAGGCACTACCTCCAGGCTTACCTTCCTCAAACAGAGGCATATGGGCTGGCCAGGCCATGTTTGGGAAGCTAGAGTCTGGAAAGAGGCCAACAGGAACACCACAGCTGCACTACAAGGACACCTGCAAGCGCAGCCTCAAGGCCCTTGGTATTAGCACCAACACACGACTTTCACTCACATCAGACAGGTGTGCCTGGAAGTAGGAGGTGAAGAAGGGTGTCTTGAGGTACAAGACCACTCTAATGCCACAAGCAGGGGAAAAGAGAGCTCACCAAAATCTCTGTAACCAAGCTGCCCAAGACGTCAGTGCTGCCTCAGTGTTCTGCTGTACGCAGTACAGAAACGACTGTCACTCCCGCATTGGACTCCACAGTCACAGCAGTTGCTGCTTAACCCAGTCCACCAGAGGTGTAAACCCATGAACCCTGGGATTGATGGCTGCCTATTCTATAGGAGATAACCAGCCTTTGTCTTCACCAGTCTTTGTCCACAGCGCTTGAAGACCTGCCATCTATCCATGGATGTCTGTGGCCTTCAACTTCAGAGCACAATGACTTGGACTCCAGCCCGACTTCTAACTCCCCTTCATCCTGTCCCTAAATGTGACCCCTGACTCCCAGCTCATTCCACAAAAAAACCCTTTGAACCTCAAAAAACTAATAATTTTAAGCTGAGGTCTGAATGGACAGACTTTTGGAACAGTTTTATAATATGTTGCATACTGTGGCAGTCAGAGTTGGGAACATTTCATCTCCCCCTCTGCATGTGCCTTGGTTTCAAACCAATCTTGTTCTTGGAAAATAGTGTTCTGGAAACTGTTATGACCAATTTATATATAACCATCTGTGAATATGGCTGTCAAAGAGCCAACAATCTGACCTGTGCTCTGCTTCTGTGATATAGATCAACAAACATTCCAGAGAGGTAAGTGGAGCGGACTGTTCTTTTACCAGACTTCTCTCCAGATGGAGGTCCAGTCCAATCACTACTTGATGAAGGAGCTTCACATTGAAGCCAAATACAGCTACAAACTTTGGGTCTTGAAGGATCTCATCAGCTGAGGAGAGGAAATGCCTGAACATGTGGCATTCACAGTTGGATAACATTCTGAAGGGGCGTCTTTGTCAATCAGCAGCAAACAAGATGTGTGCAAAATCTATGGAGAGAAATAGACTGTCCTTGTTTTGTCTGAGGTTCTGATGTGATCCCACTATCAACTGCTGTCAACTTTCTGTTTTTTGTAGGGATTTCTGTCTCTGTGACTCCCTGGTTCTCTCATCCCTATTCATCCCACCACTCCTCCCTTTTTACCATACATTTTCCCTGTAACCAGAGAAGGAGTAATATTTGTGCCTCCATCTCCTCCCTTATGTCTACCCAGAGCCCTAAACAACCCTTCTAGGTGTGGGGGACATTCACATGCATCTCCTTTGACATTATTCAGACCATTAGAACATAAGGCATAGGATCAGAATTGTCCTATTCTGACCATCAAATCTGTGCCACAGTTACATCGTGGCTGATCTATTTCCTTTTCTTGCCTTCTCCCCATAATGTTTCATTCCCTAACTGATCAAGAGCCCCTCAACCTCTGCCTTAAATGCACTCATTTCGCTATGAAACTTTCTAAATGCCTTTTAAGTATTGTTATAGAACGGGCTTCAACTACTTTCTCTGGTGGCACCTGACATATATGTGCCAACCTACTTGTAAAGAAGTTGCCCCTCAAAAAAAAAGATTAGAGGTTAGCTTTGGTTGTCACAGGCAGTGTTTTGCATCAACGACTAACACAAGATGTGCTGGGGACAGCCCGCAAGTATCATCGTTCCTGTGGCGGAAATACCCACAATGTGTTAACCCTAACCTGGATGTCTTTAGAATGTGTGAGGAAACTGGAGCACCAGCCAGAACTGGGGAGAACAGACAGACTCCTTACAGACAGTGGTAGAAATTGAACTCCATTCTTCTCATTGCTGGAGCTGTGAAGCATGACACTAAAGGCCAATTTATATATCTGCATTGAATCTACGGCGTACCCTATGTCATAGCCTGCCTCGCACCTCCCCAAAAATGTAACTACGCATCGCGGCGACGCAGAACGCAACAACAGTGATTGGTTTGCTTGTTATCATCGCATTTCCTCCTATGCATTTCCGGTTGCTTCTGAACAATGAACCAAATCGTCAAATCTACCTGCCGACATCCAAAAATGTTTGAAATGCATTTCTTCAACACAAAGAAACCCAACACAGTGGCACAGAAACCCCACCACCAACTAACGTTTTGGCAGTGAATTGCAGAGCGACGCAGACACACCAACGCACAGGTATAAATGCTCACAGTGATGTAGGGCACTTGCGTAGGGTACGGCGTAGAGCCTACGCAGAAGTATAAATCAGCCTTATCTAGTACACCACCCATAGGTCTCTTCAAATCTTTCCCTCCTTCTCCTTTCACAATGAGCTGCATGAAGTCTGGCACCCTTTCATTTTCTGCCAGATGGCTTTACAATGTACAGTTACTATGGAAACAATAAAATTCCTGCTGCAAATTCTTTGTTCCATTTCCATTTAGTCTGCTTTCTGTAGACAAAAGAATAAAATGTCAATGTGATACCTGATGGTGATTATAAGATTCTTTAAGATATACTATGTTATTACTAATTAGCTCCCTCTAGTGATTACATCATGAGACAAAAATTTAAAATGATTCTTTGCAGGGACCTGGGTTTGTTATAAGGATCACCGCATGTAAGAATGATCAGCGAGGGATAGAGAGATCCGTATTTACCAAAAAGTACCTTTATTGTCTAAGCCAACAAGTAAGTGAATTCATACACTAAATACCATGTGTGCACACCCACTAAGATTCCATGACTCTCCTTAATATTCAAATATTAGCAAAGGTATTACTTGGGTACAGGAGTCAACACTGGCTAGGCATACCTTGTAGACCCAATTCACTCGGCACATGTTCCACGCAGAGTCACTCACACTTATATCTGCAATGGTTATTCTTCGAAGTTACTGCTGCCAGCACACTCAAAACATATACTGTTATATTGATTCCTCATCAATTCAAATATTGCATTCTAGTGTCACTGGCCACAGGTCATGTGTCTGACCTTTAACACCTTGTGATTGGCTCTGCTTCAAGCCCGCATCCATTTATTCCCCTCTTGCCGCTCATGAGGCAAGATAAAATCCTATAGTGTTACAGTAAAGATAATGGCATGGATAGAGTAATAGCAGACAGGCAGGAGGCAGCAAGTGGGAATAAACTGGCCCTTTTCTAGTTGGCTGCCACTGACCAGTGGTGTTCCTCAGGGGTCAGTATTGGGACCGCTACTTTTCACATTGTTTGTCAATGATTTAGATAGTGGAAATGATGGCTTTGTGGCAAAGTTTGTGGATGATATGAAATGCAGATTGAGGGGTAGGTAGTGCTGAGGAAGCAATGTGATTGCAGCAGGACTTAGACAAATTGGAAGAATGGGCAGAAAAGTGGAAGTAAGTTACAATGTTGGGAGATGTGTGATAATGCATTTTGGTAAAAGGAACAGTAGTGTAGCCCATCATGTAAATGGTGAGAAAATTCAAATATCAGAGGTGCGAAGGAGCTTAGGAGTCCTCCTGCAGGACTCCAGAGGGTTAATTCACAGTTTGAGACTGTGGTAAAGAAGGCAAGTACAATTAAGAGGAAGAGATAGAGTGGACAGCCAGCACCTCTTCCTCAGGGCAACACTGCTCAGTACAAGAGGACATGGCTTTAAGGTAAGGGGTGGGATGTTCAAGGGGGATATTAGAGGAAGGTTTTATTACTCAGAGAGTGGTTGGTGCGTGGAATGCACTGCTTGAGTCAGTGGTGGAGGCAGATACACTAGTGAAGTTTAAAAGACTACTAGACAGGTATATGGAGGAATTAGGTGGAGGGTTATATGGGAGGCAGGATTTAAGGGTCAGCACAACATTGTGGGCCAAATGGCCTGTGCTGTGCTGTATTGTTCTATGTTCTAATGTTGGCATTTATTTCGGGGAGAATAGAATATAAAAACAAAGAGATAATGCTGAAGGCACTAGACAGGCCACACTTGGAATATTGTCAACCGTTTCGGGCCCTATATCTCAGAAAGAATGTATTGCCGTTGGAGGGAGTTCAAAGGAGGTTACAAAGATGATTCCGGGAATGAAGAGGTTAACACATGAAGAGTGTTTGGTAGCTTTGGGCCTGTACTCATTGAAATGTAGAAGAACTGTGGGGAGCTCTCATTGAAACCTACAGAATGTTGAAAGGACTTGATAAAGTGGATGTGGAGAGGATGTTCCCTCTGGTGGGGGTATCCAGAATTAGAAGGCACAGCTTTAAAATTGATAGGTGACCTTTTAGAACAGAAGTAAGGAGGATTTTCTTTTAGCCAGAGAGTAGTGAATCTGTGGCTTGCTCTGCTCCAGACTGCGGTGCAGGCCAAGCCCATGACTATATTCAACGTAGAAGCTGATAGAATCCTGATTGTTCAGGGCATCAAAGGATATGGTGAGAGGGCAGGTGTATTGGGTTGAATGGGATCCAGGATCAGCCATGATGAAATGGTGGAGTAGACATGATGGCCTGAATGGCCTGTTTCTGTTCATATGTCTTGTGGTCTTCCCAGAAAGTGACAGTTGATAATTTATGGCTCTTTGTTCTTAATCAGCATCCCACTCAAATCACTCCAGGCAGGCACCAACCCCAACATTCACAAATCTGCATGTTATATCCAACCAAAGAACATCTCACAATTAACTTCTTATTTGGAAATGAAATCCAGTCCAGCAGATTACCTGGAGCATCATTGTATCTTCTTTAAAACATTTATCAAGCCAAGCATGTCAAGCTCACAAAACAGAGAACAGAGTCTTCACAAAATGGCAGTTTCTATCTCCAAGCACATGGCAAGAACAAAGACAGTTGGATTGTCTGCTTCCACTATCCTCGATTCATCTAAATTTACTGATTTGTAGACTCTCATTCTTTCTGCCCAAAAGGTTCAATTCCCATTGCTGCCTGTAAGGAGTCTGTACATTCTCTTCGTGTCCACGTGGGTTTTCTCCGAGTGCTCCAGCTTCCTCCCACAGTCCAAAGACGTACCGGTTGGTAGGTTAATTGGTCATTGTGAATTGTCTCATGATAAACTAGCATTAAATCAGGCAATTGCTGGGCAGTTTGGCTCAAAGAGCCAGAAGGGCAAATTCTACACGTAATCTCAATAAACAGTAAATAAGTAAACATCTTCAAGAAAATTGCAGTCACTTAAAGCTCTAAAAGTTCATTAGCAGTGGCTGCCTCAGCTTGTTTGTATTTGTTTTCACTCATGCCATACACTAGGTAGAGATGGAGACATGGTCTTTGACTATTTGGGAGTCATTTATTCATTTAGCAATATGGTGCAGAATAGACCCCTCCAGCCCTTTGTGCAGCACCACCCAGCATCCTTTGACAACTCCAGTTTAACCCCAACCTAATTACAGGACACTTTTCAATGACCACTTAACCGGAGCAATTGGGGAACACCCACGCTTTCCACATAGAGGACATACAGACTCCATACAGAGGAGACTGGGATTCAACTCCAAGCTCCAACACCTCCACCTGCAATAACTTCATGATAACTACCATGCTACCATCTAGGTGAAAGTGGAATGGCAATGGATCTTAAAGTGCAGGTAATGTGGCTTTTATTTATTTATTTAGTGATACAGTGCGGAGTAGGCCCTTCTGGCCCACCGAGACACATCGCTTCAGCAACTCCTAACAAACCCAACTAAGCCTAAACTAATCTCAGGACAATTTACAATAACCAGTTAACCAGCTGGTATATCATTGAACTGTGGGAGGAAACTGGAGCGCTCAAAGAAAACCCACACAATCCACAGGGAGGATGCAGAGGTGGATTACAGACAGTGCCGGATCTGTACTCTGAACTTCAGAATGCCCCAAGCTGATACTCAAGCCTAGACCCTGCAGTCTCAACAGGCCTACAACTTGAAATGCCCATTTTAATAATGTCAAATCCGAGAATTAATCAGGACATGGAAGTATACTTATTCAACCCATTCCACAGCTAAAGTGACAGCAACCATCTCAGATGTAAGTACAAATGCTTGGCCTGATAATCTCATCTTAATAATCAGCTGAGACTTTGAAACACCTGAACAACCTGTCAGTGGATCTTTTGAACCATCAAATCAAGTTTAATTGTCATTCAAACCATTCATGGATACAGCCAAATGAGAAAGCATCCCTCTGAGGCCAAAGTGCAAAAGCATACACACGCATTCAAAATAGTGAGAAAGAAAACAAGAGAACATAGTCACATAAGAAAACACATTTTCATTCAAGACCCTGAGCGACAAGACCCGCAAATTGATGGTTCCTGGCAGTCCTGCCTCTGATTCCACCAATCCAACAATGGAGGGAAGCACTAATGGAAGGGCTACCCTCTCCTCCCAACCAAGCATGAATTCCACGCTACACCGCCTCTGGAACAGTATAAGACTCAGGAGCTCCAAATATGCAGGGGTGATAACTCTCCAGCAGCCAGAGACCAACCATTGTGGATAAGGAGGACCCCACGGACATGTGGAGTTTGGGACCATGAGGAACGCCTGGCCAGTGTAGACTCCTTTCCCAGGTAATACCTTCTTTCTTCATTGACTGTTCATGGAGGATCAGGAATTCTAGTAGGGTGCACATGGAGACAGTTTGTGAACCCATGTGATTTTAGTTAAAACAATAAAAGTTACTTGTCAGTATATACAGATTCTCTGTGCCTCACTGATCATTATTACAAGGGGTGATTCTTGTAACAATGTAAAGGTACTTCAGAATCAGAATCTGGCTAATATCACTGATATATGTCATGAAGTTGTTGTTTGGCAGCAGTATATTGTGATATAGATCCGAATCACAATCAGAAGTACTTTATTGCCAGTATGTGAAACACACCAGAACTGATTGTGCTTCAGTGCCAAGTATAAAACCCAGGACAATACCATATCAGACAACACAATAGCAACCAACAATTTACAAGACAATAGAGCAAACAGCCGTGAGTCAATCAACAATCAGCAGAATGGCTGCACGTGCAAACATCAATAATCAAACTTGAATAAATGTCAACATATGAACAGATTAAATAGTTATCAATAGAACAAGAAGAGCAGGAAAAATGGATGTTGTGCAGGGAAAGTTAGGGTATTACACCTCAGTGAGTTTTGTTGGGATGCTGTATAGTTACAGGAAAAAGGCTTTGGAGATGACATGTAGTCCTGGTGGTGATGGACTTGTCGTGTCTCCCTGATGGCAATTTGATGAATCGGTGACCTCTAGGGTGGGTGAAGTCAGGAGTAATTTCTTCATCTCTTTTCTTCACTTTGGCAATGAACAGGCTTTTTAATGTCTGTAGCTGACAGCCAATGATCTTCTCCATTAAGTGGGCCACTTGCGGACTTGGAGAGGGAGGAGGCGGCGGGGGGACCAAATGGTGATAGAGGTGCTCACAACACTCTCAATTATGGCTGAGTAAAAACTCATCAGGATATTCCCAGAGATGTTAAGTTTCTTAAGCTGTCATCAGAAGAACAATGTCTGCATCATGATGAGAATTTAGAAGGATGAGGGGGGATCTCATTAAAACTTCTCGAATGTTGAAAGACCAATACAGAGTAGACGTGGAAAGGATGTTTCCCATAATGGAGAAATCTAGGACAAGAGGGCACAGCCTCAGGATAGAGGGGTGTCCATTTAAAACGCAGATGAGGAACCTTCTTTAGCCAGAGGGTAGTGAATCTGTGGAATTTATTAACACAGGCAGCTGTGGAGGCCAGGTCGTTGGGTATATCTATGGCAGAGATTGATAGGTTCTTGATTGGACATGGCATCAAGGGTTACGGGGAGAAGGCTTGGAGCATGGGGCTGAGGAGGGTATAAAGTATCAGCCATGATTGAATGGCAGAGCAGACTCAATGGTCAATTAGGCCAAATGACCTAATTCTGCTCCTATCGCTTATGGTCTTAATATACTGCTACCCTATCTGCCGCAGTAAAATATCATACGAGGGGAGATTGATAAGTTCATGGCCTTTTCTCTCGTCTTCTTCCTACAATGCATCACTTATCACAGTTTAACTATTTTTTGGTTTGTTTGGGTTTTAACCCGATTTATAAGTTTTTAGTGATTATATTTTCTTCGTTTTTTTTCTACTACCAATTATATTAAGAAGTCTGGTTTTAGTATAGTGATTATAATTTTTAAAGTTTGGGTGGATTTTTTAAATATATATCCTTTATATACGGAGTGGTCTTCCGCTGATATGGGGGTAGAGTTAGTTTCATTCTTTCTTTTTCCCAGCCTTTTTTTGGCTCTGGTTTTTTTTTCTCTTTCTTGAGTGGGAGATGGGTGGTCTTTTTTCTAATTCTATATTTCTTTTACCAGTTTTTTTTAATTTGTTCATTTGGGCTGATTTTGAACTACAAATATGTCCGCGATGTCATCACTTCCGGGTCCGCTTTTTATTTTTGTTCCTCTTCCGGGTGCATGAGTTTATAATTTGGTTAACCCCTTTTATACCAAAGGGTTGATTTTAGAAATATGGCTCAGACCATTAATTTTGTTTCTTGGAATACTAATGGTTTAAACTATCCGATTAAACGAAAGAAGATTTTCAAAGTATTCCAAAGACTTAATGATCATGTCATTTTTGTACAAGAAACTCATGTGAGGAAGGAGGACAATTATCACTTTTTTAGGTTTTGGAGGGATCAACAGTATCATTTGAATTCGAATGCCAAAGTAAAGGGAGTTTCAGTTTTTATTGACTCCTCTATTGCATTTGAGCAACATGATATCTTTTCGGATCCGAATGGTAGATTTTTGTTAATTACGGGCTTACTTTTTAATAAAAAGGTTGCTATGGTTAATGTTTATGCTCCAAATGTGGATTGTCCTGATTTTTTTAAGTCCTTATTTACTTCTTTACCTAATCTAAATGAATATAAGTTAATAATGGGTGGTGATTTTAATTGTTGTTTAAATCCTTTGATGGACAAATCTACATCTACTCAGACTGTACCCAATAAGTCGGCCACTTGTATCAACTCTTTCTTGACTGATAATGGAATTTTTGATATTTGGAGATTTCGGCATCCTAAGGACAAAGAGTTTTCTTTTTTCTCACATGTTTATCATTCTTATTCGAGAATTGATTATTTTTGTATTGACTCTTGTTTGATTCCTTTGGTAAATGGTTGTTATTATGATATTATAGCTATTTCTGACCATGCTCCATTAAAACTTTCTATTAAATTTACAGACACTGTTCCTAAAGCTAGACAATGGCGATTTGATTCTACCTTATTGCAAGATCCGGACTTTATTAAATTTATGAATGAACAGATCGATTTCTTCTTCTCAACCAACTCCACGGAAGATATTTCTTACAGAACACTTTGGGACACTTTTAAAGCATATATACGTGGACAGATTATTTCTTACTCTGTTGGTCTGAGAAAACGCATAAAGAAGGAAGCTCTTTTATTGGTTGATAAAATTAAAGAGATTGACAAGAAATATTTGATTACTCCTAGTAAGGAGCTTTACAAACAAAGGGTTGAACTTCAAACAGAATATAGTTTATTACTTACATCTTCGATTGAAAATCAACTGATGAAGTCCAGATCTGATTTTTATATACATAGTGATAAATCGGGTAAACTGCTAGCTAGTCAATTGAAGAATGCTTTGGTTAAACGTCACATTACTAAGATCCGTCAGCAAAATGGGGATTTGACAGTTAACCATGATGAGATAAATAAATCATTTCAAGATTTTTATACTTCCCTGTATCATTCTGAATTTCCTCAGGATTGTAGTACCATGTGTGATTTTCTTGGGAAATTGAATTTCCCAAGATTATCACCAGATGATCTTTCAATATTGGAAACTCCTATGACTGATGCAGAAATCAAAGGGGTTATTTCCTCCATGAATTCAGGGAAAGCATCTGGTCCGGATGGGTATACAGCAGAATTTTTTAAATGTTTTTCCGCTACTCTCTCTCCTTGGTTATACAGGGTTTTTGAAGAAGCAATTAGATTGGGCAATTTGCCACAATCTTTTTATAGAGCTTCTATTTCTTTAATACTGAAGAAAGATAAAGACCCTACTGATTGTGCATCCTATAGACCAATATCCTTACTGAATGTAGATTCCAAGATTTTTTCCAAGTTACTTGCATCCAGGTTGGAGAAGGTATTACCCCAAATTATCTTGGAGGATCAAATCGGTTTTATTAAAAATCGTTATTCTTTTTTTAATGTTAGGAGGTTATTGAATATTGTGTATACTCCTTCACATAATATTTCAGAATATGTTATTTCATTAGATGCAGAGAAAGCATTTGATAGAGTTGAATGGCCATACTTATTTAATGTGTTGGAGAAGTTTAATTTTAGTCCGACATTCATTTCCTGGATTAAACTGATTTATCATACCCCAGTAGCCTCGGTGTTTACTAATAATCACAGATCTCCCTTTTTTCGTTTATTTCGGGGCACTAGACAAGGCTGTCCTCTTAGTCCACTATTATTTGATATTGCTTTAGAACCCTTGGCAATTGCTATCAGAGAATCACAGGATATTTTTGGTATTAATCATGGGACAGATATTCATAAGTTATCTTTGTATGCAGATGATTTATTATTATTTATTTCCAATCCTGAGAAATCCATTCCTGTAGTTTTATCATTGTTGGCTCAATTTAGTGATTTTTCTGGGTATAAGTTAAATCTTAATAAGAGTGAATTGTTTCCTTTAAATAGACAGGTCCCAATTTATGGAAACTTACCTTTTAAATTAGTTAATGACTCTTTTATTTACTTAGGGATTAAAATCACAAAAAACCATAAAGACTTATTTAAGGTTAATTTTGTACCCTTAATTGATCAGATTAAATGCTTGTTTACTAAGTGGTCACCATTATCTTTATCTCTGATAGGTCGGATTAACACTATTAAGATGGTTATTTTACCCAAGTTCTTATATATTTTTCAAACGGTACCAATTTTTATTCCGAAATCTTTTTTTACTAATGTTGATTCAAAAATTTCCTCATATATTTGGCAGAATAAAAATCCTAGGTTAGGTAAAATATACTTACAGAAGGCAAAGGAGGAAGGTGGATTAGCATTGCCTAATTTTAGATTTTATTATTGGGCAGTTAATATCAGATATTTGATATGTTGGTTGAAAGATTGGGATGGATCTTTTAGCCCTCATTGGGTGAGTCTGGAAATTAAATCCGTACCAGGTTTTGCACTGGGTTCTATTTTGGGGACTTCTCTCCCTTTTGCTCTTTCTAAATTGCCGAAACGAATTGACAACCCGATAGTTAAACATACTTTACGTATATGGTTTCAATTTCGGAAATTTTTTGGGTTGACTCAGTTTGTTTTAAATATTCCTATTGTATCCAATTGTTTTTTCCACCCTTCAATTATAGACCAAGCTTATTTTGCTTGGAAGACTAAAGGATTACTACGATTTTCTGATTTATTTTTGGATAATTGTTTTATGTCTTTTGAACAATTATCTAATAAATATAATTTGCCTAGATTTCATTTTTTTAGATATTTACAGATTAGGAATTTTTTAAATACTGTACTTCCTACTTTTCCAAACTTTGTGTCTTCAGGCATTTTGGAGAATTTGTTTGAATTAAACCCCTTTCAGAAAGGGCTTATATCAAAACTTTATAATATAATTATGAAGATACGTTCAGAGCCCCTTTATAAGACAAAAAATGATTGGGAAAGAGAGCTCAACCTTATTATTCCTATTGAGAATTGGGATAAAATTCTTCAATTAGTTAATACATCATCTATATGTGCTAAACATTCATTAATAAAGTTTAAGGTTGTACACAGGGCTCATATGTCCAAGGATAAATTGGCTCATTTTTATTCCTATATAAATCCTATTTGTGATAGATGTCAATCTGAAATAGTATCTTTAACTCATATGTTCTGGTTGTGTTCGCTTTTGAAAAAATATTGGAAAGATATTTTTGATATTATCTCTGCGGTATTGAACATTGATTTACAACCCCATCCTATTACCGCAATTTTTGGTTTACCAATGATGGACTCACTTCATTTATCTTCTTCCGCTTGTCGATTGATTGCATTTCTTACACTAATGGCTAGAAGATCTATTTTGTTGAATTGGAAGGAAATTAATCCTCCTACTGTATTTCATTGGTTTTCTCAAACTATGTTATGTTTAAATTTAGAAAAGATTAGAAGTGGTGTATTTGACACTTCTACTAAATTTGAAAAGATATGGAGACCATTTATTCAATATTTTCATATGATGTAATAGGACCCTGTTCCAGGCCTATTTGATTTTCCAGTTTTGATTTCATATATGTCAAGAGGATCAGAGTTGACGACACTGATGATTTTGTATTTTTGTGAGATATTATAAACAGCCCTTTTTTTTTCTTTTTTTTGTTTTTTTCTCTTCTATTAGTTATTAGATTTTTAGATTAGTTTTTTTGCATAATGATTGTTTTTCTTTTTTCTTTTTATTTTATATTATGATACACCTAGGTTTGCCTTGTCTATTTGTATATTGTATCATTTACGATGTGGGAATACTCATTTATACTGTAATCATTGTTCTTGTAATCTTTTATAGTTAGTTGAAATATGTACGTTTGTAATCCCATTATCTATGTACCAATTTTATTTTGTTGTTATTAATAATGATAATAAAAAGATGGAAAAAGATAAGTTCATGGCCTAAGGTAGGAGGAGTTTCAGAAAGCCTAGCACATTTATTTTACAACATAGTTCCCTCCTACATTTATACACTTAGTCCAGCAGTCGTGGAGCCACGGATCTTGGACCTCCAGCAAGTGTCCACAGCAGGGGTGATTGATAAGTTTGTGGCCTAAGGTAGAAGGAGATGAGTTATACAGCTCTCGTTACATGCACATGCAGGTCAACTCTTTGAGTGATTATGCAGAAAGTTTGAAGTTAATAACTCATCAGGGGTGATTGATTAGTTCATGGCCTAAGGTTGAAGGAGATGAGTTGAATACTTCCACAATCAGTTTTTTTGTGTTTTATATTTGAAATTAATTTAGATCACTTTGTAGAGATCTGTTTTCGCTTTGACATGAGAAAGTCGCTTTCTGTTGATCAGTGTCAAAAATTCCAAATTAAATCGATTATGATTCAATGTTGTAAAACAATAAAACATGAAAACTTCCAAGGGGGGTGAATTCATCTTTATAGGCACTGTATGTACCTAAGACTTTTGCATAGTACTGTATGTCTTTGACTAACCACTTGCAGCAGTATCAGACTTCTAATATCTCTCCTATGAGGATTGTAAAAGATTTTGTAGATTGAAGGTTGCATCTCCTAGGAAAAGGATAGTATAAACAGCCAAGAGGGCCGCTGGGGTCTCCCTCCCCCATCTGTGACATTTACCAGGAGTGTTGTAGTCAAAGAGCCTGAAGCATTGCTGAGGATCCCTACCACCCATCCCACAATCTCTTTGACCCACTTCCATCAGGAAGAAGGTATTGGAGCATTAGGACTAGGACTTCCAGACAATATAACAGCTCCTTCCCTCAGACTAATGAATACCCAGCCACCACTGAAGTCTCATCACTAGGACAGGGAACTGTTTACTGTTTACCTCTGATGCACACTGCATGTTCTTTGAGTTGTATATTATTAACTTATCTGAGGTAATATTTTGTTTTGCATATTGTGTGTGATACATGTATTGTGGGTGCAGAGAGAGAGAGAGAGTGTGAGAGAGACACAGTCACACATACACAGAGTCAGATGACAATACACTTGAACTTCTTTTTGAAGATTTAGGGCATTTTACTTTGCTAAACGAATACAAACTTTCCGATGCTAAATGTCAATAATGGAAGCAATTAACAGAATGAGAACACAGCACTACCAAGCCAGTCGAAGAGTATCTGTAAGCTTTGAAGCAGTGAAGTAGAGAGTTCTCCAGTCCTCTCTGTGGTTTTCACAATGCCCATTAAGACAGCCGGTGTAGAGATTTCTTCTGTCTATCAATTCCCATTAACAAGTCAGTTCCAGTTATTGAGATTGTTCCGTTGTCCTGGAATTAAGTGCAGCGTCAGCAATCTGCAATCACTTGTTTAACTTGACCACCTTTCAGGACAGACTGAAATACCAACATATAAAAACAGACAAAAGTTTGAAAAACGTTGTGTGCAGTTCTGGTCACCTGTGTACAGGAAAGATGACAATAAGATTGAAAGAGTCGAGAGAAAATTTACAAGGATGTTGCTGGGACTTGAATTATAGAAGAAGGTTGAATAGGTCAGGACTTTATTCCCTGGAGCACAGGAGAGTGAGGGGAGACTTGATAGAAGCATGCAAAATTATGAGGAGTACAGACAGAGTAAACACAAGTAGACATTTCTTCTGCTGAAGTTTAGTGAGACTACGACTAGAGGTCATCCAATATGGGTGAAAGATGAAGTGTTCAAGGGGAACGTAAGAATTTCTGCACTCTGAGGGTGGTGAGAGTGTATAAAAATCTGCCAGGAGAGTGGTACATGCAGGTTTAATTAAAACATTTAGGAGAAATTTAGATAGGTATATGGATGGGAAGGGTAGGGAGGGCTATGATTCAGAGGCAGCTTGATTCAGACTAAGTAGAATAATGGTTTGGCACAGACTAGATGGGCAGGAAGGTCCGCTTCTGTGCTGTTCTATGACTCCATGACTTTAAATAAGGAAATTCACAACATTTTATTTTTCCCCAAATTGATAATTTCTGTTAATTTTTGCAATAGGACCATAAGACCACAAGATATAGGAACA
This sequence comes from Hemitrygon akajei, assembly GCF_048418815.1. Classification (NCBI taxonomy): domain Eukaryota; kingdom Metazoa; phylum Chordata; class Chondrichthyes; order Myliobatiformes; family Dasyatidae; genus Hemitrygon; species Hemitrygon akajei. Next base: position 28,948,439 of record NC_133138.1, on the reverse strand, counting down.
GAATTAGGCCATTCAGCCCATTGAGTCTGCTCCATCATCATGGCTGATCCAGGATCCCAGTCAACCCCAGACACCTGCCTTCTCTCTATATCTTTTGATGCCCTGTCCGATCAGGAAACAATCAACTTCTGACTTAAATATACCCATGGACTTAGCCTCCACCGCAGACTGTGACAGAGCAGCCCACAGATTCAGCACTCTCTGGCTAAAAATATTCCTCCTTACTTCTGTTCTAAAAGGTTGCCCCTCAATTCTGAGGCTGGGCCCTCTAGTTTTGTATAACCCCACCAGAGGGAATATCCTTTCCACATCCACCCTATCTAGTCCTTTCAACAGTCGGTAGGTTTCAGTGAGATCCCCACGTATTCTTCTAAATTCCAGTGAGTCCAGGCCCAAAGCTGCCAAATGCTTGTCAAATGTTAACTCCTTCATTCCTGGACTCATCCTCATGAGCCTCCTCTGGATTCTCTCCAATAACAACATATCTTTTCTGAGATACGGGTTCCAAAACTGTTCACAGTACTCCAAGTGTGGTCTGACTAGTATCATAAAAAGTCTCAGCATTATCTCCTTGCTTTTATATCCTATTCCCATGGAAATAAATGCCAACATTGCATTTTCCTTCTTTCCCGCAGGCTCAACCTATAAATTACCCTTCTGGAAGTCTTGCACAAGGACTCCTAAGTTCCTCTGCACCTCTGATATCTGAACTTTCTCCCCATTATTTGGTAAAAGGAACAGTCCGCACTACTGTTCCTTTTACCAAAATGCATTATCATACATCACAACACTGTATTCCATCTGCCATTTTTCTGCTCATTTTTCCAATTTGTCTAAGCCCTGCTGCAATTGCATTGCTTCCTCAGCACTACCTACCCCTCCACCTATCTTTGTATTATCCACAAACTTTGCCACAAAGCCATCATTTCCATTATCCAAATCATTGACAAACAATGTGAAAAGTAGCGGTTCCAATACTGACCCCTGAGGAACACTACTAGTCACAGCCAGCCAGCCAGAAAAGGCCCCTTTTGTTCCCACTCGCTGCCTCCTGCCTGTCAGCCATTCCTCTATCCATGCCCGTATATTTCCTGTAACAGCTTGGGATTTTATCTTGTTAAGCAGCCTCATGTGTGGCACCTTATCAAATGCCTTTTGAAAATCCAAGACAGTGGCATTCACGGCCTCTCCTTCATCCACCCTGCTTTTTATTTCTTCAATGAACTCTAACAGATTTGTCAGGCAAGATTTCCCTTCACAGAAACATGCTGTCTTTGACTTACTTTATCATTAGTCTTTAAGTACCCCAAAACTTCATCCTTAATAATGGTCTCCAACACTTTCCTAACAACTGAGATTAGACTAATTGGTCTATAATTTCCTTTCTTCTGCCTTCCTCCCTTCATGAAGAGTGGGGTGACATTTGCAATCTTCCAGTCCCCTGGGACTGTGCCAGAATCAAGTGATTCTTGAAAGATCATGACCTTTATCTCTGCAGCAACCTCTCTTAGGACTCTGGGATGTAGTCCATCTGGCCCAGGTGACTTATCTATCTTAAGATCTTTAAGTTTGCCTAGCACTTTTTTCTTTGTAACAGGGATGGCTCTCACTCCTGCTCCCTGACACTTAACTGACCTCTGACACACTGCTCGTGTCTTCCACAGTGAAGACAGATGCAAAATACCCATTAAATCCATCTGCTATTTCTTTTGTCCCCCATTACTACCTCACCGGTATCATTTTCCATTGGTCCATTATCAACTCTCACCTTCTTTTTACTTTTTATATAACTGAAAATACTTCTTGTATCCTGCTTTATATTATCGGCTCATATTTCAATTTTTCCCTTCTTATAGCTTTTTTTAGTTGCCGTTTGTTGGATTTTAATAGCTTCCCAATCATCCAACTTCCCACTCACTTTTGCTACCTTATATGTGCTTTCCTTGGCTTTTATGCAATCCTTAATTTCCCTTCTCAGCCATAGCTGCTTACCCCTGCCATTTGAGAACTTCATCTGTGGGACATATCTATCCTGTGCTTTGTGAACTATTCCCAGAAACTTCTGCCATTTCTGCTCTGTTGTCATCCCCGCCAGTATCTGTTGGAACATTTTATTTTCTTATCTATAAGTTAGTTTAGGTAGCTAGCTCAGCAAAATCTGAATACCTGCATGTTCATTCACTGTTTATTTAGTATGACTGAGGTGTTGACTGGTATCTGACAGTCTTTGATTTAACTTGAATTATTGGCATCCTGAATAAACAAGCAATTGCATAATCCCTGGATGAACTGTGCAAACATTTAAAGAAAAAATAAAAAAGAAAGGAGACAGGTATGACTCTGTACATACAGAGGATCTCCCCATATTTTCCTCACAGAAAGGCATCATCAATGTCTCCTTAGTTATTTCCCTCCAGTGGCAAATGAGAGGCATCCAATTAGCATTGCAATTTCTGCCCACCTGGATGTGCAGCAAAGATGATTTTAGCTGTTTGACAACTTCAACAAAAATGCTGTGAGAAGACCCATTCTCCAGACATAACCTTGTTCAATCTCAGTAAAGTAATTGACTCTATTATCTCAGTGGGATTGTGGAGCACTCTTCTGTCCAAAGAAATTTGTCTCCATCGTACATTTTGCTTCGTGATAGTATGCTGGCTGTGATTCCGACCAACAGGTCCATAACAGGGATAATCACTTTGCAGACAGGTGTTGAACAAGTCTGCATCATTGCCTTGACACTATCCTCAATCTTTCGTGCTGCAATGTTGCACTTCATCTCCAACAAGCTCAAGGTACGGTAGTGTAGTGGTTAACGTAGTGCTATTGCGGTGCCAGCTGTAAGATCAGGGTACAGTTCCTGCCGCTGTCTATAAGGAGTTTGAATATTCTCCCTGTGACCATGCAGGTTTCCTCTAAGTGCTCCAGCTTCCCCCAAGACACACGGGTAAAGGTTATTAAGTTGTCGGCATGCAATGTTAGCACCAGAGGGTGGCAACACTTCTAGGTCACCCAGCACAATCCTTGCTGATTTGATTTGATGTAAACAACGCACTTCATAGTACATTTCAATGTACATGTGACAAATAAAGATAATCTTTTTATTTATATTTGCTAAAGTCAGATTAATCTGCTTGACTAATAGGAAAGCACTGAATCTTCTCAATCTCCACTTCAGACCAAAGTTACCTCAACCGCAATAGCTGAGCTGCTTGCACAGATAAGGCATGTGTTTATGTCCACTTGAAATCCAAGATCCAAATCATGGTTAATTCATTCACTGAAATTGACATGGAAGGATGAGCATTACAGTCAACAACCATAAATAAACATTCCTTGACCAACTTGCTTTGCTACTGTACAGCATTACTGTTTAACAATAAAGAGACCCTGAAAAGCGTGAAACACTTTGCATTTGGAGCCATCTTTTCTTTCTTTTTAAATCTTTTTATTAATTTTAAACAAACATAAATGAAACATGAACACAGAGAGTTTGAAAGTACATAATTAATAGGTTAAGTATACATTCATATAGATGATAATCCATATATATATAAACCTCCCAAACTCATAGTAATTATGAAAAAAGGGAGTAAATAAGAAGAAAAAAAAAACCAAAAAAGAAAAGAAAGAAAAAAAACCTAACCAACATGGGCCATTGCATTATGTCAAATATACACAGTAGTGTCAATAACTCTGCACCTCCATCCAAATAATTAAGGATAATAGAAGCAGGGTTTAGGAAAAGTCAGTTTAACCGATATGAAAATGTTGGATAAATGGTCTCCAAGTTCCTTCAAATTTAACTGAAGAATCAAAGACAACACTTCTAATTTTTTCTAAGGTCAAACAAGAGATAGTTTGAGAAAACCACTGAAATATAGTTGGAGGATTAATTTCTTTCCAGTTCAATAGGATAGATCTTCTAGCCATTAATGTAACAAATGCAATCATCCGTCGAGCTGAGGGGGATAAACAAATATTATCCACCATTGCAGTAATAGGATGCGGTTGCAATTTGATATTCAGAACTGTTGAAATAATACCAAAAATATCTTTCCAATAATTTTGCAAACAAGGGCAAGACCAAAACACGTGGGTCAATGAAGCTACTTCAGAATGACATCTGTCACAGGTTGGATTAACATGAGAGTAAAATCGAGCAAGTTTATCCTTGGACATGTGAGCCCTATGTACAACCTTAAATTGTATTAGGGCATGTTTAGCACAAGTAGAAGAGGAATTGACTACCGGTAATTGTAAAATTTTCTCCCACTGCTCAGTGGGTATAAGACAATGAAGTTCTTTTTCCCATTCCTTCTTAATTATTTCTGATACTTCTGGCTGTATTTTCATGATCATATTATAAATGGTGGCTACTAAACCCTTCTCATTTGATTGGATGATGTAAACCATTAGTATTCCAAGAAACAATATTAATAATCTTATCCATATTGCCAATATTTATTACAATTAACATATAAGGTTAAACAAAAGATGACCTCATGAATCCGGAAGAGGGAAGTAAGTTCAAGGAGGAACCGGAAGTCATGACACTGCAACCATTTTTGTAGTTTCGAGTCAGCCCATGAAGTAAAACTAAGCGTGAAGCAAGCAAAAAGAAAAGTCCCCCTCCCTCCACCCTCAAAACCCCAGGAAAAAAGCCAAAAAGAGGCAAGCAAGCAATCTAAAACTAATTTTACCCCCATGTCTCAAGACGGCAACTCAAACAAAAAAGTAAAAAAAAACAGATACAAACCACCCATATTTTAAGAAAGGGTTAATATAACAAAGATCAAACTATAAAATTAGTGTTATATATATAAAAAACAAAAGGATTAAAAGAAAAAAAACTAAAATGTTAAAACCCATAAATGGATAATATTGTATTAGTATTTTAAGAGAAAGTCCTTAAACTTATTCAGACACATCCGAACAGATGTGACGTATCCAAGCACTAAGGTCTTTTGGGGAAAAGAAACGACATCTTAGAAAAGTTTTTTTATTTTAAAAAACCTTAATATTTAAACATTAAAAATATTTAAAAAATATATATGAACTTAAAAGAAGAACCCAATGAGTTACTGTCAAAACTAACAAAATAATAATTTAAAAAAATGAACTCAGGATAAACCAAAAAAAAACGGACCTTTACCATGTGTAAGAAATACATTATTAGCCATCACACAAAAATCATCAAATTATAAAAGATCCAAATCTATAGGCTAATTGTTAGCATGAAGAAAAGAAAAGAAAATTTAATACAAATAGTAAAATTACAATACATTAGTCAGCTCGTAGTAAAAAAAAAGTATTATTCTTCAAGGAATCTTTGAGCGTCCGCTGGAGATTTGAACAGCCGATAAATCCCATCTTGGAGTGTGACTCTCAATTGTGCTGGAAATAACAGCGCTTGTTTGTAGCCTTTCTGATGAATTTCCGACATATGGAGCCATCCTTTAGCCAAAGCAAATATCAATGATGATCGTAACCATAACCTTTTCAGTACATTACCATTGTCTTTGGCAATCTGACAAATAGTTCTTGATCTACTGTCTGGTCTAATGTGGAGGAAATTATTCCCATGATATTTAAATTTAAGCCTTTCAGAGGTCATTGATCCAAATTATTGTTTATTCCTATTATAAAATTAGTTTTCAAGTTGCCTAAAGAAAATACGTCAAACAAGCCAGTAACAGAATTCTTTCAGACTCATGTTCAGATTGCAACTTCTATATTTCAATGTTTTAAAATATTAGAAAGTTGTGATTAAGTGCAGATCACTGATGAAGAAATAAATAAAGATCCAAGGAAAAATCATCCCCCTCAAATCTTCTTTATTACTAAAAACTATCACAACATGTTCTGCAGCTCGGCAAAATACTATTGTATCTATAAAAGGTAAAACCATCACCAGGTGTTTCAGTACAGGATGCTCAGAATAAAAAAAAATCAACGAGTCATATAGAAGAACATTATAAATATTTATTTAAATATGGAAGCTATAAAGTGCATCTTAAACAAAACACAGAGGTTCACCCAGATCAAAACCTATATAAATCAGTAAATGATAAATTGTTTTATTATTGTCAAAAATACTCTGGTACACTGAACAACCTTGTTTTACATTCCATCCATACAGATCATTTCATCACAGCATTAAATTGAAGTAGTATAAAGGCAAAATAATGTCATAGAAGCATAGATCACAACAACATAGAAACAGGCTCTTTGGCCCATCTAGTCCATGCCAAGCACAATGCAGAATGCATTGTCAGAGTTACAGTGAAAGTGCACTGCAGTAAATTCACAGAGATTTAGAATTTAAAGTTCAAAATTCAAATTTATTATCTAAGTGCATATATGTTACCTTATGCTATCCTGAGGTTCATTTTCTTGTAGGCATTCACAGTAGATACAAGTACAATAGAATCCATGAAAAACTACCACAAGCAAGGACAGACAAAAATAAAACGATATGCAAACTCAAAAAATACCTGTGACAAGGTGTGAAAATAGAAAAAGTAAACAAATAATAATTATTATGTAATAAACGATATTGAGTTGTAGGGTCCCTGAGAGTGAGTCCATAGGTTATGGAATTTAGACTTTCAGGAATAGATTTGCATTTTAATTTAGATATAAAAGAGCAGCGTAGAAGCCATGAGCAGCTCTGTGGAGATCAGCTTGCAACGAGTTGCTGCACTCTGTGGAGGTGCTGCCTCTCATGGGGCAAAAGAAGAAGAGGATGCACAAGAGCTCCAAGTAACCCAGAAGCCTCCACTCTCTGCAGGATAGAGAATGGTTTTAGAATTGGAAAGGGTGAGCTCACGGAAAGCTTGGACACTAGGATCAATAGTTGCAAACTGATGTCTCAGTGAACCAGGAGGAAAAACATTTCATTTTGTTCCTTTCCTTACTACATAGAAACAAGTGATTTGTTTCATAAGGTTACCAAAATTTTTGTAAATAATTTGCCATCCTCTATATTAATAATTTAAGATGATTCAGACAATAAGACTTTCTGGTATGCTAATAGTAATATTAAGGTTAATGGTAAAATAACAAAGTGCATAATTTTCCATGACTCAATGGCTGTGGTTTCCTGAATATGACATGGATAAATAATATGTCTGCATACATTTCCATGCCTTGGATGGATTGGCAATGGTAATTGTAATAGTTGATTTTAACTGATGGAAGATCAATATTCCTTAATGCTAATGAATGCCATATTGAACCTGGCTTCTTTCTATCCCATTTTCTTCCCGTTTCCTGTCCTTAGAGCCCATTTCTTTAAAAATTCATTCTCAGGATATAGGTGTTCTCTCAAGGTCAGCACTTCCTTCACACAATTAGTTGCACTGGTTTGCTCTAACTGTTTTCATCAGTAGGCCATTTCCAAAACCTCTTAACAATTGACTGTGTGGTGGCTCATCTTCAGGGTGAAGGGAGTTTCATGGTTTCCATCAGCATGTTTCTGCTTAAAAGGTCAACAGAAATATGGAGAGTCAATCCATGGAAAGCATCTGGCCTGGATGTATCCTATGTAGTAGATCCACTGGAGCAGGAATTTGCATTCATTTTTAACCTCTCCCTACTTCAATCTGAGGTTTCCACTTCTTTAAGAAGATGACTATAATCCTGATACCTATGAAATACAAGATAAGGTGCCTTAATTACTGCCATCCAGTGACTCCGACATCCACCATCATGAAAGGCTTTGAGATGCTGGTTATGGCGCACATTAACTCCGGGTTCCTGTATAACCTCAACCCACTGAAAGCTGCCTGCAGCTGAAACAGTTTTTTGTGGATACCATCTCCCTGGCCTTGCACTCATCTCTGGAGCTTCTGAACAATAAAGACGTCTACATTAGACTATAGTTCATTGATTGCTTTCTTTCTTCAGTGCTATGATTCCAAGCCGACTCCTCGCCAAGCTCTAAGACTTGGGAGTGAACACTTCCCTGTGCAACTGGATTTCCTAACCAAAAGACCATAGTCCATATGGATAGGCAGCAACAACACCACCACAATTATTCTAAGCACCAGTGCTCCACAAGGTTGTGTTCTCAGCCCTCTGTGCTATGTGCACTTATTACTGGCATGATCATATTCTATTCCAATTCCATCTACGAGATTGGAGATGACACCACCATAGTGGGCCAATTCTCAAATAATGACAACTGTAGAGGAAGACAGAGTTTAGTAGCATGGTGTCATGACAATAATCATCCCTTTAATGTCAGCCAAACAAAAGAGCTGGTCATTGACTTAAAAGAAGGGGTTGGTGCACATTCTCCTGTCTATATCAACAGTGTTGAATTTGATAGAGTTAAAAAAAGTTTCCAGGAGTGAATAACACCTATTACTTGTCCTGGTCCAACTATGTAGGTCCCAAGCTAAGAAAGCTCATTAGCACCTCTACTTTCTCAGGGTGCTAACAAAATTTGACAGATTTCAGTCGGCCCTTACCAACGTCTATTGATGCATCATAGAAAACATCCTATCTGGGAGCAACACAGCTCATGGCCACAAGAAACTGCAGAAAGTTGTGGATGCAGCTCAGTACATCGTGGAAACTAGCATCATGGAATATACTTCTCTCTTCCTCAGAAAGTAGCCTGCATCATCAAAGAATACATACACATCGAACAGTCTCACTTCTCCCCTATCCAATCAGGCAGAAGAAAAAAGCACCGAGAGCACGTAATATCATAATCAAGAACAGATTCTACTCTGCTGTTATAAGATTATTGAATTGTTCCCTAGTACAGTAAGGTGGACTCTTCATCTCACAATCTACCTTATTATGACCTTGTATTGCATTTTCTTTGTAGCTGTTACACTTCATTCTGCATTCCGTTATTGCTTTTCCTTGTACTACCTCAATGTATTGTGCAATTAATTAATCTGTATGAACAGTAGCAAAACAAACTTTTCACTGTACCTTGATACATGTGACAATATGTCCTTCAGCAAAAGGAATTTGCAGTCCTTACTCACTCTTGTTTATTTGAGACTGGTCAATATCAATGGTTCTTAGAAATGACACTACAATCTCTCCAGTTTGGGAGTAATCGGGGATAGCTTGTGATGTCGACACCCAGAAGTACTTTCAGTGACCATTTTATTAGGTACTCCTGTATAACTCTTTAATGATGCAAATATTTAATCAGCCAATAATGTGGCAGCACCTCAATACATAAAAGCATGCAGACATGGTCAAGAGGTTCAGAGCAAACATCAGAATGAGGAACAAATGTGATCAAAGAGATTAACCGTGGATTGACTGTTAGTGCCAGATGGGGTGGCTTGAGTATCTCAGAACCTGCTGATCTCCTGGGATTTTCATGCACAACCATCTCTGGAGTTTACACAGAATGATGCAAGAAACAAGTAACATCCAGTGGGTGGTAGTTCTGTGGACAAAAAAAGTTTTGTTCATGAGAGAGGTCAGAGGAGAATGGCCAGATTGATTCCTGCTGGCAGGAAGATCACAGTAATTGAAACAACCATGTGTTACAATAATGGTGTGCAGAAGGACATCCCTGAACACACAATATGACAAACCTTGAAGAAGACCACAAATGCACAAAATAAACCTGGAGTCCACTTTACTAGCTACCTCCTGAACTTTTAGTATTGATCTTTTTGTTTTATTTTTATTCATTTTTTTCTTTAATTGGGTTCATTTGGGTTTCTTGCTTTGTATCTACCTGTGAGCAAACAAAGTTGATAATTTGTACATTCTTTGATAATAAGTGTACTTTGGATCTTTGAATCTTTGTATCGCCATGTCACACAGCGATTCAATCAGGTTTACCCACAATCTATACAGCTCTCAATCTTTTGGAAGTCATTTTATCTATGTGGTAGCTTAGCATCATTCATGCACTGGCTTTCTGATGATTCTGGAAACTGGTAGGTAAAAGGAACTCCAGAAATGTTCAAGTCCATTTGATAAACCAGATTCTCTGGACATTGTAAAGAGGACAAACAAAAACAAACAATATTATTTAGATTTCTTCAATAAAAAAGTAAACTTCCAAAGAAGTTAATAGAGTTGGCTTGTCCATTTGCAAAATTCCATTCTATAATTATGGAAGTTGATGAAATGCAACTTTGGGGTAGCATGCCAGGTTTGCAAAGGTGCCAAAGGTTACGAGGAAAAGGCAGAAGAATGGGGTTGAGAGCGACAAAAAATCAGCCATGATGGAATTGTGAAGCAGATTCGATAGGCCAAATGGCCTTATATATTCAGGTTTCATATATATCATTTGTATTTTCATGTGCTCCAAGAAGGATGTGCTGCAGGGGTCTCTAGAATTACTTATTTTGTTAGATTCCAAAAGCGTGTGCTTATTTGTTTGCAAGTTGTCAAACATCAAACACCCAATGAGATTGAGGTAGAGAATTTCAGATTTATACCATTCTCTGCATTTGCAAGTGTCTACTAAATTTATTTATGAGTGACACTAATGACTGTACCTTCTAGCTGTGGACTCCCCAATCAACAGATATAACTTCTCTCTCTGTCAATCGCTCAATATCTTCAAATCATCAATCAGTACATATCAGGCAAACTTTTATTCTTCCTGTTCCTTAGGCAGGAAGATTTTCCCTGAGGGAAAAATCCAGAGCTGGTGCCCCTAAGGCAGGACTACATTGGGTTCAATGCTGACTGGAAACTCCTGCAATGCTGTTGGTATCAAACCGTATCGGTCTCTGCCATTCCTTTGAACTCTGAACTCTGATGCCCCGAGCTGTAATAGCATTGCGCTAACTACTATGCTACCCATATCTATTTTGTTAGTGATACATTGCGGAGTAGTCCCATCTGGCCCTTCGAGCTCTGATGCTCTGATGAGTGGAGAGGAGGGGATTGCTCTCCATATTGTACTGCCCAGGCTTACGGATCTAGACAACTAGGATGCAATATCCATGGTCAGTTCTGTCCAATGGAGACCCACACTCACTCACAAAGATAATGTACTGCTGATTTCTTTGTGGGATCATGAGTTTAATTGGATTATTACTGAATGTGTAATTTTATGATGTTGCCAATTTGGGCTTTTGTCATATAGGAGGGAGATTGAAAATCTGGCTGGGTGGTGACACAAAAATAATCTCTCACTCAACATCACTAAAACCAAAGAATTGATTATTAACTACAGAAGGAAGAAACTGGAGGTACCTGAGTCATCAGGAAATCAGAGGTAGAGAGGGTCAGCAAAATTAAATTCTTATGGTCTTTAAATTCCTTTGTGTATTCATTCCAATATGAAGAAAGAATGACAGCACCTCTGCTTTCTTAAAAGTTTGCAAAGATTTGGCATGTTATCTAAATATTTGACAAATTCTATAAATGCACAGTGGAGAGTATACTGACTAGTTGCATCATGGCCTGGTACGGAAACCCTTGAATGGAAAAGCCTACAAAAAGTACTGGATAAAGCCCAGTCCATCACAGGTAAAGCCTTTCCTACCATTGTGCACATCTACAAAGAGCGTTGTCGCAAGAAAGCAGCATCCATCATCAAAAAATCCTCCACCATCCAGGATATGCTCTCTTCTCACTGCCTCCCTCAGGAAGGAGCCTCAGGATCCACACAACTATATTTAAGAACAGTTATTACCCTCAGTTATCAGCCTTATGAACTGGAAGGGATAACTTCGCTCAACCCAACACTGAACCGTTCCCACAACCTCTGGATTCACTTTCAAGGATTCTTCATCTCATGTTCTCAGAGTATATTGCTTACTTACTATTATAATTTTGTTTGTTTATTTTACTTTTTGTATTTGCATAGTCTACTGTCCTTCGTACATTGATTGTTTGCCTGTCGTGTATGCGGTTTTGCATTGACTCTATTGTGTTTCTTTGTATTTACTGTGAATGCCCACAAGAAAATGAAGCTTGGGGCTGTATATGGTTACCTATAGCATGTATTTTGATAATAAATTTACTTTGAACTTTGAGTCAACTTTTAAAGAAAATAAATGTGTTTTTTTTTGTTACGGTGTGTGCAATGCTAGATAAATCATATTGATGGCTATTTCCATTTGCATTGTGAAGGAGTGGTGAGCCTTTACTTTGAAACACAGTCGAAATGTAATCTCACAGCACATAAAAAAACTCAATAGATATGATGTTAGTGCTTCCAGTAAAGGTACCAATTAATTCAAGAAGGAATTAAGAATAAAATCTCATGCTTCTTTTGAAAACATGAGTTCTGTACATGATAATTAAAAAAAGATGTTATGTGTTTTAAGCACTGGTATTGTCATCCTAATAGCTCCTCACTCCTTAAAGCTGACCTACTTGACAAAGTCTTTGATGATCTGTCTGGTGTCTTCATATGTGAAAGTTACTTACTTATTTTATTTAGTGATTCAGTGCAGAATAGGCCTTTCCAGCTCTTTGAACTGTGGTCCCTCAGTGGCCCCTGACAACCTTGAGTTAACCCTAACCTTATGACGGGACAACTTACAATGACCAATTAATCTACTTGGTATGTCTTTGGACTGTGGAAGGAAACCAGAGTGCTTGAGGATAACCCATGCATTGCACAGGGAGGAGATACAGACTCATTACAGATGATGCTGGAATTGAACTCTGAACTCTGATGTCCCGAGCTGTAATAGCATTGCGCTAACTACTATGCTACCCATATCTATTTTGTTAGTGATACATTGCGGAGTAGACCCATCTGGCCCTTCAAGCTCTGATGCCTCAGCAACCCCCAACAGTGTTGTCTAATAATATAGTCAATAGTCAATGGTTCCATTTAATGTCAGAGAACCTATACGGTATACAACCTGAAATTCTTGCTCTTTGCAGACATACACAAAACAGAAGACACTAAAAAAAGAATGAATGGCAAAAAATGTTTGAACCCCAAAGCCACCCGTCCACTCTCCTATGCACAAGCAGCAGAGCAGCAAAAGCATCAACACCCTCCCTCCCACTCACCCCACTTACTTCAGCAAAATAAACATCAATCCCCGCCACCCACCATGCAAACAATAGCAAAACCACAGAGACCATGAATTAGAGTCTATCAAGAGCTACTGACCATCCCAACACTTTGACATCTCAAACAGGCTCTCACTCTCTCACTACTGAGAGAGAGATATCGCTTCTGCAACAGATGAGAGGGAAGATCAACCACTCTGTGTTTTGATGTTATGATTGATAGCGTCGCTTGTGAATTGCCTTGGGGTATCTTACTTTGTTAAAGGAACCATAGAAGTGCCAGATGCTTTGTCAAGTGTTTTTTAGAATAAACCTACCAAAAATTAGCTGCCATTTTTGTTAATTTGTTAAAGGGTACATTGGTCTCTCCTCTCTCTGCCCAGGATTACTGTCGTTAATTTTAAGGCTTGCTTGCATCAGCATGAATAAAAAAATTCCACTTGAATCTCATGTGTAATATTTACAATTACATTATTATAATAGCAGCTAAAAATGGCACCATTATTCTTATTTCTGTTTTTTTGCACTACTCATTTTAACTTAACTATTTAATAGACATATGTATACTTAATGTAACTCAGCTTTTTCTCTATATTTATTTATCATGTATTTCATTGTACTGCTGTCATAAAATTAACAATTTTTTTCTTACTGCAAATTTTTCCCCTCCTTGGTTCATGTTCTTCATTTCCCCATCTTACCTCTTCTCCTTACCTGCCTATCACCTCACTCTGGTGCCCCTCCTCCTTCCCTTTCTCCCATGATCCATTCTCTTCTCATATCAGACTCCTTCTTCTTCAGCCCTTTACCTTTTCTGCCTATCATCTTCCAGCTTCTTACCTCATTCCTCCTCCCCACCCACCTGGCTTCAGCTATCACCTTCTAGCTTGTACTCCGTCCCTCCCCACACCATTTTATTTTGGCATCTTCTGCCTCCCTTTCCAATCTGGATGAAGAGCTTCCATTAAGAGCCGGTGATCTCTTACAAAAAAAACCTCACCCGGCAGAAGGCAATGGCAAACCACTGCTGTAACTTGCCTAGTACACGATTTCCCAATACGTCACAGTGGCGTGGAAGGAAATTGTCTGCTACCTAGAAATAATTCGGATGCGACATAACTTATTCAAGGAAAAATGGAAAGAGTTCTTTTCACACAAATGATTGTACAAATTTGGCCATAAGAAGCTGTACTTGGTAAAAAATTTGGACCTTTGAAAATCCCATTCAATAGATTTTTGTTAGCTTTGGAAATGTTTGTTTGATGATGAACTACAATAAAAGATAAATTACAAAAAAAAAATCCGCATCATTAAATCATCAGTGATTGTGCTGGACAGTTTGCAAGTGTTGTCATGCTACTAGCACTAACATAGCATCCCACAACTCACTACCCCTAACCCGTACATCTCTGCTATGTGGGAGAAAACCGGAGCACCTGGAGGAAACCGACATGGTCATGGGGAGAACAAACAACAATGGGAACTGAACTCCGATCATACAGCCAGTGCTCAGAATCGGCTTCATTATCACCGGCATGTGACGTGAAATTTGTTGACTTGGCAGCTGACGTTCAATGCAATGCATAATCTAGCAGAGAGAGAAAAAAATAATAATAAAGAAACAAGTAAATCAATTACAGTATACATATATTGAACAAATTCAAAAATTGCAAAAAACAGAATTACTGTATATTAAAAAAGTGAGGTAGTGTCCAAAGATTTAATGTCCATTTAGGAATCGGATGGCAGAGGGGAAGAAGCTGTTCCTGAATTACTGAGTGTGTACCTTCAAGCTTCTGTATTTCCTGCCTGATGGTAACAGTGAGAAAAGGGCATGCCCTGGGTGCTGGAGGTCCTTAATAATGGACACTGCCTTTCTGAGACACCACTCCCTGAAGCTGTCCTGGGTACTTCGTAAGTTTGTTGCTGCAGCACCACTCCACTAGTTGGCATATCTCACTCCTGTTGCCCTCTTGTCACCACCTGAAACTCTACCAACAATGGCTGTATCATTAACAAATTTATAGATGGTATTTGAGTTATGCCTAACCACACAGTCATGGGCATACAGAGAGTAGAGCACTGGGCTGAGCACACACCTCTGAGGTGTGCTAGTGTTGATCGTCAGCGAGGAGGATATGTGATCACCAATCCTCACAGATTGCAGTTTTCCAGTTAGAAAGTCAAGGATCCAATTGCAGAGGGAGGTACAGAGGCGCAGGTTCTGCAACTTCTCATTCAGAATTGTGGGAATGATGGTATTAAATGCTGAGCTATAGTCAATGAACAGCATCCTGACATGAGTGTTTGTGATGTCAAGGTAATCTAAAGCCATGTTGAGAGCCATTGAGATTGTGTCTGCATTGACAATTGTGGTGATAGGCAAATTGCAATGGGTCCAGGTCCTTGCTGAGGCAGGAGTTCAGTCTAGTCATGACAAACTCTCAAAGCTGTAAAGCATTCTGCTTTTTATGGATCACCAACAATTCAAGATGTGATGGGATGAGATTCAGAATTTGTATTTGTTCACAGTTGGGGAAAATGAGTTCATTGGTAGTTTTTAAGAATAATTAGCTTGTTGATGGACACAAGCAAAATTCAGAAAGAACTCAGTAGGTCAGGCAGCATCTATGGAAAGGAATAAACAGTCAACATTTCAGTCAGAGACACTTCATCAGGAGTGGAAAGGAAGGGGGCAGAAGTCAGAATCTGGTACTCCCAGTGCAGCCTCCTCTACGTTAGTGAGAGCTAAAGCAGATTAGGAGACTGCTGCATCAACCATTTTCACTCAGTCTCCAACAAAAATCAGGATCTCCTTGTCACCCGATGCAGATATGGCCCGTGTGGAGTGAGAAGCACTGAAACAGGTCGAAAGTTCACAGACTTAAATGCAAACGGTGTTAAAGGGAAAAGAAAACAATAAACACTAGGGCAAACAGGACCATTAACCAAAACTCTCAAATGGAAAATGAAGCCTACATTGTGGCTGAAAAGAACATCTAAGAATGATACGAATACTGTACCACTAGTCTTCAGAGTCCGTTGACTCAACTGTACAATTTCTCAGGCAAGGCAGGATGCAAACAGGCAGCAAAGCATTGGGTGTGTCCAAGTCTCGACAAATACTACAACGGAATGAATGGAGTTAAATACAATCACAATTAAATTATAATTAACTGACACATGCATATTCACAAGCACAATTGCTGTATCTGCTGTGCTGCCAAATCCGTGGCTGTGACACTCCCATGATCACTCATTCCCACCCCTCCCAGTCCTATAGTGACACATCCATCCTAGAATGGGGTCTCAGCCTGAAACATCAACTGTTTATTCATTTCCATAGATGCTGCCAGACATGCTGAGTTCCTCCAGCATGTGTGTGTGTATGTCTATCCATGGTCTCTACTGATGCGACAAGGCCAAACGGTTTCTGATGTGGACAGTGATGACAACGTGAAGATTGTGATGATTTGTCTGCATATTTTAGAACTAGCTTATTTATACTGTTTTTATTGAACAAATTATTCAGTGCACACATGTTGTTGTCAGTGGGCAAAAAGATACACAGCACAATATTTTTGCACAAACTGGTCATTACAAATTAGAGGGAACATTATTACTGCCCCCTTTCCTTTCCAGGCCTGATGAAGTGTCTCATCAATATAATTCCTCTCCATCAATGCTGTGTTCCTCCAACATTTTGTGTATGTTTCTTCAACAACTGTCAATAAACTCACTTGCGCCAGACGTGAACAAATACAAATTCTGAATCTTGCCCCGTCACGTTGTGATTCACAAAATTCATTCATTTTGTGTGTGTTGCTCAAGATTTCCAGCATCTGCAGAATCTCTTGAGACTGTTAAAGGATACTGTTACAAGCCTTACATTTTTTAATGGAATTAATGGGCAATGATTGTGCAAATCTAATATAAAATTCACAGAGTGGTTCATCATGAGATGCTAATCCTGATGGCAGAAGAATTTCTTCAGCAGAATAATGTCCTCAACCCTTATGCCCAAGTCATTACATCTAAAAAAGTGGCTCTAATACTTATCACTTGGTTGGCATAGTAGAGATATGTCTCTACCAAAGGAGGTGTAAGATGTTCCTTCACTCCTTCCATCACCCTTGGGCAAAATGTCGTACCTGCTTAGTTCCCCCTCCCCTGCTCCGATCAGAGCCATATGAAACCACGGGAGCAGGGGGCAGATGGTCATCTGAGCAGCTGGTGTGTATTTCAAGTCTTGGTTGTGACCACTGACACCAGGCACATAATCTCTGAAGAGTATTGATAATGGCTGTGGTAGCCTGTCTTGTAAAGACACTGCCCAGAAGAAGGCAATGACAAACCACTTCTGTAGAAAAATTTGCTAAAAACAATCATGGTCATGGAAAGAGCATGACCACCCAGATCATACGATACAGCACATTACTAAAAAATGAATAATTACTCTTTCCCAATGAATTAGATCACTGGATAACTCTGTAAAGACTAGAAATTAGAAATCCATCAATACACTTTGGTGGCTGCCTCTAGCTAGTTCTCAAAACACCAACACTCTAGCAAATGTACTATGAAGAGCATTCTAACTAGTTGCATCACTATCTGGTAAGGAGGGCAACTGCACAGGATAGAAGGGAGCTGCAGAAGGTTGGAAACTCCATTATGGACAATAGAATTCCCAGCATCAAGGACATCTTCAAGAGGCAATGCTTCAAAAAAGCGGCATCCATTGTTACAGACCCACACCATGTAGAACATGGACTCTCCTTATTACTACTATCAAGGAGGAGGTATAGGAGCCTGAAGACACACGCTCAATGTTTTAGGAGCCATTTCTTCACCTCTGCCATCATATTTCCAAATGAACAGTAAACCCATGAACATCACCTCACTATCTTTTTTCTCTCAGCGATATTAAATTTGATTCTGATTTTGATTCACTGCTGCCGCATTGAAGTTAGAGGATTCAATTTTGCTAATAGGTCTATAATATGACACTTTGAAAATGCTTTTTGAAAGCTTAATGCACAATTTAAACACACTTTCCTCTTCGACCCCACCCTTCTCTTTATTGATGAGGTCAGTCAAGTTCTCCTTGGTTCAAGAGAATCTTCATCATTATCCTCTTCAGTGAGCCTCCTAGAAAAGAACTTTGAACAGAAAATGTCATATCAGAAGCAGCAAAATGTAAGAATACATCTTTAATATATAAACCTTTTAAATATAAATTGGAGATTTCAGTCTTCAATGGGTATTAATGAGTTAACAAAATGGCTATCTCTGCACGCACTTCAGGAAACCACATTTATTGATGCAGGGCTTAATAAAGCAGAATTCTTAAGTGCTCTCTGAATAGTTGGCAATCCATTTTGCTCAGTGCTCCATACTGAGATTTCTCTTCATTTAAAAAGAATATGCTCTCAATTCTATTAATTTTAAGGTAGTGCTTTGGGCTTATTTAGAGGGGCAAGGCAATGAAAATGCAGTCATTACAGGAATGGCAATTTGCAACTGAACATTAATTGACCAAGATGTGGTGGATACAGCCCAGTTCATCATAGGCAAAGCCATCCCCACCATTGAAAAGATTTATAAGGAGTGCTTCCACAAGAAAGTAGCAACTATTATCAAGGACCCTCACCATCCACACTATGCTCACTTTCCACTGCTGTCATCGGGGAGGAAGTACAGAAATCTTAGTTCCTACACCACCAGGTTCAGGAACAGTTATTATCCTTCAACCATCAGCTCCAGAACCAGCATGGATAACTTCACTCAGCTCAACACTAAAATGACTCCACGATCCACTAATTCACTTTCAAGGACTCTACAACTTATATCTTCAGTATTATTAATTTATTCTTGTTAATTATTTGTATAATATATCTTTTGAACATTGTTTGTTTTGTGTTTATGTATAATATTTCATGATTAAGTATTGCATTTCTTCATTTTTCTGTAAATACCTGCAAGAAAATGAATATCAGGGTGCAATATGATGACATAAGTGTACTTTGATAACAAATTTACTTTGAACTTTCATACTTGAAATTTTGTAATAATGACTAAGTTAAAGATGTTCTGCTGTTTACTTATCACTTAGTTGTCTTCCTTTGTCACTCTAGGTTCATTGGCCTTTTGTGGGCTTCCCCATTCTCCCACATGTGCCTTTACTCCTGTAAGTTTACTCAGTGTCTGTTCTTCTTGCTCTCCTTGCACTCTGCTCCCACTCTACTGTGCTGTTGTAGTTCAAATACTTAGATAGATAGATAGATACTTTATTCATCCCCATGGGGAAATTCAACTTTTTTCCAATGTCCCATACACTTGTTGTAGCAAAACTAATTACATACAATACTTAACTCAGTAAAAAAATATGATATGCATCTAAATCACTATCTCAAAAAGCATTAATAATAGCTTTTAAAAAGTTCTTAAGTCCTGGCGGTAGAATTGTAAAGCCTAATGGCATTGGGGAGTATTGACCTCTTCATCCTGTCTGAGGAGCATTGCATCGATAGTAACCTGTTGCTGAAACTGCTTCTCTGTCTCTGGATGGTGCTATGTAGAGGATGTTCAGAGTTATCCATAATATCCATAATTGGGGCTGCTATTAAGGTTCCACGGTCTCCTTATGTTCTCAGGAATGGTCTGTTGTGTTCTTCTGACATGTTATCCCATCCACTTACAGGGCTGACGTGTTGTACATTCAGAGATGCTCTTCTGCACCTCACTGTTGTAATGTATGCTTATTGGAGTTGCTGCCACCTTCCTATCAGGTTGAACCATTCTGGCCATTCTCCTCTGACCTCTCTCATTAACAAGACATTTTCACCCACAGAACTGTTGTTCACAGATTTTTTTTTAGTTTTTTCACACCATTCTCTGTAAATTCTAGAGACTTATGTGTGAAAATCACAAGAGATCAGAAGTTTCTATGATACTCAAACCGCCCTGTCTGGCACCCTGGAACATCTGGACAGCAAAGATCCATACATCAGGATGCTTATTGATGACAGCTCAGCATTCAATACCATCATCCCCTCAAAACTAATCAATAAGCTTCAAAATCTTGGCCTATATCTCCTTATGCAATTGGATCCTCGATTTCCTCTCTTGCAAAACCCAGTCAGTTCAGAATGGCAACAACATCTCCTTCATTACAGGTGCAACAGAAGGCTGTGTGCCTTGCCCTCTGCTCTACTTGGTTTACCCTTATGATGTGTGGCTAAGCACAGCTCCAATGTCAAATTCAAGCTGGCTGATGACACCACTGTTGCAGGACAAATCAAAGGTGGCGACAAAGAGGAAGGTTGAAGATCTGCCCGAATGGTGCCACAACCAAAACCTCTTATTCAATGTCAGCAAGACCAAGGAGCTGATTATTGATTTCAGGGGGAGAGCACCAGAGGACCATGAGCCAGCCTTCATCAGAAAATCAAAGTGGGGAAGGTCAGCAACTTTACATTCCTCAGTCCTGTCCTGGACCGAGCACATGTGCAATTATGAAGAAAACACAGCAGCACCTCTACTTCCTTAGGAGTTTGCAAAGACTCAGCATGACATCTAAAAGTTTGACAAACTTCTATAGATGTGTTGTGGAGAGTATATTGACTGGCTGCGTTACAGCCTGGCATGGAAACATCAATGCCCTAAAATGGAAAATCCTACATAAAGTGCTGGATACAGTTGAGTCAATCATGGGCTTAATCACTCCGCACCATTGATCACGTTTACACAATGCATTGTTGCAGGATAGCAGTATCCATCACCAGGGACCCACACCACCCAGGTCATGGTTTCTTCTCATTGTTGCCATCAGGAAGAAGACACAGCTTCCTCTGGACCCACAGCACCAGGTTCAGGAACAGTTATTATCCCTCAACCATCAGGCTCTTGAACCAGAAAGGATAACGTCATTCAACCTCACTTGCCTCATCACAGAACTGTTTCCACAACCTATGGACTCACTTTAAATGACTCTTCATCTCATGTTTTTGTTATTTATTGCTTATTTATTTATTGTTAGTTCTTTCTTTTTACATTTGTACATTTTCTTGTCTTTTGTACACTGTTTGAACTTCCAGATGGTGCTGTCTTTCATTGATTCTAGACTGGTTATTATTCTATTGTGGATTTGTTGAGCATGCCAGCTAGGAAATGATTCTCAGAGTTCAATATGGTGACAGATATGTACTGTGATAATAAATTTACTTTGAACTTTGAACCAACAATCATTCCATGGGCAAAGTCACTTAGATTACATTTCTTCCACCCATTCGGATGTTTGTTTTGATCAACAACTGAACCTCTTGACCATTTCTGCATGCTTTTATGCATTGATTTGCTTCCATGTGACTGGCTGATTAGATATTTGCAGGTGTACAGGTATATCTAATAAAGTGGCCATTGAGTGCATATCTAAAATAGACTTTGTGTGGCGAGTAACAATTCTTAACCAGAAGTCTTTAAGACAGTGTTTACGTCTTATTGGCAGCTGTAGTGCAAGTAATAAAAGGAGAAGGGATAATATTAAAAATGATGTGAGACTAATATATGACTAATTCTTAATTTCTGGCTATGTTTTTGCCCATTGTCTGTAGCACTTCAAAGTTCAAAGGACATTTATCATCAAAATATGTATACTTGAGATTTGTTCTCTTAGAGGCATCCATAAAACAAAGAAACCCCAAAGTACCCATTTAAAAAAGACTCAAACACCCAATGTACAAAGAGAAAAAAAAACAAATCATGCAAACAATAAAAAGAAGCAAATAGCCAAAGAAACAATAAACACATTCAATAATATTTAATGGAATTGCAATAAGTATTAAAATAAACAGATAGTGGAGTTTATGAGTCATAATAGTAAAATAGATCAATACCCTGAACTTATTATTGTTGTGTCAGAAAAGAACGGCACAGTGTTTTAAACAACTTCTAAGTTATCAGATGTAACGGGTCTTTAATGGCACAACTGTGATCTAGCACTAATGGACTGGCAGTGGATAAGGAAAGTTGCTATGGTAACCTTATTTAAATGTGAAATGCCTTTCTGTTACGTGAAAAGCCCATCATTCTCCAGCAGCTGAAACCTCCTGAGACCTGAGCTAACAGTCTGGACTAAATGTTGTTAATTTTCATACATTCCAGGAAATAGTGTTCCTCTCTAACTAATTCCATCTGCATCATTGACACGATCATTCTACATTAAATGCTCAGGAATAACAACAAGTCAGTCAGTTAATACAGACTGTTGGCAGCCCCCGTTTACGCGGCTCAGGTCTGGAAATGGGTTAGGATACTTGGGCATCTGTCAGTCCACTTTCAGTTTCTGTCTCTGCTTGGACTGGCCTCTGCTTGGTTTTGACAATCGATGTGTAATCTCAGGTTACGGACTGCCCTCCCAAACAAACATTTTAAACAATCCACAGACTCATTACTTCACTGTCCAGAATTTAATGGATTGTTAATGGGTCTCATCACTTCAAAGTGCAGTACGTTTTGTCTCCTCTTTTTTCCCCAAGCCAATACAATTTTATGTATAACGCTCAGCACGCTCTTAACTACAACTCCTTTGAATGTGTTAAATATAGTAAAATGTATCTTTCTCGCCGAAGCATAAGGACAGTGCCAAATCATTTTACTTGTAATAGAAATGACATCCATACGGAAGGCAACGCTTCAAGAGAATGTTTTTGGTCCAAAAGGAGAACGCTTGATCAACGTTCTGCCAATTCAGGTATCCGAAGAAAATGAAGATTACGTCTTGTGCATTACAGGTAGTCAATGAAACAAAGCAATGTCTTACTATCTAATCACGTTAAATCTTTTCATTGCACAATGATTTATGGATCTGTTAAACTATTGCAAGATTTTGATGTTATAACTTTCTCTGCAACATGTCTTCTTTTTAAAAATTTTAGTCACCAGAGATAAGGAGGTGCATATCACTTTTCTAAAAGTCTTAAATCATGGCCTTAAAGAGACATTCGTAACTCAGGAGGTCTGGCACCTGGACGATCTAACACTGGTGGATGGAAAAGATGCAACTTCAGTAAGCTTTACATTTCTTATCCTTTCCTATCTTGTTTCAAAGAGTTGTCCCTTGTTCTTGGTGGAAAGGGGTTAAGAAAGTAAAATGTAGCAAATCACCATGAATAAATATTAATATAGTAATCTAAATCTGGCACACCTAAGGCTGCTTGATTTTAGTGTAAACTGGAATATCATGATATTATGTATATCTCATGTACTTCGGTTAATTATTTTGTCAGTGGTGTCTATTTACAATAGGTGTGTACCATTTTTTACACAAGTGGCTAATGTTGATAATGTAGAATGCAGGTCCGTTCAATTTTCTGTGATGATTTTCTGAAAACCTGTGAGAAATAATCCCCATAAAACAGGTAGAAATACAGCAGCAAATAATTTCAAATGACAGAATTAGAGATCAGGAAGATATGTTTTAAGTCATCAAAGTGTGTCTTGGGAATTGGTAGGTAACAACACAAACACAAGTGACATAACTTATTGTTTTTAACAATCAGTTAACAACAAACTGTCATTCAGATGTACAATTGTATGTTATTAACATCAGCTAGCATAGTCTAGCAAAGTAATTCATAGTAAAAAGGGTCATATTACCAAGGTTATAGCTCTTTAATGTATTTGTTGCAGGATCAGGGGAACATTACCTACAATAAAGAAATTATTATAACAGAATTTACAATATAACAATTCTGCTTTATTTGTGAAGGCAGATCAGCTCCATCATACTGTGACAAAGATTGAGATAATATTTGTAAAAAAGTTGCTTTATTTATAAGAAGTATTTTTTATCTTAAAATTTCTGTTAGCATTATAAGTCATTCTAGAGGCTGAACTATTTAAAATATTGTTCTGTATATATTTTGATTTATTAATTCAACATTTTGAAATGAAATAAACTGATTTAGTAATTGAATTTTCAGTAGAGTACTGATCAATGCAATTATATAGCAATGTAATATTTTATATTCTTATTGGGATCTATGCATCTATAGTGACAATTCATATTGTAAAAGGAATTAGGAACAGCTTCTAACAGGAAGCAAATTGGAGATCACTGTGTATGAAGATATTCATTATTTTTATTCTGTAATATTTATTGCTGATTTTTCAGATGTGTTATATTGCTATTTTAATAAATTGCTTATTGAGTTCAAAGATTGCATATCTTAAGAATGCTTCAACGATTATCTCAAAGTTTATGTACAGTGTGATGTATTGGAATGGAAATGGTTAGGTAATTTAGTTTTTCCTGTTTAATGAAGGTTGCTTTGCAATGCAGAAAACAATTAATTTTTAGCAAATAATACTTAAAAGTTACCAGCATGTTTTTCAGAAATGGAGAAGTTTTATGCACGAGGAATTAACAATTGAAATGGATTTCTTTTCAATTCAAAGATGGGGACTGAAGGGATATTTAATTGGGACTGACCTAGACAGCATGAAATGGAAATATCTCAGTGGAATGGTCAATAACCAGCTGACATGGGTTAATGAAACTGTTACAAGTATTAGAGAGGAGCTTTGGAAATCTCATTTAATCCAAAGGGTGGTGGGAGACTTTAAGTCACCATCTGAAAGGGGAGTGAAGGCAGAAGACCTTATTTTACTTACTTCTTTATACTTTACTTCAATATCCAAATGATTATTACCATTGGGCACACTGTTGAGCACTCCCACAAGAAAGTAGGGTCCACCATCAAGGACCCCCATCATTAAGGTCATGCTCTCTTCTTGCTGCCGTCATCAGGAAGGAGATACAGGAGCCTCAAGTCCCAACCACCAGGTCCAGGAATAGTTACTACCATACAAATAACAAGCTCCTGAACCAGCATGGATGGTTTCACTCACCCCAACACTGAAATGAATCCACAAGCTACAGGTTCACTTCCAAGGACTCTACAACTCATGGGCTCAGCATTATTTATCTGTATGTCTATCTATCTTTTTTTTGCACGATTTGTCTTCTTCTGCACATTGGTTGTTTATCAATCTTTATTCATGTATAGTTTTCATAAATTCTGTGTTTCTTTATTTTCCTGTAAGTGCCTGCAAGAAAATGTATCTCAACATATGTGACAAACACACTATTTGAAAATAAATTTACTTTGACTGAAAAACTAGAACCAGGAGAAATATGCAACAAGCGCTAGGAAGTGGAATTATTCTCAAATGCCCTTTCCTGCCAGGCATCCAAAAATGCATGCTCAATATTTTAATGGCAATTTCTTCTCCTCTGACATCAGATTTCTAAATGGTCCATGAACACTACCTCACTATTCCTCTTTTATTTCTTATTGTAACTTAAAGCAATTTTTAATTTCTTGCACAGTTCTGCTGCCACAAAACATCAAATGTTGTGATATATGTCAGTGATAATTACAGAAAGATAGACACAGAAAACCTACAGCATAAAACAGGCCCTCTGGCCCACAAAGCTGTGCCAAACATGACCTTAACTCAGAACTACCTAGGCTTACCCATAGCCTATTTTTCTAAGCTCCATGTATCCATCCAGGAGTCTCTTAGTTAACCTGATTCTGTTTCTGATGGGCTGAATGGTCTTCATCTGTACCATAACTTCCTATAATTCTGTAAACATGTTTTCAACCACTTTCTCTGCCAGGGGTTTTCAGCAAGTTGTTGTGTTTAGATTCTAAATACTGGATTTTGCTTTTGTCCAACTTGGTTGCTGGATATTTCTTCTCTAGTTTTTGCAAGCTATCAGTAGTCAACCAAGAGGAGGGAAAATATTCAGAGGTAAATCCCTAATGTAGAGAGGCATTTGATTTGGGGTGACATCGTGAGTTGCAAAAGAGGTATCTAAGCAGTAGTTGTTTTTCTTTCAAATTGCTGGTTGTAAAGCCATGAGACATGCTGAGTTTGAGACAAGCTGTTACCTAATTACAAGTTCTTGCTATCACACACCCATAATACATTAATTATCTAATTAATTCCAATATGTTCATTTATTTCTTTGAGAAAATTTGTGTGTGTGTGTGGGGGTGGGGTGGGGGGAAGTGAGGTGCCAATCATTGTGTGAATCTTAACCTTCCAAAATTGATGGGGTAGGACAGAAAAGATGTAAAAAATTTAAACTATTTTCTACTAAAGTTGAATCACTACTGGATTTAATGAACGTAGGATGAGAAATGAGCGCTGAGTCCACTCCGTGGTGGTAAAGATTCCATTTAAAAATTATAAAAGACAGCAGCCTTAGAGTTAATCTGTTGGGCAGGTTTTATTGTAACCTCCAGAAACCTTTATATAGGAACTTTAACCTAATGCCAGTGAAAAAAGGCTGCTAGCATTAACCTTATCTATCATCATCATCATTATGTCCTGTTTATTTATTAAGATAAAGCACAGAGTAGGCCCTTCTGGCCCTTCGAGTCATGCACCCAAAAGTCCCTCAATTTAATCCTAGCTTAATTATGGGACAACTTACAATGACCAATTAACCTACCAACTGGTATGTGTTTAGACTGTAGGTGGAAACCAAAGAACCTAAAGGAAATCCACATGGTCAAGGGGAGAATGTACAAACTTCTTACAGGCAGCTGCGGGGTTCTACAGGTGTGATATGATGTGAGCGATCATGATCTCCATGACCATGATTGGTCCTGGAAATTTTTCTCCAGAAGTGCTTTGCCATTGCCTTCTTCTGGGCAGTGTCTTTGCAAGATAGGCCATTATCAATTGTCTGCCTGGTGTCAGTGGCTGCATAAGCAAGACTCATGATTTTCACCAGCTGCTCATACGACCATCCACCACCTCCTCCCTTGGTTTCACATGACCTCAATTGGGTGGCTAAGCAGGTGCAATACCTCATCCTGCAGGCTAGTGGAGGGAAGGAGCATCTTGCACCTGCTTTAGTAGAGCCATATCTCCACCCCACCACCCAATCTATACCTCTCATAATTTTGTATACCTCTGTCAAATCGCTTCTCATTCTCCTATGCTCCAGGGAATAAAGTCCTAGCCTATATATGGAAGAGGCTTCCAAGACCCAGAGGTAAAGGAAATTGAGGGTGGTGTTGAGCTTTAACACAATTTGTGGCAGCTGGGACAGGAGGATTTTTCTCCAACCTTACCCTTTTACACTGGGTAGGACACAAAAGATAAATTGATCATCTCTTCTGATATAGACTCTTTCATCCTGGGGCTAAACTTTGTACCACACCTCAGACTGAATACTAATCCCCACCTGAGTTACAGAGTAAACTGACCAGACTTGTGAACTTTGAAAACTACCTCTGTGTCCCATTTATCACGTTCATTTTGCCACTGGGAGCAGAAGGATACAATCACATTCACAGAGCCCTACAACACAGAGGAGCCTCTTTGGCACAACTGGTCCTTTCCAAACTATTGTACTGTCTAATCCCATTGACCCATAACCAGACCAAAGCCCTCCATACCCCTTCCATACATGTGCTTATCTAAAATATTGAAATTGAACCCATATCCACCACTTCTACTGATAGCTCGTCCCTTATTTTCACCACTCTCTGAGTGAAGAGGATCCCCCTCATGTTCCCTTTAAACATTTCATCTTTCACCCTTATGAGTAGAACTTATGATCTCTAGTTCTACTCTCACCCAATAGCAGTGCAAAATGCCTGCTTGCATTTACCCTGTCTATACCCCTCATAATTTGTATACCTACAGGATGGTTGGAAACTACTGCAGAGTTCTCACCTTCCAAATGGATGTCAACTCAGGTTTACACTGTGTGGGTATCTCGCAAACTAAAGAAGTGGGTCTTGTAAAGTTCAGAGTTCAAAGTTCAAAGTAAATTTATTATCAAAGCTCGATGACCTTCGTCTGGTCAGGGAGAGCGAGAAGATGATAGAAAGGAGTTATAGGCAGGCAGTCACACTGGGGCCATGGGAGACAGATAAGTGGGTCACAGTCAGGAAAGGGAAGGGGAAGAGTCAGGTACTAGAGAGTACCCCTGTGGCTGTCCCCCTGAACAATAAGTACTCCTGTTTGAATACTGTTTGGGGGGGACAGCCTGCCTGGAGGAAACAACAGTAGCTGTGCCTCTGGCACAGAGTCCGGCCCTGTGGCTCAGAAGGGTAGGGAAAGGAAGAGAAAGTCAATAGTGATAGGGGACTCTATAGTTAGAGGGTTCAGACAGCTAATTCTGTGGATGCAGGAAAGAAACTCGGATGGTAGTTTGCCTCCCAGGTGCCAGGATCTGGGATGTTTCAGATCGCGTCCACAATATCCTGAAGTGCAAGGGAGAACAGCCAGAGGTCGTGGTACATATTGGTACCAATGACATACAGTAGGTAGGAAAAGGGAAGAGGTCCTGAAAACAGACTACAGGGAGGCTGGAAGGAAGTTAAGAAGCAGGACCGCAAAGGTAGTAATCTCGGGATTACTGCCTGTGCCATGTGACAGTGAGTATAGGAATAGAATGAGGTGGAGGACAAATGCATGGCTGAAGGATTAGGGCAGGGGGCAGATTTCTGGATCATTGAGACCTCTTTTGGGGCAGGTGTGACCTTTACAAAAGGACGGGTTGCACTCGAATTCCAGGGGGACCAATATCCTGGCGGGGAGGTTTGCTAAGGCTACTGGGGAGAGTTTAAACTAGAATTGCTGGGGGGTGGGAACCAAACTGAAGAGACTGGGGAAGAGACTGTTGGCTCACAAATAGACAAAGCTTGGAAGCAGTGCAAGAGAGGGAGGATAGGCAGGTGATAGAGAAGGGATGCTCTCAGACCAATGGTTTGAGGTGTGTCTATTTTAACACAAGGAGTATCATGAACAAAGTGGATGAGCTTAGAACGTGGATCAGTACATGGAGCTATGATGTGGTGGCCATTACAGAGACTTGGATGGCTCAGGGACAGGAATGGTTACTTCAAGTGCCGGGTTTTAGATGTTTCAGAAAGAACAGGGAGGGAGGTAAAAGAGGTGGGGGCGTGTCACTATTGATCAGAGATAGTGTCAGGGCTGTAGAAAAGGTGGATGTCATGGAGGAATTGTCTACAGAGTCTCTGTGGGTGGAGGTTAGGAACAGGAAGGGGTCAATAACTACCGGGTGTTTTTATAGGCCGCCCAATAGTAACAGGAATATTGAGGAGAAGATAGGGAAACAGATCCTGGAAAAGTGGGAGATTTTTCTGCTATGGTGGGAGATTTTAATTTCCCAGATATTGATTGGCATCTTCCTAGAGTAAGGGGTTTAGATGGAGTGGAGTTTGTTAGGTGTGTTCAGGAAGGTTTATTGACACAATATGTAGATAAGCCTACAAGAACAGAGACTATACTTGATCTGGTATTGGGAAATGAACCTAGTCAGGTGTCAGATCTCTCACTGGGAGAGTATTTTGGAGATAGTGATCATAATTCTATCTCCTTTGGAATATCTCCAATATACCATTGGAGAGAGATAGACAAGTTAGAGAAGTGTTTAATTGGAGTAAGGGGAATTATGAGGCTATCAGGCAGGAACTTGGAAGCTTAAATTGGGAACAGATGTTCTCAGGGAAAGGTACGGAAGATATGTGGCAAAGGTTTAGGGAATATTTGTGTGGAGTTCTGCATAGATACGTTCCAATGAGAGGGAAATTATGGTAGGGGACAGGAACTGTGGTGTACAAAGGCTGTAATAAATCTAGTCAAGAAAAAATAAAAGCTTACAAAAGTTTCAGAGAGCTAGGTAATGTTAGAGATCTAGAAGATTATAAGGCTAACAGGAAGGATCTTAAGAAGGAAATTAGGAGAGCTAGAAGGGGCCATGAGAAGGCCTTGATTGGCAGGATTAAGGAAAACCCCAAGGGATTAAGGAAAACCCCAAGGCATTCTACAAGTATGTGAAGAGCAAGAGGATAAGACATGAAAGAATAGGACCTATCAAGTGTGACAGTGGGAAAGTTTGTATGGAATCAGAGGAAATAGCAGAGGTACTTAATGAATACAGTACATTACTTCAGTATTCACTATGGAAAAGGATCTTGGTGATGGTAATGATGACTTGCAGCGGACTGAAAAGCTTGAGCGTGTAGATATTAAGAAAGAGGATGTGCTGGAGCTTTTGGAAAGCATCAAGTTGGATCAGTCGCTGGGACCAGATGAGATGTACCCCAGCTTACTGTGGGAGGCAAGGAATGAGATTGCTGAACCTCTGATGATGATCTTTGCTTCATCAATGGGGACGGGTGATGTTCCAGAGGTTTGAAGGGTTGTGGATGTTGTTCCCTAATTCAAAAAAGGGAGTAGAGATAGCCCAGGAAATTACAGACCAGTGAGTCTTACTTCCCTGCTTGGTAAGTTGATGGAGAAGATCCTGAGAGGCAGGATTTATGAACATTTGGAGAAGTATAATATGATTAGGAACAGTCAGCATGGCTTTGTCAAAGGCAGGTTGTGCCTTACGAGCTTGATTGAAATTTTTGAGGATGTAACTCAACACGTTGATGAAGGAAGAGCAGTAGATGTAGCGTATATGGATTTCAACAAGGCATTTGATAAAGTACCCCATGCAAGGCTTATAGAGAAAGTAAGGAGGCATGGGATCCAAGGGGACATCACTTTGTGGATCTAGAACTGGCTTGCCAACAGAAGGCAAAGAGTGGTTGTAGACAGGTCATATTCTGCATGGAGTTCGATGATCAGTGGTGTGCCTCAGAGATCTGTTCTGGGCCCTTACTCTTCATGATTTCTGTAAATGACCTGGTTGAGGAAGTGGATGGATGGGTTAGTAGGTTTTCTGATGACACAAGGCAGGGGGTGTTGTGGATAGTGTGGAGGGCTGCCAGAGGTTACAGTGGGACATTGATAGGATGCAAAACTGCACTGAGAAATGGCAGATGGAGTTCAACCCAAATGTGTTAAGTGGTTCATTTTGGTAGGTCAAATATGATGGCAGTGTGGAGGATCAGAGAGATCTTGGGGTCTGAGTCCATAGGACACTCAAAGCAGCTGCGCAGCTTGACTCTGTGGTTAAGAAGGCATATGGTGTATTGGGCCTCATCAATCATGGAATTGAATTTAGGAGCCGAGAGGTAATGTTGTAGCTATATAGGACCCTGGTCACACCCCACTTGGAGTGGTGTGCTCAGTTCTGGTCGCCTCACTATAGAAAGGATGTGGAAACAGTAGACATGGTGCAGAGGAGGTTTAGAAGGATGTAAACTGGATTGGGGAGCATGCCTTCTGAAGACAGGTTGAGTGAACTTGGCCTTTTCTCCTTGGAGTGACGGAGGATGAGAGGTGACCTGATAGAGTTGTATAAGATGATGAGAGGTGACCTGATGGAGGTGTATAAGATGATGAGAGGCAATGATTGTGTGGATAGTCAGAAACTTTTTTCCAGGGCTGAAATAACTGCCACAAGAGGGCAATACATGCAGAATGCTGATGGAATGTAGCAGGTCAAGCAGGATCTACAGGAAGAAGTACAGTCGATGTTTTGGGCCAAGACCCTTTGTCAGGACTAACTGAAAGAAGTGATAGTAAGAGATTTGAAAGTGGGATGGAGGGGGAGATCTGAAATGATAGAAGACATGAGGGGGAGCGATAAAGCTAAGAGCTGGAAAGTTGATTGACAAAAGGGATACAGAGCTGGAGAAGGGAGAGGATCATGGAATGAGAGGCCTAGGGAGAAAGAAAGTGGGAGGGGAGCACCAGAGGGAGATGGAGAGCATGCTAGGAGTGATTGTGAGAGGGACAGAGAGAGAAATAAATAAATAGATAGATAGATAAATAAGGGATGGGGTAAGAAGGGGAGGAGGGTCATTAATGCAAGTTAGAGAAATCAATATTCATGCCATCAGGTTGGAGACTATCCAGACGGAATGTAAGGTGTTGTTCCTCCAACCTGAGTGTGGCTTCATCTTGACAATAGAGGAGGCCATGGATAGACATATCAGAATGGGAATGGGACATGGAATTAAAATGTGTAGCCACTGGGAGATCTGTTTTCTCTGGTGGACAGGTTTAAAGTGCTTGTGAGTAGGTACAGAGGAGGTTTCAGGGGTAATTTTTTTACGCAGACAGTGATGAGTGCTTGGAATGGGCTGCCGGCGTCTGTGGTGGAGGAGGATACGATAGCGTTTTTTAAGAGGCTTTTGGATAGCTACATGGAGCTTAGCGTAATAGAGGGCTATGGGTAACCCTAGTAATGTCTAAGGTAGGGACATATTTGGCACAATTTTGTGGGCCGAAGGGCCTGTATTGTGTTGTAGGTTTTCTATGTTTCTATGTTTCTATAAATGTTCATCCGTTTCCTCTTGCGGGCATACTCAATAAATCCAATAACCATAATAGAGTCAATGAAAGACCACAATAACAGGGCAGACAAAAGACTGTGCAAATACAAAATGGAAAAAGAAAAATAGAGATAATAAATAAACAAACAAACAAACAAGCAAGCAAGCAATAAATATCAATACCATGAGGTGAACAATCCTAACAAGTGAGTCCATAGGTTGTGGGAGCAGTTCAGTCTTGGGGCAAGTGAAGCTGTGTGAAATCTCCCAAAGTTGATTCTTTTCCCTTTCTCTATTGACTCAATAATTGTTAGCAAGCTCGAACTTAGATTGTAATGGTACTTCAGTTCTATCAAGCAAGCACTCTATTTCTGAACTGGAAATATTTTGGATTGGATACCAAACTCAACATCAACACTAGCTTCCTTTTCCAAAAGCTTACTTCTAGAAAGCATTATAGGGCTAGTAAAACAAAAAAACTTCATACCACCTTAAAAGTTTCTTTCCCCAGGCATTTAATCTGATTAACCATTCTAGTTAGCCTCCACAGGCCCCCCTCTATCCTTCACCTCAGTCACTCCATTGCATTGTATCTACTTTAAACCACGTTTTATAGTGCAGTTTATATTGTAAATCCATGGTGGCATTTAACCCATACACATTTTATTCCATATTCGTATATCTAATGTTATTTTTATATAATTCATTATTCTTTATAATTGTTGAACGTTATCTTTTTTTTGTTGCTTGTAGTGTCAACACTCCACAGCAAATCCTAATAAATGTAAACGTATATGGAAAATAAAGATAACCCTTGATCCTTGATGAAAGCTTCTGGCTAAGAATAAATGATTACCAACCCATCATTAGAGTCTTAAAGCACAGAAACAGGCCATTTGGCCCATCTAGCCCATGCTGAACTGTTATTCTGTCTAGTCCCATCAACTTGTACCTGGACCATAACGCTCCATATCGCTCCCATCCATGTACTTATATTCTTAAATGTTCTCTTAAATTTAAGAGATACTTCTTAAAAAAATTCTCTTAAATGTTGCAATCGAACACGCATCATTACTTTGCACTCACTGCACTCTCTTAGAACCATAGAACAATAGAACATTACAGCACAGAAACAGGCCTTTTGGCCCTTCTTGGCTGTGCCGAATCATTTTTCTGCCTAATCCCACTGACCTGCACCTGGCCCATATCCCTCCATATACCTGTCATCCATGTACCTGTCCAAGTTTTTCTTAAATGTTAAAAGTGAGCCCACATTTACCACTTCAACTGGCAGCTCATTCCACAGCCCCACCACTCTGTGTGAAGAAGACCCCCCCAATGTTCCATTTAAACCTTTCCCCCTTCACCTTAACCCATGTTCTCTGTTTTTTTTCCCTTGTAAGCCTTCTCTGCACTCTTTCAACCTTATTAATATCCTTCCTGTAATTCAGTGACCAAAACTGCACACAATACTCCAAATTCGGCCTCACCAATGCCTTATACAACCTCGCCATAACATTCCAACTCTTACACTCAATATTTTGATTTATAAAGATGTTTCCCTTAAACGTTTCATCTCTCATTATTAACCCTCAATCTCTAGTTCTTGTATCACCCAAACTCAATGGAAAAAAGCCTGATTGCGTTAATCCTTCATAATTTTGTATACCTCTCACGCTCATAACATCACTAAAGACCCATCCCATCCTGGACACTGTTCAATCCCCTGCCATCTGGAAAGAAATACAGTAAGACTGTATACAGAATATAATAGTAAATAAATATAATATAATTGTTATATTATAATTATGATATATAATAATAGTTACATAATAATATAAATATAATATGATAGTAAATAAATACAAAGACAGTAAGACTGAAGAACAGTTTCCTCCTAAAGGCTGTTGTGCAGCTGAATAATGCTACCCCCTGGCTTACCAATGGCCTTTGAGTGTTACAGACTATGAAAGTCACATGTTGAATGTAAATATGGGATTTTTTTTAAATTAAGCTGTACCACATGCATTGTAAGTATCTGATTTACACAGACTGGAGTAACACCACAATCTCATTACCTTGAACAAAGACAATTAGGTTTTGTTCTACCCCCATTCTCCTATGCTCCATGGAAAAAATTCCAAATCCAGTCAGCCTTCCCCTAAAGCTCAGGTCCACAAGCCCCGGCAAAATCCTTGTAAATTTTCTGTGTACTCTTTCAATCTTAGTGATATTTTTCCTGTAGGTTGGAACTTTAAACAAGTAGCGAGAACTATTCTAAACTTTTAATTTTACATTTCAGTTTTACTAGGGCATAACTTTAAGGTGATTGAAAGAAAGTATAGGGAGGGATATCAGAAGTAGGTTTCTCGTTAATACAGACCGGGATATGTGTGTGGAATACCCTGCCGGGGTGGTGATAAAGGCAGATACATTAGGAAGATTTAAGAAACTTAAATAGGCACATAAATGAATGAAAAATGAAGAGCTACAAAGGGAAAAGTGTAGATTGATCTTGGAGTAAGTTAAAAAGTTGGCACGGTGCTGTAATGTTTTATGTAAACTTAGTGTGACTACCTTATATCACCTGTAATAACAATTGCCTTATGTCAGGGTGACACTGTTATAAATGAGCCTATTAGGAAATTTATTTTGCAAGAAGAGCCATATGGTGCATATCAGAAAATATAAAAAGAGCCCCCTGCTTAATAGCATACATTGAAATTGTGACAGCCCAGCAGAAAACAAATCCTCAGGTACTCTTTCAGAATCAGAATCACTTCCATTTCAACTAATGGTTTTACATTTCGAGAAATATCAGGATGGGAACTTGAATTGCCAAGGCAGAGAAAGTATGGATCAAGTGTTGGTAAATGGGATGATACTGGCCATGGACAAGGCTCTGTTTGTCTGCTGAAATATTTTATGAAAATGCTTTACTGAAATTACATATTTTCTCTCTCTCTCTCTGCTCTCTGCCCCTTTCTCTCTCTCTCTCTCTCTGCTCTCTGACCCTCTCTCTCTGGTCTCTGCCATTTTCTCTCTCTCTTTCTCTCTCTCTGTCTTTTTCTCTCCCACACCCTCTCCTTTTTCCTCTCCCTCTCCCTCACTCTTTCCCACCCCCATCCTTCTCCCTCTCCCTCTCACTCTTGCTCTTCCTCTCCAGCACTCTTTCCCACCCTCTTTCCTGCTCCCTTTTTCCCATCCTGTCTCTCTCTCTCTCTCCCTCTTTCTCAACTATCCCACATGTGTGAGAAAAAGGAAGGCTCTGTGGTAATCTCTTGACAATCTTTAAAATCATTAATAGGTTTGGTTGTGTAGATTTGAGAGGAAATGTGTCCATTTGTGGCCAAGGTGAGAATCAAGGCCGTAAGTATAAATTAATCATGATTGAATCCAGTGGGGAATTCAATACAAAGCCTCTTTACTCTGATGGTGGTTAGAATGCTACCACAAGGAGTGATTAAAGTGATTGGCATGGATGAATTTAAGAGAATGATGGGAACAATAAATTCAAACAAAGATTCAAACTGAAGGTTGTGTTATTGTGCTTAGATGAAGAATGAAGAGGGAGGGTTTAGTACAAGGGTTTCCAACTTGGGGTCCACAGACTCCTTTCTTAATGGTATTGGTACATGGTGTAAAGGAACCACTGCTTTAGGGCATAAATAGGGATCTTTTAGATTCAACAACTTCTTCTTGTGCTGCTAAATTTGTTCAATAAGACATAAACTATTTATGGTAGACCATTCCATGAAAACAACTTCTGGAGCCAAGCTTCACAACTTAGATCACATTACAGAAGACCATCAGAAGTAGGGGCAGCAGGAAGTAGAGCCGATAACTTACAGCTCTGGTGTCCCAGGTCCTGACTTCTTGCCTTGTGTGCATGGAGCCTTCACGCTCTCCTTGTGACTGTGTTTCCTATTATAACACATGGACGTATGGTTTGGTAAGTCAATTAGCCATTGTGAGTTTCCTACTGTACAGCAACTGGCAGAATGCAGAGGGTTGGGATTGATGGGAACATGGGGAAATAACAAATAGGACTTTTGTTGAAGTTTGGTTGATTGTGAGCACAGACCCAGTGAGCCGAAGAGACTGTTTCTCTGCTATATGACTCTGTTGTGCACCGTATGGAACTTATTTTGTTCTTTTCACTTTACCTGCAAATAGTCTCTCCAAATCAATTTTGAGAGTTCCTGTCTGATGCCATGAAAGTTAGTCTTTCTTCAATTTAGGACTTTCACTTAAAGATGCAACTTAAAGTTGAAGTTTTATAAGATGTTTGGAGTATTGTGTGCTGTTTTGTTCACCTACCTACAGGAAAGATGTAAATAAGACTGAAAGAGTACAGAGAAAATTTACAACAGCATTGTGAGTACTGGAGGACCCAGCACTGTAAGGACAGATTGAATAGGTTAGAACTCTATTCTCCAGAATGTGGAAGATTGGGGGGAGATTTAATAGAAGCATACAAAACTAAGAAGGGTACAGTTAGGGTAAATGCAAGCAGGCTTTTTCCACTGAACTTGGGTAGGTCTATAGTTAGAGGTCATGGGTTAATGGTGCAATGTGAAATGTTTAAGGGGAAAACGCCTTCACTCAGAGGCGGTGAAAGTGTGGAATGAGCTGCTAGCACAGGTGGTGAATGCAATTTTGATATCAACCTTTAAGAGAAGTTTGAATAGGTACATGAAAGGGTGGGGTATGGAGGGCTATGGTCCAGGTGCTGGTCAATGGGACTAGGGAACTTAAATGGTTTGGTAAAGACTAGATGGGCTGAATAGCCTGTCTCTGTGCTATTAAAAGTTTTCTCTGACTCTGTGAGAAAAAAGCAGCAGGTGGAGTTCAACCCAGAAAAGTATGAAGAGATTCACCTTGGAAGGTTTAGTTTGAAAGCAGAATACAGGATTCTTAATAGTGTGGAGAAACAGAAGGATCAACGTCCATTGATCCATCAAAATTGCCACACAAATTGATAGGGTTGTTAAGAAAGTGTTGGCCATCATTATTCAGGGGACTGAGTTCAGTAGCCGCGAGATAATATTGCAGCTCCATAAAACCCTGGCTAGCCAACTCGGAATATTATGTTCAATTTTAGTCACCTCGTTTTAGGAAGGATGTGGAAGCTTTAGAGAAGATGCAGAGGAGATTAAGCAGGATGTTGCCTGGGTTAGAAGCCATGTCTTATGAAAAAAGTTTGAGAGAGGTAGACACAAGAAAATCTGCAGATGCTGGAAATTCAAGCAACACACACAAAATGCTGCAGGAACGTAGCAGGCCAGGCAGCATCTATAGAACAAAGTACAGTTGATGTTTTGGGCTGAGACCCTTCGTTAGGACTCAGTGAGTGAGGTAGAGTTGGTTTGCTTAGAGTGATGGAGGACGAGAGGTGACATGATGGAAGTGTAAAAGGTCATAAGAGGCAGATATTAAGTAGAGAGCCAGAGTGGAACTGGCTATTATGAGGGGCATAACTTTAAAGTGACTGTAAATGCCAGAGGTTTGTTTTTTATGTGGAATGTGATGGGTGTGTTGTATGCCCTGTCAAGGATAGTAGTAGAAGCAGATACATTAGGAACACTTAAGTGACTCTCAGATAGGCAAATGGATGATAGAAAAATAGAGGGCTATGTAGAATGGAATAGTAGGATTGATCTTAGAGCAGGTTAAAAAGTTGGAACAACATTGTACTGTGCTGTAATGTATTGTGTTCTGTTTTTAAGGACCAGCCCTATCCTTTTCTATGATTACCTTGAGAATGATGGAACTAATAGAATTATGGTCTTATGGTGATATGCCTGAGGTTTTCAGTTTTAGTTTTGGTACAGTTTGTGTGTGTGGACACTAGTCTATTTCAACACTTTGCAGTATTCTTAAATCAAAGACAGAGCATTCTAGAAACATTCACCATGTCAGATAGCTTCTGTGAAAGGAGAAACAGAGTTAACTTTTCAGGTTGTACATCCTTTTGGTCTGATAAACAGTCTTCAAATTGAAATATCAGAATCAGATTTAATATCATTGGCATATGTTGTGAAATTTGTTGTTATGCAGCAGCAATTCATTGCAAAACATAATAATAAAAACTGTAAATTATGTGTGAGTGTATACACACACACACACACACACACACACACACACACACACACACACACACACACACACACACACACACACACACACACACACACACACACACACACACACACACACACACACACACTATTGCTAACTAGATTTTATTACATCTTGCCAATATATTGAGATTGCAAATCAAAACACAGAAATAGAATTTTCTGGAAACTCCCAGCAGGTGAGGCAGTTTCTGTGAAAAGAGAAACTGAGCTAATATTAACAGAATGAATAGAATTCAATAGAAGGCATATTGGAGCGAGATATATCAGCTAGTTGAGTGGTGTCAGAGCAACATCTTGTACTTTCCTTAGAAGGTTGGCGTCATTCAATGTCTGTAGTGAGATGCTGAAGATGTTCTATAGGTCAGTTGTGGAGAGCGCCCTCTTCTTTGTGGTGGCGTGTTGGCGAGGCAGCATTAAGAAGAGGGACGCCTCACGTCTTAATAAGCTGGTAAGGAAGGCGGGCTCTGTCGTGGGCAAAGTACTGGAGAGTATAACATCGGTAGCTGAGCGAAGGGCGCTGAGTAGGCTACGGTCAATTATGGAAAACCCTGAACATCCTCTACATAGCACCATCCAGAGACAGAGAAGCAGTTTCATCGACAGGTTGCTATCGATGCAATGCTCCTCAGACAGGATGAAGAGGTCAATACTCCCCAATGCCATTAGGCTTTACAATTCAACCGCCAGGAGTAAGATATGTTAAAGTGCCGGGGTTGATTGTATTTAATGTATTTAAGTAAACTACTTAAGAACTTTTTAAAAGCTATTATTAATGCTTTTTGAGAGAGTGATTTAGATGCATATCATATTTTTACTGAGTTAAGTATTGTATGTAATTAGTTTTGCTACAACAAGTGTATGGGACATTGGAAAAAATGTTGAATTTCCCCATGGGGATGAATAAAGTATCTATCTATCTATCTATCTATCTATCTATCTATCTATCTACTCAACGTCAGGAAGACCAAGAACTGATGGTGGATTTCAGAAGGGGTAAGATGAGAGAACACACACCAGTCTTCAGTGAGGGATCAGAAGTGGAAAGAGTGAGCAATTTCAAGTTCCTGGGTGTC
Source organism: Hemitrygon akajei (assembly GCF_048418815.1). Classification (NCBI taxonomy): domain Eukaryota; kingdom Metazoa; phylum Chordata; class Chondrichthyes; order Myliobatiformes; family Dasyatidae; genus Hemitrygon; species Hemitrygon akajei. The sequence goes on along the minus strand of NC_133138.1, from coordinate 28,908,956 downwards.
AACATCTCTGAGGATCTATCCTGGTCCTAACATATCGATCCAGTTAGAAAGAAGGCACAACAGCAGCTATATCTCATTAGGAGTTTGAGGAGATTTGGTATGTCACTCACAAATTTCTATAGATGTGTTGTAGAGAGCAATCTAACTCGCTGCATCACCGTATGGGGGGTGGGTGGGGGGTTCTGCACAAGATTGAAATAAGCTGCAAAAAGTTGTGAACTCAGTCAGCTCCATCATGGGCAATAGCCTCTCCAGCATCCAGGACATCTTCAGGAGCGATGCCTCAAAAAGGCAGCATCCATCCTTAAGGACCCCAATCACACACGACATGCTCTCTTCTCAGGGAGGAGGTACAGGAAGCTGAATCACTCAGTGATTCAGGAACAGCTTCTTCCCCTCTGCCATCCAATTTCTGAATGGACATTGAACCCATGAACACTACCACACTACTTGTTTTTCTCTCTATTTCCACTACTCATTTAATTTATATATATGTATGTATTGTAAAAGATTGTAAAAGAATTTTATCAAATTGTACACATCTTCTAAGACTAGGTTAATAATTTTGCCCTTTCTTGTTGTTACCATCAGAGAGATCAGAGAGGAGGTACAGGAGGCTGAAGGCACACACTCAGTGATTCAGGAACAGCTTCTTCCCCTCTGCTATCATATTTCTAAATGGACAATTAATCTATGTGCACTAACTCACTATATTTTGCTCTCTTTTTGCACTGCTTATTTAAGTTAATTTAATATACACTACCGTGCAAAAGTCTTAAGCACATATATATATATATAGCTAGGGTGTCTAAGACTTTTGCCCAGTAGTGTAGTAATTTTATGCATTGCACTGTACCTGATAATACTAATAAACCTGATTCTGATATGGGTCTGTATTGTAGACTGGGAGTGGGAAGGGGGCAGGGAGAGCCGGAATATGGTTGGGAAAAAGGGAAGGGAATGGGAAGCACCCGTGCCACCTCCCGCCCTGGCAATACTTCTCTGCCACCTGTTCCACAACCCTCCAGTGGTGTTCCTCTATCACCATTCCCAACATCCTGTGCTCCCGCCAGATTTACAATCTCACTCTCTGCTCCACACTGACAAGTACAGTACTGTGCAAAAGTCTTAGGCATCCGAGCTATATATGCGGGGTGATTGATAAGTTTTTGGCCTAAGGTAGAAGTAGTCAATTTTAGAAAGCCTAGCACATTTATTTTTCAACATAGTCCGCTCCTACATTTACACACTTAGTCCAGCGGTCGTGGAGCATACGGATCTTGGACCTCCAGCAAGTGTCCACAGGTGGGTTGATTGATAAGTTCTTGGCCTAATGTAGAGGGAGATGAGTAATACAGCTCTCATTACACATGCAGATGCAGTTCAACTCTTTGAGTGATTATGCAGAAAGTTTGAAATTAATAACTCATCGGGGTGATTGATAAATTTGTGGCCTAAGGTAGAGGGAGATGAGTTATTAACTTTAAACTTTCTGCATAATCATGCAAAGAGTTGAACTGCATGTGCATGTAACAAGAGCTGTATTACTCATCTCCCTCTACATTAGGCCACAAACTTATCGATCACCCCTTGTATATGTGCCTAAGTCATTTGCAGCGTGCTGTATTTATGAATATTTATGTATTAATATTAAACCTGTTAATATTACTCAGTGATACTAAGCATGTTTCTGATTCTGACTCATACAAATTAATTCTGAGGAAATGTTCCACATATCACTGCATAAAAATGCATGCCGCAGCTGGCCTGATTGTGTGTATAATGACACTACCAGAAGAGAGATGGCACCTAATTGTAGCAACCATCACTTTGAATGGATTTCAGCCAATGCTTTAATCTATTTTGAAAGGGTATTATAAAATTGATTTGCAGTTATAATAAAACTTAACCACGGTCTTAATGTCTGCTCTAGTGCAGTGACGCTGATTGAATATAGCTTCTGTTTTTAATATTAATGTTTGTCAATGTACATTTGAATAAGGGAACATCAACTATCCAAGATGCAATTATGTTATAGATGGTGGAAAACAATTCCAAACAGACATTAGTTAGTAAAAAAATCTTTCAGTCGCAAATTCCAGTCAATACTTTTTTTATTTGACCAATTTGTTTACCATGAGAAAGACTTAGAGCTTGGCTAGCGGAAATTTATCACAACGTAAATACTGTTACCAGCTCAGTTAAAACCTGCATGGAAGGCTTAAACAAAGCATCACAATGAAGTTCAAGAAAAGTTATTTGTCTGGATCACCTGTTCTCTTATTCTGAGAACAAAGATTTTTTAAATATTTTCTTTCACAAACCCAAGATATCCCAAAATTCATTCAAATCTGCTACTTTTGAAGTGTTGTACAGAAGAAAATCTCTTATTGAACTTAAAATATAGACAATAAGTCTATATATTCTCCTTTTTCCGCATGCTTATGCATCAGTCTAAGAGCCTCTAAAACATCTCTTCATATTTGTCAATTCTCAAGAAAAAGAAATGTTGACTATACTTTTTTCCATAGATGCTGCCTGGCCTGCTGAGTTCCTCCAGCATTTTGTCTGTTTCTCTTCATATTTGTCTCGACTACCATTCCTAGCAAGACATTCCAGGCACTCAACACTCTGAGTGTAAAAAAAACTCATACTCTCCTTTGGACCATCTCACTAATATTTTATAATTTCACCAATCAATTCAACAGTAATGTAGATCACATCTTAGTGTTCAGAGGGGTCACTTGGGGCTCATTGAACTTCTCACATCAAATGTATGACCTCTAGTGATGGAACCTAGAAAAAGACACCACTCTCTACTCTGTCTATGTCCCTCATAACACTGGACAACAAAGATGTTGCTTCCTGAATACTTTTGGGCGTATCTTATGGATTTTGGACTGCTGTCACTGAAAATCACCATGTAATTTCCCTATTATGTAGCATTTTTTAAAATAATTCCCAATATTTGTTATTCGAATTCATAACTCAAGTCAGAATAACTGATGAAATGTTTAAGGAAGGGCTTCTTTGTTGGGCCACAAATAAAACGGGTCATCAATGATGGGCAACTTGAAGAATCTCAAATGACATCAGAGTAAATCGCATAGAGGTCATTCGAGGATGATGTTGAAAATTTTCTTGGCAACTACAGAGCACCAAACTACATGCATCTGGTTGACAACTTGCTTCAAGAATGCAAAGCAACGAAGTGCAACATGTCTCTAAAGATTAATTTTCTACATTCCCATTTAGACTTCTTCCCTACAAATCTTGGTGTAGTCAGAGACAAGTATGGTGAAAAGTTTCACTAGCATATTGCATTCATGGAGAAACAGGATCAGGGCAAGAGGAATCCATCAATGCTGGCTAATTATTGTCAGATGCAAGCAAGAAGCATCAGACATTGATTACATATGAAAATCATCAACAAAACATTTTTAGCTTAGTAAAGCATTTGCAAAGCATCAGCACCATTGTGCCATTAAACACATTATATTCAATAAAAAATTTCCTTTTTCTCCAATTCCTATGTGATATAAGTAGTTGAAATTATATTTGTGTTCAGTTTCAAGTGGTCCATCATAAACAAAAAAATTCTAAGAAAGCAACATATCCAAAACAATTTGGTGTCTAATATAGGTTGAAGTTCCAGATGTCAGGGATCATGAAATGTGTGAAATTACCATAACTAGAGAGAAGGCTGTTGGGAAACTGAGAGGTCTGAATGTAGATAAGTCACCTGGACCAAATGATGTACACCCCTGAGTTCCGAAAGAGGTGGCTGAAGAGATCCTATTGACATCAGTAATGATCTTTCAAGAATCACTCATTTCTGGGAAGGTTCCAGAAGACTGGAAAATTACAAATGTCACCCCACTCTTCAAGAAGGGAGAGAGGCAGAAGAAAGGAAACTACAGGCTAGTTAGTCTGATCTCAGTGGTTGGGAAGATGTTGAAATCGATTATTAAGGATGAGGTCTCAGGGTACTTGAAGGCACATGATAAAACAGGCCATAGTCAGCATGGTTTTCTTAAGGACAAATCTTTTGTAATTCTTTGAAGAAATCACAAGCAGGATAGACTAAGGAGAATCAGTTGAAGTTAAGTACTGGGAGTTTCAGAAGGCTTTTGACAGAGTGCGATACGTTAGGCTGCTTAACAAGCAACAGGCCTATTCTATTACATGAAAGATTCCCACATGGATAAAGCAGTGATTGATTGGCAGGAGACAAAGAGTAGGAATAAAAGGGAGCCTTTCTGGCTGGCTGCCGGTGACAAGTGTTGTTCCATAGGGGTCTCTTTTGGGACTGATTCTTTTTATGTTCTATGTCAATGATTTGGATGACTTAATTGATGGTCTTGTTGCAAAGTTTGCAGACAATATCAAGACAGGTGGAGAAGAAGGTAGTTTTGAGGAAGTATTTGGAGACAGATTTGAAGAATAGGCAAAGAAGTGGCAGGTGGAATACAGTGCCGGGGTATGGTCATGCACTTTGGTAGCAGAAATGGAAGGGCTGAATCTTTTCTAATAGAGAGAAAATATAAATAACTGAGGTGCAAACAGACTTGGGAGTCCTTGTGAAGAATTCCATAAAGGTTAATTTGTCAATTGAGTCTATGATGAGGAAGACAAATGCAATGATGGCATTCATTTCAAGAGGACTAGAATATAAAGCAAGGGTGGAATGCTGAATCTTTATAAAGTACTGGTGAGCTTTCACTTGGAGTATTATGAGCTGTTTTCACTCTCTTATCTTAGAAAGGATCTGCTGAAACTGGAGAGTGTTCAAAGGAGGTTTATGAAAATAATTCCAGGTTTAACTAGCTTGTCAAATGAAGACCGTTTCATGGCTCTGGGCTTGTATTCACTAGAATTCAGAAGAGTTATGGATCTCATAGAAACCTTTTCAAATGGTGAAAGGCTTTGATAAAGTGAATGTGAAGAGGATGTTCCCTATAGTGGAAGAGTCTATGACCAGAGGACACAGCCTCAAAATAAGGGGCATCATTTTAGAATGAATCTGTGGAATTTATTGCCACAGGCAGCTGTGGAGGCCAAGTCTTTATGCATATTTAAGGCAGAGGTTGATAGATTCTTAATTGTTCAGGGCAGGAAGGGTTGCAGGGAAAAGGCAGGAGGTTATGGCTGAGAGGAAATTTGGATCAGTCATGATGAAATGGTGGAGCAGACTCGATGAGTCAAGTGGCCTAATTCTGCTCCTAAATCTTATGGTCTTATGGCCTAAAACCATCCTGATAAATTTCTTTCAAACCTACAGTATTTCTCAACATTGTGAAAAATGAAAATAGAAAATGATCAACTATTTTTAAACTTTTCCCTTCTTTACCATAGGAGGCACAGAAACACAGTGGCTGACACAATCACTTAACAGTGCCGGTAATCACTGATCTGAGTTCGATTCCTGCTGTCTGTACGGAGTCTGTATGATCCTCCTGTGATCAAGTGGGTTTTCTCCCACAATCCAAGGATATATAAGTTAGTGGGTTGGCATTGGCATTGGCGTTCGAAGAGTAGTGGCACCAGCTGACTACCCTCAGCGTAGTCCTTGGACCGTGCTGGTTGTAGACACTAAGCAATGCATTTCACTGTATGTTTAAGTGTATATGTGACAAATCAAGCTAATATTTACCTGCATAGCTGACTTGCTATATTCAATTTTACATTGTCACACAAAGCAGGGTGTAAGTGAGAATCTTGAAGACAGGAGATTTTGAAAATGCTGGAGATCCAGAGTAACACACAGAGTAAAATGGTAGTGGAACTCAGCAGGTCAGGCAGCATCTATGAAGAGGAAATGCTCAATCAATCTTTCGGGCTGAGACCTTCCAGCAGGACTGGAAAGGAAGGGAGAAGAAGCTAGGAGAATTCCTCTCCTTAGATGCTGCTGAGTAGCTCCAGCATTTTGAGTGTGAATCTTGAACCTCATTTGGATGCTTGACCGGAGAAGGCCACTATATTAATATTCAATGCAACACTCTGTGCAGCAGAGTGTAGGACTGATCATCAAGATTGGAAATACCATTGGTTTTATTTCCACTCCATTCCCAGATGTAAGGAGGCCACTTAGAAACCAAACACATATTGTAGATTAATATTGTAACTTTCCTGTCCTTTTTGCACAATGCCATATCCAGTGGTTCAATCTGTGGTTGAGTCATCTGGAGAACAATGCTTTAGAAAGGCCAGTTTAATCAAGGCTCTTTATCAGGAAATATCTTTCAGTAAGTAGAATTTAATCTGATTTGGAATTTTTCTTCCTGCATTCTGAAAACAATTTATTTTGATTTGCTAATAAAATGCAATTTAGTAAATCTTCCATGAGCCCCAAAGTGGCCCATGTGCACGCTAAGATGTGATCTACATTACATTCATTGTCCAAATTATAAAATATTAGTTAGATAGTAAGTGAATCAATTATGGGGTTAGTACATGTGGTACTAAGTAGGCCAAAGGCCTAATCCTACTTCGAGTTCTCAGCATTTGGAAAATAAACTAACGATCCATATTTCAGTTTGAAGAAACACCTTTAAGACAACAAGATGATAAAACCTGTCCAAATCCACAACAATGAATGAACATTTATCTGTATGTCTGGAATATAGCCATTCTGCCCATCTTACTGTGTCTGTTAGATCACTGCCTCCTGCTTCTATTTTTTTAAATAATCTTCAAATATTTTCTTCCTTATCTTTCTCTGATCGCAAAATCTTCCTGAAATATTAACTTTAAATTCCTGGGTATTGACATATTGCATGACCAGTCCTTGGCCCAACACATAGTGCAATCACAAGAAAAACCTTTCTAAAGCATTGTTCTCCAGATGACTCAACCACAGATTGAACCACTGGATATGGCATTGTGCAAAATGGACAGGAAAGTTACAATATTAATCTACAATATGTGTTTGGTTTCTAAGTGGCCTCTTTACATCTGGGAATGGAGTGGAAATAAAACCAATGGTATTTCCAATCTTGATGATCAGTCCTACAAGAAAAAATCAAAGTCGACTTTCTTATAAAGTTAAACAGGTCCGGTTTGTTACTGAACACTCTAAAGGTACTGTTGAAAATATCCTGCCTTGGTGGTTCGTGGTCTGGTGTGGAAACTTGAAAGGCACAGGAACTTAAGAAGCTGCAAAGAATGGTTGACTCATCCCAATACATCAATGACACTTCCTTTCCATCCACCAGTTGTACCTACAGGAGATACTGCCTCAAGAAGGCATCATCCATCATCAGTGATCCCTGTCAGTCAGGCCTTGCCCCCTGCAACAAGCAGAACCTTCAACAAGTAGAAGGTATTGGCACTGCATGAAGAAAACAGCATCCATCAGCAAAGGTCCTCACTATTCAAGCCATAGTTAACAGCAGGTAGGAGATGCAGAAGTCTAAAGTCCCACAGCACCAGGTTCAAGAGCTTCAGCCATTCGGTTCTTGAATCAATCTGCACAACCCTAATTCACTATGCATAATGACCAATTTGACCACGTTTGCACTTCAATGGACTTTCTTCTGTTTTAATTGTGCTCCTTCGAATGACTTTGTATAATATACGTTTAATTTATGTTTTGTAAATTTATATTTTTATTGCTATAGATAGCAATGGAGACCAAGTTGCTTGGTATATTTAAAGCGGAGTTTGATGGGTTCTTGATTAATAAGGCATCAAAGTTTATGGGGAAAAGGCGGGAGAATGGTGGTGAGAGGGATGATGATGGAATGGCAGAGAAGAGTTGATCGTCGGAATGGCCTAATTCTACTCCTATGTCTTATGGCTTCATGCTCATGATATGGGTAACTATGGGCAATATTCAACATGACAGAAATATACAGAATGAGAGAAAAATCAACTATGGACAGTTTTCAGGTATCAGAATCAGGTTTATTATCGTTGGCCTATGTCATGAAATTTGTTGTTATGTGGCAGCAGTACATTGCAATATATAACAATAAAAACTGTAAATGAAATTAAGAAGAATATATATATTAAATTGATATACATATTTAAAGTTAAATTAGACAAGTATTGCAAAAAGTGAAAATAAAGTAGTGAGGTAGTGTTCATGGATTCAATGTCCATTCAGAAATCTGACGGCAGAGGGGAAGAAGCTGTTCCAAATTCACTGAAATGTGCCGTTAGGCTCCTGTACCTCATCCCTGATGGTAGCAACGAGAAGAGGGCATGTTCTGGGTGATGGGGGTCCATAACGATGGATGTGGCCTTTTCGAGACATTGCTCCTTGAATATGTCCTGGATGTATTGTACAGATCATTTACATCAGGAGCAGTCTATATTGTACATAGAGGAGGGCCAAAGTCTGGACTGACAGAATTTACTTAAACTTCTATAATGCTTACACCTTAACATAATCTCATAAAAAATATACCCCCACAAGTGTAACAGGTTGGGTATGATGGGTAGCTCTGTTGGCTCCACCTATGACCTATCTGCCTCAATCTCACACTTTTATACTTGCTATCTTCCCTCCAGAATCTTAGTCCAGAAACAGGGTCATGACCAGATGTCAATATTTCCTTTTCCATCAGAGATATTGCTTAACACATTAAGTCCCTCCAGCAGGTTGATTTTTGTTATATATATATATATTGCTTCAGTTTCCAGCATCCTCAGCATCATGAGTCTCCTGGAATAAGGGGTTAACATGATATCTGCTCAGCCAGAGAGAGGAAGCAGCAGGAAGTCTCTGGTTTAGCTGATTGCAAAGTAATGTTTCCTCAAGTTGTTTTTCTTCTGCTGGTGGCTACACAGTCCACATCAGATGAGCAAAAGCTGATGAGGTTACTGACCTGAGATGAATGTCTTTCTAATGATTTCATCATTTGACCTCCTGTCTCCAACTCCTGAGCTCACACTGCGGTTTCCTTGTGCAGTTGGAACTTCCACATGCATTCCTCATGGAGAACCCAAACAATCTCTTTCTTTAGTCCTTTATGCTTGAGACATCAGTGTCGTCAAAGCATGGTTAAATGTAAAGGCCTGACAGTTCTTACAAGTTGTTCAATACTTTTAATTTAATTTTAATTTAGAGACACAGCACAGTAACAGGCTCTTCTGGCTCAACGAGTTGGCACCACCCGATTACACCCATGTGACCAATGAACCTACTAACCCATACATCATTGGAACGTGGGAGGCAACCAGACATCCCAGAGGAAACCCACGCAGTTGCGAGGAGAACCTACAAAATTCGTACAGTGGTGGAAATAGAACCCGAGACACTATGTTATGCTAAATGCTAATCTACTGTACTTGAATTGAATTGACTTTATTACTTACATTCTTTATATACATCAGGAGTAAAAATTTTCATGTTACGTCTCCATTCAAATGTGCAATTATAGTAATTTATAATAAATAGTATGTACAACAGGATGGTCAACATAACATTGAAATACAATTGTATCAGCATGAATTAATCAGTCTGACAGAAGAAGCTGTCCCGGGACCTGTTGGTACTGGCTTTTATGCTGTGGTACCGTTTTCCAGATGGTAGCAGCTGGAACAGTTTGTGATTGGCGTGATTCAGATCTCCAATGATCCTTCAGGCTCTTTTTACAAACATGTCTTTAAAAATGTCCTGAATAGTGGGAAGTTCACATCTACAAATACATTGGGCTGCCCTCACCACCCTGCAGAATCCTGCGATTGAGGGAAGTACTGTACCCATTCCAGGCAGTGATTCAGCCAGTCAGGATGCTCTCAGTTGTGCCCTATAGAAAGTTCTTAGGATTTTGGGCCCACACTAAATTTCTTCAACCATCTGAGGTGAAAGAGGCACTAGTGTGCCTTTTTCACCACACAACCGGTATGTACAGACCATGTGAGATCCTCAGTGATGTTTATGCTAAGGAACTTAAAGCTATTTACCCTCTCAACCCCAGATCCATCGATGTCTATAGGGGCTAGCCTGTCTCCATTCCTCCTGTAGTCCACAACCAGCTCTTTTTTTTGTGACGTTGAGTGAACTCAATTTGAGTGCTGGGCAAGTGAATTTGACTAAAATTTGATGCTGATCCTGATTGAACAGTCTGAATTTGGAAATGAGTTTGCTTGAAATGATAAGATTGGAAGTGGAGCTGCATAACATAATAGTCTAACATAAGTGTCTTTAATGCCCTGATGTTCCAGAGATGAATGTAGGTCCAGGTATATGGTGTCTGCTCCTGACCTGTCCTGGCAGTAAGAAAATTGCAATGGATCGAGGTTGTCTGAAAGTCTGGAGTTCATGAGTGCCATGTTTACCCTCTTGAAGCATTTCATGATGGGGGATGTCAGAGCCTCCAGTTAGTCATCATTAAGGCACTTTACCTTGTTTTTCTTAGGTATTGGGATGATAGTAGTTTTCTTAAAGCAGGAGGAAATCTCAGATTGAAACAGGGAAGAGTTAGCAATATCAGGAAAACCTGACACAGGACTCATTGCATTAAATTTCTTCTCAAAGTGAATACGGAAGAACTTAGCTATATTTACTAAAAGCAGTTTATTGACAGACCAACTCATTCAGAATGCTGCTGCTAGACTTATAACCAAAATCTGAATGAGAGAGCATATCATTCCTGTAACAACTACTTTGCATTGGCTTCCTGTATCTTTTAGAATTGATTTTAAGGTTCTCTTACCTGTTGTTTAAGCTCTTAATGATCTGGGACCAGAGCACACCACAGATCCCTTTGGTATTATAATCCTACTCAAGCTCTTAGGTCTTCTTCTGCCAGTCTCTTAAAGTTTAACAATCTCCCTCAAAAGAAAATTGACAGATAAGCTTTTTTGAACTGCAGTCTTAAACTGGAATTTAATACCTAAAACTATAAAGGAGGCAGACTCAGTTGACACTGTTACATGCAAGCTCAAATCCTATTTATTTAACCTTGCTTTTTAACCAACATCATTTTGGCTTTTATTTTCATGTTTATTTTTATTTTTTTATTTTAAGTTCACGTTTGTACAGTACAGTGCACAAGTCTTAGGCTGATATGTATAGCTAGAGTTTTGCACAGTACTGTATTTGTCAATGTGAAGCAGAGAGTATGTTTATGAATCTGGCCAGAGCAAACGAAGGTGGGAATGGCAAGAGTGGAGCACCGTAAGTGTGGTTTGGGTCAGGTGGCAGAGAACGAGTGCTAGGGGCTGGTGGTTGGTATAGGGTGCAGATGAACCCAGCCCTGAGACAGCAGGCAAAGTCATTTGATTCCAAACAGTTGGTTTATTGATCATTGTGGAGTGTCTCTCTGGTGTTTCCTGTTCCCTCCCCTCTCCCTTCCCCTTTTCCCAACTATGATTCCCCTCACCTTGCCCCCTTCCCACTCTCAGTCCACAATAGATATCCATAACAGAATCAGGTTTATCATCACTCATATATGTAATGAAATTTGTTTTTTTTTTTGCAGTTGTACAGTGCAATATGTAAAATTACTACTGTATTATGCCAAAGTCATAGGCACCCTAGTGATATATATATGTGCCTAAGACTTTTACAAAGTACTTTTATCTCATTGTAAAGTACTTTGAACTACATCATCTTTATGAAAAGTGCTCTATAAATAAAGTTATTACAGTTTCAATATATGTTGTTGCAATAAGTTTTTCATTGTACTGATCTATACATTCTTGTGCCCGTTCACATGAAACTAAGCTCAGTTCATCTTGATTTAACTTGATGAAAAAGTCATCCATCAGAGTTATTAACTCTGTTTCATTCCCCTTAGATATTATGTGAGCTTCTGAGTGTCTTTTCCAGAATTTTCTCTCTTTAACTTCCAACAACGATGGTTATTTGCTTTTGAATCATTAAGCACAGAAGTTGTCTTGTACCCTAATTTGTCCATGCAGTTCAAATTGTCTAATGAGCTTAAAATATGTTTGAATTTTGGCCCTATCCCTCAAACCCTTTTGTCTCCATTAACTGTCTCTTAAGTGTTTAACTGTATGTACCTCTACCATTTCCTCTGTCAGCTTATTTGGATGTCTACTAACTTCTGTGTGAAAATCTTGTCTCTGAGGTTCCCTTAAAATCTTTCCCATCTCACCTTAAATCAATATCCCTTAGTCTTAAACTCCCTTGGGAAAAAGACTGTGACTATCCTCTTTATTTATGCCCCTTCATAATTTTTTATGCCACTCTAAAGCCACCCCTCAAACTCCTGAGCTCAGGGAAAAAAAAAGTTCCAAACTATCTAACTTCCAGTCCCACTGTATTAACACTATCCTCAAGCCATGTTCAACTTTTACCGATATCTTCCATTCTCCAATCCAGCGAATGAAGGGGCAGAAGAGCATTGTGTATCAGTTTAAAGTGAAGTAATATGAAGCACCACTTTTTTTGCTGTTCCTGTTTATATTGGAGAAATGCTAACCCATTTTGTACTCTGTGCATGGTATGTGGATGAGGTAGGCAATACACCATTCCCACCACTCTCGGAAAGGAGTTTGTACGTTCTACCCCATGACCAAATGGGCTTTCTTTGTTTGCTGTGGTTTCTTCCCACAGTCCAAAGATGGACCAGTTGGAGGGTTCATTGTTCATTGTAAATTGTTCTATGATTAGGCTGGGGGTTGTTGGGTGGCATGGCTTGAAGGGCCAAAAGGACCTATTCCATGTTATATCTCAATATAAAAACAATTGCATTTTTTAAACTTACACACAAAGGACCTCACACGTAATGCTGGAGGGACTCATCAAGTCCTACAGTATCTATTAAGCAGAACACATTTCGTCTTGTCAGCTACATTTTGTCTTGGCCCATTTGAGTTCTGCCAGCATTTTGTGTGTGTTTCTCTGGATTTCCAGCATCTGTAGAATCTCTTGTGCTTATGCAAGGAACCGCTCTCATTTTGTTCTGTTCAAATAGTGATACAGAATCAGAATCAGGTTTATTATCACTGGCATATGTTGTGAAATGTGTTGTTTTGTAGCAGTATTACAGTATAATACATAAAATGTTACCATAAGTGACAATAAGAACTATATAAAAATAAATAAAGAAATAAGATTCTTAAGATTTTTAAGATTAGCTTTATTTGTCATGTACATCGAAATGTACAGTGAATGCATTGTTTGAATCAAAGCAAATCAGTGAAGATTGTGCTGGGCAGCCCACAAGAGTTGTCACGCTTTCTGCGGCAACAAAACATGCCGGTTACTTACTAACCCTAACACATACATCTTTGGATGGTGGGAAGAAGCAAGAGTATCCACGTGATCATGGGGAAGAGGTGCGAACAGTACAAATTCAAACCTACAGCTGGCAGTGTAAAGCATTGTGCTGACTGCTACGCTACTGTGCCATCTCATGAATTGTTCCGATATCTGATGGCAGAGCTTTAAAGCCACTGTGAATTTAAACATAGCTACAGTCATAGAGTTGTACACTATAGAAATAGCCCCACATCCCACTGTGCCAAGTGAAATTGGCTCCATTGCACATTAAGCAAACTTTTTTTTTCTTTTTTAAATTTATTTATTTATTAAATTTTAGAAAATTACAAGAATAAGAACAAAAATTAAGCAAACTTAATCAGATTTAATCAGTCAGGAACTCTTTTACTTATAATTGACCTGTTGCAGGTCCCACACTGTGCAAGGTGCAGTTACAAACCGCACTATGTTGTATGCGTTTCTATTTTTCAAATATTTTGCCCTTTTCAGAAAGAAAGATCAGGTGAAGAATCAAGACCACATATCTTGTTGGGTCTGCTTGTCCTCATTTAAATTCCCAAAATGCAGTACTTCAAATATGTCAGAGTTAAATTCCATCCACTATATTCAAGATTGTTTAGTGCAGAGGTTCTCAAGCTGGGGTCCACAGTCCCCTTAGTTAATGGTAGGGGTCCATGGCAGAAAAGTGTTGGGATCCCCTAGTTTCATGCCATCTTCAGTACACGAATGTAAAGGCGAACAAAATAATTTTTACTCCAAATCCAATGCATCATCTAAAAAACACAATATGATCATGAACACAATAGAAAAAAACACAATACATAAAAATACATAAGATAGTTTATATTCATAGATTGATTGTATGACCATAAAAATGCTAGACACAAGAATGTCTGTACATACAATGGCTCTGGCAGGAAATGATAAAGTAGTGGTGGTGGGGGAGGCAGGGGGAGGTGTGGAGGGTTGGGTTAGTTGGGCTAGTAGATAGGGGTGTTGATGAACTTTACTACTTGAGGAAAGTAACTGTTTTTAAGTCTGGTGGTTCTGGCATGGATGCTATGCAGCCTCTTCCCTGATGGGAGTGGGACAAACAGTCCATGAGCAGGGCGGGTAGGATCCTTTAGGTTGTTACTACCTGTTTTCAAGCACCCTTCTGTATGCATATCCTGTATGTGCTTGTTGGCGGATAGGCTGGTGCTCTGACGTGACACCAAATTCAAAGCACTAGTGAGAATTATAAGAATTGTCATCTGAAATGGAAACTTGATAGGTTTTATATCATATTACAGCATGAGCATGGAACCATTTTGATAATTCAATGATCGTGCTAAAATACAGTATTGAAATTTGTAACTATTACCTGCATGTTGAGATTAGATTAGTAACTAATGATTTATGGGTCTGATATTATTGTTTCCTACACTGAGAATGAATGTTTAAAAGCCTCTATAACAATTATCCTTGTTGGTTTTCTCTCCTGCAGGATAACCCTCACCTCGATCTACATTTTCAAGCTGTCTACAGCTGGGAAGCCAGCAGCACGGCAGCCAAGTACGCCTTTGTAAGGAGCTTACGAAAAGTGAACAATGTCTACCTGCAAAAGGATATTCAGTTTCTGAACTTTGACGATGATTACATCAAAGAAATGAGTTTCTTTGGAGTCCCGGAGGACACAATGTTGGTAATACAACTGTGCTTACAGGCTTTCAACTGTATCTGCTTGTTGGGTTCTTTGTTAGGAACTTCACCCTAGTATTTTCTGGTGGAATTCCCATTAGTATCATTTAATTCAGTGTTGAAAGTTCTTTTTGCTAAATTACTGAAATGTTACTTCAATAAAATATGCTTTATCATTTCCACCACTACTTTATCATTTCCTGACAAAGTACAGACACTCCTGTGCCTAGCATCACTTTATGGACATTCAATCTGTCTATGTATATAAGCTATCGTATGTAGTTATACTTATTGTGTGTTTTTCTATTGTGTTCTTTATCTTATTGTTTTTTTTTGTTCTGTATCGGATCCGGAGCAACAATTACTTCATTCTCCTATACACTTGTGTACTGGAAATGTCATTGAACAACCTGGAGTCTTGAATCTTGGATCTTCTCACAGCCAAATATTAACCATTCATTGTCTCTAATTGCACTGAAAATTGAAGGCTATATTTTTATAAATCTACAATGCCAAAACTTCCAAGAGGACCACAACCTTGTTGTAGGGTTTGGACGTTTGCATGCCTCAATGACCCATAGTGCTATGCTGTCTGAAGTCAGGGCCTCCTGCTTTGGCCTTTGGTAGGGTCACCCGTGCCAAACAGGTCAAAACGTAGAGGCCAGAATAAGAGTGGTACACCGGTCCTCCAGGTTCAGAGGTTCAGCTCAGAACTACCAACCCTGGTCAAAAAAAGAATTGTTATGGAAATAGCAATAAAGAATCCTTTGTCTGTGTGCGACTGAGGACCCTGAATTACACCTGGGGCACAATAGAGAAGATGACCTAAGACAGACAGAGATAGAGGGCTGCCCTAAACACTAGTGGCATAACAGGCAAATACTCTTATATCAGGACTAAAATCCAGTGATTCTGGTATACAAGTGGCTAGTTACAAAGCTAATTTATTTGTTATGTATCAGGTCAGAAGTGACATACTGCAATAATAATAGGTAGCTAACTAATCAAAGTAATCAATCTCTGTCAATAAGTGTCTCTGGAAACTAAGCAAGAAACAAGGATGAAGAATATACAGAAAATACAATGTTTACCAAGTGTGGTGGGTCAAATTATTTGCTAACTGTATTAAATCATTTTATCTCATAGGATCAACAATATTAATGAGTCATGCAAGGTACTGATGCAACTAAGTGTGTATTCAAATCCAAGCAGCAGAGGATCATTAGTATAAACTACCTGGGTCAAATGTTTTTTTGAATCAATAGAATATGGTAAGTTTAATTTTTACTCCACCAAGTGAATACAAGGTGAAGGCTAACAAATGGTTATTGAGCTGTGAAATGCATTACCTGTCATGTGAGATGAATTCAAAGACATTAAAGGATTGGAACTAAATGCAACATTTGCTGGGAACTTCATGCTAAAATAGGAAGAATAAAAAACTGAAAGACAGGAAATAAAATTAAGCATAACTCTCATGGGAATAGTCAAAGTTAAAGTAAATTTATCATCAAAGTACATATAGTATTTGTCTCCATATGCTACCCTGAGATTCATTTTCTTGTGGGCTTCTACAGGAAAATAACGAAGTAAAGTAGAATTTATGAATAACTCTACATAAACAAAGACCAACAAACTACCAATGTGCGAAAGAAGACAAATGGACTTCAAAAAAGACATATCTTTTGTTTTCTTCTTCTATTTGATAAAGTGAACAGGGAAACATTAATTTCCAGATCAGTCATTATTACTGAGTAACAGCACATGAGAAAATAATGAACCAGGGCAGAGCAAAATTTTGGGTTTATTTCCAACCAATATACATGCTCTTCCTTCCTATTCTTTTTTCTCTCAGTTGGTCACAGGTGTCTGATACTCTGTTAAATTACATTAATTCAAAGAGAGTCGACCTTGAATAAATATTACTTCCATTATGCTGTCTGCCTTGAGTGTAAATCAGCTAGCAACAGGTTATGCTATATTGATTAAGTAAACTCAGAAGGTAGTCCATTAACAAAAGGTTGCCTAGATGAACGTCTGCCCATTCTTTATCTAAATGTACAAAATAGAAGCCGAACATCACAATGCAATAATCAAGTGAGAGAATAACTGAATTCAGAATAGAGTTACCATGTTGATATTTCTTTTTTGATAATCTGGTAAAATAACTTGTCTTAAATGTATAACTAATAATGATGGAAGGTCAGTTTCCCTTAACTAAATCCCTAAAATTTGTAAAGTACATTTTGTGGGAATTAAATATTCATCGGGTTTGTGTTGAAAAATTGTGTTGCATTATGTAGGACTTCCTGGATGTGAAATGGATTGGAGTCAATCGGACTATTAAAGTTTGTATGCATAATTCAGTTATTTATAACATGACAATTAAATAGTAAACTCTTGAAGTAAAACTGAAAGACTTTTCCATGCTCAGATCATCCAGGAAAATACTGCAGCACTTGAAAAGAACATTCGTCACAGGACATACACTTCAATAACAATTGGAGCATACACTTCAATAACAATTGGAGCATCTGTCCTCCAGTCAATCCAACTTCCTGTAGGTTCAGTTCAATATCAAAACACTTGAAGTATAAAATTGCACACCCAAATCTCCAAGGCAAGACTACGAAAGTGCAGTACTGTTGAAAGTTCAGTTTTCAGAAGACCTGTTGTTTGGAAGAAGAGGTACGATGTTATTTCAGGGCACTGGCCAGTATACAGTGTGCCTCCGTATCAACATCATTAAAAATGACTACCTAGTTATTATCCCAAATCTGTGAAGAAGTTCATTTCCATATTTCCTGTAGTACTGCTGTGCCTACATTTTGACTGCTACAGCTTTGGATGTAAATCCCTTTGGGTCATAATGGGTTGTGAAAGGCATTAGGCATGATGGCACAGCAGTCAGCATAATGCTGCTAGAGTGCTGATGACTTGTGTTCAAATTCTACCACTGTCTGCAACGTGTTTGCACATTCTCCCAATGACTGTGTGGGTTTACTCTGGGTGCGCTGGTCTCCTCCCATATTCCAATAGGCAGTGTGGGCTCATTGGGCTGGAAGAGCCTATTATTATACTGTAGCTCTAAAATAACATTTAAGTATATACAGTAATGTAATATACAGCTGCTAAGATTGCACAGCATGGTATTTGTCAACTTGGAGCGGAGACGGAGTTTGTAAACCTGGCGGGAGCAAAGGATATTGGGAATGGGGAGGACGGAGTGCCGCAGGAGGACTATGGGACAAGAAGAAGTGCCAGAGGCCAGTGCAGGTGCAGACACACCCAGTCTTAAGAGACCAGGCAAGGTCATTTGCTTCCAAATAACTGGTTTATTGATCATAACAGAATGTCTCTCTGCTGCTTTCTGCTCCCTCCTCCCCTCCCTTCCCCCTTTTCCCAGCCATGATTCCCCTCTCCCTGCCCCCTTCCCAATCTCAGTCCACAATAGAGATGCATATCAGAATCAGGTTTATTATCACTGACGTGAGTAATATTTTAAAATACTTAATAAATTATCTTAAATTATTAGACTGATACTTCTAGATATGCTTTTTTTTTTGCATTGTTTTTGAAATTGCTCCATGCTGGCTCACTGCCATCTTGCCATACTGTTCTAATGAAAATTTGCCGTCTATGTTGTTAACACAATGTGGACGTGCAGGTAAACATAGCATTTTGTTTGGCAAACCAAACCAAAACACTGTTAATTACTAAGTGAAAGACTTATTGTGTGGAACTGGATGGGCCTCAGAAGGCATTTTGGAAGCACGAGCAAACATTTTCCATTAATTCTAAATGCACCATAGCCTGAAAAACATTTTGCTAATTTTGTTCATCATTCCTCTTTCTGATAGTTTAACAGACACTGAATTGAAGGGTATCACCACCATATACAGTTTCTTACCCTCTACTTGAGGCATAACACATACTGTACACATTAATTTTAATTCACAAGCGTTATGCCAACCTTTAATTCAGCATATCAGTGTTACAGATTTTAATTCCAATGTTGTTCTTTGTAAGAGGATTTTTAGAGAATCCCCGTTGGGAAGATTTACATGCAGTGAAATGGATGGTATCTGAAAAAAAAAAATCACAATAACACATACAGTAGCACTACAACACAAGCCAGATAACCTGGAATTAATAGAAATGCTGGTTGCTTAATACTTATATCAAGGCTAATACCTTGTTTTCATTTGAAGATGGACAAACAGTTCCCAATATCACTTGAATGTGAGCAGGTTAAGTCTGACATGGAATAAATATGACTGTTCTATAAAATTGATATTATTTAGAACATGAAACATGCTAAATATATTCAAAGACTAATTTTAAGCATCATCTTGCATTATATATTTGGTTCTATCAACGCATTACGTCTGTACCCTTAAAATGTAATTTTAGTTATTTGTTATGTCTCCCCTCTTGCTGTGAAATGGGAACACCTCTTTTTCCCTTATTAGGGAGAGAGAGAGTCTGTGGTATGTCAAATTACTGGGTGAACCAGCAGTTTTTTGGGGTACTACAAGTCTGTGTCTTTATCGATGTTTTGATGCACGCTTGAGTGCTCGATGGAGGGTGCTGATACTTTTTTGCTGTTGGGGGTGGGGGGGATCGTCGCCTTGCTGCTGCTTGTGTGTGAGAAGGGGGAGCTGGGAGGGTTGGGGTTCTAAAGTTTTAACTGTTATTCATTCTTTGGGGTACTCCTCTGTTTTTGTGGATGTCTGTGAAGAAAAAGAATTTCAGGATGTATATTGTATACATTTCTCTGACATTAAATGTACCTATTGAAACCTATTGAAATGTCTTGGAATCACTAAGCATGCTTTACGCAAGTCCTGTATTATGAATGCTCCTTCTCACCTCTTTTAAGGTTGAATTTTTCTTCTTCAGCATAAAAATGTCTCTGTTTGTATTATCAATAGACGCTAATCCTGTGCGCACAGCTTAATCTCTTTTAGGAGACAGTACGGGAAGAAAAGCCCGAAAAGAAATAAAACTGGTTTAGCACCATAGTTCAATCACAAATCATTATATATTCCTTACTGCTGCTTCTGCATCATTTTCATGAGTAAACTAAATTAGCTTAAAACACTTTTACTCAGGTTTTAGTAAAAGTTTGATATTTTAGCAGGCAATGCAATCCACCTTACAGATGAGATGTTAATCTCAGGCCCAGAATATATGGCACAGTCACAATAAGAAGCAGCAGAATTATTCCTGGTCTCCTAGCTGATATCTTCCTTCACCCAATATCAAATGATAAATTACTCAATCATTTTCATGTTGATGTTGCTTGGAAATTGATGTGCACAAACAGGATGTTCAGCTGGGGTGATACAGTAGTGTCATGGTTAGCACAATCATTTTACACCGCCAGCAATCACCAATTGGGGTTCGATTCCTGCTGCTGTCTGTAAGGAATTTGTACATTCTCGTTGTGCCCTCGTGGATTTTTTCCACGTGCTCCAATTTCCTCCCACTTTCCAAAGACAGATGGGTTAGGGTTAGTGAAAATTAAAACAAATCTGAAAAAAACACTGCCATGCCAGTGGAGCAGTTGGTGTGAGACTATTACAGCTCGGGAGATCTGGAATTCTGAGTTCAGTCCCTGTGCTGTCTGGAAGGAGTTTCGATTGTTCTCCCCATGACTTTGTGGGTCTCCAGCTTTGTGGGTCTCCAGCTTCCTCGCACAGTCCAAAGACATACCAGTTGGTAGGTTAATTAGTCATTGTAAATTGTCCCGTGATTAGGCAATAAATAGGTGGGATGCTGCGTGGTGTGGCTTGTGGGGTGAAAGGGATTGTAACGTTTTTACCGCTAAGTAAGTAAATAAATAAGCAATCTCTGCATCAAAAGGCACTCCCTTCCCTGTAAGGCAGTTCAGTGTGCCTGAGGTCAAAAAGCAAGGTTTGCTTTCTTTGTATGCACAAGAACACTATTGCGTCTCCTCCAAAGTTCACCTGAAGTGTTTATACTTTTGCTGGGGTTATTGATGGAAATCCTATCTTACTTTTGCCTTCCTAGTTGGTGGAAAACAGTTCTCCTAGAATCATCTTCATTTTTTCCATATATTATTCCTTCATGGGATGTAGACTGGCAAGGCCACTATTACTTCCTATCCTTAATTACCTTTGAGAAGGTGACAACAAATTGCTACCATATTTCTGGTAAAGATAAACCAAAGCTTACAGTTCCCTGCAATTTTAATTTCCCATCTCAGCTCCACCCTGACCAAAACATAACAGATTCTGCAGATAATGGAAATACAGAGTAACACACAAAAAATCTGTAGCAAATTAGCATGTCAGACAGCCTCTATGGAGAGGAATAGAGTGGACGTTTCACCCTTCATCAGGTCTCTGACATACCTGTTGCTGTTTGGGATAGGGAGGCCCAATGCAAGATTGAGGAACAACACCTTATAATCCATCCATTCTCAACACACATCAGATTATTGTTCCCGTTAACGCGTTCTATCTTTTTATTTATATCAGAGCTGCCCATTTTTGCTTGGTTGGACCTTGTTTTTCTCTTTCTGCCTGCATATTCTGGCCTGCTGGAAATACCTTGCAGCTCATTTACCTTTACTTTTTCCACTATCACCTTATTTCACACCTCTTCTCCCACTCACCTACCTTCACTCTCACCTGGGTTCACATATCATCTATCAGCTTGCACTCCTTCCCCACCTTCCCCCCTCCTTTTTTTACTGTTTTTTTCCCCGTTCCTTCCCTGTTCTGCTGTAGGGTTTCGGGCTGAAGCATTAGCTTTTTAATTTCCCTCCATAGATCCCTCCTAACCTGCTGAGTTCCTCCAGCATTTTGTGTGTTGTCTTATGCTTCATAATAGGCTTCCAACTGAACTATTAAGTCATCTGGTCCCTCATTAATAGAAATTTCTCTTTGATTCATGCTTCTTCCTTCCCTACATCTCCCTGGACATCCAACCCCACACACATTCTCAGCTGCTGGCAGAGTGCTCAGAGGATGTGCAGTCCAGCTAGCAGATGTTCTCACTGACATCTTCAGCATCTCCCTGAGCAACGCCACCATTCCAATGTGCTTCAAGGCCACCACCATCGTCCCCGTGCCAAAGACGTCTTCAGTGTCCTGCCTCAACGACTACCATCCCGTTGCACTCACATCCATCATCATGAAGTGTTTCAAGAGGCTCATCATGAGGCACATAGAGACCCTGCTGCCCCCCCTCAATAGACACCCTGCAGTTTGCATATCATCCCAACTGCTCAACAGATGATGCCATCGCCACCACCCACCTCCTGGCCCTCACCCACCTGCACAAAAAAGACGCATATGTTTGAATGCTGATCACAGACTTCAGCATTCAACACAATCATTCCTCAGCAACTGATTGGAAATCTGAAACTGCTGGGCCTGAACACCTCCCTCTGCAACTGAATACTAGACTTCCTGACTGGAAGGCCTCAGTCAGTCTGGATCAGGAGCAGCATCTCTAACATCGAGCACAGGTCCCCCCAGGGCTGTGTGCTCAGTCCACTGCTGTTCACTCTGCTGACCCACAACTGTGCAGCAACACACAGCTCAAATCACTTCATCAAGTTCGCCAATGACACAACTGTGGTGGGTCTTGTCAGTAGGAATGACGAGTCGGCATACAGAGAGGAGGTGCAGCGGCTAACAGACTGGTGCAGAACCGATAACTTGTCTCTGAATGTGAACAAAACAAAAGAGATGGTCTGTAGTCTAGTCCAGTTTGTATGTTGTTTTACATAGTCTAGTGTAGCCTTTTGCTGTCTCACGTAGTCTAGTGTAGTTTTGTATTGTTTCATGTAGCACCTAGTCTGGAGCCTCCACTCTCAAGGCTTCAGCCATTGAGCTTTTATTTCCAGAATTCTGGTTGGTTTTTAAGCTCCAAACTTCAGAACCCACCCCAGACTAACCAATGATGGGATCCTGAACTTCAGGTGCTCCCACTAACAAGCCTTCATGCCTTCTACTCATAAGGCCTTTGAGCTCAGAGACCCGCACTGTGTATGTCCTTCGAATGTGGAGTGCAGAGTGGAGGACTGGCCTATAACTCCTCCATATCCCTGTCCCTAAACCTTAATATGACTCCTCTGTCTGTCCACAAAACAATCCCTAAAAACTTAAAATACACTTTGGTCTGAGCCACGATCTCAATGGAGAAAACAATTCAGTGTCATCTTGAAAAATAAAATTATGGTTGGGCTTTGTTTCAAACCGTGTTGAGTATCTTGAGTTGGCTGATGGCCAGCCAAGGAAATGGAAAGTATTCCAGTAATATTTCCAGTTTGTGTATTGCAGATGGTGGAAAGATTTAGGGAGCTGAGTTATTCTCCACAGAGAACAAGGCCTCTGACCTTGTTGTCCAGAAATTATATTAATGTGACTGGTTGCAATTAAGTTTCTTTTTAACATTGACTCATTTGATATTGATGGAGGAAAATAATGAGAGTAATATTATTGAAAGCCAAGGGTTTGTGGTTTAACATTTCTTGTTATAACTAATCATTCTCAATTGTCTGGTATAAATGTCACTTGCCACTTATCAGCCCACAATCGAATGTTCCAGAAGCTTTGCTGCATGCAAGTGTGAATTTCTTCTTTTCCTACAAACATTGTGCAATTATCAGTGACTTCTCAAATTTGATTAACATAATAAAACAGGATCAATAATATAAACATGAACCAGCTCTAATTCTCAAGGAACAGTAGTTAAGATTCACCATCATCATTATGTGCTGTGTCATTTGGCATAGTCCATCATGGTCTCATGATCATGATTGTTCTTGGCAAATATTTCTATAGATGAGCTTTGCCATTGCCTTCTTCTGGGCAGTGTCTTTACAAGATGGGTAACCCCACCCATTTTCAATACTATTCAGAGGTTGTCTGCCTGGTATCAGTGGTCACATAATCAGGACTTATAATATGCTCCAGCTGGTCATATGACCATCCACTACCTATTCCCCTGGCTTCACATGACCCTGATCAGGGGCAAATCAGGAGCTACACCTTTTCTAAAGGTGACTTGCAGGCTAGCGGATGGAAGGAATGCCTGACACCTCCTGTGGTAGAGACATACAGTGTCTCCAACACATCAGCCATAAGATTCAGTTACTTAAGTTTAATGTTCAACATAAAGCATAAGAGATTGAATATGAACTAATGCAAGCTTAAGACCACTGCGATCTTCTAAACCTTTACTGATATCAATAGAGCTGACTATTAGAAGTGGGCGGCAGTAAATGCAAGCTGTTAAATTGTACATTGAGTGCCTGTGACTAAAGATGAATTTTTAACCCACCTGATTAAGATTTTGTGGTTTTTTATATAATATATAACTTGTTATGGCAGACTACAGGTGTACAGATGAAAATCAATGATTTATAAACAACTTCACCTCGTAAAAAAGTATTTCCCTGAAAACATCACTCATCATACATTACAGTACATAATGACTGGGTAAATGCTACAATATACAAAAGCCCAAAAATTGATCTTTTTACCTGAATTCAATTCCCGCCACAGCAAGACAACAAGTGGGAGATTAATTCAGCTAATTAAATGTGGACATAGAAGAAAAGTTTGTATCGGTGATTATGGTGTGAAAAATGCTGGATCTCTGTAAAAAGCCAAGTGGAATACTAATACCTTTCAAGTCTGCAATAAGTGATAGCAGACTCATCTCAGCCTTGTAATTAATTCTCCACTTATCTCTTCAATGTGTCTCAAGCCTCTCCATTCAAGAGCAGTTACAAATAAGCGATTAATATGAATTTAAGGATCAGAAAAATGAGTAAGCCATTCAGTCCCTTGAGCATCTTCTACCATTTAATGGGGTTGTGAAAGATGTGATCAAGAACTGACCATCACCTACATCTTTCCCTATTCCCTTTGACTTGCTCATTAATCAAGTAATTCCCATTAACCACTTTGAATATATTCAATGACTCTCCCTCCACAGAGAATTCAATGATTTGGAGAGAGGAAATCCTTCTTCATCTCCCTCTTAAATACTATATTTCAATACAATAAGAGCACCTCCCTTTCTTTGAAGTTCCAATATTTACAGGCCAAATCTGTTCAGCCTTTCTTCCTATGCCAGATCTTTCATCAGCTCGGCATGGTTTCCAGTGCAATTGTTTTCTTTCTTAAAATATTGAGACAAACACATCACAAAGTATATCGCACAAGACTGGTCTCACTTGTGCCTTCTAAGGTTACATCAAGACTGCTCAATACAAATACCCATGTCAGGATGTTGTTTATTGACAACAGCTCAGAGTTTAACACAACCATTCCAACTGTTCTGATGAAAAAGCTCCTGAACCTGGACCTCTGTACATCCCTCTGCATCTGGATCCTTGACTTCTAGAAACGTGTGATTAACCCACTGCTCTACCATCTCTACACCCATGACTGTGTGGCTAGGCACTGCTCAAATGCCATCTGTGAATTTGCTGATGATACAACCAGTGTTTGCAGAATTTCGGATGGTGATGAGAGAGCTACAGGAGCGAGATATATCAGCTAGGTGATTGTTGTCACAGCAAAAACCTTGCACTTAACATTAGTAAGACCAAAGAACTGATTGTGGACTTCAGAGAAGGTAAAACGAGGGAACATACACCAGTCCTCATAGAGGGATTAGAGGTGGAAAGAGTGAACAATTTCAAGTTCCTGGGTGTCAATATCTGTGAGGATCCAACCTGAACCCAACATATTGATGTAGCTACATAGAAGGTGCAACAGCAGCTTTAAAAGCAACTTGAACTTGAACTTGTACTTTAAACAAGCTTGTTTTCTATCTTCTGAAGTACAGATGAATGGCTTTGGACCTGAAATGATAACTGTTTCCCTTTCCACAGATGCTGTTTGCCCTTCTGAGTGTCTCCAGCATTTTCAGAACTTGTTATACAAGCTGAAGGTTTAGTCAAGCATAAATGGATAAACAGGAATAAATTTCAACACACAGGTGAGTGCTCAGCTTGAAGGAAACTTGCACATTCCTATTCACACCCGTTGCCTTGTTCTTCTTGGTGAGGTAGGAGATGATGAAACATCTCAATGTTGAGCGGCAGTGCATTTTGTAGATAATATACAGTACAGAGCCTGTGAGAGAGGGAGTGTAAGTTCAGGATGATTCCGATTTATTTATTACATGTATACCAAAACATACAGTGCAATATGTCATTTGTGTTAACAACCAACATAACTTAAGAATGTTTGAAGCCAGACCGCAAGTCTCATCACACTTTCCAGTACCAAAACAGAATACCCAAAATGCTTGACAGAGCAACACAGAACACAACAAACAACAAAACACCAACAGAAAAAACAAGCCCCTCTCCATCCTCCCACCCACACACACACAGACAGTCTGCCAAACCTAGTCTGGAGCCTCCACTCTCAAGGCTTCAGCCATTGAGCTTTTATTTCCAGAATTCTGGTTGGTTTTTAAGCTCCAAACTTCAGAACCCACCCCAGACTAACCAATGATGGGATCCTGAACTTCAGGTGCTCCCACTAACAAGCCTTCATGCCTTCTACTCATAAGGCCTTTGAGCTCAGAGACCCGCACTGTGTATGTCCTTCGAACGTGGAGTGCAGAGTGGAGGACTGGCCTATAACTCCTCCATATCCCTGTCCCTAAACCTTAATATGACTCCTCTGTCTGTCCACAAAACAATCCCTAAAAACTTAAAATACAATTTGGTCTGAGCCACGATCTCAATGGAGAAAGCAATTCAGTGCCATCTTGAAAAATAAAATTATGGTTGGGCTTTGTTTCAAACCGTGTTGAGTATCTTGAGTTGGCTGATGGCCATCCAAGGAAATGGAAAGTATTCCAGTAATATTTCCAGTTTGTGTATTGCAGATGGTGGAAAGATTTAGGGAGCTGAGTTATTCTCCACAGAGAACAAGGCCTCTGACCTTGTTGTCCAGAAATTATATTAATGTGACTGGTTGCAATTAAGTTTCTTTTTAACATTGACTCATTTGATATTGATGGAGGAAAATAATGAGAGTAATATTATTGAAAGCCAAGGGTTTGTGGTTTAACATTTCTTGTTACAGCTAATCATTCTCAATTGTCTGGTATAAATGTCACTTGCCACTTATCAGCCCACAATCGAATGTTCCAGAAGCTTTGCTGCATGCAAGTGTGAATTTCTTCTTTTCCTACAAACATTGTGCAATTATCAGTGACTTCCCAATTTTGATTAACATAATAAAACAGGATCAATAATATAAACATGAACCAGCTCTAATTCTCAAGGAACAGTAGTTAAGATTCACCATCATCATTATGTGCTGTGTCATTTGGCATAGTCCATCATGGTCTCATGATCATGATTGTTCTTGGCAAATATTTCTATAGATGAGCTTTGCCATTGCCTTCTTCTGGGCAGTGTCTTTACAAGATGGGTAACCCCACCCATTTTCAATACTATTCAGAGGTTGTCTGCCTGGTATCAGTGGTCACATAATCAGGACTTATAATATGCTCCAGCTGGTCATATGACCATCCACTACCTATTCCCCTGGCTTCACATGACCCTGATCAGGGGCAAATCAGGAGCTACACCTTTTCTAAAGGTGACTTGCAGGCTAGCGGATGGAAGGAATGCCTGACACCTCCTGTGGTAGAGACATACAGTGTCTCCAACACATCAGCCATAAGATTCAGTTACTTAAGTTTAATGTTCAACATAAAGCATAAGAGATTGAATATGAACTAATGCAAGCTTAAGACCACTGCGATCTTCTAAACCTTTACTGATATCAATAGAGCTGACTATTAGAAGTGGGCGGCAGTAAATGCAAGCTGTTAAATTGTACATTGAGTGCCTGTGACTAAAGATGAATTTTTAACCCACCTGATTAAGATTTTGTGGTTTTTTATATAATATATAACTTGTTATGGCAGACTACAGGTGTACAGATGAAAATCAATGATTTATAAACAACTTCACCTCGTAAAAAAGTAAGTATTTCCCTGAAAACATCACTCATCATACATTACAGTACATAGTGACTGGGTAAATGCTACAATATACAAAAGCCCAAAAATTGATCTTTTTACCTGAATTCAATTCCCGCCACAGCAAGACAACAAGTGGGAGATTAATTCAGCTAATTAAATGTGGACATAGAAGAAAGGTTTGTATCGGTGATTATGGTGTGGAAAATGCTGGATCTTTGTAAAAAGCCAAGTGGAATACTAATACCTTTCAAGTCTGCAATAAGTGATAGCAGACTCATCTCAGCCTTGTAATTAATTCTCCACTTATCTCTTCAATGTGTCTCAAGCCTCTCCATTCAAGAGCAATAAGCGATTAATAAGAACTTAAGGATCAGAAAAATGAGTAAGCCATTCAGTCCCTTGAGCATCTTCTACCATTTAATGGGGTTGTGAAAGATGTGATCAAGAACTGACCATCACCTACATCTTTCCCTATTCCCTTTGACTTGCTCATTAATCAAGTAATTCCCATTAACCACTTTGAATATATTCAATGACTCTCCCTCCACAGAGAATTCAATGATTTGGAGAGAGGAAATCCTTCTTCATCTCCCTCTTAAATACTATATTTCAATACAATAAGAGCACTTCCCTTTCTTTGAAGTTCCAATATTTACAGGCCAAATCTGTTCAGCCTTTCTTCATATTCCAGATCTTTCATCAGCTCGGCATGGTTTCCAGTGCAATTGTTTTCTTTCTTAAAATATTGAGACAAACACATCACAAAGTATATCGCACAAGACTGGTCTCACTTGTGCCTTCTAAGGTTACATCAAGACTGCTCAATACAAATACCCATGTCAGGATGTTGTTTATTGACAACAGCTCAGAGTTTAACACAATCATTCCAACTGTTCTGATGAAAAAGCTCCTGAACCTGGACCTCTGTACCTCCCTCTGCATCTGGATCCTTGACTTCTAGAAACGTGTGATTAACCCACTGCTCTACCATCTCTACACCCATGACTGTGTGGCTAGGCACAGCTCAAATGCCATCTGTGAATTTGCTGATGATGCAACCAGTGTTTGCAGAATTTCAGATGGTGATGAGAGAGCTACAGGAGCGAGATATATCAGCTAGGTGATTGCTGTCACAGCAAAATCCTTGCACTTAACATTAGTAAGAACAAAGAACTGATTGTGGACTTCAGAGAAGGTAAAACGAGGGAACATACACCAGTCCTCATAGAGGGATTAGAGGTGGAAAGAGTGAACAATTTCAAGTTCCTGGGTGTCAATATCTCTGAGGATCTAACCTGAACCCAACATATTGATGTAGCTCCATAGAAGGTGCAACAGCAGCTATATTTAATGAGGAGTTTGAAGAGATTTGATACCTCACCCACAAACTTCTACTGATGTACTGTGGAGAACATTCTAACTGGCTGCAACACTGTCTGGAATATGGGTGTTAGGGTGGCTACTGCACAGGATCGAAATAAGCTGCAGAGAGTTGTAACCTTAGTCAAGTCCATCATGGACACTAACCTCCAGGGTATCCAAGACATCTTCAAGAAGTGATGCCTCAAAAGTGGGGTATCATTTATTAAGGATCCTCATCACCTAGGTCATATCTTGTTCTCATTGTTACTGTCAGAAAGGAGTTAACAGAAGCTTGAAGGCACACACTCAATGATTCAGAAACAGCTTCTTCCTCTCTGCCATCAGATTTCTTAATGGACATTGAATCCATGGACACTTGATCATTACTCTTTTATTTCTATTTTTGCACTACTTCTTTAATTTAACAATTTACTGCTGCTGCAAAGCCAACAAATTTTATGACATATGCTGGTAATTTTAAATCTGATTTTGATTTTTATACTCCACATCCTTTGCAATAAAGGTCAAAGTCAAAGTAAGATTTATTATCAAAATCCTCCAAGAGAATTTGTGGTTTGGAGGCTTGCATGCCTGAATGGCTTGGTGAGCTGCAGCATCATGACTGGAGTCAGGATTTTATGCTTTGGCTCTTGGTAGGGTGACCCATGCCAAACAGGTCAAAATATAGAGACCAGACCAAAAATGGTCCACCGGTCCTCCCGGTTTGGGATTTCAGCTCAGGGTACTGGTCAAACAAAATTGTTAATTGAATTGAATTGACCTTATTTCTTACATCCTTCATATACATGAGGAGTAAAAATCATTTTGTTACATCTCTGTTTAAGTATGCAACATGCAATCATAGTAATTTATAATAATTTGTAATCAATAGAACAGTCAATGTAATGTAAAATACACTCCAATCAGCGTGAGTTAATCAGTCTGATGGCCTGGTGGAAGAAGCTGTCGCGGAGCCTGTTGATCCTGGCTTTTATGCTGTGGTACTGTTTCCTGGTTGTCAGCAGCTGAAATAGACTGTGGTTGGGGTGACTCAGGTCCCCAATGATCCTATGGGCCATTTTTACACACCTGTGTTTATAAATGTCTTGAATCATGGGAAGTTCACAACTACAGATGCGATGGGCTGTCTAGTCCACTCTCTGCAAGAATCCTACGATTAAAGGAGGAACAGTTCCCATTCCAGGCAGTGATGAGGCAGTCAGGATGCTCTCAATTGTGTCCTTGTAGAAAGTTCTTAGGATTTTGGGGGCCCATACCAAACTTCCTCAAACATCTGAGGTAAAGGAGGTGCCGTTGTGCCTTTTTTCACCACACAGCTGGTGTGCACAGACCACGTGATGTCCTTGGTGCCAAGGAACTTAAAGCTGTTTACCCTTTCAACCCCAGATCCATTGATGTCAATAGGGGTTAGCCCATCTCCATTGCTCCTGTAATCCAGCTCCTTTGATTTGGCGACACTGAGGGAGAGGTTGTTTTCTTGTAATGAACCAGAGGTGATTAGAGAGATGGAAGTGAAGGAATCCTTAGGAGGCAGTGATCATAACATGATTGAGTTCACTGTGAAACTTGAGAAAGAGAGGCCAAAATCCGATGTGTCAGTATTTCAGTGGAATAAAGCAAATTACGGTGGCATGAGAGAGGAACTGGCCAAGGTTGACTGGAAAGGGACACTAGTGGGAAGGACGGTAGAGCAGTAGTGGCTGGAGTTTATGCGAGAAGTGAGGAAGGTGCAAGACAGATTTATCCAAAGAAGAAGAAATTTTCGAATGGAAAAAGGATGCAACCGTGGCTGACAAGAGAAGTCAAAGCCAAAGTAAATTCAAAGCAGGGGGCATACAAGGAAGCAAAAATTAGTGGGAAGACAGAGGATTGGGAAGATTTTAAAAGTTTACAAAAGGAAACTAAGACGGTCATTAAGAGGGAAACGATGAACTATGAAAGGAAGCTAGCAAATAATATCAAGCTCTAAAAGATACTAAAAGCTCTTTCCAGTATAAAAAGAGTAAAACACAGGTGAGAGTAGACATAGGACCGATAGAAAATGAAGTTGGAGAAATTTTAATGGGAGATAAGGAGATGGCAGAGAAACTGAATGAGTATTTTGCATCAGTCTTCACTGAGGAAGTCATCAGCAATATACCGGACATTCAAGGGTGTCAGGGAAGAGAAATATGCACAATCACAATTACGACAGAAAAAGTACTCAGGAAGCTGAATAGTCTAAGGGTAGATAAACCTCCTGGACCAGATGGAATGCACCCTTGTGTTCTGAAGGAAGTAGCAGTGGAGATTGCGGAGGCATTAGCAATGATCTTTCAAAAGTCAATAGATTCTGGCCTGGTTCCGGAGAAAGATTGCAAATGTCACTCCACTATTTAAGAAGGGGGCAAGGAAGCAAAAAGGAAATTGTAGACCTGTTAGCTTGACATCGGTGGTTGGGAAGTTGTTGGATTCGATTGTCAAGGGTGAGGTTACGGAGTACCTGGAGGCATATAACAAGATAGGCAGAACTCAGCATGGTTTCCTTAAAGGAAAATCCTGCCTGACAAACCTAGTACAATTTTTTGAGGAAATTACAAGTAGGCTAGACAAGGAAGATGCAGTGGATGTTGTGTGTTTGGATTTTCAGAAGGCCTTTGACAAGGTGCCGCACATGAGGCTGCTAAACAAGATAAGAGCCCATGGAATTACGGGAAAGTTACATACGTGGATAGAGTGTTGGTTGATTGGCAGGAAATAGAGAGTGGGAATAAAGGGATCCCATTCTGGTTGGCTGCCGGTTACCAGTAGTGTTCCACAGGGGTCTGTGTTGGAACCGCTTCTTTTTAAGTTGTATATCAATGATTTGGATTATGGAAGAGATGGCTTTGTGGCTAAGTTTGCTGATGATACAAAGATAGGTGGAGGGGCCAGTAGTGCTGAGGAAACAGAGAGTCTGCAGAGAGACTTGGATAGATTGGGGGAATAGGCAAAGAAGTGGCAAATGAATTACAATGTCGGAAAGTATACAGTCATGCACTTCGGTAGAAGAAATAAACAGGCAGACTATTATTTAAATGGGGAGAGAATTCAAAGTTCTGAGATGCAAGGGGACTTGGGAGTCCTCGTGCAGGATACCCTTAAGGTTAACCTTCAGGTTGAGTCAGCAGTGAAGAAGGCGAATGCAATGTTGGCATTCATTTCTAGAGGAATAGGGAACAGGAGCAGGGATGTGATGTTGAGGCTCTATAAGGCACTGGTAAAACCTCACTTGGAATACTGTGTGCAGTTTTGGGCTCCTTATTTAAAGAAGGATGTGCTGACATTGGAGAGGGTTCACAGAAAATTCACTAGAATGATTCCGGGAATGAGAGGGTTAACATATGAGGAATGTTTGACCGCTCTTGGACTGTACTCCTTGGAGTTTAGAAGAATGAGGGGGGACCTCATAGAAACATTTCGAATGTTGAAAGGCATAGACAAGTGGATGTGGCAAAGTTGTTTCCCATGGTGGGGGAGTCTAGTACGAGAGGACATGACTTGAGGATTGCAGGGTGCCCATTCAGAATAGAGATGCAAAAAAATTTTTTTAGCCAGAGGGTGGTGAATCTATGGAATTTGTTGTCACGGGCAGCAGTGGAGGCCAAGTCTTTGGGTGTGTTTAAGGTAGAGATTGATAGGTATCTGAGTAGTCAGGGCATCAAAGGTTATGGTGAGAAGGCCGGGGAAGTGGGACTAAAGGGGAGATTGGATCAGCTCATGATGAAATGGCGGAGCAGACGATGGGCCGAATGGCTGACTTCTGCTCCTTTGTCTTATGGTCTTATGGTCTTGACACCACTGTGTCAGAGAGATGACTTCTTCCCTGTAGGCCACTTTGTCATTGTTGAGATTAGGCTAATCAATATAGTGTTGTCAGCAAATTTAATTAGCAGATTAGAGCCATGGATGGTGACACAGTCATGGGTATACAGGGAGTAAAGAAGGGAGCTTTGTACACATCCCTGAGGGGCTCCTGTATTGAGAGTCAAAGGGGTGGAGTTGAGGAAGCCCACTCTTACCACCTGCCAGTGATCTGACAGGAAGTCCAGGATCCAGCTGCACAAGGCAGGGTCAAGGCCGAGGTCTCTGAGCTTCTTGTCAACCCTTGGGGAATTATGGTGTTGAATGCTGTACTGTAGTCCAAGAACAGCATTCTTACATAAGCATCCTTGTTCTCCAGATGTGTAAGAATGATATGTAGAGCAGTGGCTATTGCATTGTCTATCGATCGGTTGTGTCAGTAGGTGAATTGTAGGGGGTCCAGTTTGGGTGGTAGCAAGCTGCAGACGTAATCCTTGACCAGCCTCTCAAAGTATTTGCTTATTATTGAGGTGAGTGTGACAGGACGCCAATCATTCAGGCACGTTATCTTGATCTTTTTTGGTACAGGGATAATGGTGGATAATTTGAAGCAGGAGGGCACTGGGAGAGGGAGAGATTAACAATGTCTGTAAACACATCTGTCAGTTGTACTGTGCACATCCTGAGTACTCGCCCTGGGATGTCGTCCGGTCCCGCAGTCTTGCGACTGTCTACTCATTGGAAACATCTGCGTACCTCAGCCTCAGAGATGATCAGGTTGCAGGTTGTAGCGGTGGCTTTCCTCAGTCGTTCAGAGTTAGCGATATCAAACTGCACATAAAAGCGATTGAGCTCATCATAAGATCAGCAATGAAGAATCCTTTTACATCTGTGTGCTACAGTATTCCTGAGTCTCCACCTGAGGTTTGCATGGCTAACTGTAATGAAAACTGAGAGGAAGCTACTGGTATGATGGAGGTGACCATGAACACCACCATAATCAATAACATATAACAATTACAGCACGAAAACAGGCCATCCCAGCCCTTCTAGCCCGTGCCGAACGCTTACTCTCACCTAGTCGCACCGACCTGCACTCAGCCCATAACCCTCCATTCCTTTTCTGTCCATATACCTATCCAATTTTTTTTTGAATGACAAAATCGAACCTGCCTCTACCACTTCTACTGGAAGCTCATTCCACACAGCTACCACTCTCTGAGTAAAGTTCCCCCTTGTGTTACCCCTAAACTTTTGCCCCTTAACTTTCAACTCATGTCCTCTTGTTTGAATCTCCCCTACTCTCAATGGAAAAAGCCTATCCACTTCAACTCTATCTATTCCCCTCATAATTTTAAATAACTCTATCAAGTCCCCCCTCAACCTTCTATGCTCCAAAGAATAAAGAATAAAGACCTATCAAGACCAATATTGGCCAAACACAGGCAGACATGGAAGACCTGCATTGCTGCCCTAAATGCCAATGGCATAACAGGCATTGTTTGCTTAAGTATTTTGCTTATTTGCAGTAAGTATGCAAATGAGTACTATATACATTACCCTATCCTACTTTGAGATTCATTTTCTTGTAAGCATTTAAAGGAAAATACAGAATTAATAGAACCATATATAAACAAAGACTGACAATCAACATGAAAAAAGAGGACAAATTGTGTGAATAAAAAATAATACAGAGAAGATGAGTTGTTCCATTAACTTTTTCTAATCACTTGCTGTCCAACGCACTAATATTCTGTGTTTCATGTACTTGGACACTTTAATTCCTTCATTCCCCGAAAGTTTGTAGCCTCACACTACTTACAGAAAGCTTTGCTTCATTGTCATTTCTTTCAGAGTGGATAATCTCATATTTTTCCATATTCTACTCCATCTGCCAACTTGCTCATTTACTCAGCCCATCAATATTGATTTACATCCCCTTTCTGACCTCATTATAATTTGAGATCTGTGTATTCTGCTCTGTCATGAGCAAATCTGTTTCATCATTAAGTTGAACTATAAATAGTTGAGTCCTCAGCACCAATCCCTCTACCATTTCACTATTTACTGTTTGCCAAAAGAAACTTTCTTTCTCCCAAGACACTTTTGAGTTTATAATTTGCCACCCTCTCCACGTCAATAGTTTTCCTCTAACCAAGCCTTTTATCTTCCACTGTAACATTTTATATGGCAACTGATTAAATGTCTTCTGGAAGTTCAGCTCCATTACATACTCTAGTTCAATATTTTTAGCCCTAATTTACATAGAACATTAAAGCACAGTACAGACCTTTCAGCCACGATGTTTTGCCAACCTATATAACCTACTCTGCATTCAAACCTATGCAGACCACAGCCCTCTATTTTTCATGCATTGATATTCCTATCTAATGCTCTTTTGAATTCCCTATCGTAGCAGCATTTGTGTCTTTGCACATCTACTTATATATTAAATAAAAGCATGCATGTGGGAGATGGTTTTAAGTAATGTATTCACATTGCAGCAAGAGAGAAAGAACAATGTGCATGTGTAGTCAACAGCACATCCATAGGCAACAGATCAATATGTTGTACTAAGGGGGACGGTCATTGATCTTTAAGAAATAGATCCATACATTACACTTCCTTCCCACTTTAGATTAATACAACATAAACTGTAGATGTACAAAACATTCAATTTCCCTTTCATAAATCCACTTCCTAAGTAAACATGATTTTACAATAACAGTCTATATTTAACTTCACAGTTCTAAAAGTTCAGTCTTTAGGGTGGCCTGTTTCTTTCAGGATAGCACCTCTGGACCTGTGGAGTGGCATCAGGTTTGGTAGATACCTTGTTTAAGACAACATTCTCAGTTTCCAGTGTCACATTGCTGTCAGTGACATCATCACTGAGAGGTAGGTCTGGTGACCGTAATGTGTCCTTCTTGTTGAATGCAATTGACTCAGGTGCATTCTTCAATTGAATATCCCGTATCTGGTCCACATGACATCTCCATGTCTGATCTCCAACGTCAGTGGTCCAGTTCTTGTAGCTATCCTACTGAGAGTCAACTTGTCTTCTCGGCAATCAAATGCCAGGAGTTCCTCTCCAATCTGGAAGCTCCTTGCTGCTTCACTTCTGTACTTCCCTCCATAGACCTGGTTTCAGGAGGTCCATGCGAGATCTCAGATTTCTGTTCACGAACAGCATTGCGGGTGTATGATTTGTCCTCGAGAGATAAAGTGAGAACAATATGCATGCGTAGACACAGCGCATATGCAGACAACAGAACAATACGTAGTGCAAAATGGGGTGGGGTGGTTGGAAATCATTGCTTTAAAAGAAATAGATCCATACATCCCCCAGCAGAGTGCCCCAAGCAATTACCACTTTGTAAAAATCCGACCTCTGACAGCTCCACTAAATTTTCCTCCATTCACCATAAATGGATGTCCTCTAGGATTGGCCATTGCCACCCTGGGAAAAATCTGCTGTCTGTCCACTCTACCCATTGCACTCATAATCTTGTACACCTCTATTGTTACCTCTCATCATCCTTCGCTCCAAAGAGAAAAAACCCTAGGTAGCTCAACCATGCTCATAAGAGACATTCTCTAATCCAGTCAGCATCCTGTTAAATCTGCTCTGCATCCTCTCTAAAGCTTCCACATCCTTCTTATAATGAGGCAATCGGATCTGGACACAATACTCCAAGTGTGATCTAACCAGAGTTTTATAGAACCTTGCAGCTCCAGAGCTCATCTCCAGTCTAAAGACCCTAATCACCCTATAAATGCGCATCAACTTTCAGGGATCAGTGGACTAAGACTTCAAGATCCCTCTGTTCCTCCTCACAGTTAAGAGTCCTATCATTAACCTTATATTCCACTTTCACATTTGATCATCTAAAGTGTTTCTCTTTATACTTTACTGGATTGAATTCCATCTGCCTCTTCTTAGTCCAGCTCTGCATCCTATCAATGTCCCGTTGTAACTTACAACAGCCTTCTACACTATCCACAACATCATCAAACTTCATGTCATCTGCAGACCTAATCCAACTTTCCAATTTCTCATCTATGTTAGTTGTAAAAATTACAAAGTACAGAGGTAGCAGAACTGGTCCCTATTTGACGCCGGTAGTCACTAACCTCAAGGCAGAAAATACTCGATCTACCATTACTCTCCGCCTTCTGTGGGTGGGCAAGCCTATTCTGAATCCACACAGTCAAGTTCCCATGAATCCCATGTCTGGTGACTTTCTCAACAATTCTTTGATTTAAAAAAAAACCCTCTTAAATTCCCCTTTAAAACTCCTTCATCTTGCATTAACCATATAATCATATAACATTTACAGCATGGAAACAGGCCATCTCGGCCCTTTGAGTCCATGCTGACGCTTACACTTACCTAGTCCCACTGGCCCGCACTCAGCCCATAACCCCCAATTCTTTCCTGTCCATATACCTATCCAAGTTTACTTTAAATGACAATACCGAACCTGCCTCTATCACTTCTACTGGAAGCTCATTCCACACAGCTACCACTCTCTGAGTAAAGAAATTCCCTCTCATGTTACCCTTAAACTTTTGCCCCCTAACTCTCAGATCATGTCCTGTTGTTTGAATCTCCCCTACTCTCAATGGAAAAAGCCTATCCACGTCAACTCGATCTATCCCCCTCATTATTTTAAATACCTCTATCAAGTTCCCCCTCAACCTTCTACACTCCAAAGAATAAAGACCTAACTTGTTCAACCTTTCCCTGTAACTTAGGTGCTGAAACCCAGGGAACATTCTAGTAAATCTTCTCTGTACTCTCTCTATTTTGTTGATATCGTTCCTATAATTCAGTGACCAGAACTGTACACAATACTCCAAATTTGGCCTTACCAATGCCTTGTACAATTTTAACATTACATCCCAACTCCTATACTCAATGCTCTAATTTATAAAGGCCAGCATACCAAAAGCTTTCTTCACCACCCTATCCGCATGAGATTCCACCTTCAGGGAACTGTGCACCATTATTCTTAGATCACTCTGTTCTACTATATTCTTCAATGCCCTACCATTTACCATGTATGTTCTATTTTGATTATTCCTACCAAAATGTAGCACCTCACACTTATCAGCATTAAACTCCATCTGCCATCATTCAGCCCACTCTTCTAACTGGCCTAAATCTCTCTGCAAGCTTTGAAAACCTACTTCATTATCCACAACGCCTCCTACCTTAGTATCATCTGCATACTTACCACCCCATCATCTAGCTCATTAATGTATATGACGAACAACATTGGACCCAGTACAGATCCCTGAGGCATACCACTAGTCACCGGTCTCCAACCTGACAAACAGTTATCCACCACTACTCTCTGGCATCTCCCATCTAGCCACTGTTGAATCCATTTTACTACTTCAATATTAATACCTAATGATTGAACCTTCCTAACTAACCTTCCACGCGGAACCTTGTCAAAGGCCTTACTGAAGTCCATATAGACAACATCCACTGCTTTACCCTCGTCAACTTTCCTTTTAAGACTATGCCCTCTAGATCTACATGAAAAAGAATCTGACTGCCTGTCTTATCTGTGCATTTTATAATTTTATATACCCTGGAAAAACCCTGTTTCCTTTGTTTGAAGGAAAAACCCAGGCTATCCAGGCTCTCCGCTTAACTAGATAGATAGATAGATAGATAGATAGATAGATACTTTATTCATCCCCATGGGGAAATTCAACTTTTTTCCAATGTCCCATACACTTGTTGTAGCAAAACTAATTACATACAATACTTAACTCAGTAAAAAATATGATATGCATCTAAATCACTATCTCAAAAGCATTAATAATAGCTTTTAAAAAGTTCTTAAGTCCTGGCGGTAGAATTGTAAAGCCTAATGGCATTGGGGAGTATTGACCTCTTCATCCTGTCTGAGGAGCATTGCATCGATAGTAACCTGTCGCTGAAACTGCTTCTCTGTCTCTGGATGGTGCTATGTAGAGGATGTTCAGAGTTATCCATAATTGACCGTAGCCTACTCAGCGCCCTTCGCTCAGCTACCGATGTTAAACTCTCCAGTACTTTGCCCACGACAGAGCCCTCCTTCCTTACCAGCTTATTAAGACGTGAGGCGTCCCTCTTCTTAATGCTTCCTCCCCAACACGCCACCACAAAGAAGAGGGCGAAAGTCCTCCAGTCCAAGCAAATCCTGATCAATCTGCTCTGCACTCTCTTCAATGAAACCATATCCTTCCATTAAGACCCGTAGGCTTGGGTAAACTGTTCTAAGTGGTTTGTTGGCCATTATCCCCATCAGTTTGCCTAGACTATTTTCCCCTGAGATAGAGAATGTTTGAAATTCATCCCTCCCTATGATAACTTGAATATGTATTATTATTGGAATGATTTTACCTGGAAGCACGGACCCAATGGCAGACCCACTTCCATTTCTCTGAGTTGCAGTATTAATTCTCTCTCTCCATGCAAATTCAGTTTATATATAACTGTTTGGAGAGATAGATCTTGCCACTGTCAAACAGATCAGATTGCTTTTATTTTTGATTAGACCATAAGACTATAAGGCATAGAAGCAGAATTAGGCTGATCAGCGCATTGAGTCCGCTCCGCCATTTCATCATGGCTGATCCCGGATCCCACTGAACCCCATACACCTGCCCTCTCACCGTAACCCTTGATGCCCCAACCAAACAGGAATCTATCAACTTCCGCTTTAAATATACCCACAGACTTGGGCTCAACTGCAGTTTGTGGCAGAGCATTCCACAGATTCACCATTCTTTGGCTAAATAATTCCTCCTCTCCATTTTGAGGTTTTGCCGTCTAGTTCTAGATACCCTCACCAGAGGAAACATTCTCTTCACATCCACCCTATCTAGTCCTTTCAATACCTAGTAGGTTTCAATGAGCATTCTTCTAAATTCCAGTGAGTACAGGCCCAAAGGTGCCAAATGCTCCTCATATGTTAACCCCTTCTTTCCCGGAATCATCCCCATGAACCTCCTCTGGAATTTTACCAATGACAACATATTCTTTCTGAGATAAGGGACCCAAAACTATGGACAATACTCCAAGTGCAGCCTGATTAGATGCTCATAACAATTTTCTACAGTTGGCGACTTTCTATGGAATCCAGATTTTATTGTGAAAATGCTAAAGCTGAGAGATGAGTGTGTAGCATAGTTGCCTCCCAAAGATCTGCAATGATGTGGAAAAACAGTGTTCAGCAAAACACTGCGTTCTCATACCAGCACAGCGTCAGCGTAATGCTATTAAAGCACCCGAGAGTGGGTTCAGTTCTGCTGCTCTCTGTAAGGAGTTTGTATATTCTTCCCATGCCTGCAAAGGTTTCCTCTGGGTTCTGTGGTTTTCTCCACATTCAAAAGACATATGGGTTAGTAGGTTAATTGGTCACATGAGCGTAAATGGGTGGTGCTGGCTCATTGGGCTGGAAGGGCCTGTTACTTTGATAAAAAGATAATAAACACAAGGAAGTCAGCAGATGCTGGAAATCCAAAGCAACACACTCCAAATGCTGCAGGAACTCAGCAGGTCAAGCAGCATCTATGGGTGTGAATAGATAGTCAATGTTTTGGGCTGAGACCTTTCTCAGGAAGGTCATCATCTTCAAAAGGTAATAGTGGGATCACTGGAATTTCATTTCTGGAACAGCTGCTTCTTGTCAATGCCTTACTTTTGAAGTTCTCTTCCTTGTTTCTGTCAATCCACATTGGGGACTACTTGCACCAGATGTTGTTTTATTCTGCTGCAGTAAGCAACGCCATCTGGCTTTTGCCAGACACAGCAGGCATTTGATGATAAAGCGACCCCCGGATGGGACGTTCCCAGGCTTCAAATGCAGACCATTTGAACACTGGCGCCATGAAGGAGGAGATGTGCAGCACTTGATATGGTGAGCCAAACTGCACCAGCATCACGGAGTCAGCATGGAAGAAGACCCAAGTATGACACAGAAACTCTCCCTTTGGCCCATCTTGACCATGTTGATAAAAATGGCCACTTAAGCTCGTTCCATTTGCCCGGTTTGGCCCACACTCTTCACAATCTTTCCTATCCATGTACCTCTCCAAATGTGTTTTTAAATGTAGTTGGTTCCTTCAACCACTTCCTCTAGCAGCTCCTTCCACATAACGACTACACTCTAAATGCAAATGTTACCCATTTCTTTTAAACATTTCCCTTAAACTCTAGTTTTTGATTTCCTTTCTGTGGGGAAGTTAAAGACAATGTGTATTCATCTCTAGTGCCTTTAACACCATCCAGCCCAAGATCTTAAAGCACAAACTAACGGAGATGGGAGTAGACTCTCACATGGTGGATTCGATAGTGGACTACTTGACAGATAGACCTCAGTATGTGCGGTTGGGAGACTGTAGGTCTGACACAGTGGTCAGCAGCACAGGAGCGCCACAGGGAACCGTACTCTCTCCGGTCCTGTTCACCCTGTACACATCTGACTTCCAATATAACTCGGAGTCCTGCCATGTGCAGAAGTTCGCTGATGACACGGCCATAGTGGGGTGTGTCAGGAATGGACAGGAGGAGGAGTATAGGAAACTGATACAGGACTTTGTGATATGGTGCAACTCAAACTACCTGCGTCTCAATGTCACCAAGACCAAGGAGATGGTGGTGGACTTTAGGAGATCTAGGCCTCATATGGAGCCAGTGATCATTAATGGAGAATGTGTGGAGCAGGTTAAGACCTACAAGTATCTGGGAGTACAGTTGGACGAGAAGCTAGACTGGACTGCCAACACAGATGCCTTGTGCAGGAAGGCACAGAGTCGACTGTACTTCCTTAGAAGGTTGGCGTCATTCAATGTCTGCAGTGAGATGCTGAAGATGTTCTATAGGTCAGTTGTTGAGAGCGCCCTCTTCTTTGTGGTGGCGTGTTGGGGAGGAAGCATTAAGAAGAAGGACGAAGGAAGGCGGGCTCTGTCGTGGGCAAAGTACTGGAGAGTTTAACATCAGTAGCTGATCGAAGGGCACTGAGTAGGCTACGGTCAATTATGGAAAACCCTGAACATCCTCTACATAGCACCATCCAGAGACAGAGAAGCAGTTTCAGCGACAGGTTACTGTCGATGCAATGCTCCTCAGACAGGATGAAGAGGTCAATACTCCCCAATGCCATTAGGCTTTACAATTCAACTGCCAGGACTTAAGAACTTTTTTTAAAGCTATTATTAATGCTTTTTGAGTTAGTGATTTAGATGCATATCATATTATTACTGAGTTAAGTATTGTATGTAATGAGTTTTTGCTACAACAAGTGTATGGGACATTGGAAAAAATGTTGAATTTCCCCATGGGGATGAATAAAGTATCTATCTATCTATCTATCTATCTATCTATGTCCCGCATGATTTTATACAGCTTTTTGAGGTCACCGTAAGAATAAAGTCCTAGCCTGTAATCTCTGCTTTTAACTCAGGTGCTTGAGTCCACACAACATTCTTATAAATCTTTTCTGCACTTCTTCAATCTTAATGATGTCCTGGCAACCAAACCAAAAACTGTACACATCACTCCAGCTGTCGCCTTGTCAAACTAATTTCAACATAATGTCCTTACTTCTATACTTAGTGCTCTGACTGATTAAGGTCAGCATGTCATAAGTCCCCTTCACCTGACTCTACCTCTGACACCATTTTCACAGAACCATGTACAGTACTGTAAAAAGTTTTAGGCACATACTCTATATGTAGCTCGGGTTCTAAGACATTTGCACAGCACTGTAGTAATTTTATGTAGTGCACCATACTGCTACCACAAAACAAATTCATGACATATGTAAATGATAATAAACCGGATGCTGAATGGGGCTCTATAGTA
Source organism: Hemitrygon akajei (assembly GCF_048418815.1). Lineage (NCBI taxonomy): Eukaryota > Metazoa > Chordata > Chondrichthyes > Myliobatiformes > Dasyatidae > Hemitrygon > Hemitrygon akajei. The sequence continues at coordinate 28,865,997 of NC_133138.1, read as the reverse complement.
GACTGAGAGTGGGAAGGGTGGCAGGGTAAGGGGAATCATGGTTGGGAAAAGGGGAAGGCAGAGAGGGGAGAGCAGGAAGCTCCAGAGGGACATTCTGTAATAACCAATAAACCAATTGTTTTGAATCAAATGACCTTAACTGGTGTTTTAGGGCTGGTTGTGTCTGTATCTGTGCCAACCCCTGCCCTTGGCACGCTGTCTCTGCCATCTGACCCACACTCCTCCCGCAGCATTCCACCCTCACCCTTCCCAACATTCTTTGCTCCCACTAGATTTATAATCATGCCCTCTGCTCCATGTTGTCAAATACAATATTGAGTAAAGGTCTTAGGCATCCAAGTTATATATATATATATATATATATATATATACACACACACACACACACACACATATATATGTGTGTGTGTGTGTGTGATCCTACTATTCACTGTGACAGTCCTACCCTGCTTTGATTTCCCAAAATGCAACACTCGCACTTCGTTGGGTTGAATACCATTTTACATTCTTCAGAATCAGAATCAGATTTATTGTCACTGACATACATCACAAAATTTGCTGTTTTGTGTTCGTAGTACTATAAATTGCAATAATGATATATAACAAATAAATAAACAGTAGGAGAGAAAAATAGCGAGGTAGTGTCCATGGGTTCATGGTCCAATCAGAAGACTGGTGGCAGAGGGGAAGAACCTGTTCCTAAAACATTGAGTGTACTCTTATGCCTTCACATTGATTAGTCAGGGTATTAATGGATAAATGGAGAAGGAAGTAGTGTGGGGTTTAGAGGGAAATGAATCAGCCATGATGGAATGGCAGAACAGACTCAATGGTCCAAATAACCTAAGTCTGCTCCTATGTCTTATGGCCTTAAAAATAAATGAAAATAACTAAGTCCCTGTGGGGGGAAATTAGGAACAGGAAGGGGTCAATAACTCTACTGGATATTTTTTTATAGACCACACAATCATAACAGGTACATCGAGGAGCAGGTAGTGGAACAGATTCTGAAAAGGTGTAATAATAACAGGGTTGTTGAGGTGGAAGACTCTAAGTTCCCAATTATTGATTGGTATCTCCCTACAGCAAGGGGTATAGATGGGGTGGAATTTGTTAGGTATGTTCAGGAAGGTTTTTTGACACAATATATAGATAAGCTTACAAGAGGAGAGGCTGTACTTGATCTGGTATTGGGAAATGAACCTGGTCAGGTGTCAGATCTCTCAGTGGGAGAACATTTTGGAGATAGTGATCACAATTCTATCTCCTCTACCATAGCTTTGGAGAGGGATAGGAACAGAAAAGTTTGGAAAGGGTTTAATTGGAGTAAGGGGAAATATGAGGCTATCAGGCAGGAACTTGGAAGCATACATTGGGAACAGATGTTCTCAGGGAAATGTATGGCAGAAATGTGGCAAACGTTCAGGGGATACATGTGGAGTTCTGCATAGATACGTTCCAATGAGACAGGAAAAGGATGGTAGGATACAGGAACCGTGGTGTACAAAGACTGTTGTAAATGTAGTCAAGAAGAAAAGAAAAGCTTATGAAAGGTTCAAAAAACTATGTAATGATAGAGATCTAGAAGATTATAAGGCCAGCAAGAAGGAGCTTAAGAATGAAATTAGGAGAGCCATAAGGGGCCATAAGAAGGCCTTGGCGGACAGGATTAAGAAAAACCCTAAGGGATTCTACAAGTATGTGAAGAGCAAGAGGATAAGACATGAGAGAATAAGACTAATCAAGTGTGACAGTGGAAAAATGTGTATGGAACCAGAGGAGATTGCAGAGGTACTTAATGAATACTTTGCTTCAGTATTCACTACGGAAAAGGATCTTGGCAATTGTAGGGATGACTTAGAGTGAACTGAAAAGCTTGAGAATATAGATATTAAGAAAGAGGATGTGCTGGAGCTTTTGGAAAGCATCAAGTGAGGGAGAAGATTGCTGAGCCTTTGATGATTATCTTTGCATTATCAATGGGAACGGGAGAGGTTCTGGAGGGTTGGAGGGTTGTGGATGTTGTTCCCTTATTCAAGAAAGGGAGTAGAGATAGCCCAGGAAATTATAGACCAGTGAGTCTTACTTCAGCGGTTGGTAAGTTGATGGAGAAGATCCTGAGAGGCAGGATTTATGAAAATATGGAGAGGCATAATATGATATGGAATAGTCAGCATGGCTTTGTCAGAGGCAGGTTGTGCCTTACGAGCCTGACTGAATTTTTTGAGGATGTGACTAAACACATTGATGAAGGTAGACCTGTAGATGTAGCGTATATGGATTTCAGCAAGGCATTTGATAAGGTACCCCATGCAAGGCTTATTAAGAAAGTAAAGAGGTATGGGATCCAAGGGGACATTGCTTTGTGGATTCAGAATTGGCTTGCTCACTGAAGGCAAAGAGTGGTTGTAGATGGGTCATATTCTGCATGGATGTCGGAGACCTGTGGTGTGCCTCAGAGATCTGTTCTGGGACCCCTTCTCTTCATGATTTTTATAAATGACCTGGGTGAAGAAGTGGAAGGATGAGTTAGTAAATTTGCTAATGACAAAAAGATTGGGGGTGTTATGGATAGTGTGGAGGGTGATCAGAGATTACAGCAGGACATTGATAGGATTCAAAACTGGGCTGAGAAGTGGCAGATGGAGTCAATCCATATAAATGTGAGGTGGTACATTTTGGTAGGTCAAATATGATGGCAGAATATAGTATTAATGGTAAGATTCTTGGCAGTGTGGAGGATCAGAGGGATCTTGGGGTCCGAATCCATTGGACACACAAAGCTGCTACACAGGTTGACTCTGTGGTTAAAAAGGCATATGGTGCATTGGACTTCATCAACCATGGGTTGAGTTTAGGAGCCAAGAGGTAATGTTATATGGGACTCTAGTCTGACCCCACTTGGAGTACTGTGCTCAGTTCTGGTCGCCTCACAACAGGAAGGATGTCAAAACCATAGAAAGGGTGCAGAGGAGATTTACAAGGATGTTGCCTGGATTGGGGAGCATGCCTTATAAGAATAGGTTGTGTGAACTCGACCTTTTCTCCTTAAGGCAACAGAGGATGTGGGGTGATCTGATAGAGGTGTATAATTGAAGAGAGGCATTGATCGTGTGGATAGTCAGAGGTTTTTTCCCAGGGCTGAAATGGCTAACACAAGGAAGCATAGTTTTAAGGTGCTTGGGAGTAGGTACAGAGGAGATGCCATGGGTAAGTTTTTTACGCAGAGAGTGGTGAGTGTGTGGAATGGGCTGCCGGCAGCAGTGGTGGAGGCGGAAATGATAGTGTCTTTTAAGAGACTCCTGTATAGCTACATGAAGCTTAGAAAAATAGAGGGCTATGTGTAACCCTAGGTAATTACTAAAGTAGGGACATGTTCACCACAGGATTGTGGGCTGAAGGGCCTGTATTGTGTTGTAGGCTTTCTGTGTCTATGTTTTCTATAATAAAAAAAGGACATCCTCAACATTTGATGATCTTTCTCTGGGTTTATCTTTGCACCGTTCCCAGACTTGAGTCCCACAGTGTCTTACCTTTTTGCACTAGCTTTTAAAATGTCTGCAGAGTTCACAGTGGAAGCAATGGTTGTGAGAATGAAATCAAGTGACAGTTTCTTTGCGATTGCTCTTTTCATTCTATATGGATTATGCCAATTTTTTTGTGAAAAGTCAAAGCTGCAAGGGCGGGGTGTATTTGGGTATGAAGGGAAATAAAGGGGTTAAACTGTCCAGTTGGCCCCTGCAGTTTCTGGTTGTCCAATGGTTTATTCTATAAGATTGACTCAAATGAACCAGAAAGTGTGGCTGTGATTGTGCTGAATCAGGAGGCTATCTTGACAAGGTCACGTAGCCCTATTACAGTCCCTGGATTCAACTCTTGTTGCTGTCTGTGAGGAGTTTCTATGTGTGGTTTTCCTCTGGGTACTCTGGTTTCCTTCCACATTCCAAAGACGTATAGTTTTGTCGGGTAATTGGTCACATGGGTGCAATTGGCAGGAGCGGTGCCTTTGGGCTGGAAGTGTCTGTTTTACGCTTTATCTCTAAATATATAAAATCTGGAGATACTTTGATTCAAGACTGGGGTACAGTTGGTACTACATAGCAATCACTAACCTTAACTAAACCCTTAGCAACACACAAGATGATGAGAAAATCAACAAGTCAGGCCACATCTATGGACATAGATGATGGTCATTTGATATTTTGGGATGAAACCCTTTGACTGGACCACTTGTGCCATTGGACCAAGCCTAAAGAATGAGATTCTTACCATTGATATGAATAGCACTCTGTTGCTGCAGGATTCCGATTGAGTCAATGTCACCTTAGTGATACAGGACAACCCTCTAATACTCAGTCAATTTATACTCAAACACTTGGGATGCATGCTTGAATGTTATGCACTCTTCTCTCTTTCTTAGATCAGATTTCCTCTTTGTATGCCTAACAGCAGGTTCCAGTCACAACATACTTCCTCCTTAATGGCTTTGCTCGATCCACAATAAGCAATATCTCCCTGTGACCAAACATTTTAATTCCAATCCCCATTCCCATTTGGACCTGGAGGCCTATGGCAACTACCACCATGATGAAACCACTTTCAGGTTGGAGGAGCAATATCTCATATTCTGTCTGGGTAGCCTCCAACCTGAGGGCATGAATATTTGTTTCACTTAATTTCCAGTAATTTTTCTCCTTCCCTTCTTCCCTCTTCTTCCATTCCCTACTCTGGTTCCCCTCTTACCTCTTCTTCTCACCTGACTATCATCTCCCTCCAGTAACCCTCCCCCTTCCCTTTCTCCCATGGTCCACTCTCCACTCCTTTCAGATACTTGCTTCAGCCCTTTACTTTTTCCACCCAGCTTGTCACTCCATACCACAGCAACCCCCCCCCCCCCCCTACCCTGACCAACCAACTTTCCTCCTCACCTGGCTTCACATTATCACCTGCCAGCTTGTAGTCCTTCTATTAGCCTCCACCTTCTTATTCTGGCCTCTTTTCCATTCCTTTCCAGTCCTGATGAAGGGTCTCGGCTTCAAACAGCGACTATTTATAACTTTCCATAGATGCTGCCTGACCTGCTGCGTTCCTCCAGTAATTTTTATGTGCTACTCTTTTAACTTGGTGCGAGCAACTTATGAACAAACTTTTAAAACTTTTTAGAGGAAGGTACTTAGAGAGAAAATGTTCTGGCTCACTAAGCTGGGATATGTACAGTCATATTTGCCCACCTGGCTGAACACCACCTCACCCCTACTCTACCTCTACTTTTCCAACAACTGTTTGCCATCTTCTGTGTCAAAAGAACTGATGATTGATGTGCACCATAGAAGTGCAACTTAACTTATTACAATGGGAATACCAAGCTCTGACCAATACACCCTGATGGCTTTCTGATAGCTTGCTACCATCAATTGACCATGGATTATTTTAGATGTCACAAATCAGGTTAAAAAAAACTTCATTTGGAATTAAATTATTGTAAAAATAAAATAAATTAATTTATTTTAAAAGGTTCATCATCATGATGTGCAGTGTCATATGACAGAGGTGATCATGGTCTATCCATGACCATGATTGCTCTTGGCAAATTTTTTTACAGATGTGCTTTGCCATTATCTTCGTCTGGGCCATGTCTTTACAAGGCAGGTGACCTCAGCCATTATCAATATTCTCAGAGATTGTCTGACTGATTGCATAACCAGGGCTTGTGATATTCCTCAGCTACTCATATGACCACCCACCACTTGCTCCCATTGCTTCATGTGACCCTGATCAGGGGACTAAGAAGTGCTATACCTTGCCCAAGGGTGACCTGCAGGCTAGCGTAAGGAGGAACGCCTTACCCCTCCTTTGATAGAGATATATCTCCATATGTCTCCCTTTTTAAAGGTTAAGGTGTCAGGAAAGAACTAAAAACAAGAAAATAAAGAGAAATAAACAAACATGTTACTTGGACGTCTCTGTCCAATCTGAATGGGAAACAAACATCAGTCATCCCAGAATTAAAGCCAAGGGGTCTGCTATGAAGTTTACCTTGGCCTTCATCTCAACATATCAGTGTGTTTCTTTGACAGTGATAAGTCCAACAGTGGGACAGGCAAATATAGCCTGCAGCTTATCGCTACCTCTGTATTGCAATGTGCATGTGTAGAAGCCAGAAATGAGCTGGTCAAGAGAACATCAGCTGCGATTCTCAATGGAATTGCAGGAAAAAAGTAAGAGCATTTCTGTCCATTTATATTCTAGTAAATGACAAACCGCAATCTGTGATTCTGTGTGCATTCAAACCACTGACTAGAAAGCCACAGGAATGGAGATACACAGTTTCCATATTCATAGAAAATCTCCACACGCATGTCTGAAAAGACAACTTGCACAATTTAGTGTGTGTGATAACTTCTTTAAAGAATATTGTTTACAGGTTTTAAAATCATGTAATTCAAAATTAGAATGATGCTTCCAACAATTTCCAGCACTAACATCTTATTTTCCTTTGTCATTTCCAAGGGATAATTTAAAATTATTTTCTTTGTTTTGGTCTGATTATGAGTAATAAACTAAAGAAAGAAAAGACTTATACTGATACAGAAACAGCGTAATCCTGAAACATCTCAAATTGCTTTAAAGCCAATGCACATAGAACATAGAACAGTAAGAGCACAGCACAGATCCTTCTGCCACTATGTTGTGTCAACCTTTTAACCTTCTGCAAATTCATCTCACTCCCACTTAGTCTTCCACTTTTCTTTCATCCATATGCCCAGCTAAGAGTTTCTTAAATATTCTTAATGTTACCACTTCAATCATCTCCCTCAGCAGTGTGATCAATGTATTCTGTGTGAAGAAAAGCCTACCTGTTAGATCTCGCTTTCCTTCAATCACCTTATGCATATACCCTCTCATATTAGCTATTGTCACCCTGGGATAAAGGTGCTGGCTAATCACTCTATTATACCTCTTACCATCTTATACACTTCAATCAAGTCATCTTTCATCCTCCTTCACCCTAGCTCACTCAAGCTTTTCTCATGACATGTTCTCATGAAGTGTAACATCGGGAAGAGTAGCCAAACTTCTGCACAGCAAACTCCTACAAGCAGCAATGAAATAACTAAAAGTATCTACAGCACTTTGGGCAAGAGCTCATGAATAAAAGTAATGTTGGCTTCAATTGGCATTCAACAATGTATTGTCCCTAACCCTACTTTTGTAGGATCAACAGTAACAATGTTTCTCTACTGTTCAGCTTAGTGTATCTATTCTCTGGAAAACTATACAGAGAAGAAGGATTTTGTAGGTTACTGAAAAGGGACCAGTGGGTAGAATAGTAATGCTGTGATAGAGAACTAGCACAAATATGATGGGCTAAATGGCCTACTTCCTCTGCTGTAACCATGTGATGAGTCACTTTGTGGAAAAAAAATCTTAATGGTCCAATAAAACACAAAAAGAAGTCACGATGATTTTAGTTTTGACCGAGTCCGATGTAAAAAAATATAATTTCTACACTTGTCCTACCATGCAGAGAAATATCAGTCTCTGCTGGAGTGATGATGTTTTGGTGGGCAGAACGTGGTTCTCTGGAATCTGATTCCAGACCTGAGCTGTGGAATGAAATGGCACAGTCATCAAGCATATGAATAATGTAATATCATATTGTAAGTAGATTTACAGAGCATTGTTTTTTAAGAGTTGGTCATTTAAGCTATATAAGCTATAACCAAAGAAAGATTAATAAAAAGGTTTGTATATAAGTCATCCTAAAAATGTCTTACAATGATTGAAGCAACACACACAACATGCTGGACAAAATCAATCGGTCAGGCAGCAACTATAGAGGAGTAAAAATAGGTAATGCCTTGGGTCGAGAGACTTCTTCAGGACAGGAAAGGACGTGGGAAGGAGCCAGAATAAGAAGGTGGAGGGAGGAGAAGTAGTACAAGCTGGAAAGTGATAGGTGAAGCGAGAGGGGAAGGTGGGTGGGCGGGATGTGATGGAGGGATGGTGCGAAGCCAGAGGGTGATGGGGAAAAGAGGTAAAGGGCTGAAGAAGAATGAATTTGATAGGAGAGCAGAGTTGACTATGGGAGAAAGGGAAGGAGGAGAGCACCAGAGGGAGGTGGTGGTAGGCAAGGAGAAGAGAAGGGGTGATGAATGAAGTTCCTTTAGAAATTGCTAACAAACTTGATGTCAGAGAAATCACAACCAATTACTGGACAAAAAAACTCCCAGAAACAGCAATGTGACTGTGAATTCTGGAGCAAACACGAGGAGATCTGCAGATGCTGGAAATTCAAACAAGCACACAAAATGCTGGTGGAACACAGTAGGCCAGGCAGCATCTATAAGGAGAAGCACTGTCGATGTTTCGGGTCGAGACCCTTCATCAGGACTAACTAAAAAGAAAGATACTAAGAGATTTGAAAGTAGTAGGGGGAGGGGGAAATGTGAAATGATAGGAGAAGACCAGAGGGGGTGGGATGAAGCTAAGAGCTGGAAAGGTGATTGGCGAAAGTGATACCAAGCTGAAGAAGAGAAAGGATAATGGGACAGGAGTCCTCGGGAGCAAGAAAGGGGGAGGGGGGAGCACCAGAGGGAGATGGAGAACAGGCAGAGTGATGGGCAGAGAGAGAGAAAAAAAAACAAACAACTAAATGTGTCAGGGATAGGGTAAGAAGGGGAGAAGGGGCATTAATGGAAGTTAGAGAAGTCAATGTTTATGCCATCAGGTTGGAGGCTACCCAGCCGGTATATAAGGTGTTGTTCCTCCAACCTGAATGTGGATTCATCTTGACAGTAGAGGAGGCCATGGATAGATATATCAGAATTGGAATGGGACATGGAATTAAAATGTGTGTCCACTGGGAGATCCTGCTTTCTCTGGCGGACCGAGTGTAGGTGTTCAGTGAAACGGTCTCCTAGTCTGCGTCGGGTCTCACCAATATATAAAGGCCACAGCGAGAGCACCGGACACAGTATACCACACCAGCCAACTCACAGGTGAAGTGTCGCCTCACCTGGAAGGACTGTCTGGATCCCTGAATGGTGGTGAGGGAGGAAGTGTAAGGGCAGGTGTAGCACTTGTTCTGCTTACAAGGATAAGTGCCAGGAGGGAGATCGGTGGGAAGGGATCGGAGGGATGAGTGGACAAGGCAGTCACGTAGGGAATGATCCCTGCGGAAAGCCGAAAGGGGGGCAGGGAAAGATGTGCTTGGTAGTGGGATCCCATTGGAGGTGGCGGAAGTTATGGAGAATTATACGTTGGACCTGGAGGCTGGTGGGGTGGTAGATGAGGACTAGAGGAACCCTATCCCAAGTGAGGTGGCAGGGTGAGGGCAGATGTGCAGGTAATGGGAGAGATGTGTTTGAGAGCAGAGTTGATGGTGGAAGAAGGGAAGCACCTTTGTTTAAAAAAGGAAGACACCTCCTTCGTCCTGGAATGAAAAGCCTCATCCTGAGAGCAGATGCGGTGGAGACGGAGGAATTGTGAGAAGGGGATAGCATTTTTGCAAGAGACAGGGTGGGAAGAGGAATAGTCCAGGTAGCTGTGAGAGTCTGTAGGCTTATAGTAGTTATCAGTAGATAGGCCGTCTCCAGAGATGGAGACAGAAAGATCAAGAAAGGGGAAAGAGGTGTTGGAAATGGACCAGGTAAATTTGAGGGCAGGGTGAAAGTTGGAGGCAAAGTTAATGAAGTCAACGAGCTCAACATGCATGCAGGAGGCAGCGCCAATGCAGTTGTCGATGTAGCGAAGGAAAAGAGGGGGACGGATACCCATATAGACTTGGAACATGGACTGTTCCACAAAGCCAACAAAAAGGCAGGTGCCCATGGCTACACCCTTGGTTTGGAGGAAGTGGGAGGAACCAAAAGAGAAATTATTGAGAGTAAGAACTAATTCTGCTAGATGGAAGAGAGTGGTGGTAGAGGGGAATTGGTTAGGTCAGGAATCCAAAAAGAAGCGAAGAGCTTTGAGACTGTCCGGGTGGGGGATGGAGGTATATAGGGACTGGACGTCCATGGTGAAAATAAGGCAGTGGGGGCCAGGGAACTTAAAATCATTGAAAAAATTCAAAGCGTGAGAAATGTCACGAACATAGGTGGGAACAGATTGAACAAGGGGGGATAAAACAGTGTCAAGGTATGCAGAAATGAGTTCAGTGGGGCAGGAGCAAGCTGAGACAATAGGTCTACCTGGACAGGCAGGTTTGTGGATCTTGGGTAGGAGGTAGAAACGGGAAGTGTGGGGTGTGGTAACTATGAGGTTGGTGTCAGTGGATGGGAGATCCCCAGAGCTGATAAGGTTGGTGATGGTATAGGAGACAGTGGCCTGGTGCTCCTTAGTGGGGTCATGATCAAGGGGTAAATAAGAGGAGGTATCAGAGAGTTGTCACTGTGCCTCGGCCAGGTAGAGGTCAGTACGCCAGACAACAACAGCTCCCCTCTTATCAGCGGGTTTTATAGTGAGGTTGGGATTGGTGTGGAGGGAGCGGAGAGCAGAGCGTTCGGAAGGAGTGAGGTTGGAATTGGAACAGGGTGTGGTGAAGTCAAGACGGTTGATGTCCCGTCGGCAATTAGCAATAAAGAGATCCAGAGCAGGCTGAAGACCAGAGCGGGGTGTCCATGAAGAGGAGGAGGGTTGAAGATGGGAGAAGAGGTCATTGGTGGGGGTAGGAGAGTCCTTGTCAAAGAAGTAAGCTCGGAGACGGAGCTGGCGGAAGAAGAGTTCAGCGTCATGGCGTACGCGGAACTCACTGAGGTGTGGGCGAAGGGGGACAAAGGTGAGGCCCTTACCAAGGACAGAGCGCTCTGCCTCAGAGAGTTGAAGGTCAGAGGGAATGGTAAAGACCTGGCGCGGATGAGAGATGAGATCAGAGGGGGAGGGAAGCTGGTGGTGTCGGTGGAGAGGGAAGGGTTGGGGTGAGAGGAAGATGGAGCCTTTGAGGGCCCAGGAGCTGACGATGGGATCTGAGGGAGAGGGGATGGCAGAGTGGTGGTGGGGGAAGTGGAGACGGGAGTCACAATCGCAGCGTGTGAATAAGGAGTTTGTGTTGGTTTCAATTCATTTAAAATAAATATTAAGCAAGGCATTGAAGATAACACTCTTGAGAGAGTTATGCTCGATGCAGTATTCTCTCCACACTGCTTTGAAGTTTCAACATGAGCTTGCACTTGCATCTCTGGAGATGGTTTTAAACCCACAACCTTGAGATCAGGCAGCAAAGCTGTTAGTAGCAAAGCCACAGCTAACATTTTAAACCACAGGAAGTGACAATGTGCTAGTGGTTTTTGTTTGCTCAAGAAGAAAGCAGCACTGGTTATAGGTTTTCAATTATGGAAAGGAAGTAGTGAAAAGTATTGACATCAGCCTTTGCACTCTTCACCAATGAATCAATGAGAAAGAGAGAAAGTTACAGCAAAGGCACCCATTGTGGTTTGCTGTCTTAAAGGGAAGCTAATTAGGTCACTGCTACTTCTCATCGTCTCTTATTTGTAACCTGTTAATAACTGGTCTTTAAGAGCCCGTCCTAGGTACTTCCTAAAACCAGTGAGGGTTTCTGCTTTCACAGTGTAGCTCAAAGGGCTGGAAGGGCCTATTCACATGCTGTTTCTCAATAAAAAATAAATGCTATTTGCTTATTTTTATTGCTTACACAATTTTTCTCACTCTGCACACTTGCTCTTTTGTTTAAATTATTTTTCTGGGTGTTTTCATTCTGTGGCTGCCTGATGAATCTCAAGGTTGCATAATATATATATACTTCGATAATAAATGTACTTTGAACTTTGTTATCTCCTAGTTAAGTTAAATAAGTCCTTCCTGTTCAGTATATACAGCACCTTAAAATTTTATACACCTAGATTATGTCTCATTTAAATTTACATTCCTCTGGAAAAAAATCAAAGAGAAAATCAAAGAGAAAAAAAATGCTGGTGGGTTTCAACAAGTCAGGCAGCATCTATGTACAGGAATAAATCATGGATCACTGAGGGAAAGCAGTGAGAGAGGATTTCACTGAACTATCGAAGAGAAGATTTAAACTTCTTCAGGGTAAGCATACTTCAGAGACTTCATAGTGGGGCAGTAAATCATAAACACCAGAGAGTACCCAAGTGCTAGACATCTTGAGAAACAACATAAAGAGCTGGAGGAATTCAGCAAGATGTAGTCTGATTTGCAGAGTTCCACCAGCATTTTGCATGTATTTAAAATCAAATACAAAGTTGAGTTTATTGTCATATGCACAAGTACATGTCTGCACAGATGGAATAACAATCTTAATTGTGGCAGCATCATACACACATGGCATCAAATAAACAGCATTCACAAGACATTCATAAATGATACACAATCTTTACAAGTAATCACAATTAGAATCCAAAAAAAAAGTCTATTCTGGTACAAAGTGGTCTTCATGTTTCTAGCCTGTAGTGATTTGGGTTTGAAACCCATTCTAAGTAGCTTCTCTTAGTCATAGATTTATGTAGCACAGAAGCAATCTAGTACCCATCTATTCTAATTCCATTTACTAGAATTTTTCCCACGGTCTTTAAGGTCTTTGCATTTCAAATGTTCACCTAAATATTTTAACTGCAATTTTGCTCTCCAGCAGCATCCTCTTTCTCCCCTCAAATCTTTTTATGTAATGTAATGACAATAATGGACATAATATTCTATTTACCCCTCTCCCGATGCCAGGTCAGGTTTGATTCCAATAAACATTAGGAAACCTTGGGATTCAGTCAACTGGTTACTCTAACCGTAACTGATTTGTTGTGGCTCCCACACTGTGCAAAGTGCAGTTACAAGCTGCATACTCTTGGCTGATCTTCAAATACTTCAACTGTTCAAGAAAGAATGTCTGCATAAAGAATCAAGAGCACATATCTTGCTTAGGTTTATGAGGAAAACTTTATCCTGGCTGAGATCCGCTAGATCAGGAGAGGGAAACTTAGAATTTCCCATTCTCTGGCTGAGAATAACACGGCATAGTAACCATTTATTGAGGAGTTATCGGAGTCAGAGAAAAATCAAAGTTGAAGTACATTTATTATCTAAGCATGTGTACTATATACAACCTTGGGATCCGTCTCCTTGTAGGCAGCCAGAAAACCAAGAAACTCAACAGAATGCATTAAAAAAGAAGACCGTCAAGCACCTAATAGGCAGAGAAAATCAAACAAATTGTGCCAACAACAAAAGCAACCAAAACAACTGAAGTTGACAAACAGAGCCAGCCTATCCAATCTACCCTGACAACCTTCAATTCAGGCATGGTCCTTGTGTATCTTTTCTACAACCTGATCTAGCCAGTGTTGCCCTTCATTCAAACAGGAAAATGCTGGCCCAGAGATTAATAACTCATCAGGGGTAATTGATAAGTTTGTGGCCTAAGGTAGAAGGAGAAGAGTTATTAACTTCAAACTTTCTACATAATCACTCAAAGAGCTGACCTGTAAAAAGAGCTGTATAACTCATCTCCTTCTACCTTAGGCCACGAGCTTATCAATCATCTCACCTGTGGACACTTTCTGGAGGTCCAAGATCCATACTTTCCACGACTGCTGGACTAAGTGTGTAAATGTAGGAGGGGAATATGTTGAAAAATAAATGTGCTAGGCTTTCTAATCAGCCTTCATAGAGCCCATGGGATTTAAGCCAAATTGGTAATTTGAATCAAATGTTGACTTGGTAATGGGTGGCAGAGGGAATGGATGAGTTTCAATGCCTGTTACCAATGGGATACCATAGTGTTCAAAGTCATATATCACCATATACAACAGAGAGATTAATTTTCTGGTGGGCATTCAGAGTAAAACAAAATAAAGCACAATAGGATCAATGAAAGACAGCACACAAGATGGACAAACAACCAATCTGCAAAAGATAACACAATGTGCAAATATGAAAAGAAAAAACCATCAAACATAGTAATAATACTAAATAAATAAGCAATAAATATTGAGAACATGAAAAGCAGAGTCCTTGAAAGAGAGTCCCTAAGTTGTGGAAACAGTTCAGTGTGTGAAGTTGAGTGATGTTATTCCCTTGGGTTTAAGACCCTGATGGTTGGGAGTGGTAATAGCTTATAGAGAGAAATAGACAGTGGGCATTTCGGGTGAAGAGTTGAATGTCCATTTTTATGATGATTGCTGGTGGATTTTTGTCTAGTTCCTCTGGCTGTTTGTTTATTAGCTGCAGATTTTGATTGTGGGTTTTTAATGTGACTGGATTTTTAGTGTCAGAAAGTGCTGCTTTTAAAGATTGAAAGTCTGGGAATTAAAATCCCCAGTTTTTACTTTTAATTTTTCACATCATGCCAAATTATTGAACTCCAATCCTGCACTTTCACGAAACAAAATGCGGCAGTTTAATGCCTGGATGTGCATTCTTTAAAAACTTTTGTATGCGGAATTTAATGGTAAAGGAGTTGGATTTAATGGTTGAAAAAACCCAGATAAGAAGGCATTGAATGTGTGTAATATAAGATCTGAGAGCACAGATTGCTTGTGAGCATTAAACTCTTAAACTTCTAAACTTCAGTCTTTCAACACCTGAAAACAACCTGGAGATTATTTCTTGATAAGGAACACTTAAAAAAAAAACTTGGAAGAACACCATGAACCTGAAGCCAGGAGTTTTGAGATGAGTGATTGAAACCTGAGGAAGTGAATTGTTATCAGTTTTAATGTTTTAGAGTGTGTACATTAAAAGGTGAGAGCCCGGATAATGCATCTTTGAAGATGGAAACACAAATTATTATTCATCAAAGATTGTGATATTCTTCATGAATTTGGAAGTTATTAATGCTGGAAAGTGCAAAGTTTTAAATCAGGAAACATGAAGCAAAAATTTTCATTGCTTGCAAATGAGTGTTTTTTAAAAGTGGAAGCCGATTTTTAATGCCTTCAGACCCACCTTCGAGTCTGGATTTTTATACACCAACATTTGCGTACTTGAGAGTCTAGACAAAGAGGTTTTAAAATCTAGATAAAAATGTTCTTAATAGCCGGTAAGTACGAGTTTTAAAATCTATATATAGAGCTTTTTGAAGTGTTGGAGATTATATCCGGAAAAGCGCGTAATTTTTAAATTCTAGAAGTGACATTCTTCCATCGCCGAACACGAATGCACGGATTTTATTTGGTCTGAAGATGCGAGATTTTAAATTGCAGATTTTTTAAAATGCCGAAATATGTGTGTTTTTAAACCAAGAAGCTTGGACTTTTAAGATGAGTGAATGGATACTAAATGTCTTTAAACTTGTAAACATGGCATATCATTTTGTATTAACATATTATTGTTGTTATTATCCGTTCACTGAACACGTGTCCTCATACCTCAACTCCATTCTATTCCCCTTGGTTCAGTCCCTTCCCAGCTACAATCGCGACACTTCTCACACTCTTGATTTCCTTACTAACTTTCAATTCCTTGGCCCTGACCACCTCATTTTCAGCATGGATGCCCTGGTCCTTAAAACTCCCTGCAACATCATCACCCTCCTCCGTCTGGTAGAACTCGTCGGCATCCTCAACATCATTTTCTTCTGCTCTTCCCACTCTCTCCGGACTCTAGGAGTAGCCATGGGCACCCACATGGGCCCCAGCTATTCTTGCCTTGTAGTTGGCTACAAAGAATAGTTTGGCTGGAAGGGTGGAGATACATCTCTACCAAGACAGGTGTAAGGCGCTCCTTCTATCTGCTAGCCTGTTGGTCACCCTGGGGCAACATGTAGCAACTACTCAGCCCCCAACCCCCCATCAGGGTCATGTGAAGCCATAGGAGCAGGTGGTGGATGGTTATCCTCGCAGCTGGTATACATCAGAAATCCTGGTTCTGCGACCACTGACACCAGGCAGACAATCTCTGAAGAGTATTGATAATGGCTGGAGTCACCAATCTTGTAAAGACACTGCCCAGAAGAAACCAATGGCAAACCACTTCTGTAGAAGCATGTGTCGTCAACAAACATGATCATATGACACAGCATGTAATGATGATGGTGACAAAGAAAAGTGCATGTTTCAATCCTTTCCTGGTAATGCTCCCTAACTCTTGCTCCGCTACATTTTTGTCTGCATTGGTGCCTCTTTATGCACTTACGCTGAGCTCAATTTCATCAACTTTGCCTCCAACTTCCACCCTACCTTTGAATTCATTTGGTCCATTTCTGACACCTTCCACTTTCTCAATCTCTCTGGCTCCATCTCTGGAAATAAACTGTCAACTGATATCTTTTATAAACCTAACAACTCTCATGGTTATCTTGACTATACCTCTCCCCACCATGTCTTCTGTAAACATGCAATTCCCTTTTCTTATCTCCATTGCATCTGTTCCCAGGATGTGGCTTTTCTTTCCAGGATATCAGTGGTGTACACCTCCTTCAAAGAACAAGGTTTCCCTTCCTCCATTGTTGACGCTACCCTCATCTGCAACTCCACGATTTCTGGAACATCCACGCTCACCCCACCCCACTGCTGCCTTAACAGTGACAGATTTCCTCTTGACTTGCTGACCACACACATCTCCACATCCAACATATCATTCTCTGCAAATTCTGCCATATCCAAAGGGATCCTGCTGGCAAACATATCTTAGCTTCTGCCCCCCCCCCCCCACTCCCAGCTTTATGCAGGACTCATTCCTTGCATGATACTCTTGTCCATTCACTCATCCCCACTAATCTCCATCCCACCACTTATCCCTGAAAGAGGACAAAGTGCTACACCTGCCCATTCACCTCCATTCAGGGTCCTAAACTGTCCTTCCAGGTGAGGCAACACGCCACCTGTAGATCTGCTGGGGTCACCTATTGTGTCTGGTGTTCCCGATGTGGCCTCCTCTACACTGGTGACTCCTATCATAAACTGGAGGACCACTTCATAGATAACATCAGCTTCATCCACCAAAAGCAGAACTTCCCGATGGCCCAACGTTTTGATATATCGGCCTGTGCCCTCCTCTTGTGCCATAATGAGGCCACCAGCAGGATGGGGGAGCAACTTTGCATATTCCATCTGGGTACCCTTCAACTGGATAGCATAAATATTGATTTCTCCTTCCAGTAAAAAAAATCTCTCCCCTTCTCTTTCTCTTCCATTCTCCACACTGGTCTCTTATTTTTTTCAACCTGCCTATCAACTCCTCCTGGGTCCCTCCTGGGTCCCCACCTCCTTCCCTTTTTCCTGTGCTCCACTCTCCTTTCCTATCAGATTCCTTTCTCTCCTGCCCTTTATCTTTCCCACCCACCTGGTTCCACCAATCACCTTCTAGCTATCCTCCTTCCCCTCACCCAACCTTTTTATTCTGGCAACTTCCTCTTCCTTTCCAGCCCTGATGAAAGTTCTTGGCCTGAAACACAGACTGCTTATTAAATTCCAAAGATGCTGCCTGATCTGCTGAGTTGTTCCAGCGTTTTGTGTGCGTTGCTTCGGACTTTGAGCATCCTGTGTCTATTATTATTTTCTTTTTTTATTCTCAGCTCAAGATGGAAAAACCTGAGGTACGAGCATAGCCAAACACACTCATTTCTCAATTGCTAGGAACTTTTGGACTACCTTCATAGTGTTTAGTATTATGGCTTTCTGGAGATTTACGTAAGTGTTGCTGTGTAGGCCTATTGTGTAATGCCATTGTGTAGTGACTTTGAGATGATACCAGTTGTAGATATTGCTACTGAGAAAATGTATACCCTGTTCATGCTCCATAGTCTTTCAATTTCCTCTCTTAATTCAACATTTTTTCTGGTGCTTTTCCCTTACTGATTTCTGTCTGTTATGTGTGCTCAGAATGGCTGTATCTATTAAGTAAGCTGTTCTTGCTTGTTTGTCCTGCAATATTTTATCTAGACTGTTATTATCGATTGTCCTATCTGTAATAATGGGTGAGTTGTAATATAATTTGCAGGACTCCGACTCTAAATCTGGAGCAGACTCTTCTTACAGTAAGGTGTGGTGTCTTTTATGGGTTTATATTATAAAGCAAGATTCTGATGAATGTTTACTGTATGATATGCCTGTGTAAGTAATCAGATTGAGTTAAACTGCTGCAGGGTGCTCTAATGTGTTGCATTCTTTCTGTGTTCTCTTTGCTATTTTCTGCCTTTATCATCTTGAATTTGTTGGTCTTTTATTATGTATTTTTGATTTCTTTTTTGTGCTAACCACCTGGTCCTGTATTGCTACGAGGAATCCTTGTCTTTCTGGGAGGAGATCTCCAAATCTGAGCCAGGCATTTGAAGCTTCCTTGTCAACATCTAGTCTGCTCAGATTGCTGGGATGTCTTCCATGGAGGGTCATGGTCTTCCATTGGTTAACTTTTAATTCAATAGTCATACTTTCTTCATTTTTCTAGGTTGTGTTTTCATTTAATTTTAGTGGTGTGTGTACTTATCAGAAATGTATTTGCTCATGTAGAAAGCTGAATCCTGCTTTTTGTTGGTGAAAATATATCCTTAGAATATATCTGACTTGCTTAATTTTTTATGTCTGTTCTTCCTCTTTCTCCTTCTGTCCTTGGTGGTGTTAATTGCAGTGTGTTCAAGTGTACATAGTGTTTTCTAAAATTTGTCATTTCCTTTCTTGTATTTCTTTGTAAATTATCCAGATTGGTTTTGGACTAAGATATTATGCCAAAAGATTACATTACTATGGGTATAGCGAAAGCATTTATTGCCTTTGTTATATTTTTACTATTAAGCTCTGATTAGCAGATTTTCTTAAGCCTTGAAGTAAATTCTGTTGAAAGATTTTCCTTTATCACACTATGATCTATTACTTTGCTTGTTGATATCACAGATACTTATATAAAACCATAAGACATATGAGCAGAATTAGGTCATTTGGCCCATTGAGTCTGCTCCACCATTCAATCCTTGCTGATCCTTTTTTTCCTCCTCCTCTACCCCATTTCCCAGCCTGCTCCCCGTAACCTTTGATGCCATGTCCAATCAAGAACCGAGCAATTTCTGCCTTAAATACATCCAACAACATGGCCTCCACAGCTGCATGTGGCAACAAATTTGACAAAAGAAATTTCTCTGCATCTCTGTTTTGAAAGGGTGTCCCTCTATCCTGAGGCTGTGCCCTCTTGTTCTAGACTCTCCCACCATGGGAAACATCCTTTCCACATCTACTGTCTGGGCTTTTCAACATTCGAAAGGTTTCAATGAGATCCCCCTCATTCTTCTGAACTCCAGCGAGTACAGACCCAGAGCCATCAAACGTTCCTCATATGATAGCCCTTTCATTCCTGGAATCATCCTTGTGAACCTCTTCTAGATCCTCTCCAATGCCAGCACATCTTTTCTAAGATGAGAGGCCCATAAATGTTCACAATACTCAAGTTGAGGCCTCACCAGTGCCTTATAAACCCCCAGCATCACATCCTTGCTCTTGTATTCTAGACCTCTTGAAATAAATGATAACATGGCATTTGCCTTCTTCACCACTGATTCAACCTGCAAGTTAACCTTCCGGGTGGTCTACACAAGGACTTCTAAGTCCCTCTGCATCTACGATTTCTGGATTTTCTCCCCATTTAGAAAATAGTCTGCACATTTAGTTCTACTACCAAAGTGCATGACCATGAATCCATGAAAGAAGTCATGCAAAAAATAGAAATAAAAAATAGTGAGTTAATGTTCATGAGTTCAATGTCCATTCAGAAGTTGGTTGGTAGAGTGGAAGAAGCTGTTCCTAAATCATTGAGTGTGTGCCTTCAGGCTTCTGTACCTCTTTCTTGATGGTAACAGAGAGAAGAGGGCATGTCTTGGGTGATGGAGGTCCGTAATGATGCCTTTTTGAGGTATCACTCCTTGAAGGTGTCCTGGATACTATGAAGGCTAGTGCCCATGATGGATTTGACCACATTTACAACCCCCTGCAATTTACTTTTGGTCCTGCGCCATAGTCCCTCCGTACCAGGTGGCAATACAGCCCGTTAGAATACTCTCCACTGTATGTCTGTAGAAATTTGTGAGAGTCTTTAGTGACCTACTAAATCTCCTCAAATTCCAAATGAAATATAGCCACTGCCTTGCCGTCTTTATAGTTGCAATGGTATGTTGGGTCATGTTAGATACTCAGAGATATTGACACCCAAGAACTTGAAATTGCTCACTCTCTCTACTTTAAATCCCTCTACGAGGACTAGTGTGTGTTCCCTCACCTTACCCTTTTTGGTAATTGGAGATGTGGACCTGCTCGTAGATACCATAGTAATGCCATTTCTAACAGTGGCGCTTGTGGATGCCATCAAGGAGAAGGCTACGTAGCATCCACACCAAGACCACTAGACACAAAAACAGTTATTTTCGGCAAGCAGTAAAACTGATCAACACGTCCAACCACTTACCCACTCCTTCACAACCCCCATCACCACCACTTCACCATTTCCTGTCAGAGTTACCTTAGATAGATAGATAGATAGATAGATAGATAGATAGATAGATAGATAGATAGATAGATAGATAGATAGATAGATAGATAGATAGATAGATAGATAGATAGATAGATACTTTATTCATCCCCATGGGGAAATTCAACTTTTTTTCCAATGTCCCATACACTTGTTGTAGCAAAACTAATTACATACAATACTTAACTCAGTAAAAAAATATGATATGCATCTAAATCACTATCTCAAAAAGCATTAATAATAGCTTTTAAAAAGTTCTTAAGTCCTGGCGGTTGAATTGTAAAGCCTAATGGCATTGGGGAGAATTGACCTCTTCATCCTGTCTGAGGAGCATTGCATCGATAGTAACCTGTCGCTGAAACTGCTTCTCTGTCTCTGGATGGTGCTATGTAGAGGATGTTCAGAGTCTTCCATAATTGACCGTAGCCTACTCAGCGCCCTTCGCTCAGCTACCGATGTTAAACTCTCCAGTACTTTGCCCACGACAGAGCCCGCCTTCCTTACCAGCTTATTAAGACGTGAGGCGTCCCTCTTCTTAATGCTTCCTCCCCAACACGCCACCACAAAGAAGAGGGCTCTCTCCACAACTGACCTATAGAACATCTTCAACATCTCACTACAGACATTGAATGACGCCAACCTTCTAAGGAAGTACAGTCGACTCTGTGCCTTCCTGCACAAGGCATCTGTGTTGGCAGTCCAGTCTAGCTTCTCGTCTAACTGTACTCCCAGATATTTGTAGGTCTTAACCTGCTCCACACATTCTCCATTAATGATCACTGGCTCCATATGAGGCCTAGATCTCCTAAAGTCCACCACCATCTCCTTGGTCTTGGTGATATTGAGACGCAGGTAGTTTGAGTTGCACCATATCACAAAGTCCTGTATCAGTTTCCTATACTCCTCCTGTCCATTCCTGACACACCCCCACTATGGCCGTGTCATCAGCGAACTTATGTATGCTCCCATACTGTAAAAGGGCTGGATGAGGAAGAGTTTGTCAAATGTGTTCAGGAAAGTTTCCTTATTCAGTACATAGAAGTCCCAACTAGAGTATGATACTGGATCTCTCTTAGGGAATGAGACAGGGCAGGCGACAGAAGTTTGTGTAGGGGAGCACTTTGCATCTAGTGATCATAATACCATCAGATTCAAAGTAAATATGGAAAATGATAGCTCTGGTCCTCAGGTGAAAGGATCAGGCAAGTGTGGATTGGGATAGGCTGCCTTCTGACAAAGGTGTACTTGGTGAGTGTGAGACCTTCAAAATTCAAAATACAAACCATTTGTATATAAGTACAAACGCTGTATGTTCCTGTCAGAATAAAAGAGAGACAGAACAGGCTTAGGGAATCTTTTTGAGCAAGGGAGAATCTGCAGATGCTGGAAATCCATCAAAACACACAAAGTACTTGAGGAACTCAGCAGGCCAGACAGCAAGAGTACAGATTAAGTTTTAGCCCTCGTGATTTCCCTCTTCAGTGTTCTTTTGCATTTCCTACATTCCTTAAGTACCTAATTTGTTCTTGTCTGTCTAAACTTGCTATACACCTAAGCAACACACACAAAATGCTGGAGGAATTCAGCAGGCCAGGCAGCATCTATGGAAAAGAGCACAGTCAACCTTTCAGGCCAAGACCCTTCAGCAGGACTGGAGAAAAAATAATGAGAAGTGGAGTTAAAAGATGGGGGGGGGGGGAGGAGGGGAGGGAGAAGCACAAGGTGATAGGTGAAAATGGGGAGGGGAGGGGTGAAGTAAAGAGCTGGGAAGTTGATTGGTGAAAGAGATTCAGGGCTGGAGAAGGGAGAGCCTGAAAGAAGTGGACAGAAGGCCATGGAAGAAAGAAAAAGCAGAGGAGCATCAGAGGGAGGCAAGGAAATGAGGTAAGAGAGGGAAAAGGAGATTGGGAATGGTGAAAGGGGGGGAGGCTATTACCATAATTTTGCGATATTGATGTTCGTGCCATCAGGTTGGAGGTTCCCCAGACAGAATATGAGGTGTTGCTCCTGCAACCTGAGTGTGGGCTCTTCATGACAGCGGAGAAGGCCATGGATAGACATATTGGAATGGGAATGGGAAGTGGAATTAAAATCGGTGGCCACTGGGAGATCCCGCTTTTTCTGTCAGATGGAACATAGGTGCTCGGCAAAGCAGTCCAACCCAGTCTATGTTGGTTCTCACTGACATTCAGGAGATTACACCGGGAGCCTGTACACAGTAAATGACCCTGCCAGCTTCACAGGGGAAGTGTTGCCTCATCTAGAAGGACTGTTTGGGACACTAAACAGCCTCACTGTTTCTATCCCTGGAGACAGCTTATCCACTGATGTCTATTATAAACCCATGGACTCTCACAGCTACTTGGACCATACCTCCTCCCACTCTGTTACTTATAAAACACCATCCCCTTCTCTCAATTCCTCTGTCTTGCTCTCAGGATGAGGCTTTCATTGCAGAACAAAAGAGAAATACTCTTTCTTTGAAAAAATGGACTTCTCACCCCTTTAATCACGCTGCCCTCAACCGCATCTCTTCCATTTCTCGCACGTTTGCTCTCACCTCACCCTCTCGCCACCCCACCAGGGATAGAGTTCCTCTTGTCCTCACCTACCACACCACCAGCCTTAACATCCAGCACATAATTCTCTGCAACTTCCGCCATCTCCAACAGGATCCCACCACCAAGCACATCTTTCTCTCCCCACCCCCCCCCCCCCCCACATTCTGTTTTCTGCAAGGATTGTTCCCTACATGACTCCCTTGTCCATTTGTCCCTCCCCACTGATCTCCCTCCTGGCACTTATACTTGCAAGTGCTACACCCACCCCTACACTGCCTCCCTCACTCCATTCAAGGCTCCAAACAGTCCTTCCAGGTGAAGCAAGCCCAGTGGCCACCCATTTTAATTCCAGTTCCCATTCCCATTCCAAAATGCCTATCCATGGCCTTCTCCACTGCCGTAATGAAGTCACACTCAGTTTGGAGCAACAACACCTTATATTCCATTTGAGTAGCCTCCAAACTGATGGCATGAACATTGATTTTTTTGAACTTCCAGCCTTCACCATTCACTATTCCCTTTTTCCTCTCTCACCTTACCTCCTTGCCTCCCTGTGGTGCTCCTCCCCACTTTTCTTTCTTCCATGGCCTTCTGTCCTCTCCTATCAGGCTTCCCTTTCTCCAGCCTTGTATCACTTTCACCAATCAATTTTCCAGCTCTTTACATCAACCTTCCCCCTCCTGGTTTCACCTATCATCTGCAGAAATTACAGAGGCTCTGGCAGAGATACGTAAAACATCCTTCCCCATGGGTGGCGTACAGGAGGTTTAGAGGATAGCTAAAGTTTTTCCGTTGTTTAAGAAAAGCTTTAAGAATAAGCCAGGAAGTTATAACCCCCTGAGCCTGACATCAGCAGTGGGAAAGGTACTGGATGAGATATATAAGCATTTGGATAGACAGGGACTGATTAGGGATAGACAACATGGCAACATAGCTTTGTGCATGGTAACTCGAGTCAAACCAATCTTATAGAGCTTTTCGGGAAAGCTACCAGGATAGTTGATGAAGACAAGGCAGTGGATGTTAGCAAGGACTTTAGCAAGGCCTTTGACAAGGTCCCTCATGGGAGGTTGGTCAAGAAGGTTTAGTCACTTGGCATTCAAGATGAAGAATTAAATTAGATTAGACATTGGCATTACAGAAGAAGCCAGAGAGTGGTAGTAGAGAGTTGCCTTCAGACTGGAGGCCTTTGACTAGTTGTGTACCACAGGGATCCATTGTTGTTTGTCATCTATATCAATAATCTCAATGATAATGTTGTAAACTGGATCAACAAATTTGTGGATGATGCCAAGATTGAGGGTGTAGTGAACTGCAAGGAAGACTATTAATCTTGCAGCAGGATCTGGACCAGATGGAAAAATGGGCTGAAAAATGGCAGGTGAAATTTAATGCAGACAAGTGTGAAGTGTTGCACTGCGGGAGGACTAACCAGTGTAGGTCTTACATGGTGAGAGGCAGGGCACTGAGGACTGCAGTAGAACAGTGGGACCTGGGAATACAGGTCCATAATTCATTGAAAGTGGTGGCATTGGTAGATATTGTTGTATGATTATAAATAAACTCTTTTGGCACATTGGCCTTTCATAAATCAGGTATTGAGTACAGGAGTTGGGATGTTATGTTGAAATTGTATAAGATGTTGGTGAGGCCTAATTTGGAGTATGGTGTGCAATTTTGGTCACCTATCTACCTACAGGAACGATGTAAATAAGATTGAAAGAGTATGGAGAAAATCTACAAGGATGCTGGGACTTGAGGTCCTGAGTTATAGGGAAAGGTTGAATAGGTTAGGACTTAATTTCCTAGAACATAGAATACTGAGAGGAGATTTGACAGAGGTATACAAATTATGAGGTGTATAGACAGGGGGGTAAATATGAGCAGGCTTTTTCCACTGGGGGGGGGGGGGTGATACTGCTACTAGAGGTCATGGTTTAAGGGTGAAAGGTAAAATGCATAATGGGGACATGAAGGGGAACTTCTTCACTCAGAAAGTGGTGAGAGTGTGGAATGAGCTGCCAGTGCAAGTGATGGATATGGGGGTGACTTCAACATTTAAGAGAAATTTAAATAGGTACAGTACATGAATAAGATGAGTATGAAAGGCTATGGTCCATGTGCAGGTTGATTAGACTAGGCAGATTAATAGTTCAACACAGACTAAATAGGCCAAAGGGCCTGTTTCTGTGCTGTAGTGTTCTGTGAATCTATGTGTAGACACTACTGTGCCTAGTATCACTTTATGAAAATACAGTCGATGTATAGGAACTATTTTATATTTATTGTGCCTTTTATTAATGTGTTCTTTATCTTTTTGTGATTTTTTTTGTGCTGCATCGAATACAGAGTAACAATTATTTTGTTCTCCTTTACATTTGTATATGGAAATGACATTAAACAATCTTTAATCTTGAATAGCAGAGGACACACACAAAATGCTGGTGGAATGCAGCAGGCCAGGCAGCACCTATAGGGAGAAGCACTGTCGACATTTCGGGCTGAGATCCTTCATCAGGACTAACTGAAAGGAAAGATAGTAAGAGATTGAATAGCAGAAGGATGGTTTTAGCATGAGGCCACAAGTCAGGGGAGTCTGTAAGGCAAAAGGTGAACATGTGGGAAAAGTGATGCCAGAAGTGACTAACTTCTCATCTTGGCTTAGAAGGTATAACACTGAGCACTGCAGCGCAGGAACAACTCTTCAGCTCACAATGTTGTGCTGAACAAATTCAATTAGTCATCAAATGTCCAACTGAACTAATCTCTTCTGCCTGCACAATGTCCATATCCTTCCATGTGCCTATCTAAATGTCTTTGGCAAGTCCTTAATGTTTCTGCCTCTACCACTACCCTGGGCAATGCATTCCAGTCACCCACAACTCTGTGTAAAAAGAAAACTTGCCCTCACATCTCCTTCGGAATTACCCTCTCTTATCTTAAATGTGTGCCGTCTGGTATTAGACATTTCAACCGTGGAGAAAGATGCTGCCTGTCTACTCTATGTCTCTCATCATGCTATAAATTTCTATCAGATCTCCACTCAGCATCTGACGATCCAGAGTAAACAACCCAAGTTTGTCTAACCTCTCGTTATAGCACATGCCATCTAATCCAGGCAGCATCCTGGTCAACCTCTTCTGCACCCTCTCCAAAGCTTTGCCAGTCTTCCTAAAATCGAGGGGACCAGAACTGCATGCAATACAATGGGGGATTGCTTCATCAAGCACCTCTGCTCCATCTACCAAAGCAGAACCTCCCAGTGGCCAAACATTTTAATTGCAATTCCCGTTCCTATTCTGACATGTAGGTCCATGCCCTCCTCTTGTGCTATAATGAGGCCACCTTCAGGGTAAAGGAGCAAACCTTATATTACATCTGGGTAGCTTCCAACCTGACAGCATGAATATCGATTTCTCCTTCCGTTTAAAAAATAATTCACTCCCTGTCCCCTCTTCTTCAATTTCTCACTCTGGCCTCTTATCACTTCTCACTTGCCTATCACCTCCTCTGGGGCCTGCTTCTCTCCTTCCTTTTCTCCTGTGGTCCACTCTCCTCTTGTATCAGATCCATTCTTCCCTAGCACTTTACCTTTCCTACCTGCTTGGCTTCACCTGTCAACTTCCAGCTAACCTTCTTCCCCTTTCCCCACGTGGACCGAAGATGAAAAAGGTTCTCAACCAAAAATGTCAACTGATAATTAATTTTCTTAGGTGCTGCCTGACATGCTGAGTTCTTACAGCATTTTGTGTATCTTGCACTGTATGTAATACACCAGTTGTGTCTCAACTAGAGTGTTATAAAGCCTTGACTAATAAAGGCAAGCATGCCATATGCCTTGATAACCACCCTTTCAACCTGAGTAGCCACATTCAGGGAGTAATGCACTTGTCTCCCAAGATCCCTCTGTTCATCAACACTATTAAGGGTCTTACACTAAACAGTCTACTGTTTCTTTACATTTGATCTACCGAGGTGCAACACATCATATTTGCAAGGTTAAACTCCATTTGCCATTTCTTCACCCATATCTGCAACTGATTGATATCCCGCTTTATTTTTGCCAGTCTTCTACACTATTCACATCACTACAAATCTTCTTACTATCTTCAAATGTACTAACCCAGCCATCTACATTTTCATCCAAGTTAGCGATCCCATTATATATCCCTGTAGAACAGCACTAATCACAGACCTCCAGTTAGAATAAGTTACTTGGACCACTATTCCCTGTTTTCTGTGCGCAAGCAAGTTCTGAATCCTAACAGCCAATTCAGCATGGATCCCATGCATCTTAATCTTCTGGATGAACCTCCAATGAGGGACCTTGTCAAACACCTTACCAAAATCCATGTTGCTTTCTTCTTAGTAAATACTGACGTAAAGTACTCATTAAGGACTCACCCAAATCCTCTACTTCCAAGCAGATGTTCCTCTTTTGATCCTTGAACAGTCTTTCCCTCTCCCCAGATATCCTTCTGCTCTTGATGTATATATGGAATGTCTTAGGATTTTCTTTCATCCTACTTGCCAAGGTCATTTCATAGCCACTCCTGGCTTTCCTAATTCTCTTCTTTAGTTCTCTTCTGGCTTCTTTAAAATTCTCAAAGGGCTGTGTTTGATTCTAGCCTCCTAAACTTTGCATGCTTTTCCTTTTTCTTCTTGACAAAACACATCATCTCTCTTAACATCCAAGGTTCTCCAACCTTCTGACTGGAACATTCATGTCCTTTGCCCTGTGTAGTTGGTCCTTATAATTCCTCTGCATGTCAGATGTGGACTTGCCCAAAAACAGCTGTTCCCAATTAACTCTCCCTAGTTAGACCATAAGACATAGGAGCAGAATTAGGCCATTTGGCCCATCCAGTCTGTTCCACTATTCAACCATGGCTGATCCTTTTCTTTCCCCTCCTCAGCCCCACTCCGTGGCCTTCTCCCTATAACCTTTGAAGCCATGTCCAATCAAGGACCTATCAAGCTCTGCCTTAAGTACACCCAATGACCTAACCTCCACAGCTGCCTGTGGCAACAAATTCCACAAATTCACCACCCTCCTGGCGGAAATAATTTCTCCACATCTCTGTTTTAAATGGATGCCCCTCTATCCTAAGACTGTGCCCACTTGTCCTGGACTCCCCCACTAGTGGAAACATTCTTTCCACATTTACTTTGTCTAGGCCTTTCAACATTAAAAAGGTTTCAATAAGATTCCCCCCTCATCCTTCCAGATTCAAGCAAGTACAGACCCAGAGATATCAAACATTCCTCATATGATAACCCTTTCATTCCCAGAATCATCCATGTGAACCTCCTCTGAACTATATCCAATGCTAGCATATGTTTTATTAGATGAGGAGCCCAAAACTGTTCACAATACGCAAAGTGAGGCCGCACCAGTGCCTTATAAAGCCTCAGATTCACATCCCTGCTCTTGTATTCTAGACCTCTTGAAACAAATGTGAACATTGCCCTTGCCTTCCTCACCATTGATCCAACCTGCAAGTTAACCTTTAGAGCGTTCTGCACAAGGACTCCCTTTGCAACTCAGCATTAGTTCCTGCCTAATGTTCTCGTAATATGCTCTGCTCCAATTTATTTATTTTCTGCAGACCTATACTTATCCTTATTCAATAAATTGGTCAACAAATAATGATTAAATGCCTGTACCTTGCTATAAACCAGAAAAGGTTAATCTGATATAGTTTTATATGATTTCATACAATTCCTAAATGGACATTGAACCCATGGACACTACCTCATTTTTTAAATATATATTATTTCTGTTTTTGCATGATTTTTAATCTATTCTATATATATACACTTTCTGTAACTGATTTATTTATTCCTTTCTATATTATCATGTATTGCATTGAACTGCTGCTGCTAAGTTAACAAATTTCACGACACATGCTGGTGATTCTGGGAGCAAATAGGAGAGTTGCATAATATATACAATGTACATATTCTGTACAATATATTCATCAAGCAAGTGATACTTTCACACAAACAGATCTGGATCAGGGGACTCACTTCAAGGTTATTGCATTAATTGCGAATCCCTGAATTGGAATTAAGGAAGATCATCCTCTCTACCACCCATATAACCATATAACAATTACAGCACGGAAACAGGCCATCTTGGCCCTTCTAATCCATGACTAAGGCTTACTCTCACCTAGTTCCACCTACCTGCACTCAGCCCATAACCCTCCATTCCTTTCCAGTCCATATACCTATCCAATGTTTTTAAAATGACAATATCGAACCTGCCTCTAACACTTCTACTGGAAGCTCATTCCACACAGCTACCACTCTCTAAGTAAAGAAGTTCCCCCTTGTGTTACCCTTAAACTTTTGCCCCTTAATTCTCAACTCATGTCCTCTTATTTGAATCTCCCTTACTCCCAATGGAAAAAGCCTATCCACATCAACTCTATCTAACACCCTCATTATTTTAAATACCTCTATCAAGTCCCCCCTCAACCTTCTATGCTCCAAAGAATAAAGACCTAACTTGTTCAACCTTTCTCTGTAACTTAGGTGCTGAAACCCAGGTAACATTCTAGTAAATCTCTTCTGTACTCTCTCTATTTTGTTGACATCTTTCCTATAATTCAGTGACCAGAACTGTACACAATACTCCAAATTTGGCCTCACCAATGCCTTGTACAATTTTAACATTACATCCCAACTCCTATACTCAATGCTCTGATTTATAAAGGTCAGCATACCAAAAGCTTTCTTCACCACCCTATCCACATGAGATTCCACCTTCAGGGAACTATGCACCATTATTCCTAGATCACTCTGTTCTACTGCATCCCTCAATGCCCTACCATTTACCATGTATGTCCTATTTTGATTAGTCCTACTAAAATGTAGCACCTCACACTTACAGCATTAAACTCCATCTGCCATCTTTCAGCCCACTCTTCTAACTGGCCTAAATCTCTCTGCAAGCTTTGAAAACCTACTTCATTATCCACAATGCCACCTATCTTAGTATCATCTGCATACTTACTAATCAAATTTACCACCCCATCATCCAGACCATTAATGTACATGACAAACAACATTGGACCCAGTACAGATCCCTGAGGCACACCACTAGTCACTGGCCTCCAACCTGACAAACAGTTATCCACCACTACTCTCTGGCATCTCCCATCCAGCCACTGTTGAATCTATTTTACTACTTCAATATTAATACCTAACGATTGAACCTTCCTAACTAACCTTCCGTGTGGAACCTAGTCAAAGGCCTTACTGAAGTCCATACAGACAAGTTCCACTGCTTTACCCTCATCAACTTTCCTAGTAACCTCTTCAAAACATTCAATAAGATTTGTCAAACATGACCTTCCACACACAAATCCATGTTGACTGTTCCTAATCAGACCCTGTCTATTCAGATAATTATAAGAATCTCTAAGAATACTTTCCATTAATTTACCCACCACTGACGTCAAACTTACAGGCCGATAATTGCTAGGTTTACTCTTAGAACCCTTTTTAAACAATGCAACAACATGAGCAATATGCCAATCCTCCGGCACCATCCTAGTCTCTAATGACATTTGAAATATTTCTGTCAGAGCCCCTGCTATTTCTACACTAACTTCCCTCAAGGTCCTAGGGAATGTCCTGTCAGGATCCGGAGATTTATCCACTTTTATATTCTTTAAAAGTGTCAGTACTTCCTCTGCTTTAATCATCAAAGTTTCCATAACTACCCTACTTGTTTCCCTTACCTTACACAATTCAATATCCTTCTCCTTAGTAAATACCAAAGAAAAGAAATTGTTCAAAATCTCCCTCATCTCTTTTGGCTCTGCACATAGCTGTCCACTCTGATTCTCTAAGGGACCAATTTTATCCCTCACTATCCTTTTGCTATTGATATAACTGTAAAAACCCTTTGGACCCGAGAATTTAAGAGGCTGTTAGATAGGAACATAGATGATAGAAATATGGTGGGCTGTGTGGGAGGGAAGGGTTAGATTGATATTAGAGGGCTAAAAGTTCACCACGACATAGTGAGCTGAAGGACATGTAAAGTGCTGTAAAATTCTATGGTCTAAAAGTATACTACTAATTCCTGTACTGCCATATTTACATTTAACTGCACATCACATATAGTCCTACAGGGGGCAGTGGATACCATTGCAGTGAGTAGCAACCAGTACTAACTTCAAGTGCAGCATTGAAAATAGCGTGATACTGAAAGTAAACGCTGAAACAGCCTCAGCAAATGCCACTGTCTCCCATGGATTCACGTACAAGTGAACTTACTGAGATGATCCATGAATAGCAACAGCACTGATGGTTTGAGATGGCACTGCTGAAGTTCTGTGACTGCTTACTGGCCGTTAACAAAATATAAGTAAATACTTTGTTATAACACTTCTGTTTTTTAAAAAAAAGATCATGGTAAATGATCACCGCAAACAATGAAGAGGTGAGGAAAGGCGAGGCTGAGTTGAGGGTCAATGCATGCAGGAGCGAGGCGAGGTCAGTGCGAGTTTCGAGGTGAAGTTGAGGCAAGGTTGGAGCAGAGCAGAAGCAAATTCGTGGCCTGTTCACCTAAACCACAAACGAGGTATAATTGATCTAAGCACCGGGCCCACATGGGGTGGCAGGGTCCAGGCCCAGAACATGTCGATACAGCAGGGCCCGGGGCTTCGAGTGAGGAACAACCTGATATTTGGATGATTTAATTGCCAGGCTGGATGGAAGGGTGTTGGGACCAGAGACGAAGGTTGGGCCTATTCTGCTCGCTGCTTCATGATGTTTACTGCCTGCGCTCTGTGCTGCACTAAAGCCGAGGCTGTGGATCTCTCCGGCTGCTCTGGGCTCTGTGACGTTTGCTGCGCTCTGTGCTGCACTAAAGCCGAGGCTGTGGATTTCTCCGGCTGCTCTGGGCTCTGTGACGTTTGCTGCGCTCTGTGCTGCACTAAAGCCGAGGCTGTGGATCTCTCCGGCTGCTCTGGGCTCTGTGACGTTTACTGCACTCTGTGCTGAACTGACGCCAAGGCTGCGTGGGCTGCTCTGGGCTTCGTGTCTGAGGATCCACTTTCATTCTACACGCTATTTGTTTACTTTTATTGCTTGCACAGTTCGTTTTCTTCCCTGCACGTTGGACGTTTTGTGCTTCTTTGTTTTGTGGTTGCCTGTAAGGAGAGGAATCTCAAGGAATATAGCTCAGGTGCATAAAATTTTTGCAAAGTACTACAGTAATTCTATCCATTGCATTGTACTGCTGCAATGCAATAAAAAATTCAAATTTCATGACATATGTAAGTGATGATAAACTCGATTCTGATATGGGTCTCTATTGCAGACTGAGAGTGGGAAGGGGGCAGGAGGAGGGAAATCATGTGTGGGAAGAAGGGAAGGGGAGGGGGGCACCATATAGACATTCTTTAATGATCAATAAACCAAATATTTGGAAACAAATTACCTTGCCTGGTGTCTCAGGACCAGGTATGACTGCATACACACCAGCCCCAGTCCTTGGCACTTCTCCACTATTTGGCCCACACTCCACCTACAGGGCTCTACCCTCATGATTCATAACATACTTTGCTCCTGCCAAATTTATAAACTCACTCTCCACTCCATGTAGACAAATGCAGTACTGTGCAAAAGTCCTAGGCACCTGAGCTAGACTTTGGCTAAGACTTTTATACAGTATTGTACAAGTACTTCTATTTAACCCAATGACAAACTCATGTGACTAATTTGTGTTGCACAACTGGAATTCTTGGTATGTGGTTGGTCTGTTTCTGAAACAAACTTTGAAGAACTAATTATAAGTGAATCAAAATCACTTACTTAGGAACCAGATTGTTCTGAATTAAGTAGATGCCCCTTCGTGATCAATAGGGTTAAATAACATGATTGATGTTTAATGGTACGATAGTAAATGATTCAGAAATTAGAATTGGAAGGAAAGCATGTAGAATGTGAAGTGCCAAAGCTGATAACGCATCCTGTAGGCAAACAAGTTCTTTTTAGAAGAAATCTAAAGGCTCTTGAAACTAGATGGGAAGTATCAAGAAGGGATTGGGTGGAGTCCCACCATCACTAGAAGCATCCTAGAAGTATGGCTTCATGGAATCTGATACTTTATTGAGGATGGATGGGATAATGTGGTTGGTTACAGGTCTGAGGGGTTGTACATGGACTAGACATGTTTTATCAATGTAACATAATGGGACATCTGCATCTCATTGGGTCACAGGACTCTGGAACTATACCATTTTAATACAGTTGGTCAGCACTTTTCTGTGCAATAAACCTCTCAAAGGAAATAGTGGCTTTTTGTGACCAGTTTGCACTTTGAATGCCAGTACTGCCATCAGAAATCTGTTTACTCTAGTAAAGTAGATCAATGTTGCCATACATACCAAGGTAAAGTGAAAAACTTGGTCTTGCATACCTTCATGCAGATCATTTTATTATAACAGGGCAATGAGATAGTACAAGGAAAAACAATAACCGTGTGTGATACTTGATCTGCTATTAGGAAGTGAGACAGAGCAGGTGACGGAAGTTTATGTAGAACACTTTGCATCCAGTGACCACAATGTTTCTAAGTAAATATGTAAGAAGGTGCGCCTAATCTGTGGTTGAGATTCTACATTGGAGAATGGTCAATTTTGATGGTATCAGAAAAGACCTGGCAAGCGTGCATCGGGACAGTCTGTCTTTTGGCAAAGGTGTACTTGGTAAGTGGGAAACCTTCAAAATTGAAATTTTCAGGTTACAAATCTTGTGCTGTCAGAATAAAAGGTAAAGATCATTCAGGCATTTTTGAGGTTAGTACATAAAGTGAATATTGACTTCAGTGACCAACTTTCAGAGCTGAATATACATTGAAGATTTAATCTAAAATGCCACTCTGAACAATGAGTAGACAACAGTGATTTAAATTTGCTATTTGAGTGTACTTGGGTGTCTGTCCTATGGGTGCAAAGGATGGAGGTGTGAAAGGGATGTGTATTTCAAAGGAAGCATTGTAAATATGGATTTCTTTGGCTTGTCCTGCATCTTTCTTGGATCTTTAGCACACAATATGATATGCAAGTCTGGGCCAAGCAGACCTTTGCACCGTAAGGATCTCAAAGTGATGCCTGTTGTATTTTGTTTTGTCGAGTAAGAAACTGCTTGATCTCTACCAGTACTTTGCTCTGGTGACTTCATTCACGCAACATTCAGTATCAGAAGTGGGATACCTTCTTGAGACCCATCGTGTGGGCAGTGATCTTAGCAATCTAAGTGGGTTATTTTTAAAAATTAACACTCACACTTCGATCTGTCTGGGTCGGTGGTACATGGGAACACAAGGTATCACGGACACAGAGATGAACTAGTAGTTACAAAAGTAGTGTGTGCGTGCATTTGTGTTTATGTAAGATATGAAACTTTGCACTAATTTGATGAGGCAGAGCCATCAGATGCAAAGGGTGGTTATTGAAGGTTCAGGATGCCAGTGGGGGCATTTACACACATTCCAGGAGCTGCATTTTAGCATTCATGTCTTGTGAGTATGCTGTAAGGAATACAGGAGGCATCATGAGTTCAAATTCACGTAAGTGGTGGTTAGCGGTGTGCGTACTCTGCAGTTTTAAGTATGTACTGTTTAACTTGTATCCATCATCTTTGCTTTATGTTGTGTGTGAATTGCTGTGGAGATATTTCAGAGAGGGGTTCACCCAGAAATGTCTGTCAGGATGGCACCTATAAAGGTCAGGCAACATCAGCTCGAGATCCCTGTTGATCCAAGCCTGCCCTTGACCCTGATTACCACCATTCATAAGCCTTTCACCCTGGAGAGAAACAAAGCATCTTGTTAGAGTTGCCCTCACTTAGAGCCGCATGTGTGAATTCAGAATTCTGGCACAAGCTCGAGGAAGTGGTTAAAACTCGCCAAATGCACCCTAAAGATAGGCACATATTGATAACAGTGAAGAGGTTGAGGAATATGTAGGCTGATACAGGGGTAACTACTGGGAACACCAGCAATGAAGAAAGATATTGCTCTTTTAAAGGGGGGAGGTGTGTATACCTGGGGAATGATAATGGCAGTGATTCAAAGACCTGATGACACAGCCATGGATTATGCAGAACATAAATATCAAGAGTAAGCGGCGTATTCAGGGTTGGATAATCCAGGAAGGGTCAACGCAGTCTTCCTGAAAATGATGAAGAAAGACTTGAGCTCAGCCCACCAGGAAGTTTTAGACTTGGGGATAGCTGTGGGGATGACCTACTCTGCAATAGTTTCATGGCCCTATGAGTTAGACCAAAGGAAGTACAAGAGAAATCGTAAAGTGGCTACAGTGGATGCAACTGCTGTGACGTCACAGAGGGTTTGCTTTGTGTGCCAGCAACTAGGGCACCTAGCAAGGTATTGTTTGTCTCGGCATAAAATAATAAATGAGTTGATATGCTACAGCTGCGGCATATTGGGGCATGTTTGGAGGCAGAGTCCAAAAAGAAAGGAAGAAAAACAGGTGAAAATCACAGCACTCATGCAATCTCTCACCTAGTCTGACCAAACTGACTTCTGATCGGATCACAAAGCTCTTGAAGACGGTTTCCCGGTCAGTAAAAGAGGTGACTGTGGCCCCCACTACCAGCGCAGGTGATCCGTGAATGTACAAACAGCATTGCTTGGGGGTCAGCAGTGTAGTATGTTACTCGACACAAGGGCATCGGTATCAATAACTGCCCTACCCTTGCCAACAACAGGACAGGCTATTTATAATATAGATGCAGGAGTTAAAATGGTGAAAGCAGAAAGAAGCAAGCTGCAGATACTCAAAATCAGTGGCTGCAGGTATCAGTGTATTTCTGGGTCTGTCCAAATAATGAGGATACTATCCTTGGACTAACTATCCTCAGGGAAGCAGGGGGCATTATAGATTAAGGAAAAGGAGAAATAATATGAACAAGTCAGGGGCAGTGAATGCATACAGCCAATGGAATTCATGACATAGCCAATGCTGCCGCAGAAGCTCCAGTCATCAAAGTCTGGAGCCAGGATGGTGTCCATGGGTTACTTTGTTAGCAGTGTAGGCTAGACACAAGCAAAATTGTGGTCAAGTAAAGATGAACAGTTAAAATACAGAGGAGCCTGCATAAACCCCTTGAGCAGTATCCTATTAAAACTGACACACTGACAGTTGTTCACAAGACAGTAACGATAGTTAGAGACACTGGAATGAATCCTGTAAGCACTATCATAACAGGGGGAGGAACACGAGTGCCACAAGGAAGCAGAGGAGGAAGAAGATATCAATGTGAGGGAGACACTTCTGAAAGGAGAAACAGAGGGAGTTTTTATAGATGGGTCGCAGAGGTATGTAGACAGGAAGTCATGGACTAGACGGGTTCAGGTGTAGGAAACAGGTGAAGATTTAGCTTCAGGAGAACTGCCAGAGGGTTGCTCAGAGGGTCTGGTGGCCCTGATGGAAGCAATGCACTACAGTAAAGGAAGAAGGGCAAATATATATACAAACAGCCGCTGTGCCTTTGGGGTGCTGCTTGGTTAGCTGATGGCTTGGACACAATGAGGATTTGTAACCTTTACACTGGCAGGTATTCAACACGGGCATCAAATACAAGAACTGCTGGAAGCAGTGAGTCTGCCAGCAGTAATTAAAGTAAAAGCTCAGCAGGCAGGAGAGATGAAGGCTCTCGGGCCGAAGCGTCATCTGCTTGTTCTTTTCCAAAGATGGTGTGTGTGTGTGTGTGTGTGTGTGTGTGTGTGTGTGTGTGTGTGTGTGTGTGTGTGTGTGTGTGTGTGTGTGTGTGTGTGTGTGTGTGTGTGTGTGTGTGTGTGTGTGAGTGTGTGTGTGTGTGAGTGTGTGAGTGTGTGTGTATGTGTGTGTGTGTATCTGCAGATTTTCTCTTCTTTGGGATTCAACAACAGTTTCATGTACCCTACCACCCTCAGAGTTCAGGGATGGTAGAAAGGCCAAACCAAACAATCAAGAATGCCTCAGCCAAAGCTGTAACTGAGACAGGAAAAACGTGCGGTGATATATTACCAGGAATCCTGACGAGATTGCGAGCAACTCCAAACTGCACGCTAGGTCACAGCCCCTAATGAATCATTGATGGGCGGAACAATGTAACTCCCTTATGGGGTAATCACAGGTTGCGGTGACCTTAGGGCTTACAGGGATAGAATGACACGGTATGTGAAAGGCCTTTGTAACCAATTTAAAGTGTTGAAGGACCGAGCAAAACAAGAGCAGCGAATTGCTGATCAGAGAGAGCCGGAGGAAAAGGAGATCGTCCTCCCACGGCCGGATGACCAAGTCATGGTGAGGGTGCTGCCGGAAAGGCCGGGATTTGCTCCCAGGCGGATGGGACCACCGTTGGTACTATTTTACGCGCGACGCTTGAGTGTGCAGACTCAGTGAGGCAGCCAGTGGACTTAGGTTAAACAGTATGACTCACCTTGTGGCCCTCACAGACAGAGCGGGAGATGCAGTGTACCCAGTAACTGTGTAATTACAGAGAACATAAGACATGAACACCAGCTGGCCCCTCCAGACCTGACCACAGCGGATGGAAACACACCCACAACAAATATGAAAAGCGTGACAGAAACCCAGGAACAGCATGACAAACTGTAACGGTAGTGCTACTCTGCAATGAAGGCTGGTTGCTGAAGGTAGGTGATAAGCTGAATAACATGGAACAGAACAGATGTTGGGGAAATAAATGGGAAGGGACTTAAATTAAAGCAGAGACATCAGGTTCCATAACTTTGATGGCATGGCAGACTGAGAAAGATCGCACGTGGCATCTGAAGGCAGCACCCCCCAGCCAGAATACAAATCAGATGGGCCCTTTTAGCGGTTGGGCCAGCAAATGACTGGGCAGTTTGAAAAGGGGGTGCTACCAGGGAGAAGTCTTTGCAGTCATTCCAATAGAAAACACCCCACCCCCTTCCTATGCATCGATGAGAGGGCCTATGAGCCTGATGCATTTATCTTCTGGTGCCCCTAGAAAGAGAGAGTTTCAACAGCCAGAGAAAGGAGGGGAGAAGACAAGGAATATGATTAAGCTGCAAACGGCCAGTAGGGAAAGAGCTAACGAAGGAGAATGATGATGCATTTCTAAAGACTTTTTCCAATGGCCCATCAAGTCTGCTCTGCCATTTCATGGCTGATTCAATTTTCCTCTCAGCCCCAATTTCCCTGTATCCCTTCATGCCCTGACCAATCAAGAATCTGTCAACCTCTGTCTTAAATATATACAAAGATATGGCCTCCACAGCTGCCAATGGCAAAGAAATCTGCAGATTCATCACTCTCTGGAAAAAGAAATTCCTTCTCATCTCTATTCTAAAAGGATGCCCCTCTATTCTGAGGCTATGTCCTCTCGTCATAGACTCTCCAACCATAGAGAACATTCACTTTATCAAGGCCTTTCACCATTCAGTAGGTTTCAATGAGGTCACCCCTCATTCTTTTGAATTCAATTCCAGTGGATACAGACTCAGTGCCATCAGACGCTCTTCATAAGACAAGCCATTCAATCCTGAAATCATTTTTGTGAACCTCTCCAGTTTCAGCACATCATTTCTAAGATAAGGGGCCCAAAACTTTTTACAATACTTCAAGCAAGGCCTCACCAGTGGTTTATAATGTCTCAATATTACATCCTTGTTTTTATATTCTCTTGAAATGAATGCTAACATTATACTTGCCTTCCTGATCACAGACTCAACCTGCAAATTAACCTTTAGGGAATCCTGCTCAAGGACTCCAAAGTCCCTTTGCATTTCAGATTTTGCATCTTCTCTTCTTTTAGAAAATAGTCAACCCTTTCATTTCTTCTGCCAAAGTGCATGACCATACACTTCCCCACTGTATTCCATCAGTCATTTCTTTGGCCATTATCCCAGTCTGTCTAAATCCTTCTGTTGTTATGGTCAAGTCCGGATCCTGCATTCCAGGTCTTGATCTGGTCCCCAGACTCCAGGTCTTGTAGCCGTCCCTCCTTTCACCCTTAAGCCCAAATAGGATCATCTTGGCTTAAGGAGGCGCACCTGATGCCTATCGGCTGGCAGGTGTATATAAGGGGCTCTGGGACTGAATCTAGTTGAGGGTTGTCCTGTTTTGACCTGGCTTAGAGTACTCACTGTTAATCATCTAGTTCTGTAAGTCTGTTCTTGTAGTCACCCTGGACTAAGCTCCCTTCTGATCCCTTGCCTCTGTTGGGTAAGCAGGTTGGACTGCTGTTGCCTGGTGGGGGACTCTGACCCTTTCCTACCCCTCTCTTCTGATGGGTTGTGCCCTGCACCTGCCCAGGTGTCCTTTGACCTGACCAGGCCCCTGTGTTCCTGCCTGGGAGGCTGGGCCCTGCCCAGGAGTTATGTGGCCTGCCTAGGGAGCTGTCCTCCCAGCATTCCTTGTTCCATAGACCCATCCTCTAGCCTAGCCAAGTTCCTGCCTTGCCATGATCTCCAAGTTCCTGCCTTGCCGTGAACTCTCTCTGAACCCCAGGATCACCTTTGAATGCCATGGTCTCCCCATCTTGTTCTATCTTTTAGTTGTTCCTGTCCTGCCCCTAGTACTTCAGTGCCTGTGTCCTGCATTTGGGTCCAGTCTCCATGTCCTCTTGTGACATCTGTAGCCTTCCTACTTCCTCAAAACCACCTGCCTCTCCACCAGTTTTCATATTGTTTGTAAACTTTGCAACAAAGCCATCAACTCCATCATCTAAATCATTAATAAATAATGTAAAAAGAACCAGTCCCAACTCAGACCCCTGTGGAACACCACTAGTCATTGGCAAACAACCAGAAAAGGTTCCCTTTATTCTTGCTCTTTATCCATGTTAGAATCTTTCCTGTAATACCATGGGCTCACAGCTTGTTAAGCAGCCTCATGTGTGCCACCTTATCAAAAGCCTTCTGAAAATCCAAGTACACAACATCAACTGATTCTTCTTTGTCTAGCCTGCTTGTTATTTCTTCAAAGAATTCAAACAGATTTGTCAGGCAAGATTTTTCTTGAGGAAACCATGTTGAGTGGGCACGTGATAAAATAAGCCATACAAGTACCCTGAGATCTCATCTTTAATAATTGACTTTACCATCTTCCCAACCACTGAGGTCAGGCTTACTGCCCTATAGATTTCTTTCTTCTGCTTCTCTCCCTTCTTGAAGAGTGGAATGACATTTGTAAATTTCCAGTCTTCCAGAACCATTCCGGAATCTAGTGGTTCTTGAAAAATCATTAAAAATGCATCCATGATCTCTTCAGTCACCTCTTGTGGATCTCTGGGATGTCCAGGAGACTTGTCTAACTTAAGACTTTTCATTTTCCCAAGAAACTTCTCTCAACTATGGTAATT
This sequence comes from Hemitrygon akajei, assembly GCF_048418815.1. Lineage (NCBI taxonomy): Eukaryota > Metazoa > Chordata > Chondrichthyes > Myliobatiformes > Dasyatidae > Hemitrygon > Hemitrygon akajei. Next base: position 28,825,627 of record NC_133138.1, on the reverse strand, counting down.
TCACACACTTCTTGCCCCTGGCACCTGGAACTTCCACTATACTGCCAGCATCTTCCACAGTAAAGATTGATGAAAAATACTCATTCAATTGATCCACCATTTCATTTTCCCCCATTACAACCTCTCCAGCATCATTTCCCAGCAGTCTGATATACACTCTTACCTCTCTTTTACACTTTATTGGTATCCTCTTTAATATTTTGGCTAGCTTACTTCCATATTTCATCTTTACCTTCTTAATGACTTTCTAAGTTGCCTGCTGTTGGGTTTTTTTAAAGCTTCCCAATCTTCTAACTTTCCACTAATTTTTGCTCCATTAACTGCCCTCTTTTTGGCTTTTATGTTGGCTTTGACTTCTCTTAGCCACAGTTGTCATATTTTCTTTAGAATATGTCATCCTCTTCAGGATATATATATATATATCCTCTGCCTTTTCAAGTCAAGTCACTTTTATTTTTGAATTGCTTCCAGAAATTCCTGCCAATGCTGCTCGGTTGCATTCCTGCCAGAGTTATTTTCCAATCAGTTCTGGCCATCTCCTCTCTCATGCCTCTGTAATTCTCTTTACTAATACTGATACTTTAGCTTCTTCTCAAATTTCAGGGTGAATTCAATCATATTATCACTTGCCCTGAAGTGTTCTTTTACTTTAAGCTCTCTAATCAATTCTGGTTCATTGCACAACACCCAATCCAAAATAGTTGATACTCTTGTGAGCTGAACCACAAGCTGCTCTAAAAAGCCATCTCGTAGGCACTCTAGAAAATCTTCCCCCCTCACCCAGAATCCAGCACCAAACTTATTTTCCCAATCAATCTGTATATTGAAGTCCACCATGACTATTATAACATTGCCCTTTTGACATGCATTTTCTATCTCCCATTTTAATTTATAGACCACATGATATTAAGGGAGAGGAGGTGTTAGAGTTGTTAAAATACATTAGGACGGATAAGTCCCCGGGGCCTGACAGAATATTCCCCAGGCTACTCCACGAGGCAAGGGAAGAGATTGCTGAACCTCTGGCTAGGATTTTTATGTCCTCTTTGTCCACGGGAATGGTACCGGAGGATTAGAGGGAGGCGAATATTGTCCCCTTATTCAAAAAAGGTAGTAGAGATAGTCCAGGTAATTATAGACCAGTGAGCCTTATGTCTGTAGTGGGAAAGCTGTTAGAAAAGATTCTTAGAGATAGGATCTACGGGCATTTAGAGAATCATGATCCGATCAGGGACAGTCAGCATGGCTTTGTGAAGGGCAGATCATGCCTAACAAGCCTGATAGAGTTCTTTGAGGAGGTGACCAGGCATATAGATGAGGGTAGTGCAGTGGATGTGATCTACATGGATTTTAGTAAGGCATTTGACAATGTTCCACATGGTAGGCTTATTCAGAAAGTCAGAAAGCATGGGATCCAGGGAAGTTTGACCAGGTGGATTCAGAATTGGCTTGCCTGCAGAAGGCAGAGGGTCATGGTGGAAGGAGTACATTCAGATTGGAGGGTTGTGACTAGTGGTGTCCCACAAGGATCTGTTCTGGGACCTCTACTTTTTGTGATTTTTGTTAACAACCTGGATGTGGGGGTAGAAGGGTGGGTTGGCAAGTTTGCAGATGACACAAAGGTTGGTGGTGTTGTAGATAGTGGAGAGGATTGTCGAAGATTGCAGAGAGACATTGATAGGATGCAGAAGTGGGCTGAGAAGTGGCAGATGCAGTTCAACTCGGAGAAGTGTGAGGTGGTACATTTTGGAAGGACGAACTCCAAGGCAGGGTACAAAGTAAATGGCAGGATACTTGGCAGTGTGGAGGAGCAGAAGGATCTGGGGGTACATGTCCACAGATCCCTGAAAGTTGCCTCACAGGTAGATAAGGTAGTTAGGAAAGCTTATGGGGTGTTAGCTTTTATAAGTCGAGGGATAGAGTTTAAGAGACGCGATGTAATGATGCAGCTCTGTAAAACTCTAGTTAGGCCACACTTAGAGTACTGTGTCCAGTTCTGGTCACCTCACTATAGGAAGGATGTGGAAGCATTGGAAAGGGTACAGAGGAGATTTACCAGGGTGGTGCCTGGTTTAGAGAGTATGGATTATGATCAGAGATTAAGGGAGCTAGGGCTTTACTCTTTGGAGAGAAGGAGGATGAGAGGAGACATGATAGAGGTGTACAAGATATTAAGAGGAATAGATAAAGTGGACAGCCAGCGCTTCTTCCCCAGGGCACCACTGCTCAGTACAAGAGGACATGGCTTTAAGGTAAGGGGTGGGAAGTTCAAGGGGGATATTAGAGGAAGGTTTTTCACTCAGAGAGTGGTTGGTGTGTGGGATGCACTGCCTGAGTCAGTGGTGGAGGCAGATACACTAGTGAAGTTTAAGAGATTACTAGACAAGTATATGGAGGAATTTAAGGTGGGGGGTTATATGGGAGGCAGGGTTTGAGGGTCAGCACAACATTGTGGGCCGAAGGGCCTGTAATGTGTTGTACTATTCTATTACATATTTACTTCTGTTTGAGGACCTGTATATCACTTCCGTCGGGGTCTTTTTATCCTTGCAGATCCTTAGCTTTACCCACAATGTTCCAACACCTTCTATGTCATCTCTTTCTAATGATTTGATTTCAGTTTTTCCCAACAGTGTAACATTTTCCACCTTTGCCTCCCTACCTGTCCTTTTGATAAAATGTGTATACTTGGACATTAAGCTCCCAGCTATAATCTTCTTCCAGCCATGATTTTGTGATGCCTACAACATCATACCTGCCAATCTGCAACTGTGCTGGAAGTTCATCTACCTTATTCCGCAAACTGTGTGCATTCAAACAGAACACCTTCATTCCTGTATTCACCCTAATCGATTTTGTCCACCTTTTACATTGAAACTAATTCTGTTGACTGTAATTTTGCCCTGTCAACAGCCCCTCCTCACTATAGGTTGCCTCTTTTTGTAAACCAGCTACATTATCTTCAGCACAATTATCCACCTTTCCTACGATACTTGTTGGATTGAAATGCAGGCACTTCAGGACATTAGTCATACCATGCTCAATCCTTTAATTCCTAACTTTGTCTGAGGTCTTACCAACATCTGTCTCCACAACCTCTCCACTAACCGTTCTGGCACTCTGGTTCCCATCCCCCTGCAACTCTAGTTTAAACCCCACTGTGCAAAAAACCTTCCCGCTAGGATATTAGTCCCTGTCCAGTTCTGGTGCAAACCATCCATTCTGTACAGGTCCCATCTTCCCTACTTCTGTTGCCCTACTTGAGTAGATCCTCCTTAAGGATGGCTTTTTCTGGTACAAATTTATTTTGTCCTCAAGGACCAAGAGGAAGGACTGTTTGGACGTTTTTGGGGTTGGGACATAAAGTGAATATTGGCTTCAGTGACCACCCTTCAGAGCTGAATATACACTGAAGACTAAATCTAAAATGTAACTTTGAGCGATGACTAGACAATGCTGATTTAAATTTGTTGTTTGTGTCTATTTGGGGGTCTGTAGTATGGGTGCAAAGGAGGAATGTATGAAAGGGGTGTGTATTTCAAAGGAAGCATGGTAAATATGGATTAGTTTGAATTATCCAGAAATTTTCTTTGGTCTTTAATGCACAGTATGGTGTGCAGGTCTGGGCCAAGAAGACCTTTCCACCGAAAGAGTCTTAAAGTGATGCCTGCTGAATCTTGTTTTGTCGAATAAAGAGGCTGCTTCATAACTACAGCACTTTTCTCCGGTGACTTCTGTTATGCCGTAGGCCCCCTCCTTTCTGAAAATCGCAAGAACCCTAGTTAAGGGGGGTCAACTGACCCAAAAAGAGAGAGAGAGACCATGTTCTCCCAAGAAGCAGAATGAAGGTGACCTTGACTATTGTCTCATGGAGACCACGTGAAAAGCCCTCGGGCAAAGTGGGCTGGTTGAGAGAGAGATCGCATTACCTGCAACTTGATTGACACCTGCGATCCCGTGAAGAAGTATAAAGGCGGGTCTGAGGGGGTGAAACCCTCAGACGCACCCAGCAGACACCAAGGAAACACGATATCAATTCCCGTGGGAGCGGGACGCCATGTTGAAGGAAGCCAGGTGCGTTAGATTCCGAATTTGAATCTGTGGTTAAAACCAATGAAAGACTGCTTTTAAATAACAACGGGGAAGTCTGCTCCCCTGATTCCAAGGATTTGCTCTGCCAAGACGACGGGCAAGTGTTTATCTTTTCTAAATCACCTCTTTCTCTCTACAACGTGAAAACCCCAGCGGTTCCCAAAAAGGAAAAGCCTGCAAACTTCTGAGTGACTCTTTATATTTCCGTTGGACTCAGTATTAACCCCTAGACAACTGTAGAGCTTATTTCTGATTGATTATGGTTACACCGGTGTTTTAGATTGAGTTTTGACGATGTATATGATCTGAATGTTTTGTATTAACCATACGTTTGTGCCCTTATTGAATAAAACGCTTGAAAATAGTAGCATCCGACTCAGCTGATCCATCTATCTTTGCTGGTAAGTTACCTGGTTACAGGGTTTACGTAACAAGTGGGGGCTCGTCCGGGATTTGAAACCAAACGGGAGGGTCAGTGAATCGGGCTGTAAGTCCAAACTTAAATCTGGTTACGCAGGTAGCCAGACGGGAAACCAGCAAAGATGGATGTGGAGGAATTTAGGAGAAACCCGACGGTAGAGGCGCTAAGCAAGGCTACAAAATCAGACTTGGTAAATTTGGCGCAGGCATTAGACCTCACAGCGGTGAAGCCAGCAATGAAAAAGCAGGAAGTGCGAAGGGTCATACAACAGCATTACGTTGGGAAGAAGGTGTTTGCAGCTGAGGATTTGGAAAATATTCCCGAAAGGAGATTAGCGAGTGGGACAGATCAGGCAGAGTTGGAGAAAGCAAGGCTGGAACATGAGCTTAAAGTAAAGCAGCTAGAAGTAGAAGCAGCTGAGAAGGCTGCAGAGAGAAAGAGAGCTGAGAGGGAAAAAGATGCAGAGAGAGCCGCGAAGGAAAGGGCTGTGGAAAGAGAGCATGTGTTCAAACTAAAGGAATTAGAGATAGAACGGGATCGTGAGCTCCAGCTAAAGCAGCTAGAAGCAGAAGAGAATGAGAAACAAAGGAGCCATGAATTGGAGCTGGACAGGCGAAAGCAAGAGCGAAGAGCTCAAGGGGAAGAGAGACAGGAGGGGTTTGATATTAGTCGGGCGTTGAGGTTGGTCCCCCCGTTCGAGGAGACGGATGTTGATAGTTATTTCTTGATTTTTGAGAAGGTGGCAAGGAATCAAAAGTGGCCCAGAGAGCAGTGGGTGGCGTTGTTACAAAGTGTGTTACGAGGGAAGGCACAGCGGGTATATGCCGCGCTGCCCCCAGAAAGGGACGGAAATTATGCTCAAGTAAAGGAGGCCATTCTCCGAGGTTACGAGTTAGTACCTGAGGCGTATAGACAAAGGTTCCGAAATTTAAGAAGAGGGTGGAATCAAACATATACCGAGCTAGCCCATGAGAAGGGTGTGCTCTTGGACCGTTGGAGCACAGCTGAAAAGGTGGCCGAGAACTATGGGCGTCTCAGGGAGTTAATTTTGATTGAGGAATTTAAAGGTTGCGTTCCGGAAGAGATCCGAATGTATTTAAATGAGAGGACGAATCAGTCCATCTCAGAGATGGCTAGGGTCGCAGATGAATATGCCCTAACCCACAAGACAAAGTTTTCCTCGCCAAAAAGTTACCCGAGAGACCGTCGGAATGGTAGGGAAAGTCCGCCGGCTGAGGCGGAGATCCCGCCGGGAGCTAGCAGAAAAAGTGAGGATAACAGACAGGAAACCTGGAGATCTCCTGGTTTAACCTGTTTTAATTGTGGGAGGGTGGGTCATATCGCATCAAACTGCTTTGCTCCGAGAAAGGAGCCAGAGAGGGAGAGAGCAGCGACCCCTATCGGGTGTGCAGTGGTAATCAGGAAATGGACAAGAGGGTCCCAGGTAGATGGAGTACCGGAGGGGCGGGAGACATTTAGTTCCGAAGGAACCGTGTCTTTGAGGGAAGGGGACCCCCCCATCCCCGTACAAATTTGGAGAGACACGGGGGCGGAACTATCGTTAATTAGCCGTAATGTGTTAAAATTCGGCCCTCGCACGGGCGAGGTAGCCCTGAGAGGTATCGGGAACCAGACCGAGGTCGTGCCTTTGCATAGGGTCCTTCTCGATTGCGAGTTGGTGTCGGGACCTGTGGAGCTAGGAGTCCTGCCGGAGTTACCGGGGGAGGGCGTGGACCTCCTGTTGGGTAATGACCTCGCGGGTGGGAAGATGGGAACCGCCCTGATAGTTGAGGCCCCGCCCATGGAGTCCCCGAGCTATCGCGTATGCGCGGTCACTCGCAGCCTGTCGAGAGCGGCGGCTGGGACAGCGCGCAGTTTGAAATTGGTCCAGACGTTTTTACCGACCCTACACCACGAGGGTTCAGAGGGTGGTAAAACGGAAGGTAGTAAAGTAAAAGGGGGTAAGGGCGAGGAGATAGCTCCCCCCTTAGTGAAGAGAAAGGTCCTAGAGGTAGGAAATAAAGATGAGAAACGGATAAAGCTGTTAAAACGTCCAGAGTTGGACGTGGTTGATCTGTCTGGTTTGGCAGAATTGTTTGGAGAAGTTGAGAGTTCTAAAGATGTTCTCGATGGTCCCGAGAGTGAAATGAGGGCAGTCTTAGAGGAGAAGGGTATCCTTGCTGTGGAGAAGTCAGCTGACATGGCCGAGGAGGTTGTTTCAGCTCGCAGGGTTGCGCCTTCCCCAACAGGGGGCTGCCTGGAGAGTAACTGGAAGGAGGGGGAGACGTTTGAATTTGAAAAAGGTACGGGTGTTGAAAGCCTGGAAGAGGCCAATGTCCCGTTTGAGTGTGTCCAAGATGGGGATGCACGTGGTGCTGAACCTAGTCACGGAACTCAAGGGAAAGGGGAATGTGTAGTTCCCAAATTGAATGAAGAAAATTTAAAGGCTGGACTGATATCAAAAGCAACAACCAGGCTACAGAGACAATGGCTTGGTACCACAAAGCCTGTGAATCAATTACAGGTTGAGTTGGAAGGTAAATGGGCCCCACACGCTATTGTTATTCCAGAGTGTGGTGTGAAAAGGCAGAATTTGAAATGCTGTCTGAACAAAGCGGGATCGCTTGCGGATCTTAAATTGGAAACTAATAGCATGACGGGTCCTGAAGAGAAAAACGACAAATGGCCTAAAATTAAGGAATTGGGTGGTCTAAGTTTGGAACACGCTGATAAAATAACTCCTATGAAAGGAGCGGGCGAAAGCCTATTTCGCCAGGGTGCCCAAGATCGTCACGAGGGAATTAACCAGAAAAGAGGCGAGGGTTAATGGGGACTCGATTTTTAAAATAGCAGAAGCCGGTTTTAAGGGATTTTGACAAAGTATGTGAATAATAAAGACAACACCCATGGAAGCTTGACTGTTAAGTTTGAAAGTAACATAAAAATTTGTCTTTTGCATGAACCTTTGTAGATGTATGTAAGCTAAGATCACACCTCCGTAGTTATGTTGCTGAAGAAAGCAAATAAATAAGGTGGTTATTGAGCTGAAGTTTGATGCTACTAGGCGTTAGTATGGCACGTGAGGTTAAGGTATTAAAGAAAAGGGGCACCGTACTTGTTACCTGTTTAGATACTGACTTGAATGTATAACAGTAGTACTCTGTGAAGAGAAAAGCTTGTGTAGTATGTAGATTAAAAAAAAAATCCTGTGTCAACCTGTTTTTAACCGCTGGTTAAAAACCCATTATGGGGGGAGGTGTTATGCCGTAGGCCCCCTCCTTTGTGAAAATCGCATGAACCCTAGTTAAGGGGGGTCAACTGACCCAAAAAGAGAGAGAGACCATGTTCTCCCAAGAAGCAGAATGAAGGTGACCTTGACTATTGTCTCATGGAGACCACGTGAAAAGCCCTCGGGCAAAGTGGGCTGGTTGAGAGAGAGATCGCATTACCTGCAACTTGATTGACACCTGCGATCCCGTGAAGAAGTATAAAGGCGGGTCTGAGGGGGTGAAACCCTCAGACGCACCCAGCAGACACCAAGGAAATACGATATCGATTCCCGTGGGAGCGGGACGCCATGTTGAAGGAAGCCACGTGCGTTAGATTCCGAATTTGAATCTGTGGTTAAAACCAACGAAAGACTGCTTTTAAATAACAACGGGGAAGTCTGCTCCCCTGATTCCAAGGATTTGCTCTGCCAAGACGACGGGCAAGTGTTTATCTTTTCTAAATCACCTCTTTCTCTCTACAACGTGAAAACCCCAGCGGTTCCCAAAAAGGAAAAGCCTGCAAACTTCTGAGTGACTCTTTAGATTTCCGTTGGACTCAGTATTAACCCCTAGACAACTGTAGAGCTTATTTCTGATTGATTATGGTTACACCGGTGTTTTAGATTGAGTTTTGACGATGTATATGATCTGAATGTTTTGTATTAACCATACGTTTGTGCCCTTATTGAATAAAACGCTTGAAAATAGTAGCATCCGACTCAGCTGATCCATCTATCTTTGCTGGCAAGTTACCTGGTTACGGGGTTTACGTAACACTTCATTCACAAAACAACAAAGATGTAGGGAACCTTGGTCTTCAAGAGATAGTGAGGTCTTGGTTAAGCAAACAGAGGAGGTGCCTAGCAGGTGTAGGAGCAAATGAGGTGCTTATGGAGTATAAGAAATGCAAGAGAACACTTAAGAAAGAAATCAGGAGGGCTAATATTAGGCATGAGTTTGCTCTAGCAGGCAAAGTGAAGGAGAATCCTAAGGGATTCTTCAGCTATGTTAAGAACAAAAGGATTACAAGGGACAAAATTGGACTTTTGGAAGTTCTGAATGGAGCCAAAAGAGATGGTGGAGATCTTAAATGTTTTTTTTTACATTTATATTTACTCAGGAGATGGACAGAGTCTATAGAAGTGAGGCAAAACAGCATGGACTTCATGGACCCTTTACAGACTGCAGAGGAGGAGGCTGTCCTGAGGCAAATTAAGGTGGACAGATCGCTGGGGAATGACAAGGTGTTCCCTTGAACTCTGAGGGAGGCAAGTGCAAAAATTGTTGGGGCCTTAACAGAGATACTTAAATCATTCTTAGTGATAGATGAAGTACCAGCTGTTTGGAGGATAGCCAATGTTGTTCGGCTGTTTAAAAAAGGCTCTAAAAATAAACCAGGAAATTATAGATTGGTGAGTCTGATATCAGTCGTGAGAAGATTATTGGAAGGTATTCTAAGGGACTGGATATATCAGTATTTGGATAGACATGAAATGATTAAAGATAGTCAGCTTGCCTTCGTGCATAGTAGGTCATATTTAACCAATCTTATAAAGTTTTTCAAGGAAGTTACCAGGAAAGTGGATTAAGGCAAGGCAGTGATGTTGTCTACATTGGCCTTAGCATAACATTTGACAAGGTCCCTCATGGGAGGGTGGTTAAGAAGATTTATTTGCTCAGCATTCAGGATGAGGTAGTAAATTGGGTTAGACATTGGCTTTGTGGGAGAATCTAGAGAGTGGTAGTAGATGGTTGCCTCTCTGACTGGAGGCCTGTGATGAGTGTAGTGCCACAGGGATCAGTGCTATGTGTGTTGCTGTTTGTAATTCGTATCAACGATCTGGATGATAATGTGGTTAATTCGGTCAGCAAAATTGTGGATGACACCAAGATTGAGGCTATAGTGGACAGCAAGGTATTTGCTAAAAGAGGCATCACAGGTAAATAAGACACACCCTCTTTTTGTTACTACAAGCAGGGAGGTAAGTGATGCACCATCAATAACTCACTCTGAGACGTAAGAAGTGAGATATCGGCTTTTATTGACTGGAAGAATGAACAACGCTACATCCTGGAGAATGAGGCCGGGCATCAGGCCTCAATCGCCTTTATACAGGGGTCTGTGGGAGGAGCCACAGGAGCAGTCAGCAGGGGGTCTGTGGGAGGAGCCACAGGAGCTGTCAGCAGGGGTCTGTGGGAGGAGCCACAGGAGCAGTCCAAACAGGTATATGTAGTTCACCACAGTAAGGGAACCTGAAGACCCACACTCAGTGTTTTTTTGCTTCTGCCATCAGAATTCTAAACAGTCTATGAACAGTACCTCATTATTCCTTTTCTTTATATTATTTATTTTCTTTTTAATTCATAGTAATTTTATGTCTTGTATTGTACAGCTACTGCAAAGCAAGTTTCCCAGGGTAATAAACCTGATTCTAATTCTCTTCTGGACCTCTGCTCTTTGATATCGCTAACAAAGTGAAAAGATATTTCACAGGTAACAAAGTGGAACTGATGCCGTCATGCCTGACCCTGAAAAGCATTTGTCAGTGTTAGCATCAGGGAAGCTACTTATGAATGAATTCTAAATTGCTGATAAGCTCAAACCTTTCTTTATCAAAACATTTTAACTCTGCTTATGTTTTACTTTAAGTATTCCTATTTGAACCAACATGATAGAGGCATATAAAAAATAAATTAATTAAAGACAAACACCTAGAGCAATTCAGAGAGTTGGGTAGCACCTGCAGAGAGAAACATATTCAAAGTTTTGGGTTGAGTATGTTAATACTGACCCAAAATATTGACCCTCTATTCATTTCCGCAGATGGTGACTAACCCAGCAATTCTTCCTGCAATTTCTGTTCTTTTTTTGCTTGCGAATCCAGCATCTGCAGTCTCTTATGTCTTCATGTTACATTAATGAGCTTGTCACAATATGTTTTGGATATTAAGTAAAGACATTTGAGAGAGGCTGTGCTCTACAAGGAGGTATATACTCTGAACATACTGAATAAATCATCAAAAATTCATACTGACTTCTGTCTAAAGTTAACTTGAGCTGAAGAATAACAAGCAAACTGTCAATAGGACTGATCACATGTAGATAAAAAATGCTACAGATTTACACATTTACAATATTTGCACTGTTTTTAAATTTAAAATGTTGTTATCCTTGTCCAGGATATACTTTATCCCCTAAGGGCTTGAATCCCTGGAAAGGTTCTAGTAGAATAGCAGACATTGCGAGTGGCTTCTTCACAGACAGGATGGAGAACAAATGTTTGCGGTATGATTTATTATTGGTAACTTCATGGCATATCTTATGTCATTGCTTGTTGTGTGTACATTTATATAATATGATTGGCTATACATCGTATCTGATGATTACAATGAAACTTGTGCAGGAAAGTTTTCAAACTCCATTGCACTAGTGCAGTGCCACTCTCTCAACCTTTGAAGTCCGGGTCTAGTGGTACGTTTAGTTGTCATAACTGGAGTCTTCCTTGGTTGCAGTGGATAACTATGACTTCTGCTATGCTTTGTCATGCCCTTTGCTCTCCACAAGGAGCCTTCCTGGCTGCAGGATCTTACTGTTGATCTCATCCATCTGGTACGCCGGAGCTGACTTTACATGTTTGGCTGGACATGTCCCTTTCTCATTGGGGTATGATGTCTGCCGACTACCTTCACCTGGTTTAGCCTGCCTGTCAAAGCTGTGCACTGGGGTGTGGACCCAGTCACATGCAAGCAGCTAATTAGAGACACAGGTGAGAGCTTAGTGACTGGTGGGGACCAAAGATGAGTGAGCTACCCCAGATGCAACCCCACCTTGAGCAGCCCCTACCCCAAATGTTGTAGTGTCTAAAATACTTTTACAAGAGACTGCAGTGATGAGTTGCTCTTTGAGCCCCATAAAGATTGTTCCCATTTTGACTGAGTCAGTAGCATTTTTTAAATCTGTGTCATTGGCACATTAGTTACTAGCTCAGAACAACACAGGGTTTAATGCTTAAAACGGAGTGTGTAGTTCTTAATAATACCACAGCTTTCAACTTTCAGTCTGACAGCCTGTGTATCTACATCAAAGTTAGTACTTTTAAATTTGGAAGTGTGGTTCTGTTTTTAAAAATGCAGACATTTTTTTTTAATTTTCAATGTGGGTTTTGAAACCTGGAAAGCGCAGCTGTTTAATAATCACTTTGAAAGTGAAAGCATTTCTTATGCTTCGAGGAATGTGTTTTAAATATAGAAATGTAAGATTTTAAATCTAGAAGCACTATCCTTTGCTCTGCTGGACAGTAGAGATTTCAAATGCAATTTTAAAATGCTCAGAAGCACATTATTAACATTTAGAAGCAGTTATCTTTAGTCAATTAAACTACTTGATTTTCTACTAGGGAATGCGGTAACTAAACCGAGGCATGAGAAATGAGCTTACCCGGGTGGATTTGGGGATACTGGTGGGGATGATGGCAAAGCAGAGATGGCTGAAGCTTCTGGGAATAGTTCACAAGGCACAGACTAGATACGTCTCACAGAGGAAGAAGTTCTCAAATGGCAAGGGTAGGCAACTGTGGTTGACAAAGGGAGTTAAGGACTGCATAAAAGCCAAGGAAAAGGGCATACAAGGTAGAAAAAGTGAATGGGAACTTAGATGATTGGGAAGGCAACTAAAAAAAGCAATAAGAAGGGAAAAATGAATTATGAGACCAGACAAGCCAATAAAATAAAGCAGGATAACAAAAGTTTTTTCAGTTATATCAAGAGTAAGGGGAGGTGAAAGTTTATATTTGACCACTGGAAAATGATGCTGGTGAGGTCGTAATGGGGGACAAAAAATGGTAGATGAATTTAAAGGGTACTTTGCATCTGTGGAAGACGCTAGCAGTTTGCCAATGTCAGGGAGCAGGAATGAGTGCCATTGTTATTACAAAAGAAAAAGTGCTAGGCAGACTTAAAGGTCTTAAGGTGGATAAGTCACCTGGGCCAGATGGACTACATCCCAGAGTCCTGAGAGAGGTTACTTCAGAGTTAATGGATGCATTAGTCATGATCTTCCAAGATCACTTAATTCTGGCATGGTCCCGGAGGACTGGAAGATTGCAAATGTCACTCCACTCTTTAAGAAGGGAGGAAGGCAAAAGAAAGGAAATTATAGATCAGTTAACCTAAACTCAGTGGTGGGAAAGAGTTGAAGGATGAACTTTAGAGGTACTTGGAGACTAATAATAAAATAAATCAAAGTTAACATGATTTCTGTAAAGGGAAATCTTACCTGAAACATTTGTTAGCATTTTTCAAGGAATTAGCAAGCATGGCAAAATGGAGGAACCCAGCAGGCCAGGTGGCATCTGTGGAGAAAAGTACAGTTGGTGTTTCAGGCAAAACCCTTCAGCAGGACTGGAAAAAAGGCTGAGGAATAGATTTAAAAGGTGGAGGGAGGGGAGAGGGAGACACAAGGTGATAGGTGAAACCTGGGGGGAGGGTGGGGAGGAGGGATGAAGTAAGGAGCTGCAAAGTTGATTAGTGAAAGAGACAAGAAGGCCATGGAAGAAAGAAAATGAGGGGGTGTGTGGGTGGGAGCATGACGGGGAGGCGATGGGCAGGTAAGGTGAGAGGGAAAAGGGGATGGGAAATGGTGCTGGAGGGGTTGGGTCTATTACCATAAGTTAGAGAAATCAATGTTCATACCATCAGGTTGGAGGCTACCCAAATGGAATACAGGGTGTTGTTTCTCCGACCTAAGTGTGACTTCATCATGACGGTGGAGAAGGTCATGGATAGACATATCAGAATAGGAATGGGAAGTGGAATTAAAATGCGTGGCCACTGGGAGACCCCACTCGTTCCTGCAGACCGAGTGTAGGTGCTCAGCGAAGCAGTCTCCCAAACTATGTCGGGTCTCACCAACTACAGGAGACCACTCTGGGAGCACCGAACACAAAATGTCCCCAACAGACTCACAGGTGAAGAGTTACCTCAGCTGGAAGGACTGTTTATGGCCCTGATTGGTAGTGAGGGAGGAGCTGTAGAGGCAGGTGTGACACTTATTCCACTTGCAAGGATAAGTGCCAGGAGGGAGATCAGTGGACAAATGAGTCGCATAGGGAATGATCCCCGCGGAAAGCAGAAAGTGGTGGGGGGAGAGCTTGGTGGTGGGATCCCATTGGAGGTGGTGGAAGTTTTGGAGAATTATGTGCTAGATGCAGAAGCTGGTGGGGTGGTCGATGAGGACGAAAGGAATCCTATCTCTGGTAGGGTGATGGGAGAATGGGGTAAGAGCAGACATGCATGAAATGGAGGAGATACAGTTGAGGGCAGCGTTGATAGTGGAGGAAGGGAAGTCCCTTGCTTTGAAAAAGGAATACAACTTTGTTCTAGAATGAACAGTCTCATCCTCAGAGCAGATGCAGTGGAGATGGAGGAATTGAGAGAAGGGAATGGCATTCTTACAAGTAGCAGGGTGGGATGACGTATAGTCCAGGTAGCTGTGAGAGTCGATGGGTTTGGAACAGACGCCAGTGAATAAGCTGTCTCTGGAGATAGAGACAGTGAGATTGAGAAAGTGAAGCGTGGTGTTGGAAATGGACCAGGTGAATTTGAGGGCAGGGTGCAAGTTGGAGCAAAGTGGATGAGGTCTACGAGTTCAGCACGGGTGCAGGAAGCACCATCAATGCAGTCATTGATGTAGTGTAGGAAGAGTGCGGGACAGTCACTAGTGTAGGCTTGGAACATAGACTGTTCAACATAGCTGACAAACAGGCAGGCATAATTGGGACCCATGTGAGTGCCCATGCCCCCCCCCCTTTTGATTGAAGGAAGTGGGAGGATCCAAAGGAGAAATTATTTTGAGTGAGGACAAATTCTGTGAGGCGGTGGGAGAGTGGTCATGGAGGGGAAAAGTCAACTGTACTTTTATCCATAGATACTGCCTGATCTGCTGAGTTCACCAGCATTTGTGTGTGTGTTGCTCAGATTTCCAGCATCTGCAGGTTTTCTCTTGTTTTTGAGGACTAAGGAGAGACAGTGGATGTCATTTACTTGGATTTTCAGAAGGTGTTTGATAAGATGCCCCACATAGGCTGCTTAACAAGATAAAATCCTATGGTGTTATAGGAAAGATACTGGCATGGTTAGCAGAATGACTGACAGGCAGGAGGCAACAAGTGGGAATAAAAGGGGCCTTTTCTGTTTGGCTGCCAGTGACTAGTGGTATTCCTCGGGTTGTTATTGGGACTGCTGCTTTTCACATTGTCAGTGATTTGGATAATGTGACTGTTGGCTTTGTGGGAAAGCTTGAGGGCGATATGAAAGTAGATGGAAGGAGAAGTAGTGCTGAGGAAGCAATGCGATTGTAGCAGGGCTTAGGCAAATTTTAAGAATGGGCAAAAAAGTGACAGATGGAATACAATGTTGTGAAATATACGACAATGCACTTTGGTAAAAGGAACAATAGTGCGGACTATTATCTAAATGGGGAGAAGGTTCAAACATCAGAGGTGCGGACGGACTTTGGAGTCGCTATGGAAGACTCCCAGAAGAAAAATTTGCAGTTCGAGTCTGTGGTAAAGAAGGCAAATGCAATGTTGACATTCATTTCGAGGGGAATAGAATATAAAAATGATAATGCTGAGCCTTTGTAAGACACTAGTCAGGCTGCACTTAAGAGTATTGTCAACAGTTTTGGGCCCCATATCTCAGAAAGGATGTATTATCATTGGAAACCATCCAGAGGAAGGTGAAGAGCATAATTCTGGTAGAAAGGGGTAAACATATGATGAGTGTTTGGCAGCTTTGGGCCTGTACTCACCGGAATTTAGAAGAATGTGGGGGGATTTCATTGAAACCTACAGAATGTTGAAAGGACTTGATTGGGTGGATGTGGAGAGGATGTTTACTATGGTGGCTATGTCCAGAACTAGAGGGCACAGCCTCAAAATTGAGGGGTGCCACTTTAGAACAGAGGTGGGGAGGAATTTTTTTAGTCAGAGAGTAGTAAATCTGTGGAATGCTCTGCCACAGCCATACTTGAGTGATGATAAACCTACTTCTGAAATGGGTCTCTATTGTGCACTGAGACAGGGAGAGGGGAATCGTAGTTGAGAAGAGGGGTAGGTAGAGGGGAGGGAGCAGGAAGCACCAGAGAGACATTCTGTAATGATCAATAAACCAATTGTATGGAATCAAATCACCTTGACTGTTGTCTCAGGGCTGGATGTTTCAACACCCGCACCACCCCCCTTCCTCTTTCACTCCTCCCTGCCACCTATGCCGTACCCCTCTGGCAGCGCTCCACCTTCTCCATTCCCAGCATTCTTTGCTGCTGCCAGATTTACAAACTCATTGTCGACTCCATGTTGCTAAGTGCACTACTGTGCAAAACTCTTCATTATGCACCGTAGCTCTCTATACTGTTTAAAAAAAAAGACCTTTGCCTCTACAGATGCTGCCATACTCACTCAGGCCTTCCAGCAGTTTGTTCTTTTTCCACCAGATGACAGCATCTCTTGCATTTCATCAGAAAACCATACACCCATATATTAAGGCCTATATTTTAAAACCTGGGAGCATGGGTTTTTAATGGCTGGAAACCAATAGTTTTAAAACTTGAGTCTATGTGTTTTTAATC
Organism: Hemitrygon akajei; assembly: GCF_048418815.1. NCBI lineage: Eukaryota > Metazoa > Chordata > Chondrichthyes > Myliobatiformes > Dasyatidae > Hemitrygon > Hemitrygon akajei. Next base: position 28,809,216 of record NC_133138.1, on the reverse strand, counting down.
CTTCAAAGTGATTAGTATCTGAACTCATGGACTTGAAACTTGAATGTATGTGCTTCTGTCAACCAGAGGTTAGCAGGAGTATTTAAAACATTGTACATCAGATCTTTGCATTTAGAAGGGGTTACAGCAATCACTCTGTAAATTCTAGTCTGCATGTACCCATCCACTCATGAATGGCTTCTTGATGAAGGATACTGTTGACTTCTGAAGTTATTCCAGAAGCACCACTACGTTTGGTACATATTAAACCAATATGTGGCACAGTAGCATAACTTTAGCAAAAGTCTACAACACTGGAGGTAAGACCATAAGACCTAGCAGTAGAATTAGGCCATTCAGCCCATTGAGTCTGCTCTGCCATTCTATCATGGCTGATCCTGGATCCCTCTCAACCCCATACACCTGCCTTCTCACCATAAGCTTTGATGCCCAGCCTATCAGGAAACTACTGGTTTTCGCTTTAAGTATACCCAGCGGCTTGGCCTCCACAGCTGTCTGTGGCAAAGCATACACAGATTCACTACTCTCTGGCTAAAAAAAAAAAATTCCTCCTTTCCTCTGTTCTAAAGGGTCACCCCTCAATTTTGAGGTTGTGTCTCTAATTCTGGACACCCCTGTCATAAGAAACATCCTCTCCACATCCACCCAATCGAGTCCTTTCAACATTCAGTAGATTTCAGTGAAATCCTCCAGCACTCTTCTAAATTTCAGTGAGCACAGGCCCAAAGCTACCAAACACTCCTCGAATGTTAACTCCTTCATTCCTGGAATTATCCTCGTGAAACTCCTTTGGACTCTCTACAATGACAATACATCGTTTCTGAGAAATGGGGCCCAAAACTGTTGACAATGCTCCAAGTGTGGCCTGACTGGTGTCTTATAAAATCTCAGCATTATCACCTTGCTTTTATATTCTATTCCCTTTGAAATGAATGCCAACATTGCATTTGTCGTCTTTACCACAGACTCGACCTGCAAAGTAATCTTCTGGGAGTTTTGCACAAGTAGTCCTAAGTCCCCCCTGCACCTCTGATGTCTGAACATTCTCCCCATTTAGATAACAGTCTACACTATTGTTCCTTTAACCAAAATGCATTATCATACATTTCCCAACATTGTATTCCATCCGCCCCTTTTTGCTCATTCTTCCAATACGCCCATTCTTCTACAATCACATTGCTTCCTCAGCACTACCTAATCCTCCACCTATCTTCGTATCATCTGCAAATTTTGCCACAAAGCCATCAATTTCATTATCTAGATCACTGACAAATAATGTGAAAAGTAGTGGTTCCAATACCAACCCCTGTGGACTCAGTTCTTACTAATGCCGTAACCAGTTTGCTCGTTCTCCCCATGTCCGAGTGCTCCAGTTTCCTCCCACGTTTCAAAGGCATGCGGTTAGAATTAGTGATTTGTCAGCATGCTGTGTTGAAAACAGAAGCATGAAGACACTTACAGATTGCCTTCAGCACAACCCTCACTGATTTGATTTGACACAAACAATAAATGTCACTGTATGTTTCAATGTACATGTGACAAATAAAGCTAAGCTTTAATCTTTAAACCTCTATAAAACTGAATTGTAATCTCTATAAAGAAATAATAGCTCCTATGCATGACAGAGCACTTCAGAAGTTTTCTCTAAATCCCAGAGCAGCATCTCATACAAGGGTGAATAACAGTGGATAGTGAGATGAAATATATAAGAGCTTATTGATTGGAGTATAAGTGCAGAACTTATTTAGTACTATCGACATTTTGATTTATGATATCATGTGGCACAATTTGAATAAACCTGAAAGGTAATCTATACAGCAATTGCTTTAAAAAATCCTATTGTTGACAATTATTGCTCATTTGCACTATTATAAGTTTAATACCATCTCTGAATTTGATCCATGGTGCACCAATAAACTCAAGAGATTCTGCAGATGCTGTAAATCTTGAGCAACACCCTCAAAATGCTGGAGGAGAATAAACTATCTCTGAATGGGAATAAACAGTCGACATTTCCGGCTGAGACTGTTCATCGGGACTGGAAGAGGAAGGGGGTCAGAAACCAGAATGAGAAGATGGCGGAGGGGAGGTACGATCTGGCAGGTGGCGTGAAACCAGGTGAGTGGGCGCGGGAGGGGAATGAAGTGAGAAGCCGGGAGGTAATAATTGGAAGAGGGAAAGGGCTGAAGAAGAGGGAATCTGATAGGAGGAAACAGTGGACCATGGAAAAGGGGTACTAAGAGGGATGTGATGGGCAAGTGAGGAGAAGCAAAAGGTTCAGAGGGGAAGCAGAATAAGGAATGGAAAAAGGGGGAGAAATTACTGGAAGTTAAAGAAATTAACATTCATGCCATCAGATTGGAGGGTACCCAGATGGAATAAGATTTGTTGATCCTCCAACCTGAGCGTGGCCTTATTGTGACTGTAGAGAAGGCCATGGAATGTCCTTGATTAACTTCCACAGCTTCATCCACTTAGTAGCGGAAGGCAATGTCCACACATAAGGTTGTGTGCAAACTATTTCTAATGTAGTTGATAACTCTCTTCATATTACAGTTTATAACACTAGCATAATGTACTAATAATCTAATGAAGCAAAAGAACTCCCCTCTGTAAATATTTTACACCCCAAACCTGACTCAAGGCCTCTCTGTCAATCTGTGCATTTTTTTCTCTCTGCAGTAGTAAGGGGACGTGATGCAAAGTCTATGGGACGTTCACTTCCATCACTCATAACATGTGATATGACTGCACCTATACCATAAGGTCAGGTGTCACAGACAAGCTTCACTGGACAATGTGGATCATAATGCGTGAGTACAGTGTCTGACATCACCATTTCCTTTACCTTTTGGAACACCAGCACACACTGTTTTGCCCATCGCCATGTCTTGCCGATGTGTAGTCATGAGTAACACGCACAATATGCTGGAGGAACGCAGCAGGTCAGGCAGCATCAACGTTTGTCAGCATCAACCCTTTGTCAGGACTGAAGAGGGAGGGGGCAGGGGCCCCATAAAGAAGGTGGGGGGAGGTTGGGAAGGAGAAGGCTGGTAGGTGCCAGGTGAAAAACCAGTAAGGGGAAAGATCAAGGGGTAGGGGAGGGGAAGCAGGAAGGGGATAGGCAGGAAAGGTGAAGAAGGAATGTTAGGGGAAAGCACTATGGGTAGTAGAAAAAGGCGGAACCATGAGGGAGGTGATAGGCAGCTGGAGGAGGAGGCAGAGTGAAACTGGGATGGGGGAAGGGAGGGGGAGGGAATTACTGGAAGTTGGAGAATTCAATGTTCATGCCAAGGGGCTGGAGACTACCCAGACGGTATATGAGGTGTTGCTCCTCCAACCTGAGTTTGGCCTCATCATGGCAGCAGAGGAGGCCATGTATGGACATATCCGAATGGGAATGTGAAGCAGAGTTGAAGTGGGTGGCAACTGGGAGATCCTGTCTGTTGTGGAGGACGGAGCGGAGGTGCTCGATGAAGCGGTCCCCCAATCTGCGTCATGTCTCGCCGATGTAGAGGAGGCCGCACCACGAGCACCAGATGCAATAGATTACCCCAACAGACTCACAAGTGAAGTGTTGCCTCACCTGGAAGGACTGTTTGGGGCCCTGAATGGTGGTAAGAGAGGAGGTGTAGGGACAGGTGGAGCACTTAAACTTGCAGGGATAAGTACCAGGTGGGTGTTCTGTGGGGAGGGGCGTATGGACCAGGGAGTCACAGAGGAAACCATCCCTGCAGAAAGTGGAGAGGGGTAGAGAGGGAAAGATGTGCTTAGTGGTGGGGTCCTGTTGAAGGTGTCGGAAGTTGCGAAGGATAATGTGCTGGATCCGGAGGCTGGTGGGGTGGTAGGTGAAGACAAGGGGGACACGGTCCCTGTTGTGGTGACGAGAGGATGGGGTGAGGGCTGAAGTGCGGGAAATGGAGGAGATGCGGGTGAGGGCATCATTGACGATGGCAGAAGGGAAACCATGATCCTTAAAGAAAGAGGACATTTGAGAAGTCCTGGAACAGAAAGCCTCATCCTGGGAGCAGATACAGCAGAGACAGAGGAACTGGTAATAGGGAATAGCATTTTTGCACGTGGCAGAGTGGGAAGAGGTATAGTCGAGATAGTTATGAAAGTCAGTGGGTTTATAGAAGATGTCAGTGAACAGTCTGTCTCCAGAGATGGAGACCGAGAGATCGAGAAAGGGGAGAGAAGTGTCTGAAAAGGACCAAGTGAATTTGAGGTATGGGTGAAAGTTAGAGGCAAAGTCAATGAAATTGACAAGCTCAGCATGGGTGCAGGAAGCTGCACCAATGTTGTCGTCAATGTAGTGAAGGAAAAGCTGGGGACCAGTACCAGTATAGGTTTGGAGCATAGACTGTTCTACATAACTACAAAAGAGGCAGGCATAGCTGAGGCACATGCGAGTGCCCATAGCTACACCCTTGGTCTGAAGAAAGTGGGAAGAACCAAAAGAGAAGTTATTAAGTGTGAGTACCGGTTCCGCCAACCGGAGGAGGGTGGTCGTGGTGGAGAACTGGTGAGGTCTATTGTCCAGAAAGTAGCGGGGGGCTTTGAGGCCTTCTTGATGGGGAATGGAAGTGTATAAGGATTGGACAAAATCCAATTTGTGCGTGTTGCTTTGACCCCAGCATCTGCAGAGTATTTAGTGTTTGTGGTAGTGAGTGCAAGGAGTGGAGCACAGTTGCCAGGTTTGGCAGGAACCTGTGAAAGTGTGTGGCAAATCCTAAAAAGGACAGCAACTATGATACATCCTTTGGCCTTGGAGAATCCACCACTACTTGAATTTTCTCAGCACACTTGGGTAATGCTTGTGCGCCAGTGGTGTGACCACAATAAGTGATGCTTGGTTTAAAGAATTCACACATGTTGCATTGTGCTCTGGGTCTTCTAATCTTTTTGACACTGTTTTGAGATTTTGGAGATGTTCTTTGGTATCCTCACCAATTACAGTGATGTCTTCCAGGTAACACTGAGTGCCTTGTCAGCCTTATAGACCCTGGTCAGTAGCTTTCTGCCAAAATGCAGGTGTAGATACTGCTCCAGAAGTAAGCTTATAATAGTGATAAATACTTCTGAGTTTTTATGGTGCAAAACTTTTCTTTCATCTCCACCTGTAGCTAAGGCAATTGATCTACTTGCAGTTCTGGGTTGATGGTGACTTTAAAATCATCACAGATCCTGACAGATTTATACTTCTTGGCTACTGGGACCACTGTCATTGTCCTTAAGCTCCACACAGCCTCGGAAAGAACTCCTTCAGCCTCCTTGTGATCTAGCTCACTGGGTTCTTTATCACAGATGGTAGAATGAATCAGACAGGCTTTGTAAAAGTTGGGTGTTGCATTTTCACTTAACACATTTTTTACCCTTGACGTCCTTGAGTTTTCCAATGCCATCTTTGAACACGGCTGTGATATCATCCAGTAACTTTCTTAATCTGCTTTCAGTTGACTCCATTGCAGGAGATATGGCATCAAAATGGTGGATGGATCTCCAATCAAGTTATAGTTGTCTCAGCCAATCATAGCCCTACAAAGCAGGCCCTTCTGTTTTTAAGAAATACAAGCCCAATGTGGATTGTTAGTTGCTGTATTCCATTGCTATGAATGTCATTCCAACAGGAAATATCTTTTCTCTAGTAAAAATTCTTAGTTGGATATTTGCAGGCTTTAGTTCAATATTTTTGAAATGCTGTTCAAACTCATTTTGTGGAATGACTGAAACAGCTGAGCCAGAGACCAATTTCATTTTAATTGATTTGTTGTTCGCTTTGGGTGTAAGCCATATTGCTCGTCTCTTGTTAGTTTTTATAATGTAAATCTCAAGTCTTCTCAGTCCGGTGTCACTCTCATTATTGTCAGATTTTTAGCAACATTATTTTTAGTACTCTTTTTGAAACTGCAACTTGACTTTTTATCATTTTCTCTTCCCTATGCAGTCTATTTTTGTCTGCCTGAAATCCTCTTTGTATGTGTCCTACTTCGCTGCAAGTTCTGCATTTAATCTTTAAATATTCTGTATATTGGCCTAGGTATGTATGTAAGTTCCTGCCACGAAGGTAGCACAGTTTGTTCAGCCAGGTAGACATTGTCCTGTTCAGACATTGCAATTTCGTTCATGATCACTTTCGATCCTGACTGCCACTAAATTCTGTCTCTGTCTGCTGTCTCCATTGATACAGTGATTTCAACGGTTATTTTAAATATAAGCTATGATTCAGTTAGGAGCCATTTTTGAACACTTTCTTGTAAGATTCCACAAACTAAACGATCTCTCAGTGTACCATTAAGTCCATCACTGAACTGACAATGCTTGGACAATTTCTTCAATTCAGCCATGTAAAGTGAAATGGAGTCCCCTTTCTTTGGATTCCACTAATGAAACCGAAAGAATTTTGCTATCAACAATGAATTTGGTTTTAGATGATTTTGCATTATGTTCACGATATCATCAAAACTCCATTTTGCCTAGTTTGGTTAGAACAGTTAAACTTCTAAGCAAACTATATGATTTCCGACTTACTACATTCGGCGAAACTGCCACTCATTTCTCATTGGCTTTTTCATTTGCTTCAAAATACTGCTTAGTTTAGTCAGTATGCATCATCCAGTTATCCGTTATACAATGGAATGAGGCTGATTATCCGATGTAGCCAGCCATTTCTGCTTGCTTATTTATTTATTATTATTATTATCACTTGGTAATCACTTTGATGAACCCATGAATTTCATCCATTTTCTGCCTTTTTTAAAAAATTCAATGTCGCTCTCTCGTTCCAAAGAAACAAATGTGCTGCACTTCAACAGTTGGGTAGTAATTCTGGTTTCCTTTTACAACTTCCTCATCACCACTGTTATGTTATGTAACTCCAAAGGCTAATCAAAAGAAAAACCCCGGTAGCCAGTGATATGGGTTTATTTATTTTCAGTAAGGCCTTCACATATAACATGGTGATGTACCGATGTATGTCATTCATGTACTTTTATATATAACTATTAATGAATTATGGAAACAAAGAATGCGTAATCAAACAATATACTTACAATATTGCTCAAATAATACTGAAATATTAAATACACTATATAAAACAGCCCATGATATCACAGAGCAGCACACAAAATGTGGGATGAATTCAGCAGGACAGGTATCTATGGAGGATCAATGATCAAACTTTCAGGCCAAGACCCTTCATCAGAGTCTCGGCCCAAACAGCAACTGCTTACTCGCCTGTATAAATGTTGCCTGGCCTGCTGAGATTCTCCAGCACTTTGTATGTGTTGCTCTGGATTTCCATCCTCTACAGAATCTCTTGTGCAACTGAAATTTCAAATTGGATTTTGTTCAATTTTACAACTGAGTTTTAGCACACCAAAATGTTGTGCAAACAAAATGTTTCAATCTCATTTTTGTTTCAAAATATTTTTTCTATTAGAATATCGCTACAATAATACAAGCAGTATCCATCTCTGTGCATTCAAGTAACTTTGCCCTTGAGTTGTTTTCAGAGCTTTACCTCCTTGCGTTTATCAACCAGAAGCAGAGCAGTTGCATCCGTTTGGCCTCTGTTTAACAGCTTGCTTCCTGCGCGACTCATTTTGTGAATTTAGCATTGAACTTGTGATCTGGAGCAGATAAAGGAAAACACAACCCTTATTCTGACGGTCAAAGTCTCCCTTTATACACCATTGTTACAGGCCCATTGCAATTGTTTTTTGCCACTTATTTTTCTGTTCGAGTCCGCCCCTCTCTCGAGTGTTCCAGCTATAGATACAGTTTTATGGCATTGTTAACAGCTTACTGAAACTGACCAAGTATCTGTTGGGATTATTTATGATTTCTACATCTCCTACACCAGATGTCAGAGGCAAATTTATGGACCTGAATTTATCTAATATTCTACTTTTCTTTAGTGATAAACTTGTACATTAAATGAAAATCACAAATCCATCGTCTATATCTGATTACCTAACCTAAAGAAACTCATCTTTCCCATACTGAAGAATTACCTTTACTAACTGCAGTCAATAAAAAGTAGATATTGATTTGCTTGTATCGTTTTGCAATATTTTTGTTAATATTTTCAAAATAGGACAGTACTACACAGAAACATACCTTTTGAGCCATGACTGACCGTGATGCTGTATTAAACTGTATCCATCTGCCTTCCCATGAGCCATACCCCTTTAAGAGCAGACATAAGAGCAGTATTAGGATATTTGCCCTATCGAGTCTGCTGTGCTATTCCATCATGGCTGATTTATTATCCATCTCGATCCCATTGTCCTGCCTTATCCCCATAACGTTTGATACACTTTCTAATCAAGAACCAATCATACTCTGCTTTAAATTTACCCAGTGACTTGGCCTCAACAGCCATCTGTGGTAATGAATTTCTCAGATTCATTTTTGCTTCTCCAGTGCAAGGCCTCCACCTGTGTATCTTTCCCTCCATCCATCTCCTATAGGGTCAGAGGGAAGGGCTTGCATACTGCATGGAAGCACACCCTTCAGCCCGTTTACTGTCAACTACCCATTTACACTAAATTTATGTCAGTCCCATTTTTGCATTTTACTCTCACCACAATCACATCAACTCCTTCATATTCTACCTCTAAACGATGAATTAGAGGCAATTGGTACTGGCTGTTTAAGCTGCGAACCTGTGGCACATGGGAGGAAACTGAGAACCCAGAGGACACTTTTATGGTCATAAGGAGAAGGTGGAAAATCCACACAGATAGAAACGTTTGGACCCATATGCTTTTCTTGTTTGTTTGTCTTTTTCTATTACTGAGCTGCCTCTGTGTTCTCCCTCCATCTCTTTTCCCCCACAACGAGGCTTCATCCGACAATAATCTCACACCCCTCCTCAGTCCACCTATCCCCCTCCCCCCCCCCACCCCCACACCAACAACTTCAACAAATATTGATTGAGCCATTGAGTTCCTCCAGCAGATTATTTGTTGCTACAAGCACGTCAAAAGGGCAAAACTACGATAGTCATAGGAGATTTTAACCTGCAGGTAGACTGGGAAAATCAGGTTGGTAATGGACCTCAAGAGAGTGAAATTAGTGAATGCCTACGAGACGGCTTTTTAAAGGAACTTGTCATTTAGCCTGCTAGGGGATGAGCTTTACTGGATTGAGTGTTATGTTATGAACTGGAGGCGATTAGGGACCTTAAGGTAAATGATTACAGTATGATTGAGTTCAATTTGAAATTTGATAGGGAGAATATAAAGTCTGATGTAGCAGTATTTCAGTGGAATAAAGGAAATTACAGTGTTATGAGAGAAGATATGGCCAAAGTAAATTGGAAGGAGATGCTGGCAAGGATGACAGCAGAGCAGCAATGGCATGAGTTTCTGGGAAAAATTAGGAAGGTGCAGGGTAAGATGTATTCCAAAGACAATGAAATGCTTAAAAGGCAAAATAATAGTACAACTGTGGCTGACAAGGGAAGTCAAAGCAAATTGAAAAGCAAAAGAGAGGGCATACAACAAAGCAAACTTTAGCGGGAAGATAGAGGATTGGGAAGTTTTTAAAAACGTACAGGAAGCAACTAATCAATCGGAGGGAAAAGATGAAATATGAAAGCAAGCTAATAAACAATACCAAGGGGATAGAAAAAGCTTTTTCAAAACTGAGAGATGAGAGTGGAAAGAGGACCACTAGAAGATGAGACTGGATAAATAATAACTGGGGACAAAGAGATGGCTGATGAACTAAATGAGTATTTTGCATCAGTCTTCACTGTGGAAGGTTTTCGTAGTGTGCCAGATGTTGAAGGATGTGAGGAAACTTTAGAGAGGACAACTATTATTACAAGGGAGAAGGTGCTCAAAAAGCTTAAAAAGCTAGAGGTGCATGAGTCACCTGGACCAGATGAACTGCTGAATCCTTCACACACAAGAGAAAATCTGCAGATGCTAGAAATCCAAGCAACACACACAAAATTGTGAATTAACTCAGCAGGCCAGGCAGCAACTATGGAAAAGAGTACAGTTGGCATTTCGGGCTGAGACCCTTCAGCAGAACTGGAGAAAAATACCTGAGGAGTAGATTTGAAAAGTGGGGGGAGGCAAGAGAGAAACACAAGATGATAAGTGAAACCTGAAAGGGGAGAGATGAAGTAAAGAGATAGGAAGTAGATGGTGAAAGAGACAGAAGGCCTTGGAAGGAAGAAAGGTGGGGAGGAACACCAGAGGGTGGCGATGGGTGGGCAAGGAGGTGAGGGGAGAGAGGGAAAGGGGGATGGGAAGTAATGAGGGAGAGGGGAGGGGGGGTGGTCATTACTGGAATTTCAAGAAATCGATGTTCATGCCATCAATTTGGATGCTACCCAGAAGGAAAATAAGGTGTTGTTCCTCCAACCTAAGCCTTTGCATCCAGCACATAATTCTTGGAAACCTCCATCATCTCCAATGGGATCCCTCCACCAAGCACATATTCCCTCCCCCTTACTTTTTGCTGTCAACAGAGATCTCTCCCTATGTGGCTCACTTGTCCATTCATCCCTCCCCACAGATCTTGCTTCTGGCTCTTAACCTTGCAAGTGGAATAAGTGCTACACCTGCCCCTACACCACCGCCCTCACTACCATCCAGGGCCCAAAATAGTCCTTCCAGCTGAGGCCACACTTCTGGTAGGGTCATACACTGTATCTGATGCTCCCGGTGAGGCCTCCAGTTAATCGGTGAGACCTGACATAGATTGGGAGACCGCTTTGCCGAGCACCTACGTTCAGTCCGCCAGAAAACGTGGGATCTCACAGATGCCACCCATTTTAATTCCACTTTGCATTCCCATTCCGATATGTCTAACCATGGCCTCTTCCACTGTCATGATGAGACCATGGTAGATGTGCATTTAGATTTGCTTACCATGATAAGAGCGACGTTGGTGAATCTGTGGAATTCATTGCCATAGGTGGCCATTGAGGCCAGGTCATTGGGTGTATCTTAGTCAGAGTTTGATAAAATCTTTCAGGGTGTGAAAGGTTATGGGAAGAAGGCAGGAGAATGGGGTTGAGAGTGAAATGGATCAGCCATGATCAAACAGCGGAGCAGACACAGCAGGCCAAATAGCTGACTACTGCTCATGTTTCTTATGGTCTCATGTGAAGAGCCCTGACACTAACACTAATAGAAGCCCAGAGTTCAAATGGAATGATAGCGTTACTGTTACTTTCCAGCTCCAGGGATGCAGGTTCGATCCTGACCTCGGGAGTTCGTCTTTGAGCTTTCATGATCTGTTTGTGATGGTGTAGGTTTTCCAATGGATGCTCTAATTTCCTGTCATATTCTGAAGATATTGACAAGTAAGTTATTTCAAATTGTTCTTTACATACATACAAGAAAATAATAAAAAAAACACCTTGCAGCAGCTCATACTCTTAAAAATAAAGCGAAGATGCTTTCAAAATAATGAAATGAAAAGCTTCAAAATATGAAAAAATACTATAAAAAGCTGTAAACAGTAATAAACTAAATCAAATCAATATTTGGAGTGACCAGCTTTTGCCTTTTAAAACTGTATCAATTCTCTTAGGTACACTGTTCTGTATTTCTAAGAAAATCAGCTGGTAGGTTGTTCCAAACACTTCGGAGAACTTGCCACAGTTCTGCAGACTTTGGCTGTCTCACTTGCTTCTATCTTTCCAGGTAATCCCAGACAGCCTCAATGATATTTACATTAGGGCTCTGTGGAAACCATACTATTTTTTTACCATATAAAAAACTTCTTGGGTACCTCACAGTACTGTACAAAATTGATACAGTTTTTCTTACGATACGTTGCTATGTACTTGTGTAGCTATTTCAAATAGTTTTTCCATTGCACTTGTGCATGCATGCATTTGTACGCTTGTCAATAAACTCAACTTTGACTAGCAGATATTCCTGTAATTGTCCGTTATCATCAGGAATGTGTACTATGATATTCTGAACATAAATATTTTTAACCACAGATTCCTCCCCTCCCAACGCGAATGCCACCCAATGGCTGGTTTAGGCAATTCCTGTAAGCTGTGTTTGGGAGAAATTCCCTGGTGTGGAATGAGTGAGTCCAAAAAAAATACGTGTTCATTATTAGTCCTGATGTCTGAATAGGTCATTCTTAGAACATGATCAGTTAACCAGATTCCTCTGCAGAAAGCCAATGCTGTTTTCTCTCCAAGATAAGAATATTCTTTGTGTGCATGACCACTGAACTGAGCTTAGTCATTACGTGCCAGTCGCATACTCAAAAAGAAACCAAAAATGCTTTAAATTGATATTATCTCTGAGAAATTTCATTGCTTAAACTTTTTAGCCATACAAAGGAGAGGTGTTTGCATCAGTCTCAAAACAAAACTGCCCGTAATGATTCAGTTGGCTTTGCAGTGTTCATTTCCTTTCCTGTGATAAGTAGCTAAGGCCAATTAAACAGAAGCCAAAACAAAGTCCTGACCAACAACAGCAATGCTATCATTAAAATATCAATTGGACCAAAACAAAATTCTTTCAATTTTTTTTTAAAATAGTCATAGAGTTATACAGCACAGAATCAGGACCTTCAGCTCATCTAATTGATGATGGCCAAGTTTTCCACCTGAGCTAATCCCATTTTAACCATTCTCACCAGTAGTCTATGCCTCCAATTACAGACTCCCACACACTGTGGAAAAAGACTGTGACCTTTCATTTCATCTATGCTGCTCATGGCTTTATATACCTCTATTAGTGTGGCATGGTAGTTTAGCAGCTAGCATAGCACTTTACAGCTCCAGCAGTACAATTATGGTTCAATTCACGCTGCTGTCTGTAAGAGGTTCATATATTCTCCCCATGAATACTCAAGTTTCCTCCAGGTGCTCAGTTTTCATCCCACATTCTAAAGACATAAGGATTATGGTTAGCAAGATGGGGATATGTCATGTTGATAAGTTGTGATAAACTATGTAGGTGCTGGAAATATGACACTTGCGGGCTGTCCCCAGCACACTTTTAAAATCCTTTATATCTTTATAAGGTCATTCTGCAATGTCTTGTGCTTCAGTGGAAAAGAAGACAGCCTATCTCTCCTTATAACTAAAGCCCATAAGTCCTGGCAGCAGAGTTGAGAATCTTTTCTGCATCATTTGCAGCTGAGTGACATCCTTCCTAAAGCTCCATGATCAGAACTGGAAACATTTTGCAATCTGTTTGCTTTTTAATACCTTAATATAATGAATGACCTGTCAGAATAGGTTTGATTGAAAATGATTTATTAATAGTACAGTGCTCCAGGTACAATCTTATCAATGTTGGTTCCAGTTGTAACATGATATCCAACTCTTGTCCTTAATCCTTTGGCTGATGAAGGCAAGTAAGCCAGATTCCTTTTTCATCACCGTGTCTAACTGTGTCACCATGAGTACATTGAGCAGCACAGCTCAGGAATAGACCTTTTGCACTAAACTGATGCAACTAACAATTAAATGCCAGAGGGCTATTGGGAACCTTGGGTAATTTCTAAGTAAGTACATGTTCGGCACAGCATTGAAGGCCAAAGGGCCTGTATTTTACTGTAGGCTTTCTATGTTCAGAAGGCATTTGATAAGGTCCCACATAGAAGATTGGTGGGCAAAATCAAAGCTCAGGGCATCGGGGGGAAGGCATTGACATGGATAGAAAACTGGTTGGCAGATAGAAAGCAAAGGGTAGCGGTGAATGGGTGTTTCTCGGAATGGCAGGTGGTGACTAGTGGGGTGCCACAGGGCTCAGTATTGGGACCACAGCTGTTTACCATTTACATCAACAATTTGGATGAAGGCATTGAAAATAACATCAGCAAATGTGCTGATGATACTAAGCTGGGTGGCAGTGTGACATGTGATGAGGATGTTAGGAGAATTCAGGGTGACTTGGATAGGCTGGGTGAGTGGGCAGATACTTGGCAGATGGCGTTTAATGTGAATAAGTGTGAGGTTATCCACTTTGGGAGTAAGAACAGGAAGGCAGATTATTATCTGAACGGTGTAGAGTTGGGTAAGGGAGAAATACAAAGAGATCTAGGAGTCCTTGTTCATCAGTCACTGAAGGTGAATGAGCAAGTGCAGCAGGCAGTGAAGAAGGCTAATGGAATGTTGGCCTTTATTACAAAGGGAATTGAGTACAAGAGCAAGGAAATCCTCTTGCATTTGTACAGAGCCCAGGTGAGACCACACCTGGAGTATTGTGTACAGTTTTGGTCTCCAGGGTTAAGGAAGGACATCCTGGCTGTAGAGGAAGTGCAGCGTAGATTCACGAGGTTAATTCCTGGGATGTCTGGACTGTCTTACGCAGAGAGGTTAGAGAGACTGGGCTTGTACACGCTGGAATTAAGGAGATTGAGAGGGGATCTGATTGAAACATATAAGATTATTAAGGGATTGGACAAGATAGAGGCAGGAAATATGTTCCAGGTGCTGGGAGAGTCCAGTACCAGAGGGCATGGTTTAAGAATAAGGGGTAGGTCATTTAGGACAGAGTTACGGAAAAACTTCTTCTCCCAGAGAGTTGTGGGGGTCTGGAATGCACTGCCTCGGAAGGTAGTGGAGGCCAATTCTCTGGATGCTTTCAAGAAGGAGCTAGATAGGTATCTTATGGACAGGGGAATCAAGGGATATGGGGACAAGGCAGGAACCGGGTATTGATAGTAATTGATCAGCCGTGATCTCAAAATGGTGGTGCAGGCTCAAAGGGCCGAATGGTCTACTTCTGCATCTATTGTCTATTGTTTCTATGTCTCAGTAAATGAATCCCTTCATCCTACAAACAGTGCATTTCCTTCCATTTTCTGCATAATCACATGAGTATCTTAGAGCCCCATACATCTAGGGTAATGAATGGGGCAAGAAGATGGAGGGGGCTTCAGGAGACGCTCCCTTCCCCCCATCTTCTCTAAAAAGCAGAGGCTCTTAAATGCCTCCATCATATTTGCCTCTACTCATCCCCAGTGCACCATATTGGGGTGACACGGTCGTGTAGTGGTTAGCACAATGCTTTACAGTACCAGCAACCAGGGTTCAATTCCCGCCGCAGTCTGTAAAGAGTTTGTACTTTCTCCTCGTGACCGCATGGGTTTCCTCCCACAGTCCAAAGATATACCAGTTGGTATGCTAATTGGTCATTGTAAATTATCCTGTAATTAGGCTAGTGTTAAATCAAGGGTTGCTGGCTGGCACACCTCAAAAGCTTGAAAGGGCCTATTCCACACTGTATCTCAATAAAATAAAAATAAATAAAATATTCTAGGCATCACCCTTGTCTGTGTAAGATGAACTTGCAACAGCCATCCCATCTGTACACCCTCTCAATCTTAATTGCATCCCCTCTAGTTATCAAAATATTCTAAAAAAATATTCAAAAAATTTTGAATATGTCTGCTTGGGAGTGCATTCCTAGTCACTAAATAACTCTACATGGCTGAGTCACAACGTTATACTCTGAGTCCAAATTCATCCCATGAGGTCTATGGAATACATTTTAGAAGCAGGGTTCATGTATCATTGTGAGGTGTACTTCCCCCTACTGACCAGTTATGAATTTTAAGGCAAACAAATCATCGGTTTGGTAATTGACAATGTAGTGCTGAGTAGACCTCTGTACCATAGGCAGCAAGTCTTTGACTTTGCTTTATAATTGCATATGTGCTAATGCTAGTTGCTGTCATTTTCACAGAGAAATGACATAAAACATAGAATACCTACAGCACAATACAGGCCTTTCGACCCACAAAGCAGTGCTGAACATGTCTTTACCTTAGAATGACCTAGGCTTACCCATAACCCTCTATTTTTCTAAGCTCCAGGAGTCTCTTAAAAGCTCTCAATCCAATGGTTGATGAAGACCAATGCACCATAAGCTTTCTTAACCACAGAGTCAACCTGCAAAGCAGCTTTCAGTGTTCCATGGACACAAACCCCAAGATCCAGCACATCCTGTCTGCCAAGGCCTTCTCATGGCCCCTTCTGGCTCTCCTAATTTCATTCTTAAGCTCCTTCCTGCTAACCTTATAATCTTCTGGATCTCTATCATTACCTAGTTTTTTGAACCTTTCATAAGCTCTTCTTCTTGACTAGATTTACAACAGCCTTTGTACACCACAGTTCCTGTACCCTACCATCCTTTCCCTGTCTCATTGGAACGTACCTATGCAGAACCCCATGCAAATATCCCCTGAACATTTGCCACATTTCTTCTTTACATTTCCCTGAGAACATCTGTGCCTCCAATTTGTGCCTCCAAGTTCCTGCCTGATAGCCTCATATTTCCTCTTACTCCAATTAAACATTTCCTTAAACTTGTCTGTTCCTATCCCTGTCTAATGCTATAGTAAAGGAGATAGAATTGTGATCACTATCTCCAATATGCTCTCCCACTGAGAGACATGACACCTGACCAGGTTCACTTCCCAATACCAGATCAAGTACAGCCTCTCCTCTTGTAAGCTTATCTACATGTTGTGTCAAGAAACTTCCTGAACACACCTAACAATCTCCACCTCATCCAAACCCCTCACTCTAGGGAGATGCCAATAAATATTTGGGAAATTAAAATCTCCCACCACAACAACTCTGTTATTATTACACCATTCCAGAATCTGTCTCCCTATCTGCTCCTCGATGTCCCTGTTACTATTGGGTGGTCTATAAAAACACCCCGTAGAGTTATTGACCCCTTCCTATTTCTAACTTCCACCCACAGAGACAACATAGACAACCCCTCCATGACTTCCTCCTTTTCTATAGCCGTGACACTATCCCTGATCAATATTGCCATGCCCCCACCTCTTTTGCCTCCTTCCCTGTCCTTTCTGAAACATCTAAAGCCTGGCACTTGAAGTAGCCATTCCTGCCCCTGCACCATCCAAGTCTCTGTAATGGCCGCAACATCATAGCTTGAAGTATTGATCCACGCTCTAAGCTCATCTGCTTTGTTCATAATAATCCTCGCAGTAAAATAGACACATTTCAAACCATTGGTCTGAACGTGTACCTTCTTGCCTATCACCTGCCTATCTTCCCTTTTGCTCTGTCTCCAAGCCTTCTCTATTTGTGGGCCAACCTCTCTTTCCTACGTCACATCAATTCAGTTCCCATCCAATTCTAGTTTAAATTCTCCCCAATAGCCTTAGCAAATCTCCCTGCCAGGATATTGGGCTCCCTAGGATTCAAGTGCAACCTGTCCTTTTTCTACAGGTCGCATCTGCCCCAAAAGAGGTCCCAATGACTCAGAAATCTGAATCCCTGCCCCCTGCTCCAATCCCTCAGCCACGCATTTATCCTCCACCTCATTCTATTCCTATACTCACTGTCACGTGGCACAGGCAGTAATCCCGAGATTATTACCTTTGAGATCCTGCTTCTCAACTTCCTTCCTAACTCCCTATCGTCTGTTTTCAGGACCTCCTCCCTTTTTCTGTCTATGTCGTTGGTACCAATATGTACCACAACCTCTGGCTGTTCTCCTTCCCACTTCAAGATATCATGGGCGCGACCAGAAATATCCT
Source organism: Hemitrygon akajei (assembly GCF_048418815.1). Taxonomy (NCBI): domain Eukaryota; kingdom Metazoa; phylum Chordata; class Chondrichthyes; order Myliobatiformes; family Dasyatidae; genus Hemitrygon; species Hemitrygon akajei. The sequence goes on along the minus strand of NC_133138.1, from coordinate 28,791,693 downwards.
GGACACTGGCACCTGGGACACAAACTACCATCTGCGTTTCTTTCCTGCATCCACAGAATCGCCTGTCTGACCATCTAACTACAGAGTCCCCTGTCACTGCTGCCATACCCTTCCTTTCCCTGCCCTTCTGAACCACAGGGCCAGACTCTGTATCCAGGGACGCAGCCACTGTTGCTGCCCCCCAAATGTATTCAAACAGGAGTACTTATTGTTAAGGGGTACAGCCACAGGGGTACTCTCTGGCATCTGGCTCTTGCCCTTCCCTCTCCTGACTGTTTCCCAAAGCTAATATTTTCACTATTCAAACCCAGGAAAGTAACCACTAAAATGAGGCCATATCTTACTTTGGGAGAACTTTCAATATTCTCGCTGCAATCTCAATATGTTTCCTTTTCGGAGTCTGGATGTGAGCTCAGAAACCACATCCTGTGCTTCAATGCGCTTTAATATCGAAATTGCATGATGTGAGTTTGACCATTTTTAACTTGGTTGCAGGTCTGGTGTCTGTATTGCCGTTCCAAATGTCATGGCAGATCTGTTTAACCTCCATGCTATGTATAGAGGCGTAGCATGTACAAGGGGCATGTACAAAGGCTCAAGGATTGCTTCTGCAGTGAGTTATAAGTCAAGAACAGCTTCCATCCTGAGTTATTGAACGGTCCACTTGTACATTAAGGTGGACTCTTGACCTCACATCATGGCCTTGATCTTTAACGTCTGCCTGCACTACTCTTTTCCTTAGTACTACCTCATTGATATGATACGACAGAATAACCTGTGTGGGTAGCATGCAAAATGACATTTTTCTAGAGCACATGACAAATATAAACCAATTTACCAAAACCCTAAAGCTTCCACACTATTACACGAAAACATAAATTTATATCCCCGCCTGCTTATTTTGAAACTGATACCTGATTCTGTATACCCCATCCACATTATTCGTCAGTTACACATCTATCTCTATAAGCAAGACGCAAAAGTAATAGAAATAAACTCACCAAAATGAATGATGAACATTTCACACCAGCTGGATACAAGTCTAGTCACTAGAAATATTCATGGAATGTGTCCATCAGCTTTTAATGGTGGAATTTTGGGCTTAGCTGTGTGCCTCACTTTTATTCTCATTGACTACAAGAGTTCAAATACTCTTGTATAATACTCTTGCATTTTTCACAAGATTCAAATCCAAAATTTCAAAGTAAATTTATTATCAAATACAGTACTTTCCAGTAAATTGGGACACATTGGGGCCAATCCATTTTGATTCTATTAAGTGGATGCCCCAATGAGTTAGTTCATAAAATAGTTAAAAAGGTATAAAAAGACAAACTGAGTAACAAACTATGTACAGTATTTGAATGAAATACAGAACAAATTAGAACACTACCAATAGTACTACACTATTACTCTGTATTAGTTCCTAATATTAATTGACAGTGGAGTTTATCCAGTGTACTCAATGAACAAAATCAGCACAGACACTTAGTGTAGATAATGGATTTTCTTCATATAATACTATCAAAAATTCCTTCCTCTAAATCTTAATTTTCATTGTAAAATTCAATATGATTTTTGATGCCTTTACATTCTTTATAGTTTCTAGCTTGTTGAAATAGTGAAATCATTGCATTTTCACTCCCGGCCTTTTCTGGCTTTGTCAGACCTGAATGCTTGAAACCAATGTGAGCAAAGCGGTTCTGAATTGTCTTACTGCTTATTTCTTATCCACTATCAGTGACAAAAATCACTACTTTTTGAGTACAAACAAATGCAACTGATGATGTTTCAAAGTTATTCACTCTAAGCACAGCATAGCGTCTAACAACCACACAAATATGCACAACTGACACTTGTTAGAACCTGCTTGGCTACACCCTCCTGCCTCAATTAAATGGCATAGTGTCCCAAATGAGCAAGGGGTATTCCATCTATTTTATTAATTAGTATTTGTTCTTTAAGAGTATTCCAAATAAGCGACTGCCCCAGTTAAATGATGGTCCAATTAATCAGAACCCACTGTACATATACTGTATGTCACAACCCTGAAATTCTTTTTCTTGCAGGCATTCCCAATAATACCAAAATTACAATCAAGTTCTTAAAAATCCACTTTCAACAAGACTGACAAATAACCAATGTGCAAAAGACAACAAACTGCACAAATACAAAATAAAAGAAAAAATGTGCAAAATAATAATAACAAATAAGCAATAAATTTTGAGAAAATGCAATGAAGAGTCTTTGAATGTGAGTCCACAGTTTGAAGAATCAGATCATTTCTGATAGAAGTGAAGGTTGATATTTTGTGTAAAATCTTGTTTTTTGCACTGTAAATATTGCAGTGATAAATGAATCCACCATTTTATTTTGCTTCCAATTTAGATTTCCCCAACAAGTGGACATTCGAGAGGCTGCGGGACCAGATGGCGCTCCAGGGCGAGTTCTCTGGATGTGTGCAGCACAACTGGTAGGTGTGTTTACAGACATTTTTAATCTCTCCCTCTCCCAGTGTAGAGTGCCCTCCTGCTTCAAAACATCCACCATTCTCCCTGTACCAAAAAAGACCAAGGTAACATGACTGAACAACTGGTGTCCTGTCGCACTCACCTCAATAATAAGCAAATGCTTTGAGAGGCTGGTCAAGGATTACATCTGCAGCTTGCTACCACCCAAACTGAACTCCCTACAATTCACCTACCGACACAACTGATCAACAGACGACGCAATAGCCACAGCTCTACACACCGTCCTTACACATCTGGAGAACAAGGATGCTTATGTGAGAAAGCTGTTCTTGGACTACAGTTCGGCATTCAACACCATAATTCCCTCCATGCTCGACAAGAAGTTCAGAGACCTTGGCCTGGACCCTGCCTTGTTCAGCTGGATCCTGGACTTCCTGTCAGATCGTCGGTACATGGTAAGATTGGGCTCCCTCAACTCCACCCCTCTGATGCTCAGCACAGGAGTCCCTCAGGTATGTGTACAAAGCTCCCTCCTTTACTCCCTGTATACCCATGACTGTGTCACCACCCACAGCTCTAATCTGCTGATTAAATTTGTCAACAACACTATTTTGATTGGCCTAATCTCAAACGATTATGAGGCGGCCTACAGGGAAGGAGTATTCTCTCTGACACAGTGGTGTCAAGAAAACAACCTCTCCTTCAATGTCATAAAAACAAGGGAGTTGGTTGTTGATTCCAGGAGGAATGGTGACAGGCTAATCCCTATTGACAGCAATGGATCTGGGGTTGAGAGGGTAAACAGCTTTAAATTCCTTACCATAAACATCACTGAGGATCTCACGTCACCTGTACATACCGGCTGTGTGGTGAAAAAGGCACAACAATGCCTCTCTCACCTCAGATGGTTGAAGAATTTTGGTATGGGCCCCAAATCCTAAGAACTTTCTACAGGGGCACAATTGAGAGCATCCTGACTGGCTGCATCACTGCCTGGAATGGGAACTGTACCTCCCTCAATCGCAGGATTCTGCAGAGAGTGGTGCGGACAGCCCAGCGCATCTGTAATTGTGAGCTTCCCATGATTCAGGACACTTACAAAGACAGGTGTGAAAAAAGGGCCAGAAGGATCATTGAGGACACGAGTCACCCCACCACAATCTATTCCAGCTGCTACCATTCGGCATAAAAGCCAGGACCATCAGGCTCCGGGACAGTTTCTTCCATCAGGCCATCAGACTAATTAACTCACCCTGATTAGAATGTATTTTTATGTTTCATTGACTGTTCTATTTATTATAAATTACTATGATTGCACATTTAGATGGAGACGTAACGTAAAGATTTTTACCCCTCATGTATGTGAAGGATGTAAGAAAAAAACCAATTCAATTCAATTCATTTCAATTTCTGCTGATTGCGTCTAATATTATAGCACTTTACATTTTAATATTCTCATCAACAGAAAAATGTATTAATCCCGTTTGTCTCTACAACAGTAAATTGGTAGATTTTTTTTTGTAATTCAAATTTTTATTATTATTTATTCTTATTTTACAAAGCAGCACAGCATATCATAGAGCAGATACAGTACAGCATATTTGCACAGCCATCCCATGACAGGAAAACATATAAAACTAAGAAACAGAAAAAAACTTCTAATTTAAGTTTAAATTAACATGCAACCAAAATTGATCCCAGGCGTCTTGCACTTTTCCCTCACTGTTAATTCTTCCCAACATGTGTTCATATGATGAAATCTTAATCATTTCCTCAGTCCATTCCCACACACATTTGAGCTTATGACTTCACATCATCGTGGTTTCCTCTGAGCTCTTTTGTGATGTTTCCAAAGCCAGTCTTGCACATCACTTATCCGAACATGACACCAGACCCTCTGTTTAGGAAATTGTGGGGCTACCAACAAATTCTATTTGTTAAAAGGACATTAATTATAAGGGACCATTAGACATAGGAGCAGAATTAGGCCATTTGGCCCTTCATGTCTGCACCGCCAGTCCATTATGGCTGATTCATTATTCTTCTCAACCCCATTCTCCTGCCTTCTTCCTGTAACCTTTGATATCCTTAATAATCAAAAACCTATCAATTTCCACTTTAAATACACTCAATAACTTGGCCTCCACAGCCATCAGTGGCAAAGAATCCCACAGATTCACCACCCTCCGGCTAAAGAAATTCCTCCTCACCTCAGTTCCAGGGGGACATCCTTGAATTCTGAGGCTGTCCCCTGTTGTCCTAGACTCTCCTATTAAATGAAACATTCTGTTCACTTCCACACTATCTTGGCCTTTCAATATTTGACAAGCTTCAATGAGATCCCCCCTCATTATTCTAAACTCCAGTGAGTACATGCACAGTGCCACCAAACGCACCTCAAATGTTAACCTGTTCATTGCTGTGATTATTCTCAGAAGATCCTGTAGACCCTCTCCAATGCCAATACTCTTTCATAGATAAGAGCTCAAAACTGTTCACAATATCCAAGTGTGAATGTTTCATTCTTCAGGATATGTGACACTATATAATCATATTATTAGGATTGTTGTTCAGTTTCTAAGACATTAATTCTATCTCTTTGCTCCTTCGCAGCTATTTCCCGCCAGTTATCCCAATCAAAACATTTGTGAATTTCAGATACCTGTCCTAAATTTCCACTCAGAGCAGCTTTAGGCTGATGAGAATAATCCAGTTAATTAAAATTCCATTTGAAGGAAATAGAAATCTAGAGAGCTTATTATAAAACTATGAGGCCATAAGATATAGGAGCAAAATTAGGTCTTTTGGCCCATTGAATCTGCTCTGCCATTTCATTATGACTGATCCAAATTTCCACTCAGCCCCAATCACCTGACTTCCCCATGTCATTTCATGCCCTGACTAGTCAAGAATCTATCATCCTCTGCCTTAAACATACATAAAGACTTGCCCTCCACAGCTGCCTGTGGCAATGAATTCCACAGATTCACTGAACTCTGTACGAAAAGGGATGTCCCTCTATTCAGAGGCAATATACTCTGGTCTTAGTCTCTCCAAGCATAGGAAACATTCTCGCCACATCCACTCTATCAATGCCTTTCGCCATTCGATAGGTTTCAATTAAGTCACCAGTCATTCTTCTGAATTCCAGTGAATACAGGCTCAGAGCTATCAAGCACTCTTTATATGACAAGCTTTTCAATCCTGGAATAATTTTTGTGAACATCCTTTGAACCCTCTCCAGTTTCAGCACATCCTTTCTAAGATGAGAAGCCCAAAATTGCTCACAGTACTCCAAGTGCGACCTCACCAGTGCTTTATAAAGTCTCAATATTATATCCTTGCTTCTACAGTATATTATAGTCCTCTTGAAAAGAATGCTAACATCGCATTTGCATTCCTCTTCACAGATTCAACCAGCAAATTAACCTTTAGGGAACCCTGCACAAGGACTTCCAAGTCCCTTTGTGCCTCAGTTTTATTTTCTCTCTATTTAGAAAATAGTTAACCCTTTCATTTATTCTGCAAATGTACATGACCATACACTTCATGACACTGTATTTCATCTGCCACTTCTTCGGCCATTCTCCTAATCTATCTGTCCTTCTGTAGCCTCTCTACTTCCTTAAAACCACCTTCCCCTTCACCTACCTTCATATCATCTGCAAACTTTGCAACAAAGCCATCAATTCCATCATCAGAATTATTGACATATAACAGAAAAAGAACTGGTCCGAACACAGACCCCTGAGAGCACCACTTGTCACAGCAAGCCAACAGAAAAGGCTCCCTTTATTCCCATTCTTTGCCTGCTGCCAATCAGCCACTGTTTATCCATCCTGTAATATCACAGGCTATTAGCTTGTTAAGCAGCCTCATATGTGGCACCTTGTCAAAGGCTTTCTGAAAATACTAGCACACAACATCAACCAACTCTCCTTTATCTATACTGCTTGAGATTTTTTCAAAGAATTCCAACAGATTTTTCTGGCAAAATTTTTGCTTAATGAATCTGTGCTGACTAAAGCCTATTTTATCATTTGCCTCCAGATACATTGAGACCTCATCCTTAATAATTGACTCCAACATCTTCCACACCTCTGAGGTCAGACTAACTGCCCTATGGTTTCCTTTCTTCTGCCTCTCTCCCTTCTTGAAGAGTGGAGTGACATTTGCAATTTTCCAGACTTCCAGAACTATTCCAGAACCTTAAAAGGTTCTTAAAATGTCATTACTCATGCCTTCACAATATCTTCAGCCATCTCTTTCAGAACCCTGGGGTGTAGTCCATCTGGCCCAGGTGACTTATCTACCTTCAGACCTTTCAGTTTCCCAAGAACCTTCTGTGGTTATGGTAACTTCAGACACTTCATGACCCTTGACACCAAGAGCTTCCACCTTACTTCTAGTGTCTCCACATTGAAGACTGATGCAAAATCTTTATTCAGTTCATCTGCTGTTTCCTTGTCCCCTATTATAAACTTTCCAGCATTGTTTTCCAATGGTCAGATATCCACTCTTGCCTCTCTTTTACATCAATGTATTAGGAGAAACTTTTGGTATCCTAGAGTTTTCAGAGTAATTTGTAAATATTACAAAATAGGCACATGGATAAAAGAAAAATGGAGTGTTATGTGGTCTGGAAGGGTTATATTCAACTTGGATTAGGTTAAAGTGTTCAGCAGAACATCGTGAGCCAAAAGGCCTGTACTGTGCAGTACTGTTCTAAGTTCTATTAATTTGGAAAACAATATTATATTCCAAATTTCTGTACTTTTTAAAACAATAAGAAAAGAAGTTGTGACCTGAAATTCCTTTCCTCAAAGGTGATATAAAGACCAAAACCTGATGTTAAAATGCTCAGTTTGTTCACATAATTGGTTAAAATAATGTCAGTATTAGTAAAGGAAAACATTAATTTCCTGAAATCCCGGGCAACGTTCATATTGTAGAACAAGGAAATGTTTATGTAAATCTTTTCATGACCTCTAACATCTCAAAGCACTTTAGAGCCAATTGCTCTAAAATATCACTTTAATATGATATGGGTAATTGCAGCAAATCAAACTAAATCTCACGTCTGCACATGATCCATAATCCACCACTCCCTGCATTTTCAAATCCATTCAATTTTCACTATCATATCTGCTTCCACATGAAGCCCTGGCAGCCCTATTCTAGGCACCTATCACTGTGAGGGCAAACCTGCCCCACCCACCTCCTTTCAACTTTCTCACCTCCAGGTAAAAGCACATCCTCTAGTATTTTACATTTCTACGCTGGTAACAAAGAATGTCTGTCTAATCTATCTATGCTTCTCCTAACTTTATAACCTTTTTTCAGGTCTCCCTTCAGCGAGTCTCTGCATTCCAGAGTAAACAACACCTACGCTCGGTCCGCCAGAAAAAGCAAGATCTCCCAGTGGCCACACATTTTAATTCCACGTCCCATTCCCATTCTGATATGTCTATCCATGGCCTCCTCTATTGTCAAAATGAATCCAAACTCAGGTTGGAGGAACAACACCTTATATACCGGCTGGGTAGCCTCCAACCTGATGGCGTGAACATTGACTTCTCTAACTTCCGTTAATGCCCCTCCTCCACTTCTTACCCCATCCCTGACATATTTAGTTGTTTGCCTGTTCTCCATCTCCCTCTGGTGCTCCCCCCCCCCTTCTTTCTCCTGAGGCCTTCCGTCCCATGATCCTTTCCCTTCTCCAGCTCTGTATCACTTTCACCAATCACCTTTCCAGCTCTTAGCTTCATCCCACCCCCTCCGGTCTTCTCCTATCATTTCGCATTTCCCCCTCCCCCCCCCCACTACTTTCAAATCTCTTACTATCTTTCCTTTTGGTTAGTCCTGACGAAGGGTCTTGGCCCCAAACATCGACAGTGCTTCTCCCTATAGATGCTGCCTGGCCTGCTGTGTTCTACCAGCATTTTGTGTGTGTTGCTTAAATGTAGTTTATTCATTTTTTCTTTGATACTCATACCCTCTAATTGAACAGAGCCCTTACTAAAATCCTCCAATTCTTTCCTATTATGGGGTGACAAGAATTGCATGCAGTACCCTTAATGTGGCCAAAATTTATACAGCCACAACATGGGTTCTTTACTCTTCCGCTCAACACTCTGACCAATGAAGGAAAGTGTACCATTCACCTTCTCTACTGGCCTTAACCACTTTCAGAGAACTGTGGACTTGAACCCCAAGGTCAACCTCAAATTTAATCGTCATTCAACCATACATGAATGCCCATGAATACACCCAAATGAAAGAGTGTACTGCAGGGCCAGTTGTACAAAACAAGGTACTAACAGTCATACACCGCACAAGGCACACATAGCACATATAAATTGCAAGCACATATAACCTATCAGTTACATACAGTCACACGAATAAATAGTGCAAGACCCTAAATCCAATGAATGTTGCAGCAATTTGCCATCGAACACAATACGGCTTGTCTTCTGCCGAATGAACAGAGAGGTGCAGCATCACTCTCAGCCCGGACACTGTGTCACTCCGCCTCCTATGGAGCACACCGACTCTGATGCCTCTCTGCTGGGCAGCTGTAAACAGGCAACACTGTGGCTTAAGGCCTCGTCCTGGCTATAACAAAGGCCACACACCTCCCCTGCTCTCTTACCCTGCCATTTGCCAAAAAAAATCAGTGAATTGGACTTGCAACATTCCACCTTAACAATATCCAACAGGGCGTTGCGTTTACAAGAAAAGTGACTAAGATAGGCACTAGCTGTTAAACTGTACCACACCTTCGCAAACTGATTTCTCCAACACCCCTTTTAGCAGCACAATCCACACCTAGTCCAGCTCCTTCAGTTTCTCCACAACTTGTTGATGTGGTAAACCTGTAGCACTTTAAATTCTTAATGTCCAACAGGGTGACACAATTGTAAAGAAATATGCTTAAAATGGACAATAGCACTATTTGTTGGCCCCATACAAGCCACTATGATTGAACGTCCCTTTGTCTTACTAGAAGATTTCTCTGTACAACAGTGCTGTTAAGGATGCTGCCATTAACTGTACATTTTCTCCTTACCTTTGACATTTTCCCCAAATTAAACTCCATCTGCCAATTCATCTCTACTTGGTAAGAAGATGAACTTCCACAAGGCACAGATACTTGAATTGTCCTTGCATCTCCCCATTGTTACCATCAGGACCTCTCCAGGCATTTTATGGCCCTTGTTTTCTGTAAGTAGCATCTGGATCTGCCTCACCCTATTCGGTTAATGATCCATCTATCCTTATGGAAGATTATCTCGGTAGTCTTTCTGTTGCCCTGTTAAAATGGTCTATTGGATAATATATCAAATGTCATTTTCCTGAAGAATATTTTTAAGTTCATTACCAAGACCAGTAAGTCACTAAGAGCAACTATCTCAGAATTACTAGAATCCTAACTTAAAATGCCAAGACAGATTCTGTTCAAAGTATAGCCATCACAGTCAAATTACAATTTTTTAATCAGCTTAGTTCTTTTGTCAGTTGACAGACTCTGAGTCACAAGGTGGACATAGTGCTGTGGTTTGAAGGAAGAAGAGGAGGTCTGAGGACTTTAGATTTTGTTGATTGCTTTGATATCTATAATCAGTGTTGGAAGAGTGTGATTCTTGTTGAAAGAGACTCTCATTTTGAATCATATTTCAATTCTGACTTTGCTGATGTGTCAAATAACGTAAAATCCCCAAATGCTCCCTGTGCAGAAGAAATAAGCAGGTTTGTCTGTTTCAGAAAACCACTTAAAATATTTTTTAAAATTAATTTTTGTTGGTTTAGAGATACAATGTGAGACAGGTCAATCCAGCCCAACAGGCTGCACTACCCAATACCCTACCTACTTTGCTATGTATCAGTGAGTTCCATGCCTGATATGAGACTGAGCCTTTCTCCCTCTGCCTTCGTCTCTGTGCCTTCACCTTTGGCAAGGACTCTCCACCCCGCACCGATGACTTTTTCTGCCATCTTCAACCCTCCTCCTCTTCCTACACGGCCTGCTCTGGTCTTCTGCATCCTCCTGATCTTTTAATTGCTACTGCCGACGGGACATCAACCATCTCGACTTCAGCACTGTTCTCTCCATTCCAACTCTCATTCTGAGCTCTCTGCTCTGCACTCTCTCTGCACTAATCCTAACCTCACCATCAAACTGAAGTTAAGGGGGGTGCTGTAGTAGTCTGGTGCAATAACCTCTACCTTGCTGAGGCCCAGTGACAACTATCAGACACCTTGTCTTACTTACCACTAAAACAGGATCCCAGTAAGGATCCCCAGGCTATTGTCTCCCACAACATTACTGATGGCCTGGGGGAAGGAGCTGGTTCCCATCCTAACAGTCATCATCCTAATGCTACGGTACCTCCTGCTGATGGAAGGGGATAAATGAGATTGTTGGACAATGGGGGAAAATCACTGATGATACTAGGATCCCTCACAATCCTTCGTAGGTCTTGTGGTCAGATGCCTTGCAGTTCCCATATCAGACAGGGATCCAGCTAGTCTGTACACTCTCAGTGGTGCTCCTGTACAAATGGTTAGAATGAGGAGGGGAGGAAGGAGCTTCACTCACCTCAGTATCTTCAAGAAATGGAGATGCTGCTGTACTTTGTTGACTAAAGAGGTGGTTTAGAGGGAGCAGTTGAAATCATCCATGAAGTGTAGTCCTAGAAACCTCATGCTCCTGACTCACCACGGAAATGCCGTTTATGTGCAGTGAGCGTTGGGCTGCCTGTAGTGTTCTAAAGTCCAGATAATCTCTTCAGTCTTACCACGTTGAGTCTAAAGTTGTACTGATACCATTCTACCAGCTACTCTACCTCCTCTCTGTCTCAACTTTGTTGCTGATGATTCCAACCACTGATGTTTCACTAGTAACATTGATGATTTGGTTAGAACTGAATCCAACGGTACAGCCATGCATCAGCAGTGGGTTGAAAACACAGCCCTCAGGGTGCTGGCTCTCAGTGTGATGGAGCTAGAGGTGTTGTTGCCAACATGGAGTGACCGTAGTCTTTCTGTCAAGAAGTCCAAGATCCAAATACAGAGAGAGGCATTAAGACCCAACGAGGTGAGTTTACCACCAGCTTCAGAGAGATGATCATATTAAATGCCGAGCTGTCCTTGAAAAACAACATTCTGACATATGAGGTACCATTTTCCAGGTGAATCAGGATGGAGTGCAGAACACAGTGGGATTATAAACAATGATAAGGATGAAAACCAAAAGGGGATATGGACAAGTTAAGTAGATAGCTGAGAACATTATAGATTGTGAAAAATTGTGACGTTACTTATTTTGGTCTCAGCCCAAAATGATGGCTATTTATTCCTCTCCATAGATGCTGCATGACCTGCTGAGCTCCTGTGTAACGCACACAAAATGCTGGAGGAACTCAGCAGGTCAAGCAGCATCTATGAAGATATCACCATCTCAGACCGAAATTTTAACTCTTTATTTCTCTCATTATTTCCTGCCTGACCTACTGAGCTCTTTCAGAATATTGTGTGTGTTTTTGCCAAACACCAATGCTCCATTCACCAAAATAAAGTGGGATTTCTCGGTAGCCACCCATTTCAATTCTGCTCCCCATTCCCATTCCAACATATTAGTCCATGGCCTCCCTACTGCCACGATAAAACCACACTCAGGTTGGAGGATCAACACCTTATATTCCATCTGGGTGGCCTTCAACTTGATGGCATGAACATTGATTTCTCGAACTTCCGGTAACTGCCCACCCCAACTCCCTCACCATTCTCAATTCCTGTTTCCCTCTCTCACCTTATCTCTTTACCTGCCTCCAGCAAAATACTGGAGGAACTCAACAGTTCAAGCTACATCTAGGGAGAAGAATGAGGAGTTGTCATCTCAGACCAACTGTTGACTCTTTATTCCTCTCCATACCTGCTCCCTGACCTACTGATCTCCTCCACCATTTTATGTGTGCTTTTGCTAAGCACTTATGCTCCATCCTCCAGAGAAAGTGTGATTTCCAGGTAGCCACCCATTTCAATTCAACTCCCCATTCCCATTCCGACATGTTAGTCCATGGCCTCTACTACTGCCATGATGAGGCCACGCTCAAGTTGGAGAAGCAACCTGCATAGCCTCTGGATAGCCTCCGACATGATGGCATGAACATCAATTTCTTGAACTTCCAGTAATTGGCCACCCCGATTCTCCATCACCATTCTCCATTCCTGTTTCCCTCTCTCACCTTATCTTTTTACCTGCCCATCACCTCCCTCTGGCGCTCCTCTTCCTTCCCTTTCTTCCATGACCTTCTATCTTGTCACATCAGATTCTTCCTTCTTCAGCCCTTTATCTCTTTCACCAGTCAACTTCCCAGCTCAACTACAGAAGAAATTAGAGCACTAACAATAGTACTACAGTATTACTCCGTATTAGTTCTAATCATTATTGACAGAGGGATTTATAAGAACATAAGACCATAGACATTGGAGCAGAATGAGTCCATTTGGCCCATTGAGTCTGCTCCACTATTCAATCATGGTTGATCCTTTTTCCTCTCATCAGCTCCACTCCCCAGTCTTCCTCCCATAACCTTTGATGCCATGTCCAAACAAGAACCTATCAAGCTCTGTCTTAAATACACTCAGTGACCTGTCCTCCACAGCTGCCTGTGGTAATATATTCCACAAATTCACCACCCTCTGGTGAAAGAAATTTCTCTACTTCTCTGTTTTAACTGGACACCTCTCTATCCTGAAGTTGTGCCCTCTTGTCCTTGACTTCCTCATCATGGGAAACATCCTTTCCACATCTGCACTGTTTAGGCCTTGCAACATTCGAAAGATTTCAATGTGATCCCCCTTCATCCTTCTAAGTTCCAATGAGTACAGACCCAGAACTATCAACCAATCCTTTTATGATAACCCTTTCATTCCCAGAATCATCCTTGTGAATCTCCTCTGAACCCTTTCTAATGCCAGCACATCTTTTCTTAGATGAGGAGCCCAAAACTGTTCACAGTACTCAAGGTGAGGCATCACCAGTGCCTTACAAAGCCTCAACATCACATCCCTGCTCTTGTATTCTAGACCTCTTGAAATAAATGCTAACACTGCACTTGCCTTCCTCAGCACCAACTCTATATTCAAGTTAAACTTTAGATTGTACTGCACAAAGATCCCAAGTCTGTTTGCATCTCATATTTTTGGGTTTTCTCCCTGTTTAGAAAATAGTCTGCACATTTATTCCTACTACCAAATTGCATAACCATGCATTTTCCAACATTGTATTGCATTTGCCACTTCCTTGCCCATTCTTCTAATTTGTCTAAGTCCTTCTGCAGCCTACCTGTTTCCTCAACACTACCTGTTCCTCCACTAATCTTCGTATCATCTGCAAAACTGGCAACAAAGCCATCCATTCCATCATCTAAATCATTGATATACAGCATAAGAAGAAGTGGTCCTAACACTGACCCCTGTGGAACACCACTACTCACTAGCAGCCAACCAAAAAAGAATCCTTTTATTCCCACTCACTGCCTCCTACCAATCAGCCAATGCTCTATCTATGCCAGTAACTTCCCTGTAATACCGTGGGCTCTTAACTTGGTAAGCAGCCTCATGTGTGGCACCTTGTCAAAGGCCTTCTGAAATTCCAAATATACGTCTGCTGGCATCCCTGTCAGCACCTCCTTCCAATTTACTTTGGCCAACTTCTTTCTCATACCCCTGTAATTTCCTTTACACCATTGAAATACTGTTATGTCAGACTTTGCATTCTCACTGTCAAATTTCATGTTGTACTCAATCATATTATGATCACTTCTTCCTAAGGATTCCTTTAACTTAAGCACCCTAATCACCTTCCATTCATTACATAACATCCATAGCTAATCCCCTTGTAGTCTCAATGACAAACTGCTCTAAAAAGCCATCTCTTATGCATTCAACAAACTCACTCTTTTGAGATCCATTACCAACCTGATTTTCCCTATCAACCTGCATGTTAAAATCTCCCATGACTATCATAACATTGCTCTTTTGACTCTCCTTTTCTATTCCATGCTGTAATCTGTGGTCCATGTTCCAGCTACTGTGGGGAGGCATGTATATAACTGCCATCAGAGTCCTTTTATCCTTGCAGTTTCTTAACTCAACCCACAACGATTCAGCATCTTCTGATCCTATGTCACATCTTTCTACTGATCGGATGTCATTCTTTACCAGCAGAGCCACACTATCCCGTACATCTAACTTTCTATCTCTCTGACACCTTGGATATTCAACTCACAACTACAACCATCCTTCAGCAAGGATTCAGTGATGGCCACATCATCATACTTGACAATCTGTAATTGTGTAACAAGATCATCCACCCTATTTCTAATACACCATGCAATGAGATTTAACACTTTGAATACTGTATTTTCTACCCTTTTTGATTCTGCATCCCTAATGCACTGATACTCACCCTGCTGGCTACAATTATGTCTGATCATCTGCCTGCCCTTCCTGACAGTCTGACTGCATGCTATCTTTGTTCTTTTTTGAAACATTCATCTTATCTTGAGTCCCTTCACACCGGTTTCCACACCCCTGCCAAATTAGTTTAAAACCTCCCTAAGAGCTCAAACAAACCTGCTGACTGGAATATTAGTTCCTCTCGGGTTCAGGTGCAACCTGTCACTTTGAACTGCTCATATCTCCCCCGGAAGAGATCCCAACAATCCATAAACCTGAAGACCTTCCCCTGCGCCAGCTTCTCAGCCATGCATTGATTTGCTATATCATCATATTTCTTCCCTCAATAACATGTGGCACAGGTAGCAATCCAGAAATTACTACCCGGGATTTCCTGCTTCTCAGCTTCCTACCTCACTCTCTAAATTCTCTTTCAGGACTTCTTTGCTTTTCCTTCCTATGTCATTAGTACCAATATATATAAAGACATCTGGCTGCCCTCCCTCCTCTCCAACATGTCGTGGATGTGATCCAAGATGTCCCTGACTCTGGCACCGGGGAAGCAACCTACCATCCTATATCCCATTCATGTCCACAGAATCTCCTGCCTTTTCCTCTGACTATTCAGTCCCTTATTGGTACTGCTCCCCTATTCTCTCTCTTTCCCTTCTATACCATGGACCTATGCTCAGTGCCAGTAAACTGATCTCTGTGGCATCCCCCAGAATAGTATCCAAAATGGTATACTTATTTTTGAGGGAATGGCTGAGGAGTGCTCTGTACTAACTGACTATTCACATTTCCATTTCTCCTGACAGTCACCCAACCACTCGCCTCCTGTAACTTAGGGGTGAATACTTCCCTGCAACTCTGATCAAGGATCTCCTCACTTTCCCGTACAAGCTAAAGTTCATCCAGCCTCTGCTCCCTCACCTCTAACCCTCTGACTCTCAATACAGAAGCCCCTCAGGGCTGTGTACGGAGTCCCCTGCTTTACTCCCTGTATACCCATGACTGTATCGCCACAAAGGAGGTGGTTATGGATTACAGGAGGTATGGAAATGGGCTAACCCCTATTGACATCAATGGATCTGGGTTTGAGAGGGTAAACAGCCTGGCATCCACATCATCGAGGACCTCATGTAATCTGTACACACCAGTTATGTGGTGATAAGGGCACAACAGCGCCTCTTTCACCTCAGATGGTTGAGGAAGTTTGGTATGGGCCCCCAAATGCTAAGAGATTTCTGCAGGGGCATAGTTGAGAGCATCCTGACTGGCTGCATCACTGCCTGGTATGGGAACTGTACCTCCCTCAATCGCAGGATTCTGCAGAGAGTGGTGCGGACAGCCCAGTGCTTCTGTAGTTGTGAACTTCCCATGATTCAGGACATTACAAAGACAGGTGTGTAAAAAGGATATGTAGGATCATTGGGGACCCAAGTCATCCCAACCACAATCTATTCCAGCGGCTACCATCCGGGAAACAGTACCACAGCATAAAAGCCAAGACCAACAGGCTCCAGGACAGTTTCTTACACCAGGCCATCAGATTGATTAACTCATGCAGATTTGTGTGTACTCTACATTACATTGACTGTTCTATTTATTATAAATTATTATAAATTACTATGATTGCACATGGCACATTTAGGCGGAGATGTAGCGCAAAGATCTTTACTCCTCATGTATGTGAAGGATGTAAGAAATAAAGTCAATTCAATTCAATATGGTCAGCAGGTGGATGCATTTCACTCAGATGTAGTTCCCTGGGAGACTCTGGGTCTTCCAGGATTCCAACATCTGGCATAAAGAACACACGGCAGGTATTTATTACACTAGGTACAGTAAGAGAAAAAAGAAAGGTACTTGTTCAGTGTAAGCAATGAGCAAAATCAGGACAGACACATAGTGCAGGTTATAGTTTGCCTTCATATAATGCTGTCGACAATTTCACACTTAAAACCGCAGTGAGCGAAACAGTTCTGAATTGTCTTACTGCTTATTTCTTACCAACTGTCAGTGACAAAAATCACTGCTTTTTGAATACAAGCATGATGCTATTTCAAAGCTGTTTTCTCTAAGCATGGTGTAGTGTCTAATGGCCACACAAATGCGCACAAATAATGCTTGTTAGAATTTTTTCGGCAACACTCTCCTGTCTCAGTTAAATGTCCCATATAAACGAGAGGAATCCCAGCTACAGTGCCCTGTAAAAAGTACTCCCTCTCCGCTCCATTGGAAATTTTCATGTTTTATTGTTTTACCACATTGAATCACAGTGGATATAATCTGGCTTTTATTGACACTGATCAACAGTGTCAAAGTGAAAACAGATCTCTATAAATTGATGTAAATTTATTACAAATATAAAACACAAAGTAATTGATTGGCTAAGTATTCACCCCCATCAAGTCAGTATTTAGTAAATGCAATTTTGGCTGTGATTGCAGCCTTGAGTCTGTGTGGATAGGTCTCTATTAGCTTTGCACATCTGGACACTGCACTTTTTCCCCATTCTTCTTTACAAAACTCCTGAGGCTCAGTCAGATTGCATGGGGATTATGAGTGAACAGCTCTTTTCAAGTCCAACCACAAGTTCTCAGTTGGATTAAGATCTAGACTCTGACTTAACCTCTCCAGGACTTCAACTTTGTGTTTTTAAGCCGTTCCTGTGTAGCTTTGGCTTTATGCTTGGGTCATTGTCTAGCTGGAAAACAATTTTTTTCCCCAAGTTGCAGTCCACTTGCAGACTGCATCAGCTTTCCCCCCAGGATTTCTATGCATTTTGCTCCATTTATTTTACCCTCAAACTTAACAAGCCTTCCACGGCATGCTACAGAGAGGTATCCCCACAGCATGACACAGCCACCACCATGCTCTATTGTAGAGATGGTGTGTTTTTGATGATGTGCTGTGTTTGACTTATGCCAGACATAGCATATAGTTTGATGGCCAAAAAGCTCAATTTTGGTTTCATCAGACCATAGAACCTTCTTCCAGCTGTCTTCAGATTCACCCTCATGCGTCCTGATGAACTCTGGCCAATTTTTCACATGAGTTTTTTCAACAGTGGCTTTCATTTGCGACTCTTACATAAACCTGTGACTGGTGAAGCACCCATGCAACAGTTGTTGTATGCAGCCTCTTCTCTCTCAGCCACTGAAGTTTGTAATTCCTCCAGAGTTGTCATAGGTCTCTTGATGGCCTCCCTCACTAGTCCCCTTCTTGCACAGTCACTCAGTTTCTGAGGATGGCCTGCTCTAGGCAGATTTACAGCTGTGCCATATTCTTTCCATTTCTTAATGATTGACTTAACTGTACTCCAACGGATAATCAGTGACTTAGAAATTTTCTTGTATCCATTTCCTGACGTGTGCTTTTCAATAACGTTTTCACGGCGTTCTTTGGAGTGTTTATGTAAAATCTTGTTTTTCACATGGTAAACATTGCAGTCTTGAATGACTCCACCATTTATGTTGTTTCCAATATGGATTTCTACTGATTGAATCTAATATTATAGCATTTTACATTTTAGGCTTCTCAGCAACAGAGAAAGTCATTAATCCCCATTAGTCTCTACAACAGAAAATTGGTTGATTTGAACTTTTGACTTTACATTGTTGTGGTTTCCTCTGGCCTCTTTTGTGGTGTTTCCGAAGCCAGTCTTCTCCAGAAGAATCTCTTTGTTGTATCACATCCAGACCATTAATCTGTCTTTCTTCTCCCAATGAGATGCAGAGCATTTCCTACGCTTTATCTTTTTTATAAACTGAGGTTAGTGCCACAGAAGAACATTCCTGAGTCATAAATAAACATTGCACATCACTTACCCGAATATTACATCACACCCACTGTTTGTAAAGCAAGATTAGGAGACTGAGGGCTAACAACAAATTCTGTTTGTTAAAGGGACATTAATTATAAGGGACCATAAGACATGAGAGCAGAATTAGCCCATTCAGCCTTTCAGGTCTGCTCCACCATTCCATCATGGCTGATTCATCTCAACCCCATTCTCCTGCCTTCTTCCTGTGACCTTCCACATCCTTACTAATCAAAGCCTATCTACTTCCACTTTAAATATACTCAATAACTTGGCCTCCACAGCCATCAGTGGCAATGAATCCCACAGATCTACCACCCTCTGGCTAAATTAATTCCTCCTCATCTCAATTATAGATGGAGGTCTGTCATTATATTTTGACTCTGTGCCTTCTTGTCCTAGACTCTCCTATTAAATGTGTTATGAGTGATGAACAGACCTGATGGACAATGGGGTGCAGAGTTAACCATTCCCAACCTCCTCCCCCCGAGAACTACAAACTATTGCTGTTGTTATGCTATTATTGAGAGAGAGAGAGATAAAGCCCAGGCAAGAACATTTGCTACAGATAAGAGGGGGAGAGAGACTGTTGATTTACTGTATTATGACTTCTACAAGGATTATTTACCTTCTACTACTTTACTCATTAACAGTCCTCAGGAGACAGCAGGTGGCCTGATTTGATGGACACGGTCATTCAGAGTTGATGGATAGCTGAGACCCCGTGAGTAGGGATAAAAGACAGGTCTGGAGAGACACTCTTCAGACACACCCGTGGACACTGACCGAGTGTTGTGAACCCACAGAAAGGTGGGGGCTTCGAAGACCGAACCAGGAGATCAGTCAGTAAAGCTCACAGTGTTACAACAGGGCCGGTGGGGGCTTGTGTGTGTGTCCACTCATGCCAGAGTGATGAGTCCACCACAGAAGAATGGTCTGGCTGAAGACCAGAGGGGTCATAACTGAATGACCACAACGATATGACGGATTAAGAAAGCAAAGGAAGGTTTGGCTGCAGTAGCTGTTCCCTCTCGCTCGCTCTCTCTCTCCAACGATTACAACCCAACAACCATAATTACCTCAGCACGCATGAACTAAACTGAACTTTATACTTTTCTATGACAATTCATTTATCCCTAGACATCAATAGAGCTTGTTTATTATTGCTTATTATTATTCCTACACTTTTAGGTTTATTACTGCTAACTTGTGTAATATGTATATTTGCATTATTGGTATTGTTTTGCTTATTTTAATAATAAACACCTTTGAATATAGTACCACCAGACTCCAACAGATATTTCTGTCTTTGCTGGTCTGACACCCAGTTATGGGGTACGTAACAAATTGGGGCCTCATCTCGAGATTTGATTACCAAATTGGGGGGCCAGTGAATCGGGATAATAGTCCCTTATCTGCTCTGGTTGTGTGGATAACCAGACGGGAAACCAGCAGAGATGGAAATAGACAAATTTCTAAAAAACCCGACTTCGGGAGCATTAGAGGATGCCAGGAAGGTGGAATTGGTGAGTGTTGCGAGACGATTGAATCTCTCGGTGGTGAAACTGGTGATGAGAAAATTGGAAATACAGAGAGCAATAGCTGAGTATTATGTATCCCAAGGTGTGTTTCCGTTGGGGGCATTGGACCTGTTCCCTGAGAGGAAACCAGTCGAGGATGAGGTTCAGTTACAGATGGAAAGATTAAGGTTGGCTGTGGAGAAGGAGAAAAGGGAGCATGAGTTCCAGATAAAGGAGTTGGAGGCTACAAGGCAGTGGGAAGAAGCTGAAAGGCAGAGGGAGGAAAGAGAGAAAGAGAGGCAGCATGAGCTGGAAATAGAGAAGTTGAAGGCATCGCAAGGAAGAGACCAGGCAGCAGACCCAAATGAGGGGTTCAAGATTGGTCAGGAGATCCAGTTGGTACCTCCATTCGAGGAGATGGATGTTGATAAGTTCTTCCTCCATTTTAAGAAAGTGGCTGTGAATCAGAACTGGCCAAAGGAGAAATGGGCTGGTCTGTTACATAGCATGCTTAGGGGGAAGGCTCAGCAAGTGTATTCGGCATTGTCCATGGATGAGTCTAAGGATTACGAGGAAGTAAAAAGGGCTGTATTGAGGAGTTATGAGTTGGTGCCAGAGGCATACTGGCAGAAGTTCCGGAACCTGAGAAAGCTGTGGAACCACACGTATTTAGAGTTTGCCCGTGAGATGTAAATGTATTGTGAGCATTGGTGCGCCTCAAAACGGGTCATTGGAGATTATGATAAAATATTACAGTTAATACTGATGGAGCAGTTCAAAGGTTGTATCCCTGAGAGTATGAAGACGTACTTGGATGAGAAAGAGACAGTGACTCTGTCTGCGACTGCCAAATTTGCAGACGAGTATGCCTTAACCCACAAGACAAAGTTTTCCTCAAATAAGAGCTACCATTAGCAAGGAGGGACTTTATAAAGGAACAGAGTCGTGATGAGGAGCTTGTGGTGTTGAAAGAATCAGCTCTTTCTGAAGTAGAGATTGATAAAGAACCAGAGGGCTACTACCTGAAGGAGGGAGTGTTAATGAGTAAGTGGAGGCCGACCACGGTGCCAGTGGATGAGGACTGGGCGGTGGTACACCCGGTGGTAGTTCTGAAGGTTTATCGGGATGAAATTTTGAACTTGGCTCACAAGGGACCTGTAGGTGGACATTTGGGAGTAAGGAAGACAGTGGATAGGGTTATGAAAGATTTTTATTAGCCAAATATGAGGAAGGATATTGTTGACTATTGTAAAAGGTACCATACTTGTCAGGTGGTAGGAAAGCCAAATCAGGTTATTCCTAAGGCACCCCTCAGATCCATACCCACCTTTGGGGAGCCTCTTTCCCGAATCATCGTGGATTTTGTGGGTCCTTTGCCTAGAACTGCGAGCGGGCGGCAGTATGTCATGACCATGATGTGTGCTGCTACTCGATTCCTAGATGCTGTGCCCCTGAGGAACATTAGGACTCCTGCGGTAGTAAAGGCACTCATTAAATTTTTCACCACGGTAGGGTTACCTAGAGAGATACAGTCAGACCAAGGAACTACCTTCACGTCCTGTGCATTTCAGCAAATGTTGACACAGATGGGAGTTAAACAAATTCTAGCCTCTGCATACCGCCCGGAATCTCAAGGAGCGTTGGAAAGATTCCACGCGACTTTAAAGACCATGATTAAAACTTACTGTCAGGAAAACACTCGAGACTGGGATGATGCATTACCACTTCTGTTATTTGCAGTGAGGGACATGGTTCAGGAATCTCTGGGGTTCAGTCCATTTGAGCTTGTTTTTGGTCACAGGTCCAGAGGACCCTTAACCTTACTCAAAGAAAAATGGTCTAGTCAGAATGTGCAAGTCAATGTGATTGACTATGTTTTGAGGTTCCGTGAAAGGCTCCATAAAGTTTACAAGTTTGTGAAGCAAAATCTTAAAGACTCCTAGACTAAAATGAAACAACGGTATGATAAACTAGCCCGAGAGCAAGAATTTCAAGTGGGCAATAAGATTTTGGTCCTGTTCCCTGTAGTTACCAACCCCCTACAGGCGAGATTTCAACAGCCATACAAAGTGATTAAGAAAATAAACTCAGAATTATGTGATCAAAACACCTGATAGGCGAAAGCCGAACCAGTTGGTTCATGTTAACATGCTCAAAGGTTATCATAACGCGACCCCCACGGTGGCCGGTGCTGTCGCGAAGACTGATGAGGCAGAAAGGATTGATAAGGAGGGGTCCGAGCATTTTGAAAAGATAAGCATAGTACCCACCAGACTAGAGAACTCTGTTATTTTGGCCAACTTTGCTGATAAAGTCAGTCACTTGGACCCTGAACAAAGAGAGCAACTGTCACAGCTAATTAACTGGCATGCAGATTTATGCCCAAATGTTCCTAGAAGGTGCAAAGTAACAGAGCATGATGTTATTGTTACCTCAGCCCAGCTGATTAAACAATCCCCTTATCGGATGAATTTGGAAAAGAGCAAGCTAGTGGAAAAAGAAATTGAGTATATGCTAGCTGCTAGTATTATTTGTGAATCTTCCTCTGCATGGGCATCTCCATGCGTGGTTGTACCAAAGCCAGATGGTAGTATAAGATTCTGTACAGATTACAGAAAGGTGAATGTCATCACACAAACAGATGCTTATCCTATCCCTAGGGTGGAGGATTGTATTGATAAAGTGGGAAAAGCAAGATACATCACTAAGATTGACCTGCTAAAGGGATACTGGTGTGTTCCTTTAACTGACAGGGCTCGAGAAATTTCAGCCTTTGTCACACCATCAGGGGTCTATGAATACAATGTGTTGCCATTTGGAATGAAAAATGCTCCAGGGACATTTCAGAGAATGATTGACGCAGTGATTAGAGAGTTAACAAACACAAAAGCTTATATTGACGATGTGGTGGTTTGGAGTGATACATGGGATGAACACCTAGAGGCTGTGGAGAAGCTGTTTAAATGAATGTCTGCAGCCCATGTCACAGTGAACCTCGCAAAGAGTGAGTTTGGCCATGCCACGATCATGTACCTGGGGTATGTGGTAGGACAGGGGCAGTTGGCTCCTGTGCAGGCTAAAGTACAGGCTATTTCCAAGGTTCCGGTCCCAACAAATAAGAGGGCATTGAGAAGGTTTTTGGGCATGGTGGAGTACTAACGGAAATTTTGTAAGAACTTTGCAGATATTGCCCACCTGCTTACAAAACTCCTACGGAAGGCAGAAAAATTTGAGTGGAGCAGTCCTTGTCAGGAAGCTTTTGAGAAGTTGAAAACCATATTGTGCCACCACCCTGTGTTGAAAGCACCTGATCTTTCGAAACCTTTCTCCCTGGTAACTGATGCAAGTGATGAGGCTGCAGGGGCAATCCTATTGCAGAAAGCAGGGGATGGAGTGGAACACCCAGTGGCGTATTTCTCTCGAAAGTTCAATGTGCATCAGAGAAATTACTCCATTGTGGAGAAAGAATTGTTGGCACTTATCTTGGCAATTCAGCATTTTGAGCTCTACATCTGTGCAGCACAGAGATCATTAATTGTTTATACTGATCACAACCCTTTGGTATTCTTGGCTAACATGAAAATAAAAATAGGAGGTTATTAAGTTGGAGTCTATTGTTACAGGAATTTGTTATTAAAATACAACATGTAAAGGGGAGTGACCATGTAATTGCTGATTGTCTATCCAGATGTTAATTTGAAAATGTATCTGTATTACTCTTTTAGTTAAACCTGCTTCTGTATTTTTATTAAATTCTGTAATTCAGTAATGTGCTTTATTAGTTAATTTTCACCTTGGAGAAAATTTCCGGAAGGATGGGGGTGGTATGAGTGATGAACAGACCTGATGGATAATGGGGTGCAGAGTTAACCATTCCCAACCCCCTTCCTGAGAACTACGAACTATTGCTGTCATTATGCTACTATTGAGAGAGAGAGATAAAGCCCAGGCAAGAACATTTGCTACAGATAAGAGGGGGAGAGAGACTGTTGATTTACTGTATTATGACTTCTACAAGGATTATTTACCTTCTACTACTTTGTTCGTTTACATTCCTCAGGAGATAGCAGGAGTGGCCTGATTTGATGGACACTGTCATTCAGAGTTGATGGATAGCTGAGACCCCGTGAGTAGGGATAAAAGACAGGTCTGGAGAGACACCCTTCAGACACGCCAGTGGACACTGACTGAGTGTTGGGAACCCACAGAAAGGTGGGAGTTTCGGAGACCGAACCAGGAGATCGGTCAGTAAAGCTCACAGTGTTACAGCAGGGCTGGTGGGGACTTGTGTGTGTGTCCACTCATGCCAGAGTGATGAGTCCACCACAGAAGAATGGTCTAGCTGAATGACAGAGGGGTCATAACTGAATGACCACAACGATATGACGGATTAAGAAAGCAAAGGAAGGTTTGGCTGCTGTAGCTGTTCCCTCTCGCTCGCTCTCTCTCTCCAACGATTACAACCCAACAACCATAATTACCTCAGCACGCATGAACTGAACTGAACTTTATACTTTTCTATGACAATTCATTTATCCCTAGACATCAATAGAGCTTGTTTATTATTGCTTATTATTATTCCTACACTTTTAGGTTTATTACTGCTAACTTGTTTTATATGTATATTTGCATTATTGGTATTGTTTTGCTTATTTTACTAATAAACACCTTTGAATATAGTACCACCAGACTCCAACGGATATTTCTGTCTTTGCTGGTCTGACACCCAGTTATGGGGTACGTAACAAATTGGGGCCTCATCTCGAGATTTGATTACCAAATTGGGGGGCCAGTGAATCGGGATAATAGTCCCTTATCTGCTCTGGTTGTGTGGATAACCAGACGGGAAACCAGCAGAGATGGAAATAGACAAATTTCTAAAAAACCCGACTTCGGGAGCATTAGAGGATGCCAGGAAGGTGGAATTGGTGAGTGTTGCGAGACGATTGAATCTCTTGGTGGTGAAACTGGCGATGAAAAAATTGGAAATACAGAGAGCAATAGCTGAGTATTATGTATCCCAAGGTGTGTTTCCGTCGGAGGCATTGGACCTGTTCCCTGAGAGGAAACCAGTCGAGGATGAGGTTCAGTTACAGATGGAAAGATTAAGGTTGGCTGTGGAGAAGGAGAAAAGGGAGCATGAGTTCCAGATAAAGGAGTTGGAGGCTACAAGGCAGTGGGAAGAAGCTGAAAGGCAGAGGGAGGAAAGAGAGAAAGAGAGGCAGCATGAGCTGGAAATAGAGAAGTTGAAGGCATCGCAAATGAGGGGTTCAAGATTGGTCAGGAGATCCAGTTGGTACCTCCATTCGAGGAGATGGATGTTGATAAGTTCTTCCTCCATTTTAAGAAAGTGGCTGTGAATCAGAACTGGCCAAAGGAGAAATGGGCTGGTCTGTTACATAGCATGCTTAGGGGGAAGGCTCAGCAAGTGTATTCGGCATTGTCCATGGATGAGTCTAAGGATTACGAGGAAGTAAAAAGGGCTGTATTGAGGAGTTATGAGTTGGTGCCAGAGGCATACTGGCAGAAGTTCCGGAACCTGAGAAAGCCGTGGAACCACACGTATTTAGAGTTTGCCCGTGAGATGTAAATGTATTGTGAGCATTGGTGCGCCTCAAAACGGGTCGTTGGAGATTATGATAAACTATTACAGTTAATACTGATGGAGCAGTTCAAAGGTTGTATCCCTGAGAGTATGAAGACGTACTTGGATGAGAAAGAGACAGTGCCTCTGTATGCGACTGCCAAATTTGCAGACGAGTATGCCTTAACCCACAAGACAAAGTTTTCCTCAAATAAGAGCTACCATTAGCAAGGAGGGACTTTATAAAGGAACAGAGTCGTGATGAGGAGCTTGTGGTGTTGAAAGAATCAGCTCTTTCTGAAGTAGAGATTGATAAAGAACCAGAGGGCTACTACCTGAAGGAGGGAGTGTTAATGAGTAAGTGGAGGCCGACCACAGTGCCAGTGGATGGGGACTGGGCGGTGGTACACTCGGTGGTAGTTCCGAAGGTTTATCGGGATGAAATTTTGAACTTGGCTCACAAGGGACCTGAAGGTGGACATTTGGGAGTAAGGAAGACAGTGGATAGGGTTATGAAAGATTTTTATTAGCCAAATATGAGGAAGGATATTGTTGACTATTGTAAAAGGTGCCATACTTGTCAGGTGGTAGGAAAGCCAAATCAGGTTATTCCTAAGGCACCCCTCAGATCCATACCCGCCTTTGGGGAGCCTTTTTCCCGAATCATCGTGGATTTTGTGGGTCCTTTGCCTAGAACTGCGAGCGGGCGGCAGTATGTCATGACCATGATGTGTGCTGCTACTCGATTCCTAGAGGCTGTGCCCCTGAGGAACATTAGGACTCCTGCGGTAGTAAAGGCACTCATTAAATTTTTCACCACGGTAGGGTTACCTAGAGAGATACAGTCAGACCAAGGAAATACCTTCACGTCCTGTGCATTTCAGCAAATGTTGACACAGATGGGAGTTAAACAAATTCTAGCCTCTGCATACCGCCCGGAATCTCAAGGAGCATTGGAAAGATTCCACGCGACTTTAAAGACCATGATTAAAACTTACTGTCAGGAAAACACTCGAGACTGGGATGATGCATTACCACTTCTGTTATTTGCAGTGAGGGACATGGTTCAGGAATCTCTGGGGTTCAGTCCATTTGAGCTTGTTTTTGGTCACAGGTCCAGAGGACCCTTAACCTTACTCAAAGAAAAATGGTCTAGTCGGAATGTGCAAGTCAATGTGATTGACTATGTTTTGAGGTTCCGTGAAAGGCTCCATAAAGTTTACAAGTTTGTGAAGCAAAATCTTAATGACTCCCAGACTAAAATGAAACAACGGTATGATAAACTAGCCTGAGAGCAAGAATTTCAAGTGGGCGATAAGGTTTTGGTCCTGTTCCCTGTAGTTACCAACCCCCTACAGACGAGATTTCAACAGCCATACAAAGTGATTAAGAAAATAAACTCTGAATTATGTGATCGATACACCTGATAGGTGAAAGCCGAACCAGTTGGTTCATGTTAACATGCTCAAAGGTTATCATAACGCGACCCCCACGGTGGCCGGTGCTGTCGCGAAGACTGATGAGGCAGAAAGGATTGATAAGGAGGGGTCCGAGCGTTTTGAAAAGATAAGCATAGTACCCACCAGACTAGAGAACTCTGTTATTTTGGCCAACTTTGCTGATAAAGTCAGTCACTTGGACCCTGAACAAAGAGAGCAACTGACACAGCTAATTAACTGGCATGCAGATTTATGCCCAAATGTTCCTAGAAGGTGCAAAGTAACAGAGCATGATGTTATTGTTACCTCAGCCCAGCTGATTAAACAATCCCCTTATCGGATGAATTTGGAAAAGAGCAAGCTAGTGGAAAAAGAAATTGAGTATATGCTAGCTGCTAGTATTATTTGTGAATCTTCCTCTGCATGGGCATCTCCATGCGTGGTTGTACCAAAGCCAGATGGTAGTATAAGATTCTGTACAGATTACAGAAAGGTGAATGTCATCACACAAACAGATGCTTATCCTATCCCTAGGGTGGAGGATTGTATTGATAAAGTGGGAAAAGCAAGATACATCACTAAGATTGACCTGCTAAAGGGATACTGGTGTGTTCCTTTAACTGACAGGGCTCGAGAAATTTCAGCCTTTGTCACACCATCAGGGTTCTATGAATACAATGTGTTGCCATTTGGAATGAAAAATGCTCCAGGGACATTTCAGAGAATGATTGACGCAGTGATTAGAGAGTTAACAAACACAAAAGCTTATATTGACGATGTGGTGGTTTGGAGTGATACATGGGATGAACACCTAGAGGCTGTGGAGAAGCTGTTTAAATGAATGTCTGCAGCCCATGTCACAGTGAACCTCGCAAAGAGTGAGTTTGGCCATGCCACGATCATGTACCTGGGGTATGTGGTAGGACAGGGGCAGTTGGCTCCTGTGCAGGCTAAAGTACAGGCTATTTCCAAGGTTCCGGTCCCAACAAATAAGAGGGCATTGAGAAGGTTTTTGGGCATGGTGGGGTACTAACAGAAATTTTGTAAGAACTTTGCAGATATTGCCCACCTGCTTACAAAACTCCTACGGAAGGCGGAAAAATTTGAGTGGAGCAGTCCTTGTCAGGAAGCTTTTGAGAAGTTGAAAACCATATTGTGCCACCACCCTGTGTTGAAAGCACCTGATCTTTTGAAACCTTTCTCCCTGGTGACTGATGCAAGTGATGAGGCTGCAGGGGCAATCCTATTGCAGAAAGCAGGGGATGAAATGAAACACCCAGTGGTGTATTTCTCTCGAAAGTTCAATGTGCATCAGAGAAATTACTCCATTGTGGAGAAAGAATTGTTGGCACTTATCTTGGCAATTCAGCATTTTGAGCTCTACATCTGTGCAGCACAGAGACCACTAATTGTTTATACTGATCACAACCCTTTGGTATTCTTGGCTAACATGAAAATAAAAATAGGAGGTTATTAAGTTGGTGTCTATTTTTACAGGAATTTGTTATTAAAATACAGCATGTAAAGGGGAGTGACCATGTAATTGCTGATTGTCTATCCAGATGTTAATTTGAAAATGTATCTGTATTACTCTTTTAGTTAAACCTGCTTCTGTATTTTTATTAAATTCTGTAATTCAGTAATGTGCTTTATTAGTTAATTTTCACCTTGGTGAAAATTTCCGGAAGGATGGGGGTGTTATGAGTGATGAACAGACCTGATGGATAATGGGGTGCAGAGTTAACCATTCCCAACCCCCTTCCTGAGAACTACGAACTATTGCTGTCATTATGCTACTATTGAGAGAGAGAGATAAAGCCCAGGCAAGAACATTTGCTACAGATAAGAGGGGGAGAGAGACTGTTGATTTACTGTATTATGACTTCTACAAGGATTATTTACCTTCTACTACTTTGCTCGTTTACATTCCTCAGGAGATAGCAGGAGTGGCCTGATTTGATGGACACTGTCATTCAGAGTTGATGGATAGCTGAGACCCCATGAGTGGGGATAAAAGACAGGTCTGGAGAGACACCCTTCAGACACACCCATGGACACTGACTGAGTGTTGGGAACCCACAGAAAGGTGGGGGCTTCGGAGACCGAACCAGGAGATCGGTCAGTAAAGCTCAGTGTTACAGCAGGGCCGGTGGGGGCTTGTGTGTGTGTCCACTCATGCCAGAGTGATGAGTCCACCACAGAAGAATGGTCTAGCAGAAGACTAGAGGGGTCATAACTGAATGACCACAACAATACGATGGATTAAGAAAGCAAAGGAAGGTTTGGCTGCAGTAGCTGTTACCTCTTGCTTTCTCTCTCTCTCCAACGATTACAACCCAACAACCATAATTACCTCAGCACGCATGAACTGAACTGAACTTTATACTTTTCTATGACAATTCATTTACCCCTAGACATCGATAGAGCTTGTTTATTATTGCTTATTATTATTCCTACACTTTTAGGTTTATTACTGCTAACTTGTGTAATATGTATATTTGCATTATTGGTATTGTTTTGCTTATTTTACTAATAAACACTTTTGAATATAGTACCACCAGACTCCAACGGATATTTCTGTCTTTGCTGGTCTGACACTCAGTTACGGGGTACGTAACAAATGAAACATCCTCTCCACTTCCACTCCATCTCAACCTTTCAATGTTTGACAAGTTTCAATGAGATCCCTTCTCATTCTCCTAAACTCCAATGAGTATGGTCCCAGAGCCACTAAACACACCTCATATATTTTATTCCTGGGATTATTCTCAAAAACTCCTCTAGACCTTCTCCAATGCCAACACATGCTTTCATAGATAAGAACTCGAAGCTGCTCACGATATCCAAGTGCAACTGTTTCATTTTTCATGATTCCTGACACCATATAGTCATACCATTAGCATTGTTGTTCAGTTTCTAAGAGATTAATTTTATTCCTTTGTTCCTTCCCAGCAGGTTTCAATTGTATTTTTTCAAGCATCTGTACAATTATTTTGAGTTTCTAGTGAAACTGCAATTATTTCTGAAAGGGCATTCTGAATCTTACCAAGTCGCTGCAGAAAGTAGCATCGTTTTGCTATTGTAAATATTTTCAACATTTTCACATAAGTTATTCCAATTAAAATACTTCTGAATTTCCCTTAAGTCAGTCTCTGCACTCCAGAGTAAACAACCATAGTTTATTCATCCTTTCTTTATAATTCATACCCTCAGATCTAAACAAAATCTTGGTAAGTCCCTTAATAAAATCCTCCAATTCTTTCCTGTTATGGAGTGACGAGAATTGCATGCAGTACCCTTAATGTGGCCAAAATTTATATGGCCACAAAATGGGTTCTTTACTCTTCTGCTCAACACTCTGACCAATGAAGGAAAGTATACCATTCATCTTCTCTACCGGCCTTAACTACTTTCAGAGAACTGTGGACTTGAACCCCAAGGTCAACCTCAAATTTAATTGTCATTCAACAATACATGAATGCCCATGAATACACCCAAATGAAAAAGTGTACTGCAGGGCCAGTTGTACAAAACAAGGTACTAACAGTCATACACCGCACAAGGCACACATAGCACATATAAATTGCAAGCACATATAACCTATCAGTTACATACTGATGAGATGGTGGTGGACTTTAGGAGATCTAGGCCTCATATGGAGCCAGTGATCATTAATGGAGAATGTGTGGAGCAGGTTAAGACCTACAAGTATCTGGGAGTACAGTTAGATGAGAAGCTAGACTGGACTGCCAACACAGATGCCTTGTGCAGGAAGGCACAGAGTCGACTGTACTTCCTTAGAAGGTTGGCGTCATTCAATGTCTGTAGTGAGATGCTGAAGATGTTCTATAGGTCAGTTGTGGAGAGCACCCTCTTCTTCGTGGTGGCGTGTTGGGGAGGAAGCATTAAGAAGAGGGACGCCTCACGTCTTAATAAGCTGGTAAGGAAGGCGGGCTCTGTCGTGGGCAAAGTACTGGAGAGTTTAACATCGGTAGCTGAGCGAAGGGCGCTGAGTAGGCTACGGTCAATTATGGAAAACTCTGAACATCCTCTACATAGCACCATCCAGAGACAGAGAAGCAGTTTCAGCGACAGGTTACTATCGATGCAATGCTCCTCAGACAGGATGAAGAGGTCAATACTCCCCAATGCCATTAGGCTTTACAATTCAACCGCCAGGACTTAAGAACTTTTTAAAAGCTATTATTAATGCTTTTTGAGATAGTGATTTAGATGCATATCATATTTTTTACTGAGTTAAGTATTGTATGTAATTAGTTTTGCTACAACAAGTGTATGGGACATTGGGAAAAAAAAGTTGAATTTCCCCATGGGGATGAATAAAGTATCTATCTATCTATCTACAGTCACATGAATAAATAGTGCAAGACCCTAAATCCAATGAATGTTGCAGCAATTTGCTGTCGAACACAATACGGCTTGTCTTCTGCCGAATGAACAGAGAGGTGCAGCATCACTCTCAGCCCGGACACTGCGTCACTCCGCTTCCTATGGAGCACACTGACTCTGATGCCTCTCTGCTGGGCAGCTGTAAACAGGCAACACTGTGGCTTAAGGCCTCGTCCTGACTATAACAAAGGCCATACACCTCCCCTGCTCTCTTACCCTGCCATTTGCCAAAAAAAATCAGTGAATTGGACTTGCAACATTCCACCTTAACAATATCCAACAGGACGTTGCGATTACAAGAAAAGTGACTAAGATGATCGCTAGCTGTTAAACTGCACCACACCTTCGCAAACTGATTTTCCCAACACCCCTTTTAGCAGCACAATCCACACCTAGTCCAGCTCCTTCAGTTTCTCCGCAACTTGCTGATGGGGTAAACCTGCAGCACTTTAAATTCTTAATGTCCAGCAGGGTTACACAATTGTAAAGAAATATGCTTAAAATGGACAATAGCACTATTCGTTGGCCCCATAGAAGCCATTGTGATTGAACGTGCCATCATCATACTAGAAGATTTCTCTATACAACAGTGCTGTTAAGGATGCTGCCATTAACTGTACATTTTCCCCTTACCTTTGACTCCCAAAGTGCAGCACCTCACATTTTCCCCGAATTAAACTCTGTCTGCCAATTCTTCTCTACTTGTTAGTAGAACAACTTCCACAAGGCATTGATACTTGAATTGTCCTTGCATCTCCCCATTGTTACCATCAGGACCTCTCCAGGCATTTACTAAAAGGCCTTTTCATAGCCTTTGTTTTCTGTAAATAGCATCTGGATCTGCCTCACCCTATTCTTTTAATGAACTGTCTATCCTTATGGAAGATTATCTTGGCAGCCTTCTTGTTGCCCTGTTAAATGGTCCATTGGACCACATATCAAATGTCATTTTCCTGAAGAATATTTTTAAGTTCATTACCAAGACCAATAAGCGTCTAAGAGCTGCCACCTAAGAATCACTTGAATCCTAACTTAAAATGTCAAGACCTTGCTTTGTGGATCCAGAATTGGCTTGCCCACAGAAGGCAAAGGGTAATGGTAGATTTTTATAAATGACCTGGGGGAATGGGCAAAGAAGTGGCAAATGAATTACAATGTTTGAAAGTGTACGGTCATGCACTTTGGTAGAAGAAATAAACGGGCAGACTATTATTAAAATGGGGAGAGAATTCAAAGTTCTGAGATGCAAAGGGACTTCGGAGTTCTCGTGCAGGAGACCCTTAAGGTTAACCTCCAGGTTTGAGTCAGTGGTGAAGAAGGCGAATGCAATGTTCGCATTCATTTCTAGAGAAATAAAGTATAGGAACAGGGATGTGATGTTGAGGCTCTGTAAGGCACTGGTAGGACCTCACTTGGAATACTGTGTGCAGTTTTGGGCTCATTATTTAAGAAAGGATATGCTGACATTGGAGAGGGTTCAGAGAAGATTCACTAGAATGATTCTGGGAATGAGAGGGTTAACTTATGAAGAATGTTTCACCGCTCTTGGACTGTACACCTTGGAGTTTAGAAGAATGAGGGGGGAACTCATAGAAACAATTCAAATGTTGAAAGGCATGGACAGAGTGGATGTGGCAAAATTGTTTCCCATGGTGGGGGAGTCTAGTACGAGAGGACATGGCTTGAGGATTGCAGGGTGCCCATTCAGAACGGAGATGCGAAAAAAAAAATTTAGCCAGAGGGTAGCGAATCTATGGAATTTGTTGCCACGGGCAGCAGTGGAGGCCAAGTCATTGGGTGTACTTAAGGCAGAGATTGATAGGTATCTGAGTAGTCAGGGCATCAAAGGTTATGGTGAGAAGGCGGGGGAATGGGACTAAAGGGGAGATTGGATCAGTTCATGATGAAATGGCGGAGCAGACTCAATGGGCCGAATGGCCGACATCTGCTCCTTTGTCTTATGGTCTTATGGATGAAGAAGTAGAAAGGTGGGTTAGTAAGCTTTCTGATGATGCAAAGGTTTGGGGTGTTGTGGATAGTCTGGAGGATTTTCAGAGGTTACAGTGGTACATCAATAGGATGCAGAACTAGGCTGAAAAGCAGCAGATGTACTTCAACCCAGATAAGTTTGGTAGATCAAATTTGAAGACAGAATATAATTAACTGGTGAGACTATTGACAGTTTGGAGAATCTGAGAGATCTTGGGGTCCATGTCGATTGGACACTCAAAGCTGCTGCACAAGTTGACAGTGTTGTTAAGAAGGCATATGGTGTGTTGGCATTCATCAACTGTGGAATTGAGTTCAAAAGCCGTGAGGTAATGTTACATCTATATAAGACCTTGTTCAGACTCCACTTGGAGAATTGTGTTCATTTCTGGTTACCTCACTACAGGAAGGATGTGGATATTCTCGAGTGCAGAGGAGATCTACAAGGAGGCTGGCTGGATTGGAGGGCATACCTTATAAGAAAAATGCACTTGGCCTTTTCTCCCTGGAACGATGGAGGATGAGAGGTGACCTGATAGATATGTTTAAGATGATGAGGGGCATCAATCTTGTGGATAGCCAGGGGCTTTCTCCCAAGGCTGAAATGAATAACACAAGGGGGCATGGTTTTAAGGTGCTTGGAAATAGGTACCAAGGGGATATCAGGGGTAAGTTTTGCACACAGAGAGTGGCGAGTGAGTGGAATGGACTGCCAGCGGCAGTGGTGGAAGCAGATATAATAGGGTCTTTTAAGAGCCTCTTAGATAGGTACATGGAGCTTAGAAAAATAAAAGGCTATGTGCTAGGATATTCCAGGCAGCCTCTAGAGTAGGTTACATGGTCTGCACAACTTTGTGGGCTGAAGGGTCTGTAATGTACTGTAAATTTCTATGTATTTTCTATGTAAGACAGATTCTGTTCAAAGTATACCTATGACCGTCAGATTGTGATATTTTAATCAGCTTAGCTCTTTTGTCAATTGATGGACTCTGAGACATAAGGTATACATCATGTTGCAGCTTGAAGGAAGAAGAGGAGGTCTGAGGTCTTTAGATTTTGTTGATTGCTTTGATATCTATAATCAGTGTTGGAAGAGTGTGATTCTTGTTGAAAGAGACTCTCATTTTGAGTCATATTTTAAGTCTGACTTTGCTGATGTGTCAAATAATGTAAAATCCCCAAATTCTCCCTGTGCAGAAGAAAAAAACTCTAAAAGTATTATGTTTAATTTCATTTTTTTATTTAGAGATACAATGGGAAAAGGCCACTCCAGCTCAACAGGCTGCACTGCCCAGTAGCCTATCTATTTTAACCCTAGTCTAATCACAGGACAATTTACAATGATTTACTAACTCTGGGGTTGTGAGAGAAAATCAGAGCAGGCAGAGGAAATCCACTCGGCTCACGGGGTGAAGGTAGAATATAGAGAGTGGCAGGAGGATGGGAAACAGTATGATAGAGCTGAGGATGAGCCAACAGGTTTGCAGGTAGATGATGAGCGTAATATGGATGTAAGGAAGGATAAGCCTGTGATTGGGTACAAATGTAGACAGTGCAAAGAGTTAAATTGTACCACAGAGGCAAAATTCAAAAAGGCAAAAAATGCAGGACAGAAGATGCTGTATTAAATGCACATAATATCTGGAATAAAGTGGATAAACTTGTGGCACAATTAATGATTGGTTGGTATGACGTTGTGGGCATCATTGAGTCAAGGCTGAAAGAAGGTCAGAGTGGGAACTTAATATTAAAGGGTATGCTTTGTATCAAAATGACAGGCAGTATGGTATAGGCAGTGGTGTGGTTCTGTTGGTAAGAGATAGAATTACATCTTCAGAAAGAGGTGACATACAGCAGAGAATGTTGAATCTTTGTGGGTGGAGTGAAAAAACTGCAAGAGTAAAACAAATATTATGGGAATCATATATAAGCCTCCAAATAGTATCCAAAATGTGGGGTTGAGATTGCAAAGGGCATGTAATAAGGGTAGTGTCACAACTGTAATAGGTGACTTCGATGTGCAAGAGGATTGGGAAAATCAGGCTGGTGTCAGATCGCAAGTGAGAAAATTAGTTGAATGTGTACGAGATTGCCTTTTAGAGCAGCTTCTGCTTGAGCCTACTCGGGGAAAAGCTATTGGGTGTTATGTAATAACCCAGATCATTATGGGTTATGGAGTTTCAGGTAAATGACCCCTAGAAAGGAATGATCACGACATGGTTGAGTTCATACTGCAGCTTGAGAGGGTGAAGCATAAATCACATGTATCAGTGTCACAATGGAAGTAAAGGAATTACAGAGGCATGACTGAGAGAGGAGCTTCCCCAGGTGGATTGGAATGGGATATTGGTGAGGATGACAGCAGCGTCAAGGTGGCTGAAATTGCTGGGAACATTTCACAAGGCACAGGATAGATATGTCCCACAGAAGAAGTTCTCAAATGGCAGGGGTAAGCGACTGTGCTGAGAAAGGAAGTTAGGACTACATAAAAGCCAAGGAAAGGTCATTTATTGTGGTAAAAGTGAGTGGGAAGTTGGATGATTGGGAAGTTTTTAAAATCCAACCATGTGCAACTAAAAAGCCATAAGAAGGGAAAAGGTGAGATATGAGGGCAAACTAGCCAATAATACAAAGCAGGATATTTGAAAGATTTTTCAGTTATGCAAAGAGTAAAAGGGAGGTGAGAGTTGATATTGGACAACTGGAAAATGATACTGGTGAGGTAATAATGGGGATCAAAGAAATGGCGGATGAACTTAATGGATACTTTGCATCAGACTTCACTCCAGAGGACATTAGCAGTGTGCCAGATGTCCGTGAATGTCAGGGAGCAGGAGTGAGGGCCATTACTATTACAAAGGAAAAAAGTGCTAGGCAAACTGAAAGGTTTTAAGATGCATAAGTCACTTGGACCAGGTGGTCTACATTCTGGAGTTCTAAAAGAGATTGCTGAAGAGTGAGCAGATGCAT
This sequence comes from Hemitrygon akajei, assembly GCF_048418815.1. Classification (NCBI taxonomy): domain Eukaryota; kingdom Metazoa; phylum Chordata; class Chondrichthyes; order Myliobatiformes; family Dasyatidae; genus Hemitrygon; species Hemitrygon akajei. The sequence goes on along the minus strand of NC_133138.1, from coordinate 28,755,019 downwards.
TGGTTAAGATCTTTTAAGAATCACTTGATTCTGGCATGTTTCCAGAGGACTGGAAAGTTGCAAATGTCACTACATTCTTTAAGAAGGGAGGAAGACAAAAAAAAAAGGAAATTATAAGCATGTTAGCTTAAACTCAGTGGTTGGGAAAGAGTTGGAGTCTATATTAAGGATGAGGTTTTGGGGTATTGGAGACTAATGATTATATAAGTCAAAGTCAGCATGGTCTCTATGAAGGGAAATCTTACCTGACAAATCTGTCAGAGTTTTTTGATGAAGTAACAAGCAGGGTGGAGAAAGGAGAGGCAGTAGATGTCATTTACTTGGATATTCAGTAGGCATTTGATAAGGTGCCACACATGAGGCTGCTTAACAAGATAAAATCCCATGGCATTTCAGGAAAGATAATGGCATGGATAGGGGAATGGTTGACAGGCAGGAGGCAGCAAGTGGGAAAAAAGAGGGCCTTTTCTGGTTGGTTGCCAATGACATTTGATGTTCCTCAGGGGTCAGTATTGGGACCACTACATTTCACATTGTCAGTGATTTAGATAATGGAATTGATGGCTTTATGGCAAAGTTTGCAGATAATATGAAGATAGGTGGAGAGGTAGGTAATGCTGGGAAAGCAATGCCATTGCAGCAGGACTTACAAAAATTGGAAAAGAGGGCAAAAAGATGGAATGCAGTGTTGGGAAATGTGTGATAATGCATTTTGGTAAAAGGAATAATAGTGCAGACTCTTATCTAAATGGGGAGAAAATTCAAACATTAGGGTTGCAAAGGGACTTAAGAATCCTTATGCAAGACTCCCAGAAGGTTAATTTGCAAGATGTGTCTGTAGTAAAGAAGACAAATGTAATGTTGACATTCTTTTCAAGGGGAATAGAATATACAGTGGCATGTAAAAGTTTGGGCACCCCTTGTCAAAATTTCTGTTACTATGAATAGTTAAGTGAGTAGAAGTTGAACTAATCTCCAAAAGTCATAAAGTTAAAGATGAAACATTCTTTTCAACATTTTAAGCAAGATTAGTGTATTGTTTTTGTTTTGTACAATTTTAGAGTGGAAAAAAAGGAAAGAAGCACCATGCAAACATTTGGGCACCCCAAGAGATTTGAGCTCTCAGATAACTTTTACCAAGATCTCAGGCCTTAATTAGCTTGTTAGGGTTATGGCTTGTTCACAGTCATTGTTAGGAAAGGCCAGGTGATGCAAATTTCAAAGCTTTATTAATGCCCTGACTCCTCAAACCTTGTCCCAAAAATCAGCAAACATGGGCTCCTCTAAGCAGCTGCCTAGCACTCTGAAAATTAAAATAAATGATGCCCGCAAAGCAGGAGAAGGCTATAAGAAGATAGCAAAGCTGTTTCAGGTAGCTGTTTCCTCAGTTTGTAATGTAATTAAGAAATGGCAGTTAACAGGAATGGTGGAGGTCAAGTTGAGGTCTGGAAGACCAAGAAAACTTTCTGAGACAACTGCTTGAAGGATTGCTAGAAAGGCAAATCAAAACCCCCATTTGACTGCAAAAGACCTTCAGGAAGATTTAGCAGACTCTGGAGTGGTGGTGCACCGTTCTACTGTGCAGTGACACAGCAGCAACAATAGCAACAGCAACAGCAGCAACAATATGACATGAAGGTCATATTTGTGCAGCAACACCTGCACAAATATGACCTTCGTGTCATATTGAAAAAAAACAACTCTTCAACTGTTAAGCATAGAGGTGGATCGATCATGCTTTGGGCTTGAGTTGCAGCCAATGGCACGGGGAACATTTCACTGGTAGATGGAAGAATGAATTCAATTAAATACCAGCAAATTCTGGAAGCAAACGTCAGACTGTCTGTAAAAAAGCTGACGATGAAAAGAGGATGGCTTCTACAACAGGATAATTATCCTAAAAACACCTCAAAATCCACAATGGACTACCTCAAGAGGTGCAAGGTGAAGGTTTTGCCATGGCTCTCACAGTCCCCCAACCTAAACATCATCAAAAATCTGTGGATAGACCTCAAAAGAGCAGTGCATGCAAGACAGCCCAAGAATCTCACAGAACTAGAAGCCTTTTGCAGGGTAGAATGGGTGAAAATCCCCCAAACAAGAAATGAAAGACTCTTAGCTGGCTACAGAACGCGTTTACAAGCTGTGATACTTGCCAAAGTGGGTGTTACTAAGTACTGACCATGCAGGGTGCCCAAACTTTTGCTTTGGGCCCTTTTCTGTTATTTTGAAACTGTAAAAGGTGGAAATAAAAAAGTAATCTTGCTTAAAATATTAAATAAATGTGTCATCTTTAACTTTATGTGTTTTGGAAATCAGGACATTTTTTACTCACTTTTCTATTCACAGTAACGAAAATTTTGACCAGGGGTGCCCAAACTTTTGCATGCCACTGTAAATACAAGAAATAATATTGAGGCTTTATAAGACATTAGTCAGGCTGCACTTGAAGTATTGTCAACTGTTTTGGGCTCGGCTCCATATCTCAGAAAGGATGTTTTGTTTGGAGGGAGTCCCGAGGAGGTTCATGTGGATGATTCTCGAAATGAAGTGGGTTAGCATATAAGGAGCGGTTGGCAGCTTTGGACCTGTACTCACTGGAATTTAGAAGAATGTGGGAAGGATCTCATTGAAACCTACCAAATGTTGAAAGGACTAAATAGGGTGGATTGGAGAGGATGCTTCCTTTGGTGGACGTGTCTAGAACTAGTGGACACAGCCTTAAAATTGAAGGTCAACTCTTTAGGACAGAGGTAAGAAGGGATTTTTTTTATCCAGAGTGTAATGAGTCTGTGGAATGCTTTGCCACAGACAGTTGTGGAGGACAAGACCGTGGGTATTTTTAAAGTGAAAATAGATAGTTTACTTATTGGTCTGGGCATATGGCGAGAAGGCAGGTGTATGCAGTTGAATGGGATCTATGATCAACTATGATGGAATGGCAGAGCAGACTTGATGGGCTGAATGGCCTAATTCTGCTCCTCTGTCTTATGGTCTTATAGTAGAAGCTCCTTATACATGGCACAAGAATTGAACTCTGAATCCCAGAACACCCTGCGCTGCAATGATGTTGTGCTACCCACTAATAATCTTTATTTGATAAGCTCTATCAATATTTTTCCCTAGTAAAGATTCCAGTATTTTCAAATTACACAACTCCTCATGCATGAAAGGAAAAAAAAAGGTTTAAAATATTACTTTCATATGAAGTTTGCTTTTAGATATTCTGTCTCACATCTGTAACTTGCAAAGGGGAGGAAAGTCAGCAAGTATGAGCACCCACTTGAAACTCCTAAATAATGGACAGTTTTGTTGCCAACCCAAATTATATAATGACATTTAGTTGTGCTGAGAGGTCATGAAGGATAGATACATGACTGGTAGCATCTTCATGACTATCAAGGTACAAAGGGACATTGGTGTACAAGTTCTAAGTTTTATGAAGGTGACAGCACAGGTAGGTACAGGAGTGAAGAAGACACAGGTTACTTAGCCAGGGCACCGAATGTAAAAGGCGGGATGTCTTAATAGAAGTTTTACAAACTTCGGTTCGACCACTGCAGGAACATTTTGTGCATTACAGGAAGGATGTGATTTATCTAGGCAGGATACAGAAGAGGTTCTCCAGGATAAACTATTTTATGCCTAGGATGAAATTTTTCAGTTATAAGGAGAAGTCTGGATAGAAATCAGAGGTAGAGTAGTTAGTTTGAAACTTTTTCCAGATGTGTCTCAGAGGGTTCATGTTTATGATCAGGACTAAGAGGTTTAGAGAGGGTCTAAGGAAGAATCTTTTCAAATACAGTGCCTGACTGATGGAGGCTGGTTATCTCACAATGTTTTCTAAGCATTTGAATGAGGAATTGAATTGCAAGATATAGTACACTACAGATCAAATGCAGGTATATCTATCATTAAGGACTATCTGGGCCATTCCCCCCTCTCACATGAGTCTTAGGTCCCACATTAGGAACAGGAACAGTCATCACCAGGAGTGACGAGCGACCGGAATTGATACGCTGTGATTATCTCATAATGATCCTGTAGAGTATGAAAATTTAAAATCTACAGATGCTGGAAATCTGAAACAAAACAGAAAATGCAAACAAACACGCCAGCAGACAGGTAATACTGCTAACCCGCTTCTCTTCCCACAGAGGCTGCCTGACTTCTATAGAATTCCATTGGGTAGCGTAACAGTTAATGCAACACTATTACATCTTGGGGCATCAAAGTTCGAAGTTCAATTCTGGCATCCTCTGAAAGGAGTTCTTTCCTCCGTTGAGATAGTTAAAAGCATCAAATTTCTTGGTGTTCACCTGGCAGAGAATCTCACCTGGTTCCTCAACACCAGCTTCATAGCCAAGAAAGCCCAGCAGCGTCTCTACTTTCTGCGAAGGCTGAGGAAAGTTCATCTCCCACCCCCCATACTCATCACATTCTACAAGGGTTGTATTGAGAGCATCCTGAGCAGCTGCATCACTGTCTGATTCAAGAATTGCACCATCTTGGATCACAAGACCCTGCAACGGATAGTGAGGTCAGCTGAGAAGATCATCAGGGTCTCTCTTCCCACCATTACACACATTTATACCACACATTGCACCCACAAAGCTAACAGCATTGTGAAGGACCCCACGCACCCCTCATACAAACTCTTCTCCTTCCTGCCATCTGGGAAAAGGTATCGAAGCATTTGGGCTCTCACAACCAGACTGTGCAACAGTTTCTTCCCCCAAGCCATCAGACTCCTCAATACCCAGAGTCTAAACTGACATCTACATAGTTTATTATTATATTGAAATTTGTCTTCTACTGTGCCTATTGTCTTGTTTATTAATTAATTATTGTACTGCCGTGCATTGTTTTGTGCACTTTATGTAGTCCTGTGTAGGTCTGTAGTCTAGTGCAGTTTTTGTGTTGTTTTATGCAGTCTAGTGTAGCCTTGAGTTGTCTCACATAGTCTAGTGTAGTTTTGTTTTGTTTCATGTAGCACCAGGGTCCTGGAGGAATGTTGTTTCATTTTTACTGTGTACTGTACCAACAGTTTATGGTCAAAATGACAATAAAAAGCAACTTGAATTGACTTGACTTGAGTTTGTACATTCTTCCTGTGAGTGTATGGGTTTCCTCCAGCTGCTCTGGTTTTCTCCCACATTCAGAACACTTAACGGTTAGCAGGTTAATTGGTCATTGTAAATTGTAAATTATTGGGGAAAGTGAGCAGGAGATAGATAGGAGCTACAAGGAGTTAGTCATCCCGAGGTTTCAGGAGTTAGATAAATAGGTGACTGTCAGGGAAAGAATGGGAAGAGCTCAGACAGTAGAAAGCAACCCTGTGGCCCACCCCATTAGTAATCGTTATCTTGTTTTGGATGCTGTTGAGGGGGGTGACCTGACAGAGGACGACCACAGCGTTCGGGTCTCTGGCACTGAATCTGGTTCTGTGGTGCAGAAGGGAGAGAAGAAGATGAGGAATGCGGTATTCACAGGGAATTCCACAGTGAGGGGAACAGTCAGGAGGTTCTGTCAGCCTGAAGAGATATCCGCATGATATGTTGCCTCCCAGGTGCCAGTGTACGGGATGTCTTTGATCAAGTACAGAGTATTCTGAAAGGAGAGGGTGAACAGCCAAAAGTCTTGGTACACGTTGATACCAATGATATAGGTAGATAAAAGGAGGAGGTCCTGAAGAAAGAATTCAGGGAATTGGGTAGGAAGCTGAAAAGCAGCAACTCCAGGGTAGTAATCTCGGGATTGCTGCCTGTGCCACATGCTAACAAGCACAATAGATTAACCAGGCATATTGATGCGTAGCTGAGAGACTGGCGTAGGGGTCAGGGCTTCAGGTTCCTGGATCACTGGGGCATCCTCTGGGGGAGGCACGATCTGTACAAAAAGGACGGTTTGGACCTGAACCCAAAGGGGTTCAATATCCTAGCAGGCAGATTTAATAGAGCTGTTAGGGAGGGCTGAAACTAATTTAGCAAGGGGATTGGAACTGGAGTGATAGTGCTGAAGAAGGGGAAAACAGAAATAAATCAAAGATAGCTTACAACAGAGATGATAGAAAGGACAGGCAGGAGATGAGGTATAATCACAGCTAGTGGGATGAGTTACTGGGCAATAGAGGCATCGTGCAGTGAAAACAGAAAGCAACAATTACTGGACTGAAAGTGTTGTACTTGAATGCATGCAGAATAAGAAAGAAAATGGATGATCTTGAAATTCAGCTACAGATTGGCAAGTATGATGTTGTGGCCATCTCTGAAACTTGGCTAAAGGATGGCTGCCTTTGGGAGTTGAATGTCCAAGGATATAAGGTGTATCAGAAAGGTAGGTTAGTAGGCAGACGGGGCAGTGTGGCCCTGGGTATAAGAAATAATATTATATCATTAGAAAGGGATGACATAGGATTGGAAGAGGTAGAGTCTCTGAATTAAGAAATGGGAAGGGTAAAATGACCCTAATGGCAGTTGTATACAGGCCTCCAAACAGCAGCTGGGATGTGGATTACAAATTACAGCAGGAGATAGAAAAGGCATGTCAGAAGGACAATGTCATGATCATCATTGGGGATTTTAACATGAAAGTGGATTGGGAAAACCAGGCCAGTACTGGACCTCAAGAGAGAGAATTTGTAGAATGTCTAAGGGGTGGCTTTTTAGATCAGCTTGTTGTTGAGCCCACTAGGGGATCAGCTGTGCTGGACTGGGTGTTGTGCAATGATCCAGAGGTGATAAGAGAGCTTATAGTTAAGGAACCCTTAGAGAACAGTGATCACAATATGATTAAGTTCACTTTGAAATTTCAGAAGGAGAAACTAAATTCTGATGTACTCAATATTTCAGTAGAATGAAGGAAATGACAATGGCATGAGAGGGGAACTGGCCAAGGTTGATTGGAAAGGGACATTTGCAGGAAGGACAGCAGAGCAGCAATGGCTGGAGTTACTGCAAAAAATGAGGGAAGTGCAAGACAGATATATTCCAAATAAGAAGAAATTTTTGAATGGAAGAAGGACTCTACCACGGCTGACAAGTGAAGTCAGAGCCAAAGAGAGGGCATACAAGGAATACAAAGCTAGTGGGAAGATAGAAGATTGGGAAGCTTTTAAAAACTTGCAGAAGGAAACTAAAAATGTCATCACAAAGGAAAAGATGAATTATGAAAGGAAGCTGGCGACTAATATCGAAGAAGTTACTAAATGTGCAGTGAGCGGTGGGCTACCTGTAGTGCTCTAAAGTCCAGATAATCTCTTCAGTCTTACCACGTTGAGTCTAAAGTTCTACTGATAAGGGGGAGGTGCAACGAGACCTGGGTATCATTGTACACCAGTCATTGAAGGTGGGCATGCAGGTACAGCAGGCGGTGAAAAAGGCAAATGGTATGTTGGCATTCATAGCAAAAGGATTTGAGTACAGGAGCAGGGAGATTCTACTGCAGTTGTACAAGGCCTTGGTGAGACCGCACCTAGAATATTGTGTGCAGTTTTGGTCCCCTAATCTGAGGAAAGACATTCTTGCCATAGAGGGAGTACAGAGATTGATTCACCAGATTATTTCCTGGGATGGCAGGACTTTCATATGAAGAAAGACTGGATCAACTAGGCTTATACTCACTGGAACTTAGAAGATTGAGGGGGGATCTTATTGAAACATATAAAATTCTAAAGGGATTGGACAGGCTAGATGCAGGAAGATTGTTTCCGATGTTGGGGAAGTCCAGAACAAGGGGTCACAGTTTAAGGATAAAGGGGAAGCCTTTTAGGACCGAGATGAGGAAAAACTTCTTCACACAGAGAGTGGTGAATCTGTGGAATTCTCTGCCACAGGAAACAGTTGAGGCCGGTTCATTGGCTATATTTAAGAGGAAGTTAGATATGGCCCTTGTGGCTAAAGGGATCAGAGGGTATGGAGAGAAAGCAGGTACAGGGTTCTGAGTTGGATGATCAGCCATGATCATACTGAATGGTGGTGCAGGCTCAAAGGGCTGAATGGCCTACTCCTGCACCTATTTTCTATGTTTCTATGTATGTTGCTTTGGGTTTGCAGCAACTGAAGATTTCTCGTGTTTGTGGATCTGTAGAATCTCTTATGTTAAAGAATAATAGTTTCAGATTAAGTAATTTTGACATTCATAAGGATCTGTATGTCTTTGTATACAATTCACTGTAAGCAATTTAGGAAGGCAAATGATACATTGGTCTTCACCATGACAGGCTGTAAATACCGGAATAAAGTTCTGCGTTTATCTCTAGCCTTGTTGAGACTGCACATATCGTGCTGAGACAGCTAAAAATGGACGTGCTCGCCTTAGTAGGAGTGCAGTGAAGACTCATTGGATTGACTCAGAATCACAGTCAGGCTTATCACTGACATATGTAATTAAATTTGTTGGTTTTTGGCAGCAGAAAAGTGCAGGACATAAAGATTGCTGCAAGTTACAGTAAATAGTGTAAATGAAGAATAGGGAGGCAGTGTTCATGGGTTCAATGACCGTTCAGAACTAATGATGGCAGAGGGGAAGATGTTGTTCATCAAATGTTGAGTGTGGGGCTTTAGGCTTCTGTAGTTCCTCTCTGACAGCACTAACCAGAGCAGAGCATGTCCCAAATGGTAAGGGTCCTTAATGATAGATGCTGCCTTCAAGAGGCACCACAGTGGTGGGGAGGGTTGTGCCCGTGATGGAGTGGGCTGAGCCTACAGCTCTCTGCAGCCTCTTTCAACACTGTGCATTTGAGCCTCCATACGAAGCGGTGATGCAACCAGTCCGAATGTTTTCCACAGTACTTCCGTAGAAATGTTCAGCAGTCTTTGGATGAAGTAAAGCTGGAAGCATGCCTTCTTCATGATTGCATCAATGTGTTCAGCCCAGGATAGGTCCTCTGAGATGACGATGCTTTGGAATTTCAAGCTGCTCACCTTTTGCCCTGCTAAGCCCTGAATGGTGAATGGTGTGCATTCTCTTGACTTCCCTTCCCTGAAGCCCAGAACCAATTCCTTGGTCTTACTGATGTTGCATGCAAGGTTACTGTTGCAACACCACTCACGATTGGTTTCTCAAATGGCTAATTTACCACAAGAGGAGAGATTCAATAGATCAGACCTATATACTCTAGTTTTAAGAAAACATAACATGTAATCTCATTTTTCAAACTTACAAAATTTTTAATAAATTCTGAAAGGATTATTTTTTTTCCCCTGCTGAGAGTGTGCAGGTCTTTGTTCTACAAGGTGTAATTAATGCTCACCTAAATTTTGGGGAATAAGTAGGGATCTCATTGAAATAAAGACAATTCTTACAGGGCTTGCAGAGTTGACACAGATGCTCTTTTCCATGGCTCGTATTGTCACTCAGAATGACACATGAAGACTGGAACAAGCAAGCATTCTGGACAATCTTTCTTGAAGACCCTCTGGAGAAACCCAGGAGAATCAGCCCAAACTCAAAGCACATCAAGATTTTACACTCTGGCAAGCAATGATAACAGCAGGTGCCTGGAATCTCAATGGTTAATGTAAGGGCTGACTCTCTGGGTGTACAAATATCCCAATTATTGACAGACCAAATATGCCTATGGCCATGTTTGTTGTACTATGTGATAACATAAGTCTGCTGTGGAACCTTCCTTGACCTTTGTCACATTGCTGCAAAATAAAGTAGCTGAAAATTGCAGTAACTGTAAACTCTTTTGCCGATGAAGATGTTTGATGCTTAAATTGATTAAGACAGGACACATAGCCCCTTTGTCTCATGTATGGCTGATAGATATGAGGATGTCTCAATATTATATCCATTTATAAACCATATCTCTCAAACTGCCAGAAGCAGAGTATTGTGTTTACACAGCTGTCCTTTTAACTACAAAACTGATTATGGCTTCTACAAGTTTTTTATCAAGTCTGGTTCTCATTTGTGTTGACAAAGATGTCCTATATCTAATGATTTTTAGCAGCTGTGTTATTTAGAAGTCATGTTAGAGACTGAAAATTAGAGGCTGGTTATTTAGTTGTGGGGCGGCACAGCAGTGTAGTAGTCAGCACAATGATTTAAAGTACAGAGAAACAGGGTTCAATTCCCACCACTGTCTATAAGGAGGTTGTACATTTTCCCCATGACCACATGGGTTTCCTCCAGGTAGTTTGATTTCCTCCTATAGTCCAAAGACCTACTGATTGTTAAGTTAATTGATCCTTGTACATTGTCTTGTTATTATGCTCAGATTAAATGGAGGTGTGTTGGGCGGCAAGACTTGAAGCGCTGGAAGAGCCTATTCTGCATTGTGTCTGGATAAATAAATAAATAAATAATAAAGCAAGAGGAAATTTCACCAGAGTGGTAAATCTTTGGAATGCTCCACCCAAGGAGGATATTGAGCAGCTGTCCCAACCTTTTTTACGCCATGGACCCCAGGTTGAGAACCTCTGATGTAGAAGGTTATTATGCTCTATGGGTGCTCAGGGGAAAGATGTCAATATTTTGAATATTAAGGAAGTCAAGAGACAAACTGATGCTGAGGGAATGGATCACCCATGATTTTATGAGTTGTGTGAATAGACATGTGCGGTCGATTAGCCCACTTTTCTATTAATTCCTTCTGTTCTTCTGTTAATAAAACACATTTCACTTCCAGCTTCTCTATCCTATCAGATGCCTTCTTCTTCAGCACTTTATCTCTCCACCTTTCAACTCACAGCTTCTCGCTTCATCCTACTTCCCCCACCAGTCCACCTTCCCCCTTACTTGGTTGCACCTATTACCTGCCATCTTGTACTCCTTCATCTCACCCTACCTTTTTATTTTGTTCTTTCCCCTACCTTTCCAGTCCTGATGGAAGATGTTGGCCCAAAACACTTTCTGTTTATTCCTCTCCATTGATGCCGCCTGACCAGCTGAGTTCCACCAGCATTTTGTGTGTGTTATTAAAATAACTTCTGGGTCACTAATGTACTCCTTTAAGGGAAGGAAATCATTTCAAGAGGCTGTCAGTGGGCATGGTTGGAAGCCTCTATGTGTGGTCTTGAGTTAAGGAAAAAATTAAGCTGGACTTCAATATTTTTACTTAGTAACCACAGTGAAGAAATACTAGAGTCCTGTTGTTTACACAAAGTTCCTGGTGCATCTGGAAATTTCTTATCTTGTTTTATTTATTTAATTAGAGATACAGTGGGGAATAATCTCATCTGGCCCAACAAGCTGCACCACTCAGCAACCAACTATTTAACCCTAGCCTTAACACAGGACAATTTGCAGTGACCAATCAACCTACTAACCCATACATCTTTTGAACTGAGGGAGGAAACCCACATAATCACAGGAAGGATGTACAAACTTCTTAAAGAGAGCACCGGAACTGAACTGCAAACTCCAGCACCCCGAACTGTAATAGCCTCACTCTCACTGTTATGATGCCATCAGTAAAACCAATCGTAAGCACGTGCTAGTGCCACTGGGATGATGGAAAACACAACAAGCTGCTTTGATAGAAACTTTTAAAAAGCAGGTTATGTATTTTGGGATTAATCCTTCAGGAATATTTAGAGATGAAACACTTGCAGCTGTTTGCCAGTAAGTCCAGTTCATAAGGATTATTGTGCCACTTCTGCATCTCTCACATTGTATGACAGAATTACCAGGCTGAGGCGCATCTAGGAAAGTATTCAGACAAATATACAGACTGTTGATTGACCATTATTTGGTTACAAGATATCTACATGAAAGAGCTGTATGTAGGAGTGTAGTGCTGCTGACAACCATGCTGTTTGGCATTCCCCATTGCTCATCGTTTCCCAATACTCGGAGTCACAGTGTGATTAAACAAGCCTGTCAGTTTAACTCATCCCTGCTGGCAGCTTGTTCCATGCACCCACCTCACGCTCTGTGTCCAAGAAAAGAGCTCCTCAGCTCCCCTTTAAATCGCCCCACCTTAAATCCATTCCCTCTAGTTTTAGAGTCCCCAATTGTGGGAAAAAGACTGACCATTCTCTTTATCTATGCCACTCGCAATTGTATAAACCTCTAAAAGCTCACCGAGCAGCATCATGCACTCTAGGGAAACTACTCCCAGAATTATACACACGTAACCAATGACCTCTGGCTCATATGGGAGACTGAGGAAATGATAGATATGAGTCACCCTTAGTTTGAAGGAGACAGGTAACTGGGTGACTACAGGTGGGGAGAATGGGCAGCCAATGCAGAGTACCCCTTAGGCCATTCCCCTCTTCTTTTCTGCTGTGGATGCCTGCAAGAAAATGAATCTCAGAGTAATATATGGCAACATATACATAATTTGATAATGCATTTATTTTGAACATTGAACATAGAACACTACAGCACAGTACAGGCTTTCCCCTTACTGGTTTTTCACCTGGCACCGACCAGCCTTCTCCTTCCCACCCACCCCCACCTTCTTTATAGGGCCCCTGCCCCCTCCCTCTTCAGTCCTGATGAAGGGTCTCGGCCCGAAACGTTGACTGCTTGTTTCCACGGATGCTGCCCGACCTGCTGAGTTCCTCCAGCGTGTTGCAGTACAGGCTATTTGGCTCATGATATTGTGTCAATCAAACCAATCCTTCCCTTCTACATATCGCTCCATTTTTCTGTCACCCATGTGACTAAATGCCCTTACATACCTACCCTTATCCTCCACCCCTGCGGAGTGCAACATGCATTTAGTGATGGATTCTTGTATGTGATGGCGTGCACCTCAAGTAGCTCTGAAAGCCAAATCCAGCTCCTGGCCTTGATGTGTGGCTTAGCTATGAAGCCCCGCAGAACCGTTCCTACTGACAGGTGAAGGAGCAAAGGCAGATTACTGGTGGCTTAAAACCAGTCACTTCGGGCAGATGGAGCTCCTCAGCCTTAGTTGGCAGCTCACCTGAGCGAAGGAAAACTCTGATCTCAAATCTCCGCTGCCTTGTGGCTGTACGTACTCATGGAGCTTGGTAAATGGGCTCTCCATATTGTACTGCCCAGGCATGTGTATGTAGAGAGCAAGGACGCAACATCACTGGTCGATCCTGACCAACAGAGACCTCACTTGAATGCATCCTCATCATTAGCCAAGTATGCTTATGATAGCAACACACACAAATGCTGAAGGAACGCAGCAGGCCAGGCAGCATCTATGGAAAAGAGTACAGTCGACGTTTCGGGCCGAGACTCTTCAGCAGGATTGGAGAACAGAAGATGAAGGGTCAGAGCTAGAAGGTGGGGAGAGGGGAAGGAGAAACCGGGAGGTAATAGGTGATAGGTGAAACCGGGAGGTAAGGGGAGGGGAGGGGAGGGGAGTGCTGAAGTAAAGAGCTCGGAAGTTGATTGGTGAGAGTGATACAGGCCTGGAGAAAGGGCAATCTAATAGAACAGAAAGCCATAGAAGAAAGAAAATGGGGAAGAGCAGCAGAGAGAGAGGCAACAGGCAGGCAAGGAGATGAGGTAAGAGAGTGAAGAGGGGATGGGGAATGGTTAATGGGGGGGTATGGCTATTACTGAAAATTCTCAAACTTTCAAGTCATCTCGGCCTGAAATGTCGATTGTACTCTTTTCCATAGATGCTGCCTGGCCTGCTGAGCTCCTCCAGAATTTTGTGTGTGTTGCTTGGATTTCAACAGCTGCTTATTTTCTCTTGTTTGCATTTATGATAACCCACCAAACCTCTTTTTAGAAGGGTGTTGAAGTCAGCGATGAGCTGTGTGTATCTGATCAATTGCACGGTGTTTTTAATATGTGTACTTTTCCTCATTCCCATCTTTGAAGTTTCTATGGCTGCAGGTTTCAATGCTCAATGCTCATAACAATATCTACAACTTCATTGTTACAAGGTGATTATTTTAACGTTAACTTTCAAAGTAAGTTTCAAATTTCAAAGGAAATTTATTCCTACAGTATGTTTTATCACCATATACTACCTTGGGACTTCCTCTCTTGCAAACATTTACAGGAAAATAAAAGAATTTATAAAAACTATAATACAGACTGACAAATATCCAAACTGTGAAATAATAAATATGAAATATATCCACATTTCCACCACTCTCTGTATGAAGAAGCACCCCCCCCCCCCATGTTCCCTTTAAACATTTCCCCCTTCACCCTTAACCCATGTCCTCTGGTTTTTTTCTCCCCTAGCCTCAGTGGAAAAAAGCCTGCTTGCATTCACTCTATCTATACCCATCTAGTCCCACATGGGGACTCTCTTTTAAAACAAAGGGGGGGGTGAATGTGGTGAACTACATATACCTGTCTGGACATTCCCCCTGCTGACTGCTCCTGTGGCTCCTCCCACAGACCCCTGTATAAAGGCGATTGAGGTCTGAGCCCGGCCTCTCTGTCTCCAGGATGTAGTATGGTGGTCAACCACTGCTGTTCCTTCTTCTAGTCAATAAAAGCCAATATCTCACCTTTATGTCTCAGAGAGAGTTATTGATGGTGCATCAATTTTATTGACTGGAAGTTTTAAAACATGGAAACCGTTTTATGTCCAGATAGATTGGATTTGGACCCCCAGGACCCTGAAGCAGCTCTTGCCTTTGAACTCTGGCTTGCATGCTTCTACTCATACTTGGAGGAGGTTCGTGCAACTGACCCCACTGTTATGCACAGAATTCTCCTCTCGAGGGTCACCCCAAAAGTTTATTCACTTATCAGAGGCCTGCTGACCTACGAAGGGGCACTGGACGCCCTGAAAAGACAGTACCTGCAGCCAGTGAACACCGTCTACGCAAGGCATCGCTTAGCTACGTGACGACAGCGGCCTGCGGAGTCGAGCGCCCAATTTCTCCGAGCTCTACAGACACTCGTCAGGACTTGTGACTGCAAAACGCTCAGGGCGGAACAGCATGCGGAGCTGCTAGTACGAGACACCTTTGTTACAGGAATTAGGTCAGTGTACGTACGCCAGCGGCTGCTGGAAAATGCCGATCTTACCTTACGCTCGGCGATCGAGACAGCCGACACGCTGGAGGCTGCTCTGCACAACACTGAGGCTGTCCAGCTGCATGATCCCCCGCCGGTTCTGTGGACACCTCAGACCCCGCCGCCGCCGGTTCCCGCGAGCAAATTCGCCAAGGCCGCTGCCAGCCACGATTCCACGAACTCCCCAAACTCGACCATGGCTGCGGCCAGGCAAAAGCCCGAGCTGTGTTACTTCTGCAGACTCAAAAAGCACCCCCGAAAACGCTGCCCGGCCCGAGAAGCTACCTGTTCCAGCTGCGGGAAGAAGGGCCATTTCGCCAAGGTTTGTAAGTCTAAACCATGAGCGGGGTCGGGCAGCGCTGCATGTGAGACATGGAGGCCGCCATCTTGCAACCTTGGTCAGGCCAATCCATTCCTTCCAACTTTAATTAGCCTTCAAGACAACCGTTCTCATGTGTCAGAGATACGTTCAATTATACAAAACTTGTCATCACTTGATAAGTTTTCTGTGTCTGCTTTTGAAACTTGAGCTATGACCTTGGATTTCCTGAGTCTTTTCCCGTGAGAATTTCTTTTAAGCGTCGAAAAGGAAGATGAGTAACAATATCAGGTATGCATAGCTGTAAGCAAGAAGTTAATTTGTTTACTGTGCTCTCCTGTTCTTGGGCACAGAGGAATTTCCAGTGTAACTATACGTCACCAATCACTCACAACTCTGAGGAACAAATACCTGGCAATTTAGATGGGATTTTTAGTTGATTCCTTCATTGACTATAGGCTGTGTCATATGGTGTGGGTGATCATGGCTCCACGACTATGATTGTTCTTGGCAAATTTTTTCTAAATTCTTCTTCTGGGCAGTGTCTTTGCAAGATGGGTGACCCCAGCCATTATCAATGTTCTTCAGAGATTGTCTGCTGGCATCAGTGGTCACATAACCAGGACTTGTGATACGTACCAGCTTCTTGCATGACCATCCACTACCTGCTTCTATGGCTTTACATGACCCTGATTTGGGGGCTAAGTAGTTGCTACACCTTGCCCCAGGGTGACCTGTAGTTTAATGGAAGAAAGGAGCACCTCACACTTCCTTTGGAAGAGACCTATCTCCACCACATCACCAATGGATTTAAAATAGTTCCCTCTGAAACATAAGTTGTTTCCCTTTCTTCTGTTTCTTTGCTTTGCATTTATGGTGAGGCACAAGGTGTTTGGACAAATAAAATTTGCAAAGCTCTTGATTTGTCTCCCAGAGGCCTCTGTTTGTTGGGGTCCTTCATGGGTCATCCTAGCTGTTATACACAAGTCAATACGCAAGCCAGGGCAATCCAATATGGAGAACAAACTGTTATCCATACAGTAGGGTCCCCTCTTCACGCAGCCAATGAATCCAAAGGAGCAACAGATGGGGCTCATCAGCCATGGGTGTCAGTTCATCTTGGACAAGGAAAAGTCCTGAAGAAGGGTCTCGGCCTGAAATGTCAACTGTACTCTTTTCCACAGATGCTGCCCGGCCTGCTGAGTTCCTCCTGCATACTGTGTGTGTTGTTTGGATCTCCAACCTCTGCTGCCTTGCAGCCACATTTACTCATGGCAAAGGTTTAAGGAGTGAACCCTGAGGAAATGTGCAGAGCCTGGGCCCCAAAGGCATCTTATGTCGAGTTCAACGCAGACAGACAATTCCTGTGACGCCGCTACTGCCAAACTGTCTCTTTGACATTGTAATGGTATTATTATATTCTCCATCAGGCAAGATAAATAGGAGAAGGTGCCTTGAAGTATTTTTAATGTGCTGGTGAATAACCTTTTTGTGGGGATGGGTACATTTGCTATACAAATCAATCTGAATTCCACTCAGAGGCAAGTTGTTTTATTTACCATTTCTAAATTGAATATTAATATTTTTAGAGCAACACACACAAAATGCTGGAGGAACTTAGCAAGTCAAGCAGCATTTATTTAATGGCCACCCATCTGAACTGAACTTCATTTCAGCTCTGCTACATGTTCACAACTTTTTACTAGTCCTTCTCAATCATCATCACAGCATTTGGAATTTGTATGTTATCCCCAAGACCATGTGAGTTTCCTCTAAGTGCTCTGATTTCCTCCAAAAATACATGGGTTAATAAAGGTTACTAATTTATGGATATATGCTGTATGTTAGCAACACTTGCAGGCTGCCCCCAGTACATCCTCAGACTATGTTGAACTTTGATGCAAATGACTCATTTCATTGCATGCTTCAATGTTTCACAAATCAAGCTATTCGTTAAATCTTTTTGGGATCAGTTTCAAGCAAGGGATAGCATAATTAGAAATAAGATTAAAAATACTACAGATGTTGAAATTTGGAGATAATTAAAACTACTGGAAACATTGAAACAGGTTAAGCAGAACTTGTGGAGATAGAATCAGATTTAAAGTTTCTGATTGAAGCCCCTTTACTGATAGCTTTCAGATTTACTGGTAGCTTTCAGTTTCAGAGAAGGGGCAAGACTGATAGACGGAACAAAAGAAAGATGTGTGATAGGATGAGGGTAGGCTTTCTGAGTTGTCGGGTTCTACCAGTCAAAAAGATTAATGGGGGCAACTAGAGGGTGATAGCAGGGCTGCGGAACATAACTGGAATAGAGAGAAAAATTGAGTCATAATCACAGGCGGATGGCTTAAAGAATAAATGGCCCACTCCAATACAGACAGACAAAGTAATTACATTTGAAGAAGTTGGAGAATTCTGTGCTCAGTCCAGAAAACTTTGGCATGCTCAAATGGAAGATGAGCTGCTGTTCTTCATGCAGGCATTGGGCCTTTTTTGGAACTATGTAGGCTGGTAGGTTAATGTGGGATTTGGGTGGAGAATTGGCAAACAAAAACTCAGGGTGATTTCTGCAGAATGAACACATGTGCTCCACAAAGCAATCAGCCCCCAGTCTGTGTTTTACTTCTTTAACATAGGACAGTGCTGTACAGTGCTGTATAAGCTCTTCAGTTGTGCCAACCTTATAACCTACTCCAACAACAATCAAACCTTTCTCTCCTAAATAATCTTCCAGTTTTCTGACATCCATATGCCTATCTAAGAGTCTCTTAAATGTCTTTAATATACAATATCTGCCTCTATTACCACACATTTCATGTATCCACTACTCCCTTCGTAAAAAACTTACCTCTGCCATCCACCCTATATTTTCCTCCAATCTCCTTAATATTATCCCTCTAATATTATCCCTTTTCACCCTGAGAAAACGATGCTGACTGTCCATTCTATCAATGCTTCATCTCATTTTATATCCCTCTACCAAGTCAGCTTTTATCCTCCACTGCAAAGATGAAAGCTCTAGCTCTCTCAATCTATCCTTATAAGACATGCTCTTTAATCCAGGCAGCATCCTGGTAAATCTCTTCTGCACCCTTTCTAAAGTTTCCACATCTTTCCTATAATGAGGTGACCAGAAATGGACATAATAATCAGAAGAAACCACATTGTCATCACAGCAGCCTTAGATTACAACATCGCCTAATTAGCACAGCTTGATACATCAAACTTAAATCACTGGTTGCACTCAGTTAGACATTTTCAATTTCTCCATCTGGTCTTTCAGTTTGCTAAATAACCATAAGGCTTGCAAGATCCTTATCCTTAATCCTTAGCATGCAAGATCACATTTCTGAGACCCCTCACCAAATTCAGTGAAACAATTTAATCAGACAATACTGTAATTGCCAAGTCTTAATATCTACAAATACAGTATCTCCACCATTTCCTCATAACACAGAAGTGATTATACACCAAAAATATAACAACTTTTGAGTAATTATTGATACCCTAATAATATGAAATCAATAATATTGTAACTGCCTTTCTTTTGTAGATGGGTCTAGGTGGATTTGATTAAACTGAATAATGCTTGATCACTTATGGACAAGTTTGATTCACAGTAGGAGCTGGAGATTTCAGTATTACCATTGGAATTGTGAGATAATTACTGTATGATTGCACAGAACATCAGATGAAATCTTAGAAACCCAAATCGGAAACCATGGGTGAACTGGGAGAACCACTCCCTACTGAAGTCTAGCACTGCAGCATTCAAATCAGGTAACCCTGACCTTAACAAGAAATCGAGATATGACCTTCATAAATCTCTTCCAGAGATTTCAGAAGATAGTTGTAGTCCAAAGTCAAGTCCTAGACCAGCCATCAGTTTTGGCAGAGATTGCATGCTATAGTGGGCTGCAAAACAAAATCAGACAGCATGGCCAATAACAGTACATCACTTTCCAATGAGCTTAACATATTTTGAACAGAAGGAATTAATATCTTACAACTGACACCAACAGCCTCCAGTACACCTGAACCTAGAGTCACATTACAAATATAAGGTCAGCCTTCCTGAGGGTCAATACATGGAAAGCATTTAGACTGGATGATGCCCCTGGCTATGTGCTTACATCCTGTGCAGATCAGCTAGTGGGGTATTTGCATACAATTTCAACCTTTTCCTGCTTGAATCTGAGGTTCCAATGTACTTTAAGAAGATTATTATCATCCCAGTGGCTAAGAAAAGCAAGGTGCATTAATGACTACTGCACAATGGGTATAGTGTCCACACCATGAAGTTTTTCAAGAGGCTAGTTATGGCAGACACTAACTTCAGCCTCCCAGATAATCCCAACCCACTGCAATTTGCCGACCGCCAAGACAGATGGACACCATCATCCTGCCCCTACATTCATCTCTGGTTTATCTGGATAGTAAAAACAAATTTGTTAGACTATCGTACATTAGCTACAGCTCTGCCTTCAGTACTACAGTTCCAAACAAACTCATTTCCAAACTCCTGAACCTGGGATTCTATGCTTCTTTCTGCAAATGGATCCTTAACATCCTGTCCAACAGTAAGGATAGGCAGCATCTCTTTCACCATGATTATTGTCAACTCTGGTGTTCCTCACCTTGTGTTCTCAACCCCCTACTCTACTCCCTGGACACTGATGACGGCGTGACCAGATTCTGCTCTAACTCCCTCTACAAGTTTGCAGATGATACCGTCGTGGTGGGCCGTAACTGAAGTAATGATGAGTCAGATTACTGGATAGGAATGGAGAGCTTAGTGACGTGCTGTCCTGAAAACAAATTTCCCCTCAACGTCAACAAAGCAAAAGAGCTGATCATTGAGGCGGTACAAATGCTCCTGTCTACATCAATGTAGCAAAGGTCGAAAGGGTTGAGAGCTTCAAAATTCCTGGCAGTGAGCATATGAATCCTCATTCAGTCACATAAATAGAACAGCCAAGAAAGCTCACCAAATGCTTGTACTTCCTCAGGAGGATAAGGAAATTTGGCATGTTCCTGGTAACCATTACTAATTTTAGAACATAGAGAACATAGAATAGTACAGCACATCAAAGGCCCTTTGGCCCACAATGTTGTGCCAACCTTCAAACCCTGCCTCCCATATAACACCCCCACCTTAAATTCCTCCATATACCTGTCTAGTAGTCTCTTAAACTTCACTAGTGTATCTGCCTCCACCACTGACTCAGGCAGTGCATTCCATGCACCAACCACTCTCTGAGTGAAAAACCTTCCTCTAATATCCCCCTTGAACTTCCCTCCCCTTACATTAAAGCCATGTCCTCTTGTACTGAGCAGTGGTGCCCTGCGGAAGAGGCACTGGCTGTCCACTCTATCTATTCCTCTTAATATCTTGAACACCTCTATCATGTCTCCTCTCATCCTCCTTCTCCCCAAAGAGTAAAGCCCTAGCTCCCTTAACCTCTGATCATAATCCATACTCTCTAAACCAGGCAGCATCCTGGTAAATCTCCTCTGTACCCTTTCTAATGCTTCCACGTTCTTCCTATAGTGAGGCGACCGGAACTGGACACAGTACTCTAAGTGTGGCCAAACTAGAGTTTTATACAGCTGCATGAGTATATCGCAACTCTTAAACTCTATCCTTCGACTTATGAAAGCTAACACCCCATAAGCTTTCTTAACTACCCTATCTACCTGTGAGGCAACTTTCAGTGATCTGTGGACATGTACCCCTAGATCCCTCTGCTCTTACACACTACCAAGTATCCTGCCATTTACTTTGTACTCTGCCTTGGAGTTTGTCCTTCCAAAGTGTACCACCTCACACTTCTCCGGGTTGAACTCCATCTGCCACTTCTCAGCCCGCTTCTGCATCCTATCAATGTCTCTCTGCAATCTTTGTCAATCCTCTCCACTATCTACAACACCACCAACCTTTGTGTCATCTGCAAACTTGCCAACCCACCCTTCTACCCCCACATCCAGGTCATTAATAAAAATCACAAAAAGTAGAGGTCCCAGAACAGATCCTTGTTGGACACCACTAGTCACAACCCTCCAATCTGAATGTACTCCCTCTACCACAACCCTCTGCCTTCTGCAGGCAAGCCAATTCTGAATCCACCTGGCCAAACTTCCCTGGATCCCATGCCTTCTGACTTTCTGAATAAGCCTACCATGTGGAACCTTGTCAAATGCCTTACTAAAATCCATGTAGATCACATCCACTGCACTACCCTCATCTATATACCTGGTCACCTCCTCAAATAACTCTATCAGGCTTGTTAGGCACGATTTGCCCTTCACAAAGCCATGCTGACTGTCCTTGATCAGACCATGATTCTCTAAATGCCCATAGATCCTATCTCTAAGAATCTTTTCCAACAGCTTTCCCACCACAGATGTAATGCTCACTGGTCTATAATTACCCGGACTATCCTTACTACCTTTTTTGAACAAGGGGACAACATTCGCCTCCCTCCAATCCTCCGGTACCATTCCCGTGGACGACAAGGACATAACGATCCTAGCCAGAGGTTCAGCAATCTCTTCCCTCGCCTCATGGAGCAGCCTGGGGAATATTCCGTCAGGCCCCGGGGACTTATCCGTCTTAATGTATTTTAACAACTCCAACACCTCCTCTCCCTTAATATTAACATGCTCCAGAACATCAACCTCACTCATATTGTCCTCACCGTCATCAAGTTCCCTCTCAGTGGTGAATACCAAAGAGAAGTATTCATTGAGGACCTCGCTCACTTCCACAGCCTCCAGGCACATCTTTCCACTTTTATCTCTAATCGGTCCTACCTTCACTACTGTCATCTTTTTGTTCTTCACATAATTGAAGAATGCCTTGGGGTTTTCCTTTACCCTACTCGCCAAGGCTTTCTCATGCCCCCTTCCTGCTCTTCTCAGCCCCTTCTTAAGCTCCTTTCTTGCTACGCTATATTCCTCAATAGACCCATCTGATCCTTGCTTCCTAAACCTCATATATGCTGCCTTCTTCCACCTGACTAGATTTTCCACCTCACTTGTCACCAATGGTTCCTTCACCCTACCATTCTTTATCTTTCTCACTGGGACAAATTTATCCCTAACATCCTGCAAGATATCCCTAAACATCGACCACATGTCCATAGTACATTTCCCTGCAAAAACATCATCCCAATTCACACCCACAAGTTCTAGCCTTAGAGCCTCATAATTTGCCCTTCCCCAATTAAAAATTTCCCTGTCCTCTCTGATTCTATCCTTTTCCATGATAATGCTAAAGGTCAGGGAGCAGTGATCACTGTCCCCCAGATGCTCACCTACTGACAGATCTGTGACCTGACCCGATTCATTACCTAATACTAGATCTAGTATGGCATTCTCCCTAATCGGCCTGTCAACATATTGTGACAGGAATCCATCCTGGACACACTTAACAAACTCTGCCCCATCTAAACCCTTGGAACTAATCAAGTGCCAATCAATATTAGGGAAGTTAAAGTCACCCATGGTAACAACCCTGCTATTTTGGCACCTTTCCAAAATCTGCCTCCCAATCTGTTCCTCGGTATCTCTGCTGCTACCAGGGGGCCTATAGAATAACCCCAGTAGAGTAATTGCTCCCTTCCTGTTCCTGACTTCCACCCATACTGACTCAAAAGAGGATCCTGCTACATTACCCACCCTTTCTGTAGCTGTAATAGTATCCCTGACCAGTAATGCCATCCCTCCTCCCCTTTTTTCCCCCTCTCTATCCCTTTTAAAGCACTGAAATCCAGGAATATTGAGAATCCATTCCTACCCTGGTGCCAGCCAAGTCTCCATAATGGCCACTACCTCATAATTCCATGTATGTATCCAAGCTGTCAGTTCATCACCTTTGTTCCTGATGCTTCTTGCATTGAAGTACATGTACTTTAGCCCTTCTAGCTTACTACCTTTACACCCTTTAATCTGCTTCTCTTTCTTCAAAGCCTCTCTATTTATTGGATCTGGCTTTACTCCATGCACTTCTTTCACTGCTCTATCGCTCCGAGTCCCATCCCAAATTAGTTTAAACCCTCCCGAACCATGCTAACAAACCTACCAGCAAGGATATTGCTCCCCCTCAAGTTCAGGTGCAACCCATCCAATCTGTACAGGTCCCACCTTCCCCAGAAGAGATCCCAATGGTCCAAGAATCTAAAACCCTGCCCCCTGCACCAACTCCTCAGCCACGCATTCAATTGCCATCTCCTCCAATTCTTACCATCACTATCATGTAGCACTGGCAGCAATCCTGAGAACACCACCCTTGAGGTCCTGTTCTTCAGCCTTCTGCCTAGTTCCCGAAACTCAAATTTCAGGACCTCATCCCTCTTCCTGCCTATGTCGTTGGTCCCAACATGTATCACGACTTCTGGTTGCTTTCCCTCTCGTACCAGGATGTCATGCACCCGGTCAGAGACATCCTGGACCCTGGCACCCGGGAGGCAACAAACCATATGGGTTTCCTTCTCACGTCCACAAAATCTCTTGTCTGCTCCCCTGACTATAGAGTCTCCAATGACGACAGCTCTCCTCTTCTCTGTCCCATCCTTCTGCACCACAGGGTCAGACTCAGTGCCAGAGGCCCTGCCACTGTGGCTCACACCTGGTCGGTCATCCTCACCAACAGCATCCAGGACGGTAAACTTATTATTCAGGGGAATGGCTACAGGGGTGCTCTGTGCTACCTGTCTACTCTCCTTCGCTTTCCCCCCTCAGACTGTCACCCATGACCTGCTTCCGGCAGCCTAGGTGTGACTACCTCCCTGTAGCTCTCATCTATGACTGCCTCATTCTCCCTTATGAGTCAAAGGTCATCCAGCTGCTGCTCCAGATTCCTCACAAGGTCTTCCAGATTGCCCAGTTGCAAGCACTTCTGGCAGATGTGACTCTGCGGAGAGGGGAGCTCCCCCAAGACTGCCACATCTCACAGGAGAGGCACATCGTCGTCTCATGAATCATTGTAAAGACTAACTGGGAACAAGCTTGTCCTCCGCCGCTTCTCGTCAAAGCCTCAAATCTCCACTCCTTCACTGGCCCACTCACTCATTGGCCACTTTCCACAGGCCACTCCGTTTGAGGTAACCCTCTATTTATTTGTTTGAGCTTTTCAAACTGCTTGGTCATCTGACCTCGATTGCCCAATCAGCTGCTTTCTGCTGAGTCTGAGCTATTCAAATCTTGATTGTCTAATCAACGGCTTTCTGCTGAGCTATTCAAATCTTGATTGACTTCATTGCACAGTCCAACTGCCAAAACTGCCAGAATCTCTCGAGTCAAAACCTCAAATCTCCACTCTTTCACTGGCCCACTCACTCACTGGCCTCTTTCCATTTTTATGCATTCTAGGTACTGCAGAACAAATCCTGTCAGGCTTTGTACAGAAACTGCTCTTCCCACGACTGTAACATCAGCACATCGCAGAAACCAGCTTCCCCTGCGGGGACCCTGTCTATTCTCTTGCTGCTTCAGTAAAGAATACAGCAGACTCAAAGACCCCACCCACCCAGGTCATTTTCCCTTCTTCCCTCTCCCATTAGGCTGAAGATACGGCTGCCTGAAAGTGCTTACCACTTGAAGGTTGAGTGGTTCCCTAGTACAATAAGATGGAGTCTCGATGTCACAATTTATCTCATTATGATCTTGCACTTTATTGTCTACCTGCACGGCTCTTTCCCTGAAGCTGTTACACTTCATTCTGTGTTCTGTTATTATTTTACCTAATACTGCCTCAATGTACTGTGTAATACATTGATCTTTATTTTAGGTTTCCAGTTATTTGCATTTGTTTTTGTTTTTAGTTTATATTTACTGTAACGTTGAGTACATTTGACAATAATAAACCAATTCCAATTCCATTTCCAACCTCAGAATTTTAGAAAGATGAAGTGAATTGCTTGTTCTTTGGTAATGAGTCAGATTTTCATTCTGTGAGTGGAATAGGAAGCAAAGTCTTGATTGAAAATATGCTAACAATGATCTAGTCCTCATGTCCAGGGCAAACACCAAACAGAATATGTCTGCTTCAGTGCTAACACAGTGTCTCAGCAGGAAACATTAGCCATCCCATGGCCTCCAGAGAAGCTGCATGAGCTATTGAGTTTTTCTTTTACTCTAGTCTCAGGACTGCACACAATACTCCACATCAGGGCTCACCAAAGTTTTATACAATTTCAACATAACAACCTATTTACTGTATCAGTAGCTTGATTTATGAAGGATTAAAGCTCTCTTTGCGACATCAGAGATCATTATTTGGAAGCCAGTTTCAAATGAGATTTGCCCACAATCAGAGAGATAATTTTTATTTACTCAGTGTCTTATAAGACAGAAGAAAATAAGAAGAATTGGAATGGTTGTTAAACATGTGTGCCATTCAGTCTCTTTTTGGTTCTTTAAGATCATGGTTAGGCTACTAGACCAACCACATTTTCTGCCAGACCTCAATCCTTTGCCATAGTGCCCGAAATCTGTTGATCATAGACTTGAGTACATCTACAAGGAGTGCTGCCACAAAAAAAGCAGTAATGATCATCAATCACCCCACCATCCCGAACGTAATACCACCCCACCCCAACCACCCCACCACCATCTTCTTGCTGGGCCTTTGGGCAGCAGTTACAGAAGTCTTGGGTCCCACACCACCAGGTTCAGGAACAGTTATTACCCTTCAACTATCAGGATCCTGAACCAGTGTGGATAACTTCACTCACCTCAATGCTGAACTGATTCCACAACCAATGAATTCATTTTCAAGCGCTCTACAATTCATGATCTCTATATTAGTTATTTATCAATTTATATATTTTTTATTTGCACAGTTTGTCTTCTTTTGCATATGGGTTGTCAGCATTTGTTACCAGTTTTTCATTGATTATATTGTATTTCTCTATCCTACTGTGAATGCCTGCAAAAAGAATGAATCTTGAAGTAGTACAGTCCACGATGACATATATGTACTTTGATAATAAATTTACGTTGAATGTTGAACTTTGAATTTAGCCAGCAGATAAGCATCTGTATCTGTCTTGAACAGAGGAATTAAAAATGTTTATCCCAGTGATAAATTTCTTCTCACCTCAAACTTAAATGGAAGATCTTCCGTTCTGAGACCATGACCCAGAGATCTTGACAATCCATGCAGGGGAAATACACTGAGCATGTTGACTGTTAATTCTTTAATAATTTTGTACACTTCAAAATAATTATCCTCAACCTTCTAAACCTGAGATAGTATATACTTTAAAGAATCAATAGGTTCCGGCATGGTTCTGAAGGACCCGAAAATTGCAAATGTCATGCCACTCTTCAAGAATGGAGAGAGGCCAAAGAAAGGAAATTATAGGCCAGTTAGCCTGACCTCAGTGATTGGGAAGATGTTGGAGATTATTGTTAAGGATGTGGTTTTGGGGTACTTGGAGGTACATGACAAAATAGGCCAATGTCAACATGGTTTCCTTGAGAGGAAATCTTGCCTGACAAATCTGTTGGAATTCTTTTAAGAAATAACAAGCAGGATAGACAAAGAAGAATCAGTGGATGTTGTTTACGTAGATTTTCAGAAGGTCTTTGACAAGATGTCACACATGAGGCTGCTAAACATGATCAGAGGCCAGGGTATTACAGGAAGATTCTAGCTTGGATGGAGCATTGTCTGAATGGCTGGATACAAAGAGTGGAAATAAATGGATCCTTTTCCAATTGGCTGCTGATGACCAGTAGTGTTGTACTGAAGTCTGTATTGGGGACCACTTCAGAATATTTTGTATGTCAATGATTTGGATGACGAAATTGATGGCATTGTGGCCAAGTTTGCAGACAATACAAAGATAGGTGAAGGGGTTGGTACTGTTGAGGAAGTGGAGAGGCTGCAGAAGGACTTAGATTAGAAGAATGGGCAAAAACATGGCAGATGGAATACAGTGTAGGAAAGTCTTTGGTCATGCACTATGATGGAAAGAATAAAAGCATAGACTATTTTCTAAATGTGTAGACAATTCAAAAATCTAAGATGCAAAGAGATTTGGGAGTGTTTGTGCAGGATTTCCTGAGGGTTAATTTGAGTTGGTGGTGAGGAAGACAAATGAAATGTTAGCATTCATTTCAAGAGGACTAGAATATAAAAGTAAGGATGTAATGCTGATCTGTATGAGGCACTGGTGAGGCCTCACTTGGAGTATTGTGAACAGTTTTGAGCCCCTTATCTAAGAAAGGATATCCTGACATTGGAGATGGTTCAGAGAAGGTTCATGAGAATGGTTACAGGAATTAAAGGCTTATCATATGAATGGTGATAGATGGCTCTTAGCTTGTACTCACTGGAATTTAGAAAAATGAGGGGGGAATCTCATTGAAACCTATCGAATATTGAAAAGCCTAGGTAGAGGGAAGGTGAAGAGGAGTGGTAATCTAGGACCAGAAAGCACAGCCTCAAAATTGAGGGATATCCATTTAGAACAGAGGTGAGCAGGTATTTCTTTAGCAGGAGGGTAGTAAACCCCTGGAATTCATTGCCACAGGCAGCTGTGGAGGCCAGATTACTGGGTGCATTTTAAGCAGAGATTGATACATTCTGGATTAGTCAGGGCATGAAAGGTTATTGGGAGAAGGTGGAAGAATGGGCTTAAGGGGGAAATGGATCACCTATGTTGAAATGGCAGAGCAGACTTGATGGGCTAAGTGGCCTCATTCTGCTTCTATGTCTTATGGTATTGTGGTCTACTTAACCTCTCCTTGCAGATCAACCCGTACTCCCCAAGAAGCAGTTTAATAGCCATTAATAGTCCTGACGAAGGGTCTCGGCCTGAAACGTCGACAGTGCTTATCTCCTTATAGATGCTGCCTGGCCTGCTGTGTCCCACCAGCATTTTGTGTGTGTTGCTTTAATAGCCATTTGTTGCTTTCTGTCTTAGGCAGGCAAATACACTTTAAAAGGGAAAGATAAGCTATTGCAAACTATTCTAACCATTTCCCTTCCAGAATCAAATGTCTGTAACTCTTGAGCTCCAAGTCACACCCAATAATTCACCTCATACATTTTGCTTAGGAGGATCAAATATTTTACTCTCTCAATAGATTCTTGGTTTATCTTACATTTAGCATGTTCTGTGTCTGTTTTGCTATAAAGGCAAAGGAACAAGGAACTTGTTTCATGTCTAAGTCAGTATGTCTTTTAGAAGATGAGAAGGGTCCATTATCTTTTTCTCTGTGTCTGATCATCAAAGAACCAATGTTTAGTTTTGTTAAGTTTAATTTTGTTAAGTTCAGCTCACCTTTTCGCATAACTGCAAAATCTCTTCAAAGTTTGTTTTTTTTTTCCTGTTCACTTTCATATTCTATGTCATCACACTTTATCAGTTTAGTTATAATCTCACACTCTTTCTAGGGGTTATGTTTCCTCTTGGCAATGTAGTTAACTTTTTATTAGCTTATCAATTGATCCATGTCACTCTCAAAGTTAACACAAAACCTGACCACATTAATATTGTTCTTTTTTGTTATACAAAACAGGCCTGAAAGCTGATGTGGCTTTCACCGGTTCATTTCTAGGCAATATTAATTTTTTGAGTGCATGGGATCGATAGGACATCAGTTAAAATGTGAGTGGAGGAAAGCTTGGGGGGGATTTCAGAAGTAGGATATTCACACAGAGATTGGCAGGTGTTGCAGCAGCCAGGTTGGTGGTAGAAGCTGAGGAATTTTGGACATTTTAGTTTGGCACATGGATATAGGAAAAATGGATGAATGGGTCCGATTGATCATGGACATAGGTTTATATAGGTTAGTACAACATTTTGGGCTGAATGGCCAGTACTGTGCTGTACTTTTCTACGTTCTGTGCTTTATGCTTAAGCCTGGTAAGTTGCTAAATTTTCCAGCAAGCTTCCCGTCAGAATCAGAATCAGAATCAGCTTGAAATCGCCAGCATATACAGTGACATTTGCTAACTTTGCAGCAGCACTGCAATCACATACATAATAATAGAGAAAAACCAGCAAAATACAGTAAATATATATATATATTTAATAGTAAATTAAATAAGTAGAGCAAAAATGGAAATAAAAAAGTAGTGAGGTAGTGTGCAAGGGTTCAATGTCCATTCAGATATCAGAGAGCAGAGAGGAAGAAGTTAATTGTTGAATGTGCGCCTTTAGGTTTCTGTATCTCCTTCCTGATGGTGGCAATGAGAACAAGGCATGACCTAGGTGATGGGGGTCCGTAGTGAGGTTGCCACCTTTCTGAGACATCGCTCCTTGAAAATGTCCTGGATACTTCAGAGGCTAGTGCACATAGAGTGTTAAGCATTCTTAAAACTCCACCATAAATTGACAATCTAACACATCTTTTCTACTGCCATTCAGTTTCTAGGCAATAGGTTTTTAGTCAGATCTTGGTAATGAATCAAATCTAGTATACTCTCTAATCTAAGGAGGGTGCCCTTTCCCGCAGCCAAAGACCTTTTAACTAACAATTATAAACTTCTTAATTACATGTATATTTTTTAGAAAATAGAAAGTAAGCAAAAATAATTTATTCAGATATAAATATGGACAACAGTAACATCAATTACTATACATAATATAAAAATATTTTCTTATTACCATTTGAATAACTCCCATGAGTGACATAATAAATAAATAAATACTATATAATTCTTAATTATTATGTTCTTTTGAAACACAATGCATAAAAGGCAAATTATTCAATAAATCTCATTCATTAATTTGGAAACATTATATGCATTTGTATTGATTTGAATCAAATAACTGATTAACTTGTTGGCAGCTTTACCCTTTCAAGGATTTTCAGTTTGACCAAAATCCAATATTATTTTGGGGTTAAATGCCTTCTGCCCCGGCTGTTTCTGTTAATGACTTGTAAAAGGTTAGTGAACCTTGTCAGGAACTCTGTCGACCTCACTTTCACCACTTGAGGTTGCTGGCAGTCTATTGTCCTTGACTAAAAGGTATTAAAATGTATCATTAGTGAAAGGATAATTCAAAATGGTGTTTCTGAAAGTAGATAGACTGAAGAAATGTGACATACCATGTTTCCCTTTTCTATTTCTAAGTTTGACAGGATACGTTCCATAACAACATAGAGTTCGCTGTGACTGTCACTGGACATGTTGACTTTCTTCAGTCCTTCATAAAACTTGCCAAGAACTTGATTACTACATCTAATATCCTAATGGGAAAAGTAACAGTGAATTGATATTAAAACACTTACTACTGATCACCTTAGTCAATCAGATTTCTGCTGCAAGTCATCCATTTATGATATTGGCTTAATTATTCTTTCTCCACCTGCATAGCCTGACCTGGAAGGTATAGTCCTCTATTTCACAATATTTAGCATTACTTTGTATGATCCAAATTTCCCTGTTATCAATTGCAAAGTGGACGTTGACAAATCCTCATGGCAATCCTGGTCTCATTCTATTGCAGATATTTCCATTGTCCTACCCATTCTATTTTTATTCCAACTTTCCAACACCTGCAGAT
Source organism: Hemitrygon akajei (assembly GCF_048418815.1). Taxonomy (NCBI): domain Eukaryota; kingdom Metazoa; phylum Chordata; class Chondrichthyes; order Myliobatiformes; family Dasyatidae; genus Hemitrygon; species Hemitrygon akajei. The sequence continues at coordinate 28,724,251 of NC_133138.1, read as the reverse complement.
TTTGTTTTATTTCTGTTTTTTTTTCTAATTATGCTCTCAGCATGTTTTTCTATGTGAATGGTGCTTTAAGATACAGGTCACTATTTTAAAAATCCAGCATTTGTAATGGAGAAATAGTTGTGATAATGGAAGAGCATCTCAAGACCATCACTTTGAAAATCAGATCACATCAAGAGTAAAATTAGAGACTTATAGACTGCATAAAAGCTCTGTTCTGTTTTAAAAAGCTTTTAGTACACTGTGAACCAAACATTATGAGAATCACGTGGAAATATTAGAGATGGTCTAAAAAATATTTAACGGAATAGTTTCTGGGATGAGGAATTATTGTTATAAGGGTCTGTTAGAGAGGCTGAGGCTATTCTGTTTAGAGGTGGCTGAGATAAGATCTAATAAAAGTATACAACGTAATGAGGGGTCTGTCCAGGATAGACAGAGGGAGGTTATTCCCTTTAGTGGAGAGTTTAACGACTGGACCTCACAGGTATAAAGTAAAGAGGAAGAGCTTTAGGAGTGAAGTAAGAAATTAAAAAAACTTATTTTGTGCAACGCATGGTTGGAATTTGGAAAGCACTACTTGCATTTGTGTGTTGCCAGGTTTTGTTGAGGCCTTCACAAAGGCAGTGGAGAAAAAATGAGAAGATCACAAAGCAATAGCTGCAGGGGAACACAAAGTACACTGCAGATGCTGTGGTCAAATCAACACGTACAAACAAGCTGGAGGAACTCAGCAGGTCAGGCAGCATCCGTTGAAACTAGCGGTCAACAATAGCTGCAGGGGGCCTGGCAGGGAGCAATCTAGACATGAAGTGATGACTGAGCTCCTGCCGGGCTGGAAGCATTCAATGATTCTACGAATCCTTGATAGGTCACTTTTTCAGCCAGGGAATTCTGATTAACAATAACAAAATTTCTTCTCTCTGCGTTTTTCCCATTATTTTGGGTCCCTGCCTCTAGTTCCTTCTCTCCCAACTGGGTGGTCATGAATACAAGAGGTTCTAAAGATACTACAAATGCAGAGTAACTCATATAAAATGCTGCAGGAACTCTGCAGGCCAGGCAGCATCTATGGAGAGAAATAAACAGTCAAGGTTTCAGACCAAGATCCATTATCTGGGCTGGAAATGAAGGGGGCTTCTTATTCTGGCTTCTTCCCTTTTCTGCAGAGGCTGCCTGGTTTGCTGAGTTCCTCCAGCATTTTGTGTGTGTTGCTTTAGGTTGTCACATACATTTTACATTGGACTGGCTGAAAATAAAGACCAACTACCTTTTACTCAGGGCTAGTACATAAATTAGATTTCTTAGTACAAAGATATCCTTGCAAAGTTAAAAAACTCGATTTCTTACCAGATTAGTTCTTGGTGTGTCCATATTTCTTGGTAAGGCCTAAAAAGAATGATACTTGTTAATCTTTAAGTCTCATAATAAAGGTGAAAATATTAAGTGCAGCTGAAATTTAGGCACGTCTTAGTCTCCATGAAGCATTAGGTTTCGTTGGAGAAGGTGGATTAGAATTCAACGAACAGTGATCAGGGACCGTGTGGTCACCTCAGGGTGAATTTCCTAATCACAGCTGTCAGTGTGGGGGGAGGTACAGAGTGAACGTCGGACACTCCCCCTCAGGAAGGGAGGCAAAAGCCAGGACAATAATGTACCGTCTGCTCTTGCACACACTCTTGGCACGAGAGGGAGCGACTGCCTCTTCAGCCCAATCTCCTGACTAAAGGTTACTTTCACCAGTGACAAACTCAGGATGAAAGCAACTAAATAAACTGCTATAAATAGACTTATCACAACTTCTGGATAGTTTTCCAGCTTCAAAACTAACAAAAAAATTCAGTCATCAGCAACTTGAACTTACCTTTAAAATCTTATCTTCGTTGGTTCTAATGTCTTGTAAAATTTCAGTAATCCTTGAAGAAGCATTGCCACTATAGTTACAATATCCAAACAAAAGTAGTAGGTATAGACCGATCATCTTGCCACAATGTTCGAAAGATGCTGGATAAGTACTTGTTTTACACAGCTGTTATGGCTTATATACACATCTGTAATTCAATTTATATACAAAATGCAGGAATAGTACTATTGTCTTGCTGTGGGTACAGTGGGTGGAGTATGCTACTTGCGATTATAATGTGTTTTCATTTCTCATAGCCATTGCAACCTTGTTTGCACTCACTGTTTCCGCTGAGAAAAAAATTGCTTACCCTGGAGAACACAGCACTTTCTGATACACAGTAGTTCCTAATTCTGTTGACTTTAAAGTTCCTGCTCTCATAGCATTACCAAGGTTACCTCTGACATTGGTATCTGTTGTGATTTATCTCCCATGCATTTTTCCATGTGCTCTCTGCTGCACCCTGCTGGTTCTCAGGCTATCTCCACACACACACCAATTTCTCTGAAGTATTCTGTTAAAAGCTTCTGAGTTCAAAGTAAATTTATTATCAAAATCCATATGTTTTGTCCTGAGGTTAATTTACTAGCCAGCATTCACAGTAAAAAGAAAAAAAAACACACAATAGAATCAATGAAAAACTGGAAAGACAGACAATGTGAAAAAGACAACAAATTGTGCAAATCAAGTCAAGTTCAAGTCTACTGTTATTCAGCTGTACATATGTATACCACCAAATGAAACAACATTCCTCCAGATAAAGGTGCAGATGCGGTACATATGACTCACACACAGCACATAAAGTAATAGTGCCACAAGTAAATTAACAAATCATAGGTGCATTTACGACACGTTGAAAAGTAAAGAGTATAATGCACTGGTGCTTCATTCGTGATGAGACCTTGGTGGTGGCAGAGAGTTCAATCGTCTCAATGCCTGGTGAAGCCCTGTTTCCCATCCTAACAGTCTTTGTCCTAATGCTGGAATACTTATTGTCTGATGGTAGTGGGTCAAAGTGCTTCTTTGACAAATGGGAAAGATCATTGACAATGCTCAGGGCCATGTGCTAGCAGTGTTCCTGACAAATATCTCCAATGGGTTGGAAGAAAAACATACAAAAAAGAAAAAAACACAGAATAATAATGAATAACAACTAAATAATAAATAAAGTTCAGAATTCAAAGTACATTTATTATCAAATTACCTATATGTCAACATTACAACCCAGAGATCTATTTTCTTGCAGACATGCTTAATAAATCCATAGAATAATAACAGAATCAATGGTTATCTCTTTGCACCCTTTTGGCTAAGGTCATGTGTAGATAACTGTGTAGCTAGGCATAGTTTAAATACCATCTATAAATTTGTTGATGATACAGCTATTATTGGTAGAATCTCAGGTGGTGATGAGAGGGCGTACAGGAGTGAGATATGCCAACTACTGGAGTGGTGTCACAGCAACAACCTGACACTCAACATCAGTAAGACGAAAGAGTATTGTGGACTTCAGGAAGGGTAAGATGAAGGAACATATACCAATCCTCATAGAGGGATCTAAAGTTGAGAGAGTGAGCAGTTTCAAGTTCCTGGGTGTCAAGATCTCTGAGGACCTAACCCGGTCTCAACATATTGATGCAGCTATAAAGAACACAAGACAGTGATTATACTTCATTAGGAGTATGAAGAGATTTGGTACGTGAACAAATATGCTCAAAATCTATTGATGTAATGTTCAGAGCATTTTGACAGGCTGCATCACTGTCTGGTATGGGGTTGTGGGAGGTGGGGTTACTGCACAGGACAGAAAGAAGCTGCAGAGAGTTGTAAATTTAGTCGGCTCCTTCTTGGGTACTAGCCTACAAAGTACTCAAGACATCCTCAAGGAGCGGTGTCTCAGAGCAGTCCATTATTGAGGACCTCCAGCACCGAAGGCATGCCCTTTTTTCACTGTTACCATTAGGTAGGAGGTACAGAAGCCTGAAGGCACACACTCAGCGATTCAGGAACAGCTTCTTCCCCTCTTCTATCTAATTCCTAAATGGACATTGAACCTTTGAACACTACCTCACTTCTTTAATATATATTATTTCTGTGTTTTGCACAATTTTTAATTTATTCAATACGCGTATACTGTAATTGATTTACTTATTTATTTATTGTTATTATTTTTTTCTTATATATTATGTATTGCTTTGAACTGCTGCTGCTAAGTTAACAAATTTCACGACCCATGCTGGTGATAATAAACCTGATTCTGATTCTGATTCTGAGATCTAATAATATTGAGAACATGAGTTATAGAGTTCTTGAAAGTGAGTCGATAGGTTGTGGAATTAGTTCAGTGTTGGTGTCATTGAAGTGATCCACTCTCAGGTGGCATTTGTTTAAGCAAGGTTTGCTTTGATTGTATTTGTGATTGTGATTTAGCAGACTCCATTTGAGAACTACCTCTCTGCCAGGATGTATAGTCAATGCTTCCTTCCTCAACTCTTTTAGGAGATGTTTCTGTTCTTCCTGCCTCTTGTTCCTGCAGCTCCACAGCCTCTGCCTGCTTGTCCTCGGTCTCCAGAACTGCAAGCTGTCCTTCCTCCGACACCGCAAAACCCTACTGGATTTCAAAAATGTAGAACTTGCAGTACACAGCGATAGAGTCTCTGCACTTGGCTCCACTACACTACTCGCCCCAGTCTGACACAGGCAGCTTCAAAAGGACCATGGTAACCAATGTGTGGTATTGGTTTATCACTGTCAAATGCGAAACACTGATACAGTGAAAAGCCTGTCTTGCTTATTATTCACACAGATCAAAACATTACACAGTGCAGTGAGACATAACAAGGTAAAGCAGTAGCAATGCAGAATAAAGTCATCAAATTTGTTTTGAGGCAGCAGAACAATGCAATACATAAATACACTATAAATTATGATAAGAAAAATATACAGTGTTATGCACAAACCTTAGACACATGAAAAAATTATGTAAAGCTAAGACACTTTCAAAAATAATGAAATGAACAGTTTCTAAAGATCAAAAGATTTACTATAAAGAACAGTAAACAGTAAAAAAAAATCAACCCAAATATTGCTGCCTTTAATACTGCAACAAATTTCTTAGGTAAACTGTTCTACAGCTTTATAAGAAAATTGTCTGGTAGGTTGTTCCAAACATCTTGGAGAACTTGCCTCAGTTCTCCTGCAGATTTTGGTTGTCTCATTTGCTTCTGCTTTCCAGGTAATCTCAGACAGCCTCGATGATATTGAGATCAGAACTTTGTGAAGGCCGTACCATCTGTTACAGAACTCCTTGTTCTTATTTTTACTGAAGATAGTTCCTTATAAACTTGGCCATGTGTATGGGGTCATTATCCTGCTGCAGAATGTAGTTGGGACCGATCAGACACCTTTCTGAAGGTATTGAGTGATGGACGAGAATTTGGGTTTCTCAGCATTGAGCGTTCCATTAATTCTGACCAGATCACCAACTTCATTTGCAGAAATGCAACCTCAAACCTGCAGGGAGCCTGCACCATGCTTCACTGTTGGCTGCAGATGTTCATTCATGTGGAGATCTCCAGCTCTTCTACAAACAAACTGCCTCCTGGTTGAGCCAAAAATTTGAAACTTGACTCGTCAGTCCAGAATACTTATTGCCATTGTTCCACACTCCAATCCTTGTGTTTTTCTCTGTAAATAAGGCTCTTGGGTTTGTTACCACTTTGAAGGAATAGCTTTTTAGCAGCAATTCTTCTGTGAAGATCACTTCTAACAAGACTTCTCTGGACTGTGGAGGGGTTTACTTGGGTTCCAGTGGTTTCTGTGAGTTCAGAGCTAATAGCAGTACTGAATGTCTTCTGAATTAGAAAGGACCTCAGTTTGATGTATCTCTCGTCTGCTGCATTCAGTTTCCATGGCTGACCATTGTGTTTCTGGTCCTCAGCCTTGCCCATTTCTTTGTGCTTCTTCCAAAGAACTTGGACAATACATCTTAAAACTCCTGTCTGCTGCATAATTTCTGCTTGGGAGAGGCTCTGCTGATGCAAGATAACCACCTTGTGTCTTGGTGCTATGCTCACTCTTGCCATGGTTTAAGAGTTAATGATTTGAAGGTTTATCTGTCACACCTACCATATACTCAGTGTTTATTTTGGCTGCCTTTGCTCAGTTTAATTCCTTCCACATCTAGTTCTGCTTCAATTAATCAGTTTAGTTTATTTAACTCATTATGTCATTTTTCGTTAGCATCCTCCTTGCTGACTTTCTTTAATCATGCTCTGGACTATCTACCTACAAAGTAATCATGTTTTATTAGAAAAGTGGTCAATGACTTTATATAACACACACAAAATGCTGGTGGAACACAGCAGGCCAGGCAGCATCTATAAGGAGAAGCATTGTCGACGTTTCGGGCCGAGACCCTTCGTCAGGACTAAATTCATATGTTACTTTCTTTAACAAAACACAAAAAAATCTCTGTAACATTTTCTATTCTGCAAACCTAATATTTGGTCATTTAAAAGTTGTTTCTTTTCTTCTGACATACTAATGCAGAAGACAAAAAAGAAATAGCTAAAGCAAAGTTTATGTAAAATATCTACAGTGCCTAAGACCTTTGTACAGTACTGTATATATTTATTAAGTATATATTTTTTAATCCTGAATGACGGATGCCACCTTTTTGAGACCTCATGGTTTGAAGATGTCCTCAATGATCGGGACAATAATGCATGTAGACAATAAAGAGCAAGAACATTATGAGGTAGATATTGAGATCAAGAGTCTACCTGATCATACAAGTGCTTGTTCAAAAGGCTGATAACTGTGGGATAGAGGTTGTACTTGCGCCTGGTGGTACGTGATTTCAGGCGTTTGTATCTTCTGCCCGATGAGAGGGAGAGAAGAAAGAATATCTGGGGTGGAAGAGTTTGATTATGCTGTCTGCTTTCATGAGGCAGTGAGAAGTATAGATAGAGTCCATTGGTTGGAGGTGGGAAGGGGGTTGGTGGCAGAGCAAATGGTTTCTGTGATGACTTCATAACTCTCTGCAGTTTTATTTGGACGTGTGCAGACCTGTTGACATACAAACAAATCATGGTATGGTTTTCCACATCTATTTGATTCTGCAGCAGTAGTAATAAGACCATAAGCCCTTAATATATAGGAACAGAATTAGGCCACTTGGCCATCAAGTTGGCTCCGCCATTTCATCATGGCTGATCCAATTTTTCTCTCAGTCCCAATCTCCTGCTTTCTCGTATCCCTTCATGCCCTGACTAATCAAGAATTTATCAATGTCTGCCTAAATATACATAAAGACTTGATCTCCACAGTTGCCTGTGGCAAAGAATTCCACAGATTCACCACACTTTGGCTAAAGAAATTCCTCCTTATATCCATCCTAAATGGATGCTCCTCGATTCTGAGGCTCTGTCCTCTGGTCGTAGACTCTCCCACTAGAGAAAACATCTTCTCCACATCCATTCTATAAAGACCTTTCACTACTCAATAGGTTTCAATGAGGTCTCCCTTCATTCGGCTGAATTCCAGTGAATACAGGCCCAGAGCCATCAAATGCTCTTCATATGCAAACCATTTAATGCTGAAATCATTTTCGTGAACCTCTTTTGAATTCTCTCCAATTTAGGTAATCCTTTCTAAGATAATGGGCCCAAAACTGCACATAATTCTCCAAGTGAGGCCTCACCAGTGCTTTATAAAGTTTTAACTTTACATCCTTGATTTTATATTCTAATCCTCTTGAAATGAATGCTAACATTGCATTTGCCCTCCATGCCACAGACTCAACCTGGAAATTAACATTTAGGGAATCCTGTACAAGGACTCCCACATACCTTTGCACCTCAAATTTTTGTATTTTCTCTCCATTCAGAAAATAGTCAACCCTTTCATTTCTTCTATCAAAGTGCATGACCATACAATTCCTGAGACTGTATTCCACCTGCCATTTATTTGCCCATTCTCCTAATATAAGTCCTTCTGTAACCTTCCTCAAAACTACTTGACCCTCCACCTATCTTCATATCTTCTGCAAACTTTGCAACAAAATCATCAATTCCATCATCCAAATTATTGACATATAACCTAAAAAGACCCCTATGGAACACCACTACTCAACCGGATGTCTATCAGAAAAGGCTTCTTTTATTCCTACTCTTTGCCTTCTGCCAAGCAGCCACCTTTATCCATGCTAGAATCTTTCCATTAATACCCTGGGCTTGTATCTTGTTAGTAGCCTCATGTGTGGCACCTTGTGAAATGCTTCTGAAAATCTAAGTATACAACGTCAACTGATTTTCCTTTGTCTCTCCTGCTTGTTGTTTCTTTAAACAATTCCAACAAATTTGGCAGGCAAGAATTTCCCTTGAGGAATCTTTGCTGACTATGGCCTATTTTATCAAGTCCCTCCAAGTCCCTGAAGCCACATCCTTAACAGTTGACTTCAACATCTTCCCAACCACTGAGATTAGACCTACAGTATAATTTTATTTATTCTGTCTTTCTCTCTTCTTGAAGAGTGACATGACGGTTTAAATTTTCAAGTCTTCTGGAACCATTCCAGATTTCAGTTCATCCCCCATTTTGTTGCCCCCCCTTCACAACAATTCTAGCATCGCTTTCCACCAGACCAATATCTACTCTTGCCTCTCTTTCAAACTTTATGTATCTGAATAAACTTTTGATACCTTCTTTAATAAATGGAATCAGTTGCTTTCTGTTGGTTTTTAAAATTTTCCCTATCTTCTTATTTCCCATTAACTTTTGTTATATTATATGCCTTCTCTTTGGCTTTTATGATAGCTTTTACTTCTCTTGTTAGCCAAGTTTGTGTCATCTTTCCTTTAGAATACTTCTTTCATTTTGGGATATATATATTCTGTGTCTTCCGAATTGCTTCCAGAATTTCTAGTCATTGCTGCTCTGCCATCATCCCTGCCAGTGTTCTTTTTTGTAAATTATTTTTTATTGAAGTTCATCATCAAACAAACATTTCCATAAGATGTATTTCAGACATTGTACATATATATCATATAATCATATATAAATCAAATCTCCACAAAGTATTTATCTGAGGTATACACTTACAGAAAAGAGTGGAAAGAAAAAAACAAGCAAAAGGAAAGAACTATGTACAAGTAGGGAGTGATCTTTTTTTTTACAACAGATTCATTGATTGATGACAATAAAATCAGGCTTATGAGGCATTATGTAGGTAAACCATTTTTCCCAGTATGAATCAAATTGTTCCAGCTTATGATTAACAAATGCTGTTATCTTCTCCATTCTGTAAATGTCCATTGTAATTTCCATCCACGTCTTTAAAGTTGGGCTCTCCTGTGATAACCATTTCCTAGTAAGAGTCTTTTTACCAGCCACCAACAGTATGTTCATTAAATATTTATCTCTTTTCAACCATTCTTGAGGTATATATCCAAAATATATGGTCTTACTTTCTAATGGTATTTCACATTTAAAGATGTCTTGTAGGGCATTGTGTATCCCCCTCCAATAGTCTTTGATAACAGGGCAGTCCCAAAAAATATGATAATGATTTGCATTTTGATTTCCACAATTTCTCCAGCAAACAGGGAGGTTACTATCATAATGGGATTTCTGAGAGGGTGTAATAAAATATCTTATCAAGTTTTTCCATTCAAACTCCCTCCATTTCTGTGAACTGGTACACTTCCATTGATACCTCCATATTGTTGTCCATTCTTCCTCAGATATAATTATCTCTCCTTCCTTCTCCCATTTTGTTTCGATGTATGAAGTCAAATGTGTTTTAAGATTTGACCACCCCTTATACATGCTTGAAATGATTCTACTACCATTATCTGAACTATATGCTTTTCTAAAGAGCTCTATCAAGCATGTACTTGCCTTGGTTAAATTTTTAAACATCTTATTAACATATTGTCGCATCTGTAAATATCAATAAAAATCTTGTTTTTCTAATAAGTGTTTCTCTTTAAGCATTTCAAAACTGAACAGTGTTCCTTCTTTCATTATGTTGCAAAGAACTGTTATTCCTTTAGCTGTCCAGTCCTTAAATCTAGCATCCAATTTATTTGATGTAAAATCCGAGTCATATGTACACCATTTAAGAATTGCAATATCTCCCTCTAGATTATATTCTTTTATAGTAGTTTTCCATATTTTAAAAGTCAATTTCACCCATGGGTTATCAATAGTATTTATGTACCTTTGCAGGTTGTTATCAGCCAAAATTGATTCTATGGGGATGGGAAGTACCCGCTCCTCAAAGTTTTTCCATTGAGCGTCATATGATGGGTTGCACCAACATATCACAGCTCTGAACTGTGCTGCAAAATAATAATCTCTAAGAGATAGTAGGCCCCATCCCCCTTTTTCCTTTGCTAATTGCAAAGTTTTGAGAAGAACTCTAGGCCTTTTACCCTGCCAAATATACCTTGATAGCATCTTGTTCCGTTCATTGAATTGATTTTGATTAATCTCTACTGAAAGAGATATAACAGTCTGGGCAGTATATTCATTTTAATAGACTCAATCCTTGAACTGAGACTGAAAAAATGAATCAGGTTCCATCTTGCCACATCTTCCTTAATTTTTTTATATAAGGGCTGATAATTACATTCTGATAATTTTGCCAAATCTTTTGGCATAATGATGCCCAAATATTTGAAAGACTCTGTTTGCCATGCCCAGGGATATCTACTTTCAATTTTCTTGGTGAGCTATAGTAATATGAAAGTAATTGGGTTTTATCTATGTTGATCTTGAATCCTGATAATTGACCATATTGTTCAAAGGATTGCATCAATTTAGGTAAAGAGTATATTGGTTGCCCGAGATAGATCAAAATGTCATCCACATAACAAACCAATTTATGCTCCATCCCTTTAATAGTAATTCCCCTGATATCTTCATTTTGTCTGATGTATTGAGCTAATGGTTCCAGATATAACATGAAGAGTAGTGGTGACCATGCAAAACCCTGTCTCGTACCCCTTTCTAGGGTAAGACAATTTGATAAATATCCATTGATTTTAATCCTTGCAGTAGGATTGTCATATAGTGTCTGTATAGTTTTAATAATTGTGTCTTGGAAACCAAATCTATGTAAAACTCTGTAAAGAAAATTCCAATTAACCAAATCAAATACCTTTTCAGCGTCCAAGCTTATCGCTATTGCTTTGATTTTTTTTTTTGTATATGATCCATAATGTGAAGTGTCCTTCGTATATTGTCTTGTGTCTGGCGTTGTCGAATAAAACCTATCTGATCGTTACATATCAGTATGGGTAGTCCAGTGTTCTATTCCAATCAATTCTGGCCAACTCCTCTCTCTGTAATTCCCTACATTCCACTGTAATATTGATACATCTGACTTTAGCTTCACTTTCTCAAATTTCAGAATGAATTCAATCATATCATGTTTTCTTGTTCCTAAGGTTATTTTACCTGAAATTCTCTCATCAGTCTTGTTTCATTGCACAACATCCAATCCAGAATAGTTGATTACCAGGTGGGCTGAACCACAAGCTGCTCTAAAAAGCCATTGTGTAGGCACTCTAGAAATTCCCCCTCCTGTAATCCAGCACCAACCTGATTTTCACAATCTTCCTGCATATTGATGTCCCCTATGACTATTGTAACTTTGCCCTTTTGGGATGTATTTTTGAGTCTCCCATTGTAATTTGTAGGCCTCATCCTTACTACTCTTTGGGGGTCTCTATCCAAATTCCATCAGGGTCTTTTTACCCTTGCAGTTCTTTAACTCTATCCACAATGATTCAATACCTTTCAACTCTATGTCACATCTTTCTAATGATTTGAGTTCATTTTTTACCAATAGAACAATGCCACCCCTTTTGCCTTCCTGCCTGTCTTTTTGATACAACCTGTATCCTTGAACATTAAGCTCCCAGCTATAATTTTCTTTCAGCCATGATTCAGAGATGCCCACAACATCATACCTGCCATTCTGCAACTGTGCTGGAAGTTTGTCTACCTTATTCCATACTGCACACATTCAGATACAGTACCTTCAGTCCTGCTTTCACCCTTTCCACATTTATAAAGTCAGGTGTGTAAAAAGGGCCTGAAGGATCACTGGGGACCCGAGTCACCCTAACCACAAACTGTTCCAGCTGCTACCATCCAGGAAACGGTACCGCAGCATAAAAGCCAGGACCAACAGGCTCCAGGACAGCTTCTTCCACCAGGCCATCAGACTGCTTAATTCATGCTGACGTGATTGTATTTCTATGTTATATTAACTATCCTATTATACATAATATTTTTTAATTACTGTAATTGCACATTGCTTATTTAGATGGAGTCATAATGTAAAGATTTTTACTCCTCATGTATATGAAGGATGTAAATAATAAAGTCAATTCAAGGCAATTCAATTTTTTTCCACCTTTTCTGTTGCAACTTATCTTGTTGACTGCAATTTTGCTCTATCAACAACTTCTCTTAACTACACATTGCCTCTGTTTGCAAACCAGCTACCCCGCTTCAGCAGTACTATCTGCCTTTCCTACAATACTTCTTGCATTGAAATATAGGCAACTCAGGACACTAGTTGCAACATGCTCAAACTTTTGATTCCTGACTTTATCTGAGCTCTTACCGACATCTGCCTCCACAACTTCTCCACTAACTGTTCTAGCACTCTGGTTCCCACCCCCCGCAACTCTAGTTTAAACCCCACCGTGCAGCATTAACAAACCTTCCTACTTGAATATTAATCCCCTTTGAGTTCAGGTGCAAACTGTCCCTTCTGTACAGGTCCCACATTCCCTGGAAGAGAGCCCAATGATCCAAAAATCTTATGCCCACCCTCCTACACCAACTCCTTAGCCACATCTTCAACTGTATAATCTTCCTAGTTTTGGCCTCACTAGCACAAGGCAAACCTTGGAAGTCCTGCCCTTTCACTTAGCACCTAACTCCCTGAACTCCCTTTGCAGAACGTCATCACCTGTTCTACTCATGTCATTGGTACCTACATGGACCACAAATTCTGGCTGCTCACCATCCCACTTAAGAATGCTGAGAACTTGATCAGAGATGTCCTGGGCCCTGGCACCCGGGAAGCAAGATACCATATGGAAATATTGATCTTGCCCACACAACATTCTGTCTCTTTCAATAACTAAAGAATCATCACAGTGTACCTCTTCTTTCCTCTTGTCTCCTGAGACACAGAGGCAGATTCAATGCCCGAGACCTGACCACTGTGATTTTCCTCTGTTAGGTCATCCTCGCCGATATTATCCAAAATAACATACCTGTTGTTGAGGGGATAGTCACAAGGGTACTCTGCACTGACTCCTCAACCCTTTTCCCCTTCCCAACTGTCACCAGTTTCCTCTGTCCTTACCTTGGGCATAACTACTTCTCTATATATCACCCTCTCAGCATCCCAAACAATCTGGAGTTCATCCAGTTTCAGCTCCCACTAAATGTGGTTTGTTAGAAGCTGCAGCCAGATACATTTCTCGCAGTTATAGTTGTCAGGAACACCGGAGGACTCCCTGCCTTCCCACACAATGAGCATTCAACTAACCTGCCTGGCATTTCTACTGTCCTCGCTGAACAGATATAAAGAAGCAAAGGAAGAAAGTAACTTGAATTTTTCTTTTGTTTGCTTTCTCTGAGTGAAGCCTCTCTTCGATGAAGCCTCGAAAAGCTAAGGCCACTGTGCTTGTTCCTGCCTTCCACTAGTTTACTCTAAACACCAACTGGTCACTACTCAAAGCTCATTATTACCACCAGGACCAGCTGCTGCCTCTTGCTCCTTGGGCAGGAAACCTCATTGAAGTCCGCCTCCCCCTCCAAATTTCCGATGTCTGTATTGGCTATCAGGAGAAGAAAAAATTTAGAGTTGTATACTTTGATAAATAAATGAACCTTTGAATCTTTTGAATGCCATATTCCTGAAAACATGATGTCAGTAGAACAAAGACAATTATCTGTGTTGCTGGCTCCTCATTAGCTCACATAAAGTCAAAAAGACTTTTGACCAGCGACCAATACGGACATCGGAAATTTGGTGGGGGAGGTGGACTTCAATGACACGTCCGTCATAAAAGCCCTGTGCCAGCTCTTCACTCTGTTCAGATATCCCTGCTATATCCACAGTGATAGAGGGTCCTCGTTTATGAGTGACGAGCTGTGCCAGTACCTGCTGGCTAGGGGCATTGCTACTAGTAGGACCATGAGCTATAATCCCCGGGGGAATGGACAGGTGGAGAGGGAGAATGCCACAGTGTGGAAGGCCACACTCTTAGCCCTTAGGTCAAAGGGACTGCCAGTCTCTCGCTGGCAGGAGGTCCTCCCAGAGGCACTCCACTCTATCCACTCCCAGGTATGCACGTCCACCAATGCCACCCCTCATGAGCGACTTTTTTCTTTTCCCAGGAAGTCTGCCACTGGGACCACCCTACCGGCTTGGCTGACGTCCCCAGGGCCAGTGCTGCTCCGGAAACATGCGAGGAGCAATAAATACTCCCCAATGGTCGAGAGGGTTCACCTACTTCATGCGAACCCCCAGTATGCCTATGTGGTCTTACCTGATGGGCGGGAAGACACGGTCTCCATCCGCGACATGGCACCCGCAGGAGCACCAGACCCCTACCCCGAACACTCCACGGTGACTATGAACCCCGTACCCACCGATGTATATATATATATATATATATATATATACCCACGAGACCCCGCGCACACTCCCCTCTCAGCCGAGGCCCACGCCCACACCACGCCCTACGCAGACTCCTCACGACACTCCCATACACACACGCATGAGGGATCACTGATGCCTAACGGGCTGGCACCTCAAGTCAGGCCGGAGCCAGCACAACCACCGTCACCACTGCAATCACCACCGGTGCTACGTAGATCGCAGCGACAGATTTGACCGCCTGATAGACTTGACCCGTCAATATACTTGTGAGAAACTTCGCCCCATGGGGACTCTCTTTTAAAACAAAGGGGGGGGGGTGAATGTGGTAAACTATGTGTATACCTGTTTGGACATGCCCTCTGCTGACTGCTCCTGTGGCTCCTCCCACAGACCCCTGTATAAAGGCGATTGGAGGCCCTGCTCCTCCCTCAGTCTCCAAGATGTTGTGGTCACTTTTGCAGCTAATAAAAGCCTATCGTTCGCCTCCCGTCTCCGAGAGTTATTGATGGTGCATCAACCTTATGTTTTCTGCTAAGGGAAAGCTCTGAATCTCTGAGGGAAGCTCTGATTAACACAAGAGGATTGCACCATGGAAAACCAGCAATGCTGCCAGATGTCGCATCCCAACATCACGCCTGCTCCTCTTGGAATCTTTCACACCCAGGGTATATTCTTAAGAAGAGATTTTACTTTGTCAGTTAATATGTGGACTTCTTTCTCAGCATCACCGCATGGGTATGCTTTGTCCTCAGATAGTTTACTTGTTATGTCTATGGGTTTTCAGTCTGTATTGCAGGTGTCTCATTTGGGATCACGGGGATTGTTAAGCTCTCTTTGTGTTTATCACTTTTCACTAATTTAGAATAATTTAATTAGCACAAGATTTTCTATGTCCAGAATTCCTATGTCCGCCAAGGTGTATACATGCCAACCTCTCTCTGCTGGGTCACAAGGACAACCAGAAGGGTTCCTTGTCAGCTGAAACTCATACTGAGTTCTTCAGTGTATCGTGCATGATTTCAATTTGTCAAGATTCTGCAGTTTGCCTGAGCTCTTGTTAGTTTTTTCTTAAGTTCTGTGATAAATCTTAAGTTTTATTTTAATTGTCAAAGTCTCTGTGATTCCAGCATTTAAGTTCACCAGTGACCCTCACAGAAACAAAGCGGTTAAGAAAGGTTCCAAGGGGATGGGTGAAACGTGGGCGGGTAGGACTAGCTCAGATGGACATCTTGATTGTTTCATTTGTCTTTAGAGCTGCAGCACAGAAACAGGCACTTCTGGCCCAAGAAGTCCTTGCTGCTCTGTTATACCTGTGTGACACTGTAAGGTGTGTGTACATTCTTCCTGTAAACCTCCGGGTGCTCTGGTTTCCTCCCACTGTGTGAAGATGAACTGGTTACTGGCTTAATTGGTTATTGTGAATTGTCCTGTGATTAGGCTAGGGTTAAATAGGTGGGTTGTTGGTAGGTGCAGCTCACTGGGCCAGAAGATCCAGTCCCACGTTGTATCTCAAAATAAATAAAGTACAAAATAAACAGTTAATGTTTTCGACCAAAACCCACAGAAGTTTGTGATCTTAACATATATCTAGATGTGCGAGCAGATAAACATCTCATGGAGAAAGATGATCTGTTATTACCTGATAACTGAAATGGATAATGACAACTTTGTGAATGGAAATTTATATAATGCTTTTCAAGATAGCACAAAATAATCCAAGTTAATGCTTTATGTACCTATTGAGTGGAATAGGCTCTTCCAGCCCTTCGAGCTGCTCCAGCCAGCAACCCCTGATTTAAACCTAGTCTAATCATGGGACAGTTTACAATGACCAATTAACCTACCAACTGGTACGTCTTTGGACTATAGGAGGAAACCAGAGCACCTGGAGGAAACTTACACAGTTACGGGGAAGAAGTAGAAACTCCTTACAGAGGACATGAGAATTGAACCCTGGTCACTGGTAATGTAAAGGATTGTGCTTAACCACGAGGCTACTGTACCACCCAGTTTTGAAGTGTAAATACTGCTATTTAGGGAAAATGGTCCTAGCAATTTCCAGCATGGAGCAATGAGATGATTGTCTGGTTGTTCATTTTTTATTGTGTTAGTTGAGGAAGAACAGCTACTGAAAAACATTCTCTCGTTTTGATATTGCCCTGGAAACTCTCTAGACAATAGAAGATCAAATAAATGTCTTATTCAAATGAAAGATAAGAGGAGAGCTTGAGAATACAACCTCCAACGTGACAAACAAGACTCACCAAATGACTCACAGGGTATTAACAAACTTCCTGCCTTCTATTTTTGGACAGATGAACAATACTGATGTCACTTATTGGCCATAGGGACGTGGAGGTGTATTGGCATTCACACAATGTTGATGCAAGCCTGGGATTTCCATCATAATTTCAAAGAATTTGGATGGAAAAGGAAATTCTCAGTGATGCAAAATATTAGCAAAGCATCGTACTGGAAGAAAGTGTTTCATTTTGAAATTTCTAGCACATCTTCATACTTTTAACATTCTGCAAGATGAATGGATGACATGTTTGTTGGTCTAAGTGGTGGTTTAGATGTTTTTCTTGAATGTAATTGAACAGAGAAAATCTTAGGAGACTCTAAACTCATTCTTATCTGTCAGTTGATTGGTCAAAAAGAGTCTATGACATTACAGCACAGTATGAGTTTTAACAACATAGCTTTAATAAATAAATGATTATATAAAATATGCAACAAATATTATGATCGATAACTTCTCTCTCAATTCCTAAACTAAATAAAACAAAATAATATTAAATCCAGTGATTTTTCCAACGTATCACAGGCTTTGGCGGTGGTTACATTCATTTATGAACAATTGTGTCTGTTTACTTTCAGAAGCAATTTTCTTTATTCATTTTCTAGTCCTTAATATCATTCTCAGAAATCTCTTAAATTTCTTCAGGTATGTAGATGCAAGCACTCTTTCAGTTTTCCTGCAGTACACAGCGATAGAGTCTTCTTCCTATAGAGGAGACACCTAGATAATTGTCTAGACATTGCAATGCATAAACAATATTTAACTTAGCATAA
This sequence comes from Hemitrygon akajei, assembly GCF_048418815.1. NCBI lineage: Eukaryota > Metazoa > Chordata > Chondrichthyes > Myliobatiformes > Dasyatidae > Hemitrygon > Hemitrygon akajei. The sequence goes on along the minus strand of NC_133138.1, from coordinate 28,706,576 downwards.
TGCAATCAAAGATCAAAACAACACAAAGTAAAATGTGTAATAACAAACATTTCCAGAATGGGATTGGGAATTTTCTGTGTGGATGCATGGAAAATGTGTATGGTTTACTTTTGGTTTCATACCTAATGTGAGAAAACAAGCAATGTACATCTGAAGCCTTCACAAAATAAAGTGGAACATCCAGGTCCAGAAAATGGCAGGTATCAGGCTGCCACAAATATGCGAGGAACATAACTGTGAGCTCTAGCTTAGACTCATATCCAAGTTCTCTCCAAAAAAGCATATTGGAGACTATCATCGTTCAGTTGCTAATATTGAAGCTTCTGCTGTAGTTTGGAAAAGCACTGTGTCAGAAAGAATCACTATCACTTAGTTAACCTTCTCCCTTATCATGGGGGTTTTTGTCTCGCTAGATAATACAGAGTCATGAAATCAGAAACAGTCCCTTTAGCCTATCTATTCCATGCCAAACTATTACTCTGCCTAATCCCAGCAACATGCAGCCAGACCATAGCCGTCCATATGCCTACCATCCATATATTTATCCAAATTTCCCTTAAATGTTGAAATCGAACTCATATCCATCATTTCTTGTGGACAACTTGTCCCACACATTCACTGTCTTCTGAAGCTCCCATTCAGATTTCCCTTAAACATTTCACCTTTCAACCTTAACCCATGACCTCAGTTGAAAATCCCACCTATACCCTTCATAATTTTATTTACTGAACCTCAAGCAAATGTAATATAATTTGAAATGCTATCTCTAATTTTACTTATAAGTTTGATCTTTGAGTGGGGAATTGCAGTGGGAATAAGTCAGGCCTTGAGGTGAATAACAATCCAAGTATATGTTTGATGCATAGCACAAGGTGTGGATATGTTTAAGTTTCCTTGTGTCAAAATCAGAATCAGGTTTATTATCATAGTCATATACATGATGTGAGGTTTATTGTTTTTTGACAGGAGTTCAGTGCAAAGACATAATGCAAAAGAACGAGTAATGACATAGTTTTCATGGGTTCATAGACCATGCAGAAATCTAATGATGGAGGGGGAGAAGCTGTTCTAGAATCATTGAATGTGGCTCTTCAGAATTCTTTATCTCCTTCCTGATGGTAGGAAAGAGAAGAGGGCGTGTTCTGTATGGTGAGGGTCCTTAATGATAGGTGCTACCTTGAGGATGTTCTAAATAGTGGGGAGGTGTGTTTGTGTGCATTTGCTTCTGTGTCTGCCTGTGTATTTACATTTTTATGTGTATGTGTATGACTGTGTGGATGTGTCAGCATTGAAGAACAGAGAGAGAAGTCTGATGATATCCGGATTATTTTATCAAGCTATTGTATTATGCAGCACGGAAGTAAGTCCTTTTGACCAAACAAGCTACCTCAGATTGTCCCGTATGTCTGTATTTCGTCCATGTTTCTCTAAATTTTTCCAATCCTTGTACCTACCCAAATATCTTTTAGACCTTGTAACTGTACTTGCCTGTAATACTTCTTCTGGCAGTTCATTCCATATACCTATCACCTTCTGGGTGAAGAACTTTAAATATTTCACCTTTCATCTTAAACCTTCAATTTCAGACACCCCTACCCTGGGAAATTGATCTGTGGTTACCTGTCCAATCTATGTCCCTTATGATTTTATTAATCTCTATATGGTTTATAAAATCCTCATTCTTCTTCATTCTTCTTCACTCCAGAAAAAACATCCCCAACATATCCAGTCTATCCTTCTAACTCAAGCCATCTAGTCCTGGGAACTTTGCTTTGATTTGTGTTTTTTGCTCTCTCTAGCTTAAACTCATTCTTCCTGTATTGTGATCACCAGAAATGCACAGATTATTCCAAATGAGATCTCATATCATCATGCATAGCTGTAACAAGAAATTCGATCTAGAGGCAAAGAGTCATTGAACACTAGAGCACAGGAACAAGCCCTCTGCCCATCTAGTCCATGCCAAACTATTATTCTGCCTAGTCTTATCGGCTTGCATCTAGATCATAGTCCTCCATATCCCTCCCATTCATGTACTTATCCAAACCTCGATTAAATGTTGAAATCAAGCCCACATCCACCACTTCCACTAGCGGCTCATTCCACACTCTCACAACCCTCTGTGTGAAGAAGTTCTCTCCTATATTCCCCTTAAATATTTCAGCTTTCACCTAAACCTATGATCTCTAGTTCTAGGCTCACCCAGCCTCAGTGGAAAAAGCCTGCTTGCATTTACTATACCTGCACTCCTCATAAGCTTGTACACTTCTACCAAGTTTCCCCTCTTTGACCTGTACGCCAGGGAATAAAGTCCGGTATGTAATACTCTGACAGATGAAGGAATGTGCGCCAGATGCCTTCTTGATCACTTTGTCTATCAGTATTAATAAGATAGATAGATAGATAGATAGATGGATAGATACTTTATTCATCCCCATGGGGAAATTCAACTTTTTTCCAATGTCCCATACACTTGTTGTAGCAAAACTAATTACATTCAATACTTAACTCAGTAAAAAAATATGATATGCATCTAAATCACTATCTCAAAAAGCATTAATAATAGCTTTTAAAAAGTTCTTAAGTCCTGGCGGTAGAATTGTAAAGCCTAATGGCATTGGGGAGTATTGACCTCTTCATCCTGTCTGAGGAGCATTGCATCGATAGTAACCTGTTGCTGAAACTGCTTCTCTGTCTCTGGATGGTGCTATGTAGAGGATGTTCAGAGTTATCCATAATTGACCGTAGCCTACTCAGCGCCCTTCGCTCAGCTACCGATGTTAAACTCTCCAGTACTTTGCCCACGACAGAGCCCGCCTTCCTTACCAGCTTATTAAGACGTGAGGCTATTATTAATGCTTTTTGAGATAGTGATTTAGATGCATATCATATTTTTTTACTAAGTATTGTATGTAATTAGTTTTGCTACAACAAGTGTATGGGACATTGGAAAAAAGTTGAATTTCCCCATGGGGATGAATAAAGTATCTATCTATCTATCTATCTTATTAATACTGGTAGACAAAGTGATCAAGAAGGCATCAAACTATGTAATTGTATCCTATCACTGTTCTACAACACTCAAAGGGCCTGCCATTCACATTAAATGTCCTGTCCTGATGCTTCCCAAAATGCATCATTTTCCACTTGTCCAAGTTAAATTTCATCTGCCATTCCTTTGCTAATTTTCCCAGTTATGTTAACATAACTTATGTTATGAAAACTTTCTTCACTTTCCACTGAATCAGCAATTTTGATGACATCTGTAAATATGCTAATGATATGAGTTATATTCAAGTCCTGTAGAAAAAAAGTTTAGAAAAAGAAGAAGGGATCTTCAATGAAAATTGAAAGACTCAAATAGAATGGACATTGAGAGGATGCTTCCAATGGTGGTGGAGTCTTAGATCAAAGGGCACAGCCTCAAAATACAAGGCAAGATTTTCTCTTAAGGAAACTATGCTCACTTCAGGTTCTTTTATCATGTGCCTCCAAATACACAGAAACCCCATGCTTACTAATAGACTCTAGCATTTTGTGAAGTCAAACTAATGAGCCTAAATTTCCTATCTTTTGCTTCCCTCTGTTTATAAATAGTGAAGTGTCATTTGCAATTTTTCAACCTTCGGGAACCATTCCAGAATTTAGTAATTCTTGGAAGATCACCATTAATACCTCTAAAATCTTCAGCTGCATCTTTCAGAACCCTGAGGTATAGTCCATCGGGTCCAGGTGACTAATCTCCCTACAGACCTTTCAGCTTCCCAAGTGCTTTCTCCTTAGTGATAACTGTACTCTCTTTTGCCTCCTGTTACTCTGAAAATTCTGGCATACTGCTGGTGTCTTCCACAGTGAAGACTGACGCAAAATACTTATTGTGTTTGTCCACCATTTCTTTGTCACTTGTTACTACCACTCCAGCGTAATTTTCCAGTGGTCCAATATCCAATCTTGGTTAACTCTTTATTATATCCCAAAAAAAATTGCCTATTGTCTAGCTTACCTTCATATTTAATCTTTTTATCTCCTTAGTGTCTTTTTAGTTGCATTTTCTTTTAGAAGCATCACAGTCCTCTAGATTCCCACTATTTCTGGCTATGTTGTATGATATCCCTTTTGCTTTTATGCTGTCTTTGGCTTCCCCTGACAGTTGTCCCATCCTCCCTTTAGAGTGCATCCTCTTCTTTGTGATGAACTGATCCTACCTCTTGCATAATTGCTCCCCAAACACCCGACCATTGAGACTTTGCCATCATCCCTGTTAGTGTCCCCTCCCATCAACTTTGGCCAACTCCTTTCTCATTCCTTAGTAGTTACCTTTATTCCACTGTAATATTGACACATCTTGTTTTATCTTCTCCCTCTCAAACTGCAGGGTAAATTCTATCATTTTATGATCACTGCCTCCAAAGGGTTCCTTTACCATAGGCTCCCTCATCAAATCTGGTTCATTACACAACACCCATCCAGAATTGCCTCTTCTCTAGTGATCTCAACCACAAGCTGCTCTAAAAAAACATCTAGTAGGCATTCTACAAATTCTTTCTCTTGGGATCCAGTGCCAATCTCATTCTCCTAATCTAGCTGCATATTGAAATCCCCCATGTAATATTGCCCTTTTTACATGCCTTTTTCTATCTCCTATTCTTAACACTGCCTATAAGGACTCTACATCTTCTGTCATTTCACTTTGTTGATATAATTATTTCACTTCATTTTTACCAACAGATTTTGCTCTGCCTGTCCTTTTGATATGATGCTTATCACTGGATGTTAAGCTCCCAGCTTTTATCTTCTTTCAGCCATGAGTCAGTGTTGTTTACCGTGTCATAACTGCACTACAAAATCAACTACCTTACTATTTAAACTGTGTGCATTCAAGTATAACACCTTCAGTCCTGTATTCATCACCTTTTCAACTTTGTCTCAATGTTACCAGAAGTTAAATTCCTATCTCTTTCTAAACTTTGAATTTTTCTTTTATTCTGGAGACTTCTGTAACCTCTCCTTCACTCTCTTTCCCTTTTCCTTTATCCTTACTTTTCCAAACTGTTGAATTCCACACCTTACAATTTAGTTTAAAGCCTTATCCACAGACCTAGTTATGCAATTTGCCAAGACCCTAGTCCCAGCATTGTTCAGGTAGAGCCCACCACATTGGAACAGCCCCCTTCTTCCCCAATATTGGTGCCAATATTCCACAAATTCAAACCCACTTCTGAAACACCAATCTTTCCGCTCTCTACCCTTATTAACACTGTGCAAATTTGCACATGGCTCCACCAATCTAAAGATTATTACATTCTTGGTTTTTTTGTTTTGATTTTGTCTGTAGTTGCTTCAATTCCCTCAGATGAACATCTTTCCATGTCCTTCCTATGTTATTGGTTACCACATGGACCACAACAGCTGGCTGACAGAGTTGTGTCTATTCTCCTGATTATATTATTCCCGTTTAGAGCTGCAGCTTTCTTTTCTCCTAGAACTTGATTGGCTCCCTGAACCACAGTGCTACAGTTCAATTGCTTATACTTCCTTGAGCCCTCACCCTCGTCACTGCAGGGGTCACAATCCGAGGAACACACACAAAATGCTGGAGGAACTCAGTGGCCAGGGAGCATCTATGGAAAAGAGTAAAGAGTCTATGTTTTGGGCCGAGATCCTTCATCAGGATACCATCTTAGCTCTGTTTGGGAAACTCAAAGTCCTCCAGAACAACATTGGGATCCCCCTACCTGCCTCAGTTGCTTACATGCACTTGCCCCTGACCACACACTGAATTTGAAGCCATTAATCTAACAAGTCTGACTGCCTCTGAAACACAGTGTCTAGGTAATTCTTCCCACTCTGATTAATTGCAGATCATTACTTTGAGCCCGAGTTCTTCAAACAGCTGACACTTGCTGCAGATATAGTTACCAGGAACCACAATGGGTGCACCAGCTCCTACATCATACAGCTACAACACATAATTTGATCCTGCATCCCTATTTTATTTAATTTCTTGTATTTTTGTATCTTTTTAGTTATATAAAACTAATACTATGTAATTTAAAAAGCAGTTCTTACCTGATACTCAACTGTGCCTGTCTCCAAAGCCTCTTAAGCCAATGAGCCAGCTCCCCACTCTAACTCTGCTCACACAAACAATGGGCTGTTCCCACAATGGCCACTTTGCTTAAACTTAACTTCTCCTTATTGGCTCAAGTGAAATGCACATGCAACAAAACTTGCTGGTTTTTAATGGTTCCCACTAATGCTCGGATTTCACTCTGCAAAGTGAAGGATTTTACTTGTTGGCTGAAAGCCACTTCTACTGTGCTAGTCATCAACTGGCGCATTTCAAGAATTCAGCAGCTCTTTGCCATTGGTTGCCTTGTGTGCCAGGGTACTGGTGTCCAGTTTTAGGTGCTTTACTTTGTCTCCGGGCACTCAGCTTCACCCTGAAGTCTCGACCAGTACTTAAGAACCATTGGGAAAGAATGCTGCAGATATAGTTGGAGGTGGGCAGGCCTCATGCACATTTAGCTAAGTATCTGTTTGTTGAATGTTTAGTTTTGGAGTTGGGGAGACTTAATGAGGTACCTGTTGAGTTTGAAGTGTTATTGAATGTTTAGTATCATAGATTGTGTGTCTTTGGGTGGCTTGGATGTTTGGTCAAATGTTTTACTGTTCATAAAAAAATGACTTGTGTGCTTATTCATAATCAGTATCTTCTGTCTCACTTATCAAACCCGTGAACCTGCTTCGTTGTGACACACTCTTGCTGCTCCACCCTGAAGGTGAAAGTGGGGAGTTTAATGGGGTTCTAAGGTAGTTGGAGTGTGGAATTGCTGTCTGAAAGGGTGGCGGAGGCAGATTTTCTTACACAATTTAAGCAGCATCTGGTCAATAGCTTGTACTGCCAAGGCATGGAAGGCCAAGGGTGTAATGAATGTTAATGAGATTGGTGCAGATTAGTACAATGATCAGCATAAAGATGATGGGCTAAAGAGCTTGCTTCTGTTCTATACGACACTAATTGTGCACTTTTGAAGGGTCCCAATTCAGCTTTAGCACAAGCATGTAATATTGTTTAAACACATCAAAAAGAGTGTATTCCAATTTCTAGACTCATTCCTTTCATTGTCCAATGTTTAATGACACTTGAAGGATCATGTCAAATACTTACTTCGTTCATCTTCAATGCCTCTAAGTTCGTGAGTATGATGTCTTTAATATTCAGGGGTATTTTGTTGTTCTTGCTTTTTATCGCCTTAGAAAATATATCAATTGAAGTACTCATGCAATCATTAGACTGGGGAGAAGGATAAATAAAATGTTTCTGTTAGAAAATTATCAACTAGGCTTCCATCTATTTTATGAGGATTACTCAAATGATTTAATCATACAAACAAATAAAATATTTCATCAAAATTTAAAACAGGAATTGCTGGAAATACTCAACTGTTCAGGCTGCATTTGTGGGAAGAGAGACAAAGTTAACATTTCAGCTTAAAGCTCCTTCATTAGAACTGGCAAAGTGAGAAAAGACATTCATAAATCTGCAGGAGAGCAGAGAAGACTTTATGTATTCCGTAGGGTAAAACATAGCTTTGGTCAGACCACACTTGGAGTATTCTGAACAGTTTTGAGCCTCTTATCTAAGAAAGGCTGTGGAGAGGATCCAGAGGAGTTTCATGGGAATGATCCTGGGAATAAAAAGAGTAATGTATGAAGAGTATTTGATGGTCCTGGACTTGTACTCAGTGGAGTTCAGAAGAATACATGGGGGGGGGTGGGGAATCTCATTAAAATTTATCCAATATTGAAAGGCCTCGATCAAGTGGCTCTGGAGAGGATTTTTCCTCAAGTGGGGGACCCAAGAGCACATCCCCAGAATGATAGGACATCCTTTTAGAACAAAGAAGAAGAGAAATTTCTTCTGCCAGGTGTGGTGAATCTGTGAACTTCAATGCTACAGATCGTTGTGGAAGCCTGGTCATTGGGGATAGTTAAAGCAGAGGTCAATACATTCTTGATTAGAAAGATTGTCAAAAGTTATGGGGAGAAGGCAGGAGAAAGCTGAAGGGGAGGGGGAGGTTAAAAATCAGCCATCAGAATCAGAATCAGACTTTAATCGCCAAGTACCTATGCACATACAAGGAATTTACTTCCGGCAGATGTTGTCTCTCTGCTCATAACAATAACCATGATGGAATGGAATGGCAGAGCATACCCAATGGGCTGAATGGCCTAATTCTGCTCCTATATCTTATCATCTTATAAATTGTCAGGAGCAACAAATAAGATGCTAGAGGAACTCAATGGGCCAGACAGAATCTGTACTGGGAGAAAGGCAATTGTCAACACAATTCATGTCAAGACCATTTATCAAGACCGAAAGTTCTCTGCAGTCCCTGGACCCCTCAGCCAATAGTATGGATCCATGACATAAAGAACGTTGGGAAACCCTGAGCTAGACTGAAAGAGTAGAGGGAAGAATAGACCTAGTATAGAAATGTGCATAGAAGGAGTGAAATAAGAACTACCTGGTAATAGGTGGATCCAAGTGAGGAAGGGTAATAGACAGAAGGAAGAAGGGAAAATGGAAATCATGACAAACGCTGGGAGCTGATGATGAGAGGCAATAAAGAAACTGAAGCATGGAACCAAATGAGGGAGGTGGGAAGGACAGATGGGTAAAGAAGGAGGAGGGGATCCTGTGGAAGGAATGTGTGGGTGATGATTAGAATGGGCAGAGGAGAGTAACGGAACAGGGTGAAGGTATGGAGGGAATTGGGTAGATCAGGAAGATAGAGATAAAAGTGATACAATGGAAGCAGTTAAGCTGAAATTGGAGAATTCAATGTTCATGCCAGCAGACTGTAGACTAACTGGACAGAAAATGGGATGCTGTTCCTTTAGTTTGCGTTTCTGGTACACCTCCTCCTCCCATGGTCACTGTCCTTTCCTATCATGATCCCTCTTTTTCAGCCCTTTACCTCTTCCATCTATCACCTCCCAGCTTCTCACTTAATCCTTTCTCGCTCACAATCACACCTGTCCCCTCACCTGGCTTCCCTTAACTCCTGCCAGCTTGTACTCCTTCTCCTCCCACGACTTACTTACTCTGGATTCTTCCCCTTCCTTTCAAGTCCTGATGATGTACCTTGGCTCGAAATATTGACTGTTTATTCCTCTCCATATATGAGTCCCTCCAGCACTTTGCATATTCTGACTTGCTTATATTTTTTTTACCCCTTTTCTTGCCGTGATCAACATGACTTGCCAGGCATGTCTTCCTGTTCTTTCTTTTGCAACTCCTACTTTCTGTTGACTATGTCTTACTCTATAATTAGTGCCATTTACTCACTGAGCAGATAAATTGATTTCAAAGGTTCATTTTATCATCAAAGTACATATGCAGAATACAGCTCTGAGATTAGTCTTCTCCAGATATCCATAAAATGCAGAAAACCATAGAAATAGTTGAAAGAAAGACATGAATCCCTCCCTCCGCACAAAACAAAAAGAAACAAAACCTCACAAACCCCAACCCCACCCTCCCACACAAATACTAACAGATCACCCATATGCAGAAACAGCAACAAGAACATCAAATCCCAAATCCTCAGCCCACTCTCAGCAACAATAAAGAAAGAGTGATAACACAGAAAAAGAACATAGAACTGAAAGAGGCCAATATGAACTATAGTTAGTTTGAATTACAGTCCCGATTAAATCTCAGAATTTTGATAACATCTCCAAGAGCAGCAACTCGAACCAGCTTTTCTCACGGTCACCCCTGTTTTATGGTATAAGAGACTCATTCACCTTCCAGCTTAACATATTTATTTTAACTCCTTCTCAGTTCTGTTGAATGGTCTTTGGCCTGAAATATTAGCTGTTTCCCTGCCTTGGATGCTGCCTGATCTGCTGAGTATTTCCAATATTCCTTTTGATTAGGTTTCTGGCATCTGCAGATGTTTCTTTTTGATATACAAGTTATAAGACTATAAAACAATAATATATAGAAGCAAAATTAGGCCATTTGCCACATCAAACCTTCTCCACCATTTCATCATAGCTGATCCACTTCACTCTCAACCCCAGTCTCCTGCCTTGTCCCTGTGTCTCTTTATGTCCTGATTAATCAAAAACCAATCAGCCTTTGCCTTAAATATACATAAAGACTTGGCCTCCACCCATGGCAACAAATTCTGCAGATTTACCACTCTCTGGCCAAAGAAATTCCACCTCATTTCCTTTATAAATAGACATCCTTCTATACTTAGCTGTGTCTTCTGGTCTTAGACTCAACCATCATCCTCTCCACATCCACTTTATTAAGGCCTTTCAACATTCAATGGGTTTCAATGAGATCCCCCCCCCCCCATTCTTCTGAATTCCAATGACTTTAGGCCCAGAACCATCAAATGTTCCTCATATGATAAGCCTTTCAATCATGGAATTATTTTCATGAACCTCCTTTGAACCAGCTCCACATCCTTTTCATGGGGATAAGGGGACCAAAACGACTTTCAATACACTAAATGAGACCTCCCCAGTGCTTTATAAAGCCTCAGCATTACATCTTTACCCATCAAGATCCCATAACAAGCAAAAGTCAGTATGTGTTGTAAATCAAGTTTAAGTTCAAGTTCAAGTTTATTGTCATTCAACCATATTCCTCCAAACAAACATTCCTCTGGACCAAAGCAACACACACAAAATGCTGGAGTAACTCAGCAGGTCAGGCAGCATCTATGGAAATGAACAAACAGTCGATGTTTCAGGCCAAACCTCTTCTTCAGAACTGGAAAAGAAGAGGGAATACACCAGAATAAAAAGGAGGAGGAGTGGAAGGAAGCTAACTAAAAGATGATAGCTGAAGCCAAGTGGGTGGGAAAGGTAAAGGGCTGGGGAAGAAGGAAGGGCACCAGTGGAAGATGATAGGCAGGATAGAAGAGATAAGAGGCCAGAGTGGGAAATAGAATAAAAGCAAAAGATGTAGGATTTTTTTTTTCCCTGGAGAAATTGATATTCATGAAAGGAAGGGGGAAGATGCTAGAATAAATAGGTGGGGGCGGGGAAGGAGGCTAGCTAGAATGTGACAAGTGAAGCCAAGTGGGTGGGAAGGGTTAAGGGCTGGAGAAGAAGGGATCTAATAGGAGTGGGCTCTGAATCATAGGAGAAAAGAAAGGAAGAGGGGACCCAGCGGGAATGATAGGCAGGTGAGAAGAGATAAAAGGCCAGGGTGGGGAATAAAAGAGAGGAGGGGAGGGAAAAAAACTGTTTTACCAGAAGGAGAAATCGATATTATACCATTAGGTTGCAGATTAACCAGATGGAATATAAGGTGTTGCTCCTCAAACCTGAAGGTGGCCTAATCTTGGCAGAAGTGATGACCATGGACTGACAGGTTGGAATGGCAATGGGAATCAGAATTGGTCCTCTGAATCAAGTTGCACAGCATAGTAGGCACAGCTCACATGCAAACACATGAAGTAATATTACTGCAAATAAATTAACAAATTATAAGGTGCATTTAAAATGCCTTAAAAAGGAGATCCACATGAAAATCCGGTATTAATAAAAAGGGAAGTTCTGGTGATTCAGGACAATATTTATGAAGAGTGGAAGTTATTGTTTTAAGTTGATGTTCTTTCATTGGAAGCATGAATAAACAAGTGTGTTTTAAGTGAAAATCCAAAAAACACTTGCAGGAGCCGCGTGTATCCCTTCCGTAAACATTTATTACCTTCCCCAATTACTTGTTGGATAGGAAGGAATTTCTGAGACTAATGTGATGAGAGACCTAGGCAAGGATGATAAGGACCCACGTGCTAGAACATCTGAGACTAAAATCAAGACCTGATGCAAGACTGAGATGAGGACAGGGTTCTAAACTAGACACTAGATGAGAATCCAAAATACAGCTGATGATTGAACACTGAAACTCAGTTCAGTTGCTTTTTAAATATTAAAATCCTGTCACCAAAACATGGTTGCCAATTAGCGCGGCGGGTCTGAACCTTTAAAGGGGCCACCCTAGCTATCCATATTTCGGAGAGTCAGAGCGTCCCAACCCCAGAAAGATGGGGCAGTCGTGTGCTAGATAGGTCCTAGTTCTCAAAGAATCAAACCTATTGTGAAAAACTGATCCAATCACCTCTTTCACATTTCATACTCGTTCACACTATTAAACCCTCAAGTTCTACCTCTTCTGTTATTGTCACTTTAATATTTTTTGCACTACCTCACTTTCACTGCACTGTCTCGCTATACTGTTGTTTTTGCACTCTGCTGCATTAGTTGTTATTTAGGGCTTGCTCTACTCTGTGAGCTTCACACAACCAAGGAATTACACTGCATGCTTGTAGACTGTATTTGACCATAAACTAATATAATCTGAACTGATTGGTGAATGAGATAAATATTATTAAGGGTTACTTTTCAGAATCAAACATATTGATTAACTGAGCATATGTCTTGGCAATTCAGCATTTTGAGCTCTACATCTGTGCAGCACAGAGACCATTAATTGTTTATACTGATCACAACCCTTTGGTGTTCTTGGCTAACATGAAAAATAAAAATAGGAGGTTATTAAGTTGGAGTCTGTTGTTACAGGAATTCGATATTAAAATACAACATGTAAAGGGGAGTGATAATGTAATTGCTGATTGTTTATCCCGATGTTAATTTGAAAGTGTATCTGTATTATTATTTTTGTAGCTAAGACCACTTCTGTATTTTGTTAAACTCTGTAATTCAGTAATGTGCTTTATTAGTTAATTTTCACTCTAGTGAAAATTTCCGGAAGGATGGGGGTGTTATGAGTGATGAACAAACCTGATGGTCAATGGGATGCAGAGTTAACCATTCCCAACCCCCTTCCTGAGAACTACGAACTATTGCTGTTGCTATGATGCTCATGAGAGAGAGAGAGATAAAGCCCAGGCAAGAACATCTGCTACAGATAAGAGGGGGAGAGAGACTGTTGATTTACTGTATTTTGACTCTTCCTGGATTATTTACCTTCCACTACAAGGACTTTACTTTGCTCGTTAACATTCCTCAGGAGATAGCAGGAGTGGCCTGATTTGATGGACACGGTCATTCAGAGTTGATAGATAGCTGAGACCCCGTGAGTGGGGATAAAAGACAGGTCTGGGGAGACACCCTGCAGACACACCAGTGGACACTGACTGAGTGTTGTGAACCCACAGAAAGGTGGGGCTTCAGAGACCAAACCAGGAGATCAGTCAGTAAAGCTCACAGTGTTACAGCAGGGCTGGTGGGGATTTGTGTGTGTGTCCACTCATGCCAGAGTGATGAGTTCACCACAGAAGAATCGTCTAGCTGAAGACCAGAGGGATCATAACTGAATGGCCACAACGACACGACGGATTAAGAAAGTCACAAAAGTCACTCGCTCTCGCTCTCTCTCCAACGATTTCAATACAACAACCATAACTACTTCAGCATTTATGAACTGAACTCTATAATTTCCTATGACAATTCATTTACCCCTAGACATCGATAGAGCTTGTTTATTATTGATTATTATTATTCCTACACTTTTAGGTTTATTACTGCTAACTTGTTTTATATGTATATTTGCATTTTTGATATTGTATTGTGTAGTTTACTAATAAACACCTTTAGTTTGGTACCACCAGACTCCAACGGATTCTTCTTTCTCTGCTGGTCTGACACCCAGTTACGGGGTACATAACACTAAGCATATACAATCAATGACTGTGTCATTAAATGCTGTAATCAAATAGCATGAATTAATCCAATCATTCAATACATGTATCCATATGGATGAAATATTGCTATCCAAATATTGTATCCCTGATATTTCTGCAGTGCATACGAGCAGCTTTCTGGATGATTGGGTGTTACTTGCTATTGATACCCAGCACACTTCTGTTAGTATAACTTTTACTTGTTACACAGCAGTATAATGAAGTTTTCAGTGTGTTTTAAGAGAATATAAAATAAATTAGTGCTTTCAACCCTTACTATGGTTGCGAAGACATATTCTTTTCCAGATCCTGGTTCACACTCGGGATGCATGAATGAGCGAGATTTTGACCAGTTAGGATTTCAGAATATCTGGATCCTGGATTGTCACAGTTTTACTGATTTGAGAGAACAATACTCACATGAAAATTATATTGTATTTACAAATAAATAAAGACTTACATGTTTTGGTACTTGAAGTATCAAAACCTGGGAAAAGAGACAATATATTCATATTTACATTTTGTCGTGCTGATGAAAAATATGAGTAATTTAAAGAGAATCCAATACAATAGTCTGCTGGTTGTCAGGTCAGCTTGTAACCTATTGCCTCTAAGTCACATTCTGAAGAAGTAAGCACACTAATCTAGACTGGAGCTACTAGTACTGCCTTCCTTCAGGCATCATGGTAAACTGTTTCTTGTTTTCCTTATCTTGTGGATTTAAAACATCCCATGCTAGTATTTTGAGGAAGGACAGGGCATTATTCCTGGGAAACACATGCAAGGTGCTGGAGGGACTCAGGAGGTCCAGCAGCATCTATGGAAATGAATGAGCAGTTGACGGTTTGGGCTGAGATCCTTCATCGGTATCTCAGAAGGTCCATAAGGTTCTTGGACAGAAACGTTGACTGTTCATTCATTTGCATAGATGTTACCTGAACTGCTGAGGTCCCCTAGCATTTTGTATGTGCTACTCTGGATTTCCAGTATCTGTGGAATCTCTTCTGTTACTGTTCCTAGGAAGGTCTATCCTTCAGTTTCCACTGTTAGTGGGTCACGTGTCAATAGTTTTATGTTCTGTTTCAGGCATTGTTGAATTATCTGCCACAATTCCTATATCCTAACATGCTTCAATAACAATTAAATGGCTGTAAAGCATTTCAAAATTTTATATAAAAAAGGAGGTAAGACACATGAATGCAAACTTTTCAATCCTTCAAAATACTAATGTCAAATTTAACAAACATAATCAAAAAAACCTGCAGATTCTAAAAATATGAAATTAAAACATAAGTCATGCATGATCTGTAGAAACAGAAACAGAAATAATGTTTCAAGCTAGAAAATAAGCAGTTTTAAATTATATTGCTCAACAGATGTGAGAAATAAATATAATTGGTAGAGATTAAACTTACAGTGAAGGTTTCTGGCGTCAATTGTTCAATCTGGTTTAAAACTTCAACAATTTTGTTAGCATGGCAGCCAAGAGCATAGCAGGTTAATAAGATCAAACTAATGTAGAACATTTTTGTTAATGAAGGAGCTGTTCTTCAACACCGTCTCTTAAGTTATCATTGCATAGGAAGTTAGAATCAAACTTTTTATATCTTCACATCGGAAATGTACCTGTCACTTTCAAACTTATCTCTAAATAGTTGCAGCAGCAAAAATAAGCATTCATGAGTAATTTGTTGTCACAGTATTATATTCCATTAACTACGTCATAATTTGCTTGCTAATGCATACTTTTGTGGTTAAAATAGCATCTTTTTACTTGTTCACAGGATCTGAACAATTATTCAATATCATCCCTATTGTGAGGAGATAACTTCTCAATCAAACTTCAAACCAAATTTATTATCAAAATGCATATATGTCACCATATACAAACTTGAGATTCGCTTTCTTGTGGGCAATCATAGTAGCTACAAGAAGCACCATAGAATCAATGAAAGACCATACCCAACAGAACAGACAATAACCAAAGTGCAAAAATTACAGACTGTGCAAATACAAAAAGAGAGAAAAATAATAATACTGTTAAGAAATAGGCAATAAATATCAAGAACTTGAAATGAAGGGTCACCAGAGTCAAAGAGGCAGATGGTACCTCTTCACAGTGGTTAAAACATTCCAAGACACTCTGATCAAATTAATCAGTGCCTCTACCTTGCCCCTGCACAGTGAGCTGCAGGTTGTTCTCCAGCCGTTCCCACCATGCCTCAGCCGATCATTCTCGCTGTGACTTAACCTGCATTGTCAAAGTGGCTAGGTGAGCTGGCAGTCATGACAGCAG
Source organism: Hemitrygon akajei (assembly GCF_048418815.1). Taxonomy (NCBI): domain Eukaryota; kingdom Metazoa; phylum Chordata; class Chondrichthyes; order Myliobatiformes; family Dasyatidae; genus Hemitrygon; species Hemitrygon akajei. The sequence goes on along the minus strand of NC_133138.1, from coordinate 28,690,541 downwards.
GCCGGAAGTCTGCTCCAGAACCCTGGTCAAAACGGTAGGAGATGCAAATGTTTCGGGGTGCCTTCAGCAAGCATGCAGTTTGAAAATAGCAGCAATGTAGCCAGTTGAAGCAGAACGGCTCATCCTGAATCAAACACACTTCCTTTTGGTGTTGAAGGCAGTCACAGTCAGATCCGCCAATGCCACCCTGGTATTCTTTTCCAGCCACTGCCTTGTTCAGGACAACATGTCACCTACAGGAAAACTGGAAGGCAAGCAGAAAGACATAGAGGCTATACACAACTGGAAAGGAAAACAGGGCTGTGAAAACAATGACTTCACACTATTGTTAAAGTTTCTGCCCTCAGGCAATTAACTTGATAGTTATTCCAGTAGAATTCCATCCCCACCCATGCTATTACACACTCTATTACCGTAAACCAGTTTTTATATAGCAGGATTTATGTATTTCTGCAAATGCTATTCCATATCTGTAGCTTAACTCTAAATTATTTTATATCATTCTTTATTGTTTGTAATTATAATAAGATACAAAGGGAATTGGGAGTCCTTTGCAGGATTCCCCAAAAGCTAATTTGTAGGCTGAGTCTGTGGTGAGGAAGGCAATGTTAGCATTCATTTTAAGTCGACTGGAACATAAAAGCAAGGGATGTAATGATAATACTTTATAAAGCACTGGTGAGGCTTCACTTTGAGTATTTTGAGCAGTTTTGCCCCCCTTATTTTAGAAAAGATCTGTTGAAGTTGGAGAGGCTTCAAAGAAAATGATTCCAGGATTGAATGGTTTGTCTTATGAAAAGCGTTTGATGGCTGTGGGCCTGTATTTACTAGAATTCAGAAGAATGACGAGTGACCCCACTGGAACCTACCAAATGGTGAAAGGGTGGATGTGGAGAGGATGTCTCCTATGATGTGAGAGTCTAAGACCAGAGGACAGCTTCAGAATAGAGGGGCATCCTTTCAGAATGGAAATGAGGAGGAATTCTTTTAGCCAGAGAGTAGTAAATTGGTGGAATTCTTTGCCACAGGCAGCTGTGAAGACCAAGTATTTATGTATATTTAATGGAGAGTTTGATAGACTCTTGACTAGACAGAGCATGAAGGGATATGGCGAGAAGGCAGGAGATTGGGGCTGAGAGGAAAATTGGATCAGCTATAATGAAATGGCAAAGTAGTCTCAATGGGCCAAATGGCCTAATTCTGCTCCTACATCATTGACCAAAGAGAAGATTGAGGGACTAAAGAGAGTCTCTCTTTGATTGCCTGATCTGAAGGAGAGTATCATAAGTCCTACGATAACATGGGAAAAGCATACCCAACCTCAGCCATATCCTGACCAATACCACACAAAATGCTAGAGGAACTCAGCAAGTCAGCCTGGCAGCATCCATGGAACAAAATAAAGAGTTGACATTTTGGGCTGAGATGAAGGGTTTTTGCCTGAACCATGACTCCTTATTCCCCATCCATATATGCTGCCTGACTTACTTAGTTACTGATGAATCTTGTGGGATGGTTCTCTGAGTAGACCAGCAAAGTCATTCAGCAGAATACTCAAGCAAGTCAAGCAGTATGCTTAACTTCACACAGGCAGGATTGAACCTGAGGTGAGCGAGTCTAATGCAGCAACTTTACTGGCAGCATCAGTGTGCCACCCTTGCACCACTGTGACCACTGTGTAAACACTTGTGTATGTTAATATAGTGGCTATTTTAATGGACTTGGACCATTGGAAAATCTTGGATCATTGATTAAGAGACATACCAGCATGGCAGCATGGGATGATGTTTATTTTATGAAATATATCAAGAAAACAGCATCCATAATCAGGGACCCACACCACCCAGGACATGCTCTCTTCTCATTGCTGCCATCAGGAAGAAGGTACAGGAGCCTCAAAACTCACACCACCAGGTTTTGGAACAATTATTACCCTTTAACCATAGGCTCTTGAACAAAGGGGATAACTGCACTCAACTTCACTTGCTCCATCATTGAAACGTTCCCACAACCAATGGACCCCCTTTCAAGGACTATTTATCTCATGTTCTCGATATGTATTGCTTATTTATACCATTGTTTCTTCTTTTTGCATTTGCACAGTTTCTTTGACTTCTGCATTCTGATTGAACACCCTAGTTGGCCAATCTTTCATTGATTCTATTATAGTTATATTCTGTAGATCTGTTGAATATTCCCAGAACAAAACAAATCTCAGGGTTGCTTATGGTGACATACATATACTTTGATAATAAATATACTTTGGACTTTGAACTTTAGAATGCAAGAGTCAGCAGTTCAGCAGCTCAGGCAGCATCTACAGAAGGAAATAATCAGTCAATATTTCAGTCTGAGACCATTCATCTTAGCCCAAGATGTCCACATTCCCCCTTAGGCAACACTCAACAACAAGAACCAAGACCCTGCTTGGACTGCAGTGAGAGGGTCCGGCCCTCCCCTTCAGATCCTTCCTACATAGTTGAGTCTCACTCTCAATGCATGCTGCCGTTGTGATGGCTGCAATGAGTACAAGTTGGTTGGCCCCCTCTTTTAGACTGTGCAAAAGGATATATGGTGCTTAGTGTGGTTTGTCCCGCTTAGCTGTGCATAGAATACCCTCTAATCTATCAGAAGTATCTAGGACATCTTCAAAAAGTGAAGCCTCAAAAAGACGACATCCATTACTAAGGACCCCCGTGACGCAGGACATGCTCTCTTCTCCTCACTACCATCAGGGAGGATGGCAGGAGGCTGAAGGCACACATTTAATGTTTTAGGAACAGCTTTTTCACCTCTGCCATCAGATTTCTGAATGGTCCATGGATCCTTAATCAATACTTCAGTATTTTGCTCTCCCTTCACACTACTTATTTATTTTATTTATACATTTCTTCTTGTAACTGATAGTATTTTAATGCTATCTGTACTGCTGCCTCTAAATGGAAGTTTCATGAAATAAACCTGATTCTGATTATAAGACAAATATCAAGTGCAGCTGGAAGATCATCTACTCAGTGAAAGATGCACTTTGGTCTGGCCGAAAATTGCTGGTCTTCCATTATAAAAGGATGTCTAAACTTCTGCCAACTGGCATTTTCTAGGCTGTAGGAGTAAGTGCTCAGGGATGCACTGAAGATAATTCAGCCTTTCAAACATTTGAAATTTACATTGTCCTAGGGGGCTACATGATCGCCAATAGTCCTAGGATGGGGGTTAAACAATGTAATAGTTGGCTGTCTTCTGTATCAACAGAGAGACAGAGTAACACACAGTACTGGAGGAACTCAGCAGGTCAGGCAGCATCTATGCTGACCAAGGTGCACCATTACACAGCATTTGGCCAGTAGCCTTCTAAACCTTTACAATCTATGCACATGTCCAATAGTCTTTTAGAAGTTGTTATTGTACTGTCTCATTGCCTATCTAGTGGGATGGGGGAGGAATTGTCAACTTTTTGGTTTGAAACCTTGCATCAGGCCTGAGAAGAGGCTCTGAAGAGGAGAAGGAGATGTAGTGACATAGTAGACTGATGGGATAGGTGGACTGTGGACGGGTGAAGCCACATGGCAGGCTGAGTAGGGAGGGGAGAGGAGAATAGGATGAAGGGTGGGGGCAGAAAAAAAAAGGAATTCAGATAGAGCAGAGTGGGGTGGGGAGAAGGTGGAGATAACCACTGATAAGCAGGAGCACAAAGCCATTGTGGTCCTGTATATCACACTGCAGTAACTGGCTCCACCATCGTCCCAGGCTGAGTTCCTACAGCAAATGTTATGCAACTTAATAATGACTGGTTATAACAACTTTAGTTAAAGGATGATCTATTGGTCAAAACTCTGCAGGAAGTTCCCTTGTTCTCTTTCAAAGTTATGTCTTACTTCCAAATAAAACTGGCTAATTTCAACATAAGGCAATAGTGCATTTTATCATTTGTCAATTAATTGTGTGATGACTGAGTTATCGCTAAGTCACACTTCAATGCAAAAATATGTTGTTTTCACTGATAGGATCTTTGATACTGGAATGGATAATTTGTTTTGCGGATATAGCATTGAAACAGAGTAAATTTAAACCTATTTCTCATTTCAGGCTCTTTGTCCTAAAGCGACAAGGTTCTGAATTACTTTCGTAACTACATTTGCTCAGTCTGCTATGATCCTTGCATGATATCCTCAAAAAATAATTATTCCCATTGGTCCCTGCAAACACTGTAATGAACTCCAATCAAGGGAGTTAAAATCCATTGTCAAAAATGAATACATTTTGCACACCAATGAAATAGATATCGTTGTTACACAGGCAGAGCCCTCCCCATTACTGTGCACATTTACAAGGGGTGCTGCCACAAGAAACAAGCATCCATCATTAAGGAAACCTATCATCCAGACCAGTCCTCATCTCACTACTACCATAGGGAAGGAGGTACAGGAGCCTTAGGTCCCACAACACCAGGTTCACGAAGTTATTACCCTAATCCATCAGGCTCCTGAACCAGGGTGGATAACTTTGCTAACCTGAATCCACAACCTATAGGCTCACTTTCAAGGGCTTTGAAACTTATGTTCTCAGTTTTGTTCATTTTTTTATTATTGGCATAGTTTGTCTTCTTTTGCACATTGGATGTTTGTCAGTCTTTGTTTATGTATAGTTTTTCATAAATTCTGTTGTATTTCTTTGTTCTACTGTGAATACCAACAAGAAAATGAATCTCAGGGCAGTATATGCTGACATATGCATACTTTGATAATAAACTTATTTTGAATTTTGATCAATGGAGAGCAAGCATTCTCGTGAATCTGATTTCCATTGTGTTACTGCATTCACATATGCACCATAGAAAGCCATTGCAAGTGTTCTACTCCCTCCATTGACTCCATCTATAGTTACCACTGCCTTTGGAAAACAGGCAACTTCATCAAGGACCCTTCCTACTTCTGTCATTCTCTCTTCTCTGAGATCAGGCAAAAGTTAGAAAAGCTTGATGGTACATTACCACCAGACTCAAGAACAGCTTCAGTCCAGATCCTTTAATAGACCTCTCACATACAAAAACAGAACCCTCAATCAACCAATCTACCTTGTCATGGGTTTGATAATATATATACATTTAGTGGCCACTTCATAAGGTACACCTGTACACCTGTACCTTAATGCAAATATCAGGTAATCACATGGCAGCAACTCAATGCATAAAAGCATATAGTCAAGAGGCTCCATTATTGTTCAGATCAAACATCAGAATGGAGAAAAAATATGACTCCATAGCTCTATGACTCTAGAAATTGAACAGTGTACAATGAAGAGCAAGTTTTTCTACCTGACTTTTCATGATAGGAAGGTCATTCTGAAGCAACTGGAAATGGTTGGGCCCCATATACTGCCTGAAGAACTCCAGCAATGATACTCTTGGTCTGCAATGATTAAATACCAACCACTATGACCCATCTTTTCCGTGAAGGCAAACATACTCATTGACTTTAACTTTACCAGTCAATGTCACTTTGATGTCAACTTGCCTCTTTGGTCCATGGTTGGATGAAGTCTAGAACCATCTGCTCCTTGGAAATCCAAACTAGGTATTGGTAAGTACTGTATATTAATGAAGAGTAGGTGCTGCTTGCTAGTCTTTCAATAATGACTGTCATCAATTTGCTTATGACTGAGAGTAGGGTGATAAGAACAAGGTTGGATTTCTCTTGTCTTTTATGAGCAGGATGTACCACAGCAATTTTCAATATTGTTAAGTAGATGCCAGTATTGTAGCTTTTTTAAATGAACTAGAGGCATGGCTTCCTCAGGAGCACATGTCTTCAACTATAGCTGGGATAGTGTCTCAGTACAGCCCTCACTGAATCCAGTGACCCCATCTCTTGCTTTTGAGTTGAATGAAACAAATTAGTTTAAAAATGGCTCATGTATATGGTGAAAAGTTGAGAAGGACTATCCTTGCTTAATTTTAATTTTATTTTACAGATACAACACAATAAAAGACCCATCTGGCCCAGAGTCTGCCCAATTACACCCATATCAAAGAGGGTACTAAAAACTTTTTCAAGTATATAAAGAGTAAAAGACAGGTGAGAGTAGATATAGGACCAATAGAAAATGATGCTGGGGAAATTGTAATGGGAGATAAGGAGATGGTGGAGGAACTGAACGAGTATTTTGCATCAGTCTTCACTGAGGAAGACATCAGCAATATACCGGACATTCAAGGGTGTCAGGGAAGAGAAATATGTGCAGTCACAATTACGACAGAGAAAGTACTCAGGAAGCTGAATAGTCTAAGGGTAGATAAATCTCCTGGGAATGCACCCTCGTGTTCTGAAGGAAGTAGCAGTGGAGACTGCAGAGGCATTAGCAATGATCTTTCAAAAGTCGATAGATTCTGGCCTGGTTCCGGAGGACTGGAAGATTGCAAATGTCACTCTTCTATTTAAGAAGGGGGCAAGGAAGCAAAAAGGAAATTATAGACCTGTTAGCTTGACATCAGTGGTTGGGAAGTTGTTGGAGTCGATTGTCAAGGATGAGGTTATGGAGTACCTGGAGGCATATGACAAGATAGGCAGAACTCAGCATGGTTTCATTAAAGGAAAATCCTGCCCGACAAACCTAGTGCAATTTTTTGAGGAAATTACAAGTAGGCTAGACAAGGGAGATGCAGTGGATGTTGTGTATTTGGATATTCAAAAGGCCTTTGACAAGGTGCTGCACATGAGGCTGCTAAACAAGATAAGAGCCCATGGAATTACGGGAAAGTTACATACGTGGATAGAGTGTTGGTTGATTGGCAGGAATCAGAGAGTGGGAATAAAGGGATCCCATTCTGGTTGGCTGCCGGTTACCAGTAGTGTTCCACAGGGGTCCGTGTTGGGGCCACTTCTTTTTATGTTGTATATCAACGATTTGGATTATGGAAGAGATGGCTTTGTGGCTAAGTTTGCTGATGATACAAAGATAAGTGGAGGGGCCGGTAGTGCTGAGAAAATAGAGAGTCTGCAGAGAGACTTGGATAGATTGGGGGAATGGGCAAAGAAGTTGCAAATGAATTATAATGTCGGAAATTGTACAGTTATGCACTTTGGTAGAAGAAATAAACAGGCAGACTATTATTTAAATGGGGAGAGAATTCAAAGTTCTGAGATGCAACGGAACTTGGGAATCCTCATGCAGGATACTCTTAAGGTTAACCTCCAGGTTGAGTCAGTTGTGAAGAAGGCAAATGCAATGTTGGCATTCATTTCTAGAGGAATAGAGTATAGGAGAAGGGATGTGATTTTGAGGCTCTATAAGGCACTGGTAAGACCTCACTTGGAATACTGTGTGCAGTTTTGGGCTCCTTATTTAAGAAAGGATGTGCTGACATTGGAGAGGGTTCAGAGAAGATCCACTAGAATGATTCTGGGAATGAGAGGGTTAACATATGAGGAACGTTTGACCACTCTTGGACTGTACTCCTTGGAGTTTAGAAGAATGAGGGGGGACCTCATAGAAACATTTCGAATGTTGAAAGGCATGGACAAGTGGATGTGGCAAAGTTGTTTCCCATGGTGGGGGAGTCTAGTACGAGAGGACATGACTTGAGGATTGCCGGGCGCCCATTCAGAACAGAGATGTGAAAAAAAAATTTTAGCCAGAGGATGGTGAATCTATGGAATTTGTTGCCAATGGGGGCAGTGGAGGCCAAGTCATTGGGTGTATTTAAGGCAGGGATTGATAGGTATCTGAGTAGTCAGGGCATCAATGGTTATGTTGAGAAGTCAGGGGAATGGGATTAAAGGGGAGATTGGATCAGATCATGATGAAATGGTGGAGCAGATTCGATGGGCCAAATGGCTGACTTCTGCTCCTTTGTCTTATGGTCTTATATGGGCAATTAAGCTACTGACCTGTATGTCCTTGGAACATGGGAGGAAACCAGAGCACAGGGAGGAAACAGGCAGTCATGAGAACAATGCACAAACTGCTTATAGACAGCAGCAGTACTGAACCTTTGTCTCTGGCACTGTTACAGCATCATGCTAACCGCTACACTATCAGGACTCCTGGGCTGAGCGCAGTATCTTTGATGCATTTACACTTTATTGTCTATCTGAACTTTAGCTGTTTGATGCACCATCAATATCTCTCAGAGACGTGAGTCGAGATAGGCTTTTATTAGCTGGAAGAAAGCACCATCAGCAGCAAGAGACCACCACACAACATCCTGGAGACTGAGGGAGGAGCAGTGCCTCCAATCGCCTTTATACAGGGGTCTGTGGGAGGAGCCACAGGAGCAGTCAGCAGTGGGGGGGCATGTCCAGACAGGTATATGTAGTTCACCACACTGTTAAAACTTATTCTGCATTATTATTGTTCTCCCTGCTTCAATGCACTGTGTAATGGTTTGGTCTGTGAGACAAGTATGCAAAACAAGCTTTTCACTGCATCTTAGTACATGTGATATTAATCAACCAATACCAATACTGATAGGGACATTCTTGGAGATTACTCTGAATGTTTGCTGTTTAAATATCAACCACAATTAATGACCAATCTGAGAGGATTTTGATTTGATTTGTTGATCAAAAGACATTTGTAATCCTGGGATGTGGGTTAACAAGGTAGGTACCTCACGATTAGACATTGCTTGACATTCTTCCCAGTTTTCCTTCCTGTACTCTGTTGCTGAGTTTTCTGTAAATTGTGATAAATATCTTTGGTTTTGTGATTTTAAGATTAAAGAACTGCAGATTAACTGCAGAGATGCTACAGAATTGAAGCAACATGTAAATAACTTTTTACAAAAATAGATCTTCAGTGGAGTAACTTTTGATGCTGTCAATTGTATGTTTGTTATTTAGAATGCAACACCATATCAAGACTGTATCTAAGAGCCAAAAAGTAAAGACCGTATGAGCAATTATGGTCGCATAGAGCTATTACGTTCCAGGGCATCGGAATTTGGAGTACAATGTAAGAACATTTATACGTTCTTCCCATGAGCACTTGGGAACTCCTGCTTGCGGCAGATGATGTGGAGGTGCTCGACGAAGTGGTCCGCATCAACATTCCATTTACACTCACCACAGATTACTCCCATGTTATTATTCTCCTCTCACTGTCATTGTCTCCCTCCTGGCAGAGTCTACAGAACAAAGTAACGGCAGAATCAGAATCGGGTTGAATATCAAGGCATATGTCATGAAACCTGTTGCCTTTGCAGCAGCAGTACAATGCAATACTTAATAAAAGGAAAAATGTGAATTACGATAAGTATATTAAATAGATAAATAGGTAGTGCAAGAAAAAAGTAAGTACGTAGTGAGGAAGTGTTAATGGATTCAATGTCCATTCAGAAATCGGATGGCAGAGGCGAAGAAGAGGTCAGATGGCAGGTGTGAAGAGAAAAGAAGAGAGGGAGCATCTTTTAAGGTGATTGGAGGAAAGTATAGGGGGAATGTCAACCGTAAGTTCTATACACAGTGAGTGAGTGGTGACTGTGTGGAGTGCCCTGCCAGGGACGGTGGTAGAGGCAGATACATTACAGACACTTAAGAAACTCTTAGATAGGCACCATGGATGGTAACAAAATGGAGGGCTGTGTAGGAAGGAAGAGTTAGATTGATTTTAGAGTAGGTTATAATGTTGTCACAACATAGTGGGTCAAAGAGCCTGCACTGCGCTATAACGTTCTATGTCTTATGTTTTTAACATTTCAGGTCAATGACATTTATAATTAAACAATAGTATTTTAACATCTGCTCACATCCTTACTTCTCACCCAACAAATGAGAACATGGTAGATGAGGAGTAATTAAAATAGTGAGGAAAGTAATCCATTCTTTTCTGATCCATTTCAAGAAACCCTCTGGATACACCTAACAAATTCTGTTCCATCTATGCCTCTGGCACTAAAGAAGGCCCAGACAATATTGGGAAAACTAAAGCTACCCTCTCAACTACCCAAATGCTTTAATGCTTTTCCATAAACTTTTAACATATCTGTTTCTCTATCTCCCACTGTTTAATGATCCTGATGTCTTTGGGAAGGGAATTTGAGATAGATAGAAAAATAGTTCCCCATTCTTAATAGAACATAGAACGTGGAAGGTAGAGCAGAAACAGGCCCCTTGGTCTTCATTGTTGTACCAAACTAAGTACACTAATGATGTGAGCTACCAGTGGAAGTGGTGGATATCAATACAATTTTAACACTTAAGAAAAGTTTGGGTGCAGTAAGTACATAGATGGGAGGGGTATAAAGAGCTGTGCTCCAGCTGCGGGTAGATGGGACTAAGCAGAATAATAGTTTAGCACTTACTTGATGCATCAAAGGGCAGGTTTCTGTGCTGTTCTGAGTTTATAATTGGACTCCCAACTAATCCCTCTGTCTACACTGTATCCATATTCCTCATTCATGTGCCTACTTAAGAACTTGCTGAACACCTCGATTGTAGTTGCCTCCATTGACATCTCCAAATTGCCTTATGAAGTCTCCAAATTACATCCTCAACTTTCAACAAACTGCACTTGTAATCTAATGTCTCTGTTCCATTTTACTGCTGAGGTTCCAACCATTTACAGTGCAAGTCCTACACTGGCTTGACTTTGCAAAAAGCATCTCCTTGCATTTATCTCTTTTGAAATCCATTCTGCTGCACTCAGCCCAATTCCCTATCAGATCAAGAATGCCTTGTGATCTATATTAAACTTCTTCATTATCAATAACACCTCTAACTTTTGTGTCCTCGATTGTATTTGCCTCCATTGCCATCCCTGGCAGTGTATTCCAGACACCCACCACTGTCTGAGTAAAAAAAAAATTGCCCCAAACATTTTCCTTCATTTTACTCCCTCTCACTTTAAATATATGACCTTCAGTATTAGACATTCCAACTGCAAGAGAAAAATCCTAGCTGTCTATTCCATCTATGCCTCTCATAATCTTATAAACTTCTATGAAGTTTCTTCTCAGCCTCCACAGCTCCTGAGAAAACAACCCAAGTTTGCCCAAACCCCTCTTATAGCACATGCCTTTTAATCCAGACACCATCCTGGTACTGTCTCCTAAACCTCCACGTCTTTCCTATAATGGTATATATTTCCATCCAAATATGATGGCAGAATATAGTATTAATGTTAAGACTCTTGGCAGTGTGGATGATCAGAGGGATCTTGAGGTCCAAGTCCATAGGATGCTCAAAGCAGCTGCGCAGGTTGACTCTGTGGTTAAAAAGGCATATGGTGCATTGCCCTTCATCAATTGTGGAATTGAATTTAGGAGTCAAGAGGTAATATTGCAGCTATATAGGACCCTGCTCAGACCCCACTTGGAGTAATGTGCTCAATTCTGGTTGCCTCACTGCAGGAAGGATATGGAAGCCATAGAAAGGGTGCAGAGGAGATTTTCAAGGATGTTGCCTGGATTGGGGAGCATCCCTTATGAGAATAGTTTGAGTGAACTCGGCCTTTTCTCCTTGCAGTGACGGAGGATGAGAGGTGACCTGATAGAGGTGTATAAGATGCTGAGAGGCATTGATAGTGTGGATAGTCAGGGGCTTTTTCCCAGGGCTGAAATGGTTGCCACAAGAGGACATGGGTTTAAGGTACAGAGGAGATGTCAGGGTTAGTTTTTACTCGGAGAGTGGTGAGTGCATGGAATGGGCTGCCGGCAACGGTGGTGGAGGTGGATACAATAGGGTCTTTTAAGAGACTTTTGGATAGGTACATGGAGCTTAGAATAATAGAGAGCTATGGGTAAGCCTAGTAATTTCTAAGGTAGGGACATGTTCAGCACAACTTTGTGGGCCGAAGGGCCTGTATTGTGCTGTAGGTTTTCTATGTTTCTATGTTTCTAATGGAGCGACCAGACATTAATTCAATACTCCTGAAACAGCCCAATCAGTGTTACATAAAGCTGACAGATAACTTCTTGATTCTTAAACTCAATACTTTGACTAATAAAGCCTTCTACACCCTATCCTAGGCCACCACATCCTTCTTATAATTAAGTGATCAAATCTGAATTCACACTCCAGGTGCAGCCTAATAAGAGTTTAATACAGCTGCAACATTACCTTTTGACTTTTGAACCCAATGCCTTCTTTATTAGCCATTAATCTGTGCAGCCACTTTCATGGAATATTGGACTTGGACCCCAAGATCCCTCTGTACATCAACACACTTGTGTCTTTCAATTAACTGTGTATTGTCCTTTGCATTTGATCAAACAAAGTGAATCATCTCACACTTTAGTGGATTGAATTGTTTCTCCAACCATATCTGCAACTGATCTATATCCTTAGGCAATCTCCTCCAGAATGCACAATGCCCCCAATCTTTGTATTGTCTGCAAACATACTAACTTACCCATCCACGTTTTCATCCAAGTCATTGATATATCACAAAGAGGTCCCAGTATAGATCCCTGCAGAACCACAGTGGTCATGGTTCTCCAGCCAGACTAAGTCCCATTGACCCCTACCTTCTGTCTTTTATTTGCAAGCCATTTCTAAATCCAAGTAGCTAAGTGACTGTGGATCATATGCATCTTAAATCATCTGGATGAACCTCCCATTGAGAGACCTCATGCACATTACTTGTGCGTATCTTTAGTGTCATGGATTTGTACAGCAAACAGCATGGATACAAGCCCTCCAAGCCAGTCTATGTCAACCACATTGTGCATCCAGCCAGTCTCTGTTTCCTGCTTTCCATATCCCACTAAACCCTATTCCTCCTCACACCTATCCAAGTTCTTCTTAAATGGTACCAGTGTACCTGCTCCACCACTTCGTATGGCAGCTCATCTCATATACTGTACCTATCACTCTCTGCATGAAAAAATTACTCTTTGGGTCTCTTTTCAGTATATCTCCTCTTTATGCATCTAGGTTTTGATTCCTCCACCCTGAGGGAAAGATTGTCACCTTATCCATGCCTTTTATAATTCAAAATATTTCTGTGAGTTTGCCCCCTCATTCTCCAATGTTCCAAGAGATAAAAACCTTGCCTGGTCAGCCTCTCCCTACAGCTGAGGCCCTTTAGTCCTAGCAACACCCTTATAAATCTTACTGCACATTTTAGGCATATTTTTCCTATAAAAGGGTACACAGTGGTCACACCAATAACTTACCTAACCACAATATAATGTTCCAGCTCCTATATTCACCACCACGACTGATGAATGCCAACAGGCTAAGTGCCTTTTTCACCATGCACTCTGTCTATGACACTAATTTAAGACTAAGATCTAGGAGCAGAATTGGGATATTTGGCCATCAAGTCTGTTCCACCATTTCATCATGACTGATCCAATTTTCCTCTCAGATGCAGTCTCCTGCATTCTCTATGTAACTGTTCGTGCCCTGACCAATCAAGAGTCTGTCAACATCTGCCTTACATATACAATAAGACTTTGACTACACAGCTGCCTGTGGCAATGAATTCCACAGATTCACCACTCCTTGGCTAAATAAAAATCCTCCTCATTTCCATTCTAAAAGGATGCCCCTCTATTTTGAGGTTGTGTTCTGTGATCTTAGACTATCCCACTATCATAAACCTCCTCTCCACATCCACTCCATCCAGGCCTTTCGCCATTCGATAGGTTTGAATGAGGTCACCCCTCATCCTTCTGAATTCTAGTGAAGACAGAGCCATCAAACGATCTTCACATGATAAGCCATTTAATCCTGGAATCATTTTTGTGAGCTGCCTTTGAGCCCTCTCCAGTTTCAGCACATCCTTTCTTAAGATAAGGGGCCCAAAAGTGCTCACAATATTCCAAGTGAGGCCTTATAAAGTCTCCAAATTACATCCTCGATTTTCAACAAACTGACTTGTAATCCAAGGTTTCTCTGTTCCATTTTACTGCTGAGGTCCCAACCATTTACAGTGCAAGTCCTACACTGGCTTGAAACATAGAAACATAGAAAATAGGTGCAGGAGTAGGCCATTCAGCCCTTTGAGCCTGCACTGCCATTCAGTATGATCATGGCTGATCATCCAACTCAGAACCCTATACCTGCTTTCTCTCTATACCCCCTGATCCCTTTAGCCACAAGGGCCATATCTAACTTCCTCTTAAATATAGCCAATGAACCAGCCTCAATGTTTCCTGTGGCAGAGAATTCCACAGATTCACCACTCTCTGTGTGAAGAAGTTTTTCCTCAACTCCATCCTAAAAGGCTTCCCCTTTATCCTTAAATTGTGACCCCTCATTCTGGACTTCCCCAACATCGGAAACAATCTTCCTGCATCTAGCCTGTCCAATCCCTTTAGAATTTTATACGTTTCAATAAGATCCCCCCTCGATCTTCTAAATTCCAGTGAGTAGAAGCCTAGTCGATCCAGTCTTTCTTCATATGAAAGTCCTGCCATCCCAGGAATCAATCTGGTGAACCTTCTCTGTATTCCCTCTATGGCAAGAATGTCTTTCCTCAGATTAGGGGACCAAAACTGCACACAATATTCTAGGTGCGGTCTCACCAAGGCCTTGTACAACTGCAGTAGAACCTCCCTGCTCCTGTACTCAATTCCTATTGCTATGAATGCCAACATACCATTTGCCTTTTTCACCACCTGCTGTACCTGCATGCCTACCTTCAATGACTGGTGTACAATGACACCCAGGTCTCGTTGCATCTCCCCTTTTCCTAATCGGCCACCGTTCAGATAATAATCTGTTTCCCTGTTCTTGCAACCAAAGTGGATAACCTCACATTTATCCACATTAAATTGCAACTGCCATGAACTTGCCCACTCACCTAACCTATCCAAGTCACCCTGCATCCTTTTAGCATCCTCCTCACAGCTAACACCGCCACCCAGCTTCGTGTCTTCCGCAAACTTGGAGATGCTGCATTTAATTCCCTCGTCTAAATCATTAATATATATTGTAAACAACTGGGGTCCCAGCACTGAGCCTTGCGGTACCCCACTAGTCACTGCCTGCCATTCTGAAAAGGTCCCGTTTACTCCCACTCTTTGCTTCCTGTCTGCCAACCAATTCTCTATCCACATCAATACCATACCCCCAATACCGTGTGCTTTAAGTTTGCACACTAATCTCCTGTGTGGGACCTTGTCAAAAGCTTTTTGAAAATCTAAATATACCACATCCACTGGCTCTCCCCTATCCACTCTACTAGTTACATCTTCAAAAAATTCTATAAGATTCGTCAGACATGATTTTCCTTTCACAAATCCATGCTGACTTTGTCTGATGATTTCACCTCTTTTCAAATGTGCTGTTATCACATCTTTGATAACCGCACATCTAGCATTTTCCCCACCACCGATGTCAGACTAACAGGTCTATAATTCCCCGGTTTCTCTCTCCCTCCTTTTTTAAAAAGTGGGGTTACATTAGCCACCCTCCAATCCTCAGGAACTAATCCAGAATCTAAGGAGTTTTGAAAAATTATCGCTAATGCATCCACTATTTCTTGGGCTACTTCCTTAAGCACTCTGGGATGCAGACCATCTGGCCCTGGGGATTTATCTGCCTTTAATCCCTTCAATTTACCTAACACCACTTCCCTACTAACATGTATTTCCTTCAGTTCCTCCATCTCACTAGACGCTCGGTCCCTTACTATTTCCAGAAGATTATTTATGTCCTCCTTAGTGAAGACAGAACCAAAGTGGTTATTCAATTGGTCTGCCATGTCTTTGTTTCCTATGATCAATTCACCTGTTTCTGACGGTAAAGGACCTACATTTGTCTTGACCAATCTTTTTCTTTTCACGTATCTATAAAAGCTTTTACAGTCAGTTTTTATGTTCCCTGCCAGCTTTCTCTCATGATCTTTTTTCCCTTTCCTAATTAAGCCCTTTGTCCTCCTCTGCTGGTCTCTGAATTTCTCCCAGTCCTCAGGTGTGCCGCTTTTTTTTGCTAATTTATATGTCTCTTCTTTGGACTTGATACTATCCCTAATTTCCCTTGTCAGGCACGGGTGCACTACCTTCCCTGGTTTATTCTTTTGCCAAACTGGGATGAAAAATTGTTGTAGTTCAACCATGCGATCTTTAAATGCTTGCCATTACATATCCACCGTCAACCCTTTAAGTATCATTTGCCAGTCTATCTTAGTTAATTCACGTCTCATACCTTCAAAGTTACCCTTCTTTAAGTTCTGAACCTTTGTTTCTGAATTAACTATGTCACTCTCCATCTTAATGAAGAATTCCACCATATTATGGTCACTCTTACCCAAGGGGCCTCGCACGACAAGATTGCCACATTAGTTTAAAGCCTCCTGAACAGCAGTAGCAAACGCTCCCCCTAGGACATTGGTTCCAGTCCAGCCCAGGTGCAGACCGTCCTGTTTATACCAGTCCCACCTCCCCCAGAACTGGTTCCAATGTCCCAGAAATTTGAATCCCTCCCCCTTGCACCATTTTTCAAGCCACGTATTCAACTGAAATATCCTATTTCTACTCTGACTAGCACGTGGCACTGGTAGTAATCCAGAGATTATTACCTTTGTGGTCCTACTTTTTAGTTTATCTCCTAACTCCCTAAATTCACCTTGTAGGACCTCATCCCTTTTTTTACCTATATCATTGGTAACTATGTGCACCACGACCACTGGCTGTTCACCCTCCCATTCCAGAATGTCCTGCAGCCGCTCAGAGACATCCTTGACCCTTGCACCAGGGAGGCAACATACCATCCTGGAGTCTCATTTGCGGCCGCAGAAACGCCTATCTATTGACTTTGCAAAAAGCATCTCCTTGCATTTATCTCTTTTGAAATCCATTCTGCCGCACTCAACCCACTTCCCTATCTGATCAAGATTGCCTTGAAATCTATATTAAACTTTTTCATTATCAATAACACCTCTAACTTTTGTGTCATCCATAAACTTACTGACCTAGCCTTCTGCATTCATAGGCAAGTCATTTATATTAAACATTGAATAGCAAGCATCTTAATGCTGCTGCCTGTGGTACAGCACTTGTCACTGCCTCCATTTTGAGAAATGTCCTTCAGCCACCACACTCTGCTTCTTATCCCAGAGCCAACTTGAATCCACCAACAAGGTTTGACTGGGTTCCACGGATCCCTACCATCCAGACCAGCCTACCATCAGGAACATTGTTGAAGGCCTTGTTAAAGTCCACATTGAGAACATCCACCCTCACCAATCTTTTCAGTTACCTCTCCAAAAAAACTTTAAAAATTCTTTCAAACACAATTTCCCACACACAAAACTATGCTGACTTCTAATCAGACATTAGCTATCCAACTGTTGGTAGATCCCGTAGAATTCCCTGCTGTAATTTCTCCACCACTGATATCAGGCTGACCAGCATATAGTTCCCCAGCTTATCTTTGCTACTCTTCTTAAACAGCAGAATAACATTAACCATCCAACAGTCTTCAGACCTTCACCAGTGTTTGACAATGAAACAAAGAGCTTCACAAAGCCTCCCACAAGGTTCGAGGATGCAGTTGGCAAGGCCCTGAGGATTTATTCACCATTATTTTCTGCAAGTCTGCAAATACCTCCTCCTGGGTGATAAAAAAAGAACTCCACGTTTCAATTACCCCTTGAGCAAACATGCTGTTTTCCTCAATAAACACCAGGAGAGAACTATGCATTAAAAATCCCACCCATGTCCTGTGACTTGAGACATAGGCAGCACTGCTGGTTTCTAAGCAAGGCTTCTCTTTCTCTCGTCAGACTTGTACACAATATACAGTGCCATGCAAAGGTTTGGGCACCCCTGGTCAAAATTTCTGTTACTGTGAATAGTTAAGTGAGTAGAAGATGAACTGATCTCCAAAAGTTCTTTTCAACATTTTAAGCAAGATTAGTGTATTAGTTTTGTTTTGTACAATTTTAGAGTTGGGAAAGAAGGAGCACCATGCAAAAGTTTGGGCACCCCAAGAGATTTGAGCTCTCAGAAAACTTTTACTAAGGCCTGAAACCTTAATTAGCTTGTTAGGGCTATGGCTTGTTCACAGCCATTGTTAGGAAAGGCCAGGTGATGCAAGTTTCAAAGCTTTATAAATACCTTGACTCCTCAAACCTTGTCCCAACAATCAACAGCCATGGGCTCCTCTAAGCAGCTGCCTAGCGCTCTGAAAATTAAAATAAAAGATGCCCACAAAGTAGGAGAAGGCTATAAGAAGATAGTAAAGTGTTTACAGGTAGCCGTTTCCTCAGTTTGTAATGATATTAAGAAACGGCAGTTAACAGGAAAGGTGGAGGTCAAGTTGAGATCAGGAAGACCAAGAAAACTTCCCGAGAGAACTGCTCATAGGATTGCTAGATAGGCAAATCAAAACCCCCGTTTGACTGCAAAAGACCTTCAGAAAGATTTAGCAGACTCTGGAGCGGTGGTGCAATGTTCTACTATGCAGTGACACCTGCACAAATATGACCTTTATGAAAGAGTCATCAAAAGAAAACCTTTCCTGCATCCTCAAAACAAAATTTAGAGTCAGGAGTTTGCAAAGGAACATTTAAACAAGCCTGGTGCATTTTGGAAACAAACCCTGTGGACTGATGAAGTTAAAATAGACCTTTCTGGCTGCAATGTGCAAAGGTGTGTTTGGAGAAAAAAGGGTGCAGAATTTTATGAAAAGAACACTTCTCCAACTGTTGAGCATGGGGGTGGATCAATCATGTTTTGGGCTTGTGTTGCAGCCCATGGCACGGGGAACATCTCACTGGTAGAGGGAAGAATGAATTCAATTAAATACCAGCAAATTCTGGAAGCAAACACCACACCATCTGTAAAAAAGCTGAAAATGCAAAGAGGATGGCCTCTACAACAGGATAATGATCCTAACCACACCTCAAAATCCACAATGGACTACCTCAAGAGGCACAAACTGAAGGTTTTGCCATGGCCCTCAGTCCCCCAACCTAAACATCATCAAAAATCTGTGGATAGACCTCAAAAGAGCAGTACATGCAAGACGGCCCAAAAATCTCACAGAACTCGAAGCCTTTTGCAAGGAAGAATGGGTAAAAATCCCCCGAACAAGAATTGAAAGACTCTTAGCTGGCTATAGCAAGCGTTTACAAGCTGTGATACTTGCCAAAAGGGGTGTTACTAAGTATTGACCACGCACAGTGCCCAAACTTTTGCATGCCACTGTATCTACAGAACCTATTTGGATTTTCCTTAACACTGTCTGCCAGATCAATCTCATACTTTCTTTCTGCCCTCCTAGTTATATAGTTATATATATGCTTAAATATAACTTTAAAGTTTGAAGATATGCACAAGAACACACATCTAAGGAGGCTGATATTATCGCAGTACTTATTGAAGATTGGCCTTACACAACCGCCTGGCTTTAAACACCACCGATTTTAATTTTGTAGTCTGTTTTATACTGGCAAAAGTATGTATAAACTTGTTCAGTCTTTATCTTCAATTGTAAACCTTACTAATTAATGGCTGGTGAATGATATATAATAATTGCAGAGAATATTACAAGGAAGCTTTAAACCCTTAAAATACAAAAAACCATAGCTGAAGCAAGCAGCTGGGCACTCTCACCCAAGGGCCCAATGTTTTTAGAAAGAGCTTACTCGAAAATCAAGCAAGGCATCGGAAGCATACTTCCTGTGTGGCATTCTAGCAATGGTTAAAAACGGATGTCAATGCAACATTGCCAGCCTACAATGCCTGTGAGAAGAGACTGTGCACACTTAATGTCAGATCAAATGGAAACTAATGCCCTCAGACTGTGATGATCTGGTAATTTTATTAAGGGAGAATGAAGTTTTTTGAATGTTTCCTCTTCACTTGCTTATCAATTCACGATCAAGTTTTCAATATAAAAAAATGCATTTTCAGCCTTTTCTAGAGACATTAACCTTTCCTGATAATTATACATAACCCAGCAATTCTAATACATTCCATACAATTTGTTTCATGCCACTATCAATGTCTTTATCATTATTTTTAATATGCGTAGAACTGTGCAAATATGAAAAAGCATGTTTGTTTTGTCTTAAAAACACAAAATGCTGGCAGAACTCAGCAGGCCAGACAGCATCTATGGGAGGAGGTAGTGACGACGTTTGGGGCCAAAGCCCTTCATCAGGAGTGGTAGGAGGTAGAAGCAGAAAGTGCAGGGTGTGGGAAGGGTTTCGGCCCGAAACATCGTCAATACCTCCTCCCATAGATGCTGTCTGGCCTGCTGAGTTCTGCCAGCATTTTCTGTTTTTATTTATTTCCAGCATCTGCAGATTCACTTGTGTTGCCTTTGTTTTGTCTTCCTGCTTTTCCGTTCAATGTCACCAAAAATGAATGCCAGTGCTATGCTAACTTATTTTACCATCTGATAACATCAGTACTTTTATGAATACTATATGTTTTGCCATAATTTCTTCTGCTCTGTCTAACATTGTGTTACCCAAAGCATATGAGAGCTTTTTTATCTTTCTGCCCAGTACAGCTATTCACAGTGATTGATATCAAAGCTACTTTGCCGATTACACAAGTGAGAAAGAACTGTTCAGGCAACTCAGCAAGTTAAACAGCATCTGTGAGGAAGGAAAGGAACTGACAATGTTTCGGGTTGAGAACTTGCATCAGGATTGAAAGCGTAGAGGGAGGATAGTCTAAAGATGGAAGGGTGAGGGGGTGGGGGCAGGCATGAGAAAGGTCAGATCGGATAATGGATGATGGATGGAAAGGGTGGAGTTGGATGACAGAGGCAGGTAGGTGTTAGGGGGAAGCAGATAATGAAAGAGTTAGAAAAAAAGGACTGGGAGCTAGGTGAGATAAGGGAAGATGGAGGGTGAAAAGCATGGACACAAAGGTGTCAAGTGCTGGAATCTGTTAAGTAAGGAAGGGACAACGGACAGATGAGGGGCAGATGTAATCAGATGGGGAAGAAGATCTAGTGGGTGAAGTGCATGACCAATAAGTGGATGGAAACTAAAATGGACGATGGTGAGCTGGGAAGAGGAGCTTTTTGCAGAATGAGAAATGGAAGAAAAATGAGGTGGATTGTAAGGAGATAAAGAGAAGAGAGCTCAAGAGGTAAAGGGTACCTGAAAATGATAAAACTCAGTGTTCATACCATTGGGTTCTTCACGACACAGGCAGTTGAGATGTTGTTCTTATAGTTTACAACTCACCCATTCCCCTCCCACAGTTGGTTTCTTATCCCATCATCTAACACCCCTTTGCATTGTAGCTTCCCTTAAATTATCCAAAGCTTAAAGAGGTCATAATGATGGTGGGGAGGTTTCTTCCATCACAGGCACAACACTCACCCACCATAAATGACATCATTCATCACAAAGAACCCTAAGGATCGGGACATGCCCTCTTCCCATAATTACCATCAGGGAGGAAGCACAGATGGCTGAAGACACACATTTAAATTTAGAGAAACAGTTTCTTCCCCTCCACTATCACATCTCTGAATGGTTGATGAATTCATGAACACCACATATTATTCTATATTTTGCGCCTCTTCTTCATTTTTAACTCTATGTCTTTGCGTTGTATATAGCAACAAATCAACTAATTTCTCATCATGTAAGTCAGTGATAATAAAACTAATTCTGATTCAAGCTGCTGTATTATAAATGTGGATGAGTTCCACTGGACGTGTAGTTATTAGTCAGTCCTGATGAAGGACCTCAGTCTGATACATCACCTGTTTATTGATTTCCATAGATGCTGCTTGATTGGCTGAGTTCTTTTTTTTCCTTTTTCAATCCTTTTATTATTATTATTAATATCAACCTAATAAAATTGATACATAGATAATGGGATTACAAACATACACATTTCAACTGAACATGAAAGAATACATAAGCAATAGTTACAGTATAAATGAATCTTCCCAAATTGTGGACGATACAAATAACAAATAAACAAGGCAAACCTAGGTATATCATAATATATATATAAAAAAGAACAGAAGAAAAAAATTATGCAAAAAAAACTAATCTAACAATCTAATAACTAATAAGGAAAAAAACAAAAAAGAAAAAATGAAAAAAAGGGCTGTTTATAATATCTAACAAAAATACAAAATCATCAGTGTTGTCAACTCTGATCCTCTCAACATATGTAAAATCGAAACTGGAAAAACAAATAGGCTTGGAACAGGGTCATATTACATCATATGAAAATATTGAATAAATGGTTTCCATATCTTTTCAAATTTAATAGAAGTATCAAATACAACTCTTCTAATTTTTTCTAAATTTAGACATAACATAGTTTGAGAAAACCAATGAAATACGGTAGGAGGATTAATTTCTTTCCAATTCAACAAAATAGATCTTCTAGCCATTAATGTAAGAAATGCAATCATTCGACAAGCAGAAGAGGATAAATGGATTGACTCCATCATTGGTAAACCAAAAATTGCAGTAATAGGATGAGGTTGTAAATCAATGTTCAATACCGCAGAGATAATATCAAAAATGTCTTTCCAATATTTTTTCAAAAGCGGACAAGACCAGAACATACGAGTTAAAGATGCTATCTCAGAATGACATCTGTCACAAATAGGATTTATATAGGAATAAAAATGAGCCAATTTATCCTTGGATATATGAGCCCTATGCACAACCTTAAACTGTATTAATGAATGTTTAGCACATATAGATGATGTATTAACTAATTGAAGAATTTTATCCCAATTCTCAATAGGGATAGTAAGGTTAAGTTCTCTTTCCCAATCATTTTTAATCTTATAGAAGGACTTTGAACGTATCTTCATAATTATATTGTAGAGTTTTGATATTAGCCCTTTCTGAGAAGGATTTAGTTCAAACAAATTCTCCAAAATACCTGAAGACACAAAATTTGGAAAAGTAGGAAGTACAGTATTTAAGAAATTCCTAATCTGTAAATATCTAAAAAAAATGAAATCTAGGCAAATTATATTTATTAGATAATTGTTCAAAAGACATAATGTGGCGACCCACTTCCTAGCGCACTCGAACCGGCTCACAAATAGCCAGCGTGCAGACACAAAGGCCAGGTCCGCAACAAAGGGAAAAGCCTGTGGGGGTTTGTGAGTAAGTGTCCCTTAGACCATCCGCACCCGGGGAAGGTGGGATGAGGGAGGCTTTAAAGCAAGGCTGTGGAGTTCGAATAAAACATTCTTTGATTGCAGTTTACTGACTCTGTGTCATTATTTTAGCGCTGCGTGTAGCACACCGCTACAATTGGTGACCCCAACGGTCCAAACGATTTTTGGACTGGAGATGACCGATGCCACATTTGTTCATGTGGTTTCGTTGAAACTTCCAAGCTTCTGGATGCTACGACCTCACCTATGGTTCCAGCAAGCAGAAGCCCAATTCCACGTTCGGCATATAACCTCAGAGGACACCCGTTACTACTACGTGGTGAGCTCCCTCGACCAGGACACAGCGGCCCAGGTTGCGGAATTCGTACAGTCTCCCCCGGTGGACGGCAAGTACACGGAATTCAAAGCTCTGCTCCTAAGGACTTTCGGACTCTCACGCCGCGAGCGGGCTGCCTGTTTACTGCACCTGGATGGCTTGGGAGACAGACCTCCATCAGCTTTAATGAACGAGATGTTGTCTCTGGCCGACGGACACCCACCCTGCCTCATGTTTGAGCAGGCATTCCTAGAGCAGCTGCCCGAGGACATACGTCTGCTGCTGTCCGACACGGATTTCAGCGACCCTCGGAAGGTGGCAGCCCAGGCGGACTTGCTGTGGAACGCCAAGAAGGTGAGTGGGGCGTCCATCGCACAGATCACCCGGCCACGCTCCCAGCAGCAAACCAGTCCAGGCCCGGCCGCAGAGCCCGCTAGCCCCAGAGGCAGGGATGGGGAGCCCAACGAACAATGGTGTTTCTACCACCAGCGGTGGGGCGCAGAAACCCGCCATTGTCGCCCGCCCTGCAAGTTCCCGGGAAACGCCAGGGCCAGCCGCCGCTGATGGCTACGGCGGCTGGCCATCAGGATAGCCTCCTGTATGTGTGGGACAAGCAGTCGGGACGCCGTTTTTTGGTCGACACCGGTGCCGAGATCAGCGTCTTACCTCCGACGAGTTACGACACCCGCAGCAGGGCACCGGGTCCCCCCTGAGGGCCGTAAACGGCAGCACAGTAAGGACCTATGGCACCCGTCAGGTGCAGCTACAGTTCGGCTCCAGCCAGTTCACGTGGGAATTCACACTGGCCACCGTAGCCCAACCGCTTCTGGGTGCGGATTTTTTGCGGTCTCACAGCCTACTGGTCGACCTGCCCAGGAAGAGACTGGTCCACGCCGAGACCTTTCAGACATTCTCCCTGGGTGCAGCCCAGTTGCCAGCCCCTCACCTCAGCTCCATCACGCTGTCCGACAACGACTTCACCAGGGTCCTGGCGGATTTCCCATCGGTTCTGGCACCGTACTTCATGGCAGCCATGCCCCGACACGGCATACAGCACCACATCCCGACCCAGGGACCACCCCTCCACGCCCGTGCTCGGCAGCTTCCCCCGGACAAGCTCCGACTGGCGAAGGAGGAGTTCAAGAGGATGGAGGAATTGGGGATCATCCGGCGGTCCGACAACCCATGGGCCTCCCCCCTGCACATGGTGCCCAAAGCAACAGGGGGCTGGAGACCATGCAGCGACTGCCGCAGGCTGAACGAGGCTACAACACCGGACCGCTACCCTGTGCCGCACATTCAGGACTTTGCAGCAAACCTGCACGGCGTACGGATCTTCTCCAAGGTAGACCTCATCCGAGGATACCATCAAATCCTGATGCATCCGGACGACGTCCCCAAAACGGCTCTCATCACCCCGTTCGGCCTTTTTGAGTTCCTCCGCATGCCGTTCGGCCTGAAGAATGCCGCACAGACGTTCCAGCGGTTAATGGACGGGGTGGGACGCGACCTGGACTTCGCTTTCATCTATTTGGACAATATCCTCATAGCCAGCAGCAGTCGTCAGGAGCATCTGTCCCACCTCCGACAACTCTATGCCCGGCTGAGTGACTACGGTCTAACAATCAACCCGGCCAAATGCCAGTTCGGGCTCGACACCATCGACTTCCTGGGCCACAGGATTACTAAAGACGGAGCAACCCCTCTGCCCGCTAAGGTAGATGTGGTCCGCCATTTCCCCCGACCCACCACGGTCAAAGGCCTTCAGGAATTCGTAGGTATGGTCAATTTCTACCACCGCTTCCTCCCTTCAGCTGCCCGGATCATGTGCCCCCTGTTCGCCTTGCTGTCCGGTCCGGGCAAGGACATTACCTGGGACGAGGTGTCCGCCGCCACTTTCATTCAAACGAAGGATGCCTTGGCGAATGCCGCGATGCTAGTGCACCCCAGAATGGACGTCCCTACCGCCCTCACAGTGGATGCATCTAACACGGCAGTTGGTGGGGTGCTGGAACAACTCATCGAGGGTTGCTGGCAACCCCTGGCGTTTTTCAGCAAACACCTGCGGCCACCCGAGCTCAAATACAGTGCTTTCGACTGGGAACTGTTGGCGCTATACCTGGCAATCCGGCATTTCAGGTACTTCTTAGAAGGTAGGCCCTTCACCGCGTTCACGGACCACAAACCGCTTACCTTTACGTTCACGAAGGTGTCCAATCCCTGGTCGTCCCGCCAGCAGCGCCATCTGTCCTACATCTCTGAATACACGACGGACGTCCGGCACATCTCGGGTAAGGACAATGTCGTAGCGGATGCGCTCTCTCGCCCTAACATTCACGCCCTTTCCCCAGGGGTAGACTTTGAGGCGCTGGCAGAGGCGCAGCAGGCTGATGAGGAGATCCCGAGTTACAGAACCGCAGTCTCTGGTTTGTAGCTCCAGGACCTCCCCGTAGGCCCAGGTGAGAGGACCCTACTCTGTGACGTCGCCACCAGCCAACCCCGTCCCGTCTTCCCGGCACACTTTTCGAATCCATTCATAACTTGGCGCACCCAAACTTGGTCTCCAGCAGGTTTGTTTGGCACGGACTCCTCAAGTAGGTCAGTGAATGGGCCAGAACGTGCATGCACTGCCAGACGGCCAAGGTGCAGCGGCACACCAAAGCTCCGCCGCAGCAGTTCCACCCCACCCACCGGCGTTTCAACCACATTCATGTGGATATCGTGGGCCCCCTGCCAGTGTCGCGCAGAGCGCGGCACCTCCTGACTATCGTGGACCGGTTCACAAGATGGCCAGAGGCGATCCCGCTCACCAACACCACCTCCGAATCTTGCGCCCGGGCACTGATCACCACCTGGGTGTCCCGCTTTGGTGTACTGGCCCACATTACCTCCGACAGAGGCGCCCAGTTCACCTCCAGCCTGTGGTCAGCTATGGCCAGCCTTTTGGGGACTCAGCTGCACCACAACACTGCCTACCACCCACAGTCGAAAGGACTGGTGGAGCGTTTCCACTGTCACCTGAAGTCGGCTGTCATGGCCCGCTTGAGAGGAGCTAACTGGGTGGACAAGCTTCCCTGGGTCCTACTCGGCATCCGCACGACGCCCAAAGATGATCTGCAGACCTCGTTGGCCGAGTTGGTGTACGGCGCACCCCTGGTCGTCCCAGGAGAGTTCATACCAGCCCCAAGGAGGCACGACGAAGAACCCGCAACAGTCCTGGGCAGACTACACGAGAGGCTCGGTGACCTGGCCCCCATACCCACTTCGCAGCATGGGCAGAACCCGACCTGCGTACCCAAAGACCTGCAGAACTGTAAGTTTGTGTTTGTACAAAGGGGCAGGCATCGGCCACCGCTACAACGGCCCTACGAGGGGCCGTTTATGGTGATCAGGAACAAGGGGTCCACGTTCGTGCTGGAAGTTGGGGGGAGAGAGGAGGTTTTCATGGTGGACCGACTCAAACCGGCCCACGTGGACCTGGCGCAACTGGTTGAGTTTCCGGCACCGCGGCGCAGAGGCCGACCTCCCAAACAGGGTCCGGCCCAGACTGTGGACATTGGGGGGTGTATCACCAGTTCTGGGGGGGGGGGGGTTATGTGGCGACCCACTTCCTAGCGCACTCGAACCGGCTCACAATTAGCCAGCGCGCAGGCACAAAGGCCAGGTCCGCAACAAAGGGAAAAAGCCTGCGGGGGTTTGTGAGTACGTGTCCCTTAGAGCATCCGCGCCCGGGGAGGGCGGGATGAGGGAGGCTTTAAAGCAAGACTGTGGAGTTCGAATAAAACATTCTTTGATTGCAGTTTACCGACTCCATGTCGTTATTTTAGCGCTGTGTGTAGCACACCGCTACAATAAAACAATTATCCAAAAATAAATCAGAAAATCGTAGTAATCCTTTAGTCTTCCAAGCTGAATAAGCTTAGTCTATAATAGAAGGATAAAAAAAAGCAATTGGATACAATAGGAATATTTAAAACAAACTGAGTCAACCCAAAAAATTTCCGAAATTGAAACCATATACGTAAAGTATGTTTAACTATCCGATTGTCAATTCATTTCTGCAATTTAGAAAGAGCAAAGGGAAGAGAATACCCTAAAATAGAACCCAATGAAAATCCTTGTACAGATTTAATTTCCAGGTTCACCCAATGAGGGCTAAAAGATAAATCCCAATGGCTGAGTTCTAATACAATTTGTGTGTGCTCCTCTCAATTATTTTGGCAATTTCTGTTGGATTTCTGTCGATTGCTGACGCGAAGATGTTTTTGATATTCTGAGATCTATGTAATTATTGGAATGCTCTTTATATAGTCTCCGGCAGTTTTCAGTGTTTTCTTTCTTGTGGCTGATCTGTGGATGGGTGATATAGTAATTTTTGTGAGAGGGAATGGTTAGGGAATTAGGATCTTACTTTCTTGTTGGTGTTTCTTTATGTCAGTGATCTGGTACTTTTTGTGTGTGAGAGAGCGGGCCAGGGGTTTTGATGCTATTGTCACTGTTTTATTCTGCAAGTAGGGGGTATGGGATTTGATGCTATTGTCGCTGTTTTTTCTCTCTGCGAGTGAGGGGGGTTGTTGGGGGTTTGCGAGTTTTGTTTCTTTTTTGTTTTCATGTTTGGGGTAGGAATTCGATGCCTTTTCTTTCAACAACACCCATGGTTTTTCTGTATTTCTTGGCTACCTGGAGAAGACAAATATCGGAATTGTATTGTACATGTATACTTTGACAATAAAATGAACCTTTTGAACCTTTGGTTTAAAAACAACTTGATTTCAAAACATTATTATAACAAGGACCTTAGCAAAATCCTAAATAATTTCAAAACAATACTACTCAGAAGAATGTTGCACAGAGTAAGGTGCCAAGTTTAGATCAAGTATTTTAAAGGTGAATGTGCTATAAATGCTGAACAACAGGCAAATTCTATATTGTGTGTTCTAACAAGGTAATGAAGTGGGCTAAGCCTTGAGATGCGCCAGTTGACTGCCAGCGAGGAGCAGATGTTATTTCCTCTGCACTGACTGTAGTCTCCCAATGAGGAAGTCAAAGATCCAGCTGAAGAGAGAAGTGCAAAGATCCAGATTTTAGAACTTGATGATTAGCATTGAGGGTATGATTATGTTGAACATTGAGCTGTAATAAATAAACAGCAGCTCGCCATAGGTTTTGCACTTGTCATGTGATCCAAGGCCAAGTGAAGAGCCAATGAGAGTGTATCAGCTGTAGACTTACTGTTGTGATAGGCAAATTGCAATAGGTCTCAGACCTTCCTTAGGCAGGAGGTGATTCTGGCCATGAACCAACATTTCAAAGCACTTCATTACTGTAGATGTGTGTGCTACTGGGCGACAATATAGAACACAGGTGATATGTTGGTGGTAGTTGTTCAGAGACTTCTTCAAGCCGGCCAGGCTGGAATCCTCTGCAACCAGGCATTCGGGAGCACTATTTCAAGACTTCTTATCATGAAGTCCTTCAGAGTCTGACATTGACCTGAGGTGGAATGTACACTGCTACCAGGATGTTGGCAGAAAGCTCCCTGGACAGATAAAACGGACAACACTTGGTAAATGGTCCAGGTCAGATGAGCAGGACTAAAGGCTGATTTATATTTGTGTGTCGCATTTATGCCGTAGGTACCGCATACCCTACGCCATCACCGTAGGGTGATGTGCACCTCCCCAAAAAGGTAACTCACACGTCACAGCAACGCAGGCTGTAACAACTGTGATTGGTCCACTTCGTAGCTTCGCATTTCCTCTTACGCATTTCCGGTAGCTTCTTCTCTGCCATGTCTGTACACTGATGCAAACCAAATCTTCAAATCTACCTGCCGACATGCGAAAATGTTTGAAATGCATTTCCTCGTCCATGTCTGTCACAAAGAAACTCAACACAGTGGCATAGAAACCCCACCGCCAACTAGCATTTTGGCACACACCAACACATGCTCGCTACGGAGTAGAGCCTACGCGTAAGTGAAAATCAGGGCTATGGTGTAGCCTGTATGCACAAGTACAAATCAGCCTTAAGGCATGACCATACAGGACTGACAAGTAGCATCTTTGCATGCAACAGCGGCCGC
The DNA here is from genome assembly GCF_048418815.1 of Hemitrygon akajei. Lineage (NCBI taxonomy): Eukaryota > Metazoa > Chordata > Chondrichthyes > Myliobatiformes > Dasyatidae > Hemitrygon > Hemitrygon akajei. Next base: position 28,661,122 of record NC_133138.1, on the reverse strand, counting down.
ACCCTGGTACTCCATTTTGACAGACTGGCTAAACCAGTTGAGGGTAGCCAGTGACTCACATGTCATAACATTCAAAGCCAGCTCCGACATACTGGGCAGATGAGACCAATGGTGAGATCCAACAGCCAGGACGGTGGTTCCATAATGCTTCGTAGAGAGCAAACGGCGTGACAAAAGAAGGTGTAACCATCCACTGCAATCAAGGAAAACCCCAGTTGTTGCCACTAGACTCAGACCTCTGAGATCAAGAGTGGAACTTCTCCAGAACAATGGTTTTCCCACTTTAAATCCCTCCTACACAGGTTTCATCACGCAGTTCACATCATCTAAAAAAACTGCACAAATCATCGGATGCAATGGACAAACACATAAGGAATCTCCCACATAAGAGCAAGACATTGAGGCCTTGCAATTATTCTGTGTTTATCGTCCATAGCACTAAACCTTTCCATCACAATTAACAACTGCTTCCATTCCTGAACAATGCAATTTCATTCACCCATAATACTACCAGAGATTTCTTGAAATAGCATTCACACAAAATGAATTCTGCAGTCTCACAATTCTCTAGCACGGGAGTTTACCATTCTAAATCTACATTTCTGTTCTTTTTTCCTTCTGGTTCTCTTGGATTTGAAGCCTCAGTGACTAGAAATGATGATCTAGAACTTCCTAGAAGAGCAGTTCACCGTGCACAGTACATACCTTCCTGGTAACTATGCTTTTGTCTAGTCGTGAACTGAGCAAAAGCAGTTCTGGTGCATTTCATAAGGTCCATTGACCCTTTCCATTTTTAATAAATCCCATAGAAGTGCTTTTTTTTTAAACAGCTGTCAAAATTATATATTACCCTCATTGTGGAACATGCAAAACCTATTGCAAATACGAATGGAACTCAGAAGATTACAAAATATGCAAAGTATACAAAAATGCAGAAATAATAGAAAATATTTAAATGCAATCAAATATATTTCTATTAACCCAATGAAATATGAAGTAAGTGCAAGGCACTTATAACTTAATTCTCTCCTTTAGAACTGTTGACACTGTATTAGCATCAACGTATCATGAGTCCATGGAGGGGGAGGCTAGATTCTGTGATGTCTGAACCTCTCTGCAGTTTCTTGCAACTACAACACTAAGCCATGGTGCATCGGAATAGAATGCTTTCTGCAGTGCATCATTGAAATATTGGTGATGGTCAGTGGGAACATAGTAAATTTCATCAGCCTCCTGAGGAAATAAAGGTATTAATGAGCTTTCTTAGCGATGCTGTCAATTGGGCACAGTTGAGGGAACAAGAGCATTTGCACTGTCCCCTTTTCCTGATGTCAATGCCAGCTTTTTTGCTTTGCTGACACTGAGAATCCAATTGCAAGGGGCAGGTTTGAGAAAGTACTTCTTAAATGAGCAGATTTAGGGAAAGCTATGTATTGGACTGTGCTTTTGCAACAGTGTTTGCATCAATCGTCTGTTATTAACATTTTAATAACAAAAAATGACCATTTTTTTCTGGAGGGTGGAATCCTTCACTTCATCCTCCTCCCCAAATATCAGCATAAAAACCTTTTCTGCAAATTACTGAAAGTGCAACCTTACTGTCGCATACAGCAACACAAAGTGTTTGAGGAACTCAGCAAGTTGGGCAGCATCAGTGGAGAGTGCATAAACAGCTTATTCTGTACTGATGCTACCTGACGTACTCAGTTCGTGTGTGTGTGTGTGTGTGTGTGTGTGTGTGTGTGTGTGTGTGTGTGTGTGTGTGTGTGTGTGTGTGTGTGTGTGTGTGTGTTGCATTGCGTTGCTCAAGATTTCCAGCATCTGCACAATCACTTGTTCACTTGTGTCTATAAGAGGAAGTAGATTGTCGATGGAAGCTAATGCTGACAGATCAATGCTTTCTCTTGGAGAGTGAGAATGAACTCAAGACTCTACACAAGAAAAGTGAGTAAATTCAGTTTGGATCAAATCCAAAAAGAAAATTAGAGGAAAATACTGTATAAAAAGGAGAGGGAAAAAAGTGACATAGAAGTAAAAGCAAGCCACTTACAATTTTAAAATATAACAATCTCCCATGTATACTCAGTGGCCACTTTATTAGGTACACCTGTACACCTGCTCATTATTGCAAATATCTAATCAGCCAATCACATGGCAGCAACTCAATGCATAAATGCATGCAGCCATGGTCAAGAGCTTCAGTTGTTGTTTAAACCAAACATCAGAATAGGTAAGAAATGTGATTAAATGACTTTGACAATGGAATGTTTGCTGGGGCTGGACGGGTTGGTTTGAGTATCTCAGAAATTGCTAATTTCCCAGGATTTTCACACACAACAGTCTCTAAAGGACAGCAAAAAAAAAAAAAATCCAGTGAGTGGCAATTCTGTGAGTAAAAAAACCTTCTTTATGAGACAGGTCAGAGGAGAATGGCCAGACTGGTTTGAGCTGACAGGAAGGCAGTAGTAACCCAAATAACTATGTAGTGGTGTGCAGAAGAGCAACTCTGAATTTACAACACTTCAAACCTTGAAGTAGGTGGGCTACAGCAACAGAAGATCACAAACATACACTGAACAGCTATTTTATTTGGTGCAGGAGAAATGCATTGAGTGTTTTTACTGTATTAGAAGTGAGGCTGTACAATTTAATCTGCTTCCTTCCTCATCAAACTGTTTGCAATTCAAACAAAATAAGGGAGCTCCAAATGAGATTTTCATATGGCACCTAACTATTATCATTTTCTCATGCACCTTTGTATCTGATCGCTATGAAATGATTGGGGATTGCCAATAAAGAATCTTTAGTGTTACCACTCTGCTGAGAAGGATTTCCAGTGGCTGAAGGAAATATTATCCATGACTAATATTCCCAAAGTGATATTTTGGTTTTTGCCCATAAAATTTCAAAAGTCCTTATTGAGGTATTTCCAACTATAATATATTATTCAATACTTGCTCATAGGACCAGTAGTTGGTTGAAATTCATCCAACTAGTTTTTTTTATTTAATTTATAAGTAGTTTAAATTTTCTTCTGCCATTAGGTAGTTAATTATTTCATACATAGATAGGATGATGCAAGGAATAGAAACGTATATGAAAAGGGAAAACCAGCAAGAAAAGTACCCTTTGTTAGCATAAGTTGCTAAATAAACACACATGATTCAGCGAATTCCTGACATGGAGATAACTTCAACATGTTTGTACATAGATTGCAAATGTGCTACTTGCTCCAGCAAATTAAATTTCCTTAGCAAAGCTATCTGTACTATACTAGAGCAAGACAAAGAAAATACTGGAGGATCTCAACAGGTTAGGCAGCATTCATGGAAGTGAACGAACTGTTGGCATTTCAAGCTGACATCCTTCTTCAAACTATCCATCCCCTGAATCTCATACTTAGTTCTCCACTGTGCAAGACACGAACATTTGGAAATGAAGAACACTTACAGAACTACTAAAAATATTTCCAGGAAGAAAAAGGAAATACTCACCTTTTGCTACTTAATGACCCTGATGAGACTGTGCCTGGAAAATTGTGTACTGTATCGATACTGTACTGTTCTCCAGCATCTGCAGAAATTGTTGTGTTTATTATGTTGTGTACCAGGATGGTGTCCATAAAATCAAAGCAAATTCATTGTCGAAGTGACAATAGACAATAGGTGCAGGAGTAGGCCATTCGGCCCTTTGTGCCAGCACCACCATTCAATGTGATCATGGCTGATCATCCACAATCAGTACCCTGTTCCTGCCTTCTCCCCATATCCCTTGACTCCGCTATCTTTAAGAACTCTATCTAACTCTTTCTTGAAAGCATCCAGAGACTTGGCCTCCACTGCCTTCTGAGACAGAGCATTCCATAGATCCAAAACTCTCTGGGTGAAAAAGATTTTCCTCAACTCCATTCTAAATGGCCTACCCCTTATTCTTGAACTGTGGCCTCTGGTTCTGGACTCCCCCAATATCGGGAACATGTTTCCTTCCTCTAGTGTGTCCAATCCCTTAATAATCTTATATGTTTCAATCAGATCCCCTCTCTTCCTTCTAAATTCCAGTGTATACAAGCTCCAATCTTTCAACATATGACAGTCCCGCCATCCTGGGAATCAACCTCATGAACCTATGCCGCACTCCCTCAATAGCAAGAATGTCCTTCCTCAAATTTGGAGACCAAAACTGAACACAATACTCCAGGTGTAATCTCACTAGGGCCCTGTACAACTACAGAAGGACCTCTTTGCTCCTATACTCAACTCCTCTTGTTATGAAGGCCAACATGCCTTCATGTCACCATGCATATATGTCACCTTATACAATTTGGAGATTCATTTCCCTGTTGGCATTCACAGAACAATACAAAGAAACACAACAGAATTAATGAAAAACTACACAGAGACATGAAGAAGATAACAAATTCTGCAAATACAAAAAGAAAAGCAAAATAACAGTAATAGATAAGCAAGTAATAAAAATAATGTTGTAGAGTCTTTGAAAGTCATTCTAAAGTCATTGGTTATGCGGTTCAGTGTTGAGGTGAGTGAAGTTACTCACTTTGGTTCAGGAAGCCTGACATTTCAGGGGTAATAACTGTTCCTGAACTTGGTGGGGTGGGAACTGAAGTTCGGGTATCTCCTTCCTGACGGCAGAAGCGAGAAGAGAGCATGGCCTGGATAGTGGTGGCCTTTCATGATGGATGCTGCTTTCCATAAAACAGATAATCATAAGATCTAGATCTAGGAGAAGATTAAGGCAAAATAAACAATTAAATACACACATACAGGCGCGCGCGTACACACACACACAAACACAACACACGTACATGCAAGCATATACAAATACTCACACAATCGCACACAGACACACACAGAAACATCACACACACACAGTCACACATACACAGACACAAACACAGCAAACACACACACATACACAAAGACACACACACACAACACGCATACATGCAAGCATATACAAATACTCACACAATCACACACACAAACACTCACAGCACAGTCAGACACATAAACAGTCAAATACACACACACATCCACTCACAAAGACATACACAGACATGATGCACACTTCAACACACACTCAAACACACACAGTCACACACATGAACAGAAACACACAAGCACAAACACATACTCAGGCACACAGATGCGTACAAAAAGACTCACAGACACAGACAAAGACACACACACACACTTGCACACACGTGCACAAACATACACATACACACTCAAACAAACAGATACACACACATCACACAAACATACCCCACTCATAGACATAGTCACAAAAATAAAACCACACATGTAGATTCACACACACACACGCACACACACACACACACACAGACTCAGGCACATGTACAAACTGTCACACACCCAGATAAGCACAGACACATACTTACATGCACAAGCACACACACACGCACATACACACATGCACAAACTGACACAGACACCCATGTGTGTACACACACACATACACACATAGACTAACACACACAGATGCATACATACACGCAAACATGGCACATAGAGGAACACACAAACAGACACATGCACAGAGAGATATGCACAGTCATACAAACATGGGTGCACGTGTGTGCGTATGCGTGCGTACACACACACGCACACACACACACATACAGAGTCACAGACACAAACAGCCATACACACACTCACAAAGACGCAGGGGCACTCACACACAGTGACACACAGATAGACAGACAAACACACACACACACATACACAGACACAGACACAAACTCATGCACACAAACACACACACACACACCCACAAAGTTATACAGGCACATATATTTACACACAAACACACACACACACACCCACAAAGTTATACAGGCACATATATTTACACACAAGCACACACATAAACGTACAAACAGACACATACACAGAGACACATAAGCACAGAGACCTATACAGTCAAACACACATGCGTGCACATGCACAAATGAACTCACACAGATAACGTTGCATGCACACACAAGAACACACTGACACACTTCACCCAAACACACACATTTGCACATACATAGATGCACGCTTACACACACAGGTACTCCGCCACACAAAAATGCACAGGTATACAAACATGGACACACACACACACACACAGACTCACATTCAGACATACACACACTCCACACACAGACCGACACACACACAGACCGACACACACACAAACAGTAACATACAAACACACACCCACATACACACACACACAAACACCAAAACACTCCTATGCACACGTGTGCGCACACACACTCGTATACAGACACACACATGCTCAAATACGCACATAGACACGAACACAGACACACACACAAATGCACATGCACACACATGCCCACACAAACACATACACACACACAGAGAAACACACTTAAACACCCACCCTCACATGGACACAGACACATACAAAAATACACATAACACACAAAGGCAAAAAAACACAGCCCTTCTCATGCACACACAGTCACACACACACACACACACACACATAGACTCATACATACTGGCTCACACAAAAACACAAACACACGAGCACACACACACACACGTAGACACAGACTCACACATCAACACACACAAATGCACATGCACGTGCATATCCACACAGACACATACGTACACACACAGAAATACACTTAAACACACACACTCACACGGACACACGCAACACACACAAAGACAAACACACAGCCCTTCTCATGCACACACATTCACAGACGCATAGATTCACACACGCTGATACACACACAAACACAAGCAGACGCACACATAAAGATAAACACACTGGCCTTTTCACAAACACAAAGACACTAACACACAGACTCATACATCAACACACACACAAATACACATGCACATACATGCCCACACAAACGTAGACACAAACACACATACACACACACAAACACACATACACACAAACACTCAAATGCACAGGTGCACAAACAGAAACACACACCCAGTCTCTAATACACAGAAACACACACTCACACAGACACACCCACACAATCACAAGCAGCACAAAGCATAAGAACACACAGAGAAACACACACACACAAACACTAACAAACTAACATACAAATTCAGACACCAACACACACACATACACACAAAAACACAGTCACACACACAGGCACACACACACACACACTTAGACAGACATGCATACACAAACACACTAACATACAGACTCAAACACCAATACACACACAAACACACATAAACACACATATGCACAGACACAAAAGCAGGCACACACACACAGATTCACACAGTGTCATATACATGCAGACACACAAACATAAATAGACTAATGCACAGTCTCACATATCAACACATACACACACACACACAGATAAATACATGCAGACCTCTCACGCAAACACAGTCACACACACACAAACAGATACGGACAACACACACATGCACAGATGCACACACAGAAATACACACACACAGACTCACACAGTCTCTAGCGCGCACACACACTCACACACACATCAACCTACACACAAACACACAGACATACACACACACACACAAACACAAACCCAGACACACATAGCCCACACGCACAAACACACACACACACAGATAGACTCACACACACAAACACGAACACACTGACACATAACCCCGACACACAAACTCACACAGACACACACGAACACCATCACACAGACCTACTCACGCACACAGGCTCTCTCTCTCACACACAAATTTGTTCTATGTTTCTCACATTCACTTAGATTGTCATTTCCTGTAAGCCCTTGTCCCATTCCAACTGCAGTTCTATATGTTGATATTGCACTTTCTCAAGAAAGTGCTATTGATATATATTTTTAAAATAATGACCACATTTTTATTGGTGTGTGGTATTCTTCACTTCATCATCTTCTCCAAATTTCAGCACAAAAACTATTTCTACAAATTACTTAATGATTAACCTGACCATAGCACAGTGCAACACACACAAAATTTTGGAAAAACTCAGCAGGTCGGGCAGAGGAGAGTATAAACAGCTCATTCTGTATTAATGCTACCTGATGTACTCAGTTCCTCCAGCATTGTGTGTGTGTGTGTTGCTCAAGATTTCCAGCATCTGCGGGATCTCTTGTGTCAATGAGTGGTATAGAGGAAGTAGATTGTAGATGGAAACTAATGCTGACAGTTCAATGCCTTGTCCTGAAGAGTGAGAATGAACTCAAAAAACTGTATGAAAGGAAAGTGAGGAAATTCAACTTGGATCAAATTCAAAAATTAGAGGAAAATACTGTTTTGAAAGAAAGAAAGAGGGAAAATTAGATAGAAGGAAAAGCAAGCCACCTACAATTTTACATTATAACAGCCTAACAACTACACTCTGTGGCCTCTTTATCAGACAATACTTAGTGGCCATTTTATTAGGTACACCTGCTCATTAGTATAAATATCTAATCTGTCAATCATGTGGCAGCAACTCAATGCATAAAAGCATGCAGACATGGCCAAGAGGTTCAGTTGTTGATCAGACCAAACATCAGGTGGGTAAGAAATGTGATCAAAGCGACTTTGACCATGATGCTTTCTCAGATGGCGTGGTTTGATATCACAGAAACTGATGATCTTTTGGGATTTTCACAAACTGCAGTCTCTGGAGTTCATTGAGAATGGTGCAAAAAGCAAAAATGTATTGAATGGCAGTTCTGTTGGCGGAATGTTTTGTTTATGAGAGAGGTCAGAGGAGAATGGCCAGAATGGTTCAAACTTACAGGAAAGCGACAATAACTCAAATAACCATGCCCTAGAACAGTGGCGTACATGAACAACACATTGAATCTTACAGTGGGTGGGCTACAGCAACATATGAGCATGAACATATGCTCTGCAGCCACTTTATTCAATACAGGCGAAGTGGCACTGGGTGTAATTAGAAATGAGACCCCACAAGTTAATCAGCTTCCTTCCTCATTAAACTGTCTGCAATTCAACAAGATAAGGGAGCTTAACAATGAGATTTTTACACTGTGTCTAAATATTATTAGTGTCTAATGCACCGTGGTATCTGATCACTATGAAATGTATGGGGATTGCCAATAAAGAATCTTATAAAGAATCTGAATATCTGATAATGCTACCTCTCTGCTGTGAAGGATTTCCAGTGGTTGAAGGAAATATTATCCATGATTAATATTCCCAGAATGACATTTAAGTTTATATCCCATAAAATTCCAAAAATCATTATTGATTTATTTCCAAATATATTAGCAAAAACTTGCAGTTTGTTGAAAGTCATCGAACTAGATTTTTAGTTTCCACTTACAAATACTTAAGTTTTCTTCTGCCTTGAGAAATAGTTAAATGGTGAATTATTTCATGCATGGAAGAGATGATATATGATATGGGAAATGTATAAAAAAAACAAGACCTATCAAAGAAAGAACCCTTTGTTAGTATAGAGTGCTTCAGTTCATATTTCACATGGAGACAATGTCAAAATGTTTATGTACTGATGAGCTGACTATAATACTTAATCCTTTGCAGATGCATTTTACTCCAGTAAATCATACCTTGTTCACAAAACCATAGCACACAAAGTACTGGCATAACTCAGCATGTTAGGCAGCTTTCATGGAAATTTACAAACTGTTGAAGTTTCAAGCCAACGCCCTTCTTCAGGACTATGTGTCTCCTGAATCTCATGTTTACGATACCATGTTAAAAGTATTATGGTGCAAGCCATGAACATTTAGAAACTCAGAACTCAGAGTTATTAAAATTATTCAAGAAAAAAGGGAAGTACTCAACTTTTCAACAATCAATGTCCCTGATGAGACTCTACCTGGAATATTGTCCACATGGAAAATTGTATTGATTTCCAGCTTCAGTATTGAGGTGAGTGAGGTTACCTGCTCTTGTTCAGGAGCCTGATGTTTGAGGGGTAATAACTGTTGCTGAACATGGTGGTGTGGAACCTAAGACCCCTGTACTTCCTTCCTGAAGGCAGCAGTGAGACGAGAGCATTGCCTATATGGAGGGGGTCGATGATGATGGATGCTGCTGTCCATAAACTATATGATCCAGGAGCAGAATAAACAAGCAACACACACACACACACACACACCTACCTACCTTTCCACTTACCCATTTAGATCTCCATTTCATTTCCTACAGGCCCTTGTCCCACTTCCACTGCAATTCTGCAGTTCCCCACTCAAAGGGTAATCTTATTATTGATATAAACTTATTGCTTTTATTATCAAGTGAAGCAAAACCTCTGAGGATTGTTATCTTGTGGTAGCGAGGATTGTGAGTTCTTGAGATTCGAAAGCGATGTCATCTAGAGCTTCACTCTTGATAGGTCACCCATTGCAGAATAGTCAAGGAGGAGGCTCCAGACAAGAAGCAATCCAGCCAAGACCTGAATGGTGGAACTGGCAGTAGATAATGACACATTATAATGGCAGTGAAGGTGGAGAAAGGTTGCAGCAATTATATGTTCCTAGTCATCTTGCCTTCCATTCAACTAGGCCCTGACCTTTATCTGTCAAAGATGATGTGGTGGTTGCCTGTGTACCAGCATCCCTACATTAAACAAAGTCACATACAGGCTTTCTCCATTAAGGGAATAACCCCTTAGGCAAACTTTGTACTGGGCACAAGTGAAATAAGATCAAATGTGTGGGAGTGTTTACTTCTGCACGTGATGCTTTACCAGCTATACTATAAACACTGAAGTTATGAATAGTCTCCAATATAAGACCAAAATGCCACAAGACAAAGGAGCAGAATTAAGCCTTTCGGCACATCAGGTCATCTCCCCCATTCAACCATGCTGACTTCTTTCTTTTTAACCCCATTCTCTCACCTTCACCGGATAACCCTTAATGTCATTACTAGTCAAGAATCAGTCTTTGCCTTAATTATACCCATGTCTTACACTCCGTAGCAACAAATTCCACAGTTTCACCACCCTCTGGCCAAAAGAATTCCTCCTCATCTTAGCTTTAAAACAACATTCTTTTATTCTGAGGTTTTGCACTCAGATCTTAGACACTCCAGCCAACGGAAGTAACCACAGAATTTGACCTTACAGTATCCAGGCCTTTCAGTTTCCCCACTACACTTGCATAATGCAGAGTACATTGAAGGATCACCAGACTGATTCGTGGAATTAAGCTGAGCTTTTTCCTTTGAGAAGGAACTAAGCACAGCTGGCACCTGGGAGAATGACAAGTAAACTCTTTGAAACATGCCATATTCTTAAGGGGCTTGACAAGGTAGTTACTTCAATAACGATTTTCTTGGATGTGATATCTTGAAGCAGACACATCATATAAAAGGGTTATTCTTGAATAAAAAAATTTTAAAAAATCTAGATCCAGAGGGTATTAAATCATTGAAATTCTCAATGCAGTAAGGCCATGGAGACTCAGACACTGAGCATTTTGAGGCCAGAGAATCGTAAGTTTTTTTTCATGTTAAAAGAATGGGAGGCAATGAGATTAGTGCAGGTAAGTGATGCTAAGATGACTGCTTCTTTTTACATCATACCACAATGATTTGGATGACAGGATTGATGGCCTCGTGGCCAAGTTTGCAGATCACAAAAGGACAGGTGGAGTGTAGGTCGTGTTGTGCAGTGAGTCGTGAATCTGTGGAATTTGTTGCCACAGACAGCCATGGAGGCTAAGTTATTGGCTATATTAAAGGCAGAGGTTGACAGATTCTTCATTAGTCAGGCATGAAGGGATATAGAGAGTAGAGAGGAGATTAGGGCTGTGAAGGCCAAGCCATTTGGTATATTTAAGGCAGAGGTTGATAAATTCTTGATTTGTCAAGGCCTGAATGTTTATGCGGAGAAGACGAGATTGGAACTGAGAGAAAAATGAATCAGTCATGTTGAAATGGTGAAGCAGACTTGATGGGCCAAATAACCTAATTCAGCTCCTATATCTTATAGTCTTATTACCCACAGTATAAGAATACACACTATGTTCTTAATTTTATCTGCTGAGAGCAAAGCTGGGGGACCTCTGTATGTCACAGAATCGTTTTTATTTTATAATCCTGCTTGAGCTCTCAGGTCTTCTTCCTCCAGTGTCTTAAATTTAAACAATCTCCCTCACAAGATAATTGACAAGTCATCTTTTTTGAACTATGCCCCTAAACTGTAGAATTTAAAACCTAAAACTATAAGGGATGCAGACTCGGTTGACACTTTTCAAAACCAGTTCAAAACCTCTTCATTTAACCTTGCTTTTAATTATCATTTTTTGGTCTTTTATTTTAATGTTTGCACTTTTATCCTGTTGTAAAACACTTTAAACTACATCATCTGCATGAAAAGTGCTCTATAAATAATGTTCTTCTTATTATAAATCAAGCTATGAGTAAATACAGTATATAAATGTTGTAGCCAAAATATTTTTATTTTATCTAGTTCTGTGAGGACTCCTTCATCATTCATTTTCAGCTTGAGGTGTTGATGGTGCATTACCTACATGACGTGTTGGAAGTTTTCCCATGGTGCTATTGGGTCACGAGTCCAAGGATTTAGACTGAGATGAAATGATGGAAATGCCCTACCTTTCCAAACCAGAATAATATATGACTCAATATAGGGGAGTCCATTCATTATTTCTAAAGACCTTCCTTTTGTGGCTGGAAGTGGTTGCAAGCTTGAGAAGTACCTTTGGAAAAGATGAAATGAGTCACTGGACAACACCCTTTTGGAGACATTATTCTCAGAAATGCATCTAACTGTTTGAGTAATTTCCATGTAGCCTTTATGATATTCATTATCACACCATTAATCATATCATTCATGAGATTGCAGCTGCTCATCCTCAGAGTTAATCACCCTTGTTCCACCTTGCAGTTTATACAAAAGAAAATGCAATGTTCAAGACTAAAGCTAACTCTGGTGACCTCAGGATGAGTGGATAAAAACAAATTAAGAAAAAGACAAAAAGTTGTTAGTTCAAAGCAAGGTTAAGTAGATGGGTTTTGAGTTGGCGTTTAGAAGTACCACCTAAGTCTGCATCCCTTATAGTTTTAGATATTGATGAAGAGCAAGGTGAGCTGCCACAATGACTATTGGCAAGTTGCATCACATCTACTGTAATAAAATGCATTGAGAAGTTGGTCATGGCCAGAATCAATTCTTCTTGGACACTAGTATGGTTGTTGCCCTTTTAAAGCAGGTAGGAGCAGCAGAGAGAAACTGAAGATGTCCTTCAGCACTCTAGCCAGTTGGTTGGCACAAGTTTTCAGTGCCCTACCAGGTATACCATCAGAGCCTGACACCTTGTAAGGGTTCACCCTCTTGAAAGCTGTTCTGATGTTGGCCTCTGAGACAGTGATTACAGGGTCACCAGATGCTGCAGGGATTTGCACAGATGTAGTTTAATTTTCCCTTTCAAAGTGCTTATAAAAGGCATTTAGGTCATCTGCAATTGAAATATCACAGATGTTCATAATGTTAGGTTTTGCCTTGCAAGTTGTAATTCAAACCTTGCCAGAGCTGTTGTGCATTGTACACTGACCTTAACCTCAATCGGACTTTTTTTCATTCTAAAAATAAACTTCAGTCGGATGCACCTGAGCTTCTTGTATGGTTCCGGATAACTGTTCTTGAATGCTGCAAATCTAGCCCTTAACAGACCTTGAATCTCCTCTTTCATCAGTGGCTTTTAATTTGATCTGATAAGGAGATCAGGAGATGAGAATTTGGGTGTCAAATAGGTTTCTTACAATACAATTCAACCTTATTTTTACAGTCATAGAGCCAAGGAGAAGTAAAACATAGAAACAGGCCCTTTGACCCAGTTAGTCCATGCTGGAATCATTTACTCTGCCTTCTCCAATCAACCTTTACCAGGACCATAGGCCTCCATACCCCTACTATCCATGTTCCTATCAAAACTTCTCTTAAATGTTGAAATCAAGTTTGCATGCACCACTTGGCTAGCAGCTCATTCCACACTCTTACAACCCTCTGAATGAAGAAGTTCTCCCTCATGTTCCCTCTAAATTTCTCATCTTTCACCCTTAACCCATAACTTCTGGTTGTAGTCCCACCCAACTTCAGTGGAAAAAGCCTGCCTTCTTTTACCCTATCCATACCACTCATAATTTTGTGCACCGCTATCAAATCTCCGCTCAGTTTTCTACATTCTAAAAAATACAGTCCTAACCTATTCAATTTTTCCTTATAACTCAAGTCGTCCAGACCTGGCAACATCCATGTAAATTTTCTCTGTACTCTTTCAACCTTATTTACATCTTTCCTACAGACAGGTGACCAAAACTGTAGGTAATACTCCAAATTATACCTCACCAATGTTCTATACAACTTCAACGTAACAAGCTGGATTTCAACATCGATTTATGAAGGCCAAGGTGCCAAAAGTTTTCTTTAGACTCTATGAACGTGTGTTACCACTTTCATTGAATCATGGACCTGTATTCCCAGATCCCTTTGTTCTTTTGCACTCCTCAGTGCCCTACCGTTCACTGTGTCAAATCTAACTTGGTTTGATCTACCGAAGTGCCAAAGTTTCACACTTGCTGCATTAATTTCCATCAGCCAATTTTTCCAGCTGATGCAGATCTCTCTACAAGCCATGATAGCCTTCCTCACTGTCCACTTCATCCACAATCTTGGTGTCATCTGCAAATTTGCTGATCCAGTTAACCACATTATCATCCAGATCATTGATTTAGATGACAAACAACTAAGGACCCAGTACCAATCCCTGTGGCACACCACTAGTCACAGTCCTCTAGTCATTGAGGCAACCCTCCACTATTACATTCTGGATTCTCCCACAAAACCAATGTTTAATCCAATTTACTACCTCATCCTGAATGCCAAGCACTGAACCTTCTTAAACCATCTCCCATGTGGAAACTTGTCCAGTGCCTTTCTACAGTCTATGTAGACAACATCCACTGCCTTGTGTTCATTCACTTTCCTGGTAACTTCCTTAAACAACCCTTTAAGGTTGGTTAGACATGACCTACCACACACGAAGCCATACTGATTATCCTTAATCAGTCCATGTCCGTCCAAATACTTATATATCCAGTCCACTATAGTAATTCCAATAATTTTCTCACAATTAATGTCAGACTCACCGGTCTATAATTTCCTAGCAGTCAGTCTGTGATTTTGTATTGCCATGTGCTCCTGTCCCCGGCCCCTGTAGTACTGAGTACTCCATCTCTCATCTGCTTCTCATTATTACCCGTATTGCTGCCACCTGGGCCTCATTGTGCTCCACCTATCATCGGCCTCTCTGTTTATTGCTCAGTGTATTTCAGTCCTGTGTTTTCACCTATTTGTTGCCAGATTGTGCCAGTGAATTTTCAGTATCTTGTCTGTCTGAATTTTGACTCTGCCTGTTTCCTGATTCTGGTTTTTGGATTTCTCTGGATGTTTTGATCTCTGTCTGAACTTTGACGCCAACTTTGTTTGCACCTTAGGATTTGTTACTCAATTAATATCACTGTGTGCACAGTACTGGGTCTGCGATTGGATCCCTGCTCCAGCACCCTGACACTCTTTTATTCCATAAACTCTCCATAAGCATGTCCTTGCTATGCCCCTCCTTTCACAAACAAGAGAAAACCTGCAGATGCTGCAAATCTGAGCAAAACATGCAAAATGCTGGAGGAACTCAGCAGGCCAGGCAGCAGCAATGGAGAAGAGTACAGTCGATGTTCCAGGCCAAAACCATTCGGCAGAACTTTTTGTTTCCTCCAGTCCTGCCGAAGAGTTTCAGCCTGAAACATCGACTGTACTCTTTTTCCATAGATGTTGCTTGGCTTGCTGAGTTCCCCCAGCATCTGTGTGTGATGCACCTCCTTTTTTTGTCTTAACCAGGACATCGAGGTTTTTGTCATACTGCTGTGTTTGACTTCAAAGATTAAAGTTCAAAGCTCAAAATAGGTTTATTATTATATTTCATTCTGAATTATCCTATGGGCCTTCATCTGGTGATTGAAAATGTTTTCAATAATTTTCTTGGAACCTTTTTAAATCATAAACCACTAAAGTGGAGCTTTGCTGTTTGCATTTCTATTAGAAGAAGGAAATTAGTTCTTCTGCCCCTTTGCTTATAATTCAGCTTTAGAAACTACAACAAGCTGCAGAAAGCAAAACATAGGAAAAGCAAGGGCACTTTCATTTTATACTTTTTCAATTTGATAACACTTTAAAATCTTCATCCAATGATGTCTCTAAATAAAGCAAATTACTTATCAAGTGTTTCACATTCCACTGTTTTTGTTTCTCATACTTTGTAAACATGGCCTTTGCCCTAATAAAGAGCAAGTTTTAGATTCCTGAGTCCTGGACTGTGTATTTCTAATATAAGATATAGGAGCAGAAGGAGGCCATTTGGCCCATCAAGTCTGCTCTGCCATTCAATCATGGGCTGATCCAATTCTTCCAGTCATCCCCACTCCCCGGTATTCTCCCCATACCATTTGATAATCAAGAACCTATCTATCTTTGCCTTAAATGCACCCAATGACTTGGCCTTCACAGCCGCTCGTGGCAACAAATTCCACAGATTCACCACGCTCTAACGAAAGTAATTTTTCCACATCTCTGTTCTAAATGGATATCCTTCAATATTGAAGTTGTGCCCTCTTGTCTTAGAATCCCCTACAATGGGAAATAACTTTGGCATATCTAATCTGTTCAGGCCTTTTAACATTCAGAGCATTTCTATGAGATACCCTCTCATTCTCCTGAACTCCAGGAAATACATGCCAAGAGCTGCCTGATGTTCCTCATAAGGTAACCCTTTCATTCCTGGAATCATTCTTGTGAATCTTCTTTGAACCCTCTCCAATGTCAGTGTATCATTTCTAAAACAGGAAGCCCAAAGCTGCACACAATACTCCGTGTAGTCTCACGAGTGCCTTATAGAACCTCAACATCACATCGCTGCTCTTATATTCTATACCTCTAGAAATAAATGTCGACATTGCATTCACCGCCTTCAACATCGACTCGACCTGAAGGTTAACCTTTAAGGTATCCTGCACAAGGATTCCCAAGTCCCTTTGCATCTCTGCATTTAGAATTCTCTACCCATCTAAATAATAGCCTACTTGTTTATTTCTTCCATCAAAGTACACTTTCCAATATTGTATTTCACTTGCAACTTATTTGCCCATTCACCAAAGCTATCTAAGTCTCTCTGCAGGCTCTCTGTTTCCTCAACACTACCCACTCCTCCACATATTTTTGTATCATCGACAAATTTAGCCACAAATCCATTCATCCCATAGTCCAGATCATTGACATGGGAAATGCCTCACTTTATCTGAAACATATCTTTTATATTAGCCCAGGGGTTTCCAATCTGGGGTCCATGGACTTTTCGGTTAAGCATAGGGAGTCCCTGGATTATACCATACAACCATAAGATATAGGAGCAGAATTAGGCCATATGGAGATTGAGTCTGCTCTGCCATTTCATCATGGCTGATCCTTTTTCACTCTCAGCCCTAATCTCCTCTCTACTCTCTGCATCCTTTTCTAAAGCATTAGAAAAGCATTAGAGTTAGTCAACCTCTAACTTCCCACTAATATTTTGCACTATTACAAGATATGCACTTTCTTTTGCTTTAATGTTGGCTTGGACTTCTATTGTCAGCACAATCATGTCAACCTGCCTTTAGAATACTTCTTCCTCTTTGGGATGTATATATCCTGCATCTTCTGAATTGCTCACAGAAATTCCAGCCTTTGCTGCTTTGCCATCATCCCTGCCAGTGTTCTTTTCCAATTAGTTTTGTCCAACTTCTTTCTCATGCCTCTATATTTTCCTTTACTCCATTGTAATACTGATACATCTGACTTTAGCTTCTCCTTCTCAAATTTTAGGGTGAATCGATTATATTATGATCACCTACCCCTAAGGGTTCTTTTTACATTAAGCCCACTAAACAATTCTGGTTCATTGCAGAACACCGAATTCAGAATAGCTGAATCCTCAGTGGGCTCAGCCACTTGATACTGAACTGAGAATATACAGTGTTGATTTATGATTGTCCTTTCAATTCTGTGCTTATCAAAATACTGGCGAGACGTTTCAAGTCAGACACAAGTTCAAGAAATTCTGCAATGCACAGCTGATTACTTATTTTTATTGTTAACCTTTAGATATTTTTGATCGATAAAGTGTAAAAAAAAATCACACCAAGAGATTATTTTTCATTGTTGCAGCATGTTATTTCTTTTGAAGTCAGTCTGAAATGTAACTGGGTCATTATTTCACTGAAAGGCATCTTACACAATTGCAGAAAGATCTCCAGCAGTGATTCTGGAAACTGCAGGCATCTTTACACTATCTAAGCCTAGCATTTAACAAATTGGGCTTATAAGAAAATGTTGATTACCAGGAGCCCTTGTTCACACAAAAGATCAAACAAAGAACATTGAGAAGTACATGACAGAAATAGGAACAGGACCGTGCCAAACATGATGCCAAATTAAACTAAATCTCTTCCGTAATCCCAGTTCCTCCACTCCCTGCATATTCTCAAACACCACCATCACCTCAGTTTCCACTAATACTCTTGGCAACCACAAATATTACAGGAAATCAGGTTAAACCTCTGTCATTGCAGTTGTGAAGCAGCATCCCTACAAGCAGTGCTATCATGCCAAACTTTTTCAAATAACCCATATCCTGATTGCTGAAAATGCACCTCTCTCTCAGACAGAGAATTTAAAAGATGTGTGAACTCACGAGCAAAGCGAGCTGTTCTCATCTCAGCACCAAATGACAAGCATCTCATTCTAGTGTGTAGTTCTATATTCCTTGGTGCTTCACACCCAAGATTGTGCAATCAGTTTCTCAGCATCTGCCCTGTCAACCTCCTCCCAGTTTATTTGTTTCATTGAGATAACCCATCATGGGGTGTACAAAGGAATCTTGGGATCCAAGTCCATAGGTCCCTGAAAGCAGCCAGCAAGTAGATACAGTTGTTTAAAAAAAAGCCCATAGCATGTTTGCCTTTATTGGTTAGGACACTGAGTGTAAGTGTAAAGAAGTCACATTGTAGCTGTTTAAAACTTTGATTAGGCTGTACTTCAAGTACTGTGTGCAGTTCTGGTCGCCCCATTACAAGAAATGTGGAGGTTTTGGAAATGGGTACAGATGAAGTTTACCACAATTCTGCATGGATTGGACTAGAGAATATAAAGCATGAAGAGAGATTGGATGAAACTGGATTGTTTTCTCTGGAGGAGGAAAGGTTGAGGGTGTTGTTCAGGGCATATTTTTATTTTGTACAGGGCAGGCTGCCAAGAGTAATGATGAAAATAAATGTGATGTTGGTGTTAAAGTGTCTTTTAGATAGGTACATGAATATGAAGGGATTGGGATTATGGAAGGGATTTAGTTCAATTTGGCATCATGTTTGTCACAGTCCTGTTCCTGTTCCTGTCCTGTACTTTCCAATGTTCTTTGTTCAATCATTTGTGTGAACAAAGGCTGTTAATGATCAATATCATCTTACCAGTCCAACTTGTTAAATGCTAAGCTTAGATATTGCAATCAGACATACAGACCACAAAATCACTAGTGCAGATCTTTCTGCAATTGTGTAAAATGGCTGACGGTGAACTAATAACCCAGGTTATATTTCACATTGATTTCAACAGAAATAAGACCATAAGATAAAGGAGAAGAATTAAGCCATTTGGGCCTTTGAGTCTGCTCTGCCACTTCCATCACAGCTGATACATTATCCCTCTCAACTTATTCTCCTACCTTCTTCTTGAAATCTTTGGTGCCTTTACTAATCGAAATCCTATCAATCTCTGCGTCAAATATACCAAATCAGTTCACCTCACAGCTCTCCGTGGCAATGAATACGAGAGATTCTGGCAAAAAAAAAATACTCATCTCAGTTCTAAAGGGAATCCTATTGCTCTGAAGTTGTGCCCTCTGGTGCTAGAATTCCTTACTGTAGGACACATCCTCTCCTTGTCCATTCTGTCTAAACCTTTCAGTATTTGATAGGTTTCAATAAGATCCCCAACATTCTTCTAAACTCCAATGAGTACAGGACAAGAGCCATCAAACACTTTTTGTATGTGAACCCTTTCATTCCTGGTATCATTCACATGAAATTCCTCCGGACCTTCTCCAATGCCAGCACATCCTTTCTTCAATAAGGGGTCTAAAACTGTTCACAATACTCCAAGTGTGGTCTGAACAATGCCTTTTAAGCTTCATCTTAATAAGATGCAACGTATACTATGTTGATTTCCTTGGAGTTCTCTGCTCTCCTCTTACATTGCAAAGAATTATGTTTTGATTGGCTAATTGGCTACTGTTAACATCCCCTATGATGATGTGAATGTTAGGAGATTAACAAAAATGAGATTACAGTACATTAGTGCTCAATGGTCAGCACAGACTTAATGGGCCAAAGAGCCTGTTTCTTGCTTTACTTCAGTTGATTCAGACTTCGATTCAGATTTATTTATTTATCACATGCAAGTTTAAACATACAGTACAGTGCATCATTTGCATTAACAATAGTCATGGGAGACCTCAACATGTAAGAAGATTGGAAAAACCAGGTTGGTGCTGAATTTGAGGAGGCTGAATTTCTAGTGCCTACAAGATAGCTTTTTAGAGTTGTTCGTGATTGAGCCCACTTGAGGATCAGCTATTCTCAATTGGGTGTTGTGCACTGAACCAGAATTTATTAAAGTGCTTAAGATAAAGAACCCTAAGGAGAGTGTGATCATAATATGATTGAATTTACCCTTAAATTTGAGAAGGACAAGCTAAAGTTAGATGAATCAGTATTACAGTGGAGTGAAGAGAATTACAGAGGCATGGGAGCGATGCTGGCCAGAACTGATTGGAAAAGAACATTGGCAGAGATGACAGTAGAGCAGCAATGGCTGGAATTTCTGGAAGCAATTTGGAAGGCATCCCAAAGAGAAAGCATTAATCTGGAGGAAAGATGACACAACTGCGGCTAACAAGAAAAGTGAAAGCCAACATAAGCCAAAGAGAAGACATATAATAAGACCATAAGACAAAGGAGCAGAAGTCGGCCATTCGGCCCATCGAGTCTGCTCCGCCATTTCATCATGAGCTGATCCAATCTCCCCTTTAGTCCCATTCCCCCGCCTTCTCACCATAACCTTTGATGACCCGACAACTCAGATACCTATCAATCTCTGCCTTAAATACACCCAATGACTTAGTCTCCACTGCCGCCCATGGCAACAAATTCCATAGATTCACCACCCTCTGGCTAAAAAATTTTTTTTCGCATCTCTGTTCTGAATGGGCGCCCTGCAATCCTTAAGTCATGTCCTCTCGTACTAGACTCCCCCACCATGGGAAACAACTTTGCCACATCCACTCTGTCCATGCCTTTCAACATTTGAAATGTTTCTACGTGGTCCCCCCTCATTCTTCTAAACTCCAAGGAGTACCGTCCAAGAGCAGTCAAATATTCCTCATATGTTAACCCTCTTATTCCCGGAATCATTCTAGTGAATCTTCTCTGAACCCTCTCCAATGTCAGCACATCTTTTCTTAAATAAGGAGCCCAAAACTGCACACGGTATTCCACGTGAGGTCTTACCAGTGCCTTATAGAGCCTCAACATCACATCCCTGCTCCTATACTGTATTCCTCTAGAAATGAATGCCAACATTGCATTCGCCTTCTTCACCAGCGACTCAACCTTGAGGGTAACCTTAAGGGTATCCTGCACGAGGACTCCCAAGTCCTGTTGCATCTCAGAACTTTGAATTCTCTCCCCATTTAAACAATAGTCTGCCCATTTATTTCTTCTACCAAAGTGCATGACTGTACACTTTCAAACATTGTAATTCATTTGCCACTTCTTTGCCCTTTCCCCCAATCTATCCAAGTCTCTCTGAAGACTCTTTGTTTCCTCAGCACTACCGGCCCCTCCACCTATCTTTGTATCATCAGCAAACTTAGCCACAAAGCCATCTCTTCCATAACCAAACATTACTGGGAAATTAGAGGATTAGAGGCAACTAAAAAGTCATTAAGAAGGTAAAGATGGAATATGAAAGTAAGCTAGCCAATAACATTAAAGAGCATACAAAAGGTGTAAAAGAGAGATGAGAGTGGAAAACAATGTTGAAAAGTTGGTAATGGGGGATAACAAAATGGCAGTCGAACTGACTATTTTTCATCATGTTTCACTGTGGAAGACACAAGCAGTATGGTGTAAGTTCCAGGTATCAGGGGTGATGAAGTGTGTGAATTTCCTACTTAGAGTGAGAAGGTTCTTGGAAAACTGAAAGGTCTGAAGGTAGATGATTCACCTTGTCCAGACAATGCACACCCCAACATTCTGAAAGAAGTGGATTAAGAGATTACTAATGACCTTTCAAGAATCACTAGATGCTGGAATGATTCCAGAAGACTGGAAATTTTCAAATGTCACTCCATTCTTCAAGAAGGGAGAGAGGCAGAAGAAAGAAAATTATAGGCTAGTTAGTCTGACCTTAGTGCTTCGGAAGATGTTGGAGTCGATTGTTAAGGATGTTGTTTTGGGGTATTTGGAGGCACATGATAAAATAGGCCATAGTCAGCGTAGATTCCCCAAACGAAAATCTTGCCTGACTAACCTGTTCAAACTCTTTGAAGAAATTACAAGTAGGGTAGACAAAGGAGAATTGGTGGATGTTGTGTATTTGGATTCTCATAAGGCCTTTGACTAGGCGCCACACATGAGGCTGCTTAACATGCTAGGAGCCCACAGTATTTCAGGAAAGATTCTAGCAGTGGCTGATTGTCAGCAGTCAGAGTGAGAACAAAGGGAGGCTTTTCTAGTAGGCTGTCAGAGACAAGTGGTGCTCCACAGGGATCTGTTTTGGGACCGATTGGCTATAGAAGGACTTAGACAATTTAGGAGAATGGGCAAACAAGTAGCAGGTGAAATGCAGTGTTGGGAAGTGTATGGTCATGCACTTTGGCAGACAAAATAAAAGTGTGGACTATTTGGTGTAGACCAAGATGGAGCTGACTAGATTTACAACCTTCTGCAGCTTCTTTTGGTCCTGTGCAGTAGCCCTTCCATACCAGAAAGTGATGCAGCTTGTCAGAATGCTCTCCACGGTACTATATAAGTTTCTGAGTGTATTGTTGACATGCCAAATCTCTTCAAACTCCTAAAAAAATATAGCTGCTGTCTTGCCTTCTTCATAACTACATTGATATGTTGGGACCAAGTTAGATCCTCAGAGAGCAAACACGAGGAAATCTGCAGATGCTGGAAATTCAAACAACAACACACACAAAATGCTGGTGGAATACAGCAGGCCAGGCAGCATCTATAGGGAGAAGCACTGTCGACGTTTCTGGCCGAGACCCTTCATCAGGACTAACCGAAAGGAAAGGTAGTAAGAGATTTGAAAGGATCTCGGCCCGAAACTTCGACAGCGCTTCTCCCTATAGATGCTGCCTGGCCTGCTGTGTTCCACTAGCATTTTGTGTGTGTTGTTGTTTAGATCCTCAGAGATCCTGACACCCAGGAACTTGAAGCTGCTCACTCTCTCCACCTGATCCCTCTTTGAGGATTGGTATTTGTTCCTTCGTCTTACCCTTCCTGAAGTCCACATTCAGCTCTTTCATCCTACTGATGCTGAGTTCCAGGTTGTTGCTGCTGTGGCATATCTCACTCCTGTACACCCTCTCGTCACCACCTGAGATTCTACCAACAATGGTTGTAGCGTCAGCAAATTTATAGATGGTATTTGAGCTATGCCTAGCCACACCATCAAGGGTAGAGACAGAGTAGAGTAATGGGCTAAGCACACACCCCTGAGGTGTGCCTCTGTTGATTGTCAGCAAGGATGATATGTTATCACCAATCCGCACAGACTGTGGTCTTCCAGTTAGGAAGTCGAGGATCCAGTTGCAGAGGGAGGTACAGAGGCCCAGGTTCTGCAAATTCTCAATCAGGATTATGGGAATGATGGTATTAAATGCTGAGCTATAGTCGGTGAACAGCATCCTGACATCGGTGTTTGTGTTGTCTAGGTGGTCTAAAGCCATATAGAGTGCCATTGAGATTCTGTCTGTCATTGACCTATTGTGGTGATAGGTAAATTGCAATGGGTCCAGTTCCTTGCTGAGGCAAGAGTTCAGTCTGGTCATAACCAACCTCTCAAAACATTTCATTACTGTCGATGTGAGTGCTACTGGGCAATAGTCATTAAGGCAGCCCACATTATTCTTCTTAAGCACTGGTATAATTGTCGCCTTTTTGAAGCAAGTGAGAAATTCTGCTCATAGCAGTGAGAGGTTGAAAATGTCCTTGAATACTTCCACTAGTTGGTTGGCACAAGTTTTCAGAACCTTACCAGGTACTCCATCGGAACCTTCTGCTCAACATTCACAGCCTCAACCTCATCTCCCAGCTGGAGAGAAGAGAGAGTCAGTGGCTATACAATGTACACTCCCTTTGGGGACTCCCTGGCAGCGAGAATTTAAAAAATCACAAAATAAAATTCCCCATTAGTAACCAAGTTTCCTTCTTCACACTGATCTGCAAAATCAACACAGTCCAAGAATCAACCAGGTATTTTTAGATGACTCATTAACTATTTTTTATACTTTGCCTTTCAAGTTCTCCTCCATTTAATGTAACACATCAATGAATCATTTCTTGACCTATGATTCTACAAATTCATTGTAATTCCTGAAGCAACTTACCGGATTTTCACTCTGCATAAGAAAAATAAAAATCTATGGCATTTCAATAGCATAGTTCTGGATGAGTAAGCGTTGATCAATCCTCAAGGATTCGCACTTTTCTTGCAGCTGCCGTCAGGTTGAAGGCACACACAAAGTACACTGCAGATGTTGTGGTCAAAGCAACATGTACAGCAAGCTGGAGGAACTCAGCAGGTCACGCAGCATCTGTGGAAATGAGCAGTCAATGTTTCAGGCCGAGACCCTTCGTCAGGACTATGAACATCAAATTCTCAAACTTCCGGTAATTCCCTCCCTCTCCCTTCCCCCATCCCACTTTCACTCTGCCTCCTCTTCCAGCTGCCTATCACCTCTCTCATGATTCTGCCTTCTTCTACTACCCTTTGTGCTTTCCCCTTACATTCCTTCTTCACCTTTCCTGCCTATCCTCTCCCTGATTCCCCTCCCCCACCCCTTGATCTTTCCTGACACCCACCAGCCTTCTGCTTCCCACCCTTCCCCCACCTTCTTTATAGGGCCCCAGTCCACGTTTCCACTGATGCTGCCCGGCCTGCTGAGTTCCTCCAACTTGTTGTACATGTAGGTTGAAGGCACAGATGCCTCAGGACTCGCACCACCAGGTTCAAGAACAGCTACTACCCCTCAACCATCAAGCACTTGAACAAAAGAAGACAGCTACACTCATTCTATTTCTGGTGTTCCCACAACCATGGATTTCAATTTAAGGACTCTTTAGCTAGTTATTTCATGCTCTCATTGTTTATTGTTATTTACTTTGTTTAATTACGTTTGCATTTGCACAGTTTGTTCTCTTCTATGCTCTTGTTCTTTCATTGATCCTGTTTACAGTTACTGTTCTATAAATTTGTTGAGTATGCCTACAGGGAAAAGAATCTCTGGGTTCCATGTGGTGACATGTATGATAATAAATTTTACTTTCAACATTTTGTTGAACTTTGAAGCCTTTGGATTGCTACTTAATATAGTAACACAAGCTGAGAATAAAGCACACACCAAATTACAGATCACCTTGTCAGTCAGCAGGGAGGGAAATTCTCTGAGGAGCTAATATTTCAGGCCAATGGAGTTCACAATCATTCACTGATGAGAAACATATTTATTTATTTATTGACGTACAGCATGGAGTAGGCCTTTCTGTCCCTTCAAGCCGCACTGCTCAACAATCCCCCCTGATTTAATGCTAGCTTAATCAGGGGACAATTTACAATCACCCATTCACCTAACAACCAGTACTTCTTTGGACTGCGGGAGAGAAATAGGACCCAGAATAGTTACTGGTCCATTACTTCACCCTCAAAATCCCATTCTGTGCCATCTCAATTGCCTGGTTCCTGCTGTCTTGCTAGCAGTTACAGTGGAGAGTGTATGAGTAACTAGGCTATGAGATCCTAAAGTATAGAACATAGAATGAACACTGCAGCACAGTACAGGCCCTTCAGCCTAAGATGTTGTGCTGATCTCTTCAGCTGCTTTAAGATCAATCTAACCCTTCCCTCCTACACAGCCCTCCATTTTTCTATCATCCATGTCCCTAATTCTTAAATGCCCCTAATGGGCAGGGGGAAGAAGCTGGTTCTCATCCTGACCTTTCCTGCTTTTAGGCATCATAGTCTCCTGCATGATGGTAGAAAGTCAAAGACAACACTGGATGTATGGGTGGGATCCTTAATAATATAGCACTCCTGATAAATGTCCCTGGCAGATGGTAGGGAGACTGCGATGATCCTTTCAGCTGTTCTCACAGCCCTTTGTAGAGACTTCTGCTGTGATGTTCAACTAATCCTATACCGGATGGAGATGCAACTTGCCAGGATGCTCTCAATAGTGCTCCTGTAAAAAAACAGCTAAGATGGGGGTGTGAGCCTTGATAGGAACTTCTGAGGAAGTAGAGGTGTTGCTCTGTCTTTTTGTTCGGGGAGGAGATACTAAGAGACCAGGAGAGGTCATCCATACTGTGAAAACCCAGGAACCTGGTGCACTTAACTCTCTCTACGAAGAAGCAATTATTCGCAGACGGGGATGGTTAGTCTGCGCTCTCCTGAAGTCTACAATGACCTCCTTTGTCTTCTCCACATTCAGGTTTAGGTTGTTCTTCTTACACCAATCCACTAAGCACTCTACTTCTTCTATACTCTGTCTTGTCACCAATCTTGCAGAGGCCAGCCACTGTTGTGACATCCGCAAACTTGATGAAACGTTTTGAGCTGGATCCTGTGACAGAGTCACGTATCAGCAGTGCAACCAGCAGCCAGCTGAGCACACAGCCCTGGGGAGCGCCAGTCCTCAGCGTAATGGGACGAGAGACATTGCTGCCCACACGGACTGACTGTGGCCTTATGTTACGAAGTCCAGTATCCTATTGCAGAAGATACTGAAATTTCTACAATTGTAGAAAAGATTTATAAGATTATTGTCAAGGCTCAAGGGACTGTTGAGAAGATGAGCAAAATTGGGAGTTTCTTTTTTTTTGTAATTTAATTTTTTATTGAAGTTCATCATCAAACAAACATTTCCATAAGATGTATTTCAGACATTGTACATATATATCATATAATCATATATGTCACAAATCTCCACAAAGTATTTATCTGAAGAATATGCTTATAGAAAAGAGTGGAGAGAAAAAACAAGCAAAAGGAAAAAAACTATGTACAAGTAAAGAGTGATCTCTTTTTACAACATATTCATTGATTTGTGAGAATAAAATCAGGCCTATGAGGCATTATGTAGTTAAACCATTTTTCCCAGTAAGAATCAAATTGTTCCAGCTTATCATTAACAGATGCTGTTATCTTCTCCATTTTGTAAATGTCCATTGTAATTTAAAGTTAGGCTCTCCTGTGATAACCATTTCCTAGTAAGAGTCTTTTTACCAGCCACCAACAGTATATTCATTAAATATTTATCTCTTTTCAACTATTCTTGAGGTATATATCCAAGATATATGGTCTTACTCTCTAATGGTATTTCACATTTAAAGATGTCTTGTAGGGCATTGTGTATCCCCCTCCAATAGTCTTTGATAACAGGGCAGTCCCAAAAAATATGATAAAGATTTGCATTTTGAATTCCACAATTTCTCCAGCAAATAGGGAGGTTACTATCATAATGGGATTTCTGAGAGGGTGTAATAAAATATCTTATCAAGTTTTTCTATCCAAACTCCCTCACTTTCTGTGAACTGATACACTTTCATTGATACCTCCATATTATTGTCCATTCTTCCTCAGATATAATTATCCCTCCTTCCTTCTCCCATTTTGTTTCAATGTAGGAAGTCGAATGTGCTTTCAGATTTGACAACCCATTATACATGCTTGAAATGATTTTACTACCGTTATCTGAATTATATGCTTTTCTAAATAGCTCTATCAAGCACATACTTGCCTTGGTTACATTTTTAAGCATCTTATTAACATATTGTCGCATCTGTAAATATCGATAAAAATATTGTTTTTCTAATAAGTGTTTCTCTTTAAGGATTTCAATACTGAACAGTGTTCCTTCTTTCATTATGTTGCAAAGAACTGTTATTCCTTTAGCTGTCCAGTCCTTAAATCTAGCATCCAATTTATTTGATGTAAAATCCGAGTCATATGCACACTATTTAATAATTGCAATACCCGTCTAGATTATATTCTTTTATAGTAGTTTTCCATATTTTAAGAGTCAATTTCACCCATGGGTTATCAATAGTATTTATGTACCTTTGCAGGTTGTTATCAGCCAAAATTGCTTGTATGGGGATGGGAAGTACCCGCTCCTCAATGTTTTTCCATTGAGCGTCATATGATGGGTTGCACCAACATATCATAGCTCTCAACTGTGCTGCAAAATAATAATCTCTAAGAGATGGTAGGCCCCATTCCCCCTTTTCATTTGCCAATTGCAAAGTTTTGAGATGAACTCTAGGCCTTTTACCCTACCAAATATACCTTGATAGCATCTTGTTCCATTCATTGAATTGATTTTGATTAATCTCTACTGAAAGAGATATAACAGTCTGGGCAGTATATTCATTTTAATAGACTCATTCCTTGAACTGAGACTGAAAAAAGGAATCAGGTTCCATCTTGCCATATCTTCCTTAATTTTTTATATAAAAGCTGATAATTACAGTCTGATAATTTTGCCAAATCTTTTGGCATAATGATGCCCAAATATTTGAAAGACTCTGTGTGCGATGCCCAGGGGTACGTACTTTCAATTTCTCTTGGTGGGCTATAGTAATATGAACGTAATTAGATTTTATCTATGTTGATCTTGTATCCTGATAATTGACCATATTGTTCAAAGGATTGCATCAATTTAGGAAAACAGTACATTGGTTGCCCTAGATAGATCAAAATGTCATCCGCATAACAAGCCAATTTATGCTCTGTCCCTTTAGTAGTAATTCCCGTGATATCTTCATTTTGTCTGATGTATTGAGTTAATGGTTCCAGATATAACGTGAAGAGTAGCGGTGACCATGCACAACCCTGTCTCGTGCCCCTTTCTAGGGTAAGACTATTTGATAAATATCCATTGATTTTAATCCTAGCAGTAGGGTTGTCATATAGTGTCTGTATAGTTTTAATAATTGTGTCTTGGAAACCAATCAAATACCTTTTCAGCGTCCAAGCTTATCGCTATTGCTTTGATTTTTTTTTGTTTATGATCCATAATGTGAAGTGTCCTTCGTATATTGTCTTGTGTTTGACATTGTCATATAAAACCTGTCTGATCGTTACGTTTCAGTATGGGTAGAAACTCCTCTAATCGTTTGGCTGTGATGGAGGTAAATAATCTATCATCTACATTAAGAACAGATATTGGTCTAAATGACCCACATTCCATTTTATCCTTACCTTCTTTCGGTATAGCTGAGATTATCACTTCCTTCCAACTGGGTGGCATTTGTGCCTTTTTTGAGCCCAGTTCAGTGTGGGGAGTAAAACAGGAATTAACTCATTTTTAAATTCTTTGTGCCACTCTGCCGTATGCCCATCTGATCCTGGTGACTTGCTTAATTTAAGCCTACTAATTGCAGCTTTTAATTCAACTTCAGTTATGTCAGCTGTATTCGTTCTATTT
Organism: Hemitrygon akajei; assembly: GCF_048418815.1. NCBI lineage: Eukaryota > Metazoa > Chordata > Chondrichthyes > Myliobatiformes > Dasyatidae > Hemitrygon > Hemitrygon akajei. The sequence continues at coordinate 28,631,241 of NC_133138.1, read as the reverse complement.
TGTTCTTCGCTTAAAGTGGGTAACTCTAGAGAATTCAAGAAGGTGTCAATTTGGGTTATGCTTCCCCGTTTTTCATTGGAATGTAGGAGAATGAGAGGTGATGCATAGAATCATGTGTGGCATGGATAAGAATGCACACAGTCTTTTTTCCTTGATCTGGGGATGAAGAACTAGAGCGCATAGCCAATAATACCATAAGACCATAAGACATAGGAGCAGAATTAGGCCATTCGAGTCTGCTCTGCCATTCCATCATGGCTGATCCCGGATCCCACTCAACCCAATAGAGCTGCCTTCTCGCCATATCCTTTGCTGTCCTGACCCATCTGGAAACTATCAACTTCCTCTTTAAATATGTCCCTGGACTTGGCCTCCACCACAGTTTGCCACAGAGCATTCCACAGACTCACTACTCTCAGGCTAAAAAAATTCCTCCTTACCTCTGTTCTGAAGATTGCTCCTCAGTTTTAAGGGAGTGCCCTCTAGTTCCAGATGCCCCAAGCATAGGAAACATCCTCTCCACATCCACCCTATCTAGTCCTTCCAGTAGGTTGTTATGAAGGATGAACAGTTCTGATGGACAATGGGATGCAGAGTTGCCCATATTCCCCCCCCCCTTGAGAATCACGAACCATTACTGTTGCTATGCTGCTCATGAGAGAGAGAGATGAAAAGGAAAACATGCAAGAACATCTGCTACAGATAAGAGAGGGGAGAGAGCCTTGTTGATTTACTATATTATGTCTTCTGCAAGGGTTATTTATCTTCTACCCTTTTGCCCATTAAAATTCCTCAGTGGACTGCCGGAGTGGGCTGGTTTGACGGACACAGCCATTCAAAATTGATTGATAGCTGAGACCCCGTGAGTAGGGATAAAAGTCGGGTCTGGAGAGACACCCTTCAGATGCACCAGGAGACATACCATTGAGCACGGATTGAGTGTTGGAACCCACAGGAACGGTGGGGGCATCAGAGACCGAACAAGGAGATCGGTCAGTTAAACTCACAGTGTTACAGCAGGGCTGGTTGGGACTTGTGTGTGTGTCCACTCATGCCAGAGTGACGAGTCCACCACAAAAGAACGGTCTAGCTGAACGACAGAGGGGTCATAACTGAATGGCCACAAAGATACGACAGATTAAGAAAGCAAAGGAAGGTTTGGCTGCAGTAGCTGTTACATCTCGCTCTCTCTCTCTCTCTCTCTCCAACGATTACAACACAACAACCATATCTACCTCAGCACGCATGAACTGAACTGAACTTTATACTTTTCTATGACAATTCATTTACCCCTAGACATCGATAGAGCTTGTTTATTATTGATTATTATTATTCCTACACTTTTAGGTTTATTATTACTAACTTGTGTTATCTATATATTTGCATTATTGGTATTGATTTGCTTATTTTACTAATAAACACTTCTGAATATAATACCACCAGACTCCAACGGATTCTTCTTTCTCTGCTGGTTAGACACCCAGTTATGGGGTACGTAACAAGGTTTCAATGAGATCCCCCCACATTCTTCCAAATTCCAGTGAGTACAGGTCCAAAGCTGTCAAGCTCTCCACATATATTAACGTCTTCATTACCTGCTCTGGACTCTCTCCAATGACAACACATCCTTTCTGAAATATGAGGCTCAAAACTGTTGACAATACTCCAAATGCAGCCTAACTAGTGTCTTATAAAGGCTGCATTATCTCCTTGCTTTTATATTCTATTCCCCTTGAAATAAATGCCAAAATTGCATTTTCCTTCTTTACCATAGACTCAACCTGTAAATTAACCCTCAGGGAATCTTGTATGAGGACTCCTAAGTCCCTCTGCACCTCTGATGGTTGAACCTTTTCCCTACTTAGATAATAATCGGCACTATTGTTCCTTTTACCAAAATGCATTATCATACATTTCCAAACACTGTATTCTATCTGCCACTTTTTTGCCCATTCTTCCAATTTGTCTAAGTCCTTCTGCAATCGCATTGCTTCCTTAGCACTACCTACCCCTCCACCTATCTTTGTATAATCTGCAAATTTTGCTGCAAAGCTATCAATTTCATTATCCAACAAACTTTTCACAAACAATGTGAAAAGTAGTGGTCCTAATACTGACACCTGAAGAACACCACTAGTCACTGGCAACCAAACAGAAAGAGTCTTTTTTATTCCCACTCCCTGCCCTCTATCCATGCCAAGATCTTTCCTATATCACCATAGGATTTTATCTTATTAATCAGCCTCATGTTTGGCACCTTATCAAATGCCTTCTGAAAATCCAACTTAATGACATCCACTGCCTCTCTTTTGTCCACTCTGCTTGTTACTTTCTAGAAGAACTCCAACAGTTTCATCAGGCAAGATTTTCCTTCACAGAAACCATGCTGACTTCGACTCATTTTATCATTAGTCTCCAGGTACCCCGAAACTTCATCCTTAATAATAGACTTCAACACTTTCCCATCCACTGAGGTTAGGCTAGCTGTCCTGTAATTTCCTTTTTTTTTGCCTTTCTCCCTTCTTAAAGAGTAAAGTGACATTTGCAATCTTTCAGAACTCTGGGACCATACCAGAATCAAGTAATTCCTGAAAGATCATGACCAAAGCATCTGTTATCTCTTCAGCAACTTCTCTCAGGGCTCTGGGATGTAGTCCATCTAGCCCATGTGACTTATTCACCATAAGACCTTTGAGCTTGTCTAGGACTTTTTCTATGTAATAGCAATAGAAAAATAGCAGTCTTGCTTCTTGACACTCACAAACCTCTGGTATACTGCTAGTGTCTTCCACAGTGAAGACAGATGCAAACTACCCATTAAGTTCATCTGCCATGTCTTTGTCTCCCATTACTACCTCACCAGCATCATTTTCCAGTGGTCCAATATCAACTCTTACCTCCCTTTTACTCTTTATATAACTGAAAAAACTTACGTATCCTGTTTTATATTACTAGTTAGTTTGCACTCATATTTCATCTTTTCCCTTCTTATAGCTTTTTTTAGTTGCCTTTTTTTTGGATTTTAAAAGCTTCCCAATCCTCCAATTTCCAATTCACTTTTGGTACCTTATAGGCCCTTTCCTTGGCTTTTCTGCAGTCCTTCACTTCCTTTGTCAGCTACAGTTGCTACTCCTGCCATCTGAGAACTTCTTCCTCTGTGGACATATTTACCCTGCGCCTTGTGAACTATTCCCAGAAACTTCAGCCATCTCTGCTCTGCTGTCATCCCCTCCAGTATCCTCCTCCAATCCACCTGGGTAAGCTCCTCTCTAATGCCTCTGTAATTCTTTTTATTCCATTGCGATACTAATACATGTGACTTATGCGTCTCCCTCTCAAATTGCAGTATGAATTCAATCATATTATGGTCACTGCCTCTTAAGGGTTCCTTTACATTAAGCTTCCTAATAAGATCTGAGTTATCACACAGCATCTAATCTAAGATAACCTTTCGCCAAGTAGACTCAAGCAGAAACTGCTCTAAAAAGCCATCTCCTAGGCATTCAACAGATTCCCTCTCTTGCGATCCGACACCAACCTAATTTACTCAATCCTCTTGCGTATTGAATCTTCCCCATTACAATTGTGTCAGTAACCTTATTAAATGCCTTTTCCAGCTTCCTTTACAATCTCAATCCCACATCTTGGCTACTATTTGGAGGCCTATATATTGTTCCCATAATTTTTTTTTTACCCTTGCAGTTTCTTAATTCCACCTACAAAGATTTAACATTCTCTGACCCTATATCACATCTTTCTAAAGATATAATTCCATCTCTTACCAACAGAACCACACAACCACCTATGCCTTCCTGCCTGTCCTTTTGATACAAAGTATATTCTTTGATGTTAAGCTCCCAATTATGACCTTCTTTCAGCCACGACAAGGTGATGTCCACAACCTCATAATGACCAATCTCTAACAGCGTCGCAAGTTCATGCATCTTATTCCGCATGCTACGGGCATTTAAATGTAGCACCCTCAGTCCTGTATTCTTCGCCCTTATGAAATTTGCCTCTGTGGTACAATTTAACTCTTTGCTCTGTCTGCATTTGTACCCAATCATTGGCTTGTAAACCTGGTGGCTCATCCTCAGCTCTATCATGCTGGTTCCCACCCCCTTTTGATATTAGTCCCAACAGCTCTAGTAAACCTGCCTGTGAGAATATTGGACACCGAAGGGGAGTAATGACAGATGCCCTTGCTGAATTCCTGTGTGTTAATGCTTTTCTGCTCCACCTTTCTTCAAAGTATGCCTACTTGGAAGAAGTTTAAATTTTCACTTTGACAGAATTTCAGTGAGACCCTCTCTCATGGCTCTTCTGTGTGATTTCTAACTCCTTCCACTCCCCCCATCTTCTAATTTTGGCTTCTTCCCCCATTGTTTTCTAGTCCTGACAAAGAGCATTGGCCCAAAACATCAGTTCTTTATTCCTCTCCATAGATGCTGCCTGACCTACTGAGTCCCTTACGCATGCTGTGTGCATTACTCTGGATTTCCAGAATCTGCATAATCTTTTGTCTTTATGAATAACTATCAGATCCTACAGTTTAAAATGATTTTTTTCTTCTAGTCCCCTCATTGATCTCCGTTAACCTACACTGTCTTCAGCTATGATTAATAAGCAGTCACCTTAATCTCTCAGGTAGCTTTGAAAGCGTTTTCTATCAGCTAGACAATATTAGTCTCAATCCTTTCACATTACTTCTGTTGTTTCCACAGCTCCATCTCTCAAATTCCAAACAATGATTTCCTCACTTTTCAAGTTCTGATACAATGTTAACTCTGCTTTATTCTCCACTGATGCCCTTCTGAATAACCAGAGTAGGTTCTGACTTTAAAACCACCTAATTATTACCTGAATCTACCCCAGATTCTATTGAAGGTAACTCAGCTGCAGCTATTCATTTGCCGATGTATCTCTAGAGCCATCGTTCACACGGCATGAGCTCTTGGATTTGTTCTTCAAGAGAAAATATTTCAGGAAGTAGGACTTGTAAGACTAATTCAGTCCCTTTGATGCACTACTTTTTCTAGATCAGACAACCCCAACAGACGGACCACGGGCCAGGTCCGGACTGCGAGAGCCAAATGTCTGGACCGCGCCGACCCATTGGCACTTAATATGAACGTGCCTGTCATAACATTAAATAAAGTGTGTGTTGCTCCAATTTATTTTAACTTCATCCCACACTGTACACTTGACCTACGTCCTTGTAGAGCGTGCGAGCTACTGCGCGCTCTCTACGGTCCTCGACAGGCCAACAGCACACACCAGCTACCCGCCTGTCATCTAAGAAGCGAATCTGTCATCTAAGCAAATTGTTACCAGCAGTAAGTCACTGACCCTAAACCAAGAACAACATGGCCTGTGCAAAAAAGCGCAAAGTCGACCAGGAAAACTGTCAGTTCAAATCTGACTGGACTGATCAGTTTTGTTTTATTTTACTGGACCATGCTAATGCTAAACTGGCATGCTTGATATGCATGCAGTCCATAGCTGTCTGCAAAGTAGAAAATCTAAAGCAGCATTTCAACACTATGCATGTTGTCAGTTTTAATGCCAGCTACCGTGCAAAATCAGATCAATGCAAACAAAAAATTGTAAATATGATAACATCATACAAACACTCCATTTCTACTATCTGTAAGTCAACAGCTGCATCATTACATGTGTCATGAAATATTGACAAAGCTAAGAAGCCATTCGCTGATGCCAATTTGATTAAAACGTGTGCAATTGATATGGTTGGCAAAGGTTTAAGTCATGATGAGAAAACCAAGAAAACGGTTGTGGAGCTATTAAAGACAGTGCCGTTGTCGGCTAACTCGGGAACAAGAAGAGTAGAAGTTTTAGCGGAGGAGTGTTTTTTCAATCTACTCACTGATTTGGAGAAAGCAGAAGCCATATCACCAGCCATAGATTTGTCCTGTGACCGAAGCAATATGGAAGAGCTATCTGTGTTCGCAAGATTTTCTGATGGGAAGACCTTTCGGGAAGAGCTACTTTGTATGCTTCCTCTGCCTGGGTGCACAACTGGGGAAATAATTTTTAAAGAATTGACACAGTTCTTTGAGAAGAATGGCTTGGATGTGAGCAAAATTGTGTCCGTTGTCACCGATGGGGCTCCGTCGATGGTGGGACAACACAAGGGCTTGGTAAGCAGGTCTGCCGCTGTTAACCCGGCACTCTTGGCATTTCATTGCATTATTCAAATTTCATTCATGAGAGTTCTAGTCTGCAACATCGCCATTTCAGAGCATTGCTGGAGGAAATGTCAAAGATCTTTTGCTGCATAATGATGTTCGCTGGCTGAGCAAAGGCCGTGTGTTGGAGAGGGTGTGCGACCTGCGCGATGAGCTTGTGCCATTTTTTATCCAGCCTGCAGAGCCAAAAAGCCCAAGGATTTAGGAGGTTTTTAAGTGACAACAAGGTGATGGCACATGTTCTTTTTTTGTGTGTGACATCGTGTCTCATCTAAATCAAACTAATCTGCAATTACAAGGCAACAACCACACTGTTGTGGACGTGTATGAGGCGATTGAAGCTTTCCGGTCAAAGCTGAACCTCTTGGAGAGAGACAATCATGGGAGAAAGTTGCACTTTCCACGTCTGCGGGAGCATTGCGAGAAGAACGAAATGCGGGAGGATCCAGTGATGAAGGATTTTGTGACGAGCATGGCAGTAAACTTTAGGGAATGATTTGAAAGCTCCCCAAAACTCTCAGGTAACATCCTCCTCTTCCTGAGACAGCTGTTCTCCGGTTCGGCTGACGGCCAGTGGACTGCAGAGGCCAAAAAGCTGGTGTTTTCCATAGATGATGCAACTCTTCAAATGGAGGTCTTGGAAATGGGAACATCTGATTTCCTCAAAGCACAACGCAAGGACGTTGGGGTGAGTGACTTTTGGATCAACGTGGTTCCCCAAGCTCAATTCAAAAACACGAGAGCTATTGCAATGCTCCTACTCACACTGCTCCCTTCCACGTACATGTGTGAGCCATCGTTTTCTTCAATCAACTCTATCAAGAACCAGGACAGAAACGGACTCTCCAATGCACATCTTGGCCAGTGCCTCAGGATTGCCACAACAGAATACAGGCCTGACATCAGAAGAATTGCCTCATCCCATCGCTGTCACTTCTCTCACTGATTGGTGAGTGAATCAATCTATTTTTGTCCATTTGTCAATCTTATTGTGATATAATAATATTACAGCAGCAATAATACTGATAATTTCATTTATAGCCACACTTCATACTTCAAATGCTACATAGCTTAATTTAAAAGAACAAATAGATTAAATGAGAGAACAGAAACAGTGGAAAAGGCAGTACTACTAAAACTCTGTGTGGAAAAGAAGTGGTGAAGACTACTATGGTGTGTGTGTGTGTGTGTGTGTGTGTGTGTGTGTGTGTGTGTGTGTGTGTGTGTGTGTGTGTGTGTGTGTGTGTGTGTGTGTGTGTGTGTGTGTGTGTGTGTGTGTGTGTGTGTGTGTGTGTGTGTGTGTAATTTAAGTCCCAGATGTGTTTTCAATGTGACAGCTGACAGTTGTGATAGCTAGAGTCATAATTAAGTGGTTGGTTTTGGACTTATTTTGTTTCAAAAGTGCATTTTTTTTCTTGTATGACCCACAACACAGGTTTTGAGAACACTAGGCCTAAATTATTACTACTACCGCTACTACTACTACTACTACTACTAATAATAATAATAATGGTAATAGCAGTAACAACATCTGCCCATAAAACAACTTACTGGTGCAATGAAAAAAAACCCTGGACGTTTGACGCTTGGCTTGGAATGCTTGACATAATTTGGCCCTTGTGGAAAACTAATTGGGGAACCCTGTTCTAGATGGTGGTGAAATGCTATGCTGTTGCTGCCACCTGTGGTTCAGAAGCAGTGTAGTGTTGCCAGAGGTGACTGTTTTCAACATTTTCATTGCAATCTGATGGCAAAGAGAATATGCCCAAAAATACACAGAAAAAAGTACAGATATTATCTGCCATCTGCATATATATCTGCCATCAGAGATACATTTTCTTGCAGGCATTCACAGTAAACACAATAAAGCAAAAGAGTCAGTCAAGAACTACACACAACAAAGACAGACAAACAACCAATGTTCAAAAGGCAATAGCGCAAATACAAAAAAAATCAAAATAATAATAATTAATCAATAAGTAATTAAATATTGAGGACATGAGTTGTAGAGTCCTCAAAAGTGAGTCCATAAGTTGAGAATCAGTTAAGTATTGAGTTGAATGAAGGTATCCACTTTACTTCAGGAATCTGATGATTAAACTCTTTCTCATCCTGGTGGTGTGGGACCCAAAGCTCCTGTACTTCCTTCCTGATGGCAGCAGTGAGAAGACAGCATGACCTAGATGGTGGGGGTGCTTGATAATGGACGCTGCCTTCTTGTGGCAATGTTCCTGGTAGTAAGGGCTTTTCCTCTGATGGACTGGGCTATATCCATTACATTTTGTCTGTTTCTCTGTTCATGGGTATTGGTGTTCCCATACCAAGCCATGGTGCAACCATTCAGGATACTCTCCACTGTGAATCTGTGGAAGTTTGTCAAAATTTTAGAGGACATGCTGTATCTTTATAAGCTTCTAAGAAAGTAGAGGCACTGCTGTGCTTTCTTTGTAAAGGCACTTACATGCTGGTCCCAGGACAGATCTTCTAAAATGATAATACCAATAAATTTAAAGTTGTTGACCCTCTCCACCTCCAATTCCCCTGGTGAGGACTGGTTCATTGACCTCTGATTTCTTCCTCCTGTAGTCAAAAATCCGCTCTTTGGTTTTGCAGGCATCAAGTGAGAGGTTGTTTTTTGGCACCATTCAATCAGATTTTCAATCTCTCTCCTCCATGCTGATTAGTCACCACCTTCGATTCGCCTGAAAAGAGTGGTGTTTTCAGCAAACTGGAATGTGCCCAAGAATGTCCCGGGCATAAAGATTTTATCCCCATGGAGTAAATTATTTCTGGTGTGAAATAATATAACATACAATATATTTCCATGTAAGCAGATTTGGGAAACTGAAGTCCAATAGGTTTATTCAGAGCCAGGAAAAGAATAAGGATCAGGTTTATCACTGGCAAATGTCATAAACCATCTGAATCCACACACAACATCAAACAGCTATTTATACTAATCTTGCATTAATCCCCATTCTGTAAGTCACAGGAGCACTCAATGGGTCATTTTGCCTATTGAGTCTGCTCCATCGCATCCACTACTATTTTTTTTAAATTTAGAGATATGACATAGTAACAGACCCTTCCGGCCAACGAGACTGTGTCACCCGATTATACTCATGCTACCAATTAACCTACTAACCTGTATGCTTTAGAATGTGAGAGGAAACCAGAGCACCCAGAGGAAACCCACATGGTCACGAGAGAATCTCCGCAGGCGGTGGAAGAAATTGAACCCTGTTCGCTGATACTGTAACCACATTACGTTAACTACTACACTGCCGTGCCACTTCAACAACACTTCAATGACACTCAGAGTCTACCGGTCATCAGTTACAGGTAACTTACAGTGGGTGTTAACCTGCAATCTGCACAGCTTTGGGATGTGGGAGAGAACAGTAGCACCGGAGGTGTCAGTGTTGCAGTTGAACAGGGGAAACTATAGGGCCAAGAGGGAGGAGCTGGCCAAAGTTGACTGGACAGATAGCCTAGCAGAAAAGACAGTGGAACAGCAATGGCAGGTATTCTTGGGAATAAAGCACAAGGTGCAAAATCAGTTCATCCCCCAGAGAAGGAAGAATTCAAAGGGGGGAAAGGGGCCACAGTGGTTGACAAAAGAAGTCAGAGATTGCATAGCATTAAAAAAAAGGAAGTATGACGGAGCTAAGGTGAGTGGGAGGACAGATGATTGGGAAGTTTTTAAGGAACAACAGAACTTAACTAAAAAGACAATACGGGGAGAAAAAATGAGGTACGAACGCAAGCTAGCCAGGAATATAAAGGAAGATAGCAGAAGCTTTTTTAGGTATGTGAAGAGAAAGAAGATAGTTAAGAACAATGTTGGGCCCTTGAAGAATGAATTGGGTGAAATTGTTATGGGAAACACAGAAATGGCAGAAGAATTTAATGAGTACTTTAGATCTGTTTTCACTAAGGAAGACACAAGCAATCTCCCAGATGTATGGATGGGCCAAGGACATAGGGTAACAGAGGAAATGAAACAGATTGACATTAGGAAGGAAACGGTGATGAGAAGACTGATGGGACTGAAGGCTGACAAATCCCCAGGTCCAGATGGTCTGCATCCTAGGGTACTAAAGGAGGTGGCCCTGGAAATTGCGGATGTATTGGTAATCATTTTTCAATGTTCCTTAGATTCAGGATCAGTTCCTGAGGATTGGAGAATGGCTAATGTTATCCCACTTTTTAAGAAAGGAGGGAGGGAGAAAACAGAGAACTATCGACCTGTCAGCCTGACATCGGTGGTGGGGAAGATGCTAGAGTCCATTATTAAGGATGAAATAGTGACATATCTAGATAGCAGTGATAGGATTGGGCCGAGCCAGCATGGATTTACCAAGGGTAAATCATGCTTGACTAATCTGTTGGAGTTTTTCGAGGATGTAACCAGGAAGTTAGATGGGGGAGATCCAGTGGATGTAGTGTACCTCGATTTTCAGAAGGCATTTGATAAGGTCCCACATAGGAGATTGGTGGGTAAAATCAAAGCTCAGGGCATCGGGGGGAAAACATTGACATGGATAGAAAACTGGTTGGCAGATAGAAAGCAAAGGGTAGCAGTGAATGGGTGTTTCTCGGAATGGCAGGTGGTGACTAGTGGGGTGTCACAGGGCTCGGTATTGGGACCACAGCTGTTTACAATTTACGTCAACGATTTGGATGAAGGCATTGAAAATAACATCAGCATATTTGCTGATGATACTAAGCTGGGTGGCAGTGTGACATGTGATGAGGATGTTAGGAGAATTCAGGGTGACTTGGGTAGGCTGGGTGAGTGGGCAGATACTTGGCAGATGATGTTTAATGTGAATAAGTGTGAGGTTATCCACTTTGGGAGTAAGAACAGGAAGGCAGATTATTATCTGAACTGTGTAGAGTTAGGTAAGGGAGAAATACAAAGAGATCTAGGAGTCCTTGTTCATCAGTCACTGAAGGTGAATGAGCAAGTGCAGCAGGCAGTGAAGAAGGCTAATGGAATGTTGGCCTTTATTACAAAGGGAATTGTGTACAAGAGCAAGGAAATCCTCTTGCATTTGTATAGAGCCCTGGTGAGACCACACCTGGAGTATTGTGTACAGTTTTGGTCTCCAGGGTTAAGGAAGGACATCCTGGCTGTAGAGGAAGTGCAGCGTAGATTCACAAGGTTAATTCCTGGGATGTCTGGACTGTCTTACGCAGAGAGGTTAGAGAGACTGGGCTTGTACACGCTGGAATTAAGGAGATTGAGAGGGGATCTGATTGAAACATATAAGATTATTAAGGGATTGGACAAGATAGAGGCAGGAAATATGTTCCAGATGCTGGGAGAGTCCAGTACCAGAGGACATGGTTTGAGAATAAGGGATAGGTCATTTAGGACAGAGTTAAGGAAAAACTTCTTCTCCCAGAGAGTTGTGGGGGTCTGGAATGCACTGCCTCAGAAGGTAGTGGAGACCAATTCTCTCGATGCTTTCAAGAAGGAGCTAGATAGGTATCTTATGGATAGGGGAATCAAGGGATATGGGGACAAGGCAGGAACCAGGTATTGATAGTAGTTGATCAGCCATGATCTCAAAATGGTGGTGCAGGCTCGAAGGGCCGAATGGTCTACTTCTGCACCTATTGTCTATTGTCTATTGTCTAAGCAAAGCCCAGATGTTCACAGGGTGAATGTGCAGATTCCACAGCACAGAGCCCAGGGTTGGAATTGCGCCGGGCCTCTGGTGTGGTGAAGATCAACTCAGTGTGTCCCTTTCGTTATCCTTTCATTGGATTTCTCCTGCCCCATTGCCAACCCCGCATTGCTCAGCTCTTGCCCTGCTTGTTTAATTTGGTGCCACTGAGCATCTCAAGGCAATGGAGTTTAGAGTTTGTGCAGCACCTTTGAGAGGTGAATGCATTTGGGAAGATATAGAGCCTTGGAGTAGAACAGCACAGAAATGGGATCCTTTGAGCTCCTTCAGGTAAGATAGTAGCAAGTTCAACCACAGCATCTTCTACAGAGCTACTGAAGATGTTATAATCCTTATTATATGTATTTTTGATGATCGCAAGACATTAAGAACTTAAGGTGTTGCAGGTCTAAAAATTAGCAGACTGCCCAATGACAGAGAAACTGCAGAGAGCTGGACTCGGTGCTGGTCATCCTGCTCCCTGCATCAGAGAGGGGTCGGAGGAGTCGGAGCATGAGGGCGGAGGCAGTGTGGCACGACACCCAAGCTGGAGTCGGTCCTGCCCCCAGTGTTCACTCAGAAGAAGACAGGCTGCATTGCATTCGACTGCAGACTGCTGCAACATTCATGGGGCTCAGGGTCTTGGACTACATTTTTTTCCGTGACTATATTTTACTGATATCTTCTATGTGTTATATGTGCTATAGTTGCCTTGTGCTTTGTATGACTGTGTGCGCTGTGTTTTCTCCTTAGACCTGAAGTAACACTGTTTTATTGGTCTGTATTCATGGGTATTCATCTATGGTTGACTGACAACGAAACTTGAAATTGACCCACCTCATCCATGCCAACTGTGATGTTAATGCCATTTTCCTGCTTTAGTCCTGTATTCCTTAACCCATTTCCCCTCTAAGTACCTGTCCAAACACCATTCAAACGTAATTGTATCTGCTTCCACCATAGCCTCTGGTAGCTCGTTCCAGTTATTCACCACCTTCTCTCCGTATGGGGTTTGAAGAGATTTAGTATGTCTCAAAATACTCTTACAGATTTCTATAGATAAACCACAAGACCATAAGACCATAACACATAGGAGCAGAATTAGGCTTTTCAGCTAATCAAGTCGGCTCCATCATTCCATCATGGTTGATTTATTATCCCCCGTAAGTCCATTCTTCTGCCTTCTCCCCATAACCTTTGATGCCCTGACCTTTCAAACTCCACTTTAAATATATCCATTGACTTGGCATCACAGCTGCCTGTGGCAATGAATTGCACAGTTTAGCTACCCTCTGACTAAGGAAATGCTCTTCACGTGTTAACCCTTTCTTCCTGAAATCATTTCCGCAAAACTCCTCTGGACCTTCTCCAATGCCAGCATAACTTTCCTTAGATAAGGGGCCCCAAAGAGCTCACAATACTCCGTGTGCAGTCTGACCAATGCATTACAGAGTCTCATCATTGCATCCTTCCTTCTATATTCTAGTCCTCTTGACTGAATGCTAACATTACATTTGCCTTCCTTACCACAGTAACTGTAATAACTATATTCTGTCCTCAAGTTTGATCATCCCAAGTCTTCACTTCAGTATTTTCTGGACTGAACTCCATCTTGCTGGTTCTACTCAGCTAGGCATTCTTTCTACGTTCCTTGTTAACCCATGACAACACTATCCAAATCACCACCAACCTGTATGTCACCTCCAAACTCACTGACCTACAATTCCACATCCTCATCCAACTCATTTCTAAAAGTCACAAAGTGCATGGGCCCATAAAACAGATCACTGCAGAACACCACTAGTTATTGGCCTCAAGGTAGAATTTGTGCCATCTACTTCTTCTGTTGTTGTTTCTTTCTTTCTTTTCTTTCTTTTTCAATCTTTTTATTAATATCAACATGGTAAGATTGATACATAATTATTGGGATTACAAAATTACAAAATTAAAATGAGCATAAAAGGATACATAAACAATAAGTACAATATAGTTAAGTCTTCCCAAATCATACATGATACAAATATAATATGGACAAGACAAAAAAACTAGGTATATCCATATGAAAAAAACAGAAAAAGAAGAAAAAGAGAAAAAAAATTATTACCCCCGAAAACAAGAACTAATCTAACAAACTAACCACTAACTAATAAAAAAACGAAAAGGAAAAAAAAACATGGGCTGTTTATAGTATCTAAGGAAAGACAAAGAATCATCAGTGTCACCAACTCCGATTCTCTCTACACATATATAATCAGAACCAGAAAAAAAAATAGGATTGGAACCAGGTCAAATTACATCATGAGAAAATATTGAATGAATGGTCTCCAAGTCTTTTCAAATTTAATAGAAGGGTCATATATGACACTTCTAATTTTTTTCCAAATTTAAACGTAACATAGTTTGAGAAAACCAATGAAATGTGATAGGGGGATTAATTTCATTCCAATTCAACAAAATAGATCTTTTAGCCATTAATGTAAGAAATGTAATCATCTGACAAGCAGAAGGAGATAAATGAATTGACTCCATCATTGGTAAACCAAAGACTGCAGTAATAGGATGAGGTTGTAAATCAATATTCAATACCGTGGAAATAATATCAAAAATGTCTTTCCAATATTTTTTCAAAGACGGACATGACCAAAACATATGAGTTAGAGAAGCTATCTCAGAATGACATCTGTCACATATAGGATTTATGTGGGAATAAAAACAACCTAATTTATCCTTGAACATATGAGCCCTGTGCACAACTTTAAACTGTATCAATGAATGTTTAGAACATATAGAGGATGAATTAATTAGTTGAAGAATGTTATCCCAATTCTCAATAGGGATAGTAAAGTTCTCTTTCCCAATCATTCTTTTTTTTGTGATTTATTTTCTTTATTGAAGTTCATCAGCAAACAAACATTTCCATAAGATATATTTCAGACATTGTACATATATATCACATAATCATATATGTCACAAATCTCCACATAGTACTTATCTGAGGTATACACTTATAGAAAAGAGTGGAGAGAAAAAACAAGCAAAAGGAAAATACTACGTACAAGTAGGGAGTGATCTTTTTTTACAACAGATTCATTGAATTGTGAGAATAAAATCAGGCTTATGAGGCATTATGAAGGAAAACCATTTTTCCCAGTATGAATCAAATTGTTCCAGCTTATGATTAACAGATGCTGTTATCTTTTCCATTTTGTAAATGTCCATTGTAGTTTCCATCCATGCATTTAAAGTTGGGCTCTCCTGTGATAACCATTTCCTAGTAAGAGTCTTTATCTTAATCTTATAAAAGGTCTCTGAATGTATTTTCATAATTATATTGTAAACATTTGATATTACACCATTCTGAAAAGGATTTAGTTCTAACAATTTCTCCAAAATACCCATAGAATCTAGATTTGGAAAGGTAGGAAGTACAGTGTATAAAAAGTTCCTAATCTGTAAATATCTAAAAAAATTGAGATCTAGGCAAATTATATTTATTAGATAATTGTTCAAAAGACATGAAACAATTATCCAAAAATAAATCAGAAAATTGTAGTATACCTTTAGTCTTCCAAGCTAAATAAGCTTGGTCCATAATAGACGGATGAAAAAAGACATTGGATACAATAGGAATTGCTAAAACAAATTGATCGAACCCAAAAAATTTCCGAAATTGAAACCATATATGTAGAGTATGTTTAACTATCGGATTGTCAATTCGTTTTTGCAATTTAGAAAGAACAAAGGGAAGAGAAGTCCCTAAAATAGAACCCGATGAAGATCCTTGTACAGATTTAGTTTCCAAATTTACCCAATGAGGGCTAGGAGATAAATCCAAATCCCTTAACCAACATTTCAAATATCGAATATTAATTGCCCAGTAATAAAATCTAAAATTTGAGTTGTTTCTTTACATGCTTTGTGGTGCATCAGAAAGCATTTTTGCCACTTCCATAGCATTTGACTGGTTTTTATGAGGCTGAGTTGCCAACTCTATGCTCAACCCAGCACGTAAGCCTCGAAGTCCGATGCTGATGCCATTAAACCACCGGCTGGCTAGTACTTCTTCTGTGGTCAAGCTCATTCCAAATCCACGCAGCTAAGTTTCCATAGAGTCCGTATCTCATGACTTTCTGAAAGAGCCCAACAATTGGAAACCTAGTCAGATACCTTACTAAAATTCATATTCACCACCATCCAGCACTCGAGCTGCATCCACTTGTTTTGCCGCCTCTTTGAAATGCTTAACAAGGGTTGTAAGGCAGGATTTTCCCCCACTCTGTCATGCTGTCTATCCCTAATTAGACAGTGCTTCTCTGACAATGGCGATGACAATATTGGCTGGTTGCATCACAGTGTAGTGTGAAAACACCAATGCCCTTGAATGGAAGAGCCTACAAAAAGTAAAATCCATTACAGATAAACCCCTCCCCAACATTGAGCATATCTACATGGAGCACTATCGCAGGAGAGAATCCCTAACCATACAGACAATGTTCTCTTCTCACTGCTGCCATCAGGAAGAAGGCATAGGAGCCTCAGGACTCACACCACCAGGTTCAAAAACATTTATTACCACTCAAGCATTAGGCTCCTGAACCAATGGTGATAACTTCGTATAACTTTATTGACCCTCTCACTGAATTATTCCCACAACCTATGAACTTACTTTCAAGGACTCTTCATCTCATGTTCTCAATATGTATTGCTTATTTATCACTTATTGTTGTTGTTATTATTATCATTATTATTATTATCATCATTATTTCTTTTTTTGCCTTTTGTATTTTGTTGTCTTTTGCACATTGGTTGTAGATGGTCTTTCATTGATTCTATTGTGTTTCTTGTATTTACTGTGAAAATCAGTCTCAGGGTTGTATATGGTGGCATACGTATATGCACATGGATCATAAATTTACTTTGAACATGAACATTAAAATGCTCATAAAACCTGTTTCTAAGAATCCTTCCCATCAGTTTACCCAACTTTGACATAAGAATCACTGGTCTATAACTCTCAGGGTTATCCCTATTAGTATCTTTAACAAAGTAAAACATTTGGCATTGCCGAATCTCCTAGTACTGCTCCTGTGGCCAGGGAGGCACAAAGATAATTGTTATTGCACCAGAAGTAACTTGGGTATATTTATACTAATCTTTTACAGAAGCAACAACACTGCTTCTTCCTTAATCTCAGCATGCTCCAACACAATAGATTATTTTACGTTGACTTCACATTTCCCAAAGTTCCTCTCCCTGGGGATCTCGGAAACAAAGGATTCACCATGGGACTTCAAGTAATCACTCAAATACGCAGATGACACCAGATGACCTAAAGACAGGAGGTGGAAGAGCATTATGCTCAGTGGAAAAAAAACACTCTTCTTCAATGTCAACAAGACAAAATAGATGGTAATTGATTTCAGGAGAACTCATACCACTCATACTGTGCCCTGTTTACATCAGCGGCACAGCAGTTGGAACTGCAAGCGCACATCTCACAAAAACTCTCCTGGCCCCAGAACACATTCTACACAATCAGGAAAGCTCACTAGCGCCTCTACTTTCAGAGGCAGCCGAAGAGAGAGCACATCGATATGCACATCTATACTCATGCCAGTAGGGGGCATCCTAACATGCTGCATCACTACATAGTACAGGAACTGCACTGCAGTGGCAGGAAGGCTCTGCAATGAGTTGTCAATGACTATCCAACAAATCACTGGCATTAGCCTACCAGCCACCAAGGACATACATACAGAAAGGAGCTAGTAACATCATGAAGGATCCTATCCACCCTGCTTATGGACTCTTTGTGCCATTCCCATCAGGGAGAAGGCTTCATAGCATCCGCACCAGAATCACCAGACTGATCAACATCTTCATTCACGAACCCAACCCATCATACCTCCAACCACAGCTACTTTATTATTTCCTGGCAGTCACCCTATGTACAGACACTCTTGTGCCTGTCATCATTTTATGGACATAAAATCAGTCTATACGTTGGAGAGCATTCTGACAGGTTGCACCACAGCCTTGAATGCAGCATCCAAAGCATAGAAGATATAAAGAATTATAGACTCATTTATTCCATCACAAACACAACCCTCTCCAGCATGGAGGATATCTTCAAGGCAGCATCTATCATTAAGTTCCTTCGTCATCTGGGACATGCCCTCTACTCATTACTGACATCAAGGAGCAGGTGCAGATGCTTGAAGATCCTTACTCAATAATTCAGGCATAGCTTCTCTCTCTCTACCATCAGATTGCTGAAATGTTCTTTATCCCATGGACATTAACTCACCATTCCACTTTTTACAGTATTTATTTATTTTTGTAACTTGTTGATCTTTTACTGTTTTGCATTATACTTCTGCTAGTGAGGTTAAGAGAAAAGTTCCAGACAGAAGTGATCCAACCAAGACCTCAATGATGGAGCTGGTAGAAGACAATGACACATCGCAATGGCAGTGAAGATGAACGAAGGCTGTAGCAGTGAATGTTTCCCAGTTGTCCTGCATTCCATGTCAGTGGACCCTGACCCTGATCTGTCAAGGACCATGTGGTGGGTGCCTATGTATGACTGTCCCCATGTTAAATAAAGGCAAGCACAGGCATTCAAAAATCCATTTAAGAAAACATTATACTCAACTTGAGTGATCTGCCATGAAACAACATACAGAGGTATGCAAAAGTTTGGGCACCCCGGTCAAAATTTCTGTTATTGTGGATAGCTAAGCGTGTAAAAGATGACCTGACTTCCAAAAGGCTTAAAGTTGAAGATGACCCATTTCTTTAATATTTTAAGCAACATTACTTTTTTATTTCTATCTTTACAGTTTCAAAATAACAAGAACGGAAAAGGGCCCGAAGCAAAGGTTTGGGCAACCTGCATGGTCAGTACTTAGCAACACCCCCTTTGGCAAGTATCACAGCTAGTAAATGCTTTCTGTAGCCAGCTAAGAGTCTTTCAATTCTTGTTTGGGGGATTTTCACCCATTCTTCCTTGCAAAAGTCTTTGAGTTCTGTGAGATTCTTGGGCCATCTTGCATGCACTGCTCTTTTGAGGTCCATCCACAGATTTTCGATGATGTTTAGGTCAGGGGACTGTGAGGGCTATGAAAAAAACCTTCAGCTTGCTCCTCTTGAGGTAGTCCTTTGTGGGTTCTGATGTGTGTTTAGGATAATTAGAATAGGATCCTGTTGTAGAAGCCATCCTCTTTTCATCTTCAGCTTTTTTACAGATGGTGTGATGTTTGCTTCCAGAATTTGCTGGTATTTAATTGAATTCATTCTTCCTTCTACCAGTGAAATGTTCCCCATGCCACTGGCTGCAAAACATGATCGATCCACTCCATGCTTAATAGTTGGAGAGGTGTTTTTTTCATGAAATTCTGCACCCTTCTTTCACCAAACATACCTTTGGCTCATTGCAGCCAAAAAGTTCTATTTTAACTTTATCAGTCCACATGACTTGTTTCCAAAATGCATCAGGCTTGTTTAGATGTTCCTTTGCAAACTTCTGATGATGAATTTCGTGGTGAGGATGCAGGAAAGTTTTTCTTCTGATGACTCTTCCGTGAAGGTCATATTTGTGCAGGTGTCACTGCACAGTAGAACAGTGCACCACCACTCCAGAGACTGCTAAGTCTTCCTGAAGGTCTTTTGCAGTCAAACCTGGGTTTTGATTTGCCTTTCTAGCAATCCTACAAGCAGTTCTCTCAGAAAGTTTTCTTGGGCTTCCAGACCTCAACTTGACCTCCACCTTTCCTGTTTACTGCCATTTCTTAATATCATTACGAACTGAGGAAACAGCAACTGAAAAACGCTTTGCTGTCTTCTTATAGCCTTCTCCTACTTTGTGGGCATCTTTTATTTTAATTTTCAGAGTGCTAGGCAGCTGCTTAGAGGAGCCCATGGCTGTTGATTGTTGGGACAAGGTTTGAGGAGTCAGGGTATTTATAAAGCTTTGAAATTTGCATCACCTGGCCTTTCCTAATGATGACTGTGAACAAGCCATAGCCCTAACAAGCTAATTCAGGTCTGAGACCTTGGGAAAAGGTATCTGAGAGCTCAAATCTCTTGGGGTTCCCAATCTTTTGCATGCTGCTCCTTTCCTTTTTTTCCACTCTAAAATTGTATAAAACAAAGATAATTCACTAATCTTGCTTAAAATGTTGAAAAGAATGTTTTATCTTTAACTTTATGACTTTTGAAGATTAGTTCATCTTCTACTCAACTATTTACAGTAACAGAAATTTCGACCAAGGGTGCCCAAACTTTTGCATGTCACTGTACTTCATATTATATGTCAGTGATAAAGTATTTGATTTTGATTTTGGAAAACTTAACCCTCAGATCTCCTTTAAATATTATTGCTAAACTGTTTCCCTTTTATTCTGAACTTGCCTGACAAGAAAAAAAACACTAAATATCTATCCCATCTACAGGTATGTCGCTGACCAGTATACTGTCCCAAGGATTGAAGATGTGCTTGCCTGCCCGAGTGGTGCGAAGGGATTCAGTGTGCTGGACTTCAGGAGTGGATATTACCAGATCCCCATGAGTGACACTGACAAAGGGAAATGGCATTTATATGTACTCTGGGATTTTTCCAGTTCGAAGGGATGCCCCAGGGCATCTCGGGAGCTCCTGCAACCTTCCAGCAGGTTATGGAGAAGACAGTGAGGGATATGAACTTGCTTGAGGTATTGGTATATCTGGATGACCTCGTAGTATTTGGATCCATCTTGGAAGAACATGAAGTGAGGCTCCTGAAGGTGCTGGGCTACCTGAAAGCTGAAGGGTTAAAACCGACCCTGGACAAGTGTCAGTTCTGCCGAATGTCTGTTGGTTATGCTGGGCACATAGTCTCAGGGGATGGAGTAGCTACTGATTCAGCTATGATAGAAGCAGTTACCACTTGACTAAGACCTCAGACCGTGGGCACTGTGCGCTCATTCTTCAGGTTCTGTGGTTACTATCAGAGGTTCGTGATAGGCTATGTGGAAGTGAGTCACCCGTTGAATCAGCTTTTGTGCTGTTACCCTCCCTTGGGGAAGAAAGAGAGGGAGAAAAAATGGACAGGAGGCTAGAGAGTATCTTAGCCCATCGGAGCCCTTTGGACCAAAGTGGGATGCAAAATGTGAGGAGGCTTTTCAGTCACTGAAAGAGCTGCTGACTCAGGTGCCAGTGCTGGCTTTTGTGGACCCCCTGATTGCCCTATGTTGCACATGGATGCCAGTCAAGAGGGTTCAGGGGGCATCCTGTACCAGGATCAGAGCACCGGGTTGAGGCCCATTGCATTTGTCAGCCAGTGTCTGTCGCCCTCCAAGAAAAACTATCCCGTGCACAAGTTGGAATTTCTGGCATTGAAATGGGTGGTGGTGGATAAACGGAATGACTACCTCTACGGGGACAAGTTTGAGGTGAGGACGGACAACAACCCCCTAACTTATATCCTGACCTCGGTGAAATTGGATGCCACAGGCCATTGGTGGTTGGTGGTATTGTCTGCCTTTGATTTCCAAATGAAGTACAAGCTGGGGAGCAGGAACGTTGATGCTGATGCTCTGTCCCGATAGGCGCTTGAGGGACTGGTCAGGGACAAGGAGTGGGAGAGCATTCCTGCCCCAGGGGTGAAGACCACGTGTCAGTTTGCCAACACTGTGAAGGCAGAGGGAAAGGACAGGCAGGATCGAGTGGTGGACCAAGTGGGAGTTTCTGATGATGCTATTCCCCAAGTTTACTGTAACCTGACTGCTCTGAAGACAAATCAGCTGCCGGAATTGAGCTCTGGGAAGTGGCAGCTTCTCAGTGAGATGATCCGGGTATTGGTACCATTTGGGCAGCGGTCAAAAAGGGAGACATAGCTCAGGAGGAGAAGGTGAAACATGCGTCAGTGCCTCCATTACTACGAGAATGGCTTTGGTTGGAGTGAAGAACCAGACCTTATACCGGGTCACATCAACCCCAGACCAACCTCGGTGTTGCCAATTAGTTCTGCCCAAGAAGTATCGGAGGATGGCTTTGTAGTCACTTCATGATGATTCTGGACATTTGGGTCTGGAAAAGCTTTACTGGCCCTGAATGAAATTGGAGGTTGAAGATTACTGCAAGTCATGCATTCAATGCACACGGCAGAAGACACTGCCTACACGGGCAGTTCCCTTGTCCCACTTACAGAGTGTGGGGCCTCTGGACCTGGTGTGTGTGGTCAATAGAACCCGATGCCAGCAACATGGTGAATGTCTTAGTCATCATGGACCACTACACCAGATACGCTCAGGCTTTTCTTATGAAGGACCAGAGGGCATCTACAGTGGCAAAAGTGTTATGGGAGAAGTATTTCATCTATTAGGGCCTTCCCAGGTGGATTCATAGTGATCAAGGTTGGGATTTCGAGAGCAGACTCATCCACGAGTTACTGGGCATGCTTGGAGTCGAGAAGTCGAAGACCACACCCTATCATCCGCAGGGTGATCCCTAGCCACAGAGGTTTAATTGTACCTTGCTAGACATGTTCAGGACCCTGGAGATCAGCGAGAAGAGCAGGTGGAGTCAACATATTGGGCATCTGGTTCACAGTTACAACTGTTGGGGTTAATTCAGGACTGCCATTACAGGTCAGGAGTGGCTCACGTAACACACATAATGTTAGGAGGCTGGAATGCGAGGGAGGGGGGAGCGAAACTGGGGACCCCACTACACCGAAACTACTAGTGTCACGCGATTCAGTAAACAAAAGAAACAGGTAACTCGTGAGCATATGGCTGCGGGCCAATAAGATGGACACAAGTGCCCGATATTACCTAATATGTAGCGGGGTTGTGCTGGGGGGAAAAGGGGTATAAATAAGAGCAGATTGTAAGGGGAAAACAGAACGCCTTCTCCAGCGACTCCGTGGATTCGCTGTGCCAGTTACGAATTCTGCAATAAAGCCACGTTTTGCTATATTCCGGTGTTAGTTGTCTCTCTTCCTAAAAGAACACAGGGCAGAATTTCAAGCCCAACACAACTGTACACGAAATTAAGCTAATGGGTACTCACCATATTATTTCATGCTTGGGCATGAGGTGAAGTTCTCCATTGACCTTTGTATTGGGACTGAAGAGGATGACTTACCCCCGAAGGTTTATCTGAAGTACGTGTCTGATATAAGAAGAGAGCTGAAAAGGGCTTAAGAATTAGTCGAGATCGCAGTTGCCAAGCAGAATCAAGGAAATAAGAGGAGGTACAATCAAAAGGTTAGGATCTCCCAACTCCAGCCAGGAGACTGAGTCCTCATAAGTAACTTGGGGCTACCTGGAAAGCATAAGTTGGCTGAACGCTGGGCAGCTACGCTCTACGTGGTGGAGAGTCAGATACCAAACCTACCAGTTTTATGGGTGAAACCAGAGGATGGGAATAGGCCTGTCAAGATTCTCCATCGGAACCACCTGCTGCTCCTAGGACAAGAGGTGCAGGTAGACCCAGAGCCCATTTTGGAGCCTAGACCTAGTAAGAGGACTGTGCAGAAACACAGAGTGACTGCAGGGCCCACAGCAGGCAAGGTTAGGCTGCCCCCCCCCCCACCCCGAGAGGGATACTGATTTGGAGGATGAGGACCTGAATGTGTGGTATATGCCACCTTTCACTAACTCCCCAGTGATTGAGGAAGAGACTCCCGGCTCTTCGAGTCAGGTGAAGTGGGGGGGGGGGGGGGGGAGGCGGGGTTTCTGTAGGCAGCCTAGTTTGTAACGGGACTCTGCAGGAGAGAAAACCTTGGCCATGGGACAGAGGGGTCCAAATTGCAGGTGGGCATGAGTGCTAGGTCGGCTAGGTCGGAGGAGGCCTTGTCAAGTAGACTGGAAATATCCCCCCCGTAGCGTCTGAGCCTGAAGAGTTAGGTGAGGAGATACAGAGGTCTTAGAGAATTATGAGACCACAGGATAGGTTGGCCTACATAGCACCAGGGGAACAGGGTGTGACCTCTACTGTTTTGTGGAGCTATGTCACTGCCTTTTGCACCTGGATTGGGCTATGTGTTTTGCTGGAAGGGTTGGCGAATTATCTCAACGTCATGAGGACATGACTAAATTTGGTGGGGGGAGAGTGTAACATGTTGTAAGGTTTCACTGCTAATGTAATGGCTTCTCTGTAATGTTCCACTGCTGAGGTAATGGTTTCTCTGTAGCAGCAATGTTTGAGTTATGACTAGAGATAACAGGGTATGTTAACCAATGAGCAGGATGTTGTTCTTTCTTGTGTGTCTGGGAGCCAGGAATTTGCGGTCTTTTGCCAGGGGGAGATGAGGAGAGAAGACACAAATGGAGAGAGTTGGTAGACTGCCAGACGGAGTGGCTTGGAGCGAGGGGCCAAAGGTCAGTGACAATCGGAGGAGGTTGATGGTGGACGAATGGCCAATCAGTGAGCTCCAATGCTGCGCGTTACACTGTTTCATGAGAATGGGCCCTTTTTCTTTTTTTGTTTTCTTTTCTAACCCTATAGACAAATTAAGAATTATAAAGCTCAATCGTTTAATCGCATATTGTGTACTATTTGTTATTTTGTGGTACAGATTTGTAACAGGGGACACATCGCGCAGCATCCACACAAGTGAGATTTCTTAAGTTTGGCCAGGCCGGGAGTGCTATCATCCCCTATATTTAGCTGCTAGCCAAACTGAGAGTTACACATAGAAACCTTGATAAGGTCTCTCCTCATAGTCTTACATTCCAGTATGAATATACTCAGTCTACCCAATCCCTGCAATTATATCTCTCCCTTCCAGCCAACATCCTCATGAACCTCCTTTGCATTCTCATTATTGCTACCTCCTTCTTCCTGTAGTATGCCAACCAGAATTATACACAATCTTCTAAGTGTGGTTCTGTGCAACTCTTAAATTCAATGGCTCAACCTGTGAAGACAGGTAGGTAAATGTTCTTTTCACTACCCTATCTGCCTGTGTTGCTACTTTCAGATAACTATAAGCTTTCACCTTAATGTCTCTCTGTACACCAATGCTCCTAATGCCCATGCCATTTGCTCTGTATGTCCTACCAGAGTTTGACCGCCCAAAGTGCATTATTTCACACATGTGTGGATTAAGTTCCATTTATTATCACTCTGTGTAACTTTTCAGCTCATCTATGTCCCATTCTGTCCTTGGACAGCCTTCTCTGTCTGACTCCACCAATTTCCTGTTGTTTGCAAACTTACTGATCATATCCTCTAGATTCTCAATCTTCACTTACACATATTAAAAGTAACCAATGCCCTAAAAACAATCACTGCATAACGCCGCAACTTCCAATCACAGAAACAACCCATCTACCACCACCCTGTACCTCCAATTAACCAAGAAATTCTTTCGTCCTCATGATGAGAAGGCTGCAAGCTGATGTTCAATTCCATTTCTCTAATTAAGGTTTCCATTGTTCATCAATTAAAGCAACAAAGGGGATTTGAACTCCAGTTGCCTGCCTTTTTATCACTGGAGGATCGTTCTGCTGCTGGAGAAGGGAGATGGCCTTTTGATCACTGGTGAGATCACTTTGCAAGTGAGAGCAGCTTGCCTTTTTACCATTAGTAAGATCACTCTGCTACAGAGAGAGGAGACTGTCTTTTTATCATTAATAAGATCACTCTGCTACAGAGAGAGGAGACTGTCTTTTTATCACCTGTGAGATCACTCTGCTACAGTGAGAGGAGCCTGCCTTTTTATCATTAATAAGATCACTCTGCTACAGTGAGAGGAGCCTGCCTTTTTATCATTAATAAGATCACTCTGCTACAGTGAGAGGAGCCTGCCTTTTTATCATTAATAAGATCACTCTGCTACAGAGAGAGGAGACTGTCTTTTTATCATTAGTAAGATTGCTACAGAGAGGGTAGAATGCCTTTTTTATCACTGGTGAGATCGCTCTGCTAACAGAGAGGGAGAATGTTGCCCAGATTTTCTGCCTTTTGGATGAGAAGTTGGACAGCGGACTTTTTTTCATTCTTACGGTTTTTTTGTATTCTGCGTCTTCCACCCAATCTTCCTCATTTTTTTTTGTGTGAGTGCGAGGGGGATTTGGGGGTCGATGTGCCTGCTCCATTTTTGGTCATTTTTATGTGCAGGGAGGAGGGATTTTGGGGATGATGATCGTGCTGCTGTTCTTTTCTTTCTTGGTTTCATGGCTATCTGGAGAAGAATTTCAGAGTTCTATACATAAATTCTGTCCCTCAGAATTATCTCCAATAACTTCCCTCCTACTGATGCAAGGTTTGGCACTCCATGGCTTCCAAACTTACCTCTACATTAAATATGTTCCAGTCTTCAGGTTCCTTGCCCATGTTTAACAAAGATGTAAAAAATCCCCATCACAGCCCCCAGTAAATAACTCCCTTTCTTCCCTAGGCATCCTGGAATAGATTATATCAGACCAGGAGATTTATCCACCCTAATTGTGTAACGGTGGGTTCAATGCAGTATAGCATCAACAATCAGAAGATCAGGATTCAATCTGCTACACTGCCTTTAAGGAGTTTGTACGTTCTCCCCATCACTGCATGGGTTTCCTCTCGTTCCTCCAGTATCCAACCATGTTCCAAAGATTTATGGATTAGGGATAATAAGTTGTGGGCATGTTAGGCTGGCACCCGAAGCATGGTGACACTTGTAGGCTGCCCAGGCACATCCTCAGACTCTGTTGGTTATTGACGTGAGCAATGCATTTCACTATATGGTTCAATGTTTCGATGAACATGTGACAAATAACGCTAAACTTAATCTAAAATGTTTCAGTACCTCTAGCATTTCCTCCTTAGGTTAGCACAACTGTCACCCATCGCACCCCCAGCCCTTTCTCCAATGTCCACACGCTTGTCCCAGATAAATTCTGAGAAATATTTATTTTGCATGCATAGTTCCTGTGAGGACTTTTTCTTTATTTGTTTCCCCTGTTGCTTCTAATCTATTCCTAAATGGGTTTAGGAATCTCTTTTATCCTACTTGCCTAGGTCCTATCACAACCACTTTTGGGTGCATGGAGGCATAGACGTTCACATAATGCTTGACACTGCCAAATGTACAATTGGGGTCATGTGGAGAACATAAAAACTCCTCACAAGCAGCAGTGGAAATTGAACCTGAGTCACTGACACTGTAGTAGTTTTACACTACTGTGCCACCCCAGATATTTCATCATTTACAGTGATCTCTTCATCAAAGTTCAAGTTCTCATTGGCTTTCACCAAAGACCAATAACCTCACTGATCAAAAGAACTCTTAAATATAAGTGTTAGTGGAATATCTCACTAAGATATTAAGTTATGTTAGGTTTTATTTCTCAGTAGCTTAACACTGTTGCTATCAATGAGCTTAAATATTCTGCTGCTCAACTATACAGAACGATCTCTTTTGCTGAAAAAAAATGTTTTTGCTGCTTTTGTCTTCTCTAATGAGAACTAGCAGCTGCATACATTCTGTGGCTATTTTACTTGTACCTGATAAAGTGGCTACTGAGTGTGTGTTCATGATCTTCTGTTGCTGTAGCCCATCCACTTCAAAGTTTGATGTGTCGTGTATTCAGAGACACTCTTCTACACACCACCGTTGTAACACATGGTTATTTGAGTTACTGTAATCTTCTTGTTAGCTTGAACCAGTCTTGTCATTCTCTTCTGAGCTCTCTCTCTAACAAAGCATTTTTGCCCATAGAGCTTCTGCTCACTGGATTTGTTTTGCTTTTCATCCTGTAAACTCTCGAGGCTGTTGGGCAGATCATCAGTGTCTGTGTTATTCAAAACACCCAGTCTGGCATCAACAATCATTCCATGGTTAAAGTCACAAAGATTTCTTCCTCATTCTGAAGTTTGGTCTGAACAACAACTGAACCTCTTGACCAGGTCTGAATGCTTTTGTGTATTGAGTTACTGCTACATGATTGGCTGATTAGATATTTGCATTAATGAGCAGATGTACAAGTGTACCTAATAAAGTGGCCATTTAGTGTAGTTTACATCTGCCTTACATCTTCATTGTAATCTGAGAATTTAGAGTATGTGCATATTCAACATTGATAAACGATGCAAAAAAGCTGAAGATCTGAATCACTGTGCCTACTGGGCCTGAATACCTCCCTCTGCAACTGGATCCTAGACTTCCTGACTGGGAGACCTCTGTCAGTCTGGATCGGGAGCAGCATCTCCAACACCATCACACTGAGCACGGGGGCCCCCAAGGGCTGTGTGCTCAGTCCACTGCTGTTCACTCTGCTGATCCACGACTGTGCTGCAACACACAGCTCAAACCACATCATCAAGTTCGCCGATGACACAACCGTGGTGGGTCTCATCAGCAAGGAGGTGCAGCGTCTAACGGACTGGTGCAGAGCCAAAAACCTGTCTCTGAACGTGAACAAAACAAAAGAGATGGTTGTTGACTTCAGGAGGGCATGGAGCGACCACTCCCCGCTAAACATCAACAGCTCCTCGGTAGAGATCATAAAGAGCACTAAGTTTCTTGGTGTTCACCTGGCGGAGAATCTCACCTGGTCCCTCAACACCAGCTCCAGCAAACACCAGCAAAGAAAGCCCAGCAGCATCTCTACCTTCTGCAAAGGCTGAGGAAAGTCCATCTTCCACCCCCTCGTCCTCATCACATTCTACAGGGGTTGTATTGAGAGCATCCTGAGCAGCTGCATCACTGCCTGATTCGAAAATTGCACTATCTTGGATCTCAAGACCCTGCAGCAGATAGTGAGGTCAGCTAAGAAGATCATCGGGGTCTCTCTTCCCACCATCACGGACATTTACACTACACGCTGCATCCGCAAAGGAAACAGCATTATGAAGGACCCCATGCACCCCTCATACAGTCTCTTCTCCCTCCTGCCGTCTGGGAAAAGGCACCAAAGCATTTGGGCTCTCATGGCCAGACTATGTAACAGTTTCTTTCCCCCAAGCTATCAGACTCCTCAATACCCAGAGCCTGGACTGACACCTTGCCCTATTGTCCTGTTTATTATTTATTGTAATGCCTGCACTGTTTTTGTGCACTTTATGCAGTCCAGTGTAGGTTTGTAGTCTAGTGTAGCTTTCTTTGTGTTTGTTTTTTTATGTAGTTCAGTCTAGTTTTTTGTACTGTGTCATGTAACACCATGGTTCTGAAAAACATTGTCTCATTTTTACTATGTACTGTACCAGCAGTTATGGTTGAAATGACAATAAAAGTGACTTGACTTGACTTGACTTGACTTGGCAGAGTTAATGGTGGCTCTGTCCTTACATAGGATACATACTGATTTTGTCTCCGGATTTAACCACTCTGTCAGCTTGAATAATTAAATGAAGAATATTCTGAAAATGCAGGTCTAGCAGCAAATTCAGCATGAGAGAGTTTCAGCTCAGTTACCCCTGATTTTGCCAAGACTGTAAGATGTGAAGATACCTCCAGAAATGTCTCTGAATTTTGTCTTTCTCTCTCTCTTCTTGTCTCTGATCATATTTTTGCCCAAGTGAATGTCAAATCTCCTTTTGGGGATCAGTATCAGATTTCAGCAGAATCACAGAAACCACAGAGAGGTTACAACAAAGAGCAGAATGATTTTCCCCGGAGCCCAGCACTGCATCCTGTCTATATCCTGTTGTAACTCACGACAACCTTCTACACTATTCACAACAACATTCATGCCATCTACAAACATGCTAACCCACCCTTCACATTCTCATCCAAGTGAGTTACAAAAACCTCAAAAAGCAGGGGTTCCCTGCCCTGAACATCACTAGTCAGCAACTCCAAGCAGAATATGCTCCATCTACAGTACTACCACCTTATGCAACACACACAAAATGCTGGAGGAACTCAGCAGGTCAAACAGCAACTATGGAGATTAGTGAACAGTCGACATTTCGGGCCGAGACTCGTCTTCAGAACTGGAAAGGAAGGAGGAAGATGCCAGAATAAAAAGGTTGGGGTACGGGAAGAAGGATAACTGGAGCCAGGTGGGTGGGAAAGGTAAAGGGCTGGAGAGGAAGGAATCTGATAAGAGAAGAACCAGAATCAGAATCGGGTTAATTGTCATCAGCATATGTTGTGACGTGTTAACTTAGCAGCAGCAGTACAATGCAAAGTATGATAACATAGAAAGAAAAATAAATAAATAAGTTACAGTAAGTATATATATGTATGTATGTATATATATTGAATAGATTAAAAATAGAGCAAAAACAAAAATAATATATATTTTTAAAAAGTGAGGTAGTGTTCCTGGGTTCATTGTCAATTTAGGTATTGTATGGCATAGGGGAAGAAGCTATAGGTAAGCCTAGTAATTCTGTAGGTAAGCCTAGTAATTACTAAGGTAGGGACATGTTCGGCACAACTTTGTGGGTCAAAGGGCCTGTATTGTGCTGTAGGTTTTCTATGTTTCTAAGTTGTTCCTGAATTGTTGAGTATGTGTCTTCAGGCTTCTGTACCTCCTTCCTGACGGTAACAATGAGAAGAGGGCATGCCCTGGGTGATGGGGTCCTTAATAATGGATGTTGTCTTTCTGAGGCACCACACCTTCAAGATGTCTTTGATACTACCATGGCTAGTACCCAAGATGGAGCTAGCTAATTTTACAACATCCTGTAGCTTCTTTCAGTCCTGTGCAGTAGCCCCATCCCATACCAGACAGAAATGCACCCTTTCTGAATGATTTCCATAGTATCTATAGAAGGTTTTGAGTGTTTTTGTTGACAAGCCAAATCTCTTCTAATGAAACACAGCCAGTGTCTTGCCTTCTATATAGCTGCATCAATATGTTGGACCAGATTAGATCCTCAGTGATCTTGATACCCAGGAACTTGAAACTGCTCACTCTCTGCACTGCTGATCCTCTATGAGGATTGGTTTGTGTTCCCTCATCTTACCCTTCCTAAAGTCTAGAAAGAGCTCTTTTATCTGACTGTCATTGAGTTCAAGGTTACTGCTACGTCACCACGCCACTAGTTAGTATATCTGTATGCCTTCTCATCTTCATCTGAGATTCTATCAACAATGGTTGTATCGTCAGCAAATTTTTAGATGGCATCTGAGCCATACATATTCATAGGTATAGAGAGATTAGAGCAGTGGGCTAAGCACACATCACTGAGGTGCACCAGTGTTGATCGTAAGCAAGAAGGAGATATTATCATCAATCCACACAGACTGCGATCTTCTGCTTAGGAAGTCAAGGATCCACTTGCAAAGGGAGGTACAGAGGCCCAGGTTGTGTAATTTATCAATCAGGATTGTGGGAATGATGGTGTTAAATGCTGAGCTATAGTCGATGAACAGCATCCAAACATAGATGTTTGTATTGTCCAGCTGATTTAAGGCTGTGTAAAGAGCCACTGAGATTGCGTCTGCCGTAGACCTTTTGTGGCGTTAGACAAATTGCAGTGGGTTCAGGTCCTTGCTGAGGCAGGAATTCATCCTAGCATGACCAACCACTCAAAGCATTTCAACACCATAGATGTGAGTGCTACTGGGCGATAGTCATTAAGGTAGCTCACACTACTCTTCTTAGGCACTGGTATAATTGTTGCCTTTTTGTAGCAGACGGGAATTTCCAAACATAGCAGTGACAAGGATAAAATGTCCTTGAGTACTCTTGCCAGGTGCTTGGCACAAATTTCAGAACCTTAGCAGGTTCTCCTTTGGGCCCAGTTGCCTTGCGAGGATTCCCCCTCCTTAATGACATTTTGACCTCAGCCTCCAAGACAGAGATCACAGGGTCACCGGGTACAGCGGGGATCTTCATGGCTGGAAATTCTCCCTTTCAAAGTGGCTATAGAAGAAGTTGAGCTAATCTGGTTGTGAAGCCTCGTTGCCATTCATGGTATTGGGTTTCACTTTGTAGAAAGTAATGTCTTACAAATGCTGCCAGAGTTGTTATGCATCCAATGTCGCCTCCAATCTCACTCGGAATTGTCTCTTTGCCATTGAAATAGCCCTTTGCAAGTTATACCTGATTTTCTTGTACAAACCTGGGTCACCAGGCAAATGACACAGATCTAGCCCTCAGTAGATGACGTACCTCTTGGTTCATCCATAGCTTTTGGTTAGGGAATGTACAGCAAGTTTTTGTTGGCACGTAGTCACCCGCACAGGGTTTAACAAAATCAGTAACATTAGTGGCAGAATCATCCAGATTCGAAGATGAATCTCTGAATACAGTCCAGTTCATTGATTCAATGTGTCTCCCTTGTTGGTCCTCACTACTGGTGCTGCAGTCTTCAGTCTCTGCCTATACTCAGGGAGCAGAAGTAAGCCAGGTGATCAGACTTTCCAAAGTGAGGGCGTGGAATAGCATGGTAAACATTCTTGATGGTGGTGTAACTGTGGTCCAGTGTATTGTTTCCTCTGCTACTACAAAAGATTTATTGATGGTAATTAATAAGGAGAGTGGACCATTGGGGAAGGAGGAAAAGAAGAGGCACTAAGGAGACATATTAGGCATGTGGGAAGAGGCAAGAAGCTAGAATGGGGGAAAGAAGAAGGGGGAAGGGGAAGGGAACATTTTTTTACTGAAAGGAGAATTTGATGTTCATACCATCAGGTTGGAGTTTACCCAAACAGAACATAAGGTGTTGCTTCTCCACCCTGGGAGCAATCTCATCATGGCACAAGGGGAGGACATGGACCGACAGGTTGGAATGGCGATGGGAATTGGATAAAATGGGAAATTCCACTTTTGATGGATGGGGTGGAGGTGTAAAAACATGTCTAGTATATGCTAATGTAAGAAAAACAATACTGCTTTAAATTTTTGTCATTAAACCAAGATTACACAAAACCTGTGTGCTGTATAGCCGCTTCGATATCAATGTGATCCTTGAGTTTGACGGTTTTTAGCAAGAGTCGAAATATCTGGTTCAAGTTGTGACAGAAAAAGCCTTAAATCCCCGCACATAACAATGTCCAAATGGTTTCTATTTATTGTGAGTACGTGGTTCACTGCACTGAAGCATCTTTCTACAAGGTTGGAGGGTGGAAATGCAATGAAGAGCAGTTTGGCTCTTCTCCAAAGACCAAGAAAGTTTGAATGACAGTGCAGCCACACACCACAAAAGCTGACAATTTTGAAAAGCATTTTTTGCTTCTTCATCACTCAGGATTTTGATCATTTCTTCTTGCAAGCCTTCTTCCTGTTCTTCCACTTTGCAAAAAAATGGATTAATTACCCAGTCCAGAATTGATCAAATCCTTGAACTGGTTCTGAAATTCCTTCTTCAGTGATTACAGCTGTAAGCAGCACTTTTGCAAATCATCACCTCTGAAAGAAAGAGCCTTACTTTCCATGCAGGGAAACTGTGAGAACATTCTTCTCCCAATGTTTTGCTTATATATTTCCAATTATCCGAAAAAAGTGGACACTGCACTTTTTGCCTGGATTAAATTGAATTCTCACCCTGCAGTTTCATATTTAGAATATTCATTTTGTCATACAGTTCAGCTAGGTTTGCCACATCTCCAAGTATAAGTTTATTCTTACTTCCCAAGCTCTTGTCAACGTTGAGCAAAAATTCAACCAGTGTCAAAAAGATCAAAGAAATGTGTTAGCAGCAGCCTTTCAAAAGCCAGTGTGAAGAAGTAAGCGTCAAACTCTTCGTCGTTACCTTGGTACAGTTGGTGAAATATTCTGCTATTTAATGGATGAGCTTTAATTTTATTGATAGCAGATATTACAAGAGTTATGCTTGGAAACAGTCCCTGGTTGAGTTTTTTGACTATGAGATGTTTTTGATGAATTATAAAATGGATTGCGAACAGTCTTGGAATTTCTGTTTTCATAAATGCCATTAAATCAGCATGGTGTCCTGTCATATATGATGCTCCATCTGTTGCACAAGAAATCATGTTCCCAATCAGAATACTTTTATCTTCAATATACATTTGAGCTCATCATAGATTGATTCTCCATTGATATTTGTTTTAACTTTTTACAAAAGAGAATCTCTTCATGAACTGATCTGTCGCTGACCTGATGGGAATGGAATAAAACCATACTCCAGGTATGTAACATTGTTCTGACATACTTTCTGCAGTTTCCGTTTCTTAGCAGGATTAGAATTCAAGAATTCACCATTTTTAGAGTCATAGAGATCACGCCATACATATTTATCCATCATTAACAGGGCTAAATTAAAATAAAATATTAACACAAACTGGGGATGCCTATCGGATTTTGATGACAGCAGCAAGTTGACACGGATCAAATGATGGTAGCAACAGACAAACGAACGGTGAGGCGAAGATGTAGACGATCACAACAGCGAAAATTACATTGACCAGGGTTCAGATTGGAATCTGAATGTTCATCAGGATAGAGCTGGTGTTCGGCAAGTTACCTTTATTCTATTCCAGTTAGCTCTATTGACCAATCATGTAAGTTCTCATAATCCCCAAAGATGGTTCTCGATGACACATATGAAGCTGAGGTCACTTTGAACACCTCAAAAGGAATCCTTGGGGTCGGCAGGTTCACTGATTGGCTCTATTTCACTGCTTGGTTCCAGCCAGCACTGCATGTTCCATGACACGAGTCATGAGGAACTGTTGGGCACTCTGGTTGCTAATTTATGCATCCCCAATAATGTCTGTTTGGTTGGTAAGGTCAGATGAGATTGTCGAGTTTCACATATGTTGTGACAATGAGTGCTCACTGCCTGCAGAGCTACGGTCCTTCTTATGTTCCAGTGCCCCATTCTTCTTTTTGGAAGTGTCTACTCTGCTAATGGTTGGTCAGTTCTCATGCCTGAAGTTAGAGTGCCACTTACTAACCCCCCCACCCCCCACCCAACAATCTTGAATGCCTCCCTGAGGACTTCAATTTCCCTTATGCTCCCTTAGGACATGTAACCACCCCTGTTGGGAATCATTGCATTAAACTTTGGACTGATTCTGAAGGATTCAATGAAGGTTAACTTGGGCCTGTACTCACCAGAGTTCAGAGAATCAAGAGGGATCTCATTGAGACCTATTGAATATTGATATGGCCCAGATAGATTGGATGTGGAGAGAATGTTTCCAGTAGTGAGAGAGCCTAGGGCCAGAGGGTATAGCCTCAGAATCCAAGGATGTCCATTTAGAAGAGAGATGAAGAGGAATTTCTTGGATCAGAGGATGGTAAATCTGTGGAATTCATTATTCCATAGATAGCTGTGGAGGCCACGTCATTGGGTATATTTAAAGAAGGGGTTGATAAATTCTTGATTAATAAGGATGTCAAAGGTTACAGGGAGAAGGTAGGAGAATGGGGTTGAAAAGGATAATAAATCAGCCATGATGGAATGGCCAAGCAGACTCACTAGGCCAAATGCCCCAGTTCTGTTCTTATGTCTCATGATCAAAGCTACACTGACTGTCCCTAATAAAACTTTGCTTCTCCAAATACTCTTAATAAATACTGTCCCTAAGAATCTTCCCCAAGAGTTTACACTTCATTGGTGGAAGGTTCATCGGTCTATAATTATGTAGTTTCTCTTAGTATTTTACATTCGAAAAGCTTTATCAATCTATGTTGCTGTCTTCATAAGATCAAGAGTCTATGGGTAACAGCTTCAGTAGAATTAGTCTATTTGGGATGAATTCTGTGTCACAGATGCCAGGGAAGAAAATCGATATATTAATAAACTGGTTTATTACTGTCACATGAGGTTCCTTAAGGTGGTAATAGGGACAAGCTCCCACTACCTACTAAATGTTACCAATGGTATGTGCCTCAAATAGTCTCTGACAGCCAAGTCCAGATCTTGGCCTTCACATATGCCTTAGCTACTAATCCTAGTGGAATCATTTCTACTATCAGGAGAAGGGGCAAAGGTAGGTTACTGGCACATTAAGACCAGTCACTTCGGGCAGATTGAAATTGCCAGGATGGTTGGCAGCTCATTTAGGAGAAGGAAAACCTTCACTGTCCTGCAGCTACAGCTGTTCATGAGGAAGGCTTCGGGAGTAAACCCTAAAGGAAAAATTCAGAGCTGGAGTCCTACATTGAGTTCAACAGCAACTGACAACTCCCGCGACGCTGCTAGTGCCAAACTGTTTGCTGTTCCTTCGGGTTCATCAGATGCGTTGAGAAGGGGAGCTTGCTCTCCATATTGTACTGCCCTGGCTTGCATATGTAGACAGCTAAGTAGCAAAATCTATAGTCGACCCTGTCCAACGTCTGCCTGACTGTCATATGTGCCATGCTTTAGTGACAAATTTGTCTTGCATACTATTTATACAATTAATTTATGACAATAATGTATTGAGGCAGAAAATCCAATAACAGAGTGCAGAATAAAGTGTTACAGTTAAAGGGAAAGTACAGTGTAGGTATTCATTAGAAGGTAGGTTAACAGTCCACCTTATGCGTCAAATATAAATCAAAAGTCCCCCTAATATGACAAAGCAAGACAGAATGGGGCCTAGATTCAATGTGACTACCTTTATTGTTTTGGAAACATTTTTAAACATATTTTCCAGACATTATTTATTTTTTTGATTAATGAGGTGATTTCATCTGCTCCACAAAATAAAAAAAAGAACATTAGATCATCCTGTTGAGTTCAAACGTAAATGAACTATATTACGATGTGTCCTTGCTACATTATTTTAATTTATTTTTAGAATTTTGGTAATGAAAACCAATGTAATTTTTCCCATGACTCTGCCTTTCCAATCCAATACATCAGTGTGTTACTCTGAATGTTGGGCGCACACATGTGTGCAAATACATACATCACACATGTGTAAAATGCAGCCTTTCTGTCTGGTGGCCATGTATCTAAAAGCATGTTCTGGGTACTGCATGATCTTACACATCCCAGCAAGCAATTGAATCAAAACCAGATCTCTGCTGACCTTGGCTGATGATGTAACTGGCCTCAATGCCCTTTGGATTCTTCGTGCAGTCGTTCCCCCATTCAGGTTCAGTGTGGATATCAAAAGGATTGCAGGGAGCTCGTATGCAAGAACAAAGCAACAGATATTGGCTAGTTAGCCATGCAGAAGACAAAAGGAAGATGCAAATGAACTTGCAGAAAAGCGTTATGTGAGGATTTATGTATTAAGAGCGATTTTTGGGATTAGCGCATGAAGCAATTAACTTAATTGACTTCAACCACTAGCCTTCAGATTTCAATATGCATTGTAGATAAAATGTAAAATGCAGCTCAGAACAGTAAAAATGCAGACCAGACAGACCAGGGAACACAACTAAACCAACTGTCTGCATATGTATCAGTCTAATCAACATCCCATTGCATGGATACGACAATGAGCCCTTATAGTGGGCATGATGGTGAGACGATCCAGGCATTTGGAACTGTAACATGTAGTTCAAAGGGAGCATTGTAAATATGGATTTGTTGAACTTTTCTTTGATGTTTAGCACATAAAATGTGGTGTAATGTTGGGCCAGGTTGGATCTCTCTCTCTCTCTCTCCCTCTCTCTCTCTCTCCCTCTCTCCCTCTCTCCCTCTCTCTCTCCCTCTCTCCTCTCTCTCCTCCAAAGAGTGTCAGTTTATTTGTGATTATTTGTTCAATAGAGACTGCTTCATGTCTGCCAGTACTCCTCTCCAGTGATTTCGCTGATGCAACAACGTTATGTAAACCTTTCTGAACGAGTTCTGTGTTGAGCAGCTCTGTGAGTCATAACAAGTTAAATGCTCAGAAGATAAATTGCCTTTGCTAGTGAATGGTAGGAAAACCTACCTTCCTGAGGTAAACGGTGAAAGGTTATGATCCCCAGATGGGTACTCAGCAGTAAAATGGTCATCAATTTAAAATAGTGCAAGGACAGAGAATTGTACTAGGAGACCAAAAGGAACCCGGCTAATGCTGCTAGATGTTGAATAGTTCTGGTCAAGTGCCAAGTCAACATAGACTGAATGTGCAAGAGAATGACCAGAAAGTAAAAGAACTGAAATAGTCATAATGAATGGTGGAACTGGTATAAGGAGCTGAATTATCAGCTCCAGCATCTGTTCCTTTTGGAGCCTCTTCAGCCTGAAAAATCTGAACCAGACAAATGTGGGGTAATGCACTTTGAGAATCCAAATTCTGGTGAGATATGTAGAGTAGATGAAGAGGACCTTAGGAGTTTTGATGTACAGAGATGCATTTTGTTAAGAGTCCTACCATTAACTGAGTACCGTAGTTCCCTGTTACTTTTAGCCTCTTAAAGTGCAACACTTCTCACTTGTCCAGATTAAATGCCATTTGCCATTTCTCCTGTAATGAGAAATATATAACTTCTAATCTATATCCTACTGTATCCTTTAACCACCTCCTTCACTGTCGGCTACTCCAAATTATAAAGAGGAATTACAAGAATGTGAAACAAGTTCCCTAAAATTATTTTTCAGAATGATTTGAAAGGAATTTTAGATCCTTAGAGAACTGATGAATAAGACAAATAAACAACTTCCACTGGCTAAGGAGCCCAGGGAGTGGTGATATACATTCTGTGGCTACTTTATTAGGTATCTCCTGCAAGTAATAAACTGGCCACTGAGTGCATTTTTGTATGTACATGGTTTTCTGTTGTTGTATCCCATTCACTTCAAGGTTCATTCTGAGATTCTCTTCTGCACAAACTGTTGTAACATATGGTATTTGACCTACTGTCGCCTTTCTGTCAGCTTGAACCATTCTGGCCAGTCTCCTCTGACCTCTCTCATTAACAAGGTAATTTTGCCCACAGAACTGCCTCTCAGTAGATTTTTTCTTGTTTTTCACACCATTCTCTATGACTGTTTAGAGACTATTGTGTGTAAAAATCACAGGAGATCAGCAATTTTTGAGATTCTCAAACCACCCCATTCAGCAACACCAATCATTCCACGGTCAAAGTCACACTGTAGATCACATTTCTTCCCCATTCTGATGTTTTGTCTGAACAACAACTGAACCTCTTGACCATGTCAATATGCTTTTATGCATTAAGTTGCTGCCACACGATGGGCTGATTAGATATTTGCATTAATGAGCAGGTGTACAGGTGTGCCTAATAAAATGGCCATTAAGTATAGTCTAAATGCTAAAGACAAGTTTGAAAACACTTTAGTATGGATTGAGTAACAGAGGAATGAAATCAATAGACAATAGCTGAACTTTAAAGAATGAATGAAAAATAATTATATACTGTAAATGTGCAGACTATTATCTAAATGGGCAGAAAATCCGAAAATCTGAGATGCAAAGGGACTTGGGAGTCCTTATACAGAACACGTTAAAGGTTGAGTCGGTGGTGAGGAAAGCAAATGCAATGTTAGCATTCATTTCAAGAGGTCTAGAATACTCATGGATGTAATGCTGAGGCTTTATAAGGCACTGATGAGGCCTCACCTTGAATATTGTGAACAGTTATGGGCTCCTCATCTTAGAAAAGATATGCTGGCATTGGAGATGGTCCAGAGGAGGATCACAAGGACAATTCCGAGAATGAAAGGGTTATCATATGAGGAATGTTTGATGGCTCTGGGTCTGTACTCATTGGAATTCAGAAGGATGGGATGGATCTCATTGAAACATTTCAAATGTTGAAAGGCTTAGACAGAGGAGATGTGGAAAGGGTGTTTCACATGGTGGGAGAGTCTAGGACAAGAGGGTACAGCCTCAGGAAAGACTTGTGTCCATTTAAAATAGAAATGCAGAAAAATTTCCTTAGCTAAAGAGTGGTGAATTTGTGTAGCATCTGTAGTCCTGACGAAGGGTCTCAGCCCAAAACGTTGACTGCTCGTTTCCATGGATGCTGCCCGACTTGCTGAGTTTCTCCAGCTTGTTGTACATGTTGCTTCGACCACAGCATCTGCAGTGTACTTTCCGTTGAGTGTATGTCTTTGATCCTTTGGCCAATTTTGTTATTGAGATTTCATCTCAAACTCAGAGAAATTAAATAATAAGAATCAAGTATTGAAGTCTTACGTGCTTTAAGTTTGAGTCTGCTAGAGGAAGTGGTAATGGCCGGTAAATTTACAAAGGTTAAAAGACATTTGATCAGATTTATGGACAGGAAAAGTTAAGAGAGATATAGGTCTATTTCTGTACTGTATGTATCTTTGATTATACACGTAGTAATCAGCACAGATGAGTTTGTGATAATCATTTCTGAGATTAACTCTGCTTAATCTGCATTTGTGAAAACCCCATTCTTTGGTTTTCTCATGGCTGGGACTCATTTGTTAGATATGTGGCAGTTTGAACTAGGCTTCAGCTTTCTTTGTCATCATCCCTTGAGGATTTCTGGAGCTTCCACTGTTATGGACTTGACCAAGCACTATTACCTCTGTGAATGCTCAGAAAAGCCTTTCTCTAGTAGTATGTGCTGTCGTCACTCAGCATTATGCTCCATAATTCTTTGTTCTCTCCCTTTTTTCCTTACCCTGAACCAGCAAGGCCTTTGCCCAACATTGTTGAATTGCTGTTATGAACATCTACTGAATGCAAAATTTCCCATTCCCAAGTGACTGAGAGAGTAGGGATGTACTCAGTGGCCACTTTATTAGGTACACATGTACACCTGCTCATTAATGTAAATACCCCATCAATTTGTCACGTGGCAGCAACTCAATATATAAGAGCATAAAGACATGATCAAGAGGTTCAGTTGTAGTTCAGGCACAACAACAGAATGGGGAAGAAATATGAACTAAGGTGAATTGGACTGTGCCAGATGGGGTGGTTTGAGTATCTCAGAAACTGCATGTGCGCGATTGCCATGCACAAAAGTCTCTAAAGTTTACAGAGAAGGGTGCAACATCTAAGAAATATCCAGTGAGCAGCAGTTTTATGGTCAAAAACACCTTATTAATGACAGAAGTCAGAGAAAAATAGCCAGACTGTTTCAAGCTGATGGGAAAGTGACAGTAAGTCAAATAACAACACGTTACAACAGTGGTGTGCAGAAGAGCATCTCTAAACACACAAAACATCAAACCTTGAAGTGGATGGGCTACAGCAGCAGAAGACCACAAACATATACTCAGTGGCCACTTTATTAGGTACAGAAGGTATATACTTTTGTTGTTTCTTTATGTGCTGTCCTAAATAGAAAATTGAATTGAATTGATTTTATTACTTACATCCTTCGTATCCATGAGGAGTAAAAATCTTTACATTATGTCTCTATCTAAATGTCCCATGTGCAATTTATAGTAATTTATAATAACTGGTATTTACAACAGGAGAGCCAATATAACATATAAATACTATTGTGACAGCATGAGTTAAGCAGTCTGATGGCCTGGTGGAAGAAGCTGTTCTGGAGCCTGTTGATCCTGGCTTTTATGCTATTATACTGTTTCCCAGATGGTAGCAGCTGGAACAGTTTGTGGTTGGGGTGACTCAGGTCCCCAATGATCCTTCAGGCCCTTTTTGCACACCTGTCTTTGTAAATGTCCTGAATAGTGGAAAGTTCACATCTGCTGATGCGCTGGGCTGTCTGCACCTCTCTCCACAGAGTTCCATGATTGAGGGAAGAACAGTTCCCATACCAGGCAGAGATGCAGCCAGTCAAGATGCTCTCAATTGTGCCCCTGTAGAAAGTTCTTATGATTTGGGGTCCCACACCGAACTTCTTCAACCGTCTGAGGTGAAAGAGGCACTGTTGTGCCTTTTTCACCACACAGCCAGTATGTACAGACCACATGAGAAACTTGGTGATGTTTATGGCAAAGAACTTAAAGCTGTTCACCCTCTCAACCCCAGATCCATTGATGTCAATAGGGACTAGCCTGTCTCCATTCCTCCTGTAGTCCAGGGAGAGGTTGTTTTCTTGACACCACTGTGTCAGAGTGATGATTTTTTCTCTGTAGGTTGCCTCATTATTATTTGAGATTAGCCAATCAGTGTAGTGTCATCAGCAAATTTAATTCGTGGTTTGGAGCTGTGGGTGGTGACACAGTCATGGGTATACAGAGAGTAAAGGGGGGGCCCAGTACACAGCTCTGAGGGGCATCTGTGTTGAGGGTCAGAGGGGTAGAGGTGAGGGTGCCCACTCTTATCACCTGCCGGCAATCTGACAGGAAGACCAGGATTCAGTTAAGCATAGAAACATAGAAAACCTACAGCACAATACAGGCTCTTCGGCCCACAACGCCGTACTAAAACGTGTACTTACTTTAGAAATTACCTCGGGTTACCCATAGCTCTCTATTTTTCTAAGTTCCATGTACCTATCCAAGAGTCTTTTAAAAGACCCTATTGTATCCGCCTCCACCACTGTCACCAGCAGCCCATTCCATGCACTTCACCACTCTCTGCGTAAAAAACTTACCTCTGATATCTCCTCTGTATCTCCTTCCAAGCACCTTAAAAATGTGCCCCCTCATGTTAGCCATTTCAGCCTTAGGAAAAAGCCTCTGACTATCCACACAATCAATGCCTCTCACCATCTTATACACGTCTATCAGATCACCTCTCATCCTCCGTCGCTCTAAGGAGAAAAGGCCGAATTCACTCAACCTGTTTTCGTAAGGCATGCTCCCCAATCCAGGCAACATCCTTGTAAATCTCCTCTGCACCCTCTCTATAGTTTCCACATCCTTCCTGTAGTGAGGTGACCACAACTGAGCACGATACTCCAAGTGGGGTCTGATCAGGGTCATAAATAGCTGTAACATTACCTCTCAGCTCTTGAACTCAATCCCATGTTTGATGAAGGCCAATACACCGTATGCCTTCTTAACCACAGACTCAACCTGTGCAGCAGCTTTGAGTGTCCTGTGGACTCGGACCCCAAGATTCCTCTGATATTCCATACTGCCAAGAGTCTTACCATTAATACCATATTCTGCCATCATATTTGACCTACCAAAATAAACCACCTCACACTTATCTGGGTTGCACTCCATCTGCCACTTCTCAACCCAATCTTGCATCCTATTGATGTTCCGCTGTAACCTCTGACAGCCTTCCACACTATCCACAACACCCCCAACCTTTGTGTCAGCAACATATTTACTAACCCATCCCTCTACTTCCTCATTCAGGTCATTTATAAACATCACAAATAGAAGGGGTCCCAGAACAGATTCCTGAGGCACACCACTGGTCACCGACCTCCATGAAGAATATGACCTGTCTACAGCCAATCTTTGCCATCTGTAGGCAAGCCAATTCTGGATCCACAAGGCAATGTCCCCTTGGATCCCATGCCTCCTTACTTTCTCAATAAGCCTTGTATGGGGTACCTTATCAAATGCCTTGCTGAAATCCATATACACTACATCTACAGCTCTACCTTCATCAATGTGTTTAGTAACATCCTCAAAAACTTCTTTTGAAAAGTTACATAAGGCCAAGTTCTCTGAGCTTCTTGTCGAGCCTGGAGGGAATTATGGTATTGAATGCTGAACTGTAGTCCAAGAACAGCATTCTCACATAAGCAACCTTCTTCTCCAGATGTGTAGAGCTGTGGCTATTGCGTCAACTATATTCACTACTTCACTGTATTTCCAGCAGCTGCAGAATCTCTTGTGTTTACACTCACTGCTAGTCATATTCATGGTCTCCATTTAAAAGCAAAAAAAAAGTATATATTTAAAATCTGACATAAAAATAGAAAACGTTGGATATTCATCCAGTCAGGTAGCACATTTGGAAATAAAAATGTGTCCATTATTTCAGCTTAGTGGTTTTTTGCTTGAATGGAAAGCAATCTAATTGGTTTTAGTAATTCTCAGTGCAAGTGCTTTGTAGATCGTGGTTCAAAGAGTCATTGAGATAAATGTTTAGTATTTATATTTATTATTAATATTTCATAGAGAGTGGTAGATGTGTGGAATTTACTGCGAGGGATGGTGGTATAGGCTGAAACATTAAGGGCATTAAAAAACCTCTTATTTAAGCATATTGTTGTTCCTTTTAGCGCCTGTCAGGAAGCACTTCATATAGATTTTAACTGTTTTTTACAAGGCCAAGATGCCAGCTCAATACTCAACCCAGCATGTATGAAGCCGACTGGATTTGAACACCGGTCCACTCATCTCAAAGTCTGGTGCTGATGAAACTACACCACCAGCCAGTT
Organism: Hemitrygon akajei; assembly: GCF_048418815.1. Classification (NCBI taxonomy): domain Eukaryota; kingdom Metazoa; phylum Chordata; class Chondrichthyes; order Myliobatiformes; family Dasyatidae; genus Hemitrygon; species Hemitrygon akajei. The sequence goes on along the minus strand of NC_133138.1, from coordinate 28,587,336 downwards.
ATATAGGCATATGCATGACGGAAAAATGAAGAGGTACATAGGAGGGAAGGGTTAGATTGACTTTAGAGCAGGTTAAAAGATTGGCACAACATTGTGGGCAGAAGGGCATTATAGTGCTGTAATATTCTTTATAACACATGCAAAATGCTAGTGGAATGCAGCAAGACAGGCAGCAGTTAAAGAGAGGAAAAAGCTGTCAGCATTTCAGGCTGAGACCCTTCATCAGGACTCATCACTTCACTAGGAGAATGTCTGTGTTTTATGTTATGTATTTATTCAGTGACACTGCACGGAAAAAGCCCTTCCGGTCCAACGAGCTGCACTGCCCATCAACCCAACATATTGAAACCCAGCCTAGTCACAGGATAATTCATAATGACCAGTTAACCTACTAACCCATACATCTTTGGACTGTGGGAGGAAACCAGGGCATCTGGAGGAAACCTTTGCAGTTCATGGGGAGGATTACAGGTGACATTTGAATTGAACACCGAACTCCAATGCCCTGAGTTGTAATGGTGTTACCACATTCAGTGATTCAGAAACCATTCCTTCCCCTCTGCCATCCAATTTCTAAATGGACATTGAACCCATGAACACAACCTCACCACATTTTTTTTCTGTTTTTGCACTACTAATTTTAACTATGTATGGAACATAGAACATAGAAATCTACAGTACATTACAGGCCCTTCAGCCCACAATGTTGTGCCGACCATGTAACCTACTTTAGAAACTGCCTAGAGTTTCCATACCACATAGCCCTCTATTTTTCTAAGCTCCACATGTTGATCTAAGAGTCTCTTAAAAGACCCTATTGTATCCGCCTCGACCATCATCGCCAACATCCACCCTCTGAGTGAAAAACTTAACTCCAACATCCCCCTTGTACCTACTTCCAAGCACCTTAAAACCGTGCCCTATCATGTTAGCCATTTTATCCCTGGGAAAAAGTTTCTGGCTATCCACATGATCAATGCCTTTCATCATCTTATAAAACTCTCTCAGGTCACCTCTCATTCTCTGTCACTCCAAGGAGAAAAGGCCAAGTTCACTCAACCTATTTTCATAATGCAAAATGTCCAATCCAGGTAACATCCTTGTAAATCCCCTCTGCACTCGCTCTATAGTACCCACATCTTTCCTGTAGTGAAGTGACCAGAAATGAACACAGTACTCCAAATGGGGTCTAACTAAGGTCTTCTACAGCTTTAACATTACTTCATGGCTTTTGAACTCAATCCCACAGTTGATGAAGGCCAACACACCATGTGCCTTCTTAACAACACTGTCAATCTGTGCAGCACCTTTGAGTGTCCTATACACTTGCACCCCAAGATCTCACTGATCCTCTGCACTGCCAAGAGTCTTCCCATTAATATTATATTCTGTCTACAGTTTTGACCTACCAAAATGAACCACTTTACACTTATCTGGGTTGAAAGCCATTTACCACTTCTCAGCCCAGTTTTGTATCCTATCAATGTCCTGCTGTAACATCTGACAGCCTTCCAGACTATCCACAACACCCCCAACTTTTGTGTCAGCAACAGACGTACTAACCCATCCTTCTACTTCCTCATCTAGATCATTTATAAAAATCACAAAGTGGAGGGTTCCAGAACAGATCCCTGCGGAACACCACTGGTCACCGACCTCCATGCAGAATACGAACCATCTTCAACCACCCGTTGCCTTCTGTGGGCAAGCAATTCTGGATCCACAAAGCACGGCTTCCTTGGATCCTTTGCTTTGCTAAATATCCCTTAATATTATCTATCTATATATATTTAATGTAATTTAATTTTTCTTTTCTATGTTTTTCATGTATTGCATTGTACTGCTGCCCCAAAGTTAACAAATTTCACGACATATGCCAATGATATTAAACCTGATTCTGATTCTAAATGCCACACTTTACCAAATGAATCTTTATGGGTGTGTACCTTTCAACTGTCTAAATGTTGATAATATTATAAAATTTCAATGGAATTCATTGTGCAGAGGTGGTATAACAAAGCACATAAAACTCAGACAAACTTCTTCTCCTTGAGCATGTTCTTTAGGATTATGCAGACACTGACGTTTGATTATCCCAATGAGAGGATCAATGTAATTCTAACAGAAACAATTCTAACTTTTAACAGAGGTAATAAACACATGAGCTCATGGGTTAAGGGTGAAAGGTGAAATGTTTAAGGGGAAAATGAGAGTGAACTTCTTCATTCAGAGGGTGGTGAGAGTGTGGATGGAGTTGCCAGTGCAAATGGTGGATACGGAGTCAATTTCAACATTTAAGAGAAATTTGGATAGGTACATGGATGGAAGGGGTATGGAGGGCTGTGGTTCAGGTGCAGTCCAATGGGTCTAGGCAGATTGATGGCTTGGCATGAACTAGATGGGCCGATGGGCCTGTTCCTGTGTGGTGGTGTCTGTGATTCAAAGGCTCTATAAGTTTTGCACCTTATTGTGTAAAGCCTTCTAAGTAGCAGTAATGATTACATTCCAATTGATCAACAAAGCCATTGTTAATGAGTTTGATCTTCTACACAATTGATTATGGTAAGAAACTATTTATTATTGCATTACAATAAATAGAAAGGAACAACAGCAGAACAGTGTAAAATAATTTGCAATAATTAAATATGATATAAATATATAAATATCATAATAGATGTTAAAATCATTATTCAGTAATATAAATTCCATTTGTTTAATTGCCTCAATTTAAGCATTTCTTACTTTCCATCCAACTAATTTCAGTAAAATTTGACTACCACAACCTCTGTTTCACAACAATTATTATCTTATCCACCACTTTTCTTTGAATGTGACAAAGTTTTGTTTGGAATCATTTACAGAAACACTAGCATTTAGTTTCACTTCAACATTGGAAAACTTTGCATCTCTAAATCCAACTCAGACTTATCTTCTTTTGAAATTAAACTCAGCATTCAACGTACTTCTAATGAAAAGAAATTAATGTGTGCGGATTACACAGGGCTGGCAAGGCACCAGCATCATCACCTGAAAAGCTTTGACAGAGACATTATTACGCTCCTGCAAACTCCAAGATGACACTGCATCATTCTGCTTGTGAAGACTATACAATGATGAGTATGCAAAATACAGAGAATGCAGAATAAAGATAGTTAGCATAGCACTATAAAGAGCACAAAAAAAAAGAAAATTCAATATAACACACCACCCCAATGTAAAATCTTACACCTAGGAAAGAACACATTTGAGAAGCAGAAATTTTCTGAACAACCCAAAAGCTTCCAAGAATTTTCAATCAATTAATAAACTTTCTATCAGCCATTATTTATCCCTCAAACTCAAGAAATAGAAGTAGTGATAGCTTGCTCAAATCATAATATTTAGCTACTGTGCCATGCAATGAAATCAAATTTTTAACTGTGAGCCAATTTTTTTCTGTAGGAGCCACATTAACTTTGATTTTTTAATATCCAAAATATCTATTCAAATGGACTCATAGTTGAAAAGAATTTCATAGGATCAAAAGTTCCGGTCTGCTTTTTTTACCTGTTGAAATTTATGTTTCCAGAGCCTTCAGATTCCCTATGTACCTTTAGCACGTTTTCATCTCTCATATCTGAACAACTCTAGAGCCATTCAGTTTAGAGCACATTTGTGGTAGACAAAACTAAAACATTGTTTATAATCAACCATCAAATCCCTTAAATAACATAGATCCATTACAATAATATATTCAAATAATGAATCATATATAATTCATGTAAGTGATTACAAAAACAGAGGAACGTTTGATTCTTCTAAAATTTTAAAAGTTTGCATACAACTTGTAAAACTTAATGTAATAATATTGGTTTCAATTTGCCAGAAGCTTCTTGATGTGTTTAAGCATGGTCAATTAGTAGATGCTTGGTGATACTGCAATTTCTCCAAAGCCTCTATTTTTGTTTCTTCTTATGGCACTTGACAGGGGCAGCCCTTTGCGAAGCTATAAAGCGCTTAAAGTGGGCTACGAAAGATGTTACGTAGTAATCTCTTTTCTTAAAGTTTTCACATTTTGTGACCTGAAAATGAATTCAGAGAAAGTGTTATGCTCAATTTCTGCTAACCGGAAATGTCACCTTCATCTCCACCAAAGTGACCTGACAAGTGCAGGCTCACCAGATAATTTGTATAATTTCTTATAAGAGGTGTAGATCAAGTGGACAGTCAAATACTTTTTCCCATGGCAGAAATAGCTAATACAAGAGGACATAATTTTAAAGTGATTGTTGAAAGTATAGAGGTGTTGTCAGAGGTAGTTTGCTTTACACAGAGAGTGATAGGTGTATGGAACATCCTGCCATGGGTGATGGTAGAGTTAGACACAATAGGGGCATTTAAGAAATTCTAAGACACATGGATGCTAGAAAAATGGAGGTGTATGTAGGAGTGAAGTGTTAAATTGATAGTAGAGTAGTTTAAAAGTTTAGCACATCGTGGGCTGAAGGGTGTGTACTGTGCTCTACTGTTCAATGCTCTATGAAGTCACAATTTGGTTTGTACCTTTCTAATATGTTATATTATAGAATTATAATATAAAATTTCATATTATAGCATTTCAATGGAGTAGATGATGTAAAGTTGGTATACTGTGCTGTGATGTTCTGTGTTCTGTGCTCTATGCTCTATTTCAGATTTCTCAAATCTCGCTTTTCGTTTTTTTTTTATTTTGATTGTGCCAGAACCTGTTAACTTCAATGGGCAAGGATCATTATTCCCTCTTGCCTCCTCTCCTCTCAAAAAAGCCTCCAACTCATGCTGCGCTTCAGCATATTAGGAACATTCCTCAATGTTGCTCTACGAAACATTCTTCATGCATTAACAATTTGTGGACAACTCATTGAAGATTCACCCCACTAGAGAGAACTGAAATGTTGAGATGAATGAAGACTGGAAATTCTGCATAAAGGCAAATCACAACTAGTGTCCAAGTCCTCCCGGGGGATCATTTGAGAACTCTCACCTGGCACTTTTTGCTAATGTGCCAATAGAAACTCAATGTGAACATTGACTAGAAGTTATTTCATGTGTTGTAATTTTGGTCATTTTGTTGTAATCATGGTCATAAGCAAAGGAATTACTTGTACAGCTTTCTCAAGTTCAAGCTGTGCTGAAACATTTTACAGATAACAATGAACTACTTAAGTGAATGAGCAACTTCATTCAAAGTGAGTCCAATAAGCTACAAAATTTCATATATATACCTCATACGTATCCTTCAGTTTGTGAAGGTTAGCGACTATCAGATCCGCTCTTTCGAGCTGAGTTTTGTTCTCTCTGCTCAGTCTTTTGAACCATTTTCATACAGTTCAATATTTTTTCATATACAATTTATGTCCTAAAATTAGAAAAGAACAGTAGTTACTTTGTATTACATAGATCAGATAATTCATTAAAAGTTAAACAAAAATGCAATAAAATGTTAGGTTTAAATTTCCCTTTATTTGATGTAGGCATTTTTTTTCATTCTCTATTAGGAGTAACGTGGCTTGGGAGCTGATTGTGGTCTGTTATCCAATGCTACACAGGCACTGAATGCCTCAGAATGGAAATCCTGTGACTAACTCGAAACTGGAACTTGAGTCTCTCCAGTGGTGACGGAATTGTGGAGTCCATTGCACTTCAAGGATGTTTTCTCCACAAGGTCATTTACTGATTAATCCCATGTCAAGAGCAAAGCTCAAGGAAATCTCAAAGGTTGGGAGGTTGGGGCTGGAGGTTTATTACAAAATGGAGATTTTGAGCAGAAGGAAAGATCGATTAAGTGATTAGAAAATGGCCGCTTTGGCACAGAAGTTCTACTAAGCCAGGAAAACGAAACTCACATGCAGGCTGCAAAGCGAATGCAACTGTCAGTTCAAATGAACAAAAGTCAGAGAATGTCATGCCCAAAGATTTTCAAAAGTGACCATTTTCATTCTTATTTCATTTTATTTTATTCTAAGGTAGAGCTTGGAACAGGCCCTACTGGCCAACAAACTGTGACTCCCAGCAACCCACCAGGCCTAATCACAGAGCAGTTTATAATGGCCAATTGACTTACTAACTGGTGCTTCTTTGGACTGTGGGAGGAAACCAGAGCACCCACAGGAAACAAGTGGTCGGGCGAGAATGTACAAACTCCTTACAGATGGCATCAGAATCAAACACCAGACTCCAACATCTTGAGCTCTAATAACATCATGCTAAACACATTGCTACTGTGTCTCCCAAAAATCATAGCCTTCACTCAATGGTGCCTTTGCTTTTATCCTGTGTTAGTGTCAGCTGCTGCTTGTGTTTACAGCATATTCCTGCCCAGGATCAAACTGGGGACCTTCAGCATGCCAAGAAGACGTGATACAACAGGGCCGAGGTTCTGGTTTTCAGGAGCCATGATTTTGACATCAGGCTCTTTACCACAATTGTATAATTCACAATATTTGGCAATAACTCAGGAAAGATCAGTTCATACTATTGTGTCTAACTGCATTGAAGACTTCTGGAAATATTTTGAACTACACCTTGAATTTAGTATGTGGAGAAAAAATAGAAATACATACCGCAACAGAAAGTGGAGTTTTCAGAGTTCCCAAATACTATATATAAAATAAAATGAGAATTAGTGAAATGTACAAAGCTCTATAAGTTCTGAACATCCATATTCATCGCAACTTTATATATATATTTTTTTGTGTGTTTTTTAATTTTATGTACATGGATATAGACTCTCATTTCCTCGAAACATAATAAATATAAATGCATGTGTAGTACAAATAAGATAGAAATATTGTGACCTAAGAAGTTGATTCAACATTATACAAATTGTATACATCACATATTGCAGCACTGTAATGTTATAGTTGCATATCATAGAGCAAAGAACAAAATGGCAGAGTAGCAGGCCATTCCACCATCTAATCGAATAAAATAAATTAGCAATCAAACGGCCAACTAAGTAAATCCTACACAAAGTGCATATACTTCCATTTCCTACACATTTCATATGCCCACCAAAGAGCCTCTTAAATGCCTCACTCACCACCACCACTCCAGGCATCACATTCCAGTTACCCACTCAGATATGGGACTTACTGCCTGTTATACCGCTGGTGTCCTGGGCAGCATCTCTGGCAATGTCCAGCACTTCTTTCATCACATCAGTAGCTCTGTTTTCACTATTATCAGTCAGCAAGTCCCAGGTGAAGACGCAGGAATACGATCGCCCTCAGATGTAGAAGGATTCTTCATTGCTGTTTTGGTAGCAATTTTGTTTTACCAGTCAAGGTTGTTAACCCTGAGCTGAACTCCTGAACCTGGAGAACTGGTGGACTGCTCTTAGTCCATCTTCTACTCTTTGACCTGTTTGGCATGGGTAACCCTGCACAAGAGCCAAAGCATAAAGCGCAGTCTGCAGCCAAAGTAGCTCACTGAGACATTGAGGTACAACGCCTCCAAACTCTATGACAAGTTTGTAGTCCTCTTAGAGAAGTCACCCACTACTCTATGTAATAAACCTTGCCCCACACATCTCCTCGGAACTTATCCCTTCTCACCTTAAATCCACTGGATAAAAGATATTGGTTACCTACTCTATGCATTCTTCTCATCATCTTATAAACTTCTAACAGATCTCCCCTCAGCCTCTGCCGTTGTAACTTTATAACAAGCATTAAATTCTTGTTTTTCCGCCTGAATTTTATAAAAAGTTTAAAGATTTATTAATTTCTCCCTTTATGGAGTTAATACATCAAGCGGAAAGAACGCATAGACTTCCAGAATCTTTTTCAACAGCTATTTTAATAGTATTGCCAAAAAAAGATAGAGACCTTTTAAAACCAGCATCATATAGACCTATTTCCTTATTAAATACTGATTATAAAATAATAGCAAAAATTTTATCTAATAGATTATCTAAATGTTTACCAAAATTAGTGCATATGGATCAAACAGGATTTATCAAAAATAGACAATCGGCAGATAATGTAACCCGGTTAATTAGTATAATCCATTTAGCGCAAAAGAGGGAGGAAATGAGTGTGGCAGTTGCTTTAGATGCAGAAAAAGCATTTGATAGATTGGAATGGGATTTTTTATTTAAGGTATTGGAAAAATATGGATTAGGAACATCATTTATAAAATGGATTAAAACCTTAAATACTAATCCCAAAGCTAAAGTAGTGACAAATGGTCAAATTTCGACACCATTTCAGTTAACAAGATCAACTAGGCAAGGTTTTCCATTATCACCTGCTTTGTTTGTGTTGGCAATAGAGCCATTAGCTGAATTAATTAGAATGGACCCAGATATTAAGGGTTTCAGAGTTAATCAGGAAGAATACAAGATTAATTTATTTGCTGATGATGTTCTACTTTATTTAACAGATCCATTACATTCATTATGTAAATTATCTTATAGATTAGAAGAATATGGGAAAATATCAGGTTATAAAGTAAATTGGGATAAAAGTGAAATTTTACCTCTTACTAATGGAGACTATAGTCAATGTCGATTAATAACTCAATTTAGATGGCCGGCAAATGGTGTAAAATATTTAGGTATAAGAGTTGACAATGACATAAAAAACTTATACAAATTAAATTATTCACCACTTTTGAAAAAAATTCAGGAAGATCTTGATAAATGGATGGCATTACCAATAACATTAGTAGGTAGAGTAAATACTATAAAAATGAATATATTCCCTAGACTACAATATTTATTTCAATCATTACCAATACAATTACCCCAGAAGTTTTTTCAAGAGATAAACAAATATGTGAGGAAGTTTCTCTGGAAAGGTAAGATGTCAAGAATATCGTTGGAAAAATTGACATGGAAATTTGATCTAGGAGGGTTACAACTTCCAAATTTCAAGAATTATTATAAAGCAAATCAACTTAGATTTATTGCATCTTTTTTTGAGAAAGATAAACCGGCATGGATTAGAATAGAACTAGATAAAATAGGAGAAAACGTACCAGAAGACTTTATATATAAATGGGAATCTAAATGGATACGGGAAAAGAAAGAATCTCCTATATTAAAACATTTGATTGATTTATGGAATAAGATAAATGTTGATGATGAGACAAAAAAATCTTTATTAGCAAAGAGATCTTTAATTCAAAATAGACTTATTCCTTTTACAATGGACAATCAACTTTTATATAATTGGTTTCAAAAAGGGATTAAATACATAGGAGATTGTTTTGAAGGAGGTATATTAATGTCATTCGATCAATTAAAGAATAAATATAAAGTATCAAATAACACTTTATTTTGTTACTTTCAACTAAGGGCTTACATAAGAGAAAAGCTAGGTCAAACAATGTTATTGCCGAAATCTAATGAAATAGAAATTTTAATTCAAAAAGGAAATATTAAAAAATTTATATCTTGTATGTATAATTTGATTCAAAAACAGGCAATTAAACAAGGAGTCCATAAGTCAAGACAAAAATGGGAAAGTGATTTGAATATTAAAATTGAAGAAACAAATTGGTCAAGACTATGTCTTGATAGTATGACAAATACAATAAATGTTCAGTTAAGATTAGTGCAATATAACTTTTTACATCAATTATATATTACACCACAAAAAATAAATTAATTAAATCCAAGCTTATCTGATCAATGTTTCCGATGTAACCAAGAAACTGGTACATTTTTACATTCTACATGGTCTTGTCCTAAAATTCAACCTTTTTGGACAAATTTAAGACTTTGATTGGAACAAATTACGGGAATGCAACTTCCTCATAATCCAATATTACTTTAACTAGGTGATATTGAAGGGATAAAACCGAAACTCAAACTAAATAAATATCAGAAAGAATTCATAAAAATTGCACTGGCTGTAGCCAAAAAGGCTATTGCAATTACTTGGAAATCAGATACATATTTAAGTATAGATTGTTGGAAAAAAGAAATCTATGGCTGTATTCCATTAGAAAAAATTACTTATAATTTAAGAGATAAATATGAAACATTTTTGAAAATTTGGTGCCCTTATTTACAAAAGACAGGATTAAATATATAGGTGCTCTGAAGATGAAATAATTGGTTACTTGGGGAAAGAAATAAATATATATACTAAAGTTATTAGGAACTCAATGGAGCATGTGGAGACCTTCCAACAACCAGGCACTCTTTCTTTCTTTTTTTTTCTTTCTCAATTTTTCTTTTTTTATATAGGGAAGTTAGGGGGGAGGGGTTAAGGGGAGGGGGGAAGGGATATATACTTTTTTTTTCCATACTTGTAATCACTTAAAAATGCAATTAAATAAAATTATTTTAAAAAAAGCATTAAATCAAACTTACATTTAGAGGTTTCAGTTTATGCACATTGTCAATAATTCCCTTCAGTAGCACCTCAGAGCACGCCTCAAGTGCTGCAATGCTGCTGCTGAACAAGATCAAGTAAAAGGTGAGCATTTTGCTTTTGCTTTCCGAAGGATCTCCGATTGTTTGAATCAACCACTGCACATTTCTCTCTTCTTGCATCTTATTTATACATGCTTTCCCCAAAGGAGAAATGAATTGACCCAATGAGAAGCAACTCGGAAATACAGAAATGATGATCTAGTTTCTTCAAAAGAATTCCTTCACCACTTATTTTCATGTATTCAAAGAAACGCACATATTGGAAGATGTACTGCTGCATCATGGATCTTTCTCTAAGATGTAATCAATAGATTCCGGTAATCAATTCTAGATATCATCTGCCCTCTGTCATATTCTTAGTCTAGCTATCAGTGGGGTTTTAGAACATGGAACATAAATCAAATCTGCAAAATAGTACAGGTTCTTTGGCCCATGATGTTGTGTCGATCTTTTAACTTGCTCTAAGATCAACCTAACCCTTACCTCCCATGTAGCCCTCCATTTTACTTTCATCCATGTGTCTGAGTCCCTTAAGTGTTTTGAATGCATCACCCTATACCACTATCCCTGGCAACGTGTTCCACACACCCAGAAATGTACAAAAACATACATCTGACATCTCCCCTGTACTTTCTTCCAATCATCTTAAAGTTATGCACTCTCACACTAGCCATTCCTGGGGGAAAAGGATGCTGGCTGTCCACTTTGTCTGTGCCTCTTATCATTTTGCACACCTCTACCAATCACCTTTGGTCCTCCTTTGTTCCAAAGAAAAAAGCCCTAGCTCACTTAACATCCACATAAGACGTGCCATCTAATTCAGACATCTTGGTACATTTCTTCTGCACCTTTTCTAAAGCTTCCACGTTCTCCCTACAATAAGCCAACCAGACTGAACACAATATATTCCAAGTGTGGTCTAAATAGAGTTTTATACAGCTGCAACATTACCCCGTGGCTCTTGAACTCAGTTCCCTGACTAATGAAGGCCAACATATTATATGTCTTATTAATCACCTGATCCTATTTGCTTGGCAAATTTGAGGGATCTATGGATGTAAACCCCTGGATTCTACTGTTCTTTCCCACTGCTGAGAATGCTGCTATTCACACTGTATTGTGGCTTCAAGTTCAACTTCCCAAAGTCCATCACTTTACACTTTTCTGCATTGAACTCCATCTGCCACTTCTCAGCCCAACTCTGCATGCTATCATTGTCACAGAATCATAGAGTCATAGAACACTCCAGCACAGAAACAGGCCTTTTAGCCATGCTGAACTGCATGGGCACTCCACTAGTCACAGGCCACCAGTCAAAGAGGCAACCATCTACTACCAGTCACTGGCTTTTCCTGTGAAACCAATGTCTAATCCAATTTACTACCTGATTTTGAATGTCATGTGACTGAACCTTCAAGTCCCATCTCCCTTTTTTTAATCTTTTCAAATCTTTTTATTATTATTATTCAAAAATAGCACAAATACATTGAAGTAACAACACTTACCATGCCTTATAAAAGAAGAAATTATCTTAAGGATTGAAATTTTTTGTGAATAAAAAAAAATCCTACTAGGCAAGAAAAGTGAGGAAAAAGAAAGAAACCCATTGGAGGTACAACCCCGGGGCCATGTGCCATACAGAAAGCTTCTAAAAATAAACATCAAACCACCAAGAAGAAAAGATATATCAAAAAAAAATTTACATTTAGTTCATGGAGGAAATCTATCAGTTAACTGAAATGATAATAATGAGCAAATGAGCCCCATCTCTTCTCAAAATCAAATAAAGTTTCAAAGTTTTGACACACCAATCCCTAAGATATCAGGAAAGGTTATTTGATTCCAACCACTTGGTATATTGATCATTACAGAATGTTTCTCCGGTGCTTCTCATCCCCTCCCCTCTCTCTTCCCCTTAGCCCAACCTCTATTCCTCTCCCTTGGCTTTTTTCCCCAGTCTCAGTCCACAATAGAAACACGAATCAGAATCAAGTTTATCATCATACACATATGTCATAAACTTTCATTTTTCTTCTGCAGCAGCTGTACTGAGTAAATCATAAAATTACTACAGTTCATGCAAACGTCTTAAGCACCCTAGCTATACACATCATATGTGGCTAAGACTTTTGCACATTACTGTATATCCAGTCCCTCAGAATACCTTGCAATAACTTGCCACTACTGACATCAGGCTCACTTGTCTACAATTTCTTGGTTTATTCTTAGATTGTTTATTAAACAATGGAACAGCATTAACTATCCTCCAATCCTCTGGCACCTCACCCATGGATAAGGATATTGTAAATATCTCTGCTTGGGCCCTGTAATTATGTCACTAGCCTCCCGCAGGGTCCAAGAGAGCACCTTGTCAGGCCCTAAGGATTTATCCATCCTCATTTGCTTCAGGACAGCAAACACCTTCTCCTCTGTAATCCGTATATGGTCCAGGACCTTGTTGTTCTTTGCCACAATTCTATAGACACCATTAAAACCCAACAAAGAAACTGCTCATGGGGCCAAGGAAGCAGTAGATCAGTGTGTCAAGGATGTTTACTACTTCTGTCTGTAAAAATGAGAAGCATTTAAATGGGAACAACAACACACACAAAATGTTGGTGGATCAAAGCAGGCCAGGCAAATGCAAAATTCCCCCTCCCCCCACTACTTTCAAATCTCTTACTATCTTTCCTTTCGATTAGTCCTGACGAAGGGTCTCGGCCCAAAACGTCGACAGCGCTTCTCCCTATAGATGCTGCCTGGCCTGCTGTGTTCCACCAGCATTTTGTGTGTGCTGTTGTTTGAATTTCCAGCATCTGCAGATTTCCTCGTGTTTGAGCATTTAAATGGGGATGTCTATGTTATTCAGAATCTCTTCTCACCAATATGGGGATGACATGCCGTTGAGAAGCTGAATCTCATTGAAAGGATGGATTCACGAAACAATGCCCAGTGGTAGGAGAAATACCCGGAGTTGTTCACAGGCCTGGGGTACAGAAAGAAGAGTATATTATCCACCTGAGGCCAGGAGAGTCTGACAAGAGCAAGGCATTTACCACTCCCATTGATAAACAAGGTCAAAGCTGGACTTGAGAGAATGGAGGTGCTTGATGTCATAACTAGAGAGAACGGACATTGTGACCGGTGTACGGGCGTTGTTCCTGTCACCAAGCCAGGTTGCACTGCAAGGATCTGAGTTGATCTAACAAAAATGAATAATACAGTGAGGCAGGAGAAGTTTATTCCACCCTCTGCCAAGCACACATTGAGTATGCTGGGTGGAACAAAGTTCTTCAACAAGCTAGATGCACATTCAGTGTTCAGGCAGATCCATTTAGTTCCTGAGTCCCAGAAACTCAACCTTTATCACACCATATGGACACAATGCCTCCAAGAGACTCCCTTTTGGCATCTCATAAGCCTTTGAACTCTTTCATATGAAGAGAAACCAAATTTTGAAGGGACTGGAAGGAGTAATCTGCCACATGGACAATATATTCATCTTCAGAGGCTCAACTATGGAACATGACTCAAGAGTGGAAGCTGCTTTGGAGAAACTGAAACAGGCTGCAATTGCCCTGAACAAAAGAAATGCAAATTTGCAAAGTTAGAGGTGAGGATCTTAGTCCACCAACTGTCCTCAGAGGGAGTGCAACCAGATTTAGATAAACTGGCAGGAGTTCAGAACATGAAACAACGTACGAATGTATCAGTGATTTGTGGTTTCCTTGGCATGGTAAACCAGCTGGGAATGTTCATTCCAGATTTGGCAGAGAAAACAAAGGCACTATGAGACTTCTCTCAGAGAAACATTTGGACGCACCCATGGAGAAGTCATTCTCATCACTTAAAGCAGAGCTTATCTCTCTGCCATCATTGGTGTTCTTTGATCCGAACAAAGCAATCAAGGTCTCACGAGATTCCAACACACACAAAATGCTGGTAGAACACAGCAGGCCAGGCAGCATCTATAGAGAGAAGAGCTGTCGACGTTTCGGGCCAAGACCCTTCATCAGGTTCCTTGAGTCCTGACGAAGGGTCTCGGCCCGAAACGTCGACAGCTCTTCTCCCTATAGATGCTGCCTGGTCTGCTGTGTTCTATCAGCATTTTGTGTGTGTTGTTGTTTGAATTTCCAGCATCTGCAGATTTCCTCGTGTTTGCTCACCAGATGCCTCTTCTTTTGACCTAATGGAAATGCTCATACAAAACTGCAGTGGTGTATGGAAACCAGGGGCATTAGCATCAAGAGCACTGACTCCTATTGAACAGTGTTACACCCAAATCAAAATAGAGACACTGGCTCTCATTTGGGTGTGTGAACATTTCAGCTACTACTTGATAAGCACTAAGTTCCTAGTTGAAGCAGACCACAAGCCACTTGTCAGCCTTCTCAGCGTGAAACACTTGGATGATTTGTCTCAGATTAAGATTGAGGATTAAGTAATATTGTTGTGACATTGAACATGACCCCAGCAAATCTTTCACAACACCGGACACTCTTTTGACAATGCCATGCAGTGGTGGACAGGACCTGACACCGACTTCATGGAAGATACCAACATCTACTTAGCTCAGGTACGTGAAAGCTTTCCTGCATCACAGAGTAGACTGGATGAACTTCACACTGAGTTGAAATAGGACCAGATCTGCAATATGGTCATGTATTACCATCAGCACGGATGGCCAGCTGTTGCAAAAGGAGCTCACAAACTCAGAGTTTACTGGCTTGAAAGAGTCACCCTCACTTTTCTTAATGGTTTGCTGCTAAAGGGCTCCAGACTCATCTTTCCTGACTCCATGCATGCCAGAATCATCAGTCAAATCCATCAAGGCATTGAAAAATAACGCCTAAGAGCAGGGCAGTCCATGTGGTAGCCTGGTCTGAGCACAGAGTCAGGAGATTATGGATTGTAAAGTACGCAGAAGGCTACACAAAAACCATGCTGAACTCTCAGCCCCACAGAATTCCCAAACTTCCCATGGTAAATTGAAGGCACAGACATTTTCAAGCTAAAAAGAGACAGATACCTTCTCACTGTGGATTCCTAATCATGGAATGTTGAAGTGTCCAAGCTGCCCTATACTACCCTATACATCCTCTGCGGGAGTTATCTACCACTGATGAACTCTATTTGCTTGCCTTGGAATACCAGAGACACTTAGTCAGACAACTGTCTACAATTCAACTGCTCAGAATTCAAAGCCTTTGCTAGGGACTGTGAATTCAAACACCAGACAAGCAGTTCTTTGTATGCACGGGCAAATGGAGAAGCAGAAAGAGATGTGCAAACAGTCTCCTACAAAGAGTCTCCTACTGAAGGCAAAAAACCCCTACAAATCACTACTAACTTATCGCTCCACACCTCTTGCAAATGCCTATAATCCCCCAAAGCTATCAATGGGCCGGAGACTGAGAACAAGCCTGCCTGTACTTCCATCCATTCTACAAACTCACTAGGCAAAGTGATAAATTTTGAGGCAACACTGCGTGAGAAAATGAAGAGCATGCATGATCTCAGACACAGAGCAAAATCTTTGCCACTGCTCAGGAGTGGTGAAGCTGTTTGAGTTTCAGGCCAATCCAGCAGAGAATCAACCGTCTGGCAGCATGCACCACAATTGCTAGCGATCAGAACATCACAAGGTGAGATCCGGCGGAACAAACATGCACATTCAAAGTCCACGAAAGGTAGAGAAAGAAACAGAGGGGCCTGATCCTCATGACGAGGACTACTTTCCTGTGGTAGACACACCTGTTCAAGAATCTCCATCTTCTCCAACAATTCCAAGAACCCATACCAAATCAAGTTGTTTATCTGTCCTAACACAAAAATATATTCCATAGCCTAATTGTTGAGGAAAAGTGACTAAAGAACCAAAGTAATCCTCTCACTTTGCCAAAGTGTTCAGGTAGTCTACCCTGAGTTTCATTAGATTTAGTGTTTTTTTAAAAAGAGTTCTAATGTTGAAAACAATTTGTAAAATGAGACTGTTCTATAAAACAAGGTGCATACCTAGTTTTTCTTTTCTTCAAGGAGAGATGTAGCAATCCCTTTGCCACTCAGTTAGCCCCTCCTACATGAGAGGAGTTCACATACTGTATAAGCAACATTCTCAGTACAGTTCAGAGGAATATCCTGCATGCTGGCATCTTGCTGTGCTCTGCACTATCCCTCAGTATCAAACACAATAATTATGTCAGCCAAACTGGGAGAAAACTATCCCCAAAGATCCATAAATGTTAACTGGCTGTAAAGCAGCATGATCAACTCTCCCTAGTCTCTATCCATGCAGATCAAGAGGAACACAGATTTGACTCAGCATTAGTGAAAGTCATGGCGCAATGAAGCACACTTGCAAGGGAATTCAAGCTGCTTATTTTTCTACGAACTCTTCAGTAAACAAACATGTAGACCTCAATCCTATTTATGAGCTGATGCAGGCAAAATTCCAGAGCGCGGCACATGAAGTTCACCACACAACCAATCAGCAACGATATTTCTTCCCCATATCACAACTGCATTTCGAAATGGCAATCAATCAGATAATTGATAAGTATATAAAGCCAAGCAATCGGAGGACACTGCTCAATCAGCAGCGCACTGATGATGTCTTCTTGTACGGTGACAAAACATGTGTAAGTAAAATGTCAAGATCAGAGAACAGTTCAACAAAAACATTAAAGAATTATGGCACTATTTATTTGATTGTGATTTGGAAGGCTCCCAGAATATTTGATACATTGAGTACAGCTGTATACATGAATGAATAATCTCCTGTATGTGTTAGTGAAATGAGCATTGTACAGGATTCACCAGAGAGAGAGAGAGAGAGAGAGAGACAGTCAAACTCCTGATGGAAATTGTTGAGACTGGTAGATGACAGCTGGAACCAGATAAAAGTGGGATCTATATACCTCCTTTATACTCCCAGTCTCAATGAAGGATCTTGCTCCTTAATGTTGACCATCCCTTTGACTCCATGGATCACGCTCGACCCGCTTCGTTCTTGCAGAAGTTTGTTTATAGCTCCACGTTCCAGTCTCTTGTATCTCCAATATCCTCAGGACTTCTGCTGAGAGCACACGAACATCAGGTCCACACAGTGGAAGGAGCACTGAAGCTCCCAATCTATGATCCGCCCATCCTGCCAGACACTTCCTGCCCAACGGTGGCAGCGTCTGTGGAAGCTATTTGGAGCTGCAACACTCACCTCAGGACCCACACAATGGGAGTGGAGACTAGAGATCCTCACTCCCAGAGTTAACCATTTGACTGATCGAGTCTGCTGCGCCATTTCATCATGGCTGATTGAATTTTCCTCTCATCTCCAGTCTCCTGCCTTTCCCCTGTATCCCTTCATGCCCTGACCAATCAAGAATCTATCAACCTCTGCCTTAAATATACATATTTAATACATATACATATATAAATATACATTTGGCCTCCACAGCTGCTTGTGATAAAGAGTTCCACAGATTCACCACTCTCTGGCTAAAGAAATTCCTCTTCATCTCCATACCACTCATCTGGATGAGCATGTCCAAGGCATGATTAGTAAGATTGTCAATAACAATAAAATTCATGTAGTTGACAGAAAAGATAGTGATCAGGATTTCCAGTGGGATTTTGATCAACGGCGGCAAATGGGCTGAGAAGTGAAGTTTTAATTTGTGAAGTGTGAGGTTGGGGATTTTGGAAAGACTAAAGAGGTAGGACTTTCATACTGAACTCTGGTGCTGTGGGAAGTGTTGTAGAGCAGAGGCACCAGCAGTACGAGTACATGGTTCCCTGAAAGTGACAGTATGTGCTGTCAGGATGTGAAAAAGGCTTTTACTATTCTGGCCTTCATTAGTCAGGACATTGAGTATACGTAGAAGTTGGGAAAAAGTTGGAAAGAGTGCAGAAAAGATACAAGTAGATGTTTTCAGATCTCAAGGGACTTATGTAGAGAGAGGTTGAGCAGATTTGGACATTTTATTATAGCATAAAGGAAGAAAGGTTGATGTTATACAGGCAAATATAAGCATGAGGGTCATAGATGTGGTGAATGCACACAGTCCTTTTCCCAAGGTTGTGAAATCAAGAACTAGAGGACATAGGTTTAAGGTGAGAGGAAACGGATTTAATAGGAACTCGACAGGCAATGTCTTCACCCAGAGGGTGGTAAGTACTTTATATGGCAAGAGTACCCAGAGGAAATGTTTGATGCAGGTTTAACAATATCTAAAATGTACTTGGTCAAGAACCATGGCTGTAATGGTTATGATAGATATGGTCCAAATGCAGGTACATGAGAATCGCAACTGCAATGGACAGTGCACCTAAAGGCCCATTTCTCTTCTGTATGACTGTACAATTCCATGACTCTAAGAGAAGAACCTTTAATTGAACATAGAATGTATTACAGGCCCTTCAGCCCACAATGTTGTGCCAACCATGTAACATACTCTAGAAACTGCCTAGAATTACCCGATTGCATCGTCCACTATTTTTCTAAGCTCCATGTACCTATCTAAGAATCTCTCAAAAGACCCTGATGTATCCATCTCCACCATCATCGCCAACATCCACCCACCACTCTCTGTGTGAAAAACTTACCTCTAACATCCCCCTTGTACCTACTTCCAAGCACCTTAAAACCGTGCCCTATCATGTTACCCATTTCATCCCCGGGAGAAAGCTTCTGGCTATCCACATGATCAATGCCTTTCGTCATCTTATACACCTCCCTCAGGTCACCTCTCATCCTCTGTCACTCCACGGAGAAAAGGCCAAGTTCACTCAACCTATTTTCATAATGCAAAATCTCCAATCCAGGTAATATCCTCGTAAATCCCCTCTGCACTCGCTCTACAGTACCCACATCTTTCCTGTAGTGAGGTGACCAGAAATGAACACAGTACTCCAAATGGGGTCTAACTAAGGTCTTCTACAGCTTTAACATTACTTCATGGCTTTTGAACTCAATCCCACAGTTGATGAAGGCCAACACACCATGTGCCTTCTTAACAACACTGTCAATCTGTGCAGCACCTTTGAGTGTCCTATACACTCGCACCCCAGGATCTCACTGATCCTCTGCACTGCCATGAGTCTTCCCATTAATATTATATTCTGTCTACAGTTTTGACCTACCAAAATGAATGACTTTACACTTATCTGGGCTGAACGCCATTTACCACTTCTCAGCCCAGTTTTATATCCTATCAATGTCCTGCTGTAACCTCTGACAGCCCTCCAGACTATCCACAACACCCCCAACTTTTGTGTCAGCAACAGACTTACTAACCCATCCTTCTACTTCCTCATCTAGATCATTTATAAAAATCACAAAGTGGAGGGTTCCAGAACAGATCCCTGCAGAACACCACTGGTCATCGACCTCCATGTAGAATACGAACCATCTTCAACCACCCTTTGCCTTCTGTGGGCAAGCAATTCTGGATCCACAAAGCACGGTCTCCTTGGATCCTTTGCTTTGCTAGGTATCCTTTAATATTATATATATATAATATATATATTATAACAAAGCACATAAAACCCATAGACAAACTTCTTCTCCCTGAGCATGTTCTTTAGGATTATGCAGACACTGACATTTGATTATCCCAATGAGTAGATGAATGTAATTCTAACAGTAACAATTCAAACTTTTAACAGAGGTAAACACATGAGGTCATGGGTTAAGGGTGAAAGGTGAAATGTTTAAGGGGAAAATGAGAGGGAACTTCTTCATTCAGAGGGTGGTGAAAGTGTGGATGGAGTTGCCAGTGCAATTGGTGGATACGGAGTCAATTTCAACATTTAAGAGAAATTTGGATAGGTACATGGATGGAAGGGGTATGGAGGGCTGTGGTTCAGGTGCAGTCCAATGGGTCTAGGCAGATTGATGGCTTGGCATGAACTAGATGTGCCAACAGGCCTGTTCCTGTGTGGTAGTGTCTGTGATTCAAAGGCTCTATAAGTTTTGCACCTTATTGTGTAAAGCCTTCTAAGTAGCAGTAATGATCTCATTCCAATTGATCAACAAAGCCATTGTTAATGAGCCTGATCTTCTACACAATTGATTATGGTAAGAAACTATTTATTATTGTATTACAATAAATAGGAAGGAATAACAGCAGAACAGTGTAAAATAATTTGCAATAATTAAATATGATATAAATATATAAATATCATAATAGATGTTAAAATCATTATTCAGTAATATAAATTCCATTTGTTTAATTGCCTCAATTTAAGCATTTCTTACTTTCCATCCAACTAATTTCAGTAAAATTTGACTACCACAACCTCTGTTTCACAACAATTATTATCTTATCCACCACTTTTCTTTGAATGTGACAAAGTTTTGTTTGGAATCATTTACAGAAACACGAGCATTTAATTTCACTTCAACATTGGAAAACTTTGCATCTCTAAATCCAACTCAGACTTATCTTCTTTTGAAATTAAACTCAGCTTTCAACGTACTTCTAATGAAAAGAAATTAATGTGTGCGGATTACACAGGGCTGGCAAGGCACCAGCACCATCACCTGAAAAGCTTTGACAGTGACATTATTATGCTCCTGCAAACTCCAAGATGACACTGCATCATTCTGCTTGTGAAGTCTATACAATAATGAGTATGCAAAATACAGAGAATGGAGAATAAAGATAGTTAGATAGCACTATAAAGAGCACAAAAAAAATAAAAATTCAATATAACACACCACCCCAATGAAAAACTTTACACATAGGAAAGAACACAGTTGAGAAGCAGAAATTTTTTGAACAACCCAAAAGCTTCCAAGAATTTTCAATTAATAAGCTTTCTATCAGCCATTGTTTATCCCTCAAACTCAAGAAATAGAAGGAGTGATAGCTTGCTCAAATCATAACATTTAGCTACTGTGCCATGCAATGAAATCAAATTTTTAACTGTGAGCCAATTTTTTTCAGTAGGAGCTCCACTAACTTTGATTTTTTAATATCCAAAATATCTATTCAAATGGACTCATAGTTGAAAAGAATTTCATAGGATCAAAAATTCCTGTCTGCTTTTTTTATCTGTTGAAATTTATATGTCCAGAGCCTTCAGATTCCCTATGTACCTTTAGCAATTTTTCATCTCTCATATCTGAACAACTCTAGAGCTATTCAGTTTAGAGCACATTTGTGGTAGACAAAACTAAAACATTGTTTATAATCAACCATCGAATCCCTTAAATAACATAGATCCATTACAATAATATATTCAATTAATGAATCATATATAATTCATGCAAGTGATTAGAAAAACAGAGGAACATTTGATTCTTCTAAAATTTTAAAAGTTTGCATACAACTTGTAAAACTTAATGTAATAATATTGGTTTCAATTTGCCAGAAGCTTCTTGATGTGTTTAAGCATGGTCAATTAGCAGATGTTTGGTGATACTGCAATTTCTCCAAAGCCTCTATCTTTGTTTCTTCTTATGGCACTTGGTAGGGGCAGCCCTTTGCGAAGCTATAAAGCGCTTAAAGTGGGCTACGAAAGATGTTACGTAGCAATCTCTTTTCTTAAAGTTTTCACATTTTGTGACCTGAAAATGAATTCAGAGAAAGTGTTATGCTCAATTTCTGCTAACCGGAAATGTCACCTTCATCTCCACCAAAGTGACCTGACAAGTGCAGGCTCGCCAGATAATTTGTATAATTTCTTATAAGAGGTGTAGATCAAGTGGACAGTCAAATACTTTTTCCCATATCAGAAATAGCTAATACAAGAGGACATAATTTTAAAGTGATTGGAAAAAGTATAGAGGTGTTGTTAGAGGTAGTTTGCTTTACACAGAGAGTGATAGGTGTATGGAACATCCTGCCATGGATGATGGTAGAGTTAGACACAATAGGGGCATTTAAGAAATTCTAAGGCACATGGATGTTAGAAAAATGGAGGTGTATGTAGGAGTGAAGGGTTAAATTGATAGTAGAGTAGGTTAAACGTTTAGCACATCGTGGGCTGAAGGGTGTGTACTGTGCTCTACTGTTCAATGCTCTATGAAGTCACAATTTGGTTTGTACCTTTCTAATATGTTATATTATAGAATTATAATATAAAATTTCATATTATAGCATTTCAATGGAGTAGATGATGTAAAGTTGGTATACTGTGCTGTGATGTTCTGTGTTCTGTGCTCTATGCTCTATTTCAGATTTCTCAAATCTCGCTTTTCGTTTTTTTTTTATTTTGATTGAGCCAGAACCTATTTACTTTAATCGGCAAGGATCATTATTCCCTCTTGCCTCCTCTCCTCTCAAAAAGCCTCCAACTCATGCTGCGCTTCAGCATATTAGGAACATTCCTCAATGTTGCTCTACGAAACATTCTTCATGCATTAACAATTTGTGGACAACTCATTGAAGATTCACCCCACTAGAGAGAACTGAAATGTTGAGATGAATGAAGACTGGAAATTCTGTATAAAGGCAAATCACAACTAGTGTTCAAGTCCTCCCGGGGGATCATTTGAGAACTCTCACCTGGCACTTTTTGCTAATGTGCCAATAGAAACTCAATGTGAACATTGACTAGAAGTTATTTCATGTGTTGTAATTTTGGTCATTTTGTTGTAATCATGGTCATAAGCAAAGGAATTACTTGTACAGCTTTCTCAAGTTCAAGCTGTGCTGAAACATTTTACAGATAACAATGAACTACTTAAATGAATGAGCAACTTCATTCAAAGTGAAGTCGGATAAGCTACAAAGTTTCATATATATACCTCATACTTATGCTTCAGTTTGTGAAGGTCATTGACTATCACTTCCACTGTTTCCAGCTGAGTTTTGCTCTCTTTGCTCAGTATTTTGAAACCATCAGCATACAACACAATCATATTTTGTATACAATTTATGTCCTAAAATTAGAAAAGAACAATAAATACTTTGTATTACATAGATCAGATAATTCATTAAAAGTTAAACAAAAATGCAATAAAATGTTAGGTTTAAATTTCCCTTTATTTGATGTAGGCATATTTTCATTCTCTATTAGGAGTAACGTGGCTTGGGAGCTAATTGTGGCCTGTTATCCAATGCTACACAGGCACTGAATGCCTCAGAATGGAATGCCTGTGACTAACTCGAAACTGGAACTTGAGTCTCTCCAGTGGTGACGGAATTGTGGAGTCCATTGCACTTCAAGGATGTTTTCTCCACAAGGTCATTTACTGATAAATCCCAAGTCAAGAGCAAAGCTCAAGGAAATCTCAAAGGTTGGGAGGTTGGGGCTGGAGGCTTATTACAAAATGGAGATCCTGAGCAGAAAGAAAGATCAATTAAGTGATTAGAAAATGGCCGCTTTGGCACAGAAGTTCTACTCAGCCAGGAAAACGAAACTCACATGCAGGCTGCAAAGCGAATGTAACTGTCAGTTCAAATGAACAAAGGTCAGAGAATGCCATGCCCAAAGATTTTCAAAAGTGACCATTTTCATTCTTATTTCATTTTATTTTATTCTCAGGTAGAGCTTGGAACAGGCCCTTCTGGCCAACAAGCTGTGACTCCCAGCAACCAACTAGGCCTAATCACAGAGCAGTTTATAATGGCCAATTGACTTACTAACTGGTGCTTCTTGGGAAACACAAGTGGTCGGGGGAGAATGTACAAACTCCTTACAGATGGCATCAGAATCAAACACCAGACTCCAACATCTTGAGCTCTAATAACATCATGCTAAACACATTGCTACTGTGTCTCCCAAAAATCATAGCCTTCCCTCAATGGTGCCTTTGCTTTTATCCTGTGTTAGTGTCAGCGTCAGCTGCTGCTTGTGTTTACAGCATATTCCTGCCCAGGATCAAACTGGGGACCTTCAGCATGCCAAGAAGACGTGATACAACAGGGCCGAGGTTCTGGTTTTCAGGAGCCATGATTTTGACATCAGGCTCTTTACCACAATTGTATAATTCACAATATTTGGCAATAACTCAGGAAAGATCAGTTCAGACTATGGTGTCTAATTTCATTGAAGACTTCTGGAAATATTTTGAACTACACCTTGAATTTAGTATGCAGAGAAGAATAGAAATACATACCCCAACAGAAAGTGGAGTTTTCAGAGTTCCCAAATACTATATATAAAATAAAATGAGAATTAGTGAAATGTACAAAGCTCTATAAGTGCTGCACATCCATATTCATCGCAACTTTATATGTGTGTGTGTGTGTGTGTGTGTGTGTGTGTGTGTGTGTGTGTGTGTGTGTTAATTTTATGTACATGGATATAGACTCTCATTTCTTCCAAACATAATAAATATACATACATGTGTAGTACAAATAAGATAGAAATATTGTGACCTAAGAAGTTGATTCAACATTATACAAATTTTATACATCACATATCTCAGCACTGTAATGTTATAGTTGCAATTATAGAGCAAAGAACAAAATGGCAGAGTAGCAGGCCATTCCACCATCTAATCAAATAAAATAAATTAGCAATCAAATGGCCAACTAAGTAAATCCTACACAAAGTGCATACACTTCCATTTCCTACACATTTCATATGCCCACCAAAGAGCCTCTTAAATGCCTCACTCACCACCACCACTCCAGGCATCACATTCCAGTTACCCACTCAGATATGGGACTTACTGCCCGTTATACCGCTGGTGTCCTGGGCAGCATCTCTGGCAATGTCCAGCGCTTCTTTCGTCACGTCAGTAGCTCTGTTTTCACTATTATCAGTCAGCAAGTCCCAGGTGAAGACGCAGGAATACGATCACTCTCAGATTTAGAAGGATCCTTCATTGCTGTTTCGGTAGCAATTTTGTTTTACCAGTCAAGGTTGTTAACCCTGAGCTGAACTCCTGAACCTGGAGAACTGGTGGACTGCTCTTAGTCCATCTTCTACTCATTGACCTGTTTGGCATGGGTAACCCTGCACAAGAGCCAAAGCATAAAGCCCAGTCTGCAGCCAAAGTAGCTCACTGAGACATTGAGGTACAAAGCCTCCAAACTCTATGACAAGTTTGTAGTCCTCTTAGAGAAGTCACCCACTACTCTATGTAATAAACCTTGCCCCACACATCTCCTCGGAACTTATCCCTTCTCACCTTAAATCCACTGGATAAAAGATATTGGTTATCTACTCCATGCATTCTTCTCATCATCTTATAAACTTCTAACAAATCTCCCCTCAGCCTCTACCGTTATAACTTTATAACAAGCGTTAAATCAAACTTACAATTAGAGGTTTCAGTTTATGCACATTGTCATAAATTTCCTTCAGTAGCACCTCAGAGCACGCCTCAAATGCTGCAATGCTGCTGCTGAACAAGATCAAGTAAAAGGTGAGCATTTTGCTTTTGCTTTCCGAAGGATCTCCGATTGTTTGAGTCAACCACTGCACATTTCTCTCTTCTTGCATCTTATTTATACATGCTTTCCCCAAAGGAGAAATGAATTGACCCAATGAGAAGCAACTCGGAAATACAAAAATGATGATCTAGTTTCTTCAAAACAATTCCTTCACCACTCATTTTCATATATTCAAAGAACCGCACATATTGGAAGATGTACTGCTGTATCATGGATCTTTCTCTAAGATGTAATCAATAGATTCCGGTAATCAATTCTAGATATCATCTGCCCTCTGTCATATTCTTAGATAGCTATCACTGGGGTTTTAGAACATACAATATAAATCAAACCTGCAAAATAGTACAGGTTCTTTGACCCATGATGTTGTGCCGATCTTTTAACTTACTCTAAGATCAACCTAACCCTTACCTCCCACGTAGCCCTCCATTTTACTTTCATCCATGTGCCAGAGTCCCTGAAGTGTCTCAAATGTATCTGCCTATACCACTATACCTGGCAGTGTGTTCCACACACCCAGAAATGTACAAAAACATACATCTGACATCTCCCCTGTACTTTCCTCCAATCATCTTAAAGTTATGCACTCTCACTCTAGCCATTCCTGGGAAAAAGGATGCTGGCTGTCCACTTTGTCTGTGCCCCTTATCATTTTGCACACCTCTACCAATCACCTCTTGTCCTCCTTTGTTCCAAAGAAAAAAGCCCTAGCTCACTCAACATCCACATAAGATGTGCCATCTAATTCAGACATCTTGGGAAATTTCTTCTGCACTTTTTCTAAAGCTTCCACGTTCTTCCTACAATAATCCAACAAGACCAAACACAATATATTCCAAGTGTGGTCTAAATAGAGCTTTATACAGCTGCAACATTACCACGTGGCTTTTGAACTCAGTCCCCTGACTAATGAAGGCCAACACATCATGTGCCTTCTTAATCACATGATCCTATTTGCATGGCAACTTTGTGGGATCTATGGATGTAAACCCCTGGATTCCACTGTTCTTTCCCACTGCTGAGAATGCTGCTATTCACACTGTATTGTGGCTTCAAGTTCAACTTCCCAAAGTCCATCACTTTACCCTTTTCTGCATTGAACTCCATCTGCCACTTCTCAGCCCAACTCTGCATGCTATCATTGTCACAGAATCATAGAGTCATAGAACACTCCAGCACAGAAACAGGCCTTTTGGCCATGCTGAACTACATGGGCACTCCACTAGTCACAGGCCACCAGTCAAAGAGGCAACCATATACTACCAGTCACTGGCTTTTCCTGTGAAACCAATGTCTAATCCAATTTACTACCTGATTTTGAATGTCATGCGACTGAACCTTCAAGTCCCATCTCCTTTTTTATTATCTTTTCAAATCTTTTTATTATTATTATTATTCAAAAATAGCACAAGTACATTGAAGTAACAACACTTACAATGCCTTATAAAAGAAGAAATTATCTTAAGGATTGAAATTTTTTGTGAATAAAAAAAAAATCCTACTAGGGAAGAAAAGTGAGGAAAAAGAAAGAAACCCATTGGAGGTACAACCCCGGAGCCATGCGTCATACAGAAAGCTTCTAAAAATAAACATCAAACCACCAAGAAGAAAAGATATATCAAAAAAAAATTACATTTAGATCAAAGAGGAAATCTATCAGTTAACTGAAATGATAATAATGAGCAAATGAGCCCCAACTCTTCTCAAAATCAAATAAAGTTTCAAAGGTTCGACACGCCAATCCCTAAGATATCAGGAAAGGTTATTTGATTCCAAACAACTGGTTTATTGATCATTACAGAATGTTTCTCCGGTGCTTCTCATCCCCTCCCCTCTCTCTTCCCCTTAGCCCAACCTCTATTCCTCTCCCCTGGCTTTTTTCCCCAGTCTCAGTCCACAATAGAAACACGAATCAGAATCAAGTTTATCATCATACACATATATCATAAACTTTCATTTTTCTTCTGCAGCAGCTGTACTGAGTAAATCATAAAATTACTACAGTTCATGCAAACGTCTTAAGCACCCTAGCTATACACATCATATGTGGCTAAGACTTTTGCACATTACTGTATATCCAGTCCCTCAGAATACCTTCCAATAACTTGCCACTACTGACATCAGGCTCACTTGTCTACAATTTCTTGGTTTATTCTTAGATTGTTTATTAAACAATGGAACAGCATTAACTATCCTCCAATCCTCTGGCACCTCACCCATGGATAAGGATATTTTAAATATCTCTGCTTGGGCCCTGTAATTATGGCACTAGCCTCCCACAGGGTCCAATGGAGCACCTTGTCAGACCCTAAGGATTTATCCACCTTCATTTGCCTCAAGACAGCAAACACCTTCTCCTCTGTAATCTGTATATGGTCCAGGACCTTGTTGTTCTTTGCCACAATTCTATGGACTCCATTAAAACCCAACAAAGAAGCTGCTCATGGGGACAAGGAAGCATTAGCTCAGTGTGCCAAGGATGTTTACTACTTCTGTCTGTAAAAATGAGAAGCATTTAAATGGGAACAACAACACACACAAAATGCTGGTGGAACACAGCAGGCCAGGCAGCATCTAAAAGGAGAAGCACTATAGACGTTTCTGGCCGAGACCCTTCCTCAGGACTAACCGAAAGGAAAGATAGTAAGAGATTTGAAAGTAGTGGGGGAGGGGGAATTTCACATTTCCCTGCTCCCCCCACTACTTTCATTTCTCTTACATCTTTCCTTTCGGTTAGTCCTGACGAAGGGTCTTGGCCCGAAACATCGACAGCGCTTCTCCCTATAGATGCTGCCTGGCCTGCTGTGTTCCACCAGCATTTTGTGTGTGCTGTTGTTTGAATTTCCAGCATCTGCAGATTTCCTCGTGTTTGAGCATTTAAAAGGGGATGTCTATGTTATTCAGAATCTCTTCTCACCAATATGGGGATGACATGCCGTTGAGAAGCTGAATCTCATTGAAAGGATGGATTCACGAAACAATGCCCAGTGGTAGGAGAAATACCCGGAGTTGTTCACAGGCCTGGGGTACTGAAAGAAGAGTATATTATCCACATGAGGCCAGGAGAGTCTGACAAGAGCAAGGCGTTTACCACTCCCATTGATAAACAAGGTCAAAGCTGGACTTGAGAGAATGGAGGTGCTTGATGTCATAACTAGAGAGGATGGACATTGTGACCGGTGTACGGGCGTTGTTCCTGTCACCAAGCCAGGTTGCACTGCAAGGATCTGAGTTGATCTAACAAAAATGAATAATGCAGTGAGGCAGGAGAAGTTTATTCCACCCTCTGCCGAGCACACATTGAGTATGCTGGGTGGAACAAAGTTCTTCACCATGCTAGATGCACATTCAGGATTCGGGCAGATCCATTTAGCTCCTGAGTCCCAGAAACTCACAATCTTTATCACACCATATGGGCACAATGCCTCCAAGAGACTCCCTTTTGGCATCTCATAAGCCTTTGAACTTTTTCATATGAAGAGAAACCAAATTTTGAAGGGACTGGAAGGAGTAGTCTGCCACACGGACGATATATTCATCTTCGGAGGCTCAACTAAGGAACATGACACAAGAGTGGAAGCTGCTTTGGAGAAACTGAAACAGGCTGCAATTGCCCTGAACAAAAGAAATGCAAATTTGCAAAGCTAGCGGTGAGGTTTTTAGCCCACCAACTGTCCTCAGAGGGAGTGCAACCAGATTCAGATAAACTGGCAGGAGTTCAGAACATGAAACAACGTACGAATGTATCAGTGATTTGTGTTTTCCTTGGCATTGTAAACCAGCTGGGAATGTTCATTCCAGATTTGGCAGAGAAAACAAAGGCACTATGAGACTTCTCTCAGAGAAACATTTGGAGAAGTTATTCTCAGCACTTAAAGCAGAGCTTATCTCTCTGCCATCATTTGTGTTCTTTGATCCGAACAAAGCAATCAAGGTCTCACCAGATGCCTCTTCTTTTGACCTAGTGGAAGTGTTCATGCAAAACTGCAGTGGTGTATGGAAACCAGGGGCATTAGCATCAAGAGCACTGACTCCTATTGAACAGTGTTACACCCAAATCAAATTAGAGACACTGGCTCTCATTTGGGTGTGTGAACATTTCAGCTACTACTTGATAAGCACTAAGTTCCTACTTGAAGCAGACCACAAGCCACTTGTCAGCCTACTCAGCTTGAAATACTTGGACGATTTACCTCAGATTAAGAATGAGACTTAAGTAATATTGTTGTGACATTGAACATGACCCCAGCAAATCTTTCACAACACCGGACACTCTTTCGACGATGCCATGCAGTGGTCGACAGGACCTGACACCGACTTCATGGAAGATACCAACATCTACTTAGCTCAGGTACGTGAAAGCTTTCCTGCATCACAGAGTAGACTGGATGAACTTCACACTGAGTTGAAATAGGACCAGATCTGCAATATGGTCATGTATTACCATCAGCACGGATGGCCAGCTGTTGCAAAAGGAGCTCACAAACTCAGAGTTTACTGGCTTGAAAGAGTCACCCTCACTTTTCTTAATAGTTTGCTGCTAAAGGGCTCCAGACTCATCTTTCCTGACTCCATGCATGCCAGAATCATCAGTCAAATCCATCAAGGCATTGAAAAATAACGTCTAAGAGCAGGGCAGTCCATGTGGTAGCCTGGTCTGAGCACACAGTCAGGAGATTATGGATTGTAAAGCACGCAGAAGGCTACACAAAAATCATGCTGAACTCTCAGCCCCAAAGAATTCCCAAACTTCCCATGGTAAATTGAAGGCACAGACATTTTCAAGCTAAAAAGAGACAGATACCTTCTCACTGTGGATTACTAATCATGGAATGTTGAAGTGTCCAAGCTGCCCTATACTACCCTATACATCCTCTGCGGCAGTTACCTACCACTGATGAACTCTATTTGCTTGCTTCGGAATACCAGAGACACTTGGTCAGACAACTGTCTACAATTCAACTGCTCAGAATTCAAAGTCTTTGCTAGGGACTGTGAATTCAAACACCAGACAAGCAGTTCTTTGTACTCACAGGCAAATGGAGAAGCAGAAAGAGCTATGCAAACTGTTAAGAGTCTCCTACTGAAGGCAAAAAAACCCTACAAATCACTACTAACTTAGCGCTCCACACCTCTTGCAAATGCCTGTAGTCCCCCAAAACTATCAATGGGCCAGAGACTGAGAACAAGCCTGCCTGTACTTCCATCTCTTCTCCAACCTCACTAGGCAAAGTGATAAATTTTGAGGCAACACAGCGTGAGAAAATGAAGAGCATGCATGATCTCAGACACAGAGCAAAATCTTTGCCACTGCTCAGGAGTGGTGAAGCTGGTTGAGTTTCAGGCCAATCCAGCAGAGAAACAACAGTCCGGCAACATGCACCACAATTGTTAGTGATCAGAACATCACAAGCTGAAATCAGGCGGAACTAACGTGCTCGTGCACCTTCAAAGTCCATGAAAGGTAGAGAAAGAAACAGAGGGCCTGATCCTCATGAAGAGGACTACTTTCCTGTGGTGGACACACCTGTTCAAGAATCTCCATCTGCTCCAACAATACCAGGGCCCCATACCAAATCAAGTTGTTTATCTGTCCTAACACAGAAATATATTCCATAGCCTAATTGCAAAGGAAAAGTGACTAAAGAACCAGAGTAATCCTCTCACTTTGCCAAAGCGTTCAGGTAGTCTACCCTGAGTTTCATTAAATATAATGTTTTTTTTAAAAAAGAGTTCTAATATCGAAAACATTTTGTAAAATGAGACTGTTCTGTAAAAAAAAGTGCATACCTAGTTCTTCTTTTCTTCACGGAGAGATGTAACGATCCCTTTGCCACTCAGTTAGCCCCTCCTACATGAGAGGAGTTCACATACTGTATAAGCAACAATCTCAGTACAGTTCAGAGGAATATCCTGCATGCTGGCATCTTGCTGTGCTCTGCACTATTCCTCAGTATCAAGCACAATAATTATGTTGACCAAACTGGGAGAAAACTATCCCCAAAGATCCATAAACGTTAACTGACTGTAAAGCAGCATGATCAACTCTCCCTAGTCTCTATCCATGAAGATCAAGAGGAACACAGATTTGACTCAGCATTAGTGAAAGTCATGGCGCAATGAAGCACACTTGCAAGGGAATTCCTAGCAGCTTATTTTTCTACGAACTCTTCAGTAAACAAACATGTAGACCTCGATCCTATTTACGAGCTGATCCAAACAAAATTCCAGAGCGCGGCACATGAAGTTCACCACACAACCAATCAGCAACGATATTTCTTCCCCATATCACAACTGCATTTCGAAATGGCAATCAATCAGATAATTGATAAGTATATAAAGCCAAGCAATCGGAGGACACTGCTCAATCAGCAGCGTACTGATGATGTCTCCTCGTATGGTGATGAAACGTGCAAGTAAAATGCCAAGATCAGAGAACAGTTCAACAAAAACATTAAAGATTTCTGGCACCATTTATTTGATTGTGATTTGGAAGGCTCCCAGAATATTTGATACATTGAGTACAGCTGTATACATGAATGAATAATCTCCTGTATGTGTTAGTGGAGGTGGGGGGGGGGAGAGGGAGAGAGGGAGAGAGGGAGAGAGGGAGAGAGGGAGAGAGGGAGAGAGGGAGAGAGGGAGAGAGGGAGAGAGGGAGAGAGGGAGAGAGGGAGAGAGGGAGAGAGGGAGATGACAGCTGGAACCAGATAAATGTGGGATCTATATACCTCCTTTATACACCCAGTCTCAATGAAGGATCTTGCTCCTTAATGTTGACCATCCCTTTGACTCCATGGATCATGCTCGACCTGCTTCGTTCTTGCAGAAGTTTGTTTATAGCTCCACGTTCCAGTCTCTTGTATCTCCAATATCCTCAAGACTTCTGCTGAGAGCACACGAACATCAGGTCGACACAGTGGAAGGAGCACTGAAGCTGCCAATCTATGACCCGCCCATCCTGCCAGGCACTTCCTGCCCAACGGTGGCAGCGTCTGTGGAAGCTATTTGGAGCTGCAACACTCACCTCAGGACCCACACAATGGGAGTGGAGACTAGAGATCCTCACTCCCAGAGTTCGCCATTTGACTGATCAAGTCTGCTGCGCCATTTCATCATGGCTGATTGAATTTTCCTCTCAGCTCCATTCTCCTGCCTTTCCCCTGTATCCCTTCATGCCCTGACCAATCAAGAATCTATCAACCTCTGCCTTAAATATACATATTTAATACATATACATATATAAATATACATTTGGCCTCCACAGCTGCTTGTGATAAAGAGTTCCACAGATTCACCACCCTTAAAGAAATTCCTCTTCATCTCCATACCATTCATCTGGATGAGCATGTCCAAGGCATGATTAGTAAGATTGTCAATAACAATAAAATTCATGTAGTTGACAGAAAAGATAGTGATCAGGATTTCCAGTGGGATTTTGATCAACGGCGGCAAATGGGCTGAGAAGTGAAGTTTTAATTTGTGAAGTGTGAGGTTGGGGATTTTGGGAAGACTAAAGAGGTAGGACTTTCATACTGAACTCTGGTGCTGTGGGAAGTGTTGTAGAGCAGAGGCACCAGCAGTACGAGTACATGGTTCCCTGAAAGTGACAGTATGTGCTGTCAGGATGTGAAAAAGGCTTTTACTATTCTGGCCTTCATTAGTCAGGACATTGAGTATACGTAGAAGTTGGGAAAAAGTTGGAAAGAGTGCAGAAAAGATACAAGTAGATGTTTTCAGATCTCAAGGGACTTATGTAGAGAGAGGTTGAGCAGATTTGGACATTTTATTATAGCATAAAGGAAGAAAGGTTGATGTTATACAGGCAAATATAAGCATGAGGGTCATAGATGTGGTGAATGCACACAGTCCTTTTCCCAAGGTTGTGAAATCAAGAACTAGAGGACATAGGTTTAAGGTGAGAGGAAACTGATTTAATAGGAACTCGACAGGCAATGTCTTCACCCAGAGGGTGGTAAGTACTTTATATGGCAAGAGTACCCAGAGGAAATGTTTGATGCAGGTTTAACAATATCTAAAATGTACTTGGTCAAGAACCATGGCTGTAATGGTTATGATAGATATGGTCCAAATGCAGGTACATGAGAATTGCAACTGCAATGGACAGTGCACCTAAAGGCCCATTTCTCTTCTGTATGACTGTACAAATCCATGACTCTAAGAGAAGAACCTTTAATTGAACATAGAATGTATTACAGGCCCTTCAGCCCACAATGTTGTGCCAACCATGTAACATACTCTAGAAACTGCCTAGAATTACCCGATTGCATTGTCCACTATTTTTCTAAGCTCCATGTACCTATCTAAGAATCTCTCAAAAGACCCTGATGTATCCATCTCCACCATCATCGCCAACATCCACCCACCACTCTCTGTGTGAAAAACTTACCTCTAACATCCCCCTTGTACCTACTTCCAAGCACCTTAAAACCGTGCCCTATCATTTCATCCCCGGGAAAAAGCTTCTGGCTATCCACATGATCAATGCCTTTCGTCATCTTATACACCTCCCTCAGGTCACCTCTCATCCTCTGTCACTCCACGGAGAAAAGGCCAAGTTCACTCAACCTATTTTCATAATGCAAAATCTCCAATCCAGGTAATATCCTCGTAAATCCCCTCTGCACTCTCTCTATAGTACCCACATCTTTCCTGTAGTGAGGTGACCAGAAATGAACACAGTACTTCAAATGGGGTCTAACTAAGGTCTTCTACAGCTTTAACATTACTTCATGGCTTTTGAACTCAATCCCACAGTTGATGAAGGCCAACACACCATGTGCCTTCTTAACGACACTGTCAATCTGTGCAGCACCTTTGAGTGTCCTATACACTCGCACCCCAAGATCTCACTGATCCTCTGCACTGCCAAGAGTCTTCCCATTAATATTATATTCTGTCTACAGTTTTGACCTACCAAAATGAATGACTTTACACTTATCTGGGCTGAACGCCATTTACCACTTCTCAGCCCAGTTTTATATCCTATCAATGTCCTGCTGTAACCTCTGACAGCCCTCCAGACTATCCACAACACCCCCAACTTTTGTGTCAGCAACAGACTTACTAACCCATCCTTCTACTTCCTCATCTAGATCATTTATAAAAATCACAAAGTGGAGGGTTCCAGAACAGATCCCTGCAGAACACCACTGGTCACCAAACTCCATGTAGAATACAAATCATCTTCAACCACCCTTTGCCTTCTGTGGGCAAGCAATTCTGGATCCACAAAGCACGGCCTCCTTGGATCCTTTGCTTTGCTAAATATCCCTTAATATTATCTATATAATATATATATTATAACAAAGCACATAAAACCCATAGACAAACTTCTTCTCCCTGAGCATGTTCTTTAGGATTATGCAGACACTGACATTTGATTATCCCAATGAGTAGATGAATGTAATTCTAACAGTAACAATTCAAACTTTTAACAGAGGTAAACACATGAGGTCATGGGTTAAGGGTGAAAGGTGAAATGTTTAAGGGGAAAATGAGAGGGAACTTCTTCATTCAGAGGGTGGTGAGAGTGTGGATGGAGTTGCCAGTGCAATTGGTGGATACGGAGTCAATTTCAACATTTAAGAGAAATTTGGATAGGTACATGGATGGAAGGGGTATGGAGGGCTGTGGTTCAGGTGCAGTCCAATGGGTCTAGGCAGATTGATGGCTTGGCATGAACTAGATGTGCCAACAGGCCTGTTCCTGTCTGGTAGTGTCTGTGATTCAAAGGCTCTATAAGTTTTGCACCTTATTGTGTAAAGCCTTCTAAGTAGCAGTAATGATCTCATTCCAATTGATCAACAAAGCCATTGTTAATGAGTCTGATCTTCTACACAATTGATTATGGTAAGAAACTATTTATTATTGTATTACAATAAATAGGAAGGAATAACAGCAGAACAGTGTAAAATAATTTGCAATAATTAAATATGATATAAATATATAAATATCATAATAGATGTTAAAATCATTATTCAGTAATATAAATTCCATTTGTTTAATTGCCTCAATTTAAGCATTTCTTACTTTCCATCCAACTAATTTCAGTAAAATTTGACTACCACAACCTCTGTTTCACAACAATTATTATCTTATCCACCACTTTTCTTTGAATGTGACAAAGTTTTGTTTGGAATCATTTACAGAAACACTAGCATTTAATTTCACTTCAACATTGGAAAACTTTGCATCTCTAAATCCAACTCAGACTTATCTTCTTTTGAAATTAAACTCAGCTTTCAACGTACTTCTAATGAAAAGAAATTAATGTGTGCGGATTACACAGGGCTGGCAAGGCACCAGCACCATCACCTGAAAAGCTTTGACAGTGACATTATTATGCTCCTGCAAACTCCAAGATGACACTGCATCATTCTGCTTGTGAAGTCTATACAATAATGAGTATGCAAAATACAGAGAATGGAGAATAAAGATAGTTAGCATAGCACTATAAAGAGCACAAAAAAAATAAAAATTCAATATAACACACCACCCCAATGAAAAACTTTACACATAGGAAAGAACACAGTTGAGAAGCAGAAATTTTTTGAACAACCCAAAAGCTTCCAAGAATTTTCAATTAATAAGCTTTCTATCAGCCATTGTTTATCCCTCAAACTCAAGAAATAGGAGTGATAGCTTGCTCAAATCATAACATTTAGCTACTGTGCCATGCAATGAAATCAAATTTTTAACTGTGAGCCAATTTTTTTCAGTAGGAGCTCCACTAACTTTGATTTTTTAATATCCAAAATATCTATTCAAATGGACTCATAGTTGAAAAGAATTTCATAGGATCAAAAATTCCAGTCTGCTTTTTTTATCTGTTGAAATTTATATGTCCAGAGCCTTCAGATTCCCTATGTACCTTTAGCAATTTTTCATCTCTCATATCTGAACAACTCTAGAGCTATTCAGTTTAGAGCACATTTGTGGTAGACAAAACTAAAACATTGTTTATAATCAACCATCGAATCCCTTAAATAACATAGATCCATTACAATAATATATTCAATTAATGAATCATATATAATTCATGCAAGTGATTAGAAAAACAGAGGAACATTTGATTCTTCTAAAATTTTAAAAGTTTGCATACAACTTGTAAAACTTAATGTAATAATATTGGTTTCAATTTGCCAGAAGCTTCTTGATGTGTTTAAGCATGGTCAATTAGCAGATGTTTGGTGATACTGCAATTTCTCCAAAGCCTCTATCTTTGTTTCTTCTTATGGCACTTGGTAGGGGCAGCCCTTTGCGAAGCTATAAAGCGCTTAAAGTGGGCTACGAAAGATGTTACGTAGCAATCTCTTTTCTTAAAGTTTTCACATTTTGTGACCTGAAAATGAATTCAGAGAAAGTGTTATGCTCAATTTCTGCTAACCGGAAATGTCACCTTCATCTCCACCAAAGTGACCTGACAAGTGCAGGCTCGCCAGATAATTTGTATAATTTCTTATAAGAGGTGTAGATCAAGTGGACAGTCAAATACTTTTTCCCATATCAGAAATAGCTAATACAAGAGGACATAATTTTAAAGTGATTGGAAAAAGTATAGAGGTGTTGTTAGAGGTAGTTTGCTTTACACAGAGAGTGATAGGTGTATGGAACATCCTGCCATGGATGATGGTAGAGTTAGACACAATAGGGGCATTTAAGAAATTCTAAGGCACATGGATGTTAGAAAAATGGAGGTGTATGTAGGAGTGAAGGGTTAAATTGATAGTAGAGTAGGTTAAAAGTTTAGCACATCGTGGGCTGAAGGGTGTGTACTGTGCTCTACTGTTCAATGCTCTATGAAGTCACAATTTGGTTTGTACCTTTCTAATATGTTATATTATAGAATTATAATATAAAATTTCATATTATAGCATTTCAATGGAGTAGATGATGTAAAGTTGGTATACTGTGCTGTGATGTTCTGTGTTCTGTGCTCTATGCTCTATTTCAGATTTCTCAAATCTCGCTTTTCGTTTTTTTTTTATTTTGATTGAGCCAGAACCTGTTAACTTCAATGGGCAAGGATCATTATTCCCTCTTGCCTCCTCTCCTCTCAAAAAGCCTCCAACTCATGCTGCGCTTCAGCATATTAGGAACATTCCTCAATGTTGCTCTACGAAACATTCTTCATGCATTAACAATTTGTGGACAACTCATTGAAGATTCACCCCACTAGAGAGAACTGAAATGTTGAGATGAATGAAGACTGGAAATTCTGTATAAAGGCAAATCACAACTAGTGTTCAAGTCCTCCCGGGGGATCATTTGAGAACTCTCACCTGGCACTTTTTGCTAATGTGCCAATAGAAACTCAATGTGAACATTGACTAGAAGTTATTTCATGTGTTGTAATTTTGGTCATTTTGTTGTTATCATGGTCATAAGCAAAGGAATTACTTGTACAGCTTTCTCAAGTTCAAGCTGTGCTGAAACATTTTACAGATAACAATGAACTACTTAAATGAATGAGCAACTTCATTCAAAGTGAAGTCGGATAAGCTACAAAGTTTCATATATATACCTCATACTTATGCTTCAGTTTGTGAAGGTCATTGACTATCACTTCCACTGTTTCCAGCTGAGTTTTGCTCTCTTTGCTCAGTATTTTGAAACCATCAGCATACAACACAATCATATTTTGTATACAATTTATGTCCTAAAATTAGAAAAGAACAATAAATACTTTGTATTACATAGATCAGATAATTCATTAAAAGTTAAACAAAAATGCAATAAAATGTTAGGTTTAAATTTCCCTTTATTTGATGTAGGCATATTTTCATTCTCTATTAGGAGTAACGTGGCTTGGGAGCTAATTGTGGCCTGTTATCCAATGCTACACAGGCACTGAATGCCTCAGAATGGAATGCCTGTGACTAACTCGAAACTGGAACTCGAGTCTCTCCAGTGGTGACGGAATTGTGGAGTCCATTGCACTTCAAGGATGTTTTCTCCACAAGGTCATTTACTGATTAATCCCATGTCAAGAGCAAAGCTCAAGGAAATCTCAAAGGTTGGGAGGTTGGGGCTGGAGGCTTATTACAAAATGGAGATCCTGAGCAGAAAGAAAGATCAATTAAGTGATTAGAAAATGGCCGCTTTGGCACAGAAGTTCTACTCAGCCAGGAAAACGAAACTCACATGCAGGCTGCAAAGCGAATGTAACTGTCAGTTCAAATGAACAAAGGTCAGAGAATGCCATGCCCAAAGATTTTCAAAAGTGACCATTTTCATTCTTATTTCATTTTATTTTATTCTCAGGTAGAGCTTGGAACAGGCCCTTCTGGCCAACAAGCTGTGACTCCCAGCAACCAACTAGGCCTAATCACAGAGCAGTTTATAATGGCCAATTGACTTACTAACTGGTGCTTCTTGGGAAACACAAGTGGTCGGGGGAGAATGTACAAACTCCTTACAGATGGCATCAGAATCAAACACCAGACTCCAACATCTTGAGCTCTAATAACATCATGCTAAACACATTGCTACTGTGTCTCCCAAAAATCATAGCCTTCCCTCAATGGTGCCTTTGCTTTTATCCTGTGTTAGTGTCAGCGTCAGCTGCTGCTTGTGTTTACAGCATATTCCTGCCCAGGATCAAACTGGGGACCTTCAGCATGCCAAGAAGACGTGATACAACAGGGCCGAGGTTCTGGTTTTCAGGAGCCATGATTTTGACATCAGGCTCTTTACCACAATTGTATAATTCACAATATTTGGCAATAACTCAGGAAAGATCAGTTCAGACTATGGTGTCTAATTTCATTGAAGACTTCTGGAAATATTTTGAACTACACCTTGAATTTAGTATGCAGAGAAGAATAGAAATACATACCCCAACAGAAAGTGGAGTTTTCAGAGTTCCCAAATACTATATATAAAATAAAATGAGAATTAGTGAAATGTACAAAGCTCTATAAGTGCTGCACATCCATATTCATCGCAACTTTATGTGTGTGTGTGTGTGTGTGTGTGTGTGTGTGTGTGTGTGTGTGTGTGTGTGTGTGTGTGTGTGTGTGTGTGTGTGTGTGTGTGTGTGTGTGTGTGTGTGTGTGTGTGTGTGTGTGTGTGTGTGTGTGTTAATTTTATGTACATGGATATAGACTCTCATTTCTTCCAAACATAATAAATATACATACATGTGTAGTACAAAT
Source organism: Hemitrygon akajei (assembly GCF_048418815.1). Taxonomy (NCBI): domain Eukaryota; kingdom Metazoa; phylum Chordata; class Chondrichthyes; order Myliobatiformes; family Dasyatidae; genus Hemitrygon; species Hemitrygon akajei. The sequence goes on along the minus strand of NC_133138.1, from coordinate 28,547,401 downwards.
AAGATAGAAATATTGTGACCTAAGAAGTTGATTCAACATTATACAAATTTTATACATCACATATCTCAGCACTGTAATGTTATAGTTGCAATTATAGAGCAAAGAACAAAATGGCAGAGTAGCAGGCCATTCCACCATCTAATCAAATAAAATAAATTAGCAATCAAATGGCCAACTAAGTACATCCTACACAAAGTGCATACACTTCCATTTCCTACACATTTCATATGCCCACCAAAGAGCCTCTTAAATGCCTCACTCACCACCACCACTCCAGGCATCACATTCCAGTTACCCACTCAGATATGGGACTTACTGCCCGTTATACCGCTGGTGTCCTGGGCAGCATCTCTGGCAATGTCCAGCGCTTCTTTCGTCACGTCAGTAGCTCTGTTTTCACTATTATCAGTCAGCAAGTCCCAGGTGAAGACGCAGGAATACGATCACTCTCAGATTTAGAAGGATCCTTCATTGCTGTTTCGGTAGCAATTTTGTTTTACCAGTCAAGGTTGTTAACCCTGAGCTGAACTCCTGAACCTGGAGAACTGGTGGACTGCTCTTAGTCCATCTTCTACTCATTGACCTGTTTGGCATGGGTAACCCTGCACAAGAGCCAAAGCATAAAGCCCAGTCTGCAGCCAAAGTAGCTCACTGAGACATTGAGGTACAAAGCCTCCAAACTCTATGACAAGTTTGTAGTCCTCTTAGAGAAGTCACCCACTACTCTATGTAATAAACCTTGCCCCACACATCTCCTCGGAACTTATCCCTTCTCACCTTAAATCCACTGGATAAAAGATATTGGTTATCTACTCCATGCATTCTTCTCATCATCTTATAAACTTCTAACAAATCTCCCCTCAGCCTCTACCGTTATAACTTTATAACAAGCGTTAAATCAAACTTACAATTAGAGGTTTCAGTTTATGCACATTGTCATAAATTTCCTTCAGTAGCACCTCAGAGCACGCCTCAAGTGCTGCAATGCTGCTGCTGAACAAGATCAAGTAAAAGGTGAGCATTTTGCTTTTGCTTTCCGAAGGATCTCCGATTGTTTGAGTCAACCACTGCACATTTCTCTCTTCTTGCATCTTATTTATACATGCTTTCGCCAAAGGAGAAATGAATTGACCCAATGAGAAGCAACTCGGAAATACAAAAATGATGATCTAGTTTCTTCAAAACAATTCCTTCACCACTCATTTTCATATATTCAAAGAACCGCACATATTGGAAGATGTACTGCTGTATCATGGATCTTTCTCTAAGATGTAATCAATAGATTCCGGTAATCAATTCTAGATATCATCTGCCCTCTGTCATATTCTTAGATAGCTATCACTGGGGTTTTAGAACATACAATATAAATCAAACCTGCAAAATAGTACAGGTTCTTTGACCCATGATGTTGTGCCGATCTTTTAACTTACTCTAAGATCAACCTAACCCTTACCTCCCACGTAGCCCTCCATTTTACTTTCATCCATGTGCCAGAGTCCCTGAAGTGTCTCAAATGTATCTGCCTATACCACTATACCTGGCAGTGTGTTCCACACACCCAGAAATGTACAAAAACATACATCTGACATCTCCCCTGTACTTTCCTCCAATCATCTTAAAGTTATGCACTCTCACTCTAGCCATTCCTGGGAAAAAGGATGCTGGCTGTCCACTTTGTCTGTGCCCCTTATCATTTTGCACACCTCTACCAATCACCTCTTGTCCTCCTTTGTTCCAAAGAAAAAAGCCCTAGCTCACTCAACATCCACATAAGATGTGCCATCTAATTCAGACATCTTGGGAAATTTCTTCTGCACTTTTTCTAAAGCTTCCACGTTCTTCCTACAATAATCCAACAAGACCAAACACAATATATTCCAAGTGTGGTCTAAATAGAGCTTTATACAGCTGCAACATTACCACGTGGCTTTTGAACTCAGTCCCCTGACTAATGAAGGCCAACACATCATGTGCCTTCTTAATCGCATGATCCTATTTGCATGGCAACTTTGTGGGATCTATGGATGTAAACCCTTGGATTCCACTGTTCTTTCCCACTGCTGAGAATGCTGCTATTCACACTGTATTGTGGCTTCAAGTTCAACTTCCCAAAGTCCATCACTTTACCCTTTTCTGCATTGAACTCCATCTGCCACTTCTCAGCCCAACTCTGCATGCTATCATTGTCACAGAATCATAGAGTCATAGAACACTCCAGCACAGAAACAGGCCTTTTGGCCATGCTGAACTACATGGGCACTCCACTAGTCACAGGCCACCAGTCAAAGAGGCAACCATATACTACCAGTCACTGGCTTTTCCTGTGAAACCAATGTCTAATCCAATTTACTACCTGATTTTGAATGTCATGCGACTGAACCTTCAAGTCCCATCTCCTTTTTTATTATCTTTTCAAATCTTTTTATTATTATTATTATTCAAAAATAGCACAAGTACATTGAAGTAACAACACTTACAATGCCTTATAAAAGAAGAAATTATCTTAAGGATTGAAATTTTTTGTGAATAAAAAAAAATCCTACTAGGGAAGAAAAGTGAGGAAAAAGAAAGAAACCCATTGGAGGTACAACCCCGGAGCCATGCGTCATACAGAAAGCTTCTAAAAATAACCAAGTCAAACCACCAAGAAGAAAAGATATATCAAAAAAAAATTTACATTTAGATCAAAGAGGAAATCTATCAGTTAACTGAAATGATAATAATGAGCAAATGAGCCCCAACTCTTCTCAAAATCAAATAAAGTTTCAAAGGTTCGACACGCCAATCCCTAAGATATCAGGAAAGGTTATTTGATTCCAAACAACTGGTTTATTGATCATTACAGAATGTTTCTCCGGTGCTTCTCATCCCCTCCCCTCTCTCTTCCCCTTAGCCCAACCTCTATTCCTCTCCCCTGGCTTTTTTCCCCAGTCTCAGTCCACAATAGAAACACGAATCAGAATCAAGTTTATCATCATACACATATATCATAAACTTTCATTTTTCTTCTGCAGCAGCTGTACTGAGTAAATCATAAAATTACTACAGTTCATGCAAACGTCTTAAGCACCCTAGCTATACACATCATATGTGGCTAAGACTTTTGCACATTACTGTATATCCAGTCCCTCAGAATACCTTCCAATAACTTGCCACTACTGACATCAGGCTCACTTGTCTACAATTTCTTGGTTTATTCTTAGATTGTTTATTAAACAATGGAACAGCATTAACTATCCTCCAATCCTCTGGCACCTCACCCATGGATAAGGATATTTTAAATATCTCTGCTTGGGCCCTGTAATTATGGCACTAGCCTCCCACAGGGTCCAATGGAGCACCTTGTCAGACCCTAAGGATTTATCCACCTTCATTTGCCTCAAGACAGCAAACACCTTCTCCTCTGTAATCTGTATATGGTCCAGGACCTTGTTGTTCTTTGCCACAATTCTATGGACTCCATTAAAACCCAACAAAGAAGCTGCTCATGGGGACAAGGAAGCATTAGCTCAGTGTGCCAAGGATGTTTACTACTTCTGTCTGTAAAAATGAGAAGCATTTAAATGGGAACAACAACACACACAAAATGCTGGTGGAACACAGCAGGCCAGGCAGCATCTAAAAGGAGAAGCACTATAGACGTTTCTGGCCGAGACCCTTCCTCAGGACTAACCGAAAGGAAAGATAGTAAGAGATTTGAAAGTAGTGGGGGAGGGGGAATTTCACATTTCCCTGCTCCCCCCACTACTTTCATTTCTCTTACATCTTTCCTTTCGGTTAGTCCTGACGAAGGGTCTTGGCCCGAAACATCGACAGCGCTTCTCCCTATAGATGCTGCCTGGCCTGCTGTGTTCCACCAGCATTTTGTGTGTGCTGTTGTTTGAATTTCCAGCATCTGCAGATTTCCTCGTGTTTGAGCATTTAAAAGGGGATGTCTATGTTATTCAGAATCTCTTCTCACCAATATGGGGATGACATGCCGTTGAGAAGCTGAATCTCATTGAAAGGATGGATTCACGAAACAATGCCCAGTGGTAGGAGAAATACCCGGAGTTGTTCACAGGCCTGGGGTACTGAAAGAAGAGTATATTATCCACATGAGGCCAGGAGAGTCTGACAAGAGCAAGGCGTTTACCACTCCCATTGATAAACAAGGTCAAAGCTGGACTTGAGAGAATGGAGGTGCTTGATGTCATAACTAGAGAGGATGGACATTGTGACCGGTGTACGGGCGTTGTTCCTGTCACCAAGCCAGGTTGCACTGCAAGGATCTGAGTTGATCTAACAAAAATGAATAATGCAGTGAGGCAGGAGAAGTTTATTCCACCCTCTGCCGAGCACACATTGAGTATGCTGGGTGGAACAAAGTTCTTCACCATGCTAGATGCACATTCAGGATTCGGGCAGATCCATTTAGCTCCTGAGTCCCAGAAACTCACAATCTTTATCACACCATATGGACACAATGCCTCCAAGAGACTCCCTTTTGGCATCTCATAAGCCTTTGAACTCTTTCATATGAAGAGAAACCAAATTTTGAAGGGACTGGAAGGAGTAGTCTGCCACACGGACGATATATTCATCTTCGGAGGCTCAACTAAGGAACATGACACAAGAGTGGAAGCTGCTTTGGAGAAACTGAAACAGGCTGCAATTGCCCTGAACAAAAGAAATGCAAATTTGCAAAGCTAGCGGTGAGGTTTTTAGCCCACCAACTGTCCTCAGAGGGAGTGCAACCAGATTCAGATAAACTGGCAGGAGTTCAGAACATGAAACAACGTACGAATGTATCAGTGATTTGTGTTTTCCTTGGCATTGTAAACCAGCTGGGAATGTTCATTCCAGATTTGGCAGAGAAAACAAAGGCACTATGAGACTTCTCTCAGAGAAACATTTGGAGAAGTTATTCTCAGCACTTAAAGCAGAGCTTATCTCTCTGCCATCATTTGTGTTCTTTGATCCGAACAAAGCAATCAAGGTCTCACCAGATGCCTCTTCTTTTGACCTAGTGGAAGTGTTCATGCAAAACTGCAGTGGTGTATGGAAACCAGGGGCATTAGCATCAAGAGCACTGACTCCTATTGAACAGTGTTACACCCAAATCAAATTAGAGACACTGGCTCTCATTTGGGTGTGTGAACATTTCAGCTACTACTTGATAAGCACTAAGTTCCTACTTGAAGCAGACCACAAGCCACTTGTCAGCCTACTCAGCTTGAAATACTTGGACGATTTACCTCAGATTAAGAATGAGACTTAAGTAATATTGTTGTGACATTGAACATGACCCCAGCAAATCTTTCACAACACCGGACACTCTTTCGACGATGCCATGCAGTGGTCGACAGGACCTGACACCGACTTCATGGAAGATACCAACATCTACTTAGCTCAGGTACGTGAAAGCTTTCCTGCATCACAGAGTAGACTGGATGAACTTCACACTGAGTTGAAATAGGACCAGATCTGCAATATGGTCATGTATTACCATCAGCACGGATGGCCAGCTGTTGCAAAAGGAGCTCACAAACTCAGAGTTTACTGGCTTGAAAGAGTCACCCTCACTTTTCTTAATAGTTTGCTGCTAAAGGGCTCCAGACTCATCTTTCCTGACTCCATGCATGCCAGAATCATCAGTCAAATCCATCAAGGCATTGAAAAATAACGTCTAAGAGCAGGGCAGTCCATGTGGTAGCCTGGTCTGAGCACACAGTCAGGAGATTATGGATTGTAAAGCACGCAGAAGGCTACACAAAAATCATGCTGAACTCTCAGCCCCAAAGAATTCCCAAACTTCCCATGGTAAATTGAAGGCACAGACATTTTCAAGCTAAAAAGAGACAGATACCTTCTCACTGTGGATTACTAATCATGGAATGTTGAAGTGTCCAAGCTGCCCTATACTACCCTATACATCCTCTGCGGCAGTTACCTACCACTGATGAACTCTATTTGCTTGCTTCGGAATACCAGAGACACTTGGTCAGACAACTGTCTACAATTCAACTGCTCAGAATTCAAAGTCTTAGCTAGGGACTGTGAATTCAAACACCAGACAAGCAGTTCTTTGTACTCACAGGCAAATGGAGAAGCAGAAAGAGCTATGCAAACTGTTAAGAGTCTCCTACTGAAGGCAAAAAAACCCTACAAATCACTACTAACTTAGCGCTCCACACCTCTTGCAAATGCCTGTAGTCCCCCAAAACTATCAATGGGCCAGAGACTGAGAACAAGCCTGCCTGTACTTCCATCTCTTCTCCAACCTCACTAGGCAAAGTGATAAATTTTGAGGCAACACAGCGTGAGAAAATGAAGAGCATGCATGATCTCAGACACAGAGCAAAATCTTTGCCACTGCTCAGGAGTGGTGAAGCTGGTTGAGTTTCAGGCCAATCCAGCAGAGAAACAACAGTCCGGCAACATGCACCACAATTGTTAGTGATCAGAACATCACAAGCTGAAATCAGGCGGAACTAACGTGCTCGTGCACCTTCAAAGTCCATGAAAGGTAGAGAAAGAAACAGAGGGCCTGATCCTCATGAAGAGGACTACTTTCCTGTGGTGGACACACCTGTTCAAGAATCTCCATCTGCTCCAACAATACCAGGGCCCCATACCAAATCAAGTTGTTTATCTGTCCTAACACAGAAATATATTCCATAGCCTAATTGCAAAGGAAAAGTGACTAAAGAACCAGAGTAATCCTCTCACTTTGCCAAAGCGTTCAGGTAGTCTACCCTGAGTTTCATTAAATATAATGTTTTTTTTAAAAAAGAGTTCTAATATCGAAAACATTTTGTAAAATGAGACTGTTCTGTAAAAAAAAGTGCATACCTAGTTCTTCTTTTCTTCACGGAGAGATGTAACGATCCCTTTGCCACTCAGTTAGCCCCTCCTACATGAGAGGAGTTCACATACTGTATAAGCAACAATCTCAGTACAGTTCAGAGGAATATCCTGCATGCTGGCATCTTGCTGTGCTCTGCACTATTCCTCAGTATCAAGCACAATAATTATGTTGACCAAACTGGGAGAAAACTATCCCCAAAGATCCATAAACGTTAACTGACTGTAAAGCAGCATGATCAACTCTCCCTAGTCTCTATCCATGAAGATCAAGAGGAACACAGATTTGACTCAGCATTAGTGAAAGTCATGGCGCAATGAAGCACACTTGCAAGGGAATTCCTAGCAGCTTATTTTTCTACGAACTCTTCAGTAAACAAACATGTAGACCTCGATCCTATTTACGAGCTGATCCAAACAAAATTCCAGAGCGCGGCACATGAAGTTCACCACACAACCAATCAGCAACGATATTTCTTCCCCATATCACAACTGCATTTCGAAATGGCAATCAATCAGATAATTGATAAGTATATAAAGCCAAGCAATCGGAGGACACTGCTCAATCAGCAGCGTACTGATGATGTCTCCTCGTATGGTGATGAAACGTGCAAGTAAAATGCCAAGATCAGAGAACAGTTCAACAAAAACATTAAAGATTTCTGGCACCATTTATTTGATTGTGATTTGGAAGGCTCCCAGAATATTTGATACATTGAGTACAGCTGTATACATGAATGAATAATCTCCTGTATGTGTTAGTGGAGGTGGGGGGGGGAGAGGGAGAGAGGGAGAGAGGGAGAGAGGGAGAGAGGGAGAGAGGGAGAGAGGGAGAGAGGGAGAGAGGGAGAGAGGGAGAGAGGGAGAGAGGGAGAGAGGGAGAGAGGGAGAGAGGGAGAGAGGGAGAGAGGGAGAGAGGGAGAGAGGGAGAGAGGGAGAGAGGGAGAGAGGGAGAGAGGGAGATGACAGCTGGAACCAGATAAATGTGGGATCTATATACCTCCTTTATACACCCAGTCTCAATGAAGGATCTTGCTCCTTAATGTTGACCATCCCTTTGACTCCATGGATCATGCTCGACCTGCTTCGTTCTTGCAGAAGTTTGTTTATAGCTCCACGTTCCAGTCTCTTGTATCTCCAATATCCTCAAGACTTCTGCTGAGAGCACACGAACATCAGGTCGACACAGTGGAAGGAGCACTGAAGCTGCCAATCTATGACCCGCCCATCCTGCCAGGCACTTCCTGCCCAACGGTGGCAGCGTCTGTGGAAGCTATTTGGAGCTGCAACACTCACCTCAGGACCCACACAATGGGAGTGGAGACTAGAGATCCTCACTCCCAGAGTTCGCCATTTGACTGATCAAGTCTGCTGCGCCATTTCATCATGGCTGATTGAATTTTCCTCTCAGCTCCATTCTCCTGCCTTTCCCCTGTATCCCTTCATGCCCTGACCAATCAAGAATCTATCAACCTCTGCCTTAAATATACATATTTAATACATATACATATATAAATATACATTTGGCCTCCACAGCTGCTTGTGATAAAGAGTTCCACAGATTCACCACCCTTAAAGAAATTCCTCTTCATCTCCATACCATTCATCTGGATGAGCATGTCCAAGGCATGATTAGTAAGATTGTCAATAACAATAAAATTCATGTAGTTGACAGAAAAGATAGTGATCAGGATTTCCAGTGGGATTTTGATCAACGGCGGCAAATGGGCTGAGAAGTGAAGTTTTAATTTGTGAAGTGTGAGGTTGGGGATTTTGGGAAGACTAAAGAGGTAGGACTTTCATACTGAACTCTGGTGCTGTGGGAAGTGTTGTAGAGCAGAGGCACCAGCAGTACGAGTACATGGTTCCCTGAAAGTGACAGTATGTGCTGTCAGGATGTGAAAAAGGCTTTTACTCTTCTGGCCTTCATTAATCAGGACATTGAGTATACGTAGAAGTTGGGAAAAAGTTGGAAAGAGTGCAGAAAAGATACAGGTAGATGTTTTCAGATCTCAAGGGACTTATGTAGAGAGAGGTTCAGCAGATTTGGACTTTTTATTGTAGCATAAACAAGGAAGGTTGATGTTATACAGGTGAATATAAGCATGAGGGTCATAGATGGGGTGAATGCACACAGTCCTTTTCCCAAGGTTGTGAAATCAAGAACTGGAGGACATAGGTTTAAGGTGAGAGGGAAGGGATTTAATAGGAACCAGAGGGGCAATGTCTTCACCCAGTGTCATAAGGGGGCGTGAGACTGGAACCAATTGCAGGACACAGTCACTGAAGTACTAGGGGCAGGATGGGATAACTAAACGATAGACAAGATGTGGAGACCGTAGCGTGTGTGAGGGACATGGCATTCAAGGAGATTCTGGGTTTCAGAGAGGATCTTGAAGTTCAGGCAGGGTCTCAAAGTTCTCTGGGCAGGCCACATAAATCCTGGGCAGGGCCCAGACATCCCAGACAGGAACATGGGGGCCTGGCAAATCACAGGGCACCTGGATAGGTTGCAGGTTACAACCAGTCAGCAGCAAAGGATAGGACAGGGCAGATACCCCCATCAGGCAACAGCAGAGCAGCCTGGCTTACCCAACAGAGGCAAGGGATAAGAAGGGAGCTCAGTCCAGGGTGGCTGCCAGACCTACTCACAGAAATCATCTTGACAGTGGGTACTCTAAGCCAGGACAACCCCCCAACTGTGTTCAGTCCCAGAGCTCTTTACATACACCGTCAGCCAATAGGCATCAGGTGCATCTCCTTAAGCCAAGATGATCCTCAGGTGACTAATTGGGCTCAAGGGCAAAATGAGGGACAGCTACAAGAACCAGAGTCTGGGGTTCACGGACTGGATCAGGAACTGAAATGTGGGTTCCGGACCGGACCAGAACACCCAGAGGGTGGTAAGTACTGCATATGGCAAGAGTACCAAGAGGAAATGTTTGATGCAGGTTTAACAATAATTAAAATGTACTTGGTCAAGAACCATGGCTGTGCATGGTTATGATAGATATGGTCCAAATACAGGTACATGAGAATCTCAACTGCAATGGACAGTGCACCTAAAGGCCCATTTCTCTTCTGTATGACTGTACAATTCCATGACTCTAAGAGAAGAACTTTTAATTGAACATAGAAAGCATTACAGGCCCTTCAACCCACAATGTTGTGCCAAACATGTAACATACTCTAGAAAAGATGTTCTATAGGTCAGTTGTGGAGAGCGCCCTCTTCTTTGTGGTGGCGTGTTGGGGAGGAAGCATTAAGAAGAGGGACGCCTCACGTCTTAATAAGCTGGTAAGGAAGGCGGGCTCTGTCGTGGGCAAAGTACTGGAGAGTTTAACATCGGTAGCTGAGCGAAGGGCGCTGAGTAGGCTACGGTCAATTATGGATAACTCTGAACATCCTCTACATAGCACCATCCAGAGACAGAGAAGCAGTTTCAGTGACAGGTTACTATCGATGCAATGCTCCTCAGACAGGATGAAGAGGTCAATACTCCCCAATGCCATTAGGCTTTACAATTCTACCGCCAGGACTTAAGAACTTTTTAAAAGCTATTATTAATGCTTTTTGAGATGGTGATTTAGATGCATATCATATTTTTTTTACTGAGTTAAGTATTGTATGTAATTAGTTTTGCTACAACAAGTGTATGGGACATTGGAAAAAAAAGTTGAATTTCCCCATGGGGATGAATAAAGTATCTATCTATCTATCTAAACTGCCTAGAATTACCCTAGTGCATAGCCCAATATTTTTCTAAGCTCCATGTATCTATCAAAGAGTCTCTTAAAAGATCCTATTGTATCCATCTCCACCATCATCGCCAACATCCACCCACCACTCTCTGTGTGAAAAACTTACCTCTAACATCCCCCTTGTACCTACTTCCAAGCACCTTAAAACAGTGCCCTATTATGTTACCCATTTCATCCCTGGGAAAAAGCTTCTGTCTATCCACATGATCAATGTCTTTCATCATCTTATACACCTCCCTCAGTTCACCTCTCATCCTCTGTCACTCCAAGGAGAAAAGGCCAAGTTCACTCAACCTATTTTCATAATGCAAAATCTCCAATCCAGGTAATATCCTTGTAAATCCCCTCTGCACTCGCTCTATAGTACCCACATCTTTCCTGTAGTGAGGTGACCAGAAATGAACACAGTATTCCAAAATGGGGTCTAACTAAGGTTAACAGCTTTAACATTACTTCATAGCTCTTGAACTCAATCCCACAGTTGATGAAGGCCAACACACCATGTGCCTTCTTAACAACACTGTCAATCTGTGCAGCAGCTTTGAGTGTCCTATACACTCGCACCCCAAGATCTCACTGATCCTCTGCACTGCCAAGAGTCTTCCCATTGATATTATATTCTGTCTACAGTTTTGACCTACCAAAATGAACCACTTTACACTTAACTGGGTTGAATGCCATTTACCACTTCTCAGCCCAGTTTTATATCCTATCAATGTCCTGCTGTAACATCTGACAGCCTTCCAGACTATCCACAACACCCCCAACTTTTGTGTCAGCAACAGACTTACTAACCCATCCTTCTACTTCCTCATCTAGATCATTTATAAAAATCACAAAGTGGAGGGTTCCAGAACAGATCCCTGCAGAACACCACTGGTCATCGACCTCCATGCAGAATACGAACCATCTTCAACCACCCTTTGCCTTCTGTGGGCAAGCAATTCTGGATCCACAAAGCACGGTCTCCTTGGATCCTTTGCTTTGCTAAATATCCTTTAATATTATTTGTTTTTAAATGTAATTTAGTTTTTCTTTTCTATGTTTTTCATGTATTGCATTGTACTGCTACCTCAAAGTTAACAAATTTCACGACATATGCCAATGATATTAAACGTGATTCTGATTCTAAATGCCACACTTTACCAAATGAATCTTTATGGGTGTGTACCTTTCAACTGTCTAAATGTTGATAATCTTATAAAATTTCAATGGAATTCATTGTGCAGAGGTGGTATAACAAAGCACATAAAACCCATAGACAAACTTCTTCTCCCTGAGCATGTTCTTTAGGATTATGCAGACACTGATGTTTGATTATCCCAATGAGTAGATCAATGTAATTCTAACAGAAACTATTCTAACTTTTAGCAGAGGTAATAAAGACATGAGGTCATGGGTTAAGGGTGAAAGCTGAAATGTTTAAGGCAAAAATGAGAGTGAACTTCTTCATTCAGAGGGTGGTGAGAGTGTGGATGGCGTTACCAGTGTAAATGGCGGATACAGAGTCGATTTCAACATTTAAGAGACATTTGGATAGGTACATGGATGGAAGGGGTATGGAGGGCTATGGTTCAGGTGCAGGCTAATGGGTCTAGGCAGATTGATGGCTTGGCATGAACTAGATGGGCTGATGGGCCTGTTTCTGTGTGGTAGTGTCTGTGATTCAAAGGCTCTATGAGTTTTTCACCTTACTGTGTAAGCCTTGTAAGTAGCAGTAATGATCACATTCCAATTGATCAACAAAGTCATTGTTAATAAGTTTGATCTTCTACACAATTGATTATGGTAAGAAACTATTTATTATTGCATTGCAATAAATAGGAAGGAATAACAGCAGAACAGTGTAAAATAATTTGCAATAATTAAATATGATATAAATATCATGATGGATGTTAAAATGATGGATGAAAAAGAAGACAGTAAAGTTCTTTGTACTGTTAGAGATAAATAGAGAGGAAGAGGTGGAGAATTTCTTAAATGCATTTATTTTAATGCTGGGAGCATTGTAAGAAAGGTGGATGAGCTTAGAGCATGGATTGATACCTGGAAATATGATGTTGTAGCTATAATGAAACATAGTTGCAGGAGGGGTGTGATTGGCAACTAAATATTCCTGGATTTCGTTGCTTCAGGTGTGATAGAATCGGAGGGACAAGAGGGGGAGGTGTTGCATTGTTTGTCAGAGAAAATAATACAGACAGACAGACATACTTTATTGATCCCGAGGGAAATTGTGTTTCGTTACAGTCGCACCAACCAAGAATAGTGTAGAGATATAGCAATATAAAACATAAAGAATTAAATAATAATTATAATAATAAGAATAAGTAAATTATGACAAGTGGAAATAAGTCCAGGACCAGCCATAATATAAGTCAGGCTCAGGGTGACTGACCCTCCAAGGGAGGAGTTGTAATGTTTGATGGCCACAGGTAGGAATGACTTCCTATGACGCTCAGTGTTGCATCTCGGTGGAATGAGTCTCTGGCTGAATGTACTCCTGTACCTACCCAGTACATTATAGAGTGGATGAGAGACATTGTCCAAGATGGCAAGCAACTTGGACAGCACCCACTTTTCAGACACCACCGTCAGAGAGTCCAGTTCCAGCCCCACAACATTACTGGCCTTACGAATGATTTTGTTGATTCTTTTGGTGTCTGCTACCCTCAGCCTGCTGCCCCAGCAGACAACAGCAAACATGATAGCACTGGCCACCACAGACTCGTAGAACATCCTCAGCATCATCCGGCAGATGTTAAAGGACCTCAGTCTCCTCAGGAAGTAGAGACGGCTCTGACCCTTCTTGCAGACAGCCTCAGCGGTGCTCTGGCAGGATAGATTAGAGGGCTCATCTAGCGAGGCTCTTTGGGTGGAATTGAGGAATGGGAAAGGTGTAGTAACACTTATAGGGGTGTATTATAGACCACCTAATGGGGAGCGAGAATTGGAGGAAATTTGCAAGGAGATAGCAGATATTTGTAGTAAGCATAGGGTTGTGATTGTGGGAGATTTTAATTTTCCACACATAGACTGGGAAGCCCATACTGTAAAAGGGCTGGATGGTTTGGAGTTTGTTAAATGTGTGCAGGATAGTTTTTTGCAGCAATACATACAAACTGGAGAAGGGACAGTGTTGGATCTTCTGTTAGGGAATGAAATAGGTCAGGTGACGGAGGTATGTGTTGGGGAGCACTTCAGGTCCAGTGATCACAATGCCATTAGTTTCAATATAATTATGGAGAAGGATAGGACTGGACCCAGGGTTGAGATTTTTGATTGGAGAAAGGTTAACTTTGAGGCAACGCGAAAGGATTTAGAAGGAGTGGATTGGGACAATTTGTTTTATGGGAAAGATGTAATAAAGAAATGGCGGTCATTTAAAGGTGAGATTTTGAGGGTACAGAATCTTTATGTGTGACAGGGATGTGGCAGGAAGACAAACCCAAGTGCAGGACTCTGACGCGGAGGCAGGATCAGGAGGCAGAATCTCCGTAGCGAGTGTATAATCGGGACCAGGCTGAGTCAGGACCTGGGAGACTTGGTTTACGAAGAGATACGGGGTTGAAGACTTGGAGCAAGGTTCCTCTCTCTCTCTGAGAGTCGACTACCATTCTGGCAAGGGCTGACCGGAGCTGTCAGAGTCTTATCCTCTGGGGGCTAATGGAAACCAGGTGCTGGTGATTGAGAGGAATTGGGAAAGATTGGGAATCAGGTGTGGGGATTGAGGACCAATTAGGGACGACAGGGAAAAGGTGGGGAATGCCAGCCAGGACCATGACATTATGTTCCTCTTAGGTTGAAAGGAAAGGTTAAAAGTTTGAGAGAGCCATGGTTTTCAAGGGATATTGGAAACTTGGTTAGGAAAAAGAGAGATATCTACAATAACTATAGGCAGCATGGAGTAAATGAGGTGCTCGAGGAATATAAAGAATGTAAGAAGAATCTTAAGAAAGAAATTAGAAAAGCTAAAAGAAGATATGAGGTTGCTTTGGCAAGTAAGGTGAAAATAAATCCAAAGGGTTTCTACAGTTATATTAATAGCAAAAGGATAGTGAGGGATAAAATTGGTCCCTTAGAGAATCAGAGTGGACAGCTATTTGTGACAGCTATACCGAAAGAGATGGGGGAGATTTTGAACAATTTATTTTATTCGGTATTCACTAAGGAGAAGGATATTGAATTGTGTAAGGTAAGAGAAACAAGTAGGGAAGTTATGGAAACTATGATGATTAAAGAGGAGAAAGTACTGGCACTTTTAAGGAATATAAAAGTGGATAAATCTCCTGATCCTGACAGGATTTTCCCTAGGACCTTGAGGGAGGTTAGTGTAGAAATAGCAGGGGCTCTGACAGAAATATTTCACATATCATTAGAAACGGGGATGGTGCCAGGGGATTGGCATATTGCTCATGTTGCCCTTTGATTAAAAATGGTTCTAAGAGTAAACCTAGCAATTATAAGTTTGACGTCAGTAATGAGCAAATTAATGGAAAGTATTCTTAGAAATGGTATATATAATTATCTGGATAGACAGGGTCTGATTAGGAACAGTCACCATGGATTTGTGCGTGGAAGGTCATGTTTGACAAATCTTATTCAATTTTTTGAAGAGGTTATGTGGAAAGTTGATGAGGGTAAAGCAGTGGATGTTGTCTATATGGACGTCAGTAAGGCCTTTGACAAGGTTCCGCATGGAAGGTTAGTTAGGAAGGTTCAATCATTAGGTATTAATATTGAAGTAGTAAAATGGATTCAACAGTGGCTGGATGAGAGATGCCAGAGAGTAATGGGGGATAACTGTTTGTCAGGTTGGAGACCGGTGACCAGTGGTGTGCCTCAGGGATCTGTACTGGGTCCAATGTTGTTTGTCATATACATTAATGATCTCAATGATGGGGTGGTAAATTGGATTAGTAAGTGTGCAGATGATACTAAGGTAGGTGGTGTTGTGGATAATGAAGTAGGTTTTCAAAGTTTACAGAGAGATTTAGGCTAGTTAGAAGAGTAGGCTGAGCGATGGCAGATGGAGTTTAATGCTGATAAGTGTGAGGTGCTACATTTTGGTAGGAATAATCCAAATAGGACATACATGGTAAATGGTAGGACATTGAAGAATGCAGTAGAACAGAGTGATCTAGGAATAATGGTGCATAGTTCCCTGAAGGTGGAATCTCATGTGGATAGGGTGGTGAAGAGAGCTTTTGGTATGTTGGCCTTTATAAATCAGAGCATTGAGTATAGGATTTGGGATGTAATGTTAAAATTGTACAAGGCATTGGTAAGGCTGAATTTGGAGTATTGTGTACAGTTCTGATCACCGAATTATAGGAAAGATGTCAACAAAATAGAGAGAGTACAGAGAAGATTTGCTAGAATGTTACCTGGGTTTCAGCACCTAAGTTAAAGGGAAAGATTGAACAAATTAAGTTTTATTCTTTGGAGCGTAGAAGGTTGAGGGGGGACTTGATAGAGGTATTTAAAATTATGAGGGGGATAGATAGAGTTGACGTGGATAGGCGTATCCATTGAGAGTAGGGGAGATTCAAACAAGAGGACATGAGTTGAGACTTAGGGGTCAAAAGTTTAAGGGTAACGTGAGGGGGAATTTCTTTACTCAGAGAGTGGTAGCTGTGTGGAATGAGCTTCCAGCAGAAGTGGTAGAGGCAGGTTTGGTATTGTCATTTAAAGCAAAATTGGATAGGTATATGGACAGGAAAGGAATGGAAGGTTATGGGCTGAGTGCGGGTCAGTAGGACTAGGTGAGAGTAAACATTTGGCAGGACTAGAAGGGCTGAAATGGCCTGTTTCCCTGCTGTAATTGTTTTATGGTTTTATGGAACTGTCCCTTGTTATTCAAAGAACAAGCCATGGGTAACAAAGGACATTAAGGACATCCTGAACGCTAAAAAGAGGGTGTTTAGAGATGGAAATAGGGAGGAGCTGAGGACAATACAGAGGGAACTGAAAGCCAAGATCAGGGAGGCTAAAGACAGATATAGGAGGAAGCTTGAGTGGAAACTCCAGCGGAACAACATGAGAGAGGACTGGAGTAGGATGAGGACCATCACTGGGTTCCAGCAAACCTACAACACAGGAGCTGAAGGCAGTGTGGACAGGGCCAACAAACTTAACCTGTTCTTCAACAGATTTGACACTGTGGCCCCTGCCCACCCCCCACATGATTCATCTGTTGTCGACCCCCAACCAACACATACTCCACTCTCCCCTCCTACCCCTCTTCACAGCGTGACTACACCCCTCCCCCACCTGAAAGCACCACAGTGGGCTTCACAGCAGAACAGGTGAGAAGACAGCTGAAACGTCTCCACCCAAGCAAGGCTGCAGGCCCGGATGGTGTCAACCCCAGGGTGCTCAAAGTCTGTGCCCCCCTAGCTATGTGGAGTACTTCACTGTGTCTTCAACCTGAGCCTGAGTCTCCAGAGGGTTCCTGTGATGTGGAAGATGTCCTGCCTCGTTCCTGTACCGAAGACGCCGCGCCCCAGTGGCTCCAATGACTACAGACCGATGGCATTGACCTCCCACATCATGAAGACCCTGGAGAGACTTGTTCTAGGGCAGCTCCAGCCTATGGTTAGGCCACACTTAGACCCCTCCAGTTCGCCTATCAGCCCCGACTAGGAGTTGAGGATGCCATCGTCTACCTGCTGAACCGTGTCTACGCCCACCTGGACAAGCCGGCGAGCACTGTGAGGGTCATGTTTTTTGACTTCTCCAGTGAGTTCAACACCATCCGCCCTGCTCTGCTGGGTGAGAAGCTGACAGTGATGCAGTTCGATGCTTCCCTGGTGTCATGGATTATTGATTACCTGACTGGCAGACGTGTGCTTGCAACACTGTGTGTCAGACAGAGTGGTCAGCAGCACTGGGGCTCAACAGGGGACTGTCCTGTCTCCATTTCTCTTCACCATCTGTACCTTGGAATTCAACTACCGCACAGAGTTTTGCCATCTTCAGAAGTTTTCTGATGACTCTGCCATAATTGGATGCATCAGCAAGGGAGATGAGGCTGAGTACAGGGCTACGGTGGGAAACTTTGTCACATGGTGCGAGCAGAATCATCTGCAGCTTAATGTGAAAAAGGCTAAGGAGCTGGTGGTGGACCTGAGGAGGGCTAAGGCACTGGTGACCCCCGTTTCCATCCAAGGGGTCAGTGTGGACATGGTGGAGGATTACAAATACCTGGGGATATGAATGGACAATAAACTGGACTGGTCAAAGAAAACTGAGGCTGTCTACAAGAAGGGTCAGAGCCATCTCTATTTCCTGAGGAGACTGAGGTCCTTTAACATCTGCCGGACAATGCTGAGGATGTTCTAAAAGTCTGTGGTGGCCAGTGCTATCATGTTTGCTGTTGTGTGCTGGGACAGCAGGCTGAGGATAGCAGACACCAACAGAATCAACAAACTCATTCGTAAGGCCAGTGATGTTGTGGGGGTGGAATTGGATTCTCTGACGGTGGTGTCTGAAAAGAGGATGCTGTCCAAGTTGCATGCCATCTTGGACAATGACTCCCATCCATTCCATAATGTACTGGTTAGGCACAGGAGTACATTCAGCCAGAGACTCATTCCACCGAGATGTAACACTGAGCGTCATAGGAAGTCATTCCTGCCTGTAGCCATCAAACTTTACAACTCCTCCCTTGGAGTGTCAGACACCTTGAGCCAACAGGCTGGTCCTGGACTAATTTCCACTTGGCATGATTAACGTATTATTATTTAATTATTTATGGTTTTATATTGCTATATCTCTTCACTATTCTTGGTTGGTGCGGCAGTGACGAAACCCAATTACCCTCTGGATCAATAAAGTATGTCTATCTGTCTGGTTAAAATCATTATTCAGTAATACAAGTTCCATTTGTTTAATTGCCACAATTTAAGCATTTCTTACTTTACATCCAACCAATTTCAGTAAAATTTGACTAACACAATCTCTGTTTCACAACAATTATTATCTTATCCACCACTTTTCTCTGAATGTGACAAAGTTTTGTTTGGAATCATTAACATAAACACCAGCATTTAGTTTCACTTCAACGTTGGAAAACTTTGCATCTCTAATTCCAACTCAGTCTTGTCTTCTTTTGAAATTAAACTCAGCATTCAACGTACTTCTAATGAAAAGAAATTAATGTGTGCGGATTACACAGAGCTGGCAAGGCACCAGCACCATCACCTGAAAAGCTTTGACAGTGACATTATTATGCTCCTGCAAACTCCAAGATGACACTGCATCATTCTGCTTGTGAAGACTATACAATGATGAGTATGCAAAATACAGAGAATGCAGAATAAAGATAGCATAGCACTATATAGAGCACAAAAAAAATTCAATATAACACACCACCCCAATGAAAAATCTTACACCTAGGAAAGAACACAGTTGAGAAGCAGAAATGTTTTGAACAACCCAAAAGCTTCCAAGAATTTTCAATCAATTAATAAGCTTTCTATTAGCCATTATTTGTCCCTCAAACTCAAGAAAGTAGAGATAGCTTGCTCAAATCATAACATTTAGCTACTGTGCCATGCAATGAAATCAAATTTTTAACTGAGAGCCAATTTTTTTCTGTAGGAGCCCCATTAACCTTGATTTTTTAATATCCAAAATATCTATTCAAATGGACTCACAGTGGAAAAGAATTTCATAGGATCAAAAGTTCCAGTCTGCTTTTTTTACCTGTTGAAATTTATGTGTCCAGAGCCTTCAGATTCCCTATGTACCTTTAGAACGTTTTCATCTCTCATATCTGAACAACTCTAGAGCCATTCAGTTTAGAGCACATTTGTGGTGGACAAAACTAAAACATTGTTTATAATCAACCATTGAATCCCTTAAATAACGTAGATCCATTACAATAATATATTCAATTAATGAATCATATATAATTCATGCAAGTGATTACAAAAACAGAGGAACATTTGATTCTTCAAAAATTTTAAAAGTTTGCATACAACTTGTAAAACTTAATGTAATAATATTGATTTCAATTTGCCAGAAGCTTCTTGATGTGTTTAAGCATGGTCAATTAGCGGATGCTTGGTGATACTGCAATTTCTCCAAAGCCTTTATCATTGTTTCTTCTTGGGGCAGTTGGCAACCCTTTGCGAAGCTATAAAGAGCTTAAAGTTCTTTATGAAAGATGTTACATTAGAATGAATCTTCTGAAGTTTTCTACAATTTGTGACCTGAAAATGAATTCAGAGAAAGTGATGTGGTCAATTTCTGATCACCGGAAATGTTAGCTTCATCTCCACCAAAGTGACCTGACAAGTGCAGGCTCTCCAGATAACTTGTTTTATTTCTTATAAGAGGTGTAGATCAAGTGGACAGTCAAATACTTTTTCCCAAGGCAGAAATAGCTAATACAAGAGGACATAATTTTACAGTGATTGGAGAAAAGTATATAGGTTTGTCAGATGTAGTTTTATTTACAGTGATAGGTGCATGGAACACACTGCCATGGGTGATGGTAGTGTTAGATCCAATAGGAGCATTTAAGAAATTCTAAGGCACATGAATGCTAGAAAAATGAAGGTCTATGTCGGTGTGAAGTGTTAAATTGATAGTAGAGTAGTTAAAAGTTTTGCACATCGTGGGCTGAAGGTCCTGTACTGTGCTGTACTGTTCAATGCACGATGAAGTCACAATTTGGTTTGTACCTTTCTAATATGTTATAATATTATAGAATTATAATATAAAATTTCACATAGCATTTCAATGGAGTAGATTATGTAAAGTTGGTATACTGTGCTGTGATGTTCTGTGTTCCGTGCACTCTGCTCTATTTCAGATTTCTCAAATCTTGCTTTTGGTTTTTTTGTATTTTGATTGTGCCAGAACCTGTTAACTTCAATGGGCAAGGATCATTATTCCCTCTTGCCTCCTCTCCTCTCAAAAAAGCCTCCAACTCATGCTGCGCTTCAGCATATTAGGAACATTCCTCAATGTTGCTCTACGAAACATTCTTCATGCATTAACAATTTGTGGACAACTCATTGAAGATCCACTCCATGAGAGAGAACTGAAATGTTGAGATGAATGAAGACTGGAAATTCTTCATAAAGGCAAATCACAACTAATGTCTTAGTCCTCCCGGGGGATCATTTGAGAACTCTCACCTGGCACTTTTTGCTAATGTGCGATTAGAAATTCAATGTGAACATTGACTAGAAGTTATTTCATGTGTTGTAATTTTGGTCATTTTGTTGTAATCATGGTCATAAGCAAAGGAATTACTTGTACAGCTTTCTCAAGTTCAAGCTGTGCTGAAACATTTTACAGATAACAATGAACTACTTAAATGAATGAGCAACTTCATTCAAAGTGAGTCCAATAAGCTACAAAGTTTCATATATATACCTCATATGTATCCTTCAGTTTGTGAAGGTTAGCGACTATCAGATCCACTCTTTTGAGCTGAGTTTTGTTCTCTCTGCTCAGTCTTTTGAAACCATCAGCATACAGTTCAATTTTTTTTCGTATACAATTTATGTCCTAAAATTAGAAAAGAACAGTAAATACTTTGTATTACATAGATCAGATAATTCATTAAAAGTTAAACAAAAATGCAATAAAATGTTAGATTTAAATTGCCTTTTATTTGATGTAGGCATTTTTTTTCATTCTCTATTAGGAATAATGTGGCTTGGGAGCTGATAGTGGTCTGTTATCCAATGCTACACGGGCACTGAATGCCTCAGAATGGAAAGTCTGTGACTAACTCGAATCTGGAACTTGAGTCTCTCCAGTGGTGACGGAATTGTGGAGTCCATTGCACTTCAAGGATGTTTTCTCCACAAGGTCATTTACTGATTAATCCCATGTCAAGAGCAAATCTCAAGGAAATCCCAATGGTTGGGAGGTAGGGGCTGGAAGTTTATTACAAAATGGAGATCCTGAGCAGAAAGAAAGATCAATTAAGTGATTAGAAAATGGCCACTTTGACTCAGAAGTTCTATTCAGCCAGGAAAAACGAAACTCACATGCAGGCTGCAAAGCGAATGTAACTGTCAGTTCAAATGAACAAAAGTCAGAGAATGCCATGCCCAGAGATTTTCAAAAGTGACCATTTTCATTATTATTTCATTTTATTTTATTCTAAGGAAGAGCTTGGAACAGCCCCTTCTGGCCAACAAGCTGTGACTCCCAGCAACCCACCAGATCTAATCACAGAGCAATTTATAATGGCCAATTGACTTCCTAACTGGTGCTTCTTTGGACTGTGGGAGGAAACCAGAGCACCCACAGGAAACAAGTGGTCAGGCGAGAATGTACGAACTCTTTACAGATGGCATCAGAATCAAACACCAGACTCCAACATCTTGAGCTCTAATAACATCATGCTAAACACATTGCTACTGTGTCTCCCAAAAATCATAGCCTTCACTCAATGGTGCCTTTGCTTTTATCCCGTGTTAGTGCCAGCTGCTGCTTGTGTTTACAGCATATTCCTGCCCAGGATCAAACTGGGGACCTTCAGCCTGCTAAGAAGACGTGATACAACAGGGCCGAGGTTCTGGTTTTCAGGAGCCATGATTTTGAAATCAGGCTCTTTACCACAATTGTATAATTCACAATATTTGACAATAACTCAGGAAAGATCAGTTCAGACTATTGTGTCTAATTGCATTGAAGACTTCTGGAAATATTTTGAACTACACCTTGAATTTAGTATGCAGAGAAGAATAGAAATACATACCCCAACAGAAAGTGGAGTTTTCAGAGTTCCCAAATACTATATATAAAATAAAATGAGAATTAGTGAAATGTGCAATGTTCTATAAGTTCTGCACATCCATATTCATCGCAACTTTATATATATATATTTTTTTTTATTTTATATACATGGATATAGACTCTCATTTCTTCCAAACATAATAAATACACATACATGTGTAGTACAAATAAGATAAAAATATTGTGACCTAAAAAGTTGATTCAACATTATACAAATTTTATACATCACATATTGCAGCACTGTAATGTTATAGTTGCAATTATAGAGCAAAGAACAAAATGGCAGAGTAGCAGGCCATTCCACCATCTAATCGAATAAAATAAATTAGCAATCAAACGGCCAACTAAGTAAATCCTACACAAAGTGCATATACTTCCATTTCCTACACATTTCATATGCCCACCAAAGAGCCTCTCAAATGCCTCACTCACCACCACCACTCCAGGCATCACATTCCAGTTACCCACTCAGATATGGGACTTACTGCCTGTTATACCGCTGGTGTCCTGGGCAGCATCTCTGGCAATGTCCAGCGCTTCCTTCATCATGTCAGTAGCTCTGTTTTCACTATTATCAGTCTGCAAGTCCCAGGTGGAGACGCAGGAATACGATCGCCCTCAGATGTAGAAGGATTCTTCATTGCTGTTTCAGTAGCAATTTTGTTTTACCAGTCAAGGTTGTTAACCCTGAGCTGAACTTCTGAACCTGGAGAACTGGTGGACTGCTCTTAGTCTATCTTCTACTCTTTGACCTGTTTGGCATGGGTAACCCTGCACAAGAGCCAAAGCATAAAGCCCAGTCTCCAGCCAAAGTAGCTCAATGAGACATTGAGGTACAAAGCTTTGTAGTCCTCTTAGAGGAGTCACCCACTACTCTATGTAATAAACCTTGCCCCACACATCTCCTTGGAACTTATCCCTTCCCACATTAAATTCACCTGATAAAAGACATTGGTTATCTACTCTATGCATTCTTCTCATCATCTTATAAACTTCCATCAGATCTCCCCTCAGCCTCTGCTGTTATAACGTTATAACAAGCATTAAGTCAAACTTACATTTAGAGGTTTCAGTTTATGCACATTGTCATAAATTTCCTTCAGTAGCACCTCAGAGCACGCCTCAAGTGCTGCAATGCTGCTGCTGAACAAGATCAAGTAAAAGGTGAGCATTTTGCTTTTGCTTTCCGAAGGATCTCCGATTGTTTGAATCAACCACTGCACATTTCTCTCTTCTTGCATCTTATTTATACATGCTTTCCCCAAAGGAGAAATGAATTGACCCAATGAGAAGCAACTCGGAAATACAAAAATTATGATCTAGTTTCTTCAAAGAAATTCCTTCACTACTCATTTTCATATATTCAAAGAAACGCACATATTAGAAGATGTACTGCTGTATCATGGATCTTTCTCTAAGATGTAATCAATAGATTCCAGTAATCAATTCTAGATATCATCTGCCCTCTGTCCTGTTCTTAGTATAGCTATCACTGGGGTTTTAGAACATACAATATAAATCAAATCTGCAAAATAGTACAGGTTCTTTGGCCCACGATGTTGTGCCGATCTTTTAACTTGCTCTAAGGTCAACCTAACCCTTACCTCCCACGTAGCCCTCCATTTTACTTTCATCCATATGCCTGAGTCCCTTAAGTGTCTCAAATGTATCTGCCTCTATCACTATCCCTGGCAGTGTGTTCCACACACCCAGAAATGTACAAAACATACATCTGACATCTCCCCTGTACTTTCTTCCAATCATCTTAAAGTTATGCACTCTCACACTAGCCATTCCTGGGGAAAAAGGATGCTGGCTGTCCACTTTGTCTGTGCCTCTTATCATTTTGCACACCTCTACCAATCACCTCTTGTCCTCCTTTGTTCCAAAGAAAAAAGCCCTAGCTCACTCAACATCCACATAAGACGTGCCATCTAATTCAGACATCTTGGTAAATTTCTTCTGCACCTTTTCTAAAGCTTCCACGTTCTTCCTACAATAAGCCAACCAGACTGAACACAATATATTACAAGTGTGGTCTAAATATAGTTTTATACAGCTGCAGCATTACCCTGTGGCTCTTGAACTCAGTCCCCCGACTAATGAAGGCCAACACATTATATGTCTTCTTAATCACCTGATCCTATTTGCATGGCAACTTTGAGGGATCTATGGATGTAAACCCCTGGATTCTACTGTTCTTTCCCACTGCTGAGAATGCTGCTATTCACACTGTATTGTGGCTTCAAGTTCAACTTCCCAAAGTCCATCACTTTACACTTTTCTGCATTGAACTCCATCTGCCACTTCTCAGCCCAACTCTGCATGCTATCATTGTCACAGAATCATAGAGTCATAGAACACTCCAGCACAGAAACAGGCCTTTTGGCCATGCTGAACTATTAATCTGCCGAGTCCCATTGACCTGCACCCGGACCATAGTCCTCCAGACCATTCCCACCCATGTATCTAATCCAATTTTCTCTTAAATGTTGAAATCAAACCCGCATCCACCACTCCTCATTCCACACTCTCAGCACCCTCCGAGTGAAGAAGTTGCCCCTTACATTTTGCCTTTCACCCTTAGGCCATGACTTCCAGTTATAGTCTCACTCAACCTCAGTGAAAAGGCTTGCTTGCATTTACACTATCTATATCCCTCATTGTACCTCCTATACCTCCCTTGTTGTACTTCCCACAGCAGCAACAAATATATGACCTAGATAGTTGAAAACACAAATAAAAATGCTGCCGTCTTGTGCCTCATGTAGATGTTTTCAATGTTGGGAATGGGTTTGCTCATGATGAATTGGTCTGTGTCCACTACTCTTTCCTGCCTTTTGCATTCCTGTGAATTGGATTTGCCATAACAGGCTGTCACACTTCACAAATCATAAATTTAATAGTCATCTTAAATATTCTTGAAATTCAGTCTGCTCAGGAAAGTGCAAAATCCCTTCAGAAGACACAGAAATTTAAGGGAATCCCATTTCTCCTTTATGGTGTCAATTCATAGAAAAGTCTAGCAGGTACAGCTTTAGAAACAAAATAGTTCCAAGAAAATATACCCACATGTTCCATCTCACAATATAGAGATCATATTTCATGTTTTGCTGAATAGTTGATTATACATTTCTAGTTCTGAGAAAATCACAGGGGTATAGATAGTGTAACACCTCACACTTCTTAAATTCGACTTGTCATTTTTCAGCCTATTTTTCCTGCTTGCCCAGATCCACTTTCAGGCTTTCATTGTCTTCCTCATTGTCCACTACACTTCCAATCTTGGTGTCATCTTGAAATTTGCTGATCTTATCAAACACATTATCATCAGATTATAGATGATAATGTGCCAATACATGGGCACTCCACTAGTCAAAGGCCACCAGTCAAAGAGGCAACCATCTACTACTAGTCTCTGGCTTTTTCTGTGAAACCCATGTCTAATCCAATTTACTACCTTATGTTGAATGCCATGCGACTGAACCTTCAAGTCCCATCTCCGACGTAGGACCTTGTCAAACTCCCTGCTAAAGTCCATGTAGACAGCATTCACTGTCTTGTTTGCATTAATTTTACTGGTATCTTCATCAAAAGGCTCTCTAAGATTGATGAGATGTTGACTATCCCTAATCAGTCTCTGTCGATCCAAAAACTTATACAGTACCATGCAAAAGTCTTGAACTGTCAATGTGGAGTGGAGAGTAAGTTTGTAAATCTGGCAGGAGCAAAATATGTTGGGAATGGCAAGCGTTGAGCCCTGTAGAAGGGATGTGGGTAATTTGGCAGAGATGGAGTGCCAGGGGTTGGTACAAGTGCACCCACACCCATCCCTAAGATATCAGGAAAGGTTATTTGATTCCAAACAACTGGTTTATTGATCATTACAGAATGTTTCTCCGGTGCTTCTCATTCCCTCCCTTCTCTCTTCCCCTTAGCCCAACCTCTATTCCTCTCCCTTGGCTTTTTTCCCCAGTCTCAGTCCACAATAGAAACACGAATCAGAATAAAGTTTATCATCATACACATATGTCATAAACTTTCATTTTTCTTCTGCAGCAGCTGTACTGAGTAAATCATAAAATTACTACAGTTCATGCAAACGTCTTAAGCACCCTAGCTATACACATCATATGTGGCTAAGACTTTTGCACATTACTGTATATCCAGTCCCTTAGAATACCTTCCAATAACTTCCCACTACTGACATCCGGTTCACTTGTCTACAATTTCTTGGTTTATTCTTAGATAATTTATTAAACAATGGAACAGCATTAACTATCTTCCAATCCTCCGGCATCTCGCCCATGGATAAGGATATCTTGAATATCTCTGCTTGGGCCCTGTAATTATGGCACTAGCCTCCCACAGGGTCCAATGGAGCACCTTGTCAGGCCCTAAGGTGCCTCACAAATGAGGTGCCACCTTCATTTGCCTCAAGACAGCAAACACCTTCTCCTCTGTAATCTGTATATGGTCCAGGACCTTGTTGTTCTTTGCCATACTTCTACAGACTCCATTAAAACCCAACAAAGAAAGTGCTCATGGGGCCAAGGAAGCATTAGCTCAGTGTGAAAAGGATGTTTACTACTTCTGTCTGTAAAAATGAGAAACATTTAAATGGGGATGTCTATGTTATTCAGAATCTCTTCTCACCAATATGGGGATGACATGCCGTCGAGAAGCTGAATCTCATAGAAAGGATGGATTCACGAAACAATGCCCAGTGGTAGGAGAAATAACCGGAGTTGTTCACAGGCCTGGGGTACTGAAAGAAGAGTATGTTATCCACATGAGGCCAGGAGAGTCTGACATCAGCAAGGCATTTACAACTCCCATTGATAACCAAAGTCAAAGCTGAACTTGAGAGAATGGAGGTGCTTGATGTCATAACTAGAGTGAATGGACCTTGTGACTGCTGTACGGGCGTTGTTCCTGTCACAAAGCCAGCTTGCACTGTGAGGATCTGAGCTCATCTCACAAAATTGAATAATACAGTGAGGCAGGAGAAGTTTATTCCACCCTCTGCCAAGCACACATTGAGTATGCTGGGTGGAACAAAGTTCTTCACCATGCTAGATGCACATTCAGGGTTCGGTCAGATCCATTTAGCTCCTGAGTCCCAGAAACTCACAATCTTTATCACACCATATGGACACAATGCCTCCAAGAGACTCCCTTTTGGCATCTCATAAGCCTTTGAACTTTTTCATATGAAGAGGAACCAAATTTTGAAGGGACTGGAAGGAGTAGTCTGCCACACGGACGATATATTCATCTTCGGCAGCTCAACTAAGGAACATGACTCAAGAGTGGAAGCTGCTTTGGAGAAACTGAAACAGGCTGCAATTGCCCTGAACAAAAGAAATGCAAATTTGCAAAGTTAGAGGTGAGGTTCTTAGCCCACCAATTGTCCTCAGAGGGAGTGCAACCAGATTCAGATAAACTGGCAGGAGTTCAGAACATGAAGCAACGTACGAATGTATCAGTGATTTGTGGTTTCCTTGGCATGGTAAACCAGCTGGGAATGTTCATTCCAAATTTGGCAGAAAAAACAAAGGCACTATGAGACTTCTCTCAGAGAAACATTTGGACGCACCCGTGGAGAAATCATTCTCATCACTTAAAGCAGAGCTTATCTCTCTGCCATCATTGGTGTTCTTTGATCCGAACAAAGCAATCAAGGTCTCACCAGATGCCTCTTCTTTTGACCTAGTGGAAGGGTTCATACAAAACTGCAGTGGTGTATGGAAACCAGGGGCATTGGCATCAAGAGCACTGACTCCTATTGAACAGTGTTACACCCAAATCAAATTAGAGACACTGGTTCACATCTGGGTGTGTGAACATTTCAGCTACTACTTGATAAGCACTAATTTCCTACTTGAAGCAGACCACAAGCCACTTGTCAGCCTACTCAGCTTGAAACACTTGGATGATTTACCTCAGATTAAGAATGAGACTTAAGCGATATTGTTGTGACATTGAACATGACCCCAGAAAATCTTTCACAATACCGGACACTCTTTCGACGATGCCATGCAGTGGTGGACAGGACCTGACACCGACTTCATGGAAGATACCAACATCTACTTAGCTCAGGTGCGTAAAAGCTTTCCTGCATCACAGATTAGACTGGATGAACTTCACACTGAGTTGAAATAGGACCAGATCTGCAATATGGTCATGTATTACCATCAGCACGGATGGCCAGCTGCTGCAAAAGGAGCTCACAATTCAGAGTTTACTGGCTTGAAAGAGTCACCCTCACTTTTCTTAATGGTTTGCTGCTAAAGGGCTCCAGACTCATCTTTCCTGACTCCATGCATGCCAGAATCATCAGTCAAATCCATCAAGGCATTGAAAAATAATGCCTAAGAGCAGGGCAGTCCATGTGGTAGCCTGGTCTGAGCACACAGTCAGGAGATTATGGATTGTAAAGTACGCAGAAGGCTACACAAAAATCATGCTGAACTCTCAGCCCCAAAGAATTCCCAAACTTCCCATGGCAAATTGAAGGCACAGACATTTTCAAGCTAAAAAGAGACAGATATCTTCTCACTGTGGATTCCTAATGATGTAATGTTGAAGTGTCCAAGCTGCCCTATACTACCCTATACATCCTCTGCGGCAGTTACCTACCACTGATGAGCTCTATTTGCTTGCCTCGGAATACCAGAGACACTTGGTCAGACAACTGTCTACAATTCAACTGTTAAGAGTCTCCTACTGAAGGCAAAAGGCCCCTACAAAGCACTACTAACATCGCCCCACACCTCTTGCAAATGCCTATAGTCCCCCAAAATTATCAATGGGCCAGAGACTGAGAACAAGCCTGCCTGTACTTCCATCCATTCTCCAATCTCACTAGGCAAAGTGATAAATTTTGAGGCAACACAGTGTGAGAAAATGAAGAGCATGCATGATCTGAGACACAGAGCAAAATCTTTGACGCTGCTCAGGAGTGATGAAGATGTTTGAGTTTCAGGCCAATCCAGCAGAGAAACAACAGTCTGGTAGCATGCACCACAATTGTTAGTGATCAGAACCTCACAAGCTGAAATCAGGCGCAACTAACATGTGCTCGTGCACCTTCAAAGTCCACAAAGGGTAGAGAAAGAAACAGAGGGGCCTGATCCTCATGAAGAGGACTACTTTCCTGTGGTGGACACACCTGTTCAAGAATCTCCATCTGCTCCAACAATTCCAGGAACCCATACCAAATCAAGTTGTTTATCTGTCCTAACACAGAAATATATTCCATAGCTTAATTGCTGAGGGAAAGTGACTAAAGAACCAGAGTAATCCTCTCACTTTGCCAAAGCGTTCAGGTAGTCTACCCTGAGTGCCATTAGATTTAGTGGGTTTTTTTTAAAGAGTTTTAATGTTGAAAACATTTTGTGAAATGTGACTGCTCTATAAAAAAAAGTGCATACCTAGTTTTTCTTTATTTCGAGAAAGAGAGATATAGCGATCCCTTTGTCACTCAGTTAGACCCTCCCTGATGAGAGGAGTTGACGGACTGTACAAGCAACGTTATCAATAAAGTTCAGAGCAATACCCTGCATGCTGGCATCTTGCTGTACTCTGCACTATCCCTCAGTATCAAACACAATAATTATGTTGACCAAACTGGGAGAAAACTATCCCCAAAGATCCATGAACATTAACTGACTGTAAAGCAGCATGATCAACTCTCCCTAGTCTCTATCCATGAAGATCAAGAGGGACACCGATTTGACTCAGCATTAGTGAAAGTCATGGCACAATGAAGCACACTTGCAAGGGGATTCCTAGAAGCATGTTTTTCTACAAACTCTTCTGTAAACAAACATGTAGGCCTCAATCCTACTTATGAGCTGATGCAGGCAAAATTCCAGAGCCCGGCGCACTAAGTTCACCACACAACCAATCAGCAACGATATTTCTTCCCCATATCACAACTGAGTTTTGAAATGGTGATCAATCAGCTAATTGATAAGTATATAAAAGCGAAGCAATCGGAGGACACTGCTCAATCAGCAGCGCACTGATGATGTCTCCTCGTATGATGACGAAACATGTGCAAGTAGATTGGCAAGATCAACGAAAACATTAAAGAATTCTGGCACCATTTATTTGATTGTGATTTCGAAGGCTCCCAGAATATTTGATACATTGAACGCAGCTGTATACATGAATGAATAATCTCCTGTATGTGTTAATGAAATGAGCATTGTACATGATTCACCAGAGAGAGAGAGAGACAATCAAACTCCTGATAGAAATTGTTGAGACAGAGGCTGGTAGATGACAGCTGGAACCAGATAAAAGTGGGATCTATATACCTCCTTTATACTCGCAGTCTCAATGAAGGATCTTGCTCCTTAATGTTGACCATCCCTTTGACTCCACGGATCATGCTCGACCCGCTTCGTTCTTGCAGAAGTTTATTTATAGCTCCATGTTCCTGTCTCTTGTATCTCCAATATCCTCAAGACTTCTGCTGAGAGCACACGAACATCAGGTCGACACAGTGGAAGGAGCACTGAAGCTGCCAATCTATGACCCGCCCATCCTGCCAGGCACTTCCTGCCCAACGGTGGCAGCGTCTGTGGAAGCTATTTGGAGCTGCAACACTCACCTCAGGACCCACACAATGGGAGTGGAGACTAGAGATTCTCAGTCCCAGAGTTAGCCATTTGACTGATCGAGACTGCTGCGCCATTTCATCATGGCTGATTGAATTTTCCTCTCAGCTCCAGTCACCTGCCTTTCCCTGTATCCCTTCATGCCCTGACCAATCAAGAATCTATCAACCTCTGCCTTAAATATACATACAGACTTGGCCTCCACAGCTGCTTGTGATAAAGAGTTCCACAGATTAACCACCCTCTGGCTAAAGAAATTCCTCTTCATCTCCATACCAATAATCTGGATGAGGATGTCCAAGGCATGATTAGTAAGATTGTCAATAACAATAAAATTCATGTAGTTGACAGAAAAGATAGTGATTAGGATTTCCAGTGGGAGTTTGATCAACAGGGGCAAATGGGCTGAGAAGTGAAGTTTTAATTTGTGAAGTGTGAGGTTGGGGACTTTGGGAAGACTAAAGAGGTAGGACTTTCATACTGAACTCTGGTGATGTGGGAAGTGTTGTAGAGCAGAGGTACCAGCAGTACGAGTACATGGTTCCCTGAAAGTGACAGTATGTGCTGTCAGGATGTGAAGAAGGCTTTTACTCTTCTGGCCTTCATTAATCAGGACATTGAGTATACGTAGAAGTTGGGAAAAAGTTGGAAAGAGTGCAGAAAAGATATAAGTAGATGTTTTCAGATCTCAAGCGACTTTAATAGAGAGAGGTTGAGCAGATTTGGACATTTTATTGTAGCATAAAGGAAGAAAGGTTGATGTTATACAGGCGAACATAAGCGTGAGGGTCATAGATGTGGTGAATGCACACAGTCCTTTTCCCAAGGTTGTGAAATCAAGAACTAGAGGACATAGGTTAAGGTGAGAGGAAACGGATTTAATAGGAACTTGAGAGGCAATGTCTTCACCCAGAGGGTGGTAAGTACTTTACATGGCAAGAGTACCCAGAGGAAATGTTTGATGCAGGTTTAACAATATCTAAGATGTACTTGGTCAAGAACCATGGCTGTGAATGGTTATGATAGATATGGTCCAAATGCAGGTACATGAGAATCTCAACTGCAATGGACAGTGCACCTAAAGGCCCATTTCTCTGCTGTATGACTGTACAATTCCATGACTCTAAGAGAAGAAATTTTAATTGAACATTACAGGTTCTTCAGCCCACAATGTTCTGCCAACCATGTAACATACTCTAGAAACTGCCTAGAATTACCCTACTGCATAGCCCACTATTTTTCTAAGCTCCATGTACCTGTCTAAGAGTCTCTTAAAAGACCCTGTTGTATCCGTCTCCACCATCATCGCCAACATCCATCCATAACTCTCTGTGTGAAAAACTTACCTCTAACATCCCCCTTGTACCTACTTCCAAGCACCTTAGAACCGTGCCCTATCATGTTACCCATTTCATCCCTGGGAAAAAGTTTCTGGCTATCCACATGATCAATGCCTTTCATCATCTTATACACCTCCCTCAGTTCACCTCTCATCCTCTGACACTCCACGGAGAAAAGGCCAAGTTCACTCAACCTATTTTCATAATGCAAAATGTCCAATCCAGGTAACATCCTCGTAAATCCCCTCTGCACTCGCTCTATAGTACCCACATCTTTCCTGTAGTGAGGTGACCAGAAATGAACACAGTACTCCAAATGGGGTCTAACTAAGGTCTTCTACAGCTTTAACATTACTTCATGGCTTTTGAACTCAATCCCACAGTTGATGAAGGCCAACACACCATGTGCCTTCTTAACAACACTGTCAATCTGTGCAGCAGCTTTGAGTGTCCTATACACTCGCACCCCAAGATCTCACTGATCCTCTGCACTGCCAAGAGTCTTCCCATTAATATTATATTCTGTCTACAGTTTTGACCTACCAAAATGAACGACTTTACACTTATCTGGGTTGAACGCCATTTACCACCTCTCAGCCCAGTTTTATATCCTATCAATGTCCTGCTGTAACCTCTGACAGCCTTCCAGACTATCCACAACACCCCCAACTTTTGTGTCAGCAACAGACATACTAACCCATCCTTCTACTTCCTCATCTAGATCATTTATAAAAATCACAAAGTGGAGGGTTCCAGAACAGATCCCTGCAGAACACCACTGGTCATCGACCTCCATGTAGAATACGAACCATCTTCAACCACCCTTTGCCTTCTGTGGGCAAGCAATTCTGGATCCACAAAGCACGGCCTCCTTGGATCCTTTGCTTTGCTAAATATCCCTTAATATTATATATATAATATATATATTATAACAAAGCACATAAAACCCATAGACAAACTTCTTCTCCCTGAGCATGTTCTTTAGGATTATGCAGACACTGATGTTTGATTATCCCAATGAGTAGATCAATGTAATTCTAACAGTAACAATTCTAACTTTTAACAGAGGTAATAAAGACATGAGGTCACGGGTTAAGGGTGAAAGGTTAAATATTTAAGGTGAAAATGAGAGTGAACTTCTTCATTCAGAGGGTGGTGAGAGTGTGGATGGAGTTGCCAGTGCAAATGGTGGATACGGAGTCAATTTCAACATTTAAGAGAAATTTGGATAGGTACATGAATGGAAGGGGTATGAAGTACTGTGATTCAGGTGCAGGCCAATGGGTCTTGGCAGATTGATGGCTTGGCATGAACTAGATGGGCCAACAGGCCTGTTCCTGTGTGGTAGTGTCTGTGATTCAAAGGCTCTGAAAGTTTTGCACCTTATTGTATAAAGCCTTCTAAGTAGCAGTAATGATCACATTCCAATTGATCAACAAAGCCATTGTTAATGAGTTTGATCTTCTACACAATTAATTATGGTAAGAAACTATTTATTATTGCATTACAATAAATAGAAAGGAATAACAGCAGAACAGTGTAAAATAATTTGCAATAATTAAATGTGATATAAATATATTGTTACGTACCCCGTAACTGGGTGTCTAACCAGCAGAGAAAGAAGAATTCATTGGAGTCTGGTGGTACTATAGTAAAGGTATTTATTAATAAAAATAAGCAAAACCATATCAATAA
The DNA here is from genome assembly GCF_048418815.1 of Hemitrygon akajei. Taxonomy (NCBI): domain Eukaryota; kingdom Metazoa; phylum Chordata; class Chondrichthyes; order Myliobatiformes; family Dasyatidae; genus Hemitrygon; species Hemitrygon akajei. The sequence continues at coordinate 28,513,360 of NC_133138.1, read as the reverse complement.
TGCAAATATACATATAAAACCAGTTAGCAATAATAAACCCAAAAGTGTAGGCATAATAATATTCAATAATTAACAAGCTCTATCGATGTCTAGGGGTAAATAAATTGTCATAGAAAAGTACAAAGTTCAGTTCAGTTCATGAGTGCTGATGTAGCTATAGTTGTTATATTGTAATCATTGGAAAGAGAGAGAGAGAGCGAGCAAGATGTAACAGCTACAGTCAGGCAAACCCTTTTGCTTTCTTAATCTGTCGTATCGGTGTGGTCATTCAGTTATGACCTCTCCGTCCTTCTGCTAGACCGTTCTTCTGTGGTGGACTCGTCACTCTGGCATGAGTGGACACACACGCAAGTCCCCATCGGCCCTGCGTTAACACTGATTGCCTTAATGACCGACCTCCTGGTTCGGTCTTCAAAGCCCCCACCTTTCTTGTGGGTTCCAACACTCAATCAGTGTCCACTGGCGTGTCTGGAGGGTGTCTCTCCAGACCTGCCTTTTATCCCGACTCACGGGGACACAGCTATCCATCATTCCTGAATGACTGTGTCCATCAAATAAGGCCACTCCTTCAGTCCACTGAGGAATGTTTATGAGCAAACTATTGTCCTTGCAGCGAAACAGTAAATAATTCAAAAAGGAGTCACAATATGGTTAATCAGCAATTTCCCCCTCTCTCTTATCTGTCGCCGATGTTCTTGCTTGTTTTTCCATCTCTCTTTCTCATGGTCAGCATAGCAACAGTAATAGTTCATGTTTCTAAGGAGGGGAATAGTTAACTCTGTACCCCATTGTCCATCAGGTCTATTCATCACTCATAACAATATAAATATCATAATGGATGTTAAAATCATTATTCAATAATATATATTCCATTTGCTTAATTGCCTCAATTTAAGGATTTCTTACATTTCAACCAACTAATTTCAGTAAAATTTGACTACCACAATCTCTAATTTACAACAATTATTATCTTATCCACCTCTTTTCTCTGAATGTGACAAAGTTTTGTTTGGAATAATTTACATAAACACCAGCATTTAGTTTCACTTCAATGTTGAAAAACTTTGCATCTCTAAATCCAACTCAGTCTTGTCTTCTTTTGAAATTAAACTCAGCATTCAACGTACTTCTAATGAAAAGAAATTAATGTGTGCGGATTACACAGAGCTGGCAAGGCACCAGCACCATCACCTGAAAAGCTTTGACAGAGACATTATTACGCTCCTGCAAACTCCAAGATGACACTGCATCATTCTGCTTGTGAAGACTATACAATGATGAGTATGCAAAATACAGAGAATGCAGAATAAAGATAGTTAGCATAGCACTATAAAGAGCACCAAAACAAAATTCAATATAACACACCACCCCAATGAAAAATCTTACACCTAGGAAAGAACACAGTTGAGAAGCAGAAATTTTTTGAACAACCCAAAAGCGTCCAAGAATTTTCAATCAATTAATAAGCTTTCTATCAGCCATTATTTGTCCCTCAAACTCAAGAAATAGAAGTAGTGATAGTTTGCTCAAATCATAACATTTATCTACTGTGCCATGCAATGAAATCAAATTTTTAACTGAGAGCCAATTTTTTCCTGTAGGAGCCCCATTAACCTTGATTTTTTAATATCCAAAATATCTATTCAAATGGACTCACAATTGAAAAGAATTTCACAGGATCAAAAGTTCCAGTCTGCATTTTTTACCTGTTGAAATTTAAATGTCCAGAGCCTTCAGATTCCCTATGTACCTTTAGCACGTTTTTATCTCTCATATCTGAACAACTCTAGAGCCATTCAGTTTAGAGCACATTTGTGGTAGACAAAACTAAAACATTGTTTTAATCAACCATCGAATCCCTTAAATAACATAGATCCATTACAATAATATATTCAAATAATGAATCATATATAATTCATGTGAGTGATTACAAAAACAGAGGAACATTTGATTCTTCTAAAATTTTAAAAGTTTGCATACAACTTGTAAAACTTAATGTAATAATATTGGTTTCAATTTGCCAGAAGCTTCTTGATGAGTTTAAGCATGGTCCATGAGCAGATGCTTGGTGATACTGCAATTTCTCCAAAGCCTCTATCTTTGTTTCTTCTTAGAGCACTTGGTAGGGGCAGCCCTTTGCGAAGCTATAAAGAGCTGAAAGTTGTCTATGAAAGCTGTTACATTAGACGGCATCTTCTCAAGTTTTCTACAATTTGTGACCTAAAAATGAATTCAGAGAAAGTGATATGGTCAATTTCTGATAACTGGAAATGTTACCTTCATCTCCACCAAAGTGACCTAACAGGTGCAGGCTCTCCAAATAACTTGTTTTATTTCTTATAAGCGGTGTAGATCAAGTGGACAGTCAAATACTTTTTCCCATGTCATAAAGAGCTAATACAAGAGGACATAATTTTAAAGTGATTGGAGAAAAGTATAGAGGTGTTGTGAGAGGTAGTTTATTTTACACAGAGAGTGGTAGGTGCATGGAACATCCTGCCATGGGTGATGGTAGAGTTAGATACAATAAGATCATTTAAGAAATTCTAAGGCACATGGATGATAGAAAAATGGAGGTCTATGTAGGAGTGAAGTGTTAAATTGATAGTAGAGAAGGTTAAAAGTTTAGCACATCATGGGCTGAAGGGCCTGTACTGTGCTGTACTGTTCAATGCACTATGAAGTCACAATTTGGTTTGTACCTTTCTAATATGTTATAATATTATAGAATTATAATATAAAATTTCATATTATAACATTTCAATGGAGTAGATTATGCAAGGTTGGAATACTGTGCTGTGATGTTCTGTGTTCCGTGCTCTATGCTCTATTTCAGATTTCTCAAATCTCGCTTTTCGTTTTTTTGTATTTTGATTGTGCCAGAACCTATTTACTTTAATCGGCAAGGATCATTATTCCCTCTTGCCTCCTCTCCTCTCAAAAAGCCTCCAACTCATGCTGCGCTTCCGTATATTAGGAACATTCCTCAATGTTGCTCTACGAAACATTCTTCATGCATTAACAATTTGTGGACAACTCATTGAAGATCCACCCCACTAGAGAGAATTGAAATGTTGACAGGAATGAAGACTGGAAATTCTTCATAAAGGCAAATCACAACTAGTGTCCTAGTCCTCCTGGGGGATCATTTGAGAACTTTCATCTGGCACTTTTTGCTAATGTGCGAATAGAAACTCAATGTAAACATTGACTAGAAGTTATTTCATGTGTTGTAATTTTGGTCATTTTGTTGTAATCATGGTCATAAGCAAAGGAATTACTTGTACAGCTTTCTCAAGTTCAAGCTGTGCTGAAACATTTTACAGATAACAATGAACTACTTAAGTGAATGAGCAACTTCATTCAAAGTGAAGTCCGATAAGCGACAAAGTTTCATATATATACCTCATACTTATCCTTCAGTTTGTGAAGGTTAGCGACTACCAGATCCACTCTTTTGAGCTGAGTTTTGTTCTCTCTGCTCAGTCTTTTGAAACCATCAGCATACAGTTCAATATTTTTTCGTATACAATTTATGTCCTAAAATTAGAAAAGAACAGTAAATACTTTGTATTACATAGATCAGATAATTCATTAAAAGTTAAACAAAAATGCAATAAAATGTTAGATTTAAATTGCCCTTTATTTGATGTAGGCATTTTTTTTTCATTCTCTATTAGGAGTAACGTGGCTTGGGAGCTGATTGTGGTCTGTTATCCAATGCTACACGGGCACTGAATGCCTCAGAATGGAATGCCTGTGACTAACTCGAAACTGGAACTTGAGTCTCTCCAGTGGTGACGGAATTATGGAGTCCATTGCACTTCAAGGATGTTTTCTCCACAAGGTCATTTACTGATTAATCCCATGTCAAGAGCAAAGCTCAAGGAAATCCGAATTGTTGGGAGGTTGGGGCTGGAGGTTTACTACAAAATGGAGATCCTGAGCAGAAAGAAAGATCGATTAAGTGATTAGAAAATGGCCACTTTGTCACAGAAGTTCTACTAAGCCAGGAAAACAAAACTCACATGCAGGCTGCAAAGCGAATGTAATTGTCAGTTCAAATGAACAAAAGTCAGAGAATGCCATGCCCAAAGATTTTCAAATGTGACCATTTTCATTCTTATTTCATTTTATTTTATTCTAAGGTAGAGCTTGGAACAGGCCCTTCTGGCCAACAAACTGTGACTCCCAGCAACCCACCAGGCCTAATCACAGAGCAGTTTATAATGGCCAATTGACTTACTAACTGGTGCTTCTTTGGACTGTGGGAGGAAGCTGGAGCACTCACAGGAAACACAAGTGGTCGGGGGAGAATGTACAAACTCCTTACAGATGGCATCAGAATCAAACATCAGACTCCAACATCTTGAGCTCTAATAACATCATGCTAAACACATTGCTACTGTGTCTCCCAAAAATCATAGACTTCACTCAATGGTGCCTTTGCTTTTATCCTGTGTTAGTGTCAGCTGCTGCTTGTGTTTACAGCATATTCCTGCCCAGGATCAAACTGGGGACCTTCAGCATGCTAAGAAGACATCATCCAACAGGGCCAAGGTTCTAGTTTTCAGGAGCCATGATTTTGAAATCAGGCTCTTTACCACAATTATATAATTCACAATATTTGACAATAACTCAGGAAAGATCAGTTCAGACTATTGTGTCTAATTGCATTGAAGACTTCTGGAAATATTTTGAACTACACCTTGAATTTAGTATGCAGAGAAGAATAGAAATACATACCCCAACAGAAAGTGGAGTTTTCAGAGTTCCCAAATACTGTATATAAAATAAAATGAGAATTAGTGAACTGTACAAAGCTCTATAAATTCTGAACATCCATATTCATCGCAACTATATAGGTGTGAGTTTTTAAATTTTATGTACGTGGATATAGACTCTCATTTCTTCCAAACATAATAAATATACATACATGTGTAGTACAAATAAGATAGAAATATTGTGACCTAAGAAGTTGATTCAACATTATACAAATTTTATACATCACATATTGTAGCACTGTAATGTTATAGTTGCATATCATAGAGCAAAGAACAAAATGGCAGAGTAGCAGGCCATTCCACCATCTAATTGAATAAAATAAATTAGCAATCAAATGGCCAACTAAGTAAATCCTACACAAAGTGCATATACTTCCATTTCCTACACATTTCATATGCCCACCAAAGAGCCTCTTAAATGCCTCACTCACCACCACCACTCCAGGCATCACATTCCAGTTACCCACTCAGTTATGGGTCTTACTGCCCGTTATACCGCTGGTGTCCTGGGCAGCATCTCTGGCAATGTCCAGCACTTCCTTCATCACATCAGTTGCTCTGTTTTCACTACTATCAGTCAGCAAGTCCCAGGTGAAGACGCAGGAATACGATCACTCTCAGATATAGAAGGATCCTTCATTGCTGTTTCGGTAGCAATTTTGTTTTAACAGTCAAGGTTGTTAACCCCGAACTGAACCCCTGAACCTGGAGAACTGGTGGACTGCTCTTAGTCCATCTTCTACTCATTGACCTGTTTGGCATGGGTAACCCTGCACAAGAGCCAAAGCATAAAGCCCAGTCTGCAGCCAAAGTAGCTCACTGAGACATTGAGGTACAAAGCCTCCAAACTCTATGACAAGTTTGTAGTCCTCTTAGAGAAGTCACCCACTACTCTATGTAATAAACCTTGCCCCACACATCTCCTTGGAACTTATCCCTTCCCACATTAAATTCACCTGATAAAAGACATTGGTTATCTACTCTATGCATTCTTCTCATCATCTTATAAACTTCTAACAGATCTCCCCTCAGTCTCTGCCGTTATAACATTATAACAAGCATTAAATCAAACTTACAATTAGAGGTTTCAGTTTATGCACATTGTCATAAATTTCCTTCAGTAGCACCTCAGAGCACGCCTCAAGTGCTGCAATGCTGCTGCTGAACAAGATCAAGTAAAAGGTGAGCATTTTGCTTTTGCTTTCCGAAGGATCTCCGATTGTTTGAGTCAACCACTGCACATTTCTCTCTTGTTTCATCTTATTTATACATGCTTTCCCCAAAGGAGAAATGAATTGACCCAATGAGAAGCAACTCGGAAATACAAAAATGATGATCTAGTTTCTTCAAAGGAATTCCTTCACCACTCATTTTCATATATTCAAAGAAACGCACATATTGGAAGATGTACTGCTGTATCATGGATCTTTCTCTAAGATGTAATCAATAGATTCGCAGTAATCAATTCTAGATATCATCTGCCCTCTGTCATATTCTTAGTATAGCTATCACTGGGGTTTTAGAACATGGAACATAAACCAAATCTGCAAAATAGTACAGGTTCTCTGGCCCACGATGTTGTGCCGATCTTTTAACCTACTCTAAGATTGACCTAACCCTTACCTCCCATGTAGCCCTCCATTTTGCTTTCATCCATGTGCCTGAGTCCCTTAAGTGTCTCGAATGTATCTGCCTCTACCACTATCCCTGGCAGTGTGTTCCACACACTCAGAACTCCCTGTGTAAAAAATCATACCTCTGACATCTCCCCTGTACTTTCTTCCAATCATCTTAAAGTTATGCACTCTCACACTAGCCATTCCTGGGAAAAACTAGCCACTGCCTGGGAAAAATGCTGCTGTCTTGTGCCTCATGTAGATGCTTTCAATGGTGGGCATGGGTTTGCTCATGATGAATTGGTCTGTGTCCACTACTCTTTCCTGCCTTTTGCATTCCTGTGAATTGGATTTGCCATAATAGGTTGTCACTCTTCACAAAACATTAATTTAATAGTCATCTTCAATATTCTTGAAATTCAGTCAGCTCAGGCAAGTGCAAAAACCCTTCAGAAGACACAGAAATTTAAGGGAATCCAATTTCTCCTTTATGATGTCAATTCATAGAAAATTCTAGCAGGTACAGCTGTACAAACAAAATGGCTCCAAGCAAATGTACCCACATGTTTCATCTTAGACAATAGACAATAGGTGCAGAAGTAGACCATTCGGCCCTTCGAGCCTGCACCGCCATTCTGAGATCATGGCTGATCATCTACTAGCAATACCCGGTTCCTGCCTTGTCCCCATATCCCTTGATTCCCCTATCCCTAAGACACCTATCTAGCTCCTTCTTGAAAGCATCCAGAGAATTGGCCTCCACTGCCTTCTGAGTATTCTCAAACCATGCCCTCTGGTACTGGACTCTCCCAGCATCTGGAACATATTTCCTGCCTCTATCTTGTCCAATCCCTTAATAATCTTATATGTTGCAATCAGATCCCCTCTCAATCTCCTTAGTTCCAGCGTGTACAAGCCCAGTCTCTCTAACCTCTATGCATAAGTCAGTCCAGACATCCCAGGAATTAACCTCGTGAATCTACGCTGCACTTCCTCTATAGCTGGGATGTCCTTCCTTAACCCTGGAGACCAAAACTGTACACAATACTCCAGGTGTGGTCTCACCAGGGCCCTGTACAAATGCAAAAGGATTTCCTTGCTCTTGTACTCAATTCCCTTTGTAATAAAGGCCAACATTCCATTAGCCTTCTTCACTGCCTGCTGCACTTGCTCATTCACCTTCAGCGACTAATGAACAAGGACTCCTAGATCTCTTTGTATTTCTCCCTTACCTAACTCTACACCATTCAGATAATAATCTGCCTTCCTGTTCTTACTCCCAAAGTGGATAACCTCACACTTATTCACACTAAACGTCATCTGCCAAGTATCTGCCCACTCACTCAGCCTATCCAAGTCGCCTTGAATTCTCCTAACATCCTCAACACATGTCACACTGCCACCCAGCTTAGTATCATCAGCAAACTTGCTGATGTTATTCTCAGTGCCTTCATCTAAATTGTTGATGTAAATTGTAAACAGCTGTGGTCCCAATACCGAGCCCTGTGGCACCCCACTAGTTAAAACCTGCCATTCCGAGAAACACCCATTCACCGTTACCCTTTGCTTTCTATCTGCCAACCAGTTTTCTATCCAGGTCAATATCTTCCCCCCAATGCCATGAGCTCTGATTTTACCCACCAATCTCCTATGTGGGACCTTATCAAATGCCTTCTGAAAATCGAGGTACACTACATCCACTGGATCTCCCTTGTCTAACTTCCTGGTTTCATCCTCGAAAAACTCCAATAGATTAGTCAAGCATGATTTGCCCTTGGTAAATCCATGCTGGCTCGGCCCAATCCTATCACTGCTATCTAGATATGCCACTATTTCATCCTTAATAATGGACTCTAGCATCTTTCCCACCACCGATGTCAGGCTGACAGGTCGTTAGTTCTTTGTTTTCTCCCTCCCTCCTTTCTTAAAAAGTGGGATAACATTAGCCAGTCTCCAATCCTCAGGAACTGATCCTGAATCTAAGGAACATTGGAAAATTATTACCAATGCATCTGCAATTTGAGGGCCACCTCCTTTAGTACCCTAGGATGCAGACCATCTGGACCTGGGGATTTGTCAGCCTTCAGTCCCATCAGTCTACTCATCACCGTTTCTTTCCTAATGTCAATCTGTTTCATTTCCTCTGTTACCCTATGTCCTTGGCCCATCCATACATCTGGGAGATTGCTTTTGTCTTCCCTAGTGAAGACAGATCTAAAGTACTTATTAAATTCTTCTGCCATTTCTCTGTTTCCCATAACAATTTCACCCAATTCATTCTCCAAGGGCCCAACATTGTTCTTAACTATCTTCTTTCTCTTCACATACCTAAAAAAGCTTTTGCTATCCTCCTTTATATTCCTGGCTAGCTGGTGTTCGTACCTCATTTTTCTCCCCATATTGCCTTTTTAGTTAAGGTCTGTTGTTCCATAAAATTTCCCAATCATCTGTCCTCCCACTCACCTTAGCTGTGTCATATTTCCTTTTTTTTAATGCTATGCAATCTCTGACTTCCTTCGTCAACCACTGTGGCCCCTTTCCCCCCTTTGAATCCTTCCTTCTCCGGGGATGAACTGATTTTGCATCTTGTGCATTATTCCCAAGAATACCTTCCATTGCTGTTCCACTGTCTTTTCTGCTAGGATATCCGTCCAGTCAACTTTGGCCAGCTCCTCCCTCATGGCTCCATAGTTTCCCCTGTTCAACTGCAACACTGACACCTCTGATCTGCCCTTATCCTTCTCAAATTGCAGAAAAAAACTTATCATATAATGATCTCTACCTCCTAATGGCTCCTTTACTTCAAGATCGCTTATCAAATCCTGTTCATTACACAAGACTAAATCCAGAATAGCCTTGTCCTTGGTCAGCTCTCGTACAAGCTGTTCCAAGAATGCATCCCGTAGGCACTCTACAAACACCCAACCTGATTCTCCCAGTTCACCTGCATGTTGAAATCCCCCATAACTGCTGCGACATTTCCTTTGCCACATGCCAATGTTAACTCCCTATTCAACTTGCACCCAATATCCATGCTACTGTTTGGTGGCCTGTAGACAACACCCATTAGGGTCTTTTTGCCCTTACTGTTCCTCAGTTCTATCCACACAGACTCTACTTCTCCTGATCCCATGTCCCCCCTTGCAAAGGACTGAATCTCATTCCTCACCAACAGGGCCACCCCACCCCCTCTGCCCACATTTCTGTCCCTACGATAGCACGTATACCCTTGTACATTCATTTCCCAGGTCTGATCTCCCTGCAGCCATGTCTCCGTTATCCCAACAACATCATAGTTACCCATTCACACCTGAGCTTCAAGCTCATCCGCCTTATTTCTGACACTTCGTGCATTCAGATATAGAATTTTTAGCCCATTTATCCTCTCTCTGTTTAAATCGCTGCCTATTGTGTTTAACCCAGCTCCCCGAACACCCATCGGGCTATACGCCCCTTGAATTTTGTTGTCCTTCCTAAATTTACTTATTCTTTCTGCACATTTAACTCCATGTTCCGTCAGACCATCCCTCTGTACATGTGTCCTCCTTATCACTTGTTCTGCCTCAACTTTCTCTACTACACACTTAATATTCCAGAACCGTGTAGTCCCCACCTGTCCTTTATTCTTCATCTCACTATCCTCTCTCGCATTCTGGATCCCCGCCCCCTGCAAATTTAGTTTAAAACCCCCCCCCCCCCCCCCAAGCAGCACTAGCGAACTTTCCTGCAAGAATGTTAGTATCGCTCCAGTTCAGGTGTAAGCTGTCCCATCGGAACAGATCCCACCTTCCCTGGAACAAAGCCCAATTATCTAAAAACCTGAAGCCCTCCCTCCTGCACCATCCTCTCAGCCACATATTAATCTGTATAAACCTTCTGTTCCTTGCCTCACTCGCACATGGCACAGGTAGCAATCCTGAGATTGTTACCCTGGAGATCCTGCCCTTCAGCTTCGCACCTAACTCCCTGAACTCACTACGCAGGACCCCTCACTCATCCTACCCATGTCGTTGGTCCCTACATGGACCACAACATCTGGATTCTTGCCCTCCCTCTCGAGAATAACCTGCACCCAATCTGAGATGTCCCGGACCCCGGCACCAGGGAGGCAACATACCATCCGAGACTCCCGATCTTCCCCACAAAATCTCCTATCCACCCCCCTGACTATAGAATCCCCTATCACTACCGCTCTCTTCTCTTCCCACCTCCCCTTCCTAGTTGAGGATCCAACCTCAGTGCCAGAGACAGGACCACTGCAGCTTGTTCCTAGTAGGTCATCCTCACCAACAGTATCCAAAACAGTATACTTATTGTTGATGGGAATGGACACAGGGGTGCTCTGCTCTCTCTGTCTGCTCCCCCTGCCTCTCTTGACTGTCACCCATTTGCCTACCTCCTGTCTTTTCAGTGTGACTACCTCCCGATAACTCTTATCTATCTCTGCCTCCTGAATGATCCGTAGTTCATCCAGCTCCAGCTCCAATTCCCTATCTCGGTCTGATAGGAGTTGCAGCTGGATGCACCTTTTGCAGGTGTGGTCATCAGGGGCAATTGTGTTGACCCTGATCTCCCACATACTGCATACGGAGCGCACCACTGCTCTAACTGTCTCCCCCATTACTTGATCGCAGATTAGTCAGAATAAATGAAAAAAGTACCTACTGTCCTTACCTTTTTTTTTACCTCAGCAAGCACGTACTCAGGATCACTGACTTCCTCTCACCGAAGTCCCCTTGAGCCAAATCTCTATATCTTATAATATAGAGATCATATTTCATATTTTGCTGAATAGTCGATTATACATTTCTAGTTCTGAGAAAATCACAGGGGTATAGATAGTGTAACTTGCATTTACCCTATTTATACCACTCATAATTTTGTGCATTGCTATCAAATCTCCTCTCAATCATCTATATTTTAGGGAATAAAGTTCCAACCTAATCAGCCTGTACTCTTTCAATCTTATTTACATCTTTCCTGTTGGTAGGTGACCAAAAATGTACACAATACCCCAAATTACCCTTGACAATGTCTTATGTAATTTCAACAAAACATTCCAACTCCTGTACTCAGTGCTTTGTTTTATGAAGACCAATGTGCTAAAAGCTTTCTTTATAACCCTATGTACTTATGATATCCCTTTCAAGGAATTATGGATCTGTATTCCCAGATCCCTCTGTTTTTCCACACTCCTCAGAGCCCTACTGATCACGATGTAAGACCTACCCTGGTTGGACCTCCCAGAGTGCAACACCTCACACTTCCTAAATTTCACCTGTCATTTTTCAGCCTATTTATCCTGCTTTCCCAGATCCACTTTCAAGCTTTCAGAGTCTTCCTCATTATCCATTACACTTCCAGTCTTGGTGTCATCTGGAAATTTGCTCATCTTATCAACCACATTATCATCAGATCATTGATATTCATAGATGAGTAACAACAACGGAGTCAGTGCCAATACATGGGCACTCCACTAGTCAAAGGCCACCAGTCAAAGAGGCAACCATCTACTACCAGTCACTGGCTTTTCCTGTAAATCCAATGTCTAATCCAATTTACTACCTAATTTTGAATGCCATGCGACTGAACCTTCAAGTCCTATCTCCCACGTAGGACCTTGTCAAACTCCTTGCTAAAGTCCATGCAGACAGCATTCACTGTCTTGACTGCATCGATTTTACTGGTATCTTCATCAAGAGACTTTCTAAGATTGATGAGACATGTTGACTATCCCTAAGCAGTCTCTGTCGATCCAAAAACTTATACAGTACCATGCAAAAGTCTTGAGCTGTCAATGTGGAGTGGAGAGTAAGTTTGTAAATCTGGCAGGAGCAAAGTATGTTGGGAATGGCAAGTGTTGAGCGCTGTGCAAGGGATGTGGGTAATTTGGCAGAGATGGAGTGCCAGGGGTTGGTACAAGTGCACACATACCCATCCCTAAGATATCAGGAAAGGTTTTTGATTCCAAACAATTGCTTTATTCATCATTACAGAATGTTTCTCCGATGCTTCCCATTACTGTATATCTAGTCCCATAGAATACCTTCCAATAACTTCCCACTACTGACATCAGGCTCACTTGTCTACAATTTCTTCTGTTTTTCTTAGATTATTTATTAAACAATGGAACAGCATTAACTATCCTCCAATCCTCCAGCACCTCAACCATAGCTAAGGATATTTTAAATATCTCTGCTTGGGCCCTGTAATTATGGCACTAGCCTCCCACAGGGTCCAATGGAGCACCTTGTCAGGCCCTATGGTGCCTCACAAATGAGGTGCCACCCTCATTTGCCTCAAGACAGCAAACACCTTCTCCTCTGCAATCCATATATAGTTCAGGACCTTGTTGTTCTTTGCCACACTTCTATAGACTCCATTAAAACCCAACAAAGAAAGTGCTCATGGGGCCAAGGAAGCATTAGCTCAGTGTGAAAAGGATGTTTACTACTTCTGTCTGTAAAAATGAGAAGCATTTAAAAGGGGATGTCTATGTTATTCAGAATCTCTTCTCACCAATATGGGGATGACATGCCGTTGAGAAGCTGAATCTCATTGAAAGGATGGATTCACGAAACAATGCCCAGTGGAAGGAGAAATAACCGGAGTTGTTCACAGGCCTGGGGTACTGAAAGAAGAGTATATTATTCACCTGAGGCCAGGAGAGTCTGACAACAGCAAGACATTTACCACTCCCATTGATAACCAAAGGCAAAGCTGAACTTGAGAGAATGGAGGTGCTTGATGTCATAACTAGAGAGGATGGACCTTGTGACCGGTGTACGGGCGTTGTTCCTGTCACCAAGCCAGGTTGCACTGCAATGATCTGAGTTGATCTAACAAAAATGAATAATGCAGTGAGGCAGGAGAAGTTTATTCTACCCTCTGCCGAGCACACATTGAGTATGCTGGGTGGAACAAAGTTCTTCACCATGCTAGATGCACATTCAGGGTTCGGGCAGATCCATTTAGCTCCTGAGTCCCAGAAACTCACAATCTTTATCACACCATATGGACACAATGCCTCCAAGAGACTCCCTTTTGGCATCTCATAAGCCTTTGAACTTTTTCATTTGAAGAGGAACCAAATTTTGAAGGGACTGGAAGGAGTAATCTGCCACATGGACAATATATTCATCTTCGGAGGCTCAACTAAGGAACATGACTCAAGAGCGGAAGCTGCTTTGGAGAAACTGAAACAGGCTGCAATTGCCCTGAACAAAAGAAATGCAAATTTGCAAAGTTAGAGGTGAGGATCTTAGTCCACCAACTGTCCTCAGAGGGAGTGCAACCAGATTCAGAAAAACTGGCAGGAGTTCAGAACATGAAACAACGTACGAATGTATCAGTGATTTGTGGTTTCCTTGGCATGGTAAACCAGCTGGGAATGTTCATTCCAGATTTGGCAGAGAAAACAAAGGCACTATGAGACTTCTCTCAGAGAAACATTTGGACGCACCCATGGAGAAGTCATTCTCATCACTTAAAGCAGAGCTTATCTCTCTGCCATCATTGGTGTTCTTTGATCCGAACAAAGCAATCAAGGTCTCACCAGATGCCAACACACACAAAATGCTGGTAGAACACAGCAGGCCAGGCAGCATCTATAGAGAGAAGAGCTGTCGACGTTTCGGGCCAAGACCCTTCATCAGGTTCCTTGAGTCCTGACGAAGGGTCTCGGCCCGAAACGTCGACAGCTCTTCTCCGTATAGATGCTGCCTGGCCTGCTGTGTTCTATCAGCATTTTGTGTGTGTTGTTGTTTGAATTTCCAGCATCTGCAGATTTCCTCGTGTTTGCTCACCAGATGCCTCTTCTTTTGACCTAATGGAAATGCTCATACAAAACTGCAGTGGTGTATGGAAACCAGGGGCATTAGCATCAAGAGCACTGACTCCTATTGAACAGTGTTACACCCAAATCAAAATAGAGACACTGGCTCTCATTTGGGTGTGTGAACCCTTCAGCTACTACTTGATAAGCACTAAGTTCCTAGTTGAAGCAGACCACAAGTCACTTGTCAGCCTTCTCAGCGTGAAACACTTGGATGATTTGTCTCAGATTAAGATTGAGGATTAAGTAATATTGTTGTGACATTGAACATGACCCCAGAAAATCTTTCACAACACCGGACACTCTTTTGACAATGCCATGCAGTGGTGGACAGGACCTGACACCGACTTCATGGAAGATACCAACATCTACTTAGCTCAGGTACGTGAAAGCTTTCCTGCATCACAGAGTAGACTGGATGAACTTCACACTGAGTTGAAATAGGACCAGATCTGCAATATGGTCATGTATTACCATCAGCACGGATGGCCAGCTGTTGCAAAAGGAGCTCACAACTCAGAGTTTACTGGCTTGAAAGAGTCACCCTCACTTTTCTTAATGGTTTGCTGCTAAAGGGCTCCAGACTCATCTTTCCTGACTCCATGCATGCCAGAATCATCAGTCAAATCCATCAAGGCATTGAAAAATAATGCCTAAGAGCAGGGCAGTCCATGTGGTAGCCTGGTCTGAGCACACAGTCAGGAGATTATGGATTGTAAAGCACGCAGAAGGCTACACAAAAATCATGCTGAACTCTCAGCCCCAAAGAATTCCCAAACTTCCCATGGTAAATTGAAGGCACAGACATTTTCAAGCTAAAAAGAGACAGATACCTTCTCACTGTGGATTACTAATCATGGAATGTTGAAGTGTCCAAGCTGCCCTATACTACACTATACATCCTCTGCGGCAGTTATCTACCACTGATGAGCTCTATTTGCTTGCCTTGGAATACCAGAGACACTTGGTCAGACAACTGTCTACAATTCAACTGCTCAGAATTCAAAGCCTTTGCTAGGGACTGTGAATTCAAACACCAGACAAGCAGTTCTTAGTACTCACAGGCAAATGGAGAAGCAGAAAGAGCTGTGCAAACTGTTAAGAATCTCCTACTGAAGGCAAAAGGCCCCTACAAATCACTACTAACTTATCGCTCCACACCTCTTGCAAATGGCTATAGTCCCGCAAAGCTATCAATGGGCTGGAGACTGAGAACAAGCCTGCCTGTACTTCCATCCATTCTCCAACCTCACTAGGCAAAGTGATAAATTTTGAGGCAACACTGCGTGAGAAAATGAAGAGCATGCATGATCTCAGACACAGAGCAAAATCTTTGACGCTGCTCAGGAGTGGTGAAGCTGTTTGAGTTTCAGGCCAATCCAGCAGAGAAACAACAGTCCGGCAGCATGCACCACAATTGTTAGTGATCAGAACATCACAAGCTGAAATCAGGCGGAACAAGCATGTGCTCGTGCACCTTCAAAGTCCACGAAAGGTAGAGAAAGAAACAGAGGGGCCTGATCCTCATGAAGAGGACTACTTTCCTGTGGTGGACACACCTGTTCAAGAATCTGCATCTGCTCCAACAATTCCAGGAACCCATACCAAATCAAGTTGTTTATCTGTCCTAACACAGAAATATATTCCATAGCTTAATTGCTGAGGGAAAGTGACTAAAGAACCAGAGTAATCCTCTCACTTTGCCAAAGCGTTCAGGTAGTGCCGGAGTGCCATTAGATTTAGTGTTTTTAAAAAAGAGTTCTAATGTTGAAAACATTTTGTAAAGTGTGACTGTTCTATAAAAAAAAGAAGTGCATATCTAGTTTTTCTTTTTTTCATGAAGGAGAGATATAGCGATCCCTTTGCCACTCAGTTAGACCCTCCTACATGAGAGGAGTTCACATACTGTACAAGCAACGTTATCAATAAAATTCAGAGGAATATCCTGCATGCTGGCATCTTGCTGTGCTCTGCACTATCCCTCAGTATCAAACACAATAATTATGTCGGCCAAACTGGGAGAAAACTATCCACAAAGATCCATGAACGTTAACTGACTGTAAAGCAGCATGATCAACTCTCCCTAGTCTCTATCCATGAAGATCAAGAGGGACACAGGTTTGACTCAGCATTAGTGAAAATCATGGTGCAATGAAACACACTTGCAAGGGGATTCCTAGAAGCATGTTTTTCTATGAAATCTTCTGTAAACAAACAAGTAGACCTCAATATCTATTTATGAGCTGATGCAGGCAAAATTCCAGAGCAGAGCACATAAAGTTCACCACACAACCAATCAGCAACAAAATTTCTTCCCCACATCACCACTGAGTTTCAAAATGGCAATTAATCAGCTAATAGATAAGTATATAAAGCCAAGCAATCAGAGGACTCTGCTCAATCAGCTGTGCATTGATGATGTCTCCTCGTATGGTGACGAAACATGTGCAAATAAATTGGCAAGATCAATGAAAACATTAAAGAATTCTGGCACCATTTATTTGATTGTGATTTGAAAGGATCACAGAATATTTGATACATTGAGTACAGCTGTATACATGAATGTATAATCTCCTGTATGTGTTAATGAAATGAGCATTGTACAGGATTCACCAGAGAGAGAGAGACAGTCAAACTCCTGATGGAAATTGTTGAGGCAGTCTCCCCGCCATTTCCCACTATCCCTTCATGCCCTGACCAATCAAGAATCTATTCAACCTCTGCCTTAAATATACATAAAGATTTGGCCTCCACTGCTGCTTGTGATAAAGAATTCCACAGATTCACCACTCTCTGGCTAAATAAATTTCTCTTCATCTCCATACCATTCATCTGGATGAGCATGTCCAAGGCATGATTAGTAAGATTGTCAATAACAATAAAATTCATGTAGTTGACAGAAAAGATAGTGATCAGGATTTCCAGTGGCATTTTGATCAACAGGGGCAAATGGGCTGAGAAGTGAAGTTTTAATTTGCAAAGTGTGAGGTTGGGGACTTTGGGAAGACTAAAGAGGTAGGACTTTCATACTGAACTCTGGTGCTGTGGGAAGTGTTGTAGAGCAGAGGCACCAGCAGTACGAGTACATGGTTCCCTGAAAGTGACAGTATGTGCTGTCAGGATGTGAAGAAGGTTTTTACTCTTCTGGCCTTCATTAGTCAGGACATTGAGTATACGTAGAAGTTGGGAAAAAGTTGGAAAGAGTGCAGAAAAGATATAAGTAGATGTTTTCAGATCTCAAGGGACTTATATAGAGAGAGTTTGAGCAGATTTGAAATTTTTATTGTAGCATAAAGGAAGAAAGGTTGATGTTATACAGGTGAATATAAGCATGAGGGTCATAGATGGGGTGAACGCACACAGTCCTTTTCCCAAGGTTGTGAAATCAAGAACTAGAGGACATAGGTTTAAGGTGAGAGGGAAGGGATTTAATAGGAACCTGAGGGGCAATGTCTTCACCCAGAGGGTGGTAAGTACTGTATATGGCAAGAGTACCCAGAGGAAATGTTTGATGCAGGTTTAACAATATTTAAAATGTACTTGGTCAAGAACCATGGCTGTGCATGGTTATGATAGATATGGTCCAAATGTGGGTGAATGAGAATCTCAGCTGCAATGGACAGTGCACCTAAAGGCCTATTTCTCTGCTGTATGACTGTACAATTCCATGACTCTAAGAGAAGAAATTTTAATTGAACATAGAAAGCATTACAGGCCCTTCAGCCCACAATGTTCTGCCAACCGTGTAACATACTCTAGAAACTGCCTAGAATTACCCTATTGCATAGCCCACTATTTTTCTAAGCTCCATGTACCTATCTAAGAGTCTCTTAAAAGACCCTATTGGCTCCACCTCTACCACTGTTGCCTTCAAATTTGACCTACCAAAATGAACCACTTCACACTTATCTGGGTTAAACTCCATCTTCCACTTCTCAGCCAAGTTCTGCATCTTACCGATGACCTGCTGTAACCTTTGACAACCCTCTTGACTATCCACAGCACCCCCAACACACCCAATTGCTACCCCTTTCCTTAATATCAATTCACTCTCAATTCTATCAGGACATTAGTTTGAATGCACTACTCCCTTTTGAAACATTTCATTTCCTCCTTTTGCTGGTATTGATGAAAATCACCAGTCATAAATATGAACCCTTTCCCAGATGTTTTTATTTTAGATCTGTATTTTTACGATTTTCAGGATTGCATACTGTTGTTAAGTAATCATTCCTTTCAAATACACCATGGAGTGTGAATAGCTCCTTTTAATAGTAAAGATAACATGTTGGGTCAAACCATGAAGGTTCAGAACTTTGTACCATTTCTAACACATCTGGAGTGATTAATGCTATCATTGTCATCATGGATATGATGTCTAACTATAATTTTTCTTGAGGGTGATATTTTGCTTATCTTTTCTGAACCTTTGGTAGAGATTTCCAGTTGTGCTTACCAATGAAAGAGAGCCTGAAATAAGATGCTGCATTCATTTGGTAGATGTAGATAACTTCAGTAGCATGAGATACGTGTCACTACGTGATGTTACAGAAAGGAAGAGGTTAACTTCTTTTTTTCATCTGATAGTATTTAAATATATATATTGGTGAAAACCTAGCTGACTCCAAAACAACCTAATATAAGATATGAAACATTGCTTTTAAAAGTTCTGTCTACTGGAGTCATCTTCTACATAGTGGCCATTTTATTAGGTACACCTGTACACCTGGTTGTTAAGGCAAATATCTAATCGGCCAGTCATGCAGCAGCAAATCAATGCATAAAAGCATGTAGATAAGGCTTGTTTCTCAGCTCTGTGTGCAAAAAATGCTTTTTTTAATAACAGAGGTCAGAGGAGAATGGTCACACTAGTTCAATCGGACAGGTAGGCGACGGTAACTCAAATAACATCGCGTTACGACCTTGGTGTGCAGAAGAGCATCTCTGAATGAACAAATCGTTGAATATTGAAGTGAATAGGCTACAGCAGCAGGAGACCATGAAGATAAACTCAGTGGCTGTTTTATTAGGTACACGTGGCACCAAATAAAATAGCCACTGAATTTATCATCAAAGATCCATACTATTCGAGCCATACCACTTTCGCACAACTCCCAACGGGTAGCAGATGTGGAAGCCTCAAATCCCAACTGCTAGGTTTGAGCACAGCCACTGAACTACAGCTACAGCTCTTGAACCAAATGGCACAACACCAATCAGTACCTTTCTACAGCAACACCGCGACCACTTTAACAAACTTGTACCATGACGGACTTTGTTCCTTTCTGTTCTTATTGTGTTTTCTCTTTGTCAGTTTTTGTACAACTTCAGATGCGGGTTCATTCATTTATCACATGCATATAGAAACACATAGGGAAATGAATCGTTTGCGTTGACGACTAAGACGGTTAAAGGATGTGTTGACTCACATCCTGCTGCCAACACAGCATGTCTACAATGGTCTACACATCAACATAAGCAGCAACAGCTGTGGCAAATCAACATCAGCAAAACAAGCTCCTTTCATCACTCCCACCTACCTACTCACACGCACGGACAGTTCTCCAAACCCCAGGGAGAGGCCATCTCTGGGCCAGCAGCCTCCGGTGGATTCACAAGCTCACAAATGTCATTTACTTTATGCTTAATTTGTGTATATTGTGTATCTGAAGCTACATTGGTTACTGTGCAAAGGCCTTAATCACGTACTGTATATTTAGCTAGGATTTTTGCACAGTTCCGTAGTAATTTGGCGTATTGCACCGTACTGCTGCAAAAAAAAATAAATTGCATGACATGTGTGAGTGATGATAAACCTGATTCTGATATGGGTCTCTATTGTGGACTGAGAGTAGAAAGGGGGCAGGGAGAGGGGAATCATGGTTGGGGAAAGGGGAAGGAGTGGGAAGCACCGGAGGGACGTTCAGTATTGATTAATAAACCAATTGTTTGGAATCAAAATGACCTTGCCTGGTATCTCAGGGCTGGGTGTGTCTGCACCCACCCCAACACTGGTTTTCTGCCACATGTCCCACATCCCTCCCACAGTGCTCCACCCTCACCACTCCCAACATCCTTTGCTCCCACCAGATTTACAAACTCGCTCTCTGCTCCATGCTGACAAATAAAGTACTGTTGAAATGTCTTAGGCACCCTGGCTATATATAAGAATTTTGCAAAGTGCTATATATAAATCCTATTGTAAGCACTGGGTTTTCTACAGGTTTTTTATTATGTAATGCTGCTACAAAACGCCAAATTTCACAACATAAGCTAGTGATATTAAACCTCTGATCTTCTTCTTCAGCCATTCCTCTTCCACCTATCCACCTCCCAGCTTCTTGCTTCATTCCCCCTCCCCCATCCACCCACCATCCTGTCACCTGCTGACCTGTGCTCTTCTCTTCCCCTCCCCTCATCCACACCTTCTTATTCTGGTTTCTTCCCCCTTCCTTTCTAGTCCTGATGGAGGGTCTTGGCCAAAAACTTCGACAGTTTATTCATTTTCATAGATGCCGCCTGACCTGCTGATCTCCTCCAGCATATTGTGTATGTTGCTCTGGATTTCCAGCATCTGCAGAATCTCTTGTGCTTATTATATAGAATCCTGCTCATCTCGTGGTGAATTATTATGTGTTGGGCCAACTCACAATGAATTGGACCTTATGTAGTTTCTTCGCAGTCTTGAATGAGCTAAAGTCTACTCTGATGATAAGGATAACTGATGATGAAGAGGCTCCAGGCCACATTTGTCACTCTAGCTCTAACCTCTTGAATTTATTATCTCTCATCTTCTGGTGAGCTTCAGAAAGGGTAAGATGAGGGAACACACACCAGTCCTCATAGAGGGATCAGAAGTGGAAAGAGTGAGCAATTTCAAATTCCTGGGTGTCAATATCTCTGAGGATCTAACCTGGGCCTAACATATCAATGCAGCTACAAAGAAGGTACAACAGCAGCTATATTTCATTAGGTGTTTGAGGAGATTTAGTATGTCACCAAAGAGACACACTCAAATTTCTACAGGTGTACCATGGAGAGCATTCTAGCTGGCTTCATCACCATCTGTTATGGTGGGGGTGGGGGGGGGGTGCTCGACTACACAGGATCAAAAGAAGGTGCAGAAGGTTGTGAACAGTCAGCTCCATGCAGGGCAACTTCAACGAGTGGTGCCTCAAAAGAGCTGCCGGGCATGATTAAGGGCACCCCATCACCCAGGACATACCTATTTCACATTGTTACAGTACCATCAGGGAGGAGGTACAGGAGCCTGATGACAAGCACTCAATAATTCAGGAACAGATTCTTCCCCTCTGCCATCTGAGTTCGGAATGGACATTAAACCCATGAACACTACCTCACAACTTCTTTATTTATATTTTTGCTTTACTTATGTAATTTGACTATTTAATATATACATACACATAGCGACTGTAATTCACAGTTTTTCCCTATTTTTATGTATTGCATTTTGCTACTGCCACAAAGATAATAAATTTCATGGTGAACAGATACAAAATTCTGGAGGAACTCAGCAAACCAGGCAGCATCTACAGTTGACGTTTCCAGCAAGACAGCCCTTCAAGCCAATACCCTTCCTGTCGAAGAGTTTCAATTCCAAAATGCCCACTGTACTTTTTTTCTGCAGATGCTGCTGGCCTCCAGCATTTTGTGTCCGTTGCTTAGATTTCCAGCTTCCGCAGATTTTCTCTTGTTTGAAATTGCACAGTGATATTAAACTTGATTCTGTTTGCTTTAAATGCTGTTGTTTCAACTGATGTTTGCTGACATCTCGTGGTGAATTATTATAATAACCAGAGTGATTCGCCATTAACTTATTGTTGGCCATCTAGTGGTGAATGTCAACAATTACAACTTGTGCATTCATAGAATACTGTGAAAGTGTTAACATTCTACAAAGCAATGTCTCTGTTAGAGCACCAAGAGTATTCGCTCAGTGTTGTCTTCAGGGGTTTGATCAGTGCTGTAGAAGACAATCTACATGCCACTCAGGGACTTGGGCTATATTATTTTTTCTCTCTCTGTGACTGTATGCTTTTCTGAAATTGTAACCACATGTGCTATTTGTGCTATGAGCAATGTGCAAGGTGCTGTGAGTTGTTGGCAGTGTGTTTTACACCTCGGTCCCAGGAGAATGTTTTTTTGTTTGGCTATATTCATGCATGGTCGAATGATAGTTAAACTTGAACTTAATTCCAGCCCTTTCTGTTCAGCCACACAATCTGCTGCAAGTACCATGGTGATTCTTGGCTGTCCGCAGGCCTGAAGCTATGGTTTTGGATAAAACTCTTTCCACATGTGAATAAAATATTTATCTATCTTCACTGTTTCTAAACTTAATTATTGTAAATCATCCTGATTGTCTCCAAGTCGGGGCACTTGGAGAAGCGTTGCAGAAGATAGTAACATCGGAAGAGCGAGTTGCTGGTCTCCCACTCTCGTTTTGCAAGAGGGAACCCTCTCTCACTCACTGGTGAGAGGGAGCCTGTCTGAGATATTGTAGTGCTGGGATGGACTGTAGTTTTTAATGGACTAGATCAAGGTCTCTTTGTGGGCTTTTGCTATTGCTTGTATGATGTGGGCGGTGGTCAGTGCTTCTGTTGGTGCAAGTAGGGTGAAGGGGAGTATGCGGGTCGATGCTTCTGCTGTTGCTGTGCCTGAGGGGGGACTTGGGGGTTCTGATGTCGCTGTCATTCATTCTTTGGGGTTTCTTATTCAGTGGGTGTCGGCAAAGAGTAAGAATTTCAGGTTGTATACTGCATATACACTCTGACATTAAATTGAACCATTGGAACCATTTGTCTTTTTTTTTCATTTTGTCCATCATAAATGCGATGTGAGCCCTCCCTTGTATTAACCAAAGCAACGCACACAAACTGCAGGGGAAACTCATTAGGCCAGGCAGCGTCTATGGAAAAGAGTAAACACTCGACGTTTCCGGCCAAGACCCTTCATCAGGACAGGAAAGAAGGAGAAGTCAGAGTAAGAAGGTGAGGGGAGGGGGACAGAAGTGTAAGGTGGTAGGTGATGGGTGAAACGGAGAGGGGGAAGGGTGATGTAAAGAGCTAGGAAGTTAATTGTTGAAAGGGATAAAAGGGTGGAGGAGGGGGAATCTGATAGGAGAGGACAGAGAACAAGGAAGAAAGGGAAGGAGGAGGAGCTCCAGAGGGAGGTGATGGTCAGGTAAGGAGATAAGGTGACAGAGGAAAACAGGAATGGGGAATGGTGAAGGAGAGGGGAGGCAATTACCAGAAGTTCAAGAAATCAATGTTCATGCCATTAGGTTGGAGGATACCCAGGCAGAATACAAGGTGTTGCTCCTCCAACCTGCGTGTGGCCTCATCACAGCAGTAGAGGAGGCCGTGGACTGACATGATGATCCACCACACTTCAGCTGTGTTTGCAAACTGACATTGGCTCTCAATACATAAAACCCTGATTTGAAAACAAACGCATTTGCATCAAAACCCTCCATTCTCTCAACAACTGCATCCCTCATCCCCCTCTTTCCAAATCACTGCAAGCTCTCCCAGCCTACTAATACCTCACTGTACTTGTCCGCATGACAATAAAGTTGACTTGATTTAAGACGCTGAATGCTGCACATGTACTGTTGGCTTGCAGGTTTATACACTTTTTGCAGAAAGAACTCACTTGAAGATAGCTGGTCCGTGATAGGAAACAGAATTTCAAGAGGGTATCTGATATTTCCAGGCAATGGAATACCTCAGTCACACGAGCCCAAGATTACAATAACTCAAGGCCTCTTTCAAAAAAAGAGCAAACAACCTAAAGGGGAATTACACTCAATGACCACTTTATCAGATACCTCCTGTAACTAATAAAGTGGCCACTGAGTTCATGTTCATAGTCTCTGCTTCTGTAGTCCATCCACTTCAAGGTTCAACATATTGTGCATGTTCTTCTGCACACCACTATTGTAATACATGCTTATTGGAGTTACTGCCACCTTTCTGTCAGCTTGAACCAACTTAAAACTGCTCACCCTTGCCACCACTGACACCTCAATGGGGATTGGTGTGTGTTCTCTCAACTTGGCCTTCCTGAAGTCCACAGTCAGTTTCTTAGTCCTACTGATGTTGAGTGTGAAATTGTTGTTGTGACACCACAACATCAATCAAGTTGTCACATTTTTGTACTCCTCCTCTTGGTCATCAGAAATTCTGCCATAGTAGAATCATAGGCAAATTTATAGATGGCATTTGACTGTGCATCGTCACACAGACATAAGTGTAAAAAGAGAAGAACTAAACACGCATAGTTGGAGAATTGTGTTGATTGTCAGCCAGGAAGAGATACTATTACTGACCTGCACTGACTCAGGTTTAATGATGAAGAAGACTGGGATTCTGTTGCAGAGGGAGGTACAGAGGCCTAGGTCTTGGAATTGTTGATCAGTACTGAGGAGATGATGCTGTTGAATTATGTGCTGTAATTGGTAAACAGCCTCAGTCTTCCAAAGCAGAGAGGAGAACCAGCGAGTTTGTGTCCGCTGTAGACCTGTTATGGCAGTAGACAATTTTCAGAGGGTCCAGGCAGGGGTTAATTCTAACTATGACCAAACTCTCAAGGCACTCTATAACTTTAAATGTGAGCACTGCCAGTGATAATCGCTGGGACAGCTCATCTTGCACTGCTTAGGCATGGGTATGATTGATGTCCTTTTGATGAAGGTGTGAACGTTTGACTACTGCAGAGAGAAATTGAAGATGTCCCTGTACACTTAAGCCAGTTGATTGGCACAGGTTTTCAATGCCCTGCCAGGTACACCAGCAGGAACTGATGTCTTGCAAGTGTACGTGGTCCTAAAGGATGTTCTGACATCAGGCTCAGAGACAGAGATCACAATCAATGGATGCTGTGGCGATTCACACAGGTATAATGTTATTCTCTCTTTCATACTGTGCATTAAAGGTTTTGAGGCATTGCTGCCAATTATGATGATAAGTTTTGTCTTACAGGAACTATTTCACAATTCACAATAACTTGGAACTGTATATTGAATGAACTGAAGGTTCGCTAATGGTAGGGCTAAGTCATGATGTTGTATAATGGTAGAATTGGCACTAGACCTTATTCACCACTTTAGCTCCAACTTCTTAGAGTATGAATTCATTATAGAGACATAGGAAAATACAGCACAGATACATTCTGACAGTCATATATAAGCTTTGTACTCTCATAATTTCACTTCTGAAGGCCTTCTATCACATACACCTTGGCCTGAAAACAGCCTATGCCAATCCACACTTGCCAGATCCTTTCTGAGACCATCAAAATTGACCTTTCTCCAATTTAGAAACTCAACCCATGGACCAGACCGATCTTTTTCCATAGTTACTTTGTAACTGATAGCATTATGATCACTAGAAGTAAAGTGTTCCTCTACACATTCTTTTGTCACCTGCCCTGTCTCATTCCCAAATAGGAGATCAAGTATCGCACCCTCTCTCCTTGAGACTTGTATGTTATCTCCCAGGGGACCTCCCAGTGGATTGCTTTAATCGCAGCTGTTTCAACAGATGTTTGCTGCCATCTTGTGGTAAATTATTATAATATCCACTCAATGTTTCATCATTAATTTATTATCAACCATCTTCCACAACTACAAACATTCCAGACTCAGGCATTCAAAGAACTCTGTGAAATTCAAAGAGTCAAAGGCTCATCTTATTATCAAAGCATGCATGTACAATTCTAATACTTGTCTACTCCAGATAGCCACTAAATGCAGAAAAATCATGAGTGTTGACGAAAGATCAGCTCCCCCATCTGTCACAAAAAAGAAAAGAAATAAAACTCGCAAACCCCAAAATCTCCTCTCGTCCACAGCAAAAAACAGCCACAATAACAGTTAATGACCCCCTACACATAACAATGCCTGACCCCCTCACTCGCAGAAAAAGAGCTGCGACGGTAGCACCAAGCCCCCAACCCCTCCCTTACACACGAAAAAAAACTAACAGATCACCCACCTGCCAATTGTCTCCAAGAAAGAGAACACCGAAAAGCTGAAGGAAATCAATACGGTCCAATAATCATATAAACCTCTGAACATGGGAAACTTCTTTTCATCTGCGAACGAGCTCAGTCTTTTCATAAAGGGTGACTACCAACCTGGGTCCGAACGCCGCCAATCCAGCGTTGTACTCACCGATCTGGTTGCTGACCATCTCTGCTGGGAGCCATTGCTGGCCCTTTCCACATTCACCTCGATGCTTCAATCTTCCTCACCCTTCAAGATGGAGTTGTTCATGACCTCACACTCCATCTCTGGTCTTTTCTAAGAGTCAGCTTGTGTTCTCGGAACTTTTGGATACCCCCACGGTGTAGCTCTCCGATCAGAACACTGGATCCTTCGATCAACTTCCAATCAAGCTCCTGCTGTTTGTGTAACACAAATAAAGCAAAAATGATAACTTGGGATCAGGATAATTGGGATAACTATATTTGTTATTTCAGTTTATAATTCAAGTCAGAATACCTGATACCAAGTTTAAGGAACCCATTTTTGTTGGTCCACAAATCAAGCAGGTCATCAATGAAAGGAAGTTCAAAGAACTTCTAGTGAGACCACAGAGAATCACATGGAATGCATTCCAGGATGTTGCAGAAATATTTTTTGCTGACTACAGAGCAGCAAACTACATGCAGCTGGTTCAGAACCAGAATCAGAATCAGTTTCATTATCACCGGCATGTGACGTGAAATTTGTTAACTTAGCAGCAGCAATGCAATACATAATATAGAAGAAAAAAACAAAATAAAATAATAATATGAAATAAGTAAATTAATTACAGTATACATATTTTGAATAGATTAAAAATTGTGCAAAAATATATTAAAAGAGTGAGGTAGTGTCCAAGGGTTCAATTTCCATTTAGGAATCGGATGGCAGAGGGGAAGAAGCTGTTCCTGAATCGCTGAGTGTGTGCCTTCAGGCTTCTGTACCTCCTACCTGACAGTAACAGTGAGAAAATGGCAAGCCCTGAGTGCTGGAGGTCCTTAATAATGGACACTGCCTTTCTGAGACACTGCTCCCTAAAGATGTCCTGGGTACCTTGTAGCCTAATACCCAAGATATAGCCGACTAAATTTACAACCCTCTTCAGCTTCTTTCGGTCCAGTGCAGTAGCCTCCCCACCATACTAGGCAGTGATGCAACTTGTCAGAATGCTCTCCACAGTACATCTATAGAAGTTTTGAGTGTATTTGTTGACATGCCAAACCTCTTCAAACTCTTAATGATGTATAGCCATTGTCTTGCCTTCTTTGTAACTGCATCGAAATGTTGGGGCCAGGTTAGATCCTCAGAGATCTTGACACCCAGGAACTTGAAACTACTCATTCTCTCCACTTCAGATCCCTCGGTGAGGATTGGTATGTGTTCCTTTGTCTTACCTTTCCTGAAGTCCACAATCAGCTCTTTGCTGTGGCACTACTCCACTACTTGGCATATCTCACTCCTATTGCCCTCTCAGCTCCACCTGAGATTCTACCAACAATGGCTGTATCATCAGTAAATTTATAGATGGTATTGGAGCTATGCCTAGACACAGTCATGGGTATATAGAGAGCAGAGCAGTGGGATAAGCACACAACCCTGAGGTGCGCTTGTGTTGATTGTCAGTGAGGAGGATATGTTATCACCAATCCGCACAGATTGTGGTCTTCCAGTTAGGGAGTCAAGGATCCAATTGCAGAGGGAGGTACAGAGGTCCAGGTTCTGCAACTTCTTAATCAGGATTGTGGGAATGATGATATTAAATGCTGAGCTATAGTCGATGAACAGCTTCCTGACATAGGTGTTTGTGTTGTCCAGGTGGTCTAAAGCCGTGTGAAGGGACATTGAGATTATATTTGCTGTTGACCTATTGTGGCGACAGGCAATTTGCAATGGGTCCAGGTCCTTGCTTCAGCAGGAGTTAATTCTAGTCATGACCAACCTCTCAAAGCATGTCATCACTGTAGATGTGAGTGCTACCGGCCGGTAGTCATTAAAGCAGCTCGTATTATTCTTCTTAGGCACTGGCATAATTGTTGCCTTTTTGAAGCAAATGGGAACATATACCCATAGCAGTGAAAGGTTGAAAATGTCCTTGAATACTCCCACCAGCAACGTGCTTCAAGGATACAAAACTATGAAGTGCACCATGTCTCTATAGATTCAGTTTTTGCATTCCCATTTAGAATTCTTCCCTGCATATCCTGGTGCTGTCAATGACAAGCATGGTGAAAGTTTTCACCAAGACATTGCGGTCATGGAGAAACAGTATTGGGAAAACGCAATCTATCAATGTTGGCTGATTATTGTTAAATACTTAAGGGAGATGTCTCAGAAACCGAGTACAAATGAAAATCATCAACAAAACATTTTTAGCTTAGTTGAACGATTGCAAAGCATCAACACTATTATGCAATTAAGCACTTTATATTCAATGAAAGTTAATTTCTTGTTTCTCCAAATTCCTACATGATGTAAGTAGTCTGAAATTATATTTGCGTTCAGCTTCAAGCAGGCTACCATAACAAAATCTGAGGAAGCAACATTTTGGAAAGAATTTGTTGGCCACTGTAATGGACTTAATTCTAGTCCTCTCTGTTCAACCACACAACCTGCTACAAATATCATAACGATTCCTAGCTCTTGCAACTATGGTCTACATAAAACTCTTCCCATATGTGAAAAGTAATAATTATCCAACTTTATTGCTCTTGATCATTTAAAATTACCCAACTTTCTTTCCACATTTTATTTTTCTTAAATTTAAGCCTACTTTGTTGTTAAACAAATCCACTTCAACTGCAACACAGACAATATATTGGAGAAACTCAGCAGGTCAAGCAGCATCTACAGAGGTGAATTAACCATTCCTTCATAGATGCTGCCTCACCTGCTCAAATCTCCATCATTTTTTCTCTGTTGCTCCAGAATTCCAGCCTTCTCTCAACAACTACTCCTTTCCTCCACCCACTTCCAATTCATTGCAAGCTCTTCCAAACCAATAATCTTCTCAGATAACTGCATCCCTCCAATTTTGGCTGCTCAAGAATTACTGTTTTTAACTACATTAGCATAGGTAGCAGCTTCTGCAGTCCAGATTTACCTGCGAGAGTACAGGAGATGGCAACCATATGGAGACCAGAAGCAGAGGTGGAGGTGACGTCAATTCTTAGAAGCTGACATAAGACAGGAAAGGTGACAGAATAGTTAGTAAGCCCAGGTGAGGATTTGCTATATGTTTATGGGTTAATAGTTCAAACTAAAATAAAATTGAGTGGCATGACAATCAGAATCAGAATCAAAAATGTAGTTTATTGTAACTGAAATACAGTACATTGTGAAATTAATTGCTTTGCAACTCAATACAGTACAATACATAATGTGTATTATAAATTACAATGAGAAATGATATAAAGTAAATTAGTGCAAAAAGAGCATAATTACTATAATTTAATTAAGGGGGTAAACAAGAGCTGAATTCACAGGTAATTATTTTTGACTGGAATTATATATTAATTATAAAAACAACAAACCATCTTCTGGAGGAACTCAGCAAGTTGAGCAACATCTGTGGGAGGACAGATAGGTATACAAAATTATGAGGGATATAGATAGAGTGGGCTCCCATTTACATTTACATTGTTGTCTTTTACATTTGTGTATGTATGAACCATGGTTGTACTGGGGATGAAATACAAGAAGTAGCTTCCCCGTGCTTGTTTCCGATGCAGTGTCTTTACAAGATGGGTGACCCTTTATCCTATTAAAAGGATCTTCTGCTCAACATCTGAGAAGCAGGAACCATCGATTGTGTTACTCACAACTTGCCTTCTGCTTCATCCACCACCTGCATTCCGTGGCTTCACTGTAACCCAAGTAACAGGTGCTCCACCTTGCCTAAGGGTGACCTGGAGGTAGCTGTGGTTAATAGTAAACTCATTGCCCAAAGCAAATGCTCCACAGCCGGACGTAGTTTATCTTCATACCCAGGAGCCCACTACCAAATAGTGTGCACCTCACTCGGTACGGGATATCATGTAAACAGACAGGTGAGCCCGGATCGTCATACCACTACTGTCTGCAAGAACAAGAGACTGCAAATTGCCACTTGGAATGTACGAACCCTACACTAAGCTGGTAAGCTAGAAAACGTAAAATTAGAAATGAAGAGACTGGAAGTCAGCATCCTAGGCCTAAGTGAAATACGATGGAAAGGCACTGGAGTATTCCAGTCTAAACTAAATTAAATTAAAGTAAATTAAAAGGACAACAAAACAACATCTCTATCATTCAAGTATAAGCACCCACAACGGCATGTTCAGAGGAAGAAGATGATGCCTTCTACTACTCCTTAGATGAAGCACTAGAACAATGCAAATCACAAGAAGTCATCAAAGGTTGTGTCTTTTCACCCAACTTATTCAACCTGTATAGTGAAGGTATCTTGAGAAGTATCAAAGACATCAAAGGACTCACAATTGGAGGCCATACTATAAATAACATCAGATATGCTGATGACTCAGGAACAAAACTTCAAGAACTACTCACTATAGTGGCTGCAGAGAGTAAGCACAGAGACCTCTCAATCAACACCAAGAAGACAGAAAGCATGGTCATCTCCAGAAAGACAAACATCCCACAATGTGTGATCAGGATCGGAAATACAAACATCAAACAAGCCAACAAATTCAGATATCTTGGCAGCCAAATAACAAGTGATGACAGGTGCGACACAGATATCAAATACAGAACAGCAATGGTGAAAGAAGCTTTCCAGAAAATGAAGACCATATTAACAGACAGAAAGATGAGCATGTACACTAAAAACAGAACACTCCAGTGCTACATTTTTTCTGTCCTGACTTATGGAAGTGAATGCTGGACCTTTTCCCCAGCAACGGAAGAGAGACTAGAAGCAGCTGAATTATGGTTCTACAGGAGAATGTTAAAAATATCATGGACTACACACATGAAATGAAGAAGTTCTCAGAAGAGCCCAAGCAGTTAGATCACTCATACCAACAATAAGAGAAAGACAACTCAGATTCCTAGGACACATCATGCTGAAAGATAAACTAGAAAAACTGATACTCTCTGGAAAGATCGAGGGGAGCAAACCTAGAGGAAGACCTCGGCTTAAGTACATCAAAAGCCTAGCCAGGTGGCTACACATCGAGGAAATGGAAGTCATCCAAAGAACAAGGGATAGATCTGTATGGAAAACCATGATCACCAACATCCACATCGGATATGGTACCTAGACAGACAGACATAGATAGAGTAAAATGCAAGCAGGCTCTTTCCGCTGAGGTTGGGAGAAATTGGAACTCGAGGTTATGGGTTTAGAGTGAAAGATGAAATGTTTAAAGGGAACATGAGTCAGAACTTCATCACACAGAGGGTGGAGAGTGCTGCTGGAAGTGGTGGATATGAGTTTGATTTCAATATTTAAGAGAATTTAAGTGGTTGGGAGGAATATGGAGGGCTATAGACCAGGGACTAGGCAGAATAATAGTTCAGCATGGATTAGTTGGGACAAAAGATCTGTTTTTGTGCTGTAGTGTTCTACAATATTGTGCAAAAGTCTTAGATGCATATAAATAGCTAGGGTCATCCCCTACCCCTACAATAGTATCCAAGGTGGCATACCTTTTGTACTGACTGCTCTCCATCGCAGAGATTCTCTAGCATTTTGTCTGCATTACGTTGAATTTAAGAAGCTAGCTACCACATTTTAAAAAAACCGCAAATCTAAGTTTGCAATTTCTGGATTAGGTCCATGGCCACATATAGTAACATGACAGCATTGTAACATTGATGCGAGAAAGTGATATTGCTGCCAACTGGGAAATGTGGTTGAAAGATTTGGCAGGATTAACAATTAAAGATCAGAATCAGATTTAATATCTCTGGCATGTGTCATAAACTTTGTAATGCATTGCAGTTTGAACGGGGCATGACTGTGCAAGTGCATGAAGGTCGGTCTGTGAGAACAGCGGGAGAGTTTAAAAAGCGCGCAGATTAACAGAGCAGGCATCGTAGGAGCGGTCAACGGAGTAGTGGGAGACAGAGTAGGAAGGCTTTGGCTCGAGAGGCTTCGGTGAGCAGAGCCTGTGGACGAGCTTGTTCCTAGAGATGTAAGGCCGGGTAAGCTCCTTTAATTAATCTAATTAACTTAGAAGTAGGTAATGGAGGCAGTAGTTAGGGCATTCGAGTGCTCCGTTTGCAGTATGTGGGAAGTCAGGGTGAGCACAGTTGTCCCTGATGACTACACCTGCAAAAGTTGCATCCAGCTGCAGCTCCTGACAAACCGATTTAGGGAACTGGAGCTGGAGCTGGACGAACTTCGGATCATTCGGGAGGCAGAGGCAGAAATAGACAGGAGTTTGGTCAGGGAGATAGTCATCCCTAAAAGTCAGGTGACATGTAGCTGGGTGACTGTCAGGAGAGGGAAGGGGAATAGGCAGGAAGAGCAGAGCACCCCTGTGGCTGTTCCCATCAACAATAAGTATACCGTTTTGGATACTGTTGGTGGGGACGACCTACCAGGGACAAGTTACAGTGGTCGTGTCTCTGGTACCGTGACTGGACCCTCAGCTCAGAAGGGGAGGAGGGAAAAGAGGAGAGCAGTAGTGTTAGGGGTTCCAATAGTTAGAGGGACAGATAGGAGGTTCTGTGGGGGAGATCGAGAATCCCAGATGGTCTGTTGCCAGGGTCAGTGATATCTCGGATCGAGTTCTCGATATTCTCAGGAGGGAGGGTGAGCAGCCAGATGTCATGGTCCATGTAGGGACCAACGACATTGATGGGAAGAAGGAGGAGGTCCTGCAAAGAGAGTTTAGGGAGTTAGGTGCAAAGTTGGACAGGACCTCCAGGGTTGCAATCTCAGGATTGCTACCCATGCCACAACGGGACGGGTTGCATCTGAACTGGAGGGGGACTAATATCTTTGCGGGAAGGTTTGCTAGTGCTGCTCTGGGGGGTTTAAACTAGATTTGCAGGGGAGGGGATCCAGACGGTTAGAGCAGATAGTGAGGTGGTGGAGGATAATGGTAATGCGAGAACTGCAAGTATAGTGAATGGAGTAAGGCCAGATCTAACATATAAAGAGGCTTTGAGGAAAGAGAAGCAGATTAGAGGGTGTAAAGGTAGTAAGGTAGAAGGGCTAAAGTGCGTGTACTTCAATGCAAGAAGCATCAGGAACAAAGGTGATGAACTGAGAGCTTGGATACATATATGGAATTATGATGTAGTGACCATTACAGAGACTTGGCTGGCACCAGGGTAAGAATGGATTCTCAATATTCCTGGAGTTCCGTGATTTAAAAGGTATAGAGAATGGGGAAGAAGGAGAGGAGGGGTGGCATTACTGGTCAGCAATACTATTACAGCTACAGAAAGGGTGTGTAATGTAGCAGGATCCTCTTTTGAGTCAGTATGGGTGGAAGTCAGGAATAGGAAGGGAGCAGTTACTCTATTGGGAGTATCCTATAGACTTCCTAGTAGCAGCAAAGATACTGAGGAGCAGATTGGGAGGCAGATTTTGGAAAGGTGCAAAAATAACAGGGTTGTTATTGTGGGTGACTTTAACTTCCCTAATATTGATTGGCACCCAGTTAGTTCCAATGGTTTAGACGGGGCTGAGTTTGTTGAGTGTGTCGAGGACGGATTCCTGTCACAGTATGTTGACAGGCCAACTGGGGGAATGCCATACTAGATCTAGTATTAAGTAACGAACTGGGTCAGGTAACAGATCTCTCAGTGGGTGAGCATCTGGGGGACAGTGACCAACACTCCCTGGCTTTTAGTTTTATCATGGAAAAGGATAGAATCAGCGAGGACAGGAAAATTTTTAATTGGGGAAGGTCAAATTATGAAGCTATAAGGCTAGCACTTGCTGGTGTGAATTGGGATGATGTTTTTGCAGGGAAATGTACTATGAACATGTGGTCAATGTTTAGGGATCTCTTGCAGGATGTTATGGGTAAATTTGTCCCGGTGAAGAAGACAAAGAATGGTAGGG
The DNA here is from genome assembly GCF_048418815.1 of Hemitrygon akajei. NCBI lineage: Eukaryota > Metazoa > Chordata > Chondrichthyes > Myliobatiformes > Dasyatidae > Hemitrygon > Hemitrygon akajei. The sequence goes on along the minus strand of NC_133138.1, from coordinate 28,479,057 downwards.
TGAAGGAACCATGGGTGACAAGTGAGGTGGAAGATATAGTCAGGTGGAAGAAGTCAAGTCACTTTTTATTGTCATTTCAACCGTAACTGCTGGTACAGTACATAGTAAAAACAAGACAACGTTTTTCAGGACCATGGTGCTACATGAAACAGTACAAAAACTACACTGAACTACGTAAAAACAGCACAGAAAAAAAACTACACTAGACTACAAACCTACCCAGGACTGCATAAAGTGCACAAAACAGTGCAGGCATTACAATAAATAATAAACAAGACAATAGGCACAGTAGAGGGCAGTAAGTTGGTGTCAGTCCAGGCTCTGGGTATTGAGGAGTCTGCTTGCTTGGGGGAAGGAACTATTACATAGTCTGATCGTGAGAACCCGAATGCTTCGGTGTCTTTTCCCAGGCAGCAGGAGGAAGAAGAGTTTGTATGAGGGGTGTGTGGGGTCCTTCATAATGCTGTTTGCTTTACGGATGCAGTGTGTGGTGTAAATGTCTGTAATGGCTGGAAGAGAGACCCCGATGATCTTCTCAGCTGACCTCACTATCCGCTGCAGGGTCTTGCAATCCGAGATGGTGCAATTTCCAAACCAGGCAGTGATGCAGCTGCTCAGGATGCTCTCAATACCACCCCTGTAGAATGTGAGGATAGGGGGTAGGAGATGGACTTTCCTCAGCCTTCACAGAAAGTAGAGACTCTGCTAGGCTTTCTTTGCTATGGAGCTGGTGTTGAGAGACCAGGTGAAATTCTCTGCCAGGTGAACACTAAGAAATTTGGTGGTCTTAACAATCTCTACCAAGGAGCTGTCGATGTTCAGCGGGGAGTGGTCACGCCGTGCCTTCCTGAAGTCAACAACCATCTCTTTTGTTTTGTTCACATTCAGAGACAGATTGTTGGCTCTGCACCAGTCCATTAGCCGCTGCATCTCCTCTCTGTAAGCTGACTCGTCGTTCTTGCTGATGAAACCCACCACGGTTGTGTCATCGGCGAACTTGATGATGTGTTTGAGCTGTGTGTTGCAGCACAGTCGTGGGTCAGCAGAGTGAACAGCAGTGGACTGAGCACACAGCCCTGGGGGGCCCCCGTGCTCAGTGTGATGGTGTTGGAGATGCTGCTCCCGATCTGGACTGACTGAGGTCTCCCAGTCAGGAAGTCTAGGATCCAGTTGCAGAGGGAGGTGTTCAGGCCCAGTAGGCTCAGCTTTCCAATCAATTTCTGAGGGATGATTGTGTTGAATGCTGAACTAAAGCCTATGAACAGCATCCGAACGTATGTGTCTTTTTTGTCCAGGTGGGTTAAGTCCAGGTGGAGGATGATGGCAATGGTGTCATCTGTTGAATGGTTGGGACGGTACGCGAACTGCAAGGGGTCCAGTGAGGGGGGCAGCAGCGTCTTGATGTGCCTCATGACGAGCCTCTTGAAACACTTCATGATGATAGATGTTAGTGCAACGGGACGGTAGTCATTTAGGCAGGACACTGAAGACTTCTTCGGCACAGGGACGATGGTGGCGGCCTTGAAGCACGCTGGAATGGTGGCGCTGCTCAGGGAGATGTTGAAGATGTCAGTGAGAACATCTGCTAGCTGGTCTGCACATCCTCTAAGCACTCTACCAGGAATGTTGTCTGGTCCAGCAGCCTTCCGTGGGTTGACCCTGCACAGGGTTCTTCTCACGATGGCCACAGTGAGACACAGCACCTGGTCATTTGAAGGAGGGGTGGACTTCCTCGCCACCATGTCACTTTCTGCATCAAAACAAGTGTAGAAGTTGTTCAGTGCAACTGGGAGGGAGGCATCACCGGCACCGTCAGGTGATGTTGTCCTGCAGTTGGTGATGTCCTGAATGCCCTTCCACATGCACTGTGTGTCACCGCTGTCCTGGAAGGGGTTGTGGATTAGCTGGGCGTCTGCACGCTTTGCCTCTCTGATGGCCCGGGACAGTTTGGCCCTTGCTGTTGTTAGGGCTGCCTTATCACCTGCTCTGAAGGTGGAGTCATGGGTCCTCAGCAGCGCACACGCCTCCGCGGTTATCTATGGCTTCTGGTTAGTGCGTGTAGTGATGGTCTTGAACACAGTGACATCGTTGACGCACTTATTGATGTAGCTAGTCACTGATGCTGTGTACTCCTCTAAGTTGGTAGAGTCGCCATCGGTTGCAGCCTCCCTGAACATGTGCCAGTCAGTGTGCTCAAAGCAGTCTTGAAGAGTAGAGATGGCTCCTGCTGGCCAGGTTTTCACCTGCTTCTGAACTGGTCTGGAGCGCCTGACGAGCGGTCTACATGCTGGGATTTGCATAACAGAGATGTGGTCTGAGTAACCGAAGTGAGGGTGGGGCACCACCCGGTACGCATCGGGGATGTTTGCGTAAACAAGGCCCAATGCTTTCTCCCTCCTCATTGTAAAGTCCACATACTGATGGAATTTGGGGAGCACTGACTTAAGGTTCGCGTGGTTAAAATCACTGGCGACAATAAACAGTCCATCAGGGTATGCATTCTGCTGTTCGCTAATAGCCCCGTACAGTTCACAGAGCGCCTCCTTAGCATTAGCGCTGGGGGGGACTGTACACACCGACTATGAGGATAGTGGTGAATTCCCGTGGTAAATAAAATGGTCTGCATCTAACAGTCACAAACTCCACTAGTGATGAGCAGTGTCTGGAAACCAGCATAGCGTTCTTACACCATTCTGTATTGGTGTAAACACACAAGCCACCCACCGCGGATCTTACCGGAAAGAGCTGCGTCCCTGTCCACACAAAACAAGGCGAGCCCGTCCAGCTGAACGGCGGCATCCGAAATTCCATCAATGCCGGCAGCATACACGAGGTTTAGGAAGCAAGGATCAGATGAGTCTATTGAGGAACATAGGGTTGCAAGAAAAGAGCTTAAGAAGGGGCTGAGGAGAGCAAGAAGGGGGCATGAGAAGGCCTTGGCGAGTAGGGTAAAGGAAAACCCCAAGGCATTCCTCAATTATGTGAAGAACAAAAGGATGACAGGAGGGAAGGTAGGAGCGACTAGAGATAAAGGTGGGAAGATGTGCCTGGAGGCTGTGGAAGTGAGCAAGGTCCTCTTTGGTATTCACCAATGAGAGGGAACTTGATGATGGTGAGGACAATATGAGTGAGGTTGATGTTCTGGAGCTGTTGATATTAAGGGAGTGGAAGTGTTGGAGTTGTTAAAATACATTAGGACAGATAAGTCCCCGGGGCCTGATGGAATATTCCCCAGGCTGCTCCACGAGGCAAGGGAAGAGATTGCTGAACCTCTGGCTATGATCTTTATGTCCTCGTTGTCCACGGGAATGGTACCGGAGGATTGGAGGGAGGCAAATGTTGTCCCGTTGTTCAAAAAATGTAGTAGGGATAGTCCAGGTAATTATAGACCAGTGAGCCTTACATCTGTGGTGGGAAAGCTGGTGGAAAAGATTCTTAGAGATAGGATCTATGGGCATTTAGATAAGCATGGTCTGATCAGGGACAGTCAGCATGGCTTTGTGAAGGGCAGATCATGTCTAACAAGCCTGATAGAGTTCTTTGAGGAGGTGACCAGCATATAGATGAGTGCAGTGGATGTAATCTACGTTTATTTTAGTAAGGCATTTGATAAGGTTCCACATGGTAGACTTATTCAGAAAGTCAGAAGGCATGGGATCCAGGGAAGTTTGGATCCAGGTGGGTTCAGAATTGGCTTGCCTGCAGAAAGCAGACGGTCGTGGTGGAGTGAGTACATTCGGATTGGAGGGTTCTGACTAGTGGTGTCCCACAAGGATCTGTTCTGGGACCTCTACTTTTTGTGATTTTTATTAATGACCTGGATGTGGGGGTAGAAGGGTGGGTTGGCAAGTTTGCAGATGACACAAGGTTTGGTGGTGTTGTGGATAGTGTAGAGGATTGTCAAAGATTGTAGAGACATTGATAGGATGCAGAAGTGGGCTGAGAAGTGGCAGATGGAGTTCAACCCAGAGAAGTGTGAGGTGGTACACTTTGGAAGGACAAACTCCAAGGCAGAGTACAGAGTAAATGGCAGGATACTTGGTAGTGTAAAGGAGCAGAGGGATCTGGGGGTACATGTCCACAGATTCCTGAAAGTTGCTTCACAGGTAGATAGGGTAGTTAAGAAAGCTTATGGGGTGTTAAGCTTTTATAAGTCGAGGGATAGAGTTTTAGAGTCGTGAGGTAATGATGCAGCTCTATAAAACTCTGTTTAGGCCACACTTGGAGTATTGTGTCCAGTTCTGTTTGACTCACTATAGGAAGGATGTGGAAGCATTGTAAAGGGTATAGAGGAGATTTACCAGGATGCTGCCTGGTTTAGAGAGTATGCATTATGATCGGGGATTAAGGGAGCTAGGGCTTTACTCTTTGGAGGGAAGGAGGGTGAGAGGAGACATGATAGAGGTATACAAGATATTAAGGGGAATAGATAGAGTGGACAGCCAGCGCCTCTTCCCCAGGGCACCACTACTCAATACAAGAGGACATGGCTTTAAGGTAAGGGGTGGGAAGTTCAAGGAGGATATTAGAGGAAAGTTTTTTACACAGAGAGTGGTTGGTGAGTGGAATGCGCTGCCTGCGTCAGTGGTGCAAGCAGATACATTTGTGAAATTTAAGAGACAACTAGACAGGTATATGGAGGAATTTAAGGTTGGGGGTTATATGGGAGGCAGGGTTTAAGGGTCGGCACAACATTGTGGGCCAAAGGGCCTGTACTGTGCTGTACTATTCTATGTTCTATATTCTATAAGATTTTGTAAGAATTGCTGTAAGTTATAATAAAAGTAAACAATGCAAAAGAGGTAGAGTTCATGGGTTCATAAATCCAAAGCTGTTCCTAAAATGTTGAATGTGGGTCTTCAGGCTCCTGCACTTCCTCCCTGATGGTACTAATGAGAAGAATACGAGAAATCCATTGCACTTGAACAGAGGGATATATCCTTGAACTTTCCTCAAATGAGCTCCTCTTTCAGAGTTCTAAATTTTTTAAAAAGTGTAATTACAAACACGAGAATATCTGCAGATGCTGGAAATCCAAGGCAAGACACATAAAATGCTGGAGGAGCTCAGCAGACCAGGCAGCATCTATGGAAAAGAGTACAGTCAACGTTTTGGGCCGAGACACTTCAGCTCTGGAAAACAGGATGAGAAGTCAGATTAAGGGGGGGGGGGGGGGGGGTGGGAGGAAGTACAAGGTGGTAGGTGATGTGTGAAACCAGGAGAGGGACAGCTGTGAAGTAAAGAGCTGGGAAGTCAATTGGTGAAGAGATAAAGGGCTAGGAAAGGGTGAATCTGATATGAGACGACAGAAGGCCATGGAAGAAGGGCGGGGGAGGAGTACCAGAGAGAGGTGATAGGCAGTTAAAGAGATAAGGTGAGAGATCGAAACAGGACTGGGGATTATTGAAAGAGTCAGGGGAGAAGATTTAGGACAGAGATGAGGAGAAACTGTTTTTCCCAGAGAGTGGTGAATCTGTGGAATTCTCTGCCCAGGGAAGCAGTTGAGGCTTCTTCACTAAATATATTTAAGAAACAGTTAGATAGGTTTTTACATAGTAAGGGAATTAAGGGTTATGGCGAAAAGACAGGTAGATGGAGCTGAGTTTACAGACAGATCAGCCATGATCTTATTGAATTGCAGGGCAAGCTCGATGGGCCGGATGGCCTACTCCTGCTCCTATATCTTGTGTTCTTGTGAAAGGTGGGGGGGGGGGGGGTGTTGCAATTACTGAAAGTTCAAGAAATTGATGTTCATTCCATCAGGTTGGAGGCTACCCAGCCAGAATATAAGGTACAGACACAAAAAGCTGGTGAAACGCAGCAGGCCAGGCAGCATCTGTAGGAAGAAGTAAAGTCAGCGTTTCGGGCCAAGACCCTTCCTCAGGTTGCTCCTCCAACCTGAGTGTGGCCTCATCACAGCAGCAGAGGAGTCCATGGACTGACATGTCCGAATGGGAATGGGAAGTGGAATTGAAATGGGTGGCTACTAAGAGATCCAGCTTTTTCTTGCGGACAGAGCATAGGTGCTCAGTGAAGTGGTTTCCCAATCTACATCGGGTCTCACTGATAAGCAGTACAGGAGGCCACACCGGGAGCACTGGATACAGTAGATGACCTCAACAGACTGACAGGTGAAGTGTTGTTTCACCTGGAAGAACTGTTTGGGGCTCTGAATAGTAGTGAGGGGGAAGGTTAGGGGCAGGTGTGGCACTTGTTGTGCTTACAATTAATTAGTTTGCCAGTGTCTGTTGTAAGCCTCCAAACAGTTAGTGGGAGGTGGGTATGTAGAAAAGTCACAAAGAAGCATTAAAACATTAGCGAAATAGGAGTCAGTTATTTCAAATTGCTTGATATTAGTTGGGACTTCCGTTTGAAGGGATTCAGGGCTTGGAACTTTTAAAGTAGAGAGCAATCTGAATGAGTTCAAATTTCAAAGTTCAAAGTTCATTTATTATCAACGTGTGTATACAGTATACAACCTTAAGATTTGTCTTCTTGCAGAAAGCCACAAAACAAAGGAACACCAAAAGCTCAAAGGTTCAAACATATATTTATTATCAAAGTATACAACTCTGAAATCTTTCTTCTCCAGATAGCCACAAAACCAAAAGAGAAAATGGCAGCTCTATCATCAACCCACAAATCCTTCCTCCCCTGCACAAAAACAAAAGTGGACCAGCAACATCGACCCCTAATCCACCTCCCCCACACAAAAAAATGAGAAAGTCAAGTAAAAAACATAGAATATAATGAACTATGAGACTGAAAAAAAGTCCATAGTCCATAGTCCAAAACCATATCTTTACCTTAACCATAATACAGAAAACCTCGGTAATAACCTCTGCGCAAGGTCTCTCCTTTCTGGTAGCATAGTGATCCTAGCACTGATAGAAAGACAGGCAGCTGGTGCTCGCCTTCCATATTCAAAGCTTCAAAGGTTCACTATTTATTATCAAAGCGTGTACCCACCATCAACTCTGATGTTTCAATCTCCCTCGTAGCTTTAATCTGCGAACAATGGAAGCTTTAATTGACTAAACGGAGTTGAACGTCAGCTGGCAGCCCCCAGCCCCACCCACAGCCACCTCACCACGAGGCTCACACTTGCTGCCTCTGCCACCCAGAACCGTCACGTAGACTGCAAAACGTTGGATTGCCCAAACGATCTCCAAACTGCAAATCACCGGCTCCAACAGTTTCAGAAACACATTCAAGATGTAAAACAGATGTGAAAGACATAAAAGAAGTGAAATAAATAGCTTTGTGGTATGCAAGGTCCAACCATATGAGGAGTGTTGTACACAGGTGCCATCTTGACCGAAAATCATAGAAACCATTTATATAAAACTCCCACACAACAAGACCATCGGATGTGTGAAAAAGAAGAGTTTGTACAGGTATTTGTAGTAGACCTCCTGGAGAAGAGGTGGTATTGAGCATAATCTTTAAGAATTTAGAACCATAGAACACTACAGCACAGTACAGGCCCTTCAGCCCTCCATGTTGTGCTGACCCATATAATCCTTTTTAAAAAAGTACTAAACCCACACTACCCCATAACCCTCCATTTTTCTTTCATCCCTGTGCCTGTCCAAGAGGCTCTTAAATACCCCTAATGTTTTAGCCTCCACCACCATCCCTGGCAAATCATTCCAGGCACTCACAACCCTCTGTATAATATAGTCAGTCAAGTGAAGGGAATGTCAGGGATTTCTTTGGAATTCACAACTATAACTCCATAAATTTATGTTTGAGAAAAATAGGAACAGACTAAGATTTAGACCCAGAATTGGGAGGAGGTTAATTGAAGATGCCAAGATGTGACCTGGCAAAATTGTCTTGTAGCAGCTGCTTACAGGCTAATGAGTCTAACTTCAGTGACAGGGAATTGTTGGGAAAATACCCTGAGAGACATAATAAATCTGGACATAAAGAGGCAGAAATTAATTCAGGCTTTGTAAAAGGGAGATCCTGCCTGAATAATATAACTTAACTTTTTGCTTGAGGTTATGATGGTGAAATGCACAACACTGTGAGGAGCATAAGAAGGTAGATAGTGAGAAGCATTTCCCCATTTCAGAGGTGTCTGTCACCACAAGGCATTGACTTAGGGTAAGGGGAAGGAAAGTGGGAAAAAATATAGAGGAAGAACTTCTTCACCCAGAGAGTAATAGAACTCTGATGCTCACTGTCTGAAGAGCTGAGAGATGTAGTTTCTCTCATCATACTTAAGAAGTATTTAGATGAGTATTTAAAATGCTGCCACATGGTAACGTATAGGCTGAGACCAGGGAAATGGGATAGGTATGAATAGCTATATGAAGGCCATAAGACCATAAGACATAGGGTTAGAATTAGGCCATTCGGCCTATCAAATCTGCTCCACCATTTATTATCCCTCTCAACCGCATTCTCCTGCCTTCCCCCTTTGATGTCCTTACTAATCAGGAACCTATCAAACTCTGCTTTCAACATATCTAATGACTTGCCCTCCATAGTCATCTGTAGTAATGAATGCCACAGGTTCCCCACCTGATAAATAAGAAATCCCTCCTCATCTCTCTTCTATGTACAGTATAAATAAGATACTTAGCCATACTTGTAAACACATTTTGAAACATGCTACACAAATACACAACTAGCAGTGCTGCCAGCTCAACTCCAAAACGTTAATTCAGTTGTGACCTCCAGAGATGCCTATGATATCTATCTGTGTCACACAATCAGGTTAGGTACCCATGGTAGATGGCACTTTGAATGCAGGTGGGTAGGGAATCCAGGAGCTTGGGGATATTAAAGGGAATGTGGGGAAAATCAATTGGGTTAATATGAAATCAGAGTGTAAAAATGGGGCTTTTTAGCTTCCTTGAACTTGGTGGGCTGAAGACCCTGTTTCGGTGCTGTATATCTTGATGACTCTGTGACTCTATAATCAGGTGAAGACAATAGCCCAAATGATCAGTAAATAACATTATCAGCTGTGTAGCCAATAACACAAATATACCAAGTTCAATCGCTAAGAATTGGCTTGGAACATCGGAGTGAAATAAGATGCAGGAGCAGAAGTAGTCCATTCAGCCCATCGAGTCTGCTCCACCATTCAATAGCGAAGAAGTGTGATTAAATGACTTTGACTGTGGAATAACAGTTGGTGCCAGATGGGGTGGTTTGAGTATGTCAGACACTGCCGATCTACTGGGATTTTCATAGACAACAGTCTCTAGAGTTTAGAGAAAATGGTAAGAAAAACAAAAAGCATCCAGTGAGTGGCAGTTCTGTGAGCAAAAATCTCTTGTTAAGGAGAGAGGTCCAGCTGGTTCAAACTGACAGGAAGCTGACAATAACTTAAATAACCACACGTTAGAACAGTGATGCGCAGAAGAGCATCTCTGCATGCACAACACGTTGAACCTTGAAGTGGATTGAAGACCACAAACATACACTCAGGCTACGTGCGCACTAGACCAGATAATCTTGAAAGCGCTGGTTTCACATAAAAATGATAGGCATCCACACCAAGCATTACTGAAAATACCTCCGTCCACATTAAAACGGGTATTTGGGCAAATCTCCTCCTACTGGGCATGCGCAGGACACATCTACAGAATACAAGCAACATGTTTGGTGTTGAATCTTGCTGTGAAAGTGCAGTTACAGACTAGAAAAACTTAAAAATAAATTGCCAAACGACGGACAGCTGTTGGCTGTCGTGCAGGACTTATAACTAAAAAAAACAAATACTGGAGTGTATGGAGGCAACCGACAGGGAGTTCACGGACAGTATGATCCAGCTGACAATGAATATTGAAAAACTGACTAACCATTGCATTAATAAAGCACCTTGTTAAAAGTATAAAACGTGTCTGCATCAGTGTTATCTTGTATTTTCATACAATGTTACATTAGGCTGTACACATCTATTGTCAGAGAAGTACTTGCATAGCTAGGTAAACCACCTTCATACAAGCAAGGAAGAAAAACAGGGCAAAGTGAGTATATTTATTTATTCAGTAAGTTATGGGTCAAAGTATTTGGTGAGTACATTTCTAACTTTTCTGGCTTCAGTCTTGTTGCCGTCTGTTCTGAAATTGTTAGGTTGCGTTCAAGAAAACAATGAAATGCCACACTGCCACCACCATCTGTTCCGGCACGTCACGACAACGTTTTTAAAAATCTCCGACTACCCCGTCCACACTAGTCTGCACAATCGGCGTTTTCAAATTTGCACACTCTGGAGGGCATTTTAGAAAAGCTTCGTTTTCGGGGGAGGAAAACGTCGTTTCAGTGTGGATGGAAGGCCAAAACGAAGAGAGAAAGCTTCGGTTACAGATTTATCCGGTCTAGTGTGGATGTAGCCTGAGTATCCTGTACCAGATAAAGTGGCCACTGAATGGATAAGTTATGCATATAGTATATCAATCACTTTTTATCAGAAAGGGAAAGCAGTGTGGTGTATGCAAATATAATGATATCTGTAACAACATGTATGTGCACATTCGCAATAAATAATCGGTGCAGATAAGGGAATAAACAAGTTTCACTCTCAGTAGTTCTTTATCTTTCATTGATTCTATTATAGTTCTTGGATTTACTGTGAATGCCTGCAAGATCACAACTGGCAGGGTTGTAAATGGTGACATTTATGTTTGTTGATGTTAAATTTTCTTTGAATTGTCTATTGCATACTTCCCAGAAATAGCAAAGTAGTCAAACTGATTGGAGGTTCTGTTAAGCAGGACTCAGAGTGCTTATCATGTTGGATCATGTATTTCTATGCGATCCTATCAAGCAGCAGTATCATGGGGAATGCCTGCTTCTCAAGCAATGCTACAGTTTCGCAAGCAGTCTGTTGCTAAGTGCTTCCAGCACATTTTCAAGCCCGAATATGTCAATGAGTTGTGTGCTCCTAGAAATTATATCATTTCTTATGAAATGTACTCAGTGCCAATTTATCAACTACCCCTTTTATCCACTTTGTGAATGTTTGTGCTCTTCTGCTGCTGTAGCCCATTTGCTTCAAGGCTCTTCTGCACAACACTGTTGCAACATGTGACGATTTGAGTTACTGTCACCTCCCCATCAGTTTGAACTATCCTGGCCATTCTCTACTACCCACACTCATCAACAAGCTGCTCTCCTCTCAGAACTGCAATTCACTGGATTTCTTTTCTTGTGTTATTCTCGCCATTCTCTGTAAACTTTGGAGACTCCTGTGCACAAAAATTGTACAAGATTAGCTGTTTCTGAGATTCTCAAACCATGCTGTCTGGCACCAACAGTCATCCCATGGTCAAAGTCACTTAAATCCCATTTCCTCCCCTGTCTGATATTCGATCTAAACAATATCTGAACCTCTTGACCATGTCTGCATGCTTTTATGCATGGAGTTTCTACCAGATAATTGGTTGATTCGATATTGCGTGAATGAGCAGGTGTACAGATGTACCTAATAAAGTGGCCACTGAAAAGACTGTAGAGGGCACACAGAAATCACAGCTAGGAATAAGACTTAACTAAACAGAGATCATGTCTGATTAGAAGATGTTGTTCCAATGACTATATTTAAAAAACTGTCAGTAGCGTTATTTCAGAGGATGTATGGGAAAATACAGATTTAGAGTCATAGAGTCATACAAAAATACAACACAGAAACAGGCCCTTCATCAATCTAGTCCATGTCTAATCATTTAAGTTGCTCCTGTTGTCGATCCGCACCCAGTGTATAACACTCCATACCCCTACCATCCATGTATCTATCCAAGAAGAAGGTGGGAGTGGAGGATGCTATCACGTATTTGCTGCACAAATCACTCTCTCACCTAGAGGGGGTCAGTTGTGCTGTGAGGATTACATTCCTTGACTTCTCTAGTGCCTTTAACACCATCCAGCCCAAGATCTTAAGGCACAAACTAACGGAGATGGGAGTAGACTCTCACATGGTGGATTGGATAGTGGACTACTTGACAGATAGACCTCAGTATGTGTGGTTGGGAGACTGTAGGTCTGACACGGTGGTCAGCAGCACAGGGGCGCCGCAGGGAACCGTACTCTCTCCGGTCCTGTTCACCCTGTACACATCAGACTTCCAATATAACTCAGAGTCCTGCCATGTGCAGAAGTTCGCTGATGACACGGCCATAGTGGGGTGTGTCAGGAATGGACAGGAGGAGGAGTATAGGAAACTGATACAGGACTTTGTGATATGGTGCAACTCAAACTACCTGCGTCTCAATATCACCAAGACCAAGGAGATGGTGGTGGACTTTAGGAGATCTAGGCCTCATATGGAGCCAGTGATCATTAATGGAGAATGTGTGGAGCAGGTTAAGACCTACAAGTATCTGGGAGTACAGTTAGACGAGAAGCTAGACTGGACTGCCAACACAGATGCCTTGTGCAGGAAGGCACAGAGTCGACTGTACTTCCTTAGAAGGTTGGCGTCATTCAATGTCTGTAGTGAGATGCTGAAGATGTTCTATAGGTCAGTTGTGGAGAGCGCCCTCTTCTTTGTGGTGGCGTGTTGGGGAGGAAGCATTAAGAAGAGGGACGCCTCACGTCTTAATAAGCTGGTAAGGAAGGCAGGCTCTGTCGTGGGCAAAGTACTGGAGAGTTTAACATCGGTAGCTGAGCGAAGGGCGCTGAGTAGGCTACGGTCAATTATGGATAACTCTGAACATCCTCTACATAGCACCATCCAGAGACAGAGAAGCAGTTTCAGCGACAGGTTACTATCGATGCAATGCTCCTCAGACAGGATGAAGAGGTCAATACTCCCCAATGCCATTAGGCTTTACAATTCTACCGCCAGGACTTAAGAACTTTTTAAAGCTATTATTAATGCTTTTTGAGATGGTGATTTAGATGCATATCATATTTTTTTTTACTGAGTTAAGTATTGTATGTAATTAGTTTTGCTACAACAAGTGTATGGGACATTGGAAAAAAGTTGAATTTCCCCATGGGGATGAATAAAGTATCTATCTATCTATCTATCTATCTAAATGTTGAAATCGATCTCGCATGCACCACTTGCGATGACAGCTCATTCCACACTCTTATGAACCCCTGAGTGAAGAAGTTTCCCCTCATAATCTCCTTAAACTTTTCACCTTTTTCCCTTAATCCATGATCTCTAATGATAGTCCCATCCAACCTCAATGGAATAAGACTGTTTGCATTATCCTATCTTTACCCTTCATAATCACCTCTCAATCTTCTACATTCTTTAAAGTCCCAAGCTTTTCAATCTTTTCCTATAATTCAGGTCCTCTGGACCCAGCAACATCCTTGTAATTTTTTTCTTCACTTTTTCATCCTTACTCAATACTTTGATTTATGAAGGCTGATGTAGCAAAAGCTTTCTTTCCAACCATATCTACCTAAGCCACCACTTTCAGTGAATTACGGACCTGTATTTCCAGATCCCTTTGATCTACCACACTCCTCAGTGCCCTGCTGTTCACTGTATAAGACCTATTGTGGTTGGCAATACTGAAGTGCAAAACCTCACACTTGTCTGCATTAAATTCCATCTGCCATTTTTTAGCCCATTTCTCCGTCTGATGCAGACCCCTCTACAAGTCATAATAGCCTTCCTCACTGTCCATGACACTCCTTGTCTTGATGTCATCCACAAATTCGCTGATCCAGATAACTGCATTATCATCTAGATCATTGATGTAGATGACAAACAAAGGACCCAGCACTGATCCCTGTAGCACTCCACTAGTCACAGGCCTCCAGTCAGAAAGGCAACCATCTACAACCACTCTTTGGCTACTCCCACAAAGTAAATGTCTAATCCAATTTGCTACCTCATCTTGAATGTCGAACAACTGAATCATGAAGGAGACCTTGTCAAATTTCTTGCTAAAGGCCATCCACTGCCTTCATCATTTTCATGGTAACTTTCTCAAAAAACAAGAACAAACATTGCTTAGACATGACTTTCCATGTACAAGCCATGTTGACTATAGCTGGAAGATTGATGTTACCCTGGAGCCACATTTCTGCAGGAACAAGCATTCATCTCATGCTGGTAAAGACAATCCAGCTTGTCTTCCGGGGAGTGAACACTGGAGAGCTGCCCCGACAGGAGAGCCGACCTGCAGCAGCCAACCCCGCAATGCAGACCCGAGGGGTGATGTGCCTCTTCTCTCTCCTACACACCAACCATTGCCTCATCCCCTGGGTTGCTGTGACTGGCAATTCACAGCATGAAGACCTCACAAGGCCATGCAGCACCCCAGCTGTCAGTCCTGCCAATGAACCAATCAAACAGACTTGAAGTATTTTGTGTTACTGATGTCCAACAGGGTCTTGCGAAAATGTTTAAGACAAACGTTTACACCATTTGTTGGACCCAAAGAAGCTGCTGCAACCTAGTGCTCCACCAAATTAGAGGAATGGTGTCTCAGTTATAAACACTGCTGGGCTGGGCTGTAGAATTATTGCTTTCCTTGTAGCTAACTTTCTTTTGCTTGTTTTTATTTTATATAATCACCAATATACATATGATTATTCAGAGAGTTTTTCAGTGGTTACAATTAACTCCCGATTTTTCTGGAAACTTCTTGGTTTTCGTGGCGGATGTCATTTCACTTGAATTTGGCAATTTCATTGGTTAATGTTATCAATGGAATTTTTATGTAATTTATGGTTATCTGTAGTCTTGTATAAGACCATGCCATCTTTGTTCTCCCTTTTTCCCGCTTTGTCCCTTCTCTTTCTTCATTCTCCCTCCTCGTTTTTCTTCTACCCTCAACTCTCCTTTCTTCTCGTAACACTTAATAAAATGATTGTAAGTGTAGTTCCCCCGAAAAGGGAAGAGAAATGAAACTTAAATGCTATAAAGTTAATTATTGGTCATTTTATGATGAACAAGTATGGCATGTACTGTCCTTCCCCACTCCCCAGGCATTCTGGTGGGCATCAGCTGAAGATTGAATGCAAGCCCTTACAAGTCAATGGCAGATTCAACGCCCTATACTATAAAAGAATACCTTGCACACACGTTCTCAGAGTTTTCAACTAAACATATTTGCTTGTTTTTAAAATAATATCCCTTTTTCCTCAACATGAGATGATATTCACATTACATACATTATTTTGATCCTTTCTAAAAAATATTTGAACAATAAGCACATAAGCAACAAGTTTTATGTCTCGTTCTTAACTACGGATTGCAAAAACTGTTATCAGAAGGGTGAAAGACTTGATTGCCATAACAACTGCCTGAAGTGTCAGAAACATGTTTGTAGGACAAGCGATTCCTTTGAAACTGATATGTGATAACAGGGCACAATTCATCTGAAAAGAATTTAAGATATTTACAGAATAACACTATTTCGCTATTGAGACTTTGCTCCTACCAGATTAAGGAGGACACAGTTCCCTCAAACACTAGATTGGTTGCGTCATGGTCTGGTACTCAATTCACGTGCTCACGAATGGAAGAAGCTGCACAGAGCAGTGGACTCAGTCCAATACATCACAGGCACATTCCATCCCACCATTGAAAATCTCTACGTAAAGCACCACCTCAACAAGATAACTTCTATTATTGTGTTCTTTCTTCTGTAATTTATGTTTATTCGTATTTTTCTTGTGAATGTCGTGTCCCTTACAAGTTTGGCCCTGTGATACCACTGTGGTTAAGCTTTTCATTGACAAACATGAGAAAATGTTGGAAATCCCAGCAGCAAACACATAATGCTAGAGGAACTCAGCAGGCCAGGCAGCATCTATGGAAATGAGTAAACAGCCAATGTTTCCGCACGCAAACTTTCATCAGGGTGGAATCTTGTTTGTATCCTGATGAAGGGTCTTGGCCCAAAATGTAGACTGTTCGCTCTTTTCCATAGATGCTGCCTGGCCTGCTGAGTTCCTCCAGCAGTCTGTGTGTGGAGCTTTTCATTGAACCTGCGTAAATATGTACTTTCACCTTTATCAGAAGCAGAGAGAAAAGAAAATTCAAG
Source organism: Hemitrygon akajei (assembly GCF_048418815.1). Classification (NCBI taxonomy): domain Eukaryota; kingdom Metazoa; phylum Chordata; class Chondrichthyes; order Myliobatiformes; family Dasyatidae; genus Hemitrygon; species Hemitrygon akajei. The sequence continues at coordinate 28,463,080 of NC_133138.1, read as the reverse complement.
CTAGCTCTACTGTCTCTCTGAGCAATACCTCAGAAAGTCTGACAGATGAGTTTTAATTACTTATCTATTGTGATACAGCACAGAACCTTTGAGCCGTGTCACCTAGCAACCCTCGATTTAATCCTAGCCTAATCACAGGACAATTTACAAAGACCAATTAACCTACCAACTGGTACATCTTTGGACTGTGGGAGGAAACAAGAGCACCCAGAGGAAACCCACGTGGTCACAGGTGAACATATAAACTCCTTACAGACAATGGTGGAAAATTGAACCCGGGTCGCTGGTACTGTAAAGCATCGTGCCAGCCACCATGCCACTGTGTTTCCTTTGAGTTAATTGTTGGACGTTGGTATCAAATAATCATGTCATGGAAAGGAAATTTCTAAATTACTAAGAAGTAGATGGCAGGAAAATGCAAAAGTGATAGGAAAATGGCAACAATCTTCATAAATCAGCTGCATTGTTAATATAGTGAGTAGTTTATGCCCAGGTGTCATAAAATGGTTGTGATCAGTCTGGTGTGGTAGTGTAGTGGGCAGTGCTTGTCACTCTCACTCTCAGCTTCCACCGCTGGCTAGCAGTCTTGAGAAAATGAGAGCTGAATGTGTAAGTTTCTCCCTACCAGTACATAGTCTAATGTAGTGCCTCCTCACTGGCGACACACAGAAATTAAGCTGCTTTTGGACTCAGGCTGATCTGCAGAGAACAGGGAGGGGGTCTGGCCCTTGCAGAAGTAGCACGAAGGCCCACCGGTGTGTGGACACAACCTGGTGCTCATGAACCAGATCCCCAATCATGGGTAAATACCCCTACTGCCTTGTGAACAGCCTCAGGAGGGACAAAGGCTACAGGAGTAAAGACAGACAGCAAATCCAGAGTGGAGCCCTTCAGGGGATGGATGTCATTGAATGTCCTTCCGGCAGTTCCTGCAGCCAAGCTGTGCCAAATGTATTGCTTCGTAGGCTTTCCTTTGGACTACACTGTGAATCCATTTGGGTGATCTTGACGCCTGGGCATCTCAGGATCTCCAGGCTGGTGATGGTGATCATTACCACTCATTGTCCTTCAAGACAGACAGTTGCCAACCAATCAGCTTATGCACAGGACCCAATTATAAAATTCTGGAACCTTGCTGAACTCATCAGTAAAGTTGATTGAGATCCAAATAGACCAGCAGATTAGATGAAACAGACCCCAACCCTGATGCACTATTTCTGTACATTAATCTCCCAGTCTCAAAAGGATCCCGTGGGGTACAGCTGTCAATAACTTTTAATAGTTTCTTATATGTCTCCTATAATCAGCCATGGTGGAATGACTGATTAAATTGGACTCAATTGGACAAATAGCCTCATTCTGCTCCAATGCATTATGGTCTTATGGTCTCAGTATATATATATATATATATATATATATATATATATATATATATATATATATATAAATAGTTCAAAATAATTTATGTCCCTTTTCTTTGCATTAAAACACAATAAAAAGTGCATTAAAATATTAAAATCAACCACTGGTTTCAGAAGCACAAACATGTTTGGCACATTGGGAATCACTCCACTCACCGTCTGATAATGACAACTGCAACGGGGCTGTTTGCATTCTTATAGTCCGAAGACATACACAGGGAAGACACATTGCAGGTGGGAAAGGATGGGATAAAGTGGAATAGAAACTCTTCTGAAATGTCACTTCATATCAAGTTCAAGTTTAATTGTCATTCAACCATACATGAATGTCCATGAATACAGGCAAATGAAACAGTGTTCCTCCAGGGCCAAGGTGCAAAACACAGTACCAACAGTCATACACAGCACAAGGCACATATAGCACATATAATTATGATAGCAGTAAGCATATAATCACACAAAATATAATACAGTATAGCCCAAGCCCCTGGGTATCATGCCCTGTAGATCAATGGTACATGGGATGCAAGAACAAGCCCACAGCAGCAGTCCAGTCATCGCATGCTTGTCCAGCCACAGATGAGCACAATCCAGCTTGTCTTTCACCGAGCAAGCACAGGAGAGCAGCACCAATGAGAGGGTCCAGTCCCACACCCAGCATGGATGTCATTATTGCCTCACACACAAAATGCTAGAGGATCTCAGCAAGTCAGGCAGCACCTCTGGAAAGGAATAAAGAGTCAACATTTCAAGCTGAAACCCTTCATCGGTCCTTGAAAAGAATAGGGAAGGAGCCATAATAAGAAGGTGGTGAGAGGGGAAGGAGTACAAGTGAGAAGGTGATAGGTGAAGCTGGCTGAGTCTCAAAACAGACAAGACAAAAGGATGGCATAGGTCAATCACTCTCCATTGTACATCAATGGCTCTGCCACAGAGAGAGTGAAGACCACAAAGATCCATGGTGTGCACGTAATGGATGATTTAACCTGGACCCACTACACCTCCTTATTAGTCAAGAAAGCACAGCAGTTCCTACACTTTCTGAGGAGAATCGGGTGTGTAAAGCTCCCTGCCCCCATTCTAACAACTTTCTACAGGAGCACCATTGAGAGTGTCCTGTCTGGCTGTATCATTGGGTAGTATGGAAGCTGCAAGGCATCGGACCGCAAGTGGATACGTAGTAAAGACAGCTGAGAGGATCACCAAGGTCTCCTTCCCACTATTTGTGACATATACTGTGTTGTATACAAGGAGCCAGAGGCATTGCTGAGGATCCCTACCACCTATCCCGCAATCTCTTTGACCCACTTCCATCAAGAAGGAGGAACAGAAGCATCAGGACTGGGACTGCCAGACTAGGTAACAGCTTCTTCCTTCAGGCTGTGAGACTAATGAATACCCAGACGCCACTGAGGTCTCATCACCAGGAGTTCACTGTTTACAGTACTGTTTACTATTTAATGTTCACCTCTGTTGCACACCATATAGATTTTTAAGTTAGATTTATTAACTTATTTATGGTAATATTTTACTTTATGTGATGTGTGTGATATACAGTATGTCTAGTAGGTGCACTGTGGTCCAAAGGAATGTTGTTCTGTAGGGTTGTAACTACGTACAGTCAGATGATAATAAACTTGAGCTTAAACTTGAAATTGAAAGGGAAAGGTCAGTTGTTGGATGAGGGGGAATGAAGTGAGAAACTAGGAGATGATAGGTGGAAAAGGACAAGGGATAAAGAAGGAGGAATCTGTTAGGAGAGGACAGAGGAACATGTTGTCGTTAGGTCACAACTGGAATTTCCAGTTGGCAGATGATTTCACTCTGCACCGCTCTGACATATTGGGAAATCATGTTTGTGGCAGGTTACAGCAGTGGTTTGCCTTTGCCTTCTGAGAGGAGCATGGGAGGAAGCAAAAGAGGAGGGGCACTAGAGGAAAGGAAAAGGGATGAGGTAAGAGAGGTGCCAGAATGGAGAATGGAAAAAGAGAAAAGTGTGTGTGTGGAGGGGGGAGGGGAGAGGGGAAAAATTACCAGGTTAGAAAAATCGATGTTCCAACTTTATCTGTGCATATGTGCGAGTGCAAAGGCACAAGAAGATCAAGATCATATGGAAATATATGGGCAACTATTGCACTGGAACGACAGCTAATGATTGATTCATCATCATAAAATTTATCAAACAGTTGAATTAAATGCAAATATGTCAAAAATATACTGTACATTCTGTTTTAGTTTTAAATGTAAACTTTAATACAAAGAACATTCGCACAAATGCCACCCAGTTGGAAGGAAGCGATAACCTCAGCTATATCAAAAGAAGGCAACGATAAAATGGAATGCGAGTCATTTAGACCAATATCCGTTCTTAATGTAGATTATAGATTATTTACCTCCATCATGACCAAACGATTAGAGGAGTTTCTACCCATAGTGATACATAACAATCAGACAGGTTTTATACGACAACGCCAAACACAAGACAATATACGAAGGACACTTCACATTATGGATCATAAACAAAAAAATAAAATCAAAGCAATAGTGATAAGCTTGGATGCTGAAAAGGCATTTGATTTGGTTAACTGGAATTTTCTTTACAGAGTTTTACATAGCTTTGGTTTCCAAGACACAATTATTAAAACTATACAGACACTATATGACAACCCTACTGCTAGGATTAAAATCAATGGGTATTTATCAAGTAGTCTTACCCTAGAAAGGGGCACGAGACAGGGTTGTGCATGGTCACCGCTACTCTTCACATTACATCTGGAACCATTAGCTCAATACATCAGACAAAATTAAGATATCACGGGAATTACTACTAAAGGGAAAGAGCATAAATTGGCTTGTTATGTGGATGACATTTTGATCTATCTAGGGCAACCAACATACTCTTTACCTAAATTGATGCAATCCTTTGAACACTATGGTCAATTATCAGGATACAAGACCAACATAGATAAAACCCAATTACTTTCATATTACTATAGCCCACCAAGAGAAATTGAAAGTAGGTATCCCTGGGCATGGCAAACAGAGTCTTTCAAATATTTGGGCATCATTATCCCAAAAGATTTGGCAAAATTATCAGCCTTTATGTAAAAAAAAGCAAGATATGGCAAAATAGAACCTGATTCCTTTTTTCAGTCTCATTTCAAGGATTGAGTCTATTAAAATGAATATACAGCCCAGGCTGTTAATATCTCTTTCAGACCCTACCGATAGAGATTAATCAAAATCAATTCAATAAATGGAACAAGATGTTATCAAAGTATATTTGGCAGGGTAAAAGGCCTAGAGTTTGTCTCAAAACTTTGCAATTAGCAAAGGAAAATGGGGGATGGGGCCTACCTTCTCTTAGAGATTATTATTTTGCAGCACAGTTCAGAGCTGTGATATGTTGGTGCAACCCATCATATGACGCTCAATGGAAAAACATTGAGGAGCGGGTACTTCCCATCCCCATACAAGAAATTTTGGCTGATAACAACCTGCAAAGGTACATAAATACTATTGATAACCCATGGGTGAAATTGACTCTTAAAATATGGAAAACTACTATAAAAGAATATAATCTAGACGGGTATTGCAATTATTAAATAGTGTGCATATGACTCGGATTTTACATCAAATAAATTGGATGCTGGATTTAAGGACTGGACAGCTAAAGGAATAACAGTTCTTTGCAACATAATGAAAGAAGGAACACTGTTCAGTTTTGAAATGTTTAAAGAGTAACACATTAGAAAAACAAGATTTTTATCGATATTTACAAATGCGACAATATGTTAAGATGCCTAAAAATGTAACCAAGGCAAGTACATGCTTGATAGAGCTATTTAGAAAAGCATATAATTCAGATAACGATAGTAGAATCATTTCAAGCATGTATAAGGGGTTGTCAAATCTTCAAACACATTCGACTTCATACATTAAAACAAAATGGGAGAAGGAAGGAGGGATAATTATATCTGAGGAAGAATGGACAATAATATGGAGGTATCAATGGAAGTGTACCAATTCACAGAAATGGAGGGAGATTGGATGGAAAAACTTGATATTTTATTACACCCTCTCAGAAATCCCATTATGATAGTAACCTCCCTGTTTGCTGGAGAAATTGTGGAAATCAAAATGCAAATCATTATCATATTTTTTGGGACTGCCCTGTTATCAAAGACTATTGGAGGGGGATACACAATGCCCTATAAGACATCTTTAAATGTGAAATACCGTTAGAGACTAAGACCATATATTTTGGATAGATACCTCAGGAATGGTTGAAAAGAGATAAATATTTAATGAATATACTGTTGGTGGCAGGTAAAAAGACTTTTACTAGGAAATGGTTATCACAGGAGAGCCCAACTTTAAATTACAATGGACGTTTACAAAATGGAGAAGATAACAGCATCTGTTAATCATAAGCAGGAACAATTTAATTTATACTTAGAAAAATGGTTTAACTACATAATGCCTCATAGGCCTGATTTTATTCTCACAAATCAATGAATATGTTGTAAAAAAAGATCACTCCCTACTTGTACATAGTTTTTTGCCTTTTGCTTGTTTTTTCTCTCCACTTTTTTCTATCAGAGTATACCTCAGATAAATACTACGTGGAGATTTGTGACATATATGATAATATGATATATATGTACAATGTCTGAAATACATCTTATGGAAATGTTTGTTTGATGAGGAACTTCAATAAAAAAATAAATTACAAAAAGAAAAGAACATTTTCATCATTTCAAGAAACTAAACACTTCTGCTGTTTGGTTAGACATAAATATTCAATGTTCATGTGACTGCATTAAGAAATGAGTGAATGAGTACTTCCTTATTATGATACACAGTACCAAAATACAACTCGCATTCCAGAGTTCCAACAATGTGTAATTTCCCCTCATCTTTGAAACAACTCACTTATATTAAATTTTCATTTTTGCCATGTTCATGATGAAATAATTGAAATAGGGTATATTGTGACCTGCATCATTACTGAAGCAACCTTGAACTGATTTCTTAACATCTGTTTATCCTGTCTAAAAATGCTTTCAATGCCTTCAGAAAGGCCTTGCTCATCATTTCAATCTCCTGCCACCTGCATCGCTTCTCCTGTAACACAAAATGGAAAGTAGAATTAGTGTCATATATACTTGTTGTACCGTATAGCCTACAGTATAATAAGGGACTACTTTATGTTTTAGAAACACGTTGTTGAATGCGCTATTAGGCGCCTATTGAGCATGCATTATTAGGCGCGTATTGATCTGTACGTGTGTGTTAAAGTTCGGATCCTGCCAGTAAAGAACCATGAAACTTAACTCCCGTCTCCAGCATTTTTATTAATATCATTGATATGTAGCCAGGCCACATACACAACACTTGTGTATCTGTATATTTATGAGTGAAGATCAGGGTCATGCTCACAAATGAAATATATCAACATATTAAGACATTAAACTCCATTTTATAAAATTGATGGTAGTGCACACAGCAAGCAAAGATCTAATTTACTGCCCCTGACAATACCGGAGAAAATGCTGGTGAAATATATTTTAAACCATTTCAGACCCTATGACAAAGGAACTCCCACAATGTAATTATAGGGTCATAGAGTAATACAGCATGGATACAGGCTCTTTGGCCCATCAAGCCCATGCCAACCAGATGTCCACCCTGCAAGTCCCAACTTCCAGAGATTAGCGCATATCACTTTAAGCCCCACCCTTGTATGTATCTGTCCATTTATGTTTGTATTACTGGGTCTTAGTGTTGGTGCATGGCCAAGTGGTTTTAAGGCATTTGTCTAGTTACCTGAAGGTCACTAGTTCGAGCCTTGGCTGAATCTGCGTGTGTGTCCTTGAGCAAGGCACTTAACCACACATTGCTCTGCGATGACACTGGTGCCAAGCTGTATAGGGCCTAATGCCCTTCCCTTGGACAACATCAGTGGCATGGAGAGGGGAGACTTGCAGCTTGGGCAATTGCCGGTCTTCCATAAAAAAAAACCTTGCCCAGGTTTGCACCCTGGAAACTTTCCAAGGTGCAAATCCATGATATATCAAGACTAACGGAGGCCTACTGGGTCTTACAACAGACACATTCTTTACTCCAGTAATGCATTGTCTGATTTTATTGCCTAAATGCAATTTCAGAAGAAACTGAGATATACACAAGATTGGTACTAGGATCATATTTCACTTGCTCCCTAGATTTCTACCGTTAGACTAAGAATGCTAGGAAATGATTCACTGATTTAGAAAAATTAAAGTTGTGGAGCTGGATGTATAGAGAAACCTTGCAAGTCATTGGAACCCAAAGGAGGAAAACAACTAAAGGTCATTTGATAAGTATAGAGCAGAACCTTGAAGAAGTCTTGGGGTTGGTTGGCACCTCAGGCAGAGGTTTGGGATTTTCAGGAAGGTACCAAGACAGTGGTGATAGATTTAAAATGGAGTGACTTCTACTGAGGGAAAAGAAGGAATTTCTCCAGGAAAGCCAAGCACTATCACACCACACTGTTACCCAACACAAAAAAACCTCTCCACAATCCTTTTTCCTTGTGTCCCACCAGCAAGACCTTTTGATCCAAAGTCATAGGAGAAGGTGCACGTGTTTTATGCACAGTCCCCACAACCAAATAATGTACCAAATTATCCAGATGAAATGGAACCTTCAGCATCATTTTCCTTTTGAATTTGAAGGTTTGAATTCAGTTCTAAGTCTTTCAAGAGTAAAATTCCACCAAATATCTCCTGCAGTTCTGTGATATCCATGCAAAATAGGGCACCACTGTGGCATAATGGTGAGCACGATACTGTTACAGTTTGGGGTGTTCCGGAGTTCAGAGTTCAACTCTGGCACCTTTTTGTAAGGAGTTTCAGTATATTCTCCAGGTGGAATGCATGGGTTTTGCTCAAGTGCTCCAGTTTCCTCCCGCAGACCAAAGAGATACAGGGTAGGTTAGTTGGTCATTGTAGATTGTCCTGCAATTAGGTTAGGGTAGTTCAGGGTCGTGAAGTCGCTGGGGCAGTGTGGCTTGAAGGGCTGGCAGTGCCGGCTCCATTGCTGCATCGCCAAGTAAATAAATAAACAAATAAATAACTAGGTATATGGACAGGAAAGGAATGGAGGGTTATGGGCTGAGTGCGGGCCAGTGGGACTAGGTGAGAGTAAGCGTTCAGCACGGACTAGAAGGGCCGAGATGGCCTGTTTCTGTGCTCTAATTGTTATATAGTAATACGGCTATAACTTCAGAAATTCTAATTGAAGCAGAGCGAGTGGAATTTACACTGTCCCACTATTTTCTGCTCTCAGCAAATTATTCACTTTGTTTTTATATGATATTCATTGTGTTGGATTAAATGATCAGCAAAAAGAAGAGAAAAAAAATTACCGGACATTTGGAAATAACCTCCCGTAAGCTTTTAATGTTGCCAATGGACATCTCAATGAAATCTACGTGGTCTGTTGTCCTTGCTATTTTTTCCAGTTCTCTGATAAAGAGTAAATGTGTTCTCCTTGGACAGCGTGATATCTAACCCAAGGATAAAAATAAATTAATTAAGCAATTTGCATTAACTCTCTTAAATGCAACATCATATCCACAGTCAATAGATACCTTGAATTATAAAGAGGATGAAATGAATATCATTTTGCAGTTACCAACAGCTAGGGACAGTTGGCCCAGCCACACTTTCACAGTTGCCGTTATACTGGTTTAATCTTGTTGGACTTCCGGTGACTTTGTTGGTTTCTCCCAGGAACTCTACGTTCCTCTCATATCACAACCTCTACTAGATTAATATCTTTATTGGCCACTACAGGCTCCTAGTGTGTAGGTGAGCAACAGCAGCTGGAGTGAGGCATGGCTTGTGCAGCACCCCTTTCCTGTAAAAACCCAGAGCTACAGAAACTCCAACAGAAGTTCCACAGACCTCTTCACTAGGAGAGGAAGAATATTCACCTAAAAGACATATAAAGTCATGTGAAGAAACTGAAAGCTACGGGGCCCAGGGCAGAGGACTCAGGCAAACTGCTCACGTGCTGGGCTTCACAGAAGAAGAAGAAGAAGAAAGCTGAAAAGTTGCTCATGGCAAAGATTAAGGCTCATCATATTTAATCCCACATTTAAATTGCAAGCAGAAGGATAGGAAAAGAAGAATGTTCTAAAGGGAATAGTGCCAATGTGGCATATCCAAACACGTTGACTGGGATTGCAGAGCAAACAGATCTTATAATTTGATCTCCGCTGAGGAGCAAAGATTGAAAAGTGGGAAAACAAGGAGGATGCCTGTGCTTGGTTTATAAGGCTTGTATGATATATCTTGCTTACAATTCTTTGATTTAAATTTGTGAATCCTTTGAGTTGAAGTCTTACAGCCAAAAAATCTTCTTAATGTGTGTGTATGTGTGTTTATTTTTCATTATATTGCTTGCTTAACAGACAAGAGTCAGTCAGAATTTGGTTCAAAACTGATTCTTTGAACTGCAGACTCATTTTCAAGGACTCTTTACAATTCATGTTCTCAGTATTTTATTTTTACTTGCACTGTTTATCTTCTTTTCCACTTGGGTTGCAAAAAACACAATAAGATAAAGATATAAAAATGCAACAAATAAAATACATAAGATAGCCTCTATGTATAGATTATTTACAGTAAATGTCCTTGAAGTGACACTAGGTACTGGAGTGCTTGGACATAAGATGACTCTGACAAGAAATTATAAGGTAGTGGTGGTGAAGGGTGGGGGCCTGGATGGGTGTGTTAGTGGGTGCAGGTGTTGATCAGCCTTACTGCTTGGGGAAAGTAACTGCTTCTGAGTCTGGTGGTCCTGGTGTGGATGCTACATAGGCTCCTCCCTGATGGCAGTGGGACATGAGCAGGGTGAGTGGGATCCTTTGTGATATTACTAGCCCTTCTTTGACACCTTTCTGTATATATCTCTTTGATGGTGGGTAGTCTGGAGCCAGTGATGCATTGGACTTTGGGCTGTTGCAGAGCCTTCCTGTCTGCCACATTGCAGTTTCAATACCATGCAGTGACACAGCAGGTTCGGATGCCTTCTGCTATGCATCTGCAAAATGACATTAGTATAGGTGCACACAGTCTAGCTCCCTTCAACTTCCTCAGAACGAAGAGCTTCTCGATTGAGTAGGATGTATTCTGGGCCATGAGAGGTAGTGCGAAATATGCTGCTATGAAGCAGTATGAGTGGTGCGAGTTCTCCTGAAGCTGCTAACCATCTCCTTTCTCTTGTTAACATTGAGGAAGAGGTTACCTTCCTGGCACCAGGCTTTGAGCTCTTCAACCTCCTCTCTATAAGCTGTTGTTTAAAACTAAATCATCAATTGAAACCTTACTCTGAAAGCTGATGTAATGCAATTACATCCACAGTTTTCCAAGACACACTACAATAGCAAGGTATTAACTCACACACCTGACTCAATAGTGCTTCCCCCCCACAATAAAAAGAAGTGATTATAATTTAAAATTCTTGAACGTGACAGGTTAAAAAAGTAGCTTGTATTGTAAACCATTACATGGTTAGACATGCACGTGTGATAATCCTTTACATGTCAAATGTATTATTAATGAGAAATATTTCATTTTAAGTTAGAACATAGAGCATAGGTCCTTCAGTCCATGATGTTGTACTGAGATTTGACCTACTCTTAGATCAATCTAACCCTTCTGTCCTACAAAACCCTCCATTTCTATCATCCATGTGCCTATCTAAGAGTTTCTTAAATGCTCCTAATGTATCTTTCTACCACTACGCCTGGCAGGAAGTTCCACTCACCTACCACTCTCAATACAAAGAGCTTACCTCTGACATCCCCCCCTTTATTTTCCTCCAATCACCTTAAAATGATGTCTCCTCGTATTAGCCATTTCTGCCCTAGGAAAAAGTCTCTAGCTGTCCACTCACCCTATGCCACTTATCACGTTATACACCTCTATCACAACTCACTTCCCTTCGCTCCAAGGAGAAAAGTGCTAGCTCCCTCAATCTATCTCCATAAGATAGTCCGTGCATAGTAATAATGAATTTTTTTTTGTAATTCAGCGAATGTTGAGGCTTACCATTGAAGTACTTGGTGTGTAGATCCATGTAGGGAAAGTCTTGAACAAATGAGAATCATTAATGTAATAGCAATATGGCAATATAGCTAAACAATAACAAATCTAAAAAAAATTGCATGTGTATTTATATTGCAATTTAATATACCATACACTTGGTGGCCACTTTACTAGGTACTTCTTGTATTCTTGTGAACTTCTGCTGCTGTAGCCCATGCACTTTAAGTTTTGACATGTTGTACATTCAGAGATGCTCTTCTGTACAACACTGTTGTAACATGTGGTACTTGAACTACTGTCACCTTCCTGTCAGGTTGAACCAGTCTGGCTATTCTCCTCTCACCTCTCTCATTAACAAGGCACTTTTGGCCACAGGACTTCCACTCACTGCTTTTTTCTTTTGTTTTTTGCACCATTTTTTGTAACTGTTTTGTATGAAAACCCCAGAATATCAGCGATTTCTGAGATACCTCAAATCGTCTCATCTGGCACCAAGAATCAACCCACGGAAAAAGTCATTTAGATCATATTCCTTCTGTACTTTGATGTTTGGTCTGAACAACTGAACTTCTTGATCATATCTGCATGCTTTTATGCATTGAGTTTCAAAGGTAGGAAAAGGTTAGGAGAGGGCAGGAGATTGAGTTTGAGAAGGACAATAAATCAGCCATGATTAATTGGCAGAATAAACTCAATGGACTGAATGGCCTCATTCTGCTCCCTTGTCTTATGCTCCTATGGTCTACACCTTCAATTCTTCCTCCTACCTGAATTCAATATATTATTCTTAACATATAAATTATATTCTGTCAGTGCTGGCATTTTTGAATAGCTTTACTGTATGTTTACCAGTCCCTCCATGAAAATGTTTACTTTATCAAAATATTTGTCTTTTCCGAGTGATACTTAATTTTATAATCCTTGTTAATCGAGTGTTATGAATGGACAACTGAGTTATAAAAGCAACACAGTCACACAGCAGGTGGTACTGCAGCCTCACTGCACCAGCAAAAAGGGTCTGATCAGAGTCAGATTTAGATTCGTTCACAAACTCTGAAACATACAATAAAATGCATCATTTTTGTAAAGAACCAACACACCCCTGGACCACCCCAACTGAGAGATGAGAATAGAGGAGAACATCACATGGATAGAGAGACAACTGGCTGCATACCACTGTTCAAAGCCATGATTCTATCCTTAATATAAAGGAATAGTACCCATAATGAGCAATGATCTTCTGTACGCTTCTGCATCATGGATAACCTACAACAAGCACCCAACAGTACTGGAGGTGTATCTCCAATCCTAACCCAGCCAACTAAGCATCTAATTACAATTAGCTCCTCATCCACATCCACATCCACACGTGGAAGACCACATTCTCAAAGCAGTCACTCTATGACAGACTCTGTCACATTAAGACCATAAGGCATAGCACCAGAATTAGGTCACTTGCCTCATCAAGTCTCTTCCACCATTCTGTCATGGCTGATTAATTATCCCCTTCAACCCCATTCTCCGGCCATCTTCCTGTAACTTTTGATACTCTTACTAAACAAGAGCCTATCAATCTCCATGTTAGATAAACCCAATGACTTGGCCTCCACAGCCATCCATAACAACAAATTTCACAGATTTGCCATCTTCTGGCTCAAGAAATGCCTTCTCATCTCTCTTCTAACCGTCCTGAGGCTGTTCGCTCTGGTCCTAGACCCCCACCCCCCCCTCCCCCACTTTAGGAAATATCCTCTCTCCATGCTCATTCTATCTAGGCCTTTCAATAATTGACAGCTTTCAATGAGATTCCCCTCATTCTCCTAAATTCCAGTAGGTACAGGACTAGAGCTATCAAACATTTCTCACGAATTAAGCCCTTTCATTCCCAGAGTCATTCTCGTAAATCTCCTCTGGAGCTTCTCCAATGCCGACACATCATTCTTAGATAAGGGACACAAAACTGCTCACCATCTTCCAGTTGCGATTTGACCAATGTATTATAAACCCTTAAACTTAGTATATTGTCAGGTAAATAAAGAAAGTAATCATGAACGCTCTCAAACCCTTATTAGAAATATCTAACATCTGAGCATCTCATGGAATCTCTGGACAAACAGAGAAAGAACATTCAGAATACCGGTCAGATCCTTCCAATCAATGATTCAGCAATAGAGGTGGACCCTTTGGTCCATCTAGTCCATGCTGACATCATTTAAACTGCCTACTCCAATAGACATGCAATGGGACCATAGCCCTGCACACCCCAACTAACCACGTACCTATTGAAACTTCTCTTAAACGTTGAAATCAAACTCGCATGCAGCACTTGCGCTGGCAGCTCATTTGACACTCTCACAACACTCTGAGTTAAGAAGATTCCCCTCATGCTCCATTAAACTTTTCACCTTTCACCCTTAACCCATAACCTCTGGCTGTAGTCCCACCCATCTCAGTGGAAAAAGCCAGCTTGCATTTGCCCTATCTATACCCATCATAATTTTGTATACCTCCATCAAATCTCCAATAAATCTTTTATGTTCTAAGGAATGTAGTCCTAATGTATTCAATCTTACCAATTCAGCCCAGCAACATTCTTGTAAATTTTCTCACCATTCTTTTACCTTGTTCATAACTTTCTGCAGGTTTGTGACCAAAACTGCACACAATACTCTAAATTAGGCTTTACCTAAGTCTTGTACAACTTCAACATAACATTCCATCTCCTGTACTCAATACATAGATTGAATAAGGCCAATGTGCCAAAAGCTTTCTTCATGCCCCTATCTACCTGTGACGCCACTTTCAATGAACTATGGACCTGTATTTCCAGATTCCTTTGTTCTACCACACTGTTCAGTGCCCAGCCATTCATTGTATCAGACCTAGCCTGATGGGTCCTACCGAAGTGCCAAACCTCGCATTGTCTCCATTAAATTCCATCTGAAATTTTTCAGCCTATTGTTCCAGCTGATGCAGATCCCTCTGCAAGCCATGATAGCCCTCCTCATTGTCTACTACACCACCTATCCTGGTGTTACCTGCAAATTTGCTGATCCGGTTAACCACATTATCATTAAGATCATTGATATAAATGACAAACAACAAGCGCACCAGCACCGATCCCTACGGTACACCACTACTCACAGGCCTTCAGTTAGAGGCAACCATATACTACCATTCTCTGGCTTCTGCCTCAAACACAATGTCTAATCCAATCTAAACCTCATCCTGAATGCCAAGCAACTGAAACTTCTTGACCAGCCTCTCATGTGGGGCCTTGTCAAATGTCTCACTAAAGTCCATGTAGACAACATCCACTGTCTTGCCTTCATTCACTATCCTGGTAACTTTCTCAAAAAACTCTATCAGATTGTTTAGACATGACCAACTACATATTAAACCATGCTGACTGTCCTTAATCAGTCCATATCTATCCAAATACTTGTACCTCCAGTCCCTAAGAATACCTTCCAATAACTTTCCCACAACCGATGTCAGTTGATGCCACTGGACTATAATTTACTGCCTTAGAGCCTTTTGTAAACAGCAAAACAACACTGGCTATCCTCCAATCCTCTAGTACCTCTCCTGTTGCTAAAGATGTTTTAAATATCTCTGCTAGAACCCCTGAAATTTCTTCATTTGCCTCTCATAGGAAACACCTTGTCAGGCCCTGGGGAGTTTATCTGCTCTGATTTGCTTCAGGGTAGCAAACATTTCCCCGTCTATGATCTGTACAGGGTCCATGAAGTCGATGCTCCTTTGCCTCACTTCTATAGATTTTGTATCCTTCTCCTAAGTAAATGCATAAGTAAAGAATTTATTTACAATCACCCCTATTTGTTTTGGCTCCACACATGGATTACCATTCTGGTTTTCTAGAGGACCAATTTTGACCTTTACAATCCTTGTGCTCTTAACATTCCTGTAGAATCCGTTGGGATTCTCCTTCACCTTGTCTGCTAGAGCAATTTCATGCCTTCTTTTAGCCTTTCTGATTTTTCTTAAGTGTTCTCTTGCATTTCTTCTACTACATAAGCACCTTTCTTCTCTTAACCAGGGCCCCAATATCTCTTGAAAACCAATGTTCCTTGTACTCGTCACCTTTTATTCTGACAGGCACATACAAGCTTTGTATTCTCAAAATTTTCCTGTTGAGTGCTTCTCACTTCCCACTTTGTCAGAAAACATCTGTCCCAATAAACACTTGCCAGAACATTTCTAATATCTTCAAAATTGGCCTTTCTCCAGTTTAGAATCTCAACCCGCAGGGCAGACCTATCTCTTTGCATATTTACTTTGAAAACAGTGGCATTGTGCCCACTGAATGCAGTGACACAAACTTCTGTCTCCTGCCCTATCTCATTCTTTAATAGCAGATCCAGTATCACATAATCTTGTTGGGATCTTCACATATTGATGAAGGAAATTTTTCTGAACACCTTTAACAAACTCTATCCCATCTAGTCCTTTTACAGCATGGGATTCCCAGTCAATATGTGGAAAGTTAAAATCACCTACTATAGCAACCTTATGTTTCTTGCAACAGTCTGTGATCTCTTACCAAATCTGTTCCTTTAAATCCCTAAGCTTCTTGGGTGGTCTGTAATTAGCTCCATTAACATGGTCATTCTTTTCTTATTTCTCAGTTTCACCTATAACCCTTCACTAGTCGAGTTCTTTAGTCTGTCCTGATGAGCATTGCTGTGACATTATTCCTGTCTAGTAATCCCACCCCTCCTCTTTTAATCCCTCCTGCTCTGTCACGTCCACAACAACAGAACCACGGAATATTGAGCTGCCATTCCTGCCCCTCCTGCAACCAAGTCTCACTAATGGCTACATGTCATGATTCCAGGTGTTGATCCATCCCTGAGCTCATCAGCCTTTCCTACGATACCTTTTGCATTGAAATATAGACAGCTCAGGACTAGTTGCTTAACCTTTTCATTCCTGACTTTGTCTGAGGTCTTACCAACATCTGTCTCCACAACCTCTCCATTAACTGTTCTGGCACTCGGTTCCCCATCCTCCTGCAAATGTAGTTAAAACCCTACCATGCAGCATTAACAAACATTTCCACTAGGATATTAGTCCCCCTCCAGTTCAGGTGCAAACCATCCCTTCTGTACAGATCACACCTTCCTTGGAAGTGACCCCAATGATCCAAAAATCATAAGCCCATCCTCCTACTCTAACTCCTTAACCACGTATTAAACTGTATAACCTTCTTAGTTCTGGCCTCACTAGCATGTGGCACAGGTAGCGATCTTAAGATAATCCTAGAGATCCTGTTCTTTAACTCCTAACTCGCTGAATTCCCTATGCAGAATCTCAGCACTTGTCCTATCCATGTCGTTGGTACCTACACAGGACACAGCCTCTAGCTTTTCAAACTCCTATTAAAGAATGCTGAGAACACAATCTGAGATGTCCCAGTCTCTGGCACCTGGGAGGCAAATCCTACACTATAAAAGGACTAGATAGGATAGAGTTTGTGAAATGGGTTCAGAAGAGTTTCCTTCATCAGTCCGTAGCAGTTCCAATGAGAGAGCATGCGATACTGGCTCTGCTATTAGGGAATCAGCCAGGGCAGGTGACAGAAGTTTGTTTAGGGAAACGCTTTGCATCCAGTGACCACGATGCCAACAGTTCCAAAGTAAATATGCAAAGAGGTAGGTCTGGTCTGAGGGCTGAGATTCTAACTTGGAGAATGTTAGAATCTTGAATGTTGGAGAATGTTGGATAACGATGTTATCAGAAATGAGCAACATGCACAAAATGCTGGAAGAACTCAACAGGCCAGGCAGCATCTATAGAGAAAAGTAAATTGCCAATGATTTGGGCTGAGACCCTTCATCAGGACTAGAGGAAAGAAATGACAAGTCAGAGTAAGAATGTGAGGAGAAGGGAGTAGGTGATTGGTGAAACCGGGAGAAGGGAGGGGTGAAGTAAAGTGGGGGAAGTTGATTGGTTAAAGAAATACAGGGCTGGAGAAGGGGGAGTCTGATAGGAGAGAACAGAAGGCCATGGAAGAAAGGGAAAGGGGAGGGAGGTGATGCGCAGGCAAGGAGATAAGGTGAGAGAGTGAAATAGGAATGTGGAATAGTGAAGGGGGGGGTGCCATTACCAGAAGTTCAAAAAATTGATGTTCATGCCATCAAGTTGGAGGCTACCAAGACAGAAGATAAGATGTTGCTTCTGCAGCCTGAGAGTGGACTCATTGTGACAATAGAGGAAGCCATGGACTGACATGTTGGAATGGGAATCAGAAGTGAAATTAAAATGGGTGGCCACTGGGAGATCCCACTTTTTTCTGACAGACGGGAGAGTAGGTATTTGGCGAAGCGGTCTCCCAATCCACGCCGTGTCTCACAGATATAGGGGAGGTCACACTGGGAGCATCAGATACGGTGTTGACCCCACAGACTCACAGGTAAAGCGTCGCCTCACCTGGAAGGGCTATTTGGGGCCTTAAATGGTAATGAGGGAGGAGGTGCAGGGGCAGGTGTAGCTCTTGTTCCGCTTACAAGGATAAGTGCCAGCGAGAAGATCAATGGGGAGGGATGATTGGACAAGGGCTCCATGGAGGGAATCACTGCAGAAAGCAGAGAGTGAGAGGGAGGGAAAGATGCCTTTGGTGGTGGGATCCCATTGAAGATGGCAGAAGTTACAGAGGAGTGTGGTCGATAAAAGGGATCTGGGAATATAGGTCCATAATTCATTGAAAGTGCCATCACAGGTAGATAGAGTCGTAAAGAAAGCATTTAGCACATCAGCCTTCATAAATCAATGCACTGAGTACAGAAGATGGGATGTTGAAAATGTATAAGACGTTGATGAGGCCAAATTTGGAATTTTGTGTGCAGTTTTGGTCACCTACCCACAGGAAAGAAGTAAGCAAGGTTGAAGGAGTGCAGAGAGAACCTACAGGGATGCTGCTATGTCTGGAGGACCTGAGTTATAAGGAAAGATTGAATAGGCAGTGTTGTCTGTGCACAACTACATATCAATTAAATAAAAGCATGCCCTTGGTGCTGGGGTGGCGGGGGAGGTCATTGCTCTAAAACAAATAGATCTATACATTACACTTCCTCCCCCTTTAGATTAATGCAATATAAAACTATATACATGCAAAACATTCAATTTCTCTTTCATCAACCCATATTCCAAATAAACATGCAATCACAATAATGGCCCATAGCTAATTTCACTCTTCAAAAGGTTCAGTCTTTAGCATGGCGCTCTGTTTCTTTCAGGATAGCGCCCCTGGACCTGTGGAATGGCAACAGGTTTGGTAGGTGCCATGTCAAAGACAATGTTCTCCGTTTCCGGTGTCACTTTGCTGTCAGTGACATCATTACTGAGAGGCAAGTCCAGTGACTGTAATGTGCCCATCTTGTTGGATGCAATCGACTCAGGTGTGTTCTTTGGTTGAGCTTCCAGTGTCTGGTCCACAAGATGTCTCCACGCCTGATCTCCAACATCCACTGTGTACATCAATGGTTCAGGTCTTGTAGCTATCCCATCCTCATCACCAATTCGTTGTGTCTATGCACAACTACAAATATATTAACTAAAGCACGTACACTGGAGCTGGCTTTAGCTGGTGTATTCACATTGCAGCAAGAGACAGAACATGCAGTGCTAAAAGGGGAGGGGCATTGCTCTAAAAGAAATAGATCCATATGTTACAGGTAGGACTGCATTCTTTATAACATAGAAGATTGAAAGGAGATTTGACAGAGAGTTATAGATAAGATAAATGCAAGCAGGCTTTTTCCACTGAGGTTGGGTGGGATTACAACTAAAGGTCATGGGTTAAGGGAGAAAGGTGAGAAGTTTAAGGGGAACATGAGGAGAAACATCTTCCCTCAGAAGTTGTGAGAGTGTGGAATGAGCTGCCAGCACCAATGGTCCATGTGAGCTCGATTTCAATGTTTAAGAGAAGTTTGGACTGGTGCGTGGACAGCAGAGAGATGGAGGGTTATGGTGTAGGTGCAGGTTATTGGGAGTAGGCAGTTTAAATGGTTCATCATGGAGAAGATGGGTCAAATGGCCTGTTTCTGTGCTGTACTTCTCTATGACTACTGTATATGACTCTATGACTCTGTACCATCTGGGTAACTCATTCTCGTCCACAGAACCTCCTGTCTGTCCTACTAACTAACGAATCCCCTATCACTGCAGTCTCCTCCCTCCCCTTCCCTTCCGAGTCACAGAGAGACTCAGTGCCAGAGACCTGACCATGTGACTTTCCTCTATTAGGTCATTCCCCCCCCCACCCCCACCACCACAGCAGTATCCACAGTGGTATACCTGCTATACCTCTTGCAGGGGTAACCTGCACTTGCTGTTTAACTTCTTTCCCCTTTCTGATGGTCACCGAGTTTCCTGTGTCCTGCATCTTGGATGTAACTACTTCTCTATAAGTCCTAGATCACCCCTTCAACCTCCCAAATGGTCCAGAGATAAGCCATTTCCAGCTCCAACTCCTTAATGTGGATTGTTAGAAGTTGCAACTGGATGCACTTAGACTGTAAGACCATAAGACATAGAAACAGAATTAGGTCATTTAGCCCATCAAGTCTGCTCCACCATTCAATCATGGCTGATCCTTTTCTCCCATCCTCACCCGCACTCCCCGGCCTTCTCCCTGTAACCTTTGATGCCATGCCTAATCAAGAACCTGTCAAGCTCTGCCTTAAATACACCCAGCGATCTGGCCTCCACATCAGCCTCTGGTAAAAAATTCCACAAGTTCACCACCATCTGGTTAAAGAAATTTCTCCACATCTCTGCTTTAAATGGATGCCCCTCTATCCTGAGGCTGTGCCATCTTGTCCTAGACTCCCCCACCATGGGAAACAGCCTTTCCGCATCTACTCTGTCTAGGCCTTTCAACATTCAAAAGATTTTAGTGAGATCTCCCCCTCATCCTTCTAAATTCCAGCGAGTACAGACTCAGAGCCATCAAACTTTTCTCATATGGTAACCCTTTCATTTCTGGAATCATCCTTGTGAACCTCCTCCAGACCCTCTCCAATGCCAGCACATCTCTACTAAGATAAGGAGCCCAAAACTGTTCGCAGTACTCAAGGTGAGGCATCACCAGTGCCTTATAAAGCCTCAGCATCACATCCCTGCTCTTGTATTCTAGACCTCTTGAAATGAATGCTAACATTGCATTTGCCTTCCTCACCACCAACTCAACCTGCAAGTTAACCTTTAAAGTGTTCTTTATAAGGTCTCCCAAGTCCATTTGCATCTCAGATTTTTGAATTTTCTCCCCATTTTAAAAATAGTCTACACCATTATTTCTACTACCAAAGTGCATGAACATGCATTTTCCAACATTGTATTTCATTTGCCACTTTCTTGCCCATTCTCCTAATCTGTTTAAGTCCTTCTGTAGCCTCTACACTACCTGGTCCTCTACATTACCTGATCCTCAACGAATCTTAGGAGTTCTCACAGTTGTAATTGTCAGAGACACTGGAGGTCTCCTTGCCTTCCAACATCCCGCAAGAGGAGCATTCAGCTGTCCTACCTGGATCTCTACTGTTCTATCTGAGCAAATATAAAGAAGGAAAACAGACTTAACCTTGAGATTTTCTTTTGTTTGCTTTCTCTGACTGATGTCTCTGTTCGCTGAAGCCTCGAAGAGCTAATGCCTCAAGATCACCACTCTCTGACCACACCCAGGATGGCTGCCATGCTTGCCCCTGCCTTCCTTTAATTTGCTGTTGCTCATCAATCCTGTACCATGTAGCCTACAGTATAATAAGGGACTACTTTATGTTGTAGTAACAGGTCATTGAATGCGCTATTAGGCGCGTATTGATCTGTACGGTACGTGCATGTCAAGTTTGGATTCTGCCAGTAAAGAACCATGAAACTTAGCTCCCGTCTCCAGCGTTTTTATTAATAGCATTGCTATGTATCTAGGCCACATACACAAAAAATTGGCGATGAGGTTAACGAACCTACATCGTATCGGAACGGCGTGTTTTAATTGATAACAACACTCGGAGGAAGAGCACAAGGAATGAGCCAAGGAGCGGGAGAAGGAGGCAGAGTGAGTCCGCAGTCTGAAAGGAAGCGAGAACACAGCCAGGGTCAGGAACGTTGGGAGACCAAGAGACACAATCAGAGCCACAGCACGTCCAGCCGAGACCACAGCTGGCGCTGACCCCCAGGGGCTGAGGGTCTGCCTGCCCCAGAAAGGGGATAAAAAGGAGCAACACACACACATCTAGACAGAGTGTGCTTGCGGTGCTAGCAAAAAGATCACGTGAGTCAAAAAGAAAACAAGGGGAAAACGGGGCTAAATTAATATAACAAAGATGGTGGTTGGAACCATTACAGCATTTGACAGTGGCATTGACGACTGGGCAGCTTACATTGAAAGAGTAGAGTTATATTGTGATGCTAATGGTGTTAAGGATGAAAAGAAAGCCAGCGTCTTACTCAGTATTATGGGGGCAAAAACATATGGGCTGCTACGGAGCTCGTTAACCCCTGAAAAGCCAGCTGAAAAAATGTTCAAGCAAATAGTAGACACTCTCCAATAGCATTTAAACCCCAAACCACTGGTCATTGCTTAAAGATTTAAATCTCACAATCAGAATCAGAGCAAAAGTGAAAGCATTTCTGAATATTGTGCTGAATTGTGCAAATTGTGCAAATTGTGCAAATCAGAACATTGCCAATTTGGAGCCGGTCTATCGGACACATCGAGGGACAGGTTAGTGTGTGGCATGCACTGTGAAACCACACATAGAAACATAGAACAGAAGAAGCTTCTGTGTGAAAGAGATCTTACATTCGAGAAAGCGTTAAACATTGCAATGTCAACGAAAACAATGGCATGGGGTGCTTCCGAGATACAACAACAATCTCTGGAATACGTCACAAATAAAATGTCACTGAACAGAAGTGAAGGAAAGAAATGTTACCGTTGTGGGAACAGGTCACATGACCCTGATGACTGTTGGTTTATAGACAAAGAATACAGAAACTGTGGCAAACAGGGCCCCATTGGCAAAGTATGCAAAGCTAGTCAACAGCAGAATAAGGGCAAAATACAGAGAAACAAGAAACCCCAGAAAGGAAAATACAACAAAGTAGACAAAATGAAAGAAGGCAGTTCTGATTAAATCAACTCTGACGAAAGTGAATTTTCTTGTCGGCAACTTTGCAGCGTGAAAGAGACAAATGATCGAAGAGTAACATGGATCACTCCACAAGTGGTAGGCGTGAGACTGAAAATGGAGTTGGACACAGGCTCAGCTTTAACAGTGATCTCTGTACACGATTACAAACGACAGTTTTCTCACATTCCTCTGAAACGAACTAAACTACTGCTAAAGATTTACACAGGACAGAGAGTGCATCCCAAAGGTAAGATTAAAGTGACGGTGACCTATGGAGACAAAACACAACGGCTGAGCCTCTATGTACTGGAAAATGGAGGAGCACCATTGTTAGGACGTGAATGGCTCAGGAAAATCCAGTTGGATTGGCACACCATCAAGGCACTAGATGTGTCAACGAAGGAGGGCAGCTCGGCGTGGAAGATGTCCGCAGCTCTCCTCTCACCTATTGTTGACTATTACAATGAGGAAGAGGAGCTGGACAGCGTCGATGATGAGGACGAATGCAGTATCCATGGCCGCAACTTGGATGAAGATACAGAGGATGCAAGGGAGACAGATATTACCAATAAGCAGGATGATGAAGACTACCTGGAAGTAAAAGAGCGGATGTGCCAGGAGAAATTGACATCTCTCAAAAGACGGCTACAGCAGTTAGAGGAAGGCACTTTGCAGGAGGATCAGAAAAGGATGAAGAAACTAGATCAACAATACAAGGAAAGAATATGAAATGCAGAGCTTTTTCTGCAACTGGAGACAGAACAAGTGGAAAGGAATTATATTAAAGAGAAGAAAGCAGCAGTGAAGGAATTTGAAGATAAAAAGCTTGAGTTAGAGAGAAAAGAAAAAGATGATTGAGAATGAGAGGCTTATGCAAGAAATCAGGAAAAACTTAATGTTTCTGAAACAGAGACATTATGAAAGTGGATCAAAATCTATGAAAATACTGGCATGGAAACTGAAAAAAAAGATAGCAGAAAATACAATTCATAGAATTAGGGACCCAAGAATGAAAATGATAAAAAAAAATAAGCTAAGTGAAATTCAAGAAGCTTTTGAAATGTTTTACAGAAGTCTATATTCCAAAGTTCCAGGGGGAAGCATAACCCAAATTGAGACCTTCTTGGATTCCCTAGAGTTACCCACTTTAAGCGCAGAACAAAATAGAACAATGACTGATGACATAACTGAAGTTGAATTAAAAGCTGCAATTAGTAGGCTTAAGTTAAGCAAGTCACCAGGATCAGATGGGTATACGGCAGAGTGGTACAAAGAATTTAAAAATGAGTTAATTCTTGTTTTACTCCCCACACTGAACTGGGCTCTAAAAAAGGCACAAATGCCACCCAGTTGGAAGGAAGTGATAATCTCAGCTATACCGAAAGAAGGCAAGAATAAAATGGAATGCGGGTCATTTAGACCAATATCTATTCTTAATGTAGATTATAGGTTATTTACCTCCATCATGGCCAAACAGTTAGAGGAGATTCTACCCATACTGATATGCAATGATCAGACAGGTTTTATACGACAACGCCAGACACAAGACAATATATGAAGGACACTTCACATTATGGATCATATACAAAAAAATAAAATCAAAGCAATAGCGATAAGCATGGACGCTGAAAAAGCATTTGATTTGCGGTTAATTGGAATTTTCTTTACAGAGTTTTACATAGATTTGGTTTCCAAGACACAATTATTAAAACTATACAGACACTATATGACAATCCTACTGCTAGGATTAAAATCAATGGATATTTATCAAATAGTCTTACCCTAAAAAGGGGCACAAGACAGGGTTGTGCACCTTTACCACTACTTTTCACGTTATATCTGGAACCATTAGCTCAATACATCAGACAAAATGAAGATATCACAGGAATTACTATTAAAGGGGCAGAGCATAAATTGGCTTGTTATGCTGATGACATTTTGATCTATCTAGGGCAACCAACATACTCTTTACCTAAATTGATGCAATCCTTTGAACAATATGGTCAATTATCAGGATACAATATCAACATAGATAAAACCCAATTACTTTCATATTACTATAGCCCACCAAGAGAAATTGAAAGTCGATACCCCTGGGCATGGCACACAGGGTCTTTCAAATATTTGGGCATCATTATGCCAAAAGATTTGGCAAAATTATCAGAATGTAATTATCAGCCTTTATATTAAAAAAATAAGGAAGATGTGGCAAGATGGAACCTGATTCCTTTTTTCCATCTCAGTTCAAGGATTGAGTCTATTAAAATGAATATACTGCCCAGACTGTTATATCTCTTTCAGACCCTACCAACAGAGATTAATCAAAATCAATTCAATGAATGGAACAAGATGTTATCAAAGTATATTTGGCAGGGTAAAAGGCCTAAAGTTCGCCTCAAAACTTTGCAATTAGCAAAGGAAAAGGGGGGGGGGATGGGGCCTACCTTCTCTTAGAGATTATTATTTTGCAGCACAGTTGAGAGCTGTGATATGTTGGTGCAACCCATCATATGACGCTCAATGGAAAAACATTGAGGAGCGGGTACTTCCCATTCCCATACAAGAAATTTTAGCTGATAACAACCTGCAGAGGTACATAAATACTATTGATAACCCATGGGTGAAATTGACTCTTAAAATATGGAAAACTACTATAAAAGAATATAACCTAGAGCGAGATATTGCAATTCTTAAATGGTGTGCATATGACTTGGATTTTACACCAAATAAATTGGATGCTAGATTTAAGGACTGGACAGCAAAAGGAATAACAGTTCTTTGCGACATAATGAAAGAAGGAACACTGTTCAGTTTTGAAATGCTTAAAGAGAAACACTTATTAGAAAAACAAGATTTCTATTGGTATTTACAGATGTGACAATATGTTAATAAGACACTTAAAACCGTAACCAAGGCAAGTACATGCTTGATAGAGCTGGTTAGAAAAGCATATAATTCAGATAATGGTAGTAGAATCATTTCAAGCATGTATAAGGGGTTGTCAAATCTTCAAACACATTTGACTTCATACATTAAAACAAAATGGGATAAGGAAGGAGGGATAATTATATCTGATGAAGAATGGACAATAATATGGAGGTATCAATGGAAGTGTATCAGTTCACAGAAATGGAGGGAGTTTGGATGGAAAAACTTGATAAGATATTTTATTACACCCTCTCAGAAGTTCTATTATGAGAATAACCTCCCTGTTTGCTGGAGAAATTGTGGAAATCAAAATGCAAATCATTATCATAGTTTTGGGACTGCCCTGTTATCAAAGACTATTGGAGAGGGATACAGAATGTCCTACAAGACATCTTTAAATATGAAATACCCTTAGAGAGTAAGACCATATATTTTGGATAATTACCTCAAGAATGGTTGAAAAGAGATAAATATTTAATGAATATACTGTTGGTGGCTGGTAAAAGGACTCTTACTAGGAAATGGTTATCACAGGAGAGCCCAACTTTAAATGCATGGATGGATATTACAAAGGACATTTACAAAATGGAGAAGATAACAGCATCTGTTAATCATAAGCTGGAACAATTTGATTCATACTTGGAAAAATGGTTTAACTACATAATGCCTCATAGGCCTGATTTTATTCTCACAAATCAATGAATATGTTGTAAAAAGAGATCACTCCCTACTTGTACATAGTTTTTTTCCTTTTGCTTGTTTTTTCTCTCCACTCTTTTCTATAAGCGTATACCTCAGATAAATACTACGTGGAGATTTGTGACATATATGATTTTATGATATATATGTACAATATCTGAAATACATCTTATGGAAATGTTTGTTTCATGATGAACTTCAATAAAAAATAAATTCCAAAAGAAGAGAATGAGAGGCAAACAATGGAACTCACAGGAGATTCTATGGAGGTAAAGCCAATAATGACTAGGAAACTAAGGAGGAGACCTAATGACCCTGTTCCAATTACAGACAAAAGACGAAAACCTAGACCTGCACAGTTAAATTACTTGTTAACAGATGAACAGATAATGGAAGATCTACGAACGCTCAATAAGCTTAAATCTCTGAAAAGACCAGCATCTCCGTCTTCTTCTGAGCAACTTCTTAACACTCATGCTGAATCACCAGCACAAAGGTATGAAGCATGAATAGAAAATGGAAAGTTAAATTTTGATAAGAGATGGTATCATAAAAGTCAGGCTACCTATTTGGAATCTAGCGAGAATATGAAGATTGGCTGTGCAATTAGCTCAGTTAGAACAAATGAGATATGAGTAAGGAAGACAAGTGATAGCACAAAGATGCGTATATATCTAGGACAGCTGCACAGAGGAATCTTCATTATAGGGAGGTGATCTGCTGCCTAGAACTCTTAGCAAGTTAGAGGTGCACATCTTCTTAACTTCCTATGCTCAGAGGTCAACTTTTCATGACTTTTATATGGAAATCTATATTAAAACAAGCAAGTTATTGACAAACATTACCTGGAGAGGCAGAGAAGACCCCCCCCCCCCCCCCAGAGACTTGAATTGTAAATGGGTCTTATGTCAAAAGTAAAAAAAAAGACTTGTTATAATTTGATATTATTAAGTTACTGAGTAAACAAATGATAGGCATTTGTATGTTAAGGGTAAACACATTTGTTTTAGCATTGTGCCCCAGTAAAAAAAAAGTTAACATACTACTAAAATAAAAGGGGAAGAGTGTACCGTATAGCCTACAGTATAATAAGGGACTACCTTATGTTGTAGTAACACGTCATTGCATGCGCTATTAGGCACGTATTGATCTGTACGTGTGTGTCGAGTTCTGATTCTGCCAGTAAAGAACCATGAAACTTAGCTCCCATCTCCAGCGTTTTTATTAATAGCATTGCTGTGTAACCAGGCCACATACGCAACAAATGCTAAATGTGGATTGGTCACAGATCAGACCTGAAATAAGTTCCACCTCAGACAGTGGACCTGAGTGAAATCCCTTCTTCTCAAACTTCTGATGGCTGGACTGGTCATTCAATAGTAGTATTCAATAGTTTCTTCCTCTCAACCATCAAATTTCTAAATAGGCATTGAGCCCATGAACACTACCTCACTACTTTGTTTTATGTTTTTGCAGTATTTATTTAATATAACTTTTTAAAAATATATATACTTAGTGTAATGTACAGTTTTTATTACTATGTATTGCAATGTACTCTTGCTGAACAGCAAAAAAATTCAGACATATCCCAGTGATATTAAACCTAATTCTGATTCTAATTCCGATCCTTCGGCTAGTGTACACCATGTTCAAGTGTAAAGGGTGGAATGAGCATAACAAAATCAGAATCAGGTTTATTATCACCAACATGTGTCTTGAGATTTGTTAACTTAGCAGCAGCAGTACAATGTAATACATGATAATATAGAAATAAAAATAAATAAGTAAATAAATTATTTTAAGTATATATATGTATATTAAATAGATTTAAAAGGTGCAAAAACAGAAATAATACAGAGATAAAAAGTGAGGTAGTTTTCATGGTTCAAAGTGAGTGGGGAGATGGATGATTGGGTAACTTTTAAAATCCAACAAAAAGCAACTAAAAAAGCTATAAGGAGGGGAAAAAAAGAAATATGAGGGCAAACTAGCCGATAATATAAAGCAAAGTACGAGAAGTTTTTCAGTTATATAAAGAGTAAAAGGGAACTCACTGGAAAATTATGCTGGTGAGGTAGTAATGGGGGACAAAGAAATTCCAAATGAACCTGATGAGTACTTTGTCGTCACTGTGGAAGATACTAGCAGTATGCTAGATGTCCATGAGTGTCAGGGAGCAGGAATGAGTGCCATTGCTATTACAAAGGAAATAAATGCTGAGGAAGTTCAAAGATCTTAAGGACGATAAGTCATCTGGACCAGATGCATTGCATCCCAGAGTCCTGAGAGAGGTTGCTGAAGAGGTAACAGATTCATTAGTCGTGATCTTTCAAGAATCACTTGATTCTGGCATGGTTCCGGAAGAGTGGAAGATTACAAATGTCACTCCACTCTCTAGGAAGGGAGGAAGGCAAAAGAAAGGAAATTACAGGCTAGTTAGCCTGACCTCAGTGGTTATGAAAGTGCTGGAGTCTGTTATTGAGGATGAGGTTTTGGGGGACTTGGAGACTAATGATAAAATAAGTCAAAGTCTGCATGGTTTCTGTCAAGAGAAATCTTGCACGGCAAATCTGTTAGCGTTCTTTGAGGAAGTAACAAGCAGTGTCAACAAGGGAGAGGCAGTGGATGTCATTTACTTGGATGTTCAGAAGACATTTGATAAGCTGCCACACATGAGGCTGCTTAACAAGATAAAATCCTATGACTTTACAGGAAGGATACTGGCATGGATACAGGAATGGCTGACAGGCAAGAGGCAGCAAGTGGGAATAAGGGGGCCTTTTTTGGTTGGCTGTCAGTGACTAGTGGTGTTCCTCAGGGAAACTACTTTTCACATTGTTTATCAGTGATTTAGATAATGGAATTGATGGCCTTGTGGCAACATTGCAAATGACACAAAGATAGATGTAGTTGTAGGTAGTGCTGAGGAAGCAATGGGATTGCAGCAGGACTTAGACAAATTGGAAGAATGGGCAAAAAGGTGGCAGATGGAATACAATTTTGGGAAATATGAATATAAAAGCAAGGAGATAATACTAAGGCTTTATAAGACACTAGTCAGGCTTCACTTGGAGTATTGTCAACAGTTTTGGGCCCCATATCTCAGAAAGGATGTGTTGCCATTGGAGACAGTACAGAGGAGGTTAACGAAGATGATTCTAGGAATGAAGGGGTTAACATATGCAGAGCATTTGGCAGCTTTGGGCCTTCAACCACTAGAATTTAGAAGAATGCACAGGGATCTCATTGAAACCTACT
Organism: Hemitrygon akajei; assembly: GCF_048418815.1. Classification (NCBI taxonomy): domain Eukaryota; kingdom Metazoa; phylum Chordata; class Chondrichthyes; order Myliobatiformes; family Dasyatidae; genus Hemitrygon; species Hemitrygon akajei. Next base: position 28,433,518 of record NC_133138.1, on the reverse strand, counting down.
GAATGTTGAAAGGACTAGATAAGGTGGATGTGGAGAGGGTGTTTCCTATGCTGTGGCTGTCCAAAACTAGAGGGCACAGACTTAAAATTGAGGTGTGACCTTTTAGAACAGAGGTAAGAAGGAATTTTTTTAGCCAGAGAGTGGTGAATCTGTGGAATGCTCTGCCATAGACTGCAGTGGAGCCAAGTCCATGGGTATATTTAAAGCAGAAGTCGATAGTTTCCTGATCGGTCAGGGTATCAAAGAATATGGCAAGATGGCAGGCGTAAGGGTTTGAGTGGGATCCGGGATCAGCCATGATGAAATGGCAAAGTAGACTCGATGGGCTGGATGGCCTAATTCTTTTCCTATGACTTATGGTCCATTTAGGAATCCCACACAACAACCCCAGAGACTACCTACCCACCCGTCCAGTCAAACATTTCATGCCCCATCCATGTCAGAGACAATAGCCTCACCTATCATCTCAGCTACCCTGTAGCTGGAGTGGAAGAAAGACATGCTCAAAAACCTGGGATCTGCACAAGAAGCTTGCGTAATGAGGAAGGTCACACTTTAGTAAAGGAGGGTAATCACAAAATTACTCCAATAAATGGATGTATGTTTCGAGGCTACAGTTTTATATTAATACATGAAAAAGCAAGTGGTGTTCATATCTGAGAGGAATGATTCATAGTCACAGAGGGATACAGTACAGAAGCAGTTCCTTTGGTCTATCGAAACCATTCTGACATCAAATCTCCCATTTACACTACTCCTATATTAATCCATTTTATTTTCCCTCACAACCCATCAATTTGCCACAGATTCTACCACACTTACACACCAGGGCACATTTAGAGTGGCTATTTAACCAACCCATACATGTTCAGGATGGGGAAGGTAGTTGGACACAAGGAGGAAATCTTTGTGTCTAGTACTCAGAGTTTAGAAAAATGAGAAGGAGTCCCATTGAATCCTATCAAATATTGAAAGTCCTAGACAGCATGGATGTGGAGAGGATGTTTCCAAGTCTGGAACCAGAGGGCACTGCCTCAGAATACAAGAACATCCCTTTAGAACAGAGATGAGAAGGTATAGCTTTAATGAAATGGCAGTGAATCTGTGGAATTCATTGCCTCAGGAGGCCAAATCATTGGGTGTGTTTAATGCAGAGCTTGATTATTATGGGTGTTAAATGTTACAGGGAGAAGGCCAGAGAATGGGTTTGAGAGGGATAATAAATCACTGATGATTGAATGGCAGAGTAGATTCAATGGGCTGAATGGCCTTATTCTGCCCCCTATATCTTATGTCTTATGGTGTAAACCCATATGGTCACAGAAAGAAAGAATTTACAAGCTCTACACACCGACAGCAGCGAAGGTGAAGATTGAATTGTGTCTCTGGTTCCAGAAGGCTGTGACTCTGCGACTCCAATAGTCATTATGGTGGACCATTCACGCTTACTTTGAATCTGATTTATACCTGAATTGCATATTTGCAAATATGCAAGAACATATGCAAGTTCTTCTATGCAAGGCTACAAGAACAGGCTATGCTGGCTCAGAGAGAGGCATCCATTGGACGTTAACAGGGAAATTGGAAGACCTGGCATTTGCAATTGATCTCGCTCTTCTCTCACACCGGCTTCACGATATACAGAAGAAAGTAGATTCCTTGGGAGAGACCTCACAGCGAGTAGGCCTTAAGATCAGTCAGGAGAAGACCAAAGTTCTACGCATTAATAACAAACAAGAGGAGCCATTACGGATTGAAGGACAAATAGTTGAAGATGTAGACAAATTTACCTACCTCGGAAGCAAAATCAGTAAATCAGGAGGTACAGATGAGGACATCAGAGCAAGGATCAGAAAAGCCCAACATGCCTTCACAACCTTGCGACCTGTTTGAAGATCTACGGCCATCTCTGTCAAAACTAAGCTCCGTATATTCAGCTCCAATGTGAAAGCCATGCTGCTATATGGATCCGAAACATGGAGAATCACTAACACTAGCTGCAACAAGATCCAGACCTTTCTCAACAAATGCCTCCGGCAGATCCTCCGCCTCAAGTGGTATGACAGAGTGTCAAACCTAGACCTATGGAAGAGAGCAAACCAAGAGCCCATTGTATTCCAGATAAGGAGGAGGAAGTGGAGATGGGTCGGCCACACCTTGAGGAAGAGCCAGTCGAATGTCACTCGACAATCACTCGAATGGAATCCACAGGGGAAGAGAAGAAGAGGTCGCCCAAAGCAAACCTGGAGGCGTAGACTTTTGGATGAACTGAAAGCCGCCGGCCAAACTTGGGAGACTGCAAAAACATCTGCTAGAGATCGCAGGAAGTGGAGGACTTCTGTTGAGGCCCTGTGCTCCATAAGGAGCAAAAATGATTAAAGAGAGAAGAAAGCATATTTGCAAATAACTATGAAGCTTTTGGCTGTCTATTCCTTTAGAAAAAGTAATTTGAAAAAAAAACACCCACCCAAGATTTCTGTATTTTTTTTATATGTAAGTGGTTGGCAGCTTTTGTCAACATTAATATTATAGATCAAATTATATCAAACCTAGATAATCATCTGTTTGAAATCGAAAGCACATTCCAAAAACAAGCTATAACTTATTCCAAACACTTACCTGAACAATTTCAGTAAAATTTCTATCGATGTAACTCTGAATCTCTGCACTAAAGTTGATACTGAGAGACTGCCTGCTAAAGCAGCAGAGTAAAATGCAATAGCAGACACCAAGCATTTTTAAATTCAAAGTTAAGAGACTTTCTTTACTGCACCAAGTAGTCTTTTAAATGTAGGTGCAATCTTGGAGATTTCTCAATTCTCTTTATATACTTTTCAGAATCGAGAAATGATTGATCAGAGGACTTTTTCTGTACATTAGTAAGTACCCAGTACAGTCTCAAAATTCACCACACATTATCTTGATTCACCTGTTTGACAGCAAATTCACACCCACTAAGATTTATCAGCAAATAAGTCTGCAATATGACAAAGCGGAAATTCGGGCATTTCTTGTTCATATATCGCCCATATCATATTTCCTTTCTTTGCTGATTATTATCAACTGGACCATAGTAACTTGTGTGTTGCATCAGCATATAAAATTGTAAAATACAGTTTTACATTATTGGAAAATAAACTTGCAACTTAGAGCCCACTGTGGGGCTTAAACCCCAAATATCTGATTCAGCTTTGTAAACTAGACAGCATGACGTCAATGATTCTGCGCTGGATTGGTCAGCTGATGGGTGATTTCCTGAGAAATTGTGATGATTACACTAGAAAATGTATTAAACCTGTTATAGGTTCAATGCTTCCATTCTTCTGAGTGGAGAGGAAATGCCTGTAGAGCAGAGGGATTAAATTCCAGCTCATTTACAAAGTATTATTTCATGGATAGTGGAAATGAACCATCGGGAACAGTTATTACCCCTCAACCATCAGACTCATGAACCAGAGGGGATAATTTTTCTCACTTTCACTTGTCCCATCACTGAAATCTTTCCACAACCTATGGGCTCATAGAGAAACAGGCCTTTTGGCACAAGCTGAAACCATTTAAACTGTCTAATCCCATTAACCTGTACCAGGACAGTCCACATCCCTTCCATCCATGTACCAATTGAAACTTCTCTTAAACATTGAAATCAAGCTTGCATACACCACTTGTGCTGACACCTCATTCCACACTCGCATAACCCTCTAATTGAAGAAGTTTACCCTCATGTTCCCCTTGAACTTGTCACCTTTCACCCTTAACCCATGAACCCTGGTTGTAGTTCCACCCAACCTCAGTGGGAAAAGCCTGCTTGCATTTACCCTATCTATATTCCTCATAATTTTGTAGACCTCCATCAAATCTTCTCTGAAATTCTACATTCTAACAAATACGGTCCTACCTATTCAATCTTTCCTTATAACTCAGGTCCTCCAGAACTGACAACATCCTTATGAATTTTCTCTGCACTCCTTCAAACTTTTCTTACATCTTTCTTGTAGGGAAGTGACCAACATTGCTCATAACAGTCCAAATTAGGCCTCACCAACATCTTATACAACTTCAACATAACATCCAATCTTCTACATTCAATACATTGATTTATGAAGGCTAATGTGCCAAAAGCTTTCTTTATGACTCTATCTCCGTGATGCTTCTTTGAACAAATTATGGACCTATATTCCCAGATCCCTTTGTTCTACCACATTCCTCAGTGCCCTGCCATTCACTGTGTCAGACCTAGTCTGGCTGGTCCTACTAAAGTGCTAAATTTCGCACTTGTCTGCACTAAATTCCATCTGCCATTTATCAGCCCATTTTTCCAGCTGCTGCAGATCCCTCTGCAAGCCATGATAGCCTTCCTCACTATCCACTACACCCCCAATCGTGGAGTCATCCACAAATTTGCTGATCCAGTTAACCACATTATCACCTAGATCATTGATATAGATGACAAACAACAATGACTTAGTACCGTTTCCTAGGGCAGAACACCAATCACAGGCCTCCAGTTAGAGTGGCAACCATCAACTACCGCTCTCTGGCTTCTCCGACAAAGCCAATATCTAATCCAATTTAGTACCTCATCTTGAACGCTGAGCGACTGAACCTCCTTGTCCAACCTCCCATGTGAGATCTTGTCAAATACCTGGCTAAAGTCAATGTAGATAACATCCACTGCCTTGCCGGCATCCACTCTCCTCTAACTTCCTGAAAGTTCTCTATAAGATTGGTTAGACTTGATCTACCACACACAAAGCCATGTTGACTATCCTTAATCAGTCCATGTCTATCCAAATACTTACATATCTCATTCCTTGAAATATCTTCCAATAGCTTTCCCACAGCTGGTATCTGACTCACCAGCCAATAGTGTCCTGGTTGCAATTTACGGCCTTTTTTAAACAGCAGAACAACATTGGCTATCCCCCAGTCCTTTGATACTTTACCTGTTGATAAGGATAATTTAAATATTTCTGCTAGGGCCTCGGCAGTTTCTGCACTTTGCTCCTTTAGGGTCCAAGGAACACCTGGTCATTCTCTGGGGGTCTATCTGTCTTGATTTGTCTCAGGACAAATCTGTCCTCTGTAATCTGTACAGGGCCCATGAAGTTGATGCCACTTTGCCTCATTTCTATAGACACTATGTCTATCTTCAGAAAAAATACCAATGAAAAAAATATTTAAGATCTCCCTCATTTGTTTTGGCTCCATGCACATTTAACATTCTGATCTTCCAGAGAATCAATTTTGTCCCTTGAAATCCTCTTGCTCTTAATGTTCCTGTAGAATCCCTTAGGATTCTCCTTCACTTTGTCCACTAGAGCAACCTCATGCCTTCCTTTAGCCTTTCTGATTCTTTCTTAAGTGTTTCTCTTGCATTTCTTACACTCCATAAGCACTTGTTCCTACCTGCCTATACCTGCTATGCCACCCATTTTTTTCTCTTAGCCAGGGCCTCAATATCTCCTGAAAGCTGAGGTTTTCTACACTTGTTATCTTTACCTTTTATTCTGACAGGCACGTGCAAGCTTTGTACTCTCAAGGTGTTGCTTTTGAAGGCCTTCCATTTACCAAGTACACCTTTGCCAAAAAACCGCTTGTTCCAATCCACATTTGACAGTTCCTTTCTGATACCATCAAAATTTTCTTTTCTCCAATTTGGAATTTCAACCCGCATACCAGACCTATCTTTTTGCAAATTTACTGACTCATTTTCAAGGTCTCTTCATCTTATGTTCTCCATATTTATTGCTTTATTATTATTTTTTTTCTCAGTTCAGGCTAGTAAAACCTAAGGTCCAGGCATAGCCAAACAAACTCATTTCTCAATTACTAGAACTTCTGGACTATTCTGGAGATGTTCAGTATTGTGGCCAGTGGGGAGATTTACACAAATATTGTTGTGTAGGCCTAATTGTTTAATGCTATTGTGCAGTCACTTCATGATGATATCAGTGGTGGATATTACTATGGGGCCAATGTATACCCTGTTCATGTTCATAGTCTTTCAATTTCTTCTTTTAACTCAGCATATTTCTGGCATTTTTATCTCATTGATTTCTGTATGTTATGTGTATTTTGGATGGCTATATCTATTAAGTAAGTTTTTCTTGCTTGTTTATCATGTATTGAAGGGGGACTTGATAGAGGTATTTAAAATTATGAGGGGGATAGATAGAGTTAATGTGGATAGGCTTTTTCCATTGAGAGTAGGGGAGATTCAAACAAGAGGATATGAGTTGAGAGTTAGGGGGCAAAAGTTTAGGGGTAACACGAGGGGAAATTTCTTTACTCAGAGAGTTGTAGCTGTGTGGAATGAGCTTCCAGTAGAAATGGTAGAGGCAGGTTCGATATTATCACTTAAAGTAAAATTGGATAGGTATATGGACAGGAAAGGAATGGAGGGTTATGGGCTGAGTGTAGGCCAGTGGGACTAGGTGAGAGTAAGCGTTCGACACGGACTAGAAGGGCTGAGATGGCCTGTTTCCATGCTGTAATTGTTATATGGTTATATGGTTATTATGGATTGTCCTATCTCTAATAATGGCTCGGTCGCAATATAATTTGTGGGACTCTGACCCAAAAACTGGATCAGAATTCTATTTATTTCAGGTACATTTCTTTTATGAATTTGTATTTTAAAGCAAAATTTTGGTGAAAGATGTTTTCTATTTGATTGTGCGTGTGTAAGTAATCAGATTGAGTTAAACTGCTGCAGGATCTGGTATTGTGTTGGACTGTTTCTGGTTTCTCTTGGCATTTTCTGCATTTATCATCTTGAATTTGTTGTTCTTTTATTATGTATGTTTGAGCACATTTTGTGATAACTACCTGGTCCTGTAGTGCCACCAGGAACACTTCTGGGAGGGTTTCTGGGAGGAGGTCTCCAAATCTGAGCCAGGCATGCGATGTTTTCACATCAACATCTAGTCTCTCAGATCATGGGTTTGTCTTCCATGGAGGGTCATGCTCTTCCGTTGGTTAATTTTTTCTTCTATGGTGATACTTTCCTCATCTTTTTGGGTTCAGTGGTGTATACTTCTTATCAGAATTACATATTTTCGCGCAGAGGACTAAATCCAGTTTACATTGATGAAAGTATATCCTTAGAAGTTTGATCTGACTGTTGTACAATTTTGTTATGTCTGTCCTTGCTCTTCCTCCTTCTCTCCTAGGTAGTATTAATCTAGGTAGTACACATTTGAGTGTACATAGTGTTTTCTAAAATATTGTACCAAGATATAATGCAAAAAGAATACATTAATATGGATAGAAAAAAATTGTTATTGCCTTTGTTATATTTTTAATTTTGAGCTCTGCTTGGCAGATTTTTTGAATCCTTGAAGTAAATTTTGTTGAATGTTTTCCCTTTATCATTTGATATTCCAGAGACTTAAGTGTTTCATATTCATCCATCGGTTGTATTGTATCCTGCTGCTCTGTTTCATATTCTATTTGCTCTATTGCACCTTTCTTTATGTTCAATGTTATTAATAATTTTTTCTTTCTTTTTTTATTTGCATTGCTTGTTTTGTTTTGCACACTGATTGTCCATCCTGTTGGTGAGGTCTTTCATTGATTCTATTATTGGTTTATTGAGTATGCCCATAAGAAAATGAATCTCAGGGTTGTATATGGTAACCTACATCTATTGTAATAATAAATGTACTTCAAACTTTTTTAAAAAGATGTTAATGTGCTCAATCATACTGGATGCAACAGGTGCCTATCTTCCAAAGTATTAGTATTGGCTAGTTAGTGAAAGAATTCCCACAGAGCTTCACCATTTATCTTCCAGAATGAAGCATGATCTCCTTATTTTTGTGTTCATGTCCCCTGTTAACAAACAATAGCATTCTCTTTGCTTTTCTAACTACTAGATATTACTGTGTAGTAGCACCAACGTATCGATTCCCTCTGCATTTCACACCCCACAGCTGATCACCATTTAGACAATATTTCTTTTGTCAGATGGTGGTAGCTCTGTGGAATTCATTGCCACAGATGGCTGTGGAAGCCAAATCATTGAGTATATTTAAAGCAGAAGATGATAAATTCTGGGTTAGCCAGAGCGTCAATGATTTTTGGGAGAAGACAAGAAATTATTTTGAGAAGGATAATAAATCAGCCATGATGGAATAGTAGAGCAGACTTGATGGGCCAAATGGCCTAAGTCTGCTCCTATGTCTTATGATCTACTTTTTTTAAACTTTTCTTACCACAGTGACAAATTTTATTGTTACCTACATTATATTCTGCTTTCCAGATCTTAGTTATTCACTTAACTTACTTAACTTTTATATGTCCACCTACTGTATGTCTCTCTTACACTTTATGCTCCTCCATTTGTGTCTTCAGCAAGTTTAGTTACTATACCTTTGCTTTGGTATAGTATTATCAAAGTCATTAAAATAAATTTCAATTAGTAGAGACCCCTGCACTAATCCCTGTGGCATTTGGACTGATTATATCTTACCAATCCATTTATACCTACCTTCCGTTTCCAGGTGCCAGTTGGTCTTCCATCCATGTCAACAGTAGCAGTTAATAGTGATGCATTCGCTTGCCAAGTGGTTATTCACTGATTGGAGAATGCCTGTGTGTGGCTTTGTTTAACATGGGGAGGCTGATTCACAGGCAATCGGACCACAGTCCATGAAAGATCGGGGTCAGGGTCCAGTGGTGTGAAATGCAAGACAACTGGGGACCCTTCACTTCCCAGCGATGGTGAAGGCTCTTCCATCATCTTCGACATTGAGGACTTGGTTGGATCGCTCTTTGTCTGGAGCTCCTCCATGATCTTACTGCCAAATGGACAAAAATGCCTGGTTAATGAGAGAGGTCAGAGGAGAATAGCCTGACTGGTTCAGGTTGACAGGCAGATGGATTATTAATCCCAAATGACAGGCATTATTAATCCCAAAGGAAATTACAGTGTCACAGTAGCATCACAAGTGCACAGATATACACAAAAAGAATTTAAAAAGTCATCTTAAGATTAAGATATACAAGATTTACAAGACAAAGATTACAAGATTTACAAGTTTACACTGACAGATGGTAGTGCAAGAATTACCATAATATTATCAAGGAATGGGTGTACAATGCACAGTATTGCAGTGTGTCCACAATGGCAGCATGTGATAAACATAGCTAAACAGAGCTTAAATGGAGCTCTAGTAAGCAGAGGTTAATAACTGTCTAATGGGAGTGGGGGGTGTCATCACTTCCCCGGCTATAGATTGACTCATTATCGAGTCTAATGGCCAAGGGTAAGAATGACCTCGTAAAGCGCTCTTTGGAGCAGCGCAGTTGTCTTAGTCTGTTACTGAACAGTAACTTAAATAACAATGCGTTACAGCAGTGGTGTGCAGAAGAGCATCTCTGAACATGCAACAAATCAAACCTTGGAGTAGATGGGCTACAGCAGCAGGAGACCACATACTTACAGCACTCGGCAGGCACATCATTTGGTGCCTCTCCTGTCAGTGCTGTCCTCAAGTGGTGGATCAGTGGAATTTCAAGCTGGACTACCAGGAACCAGCAATTTGCGGGACTTGTCACTCAGGGTCTTGGACTTAAAATGAGTTTCCTTACATGACTATGTTCTTCTTTTATCTTTCTCGTTACTTGAATTGCACGTGCATATTCTTGCACCTTGAACGCTGCCTTGTTTGGCTATATCGGTATGGTTGAAATGACAATTAAACTTGATTTGATTTGATACAGGAGGGAGTTAATCAGAATCAGAATCAGGTTTAACATCACTGGCAAACTTTACAAAGGCAGTACAATGCAATACATGATAAATATAGAAAAAAGAACAGAACTGCATTAAGTATATGTATGCATATTAAATTGAAATAAGTAGTGTGGAGATGTTCATGGGTTCAATGTCCATTCAGAAATTGGATGGCAAGGGGGAAGAATCTGTTCCTGAATCACTGAGTGTGTGCCTTCAGGCTTCTGTACCTCCTACCTGATGGTAACAGTGAGAAGAGGGCATGTCCTGGGAAATGGGAGGTGGGGGTCCTTAATGATGGATGCCACCTTTCTGATGCACCACTCCTTGAAGATGTCTTGGATCCGATAGAGGCTGGTACCCATGATGGAGCTGACTAATTTTACAACTTTTTTCAACTTACTTCAGTCCTGTGCAGCGACTCCATCCCCCATACCAGATGGTGATGCAGCCAGTCAGACTGCTCTCCACGGCACATCTGTAAAAGTTTTTGAGTATTTTAGGTGCTAAACCAAATCTCCTCAAACTCCAAATGAAATACGGCCACTGTCTTGCCTTCTTTCTAGCTGTATCGCTATGCTTGGACCAGGTTTGATCGTCAGAGATATTGAGGCACAGTAACTTGAAACTGCTCCCTCCCTCCACGTCTGATCCCTCTATGAGGATTGTTTCATGTTTCCTCGTTTTATCCTTTCTGAGGTCCACAACCAGCTCTTCGGTCTTACTGGCGATGAGTGCAAGGTTATTGCTGCAACACCACTTAACTGGCTGATATATCTCGCTCCTGTACACCTCTAAGTGTAAGCCATTATAATCATAGAGGACTTTAACATAACTAGTATCATGGAAATCAATTGAACAAAAAGAAAGCTTTTAGCTCAGAGTGTTCAAGGCAACCAAAAATGGCTTTTCTTCAAGCTGTTTTCACATCCCTGCCCCAGGTCTGCATTCATGGAGATTCATGGTTCCCTTTACTCTAGATTTCATCTGCAATCAATTTGTGCTTGTCTCAGTCACTCATATCCCTACAACACTGTCCCTCCTGTTTTTACCACATACAAGCCTAAAGTGACCTGTTGGCTGTTGTATTTCTCAGTTATGAATGTCATTCTCACAGCAGTTAACTTTTCTCCGGTCAAACACGAGGAAATCTGCAGATGCTGGAAATTCAAGCAACACACACAAAATGCTGATGGAACGCAGCAGGCCAGGCAGCATCTTCGTCAAGGTCCTGATGAAGGGTCTCGGCCCGAAACGTCGACAGCGCTTCTCCCTATAGATGCTGCCTGGCCTGCTGCGTTCCACCAGCATTTTGTGTGTGTAACTTTTCTCCGGTGTAAGTTCTTAGTTGGATATCTGCAGGCTGCAGTTCAGTATCTTTGAAATGCCGTTGTTCAAACTCATTTTGTAGAATGACTGAAATGGCCAAGTCAGTGCCCAATTCCATTTTAATTAATTTGCTATTCACTTCTGGTGTAAGCCATATTGTTCCACTATTGCTAGTTTTCACGTTTTAAAACTCAAGGCTACCCAGTCTTTGTCACTCTCATCATTATCAGATTTTTCATCAACATCATGCTGATTGGTCCTCTTTTTGAATCTGCAAGTTGACTTTTTCTTTTCCCTGTGCAGTCCATTAATTTTTGTCTGTGCAACTTGCTTTCTGTTGCATTTTCTGCAAGTTTAATCTTTAAATCTGAACTTACTTCAGTTAGAAGCCACTTTTGGCATGTCTTCTTGAAAGATTCAACAAGCTAAACAATCTCGCAGAACATCATTGAGCCCATTACTGATTCCATTTATGAAACCTAAAGTGTTCTGCGATCAACAATGGTTTTCATTCTCAATGTTTCTGCATCAATTTCACAATATCAGCAAAACACATTTTGGCTGATTTGGTTGGAGCAGTTAAACTTCTAAACAAACTGAATGCTTTTCCACCTCATGCACTCAGCAAAACTGGTACTTGCTTTTCATAGACTATTTCATTTGTTTCAAAATACTGAAAGAAGTAGTTTTGCGAACTGTCTAAAGGATGTCACACTTGGTTGTGTTCTTCTGTCAAGCAGAGTTTGCTTCAAGCAAGCCTGGTTAAAGTGCCCGGCTATGATTTGAAATGCATTTGGATGGACTGCTTCTTGTTTGGAGATGGCTTGACTATAGTTGAGCACTGATGGTATGTAAACTGTGGTCAGGCTGATGGAGGAGAACTCCCTAGGTAAATAGAATGGATATAATTTGACCATTAGGTGTCCAAGGTTGGGTGAATACAAGTTCGACAAAACTGCCACATTGGAGAACCACAGAGAGCTTATCATGGAACACATGCCTCTATCTTTTGCCTTTTCTGAATCAGCAGTTTTGGTCTATCCTGTGAACCGAAAAGCCTTTGGGTCTGATTGCCGTATCTGGTATGCAAGGGGGAAGACACGTTTCATTCAAATGTAGAACATAACAATCTCTCATTTCCCTCTGATACAGCAATGTTGCCCTCAGGTCCTCAATTTTGTTTTCCAGCTAACAAAGTGCTGGGTATAGGGTGTCTAATTCCTCTGTGTTTCAGCTTGATTTAAAGACCCTCATCCTGCCTCACTTCTGGCCATGACGATGAACTTCCGTCCACTCAAAGGCGCCATACCTGATTGCTTGAGAGTTAAGTCTGCTGAGTCCTTTGTAAAATCATGAATCTGTAGATGATTAAGCTAGGGGTAAAGTAAGGTTAAATCAAAATGCCACATCCAAGTTTTACAAAGCCCATCTGGTTCCTTGTACCATCTGTAATAATGTAGCCAATCATCTGATTAACATGGAAGCTGAAGAATTATTTTGAACATTGAGAGGACCTCATAAGCAACATTTGTGGTCCCAATAGCCTAAAAGAATATGTGTTAGGATCTATGGTGATTTTAATATCACCATCAATCCATTTCTATAAGTAGATCAATATCCTCTGCACTGGAAAGTTTATCTTAGATAGGGTGTTGTGTAATAACCCAGAATTTATTAATCAGTTTAATGTAAAGGAACTGTCATGAGGCAGTGATCATCATATGATTGAATTCATACTGCAACTTGAGAAGTAGAAGCACAAGTCACATGTATCAGTATAGAAGTGGAATAAAGGGAATTACAGAGGCATGAATATGAAGCTTGTCCAGGTTGACTGGAGAGGGAAACTGCCTGGGATGACAGCAGAACAGAGGTGGCTAAAATTTCCAGGAGTAGTTCACAAGATGCAGTATTGGGTCTGCCACTTTTCACATTGTTTGTCAGTGACTTAGATAATTGATGGGTTTGTGGCAGAGCTTGCGAGTGATGTGAAGATAGGTGGAAGGGTAGGTAGTGCTCAGGAAGCAATGTAATTGCAGCAGGATTTAGACGGGTTGGAAGAATGGGTAAAAAAACTGGCAGATGGAATACAGTCTTGGGAAATGTATGATAATACATTTTTTTGTAAAAGGATCAATAATGCAGACTATTATCAAAATGGGGAGAAAATTCAAACATCAGAGGTGTAAAGGGACTCATGCAAGACTCCCAGAAGGTTAATTCACAGGGTGAGTCTGTGGTAAAGAAAACAATGTTGGCATTGATTTCAAGGGGAATAGAATATAAAAACAAGGAGATAATGCTGAAGCTTTATAAAACACTAGTCAGGCTTCACTTGGAATATTGTCAACAGTTTTGGGTCCCTTATCTCAGAAAGAACGTATTGTCATTGGAGAGAGTCCAGGGTTCATGAGAATGACTACAACAATGAAAGGATTAATATATGATGAGCATTTGGCAGCTTTGGGCTTGTACTCACTAGAATTTAGAAGAATGTGTGGGGATCTCATTGAAACCTACCAGATGTTGAAAGGACTAGACAAGGTGGATGCTACCTCCAGTGGGCTATCCAGAACTAGAGGGCACAGCCTCAAAATTGAGGGGGGACCTTTTAGAATGGAAGTAAGGATGCATTTTTTTTAGCCAAAGAGCGGTGAATCAATCAATGGAATGCTTTGCCACAGATTGCAGTGGAGGCTAAGTCCAAAGCAGTATATTCAAAGCAGAAGTTGATAGATTCCTGATTGGCTGAGGCATCAAGGGTTATGGTGAGAGGACAGGTGTATGGGTTTGAATGGGATCCAGGATCAGCCATGATGAAAGGGCGGAGTGGACTCGATGGGCTGCATGGCCAAATCCTACTCCTATATCTTAAGAGTCTTATGGTCTTATGATAGGGAGTACCTTTGCAGACCTTTCTGGAGGGAAACACTTCAGCAAAGTGAACTTAGCTGAGGCCTACCTTCAGATGGAGATGGACGAAGAGTTCAAGGTGTTTCTCAGCATAAACACACAAAGCACTTTAGCACTATCAAAGGCTTATTTTGGAGTGGCTTCAGTACCTGCATTCGGGCAGAATGCTGGAAACCAGGTGCTGCAATACTGCCTAGGCATGCAGTGTTAGCTCGATTACATCATTATCACCAGTAAGGATAACATCAAAAATTTCAACACAGTGTTAAAAAGATTGGAAGACAATGGGTTTAGACCACAATGCACCAAGCATCACTTACTGTGGCCACACCATAGACGCATAAGGATTACATTAGTGTGCAGAGAAAATTCAGTAGTGGTGGATACTCCTAAAGGATTTGTCAATTACTATAACAGGTTCCTGGCAAACCTGGCCACTGTGCTCCACCTCTTCATCTCGTTTCTACAGATCAGGAAGAAATGGAAATGGACAAAGTAGTGTGAGGTGGCTTTCAAATAGGCGAAGAAGATGGTGACATTAGACATTTTTCTCACACATCATAATCCACATCATCCAGTGAAGCTTGTTTGTAACGTTCACTTTATGATATGCATTAGGTGCAGTCATGTCACATGTTATGAGTTATGGAAGTGAGCACCCCATTGCCTTTGCATCGTGTTCCCTTACTTTATTGACAGGGAGACTTTGAGTTGGGTTTGGGGTGTAAAATGTACTTGTATGGGAGGGAGTTTACCCTCATTCCTGATCATCAACCCCTGCTGTCCATTTTCAATCTGCAGAAGTGAGTTTCGCTAGTGTAGTGTGTAGTTAGTCTCGATAAACCATGGATTTGCACCTTGGAAAGTTTTTTTTTAATGGAAGACTGGCAGTTGCCCAAGCTGCAAGTCTCCCCTCTCCATGCCACCGATGTTGTCCAAGGGCATTAAGACCCATACAGCTTGGCACCGGTGTCATCACAGAGCAATGTGTGGTTAAGTGCCTTGCTCAAGGACACACATGCAGCCTCAGCCAAGGCTTGAACTAGTGACCTTCAGGTAACTAGACGAATCCCTTAACCACTTGGCCACGCGCCAACACTAGTAGCGGCAGCACAAATGCGGAGATGGGCATTTTCTTGGAGGACGGAATTACAAGATCAAATTCAAGAGGGCAATTAACTATGAGAATGCTGATGGATTGCCCCGTTTACCCTTGGAAAAGGAAATACGTGAAAAAATTACAAAAGAGGATACTCCTCTTGATGTATTATTCCAAATGCAAATTGAAAGTCTCTCTATTAATGCAGAGATGACCCAAAGGGAAACCAGCACAGATCTCACATTGTCTCAGGCCTACAGTCACCTCTCAGGCTGCAGTTGATATGTCTCTTCACCAACCTCTCAGAGTACTTCATCACAGTGGATGTAAGTGCCTCTGGGCAATAGTCATTGAGGCAGGTTACTACATTCTTCTTGGGCACTGGTATAATTAAAGCCTCCTTGAAGCAGGTGGGTGCCTCAGACTGCTAAACTGAGAGGTTAAAGATATCCAGCCAGTTGATTGGTACAGGATTTCAGTACTTAGCCAGGTAGTCCATCTGGGCCTGATGCTTCCTGTCGGTTTATTCGCTTGAAGGATGTTCTCACATCAGCCACAAAGACTAAAGTCAGAGGGTTGTCGTGAGTTGTAGGAGTTCATGAAGTGACCTCCTTGTTTGGTCAGTCAAATCAAGCATAAAAAGCATTGAGCTCATCTGGGAGCAAAACCTTGTTGTCACCTGTGTTGTTTGGTTTCACTTTGCAGAAGGTGATAGCATTCAAACCCTGCCATAGCTGTCAAGCATTCTTCAGTGATTACAGTTTTGTCCAGAATTGCCACTAAGCATGTGAGGTGGCAGCACCTGGCTAACACCAGAGGGCAGCACTAACAGGAGTGCCCAGACCCCATCCCAGCACCATTTCAGTGTGCCAAGCTGAAGCCCCTGCTCTCTCCCCTGGGAATTTGCAACAGGCTGCTGCATCCAAGTCAACCCATAGCTGAAGCCTATTCCTCGACACAACCGAGGCAACGCAGCTCCCCCGCCGCCGGACTCAACATTGAATGGACTTGCAGTATTCTATTTTACCAATGTCCAGCAGGATTTTGTGATCCCAATAAACACGTCCAAGATAATCACTTGGTCCATTTGTTGGATCACGCACCATTCATCACAATGATACGCAACGTCCAAGCAATGACACAACAGCGATATGCAATGAGTCCAGCTCTATCGCTATTGGGCAACCCTCTGATTGGAGAGTCCTGAAGTACTTGATGTTCTTAGTATCTGGTAGCAATCGTAAAAAAGATGTACAAGAAGAACAAATGAACCCACGTTGCCACTGCCTCTGAGCACCCCACCATCCTATTGGAAGGTATCACTGATGTTTGAGTAGTCTTGGGGGTGGGGGTGAACCGATTTCTGCTATGGTTTCTTGAGAAGCACAAGCGATTCTGCAGATACTGGAAATCCAGGGCAACACACACAAAATGCCGGAGGAACTCAGCTGATCAGGCAGCAACTATGGAAATAAATAGACAGTCGATAATTTAAACTGAGACCCTTCATCAGGACCATAAAGGGAAGGGGAAGAAATCGGAATAAGTAAGTGGGGGGAGGGGATGGAGTACAAGCTGGCAAGTAATAGGTGACACCGGGTTATGGGGAAGCTGGGTGGGTAGGGGAGAGGGGATGAAGTAAGAAGCTGGGAGGTGATAGGTCAAAGAGATAAGGGGCTGAAGAGGAAGGAATTTGTTATGGGAGGACAGTGGGCTGGGGGGAAAGGGAAGGAGGATGGACAGCAGAGGGTGGTGATGGGCAAGTGAGGAGAAGAGGCATAATAAGAGGCAAGCCTGAATGGGGAATGGAAAAAAGAAAGAGCGAGAGGAGGGAGAAATAAAAGCAGTCCTTCCAAGTGAGGCAATACATTGACTGCAAGTCTGTTGAGATCATCTACTGTATCCAGAGCTTCACTGAAGCCTCCTCTACATCGGTGAGACCTGACATAGATTGGGAGACAAATTGGGTGCAGTTTAAGCTGAGTGCAACTTTGACAAAGCAAATTATTATATTGGGTCTGCAAGTATTTAGTCAAGTGGCGAAGAGGTGTTATGTGAATCATAAAGGAAAGGTTAACTTGTTAGGATGTGCAAGAGTACAGATTTCAAGCCATGTACTGATTTGAGTTGTGATAGGTTACTGTGGGAAGGAGTTATGACTTTCTGAAATCTAAAACATTTACAGGAAAGGTAAAGTACACAGATAAAAAAGATAGGCATCTTTCAACTGGCTAAGCAACTGGTGAAGCATTTTTAAAGGAAGTAAAGCTTTTGCATGTCATGGAGCTGAGATGTTGTGCTAGCAGTTCTTGCAAGATATGAGAACTTCAGGACTGATCACATGTCCTGAACACACCAAGAAATTATGAGAACAAGAGATTCTCCAGATGCTGGAATTCTGGAGTAACACACACAAAATGCTGCTGGAAATACTCAGGTAATGCAATATCTATAGAAAGGGATAAAGAGTCAACATTCTGGGCTGAGACCCTTCATCAGGACTCATGACTCACCATGATCCGATGAAGAAGGAATTACAAGGATAGGTTTAGTGAGCTGGGGCTTTTCCCGCTGGGGCAAAAGAGAACTTGATAGAGGTATATAAGATGATAAGAGATATAGATCGAGTTGACAAAGACTTTCGCCCAGGGTAAAAATTATTAATATGAGGAGGTATAATTTTAAGGTGACTGCAGGAAAGTATAAGGGAATTGTCAGAAGCAAATTTTTTTACACAGAGTGGTGGGTGATTGGATTGGACTGCTAGGGGTGGTGACAGGAGTAGACACATTAGGGACATTTAAGAAACTCTTAGGTAGGCACGTGGATGATAGAAAAAAGAGGGATATTTAGAGGGAAGATTAGATTGATCTTAGAATAGGTTAAAAGTTGGTACAACACTGTGGGCCAAAGTGCCCATCCTGTGCTATAATGTTCTACATTCTAAGTTCTATTTATAGCTGCTTGAAATCATATTTAGTGCTGAGAGGCAACTGGAGTTAGTGTATGATATCTGGAAAGCTGAGAGGTTATTGAACACTTGTGTTTTAGGAGGTGCCAAGCCCTCTGAGGATCATCACCATGGTACCGTGGAGAGGTTTGCGAGTTCCTGAAGTTCCGAGAATGATGCTGTCTGGAGCTTAGCTCTTGGTAGGATCAATCATGGCGACAAGGTCACGGGAAAGGTTCCAGACAAATAGTAATCCAACCAAAATTTCAATGGTGGAGCTGGTGGGAGATGATGACACATCACAACAACAATGAAGGCAGTGGAAGGCTGCATCAGTGAAGGATCCCCAGTCATCGTGCATGCCTTGCCACTGGCCCCCAATCCCAATCTGTCAAGGACTTGTGGTGGCTGCCTGTGCATAGAGGCATGCAAAATTAAGGGAATAACCCCCTGGGAAGACATCGTACTTAAATAGAGTAAATGCATCACTACTACTACTGCTAAGCCCCAACCTTCGGTATGTTTGTAACTCCAAAACATAAAACTAATTGAAAGAAAAACTCAGAGGTGGGAATAATGTATCTGTACTTCGACTTTACTTTTAGCGAGGTGCACTCTTATGACGTGGTGGCATAATGATGTATGTCATTCATGTTCTTTCACATATAACCTGTATTGAATTATTCAAAGAATATAGAATGTAACACGAGTGAATCTGCAGATGCTGGAAATAAATAAAAACACACAATGCTGGCAGAACTCAGCAGGCCAGACAGCATCTATGGGAGGAGGTAGTGACAACGTTTCGGCCCGAAACCCTTAATCAATATAGAATGTACCTCAATTTATATATACAGTATACTGTATAATATAACATATATATATATATAGACATCCACAGCATAGTAAATTTGAAATTGTCTCATTCCGGCTCAAAGATTTAATCACTGTGGAAGATTTCTTACACTTGTGGGAAAACATCTTGGCTGACAGGGTGGGGGGGAGGGGAACCACTCTGCTTGGCAGCTGAGACTTGTGGCTGTAAAACAATCCCAGGTTCTAGGGACTTTTCCGCAGTTGGTATAGGGTTTGACTCGGGCACAGCAGGAAGTGATTCTCCTGGATGTGTTGGCGTCCCGAACTGTGCACGGCAAGTTGCTCAATTTGTGGATCTATCCCAGGCCACCAGACAGGGCTTCAGGCCAGTGCTTTCATTTTGACAATGATTAGATGATTGGCGCATTGCGCCTTCAACACTTTAGCTCTCACTTTGGATGGTACAACAGCTCTCGATCCCCACAAAAGACAACCTCCGTCAAGGGCAAGTTGGGTGCACTCCTTTATAAATTTTTGAGGCACTTCCTTTTCCAAGAGTAAACAGGACAATCCATCAGCATTTCCATGACATGTGATGAGGATGTTAGGAGAATTTAGGGTGACTTGGATAGGCTGGGTGAGTGGGCAGATACTTGGCAGATGACGTTTAATGTGAATAAGTGTGAGGTTATCCACTTTGGGTGTAAGAACAGGAAGGCAGATTATTATCTGAGCGGTGTAGAGTTAGGTAAGGGAGAAATACAAAGAGATCTAGGAGTCCTTGTTCATCAGTCACTGAAGGTGAATGAGCAAGTGCAGCAGGCAGTGGAGAAGGCTAATGGAATGCTGGCCTTTATTACAAAGGGAATTGAGTACAAGAGCAAGGAAATCCTCTTGCATTTGTACAGGGCCCTGGTGAGACCACACCTGGAGTATTGTGTACAGTTTTGGTCTCCAGAGTTAAGGAAGGACATCCTAGCTGTAGAGGAAGTGCAGCGTAGATTCACGAGGTTAATTCCTGGGATGTCCGGACTGTCTTACGCAGAGAGGTTAGAGAGACTGGGCTTGTACATGCTGGAATTAAGGAGATTGAGAGGGGATCTGATTGCAAATATAAGATTATTAAGGGATTGGACAAGATAGAGGCAGGAAATATGTTCCAGATGCTGGGAGAGTCCAGTACCAGAGGGCATGGTTTAAGAATAAGGGGTAGGTCATTTAGGACAGAGTTAAGAAAAAACTTCTTCTCCCAGAGAGTTGTGGGGGTCTGGAATGCACTGCCTCAGAAGGCAGTGGAGGCCAATTCTCTCGATGCTTTCAAGAAGGAGCTATATGGGTATCTTATGGATAGGGGAATCAAGGGATATAGGGAAAAGGCAGGAACCGGGTATTGATAGTAGATGATCAGCCATGATCTCAAAATGGCGGTGCAGGCTCGAAGGGCCAAATGGTCTACTTCTGCACCTATTGTCTATTGTCTATAGTTGTCCTCTTGAAATCAGTCTTATAATTGAGTCCTCCAAGAAACAGAGCCCATCTCTGCCTTCGTGCTGCTGCTGAACAGCTTTCTGTGGTTTGAAAATAGTCACTAGTGGTTGATGTTCAGTAATGAGGATAAACTCTCTCTCATACAAGTACTAGTTGAAACGTTTTACATCCCAAATCAAACTCAAGGCCCCTCGGTCAATCTGTGTGTAATTTTTCTCTACAGCGGTACGGGAATGTGATGCAATGGCTATGGGATGATTGCTTCAGCCACTCATAAAATGTGACATGGCTGCTCCTATACCATAAGGCAAAGTGTCACAGGCAAGCCTCGCAGGGTGGTGTGGATCATATTGTGTGAGTATTGTCTCTGATATCACCATTTAATTTACTTTTTTAAAAGCCATCTCACACCACTTTGTCCATTGCCATTTTAACCCAATCTTGGTAATGAGTTCAAGGAGTGGAGGATAGTAGCCAGATTTGGCAGGAAGCTGTTATAGTAATGGACAAATTCTAAAAAGGATAACAATTGTGACCCATCCACCATTATATGAATTTTCCTAGCACGTCTGTGTAATCCTTGTGCATGGTGATGCTTGCTTTGAAGAATTCACACTTGTTGTATTGTGTTCTCAGCCCATAATTTCCATAATTTCCTAATCTTTTTAATAATGTCTTGAGATTTTGGAGATGATCCTTGTCATCCTCATGAGCAACAATGGTGTAATTCAGGTAACACTGAGTGCCTGGTCAGCTTGCAGAACTTGGTCCATAGCTTTCTACCAAAGTGCAGGTGCAGATGCTACTGCAAAAATAAGTCTATTTTAGCAATAAAGCCTTTTTGTGTGTGCTTCTGGTGAGAAGCACCTTGTTCTCTTCTTCCATCTCGATGAGGTTGACCTCAGCTAAGTACGCTTTGCTGAAGTGTTTCTCTCCAGAAACATTTGCAGAGATATCTTCTATCTTGGGCAGAAGTTATTGATCTATTTTCAGTGCTGGGTTGATGGTGACATTGATATCACAACAGATGTTGTCAGACCCATTCTTCTTGGTTACTGGAAACACTGGTGTTGTCCGCGGGGTCTACTCAACTTGGGAAATAATTCCTTCAGCCTCCATGTGATCTAGCTCACTGGTTAATTTATCACAGATGGTACAAGGAACTGGAAGAAATTTGTATAATGTAAGTGCGGCATTTTCGTATAACGCTCTTTTACCCTTGATATGTTTGTGCTTTCCAATGCTGTCCTTGAACACTGCTGCAGCATTATTCAGTACTTTTCTAATTCACTTTCAGATGGCTCTTTTAGTAGCGATTTGGAAATGAAAGGTGCATCTTCAAACAAGTCGTAGTTGTCTCCGCCACTCACAGCCCCACAATGCTGGCTCTCCTGTTTATACCAAATACACACTCAATGTGGCTCATATTTCACTGTTATAAATGTCATTCTCATGGAAGTTATCATTTCTCCAGTATAAGTTCTTATATGGATATCTGCAGGCTTCAGTTTAATATCTTTGAAATTACTTCCAAACTCATTTTGTGGAATGAGTGAAACAGCTGAGCTACTGTCCAATTCCATTAAAATTAATTTGTCATTTATTTCTGGTGTAAGCCATATTACTTCTGTTAGCTTTCACATTTTAAATCTTAATGCTGCCCTTTCCTGAGTCACTCTCATTATCAGATTTTTGATCTACAGCATGCAGATTAGTACTCTTTTTGAAACTGCAGCTTGACTTTTTAATCTTTTTCTCATACTGTGCAATCTATTTATTTCTGATTGCCCAACAAGCTCTTAGCATGTGTCCTACTTTGTTGCATTTTATGCAAGCTTTGCCTTTAAACCTGCATTGATCTGGTGTGTGTGAGTCCTTGTCACAATGGGAACACAATTTGTTTGGCCAGGCAGATTTCTGTTTAGACACTGCAATTTTTTTCAGTGGATTCCAGACCTAACCAAATCCCCTCTACCACCACTCTCCTCCATCTAGCGGAATTAGGTCTTACTCCCAATAATTTCTCCTTTGGCTCCTCCCACTTCATCCAAACCAAGGGTGTAGCCATGGGCACCCATATGGGTCCCAGTTATGCCTGCCTTTTTGTTGGCTTTGTGGAACAGTCCATGTTCTAAGTCTATACGGGTATCCGTCCCCCTCTTTTCCTTCGCTACATCGACAACTGCATTGGCACTGCCTCCTGCACGCATGCTGAGCTCGTTGACTTCATTAACTTTGCCTCCAACTTTCACCCTGCCCTCAAATTTACCTGGTCCATTTCCGACACCTCCCACCCCTTTATTGATCTTTCTGTCTCCATCTCTGGAGACGGCCTATCTACTGATATCTACTATAAGCCTACAGACTCTCACAGCTACCTGGACTATTCCTCTTCCCACCCTGTCTCTTGCAAAAATGCTATCCCCTTCTCACAATTCCTCCGTTTCCACCACATCAGCTCTCAGGATGAGGCTTTTCATTCCAAGACGAAGGAGATGTCTTCCTTTTTTAAACAAAGGGGCTTCCCTTCTTCCACCATCAACTCTGCTCTCAAACGCATCTCTCCCATTTCCCACACATCTGCCCTCACCCCATCCGCCCACCACCCCACTCAGGATAGGGTTCCCCTTGTCCTCACCTACCACCCCACCAGCCTCCAGGTCCAACGTGTAATTCTCCGTAACTTCCGCCACCTCCAACGGGATCCCACTGCCAAGCACATCTTTCCCTCCCCCACTCTTTCTGCTTTCCGCAGTGATCACTCCCTACACAACTCCCTTGTCCATTCGTCCCCCCCCCCCCATCCCTTCCCACAGATCTCCCTCCTGGCACTTATCCTTGCAAACAGAACAAGTGCTACACCTGCCCTTCAGGGCCCCAGACAGTGCTTCCAGGTGAGGCGACACTTCACCTGTGAGTCGGCTGGTGTGGTATACTGCGTCTGGTGCTCCCGGTGTGGTCTTTTATATATTGGTGAGACCCCTACTTTCAAATCTCTCGGTATCTTTCCTTTCAGTTAGTCCTGACGAAGGGTCTCGGCCCGAAACGTCGACAGTGCTTCTCCCTATACATGCTGCCTGGCCTGCTGTGTTCCACCAGCATTTTGTGTGTGTTGTTCGAATTTCCAGCATCTGCAGATTTCCTTGTGTTAATTTTCTTCATCCTCATTTTCACTCCTGACTACAACTAAATTGTGTTTCTAGCTGATGCTTCCACAGATACAGCAATTTCAGCTTCTCTTTTAAATATTCATCGGGTAGGAGCCATTTTTAAATGCTTTTTTTTTAGTAAGATTCCACAAACTAACGATTTCTCAGTGCATAATTAAACCCATCACTGAACTGACAATGCTCTGACAATCTCTTCAATTTAGCCACAGACACAGAAAAGCTCTGATGCACCATCAATAACTCACTCTGAGACATAAGAAGCGAGATATTGGCTTTTATTGACTGGAAGAATGAACAACACTACATCCTGAAGAATGAGGCCGGGCATCAGGCCTCAATCGCCTTTATACAGGGGTCTGTGGGAGGAGCCACAGAAGCAGTCAGCAGGGGTCTGTGGGAGGAGCCACAGGAGCAGTCAACAGGGTCTGTGGGAGGAGCCACAGGAGCAGTCCAGACAGGTATATGTAGTTCACCACAAGCTCTTTCCTTCCTTTTGATTACATTTATGAAACCTAAATGTCACCACATTACTTTCATGACAGCAACAAAGCTAGTTTGTTTGGAGCAGTTAAATTTCTAACCAAACTGTATGGTTTCCCACCAATCACACTCAGTAAAACTGGCACTCGTTTCTCATTGGCTATTCCATTTGCTTTAAAGTGCTTCTCAGTTTGTTCAGTATACGTCTTCTGTGCAATCAAGTATGTCTATCTTTCCAATGTAGCCAGCTATTTTGTGTTTTTTTCTCGTTTATGACTATTATCACCTGGTACTCATTCTTTAATGACCATGAATTTTGTCCTTTTTCTACCTTTTAACTTGCCCATCTCTATCCCTTTCCAAAGAAGCATGTGCAGCACTTTCTTTTTAACTCAAATGTCTCACTGTGTTTTTTTAACTTCAATGCCTCGCTGCACGTCAACAGGTTGGTGGTCATCTTCAGTTTGTTTCAAGCTTCCTCATTGCCGCTGTTATGTTTTGTAACTCCAAAACATAAAACTAATCAAAAGAAAAACACTGAACCTGAAATAACATGTCTGTACTTCAATTTTACTTTGTGAGGCGCACACTTGTAATTTGCTGCCATTCACATACTCTTACAGATAACCCATAATAAATTATTTAAACAAAGAATTCTTAACTAAACAATGTATTTACAAAATTACTCAATTATTACTGAAATATTAAATACACAGCATAGAAAGCAGCAGGGATTTCAGGATTCTTCTGGGAGGGGTATGTCCCTCTCAAACTGGCACATAACATTCAATGCTAGTTAGGTGATGATTCCTTGAAGAAGGGCATCACAGAATTGGGTCAAGGAATGAGTATCAGAAAATAGAGTCTGGAAGTCAATGCTCAACTCTGAGTTGAAGCTGAAGTCCTATGTCTGAGAATCCGAGAGTTCTCTGAGGAACTCAGAGGCCCAATATCTCTGATTCTGTGAGTCTACTGGAGGCTGGAGAGCTGGAGGAAGCCTGTCCTGGGGTTGGAGAAGTATCTGTGTAGTGGGGGGGGGAGGAAAGGGGCTTGTTTTGCTATATTTTCACACTTGATTGCACACTCCACCTTCCTCTCCAATCAGATCCCATTATGTTCAGTGCTTTGTTGCCTCGACCAATCACCTCCCAACTTTTGCTGCTATTCCTACCACTGTTCCCTCTATTATCTTACAGCTTTTGATTTTATTTATTAATTGAAGGGTGTAATGAACTACAGTACAACAAAGATAATCTTTCCTGTTTCATAAACTTTTTCTTGTCTCTCTTTATTCCAAATGCATTGTCTATAAGCATTGTCCAAATTAATTGTGCTTCTAGATGAAAGACACGTCTGAATCCTCATTAGATCATCCAAGTGTCCTATTTCTAGTCTGTTTCTGTGTTTACATTTGATTGAATTCATAAGCCTGAATCCACGTTCGTAGTCAGTACTAGAAGCTTGAAATGTTCCAACGATGTCAACAAGAATTGACAGTTCTTCAAATTCTTCATTTCTAAGTATGTATTTCAACATATCAGTGAACATTTTAACTGAACAGGTCTTAATGTTCTCAGAAAAGGGAACTATGAAATCACAGCGTTGTTTGAGATATATCAGGCAGCACTTTTGTCGTAGTTCATAATAGTAGCTGAGTATTTTCTTTTTGTCAGTCATATATTTTCTTCTCCAGATTCAAAATTGGTTGCATTTGCAATAGCAACAGGGTCAAAAGCTCACCATTCTCTTAACTCATCATCAGGAAATCTATTATCTAAATGATTATACGCACGCTGAATTAATCCAATAATAGACACAGTATCGGCATCAGAACTTATAGATGAAAGCAGATCTTTCACTTTGTCACTCCAATAAAGAGTATCACTGTGTTACCATGACCATAACTTGTTAATTTTTGCTTTTACACTCTGCAGTGCTTCAATTGTATTCAAACAGCTTTTCTGAAGGAATATACAAAGAGATGCTAGATCTTCTAAAACATCGTTAAGGACAGTTAATGCTACTAGATTTACTAGAATGTTACCTGGGTTTCAGCACCTAAGTTACAGGGAATGATTGAACAAGTTAGGTCTTTATTCTTTGGAGCGTAGAAGGTTGAGGGGGGACTTGATAGAGGTATTTAAAATTATAAGGGGGATAGATAGAGTTGACGTTGATAGGCTTTTTCCATTGAGAGTAGGGGAGATTCAAACAAGAGGACATAAGTTGAGAGTTAGGGGGCAAAAGTTTCAGGGTAACACGAGTGGGAATTTCTTTACTCAGAGAGTGGTAGCTGTGTGGTATGAGCTTCCAGTAGAAGTGGTTGAGGCAGGTTCGGTATTGTCATTTAAAGTAAAATTGGATAGGTATATGGATAGGAAAGGAATGGAGGGTTATGGGCTGAGTGCGGGTCAGTGGGACTAGGTGAGAGTAAGCGTTCGGCACGGACTAGAAGGGCCGAGATGGCCTGTTTCCATGCTGTAGTTGTTATATGGTTACATGGTTACTCGATATTGAGGCCTGGCCAAATTTTTCAGGCAGCAGTTACCCTTTGGAATACTAGATTAAATCTTCATAATTCTTCTTTAAAGCATAACGGCAAAATATCCTGACAGACAAATTACTTTGTTTAGTGGTCTAAGTGACAGAACATCACATTCTGTGACATTAGCTAATTCTTCTGGCCTTCCTTTCGTAACTGTTGACCTGCTGAACATTGTATGCACTGTTCGTCGCAGTAATTCTACAGTAATGTATAACTGATGCTTTTTCCATCCCAGACTTTCTCTGTGTGCAAACGAACATTGCTTAGACAGATGCTTTATTTCTTGTTGAAGAATTGCTTCCACATCATTATTCTTTCCAATCATAATGCATGACATAAATATCACCACCTTTTGAATATCAAGAATGTTGTTGATATAATTTTTTATAACTTCAACAATAGTGATTTTGTCATATGCAGTTAGTTTCAAAACACTTACAAACACAGTCTTATGGGAAGTTTTATTTTCCAGTCAAAATTTAAAATACAAAATTAACATTCTCTGTACAGAAATGTCTGTACTTTCATCAGCAATTAGTGTATGGAAAACAGATCTCTGCAATTCTTCCATTATCTGTTTCCGAAGCACAAATCTGATCCACTCAACAAATTCACATGCGCAACTCTTCCTGTGCCAGCTCTCTGGTACATTTACATATTTGGCCACAGGTACACAAATTTCTTGCAAGGAATGCATTGAAGAATTAATTTTACTTACTAAGATAATGATATCAATTACTACTTTGATCATATCTTGTTTCACTAATGGTTTACGCTCTTTTGAGTTACAGATAAAATCGCTAAATTCTGCATTTCTTCTGGTTACGAAATTTGAATACTACATCTGTATGAATACTCTGGTTAAGATCTATTTAACTGCATCTATGTGAATTCAAGAGGGAAAGAAATGTTGTGGTAATTGGGGGTAGTACATTTAGGGGAATAGACAGATTTCTCTGTCGTAAGGATAGAGTGTCCCAATGGCTGTGTTCCCCGCCTGGTGCCCAGGTCTGGGACATCTTATCTGGCCTGCAGAAGAATTTGCAGTGGGAGGGGAAAGATCCATTTGTCATTGTCCATGTGGGTGTCAACAATATAGGTAGAACAAGGAAATAGGTTCTGCTGAGGCAATTTGAACAGCTAGAGACTCAATTTAAAAAACAGAATCAAAAGAATAGTAATCCCTGGATTACTACCTGAGCCAAGTGCAAATTGACATAGGGTCAAGAAGATTAGAGAGTTAAACGTGTGGTTCAAAGATCGGTGTGGGAAAAGTGGGTTTGAACTCAGTATTGTGAAATAAAGGAGCTGTACCAATGGGACAGGCTCCACCTGAACTGTGAAGGGACCTAGATCCTAGTGAATCATATAACTATGGCTGTGCATAGGGCTTTAAACTAAATAGCGGGGGAGGGGTGAGTTCAACAGATTGGAGAAAAATGGATAAAGTAAAACAGAAAAGTGTGGATAATGATAAAGGAAAAGCAAAAGATAAAAAAGAGAAAAGTGAGAGTAGAGTGAAGAAAAGTCAAGTGTAAAAGAGTAAAAGATTACAAGATTTTAAAAGCATAATGAATGCACGGGCACTTTATTTGAATGCCGGTAGTATTCGAAACAAGGTCAGTGAACTTGTGGCAGAAATCAGTATAAAGAAGCCATTACTGAGTCGCAGTTTCAGGGTGGAGAGGATTGGTGTTACGTTACTTCTGTTTAATTGTACCGTGGATTAACAATGAAGAATCATATTCTGGAAGAGTTAGAGAACTTTTATTTACAGTAATAAACAAACATGCCTTAACCCAGCCACGTGCTGGAACATTCTAGCAATCCTGCACATGCTCAGTGCTTTGCCCAATCATGTACTGTCACATTGTTACATGTGATAGCACCACATTTTCCTTTCCTTAAAAAGAAAAAAACAATTAACAACATTAATCAAAGCAAATACATAATTCAACAAGTCTCTATCATCTCTCTGTGGGTTTACGAACACGAGTAGACCTTCTAAGTGGTAAACATAGTTCTTGTGTTTCCTTGTTATTATTTATATGTTTTGTCTCGTCTTCATCCGTTAACTGAATCTCTGAAGTTGGCTCTTTCTTGAGGTCTTTATGATTTCTTCTCACCACTGCTCCCTCCTCTGTTTGGACCATGTATGATCTGGGTTGTACTTCTTCAAGTACTGTTGCTTTCTGTGTCCATGTGTTCATTTTGTCTTGTATCCTCACTTCATCTCCTTGGTGCAGTTCAGGATGAGAACATCTATCAAAGTATGTTTTCTGCCTTGCTTTGTGTTCATCTTTCCATCTTTTCACTTGTTCACCTCCCTCTGTTTTCAGAAGGCACTCATTCATTGGCAGATTGGATCTCAAATGGCGTCCCATCAAGAGCTGGGCAGGTGAAAATCCACATTCAAGTGGAGTACTATGACAGGCTAACAAAGCTTTATAAAAATCACCTCCACTATATTTTGCTTTGTGCATCAGTTTGTTGATAATTCCTACCAACTTCTCGACTAATCCATTGGACTGAGGGAAAAATGGACTAGATGTTGTATGAACAAAGCCCCATTCACGAGCAAAATGTTTCATGCATTCACTACTGAAAACTTTATCAGGTACACCATGTCTTGAAAAAACTGATTTCATGCATGTAATTACATTTTCTACAGTCATTCTGCCCAGACAACACACCTCAGGATACAATGAGTAGTAATCTGTTATTAATAGATAGTCTTTGTTGCTGATTATAAAAAGATCAATGCCTACCTTCTGATAAGGTCTCTGAGGACTAGGATGTCGATGCAGTGGCTCCTTAAGGTTGCTAGGTTGGTACTTAAGGCATATTTGACAGGAAGACACCAATTCTGTAATTTCTTGATTCATCCTGGGCCAAAACATCACTTCCCATGCCCTTCTCTTACACTTTTCAGTACCTAGGTGGCCTTCATGAATTTTATCAAGCATTTCTTTATGGAGACTTTTAGGTGTAACAATTCTGCTGCCTTTCACAATATCCCATCCACAACAGAAAGTGATCTGTGGTTCCAATAATCTTGTACTACTAAGGTACAGTCATGCCTATTATTTGGCCATCCATCCATCACCACTTGTATTACCTGATTGAGAATTTTTTCCTTCTCTGTCTCAAGATGCAGCAGTTCCAACTTTTTGGGAGCGATCAGTACAGTTTCTATGACCATATCAATAAGTACCTGTACATCAATAATGTTCTTATGACTGTCTTTCCTTGTTGGATCCACAGCTCTGGAAAGTGTGTCAGCTGTGCACATGAATTTTCCAGGTGTGTATGACACATTTAACGCATATCTTTGCAATTTGACCATCATTCGCTGAATTCGCAAAGGACAGTCGCTTAAAGGTTTGTTAAACCATGCAATCAA
Source organism: Hemitrygon akajei (assembly GCF_048418815.1). Classification (NCBI taxonomy): domain Eukaryota; kingdom Metazoa; phylum Chordata; class Chondrichthyes; order Myliobatiformes; family Dasyatidae; genus Hemitrygon; species Hemitrygon akajei. The sequence continues at coordinate 28,403,583 of NC_133138.1, read as the reverse complement.
CGGCTTATGATCGGTATCAACATCAATAGATTGCCCTGATACAAACTAATGAAATCTCTCACAAGCAAACATAATGCTGAGCAATTCTATTTCTGGATCAAATAATGAATGAGATGCATGTGCCACTTGTAGCCGTTCCTGATCATGTTTTTGGAGTAATACTGCCCCTAAGCCCACTTAAGATGCATCACATGAGATTTTGAAGGGTCTCTCAGCATCATAAAATTTCAACACAGGTTCTTCTGTGAGTACTTCCTTGAGATTTTGCCATGCCTTCTCCTGTTCATGGTTCCAGCTCCATTCATTTCTCTTTTCTGTTGGCTGCCTCAAAGGAGCAAGCTGTTCAGAGAGATTGGGTATAAATTTTCCCATTTAGTAAACCATTCCCATAAACCTCTGAACACCCTTTTTACAATGCGGTCTTGGCATTTTCTCAATAGCAGAAACCTCCAGTGGATCGGGACGCACACCCTCATTGCTGATGATATCACCCACAAAGGTAAATTCGGTCACTCCTAGCTGACACTTTTCTTTACACAATTTCAGGTTAGCCTTGTGTGTTGCCTCTAAGACTTGTCTGAGTCTGGTGTCATGCTCTTGTTTAGATGATCCCCAAATAATAATATCATCCATGGATGTATCTACGCCCTCAATGTGCTCATATAACATGTGAATGGTTTTATGGTACACTTCAGGAGCTGATGCAATTCCAAAAGAAAGCCGGAGAAAACAGTATCTGGCAAATGGAGTGTTAAAGGTACACAATTTTGAACTCGGTTCATCAAATTTGAGTTGCCAGAATCCGGAGGATGCATCTAAGTTACTAGAATACTATGCATTAGCAAACTGTGACATAATTTCTTCGTGAGTGGACAATTTGAAATGCCCTATTTTAATGGTCCGATTCAAGTCTCTTGGATCTAAACAAATCCTCAGTTTTTCTTTTTTTTTTATCAACAATGACAAGTGAACTAACCCATTCAGTTGGTTTTATCAATTTTTTTATGACTCCTAGTCTTTCCATTCTGTCTAGCTCTGTTTTCAGTTGATGACATAATGCAAAAGGTACTTTTCTGCATGGATGTATTACGAGTTGCTCTGTATTGTCAATTTTAATCAAGTGCTCTCCTGGAAGACAACCAAGCCCTTTAAACAAGTCCTCATACTCTTTCATCAAGTGACTGTATTCTGACTCTGTGTCGCTATCCAGGACTAAAATTCTTTTCACCAAATTAAGTCTTTCACAGGCAGATAAACCCAGAATTGACTGTACATTTTTTGGCATGACCATAAATGAAAGCACGTACACAATATTTTTGTGTGATACCTTTGCCATGCATGTTCCTTTAACTGGAATGTCTGCACCTGAATACCCAGTCACTTATATATTTGTCTGATGTAACTTCGGTCTTGGCTTTAAAGCATTAAACTCAGATTCTTCAAGAAAATTTACTTGTGCTCCAGTATCAAGTTTAAACAGAATATTGTTTTGATTCACTTGCAACAGAATAGTCCAGTCATTCTTACTTTGTTTATTTTCACAAAGCACATCGATATAAAATTCCTCACATTCATCTTCAAGCACAACATTTACTTGTTTCAATTTACTTTCCTTCTTTCTACATTTACAACAGCATGAAAAATGATTAATCTTACCACAGCCATTGCAAATTTTGCCATATGCAAGACACTGATTTGGACGATGTTCCCGCACACAGCAACCACATGACTTTTTTCTTTCAAATGCCGTCTTGCTCTCTGTCAGTTTTGTTGACATGTTATTATATTTCTTGATATATTCACACATTTTTACAGCATTTATATTGCAGTTTTCAACAAAAAGCTCTTCAGCCTGCAACGTGACGGTCTCAGAAGCTTTGCAAAGCGCAAAAGCTTTTTCAAAATTTACATCTTGCTCTCTCAACAGCCTTTCTCTCAGAGCGTTATCTCGAATACAGAATCAGAATCAGAATCAGAATCAGACTTTAATCGCCAAGAACCTATGCACATACAAGGAATTTACTTCCGGCAGATGTTGTCTCTCTGCTCATAACAATAATAATGATAAATATAAATGAAAATATAGATTATACATACAGGTAGTGCAATCCAAGTAATAGTTAGCTGACAGTTAGCCGACAGTTAACTGTTCAGCAAAGTGACCGCAGTAGGGAAAAAAACTTCTCCAGTGCCTATTAGTCTTAGTCTGGAGGGATCTGAAGCACCTACCAGACGGAAGCAGATCAAACAGTCCGTGCGCAGGATGGGAGGAGTCCTTTATGATGTTCCCCGCCCTCTTCTTCAACCTGGAAGAGTACAGGTCCACAATAGAGGGCAGGGAGGCTCCAATGATGCGCTCGGCAGTCCTCACTGTGCGCTGTAGTCTGGTTCTATCCTGCTTGGTGGCGGCTCCAAACCACACAATGATGGAGGTGCACAGGACAGACTCAATGACTGCAGTGTAGAACTGCAGCAGCAATTCCTGAGGCAGACCGTATTTCTTCAAGAGCCGCAGGAAATACATCCGCTGCTGGGCCTTCTTCAGGATGGAGCTGATGTTCTGCTCCCACTTCAGATCCTGAGAGATGGTGGTTCCCAGGAACCTGAAGTTCTCCACAGTGGACACAGGGCTGCTGAGGACTGTGAGGGGAGACATAGCGGGGGGATGTATCCTGAAATCCACCATCATCTCCTTTGTCTTGAGCGTGTTCAGCTCCAGATTGTTCCGGCTGCACCAGAGCACCAGTTGGTCCACCTGTTGTCGATATGCAGACTCATCACTGTTCTGGATGAGTCCGATGACGGTAGTGTCGTCTGCAAACTTCAAAAGCTTCACATAGGGGTTGGAGGAGGTGCAGTCATTGGTGCAGAGGGAGAACAGCAGTGGAGAGAGGACACACCCCTGTGGGGCGCCGGTGTTGGTGATTCGAATATCCGAGGTGACCTGTCTCATCCTTACCTGCTGACTTCTGTTGGTCAGGAAGCTGTAAATCCAATCGCAGAGGTCAGGTGGCACAGTAAGGTGAGACAATTTGGAGCAGAGGGTATGAGGGACGATGGTGTTAAACACTGAACTGAAATCCACAAACAGCATCCGAGCATAGGTCCCAGGACGATCCAGATGTTGCAGGATATAGTGCAGTCCCAGGTTGACTGCATGTCTACTGACCTATTTGCCCGGTAGGCAAACTGCAGGGGATCCAGCAGGCTGCTGGTGAGGGTCTTCAGGTGGTTCAACACCAAGCTTTCAAAGGATTTCATGACTACAGATGTCAGTGCGAAGGTCTGTAGTCGTTCAGTCCTGTGATGGTGGGTTTTTTGGGGACCGGGATGATGGTAGAGCGCTTGAAGCAAGTCAGAACCTCACTCAGCTCCAGAGATCTGTTAAAGAGCCGAGTGAAGATGGGAGCCAGCTGATCAGCACAGGCTCGTAGACAGGAGGGGGAGACCCCATCTGGGCCTGGAGATTTTCGAGTCTTAAGTCGCTGGAACAGTCGACATACTTCTCCTTCGCTGATTCTAAGCTGTGATCCAGGGGGGCTGGGCAGAGATGGTGCGGAGGTGATTGCAGTGATTGGGGGATGAGTGCCAGTGAGTGATGGTCGAGGGAAGGCAGGAAGAGAGACCGAAGAGGGGGGAGGGACAGGTGTAAGATGGACCCTCTCAAATCTACAGTAAAAGGTATTAAGGTCGTCAGCCAAAGCTTTGTTAACCTCAGCGGGGGGGCAGGGCATCTCCTGTAGCCAGTGACCTCCTGCAGGCCTCTCCACACTGACAATGAGTCGTTAGCTGAGAAATGATTCCTCAACTTTTCAGAGTAGAACCACTTGGCCACTCTGATTTCTCTGGTCAGTGCATTTCTGGCCAGCCTGTACAGGGCCCTATTCCCACTCCTGTGGGCGTCCTCCTTAGCTTGGCGAAGATGTCTGAGTTTGGGGGTAAACCATGGCTTATTGTTGGCGAAGGTCCGGAAAGTTTTTGTGGGTACACATGTATCCTCACAAAAACTGACGTAGGATGTCACAGTATCTGTCAGTTCATGTAAATTGGTGGCTGCAGCTTCAAAGACACCCCAGTCAGTGGTGTCAAAACAGTCCTGAAGTTGCTGTTTCGCCTCACTGGTCCATTTCTTCACTGTCCTCACCACAGGCTTAGCAGATTTAAGTCTCTGCCTATAGGCTGGGATGAGGTAGATCAAACAGTGGTCAGAGAGTCCTAAGGCTGCACGGGGAATAGAACGGTAAGCATTATTTAGGATAGTATAACGATGACGAGGGGGTCTCGGCCCGAAATGTCGACAGTACTTCTCCTTATAGATGCTGCTTGGCCTGCTGTGTTCCACCAGCATTTTATGTGTGTTCCATGTTATGTTACTTCTGTTTAAACGTACTGTTGGTTAACAATGAAGAATCATATTCTGGAAGAATTAGAGAACTTTTATTTACAGTAATAAACAAACACATCTTAACCCAGCGTCGTGCTGGAACACTCTAGCAATCCTGCGCATGCTCAGTGCTCTGCCCAATCACATACTGGCACATCATTGCACATGATATCACCACAATCGGGAATTAGATATCCAAGGATATCAGGTAATACAGAAAGATAGGCAGGAAGGTAAGGGAGATAGGGTAGTGCTCTTAATTAAGGGTGAGATAGGGTGCTGGTAAGAGAATATAAGATCTAAGAAGCGGAATGTTGAATAAATCTGGGTAGAGATTAGGAACAGTAAAGGGAAAAACAATCACTGGTGAGAGTTGTATATCGGCCACCGACTAATGACTAATGGCACAAGCAGTAAACAGAGAAATATCTGAGGCATGTAAGAACGAATCAGCAGTTAGCATGGGGGACTTTTAACTTGCACATAGATTGGTTAATCAAGTTAGTTGAGGCAGTCTTGTGGAGGACATCATAGAATGCATCCATGATGGCTTTCTTGAATGGCATGTTACTGAACCTACAAGGGAATGTGTTATCTTATATTTGGCCCTGTGCAATGAGACAGGTAAAATTAGTGATCTTGAAGTTTGGGATCCTCTTGGAAAGAGTTATCACAGTACGATTGAGTTTCTCATACAAGTGGAGGGTGTAATAGTTCGATCTAAAACCAGTGTATTATTGCCTAAACAATGAAGACTACAATGGGATGAAGGAGGACTGGCTGGTGTAGACCAGGAACACAGGCTATATGGTGGGACAGTTGGACAGGCAAAGAACAGTGGAAGACCTTTGAAGAGATTTTTCATGGTGCTGAACAAAAGTATATTCCCGTTAAAAGCAGGGACAGTAAGGGTGGGGAGAGCCAGCCTTGGAAAACTAAGGAAATAAAAGAAGGCATCAAACTAAAAGCTTGTGCACATAGAGTCGCCAAGAGTTGTGGGAAACTGGAAGACTGGGAAAACTTTAAAAAGCACCAAAGTACCACTAAGCGAGCAATAAAGAAAGGAAAGCTAGATTATGAAAATAAACTAACAGAATATATAAAAATGGATAGTAAAAGAATTAGAATTATATAAAGTGAAAAAGTGAATGTAGGTCCCTTGGTGGACAAGAAGGAGGAATTGATATTGGGTAATACGGCCAAGGCTTTGAATGACTATTTTGTGTCAGTCTTCATGATGGAGGACACATCTAACATGCCAAAAAGAGATGTTATGGATGCGATAGGAGGTGAGGACCTCGATACAATAGCTATCACTAACAAGGTAGTGCTGAGCAAACTTGTGGGCCTGAAGATAGATAAGTCCACTGGTCCCGATGGAATGTATCCAGGGTACTAAAAGAAATGGCAGAAGTTATAATAGAGGCTTTGGTGATGATTTACCAAAATTCTCTGGACTCTGGCCAGGTCCCGGTGGATTGGAAGATAGTGAATGTCACGCCACTGTTCAAAAAATGAGGTAGGCAAAAGGCAGGTAACTATAAGCCAATTAATTTAACATCTGTAGGTGGGAAAATCCTTGAAGCTAAAATTAAAAAAGAAATAGCGAGGCATTGGGAAAGAAAAGGATCCATCAAGCAGACGCAGCATGGATTCAGCAAAGGTAGGTCCTGTTTGACAAATTTACTGGAATTCTTTGAGGATATAAAGAGTGCAGTGGGGAACAAATGGACATTATTTACTTGGATTTCCAGAAGGCATTCAATAAGGTGCCACACAAAAGACTTATCCATAAGCTAAGGACGCATAGAGTTGGGGATGATGTATTAGCATGGATAGAGGATTAGTTAGCTAATAGAAAGCAGAGAGTTAGGATACACGGGTGTTACTCTGGTTGGCAATCAGTGGTCAGTGGTGTGTCGCAGGGGTCGGTGCCAGGCCCACAACTGTCCACGATATATATTAACTATCTGGAAGAGCAGACCAAGTGTAGTGTATCTAAGTTTGCTGATTATACTAAATTGAGTGGAAAAGCAAATTGCACAGAGGATGTGGAGAGTCTGCAGAGAGATACAGATAGAAGGAAAAATGAAAGAGCAGATTATTATTTATATAGTAAAAGATTGCAGCATGCTGCTGTGCAGAGGGATATGGGAGTGATTTACATGATTCACAAAATTGGCTTGTAGGTGTAGCAGGCTATCAAGAAGAGAAATGGAATGTTGGCCTTCATTGCTAAATGGATTGAACTTAAGAGCAGGGAGGTTATGCTGCAACTGTACAGGGTACTGATGAGGCCGTAGCTGGAGTTCTGTGTGTAATTCTGATCTCCTTACTTGAGGAAGGATACATTGGTTTTGGGGGCAGTACAGAGGAGGTTCACCAGGTGATTCCAGAGATGAGGGGGTTAGACTATGAGGAGAGATTGAGTCATCTAGGACTGTACTTACTTGAACTCAGAAGAATGAAAGGAGATCTTATGAAACATATAAAATTATGAAAGAGATAAGACAGAGGCAGGAAGGTAAGTGGTAATCCACTGGTAAGTGAGATTAGAACTAGGGGACATAACTTCAAGTTTCAGGGGAATAGATTTAGGACAGAGATAAGGAAGAACTATTTTTTCCCCAGAGAGTGGTGAATCTGTGGAATTCTCTGCCCAATAAAGCAGTGAAGGCTACCTCAGTAAATATATTTAAGATAAGGTTGGATAGATTTTTGCCTAGTAGAAGAATTAAGGGTTATGGAGTAACAGCAGATAGATGGAGATAATTCCATGGCCAGATCACCCATGATCTTATTGAATGGCGGAGCAGGCTTGACAGGCCAGATGTCCTACCCCTGCTATTTCTTATCTTCTTAAGATGTAGTTTTAAGTATGTAACTTCCATCTTTCCACTACTAAGCTCACCCTAACTTTTGATTCAATGCAAATTGTGCATGCAACATCACCAGCATCTTGTTAGATAAAAATATCGCAAATTTTTTGTTTTTGATCCAAAGACGGGCAGTTCAGTATCTACAAGTTGCAAATGCCATTCTACCTTAACTTTTGTACAAACTTTGTTCTTCAAAGAATTTAAGTCTTCACATGTTTGTCTTTTTGACATCCTTAGAATACAAAAATAATAATAATTATTATTTGAGAATACTAAACATAATAATTATTTTTAATTATAATTTTAATAAAATAATCAGTTATGCAAACAATTGTATAGACATAATTTTTTGCCATGCTCTCAAAATCTTCTATAGATTATGAGTTTTTTGAAAGTTTACTTTCTAAAAAAACAGAATAAAGAATTTTTCACATCAAACAAGTGCAAACCACAACTCACAACACAGGTATATGATGTCAGGCAGTCAAAACAGCTGTCAGGCACAATAGCAAAAGTGAAATATGTTGACTAGACTACACCGGTATTCAATAGTCTGGCAGTTTATTGACAATGAGCTACTGACTTCCATTCTGTGTTTATTGTTACAATTTATAACAGTGTTGTAACTTGAGACATTATCAATGTAAATACTTTGAAGCCTTGAAGTCCTTAGAAGTTTCAAAGTGAAGATTGTGAGACATTGATTATTTAGCACATTTATGGATTATGTTCACTAACACATAATTAATTACTGGATATTTCACAATTCTATTCATATAGATTTCAAGATTATATTGATTATATAAAAGAAAATTCCAGCTGCATGGCAACAAAGGGTATGTGCGCAGGAGCATTTCAGTTACTGCACACCCGTGCAAATTAGAGTGACTCCCACTCATCCCTCCATCATCTGCTACTCACGCCTCCATCTATCACTTGCCAGCTCTTGCTCCACCCATTCCGTCCATGATATTTATGCTAGCTATTTCCCCTTTCTATTTTAGTCCAGATGAAGGATCTCAATCTGAAACACTGACCATTCATTTCCCTCCATAGATGCTGCCTGACCCACTGTGTTCCTCCAGCATCTTGTGTGTTGCTTCAGGCTCCACTACCTGCAGTTTCCTGTGTCTCAGGTTTCATTTGCTGTTGGCTAGAAAGGGTCTGAGGGCTAAAGCACTTAGTGACCCCTAGCTAAAACCTAACTGCAACTCTAAGGGACAGCACCATAATGTAGAAAGATAGGAAAAAGAAAATAGGCTTTGTCACATGTACCTGGTGTGATGTGTTGTTTATGTCAAATCAAATCGGCAGAAGTTTTGATGAGCAGCCACAAGTGTCACCGTGCTTCTGATGCCAAATTGTATCCCCACAACTCGCTAACACTAACTGTATACCTTTGTAATGTCGGAGGAACCAGGAGCATGAAGAGGGAACCCACGGATTCATGGGGAGAACATGCAAACTCCTTATAGACAGCAGTGGGAATTGAACCCTGATCTTACAGCTGGCATGCTGAAATAGCTTTACGCTAACCACCAAACTATCATACCTCCCCTGTATGACAGAAGGCATACAGGAAAACACGAGTTTAAATCTGGGATCCATCCAGTGCAGAGAGATATTTATGTGGATCATATAGGTTATAGAAAAAAGATATGGGATTTTCACCTATTAAAAGAGGTAAAATTAGCTGTTTGGTTGCCCATAGCATCTAGAACTCCACAATTCATACAGGTAGTGCAATCTATGAGCTTAACTCTTACTGAGTTTCCCTGTCTTACTCAATCTATCCTGACTCCAGGTTGACATGCAATTCTTGAAGTGGTTGTCTAGGAAAGGAGGCTTCATATTGGCAGGTGGAAAATCATTAATTACTGCATTGATGCCAGCCATTTTGAGGAGGGCATGAAAAAGACTACTTGTTACATAAAGGGAAAACTCATTCCATGACCAAACCAAAGTGGAAAGAAAGGGGAATTTTGTGGCACCCACGCTATTCTTGAATAGTGTTGCAATGGTTGTTACTGTTGTTCCATTGTTACTGTCTCAGACCTCTGCAGAGCAGATGAGTGATGCAATGGTCATTGTGTCTCCAATGGCTGTTACTGTCCCACATCTTCAGAGATCAGCGAGCGATAAAAGCTGAGCTGGATGAAAAAGGGAAAAGAATCACACAGTGGTGGAAACACTCAGTAGGTCAGGCACTACCTGTGACAAAGGTTCTTCAGCTTGAAGCATTAACTTTGTTTCCCCTTCCACTGGTACTGCCCGAAACTGATGTGTGTTCCATTGTCTTCTCCTTTGCTTCAGATTTCCAGCGACTGCAATTTTGTTTTAACTTTCCATTTACTTGAAGGAAACAGCTAATTTTACCTCTTTTAATAAGTCAACACGTGGAGCCAGTCATAGGAAAGTCCAGGGATGCCTCCATTCAAAGTGGATTATGTTTCAGTACTATTTCTGTCTTATTTTGAATATGGGTTGTTTGTCATTCTTTTCCGATAATGTATAGATTCCTTTTTTTGTTGTATTGCACTCTATTGTATTTTTTGGTGTAAATGTCCGCAAGAAAATAAACCTCAAAGTGGTCTATGGTAACATATTATATTTGCACTTTGATAATAGATTTACTTTGAACTTTGCTCATGGAGGGTTCAGATGCCTGGAGACCCAGGCTGTTCTGACAGAGATGTAGAGGATTATTTTAAAATTGATTCAAATAGCAAATATCTGATCTTAACTTCTATGAAAGGAACAATCTCTCAAAGACCAGTCAGCAAACTAACAGGCCATGGCAGTGTGTTGAGATAGGTTTCACTAGTCCACCACTAAGAAAGAAAACCAATTCTCTATTTTTCCTAAATAAGTAGGAACCTTGCTGTGCAAATCACAGCATGAGTTAAGTCTCTAATGAAGGGGATAGAGTTCTCTAAGCAGGGACTCTCTTTGATGATAGAACCCTGTTGAAGTGAGTCACTTCAAAAATCAGGTAACGTAAGCCACTCTGAAATTATTAGGCCTTGATACGAAGTGTCCTGTGCCTTACAAGCCTAAGTTATGAAGAAAACCTGGAAAAGAAGAATTTTATGTTAAACCCTTCCTTGCAGAAGAACCTACGCCATATGGGATAAGTTATTTCCCTCGATTTTTGTCAAACATATTTCTTATTACAAACATATGACTTATTGTAAGTCATTTACAATAAGTTATCTATATGTGCCTGGTTCCCTGCAAGAGGTGTTACAGGTAGGCAGGGGGGTGAAGAAGGCTTTCAACAAGTTGGCCTTTATCAGTTAATACAAAAGTTAGGTACTTTGCAGCTGTCCAAGACATTTGTGAGACCATATTAGGAATACTGTGTTCAGTTTTGGTTGTCCTGCTATAGGGAAGATACTATTAAACTGGAAAAGATGCAGAGGAGATTAGTAAGGATGATGCAAGGGCATAGATAACTGAATTCTAGAGAGAGGCTGAGCACATTTTTCATTGAAGCTTAGGAGAAAGAACAGTGTTCCTGTAGAAGTTATGAGGGGCATAGATAGGGTGAATACGCACAGTCTTTATACCAGAGGTGGAGAATCAGGAACTGGAGAGCATAGGTTTAAGATGAGAGGGAAGAGATTTAATAGGAGCATGAGGGTCCATCTTTTCAGGCAGGTAAATGGAATACTGTACAGATACAACATACAGAAGGAATTACTAGGGGAAGTGGTTGAGGCAGGTACATCAATGACATTTAAAATGTATTTGCACAGGTACATGTGTAGAAGTGCTTTGGAGCAGGGCTTCCCAAACTTTTTTAATGTTGTGGACTTCTACGACTAACTGAGGGAACCATGGAGTCGGGGTGGGAACCCTTGCTTTAGAGGGATATGGGACAAACATTGGCAAATGGGAGTATCTTGGATGAGAAACTTGGTGGGCATGGAAAAGGTAAGTCAAAGGGCCTGGTTCCATGCTTTATAACCTTATGACTCTGATAAGTTACTCCTGTCAGGAACAAGCAATGAACAGGTATGAACAAATTCCTGTATACTAATCGGTTTGCACTTCAAATGATAATCCACCTAGTAGTGACACTGCCTGACTGCAGCAGAAAGTTCAGTCCTGACCTCACTGGTGTCCATGAGGAGACTGCACCTTCTCCCTGTGACCGCATTGATTGCTCCAGTTACTTTTCACATCCAGCATCCGCATAATTACATGGTATGGCACCATGGCAGTTAATGTAGCACTATACAACATCGGCAATTAGGGTTGAATTCCAGCCGCCGTCTGTAAGAAGTTTGTACCTTCTCCCTCTGACCACATGGCTTGCCTCCACATGCTCTGGTTTCCTCCCACATTCAAAAGATGTACCTTTTGGCAAGGGTTAGCAACTGTGGACATGCCATGGAATGAATGTAAAACAAGTGCTTGACCTTGCAGACTGGAGGTTCTGTCTCCCTGCTGTCTCTCTCTGACTTTATGTGACATGGGACATATTTGTCAGAGGCCTTTGGGAAACTCAGAAGGATATAAATGTAGGTGCTGAGCACACCATCACCATCATATGAGTGAACTCATATGGCCAACTTACCTACCTATGGTTTGTCTGAGCCCCAGGAGTGGGACGAGGGGACTTGATGGATGGGAATCCGGAACCTCTTTATAAAGGACCAATGGACCTATTGCCCCCTACTGATGCTGCCTGACCCATTTACTTGTTGAAGGGCTCTATTTCATTTAATTGTTTACGATGGCCTGCCGTCAACGGACACCACCACACTAAGTTGAATTGAACTAAGCTGAACTGAACATTCCGAGACTATTTCAATGATTTGTGATTTGATTTTTTATTTTCTGGATTTTTTGCTCATTTTTACCATTTGTGCGATTTGGGTTTTTTTCCCCCCACATTGTGGGATTTGATGTCTTTCTTTGAATGGGTTCCATGTTTTGTGGCTGTCTGTGGGAAGATGAGCCTCAGGGTGGTATAGTGCGTACATACTTTTATAATAAATACACTTTGAATCTTTTGAGTCTTGAATGTACCGAAGTACGGAGAAAGACTTCATTTTGCAAGCTATCCATGCAGGTCATTTCCTCAACAAGAGGAAATCTGCAGATGCTGGAAATCCCAGCAACACACACAAAATGCTGGAGGAACTCAGCAGGCCAGGCAGCATCTATGGAAAAGAGTAAACAGTTGACGTTTTGGGTCGAGACCGTTCAGCAGGATATCAAGATCATTTCATCACATCAAGGTAATATGAGGGAAAATAATAACTGTCAGAAGAATAACATGTTACAGTTACAGAGAGAGTGCTATAAGGCAGAAAGTAAGTAGAAAGGCCAGAATGAGGTAGATTGTGAAGAGGCAGATTAGTTTTATTTATCACATGTACATCAAAACACACAGAGAAAACATATAGTATCATATCAAATCAGCTAGAATTGTGCTAGGCAAGTGTTACCGTGCTTCAGGTACCAGTGTAGTATGTAGTTGGCACTGTGAAGTTCATGCACTAACTGCTATGCCAGAAGTACAAATATATAGTTCCCTCTAAGTAATATCACAAGTACTGAAGTTGAAGAAGGTATTTGACACACTGGCCTTCAACAGTCAGGGCACTGAGTACAGATGTTGGGACATTATGTATGTGGCCTTGGTAAAGTTGTACCTGGAATATTGAGTGTGGGTTTGGTTGTGCTCTTATAGGAACAATGCATTTAAACTGGAAAGAGTCCAAGAGAGATATACAAGACTGTTGCCAGTACTCGAGGAGAGGTTGCAGAGGTTAGAACTGCATTTCTTGGAGCATAAGAAAGGGACTCAAGTACTAGAGGACCATAGAATTAAGGTGAGAAGGATAAGATTTAAACTGCTCTGTAGTATCCAAGACATCTTCAAGGAGCAATGTCTTGGGAAGGCGATGTCCATTATTAAGGATTCCCACCACGCAGGATATGCTCTTTTCCCATTATTTCTGTCGGGAATGAGGTATAGAAGCCTGAAGGCTCTCACTCAGTGATTCAGGAACAGCTTCTTCCCCTCTGCCATCCAACTTCTAAATGGACGTTGAATTCATGAACACAGCCTCATTCCTTTTCTTATTTCTGTTTTTGCATTACTTATTTGTTTTAACTATTTAATATTCTATATTATCATGTTTTGCATTGTACTGCTGCCCCAAAGTTAACAAACTTCAGGGCATATCAAAACCAAATCAATCAAATCAAGTTTATTGTCATTCAAACCATGTATGGATAAGGCAGAATGGCACAGTGTTCCTCTGGGGCCAAGCTGCAACAGCAAACATGAGTATTCAAAGTATTGAGAAAAAAAAAAGAGAACATAGTTATGTAAGAAAACAAATTTTTTTCCAAGTCTCTGAGCAACAAGTCCGCAAATTGATGGTTCCTGGCATTCTGGCCTGTAATTCCACCAATCTAACACTGGAGGGCAGCACCAACAGGAGAAGTCACCCTCAACTGAGCCCACACACCACGTTACAATGCAAGCCCAGGGAATGAGGCCTAGTCCTAACTACAACCAAGGCAGACATCCCACCTCTCCCAGAAGTTCCGGGAGTCTCCCGCATATTGATAATGGCTCCCTGATGCCCGAAAATTATATACAATATCCCGGAAATCGACTTTTTTGAAAGGGAGAGGGAGAGCGAGAGCGAGCATCCTGATTGGTCTCTCTTTGTGCTAAGTAGACCTATCAGTTTTCTCTGTGGGCGGGCTTTACAGTCGACCTCTCTCTCTCTCTCTTTCATTCTCCATCAGTTCAGTTCAGTGTCCTGCACCACCATGACAGAGTGTTCCAAAAAAAACAATTTATAAAATGTACTTCACCCCAGACTTTACCTCTTTCATCGTTGAGCATAACCTACCATTCCAGGTGTGTAAGCACACAGGCAAGCTATTCAGGAAACTGTTTCCTGATTCAGAAATAGCAAAACACTATGCCTGCTCATCAACCAAGACAGCAGCTATCATGAACATGGCACTGGAACCTGAATGTTCAGAGGATCTGTACAAGTTCAACCGGACGGAAAAAAAGGCCATACAGTATTTTGGTTGACGAAAGCAACGCTATCATGTGTGAGAAGGAATGTGCCATTTTAGCCAGGTACTATAATGAAACACAGGATAAGGTAACAGTTGAATTTGTAGACATGCCGGAGTGCAATGATGCCAAAGCTGAAAACATATTCAACTGCATTGCATCATCCATGTATGACAAAGGCCTTGAATGGTCTAATTGTGTAGGATTTGCAGTGACAACTGCAACGTGACAATTGGCAAAAACAACTCTGTCTTATCAAGAGTGAAAGCACAGCCCCCTCATACTTACTGCATTGGCTGTCCAAGTCACCTAGTCAACATCTGTGCCAAAACTGCTGCTAAGGAACTCTCAATTTCACCTGAAGAACTGCTCACTGACATCTACAACTACTCTGAGAAAAGTTCCAAATGAAGAGAAGACCTAAAACAGTTTCAAGAGTTCTGCACTGTTGCCCAGCAGAGAGTACAAAAGCAACACGAGTGAATTTGCAGATGCTGGAAATAAATAAAAACACAAAATTCTGGCAGAACTCAGCAGGCCGGACAGCATCTATGGGAGAAGGTAGTGATGACGTTTTGGGCCGAAACCCTTCATCAGGAGTGAAGTAACATGGGATGGTCGAGGGGAGATAAGAAGTGGGGGGAGGGATGAAGTAGAGAGCTGGGAAGTGATAGGCTGGAGGGAAATGGGCTGGGGGAAGGTGGAGAATTATGGGAAATAAAAGAGAAAGAAAGGTAGGGCTGGGGGAAGATTATACTGAGGGGGGAAAAAGAAAGAGAAAGAGAACCAGACTAAAATTATAGACAGGGATGGGGTAAGGGTGGAGGGCAGGGGTATCAACGGAGGTCTGTGTGTTGAATGTTCATGCAGATAGGAGGCTACCTAGGTGGGAGATACGGTATTGCTCCATCAACCTGCGTGTGGCCTCATCTTGATGGTAGAGGAGGCCATGGGCAGACATATCGGAGTGGGAGTGGTCTGTGGAATTGAAGTGTGTGGCCACAGGGAGATCCCGCCACTGCTGGAGGACCGAGCGCCAGTGTTCAGCGAAACGGTCTCCCAGTCTTTTAAAGAAAGGGGCTTCCCTTCGTCCACTATCAACTCTGCCCTCCATCGCATCTCCCGTATTCTATGTCAGGTGCTTTCAAAAAATCTTGGAGAAGTTCCCAATGAGAGACCAAATCTTGAAAATTCTGTCAGTGGTCAATACAGAGCCAAGGTGAGGTGAATCCGGAGCAGATTTTGACTTCGGCAGAGAGATTTCCAAATGTGATCAAGGAAGATGCAAGAGAACAGCTCCACTTGGAAGTCCTGGATTATGTCTCAACTAACCTTGAAGGACTGGTGCCAAACTACAAAAGTTTGCCAGTTGATGAGTTCTGGGGGAAGCTGTCCGAAGTAAAATCTGTGAACACAGGGCAGTTGAGACTCAAAGAGCTCTGCCAGTTGATGGAGCTGCTTTTGTTGCTGCCAAATTCTAATTGTGATGAAGAAAGGGCATTCAGCATGGTGCGTCACATTAAGACAGAATTCAGAAGTCAGCTCTCTCACAAAACACTTGTGAATCTGATGTCTTGCAAAATTAACAAATTCATTGACACAGACTGCTATGAGGTTGAGGGTTCCGGCAAAATGCTCAAATCTGCCGAGCAATCCACATCACAGTACAAGGAAAGTTTGCAAAAGAAATAGAAAAGCTATTTGTACTAGCATTGAGACTGCCAACAAAATACTCAACAAGGAATATATATATATATACACACACACACACATATGTGTGTGTGTGTAAATAGTTTCAATATGTGATCAAATAAATTGTTGTGTTCTTTCATAATCAAACGTCCTGTATACATACACCCTTGGAGGTCGACTGTGGGGGGGAGGAATATGGGGTTGTGGGGGGTGGGGTGCTACCTCCCTGAAATGAGTTTTTGCAGGGTGGGATGTCTGCCAAGGCAACACTGCTGTCTTGCCGCCTGTTATGTCACAAAACAAGGGAAGCATGCCTGTGGCAATTAATGACCAACAGGAAAAAGAATTGACCAAGACAGTCAGTCACAGTTAAATTGCACACCATCTTCACACCAACTCAAAGGCACCAATTTCTGTGCCTCCGAATAGCAGGCAGTAGCATTGTCTGAACGTAAGGTCAGAGAATATTGAATCTTTGTGGGTGGAGATAAGAAACTGCAAACGTAAAAGAACCATTATGGGAATCATATAGGCCTCCAAAGATGTGGGGTTGAGATTGCAAAGGGAACAAGAAAACACACACAATAAGGGTAATATCAGAATTGTAATGGGGAACTTCAATATGCAAGGGGATTGAAGTTGGTGTCAGATCACAAAAGAGGGAATTTGTTGAATTCCCACTAGATGTTTTTTTAGAGCAGCTTATGCTTGAAGGAAAAGTCTGTCTTAGATTGAGTGTTGTGTAATAACCCAAATCTTATTTGGGAGCTTAACGTAAGGAACTGTCAGGAGGCAGTGATCACAATATGATTGAATTCATACTGCAATTTGAAAAGGAAAAGCATGAGACACATGTATCAGTATTGCAATGGAATAATGGGAATTACAGAGGCATGAGAGAGGAGCTTGCCCAGGTGGATTGGAGGAGAATACTGGCAGGGATGACTGCAGAACAGAAATGATTGAAGTTTCTGGGATTAGTTCACAAGGCACAAGATAAATAAGACCCATAGAAGAAGAAACACTCAAATGACTGGGGTAGATAACCAAGGAAAGTTAAGAACTGGATAAAAGCCAAGGAAAGGGCATATAAGGTAGCAAAAGTGAGTGGGAAGTTGTTTGATTGGGAAGCTTTTAAAATCCAACAAAAGGCAACTAAAAAAGCTATAAGAAATGAAAAGATGAATTATGAGGGAAAATTAACCAATAATATAAAGCAGGACACTGGAAGTTTTTTCAGTTTCATAAAGAGTAAAAGGGAGGTGAGAGTTGATACTGGACAACGGGAAAATTATGCTGGTGAGGTAGTAACAAAGAAATGGCAGATGAAATTAACAAGTATTATGCATCAGTTTTCATTGTGGAAGACACTAGCAGTGTGTGAGAGGTCCATAAGTGTCAGGGAGCAGGAGTGTGTGCCATTGATATTACAAAAGAAAAAGTGCGAGGCAAACTCAAAGATTTAAGCCACCTGGACCAGATGGACAACATCCTAGAGTCCTGAGAGAGGTTGCTAAAGAGATAACAGACACATTGGTCATGATTTTTCAAGAATCACTTGACTCTGGCATTGTCCAGGGGATGGGAAAATTACAAATGTCACTCCACTCTTTAATAAGGGAGGAAGGCAAAAGAAAGGAAATTATAGGTTAGCCAACCACAGGGGTTGGAAAGTGTTGGAGTCCATTATTAAGGATGAGGTTTCGGGGTACTTGGAGATTAATGATGTCAAAGTCTGCATGGTTTTTGTGAATGAAAATCTTGTCTGACAAATCTGTTAGAGTTCTTTAAGGAAGTAATCAGCAGGGTGGACAAAGGAGAGGCAGTGAATGTCATTTACTTGGATTTTCAGAAGACATTTGACAAGATGCCACACATGAGGCTGCTTAACAAGATAAAATCCTGTGGCATTACAGGAAAGATACTGGCATGGATAGAGGAATGGCTGACAGGCAGGAGGCAGTGAGTGGGAATAAAGGGAGCTTTCTTCTGGTTGGTTGCCAGTGATTAGTGCTGTTCCTCAATGATCAGTATTGGGACTGCTACTTTTCACATTGTTTGCCAATGATTTAGATAATAGAATTGATGGCTTTGTAGCAAAGTTCGCAGATGATACAAAGATAAGTGGAGAGGTAGGTAGTGCTGAGGAACCAATGTGATTGCAGCAGGACTTAGACAAATTAGAAGAATGGGCAAAAAAGTGACAGATAGAATGCAGCATTGGGAAATATGTGATAATGCATATTTTAGAAAGGGAATGATAATGTAGTCTATTATCTAAATGGAGAGAAAATTCAAACATCAGAGGTGCAGAGGGACTTAGGAGTCCTTGTGAAAGACTCCCACAAATGCAAGTCTCCTTTAATGTACAGGTTGAGTCTCTGGGGGATCTCATTGAAACCTACTGAATGTTGAAAGGACGAGATAAGGTGGACATGGAGAAGATGTTTCTTCTGGTGGGGTATCCAGAACTAGAGGTCACAACCTGAAATTGAGGGGAGACCTTTTACAAAAAAGGTAAGGAGGTATTTTTTTTCGCCAGAAAGTGATGAATCTGTGGAATGCTTTGCCACAGATTGTGGTGGGGCCAAGTCCATGGGTATGTTTAAAGTGGAAGTTGATAGCTTCCTGATTGGTCAGGGAATCAAAGGATATGGCGAGAAGGCAAGTGTGTGGGGTTAAGTGGGATCCAGAATCTGCCATGATGGAATGGCGGACTGGACTCGAAGGGCTGAACGGCCTACTTCAGCTCCTATGTCTCATGCTCTTATGTAGGGGAGGAGAAGGGGAAAGGGGTGAACCAAAATGGGGAATAGGAAGAGAGAGAAGTGGGAGGAATGAAATTCTGGAAATTAGAGAAATTGATGTTCATACCATCAGGTTAGAAGCTACCCAGATGGAATACGAGGTGTTGCTCCTCCAACCTGAGTGTGCCTCATTGTGGCAGTAGAGGAGGCCATGGACCAACATGTTGGAATGGGAATGGGAAGTCAAATTGGAGTACTAAATACAGTAGGTGACTGCGACAGACTTACAGATCACCTGGAAGGACTACTTAGAGCCTTTAGTGGTGGAAGAGAAGGTGTAGGGGTAGATTGTACAGACATTATTAATGATCTTTGAAGAATCACCAGTTTCTGGAATTGCTCCGGAGGACTGGAAAACTGCAAATCTCAGTCCAGTCTTCTAGAAGGGAGAGAGGCAGAAGAAAGGAAATTATAGGCCAGTTAGCCAGATCTCAGTGGTTGGGAAGATGTTAAAGTCCGTTATTAATGATGAGGTTTCAGAATACTTGGAAACACATGACAAAGTATGCCAAAGTCGTCATACATTCAGACAGACAGACATACTTTATTGATCCCGAGGGAAATTGGGTTTCGTTACAGCCGCACCAACCAAGAATAGTGTAGAAATATAGCAATATATTCCTTAAGGGGAAAGCTTACCTGGCAAATTTGTTGGAATTCTTTGAGGAAGTAACAGGCAAAATAGACAAAGGAGAATCTGTAGATATTGTTTTCTTGGATTTTCAGAAGGTCTTTGACAAGGTGCTGCTTAACAAGATAAGAATCCATGAGGCCGTCCGTTGTTGGGGTTGACTATGAATGTTGCATCTCTGCTCCCTGTGTGATACACAAGCCAAGGCTGTATTATATGGAGAGCAAGCTGCTGCCAATGTAGCAGGCTCCTCCTCTCCATGTAGCTGATGAATCCAAAGGAAGGACAGAGGCCAATACGTTTGGCACCAGCAGCATCACAGCAGCTGTCAGTCAGCATTTAACTCAATGTATGACAGCCTTAGGGACTCCAGCTTTAGATTTTTCCTTGGGATTTACTCACAAAGCCTTCCCTATGAGTGAGTATAGCTGCAAGACAGCAGAGATTTAAGATCAGAGTTTTTCTTCTCCTATTAGGGATGTTAACCATGGCTTCCGATAGTAGATTTGGAAAAACGTTTTACTCATATATGGTCAGAAAAAACTGCTACGGATAGGAGTGGAGGCTAAAAGAAAAGATTTTGCAGCCTTGGGGAGAGATGACAGAGGGATATCTAGCTGGAATTCTCTTGCATAAAGCAGTCAAGTATTTTCAACCCAATTTTCCCCCTTCTCAACTGCATGTGACTCTGTAATTCTGGTTTGAGAGATCGGAGACATCAGCTCTAAGGTTACACTGGAAAGGCAGGATTTGTTCCTCTTGGAACAGCTGAGAAGTTTGACAGATTAACTTATTCTGCACACCATTGTTGTTATTTGAGTTATTGTTGCCTTCCAATCAGCTTGAACCAGTCTGGCTAATCTGCTCTGATTTTTCTCATTAACAAGGTGTTTTTGCCCACAGAATTGCTGCTCACTGGATTTTTTTTTTGTTTTGCACACTAAATCCTAGGAGATCAGCAGTTTCTGAAGTACTCAAACCATCTATCTATCTATCAAACCAAGTATCTATCTATCTATCTATCTATCTATATCATCTGACACCAACAATCATTCCATGGTCAAAGTCAATTAGGTCATCTTTCTTCCTCATTCTTATGTTTGTTTTGAATTACAACTGAATCTCTTGAGCATCCAAAATTGTACAAAAGTTTTAAGCACATATATATAGCTCAGTTGCCAAAGACTTTTGTGCAGTACTGTATTTGTCAACATGGAGCAGATAGTGAGTTTGTAAATCCAGTGGGAGCAAAGGGTCTTGGGAAAGGTGAGGGTGGAGATAGAGAGCTTGGTGATATGGTATTATGACAACAATCTTTCCCTCAATGTCACAGAAGAATAGAGTTGGTCTTTGGCTTCAGAAAATGGGGGGAGCAGTGTGTGCACATGTTCCTGTCTATGTCAATGGTGTTGAGGTTGAAAAGGTTGAGAGCTTCCAGTTCCTATGTGAGAACATCACCAATATCCAGTCTTAGTCCAACCCCATTGATGTCATGGCCAAGAAAACTCAGTAAGCCTCTACTTCCACAGGAAGCTCATTAAATTCAGCATGTCCTTGTCGATTTCTACCAAATTTCATCAAAGCACTTTAGAAAGCATTCTGCCTGGATGAATAAAGGTTTGGTATGGCAACTGGTCTGCACATGATCGCAAGAAACTGCAAAGAGCTGTAGACACAGCTCAGCACATCACAGGAACACCCTTCCCTCAATGGACTCTGTCTGTATGTTTTGCTGCCTCAGTAAAGCAGCCTACATGATCAAAGACCCGATCCATACTGGACATTCTCCATTCTCCCTCCTCTCTTCTCCTACTGGGCAGAAGATACAAAAGTTCAAAAACACGTTCAGGCTCAAGGGCAGTTTCAAATTCACTGTTATCAGACAGATTAATGGACCTCTTGTATGAAAAGGTGGAATCTTGACCTTACAATCTACCTCGTTATGATCTTTCACTTCATTGTTTACCTACACCACACTTTTTTAGTAACTTTTAAATTTATTCTGGATTTACAGTACTGTGCAAAAGTTTTAAGCACATGTAAAAATTTCTGTCAAGACACTTTCAAAAATAATGAAGTAAAATGTACGAAATATAAAAAGTAGTATAAGGTGCAGTAAGCAGTAAAAAAAAACTAAATCAAACCAGTGACCACACTTTGCCTTTAAAACTGCATCAATTGTTTTGGTTTACTGTTGTGCAGTTTTATAAGAAAATTGACTGGTAGGTGGTTCCAAGCATCCTGGAGAACTTGCCACAGTTCTCCTGCAGACTTTGGCTGACTTGCTTGCTTCTGCCTCTCCAGGTGATCCCAGACAGCCTCGATGATGTTGTGAATAGGGCTCTGTGGAAACCATGTAAAAGATCTAGGGTTTGCACAGTACTGTACCTTATTCTATCACAATGCGCTGTGTAATGATTTGATCTGTATAAACAATATGTAGGACAGGCTTTTCACTGTATGTTTGGTACATGTGACAATAGTAAACCAATAGCAATACCAATACGAGTCTTTTAAGTCCATTGTAGTTCTAGACCTGCATCTTCCTATGTTCTTGCTAGTGGCATGTAAGTAGTAATGTTATATGACATTCCATTTTGACACTCTCTCTCTCTCTCTCTCTGCCTTATTTTCATCTTCACTCTCTGTGTTTCATTTGCCTGTTTCTTGTTTGCAAATTTTTCCAAAAATTGAAGCACAATACATCTACCTACACCTCTTTATTGACAGTATGTTTGGTTTCAAAGAACTTCAATAATTTTGTTGACCATTGAATAGCCACTGAAGAGTTTTGAATCTTACCCTGACTTCTGATAAGGTTACCTTAAACAGATATTCAATTATTTATTTTTATGAACAGACTAGTTTTAATCTGATTCCATGTATCCTTACCCTTTGGCTATGAAGTCAGCCCAATTGTATCCATTATGTCCCCTAAAAATAGCATGATAAACCCTGATGAGGGGTCTCAGCCTGAAATGTCAACTGTTTATTCCTCTCCATGGATGCTGTCTGAACAGTTGAGTTCCTCCAGCATTTTCTATGTGTTACTCTGGATTTCCAGCATTTTAATGGTTCAGATGTCCAATTTAATGTCAGAAAAAATGTATACAATATACATCCTGAAATGCTTTTCCTTCACAAACATCCACGAAAAACAGAGAAGTGCCCCAAAGAATGAACGATAGTTAAATGTGAGAATCACGAAGTCCCCTCCAACTCTCCCCTCCCACTCATAAGCGGCAGCAATCAACAACCACCCCCCCCCCCCCCCACCCCCGGCAAAACAACAGCAAGCATCGGCACCGCCACCGGGCACTCAAGAGTGAGCAAAGCAATAGCAAAGTCACAGACTTACAGTTACCCCAAAGACTTCGCGTTTCATCCGGCATTCTCTCCCTAATAAGGGAGAGTGGGGTGCCTCCATTTTCCCAGTGAGCGGGGAGACATAACAAACAACTCGCTGGTTTACGATGTTAAATGTCTTGTTGACGTTGCTTTTTTCCAGGTCTGTGCCTGAAGATCGCAAAGATCCCGGGTCTTCGGGCACACGGCAGCAATAGATTTTCAGGCTTCCCCGACGACACACTGCAGTGACACCGACCCTCGATCCGCCCGCCTCCTGGGCTCCGAGATCTTAGGCTTTCAAATACGAACCCTTGGCATGCCGAACAAGGGGTCCCATTCCCGCAAAGAACCGAAGTCAGCGTGTAACTCCAGGTCAGGATCTTCAAAAGAACCCTGAAAGGGAAAAATAAAGATATTAAAGATGGAAATAGAGCTGTTTCCAAAGATGCCAGCAAAAGAGTCACTGTTTAACGCCATCTTAACTCCGCCTCCATCTCTGCTTTTGCAGAATCTCTTGTGTTTATGACAAGCCCTAGTGTTTATTATTGTCTACAACAGAAAAATAACATAGAAGCAAGATAGATGCTGTGTTTTCAAGTGATAGTGAGGCCTTGGTCAAGAAGAAGAAAGAGGTACATAACACGTATAGGCAGGAAGGAGCAATTGAGATAATTGTGGAGCATAAGAAATGCAAGTGAACACTTAGGAAGTGAATCAGGAAGGCTAAAATAAAGCATAAGGTTGCTCTAGCAGCCAAGGAGAAGGTGAATCCCAAGGGCTTCAACAGATATTTTATATATGAAGAGCAAAAGGACAGCAAGGGACAAAATTGGTCCTCTTGAAGATCAGGGTGGTCATCTATGCATTGATCCAAAAGACATGGGGGAGATCGTCGATGGATTTTTTTCGCATGTGTATTTACTTGGGAAACAGACACAGAGTATATACTGTATAAGCGAGGGAAAACAGTAGTAATATCATGGACCGTACACAGATTACAGAGGAGGAGATGTTTGCTGTCTTGAGGCAAATTATGTTGGATAGATCTCCAAGGCTTGATAAGGTGTTCACTCAGAAATTAGATGCTAGTGCAGAAATTGTAGGAGCTCTAGCGGAAATATTTAAAATATCCTTAACAATGGGAGAGGTGCTGGAGTATAGCAAATGTTGTTCCATTGTTTAAGCAAAGTTCTAAATATTAGACGGGAATTTATTGATCAGTGACATCAGCAGTGGGTAGGATATTGGAAGGTATTCTAAGGGACTGGATATATAAGTATTTGCAAAGACAGGGACTGATTAGGGATAGTCAATGTGACTTTGTGTGTGGTAGGTTGTGCCTAATTAATCTCTTAGAGTTTTTTGTGGAAGTTACCAGGAAAATAGATGATGTTAAGGTAGTGGATGTTGTCCACGTGGATTTTTGCAAGGTCTTTGACAAGGTCCCGCATGGGAGGTTGGTCAAGCAGGTTCAGTCACCTAGCATTCAGGGTGAAGTATAAATTGGATTAGAAATTGGCTCTGCAGGAGAAGCCAGGGGGTTGTTGTAGATGGCTGCCTCTCTGCCTGTGACAAGTGGTGTGCCACAAGCATCAGTACTGGATCTGGTGATGTTTCTCATCTCTACCAAAGATGATAATGTAGTAAACTGGATCAGCAAATGTGCGGATGACACCAAGGATGGAGCACAGTCGACAGCAAGGAAGATTATCAAAGCCTGCAGCAGGATCTGGACCAGCAGGATGAATGGGCTGAAAATGGCAGATGGAATTTAATACAGTCAAGCGCAAGGTGTTACAATTTGGACTGTAAACCAAAGGAGGACTTACATGGTCAGTGGTAGGGCACTGGGGAGTAAGTAGAACAGAGCGATCTGGGAATACAGGTCCATAATTCCTTGAAAGTGGCATCACAAGTAGATATGGTCATAAAGAAAGCTTTCGGCACCTTGGTCTTCATAAATCAACGTCTTGAGGTCCCGTGTTATAGGGAAAGGTTGAAAAGGTTAAGACTTCAGTCACTAGTGCATAGGAGAATGAGGTGAGATTTGATACAAAATTATGAAGGATATACATAGAACAAATGCAAGCCAGCTTTTTCACTGAGGTTGACTAGAGGTCATGGGTTAAGGGTGAAAGGTGAAATGCTTAAGGGAACGTGAGGAGGAACTTCTTTGCTCAGGTGGTGGTAGGAGTGTGGAATGAGCTGCCAGTGGAAGTGCTGGATGCAGGTTTAATTTCAATATTTAAGAGAAGTTTGGATAGGTGGATGAGAGGGGTACAGAGGGCTGTGGTCTAGGTACTGGTAAATAGTTTGGCATAGACTAGATGGGTCAAAGGGCCTATATGTGTACTTTGGTGTTCTTTCACTATCAAACAAACCAAAGATGTTTGACATTTGTTGAAAGGAGGAGACGTTCATGAGGATGGAAAAGTAGGAATGGAATTGTGATATAAAATTCTGCCACAAACACTTTCTTTTCCAAGTTCTCTGATTTAAGAATCAGCAACAAACTCTCCCCATCAATGAGAAAGAGAGACAATAGACAATAGACAGTAGGTGCAGGAGTAGGCCATTCGGCCCTTCTAGCCAGCACCGCCATTCACTGTGATCATGGCTGATCATACACAATCAGTACCCCGTTCCTGCCCTCTCCCCACATCCCTTGACCCCACTATCTATAAGAGCTCTATCTAACTCTCTCTTGAATGCATCCAGAGACTTGGCCTCCACTGCCTTCTGGGGCAGAGCATTCCACATATCCACCACTCTCTGGGTGAAAAAGTTTTTCTGCATCTCTGATCTAAATGGCCTACCCCTTATTCTTAAACTGTGGCCTCTAGTTCTGGATTCACCCATCAGCGGGAACATGCTTCCTGCCTCCAGCATGTCCAATCCCTAAATAATCTTATATGTTTCAATCAGATCCCCTCTCATCCTTCTAAATTCCAGTGTATACAAGCCCAGTCACTCCAATCTTTCAACATATGACAGTCCCGCCATTCCGGGAATTAACCTTGTGAACCTACGCTGCACTCCCTCAATAGCAAGAATGTCCTTCCTCAAATTTGGAGACCAAAACTGCACACAATACTCCAGGTTGGCTCTCACCAGGGCCCTGTACAGCTGCAGAAGGACCTCTTTACTCCTATACTCAATTCCTCTTGTTATAAAGGCCAGCATGCCATTAGCTTTCTTCACTGCCTGCTGTACCTGCATGCTTGCTTTCATTGACTGATGTACAAGAACAACTAGATCTCGTTGTACTTCCCCTTTTCCTAACTTGACTCCATTTAGATAGTAATCTGCCTTCCTGTTCTTGCCACCAAAGTGGATAACCTCACATTTATCCACATTAAACTGCATCTGCCATACATTTGCCCACTCACCCAACCTGTCCAAGTCACCCTGCATTCTCATAACATCCTCCTGACATTTCACACTGCCACCCAGCTTTGTGTCATCAGCAAATTTGCTAATGTTGCTTTTAATCCCTTCATCTAAATCATTAATGTATATTGTAAACAGCTGCGGTCCCAGCACCGAACCTTGCGGTACCCCACTGGTCACTCCCTTCACCCATGACTGTGCGGCTGGACACTGCTCAAAAGTCATTTACAAAATTTGCTGACAACAAACTATTGTTAGCAGAATTTTAGATGGTGAGAGAAGGCGTACAAGAGTGAGCTCGATCAGCTGGTTGAGTGGTGTCCTAACAATAACCTTGCACTCAACGTCAGTAAGAACTGATTGTGGACTTCAGAAAGGGTAATACAAGGGAAAACACACCAATCCTCATAGAGGGATCAGAAGTGGAAAGAGTGAGCAATTTCATGTTCCTGGGTGTCAATATCTCTGAGGATCTATCCTGGGTCCAATGTATCGATGCAGTAACAAAGAAGACACGCCAGCAAATATATTTCATTTGGAGTTTGAGGAGATTCAGTATATCATCAAATACTCCAGCAAATTTCTAAAGATCTATCACGGATAGCATTCTAACAGGTTGCATCACTCTCTGGTATGTGGGTGGGGGGTGGTGTTGTCACCACGCAGGATCAAAATGAGTTGCAGAAAGTTGTAAACTCATTCATCTCCATCATGGGCAGTAGCCTAACCAGCATTCTGGACATCTTGAAGGAGCAATGCCTCAAAAAGGCGGCATCCATCACTAAGGATGCTGATCACCCTGGACATGCCCTCTTCTCATTGCTACCATCAGGGAGCAGGTACAGGAGCATGAAGGCACACACTCAATGATTCACGAACAGCTTTTTCCCCTCTTCCATCAGATTTCTGAATGGACATTGAACCCATGAACAAAGAACACTACCTCACTACTTATTTAATTTAACATTTAAGAAATTATTAAATTTAAAAATTGCACAAAATATGCTGGTGATATTAAACCTGATTCTGATTCTGAACACCCCCCAGGTCTCCCCCTGACTACCTACACCAGGGGTAGCTAACTCTCCCTCAACACAAGTGCCCCTCAGGGCTATGTACTTAGCCCCCGCCTTTATTCTCTGTTTACCCATGACTGTGTCACCGCCCACTGCTCAAATCTGCTAATTAAATTTGCTACACTGATTGGCCTAATCTCTAATAATAATGAGGCAGCCTACAGAGAAGAAGTCATCACCCTGACACAGTGGTGTCAAGAAAACAACCTCTCCCTCAATGTCGCAAAGACAAAGGAGCTGGTTGTGGATTACAGGAGGAATGGAGACAGGCTAACCCCTACTGACATCAGTGAATCTGGGGTTGAGAGGGTGAATAGCTTTAAGGTCCTCAGCATAAACATCACCGAGGATCTCACGTGGTATGCACATACTGGCTGTGTGGTGAAAAATGCACAACAGCACCTCTTTCACCTCAGACAGTTGAAGAAGTTTGGCATGAGACCCCAGATTCTAAGAACTTTCTGCAGGGGCACAATTGAGAGCATCCTGACTGGCTGCATCACTGCCTGGTATGGGAACTGTACTTCCCTCAATCGCAGGACTCTGCAGAGAGTGGTGCGGACAGCCCAGCGCATCTGTAGATGTGAACTTCCCACTATTCAGGATAATTACAAAGACAAGTGTGTAAAAAGGGCTCGAGAATCATTGGGGACCCGAGTCACCCCAACCACAAACTGTTCCAGTTGCTACCATCAAGGAAACAGTACAACAGCATAAAAGCCAAAACCAACAGGCATAGGGGCAGCTTCTTCCACCAGGCCATCAGACTGATTAATTCATGCTGACACAAATGTATTTCTATATATTGGCTGTCCTATTGTACATACTGTCATTATTAATGACTATAAACTGCACATTTAGAATGAGACGTCACATAAAGAT
Organism: Hemitrygon akajei; assembly: GCF_048418815.1. Taxonomy (NCBI): domain Eukaryota; kingdom Metazoa; phylum Chordata; class Chondrichthyes; order Myliobatiformes; family Dasyatidae; genus Hemitrygon; species Hemitrygon akajei. The sequence continues at coordinate 28,375,434 of NC_133138.1, read as the reverse complement.
TTTTATTCCTCATGGACATGAAGGATATAAGTAATAAAGTCAATTCAATTCAATAATCTACCAATCAGCACAACTTCGGAATATGGGAAGAAACCGGAGCCAATCAGGAGAGAGTGACGTGGTCATTGAGAGAACGTGAACACAGCAGCCGAGGTCAGGATTGAACCTGAATCACTGACACAGCACTGTAATCTCATTTGCATTGCTTTGACTGAAAGCTGTGGAGCTGCGTTTTCTCAGTTTGTAAATTCCTCAATCTGGTAATGAATATGAGCTCTGTCATACGACCCCTGCTATCTGTCTTGCAATGAGGCAGAGAGGGAATGAGATTCCCACCGTCTGTCATGTGCAATCCATTTCTAAGCCCTTTCGGGAGGTTGAATTGTCCAGGTTCATTTTCCAGGCACCTAAAATGCTCAGGTAGTACATGTATGTACATTACATTACTGAAATAGTGGTAGCCGGTTTAGTAAAAGATCTCTGAGGAAGAGATTGGATCATTTGCACATACAAATAGGATGGTCACACACTTAGGAATCTCAGAATCTTGAGAGCCCATGGGCAGCAAGGAAGGACCAGCTGAATCAGAATCAGAGGCAACACGAGTGGATCTGCAGATGCTGGAAATAAATAAAAAAACACGAAATGCTGGCAGAACTCAGCAGGCCAGACAGCATCTATGGGAGGAGGTAATAACGACGTTTCGGGCTGAAACACTTCATCAGGAGTGAAGTAACATGGGATGGTCGAGGGGGGAAAGGAAGTGGGGGGAGGGATAAAGTAGAGAGCTGGGAAGTGATAGGCTGGAGGGAAATGGGCTGGGGGAAGGTGGAGAATTATGGGAAATAAAAGAGAAAGAAAGGTAGGGCTGGGGGGAGTGATTATAGTGAGGGGGAAAAAGAGAGAGAAAGAGAACCAGACTAAAATAATAGATAGGGATGGGGGTAAGGGTGGGGGGGCAGGGGTATCAACAGAGGTCAGTGAGTTGGATGTTCATGCCGGCAGGAAGGAGGCTACCTAGGCGGGAGATAAGGTATTACTCCATCGACCTAGTGCTACACCTGCCCCTACACTTCTTCCCTCACCACCATCCCAGGCCCCAGACAGTCCTTTCAGGAGAGGCACCACTTCACCTGCGAGTCAACTAGGGTGATATACTGTATCCGGTGCTCCCGATGTGGCCATTTATACATTTGGGAGACCCGCCGCAGACTGGGAGACTGTTTCGTCGAACACCGGCGCTCGGTCCTCCAGCAGTGGCGGGATCTCCCTGTGGCCACACACTTCAATTCCACAGACCACTCCCACTCCGACATGTCTGTCCATGGCCTCCTCTACCGTCAAGATGAGGCCACACGCAAGTCGATGGAGCAATACCTTATCTCCCGACTAGGTAGCCTCCTTCCTGCCGAGGCCTGCTGAGTTCTGCCAGCATTTTGTGTTTTTTATTGAATCAGAATCAGGCTTGTTATCACTGTCCTGACGCAGGGTCTTGGTCTGAAACATCAACTGTTTATTCCTTGCCATAGATGCTGCCTAACCTGCTGAATTCCTCTAGCATTTGCATGTATTTCTCTGAAATTCCAGCATCTGCAGAATCCCTTGAGCTTAGTATCACTGATATATGACATTTAATTTGTTGTTCATGACGTATTGAATGCAACTGCATCCAGCCATTCATTCATTCATTCATCTAATATTTGTTTATTTATTTGCTTGCTTATTCATTTATTTGTTTGGAAGGTGAGGCATGGTATGGGTGTGTGTCAAATAAATCTGTTTCCTATCCTCAAACAGAAAACAATCTAATTTATGACGCTGCAGACAGGAGATAAAATAAAAAGCCAATTATGCCCATTGATTTAAAAGATAAATGAAGAAAAAGACAGTGAACAAAATGGATGGAAATATTCAAACAAACGATCAGCTGGCCTTTGCACTGTGGTTGGGATAGCTGTAATGGAGAAAGCTGTAGACCAGGAGTGACATTGTTTTAATAGGACTCAGCTGTTCCCCTTTGCAAATCTGAGCTGAGTACAGACAGGCCCTTGTTAAAAACATAGCTATCTTGAAGTCCCCAGCTAAAATGGCACTTGAATGTGGAGTTCCTGTTGTGCTAAGAGCAAAGCTATAAATCCCTTCGCAGAGTCCGACGTCAGACTGTCTTTCAAAAGGGTGAACCATTGCAAAGCAGCAGGCCCCGATGGAGTACTTGGTAGAGCTCTGAAAACCTGGGCCTACCAACTGGCAGGTGTGATCAAAGACATTTTCAAACTCTCAATGCTACTCTCAATGCCTGTTTCAAAAATCATACTAGTGCCCAAGAAGAGCAGGGTGTGCTGCCTTAACGATTATCATCCAGTAGCACTCATATCTATGTTGATGAAAGGTTTTGAGAGGTTGGTTATTGTTAGGATTAACCCCTGTTTCAGCAAGCACCCTGGACCCATTGCAATTTGCCTATTGCTACAATAGCTCTACAGTGGATGCGATCTCATTGGCTTTTCACACGGCCTTGGATCACTTGGACAATACTAATGCCTGTGTCAGGATACTGTTTATTGACTACAGACTGCAGCACAATCATTCCTACAGTTCTAGTTGAAAGGCTCCAAAACCTAGGCCTTTCTACCTTCCTCTCAAACTAGATCCTCAGCTTCCTCACCGGAAGACCACCATCTCTGCAGATCAGAAATAACATCTCCGCCTCGCTGATAATCAACACTGCCGCACCTCAGGGATGTGTGCTCAGCCCACTGCTCTAATCTCTCTGCACCCACAACTGTATGTCTAGGCACAGCTCAAATGGCATCTATAAATATGCTTATGATACAACTACTGTTAGCAGAGTTTCAGATGGTGATGAGAGGGCATACAGGAGCAAGATAAATCAGTTGGCTAAGTGGAATCGCAGCAACAACCTTGGACACAACATCAGTAAGAACAAAGAATTGAGTATAGACTTCAGAAAGGGTAGACGAGGGTGCACACACCACTCCTCATAGAGGTATCTATGAGGTGGAAAGAGTGAGCAATTTTAAGTTCCTGGTTGTAAGCATCTCTGAGGATTGATCCTGGGCCCAACATATTCATGCAGTTACAAACAAAGTACTACAATGGTTTTATTTTATTCGGAGTTTGAGGAGATTTGTCACCAAAGACACTCATAAATTTCTAAAGATGTATTTCTAAAGATGGGATGTATTTTCTAAAATTTCTAAAGATGGGATCAAAATAAGCTGCAGAAAGATGTGAACTCATTCAACTCTTTCATGGGCACCAGCCTCCCCTGCATCCAGAACATCTTTAAGGAACGATGCCATCATTGAGGAACCTGATCACCCAGGACATGCACTCATCTTATTGCTACCAGCAGGGAGGAGGTACAGGAGCCTGAAGGCACATACTCAATGATTCATGAAGCACTTCTTCCCCTCTGCCATCAGATTTCTGAATAGGCATTGAACCCATGAACAAAGAACACTACCTCACTACTTAAGTAATTTAACTGTTTAATAAATAAGTATTAGTTCTTAAGGTTGTCATAGCCAGGGGCGGTAGTGGGGATAACCTTCTATTACCTATAAAGTGCTCCAAATGGTGTGCGACTCTAACAGCCTCTGACAATGAAGTCCAACTCTTGGCCTTCACATGTGGCTTAGCTACTAGGCCTGGCGGAACTGTTTCTACTGGCAAGGGAAGAGGAAAAGGCAACGAGGCAACATTGGTGCAACAAAAACAGTTGAACTGGGCAGGTGGGGCACGTCCACATTGGATGGCAGCCCACCTAGGAGAAGGAAAACTCAGATTTTAAACCTCTGCTGCCTTGCTGGCCATACCCATCCATGGGAAGGGTTTCAGGTGCAAACCCCAAGGAAGAAATCCGAAGCTGGGTCCCTAAGGAAGTTAGAAGTTGTTTACAACTTCACTCTAACAACTTCTGCGACGACTCTGGTGCCAAGCTGTACCAGTGATTGCCCTTCCCTTGGACTACATCAGTGACGTGGAGAGGGGAGCCCACTGCATGGGCAACAACTGATACTTCAAATCTTCCCATCCTTGGCTTGAGCCCTAGAGAGGACACAGTTCACCAGAGGCACAAACCCATGATCCCCTGGGATCAACAGCTGCCTACTACTACTAAATATGTACTTCTCACTGTAATTACAGGTTTCATTATTATGTATTGCAATGTACTGCTGCCACGTAGCAACCAATTTCACAACATAGGCCAATGATATTAAACCTGATTCTGAGTTGTTAAAAAAAAGTCACATTGTAGTAGCTGAGGAGGGTATCATGAGGATGGAAAAGTCAAAGGCAATCAAGATTTTAAAAAGTTTTCCTTGAGAAATTAAAAACAATGCTGTGATAGAAAAAGACTATCTGTTCACTCAGTTGTTAGATGTTGCATTGTAGTAGCTAAGTATGAAATAAATTGACTTAAAATTGTTGCTAGTGTAATTTGAACTGGTAGAAAAAGATCAACAACTAGGAATCATTCACTTGGAAAATAAGTTTATTAAAAATACTTTGTTTTAAAAATATAATTAGCATAAATATATCAAAATGATACAAATATTTATGAATTTTGCATATCTTCATACAAAACATTTTATTTAATACTTCATCTTTTTAATTTATTTTGCAAATAAAATGTAAATAAATAAATATCATTCACATGGTTTAGACCGCCATTACCAACATACAATGATTGCATAATTAAATAAAAAACTATAAGTTCCTTTTTAAATACTTCATGTCAAGCTACAATATTGCTGCAATACGTATATACTGTATGGAAACAATCCAAACATATTTGAAATTAATGTGTCCATTCTCATCATTTTGACACATCTTTAAACTGAAAACTGAATATACTCTAAAGGCTTGTCATAAAGTTGATCAGGAAATTTGCAAAACTGTTAAGTAGGAAATATAAATTCAGAGGTGCTGATTCATTAACATGAAGTTTAACATTTAAAAAAAAGATTGAACATTTTCAAAGGAATGGCTTGCGTTATTCTGCAGTCCAGTGGAGATTGATATGTCCTAATGAACTGTAGAGAATGTTGACTTCCAATTGGGCAAAGTATAAACTACAAGTGGTGGTATTAGGTGATTATAGTGAACAAGAGAGGAAGATTTACAGGAGAACCAATCATTTTTGAACAGATGAAGCAGGTCATTGACAAAACTAATACAGTGGAGTTGTGAGCTAAATGCTGGGCTGAGAACAAAACTATCTGCTCTTGGCTGGAGGAGCAACACCTCATATCCTGTCCTGATGGCATGCACATCGATATCTCTAACTTCTGTAAATTTCTCCCACCTCTCCCTCTCTCATTTTCCATTCCTCAGTCTACCTCCTGTCTAACCCCTTCTCTCCTCACCTGCCTATCACATCTCTCTGGTGCCTCTCCTCCTTTCTTTTCTCCCATGGTCCACTCTTTTCTCCTATCAGAGTCCTTCTTTTTCAGCTCTTTATCTTTTCCACCTATCACCTCACAGCTTATCACTTCATCACCCCCTCCACCACCCATCTTCTGCCTCACCTTTTTTCATCTATCACCTGTCAGCGTGTGTTCCTTCCCCTCTCCCCACCTTCTTATTCTTGCATTTTTCCCTTCCTTTCCAGTCCTGATGAAGGGTCTCAGTCCAAAGTGTCAACTGTTTATTCCTCTCCATAGATGATGCCTGAATTTCTGAATTCCTCCAGCATTTTGTGTTTGTCACCTGCTCTTAAAATCTCCCCTCTGAGGAGTAACAGAAGAACCATCATAAAGATGAATTGAAGAACTATCAGTGAATTGGAATTACTTTTTTAAAATATGTTCCTTATACGATCAAGCAGACTTCATATATTATACGAATGACAGTAATTGCCTGCTTCACAATAGTCAGCATTGCTTCCTTGTCATAATTTCAGGAGCTAAGTTCACAGAAACACCAAAAATTCTGGGCTAGTTCCAAAGGACAGAAAAAAAATTGTTGTGAGCTAAAAGGTTTATGAGAAGGTCTACAGCATATGAATCAGCATTTTCATCAGAGAGCAAAAAAGCAGACTACGTTGAGAAAAGTGGAAGGAGATATCCCTGGTTTGTGATATTTAGAGCATTTTCTCTTTGTTGACAGCCAATGAGATTCCAGTAAAAAATTAGCCTAACGAGTTTGGTAACATGTTCTTTGCTTCAGTTGAAGCAAAAACTTTTTGACTTCAGTTAGGCATTTGCGTATCATTTTGTCCATTGTTTCTTTTAGACAGCTTTCGATTTTATGTAAATTCTAAGAATAAAGCAAAGTTAAGTCAGAAATTTATTTCAAATGTACTTGATATTTTAAAATATATTAATTTATAGTTCTTCAGGGTAATTTTTAAAATAAAGGATACTTACTGGGCATTTCTCAACATGGATTGACAGAAGCTTTAGGTTTGCAGAGGCTATTTCTAGACGACCTAGAAATTCTTCGTTGCAATTGGACTGCTGGTTAAAAGAAAGAGAGAAGCACTTTCAGAAAAAGAGCCGGATTTTTCTAATGTATCTACAATCATTGTGCCAGCACTGGTAAAGAGCTTGCCACTGACTTTACTCATGTTCATTAACACTATGTTGCTGTTGAGTCGAGATAAAGGAAGGAAATCAACATGTTTTTTTTGCCTCAGTTAATTTGCTGTTTTTAAATGGTGAACCAGTTACCACACTTGCAATGAAGTGTTACAATTTTCACAAAGAATTCATCAAGATCTTCCTATGTCTGGTAACAATGAATGTGAAATCTTCCATGCTGAAAGTTTTTCCCTTGCTTTTTACAATATCACAGCAGTTCAGAATTTGCATTTAGACAATGATTAAAAATAAACTGTAGAAGTTTAATTATTCCCACTCATCAACACCTGCAGCTCCAAATATCCAACTGAATCTTAACCGATTCCAATTTTCTCGCTTCATCCATCTTGCTTAATTGATCAATTACTTTATAATTACACTAACTTACTAAACATCAAGATCAGTTTAGTATCATTAACTTGTGTCATAAAATTTGTTGTTTTGTGGCAGCAGTACAGGGCAATACGTCAAAAATAAATTACAATCAGGAATATATGTTTTAAATAATTAAATAAATAGTGCACAAAGAGATCAAAAGTAAAGAAAGAGACAGTGGTCATTGTCGATTCAGAAATCTGATGGCAGAGAGGAAGAAGCTGTGCCTAACACATTGATATGTGCCTTCAGGCTTCTGTACCTCCTCCCTGATGCTAGCAATGAAAAGAGGACCCTACTTCCCAATGAATCATTAAATTTGAACTAACACCTCCAGAATGAAAAAGTAATCTGTTAAGTAATTGTTCCATTTCTCTATCTGGTGTATCATCTCAACTAAGGAATGAGCAGACGACCTCCTTGTTACTAAATGTGCACACCAAAAGTAAAATAAAATGCAAATACTGGAGATGAGAAATACAAACAAAGAATGCTTGGAGCATTCAGTGCTCATTCAGCTTCCAAAGGAAGTTTATTCCTTCTATAGGAAATAGAAATGAAAATGCACTTTACCAGAAGCAAAAAGAAGTTGAAAGAGAAAATAAAATTTGTTTTTTTATTGCTTTTTTTTACTTGAAACAGAGAGAGGAAGCTTATTTTGCAAAGAATTTTCAAAGAATCTAGGGCCTCTTAGATACTGTAAAAGATAATTGCTCTCAGTCACAGTTATAGAGTTTCAAGGAAGGAAATACGTTGTGATGAGTTAAAAAGGCAATTATTATAAGTTTGGTGGTCAAGTCTGAAGTTAAATCAGTATGTTGGCAGATGCATCCAAGAAGAGAAACGCAGACTTGAAACATAGACTATATCTTTTTCCTCAAATACTTTGTTTTGATAAATTCTCTAATATAAAAATAACCTCCCTTACTATTAAGTGTTGTATTACTAAGGACATTTTAGTTGGTCCCGATGTAAAATGCAGTATCATAGTTTCAATACAGAGGGATTCAAATTCCATCCCAAAGAAAAGGAATTTCAATTCAGAGTAATGCACATAAAGGAAGAGGAAATGTTTCAGGCCCTTATCAGGACTTAATTAGGACTTGGCCCAAAACCTCGATTTTTCATTCATTTCCATAGATGCTACCTGACCTGCTGAGTTCCTGCAGCATTTTGTGTGTGTTGCTCTGGATTTCCAGCATCTGCAGAATTTCTTTTATTTAGAATTTAAATTGAATTGATGAATGAATCAATATCATATTCAATAGCTTTGAATTTGTATTGTAAAAGAACCCTATCTGGTTCCTTTTTTATGGAAAGAAAAATCATAAATCTAGTTGATTATTTGTAACTATCTACTGAAATACTCTTTGGAGACAAGTCCTGACAATGCCATTCCCATGTTTGAATGAATAGATAAAATCTAGAATGTATCTTTAGATTATATTAGTTTTGTCACTTCTCTTCATGAGAAGCAATTAAAGATCTGGTGGGTTTTTTTTGTTCATTGATAGCTTCCTTCAATTGATAGAATGATTCTATTTTTGCAACCCTCACCATCCTTGACACACGATGTGGAGAGCCCAAAGCAAATTATTACAATCCAACTTAAACTCTGCATCCAGGACTTGTAATTACCAATTCAATTGGCAGTATCTAACCGCGGTAGTGTGGCAGTTAGCAGAATGATCAGCATTCACCGGTCAGGGTTTGATTCCACTAAGTCTGTAAGGAGAGAATACGTTCTCCCCATGACACCTTGGCATTCATCTGGATGCTCCGGTTGCCTCTGACATTCCAAAGACATACAATTAGGGCTAGTGAGTTGTAGGCATATTATGTTTGTGTCAGAAATGTGGCAACACTTGTGGGCTGCCCCCAGCAGAATTCTCAACTGTGCTGGTCATTGATATAAGCCAACACAATTGTCTATGTTCTGTTGCTTCAATGTACATGTGACTAATTGGATCTTTAATCATTAGAAATAGAAAATATGATTAATTGGAAAACTTACCTCTTGGCACTTTTTCTCTATGCTTTCTAGTAATTCAATCAGTTTGGGGAGAGTGTGCTTGGCATTTTTGATCTACAATTTATAAAAAAAATAGAATCTTTAGAAATACAATTTTAAATAAGCTATTTTTAAAACAAAACCACCATATAGCATTTTTCAATGTATTTGTGTCAAATAACATTAAAAATTACCGTTTATCTGTTGTTTGATTGAAATTAATTAAGATGAAAAAAGGAGAATGTGCCTCAAAGTAATGACCCTTCCCACAATTTCATTTGAATTTATTTTTTCCTAACTTTATTTTTAACAGACACAGCAATGGCCTCCATATTCATTAACGTAGGAAAATCAAGAATAATTTTCTGGAACATTTGCTGCAGTTAAGCCCACAAGATTGATAAAAGTTTTTAACATGAATTTTCTTTTCAAATTTCCTCCTCCTCCTCACCTTAACGTTTGAAATCAGACATCACCGATTCTGAGATGCACTCCTCATGAAGCTGTTCCTGGCCTCGGCTGGAGGCTATAATCACTATTTTCATCAGCAACTCTCCATATTCTCACCTACAGCAGGTGGCTGTGTTTGAGTTTGCATCAACTTTCTACGAGGATCATCCAGAAGCTGGCAGGACTCATTCAAGTGCTGAGTAAGCTCAAGCTGACTGCTATGCAAGTGGTCAGATTTAAGCACTCAGACAACTCACTTGGGGAGATGACATTCTACAAGCCTATCAGCACTGTTTTTCAAATTTCCAGAAACTAACAAACAAATACAGATCCAGTGACTGGTATCTTCAGTAAACTTATAAGTATTGACGTAAAGGCAAATCTTCAGTAATATGTGGAACCGCAATATGTTCCGCAAACCATAATAATATCTAAAGGAACTGAATAAGTCTCCGTCACCTGTCAAAAAACAATTTTCATTGGACACCCATCCTCCAATAGTCACTGCAGACAGGTGTGATTTCAGAATTACTATTTATTACCCTGACTAATAAAAGGATTTAATGATCTTATCAGTTAGTTGCCTTGCAATGTGTGAGCCTACGTGAAATGATAACTAGTATTCAGATGAGACTATTCAGACAGGATGTAGTTGAAGAGTGAGCAACAAAATATTTTGCATGTTACCTTGTTACGATACATCAGACTCATTAACCTACTTTTCAGGTGAGTGTTAGTCTGTGCCTTACTTCAAGTTTAATTGTCATTCAACCATACCAATGAGTACAGCCAAAGGAAACAGCATTCCTCCGGGACAAACATGCAAAACACCTTGTAATTAGTTTTGCCCCCCCCCCTTTTTTTTAACCTGTTTCACAGTCTGTGAATAAACCTTGCAACATTTTGTCATCAGTCTACTGCATCCGATGCAAAATTCAAACTCATGCGATGTCTACCATACGGGTGGGGGGAGGGGTGCCACTGCGCAGAATGGAAGTAAGCTGCAGAGTGCTGTTCAATTAGTCAGCTCCATTATGGGCACTAGCCACTGTAGTATCCAGGAAATCTTCAAGGTACAAGGCCTCAAAAAGGCGGCATCCATCATTAAGAATCCCCACCACCCAGGTCATGCCCTCTTCTCATTTTTACCATCAGCAAGGAGGTACAGAAGTCTGAAGGCACACACTCAACAATTCAGAAACAGCTTCCTCTCCTCTGCCATCGGATTTCTGAATGGACACTGAACCCATGAACACTACCACACCACTTTTTTATTTCTGTTTTTACACTACTTATTTAATTTAACTATTTTATATATATATTCTGTAATTCACAGCTTTTTTTCTATATATTCATGTATTGCATTTTACCGCTACCACAAAGTTTAATCAGTTTCACAGCAAATGCCAGAGGTGATAAACCTGATTCACATTCTGATTCTACAGCATCACACTGTGAACACTTGAACCTAATGTCCTGGAAATCTTGCATGTTGGAGCTTCTAGGCTTGTCTCTGTGGTTGCACCTAATGTGTGCCTACATAGTGTCAACCAGAGGTCGGTTGTTAAAGATGGCCTTTAAGTGGCTGTGAATGCACTGTGACACTGAACTGCATGCCAATAATAATGAAAGTTATGAAATTTGTAAGTTTTTGTATGTAATCTAGAAAAACACACACAACTATCACTTCCCACATTCTAAAATACAGCAAAAACAAAATAATGTTCATCCTGAACACAAGTTAAACCTATTCTGATGTGAAAACAGAGTTATTGTAAACAATACTGAAAATCATTGCTTACCTTCAGACATTCTGGTATTTGGAAATAGTCGTTAGCCAGGTTCTGTAAGAGAAAATAGTTTGATTATGATATGTCCACACTGATTATTTCTACAAGTACTTATATACATGTATTTGTATTTTGAGCTGGCTGATGGTGCAGCGAAGGTTCCCGAGTTCCCGAGTTCGAACCCAGTCAGGCCACTCTCGGACACGCTTTCCATCCGTGCCGGGTTGAGTGTCGAGCTCGCAATTCAGCCTCGTAAAACAAAACACTGCGCTGTGAGAAGGACGTGGGGGACCACTCACAGAATCTTTCCTCCAAGACAACCACTTGGAAAAAAAAGTGGTCGCCGAGGCTCTGGCAGAGTATGGCACACAAAAAAAAAGAAATTATATTTTACCATTGCAATAAAAATCACTAAAGCATCTTACCGGTGGTAAGTTCTGTTCCATTTTATGAAAAGCGTTAATAATTTCATCAATTTGATGGTTAGCAAAGGTAGTGAAGAAACAGCAGCTGAACAAAACCAGACACAAGCGAATCATTTTTCTTCTTCTCAAAGTTCTTCTTTCTGATGCCTACTACAAGTGATTTAGCTATAATTTGTTTGGGCATGATAGGTCTTTTTATATCCTTCAGAAACTCACAGGAAGTCCAATTATCAGGTGGAAATTAAGGTGTGGGGGGGGTGAAAGGAGGAAATGCCTCCTCCTGAGGTCACCATGGAATCCACCGTAACATTCAAAGCCATATTCTGAGTCAGGGTGCATGATAATCTAAGCAGAAGTCATTATGTAATGAAAGTATTTGATACTTTTCGCATTTACGGATTGGAAATCGTGAAACCCCAGACATGTGACTTAATCTTTCAAAATCAGCATTTGATAGGGGAAAAAAAAATGACTTGCCGCAATGGCCTTGCATCTAAGAAAACCCAAGTTGAGCTGTGTAACACACACACAAAGACCACATTTCTCACTTTGCTGTTAGCAGCAATGACACTGAAGTATTTCCCTATTCCACGTAGTTTTTGGTGACACTCAAGAGCATAGAAAATGATCCCGGGGAGGAAAATGAAAAAATGTGTAAGTTAGCTATTTCTGTGCTTATGCAATCAATGGATGGAAGTTTAAGGGGGAAAATTTGGTATTCCAATTGTCAAATGTAGAAGCACTTGGTTTATAGATATATTTATCAATAGCAAGTGTAGGTTAACAATAATGATAAATTAGATTACAAATACTCTTCATGCAAACAATATAGTTCAACGTGCTTTACAATGGAATAATACAAATATGAAAATAAAAGACAAAGTGGTGTTAGTTTAAAGCAAGGTTAAATAAATAGGTCATGAGCTGGTGTTTAAAGGTGTCAACTGCATCTACGGTCTTTTAAGGATTGAGTTCCACAGGTTAGGAGCGTCGATCAAAAAAGCTAGTTAACTGCTTTATGGACCTTTACAGATTGGTAAGGGTGCCAAAAGTAATGGAGAGGAGACAGAAGAATTGAGTTGAGAGGGATAATAAGAGATAGAATGGAGCAGACTCAATAAGCCAAATGGCCCAATATTGCTCCTATGTCTCATGGTCTTATAGTCTTATGGATGCGAATATCGATAAATTTTGACAGTCAGCTTTCCCAAAGAAGGTACTACAAGGGTAGATATTTCAGTTATATTTTGGTGCCTGAATATAGGATCAAATCAACCAGGCATTTCCCTTCCAGCAGTATTTATGGGGAGTTTCATGCCATCTGCAACCCGCATGAAAAAAATATAAAATGCTTAAAAACGATATGACCAATCAAACAACCAGGGAATACACCCAAGACTTAGATCTCTAAGACTACATATCTTTTATTAATATTTGACTGAGAGGCCAGGTATCAGACAAGGAAAGTTCAAAGTAAATTTATGTCCAAAGTACATATGTGCTACCATATGCAACCATGAGATTCATTGTCTTGCAGGCATACTCAATAAATCCATAGAATAATAACCATGCCAGTATCAATGAAAGTCTGCACCAACTTGGGCGTTCAACTAGTGTGCAAAAGGCAACAAACTGTACAACTACAAAAGGAAAGAAATAATAATAATAAATCAATAAGCAATAAATATTGAGAACACGAGATGAAGAGTCCTTGAAAGTGATTATAGAAACATTTCAATGATGGGGCAAGTGAAGTTGAGTAAAGTTATACCCCTTGGTTCAAGAGTCTGATCTTTCAGGTGTAATAACTGTTACTGAACCCAATGGCAGGAAATCTGAGGCTCCAGTAACTTCTTCCTGTGTCAACAGCAGGAAAAGGGTATGTCTAGGTGGTGGGTTGTCCTAATTGTAGGATGATGAATGCTGGTTAAGAACATTCGGTCACTGGAAATTCAGGATGAGGTAGTAAATTGGTTTTGTGGGAGAAGCCAGAGAGTGGTAGTAGAGGGTTGCATCTCTCACTGGAGGCCTGTGACTGGTGGAATGTCACAGGGATCAAAGTTGGGTTCACTGGGACTACAACCAGAGGTCACGGGTTAAGGGTGAAAGGTGAGAAGTTTAAAGGGGACATGAGGAGAAACCTCATCACTCAGAGGGTCATGAGTGTGTGGAACAAGCTTCCAGCACAAGTGGTCCATGTGAGCTCAATTTCAATGTTTAAGAGAAGTTTGGATAGACACATGAATAGTAGGTATATGGAAGGCTATGGTCCAGGAGCATATCATTGGGAGTAGGCAGTTTAGATGGTTTCAGCATGGACTAGATGGGCCAAAGGGCCTGTTTCTGTGTTATACTTCTCTATGACTCTGTGACTGTAATGGTGGGGAGGGCTTTACCCATGATGAACTGAGCTGTCCATTGCTTTTTGTATGATTTTCCATTCAAAGGCATTGGTGTTTCCGTACCGGGCTGTGATGCAGCCAGTCAACTTACTCTCCACTATTTATCTATAGAACATTGTCAGCGTTAGATGTCATGCTGAATATTCGCAACCTCCTAGGGAAGTAGAGGTGCTGCCATGCTTTCTTCATAATTGCACACATGCTGGGCCCAGGACAGGTTCTCTGAAATAATAACACCAAGGAGTTTGAGGAATATAAAGTTGCTCATCCTCTCTACCTCTGATCCTCCCATGAGAACCTCTGGCTTCCTTCTCCTGAAGTCAATAATCAGTCACTGACATTGAGTAAGAGGCCATCGTAATGGCAACACTCAGCCAGATTTTCCATCTCCCTCCTGTATGCTGATTCATCACCACCTTTGATTCGGCTTACGACAATGGTGTCATCAGCAAACTTGAACGTGGCATTGGAGCCTTGCTTAGTCACAAAGTCATAAGTGTAAAGCGAGTAGAGTAGGGTAAATTTTGAGGAATAAATTATATCTACACTTTTTTCTTTGTCAAACCATGATTGCAAAATACAAGTGCAAAGTACTATCTCAGCAGTGGAGGATGTGTGCTAGTCTGATATCCACAAGTGCATGAGGAAATTCTGAAAAAGCTCTGTAACCTTTTCCTTCGTGATGATGACACTTAACGTGAAAGGTGAAAGCCGGTTTTACGTCCTTCAATGTTATTTTTTACAGTCCCATGAGCATGGCAGCTTTATTTTTTTTTTAATTTAGTGAAATAACCAGATAAAATTAGTAATATTGACAATGAAGCTGATGGAGCGGTAAGAAAAAGAAGTCATTTCAACCTCTCAAGTCTTAAACACAAGAGATTATGCAGATGCTGGAAATCCAGAATTATACACACAAAAATGCCAGAGGAATTCAGCAGGTCAGGGAGCATCTAAGGAGTGGAATAAAGAATCAACATTTTAGGCTGAGACCCTTTATCAGGTCTGGAAAGTAAGCGGGAAAAGGCCAGAATAAGAAGGTGGGGGAGTGGAAAGAGTACAAGTTGGCTGGTGTTAGGGGATGCCAGGTGAAGTGAGAAGCTGGGAGGTGATAGGTGGAAAAGGTAAAGGATAAAGAAGAAGTAATCTGATAGGAGCAGAGAGTGGACCATGTGAGAAAGGGACAGATGAGGGGTACTAGAAAGATGTGATAGACAGGTAAGGAGAAAAGAGGGGGTAAGAGTGAGCCAGAATGGGGAATGGAAAAAAAGAGAAGGGGAAAGGGGGAGAAATTACCAAAAATTAGAGAAATCGATGATCATGCAGTCAGTCTGGAGACTATCCAGAGGGAACTTGTCAAATATGTTTCGTTGAGAGAAATCTGCTCATCCACATGGTTTGGTCTGTCTGTGTCTCCAGAATCATGGCTAAGCAGTTGACTCTTAACCATCCTCTGAACTGCTCAGCGTAGGTGGAGGATAAAAATGAAAAAGCCACCAGGTATTGACCCTAGATCAAATTCTGGCGCAAAAATGTCTACCCCAGCCAAGCCCAGTCAACCTTTCCAAAGCCTCTTCACAGAAATCCAACTTAGATATAGTTGTACTCACAAAATAATACCTTACAATATACCAGATCCTTCCATTTCCTGCCCTGAGTACTGCCTGTTCCATTGGGAGAGCCAACCCATCAGAGGGCCAAGGCACAGAGGTATACAGTCAGAAACCTGAGAATACTCAATATTAACACCAGACTCTACGATGTCCTTACTTAAGAAAGGAAACAAATGCTTTGAAGATGTTCAGGGAAATTTATTCTACCAATACAGGGGCTCTCTGGGTTAGAGAAAACCTTACATAAAAATTTGTCTTTAAGCAAGTTTTCCCTTAAGAAGTAGTGCTGAGAAAACTAGTGAGTCTAAGGTAGACAAGTTCCATACTTACTACCTATTACGTCACTGGCATTTAGGGCAGCATGAAAGTCCTCCATCACTGTCCAGCCAGTTGCACGCGGATATAGAAGGATTCTTCATTGCTGTTTCCATAACAATAATTTTTTTTAATCATTCAGGGGTGTTAGCCCCAAACCTGTAGCACCAGTGGACCACTCTTAGTCTGACCTCTACCCTTTGACCTGTTTGGCATGAGTGACTCTACCAAGAGCTAAAGCTCAAGGCCATGACTTCAGCCAACATAGCTCTCCGAGTCATTGAGGCACGCAAGCCTCCAAACCCTGTGACAAGTTTGTGGTCCTCTTAGAGGAGTCAAGTTCCATGGTCCTGATGGAATGATTCCCAGGTAACTGATTGAAATGGCAGAAGTTATAGTACAGGTACTTGTGAAAATTTACCAAAATGCTCAGGTCCCGACTGCGACATTTCTGACATAAATGGGTGAGAGAGAAGTGCAGATATTCCATTTAAAACACCTCAGGACATAAAGCAACCCCATGCCTGCTTGCTGCAAGATCTAGACAATGCTCAGGCATAGACTAATGAATGGTATGTAATATTGTGTCACTAAATTGCTAGGCAATAACCATTTCCAACAAAAAAAAATCCAACTATGATACAAAGGCATTATCATGAAATCCTGTTATCATCATATCCTTAAGCAGTGAACCACAGATCAGCAAACTGACTAGCTCTGTCACATATACACGGTAGGCTGGATATCCTCCGGTGAATTAGTCACATCCTGAGGCCCTAAAACTCTTCCCATCATCCATAATACACAAGTCAGGAACAAAATAGGGATCAGGGTTTAATTCCCCCTGCTGTCTGTAAGGAGTTTGTATGTCCTCTCCGTGACCGCGTGGGCTTCGTCTGTGTGTTCCCTCCAACTTTCCAAAGGTATATGGATTGTTGTTAGCAAATTGTGAGCATGCTATTTTGGAGCCAGAAGCATGCCCCAGCGCGCATTCTGACCTTTGGTCGCTGACACGAATGACACATTTCACTCTATGTTTCAATGTTAGATGTTTAAGTGACAAATAAAGATAATCTATCTGATCTTTCTTTTCTAAATGGGAAATGCTGAACTTGCCTTATTGATGATAGTTCCATCAACACCAAAGACTGTGTATGGCAAAGCAGCTCACTTGATCGATGCTTTGTCCTCCACCCATGGAAATGGGTGACTTGGAAATGTCTAGCCCTTCCTTCATTATCTAAGACCTGGAATTTCACACCCAACAACATTGTGCATGTATCTCCACCCATGCATTTACAGCAGTTGAAGAAGTGTAATTCTGTAAGGAAGTTCAAAATTCAACATTCAAAGTAAATTTATTATCAAGGTATGTAAACGTCACCACATATGGACCCGAGATACATTTTCTTGCAGGTTATTCAAAGTAGAACAAAGAAATGTAACAGAATAAATGAAAAACTACTCACAAAGATCGACAAACAATCAATGTGCAAAAGAAGACAAAATACAAATAATAGTAAAAATAATTAAATCAATAGATAGATGGATAGACAGACAACTAAATAGATAGATAGATAGACTGATTGATACATAGATAGATGATACTAAGAACATGGGTTATAGAGTCCTTGAAAATGAGTCCATAAGTTGAGGAATCAGTTCAGAGTTGAGATAAATGAAGTTATCCACACAGTTTCAAGAGCCTCATGATTGAAGGATAATAATTGTTTCTGAACCTGGAAGTGTAGGACTTATGGGTGGTGTAAGTCATTCTAGATGGCAGCAGCAAAAAGAGAGCATAGCCTGGATGGTTGATACTTTCATGCGGCAGTGCTCTTTACATACTGTATGTGGTTAATGGAGGGGAGGGCTTTTCCTGTGATGAACTGGGCTATATCCACAACTTTTTGCAGCCTTTTCAATTCTAGTGCATTGATAGGCAATATACCCATAACCTGGACCCAGGTGGAGCAAAGATCATCTACAGCATTATCATGGGGAACTTGATGTTCTCAGGCATTTGCCAAAGTTATAGCAGCCTGATGGTTGAAGGTTAATATCTGTTCCAGAACCTGGCAAAACTATTCCTGAATCTCGGAAACCTTAACCTTTCATAAACTCACTAGACTTTATTTATCACATAAGAAATAGACATATAGTATATACCTAGAAATTTAGCACCAGTCAATTGTGCTGAATGTGGTAAATAGCTAATTCACATAATTTTGAAGTGAATCTGCAACATGCTGACATGACTAGACAGCATTTTTGACGGGGTGAATTTCTAGCAATCAAGTTGTGTATTGTTACTTCACTGTAACGTAGTGAAATACATGTTTATTTTGCTAGGAAATTAATCATTCAAAGAAACAGTACTACAGTGGGATGGTTGTGGAGATTGGGACTATCAATATTGTACTGAGAGGACAAGACAATTCCTGATACTGTTTTAGGTGTCCAATGTAAAGGAATACAATTCTATTATTGATACAAATATTGTATGTACAGAAATTATATTCAAGGAATTAGAGTTGCCTTAACATCTCCATGTTAGTTTATATCTGATGATTGCAAATTGCTGTTATTTACATATTTATATGGAAATATGCCAAAACCAGTACACAGTCTGATAAAATGTCTTGAGCCTTAAACATTAACTCTGTTATTTTCTCTACTGATGCTGCCTGGCAGTAAACTTGGAATACTTCATGCTTTTATTTCTCATTAGAGGCAACAATTCAGAGAAAAGCACTCTGAAAAGATTATGTTTGTGATATTTGCTATATTTCAATTAGTTTCATGCTTAGCCATCAATTGTCAGCTTTACTCTTTGGCACAACTCCGCACTGAGAGAGGAAAGGAAAACTGGCTCGTTCAAGGTTTGAAGTACATTTATGATCAAAGTACCTAACCATCATACAACCTTGACGTTCTTTTCCTAACACGCAGCCACGCAACAAAGAAAGTCAAAAGCAAACCTCATATATGTATATAATAAAACTAACACCCAACGCACAGAAAATAAAAACCACATCAAGCACACAAAAAAACAAAAATAGCCTGTAAAAAGACTGTCAAGTACTCAACGTACAATGGTAGAAAACATCATGCAAACAGTAACAGCAAGCAAATATTGTTTCTGAACTGAAGGGCATAAAGAGAGCCCCATAGTTCAGCACAAACCAAGTGAAACTCTTTCAGCAGCGATCTTAACCTGCCATACCACATTAACAGTTCCACTTTAGTAGTTAATATACTTGGGACGAATGTTTTGTCTATGGTTTTAAGTGCATGCAAGAGCATTAGCCAGTGGTTGACTTTTGAAGTCAGCTGAATAAACTGTGTGGAAAAAGTTGTTCCTACTAGTAGGTGAGATTAGGACTAGCCTCAAGATTCATGTGAGTAAGTTTAGGATGGAGATGAGGAACTGCTTTTCCGAAGAGTGGTGAATCTGTGGAATTCTCTGCCCAGTGAAGCAGTGGAGGCTACCCCAGTAAATATAAGTACAACAAGGTTGGATAGATTTTTACATTAAGGGTTATGAAGGAAAGGCAGGTATGTTGAGATGAGTCCACGGCCAGATCAGCCATGATCTTATTGAATGGCAGAGTGGGCTCAACGGGCCAGGTGGCCGACTCCTGCTACTATTTCTCATGTATACATGCCTTCTCTTTGGATCTTAACATGTTTAAGCCATAGTTAGATTGCGTTTTCTTGTCAGAAGTGAAAGTGTAATTTTTGCATTTCATATGAGCTTAAATGTGAGCAATTGCCTGTTTCATTGCTTTGCAATGAAGCTCCCCAGTCTAACATCCTTCCGATGGAGCCTTTATTTCTAATCTTGAATCAACTATAACCGATGCTTCGAAGACAGACTCTGCTGTCTTCATCAGGAATTTTGCCTGCCATCAAGATAGCAGTCTGCCGTCAAAATGTTGGTTATAATCAATACCTCACCTGGTTGGAAGCCAGAGAAGAGCTTATTCATCATATGTGCCGGGAAGACACTAGATCCTTTTTCAATGAAGGAGACAATTAGAACAAAAAAATGTCTATTTTAGTAAAAAGTGATCATAGCATTGCTAAATGGTAGTAATTAGAGTTTTGCAGGTTTGGTTCAATAACTGAATGGTTGAAGGGAAGTAGCTGTTCTTGAATGGTGGTGTGAGCCTTCAGGCTTCTATACCTCCTGCCGAATGGTAGTTACAAAAGGGTGATATATCCCAGATGGTAGCGACCTTTGAAGACGGATGTTGCTTTCTTGAAACACCGCCTTAAAAACGAAGAACTTTAGTCTCTCACTCCTGCTCTACCATCCATTCAGACCACAACATATCACTTAACTCAGCGCTACTTTCATGTGCTAATACAGTCCAGAAGAGTTTGGCTGTAATGTCTCCGTCACCACCAACCAAAGATTCCTCGGTCACTGCCCTTTCTTGGTAAGCCTGTAACAGAAATTCTTATCTTTAGCCACTTTCCATTCAAGAGCTATTCTGAATTCTGGTTCCCACTTTTCTTTGGTAAAGTGGTCCTCGCCTTAACAACCCATCAAGCTGAGAAATTTAATTCATTTTTGCTTTTTCTTTGTCAAGACCTCAAATTTAAGATTTCTAGTAACTGACTTCATGACAAACGGAAGTGATTTTACGAGATTTTCTTTATGAGAACTTTTCTAAATTTGAAAGCTCATATTCTCAATTTTTCTTCTAAAGAAACTATTAGAGCAACTGAGGTTTAAAGTATTTGCTGACATCTTATTTTCACATGTTTTTCATTATTTTCCGGTGATGACAATTGAGATAAAAAGGTAAGTGTGCCTAAAGATGGGAACGAATCACAAACAAAATATTGCCAGACATGATGTTAGTCAAAAATGAAATTATCTCAGACTTCTGTATTTTTGTTATGAGGTGGCAGTTCTTGTATTTTTAAAAGGTTTAGGAAAAGGTTATAAGAATTCATAGACTGTTCACATTCGCAATACTAATGTGTTAAACCTCACAATGCAATTAAGAAAAATAAAACTTGCAAAAGAAGCTCTGTGTTTCTTATTACAAGAAAACCCTGCAACTTGTTTAGAACATTAGAAAGTTTTTGACAAGAACAGGCAATTCAGCCCAACAAAGCTGGCCAAATTCTATCCACACTGTGTGTTGAAATAACTATCGAGTTTAGATTTGGAAGTCTCTAAGGTACTACTCTCAACTACATAACTAGGTAGTTTGTTCCACATGTCCACAACTTGCTGTGCAAAGAAATGCTTCCTGATGTTAGTGTGAAATCTCCCCTTAACCAGTCTCTATCTATGGCCCTGTGTCCTTGATGATAGATTAATTTTGAAGTGGCAGTTGCCATCCCCTTTTCTTATACCCTTAATGTATCTATGGGGTGTATGGGGTGTCAGGGAGGGGTAGCACCTCTGGTGGGAGAACATGTTGCATCCTTTTCGGGTGGATTGTCCACCTTTGGTCACCACCTGGCACTCAGCTGTCACTTGTGGCTCCCCGTAGCTGTTTGCATGCGATAGTGGCCACACCCCAGGCAATGGCTTTGACAAGCCAGCTAAACCAGGTGAGGGCAGCCGACGAGTCTCAAACCCTCAGTGAGATAGGGAGTTGTCTATCCCAGCATGTGAGGACAGACTCCAGCGGACTGAGCAGATGAGACCAATGGAAGGTCCAACGGTCAAGAAGGCGGTCTCTGTAAGTGTTGTGGAACATGTAGAGCACGACAAGACACAGAAGATGTTCTGGTCATCCACTGTACCTAGTCCCATCTCCAGCCATCTTGACTCTTGTCTTGCCACCAGATCCCAGATGGGAATTGGGAAGAGAGAGAGTGAGGCTGATGCTGTGCAACTCTCCCTCACTTAAATCCAAATCACTCACTAATCTCAACCCCATCAAAAGCCGGCTGGTAGTGTAGTGGCATCAGTGCTGTACTTTGGGGCGAGAGGTCCCAAGTTCGAATCCAGCCGGCTCCCTTGCATGTTCTCCATCCGTGCTGGGTTGAGGGTCGACCTAGCAACTCGACCTCATAAAAAGTACTAATGATGTCGAGGTCTTCATCGATGACGATGGGCGAACCTTACCCTTAATGATTTTGAACACTTCTATCATGTCTCCTCTCATTCTACGTCTACGTCAACTAAAAAGATTTAATTCTTTCAGCCTTTCTTCATAGCTCATACCCTGCAAACCTGGAAAGAGTCTAGTCACCCTTCTCTGAATTCTCTCCAGTGCCTTCTCATCCCTCACACAATATGGAGACCTAAGTTGTATACAGTACTCATGATGTGGCCTCACAAGTACATTATACAACTTAAAGAGAATGTCTCTAGACTTGAACTCCACTGAGTGCATTATACAGCTCAACATTCTATTCGCCTTTCTAATCACTTCTGTGCATTTAGAGGTTGATAGTGATGAGTCTACCAGTGCACCCAAGTTCTTCTCATACAGTGCACTTTCTAACTCAAGATCCCGCTTTTTATATTTATTTCTAATATTTCTACACCCTATATATAATACTTTACATTTACTTGAATTAAATTTCATCTGCCATTTAACTGCCCACATCTGGATTTTGTTTAGATTTGACTGTATTGATTCTGCTGCCTGAATGTTATCAGCCCACCCCAACTAATTGTGTGTGATTGGCAAACTTTACTAGTTTATGTGTGATGTGTTTATCTAAATCATTAATGTAAATTAAAAACAGCAGCAGCCCCAAAACTGAGGAACCCCATTCTTAACATCTTCTTGGTGTAAAAATGATCCTCTCACCATAACTCATTGTTTTCTGTTTTTGACCCTATTCTGCACACCTTATCTCCTGTAATTTGATCATTAACCTCTTGTGGGGTACCTGGTCAAAAGCCTTCTGAAAGTCTAAGTAAATTATATCAATCCTTCTATTGTTATCATAAATTTTAGTTGCCTCCTCATAGAACTCCAGCGTATTAGTGAAACATGATTTCCCCCTTTCTGAACCCATGCTGGCTTTCTGTTAACATGACTGTTCTTATCATCTGTCTATTCCTTCCCACGCTTTATTATCGTCTCCATTATCTTACCAACGATACAGCATTAAGCTTACCGGTCTATAGTTACCAGGTTCAGTGCGGTCACCCTCCTTATATGTTATGAATTGCAAAGCAAAGACCTGTGCAACTTATTGAGTTAAATATAAAGCAGAAATTTCTGGATCAGGCAGCAATTCTGAAGGGAAACACCTATGTTTTCAGCATGTTCTCAGTGTACTCAGTAGCTGACAAAGTCCTGCATGGGAGGTTGGTCAAGAAGCTTTGTTACTTGACATTCAGGATGAGGTAGTAAATTGGATTAAATATTGGCTTCACAGAAGAGAGTAGTAATGGATGATTTGCTCCTCTGACTGGAGGTTGTTGTTCGTCATCTATGTCAATGATCTGGATGATAATGTGGTAAACTGGATCAGCAAATTTGTGGATGACACCAAGTTTAGGAGCATCAAAGAGAGCTAAGAAAGCTATCAAGGCTTGCAGCAGGATCTGGATCAGGTGGAAAAATGTGCTGAAAAATGGAATTCAATGCAGACAAGTGTGAGGTGTTACACTTTGGGAGGACAAACCAGGGTAGGACCTACATGGTGAGCAGTAGGGACCCGAAGAGTGTGGAAGAAGGAATATAGATGCATAATACATTGAAAGTGGTGTTACAAGTAGATAGGGTAATTAAGAGAGCTTAGGGCACATTGACCTTCATAAATGAAAGTATTGAGTGCAGAAGTTGGGATGTAATGTTGAAGTTGTATAATATGTTGGTGAGTCCTATTTTGGAATGTTGTGTTCACTCTTGGTCGCCTACCTATAGGAAATATGTCAATGATTGAAAAAGTGAAGAGAAAATTTACGAGGATGTTGCCAGGACTTGATGACCTGAGTTATAGGAAAAGGTTGAATATGTTGGGACTTCATTCCCTAGAGTGTAGAAGAATAAGGGGAGATTTGATAGAGGCATACAAAATAATGAGGGGTATAGATAAGGTAAATGCAAGCAGGCTTTTCCCGCTAAGGTTGGGTGAAACTAGAGCTAGAGATCTAATGAGAAGTTTAAGAGGAACCTGAGGGAGAATGTCTTCACGCAGAGAGTGGTGAGAGTGTGGAATCAGCTGCCAGCACAAGTGGCGGATTTCAGTCCAGTTTCAACATTTAAGAGAAATTTGGAGAGGTACATGGAGGGCTATGGTCAGGGTACAGGTTGACGGAACTAGGCAAATTAATAGTTCATTACAGACTAGATGTTTCTAAGGGCCTGTTTCCTTGCTGTACTGTTTTATGACTCTATGACTCTATTACTTGAAGAATTTGAACAACTCATGTTCTCAGTATAACTTCTATTGGCACAGTTTGCCTTCTTTTGCCATTGGTCTTTGTCAGTCTCTGTCTGTTTATGTACCATATGGCTTACACCAGTCCTCACTGAGGAGACAGCAACAGAAAGGGTGAGCAGTTTCAGGTTCCTGGGTGTCAACATCTCTGAAGATCTATCCTGAGCCCAACATATTGATGTAATTGCAAGAAGACAGGACAGTGGCTATACTTCTTTAGTAGTCTGAGGAAATTTTGTATGTCACCAAAGACATCAGCAAATTTCTAAAGATCTACTATGGAGAGCATTCCTGCTGGTTGCATCACCTTCTGAGATGGAGGGGCTACTGCACAGGATTGGAAATATCTGCAGAGGGTTGTAGACTCAGCCAGCTCCATCATGGGCATTAGCCTCCCCAGCATCAAGGACACCTTCAAAAGAGTGGCATCCATCATTAAGGAGCCCATCACCCAGGACATGCCCTCTTCTAATTGCTGCCATTAAGGAGGAGGTGCAAAACTTCAATGTTTTAGGAACAGCTTCTTCCTCTCCGCCATCAGATTTCTTAATTGGCAATGAATACTACCTCACTATTTTTGCTCTTTATTTGCACTATTTATTTGATTTATTATATATATATATATATATATTTCTTATAATGTATGATTTAACTGTACTGCTGCAACTAAACAACAAAATTTACAACATATGTTAATGATATTAATCCTGATTCTGATTCTATTGCATTTCTTTTTTCCTGTAAGTGCCTGCAAGAAAATGAATCTTGAGGTACAATGTGGTAACATATATATACTTTGATAATAAAGTTACGTTAAATTTGTAATAGAGTTATAGTTCAAACTGATGATCCTTTATTGGAGAATGGTTACTATTTTGAAATTTTCATTCTCCCTCACCTCAAACATATGCAGCCTAACCTGTTGAGACTTCCATATTCTCTCTCTTTCATATTTCTCGAATCCGGAGTCATTTATCTTTCAAATTTATTGAGCTCATCCAGACTAAAAATGCTTTTCATTTTGGATTCTTTTTCTCCAATCCTAAAGACTTCGATACATGCTATTGTTTGTACAGAGTCTAGATACCTGAACAGTATTAGTACAAGAACAGGTGCTTTGGCCCTTGATGTACATAGTCCATATCCTCTAATTCCCTGTCCTTTCATGTGCATGTGTAAACGCCTCTTAAACTCTGATTTTAGGCCCAGCACCTCCTCTGGCAGTGCATTCCAATTTCCTACTATACATTGTGTTAAAAAAAACTTGTGTCGCATGTCACCTTTAAACTTTTTCTCTCATCCTTTAAATTCAATTCAATTCAAGTTTAATTGTATTCCGCCATTCATGAATATAGCCAAACAAGACAATGTTACTCCAAGGCCAACGTGCAAAACACCGACCCAACAGTCACATACAGCACAAAGCACACATAGCACATACAGGATAGCAAGCACATAAGATACAGCTACACAAAAAAAGAATAGACAAGACCCGCGCCATGAATGCCGCAGAAGTCTGCAGTTGACCACAATAGAGCTTGTCTTTTGCCAAGCAAACACTGTTGGGCAGTACCAACTCCCGCTGGACACTGCACCACACTGACCCCTGCTGTATGAACACCACTATTTAACATTTCCATTCTGGGGGGAAAACTCAGACCATCTCCTTATCCACACGTCTCATAATTTTATAAATATCTGTCAGGTAACCCCTCAGTCTCCAAAGCTTCAGAGAAAATAATTGAAGTTTTCTCAACTTCTTCTTATAGCTAATACTCCCTAATGTTCATCACTCAGCACCTCCTCTCTCTTGATATAAATGTATTCCACACAGATCTCACTATCCTTTGCTGGGACAATATAATTCGTATGTTCGGTCTAACAGCTTCTGAGGGCAGAAAATGTAGGCGTCAATAAATAGTGTTGTGAGGTTGACTCTGGCTGCACAGAAATCCCAATTATTAACAGACAGAGCAAATATGCCTTTGACCATGTTTCATGTGCTAAGTGATAAAATAAATCTGGTCTGGAACTTTCCTCGATGCAAAATAACAAATGAAGATATGAGATATTGTGACGCAGGGGGGCGGGGGGGGGGGGGGGGGGGTTGGCGTGGTCAACAGCCCTCCCTGCATTTCTAATGACCAACGCTGTTTATTGTTCTTGTGTTAAATGCTTTCTGGGATTATGGTGGGAATTTCCAGTTCATTTATTATTACATTTTAGCTTGGGTTATTTGCTTGTGTATTTGTGGGTCACCCTAACTATAACCGGGGTATGTGATGGTCACCTCACCCGTCCGTATGAGACTGGTTGGGTTCACTATCCGGGTCACGATGCCCGATCAGTTTTGTGTTTATCACAATAAAATGGTTGTTGAATTAATGAGCTTCCTCAACTGTCATTATAGACCAAATGCTCGCCACAAAATTCTGTGACAACACAGTCAAAATGGCAGAGGAACTCAGCAAGTCATGCAGCATCTATTAGATTAGATTAGATTCAACGTAATTAACATTGTGCCAAGTACAGATACAAAGCCAATGAAATGCATTTAACATCGAACCAGAAGTGCAAAAGAATACTGTTATTTACAAAATAACTGCGAATAAAAAGTAACCACTACATCATACAAAGTTAGAAGTACTGGGACAGTACAATATGGGTGCAATAATGTTTAGCGCTGTGATGTGAGGTTCAGCAGGGAAGAAGTAAAAATTCCATGGTTAGGGTGAGATGCATCCTTATTAATGCTTTTCACCCTGTCTTGGCAGCGTTTATGGTAGATGTACTCAATGGTGGGCAATTGGGTGCCAATAATCCGCTGGACAGTTTTCACCACCCGCTGGAGTGTTTTGCAGTCCGATATGGGACAATTGCCATACCACACTCAGATGCAGTTGGTGAGTATGCTCTCAATGGTACAGCGGTAAAAGTCCGTCTGTATCCTGGGACAGAGGTGAGATTCCTTGATGCTCCGCAGGAAATAAACACACTCTTTTTAAACTATGGAGGGAAATATACAGTTAAAGGTTCAGCCCAAGATCCTTCTACATTCTTAGTAGTTTGTGCAGCATCTCTACTTTCTCAGGCATGTCGCCAAAGACTCAGATAAACTTCTATAGATGCACAGTGGAGAGTATCCGAACTGTTTGCTTTGGGGCCTGACATGGTAACAGCAACGCCCAGGAACAGAATAGACTCCAGAAACTAGTGGATACAGCTCAATCATTGAAGGCAAAACCTTCACGACCAACGAGTACATTTACAGACAACAATGCCACAAGAAAGCAGTATCCATCATCAAAGAATGCCACCATGACTCATCTCACTACTACCATCAGCCAAGAAGTACAGAAGTAAAGGGCCCATTCCACCAGGGTCAGGAACAGTTGTTTCCCTACAACCATCAGTGTCCTGAACCAGTGTAGATAACTTCACTCACCACTACTCTGAAATGATTCCACAACATACAGACTCACTTTCAAGGACCTTACGGCTTATGTTCTTAGTATTATTTTTATATGCTTTTAATCTTCTTTGTTGGCTGTTTGTCAGACTTTGCTTATATATAGATTTTCATAAATTCTATTGCATTTTGTTCCCGTAAATGCTTGTAAGAAAATCACTCTCAAGCTAGTATATGGTAATAGTACATACTTTGATAACAAATTTCATTTGACTTTCCAATGACATTGAAACTCTTAACTATGATCTTATATCAGGCTGAATCTCAGACAAACATTTGATGGTCATTTCAGTTTGCAACCCATATCTATTGAGTGGCTTCCTGTGACTCAGTTGCCTGAGCTCTGTTTATTCACAAACCTGTTATCTTAATTTCAAAACTGATTATTGCTTGCCATTTACATTTGAACAGATTTCTTTCAAACATTGGTCCTCACTCGTATTGATCCCTGCTATCCAATTAATTCCTGAAGAACGTGCTGTGACTAACAGTCCTGCCACATGGTTCCATGATTACTGCTGTGACCCTCTCACAGGGACTTGTATACAAACTCTGCTAATGGCCACATGACTCAGGGTCAGAAGGTCACCTTTTATAAACAATATATGTCCAAGGCTGGTGTGATTTGCGGTTCAACCAAACAGGAACGTAGGGAATGCTGATTACAGAAACCGCGATTTGAGCAAATGTTTTATAAATACACAATTATCAATTGGCAAGAAATAACAGATAGTACACCATGAAAAATTATAAAGGAAGTATATTTACCAATTTCAAATTCATCAAACAGTTAATAGAAAAAAGGAAAGAAAAAATAAATAAATAAGAGGGCCCATTACAGTCTAAATGTACTCACAATGTTAGGGCTCATGTCATGTCTGCTATGGCTGCGTGTACTGCTTCAATCACGGTGCTGAATTCTCATCACCGATCTCAGCTAGAACTTCCCTTCATAGATTCCTTTGTCTTGCAAAGTGCTCCTTGCATTAGGGTCTCCTTTGACTGGATACTCCAGATGTCCTCCCAGATCCTCTCCTCCCCACTTCTCCTGCTAAAAGACCATGAACCCAACCACTGCCCGTAACAAATCTCTTTCCACCCAACTCTCTCTGGAACCTTCTCCCGATCCAACGTCCTGACTGTCTGAGTCAACGTTCCTAAGTTGAACAACATGGCTCCTTATCTTTAGCCGAAACCAAAACATTTTACCGGCAGGACACACCGCTTTGACAGAAAACTGCTAAAGTGAAATACCTCACAGCATAACGGTAGAAATCTTAACCAGGGCATTGCATTCCTTCCCTGCTCCCCCCACCACTGACACCAAAAATAGTCATGTCCTCATGACTTTGGAACTTATTAAACCAATTTTAATTTTCACAGTTTTCAAATGTATTTCATGATTTCAGGAAAACATCCCCCAATCTGTTTGTAAGTGGGAGCAACGTATCTCGCTGTTGGGATAATGTCAACACTCTGTTTCCTCAGTGCTTCACTTGTCAGCCTGTCTGGGGTTTCCTGACTCTCTGAGACCTTCTTATCTCATCGTCTGCTTCTTCAGCCTTATGCACTTCTTGTTCCTATTCCTGTTACCTGGGGATTCCTCCCCTGTCTATCACTCCTTCCTTCCGGTGACTCACATCCCCTGGCCACCTGACTGAACTCAGCTTTATCCCCAATTATCTTCGAGCCCAGTTTTCCCTCACTGTCTATTATCACATCTGCCTGTCCACTGGTAGTCCACTCCATTGGATTCAAGTCAGGGCTCGGAGATTCAGAAATCTTTTCATCAGTTCTGGGGGAGTTTGCAAAGGGTAAACCATACCACACTCCCATTTCTTCTGAGTCCGTACAGTACTCGGTGGCTGGTCCCTCTTCAGGTCTCTGCACTGAAATCACACTGTTGTCGGCAGGTTGCCTTTCTGTTCTGCTCCTCCTGCGCAGAGTTCTCCTGCTACCTGTAGGTTCTGGGTCAACACGTAGTTCTTAGGGGTAGAAGGTGATACTGATGGAGAATTTTGACCGGGGCATGCCCATCCTCTGGCATCGCCAGAATAACTGGCACATATGGTACCTGGCTCTCCACTATGTGAGGTGTAGAAACCCAATGGTTGGCCAACTTATGGTTCCCTGGTAACCCCAAATTTCTTATTAAAAGCTCTGTCTCCAGGCTTCAGCTGAGAGAACCCAGTCTCTTGATCATATCTACTCTTGCTTTCTTGCTTTTGCTTGGCAGCAGAAACTGCTGCTAGCTCGTAAGTTTTTTTGCAGTTGTTTCCTCGTGTCAGACGCACCTTTGAGATATATCTTCTGCGGCAAGTTGTCACTGCCAGCTCCAAAACAGAGATCTACAGGTAACCTCTCTTCACACCCAAACATCAAATAGTAGGGCAAGTATGGGGTAGCTTCACTCTGTGCACAATTGCAGCAGTGTACCAAATGCCCAATATGCTGACTCCACTTGTTCTTTTGTTGGCATCAATGGTTCCAAGCACCTCTAGCAATGTTTGGTTGAATCTTTCAGGCTGACGATCACCCTCAGGGTGTTGTAGTGTGGTCCTTAACTTCTCAACTCCAAGCTTGCCCAGTAACTCACGTATGTGCTGACTTTCAAACTCTCTTCCCTGATCACTGTGTATCCTTCTTGGGAGGCCACAATGAACAAAATACTTCTCCCATAACACGTTGGCAACTGTGGATGGTCTCTGATACTTTGTGGTGAAAGCTTGAGCATATCTGGTGTACTGATCCAAGACGACCAAGACATTTGCAGCATTGCTGGAATCTGGCCCTATAGAGAGGAAATCCATATACACAAAATCAAGTGATCCCACACTCTGTAAGTGAGATCATGGACCAATTCTTGTAGGCAGCATCTTCCTCCAAGTACATCAGATCCACAACTTACATTACTTTTCAACCTCAGGCTTCATTCGGGGCTAATAGAACCAATCTCAGACCAATCTGTAAAGCCTGTCAAACCCCAAATAACCTGCAACTCAGGGTTGCAAAGGCCAGCACAGGTGCTTTAGTCATCAACTCTTTCAGCAGCTGAAAGACCTCTTCACATTTTGCAGCCCATCTTTCTCCAAAAATCTCTGAAGGCCTGAGATAAACCTTACCAGCTTCTTCCTTCGTTCTCCTCTCCTTCTTCCCCAAAGAGGGGGGCTAACCACACAGAACCTGATTGAAAGGGTAGTTTACTCTGGAATAGTCCTTCACAAATCTCCGGTCCTACCCATAGTATCCAAGGAATGAATGTAGGGAACTCCAATTCTTGGGCCTTGGTCATCTTATCACCACCTCTTTCTTGGATAGATTCATAGCTACCCCATGCTTTGAGACTATGAGTCTGATGTAGTTGACTGATGTCTTACAGAACTGGTGCATCCAGTGACAGTATTAACCCTCCAGCTTTCAGGTGATCTAGCATCTTCTGTATCCTCATCTCATGTTCCTTCAGTGTATACCCTAACACTATGAGATTGTTCAAGTAGACCTTCAAACAAGTTCATGTCCACAACAGTCTCCTCCATGACATGTGGAAAGTAAGCCAGTGCTCCTAACATGCCTTGGGGCTTTCTTTCAAACTGACAGAATCCAAGTGGACATATAAATGCCATCTTCTCTTTATCACTCATGAGTATCTGATAATACACACTCATTAGGTCCAACATACTGAACCAGTTTGCTCTATTCAGACAGGCCAGAGTATCCTTGATCTGTGGAACAGTATATTGGTCAGGGACTGTACATCGGTTTAGTGTCCGATAGTCAACACACATTCGTACCTTACCATTCGTATTCCTCACCATCACTACAGGTGACGCACAGAGACTCCTCGAGTCAGTGATAATTCCAGCTTCCTTCAGTTGCAGCAGATGCCGCTAAACATAAGACCATTAGACCATAAGATACAGGAGCAAAAGTAGGCCATTTGGCCTATTGGGTCTGCTCCACCATTCAATCATGGGCTGATCCAATTCTTCCGGTCAACCCACTCCCCTGCCTTCTCCCCATACTCTTTGATGCCCTGGCTAATCAAGAACCTATCTATCTCTGCCTTAAATACACCCAACGAATTAGCCGCCACAGCCACCCGTGGCAACAAATCCCACATCTACCACCTCCGCTGCTGTTAACCGTTGAGACATATCTCTGAAAGAGACATCCTCCATTACTCAAATAGTGTGGCAAGTACTTTTGAAGCAACCCACATCAAACTCATCAGTAGAAAAGACATCTTCGAACTTCAGCATCTTCTCTGATAGTCTCCTTTTCCATTCATTCAGTACCAGGGAGTCACCAAATTTGAATGACTTTGTTGTTAACTTTCCTGACCCAGGAAACTGTCCCCCTCTGGAAAACTAGACATTATGTCACCAGGAAAAGATGTGCCATCAGCGTCCCACGTCTGAGGGTGAAATCTCTCTCTGAGGTGTTCCTGGCAATTACTGTCATCCTCTTTACATGTACAGCCAAAGGTTTCTGCAGTTCAGGTCTCACCAGCATTCCAGCAGGTAAATGTGACTCTTCGTTGAGATCCTCCAGAGCATCCACCAGGAGGGTCTCGGCATCAGATATTCCAGGGAATTTGTGGTTTCCTGTCACTCTAGCTATTTCCCCAGGACATAACATGATGGCTTTGGTCTGGGTGTACAACACAGTTCCTCATTTATGCTCATCATCCTGCTTTGGAGCAACTTGCACCTTCTCAAAAACAGGTCTGGACACCAGGTGAATGGACAAGGCTTTCAGAAAATTTCTCCATTTCTCTCCTTGCATTCTCCCATGAGCCTTCTCACAATGGGAATATTTGTTCCCTCAATAACGGAAGCTTTACCTTTTTCATCTGGATCTGAATAGACCAAAACTAATGTATCAAGGGTCTCAGCTGCCTCAGCTTCTGCTTCCGAAAACTCCAGCTTCAAAAACAAGTAACCATCACATGGGTAATTATCAATACTAAAGCCCCATATTTCATGGCCACCGGATGGCATCAATAGTAAATGCATCAAATACCGGTTGTAAAAGGATCTGTAGAGTACAGTAACCTGAGAACCTATGTTGAGTATGACTAGCACAAATACCCTCAAACTGAATGGGTACCCTCGAGCTCGGTCCCACTAAGCCTTCAGGAGCAGGGTATTGCACCTTGCTATCTCCCTTGATACATTGATTGGAATGTGTTAGCTCTGAGACGCCAGCCCGTTCCGTCACTGGCTCCCTCAAAAGTTTCCCAACTTCCTTGTTAGTTTAAACAAACACTGGGTTACCTTCTGAAAGTTTTCCTGATCTTCACACTCCCACTTGAAATGTTCATCTTAACCACAGTTGTAACAGAAAACACCAGTCACTTCCCCCATCACGAGACCCCTGTCAGCAGCAGCCCTCTGCTTAGTATGTCCTACAAGCGGGTCAGGTTTTCTATCAGACTTGTCATGCTTGGTGGCACCACTAGCCAGTTTGTTGGTCTTTGTAAGTTAGATATGGTCCTTGTGGCTAAAGGGATCGGGGGTATGGAGAGAAAGCAGGTACAGGGTTTTGAGTTGGATGATCAGCCATGATCATACTGAATGGTGGTGCAGGCTCGAAGGGCCAAATGGCCTACTCCTGCACCTATTTTCTATGTTTCTATGTTTCTTTCATTACATCCTGCAAAACACCCACTTGTGTGGCATCAGGGGTTGCTTCAACAATGAAAGCTATGAGGATTTAACCGGTGGGTGGAAGGCCTCCCACTCTGTCATATTTTCTTCCTCTCACAATTCTCTCATCAGCTTAGCAAACGAGGGAGGGGGATGTGTCTCATGAGTCATTCAAAGGCTTGAAACAACCACATTCTGACAGCACACACTTCACAGCTAGCCCCATCCTTAACCAAATTATCTCTGCCGATTGAACTGCCCCCTTACAGCACAAGCAATGCAGCTAGCTCTCTAGTCTGAAAATGTAGGCAGAAAGTTTCACCTAAGTCCAGTGACTGTAATGTGTTCAGCTCATTCGATGCAATCGACCCAGGTGTGTTCTTCAGATGAGCATCCAGTAACTCGTCCACATGGTGTTTCCATGTATGATCTCCAACATCCACTTGACTTTCTGAGCCTGCTGGTGCGTGAGCGGAGGCTCCTGTAGTGCCTACCAGATGGGAGAGAGTAAAAAGTCCATGGTTAGGGTGAGATGCTTCCTTAATAATGCTTTTCACCCTGTCTTGGCAGCGTTTATGGTAGATGTACTCAATGGTGGGCAATTGGGTGCCAATAATCCGCTGGACAGTTTTCACCACCCGCTGGAGTGTTTTGCAGTCCGATATGGGACAATTGCCATACCACACTCAGATGCAGTTGGTGAGTATGCTCTCAATGGTACAGCGGTAAAAGTCCGTCTGTATCCTGGGACAGAGCTGAGATTCCTTGATGCTCCGCAGGAAATAAAGGCGCTCTTTTTAAACTATGGAGGGAAATATAGATAGATAGATAGATAGATAGATAGATACTTTATTCATCCCCATGGGGAAATTCAACATTTTTTCCAATGACCCATACACTTGTTGTAGCAAAAACTCATTACATACAATACTTAACTCAGTAATAATATGATATGCATCTAAATCACTAATTCAAAAAGCATTAATAATAGCTTTAAAAAAAAGTTCTTAAGTCCTGGCAGTTGAATTGTAAAGCCTAATGGCATTGGGGAGTATTGACCTCTTCATCCTGTCTGAGGAGCATTGCATCGACAGTAACCTGTCGCTGAAACTGCTTCTCTGTCTCTGGATGGTGCTATGTAGAGGATGTTCAGGGTTTTCCATAATTGACCGTAGCCTACTCAGCGCCCTTCGCTCAGCTACCGATGTTAAACTCTCCAGTACTTTGCCCACGACAGAGCCCGCCTTCCTTATCAGCTTATTAAGACGTGAGGCGTCCTTCTTCTTAATGCTTCCTCCCCAACACGCCACCACAAAGAAGAGGGCGCTCTCAACAACTGACCTATAGAACATCATCAGCATCTCACTGCAGACATTGAATGACGCCAACCTTCTAAGGAAGTACAGTCGACTCTGTGCCTTCCTGCACAAGGCATCTGTGTTGGCAGTCCATTCTAGCTTCTCGTCCAACTGTACTCCCAGATACTTGTAGGTCTTAACCTGCTCCACACATTCTCCATTAATGATCACTGGCTCCATATGAGGCCTAGATCTCCTAAAGTCCACCACCATCTCCTTGGTCTTGGTGACATTGAGACGCAGGTAGTTTGAGTTGCACCATATCACAAAGTCCTGTATCAGTTTCCTATACTCCTCCTCCTGTCCATTCCTGACACACCCCACTATGGCCGTGTCATCAGCGAACTTCTGCACATGGCAGGACTCCGAGTTATATTGGAAGTCAGATGTGTACAGGGTGAACAGGACCGGAGAGAGTACGGTTCCCTGTGGCGCTCCTGTGCTGCTGACCACTGTGTCAGACCTACAGTCTCCCAACCGCACATACTGAGGTCTATCTGTCAAGTAGTCCACTATCCAATCCACCATGTGAGAGTCTACTCCCATCTCCGTTAGTTTGTGCTTTAAGATCTTGGGCTGGATGGTGTTAAAGGCACTAGAGAAGTCAAGGAATGTAATCCTCACAGCACAACTGACCCCATCTAGGTGAGAGAGTGATTTGTGCAGCAAATACGTGATAGCATCCTCCACTCCCACCTTCTCCTTATACGCAAACTGAAGCGGATCCCGGGCGTGCCTGGTTTGTGGCCTCAGATTCTGTATTATCAGCCGCTCCATGGTCTTCATCACGTGCGACGTCAAGGCAACAGGTCTGAAGTCATTCAACTCCTTTGGTTGTGGTTTCTTCGGTACAGTTAAAGGTTCAGCCCAAGATCCTTCTACTTTCTTAGTAGTTTGTGCAGCATCTCTACTTTCTCAGGCATGTCGCCAAAGACTCAGATAAACTTCTATAGATGCACAGTGGAGAGTATCCGAACTGTTTGCTTTGGGGCCTGACATGGTAACAGCAACGCCCAGGAACAGAACAGACTCCAGAAACTAGTGGATACAGCTCAATCATTACAGGCAAAACCTGCACCACCAACGAGTACATTTACAGACAACAATGCCACAAGAAAGCAGTATCCATCATCAAAGAATGCCACCATAACTCATCTCACTACTACCATCAGCCAAGAAGTACAGAAGTAAAGGGCCCATTCCACCAGGGTCAGGAACAGTTGTTTCCCTACAACCATCAGTCTCCTGAACCAGTGTAGATAACTTCACTCACCACTACTCTGAAATGATTCCACAACCTACAGACTCACTTTCAAGGACCTTACGGCTTATGTTCTTAGTATTATTTTTATATGCTTTTAATCTTCTTTGTTGGCTGTTTGTCAGACTTTGCTTATATATAGATTTTCATAAATTCTATTGCATTTTGTTCCTGTAAATGCTTGTAAGAAAATCACTCTCAAGCTAGTATATGGTAATAGTACATACTTTGATAACAAATTTCATTTGACTTTCCCATGACATTGAAACTCTTAACTATGATCTTATATCAGGCTGAATCTCAGACAAACATTTGATGGTCATCTCAGTTTGCAACCCATATCTACTGAGTGGCTTCCTGTGACTCAGTTGCCTGAGCTCTGTTTATTCACAAACCTGTTATCTTAATTTCAAAACTGATTATTGCTTGCCATTTACATTTGAACAGATTTCTTTCAAACATTGGTCCTCACTTGTATTGATCCCTGCTATCCAATTAATTCCTGAAGAACGTGCTGTGACTAACAGTCCTGCCACATGGTTCCATGATTACTGCTGTGACCCTCTCACAGGGACTTGTATACAAACTCTGCTAACGGCCACATGACTCAGGGTCAGAAGGTCACCTTTCATAAACAATATATGTCCAAGGCTGGTGTGATTTGCGGTTCAACCAAACAGGAACGTAGGGAATGCTGATTACAGAAACCACGATTTGAGCAAATGCTTTATAAATACACAATTATCAATTGGCAAGAAGTAACAGATAGTACACCATGAAAAATTATAAAGAAAGTATATTTACCAATTTCAAATTCATCAACCAGTTAATAGGAAAAAGGAAAGAAAAAATAAATAAATAAGAGGGCCCATTACAGTCTAAATGTGCTCACAATGTTAGGGTTCATGTCATGTCTGCTATGGTTGTGTGTACTGCTTCAATCACGGTGCTGAATTCTCATCACCGATCTCAGCTAGAACTTCCCTTCATAGATTCCTTTGTCTTGCAAAGTGCTCCTTGCATTAGGGTCTCCTTTGACTGGATACTCCAGTTGTCCTCCCAGATCCTCTCCTCCCCACTTCTCCTGCTAAAAGACCATGAACCCAACCACTGCCCGTAACAAATCTCTTTCCACCCAGCTCTCTCTGGAACCTTCTCCCGATCCAACGTCCTGACTGTCTGAGTCAACGTTCCTAAGTTGAACAACATGGCTCCTTATCTTTAGCCGAAACCAAAACATTTTACCGGCAGGACACACCGCTTTGACAGAAAACTGCTAAAGTGGAATACCTCACAGCATAACAGTAGAAATCTTAACCAGGGCATTGCATTCCTTCCCTGCTCCCCCCACCACTGACACCAAAAATAGTCATGTCCTCATGACTTTGGAACTTATTAAACCAATTTTAATTTTCACAGTTTTCAAATGAATTTCATGATTTCAGGAAAACATCCCCCAATCTGTTTGTAAGTGGGAGCAACATATCTCGCTGTTGGGATAATGTCAACACTCTGTTTCCTCAGTGCTTCATTTGTCAGCTTATCTGGGGTTTCCTGACTCTCTGAGAACTTCTTATCTCATCGTCTGCTTCTTCAGCCTTATGCACTTCTTGTTACTATTCCTGTTACCTGGGGATTCCTCCCCTGTCTATCACTCCTTCCTTCCGGTGACTCACATCCCCTGGCCACCTGACTGAACTCAGCTTTATCCCCAATTATCTTCGAGCCCAGTTTTCCCTCACTGTCTATTATCACATCTGCCTGTCCACTGGTAGTCCTCTCCATTGGATTCAAGTCAGGGCTCGGAGATTCAGAAATCTTTTCATCAGTTCTGGGGAAGTTTGCAAAGGGTAAACCATACCACACTCCCATTTCTTCTGAGTCCGTACAGTACTCGGTGGCTGGTCCCTCTTCAGGTCTCTGCACTGAAATCACACTGTTGTCGGCAGGTTGCCTTTCTGTTCTGCTCCTCCTGCGCAGAGTTCTCCTGCTACCTGTAGGTTCTGGGTCAACACGTAGTTCTTAGGGGTAGAAGGTGATACTGATGGAGAATTTTGACCGGGGCATGCCCATCCTCTGGCATCGCCAGAATAACTGGCACATATGGTACCTGGCTCTCCACTATGTGAGGTGTAGAAACCCAATGGTTGGCCAACTTATGGTTCCCTGGTAACCCCAAATTTCTTATTAAAAGCTCTGTCTCCAGGCTTCAGCTGAGAGAACCCAGTCTCTTGATCATATCTACTCTTGCTTTCTTGCTTTTGCTTGGCAGCAGAAACTGCTGCTAGCTCGTAAGTTTTTTTGCAGTTGTTTCCTCGTGTCAGACGCACCTTTGAGATATATCTTCTGCGGCAAGTTGTCACTGCCAGCTCCAAAACAGAGATCTACAGGTAACCTCGCTTCGCACCCAAACATCAAATAGTAGGGCAAGTATGGGGTAGCTTCACTCTGTGTACAATTGCAGCAGTGTACCAAATGCCCAATATGCTGACTCCACTTGTTCTTTTGTTGGCATCAATGGTTCCAAGCACCTCTAGCAATGTTTGGTTGAATCTTTCAGGCTGACGATCACCCTCAGGGTGTTGTGGTGTGGTCCTTAACTTCTCAACTCCAAGCTTGCCCAGTAACTCACGTATGTGCTGACTTTCAAACTCTCTTCCCTGATCACTGTGTATCCTTCTTGGGAGGCCACAATGAACAAAATACTTCTCCCATAACACGTTGGCAACTGTGGATGGTCTCTGATACTTTGTGGTGAA
This sequence comes from Hemitrygon akajei, assembly GCF_048418815.1. NCBI lineage: Eukaryota > Metazoa > Chordata > Chondrichthyes > Myliobatiformes > Dasyatidae > Hemitrygon > Hemitrygon akajei. The sequence goes on along the minus strand of NC_133138.1, from coordinate 28,336,574 downwards.
AGCTTGAGCATATCTGGTGTACTGATCCATGATGACCAAGACATTTGCAGCATTGCTGGAATCTGGCCCTATAGAGAGGAAATCCATATACACAAAATCAAGTGATCCCACACTCTGTAAGTGAGATCATGGACCAATTCTTGTAGGTAGCATCTTCCTCCAAGTACATCAGATCCACAACTTACATTACTCTTCAACCTCAGGCTTCATTCGGGGCTAATAGAACCAATCTCAGACCAATCTGTAAAGCCTGTCAAACCCCAAATAACCTGCATCATCATGAAGTGACTTTCGTACCATCCTGATATTTCTCAGAGAAAACAAACTGAGAAGGCTGAGGCCTGTCTGGAGGAGATACAACCCTGGAAAAAAATTTGTTCCTCAACTCCTCTTTGTCCCATTCCCTCATCAGTAAGGGAATGGTAGGGTGTTTTGCCTTCTCAACTTGGGCTATATCCCCTTTAACAACAGATTTTGTTTTGTTACAGCCCAGATATAAATCAATTGTGATGAGGCATCCCACTACCACACGCTCTTTTAGAAAGTTGTCTCCTGAAACTGAACAGGCCCTGAGAGACTGCTTCGGTACTACTAACTGGGATGTACTGCAAGGGGGGCTCTGTGGGGGCGTTGAGGAGGTCACTGAATGCACAACGGACTATATTAACTTTTGTGTGGATGCCGTTGTTCCTGTTAGAACTGTTCGCTGCTATCCCAATAATAAGCCCTGGATCACTAGTCACATCAAAGGCCTCCTAAACCAGAAGAAGAGGGCCTTTAAAGATGGTGATCGGTTGGAGCTTAAAAGAGTTCAGAAGGAACTCAGAGTACAGATAAGGGGGGCAAAGGAGCAGTATAGGAGGAAGCTAGAACAAAAGCTGCAGAAAAAAAGCATGAAGGAGGTGTGGGATGGGATGAAGATCATCACCGGATGCGGTGGAAAGCGGGGGGCAAACATAAGTGGAGATGTGGAGAAAGCGAACCAGCTGAACAACTTCTTCAATAGTTTCGACAGCACAATCTCATCTTCACCGCAGAACTCCACACCAGGCTTACTTCCCTCACAGGAAAATAGCCACTCACAGGAGACCTTTCCCATGCCCAGGATTATGGCTGCACAGGTGGAAGGTCAACTGAGGAAGATCTGTACCAGCAAGGCGGCGGGGACCGGATGGAGTTTCCCCACAATTACTGAGGGCCTGTGTGACTGAGCTGGGAGAACCACTACAGCACATCTTCAACATGAGCCTGGAGCAGAGAAGAGTACCCAGACAGTAGAAAACATCCTGTATTGTCCCGGTACCGAAGAAACCACAACCAAAGGAGTTGAATGACTTCAGACCTGTTGCCTTGACGTCGCACGTGATGAAGACCATGGAGTGGCTGATAATACAGAATCTGAGGCCACAAACCAGGCACGCCCGGGATCCTCTTCAGTTTGCGTATAAGGAGCAGGTGGGAGTGGAGGATGCTATCACGTATTTGCTGCACAAATCACTCTCTCACCTAGATGGGGTCAGTTGTGCTGTGAGGATTACATTCCTTGACTTCTCTAGTGCCTTTAACACCATCCAGCCCAAGATCTTAAGGCACAAACTAACGGAGATGGGAGTAGACTCTCACATGGTGGATTGGATAGTGGACTACTTGACAGATAGACCTCAGTATGTGCGGTTGGGAGACTGTAGGTCTGACACAGTGGTCAGCAGCACAGGAGCGCCGCAGGGGACCGTGCTCTCTCCGGTCCTGTTCACCCTGTACACATCAAACTTCCAATATAACTCGGAGTCCTGCCATGTGCAGAAGTTCGCTGATGACACGGCCATAGTGGGGTGTGTCAGGAATGGACAGGAGGAGGAGTATAGGAAACTGATACAGGACTTTGTGATATGGTGCAACTCAAACTACCTGCGTCTCAATATCACCAAGACCAAGGAGATGGTGGTGGAGATCTAGGCCTCATATGGAGCCAGTGATCATTAATGGAGAATGTGTGGAGCAGGTTAAGACCTACAAGTATCTGGGAGTACAGTTAGACAAGAAGCTAGACTGGACTGCCAACACAGATGCCTTGTGCAGGAAGGCACAGAGTCGACTGTACTTCCTTAGAAGGTTGGCGTCATTCAATGTCTGTAGTGAGATGCTGATGATGTTCTATAGGTCAGTTGTGGAGAGCGCCCTCTTCTTTGTGGTGGCGTGTTGGGGAGGCAGCATTAAGAAGAGGGACGCCTCACGTCTTAATAAGCTGGTAAGGAAGGCGGGCTCTGTCGTGGGCAAAGTACTGGAGAGTATAACATCGGTAGCTGAGCGAAGGGCGCTGAGTAGGCTACGGTCAATTATGGAAAACCCTGAACATCCTCTACATAGCACCATCCAGAGACAGAGAAGCAGTTTCAGCGACAGGTTGCTATCGATGCAATGCTCCTCAGGCAGGATGAAGAGATCAATACTCCCCAATGCCATTAGGCTTTACAATTCAACCGCCAGGAGTAAGATATGTTAAAGTGCCGGGGTTGATTGTATTTAATGTATTTAAGTAAACTACTTAAGAACTTTTTAAAAGCTATTATTAATGCTTTTTGAGAGAGTGATTTAGATGCATATCATATTTTTACTGAGTTAAGTATTGTATGTAATTAGTTTTGCTACAACAAGTGTATGGGACATTGGAAAAAATGTTGAATTTCCCATGGGGATGAATAAAGTATCTATCTATCTATCTATCTATCTATCTATCTATCTATCTATCTATCTATCTATCTATCTATCTATCTATCTATCTATCTATCTATCTATCTATCTATCTGATGACCAAATGGAGCCTGTACAAAGGTTGTCTTGCTGGGCTGCTGCCCATTCACAGGACTCAAAGGCAGGCAACTGCTTCATATCTAGAGCAGTCAAGTTGCAATATGCTTGTGGAATGGCACAACCAGAAGCTCCCAAATGATCCACAGCTTTATCAGGCCATAGGCTTGCCTCTGATTTCCGCACTGTGGAAAACTGGCACATTGCTTTATCAGCAGAGGCAGGAACGCCCTCCCACTCTCCATCCATTTTGGACACCTATGCAAACGACAGGACTACACTTCAATGTTCTGACTCCCTGGATGATATTTCAGGCTGAAATCATAAGCAGACAGCACCACCAACCAATGACATCCGGTGGCATTCATCTTCACTGAGGTCAGAATATACAGTAAATCAGTGGATTGTTGTCAGTCCTCACCTCAAACTTGGAACAATATAGATAGTCACCTAACTTATCCACCATGGTCCATTTCAATGGCAGAAGCTCCAATTTGTGCTTAGGGTAGTTTCGGCCAGAGGATGACAGACTCCAGCTGATGAATGCAACAGGTTTCAACCCTTTACCTTGGTCCTGATATAGAACATCTCCTAAGACTTCAAGGCTGGCATTGTTATGCAGTACATACGACAACTCAGGGTTGCAAAGGCCAGCACAGGTGCTTTAGTCATCAACTCTTTCAGCAGCTGAAAGACCTCTTCACATTTTGCAGCCCATCTTTCTCCAAATATCTCTGAAGGCCTGAGATAAACCTTACCATCTTCTTCCTTCGTTCTCCTCTCCTTCTTCCCCAAAGAGGGGGGCTAACCACACAGAACCTGATTGAAAGGGTAGTTTACTCTGGAGTAGCCCTTCACGAATCTCCGGTCCTACCCACAGTATCCAAGGAATGAATGTAGGGAACTCCCATTCTTGGGCCTTGGTCATCTTATCACCACCTCTTTCTTGGATAGATTCATAGCTACCCCATGATATGAGACTATGAGTCTGATGTAGTTGACTGACGTCTTACAGAACTGGTGCATCCAGTGACAGTATTAACCCTCCAGCTTTCAGGTGATCTAGCATCTTCTGTATCCTAATTTCATGTTCCTTCAGTGTATACCCTAACACTATGAGATTGTCCAAGTAGACCTTCAAACAAGTTCATGTCCACAACAGTCTCCTCCATGATATGTGGAAAGTAAGCCAGTGCTCCTAACATGCCTTGGGGCTTTCTTTCAAACTGACAGAATCCAAGTGGACATATAAATGCCATCTTCTCTTTATCACTCATGAGTATCTGATAATACACACTCATTAGGTCCAACATACTGAACCAGTTTGCTCTATTCAGACAGGCCAGAGTATCCTTGATCTGTGGAACAGTATATTGGTCAGGGACTGTACATCGGTTTAGTGTCCGATAGTCAACACACATTCGTACCTTACCATTCGTATTCCTCACCATCACTACAGGTGACGCACAGAGACTCCTCGAGTCAGTGATAATTCCAGCTTCCTTCAGTTGCAGCAGATGCCGCTAAACATAAGACCATTAGACCATAAGATACAGGAGCAAAAGTAGGCCATTTGGCCTATTGGGTCTGCTCCACCATTCAATCATGGGCTGATCCAATTCTTCCGGTCAACCCACTCCCCTGCCTTCTCCCCATACTCTTTGATGCCCTGGCTAATCAAGAACCTATCTATCTCTGCCTTAAATCCATCCAACGACTTGGCCTCCACAGCCACCCGTGGCAACAAATCCCACATCTACCATCTCCACTGCTGTTAACCGTTGAGACATATCTCTGAAAGAGACATCCTCCATTACTCTAATAGTGTGGCAAGTACTCTTGATGCAACCCACTTCATTTTCACCAGTAGAAAAGACATCTTCGAACTTCAGCATCTTCTCTGATAGTCTCCTTTTCCATTCATTCAATACCAGGGAGTCACCAAATTTGAATGACTTTGTTGTTAATTTTCCTGACCCAGGAAACTGTCCCCCTCTGGAAAACTAGACATTATGTCACCAGGAAAAGATGTGCCATCAGCGTCCCACGTCTGAGGGTGAACTCTCTCTCCAAGGTGTTCCTGGCAATTAGTGTCATCCTCTTTACATGTACAGCCAAAGGTTTCTGCAGTTCAGGTCTCACCAGCATTCTGGCAGGTAAATGTGACTCTTCGTTGAGATCCTCCAGAGCATCCACCAGGAGGGTCTCGGCATCAGATATTCCAGGGAATTTGTGGTTTCCTGTCACTCTAGCTATTTCCCCAGGACATAAAATGATGGCTTTGGTCTGGGTGTACAACACAGTTCCTCATTTATGCTCATCATCCTGCTTTGGAGCAACTTGCACCTTCTCAAAAACAGGTCTGGACACCAGGTGAATGGACAAGGCTTTCAGAAAATTTCTCCATTTCTCTCCTTGCATTCTCCCATGAGCCTTCTCACAATGGCAATATTTGTTCCCTCAATAACGGAAGCTTTACCTTTTTCATCCGGATCTGAATAGACCAAAACTAATGTATCATGGATCTCAGCTGCTTCAGCTGCTGCTTCCGAAAACTCCAGCTTCAACAAGAAGTAACCATCACATGGGTAATTATCAATACTAAGGCCTCATATTTCATGCGCATTGGATGGCATTAATAGTAAATGCATCAAATACCAGTTGTAAAAGGATCTGTGGAGTACAGTAACCTGAGAACCTGTGTCAAGTATGACTAGCACAAATAGATAGATAGATAGATACTTTATTCATCCCCATGGGGAAATTCAACATTTTTTTCCAATGTCCCATTCACTTGTTGTAGCAAAAACTCATTACATACAATACTTAACTCAGTAATAATATGATATGCATCTAAATCACTAACTCAAAAAGCATTAATAATAGCTTTAAAAAAGTTCTTAAGTCCTGGCAGTTGAATTGTAAAGCCTAATGGCATTGGGGAGTATTGATCTCTTCATCCTGCCTGAGGAGCATTGCATCGACAGTAACCTGTCGCTGAAACTGCTTCTCTGTCTCTGGATGGTGCTATGTAGAGGATGTTCAGGGTTTTCCATAATTGACCGTAGCCTACTCAGCGCCCTTCGCTCAGCTACCGATGTTAAACTCTCCAGTACTTTGCCCACGACAGAGCCCGCCTTCCTTACCAGCTTATTAAGACGTGAGGCGTCCTTCTTCTTAACGCTTCCTCCCCAACACGCCACCACAAAGAAGAGGGCGCTCTCAACAACTGACCTATAGAACATCTTCAGCATCTCATTGCAGACATTGAATGACGCCAACCTTCTAAGGAAGTACAGTGTGCCTTCCTGCACAAGGCATCTGTGTTGGCAGTCCAGTCTAGCTTCTCGTCTAACTGTACTCCCAGATACTTGTAGGTCTTAACCTGCTCCACACATTCTCCATTAATGATCACTGGCTCCATATGAGGCCTAGATCTCCTAAAGTCCACCACCATCTCCTTGGTCTTGGTGACATTGAGACGCAGGTAGTTTGAGTTGCACCATATCACAAAGTCCTGTATCAGTTTCCTATACTCCTCCTCCTGTCCATTCCTGACACACCCAACTATGGCCGTGTCATCAGCGAACTTCTGCACATGGCAGGACTCCGAGTTATATTGGAAGTCTGATGTGTACAGGGTGAACAGGACCGGAGAGAGTACGGTTCCCTGTGGCGCTCCTGTGCTGCTGACCACCGTGTCAGACCTACAGTCTCCCAACCGCACATACTGAGGTCTATCTGTCAAGTAGTCCACTATCCAATCCACCATGTGAGAGTCTACTCCCATCTCCGTTAGTTTGTGCTTTAAGATCTTGGGCTGGATGGTGTTAAAGGCACTAGAGAAGTCAAGGAATGTAATCCTCACAGCACAACTGACCCCATCTAGGTGAGAGAGTGATTTGTGCAGCAAATACGTGATAGCATCCTCCACTCCCACCTTCTCCTTATACGCAAACTGAAGCGGATCCCGGGCGTGCCTGGTTTGTGGCCTCAGATTCTGTATTATCAGCCACTCCATGGTCTTCATCACGCGCGACGTCAAGGCAACAGGTCTGAAGTCATTCAACTCCTTTGGTTGTGGTTTCTTCGGTACCGGGACAATACAGGATGTTTTCCACTGTCTGGGTACTCTTCTCTGATCTAGACTCATGTTGAAGATGCGCTGTAGTGGTTCTCCCAGTTCAGTCGCACAGGCCCTCAGTAATCGTGGGGAAACTCCATCTGGTCCAGCCACCTTGCTGGTACAGATCTTCCTCAGTTGACCTTCCACCTGTGCAGCCGTAAACCTGGGCGTGGGCCAGGTCTCCTGTGAGTGGCTATTTTCCTGTGAGGGAAGTAAGCCTGGTGTGGAGTTCTGCAGTGAGGGTGAGATTGTGCTGTCGAACCTATTGAAGAAGTTGTTCAGCTGGTTCGCTTTCTCCACATCTCCACTTATGTTTGCCCCCCGCTTTGCACCACATCCGGTGATGATCTTCATCCCATCCCTCAATACCCTCAAACTGAATGGGTACCCTCAAGCTTGGTCCCAGTAAGCCTTCAGGAATAGGGTATTGCACCTTGCTGTCTCCCTTGATACACTGATTGGAATGTGTTAGCTCTGAGACGCCAGCCCGTTCCGTCACTGGCTCCCTCAAAAGTTTCCCAACTTCCTTCTTTGTTTAAATAACCACTGGGTTACCTTCTGAAGGTTTCCCTGTCCTTCACACTCCCACTTGAAATGTCCATCCTAACCACAGTTGTAACAGAAAACACCAGTCACTTCCCCCATCACAAGACCCCTGTCAGCAGCAGCCCTCTGCTTAGTATGTCCTACAAGCGGGTCAGGTTTCCTATCGGACTTGTCACGTTTGGTGGCACCACTAGCTAGCTTGTAGGTCTTCTATTACCTCCTGTAAAACACCCACTTGTGTGGCATCAGGGGTTGCTTCAGCAATGAAGGCTATGACTGAGGAGTCAACCGGTGGGTGGAAGGCCTCCCACTCTGTCATATTTTCTACCTCTCTCACTTACCTGATCAGCTTAGCAAACGAGGGAGGGGGATGTGTCTCATGAGTCACTCAAAGGCTTGAAACAACCACTTTGTGACAGCACACACTTCACAGCTAGCCCCATCCTTAATTATCTCAGCCGCTTGAACTGCCCCCTTACAGCACAAGCAATGCAGCTATCTCTCTAGTGTGAAAATGTAGGCAGAAAGTTTCACCTAAGTTCAGTGACTGTAATGTGTCCATCGTGTTCGTTGCAATTGCCTCAGCTGTGTTCTTCGGTTGAGCATCCAGTGTCTGGTCCACATAATGTTTCCATGCCTGATCTCCAATATCCACTGTGTACTCAGTAGTCCAGTTCATGTAGCTAACCTACCAGGTGTCCACTTGTCTTCTTGGTAAATTTGTGCTAGGACTTCCTGTCCAATCTCAAAGCTTCTTGCTGCTTCACTTGGAAACTTGCTGAACTGCTTATTGTCTATTTCCCTCCAGATGTACCCAGGTGTCCTTCATGCAGATTTTCTAACACTCTGGTACGCAGTTTGGAAGAAACCACAACACTAGATCCACACATCAGCGTTCTTTGTCATACTGACGGTTGGTCTCGTCTCATTGAGAACTCTGGAAACGTACATTTACCGTGTTCTGACCATCCTTGCATGGTGATTTCACAGACTCTCGACAATGCCGGTTCATTCCCTGTTTCCCTTTGAATTTCTGAATTTGTTACCACTGCAGTGTGGAACGTTTCTGGTGGGTCACAGTATGAAGACTTTTCTTCTTCAGATGCCTTTAGTGGAAGGTGTGACAAACCATCAGTGTTGCAGTGTTGCTTAGACCCTTGAACCCTATGTCATAAGAGTGTGCTCCAAGGAATAGTGCCCAATGTTGTAACCAGGCAGCAGTCATCACTGGGGTTCCCTTCCTGGGATTGAAAATGGACACAAGGGGCTGGTGATCTGCCACTAGTGTAAAATTTGTCCATAGAGGTAGCGGTGAAACTTGTCTATTCCCCATACTAGACTAAGGGGCTCTTGGTCAATCTATGCATAGGTACGTTCTGCGATTGTCGGTAATCTTGAAGCAAACACAATCAGACATTCAGATCCATCTTTTATAATATGTGACAAAATGGCACCAATGCATCGCACGCCAGTCTGATGGGCAGAGATGTGTCATACTGGGTGAGCAGTTCATGGGATGTTATTAGTTTCTTTGTTTCTGACCATTCCCACTTTGCTACTGTCTGTAACAGTACATTCAATGGATGCAGCACTGTTGCAATGTTTGGGAGAAACTGGTGGTAGTAGTTTACAAGGCCCAAGTATAACCTGAGTTGTGACACATTTTCCAGTTTGGGTGCCTGTAGCCCTGCTTCAGTTTTCTCTTGTGATGTACGTAAGCCATGCTTGTCAATGACATGTCCACAATAGGAGATTTCATTCTTGAAAAACACACATTTCTCTCTCTTTGTCCACAGACCAGACTCACTCAGCCTGGTAAGCAATTTACCAAGGTTCTGGAGGTACTCTTCATGATCATGCCATCAAGGTAACATATCTTGGAGCACTTGGGCCATTGGTCTTTGCCAAATTGCTGGAGCTGATGTGATGCCAAAGTCAAGGTCATTATACAGGGACAGTCCCTTGTGAGTGTTGATTGTGAGGAAATTCCTGCTTGACTCCTCAATTTCCACTTGCAGATAGGCTTGCGACAAGTCAACCTTTGGAAAACTCTCCCCACCTGCCAAAGATGAAAAAATGTCTTCTATTCGTGGCAGGAGATACTGCATAGTACACAACACTGGGTTGATGCTCACTTTGAAGTTCCCACATACGGGAACTGCCCTGGCCTTCCCTTTCTTGATCACCAGGACAATGGGCATGGCCCATTCACTCCACTCAATCTTGGAGAAAATTCCAGACACCTCCAAGCTGAGCAGTTTAGCATCCACTTCAGGACATAGTGCATAAGGCACTTGAAGCACTTTATGGAATCTTGGTGTTCCTGTTTCATCTGGTTTATTCTAGCCTTCATGCTTTTGAGTTTACCAATCCCCTTCTCCAACACTTTCTCATCAACCTTAAGCGGCTGTGCCATTCCCTGGTTAGTGCCACCATTTGGGCTGCTGTTGCCTGTTGATGTCACCCTGAAAGCTTTGATGGAGTGCCAGTCTAGTTGGATTTTTTCATCCTTTGTAACATGAATGTAAGAAAGGACAAGCCAATGATAGGGTACAAAAGCAAAGAGTTAAATTGTATCACGGAGGTGAAATTCAAAAGGGTAATGAATGCAGGACTGAAGGTGCTGTATTCAAATGCACGTAGCATTTGGAATAAGGTTGACAAACTGATGGCACAATCAGAGATTGCTCGATATGACATTGTAGGTATCATTGAGTCATGGCTGAAAGAAGGCCATAGTTGGGAGCTTAACACCAAAGGATATACTTTGTATTGAAAGGTCAGGCAGGAAGGCATAGGCAGTGGTGTGGCACTGTTGGTAAGAGATGAAATTACATATTTAGAAAGTGGTTACATAGGGTCAGAGAATGTTGGATCTTTGTGGGTGGAGTTAAGAAATTGCAAGGGTGAAAAAAACCATTATAGGAATCATATATAAGCCTCCAAATAGTATCCGAGATGTAAGGTTGAAATTGCAAAGCGAGCAGGAAAACGCACACAGTAAGTGTAATGTCACGATTGTTTTGGGGGGTTTCAATATGCAAGGGGATTGGGGAAGATCAGGTTAGTGATGGATTGCAAGAGAGGTAATTTGTTGAATGCCTACAAGATAGCTTTTCAGAGCCGCTTGTGATTGATGTACTGAGGGAAAGGCTATCTTCAGTTGGGTGTTGTGTAATTACCCGGATCTTATTAGGGAACTTAATGTAAAAGAACTGTCAGGAGGCACCGATCATAATATGACTGAACTCATCCTGCAACTTGAGAGGGAGAAGCTTAATTCACATCTATCGGTATTGCAATGGAATAGAAGGAATTACAAAGGCACAAGAGAGGAGCTTGCCCAGGTGGATTGGAGGAGGATACTGGCGGAACAGAGCAGAGATGGGCTGAAGTTTCTGGGAATGGTTCACAAAGTGCAGGATAGATATGTCCCACAGAGGAAGAAGTATCCAAGTGACTGTGGTTGGCAACCTTGGCTGACAAACGAAGTTAAGGACTGCATAAAAGCTAAGGAAAGGGCATATAAGCTTGCAAAAGTGAGTGGGAAATTGGATAATTGGGGAGCTTTTAAAATCCAACAAAAGGTAACTAAAAAAGCTATAAGAAGGGAAAAGATGAAATACGAGGGCAGACTAGCCAATGATATTTAGTCGGAGACCAGAAGATTTTTTTCAATTAAATAAAGAGTAAAATGGAGGTGAGAGTCCATACTGGACCACTGGAAAATGATGCTGGTGAGGTAGTAATGGGGAACAAAGAAATGGCAGATGACTTAATGGCTACTTTGCATCAGTCTTCACTGTGGAAGACACTAGCAGTGTACCAGAGGTCTGTGAGTGTCAGGGAGCAGGAGTGAGTGCCATTGCTATTACAAAGGAAAAAGTGCTAGGCAAACTCAAAGGTCTTAAGGTGGGTAAGTCACCCGGGCCAGATGGAGTACATCCCAGAGTCCTGAGAGAGGTAACTGACGAGATAACAGATGCATTGGCCATGATCTTTCAAGAATCACTTGATTCTGGCATGGTCCCGGAGGACTGGAAGATTGCATGGATAGCGGAATGGCTGACAGGCAGGAGGCAGTGAGTGGGGATAAAAGGGGCCTTTTCTGGTTTGCTGCCAGTGACTAGTGGTGTTCCTCAGGGGTCCCATTGTTTGTCAATGAATTAGATAATGGAACTGATGGCTTCATAGCAAAGTCTGCAGATTGTACGAAGATTGGTGGAGGGGTAGATAGTGCTGAGGAAGTAATGCGATTGCAACAGGATTAATTGGAAGAATGGGCAAATAAGTGGCAGATGAAATGGAAGTATTGGGAAATATGCGATAATCCATTTTGGTAAAAGGAACAGTAGTATGGACTATTATAAAAATGGGGAGAAGGTTCAAACATCAGAGGTGCTGAGGCACTTAAGAGTTCTCATGCAAAACTCTCAGGAGGTTAATTTGCAGGGTGAGTCGATGATAAAAAAAAAAGGCAAATGCAATGTTCGCATTTATTTTAAGGGGAATAGAATATAAAGGCAAGAAGATAATATTGATCCTTTATAAGGCACTAGTCAGGCCGCACTTGAAGTATTGTCAGCTGTTTTGGGCCCCATATCTCAGAAAGGATGTGTTGTCATTGGAGAGAGTCCAGAGGAGGTACACGAGGATGATTCCAGGAATGAAGGGGTTAACATATGAGAAGCATTTGGCAACTTTGAGCCTGTACTCCCTGGATTTAGAAGAAAGTTGGGGTGGAATTCATTGACACCTACCAAATGTTGAAAGGACTAGATGGAGTGGATGTGGAGGTATCTACATGGTGGGGGTATACTGAACTAGAGGGCACAGCCTCAAGATTGAGGGAGGACCCTTTAGAACAGAGGTGAGGAGGAATTTTTTTTTAGCCAGAGAATAGTAAATTTGTAGAATGTTCTGCCACAGATTGTGGTGGAGGCCAAGTCATGGGTATATTTAAGGGAGAAGTTGATAGTTTTCTGATTGGTCAGGGCATCAAAGGATATGGCAAGAAGGCAGGTGTATGGGGTTGAGTGGGATCTGGGATCAGCCATGATGGAATGGCAGAGCAGACTCAATGGGCTGAATGGCCTAAACCAACTCTGATGTCTTATGATGTTATGGTGTTATAATTCACGCCTGAAAAGTACTAGCCCTTCATTTTTCAATACATAAATCTTTAACTGTTGTGTTTGGCCTCCATACATCACATTTACTTTCAGTTTGCCTTTGGGAGACACTTTTTCACCTGTGTAAGTCTTTAGCATCACTGAGGTCTTCTCTAAAGGTATCTTTGAAAACAGACTGTTTTTGTCAGCCTCTGGAATTACGGACAAAGTTGACCCTGTATCCAGCTCCATTTTCAGTTTTACACCAGCCACATTATATCGTGATCCAGAAATTTTGTGATCTGCTTCAGTTATACTCTGCAGTTCTAAGCACGACAATTCACCTTTGTCAGACTCTGTGTTGTCTGCTTCTGCTTTACATTCAGTAGCTTTTGCTTAGTTTTGTGTTTGAGGCTTTTCACTCACTTTTTGTGCTTTTTGTTTATCTTGCACGTACTCTGTGACCTTGTCTGTGATACTTTCTGCAGACGTTTTCCTTGAATCAACAGTCATTTGCCACATCGATAACATCTTTGACTTTTTGCACCATTCAGGTTCATTTTGTGCATTTCACACTCTGACCTCCTTTTCTGTAGTTCTGCTGCATCCTTTGCTGCAGTCTCTAACGATATTGCAATGGTCAATGCCCTTTCTAAGGTTAGGTCTCTTTCTGACAGTAGTCTCTTTGGAGTGCTTTGACTATGCATGCCACATACAAATCTGAACTTTGATGTATCAGAAAGTCCACCTCTAAAGTCACAGTACTTGGAAAGTTTGCCCAGTTCTGCAGTGCATTCAGAAAGGTTGACTGGTTCCTTTTATAAAATCTGAATCTCCCAGCTATGACCAGTGGTGTAGGGCTCAAGTGATTTTGTAAAATTATAACGATTTCATCGAACGTCTTGCTTTTGGCTTTTCAGGGGGGTTACTCAGTTGCATAAGAGATTGTACATCCATTAAGCTAGGGGCTTTCTTTTGCTCGTCCATGATGTTCGTGCTACAATACAGCTCAACCCTCTCGATATACGACTCCCAGCACTATCAAATTTGCCTACTCTCCCAACTGAAGCCATTGCCGTTATTTTCACTTTAAATTCAATGCATCTTTCACTGTTACTCTGCACCATACACACGCATTTGTTAGCATCTGTGGCAGCCTTCTCGCTGCTTTTAACTCTCGCTGTTTCATCCCGTAGCTGTCGAGTACGGCTCATGATATTCTATGACATTCAGATTTGCATTTGTCGTCGATTTGTTGTGTCTGTGCACATCTACGTAACGATTAATTTAAAGCACGCATGTGGGATGTGGCTTTAACTGGTATGTTCACATTGCTGCGTGAGAGAGAGGGAGAGCAACGTGCATGCGCAGACAACAGATTAGTATGTAGTGCTTGGGGGTGGTCATTGCTCTAAAAAAAATAGATCTATACATTACAGCATCCATTATTAAGGACCCTCACCACCTGGGGTGTGCCCTCTTCTGGGAGGAGGTACAGAAGCTTGAAGACCTCAATAATTTATGAAAAGTTTCTTTCCCCCTGCCATCTGATTTCTGAATTGTCCATTACCCATGAAACTACCTCCCTATTCTCCATTTGCACTATTTTCTTTATTTATTGTAGTTTTTTTACTATGTTGCACTCTATACTACTGCCACAAAACAATGACATTTGCAATTTATGTCAGTGATAATAAACCTCATTTGGGTTCTTCTGATTCTAATGTCCTGCTGTTCTTTTGTTTATGGTTACATACAAGCTATATTCTGGGTATTGTCTGTATATACATACAGCGGCCACTGCACTAGATACCGCCTGTACCTAATAAAATGGCACCTTCCTGTCCCACATTAGTGAGAGAGAGAGAGAGAGAGAGAGAGAGAGAGAGAGAGAGAGAGAGAGAGAGAGAGAGAGAGACAGAGAGAGAGAGAGAGAGAGAGACAGAGAGAGAGAGAGAGAGAGACAGAGAGAGAGAGAAAGCCCATGGCATGTCAACGTGTCAGGTAAACAATAGTTTTTGTTGACTGAGGATCATGGTGTCTCTTTGGGAGCTTTGCTGTTGCTTGGTAGCAGGTGGGCACTAGGGCTTTATGCTGAAATGGTGGGGGGGGGTTGATTCGCTTGTACTTTGCTGCTGCTTGTGAGGAGGAGGGAAGAGGGAGCTTTGGGGTTCTAACATTTTTCTAGGCTTCTGTTTCTTTTGGATGTCTGTGAAAACAAGTATTTCAAGTGGTATATTCTGTACGTCGTCTGATGATAAATGGAACCATTTGAATCATTTGAAGTGTGACAGCTCTCAAGCCACATGAACTATGGCTCTGTGAGTGAGGAAACAGCTAACACCTGGTTCCTAACCACCATTCTGAAAATACAGAAGGCAGATGTAAATGCAAAATGCCACAACAAATAATTACCTCTGTGAACAGTTATGAGAGCAGTACCGCTGATTCTATCTGCCGGATAACATCCAGCTTATCATTACTGCCTCCTTACTTCCGAAGGTTTCCTCATCAATCACCTCAGCACACACAAATGAAGATGCAAGTTCCCTTAATTCCAAGGAAGAAGGAAGAAAGTTGGCAAATGCAATGTTAGCATTCATTTCAAGAGGACTAGAATACAAAAGCAAGGATGTAATATTGGAGCTTCATAAAGCACTGATAAGGCCTTAGGGTATTGTGAGCAGTTTTGGTCCCCTTATCTTAGAAAGTATGTACTGAATCTGGAGAGGGTTCAAAAGAGGCTCGTGAATATAATTCCAGGATTGAATGGCTTGACATATAAAGAATGTTTGAGGGCTCTGGGCCTGTATTCACTGGAATTGAGAAGAATGAGTGGTGATCTCATTGAAACCTATCCAATGGTGAAAGGCTTTAATAGAGTGGATGTGGAGAGGATGTTTCCTATGTTGGGAGAATCTAAGACCAGAGGACACAGCCTCAGAATAGAGAGGTGTTCTTTTAAAATGGTGATGAGGAGGAATTTCTTTAGCCAGGGAGTGGTGAATCTGTGGAATTCTTTGCTGCAGACAATTGTGGAGGTCAAGTCTTCATGTATATTTAAGGCAGAGGTTGATTGGTCAGAGCATGAAGTGATATAGGGAGAAGGCAGGAGATTGGGGCAGAGAAGAAACATGGATTAGCCATGATGAAATGGTAGAGCAGACTCGATGGGCCAAATGGCCTAATTCTGCTCCTCTGTCTTATGGTCAAAAAGAAGAAGGAGCAAATGAAAATCAGATATGTGCAATGTAGAAAAGATCAGTTGTTTTATCATGACCTTCACGGTCAGCCGTTGCACCAGAAGGTAAACTGCATTAATGTTTCCTTTCTTTAGTATGGTACCATGAAGCTCATGATAAAAACAGATGAACTTTTTCATGTTTCACATATCTGATTTCCATTTACTCCTTCTTCGCTTCTTCTTTCTTCCTTTGAGTTAAGGAAACTTGTGTCTGCTTTTGTGTGTGCTGATGTTGTTGATGAGGCCCTCTGCGGACTCTTCCACTGATGTGTCAGGAGATGATTGATGCGATGACGGGTATGTAGTCAGTGAGGTGGAGTTTTGCTTCCACCATGTTTCTGTATGCACAGTCTCAGAGTTCCCATGACTAATGAACGCTCCTTCTGTACTTTGAGTTGCCATGAGCCAGATTCCCAGGAGATTTACTTATTTATTTATTTGTTTGTTGATTGATTGATTGAGTGATACAGCACGGAATAGGCCCATCGGGCTTTTCGAGCTGCACCACCAGCAATCCATCATTTTAACCCTAGCCTAATCATGGGGTAACTTACAATGACTAGTTAGCGTACTAACCAGTATGTCTTTGGACTGTGGGAGGAAATCAGGAGGAAACCCACACATACCATAGGAACATAAGAACATAAGAAATAGGAGCAGGCATAGGCTATCTGGCCCGTCGAGCCTGCTCCGCCATTCAATAAAATCATGGCTGATCTGGCCATGGACTCAACTCCAACTACCTGACTTTTCCCCATAATTCTCCTACTACACAAAAATCTATCCAACCTTTTCTTAAATACATTTACTGATGTAGCCTCCACTGCTTCACTGGGCAGAGATTTCCACAGATTCACCACTCTATGGGAAAAAGTAGTTCCTCCTCATCTCTGTCCTAAATCCACTCCCCCAAATCTCCAGGCTATGTCCCCTAGTTCTAGTTCCATGAGGAGGATGTACAACTCCTTACAGAGGACACCAGGACTGAACTCCGAACTCTGACACCCCAAGCTGTAATTGTGAAACATTAATTACTTTGCCACCATAGAGTCACAGGGATTCTCGCATTTCTTCAAAGAGACTTGACGTTCAAAACTCAAAATAAATATATTATCAAAGTACCTCTATAAAGTATTTCCAAATATCAATTGAGAGTCATTTTCTTTAAATGTTTTAAAAGATTAACTTTTTTTTTCAAAGCATTTTAACACAGTGAATGCATTGTTTGCATCAACAACCAACACAGTCTGAAGCTGTGCTGGGGGCAGCCCTCAAATGTTGCCATGCTTCCAGCACCTACATAGCATTCTCACAACTTACTAACCCTAACCCGTACATCTTCTTACAGGAAAAAAGAAACACAAAAGAATTTTACAAAAAAAAACTATACTTGTAGCAACCAACCAATGTGCAAAAGATGACAAACTGTGCAAATGAGAAATAATGCTGACAACGTGAGTTGTAAAGAGCCCTTGAAAGTGAGTCTGTAGCTCATAGAACCAGTTCAGAGTTGTGTGATTGAAGCACATCCTTGAAACTTTACCTCTGTCCACCTGGGAATCCTTTCCTATGACAGAGAGGAAATAGAGCACCTGCTTTGGAAGTCTGGTTTGCCGGCACTGTAGCCTGCCCAATGTAGCCAGCTTTGTGTATCATTAGCCACCGAAAATTTAGCTGCTATCAATGCGCACAATACTATTAACCAAGAATCTCTTGGCCAATTATGATGTCTGTGTGTTTTACTTTTCAGTTAAAAGTGCTAAATATAATTGTGGTGAACTAGATATACCTGTCTGACTGCTCCTGTGGCTCCTCCCAAGACCCTGCTGACTGCCCCTGTGGCTCCTCCCACAGACCCCTGTATAAAGGCGACTGTGGCCTGCTGCTCTCCCTCATTTTCCCCAGGATGTAGTGTTGTTCTTCAGTCAATAAAAGCCGATATCTCACTTCCTAAGTCTCGGCGTGAGTTATTGATGGTGCATCAATAATATTGTTTACAATAGTAATTTCAGCAATATATTATGATCCATTATCAAGAAACCCCACCATCCAGGCCATTCTCTCTTCTTACTGCTGCTGTTGGGAAGGAGATATAGGAGCCTTAGGTCCCACACCACCAGGTTCAGGAAAAGGTGTTATCCTTCAGCCATCAGGCTTCAGAACCAGCATGGATAACTTCACTCACCTCAACACCAAACTGATTCCATAACTTATGGACTCACTTTCAAGGAATCTACCACTCATGTTCTCAGTGTTACTTATTTACTATTTTATTATTATTATATTTATTTTTCTCTCAGCTCAGGCTGGTAAAGTGTGAGATGCAAGAATAGCCGAGAACACTTATTTGTTAATTGCTAGGAACTTACGGACTATTCTCATGGTGTTTAGTATTGTGACTTTCAGGAGATTTGAGTAGATATTACTGTGTAGCCCAAATTGTTAAATGCTATCACATAGTGCCTTTGGGATGGCACCAGTTCTAGATATTACTATTGGGACAATGTATACCCTGATCATGTTTCAAAGTCTTTCAATTTCTTCATTTAATTCAGCATATTTCTGGTGTTTTTCACTTATTGATTTCTATACGTGTATATACATTGATTTCTATATGTTATGTGTATTATTATTTCTGTTTTTTGTATTTGCACAGTTTTGACTTTTGCACATTGGTTATTTGTCAATCTTTCATTGATTTTATTGCATTCCTTTGTTCTATTGTGAATGCCTACAAGAAAATGAATTTCAGGGTAGTATATGGTGACATATATATACTTCAATAATGAATTTACCTTGACCTTTGAACTTTGAAACTTGATCAGTACATGCATCTATTTGTAGCAATCTAAAAGGGGAACTAACTTACCTGCAAGTTTTCGGGGACTGCTTGAGTGTTCAATTGGGGTAAGTGGAATATTTTGGTAATGTTATATGTTATTAAAAATGTTGCTGGTGAGACAGTTGTGTGACTCACACTTTGGTGGTTTGTAAACATTGTACTCGTAGAATGAATATTTCAGCTCCTTGACTTTAAATTTCATATTCATTTTGACATTAAGGGAAACTACTTCAGCCTAAACTATTCAACAATTATCTGGCAGGATTAAGACACTTGGATAAGAGTGAAAAACAAGATGGTCCCATCCCCAAACCCAGCCGCGTGTCAGCAGGTTAAACGGATGAAGCGTCAAAAAAATTTAAGGGATTAGTGATGAGTGAAATAAGACTAAATGAGTAATTTCTACCTTGAGAGTTCTCATGCGTGACTTCATCAAATAAAGTTATTTTGTCTAATCCACATCAAGGAGTCAGCAGTGGAAAGGGTGGGCAGGTTCACGTTACTGAGTGTCAACGTTTCTGAAGGTCTGTTGTGTAGTTAATATTTCAGTAGTATTCAGTCAGGAAGAAGCCACACCCCAGTAGTTATATTTCACCAAAGACTCTCAAATTTCTACAGGTGAACCGTGGAGACCACTCTAACCATTCCCATCACCAGCCGGTGACTGCACGGGATCGAAAAAAGCCGCAGAGGGCTGGCACCACGTTTGTAAAATAGAATCCATTAGATCTTATGGTAAAGCAGAACTTAAATCAGGTTGTGGGCATGACAGGACACAGTGTTAATAGAGTGAGCATCGAATGGCTGAATGGTTTGTCTTGGGTCCAGCACATAGATGCAATAATAAGGAAAGGACACCAGTGTTGTTCCTTTCTTAGTAGAATAAGAGGACTCAGCATGTCAATAATCTAACAAGCTTCTGCAGATGTACTGTTGACAATATCCCGACTCTATGCCTCATGGTCTGGTACGGTAAATCAAATGCACAGGAACATAAGTGATGTGTAGTTAATATTTCAATGGTGTTTAAGTAATATTGCAAATACATTGTTTGATTAAACATTCTTACTCATTTAAGTAATTCATTATGGGTTATACATAAAAATACATCAATCAAAACCAGGTCTAACATCATCGGGATGTGTCATGAAATTTGTTTTCTTTGTGGAGTTGCAAAACGTAACAGTGACGATGAGGCATTTTCAAAACAAAACCCAGGAAGACTACTTATCTGTGGAAGCACTGCAAGGCAAAAGAAACAGCAATACAGCATGTGTTTTTCAGAAGGGAAGACATGATCGAGTTTAAAAAGAAGGCAGAAAATGGAAGAATTCACTTGCGCATGAACTGTGAGTGCCAAGTGATAATAATCATTTTTTTTAAAAGGGTAGAAGTGGCTAGCTACATCAGAAAGACTTGTGTGTTTGATACCACAACAGATAACTGGATGTTGTGCACAAATCAAATTGAACTGTATTTTGAAGCAAATGAAATAGCCAGTGAAAAGCAAGTGCCAATTTTGCTGACCCCCTGAAATTGTCAACTGAAAAAATTTTAAAAAGGTACTGGATGATGCCAAAACTGTCTCCATACTGTACACCATGAAGCATGCCTCACAAAGAGGTACTGGTCCCAACCTCTGTGCCACTGCTTGGAAAGCACATTAGACCATGGAAGGACTATGCTGCTCAGAGGCAATGTGAAAGTTTCAAAAGCAGTGATCCAACTACAACAGTTTTTGTAGGCAACATATCTAAGAAAGCTTCTGATATGTTAATCAGACAATTACTCGAAATGTTTGGTTTTAAGCTGGAAGAGAGTTCAAGGAGCTTCAGAACATCAAGTCAAGTCGTCACTTTTATTGTCACTTTGACCATAACTGCTGGTACAGTACACAGTAAAAATGAGACAATGTTTTTCAGGACCATGGTGTTACATGACACAGTACAAAAACTAGACTGAACTATGTAAAAAACAACACAGAGCAAAAAAAAACACACACAACAACTGCACTAGATTACAGACCTATCAGGACTACATAAAGTGCACAAAAACAGTGCAGGCATTACAATAAATAAGAAACAGGACAATAGGGCTGTAAGGTGTCAGTCCAGGCTCTGGGTATTAAGGAGTCTGATAGTTTGGGGGAAGAAACTGTTACATAGTCTGGTCGTGAGAGCCTGAATGCTTTGGTGCCTTTTCCCAGATGGCAGGAGGGAGAAGAGATTGTATGAGGGGTGCATGGGGTCCTTCATAATGCTGTTAGCTTTGCGGATGCAGTGTATAGTGTAAATATCCATGATGGCGGGGAGAGAGACCCTGATGATTTTCTCAGCTGACCTCACTATCCACTGCAGGGTCTTGCGATCCGAGATGGTGCAATTGCTGAACCAGGCAGTGAAGCAGCTGCTCAGGATGCTCTCAATACAACTCCTGTAGAATGTGATGAGGATAGGAGGTGGGAGATGGACTTCCCTCAACCTTCGCAGAAAGTAGAGACGCTGCTGGGCTTTCTTTGCTATGGAGCTGGTGTCGAGGGACCAGGTGAGATTTTCCACCAGGTGAACACCAAGAAATTTGGTGTTCAAGAAACCGTAATTGTTCTGCTTCAGTGATTATAAAGAACCAGAATCTACTCTGTGTGTATTAAAGTTATTGCATGAACTTCAAGTGGGAGACAAAAGGTTGCTTATAAAAATTGATGCAAAGACCAAAGCCCAGCTGGATGAATGGAAGGCCAAGAAAGAGAGGACACAATGCAGATATGAAAACAAAGGATTAATGGAGATGCGGAAACCAAGGGGAGTGATGAGGTCATAAAGGAAGAGATAGGAGAATATTTCAGTGAACTAAATCCACTTTCCCAAGATCAAAATGCACATCCTAGAAAGAAGAAAAGGGAAATGAAAGAGGAGCAAGACATAAGTGCTGTGGAAATGAAAGAGGATAAATGAGAGCTAATTTCTCGAGAAATTAGCAAATTCAGTGATACAAGAAACTAAAAGAAGAAAAGGGAAAGTAAGAAAAAGAAAGGCAAGAAGTGGAAAAGGAGGAGAAAGGCATCCAGAGCTGTCAGAACCACTTCCTTCTGTCTTAGCATTAACTCTTACAAACAGCACGGAGGAGGCCCCAGAACCTGAGTTTGTTTCACAGCCACAGGTCTCACCTGCCAAGCAGAGTGACGCCCCCTTGTCAAGAAAAACATTATCCCACAAAAGTAAGAAATCACCCAGAGCAAGTAAATCTTTAGGTCTGAATAGAACAATGTAAAATTGACTATGCAGTGGAAGTCTGTATATCGTGGTTGCATTATATATTATACCTTGTATATAGTTGAGATGCATTCTATATTGAGTTGGAGTTCACAGCTGAAAAGGGAGGAGTGCTGTGTATTTAATATTTCAGTAAAATCTGAGTAACATTGTAAATATATTGTTTGAATAGTTCATTACAGATTATATGTAAAAATATGTCAATTGCATACGTCTTGATGCTACCACGTGATATGTGTGTGCCAGACTTAAAGAATAAACCAAGACTCACATCTCTTGGTGCTCTTGTTTTCCTTTGAATTAGCTTAATCTGTTAGAGTTACAAAACGTAACAATAAGAAGCTACAGAGCATAGTGCACTCAGTCCAATATATCACAGCCACATCACTCCCCACCATTAGTAGAGGAACAACTTCATCAAGGAGGCAACGTCCATCATCAGAGATCCCTGCTATCTGAGCCATACCACCTTTTTGCAGCTACCATTCACCGCGGGTACTGAAGCCTGAAGTCCCACACCACCAGGTTTAAGAACAGCTACTTCCCTTTTGGTTCCCGAAAGAACCGATTCAACCCTAATCGCTGCAGTTTAGCAACCCTACTTTGAGCATTTTGCATTAAAGTGGACTCTGTTATTTTAAAAATGTGTAGAATTTATGTTTTCATGTGAATGCTGCTCATGTGATGCCTTGAGCCTGTAAGCCTGCTGCAAGAAAGTTTTAATTGCATGTGTGAATAAGGGTGTTTGTGCATATGCCAGTAAACCTGACTTCGACTTTAAATACCTCTTCTTTTTTCCTCTCATTAAATCTGTTCCATGCCTTTACCTTCTCAATCTCTAGAAAATGCCCTCTCACTGCCTCTTGTCTCCTGTTTGCCGATTTTTCTCTATCATTCATGCACTCACTCAAATAACCCCAGGATTCTATTATCTGCCCGGTTAAAAACTCAATTTCCTTTCAAGCTCAACTACTTGTTTCAGTCTGTGGAAGAAAAATGACTTGGGAGACCAGACTTCATACCTTTATTCTGCATGATATCATGGAAAGCTTCCAGAAATGTGCAAGCCTCTAAGTTATAGATAAGTTTCAGCATATATTTATACTTCTAAACAGGCGAGTTATTCTGTCACACAAGAAGATATACAGTACGCAACCAGGAGCAAGTAAGTACATCTCCAGCACAAGGTATTTTTAATCATAGAACAGGCAGTAATTAAGTCATATAAGTGTGTGTTCCTCTTTTCTTCACTCAGTGCTGCATCCTGATTATGAAAGACTCTTTGCTATAAGTGTTGGACATTGCATTACAAAAATTCACTAATGCAAGTTAGTTACTTAGTTCATTAACCCTTTTATTGTCCCTTCTTCCATATAGTAGCTCTGCCTGCTCCTCTCCGTCCTGATATCCCTGCATTAGCCACATCCAGGTAATAACTGTGGACCACATGTCCAAAATTCAGCATCAGAGAAATGAATGTCCCCTCCAAGGTTAACCTGAATCCCTCTCTTCTTGATCCATGTGCCTCCAAGTACTCCTAAACCTTATCCTTAATAATTAACCCCAAAATCTTACCAACCACTGAAGTCAAGTTAACTGGCCTATAATTTCCTGTCTTTTGCCTCTCTCCCTTCTTAAAGAGTGGAGTGACTTTTGCAATTTTCCAGTTAGTTCTCCAGAATCATTCCAGAATATAGTGATTCTTGAAAGATCATTACTAATGCCCCCACAACCTCTTATCAACCTCTTTCAGAATCCTGGAATGTATCTGGTCCAGATGACTTTTCTACTTTCAGACCATTGAGCTTCCTGAGCACCTTCTTCTTGTTAATAGCAACTACACTCACTTCTGCCCATTTTCTGAATATATGCATAAGTATATTCTATGGAAGGAAATTGGCAATTTTTTGAGTACACTGGTACTTCTGCTCATTTATGAAAATATCTAATCAGCCAATCATGCATGCAGATATGGTCAAGAGATCAGTGGTTTTTCAGACCAAACATGAATGGGAAAGAAATGTGATCAAAGTGACTTTAATTGTGTAATGATTGTTCATTGCAGTCGAGGTGGTTTGAATATCTCAGAAAGTGCTGATCTACTGGGATTTTCATGCACAGCTGTGCAGAGAATGCAATGAAAATCAAAAAACATCCAGGGGTAGTCATAGATGAAGGGTAGTAGTGGGGACGGGCTCCCATTGCTAAACAAATGCTCTTCATGGCGTGCATCTCAGAAAGCCTCTGGACCTGGAGAGGGGGGGGTCCCACTGCACAGGCAACAGACGGATCTCCATATCAACTCTGCCCTAGCTTGCACCCTGGAGAAGCCACTCCCAGTGACTACCAGAGGTGCAGTACCCATGGTCGACCACGACCGACGGAGGCCAATGAGCGACAGATGTGTGGGCAAAAATGCCTTGTTAATGAGAGAGGTCCAAGGGGAATGGGCAGACTGGTTCATGCTGACAGGAAGGTAACAGTAACTCAAATAAAGGTGACCTGCAACAGTGATGTGCAGAAGATCATCATGTCGAAGCTTGAGGGGATGGGTTACAGTAGCAGAAGGCCACAAACAGACCATTAGTGGCCACTTTATTAGGTACGGGAGGTATCACTGAGTGCATATAAGTAAAGAAATAATAGAATATGCAAAAAGGGCAAGATTAAGTACTAATTAGAGATTTACACACTGCTTTGAGGCTTTGGTATTTGTGAACACCAAAGGCGGCGCAGTAGCATAGCGGTTAGAGTCGCGCTTTACAGTGCCAGCAGTTCCTTCCACTGTCCATAAGGAGTTTATACATTCACACTTCAACCGCAAGGGTTTCCCCCAACTGCTCTGGTTTCCTCCCACATTCCAAAGAGGTACAGGTTAGTAAGCTGTGGGCATGTTATGTCGATGCCAAAAGAATGACGACTCTTGCAAACTGCCCCCAAGAGTGGACAGTATTTTTCTATGTTCTGAAGTTAATCTTTAAAGATCTTTAAATCTTTCAAATTCCAGTTGTGAATTTGAGTCATTCTCTGGTAGCTGTGCCATCTTGACATATCACAGCTATAATTTTCTGTTTGCTATCTCATCCTAAGTTCCCTGTAAGGGACGATTTAATCATTACCAAGTTCAAACTTCGAAGTTTAAAGTAAATATATGTCACATACACTACCCTGAGATTCATTTTCTTGTCGGCATTCACAGAACAAAGAAGCAGAACAGAATCAATGAAAAACTACACACGAACAAAGATGGACAAACAACCAATGTGCAAAAGAAGACAAAATGTGTAATGAAATAATATTAGGGACATGCTTTGTAGAGTCCTTGAAAATGAGTCCATAGATTGTGGAATCAGTTCAGGGTTGAGGTGAGTGAAGTTTAGGAGCCCGGTGGTTGAAAGATAATACCTTTCCCTGAAACTGATGGTGTGGGACCGAAAGTTTCTGTACCTCTCTCCTAATAGTAGCATGGAGAAGAGAGCATGGCCTGGATGGTGGGTTTCCTTGATGATGGATGCTGCTTTCTTGTGTCAGTGCTCCATTTAGATATACTCAGTGGTGTTGGAGGGCTTTTGTTGTATCTCTGATGAAAATGAGTAATGTGTAACTGTAATTGCAAATCATTGAACTTCCTTCCCTTCCAAAAGTAAAATGCAGCAGATGCTAGAATTCTGAGATAATATGAAACTTTCTATGAACACTCAACCTGTCAGACAGAAACTGTTGGCAGAGAAACATGTTTAATGCTTCAGGCCAATGATCTTTCACTAGTCATTACTTTCTCCAATGTCTCATCTGGTTCTCTAAGCATTTGTTGATTATTAATAATTTCATTCAGGGGGAAAAATTCTCTTAGCATTCAACTATTTGCTCCTCTTTCTTACCCTCTCTAACTGTTAAAACACTGCAGTATGTTTGCAGGAAATAAGGTAACAAGCCATCAAGACAAAGAGAATTTGTTTCACGACCAGCTTCTACAAGATTGGAAAGAACAACTCAAATTGGTCCATTTTCTGGTTTGCCACCTCTCCATTATAGTATAGATCACATAACAGTACAACACAGGGATCCTGTTATTCTGGCATTTCCCACTTTCTTTTCAGTCCCAAAGAAGGGTCTCGGCCTGAAATGTCGACTGTTTAATCATTTCCATTGACGCTGCCTGACCTGCTGAGTTCCTCCAGCATTTTGTGTGTGTTTCTCAGGAGCGGGGCATCCAGCCTACAACGTTGTGCTGAACCAATTAAATTAGTAATCAAATGGCCAACTAAATGAATCCCTTCTACCTACACAATCTCCATAGCTTTCCATTTCTCATCACATTCATGTGTCTACCTAAACACCTCTTAAAAGTTCTTAATGCACCTGCCTCTACCACCACTCCAGACAGCACATTGCAGGCACCCAGCACTCTGTGTAAATCTCCTTTGCAATTGCCTCCTTTCACCTTAAATGCATGTCCTCTGGTATTAGACAGGCATCTTAACCCAGGGAAACAATTTTAGAAAATTGGTTACTCTATTTATCTGATTATGAAGGATTATGAATTTTGGAAATCATACTATGCAATATTCCTTATTCCTTCTATGCAATAAGGAATTTTCTCAACATTTTGGCACATCACTTGTCATATGACCACCATTTTCACATTCAATTAGCAAATGAATGCTAATGAATAATTGTTGTACCCAGCAAGAAGTTTAAAGAAAGTAAGTAAATTATTCCAAATGCCAAGGAAACTATAAATGTTCTATTACAGTTTAGGGACTTTTCAGGGTCTTTTTCTACATCAAACATTAATCTTGTGAACAAAATCAATTTTCTATGACAATCCAGCAGCCTACACATTGATTAATATTTAATTAGGTAAGAACTCCTTTGTGACTTCTTCAGAAAGAAGTGAAAGACAATTAAGTTTAAAGTTCAAAGTAACTTTATAATCGAAGTGCACAGATGTCAACATATACAACCCTGAGGTTCATTTTCTTGCAAGCATCGTCAATAAATCCATAAAATAATAACCATAACAAAATCATGAAATCATCTGATTATGAAGGGATTATGAATTTTGGAAATCATACAATAACCTATGCAATAAGGAATTTTCTCAATATTTTGGCACATCACTTGTCATATGACCACCATTTTCACATTCAATTAGCAAGTGCAATTATTCAACTGCACCAACTAGGGCATTCAACTAGTCTGCAAAAAAAAACAAACTGTGCAAATACAAAAAGAAATAAATAATGAGTCTGAGTCTAAGGCCTCTGTCATTCAGAGTTGACCATGGATATTGTGTCCTAGCTGCCTAGCTACCCAAGCCTGGGCAATATGGAGAACAAGCTGTTGCCCATGTAGCAAGCTCCCCCTCTCCACACAACTGATGAACACGAAGGAATGGCAGAGACCGACACAGTTCGGTAACAGCAGCATTGCAGGAGTTCCCAGTCAGCACTGAGCTCAATGTAGGGCTGCCTTAGGGACTGCAGCTCCAGATTTTTCCCTCAGGGTTTACTCCCGACACCTTCCCCATGAATGGGTATAGGCCAAAAAGCAACTGGGGTTTGAGATCAAAGTTTTCCTTCTCCTAGATGAGCTACCAACCACAGCTGATGAGCCCCATCTGTCGGAAGCAACTGGTTTTAAGGCGCCAGTAACCTGTCTTTGCCATTTCTATCAGTAGAAGTAGTTTCGCCGGGCTTAGTAACTAAGCCACATGTGAAGGCCAGGAACTGTCTTGGTTGTCAGAGGCTATTTGAGGCACACACCATTGGAAGCATTTAATGGAGCTTGTCTCCATTATCAACCCGCTCCCCAGGCTATAACAACCTCAGGGAACCAAATTAATAACAGATAAATAAGCACTAAATATTGAGAACTGTAGATGAAAAATTCTTGAAAGTGAGTACATAAGTTGTGGGAACATTTCAATGATGGGGCAAGTGAAGTTGTCGCTTTGGTTCGAGAGTCTGATGGTCAAAGCATAATAAATGTTCTTGATCTTGGCAGTGTGTCCTCAGGCTCCTGTACCTTCTTTCTGATGGCAGCAGTGAAAATGAGCATGACTTGGGTGGTGTAGGTCCCTGATGATAAATGCCGCTTTCCTGTGACAGCGTGTCATGTAAGTGTGTTCAATAATGACGAGGATTTTACCCATGATGGAGTGGCTGTACCCACTACTTATTGTATGATTTTCCATTAAACGGCATTTCTGTTTCCATGCGAGGCTGTGGTGCAGCCAGCCAATATAGTCTCCACTACACTTCTAGACAAGTTTTAAATGCCATGCTGAATCTGTTAGGGTCCGGTCCTGAAGCCGTCTTCCGGGTTTTGCTCCGGTCCGTTTACTCCGGACTCCGGGCTTTTCAGCCAGCCCTCCTGTCACACGGAGCCATTGGCTCATCTTGGCTTAAGGAGGTACACCTGTTGCCTATTAGGGGGCAGGTGTTTATAAGGGGCTCGGAGACTGAGCCTAGTTGTGGGGTTGTACTGCTTTGAAGCTGGTTTAATCTGGTCTGTACCTGGACTGCTAGCTCTGAATCCTGCTCTGTATATGCTCTATCTGGTTGGTCTTGTTCCCCTGCTTCTCTCCTGTGTGCTGGTCCTGCTGTTCTGCCTTATTCTCCTTGCTTGTGCTGCCATGCTGTTGGTTGCCTTTCCCAATTTACCTGTGTATCATGGTAGTCCTGCTGTTCACCCTGGACCCAGCCTCCTTCTGATCCCTTGCCTCTGTTGGCCAGGTCTGGCTGGATTGCTGCTGAACAGTGGGGGTTTCTGCCCTTTCCACCTATTGCTCCCTAAGGGTTGTGCCCTACACCTGCCCAGGCCTCTGTGTTTCTGCCTGGGAGGTGGCCCTGCCTCGGATCCATGTGGCCTGCCATGAGGAATCCGCCTGCCTCTTCTGAACTCTGGGATCCTCCTGCCTTACCCCTCAGATGCTGTGGCATCCCCATCCTGTCCTACCCTAGTACTTCAGTGTCTGTGTCCTGCATTTGGGTTCAATCCTGTCCCTGTTCCTGACAGAATCTTTGCAAACTCCTTAGGAAGTAGAGGCACTGCTGTGCTTTTTTCATATAGGCCCTCTAAAACAATAACACTTGAGGAATTTAAAGTTGCTGACCCTCTCCAACATCTGATCCTCCAATGAGGACTGGCTCATGGACCTCTGGGTTTTCTTCCCCTGAAGTCAATAATCAGCTCCTCTGTCTTGCTGACATCGAGTTGTTGTTATGGCTCCTCTCAGCCTGATTTTCAAACTCCCTCCTAAATGTTGATTCATCGCTACTGTTGATATAGCCTATGACAGTGGTGTCATCAGCATACTCGAATGTGGCATTTGAGCTGTGCTTAGCCACATGGTCATAAGTGTAAAGTGAGTAGAGCAGGGGCCAAGCACACAGCCTTGTGGTGCACCTGTGCAGATGGAGTTTGGGGAGAAAATGGTATTGCCAATCTGAACTGATTGAGGTCTACAAGTGAGGAAGATGAAAATCCAATTGTACAAGATGGTTTTGAAGCCTTGGAGCTTATAGATTAGTGTTGTGCAGATGATGGTATTGAATGCTGAGCTATAATTGATAGAAACCATTCTGATGAATGCACCTCTGTTGTCCAAATGCTCTAGGGCTCAGTGAAGAGCCAATGAGATGGTATCTGCTGTGAGTGTTGCTTCAGTAGACAAATTGGAGCAGATCCAAATCACTTCTCAGGAAGGAGTTAGTCAAAGAGAAGTACAGCACAGAAACAAACCCTTCAGCCCATCTAATCCATGCTGAAACCATTTAAACTGCCTATTCCTGATTGATGTGTACTGGGAACATATCCATCCATACCCCTACTGTCCATGTACCTATCCAAACTTCTCTTAAACGTTGAAATCGAGCTCACATGCACCACTTGTGCTGGCAGTTCATTTTACACTCTCGTGACCCTCTGAGTGAAGAAGATTCCCCTCCTGTTTCCCTTAAACTTTTCACCCTTAACACTGGACCTTTGGTTGTAGTTCCACCCAACCTCAGTGGAAAAAGCCGGCTTGATGTGTACTCATTGTAATTTTGTATACCTCTATCAAATCTCCTATACGTTTTAAGGAACAAAGTCTTAACCTATTCAATCTTTCCTTATAACTCAGATCTTCCAGGCCCAGCAACATCCTTGTAAATTTTCTCTGTACTCTTTCAACGTTGTTCACATTTTTCCTGTAAGTAGGTGACCAAAACTGCACACAAAATGCTAAATTAGGCCTCACTAACATGTACCACTTGAACATAACATCCCATCTCCTGTACTCATTACATTGATTTCTAAAGACTAATGTGCCAAAAGCTTTCTTTACAACCCTATCTACAATTGATGCCACTTTCAACAAATTATAGACTTGCATTCCTCGATCCCTTTGCTCTGCCACATTCTTCAGTGCCCTACTGTTCACTGTGTCAGACCTATCCTGGTTGGTCCTACCAAAGTGCAAAACCTCGCACTTGTCTGCATTAAATTCCATCTGTCATTTTTTAGCCATTTTTCCAGCTGATCCAGATCTCTCTGCACAATGATATCCTTTCTTACTGTCCACTGCACCCCCAATCTTGGGGTCACCTGCAAATTTGCTGATCTAGTTAACCACATCATCATCCAGAACATTGATATAGATGACAAACAACAATGGACCCACCGCTGATCTCTGCAGCACACCACTAGTCACAGGCCTCCAGTCAGGCAGGCAGCCATCTACTACCACTTTCTGGCTTCTCCCACAAAGACAGTGTCTAATCTAATTTATTACCTCATCTTGAATGCCAAGCGACTGAATCTTCTTGACCAGCCTCCCAGAAGGGACTTGGCAAATGCCTTGTAGACAACGTCCACTGTCTTGCCTTCATTCACTTTCCTGGTATCTTCCTCAAAGAACTCTTAAGATTGGCTAAATATGATCTGCCATGAGCAGATCCATGCTGACTATTCTTAATCCGCCCATGTCAATCCAATATCCCATCCCTTAGTATTCCTTCCAATAAATTTCCCACAACTAATGTCAAACTAACCGGCCTATAAATTCCAGGTTTATGTTTAGAACCTTTTTAAAAACAGTGGAACTACATTGACTGTCCTCTAATTCTCTAGTATCCCCCTTGTGGCTAAGGATAGCTTCTCTGCTCGGGCCACAGCAATTTCTACACTTGCCTCCCGTAGGGGCCGAGGGAACACTTTGTCAGTCCCCGAGGATTTATCCACCCTGATTTGCTTCAGGGTAGCAAACCCCTCTTCCTCTGTAATCTGTGTAGGGGTCCATGAAGTTGATGTCGCCTTGCCTCACTTTTATAGGCTCTGTGTCCGTCTCCCAAGTAAATACAGATGCGAAGAATTCATTTAAGATCTCTCCCATCTGTTTTGGCTCCACACATGGATTACCATTTTTGTCCCTTGCAATCCTTTTAAAATATCTGTAGAATCCCTTAGGATTATCCTTCACCTTGTCTGCTAGAACAACTTCATGCCTTCTTTTAGCCTTCCTGATTACTTTCTTAAGTGTTCTCTTGCATTTCTTATACTCCATAAGCATCTCATTTGTTCCTACCTGCCTATACCTGCTATGTAGGGTAATGTATGGATCTATTTCTTTTAGAACAATGAACCCCCCCTCCCCCCAGCACTACATATGGTTGTTGTCTATGTGTGCGTATTAATCTATGTCTGTACAGGCGTATTGTTCCCTCTCTCTCTCTCTCTTACTGCAATGTGAATACACCAGTTAAAGCCATCTCCCGTGCCTTAATTTGATTCATACATAGTTGTGCACAGACACAGCAAATTGGCTACAAGTATGAACCGGAATGCCAGAGAATATCACGAATTGCACTGACAGCTATGGGACAAAACAGCAAGAGTTAAACACTGTATGATGCACCATCAATAACTCTGAGACGTAAGAAGCGAGATATCAGCTTTTATTGACTGGAAGAATGAACAACACTACATCCTGGAGAATGAGGCCGGGCACAGGCCTCAATCGCCTTTATACAGGGGTCTGTGGGAGGAGCCACAGGAGCAGTCAGCAGGGGGTCTGTGGGAGGAGCCACAGGAGCAGTCAGCAGGGGTCAGTGGGAGGAGCCACAGGAGCAGTCAGCAGGGGTCAGTGGGAGGAGCCACAGGAGCAGTCAGCGTGGGTCTGTGGGAGGAGTCAGCAGGGGCAGTCAGCAGGGGTCTGTGGGAGGAGCCACAGGAGCAGTCAGCAGGGGTCTGTGGGAGGAGCCACAGGAGCAGTCAGCGGGGGGTCTGTGGGAGGAGTCACAGGAGCAGTCAGCAGGGTCTGTGGGAGGAGCCACAGGAGCAGTCAGCAGGGGTCAGTGGGAGGAGCCACAGGAGCAGTCAGCAGGGGTCTGTGGGAGGAGCCACAGGAGCAGTCAGCAGGGGTCTGTGGGAGGAGCCACAGGGCAGTCAGCAGGGTCTGTGGGAGGAGCCACAGGAGCAGTCAGCGTGGGTCTGTGGGAGGAGTCAGCAGGGGCAGTCAGCAGGGGTCTGTGGGAGGAGCCACAGGAGCAGTCAGCGGGGGTCTGTGGGAGGAGCCACAGGAGCAGTCAGCGGGGGTCTGTGGGAGGAGCCACAGGAGCAGTCAGCGTGGGTCTGTGGGAGGAGTCAGCAGGGGCAGTCAGCAGGGGTCTGTGGGAGGAGCCACAGGAGCAGTCAGCAGGGGTCTGTGGGAGGAGCCACAGGGGCAGTCCAGACAGGTATATGTAGTTCACCACACTGTAAGAAGGCCGTCACAGACACTAACAAACACATGAGTACAGTGCTAGTAATAGTGAAAAATGTGCCGAATTTAAAGTGACAATAACGTGGCAATTGCTTCAAGCTGGGAAAGTTGTTCAATTTGATTGTGGTAATGAAGGCTGGGAGCTGTATATTAGAGGGTTGAATTGTAATGCAAACAAAGTAGAGGAGCAAAACAAAGTCCCTACACTTCTTAGCTTAATGGGAAATAGGACATACAGTCTCTTATATAACCTGGTAACCTCTAAAAAGCCAGCAAGCAAGACATTTGTCAAAATTGTTATAACTTTACAGAAATCACTTGAGCCCTAAACCACTGGTAATAACTGAAAGATTTAGATTTTACAAAAGGAACCAGTCAAGAGATAAAAGTGCTTCTGAATTCATTGCTGAGCTGAGCAAACTTTCCCAGTACTGTGACTTTCTGATGCATTAAGGGACAGGCTTGTATGTGGCATGCCTAGTCAAAGCACTCAAAAGAGGCTACTACCCGAAACAGACCTAACCTTAGAATGGCCATTGGCCATTGCAATTAGAGATTGCAGCGAAGGATGCAGCAGAACTACAGAAAAGGAGGTCAGGGTGTGAAATGCACAAAATGTCCCCGAACGGTGCAAAAGGCCAAAAATATCATCAATGTGGCAAATCCTCTCATGATACAAAGAAAAAGTCTGCAGGAAGTGTCACAGACAAGGTCACATAGAGAGAGTGTGCAAAGCAGATAAAAAGCACAACCGAGTAAAAAGTCTCAAACACAAAACGAAGCAAATGCATAAAGTTACCAAACGTAAAACGGAATCAGACAACGTAGAGTCTGACAAAGGTGAACTGTCATGCCTAAAACTGCCTGGTATGACTGAAGCAGATCACGTTAGATGTGTTTGGTGTAAAACTGAAAATGGAGCTGGATACAGGGTCAGCTTTGTCCGTAATTCCAGATGCTGACTACAACAGTCTGTTTGCTAAGATGCCATTAGAGAAGACCTCTGTGATGCTAAAGACTTACACTGATGAAAAAGTGTCTCCCAAAGGCAAACTGAAAGTAAATGTGATGTATGGAAGCCAAACACAACAGTTAGAGCTTTATGTATTGAAAAGTGGACAGCCAGCACTTTTCAGACATGAATGGTTGAGAAAAATCCAACTAGACTGGCAATCAAAGCTATCAGTGTAGAACCAACAGGCAGCTGCAGCCCAAATGGTAGCACCAACCAGAGGCTGTCACAGTTGTTTAATACTTATGACAATGTGTTTGAGAAGGGAACAGATAAACAAATTGAAAACTTGCCCAAATCTGTTTAGGATACCAAAAAGCTCAAAATGCACCTCCCACAGGCTGTTGCACCTATGGAAAGGCCATCTTCGCCATAGCATATTGACTTTGCTGGGCCATTCATGTCCCTGACTCCATGTCCCTGATTACTGTGGACAAAGACTGTCTCTGCATTGAGAACTACCTTCACTAGAAATGGCTTACCAGAACAAGCTACAAGTGACCACGGATCACAATACATATCAGAAAAATTCCAACTGTTCATGAAGAAAAAATGGCAATAGACATTTCAAGTCAGCTCCTCATCACCCAGCAGTGAATGGGTTAGCGGAAATGTTTATCCAAACTTTCATGAAGTCTATTAGGGCGACGGACAAGGAGACATTTCTCTAAAGCACAAGGCGGACAACTTCCTTTTTGCAATTCGGAACTCTGTTCATGCGACGACAAATCAAACACCTGCAATGCTGTTCATGAACAGGAATCTGAGAACAGAATCAGAATCAGGTTTATTATCACCAGGATGTGATTGTTAACTTAGCAGCAGCAGTTCAATGCAATACATAATATTGAAGAGAAAAAATTTAAAATAATAATAATAATAAATAAGTAAATCAATTATGGTCTATGTATATTGAATAGATTAAAAACATGCAAAAAGCAGAAATACTGTTTATTAAAAAAAGTGAGGTAGTGTCCTAGGGTTCAATGTCCATTTAGTAATCGGATGGCAGAGGGGAAGAAGCTGTTCCTGAATCACTGAGTGTGTACCTTCAGGCTTCTGTACCTCCTACCTGATGGTAACAATGGGAAAAGGGCATGCCCTGGGTGGATGTCCTTAATAATGGACGCTGCCTTTCTGAGACACCGCTCCTTGAAGATGTCCTGGGTACTTTGTAGGTTAGTTCCCAAGATGGAGCTGACCAGATTTACAACCCTCTACAGCTTCTTTCAGTCCTGTGCAGTAGCCCCCCCACCCCCCCCAATACCAGACAGTGATGCAGCCAATCAGAATGCTCTCCATGGTACATCTATAGAAGTTTTTGAGTGTATCTCACATAGACCTCATGAAATCAGACCTATGGAGGGAAGTGCAGAATAAACAATTCAACCAGTTGCCAAGTGAAGCAACAAGGAGCTTTGAGATTGGACAGGAAGTCCTAGCATGCGATTACCAAGAAGACAAATGGACACCCGGTAGGACAGCTACAAAACTGGACCACAGTGGATGTCGGAGATCAGACATGGAGACATCATGTAGAGCAGACTCTGGATGCTCAACCTGAGAACACACTTGAGTCAAATCTATTCAACAAGATGGACACATTACAGTCACCAGACTTACCTCTCAGTGATGATGTCACTGAAAGTAACGTGACACCGGAAACCGAGAACGTTGTCTTAGTCAAGACACCTACCAAACCTGATGCCACTCTGCAGGCCCAGAGGTGCAATGAGAACGTTGTCTTAGTCAAGACACCTACCAAACCTGATGCCACTCTGCAGGCCCAGAGGTGCTCTCCTGAAAGCACCACCCAAAAGCCTGAATCTTTAGATCTGTGAAGTTAGTTATGGACTGTTATTGTGAAAGCATGATAATTTGGAATATGGGTTTATGAAAGGGAAGTTGAATGTTTTGCTGGGGAGGAAGTGTAATGTATGAATCGATTTCTTTTACAGCAATGACCACCCCGCCCCTAGCACTATGTATGGATTGTTGTCTACACGTACGTATTAATTTGTGTCCATGCATGGGTATTGCGCTGTTGTCTACTCATGCACATTATTCTCTCTCGCTGCAATGTGAATACACCAGCTAAAGCCATCTCCCGCATGTGTGCTTTTATTTAATCAATATGTATTATACATAGAGATAACAACCAGGGCCTCAATTTCTTTTGAAAACCGGGATAACAGTTGTTATCTTTGCCTATTTTTCTGACAGGCTCATACACGCTTTGTACTCTTAAAATTTCAGATGTGAAAGCCTGCCGCTTACCAAGTATAACTTTGCCAGAAACCAGCCTGCCCCAATCCACACATGCCATGTCAGTTCTGATACCATCAGAATAGGTCTTTTTCCAATTTAGAATCTCAACCCACAGGCCAGACCTATCTTTTTTCATATTTACTTTGAATATAATGGCATTGTCTTCACTAATGGCATTGTAGAAAGTGTCCCCTACACAAACTTCTGTCTCCTGCCCGGTCTCATTCCCTACTAGCAGATCCAATATTGCACACTCTCTTGTTGGGGTTTCTACATAGTGATTAAGGAAACTTCCTTAAACACATTTGACAAACTCTATCCCATCTAGTCCCTTTACAGTATAGGATTCCCAGTCAATATGTGGAAAGATAAAATCACCTCCAAAAACAACCTCATGTTCCTTGCAACAGTCTGAGTTGATATACAGAAGGCAGCTATTTGACTTAATGTTTCTGTCCAGGTCAAAAGCAGTCTGAGATTAACCCTATTTTCCACCTCTTAGTTCAAGTTCAAATTTATTGTCATTTAGCCATATTCACATATGCTGTGAAACAAAACATCATTCCTCAGGAGTGATGTCATAGTCTCGTGTGTTATTGTATATCAAAAGCTCATCAAAGTATTTTTT
This sequence comes from Hemitrygon akajei, assembly GCF_048418815.1. Lineage (NCBI taxonomy): Eukaryota > Metazoa > Chordata > Chondrichthyes > Myliobatiformes > Dasyatidae > Hemitrygon > Hemitrygon akajei. Next base: position 28,299,967 of record NC_133138.1, on the reverse strand, counting down.
AAAATGTATTATTTAAATGTAACTTTTAAATGTACTATTTTCCATCGCTTAGTTCATAGTCTTGTGGGTTACGGTGTATCAAGAGCTCCTCCGGATACTTTTAAAATGTGGTGAGGCTTTCTGCCTCAACAATACTTTCAATCAATTTGCAGCACACCTCTTATTCCCCTTCCCCATCATGTTCTTCTCCCCATCGCACCCTCCTCCTCCTGTGTTTGGGTGAAAACATCTTTCTTCCATTTTGTTGCAATCATTCTATCAGACATCCTGCATTAAAGTCCTACCTCCTGCTTACTGACAACCTTGCTGAGAGAGATGTTTCCATCGTATAATAATATAGGTTAAAATGAAATTCAACCTGAATTGATTTAGATTAAAGCAAAAGGAAACACATAAAAATTCATCAAATTATCACCGACATTTATCTCTAACTTGTTTAACATTTCTACTTCTGACATTCTTGCATTCTGTAAATTCTGACGTTCCATATATTTGCTGATGACACAACCGTTGTTGGCAGAATCTCAGAGGAGCACGAGGCGCACAGGAGTGAGGTAGATCAACTGGTTGACAGGTATCGCAACAACTACCTTGTACTCATTGTCAGTAAGACCAAGGAATTGAGTGTGGATTTCAGGAAGAGAAAGCTGAGATAATATAGACCAGTCTTCATCAAGGGGTCACCAGTGGAAAAGGTGAGATCCCTCAAGTTCTTGGGTGTCAGCATCTCAGAGGATATCCTAGGCCCAACATATTAATGCATTCATGAAGATGGGATGCCATCAGTTATAGTAGGAGTTTGAGGAGATTTGCTGTCACCAAAGATTCTAGCAAATTTCCGCAGATGTACCACCGACAGAATTCTGAACCGTTGCATCTTTTTCTCTCTTTCTAATCTCTCTGGGTCTTTCTTTCCAACCCTGCACATCCCAGCCAGGTCACCCAGTTACTTTCGCATTTCCCCCACCCATTCCTTCTGCCTACCATCCACATGCTCCTCCCACTGGGTCCTTTATCACTTCCCCCACCCTCTCCAGTTTTGAAAACCTTCTATCCAAAAGCTCCCCTCTGAATAAATATTATAAGGCCAATAAAACAAAATCTTCACACCATCTTAAAAGATTCTTACCCAAGGCACATAATCTGATCAACCGTTCTAATCGGCCCCTCTCTATCTATTACCTTAGTCACTGCAAACATGTTAAACCACATTTTATAATGTCGTTTACATTTCTGGTACTTATGTAAATATACACATTTTATTTCACATCTGTCCTTTAATCTCGAACTTTACTTTTATATATTTTTTTGCAATTGTAAAATGTTGTTATTGTTGCATTTTGTGCCAACACATCACATCAAATTCCTAATACATGTACAGTAAGTATATCCACACAAAATGCTGGTGGAACACAGCAGGCCAGGCAGCATCTATAAGGAGAAGCACTGTCGACGTTTCGGGCCGAGACCCTTTGTCAGGACTAACCGAAAGGAAAGATAGTAAGAGATTTGAAAGTAGTGGGGGGAGGGGGAAATGCGAAATGATTGGAGAAGACCGGAGGGGGTGGGATGAAGCTAAGAGCTGGAAAGGTGATTGGCGAAAGTGATACAGAGCTGGAGAAGGGAAAGGATCACGGGACGGGAGGCCTCAGGAGAAAGAAAGGTGGGGGGGAAGCACCAGAGGGAGATGGAGAACAGGCAAACAACTAAATATGTCAGGGATGGGGTAAGAAGGGGAGGAAGGGGCAGTAACAGAAGTTAGAGAAGTCAATGTTCATGCCATCAGGTTGGAGGCTACCCAGCCGGTATATAAGGTGTTGTTCCTCCAACCTGAGTTTGGATTCATTTTGACAGTAGAGGAGGCCATGGATAGACATATCACTTTTGCCAATCACCTTTCCAGCTCTTAGCTTCATCCCACCCCCTCCGGTCTTCTCCTATCATTTCGCATTTCTCCCTCCCCCCACTACTTTCAAACCTCTTACTATCTTTCCTTTCAGTTAGAGCTGACGAAGAGTCTCGGCCCGAAACATTGACAGTGTTTCTCCTTATAGATGCTGCCTGGCCTGCTGTGTTCCACCAGCATTTGTGTGTGTTGTTTGAATTTCCAGCATCTGCAGATTTCCTCGTGTTTGTACAGTAAGTATATGGTGGATAAAGTAAATCCTTGATCGTTGACCATCTCTACCTTACGTGTCCCACTCTTCACCTTCCCTTCTTCTATTACTAGACTCCATATACTGCTGACCTTTGTTGTCTGCACTGGCAAGCATTCTGAATGGTAGCTCTGTAGCCTAGTGTGGAAACACCAGTGCACTGGAGAGTGGTGGGCCCTGTCAGTACCACCATGGGTACAGCTTTCCTCACCATCAAGAGGCGATGTCTCAGAAAGATGACATCTATTATTACAGACATTCCCCCATCCCGAACATTCCATCTTTATGAAGCTGCCGTCAGGCAGGTGGTGTAGGAGGCAGTTGACCTACACCACAGGGTTCAACAACACCTTTTCCCCACCTTTACCAAGTTCTTGAACCGGCCTGAAAAGTCCATAAGATATGGGAGCAGAATAAAGCCATTCAGTCCATCGAGTCTGCTCCCTCTCAACCCCATTTGCCTGCCTTCTCTCCGTAACCTTTGATGTCCTGACTAATCAAGAACCTATCAACCTCCACTTCAAATATATTTAATGACTTAGCCTCCACAGCCATCTCTGGTAATGAATTGGACATGTTTACCACCCTCTGGTTAAAGGAATGCCTCCTCATCTCTGTTCGAAAGAAACGTTCTTGTAATCTGAGTCTATGTCCTCTGGTTCTTGATTCACCTACTATAGGAAACATCCTCTCCACGTCCACACTATTCAGGCCTATAAGTTTCAGAGATTCCCTCCCCACTACCCCAAATCCTTCCAAACACCTGTGCCACCAAGTCTGGATAATTTTGAAAATGATTTACGAAAGTGGTATCAGAAACATTATATTATACTCAGCATGGACAGAAGACCAAGCAAGTCATTCTACCCCATGAGCAGACAAAGCCAGATGTTTTGAAAATTATATAAAGCTTTAGTGATGAATGCTGTTTGCTTGCTTTTTTATAGTTTATGGAGATACAGTACAGAGTAGGCTCTTCTAGCCCTTTAAGCTGTGCCACCCGGCAATACCCTAATTTTATCTAGTCCTAATCACAGGAGAATTTACAATGACCAATTAACCTAACAACCGGTACATCTTTGGACTGTGGGAGGAAACCCGAGCGCCCAGAGGAAACCCACACGTCACGGGGGAGATTGCGCAGGCTCCTTGCGGGCAGCGGTGGGTAATGAGCTCGGGTCTCCGGCACCGTGAAGTGTCGTGCTAGCCACTATGCTACCATGCCAGCCGCAAGTTAATGGATGGCCGTGATTATCAAATAGCGATTTCATGCAAAAGAACTATCTAAAAGACCAAGGAGTGGATGGCAGGGGAATGCACAAACGACAGGAAAATGGCAACAATCTTCATAAATCAGCTGTGTTGTTAATATAGTGAGAAATTCATGCAAAGGAGCTCTCCATCTCTCTGCACACTGGGTGTTTGAAGCTCTCCTTTTGTTTTTAATGGATTCCCTGTTTCGTGGCTGCCTGAAAGCAGATGAATCTCAGGGCTGTATAAAGTATCGGCATGTTGATAATAAATGTACTTTGAACTTCAAAAGCATTGGAACAGGATTCCAGGATATCAATAAGCAGTCAGCAAGCAGTTAAATAGGGAATTCAAGCAAAAATAAGCTTCTCCATCGAAGAAATGGAATGTGAGATTTGAAGTCTTGCTTTTAAAAGAGGAAATAAGCAATCGGAACAGAATTATAAGTTAAAATCTGAAATGGAACAGAACTAAATCATGAGTTTCTGCAAGCATCTTTGCTAAACAATTTGTTTAGATATTAAAATGATAAAAAATATGTACCAAGTTACGAAACGTTGCAGTTTTAGGGCGAGTTGACTGACAACATTACTTAATGCACAATATTTGTATAAGGCTAAAGGCGCGGTGCATTGATAGCTGAAAAAAAACTGTTCTTTTCATAATATTTAAACGTATTATTAACGGTCTTCAGCATTTTTAAAAGAGTTTCATTAAACAAAATTACTGAAATAGTGAAAACAAAGCCACAGCATAGTATAATAAATGGGTTTTAAGCAAAAGGTGGACGAAGTTTCTGGGATCCCTGGAAGACGGTGTGCATGTTGAGTGACAGTGCTGGCTGGCTGGAAGTTCCGCCTTCATCGGTGCGGAGGAAGAGGGCGGTGCATGCGCAGGAGGAAGAGTGTATCAATTTGAACAGTATCAGCTGGCGCCAGGGTTCCATAGAAGGAAGTGTTGCTGTATAAGGGCTGGAGTTTACCTTCTATGACCGGTGTAAGTCGGAGCCGCTTGGCTATCATTTCCCCGCACCTCACGTTTCTCACACAGCCTTTCGCCGTTCCAGGCCTTGATTATAACTCCGGTCGCTGTAATCCCGCTTTCAGCAGGTTCTGTAGCATTTAAACTAGGGCCTCATTTTTTTTTTCAGATACCAACATATTGATGCTATTTTTTTAACTTCCACGTTTAATTGTTGATTAACCATGAATCGATAAGTCCCCGCTTGCCCTAATAAAGAGAGAGTTTATATTTCTGCAGCCGAAGACAGTGATTTCTTTTAGACTCTGGGTTAAGGATATTTCCTAAGGTTGAAATTGAGAAATATTTATTGACAGCCGGTCAAACCGTTGCTTAGTTGTTTTAAGGAGTTTTTTTTTGTTGCAGTGTTAAGAGGGCCTGATCTAGTTATAAACTCGCAGTATGCATAAGACTTTAACCTTTAGGACTACTGGGTGTTGAACGCGCGAAACGTTTTGCTTTTAATGTGTGGCCACGTGGTGATAATAATGAAAGGATAAATCGAGGAATTAAGTGCAAGTTTCACCTCCAGAAAAAAGAGTACTAAGCGAAGTAATGTGGCCAAAGTGTTACGGGCCCTCTGAACTTGATGCTTTGCATCTTATACTCATGGTGGCTACAGAGGAAGTGGATTTTTTGGAATATTGGTATAAGGTATAGGAGTAGAATTAGGCCATTTGGCCCATTGAGCCTGCACCGCTATTTCATCATGGCTGATCCATTTTTCCTCTCAGCCACAATCCCTGCTTTGCTCTTGTATCCCTTCATATCCTGAGCAATCAAGAATGTATCCACCTCTGCCTTAAATACACATAAAGACTTGGTCTCCACAGCTGTCTGTTGCACAGAATTCCACAGATTCACCACTCTGGTTAAAGATATTCCTCATTTCCATTCTAAATGGATGACCCTCTATTCTGAGGCTGTGTCCTCTGGTATTAGACTTCCCCAGCAGAGGAAACATCCTCTCCACATCCAGTCTATCGAAGCCTTTCAACATTCAATAGGTTTCAGTTAGGTCCTGCCTCATTCTTATGAATTCCAGTGAGTAGAGGCCCAAAGCCATCAAACACTCTTCATATGAGAAGCCTTTCAAACCAGGAATCATTTTAGCGAGCCTCCTTTGAACACTCTCCAACGTCAACACATCGTTTTGTAGATGAGGGGCCCAAAACTGCTCACAATACTCCGAGGGTTACATCCTTGTATTTTATACTCTAGTCTTCTTGAAATAAGTGCTAACATCATGATTGCCTTCCAGAAAAGGCTCCCTTTTCTCCCCACACTTTGTCTCCTGCAAACCAGCCAATGCTCTATCCACGCTAGTATCTTTCCTTTAGTATTATGGGCTCTGAACTTGATAAAGAGCCTTGTGCGGTAGCTTGTCAAAGACCTTTTAGAATCCAAGTACACAACACCCACTGATTCTCCTTTGTCAATCCTGCTTGGTATTTCTTCAAAGAATTCCAGCAAATCTTTCAGGAATGGTTTTTTAAGGAAACCATACTGACCTAGGCCTATTTTATCATGTACCTTCAAGTACCCCAAAACCGTATCCTTAACACTTGACTGCAACATCTCCCCAACCACTGAGGTTGGACTAACTGACTATAATATCCTTTCTTCTGTATCTTTCCCTTTTTGAAGAGTGGAGTGACATTTGTAATTTTCCATTCCTCTGGAATCATGCCAGAATCGAATGATTCTTGAAAGATCATTACTAATGCCTCTACAATCTCTTCAGCCACCTCTTTCAGGACCCTGGGGTGTAGTCCTTCTGGTCCAGGTGACTTATCTACCTTTAAACCTTTTAGTCTCTCCCTAGTAATAAACTTCATACAATTCTGTCACCTGACACACTCGGACTTCTAGCATACTGCTAGCATCTTCCACAGGGAAGACTGATTCAGGTTGTCTGACATATTCGATCAGTTTCAATGAGATTCCACTTGGCATTTCCCCTTGTGAATAAGTATCCAGAATAGAGATAGTGTGTGAGGGTGCAATGGGACATCACTTGCTGTTAAAAGGCCTTGGCCAAAAATAGCTTTCTGGTTGAGTTATTGAGTTTACATGCTGCTGAGATATAGTGGAAAAATTGTTTTGCATGCTCTCCATGCAGATCATTTCAAGACAGTACAATGGTGTATTGACGTCAAGAGTCCACCCTATCGTGCAAGAGATCTATTATAATGGGACTGGAACTGTTCTTGGCGCTTGGTGGTCTGTGCTTTCAGATTTTTGCACCTTCTGCCCAATGTGAGTAGGGAGGAGAATGTTGAGAGTGGGAGGGGTATTTATGTCAACTGCTTTCAAAAGGTAGCGGCAACTGCAGTCCACAGAGGTGAAGTTGGTGTATGCAGTGGACTAACCAGTGTCCACAACTCTGCTTATTTCTTGCATTTGTGAGCAGAGCAGATGGCATATAGAGCTGTTATGTGGTCTAATCTTAATTTCCTGCAAATAATTGCAATTTAGATGTGTTCTGATGCATCCCTTGTTAATGTTGATGGGGTTTCTGGTAATAATGTTAAGTGTCAGGAAGAGTTGAATAGACTTTATCTTGTTCTAGATGGTTATCAGCTGTAACTTGTGAAATGTGATTGTGACCCTCAGCCTGCATTTTGTTTGAATTCGCTGTACGTAGGCACCGGCTGAATCATCAGCAAATATCTTCTTTCAACCTTATGAGAAGAGCAGCTGAATGGGGGGAAATTCAAAATACTGGAAATTCTCAGCAGTTAAGGGGCACTGTCTATGGAAAGGGAACCAGTGACAATGTTTCAGATTGCTAACTTTATTTGCCATTGGCCTGAAGCATTACAGTGTAATTCTGTTTTCTTCTCTCTGGATGCTGCCTGACCTGCTGAGTATTTCAACCGTTCTGGATTCTATTGCAGATTTTAGTGATGGGCAATTAAATCCTGGCTCAGCCTGTGAAGCCCACATCCCCACAATTAGAATCAGTTTTATTATTACTGAAGTATGTCATGAAATTTGTTTTTTTGCAGCAGCAGTATATTGCAATACATAAAATATAGTATACATTTCAATGAGATAGATATACAAAAATATATAACTAGTGCAGAATGAGCAAAAGTAATGAGGTCATGTTCATGGGTTCATTGTCCATTCAGTAATCTGAAGGCGGAGGGAAGGAAGCTGTTCATAAAATGTTGAGTGTGTATCTTCAAGCTCCTGTCCCTTCTCCCTAGTGGTAGCAATGAGAAGAAGGTATGTCATTGGTGGTGGAGGATCTTAATAAGATCTTAAGACATAGGAACAAAATGAGGCCATTTGGCCCATTGAGTCTGCTCCACTGTTCAATTGTGGCTGATCCTTTTTTCCCCTCCTCAGCCTCACTCACTGGCTTTCTCCCTGTAAACTTTGATGCCATGTCCAATCAAGAACCTATCAAGCTCTGCCTAAAATACGCCCAATGACCTGGCCTCCACAGCCTCTGTGGTAACAAATTCCACAAATTCACCGCCCTTCATCTAAAGAAATTTATTCGCCTCTCTGTTTTAAATGGATGCCCCTCTATCCTGAGACTGTGCCCTCTTGTCGTAGATTCCCCCACCATGGGAAATATCCTTTCCACATATAGGCCTTTCAACATTCGAAAGGTTTCAATGAGATCCTCCCTCATCCTTCTAAGTTCCAGTGAGTACAGACCCTGAGCTATCAAGCATTCCTCCTATGATAACCCTTTCATTCCAGGAGTCATCTTTGTGAACCTTCTCTGAATCCTCTCTAATGCCAGCACGTCTTTTTTTTAGCTGAGGAGCCCAAAACTCTTCAAAACACTCAAAGTGAGGTCTCACAAGTGCCTTAGAAAGCCACAGTATCACATCCCTACTCCTGTATTCTAGACCTCTTGAAATGAAGGCTAACTTTGCAATTGCCTTCTTTACCACTGACCCGCTGACTCTGCCTGTAAGTTAACCTTTATGGTGTTCTGCAGAAGGACTCCCAAGTCCCTTTGAATGTTAACTTATTCGATGGTCTCCACGTTTATTTCTACTACCAAAGTACACGACCATGCATTTTCAACATTGTATTTCATTTGCCACTCCATTGCCCATTCTCCTAATCTGTCTTAAGTCCTTCTGCAGCCTTCCTGTTTCCTCAAAACTACCTGCCCCCCGCCTCACCAATCTTCATATAATTTGCAAACTGGGCAACAAAGCCATCTATTCCATCATCTAAATCATTGATATACAGCATAAAAAGAAGTGGTCCCAACACTGACCCCTGCAGAACACCACTAGTCACTGGCAGCCAACCAGAAAAGGATTGTTTTATTCTCACTCGTAGCCTCCTACCAATCAGCCAATGCTCTAATTGTGCCAGTAAGTTTCCTGTAATACCATGAGCTCTTAACTGGTGAGCAGCCTCATGTGTGGCACCTTGTCAAAGGCCTTCTGAAAATCCAAAAATACAACATCCATTGCGTCCCCTTTATCTATTCTACTTGTAATCTCCACAAAGAATTCCAATAGGCTCATCAGGCAAGACTTTTTCTTAAGAAAACCATGCTGACTTTGTCCTATCTTGTCCTGTGTCACCAAGTACTCCATAACCTCATACTTAACAATTGTCTCCATCATCTTCCCAACCACTGAGGTAAGGCTAATTGGTCTCTAATTTCCTTTCTGCTGCTTCCCTCCTTTCTTAAAGAGTGGAGTGTCATTTACAATTTTCCAGTCCTCTGGCACCATGCCGGGAGTCCAGTGATTTTTTGAAAGATTATTCCTACTGCCTCCACAATCTCTACCACCTCCTCTTTCAGAACCCTATGGTGCGGTTCATCTGGTCGAGGTGACTTATGTACCCTTGGGTCTTTCAGCTTTTTGAGCACCTTCTCCCTTGTAATAGTAACTGCACCCACTTCTCTTCCCTCACACCCTTCAACATCTGGCACACTGATAGTGTCTTCCACAATGAAGACTATTGCAAAATACTCATTTAGTTCATCTGCCATCTCCTTGTCCCCCTGTTAGTATTTCTCTGGCCTCATTTTCTAGCCATCATATATCCACTCTCATCTCTGTCTTATTTTTCTGTATAAATGAATACGTTTTTTCTATCCATCTTGATATTCTTTGCTAGCTTGCTTTCATATTTCATCTTTTCCTTTCTAATGATTCTTTTAGTTGCTTTCTGTAGGTTTTTAAAAGCTTTCCAATCCTCTATCTTCCCACTAATTTTTGCTTTGTTGTATGTCCTTTCTATTGCTTTTCCATTAACTTTGACTTGTCAGCCACGGTTGTACTATTTTGCCATTTGAGTATTTCTTTGTTTTTGGAATGCACCTATCCTGCATCTGCCTCCTTTTTCACAGAAACTCACACTATTGCTGCTCTGCTGTCATCCGTGACAGCAGCTCCTTCCAATTTACTTTGACCAACTCCTCTCTCTATAATAACTCCTCTATAGTTTCTTTTATTCCACTGAAATACTGCTATGTCAGACTTTACTTTCTCCCTATGAACTTCCAAGTTGAACTCAATCTTATTGTGATCATTGTCTTCTAAGGGTTCCTTGACCTCAAGTTCCCTCATCGCCTCCGGTTCATTACATAACACTTAATCCAGTATAACTGATCCCTTAGTAGACTCGATGACAAGCTGCTCTAAAAAACCATCTTGTAGGCATTCAACAAATTCACTCTCTTGAGATCCATTACCAGTCTGATTTTCCCAATCTACCTGCATGTTAAAATCTTCCATGATTATCATAACATTTCCCTTTTGACATGCCTTTACAATTTCCTGTTGCTTTCTATAGTCCACCTCCCAGCCACTGTTGAGAGGTCTGTATATAACTGCCATCAGTTTCATTCTACCCTTGCAGTTTCTTAACTCAGCCCACAAGGATTCAAAATCTTCTGATCCTATGTCACATCTTTCTAATGATTTGATGCCATTCGTTACCAACAGAGCCATGCCTCCCCCTCTGCCGACCTTCCTGTCCCTCTAATACAATGTGTAACCTTGGGCATTCAGTTCCCAACTCCAACCGTTCTTCAGCCACAATTCAGTGACGGCCACAACAGCATACACGACAATCTAAAAGTGCAACAAGATCATCCACCTTGTTTCTTATACTCTGTGCATTGAGATATAACACTTTCAGTACTTTTAATTGTTATTCTTTTGCACTGATACTCACCATGCTGGCTGCAATTTTGTCCTATCACATGCCTGCCCTTCCTGACAGTCTGACTGCATACTGTCTTTGCTTTTTTACCATTTGTCCTTTCCTGAGTCCCTTCACTCCGGTTCCCACCCCGCTGCCAAATTAGTTTAAATCACCCTCTATAGCTCTAGCAACCCTACTTGCTAGACTATTGGTCCTCCTTGGGTTCAGGTGCAGCCTGTCCCTTTTGTACAGGTCATATCTCCTCCAGACAAAATCAAAATGATCCAAGAACCTGAAGCCCTGCCCCTTGCACTGGTTTCTCAGCCTCGCATTTATCTGTCAAATCATCCTGTTTCTACCCTCACTGGCACATGGCACAGGCAGTAATCCAGAAATTACTAACCTGGAGGTCCTGCTTCTTTTTGCCTAGCTCTCTAAATTCTCTCTTCAGGACCTCTTTGCTTTTCCTTCCTATGTCACTGGTACCAATATGTACCAAGACATCTGGCTGCTTTCCCACCCCCTCCAAAATGCTGTGGACGTGATCCAAGACATCCCTGACCCAGGCACCATCCTGGTGTCCTGTTTACGTCCACAGAATCCTCCTGTCTGTTCCTCTGACGACTGAGTCCCCTAGCACTATTGCTCCCCTCTTCTCCCTGCTTTAGTGATGGGTGTTGCCTTTCTGAGGCATCTTTTCAAGATGTGCTCGATGGCTTGTGCCTATGCTGGAGCTGGCTGAGTCTGCAGCTTCTTCTGATCTGGTGCATTGGCGCTCTGTGCCAGGCAGTGGGGCAACCAGTCAGAATGCTCTCCATGGTACATCTGCAGAACTTTGCTCGAATCTTTGCTGACATTTTGAATGTCTCCAGACTCCTAATGGAGTGTAGCCACTGACGTGCCTTCTTTGTAATTGCCTTGAGTGAATGAAAAATAAATCACAGCATCCAAGGTATTTTGCTTTAAAGATAATTGGGCCGATTACTGAAGACCTGCGCTTATCAAATGGATGGAGTGTTCACAAATATCTTTAACCTCTCTCTTTGGCATCTGTGCTACCCACCTGCTTCCAGCAGGCTTCAGTTATACTGGTGCAAAGAAGAGCATAGTAACCTGCCTCAATGGCTATTGTCCAGTAGCACTTACATCCACTTTGAGTGATGAACCATTGCCAACTCCTCCCTGAGGAGTGACTTGGATTTGCTTCAATTAGCCTACCTCCACAACAGGTCAACAGCAGCTGTTATTGCATTAACTCTTCCACATTTAAGCGTGCCGACGACACCGCTGTCATTGGCCAAATCAAAGTGTGATGAATCAGGATACAGGAGCGAGATTGAACATCTGGCTGCGTGCTGCCACGGCAATCTCCTACTCAATGTAGGGAGTACCAAGGAGCTGATTATTGACTACGGGAGGGGGAAGCTGGAGGTCCATGAGCCATTCATCAGGAAATCAGAGGTGAAGATGGTCAACAGTTTTAAATTCCTCCGTGTTATCGTTTCAGAGGATCCATCTTGGGTTCAGCATGTAACTGCGATTACAAGGAAAGCATAGCAGCACCTTGACTTTCTTAGAAGTCTGTGAACATTTGGGCATGACATCTAAAACTTGGACAAACTTCTATAGATCTGCGGTGGAGAGTATACTGACTGGTTGCATCACGGCCTGGAGTGGAAACACCATTGTTCTTGAATGGAAAACTCTACAAAAAGTAGTGGATAGGACCCGGTCCATGACAGATAAAGCCCTCCCCACCATTGGACTCATCTGCACAGACCAATGTCACAGGAAAGCCGCATCAAGGATCCCCGCCACCCAGAACGTGCTCTCTTCACGCCGCTGACATCAGCAAGGAGGTGCAGGAGTCTCAGCATCAAAACCATCAGGTTCAGGAACAATTATTACCCCTCAGCCATCAGGCTTTTGAACCAGAGGGGATAACTTCACTCAATGACACGGGCAACCCTTTACACGACTCATTTTAACTCTGGAATCCTGAGCTGTGAAGTGAAACAATTGGAACACAATGTGCTGAAGTTATCACACACAGTACAGTGTTATTTTGACAAGCAGAAAACTGTGCGTTCCCATTGCTGGAAAGAAATTTATGCTTGAAATCAAAAGGGTTTCCTTGATTTCACCACGGTCATCAGCTTTATGCATCAGAGTCTACGGTCTGATGGGAGAGGGACTTGGGAGTTCAGCTACAAGGTCTCCAGAAAGCAGAGTCTCAGGTAGGTAGGGTGGTGAAGGCGGCTTTTGGCAAGCTGGCCTCTGTCAGTGACGGTACTGAGTCCTGATTAAATACCTGATGAGGTTCTGAAAGCTTGTGCCAGCCAACTGGTGGGAGTATTCAAGAACACTTTCAACCTCTCACTGCTATGGTCAGAAGTTCCCACCTGCAAAAAGGCAACAATTATACCAGTGCCTAAGAAGAGCAGTGTGGGCTGCCTTAATGACCATTGCCCTGTAGCACTCACATCTGCAGTGATGAAATGCTTTTTGAGGTTGGCCATGGCTAGAATGAACATTTGTCTTAGCAAGGACCTGGACCCACTGCAATTTGCCTGTTGCCACAATCAGTCTACGGCAGACACAATCTCAGTGGCTCTTCACATGGCCTTAAGGTCAATTTATACTTCTGCGTTGAATCTACGCCATAGTTACAGCATAGCCGCGTACCCTACTCCATACCCTATGCCGTAGCCTGACGCGCACCTCCCCAAAAAATGTAATTACGCGTCGTGGCGATGCAGACCGCAACAACAGTGATTGGTCCATTTGGCAGCATGGCGTTTCCTACTACGCATTTCCAGTTGCTGCTGCTTCTCTGCCTTTTTCGAATTGAGAGGGAAGAGAGAAGAAGAACATGAGTTGAAAAATGGACCAATTCGAGGCGAGGTTAATTGAGGAAGTCCAAAAATATGTACATACGAACATGAAGAAACTCAACACAGTGGCATAGAAACCCCACCGCCAACTAGCGTTTTGGCGGTGAATTGCAGAGCGACGCAGACACACCAATGCACAAGTATAAATGCTCACAACAGTGTAGGCTACGGTGTACAGCCTACACAGAAGTATAAATCAGCCATTAGATCACCTGGATAATCAAAAATCTATGTCAGGATTCTGTTCGTTGCCTATAGCTTAGTGTTTAATACCATCATTCCCACAATCCTGATTGATCAGTTACAGAAACTGGGCCTCTGTACCTCCCTCTGCAATTGGTAGGTACCCCATCCGGTGAGACTATCAGTCTTGACATAGTTGACTGCCATCTTACAGGACTGGCACTTGCCCAGTGACAGTTTTAACCCTCCAGCTTTCAGGTGATCTAGCACCTTCAGTACCCTTGTTTCATGTTCCTTCAGGTGTATACCCGGATACAATGAGATCACCCCAGTAGACCAGTACCTCAAACAAGTTCATGTCTCCAACATGATATGTGTCTTCTCCATGATATGTGGAAAAGAAGCCAGTGCTCCTAATATGCCCTGGGGCTTCTTTCAAACTGAAAGCATCCAAGTGGACATATAAATACTGTCTTCTCTTAACCAGCTTGACTTATGGGTATCTGATAATGGCCACTCCAGAGATATAACACTCTGTACCAGTTTGCTGTACTCAGACAGGCCAGAGCATCCTTGATCCATGGCACAGTATATTGGCCGGGGATTGTACATTGGTTCAGCGTCCAATAGTCAACACACATTCATACCTTCCCATTCTTCTTCACCACTAGAATGGGTGACGCATGGGGACTCCTCGACTCGGTGACAATTCCACCTCCAGTTTCAGCAGGTGCTGCTGAACTTTTTCATCCTCCCCTGGTGCAAACCATCGAGACCTCTCTCTGAAGGGGGTGTCTTCTGTCACTCAAAGAGTGTGGCGAGTACTCTTAGAGCCACCCACATCGAACTTAGCAGTAGAAAAGACATCTTTGAGCTTCAACAACTTCTCCATTAGTCTCCTTTTCTATCCCTCAGGGACCAGGGACTCACCAAAGTTGGATGACTTTCCTGTTATCTTTCCCACTGGAAAACTAGACATTATGTCACAGGGAAAGGATGTGCCATCTGCATCCCATGTCTAATGGTGACCTCTCTCTCCGATGTGTTCCTGATAATCACTGTCATCCTGTTTATGTGTACGGCCGAAGTTTTCTGCAGTTAAGGTCTCACCAGCACTCTGGCAGGTAAGCGTGACTCTTTGTTGTGATTCTCCGGGCAGAGCATCCACCAGGAGGGCCTTGGCATTGGGCATTCCTGGGAAAATGGGGTTTCCCGTCATTCTAGCTACTTGCCCAGGGCGTAACGCAATGGCTTTGGTCTGGGTGTACCACACAGTTCCTCATTTATGCTCATCATCCTGCTTTGGAGGAACTTGCACCTTCTCAAAAGCAGCTCTGAACACCAGGTGAATGGACAAAAGGTTTTCAGAAAATCCTCTGCATTTCTCTCCTTGCATTCTCCTTTGAGCCTTCTCACAATGGGAGCATTTGTTCCCGCAATAATGGAAACTTCACCTTTTTCAACCGGATCTGGACAGACCAAAACTAATGTATCAAGGGTCTCAGCTACTTCAGCTTCTGCTTCCGAAAACTCCAGCTTCAACGACAAGTAATCATCGGTACTAGATTTCTAGAGCACAGAATGGCGTCAATGGTAAATGCGTCAAATACTGGTTGAAAAAGGATCCGCAGGGTACAGTAACCTGAGAAACTGTGTCAAGTATGATTAGCATAAATACCTTCAATACATACGGTCCCACTAGGGCTTCAGGAATAGAGTTTTGCAGCTTCGTGTTTTCCTTGATGTATGAATTGGAATGTGTTTTCTCTGAGACGCCGGCCCGTCCCATCACTGGGTCCCTCCGAGGTTTCCCAACTTCCCTCTTTGTTTCAGCAACCACTGGGTTACCTTCTGAAGGTTTCACACTCCTTCACACTCCCACTTGAAATGTCCATCCTAACCACAGTTGTAACAGAAAACACCAGTCACTTCCCCCATCACGAGACCCCTGTCAGCAGCAGCCCTCTGCTGAGAGTGTCCTGCTGGTAGGTCTGGTTCCCTGTTGGACTTGTCACGTTTGGTGGCACCACTCACTGACATCAACTGGGATACCTTGTCTGTTTTTCATTTCATCCTGCAAAACCCCCACTTGTGTGGCTTCTGGGGCTGCTTCAGCAACAGAGGCTACTACTGAGGACTTTGCCCAACTGGTCGGGGCCTCCCGCTCCTCCATCATATTTTCCTCCTCTCTCATGTCTGATCAGCTCAACAAATTTCTGGGTGTGAGTAATATTTAACTGTCTTTATCAACATGTACAGCTATTTACCAGCGTAACTGACATATTTTGATATACAATGTAGTTTCGTTGGGGGGGTGAGTTAAATTTTGTTAAGCAGACAGAAAAGGAAAAAGAATCGTCAAGGGAGGGCAACAACTCAACCGGGGGGTATGTTTTCTCTGTGGTTTGTAGCTATGACACACTGTGTGCGTGTTCCCCAGAGAGAAGCAGGTGTCATTACTCTCTGCCTGATTATTATTAGGGGCTGGTCTTGATAAGAGAAAAAGCAGTCATAATAATTTGTTTTATCAGGAATTTTAGAAGACCAACTGGGTTTCTGGAAGTTTTGTTTGGTTTTGTGGGTTATATTCTTTTGTAAATAGTTCTCTATGCATCACAGGTTTTTCAGTTAATGTACTATAAAAATGCCGGGTTTG
Organism: Hemitrygon akajei; assembly: GCF_048418815.1. Classification (NCBI taxonomy): domain Eukaryota; kingdom Metazoa; phylum Chordata; class Chondrichthyes; order Myliobatiformes; family Dasyatidae; genus Hemitrygon; species Hemitrygon akajei. The sequence goes on along the minus strand of NC_133138.1, from coordinate 28,283,663 downwards.
TTTGAAGGTGGGAGGGGGTGGTGATGTAGTAAGAGAGATATTGTACCATAGATAGATAGATAGATACTTTATTCATCCCCATGGGGAAATTCAACTTTTTTTCCAATGTCCCATACACTTGTTGTAGCAAAACTAATTACATACAATACTTAACTCAGTAAAAAAATATGATATGCATCTAAATCACTATCTCAAAAAGCATTAATAATAGCTTTTAAAAAGTTCTTAAGTCCTGGCGGTAGAATTGTAAAGCCTAATGGCATTGGGGAGTATTGACCTCTTCATCCTGTCTGAGGAGCATTGCATCGATAGTAACCTGTCGCTGAAACTGCTTCTCTGTCTCTGGATGGTGCTATGTAGAGGATGTTCAGAGTTATCCATAATTGACCGTAGCCTACTCAGCGCCCTTCGCTCAGCTACCGATGTTAAACTCTCCAGTACTTTGCCCACGACAGAGCCCGCCTTCCTTACCAGCTTATTAAGACGTGAGGCGTCCCTCTTCTTAATGCTTCCTCCCCAACACGCCACCACAAAGAAGAGGGCGCTCTCCACAACTGACCTATAGAACATCTTCAGCATCTCACTACAGACATTGAATGACGCCAACCTTCTTAGGAAGTACAGTCGACTCTGTGCCTTCTTGCACAAGGCATCCATGGCCACTTTGAACATAGTTATAATATTAATGGAATCAATCACCCCATTAAAAGGAAAAAATATTGGCTCAGTTGAAAAAACTTAATTGCTCTATAGCTCTATTACAAGAAACACATTTAGGGAGACATGGAACACAAAAAATTAACAAGTGAATGGGTAGATCAAGTCTATTATTCATATTGCCCTAATAGTAAAAAGAGAGGAGTTGCAATATTAATTAACAGATCAGTTTATTTCGTAGTGGAAAAAGAGGTTAAAGACAAGCAGGATAGATAGGTGTTAGCTTTGGGCTCGATGGAAGGTGAAGAGTTTACTATTGTGAGTATCTATGCACAGAATGAAGATAACCCCATCTTTTTCAAAGAAATAGCTTTATGACTTGCCAGGGAAGCTAGAGGTACTGTTATAGTTGGAGGAGACTTTAATTGTATTCTTAATAGGAGTTTGGATAAATTACCTGGGAATGGGGAACCCCTGAGCAAGAAGTCTAAAGCAGTAAAAATTATGTTGGATGAGCTTGGGCTAGTTGATGGCTGCAGAGCATTGAATCCAGGTGCCAGGGATTTTAGTCATATATCAACAACCCATAGCTCATATTCAAGAATTGACCTTATTTGCATCCCAAAGAAGAATCCACATCAGGTGAAGGAATGTGTTATTGAACCCATTACATTGTCAAATCATGCTCCTGTTAGACTTGTATTGAATGTAGGCTGTGAGCGGCACTTCAAATATTGGAGGCTCAATGTTTCCACGTTGATGGACCACTCTTCCTATAATCAACTAAAACAATGCATTGACGAATATTTTGTGACAGATGACAATGGGGAGGTTCCCCATTGATAATGTGGGAAGATGCAAAAGCTGTGATTAGGGGAAAATGTATTGATTTGGCTGTTCAAATGAAAAAATACCGAAGCAAAAAATATAATCAGTTACAAAGTGAAATAAAAAGATTGGAACAAAGGCACAAATTAACACTGAACAAGGATGATTGGAAAAACCTACAAAAGTGTAGGGATGCCTTGAATGCATTGCTCACGTATAAAGCGGAAGGAGCACTTAGGTACGCAAATCAGAAGTATTATGAGATGGGGAACCAGGCCAGTCGTCTGTTAGCATTTCATTTGAGAAAAGCACAATCTAACAGGGTCGTACCAAAAATTAGACGTCCTTTAACTTTCTCCGAGGTATCGAACCCGAACGATGTAGCAGAGGCATTTAGGGCTTTCTGTAAAGATCTGTATGATTCTTCGGATCCACCACAAAATAAAGGCAAGCTGGACGAAATTTTCAGAGACATCTGTATGAGCACACTTTCAGAAAGTGAGATTGTTACACTGACACAACTAGTCTCAGAACTAGAAATAGAAGATGTTATGAAAACATTAAAAAATAATAAATCTCTGGGTACGGGTGGATTTCTGGGTGAGTTCTATAAGATATTTACAACAGAACTTACTCCAGTTTTATGTGAAGGTTTTAATTATGCTCTGAATGAACATGACCCCCCCCCCACCCCCGGAGAGCTGGTCTGAGGCAATCGTATTGGTATTCCACAAGGATGGAAAGGCCCCTATAGCATGTAGTTCATATAGACCAATCAGCCTGCTTGGTACTGATGTGAAGATTCTTTGTTCTGTTTTAGCAAAGAGATTACAGAAATATATAGGAAAATTGATTAATCCAGATCAAACTGGATTCATTCTAGGCCGTCAGGGAGCAAATAATGTTAGAAGAGCTTTAAATATCCAGTCTTTAGCACAGAGATCCATCCACCCTTCAATGTTTCTTAGCTTAGATGCCGAGAAGGCATTGGATAGGGTGGATTGGAAATACTTAGAATATACCTTAGAAAAAATGGGTTTTAATGCAACATTTCGAAGTTGGATGAAGACACTGAATAAAGATCCAATTTCTAGGGTTAGAGTAAATGGATACTGTGCCATGTTCTTCAGGGTCAAAAGCGGAACCAGACAGGGGAGTCCCCTATCCCTGATGTTATTTGCCTTAATCGTCGAACTACTGGCTGAGTTAATAAGACAAAATTAACAATTTGAGGTAATAACAGATAAAGGAGGTAGTACCCATAAGATAGCTTTATTTGCAGATGACAGTCTTCTTTTTATAAAGAATCCTCTTTCATCAGTTCCCCAGCTTATGCAATGTTTGAGAAGCTATGGAGAGGTCTCTGGATACAAAGTTAACGAAGCGAAATCTGAAGCTATGATGATTACAGGGACCTGGCCAAGCCAGCTGGATGATGAAGTGACTCTTTGTTGGCCAAAACGGGGCTTTAGATATTTGGGGGTAGTTTAACTCGCAGTTCCTCCCAGCTGTTTGCAGCCAATTATGTTAAACTTATTAATCAAGTGAGGAGAGATCTTGAACATTGGGAGATGCTTCCTTTATCACTGATAGGTAGAGTAGAAGTGATCAGGATAAATATTTTGCCCAGGTTTCTTTTTCTTTTCAGTCCTCTACCCATAACAGTTCATATATCTACTTTTAAAATATTGGCTAGTCTTATCAGTAGGTTTATATAGCAGAAAAAGAGGTCCAGGGTCAGACTAAAAGTGTTATACTCAAATAAAGAACAGGGATGTTTGCTTTACCTCATTTAAAGACCTATTATTGGGTTGCCCAATTAAGAGCAATTGTGTCATATCAAGGGCATCCAGAATTGCATTCATTTCAGATTTTATTCCAGCAAGACTTAACCTGTTTTAACAGGTGGGCGTAAAGAGGCCTGGTTCTTGTGGACCAAATGTTTGATGGTGAGGCGCTCAAATCTTTCTCCCAACTCCAAACTGAATTTGACCTTGTATCAAATGACTTTTACAGATTCCTCCAAATTAGACATTACCTTTTTTCACACAAAGAATGGAACAATCTTAAAATACAGCCAAATAACTTGGAAAGATTTTGGATAGAGATCATCATGGGTAGGACACAATCCCAGAAAATTGTATATATATAAAAAAATACACCTGGATGCAATGGATAACATGTTAGATGTTAAACAGAAGTGGGAATTGGAGGTAAATACCATAATGGAAGAGGAAGAGTGAGAGAGGTCTTGAGAGTCATGGCATAAATGCTTGAATAATCCCAAATGGAGGGAATTTTCTAAGAAAATAAGGGTGAGGTACTTTAAAACCCCGTCAGTAATATCATTATACGCAGAAAAAAAACAGCAGACCTTGCTGGAGAGGCTGTGGCCTAGCGTGAGATTTTGTACATATATTCTGGGACTATCCCAAATTAAGGGAATTTTGGTACAACATCACTGAGGAAATAAGAATGATTTTAGACATAAGTAAATCCTTTGAACCTACTCTTTTAATTTTAGGCAACATCCCACAATCTGCATTAGAGAAGAATAAACTATACATGTTAAGTCTTGATTCTGATTGCTGATAAAAATGATAACTGTCAGCTGGCTTAAAACTCATCCACCCACTTTGGAACAGTGGATACAGAGATTGAAAGAAGTGAATTGTGTGGAAAATATCACTGCAAGTTTACAACTGAAAATGGCCTCTTACTTGGACAGATGAAACTCTGCTATAGTGTACCTGGCACAGTGAAAGGCCCACACAGGGACCTGGTAAAATGTAGGACTTGAGTTGATTTACTGAGGACTGTGATTTTATTTAAAATAGATGTAAATCTCCATTGAGGGGCGATGTAGATCATGTGTATGTTTGTGTTTGTAATTGTATGTATGCGCTCTTTGTTTCTTTTTTCTCTTATTCCTACTCTCTTCTACCCCTGGTATTGTTGATACAGGTATTTACCATTGTGCAGTGAACTGTGGACTGATAGCTAATGCTTGTTTGTAGATATGTGTTTGTTCAATAAAGTAAAAAAAATTATAAAGAAAGTATATTTACCAATTTCAGGTTTATCAAATAGTCAATAGGAAAAAGAAAAGAGAGAAACCGAATAAAAGGGCCTTCTACAGTTAAACCAGTCTAAGTATGCACATAAACGTCGAGGCTTACTTTGGTAGTGGATCGGTGTACCACTGTACTTATGTCACTGAGTTCTCATCAACAATCACAGGTAGCCCTTCTTGGACTCCTTCATTGCGCCAAGCTCTCCTCGCAATAGGGTCTTCCCTTCAGATGGGATCCTCCAGACATCCTCCCAGATCCTCTCTCATCTTCTGCCAAAACACCGCGAACCCAGCCACAGTCTGTCAGAAATCTCTTTCCGCCCAACCCTCTCCATCTCGCCATCCTGATTGGCTGACACAACATTCTTAAATCAGACAACATGGCTCCTTATCTTTAACTGAAACCAAAACATTTTCAACAGCAGGGTACACTGCTTTTACAGAAAACTGCTAAAATAGACACCTCACAGCACAGCATAGCTATAGAAATCTTAAACAGGGCATTACACCTGTGTGCTGCTAGAGTCGAGTACTCAACTGGAATGCTAGGGGCAGAGCGGTGCGGCGTACATGTAGGAGTCAGTGCTGCCCTTCACTGGTTGCTCAGCAGGAGGCAAGATGTATTTGACTGCAGACTGCTGCAACATTTAGAGACTCAGGGACTGGGACTATTTTTTTCTGTGACTATTTTACTGCTGTCTTACGTGCTAGGTCTGCCCTGCACTGTGTACTGTTGGTACTGTGTTTTGCACCTTGGCCTCAGAGTCACGCTGTTCCTTTTGGCTGTTTTCATGGGTATTCATGTATGGTTGAATGACATCTAGAATTCATTGCCATGGATGGCTGTGGAGGCCAAGTCACTGGGTATATTTAAAGCAGAGGTTGATGCGTTCTTGATTAGTCAGGGCATCAACAGTTGTGGGGAGAAGGCAGGATAATGTGGTCAAGAGGAAAAATAAATCAACCATGATTGAATGGCAGAACAGACTCAATGGGTCGAATGGCTTCATTGTGCTCCTATGTCTTATCGTCTTTTGAATTCGCTGCATAACAATAGAATCCTGCTATGGGAAGTGAGTATGAGGTATATAAGACCATCCATGGGAATGCTCAAATCTTAACCAATCATAACTGAATCAATAGACAATAGATGCAGGAGTAGGCCATTTGGCCCTTCGAGCCAGCACCGCCATTCACTGTGATCATGGCTGATCATCCACAATCAGTACCCCTTTCCTGAATTCTCCCCATATCCCTTGACTCCGCTATCTTTAAGAGCTCTATCTAACTCTTTCTTGAAAGCATCCAGAGAGATCATAGAGAGAAGGCATACAGGATGTTATTGAGAGCCTAAAGAGGTTGGGAGTGCACAGAGGCCTGTGTCTGTGAGAGAAGAGTCAAAAGTCACAAACCACACACCGTCCTGACCTGCCCTGTCAGCCTTCACCTACCCATCTGTGGATGAAACTCCCATTTTCACTGACCTCATATGGCACCTCAGATGTATTCCTAAATGTGCCAGCTTTTGGTGATCCATAACGTGAACATGGACTGGCAATTAGGATTCCCAAGTGAGCTTAACTGAATATTATGTCTTCTTCTAGTATTCTTTTATTAGATTGGGAACGATTGAAGACCTGCCAAGATGTCCAAAATTGAGAAGATGAGCATTCAGGGTGTGAGGAGTTTTGGGATAGATGACAAAGATAAACAGATTATCACCTTCAATACTCCATTAACTGTTCTAGTGGGACCAAATGGTGCAGGAAAAACGGTAAGTTCTACATTTGGAATTTAAAATATACACAGACCGACGAAGATCCTTGTAATGTGCATTAATTTGACACTAAATCATGATTCACATTGTGCTTTGTTTTATTCAGTTTCTGTAATTTTCATAGCAGATAAAGACAACTGTCAATTATTCAATGAACCAGAAAGGAACAGACTGAATGTTTATAATAAGTGACGACCATGGAATAAATCTGAGTCGTGGTGGACTGTTTATACATTTAGGCTGGTACAGACATGTAGTGGTTAGTGCAATCACTTTACAGTGCCAGTGAATACCGATCAGGATTTGAGTCCTGCTGCTTTATTTAAGGAGCTTGTACATTCTCCCTGTGACCATGTGGGTTTCCTCTGGGTGCTCTGGTTTCCTCCCACAGTCCAAACCATCTGCAGCCTCCTGCAACTTGTAATTGATATGTCGTGATTGCTTTGAAGTATTTGAAATTTGCTTTGGGTTATTAGTGTAAAGTTGAAATCTTTTGTTTTTTTGAGCATGGTTCTCCAGATGTGACTGGAACCTTCAGGTGCGGTCTGTCGTAAATTAACACACACAAAATGCTGGAGGAACTCAGCAGGTCAGGCAGCATCTCTGGAAATGAACTAGCAGTCAACATTTCAGGCTGAGACAACTCTTTAAGACTGGAAAGGAAGGGAGAAGACACCAGAATAAAAAGATTGGTGGAGAGGTAGGACGCTAGCTAGAAGGCGATAGGTTGAAGCCAGGTGGGTGGGGAAGTTAAAGGACTGGAGAGGAAGGAATCTGATAAGAGAAGAGAGTGGACCATAGGAGAAATGGAAGAAGGAGGGGTACTGGGAGAGATGTTAGGCTGGTGAGAAGAGGTAAGATGCAAGAGTGGAGAATAGAAGAAGAAGAAGAGGGGAGAAGAAGATAATGTTTTTTTACTGGAAGGAGAAATCGATACTCTTGTCATCAGGTTGGAGGTTACCTGGACGGAATACAAGGTGTTGCCCCTCCATCCTGAGGGTGGCCTCATCATAAATTAAGTCAAACTATTCACCACTTTATCGAAAAGCGGCTCAATTCTTGAAAATCATCAACTTGAAGTAAAATAATGGAGCAATATTTCAACAAAAGAGGTGACAACAGCAATTTCAGGAATAAAAGAAGAGACAGTAACTGTTGGGAGGTAGCATTGACCAGGAGGAAGAAGATGTTGTCGCTGGGTGGACTGAGAAGCAATTGAGAGGCTTAAGTAGGTTGTAAGAGGTCCCCGGAGTCTTTTGCATAGACGGTGGGAATCACTCATTCAATTCAGCTGCTTGTCGCGTTCGGACATTGGAACTGGATCATACATTTCCCAAGACAGCAGCAGGTCTCCTGTGAACCAGTTTTTCCTGGGTAGCGTAAAAAGGAACACACTATCAAGGGAAGCGCATCATGAATATCGAAGCAAAGATAATGAAGATTAGATAATGCAATCACTTTGATTCACCACAATCTGTAGGTTTTGATTTTAATGGAGAGAAATGAGAGTGTAGTAGTTCTTACCAATCATCACAGCACTAATTTATTTAAAGTGTTTTGTGGAGCTTTAGAACACTTCTCGTGATACAGAATTTAATGTAACAGGATTATGTTTTTGTGTTACAGACTATAATTGAGTGCTTAAAGTACATTTGCACTGGTGATTTCCCTCCTGGAACCAAAGGGCAAACATTTGTTCATGACCCAAAGGTAGGACAGATTTAGAATTGTGCACAATGCATTCCATGCTGAAAGAATTGTTCTAAATTTCAAATCTTTGCTGTAATATTCCTACAGACTGCTTTTGTTCTGCATGTCTTGTGTTTAAGAATGGAGGAAGTTTGGGGTGCTCCTTGCTTCTCTTTCGCAGAGATGCTGCTCATTTGGAATCTTGATAACGTGATAAGCTTTCAGGGCCTTTTCTACTTACTTTCAACCACAATCAAAAAAAGATAATAAACTGTAAGCATTTTTGATTTTTCTTCACAAAAGTCAGTTCAGATTAGAGGGTAAATCTGATGAGGAGAGGTTGAGCGAGGTGGGTTTTTTCTCTGGAATAAAGGAAGATGAGAGGAAATGTGATAAATTTGTGCGTGATTATAAGAGGCACAGACAACGCCTTTATTTAGGACGTCAGTGGCTACCCCACAGGACATCTGTTTAATGTGATTGGGGAAATGTTTAGAGGAGATATCAGAGGTAGGTTTCTTAAAAAGTGAAATTCTGATCTGTTTAGGGCTCTGAAGTTTTATTCCAATTACTAAAGGAAGCAGAGTGCACAGACGCATGTGAACATACAATTTATATGTAGCTTCGCAGGGCAGAGAAGAAGTCATTCAGTTTGCAGGTCCATGCCTGTTCACAGGGCATCGCATTCTGCCATATTTCCCTGCAGTTAAAAATGGATCGGAACAAAAATTGCAAATGGTCATTTGTAGAATTTTGGGAATGTGGGCCAGCTCATGTGATTTAGGTTAAACATTTTACTTGTAAAGATAAATTTTTTGATTCATGTTGCCCCTAATTCTGTGCTTGTCAAGATTGCACATATAGCAAATAAGATATTTGGTAGTTTCATTTGCTTTGTGAAATTGGTGAATACACCCATGTGTATCTGAACTGAGAGTGATAGATAAGTGATCAAATTTGTCCTAGCTGTGTTTTCATAATACAAAGCAAGTAGGTTAATTCTGTTACTGGCCTAAATTTAAACAAAACAGAATTTTTGTTCTATTTTCTTAAATAGATCAGAACTTTTGCAAAGTTCAAAGTAAAGTTTATTATCAGAGTGCATACATGTCACTACGTACAACCCTCACATTCTTTTACTGTGGGCATACTTAGCAAATCTGTAGAACAGAAACTGTAGACATCATAAACAGATTAGCCAAATGCAGGTATAAATAAATAGCAATAAATAACAAGCATGGAATAACAATGTAACTGAGCCATTAAATGAGTGTAGTTATCCCCTTTTATTCAAGAGATTGATGTCGAGGGGTAGTAGCTGAGGGTAGAACCTGGTGGTGCAAGTCCTGAAGCTCCTGTACCTTCTACCTGATGGCATCATTGAGAAAAGAGCAGGGCCTGGTGGTGAGGATCTTTGATGATGGATACTGCTTCTCTATGGCAATGTAATGCAGTGCCTTTAATGGTCAACGCCAAGGCTAAAGGCGCAGCAGGACAGGTGGAATTAAAATCAGGTTGAAATGCAGAGGGGCCTCCTCTATCTATCATCTTGTGAGCGAACGTAGAGTCGTTTGAGAAAAAGATCAACAACCTCAGGGCAAGGCTTCTGTGTCAGAGGCAGATGAGGCTGATCTCAGTTGTTTGTTGCATTGACAGTGAACACGCTGGACACAACTATCCGGTCAGAAGGTTTTACGATTTTCAGAATGGATCGAACCTCGAATTCTGTTAAGGAAGGAGGTGGCGGCGTGTGCTCTTTAGTCAATTCTCATTGGTGCATGGATGTTGGGGTTATGTCGACTTCCTGGACCCCTGACTTATAATAACTAATGATTAAATGTAGACCATTCTACTTGCCTCAAGATTTCTCATCCATGATCTTGACCGCAGTTTAAATAACATCAACGGACGATTATAAGCAAGCACTCATGAAACTGGACATTGCTCTCTGTAAACAAGCAATGTCCCATCCCAATGAATTTCAAATTTATAGTGGGTGACTTTAACCAGGCCTGTTTGAGACATGTAACCTGTTGCACCAAAGGTCCCAATGCACTAGACCACTGTTACACTACGATAAGGAATGGCTATCATTCTGCCACAATTCCCTCTCAGCCGCAATCGCCTGCCTTCTCCCCGTATCCCTTCCTGCTTGACTAATCAAGAATCTATTAAACTCTGCCTTAAATATACTGAATAACTTGGTCTCCATAGCTGCCTGTGGCAACAAATTCCACAGATTCATTGCTCTGTGTTCAGAGATGAGGCAAATCCAGCATCTGAAAGGTTAGGTTTACATGTCAGACTAATTTATTGTTTAAATGGTGACAATAGTAACTCTACTTCATTTTCATTTCTCCATTTGATGATAAAGCAAAGAAACTAGGTTCCAGGTTGGTGAATAAAATGATTTAACTACTGATTTCAAGAAAACTGACCACCTTAAAGGTCGATGGTGAGAATCTGCATATTCTGGTTGTTTCTATAGCTTGATTAGCTACGACATGGAAAATGTCTGTAGAGGAGATTTTTTTATATCACTAAAGACTAGCAAATTTTTACAGACGTACTGCGGAAAGCATCCTGACTCGTTGCATCACCGTCTGTTGTGGAGGCTCCAATGAGGAAAAAGTTGCAGTGTGTTGTGGACTCAGCCAGCTCCATCATTGGCATTAGCCTTCCCACCATTGGGAACATCTCCATCCTCAAGAAGGTGGCATCCATCATTCACCATCCGGGACATGCCCTCTTCTCCTTACTATCATCAGGGTGAAGATCCAGCAACTTGCAGATGCACGCTCAGTATATTAAGAACAACTTCTTTCCCTCTGAATGGTTCTCGAACTCTTCCACCCTGTTTTGCTCTATTTATTTTTCCCATTTCTCATTGTAACTTTAAGGCGGCACTGTAAAGCTATTACAGCACCAACAATCTGCTTCGATTCTGCCACTGTCTGTAAGGAATTCTTACATTATCACTGTGATCATGTGGGTTTCCTCCAAGTGCTTTTGTTTCCTCCCACATTCCAGAGGTGTTGAGGTTAGTAGGTCACATAGATGTAAAAAAAACTAATTGGGCTGAACGGGCCCGTTTCCTTCCAGTGTTTATAAATTAAACAAATTAAATTTGTTCATTCGTTATGTGCCCTGTCATATGACATGGGCGATCATGGTCTTCAATGGCCATGATTGTACTGGGCAAATTTTTCGACAAAAGTGGTTTGCCATTGCCTTCTTCTGGGCAGTGTCTTTACAAGACAGGTGACCCCAGCCATTATCAATACTCTTCAGAGACTGTCTGCCTGGCATCAGTGATTGCATCACTAGGACTTGTGATATATACCAGCTGCTTATACAACCATCCATCACCTGCTCCCATGGCTTCATGTGGCCCTGATCTGGGGGCTAAGCAGATGCTGCACCTTCCCTAGGGGTGATCTGTAGACAAGCGGAAGGAAGAAGCACCTTACACCTCCTTTGGTAGAGACGTATCTCCACCCTGCCTCCCCTAATAAAATTATAGTCATTGTTACTGTATTGCACTGTACGGCTGTCACAAAGCAACGCATTTCATGACGTGTTTCAGTGATAATAAACCTGATTCTGAAGGTGACTTCCATCACATGTGACCTCTTTAGCTTATTCATTGTTTACAGGACAGAATGTGAGCTCAACGATAGTGAAAGGGGCAATCCAACCTCAAGCAGTGAATCAGTTTGGTTTGACTCAAATTGCATCCGAGTGCATGTATGTCACCAAATACCACCCTGAGATTCATTTTCCTGCGGGCATACTCAGCAGATCTATAGAATAGTAGCTATAACGTGATCAATGAAAGGTCAACCAGAGTGCAGACAACAAACTGTGCAAATCCAAATATAAATGAAGAGCGGTAAATGCCGGGAACGTAAGAGTCCTTAAAGTGAGGTCATTGGTTGTGGGAACTTCTCAGTGGGTGAGCAAGTGAGTACAGTTAACCGGTTTTTTTCAAGCTACAAAATACACGTGCCGGTGATCATCGGCGACTTCCTGTGGGCTGCAAGACACTTGGTGCATTTCAGCAAACTAAGAAGTCATTGTGTCAGTCTATGTGTGATACTGAGAAGTTATCCTCCCGGAATGTTTTTTTTCTTCAAATCGTTTACAGAAAGTCTATTTAAAATGCTTTTAGTAAAACAGTAACTGCTACCATATTTTGAAAAACAACTAGAACAGGACTTGATGTGAGGAGGGGGGGTCAGCTGGTCTATGTGACTCATTTTGTTGCTGGGAGTGGGAACAGAGCAAGTGACCAAGCATAAAGTAAGTGTTACGACCTGTGATCCAGTCATGTCTTTTAGGCATGGTTGTGCAGTGTTGCAGCTGTTACCCACTTCTCTCGCAGTCTGGGTCAATCCTGACCTTGGCTGCTATCTGCCTGGAGCTTGCATGTTTTCTGGTAACCATGAAGGTACACTTCAGGTGCTCCAGTTCCTCCCACTTACCCAAGATGTGCAGAACAGCAGATTATCTGGCCACCAAGTTGCCCCAAGCATGTAGGTGATTGGACAAACCTGGGGAATTGTTGGGAATGTGAGGAGAATAAAATTGAGTGAGTCAGAACTTGGTGGGTCTGGAGGGTTTCCTTCATGGTCAGAGGCTGCTTGAGTGTTGCATGAGTCTCTGACCATGACTTTAACACCAGAGGTTTAGTGTTATTAGATTTTCCCCAATGGCATACAGTATATTCACGTCAAAAAGTATTCAACCCCCTTGGAAATTTTCTTCTGATTTGATTTACAACACTGAAACACAGTGGATTTAATTTGGCTTTTTTGCTATTGATCAAAGGAAAAAGACTGTTTTCGTGTCAAAGTGAAAACAGATCTCCACAAAGTGATCCAAATTAATTACAAATATAAAACACAAAATATTTGATTGCATAAGTATTCCCCCCCCCCCTTAATATGACTCACCAAATCATCACTGGTGCAGCCAGTTGGTTTTAGAAGTCATGTAATTAGTTAAATGGAGATCACCTGTGTGCAGTCAAGGTGTTTCAATTGATTGTAGTAAAAATACACCTGTATCTGTGATGCACCATCAATAACTCTCGGAGATGTGAGGCGAGAGATGGGCTTTTATTAGCTGGAAGAGAGCACTATCTGCAACAAGAGACCATCACACAACATCCTGGAGACTGAGGGAGGAGCAGTGCCTCCAATCACCTTTATACAGGGGTCTGTGGGAGGAGCCACAGGAGGAGTCAGTGGTGGGGGGCGTGTCCAGACAGGTATATGTAGTTCACCACAATCTGGAAGGTCCAACTGCTGGTGAGTCAGTATCCTGACAAAAACTACATCATGAAGACAAGAGAACACTCCACATAAAAGGTTATTGAAAAGCACAAGTCAGGAGGTGGTTACAAGAAAATTTCCAAGACAATTAGTATCCCTTGGAGTATAGTTAGGTCAGTCATCAAGAAATGGAAAGAATATGACAGTGTGAGAAGGAGACTGGTGAGGGAGGCCACCAAGAGACCTATGACAACTCTGGAGGAGTTACAAGTTTCAGTGGTTGAGATGGGAGACCGCACATACAACATCTGTTACCCAGGTACTTCACCGGTTGCAGTTTTATGGGAAAGTGGCAAAGAGAAAGCCACTGTTTAAAAAAAACGCACATGAAATTTTGGCTAGAGTTTGCCAGAAGGCATGTAGGGGACTCTGAAATCAGCTGGAAGAAGGTTCAATGGTCTGATGAAACCAAAAACTGAGCTTTTTGACCATCAGACTAAAGACTATGTTTGGCATAAGCCAAGTACTACACATCATCAAAATCACACCGTCCCTACTCTGAGCACGGTGGTGGCTGCTTCATGGTGTGGGGATCCTTCACTGCAGCTCTGGAAGGCTTGTGAAGGTAGAGGGTAAAATGAATGCAGCAAAATACAGGGGAAATCCTGGAGGAAAACCTGATGCAGTCTGCAAGAGAACTGCAACTTGGGAGAAGGTCTGTTTTCCAGCAAGGCAATGACCCCAAACATTTAGCCAAAGCTACACAGCAATGGCTTAAATGTCCTGGAGTGGCCAAGTCAGAGTCCAGACCTCAATCCAATTGAGAATTTGTGGCTGGACTTGATAAAGGCTGTTCACTCATGATCCTCATGCAATCTGACAGAGCCTGAGCAGTTTTGTAAAAAAGACTGGGGAAAAATTGTAGTGTCCAGATGTGCAAAGCTGATAGAGACCTATCCACACAGACTCAAGGTTGTAATTGCTGCCAAAGGTGCATCTATTAAATGCTGACTTGAAGGGGGTGAGTAATTACTCAATCAGTTATTTTGTGTTTAATAATTGTAGAATAATTTGTAGAAATTTGTTTTCACTTTTACATGAAGAGTCTTTTCTGTTGATCAGTGTCAAAAAAAACCAAATTAAATCCACTGTGATCCAATGTTGTAAAACAATAAAGCATGAAAACTTCTAAGGGTGGCGGGGGCTGAATACTTTTTTTTAGACACTGTGTGTGTATGTTTATGTACACGCAAAACACCAGAGGAACTCAGCACGTCAAGCAGGATCTATGGAGGATGAATAAGCAATCAACGTTTGCTTACACTTCCTCCCTTCTCTATTTATTTAGCGATACAGTACAGAATAGGCCTTTTCAACCCTTCCAGCTGCACTGCCCCAGCAACCCCCGACAATACTGATTTAACCCTAACCCAATCACGGGACAATTTGCAATGAGCAATTAACCTACCTAGTAATCGTTCCACCAAGGGTATACTTAATAGAACGATATTTGAACCATAGCTAATTTTTACATGTTTACCAATGAGGTACTTCATATTTTCCATGTCAGCTTCATTTTGTTATGAGCGCAAGAATGGCAGGAGTGAAAGAAGTTTCCACTGCAAGAGACAGAAACCTTAACCCCAAGTGTTTATTATTCTTTGCAATGATGTAAATTTAAAGAATAATGAAAGCAGTTTTAAACAAGTGTAAAATTAATTACCATGTGGTGCATTTATGTCTTCTTTTGGGATTTGCAATAAATGAGGGCAGGAAGTGAGCATATTTGTGCTTTTTTCCACAAAGGTCGCCCATGAAACTGACGTGCGAGCGCAAATCCGTCTGCAGTTTCGAGACGTGAACGGAGAAATGGTGGCGGTTCAGAGATCGATGCTTTGCACACAGAAGGGCAAAAAGACTGAATTCAAAACCTTGGAGGGCGTGATCACACGGATGAAGTGAGTTGAACTCAGCAAAGAATTTTTGCTTTGTGTGACAGATGTGGCTCATGAACGGATACCTGAAAGAAAAGTGACTGGGTTATGGTGGCTCAAGGGCAGTGTCATCATCATTATGTGCTGTGCCATGTGACATGGGTGATCATGGTCTTTCCATGACCATTGTACCGGGCAAATTTTTCTACAGAAGTGGTTTGCCATTGCTGCCTTCTGGGCAGTGTCTTTACAAGACAGGTGAGCCCTTGCCATTATCAATATTCTTCAGAGCTTGTCTACTTGTTGTCAGTGGTCACATAACTAGGACTTGTGATGTGCACCAGCGGCTCATTCAACTATCTAGCACCCACTCTCGTTGCTTCGCGTGACCCCGATCTGGGGTCTAAGCAGGCGCTACACCTTGTCCAAGGGCCACCTGCAGATGAGTGCAGGGAAGGAGTGTCTTACACCTCCTTTGCCAGAGGCGTATCTCCACCCCACCACCCATCAAGGGCAGTATATATCTAAGCTTGCTTCTTTTATCATCTTGCAATCTGTAAAGCATCAATCAGCAAATTTCTCAGCATATGCTAATGATAGTAAACCTGATTCTGGTTCTGATATTCTACTTTCTGTTAAAGTACGTTTGGACAGTGTTGAGATCTGCTCATGCACAAATTCCTTCAGGCAGTATCATGATAATGTCAAGATAATTTTTCTATTAAACTATTAATAATGGATAGATATTGCTTTAAATTATACTGTATTAGGTATAGAAATGAATGTGGAATTAAGTTCCCTTTGGAGGGGTGGGGGAAGGAAGGAGAAAAGAAAGAATAAACGAAAGAAAAATTGAGCATCATTGAGGGCTTTTGTGTTCCTTTCTAAAGGCATGGAGAAAAGGTCAGCTTGAGTTCCAAGTGTGCGGAGATGGATCGTGAGATGATCAGTGCCTTGGGCGTCTCAAAAGCTGTGTTAAATAATGTTATATTCTGTCACCAAGAAGATTCAAACTGGCCTCTGAGTGAGGGAAAGGCCCTGAAGCAGAAATTTGATGAGATTTTCTCAGCCACAAGGTGAGATTTCCTTCCATTTCCAGAATGCGGCATTTATTTCAATGAGCCAAACCTGACACATTTTCTTTGCGCAGTGACTAGAATGTAGTTTGATGTGTGCATATCTTGATATGCAAAGATGTTGTGCATTTGTTTCTCCCCACTAATCTCCCTCCTGGCACATCTCCCTGAAATTCATCCCTCCCCTCCAATCTTTCACCTGGTACGTTTCCCTACAAGTGGCAGGGCTGACGCACCTTCCCATTCACCTCCTCGCTCACACCCATTCAGGGCCCCAAACAGTCCTTCCAGGTGAGGCAACACTTAAGCTGCAAATCTGTTGGGATCGTCTGCTGTATCCGGTGCTCCCGATAAGAGCTCCTCTACGTTTGTGAAGCCCGACGTAAATTGGGAGGCAGCATTATCAACCACCTCTGCTCTATCCTCCAAAAGCAGAATTTCCTGGTGGCTAAGCATTTTAATTCCCATCCCTTTCCTGCTCAACGATGAGGCCACTCTCAGGGTGGAGGAGCAACACCTCAAATTCCATCCAGGTGCCCTCAAACCTGACGGCATAAAAATTGATCTCTGCTTCCAGTGTTTTTTACCTCTGCCTTCCCAGTTTTTCTATTCCCCACTCTTGTCTCCTACCACTTGTCCTCATCTACCAATTACTTCCCCCTGATGCCCTTCCTCCTTCCTTTTCTCCCACTCTCTTTTATCAGATTGTTTATTCTCCAGCCCTCTGCCTTTTCCACCTATAACCTCCCAGCTTCTTACTTCATACCTCGCCTTCCCATTTTCATCTGGCTTCACCTATCACTTTCCAGCTATCCTACTCCCCCTCCCCCTCCTTTTTATACTGGCATTTCCCCCCCTTCTTTTCCAGCATGATGGAGGGTGTTGAATGGAAGTGTCGACTATTTATTCCTTTCCACGATCCTGCTGAGTTCCTCCAACATTTAGTGTGTGTTTCCAGCATTTTCAGAATCTCTTGAATTGATGTGTAAAGTTTATTTCACTTACTTGCATCTCAAGCCTGGCAAAACTTAATCAAAGATGCTCCAATTCTGGTCGTTGTCTCTTCTCCCCTTTCCCATCAGGCTGAGGGTCCAAAACCTGAGAGCACAAACCACTTTGCTGAAGGACAGCTTCTGTCCCATTGTTATCAGACTCCTGGTGCACTAAGATATCAACTCTTGATCTCCCAGTCTAGCTCGTCTTGGCCGTCATCAACCTGCACAGCCCTTTCTCTGAAGCGTCAGCACTATTCTCTGCACTATTTTCATGACTTAATGCAACTTATGCATGCGTGGTCTGGCAGAGACCCAGCTGAGTGTGCAATAAATCCCTTCATTTCTTGTTTAAACAATTTTTATTTCAAAATAAAATTGCACTGGGACCTAATTACACTCATTTGGCTCTGTTGGACAGGCTACTTCAGTCACACACCAGACTTCCAAAACAAGCAGGCAGAGGGAAATATTCACAATCTAGTCCTGATGAAGGATCATGGCTCAAAACCTCTCCATAGATGCTGCCTGACCTGCTCAGTTCCTCCAGCATTTTGTGTGTGTTACAAAAGATCCAAGCTTTCATTCCTTGGAAGGAAGAAGGCATCCTTAATGATCTATGACCCTCAAAGTGGAGAAACTTTGAAACATAGAAAATAGGTGCAGGAGTAGGCCATTCGGCCTTTTGAGCCAGCACCGCCATTCAGTATGATCATGGCTGATCATCCAACTCAGTACCCTGTACCTGCTTTCTCTCCATACCCGCTGATCCCTTTAGCCATAAGGGCCATATCTAACTTCCTCTTAAATATAGCCAATGAACTGGCCTCAACTGTTTCCTGTGGCAGAGAATTCCACAGATTCATCACTCTCTGTGCGAAGAAGTTTTTCCTCATCTCGGTCCTAAAAGGCTTCCCCTTTATCCTTAAACTGTGACCCCTTGTTCTAGACTTCCCCAACATCGGAAACAATCTTCCTGCATCTAGCCTGTCCAATCCCTTTAGAATTTTATAGAAGGAGCGTTGCTTGCTTATTTATTTATTTATTGAATGAGATTTATTGAGACCCAGCATGGAATAGTTCCTTCCAGCCTTTGCAACCGCCCACCAACACCCACTTCCCCAATTTAACCTAGCCTAATCACAGGACAATTTACAATGGCTGATTAACCTATCAACTGGTACCTCTTTGGACTGTGGGAGGAAACCAGAGCACCTGACGGAAACCCACGTGGTCACAGGGCAGAATGTACAATTGTCTTTCAGGCAGCAGCAGGAATTAAACCCAGATCTCTGTTACTGTAAAGCGTTCTGCTAACCCCTACGTGACTGTGCCACCCGGTGAGGTAGTTTTGAGAGCAATATTAATGGTTGAAGGAGTGCAAGTCATCCAGACCATCAAGAGTGTTCTGTCCTCATGGCAGACTCTGGATCCCATATCGCTCACCTCAGAACCCACAATACTTGTGGGGAAGAAACAAGTCACATTCAGTCTCAGAGAAACATCTTTTTTTTAACAAAATTTACTTTTTTCAGAAATAAAACTAAGTACAATGTCTCTCAATCCTTTACAAATGTTTCCATTACGGTCTTTACATTTCCACACTTTTAGCCACCCACGTAGCACTGTTGTTTCATATTTACACACCATTG
Source organism: Hemitrygon akajei (assembly GCF_048418815.1). Classification (NCBI taxonomy): domain Eukaryota; kingdom Metazoa; phylum Chordata; class Chondrichthyes; order Myliobatiformes; family Dasyatidae; genus Hemitrygon; species Hemitrygon akajei. The sequence continues at coordinate 28,264,709 of NC_133138.1, read as the reverse complement.
TTGAGGGGTAAACTCCCCACCACCTGACCCCTCCCACTCCCGCAGGAGAAGAACTCTAAACTGTGGTCCTTCCACCGGGCAGCCCGGTTTCAGAGAAACGTGAAAGAAGGCGACTGCACAGCACAGACAAACATTACACAATGAGCACAATATCTAGCAGCACCTTTAGTTAATGGTACACACATTACTATGCACATGCAGTCACATATCCACAGGATCTGTGGTAGAGAACACTAAATTTTATTAATATTTTGTGGTTCTACAACACTTAATATTCAATGAATATTCATTCATTGAAGGGAATCTTTCTGATATTGAATTAAATTCTGTTAAATCAGTTGTAGTGACAAAGAATCTGAATTTGCTGTTTTGCTCTAGGTACATTAAAGCTCTAGAAATGCTTCGTCAGGTCCGCCTGAAGCAGTCACAGAACATCCGAGAGTATCAAGCAGAGCTCAAGTACCTGAAGCAAAATAAGGAGAAAGCCCAAGAAATCCAACATCAGCTGACGGACAAAGAGACCCAGCTGGCTGCTTCAAAGGAGAACGTCCAATCGATTGAAAATCAGATAGCTCCCTTAGAGGTAACAAGTTTCATTTTTCACTTCACTTCCCTTAGCAGAGGAAATCAGTGTTGGATACTCCTTTGAAGTGCACTATTGTGGTTGTGGCATAGAGTTCAAAATGCATTCACTGAAACACCTACTTGATTTGCCCTGCCACAAAGGTATCATCTTATTGTCGGACTCTACTGTGTCAAAGAGCTATAGAGCGCTACAGTAAAGAAACAAGCCCTTCGGCCCATCAAGTACATATCGAACTGTTATGCTGCATAGTCCCAGCAACCCACACCTGGACCATAGCCTTCCATACCCCTTCCGTCCTTGCACTTCTCTGAAATGTTGAAATCAAACCTGCAAATCTTCTGTTTTATGGCGGCTCTGCTGAAACACAGTGACGCCTTCCTGGCAGCAAACAAAACTACTAGCTACTTTATTAACCACACTTTCTCTGGACAATGACCACTGTAATCAGTAGTGTGTAACTTTTGGAGTTGAGCTTTTGAACTGCCTGTACAACCTGGCATTTTTGTGGTGTGAACCAATGTCTCAAAGCTGAGGAACAGTTGCGGTGTGACGTGTATGGGCCGAAAGGTGATTGTGGCGGGGCCCAGGTCTGAGAGAGAGAAATAACCAGTGCATGACCAATTTAAGTGCCAGGCCAGATTGGAAAGGTTGGGTACGGGCTGAACAGGCATTGGGACGCGGGCCTGAGAGGGTATCGAAGCAGCAGGACCTGTGTCCGATCACGAGAAACAAGCCAGTGTTTGGCCAATTTAAGCGCCGCGCCAGATTGAAAAGGTCACAGTGTTGGGGCTGGAGGTGAAGGGCTGGTCGGTGGTCAGCTCACTGCTCAGTGAGGTTCATTCATCTCTGCGCTACGCTGTAAGTAGCGGACACCTGGACCGGCTGCAGTGTTGACTCACTTCCGCAAACTTTAGTTCTGAATGATATTTGCTTACTTTTTATTTTTTGGCATAATTTGGTTTTTTTGCACATTGGGTGTTTGACGGTCATCTTCAAGTTCAAGTTTAATTGTCTTTCAGCCATAAATGAATATCTGAGAATACAGCCAAATGAAACAGCATTACTAATATACATATTTTGATAATAAATGTACTTTGAACTTTTCATCCTCCACTTCCACTGGCAGTTCATTCCACACTTCTACCACCCTCTGAGTGAAGAAGTTGCTACTCAAACATTTCACCTTTCACCCTTATCCCAGGTTCTAGCTTCAGCCAACCTCAGTGGAGAGCCTGTCTAATATATATCCCTCATGTGTAATTGTGGAAAAAGACCTATTGCACCAAGTTCACAGCTTTGTGGGCCGAAGGGCCTGTATTGTGCTGTAGGTTTTCTATGTTTCTATGTTAAAATGTCTGATTTTGTAATAACTGTATTCTTGTTTATAAATGTTAGGTCAGAAGTATAGTTTCCTTTGTTGGACTATCAAAGTACATACAGTCGACTCTCCTTATCCGCGAATTCAACCAACTGCGAATCACGAAAACCCGGAAGTGCTCTTCCAGCACTTGTTGTTCGAGCATGTACAGACTTTTTTTTCTTGTCATTATTCCCTAAACAATGCAGTATAACAACTCTTTTACATAGCATTTACATTGTATTAGGTGTTATAAGTAATCTAGAGATGATTTAAAGTATACAGGAGGATGTGCGTGAGATCGGGATCGAAAAAAATCGGAAGTCCTCTTACTAAGTAAGTCGGAACAGGTACATCCGGTATTATTTAGCGTCAGTTAGTCAAAAGTTTGTCTTAGTATTGTTACGGATTCAAGCAACAATAAATATATGAGTGAGGCAGGGGTTTTTATAACAAATAACACGTTTATTAAAACTGAAAAACAAACCCCCCAAAAGTAAACAAATCACTAACGTAACCGGAAACCAGCTGCTGTGCGGCAGCTTAAACAGTTCTTAAAGCAAGGAAGCTTAAACAGTTCTTAAAGCGATGTTGCAAAAACAGTTCTTCAAAGTAGTATTGCAAAAGTTCAAAATGTTTACAGTCCATTTAAGGGAGAGACTTTTTAAGACGACTTAAAATTCTCTTTCACGTTTGTTGTTGCAATTCCCAGTTAAACCACACTTTTCCCACAAAGATCAAATGAAATGGCTTAAAGGCACTGACCTTTCCTTTACAAAACTGTTCCCAATCCTTTCTGCTATTCACAGGGATTAACATGGGAACAGTCAACGAATTCCTTCCGAATAAGGATCAAACAAGGTCGAACCTGTTTCACCGTCGAAATCGATTCTCCTCGATCTTTTAACTCCCGAACTCCGATCTTCACTCTCCACTAATTCTCAACTAGCAGTATTATAAAGAAACTGCTGGCGATGACCTTTTAAACTTCAGGCATTAAATAAAACTTCATCTTTCAACTAAACTGCGTCATAACATTAAATCACACAGTGGCATGAACTCAACATGGCAAATCCAGCCATGAACTGCCCCTCCTCACAGGGAGGGGTCCTCCTTTTATACCCTGTAAAAAAAAAACTGTCACATGACCTCTACTGGCGGGAAAATGACGTCATTCCACCATCACAAGACCATTACCTCAAGTCCAGTATAGCTTCAACACCTGTCACGTGACAAGTACACCACTGTCACGTGTCACGGGTACGTAACAGTGTATAGTATATGTTTTACCTTTCTATGCATATAAAACATTTAAGAATGTATGTTTCAGTGCCGGGCTCAGGAACGCAAGTTCCCGAGTTCGATCCAGTGACAGACCACTCCCGAGTGCGCTCTCCACCGTGCTGGGTTGATGTGGAGGATCAAAAACTCAAAACCTCAAAACCCAATAATTAAACCACTGTGTTGCTTAGTAATAATTGTAGCTTTCATCGGGGCAGAGCCTTTCTCATTTTATCCTTCAAAATTATTCCGATCGTTAACTGACGTAGCCTAATGCTTTTCCAATGACCGATGGCGTTTCACCTCTTTCTGATTGCTTTATTATTTCCACTTTATTTTCAATCGTGATCGTGATTATTTTCATGAACCGAAACACTGTGGATTCAGAGCTCCGCCGCCGGGTCCTAATGTCCACCACACTGATACAGGCTAAATAAGGTTTGGGGTTCCGCAGGGTCCTAAGGTCCACCGCATTGAGACAGGTTGAATAAGGGACTTGAGCATCTGCGGATTTTGGTATCCGCAAGGGGTCCTGGAACCAATCCCTCGCGGATAAGTAGGGCCAACTGTATATGTCACCATATACTGCCCTGAGGTTCATTTTCCTGTGGGAATTCACAGTAGAACAAAGAAATACAATAGAATCAATGAAAACTGCCCACAAGCAAAAACTGCCAAGCCACTAATGTGCAAAGGAAGACAAACTGAGCCAATACAAAAAAAAAGGCAGGAAATAATTTTGAAAACATGAGTTGTAGAGTCCGCAGGTTGTGGAATCAGTTCAGTATTGAGATGGGTGAAGTGAGGTTATTGGAGTGAGTGAGATGAGTGAATCTTAACTTTATATTGCAACAGTTGCTTAAACATTCCAGAGGAGTTTCATAAATATACCTGACGTCCTCGCAAGTGGACAGGATCAGTGTTACAGGCCTTACACGTTGTTGGTAATAATGTAAATTTATATCCTACTAATAATATTCATTGAATGACAAGAATCTGTTGATCTTCCATTGATTTGGAATCTCTGCTCTGATACCAGCACTAAATTCTATAGATGCACCCATGGAGAGAATCCTGTCTGGTTGCTTCATGGCCTGGTATAGAAACTACAGTGCTCAAGAATGGGAAAGTCTCCAGAGAGTGATGGATGCAGCCCAGTCCACTGTAGGCAAAGCCTTTCTTGTCTTAGGGCACAGTTAGAAGGAAAGCAACATTCACCAGCAAGGAACCCCACCATCCAGGCCATCCTCTCTTCTCACTACTGCCATCGTGAAGGAGGTACAGGAGTCTAGACAGTGACTGTTTCAGGCTTTGACTGTGGTGGACTGGGCCACGTCAATCACTTTCAAAGTATGTTCAACCTAGAACTTCATTTCCTTACAGTTAGTCATAAAATCGAAGAAACAATAGAACCCATTAAAAAAGACCGTCAAAAACTGATGTGTGAAAAAAGGAACAAATCATGCAAATAATAAAAGTAAACAAATAAACTAAAGTTCACAAAAGTGAGTCATTTCATCACGACAGTAGACCTGAAGCCTGTTAGTTGCAGGCCTCAGCCTCAGTTCGGTGCAGAGACAAGTAAACCTGAAAGAGCAATGAGCCTGTCCATTGCCTCGGGTCCTGACAACCCGACCCTATCAATCTGGCCCTGTTTTGAAATCAGCCAAACATTGGCTCGTTCCTCACTCTCAGGCCCAAACCCTGCCACTTCAATTCGACCCCAAGTCCGCTGCAGCAATGGTTAAATATCGGCTCGTTCCTTGCTCACAGGCTTGATCCCACCACCTCTACCCAAACTTTTCAATCTAACTCAGCGGTTAAGTCAGTCAAACGTTGGCCGAACCTCGCTCTCAGGTCCAGGTTCTGCTGCTTTGATTCGGCCCCAAGTCCACTCCAGCGATGGTCAAACATCGGCTCATACCTCACTCTCAGACTCAGGGCCCACCGCCTCGATTTGGCCTGTACTTGCCATGCCATCTCACTGCATCTTCAGTTCACCAAATCGCACAGGAATCCACAACAATGCCAGATCGTACAGGCTGTTCAAAAGCACAACTCCAAAAAGGAAGTTACAGGCTGCTGATTGTAGTGAACACTGTCCAGAAAAAAGAGTGATTAGTAGAGTAGCTAGTGCTGTGTGTTAATATTTCAGTAATATTGTAAATATATTGTTTGATTAAGCATCTTTTGTTGTTTGCATAGATATAAAAGTACGTAAATGGCATATGTCATTACGCCACCACGTGATACACGTGTGCCTTGCTTAAAGTAAGAAAATGAAACTGACTCGCATCGTTTCAGACTCCTACCTTTTCCTTTCAAATTAGTTTTCTGTTTTGGAGTTACAAAACACAGCGGATTTGTTTGTTGCCTGTGCAGTGTTGCTGTGTCTCACCAGCACCATTTTAAACAAAGTACAACTCATGTTTTCAGTGTTAGTTTTTACTTTTAGTTATTTGCACAGTTTGTCTTTTGCACATTGGCTGTTAGTCAGTCCTTGTTTACATATAGCTTTTTGTAAATTCTATTGTATTTCTTTATTTTCCTGTAAATGCCTGTAAGAAAATGAATCTTAGGGTAGTATATGGTGACATATACGTACTTTGATAATAAATTTATTTTGAGTTTTGACTTACTCTGGTCCTACTTTCCATTGCTGATGTGGATGTGAACTAGTAGTAGCAGCGTTCAAGCCTGTTCTTGTGCTATACTGCTTGACTGCTCTTGATGGCCGAGCGCTCATGGATAGCTGAGTGATCCTCGCTGGCTCGTATCCCTGGTTATTGATTGTGTGTGTGTGTGTGGCTCACACCTCCACTTCAATCCCGCAGACACATAGAATTTTCACAATGTTTTTGTTCAGCAGATTCCAAGTAATTTAGAAAAATCAAACTGCGACAGGCTGATTGATGAGGATGAGGTGGAATAGGTTTGCCCCTCATGTTGGTTCACTTATATTCAGCTGCAGTACCAATGTGGTTGCTTTGTCCTTCGGGATGTGATCAGCTAGCTCATTGTAGAGTTACACAACCACTCTTGGTGATTCCCTTTGAAGGCCTTCTCCTAGACTAGTCTGTGCTCGTGCCACTTTCTGTGCTTTTACCAATCTTTATTCAACAAAAATCTCTGATTTATCAGCTCAGACACGATCGAAGATATTAATAATGTTTGATCCCACACCATGAGACTCTATGGTATCTTCACCTCTTCCACCCCCCCCCCCCCCCCACTTTCTTATTCTAACTTCTTCCTCCTTCGTTTCTATTCCTGATGAAGGATCTTGGTCCAAAACGTTGATTCATCATTCTTATCCATAGATGTTGCCTGACCTGCTGAGCTCCTCCAGCACATTGTGTGTATTTCTCTAGATTCCCAGCATCTGCAGTGCCTCTTGTGTCTGTCGTTACACGATCATAATCTAATTTCTTCCCCATTCTGATGTTTGGTCTGAACAACAACTGAACCTTGTGACCATGCCTGCATGCTTTTATACATTGAGTTGCTGCCACATGATTGGCTGATTAGATATTTGCATTAATGAGCAGCTGTACAGATGTACCCAATAAAGTGGCCACTGAGTGTAAGATGCAATTCTGAGAGATGACCATGCTTGTTGACCTCGTGTGGCAAACTCACTAAACTTAGACAGCTGTTTGTAAGGAGACTTGCTCTAAGGTTGGTTGGAAGGGAAGGAAGGGGCTTGTTTTACTACTGCTGCTTTGTTGTGCCTGTTTGAGCAAGATGGTGCTAGCAAACAGTGCGACCAATGGCAACCATCTGCAGACAGTTTACGAAGCTGCTACTTCTTTCAAATATGACTAAGCTGTGTGTAATTGGAACCTGTGATTTACATTTTAATAGCTGACTGATTGAGTGATCTGGTACTTTACTGTGTCCGAGGGGTTCGATGAGGTTTGGTGTAGAGTGTGCGGCGTAGAGACCTGGAAGTTTGGAGATGGGGTGCAAGCCCATGGTTGGCTCCATTGCTTCCCTCCGATAAAGGCATTGAGGCTGTGAGTCTATGGTTGGCTCCATAGTTCTCTCTGATTGAGGCGTCGAGGGCGGGAGCCCATGATCGACTCCATGGCTTCTCTCCGATTGAGGCGTCAAGGAAGGTTGAATTCGATGAGAGTGGAGGGGCTTGTGGGTGTTTGGTGCCATCTGCTGCATTTGACCTCTTTCCCTCTTGCTAGCTGCTGTCGGAGGAAAATGCAGGGAACTGTGTTGGCAGGATTGATCGCCGATGCTGTGGACTTGTTTTAGGGGACTTTGAGGTTCCTTTTGCATGTGTTTCTGGATTCTGGTTACTGTTTTTTGAGTGGTTTGCTCGGGCCAATCGATAGGGACTTGGATGCCTTGGCAAAGAATGGCCCTGTGGTCTGCAGCAGGCTTGAGGCAGGACACTGAACTGGACTCCTGGTTTGATGTTTGATATTCTATGTGATGGTCACTCGCTTTTTGCTGTTTGCGCAATTTGTTCTTGTTTTTAATCACATGTTGGGTGTTTGATGTTCCCTTGACCAGGTTCTATGGTGTTTCTTTGTTTTGTGACTGCCTGCAGGAAGATAAATCTCTGTATCCGTACTTCAATAATAAATGTACTTTGAATCTGTGCTGCTAGTGTTCTGCTGAACATTGTGGGCATGCTATGTTGGTGCCAGAATGTGTGGTGACATGTGTGGCTGTCCCCAGCTCATCCTTGTGTTGTGACAATTATTAAAGCAAATGATACACGACACTGTATGTTACAATGTACATGTGATAAATAAATTAATCTAAATCTAAGGTGGAAATTGCAAGTTTAACTGGGCCGGATGTTACTACATGCAAGTGTCTAAACTGATCATTGTAGAAATCAATCACTTTGGTGGGTGGAGTCACGTATGGGCCTCACGAGGCAAGGATGACAGACATGAGTGAACCAGGTGAGTGTTTGTGGTTTTGTGGTTACCATTACTGATGTCTAGTGTTTTTTTAAGTTTCAGAATTAATTGGAATTTAAACCCAGTACTTGTTATACTGGGATAAGAATTTTCATCTCTGTGTGTCAGAACAGATCTTTGGATTACTAGTGCAATAATTTAATGTCTTAGCCCACACTGTATCCAATAACACAACTGAATGAAATTTGTGAGAAAGAATACAAGGGAACACTGTGAGAGACTGCTTACTTCCTGTGATATGCCGTGACCACACTTCAAAAGTGTGCCATTGGTTGTAAGGATATCTTTTCTGTAGATAGATGGTCAGAACTGCAAACAATACTCCAAATTAGGCCTCAGTGGTGTCTTGTACAACTTCACCATACATCCCATCTCCTGTATTCAATACTTTGATTTATCAAGGCCAATGTGAGAAAAGCATTCTTTACGACCCTGTCTACCTGTAACACCACCTTCAAGGAACTCACTCCTCAGGACCCTACCAATTATCGCGTAAATCCTACCCGAGTTTGCCCTCCCAAGGTGCAATACCTCACACTTGTCTGTATTAAGTTCCATCTGCCATTTTTCCATCTGGTCCAAATCCCACTGCAAGTATTGATAGTCTTTCTTGCTTGTCCGCTACATCCCTAATGTTGGTGTCACCCACAAATTTACTGATCTAGTTCACCACATTATCATCCAGATTTTTCATATAGATGACAAACAACTACAGGCCCAGCACCAATCCCTGTGGCACTCCACTAGTCACAGATCTCCAGTCAGAAAGGCAGGCATCTACTACCATTCTCTGACTTCTCCCACAAAGCCAAAGTCGAATCCAATTTGTACCTCATCTTGAATGCCAAGCGACTTAACCATTTTGGCCAACCTCCTATGTAGCATCTTGTCCAAAGTCCACGTAGAAAATATCCACTGCCTTGCCTTCATCAACTTTCCTGGTAACTTCCTCAAAAAGCTATGAGAGTGTTTAGATATGACTTACCATGCACAAAGCCATGTTGGCTATCTATAATCAGTCCTTGTCAATCAAATACTTGTAGACCTGGTCCATTAGAATACCTTCCAATAACTTTCTAATTACTGAAGTTAGTCTTATGGCCTATAAAGTCCAAGCTTATTCTTAGAGCCTTTCTTGAGTAACAGAATGAAATTAGCTATCCTCCAATCCTCCGGCACCTCACCTGTGGCTAAGGACAATTTTGAATATCTCTGCTAGGGCCCCTGCAATTTCTGTACTAGTCTATCCTCCCATAGATTCCAAGGGAACACTTTGTTAGGCTTTGGGGATTCATCCAACTTAATTTTCCTCAAGACCGCAAACACATCCTCGCCTGTAATCTCAAGGTTCTGGATCAGACTACCATGAGGGATGTTGTCAAATGCCTTACTAAAGTTCACGTAGATAACATCTGCAGCCCTACCTTCGTCAACCACCTTCTCAATAAACTCAGTTTGTATTACATGACCCTCCAAGCACGAAACAATGCTGACTGTCCCTAATAAGCCCATGTTTTCCAAGTGTACATAAATGCTATCTCTAAGAAACCTCTCCAATATATTTCCTACCGCTGACATCAGGCTCACTGACATATCATTTCCTGGATTATCCTAATTTCCCCTGTCTGGCACCAAGAATAATTCCACAGTCGAAGTCACTTACTGTAGATCACATTTCTTACCCCTTCTGATGTTTGGTCTGAACCTTTTGACCACGTCTGTATGCTTTTGTGAATTGAGTCCTTCAGCCTGACAGAAATGATGCTGACACTTTGCACTGTTCCTTTGAGGGCAAGCAGCCCCCTTTATGATGTAACCTTGGGTTGAAAAGTACAACTTTCAAGGTATTCCTCTGAAAATTGTCTTCAGTTGGGAAGGCAAGACCCACTGGAGTTCAGTAATACTTTTGAATACACACAACTGACAGGTATACCTCGTGTTAAACTAACAATGTGACAACAATTTCATGTTTCTGCTTGTCTTGCACCCCCCCCCCCCCCAAGAGCTGACACATTGCAGAATGACAAATTTTGAAAGAATTTTGGACAACTTGAAAGATAGACAACACTGATGTCTTTTATTATGCTGCAATATCTGCATATGTTTACATATAAAATTGCTACTACTTCAAAATAGTTTAATTACCAGACATCTCTTAACCTGCACCTACCACAACTTCACACATTTTGAAAAGATTAGAATCAAAATTAGCAGAAAATTGCAAATGGCCCACAAAATAAAATAGATTCGACTATTTTATGCCAGAAGTTTGCAATTTTTAACTCTGGAGTTTGAAACAACCTATTAAAATGCAGCAAACTTGATGTTTATCGAGGAGGTGAGAGATTATATTTGTAGCATTTTTGATCTCTGAAGATATTGGTACATATGTGGCAGTGCATCAAATTTTTTTAGGTACTGATGCATTAAAACATTTTCTAAATGTGATCAAGTATGAAGGTCCCGCCCTGACCCCCTCCTTCAAACAGATCAGTCTTTTTCCATTTTCTGGTAACTCGTTAGCTAAAGGAGCCTGATGATTGTAGGGTAATAACTGCTCCTGAACCAATGTGGATAACTTCACTCATTCCAACACTGAACTGATTCTGTAATAGAAGGATTCATTTTCTAGAACTTTACAACTCAGTATTATGTACTGATTTGCACAATTTGTCTTCTTTTGCACTCTGGCTGTTTGTCAGTCTTTGTTTACGTATGCTTTTGTTCTGTAATTTGCATTGTATTTCTTCATTTTCCTGCAAGTGCCTATAAGAAAATGAATCTCAGGATAGTATACAGTGACATATACGTGCTTTGATACATTTACTTTGACTTCGATAGCTTTAGTAGTTGTATGCTCTTGTCAACACATCCGAAAGACTTATGTGTTGAGCTATTTGTAACTAATTATTAGGAAATTATCAGTGTAAAATATCACAAGGAAGCTATTGAAAGTAAGAATAGTGGCAGATAACAATTAGTCATCAGTTGTGCTGTTAATTTTAAGTAGTCTTCTGACTAGTTTTTAGTGTTGAGATTGAGGAAGCAGGGATTTTCCTTTCCATTGCTAAGAGAAAGAAATGTAGATAGCACAACTACCTAAGATGCATTAGACATGGGAATGATACTTATAATTATGAATATACTGAGTACCCAAAGTTGATTTGCCTATTGAGAAATACACTCTGCAGTTAAAATAGTGTTGTCCAATAAAAGTTGTTTACTACACATGCCTCAAGACCTGGTTATGCAACCATTGATGCCGGGGCAAACTATCTCTGAAGACTATTGATAATGGCTTGGGTCAACTGTTGTAAAGACTCTGCCCAGAAGAAGACAATGGCAAACCACTTTGGTAGAAAAATTTGCCCAAGAGCAATCACGGTCGTGGAAAGGCCACGATCGCCCTTGTCATACGACACAGCACATAATGATGATGACCACACTTTAAGAACACGAGAAATCTGCAGATTCTTGAATCCAAAGCAACACACTCAAAATGCTGGAGGAACTCAGCAGGCCAGGCAGCATCGATTGGGGAAAAAAGTAAACAATAATGTTTTGGAGTGAGACCCTTTATCAGGACTAGAAGGAAAGATTATAAGTAAGAGTAAGAAGGTGGGATGGCAGATGATGGGTGAAACTGGGGAGGGGGTGAAGCAAAGAGCTGGGAAGTTGATTGGTGGAAGAGATAAAGGGCTGGAGAAGGGTTTAAGTTCCCTGGTCCTGATCATCTCATTTTCACTATGAATGTCATATACCTCCATCCCTGATCAAGGTGGCCTTAAAACTCTCCATTTCTTTCTGGACAACAGACCCAAATAGTTCTTCTCCTCCATCTGGCAGAATTGCCCCTCACTCTCAATAATTTCTCCTTTGGCTCTTCTCATTTCCTTCAAACCAAAGGTGTAGTCACGAGCACTGGCGTGGATCCCAGCTGCGCCTGTCTTTTTGTCAGCTATCTGGAACAGTGCATGTTCCAAACCTACACCGGTATCGCTCCCCAACGCTTCCTGCACTTCATCAAGGACTGCGTTCGTCTGCTTCCTGCGCCCATATTGAGCTCATCGACCTCAGCAACTGTGGCTCCAACTTCCAGCCTGCCCTCAAATTTACCTGGTCCATTTCAATGGTTCTACTTGAAATTAGAGATTGTATACAGTATACAACCTGAAATTCTTACTTTATGCAGACATCTTCGAAACAGAAGAAAAATCTCAAAGAATGAATGACAGAAAAAAGAACAAGAACCCCCAAAGCCCCTCCCCCATTCCATGCACAAGCAGCATCAACCCCCCCCCCCACTTATTCTAGCATTAGCAGCGGCATTCTCATCGCACACTAGGCAAACAACAGCAAAGCTCCCAGAGACCGTGGTCTACAGTACATGTAAAACTAACTGTTCGTGCCAACATTTCAACATCCCACTGTCATGCTCACTCACTAACAAGGGACAGACAGGTATTACTCCTTCCACAGAAGGAGGGCAAACAGTCGCTGTTTCAATGTTACAGTCTAAACGTTGCTTTTATTTCGAGTTCTCTGACTCAAGAATCAGCAACAAAATCTCACACCATCGACGGAGAGAGAGCGTGATCAATCACTGAGTGCAGAGGCCTCCGACAGCTGCTCTTGCTGTCTTCGGCGTTCTGGCTCTCACCACACTTCAGTTCACGACGCTGGTGTGAATTCATGTCCACAGAGCTGCACAAGGCCGCAGTCTGAAGGCCCCGACTTCAGTCTGAACCTGGAGGTATCGAAACATGGCCAATTGACGAGTTCCAAGATGGGAACACACCGCCGTGCAGAACTGCAGTTTGAGTGCCACTGTAGATCAAAGAACCCGACAGGATCCCAGCCACCCTGAGAGGGAAAATAGAGACATTACAAGAAGAACAATTTAACTGTTTCGCTGATGGGCTGGGAGAAGTTGCCCTCTGGTACTATTTTCAGCTCTGTCCCTGCCCTTTATGATCTCTCTGTCTCTATCTCTGGAGACAGTCTATCTACTTGTATCTTTTATAAACCCACTGATTCTCACAGCTACCTTGACTATACCTCTTCCCATTCCGTCACTTGTAAAAATGCCATCCCCTTCTCTCAGTTCCTCCTACGCTGCCACATCTGCTCTCAGGATGAGGCTTTTCATTCCAGAATTAATGAGATGCCCTCCTCCTTCAAAGAAAAGGGCTTGCCCCCCTCCACTATCAGTGCTTCCCTCACCTTCATCTCTTCCATTTTGCGCACGTCTGCCTTCACCGCATCCTCCCGCCACCACACCAGGGATAGGGTTCCTCTTATCCTCACCTACCACCCCACTAGCCTCTATATCCAGCACATATTTCTCCATAACCTTGCCATCTCCAGCGGGATCCCACCACCAAGCACATCTTTCTATTGCCCCCACCCCCCCCCCCACTTTCAGCTAACCACAGGGATTGCTCCCTGAGGAACAGCCTTGTCCACTCATCCTGCCCTAGGATCTTCCTCCTGGTACTCACCCATACAAGCAGTACAAGTGCTACTCCTGCCCCTACACCTCCTTCCTCACTACCATTCAGGGCCCCAAACGGTCTTTCCATGTGAGGTGGCTCTTCACCTGTGAGTCTGTTGGGGTTACCTACTGTCTCCACTGCTCCTGGTGTGGCCTCCTGTATATTGGTGAGACCCGATGTAGATTGGGAGTGCTTCGTTGAGCACCTACACTCAGTCTGCTAGGAAAAGCGGGATCTCCCTGCGGCCACTCATTTCAGTTCTACTTCCCTTTCCCATTCCAACATGGAAATCTATAACCCCCTCTTCTGCCATGAAGAGGTCACTCTCAGGTTGGAGGAGCAACACCTTATATTCTGTCTGAATAGCCTCCAACCTGATGGCATGAACATTGATTTCTTGAACTTTTGTTAATTGCCCTCCCCACCTCTCCTTCACCATTCCCCATTCCTGTTTCCCTCTCTCATTTTACCTCCTTACCTACCCATCACCTCCTCTAGTTCTCCTCCTGCTTCTCTTTCTTCCATGGTCTTCTCCCCTCTCCTATCAGATTCCCCCTCTGTACTTCACTCCCTCCCCATCTCCCAGTTTCAGGTATCACCTTGAACTTCCTGAACTTCCTCCCTTCCCCCCTCCTTACTCTGATTTCTCATCTTTCTTTCCAGTCCTGATGAAAAGTCTTGGCCTGAAACATCAATTGTTTACTCTTTGCCATAAATGTTGCCTGCCCTGCTGAGTTCCTCCAGCATTTTGTGTGTGTTACTCTGGATTTCCAGCATCTGCAGAATCTCTTGTGTTTATACCATACTTTTCTTCTTCAAAGGTACACAAACTTTGAAGTGCACGTATAGACCCTTTGAGAATTTATAGCACATTTAAATTGACTTTAAGTTACGATTCAAACTAAACAGGTTTCCCTACCTGAAAATATGAGACCATAAGACATAGGAGCAGAAGTAGGCCATTCAGCCCATTGAGTCTACCCCATCGTGGCTGATACCTCTCATCCCCATTCTCCTGCTTTCTCTCCGTAACCTTTGATTTCCCCTGCTAATCAAGAACCAATGAACTTTTGCTTCAAATATACCCAGTGACTTGGCCCGCACAGCCCTCTCTGGCAATGAGTTCAGCAGAATCATCGCCCTCTAGTTAAAGAAATTCCTCCTCATCTCTGTTCTAAAGGGGCATCCTTAATTCTGAGATTTTGCCCTCTGAGACATTTCAATAATGAATACTTAAAGTGCTGGAGGTATGACAAATGTCACTTTTGCAAAAAAAGTCTTTAACAGAACCATGGTGGAACAGGACAAAGCAGCTGTGTTCACTTTGCAGCCTTTCTGTCGCATCCTGAAGCTTGTTACTGAATCAGAATCAAGTTTAATGTCACCGGCATATGACATGAAATTTGTTACTTTAGCAGCAGCAGTTCAATGTATGATAATACAGAAAAATAATAAGTAAGTAAGTAAATAAATTACAGTAAGTGTGCGCACGCACACACACACACACACACACACACACACACACACACAACACACACACACACACACACACACACACACACACACACACACACACACACACACACACACACACACACACACACAGTCGGCCCTCCTTATCCGCGAGTTCCGCATGCGTGAATTCAACCAACCGCGAATCGAGAAAACCCGGAAGTGTTCTTCCAGCATTCATTGTTCAAGCGTTTAGAGAGTATGCATTATGATCGGGGATTAAGGGAGCTAGGGCTTTACTCTCTGGAGAGAAGGAGGGTGAGAGGAGATATGATTGAGGTGTACAAGATATTAAGGGGCATAGATAGAGTGGACAGCCAGCGCCTCTTCCCCAGGGCACCACTGCTCAGTACAAGAGGACATGGCTTTAAGGTAAGGGGAGGGAAGTTCAAGGGGGATATTAGAGGAAGGTTTTTTACTCAGAGAGTGGTTGGTGCGTGGAATGCACTGCCTGAGTCAGTGGTGGAGGCAGATACACTAGTGAAGTTTAAGAGACAACTAGACAGGTATATGGAGGAGTTTAAGGTGGGGGGTTATATGGGAGGCAGGGTTTAAGGGTCGGCACAACATTGTGGGCTGAAGGGCCTGTAATGTGCTGTACTATTCTATGTTCTATGTACAGGCTTTTTTTCTTGTCATTATTCCCTAAACAATGCAATATAACTATTTACATAGCATTTGCATTGTATTAGGTATTATAAGTATTTAAACTATACGGGAGGATGTGTGTAGGTTATCGTGGATCAGGGTAAAAAAAAATCAGAAGTTCTCTTACTCAGTGGGAACTGTATTATTTAGCATCAGTTAGTCAAACATTTGTCTTAGAAAATAGTATATATTTTACCTTTCTATGCATATAAAACACTTAAGAAACGTAAGTATTTCAATATTTAAACAACTGCATTGCTTAGTAATAATTGTAGCTTTCATCGGGGCTGGGCCTTTCTCACTTTATCCTTTAAAATTGTTCCAATCGTTGACTGACTGTAGCCTAATGCTTTTCCAATGACTGATGGCATTTCACCGCTTTATTATTTCCACTTTATTTTCAATCGTGATTGTGATTATTTTCGTGAACAGAAACACTGCGGATTCAGAGCTCTGCCGGGTCCTAAAGACCACCGCTCTGAGATAGGTTAAATAATGTCAGGGGTCCTGCTGGGTCCTAAAGTCCACCGCACTGAACCAGGTTAAAAAAGGGACTTGAGCATCCGCGTTTTTTGGTATCCGCGAGGGGTCCCGGAACCAATCCCTCGTGGATAAGGAGGGCCAACTGTATGTATATTAACAAGTTTTTAAAAAAGTGCAAAAAAGCAGAAATAATAAAATTAAGGTTGTATTCATGGGTTCAATGCCCATTTTGAAATCGTATGGCAGAGGGAAAGGAGCTGTTCCTGAATCAATAAGAGTGTGCTTTCAGGCATCTGTTCCTCCTTCCTGATGGTTACAATGACCTGAGTGATGGGGGTCTTTAATAATGAATGCAGTCTTTCTGAGGTCCCACTCCTTGAAGATGTCTTGGATATTACAGAGGCTAGTACCCAAGATGAAGCTGACTAATTTTACAACTTTCTTTGGTCCTTTCGATCCTGTGCAGTAGCCTCTCCCCACCCCCATACCAGGCAGTGATGCAGCCTGTCAGAATGCTCTCCAGAGTACATCTGTATAGGTTTTCAAGTGTCTTAGATTAGTGTCTTTTTACGACAACTAGTACATAGTAAAGGAGCCGATTTGATCTTCTGCCACATGGTCCATCCACTTCAAGGTTCAGCGTGTTGTGCATTCAGAGATGCTCTTTGCACACCACTGTTGTAACGTGTAGTTATTTGAGATACTGTTGCCTTCCTGCCCGCTTGAACCAGGCTGGCCATTCTCTGACTTCTCTCATTAACTAGGCAGTTTTTACCAACAGAACTGCTACTCACTGAATGTCTTGTTTCTCACATCATTCTCTGTAAACTCTGGGATTATTGTCTACAAAAACCCTGGAGGTCATCAGTTTCTGAGATACTGAAACCACCCTGTCTGACACCAACAATCATTGTTTCCCTCTCACATCATCCTACCTGCTTATTATCTTCCTCTGCTGCTCTTCCTCCTCTTTATTCCGTGGTCTTCTCTCCTATCAGATTCCCTCTTCTCCAGTGCTTTATCTCTTTCGCCAATCAATTTCCCAACTCGTTACTTCACTGCCCCCCTGTCTCCCAGTTTAACCTATCACCCACCCCCTTATGCTCTTTCCTCCCCTCCCCCCCACCTTAATCCAACTTCTTCCCCCTTCCTTTCTGAAATGTCAACTGTTTGTTCCCATCCATAGATGCTGCCTGACCTCGTGAGCTCCTCCAGCACACTGTGTGTATTGGTCTAGGCTTCCAGCATCTGCAGTACCTCTTGTGTCTAACATTACACGATCATAGTCACGTAGATCACATTTCTTCACCCTTCTGCTATTTGGTCTGAACAACAACTGAACCTCTTGACCATGTTTACATGCTTTTATGCATTAAGCTGCTGCCACATGATTGGCTGATTAGATATTTGCATTAATGAGCAGGTGTACCTCATAAAGTGGCAACTGGGTGTGTATGCTCATTATTATTGGTAGGATTTTATTTCAAATTTGTGTGATCAGCTGATTTCAAGCTTGCAAGGAATAATGATTTTATTGATTGATTGATTGGGATACAATGGGGTGTAAGCCTTTCCAGACACACCGCCCAATATCATCCCGCCCCCAATTTAACCGTAGCCCAGTCATGAGACAATTTAAATTAACCAATTAATCTACCAACTGGTACCTCTTTGGACTGTGAGAAGAAACCAGAGCACCCGGAGAAAACCCACATGGTCATGGGGAGAATGTACAAAGCTTCGGGATTTGAACCCGGGTCACCTCTACTGTAAAGTGTTGTGTCAACCACTGCAATACTGAGCTGCCACAGGGTTATAAGTGTGAGTTAAGCCCAGTGCAGTGTGAATATCAAATATAACATGTAAAAGTGCTTTCTTTATCTTTGCAATTATTACTTTAGTCTTAGAATTGCATTATTACTGCCTGCATGTCAGAGGATTCCTACTTTTTATGTCTCGGTAACTGATTCTGTTGGTTATAGGGCTTAAAGTGTGAAATACTATGTTTTAAATGTTCTTATTAAACTAGTTCGCGTCTTTGGTTGCTCTGTCATGCTTCAAACTGTTTGTCTTTACAGGAACGCTTGTCAGAAATTGACAAGAACTTGACTAAGGTGATGACGCTCGACGTTGACATCAAAGCTCTTGAGAGCCGGAAAAGGCAAATGGAAGAGGATAATCGAGATCTGGAGGAGAAAATGGAACAGGTGTGTTTTGTGTCAGTAGGCTAGTGTAGATAATTTCATTATAGATGTGATATAGGTATCTTTAAATTCAGTAGTTTCTTTGGCTGCTTCATCTTCTCAGAGCTGTACCTCAGAGTTGTATATGGTGATATATATGTACTTTGATAATAAATTTACTCTGAACTTTGATTGCAGTGATTTATGCCCTGGCTTTGCAGAATTCATTTTCTATTGTTTAATAATTTTGCAGATAAGATCAATGTTAGTTTGTAAGTTTTTATAGCTTTAAGCTTTTATAATAGTACCAGATTTTCAATGTGATAAAATGTTTAAATAGCATGCATGTATTATTATTTTTTTAGAAGATCAAAAGGACTTCATCTATCAATAAATCATTTACTTGCTGAGTTCCTCTGGCAGATTGTTACTCCAGATTCCTGCATCTGCACACTCTTCTGTCTCTGTTGTGAATCATCTGTTGTCATTTGGCAACTTGCACCATTCCATCTGGAATTCACGAGGCCTCAGTCCTTGCCTCCTCTAATTTCTCAGCTGATTCCTCCCCTTAGGAAAGTTGACTAAAAGCATAACATCAGTTTACATGAGGATCCTTCATTTTGTATACAGTCTCCAACAGCGTCTGTTTTCATTCTTGAAAGTAGCATCCATCATCTACGATAGTGGTCGCCAACCCGTCGATCTTTGAGACTTTCCCAGTAGATCCCAAAAAAAATGAAAAATAAATACACAAATACTGTTGAGAGATTGTTTCCGGGTTGTGGGGTTTTAGTTCCGTTCTTTCTGCCCAGTGAGCATGTGTGTAGCTCCCCCACCACACGCTTGTCCCCAACCACCGGGCCGCAAGGAACCAATACGAGTCAGCTGCACCTTTCCTCATTCCCTGTCACGCCCACTGTTGAACTCGAACGCACGCGAGGTCATTACCCAAGCGAGTCAGGGATCACTGGTTGGCCTCGGGTAACCGGCCGCTTTGTGCAGCCAGCGAGAAGTGCCGTTGCTACCAGCCTGAAGCGCGGAGAGATGGGCGCCGCCTCTAAACCTGTTTAGCACATCGAATGTTCGTGGGGAACCCAGTGCTAAAGTATTTGCAGACCTAATTTGGGCTCAGGGTTCTGTAAGTAACAGAACAGCTACCGCGCTGTGATCTACTGAAACAAACTTTTGTTGGCCGATAGATCCTACAAGGGGGGGCGTGCAGGCGCCCTGCCGCACTCCTCGCTTGTTCAGTCGCTCTCTCCAGACTGTGACTGCCACGGCCCCGGTACAGGAACAGACGCACCTAGCCAAGGCGTCTGGCAGCGGGCGGGCGGGAGGCTAGAGTTCGGGCCGGGAGGTTGTCCAATAAGGTAATGAAGCCCTCAAAACTGCTTCGGTATCCTGAGTCCAAGCACCCTGCATTTAAGTACAAACCCACTGAGTTTTTTTTCCAGCGTTTAAAAACGTGAGCAAGCGGGACAGCAGCTAAGTGCCAAGAGCCACGTAAACTAAATTGCAGAATAGACTGGGCATAAGGAACTTGCTTCAAGTATTGTTGTATTCCGGTCCTGTTTAACACCCCCCCCCCCCCCACCCCCGTCAGCCGCTCCACAAGAATATTGTCAATAGTAAACTGATCTGCTGTGCAAAAAAAGGATGGTAAGCCTTGGTGTTCATACATTATTTCTACTTCTGGGTTGCGGGGTTTTACTTCCGGTCTTTTCTGCCCCAGTGCGCATGCGTGTAACTAATCGATTTGGAATCGATCTTGCCTTTCACTAAGACCGAGGTAGTAGATCTTGGCTTCAAACGGTCGGTGACCACTAATCTAGGACACTCACCATCCAGACAATGCTTTCTTCTTGCTGCTGCCATTGGGAAGGAGGTGCAGGAGCCTTGGGTCCCATAGCACCAAGTTATTACCCTACAACCATCAGGCTTCTCAGCCAACATGGTAACTTCATTCATCTCAACTCTGAATTGATGCCACAATTTACAAATTTACTTTCAAGGACTCTACAACTTGTGTTCTCACTGTTATTTATTTATTATCTATCTATTAATTATTTGTTTTTCTTTGAATTTGCACAGTTTGTCTTCTTTTCGTCATTGGTTCTTTGTCAGCATTTCTATGTAATATCAAGGTGGTATATGGTGACCTATACGTACTTTGATAATAAATTTACTTTGAACTTTAATTCTTTATTCTCTCTCTCAACCACATCAAACTGCCTATCTGATGAACGGGCAGTAAATGGGCAGAAATTTCCTTCTGGGTATTGGGCAGACCATTCTCTTACAACTAGACATTGAGTCCATCTTTACAGAGTAGCTGAAACTAGGCTATAATTTGTAATGTGTTTGTGAAACTTGACAGTGAACTTCAGCCGCATATCTACCCTTTCACTCACTTTCTTCAAATTCCAACACCACAGCATTGTCCCACATTACTCCAGACACAGGTCATCTGCAACAACTCTTGCACATGTCTTTGTTATCTTTGAATGGGTATTCCAAAAATATCAGATGATAAAGTATATGTTCTTTCAACATTCCCACCAGTTTTCTTTGGTAACTAGCGAATGGGTCATGGTCACCAATTTGCATCTCCTGCAGACAGACCACCTGTTCTTTACCTGTCTTTTCTCTATCCTTTCATCATGTCGCTCCATCTTTTGTCTTTCAGGCTCTCCTTCTCTCTATTTTGTAAGAGACACTTCCTTCTGTTCTCTTACTTCTCCCCCTCTGTGCATCTTAAAACCGTTCTACCTATACAATATTAGGTATACGTAATTGAGAGGTATAGATAGGGTTAGTGCAAGCAGGCTTTTTCCACTGAGGTTAGGTGGGGCTACAACTGAAGGTCATGGGTTAAGGGTGAGAGGTGAAAAGTATAAGGGGAACATGAGGGTAAACTTCTTCACTCAGGATCGTGAGAGTGTAGAATGAGCTGCCAGCACAAGTGGTGCTTGCGAGCTTGATTTCAATGTTTAAGAGTAGTTTGAATAGGTACTTGGATGGTAGGAGTATGGAGGGCGATGGTCCTGGTGCAGGTCAATGGGAGTAGGCTGTTTAAATAGTTTTGGCATGGACTGGATGAGACAGAGGGCCTGTTTCTGTGCTGTACTTCTCTATGACTCTACCTCCAAATTGTTTTGATGATTGGTCATGAGCTTGAGACGATAAGACATGCAAGCAGATTTAGGCCATTTAGCCTACTCTGCTATTCCATCATGGCTGATTTGTTATCCTTCTCATTCCCAGTCTCCTGTTTCTCCCTGTAACCATTGACGTCCTTACTAATCAATGACCTGTCACCCTCCACTTTAAAGATACCCAGTGATTTGACCGCCACATATTCACCATTCTCTGGCTAAAGAAACTCCTCCTCATTTCTGCTAATGAAACATTAACCGAGTTTCTGTTCTGCAGACATTTCTTACTTTTTCTGTTTTTCAATTTAGATTGTTAGCCTTTAGGCTTTTATAATAATTTTTTTTTATCTCTGCAGGCAATTTAAGGGTTGGCCCAACATTACTTTAAGGGCCTGTGACTTGGTGACGGGTAACCAAAACTCCTTTTTAAGGGTGATCAAAAAAACAATGTGTTGCAATTGTGATGACTCATTTACTGCCTATCTCAGCTTGCTGAGCCTCAATGCATGTAACTTTTGTGGAAAGAGAAGCAGATTTAATGCTTCAGGTTACAGATCCTTTGTCAGCCCTAATGAAGGATCACCGACCTTAGATGTTTACTCATTGTCTCTTTCAACAGATGTCACTTGACCAGCTGAGTGTTTCCATAAGACGTATGTAAGAGCAGAATTAGGCCATTCACCCATCGGGACTGCTCTGCCCTTCCAACATGGCTGACTTATTATCCCTCTCAATCCCATTCTCCTCCCGTCTCCCCATAATCTTTGATGCCCTTGCGAATCAAGAACCTATCAACCTCCGCTCCAAGTATCCCCAAAGACTTGGCTTTCACAGCTGTCTGTGGCAATGAGTTCCATAGATTCACCACCCTCTAGCCAAAGACATTTCTCCTCATCTTTGTTCTAAAGTGTTGTTCTTGTGTTCTGAAGCTGTGCTCTCTGGTCCTCGATTTCTCCACTATAGGAAACATTTTCTCCATGTCCCCTCTATCTGGGCCTTTCAATATCTGAAGGCCCTGTCAACTCTGACATTCTCCCAGCTCTGCAAAAGCTTGAGAATCACTTCACGGTTTTGCTTAAAATAATTTTCAGTTGTTTCAGAATTATGTTTGAAGACTATTGATGTATGTGTAGATGAGGTTTGGTTATATTCTTTGCAGTGTTCGCATTTTATTTTCTCAATGAGGTGCTATTGCGTGACAAATGATTAATTTGATTTGATCCATATCTCTAGTGTGAATATGTAAAATTAATTAACTATGCCATTAATCAGTAGCTTGAGCCCTAAAAGGAGGTGTTATTCATTTAGATGGAAACACAGGGCACTTTTAGAGTAATTGTCTTGGTGAAAGCTTTGTGGTTGAAGTTAGAACTGCTGCTTTAAGTTATATAAGAACAGATTGCTATCAATGATCAAAGGATTAGGTGGGCTCATTTCTGAAATGCAGTGACAGCTTTGAGTATTTTGGTTAGGAGCTTGTTTGTTTTATTTTGAGGATTTGCATGTCTGCTGTTTCTTGGATAGTCATTTTTTGGTGGGAACAGAGTGGGGAAGGTACCTTTGTACAAACCCATGTACTTTCTCAATTTGATCTCCTCCTCCAGTATGCCTTTAGTGGGCAAAAAAAAAAACAGTAACACGGGAAACTAGAACTAATTATTCACTTGTTCATACTATGCTGAATTGAGCATTAACTTTGGGAGAGGCTAGGTAGGTACAAGGAAGAAATAAATAAGGTTATACTCATAGGATAGGAAAGAGGCATAGAATAAAGAGTGCTGGCAGACTGAGGTTGTAGTCCAGTTGGCCATGATCTTACCACAGTCTCTCAGGATCATTTATTGTATCTGGTGCTCCCTGGATGGTCTTTTCCTACATTAGTGGGTCCCACGCAGATTGTGTTCCACTTTGTCGAGCACCTTTGCTCTGCCTACTGCAAAAGTCAGGATTTCCTCTGATTTCAGTTTGACTCCCTATTCCCTCACTGTCTTTTGTACTCATGGCCTCCTCTACTGCCACAATGAGGCAAAACTCAAGTTGGAAGGGAAACACTTTGTATTCTGTCTGAATAGCCTCCAACCCAACGGCATAAATATTGATTTTTCTAACTCTGGGTAACCACTCCCCTCTTATCCCATGTTCACCTCTTTTTTTTAACTTTTTTTTTCTTTCTAACCCTCCTCACCCCCCCTCCCATTCTGGGTGCCCATTCTCTTTACCTGTGAGTCTGTTGGGGTCATTTATTGTGTTCAGTGCTCCAGGTATGGCTTCCTGTACGTCAGTAAGACTGGATGTACATTGGGACACTGCTTCGCCAAGCATCTATGCTCCGTCCGCCAGATCAAGAGGGATCTCCCAGTGACCACCCATTTTAATTCCACTTCCCAATCCCGTTCCAATATGTCTATCCGTGGCCTCCTCCACACCTAGGTTGGAGGAACAACACCTTATATTTCATTTGGGTAGCCTTCAACCTGATAGCATGAACATCAATTACTGAAACTTCTGGTAATGACCCCCAACAACCCGCCTTCTCCATTTCTATTTGCTTTTTCCCCCTCTCACCTCATCTCCTTGCCTGCCCATCACCTCCCTCTGGTGCTCCTCCCCACTGTTTCTTTCTGCCATGGCCTTCTGTCTCTTTCACCTGTCAACTTCCCAGCTCTTTACTTCATCCCTCCCCGTCCTGGTTTCACCTGGTGTTTCTCTCTCCCCTCCCCCCACCTTTTAAAACTTCTCAGCATTTTTTCTCCAGCCCTGCCAAAGGGTTTCGGCTCAAAACGTCGACAGTATTTTTTTTTTCCCGTGGATGCTGCCTGGCCTGCTAAGTTCCTCCAGCATTTTGTGTGCGTTACTACATAAGACCTACCTTGGTTGATCCTGCAGAAGTGCACAACCTCACACCTATCTACATTAAATTCCACCTGACATTATTTTCCAGCCCATTTTTGCAGCTGATACAGATAAGACCATAAGACATGGAAGCAGAATTAGGCCATTCAGCCCATCGAGTCTGCTCTGCCATTCCAACTTGGCTGATCCCGCATCCCACTCAACCCCACACACCTGCCTTTTGGCCATATCCTTTGATGCCTGGATCAATCAGGAAACTATCAACTTCCGCCTTAAATATACCCATGGATTTGGGCTTCACCGCAGTCTATGGCAGAACATTACACAGCTTCACTATTCTCTTGCTGAAAATATTCCTCTTTACCTCTGTTCTAAAAGGTCATCCCTCAATTTTGAGGCTGTGTCCTCTACTTCTGGATACCCCAGCATTGAAGAAACACCCTCTCCACATCCACGTAATCTAGTCCTTTCAACATTCAGTAGGTTTCAATGAGATCCCCTCGCACTCTTCTTCAGACTAGTGGAAGGAAGGAGCACCTTACTTTGGTAGAAACATGTCTCTACCCCGTCACCCAAAAAAGTTACTATAAATTACAAATAAATAAGTAGTGCAGAAAATGAATAGTGAGGTAGTGTTCATGGTCCATTCAGAAATTGATGGCAGAGAGGAAGAATCTTTTTCTGAAGTGTTGAGTGTGGGTCTTCCGGCTCCTGTATCTCCTCCCCGATGGTAGTAACAGAATGAGGGCATGTTACGGGTGGCAACGTACCTGAATGATCGATGTTGCCTCTGGAGTCACCTCCTTTTGAAGATGCCCTCAGTGGTTGGAGGGTTGTGCCCAGGCTGGAGCTGTAGAGTCTGCAACCCTCTGAGCTATGCTGGGTGTTGGGACCTCCATTCCAGGCAGTGATACAGCCAGTCAGAATGCTCTCCACCGTACATCTGCAAAAGTTTTGTGGTTTTCTGCTGTTCTGCTCCATTTGTCATCTGCTCTCCTCCTTTTAATATCTGTTGCTTTCCTCCACCTTCTCACTGTAAATGCATGTCCTTGGGTATTTCAGAGGCACGAGTCCTGATATATGTCCTTGGCCCAAAATGTGGACTGTTTATTCCCCTTTATAGTGGAGAGCGAAGGGCATGACAAGGCACAGAAGATGCCATGGTCACCCACTGCAACCAAGGAAGACCCCCGTTGTGATGACTACCTGTACTATTGGACCCAGACTTCTGAGGTCAAGGTAGCGGAATTGCCACTGTGCAGTAATTTATTCCCTCCCCCCTCACCACTTTAAAAACTCTTACGCAGGTTTTACTGACTGACATGGTTGGATACGACGGTCGATCAGTCATAGACTACAAACAATCATGTTCATTTCTGTGCTTTAGCTTGTTTTGAGATCATACCTCATGAGTTATAAATCTCATGAAATAAGTCGGTAGGAATTCATTGTGGCATTACTTCGGTGTCCAAACATATTGCACGAGTTTATAGGTGAAATATTTATAAAAGGACACGTTCTGTAGTGGTCACACCAAAGTTTCAAGTTGTCAATACCAATTAGTTGACGAGCCTTCTAAGAATGATCCATGGTTAATTTATTCTGCTTTAAGGTTTTCCAAGGGACAGATCAGCAACTTCAAGACAAATATTACAATCACCACAGAACAGTGAATGAGAAGGAGAAGCAGTTAAATGATCGTCAGCGTAAGCTTGAAGGTATCAACCAGCGGTGTCAGAAACTCACCAGACAGAAATCGGAAATGTTGATTGAGCAAGGTATGACCTACCAATGGGATTTGTGAATGGAACTCTTCATTTTCTGTACAGTGACAGTGTGTTAGGGTCCCTACCTGAAACCTGTTTTACTATTCATCAAGTAAGTTGATTTTGTTCCATCCATTAAAGATAAAATTCCTTTTATTGCACACTCTGATGAATCACTGCTTGAAACTTTGGGAGGAATGAAATGCTCTGTAATGAACTGGTTGTCACCTCAACAGAGATTTGTAGACAAGGTCAGGAAAATGTAATGTGCACTCATGCTTAACCTTTGGACGTGGATGGTTAGGTTGGGACAAAGGAGACAAACTGGTCTTGAGGGATCAAATCTGATTGTTGTTTTGTGATAAATGATATTCTCAAAAAAAGTTTTGGGTAACTTGTAACCACAACCCTTCCCCCCCCCCCCCCCAGTGCTCTACACACACATGCACACACAAACCCATACTATCCTACCCTTCACCCCTGCTCTCAAATAGGTTCCAGCAACCCAACATCCCCTCCTCATCTGCTTCCACCCATCACCTACCAAAATTGCAACTGCCCCACATATTACATGATATTTGATTAGCTGACTCACCGTTCTTTTGATGTGCTGTGGTTTTCTGTTCACTGTTTTTTTAAAAAAAAAGATATTTAATGTGACGTGGTGATGAGTACCCAGGTGTATTATTTTGGCTTTGAGCTTCTTTAGAATGGATCTTGAGATTGAAGGCTGACGATTTCCAAGAACCTTGGTAGGTGTCTACTTCAATTCAAGTGCAGTTTATGACTTTATTGGATGTGAATAGTCCTGTTTCACCAAAGGTTATCCACTGAATATCATGTCAGCTCTTAAGTTTAGTAACAGATCTGTCCAAATGGGAAAATTTGACTTGAGCACATATAGATTTATTTGGATTCTGAATCAACGTAAGAGACAGGACAGTATAATATTGATGGTGTAAGTTACTTATATTCTCATGAACTGATAAATTATCCACCCTCCACCCCACCACCCTGTTCCCATGCCCATTCAGGACGACTTCAGCTTGAAGCAGATCGTCAGCAGGAAAACATCAAGAGGCGAGACTCACTGGTCCACTCCCTGGCCACACAGCTCAAATTGGATGGCTATGAAAGAGCACCCTTTAGTGATCGACAGTTTGAAAGTTTCCGTCGACAGCTGGATGCTAGGTTGGAGAGAGAGAAGGAAACAGCCAATCAGCTGCTGGTGAGGCTATGCTTTTTATTGGATGAACTGGTATTATTTTCCCATGCTCCCCACTTTGAGTCTGTTCCATTGTACTCTAACTGGCTGATACAAGAACTTGGTCCACTCTCATCATGCTTGGTCATCTCTACAATACAGGATTAGGTCCCAATTTTACCAGAGGTATTGACTATATTTCCTTGTAGTTACTCGCTATGGGCTCATTTCCATCTGCCAATACCTTTGAATAAAAGAGAATTGAAGCTTTGAACAGGTGTGGGGCTTATGGAGTTCAACCTCAAAAAGTTTAAAGTGATTCACTTTTGAAGATCAAATTTGAATGCAGAATACAGGTTTAATGGCAAGGTTCTTAGCGGTGTGGAGGAACAGAGGGATTTTGTGATTCCCATCCGTGGATCCCTCAAAGATGCCGTGCAAATTGATAGGGTGGTTTAAGAAGGTCTATGGTGTGTTGGCCTTCATTCGTCAGGAGACTGAGTTGAAGAGCCACGAGTTAATTTGCAGCTCTATAAAACCCTAGTTAGACCACATTTGGAATATTGTGTTCAGTTCTGGTCGGCTTATGGGAGGAGGTGGAACCTATAGGGAGGGTGCCGAACAGATTTACCAGGATGCTGCCTGGGTTAGAGAGGATTACTTATGAGGAAAGGTTGAACGAGCTGGGGCTTTTCTCTTTGAAGTGAATGGAGATGGGAGTGCTTTTGATAGGGGTGTACAAGATGATGAGAGGAATCTCAAGGTTGTAAATTTTTATACATACTTTGATAATACATTTACTTTTAAACTTTGACGTGGCATAGATCGAGGGGATATCCACAGACTTTTTCCCAAGACTGAAATAGCTAATATGGGGAGACATAATTTTAAGGTGTTTGGAGATATTAGAAGCAAGTTCCCTTACACAGTGATGGGTGCATGGAACGCGCTGTCAGGGGTGGTGGTAGAGGTAGATACGTGAGGGACATTTAAGAGACTCTTTGATAGGCACATGGATGATAGAAAAATCAAGGGTGATGTGGGAGGGATTGAAATTAGAGTAGGTTAAAAGTTCAGCTTAACATTGTGGGTTGAAGGGCGTATGTTCCATAGGTTTCAGATAATTCCAGTTTTCTGTTGTAGTCACTGCAACCAATACACTTGTAATTTTCTCTTGTTAGGTGTTGCCAGCATTACTTTGCCCTCCATTAATATCACTATAACAATTGAGCTACCCATTCTCACAATGCTGACTCAGAGGAGCTTTCTGAGTATAACTTCACCAATGCCATTGTTTCAGAAGCGTTTCTTCAGCTGTAAAATAACTGGAGACGTTGTGAGGCTGCGTAACTGCGATGACAGTGTCGGCTGTTATTGAGCCAGATGATAAAATGAGGTTAGCTTTAGAATGAGAAAAAGCATACATAAATAGCTAGAATACTGTTTGTGGTGGAGCTATTTACACAAAATGCTGGAGGAACTCAGCAGGTCGGTCAGAAATAAGGAGTAAACGTTTTGGCCCGAATGTGATGCTGCCTGACCCGAGTTCCTTTTGTGTGTGTTGCTCTGAATTTCCAGTATCCGCAGAATCTCTGGTGTTCGTGAACAGGTTTATTTTTTAACCTGGCTAACGGTGTTCTGACAATCAAGTTGAGGAGTGATTAGAGCTAGTGTGATGCTATTGCAAAGACATATCGGGGAGGTTAATTGATCGTTGTAAATTGATTGGATTAGGATTAAATTGGGGTTTGTATGGGTTGCTGGGGTGTCACAGCTTGAAGAGCCAAAAGAGCCTATTCTGCGAGGTATCTGGAAACATAGAAAACTTACAGCACAATACAGGCCCTTTGGCCCACAAAGTTGTGCCGAACATGTCCCTACCTTAGAAATGACCTCTATTTTTCTAAGCTCCATGTACCTATCCAAAAGTCTCTTAGAAGACCCTATCGTATCTGCCTCTACCACCGTCACCAGCAGCCCATTCCTCACACTCACCACTCTCTGCGTAAAAAAAACTTAGCCCTGACATCTCCTCTGTACCTGCTCCCAAGCACCTTAAACCTGTGCCCTCTTGTGGCAACCATTTCAGCCCTGGGCAAAAAGCCTCGGACTATCCACACGATCTCTTTCTGTTTTTTTAAAAAAAATGTTAGTAGCAGTTATACAGAGATTACCGGTAATAATTCCTCTCAACAGAATGAATACAGTAATAAAGAAACAGCAAAACAAAAGCAGATTGATGAGTTCAGAGATAAGAAGACAGGATTAGAGCGGACGATTGAGCTGAAGCTGGACATTCAACGGAAGAGGGAAACTGAGCTGATGAATATTAAAAAGGACCTACAGCAGCTGGAGGGCTCGTCTGATAGACTGCAGGAACTCGACCAGGAACTGAGTAAAGCGGTAAGGCAGTATTGGGATTACCCTTTGATCATTATCTTACAAAAGTGCATTTAATCTCAGTCAGGACGTTGGGTTAGTGCGCTATCAATCTTTTATTTTCAATGCGTGTGAAGTAAAAGAAATTAAATGCTGTGTTGATAATCATGCATTGAAACCTAAGGAGAGGTACCTGTTTTGGGATGGAGATGATTGAAAGGAATATCCAAATGATTCTGAATATAGAATCAGAATGTGGTTTATTATCACTGACGGTGTGTTCAGCACTGTGCAGAGTCTTGTACTCAATATGTAGCTAGGGTGCCTAAGGCTTTTGCACAGTACCGTATTTGTCAGTGTGGAGCAGAGAGCGAGTTTGTAAATCTGGCGGGTGCAAAGGATGCTGTGAATGGCGATGATGGAGCGCACGAGAGGAGTGGAACACAGGTGGCAGAGGAGTGCCAGGAATGGGGGGGGGGGGGGGGGGGTGGGAGGGTGTGAATGCAGATACACCCAGCCCAGCCCTGAGACACCAGGCAGTGTCATTTCGTTCCCATCCATCAGGTTAATGATCATCACAGAATGTCACTCTGGTGCTTCCCGCATTCTCCCCTCTCCCTTCACCTTTTCCCAACCATGATTTCCCTCTCCCATAAGACCATAGGAGCAGAAGTAGGCCATTCGGCCCATCAAGTCTGCTCCACCATTCAACCATGGGCTAATCCAATTTTTCCAGTCATCCCCACTCCCCTGCCTTCTTCCCAAACCCTTTGATGCCCTGGCTAATCAAGAACCTATCTATCTCTGCCTTAAATTCACCCAGTGACTTGGCCTCCACAGCCACTCGTGGCAACAAATTCCACAGTCAGAGGGTGGTAAATCTGAAGTAATTTCTTTCCATCCCTATTCTAAATGGACGCCCTTCAATTCTGAAGTCGTGACCACTTGTCCTAGACTCCCCTACCATGGGAAATAACTTTGCCATATCTAATTTGTTCAGGCCTTTTAACGTTCAGAATGTTTCTATGAGATCCCCCCTCATTCTCTTGAACTCCAGGGAATACAGCCCAAGAGCTGCCAGACATTGCTCATATGGTAACCCTTTCATTCCTGGAATCATTCTGGTGAATCTTCTCTGAACCCTCTCCAATGTCAGTATTTCCTTTCTAAAACAAGGATCCCAAAACTGCACACAATACTCCAAGTATGGTCTCATGAGTGCCTTATAGAGCCTCAACATCACATCCCTGGTCTCATACTCTATACCTCTAGAAATGAATGCCAATATTGCATTCGCCTTCTTCACAACCGACTCAACCTGGAGGTTAACCCTTAGGATATCCTGCACAAGGATTCACAAGTCCCTTTGCATCTCTGCATTTTGAATTCTCTCCCCATCTAAATAAGAGTCTGCCCGTTTATTTCTTCCACCAAAGTGCATGACCATACACTTTCCAACATTGTATTTCATTTGCCACTTCTTTGCCCATTCCCCTAAACTATCTGAAGTCTTTCTGCAGCCTATCCATTTCCTTCTGCTCCTCTACCTATCTTTGTATCATTGGCAAATTTAGCCACAGATCCATTAATTCCATAGTCTAAATTATTGACATAACATAGTAAAAAGCAGAGGTCCCAACACCGACCCCTGTGTAACCAGCAGCCAGCCAGAATAGGATCCCTTTATTCCCACTCTCTGTTTTCTGCCAATCAGTCAATGTTCCACCCATGCAAATAACTTCCCTGTAATTCCATAGGCTCTTATCTTGCTAAGCAGCCTCATGTGTGGCACCTTGTCAAAGACCTTCTGAAAATCCAAGTACACCACATCTACTGCATCTCCTTTGTCTACCCTGCTCCCTGCCCCCTTCCCACTCTCAGTCCACAATAGAGATCCATACCATAACTCACATGTCATGAAAGTTTTTTTTGTGACAGCCAATACAAAATTGCTGTAAGCTACTATAAGAAAGTATAAAAAAAGAGCAAAAAGTGAAGTAGTGTCTATGGATTCATGGTCCATTTAGAAATCTGATGGCAGAGGAGAAGAATCTGTTCCTAAAACTTGAGTTAGACTGCTCCTGGAGTAGGCTTAAAGGTTGGCTCAACTCAGTAACCCGAAGGATCCATACTGTGCTTTACTGTTTTATGTTCCATATATCTTAAGGTTGCTATAGCTGGGGGTGGAAGTGGGGATAAGCTCCCAATGGCATTTGCCTCAGTTAGCATCTGACAACTCAGTCCAACTCCTGGTCTTCACGTGTGGCCGAGCGGCAGAGTGAGGTGGAGCAATTTCTGCTGACGGAAAGGGGCAAAAGCAAGTTACTGGTGCCTTAAAATCAGTCATTTCGGGCAGATGGGGCTCATCAGCTGTGTTTAGCAGCTCAGCTTTGAGAAGGAGAACTCTGATCTCAAACCTCTGCTGCCTTGCAGCTATGGGGGAGGCCTCGGGAGAAAACCCCAAGGAAACGTACCGAGCTGGAGTCTGTAAGGCAGTCCTAGGTAGAGTTCAACGCTGACCGGCAACTCCTACGATGCCACTGGTGCCAAACTGTATCGGCCTCTGCTGTTCCTTTGGATTTATCAGCTGCATGGAGCGGGGGAACCTGCTACATGGGAAACAGCTTGCTCTCCATATCATATGGCCCTGGCTTGCATATCACATACAGATAGGATGCAGCATTCACAATCAAACCCCACCAATGGAGGGCTGTAATTTGATTCCAACTCTACCATTTTCCAGATTCAGATTAGTTTATAGCCATATACAATAGGGTACAATGAAATTTCTTGTTTGCATATAGAATAAACAGTATAGTTGGTACTAATAAATACAGCAATATATATAACAAGAAGTGCAAAACATCTGAATGTTGCAAAGATTGAGTGTGAACTGAGAGAATGCAAAAATAAATGCTGAACTACAACAGAATAGCAGAGAGAGATAGAATTAAGGGAACAAGAACGTGGTACCACCATGGGCAAGGGGTTGTGCGAAAGCTGATTCATTCTGAAGACTGACAGCGGTGGGGAAGAAGCTGATTTTAAGTCTGAATGTCTAAACTTTCCAGCTCCTGTATTTTTTCCCGGAAAGTAGACAATGAATGGTCAGAGTGCTAGGCATTGTTAGCCTTCCTGAAGCAATGTACCGCAAGTTGTTCTGTTCTTAACAATGTGGTTGTGTCCAAATGTTTAGCATTTTGCTCTATAATTAGTATATATTTAACATTTTTTTTCTCCAGTTCATGATCGCATTTGGAGACTGGCTTAAAT
This sequence comes from Hemitrygon akajei, assembly GCF_048418815.1. Classification (NCBI taxonomy): domain Eukaryota; kingdom Metazoa; phylum Chordata; class Chondrichthyes; order Myliobatiformes; family Dasyatidae; genus Hemitrygon; species Hemitrygon akajei. The sequence continues at coordinate 28,231,588 of NC_133138.1, read as the reverse complement.
GTTGTGATCCCCAATGCTGTGGTCTATCTACTTCAATTATATTAGGCTAGAACAGGGGTGGGCAAACTTTTTGACTTGTGGGCCACAAAGGGTTCTAAAATTTGACAGGGGGGCCGGACCAGGAGCAGATGGACGGAGTGTTTTGGTAATACACCTCATAAGAGAAAATAAAATATCATGGGATATGTAGAAAACATGTGCTTTAATTTCAATTGAAAATGAACAAATGCATTACAACAAAATATCTGTCTTTGAAGTCCCATGGTATTTAGCTATTTATTGAAATGACTTTTAAAACACTGAAAATTAAATGAATAAAATACAGCTTTTTTTAATAGTAACAGTTATTATTTTAAAGCACTGAAAATTCTGTTATCCTTCAAGATATTATCATCATCACTCTCCTCCTGACTGTCTTTATTTCAAAAACGGTAGGAGATGCAGGTCTACTTGTCCTGCTCCTTCTTATTCAATTGTCCCCTGTGCCAAAACTCAACAACAACCAACACAAGGACAGAACAGTGACAGCGCGCCAGTATGCGGAGCGCGTTATTTGATCTGGAGCGCATTTTTTATTTTGAGAACGTACGTGCACCTGCGCAGTACTCATGTCCATCACTTAACAGAAATTACATGTAACATGTAAGGCTTATTGAAAAAAATAACGCCAGAATTGCGGGGAAAAAACGTTAACAAGGTTTATTAATATAATTTCATCAAGTTCTGCGGGCCGGATTAAAAAGCTTAACGAGCCGCATATGGCCCCCGGGCCGTAGTTTGCCCATGCCTGGGCTAGAAGATGCTTTCTACTATAGGCCAAGCAGCAGTAAACAGTATCTCAGGAGTGATTTCCTCAGATTCAGCTTCATTTTGCATTTGCCTAAGTGGTGGATATGTTGTGCACAAATCAGTGTACCTGATGGTTCAGGAAAAGTGGGAAGGACTGGAGGTGGAATGGTGAAACCCAGTCAATGGACACTGGTCAATGAGTGTATATCTCAACCTTATCAGACAAAAACTACAAAAAAAACTCAGCAGGTTGAGCAGTGTGCACGTAATAGGAGAAATAATGTTTCAGGTCATTAACTGTTCTCCAGAACAGGATCAGGTTATTATCTGGATTCATCATCCCTTTTATCATTCAATCTCTCCTAGTCCCCAGACTGACACAGAGCTTCCCTTTGGCTCTTTCCTCATTTCACTCTTTCTTTGCAGGCTAAAACATGGTTTATTTCCAATTTGCTCTTCCGAGTATTTCTAGCATTTCCCATTTTTATTTCGTATTTCAAGAGTTTACAATATTCTTCATTTGGAATTTGACATCTTACTTGCTCGTGTTTCACCTGATGGTTAGAATGCTCCTAATTCAGTTACTGAAAAGCGATGTGTAAGTGTTGAAGCTACTGGTTCTCTTTTGGTTTCTGGTGCTTTTTCTTCTTCTCAATTAACTGTTTCTCCTTGGGGATACTCACCTGTTTAGGAGCATGACCTCGAACGTTCCGTAAAAAGCAGTAACGTGGAAGCATTGAATATGGAAGTGGCAAACTTGCGGACAGAGAAAGAAGATCTAGACAAGTCCTTGCGGAAACTAGATCAGGAAATGGAGACAATAAGCATGCATACCTCCACTCGAACTCAGATGGAAGTGCTGCAAAAAGATAAGGTAGATATCTGCTTATCACTGTCATCGTTGTATCTAGCGGTTAATTTCTTAAAAGCTAACGAAACAGAAGCAGTCTTTTAGTCCACAACAGGCCTATCCTACTTTATGTGGACTTAGTGGGCTAATCTCACACTGAGAAGTCCGCTGTCCACATCAACTCATGTTCTCAGTTGTTTTTTGTTAGGAGTCATCTTTTGGTTGTCGGTCTTTGTTTATGTATAGTTTTTTGTAAATTTTATTGTATTTCTTCCTGTAAGTGCCTGCTAAACCATGTATCTCAGGGTAGTATTTACATATCTTGTTAATAAATTTATATTGAACTTTGATGACCTTGGTTCACTTTACTGTCAAAGTATGCATATCCAATACAACTCTGATATTTGTCTGCTCCAGATAGTCATTCAGCACAGAAAGACCATGAGTACTGATAAAAGAAAAGACATCAACTAACCCCCCCCCCCCCCCCATCTTCATGGAAAAGAAACAAAACAAAATTGCAAACCCCAAAATCAGCCCCCCCCCCCCCCCCCGGCTGCGCAAAAAAACAGTCACAATAACAGTCACTGACCCCCTACACATAACAATCCCCGATCCCCTCACTCACAGAAAAGAACAGCGACTGTAACACTTAAAACCTAACTCCCGCCCCAAACACACAAAAATTAACAGATTACACCTCCCACCAACCGTCCACAAGGAAAAAAGCACCAAAAAACTGAAGGAAACAAATACAAAGTCCAGTCCAATAACCACATAAATCTCAGGGTATGGGAAATGTCTCCTCATCTGTATATGAGAAGAGCAACCACACAAACTCAGACCTTCTGTAAAGAGTGACCGCCGACCTAGGTCCAAATCAGCTGACCTGCCTGCTGACTGTCTCTGTCGGGAGCCATTGTTGATCCCATCCACATTCACCTCGATGTTTCATTCTTCCTCACCCCCCCTTGAGATGAAGTCGTTCATGAGCCCGTACCTTGTCTCTGGTCTTTTCTGCGAGCCAGCTGTGTTCTCAGACTTTTCACCCCAACCGTCTCCATGATCTCCACAAGGCTGCTCTCTGGACACGGTTCCAAACTGCACATCACAGGCTTCGATGGTTTCCGTGAGACAAAGGAGACAAAAAGAACAAGCAGGTGTAGAAAAAGTGAAATAATTGGATAGATTTGCCCTCTGGAAGATGTCACCCGAGAACTCGTTACTCGCTGTCACCATTTTGACTGGAAGAGATGTTCACTGATCCTATTTTCACCCCTGAACAATTCCCAAACAATCCTCCCAATCTCTATCAACTGACACTCAACAGGCAATCAACAACATTTTCTTCTGTTTCCAGGAAATAACATCTGAAGGCCACTTCAGATACTGTCATTATCAGCAGCCCCAACGCTCTTTGTATAAACCTGTCCATTCCATTAATATTCGGCAGGAAGTTGCCCTCTGCATTATGCCAAGCAGCGGTATACAGACAGGGCTTTCATTTATTGATTGATTGATTAATTGAGATACAGCATGGAGTGGGCCATTCTGGCCCTTTGATCTGTGCTGCCCAGCAACCCCTGATTTAACCCTAGCCTCACGGGGCAGCTTACAATGACCAGATAACCACCCAATCGCGGTGCATCTTTGGATTGTGGGAGGAAACTGGAGCACCCGAAGGAAACCCACTTGGTCACGTGGAGAATGTGCAAACTCCTTACGGGCGGGAATTCGGCACCACAGAAACAGGCACATTGGTCCATCTAGTCTATGCTGAATTGTTATACTGTCCTGCCCTATCGACCCACACCTGGGCCATAGGCCTCCAATCTAGTCCCATCTATGTACTTATCCAAGCTTTTCTTAAATGTTGAAATCCACCACTTCCACTAGCAATTTGTTCCACACTCGCACCTCCCACTTAGTAAAGAAGTTCCCCTTAAATATTTTACCTTTCACCCTTTGAGTTCAAGTTTTAAGTTTAATTATCAATTAATAATGCTTGAATATAGCCAAATGAAACAGCATTCCTCCAGGGCCAAAGTGCAAAACACATTACCAACAGCACACTACATTGCACACAGCACAAATAGCACATATAGTTATGATTTCAGAAATGCATACAGTCACAAAGAGGGGAAAAAATATAACCCAGGACACTGAGTTGCTCCAGTCCAGCTTGTATTTCTACTGAGTGAGCAACAGGGGGCAGCACTGATGGGAACGGCCTGCCCCCAACCCAGTAAGAGTTACAGCGGCACACAGCCACCTCTGGCACCTCCTTCGCTAACCTAGCTATGACCTCTAGCTCTAGTCTCATCTAACTTCAGTTGAAAAAGCCCACTTGCATTTACCCTATCTATACCCTTTATAATTTTCTATATCTCTTTCAAATCTCCCCTCATTCTTCTAGGTTCTAGGGAATAAAGTCCCTAACCTATTTAACCTTTCCCTATAACTGAGGCACTCAAGTCCCGGCAACATCCTTGTAAAATTTTCCACACTCTTTCAATCTTATTTACATCTTTCCTGTAGGTAGGTGACGAGAACTGCACACAATCCTCCAAATTAGCCCTCACCAACGTCTGATACAACTTGTATGTTACATTCCACCCCTGCCCTGCATATCTTAACAATAAAGTAATTATTTCCTATTTTAATTATTGAGCTCACCCTTCTAATGGTCAATTACTAATTAGTTGATGATAGAATTGCCGCAGAAACCTTAGATTAACTGAATATAGCCAGGTGTGAACTGGTAATTAAAACACACTATTTGAAATCATTACAGACCAAGCCATCTGTTTCAGGGCCCATTTCCTAAATTTCTCACAAATTTTCCAATGTTATTGGAATGAAAGGATATAGGGTTTGTGCAGGTTAGGGGTGCTGAGGTAAAAAATGGAGCCATGATCTTGTATCATGACCAAATACTGCTTCCGTTTCCTGTCTTTACTGGGGCACCAGGTCAGGAAGGTTTGGTTCATAATAAGAATCTGGATAATTTATTTATTGAGATACAGCACGGAAAAGGCCCTTCTGGCCCATTGAGCTGCACTGCCCAGAAATCCAATTTAATCTGATTCTAACCACGAGACAATTTACAATGACCAATCAACCTACCAACCAGTAGGTCTTTGGACTGTGGGAGGAAACCGGAGCATCCAGAGGAACCTCACGCAGTCACGGGGAGAACGTACAAACTCCTTACAGGCAGTGGTGGGAATTGAACCTGAGTTGCCTGTACTTTAACCACTACGCTACCGTGGGGCTTTTTGTCTCTAGAGTGAGGGGTGACGTTGTGAAGGTTTACAAAATCATGAGGGACATAGATAAATTGAATGATCACTGTCTTTTTTACAGGGGAGTCTAAAACTAAAGAGAATAGGTTTAAATTAAGATTTGAAAGAGACCTGTCCCAGTAGAAAACAGGAAATATAAGATCATAGCTTATCCTGCAGGGGAAATGACAGAGTTGGGTACTTAAACTTAAATTGCGTTTGGACAGGTACATGGAGCAGGGGTTCCCAACCTTTTTTATGCCTTGGACCAATATCATTAACCGAGGAACCCCTGGTTTAGAGGGATATGGGCCAAGTCTAATGAAATCGGAGATACTTTGGTTAGCAATGGTGAATTGGGCCAAAGGGCCTGTTTATGTGTTGTAGTGCTCTATAATCTTACCTTGTGAGGAACATTCTAAAGACTCTCAGTAATTGAAAGAAAATAAGTTGTTTCATCTTTTTGAAGTGGGTGACCACGTATTTTTAAATAGTGACCACCTACTTTTAGGCTGTGGCAACAGAAAACATCCTGTCCATGTCTACATTTTCACCATTGTCAGGATCTTGTATATTCCCTCTCACTTTCTCAGATACATGCTCAACTCGTCCAAAAGTATGCTTTAAAATACCTACATTTTGTTTGTCTAATATGTTGCATGTTCTGGGCTTAGAAATAACATATATCAGCATTCCTCCCAGTATAAGGAAACCAATATTATACACAATAGTCCAGATGTGATCTTACCATTGCCTGATATAACTGAAGCATAATTCTTTTAATACTTGGTTGTAAGTTAAGCCTATTTTCTTAGCAAGTTACCCAAGATGTTTATCAATGTAAGAGCTGATGTAATTCAGCAAAATGGTTGTTAGGTTCTGTCAAAGTGTCTCCACACTTTAGTTTTGCCAAATGATGCCACTTGGATTACTGCAATTTCAGCTTTTGACCAAAGTTGTTTTAGAACATTCTCTAGTGGTTAATAAGCTTGAAATTTCTTCATTTAGCCTTGAATTGAGAGCTGTGGAGGCTTGTATAATAAATTTAACTTGTTATCAGAGTATTTAAGCCTATATATTTGGGATTACTTCTGATTACTGGAGAGCAACTCGTGTTCTCAGTATTATTTATTTACTTTTTAATATTTGCATGTTGGTTGTCTGTCGGTCCTTATTACTTACAGTTTTCATAAATTCTTCTGTATTTCTTTATTTTCCTGAAAATGCCTGCAGGAAAATGTATCTCAAATTAGCATATGGTGACATATGTGTACTTTGATCATAAATTTGCTTCGAACTTTGAAATTTGTAAGTCTTTGACCTGGTATTCTTTGATTGAATTATTGACCTTTTTATAAAGAGGGTATCTATTTCATTTGATTTTGCTGCAGCTGGATTTTGTATTGATCAAAGAGAGGTCCAGTTCCTGAGGGTTTTTTTTTAAACTCTTTGCTAGGCTGACAAGGAGGAACAGATCAGGAAGATAAAATCCAGACACAATGAAGGATTGACAACGCTGTTGGGTTTTTTCCCAAACAAGAAACAACTGGATGACTGGCTTTATGCAAAAGCTGGGGAGATCAGTCTATGCCGGGATAAGCTGTTCAAGCTGAAGTGAGTACTAGATTTGCTGGTTCAGAACAACATTGCTGGGGTAAGAGCTAGCATTGTTATAATATTGTCGTGACACAGAACATATAGTCATTTTTACATTGAGTTCATTCAGCACTTTAGTTAGATGGCATGTAACTAAGCCACTCATTTTAGGAACTGGATTAACCAATAGGATCTGTCGTTAGTGTGGGGAATCCTGCGTAGACACCTTACCCAGAGCGAGCTGTTTATGCCTGTATTTCACATTCCTTAATTTTTGCATTAGTGAAAAATTATACAACACTTACTGTAAGTAGTTGCATTTACAGTACTAATCCCACTGGTTACAAATTGATAATCTTCAAGTAATTCCATTATTCCTGCTTATTTACCGATCTGCTATCCATCCTACTACCTTACCATCTGCATCTGTTCCCTTTTGACTAAACTGTTATGAGGGGCCTTGTCATCAATGCCATCTGCAAACAAAAAACATTTAAAGTGACACACAGCCCAGCAAAGTCCTGTGATCGAGGGAGGTAGAGTTCCCATACCAGGCAGTGATCAGGATGCTCTCAGTTCTGCCCCCGTTGGAAGTCCTTAGGATTTGGGGGCCCATACCAAACTCCTTCAACTGTCTGAGATGAATGAGGCGCTGTCGTGCCTTTTTCACCACACAGCTGGTGTGTACAGACCACGTGAGGTCCTCAGCGATGTGGATGCCGAGGAACTTAAAGCTGTTCACCCTCTCAACCACGGATCCATTGATATCAATAGGAGTTATACTGTCTCCATTCCTCCTGTAATCCACAACCAGCTCCTTTGTTTTTTGCGACATTGAGGGAGAGTTTGTTTTCTTGACACCACTGTGTCAGGGTGATGACTTCTTCTCTGTAGGCTGCCTCATTATTATTTGAGATTAGGCCAAACAGTGTAGTGTCATCAGTAAATGTAATTAGCAGATTGGAGCTGTGGTGGCGACATAGTCGTGGGTATACAGAAAGTAAAGGAGGGGGCTTAGGACACAGCCCCGAGTGGCTCCTGTGTTGAGGGGCAGAGGTGAGTGAGCCCACCCTTACCACCTGCCGGCGATCTGACTGGAAGTCCAGGATCCAGCTACACAAGGCAGGGTGAAGGCCAAGGTCTCTGAGCTTCTTGTCGAGTTTGGAGGGAATTATGGTGTTGAGTACTGCACTGTAGAGAGGTCAAAGGAGAATTACCAGACTGGTTCAAGCTGACAGGAAGGTGACATGTCACTTAAATAACTATACATCACTATGGTGGTGTGCAGAAGAGCATCTCTGAATGCTCAACATGTCAAACTTGAAATAGATGGGCTACAACAGCAGAAGACTACAGTGGGCTGTACTCCTGTGGCCATTTTATCAGGTACACTCCTGACACCTCCACCCCAAAATGTTAAACTGGCTTAGTCTCTTAATAAGGCCAGCAGCTAGGCAGTGCTTCAGTTCTTTATCTTTAGGCCTCAGTCAAGCCTAAGTTCCTGTTTTGCATTTTTTTCTTTTTCCTTTTGTAATTTATAATGTTTCTTATTATGTATGGCACTGACGCAAAACAACAGATTTCGTGACATGTGCCAGCCTGGTTCTGATTCTGAGGTCATCTCCAAGTACAACAGCAAAGTAATTCTTCTGAGAAGCTTAAGCTGGTCTGAGTTAGGTTGGTGGGGGGGGGGGGGGGTGCGATTATAAGAAATCATTTTGTTACTCTGGGTTGTTTTTCTCTCTCGGGCACCATTTTGAGTAAAAAGAGTTGAAAGTCACATTACTGGGAAAATATAAATACTTATAGCAGAGAGAAAAATCTTGTGAAAGATCGTATAGGTATGTTACTGTCTACTACCTTGTGATTTATTGGAGGTCTTGTTTAAGTGTTAGAAGAGTGTTGCAGTTGTAACCCACACTATTATATTTCTGTCATAAACCCTTTTTGGAAATGTTCAATCACTAATTCCAAATCCTTTGCCTAAAAGAAACTCGGTCTGTGTAAAATTACGAATTAACACTTGTGTTTCAGTATAGGAGGGGACTTTTCTGGCTGCTTTTAATCGCAGGTTTTGTGGTAATGGAGTTGATTCCTCTTTCTGCCCCTTCTGAGCTCTTGGGAACCATCTGAGTCTTATCAGGTGAGAAATAGAAAGGAGGGCTGTACTATTGAGGGGTGCCAACCACAGAATTGTAGCTAGGTTTGCAAGCGACTACTTGCAAAGATTGAGAGAAGATTGCTCGTCTTTTTTGCTTTACCTTGAAGATGTTACAGGAATCGGACAAGAGGGTGGAAATATTGATGACTGTCAACCAACTGGCGTAGTTTTTTTTTCTTTCTGATAGCTTGTTGCGCTGTCGTAACGAGGTAAGTGGTTGGCAACTGCAGATAGCGTAACACATCACGTCCTGTGTGTTGGTGTAGGATGACTTCGGTACAAGTTTATCTCCATGGATTCGAAGATTGCCACATAAAGGAAAGACAAAAACCACTTGACAAGGCATGAATGACAAAAGCGTGAAGTGAAAGAGACTGTAGGTGCTGGAATCTAGAGCAACAGTCAAGGTGCTGGAGGAACTCAGAAGGTCAAGCAGCACCGATGGAGGGAAATGGACAGTCAATGTTTCAGATCAAGCCCAATCCAGATGCAGGATTTTGACCTGAAATGTTGGCTGTTCATTTCTCTCCACGAATGTTGCCTGACCCGCTAAAGCCATCCAGCATCATTATGTTTGGCTTTGGTTTCTGGAAACAGTGGTTATGTTAGAGGTGTTCTTGATTGGTGACTTCCCACTTTTCTTGTATTTGCTCCTCTTTTGGACCTGGGGCAACATATAACCATGTTTGCCGGCATGTTTTCAACAGCAGTCAATTCCTATTTGGCTGCAGGTGGCGCCGGAAAGTGATGACCCTTTGCATTCCGCCTCGAAGAAAATCATCGTATTCCCTTTTCAGCACTACTGCAGCTGAAATTCAGTCATAGCCATGGGTGCTTCAGTAAGCAACATTGTTTTAAGACGTTTAGAAAATCCACCTTTGCTGCAAAACAGCAACATTTCACGACATATGCCAATGATAAAGTTGATTCTGAATACAGATCAGATTTGGCTGAAGAGCTAACAGCAGCTGGAAAGTGAAGGCACAACAGCAATTATATTTCTGGAGTTAGGGGAGATTTGGTATGTCACCAAAGACTCTCAAGTTTCTACAGGTGTACCATGGAGAGCATTCTAACTGGTTGCATCAGTTGTCTGGTATGGGGGTGGTGGGGGGGGCTACTGCGCAGGATCAAAATAAGCTGCAGAGAATTGTAAACTTGGTCAGCTCCATCATGGGCACCAGCCTTCGTAGTACCCAGGGCATCTTCAAGGAGCGATGCCTCAAAAAGACACTGTCTATCATTAAGGACCCCCATGTCATGTTGTCATTCCTACCATCAGAAAGGAGGTAGAGAAGCATGAAAGCACACATTCAACGATTCAGGAACAGCAACTTCCCCTCTGCCATAGATTTCTGAATGGACATTGAACCCATGACTACTTTATTTTTGCTCTACTTATTTAACTTAACTATTCAATGTATTTACATTTACTGTAATTCACATTTTCTATTGTGTATTGCAATGTACTGCTGCCGCAAAGACAACAAATTTCATGATCATGCCAGAGATATTAAACCTGATTTCTGATTCTGAATCAGCATTCAAAATTCAGCATCCCAATGCCAGAGCTTCTCACCGCTGCCCCGCTGCATTGATTTCTTCCAGACTGTCACATTTCCTTCAGTGGTAAATGAAGAATCTCAGGGAAAAGGCCATTCACCCTGCAGACTGCCACAGGATTGAGTTTACAGGGACACAGGGAGCCCAGACACAGTGTGTCAGGTTGCTGTCTTGATTCAAAAACCAAAGTACATTTATTATCAAAGTATGTGTACAGAATACAACTCTGAGATTTGTTCTCTCACAGGCAACCACAAAACAAAGGAACACCTGGAACCCCTCCAAGTAAACATCAAACATCCAATGCACAAAAATAGAACAAGTTGCACAAAGGGCAGAAAGCAAGTGAACAGCATGTAGAACATCAAGCATCAAACCGGGAGTCCAGTAGTATTTAGTTCAATTCAGCGTCACAGTGCTAGCCCAGTATGGGCTGCATGCTGAGCCATTCTTCGCTGAAGCACCCCGGTCCGCATTGATCAAAAACAGGAGTACCTAGACTCTAGAAATACTTGCACCATGAACCTCAAGATCCCCCAAAACAAGTCTATAATCTCACCAATCAGTCCTTGCGGCGTGGAGCCCAAGGCTCCTGCATTTTCCTCTGACAACAGCTAGTGAGAGGGAGAGGAAGAGCAGCCAAACACAGGCAGACAGCACCACTCTCCACTGCTGAGAGTGGACCATCCTCCACTCTCGTCATAAGTCAAGGAATCAACAAAACTAGTATCTGGTTAGCTTGGTATTGGTGGTAGGGAAAATGTTAACGTTACTCATAAAGGATGTGATTGCGGAACACTTACGAAGTATCAACTGGATTCAACAAAGTATTTTATAGTATGAAAGAGATACTATTTTTGAACAAGCCACTGAAGTATTTTTGTGGATGTCTGGTAACGGGTGGTACAGTAGTGTACGGTTTGTGTAATGCTTTACAGAGCAGCTGTAAGACTCGGGTTCGGTACTCCAGAACCTATGTTCGTACATTCTCCCCGTGACTGCGTGGGATTCCTCCGGGAGCTCCAGTTTCCTCCAACATTCCAAACAAACATCTGAGTTAGGCTTAGTAAGTTGAGAGCGTTCTGCGTTGGCGCAGGAAGCGTGCCGATGTTTGTGGGCTGGCCCAGTGCATCCTCAATGCGAACGACATATTTCACCCTATGTTTCGATGGTTCAGTCTACGTGTGACTGATGCCTGACGTGCTAGGATGTCGTTCATCACTTTTAGCTCGGTGCTTAACACGATCACCCCTCAGAGGCTGGTGGGTAAACTGTCCTCATTAGGACTCTGTAAGAGGACCTCCTGATGGAAAGGCCCCAGTCAGGCCCAGTTGGCAGCGACATCTCAAACTCCGTCACGCTGAGCACTGGTGCCCCCCACCCCCGGGGTGTGTACGCAGCTTGCTGCCGACTCGCGTCTTCACTGCCATGTTCAGCTCAAACCGCATCATCAAGTTTGCTGATGATACTGTAGCGTTTGGCCTCATCAGCAACAACAATGAGTCAGCATACAGAGAGGAGGTAGAAAGGCTTGTCAGATGGTGTGAGGATAACGGCCTGAGTCTTGGTGTGCACAGGATGAAGGAAATGATTGCGGACTTCAGGAAGACACAGGTGTTCCACTCTCCATTGCACATCAATGGCTCTGCTGTGGATAGAATGAAGAGCAGAAAGTTCCATGGTGTGCACAGAATGGATGATCTAACCTGAACCCACAACTCCTCTTTATTAGTCAAGAAAGCACAGCATCATCTACACTTTCTGAGGAGACTGAGGCATGCAAGGCTCCCCACTCCCATTCTAACAGCTTTCTACTGGAGCACCTTTAAGTATGTCCTGTTTGCTGCATCATTGTGTGGTACAGAAGCTGCAGGGCACTGGGCCTCAAGATCCTATGGAGAATAGTAAAATCTGCTGAGAGGATCACTGGGGTCTCCCCCCTTTTTTTGTGACCTTTACTGGGAGCATTGTATACAAAGAGCCCAAAATGTTTTTGAGGATTCCTGCCACTCTTTTACCCCCTACCATCAGGAGGGAGGTACACCAGGACTAGGACTGCCAGACTGGGAAACAGCTTCTTCCCTCAGTCTGTGAGACTAATGAACACCCTGCCACCACCGAGGTCTTGTCACCAGGACAGCGAGCAGTTTACTGTTTACCTGTGCTGCACGCTTCACGTACTTTGTAAATTACATTTTATTAACATGTTTCTGGTGATGTTTTGTTTTATGCACTGTGTGCGATGTATGTTTTGTGGGTGCACCATGGTCTGGAGGAAATTTGTTTTGCTTTCTTGTGTTGGAACATGTTTCGTTTGGTTGTATGTACAGTCAGATGGTTAAGTGCCGCCCGTTCTGCTTCCCAAGAGAGTTCTCCTCCGTGATCCTGGCCACAGTTTACATCCCACCAAGTGCTGACATTAAACAGGCGCTTAAGGTACTGAGTACTACAGTCAGCAACCAACCTTTCAAATCATTATCCAGGACTTCAATCAGGTTTGTTTGAAGAAATATCTGTCCAGTTATCAGCACCTGCACACCAGGGGTCCCAACACATTTGACCACAGCTGTACCATAATAAGGAATGCCTATCGTTCCATGACTAGACTGCGTTTCGGGAAATCTAATCACTTGGCTATCCTCCTACCTGCACAGATAGAGGCACACAGCAAGCTCCAGAGATTAGGACAGCAAAGAGATGGTCACAGGAGGCAGAAGAGTAGATACAGGACTGCTTCAAGTCAGTGGACCGGGTTGTGTTCAAAGACTCAACAGAGGATCTGAATGAATGTACCACGGTTGTCACAGACTTCATTAAAAAAAAAGTCGTAAATGAGTGGGCCCCACAAAATCGTTCAGAGTCTTCCCCAACCAAAAGCCCTGGATGAACCAAGACATCTGCAATTTGCTGAGGGCCAGATCAGTGTCCTTCAGGTCTGGTGGTCAAGTAAAAATACAAGAGGTCCAGGTATGATCTCCAGAAAGCCATCTCACGTGCAAAGTGGCAATTCTGGGCAAAACTTCTCAACGTTTGTGACAGAGCTTGAATGTTTTCACCTCCTACAAAGTGAAACCAAGCAACATAGACGACAATAAGGTTTCATTCCCAGATGAGCTCAGTGCCTTCTATACTCGCTTCGGCTGTCAAAACATAGGAAAACCTTCACAAGCTCACATTGATTATCCTATGATTTCAGCCTCTGAGGCCGACATGACAGCACCCTTCAAGAGGGTGAGGCAGATGGGGTAGCTGGCTGAGTGTGCTGATCAACTGGCTGGAGTGTTCACCGATATCTTTAACTTCTCGCTACAGCGGTTTGAGGTACTCACCTGCTTCAAGCAGGCCTCAATTATACTGTTGCCAATTAAACTGCCTCAGTGACTATAATCCAGTAGCACTAACATCCACTGTGATGAAGTGCTTTCAAAGGTTGATAATGAAACAAATCAAATCCTGCCTAAGTAGTTATTTGGATTCATTCCAATATACCTCCAGTCACGATGGGTAAATAGCAGATGCCATTTTATTGGCTCTTCTCGCAACCCTGGAATGTCTGGACACTGAAGATACATACATCAGGATGCTGTTCATCATCTACAGCCCTGAATTCAACACCGTCATCCCCTCAAAACTAACCAATAACCTCCAAGACCGAGGCTTCGATACCTCCTTATGCAACTGGATCCATGATTTCCTTACTCCCAGACCCCAGTCATTTCAGTCTAGCAACAACATCTCCTCCACGTTCTCCGTCAGTACAGGTGCACCACAAGGCTGTGTGCTTAGCCCCCTGGTCTACTCGCTTTACGCCCATGATTGTGGGACTAAGCACAGCTCCAATGGCATATGTAAGTGCGCTGGCAGCACCGCTGTCACTAGCTGAATCAAAGGTGGTGATGAATCTGGCTGAGTGGTGCCACAACAATAACTTCTCACTCATTGCCAGGAAGACCACTTTGCTGACCATTGACTTCAGAAGGAGGAAACTGGAGATCTGTGAGCTGGTCCTCATCAGAGGTGGAGAAGGTCAGCAACATTAAATTCCTCAGTGCTATCATTTCAGAAGCTCTGTCCTGGGTTCAGCATGTAGGTGCCATTATGAAGAAAGCGCAGCTGTGCCTCTGCTTTCTTAGAAGTATGTGAAGGTTCAGCATGTTTTCTAAAACTTTGACAAGCTTCTGTAGATGTGTGGTGGAGAGTATTATATATTGATTGCTTGCATCATGGCCTGGTAGGGAAACACCTTTGTTCTCGGATGGAAAAGCCCACAAGAAGTAGTGAATACAGTTCAGTTCGTTATGGATAAAGCTCTCCCCACCACTGAGCACATTTACCCAGAGCACTGTCACAGGAAAGCAGCATCCATCATCAAGGACCCCCACCACCCAGGCCATGCTCTCTTCTTGCTGCTGCCATTAGGAAAAAGGTACAGGAGCCCCAGGACTCGCACTAGCAGGTTCAGGAACAGTTATTACCTCTCAACCATCAGGACCTTGAACCAGGGGGATAACTTCACTCAACTTCACTTGCCTCTTCACTGAACTCTTGCTACAACCCATATACTCTTCATCACACATTCTTGACATTTATTTTTTTAATTATTTTTTCCTTTTGTTTTTGCACATTAATTGCACATTGGGAGTGGTCTTTCATCGATTCTACTGTGTTTCTTTGTATTTACTGTGAATGCCCACAAGAAAATGAATCTCAGGGTTGTATATGGTGACATAAATATACTTTGATAACAAATTTATTTTGACAGTAAACTTGAACTTGACAATTAAAGCTAATGTTTTTTTCTAATCTTTAAGATAAATTATTGAGAACGAGTGTTTGTGGTGAATTTAATTTGTCACACCGATAGTGCTATGCAAAAGTAGAGCACAGGGTTGGAAATAAATTTATGAATTGAAAACAGGTTAGCAAGCTGGAAACAGAGAGAGAGGAATAAACGAATCTTTCTTGGAATAGCAGACAATAATGAATGGGGAAACACCAGGATTCTTGGAATCCCAAATACAGAACTGCAAAATCCTTAGCACATACATATAGCTTGGGAGTCTAAGACTTTTGCACAGTACTGTATTTGTCAACGTAGAGCGGAGAGCAAGTTTGTAAATCTGGCGGGAGCACAGGATGTTGGGAATGATGAGAGTGGAGAACTGCGGGTAGGGTGTGGGGCAGGTGGCAGAGGTGGTGCGGGTGCAGACACACCCAACCCTGAAACACCAGGCAAGGTCATTTGATTACAAATAATTGATTTCTGGTCATCACAGGAGTCTCTCCAGTGCTTCCTATTCCCTCTCCGCTCTCTCCCCCTTTCCCCAACCATGATTCCTACTCCCTCTCCGCTCTCTTCCCCTTTCCCCAACCATGATTCCTTCTCCCTGCCCCCTTCCCACTCTCCGTCCACAAGAGAGACCCATATCAATGACTCGCGTATGTCATGAAATTTGTTTTTTTGTGGCAGGAATACAGTGCAATACATAAAATTATTATAGTACTGTGCAAAAGTCTTAGGCACCCTAGCTGTACATATGTGCCTAAGTTTTTTGCACAGTATTGTTATATGATTTATATGAATGAGGGAGCTGAGTGTAATGCTTCCTAATTTGTGATTTTAAGGAGAATGTAAAGACGCTTCTGTGTGATTTTTGACAAGTTGAGCAAGTGCACAATTACATGGGGTTGTTGTAATGTGGATCAATGTTGATTCGTGCAGTTCAGTAGGAAAACTAAAATGCAACATGATATTTCAATGGTGATAGATTGGAAGCTGTTGAGGTACCATGAGATCGAAATATTCCTGCATATTGTTCGCTAAAAGCAGACATTACAGGTGCAACATTAGCAACCTAAGTGGTAATCCGGAGGTTTTGAGTACAGGATGAAGGGTGTCTTACTGCAGTTTTACAGGCACTTGATGAGACAACTTCAGTAGTGTTCTATGCAGATTTGGTCCCTTTAATAAGAAAGGATGGACTTTTATAAAATGGACTGTTATAGACTGCCTGTACTGTAGCCGTGTATCTCTATTGCACCTTGTGTGCAAAACCAACAGCAGCCAGCTGATGGCAGAATTGAGCAGCCAACAAAGTGATGACAAGTGTCTCCACCTTCTGGTAGTTCAAAGTTCAACAATTCAGAATACATTTATTATCAAAATATGTATACTGTATAGTACTGAGATTCATCTCTTTACAAACAGCCACAAAATAAACTCAGTAGACCCCATTAAAAAAGGCCATCAGACACCCAATGTATATAAAAAATAGTCGTGCAAACAATAGAAGTAAGCAAATAACATTCAGAACTGAGGTTCACGAAAGTGAATCCACAGCCAATGAAGCTGGTCACAATCGATCCAAGAGCCTGTAATTGCAGGCCACAGCCTTGGTTCAGTACAGAGTTCAGTAAACCTGGCAGAGCAGCAAGCTGAACACCAGCCCGTCCTCCTTCTCTGGCCTGGACACCTTGACCTTTGCAATCTAGTCCAACGCTTAAATCGCCCAAACCTCAGGTTGTTCCTCAGTCTCGGACCTGGGCCCTGTTGCTTTGATATGCTCTCAGGCCCAGGCTCTACTGGCTTCTATTTGGCCCATACTCAAACTTTCTAATCTGGCCCAGCACTTAGGTCAGCCACACAGCAATTTAGATAGATAGATAGATACTTTATTCATCCCCATGGGGAAATTCAACTTTTTTTCCAATGTCCCATACACTTGTTGTAGCAAAACTAATTACATACAATACTTAACTCAGTAAAAAATATGATATGCATCTAAATCACTATCTCAAAAAGCATTAATAATAGCTTTTAAAAAGTTCTTAAGTCCTGGCGGTAGAATTGTAAAGCCTAATAGCATTGGGGAGTATTGACCTCTTCATCCTGTCTGAGGAGCATTGCATCGATAGTAACCTGTCGCTGAAACTGCTTCTCTGTCTCTGGATGGTGCTATGTAGAGGATGTTCAGAGTTATCCATAATTGACCGTAGCCTACTCAGCGCCCTTCGCTCAGCTACCGATGTTAAACTCTCCAGTACTTTGCCCACGACAGAGCCCGCCTTCCTTACCAGCTTATTAAGACGTGAGGCGTCCCTCTTCTTAATGCTTCCTCCCCAACACGCCACCACAAAGAAGAGGGCGCTCTCCACAACTGACCTATAGAACATCTTCAGCATCTCACTATAGACATTGAATGACGCCAACCTTCTAAGGAAGTACAGTCGACTCTGTGCCTTCCTGCACAAGGCATCTGTGTTGGCAGTCCAGTCTAGCTTCTCGTCTAACTGTACTCCCAGATACTTGTAGGTCTTAACCTGCTCCACACATTCTCCATTAATGATCACTGGCTCCATATGAGGCCTAGATCTCCTAAAGTCCACCACCATCTCCTTGGTCTTGGTGATATTGAGACGCAGGTGATATTGTTCCTTGCTCTTGGGCCCGAGCCCCACCGCTTCAATTCGGCCTGCACTCACCATGTCGCAGCCATCCTGCACCAGGTCGTACAGACATTTCAGAAGCTTAACTCCAATGGGGAAGCTGTAGGCTGTTGATTGTAGTGATTGTTTCCAAGAAAAGGTGTGAGTAGTAAAGTAGTTGATTTGTTTGCTGCCAACAAGTCATCACTGTGGTTCACCAGTGCCATCTTAAACCGGAACTTTGTGTTAAATGGTTTGATGTGTTCAAATGAAAATAATCCTGCCTTAGATGCTGTATCATGAGAGAACATATTCATCATTTCTGTCTCCTACAATATATCAAAATGCATGTAAAGGCCATTTACTGGTATTTGGTAACTAATAATGTCCCCTCGTTTATAGTTATTGATTTTTTTAAAAATTTCATTTGGTTTATAACTCTTTGTTACTTAGCCTCTATCTTCTAATGATTTTGCACCTGGGGAGATTTTTTTTTTTGCTGACAGCACCATGTGGAGCAGGGGTTCCAAGACTTTTTGAATGCCATGGACTGATACGTTAAGCAATGGTTCTGTGGACCTCAGTTTGGGAGTCCCTGATTTCGAGAGAAACTTGGTCTCTGTCTCATTAGGATCTCAGTTTAATTTTTAATGCTTCACTTATTTACAATCCTGACACATTGCTCAGTCACCAAATACCTCTCTTCACTGTCTGCATCTCTCTCCTCTCTGTTCTGCAGACTCACAAACTGCATGCTAATTCCTGGGTTTTAATATTTCTTGTTGTAATTTATAGTAGTTTCTGTATTGCGCTGTACCGCTACCACAAAAGAACAAATTTCATGACAAGTTGTATGTCAGCGATAATAAACCGGATTCTGATTCATCGGTTTTAACATTTGAGCAATGTGTCAATGTGCTGGGCTCGTACTCGCTGGAGTTTAGAAGAATGAAGGGTAACTCCTTGAAACTTATCGAATATTGAAAGGCCTAGACAGAGTAGGCGTACAGAGAATGTTTCCTTTTGTGGGAGAGGCTGGAACCGGAGGGGCAAACCCTTAGAGTATAAGGGCACTTTAGAACAGAAATGAAGAGGAAATTCTTTAGGCAGATGATGCTGAATCTACAGAATTTATTGCTCTGGATGGCTGTGGAGGCCAAGTCATTGGGAATATTTAAATTGGAGATTACTAGGTTGTTGATTAGTAAAGTTGTCAATGATACGGAGAGAAGACAGGAAAATAAGGTTGAGAAGGATACTAAATCAGACATGATGGAATGGTGAAGCATTCCTGATGGGCCGAATGGCCTAATTCTGCTCTTATGTCTTATGGCTTATTTCCAACTTGCTACGCGGGTTACAAGAAGCTCACAGGAATGGAATTGCTCTGTAACCTGGTGAGGATCTGTACTTCCCACTTGCCTGAGATACAGAATTTTTGTTCTATTAGCCTCTGTGCAAGGGCAATGTTACCTTGTTTTAATTCTGGCTGAATTCTCCCCATAGGGCGTTCTGCTGCTCCAACCTCACCTTATCCTAATGTAGTGGTCGCCAACCCGTCGATCTTTGAGACTTTCCCAGTAGATCCCGAAAAAAAAAAGAAAAATAAATACACAAGTACTGTTGAGAGATTGTTTCTGGGTTGCAGGGGTTTAGTTATGTTCTTTCTGCCCAGTGTGCATGCGTGTAGCTCCCCCACCACACACCACAGTAGAAAAGACCGGAAGTAAAACCCCGCAACCCGGAAGCAACTTCTCTTTACAAACAGCTTCCGTGGCGGGGGGCTATTGCTATATTATCATTATCTTAATTTGTATTAACTTATCTTTATCATGCTCATGTTAGAACACTTCTCCCCCTTTTGAATTCCAACATACTCAAATGTAAATAACTGGGAAACAAAAAAACAGTGGTGTCATTATCTTGCGTACCTCTGAAACTTATACTAGTGTCTCAGTAACAGTTTACCAATACAAAACACCTGAAAAACGTGGCAGATTCAACATTCAGTCTAACAAAGAGAACTGTCCATTCAAATGTTCAGTCTGTCGGGAGGTTTGCGAGGGCGCTGTGCTGCAACAAATTAAAATTATGAAATCTAAGTACAGGACCTGTCATACAGACAGACACCTCACAGACTGTCTCAGACTGGCTGTCTGTAGTTATGTGCCAAATTTCTCACTCCCAAATAAGGAGTGAGTCAAAAGTAGCAGTCAAATACGGGACACTTGTGTTTACCCTGAGAAAGACTACCGTGACCATGAACCCTGCGCGGGCACGTGTGTGCACATGCGTGTACGCGCCCATTTTCTTTTCTACAAATCAGTTTTGGCTTAATCTTCCCGATTCTGTTAAGTGAAGCTACACAGTGTACATACATTATTTCTACTTCCGTGTTGCGGGGTTTTACTTCCGGTCTTAATCTGCCCGGTGTACAAGCGTGTGACTAACCGATTTAGTAGGTCGATCTTGCCTTTCACTAAGGCTGAGATAAGGGACCTTGGGCTTAAAAAGATTGGTGACCACTATCCTAATGTCCTAGAAATCCCGGGAATATGAGGAGCGTTTCGTGGCTTTGGGCTGGTACTTGCTGAAGTTTAGAAGAATGGGGGCGGGGGGTGGTTTGAATTCATTGAAACCTATTGATAATTGAAAGGCCTGGAGAGTACGGATGTGCAGAGGATGTTTCCTCTAGTGTGGGAGTTCAGGATCAGCGGGCACAGCCTCAGAATAGAAGGATATCTTTTTAAAACAGGAAGTTCTTTAGCCAGAGGGTGGTGAATCTATGGAAATCATTGCTGTGGAGGCCAAGTCTTTTAAAGTGGGGGTTGATAGGTTCTTGATCAGGAAGGGCATTCGAAGGTTACAGGGAGGAGGCGGGGGAATGGGGTTGAGAAGGATGATAAATCAGCCATGGTGGAATGGTGGAGTAGCCTCAATGGGCCAAATGGCCTAACTCTGCCCCTATGCCAAATGGTCTTACCTGGCAGCTGGTGTTGTACTAGCACAATGCTAACTGCTGAGCCTCCGTGCTGTCCACTTAATAGGTAACCGTGAAACAGCCGCGAATACCCATCAGCGCTCAACAAAAGTGAAGACCGCAGACAGGACTTGTGATACACATCAGCTGCTCCCATGGATCCTGATCCAGGGCTGGGGGGTGGGATTCTGAGCAAGTGCTATGTGTTGCCCAGGGAGA
Source organism: Hemitrygon akajei (assembly GCF_048418815.1). Taxonomy (NCBI): domain Eukaryota; kingdom Metazoa; phylum Chordata; class Chondrichthyes; order Myliobatiformes; family Dasyatidae; genus Hemitrygon; species Hemitrygon akajei. Next base: position 28,210,721 of record NC_133138.1, on the reverse strand, counting down.
CCTGCAGGCTAATAGAGGGAAGGAGTACTTTGCACCCCCTTTGGTAAAACTACAGGAAGAGTTTTCCCTGTTGCCTCCCACCTTGAAATTTACCGACGTTACCCGTCTTGACTTTAAATCAGTCAGTACAACTGTCTGTTTTAAAGTCCATCCTGTAACCTAGGTGACTCCTTGTAAACTTCCATATTGTTTACTGTATTTCAGATCAAATCCTTTTGGTTCATTGAGTAGCCTTCATATCCTGATGCCTTAAAAGTTAATTTAAAGCTGGGATCTTCAATTAAATCAAAATGCCAAATCCGTTGGGCTTACATTGAGCCTTTGCCTTTATTCCTCTTGGATGTTTATATTGAATTATCTTTTTTTTCCCTCTGCAACTTTCAGTAAGAACTTGGCTTCGGCAGACCAGAACAAAAACCACATAACTACTGACCTGCGGACAAAAGAACAGCAGCTCACTACATACGAAGACAGGCTCTTCGATGTGTGCGGAGAACAGGATTTCGAAAGCAATCTGTATAAACTGAAGGATGATATTGAGAAGACATCAAAGCAAAGAGGTGGGGTTTGTTTGTTTATTTATTTAGAGATACAGCACAGAACAGGCCCTTCTGCCCTACGAGCCGCACCATCCCACAACCCACAGTTTTAACACTGGCTAATCACAGGACAATTTGCAATGACCACCAGTATGTCTTTGGACTGTGGGATGAAACCAGAGCACCCAGAGGAAAGCCCACACAGTTCTCGGGGAGAACGTACGAACTTTCTTACGGAGGATGCCGGAATTGAACTCCAGACTCTGGAAAGCCCTGAGCTGTAATAGTGTTCAGCTAACTGCTCTGCGATGGTGGCGCTATTGTGGGCTCATTGCAATGTGATGGAGATTTTTTTTGGTTGGCATTCAAGCTCTTAGTGCTTATGGTGGAATGTTATCGTAGAGTTTAATGCTATTTAGTTCTTGCTGGTAAATGTCTTCAAGCATATCCATTTAATTGGACTTTCCACCATCTGCTTTACCCAGCCAAGGCATTGATCACGTTTGCCCCTTTTCCCACCTCAACACACTTCTCTACCTAAAATGCTTTTGTACCTCTTACTCTTTTGCAGCGACATCATTTGAATCCTTTAACATTTTTCATTGCAAATTGCAAAAAAAAATTACATCACGGGCATAGCCCTCCCTATTTTTTGAGCAGCTTTAAGATGAGGCAAGGTAAAACTTTATTTATCCCGAAGAAAATTGTTGTTGCAGTGTTGCTCAGCAGAAACTAACATCTCTCATCAGGAGATGGAGAATCTTCATTGCTGCTCTAGCACCGATAGCGTGGACAATAGTAAGGATTTCACCACCTGATGCTGAGGCGATAACAACACAGAAACAGTTTCTACACCTTGAGCTCTGAGCTTTATATTTGTGTCTTTTTACAAGCATCTCATCAGTGTCTCCAGAGGCAGAAGTTCAGTACTCAAAAGCAGTTTAAATAGCAAAGAGGCTGTGGAGAGTGGCTACAGGGAGGGTCAGTGCTATAAATAAAGCAAGACTTAACCGAAATCGAGACCAAGGGAGAAAAGACCAAGCTTTCTGGTTTAGGCCTTAAGACATAGCAGCAGAATTAGGCTATTTGGGCCTTCGATTCTGCTCTGCCATTCACTTTTGGCAGAGAATGCTACAGCGCTGTGGGTTTAAAGAAGTCAACCTGGTGACTGAGTGATATTTAGGAATACTGTGCTTCTGGACCAATAAGCCCGTGCCGCCCAGTCGCACCATGTGACAAATTAACCTCCTTTAATTTGGAGTGTGCGAGGAAACTGGAGTATCCGGATGGACTTTGATGACCCAAATGAAGTTTAACAATCTCTCACCAATACAGTTTCTAGATATATTCAATTGATGAGAATTGAATTACACACGTGGACTGCGATTTCCAGTAACATAATTGCTGTCAGTGACAGAAGGGACTGCAGATGCTGGGAATCAGGAGCAACACGCAAAACACTGAAAAAACTCAGTGGGTCAGGCAGCATCTATGGAGGGAAATAGACAATCAGTGATTCAGGTCAACTGAATGATTGGCAGAGAAAAGATCTTGCCCCTCAGCTGTCTGTTCTCCTCCCCCATAGGCAGTGGCTGACCCTCTGAATTCCTCCTGAATTTTATGTGCTGCAACATAATTGCTGCCCCATCTTCACTTTTTTTTTATCGCATATTCATTGGAGGGAGGTTCACTAATTTCTGACAATTTCTCCCCTTCCCCATTCTTTTCCTTTTCCATACCCCTCTCCTCTCACCTGCTCATACACCTACTCACCCCCAGAGGGGGGAGCCACTCCTCCTTCCCTTTGTCCCATGGTCCTCTGTCCTCTCCTATCTGTTTCAGCCCTTTACCCCTTCCACCAATCACCTCCCTGCTTCTTATTTCATTCCAACCTCCCTCACCCACCTACCTTCCCCCTTACCTTTCTTCGCCTATCACTCACCAACGTGTACACCTTCCACCCTCCCTACATTATTATACTAGTTTCTGACTCCTTCTGTCCCAGTCTTGATGAAAAGTTTCATCCCAAAACACCTACCGTATATTCCTCTCTGTAGATGCTGCCTGACCTGCTGAGTTCCTAGAGTTTTGTATGTACTGCTCTGGAAGCACTCAAAAGTCAGGCAACACAATAGAAGGAAATGTAGTGAGTACTTCTGGTCCAGTCAGTATGGTTGCTTTTTCCTCTCTCCAGATTTCCAGCATCTGCAGTTTTTCATTAACCCAGCAGATTCTGCAGATGCTGGAAATCTAGAGCAACACACACAAAATAGTGGTGGAACCCAGGTCGGGGAGCATCTATGGAAAGGAATAGTTGACATTTGGGCCTGGGCCCTTCATCAAGGCTGAAAAGGAAGGGGAAAGACCCCTTCTGCAGTTCAAATTTTGTTTTGTTCAGATGGATTTTGAGGGAGTTCTGTTACTCAGACCACCTTTAGCACCTGCCAAGAATGAAGATGTTAAAAATGAAATCTCCCATTGCTGTGCAGCCCTATCCCTGCGGGGAATGACTGAATTTGTTCGGCCGTTTGTTTTCCCTTACTTGCAGCCATGCTGTCTGGAGCCACGGCCGTGTATAGCCAGTTCATTAGCCAGCTGACGGAGGAGAACGAGCCCTGTTGCCCAGTGTGCCAGCGCACCTTTCCGTCGGAGGCAGAGCTGCAGGACATCATCGAGGACCTGCAGTCGAAGCTTCGCCTCGTTCCCAACACGTTGAAGTCAACTGAGTCAGAGCTGAAGAAGAAAGAAAAGCGTCGTGACGAAATGATGGAACTCAGGCCTTTCAGGTATAAAGCAAACACAGCTGCCCTTTATCTCTTGTTGCCTGCTGATCAATTCTCCATTGGATTTGCAGAGAATCAAGTCATAGAAAACTACAGCACAGAAAACCCTCCCATTTATGTACCTATCCAAATTTCTCTTGAAAGGGAGAGAGATGGAGATAGCAGATTATCTGTGAGATAGTGTAGAGATCAAGAGAGTGATTGGTGTGGGTCAGAGGGTTATAAAGGGATGTTAATTACAACCTACAGGGTTTGGAATATGAGGGAATGAATGAGAATAGAGGAGATGGGGCATGGTTGCAGAATAGTCAGAGTAATGCTCCTCCAGCTCCGGTGGCCTTGGTTCAATCTTCACCGCTGTGTGCAGTTAGTTTGTACGTGACCCTGTGCGTTTCCTCCAGGTGGTCCAGTTCCCTCCAACATTCCAAAGGTGTGCAGGTTAGTAGGTTAATTGGTCAGGTGGGTACAACCGGGCAGAGCAGTTTCATCGGGCCAGCTAGACGGGCCTGTTACAGTGCTGTAAAATGAAGGTAATGCCAGAACTGTGAGTTACAAGATTTTATTTTATTTATTTATTGATTGGTTGGTTGGGATACAACACAGAATAGGCCCTTCCATCCTTCGAGCCACGCCACTCAGCAATCTTCAATTTAGGCCTAGTCTAATCATGGGAGAATTTGCAATGACCAATTCACCTACCAGCTGGTACGTCTTTGGGCTATGTGAGGAAACCGGAGCACCCGGAGGAAACCCATGTGGTCACGGGGGAAAACGTTCGAACCCCGTACAGGCAACGGCAAAAACTGAACTCGTGTTACCTGGTACTGTAAAGCATTGTGCTAACCACTACGCTACCATGCCGTCCATTGCGGTCACTGGATACCCAAAGCAAATTGAAATTGTTTATTTTTTATTGCTATCTGCATTCACAGACTGCAAAAGACTGTATAGTCTACAAGATAACCCTGACCCTGACTGGGTTAATTCCTCTCCCCTCTGATTGACAGACTTTCCAGAACACCAGCTGTGATTAGGAAGCCTTTCTCTGCCCATTCAGAGCTGGCATCAGCACTTACACTCTGTGACCACACTATTAGACACACCTATCCACCACCTCGGTGTGCAAGTATCTTGCTAATATCTAATCCGCCAATCATGTAAAACTAATTCTTATTCTGAAATGCATGCAGAAACAGTCGAGGTTCAGCAATATCAGAACACAACAGTCTCTAGGTTTAACAAACACAAGGAAATCTGCAGATGCTGCAAATTCAAACAACATCACACACAAAATGCTGGTGGAACACAGCAGGCCAGGCAGCATCTATAGGGAGAAGCGCTGTCGACATTTTGGGCCAAGACCCTTCGTCAGGACTAACTGAAAGGAAAGATAGTGAGAGATTTGAAAGTAGTGGGGGGAGGGGGAAAGGCGAAATGATAGGAGAAGACCGGAGGGGGTGGGATGAGGCTAAGAGCTGGAAAGGTGATTGGCGAAAGTGATACAGAGCTGGAGAAGGGAAAGGATCATGGGACGGGAAGTCTCGAGAGAAAGAAAGGAGGGGGGGAACACCAGAGGGAGATGGTGAACGGGCAAACAACTAAATATGTCAGGGATGGGGTAAGAACGGGAGGAGGGACATTAACGGAAGTTAGAGAAGTCAATGTTCATGCCATCAGGTTGGAGGCTACCCAGCCGGTATATAAGGTGTTGTTCCTCCAACCTGAGTTTGGATTCATTTTGACAATAGAGGAGGCCATGGATAGACATATCAGAATGGGAATGGGACGTGGAATTAAAATGTGTGGCCACTGGGAGATCCTGCTTTCTCTGGCGGACCAAGCATAGGTGTTCAGCGAAACGGCCTCCCGTCCCATGATCCTTTCCCTTCTCCAGCTCTGTATCACTTTCGCCAATCACCTTTCCAGCTCTTAGCTTCATCCCACCCCCTCCGGTCTTCTCCTATCATTTCGCCTTTCCCCCTCCCCCCCCCCCCCACTACTTTCAAATCTCTTACTATCTTTCCTTTCAGTTAGTCCTGACGAAGGGTCTCGGCCCGAAGCGTCGACAGTGCTTCTCCTATAGATGCTGCCTGGCCTGCTGTGTTCCACCAGCATTTTGTGTGTGTTGTTGTTAGTCTCTAGATTTAACAGAATGGTGTGAAAAACAAAAAAAAATCTATGTAAAACCTTGAAGTAGATGGCCTACAACAGCAGAAGGCCACACCGGGTTCCATTCCCATAGTCATTTTATTAGGTATACTCTGTACCTAATCAAGTGGCCACTGAACGTACAATTCAGTTTGTGTCACTGCCCACCTTGTCTCAAACGTTCCCTTTATTCTCTTCACCCTTCCCTTTTAACTGGCCTTTTTAATTTCATTTCTGAATAAAATAACTCCAGTTCCACTGATATTATCCCATTTCTTCAGGATATATTGAATTTTAGATTAAATTTGTGCTCCCTTTATATGGTTTAATGTAGCATTAGCAATCTTTCACACTGTTCCTACACTGTTAGGCATACAAAATTATGAGGGGTATAGACAGAGTAAATGCAAGCAGGCTCTTTCCACAGAGGTTTGGGTGGGGCTACAACCAGAGGTCATGGGTTAAGGGTGAAAGGTGAAAAGTTTAGGGGAACATGAGGGGAAACTTCTTCACCCAGAGGGTTGTGGGAGTGTGGAATGAGCTGCCAGCACAAGTAGTGCATGCGAGCTCGATTTCAACGTTTAAGAGAAGTTTGGAGAGGTATATGGTTGGTTGGGGTATGGAGGTTGATGGTCCTGTTGCAGGTCGATGGGAGTAGGCAGTTTAAATGGTTTTGGCATGAACTAGATGGGCCGAAGGGCTGCTTCTGTGCTGTACTTCTCTATGTGTCTTAAATGAGGAGGCAGATCAGGATTTTTGTTAGTCTGAAAGAGAAAATAGGTCTGGTTCAAAAATAATTCCTGACCTCAGGGCCCAGGCAGCGTTTCTGCATAGTATTAACTATGTTATTCTGATTGGAGTCATTTGCACTCATCCTACCACATCCCCCCCCCCCCCCCGCACCCATAATATCAGTGTTTAAGCCCCCATTTCATTTTGCATAGATGGCTGAATTTGGAAAGTACTTGGTGTTCCATCAATCTACAGAAATGCAGCCTAAATTTGAGTTTATACGGAAGCAAGACTAACATCAATGAGTTATGCCATATAACAAACAAGCCTATTGTATTTCAGTAGAACAGGTGCAATGTCAACCTCACACAAGGTGCATCAAGGCATTTATTTAAGGTTCAAATATTTTTCTGTCTCATTTGATCAGCCTCCATTTTTTTTTTGTCTGTAACATTTACTTAAACTTCCATCAAACTTTTTCTGTTCTGCAGGGAAACAATCATTGAACTTAAAGAAAAAGATCTGCCTGAGCTTCGAAATAAACTGCAGAGCATCAACCGAGACATTCAGCACCTGAAGAGCGATATTGAGAATGAGGAGACTCAGCTTGCTTGCTTGATATCGCAGGAAGGCTCAGCAAAATCATGTCTGCAAGACATATCACATATGGAGAGATACCAGGTACCAGTAGGCAGGCTGTGTTCTAAAATAAAAAAGAGAAAATGCTGGAGAACGTGGCGGATCAGGCAGCTTCTGTGGAAAGAGGTGCAAAGTATATTTGGAAGAAAGAAAGAAAGATTAACATGTTGCATGTACATTGAGACATGCAGTGAAATGCATCGTTTCTGGTACCAGCATAGCATGCCCACAGTTTACTTAATCCTTATCCCAACATCTTTGGAAAGTTGGAGGAGACCTGAGTACCTGGAGGGAACCTGCGCAGTCACAGGGAGAACATACAAACATTAATGGGAATTGAATCGAATCAGTTATCTCTGATACTATAGTGATTACAGTAACCCCGGGCAGCGTGACCAAGTTGTGCACCAGAGTGTAGCTGAAGTCACACCCATTGCGGACAGATTTCGGCTGGGAGGAGTTAATCCCTCCCTCCCTGATTTCCTGATCCCAGTTCGCTGAATAACCCTCTCCTGCACCTCTCACCCGCTGCTCCTTCCAGCTGAGCACGATTGGGAGACTTACACAAAGTATGAGATCGCACAAACTGCAGAAGTTTGACGGCTGGTTCTCCACACTGAGGGACCTCTCTTCACTGATCACAGCCACCTTGTTTCAGTTGATCATGACCTTTCTATATCAGAATATGGGTCAAAAATAAACTGATTCCAATTCCAGACCGAAGTGTTTGAGAAATAAACCCAACGGGCAGAAGACCGAGGGCTAAATTCCTGCACGTACCGAGCACAGTCATAGGGAGCACCTGGAGGAAACCGCACAGTCACGAGGAGAACGGTGCCGCCTCCTTTGTATCGAGTCTGGTCAATTCATCAGGCCCTTCATAAATGCTTTTTCTAGCCACTGTGCAAAGTTCAAAGTAGAGTCTTGATGTTGATAAGATTTCAAGCCATGTATTATGAATGCAAATCTTTTATTATCTTGCCTTTAATATTCTTTATTTACTAACTTATTTCTGTCCTGTTACAATGAAAAGTGTTTTTTTTTGGTAGCCAGCACTAAGTTACCAGATTTGGATTTTCTGAGATTGTTTATGCTTTCACCTCGTTCCAGCATTGTTCTCTTGAGTTCCATTCAGTGTTATAGTTGACCACAGCCACTCCATTGATTATTTCCCATCTACACTCAGTGGCCATTTTTAATTATGTACCTCCTGTACCTAGTACAACAGCCATCTGATGCTGTAGTTCATGTACTTCAAGGGGTTGTGCATTTAGAGTAGGTTTTCTGCACACCACGTGTGTAATGTGTGGTTACTTGAGTTGCTGTCACTTTCCTGTCAGCTTGAACCAGTCTGGACATTTTCCTTATCAACGCATTTTCACACACAGAACTGCTACTCACCAGATTTTTGTTCGTCACACCATTCTCTGTGAACTCTATATACTGTTGTTCATGAAAATCCCAGGAGATCATTAGTTTCTGGGATATTTAAACCACCCTGTCTGGTACCAACAATCATTCCATTGTCAAAGTCACTTAGATCACATCTCTTCTGCATTCTGTTGTTTGGTCTGAACAACAACTGAACCTCGTGACCATGTCTGCATGCTTTTATGCATTGAGTTGCTGCCACATGATTGGTTGATTAGATATTTGCATTCGCGAGCAGATATTCAGGTGTACCTAATTAAGTGACCACAGAGTATATGTGCTCAGTCTCATGCTGTGGCTTTCTTTAACCCCTTGTTGTGAAATTCTTACCACACCATGGTCTCACGGTACCTCAGTACCTTTCTCCATCTTTGTAATTGTAAAGGGCCTCTGTCTTTCTCTGTATTCATCTTTAATATCAAGGTTGTCTAAACTGTTACTGGCAATTGATAGCCTTGTAGCCAAGCATATAGGTCCTTGGATACTATTATTAAAATAAGTTTATTATCGTCACATGTACAGAGGTACAGTGAAAAGATTTGTTTTGGTTGCCAACCAGACAGATCATTACATCACATCAGGACTGGAATTTGCAGCCTAAATCTCTATGCCCGTCCCACTTCCCTACTCTTAACCCTCTTCAGCAACCATGCTGGTTTGATCTGATGTCACACAGCACAGAAACAGCACGTTGGCCGACATGTCTGTCATAATCCCACCTGCTAGCGATTGTTCCATTATGCTCATCCAGGCATTACCAAAATGTGAGAGTACTAGCCTCCATCAACATCTCAGGCAGGACATTCTAAATACCAATTACCACCAGAGTGGAAAAAAAATGTCTTCAGATCCCCTTTCAACCTTCCCCTCTCAAGTCTTTACCCTCTTTTTTTTATAGATACCACTGCTCTAGAGAGAAGTTTCCCTCTATGCTCCCTATCTATTCCCCACATAACTTTGTTTATCTCTCTCAGGACCCTCCTCAGCTCTCAGGCAAACCAACCCAGCTCATCCAGTGTCTTCTGAAATCTGAACTGTCATCCCAGCCTATTTCCTGGTAAAACTCCTTCAAATCCTGTCCAGTACAGTCATGTCCTTCAAACAGTGAGACAACAGAAATGAATCATCAATGTGATCGAACTGATGTTTTGTAAAGTTTTAAAAGTTAAAGTTGAGTTCATTGTCAAATGCGCAATTCAATGTGTTTAATGAAAGCCTTACTTGTAGCAGCATCACAGGCATAGTGCATCAGATACAAAACTTACTAAACATAAATTATACACAACGCTTAAAAGAAAGGATACAATTAAAGCTAATTAAAAACAGGATTCATTATAGTGCAAATGATATGTTAAGATCATCATCATCATTTTGAGCTGTGTTGTATGCTGTGGGTGACCATGGTCTCCATGACCATGATTGTACTTGGCAATTTTTTCTACAGAACTGGTTTGCCATTGCTTTCTTCTAGCCAGTGTCTTTACAAGACAGGTGACCCCAACCATTATCAATAATTTTAAGAGATTGTTGGCCTGGCGTTAGTGGTCGCATAACCAGGACTTGTGATATTCACCAGCTCCTCATACGACCATCCACCACCTGCTCCCATGGCTTCACGTGTTCCTGGTTGGGGGTGGGGAGGCGGGTGGTGGTGGTTTTGCCCAAGGGTGACCTGCCGGCTAGTGGAGCGCCTTACAGCTCCGATGGTGGAGACATATCTCTGTGCCGCCAATTTGACATTTAATTCGACATTTGAAGTGCAACATTGTCTGTGTGAATACACTTTGTTTCTTGTTAGACTTCCTCTCGATTTATTCCTTTGAAATAGCAGGAAAATATCCCCTTTTACAAGATGCAAACTAAATTGCCTTGAGAGAGAACCATGTATGATTGCTTAGGCCATGCTTATGGTGGGAAGTTGTAGATTTGGACATCCAATTCCCCTTTATCCCGGGGCAGTCCTTTGTTAAATAGCGGTGAAGTTTTAGAGCAACTTGCCAGTCCTTTCAGACAGTTTATGGTCTGTAACACTGGAAGAACATCATTAGTGTAGATAGCATAACATATCCATTACCTTATATATTTAAAACAAAATGGTGTGTACTGTGCTAATTACATTGGTGTTTTTTTAATGACAAAAGAACAAATATGCTGTCTGTCCCTTTTCAAAGGAGGATTTTTTTTGGGTCCAGTGTATATTGCATAGCTTACATTCGTAATGTTTCCTTAAAGTTAGAATATATCTGTAAAACTTTAAAAAGTCAAGTGTTTGACAAGAAACATGACTAGTCTTAGCATTTTCTAATAATTCGCGTTTGCTGCTGCCTAAATCTGCTAGGTTTTTCTAAAAATCCCTTCTGATGCATTGGTTTTTGTCTTACTGAGCTGAACCATGTGAGGGAGCTAGGTTTCCATTAACCGGGTATTACCTCTAATTTGGTTACGTTATCTCCTTACAATTTCAACTGTGTAGTTTGCGCTAAAATCTTGCAACTTTATCACTTAATGTCATTTGGGAGCCAGTAGAGGGCGGCATAGTAGCATAGTGGTTAGCACGACGTTATTACAGAGCCTGCCACCCAGGTTCAATTCCGCTGCTGTTTGCAAGGAGTTTGGAAACGTTCTCCCCATGACCACATGGGTTTCCTCTGGGTGCTCCAATTTCCTCCCACATTCCAAAGACATATGGGTTAATTGGATACATGGTGCTGGCTGGAAGGGCCCGTAACTGTGCTGTATCTAGTATTAGAAATAAATAAAACTTTTAAGCAAGTTTATTTTTCAAGTTTGCGCAGAGATGCCTTGCTATTGCAACAGTAGTATTGAGTTTTGAATTAGGCCTGACTGTAATGGTCAAAGTTATTTAACCACCTAATTTTCAGATGAGGTAGGAAGCTATAATTTAAGCCTGAGTGGAACTACAAGCCCTTTTCATGTTGTTCAGGGGTAAGCTCTGAAAACAAAACAAAAAAATCAAGGGCTGGCTTTTTAAATTTTGTAAATTGGATGTAACTCTGACCGAAGAGCAAATTGCCTTCACTTTACTGGGATGGAGAAAGATTTTCAGATTTCAGATTCATTTATTTGGTCACATGTATTTGGAAACAAGTGGAATGTGTCATTTGTATTGAGAAACATTGCACCTGAGGAAGTGCTGGGGGACGGCACACAAGTGTCAGCACACAGTCTGGCAGCAACATGCAGAACAATGCAGAACACAACAAAAGGGAGTATACCAAGTGGCTGAGCAACAGCAGAAGCAAGCCCTGCTCCTCAGTTGCTTTGTAGGTTGGTATGACCTGTTCTGTTTTTCAGACAAGCATTGAGGGCATGCTATGTTGGTGATGGAACGGGTGGTGATAAATTTTATGGCCGCTTTTAAAAGGAAATTGGATTTGTATTTGAAATGGGAATGTTGTGTAAGCTATATAATAAAAGGAGAGGATTGAGAATAATTGGAAGGCTCTTTGAAAGAGTTCACAATGGAATTTCCTGACTCCTCCTGTGATATTCCATTGCAAATGTTTATGACTGACAACTGCACTTAACCGTCCACAGACAGACTTGAGAGATGTCGAACGCAAGATTGCGCAGCAAGCTGCCAAGCTCCAGGGGGTAAGCATGAACCGTACAATGCAACAGGTCAATCAAGAGAAGCAAGAAATGAAGCTGCAAGTGGAGACGGGTAAGGAGGAATGAAGAGAACTTTAAATGTACGAGTACTTGCTTTCACCGATTGGGGTTCTGATGAAGTTTCTCAGCTCAAAATGTTGACTTTATTCCTCTCCCTAGATGTTTCCTGATCTGATGAGTTCTTCCAGCATGTTCTATCTGTTATTCCAGTCAACTAATTGCCCAATTAGAATCATAATTTTTGTTTCCAAATGCCTTCGGATTCTCACACCAGCCTATCTCCAAAATCTCTCTAACCCTAACCCTAAAAGCCTAAGATTGCTGAGATTTTTTTCTGTTCTGGTCTCTTGGTACATCTTTAATTTTAAAATTCAGAGTATTATTTAAAATAATACTTTTAAGATTCAGAGATTTCGTAGATTTTAAAATAATGCAAATTATGTATAAAGTAAAAAATGGACAGCTACCACAAAGTATCCAAAGGTTGTTTAAAATGAGAGAAAGCCAACATGATCTGAGAGGAATGTGTATATTTCAAAAACAAAGGATAAGAAAAAATGTGAAAAATCATTGCATTTCAGTCAGAGGGGTGAATCTATGGAACAGTTGTAAGAATTTAAAAACATGCACTACACTTAACAAGTTTAAAAAATTATTTAATGAACAAATATTAAATGCATGATTTAAAATGAATGGGAGTAATGTAAGTAAATGATATTTGGAATTGGATTTTGTGTTAAAAGATTATGAAATTTTTTGTTTTTGATGTGATGATTGACGCCAAATATGTTGTTGTATAAGTAAGAGGGGTAGCTGTAATAAGCTGTAGCTTCAGCCTACACCCTTTCGGTCTGTTTAAAAGAATATCTATGTTTTTTGTTGTAATTTTGTCCTATGAAATCATCGTTGTAAATGATGCTTTTTATTATGTTTGTACTGACCAAAATAAATTAATTTCATTCATTTAATTTTAAACAAGAGAGAATCTGCAATTGCTGAGATTCATGTTCATTTGGGCATTCACATTAAACACAAGTAAACACAATAGAATCAATGAAAGACTGCGCATGATAAAGGCAGATAAGCGTCCAGTGTGCAAAGGACAATAAACTGTGTAAATAAAAATAAAGTAAATAATATTAAATAAATAAATCTAGAATATGAGTTGTAGATCCTTAACAGTGAGTCCATAGGTTGTGAAATCAGTGCCGGGTTGGTGTGAGTGAAGTTATCCCCCCAGTTGAGGGGTGATAATGGTGTCTTGAATATTAATAAAGGACCCAGATTTCTGCTGAGAAATTATTGCTGATTTGCATTTACTCTTGTTTCCATGGCAGTTTCCAGTAAAATCGAGCTGAAGAGGAAGATGATTCAAGACCAGCAGGAACAGATTCAGGAACTGAAGAGCATTGTCAACGAGATCCGAGCTCAGAAACTACACATCGCCAGCAACATGCAGCACCGTCAACAGCTAGAGGAGCAGAGTACAGAATTCTCCATTGAGATTCAATCCTTACACAGGGAAATACAAGTATGACATTATTAGCGTTGTTAAGGACTCTGGCTTTACTTTGCTATCTACTTAATAACTGGCAGGTCAACTTTTTTGAACTTTGCTCTTAAACTGTGGAAATCAATACCTAAAGCTATAAGGGATGCAGACTCAGTTGACGCTTTTAAATGCCAGCTCAAAACCTATTTATTTAACCTCGTTTTTAACTAGTAACTTTTTTTTTTGTCTTTTATCCCATTGTAAAGCACATTGAGCACATCATCTGCCTGAAAAGTGCTCTAGAAATAAATTGTTATTATTACAGTGCAAAGCAAACTAGGTAACTACATGGATGAGAGGAGAATGGAGGGCTTATGGTCCAGGTGCTGGTTGATGGGACGAGACCAAGTAATAGTTTAGCACAGACTAGATGGGCCAAAGGGCCTGTTTCTACGCCATATTGCTCTATGACTCAAACTTCTAGTGTCAGGTTTTTACCCCAATCATTTCCCCACAATGTTCTTCAGCTTTCTGACCCCATCTTACAATGTTCTTCTGCCATTATTTCTCCGCACCGGTTGGAATATTTGCTTTATATTCTGTTCAGAATATCTGCTTTCTGTTCTGTTCAGAATATCCGCTTTATGTTCTGTTCAGAAAATTCAGAACCAGCAATTCTAACTTCTGCTCTTTTCCAGCAGACAAGTTGAAATTTGTAAAGTCCAAAATTCAAAGTACATTTCTTATCAAAGTATGAAAATGATGTTCAACCTTGGAATTTGTTTTCTTACAGGCAACCGCAAAAACAAAGAACCCCAATAGAACCCGTTAAAACAGACTGTTAAACACCTAATGTCCAAAAAAAAACAAACAAATCATGTAAACAAAGAAAACTAAACCAATGACACTCAGAACTAAAGTGCACGAAAGTGAATCCAGAGCCAGGAAGCCAGTTCATTGCAATTAGTATCAGTGGATTGCGACCTTACATACGTGGGAGGTCCATAGACCCTGTTTCTAAGTTGAGTGACGTTGTGCACTTTCTGCAAAACGTTTCTTTCTCCAAGTCACACAAGACTTCTACTGTTAGAGAGTTATGTGACATGGAAATAGGCCCATGCTGGCCAAGTTGTCTACTTTAATGTAAATGTATATAACATATATAAGCATATAATGTATATAGAAATGAGACAACACTTCATCGAGCCAGGGTGTAAAGCACAGAAGTGCATTTAGCACACATAACGCTCAATAACTTATGAAGTTAAGGATAAAATTTACAAATGAATCACACATAAATAACAAACTAAAGTGCATTAATATTAAATATTGTAAGTTATGAAACAGATTAATCATTGACACTTCAAATAAGATGCAACAGGGAGTTCAGAAGCTTATTGGCCTGCAGGAAGAAACTGGTTCTCATCCTAACCATTCTTGCTTTTATACATCGTAGTCTCCTGCCTGATGGTAGAAAGTCGGAGGATACTGTATCAATGGGTGGCATCCTTAAAAATACTAAGGGCCCTGCATATGCGGCACTCCTGATAAATCTCCCCGATGGACCTCCGACCCCTATGATCCTCTCAGCTGCTCTCAAGTTTCTTGGTAGGAACTACTGGTCTGATGCTCAACTGCCCCTATACCAGATGGGGATGCAACTTTTCAGGATGCTCTCAATGGTGCTTCTGTAAAACTCAGTTGAGATGGGGAGGTGGGAGTAGGAAGCCTTGCTTGCCTCAATCTTCTTAGGAAGTAAAGATGCTGCTTGTGCCATCTTGTTCAGGAAGGTGATATTAAGGGACCAGGTGAGTTCATCCCTGATGTGAACTCAAACGAACTTGGTGCACTTAACTTTCTATAGAGCAGCCAATTTTTCACATCAGTGAATGGTACGTCTGCACATCCCTGAAGTCCACAATGATTTCCTTTGTCTTCTCCACATTCAGGCTTAGGTTGTTCTTCTCACACCAATCCACCAGCCGCTCCACTTCCTCTCTGTACTGCATCTCGTCATCATTCCTGATGAGGTCAACCACTGTTACGTCATCCGCAAACTTGGATGACACGGTTTGAGCTGGATCCTGTGGCACAGTCATGTGTCAGCAGTGTGAACAGCGGTGGGGTGAGCACACAGCCTTGGGGAGCGCCGGTGCTCAGCGCAATGGGAGGAGAGATGTTGCCGCCCATGCGGACTGACTGTTAAGAATTCCAGTATCCAGTTGCAGAAGGAGGTGTTGAGACCCAGTGAGGACAGTTTCCCCACCAGTTTCTGAGGAATGAGCAGCGGGAGTTGGCTTTAGTCTGTTGGGCCAGAGAGGGAGATGGTCAGTGTCTATATTGTGGAGTATGGCCCTTGACTGGGAAGCCTACCTTTGCAGACGTTGTATGAGGACAGGGAGGACTTGCTTCTGCTGCTCTTTCCTCATAATCCAAGTACTTTGTTGCGACTTACTGTAAGACAGTATTTGTCGACCACAACCTCAGATGACAAACTATTTGGTGTTGCATATGCAGCAGTGAGCTTTATTAAATAGAACTTGTGGTATTACATAGCTGATACACAATTTCTAACAATTATCCATATTATTAATAAATAATTCCACCACCTTTAATGCAAGTTTGCGCTTTTGCAGGAATCTAAGGAACAGTTATCTCCAATAGCTACAACTCTGAATAAACTACGGGAAGAAAAGCAAGAGCTGATGGAGCGGAAAAGTACCAGCTACAAGGAGATGCAGGATAAGGTCAGGGGCAAAGTGATTTATTTGAGTTCCAATCGGTAATGTTTAATTGCTTAGCCCCAGATTATTGTCTCAAATGGACTCAGTGGCCACTTCATTCGGTGCACTTGTACACCTGCTCGTTAATGCAAATATCTAATCAGCCAGTCATGTGGCAGCAACTCAGAGCAGAAAAGCATGCAGGTACGGTCAAGAGGTTCAGTTGTTGTTCAGACCAAACATCAGAATGGGGAAGAAATGGGATCAAAGTGACTTTGACCATGGAATGATTGTTGGTGCCAGCTGTGGTGGTTTGAGTATTTCAGAAGCAACTGAGATTTTCACACACAGCAGTCTCTAGAATTTACAGAGAATGGTGGGTAAAACAGGAAAAAAATCATCCAGTGAGCAGCAGTTCTGTGGGCAAAAACACTTCGTTTTTTAAGGCCTCTTTTATTTTAAAAACACCTTATTAACGAGAGAGGTCTGAGGAGAATGGCCAGACTGGTTCAAGCTGACAGGATGGCAATGGTAGCTCAAATAGCCATGTTTTACAACAGTGGTGTGCGGAAGAGCATCTCAGAATGTATGGCATGTCAAACCTTGAAGTGGATGGGTTACAGCAGCAGAAGACAATTGATATATACACTTAGTGGCCATTTTATTAGGTACAGGCGATGACAACTGGGGTCTCCTCCAGGTACTCCTTCAAAGCGACAGTAACTCAAATAACCACTCATTACAACAGCGGTATGCAGTGAAGCGTCTCTGAGCACTCGTACACCAAACCTTGGTGGACGGGCTACAACAGCAGAAGACCACACCAGGTTCTACTCCTGTACCTAATAAACTGGCCACTGAGTGTGTATTATGTTTCATTCAGTAGCCTCCACATGGGCCATTTCTTCGAATTAGTTCCTGCTCCAAGCCTTCATGTGATAGTCGGGTTCTCAATGTGAATTGTGTATGATTAGATGAATGGAGAGGTCCACAGACGGCAGGCTTCGTGGGATGTGGGCCAAGTTGAGGAGATTGGGAGGGCGCTGTGGTCAGTGGGGACTTTGGTGGATCTAAAGGCTGATGTGCCTGTAGTGCCCTGACTCTGAATTAAATTGCAAAAGGAGAAGTGAATCCCTTTCAGGTGACCAGCATCAGGTCGCACTTGCCAGGAGTGCAAGAGAATTCGAAGGAGGCCGACATCAAAAAATTAAATAG
Source organism: Hemitrygon akajei (assembly GCF_048418815.1). Lineage (NCBI taxonomy): Eukaryota > Metazoa > Chordata > Chondrichthyes > Myliobatiformes > Dasyatidae > Hemitrygon > Hemitrygon akajei. The sequence goes on along the minus strand of NC_133138.1, from coordinate 28,193,386 downwards.
ATGGTTTTATACAGAGAAGAATCAAAATTTATAGAAGTGTTTACTTCTCTTATTTCCAGATAAATGAAGTCAAAGACAAAATGAAAAATATTGATGCTTATGCGAGAGAAATTGAAAGATACATCAAAGAAAGAAGAGATGAACATAAAGAGGTAAACTGTACATTTTTTTAAATTTAGAGATACAGCTCAGTAACAGGTTCAGCCAGTCCACATGGCCCGTTTACAGCCATGTGACCTATTAGCCTAGAATGCTACAATTTGGAATGTGGGAGGAAACCGGGGCGTCCGGAGGAAGCCCACGCACAGTCACAGAGAGACCGTACAAACTCCTTACTGACAGCAACGGATTTGAACGCAGGTCGCTGGTACTGTAATAGTGTTACACTAACCACTACACTACCATGCTGCCCATTTGGCCAGTAAGCTATGGGACATCGATCTAAAATTTGTGGCAAAATGATTATAGAAGCATGGAATAAAGTTTCTTCATTCCAGATCTGTGGGAGTCTACTGGCATACTCTGTAGTTCAGCATTTGCCTGGATAAACATGAGATTCTGCCGATGCTGGAAATCCAGAGCAGCACTTGCAAAATGCTGGAGCAACCAAGTATGTCAGGCAATGTGTACGAAGAGGAATAAGGGTTCGGGTCAGACCCTTCATCAGGACTGGGGAAGAAGCCAGAATGAGGAAGTGGGGGTGGGGAGAAGTAGGAGTGAGCAGGGTGATAAGTAAAGCCAGATGAAGAGGGATGGTGGGTGGCTGGGGGAGGGGAATAAACTGAGAAGCTGGCAGGTGATAGCTGGGAAAGGTAAAGGCCTGAAGAAGGAATCTGATCAGAAAGGAGAGTGGACCAATAGCAGAAAGGAAAAGAGGAGGGGCACCCGAGGGAAGTGATAGGCGGCTGAGGAGAATAAGAGTAAGAGGGGAACCAGAATGGGGAATGGAAGAGTAACGAAGGAGAGGGAGGGGAGAAATTACCAGGAGTAGGAGAAACCATATCGTCAGGTTGGAGGTAAACCCCAGACAAATAGCAACACTCAACAACACCTTCTATTCTGTCTGTGTAGTGACCAACTTGAATGGTTTGGGCCCGAGAAGTTGACTGTTTATTCCTTTCCATAGATGCTGCCTGAGCTGTTGAGTTCCTCCAGCATTTTGTATGTGTTGTTTGGATAAACACTGGAGGCGCCTGGCTCTGCACAAAGAGGAGTAAACTATGTCAAGAGCCGGTGAATAGTACAGGGTTATTTAGATTTGTTTGGCTGGCACGTACACTAGGACCTGGACCGTGACTTCTGTGCTGGACGATTCTGTGAAATTTTTGGTAATGAGTGTGTGCTTGCTTTCCTTTCCAAGCAAAAAGAGTCGGAGCTTCAGGACACTACAACTCAACTGAGTGACGCTGAGAAACAGCGGGAGAAGATGCACAAGGAAATGGAGACCATACGAAAGACCATCGATACACAGAAGGTAAGTGAAGAATTTTAGCCTTTGTGAATTGATGCATGTTTAAGCAGATTTTGTGATCTTACTGACGAGGTCTCTGAATGTGATGAGACGGCCACAGGTCTGTACACAACAGGCTGGAAATCAAACAACATTTAAAAGGTCAGTCCAATCACAAGCAAGAGAAAATCTGCTGATGCTGGAAATCGAAGCAACACACACAAAATGCTGGAGGAACTCAGCAGGCCAGGCAGTATCTATGGAAAAGAGTGTAATCAGCATTTCGGGCGGAGACCCTTCAGCAGGACTGGAGGAAAAAAAAAGAAGAGGAGTAGAGCTAAAAGGTGGGGGGAAGGGGAGGAAGAAACACAAGGCGATGGGTGAAACTGGGAGGGAGAGGGAGGGGTGAAGTAAAGAGCTGGGAAGTTGACTGGTGAAAGAGATACAGGGCTGGAGAAGGGGAAATCTGATAGGAAGGACAGAAGGCCATGGAAGAAAGAGCAGGGGGGAGGAGCACCTGAGGGAGGTGATGGGTAGGCAAGGCGACAGGTGAGGAGGCCATGAATTGACATGTTGGAATGGGAATGGGAAGTAGAATTAAAATGGGTGGCCACTGGGAGATCCTGCTTTTTCTGATGCTTGGTGAAGCAGTTTCCCAATCTACGCCGGGTCTCACTGATATACAGGAGGCTACACCAGAAGCACCAGATACAGTATATGACCCCAACAGACTCACAGGTGAAGTGTCGCCTCACCTGGAAGGACTGTTTGAGGCCCTGAATGGTAGTGAGGGAGGAGGTGTAGGGGCAGGTGTAGTGCTTGTTCCACTTGCAAGGATAAGTGCCCGGAGGGAGATCAGTGGGGAGAGACGAACGGACAAGGGAGTCACGTAGGGGGCGATCCCTGCGGAAAGCAGAAGAAGTGGGGGGAGGGAAAGTTGTACTCAGTATTGGGATCTTGTTGGAGGTGGTGGGAGTTATGGAGAATTATGTGCTGGACGCAGAGACTGGTAGGGTGGTAGGTGAGGACAAGAGGAACTCTGCCCCTGGTGGGGTGGTGGGAGGATGGGGTGAGGGCAGTGTTGATGGTGGAGGAAGGGAAGCCTCTTTCTTTGAAGAAGGAGGACTTCTCCATTGTGGAATGAAAAGCTTCATCTAGAGACCAGATGCAGTAGAAACGGAGGAACTGAGAGAAAGGGATGGCATTTTTACAAGTAACGGGGTAGGAAGGGGTATATAGTCCAGAGAGATTGAGAAAGGGGGGGGAGGTGTCGGAATTAGACCAGGTAAATTTGAGGGCAGGGTAGAAGTTGGAGGCAAGGTTCATGAAGTCAGTGAGCTCCCAGTGGGTGCTGGAAGCAACAGCAATGCAGTTGATGTAGAGTAGGAAAAAAGAAGTGACACCATTATAGGCTTGGAACATATGCTGTTCCACAAAGCTGACAAAAAGGCAGGCATAGCTAGGACCCATGTGAGTGCCCATAGATACGCCTTTTGTTTGAAGGAAGTGGGAGGAGCCAAGGAGAAATTGTTGAGAGTGAGGACAAGTTTCACTGGCCGGAGGAGAAGAACTGGTTGAGTCTGGTATCCAGAAAGAAACTGAGAGCTTTGAGGCCTTTTTGGTGGAGGTTGGACGTGTATAGCGACTGGACATGCATGGTGAAAATAAGATGCTCGGGGCCAGGGAAGTTAAAATCTTTGGAAAGATCAAGAGCATGTGAAGTGTCACGGATGTAAGTAGAAAGGGACTTGAACCGGGGGGATAAAGTTGAGTTGAGGTATGCAGATATGAGTTCAGTGGGGCAGGAACAAGCTGCAGCAAAGGGTCTACCTGGACAGGCAGATTTGTGGATCTTGAGCAGAAGGTAGAAACGGGAGGTGCGAGGTGCAAGAAATGTGAGGCTGGTGGCAATGGGTGAGAGATCCCCACATCTGATAAGGTCGGAGATAGTGTGTGAGACAATGGCCTAGAGCTCCATAGTAAGATCCTGTTCGAGAGGTAAGTGAGAGGAGGTGTATCACAGTTGTTGCTGTGCCTCAGCAAGGTAGAGCACCAGGCCATTGTCTCCCATGCCATCACCTTCTCCACCCCCCGCCCCTTCCCACTTTCTGCTTTCCACAGAGATCACTCCCTATGCAACTCCCTTGTCCATTTGACCCTCCCCACTCATCTCTCGCCGGGCAAGCGGAACAAGTGCTACACCTACCCTTACACCTCCCCCCTCACCACCATGCAGGGCCCTAAACAGTCCTTCAAGCTGAAGCATCACTTCACCTGTGAGTCTGTTGGGCTCATCTGGTGCTCCCGGTGTGACCTCCTTTATATCAGTGAGACCCAGCATACATTGGGAGACTGCTTTGCCGAGCACCAGTGCTCCATCTGCTGGAAAAAGCAGGATCTCCCAGTGTCCACCCATTTTAATTCCACTTCCCATTCCCATTCTGATATGTCCATCCATGGCCTCCTCTACTGCCACGATGAGGCCACACTTAGATCGGAGGAACAACACCTTGTATTCTGTCTGGGTAGCCTCCAACGTGATGGCATGAACATAGATTTCTCCAACTTCTGGTAACCCCCACCTGCTCTTCACCATTCTCCATCCCCTTTTCCCTCTCTCATTTTATCTCCTTGACTGCCCATCACCTCCCTCTGATGCCCCTCCCCTTTTCTTTCTTCCATGACCTTCCGTCTTCTCCTATAAGATTCCCCTTCTCCAGCCCTGTATCTCCCCAATCAAATTCTCAGCTCTTTACTTTACCCCCTCCCCCAATTTCACCTATCACCTTGTGTTTCTTTCTCTTCTCCCCCCACCTTCTAGCTCTGACTTCTCATCTTTTTTTTTCTCTAGTCCTGCTGAAGGGTTTTGGTCTGAAGCGTTGACTGTACTCTTTTCCGTAGGTGCTGCCTGACCTGCTGAGTTCCTCCAGCATTTTGTGTGTGTTGTTTAAAAGGGCAGGTTAATGGGTTGCCTTTGTTCAGAACCACCATAAACACAGTGAGCCAAGTGTTGTCCTTCGCTTTAGCCTTCCTGTTTGGACAAAGGGCAGTCAGGAAACCATCAGTACTGCTGAGTGAAGGCCGTACATTCAAAGGGGCTGCTTGAAACACATTTTTGAGGATGAATCCAGTCACAAAACAGAGCGGTTAAGAATACTGTCAGAGCGAAATGCTTATGAGTTCTTGATAGGAGTAGATCAGATTGTAAGCTCTTGAAAACTAGAGCTGACAGGGACTGAACAGCAGGGTATGCAGTGGGTTTGCACTGGGGGGTGTTTCACAATGCAGAAATATACTCAGGGACCACTTTATTAGATACCTTCTGTGTGTTTGTGGTTTTCTGCTGTAGCCCGTTCAAAGTAAATGTTATTATCAGAGTACATACTGTGTATGTCACTGTCTACAACCCTGAGATTCATTTTCCTGCAGCATGTTCAGCAAATCTCTAGAGTACTTACTATAACAGGATCAATGAAAGATACAATACAAAATACAACAAACTGCAACTGCAAATAGAAATAAATAGCAATAGATAACGAGAACATTAAATACCAAGAGAAAGAGACCTTAAAGTGAGACCACTTCAAGGCTCGATGAGGTGTTCATTCAGAGATTCTCTTCTGCGTGCAATTGTAATGCGTGGCTATTTGAGCTACGGTCACTTTCTTTTCAGCTTGAACCAGTCTGGCCATTCTTCTCCGACCTCTCTCAGTAACAATGCCTCTTCAGCTCCTGCTCACTGAATGGTTTTTTTTTTTTGTTTCTCTGTAAACTCCAGAGACTGTTGTGCGTGAAAATCTCAGGAGATCAGCAGTACCTGAGATGCTCAAATCACCCCATCTAGCAGCAGAGTCATTCCACGGTCAAAGTCACCTAGATCACATTTCTGCCCCCACTCTGATGTTTGGTCTGAACAACAGCAGAACCTCTTGACCTTGTCTGCACGCTTTTATGCATTCAGTTCCCACCACATGATTGGCTGATTGGAAATTTGCGTTAATGAGCTGGTGTTCAGGTGTTCCTAATAAAGTATCCACTGAATGTAGATGTGTTGGGAACAGTGTTCTGTTGGCCAGTGAAAAGAACCTATCATTGAGCTGGAATTAAGTTTAATTCTGTTAAAGGAAAGACAGATTTAAATTTATGTGGTGTTATTGTTGATCTTTAGATGTCTGATACCTGTGTTGTTATTGTTGTAGTTTAGGTAACATGGCATTAGATATGTCCCTAACAAGCTGCCGCAAACAGGCAGAATCGGTTTCCAGTGATAGACGATTAAGAAAGGTGCAGAGCAGTTGATAATTGTGCACAGAGTTTGGGTGAGAGGTTGGGTCAAACAGGAAGGTCCCTAAACAATGGAAATTGGAATTCTTGGTATTAAAGATGGAATTTGAAGCTCTTTTTCAATCAGGACACAAGATGGCGTGCTAATGCCATCTGGCCAGGAGGAAGAATGGTTTAAGACTGAGGTAAAAAGCTACATCTGAAAGGACCAGTTACAGTTGCATCATGCCGTACAACCTTTGGATATTGCTTCCACACAGCAGACTTAAACACTGTAAATCTGCAAGTTGTTCTGTTTCTGTCTTCCCTCTCGCAAAGTGACACCTCTCTGCTCCTGTGTTGGGGGGCAGAGAGAGAGAGAGCCTGGGGTAGGTCAAATTCTCGGCTGAACGATTAGGTTTTTTTTTGCTCTGCAGATCATTGTCTTTCTTGGAAGCTTTGCTATTGCTTGCTTGGGGGGGAGGGGTCGATGCTTTACTGCTGCCTGTGCGTGGGAGGGGGGAGTAGGGTGGGCTTTGGAGTTCCAGTGTTCTTACTGTCACTCATCCTTTGGGGAGCTCTCCTGTTTTTGTGATGTCTGCGAAGGACAACTAATTTAGGTTGTACATTGTATACATTTTCTGATATTAAATGGAACTGTTGAACTATTGAACATAAATTACATGGATACGGGCTTGCTATGTACCGTTGATTTCCTGCTCTCTTCACAGATGTAGTTAAGTACATTTAATATCACACTGCTTCATGTGCAAGCCTGTGAGATTTTAGCAGCCATTTGATTGGTTCACTGAACACTTGCTGCCATCCCTTCCTCCCCGTATTCCAAACCTATTCTTCTCTCAACTATGTCACAAAGTTTGAGACTTAAATCATTTCTAAGAGAAAAGATTCTGGCTTCTTCCCCAATTCCTTTCCAACCCTGCTGAGGGGCCTCAACTCAAAACGTTGACTGATTTTTTCCTTTCCATGGATGCTGCCTGACCTGATGAGTTCTTCCAGCATTTTGTGTGTGTTGCTCTGGATTTCCAGCATCTGCAGAATCTCTGGTGTTTAAGAGAAAAGGAGTTGTGTTTGTAATTTAAAAAAAAGTGTAAGATGGGACAGTTGAGCTCGTAGTGTATAAACAAACATTGTATATGAATTAGGAACACAAATACACTGGTTTGGGTTTTGCTTATCATAGATCAGATACAGGAAGTCTTAATCATTCTGAGAGTTTAAGCTGAAAGCCAAATGAAGGAAATTCCAGTAGTATAGTAACGTGTAAAATAACAAGAAGACGACAGATGGATTATTATGAAGAAGATAGAAATTGTTCTTAAGAATTAGCTTGGAATTTTATAGAATTGTCTGTGCTCGACGTAGTATTCATGTAATGAATACTCTGCTAAGGTGCCATTTTGATACAAGATTGTGTCAGCTGGCGTGTAACAATTGCAAATTTTGGGACCTTACACTCTATCAATCCCTTACTCTGTCTACTGGAACAGTACAAAGTTCGACGTAAATTTATTATCGAAGTACATATATGTCACCATATACAGCCTTGATATACATTTCCTTGTGGGCATACTCAATCCAATAACCATAATTGAATCAGTCAAAGACCGCACCAACAGGGCAGACAACCAGTGTGCAAAATACAACAAATTGTGCAAATACAAAAAAGAAAATAATTAGTAAGTAGATAGATAGATAAGCAATTAATATTGAGAACATGAGAGCGTGGTACAACCCTGAAAGTGAGTCCATACGATCTGGGAACAGTTCAGTGATAGGGTGAGTAAAGTTATCCACAATGGTTCAAGAGCCTGATGGTTGAGGGGTAATAGCTGTTCCTGAAGCTGGTGGTGTGAGTCATGAGGCTTCTGTACTTCCTTCATGATGGCAGCAACAAGATAAGAGCATGACCTGGGAGGTGGGGCATCCCTGATGATGGATGATGCCATGGAGCGGCTGATAATACAGAATCTGAGGCCACAAACCAGGAACGCCCAGGATCCTCTTCAGTTTGCGTATAAGGAGAAGGTGGGAGTGGAGGATGCTATCACGTATTTGCTGCACAAATCACTCTCTCACCTAGATGGGGTCAGTTGTGCTGTGAGGATTACATTCCTTGACTTCTCTAGTGCCTTTAACACCATCCAGCCCAAGATCTTAAGGCACAAACTAACGGAGATGGGAGTAGACTCTCTCATGGTGGATTGGATAGTGGACTACTTGACAGATAGACCTCAGTATGTGCGGTTGGGAGACTGTAGGTCTGACACGGTGGTCAGCAGCACAGGAGCACCGCAGGGAACCGTACTCTCTCCGGTCCTGTTCACCCTGTACACATCAGACTTCCAATATAACTCGGAGTCCTGCCATGTGCAGAAGTTCGCTGATGACACGGCCATAGTGGGGTGTGTCAGGAATGGACAGGAGGAGGAGTATAGGAAACTGATACAGGACTTTGTGATATGGTGCAACTCAAACTACCTGCGTCTCAATATCACCAAGACCAAGGAGATGGTGGTGGACTTTAGGAGATCTAGGCCTCATATGGAGCCAGTGATCATTAATGGAGAATGTGTGGAGCAGGTTAAGACCTACAAGTATCTGGGAGTACAGTTAGACGAGAAGCTAGACTGGACTGCCAACACAGATGCCTTGTGCAGGAAGGCACAGAGTCGACTGTACTTCCTAAGAAGGTTGGCGTCATTCAATGTCTGTAGTGAGATGCTGAAGATGTTCTATAGGTCATTTGTGGAGAGCGCCCTCTTCTTTGTGGTGGCGTGTTGGGGAGGAAGCATTAAGAAGAGGGACGCCTCACGTCTTAATAAGCTGGTAAGGAAGGCGGGCTCTGTCGTGGGCAAAGTACTGGAGAGTTTAACATCGGTAGCTGAGCGAAGGGCGCTGAGTAGGCTACGGTCAATTATGGAAAACTCTGAACATCCTCTACATAGCACCATCCAGAGACAGAGAAGCAGTTTCAGCGACAGGTTACTATCGATGCAATGCTCCTCAGACAGGATGAAGAGGTCAATACTCCCCAATGCCATTAGGCTTTACAATTCTACCGCCAGGACTTAAGAACTTTTTAAAAGCTATTATTAATGCTTTTTGAGATAGTGATTTAGATGCATATCATATTTTTTACTGAGTTAAATATTGTATGTAATTAGTTTTGCTACAACAAGTGTATGGGACATTGGAAAAAAAAAAGTTGAATTTCCCCATGGGGATGAATAAAGTATCTATCTATCTATCTATCTATCTATCTATCAGATGTGCTCAGTGGTGGGCAGAGCTTCTAAACTGCCACTTGGTTGAAAGTTATGTGAATCTGTTCATGCTCTGTAAGAAATCTGACACTGATGTGTCTGCTCCAAGTGACTGAGCTGGATGGTGTTGAAAGGCTTGGATATCGTTGACTGTTAAGTACATTGAGCCATTCCTGCAGTCCATAAGATCATAGGAGCAGAATTAGGTTGTTTTGTCTAGTGAGTCTGCTTCGCCAATACATCATGTTATCCCTCTCAACCCCATTCACCTGCTTTCTCCTTGTAACCTCTGATGCCTTTACGAATCAGGGTCCTATCAACCTCCACATTAGGTATACCCAGTCATTTGGCCTCTAGCCATCTGTGGCAATGAATTCCCCACAGATTCATCACCTTCTGACTAAATAAACTTTGCCTGTTCCCTGTTCTAAAGAGACGCCATTCTATTCTGAGGCTCTGCCTTCTGGCCCTAGACACCCACCCCTACTCTCAATATCTTCTACCTGTCAACTCTATTCAGGTCTTTCAATATTCAAAAGGTTTCAATGAGATTTTCGTTTATTCTTCTAAACTCCAGTGAGTACAGGTCCAAAGCCATCAAACATTCCTCATACATTAACCATTTCATCCCTGGAATCATTCTCATGTATCTGCTCTGGACCCAGTCATGAATAATACAGTTCATTTTGTGCCATGTCATATGATATGCGTGATCATGGTCTTAGCAAATTTTTCTACAGCAGTGGTTTGCCATTTCTTTCTTCTGTCTTTATAAGATGGGTGGCCCCAACCATTGTCAATACTCTTCAGACTATACATGTATTTGCATAAGTACAAGATCTGGATCTTCATTGAGAAAGCCAGTTATTTTATTCTATAAAATCTGATTAAAACCATTCCTGATTTTTACTAAAATTAATGTACAAATTCCATTAGGATAAAAGTGCCAAACAAATGCAGGGATTTGTCAGGGAATTGTTTATTTTTCATATTTTGAGAGTGGTTAGAATACAGAACTCATAGGGAATAATTATTACAGTTCACATATTGGCATATAAGAGAAGGAAAGAAATTGATTCTCTTAATGAGGGTGATGTAGAGTCATGTAGTAACTGAATGTTTTGAGTGGGTTTAAATCCTATCACAGCAACAGGGAATTTAACTTAATGTAATTAAATAAATTTGCAGTATAAACTTTCTACTGATATTGACAACCATGTAGCACGATGCCTTTTAATAAGGAAAATCTGTTCACTAAATGTTGGCCTTTCCAACAAGGTTTGCATCCTGTGAAAGAATAAACAAAGGAAGGCTTGGCAGGCCCAACTGGACAATGAGTGCTGGAAATCCTGTTACATCGTGACCACAAAGTCTGCAAAGAACATAAAAATGGACAAAAGTGGTTGGCCTATGACCACATTTCTTTCAGGACAGATTTATTTTATCTACTTCATAGGAAGCAGTTTTTTTCATGGAATGGGAGTGGTGTTGCTGGTTCCTTATTGCCCACAGAGTAGAGAGTTGATAAATCTGAAATTGAACAGATCAGACTGAGTAAGGATGACAAATTCCTCTCCTTGAAAGACAGTCATGAACTAGTAGTTTTGCAGCTACTTAGTTGCTTTTGGTTACTGCTATTGAGACCAGCTATTTAATTCCAGAAGTGACATTAAAAGATAATTGAGTGGGTTCTTTTATGGTTGCATAAATCTGTGATTGCCATGGATAATTTCTCCCCCTTCACCCTTCTCTCTGATTCCTCACTTTGGTTCCTCACTCATCCCTTCTCCTCATCTGCCCATCACCTCCCTCTGGTGTTCCTCTTCCTTTCATCCATGGTCCACTGTCCTCTCCTATCATACTCCTCTTCAGTTCATCATCTCTTCCACTTACTTCATCACCCCTCCCTCACTCACATGCCTTCCCCCTCTCCTATCCATGTTTTTTAGGCTTCTTCCCCTTCCTTTCTCATCATCATGAACAGATCTTGCCCAAAACTTTGATGGTTTATTCCCCTCCATTGATGCTGCCTGATCTGCTGAGTAGCTTCAGCATTCTGTGTGCATCGCTCAGGGCTTCCGGTATCTACCAATCTCTTATATTTATGATTGCCTCTGGAACTACGTCTGCATACCAGTTGATTCATGGGTTAACGCTTCCCTGACCTTGAATATTCAATGGCGATTCACCACTTGGAAGTGTTGTTGATGGACTGGCTTATTCAAGTTTTCAATCCTTGTGTAGTAGAGTTCGGGTAATCCATCAATCTATTGTTCAGAACTTCTGTCATCTGGCTGATTTGGAAATTCAGAACATGAATTGAAGGTTCAGGGTATAAGGCAGAACCTGGGGTCTGGGCTCCTGGCTTTGGGCTGGGTGCCTGGCCCTTTAAATTCACTGAATCCACTGAAAAAGTTGTGCAACATGTAAAAATAAAAGTGCGTTTTTGGAGTACCGTCCAATAGAGATGAAAGAGATTAGCTTTAGTTGTCACATGTGGATCGAAACAAACAGTGTAAGGCATTGTTTGCATCAACGATCAACACATTCCGAGGATCTCCTGCATAATACCCTGTTTCTGGCGGCAACATAGTTTGCTCACAACTTACTAACCCTACCAGTACGCCTTTGGAGTGTGAGAGGAAACCAGAGCACCTGGAGGACACCCATGCAGTCTTGGGGATAACACACAAGCTCCTTAAAGACAACGGCAGGTATTGGACCCCAATCATTGGTGCTGTAAATCTTTGCACTAGCAGCTACGCTACCATGCCTCCAGTGGTCCAGAAGGTCTGCTGGTCCAACACCACCAAAGTACTCATAAATGGTAACTTGGAATCTGCACTGAGAGTGAAATTAAGTCATCTTGCAGTGATCGGAGACCTTTGTGGTAGGAATGACACGTTCATGGAAGATAATGTGCAGTGCATGTCATCTGTTTGAAGTAGATTTGGTACAGCTCCAAAGCAAAGTTTGTCAACCCTGTGCAATTACCTGGTTTTCTGCATTAATTACTCATAATATGTGGTCTGATCTTCATCTAAGTCACAATAATAGACAATCAGCCTAAACTAATAAAACTAAAACAACTGTACTGCTCATCAATAATGAGTACAGAATTTAAACAATCACAGTCTAAGTTCAAAAAAGAATGTGAACCTCTGGGGTTATTTGGAATCAGGTGTTCCATTCAATGAGATGGGATTGGAGGCGTGGGTTGTAGAGGTGTCCTGTCCTATATTAAAAAAAGGACACACAAGGTCAGGTTACTGACAGAGCCTTCTCTTCTCAAGAAAGCTCTGTTTATGTGCACCATGCCTCGATCAAAACAACTTTCAGAGGACCTTAGAAGAATAATTTTAGAGATGCATGAAGTTGGAAAAGGCTACAAAATCATTTCTAAAGATCTGACTGTTCATCAGTCCACGGTAAGAGAAATTGCCTACAAATGGAGGAAATTCAATACTGTTGCTACTCTCCCAGGAGTGGGTATCCTGCAAAGATCACACCAAGAGCACAATGTGCAATGCTGAAGGAGGTGAAAAAGACTACGAAGGTAACAGCAAAACACCTGCAGAAATCTTTGGAACTTGCTAAAGTCTCTGTTCGTGTATCTACTGTAAGAAGAACACTGAACTGGAATGGTGTTCATGGAAGGACATCACGGAGGAAACCACTGCTCTCCAAAAACAACACTACTGCATGTCTCAAGTTTACAGAAGACCACCTGTGTGTTCCACAGTATTTCTGGGACATTGTTCTGTGCACAGATGAGACAAAAGTTAAACTTCTTGGCCGAAATGCACACTGCTATGTTTGGAGCGAAAAGGGCACTGCACACCAACACCAAAACCTCATCCCTACTGTGATGCATGGCAGAAGGAGCATCATGGTTTGGGGCTGCTTTGCTGCCTCAGGGCCTGGACAGCTTGTGATCATTGAGGGAACAATGAATTCAAAATTGTATCGACATATTACAGGAGAATGTCGGGTTAGCGGTCCATCACCTGAAGCTTAATAGAAGTTGGATGATGCATTAAGAAAATGATCTAAAACACAAGAGTAAATCAACAAGAGAATGGTTTAAAAAGAAGAAAATTTGTATTTTAAAAATGGCCTAGTCAGAGCCCAGACCTTAACCCAATTAAGATGTTGTGGCATGACCTGAAGAGGGATGTTCATGCAAGGTATCCCAGAAATATTGATGAACTGAAACAGTTTTTTTACGGAGGAATGGTCTAAAATTCCTCCTTGCTGATTTGCAAATTTGATCAGCTGCTACAGGAAACATTTGGTGGAGGTTATTGCTGCTAAAAGGAGGTTTTACCAGTTATTAAATACAAGGGTTCACATACTTTTTCCAGGCTGGACTATGAATGATTAAACAATATGTTCATTACAGACATGAAAAATACAATTGTTTGTGTGTTATTAGTTTAGGCAGATTATGTTTGTCTGTTATTGTGACTTAGACCACATTTTATTAGTAATTAATATAGAAACCAGTTAATTGCAAAGGGTTCACAAACTTTTTCTTGCAACTGTATGTCACCAAAGACTCTTAATAAATTTCTACAGTTGTACTGTGGGGAGCATTGCATCACTGTCTGGTGTGGAGGGGCCACTGCACAGGATTGGAAAACTGCAGAAGGTTGCAAACACTGCCAGCTCCATCAGGTGCACTAGCCTTCCCAGCTTTGAGGACATCTTCAGTCATGATGCCTCAAAATGGTGGCATCCATCATTAATGGCCCCTATCACCCAGGACATGCCCTTGTCTCATTACTACCATCAAGGATGAAGTACAGGAGCCTGAAGACATATACTCAACATTATGGGAACTGCTTCTTCCCCTCAGCCATCAGATTTCTGAATGGGCAATGAACCCATAAACACTACCTCACTTTTTTTTTGCATTACTAATTCAAGTAAGATTTTTATTGATATATTTCTTACTGTAATTTATAGTTTTTTATGACATATTACACTGTACTGTTGCCGCAAAACAACTAATTTCACATCATACGCCAGTGGGTGGCAGGCTGGAGATAATACCTCTCCAAAGGAGATCCTTCCCTCTGCGAGCCTGCAGGTCACCCTTGGGCAAGGTGTAGCACCTGCTTAGCCCCCCGATCAGGATCACGTCAAGCCACAGGGGCAGGCAGTAGATGGTCATATGAGCAGCTGGTGCATATCACAAGTCCTAGTTATTGCACCACTGATGCCAAACAGAAAATCTCTAGAGAGTATTGATAATGGCTGGGGTCATCCATCTTGTAAAGACACTGCTCAGAAGAAGGCAATGGCAAACCACTTCTATAGAAATATTTGCCAAGAACAATCATGGTCTTTTCCAATATTTTTATTAGTTTCTACATAGAGGAATACAGAGTACAAGAAAGTGTATATAAAGGGTCAGAAAAGATTTTAAAAAACAATTACATTATATCTGTTCATAATAACAATTACATTACCCCATATTCATATAAGTTGATCAATAGTTAAGAGCAATCATGGTCATGAGACCATGATCACCTGTGTCATACAGCACAGTACATAATGTTGATGATGATGCCAGTGGTATTAAACCTGTTTCTGATTCTGACTGGCAGCCTCAGATTGTCAACATAAAGATAAGTGTTTCATCAGAAACCTATGAGTAAGAATCATGTGGAATGGCTTTGTACCAGTGAACAAACGGTAGAACTATTTGAATGTTAAACCTTGTATCTCCAGATTAGTATCCTTGTCACAGTAAAGGCTGAGATACAATATGAACAATGTATTCAACACAGCCACATAGAATGAACAAGGAGTATTCACACCACCCAGAGGGGTAGCCTCTGCTCAGATGGCCTGAAAAAGGGCATCTTCATAGTTCCATATTGGTTCCTTTTCTTGTGAAACATGGCTGCATGGGCCATGTAGGTCCTTGTGTCATTTGGACTAACTCTGCCCAAGGATGACTTTACGACCAGTACTTCCAGAGACAAAATGGCAAATAGTGGCCCATTTATATTTATTTTTTTAAGCTTATTTTGATTTTTTTAATGCTGCCTCAGTTCCAGAGTAGCAATCATTTCATTCTCCTTTACACTCATACTGAAGAATGACAAACAGTCTTGAATCTTGAATTATTTATGGTTCCATTTTAAGGCAAATAAAATCTATCAAAGAAGGTATTCTGGATAGCCCTCATGTTTTTGGAGGAATGTGTAGTGTTTTGCAAGAGCAAACATGGAAAGTACAACCTTCTGTTGAGCTTCGTTTTCAGTAAGCAGATTAATGGAACTTTTGAAGAGGCACCGAACTGCATCGGTGCGGCTACAGATAGTAGATTGCACTGATAAATAGTTACTTACTGCAGTTCTGTTTAACTTAGCTTGGTTACCTCAAAAGCATTTATCAGCAAAAGATTAAAGGCTTGCTTAGTTTATGAAATAATCGATGTTGGGATGGAAACTATTCTACTTTCCTGCAAATAGATAATGGTCAGTGTAAAGTTGTGCATGGCTCATATTATTGAAATTTATTTATTTCATTGTAAGTAAAGTGAAGCTTGGGGCTTTCATATTGGCTTGAAGGTAGGAATTGGAGGTTTTGCTGTGCAAAGTAAGCAAAGGTTACTGTGTCTTTCTTTGTATCTTGTGAAGATAGTACAGATTCAAGGTAAAAAAAAAAGCACTGCCCACACTAGCCCAGCGAAGTATTGAAGTTCAGGCTTAATAACCCACTTTCTCTTCCTCTGCTCTCCGGTCCCACCAGCAATAATTCCATTCTCATATCAGCTGTCCCCATATCATGCTTGGACACAAATGCTAATTAGTGCAAAATTGAAAACACTAGCTCATGATGAATCTGATGCCCATGAGAAAATGAATTCACCTGTGAATTTTGTGGTGTCTGAAAAGAGGATGCTGTCCAAGTTGCATGCCATCTTGGACAATGACTCCCATCCACTCCATAATGTACTGGTTAGGCACAGGAGTACATTCAGCCAGAGACTCATTCCACCGAGATGTAACACTGAGCGTCATAGGAAGTCATTCCTACCTGTGGCCATCAAACTTTACAACTCCTCCCTCGGAGTATCAGACACCCTGAGCCAATAGGCTGGTCCTGGACCTTATTTCCACTTGGCATGATTAACTTATTATTTAATCATTTATGGTTTTATATTGCTATATTTCTTCACTATTCTTGGTTGGTGCGGCTGTAATGAAACCCAATTTCCCTTGGGATCAGTAAAGTATGTCTGTCTGTCTGTGAGTCAAGGTCATCGACTGTACCTGCTGCTCCCTATTATACATTGGT
Organism: Hemitrygon akajei; assembly: GCF_048418815.1. Taxonomy (NCBI): domain Eukaryota; kingdom Metazoa; phylum Chordata; class Chondrichthyes; order Myliobatiformes; family Dasyatidae; genus Hemitrygon; species Hemitrygon akajei. Next base: position 28,177,072 of record NC_133138.1, on the reverse strand, counting down.
GAGGCCTGACATCGACTGGGTTTACTGTGTTCACCACAAAAGGTGGGATTTCCTGGTGGTCACCTGTTTCAGTTTGACTTCCCATTCCCATTCTAACATGTTGGTCCGTGACCTTTTCTACTGTGATAATGAGGCCACAATCAGGTTGTACACCTCCCATTCCGTCTGGGTAGCTTCCAACCTGATGGCATGAGCATTCATTTCTCTGACTTCTGGTAATTTCTCCCCGTCCCCCATCTCTCTTTTACCATTCCCCATTCTGGTTCCCTACTTACTCCTTCTCACAGCCCTTCACCTCTCTCCTTCCCTCTCTCCAGTGGGTCACTATCCTATCAGATTTCTCCTCCTTCAGCCCTTCACTTCTTCCACCTATCACCTCCCAGCTTGTTGCTTTATCCTCCCCACATGGCTTCACCTAACACTTCCAGCTTGTACTCCTTTCCCTCGCTCCACCATCATACTCTGGCTTCTTCCCCATTCCGTTCAAACCCTAATGAAGGATCTTGTCCCAAAACATCAGCTCTGTATTCCCTTCCACAGAGGTTGCCTGATCTGCTGAATTCCTCCAGCATTTTGTGTGTTCTCCTCATTTTATTCTTGTTTTTTTTCTTTACAGACAGCTGTCGGAAACACAAGAGTACATTCACTGAATTTCCTCCCTTGTCTTTCCCTGCCATTTAGTCCACTGAACAGATGCTAAGAGGACCCTTGTGGGATTGTTGGTGGTGGTTAGGGAGCAGGGTAGTGGCAGCGGGTGGGAGATCTGAGGGCCATGTTTTCAGAATGGAGAATCGCTCATTTAAGATGGAGACGAGGGAGAGTGACTTCTCAAGACTGTGGATCCAGTATTCTCAACCCAAGAAAGTTGTAGAGGGTGAATTAGTGAAGAAATTTATAGTGTGTATGTAGAAAACGGTAAGGTAGCGTAGTGGTTAGCACAATGCTCTATTGTACAGGTGACCTGGGTTCAGTTCCCACCACTGCCCGTAAGGAGTTTATACATTCTGCCCGTGACCACGTGGGTTTCCTCCCACAGTCCAATAACCTAACAGCTGATAGGTTAATTAGTCGTTGTAATTGTCCTGTGATTAGGCTAGGATTAAATCGGAGGTTGCTGGGTGGTGAGGCTCAAAGGGCCTGTTCCTCAATAAGTAAATGAATAGAAAGGTCTCGGCCTGTTTACCCTTTTCCATAGATGCTGCCTTACCTGCTGAATTCCCCCAACATTGTGTGTGTTACTTGGCTTTCCAGCATCTGCAGATTTTCTCTTGTTTGTAAATGGGTAGACAGATTGTTTTTGGGAAAGACACGCAAAATGTTGTGGGAGGTCAGCAGGTCGGGCGGCATCTATAGAGAGAAATAAGCAGTTGGCATTTTGGGCTGTTGAGACTCTTCATCAGAACTGGTTTTGGACTGTTATGAAAAGTCAACAATCATGGGACAGGAACATGGATTGAATTCAAGCTTAGATCTGCCATGATCTTAGTGCATCATGGTACATGGCACAGCACAATGGAAAGATGGTAGAGCTACTGCCTCAAATCTCCAGTGATCTGGATTCATTCCTGACCTTCCGTGTCTTCTGTGTGGAATTTGCATGTTCTTCTGTGACTGCATAAGCTTCCCTCATACATCCCATGGATTCATTGGCCAACGTAAATTGCCCCAAATGTCAGACTTTGAGGAAGGGGGTTTTGTTGGGAATGTAAGGTAAATAAAATAGAATTAGGAAAAATTGGGTGCTTGATGCTCCATAAAGAGCCAGTGAGACAATGGCCCTACTTTTGTGCTGTATCTCCCTGTGACAATGATAGAGAATGAATGGTCTATCTGGTATGCTATTGGCTGTTGTTTTCTCAAGGTGTTATGTAAATGGCCAATCAGCATGAAGCATGGTATGTACTGAAGATTATTTTAGTCAACGTGAAAATGGGCTCAACTCCATCCATGTTCAATATATTCGGCTTGTAAAAGGACTTGCTTATTGAACTGGTTTCCTGCATTGATTCTCACATGAGCTTGCAGACACTACAGTGCTCCCATCACAACTTGAGCTAACTTCATGCAGACTTGACCAGTGTTCAGGCTGTCTATGTGGAGGAGTCGAACGGCATTTGGCTGTCGATCACTAGGTCATCAAGTCAGTATTTAGACCTTGAACCCCTGTGTTGTAGCAATAAATGCTTGTTGCTTTTGGAAGATGTGAAATACTTTGGAATTGAGACTGTTAGAGTCATAGAGCACTACAGCACCGAAAGAGGACTGTTGGCCCATCTAGTCCATGCCAAACAGTTCTTCTGCCTAGTCCTATTGAGCCTTCATTTCCCTTCTGTACATATACTTATCCAAACCTCTCTTAAATATTGAAATCAGTCCAGTACCCACCACTTCTGCTTCCACACTCACGCCAGCCACTGAGTGAAGACATTTCCCCTCGGGTTTCCTTTAAATATTTCATCTTTCACTTTTAACCTATGATCTCTCATCTAGTCTCCCCCAACCTCAGTGAAAAAGCCTGTTTGCATTTACCCTGTCTATAACCCTAATAATTGTGTATACTTCCATCAAGTGTCCCCTTATTCCATAAGACATAGGAGCAGAATTAGGCCATCTGGCCCATCGACTCTGCTCCGCCATTCAATCATGGCTGATCCTTTTTTTCTGTCCTTCTCAACCCCAGTTCCTGGCCTTCTCCCCATAACCTTTGATGCCATGTCCAATCAAGAACCTATCAATCTCTGCCTTAAATACACCCAACCACCTGGCCTCCACAGCTGCACATGGCAACAAGTGCTACAAGATCACCATTCTCCTATACTCCAGGGAATAAAGTCCTAGTTTATTCAACCTTTCCCTAGAACTCGGGTCCTCAAGTCATGAAGCACCCTGTAATGTCCACTCTGCATAGCTTAGAGCTTATAATGTATTACACAAAGCAATGGAGCTTTGTACTAATACATCCTTTCTCTTTATAACTGCTGAAAGGGTACACAGGAACAGTTCAGCAGGTCTGGCAATATATTTGGAGAAGGAAACATTTTAATGATTCGGAGCGGTGGTGTCCTGTCAGAGCAGCTTCTCCTGTCTGCTCCCGTCAATGTGTGTGGATGTCTCCAACTTCCTGTTTTCATTTCAGAATTTCTGCATGTGGAGCATTTAGTTATTTATTTCTTATCTGTTGCAATTTTTTTCCATTAGATTTTAGACTGCAAATATTCACTTTCTTTGGGCACTGGCAAATGGATGCATTTGAAATTACATAGTGCTGTAATTTAGCAGGCCAGGCAGCATCTATGGAAAAAAGTACAGTCGACGTTTCAGACCGAGACCGAGAAGGGTTTCAGCCCGGAATGTCGACTGCACTTTTTTCCTAGATGCTGCCTGGCCTCCTGAATTCCTCCAGCATTTTGCGTGTGTTGCTTGGATTTCCAGCATCTGCAGATTTTCTCTTGTTAATGCTGTAATTCGCTTATTTTTGCCTCAGCTCGAGGAGCGGTGGTTGCAAGATAATTTGACGCTGCGCAAAAGGATGGAAGAATTGGAAGTTGTGGAGTCCAAGAGGAAAGAGCGGCTGAAAGAGATGGGAGAGATGGGAGTAAATCAGCTCAGGGGGTAAGTGAAAACTTGACCATGTAGTGGACACATCCCCTCAGTACTGAGCTGAACCTATCTTTTAGCACCAGCAGCATTACAACTACTTAGTGTAAGAAAATGTCTGAAGCTGGGGTGACCTTGGACTTAGGGGTAGGATGATGGCTGTTGAACAGTTTCTTTGTCATTCCAAGGATTAACTCTCCTCCAGCAAAGAGTATGTGGAATATGTGATTGGGGGGTGAGCTTGTTGGTCACATCCACAATTTTTGTGCATATTGGAACAGTCATTGATTGATAAGTTTCTGTGTGGTGCAGATAATGTCCATTGTATCTCTTGGTGGATGGAATCCACAACATGGCTAACCTTTTGCTCTGAAATTACCCTGCAAACAATTTAGTCCAAATACAACAAGGAAGTATGGCATCTATTGACCTCACAGTGCTGCCCACAACTGAGCATGATTTCTTTTTAAGTATGTTAATGAACTTTGCAATATACACAAAATGCTGGAGGAACTCAGCAGGTCAGGCAGCACCTACATAAATGAACAAACATCAGTGTTTCGGGCTGAGTCCCTTTATAAACTCTAGAGATTGTTGTGCATGAAAATACCAGGGGATCAACAGTTTATGAGATGCTCATGCCACCCTGTCTGGCACCAACAATCATTCCACTGTCAAAGTCACTTAGATCGCACTTCTTTCCCATTATGACATTCAGTCTATGCGACAGCTGAACCATTTGACCACACCTGCATGCTTACTGCATTGAGTTGTTGCCGTATGATTGGCTGATTAGATAGTTCCATTAACAAGTAGATGCACCTAATAATGTGGCTACTGGGTGTAGAAGCCATGCATTTGCAGGGGATATGTGCAAGCTGAACACAAACGGTATTAGTGGTTAGTGCTGAACCCGGTTAGCTGGAGCTACAAGGCGGTGGCTTTAATAGCTACTTCACTATTCCAACCAAAAATCATAATGTTCTGAGTAGATTCTCCTGACATATGAAGCTTGTTGATATTTGTGTGGGCAATTTATATTATTATTTTATACATCCAAGCCTAAAGTACTTTTCTTTTGGATGACAGCGAACGACAACAACTGGAAGAACGACTAGATAATTGCAAAAAGAAACGAAATCTGGCCCAAGGGCGACAGAAAGGCTTTGAAGAAGAAATTCTTCACTTCAGAAAGGAACTGAGAGAGGATCAGTACAGAGATGCTGAGGAAAAGTTCAGAGAAATGATGATCAAAATGAGAACAACAGAATTGGCTAACAAGGACCTAGATATTTATTACAAGGCACTGGACCAGTAAGTATGTTAGCATGTCATAAACTTTCTTGTTTCTGGCCATGTGAAATGTTTTCTGACAAAACTTCACCAGAATATTTTGCTTTATTAAAAATATCTTGAGCGTCACAGTGGGATCAATCCGATCTTGCTGTAGAAAGTTATGTTAGAGGTTGAAAATTCCATGAATTTTGAAAAAGGATAGATCTTCAATCTTTCAAATAGTATTTACTTAGTTAACCCCAATTATTTGCCTTTAATGCAACTGAACATCTCAAAGGCACTTTCCATGAGTGTTTTGAAAAATTGTCACCAAGTCATGTGAAATCTGCCTAAATGGTAAATGTTAGTAACTGGTTTATTGTTGTCACATGACTTAGATACAGTGAAAATCCTTTGCTTTTTTTGTCATCCATGAAGATCATTTCACAAGGTAAGTACAGCTAAGTAGTACAAAGGAACAGCAATAACAGAATGCAGAATATAGTGTTACAGTTACAGAGGAAGTGCAGCACAGGGGCCATGACAGAGCCGATTGTGAGGTCAAGAGTTCATCCTTACCATACTCAAGATCCAATGAATAGTTTTATAATATCAGGAAAGAAGCTGTCCTTCAGGCTGGTGGTGCATGTCCTCAAGCTTAAGAGAGAGAGAGAGAGAAAAGATTTGGAATAAGCTATTTCAGTTCAGTTGACCAAAAGGCATGCCTGTTATTTAGGAGTTGATTTTAATAGAACATAGAATAGTACAGCACAGTAAGGCCCTTCGGCCCACAATGTTGTGCCGACCCTTAAACCCTGCCTCCCATATAACCCCCCACCTTCATTTCCTCCGTATACCTGTCTAGTAGTCTCTTAAATTTCAGTAGTGTGTCTGCCTCCACCACTGACTCAGACAGTGCATTCCACGCACCAACCACTCTTCCTCTAATATCCCCCTTGAACTTCCCACCCCTTACCTTAAAGCCATGTCCTCTTGTATTGAGCAGTGGTGCCCTGGGGAAGAGGCGCTGGCTGTCCACTCTATCTATTCCTCTTAATATCTGTATACCTCTATCATGTCTCCTCTCATCCTCCTTCTCTCCAAAGAGTAAAGCCCTAGCTCCCTTAATCTCTGATCATAATACATACTTTCTTAAACCAGGCAGTATCCTGATAAATCTCCTCTGTACCCTTTACAATGCTTCCACATCCTTCCTATAGTGAAGCGACCAGAACTGGACACAGTACTCCAAGTGTGGCCTATCCACAGTTCTATAGAGCTACATCATTACTTTGCAACTCTTAAACTCTAGCCCTCGACTTATGAAAGCTAACACCCCATAGCTTTCTTAACTACCCTATCTACCTGTGAGGCAACTTTCAGGGATCGGTGGACATGTACCCCCAGATCCCTCTGCTCCTCCACACTACCAAGTATCCTGCCATTTACTTTGTACTCTGCCTTGGAGTTTGTCCTTCCAAAGTGTACCACCTCACACTTCTCCGGGTTGAACTCCATCTGCCACTTCTCAGCCCACTTCTGCATCCTATCAATTTCTCTCTGCAATCTTTGACAATCCTCTACTCTATCCACAACACCACCAACCTTCATGTCATCTGCAAACTTGCCAACCCCACCCTTCTACCCCCACATCCGGGTTGTTAATAAAAATCACAAAAAGTAGGGGTCCCAGAACCAATCCTTGTGGGGCACCACTAGTCACAACCCTCCAATCTGAATGTGCTCCCTCCACCACGATCCTCTGCCTTCTGCAGGCAAGCCAATTCTGAATCCACCTGGCCAAACTTCCCTGGATCCCATGCCTTCTGACTTTCTGAATAAGCCTACCGTGTGGAACCTTGTCAAATGCCTTACTAAAATCCATGTAGATCACATCCACTGCACTACCCTCATCTATATGCCTGGTCACCTCCTCAAAGAACTCTATCAGGCTTGTTAGGCACGATCTGCCCTTCACAAAGCCATGCTGATTGTCTTTGATCAGACCATGATTCTCTAAATGCCCATAGATCCTATCTCTAAGAATCTTTTCCAACAGCTTTCCCACCACAGACATAAGGCTCACTGGTCTATAATTACCCTGACTATCCCTACTACCTTTTTTGAACAAGGGGACAACAACATTCACCTCCCTCCAATCCTCCAGTACCATACCCGTGGACTACGAGGACATAGAAATCCTAGCCAGAGGCTCAGCAATCTTTTCCCTTGCCTCGTGGAGCAGCCTGGGGAATATTCTGTTAGGCCCCGGGGACTTATCCATCCTAATGTATTTTAGCAACTCCAACATCTCCTCTCCCTTAATATTAACATGCTCCAGAACATCAACCTCACTCATATTGTCCTCACCGTCATCAAGTTCCCTCTCAGTGGTGAATATCGAAGAGAAGTATTCATTGAGGACCTCGCTCACTTCCACAGCCTCCATGTACATCTTCCCACCTTTATCTCTAATCGGTCCTACCTTCACTCCTGTCATCCTTTTGTTCTTCTCATAATTGAAGAATCCCTTGCGTTTTTCCTTTACCCTACTCGCCAAGGCCTTCTCATGCCCCCTTCTTGCTCTCCTTGGCCCCTTCTTAAGCTCCTTTCTTGCTACCCTATATTCCTCAATAGCCCCATCTGATCCTTGCTTCCTAAACCTCATGTATGCTACCTTCTTCCACCTGACTGGATTTTCCACCTCACTTGTCACCCATGGTTCCTTCACCCTACCATTCTTCATCTTCCTCACCGGGGCAAATTTATTCCTAACATCCTGCAAGAGATCCCTAAACATTGACCACATGTCCATAGTACATTTCCCTGCAAAAACATTATCCCATTCTAGCCTTATAGCCTCATAATTTGCCCTTCCCCAATTAAAAATTGTCCTGTCCTCTCTGATTCTGTCCTTTTCCATGATAATGCTAAAGGCCAGGGAGAGGTGATCACTGTTCCCCAGATGCTCACCCACTGACAGATCTGTGACCTGACCCAGTTCATTACCAAGTACTAGATCTAGTGTGGCATTCCCCCTAGTTGGCCTGTCAACATACTGGGACAGGAATCCGTCCTGGGAGCACTTAACAAACTCTGCCCCATCTAAACCATTGGAACTAATCAGCTGCCAATCAATATTAGGGAAGTTAAAGTCACCCATGATAACAACCGTGTTATTTTTGCACCTTTCCAAAATCTGCCTCCCAATCTGCTCCTCGGTATCTCTGCTGCTACCAGGGGGCCTATAGAATACTCCCAATAGAGTAACTGTTCCCTTCCTGTTCCTGACTTCCACCCATACTGACTCAAAAGAGGATCCTGCTACATTACCCACCCTTTCTGTAGCTGGTAATAGTATCCCTGACCAGTAATGCCACCACTCCTCCCCTTTTCCCCCCTCGCTGTCCCTTTTAAAGCACTGAAATCCAGGAATATTGAGAATCAATTTTTGTCCTGGTGCCAGCCAAGTCTCTGTAATGGCCACTACATCATAATTCCATGTATGTATCCAAGCTCTCAGTTCATCACCTTTGTTCCTGATGCTTCTTGCATTGAAGTACACACACTTTAGTCCTTCTACCTTACTACCTTTACATCCTTTATTCTGCTTCTCTTTCCTCAAAGCCTCTTTATATGTTAGATCTGGCCTTACTCCATTCACTATACTTGCAGTTCTCGCATGACCTTTATCCTCCTCCACCTCACTATCTGCTCTAACACTCTGGTTCCCCTCCCCCTGCAAATTTAGTTTAACCCCCCCCCCCCACCCCCCGGAGCAGCACTAGCAAACCTTCCCGCAAGGATGTTAGTCCCCCTCCAGTTCAGGTGCAACCCGCCCCGTCGGAACAGGTCCCCCCTTCCCTGGAACAAGGCCTAATTGTCCAGAAACATGAAGCCCTCCCTCCTGCACCATCTCCTTAGCCACGTATTTAGCTGCATTATCTTCCTATTTCTAGCCTCACCAGCACGTGGCATGGGTAGCAATCCTGAGATTGCAACCTGGAGGTCCTGTCCTTCCTCTTTGCACCTAACTTCCTAAACTCTCTTTACAGGACCTCCTCCTTCCTATCCATGTCATTGGTCCCTACATGGACCACGACATCTGGCTGCTCACCCTCCCTCTTGAGAATACAGAGAACTCGATCCAAGATATCGCGGACCCTGGCACCAGGGAGGCAACAGACTATTCGGGATTCTTGATCTCTCCCACAGAACCTCTTATCAGTCCCCCTAACTATCGAATCCCCTATCACTACTGCTCTCCTCTTTTCCCTGCTTCCCTTCTGAGCTGAGGGTCCAGTCTCGGTGCCAGAGACGCGACCACTGCAATTTGTCCTTGGTAGGTCATCCCCACCAACAGTATCCAAAACAGTATACTTATCGTTGATGGGAATGGCCACAGGGGTGCTCTGCTCTTCCTGTCTATTCCTCTTCTCTCTCCTGACGGTCACCCAGTTACCTGTCTCCTGACTCCTAGGGGTGACTATCTCCCTGAAACTCCTGTCTATTTCTGCCTCTGCCTCACAAATGATCCAAAGTTCATCCAACTCCAGCTCCAGTTCCCTAACACGGTTTGTCAGGAGCTGCAGCCGGATGCACCTTTTGCAGTTGTAGTCATCAGGGACAATTGTAGATAGTTAGATTGCCCAGTTGACCTTGGGTCTGCAGATGTCGAGTGTAAAGTTCTCTTTTATGCTTGAGTATAGGAGTCAGCAAAGTTTGTCTACATGCTGCAGCCCAGCTACCCATGCCCACACTTCACTTGGCCATGTGGATCCCAGTTCAGCTTCTAGAGCCACCTGAGGACCCACCAATGGACAACTCTTTAGGGGAACATCATTCTCGGCTCAAGTGATCGCACTGCTACTACGACTAACATTTGGGTTACCTTGCTTCTGCAGTGGCTCTGGATCAGAGGTTCCCAAACTAGGGTCCACGGACCCCTTGCTTGTTGGTATTGGTCCACGGCATGAAAAAAAGATTGGGAGCCCCTGCTGTGGATAGACGGAATCCACAGTGCAGTTATAGCCAACACAAAAAGAACTGAAACCCTTGTATATTGTTCTTTAATTTTCTCCAAATAGATACTTTATTTGACTCACCTTTGCAACTTCATCATTGCAACTTCATCAGATTAATGTTCCATCATCTCCTATCCTTAGTCTTACCTGAATGCCTTGTTGCTTGGGGTTTCCATACCTGGTCCTGCCACCTCAGGCTAAGTCTCTGTCAGTGCTCCTCTCTTATTGTCCTTTGTGTTTGTCTGATCTAGTTCGTGCATTTAGGCATGTCCTGTCCAGATCTATATAGGCTGCTCGGAGTTTCCCCTATCTACCTCCTCACCTCTCTGATCTGCTCTTTATTTCAGTATGAGTTTACTGCAGTAATATGTTGTCTAGGTGCCAACTGTCCTCCAAATAATTGGCTAATGTTGTTGCAAGTATACAGCCCCTTTTGTGTTAAGTATGTCATGCACTAAAACTGTGATTCAATATTCCAGAACTGGTTCAGATGTGAATGTGAAGACTTCTACTGGTAGGTGAGACTAGAGCTAGAGGGCATAGCCTCAAGATTCAGGGGAATAGATTTAAGATGGAGATGAGAAAAAAACTGCTTTTCCCAGAGATTAGTGAATTTGTGGAATTCACAAATGCCCAGGGAAGCATTAGGGTCCACAGCATTAAATATACTTGAGACAAACTTAGATTTTTGTGTAATAAGGGTTATGGGGAAAATGTAGGTTGATGTATTGAGTCCACAGCCAGATCAGTCATGATATTATTGAATGCCAGAGCAGGCTCGACAGGCCAGATAGCCTAGGGCGTCATGGTAACATAGTGGCCATAATCTGGCTTCAATTCCTGCCGCTGTTTGTAAGGATTTTGTACGTTGACCCCGTGACCACGTGGGTTTCCTCCAGGTGCTCCAGTTTTCTCCTACATTCCAAAGACATATGGTTTAGTAGCTTGTGAGCATGCTACGTTGGCACTGGAAGCACGGCAACACTTGCAGGCATCTTCGGACAGTATTGGTCTTCGATACAAACAGTGAATTTCACTGTATGGTTCGATGTGCATGTGGCAAATAAAGCCAATCTTCATGTATTCCTGCTCATATTTTTAATGTTCTTATTTCTCCAGCCACACACTACCTGCCTTACTTTGCTATTCCTGTATTGCGAGCAGAATACCTTCGATGCAGGAGATTCTGAAATAAACATTAGAAGTACTCAGCAGGTCGAACAGCGTCTATGAAGAGAGTAAACAGAGTTAGTATTTCGGCCAATGATCTTTAATCACAGCTGGGCAAAGTTTGAGATTTTCCTTTCCATGTCATTAAACCCTGCCTTCTGGACTTGCAACTCCCCTTCAGTTAACTACTTCTCAATAAAAGCACACAAACTCAACAGATCAGTTTAGGTTTATGAACAGGAGCTTTCCTACGCAATGTTCTGGCATGTTGGTCTATCTCTCCCTACCAATCCACTTATTTTCAATTTCAGAACCAAGTGTCCTTTTGAATTTGCTCACCTGATCTATAAACAATGTCAAGGTTGATGTTTCTGTGCTTCTTCTGACTGTTGTAATTGGCATGAAAAGTAATAAGCAATTTGAATTTAACTGTAGACGTTGTCAAAGAGGGTTTGATTTATTCACACTATTGGAACAGAGCAGATTTTGCTTTTTAGGGTGAGCTGCGTATATACTGGCACAGTGGTGTAGCAGTTAGTGTGAAGTTTTATAGAACCAGTGATCAGAGTTAAATTCCCTCTGCTGTTTCGAAGAAGTTTGTATGTTTTCATCACAACTGTGTGGATTTCTTCTGGCTTCCTTCCATATTCCAAAGGCATATGTTTTAGGGAAGGCATAGTATGATTAGGAACAGTCAGCACGGCTTTGTCAAAGGCAGGTCATGCTTTATGAGCCTGGTTGAATTTTTTGAGGATGTGACGAAACATATTGATGAAACGTAGAGCAATAGATGTAGACTATGTGGATTTCAGCAAGGCATTTGATAAGGTACCCCATGCAAGGTTTATTGAGAAAGTAAGGGAGCATGGAATCCAAGGGGACCTTGCTTTGTGGATCCAGAATTGGCTTGCCAAAGAAGGCAAAGAGTGGTTGTAGACGGGTCATATTCTGCATGGATGTCGGTGACCAGTGGTGTGCCTCAGGAATCTGTTCTGGGACCCCTTCTCTTTGTGATTTTTATAAATTACCTGGATGAGGAAGAGGAAGGATGGGTTAGTATATTTGCTGATGATACAAAGGTTGGGTGTGCTGTGGATAATGTGGGAGGCTGTCAGAGGTTACAGCAGGACATTGATAGGATGCAAAGCTAGGCTGAGAAGTGGCAGATGGAGTTCAAATCAGTTAAGTGTGAGGTGGTTCATTTTGGCAGGTCAAATATGACGACAGAATACAGCATTAATGGTAAGACTCTTGGCAGTGTGGAGGATCGGAGGGATCTTGGGATCTGAGTCCATAGGACGCTCAAAGCTGCTGTGCAGGTTGACTCTGTGGTTAAGAAGGCATATGGTGCATTGGCCTTCATCATTTGTGGGATTGAGTTTAAGATCCGAGAGGTAATGTTGCAGCTATATAGGACCCTGGTCAGACCCCACTTGGAGTACTGTGCTCGGTTCTGGTCGCCTCACTGCAGGAAGAATGTGGAAACCATAGAAAGGGTGCAGAGGAGATTTACAAGGATGTTGCCTGGATTGGGGAGCATCCCTTATGAGAATAGGTTGAGTGAACTCGGCCTTTTCTTCTTGGAGCGGCAGAGGATGAGAGATGACCTGATAGGGGTGTATAAGATGATGAGAGGCATTGATCGTGTGGATAGTCAGAGGCTTTTTCCCAGGGCTGAAATGGCTAAAACAAAAGGGCACGGTTTTAAGTTGCTGGGGAGTAGGTACAGAGGAGATGTTGGTTAAGTTTTTTCTGCAGAGAGCGGTGAGTGCATGGAATGGACTACCAGCAACGGTGGTGGAGGCAGATACGATAGGGTCTTTTAAGAGGCATTAAAAAAATAGGGGGCTACATGTAACCCGAGGTAATTTCTAAAGTAAGTACATGTTTGTCACAGCATTGTGGGCCGAAGGGCCTGTATTTTGCTGTAGGTTTTCTGTGTTTCTAAGGTAAGATATGGGCATGTTATGCCTGTGCTGGAAGCACAGAAATACTTGTGGGTTGTGTATCTGAACTGTGTGTTTGCATTCATCTTTTGTGAAACGGTAAACTGAAACCAGGGATCTCTCTGGTTATTCGCTTCCATTAAAAGTGATAAATTATTCTGTATTGTCATGTAAGACCATAAGACATAGGAGCAGAATTAGGCCATCTGGCCCATTGAGTCTGCTCCACCATTCAATCTTGGCTGATTCATGTTTTTCTATCTCCTCCTCAACCCCAGTTTCCGGCATTCTCCCCATAACCTTTGATGCCATGTCCAATCAAGAACCTATCAAACTCTGCTTTAAATATGCCCTACGACCTGGCCTCCACAGCTGCACGTGGCAGCAAATTCCACAAATTCACCACCCTTTGGCTAAAGAGATTTCTCCGCATCTCCGTTTTGAAAGGGCGCCCCGCTATCCTGAGGTTATGCTGTCTTGTCCTAGACTCTCCCACCGTGGGAAACATCCTTTCCACATCTACTCTGTCTAGGCCTTTCAGCATTCGAAAGGTTTCAATGAGATCCTTGTTTCATATGTACTGAGAAAAAAACGGCACTTTGAAGTAGTACAAAGTAAAATTGTAACAGTGTGGAGTAAAGTGTTAGAGAACAGAGAAATTACGATGCAGATGGATATGAAGGTGCAGGTACAACAAGGTTGATTGTGAGATCAAGATCGTCTTATTGTACCAGGGAAGCATTAGATAGTCTTGTAACACCAGGATAAAAACTGTCTTTGACCCTGGTGGTGCACGCCTGAAGGCAGGGATTCACAGACCCTTCAGTTAATGGTAGGGGTCCCTGTCATAAAAAAGGATAGGAACCCCTGATTTGTGTTTCTGTCCAATGGGAGGGAGGTTCAGGGTGGTTGGGGTCTTTAACTATGCTGGCTGCTTTACTGGGGCGGTGAGAAGTGTAGGCAGTCTGTGGGGGAGGGGGAGGTGGATGGCTGGTTTCCGTGAGCGCTGAACTATGTCAAACACACAGCAGTTTCTTGTGGTCATGTGCAGAGCAGTTCCCATACCAGGCCATGATGCATAAAGATTGGATTCTTTCTGTGGGGTTATGTATGAAAATTAGTGAGAGTCAAAGGAGACGTAATAGACAACTTTAGTCTCCTGAGGAAATAAAGGCACTGATGAGCTTCCTTGGCCAGAGTGTCAAAGTGATTGGAATGTTCACTGGTGCTGGTGATGTTCACTCTGAGGAACTTGAAGCTCTCAAACCTTTCCTCCTCAATACATTTGATACAGACGGGAACGTGCTTATCATAACTTGACGTCAGAATCATTGACCTAAACAGGAGCAGGTGGACTGCTCCCTAAAGTCAATGGCCAACTCTTTTGTTTTGCTGACACTGGGAGAAAGGTTGGTGACAAAATCCTATCTCCTTCCTGTACTCCAACCCATCGTTCTTTGAGATACGGCCCACTACAGTGCTATCGTGCAAAGTTGTAGGAGGAGTTAGAGCAGAGTCTGGCCACGCAGCCCAGAAGACCATAAGACATGGGAGCAGAATTAGGCCGTTCAGCCCATCCAGTCTGCTTTGCCATTCCATCATGGCTGATCCCGGATCCCACTCAACCCCACACACCTGTGTTCTGTGATGCCCTGACGGATCAGGAAACGATCAACTTCTGTCTTAATTATACCCATGGACTTGGCCTCCACTGTAGTCTGTGGCAGAGCATTCCACAGATTCACTACTCTTTGGTTAAAAAAAATTCCTCCTCCTATTCTAAAAGGTCGTCTCAATTTTGAGGCTGTGCCCTCTAGTTCTGGATATCCCCATCATAGGAAACATCTTCTACACATCCACCTTCTTTTAACATTATCTCCTTGCTTTTATATTCTATTCCCCTTGAAGTGAGTGCCGACATTGCATTTGCCTTCTTTACCCAGACTCAACCTGTGAATTAACCTTCTGGGAGTCTTGCATGAGGTCCCTTTGCACCCCAATTTTCTCCCCATTTAGATAATAGTCTGCACTATTGTTCCTGTTACCAAAATGCATTATCATACATTTTCCAACACTGTATTCCATCTGCCACTTTTTGCCCATTCTTCCATTTTGTCTAAGTCCTGCTGCAATCGCATTGCTTCCTCAGTACTACCTATTGCCACAAAGCCATTAGTCCGATTATCCAAATTATTGAAAAACAAAGTGAAAAGTAGCAGTCCCAATACTGATCCCTGAGGAACACCACTAGTCACTGGCAGCCAACCAGAAAAGGCCCCCTTTATTCCCACTCGCTTGTCAGCCATTACTCATCAGTATCTTGCTTTGTATTATTGGCTAATTTACCCTCATATTTGATCTTATAGCTTTTTTAGTTGCCTTTGGTTGGTTTTTAAAAGCTTCCCAATCATCCAAATTCCCACTCACTTTTGCTACCTTATATGTGCTTTCTTCGGCTTTTATGCAGTCCTCAACTTCCCTTGTCAGCCATGGTTGCCTACCCCTGCCATTTGTGAACTGCTTCTTCTGTGGGATATATCCAAACCACGCCTAGTGAACTATTCCCAGAAACTTCAGCCATCTCTGCTCTGGTGTCATCCCTGCCTCCTCCAGTCCACCTTGGCAAGCTCCTCTCTCATGCCTTTGTACTTCTCTTTATTCCATTGCGATACTGATACATGTGACTTATGCTTCTCCCTCTCAAATTGCAATATGAATTCAATCATATTATGATCATTGCCTCCTAAGGGTTCCTTTATGTTAAGCTTTCTAATAAGATCTGGGTTATTACACAACATCCAGTCCTTTCCCCAGTAGGCTCAAGCACAAGCTCTTCTAAAAAGCCACCTCGTAGGCATTCAACAAACTACCTCTCGTACGATCTGACATGCAACCTGATTTTCCCAATCCGTTTGCATATTGAAGTTCCCCATTACAATTATGTCATTACCCATTTTGCGTGCCTTTTCAGCTCCCTTTACAACCTCAACCCCACATCTTGGCTACTATATATGATTCCCATAATGCTTATTTTTACCCTTGCAGTTTCTTAACTCCACCCACAAAGATTCAATATTCTCTGACCCTAGGTCACCTCTTTCTAAAGATATAATTCCATCTCTTACCAACAGAGCCACACCATTGCCTATGCCTTCCTGCCTGTCCTTTCGATACAAAGTATATCTTTTGATGTTAAGATTCCAACTATGGCCGCCTTTCAGCCTCAACTCAGTGATGCCCACGTCTTAGCGACCTGTCTCTAACTGCACCACAAGTTTGTCCATCTTATTCCGAATGCTACATGTATTTAAATACAGCACCTCCAGTCCTTGATTCTTCACCCCTCGGATTCAAGTGCAACCTGTCCCTTTTGTACAGGTCACACCTGCCCCAAAAGAGGACCCAATGATCCAGAAATCTGAATCCCTGCCCCCTGCTCCAACTCTTCAATCACACATTTATCTGCCACCTTATTCTATTCCTATCCTCACTGTCTTGCAACGCAGGCAGCAACCCCAAGACTACTACCCTTGAGGTCCTGCTTCTCAGCTTCCTTCCTAACTCCCTGTATTCTGTTTCAGGACCTCCTCCCTTTTTCTACCTATGTTTTTGGTACCCACATGTGCCATGACTTCTGGCTGCTCACCCTCCCTTTTCAGGATATTGTGGACATGCTCAGAAACATTGCAGACCTTGGCACCTGGGGGGCAAACTAGTATCCGTGTTTCTTTCTTGCATTCACAGAATCGGCTGTCTGCCCTCTGACTATAGAGTCCTCTATCACTGCTGCCATCCTCTTCCTTTCCCTACCCTTCTGAGCCACAGGGCCAGACTCAGTTCCAGAGACATGGCTTCTGTTGTTTCCCCCAGTAGGTCATCCCCCTAACAGTACTCAAAATGGAGTACTTACTGTTGGGGGGGATGACCACAGGATACTCTTCACTATCAGTTGTTCTTCCTTCCCTCTCCTGATAGTCACCCATTCATCTGTCTCCTGCAGTCTTGGGGTTATTACGTCCCCGTAGCTCCAGTCTAGCACTTCTGCACTTACCCTTACAAGCCAAAGGCCATTGAACTGCATCTGGATGCACCTGGTGCAGACATGGCCATTGGGGAGGCTGGTAGTCTCCCAGAAATCCCACATCTGACACCCGGAACAGAATGCTGACCCTATAGACATACACCTATTTTCTCAAGGGTTAAATAAGAAAAAAGTGAGAAACCAGGAATGAACTTGCCTACCCACCTTGCCTCCGCCTCACTGAAGCCCTGTTGAGCTACAGCCTTGTCACTCTGACAATGGCCGTTCCCACAGTGTCCCCTCCTCTAGACAGTATCCCTCTTTTATGGGGACTGGGTTTTTAAAGCTCTTCTCTGAACTTGCGCAGGAACTCTTCTACTGTGTCTACGCCGTACTCCAGTCAAAGACACGTGTTGAAAAACTTGTTGCTTTTTAAAGTACTTTGCTGGACTTACGCAGGAATGCTTTTACAGGAGTAAAGTAGGGGGCCGGGGGCTTCTACAGGTAGTTGTGAGTCTACAGGGAATAGAGTAGGGGGTGAGGACATAATCTGTAGCACCTCTCTCTCTCTGCCTATCACTCTGCCTGTTCTCCATCTCCCTCTGGTGCTCCCCCCTCCCCCTTTCTTTCTCCCGAGGCCTCCCGTCCTATGATCCTTTCCCTTCTCCAGCTCTGTATTACTTTCACCAATCACCTTTCCAGCTCTTAGCTTCATCCCACCCCCTCCGGTCTTCTCCTGTCATTTCGCATTTTCCCCTCCCCCCCCCAACTACTTTCAAATCTCTTACTATCTTTCCTTTCAGTTAGTCCTGACGAAGGGTCTCGGCCCGAAACGTCGACAGTGCTTCTCCTATAGATGCTGCCTGGCCTGCTGTGTTCCACCAGCATTTTGTGTGTGTGGTTTGAATTTCCAGCATCTGCAGATTTCCTCACGTTTGATCTGTAGCAGCAGTTTTGGTCCTCGTGGTGGAGGAGTTACTGCCTATCCTTACAGATTGCAGTATATTGGTCGGGAAGTCAAGGATCCAGTTACTCAGGAACTTGTGGAGTCCCTGGTTTAGGAGTTATTTGGAATCATTCTGACCTACGTTTTGTTGAAGCTGCATTTAATAACTTACTAACTTTAGAATTTGAGTTTCGATACTATTCTGCTCTTGGGGAGCTCCTGAAATTTTTGGCTGCAGTTCCCTTGAGGATTCCAATGGAGATAAAGGCAAACTGACAGAAATGAAGGAAGAGAATCTTCCTTGTCATTTCCTAAACAGCAGTAATTGAATGGTGTCGTGGCATCAGCACTGGATTTCGAGGCAGATGATCCTTAGTTCAAATCCCGACCTGGGCAGCAGCAGTACCTGCACGGAAGTAACGTCTGGCAATCTACTTCTGTGTCTTGCCATGAAAACCCTATGGGCAACTACGCTATCCATGGGGGTCGCCATGAGGCACTCAACAACTAGCTCTGCTCTGCTTGCATTTAAGAAAATGGGTGTACGTCCAGCCAAGTTAGAGCCATGAATCCAATCAGTTATATTGGTTGAAGTGTATTTCCTGTTTGCTTGAGTTCCATTTGCCTTTCAGTACTACTCTCCTCCTCTCGGGGAAGTTCTGAACATTTTAACTCCTGTTCCCTTAAGGATTCCATGAGGATATAGACAAACAGGCAGAAAGTAGGGGACAGATTCTTCATTTATTTCCATTTTTGCTGCAAGAAAATGGGTGAGCTCTGACCATGCGAGAACAATCAATTATATTGCTTGTAGTGTATTTCACTCACCCCACCTCTGTTCCATTTGCCCTTACAGTCTTATCTAACTAAAATCTGCCAACTGCAACTTTGCAATTTCCAATCAACCACCTGGCCTTATTAGATCTTTGAGGTTGAATGCAATTTCTACAAAGCATACAAAATTATCTAAGCTGTCAATTTTAAACTCACATCTCCCTGTTCTGGATTTCCCAGCCAAAAGCAAAGAATTTTCTTTTATTCCTCCTTAAATGCTGTCATCAACATAAACATCTGAATTAGCTTGCACAAACTTCTGTTGTCATGTTTGTGACAGTAGTCTTGTTTCTTTTCATTTCATTAAAGTCTCATTCCAACATATCTCCACTGTATCTGAAAAGTCGGCTTAATCTTTTCCGGGATATAATGTGTGATTCTTGAAAAGCAGTCAAATCAGAGCTCCCTCAAAATCACAGTCAGGTTTATTATCACTGGCATATGTTGTGAACTTCTATTTTCTGACAGCAGTACAGTGCAATATATAAAAAAAATTACTGAAAATTGCAGTAAGAAATATACTTAAAAAATAAATTCAAGAAATAAGATTATTTAATGTAATGTCCAGTACAAAAGTTTAAAGGAGACAAAATAATATTATTCCGGATCTGATGCCGCATATAAAAAACAGACTAACATAAAGACACAATAATAAAAATATAGTGAATATAAATACATAAGATAGCTTATCTCCATAGATAATTCCAAACTACTGAATGGGATTGTTCTAGGAGACAGTATTGACCTGAAGAACTGCAGTGCCTCCTTTTTTTTTCTCATATGAAATATAAGGAAAACTATTGTGTAATCTGCGTCAACTACACAAAATGTGAGAGATCAACACCAGATCACAAAAGGTTATGTATCCTGACATAAATTTAGATTGATAATAATTTTCTTATGGTTCATGTTGTGACAAAGATTGGAAAGGAGAATTCAAGTTCATTATCATTCTGGAATGCAGTTAATAAATTTAGAATAGAAAGGCAACACCAGTAATGATGATCATAAAATCTAAAAATGTATAGCATTTACTATCTGCTTGAACCGTTATCTCCTCTCCATTTTAACACCACTCTAGAAATAACCGCCAGCTGTTAATATGCACCTTAATCAGATAGGACATATGGAAGAACTCATTCTTGATACATAAAGAATTATTTTTGCTTAACTTGAAATCAGAAGGAAAACAAAGTCACTTACATAACATTCTTCTTCAATTCTCACAACGACCCTTGTCCAGTGGCTCGAGCAGTCTTTCGGAATAAAAGCCTGGGATACCGGTACTAGGTGCAGTGAATGTCAGCATTATACTCATCATGTGCCTCTTGATATGATAATGTTTCAGTCACATCCCGTGAAGTCCTCCCACATTATATGAACACCAAGTGCTTATCAAGAACTTGGTTTCAGGCGTCCTCAGGGATCAATATTTTTCTTATATTTCTGTTGACATAGAACTATTATGTCATAAAATGACATTCAGCCCATTAGGTAAATACTGAATCAGAATCAGGTTTATTTAGACATAGGTTGTGAAATTTGTAATTGTGTGGTGCTACGCATAAAAAACACTCTAAATTACAATAAGGAATATTGTATAAGAGAGATGTGTGTGATGTCTGTGTCTGATGTCTCTCTGAAGAGAGACATCTGTGTGGAGATACATCTCTACCAAAGAAGGTGCAAGACACTCCTTCCTTCTGCTAGCCTGCAGGTCACCCTCGGGCAAGGTGCAGCATCAGCTTAGCCCCCTCGATCAGGGTCACGTGAAGCCATGGGAACAGGTAGTGGATGGTCATATGAGCATCTCAAGTCCTGGTATGCAACCACTGGCACCAGGCAGACAATTTCTGAAGAGTATTGATGATGGCTGGGGTCACCTGTCTTGTAAAGACCTGCCCAGAAGAAGGCAATGGCAAACCACTTTGGCAGAAGTATTTGCCAAGAACAATCAAGACCAAAGACTATGATCGCCCACGTCATAGAACACAGTGCATGGCGATGATGATGATAAATTAAAATTTAAAAGGTAGTGAGGTATTCATGTGATGGTTCAGTGACTGTTCAAAAATCCAATGGTGGAGGAGAAGAAGCTGGACTGTTAAGTATGTGTCTTCAGCCTCATGTACCTCCTCCCCGATCGTGGTAATAAAAAGAGAACATGTCCTGGGTTGGGTGACTGGCTGGTAGAACAATCCCAGCAGTCCTCATTCCTTCATTAACTATTCTCACACATGCTCATCAACCTCTGCCTGATTCTCCTGAGTGATGCACAACATGCTACAAGATGGCAGCAGGTCTATGCAGGGGAATAACTCGTCAATGTTTTGGGCCGAGACCCTTTCTATCAGTCTGGAAAGGAAGGAGGCAAAAGCCAGAGTAAGAATGGGAGGAGGGGGGAAGAAGTGACAATCTGGCAGGTGATAGGTGAAGCCATGTGAGGGGGGGAAATAGGTGGGTGGGGGAGGGAACATAAAGTGAAAAGTTGGGAGATTGTGGGTAGAAGAGGAAAGTAGACCATGGGGACAAGAGAAGCAGGAGAGGCACCAGAGGGAAGTGCTGGGCAGGTTAAGGAGAAGGGAAGGACGAGAGGAGAAACAGAATGGGGAACAGAAAAAGAGGAGTTCCTATAGAAAGTGACTTCAAATGAACTGGATGTATAGTGAAAGGGCAGAGAGCTTGACTCCAGATCTGAGAGTCTGGATGTGCAGACACAGGGAGAGCCTCTGGAGTTAGTATTTGCTTTCTTCTACTCAGTTTCTTTTAAGTTTAAAGAAAAGTTCAGGTTCACTTTGTTGAGGAGGGGGATAAAGGAAGGGTGGAGAGGAGAGCATGAGGGGAAAGGATGGGAGGGAGGAGAGGACAATGGGTAAAGAGGACAGGGCAAAGAAGAATGGTGGGGTAAGGATGGGGTGAAAGCAATGGGTGAAGAGGGCAGTTGGGGGTAAAGAGAACAGGAGTAAGAGGACAATGGGTGAAGAGGATGGGGTATGAGGACAGTGGGGGAGGGGATGGGGTAAGAGGACACGGGAGAGAAGAAGGGTGTAAGAGAAAAGTGGGGGTGAGGATGGAAGAGGACATTGAGTAAAGGGGATGGGGCGAGGATGAGGGTGAAGAAGACAATGGGTAAGAGGATGGAGAGGTGAAAGGACAGTAGGTGAGAGGTTGATGGGTGAAAGGACAGGGAGAGAGGATGATAGATTAAAAGGATGAGGGGCAAGAGGAGGATGGGTGGGGTGGATGAAGCGGAGTGGAGAGAGTGGGATTAGCAGACTTCTGAAGGGTAATTACTACTGTTAAGGAGAATTGTGGTTTGTAAGCTTTTTGGAAGAAAGCCCCATTTGCTCACTTCTGATAAAACGCTCATCACCCGTTCAGCATCTGATAACATCACAGGCCACTCCTATGCTGGAGATCCTGGGAGATAGCAGTTTTGTGGCCAGGACAGTTTGCATGGCAAACATTTAACCTTTTTTTTAAATTTTGACAGCCACTCAGAGGGTCATTTCAGAGGGCAGTTATGTGGTGTTTGGAAACCTAGAGAGGATACACTGTTTAATCATTGATCTCTTTGTAATGTATTTTGCGTTGAATGATCTCGATTGAAACGGCTAGATAGAGTAGACATGGAGAGGATGCTTCCTATGGTGGTGGAGTCTGGGACCAGAGGGCACAGCCTCAGAATACAAGGACATTTTCTTAAAACAGAGGTGAGGATCCTTTAACCAGGGATGATGACTATGGAATTCACTGCCACAACAACTGTGAAGGCTAAGTCATTGGGTATATTTAAGGTGGAACTTGGTGCCCCAGTGGCCATCCCCCTCAAAACTTTGGATACTATTGGGGAATGACCTGCAGAGAAAAGTCACAGCAGTAGGATCACGGGCACTGAGTCTGGCTGTGTGACTCAGAGGGCAGGGGGGAGAAGAGCCGCTTTGTGGCGATAGGGGACTCAATAACTAGGGGAACAGAAAGGAGGTTCTCTGGGCAAGAATGAGATTCCCAAACGGTATGTTGCCTCCCAGGTGTCAGGGTCCAGGACATCTCGAATCAAGTCCTTAGCATTCCAAGAGGGAAGGTGAAGAGCCAGAGGTCATGGTCCACGTAGGTACCAATGACAAGGGTAGAGCAAGAGACAAGGTTCTGCATAGGGAGTTCAGGGATTTAGGGCAGGACCTCGAGGGTTGTGATCTCAGGATTTCTCCCTGTGCCACGTGCTAGTGAGGCCAGTACCAGGAAGGTTATAGAGTTTAACAGGTGGCTAAGGAGTTGGTGTAGGAGGGAGGGCATAAGATTTTTGGATAATTTGGCTCTCTTTCAGGGAAGGTGGAACCTGTACAAAAGGGACAGTTAATATTGTGGCCATTAGCAGGACGTGGCTACAGGAGGGGCAGGACTGACAGCTCAAAATTCTGGAGTACTATTGTTTTAGACATGACAGGGTGGGAGAGATTAAAGGAGGAGGAGTTGTGTTACTAGTCAGGAAAAATGTCACGACAGTGGTCAGGACAGACTGGAGGACTCAACTAGTCAGACGTAATGGATGGAACTGAGAAATAAGAAAAGTATGACCACGTTGATAGGGCTATGTTACCGACCACCCAACAGTCCTAGCAATATAGAGGGACACATTTGTAAAGAGATCACAGACTGTTGCAAGAACCACATGGTTGTTACAGTAGGGGATTTTAACTTTCCACATATTGACTGGCAGTCCCATACTGTAAAAGGACTCGATGGGATAGAGTTTGTCAAATGTGCTCAGGAAATTTCTTTCATCAGCACATAGAAGTCTCAACAAGAGAGTGCGCCATACTGTATCTGCTATTCGGGAATGAGACAGGGCAGGTGACAGAAGTTTGTGTAGGGGGACACTTTGCATCTAATGACTACAATGCCATTAGTTTCAAAGTGAATATGCAAAAAGATAGGTCTGGTCCACGGGTTGTGATGACCAATTTTAATGGTATCAGAAATGATCTGGCAAGCGTCGACTGGGGCAGGCTGTTTTCTAGCAAAGCTGTACTTGGTAAGTGGAAGGCCGTCAAAAGGGAAATACTGAGAGTATAAAGCTTGTATGTCCCTGTCAGAATAAAAGGTAAATATAACTGTGTAGGGAACCTTGGTTTTCAAGAGATACTGAGACCCTGGTTAAGAGAAAAAAAGAGATGTATAGCAGGTAGAGACCGGTAGAAAAAAATGAGGTGCTTATGGAGTATAAGAAATGCAAGAGAATTTGTAAGAAAGAAATCAGGAGGGCTGAAAGAAGGCATAAGGTTGCTCTAGTAAACAACATGAAGGAGAATCTTAAAGAATTCTACCAGTATGTTAATAACAAAATGATTGCAAGGGACAAAACCGGTCCTCAGAATGATAATTCATGTGTGGAGCCGAAACACATGGGGGAGATCTTAAAATAATTCTTGGCCTCTGTATTTACTCAGGAGAGAGACAGAGTCTATAGAAGTGAGGCAAAGCAGCATCAACTTCATGGACTCTGTACAGATTACAGAGGAGGAAGTGTTTGCTATCCTGAGGCAAATCAGAGTGGATAAATCCCCAGGGCTGACAAGGTGTTCCCTCGGACCCTACAGGAGGCAAGTACAGAAATTGCCAAAGCCCTAGCAGAGATGGTTAAATCATCCTTAGCAACAGGAGAGGTCCAGAGGATTGGAGGACCACCAGTGTTGTTCCACAGAAACC
Organism: Hemitrygon akajei; assembly: GCF_048418815.1. Classification (NCBI taxonomy): domain Eukaryota; kingdom Metazoa; phylum Chordata; class Chondrichthyes; order Myliobatiformes; family Dasyatidae; genus Hemitrygon; species Hemitrygon akajei. Next base: position 28,152,550 of record NC_133138.1, on the reverse strand, counting down.
AAGAAATCATAGGCTGGTGAGTGTAACATCAGTAGTGGGAAAGTTATTGGAAGGTATTCTAAGGGACCTGCCTGATATATAACCATTTGAGTAGACATGGACTGATTAAGGATAGTCAACGTGGCTTCATGCATGGTATTTCATGTCTAACCAATCTGACAGAGTTTTTCGAGGAAGTTGCCAGGAAAGTGGATGTTGTCTACATGGACCTCAGCAGGGCACTTGACAAGGTCCCGCATGGAAGGCTGGTCAAAAACGTTCAGTCACTCAAGCATTCAAGATGAGATAGTAAATTGGCTTTGTGGGAGAAGCCAGAGAGTGGTAGTAGAGGGTTGCCTCTCTGTAGAGACCTGTGATTAGTAGTGTGCTGCAGGGATTGGTGCTGGGTCCTTTGATGTATGTAATCCTAGTCAATTATCTAGATGATAATGAATTGGATCAGTAAATTTGCGGATGACAGCAAGACTGGGGGTGTAGTGGATACTGAGGAAGGCTATCATGGCTTGCAGGGGGCTGAAAAGTAGCAGATAGAATTTAATGCAGACAAATGCAAGGTTTTGCACTTTGGTAGGACCAGCTAGGGTCAGTCTTACACAGTGAACAGTAGAGCACTGAGGAGTGTGGTAGAACAAAAGGATCTGGGAATACAGGTATAGGTACATAATTCGTTGAAAGACGCATCACAGGTAGATAGGGCCGTAAAGAAAACTTTGGCACATTGGATAAGGGTGAAAGAATAAGGGGAACATGAGGGGAAACTTATTCAATCAGTGTCATAAGAGTATGGAATAAGCAGCCAACACAAGTGGTGCATGCAAGCTTGATTGCAGCATTTAAGAGAAGTTCGTATAGGTAGGTGGATAGCAGGGCTATGGTCCCGGCACAGGTCGATTGGAGTGGGCAGTAAATGGTTTCAGCATGCACTAGATGGGCCAAAGGGCCTGTTCCTGTGCTGTACTTCTCTGTGACTAGGTTCTTAATTTGTGAGGGTGTCAATGATTCCATGGAGAAGGCAGGAAAATGTGGTTGAGAGGGATAAGAAATCACATGATGGAATGGCAGGGCTAACTCGATGGGCCACATGGCCTAATTCTGCTCTGGTCGTATAGTCTTATACAACAATGTTTTCAAAATTTAAAACTAAATCAATGGATTAACAGATCTTTCAAATCTGTACAGTCGAGTGGAGGTTGTTCAGCATCTCTGTGATGGGGTATGTGTGGAAGTGAGATGACCAATCCCTGTGACCAGGTGGAAAAGTAGATGAAGTTGCAACAGTGCTAAGGTTTCAGTCATCTCCCTATCAAGGGTACTCTGATGTTCTGACATTTAACTCTGCAGTAACATATTAGCAAAAATAAAGTTCCAATGGAATTGAATTCCAAAAATTGATGTCTTTATACTTAAGTCCATGTTTTATTATTTTTAGTTTACTGCCAGAGTTCATTTAATTTAATATAACAAAAGCGTTGTTTCTTTAAAGAACAATGCAACTATAAATTGCATTGTCGGAGATTCTCAGTGCAGTGAAGTTTGGAAAAGTTGTGTGACTCATTTCTGTCAGCTCTCGAAAGTACTCAACCTTGGTTTAGAAAAAACGTTGATTGCATTTGTTTCTTAAATCAGATAATTATTGTGTCAAAGATGCTGGGTTATTATGATCGGTAATTTGAGTCATTTTGCAACCTCTGGAGAGCTGTACGGTGAATTCAGAAAGCCTAATGCCTTTTTTGGCATTTATTGTGTACAATCGTGTACAACCTTAGTTTGCTTATCTACAACCGGATATACTTGCTATATTAGGGGAGCATCGAGAAAATTCAACAGACTGGTTCCTGAGATAGTCAAATATATTGAGGAATGAGAAATGACCTCAATGAAAAGCCCAGCAGGGTACATTAGGGAAGAAAGTTGCCCCTGGCCAATGAGACTAGAACCATGGGCTATTGCCTCAAAATAAGCAAGGTGTTATTTTGAAATGAGATTAGAAGCAATAGCCACACACTGGTGAGTATTTTGAATTCACAATCGCAGTCGACTGGAAGTTCATTCATCAAATTCAATCAAAAAACAAAGGTTAATAGATTTCTGAATATTAGAATAATCAAACGATGTAGAGATAGTGCAGGGAAGTAGTGGTGAGATAGCAGATCAGCCATGATGCCGAATGGTGAATAACATCTAAAGGACCTACTAGGCTTCTGCTCTTATTTATTATGTTCTTACAGATTTTGCATCACGTTAATGTGTTATTTTGAATAAATATTACAAGTGATAACAGAAGATCTGATTTGTGCTGATTATGCAAGATCTAGATGACAGTGTAGGGCCAAAAAAATTCATTGTGATTCCCTTGTCATTCAAAGTATCTGAGAACGATATTAGCCAGTAGCCTTCCATTGAGTTGGCAAGTTGCTAATCAAACTCACCCTTAAATGTTCTTCCCAATTTCAGCCAACCCCTCATTTGAATATCCATTTATTTTTACTAAATGTCAAGTTGAAACTTTTAAATGAGATTTAGATAAGATACAGAGAGGAAGAGAGTATGCAGGGCTGCCTTGGGAAAAGCAGGGTAATGGGACTGACTGGATAAGGAGCTAATGTGGACTCAGTAGACCATGTTGATTCCTACTGTGGTGTAATTCCGTGAACATTTATCATCTGTCTCTTTAAAAAGCTCCTGCTATTTCCAAACTCTTGCTGTGTCACTAGAGGCATTGGTGCACAAAGGAGATGTGCAGTCTTAACAGCAAGTGATCATCTTAGTTGCTTCTCTTGTGATTGCAAGACCCTGATGGACAATGGTGGTGTTGAATGCTGCAAGTCCCGTTCATTTGTTCGTTGGCAAATGGCAGGGGCGGAAGACAGAGGAGCTGCATGGGCTTCGTTGTAGCAAGGTCCAGGCCTCAGGCCACGGTGTTGCCTGTTTGCAGCCACTCGGGGAGAAACATCAGAGTTAGGCACTTCACTAGAGTGCCGGAGGCGGTGTGATACGGAATCCATGCTGGACCCAGTGCGGCCCACCAGAGCTTGCTCGACAGAAGGCAAGCTATATTGTGTCAGAAGGCAGACAGATACAACATTCATGAACTCAGGAACCTGGACTATATTTTTACTACTGTCTTATAAAGTGCCTATAAAAATATTCACCCCCTTTAGAAGTTTTCATGTTTTATTGTTTTACATCATTGGATCGCAGTTGCTTTAATTTGGCTTTTTTGACACTGATCAAAACAAAAGACTCCTTTGTGTCAAAGTGAAAACAAATTTCTACATATTGGTCTAAATTTATTTCCATTGTTAAACACTAAATGATTGGTTGCATAATTACTCACCCCTTCAAGTCAGTATTTAGTAGATGCACCTTAGGCAGCAATTACAATCTTGAGTCTGTGTGGAGAGGTCTCTATCAGCTTTGCACATCTGGACACTGCAATTTTTCCTCATTCGTCTTTACAAAACTGCTCAAATTCTGTCAGATTGCCATGGGGATCATGAGTGAACAGTCCTTTTCAAGTCCAGTCACAAATACTCAATTGGGTTGAGGTCTGGACTCTGACTTGGCCACTCCAGGACATTAACTTTGTTGTTTTTAAGCCACTGCTGTGTAGCTTTGGTTTTGTGCTTGGTGTCATTGTCTTGCTGGAAAACGAATCTCCCAAATAGTTGTTCTCTTGCAGACTGCATCAGGTTTTCCTGCGGAATTTCTCTGTATTTTGTTGCATTCATTTTACCCTCTACCTTCACAAGCCTTCCAGAGCCTGATACAGTGAAGCATCCCCTTCTTCGGTTGTCCATCGGAATCTGATGACGAAGTCCACTCCTTTAACGGTGAGATCTTTGATGACTATACAGTCCAATCCTGGACCCACAAGCTCTATTGCAGGTGGAACATGTATATGTGGTAGTGATGGCAACCATGGCTGCATTTCTCCTGGCTCTCTTCTGCTGTCTTCTGGTTGTTCTTTCCATCTCCAGAATACAAACCCCGTCCCTACACAGCTGTCACCAAGTGTTACGGTCAGCAGCAACATCCTCCAGGTCCTCAGGTCTGATCTTGCACTTCTTTAAAGCATTCTTCATCTGATCCTTATAGCGCTTCTTCAGCCCTCCAGCTGAGCGTCGACCATGATATAACTGGCCGTATAACACTCTGCAGGGTAGCCGACATCGGGGCATCCTTATCACGTGTCCCAGCCACTGCAACTGTCACTGGGTGATCATGGTCTCAATACTTCTGCAGTTGGTCTTTACAAGTGTTTCAGTGTGAGGTACCCACTCACGACAGGTAATTCCCAGGATGCACTAAAGGCAGCTTATGTGGAAGCGCTCCAAGGGCTTGATGTGACGGCTGTAGCTTACCCAAGCTTCACAGCCATAAAGGAGGGTGGTGACACAGACCACTTGGTATACAGCGACCTTTGTGGAGGGACAAAGGCTCCTGTTCTGAAATACTCTACGCCAAAATCTCCCAAAGGCAGCTGATGCATGTTTAATGCGACTCTGGATGTTCTTGGCAATGCTGTTGTCGTCAGAGAGAATGCTCCCCAGATATTTGAAAGATGGCACTATTGACAGCTTTTCATCACCAACAGTGAAGTCAGGTAGGGTGGGTGGGACACTGGTACTCCATTGGCAAACCACTTCTGTCCTGGTGGTATTGACAGTCAGCCCCATCCTGCTGTATGCTCTCACCGCCACAGCAAGGACAGTATGAATATGGGCCACAAGAGCACAGTCATCTGCATACTGGAGCTCCAGGACCCGTTCTCTGTGGAGCTTGGTGGTTGTGTGGAGCCTCCTGATGTTAAAGAGGTTGCCATCTAATCTGACGTCCACTGCCACACTGCTGCTATCCTCAATCTCATTGTGGAGAAGCTTGGTAACACTCAAGAGGAAGATGTTAAAGAGCACAGGCGCTAGCAACACCCCTGCCTCACCCCTGTGCGTACAAGGAAGAGCTCGGACTCTTGTCCTCCTATGGTCACCCGATCAGTCATCCCATCATGGAACTGGCGGAGGATGTTAACAAGCATCCCTACAGCATAACACAACCACCACCATATTTCACGGTGGGGACAGTGTGTTTTTGGTGTTGTTCAGTGTTTGACTTAAATCAAACAAAGTGTTTAGTCTGATGGCCAAAAAGCTCAATTTTTGTTCCATCAGACCAGACCATAGACCCTTCTTCCAGCTGATTTCAGAGTCTCCCACAAGCCTTCTGGCAAACTCTAGCTGAGATTTCATGTGAGTTTTTTTTCTTCTTTCCCATAAATTGCAACTGGTGAAGTGCCTGGGCAACAGTTGTTGTATGCAGTCTCTCTCATCTCAACAACTGAAGTCTGTAACTCCTCCAGAGTTGTCATAGGTCTTGTCGCCATCCTTCACTAATCCCCCTCTAGCATAGTCAGTCAGTTTTTGAGGATGGCCTGCTCTAGGCAGATTTACAGCTGCACTATATTCTTTATATTTCTTGATGATTGACTTAACTGTACTCTAAGGGATATTCAGTGAATTGGAAATATTTTTTTAACCACCTCCTGACTTGTGCTTTTCAATGGCTTTTTCGTGGAGTTGCTTGGTGTGTTCTTTTGTCTTCATGATGTAGGTTTTGCTGGGATACTGACTGAAGCAGTTGGACCCTCCAGATACAGGTGTATTTTTACTCCAATCAATTGAAACACCTTGACTGCACATGGTGATCTCCATTTAACTAATTACTGTCTTCTAAAGCCAGTTGGCTGCACCAGTGATGATTTGGTGTGTCACATTAAAGGGGGTGAATTATGCAGTTGATTATTTAGTGTTTTTAATATTTGCAATTAAATTAGATCATGAAACCCCCTTTTACTGGGCATCTCTGGAAATGCAGCTCGTTAGCCCCTCGCTAACAGCCACTGGATTCTGGAGCAAGAACCCATCTTTCTCAGGCTTCATTCATCTAGGGTATATGTGGCTTTGGTCCCGCCAAATCCGTGGGGTTGGGATGTCTCACCCACCCAGACTCCGATTTGTGTGAATGTTGTGTGATTTACTACCCTGCAATAGCTCATCAGCACGAAATGACAGATCTCATACTGCATACAATTATAAAGAAGTATATTTGTGAATGTCAACTTAACCAAAGAGTTAGTAAAGAAAAAAAAGAAAAATCAAAAATGGCCCATTATAACTAAACAGTCAAATTTGCACGGGTTGGAGTTCAAATCTTCCAAAAGTCATATTCACTCATCCTTGGTAGGCCTCTGTGCCTTGCCTCCATCAAATCACGTTTTCCCACTGGATCGAAACCTGTGACCAGTTCTCTCTAGTGCCTTCTCTCTTCATCTCCCTGTAACAAAGCATGAGATCAACCTTAGTGTCCCTCACAAAACCTCTCCCCCAGCCATCTCTACAACCTTCTCCCACTTCCACCATCCTAACTGGATGACATACATTCCTAAGCCTCCCTTATCTTAATGGTAACCCAAACAGGTTGAAAGCAGAGCAGACTGCTTACAGAACTGTTGAAATGAAATACCTACAAGGCAGTAAAAATGTGAACCATAGTGTTAACTCTTTGTAGAGATCTGTTTTCACTTTGACACTGTTGATTAGTGTCAAATAAAAGCCAAATTAGATCCACTGTGATTCAATGTTGTAAAAACAATAAAACATGAAAACTCCAAAGGGAGTGAATACTTTTTATAGGAACTGTATGTGCCTGGTATCTTATATGTGCTATTTGTGCCTTGTTCTGTATGATTGTCCGCACTGTGTTTTGCACCTACTCCCATCAACCTGCACCCTGACCACAGCCCTCCATATCCCTCCCATCCATGTACCTACCAAGTTTCTCTTAAATGGTGATCTGCATCCATATTTGCGCTGGAAGCTCCTTCCACACCTTCACCACTCTCTGAGTGAAGAAGTTCCCCCTCATTCCCCTTAAACATTTCACCTTTCATCCTTAACCCATGACTTCTAGTTCTAATCTCACCCAAGCCCAGTGGAAAAGCCTGTTTGTGTTACATTGTCTATGCCTCTCATAATGTTGTCATGCTACGATATTTTTAACACATTGTCACGTTATTGGTAATTTGCCATAATGTTATAATGCAACCTTTTGTTCTTCATGTTTTTTTAAATAATGTTTCCTACAAATAATGTCTACATCTAAGAAATGAGATCTATCAATTGCTTTAATAAAGGAACTATTCACAATATGGTATCTCTAGCAAACAAAGTGCAGTTCTAACTCCTATTACACAGAATTTGTTCTCTTGTCATACATTATTACCTTTTTTAATGCTTGAAGTTAAAAATAATGATCATATATCTGTAAAATTCAGTGGCAGTTCAGGAAAGAACAAGGTTGGTTTAGAAATTAAGCTCCTGGTTGTTTAATCCAAACCACAACAGTCATGTGAAAGCAGGCAATACATTAAAATATACATCATACTGGGAGTCAGAGATACTTTGAGATATCAGCAGGAATGATAAGGTTTGCGTAATATATAATGTTCATCTTTAGTGCAATAATTTCAAACTGGGATTGCACGGTAGCATAGTGGTTAGCACAACGCTTTACAGTACCAGTAACCCAAGTTCAATTCCCACCACTGCCTATAAGGAATTTGTACGTTTTCTCCTTGAACGAGTGGTCTTCCTCCGGATGCTTCTGTTTCCTTTCACAGTCCAAAGATGTACCAGTTGGTAGGTTAATTAGTCATTTTAAATAGTCCTGTGTTTAGACTATGGTTAAATCAGGGCTTGCTGGCTGGCAAGGCTTGAAGAGCCGTAAGGCTCTGTTACGCACTGTATCTCTATAAATAAGTAAATTTCAAGGCAGGCTAACTTGCTTCTGTGCCCATTTTGATGTGATGAAACATAATACACATATTCACTCATTCCTAATATTAAAAAAGTCTGCACAGGTTGAAACTTCTATTGGGAAAATAGATGCTTTAAGGTGAACTGTTTAAAGTTCAGAGTGTAGCTTAGTGCTACCTGTAGTTTGTGAAGAAGTCCAAATAGTGCATTTTGTACAGTTGCTGTAAAGGTGCTCAGACAGCTTGATCAAGGATCAACTTTATTTACAGGTACATTTACAGGTAGAAAGTATTTGCTGTGTTGGTCAGCATGCAACATATACCAACAACATGCAAAAATTATAACAAAGAACTATATTTTAAAAATTATATTTAAATTAAAAGCTAATAAATTTAGAGGTTAAAGAATGAATATGGAGTAAAATATCCATGAATAAATAAATAAAATGTAAGCAGCATTATGAAAAGCCACTTAAAGTGTTTAATATGTAGCGATAGGAATAATAGATAGAGGGGGGTGGGGATAACTAGAATGGTTGATCAGATAAACTGCCTGGGGGTAGAAACTTCTAAGACGGTGTGGAGTTTTTGTTTTAATAGCCCTCTAGCACTTTGCCAAAGGGAGCCTTTGGAAAACGGAGTTAGTAGGATGGACGGGTAATCCGCACAACGATTTTTTCCTGCTTGCTTCTTTGTGCTGATGGGCTGATGCATCACGATTGAAGGTTGATCGAAATAAAAAGCGCAAAAAGTATCTTTGAATTGTCGAGTCCTGTGACTGAATCTGGAAAATGCTAGCTTTATCGTGATCTTTCCTTACAGCTTTTCAAGGGGTTTACTATGAGCCAGGCTGCTTGCAGTGTCAATGTACAAATTGACATTAAAATGTACTGGCCACCTTTCATTATTAAAATGATGCTAGTGATCAGGTCCAGAAACAAGGTCAGAGTAATTAATATTTCCTCTTGGTTTAGAGCCATCATGAAATTCCACAGCATGAAGATGGAAGAAATTAACAAAATTATCCGGGACTTGTGGCGGAGCACTTATCGAGGGCAAGGTATAGTACATGATGATGAGGACTACCATTTCCAGTGTGGGAGTTCCAGAGAAAAGAACCAAGGTTTTGGGGATCAGGTTGTGAAGAAAAATTAAAATAACAAAAAACAAAGCCGATGCCAGAATCCTGAAATAAAACGTGCTATAAATACTGAGCAAGTCAGGTGGCATCATTGGGGAGACAAACAGAATTAACATTTCATGTTCATGATCCTTCATCAGATCTTGTCATCAAGCCTGCCCACACATTTCCTGAAGGCCCAAAACGTCAACTGTTTATTCCACGCCATAGATGCTGCTGACCTGCTGGGTTCCTACAGCATTGTGGGTATTCCTCAAGATATCCAGCATCAGCAGAATATCTCATGTCTGAAGACAGGAATTTGTTTCCTTATTTTCCTTACTAAAACCTTCTGTTTTCCATCATCCGTCCTGATTATCTGTTGGACCCCATCAGGGTCCTTTACACTTTTTAATTTTTACATGGCACTATAAATTGCCTTTAATTTTGAAATGTAACTTGGCTTCTCTGCAGAGCACAGAACTTAAATCATCATACTTTTAAATGTCTCCATCTTCATTGAGTTTTGGTGTTGACATACAGCCCTCTCCCATAACCCCTCCAGTACCACGTTGGACCCAAGATCTTACCATGGTACCTTGGCTGAAATGTTATTTCTTTATTGGGACACAGCTCAAAATAGGCCCTTCTGGTCCTTCGAGCCATGCCGCCCAGAAATCCCCTAATTTAATCATGGGACAATTTACAATGCCCAATTAATGTACCAACTGGTACATCTTCGGACTGTGGGAAGAAACCGGAACACCAGGGGGAAACGGGGAGAACTTACAAAATTCTTACAGGCAGCAGCTGGAATTGAACCCGGGTTCTTGGTACTGTAAGGTGTTGTGCAAACCACTACACTACTGTGCCATTCCATTTTTTGAGCTACTAAGACAGTTTAAGAGTATAATGTGGAATATTAAATCCAGTCATTCCAAGATATAAATTACCATTGGAAAAGCAAAAGCTCCGAATAGTTTATTATCAGTGGTTTTAAATAAGGAGAGCAAGACTCAAACTCCGTGCATAGTGTCAGCATAATTAACTGTAGTTTTACATTGGTAAAACCCTTCGAGCCTGCACCGCCATTCATTATGATCATGGCTGATCATCCAACTCAGAACCCTGTACCTGCTTTCTCTCCATACCCCCTGATCCCTTTATCCACAAGGGCCATATCTAACTTCCTCTTAAATATAGCCAATGAACCGGCCTCAACTGTTTCCTGTGGCAGAGAATTCCACAGATTCACCACTCTCTGTGTGAAGAAGTTTTTCCTCATCTCCGTCCTAAAAGGATTCCCCTTTATCCCTAAACTGTGACCCCTCGTTCTGGACTTCCCCAACATCGGAAACAATTTTCCTGCATCTAGCCTGTCCAATCCCTTTAGAATTTTATACGTTTCAATAAGATTCCCCCTCAATCTGCTAAATTCCAGTGAGTATAAGCCTAGTCGATCCAGTCTTTCTTCATATGAAAGTCCTGCCATCCCAGGAATCAATCTGGTGAACCTTCTTTGTACTTTCCTCAGATTAGGGGACCAAAACTACACACAATACTCTAGGTGCGGTCTCCCCTTTAAAAATTATTTCTTTGGCTTCCTGTACCTAATTAAGTGGCCAGTGCTTCTGCTGTAGACCACTCACTCCAAGGTTGAGCATAGACGTTCAGAGATGTTCTTCTGTGCACCACTGTTGTAACGTGTGGTTATTTGAATTACTACCCCCTTTCTGTGAGTGTGAATGGTCTGGCCGTTTTCCTTGGACCTCTCTCACTAACAAGGCATTTTTCCCTACAGAATTCCCACTCACAGAGTGGTTTGCTTTTTTTGGTTTTTTGCACCATTCTCTGTAAACTTAGGAGACCGCTGTGCATGAAAATTCCGGGAGTTCAACAGTTTCTGAGACACTCAAGCCACCCCATCTGGCACCAACAATCATTTCACAGTCAAAGTCATTTTGATCACATTTCTTCCCCATTCTGATGTTTGGTCCGAACAACAACTGAACCTCTTGACCATGTCTGCATACTTTTATGCATTGAGTTGCTGCTATATGATTGGCTGATTAGATACTGCATTAATGAGCAGTGTACTAATAAAGTAGCCACTGAGTTATATGAAGAATGCAGCAAAAATCTTCAGAAAATCAAAACTGCTCACGCTACAAAAGAAACCTACTCAAAGGTTTGATAATAATCAAGATTTCCTTTGTCTTTTTATTCTAAGCCCTTTATGACTGAGGCTAACATACCTCCAGCTTTCCTAGTGGTGTGGTGTTTCTGTATGTTAACGTTCTGTACCTTGTGAATGAGCACAGCAATTTTCTATCAACCAGCACCATTGATTTGTCAGTTGGATATGATATTGGCTTTTTCAATCTTTGTACCAAAGTCTATAACTTAATGATGTCCCTTATCATAACTTCTTCCCCACGAGTATAATCTGTCCATATCCGTTTGAGTCAAAGTTCAGAGTACATTTGTTATCAAGTATGTATAATATATACAACCTTGAGATTTACCTCCTTACAGGCAGCCACAAAGCAAAGAAACCAAAAAGAGCCTATTTAGAAAAAGATTGCCGTCAAACACCCAATGGGCAGAAAAAAAATTGTGTAGACAATTAAAGTAAGCGAGGAACATTCAAAACCGAAGTTCACAAAAGTGAGTCCCTAGATGTGAAGCTAGGCATCATTGCAGCTGATTCAGGAGCAGGTCACATCCTCAGTTTAGCACAGAGGTGAGTAAATCTCGCGGAGCAGTGAGCTGAACCAGCCATCCCTCTCCTCCAATCCCTTCAACCTGGCCCTTGTCACGTTCTCATCTACGATAAGCAAACTTGGATGAGAAGATTGAGTGAGTACCTAAATTCTGATAAATTATGGGAAGTTGGAATCTCAATTCAGATTATATTAGCTTTATTAGATCAAATAAGTTATTTATCACATGTACATCAAAACATACAGTGAAATGTGTTATTTGCGACAATGAGCAACACAGTCCAAATATATGCTGGGGTCAGGTTGCAACTGTCTCCGTGCTTCCAGTGTCAACGTAGCATGCCCACAGCTTACTAATCCTAACCCATACGTCTTTTGAACGTGGGAGAAAACCGAAGCACCCAGGCGGTCGTGGGGAGAAAGTGCATAGTCCTTACAGACAATTGTGGGAAAATGAACCCCAATCACTGATTGCTGGCAATGTAATAACACTAACTGCTAGGCTACCATGCTACCCAGTGATGGCCCATACAGCAGCCCACTGGCCCCACCAACCACCCAAGGAGGACTTAATTGTTCGAGTTGTCTGTTTCCTGTCCTTTAAATAATTGTCATTCCTTACATATGTTTCCTCTGTAAGCTCATTTTGAATTCCTTCCTAGGTATCTCAGTGTTTTGGTTGCTGAGGTAAACTGTGTAGTTTTTCATTGATTCTACTGTAGTTTTTTTTTCTGTTCTTCTGTGAATGCCCGCAAGAAAATGAATCTCAGGGTTGTATACGATGACATATACATATTTTGATAATAAATTTACTTTGAACTGCTGGATTTATTTATTGGTCTGAAACTAAAACTCCGAAGTCCACACTTGATGACGTTTGAGGAGAGTGAAGGAAAAAGAAAACAAAACAGTGACAAGATGCTAGACAGAGTCATCTGTAGCAACTCAGTGGTGAGTCACCTCAAAACCGGGGTTTCCAACCTGGGATCCATGGACCCCCTCAGTTAATGAGAAGGGCCCATAGCATAAAAAAAAGTTGGGAACCCCTGCCTTAAAAGCACATAATCTGCTGGCTTCACAGGGTTAAACCCCCACTGACTGAGGATGTGGAAAGGTCAGTGTCAATATGTTACTTCTAGTTCAGTGTAAATGTTTCAACTGGATGTAAGTTTGAGTTCAAATTTAGTATAGCATTTAATTTTGTTTACTACAAGTGATTGAGCTTCAGAATATTGCATTATGTCCTAACAGTGGCTCAGTTGTAACACACTTGTTTCTGGGTTCTCTGATGCGATAGACTAATGTAGTGCTGAGAGAGTGCTCCCCTGCCGGAAGCACAGTTGCTCAGGTAGGATTTCAATATGAGGAATTGCCCATTAGACCACAACAAACAGCTGGAAGATTAGACCATCTGGCCCATCGTGTCCGGCCCACCAATTGTTTCTGAGTAGACAGACACTGCAGTATAGTGCAGAGCTAGAGGGAGCGGGAATGGCTAACAGAGGTGGAATAATTTTAAGGTGATTTGAGGAAAGTATCGGGGGGTTGTCAGGGGTAGGTTTATTACACACAGTGGAGGGTTCATGGAATATGCTGCTTGAGATGGTGGTGGAGACAATTAGACTAGGATTATGTAAGAGACTCTTAGGCAGGCACATAGATGGTAGAAATACGGAGGGCTATGTGGAAGGGAAGGATTAGATGGGTCTTCGTGTAGGTTAAGTTGTCGGCACAACATTGTGGCTGAAGAGCCTGGACTGTTCTGTAATGTTCTATGTTCTACCCAGCCAGAGGCACAGTTGTTCCGATAAGATTTTAAATTGAGGAATCATGCACAAGACATGGAAGAAGAATTAGGCCATTCGGTCCATTCATTCTTAGCTGATTTAATTTCCCTCTCAACTCCATTCTCCTACCTTTTCCCCATAATCTTTGAGACCCTTATTAATCAAATGTGTCCTCTGCTCCACTTTAATACACCCAGTGAATTGGCCTCCAGAGCCATCCGTGGCAATGAATTGCACAGATTCACCACCTTCTGTCTGAAGAAATTCCTCCCAATCTTGGCCTCTCCAAGTGTCTGTGGAAGATTTTGAGAAACTATTGTGATGTGTCCTGACTTGGTGGTTTCTTTCGATAGATATTGAATACATTGAGATCCGTTCTGATGCTGATGAAAATGTGTCTGCCAGTGACAAAAGAAGAAATTACAATTACCGTGTAGTCATGGTGAAGGGTGATACAGCTCTGGACATGAGAGGAAGGTACAGTGCTGGACAGAAGGTATGGAATAAATCTCAGATTCTGTGCATCATGTATTTAACATCAGTGACAGAAGGGCAGCAATATTATTCTTTTCTCTCTGGCCTTTTAAAGATTAGTTTTATTTGTCACATCCACATCGAAACATACCGGGAGATGTGTCATTTGTGTCGAATCAGATCAGCTGGGCCGCTTTAAGTGCCACCATACTGGTGTTAACACAGCATAGCCACAGCTCACTAATCCTAACCATACATCTTTGGAATGTGGGAGGAAACCAGGGCACCCAGAGGAATCCCATGTGGTCATGGGGAGAACGTACAAACTCCTCACAGGTAATGGCGGGAATTGAACCCCAAATGGTAGTTGCTGGTGCTGCAAAGCGGTGAACTAACTGTTCTGCTGCGGTAGCATCTCTCGGTACCTCCTCTCTGAGGCATTAGGTAAAACTTCATATAATAATGTAACTATTCCATATTTACCTGATAATCTGCTAAATCTGGTTCATTTTTACTGAAGAGTAGCTCTGTGTAATTATCTTGTGCTTAACTATGTGATTACTTTGGTCCTTTCCTGTCTACTCTTATGCCTCTGTCCTTCATTTGTTCATTTATAAAGCAATACTATTTCTTTGATCATTTTAACAGTCCATTTCATTTTCTTCAACTGCAGTTGAAAATGATGTAAATTCTCTCCTTTAACCAATTTGCACTTCTAATTCAAAGTTGATTAAAGCATGAAATTTTCTTAATGCATTGAGCACTCTGCCAGGAGTGGAGGTAGAGGCAGATACATTACGTAGGCACATGGATAGAGGGCTCTGTAGAAGGGGGTTAGATTGATCTTAAAGTAGGTTGAAAGGTCAGCACCACACTGTGGGCTGAAGGGCCTGGGTTGTGCTGTACCGTTCTGTGTTCTATACAGTATTCATGCATCTGAGGTTTTAAACCATTAATGATTCATTTCAATTTAATCAAGTTTGATTGTGCTTCAACCATACATGAATACAGCCGAACAAGAGAGCGTTCCTCCAGGGCCAAGGTACAAATCACAGTACCAGTGTTCACACAGCACTAAACACACACAGAACATACAAACAATAGAAAATCTGCACCAAGTAGCACACATAAAGGCAGGGGGAGCTCAGCAGGCCAGGCAGCATCTATGAAAAAGTACCTCAGTGAATCCTGCTGAATAGTCTTGGCCTGAAACATCAGCTGTAGTCTTTTCCATAGACGTTGCCTGACCTGCTGAGTTCCTCCAGCATTTTGTGTGTGTTGCATAGAACATACAAGATAGCAAGCACATGAGGTTATCAGTAAGATACAGCCACGCAAAAAAAAATAATCCCGACCTAAGCTGTGAATGCCACAGAGATCTGCAGTCGACCACAATACAGCTTGTCTTCTGCCGAGTTTATACCGGGGTGCAACACTGACTCCAGCCCGGATGCCACGCTACACCATCCGTGCTAGAGCGCACTGGCTCCAATGCCTCTCTGCTTGCGGCTGTAAACAGGAGACACTGCAGCATGAGGTGTTGTCCTCACTGTGACTGAGTCCACGGGATTCCAGCACCATCCACTCTTGGTAATAAGTCAGTGAATCCAACTTGCAGCATTCCACATTAACAATGTCTAGAAGGGTCTGGTGATCTCAGAAAAGCGAGCAAGACAGCAACTCACTACTAGACTGTATGGCATTTGGTCATCAGGATGATACTATATGTCTGGCAAGACAACAGCCAGTAACTAGTTTTTTATTGAACCATACCTAAACTTAAAACACTGCCACAAATAAGAATAAGTATGACAGTTCTACAATAAGGATTTCCTACAGCTTTTAGAACATAGAAGATGTAAGATCCAGTTGGCTGTGGTTCCCTAAGTAGGCTATCAAAGTCATTTTATGAGAATGCCTTTTCACTAACTGGGCAGAAATGGTTAATGTGAGGGGCATGATTTTAAAGTGATTGGTGGAAGATGTAAAGGGATGTCAAAGCTAATTTCTTTTTTACACACAGAGTGATGAGTGCATGGAATGCCCTGTCAAGGGTAGTGTTAGAGACAGATATATTAGGGACATTTCAGTGACTCTTAGATAGGCACATGGATGATAGAAAAATGGAGGCTTTCTCTCCTTTCTATAAGTGTATACCTCAGATAATTATTATGTGGAGATTTGTGACAAATATGATTATATGATATATATGTACAGTATCTGAAATACATCTTATGGAAATGTTTAATGATAAACTTCAATAAAAATAAATTTACAAAAAAGAAGAAAAATGGAGGCTATGTAGCAGGGAAGGGTAAGACTGATCTTGGAGTAGGTTAAAAGGTCGGCACAAAATCGTGAGCCAAAAGGCCTGAACTGTCCTGCAATGTTCTATGTTCAAATGCAGCAAAAGTATTTTACCCCGATGGCAAGATTTCTCCTTGTGAATGAGAGTTAGTGTTGTGGGGAGAATAGATGGGTTAGGATAGCATCAATGTAAAAGTTAATGGTTAATGCTTGATGTGGGCCACGTGGACTTGTTCCTTTGCTCTGATACTGTGACTTTTTCCCTGAGCCATCTCTGCCTGGATGTCTGAATTCACTCCTCTAATACATCAATACCTTTGCATACTAACGATCCAACTGAATCCGAACTTGCTTGTTCTCCAGCCCTGGCATTGCACATCAGGGCTGTTCGGTGGCACGTAGAGGAGGGCTGTTGTCACCTGTCATCTGGGTTCAATCCTGATCTTTGGTGCTGCCAGTGTGGAGTCTGCACGTTCTTCCTGTAAGTACATTGCGGTCCTCTGAGTGCTTCAATCTTCCTCCCACATTACCAAAGAAGTGCCGATCGGTAGGTTAATTGATCACATTATAAAATGGCAGAGCGGCCAGTCTGGCTCCAACTAATGATGTCTAAATGTCAAATCTTGTAGAATATCTTTTGTTATTTGTTGATTTATTTGTGGTAATACTGCTTTATGTGTTTTCTGTGTCTATATGTACTGTGCTGTGGACTTTGGTCCAGAGGAGCATGGTTCTGTTTGGCAGTGTACATGTGTATGGTTGAATGATGATAAACCTGAACATTGTAAATTGCCTGAAGTGCATAAGTGAACAATAAGATTTGGGATGGGAAATTGAAAGGAATGTGGGAAAGGTAAGATATTGGTTGGGATAGGATTATTGAAAATGTGGATGCTTAAAGATTGATGCGTACTTGGTCGAGCAGGTGACAATTTCCTCGCTGCTTAACACTATGACTCTGTATCCTCGGACCCTTTCTGGTACCAAGCTTTCTTCTTGTAGTGTGGACTGCAAACTGTGCAGTACTCTTAATGTGGCCTGGTTAGTACTTTATGCGGAATCTAATGTGACCATAACATATAGGAGAAGAATTAGGCCATTTGGCCCATCAAGTCTGCTCTGTCATTTCATCATGGCTGATCCATTTTCCCTCTCAGCCTTCCCCCCCCGTATCCCTTCATGCCCTAACCAATCAAGATTCTGTCAACCTCTAACTTAAGTATACCCAATGACTAGGCCCCCACAGCCACCTGTGGCAACAAATTCCACAGATTCACGACTCTCTAGCTAAAGAAATGCCTCCACATCTCCATTTTAAAAGAGCGTCCCTCTGCTTTGAGGTTGTGTCCTCTGGTTTGAGAGTTCCCCCACCACAGGAAACGTCCACTCCACATCTACTCTATCGAGTGCTTGACATTCTACTCTACTCAATATTCAGTTGGTTTCTATGAGTAACCACACTCATCTCACACACTCTGACTCAGCCATTAAAGAAGGGCTTCTCTCTGACTTGCTGTCTCATTCCATTTCAGGTTCTGGCCTCACTCATTATCCGCTTGGCTCTGGCGGAGACCTTCTGTCTGAACTGCGGGATTCTAGCTCTGGATGAGCCGACCACAAACTTAGACCGGGAAAACATTGAGTCACTGGCCCATGCTTTGGTTGAGTGAGTATCCCGAACAGACCTAGAAAACATTCGATCTGTAGGAGTGAGCTTTCTGGTTCATCCCAAATTAATTCAGGTTTCCTTTTTGCATTGCGTTGGGATTGGTATTCATTCATTTTCGTCATTCATTCATTTAATTCTTCTTCTAACCTCAAGGGTAAATGCAGCACCCTAATCTACTTTCACACGTATAGCTAGCACTGTCAAAGTGTCAACCTCAATTACGATAAAACAGTGATGGTCTATGTAGGAGGGGAAGATAGATTGATCTTAGAGTAGGTTAAAAGGTCAGCACACCATTAGTCTTCATCCAATCAGATTTCTGCTCTCCCACATTGTTTCCCATTGAAGGAGAAATAATCAAACAGGAGAGATGGATGATGGGAGTATAAATACCACCGGACTAGACATGCCCAGACATCATCCCTGATGAAGGTAGCAGAGTTTGACATTGAAACATCTGTTATAATCAATACCTGTACCCGGCTGGAAGCCTGAGAAGAGTTATTGGTTTCTTATTAAGGCTGTAGAGTGAAGGGTTTCAGTCGTGAATCCACAACTTCATTGACCATTTCTGGAAAGTAGACAATATACCAGTCGACCTTAGAAATGCAGTCATTATAACCATTTCAAGAAGGAAGACAAGTCCAGCTCTTCTCCCCCAATGGAGTAAGAATTGTTCCTGAACCTGATGGTGTGGGATCTATATAGTGGGAGGAGGGCACGACCTGGGTGGTGGGGGTCTTCGATGATGGATACTGCTTTCATGTGGCAATGTTCCTTGAAAATGTGCTCAATGGTGCACATCAGTGAAAGTGAGTTGGAAGCAGATCATCCATCATCCAGATCTGCCCAAGAAGAAATGGAGTATTTTCCCAAGTCAAACTAATGCTTTGAAGATTTTTTATTACATAAGTTCTAGATTCCATACCCACCAGCTCTAAAATGTTGTGATAGATATTTTAAATCAGACACCTTGCATGCAGGAAAGAGTTCAAAAAAACTTAATGCTCTTTATAAATGGAGTCACTTCATATTTAAACGCTGAAACTGACAGGCTTATGTTCTCCATGCTTAAAAGAGTATGGGGAACTGGATAAGTGGAATAAAACATGTACTGTGTCTCTCTCCACACCATTTCTGGGAGACTGAAGCAAAGTCAGAAGCCTTTGAAGGAATGTGAGCTTTGACAGCCCTGCTTCCAGCCTCCTGTTCCTCCAAAATCCTTATGCTGTTGCCCCACAGATTCTTGTCTGCTGTCCTTGCAAAAATACAGTACACTACAGCCCACATCATGACCTCGGACGGCACTGTTGTAACAACACTTGAAGACTGGTGTGGAGACAGGATACCAGTGTCTCAGTGCATCTTCTCCTGAAATCTTCATTCATGTGTTTGTGACATTCGGTCTTCAAATATTTCAATGCTTTTTCTCCATGTCTCATTCTCCATTTACATAGACTTTCCTTCACTGGTGGCTTCATCCACACCAACCCCCTTTTACTCATGACATAAATGTCCCAGAGGTATTAACTGCATACAGTCTTA
The DNA here is from genome assembly GCF_048418815.1 of Hemitrygon akajei. Classification (NCBI taxonomy): domain Eukaryota; kingdom Metazoa; phylum Chordata; class Chondrichthyes; order Myliobatiformes; family Dasyatidae; genus Hemitrygon; species Hemitrygon akajei. The sequence goes on along the minus strand of NC_133138.1, from coordinate 28,133,112 downwards.
ATTATTATACACTCAGAACTGTGTGCTCTGATTCTGCTCAAATTCCACCTACAAGTTTGAAGACACCACTGCAGATTCTGCTCAAATTCCACCTACAAGTTTGAAGACACCACTGCAGCTCAAGTAACAATGAGCTGGAGGACAGGATGGAGATGGAGAGCCTAGTGGCATGGTGTCTTGACAACAAGCTTTCCCTCACTGTTAGCACAGCAAACGTCATTCATTTCAGGAAAAGGCAGTTTACATCAGTGGAACACAGAGTACAGTGCAGACAGAGGACAGATGCATGGCTCCTATACATCCTATCCAGATGAGTTATGGCTTGGTATGGTAACTGTTCTGCCTGTGACTGCAAGGAACTGCAGGGAGTGTGGATGCAGCTCAGCACGTCAGAAACCAGCCTCCCCTCCATAAACTAGCCAGCATAATCAAAGACCCAGCCGTTCTCGCTCCTCCCCCCTCCCATTGGGCAGCAGATACAAAAGCCTAAAAGCGCACACCACCAGGCTCAAGGACACCTTCTGTCCTGCTGTTGTAAGACTATTGAATAGTTTCCTAGTGTGGTTAGATGGACTCCTGACCTTTTAATTTAATTCATTATGTCCTTGCACTTTATTGTCTACCTGCACTGCACCTTATGAGAACAGTTTATTCTGCATTGATCTCTGTGAAAGGTATGTAAAACAAGGTATTCGCTGCATCTCAGTACATGTGACAATAATAAACCAATTTAAATTAATTACATATATTTAAGTTCATGTGACAACCCACACCTATCCTGTAATTCCATAATCTGCCAGAAGAGTGCAGAAATGACATAAAGCCAAAGAATTTAAAAGAGTTCCTTCCTACCCTGTCGCTTGTAAACACGCCATCCCCTTCTCTCATTTCCTCCATCTCCGCCATATCTGCTCTCAAGGTGAGGCTTTTCGTTCCAGAAATAATGAGATGTCCCCCTTGTTCAAAGAATGGGGCTTTCTTCCTCCACCATCAAAGCTGCCCTCACCCACATCTCTTCCATTTCACTCATGTCTGCCTTTATTACGTCCTCCCGCTGCCCCACCAGGGATAGGATTTCTCTTGTTCTCAGCTACCACCCCACCAGCCTCCGCATCCAGCACATAATTCTCCATAACATCTGCCTTCTCCAACAGTATTCTACCACCAAATAGATCTTTCCCTCCCCACCACTTTCTGCTTTCCACAAGGATCGCTCCCTACGTGACTCCCTTGTCCATTCAACCCTCCCCACTGATCTCCCTCCTGGCACTTATCCTTACAAACGAAACAAATGCCACAACTGCCCCTACATCTCCTCGCTCACTGTCATTCAGGGCCCAAACAGTCCTTCCAGGTGAGGCAACACTTCACCCTTGGGGCCATCTACTCTACCTGATGTTCCCAGTGTGGTTTCCTGTATATCGCTGAGATCAGACACAGATTGGGAGACCGCTTCACCGAGCACCTAAGCTCCATCCAAAAGAAAAAGCGAGATCTCCCAGTGGCCATCCACTTCCCATTCCCATTCCGAAATATCCATCTGTAACCTCCTCCACTGCCACAATGAGGCCACACTCAGAATGGAGGATCAATACCTTATATTCCATCTAGGTAGCCGTCAAACTGATGGCATGAATATCGATTTCTCAAACTTCTGATAATTGCCCCACCCCCTTCACCATTATCCCATTCCAGTTTCCTTTTCTCATCCTTCCTTTTCTTCCATGATCTTCTGTCCTCTCCTATCAGATTTTCCCTTTTCCAGCACTTTATCTCGTTCACCAATCAATTTCCCAGCTCTTTACTTTACCCCCCCACCCCACTAGTTTCACCTATCACCTTCCTCCCCTCCCCCCATCTTTTTTCCCAGTCCTGTGGAAGGGTCTCGGCCTGAGATGTCAACTGTTTACTCTTTTCCATAGATGCTGCCTGACTTGTTTGCGTTGCTTTGGATTTCCAGCTTCTACAGATTTTTTCGGGTTTAAAAGCAAATCATCTTTTCCCCTTTTGGACATCACATTGACACTGAGAGTTCTTCCTGTGTGCACTTACTGGTCATACTGACATTTTGTGGCAAACTGTTTTGCTGAAAACTTGATCTTTAAAAATGACTGAGCAAGGATCTGGAACCACATTTTGATTGAATACTTTGATAGTTAACTCTGGCATCTCCATGTGATCATATTTACATATTAAGACGATCCACCCATTTCCATCTGTTCATCATCCTCCTGATTTTTGCATTATGTCCTACTCCTAAAAATTAATGGTTAAGCCTCTAACCTTTTAAGTTTTAAAGATTGACTTTATTTGTTACATGTGCTGTACATTGAAACATATCGTTAAGTGCATCGTTTGCATCTACAATCAACACTTGGGCGTGCTGGGGACTGCCCGCTAGTGTTACAATGCTGTCAGCACCACCACAGCATGCCCACAATTTACTAACCCTTACTAATCAGTATGTCTTTGGAATTGGGGAGGAAATCAGAGCATCTAAAGGAAGCGCACACAGTCATGGGCAGAAAGTACAAACTCCTTACAGACAGTGACGGAATTAAACTCCAGTCCCTTGCACTGTAATAGTGTTATGCTAACTGCTGTGCTATTGTACCACCTCTTAACTTTATCCTTGTGTAGTCTTGCTGTGCCTTAGCTCCCTTCATCCCATTCCATGCCTGCCCACCAATACCACTTCCCTCCTTTTACCCCACGCCCTCATTTCCCATTTCTGACTCCCTCTCGGTCCTGCATCCACACTGTGACTTGCCCTCGTCCTCCCTCACCCCACCTGCCTTCTCCTTTGGCCGCCTCACCCTCTCAACCACTCGCCCCCTCTCCCTTCCCCTCCACTGCCTCCTCTCCCTCCCTCCAGAACAACTCTCCACATTCAGTGAAGCCAATAAAGCTGATGAATTTTGGCACATGTTGACACATGCATTGGCCTGATGGCTTTCCAATTAGCTGAGAGAATTAAATGTGCCTCTTTGAGTGACCCATGATCACAGACTGACATAAAAGCCACGGCCAACCCAGGTTACATACTAAAGTCTGAAGTCCAACTTATACCCAAAACATTTTGTCAAGAGTGCTGCCCTTAGCCAACCTTTGCATTGCTAGCAATGGCAATGAGGTTTGGATGACAAGTGTGTTATCCTTCCTAACAAGGAATCAATTGTTATTAACCAGGATCAACTTTAGTTGCCATACACATTTATGTGTATTAGGGATTTGCTGTTATGTGTTAGCACAACATACAACAAAACAAACATTCAACAATTATAAAGAACGATATTAAAAGTTTAGAATAAATGGATATGGATTAAAATGTGCATAAATACATAATTGCCAGCATGTATATACCAGCAGCATTTTAAAAAGTGATTTAAAGTTATAAACATGAGAAAATCTGCAGGTTTTGGAAACCCAAAGCAACACACACAAAATGCCGGAGAAACTCAGCAGGACAGGCAACATCTATGGAAAAGAGTACAGTCGACGTTTTGGTCTCAGACTCTTCTTCAGGACTGGAAAGGAAGAGGAAAGATACCAGAATAAAAAGCTGAGGCAAAGGGAAAGAGGATAGCCGGAAGGTGATAGAACTGTTTATTCATTTCCATAGACACTGCCTGACCTGCTGTGTTTCTCCAGCATTTTGTGGGTGTTGCAGCGGTTTAAAGTGTTTACCATGAAGTGCAGTGACTAAGAAAGTAGATAGTGGGAGGGGGTGGGGATGGGGCTAACTGGAATGGTTGATCAGATTAACTGCCTGGGGGAAGAAATTTTTAAGGTGGCGTGAAGTTTTTTTTAATAGCCTTATAGTGCTTACCAGAAGGGAACTTTGGGCAAAGACAGTTGGCGGGACAAGTAGCATCTGCAATGATTTTTCCTATCTGATTCTTTGCCTCGTGAGTCCTGTAGTGATGGCAGACTGCAGCCGATGACCAAGCTGTGTTGCTGTTTTCTAGGATAATAAAGAGCCGCTCAAACCAAAGCAACTTTCAGCTTCTGGTCATCACACACGATGAGGATTTTGTCGAGTTGCTGAGTCGTTCCCAATACGTCGAGCACTTTTACCGTATCAAGAAGAACATCGACCAATGCTCAGAAATCATTAAATGCCGCGTCAGCTCTTTGAACACCCATGTTTAGTAAAAATGTATGTCATGAATAATAGTTTTCAGGGTAAGCTGTAGCGAGAACCATTTTATGAAACAGATACTATTCTTTCTGGATGATTACAAGATTAGTCTTGTACTTTCTATTTTGTTGTTGATATAAAGTTTGAGTTTTCTCTTCTGACATGTAACAACACTGAACTGGTACAAAAATAAAACCAACTTGCTTTCCCCATCCTTCACTCTCCCATCTATGCAACGTTGAAGTCAGTCATGGATGTGAATTTCAGGTGGATTCAGGAAAGTACAATTACAGTTTTTCCATGAACTGTGTTTGAAATAGTACACTGAGTGGCCACTTTATTAGGTACACCTGCGGACCAGCTCATTAATGTAAATATCTGATCAGCCTGTGGATATCTGTGGCAGTAACCCAGTGTCTAAAAGCATGGAGACGTGGTCAAGAGGTTCTGTTGTTGTTCAGATCAAACATCAGAATGGGGAAGAAATGTGATCTAAGTGAATTTGACTGGAATGATGGTTGGTGCCAGATGGGGTGATTTGAGTATCTCAGAAACCGCTGATCTTGTGGGATTTTCATGCACAACAGCATTTACAGCGAATGGGAGGAAAAACAAAAAATATATATCCGGTGAGTGGTGGGTCTAGGGACAAAAATGCCTTGTATTTAGTGAGGTCGAAGGAAAATGGCCCATCTGGTTCAAGTTGACAGGAAGGCGACATTAACCCAAATATCCATGCACTGCAGCAGTGGTGTGCAGAGGGCATCTCCGAATGTGCAGAGGGCATCTCTGAATCTGCAGCAGTGTGAACCTGGAAGTGGGTGGGCTACAGCAGCAGAAGACCTCTCCTGTACCTAATAAAGTGGCCACTGAGTGTAGAAAAGACTGGCACTTCAGCCCATGATGCCTGTGCTAACCATGATGGGGAAATTAAATGAATCCCGTCTGCCACCACATGATCTATATCCCTTCCTACTCTGCCTGTCTAAATGACTCTTAATTATTACTATCACATCACTGTCACCACCGACGGCTGGTTTCATATTCCATGTACTTAACGCTCTTTGTGTAAATACTTGCAATGCACTCTTAAATTCTCCCCCCCCCCCCCCCCCCAAGTTAAAGCTATATCCTCTAGTATTTCATAAACACAAGAGATTCTGCAGGACAAACAGGAGGAAATCTGCAGATGCTGGAAATTCAAACAACAACACACACAAAATGCTGGTGGAACACAGCAGGCCAGGCAGCATCTATAGGAAGAAGCGCTGTCGACATTTCGGGCAAAGACCCTTCGTCAGGACTAACTGAAAGGAAAGATAGTAAGAGATTTGAAGGCAGGAGGGGGAGGGGGAAATGCGAAATGATAGGAGAAGACCGGAGGGGGTGGGGTGAAGCTGAGAGCCAGAAAGGTGATTGGCAAAAGTGATACAGAGCTGGAAAAGGGAAAGGATCACGGGACGGGAGGCCGAGGGAGAAAGAAAGGGGGAAGGGAGCACCAGAGGGAGATGGAGAACAGGCAGAGTGATGGGCAGAAAGAGAATGGAAAAAAAGGAGGGGGGATAAACACTAAATATATCAGGGATGGGGAGGAGGGGCATTAACAGAAGTTAGAGAAGTCAATGTTCATGCCATTCTGCAGGGGCTGGAATTCTTGAGCAGCACGCACCAAATGCTGGAGGAACTCAGAAGGTCAGGCAGCATCTATAAAGCAAAATAAACTCTGATGAAGGTTTTTGGCCCAAAACATTGACTGTTTATTTCTCTCCATAGATGCTGCTTGACTTGCTGAGTTCCTCCAGCGTGTTGTGTGTGTTCCTCTAGTATCTGGCATTTCCACCATGTGGACAAAGACGAACTATCTATGCTGTCAATGCCTTACACTTTATGTACCTCTCTCTCCAGCCTCTGACATTCCAGAGAAACCAATCCTAATTTATACTCTTGAGTTCTGGAGATGACTTGCTTGAAGTTCTTCTGCACCCTCTCAAAAGCCTCCGCATCCTTCATGTAAAGCGGTGACTGAAACTACACACAATGTTCTAAATATGGCCTAAACAAAGAGTTACACGGCTGTGATGTGACTTTTAAACTCTTATACAGAATGCCTTGACTGACAAAGGCTAGTACAGGCAGTCCCCGGGTTACAAACGAGTTCCGTTCCTAAGTCTGTCTTTGTTCAAGTCGGATTTGTACATAAGTCGGAACAGGTACATCACTACGTAGTGTGTGCGTTTGTTATTGCAAACAACTGTATTTAACTCAAATTTTCTATGTAATAGCCTTTATGGCTGGCCGTTCGTAAGTACGAGTTGTTTGTAATTCGGGGACTGCCTGTAGCGCTGTATGCCTCCTTTAACACCCAGCTGCTTGAGTTGCATTTCCAGGGAACTATGGACTTGCACTCCAAGATCCCTCTGTACATAATGCTCCTAAGGGCTTATCATTTACCATTTAATTTCCCTTTATACTTTTGATCTCCCAAAGTGGAACACTTTGCACTCAATCTGCCACTTCTCTGCCCATATCTTTAACTGATCCTGTTAAATCCTTTGACAACCATCATCGCTATCTACAACTCCGCCAACTTTTGTGTCATCTACAAACTTCCTAACCAGCACACCTACTGTACCCTTTCATCCAAACCACCACAAACAACAGGGGTCCCAGAATTAATCCCTAGGGCAGCACTTGTCACAAACCCCAGTCAGAGAAACACCCATTCACCATTATCCTCTGCCTTCCATGGCCAAGGGTTATTTAAAACAAGTAATAATTAGAGTGAGTGGGGAAGCTAGGTTGTAGTCCAGTATTAGCCATTTTCTCAGTGCAGGAAAGCTGAGATATGTGGCTGACTATACACTTTCCTCAAATAAAGTTTCATCTCTTTGAATCTTTGTGAATCTTGCTAGTTTATTCTGCTCTCCATTCCAGCTAGGCCCTTGTAGAAGTTCTAAGTTGTGCCTTGATATCACCTAAGGTTGGTGCAGCTAGAATTATCTGAATAAGCTTGCCCACTGTCCATCAATCTCAGTAAGCAGAGAGTGAAAAGGGCAATGGGCAAATTTGATAAATTCTGAAATTGGCTGTCAGTGACTTGACACACCATACGTACACTTAAATGGCCCAAAGATGGCCATTTGGCCCAAAGCTATCTTTAGCACAATTATTGGAGCAACTACAAATGAAAAGAACTTGTCGAATCAAGTACAGCGTCTCAAGCCTAAAAATTTAGTTCAGAAAATTTGGTAACGTTGGGACTGCAAAAGTTGGAAGATGTTATTATTTTGCTTTGTAAACATTGTAAACTTTTTCTGAATCAGAATTAGGTTTTATTATCACTGACTTATACAATGTGAAATTTGTTTTACAGCAGCAGGGACATTAAAATTTACTATAAATTACAAAATTAGATAGTACAAATAAAAAGAACATGATGATGTTCATGGACTATTCAGAAATCTGCTGCCGGAAGGGAAGAGCTCTCTCTGAATCATTAAATTTGGACCATCTCTGGTAGTGATGAGAAGCAGGCATTTCCCGCACAGCGAGAATCCTTAGCGATGGATGCTGCCTTTCTGAGTCATTGCCTCTTGAAGATGGGGAGCGCTGTGATAGTGATGGAGCTGGCTGAGTCAATAAACCCTCTGCCACCTTGCAGTCCATGCGTTAGAATCTCTGTTTCATAGAACGGTACAACACAGGAACAGGCGCTTCAGCCCACAATGTTGTGCTGAACCAGCTAAAAAATAAATCAAACACCCCAAAAAACTAATCCCTCTTACCTACACAATGTCTCTATCCCTCCATCTTCCTCACATTCGTGGACCTAATTAAACATCTCTTAAAAGCTGCTAATGTATTTGCCTCTACCACCATACCAGGCAGCGTACTCCAGGCATCTGAGTAAAAAAAAAACTTACCCATTTGAAACTGCCCACTTTCATCTTCAATGCATGCATTCTGGTATTAGACATCTCTACTCTAGGAAAAAGATGATCACTGTCTGCTCCATCTATGCCTCTCATAATCTTATATACCTCTATCAGATCTGCCCTCAGCCTCTGCTGTTCCAAAGAAAACAACCAGTCTCTCAAGAAAGCACATGCCTTCTAAACCAGGAAGCATCCTAATAAACCTCTTCTGCACCTTCTCCAAAGCCTCAACATCCCTCCTTTAGTGGGGCGACCAGAACTGTATGCAATACTCCAGATGTGGCCTCACCAGAGTTTTATAAAGTTGCTACATAACTCCTTTGCTTTTGAACTCATAAAAGCAAACATTGCATAAGCCTTCTTAACCACCTTATGGACTTATCTAGCCACTTCCACAGAGCTATGAATTTGGACCCCAAAATCTCTCTGCTCAGCAACACTGTTATGGTCTCCTTACATTTGTCCTACCAAAGGCAATGCCTTACATTTATCTGGATTAAACTTCATTTGCCATTTCTCTGCCCTGCTCTATATTGTGTTGTATTCTTTGCCAGTCTTCTACACTATCCACAACTCCACCAATCTTGGTATCATTCGCAAACTTATTAACCCAACTATCTACATTTTCATCCAGGTCATTTGTATATATCACAAACAGTGGAGGTCCCAGCACAAATCCCCACAGAATACCACTGATTCCAAACCTCCAGCTCAAATAAGTCCTTTCAACCACTATTCACTGTCTTCTATATGCAAACATATGAATCCAAACAGCCAATTCGCTACGGATCCTATGTCTTAATTTTCTGGATTAGCCCAGGAGGACTTTGTCAAGTGCCTTACTAAAGTCCATATAGACAACATCCACTGCTCTACCTTCATCAGTCTTCACAGCAAAATCCATGCCATGACGTAACAGTCAGAATGCTCCCCACCATACATCTGTAGAAAATTTGTAAGCGACTTTGGAGACGTACTCAAACTCCTCATGAAGTAGAGCTGCTGCCGTGCCACCTTCTTGTGTGCATCAATGAATTGGGCACAGAATAGATCTTCCGAGGTGCCAAGAAGCTTGAAGCTGCCCACCCTTTCCACCATTGACCTTTCAGTGAAGAATGGCGTGTTTTCTCCTGATTTCCGCTTCCTTAATGAATGAAGTGTTTAAGTTGTTTAGTAATGTAAAGTCATGATAGAAACTAAGTCTATAAGGTAATGGCCAGAACTGTTCTGTTAGTGAAGCCTGTAGCCACTCTGGCATATCCTGTTCAGGGATATAAAACTGCCTCCTATTTTATGCCTCACCACATTGAGGCTTTCAAGTCCAATAAAACTGCTAGAGGTCGTTGGAGAAAGTGTTTGAAGTTTGCTTTGAAATGTTTCTCTGCAGTAGTTTGCAGTCTTTGTTATTGTTCCATTGTGCTGCAGAGGAAGCTGTAAGTGCATGGCTTCCACTTTCATTACTCTGCGCTGTCTGCAAGGAAGGAGGAAACGAGACAGTTTGTCATGTTCATGTCATGTCGTGGACAGCTACTGATGGAAACTCGTACTGAAGTCTGAAACTAAATATAAAAGATACTGTGGGAGAAAAAAAAAACTCTGCAGGTCAGACAGCATCTAGGGAAAGACAAGTTGTAAAAACCTTCATCAGAATTTGTAGAAGTGGGTTTAAAATTCTGGCTTGATCATATTTTGACTAAATCCAACCTGAGCCATCGTTATGATAATAGCTGGCCGGAGCTTGGCACATACAGGAAGCGGGTCCATCCTGGTGTGGTCTTCTGTAGCCCATCCACTTTCAAGATTCAACGAGTTGTGCATTCAGAGATGCTCTCTGCACGCCACTGTTGTAACGTGGTTGTTTGAGTTGCTTTCCTGTCTGCTTGAACCATTCTGGCCATTCTCCTCCAACTTCTCTCATTAACAAGGTGTTTTTGCCCACAGAACAGTCAAGCACAGGATGTTGTCTTATTTTTTTTTATTTCTCACTCCATTCTCTGTAAACTCTAGAGACCTGCGTGTGAAAATCCCAGGAGATCAGCAGCTTCTGAGATGCTCAACCCACACCATATGGCACCAACAATCATTACATGATCATAGTCACATAGATCACATTTCTTCCCCATTCCGATGTTTGGTCTGAGCAACAACTAAATCTTTTGACAATGTTTGCATTGAATTGCTGCTGGATGACTGGCTGATTAGATATTCGCTTTAACAAGATGTTCCTAATAAAGTGGTCACTGAGTGTAGTTGGGTTTGGGTTGTGTCTGGACTCTGGAGAAATTTTTGCCACTACAGCTCAGGGATCTATTTGTATGGAATCATTCGATGGTCCTCACTACAACCCTTATGGCCCTAATCCATATGACACTCCTCTCACCTGTCTACCTGGGGCAGGACAGAGAGGGGGGCAATTCTGAAAACTCATTAGCCGGGTCCACAAGGGTTTGGGTTGGGGGGCCAGTATCTGTCTCTTCGTGATTCATCTGTGGTTTTGAGCCAGATGATGTAAGATACATGTGCCAGCTTTACTTTGTACTTTTATGAATACTACATCACAGAATAAGTCAGGTTCACCCGTTTCTCCAGGTATATGGAGGAATTTAAGGTGGAGGGTTATATGAGAGGCAGGGTTTAAGGGTCGGCACAACATTGTGGGCAGAAGGGCCTGTACTGTGCTGTATTGTTCTATGTTCACCTGCACCAAGTCTTTACAAAGATTGTCCATTTCGTTCATGTTCTTGGTCTTCTATATAGACTTTTCTACCCGTTTTAAAATACTTGTGTTTTCATATTGTAACAGTGATAAAGTATTCCATTTCTTCACCAGAGTAACACACCACAAAATGCTGGAGGTCGGGCAGCATCTGTGGAAAGGAATAAAGGTTGACGTTTCGGATCGAGACCCTTCATCCTGATGGAGGGTCTCAGCCCCAAGCATCAACTCTTCCCTCCTTTCCACAGATGCTGACTGACCTTCTGAGTTTCTTCAGCATATTCAGTGACTCTGGTTTGCCAGCATCTGCAACATCTCTTGTGCTTACTGACGATAATCTCAAAACCAATCCCAAGGCTTCCGGTCATTGGTTAGACATGCAGTCTCACTGGGGAAATAATGTGTTTTCAAAACTCATTCCAGATGTCGATTGATGGCTGGTCCCTTCACCGCATTTTATTCTCTGGTGAAACATGTAGGTTCACTAGTATGTTCATGATTAAAGGCACCCAGCCCTCTGTCTAAGTAACTTTCTGGCAGGTGATACTCGTGACATTGAGGGTGAAATGTCCAGAATGAACTGAACAATCCATAAAGGTTTAGTGTGACCTTGTACTCGATGCCTCAGTTTATAAAACAATGGTTCAAGTTCAAGTTTATTGTCATCTGACTACATATATACAACCAAACAAAGCAACGTGCCTCCGGACCATGGTGCACCCACAAAACATTATCACACAGACATAGAACAAAATATTACCACAAAGTAAGTAAATAAAATATAACTCAAAGTGCATGTAGTGCACAGCACAGGTAAACAGTTAACAGCTCGCTGGCCTAGTGACAAGACCTCGGTGCTGACAGAGTCTCATAGCCTTCCTTTTCAGTCCTGAAGAAGGGTTTCAGCCCGAATCGTCGAGGTTTATTCGTTTCCATTGATACTGCCTGACCTGCTGAGATCACCCAGCGTTCTGTGTGTTGCTTTGGATTTCCAGCATCTGCAGATTTTCTCTTGTTTGTGAAACTGTTACCCAGTCTGGCACTCCTGGTCCTGATGTGCCTGTACCTCCTCCCTGACAGTAGTGGGTCAAAGAGACTGTGGGATAGGTGGTAGGGATCGTCAACAATGCTTCTGGCCCTTCGTATACAACACTCCCGGTAAATGTCACAGACAGTGGGGAGGGAGACCCCAATGACCCCCTCAGTGGTCTTAACTATCCTGTATAGGGTCTTGCTTCTGTACCACGCAATGATGTAGTCAGATAGGATACTCTTGAAGGTGCTCCTGTAGAAAGCTGTTAGAATGGGGGCAGGGAGTCTTGCATGCCTCAATCTCTGCAGAAAGTGTGCCTTCTTTGCTAATGAGGAGGTGCTGAGGGTCCAGGTTAAATCATTCTTTTAAACGCCCATCAAGGAACGTTGTTCTCTTAAAGAAGTTTTAAATTGACTTTTTCCAATATAAGACCCCTCCCTATCCTGCCACTTTTACAGGTTTCAAATTTCTTTAACTCTTCCACTCTTGAAAGATCATTACTAATGGCTCCGCAATCTGTTTTTTTAAGAATCCTGAGGTGTAGTTCACCTGGTCTAGGTGACTTATCTACCTTATGACCTTCCAGCTTCTGGAGCACCTTCACCTTACTAATACCAACTGCACTCATTTCTACCCCCTGACACTCTTGAACTTCTTGACAAACTGCTTTTGTCTTCCACAGTGAAGACTGTTTATATATCTGAAAAATTCTCTTCTCTGCTTTCAAGTGATTCATGGGAGTTTTTAAAATCTGTTAGAAAAAGTAAAAGGCTTTGTCGCTCTTTACCTGAGAATGGCGTGTCTGATCGTATAGCACTTCAATACTCCAAGGAGGGTCGGCCACCATTTTACAGTCGAGTGACTGCTGTAGATCTTGAACCACAACCTACGTGGAGGAAATGTTCTCTAGATGGAATATCAGGAGATAGAATTTTCCTGTATTCATTTATCAGTTTAATTTGTAAGTTAAATCTCCAAATTACACCAGGAGCTACACTTTTATGTGATATACTTTTTAATGTAATATGATAAGTAGCTAACTAATGGCACAGGTCCTGAGAGGACAGTTAGTTATATGTTTTCATACACCAGGTGGAAGTCTGGCTCACCTAAGCAGTTAGTTGCTTCAGCCTTGTTGTCATGAAGTTGGGGGGTCACAAAAAGCATACTCAAAATGCTGGAGAAACTCAGCAGATCAGGCAGCATCTATGGGGGAGAGGGTAAGTAAACAAACAGCAAACCTTTTGGCCTAAGATCCTTCATCAGGACTGCAAAGGAAGGGAAGGGGGAAGATGGCAGGAGGGGAAGTAGTACAAGTTGGCGAAACCAGAAACCAAATGACAAGGAAGATGGGTGGGTGGGGGAAGAGGGATTATGTGGGAAGCTGACAGGTAAAGAGCTGAACTCGAGTCTAGCAGGTCACATACCTATGGAAATGAATAAAGAGTTGATGTTTCAGGCTGAGACCCATCAGGACTTGAAAGAAAGGGGGAAGATGTTAGAATAAAAAGGGATGAAGGGAAGGAGAAACAACTAGAAGGTGATTGGTAAAGTCTATGGGTGGGGGGAGGTATGAAGTAAGATGAGAGGTGATAGGTGGAAAAGACAAAGGGCTGGAGAAGAAGGAATCTGAGAGGAGAGGATAGTGGACCATGGGAGAAAGAGAATGAGAAGAGCACCAGGAGGAGGTGATAGACAGGTGAGAAGAAAAGATAAGAGGCCAAAGTGGAGAATAGAAGAGTGAAGGGGGGGAGGGGGAATTATCCAAAGGAGAAATTGATACTCATGCCATCAGGTTGGAGGCTACCTAATTGGAATATGAGATGTTGCTTCTCCACTCTTTCAGTGGCCACATCTTGGTAGTAAAGGACGCCATGGATCAATATGTCAGAACGGGATGAGGATAGAAGTTAAAGTGGTTGGCCACCAGGAAATTTAGCTTTTTGTGGATGGGGTGGAAAGGGAAATCCATGCCATCAGGTTACAGGCTACCCAGACAGAATATCAGGTGTTGCTCCTCCACCCTGAGAGTGGTCTCATTGCAGTCGTCCAAGAGGCCATGGGCCAGCATGTTGGAATCAGAATGGGAAGTAGAATTAAAATGCATGGCCGCCGGGATATCTGGTCTGTTGCAGCAGATGGAGTGAAGCTGCTTGACAGAGTCTCATGATGTTGCAATCAAACCCACATCCACCACTTCCTCTGTAACTCATTCCACACTCACACCACCCTCTGAATGAAGAAGTTCCCTTTAAATATTTCACCTCTCTCCATTAACCTGTAGTTCTCATATCACCCAACCTCAGGGGGAAAAACCTACTTGCATTAACCTTATCTACACTCCTCATAATTTTATGTACCTCTACCAAATCTCCCTTTATTCTCCTAGGCTCCAGGGAAGAAAGTCTTAACCAATTCAATCTTCCCCTTTAACTCAGATCCGCAAGTCTTGGCAATAGCCTTGTAAATTTTCTCTGTAGTCTTTCAATCTTGTTCCTATCTTACCTTGACCTAAGATAAGTTCCCATTAATTACCACTAGAGGGCACCATTATCAGCACATTAAAAAGTCAAAAATTCTGGCAACGACTTATTTAAACAATATCTTTAAAACAGCAAGTTATTCCAATGTACCTCACAGGAGCGTTAGCATTAAAAGAAAATGACACCAATGCACATAAGGAGATATTAGAGCATGTGACTATAGCCTTGCTTAAAGATGTGGAGGCTAAACATCTTAATGGAAATATTGAAGAGGTTTCAGGAAGAAAATCTAAAGCTTAGGATATTGGAAACTAAACAGTGATGAAGAGATAAAATTTTAAATCAGCTAGATAGAATCGGAGGAGTATCTTAAGAGATTGAGGATACTGCTGAGATAGAAGGGAGTGATAAGTATTTGAAAGTACGTTTACACAAAGAAAACTGTAATGACCTGGCATCCAACTGTCTGTAAATCTTGGTTATTCACTCATTAGTCAAGAATGTAAGCTGGAAATCCAGATTGCACATATCTAAAATGTGGGCTGGGGGTACAGGCAGAGCCTGGGTTATGGTAGAGAACATCTGGGGTTTGAAACATAGGTCTGTGGACAGTCCCAAGGTCCAATCTGTATGTTTCTTGCATCTTTCAAATTCACGAGGTTCACTGAAAAAATCATTATAATGCGTGTAAGGTGTTTTCGAAAGTGACTATAAGTGTGTTTAGGTATCAACATGAGTAATATCCAATTGTCTAACACTCTGCTAACCACCAAATTCCCAAGGATGTTGGATTATTTGATTTTAAGTAAGAGCGATAGTGCAGTGGAGAGTATTGTTGCAATACAGCCTGGTATGGAACCACCGATGCCCAGGAAAGGCAAAGACCACAGACAGTGGTGGATACAGCCCAGTCCGTCGCAGATAAAGAAGCCTCCACTATTTAGCACAGTTACGTAAATGGAGAGTTGCCATAAGAAAGCAGTATCTAGCATCAAGGACCCCAACCATCCAGCATGTTGCTCCCTTCTCCATTGCCTTTGGCCAGCAGGTACAGAAGCCTTAGGTCCCATACCACTATTTTCAGGAACAGTTATTAGCCTACAACCACCAGGCTTCTGAACCGTCATGGATAACTTCACTCATAACAACTCCTAACTGATTCTATGGCCTACAAACTCACCTTTAAGGATCATTAAGGATCACCTTTAAGGACAAACATTAGTTGTTTGTCAATCTTTGTTTATGTTTTTTTTGTAATTTCTTTATTTTCCTGTAAGCGTCTGCAAAAAGATGAATCCTAAGGTACAAGGGGTGATTGATAAGCTTGTGGCCTAAGGTAGAAGGAGTCAATTTTACAAAACCTAGCACATTTATTTTTCCTACATTTACACACTTAGTCCAGCGGTCGTGGAGCATACGGATCCCTTCTTTGTAGAAGTGGTCCACAGCATGGGGTGATTGATAAGTTCGTGGCCTAAGGTAGGAAGAGATGAATTATTAACTTCAAACTTTCTGCATTTTCACTCAAAGAGTTGAACTGCATGTGCATGTAACAAGAGCTGTATAACTCATTGCCTTCTACCTTAGGCCACAAACTAATCAATCATCCCTGCTGTGGACCACTTATACAAAGAAGGGATCCGTATGCTCCACGACCGCTGGTCTAAGTGTGTAAATGTAGGAGGGGACTATGTTGAAAAATAAATGTGCTAGGTTTTCTAAAATTGACTCCTTCTACCTTAGGCCATGAACTTATCAATCACCCCCGTAACCTACTGAATATAAACTTTTAAATTCATTAACAGTGTTCATTAATAGTGCATATCTAATTGCCTATTTTGAAGGCAGTTGCTGTCATGATCTAAGGCAGTCCTGTTGTTCAAAGTGCTGCCACAATTAGCCAGACATTAATCAGTGGCAAAGAAGAAACACAGATTTCCAAATCAGGACAGTGTAGGGTTTGGAAGGAAATCTACACAGAGCGGCATTACTACCATTGCCTAGGTTGTGTGGGAAATGCGATGGCGATTTCCCATTTTGTTGCATATTCTAGTGAAAAGAGGAGTGAGAATTGAGTGGTGGACATTGATCAAAGAGGGTATTTTGGCTAAACACGAGATTCTGCAAATGCTGGGCATTACACACAAAATGCTGGAGGAACTCTGCAGATCAGCAAGGTCTATGGAGCCGAGATCCTTCATCAAGAATGGTGTCCCGATGAGGGATCATTCTGCATCCTTACAGTTGTTTCTTACAACAGTAAGTAGTAGGAAAAGGTTAGTTACCAGAACATCTTCCAGGAGCAGTGCCTCAAAAAAGTGGCATGCAACATTAAGGACCCCCATCACCCAGTCCATGCCCTATTCTCATTGCTAACATCCGGGAGGAGGCACAGAAGCCCGAAAACACACACTCAACGAATCAGGAGCAGCTTCTTCCCCTCGGCTACCTGATTCCTGAATGAACAATGAACCATGAGCATTACCTCACTAACTTTTTTTATTTCTATTTTTGCAGTACTTATTTAGCTATTTATATATATATATATATATATATATATGTATATACCTATTTATATAATTACAGTAAATATATATATTTACTGTAATTCAGTTTTTTCTCTATTATTATGTACTGCATTGTACTGCTGCCACAAAGTCAACGAAATTCACTACATATGCCAGTGATACTAAACTTGTTTCTGGTTCTGATTGTTCTTGAAATGGGTTAAAAGGTCAACACAACCTCATAGGCCAATGGGCCTGCACTACGCTGCACATTGTTTGAACAGGCTACTTCTGGAGCTTTCTTTTAAGAGAGACTATGGCAAAGCAAGCAGTGATGTGGGTACAATCCTTAAGGGGCAACATATTTAAAGGAACCGTTATAGTCCTTCAATCACTTTTCTTTAATTTCTCATATAACAATGAAAGAAAGGAGAGGAAAAATACATTCAAGTAGCTGCCCATTTTCCATGTGCTTCAAACTGGCATGAAATACTTGTGCTGCTAAGTACTCCACCCTATCTTGGGGTTTGTGGTGTATACTATGGTATCTCCTCATCTACTTCTATCAAACAAGCCTCATCCGCATGCTTCCTGCGCTGGTAGCTGTTCTTCCTTTATGCCCTCACAGTATTTGATTTAGGGGCCCAAACTGAATCAAGCCACCACAGCCTTCTGCCATGCCTGGCTCTTGGCCCGATACTGTCAAAAGGTTGTCCGCTGTGAACCATTGCCCTTCATCTGTGGTTAGTTGCCTCTGCTAAACTGTCCACTGAACTTGTAAGATACTGAAGATGAAGGAAGTTTTCGAAGCAATTTTCCCAGGTGTCTGACAAATAGTCATCTGTCACCACATAATTTTTCCAGCTGGCTGAGTCAGATCTGAGCCAATTTTGTCCCATCCTTTCAAACAATCTACACCCTACTTCAGCTGCATTGACATTTGGTTGAATGCTTGGATTGTACCAAGCCACCAATGCCTTTGGCTGTATATGGTCATGGTTTCATGTTCTCCTCCTCCACAATCTGTATCCAGCCTTGGTTATGGTATACGTTTGTCAACTCTGTTGAGGTCATTGACCATCTAATTTATCTGGTACTGAATGGGAGGGAATAATGAGATCATGGTTGATCTTTATCTCTGCACTTACTGCATATGATAGAGTAATGGAGGCATATAGACCCGTTGATTCTTTGGATCAATGTCGACCATCAAACACGTGTTTACATCAATCCCATTTATCATTTTTTATCTGCTTGTTTTATTGCTATATTTATTCTTTGTGTTTCATGAACTATTTCAACGGTAACCCTCTCTCCATGTATGTTGTTGTTCCTTTTCACACCCCGTGGTGCATCCGGCGGTATTTTTGCCATCTCCTTAGCATTTATCCATTTTTGCGAGGCTGAGTTGCTAGCTTGATGCTCCACAGCATGGATGGAAAGCATGCAAGGGGTCGGCCAGATTCAAACCTGGACAACTTGCTTCAAATTCCAGTGCTGATGCCTCTACTCCACAGCCAACATATATATGTGAATACTTGCTTTCTATACACAGTCTCTAAAAATTAGACTGCTTTCTTGTTCTTCTAAAGTCCATAGTCTCCTACTTCCAGATGCCTTGCTCCCACGTCGTAGTCTGCTGTTTGCATGATCTGTTTTTCTCATGCGTTGAATGTTTGATGTTTTGATTACTTTCATGATGTTTCTTTGTTTCATGTGGTACGATGAATCTCAGGGCTGTATACTGTATAAATACTTTGATAATAAACATGCTTCAAAACTTTCTGCTACCTTCTTACTCACTCTCTTAATCTGTCCGCCCTGTTATACAGATTTGCACCCTCCTGGTGATCCCAGCCCACTCTGCGTCATTACCATATGGGGATATGTCACATCTGCATTTCCACCTATGTCAATAATATATCAAGTCAAGTCAAGTCAAGTCACTTTTTATTGTCATTTCAACCGTAACTGCTGGAACAGTACACAGTAAAAACAAGATGACGTTTTTCAGGACCATGGTGCTGCATGAAACAGTACAACATCTACACTGAACTACAAAAAAAAAACGAAAAAAACTACACTAGACTACAGACCTACCCAGGAATGCATAAAGTGCACAAAACAGTGCAGGCATTACAATAAATAATAAACAAGACAATAGGCACAGTAGAGGGCAGTAAATTGGTGTCAGTCCAGACTCTAGGTATTGAGGAGTCTGATGGCTTGGGGGAAAAAACTGTTACATAGTCTGGTCTTAAGAGCCCAAATGCTTTGGTGCCTTTTCCCATACAGCAGGCGGGAGAAGAGTTTGTATGAGGGGTGCATGGGGTCCTTCATAATGCTGTTTCCTTTGCAGTTGGAGCGTGTAGTGTAAATGTCTGTAATGGCGGGAAGAGAGACCCCGATGATCTTCTCAGCTGACCTCACTATCTGCTGCAGCGTCTTGCGATCCGAGACGGTGCAATTTCCGCACCAGGCAGTGATGCAGCTGCTCAGGATGCTCTTGACACAACCCCTGTAGAATGTGGTGAGGATGGTGAGAATATACGTGCCAACCGGCGGTGTAGTGGCATCCGCACCAGACTTCGAGGTGAGCGGTCTCGCCAGCTCCTCACGCGCTTCCTACCCACGCGGGGTTGAGTGTCGAGCTAGCAACTCAGCCTCATAAAAAAAAACAGACAAGTGCTAAAGAAACAGCAAAGTTACCACCCGATGTGCCATAAGGCACAGAAAGCAATAACGACAATAATATGAATGATGAATAACTGTAGATCCTGAAAAGGCCACTGTACCCACACCGGTAGTCAGAAAAGTGCCCATTTATACCAATTCCCCATTTACATAATCTATCCATGTGCTACCCCCAACATAAGGTAGTATAGATGGTAAAACTAACTTTCCCATCTACAAAAAGAAGGCATTGGTTGAAGGTGAGAGGTAGATTTAGAGGGGAACTGTGGGGAATTTCTTTCTCATACAGGATGGTTGTAATCTGCTATCTGAAGTGGCGTTGGAGGCAGACACACACCATTTAAGAAGTATCTGGACCACAGATGAATCACCAAGGCATAGGGCGTTGTGGACCTAATGTGATAACTAGGATTAGTATAGATAGGTACCACAAACAACGTACACATGGTGGGTTGAAGGGTTTGTCTCTGTGCTGTTTGTCTGTATGATACTAATTCTCTGGACTCCTAATTTTATGTAGTAATCTTATTTACAGTGCTGTGCAAAAATCTTAGTGATATATATATAGCTAGGTGCATAAGTTCTTTGCACAGTCCTGTATTTTATGTAACAATCTGATATAAAAGTACCCCATCAAATCCATTTTGAAAATCCAGGTATTATACACCTAGTCCTTAACCACTCAAGTTATTTCCTTAACTGTTTACATACTTTAAGAAGACACCAATAAGACCTTCTCTTCATAGAATCAATTCCACTGCTTTTCTTGTGATTGCGAGACCCTGTTGGATATTGTTAATGTGGGTAGCTGCATGTCTGATTCACTGATATATTGGCGGATGGCAGGAGTGTTTTGTGGCCTTGGTCGTGGCGAGGACAAAGCTTCAAGCCTTGTTTACAGCTGCCCAGGGGAGAGGCATTGGAGACATTGCCACCCATCAGTGGCATGGAGTCCATGCCGGAGTTGATGCTGCCCCCAAGTGTTTGCTCTGCAGAAGACAGGCCAAACAGTGTTTGACGGTAGGTTGCTGCAATTTTCATGGACTCAAAATCCTGAATGATTTTTTTTGTGTAACTGTGTTTTACTGATATCCTATATGTGCTTGCTGTCTTATATGTGTCTTGTGTTGTGCATGACTGTTGGGACTATGTTCTGTACCTTAGCCCCAGAGGAATGCTGTTCTATTTGGCTGTATTCATGGGTCTTCACGTATGGTTGAATGACTGTTAAATTTTAACTTGAACTAATCATAGTGTCATTTTCTAAATGTCCCACACAACATACACAGTCATGAATGTCTTTACTTCTCACTGCCTCAGTAGAGCAGAATCAAAGATCCCAGACATTCCCTCTTCTCCCCTCTTCCATCAGGGGGAAGATACAAAAACCTGAAAGTACGTATTATAAGGCTCAAAAACAGCTTATAAGACTTAGTTAGGTAAGATGGACACTTGTCCTCATACCCCCCCCCCAACTTATTGCCTGCCTGCCTCACACTTTCTGTGTGACATTTCTTAACACATTCTGTTATTGTTTTACTTTGTTCTATCTCAATGCGCTGTGCAACGATTTGCTCCCTATGAACAGTATGCAAGACAAATTTTTCACTGTAACTCACTACACGTGACAAAAATAAACCAATTCCAATACTAGTATTTTCTAACTACACACCAAGCCAACTCAATATGTTTCTCTCCCTCCTTTCCTGAATAGTAATGCTAGAACATAGAACATTACTTCATACTACAGGCCCTTCCGCCCACAATGTTGTGCCAACCTTTTAACCTACTCTAAGATCAAGGTGACCCTTCCATCCTACATAGCCCTCCATTTTTTTATTATCCCTGTGCATATCTCAGAGTTTCTTAAATATTCCTAATGTGCCTGCTTTGACCATCACCCCTATCAGGGCAATCCATGCACCACCACTCTCTGTGTAAATAACTTATCTCTGACATCCCCCTATACTTCCTTCAAATCACCTTAAAATTATGACCCTGGTATTAGCCATTTCTGTCCCGGGAAAATGTTCCTGGGTATCCACTCGATCTATGTCTCTCATCATCTTGTACACCTCTAAAGCTTCCTCAGCCTTCCTATGATGAAGTGACCAGAAATGAACACAATACTTCAAGTGTGGTCTAACCTGGGTTTTATAGAACTGCAACCTTGCCTCATGGCTTTTGAATTCAGAGCCTGACTAAATGAAGGCAAGCACACCTAACAACCTTGTCATTTTGCTATCTCCCAGTCTGCTGGGATTGTTTGAAGATCTAGGGGATTTTGGAAGATCATTACTAATATTCCCCCTACAGCTATTTCAAAGCTTTTGATACAGGTTGGTTTCTTAAAGTTGTTATAGATGGAGGTGGTAACGGGAATAAGCTCCCACTACCTATTAAATGCTCTCAATGATGCATCTCAAATTGCATCTGACAACCAAGTCCAGCGAGGATGCAACATTCATGGTCACCCCCTACCAATGGAAGATACAGGTTGCCTGGAGTAGGTGGTTTTCCCCCAGTGCTATTTCCATTAATTTCTCCGGTACTTTCCCTTTGGTGACATTTTGGGTAGAACAATGCCACAACTAATAAAGTTGTCCCAACTCTCATACAACCCAGATTCAGTCCCAACCTCTGGTGTTGCACGTTCTCTCTGTGACTACATTGATTTCTTCTAAGTTTACCAGTTTCCTCCCACATCCCAGAAAGCTGCAAGTTGATTAGTCCCTCCGAGGCCCAACATATTGGTGCAATCAAAGAAGGCACGTCAGTGGCTGTAATTCATTTGGTAGGTCACTAAAGACTCTTACAAAACTTCCACAGGAGAGCATTCTGACGGATTGCATCACCACCTGGTGTGGAGCCTCCAATTTGCAGTACCAAAAGAATCTGAAACAAATCTGAAACACCTTTGATGACTAAGCGATGATTGTTCAAGTAATATGGCAGTGCTCGTCTAACTTCAACATAAATGGATTGAGTTAATGACCTTAGCTGCATTATCCTCTTCTGGGACTGAGGTCAGCAATATAACTCTCTTTGCAGCAAACTATCTGCTGGTCGGACTCAATGAGTTGAGTGGTATCTGTTTTGGGGGGCAGTGGGTGTGGTGCATGGGAAAAAAGAACTGTCAATGTTTCAGGTAAAGGTGCTTGATACACAGTTTGGACCCCAAATGTCGACAATTCTTTCCCCCACCCCCACTCCCTCGCCACAGATTCTGCTCAACCTGCAAAGATCTTCCAGGGGGTTGGTTGTTGCACCAGATTCCCGCATCTGCAGTCTCTTGCCATCTCCATTCCTTTCATAGTTGTGACCTAATGCAATGTGGATATAATGAGCAGAGCAGATAAAGGGCAACTAATGAATGAGGTGCTTTTAGGTTTCTGAAGGTTTGGGTAAAAATCCCACAGAGGACATATGTCAATAAGGTTAGAGCACAAGGAAGTAGGAGTGAAACACCAGCATGCATTCAGAATTGGTTAAGAGAGAATGGGAAAGAGTAAACAGTTCTTCCTCAGACTTATTCTAAAATGAAGGGAGGCAGAAAACCAAAAATAGCTGATCTGTCAACTTGAACGTCATTACGGGTAGATGTTGGAATCTATTACTTAATGTTACGGCAAGTTACTTCGAAAGATTCCATGTAATCAGCCAATCAAAGGGAAATCATGTTAGACCGATTAGCAAGGAACTCAGCGGGTCAATCAGCATCTGTGGGAGGAAAGGAAATGTTGACGTTTCAGGTTGAAACCCTGCACTACGACAGACCAATATATTAGTGTTCTTCGAAGTAGCATGTTATAGGTAAAATGAAACTAACGGATGTACTGTGCTTTGAACTTTGAACTTAGATTTTGTGAAGGTTCCTTGTTAGTGGATAAAAGTTCATGGTAGAGGGAGTAATACAGTGGTGTAAGTAGAAATGGTTGGCTAGGAAGAAACAGAACAAACATAGTTTTATTCCAGTTGGTGGATGTGTCAAGTCAGTGCCACAGGATCAGTTTTAGAGTCCCAACTTCATATGAATGACATCGATGGAAGCACCAAGTTTGCTGCTGACAAAGGCAGGAAACTGAATTGTAAAGAGGACTTAGGGAATCTACAAAGAGATTATCAAGATATTGAATGAATGGGCATATGGAGCATGGTGCAGAAAATCATGCTTCTGATTTTGGAAGAAGAAATGAATAAAGCACAGTCTCTCTGCTCTGTGCTTTAGTTCCCCAAGTAACTGATAAGAGTTAAAGATGACCCGTGAAGATTAAAAACATGTTAAGAGATTGCAGAATTCAGATGTAGAGAAATTTAGGTTGTTTAGAGCATGATTTACTGAAGTCTTGTATGCAAGACAGCAAATAATTTGGAGAAGGTAATGGATGTTACAGCTAAGTATAAAGTAGGGAGGTCATACTACAAATAAAACATACAGTACTGTGTATATATTCTCACACCACAAAAGTCGATAGAAGTAGTAGATACAGCCCAGTTCATCACAGGCATAGTCCATGTCCCCCCCCCCCCCCACCACGAGCTTTGAGCACCATTATATGGAGCACTGCCAAAGGAAAGCAGCATCCATCGTTAAAGACCTCACCATCAGGCCATGATGCCCTCTTGCTACTACCATCGGTTAGGAGGTACAGGAGCCTTAGGTCTGACACTGCCAGGTCCAGGAACAGTTATTATCCTACAAGCTCCTGAACTAGTGTGGATAACCTCTCTCAGAACAACTCTGAACAATTCCACAACCTACACACTCATCTTCAAGGATTCTACAGTTCACGCTTCAGTTTTTTTTGTTCTATTTGTCTTCTTTTGCACATTTGTCATCAATCTTTATTTATGTACAGTTATTCATAATTTTTATTGTGTTTCTTTATTTTCCTGTAATTGGCTGCAATAAAATAATCTCAAGGTGTGTATGGTGACATATATGTACTTTGATAATAAATTTACTTTGACACTGATCAATGTTTTAATTTTGTCAACCACACCAGTCCCAATGCATTTTCTATTTGCTTTGGCATTGCACCTTGCTGTTTCAATATTGTTACCAAGAGATAATATGATGTGTCATTAGCATCTTTGTCCCTAGGTATAGTCTTTGTTTTAAAAGTAGTGTGACACAATGCACAATAATGCACCCCCCATGGCGTAAGTTCAGCCCTCACTTCCAGCAATCACGGTATGAAATTTGTATATTCTCCCTGTGAACATTGTCTTTTTGTCCTGGTGCTCCAGTTTCCTCTACTATCCCAAAGATATGTTGGTCCATGGTTAATCAGCTGCTGTGTATTGCTCCTACCAGTGGTGGGTGTTGGAATCTGGGGAAAGTTCACAAGAATATGGGGAGAATATGGAAAAGTAGTGTGGAAAGGGGTTTGGTCTGTGAGCCATAGCCCCTAGGCACCAAAACGGCCTTTTTCAGTATTTTATGGAAATGTGGAATCACCCTATATTTTGACATTTAGGTATCAAAGTTTAGTCCAAATTCAGTTAGATTGGTAAGGAGCTGGACCCACTGCAGTTCACCTACCGCTGCCACAGGTCTACAGCAGATGTGATCTCACTGGCTCTGCACTCTGCTTTGGATGACCTAGACATCAGCAAAACATATATCAAGTTACTGTTTATTGATTACATCTCATTGTTCAATTAGTACTAATCACCAAGATCTAAACCTGGCCCTCTGAACCTCTGTCAACAACTGGATCCTCAGCTTCCTCAGTGGGAGACCACAGTTGGTATGGATCAATATTATCTCTTCCTCACTGACAAACAACACAACTGCTCTGAGGATGTGTGTTTAACCCATTGCTCTGCTTTCTATACATGACTGACACAGTTCAAACACCATTTGCAAATGATACTGCTGTTGTTGGTAAAATCTCAGTGGCAACGAAGGAGTATACAGGAGTGAAGTAGATTAGCTGGCTAAGTGTTGCCTCAGCATTGCACTTAATGTCAGCAAGATCGAGGAATTGATTGTGAAATGCAGAAAGGGGAATGTGAAGTTCCTCACTCTTTCCACCACTGAGATCTGGTGTGTGTTCTCCCCACTTCACTTTCCTGAAATCCATATCAATTCCTTGGTCTTGTTGATATTGAATGCAAAGTTATTGTTGTGTCACCACTTAACCAGCAATCTACAGTATCTCACTCCTGTACATGTCCTCATCAACATAAAATTGAGTAAACTATACTATATTTTCTGGAATTTGAAGGAATGTGAGGGGATAAAATAATTGAAGCTTTGGAAACTCTTTTACAGTTCAGCAGGCTTGTGTAAGAAGAATGTTTCCGTGGCTCAGAAAAATGGATCAGCTATTTACAACTGAGGTAAGAACTATTTATTCTCTCAGCAAAGAGTGAATCTTCAGAATTTTTTAACCCTAGATGATAATGGCTTAGTCATTAAGCTCATTTCCCTAATCTTTGTGCTAATATACCACTGATTTTGATGAACGGCAGAGCAGGATGGAAGGTACAATTGTCCTACTGTAGATACTATTTCTTTTATTCTCTAGCAACAAGTCTGGACATCAAATCTATTTTCATTTGTTTGCAAAAATGTGAAATTATATTACACCCTATAATGTATCAAAATAAGGTTATTCTACCTCGTCCAGTATCTCATTCCATATATGGACCGTACTTCAGGTGAAAAAGTCCTTATTAAATCTTTCACCTTAAGCCTGTGTCCTCTGGTTCTTAATTCCCCAATTCTGGAAATAAAGGCTGGCCATGTTCTCCCTATGTTCCTCATCATTTTATACATCTCTAGAAGTTCACACTTCTGACTCCTATGCTCCAATGAATGAAACCCCAACCTACTCAACCTATCTCTGACTATCTCAACCCATCAAGGATTCAAAGGACTCAGTGTCTTGAGTCCTGGCAACTCTTTCTAGCTTACTGGCATCTTTCCTTTGGCAGGGAGACCAATACTGAGCACAATATCCCAAATGTGTCCTCAACAAGGTCTCGTACAATTGCAACATATCATCTTAACTTCTGAAGATCCAATGACTGGTCGCTCAGGTGTTTCTGTTCATGTTCCAAAATTTCAGGTGACTATTAAGAAGAGTATCAGATAAAGGATCAGTATTCACCTCTGGGATGGTTGCTATCATTTCAGCTTTGGAATGGGTTGAACAAGTACATCCTGATTATGTACTTCTGTACTCTGATTAGCTCTTGGTTTTGACTTCTATTAAAACAGGTACCGTATTTCAAATTGTTGGCCAGAATTTTTTCTTGGGATTGAGCAACATCTGTTGAGTCTTGTGTATCCAGCTCTTATGGGTCCTTGCCCATGTTTGGGGTTGAATGAAACGAGGAGGTAGACATTCTAGCCAAACAATCACTTAAAATTAAGGATATAAATGCAGTGGCGCCTTTGCATGAGGGAGTTAAAAGCCATAATTAAAAAGTCTGTTCAATC
Organism: Hemitrygon akajei; assembly: GCF_048418815.1. Classification (NCBI taxonomy): domain Eukaryota; kingdom Metazoa; phylum Chordata; class Chondrichthyes; order Myliobatiformes; family Dasyatidae; genus Hemitrygon; species Hemitrygon akajei. Next base: position 28,106,150 of record NC_133138.1, on the reverse strand, counting down.
ACTGTGGCAACAAAATTGGGATAAGGAAAAGAAATGACAGCATTTTTATAAAATTCAGAGGATGGTGGGAACTCAACTGGGAGATGTCTATAAAAGGAGAGAAGAAGTTATGCTTACACATTTACATATTGGGCATGCTAAGTTGAATAATTCCTTGTTCATAATATCCATGCTACTGGCGTTTGTAGGGAGGGCACTTGTCAAAAAAATGGTGCAGCATATATTGTTTGAACGCAGTTCCTATGAGGTACAAAGGAAACATCTAATGCTAAATTGAGACCTTTGGGAGAGACACAGCTTAACATGGAAAAATTGTAAGGATATCACTGCCATTGTAAAATATATAAGTATATATTTGACCTTCTGAAAAGCAATAGACTTTTTGATATTAGAACATAGAAATCTACAGCACATTACAGGCCCTTTGGCCCACAATGTCGTGCCAACCATGTAACCTACTCTAGAAGCTGCCTAGAATATTACTAGTGCATAGCCCTCTATTTTTCTAAGCTGCATGTATCTATCTAAGAGGTTCTTAAAAGACCCTGTTGTATCTGCCTCCACCACCACTGCTGACAATGTATTCCAGGCACCTACCACTCTGTGTGAAAAACTTACCCCTGACATCCTCTCAGTACCTATTTCCAAGCTCCTTAAATCTATGCCCCCTCGTGTTAGCCATTTTGGGCCTGGGAAAAAGCCTCTGGCTACTCACACGATCAAAACCCCTCATCATCTTATACACCTCTATCAGGTCACCTCTCATCCTCCGTCCCTCCAAGGAGAAAAGGCCAAGTTCACTCAACCATGAGTTAATTATAAGGAGAAGCAGTCCATGGAGTATGATTCCCTCACTGGATTAACTTATTGCTGAAAAGTCGAGATGCTGGGAAGTCACCTATTTCCAGAGATACAAATGGATAAAAAAAACACCCAGCAGAATATCTTCATTGCTTCTGAGGATGAGGTAAATAAGCCCCCTCAGATTATCTTATTTGAGTTTTTTTGAGGGGAATTTAGTAGGTATACTTCTTAGCTCTTAGCTCCCCACTCCACTCCAAGGTAGCGGTAATGCACCTTATGTACTCTACCATGAAACTTTACAAGAAGAAGAAGAACGAAGCAGATGTGATAACATTATTTAAGAGGCACTTGCACAGACAGGGAATGGCTGAATATTATAGGCAGATTGGATTAATTTGCACTAGTATCGTGGTTGTCACAGACATCGAGGGTTGAAGGGTCTGTTCCTGGGCTGTATTGTTTTATATTCTGTCTTCCTTGATAGATAAATTCTAAGCCGGAGCAACCGCTAACATTGTGCGACACAGAAGACTAATTGGTAATGTGTGTTTGAATGTGGGCCAAAAGAAGACATGAGGTTGTTCTATTGGACAAGGAGAAGGAGAATCCCTAGAGACTCTACAGATTTATTAAGAGAAAAAGGATAGCAAGAGACAAAGTTGGTGCTCTGCAAGATCAGAGTGGTAATCTATCTATACATGGATCCAAAAGAGATGTGGGAGGTCTTAAATGGATTTTTTTGCTTCTGGATTTACTAGGGACACAGACACAGAACCTATAGGTGTGAGGCAATGCAGGAGTGAGGTTATGGACCCTATACAGATTACTGAGGAGGAGGTGCTTGGTGTCCTGCGGCAAATCAGGATGGATAAATCCCCAAGGACTGACAGTATGTTCCCTTGGATCCTGTAGGAGGCAAGTGCAGAAACCGCAGGGGTCCTAGCAGAGATATTTAAAACATCCTTAGCCACGGGTGAGATGCCGGAGGACCAGAGGATAGCTAATGTTACTCTGTTGTTTAAGAAAGTCTCTAAGAATAAGATAGGAAATTATAGGCCAATCAGTAGTGGGAAAGATATTGCGAGGTATTCTAAGGGACCAGATATATAAGTATTTGGTTAGATGGGGACTGATTAGGCATAGTCAGCATGGCTTTGTGCATGGAAAGTCACGTCTATTCACTTCAAGGAAGTTACCATGGAAGCTGATGAGGGCAAAGGAGTGAATGTTGTCTACGTGGACTTCAGCAAAGCCTTTCACGAGACCTACATGAGAGGCTGGTCAAGAAGGTTCAGTCACTTGGCATTGAGGATGAAGTAGTAAAGCAGATTAGACATTAGCTTCAGTGAAGAAGCCAGAGAGTGGATACAGATGGCCACCTTCTGAGTGGAGGCCTGTTACTAGTGGTGTGCTGCAGAGATCAGTGCTGGGAATATCGTTGTTTGCCATCTGTATAAATGACCTGAATGATAAGATGGTAAACTAGATCAGTAAATTTGCAGATGACATCAAGATTGAGTGTGCAGTGGTCAACAAAGATTATCAAGGGTTGCTGTGGGATCTGGAGGAGCTGGTGAAATAGGCTGAAAAATAGCAGGAGGAATTTATTGTAAATGAGTGTAAGTTGTTGCCCCAACTAGGGTAGGCCTTACATGGTGAGCAGTAGGCACTGAACAGTGCAGAAGAACAGAGGGACCTGGGAATACAAGTCCATAATTCCTTGAAAGTGGTGTCACAGCATGACAGTGTTGTAAAGAAAGTTTTTGGCACATTGGCCTTCATAAATCAATGTACTGAGTACAGGAGATGGGATGTTATGTTGAAATTGTATTAGACATTGGTTGAAGCCTAATTTGGAGTATTGTGTGCAGTTTTGTGACCTATCCACTGGAAAAATGTAAATATGATTGAAAGAGTGCAGAAAAAAATTACTAGGATGTTGCTAAGACCTGAGGACATGAGTTATAGGGAAAAGTAAAATAGGTTAGGACTTCTTTCCCTAGAACATAGAAGACTGGGGGGAGATTTGAAAGAGGTATACAAAATTATGAAGGGTATGGATAGGGAAAATGCAAGCAAGCTTTTTTGACTGAGATTGTGTGAGACCGTAACTAGAGGTCATGGGTTAAGGGTAAAAGGAGAAATGTTTAAGGGGAACATGATGGGAATCTTCTTCACTCAGAGGGTGGTGAGATTGTTAAATGAGCTGCATTCGTGGATGCGGGGTAGAAACTTGGATAGGTACATGGTTGGGAAGGGTGTGGAGGGATATGGTCCGGGTGCAGGTCGATAGGACGAGGCAGAATAATATTTTGGCATGGACTGGATGGGCAGAAAGGCCTGTTTCTGTGCTGTAGTATTCTATGACTCTATTTCAATATCTTGGTCACTTCCCCAGTAACTATAGAGGCCTGAAGGCTAATGAGACTGAACACACTGGAATCTAAGACAACAAAGGCTCAACAGGTTACAAAGCACCTGTGGAGAGGAAAGAGTGGGAGCATTACCTGGGTAGGTCTGGAACATAGACTGTTCCAAGAAGCTGAATAAAAGGCAGGCATAACTTGGGCCCATGAACAAGTCAATGGCTACACCTTTGATTTGGAGGAAGTGGGAGGAGTTCAAAGAGAATTTGTTAAGTACAAGTCTTTCCAAGCAGAGGAAAGTGGATTTGGAATTGGTTAGATCAGTGCTTGAAAAAGAAATGGAGAGCGCCAGGACTTTTTTAGTGGGGGTTAGAGCTGTATAGGGGCTGGAAGTTCACGGTGAAAATGAGTGGTGAGTGGTGGGATCAGGAAATTGAAAGTTAAAGTGTTGAAGAGCATACAAGGTGCCCTGTATGTAGGTAGAAAGGGACTTTACTAAAATGGAGTTGAGTTATGTGGTGATGAGAGGGGCATGAACAATCAGCATTGTAGCATGGATGAAATCACGGGAGAGCGTGTTACTGGTAGATACAAAGCAGTTTCTTTATTCGACACAACATGGTACAGCAAGCATCATACGGAGACCCTTTGGTGGAAAAGGTCTGCTAGCCCAATGTGGGCTTGATATTTATTTGCTAAACACAAAGGGTAATCCCTATTTATGAAGTATAGACAATGCTTTCTTTTGAAGCATTCACACCTTTTGACTAAATCCATTCCACCGGCGCATTGTTCCAAACTGAATCCACAATATATTTATTTGGTATTTTGCATATAGATAAAGTATAGATAATACTCTCTTCGAAACTACAGCATCTGGTCAAACTACGGCGTCAGCAGCTTCTGGTATTCACAGCTTTTAGGAAATGTTATGAACTCAATCCACAGTACTTTGTCAAACAGAAGACCGGTGGCCAAACCATTTGCTAAGTGTGAATGACCTAAACTCAAAAATTTACTCTAACAGTCCCTCCTCTTGGTCCTCCTGGACAAAATTAAATTTGTACCAGGAAAGGCCAACCTAGGATCTACTCAAATAGGGCAGCAAAAGTGCCCTGTCTTGAAGCTCCCCCTCAATTTGTGTGCCTCAATATCTACCCTAGATTTCCCTAGATTTCCCTACCAAATGTTAAGCAGAGAGCCTGTCCCTGAAGTTTAAACAAGTCTTTAGAAATGCGGCCTCTTTTATGTGCCTGTCAGCTCTTTTCCTACAGACTAATTGCAGCTTAATCGCATTCCTTTGTCTTCAGCCCTTCATTCTCTGTTCGCTGAAGCTCTCTTTCCGGGAACACCCACAGACCCTCTCATTGGTGTACAGGAAGGGGCTGGGGTGGTCTCTACGTAAATGTCTGCAAGGACCTCTCCCCTGTGTCACCCCCTTCTGAACTGTCCGGTTGATCATTTTCCCAACCTCAGACTGGGGGTGACTGCTTTCAGATACCGTGTGCAGTCTGAAATGCCATCGAAGTGGTGGAACTTGCTGTCTCTGCTTTAACTTAAAAATCCCTCCCCATCTATTTTCCAATAATTTTCTATTCTTTGCTATAAAATTAATCATCTACCTTCAGCAACCAGTCTTCATTACAGAGTACCGTTGTCATCACACTTGGTCGCCAGGCTGTGGAAGGACTATCTCCTTTCCCTCTGGCTCTCTCTGATTCGCTGTGTTGTTTTGCTCGGTCCTTCAACACTTTAAGTGGGTTACAAAGGTCTTTCACATATTGGGTCATTCTATCCGTGTAAGCCCCAGGCTCCCTGCAACTCGTAATTACCCCATAGGGGAGTTGCATTGCTCGCCTCATCAATAATTCGCAGGGGCTGAGACCCAACGTGCGGTTCGGGGTTGCGCACAATCTCATCGGGATTCCCGGTAATACATCAACCCATGTCTTTCCTGTCTCAACTATAGCTTTGGCTAACACATTCTCGATTGTTTGGTTCATCCTTTCTACCATCCCTGAACTCTGGGGGTGGTAGGGTACGTGGAACCGTTGTTCCTAGCAGTCGGCACACTTCCTTCATCACTTTCCCCGTGAAATGGCCTCCCTGATCTGAATCCATCTGGACTGGGGTTCCCCACCTTGGGAGGAATTCCAAGACTAGGATCCGTTCAGTGGTGTTGGCAGTGCAGTCCCTTGTTGGGAAAGCCTCTACCCACTGGGTGAAGTGGTCCATAGTTACTAGTTAGTAGCTTTTCCCTCTGCTTTTTGGCTGGGGCCCTGTGAAGTCCATCTGGATGTTTTCCCAGGGTCCCTCGGCCGAGGCTGATTTGCCAGCTGCTGATACAATGGCGGCAGACTTTCTCAACATCCTCGCCCATCCCTGGCCACCACCAGTCCTGCCGGAGGTTTGTGCTCATGCTCTGCTTTCCCTGATGCATCACCCCATGATATAATTTCAATAGTATCTGCCTAATACATGGTGGGGCCACCACAACTCCTTCCTTCCCGTGTGTCCAGCGCCCATCTGGTCCCTCCTTTGCCCCTTTTCTCCTCCATTTTTCCTTCTCTTCTGCCTCCACCTCTTCATATAATTTTACTAAACTGGCTTCTCTCATTCCTTCCTGCACCCTTGCAATTTCAATTGCCTCTTGTTCCTCTGCTGCCTTCTTCGCAGCAACATCTGCCCACTCATTTCCCTTCTGTTTCATGCTCTCAGCTTTCTGGAGCGCTTTTACCTTAATCACTGCCACCTCTTCTGGCAGGCTCACTGCTTCCAGTAGCTGTTGTATTAGGTGCCCATGCTGAATATTAGTACCTGTTGATAATGGACATGATCCACTGGGCTTCACTGGCCACATAGGCAAGTTAATAGTGGCCGCAGTCTCTCTGAGTATCCCCTGGTGCTTTTGTTCCTTCGCTATACCCTGAACAGCGCTCAGTGTGTCAGTTTTTATAGGGGCCTGCTTAAGGGGTTTATGCAGACCCTCCTCTGTTTTAACTGAGTTTATCTTTACTCGACCCCAATCTTGCTTGTGTGTAGCCCCCACTGCTGGGAACTGCTGACAAGGTAACCCATAGACACCATCCGGGCCGCAGTCTCTGGTGATCAGGGCAGCAGCGACAATGCTAGCCAGGTTGTGTATTCTGTTGGTTGTATGCATTCGTTGCCCCGACTTGTCCATATTATTTCTCCCTTTCCTGTATCTATAACAGCTCCTGCTTCCCTTAGGATGTCTATTCCAAGTACAGTGCCCTCAAAATGTTGTAGTGTGGATGAAATCATGGGAGAGTGAGTTACTGGTAGATACAAAGCAGCTTGTTTATTCGACATAACAAAGTTTTTTTTCAAGGTACAGCAAGCAACATACGGAGACCCTCTGGTGGAAAAGGTCTGCTAGCCCAATGTGGGCTCGATATTTATTTCCTAAACACCAAGGGCAATCCCTATTTACAAAGGATAGACAATGCTTTCTTCTGAAGCTTTCACACTTTTTGATTAAATCCGTTCCACAGGCGCCAACAGCCTTCGGGCTGCTGTTGTTCCAAACTGAATCCACAATAAATTTATTTGGAATTTTACATGCTTAACATGAAGGATAATCCATATTTATAAAGTATAGATAATACTGACTTTGAAACTGTAGCATCTGGTTAAACACAGCATCAGCAGCTTCTGGTATTCACAGCTTTTAGGAAATGTATTGTTATGAACTCAATCCACAGTACTTTGTCAAACAGAAGACCGGTGGCCAAGCCATTTGCTAAGTGTGAATGACCTAAACTCAAAAATTCAGTCTAACAAGCAGAAACAATCGGCCTTCCAGGGCAGGCTTGTTTCTGAACCTTGTGAGGAAAATAGAAGCAGACAGTGTGGGGTTTGGGAACTATTACTCTGGAAGCTTTGAAAGGGAGTCCTTCATAAGTAATTAAGTCTGTGATGATACAGAAGATAGTGGCCTGCTGATTGTGGTTGAGAACCTGGAGCAGGGGTTAGGGAAGAGGTGTCTATTTACCTTTTTACTTGGAGATTTTTATCTGTACTCTTCAGAATAACTGTGAGCTAATTAGTTGACCAAGAATTTGTGGATGTAAAGAAAGATAAAGAATCTTAAAGGATTGACATGGAAACTTGGAGTAGAGACAACTGCAGAAGGCACATCCATAATAATTTCTAAAATAAAGTGGAAAAGTCCACTTTTAAAGGTTGCAGCTGAAGGGGAAAAGGAATGGGGCTTGTGAATATCTCTTTCATGAGTCTGGAAATGCCATGGGTTGCCTAACATCTTTCTGAGCTGTAAAACTTGTCCCTTGTTGCTGGAGCAAAGTCTGAGTGGGTGTGTATTGGCCTTATAGCTATTTTCCGATAATTAATTCTACCGAAATTAATAGAACGGAACATGCAACATTATAACTATCATCTATAATCTTACACATCTTTATAATCAACATCGGAAGATAAATTCCTCCCACTATTATTCTGAGATGAACTGATAATCTGTTGAACTCAGTGACGTACTAGGTTATTATGATCTGTTTCTTAAATGCAGAACGTTCAGTCCATAAAGAATAGCACATAGGATCTCATATTTCTTCATTAAATTGACCTTTACTATATTACACAGGGCCCGGGCGAGATCACAACATGAAACCTGAGTATGGATTGAAGGAATGATATTTTAACCAGGTTGCTGCTTGGTCTGGAGGGCATGTCTTATGAAGATAGGTTGAGCAAGCTAGCGCCTTTCTCTTTGGTGCAAAGGAGGATGAGAAGTATCTCAATAAAGGTGTATAAGATGATAGGTGGCATGAATCAAGTGGACAGCCAGAGACTTTCTCCCAGAGCGGAAATGGCTAATATGAGGGGGAATAATTTTAAGGTGATTGGAGGAAAGTGTAGGGGATATGTCCGAGGTAAGTTTCTCACATAGAGAGTGGTAGGTGCATGGAACATGTTGGTGGCGGTGGAAGTGATAGGCACATGGACGATAGAAGAATGGAGAGATATGTAGGAGGGAAGGGTTACATTGATCTTTGAGTAGATTAAAAGGTTGGCACAATATCATATGCCAGAGGGCCTGTACTGTGATGTAATGTTCAATGTTTCTATGAACGACATACTTGTGATAAAGGAATACAGCAATGATTCACCTGATTGATATCTGAGGTAGAGGGGAGATTAAGCAGACTGAGCCCACACTCTCTAAAATGTAGAAGATTGAAATGTGACCTCGTTGATGCATATAAAATTCATCGAAGATTTGATAGGGTAGATGGAGGGATTATGTTTACCCTGATTAGGATATCTAGAAGTATCATTTGCAGTGTCAAAATAATGGTTCTCTTATTAAAGAGAAGAATATCTCCACCCAGAGAGCAATGAACCTTTTGAAACAAAAGAGGCCGCAGATGCTGGAACCTGGAACTGTTGTGATACAGAGTTCCACCCCAAAGCACCAACAATTCCTTCCCTCCCTGCCCTGCAGTGAAACATTGGAATTGTATTCAGGAAGTCTGGGGAGCCTCAGTTATGAGCATATTTGGGACAAATTTGAATAAAGATTTTGGATATTAGTGGAATCGAGGAAGATGGGCTTCTAAAGGAAACTGAGGTAGAAAGTCAGACATGTTTTTGAATGGCAATGCAGAATGTGGCTCAAAAGTCCAACACTTGTTCTTATTCCTCATGTCCAACCTGGCAATTGGTCAGCCTGACTCGAAGAAACAATGGATCAATGGAAGATTTCTTACTTTGTTGAGTAATTGAATGCATAAATTAGAATGAAGATTATTGAAAGGAATGAGAAAAGGAGAGAAATAAGATTTGGAAGGTAGTTTCAATGAAAGAGTCATCAAGAGCAATATTTGCATTATAATGAACACTGAATGTTCATACAGGTCATCCAGCACATTCATAGAAATGTATTTATTGAATAGAGATTTTATACCCATTCATCCAACAGGGAAGCCATTTCAAATGTTAACTCTAAGATGACAATTACAGACTCACAAGCCTAGATTTTTCTTCACTGTCAATATAGTTTGAGCCCAAATCATAGTAGAATCAGAATCAGATTTATTATCACTGGCATGTGACATGAAATTTGTTAACTTAGCAGCAGCAGTTCAATGCGATACATAATCTAGCAGAGAGAAAAATAATAATAATAATAATAATAATAATAATAATAATAAATAAACAGGTAATTCAATTACAGTATAAGTATATTGAATGGATTTTTTAAAAAGTGCAAAAATCAGAAATACTATATATTAGAAAAGTGAGGTGGTATCCAAGGTAGTGTTCAATGTTCATTTAGGAAAAAGCTGGTCCTGAATCGCTGAGTGTGTGCCTTCATGTTTCTGTACCTCCTACCTGATGGTAACAGTGAGAAAAGGGCATGCCCTGGTCTCTGGAGGTCTTTAATAATGGACGCTGCCTTTCTGAGACACCACTCCCTGAAGATGTCCTGGGTACTTTGTAGGCTAGTATTCAAAATGGAGCTGACTAGATTTACAAACCTCGGCAGCTTCTTCAGCAGTTTTGGTGGGCGACAGTGTTAATATCTTCTCAATAGGTAGTGAAGTGTACAACTCGGGCTGCACAGTAGGGTAGCAGTTAGCATAGTGCTTTTACAGCACCAGTGATGGGATTCAATTCCTGCTGCTGTCTGTCAGGAGTTTGTACATTCTCCTCGTGACCCCGTGGGTTTCATCTGGGTGCTCTGGTTTCCTCGCATATTCCAAAGTTGTATGGGTTAGTACAGTACATTATTTGGTCACCTAGGTGTAATTGGGCAGTGTGGGCTCGTTGGAATGGAAGCACCTGTTACCATGCTGTTTATCTAATTAAAAAACAAGCTTGAGATTCTTTCATTGGTAAGTGCTGATAGTCCTACATCATGGAAACGGGTCTTCAAACCACTGAAAGCCAAAAATTTTTTAAAGAGACAAAAACTGTGGGGGAAATTCTCAGTGGATCAGGCAGTATCTGTGGAAAATGAAACCGATATCAGTACAGGTTGAAGACTCGTCATCAGAACCATCTGCTGAGCCTTCAACCCAGTGAAACCATGCCAGCCAGGAAGCCCCCATTTACACTATTCCTATGCTAATCCCGTTTTATTCCAACCAATTTATGTTTATTCACTGTCTGTCCCTCTCCCATCAGGGAATAGTACACAGCATTCACAGCAGGATCACTAGATTCAGAAACAGCTACTCCCTCCAAGCCATTAGACTTCAACACCTCAACCCATTAACCCACACACCACCACTACATCGACATTTGCCTTTGCTCTCCACAATCCTTCAGCACCCTTCATCCCTCCATACATAAAATCAGTCCTTGACTATAAGGTAATTTTATGTATATGTAGGCACACTCAATAGTTACTTGTACATTGTGTTTTATAGCATTGATTTTCTATTTATTGTGTTTTTTATGTTTATTGTATTTTTGGATCTGGAGTAACAATCTTTTATTCTGCTTTACACTCATATACTGAAGAATGACAATAAACAATCTTGAATCTGAATCTTAAATCTTGAATTCTCCTCAGATCTACTTATTAGCCAGAGAATCTAATAATCATCCCTCGGGTTGAGGTTTTTTTGAAAAATCAAGTAGGGTCTAATACTACTGGCTGCAGAGGCATTTCTTTAAGCTAAACTGATTGTAGTTCGCATCGTTCCTGAGCCCTCATTATAGATGCTGATTCATATTAAGAAATTTATATCCCTAAAGAGAGGAATATAAATTTTATATTTTTTATTTAGATTTTATATCTCTTTTTACTTAAGGAGAGGTAGAGTGTTGGAAATATTCAGCAAGATTGAGAGTTAAGCTCTAATTCCAGCAAGAGAGGAATTAATTCGGAAATTATCAAAAATGGCCACAATTGGAGGTACAATATATTGATATCTCAAAGAACTGTGAGTCTGGAAGATTCTACAGGCAAAAGGGAATATAATCGCCATGCTTGTGAGCTGCCCCAGACAAAATGCACCGTCTGCATCAAGAACCAACGCAGTCCAAGGATAATGCCGAGGGCAGCCTGCAAGCTCAGTGACAAATTGCAGGCTGGTCCTAGCAACATCCTCAGACCGCGCTCGTTGTTGACAGAAACAATGCATTTCACTGCAGGTTTTGATGTGTTGTTGATTAATAAATGTAATCTTTGAATCTTTAAGGGATATAAAAAGAAGGGTGGAGATTGTGAAAATTAAGATATCACCTAACCAGAAGCTGACTTAAGCCTGTAAACACAAGAGTGACTGATGAATGGGAATTGGTATGAGTTATGATATAAGAGTAGAGTTTAAGCTTGATAATGATCACTCTGCCCTCAAATTTACCTAGTCCATTTCTGACATCTCTCTCCTCTTTCTTGATGTTTCAGTCTCTAGCTCTGAGACAGCATAGCCACTGTTGTTTATTCCAAACCCACGGGCTCTCACAACTACTTGTACTATACCTCCTCCTACCATTACTTGTAAAACCGCCATTCCCTTTTCTCAATTCCTCCATCTCCACCGCATCTGCTCTCAGAATGAGCCTTTTCATCCCAGAACAAAGACAACATCCTCCATCTTCAAAGGAAGTGTCTTCCTTCCTTCCACCATCAATGCTGCTCTCAACTGCATCTCTTCCACTTCATACATATCTGTTTTCAATCCATCCTCCAGCCACTCCTCCAGGAATTGGCTTCCTCTTGTTCTCACCTACCACCCCACCAGCCTCTGCATCCATCGAATAATTCTCCGCAACTTCCGCCATCTCCAAAGGGATCCCACCACCAAGTGCATCTTCTCCGCCCCCCAACTTTCTGCTTTCCTGATTACTCCCTACGTGACTCCCTTGTCCAATTGGCCCTGCCCACTGATCTCCCTCCTGGCACTTAACCTTGCAAGCCCTCACTACCATTCAGGGCCCCAAACAATCCTTCCAGGTGAGGCAACACTTCACCTGTGAGTCTGTTGGGGTTATCTACTGTATCCAGTGCTCCTGGTCTGGCCTCCTGTATATCGGTGAGACTTGAGGCAGATTGGGAGACCACTTTGCCAATCACCTTTGATCTGTCTGCTAGAATCTCCCAGGATCTCCCAGCGCCACCCATTTTAATTCCACTTCCCATTCCCATTCCGATATGTCTATCCGTGGCCTTCCCCACTCTTGTGATGAGGCCACACATAGGTTGGAGGAACAACACCTTATATTCCGTCTAGGTAACCTTCAACCTGATGGCATGAACATTGATTTCTCGAACTTCTGGTAAAGACCACCCCCCCCCCAACTTCACCATTCCCCGTCCCCTTTTCCCTCTCTTATCTTACTTCCTTGCAAGCCCATCGTCTCCCTCTGGTGCTCCTCCCCCTTTTTCTTTCTTCCATGGCTTTCTGTCCACTCCTATCAGATTCCCCATTCTCCAGCTCTGTAGTTCCTTCACCAATCAACTTCCCAGCTCTGTACTTCATCCCTTCCCCTCCCAGTTTCAACTACCACCTTGTGTTTCTCTCTCCCCCCCACCTTTTAAATCTACTTCTCAGCTTATCTCCCGTCCTGCCAAAGGTCTCAGCCCGAAACATTGACTGTACTCTTTCCCATAGATGTTGCCTGGCCTGTGGAGTTCCACCAGCATTTTGTGTGTTGCTTGCATTTCCAGCATCAGCAGCTTTTTCTTGTTTGCAGAAGAACAAAATTAATTTTCCAGCTTCTTAGCCTAGGCATTCAGGATCAAAGATCAACTTTATTTGCCATATACATTTACAAGTATTAGGAGATTAATACAGTGTGATCAGGATGGCATTCACTCAGTGGCTGTGGCCTTCTGCTGCCGTAGTCCATCCAGCTCAAGGTTCGGCATATTGTGAGTTCAGAGAAGCTCTTCTGCACACCACCGTTGTAACGTGTGGTTATTTAAGATACTGTCCACTTCCTGGCAGCTTGAACCAGTCAGGCCATTCTTCTCTGACCTCTCTCATTGCCCACAGAACTGCTGCTCACTGGATGTTGTTTGTTTTGTAGCACGATTCTCTGTAAACTCTAGAGACTGTTGTGTCTGAAAGCCGCAGGAGATCGGCAGATTTTGTGATACTCAAACCACCCCCTCTGGAATCAACAATCATTCCATGCTCAGAGTCACCTATATCACATTTTTAACCACATTCTGATGTTTGGTCTGAACAATAACCTCTTGACCATGTCTGCATGCTCTTATGCAATGAGTTGCTGCCACGTGATTAAGGAGCCAGTGTACGGGTGTACCTAATAATGTGGCCACTGAGAGTAAATACCACTTGTTGAGATTAGTTGATAGCATGTGATTGGGAATCATATGCACTAATATAAAAAGAAAATTAATAAAAGAAGTCTTAAATCTCATGGAATATATCTGACTGCCAGTTCACAGAACTACAAACATCAAGTCTCAGCTTCAACCTACCTCCTGAAGTATTTTCAAAATGTACGTTTTTGTATAAGTTTAATGTCCCCTAGCCCCAGTGCCTGAATGGGTTTGAAAACCAGCAATAATCAAGAGAATTTTAGAAAGTCGCAAGTTCATTATTCTGTTTCTTCTGCCTTCCTGCAGAGTCTGCCTTCCTTCCTTCTGAAAGCCCTCGAATCACCTTTTCTTGGAAAGTTAACCAATGTTATGCATAGTATTTACATGTAAATCAGAGAATAACATTTTAAAGTGAATACTGTAGTTCAAATGGCGCAAAAAAAAAGTTTGGGGACTTTTCCCTCCAGCAAGTTTTCCAAGTAAGTACAGCCTGTCGTTATCACGTTTCATCATCCTATTGGTTTTGTTTTTGGTTTAAATTGTGAATCACTTAGATATGTTCAAATGATGACCACAGGTATTTCACCTAACATTGGTGCCTACATACTATTTTTGAAATAATATCTGGCTTGGAATAGGTCTTCACTTCAGAAATGAAATAAATCAATTTGTGTAGTGATCTGAAGTAAATAGGGCAGAAAATTCATCTTTAAAAGTCTTTTGTACTGACCTTAGCTAAGCCACACTGAACAATGACTAGGGTGCTACGGTCAATCAGAATCATAGCCAAGCTAACTTCAGGGAAATAGCATTGGGGAGGCATGGTAGCATAGTGGTAAGCACAACAGTTTACAGTACCAGTGATTAGGGTTCAATTCTCTCCCCCGCCCCCCCCCCCCCCCGCTGCATGTAAGGAGTTCATACGTTTTCCTAGTGACCATATGGTTTTCCTCCAAATTCTGCAGTTTCCTTCCACGGTTCAAAGAAGTACCGGTTGTAGGTTAATTGACAGACAGACAGACAGACAGACATACTTTATTGATCCCGAGGGAAATTGGGTTTCGTTACAGTCGCTGTAAATTGCCCCATGATTAGGCTAAGATTAAATCGAGGGTTGCTGAATAGCATGACTCAAAAGGCCGAATGGCCCAGTCCATGCTGAATCTCAATAAGTCAATAAATGATTCATGTGGACCCAGCCAGCTATCTTATAGAATCATAAAATGGTTACAGTAGAGAAAGAAGACATTTGACTCATCACGTCTGTATCAGATCCTTCCCAGAGCAATTCAATATTTTCTCACCTCACCCTTTATCCAAAGACTGGTAATTATTCACTCGCTATATATTTATCCAATTCTGTCTTGAAAGCCAGAACAGAACCTTTCTCCACCACATCTGCAGGTAGTGCATACCAGACCCCATGGAGTCATAGAGTACTACAGCACAAAAGCAAGTTATTTGGCCCATCCAGTCTGTATTGAACTATTCTTCTGCCTACTCCCATCAAACCGCACCCAGTCTATAGCCTTCCATGCCCCTCCCATCTAACTTCCTTTTAAATTTTGAAATCAAGCCCACATCCACCACTTCCACTGGCAGCTCACTCTACAATCTCTCCACCCTCTGAGTGAAGAAGTTCCCCATCATGTTCCCGTTAAACATTTCGACTTTTACCCTTAACCCAGGACCTCTAGTTGTAGCCTCACCCAATCTCATTGGAAAAGCCTGCCTACATTTATCCTATTACTACAAATAATTTTGTATACCTCTATCAATTCACATCTTGTTTTCTTAGACTCCAGGGAATAAAGTCCTAACCTATTCCATCTTTCCCTGTTACTCTAGTCCTCCAGTCTCAGCAACATCCTTGTAACCTTTCTCTGTACTTTTACAATTTTATTGACTCCAAACACATATTGCATTAAAAAGATTTTCTCTCATGTCATTATTCATTCTCTCCCCCTTTCTTTTTGTACCTGTAACCTCTCATTTATCTAGCTCAACCAGATATCTCTTTGGCCTTACCTTAGACCATAAGACCTAGGAGCAGATTTAGGCTATTAATTTCATTGAGTCTGACCTGCCATTTCATCATGAATGATCCATTTCCCTCTCAACTCTATTCTCTTGCCCTCTCCCTGTATCCTTTCATGCCCTGACTTACCAAGAATCTATTAACCTCCATCTTAAATACACCCAATGACCTGGCCTCTACAGTCGCCTGTGGCAATGAATTCCATAGATTCACCACCCTCTGGCTAAAGAAATTTCTCCTCATCTCCATTCTAAATGGACATCCCTCTATCCTGATGCTGTGCTCTCTGGTCCTAGATTCCACCACCATATTAAACATCTCCTGTATGTACAATATCCTGTGTATGTTACTCAAAATGGCTTCTTTGGTTTGTTAAGAGTAGGAATGCTTCTTTGTCTGATAAGTGTTTCTCTCGCAGTTGTTTAGCTTTAGACTTGCTCATATGGGGATTGTATTCATTTGTTAACCAATGGGGAATGTTATTTTGTCTTGTGAGGCTGGGAGTTTGGGGGGTTTTCACGGGTTTTCAGGAGAGTCGGGAAGAAGACGCCAAGGAAGGTGGACGTGTGCTGCACTGCTTGGTTGACCACCGGGGGTGGTCCCAGGTGCAAAGACGTGGAGGTCGGAGGAAAGTGATGAGGGGTCGAATGGTTCAATGGTTGAGCTCCAACGATGTGCACTAAACTGACTGAACTTTGATAAGTTGGCGCCTTTTACTTTTTCTTTTCTTTCATATATATTGTATTGCCTAGTACTCTTTTAGTTTTAGTAAAATCTTTAAAGTGTATTTCATAACGGTATCTGGTGTGAATTTGATACTGTGTGCGTGCGCGAGGCATAAACTTGATTCCCACAGCACCTGCGCATACGGGAGGTGGGGGTGGTGCGTGGCTGGATCTCATTTTCCCCTAGATATATACCAGCCTGTTGGGTGAGTGTTACATGTACATCCACTCTATCTTGGCCTTTCAACATTTTGAATGAGGTTTCAATGAGATGCCCCCTCATTATTCTATATACCAGTGAGTAAAAGCCTAGAGCCATCAATCACACCTCATACGATAAGCCTTTCATTCTCAGAAACATTCTCATGAACTTCCTCTGAACTCTCTCAATGTCAGTACATCCTTTCTTAAATAAGAGGCCCAAAATTGCTCATAATAGTTTAAGTGAAGCCTCACCAGTACCTTATTAAGCCTCAGCATTGTTTTTATGTTCTAGTCCTCTCGAAACGAATGCTAATATTGCATTTGGCCTCCTCACTCCTGACTCAATCTGCAATTAACCCTTAAGAAATCCTGCGCAAGGGATTCCCAAGTCCCTTTTCTCCTTGGATTGTTGAATTGTTTTCCCTGTTCGAAAGTAGCTGATGTTTTTATTCCTTCTACCAAAGTACATGACCATACCCTTAATGATATTGCATTTCATTTGCCATTTCTTTGCCCATTCACCTTAATCTGTCGAAGTACGTCTGCACCCCATTGCTTCCTCAACACTGCCTGCCCCTCCAGCTTTGCCTCAAAACCAACAATTTCATCATTAGTGGGAAGATAGAGGACTGGGAAGTTTTTAAAAACCTACAGAGAGCAACTAAAAGAATCATTAGAAGAGAAAAAAAACTAAATACTGAAAGCAAGCTAGCAAATAATATCAGAATGGATAGTAAAAACTTTTTCAAGCATGTAAGAAATAAAAGAGATATGAGGGTGGATATAGGACCACCAGAAAATGAGGCCAGAGAAGTAATAATGGGGAGCAAGGAGATGGCTGATGAACTAAATGAGTATTTTGCTTCAGTCTTCACAATATCAGTGTGCCAGATGCTGTAGTGTGTGAAGGAAGGGAAGTGAGTGCAGTTACTATTACAAGGGAGAAGGTGCTCAGAAAGCTGAAAGATCTTAAAGTACATAAGTCATCTGGACCAGATGAACTACACCCTAGGGTTCTGAAAGAGGTAGCTTTAGAGATTGTAGTGGCATTAGAAATGATCTTTCAAAAATCATTGGACTCTGGCATGGTGGCAGAGGACTAGAAAATTGCAAATGTCACTCCACTCTTTAAGAAAAGAAGAGGCAGCAGAAAGGAAATTATAGCCTGACCTCAGTGGCTGGGAAGATGTTAGAGTCAATTGTTAAGGACGAGGTGATGGAGTACTTGGTCTCACAGGGCAAAGTCAGCATGATTTCCTTAAGGGAAAATACTCCCTGACGAACCTGTTGGAATTCTTTGAGGAGATTCCATGTAGGATAGATAAAGGGGATATAGTAGATGTTGTATATTTGGACTTTCAGAAGGCCTTTGACAAGGTGCCACACATGAGGCTACTTACCACGTTAAGAGCCTGTGGTATTACAGGGAAGTTACTAACATGGTTAGAGCATTGGCTGATTGGAAGTAGGCAGTGAGTAGGAATAAAAGGGCCCCTGCCTGGTTGGCTGTCAGTGACTAGTGGTGTTCCTCAGGGGTCAGTATTGGGGCCACTTCTTTTTATGTTGTATATAAATGATCTAGATGATGGAATAGATGGCTTTGTTGCCATGTTTGCAGATGATACGAAGATTGTTGGAGGAGTAGGTAGTGTTGAGGAAACAGGTAGAATGCAGAAGGACTTAGACAGATTAGTAGATAGGCAAGGAAGTGGCAAAAGAAATATAATGTTGGAAAATGCATGGTCATGCATTTTGGTAATAGAAATAAATGTGTGGATTATTTTCTAAACGGGGACAAAATCCAAAAATTTGAGATGTAAAGGGACTTGGGAGTCCTTGTGCAGAACACCCTAAAGGTTAACTTGCAGGTTGAGTTGATGGTGAGGAAGGCAAATGCAATGTTAGCATTCATATCAAGAGGTCTAGAATACAAGAGCAGGGATGTGATGCTGAGGCTTTATAAGGCACTGGTGAGGCCTCACCTTGAGTATTGTGAACAGTTTAGGGCTCCTTATCTTAGTAGAGATGTGCTGGCATTGGAGAGGGTGCAGAGGAGGTTCACAAGGGTGATTCCAAGAATGAAAGGGTTATCATACGAGGCGTTTGATGGCTCTGGGTCTGTACTCACTGGAATTTAGGATGAGGGGGAATCTCATTGAAATCTTTCCAATGTTGAAAGGCCTGGGTAGAGTAGATGTGTAAAGGTGGGAGAGTCTAGGACAAGAGGGCACAGCTCAGGATAGAGGAATGTCCATTCAAAACAGAGATTCAGAAAAATTTCTTTAGCCAGACGGTGGTGAATTTGTGCAGCTGTGGAGACCAGATTGTTAGGTGTATTTAAGGCAGAGATTGATAGGTTCTTGATTGGACATGGCATCAAAGATTACAGGGAGAAGGCTGGGAAATGAGGTTGAGGAAAAGAAGAAAAAGGATCAGCCATGATTGAATGGTGGATCTGACTTGATGGGCCAAATGGCCTAATTCTGCTCCTATGTCTTATGGTCTTACGGTCTATTACTACTCTCCAGCATCGTTTCCAGTGCCCAATATCTACTCTTACCTCTTTTTTTTTTACTTAATATATCTAAAAAATCTTTCTGTAGCTTCTTTGATATGGTTGGCTAGCTTACCTTCATATTTCCTCTTTTTCCCCTTTATGGGTTTTGTAGTTGGCTTTTGTTGGTTTTTAAAGATTCCTAATCCTCTAATTTTCCACTAATTTTTGATCTATTATATTCTCTCTCCTTTGCTTTTATGATAACTTTGACTTTCCTTGTCAGACACAGTTGCATCATCCTGCCTTTAAAATACTTCTTTGGGATGCATCTCTCCTGTGTCTTCCAGATTGCTCCCAGAAACTCCAGACATTGCTTCTTTGCCATCATTCCTGCTGGTGTGCCCTTCCAACCAGCTTTTCTGTCATGCTCTATAATTCCCTTCGCGCGCGTGTGTGTGTGTGTGTGTGTGTGTGTGTGTGTGTGTGTGTGTGTGTGTGTGTGTGTGTGTGTGTGTGTGTGTGTGTGTGTGTCTGTGTGTGTGTGTGTGTGTGTGTGTGTGTGTGTGTGTGTGTGTGTGTGTGTGTGTGTGTGTATTGCATTCTACTGCCACAAAACAACAAATTTCATGTTTGCATATGTCAGTGATAATAAAGCTGATTCTGATACTGATACTGATAAAGCTCAGAATTGAACTTGCCTTGTCAACTACTTTATGAACCCACCTTGTCACGCTTGATGACATAAGCACCAATAACCACAACCCCCCCCTGCTCCTGTGCTGCTTTGAACACAGTACCCATTATTCTACACTGCCTGTCCTCATTCCTCCTGCTAAAGTCATCACCTCACATTTCTCTGCATTAAGCTTCATCTGCCGTATTCCTACCTGTTCTGGTGAACTGCAAAGAGCAAAGTATTAAGTATACTGCTGCTGTATTGCTGTAAGCGGTTGGTATCTATCAAAATGCTCTTCGTAGTTCAATGTGCTGTTGAATTTAGAAATGGGGATTGTCATTATTCACCTCCCTCCTTTCTTAGAAACAAAAATTCACCATAGCATTCTAAACACTAAGTACGCTGCAGATGCTGTGGTCAAATCAACACGCACAAACAAGCTGGAGGAACTCAGCGGGTCGGGCAGCATCTGTGGAAATGAGCAGTCAACGTTTTGGGCCGAGACCCTTCGTCAGGACTGAAGGAGGAGGGGGCAGGGGCCCTATAAAGAAGGTGGGGAGAGGATGAAAGGTGCCAGGTGAAAAACCAATCAGAGGAAAGATCAAGGGGTGGGGGAGGGGAAGCAGGGAGGGGATAGGCAGGAATGGTGAAGAAGGAATGTAAGGGGAAAGCACTGTGGGTAGTAGAAGAAGGCAGAATCATGAGGGAGGTGATAGGCAGCTGGAAGAGGAGGCAGAGTGAAAGTGGGATGGGGGAAGGGAGGGGGAGGGAATTACTGGAAGTTGGAGAATTCAATGTTCATACCAAGGGGCTGGAGACTATCCAGACGGTATATGAGGTGTTGCTTCTCCAACCGGAGTTTGGCCTCATCACAGCAGTAGAGGAGGCCATGTATGGACATATCCAAATGGGAACGTGAAGCAGAGTTGAAGTGGGTGACAACCGGGAGATCCTGTCTGTTGTGGCCGATGGAGCAGAGGTGCTCGATGAAGTGGTCCCCCAATCTGCATCGTGTCTCGCCGATGTAGAGGAGGCCGCACTGAGAGCACCGGATGCAATAGATGACCCCAACAGACTCACAAGTGAAGTGTTGCCTCACCTGGAAGGACTGTTTGGGGCCCTGAATGGTGGTAAGAGAGGAGGTGTAGGGACAGGTGTAGCACTTAACGCTTGCAGGGTAAGTACCAGGTGGGAGATCTGTGGGGAGGGACGTGTGGACCAGGCAGTCGTGGAGGGAACCATCCCAGCGAAAAGCAGAGAGGGGTAGGGAGGGAAAGATGTGCTTTGGGGGGGGGGGGGGGAGGGTGTAGCCATGGGCACTCGCATGTGCCCCAGCTATGCCTGCCTCTTTGTGGGTTATGTAGAAGAGTCTATGCTCCAAACCTATACTGGTACTGCTCCCCAACTTTTCGTTCGCTACATTGACGACTACATTGGTGCTGCTTCCTGCACCCATGCTGAGCTCGTCAATTTCATTGACTTTGCCTCTAACTTTCACTCAGTCCTCAAATTCACTTGGTCCATCTCGGACACTTCTCTCTCCTTTCTTGATCTCTCGGACTCCATCTCTGGAGACAGACTGTTCACTGACATCTTCTATAAACCCACTGACTCCCATAACTAACTTGATTATACCTCTTCCCACCCTGCCAAATGTGAAAATGCTGTTCCCTATTCCCAGTTCCTCCGTCTCCACCGCATCTGCTCCCAGGATGAGGCTTTCCATTCCAGGACATCCCAAATGTCCTCTTTCTTTAAGAATCGTGGTTTCCCTTCTGCCGTTATCAATGATGCCCTCACCCGCATCTCCTCCATTTCTCACACTTCAGCCCTCACCCCATCCTTCCATCATCACAACAGGGACCGTGTTCCCCTTGTCCTCACCTACCACCCCACCAGCATCCGGATCCAGCATATTATCCTTTCCAACTTCCGCCACCTTCAACAGGACCCCACCATTAAGCACAACTTTCCCTCTCAACCCCTCTCTGCTTTTCGCAGGGATCGTTCCCTCTGCGACTGCCTGGTCCACACGTCCCTCCCCACAGATCTCCCACCTGGTATTTATCCCTGCAAGTGTAAGTGTTACACCTGTCCCTACACCTCCTCTCTTACCACCATTCAGGGCCCCAAACAGTCCTTCCAGGTGAGGCAACACTTCACTTGTGAGTCTGTTGGGGTCATCTATTGCATCCGGTGCTCTCGGTGTGGCCTCCTCTACATCGGTGAGACCTGACGCAGATTGGAGGACCGCTTCGTCGAGCACCTCCGCTTAGTCTGCAACAACAGACAGGATCTCCTGGTTGTCACCCACTTCAACTCTGCTTCACGTTCCCATTCGGATATGTCCATACATGGCCTCCTCTGCTGCCATGATGAGGCCAAACTCAGGTTGGAGGAGCAACACCTCATATACCGTCTGGGTAGTCTCCAGCCCCTTGGTATGAACATTGAATTCTCCAACTTCCACTAATTCCCTCCCTCTCCCTTCCCCCATTCATTTCACTCTGCCTCCTCCTCCAGCTGCCTATCACCTCCCTCATGATTCCACCTTCTTCTTCTACCCATAGTGCTTTCCCCTTACATTCCTTCTTCACCATTCCTGCCTATCCACTCCCTGCTTCCCCTCCCTCACCTCTTGATCTTTCCTCTGATTGGTTTTTCACCTGGCACCTTCCACCCTCCCCCACCTTCTTTATAGGGCCCCTGCCCCCTCCTCCTTCAGTCCTGACGAAGGGTCTCGGCCCGACACGTTGATTGCTTGTTTCCACGGATGCTGCCTGACCTGCTGAGTTCATCCAGCTTGTTTGTACCATAGCATTCTATTGCTTGCTACTTAGCTAGGTTCATATTCACACTGTCAGTCTTGGAGAAACCAGCTCAGAGTGCTGCAAGAGACAGGAGACCGTTGGAAAACTCTTGTTGTCAAGTCAAGTCACTTTTTATTGTCATTTCGAACATAAGCTGCTGGTACAGTACACAGTAAAAAATAAAACGATGTTCCTCCAGGACCCTGGTTCTACATGAAACAACACAAAACTACACTAGACTATGTGAGACAACTTAAGGCTACACTAGACTACGTAAAACAACACAAAAACTGTACTAGACTACATAAAGTGCCCAATACAGTGCAGGGCAGCACAATAATTAATTAATTGATTGACTGATTGATTGATTGATTGATTGATTGACTGTTTGATTGATTAATTAATAATTAATTAATTAATTAACAAGACAATAGGCACAGTAGAAGAGAAATTTCAATATAATAATAAATCATATAGATGTCAGTCTAGACTCTGGGTGTCGAGGAGTCTGATGGCTTGGGGGAAGAGATGGTTATAGTCTGGTCATGAGAGCCCAAATGCTTCGATACCTTTTCCCAGATGGCAGGATGGAGAAGAGTTTGTATGAGGGGTGTGTAGGGTCCTTCACAATACTGTTAGCTTTGCGGATGCAACGTGTGGTGTAAATATCTATAATAGCAGGAAGAGAGACCCCGATGATCTTCTCAGCTGACCTCACTATCTGCTGCAGGGTCTTGCGATCCGAGATGGTGCAATTGCCGAACCAGGCAGTGATGCAGCTGCTCAGGATGCTCTCATTACATCCTCTGTAGAATGTGATGAGGATGGGGGGTAGGAGATGGACTTTCCTCAGCCTTTGCAGAAAGTAGAGATGCTGCTGGGCTTTCTTGGCTATGGAGCTGGTGTTGAAGGACCAGGTGAGATTCTCTGCCAGGTGAACACTAAGAAATTTGGTGCTCCTAACGATCTCAATGGAGGAGCCGTCAGTGTTCAGCGGAGAGTGGTCGCTCCGTGCTCTCCTGAAGTCAACAACCAATTTTTTTTTTGTTGACATTCAGAGTTAGGTTGTTGGCTTTGCACCAGTCCATTACCACTGCACCTCCTCTCTGTATGCTGACTCGTCGTTCTTGCTGATAAGACCCACCACGCTCGTGTCATCGGTGAACTTGGTGATGTGGTTCGAGCTGTGTGTTGCAGCACAGTTGTGGGTCAGCAGATTGAACAGCAGTGATGGTGTTGATACTGCTCCCGATCCGGACTGTCTGAGGTCTCTGCGGTCAGGAGATCTAGGATCCAGTTGCAGAGAGAGGTGTTCAGGCCCAGCAGTTTCAGCTTTCCAATCAGGTGCTGAGGAATGATTGTGTTGAATGCTGAACTGAAGTCTATGAACAGCATTCAAACGTACATGTCTTTTTTGTCCAGTTGGGTGAGGGCCAGGTGGAGGATGGTGGCGATGACGTCACCTGTTGAGCGTTTGGGATGATACGCAAACTGCAGGGGGTCCAGTGAGGTGGGTAGCAGGGTCTTGATGTGCCTTATGATGAGCCTCTCGAAACACTTCATGATGATGGATGTGAGTGCAACGGGACGGTAGTCATTGAGACAGGACACTGAAGACTTCTTTGGCACGGGGACGATGCTGGCGGCCTTGAAGCACGTTGGAGCAATGGCGCTGCAATGGCGATGTTGAAGATGTCAGTGAGAACATCTGCTAGCTGGTCTGCACATCCTCTGAGCACTCCGCCAGGAATATTGGCTGGTCCAGCAGCTTTCCTTAGGTTGACCCTGATTCTCCACATATCATTCCCTCACCAGAATCAGAATCAGGTTCATCATCACTGATATATGTCATAAAGTTAGTTGTGTTGCTGCGGCAGTACAGTGCAGTACATAAAGAAAATTACTGAGCAGCACACACCAAATGCTGGAGCAACTCAGCAGGGTAGGCAGCATCTATGGAAAGTAATAAACAGTCGATGTTTCAGGCCGAGATCCTTCATCAGGACTTGAAAATAAGGGGGAAGCAGCCAGAATAAGAAGGCGGTGGGGGTGAGTGGGTGGTGAAGGAGTACAAGCAGGCAAGTGATAGACAAAACCAGGTGAGGAGGGAGGTGGACAGGTGGGGAAGGAGAGGATGAGTAAGAAGCTGAGAAGTGACAGGCAGAAGAGGCAAAGGGCTGAAGAAGGAATCTAATAGGAGAGAACAGCGGATCATAGAGAAAAGGGTTTTGACAGATTGGGAGATTGAGCAAAGAAGTGGCAGCTGGCATATAGGCATATAGAGTAGGGAGGTGTATGGACATGCATTTTGGTAGAAGGAATAAAGACAAGGATAAATTCAAATATCAGAGGTGCACACAGACTTGGGAATCCTCATGCAGGATGCCCTAAAGTAGTGGTCACCAACCTTGATCGCAATCGACCGGTCGATCTTTGAGACTTTCCCATTAGACTCCGAAAGAAAATGAAAAATAAATACACAAATACATTATGCCTGATAAATCTTTTGATGCAAATATGTAGTAACTTCTACTTTGAAAAAGGCCTACTTGACAATTTCATGCCCAAAAGGAACAACTTTATCTGGGACGGTAAAACGATATTCGCATACAGAAGTTTTCACTAACGCGCACCGGGCAGAAAAGACTGGAAGGAAATCCCCACAACCCCGGAAATAATCTCTCTTTACAAGCAGTTTCCGTAGCGGGAGTATTGCTATATTACCATGATCCTAATTGGTATTAACTTATCTTTATAATGCTCACATTAATGCTCACCCTTCTCCCCCTTCAAATTCCAACATTCCCCAAATGTACAAGAAATGGGAAACAGAAACTGTGGTGTCATTAGCTTGTGTACCCCTGAAACTTATACTAGTGTCTCAGTAAGTTTACAAACACCAGGAAAGTTGAGGAGCTGAAATCGGGGTTGAAGGCCCAGCAAACATGTTGCTCAGGGGACGTGGATCAACAAGTGTTAAAGGACTTATCACTCTGTGAATATTTTTCACGACTGTTCGATGGATCCCTGGATGTAATGCAAACAGCTCAGCTTGTTGTATCTGTCAGAATGGCTTTCCAGGATTTTACAAAAAAGGAGGACTTCCTCACTCTGTTGCACTTAAAGGAGAGAACAAGAGGTGAGGATATTTACAATGAGTTTAGAAAAAATGTCTGTGAAAATGACATCCCCATTCATAAACTGGTGGCAATTACTACTGACGGGGCCCCAGCAATGTGCGGTGTGCGTGTTGGTTTTTATAACACTGTGCCGTAATGACCCTGATTTTCCTGACTTTCTGGATTATCACTGTGTAATTCATCAGCAGGCCTTGGCTGGGAAGGTCGTGGACTTTTCTCACGTAATGACGCTGGTGGTCAAACTGATAAACTTGATTCGAGCAAAAGCGCTTCAGCACCGCTTACTCAAGGCATTATTGAATGAGCTCGATGCCGCTATGGCCTGTTTGATATGCTGGTTACAGTGTTTTCCTGGTTAAATTAATTTGAAAGTTTGACAAAAGCATTTTATGTAATTAAAATACAATTAGCCCAAATAAAGGGCCTCAAGTTGGAAGCACAATCTGAGTTGTTTTTTCTCTAAAGGATTTAGTAGATCGATCTTACCTTTCACTAAAGCCGAGGTAGGGGATCTTGGGCTTAAAAAGGTTGGTGACCACTACCCTAAAGGTTAACTCTTGATCAGGTCCAAAACATTCTAAAGGGGGAGGGTGAGCAGCCAGAAGTCTTGGTACATATTGGCACCAATGACATAGGTAGGAAAAGCGACAAAGTCCTGAAGAGAAAATTTGGGGAACTAGGTAGAAAGTTGAAAAGCTGGATCTCCAGGGTAGCAATCTCTTGACTGCTGTTTGTGCCACGCGCCAGTGAGGTAAGAATAGATGATTTGACAGATGAATGTGAGTAACTGGTGCAAGGTGCAGGGTTTCAGAATTCTGGATCATTGGGATCTCTGCTGGGAAAAGGATGTCCTATTGAAAAGGGATGGGTTACACCTGAACCTAAAAGGGACCAAAAACTTGCAGGCAGGTATGCTAGAGCTGTTGGGGAGGGGTTGAACTAATTTTACAGGAGGATGGGAACCAGAGTGATAGAGCTGAGGATAGGGTTGTTGGTTTAAAAGCAGAGGCAGTGTGTAGTGAGACGGTCAAGAAGGACAGGCAGATGACAGGGCAAAATTGAAGTCAGTGGGATGAGTTGCATTGTAAAAGGGGGTCAAAATCAAAAAGGGTGACAAAACAGGACCGAAGGTGTTATATTTGAATACACACAGTGTGCAGAATAAGGTAGATGATCTTGTAGTGCAGTTAGAGATTGGCAGGCATGACATTGTGGGCATCACTGAGTCATGGCTGAAAGAAGATTACAGATGGGAGCTTAACATCTAAGGATATACATTGTATTGAAAGGAAAGGCAGGGAGGCAGAAAGGGTGGCATGGCTATATTGGTAAAAAATGAAATCAAATCCTTAGAAAGAGGTGACATAGAATCGGAAGATGCAGAATCCTTGTGGGTAGAGTTAAGAAACTGCAAGGGTAAAAAGACCCTGCTGAGAGTTATATACAGGCTTCCAAACAGTAGCCAGGATGTGAGCTACAAATTGCAATGGGAAATAGAAAAGGCACGTCAAAAGGCAAATGTTGTGATAGTCAAGGGGAATTTCAATATGCAGGTAGATTGGGAAGATCAGGTTGGCTCTGGATCCCAAGAGAAAGAATTTATAGAATTCCTACGAGCCAACTAAGGGATCAGCTATTCTGCATTGGGTGTTGTGTAATGAATCGGATTTGATCGGGGAGCTTTAAGTAAAGGAACCCTTGAGAGGTAGTAATCATAATATGGTAGAATTCACCCTGCAGTTTCAGAGGGAGAAGCTAAAGTCAGATGTATCAGTGGAGTAAAGGGAATTACAGATGCAGGAGAGAGGAGCTGGCCAAAATTGATTGGAAGGGGACATTAGCAGGGATGACGGCAGAGCAGCAATGGCTGGAATGTCTGGGAGAAATTTGGAAGGCGCAAGATAGATACATCCCAAAGAAGAAGTATTCTAAAGGCAGGATGATGCAACCATGTCTGACAAGGAAAGTGAAAGCCAACATAAAAGCAAAAGAAAGGGCATGTGTTATAGCAAAGGTAGTGGGAAGTTAGAGGATTGGAAACATTTTAAAAACCAACAGATGGCAATTCAAAAAATCATAAGGTGTAAAAGATGAAGTACGAAGGAAAGCTAACCAGCAGTATTAAAGAGGATGCAAAATGTTTTTCTTTTCAGATATATAAAGAATAAAAAAGAGAGGTGAGAGTAGATATTGGACAACTAGAAGTGATGCTAGAAAGATAGAAGTGGGGGACAAGGAAATGACAGGTTGTGGAGGCCTTCTTCAAGAAGCGAGGGGTTAGAAGAAAGGAAATTATAGGCCAGTTCGCCTGAGCTCAGTGGTTTGGAAGAGGTTGGAGTTGAATGTAAACAATGTGGTTTCGGGTTACTTGGAAGAAGAAGAAAGCCCTTAATTCCAAGTGGAGTCATCCAGATGCCATCATGACGGCATTTTATAGCAGGCTTCCTTATTTTTATGAGGCTGAGTTGCTAGCTTGACGATCAACCCAGCACAGATGGAAGGTGTGCAAGGGAGTCGGCTGGATTCGAACTCGGGAGCCTTCACTCTGAAGTCCGGCACTGATGGTGGTTCCACTACACCACCATCCAGCCAGTGATGGATCTGGCTGAGTTTATTACACTTTGAAGCCTCCAACAATCCCATGCATTGGCATGCATCCTTGAGCTGCGCCTGAGTTGTTTATCAGTGAAGAAGAGATGTCAACACCAATTCATGCTGTTCGTGGCCTCCTAATGAGAAAATCAAGAATCCAGTTGTAGAGGGGCGTATGGAGGCCCTGGTTTTAAAGCTTGTTGATTAGACCATAAGACCATATCACAGAGGAACAGAATTAGGCCATTCAACCCATCTAGTCTGCTCCATCTTCATTCATGGCTGGTTTATTATCCCTCTTAACCCCATTTTCTTGCCTTCTCCCAGAACTGATCAGATGATGGTGTTGAATGCCAAGCTGTAATCAATAAATAGCAGGCTGACGCAGGTGTTGCTGTTGTCCTGGTGGTTCAAAGCCCACTGGAGAGCAAGTGAGATTAGCTCCACGCTGACACTTCCAAACTAACACTGACTCCCATGACACATCACAGCCGCAGTTCAACTATATCATTTCTGATTAAGTAACATCTCAGCTTTGAAGTGGTCAGCTTTGTTTTCATACCTGTCAGTGTAACCTCCTTTCTCTGTTTCCATCTCCAGCCCTACCTCCCTTCTAGTTATCTGTATCTCTACTTTTGTGAGCATCGCCACATTTTTAGTTGCTCCATGTGGGTTTCATTCTACACGTGTGATCTCCCGAATTCCGTTTCTTGAAGTCCACAATCAATTCCTTGGTCTTGCTGATGCTGAGAGCAAAGTTCAACCAGCTGGTCTACATATCTCACTCCTGTACACCTCCTAATTTGCCACCTGAGATTCTAGCAAAAAGCAGTTGTGTTACTGGTAAACTTATAGATGGCACTTGAGCTGTCCTAACAACACTGTCAAGAGTACAGAGAGAGTAGAGCAGCGGGATAAGCATGCATCCTTTCAAAGCTCTTTGTGAGGTTTCCTTTGATAAAGGCCAAGTGAGACTCTTAGCAGCACAAACTGTTGTTGTGTGAACGTGGTATTGGGGATGTATGCTAACATGGGCGGAAGACTGATTATCATATGCAAGACAGAGCCTAGAATCACTGGGTCTTTTTTAAACTGGTTACTAGTAAAAAGCCAAAGGATCAGTTCTTGGCCCTCAGTTATATATGTTATATGATATTTGTATCATATTTACGTATGTGCAGGCAGATGGGATTTGTTAGACTGCATCATGACAAGTCCAGAAATCGTGGACCCGAGGACCTGTTTTTGCTGTATTTTTAGAGTAATAGAGTAACCCAGAAATAAACCCTTTGACCCATCTAGTCTATATTGATCTCAGTATTCTCCCTTCTAGTCTGAGTTGCCTGTGTTTGGCTCATAACCCTTCAAACCCTTCTCCTCCATGTATCCACCTAAATGCAAACATATATATTGCAATTATACCTACCTGAACCACTTCCTCTGTCAGCTCATTCCAGATATTCACTACTCTGTGTTCCAGCGACTGTACTGACTTCAGGTTCATTTACTTATCCCATGTACACTGAAACATAGAACGAAATGCATCGTTTGCATCAGCAACCAACACAACCTAAGGGTGTGCTGGGGGCAGCCCACAAGTGTTGCCACACATTCCAAAATGCTAGACTGATTTTAGAGTAGGTTAAAAGCTCAGCACAACATTGTGGATTGAAGGATCTGTATTGTTCCATGTTCTATGTATTCTAAGATGAATATACTCTTCACTCTATTTTTCTATCATCCATAGTCTAACTAAGAGTTTTTTAATATACCTTTATTGCATCTGTCTCTAGCACCACTCCGGCAGGGCGTTCATGCACTCAGCACTCTCTGTATAAAAAAAAGCTATCTCTGATATATCCCCCCCCCCATAATTTCCTCCAATCTCCACAAATTTATGCCCGTTTATGTTAGCCATGACACCGATCCCACTCTGCCTGCCAGTGATCTCAAGACCTCACTCTTTAGATGATTGAAGAATACTTAGAAGTGGAGAGGACAGAGAGTGAAGATTAAGTAATGAAAACTGATCTGACTGCTTGAGGAGCAGTGTCATTGCCTTATTGAGGTCACCGGAATGCAACATGATGCAGCTTTGCAGCGTTTGCTTGATAGCAATGGAAGGATGTTAAATGGCTGATCAGCGCCGAAGATAATTTGTTATCTTCAACTTTGTGACATTTACAATCAGATGAGCATTTATGGCCACAGAATTTCCTCTTATCATGTTACACTTATTAGAATTATATATGGACTTCATTGCTGTTTGCTGTCATTTGTTGAGGTCTAGTAAGTATCGTGGTCAATAAGATATTCTGTAAATAAGAGTTTCTATTTTGCTGTGGGTATGTGCAGAAAGATCGAGTCAAGTCAAGTTTGTTGGCATTAAATAGTATACATGTATACTGTCAAATGAGACAATGAAGGGGGTAAAGCACTGTAGCATACATAACATACATGACACATAGTAACTTATGAAAGTAAGGATGAATCTACAGATGGATTACACATAAATAAACAAACTAAAGTGCAAAAATTAAATATTGTAAGGTACAGAACAGATTAACCAGTGACACTTTGAATGCAAAGTGGCAGGAAGTTCTGAAACCTAATGACCTGAGGGAAGAAGCTCTTTCCCATCCTGATCATTCTTGTTTTTATGCATTGGAGTCTCTTGCCTGATGGTCAAAGAGGATGCTGGATGAATGGGTGGGATCCTGAGTAATACTAAGGGCCCTGCGTATGCGGTGCTCCTGGTCAATGTCCCCAATGGATGACAGGAAGACCTCTATGATCCTCTCAGTCATTCTCACAGCCCTTTGTGGGGTCTTCTGGACTGATGCTCGGCTGCTCTCATACCAGATGGAGATGCAACTTGTCAGGGCGCTCTCAATGGTGCTCCTATAAAATGTAGTTAAGACGGGGCAAGAGCCTTGCTTTCCTCAATCTCCTTAGGCAGCGGGGATGCTGCTGGCCATTTTAAACAGGAAGAACAACCTTTTCATTCTTCTTTTGTTCCCTCTAAGTAATCCATGGGCTTTGGTTCCTTGACTGATTTACAATCTGGTTACCAAATATCTTGTTTCCATCTTCTTCCTAAATAACCTATTCACAAGACTGTAAGGCATAGGAACAGAACTAGGTCATTCGGCCCATTGATTGCCTCTGCCATTCCATCTTGGGAGATTTAAAAACATAGAAAACCTACAGCACAATACAGGCCCTTCCACCCACAAAGCTGGGCCGAACACATCCCTATCTTAGAAATTACTAGGCTTACCTATAGCCCTCTATTTTTCTAAGCTCCATGTACCTTTTAAAAGACCCCATCGTATTTGCCTCCACCACCGTTGCTGGCAGCCCATTCCACATACTCATCACTCTCTGAGTAAAAATCTTACCCCTGACATCTCCTCTGTACCTACTCCCCAGCACCTTAAATCTGTGTCCTCTTGTGGCAACCATTTCAGCCCTGGGAAAAAGCCTCTGACTATCCACACGATCAATGTCTCTCATCATCTTATACACCTCTGTCAGGTCACCTCTCATCCTCCACCTCCAAGGAGAAAAGGCCGAGTTCACTCAAGCTATTCTCATAAGGCAAGCTCCCCAATCCAGGCAACATCCTTGTAAATTTCCTCTGCACTCTTTCTGTGGCTTCCACATTCTTCCTGTAGTGAGGTGATTAGAACTGAGCACAATACTCCAGCTGGGGTCTGACCAGGGTCCTATATAGCTGCAACATTACCTCTCGGCTCCTAAATTCAATTCCACGATCGATGAAGGCCAATGCACTGTATGCCCTCTTAACCACAGAGTCAACCTGCGCAGCTGCTTTGAGCATCCTATGGACTCGAATCCCAAGATCCCTCTGATCCTCCACACTGCCAAGAGTCTTACCATTAATACTATATTCTGCCACCATATTTGACCTACCAAAATAAACTACTTCACACTTATCTGGGTTGAACTCCATCTGCCACTTCTCAGCCCAGTTTTGGATCCTATCAATGTCCCGCTGTAACATTTGACAGCCTTCCACACTATCCACAACAACATCAACCTTTGTTCCATCAGCAAACTTACTAACCCATTCCTCCACTTCCTCATCCAGGTCATTTATAAAAATCACGAAGAATAAGGGTCCCAGAACAGATCCCTGAGGCACTCCGCTGGTGACCGACCTCCATGCAGAATATGACTCATCTACAACCACTCTTTGCCTTCTGTGGGAAGCCAGTTCTGGATCCACAAAGCAATGTCCCCTTGGATCCCAGGCCTCCTTACTTTCTCAATAAGCCTTGCGTGAGGTACCTTATCAAATGCCTTGCTGAAATCCATATGCACTACATCTACTGCTCTACCTTCATCAAGGTGTTTAGTCACATCCTCAAAAAATTCAATCAAGCTCGTAAGGCATGACCTTCCCTTTACAAAGCTATGCTGACTATTCCTAATCACATTATACCTCTCCAAATGTTCATAAATCCTGCCTCTCAGGATCTTCTCCATCAACTTACCAACCACTGAGGTAAGACTCACTGGTCTATAACTTCCTGGGCTATCTCTACAACAAGATACAATATACAAGATTCAGCTTATTGTCATTTAGAAACCACAAATGCAATGCAGTTAAAAAATGAGACAACATTCCTCCAGAATGGTATCACAAAAGCCCACGATAAAGCAGACTACACCAGAAAATCCATATAATGTTTGGTAATTCCCTTTCTCCCTTTCTACTCCCTTCCTTGAATAAAGGCTACTCCCTTTCTTGAATAAAGGAACAACTTCCGCAACCCTCCAATCCTCGGGAACCTGTCCCATCCCTATTGATGATGTAAAGATCATCGCCAGAGGTTCAGCAGTCTCCTCTCTCACCTTCCACAGTAGCCTGGGGTACATTTTGTCCAGACCTGGTGACATATCCAACTTGATGCTTTCCAAAAGCTCCAGCACATCCTTGTTCTTAATATCTACATGCTCAAGCTTTTCAGTTTGCTGCAAGTCATCACTACAATCACTAAATCTCTTACTATCTTTCCTTTCAGTTAGTCCTGACGAAGGGTCTTGGCCTGAAACATCGACAGTGCTTCTCCCTATAGATGCTGCCTGGTCTGCTGTGTTCCACCAGCATTTTGTGTGTGTTGTTGTTACTACAACCACTAAGATCATTGTCGATAGTGAATACTGAATTAAGGTATTCATTAAGTACCTCTGCTATTTCCTCCGGTTCCATACACACTTTCCCACTGTCACATTTGATAGGTCCTATTCTTTCACGCCTTATCCTTTTGCTTTTCACATACTTGTAGAATGCCTTGGGGTTTTCCTTAATTCTGCCTGCTAAGGCTTTCTCATGGCCCCTTCTGGCTCTCCTAACTTCCTTCTTAAGTTCCTTCCTAGTAACCTTATAATCTTCTAGATCTGTAACATTACCTAGCTCTCTGAACCTTTTGTAAGCTTTTCTTTTCTTCTTAATTAGATTTATTACAGCCTTTGTACATCACGATTCCTGTACCCTACCATAACTTCCCTGTCTCATTGGAATGTACCTATACAGAGCTCTACACAAATATCCCCTGAAAATTTTCCACATTTCTTCCGTACTTTTCCCTGAGAATATCTGTTTCCAATCTAAGCCTCCAATTTCCTGCCTGATAGCCTCATAATTCCCCTTACTCCATTTATACGCTTTTCTAACTTGTCTGTTCCTATCTCTCTCCAATGCTATTGTAAAGGAGATAAAATTATGATCACTATCTCCAAAATGCACTCGCACTGAGTGATCTGACACCCGACTAGGTTCATTTCCCAATACCAAATCAAGTATCCCTCTCAATTATTATCCCTCTCTACCTAATTCTTCTGCCTTCTCCCTGCAACCTTTGACACCCTTACTAATCAAGAATGGATCAACCTCTGCTCAGGGCGCCACAGCATAGCAGTTAGCGCAATGTTATTACAGCTCGGGACATCCGAGTTTGGAGTTCAATTCTGACAGTGTCTGTAAGGAGTTTGTACGTCCTCCCTGTGAAGGTATGGGTTTCGTCTAGGTGCTCTGGTTTCCTCCTACCTTCCAAAGACATTCTGGTTAGAAGGTTAAGTGGTCTTTGTAAATTGTCTTATGATTAGGCTAGGGTTAAATAATTGGGTTGATGGACGGTGCAGATCATTAGTCCGGAAAGGCCTGTTCTGCACTCTTATCTCTACATAAAATATAATAAAAATATATACACAATGGCTTGGCTTCTTCAGCTGTCCATGGCAATGAATTTCTCAGATTTATCACCCTCTGGCTAAAGAAATTCCTCCTCATCTTTGTTCTAAAGGAATATCCCTCCATTCTGAGATTGTGCCCTCTGGTCCTAGACTACCCCACTATAGGAAACGCCCTCTAAACATTCACACTGTCTAAGTCTATAAATATTCTATAGGTTTCAATGAGATCCTTCCCACATCATTCTTCTAATTTCCAGCGAGTACAGATTCACAACCATTTGAACACGCCTCATACATTAACCCTTTCGTTGCCAGATTCATTCTCATGAACCTCTTCTGGACCTTCTCCAATGCCAGCTCATCTTCTCATGGATAAGGGGCGTAAAACTGCTCACAATACCCCAAGTGCAATCTGTCCTCATTCAGAAAAGGAGTATACATCCTTGTTTAGGTCTGACTTTATTCAGTAAGGAACAAGGTTTCTTTATCCCAGGACAAAGCAATCTGGATTAAATATCTGACAATGATGAATGCAAATATCTTTTGACTTGCTTCTGAGCAGAGTTCTCTCAGTAAACTAAATGAAATTTCCAAAAGGCAAATACAAAACAAATTGCAGATACTGGAAGGCTGAAATAAAAACAGAAAATGCCAGGACTAGTCTACAGGTCAGGCAGCATCTGTGAGGAGAGAAACAGAGTTAATGTTTCAGCTCTCTGACGTTTCATCAGAATTCATAAACTTGGTAATTGAACATAGTTCAAGTGGCAGATAGTGGGACAGTTGAGAGGCCAAAGTGACAAAGTGAAAACTAAGATCAACTGAATGACACAACTGTGGTGCTAAAAAAAAAAGAGGGTGGCAGAAGCTTGTTGTTTGTTAGTAATCTGAGGAAATGTAAGTAGAAAGGGATAAATGAGGAGAGCAAAGAGACAAGCTGGAACTCTGATGCACAGAACACTTCAAATAAAAAAAGAATGCTGGAAATACCCAACTACTCAGGCAGTTTCTGCGGACAGTGAAAATGGAATTCTTGTTACAGCTTGGTGATCTTTTATCAGACAAACCATTTCCGACTCAAAGTGGAAATGCTGGTTATCTGAAAAAAATGTGCAGGGTGAGATGTGATTCCTGGAGCTTATGTTGGGCTTCATTGGTGACCAAAAGTACAGTAGTCAGATTGTGTGCAGAGGGGATAAATTAATGTGACAAGATGCTCAGGGTGATAACTAGTGGACTGAGTGGTCCATTCTTCTACATCCACACAAATTCAAGTAAATTTATTATCAAAGTATGTACTGTGCTATGCAAAAGTCTTAGTCACATCTATATAGCTAGGTTCTATAGTACCCTATATTCATATCTATATAGCTAGGGTATTTTGCACAGTACCATATTTGTTAATGCAGTGTGGAGAGGGAGTTTGTAAATCTGGCAGTAGCAAAGGATGTTGGTAATGGCAAGGGTGGAGTGCTGCAGGAGAAGGTGGCAGAGAAGGAGTGCCTGGAGCAGAGGCTGGCATGGAATCAGACACACCGAGCTCCGAGACACCAGGCAAGGTCATTGAATTTCAAACTTTTGGTTCATTGATCATTATAGAATGTCTCTGTGGTGCTTCAAGCTCCGTTCCTTTTCCCTTCCCCTTTTCCAACCATGATTCCCCTCTCCATGCCCCCTTCCCAAACTCAGACCACGATAAAGACCCATATCAGGATCAGGTTTATCATCACTCACATATGTCATGAAAGTTGTTTTCTTTGTGTGGCATGAGTTCAGCGCCATTCATAAAATTTGCACAGTACTATGAATGAGTCTTAGGCAGCCTAGCTATATATATGTGCCTAAGGCTTTTGTATGTTACCATGCACTAACTAACTACTTTGAGATTCATTGTTTTGCAGTTATTTACAGGAAAAAGTAATACAACAGATTTTTAAGTAAAACTATACATGAACAAATATTATGGAAACTTACAAATATTGACAAACAACCAATGTGCAAAAGAAGACAAACTGTGCAAATTAAAATAATACTGACAATATATGCTGTAATGAATCCTTGAAGGTGAGTCTGTACGTCCCAGAATCAATTTATCGTAGCAGTGAATGAAATTGTCCATGCTAGGTCAGGAGCCTTATGATTATGGGGTAATAGCTGTTCCTGAACCTTCTAGGGTAAGTCCCGAGGGCTGCTGTACTTCTTGCTTGATGGTAGCAGCAAGAAGTGGGCATGGCCTGGATAGTAGGAGTCTCTGATGACGGTTGCTGTTTTCTATGTAAATATTGTCTGTGATTGGAAGGTTTTTGCCTGTGATGGACAGGGCTGTATCCACCACTTTCTGTGTGGCCATTTCCATTCCTGGGCATTGGGGTTTCCATACCTGGCCATGACAATGCCAACAGTTAGTGCACTCTCCACGATGCACCTGTATATTACTGCACATCCAGGCATCCAAACATTCATTCCAAGTGAAACGGTGATTCATTTGCTCTTCTTCCAATTTAGAGTCCTCCAAACTGGAGCAATTAGATACAGAACTTTACTGAACCCCTCTGTTCACTCTGAGGTTAGCAGCCTCTTTTCTCCATCCTACACGCATTCTTACTTCTGTGTCTCTGGCTCCAATGAAACCTAAAGCAAGCTTAATGAAAGAAATCTCATTAGGTGATACAGCATATTAAAATCATCAGTAAACCTTCTATCAACGTCAGAAAAGGAGTCTTTCCAGTCTGCGGTAAGACTGGCCACTTCTGACAAAACCTGCAACATTAACCCACATTTTCCATCTTCACTGATGCTACCTGACCTGTTTGGTATTTCCTGTATTTCAGATTTCAAACGATGTTTGGTACCCCACAGCATTCCAACAATTGTTCTCTTCTCTGTCATTCTGTATCTCATTTAAATAGTTCACACGCCTTCCTCTTCTTTTCTCAGCCAGCACCAACATCTATTGTGTTATTCTATCTTTTGTGCTCTTCACCCTATCTGTGACATCCCCATGGTTCTGTATCCCTTCCCCTTTTTAATAAATCATATTCAGTCATTAACTTTCCCTGTTCTCATTCAAAGATCATCAAAATGACAAAGTGTATTCACCCTATTTTTGTCCCTCATGATTTTATTTACCTCTATAAGATCACCACTCAATCTCCTATTTCCATGAAAATAGATTGATTTACAAAGAACATAGACCATTACAGCACAGTACAGATCTTTCAGCCTGTGAGGTTGTGCCAACCTTTTAATCTACTCTAAGAGCAATCTAACCCTTCCCTCATACACAGCTCTCCATTTTTCTATCATCCATGTCCCTATCTAAGAGTTCCTTAAATGTCTCGAATGTGTCTGGCTCTACCACCTTCTCTGGTTCCATGTACCCACTTCTCACCATGTAAAAAACTGATCTCTAACATCTGCTGTATGCGTTCCTCGAATCACTTTCAAATGATGCCCCCTAGTATTCGTCATTTCTGCCTGAGAAAAGGTCTCCGCCTATCCACTTGATCTATGCCTCCTACCATCTTGTACAATGCTTCATCCTACTTCATTCCAAATAGAAAAGCCTTAGCATAAAACATGCTCTCTGATCTAGGTAGCATTCTGGTAAGTCTCCTCTGCACCCCCCTCTAAAACATCCACATGATTCCTATAATGAGGCAGCCAGAACTGAACATGAGCTCCACCAAGGACTGTCCCAAGCCTGACTGTGAAAGAAGGAGTGTTGGTCAAGGGTCTAGCAACCCTATCTCGTAAAACCCCAAAGCTACAGTGTGCCAACAGAAGCTCCAGAGGCTTCATTCCTGAGAGAGAAGGAATCTTCAAAGATAGTTTAAACCTGGGGCAACTTGAAAACTGTGCCCAAGACAGAGGACTTTTGTGAGCTGCTCTTGGTGGCCTGTGCCCCAGTAGTGGTGATGGGCATGGTGACATCCATTAGTCTCGCGAGACCATGGATCTGCGCCTGGAATGGTTTCGAGGATGCAGGCCTGGGCAAGGTTGTATGGAAGACCAGCAGCTGTCCATGCAGCAAGTCTCCCCTCTCCACGACACCAATGTTGTCCAAGGGAAGGGCAAGGGCCGATACAGCTTGGCGTCAGTGTCGTCGCAGGAGTTGCCAGAACGAGGTTGAAGGCAACGTCGGACTGCCGTAGGGACTCCAGCTCTGGATTTGTCCTCAGGGTTTACTCCCTTTCCTATGAGTAGGTATGGCCGCAAGGCAGTGGAGGTTTGAAATCAGAGTTTTCCCTCTCCTCGATGGACTGCCTTCCCAGGCTGATGAGCTCCATCTACCCGATGGGCATATGTAAGTAAGAACTGAACACAATATTCCAAGTATGGTCTACGTTACTGTGTAGATGTGAGGCAGCATTACCTCACAGCTCTGGAACTCATTCCCTGTGATCATTTTGTTTTCCACTGTAGCAATCTTTAGAATTAGTACTTAGCCCTAATATCAAGTTTGTTCATTATATGCCATGCCATATTTCATAGCCGATCACAGTCTTTCCATGACCCTGATTGGTCTTGGCAACTTTTTTTCTACAGAAGTAGTTTGCCATTGCCTTCTTCTGGGCAGTGTCTTTGCAAGACAGGTGACCCCAGCCATTATCAATACTCTTCAGAGATTATGTGTCTGGTGTCATTGATCGCATAACCAGGACTGGTGATATGCACCATGTGATCATCCACCACCTGCACCCGTGGCTTCAGTGACCCTGTTCAGTGTGGGGTTCGGGGGGCTAAGCCGGCGCTACATCTTGCCCAAGGTTGACCTGCAGGCTAGTGGAGGGAAGAAGCACCTCACATCACGTTTGGCAGAGACTTATCTCCACCCTGCCACCCAAGTTAGTGTTTCTAAAAGTGGATAAGCCGCTAGGTCTAGATGGAATCAATCTCAAGATCTATTGAAAGATAAGACTATGATCTCAAATTTTCTGGCATGCCTGTCTACAGGAGCAATAGCAGAGGGAGAAAAGGATAAACTGAATAATAACAAACTAATGAGGTCATCTTCTGAATGCAAGCATAATTCGTAAAACTAATTCTGAGTGAAGAAGTAAACCTTAATTTGGAAAATTACAAATTGCTCAATAACAGCCTTTCAAGAGAAAGCCATCCCTGACTCAAAATTTTATAGCAGAATTAGAAGTAGGATCAGTAAAAATAGTCTCCATGGCTGTTAAGGTTTTTACAAGGTCACACATGGCAGATTGGGCAAAATTTAAATCCATGGGATCAAAGAGATAAAGGCAAATTGAATCCAGTGAGCAAAGCTGAAGTTCCTGAGGTTGGAGAGTCAGGAGGTAGAAGCTAAGAGATCGAAGCCCCTGGGTTAGCTTGTCTAGAGGTCAGACACTGATGTCTGTGAGTCTGCAAGTCCAGACTAGGGACTGGAAGCCGGAAGCTTGATGTCTGCGAGTCTGAGAGTCTGGGACCAAGGACTGAAGGCAAAGAAGCAGCCTGTCCTGGGGCTGCAGACCTGTGTGAGCATGAGTGGTGGGTGGGAGGGAGGAAAGGGGCATGATTTCCTGTTGTTGCTGTTGGTGTCATTTTGCTGAACTTTGTGGAACACTTACAGGCTGCCCTCCGCACATACCCAGGCATTCTGGTTGTTAGTGCAAGCTACACATTTCACTGTACATTTTCAGAATCAAAATTAGATTTAATATCTCTGGCATCTGTTGTAAGATTTGGTGTTATACAGCAGTAGTACATTGCAATGCATAATAATAAAAATGGAAATTACATTAAGAACTATATATATACATATTTAAAGCTAAATTAAGTAAGTAGTGCAAAAACAGAAAAAACAAGTCATATGGTGGTGTTCAAGGATTCAATGTCCATTCTGAAATCTGGTGGCAGAGGACTGCTGATGTTCAACAGGGCATAGCACAAAACCCCTTCTATTTTGCAGTATCTAATGATTTAAATGCATGGAGCATAATAAAGATGTTTGAAAACTGACCTTTGTATTTGGCAGTGAGAAGGAAAGCTTTAGACTGTGGGAAATGGCAAATGGAATTTAATCCGGAGAAATGTGGAACAACCTCTCTGGGGAAGTGCAGCAACGTAATGGAAAACATAATACCTTTTAGCATATTCAGCGATATAGGAATATAGCATTTTCATATTCATGGACATGTTGGTCCATGGCCTCCACTACTGCCTCAGAGAGGCCAATTTTAGGTTGCTGGAACAATACCTCATATTCTGACCCTAAAACCTGATGGCATGAACATCGTTTTCTCTCATTTCTAGTAATTTATCTCCGTTCTCCCTTTTCTCTTTTTCCATTCCCCATTTTAGTTCTTATCTTACCCCTTCTTTTCTCCTCATCTGCCTATCACCTGCCTCTGGTGCTCCTCTTCCTTCCCTTTCTCTCATGACCCACTCTCATCTCCTGCTTCTTCAGCACTTTACCTCTCCACCTATATCCTCTCAGCTTCTCACTTCATTACACAACCCCCTCCTGCACCCTCCTACCTTCCCCCTCACCTGGCTTCACCTATCACCTTCCAGCTTGTACCTCTTCTCCTCCCCCCATACTCTTATTCTGGTTTCTTCCTATCCAGTCCTAATGAGGGGTCTCGCCTTGAAATCTCGATGGCTTATTCCTTTCCATAGATGCTGCCTGACCTGTTGTGTTCCTCCAGCGTTTTGTGAGCATTACTATAGAAGAACAGAATCCTTGTACATCTGCAGATCTTTAAAGATAGTAGGTCAGGTCAGTGAGGTGGTTTAAAAGGTTGCTTTATTAGCTGTGGCATGGAATGCAAGAGGAGAAAAGCCATTCCAGGACAGACTGAAGTATCAACTAGACCACAGCATGAGCATTACATACACTTGGTCATCAAACTGCAGGAAACATATGGTAAAATCAGAGGGAGATTTACGATAACTTTATCAAACCAAGAAAATATTATTTGTGTGGAAAGGTTGTATAACTAAAGCTGGAGGGAGACAATTGACATGTATAGAATTGTGCCTAGAGCGAGTAAGTAGGAAGACCATGTCCATAAGACATAGGAGCAGAATTAGGCCATTCAGCCCATCAAGTCTGCTCTGTCATTCCATCATGGCTGATGCTGGATTCCACTCAACCCCATACACCTGCCTTCTCCCTATTTTCTTTGATGTTCTGACCAATCAGTAAACTATCAATATTTGCTTTAAATATACCCACGGTCTTGGCCTCCACCAGTCTGTGCCAGAGCATTCCACAGATTCACTACTCTCTGACTAAAAAAAATTCTCCTTAGCTCTGGTCTAAAGGTCGCCCCTCAATTTTGAGGCTGTGCCCCCACAATAAGAAACATCCTCTCTACATCCACCTTATCTAGTCCTTACAACATTCAGTAGGTTTCCATGAGATCCCGCCGCATTGAGTACTGGCCCAAAGCTGCCAAACCCTCCTCATAATGTTAACCACTTCATTCCCGTAATCATCCTTGTGAACCTCCTCAGGACTCTCTCCAATGGCAACACATCTTTTCTGAGACATGAGCACAAAACTGTTGACAATACTTCAAGTGCAGTCTGACTAGTGTCTTATAAAGCCTCCGCATTATCCTCTTGCTTTTATATTCTATTCCTCCTGAACTGAATACCAACATTACATTTGCCTTCTTTACTACAGACTCAACCTATAAATTAACCTTCTAGGATCCTTGCTTGAAGACCCCTAAGTTCCATTGCACCTCTGATGTTTGAATTTTCTCCCCATTTAGATAATAGTCTGTAGTGGTCCCAATACCAACCTCTGAGGAACACCACTAATCACTGGCAGCCAACCAGAAAAGGCCCCCTGTATTTCCACTTGCTGCCTTCTGCCTGTCAGCCATTCCTCTATCCATGCCAGAATATTTCCTGTAATGTCATGGGATAGACTTGCACATTCAGCTCTCCTTTTTGCAAGACTGCTAGCCAGCTTGGAAGCTGAAAGTGAAAGTGAAAAGCACTGCCCACTATGCTACTACAATAGATACATCACAGCAACCATTTTGACACCAAAAACCAATGATTACAGATTTAAAGTAACAACAGAAGGCCTTGGTGTGGAAGAAGAAAACATTTTTTACCGAAGGGTTCTAGGGAAAGAAATCCTCACTGGATTTAAAAAGAAATTGGATTGAGTTCTGAAAGAGGCAGTGAAAATGAACTAGAAGAAGGTAAAAAGTAGGTATATGCTGGGGGGCTCTTGTCCAATTGGAACAAACATGTCAAGTTGAATGATCAGCCTCTGTGACTTCAATAGAATGTAGAATGCAAAACAGTCCAGCACAGTAACATGCCCTTTGTCCTTTAATGTTGTGCTAAACTAATTAGACTAGTACTTAATTAAAAGTCTCATCATCATCATGTGTCGTATCACATGACATGGGCAATCATGGTCTTTCCATGACTATAATTTTTCTTGGCAATTCTTTCTACAGAATTAGTTTGCCATTGCCTTCTTCTGGGCAGTGTCTTTACCAGAAGCGTGACCCAAGCCAGATGTCAATGGTTGCATAAACAGGAACTCTGTATGCACCAACTGCTCCGATAACCATCCACCATCTGCTCTCATGGTGTCATGTGAAACTGACTGAAGAGCTAAGCAAGTGCTACACCTTGCCCAAGGGTGACTTGTAGGTTAGTGGAGGGAAGGAGTGCCAAACAACTCCTTTAGTAGAGGCGTATCCCCACAAACCCCTGCCCCCCCCAAATTAAAAGTCTAGTATGTCTATTAAGACCATAAGGCCGTAGAGAGAAGCAAAATTAGGCCATTAGCCCCATCGAGTCTGCTCTGTCATTTTATCATGGCTGATACAATTTTATTTGTGATCCGATCTCCTGCCTTCTCCCCATATCCCTTCATGCCGTGACCAATGAAGAATCTATCAATCTCTGCCTTAAATATACATAAAGACCTGCCCTCCACAGCTGCCTGTGCTGAAGAATTCCATAGCTTCACCATCCCTGGCTAAAGAAATACCTCCTCATCTCTGTCCTAACTTAACTAAAAGTGCTGATGAAGGGTATTGGTCCGAAACATGGATGTTTTTTATTTTCATAGATGCAGCCTGACCTGTTGAGTTCCTCCAGTATTTTATGCGTGTTTCTCTAGATTTCCAGCATCTGCAGAATCTCTTGTGTTTATAAAAGTCTACTAAACTTCCTTATGCCTACACAAGTCCATAGCTCCCTATCCTCTGCACATTCACATGCCTATTTCAGAAGCTCTTAAATACTTCTGTTGTATTTATCTCCACCACGACTCCTGGCAGCCCATTCCAGGCACTCACCTCTGTCTCACTGTAATAAAACTTGTTCCGCACATCTCTTTTGAATTTACTCCCCTCACCTTAAATGCCTGCCTTCTAGTATTAAGCATTTCAACCATTGGAAAACAATA
Source organism: Hemitrygon akajei (assembly GCF_048418815.1). Lineage (NCBI taxonomy): Eukaryota > Metazoa > Chordata > Chondrichthyes > Myliobatiformes > Dasyatidae > Hemitrygon > Hemitrygon akajei. The sequence continues at coordinate 28,062,391 of NC_133138.1, read as the reverse complement.
CCAGCTGTCCACTGTATCAATGACCCACATAATCTTATAAATTTCTATGAGGTCTCCCTGCAGCCTCGGCTATTCCAGAAGATATACAGGTTACACCAGAACCCAAAGGGGACGAATATCCTTGTGATCCCATGTGCTAGAGCTGTAGGGAACGGTTGAAACTAATTTGTCATGGGATGGGAACCAAAGTGATAGACTGAGGATGGAGCAGTTGGTTTACCAGTAGACGCAGCGTGCAGTGAGACTGTGAAGAAAGACAGGTAAACGAGAGGGCAAAATTGCAGTCAGTGGGTTGATATGAAGTGTAACGTGGGGGCAAAATTGAAAAGCTTAATGAATACAGGACTAAAGGTTATGATTTGAATGCACACAGAATGCAGAATAAGGTAGATGATGTTGTTAGATTTAGAGATTGGCAGGTATGATGTGGGTATCACTGAGCTGTGGCTAGTAGAAGATCATAGTTGGGAGCTTAACATCCAAGGATACACCTTGTGTTGAAAGGGCAAGCAGGTAGGCAGAGGCGGCATGGTGGGTCTGTTTGGTAAAAAAATAAAATCGAGATGTGACATAGGATCGGAAGATGTAGAATCCTTGTGGGTAGAGTTAAGAAACTGCAAGGGTAAATAGACACTGATGGGAGCTATATACAGTTCTGTAAACAGTAGCCAGTATGTGGCATATAAATTACAAAGGGAAATAGGAAATTCATGTAAAAAGGTAATGTTACAATAATTGTGGGGGATTTCAATATGAAGGTAGATGGAAAAATCAGATTGGTGCTGGATCACAAGAGAGGGAATTTGGAGAATGACTGCGAGATATCTTTTTAGAGCAGCTTGTGGTTGAGCGTGGATTGGGTGTTGCATAATGAACCAGATTTGATTAGGGAGATTAAGGTAAAGGAACTCTTAGTAGGCAGCAACCATAATAGAAAATTTGCAACCCATAGAATTCTTCCTGCAATTTGAGAGGGAACAAATAAAAGCCCAATATTGCAGTATTGCAGTAAAGAAAATTGCAGAGGTAGGAGAGAGGAGCTGGCCAAAGTTGAAAGGAAGTGGACAGTAGCAGGGATGACAGCAGAACAGCCACAGCTGGAGTTTCTGGTGACAATTCAGAAGGCGCAGGATAGATACATCCCAAAGATGATGGATTCTAAAGAAAGGGTGAGGCAACAGCAGCTGACAAGGAAAGTCAATGACAGCTTAAGTCCAAAGAGAGGCCAGGTAGTATAACAAAAATTAGTGGGAAGTTAGAGGATTGGGAAGCGTTGAAAAACCAATGCAAAACTGAAAAGTATACAAAGAGAAAAGATGAAATATGAAGGTAAGCTATCCAATAATATAAAAGAGGGTATAATTTTTTTTCAGACATATAAAGAATAAAAGAGAGGTGTGAGTGAATGTCAGACCACTGGAAAATGACACTGCGGAGGCAGAAAATGGGGGACAAAGAAATGGCAGGCAAACTTAATAAGAATTTTGTATCATTCTTCAATGTGGAACAAACTAGCAGTATAACAGAAATTCGAGGGGATTGGGGGCAGAAACGAGTGTAGTTGCTATTACTAGGGAGAACATGCTTGGGAAAGCAAAAGGTCTGAAGGTTAGATAAGTCACCAGGACCAGATAGACTACACCACCGGATTTCGGAAGAGGTAGGTGAAGAGATTGTGAAGGCACTAGTAATGACCTTTCAAGTATCACTGGATTCTAGAGTGGTGCTGGAGAACAGGAAAACTGCAAAAATCACTCCACTGTTTAAGAAGGGAGGGAGACAGAAGAATACAGGAAATTATGAAGCTAACAGGCCTATGTTTGTGTACTTTGCAGGAGGAGGGTTGTGCATTTTATTGCCCTAAGCTGGTACATGTACAATGGCTGATCTCCTTTCTCTCAGATGTGCATTTCCCATCAATCTCAGCTGTTATACCAAATTCACTCAAGTAACTTGGGTTTAAGTTGGAAGTTCTGACCTTTGCTTAGCTGCTAAAGCACATACCTAAGAACATAGAACAGTGCAGGATCTTTGGACCACGATGTTGTGCCAACATTTTAATCTACCCTGAGATCAATCTAACCTTTCCTGCCTCATAGCCTTCCACTTTTCTTTCATCTATGTACCTATCAAAGTGTCTCTAAAAATGTCCCTTATATATCTGCTTCTACCACCTCGCATTCCACACACCCACTGCTCTCTGAACAAATATCAACTTCTGATAGTGTTCTGATAGTGTTCATTGTGTTCAATTCTGGTCACCTCATTATAGGAAGGATGTGGAAGCTATGGAGAGGGTGCAGAGGAGATTTACCAGGATGTTACCTGGTTTGGAGAACGAGTCATATGAAGCAAGGTTAGCAGAGCTGGGACTTTTCTCTTTGGAGCGTAGAAGAATGAGAGGGGACATGATGGAGGTCTACAAGATTATGAGAGGCATAGATAGGGTGGATAGTCAGCACCTGTTTCCCAGGGCACCAATAGCAAACACCAGAGGGCATATGTACAAAATTAAGGGAGGGAAGTTTAGAGGAGACATCAGGGGTAAGTTTTTTACACAGAAGGTTGTGAGTGCCTGGAATGACTTACCAGGGATGGTGGTGGAGGCTAAAACATTAGGGGTATTTAAGAGCCTCTTGGACAGGCACATGGATGAAAGAAAAATGGAGGGTTATGGGGTAGTGTGGGTTTTGTACTTTTTTTAAGGATTATATGGGTCGGTACAACATGGAGGGCTGAAGGGCCTGTACTGTGCTGTAGTGTTCTATGGTTCTATGGATAGCCCCCTGTACTTTCCTCCAATCATCTTAAAGTCATGAATTCTGGTATTAAACACTTCTGTCCTGGGAAAAAGTTACTGACTCCCTTTAGTGGTTGGGAAGATGTTGGAGTCCATTATTAAAGATATTTCGAGGACTTGGAGGCACAAGATAAAAATAGCCAAAGTCAACATGGTTTTCTTAAGAGAAAATCTTGACTGACAAATCTGTTGGACCTCTGAGGAAATAATAAGCAGGTTAAGCAAAGGAGAGTCAGTGGATGTTTACTTGGATTTTCAAAAGGCCTTTGACAAGGTGCCACGTAGAAACTGATGAACATGATAAGAGCCTATGATATTACTGCAAAGATACCAGCATGGAGAGAAGATTGGCTGACTGGCAGGAAGCAAAGTGTGGGAATAAAAGGGGCCTTTTCTGGTTGGCTGCTGCTGACTAGTTGTGGTTCACAAGGGTTGGTTTCTTTTAATGTTTTATGTCACTGACTTGGATAACAGAAGTGATGGCTTTGTGGCCAGGTTTCTAGATAATACGAAGATAGGAAAAGGGGTAGGTAGCATTGAAGAAACAGGGAATCTGCAGAAAGACTTAGACAGATTGAGAGAATGGGAAGATAAGTGGGAAATGTATGGTCATGCAATTTGGGAAAAGGAATGAAGGCAAAGACTATTTTCTAAATGGGGAGAAAATTCAAAAATCGGAGTTGCACAAGGACTTGGGAATCCTTGTGCAAGATTCCCTGAAGATTGAGTCTGTGGTAAAGAAGGCAAATGCACTATTAGCATTTATTTTGAGAGAACAGCGAGGATGTAATGTTGACGCTTTATATGGCATTGGACAAACCACACTTGGAGTATTGTGAGCAGGTTTTGGCTCCTTATCTTAGAAAGATGTGCTGCCAGTGGAAAAGATCTAGAGGAGATTCACACGAATGATTCTGCAAATGTAAATGTTAATGTATGAGGAGCGTTTGATTGTTTGGGCCTGTATCCACTGGAGTTTAGAAGAATGAGAGAAGATCTCACTGAAACCTAATAAATATTGAAAGGACTAGATAGAATGGATGTCGAGAAGATGTTTCCCATTGTAAGGGAGTTTAGGACCAAAGGGCACAGCTATAGAATAGAGGACATCTGTTTAGAACAGAGATGAAGAGGAATTTCTTTAGCCAAAGCATGGCCTGTCTATGGAATTCATTGCCACATACACTGTGAAGCCAAGTCTTTTGGAATGTTTAAAGCAGAGGTTGATAGGTTCTTGATTAGTCAGAGCATCGAAAGATTATGAAGAAAGGCATGAGAATAGGGTTGAGAGGGATAATAAATCAGCCATAATGGAATGTCAGAGCAAAATTGATGGGCCGAATTCCTTAATCCCACTCTTATGTCTTATAAACAGCTCAAGTCAGTCAACCTCTCCTTATAGAACATGCCTGCTATTCCAGGCAACATCCTGATAATACTCTTCATCTTTTATGATTCCTATGATTTCATAACCTCCTGCCGTCATATAGTATCACTTTAATCCATAGAAACGTAGAAACATAGAAAACCTAGAGCACAATACAGGCCCTTCGACCCACAAAGCAGTGCTGGACATGTCCTTCCATTAGAACTACCTAGGCTTACCCGTAGCCCTCTATTTTCCTAAGCTCCATGAGTCCAGGAGTCTCTTAAAAGTCCCTGTCGTTTCCGCCTCCACCACCGCCGCTGGCAGCCCATTCCATGCACTCACCACTCTCTGTGTAAAAAACTTTTCCCTAACATCTCCTCTGTACCTACTTCCAAGCACCTTGAAACTATGCCCTCTGGTGATAGCCATTTCAGCCCTGGGAAAAAGCCTCTGACTATCCACATGATCAATGCCTTTCATTATCTTGTACACCTCAATCAGGTCACGTCTCATCCTCCATCGCACCAAGGAGAAAAGGCTGAGTTCACTCAACCTATTTCATAAGGCATGCTCCCCAATCCAGACAACATGCTTGTAAATTTCCTTTACACTCTTTCTATGGCTTCCACATTCTTCCTGCAGTGAGGTGATCAGAACTGAGCACAATACTCCAGCTGGGGTCTGACCATAACTTTGGTGCATTCATAAGGGAGAGAAGATGGCGGCGTGACGGCAGCACGCAGCGGCCACTCCAGGATGAATATCTGTTATCTGTCAAGTGGGATGCCGTGCACAATCCTGATTTAATGGAGATGGACGTGAGAAGCACGGAGGAACATCTGGTGAAACTTCTAAAATGCCTGTTTCGCTGTTGCTGCTACTGTGCGATCGGAAAATCTCCGGAGAGGAAGGCCCTGAATCCTCAGCTTTGCCTGTTGCTTGGCGGCCGGGGCCGGGGTCGAAGTGCTCGGCAGAGCGGACGGTCTCAGAGTTGGCTGTGGTCGTGTGCTTCCAGGGTGCTGCATCGGCAAGTTTGCGGTGCTGGAGGTTCATGGCAGCAAGAGCTTTTCTTCCTTCTACTGTCTGCATGTGATGTTGGGCTATTGGGGATTTTGAGACTTTTTTACCGTGCCCATGGTCTGCTCTTTATCAAATTATGGTATAGCTTTGCACTGTTGTAACTATATGTTATAATTATGTGGGTTTTGTCAGTTAGTCTTGGTCTGTCTTGTGTTTCTGTGATATCATACTGGAGGAACATTGTATCATTTCTTCATGCATGCATTACTAAATGACAGTAAACGAGGACTGAGTGTCCTCATAATCCTCCTTAATCCTTAATCCTCAATATCAGACATTAGCAGATAAATCAATCTCTCAAAGCTTGCTGTGAAATTGATAAGGTGGTAAGAAGGTGAATGGTATGTTTGCCTTCATTAATCAGGGTTGAATTCAAGTGCATTCAGGTAATGTTGCAGCTCTATAAAACTCTGGATAGATTACACTTGGAGTAAGTATTGTGTTCATTTCTGGTCACCTCATTTTAGAAAGGATATGGAAGTTTTAGAGAGAGTGCAGAGGAGATTAACCAGGATGCTGCATGAATTAGGGAGCATGACTAAAGAGGATATGTTGAAGGTTTTTTCTTTGGAGCAGAGGAGGATGAGAGGTGACTTGATAGAGGTGTATAACATAATAAGCAGAGATAGAGTTGCGAACCAGTAACTTTTTCCCAGGATGGAAGTGTGTAATACCAGAATTCATGACCTTAAGGTGATTGGAGGAAAGTACAGGAGGATATCAGAAGCAGATATTTGCTCAGAGAGCAGTGAGTGTGTGGAATGCAATTCCAGGGATGGTGGTAGAAGCAGATATATTAGGGATATTTTTAGAGACCCTATGATAGGTACATGGATGAAAGAAAAATGGTAGGCTATGAAGGAAGAAAGGTTAGATTGATCTTAGAGTAGATTAAAATGTTGGCACAACATTGTGAGCCAAGGGTCCTGTATTGTTCTATGTTCTTAGGTATGTGCTTTAGCAGTCAAGAAAAGGTCAGAATTTCCAATTTAAGCCCAAGTCACTTGAATGAATTTGGATGGGAAATGTGCATCTGAGAGAAAGGAGATCAGCCTTTGTACATGTACTAGCTTAGGGCAGTAAAATGCACAGCCCTCCTCCTGCAAAATAAAGGGGATATAACCGCAGTGGGTAAAGGAGGACCAAGTATTTGCAAGCCAAATGATGTCCACTGTTGGCTCTCAATTTTATGGCAACTTATGTCTGACAGGCATGTAGGAGTGAGTTGTATAATATTAAAACTGGTGTTCAGAGTGTATGCTCTAAATTTGTAGAGAGCAGTAAATTTGTAGAGAACATAGAAATTGGAAGAGTTGTGTACAGTGAGGAAAGTTGCCAGCAAGATATAGATCATATGGAAGGGTGGGCGGAGAAATGGCAGATGGAGTTTAAGTTGGGCAAATGTAAGGAAAATATGCAGTAAATGGCCAGATGTACAAAGAAGTCTTTGGATGCAAGTCAATAGCATAACTCAAAGCTATAAAGGTGTATGGAACACTTACCTTCATCAGTTGAGCATAAGGTCAATGAAGTCATTTTACAGCTGTATAAAACTTTGATTAAGCCACATTTGAAGAATTGTGTGCAGATTTGGTCACTGCATAACAGGAAGGATGTAGAGGCTTTGAAGAGGGTGCAGGATGTTGCCTGAATGAAAGAGTATGAGCTATAAAGATTAGGTCAATTTGGATTACTTTTCTCGGAAGTGCCAAAGCCTGAGGCATTACCTGATAGACATATATAAAATTATGAAGAGCAAAGATAGATTGGATCGTCAAGAGTCTTATACCTAGGATGGAAATGTCTAGTATTAGAGGGTATTTTAAGGTAATTGGGAGAATTCAAAGGAGGTAATTGGGGCAAAGTTTTTGCAGTGAGAGGGGTAGGTACCTGAAATGCACTTCCAGGAGTGGTAGTGACAGCAAGTACAGTGGTAACTTTTAAGAGGTTTCCAGAAAGGTCACAAAAAGGTAAGGAACAGAAGGGTACAGAGCTTGTGCAGGCAGATGTTATTAGTTATCTTCGTACATGTCAGTATGGACATCATAGGCCAAAGGACCTCTTCCTGTGCTGTATGTTCTAATGAAAAATGCAATGAGTTGAAAATTCATACAAAACCCAAAAGATTAGTATCTGGATAATACTGGACAGAGACATCAAATAGATCAGCAAAATGGCTTAAACAAAATGCATGCAGAATTTGAAAGCATGTATCGAGAAGACACTAAGAGTTTTAGATCAGATACATCAAATATTGTGTTGTTTCTCATAATGATTAAGAAGTGACACTTCCATTCAATGAAGCCAACTGGACAAGGAGATCAACTCCAGTATAAAAAGACATGCCAAATGAATTCAAGATAATATGTAGAAATGAATTTAGCATTATTTGCCTGTGATCGCATTGAGATATGCATCTTGAGCATGTACAGATATGTAAAGATTCATACCCTTGTACTAACGGGAACACAACTGCAATAAGCTGAACACTGTGAATTCATTTCAGACCTATACTGGTACTGTATTTATTGATGGTTTAGTTAGAAGAGCAGATGAACAAATTCGAATGATACGGTATGTTAATCAGACCGATCCGCCGTGATGTAACTATAAATGATGGGCAGCATGGTTAGCGTGACGCGATTACAGCTCAAGCCATTGGAGGTCAGAGTCCAATTCTGGTGCCGTCTGTAAGGAGTCATTGTACGTCCTCCCTGTGCAATGCATGGGTTTTTCCTAAGTGCTCCGGTTTCCTCCCACAGTCCAAAGAAGTTTAATTGATCATTGTAAATTGTCCCATGATTAGGTTAGGGTTTCAAATCGGAGTTGTCAGATTTTGCTGGGCTGGTGTGCCTTGAAGGACTGGAAGGCCTTCTCAAGTCAAGTCAAGTCAAGTCAAGTCTCTTTTATTGTCATTTCAACCATAACTGCTATGTACAGTACATTGTAAAAATGAGACAACATTTTTCAGGACCAAGGTGTTACATGACACAGTACAAAAACTAGACTGAACTACGTAAAAAACAACACAGGGAAAAAACAACTACACTAGACTCCAGATCTACCCAGGACTGCATAAAGTGCACAAAACAGTGCAGGAATTACAATGAATAATAAACAGGACAATAGGGCAGTAAGGTGTCAGCCCAGGTTCTGGGTCGTGAGGAGTCTAATGGCTTGGGGGAAGAAACTCTTACATAGTCTGGTCGTGAGAACCCGAATGCTCTGGTGCCTTTACCCAGACGGCAGGAGGGAGAAGAGTTTGTATGAGGGGTGCAAGGGGTGCTGTTTGCTTTGCGGATGCAGCGTGTAGTGTAAATGTCCGTAATGGCGGGAAGAGAGACCTCGATGATCTTCTCAGCTGACCTCACTATCCGCTGCAGGGTCTTGCGATCCGAGATGGTGCAATTTCCGAACTAGGCAGTGATGCAGCTGCTCAGGATGCTCTCAATACAACCCCTGTAGAATGTGATGAGGATGGGAGGGGTGGGAGATGGACTTTCCTCAGCCTTCGCAGAAAGTAGAGACGCTGCTGGGCTTTCTTTGCTATGGAGCTGGTGTTGAGGGACCAGGTGAGATTCTCCGCCAGGTGAACACCAAGAAATTTGGTGCTCTTAACGATCTCTACTGAGGAGCTCTCAATGTTCAATGGGGAGTGGTCGCTCCGAGCCCTCCTGAAGTCAACAACCATCTCTTTGTTTTGTTCACATTCAGAGACAGGTTGTTGGCTCTGCACCAGTCTGTTAGCCACTGCACCTCCTCTCTGTAAGCTGACTCGTCGTTCTTGCTGATGAGACCCACCACAGTCGTGTCATCGGCGAACTTCTCCACACTAAATAAATAAACAAATAAATAAATAAATAATCTCTTGATGTGGTGCACAAAGCTGAGTCCATGGAAGTCCATAGCGGGGCGTATTCCCTTCTGCCGCCTGCGTGGGATGACGAGTCTATTGGGACCCTGAGGACTTGTGGAAACCGTGTGGTGGTTTCTTTCGAACTTATAGTCTTTTAACATCTTTGGATTATTTTTACTGTGCCCATGGTCTGTTTTTTTTTATCAATTATGCTATTGTTTGCACTGTTGTAACTATATGGTTTTGTGCAGGTCTTGTAGCTTTAGTTTTTGGTTTGTTGGGTGCTAGAGTTGGTCTCCTGACTTGGTGGTGTCTGGGTAGTCTTGTTTTGTCTGGTGGATTTGGAACTCCTTTTTGGGGAATGTGCTAAGATGGTAGCGTGATTGTAATACGCAGCAGCCTCTCTGGACTCTGGATTGGGGATTGTCAAACGTTATGTGGATTTTCTGGTGTAGTCTGTTTTGTCATGTGCTTTTGTTATATCATTCTGGAGGAACGTTGTCTCATTTTTTAATTGCACTGCATTTGTGGTTTCTAAATGACAATAAACTGAAACTGAACTGAACTGAACTGAAATGAAAGCAGACAAGAGAGTCTGTGAAGAGAGTCACGGGATCTGTGCAATGAATTGGCAAGGGCTAATGACTTTGCAAAACATCAAAAAATGGTCAGAGAAAGATGAAGTGTGAAGAGGGACACTGTGAATGGATCATGCTGGCATTTGAACCTTTGGTTAATTTCAACGTGAAGACAAAGTTGAGATAACTTTCATGTTGACATCCAGTAAGATAGCAGTGTGTCCTGATGCAGCTGCCTCTCCAGGGCCAAATATCTTTTTTTTTCACAATCACAGGACTCTGCTGGACATTAAGAACTTCAAGTGCTGCAGGTATATCCCATCAGCAAGTTGCTCAATAGCAGAGTAGCTGGAGGAGCTAGATCTGGTGTGGAGGGTGTTGCTGCCAGCAACACGGGAGTCAGTGCACAGAGGTGGTGTGCAGCTTAGCAGCGAGTGATTGTCTTGGATGTTTTTCTTGAGATCGCAAGACCCTGTTGGACATTGTTAATGTAAAACACGGCAAGTCTGGACCACTGGTTTATTAGCAAGACTGACAGTGGGGGATCTGCTTGGACTTGGTTGTAGCAAGGACTTGGCTTCATGCTGTGGGCTTGCCTGTTGCAGCGGTCCAGGAGGGGAGCAGTTGGAGATGGTGTAATGCGGTGTCCATGCTGGGGTACAGCTGCCCTTCAGTATTCGCTCAGTGGAAGACAAGCTGGATTATGTGCGTGCTTATGTTATCATACAAGGAACATTTGATGGCTCTGGGTCTGTACTTGCTGGAATTCAGAAGGATGGTGGGGAGGGGATCTCATTGAAACCTTTCAAATGTCGAAAGGCCTAGACAGAGTAGATGTGGACAGGATGTTTCCCTTAGTGGGAGAGACTAGGAGAAGAGGGCACATCTTTTCAAAACAGAGATGTGGAGAAATTTCTTTAGCCAAAGGGTGGTGATTTTGTGGAATTTGTTGCCACATGCAGCTGTGGAGGCCAGGTTGTTGGGTGTATTTAAGGCAGAGATCGATAGGTTCTTGATTGAACATAGCATCAAAGGTTATGGGGAGAAGGTCAGAAACTGGGGTTGAGGAGGAGATAGAAAAAATGATCAGCCATGATTGAATGGCAGAGCAAACTTGATGAACCAGATGGCCTAAGTCTGCTCCTATGTTTTATGGTCTTATGGCCTTATGTTCATCTGCAGACTGCTGAGAAGTGCTCATTCTTGCCTTCAACGCCCACGCATCATCAATTTACAGGACATTGTTACTCAGGGATTTGGGCTATATATCAGTTTCATTTGGCTGTATTCATGGGTTTCATGTATAGTTGAATGACAATTAAACTTTCACTTGAACTTGATACTTGGCTAGCCAAGAATGTAGTCGAGAGAGCTCTGCCAACTGATATGTCCCTGAGAACAGAACAGACAGAAAAGCATGGCTGGGAAAAGACATCCTATACAAAAGTGTAGGAAGGCACTCTGATAATCAGAGGTCAGGTGATTAAAGAGTTGAAGTGATTATGAAAGACAGGTGGAATCTGAGCAAAGTCATCAGGTATATTTAAATCGGAGGTTGAAGGGTTCTTGATTAGTTACGGAGAGAAGGCAGGAGAACGGGGTTGAGACGGATATCAAGTCAGCTATCATGGAATGGTGGAGCAGATTTGTAGGGCCAAATGGCCTAATACAGTTCCTATATCTTCTGGTCTTATGAGGAAAGTAGAGGATATTTAGCCATGCAATTGGTTGTAAATTCAAAACATACCTCAGAGATATGCAAGAGTATCTATAGCTGCTGAAGGGTCCCAGCCTGAAATGTCAATTGTTTATTCTCCTCTGCTGGCCTGCTGAGATCCTCCAGCATTTTGAGTGTGTTTCTATAGAAAGGTGCCTCACAATACTATCATAAATTAATACTCCAGAGAATATTCATCACAGAAAGTGGTCCTGAGTGAAGAATTCATCATACAAAACCCTGACCAGATTCATCAGGGATTCGCAACCTTTTTATTGCCATGGACCAATACCATTAAGCAAAGGGACAGTGAACCCCAGAATGGGAAACCCTCATCTATGTGGTTTTGAAAACACGAACAACAGTTGGAATCTCGAGCAAAAATCAATCTGCTGAAGGAACTCAGCAGGTCAAGTAGCATCAAAGAATGGAGGGGAATTGTTAGAGTTTTGCATCGAGATTCTGCATCATGGTGTTTTAGTGGTTATGGAACTAAACTTAACTGCCGTGTAACTATATATTTAGTGGCCACTTTATTAGGTACACCTGTAAACCTGCACATTAATACAAAATATCTGATTAGCCAATCATGTGGCAGCATCACTATGCATAAAACCATGCAGATATGGTCAAGAGGTTCAGTTGTTGCTCAAACCAAACATCAGAATGGGGAAGAAGTGTGATTTTGGCCGTGGAATAATTGTTGGTGCTAGACAGGGAGGTTTGCACTCCCCGTCTAATTGCTAATTGCTAATTGAAATTGCTAATCTCCTGGAATTTTCATGCACAGCATTCTCTAGAGTTTACAGAGAGTAGTGCAATAAACCCAAAACATCCAGTAAGCAGAAGTTCTGTGGGCAAAACCACCTAGTTACTAACAGAGGAAAATGGTCAGATTGGCTTAAGCTGACAGGGAGACGACAGTACCTCAAATAACCATGCGTAACTAAAGCAGTGAGCAGAAGAACATTACTGAACACACTGCACATTGAACCGTGAAGTGATGGGCTGCAGCAGCAAAAAACTCAGTGGCCACTTTACCTCCTGTACTTAATAAAGTGGCCACTGAGAGCACCATCCTGACAGGTTGCATCTCCATCTGGTATGGGAGCTGAGCATTGGACCAAAAGTCCCTACGCAGGACTGTGAGAATGGCTGAGAGGATCATAGGGGTCTCCCAGCCATTCAGCAGGGACATTTATCAGGAGCGCTGCGTACACAGGGCCCTTAGTATTCTTAAGGAACCCACCCATCCATCCAGCATCGTCTTTGACTTTCTGTTAACAGGCAAGAGACTCTGATGCATAAAAATAAGAATGGTCAGGATGGGAAATGGCTTCTTCCCTCAGGCCTTTAGGCTTCTGAACTCCCTGCTGCACCACTTTCAAAGGGTCACTGGTTAATCTGTTCTGTACCTTACAATAGTTAATTTATGCATTTTAGTTGTTCAGTTATCCATAATCCATCTTGTTATGTGTTTACCACTGTGTTTACACCCCAGTTCAAAGAAATGTTGCCTTGTTTGACAGTATACATGTATATAGTTAAATGACAATAAAACTGACTTGACGACTAATAGTTGTGTACATATAAAGTCTTACTAATTGTGATCAATAAAGATGAACGGTTATTAGGAGAAGTCATTGTTGTGGTTTATCGGGTGGTGAACTTCAGTTGACAACATTTGGCATCCTTGGGTGATAAGATATGATTCTAAATAACCACAGTGTGAATTATTGAAATTTTTACTGAAGGTTGGTTTAGTCATGTCCTGCTGCCAGTTGTCCAGTTAAGACCACAAGTACCTGACAATGACTAATATTAAAGGATTATGATAGATGTCTCACAGACTGCTTAAACGTAAGGTGGACTAACTGGGCAGGCACCTCAGGTGAAGGATACCCATCAAGGAATGGGAATGGCTGGGGAATATGGACTGGGTGAGCTCAAGATGATCAGGGTAAAAGAGCCAACTAGATAGATAGATAGATAGATAGATACTTTATTCATCCCCATGGGGTAATTCAACATTTTTTCCAATGTCCCATACACTTATTGTAGCAAAACTAATTACAAACAATACTTAACTCAGTATAAATATGATATGCATCTAAAATCACCCTCTCAAAAAGCATTAATAAATAGCTTTTAAAAAGTTCTTAAATAGTTTACTAAAATACATTGAATGGTAACTTAAGTTCAGTCCTAACCCCGGCACTTTAACATATCTTACCCCTGGCGGTTGAATTGTAAAGCCGAATGGCATTGGGGAGTAATGATCTCTTCATCCTGTCTGAGGATGAATCTAATTTAACTAATTAGATAAATCAAGTGTAGTTGAATGTGCACCTACACCTAGCATCACTTTATGCACATACGTTCTAGACATCGTTTATGTATAGAAGTTAATATTATGTATATACACTCATCGGTTTCTAGTTTTATAGAGTTGCTTTTATACTTATTGTGCTTCTTATGCCTTTTCAAACGCTGCATCGGATCCAGATTAACAATCATTTCATTCTCCTTTACACTTGTGTACTAAAGAATGACAATAAACTATCTTGAATCTTGAATGTACATGATTAGAATTGGAAATTTAAGGAGAAGAAATTGAGAAACTATTTTCCCATGAATGAACTGAAACACAAAAGATGGCTTATTTCATGCATTAGGGTGCCCACGTGAATGGTGTGACAGTAGATGTTTGGCAGCATTCACAACTGCTACCTGTGCTTCTGCAGTTTTCAACACACTACAAATGTATTGTCTTTGAGAATGATATTTCCTCAACCTATGATCAGAAATAGATTAACATAAGATTTGTCAGACAAATCTCATTTTCTGTTTCTCTGGAAGGACGATTACAAGAAATTTACTCCGATGATGATATTGATATCACATCCTTATCTGCTCTTCTCCAACCCCACTTTGGTTCTCTCTTCATGAGGGCTTTCTTTAGGTGAAAAAAAATGCTGTGTCAGTGGTTAAAGAATCGATGACGTTTCAGTAACAGCCCGGTATTTCCTCTCCAGCAAGTTATTGGCTATAAAAGGTAAGCTAAGTCTTCACCTTCAGACAGATACGCACATTGAAATAACTGTTGCTGTGATTGATTAGCCCAAAGAGTTATCATGTCTGTGATTCTGAAGGCTGTGTTATGTCTCTCCTTTCTAGGCATTGTCAGCTGCATGTTTACAAAAGAATTGATGCGAGAGATTATGAAGGCTCTGCCAGACACAGGATTCGTAAGTGCAAAAACAAATTTGTAAATATTAGTCACAGACTACACTGAGTTGTTGCTCATTTGTTGTATGTATCAAATTCTAAAATAGAATTTGTATTTTCATTGTTCCGTAAAGGCCACTGATTGTACAGAGACAGTCAAAATAAAGCCTGTACTAATTATTTGTGATCTGTACTAAATGACCAAATGTAACATCTTTTGTTTTGTTTCTCAGAACGTCTCATGTAAAGTTGGTGAACCTTTCAACAAACTTAACCTAGTTCCCTCAATTCACTTTGACCATAACATCTCTGAAGAGGTGAGAATAGTTTTAAATGATAAGCCTACATGTTTTAATATGTGAATAGCATTTTCTATTTTGTAAATTTTAATTATTTAACATGTAGAGTTACTAAATAACTGTGTTGCCAGTGTCCTCTCTATCAAACACTTGCTTAGTTTAATTGAGATTTTCCAGGTGCCAGATATATTAATTATAGAGTAACACTATTACTTGAGTTCACAGTGCATATTTAAGATACTTAAGAGAAGTTTGGTGAAGTATGTGGATAGGAGGGGTATGGAGGGCTAGATTCAGCACAGACTAAATGGGCTGAAGGGCCTGTTTCTGTGCTGTAGTCCCCATGTAAAGGCAGTAGATTTATGACAATGGAAATCTTGTGGCATATTATCAAAGGATATCTGTGTAAACTTCAAATTATATAAATAATGAGTTAACGTTGCAGTCCATAATCACTTTCACAATCTCAGTATGAGTCAGTGGGATGCTCTCTGAGCTGTGTTATGCATGCTACCCTATGCAAACAATGCAGCTCCATCTTAAAACTTTGAGGACTCAAGCCAGAATGCAAAGTGTCATAATCTGCATGTTGAGTGAGTTTCTTTCAACTACAAGATGCTTCTTTAGCTTGGTTGATTACACTCTTGGCTGCTCAGGATTCATTGTGGAGATCAGTGCATGGACATCCTGGGTTCCAGTGTATATGGTGTGCGTAAAATATTAACTAAAGAAAGAATTTAGTGGGTCAGGCAGCATCTGTGCAAGAAAATAAACAGTCCATTTTGGGGTCACGACTCGTCATCTGGAATGAAAGATTAGAAGGGGGGCTAGTCAGTGTAAAGAGGTGAAGGATGAGGGTGAGGCAAGAGATAGGCTCCTATTGTTATATATAGTATATATACCCTCAGTGGTCACTTTATTAGGTATACTTGTACACCTGCTTGGTTAACGCAAATATTTAATCAGCCAATCGTGTGGCAGCAACTCAATGCATAAAAGCATGCAGGCATAGTTAAGAGATTCAGTTGTTGATTAGAACAAACATGAGAATGGGGAAAGAAATGTGATCCAAGTGATTTTGCCCATGGAATAATTGTTGGTGCCAGATGGGTTGGTTTGAGTATCTCAGATACTGCTGATCTCCTGGAATTCTACAGATTACAGAGAATGGTGCGAGAAACAAAACCTTCCTGTGAGTAACAGTTCTGTGGGAAAAACACCTCGTTAATGAGAGAAGTCAGAGGAGAATGGCCAATCTGGTTGAAGCTGACAGGAAGGTGACAGTAACTCAGATAACCCACGAGTTACAACAGTGGTGTGCAGAACGGCGTCTCTGAAAGCACAACATGTTGAATCTTGAAGTGGATGGGCCACTGCAGCAGAAGACCATGAACATACAATTCATGGCCACTTTATTAGATACGGGGGTACTAAATAAAATGGCCACTGAATATATATTATACTCTATTGAGTGTTTCATTATCATAGACGTTGTCTAAAGAGTGAGATGTTACACCAATCCTCTAATGTCCTTGTCCAAGGGATCTTGTGACACTAAAGAAAGAGGAATTGGAGTTTTCCCTGAAATCCTGATCAATCAAATCCACTAATAAAAGTGATTATCTGATCATGAACACAATGCAACTTGTGAAATCTTGTTTTGGGGCATATTCTTTACTCAGAGGGTATTGAGAGTGTGAAACAAGCTGTCAGCGGAGGTGGTAGAAGCCGGTTTGATTTTAACACTTAACAGAGGCTTGGATAACTACATTGATGGGAAGGGAATGGAAGGCTACGGTCTAGATGGGACTAGGCAGAGTTATAGTGTGGCAAGGACTAGATGGGCTGAAGGACCTTTTTCTGTGCTGTAGTACTCTTTGACGCTATTAGTTGCTACCTTTTTTACATTACAAGAGTGTTTACTTCAGTAGTTGCAGAGACCGCTGGAGCATTCTGAAAGGGATGTCAAAGGCACTATATAAATGCAATTTATATGTTCTTTGCTGCACAGCAATTAGCACTGCTGCCTTGCAGTTTCAGTGACCTCAGATGCTGTATTTGCAAAGTTTGCCCGTTACCCCTCTAACTGTTCCTGTTTTCTCTGAATGCTCACAGCCCTCCCACATCCCAAGAATGAGCTGAATTTTATAAGTTGCTGTAAATCACTCCGTATATTAATTGAAAAAGGAATCAACAAAAATTGGCAGATACTTGTGAGAGTTCCAGGGGTACAGGGAAATAAGTGGGGGGGGGGGAAGAGAATATGTTCCTGATGTGCTTTTGCTTTTTCCTATGCTAAATGTAATTCTGTTAGCAATATTTGCATTAAAAACACTCTTAAATGAATCCAAGATTTGTTGCATGAACACCTTCCTCTTCAGTAACAGACTACATTTCTTAATATCGCTTTTCTAGAGTCAATAAATAAAATCTCCTAATGGCCTTATTATTTTCCAGGGTAAAATAAAGCAGCAATTCTGCAAAGCTTGTAAAGCCCTAGATAAATGTGAAGGAAAGAACTTACAGAAACTTCATATAAACCTAGTGAAGGCAGGCGGAAGGGTGAGTGTCATTCAAAATGTATTGCTTTTTTGGAACGGAATGCTATCAAAAAAGTTAATATTTAGTTAACAAGTGATATTTATGATCAGTAGCTTAATGGTAAGGAGCGGATGCATCTACCAGCTCTCAATCAGATATGGCCAGCAATCGTACCAACTTCAGCTGTAATCTGCAAAATCAAAATTAACCATTTTTAATTTACTTTTGATTACAATCAACATTTACAGCACTGTACTGAAATACTGGAAGTACTAGTAGGTCAGAGATACAGAATTAACCTTTCAAGTCTACATCCCTTTGTCAGAACTGGGAAAGAGAAAACATGCTTGTATTTCATTTCAGAACAGGTGGGGAAGGGATGAGTACAAAGGGTATCACTGATAGAATGAGACCAAATGTTGCAGTTAGTAATACACCGTACTATGAATTATATGTTGCTAAAAGCAGAGCTGTGATTAACTCATTTGATCTTACTCTATCAGAGATTTTCTCTCTGTCCTATCAAACCTGACACCTTCTTTGTTACTGAAAACCAGTTTGTCTTCTCTATTTCTCAATCCTGACACAAGATCTTCAGTCAGAATCACCAAGTGTACTTCTCTTTGCACAAATGCCACCTGACCACTTCTATCATTTTCATCTTTTATTTCGGAGTATATGCTGTATTTTTGACACCTACTCAAACCATAATGCTATTTAAATGGCCGTGCAAGTGAAGAGAGTAACTCACATAAAATGCTGGAGGAGTGCAGGAGGCCAGGCAGCAGCTGTGGAGAGGAATAAACAGTTGACATTTCAGGCTGAGACCCCTCATCAGGACTCGGCCCAGAATGTCGACTGTTCATTCCTTTCCATTAACGCTGCCTGACCTACTGATTTCCTCTGGCATTTTGTGTGCATTACTCTGGATTTCCTGCATCTGCGCAATCTCTTGTGTTCAAGTGTAGACAGTACTTTTTGCAGTCCACATGTATGCTATCAAGTGAATACATGAGCAATTGTAATTAGTAATTATCTAAATATCTTTCACTTTTATTTTGTCACAAACTTAAATTGGTACTTTGAGTAACTAAAGGTTTCTACCATATGCAAAAAACAATTATTAATCCTACAATCCTTGAAATACTTATTTTTTTTTACTTTCTTTCCTTGCAGAATTGTCAAGTAAATTATACTCACCTCTTTGAAGTGAAGGCATTGGCCAAAAGATTGAAATCATTCACTAGATTTGTATATGCACAATACAACTGGACAAAACATGATGCACACAAAGGCACAGTTTGAAGAGTATTTATTTATTTATTAGTACCATTTTATACAAAGCATGAAAATCAATGTTTATAACTCATCAAGACATTGTATAGATGTATACCTGCCATGATATACACTCAGTGACCTCTTTATTAGGTACTTCTTTCAACCAAGTGTGGCATTCTGCTGCTGTGCTCTATCTACTTCTGAGATGCTCTTCTGCATAGCACAGTTGCAACATGTGCTTATTAGGGTTACCGTCACCTTCTTGTCAGCTTGAACCAGTCTGATCATTTGCCTCTGAACTCTCTCGTTAATAAGGCATTTTTGCTCCTAGAACGGCCACTCTCCAAACATTTTCTGTTTTTCACACCATTTTCTGTAAAATTGTGGCAAACTATGTATACCTGTCTGGACACGCCCCTCTGCTGACTGCTCCTGTGGCTCCTCCCACAGACCCCTGTATAAAGGCGATTGGGGCACTGCTCCTCCCTCTGTCTTCGACATGGTCGTGCTCCCTTTTCGCTGTTAATAAAAGCCTATCGTTCACTTCCAGTCTCCTAGAGTTATTGATGGTGCATCAAAACGCTAGGGACGTATTTGTGTGAAAATCCAAACAGATCAGCAGTTTCTGAGATACTAAACCATCCTGTCTGGCAACAACAATCATTCTATGGTCAAAGTCACTTAGACTCCCCTTCTCCTGCCCTCTATCTCTTTCACCAATTATCTTCCCAGCTCTTTACTTCACCCCTCCCCCCTCCCAATTTCACCTATCACTTTGTGTTTCTTTCTCCCTCCCCCTACCTTCTAGCTTTGACTCATCACCTTTTTATCTCCAGTCCTGCTGAGGAGTCTCGGCCTGAAACGTCGACTGTACTCTTTTCCATAAACGCTGCCTGGCCTGCTGAGTGCTCCAGCATTTTGTGTGTGCTGCTTAGACTTTATTTTTTTCCATTATGATGTTGGTCTAAACAGCATCTGAACTGCTTGACCGTGCCTGCATGCCTTTTTCATTGAGTTGCTGCCACATTATTGGCTGATTAGATATTTGCATTAACAAACATGTGTACAGGTATACTTGCTAAAGTAGCCACTGAGTGTATGTGTGATATATGTTTTCTTAAATGAAATATTTCAATGCGTAGCATAGGCCTTTGAAACTCTTGGATCTTATTTAAATATGGTTATATGAAAGCAGTGAAGGATTATGATATTACTGATGGTTGGGGCCAGAAGTTAGGGTGGGATCCGAATGTCAATGAACCATGAACATGTGTGGAATGTCAGATTAGAAGTAAGACAACTATGAATAAATTGACCCATGCTGGAGGAAGGCATGGTGCAGTTAAGGGAGGGAACTCAGAGAAGAGGAGAATCCAATCTTCCAATCCAGAAATATTCATCAAATATTTTAATGAGTAATACTTGCCTGGGCATCTTTGAATGCGGAGCTGGAGTGTCACCTTTTTAATTTGAACACAGATTCAAGAGACGACATTGTCTATTGACATTTTAATTTTTATGAGGTTCCCAACCAGTTCTGAAAGTATGCTGCAAGTTTCAGAGAAGTCAAATGTACTTGAGGCGGACATAACAGGGCCATTGATGAAGATGATGTGAGGGTTCCGACACCATTTAAATTCTCAACTTTCTTCCACACCTCATCACACCTCTACAACTGCAACTTTCCTGACTGAATGAATACCTGCTTTTATCCATTTATTATTATATTAAGTAATTTTTGTGGTAAGAATTTATTTGCAAATTTTACTTAATACACAAATTGAAAATACCTACTTTCTGTATTAAACTTCTGTATTTAATATCTATTTTATACCAATAAATTATATATTTTACGGATATCCTGATATAATGTTCTGGTGGTATGCTTTTTTAAAACTGTACATGGTATAATTAACTTGATTTTATTATTATTCGTGTCAGAAAAATATATAAAACATTGACTTACTTTTCAGTTAAAATTCACTTACATAAGAAAATAGTGGAGACAAGAAGGAAAATAAAAAAGTTATTGATGACACCAATTTTGAGTGCTAAATATCAAGATTGCAATAACTTGTGTAGAGAGGGTGATAATTCAAAGCTGCATGCATAAATTGCAGTTTTTGCACATCCTTCTTCATCATCAACATTATCATGTGCCATGTCGTATGATGTGGGCGATCATGGTCTTCCATTTGACTATCAGAGGGGAAGACCCCCTTCATGCTGTTGCTCTATCCATGACCATGGTTGTTCTTGGCAAATTTTTCTGCGGAAGTGGTTTGCTATTGACTTCTGAGCAGGTCCTTTTACAAGATGGGTGACCCCAGCCATTACCAATACTCTGCAGAGATTGGCTGCCTGGTGTTAGTGGTCAGATAACCAGGATTTGTGATAGGCACCAACTGCTCCCATGGCTTCATGTGATCCTGATCGGGGTGGGGGGGGGGGGGAGCTAAGCAGGGTGACCTGCAGGATAGCGGTGGGGGAGGGAGGAGCGCCTTACATTGGCTTTGGTAGAGACGTATCTCCACCCCACCATCCACAATACATATTACTCCACTTCAAAAGTTAGGTTCCTTGACATCATTGAATTTTGGAAGAAGAGCAAGCAGACTGGATTATTAATGCTATTTAAAAAGGAAATTGACACATTTGGAATGATAGAAGAATGGAGGAATCTGAAGAGAAAGTGCAAGGAAATCTCACTAAGGTTATGGGGAACTACTACAGAAAAATAGATGAAGTCTGTGGCAGCACATGGTCATACTGAATAATGAGGGTCTATGTGGTTACTACTGCTCCTATTTTCTTAGGCTCTCAAATTGCCTTGATTTTGCAAAGTGGCAGAGAATGAAATTCACAGAAATCACCCTTTGCAGTATCATCTGCTGTTAGATTTTATCTCTGCACACCTGTGCAAGACACAACAGTGAAATAATGCCCTTGCACGTGTAAATCTCTTTCCCAAGAAATAACGCTCAAACTGAATACACTGAGGACATAATGGGATTAGTGTTGAACAAAAAAGTAACAGATAGAAGTATAAACACAAGAGAATTTACAAAAGCTGGAAATCCAGAGCAACATATAAAAAATTCTGGAGGAACTCGGAAGGTCAGGCTACATCCAACAGAGGGGAATAGACTGTTAATGCCTTGGCTGAAAATTCTCCTTATTAGAATAAAGGCGGAAGAAGCCAGAATAAAAAGTTGGGAGAGGCGAAAGAATACAGGTGACAGGTGAAACCAGGTGAAGGAGAAGATGGGTGGGTGGGGTACAGGGGTATGAAGTCAGAAGCTGGGAGGTGGAAACAGTAAAGGGGCTGAAGAAGAAGGAATCAGTAGACTAAGGGAAAAAGGAAGGAGGAGAGGCACCTGAGGGAAGTGATGAGCAGATGAGGAGAAGAGGAGGGGTAAGCGGTGAGCCAGAGTGTAGGATGAAAAAGGAGAGAAGGGGAAAGGGAGGAGGAGGAATTACTGGAAGTTAGAGCAATCGATGTTCATGCCGTCAGATTGGAGACTATCCAGATAGAATATGAAGTGTTGCTCCTCCAATCTGAGATTAGCCTAACAGAAAATAGAAATATATAATATTTTGAGAGGTGTAGATAAGCTAAATAATCAGAATCGTTTTTCCCATGGTAGGGATATCAAAAGTAAGGGGGGGGGGCACAGGTTTAAACTGAAAGAAAGGAGTTTTCAAGAGGATCTGAGGAGTAAGTATTTTACAGAGTGCTTGATAAGTGGGGTGAGCTGCCAGAAGAAATGGTGGAATAAGATACAATTAACATGTAATTAACAGAACGGCAAGTTAGTATAGTGATTAGCGTAATGTTTTACAGTGGCTGCAATCAGTTCCCGGGGTTCAATTCCTGCCTCTGTCTGTAATGAGTCTGCCAATTCTCCACATTACAGCGAGGGTTTCCTCCAGGTGCTGCAGTTTCCTCCCATATTCCAAAACACACATGAGTTAGGTGCTACGTTGGTGCTGGGAGTGTGGCGGCACTTGCAGGCTGATGCAAATGATGCATTAAACTGTACGTTTTGGTGGTACATGTGACAAATAAAGTGAATCTTCATCATCTTTTAAACATGTCACCCAGGACATTGTTACAATCAGGAAGGAGGTACAGAAGCCTGAAGGCACACACTCAGCAAATTCAGGAACAGCTTCTTCCCCTCTGCCATCGGATTTCTGAATGGACAGTGAACCCATGAACACTACCTTGCTACTTTTAGTTTCGGTTTTTTGCACTACTTATTTAATTTAACTCTTTAATATACATGTATATACTTCTGTAATTTAGTTTTTTAAAATATTATCGTGTATTGCATTGTACTGCTGCCGCAAAGTTAACAAATTTCACGACATATGCCGGTGATATTCTGATTCTGATTATAACTGTCTGCATGCCTCTGTGAGAGTAAGGGTAAAAGATGGTAATATTAAGTAATCTTTGGATAACAATGGAAACTGAAAGTTTAATTAGAAATAAAAAGGAAGCATATGTCAAGTGTAAGCACTTGGTATTGAGTGAGTACTATGTGGTTTCTAGTGGATATTGGAGAGAACAGAAATAAATTAGAAAGGCAAAAGGAGGATTTCAACCAGTCTTGGTAAGCAGGATTATGGAGGACCTGAAAACCTTTTATAAGTACATTTGTTCAAAATCAATTATCACCCCTTAACCATCAGGCTCTTGAACCAGAGGGGATAACTTCAATCACCCCAACACTGAACTGATTTCATAACTTATGGACTCACTTTTAAGGACTCTACATCTCACGTTCTCAATATTTACTGATTTTTTTCTTTTCTCTATATTTGCACAGTTTGTTGTCTTTTGCGCATTTGTTGTTTATCCATCTCTGTTTTGTGGTTTTTCTTTGATTCTGTTCGTGCTGCTTTCAATTTACTGTGAATGCCCAGGAGAAAACAAATCTCAGGATAGTATTTGGTGACATATACGTCTTTGATAATAAATTTACTTTGAACCTTGAACTTTGAAATCTCTAAATAAAAAAAAAATAAAGGAAGTAAATAAGGAAAGAGGAGGCCCCTTCAGACTCCATTTGGGAAATATATGAGTGGACAAGCCCTCTTTTCATTACTACAATTAGAAAAGAGGGATAGGAGCCTGAAGACTCACACTCAGTTTCTTAGGATTAGGTTCTTCTCTTCTGTCATCAGTTTTACATAGAAAATGTAGTCCTTCGGCTCACAACATCATGCTGAACCAGCTAAGAAGCAAATCAAAACCCCTCAAAAACTAATCCTTCCTAGCTACAAAACATCCATATCCCTCCATCCTCCTCACCTTCATGTGCCTACCTAAATGACTCTTAAAAGCCTCTAATGTATTTGTCTCCACCACCATACCAGGCAGTGCATTCCAGGCATCCACCACTCTCTGAGTAAAAAACCCTTTGTATCTACCCCCTTTAGACTTCAATGCATGCCCTCTGGTATTAGAGATTTCCACCCTGGAAAAAGACACTCCCTATCTCCTCTATTTCTGAATAGTGCATGGATTTAATATCGCTACCTCACTATTCCTCTTTTGCAGTATTTATTTATCCATTTCTTTGTTTGATTGATGCAACTTATGGTAATTATTATGTCTTGCTATGTACTGCTGCCATCAAACAACAATTTCATGACATATGTCAGTGACGATAAGCCTGATTCTGATATAGTCAGAATCGGCAGATCGGAACAGCGAGCCGCTGGTCTTCCACTCTCGCTGTTGCAGAAGCGACATCTCTCTCCCTCTGAGAGAGAGCCTGTCTGAAATACCAAAGCACTGCATTAAGGACAACGGTTTTTGAGGGACTCCAGATCAAGGTCTCTTTGGGGACTTTTGCTATTGCTTGCATGGTTGGGGGGGGGGGGAAGGGGTCAGTGCTTCTGTTGGTGCAAGTGGTGGGAGGGGAGAGTTGATGCTTCTCTTGCTGCTTGTGCATGGGAGGGGGAGGGGGCTCTGTTACAATCATTCATTTCTGGGACTCAGAAAGGTAGAGTGAAGTTAGGTAGGCAGAGCAATAATGTGGTGAACTACATATACCTGTCTGGACCCCCCCCCCCCCCCCCCCGCTGACTGCTCCTGTGACTCCTCCCACTGATCGTGGCTCCTCCCACAGACCCCGGTATAAAGGCGATTGGGGCCTGAGCCCTGCCCTCAGTCTCCAGGATGTGGCATGGTGGTCAATCGCTGCTTGTTCTTTCTTCCAGTCAATAAAAGCCGATATCTCGCCTCATGTCTCAGAGAGTTATTGATGGTGCATCAAATAGTCATAGGAGACTCGATAATTAGGAGAGTAGATAGAAGATTGTCCAAGAGACTTCAGGATAGTGTGTTGCCTCCCAGGTGCTAGGATCCAGGATGTCTCTGAACGGTTACAGAATATTCTTGAAAAGGAGCGTGAGCCGCCAGAGGTCGTGGTACATGTTGGTACCAGTGACATAGGCAGGAGAGGGGTAGAGGTCCTGCGCAGTAAGTTTAGGGAGTTAGGAAGAGCAGGACCTCCAAGGTGGTAATTTCCGGAATACCCCAGGTGCCATGAGCTAGGGAAGGTTAGAACAGGAAGGTAGCGCAGATGAATGAGTGGCTGAGGAGATGGTGCAAGGGGCAGGGTTTCAAGTTCTTGGATCATTGGAACTTTTTCCGGGGAAGGGGTGACCTGTACAAGTGAGATGGGTTGCACCTGAACTGGAGGGGAACTAATATCCTGGGACGGAGGTTTGCTAATGCTGTTGGGGAGGGTTTAAACTAGACTTGCAGGGGGGTGAGAAACAAAGTGAAGAGGCAGAGGATGGGGCAGTTGGCGCACAAGTAGAGACAGATTGTAGGGAGTTAGTGAGGAATGATTAGCAGATGATAGAGCAAAGATGCCCTCAGCCAGATGGTTTAAGATGTGCCTATTTTAATGCAAAGAGTATCATAATCCAGGCAGATAAACTTAAATCATGGATCAATACATGGAACTATGATATTGTGGCCATTAATGAGACTTGGATGTCTTAGGAGCAGGAATGGCTGCTGAGTGTGCCAGGCCTTAGATGTTTCAAAAAGGACAGGGAGGGAGGCAAAAGAAGTATGGGGGTGGCATTGCTAATCAGGGATAGTATCATGGCTGCATAAAAACAGGAAGTCATCAAGTCATTGGGGGTGGAAGTCAGAAACAGGAAGGGGGTAATAACTCTACTGGGTGTTTTTATAGACCCCCAATAGTAACAGAGACATCAAGGAGCAGATACGGAGGAAGATTCTGGAACAGTGCAATAATAATAGGGTTGCTGTGATGGGTGATTTTAACTTTGATAATATTGACTGGCATGTCCTTAGAGCAAGGGGTTTAAATAGGCTGGAGTTTGTTAGGAGTGTTCAGGAAGGTTTCCTGACGCAATATGCAGATAGTCCAACTAGAGGAGAGGTTGTACTTGATCTGGCATTAGGAAATGAACCTGATCAAGTGTCAGATCTCTTGGTGAGAAAGCTTTTTGGAGGTAGTGATCACAACTCTATATCCTTTACCACAGCAGTGGAGCGGGATAGGAGCAGACAATTTGGGAAAACAGTTAATTGGGGTAGGGGGAAATATGATACTATTAGGCAGGAACTTGGGAGCATAAATTGGGAGCAGGTGTTCTCAGAGAATGCACAGCAGAAATGTGACAAATGTTCAGGGAACATTTGCATGGCGTTCTGCATCGGTCTGTTCCATTGAGGCAAGGAAAGGATGGTAGGTTAAAAGAACCATGGTGTACAAAGGATGTAGAATTAGTTAAAAAGAAAAGAAAATGTCAGGGGTAAGTTTTCTACGCAGAGAGTCGTGAGTACGTGGAATGGGCTGCCGGCAATGTTGTCGGAGGCGGATACAATAGGGTCTTTTAAGAGACTCCTGAATAGATACATGGAGCCTAGAAAAATAG
Organism: Hemitrygon akajei; assembly: GCF_048418815.1. NCBI lineage: Eukaryota > Metazoa > Chordata > Chondrichthyes > Myliobatiformes > Dasyatidae > Hemitrygon > Hemitrygon akajei. The sequence continues at coordinate 28,035,710 of NC_133138.1, read as the reverse complement.
AGGGCTATGGGTAACTCTAATTTCTAAAGTAAGGACATGTTCAGCACAACTTTGTGGGCCAAAGGGCCTGTATTGTGCTGTAGGTTTTCTATGATTTTATGTTTCTGAAAGCTTACGAAAGCTTGAAGAAGCTATGTACTGTTAGAGCTCTAGAAAATTACAAGGGTGCCAGGAAGGAGTTCAAGAATGAAATTAGGAGAGCTAGAAAGGCCTTGCCAAGCAGGATGAAGAAAAATCCCACTGCATTCTACATGTATGTGAAGAACAAGAACAAGAGCTGAGTTAGAATAGGGTCAATCAGGGGTAAAAGTGGAAATGTGCATGGAGTCGGAGGAGGTAGTGGAGGTACTTAATGAATACTTAGCTTCAGTATTTACCAGTGAAAAGGACCTTTGCAATTGGGGGGGATGACTTATAGCGATGATCTTTGCATCATCAATAGGGATGGAAGGTTGCAAACGTTGTTCCCTTGATCAAGAAAGAGAGTAGAAATAACTCGGGAAATTATAGACTAGTGAGTCTGACTTCAGTGGTGGGCAAGTTGTTGGAGAAGATCCTGAGAGGCAGGATTTATGAGCATTTCGAGAGACATAATCTGATTAGGTCAAGCCTTCCAAATCTGCTTGAATTATTTGAGGACGTAACAAAACACATTGATGAAGGTAGATCAGTAGATGCAGTGTATATGGATTTCAGTACGACATTTGATAAAGTTCCTCATACAAGGCTCATTCAGAAAGTGAGAGGCATGAGATCCAATGAGACCTTGCTTTGTGGATCCAGAATTGGCTTGCCCATAAGGGTGGTTGTGAATAGTTGGTATTCTGCATGGAGGATTGTGATCAGTGGCGTTCCACAAGGAACTGAGACCCACCTCTGCTTTGTGATTTTTATAAATGACCTGGATGACAAAGCAGAAGGCTGGGTTAGTAAGTTTACAAATGACACAAAAGTTAGGACTGTTGTGGATAGTCTGGAGGGTTGTCAGAGATTACAGCGGGACTTCGATAGGATGTGAAACTGGGCTGAGAAGTGACAGATAGAGTTCAACCCAGAAAAGTGTGAAATGGTTCATTTTGGTAGGTCAAATTGGAAGACAGAATATAATATTAATGGTAAGACTCTTGGCAGTGTAGAGGATCAGAGAGATCTTGAGATCCATGTCCATAATGCACTCAAACTTGCTGCGCAGGTTGACAGTGTTGTTAAGAAGACATATGGTGTGACGGCCTTCATGAGCCATAGTATTGAGTTCAAGACATAATGTTAAACTGTAGAAGACCTTAGTTAGACCCCACTTAGAGTACTCTGTTCAGTTCTGGTCACCTCATTACAGGAAGGATGTTGATACAATAGAGAGAGTGCAGAGGAGATTTGCAAGGATGTTGCCTGGATTGGAGGGCGTACCTTATGAGAATAGGTTGAGTGAACTTGGTCTTTTCTCCTTGGAACGACGAAGGATGAGAGGTGACCTGATAGAGGTGTATAAGATGATGAGAGGCATTGATCATGCGGATAGCCAGAGGCTTTTTGCCAGGGTTGAAATGACTAACACGAGGGGGCATATTTTAAGTTGCTTGGAAGTAGGCACTGAGGAGATGTCAGGGTTAAGTTTATACGCAGAGCGTGGTGAGTGCGTGGTATGGGCTGCCGATGACGGTGGTAGAGGCTGATACAATAGGGTCTTTTAAGAAACTCCTAGGTAGGCAAACGGAGCTTAGAAAAATAGAGGGCTATGTGGTAGGGAATTCTAGGTAGTTTCTAGAGTAGGTTACATGATCAGCACAACATTGTGAGTCGAAGGGTCTGTAATGTACTATAGATTTTATATGTACTATATTCTGTGATATTAAATTGAATCATTTGAACCAGACTCTTTTTCCTCTGATGAGGGTTGCCTAGGATTAGAAAGCATAGGTTAAGGAAAGTTGGGAAATTTTTAAAGGAGATCTGAGGGGCTTTTCACTCTGAGTGGGGGTTTAAATGGAATGAATTGCCAGAGGAAGTGGTAGAAGTGAATACATTTGCAATATTTAAAGGGCTTTGGACAAGGCTGCAGCCCAATGTGGGCAAATGGGGATAGCATAGAGAGGCACTAAGATGTGGCACGGATAGGGAGAGCTGAAGAGCCTTCCTCTGTGCTGTACAGCTGGGGCTATGTATTATCTGGAAAAATTAAAGATTAAAGATTAGATTAGCTTTATCTGTCGCATGTATATTGAAACATCAAAACATCGAGAAGTGTAGTTTTGCATCGACTACCAACACAGTCCAAAGATTTTTCTGAAGACAACCCGCAAAGTTTGCCACCCTTCTGGTGCCAACGTGCCAAGCAGCAACCCACTAACCCTAACCCACGTGTGTCTGGAATGTAGGAGGAAAGCCGAGCACCCAGAAGAAACCCACATAGTTAAGGGGAGAATGTAGAAACCCCTTACAGAGAGTGGCAGGGATTAAACCCCAACTGGTGATCGCTGGCACTGTAAAGAGTTGCGTTAAATGCGACTCAATGATCAAAACTTTCCTACCTTATTGTAGTTTGTCACTCATGAACAGTTATATAATGAAATGATGCAGAAGCTCAGCAGATCGGGCATCGGGTCTTTTCCGCTGAAGTTGGGTGAGGCTGGAGCCAGAGGTCATGGGTTAAAGGTGAAAGGGTGGTGAGACTGTGGAACGAGCTGCCAGAGTATGTGGTGGATGTAAGCTCGACCAACGTTTAAGGGAAATTTGGGAGGAGTATGAAGGGCTAAGGTTTGGGTGCAGGTTAATGGAACTAGGCAGAATTATAGTTTGGCATGGACTAGATGGGCAGAAGGGCCTGTTTCTATGCTATGGTGTTCTGTGACTCTGTGACTATGTTTCTAACATCTGTGGAAAGAAGAACATTAGTTCTGATGACGTTAACCCAGTTTCTCTTCCTACAGGTGTAGTCTGACCTGCTGAGTATCTCCAAGGGCATTAAAATTACCCCTGCAGACTGATGTAGGGGCTCCACATCAAATTTACATTTCACTGCGCAAAGGTAGAGGGGACCACATCGTCAACATTGAATGCAGGACCTGAGACCGGAAGTACAAGTGAATTGCTGCTTCACCTGGAATGATAGTTTGGATGGCAGCATGGCAGAAGGTCAAGAGGCAGGATGGAGCGTGTTAGGCCGGGAACAGTGAATGGAGCAACCTTCATGTCATGCTAAAATGGGAGGGGGAGAGAATATCTCTCTCAAAATACATGAGAATAATCCCAGGAATGAAAGGGTTAATGTACGAGGAGCAAATGATGAAAACGGTCTACACTTTATTCCTTCTATCAAAGTGCATGACCATACACTTCCCTACACTGTTTTTCAACTGTTGCTTCTTTGTTCATTCTCCAAATCTGACTAAATCCTTCTGCAGACGTCCTGCTGCCTCAACACTATCTGCCCCTCCACCTATTTTTGTATTGTCCACAGACTTGGCCTCAAAGCCAGCAATTCCACCATCCAAATCAGTGACATATAACATGAAAAGAAGTGCTCCCAACACCAATCCCTTTGGAAGACTACTAGTCACTGGCAGACTACCAGAAAAGATGGTGCAGATTTACTGATGCTGTGATTGACAAATTCTATCAATTTTAGGGCACTGTCTGGTTTAATAGATAAGGAGATGAAATTGGAGTGGGCAAAATCACACACAAAAAATAATTTCAGGCAAAAACTTGCATTATCATTTTTGGTTGCCGCACTGTATAAAGGGCATGGAAGTTTAGAGAGGGTGCAGAGGAAATTTATCAGGTTGCTGCTTGGATTAGAAAACATGTCTTATGAGAAAAGGTTAAGTGAGCTAGAATTTTTCTCTTTGGAGCGAAGGAGGATGAGGTTTCACAAACAAGAGAAAATCTGCAGATGCTGGAGATCCAAAACAACACACACAAAGTGCTGGAGGAACTCAGCAGGCCAGGCAGCATCTGTGGAAAAGAGTAAACAGTCGAAGTTTCTTCAGTCCTGTTGAAGGGTTTTGGGCTGAAACATCAACTGTTTACTTTTTTCCTTAGATGCTGCCTCACCTGTTGAGTTCCACCAGCATTCTGTGTGTGTAGATAAAGGTTTATATGATGAGAAGAGGCACAGATTGGATATCCTTTTCCCAGGGCCACAATGGCTAATATCAGAGGACATCCTTTTAAGATATAGGAGCAGAAGTAGGCCATTCGGCCCATTGAGTCTGCTCCACCATTCAGTCATGGGCTTATCCAATTCTTCCAGTCATCCCCACTCCCCTGCCTTCACCCATGCCCTTTGATGCCCTGGCTAATCAAGAACCTATCTATCTAACTATCTCTGTCTTAAATGCACCAAATGACTTGGCCTCCACAGCTGCTTGTGGCAACAAATTCCACAGATTTACCACCCTCTGAACTAAAGTAATTTCTCCTCAACTCAGTTCTAAAAGGATGTTCTTCAATCCTGAAGCCATGCCCTCTAGTTCTAGAGACCCCTACCATGGGAGATAACTTTGCCATATCTAATCTGGTCAGGCCTTTCAACATTTGGAATGTTTCTATGAGATCACCCCTCATTCTCCTGAACTCCAGGGAATACAGCCCAAGAGCTGCCAGATGTTCCTCATATGTTCCTGGAATCATTCTCGTGAATCTTCTCTGAACCCTCTCCAATGTCAGCATATCCTTTCTAAAATAAGGAGCCCAAAACTGCACACAATACTCCAAGTGTGGTCTCCCAAGTGTGTTATCCTGCTCTTATATTCTATACCTCTAGAAATGAATGCCAACATTGCATTCACCTTCTTCACCACTGACTCAACCTGGAGGTTAACCTTTAGGGTATCCTGCACAAGGACTCCCAAGTCCCTTTGTACCTCTGCATTTTGAATTCTCTCCCCATCTAAATAATAGTCTGCCCGTTTATTTCTTCCACCAAATTGCATGACCATACACTTTCCAACATTGTATTTCATTTACCACTTCTTTGCCCATTTCCTTAAACTATCTAAGTCTGTCTACAGGCTCTCTGTTTCCTCAACACTATCTGCTCCTCCACCTATCTTTGTATCATCAGCAAATTTATCCACAAATCGATTAATACCGTAGTCCAAATCATTGACATACATTGTAAAAAGCAGCAGTCCCAACACCAAACCCTGTGGAACTCCACTGGTAACCGGCAGCCAGACAGAATAGGAACCCTTTATTCCCACTCTCTGTTTTCTGCTGACCAGCCAATGCTCCACCCATGCTAGTAACTTCCCTGTAATACCATGGGCTCTTATCTTGCTAAGCAGCCTCATATGCGGCACCCTGTCAAAGGCCTTCTGAAAATCTAAGTAAACCATGTCTACTACATCTCCTTTGTCTACCCTGCTTGTAATTTCCTCAAAGAACTGCAGTAGGTTTGTCAGGCAGGATTTTCCTTTCAGGAAACCTTTTGGCCCATCTTGTCATGTGCCTCCAGGTACTCTGTAATCTCATCCCTAACAATCGATTCCAACAACTTCCCAACCACTGATGCCAGGCTAACAGTTCTATAGCTTTCTTTCTGCTTAAAATTAGTGGAGTAACATTTGCAAATTGAGAGGAGGAAAGTTTAGGGAGTGATGTCAGAGACTTTTTTTTCTCACAGAGAGTAGAAAATGCCTAGAATGCACTGCCATGGGCTATTTAAGGTACTCTTAGATAGGCACTTGGATGAAAGATAAATGGGGAGGGGTATGGGTAGGAGGGAAGGGTACCATTTATAGTGGCTTTGGTTAAATGGTCCTCACAACGTTGCTGTACTGTTCTATGTTCCATTTTCTTCATTATGTAATTGTGGTAAACTCCATTTGTTTATTTTAATAATGATTTTTGATGGGTTCAACTACAGAATTTGATGCCACCTTTTCTGTTTATTGAAATAAATTGTTATCTATTCCCCAGGCAGCCACCTCTCTGAGAAATCATGTTTCCTGAAAACCAGAACCCCGCTGCTGTTGTATGACATTCGCTCTGCATGCCAAAGGTCTCCAGTTCGATCCTGGGCAGGAATATGCCAAGGAATAAACCCAAGCAGCAGCTGACACTAACACAGGGCAACAGCAATGGCACCATTGAATGAAGGATATCATTTTGGTGCCGTGGTCACATAGCGGTTGGTGTGACACTAATATAGCTCGGGGCGTTCTGGAGTTCTGAGTTCAATTCTGGTGTCACCTGGGAAGAGTTTGTACATTTTGCCTGTGACCATGTTGGTTTCCTCAAGTGCTCCAGTTTCCACCCAAAAACTGGTCAGTAGGTTAATTAGTCATTGCAAGTTGTCCTGAGATTAGGCTGGGGTTAAATAGGTGAGGTTCTGGGTGACACAGCTCATTGGCCCAGAAGGGCCTGTTCCATGCAAAATCTTTATATAAAATTAAAAATCAAATAATTGGACCAATGTTTTTCTATATGGTGCAACAAGGCCCTTTTCCAGAAGATTATCAAACAAAATTTAACACTGAACGACAGAAGAAGATATTAAGATCAAAAGCTTGCTCAGACAATCACAAAGAGGTTTTGGGATGGAAGGAAGCTATCTGGCCCATCGAGTCCACACTAGCTCTATGTATGAGCAACCCAGCTGCTCCATCTCCTCTTCCTGAGAGTGGCCTGTTACTAAGGGAGGGGGAGTTGTAAATCAAGTGGGGGGGGGTGACTGGGGAGGGAGGATTGTAAATGAAAGGATGTTACTGAGGAGGGGGGTTGTAAATGAAAGGGGAGGTTACTGTGGGGGGTTACTGAGGAGGGAGTTAGAGTCACACAGCACAGAAAGGCCCCAGGACCAAATAGTGTCCTTGTCAATGATTTTGCCCATCTACACAATCCCATTTGCTCGCATTAGGTCTGTATCCTGCACTGACTTTCACATTCAGTTTTATGTTTATTTATCATTATAGCTGGAGATATTCCCCTACTCCCTATCTCTTTTGTTTATATACAAGGTCTAAAGGATACACCCGCATCACGATGCAACTTTTAATCCCAAAGTCACTGTTCTCAATAGATTCAGATTCAGATTTATTTATCACATGTATGTTGAAACATTCAGTGAAATCCATTATCTGCATTAACAATCTAGGATGTGCTGGGGCAGCCTGTAAGTGTCGCTATACATTCAGACACCAACATAGGATGCTAACCATGCTCAACAGAATAACACAGAACACAGCAAAACATAACGTACCAAGCAAGAAAGTAATAACAGCAAATCAAGCTCCATTCTTCAATCCTACCCGTGCACATATACGGCCCTCTAACCGCAGGGCAAGCCATTATCAGCATCAGCCTCATGGATTCGCCAGCACTGGGCCTTCAACTTTCCCGACAGATTCGCAGAGATCTGCACACTCCAGGCTCCAGTCATTGGGCCTCAATTTCTGGACTTCTCATTGACTTTTGGGCTTTGATCTGGATTTCCAATCTTTTGGCTACGATCTTCAGTATTGACCCAGGACTCACTGATGATTAAGAATGAAGTCTCAAACTCTAGGCCTCAAGATATGGACTTACCAGTGACGAGACCTCAAACTCCAGTCTCGCCAACTCACATACTCACTGAGAGATCTTACTTTTCCTGGTGGACGGTGAGACTCAACATAAATTGGGAGACTGCTTCGCCAAGCACCTACGCTACATTTGCCAGTAAAAGCAGGGTCTCCCAGTGGCCACTGATTTTAATTCCACTTTCCATTCCCATTCCAACATGTAAATCCATGGTCTCCTCTACTGTTGTGATGAGGCCACACTCAGAGTGGAGGAACAACACCTTATATACTGTCTGGGTAGCCTCCAATCTGTTGGCATGAACATCAATTTCTTGAACTTCTAATAATGTTCCCCACACCATTCCCCATCATCTTTTCCCTCTCTCACCTTTATCTCCTTGCCTGCCCATCTCTGGTGCTCCTCCCCCTTTTTCTTTCTTTCAGGGCCTTTGGTCCTCTCTTAACCCCCTTCTCCAGCCCTATATCTCTTTTACCAATCAACTTCCCAGCTCTTTACTTCACCTCTCCCCCTCCTGGTTTCACCCATCACCTTGTGTTTCTCCCTCCCTTCCCCCCACCTTTCAGCTCTACTCCTCATCTTTTTTTCCCCCAGTCCTGCTGAAGGGTCTCGGCCCAAAACGTTGACCGTGTTTTTTTTACCACAGATGTTGCCTGGCCTGCTGAGCTCCCCCAGCATTTTGTCTGTGTTGTTTTAATTTCCAGCATCTGCAGATTTTCTTTTGTTTGCCCTTTAACACTGTTCTCTCTTATCTTAAACTTATGCCCACTACCGCTATAGAAAAAAGATTCTATCTGTTCCACTGATTAAAACAGCTTCTGTCAGTCTGTTATCAGATTCTTGAATGGACCTCCTGTGTGAACTCTTGAAGTATTGGTCTACTAAACTTTTACCTCACAGTGGCCTTTGCTCTTCATTTTTCAACCTGCACTCCACTTTCTTTGTAACTGCTACTCTAAACTCTGCTTTCTGTTTCTCTTCTTCCTAGCTTGATGTAATTCTGTATAGCATGATCTGTCTGGATAGCATAAAAAAGCTTTCCACTGTACGGTATCTCAGTACACGTGGCAGTAAGAAACCAATCCAATCCAATCCAAATGTTTTATGTGCACAAGAAACACACACACACACACACACACACACACACACACACACACACACACACACACACACACACACACACACACACACACACACACACACACACACACACACACACACACACACACACACACACATATATATATATATATATATATATATATAGATATATCCAGGGAGCCTAACACTTTACCACAGTACTGTAACAATTTATGTACTGCAAAGCACTGCTGCTAAAAAACAGTAGCACTGTAGTAATTTTATGTATTGCACTCTAATGGTGCTGCAAAGAGAAACAAATTTCATGATTAATGTGAGTGATGATAAACCTGGTTCTGATATGGGTCTTTATCGCGGACTGAGTGTGGGAAGGAAGCAGGGAGAGGGGAATTATGGTTGGGATAAGTGTAAGGGAGAAGGGGGTAGAGGAAGCACCAGAGGGGCATTCTGTAATGATCAATAAACCAATTTTTTGGAATCAAATTACCTTGCCTGGTGGCTCAGGGATGGATAACTCACAAATGTCATGACGAAGGGTCTCGGCCCGAAACGTCGACAGTGCTTCTTCCTATAGATGCTGCCTGGCCTGCTGTGTTCCACCGGCATTTTGTGTGTGTTGCTATGTCATGAAATGTGTTTTTCTTTGCGACAGCAGTACAGTACAATACATAAAGTTATTACAGTACTGTGCAGCAAAAATCCTAGGCACACAAGCCATAGATATGTGCCTAAGAGTTTTGCACAGTTCTCTATTCTATCAGATCGCCTGCAACGCACCAGAGAAAGCAATTCAACTTTGTTTAACCTCTATTTATAACATCAAGAAATAAGAGCAGGATTAGGCCATTTGGCCCATCAAATCTTTTCCACCATTCAATAAGATCATGCTGATCCGGTCATGGATTCAGCTCCACCTCTCAGCATTCTCACCATAATCCTTAATTCCCTTACTCTGCAAAAATCTATCTAACTGTGTCTTACATTTAATGAGGTGGCCTCTACCAATCCCCTGTGCAAAGAAATCCACAAACTCACTACTCTCTGGGAAAAGCAGAGTTGTTCATCTCCATCCTATGGACTGACTCACTTTTAGGGACTCGTCATCTCATGTTCTTGATAATTATTGCTTATTTATTTATTATCATTATTTCTTTCTTTTTGTTTTTGCACAGTTTGTTGTCTTTTGCATTTTCGTTTCACTGATTTGCTCATTCTGGTTATTATTCTATCATGGATTTATTGAGTTTACCCTCAAGAAAGTTAATCTCGGGGTTGTATATGGTATATGTACTATGATAATCAATTTTCTTTGAACCTTGAACTTTAAATCTATTCCCCAGAATCTTGAGGCTATGACCCCTAGTTCTGGTCTCACTCACCAACGGCAACAATAATATACAATTCCATTCCAGGCAATGTTTACCTACATTAGCTCTGTAGTCTTCTACGCCTTAGCAATTCAGGTCCTTGTCTAGACACCTCTTAAATATCTTGAGATAATCTGCCTCCTCCACCTTTTCAGGCAGCACACTCCAGATTCCACCCACCCTCTGTGTGAAGAAAATCCCCCTCAGATCCCCTCTAAATCACCACCCCTCGGCTTTAAGCCTATGAAAGCTATGCCCTCTTGCCCTGTCCCTATCACAGGAAATATGATTTTATAAACTTCTATTAGGTCATTCCCTCAGTCTCTGATGTTCCCAAAAAACAATCCAAGTTTGTCCTTATAGCTAATTCTCTCCAGTCCAAGCAGCATCTTCGTTAAGCTGTGCAGCTTCCTCTCCAGAGCCAGTGCTTCTTTCATATAGCGTAGTGACCATAAATGCACGCAATAGTCTAAACACAGCCTAATCAGTATTTTATATGTTCTTGCTTCCCTCTTCCATCCCATTTCCCTATTCCCCTCCTTCTGATCCCCTAGTCCTCTGCTCATCCCCCCTTCCCACCCTGCTCATAGCCTATCCCTCACCAATTTTTGTCCCTCATCCCCTTTCTGACTTCATCCATGCACTACGCACATCTCTCCCCATTGAACACCCTCCAGGCACTTATCCTTGAACCAGGCAAAGTGTTACACCTGCCCTTACACCTCCTCCCTCACCACCATTCAGGTCACTAAACAGTCCCCTCAGGCTAGGCAACATTTCATATGTGCATCCATCGATGCTATTTACTGCGTTAGTTTGAAGCGTCCTCTACATTGGTGTGTGCCAATGCCAATGCAGAATGGCAGACCACTTTGTTAAGCACCTTTGCTCAGTTTGCAGTAAGAGCCAGGATCACCCAGTGGACAGCCATTTTGATTATATTTCCCATTCCACTGTGACATATTTTTCCGTGGCCACCTTAACTGCCAAGCTAAGGATAGACGCAGATTATTAGTAACGGCATCTCATATTTTGTCTCGATAGTCTACAACCTGACAACATCGACATGGATTTCTCTAACTTCTGTTAACTACCCCCCTCTGTCTCCACTTTGTTTATCTTTGCTCTTTTGGTTCCTTTAACCCTTTTCTTTCTCCTCACCATCAGCGTATCACCTTTGCCTTCCTCCCTCTGGTTCCCCACCTCCTTCTTTATTCCATGTTCCACTGTCCTTCCCTATCAGATTCCATCTTCTTCACCCCATCACCCCTTCCTCCTAGCACAGCTTCTCACATCAATCCCACTTTACCCCCCTCCACCTGAATTCACCCATCACTCACCAGCTCCTCCCTCCACCCCACCATTCTTATTCTGGCGTCTGCCTTCTTTCCTTCCAGTCCTGATGAAGGATCTTGGCCTGAAACATTGCTTTTTCATTTCTCTCCATAGATGACCTGCTGAGTTCCTCCAGCATTGTGAATGTAGTTCACCAGCTTTCCAATCTCTCCTGAGTCCCTCCAGCAGCCGTCTTTCATCTTCACAATCCACTCCCCCACCATGCTCCATCGGTTGCTTTGTTTTGTTTTTCCTCTTTCTCTCACTTTTTGCCTCAATCTATCATCTGCCTGCCATCACCTTCCAACTCCACACCCCCGCTCACCTCCCAACCCAGAGCAACCCGCCTGTCATCTTATATCCCTCCCCTGTCCATTAATTATGCCCCCTTATTGCACCATTTCCACCCTGGAAAAAGTCTCTCGTTGTCCACTCTTATCATGTACAGTTCTATCAAGTCACCTCCCATCCTCCTTCATGCCAGAGAGGAAGTAAGGATAAGCATCTCCCTACCATCCTCCTTATCAAGGACCCATTTTTTGAAGCATCCCAGGCAAATGCCTCAGCCAGGGAGGGTTTTAAATTGAAGTAGGGAAAATTACAAGGACATTAGGCAGGAACTAAGAAGTGTTAATTGGGAACTCTTTTCTCTGGCAAGTCCACATCAGACATGCTGAGGGTGTTTAAAGATCCATTGCACAGAGTACAGGAAAGGTATGTTCCTGTTAGAAGGAAGGGGTGGGATGGACCTTGGATGTCCAGAGAGGTGAGGAATTTAGTCAAGATGAAAAAGGAGAAGTATGTTAAACTTTTGAAGTTAGAAGCACATGAGGATTATAAAGAAGTCAGGAAATAACTATAGAAGGGAATTAGGAAAACCAGGAAAGGCCATGAAAAGTCTTTGGCAAGTAGGATTAAGGTGAATCCCAAAGCATTCTATACGTACATCAGGAGCAAGAGAATAACTAGGGAGTGGGTGAGATCACTCAAGGATAAAGGGGGAACATTTGCTTGGATGCAGAGAATGTGAGTGAGGCACTTAATGCCAACCTTGCTTTAGTAGTTACTAAGGAAAAGGATATGGAGGACCAGGAGAACAGTGTTGGGCATATAAATATGTTAGGGCATTTTGAGGACAAGGAAGAGGAGATGTTGGACATCCTAATGAGTATTAAAGTGTGTGCTCCAAGGGCCTGATGGGATTTGCCCCAGGTTAGTGAAGGAGGTAGGAGATGAGATTGCTGGGCCCTTCACCAGTGTCTTTGTGTTCTCTCTGGCCACAGACGAGGTCCTGGAGCACTGCAGAGTGGCTAATGTTGAACGTCTATTTAAGAAGGAAACAAGGGAAAATCATGAGAGAATGCCAGGCAGGATGTTGGAATGCTCCTCTTGCAGGATGTGGGAAGGAAGGGAGACATCCTGTGTCCCTAACAACAACACCTGCAAGAAGTGCATCCAGCTGCAGGTCCTAACAAACCACGTTAAGGAACTGGAGCAGGAGCTGGATGACCTCTGGATCATTCAGGAGAATGAGGTGTTTATAGATAGTAGCTATAGGGAGGCAGTTATGCCAAAAGGAGCAGTGCACAGGTAATTGGGTTACTGTCAGGCGAGGGAAGGGGAAAGGGCAGGCAGAGCAGGGTTCCCCTGTGGCCATTCCCCTCAACAACAAGTATACCGATTTGGGTACTGTTGGGAGGATGACTTACTTGGGACAAGCTGCGGAAGCTGGATCTCTGGCACTGAATCTGGTTCTGCAGTGCAGAAGGGAGGGGGGAAGAAGAGGAGAGTGGTAGTGATAGCGGACTCGATAGTTAGAGGTACAGACGGGAGGCTCTGTGGTCGCGACAGAGACTCCCGAACAGTTTGTTGCCTCCCAGGTGCCAGGGTCAGGGATGTCTCTGATCACATAAAGAGCACTCTGAAATGGGAGGGTGAGCAGCCAGATGTCATGGTACACATCGGTACCAATGATGTAGGAAGAAAGAGTGAGGAGGTCCTGAAGAGTGAGTATAGAGAGCTTGGTAGGAAGTTAAAAAACAGGACCTCGAGGGTGATAATCTCAGGATTGCTACCTGTGCCACGTGCCAGTGAGGGTAAGAGTAGGATGCTCTGGAGGATGAACACATGGCTGAGGAACTGGTGTAGGGGGCAGGGTTTCAGATTTCAGGATCATTGGGACCTCTTCTGGGGCAGGTGGGACCTGTACAACAGAGACGGGTTACACCTGAACTACAGCGGGACCAATATCCTTGCAGGGAAGTTTGTTAATGCTATTGGGAGGGGTTTAAACGAGATTTGCAGGGGGATGGGAACCAGAGTGCCAGAGTAGATAGTGGAGCAGGGGTGAAAATAAATGATGTTAAAGTTTCTTGCAAAGTCACAAATAGAAGGGTTGTGTGTGGTGGTAATAATCTTCTGAGGTGTGGCTATTTCAATGTGAGGAGTATTGTGGGGAAGGCAGACGAGCTGAGGGCATGGATTGACAAGTGGAATTATGACATTGTAGCCATCAGTGAAACTTGGCTACAGGAGGGGCAGGACTGGCAGCTTAATGTTCCAAAGTTTCGATGTTTCAGACGTGATAGAGGCAGAGGGATGAAGGGTGGTGGGGTGGCATTGCTAGTCAGGGAAAATGTTACAGCAGTGCTCAGGCAGGACAGATTAGAGGGCTTGTCTACCGAGGCCATATGGGTGGAGCTGAGAAACAGGAAAGGTATGACCACATTAATGGGGTTGTATTATAGACCACTCAATAGTCAGCAAGAATTGGAGGAGCAAATCTGCAGAGAGATAGCAGACAACTACATAAAGTTGTGATAGTAGGGGATTTTAATTTCCCACATATTGATTGGGACTCCCATACTGTTAAAGGTCTAGATGGGTTAGAGTTTGTAAAATAAGTTCAGGAAAGTTTTCTAAATCAATATATAGAGGTACCGACTAGAGAGGATGCAATATTAGATCTCTTATTAGGAAATGAGTTAGGACAGGTGACGGAAGTGTGTGTAGGGGAACACTTTGGTTCCAGTGATCATAGCAGGATTAGTTTCAACTTGATCATGGACAAAGATAGAGCTGGTCCTCAGGTTCTAAACTGGAAAAAGGCCAAATTTGAAGAAATGAGAAAGGATCTAAAAAGTATGGATTAGGACAGGTTGTTCTCTGGCAAGGATGTCATTGGTAAGTGGGTGGCCTTCAAAGGAGAAATTTTGAGAGCGCAGAGTTTGTATGTTCCTGTCAGGATTGAAGGCACAATAAATAAGAATAAGGAAACTTGGCTCTCTAGGGATATTGGAACTCTGATAAAGAAGAAGAGAGAGATGTATGACAACGTATAGGAAACAGGAAGCAAATAAGGTACTTAAGGAGTATAAAAAGTCCAAAAAAAGTTAAGAAAGAAATCAGGAGGGCTAAAAGAAGACATGAGGTAGCTTTGGCAGTCAAGGTGACGGATAATCCAAAGAGCTACAGGTATATTAAGAGCAAAAGGATAGTAAGGGAGAAAATTGGTTCTCTTGAAGATCAGAGTAGTCAGCTATGTATGGAACCAAAATAAATGGGGGAGATCTTAAATGGGTTTTTTTTTTGTGTCTGTATTTACTAAGAAAACTGGCATGGCGTCAATGGAAATAAGGCAAACAAGTAGTGAGGTCATGGAACCTATACAGATTGAAGAGGAGGAGGTGCTTGCTATCTTGAGGCAAATCAGAGTAGATAAATCCCCAGGACCTGACAGGGTATTCCCTTGGACCTTGAAGGAGACTAGTGTTGAAATTGCAGGGGCCCTGGCAGATATATTTAAAAAGTCGGTATCTACAGGCGAGGTGCCGGAGGATTGGAGGATAGCTCATGTTGTTCCGTTGTTTAAAAAGGCTCTAAAAGTAATCCAGGAAATTATAGGCTGGTAAATTTGTCATCGATAGTAGGTAAATTATTGGAAGGAGTACCAAGAGATCTACAAGTACTTAGATAGACAGGGACTTATTAGGGAGAGTCAACATGGCTTTGTGCGTGGTAGGACATGTATAACAAATCTATTACAGTTTTTCGAGGAGTTTACAAGGAAAGTGGATGAAGGGAAGGCAGTGGATGTCATCTACATTGACTTCAGTAAGGCCTTTGACAAGGTCCCGCATGGGAGGTTAGTTAGGAAGATTCAGTCACTAGGTATACATGGAGAGGTAGTAAATTGGATTAGACATTGGCTCATTGGGAGAAGTCAGAGAGTGGTAGTGGAGGATTGCTTCTCTGAGTGGAGGCCTGTGACTAGTGGTGTGCCACAGGGATCAGTGCAGGTCCATTGTTATTTGTCATCTATATCAATGATCTGGATGATAATGTGGTAAATTGGATCAGCAAATCTGCTGATGATACAAAGACTGGTGGTGTAGTGGATAGTGAGGAAGGTTTTCAGAGCTTGCAGAGGGATCTGGGCCAGCTGGAAAAATGGGCTGAAAAATGGCAGATGGAGTTTAATACAGACAAGTGTGAGGTATTGCACTTTGGAAGGACAAACCAAGATAGAAGATACAAGGTAAATGGTAGGGCACTGACGAGTGCAGTAGAACAGAGGGATCTGGGAATACAGATACAAAATTCCCTAAAAGTGGCGTCACATGTCGATAAGGTAGTAAAGAGAACTTTTGGTACATTGGCCTTTATAAATCAAAGTATTGAGTATAAGAGTCGAAATGTTATGGTGAGGTTGTATAAGGCATTGGGGAGGCCGAATTTGGAGTATTGTGTGCAGTTTTGGTCACTGAATTACAGGAAGGATATTAATAAGGTTGAAAGAGTGCAGAGAAGGTTTACAAGGATGTTGCCCGGACTTGAGAAACTGAGTTACAGAGAAAGGTTGAATAGGTTAGGACTTTATTCCCTGGAGCATAGAAGAATGAGGAGAGACTTGATAGAGGTATATAAAACTATGATGGGTATAGATAGAATGAATGCAAGCAGGCTTTTTCCACTGAGGCTTGGGGAGAAAAAAACCAGAGGTCATGTGTTAAGGATGAAGTGGGAAAAGTTTAAAGGGAATATTGGGGAGGGGGGCTTCTTCACACAGAGAGTGGTGGGAGTATGGAATGAGCTGCCAGATGAAGTGGTAAATGTGGGCTCACCTAACATTTAAGAAAAACTTGGACAGGTACATGAATGAGAGGTATATGGGCCAGGTGCAGGTCAGTGAGACTAGGCAGAAAAATGGTTTGGCACAGCCAAGAAGGGCCTAAAGGCCTGTTTCTGTGCTGTAATGTTCTATGGTTCTATGGGTCATCAGAACCATAGAATGGCAAGTCTTATATCAGTTGTAGGGAAATGCTGCAGAATATTCTTTGGGATAGGATATATGAGCATTTGGAAACCCATGATCTAATTTTTGGGATCAGATATATGAGCACTTGGAAACCCATGGTCTAATTAGGGAAAGCCGGCATGACTTTGTGCATGGCAAGTCATGTCTTTCCAACTTGATTGAGTTTTTTGACAAGGTAAGTTCGATTGATGAGTGTAGGGCAGTGGATATTTTCTGCATGGATTTTGGCAAGGCACTTGACCAAGTCCCTTATGGGAGAAGATTGAGATGCATGGGATCTGTGTTGAATTGGCTGTTTGGGTGCAGAACTGGCTTGTGCATGGAAGGCAGTGAGTAGTGGTTGAAGGGACTCATTCGAGCTGGAGGTCTGTAATTAGTGGTGTTTGCAGGGATCTGGGCTGGGACCTCTGGTGTTTGTGATGTACATAAATACATAAATGACCTGGATGAAAATTTAGATGGGTGGGTTCGTACATTTGTGGATGGTACCAAGGTTGGTGAAGTTGTGGATAGCATAGAAGACTGGCAAGGAGTACAGCACAATATAGATCAGTTGTAGATATGGGCAAAAAATGGCAGATGGAGTTTAATCCAGATAAATATGCAGTATTGCATCTCGGTAAGGCATGTGCAGGGAGTCAGTACACTATGAAGGGCAAGATCCTTAACAGTGTTGTTGAGCAGATTCAACCTGAGGATCCAAGCTCATAGCTCCTTGAAAGTGGCTATACAGGTCAATAAGGTGGTTATGAAGGCATATGGAATGCTTACTTTTATTAGCCAAGACATTGCGTTCAAAAGTTAAGAGGTTATGTTGCAACTTTATAAAACTCTAGTTAGGCCACTTCTGGAGTACTGCATACATTTCTGGTCGCCCCACTATAGGAAGGATGCTGAGGCTTTGGAGAGGGCACAGAAGGGGTTTACCAGGATGCTGCCTGGTTTAGAGGCCGTGTGCTATCACAACACAATGGACAAACTTTGGTTGTTTTCTCTGGAGCGTCAGAGGCTGAGGGGATATTTGATAGAGGTTTACAAGATTATGAGAGGCATAGGTAGAGTTGACAGGGAGTAACTGTCCCTCAGGGTTGAAATGTCTCGTACCAGAGGGCATGCGTTGAAGATGAAAGTGGGTAGATTCAAAGGAGATGTGAGAGGTAAGTTTTTTACTCAGAGAGTGATGGATGCCTGGAATGCACTGGCTGGTATGGTGGTAGAAGCAAATACGTTAGAGGCTTTTAAGAGATGTTAGGATAGGCACATGGATGTAAGGAAGATAGAGCGATATAGACATTGTGTAGGTAGGAGAGATTGGTGTTTGGGTGTTTTTGATTTGCTTTTTCGCTGGTTCACCACAACATTGTAGGCTGAATGGCTTGTTCCTGTGCTGTACTGTTCTGTGTTCTGTGTTCTAATAGGTGGACACCTTGAACCTGTACATTTGGGGTTTGCTACCAGCTAAGCAACCCTTACAACTTATGCTCAGAGTCTCTAAACTCTATTCAGTCTACTTCACAGTTATATAGCTATTAAAAAAGTAACTGAGAGACTAGAAGTTAGTTTTTTTTTAAGTGTACATTGTTATCTGATCAACAGCCTGCTGCAGTAGAATAGTCATTTCCTTCTACTGTGTTAAAAACAAAGTCATTTAGCGCCAAATTCATAAATAACACTTCAGAGATAATGTTATCTGACCCCAAAAATTAGATCATGGGTTTCCAAATGCTCATATATCCTATCCCAAAGAATATTCTGCAGCATTTCCCTACAACTGATATAAGACTTGCCATTCTATGGTTCTGATGACCCACTGAACCATATAACATTACAGCACAGAAACAGGCCTTTAAAAGCCAGGAAAAACTGATATCATCAATGATTTTGAAATACTAAGTGGAAGGAAATACATCTTGACCAGCAACATAAAATGGGTGAGAGCGAAGTCTTGCTTTAGCTTTCCTTCATTTCCTCTCATCATAAAAAGTAGACCACTTGCTATATCACCCGCCAAGCTTCTCCTTTTAAAAGTTTCTGGTCATTATGACATGCAAGGTTTTTATTGGTGTTGTCCCACACAGAATGATACATTATACATTAAGGGCAGATGATAAGTATCTAAAGAGATGTGACTTGCCACTTATCAGTCCAAATGTTGTCTCGTGTTTTTCTGAGTATGATTGTGGGTAGCCTAATTCGCTGAAGACCTGGCAAAGGAATTCAACATTATACAACCATCAGTAAACAGAGTAGGAAATGAAAGAAAGTGCTGAAATTTGCAGAATATTATCTAGGATGGTCATATGCACACAAGAGGTTCTGCAGATACTGGAAATCCAGAGTAACACGCACAAAATGCTCAACGAACTCAGCACGTTAAGCAGCTTCTATGGAGAGGAATAAAGAGTGAACATTTTGGGCTGAGACCCTTCATCAGGACTAGAAAGAACAAAAAGGTGTGAGAGAGGAAGGAGTACAAGCTGGAAGGTGATAGGTGAAGCCAGTTCAGGAAGAAGGTTAGTGGTTGGGGGAGGGTTGGGAATAAAGTGAGGTGATAAGTGAAAAAGTAAAGGGCTGAAGAAGAAGGAATTTGATCAGAGAGAGGAGAGTGTACCATGATAGAAAGGGAAAGATGGTGATAAACAGGTGAGGTGAAGAAAAGGCGTAATAGACTTTGTTTTCTGGCAGACTCAACTTTAAAATTCTCATTCTTATTTACAAATCCCTGTTCCAGTTCTACAAACATCGAACTTTCAACTTTTTCTGATTTTAATCCATCCACCGAGAGCTTCGGCTCGTTTTTTGTTAAGATGTTCCATGAAATCTGTGTCTTTCACTCGGATTATAGACACCCAACATACATGGTCTCAAAGGAAATCATTGAGAGTGGGTTGGGATGGGAGGGTGTGGGGTTCCAAAGTCAGACATTTGTTTCGAAACAGGATAGGAGAACCCCCAACCTGGTTTGTCTAGACTGTAGGATCATTCTCCTATTCCCAACTCTAAAAAATAGGGAATAACATTCCTTTGGGATCAGCTCCAGGCAAGATATTTGTCAGAGAATATAAGCCACTCTCGTCTAAAAAATGGTACCTTGGGTACATCATAAGAACCTGCTTGCAGTTCACATGACTTGGTTCTAGGTAGTCAAGAAATGAGTCATTCACTGCATAAAATCCAAACTTTGACCTGCTTTTGTTGCCAGGTTGCGTGTGGTTGATTCATTTCAGTTTCTGGTCATTGGTGCTGCCCAGGGTGTTGGTGGGGGTTCTCAGAATGGCAACTGAACATCAAGGTACAGTACTGAGCAAAAATCTTAGACACACACACACACACACATGCAAAATATATAGCATGAGGGTGCCTAAGACTTTTGCACAACACAGTAGTAATTTTATGTATTGCACTCTACTGGTGCTGCAAAGAAAAACAAATTTCATGACATATGTGAGTGATGATAAACCCGATTCTGATATGGGTTCCTATTGTTGACTGAGAGCGGAAAGGGGGCAGGGAGAAGAGAATCATGATTGGGAAAAGGGGAAAGGAGAGGGGAGGGAGCAGGAAGCACCAGAGAGACATTCTGTAATGATCAATAAACCAATTGCTTGGAATCAAGTGACCTTGCCTGGTCTCAGGGCTGGTTGTGTCTGCATCCCAACCCCTAACACTCCTTTTCTAGCACCTGGTCCACACCCCTACAGTGACATGCACCCTTGCCATTCCCAAATTCCTTTGCTCCCATCAGATTTACAAACTTACTTTCCTCTGGATGTTGACAAATACCGTACAGTGCCAAGGTCTTAGGCACCCTGGCTATATACAGTATATGTGCCTAAGGCTTTTGCACAATACTGTAGGTAATCATTCTATCGTATAGCTGACACTATGAAGTTGTGAATGGAACTGATAATAATGCAAGCATTCATAAACATCCCCACATTTTCCGTTACGACGGAGGCATGATCATCAGGTGAATTAAATGTTTGCCATTTCCTGATACAACAGCGTAGACTTCTTTAGCTCTGTTGTTCCAATTAAACAGTCTGCCTGTCATCATACACCCTTCCACAGTCGACCAATCACCTGGGACCCCTGACTCACCACGCTCTCTCCCCTTCTTTATACCAGCCAGCTTGCCTCTACACTCTCATCTACTATTCCTTTCCTTTCACAGATGATGTTCAGCTTGCTGAATTCTTCCTGCAGATTGCTTGTGGCTCTAGATTCCAGCCTTTATGATCTCTTGTATCACCTCGATTAAATCTGAAAGCTCAGGTGATGTCCATCCTGATCTGAATTACATCTCCACAGTACAGAAAGTAAGGTGTCAAAAAATTACTTTGAAAAATTGATAGATACGAAAATCACTATGTGCTTCTGAATATTTCCAAGTCTTTTAAGTAACCTCAACAATTTCCAACATGTTAATGTCCTGATTTTGAAACCTGGCCTTTCCCCATTACATCATATTATTCCAATCATTTGATTAAAAGCTGTTAAAACAAGCCAACTCTGCTAACTCACACAACTACCCTCATTCAGAGATTAGTTTCCAGGGCTAGTTTGTAGGCCTTGGGAGCAGGTTCAAAATGACTTTGTACTTTTGATGAGCTCACTTGCATTTTGCACAGAAAACTGCTTTTCAATCAGAAACTACAAAAATCAGGCGCACTTCAAGGACAACATTAAAAGACAAGGGTAAACTATTTAAAATTTCAGTCACACCCATACCACTTTCATACAATCCTGTAGAAAAACAAGCAAGCGATCAATCTAGATTTGGGTGGACTTTCTTTGGATGGTAATTGATTTACCCAGGCAGAGTAGCTCAGACCAACTGTATTTCAAATCACTTCCCTACAACCAAAGCGAATGCAAACTTAGCAGATTGCTGCCTACCTGTTTTGTTTCATAATGTGGTATCTCTTGCTGAGTCAGAAAAGTTGATTTTACCTTCCCCAGAAACTGTTGCTGTTCATTCGACGGAAATGACATTTTCAAAACAGAAATTGCATCCCCTTACAGTACTGTTGCAGTTCCACTTTCCACATCTAATTTCAAGGCATTGCACACGTGCAGCTCATTGCAATGGACTCCATTTTGGTTGAAGCTAATCCTGATTCAGTTCTACTTTTCTTGCCTAAGTTACCTTAGCAACAGTAGCACCCCTCCTACACGTGCTCCTCCATATTAAAATGTCCGCACTGTTTCTTGCTCCACAAATACCGGCTGACTTGCTGAATGATTCATTTTTTTGTTTCAGATTTCTAACAGCACTGGGTTTTTGTCATTGGTTTTAGTTTCATGTGAACAAATTAGCAAGTACTTTTACACACTTCCAAAGACAGAATGAAGAAAATGACCACAGTGTAAAATAAGTTTTGAAAAGTTTAGAGAGAATTTTAATCGGCACCTAGGAGTGGGATGGAAAATCTGATTGAATAGTTTCACATCAACCTCTCACTCAACATCAGCAAAACCAAAGAGCTGATTATTGGCTACAGGACGAGGAAACTGGAAGTCCATGAGCCAGACCTCATCAGGTCATTGGAAGTGCAGATGTTCAGTAATTTTAAATTTCTTGGTGTTATGTTTACATAGGATCTGTCCTAGGACCAGAACGTAAGTGCCATTACAAAGAGGTATGGCAGCACCTCTTTTTTCCTGGAAGTCTGTGCAGGTTCGGCATGTTATCTATAACTGACAAACTTCTATATGCGCACAGCTGGAGACATCCTGACTGGTTGCACCATGGCTCGTACGGAAACACCAATGCCCAAGAATGAAAAAGCCTACAAAAAGTAGCGAATACAGCCCAGTCCATCACCAGAAAAGCCCTCCCCACCATTGAGCACATCTGAAAGGAGTGCCGCCTCAAGAAAACAGCATTGATCACCAAGGACCCCCACCATATGCTCGTTGCTGCCATTGGGAAGCAGATACAGGAGCATTAGCTCCCACACCACCAAGTTCAGGAACAGTTCTTACACTTCAACCATCAGGCTCCTAACTGGCGTAGATAACCTCACTCAGCTCAATACCAAAATGATTCTACAAACAATGGACTCACTTTCCAGAACTCTACAAACCATGTTCTCAATATTATTTATTACTTATTTAATATAATTATTATATTTTTTAGAAATTGTTCAGTTATCTTCTCATGCACATTGGTTGTTTGTCCATCTTTCTTTGCATGGAGGTTTTCACTGATTCTGTTATGTTTCTTTGTATCTACTGTGAATGCCCAGAAGACAATGAATCTCAGGGTAGGTAGTATATTGTGACACATATGTACTTTGATAACAAATTTACTTTGAGCTTTGAGCTTTAATCAAACTGACATCAGTTCATCATGCTATAAGTGCAGACTGTGGACCCAGCTACACAAAAAAAAATTAGTTTGATTACACAGTCTTTAATAAAACATTGTCTTCCCACCTGCCCTCTTGCACGTGGCCCCTCAACAATAAGGATGACTGAAAGCATAGCTTTACATTTCTGGGGAGTAATGTCTTTGATGTGCCAACACTGCCTTTGGTTATCTGAAAAAAATAGGAGTTTGAAGATGAAGTATTCAAAACACACACAAACCTATGGACCTGACCATTGGGTGACTGACCCTTGCCCCTCCTGTACACTTCAGAATTCGGGGGGGGGGGCGGGAATCTATACATTTGGGAGATGCTTGGAATGCACTGCAAAGGTGGCGGAGAGGCAGTTGCATTAGGAACATTTAAGAGACTCTCAGACAGGCACATGGCTGAAAGAAGAAGCGTTAGATTGATCTTAGAGTTGGTCAGAAGGTTGGCACAAATCATAGGCCAAAAAGCCTGTACGGTGTTGTCGTGTTCTATGTTCAAGCTTCCAATACTATCTCCAAACATGCTCCGAAACAATTGACAGTACACATGAGCCAGGGCTGGACCCCTTCTCTCACGGAGGCTCTAATTGCACTCAGTTGACTCCTATATGTTACCAGATACTACCGTAAAGTTCACGTCCTTCCAGAAGAAAAAAAGAAATACAATAGAATTTTACAAAAAATTATAAGTAAACAGACAGAGACTGACCAACAACTAACGTGCTTACAAGCACATTAAATACCAGCAGAAAGTGGTAGCAGACAAACTGCAAATAAATAAAACTGAAAACATAAGCTGCAAAGAGTCCTTAAAGGTGATTCTATAGGTTGCAGAATCAGTTTGGAAGAACAGTCATTAAATTTATCCATTTCAGTTCATGATTAAAGATTAGCTTTATTTGTAACATGTACCTTGAAGCCTCGAAACATACATTAAAATGTGGGGCAACATCGCAGGGTCATCATGCTCCTTGCACCAAAATAACATGCCCACAGCTTACTAACTCTAACATGTACATCTTTGGAACATGTTATAGTGGTAGTTAATAGTGTTATTTCTATGCCACTCAGTTACCCACTCCCACATGAGAGGAATTCACATACTATACAAGAAGAGTTATCAATAAGGTTCATTTGAATATCCTGCAAGGCTGGTATCTTGGTGTGTTCTTCACTGTCTCTGAATATCAAACAAAACGCACGGGAGGAAATTGGAGCACCTGCAGGAAACCCATACAGTCACAGGGAGATCATGCAAAATCCTTTACATGTAAGTGCATGTAGAAGTACAGAGGCAGGAAGGGAATGGATGGCCATGGTCCAGGTGCAGGTCAATGGGACTTGACAGAAAAACACTTTGGCATGGACTAGATGGACCAGAGGGCCTTCAGGACTCTATTAAGCTACGACAATGCAGTAAAACTGGAGCACTTGGTGGAAACCCACACGGTCACGGGGAGAACGTAGAAAACTCTTTACAGGCAATGGCAGGAATTGAACCTGGGTTGGCTGCACTGCAAAGTGCTGTGCTAACCTCTACACTACCACGCTACCCATTGGCATGTAGGAAAATGATGAGTGATCCTATCGAGGTGTATAATATATCAGAGGCATAGATAGGGGGAATACATACAGTCTTTTGCCAGGGTTGGGGAATTAGAGGGCGCAGTTTTAGGGTCAGAGGAAAGAGGTTAATAGGAACCTGAAGGGCAACATTTTCACCCAAAGAGTGGTTAGTATCTGGAATGAGACGCCAGAAGATGTAGTTGAGATGGTTACATTAACAACATTTAAAAAGTGTAGATACATGGATAGTAAAGGTTTACAAGGTTTTGATCAAATATGGACTAGCTTAAATGTGCATCTTGGAAGCAATTGGGCCAAAAAACCCATTTCTATACTGTATGACTCTACAACCCAAGACTCTACTGAAAAACAGAAATCTGCAATTAAAACTAAACAACAAAATGATGAACATAAGTAGGATATTCAGCCCCTTGAGCTCGTGCTCTACCATTCAACATGATCATAGTTGGCCCACCATTCATCAAGAATATTTTCACACTCTTTTCCTGTGATCTATATTCCATTATTGATTAAAAATCTGTTTCATCATTAAATGTACACAGGCTCTCAGTACCCACAGCTTTCTGAGGCAAGTATTTCCAAAGATTCTAACAATCATCTGAGAGAAGAAGTTCTTCCTCATCCCCATCTTCAGTGGGTGCCCCATTATTCTGAGATCCCACCCTCTATACCGGGATGCTCCACATCAGACAAAACTTCCTCTCAGCATTTAGTTTGTCCAGCCACCTATGAATCTTACATCTCTATTGAATAGATACCCAACATGTTTCGACTTTCCTTGTAGGACATTTCCTCTGTTCTCTGACATGCTACCACTGCTAGCAATGTTTACCTTTAGATGGGGGAATGAAACTGTTCCCCAGATGTGTTCTTACTTATGCCCTGTATAGCTGCATTAAGACTTCCCTAACTTTATGGGCCAACCAATTTGAAATAAGGACCAGCAGTTCATTAGATTTCCCTATTACAGTATCTGCTGCACTTGTTACAGATTAAAATATTACAGAATTAAGGATTGTGGTCCAGTTTATCGATACTGACCAAATAGCCCATCCAGGTTAGTGTACTAACTTGCTGTGTTTTGATCCCTGAAATTCTTTGTGCTCAGGCCTTCTGTAGATTGTCCTCATGGAAAATATTTTGTCCCTTTTCGCTTCCTTCACACTAAGCAATTTTACATTTTCCCACATCAGATTCAGAATCAGCTTTACACTTCAGTTTTTAGTACTTGCTTAATCTCTCATTAACCTATATGTATCTTCCTCACAACCTACCTTACCACTTACATTTATGTCAACTGCAAATGTAGCTTCTGTATATTCACTTTCTTCCTTCAAAACCTGGGCCTCAGTACTTCCCCCTGTAAATGAATCCTTGACTTACTCATCTGGAGACCACAGTCAGTGCAGGTAAGAAATAATGTCTCCTCCACGCTGACAATCAACATAGGCGCAGCTCAAGGCTGTGTGCTTTGGCCACTCTACTACCCTCTCTCTTTCTACACTCTTCTGGTAAGATGGCAGCATATATAATTGCAGCAGCCTCTCCAGGTCCAACAAATGGTGCAAAAATTTGTCATGTTTGTCTTATGATTGGAAGATTCTATTAGACATTAATAATACAAAATATGTATGGCTGTTTCACTAGTGAGACCAACAGCAGAGGAGGTGCCTAGCCTTGGATTAATGCATGGACCAGGTCCTCATGTAGCAGTGTCACCTATTACCGCCACCCAGCGGAGGACGCGCCAAAAGTAATGTGAGAGAAAACAGATGCATGGTAAGCGTGCTGGAATGCAAGCTAGGCTAAAGGCTAGCTGAAGGCCAGCTCTCCCATCAACACTGCTCACCAATCTTCGCTTCCTGGAAAACAAACTGGATTGTCTTCATCTGCAGTTGACCCTGTGAGAGATGAGGAATTGCTGTGTCCTTATTCTTACAGAAATGTGGCTGCAAGACAGCAGTCCGTGCATCATGCCACTCCAGGACTCTTGCTAATATTTTGAGGCTACATGATGTTGCTGGGTGGTGGGCTGGAGATACATGTCAACCCAAGGAGGTGTAAGGCACTCCTTCCCTCTGCTAACCTTCGGGTTACCCTTGGGCAAGCTGTAGCACATGCTTAGCCCCCCGATCAAGGTCACTGAAGCCATAGAAATAGATGGTGGATGGTCGTATGAGCAGCTGGTGCATTTCACAATTTCTGGTTATGCGACCACTGATGCCAGGCAGACAATCTCTGAAGAGTATTGATAATTGGCTGAGATCACCCATCTTGTAAAGACACCGCCCAGAAGAAGGCAATGGCAAACCACTTCTGCAGAAAAATTTTGCAAAGAACAATCATGGTCATAGAAAGATTATGATCATCTATGTCATATGGTGCGGCACGTAACAAAAGAACAATTGTGGTGTATTGTAACTAAATGTGCAGTGTGTGATGACATGTACTCTCTTTTTCACCTTAGCCCCTCTGGGATGATGTTTCATTTAGCTGTACACATGTGTATGGTTGAATGACAATAAACTTGGAATTTAACTTGACTGCATTGCAAGGCGCAGCTCAGTCTATATCAATAAACTTACCAAAGTCACAGCTATGACTGGCAGAATCTCAGATTGTGACAAAGAGGCGTACAGGAGTGAGGGAGGTCAGCAACAACTTTACACTCAACAGCACTAAGACCAAGGAATTGATTGTAGACTTCTGGAAAGTGAAGTCGGGTGAACACACACCAGGCCTCACTGAGGAGTCCGTGGTGGAAAGGGTGAGCAGCTTCAAGTTCCTAGCATCTCAGTGGATCTATTCTGGACCCAACACATTGATGTGGTCATGAAGAAGGCACACGAGTGTTTGGAGTTTGAGGGGATTTTGTAAGTCAACAAAGACTCTAGCAAATTTCTACAGGTGTGCCATGGAGAGCATTCTGACTGGTTGCATCACCAGCAAGTCTGGAAGATCCAACACACAGGATCCAACAAAGCTGCGGAGGCTTGTAGACTCAGCCAGCTCCGTCATGGATTACAGTTTCCCCACCAACTTCAGAATGCGGTGCCTTAAGAAGATGGCATCCATCAATAGAAACCCTCATCATCATCCAGGGCATGTCCTCTTTTCATTATTACCATCAAGGAAACGGACCAGAAGCCTGAAAACACCCATTCAAAACTTTAGAAATGTGTGTTCCCTTCTGCCATCATATTTCTTAATGGTCTGTGAACCCATGAACACTACCTCACTATTTTGCCTTTTTGCACTTTTTAATGTATTTATGATAACTTACTGTCATTTTTATTACAACACAGCTGCTGTAAAGCAACAACATTCATGATTTATGTCAGTGATAATAAACCAGATTCTGATTCTAGTCATGAACATATTTTGTAAACTGTTGTAGTCCCGGTATCCCACTAATCACAGGGTGTCAACCTGAAAGCTCCACTTCCCTTTTCACTATCTCTGTTCAAGCACAAACTGTATATTACCTCCAACACCATGGACACTTGTAACTTAACCTATTGTGAGGCAGCTTGTCAAGCAGCTTGTAGAAGCCCAAATACAAGACTAATTCTCCTCTATCAGCTCTCGTTGAAACTTCTTTTAAAAAGTCCTAACTAATCTAATCAGGTTATTTCAGGGAAATTATTAGGTATTCCCAGGAAAGGCGGGACCTGTACAGAAGGGAAAGTTTACAAGAGTAAAAAAGACCCTGGTCGGTGTGTTATATATTAATAAGGATGAGATCCACAAATTACAACAGGAGATAGAAAATGCATGCCAAGAGCACAATGTTATAATAGTCATGAGGGATTCAATATCCAGGAAGATTGGGAAAATCAGGTTGATGCTGGATTCCAAGATGGGGAATTTTTAGAATGCCCGTGAGATTGCTTTTCAGAGCAGCCTGTGGTTGAACCCACTAGTGAATCAATTATTCTGGATTGGGTGTTGTGCACTGACCCAGAATTGGTTACAGAGCTTAAGTAAAAGAACCCTTAGGGGAGTTCATCATAATTTTTTAATTTATTATTTTATGAGATGTGAGCACTGTCAGCTAAGCTAACATTTATTGCCCATCCCTAGTTGCCCTTGAGAAGGTGGTGATGAGCTGCCTTCTTGAACTACTGCAGTTCCTGAGGTGTAGGTACACCCATAGTGCTGTTAGGGAAGGAATTCCGTGATTTTGACCCAGCGACAATGAAGGGATTGCAAAATATTTCCAAGTCAGGATGGTGAGTGACTTGCAGGGGAATTTCCAAGAGGTGCTGTCCCAGGTATCTGCTGTTTTCATCCTTCTAGATGGTGGTGGTCGTGGGTCTGGAAGGTGCTGCCTTTGGTGTGTTGTTACAGTACATCTTGTAGAGAGTACACACTGCTGCAACTGTTCATCAGTGGTGGAGGGATTGGATGCTTTGTTGCCTGCCTTGTACTGGATGGTGTCAAGCTTTTTGAGTGTTGATAGAGCTGCACTCATTCAGGCGAGTAAATGTCAAAGGATGATGTCCACTGAATGCCAAGTGACAATGGTTAGAGCCTCTCTTGTTGGAGATGTTCATTGCCTGGCACTTGTATGGCTCAAATGTTGCTTGCCACTTGTCATACCAAGCCTGGATATGGTCCAGGTCCTGCTGCATTTGAGTATGAACTGCTTCACTATCTGAGGAGCCACAAATGGTGCTGAGTATTGTGCAGTTTTCTGTGAACATTCCCACTTCTGACCTTATGCCAGAAGGAAGGTCATTGATGAAGCAGCTGAAAGTGGTTGGTCCTGGACACTTCCATGAGGAACTCCTGCAGTGATGGCCTGAGGATGAGATGATTGACCTCCAACCACCACAACCATCTTCCTTTGTGTCAGGTATGATTCCAATCAGCGGAGGGATTTTCCCCTAATTCCCATTGACACTATTTTAGCTAGGGCACCTTGATACCATACTCAGTCAAATGTACCTTGATGTCAAGGGCTATCACTCTCACTTTACCTCTGGTATTTAGCTCTTTGGTCCATGTTTGGACCAAGGAGGTGACGAGGTCAGGAGCTGAGTGGCCTTGACGGAACCCAAACTGGGCATCCGTAAGCAGGTTATTGCTGAGTAGGTGCTGCATGATAGTACTGTTGATGACCCCTTCCATTACTTTATTGATGTAGGCTGATAGGGCATTAATTGGTTGGGTCGGACTTGTATATCTCTTGTGTACAGGACATACCTAGGCAATTTTCCACATTGCCAGGTAGATACCGGTGTTGTAGCTGTACTGGAACAGCTTGGCTAATGGGGCTCAGCAAGTTCTGGAGCACAAATCTTCAGGACTATTGTTCGGATTTTGTCTTGGCCCACAGCCTTCGCAGTACCCAGTGGTTTCAGCCATTTCTTAATATCATAAAATTCACCCTGAAATTTAAGACGGAGAAGCAAAGTCAGATGTATCAGAATCGCAGTGTAGTAAAGACAATTACAGAGCCTTGAGAGAGGATTTGGTCAGAAATGATTGGAAAAGAACACTGGCAGGGATGATGGCAGAGCAGCAATGACTGGAATTTCTGGGAACAATTCAGAAGGCACAGGATATTGTTATGTACCCGTGGGTATCTTGTGCCTGTCACATGACCATGATGTAATTGAGGCTATGCTGGGAATGATGTAATAGTCTTGTGATGGTGGAGTGATGTAATTTTCCCGCCAGTGAGAGGCCATGAGATAGTTTTTTTTCAACAGGGTATAAAAGGAGAACCCCTCCCTGTGATGCAGGGCAGTTCGTGGGTTGAATTCGCCAGTGATTCCGTTTTGCTGCATATTCGATGTTATGACGCAGCTTTGTTTTAAAGTGGAGTTTTACTTTCTGCCTTAAGTCTCAAAGGTTATTGCCAGCAGTTCTGGAAATCACCACCAGTTCAGTCCAGTTGAAGAGTGAAGATTTATCGAAGTTCAGGAAGCTGGAGGATTGAGGAAATTTGATGTCAGTGGTAAAACTGGTTCGACCTTTATTTAATCTTCATACAAGGAATTAGTAACTTGTGTCCAAGATAACTCCTGCTTTGCCAAAAGAGCAGTAAGTGTTGGATGCAGAGTTTCACAAAGGAAAGGTCAGTGCCTTTAAGCTGTTTTATTTCCTTCAATCGTAAATACTTTGGCTGGGATCAGCAGTAACATCACAAAGGAATTTATTACTCAAAGAAAAGTCTCTCCTAACTGACTGTAAATCATTTTGGACTTTTTTTTTTGCAATACTACTTTAAAGAACTGAGTTCGCATTTCTCACTTTAAGAACTGTTCGAGCCGCCGTATAGCAGTCCACTTCCGGTTAAGTTAGTTGGTTGTTTACTTTTGGGTTTTATTTAGCGGTGTTTAATAAATATTTTATTTGTTATAAAAAAAACCTGTCTCAATTATATATTCATTGTTGCTGGATCGTAACAATTGGGGGCTCGTGGGATGAACCATTTTTGAGTTTAAATGCTTGTTTGATTTTTGTTCGGTGTTTTGGAAAAGGGGAGTACCCGATTCTTTTATTTGATTGGCTTGTGAGTGGTATTCAGCAACAATGAATATTGACCCTAGAATCACCAGTTCCAGAGTTATTAGTGAAGGTGAAAAAAAATGATGTATTTGAGATTGCTAGCAGGCTGGAACTTAAAGATTTTTCAAAAGATACAACAAAGCCTGTAATTCAGAGAAAAATCGCGGAACACTATATAGAGTTGGGTGTGTTTGATGTATCGATTTTAGATCAGTTTCCTGTGAGTAAAGCAGCGATTCAGTTACATTTGGAACAAGTAGCATTAGAAAAGCTTAAAATAGAAGCTGAATTAAAACATAAGGAATTAGAAGCTAACTTGGAACTAAGTCAATTAGAAGCTGAAAATAAAAAGAAACAGTTGGAAGCTAACTTGGAATTACGTCGGTTAGAAGCTGAAAATAAAAGGAGGGAATTTGAACTTGTGATGGCGGAATTAAAGTCTGAGAATCATTCTCCTGGTTCTAGAAAAACATTTGTTGTTAGTCCAGAAATTAAATTGGTCCCTCCATTTAATGAAACAGAAGTAGAGAAATATTTTTAACATTTTGAAACTGTTGCTCTGATTTCAGAGTGGCCGAAAGAGAAATGGTCAGTGTTGTTACAGAGTGTAATTAAAGGCAAAGCACAACAGGTTTATACAACTTTAACTGCTGAGCAAGCACTTGATTATAATACTGTGAAACTGCACATATTGAAGGTGTATAAGTTAGTTCTGGAGGCATATAGAGAAAGATTCAGAAATTTGAAGAAATCTGTGGAAAAAACTTATGGGGAATTTGCCCACAATAAAGCTGTGTGTCTTGAGAGATGGGTTTCCTCTAAAAATGTAAATGGGGACTATAATAAATTGAAAGAGCTGATTTTAATGGAGGAATTTCAAAGGAGCATCCCTGTTGAAGTAAGGACATACTTAAATGAGAGAGACACTACTATATTGCAGGACTCTGCTAAATTAGCTGATGAGTATGCTTTAATCCATAAGAATAAATTTCCTCAGGGCAGAACTTTTAAAAGGAAAAATAACATAGTGGATCAAGGTAAACCAGAAATTAAATCAGAAGTTAGTGAGGAAGGTAAGGAGGAAGGAAAACCTGTGAAGGAAAGACAATTTGGTCCCCTTTGTAATTATTGTAAGAAACCTGGTCATGTAATAGCTAACTTTTCCGATTGAAAAAGAAGAAGGAAGCAGTCCCAGATGCTTGTGCACAACATACTGAAACACCTGTAAATCCACAGGGTTTGATAAACACAAATGAAGTTTTGTTAGAGTCTGACCAAGTTAGGAAGGGTTATGATCATTTTATAACGGAAGGGTTTGTATCCTTGAAAGAAGGATTTACTCTGGTGCCAATAAAAATCCTTAGGAATACTGAAGCTTCTCAATCACTGATGTTAGACAGTGTGTTAAAGTTTAATGAAGAGTCTGACACTGGAGAGATAAATTATATACAAGGTGTTGGGAGTGCCCTTATGCCTGTACATTTGCACAAAGTAAATTTAAGGTCAGGGTTAGTTACAGAACTTGTTAAAGTAGGACTACAACCTAGATTACCTGTGAAGGATATTTCTTTAGTGTTAGGAAATGACTTGGCAGGTGGACAAGTTTTTCCTGAAGTGCATTTGACAATGGAGTCAGAGGAACCAAAGATGGATTCTAACACAGATTCTTCCTGTGTTTTAACTTGAGCTATGTCTAAAAAGCTTGATGTGCAGAATGAGGTTGTTACCCGTGACTGTTCAACTCAGAATCCAAGTTTTGAGGATGTGTCAGAAACTTTCTTACCTTCATTGTTTGAACCAGATTCTTGGAGTAAGTCTGACCATGAAGATTTGTCTCTGTCTCGGAAGGAGATGATAGCAGAGCAGAGAAGAGACCCTGAGATTATCAAATTAAAAGAACAAGCTCTATCGGATAGTGAAATTGATAAGGTGCTAGTAGGATATTATTTTGAGAAAGGAGTGTTGATGAGGAAGTGGAGACTGCCTACAATTCCTGCAAGTGGTGAATGGAATATTGTTCACCAGGCAGTTGTTCCTAAAGTTTATCGAAATGAGATTTTAACTGTAGCCCATAGTGTGCCCTTGGGTGGACATCAAGGGGTAAGGAAAATTGTGGACAAGATTTTTAAACATTTTTACTGGCCTGGTTTAAGAAAAGATGTGGTGACGTTTTGCAGAACTTGTCATACTTGTCAAATTGTGGGTAAACCAAATCAAGTTACTCCAGTGGCTCCACTGCAACCTATTCCAGTATTCGGTGAACCGTTTTCTAAAATTATTATAGATTGTGTAGGTCTTTTACCAAAAACAAAAACTGGTTATCAGTACTTGCTGACTATCACGTGCACTGTGTCTAGGGTTTCCAGAGGCAGCACCACTTAGGAATATAACAACTAAAACTGTAACAAAGGCTCTTATAAAATTCTTTACTTATTTTGGGTTGCCTAAGGAAATACAATCTGATCAAGGCAGTAATTTATGTCTGGATTGTTTCAACAGATAGTTTATAAATTGGGAGCTAAGCAAATCACTTCATCTGTATACCATCCAGAATCGCAAGGTGCTTTGGAGAGGTTTCATTCTACCCTCAAGACTATGATTAGGATGTATTGTGTGGAAAATGAAAGTGATTGGGATGAGGGTATAAACTTACTTTTATTTGCAGTAAGGGAGTCGGGACAGGAATCATTAGGTTTCAGTCCATTTGAACTTGTATTTGGGCATAGAGTTAGAGGACCTTTAGCCTTATTAAAAGAACAATGGATTAATAAAGAGGTACACACTAATTTGTTGGACTGCATTTTAACATTTAAGGTCAGATTATATAAAGCTTGTCGCTTAGCCAGGGAAAATTTAAAATTGGCTCAGGAGAAAATGAAAGCTTGGTACGATAAAGAAGCTAGAATGAGAACATTTAAGCCTGGAGATAAGGTGATGGTTCTTTTCCCAGTGCAAACAAATCCTTTACAAGCTAAATTTCATGGTCCTTATGAAATTGTGTCTAAAATTAATGATGTGGATTACATGATAAAAACTCCAGATCGTAGAAGGCCAACTCAACTTTGCCATATAAATATGATAAAACCATATTATGAGAAACAGTCTGCTACTGTGACTGTTGTGGTCAATAATAATGAGTCTGATCTCACTAGGAACATAATAGATGATTCATCTGAAACTCATTCTAAACCCAACATTGTTTCTGTCAGATTACCAAACTCAACCATTCTGGAAAATACTGATGAGAAATTAACACATTTACAGCTGGAGCAGAAGCAGCAGATGAAGCAATTAATTTTTAAATATAAGGATTTATTTCCAGACGTTCCTAGAAGAACCACAGTAGCTTCACATGATGTAGATGTTGGAGATGCCAAACCCATTAAACAACATCCATATAGGATGAACATGAAAAAATGTGAACTTGCTGAGAAAGAAATTAAATATATGTTAGAGAATAATATTATTAGACCTTCTAACTAGAATTGGAGTTCACCTTGTGTTATGGTGTCTAAATCAGACAGTAGTATTCGGTTTTGTACGGACTACAAGAAGGTGAATGCTGTGACGAAAACAGATGCATATCTAATTCCTAGAGTAGAAGATTGTGTAGATAAAGTTGGAAAAGCAAAGTTCCTTACAAAGATTGATTTATTGAAAGTGTATTGGTGTGTTCCATTAATGGATAGAGGTGGAGAGATTTCTGCATTTGTAACTCCATCTGGATTATATGAATATAATGTTCTTCCATTTGGGATGAAGAATGTCCCAGGTACTTTCCAGCGGAGATTAACTCTGATTCAGGGATTGAAAGATACAGATGCTTATATTGACGATTTAGTGACAGGAAATTATACTTGGGAAGCACACATTACTGCAGTGGAGAAATTATTTGAAAGACTTTCAAAAGCTAACTTAACTATTAATTTAGCTAAGAGTGAATTTGGAAATGCCACTGTGACTTACCTTAGTTCTGTTGTAAGTCCAGGCTTGGTTAAGGAAAATGGTTAAGGAAATACATTAAACTCCAATTTAGTAACAAAAAGTTTAATGTTACAGGAGTACTCATATTAAAGACAAAGATAATGTGATTGCTGATTGTCTATCTCGATGTTGAATGTACAATGTAATTTTTTTTATGGAGTGATATTTTAATATTTGTAACACTCCTGTGTAATAATTTGGAAGGTAATATATGATAATACTATGTATACTGTGTATGTTGTAAATTTTATACATTGGTTTTTTTTGTGTAAATAGTTAATTGTTAAAATTTTGTTCATGACAGACCAAAATTCTTTTTTTGGAGGGAGGTGTTACGTACCCGTAGGTATCGTGTGCCTGTCACTTGACCATGATGTAATTAAGGCTATGCTGGGCATGATGTAATGATCTTGTGATGGTGGAGTGATGTAATTTTCCCGCCAGTGAGAGGCCATGAGATAGTTTTTTTTTCAACAGGGTATAAAAGGAGAACCCCTCCCTGTGATGCAGGGCAGTTCGTGGGTTGAATTCACCAGTGACTCCGTTTTGCTACATATTCGATGTTATGACACAGTTTTGTTTTAAAGTGGAGTTTTACTTTCTGCCTTAAGTCTCAAAGGTTATTGCCAGCAGTTCTGGAAATCACCGCCAGTTCAGTCCAGTCAGAGAGTGAAAATTTATCGAACTTCGGGAAGCTGGAGGATTGAGGAAAGTTGATGTCGGTGGTAAAACTGGTTCAACCTTTATTTAATCTTCGTACAAGGAATTAGTAACTTGTGTCCAAGATAACTCCTGCTTTGTCAAAAGAGCAGAAAGTGTTGGATGCAGGGTTTCACAAAGGAAAGGTCAGTGCCTTTAAGCCGTTTTATTTCCTTCAATCGTAAATACTTTGGCTGGGATCAGCAGTAACATCATGAAGGAATTTATTACTCCAAGAAAAGTCTCTCCTAACTGACTGTAAATCATTTTGGACTTTTTTTTTTGCAATACTACTTTAAAGAACTGAGTTCGCATTTCTCACTTTAAGAACTGTTCGAGCCGCCGTATAGCAGTCCACTTCCAGTTAAGTTAGTTGGTTGTTTACTTTTGGGTTTTATTTAGCAGTGTTTAATAAATATTTTATTTGTTATAAAAAAAACCTGTCTCAATTATATATTCATTGTTGCTGGATCGTAATATATACATCCCAAAGAGGAGGAAATATTCTAAAGGCAAGATGACACGACGTGGCTAAGAAGAGAAGTTAAAGCCAACATAAAAGCCAAAAGGATGACATACAATAGAGCAAAAATCAATGGGCAGTTAGAGGATTGCGAAGCTTTTGAAAAACAACAGAAAGCAACTAAAGAGTCATTAAGACGGTACAGTATGAAAGCCAACTAGTCAATAATATTAAAGAAGTTTCCTAAAGTTTCTTCAGACACATAAGGTGTAAAAGAGAGACAAGAGTGAATATTGAACCACTGGAAAACAATGCTGGAGAGGTAGTAATGGGGGACAGAGAAATGGCAAATGAACTGAATAAGTATTTTGCATCAGACTTCACTGTGGAAAATATGAGCATTTGGGATAATGGAAGTTCCAGGTCTCAGGGGTCATAAAGTGTGTGAAGTTTCCATTACTAGGGAGAAGTGTAACGCCCTGGTAAAGGTTTTACTACTAATGTTGAAGGGTATTTCATGAAATGGTCTTTCCGGGTTACTGTTAGAGATAAGGGATGCTTAGGAATGTGGGCCACCAATCAGAAGAGTAGAACAGTGAGAAAGTTCTAGAGAAAGCTGGGGGAAATGGCTTTGTGACTGACACCAGTGGTAGATCTTTGTATTTGTTCAGTGGGAGATGAAGAGAGAATTTGCTGGAAAGAACCGGTCATAGGATGCGATCCGGTGGGGAAACATGGTTTGATGGAGCCAAGGTCTAATGAGGATCGGTGAATATAGCTTTTGGAAGATTTGAGCTCCAGCCTGTGCACATTGGACTGTTTAATTATAATGGATACTTTTGTTTTTTTTTCTTTATTTTCTTTACCTAACTCTTTGGTTAAGTTAACATTCACAAATATACTCCTTTATAATTGTATGCAGTGGGAGATCTGGTATTTCATGCCGACAGGCTATTGTAGCGCAGTAAATCACACAACATTCACATAAACCAGGGTTTGGGTGGGTGAGACATCCCAATCTAATGGATCTGGTGAGACCAAAGTCATCTACACCATAGACGTACAAAAACTGAGAAAGGTTTGTTTTCTTGGTGCTGAGTCTGATGGCTTGTTAGCGAGGGGCTAACAAGCTGTTTCTAGAGATTCCCGGAAAATTGGGGGTTTCAGAAGGTTCTTGGGAAACTGAAAGGTCTGAAGGTAGGTCTGAAACTCTTTGGTATGAGAGAGGAACTGACCCAAGTTGATCGGAAAAGTTAGCTAGCTGGAGGGATGGTAGAGCAGAATTGGATGAAATTCCTACAAGAAATAATGAAAGTGCAGGAAAAATATATTCCAAGAAAAAAGAAAATCATGAATAGAAAAATGGCACAAATGTGGCTAGCGAGAGTGGTTAAGGCTAAAATAAAAGAAAAGAGATGGTGAACAAGGAAGCAAAAATTATTGGGAAAACTGTGGACTGGAAGACTTTTAAAAACTTATAGAAGGAAACTAAGAAAGTCATTAGGAAAGAAAAGATGAATTATGAAATGAAGTTAGCAATTAACATAAAAAAGTATACTAAGAGTTTTTTTTAAATATATGAAGAGAAAAGGAGTGACACAGGTAGATATAGGACCGATTGAAAATGATGCTGGAGAAATTATAATGGGTAACAAAGAGATGGCAGAGGAACTAAATGA
This sequence comes from Hemitrygon akajei, assembly GCF_048418815.1. NCBI lineage: Eukaryota > Metazoa > Chordata > Chondrichthyes > Myliobatiformes > Dasyatidae > Hemitrygon > Hemitrygon akajei. Next base: position 27,997,771 of record NC_133138.1, on the reverse strand, counting down.
GTATTTTGCTTCAGTCTTCACAGTGGAAGACATTAGCAATATACCTGATAGCCAGAGGTCTCAGGGAATAGAATTAGGTACAGTCAAGATTACTAGAGAGGAAGTGCTTGGGAAGCTAAATGGACTAAGGATAAATAAGTCTCCCAGACTGAATGAGGTGCACCCATAGATTCTGAAGGAGGTGGCTTTGGAGATTGTGGAGGCATTGGAAATGATCTTCCAGGAATCAATAGACTCTGGCATGGTTCTGGAGGACTGGAAGGTCGCAAATGTAGCTCTGCTGTTTAAGAAAGGAGGGAGGCAGCAAAAAGAAAATTACAGACCTATTAGTCTGACATCAGTAGTTGGAAAGTTATTGGAGGTGATCCTCAAGGACGAGATTATGAAATACCTTGAGGTACATGACAAGATAGACCCAAGCCAGCATGGTTTCATGAAGGGAAGATCAGTAGAGACTTCCGGTAAGATGGTGATTGTTTAGTCGTTTCAAACTTTTGCTCCATTATACTTCCTATTTTCGCACTATGTGTCTCCCTTTTTAAACCTTAGTTCGTTATTTTATTTGCTTTCTTTTATCTGCCTGCGAATACGTCTATCTTATAATGGCTACAAAATGTACTAAACTCGGGAAAAAAGAAACTTCCACGGCTCTGTCGGCCGAGATTCTCTCTATCCTGGAACAGCATCGACAAGATACTCTAACGGATATCAAGACTGAATTTAGAGCTTCTATCAGTCAGCTGGAGTCAAAATTGGATCAGATTAATGCCAGAGTGGATGACCATGCTGAACATCTATCTCGCATCGACCTAACCTCTGAAGGTTTAGAATGCTGTGTTCAACATCTAGAAATTCTCTGCTCCAACCTAACGGAAAAAAACAGTAAACTTACTTCCAAAATGGCGGATCTCAAAAATCAGAGCAGACGCTGCAATCTGCGAATTCTCGGTTTGCCGGAGGCCACCGAAAAGGGCTCTTCCGTTGAATTTTTCTCTTCTTTTCTCTGTGAGATTTTCGGGAAAGAATTTCTCCCGACTCCACCTGAGCTAGAAAGGGCTCACAGGATTTATGTTCCTCGTGCCATTTTGGGTTCTAGACCACGGCCAATTATCTTATGTTTTCATCGATATCAGGTGAAAAACCGTTTAATTATGGAGGCACGCCGAAGAGGTACTCTGACTTTCCAAAATACCACTATTCATTTCATGGAAGATTATGCCTCCCAGGTTCTGAAAGTGCGTGCTGAGTTCAAAGGCGTAATGAAAGTGCTTTTTGATTGGGGATTCAAACCTTCTCTTCGCAACCCAGCCGATCTTCGAATTACGCTTACTACTGGAGAATATAAGTGGTTTAAATCAGTGAAGGAGGCTGAGTTGTTTGTTGGAAATCTTCCAGCCATCTTGACTTCTTTGAACCCGGTTTGATTTTATAAAATGGCTGATAAGTACTTCTTGAATTAAAGTTTTTTTTTTGCGAACTCAGACTCTACTTGAATAATTCAGACATTAACTACTGAGATTCTAAGGGTTCTGGTTAGCCTCTCCCTGGACTTGGTGCGATTTTCTTAAATAGATGATTTAAATTTAATGTTTCTCTGCGGACTTTAGATTTTACTTGTGTAATTTATTCTACTTCTGAATAACTTTAACTATAGAGAACTACAATTGGTCTTAATTTGTTTTGGAGGCTTGGAGTTTCTTATTGAAGGCCTCCCTGTTGATTTATGGTATAAGATTTGCTTTTTTTTAAAAACGGCTGATATGTATTCTCTTTAAATTTATAATTTCCCCCTTTCCCCCCCTTTTATCTTTTTCTTTCAATTTTTCATAGTTTCTCACGGGTAGGTTAGTTTTTTTTTTAATTTTTTTTGTATTAAGTTTTATATCTTTTCTAACGAAGTTGTTCCTATTTGTAAGTTTGCTCTCTAGTGCATAAATAGCTAGTATTTGCTATATTATCTATACGGAGCCTATGTCAATAATACGGAACTGGAAGTTATTTTTGGGGTAACATGTTTTTGTAGAGCTAGCTGCTTTTTTGGGTAGCTATCTAGTTTGGGGTTGTGAGGGTGGGGTGGGTTCTCCAGTTCCAACACTATTTACTGTTTTTTCTGTTTTCCCTTGTTATTCAGGACATGTTTCTGCCCTAATTTTACTGATTTATGTTTATATTTTTGCTCCCAGACTGTTATTGCAATGTTTGATTTTATATATGCCTACTACCTTTTATGTATTAACAATTGATAATGGTTAATACACTGAAATTTGTGAGCTGGAATGTAAAGGGATTGAATCATCCTGTTAAAAGAAGGAAGGTCTTCTCCCATATTAAGCAACTTAAAGCTGACATTGCTTTCCTTCAAGAAACTCATATTTGTCGTTTTGATAATTCTCGGCTTTTGTCAAAGTGGGTAGGTCAGCATTTTCATTCATCCTTCCCGGCCAAAGGTAGGGGGGTTTCCATCCTTATTAATTCAACTATTCCTTTTGAACTCCATAATAAGATGGCTCCATAATAAGACACAAATGGCTGTTTTATTATTGTTTCTGGTAAATTATATAATAATAAAGTTGTACTAGCAAACCTGTATGCTCCCAATTCTGACGATGTTACTTTTTTTGAACGTTTTTTCTCCTCACTACCAGATTTAAATTCATATTCTCTTATATTGGGTGGCGACTTTAATTGCTGGTTAGATCCCAATTTGGATCGATCGTCCCCTGTTACTAGATCACCTACTAAATCTGCTTTAGCTATTCACTCTTTTCCTTCTAATTATGGTATGTCTGATATATGGCATTTCCTTCATCCTACTGAGAGAGATTATTCCTTTTTTTCACATATTCACCATACCTTTACTAGAATTGACTATTTTTTAATTGATAATCAACTTATTTCATTTGTCCATTCTTGTGATTATCAGAGTATACTGATTTCTGATCATGCTCCAATTACTTTGTCTCTAAATTTTCCTGGTTTCCCTCAGAGGAATAAACATTGGTGTTTTAACCCGACTTTATTATCGGATGATGATTTTCTAAAATTTATTAAGGATCAGATAACTTTTTATTTAAACACTAATACGTCATCTGAAAAGTCATCCCAGGTTGTCTGGAATGCCATGAAAGCATATTTGAGGGGTCAAATAATCTCATATACAGCAAATCTTAATAGAAAGTCCCGTATAGATCGATTAGACCTAATTAATCAGATTAAAGAATTGGATCAATTATATGCTCAAACAAATAACCCTGAATTATATAAGAAGCGTGTAGAACTGCAAACTAAATTTGACCTTCTCTCTACTCAACCTGTTGAATGTCAACTTCTTGAAAGTAAGAGTCACTTTTATATTCACAGTGACAAATCTGGTAAATTTCTAGTTAATCAGTTGAGGCGTTCTAAAGCTAAACAACATATCACAAAGATCCAGAAGGAGAACGGGGATATTACATTGAATCACTCAGAAATCAATGACGTATTTAAAAATTTTTACCCTCGGCCTTATTCCTCTGAATCTCTGAATGAGAATATTTCTGTTGATCTTTTCTTAAATACTCTGAATATTCCTTCACTTTCATCTGATTTTAAAGCAAAACTTAATGAGCCTATATCATTAGAAGAAACATCTTTTGCAATCTCTGCACTGTCTTCAGGAAAATCTCCTGGACCTGATGGGTTCCCCATAGAATTTTATAAATCATTCTCTTCACTCTTTTCTCCTCAGTTACTCTCAGTACTATCTGACTCGTTTAACTATGGTAAATTGCCACCCTCATTTAATGAGGCATGTATTATTCTTTTATTAAAAAAGGGTAAAGACCCAACAGAGTGTTCCTTGTACAGGCCAATCTCTTTGCTTAATGTTGATGTTAAAATTTTGGCCAAAGTCTTGGCTCATAGATTAGAAACTATTACACCCTCTATTATTTCTGTTGATCAAACTGGTTTTATTAAAAACCGTCTTCCTTTTTTTAACATATGGCATTTATTTAATATTTTATATTCACCTTCAACTGGGATTCCTGAATGCGTTATTTCTCTCAATGCGGAGAAAGCATTTGATTGTATAGAGTGGAACTACCTCTCTGCGGTTTTAGAAAAATTTGACTTAGGTCAAAGTTTTATCTCTTGGATCAAATTGCTGTATCTATGTCCTACTGCCTCTGTTTTGACTAATTCTCAGCAATCCCAGTTATTTAACCTCAAACGTGGCACCCGTCAAGGATGCCCTTTAAGTCCCTTTCTTTTCGATTTGGCTGTAGAACCTCTGGCGATAGCATTCCGAAGCTGTCCTGAATTGACCGGGAATTGGAGGGGGGGGGGGGGTGTTGAGCATAAAGTTTCTCTTTATGCTGATGATCTATTATTTTCTCTTTCAAATCTGTCCACATCCTTACCTCCAATGTTTTCACTTCTTGATCAATTTAGCCAGTTTTCTGGCTATAAACTTAATTTACATAAGAGTGAACTTTTCCCAATTAATAAAGAAGCACAAGTATTAGCATTTCATGACCTCCCCTTTAAAGTAGTTCATAATCAATTTACTTACTTTGGTATTACAGTTACGTTTAAAGATCTTTTTCGTGAAAATTTTGCCAATCTTTTATACACTACAAAACAGAATCTGTCACAATGGTCACCTCTATCTATGTCCTTGGTAGGTCGTATTAATGTTGTTAAAATGTACGTTCTCACTAAATTTTTATATTTATTTCAATCTATCCCAATTTTTATTTCTAAAACCTTTTTTGATTCCTTAGACTCTATTATTTTGTCCTATCTGTGGAAGAATAAGCGTTCTAGAATTAATAAAGTTTATCTTCAAAATTCTAAAAAAAAGGGTGGCATGGCCTTACCTAATTTTTGTTTATATTACTGGGCAGCTAACATTCGTTGCACTACCTTTTGGTCTTTTTTTCATAGCCAATCTGAGTGCCCTAATTGGGTAGCAATGGAGCTGAATTCCACTAAAGATCTATCTATTTCTGCACTTCTTGGTTCTGCACTCCCTAGTAGTTTGTCTAGACTAATTGTTAATCCACTTGTTAGACATACTTTGTGAATATGGGCCCAGTTTAGGAAATTTTATGGTTTTTATGGTTTTTCCCTTTCTAGCCCTATCTTACATAATCATCTTTTTCCTACCTACTATGTATGATTCAACATTCTATGATTGGTATAGGAAGGGCATTAGACATTTTGAATATCTTTTTATTGATAATTGCTTCTCATCCTTTCAACAGCTCTCTGCTAAGTTCAATCTGCCTAATGCCCATTTCTTTAGATATCTCCAAATCAGACACTTTATCAATCCTTTAATTCCCAACTTCCCTGAAATGCCCGAGAAAAATGCTATGGATTTATTTCTTTCTATTAATCCACTGGGTAAAGGCTTAATATCCTTTATCCATGATAAATTAGTATCCTTACGGCGTGCCCCTGTGGATAAAATTAGAATGGCTTGGGAGCATGACTTAAATATCTCTTTATCTGATGAGATTTGGGACTGGATTCTCAAATCGGTTAATTCAACATCTCTTTATACTCACCACTGCCTTTTACAGTTTAAGATTGTTCATAGAGCCCATATGTCCAAATGTAAATTATCTCGATTTTACCCTAATATTAGTCCTCTTTGTGATAAATGCAAAAGTGGCGAGTCTTCTCTTATTCATATGTACTGGACCTGTCCTAGCTTAGAGAAATTTTGTAAAAATGTTTTTATAACTTTATCCCGTATTCTGAATCACCACTTAGAACCTAACCCTTTAATTGCTCTGTTTGGTTTCTTGGGTGAGACAGATATACGCTTGAGTTCGACTAAATGTCAAATATTATCTTTTGCTTCTCTCCTGGCTAGAAGTCTAATCCTCCTTAGATGGAGAGATGTTGCCCCACCCATGCATGCTCAATGGCTTAACAAAACCATGTCCTGTTTAGACCTTGAAAAAATCCATTATTCAATTCTTAATTCGGATATAAAGTTTCATAAGGTCTGGGGACCTTTTATTGAGTATTTTCATAATTTTCCTCTTAATTAAGTTTTTTTTCAGTCCCTTGCTTTCAGCTCTTTTTTTTGGTAGTAGGCATTATTATCTTCTGTTTTCAAGTGTATTTACAGTTTTGGAGGTTTGAATGTTCTGATTTATATTTTCTACATTCTGTTTCGGTTGGTCTGGAGTTTTCTTTGTTGCGGGGCTTGGGGAGGACACTAACTTTACATGACTTCAATTTGGGTGCTTTCTCAATTATCTTATTTTGTATTATATTACTATTGTATGTTTATCTTGCACTGTACTAATTTTCTACTTTGTTTTGGGGTTTTTTTTTATTTGTAGTGTTGTAGAAAATGCATTAAAAAAATCATTTTAAAAAATGAAGGGAAGATCCTGCCTCACCAACCTATTGGAATTTTTTGAGGTAATCTCAAATAAGATTGATAAGGGAGAGGTTGTGGATGTTGTGTATTTGGATTTTCAAAAGGCCTTCAATAAGGTGCCGCATAAGAAACTGCTTAATAAGATGAGAGCCCATGGAATTACAGGAAAGATATTGGAATGGATGGAGCATTGGATAATCAGCTGAAAGCAAAGGGTGGGAATAAAGGGATGCTGTTCTGGTTGGTTGCCGGTTACTAGTGGTGTTCTGCAGGGGTCGGTGTTGGGGCCGCTTCTTTTTACACTGTATATCAATGATTTAGATTATATAACCATATAATAACCATATAACAATCACAGCACAGAAACAGGCCATTCCGGCCCTCCTAGTCCGTGCCGAACTCTTAATCTCACCTAGTCCCACTTACCCGCACTCACCCCATAACCCTCCACTCCTTTCCTGTCCATATACCTATCCAATTTTACCTTAAATGACACAACTGAACTGGCCTCTACTACTTCTACAGGAAGCTCATTCCACACAGCTATCACTCTCTGAGTAAAGAAATACCCCCTCGTGTTTTCCTTAAACTTTTGCCCCCTAACTCTCAAATCATGTCCTCTCGTTTGAATTATAGATTAAATGGTTTTGTGGCTAAGTTTGCGGATGACACCAAGATAGGTGGAGGAGCAGGAAGTGTTAAAGAAACGGAAAGGTTGCAGGGAGACTTGGTCAGTTTAGGAGAGTGGGCAAAGAAATGGCAGATGAGATACAATGTTGAGAAATGTACGGCTGTACATTTTGGAAGAAGAAATAATTGGGCAAATTATTGTTTTGATGGGGAGAAAATTCAAAACTCGGAAGTGAAAAGGGACTTGGGGCCCTTGTGCCGGATACCCTAAAGGTTAACCAGCAGGTTGGATTGGCAGTAAGGAAAGCGAATGCTGTGTTGCATCCATTCCAAGAGGAATAGTGTATAAGAGTAAGGAGGTGATGATGAGGCTCTATGGGACACTGGTGAGACCCCATTTGGAATACTGTGTGCAGTTTTGGGCCCACTATCTTAGAAGAGATGTACTGATGTTGGAGAGAGTTCAGAGAAGACTTACGAGGATGATTCCTGGAATGCAGGGGCTAGCATATGAGGAGCATTTGTTGGCTCTTGGACTGTATTCATTAGAGTATAGAAGAATGAGAAGGGATCTCATACAAATATTTCGAATGTTGAAAGGGATGGACAGAGTAAATATGGAAAGGCTGTTTCCCTTGGTGGATGAGTCCAGGACAAGAGGCCACAGTCTTAGTATTAGAGGGTACCCATTTAAAACAGAGATGAAGAGAAATTTTTTTAGCCAGAGGGTTGTGGATTTATGGAATTTGGTGCCACATACAGCTGTGGAGGCCCGAACATTGAGGGTGTTTAAGGAGGAGATTGATAGGTATCTAATTAGTCAGGGTATCAAGGGATATTGGGAAGAAGGCAGAAATTGAAACTAGATGAGAGAATAGTTTAGCTCATGGTGGAGTGGCAGAGCAGACTCGATGGGCCAAATGGCCTACTTCTGCTCCTTTGTCTTGTGATCCTGTGATCTAGATAAGTTCCAGGACCACATGTTGTATACCTCTGGGTTCTGAAAGAGGTGGCTGAAGGGATTGTGGAGGCATTAGCAATAATCTCTAAAGAATCACTGGATTCTGGAATGGTTGCAGAAGACTGGAAAATTCCAAATGTCACTCCACTCTTCAAGGAGGGAGAGAAGCAGTAGAAAGGGAATTATAGCTCAATTAGTCTGACCTCAGTGGCTGGGAAGGAGTTGATTATTAAGGATGAGGTCTCAGGGTACTTGGAGGCACGTGATAAAATGGGCCGTAGTCAGCATGGCTTCCTTGAGGGAAAATCTTACCTGAAAAATATGTTGGAATTCTTTCAAAAAGGGGAATCAGTTGACGTTGAGTATTTGGATTTTCAGAAGGCCTTTGACAAGGTGCCACACATGAGGCTGCTTAACAGGTTACAAGCTGGGGGCATTACAGGAAAGATTCTAGCGTGGATAAAGCTGTGGCTGATTAGCAAGTCAAGTCAAGTCACCTCGGCTTGCTGAGGGGAACGGACCTGCAATCCTCGGGAGATGGAGACGTTGTAAGCGATGTGCGAGGAAGCGGAAGTGAGGCAAGCGGGCAGGTCAAGTCAAGTCAAGTCAAGTCACTTTTTACTGATGGGCAGGGGTCCGTGCCGGGCAAAAAGCAAACCCCAGCCGGCCGGCTCTTCCGTCCACTCTGCTTTCCAATGTCTGCTCCCTGGACTACATCTGACTTCAATGAAATACTCAGCGGGAGTACAGAATCTGCTCTGTGTATGTTTTCACAGAGACATGGCTCACTGTTGGAATTTTGGACGCTGCCATTCGGCTAAACGGGCTCGCCTTGTTTCAAGCAGACAGGGATGCAGCTCTCTCCGGTAAGACTCGCGGTGGTGGTGTGTGTATTTACATCAACACAGAATGGTGTAAGAACTCTGTGCTGGTTTCCAGACACTGCTCATCTCTAGTGGAGTTTGTGGCTGTTTGATGCAGACCATTTTATTTGCCACGGGAATTCACCTCTGTCCTTATATTCGGTGAGTACATTCCCCCCAGCGCTAATGCTAATGGGGCGCTCTGTGAACTGTACGGGGCTATTAGCGAACTGCAGAACGCACACTCTGATGGACTATTTATTGTCGCCGGTGATTTTAACCACGCGAACCTTAAGTCAGTGCTCCCCAAATTCCATCAGTATGTGGACTTTGCAACGAGGGGGGAGAAAGCGTTAGACCTTGTTTATACAAACATCTCCGATGCGTACTGGGCGGAGCCCCGCCCCCACTTCGGATACTCAGACCACATCTCTGTTATGCAAATCCCAGCATACAGACTGCTCATCAGGCGCTCCAGACCAGTTCAGAAGGAGATGAAAACCTGGCCAGCAGGAGCCATCTCTACTCTTCAAGACTGCTTTGAGCACACTGACTGGCACATGTTCAAGGAGGCTGCAACCTAAGGTGACTCTACCAACTTAGAGGAGTACACAGCATCAGTGACCAGCTACATCAGCAAGTGCATTGATGATGTTACTCTGTCCAGGACCATCACTATACGCGCTAACCAGAAGCCATGGATGACCGCAGAGGTGCGTGCGCTGCTGAGGTCCCACAACTCCGCCTTCAGAGCAGGTGACAAGGCAGCTCTAACAACAGCAAGGGCCAAACTGTCCTGGGCCATCAGAAGAGCAAGGCGTGCACACGCCCAGTGAATCCACAGTCACTTCCAGGACAGTGGTGACACGCGGCGCATGTGGAAGGGCATCCAGAACATCACTAATTACAGGACAACATCACCTGACTGTGCGGGTGATGTCTCCCTCCCAGGTGCGCTGAATAACTTCTACGCCTGTTTTGAGGCAGAAAATGACGTGGCGGCGAGTAAGTCCAACCCTCCTACAAATGACCAGGTGCTGTGTTTCACCGTGGCTGATGTGAGAAGAACCCTGTGCAGGGTCAACCCACGGAAGGCTGCTGGACCAGACAACATTCCTGGTAGAGTGCTCAGAGGATGTGCAGACCAGATAGCAGATGTTCTCACTGACATCTTCAACATCTCCCTGAGCAGTGCCACCGTTCCAATGTACTTCAAGGCTGCCACCATCGTCCCCATGCCGAAGAAGTCTTCAGTGTCCTGCCTAAATGACTACCGTCCCGTTGCACTTACATCCATCATCATGAAGTGTTTTGAGAGGCTCATCATGAGACACATCAAGACCCTGCTGCCCCCCTCACTGGACCCCTGCAGTTTGCATACCGTCCCAACCGCTCAACAGATGATGCCATTGCCACCACCCTTCACCTGGCCCTAACCCACCTGGACAAAAAAGACACATACGTTCGGATGCTGTTCATAGACTTCAGTTCAGCATTCAACACAATCATCTCTCAGAAACTAATTGGAAAGCTGAGCCTGAACACCTCCCTCTGCAACTCGATCCTAGACTTCCTGACTTCGAGACCTTAGTTAGTCCGGATTGGGAGCAGCATCTCCAACACCATCACACTGAGCACAAGGGCCCCCCAGGGCTGTGTGCTCAGTCCACTGCTGTTCACTCTGCTGACCCACGACTGTGCTGCAACACACAGCTCGAACCACATCATCAAGTTCGCCAATGACACAACCGTGGTGGGTTTCATCAGCAAGAACGACGAGTCAGCTTACAGAGCGGAGACGCAGCGGCTAACTGACTGGTGCAGAGCCAACAACCTGTCTCTTACTGTGAACAAAACAAAAGCGATAGTTGTTAACTTCGGGAGGGCACGGAGCAACCACTCCCCACTGAACATCGATGGCTCCTCAGTAGAGATCGTTAAGAGCACCAAATTTCTTGGTGTTCACCTGGTGGAGAATCTCACCTGGTCCCTCAACACCAGCTCCATAGCAAAGAAAGCCCAGCAGCGTCTCTACTTTTTGCGAAGGCTGAGGAAAGTCCATCTCCCACCCCCCATCCTCATCACATTCTACAGGGGTTGTATTGAGAGCATCCTGAGCAGCTGCATCACTGCCTGGTTCGGAAATTGCACCATCTCGGATCGCAAGACCCTGCAGCGGATAGTGAGGTCAGCTGAGAAGATCATCGGGGTCTCTCTTCCTGCCATTATGGGCATTTACACTACAAGCTGCATCCGCAAAGGAAGCAGCATTATGAAGGACCCCATGCACCCCTCATACAAACTCTTCTCCCTCCTGCCGTCTGGGAAAAGGCTCCGAAGCATTCGGGCTCTCATGACCAGACTATGTAACAGTTTCTTCCCCCAAGCTATCAGACTCCTCAATACCCGAAGCCTGGACTGACACCTTGCCCTATTGTCCTGTTTATTATTTATTGTAATGCCTGCACTGTTTTTGTGCACTTTATGCAGTCCAGAGTAGGTCTGTAGTCTAACGCAGCTTTCTCTGTGTTGTTTTTTTACATAGTTCAGTCTAGTTTTTTGTACTGTGTCATGTAACACCATGGTCCTGAAAAACATTGTCTCATTTTTACTGTGTACTGTACCAGCAGTTATGGTTGAAATGACAATAAAAGTGACTTGACTTGACTTGACTTGACTTGCGTCCCACAGTGCCAATTTCAGGAACAGTTATTAACCTACAACCCTCAAGCCTGTTAACCAGCATGGTTACCTTCACTCACTGCAACTCTGAACCGATTCTACAACTCCTAGACTCACCTTCAACAAATCTACAACTCGCGTTCTCAGAATTATTATTTTTATTTGCACACTTTGTCTTTTTTTTTACATTGGTTGTTTGGCCATCGATGGTTATGTATTGTTTTTCATAAGTTCCAACATGTTTCTTTACTTACCTGTAAATACCTGCAAGGTAATGAATCTCAAGGTAGTAGCATATTTTGAGAATAAATTTTCCCTTGACTTTGACTTTTAGGATCCTTAGATTCAAACCATCTGGACTAAGGAACTTGCTGGTCTTTAGGCTCAGTTGTTAATTTATTTATTTTTGTCATGGTAATGGTGTTTAATTCATTCTCTGTCTTTTTCCATATTACTAAGTGTCCATAATACTGTCCAGCATAAAGAGTGGTGCTAAGCATCTGCATCATCCTCCCTCATTTCCTTGTTCCTCAAAACCATCAGATGCTGCAAATCTGAATTGAAAACAAAATATAAAATCAGAAATACTCAACATGTCTGATGGAATCTGTGGAAAAGCAAAAAGTTAATATTCTTCAGAATTGGAAAATCCAGGAAGCAGTTTAGTTTTTCAGAGCCAATAACACAAGAGATTCTGCAGATGCTGGAAATCTTGAGCAACACACAAAAACTGCTAGAGGAACTCCACATCTATAAAGGGCAACAAACATTCAACATTTTGGGCCAAAACCCTTCACCAGGACTGGGAAGGGGGAAGAAGCCAAAATATGAAGATGGGGGAGGGGAAGGAGTACAAACTGGCAGAAGATACTGAAAACCAGTGACGGATGGGGGTACCAACAAAAAAGCTAGTAGAGGATTGGTGGATGAGATAAAGGGCTAAAGAAGAAGAAATCTTATAAGAGACGACAGTTAATCTTGAAAGAAAGGGATGGAATAATGGCACCAGACGGAGTTGATGGGCAGATGAGAAGAAAAGAAGGCGTGAGAGGGTAACCAGAATGAGAATTGAAAAAGAGAAAAGGAGGAAGAAAGGAGAAAATCCTGGAAGTTAGAGTGTTCATGACATCAAGTTGGAGTCTACACAGGTGTAACATGATGTATTTCTTCTCCAGCCTGAGACGATCATCATCATAGCAGTAGAGGAGGTCACCGACCAACATACCAGAATTGGATGATTAATAGAACAATGACAGCAGTCCCTTTTCTTCATCTAGAAGGTGCAAGTCAGGAGTGTGATGAGTTTAAGTTGGACAATACACACCAGGGGTGCATGAAAAGAGGTACTTTTTTAATCAGGGCGGTGATCAAGATTTTGAAGGCAGAGTTTTGCAGTAGTTTTACTGAGTTGAGGGACTACCAATCAGCAAGAGGGATTCATTAGAAAGGGCCAATAAGAGTATTTCAACTGCAAGTGGAACAGCCTTTCGTTTGAAGTGTGCCAGTCTTTTAGATTGGCTTTGGCTCAGCAGTTAGGTAATATCAAGTTTCAGTGAGCTACATTGTCCTGATGAAGGGTCTCTGCCTGAAACATTGACTTTTCGTTTCCACGTATGCAGCCCAACCTGCTGAGTTCCTCCAGCGTGTTGTACGTGTTGCTTTGACCACAGCATCTGCAGTGTACTTTGTGTTGTCTTGTAAGTTACTCTGACTGTGTCCTTATCTGGTAGGGCAGAGTATATTAGAGTGAGAATGGCTCCGGGGCAGTGTTTTGTACCATGTGTAGAATAAGGGAAGTCTAAGAGAAGTCCAATCTCCGAGATAAACACCAGGCACACTGAGCTGAAGCTCCTGAGAGAACATATTAATGAAATGGAAGTGCAGCCCGATGACCTTCGACTCATACGGGAGGATGAGGAGGTGATAGGCAGGAGCTACAGGGAGGTAGTAGACAGGTAACTGGACAACTGTCAGGCAAAAGAGGGGAAATGCAAAGCCAGTGCAGAGTATACCTGTGGTTATTCCTTTCAATAATAGGTATATAACCTTAGATACTATAGAAGGGAATGACCTACCAGGGTAGAGCCACAATGATGGGATCTCTGGTGCTTTGGCTCAGAAGAACAGGGAGGCGAAGAGGACTCTAGTGTTGATAAGAGATATCTTAGTCAGAGGAACAGAAACTAGGTTCTGTGTGTGAGATAGAGACACCTGGGAGATATGTTGCCTCCCTGGTGACAAGATCAGGGAAGTCTCGGATCAGTCCATTCTCAAGGGCAAGAGTGAGCAGCCAGAAGTCTTGGCACATATTGGCACCAATGACATAGGAAGACAAGGTGAGGAGGTCCTGAAGAGAAATTTCAGGGAGCAAGGTAGAAAGCTGAGAAACAGGACATCTGGATTTCTGCCTGTGCCACGTGCCAGTGAGGGTAAGAACACGATGATTTGGCAGGTGAATGTGTGACTGAGGAACAGATGCAGGGGCCAGTGATTCAGATTTATGGATCATTGGGATCTCTTCTGAGGAAGGTGTGACCTATACAAAAGGGACGGGTTACACCTGAACCTAAGGGAATCCAATATCCTTGTGGGTGGGTTTAAACCAATCTGGGAGGAGGATAGGAACCAGAATGATATTTTGGAAGATGAGGTAGTTAGTTTACAAACAGAGGCCATCTGTAGTGAGACTCCTAGCAAGGAGAGGCCGATAATAGGGCAAAATTGCTGTCAACAGGATGAAATACAATGTAAAAGGTGACTAAATTGTAAAAGGAGAATACAGGACTGAAGGTGTTATATTTGAATGCACGCAACATACGGAATAAAGTCGATGAACTTGTAGCACAGTTACAGATTGGCAGGTACAGTATGATGATGTAGGCATTACTGAATCATGGCTGAAAGAAGATTATAGCTGAGAACTTAATGTCCAAGAATACATATTCTATTGAAAGGACAGGCAGGAATGCAGAGGAGGTGATGTGGCTCTGTGGGTAAAAAAATAAAATTAAATCATTAGAAAGAAGTAACATAGGATTGGAAGGTGTTGAATCATTGTGGATAGAGCTGAGGAACTGCAAGGGTAAAAAGACCCTGATGGGAGTTTATATACAGACCCTCAAACAGTACATGCTCTACAAGTTACAATGGGAGATAAAAAATGCATGCCAAAAGGACAATGTTACACTAGTAATGGAGGGTTTCAATATGCAATTTGTATTGAGAAAAACAGGTTGCTAGGCATTCCAAGAGAGGAGGTTTCTAGAATGCTAAGAGATGGCTGTTTAGAGTAGCTCGTGGTTGAGCCCACTAAAGGATCAGCTAATCTGGACTGGGTGTTGTGCAATGAACCAGAATTAATTAGAGGCTTAGGGTAAAAGAACCCTTAGAGGAAAGGGATCATAATATGATTGAATTCACCATGAAATTTGAGAAGGAGAAGCTAAAGTCAGATCTATCAGTATTATGGTAGAGTAAAGAAATTTACTGAGGCATGAGACAAGAGTTGGCCAGAATTGATTGGCAAAGAGCACTGGCAGGGATGAAGGCAGTGCAGCAAAGTTGGAATTTCTGGAGGCAATTGAGATTGCACGGGATATGTACATCCCAAAGAGGAAGAAGTATTCTAAAGGAAAGATGACACAACTGTGGCTAACAAGAGAAGTCAAAGCCAACATAAAAGCAAAAGAGAGGGCATATAATAGAGCAAAAAGTAGTAGGAGGTTAGAGGATTGGGAAGCTTTTAAACACCTAAAAAAGGCAAATAAAAAGTCATTAAGAAGGTAAAGATGGAATACAAAAATAAGCTAGCCAATAAAATTAAAGCTTTCTTAAGATACATGAAATGTAAAAGAGAGGTAAGTGTGCATATCAGACCGCTGGAAAACAGTACTGGAGAGATAGCAATGGGACACATCTCTTGTGGATGAACTGAATAAGTATTTTGTCTCAGTCTTCACTATGAAAGACAATAGCAGTATGATGGAAGTTCCAGGTGCCAGGGGTCATGAAGTGTGTGACGTTACTTTTACTGGAGAGAAGGTTCTTGGGAAACTGAAAGGTCTGAAGGTAGATAAGCCACTTGGACAGAATAGCATCCCCCCCTCCCCACCCCTGCATTCTGAAAGAGGTGGATGACAATATTGTGGAGACATTAGTGATTATCTTTAAGGAATCACTAGATTCTGGAATGGTTCCAGAAGACTGGAATATTGAAAATATCACTCTACTCTTCAAGAAGGATGAAAGGCAAAAGGAAGGAAATTATAGGCCACAAACAAGAGAAAATCTACAGATGCTGGAAATCTGAGCAACACACATAAAATGCTGGAGGAACTCAGCAGGCCAGGCAGAATTTCTGGAAAAAAGTACAGTCAACGTTTTGGGCCGAAACCCTTTGGCAGTCCCTTAATCGCAGGTCACTGCATAGAGTGGTGCGGACAGCCCAGCACATCTGCAGTTGTGAACTTCCCATGATTCAGGACATTTACAAAGACAAGTATGAAAAAAGGGTTCAAAGGATTATTGGGGACCCGAGTCACCCCAACCACAATCTATTCGAGCTGCTACCATCTGGGAAACGGTACCGCAGCATAAAAGCCAGGACCAACAGGCTCTGAGACAGCTTCTTCCACCAGGCCATCAGACTGATGAACTCATGCAGATTTGAGTGTATTTCTATATTACATTGACTGTTTTATTTATTATAAAATACTATGATTGCACATTGCACATTTAGAAGGAGACATAACATAAAGATTTTTACTCCTCATGTATGTGAAGGATGTAAGAAATAAAGTCAAATCATTCAATTCATTCATTCAACTCAACCTGTAAGTTAACCTTCTGGGAGTCTTGCACAAGCCCTCCTAAGTCCCCCTGCACTTCTGATGTATGAACCTTCTCCCCATTTAGACCTTTGAGTTTGTCGAACACTTTTTTCTTTGTAAATTGCGATGGCATTCATTCCTGCTTCCTGACACTTACGGATCTCTGGCACACTACTAGTATCTTCCACAGTGAAGACAGATGCAAAGTACTCACTAAGTTCTTTGTCCCCCATTACTACCTCACCAGCATCATTTTCCAGAGTCCAATATCAACTCTCACCTCCCTTTTACTCTTTATATGACAGTAAAACTTTTGGTATCCTGCTTTGTATTATTGGCACTCCACCCTCATATTTCATCTTTTCCCTTCTTATAGCTTTTTCAGTTGCTTTTGTTGGATTTTAAATGCTTCCCAATCATCCAACTTTCCATTCAATTTTGCTGCCTTAAATGCCCTTCCCTTGGCTTTTCCTCATTCCTTAACTTCTTTTGTCAGCCACAGTTGCCTACCTCTGCCATTTGAGAACTTCTTCTTTTGTGGGACATATCAATCCTGCGCCATGTGAACTATTCCCAGAAACTCTGCTCTGCCACCAGTATCCTCCTCCAATCCACCTGTGCAAGTTCCTCTTTCCTGCCCCTGTAATTCCCTTTATTCCATTGCAATATTCATATATGTGAGTTATGCTTCTCCCACTCAAAGTGCAGTATGAATTCAATCATATTGGATGACATATGCCATTCATGTACTTTTACATATAACCTGTAATAAATTATGTAAACAACAAAAATGCTTGATCAAACAATATGTTGACAACATAAATCAAATATTACCAAATTTTACTAAAATATTACGTACACAACTCTCCTCCCTGCTGACGTGTGAATTCCAGTTCAACATAGAATGTATCTCAACACACATATGTATAGATATATGCTCTACCATATAATACAACTACTACTTAGAAATCCACAGCTTAGTAAACTTTAAGTTGTCTCCATTCAGGCCTAAAGATTTAATTGCTGTGGCGGATTTCTTACTCTTGAGGGATAACATCTGTCCTGACAACAGAAGGTTTTCTCTTTTTGCAGGTGACACTTGTGGCTGTGAAACACTCTGAGTTCTGCGCCTCCTCTCTGGTGGTTTTAGGAGTTAACTCTGGGACTGCAGGAAACACTTCTGGCAGCTCTGCATACCATTCTTCTCTAACAATTGACTTTGCTGTCCTACTCTGTCTAGGCCTTTCGACATTCGAAAGGTTTCAATGAGATCCCCCTCATCCTTCTGAGTTCCAGCGAGTGCAGACACAGAGCCATCAAACGTTCCTTGTATGATAAGCCTTTCATTCCTGGAATCATCCTTGTGAACCTCCTCTGTACCCTCTCTAATGCCAGCACATCTTTTCTAAGATAAGGAATCCATAACTGTTCACAATACTCAAGGTGAGGCCTCACCAGTGCCTTATAAACCCTCAGCATCACATCCTTGCTCTTGTATTCTAGACTTCCTGCAATGAATGTTAACATGGCATTTGCCTTCCTCATCACCAACTCAGCCTGCAAGTTAACCTTTAGGGTGTTCTACACAAGGACTCCCAAGTCCCTTTGCATCTCAGATTTTTGGATTTTCTCCCCTTTTAGAAAATAGTCCACACATTTATTTCCACTACCAAAGTGTATGACCATTCATTTTCCAACATTGTACTTCATTTGCCACTTTCTTGCCTATTCTCCTAATATGTCCTTCTGCATCCTACCTGTTTCCTCAATACTACCTGCCCCTCCACCAATCTTCGTATTATCCGCAAACTTGGCAACAAAGCCATCTATTCCATCATCTAGATCATTTATATAGAGCAAAAAAAGAAGGGGTCCCTGTGAAATATCCACTGTGTAGGAGAGTGGTCCAGTTCTGTCCATAATCTTTCACAGTACCTTTGATCACCTCTGTACTCCCTCGCCAGGTCTGCTTGTCCAGTGGTGAAACATCAAACCTACTTGTTTGAGGAGCCCTCAATTTGTCTCAGATGTTTCTCCTGCATATTCCTTCTGAGATTGAGTTTGAGGAGATCCAAGCATGAGCACAACAGATGACCTAGCAACAGAATAGCTGGTGAGTTGTTGGTTATGTTTGTACTGTGTTATGACAGGCAAGGAAGAAGTTAGTAAGCTTCTTGTTCAGTCTCAGTGTAATGCGTTCTGCTGGCATTGCTCACAGTGCGTTCTATAGGCTCTGGACAAACCTTTCTGCCAACACATTGTACTGGTTTGTACTATGCAGATGTAATTTGTCTTATTTCATTAATTTTCAGGAATGATTGAAACTGTTCCACAGCAAACTGTGATCTATTGTCGCTGACTGAGTGTTCTGGAATGTTAGTCCTTGAGGAGAGGCTTCTCAATGCATCAGCAGTGTGCAGGGCTGCAGTGGAAGCCATTGGGAATACTTCTGCCCACTTTGTAGCCAGTCCAGGAACATCCACATGGATGCTCTGCCGGTGCAGTGCAGGCCATTTCCAGAAATGGGGAGGTGCTGCTCCATGGATCTTTTAGACATGTTGGCATCCAGAACAGTGCATGGCAAGCTGCTCGATCAGCTGATCTCTCCCAGGCCACCAGACAAAGCTTCGAACCAATGCTTTCATTTTAACCGCAGCTAGGTGACCAGCTTATTGCTCCTCCAATACTTAAACTTTCAGCTTGGATTGTACAACAACTCTCATTCCCACATACAAGGCAACCTCCGTCAAGGGCAAGATCATCCTGGCGCTGGTAAAAATGAGGGGAACTGGAATTTCTACTGCAAATTCCAGCCATTTTGGGTGACCACGTATGCCTGAGACAGTGTAGGGGTGCTTTATGATTTCCCTTTGAATCATAACTGCCATAATCTGGAGACTTTCAATTTGCACCAAGAAGAGTATGTCAAAAGTAATGACCTCTTTTGTAAAATCTCAGAAATTTCCTTTTCCAAGGGTAAACGGGACCATGATTAGATGTCCTCTTGAATTCAATCTTGTTATTGTATCCTCCAAGAAACCAATCTGATCTCTGCATTTGCACTGTTGCTATTAGTGGACCACAATTCTGTGGATCAAAAATGGACACCAGTAGCTGAAGATCAGTTAAGAGGGGAAACTCGCTTCCATACAAGTACTGGTTGAAACATTTCACACCCCAAAGCAGACTCGAGGCCTCTTGGTCAATCTGTGTGCAATTTTTCTCTGCAGCAGTAAGGAAACGTGTTCACTTCCATCGCTCATAATATGTGACATGACTGCACCTATATCATAAGGGTGAAGCAGCACAGGCAAGCTTCACTGGACAATGTGGATCATAATGTGTGAGAACAGAGTTGGCCATCACCGTTTCCTTTGCCTTTTGGAAAGCCACCTCACACTGCCATTTCTTCCTGATCTGTAGTAATGAGTTCAAGGGATCGAGCACAGTAACCATATTTGGCTGGAACCTGGTCTAGTAATTGATAAGTCATAAAAAGGACTACAACTGTGACATATCCTTTGGGCTTCAAGCATCCACCACTGCTTAAATTTACTCAGAACACTTGTGTAAATCTTTTGCTTCAATGGTGTGACTTGTGCTAGGTAAATTGTGCTAGGTTTAAAGAATTCACACTTGTTCCATTGTGCACTGAGCCCATAATCTTCTAATCTTTTTACACTGTCTTGAGATTTTGGAGATATTGCTTGTCATCCTTACTGATAACAATGATGTCAATAAGGTAGCACTGAGCACCTGGGCAACCTTGCACCACCTGGTCCATAGTTTTCTGCCAGAGTGCAGGTGCAGAAGCTACTCCAAAAATAAGCCTATTACAAAGATAAAGCCCTTTGTGAGTGTTTATGATGAGAAATACTTTGGATTCTTCCATCTCCATTTGTAGATAAACCTCAGATAAGTCCACTTTGCTGAGTGTTTTTCTCCTGAAAGGTTTAAAAAGATATCCTCTATCCTGGGCAGAAGCTCTTGATATTCTTTCAGTACTGTGTTGATGGTGGCCTTGAAAATCACCACAGTCATGATAGACCCATTCCTTCAGCCTCCATGCCATCTAGCTCACAGGCTACTTTATCACAGGTGGTATAAGGAAACAGGCAGGCTTTGTAAAGCTTGGTGTGGCATATTCATTTAACACTGTTTTACCCTTGATATAAGACCATATGACCATAAGACATAGGAGCAGAATTAGGCCATTTGGCCCATTGAGTCTGCTCTGCCATTTCATCAAGCCTGATCCATTTTCCCACTCAGTCCCAATCTCCTACCTTCTCCCCATATCTTTCATGCCCTGACTAATCAAGGGTCTATCAATCTCTGCTTTAAATATACCCAGTATCTTCGTGTAACCCCCTGGGTCGCCTCAGGCTCGCTCAACTCGTTCTCGTCTAGGGGGAGCAGCCTTCGGCCCCGCCAAACTGGGTAATCAGCTGGTGTGGATGCTATGTGATGTCCCCGCCTCGCCCAAAAACAGACAGTACACCATATGCCATTAAATGAGTACAATTTATAAAGGTTACTATAACTAAGTGATTAATAACGATACAGTATATATGAAGGAAAAAAAAATAAAGAAAAGGCGCCAAACTTATCAAAGTCCAAACCACTTCATGCACAACCGTTGGAGCTCAATTACTGAAGTCTTCTGGCCACCATTCGATCCCCTCCGAACTCCTCGACTTGCAGCTCAGGACCACCAGAAGTGGTCAACCAAGCACATCTATCTTCGTCTCCTCTCCTCGGGGTACCTCCTGACCTCAGACCCCCCCCCCTTTGGGTCCGTTCCTCGCCCCGTTTACAGCATCGCGTCCTCTCTCTCACCCCCTCGCGCCGACTCCCCAAAAGCCCACAAACAATAGCTTACAGACTCAGAAGAAAGAACAACATTAATCCCAATTGGTTTACGAAAGAATACAATTCTCGTTATCAGTAAATTTTAACCCAAGCAAGCTTCCAGCACTCTCTCGCAACAAAGAAGCATTCCTACTTTTAACAAAACAAAGAAGCCATTTTGATTACATACACAGTAACAAAGAAAAAGAAGAAATCCCTTTTACACTCTCCCCCCACCAAATAAAAGTCATGTCCTCATGACTATTAAATAACTCGCCACCTTTCCTGACAACACACCCTAACCCAAGCACAAACAGTGACATCTCCTCCACACACAGTAAACCTCACGCCCTGTTCCTCAGGCGCTACATAGGCCAACTATCTGGGAGTTCCCTAACCCTTCTGAGACCTCCGTACCCCCTCACCTAAACCCTTCAGGCTCAGACACAACTGGGGATACCTCGGGCCTGCTACCAACTCCTCTCTCAACCTCTCACTCATGCCCCCTCACTGCACACAGCTAGCCCTCCCCACTACACCTGACTCAGTGGGAGAAGGGCCAAAGGTCTCTTCCTCAATCGAGGGAAAGTCAGCAAAAGGCAGCATGTACCACACATCCAGCACATTATCCATCGAATCTGTATTCTTCCTCATTTCTGCGATCGGTAGCTGCTGTTTGATCTTCTCCAAACGGAAACACGTGGCCTGCACTGCTCCTGTAGTCTCTTCAGCCTCCTGTTCAGTATTCACTGCACTTCTCTCCAGCTTTTTCTTCCTCATGACTTCTTCCAGATCAACTTTCTCCAGTCTCTCCGTCTTCATTTCAAACTTGATTCTGTAGAGACAGTCACTCACGAGCTGCGACCTTCGCCAGCCCTGGCACGTGTCCAGAAAACACTTTAACTCTGTAGTTCTCAGCCGCTCCTGCAATTACCTCACTTCATATTCTCCTGAGGCAAATCCAAATACTAAGAGATCATCCACATACGCCAAAACTCCAAACGCCTCCACATCCCCCATGGTCTTCCACATGCCCCACAGGAAGGTTGCAAGGGTTCCGGATATGCCCTGTGGCATCTTTTCGGACCGGAAGACTCCTAGGGAATTTATAGCGGCCGTCTTCTCCTTGTCGGCCCCACTCATCGGGATCTGGCAACATCCACTCCTCAGATCCAGCACCTTAAACCACTTCGCACCACTCAGATAGGCCATCGCCTCTTCGGCCCTCGGGGCCATATTCTGGTCACTGACAGTGCGCCTCTTCAGCGCAATATAATCCACACACACGCTGCCTACGTCTTCCACGGCTTCAGGGGCCAGTCGCCGCAACCTTCTCTCACCGAGGTGTCTTCAGCGGTCAACTCCCCTCCCTCGTGGTATTACGCAGTGTCCACTAAGAGGGTCTCACCCTCAGATACTTACCCCAGGCCGTACCACCACCGGCTCTTGTTTGAGTTCGGTATCGGCCCAATGCTGCTACACACGTCCGCACAAGCAGCTCGAAACTCTGGGTGCATCGACAATGCCTCCAAACAGCGCTCACCCGCCTCCTCCGGGCAGGCCCCCAAGCGCACCAGCAGGATATTGGTTCTCTCCAGAACCGAAACGCTGCCCGTCTCAACAGTGTCCAGACACATCAGCATTAACGATTCACGAACCTCAGTCACCTCCACATTTGTCTCTAAGAACTCCATTTTCACTGACCAACAACCGTCGTCTAGATAATCACCGGCACTGGTACCCCAAATCTCCAGTGTCCTCAATGTTGTCAAGGGTAAATGCTTCCAATAACGGTTATGAAACAAACTGTACAGCAACTTAACCGGCGCCCCAGTGCCAAGGATGGCTTTAACTTGACTTCCATCCATCCGTAACAACACCTGTGCGCTTGGTCCCTCTAAGCCTTCAGGAATAGGGTCTGTTCCTTTTGGGAGTTCCTTGGTACATTGCTGGGAACGTGCTCCCCCAGAGACCCCAAGTCGTTCCCCCACTGGGCCTCCTCTAAGTTTCCCGACACCTCTCGGATCAACTGAACAACTGAGGGAGGAGCTGATCCCCTTGACAGATCCCCCTGGCACCGCAAGCAATTTATCTGCCCTCCTAACCAAAAGGGATACCCTAAAAACTTTCCACCAATCTCCTGCCACGGATATGATAAGCCCCCCAGCTGTGGCATTTGACTTCCAGTCGAACCACACGCATTTTCCCACACTTTCCCAGAACTGGCAGCTGTCACTCCGAGGTAATTGTACCCGACAGTTCTAACAATGTCACCAGCCCACCTACTCAAACTTCCAACCAATTCCTGTCGCTTTCCCTCAGCCAAGCACTGCCACTCACCCAACAACTGAGAGGTCCGCTCTGCCCATGCCTCCGCCCCTTTAGGGCTGGACATTATGCCAACAACCGGGCGGAGCCCACCACTGCTGAAACATCCCAACCTGTCACTCCTCGCTCTCCGAACAGTACGGACAACCCACGGTCCCACCACAATTTCATCAACGCTAGTTGGAACTCGAACAACGCCCTCTGGGGCACCAACAGCAGCCACCCCACCCAACACACATGCAGAGATAACCAGCAATTGCACACCCACAAAGGCACACCAGCTCTTCGCTGCAGACATAATTTAAAGAGGGTGATCACACAGCTTCAACAGAAATCAATCCCGGATGAGCCCCCACAATGTAACCCCCTGAGTCGCCTCAGGCTCGCTCAGCTCGTTCTCGTCTAGGGGGAGCAGCCTTCGGCCCCGCCAGACTGGGTAATCAGCTGGTGTGGATGCTGTGTGATGTCCCCACCACACCCAAAAACAGACAGTACACCATATGCGATTAAATGAGTACAATTTATAAAGGTTACTATAACTAAGTGATTAATAACGATACAGTATATATGAAGGAAAAAAAAAAGAAAAGGCGCCAAACTTATCAAAGTCCAAACCACTTTGTGCACAACCATTGGAGCTCAATTACTGAAGTCTTCTGGCCACCATTCGATCCCCTCCGAACTCCTCGACTTGCAGCTCAGGACCACCCAAAGTGGTCAACCAAGCACATCTATCTTCGTCTCCTCTCCTCGGGGTACCTCCTGACCTCAGACCCCCCCCTTGAGGTCCATTCCTCGCCCCGTTTACAGCATCGCGTCCTCTCTCTCTCACCCCCTTGCGCCGACTCCCCAAAAG
Source organism: Hemitrygon akajei (assembly GCF_048418815.1). Taxonomy (NCBI): domain Eukaryota; kingdom Metazoa; phylum Chordata; class Chondrichthyes; order Myliobatiformes; family Dasyatidae; genus Hemitrygon; species Hemitrygon akajei. The sequence continues at coordinate 27,973,389 of NC_133138.1, read as the reverse complement.
CCCGCCAACAATAGCTTGCAGACTCAGAAGAAAGAACAACATTAATCCCAATTGGTTTACAAAAGAATACAATTCTCGTTATCAGTAAATTTTAACCCAAACAAGCTTCTAGCACTCTCTCGCAATAAAGAAGCATTCCTACTTTCAACAAAACAAAGAAGCCATTTTGATTACATACACAGTAACAAAGAAAAAGAAGAAATCCCCTTTACATTGGCTTCCACAGCTGCCTGTGGCAATGAATTCCACAGATTCACCACACTCTGGCTCAAGAAATTCTTCCTCATCTCTGTTCTAAAAGGACGCCCCTCTATTTTGAAAGTGTATCGTCTGGTCTTAGACTCCCTACTATAGAAAACATCCTCTCCACATCCACTCTCTCATGACCTTTCAATGTTTGATACGTTTCAATGCAGACATCTCTCATTTTTCTGAATTCCAGTGAGTAGAGGCCCAGAGCCATCAAACACTCCTCATATGACAAGACTTTCAATCCTGGAATCATTTTCATGATTCACCTTTGAACCCTCTCCAATGTCAGCACATCCTTTCTTAGACATGGGGCCTAAAATTGTTGACAATACTGCAAGTGAGGCTTCATCAATGCTTTATAAAGCCTTAACATTATATCCTTGCTTTTATATTCTGCTCCTCTCAAAATGAATGCCTACATCATATTAGCCATCCTCACCATAGACTTAGCCTGTAACTTAACCTTTAGGGAATCCTACTTGAGGGCTCCCAAGTAACTTTGCACATCAGATTTTTGAATTTTCTTTCCATTTAGAAAATAGTCTACCCTTTCATTTCTTCTACCAAAGTGCATGACCATACACTTCTCAACACTGCATTCCATCTGCTATTTCTTTGCCCATTCTCCTAATCTGTCCTTCTGTAGCCTCTCTACTTCCTCAAAACTACCTGCCCCTCCACCTTTCTCCATATTGTCCACAAAATTTGCAACAAAATCCATCAATGTCATTGTCCAAGTTATTGGCAAATAACGTAAAAAGAAGTGGTCCTAAAACAGATCCCTGTGGGACACGACTAGTCACCAGCACCCAAATGAAAAAGGTCCCCTTTTTCCCCACACTTTGCCTCCTGTCATTCAGCCAATGCTCTATTTATGCTAGAATATTTCCTGTAATACCATTGGCTTGTAGCTTGTTAAGCAGCCTTACGTGGGGCACTTTGTCATCCACCAATTCTTCTTTTTTCTATCCTGCTCATTATTTCTTCAAAGAATTCCAACAGATTTGTCAGGCAAGATTTTCCCTTCAAGGAAACTATGCTGACTTTGACCTATTTTATTATGTGCCTCCAAGTACCTCAAAAGCACATCCTTAACAACCAGCTCCAATATCTTCACAACCAATGAGGGTCAGACTAATTGGCCTCTCTCTCTTCTCAAAGAGTGGAGTGATATTTGCGATTTTCCAGTCCTCCAGAACCTAGTCAGAATCAAATGATTTTTGAAAGATCACTGCTAATACCTCCACACTCTCTTCAGCCACCTCTTTTAGAACCCAGGGGGGTAAAACATTGAATCCAGGTTATTTATCTACCTTCAGACCTTTCAGTTTCCCAAGAACCTTCTCCTTACTAATGGCAACTTCACACACGTCTGCTCCCTGACACACTTGAACTTCTGGTATATTGCTAGTGTCTTCAACAGCAAAGACGTGTGCTCTCACATCTACGATGAGTAGCACTCACATCTATAGTGACAAAGTGCTTTGAGAGGCTGGTCATTGCTAAAATCAACTCCCATCTCAGCAAGGACCAGGACCCACTGCAATTTGCCTAGCACCACAAGGGGTCTATTGCAGACACAATCTCAATGGCTCTTCACACGGCCTTAGATTACCTGGACAATACAAACACCTATATCAGGATGCTGTACATCGATTACATCTCAGCATTTAATAGCATAACTGCCACAGTCCTGTTTGACAAGCTACAGAACCTGGGCCTCTGTACCTCCCTTTGCAATAGGATCCTCGACTTCCTGAAGACCACAATCTGTGCAGATTGATAAAGATATCTCCTTCTTGCTGATGATCATCACTGGTTCATTGAAAAAAAGCTACAGAAAGCTGTAAAATTAGTCAGCTCTATCTTGGTTGGTAGATTCTGTAGTATCAAAGACATCTTCAAGAAGCGGTCCCTCAGAAAGACGGCATCTATTATTAAGGACCCACATCACCCAGCACATGCCTTCTTCTCATTGTTACCATCAGGAAGGAGATACAGAAGCCTGAATGCACACACTCAGCGATTCAGGAACAGCTTCTTCCCCTCTACCATCCGACTTCTAAATGAACATTGAACCCATGAACACTACCTCACTACTTTATCTTTCCTGTTTTTGCACTATTTTAAATTTACTTTTAATATACATATATGTACTTACTCTAATTGGTTTACTTATTTATTTTTCTCCTTATCAGCATGAATTTCATTGTACTGCTTCCACTAAGTTAACAAATTTAACTTAGTGCCGGTGATATTAAACCTGATTCTGATTCTGAAAATACTTGCAACACACACAAAATGCTGTAGGAACTCAGCAGGCCAGGCAGCATCTAGGGGAAAAAGTACAGTCGACGTTTTGGGCTGAGACCCTTCGGTATGACTGCAGAAAAAGGATGAGTAGTTACGTTTGAGTTTTCCAATGGCACCCTTGTCACCAGTTTTATTTGTTTGTAACTCCAAAATATAGAACTAATTGAAAAACACAGAACCAGGACATGTGTGTCATTGTTTTGTTTTTACTTCTGTAAGTCGTGCACATGTGGCATCAGAATCAGGTTTATTATCATCGGCATGTGTCATGAAATCTGTTAACTTAGCAGCAGCAGTTCAATGCAATACATAATATATAAGAAAAAAACAATAATAATAAATAAGTAAATCAATTACAGTATTCAAATTTTGAATAGATCAAAAATCGTGCAAAAAAGCAGAAATAATACATATTAAAAAGTAAGGTAGTGACCATTTAGGAACTGGATGGCAGAGGGGAAGAAGCTGTTTCTGAATCGCTGAGTGTGTGCCTTCAGGCTTCTGTACCTCCTACCTGATGGTAACAGTGAGAAAATGGCATGTCCTGAGTGCTGGAGGTCCTTAATAATGGACACTGCCTTTCTGAGACACCGCTCCTTGAAGATGTCCTGGGTACTTTGTAGGCAAGTACCCAAGATGGAGCTGACTAGATTTACAACCCTCTGCAGCTTCTTTCAGTCCTTTGCAGTAGCCCCTCCATACCAGACAGTGATGCTCTCAGTGGTACATCAATAGAAGTTTTTGAGTGTATTTGTTGACATACCAAATCTCTTCAAACTCCTAACTAAGTACAGTCGCTGTCTTGCCTTCTTTATAACTGCATCGATATGTTGGGACCAGCTTAGATTCTCAGAGATCTTGATAGCCAGGAACATGAAACTGCTCACTCTGTCCACTTCTGGCATAATAACATCTGCCATTTATGCACTTTTACATGGACTCATAATTAATTATGTAAACAACAAAGTATGCTTAATCACACAATATATTTACAATTTTACTCAAATATTACTGAAATATTAAACACACAACAATAATGACTCACCCATAATTTGGAATGCAGTTTGAACCCACAGAATAATAATTCCAATCAGCTCTTCCTTCTCATAAGATGTGGATATTACTGGTGATATGAGCTTGTTGCCCATCTTGTGGCTCCCTGATGACTGCATCCTGTGGCCAGACTACATTTGGACTCACTCTGGAACATGGTGATGCTGAGAGTTCCAAAGGATTTAATGAAGTTCTGAATTTGCATCTACTTTAGGAAAACGTGCATCAGGGCAATTTCCTTCTTTCTGTAAGAAATAAAGTAGCCACTGACTGTAAGTTTGTGGTCTTCTGCTGCTGTAGCCCATCCCCTTCAAAGTTTGACGTGTTCTACTTTCAGAGGTGCTCTTCTGCACATTGCTGTTGTAATGCATGATTATCTGAGTTACTGTCCTTTTCCTGCCAGCTTGAACCAGTCTGGCCATTCTCCTTTAACCTCTCTCATTAACAAGGCATTTTTGCCCACAGAACTGCCTCTCATTGGATGTTTTTTTTCTTTATACCATTCACCAGGAACTCTAGAGCAGGGCTTCCCAACTGGGGTTCCAAGCCTAGAGTTTCACGAGTGGTTGCTAGGGGTTCCATGAGAGATCGTGATTTTAAAAAAATAAACATTGTGATTTGAACTTTCTGCAGCACACAATGCTAGTGCTCATAGTGGTGGGCAGTGAGGAGCAGCTCTGTTAGCAACCTTGCTAGAGGTCTCTCAGCCCAGTAAGGCAGTGCACAGTAGGACTGTTCTTATTTGGTTGAGTACATTCTCAGTTTTTGACATGAGATAGAGGAGGCCATTGATAACTGGTGAGCACCGTATTGCACGGGGAAGGGAAGATAGAAGGCTGTTGAGGAGTTTAAAGTGTGTTTTCCAAGCACTGAAAAGACTCACCCAACTGACTGAAGTCAGTCTCTCCCTGTGTAAAATGCATATTGTACTAACCTCTGTGCTTTACAGAAATTTCCGATGGTCCAGTTTGGTGATTTTTGAAGAGAAAGTGTGAGATGCAAGCGGAGGATTCTAGGCCTGGGCCTACGGACAATTCCGGAAGGTTAATGATGAAGAATTACAATCTTCTGAGTTATTTCACTGCACTAGTTCAACAATAGACACAAAAAGTCCGTCTTTACAATGAAAGCTACGTATCAATTAGTTTTACATGGACTGGTGATCCGAGTTGTCCTGTTCCATTGTGCCTTGTCTGTGGCAAGCAACTTAGAAATGCAGCAATAGTTCCAGCAAAATTGAAAATACAAATTATAGCCATATGACACATAAAAGTCCTGATTATTTTAAATGGCTATTGGAATCTCAAAACAAACAATTAAGCTTTTATTAATAATTTAATATTTTATTAATTAAGTCACAGTCAGTAAAGTGACACAGGAAGCAAGTTAATTAGTAGTAGAACTTATTACCCAAAAAAGGAAAGTTAGTGAGAACCTAATAATCCCAGCATGTAAAATTAAAGTGGGTAAAATGCTAGGCCAAGAAGCAGTATGAGAAACTGAAAAGGTTTCACGCTCAGACAGTATGATAAGTTGATGTATTGATAACATGTCACATGATGCTGAAGAGGCTTTGTGTGATAAACTGAAAAATAACAGCTTCTCTATCCAGGCTGGTGAGTCAACAGATTTCACCAATGAATGTCATGTTGTAGTATTTGTAAGATTTGTAAATGATGGTGAAATTCAAGAAAACTTTTTTTTTCTGCTGCTAAGAGCTGCCCGAAATAAGCAAAGACCAAGATATATTTAATGTTTTGTCATCATATCTGGAAAGAACAGGTTTGTCTAGGAGGCCAGATTTTGCTGAGTGCTTTGAAGATGAAGAATGACTTGAGAAACGGGTGAGCATAGCAGACATTTTTCATTATATTAATGAGTTCAGTAAGTCTCTGAAAGGCCCTGGAGAAAATGTTTTGATTTCAAGTGACAAGATTCTTAGATTTAAAAAGAAACTGAATCTTTGGAAAAATCATGCTGCCAAAGGAAACCTTGAAATATTTCTACTGCTGCTTGGGCTTGAGAGTGAGGAAGGATATCGGAAAGTCTAAAGTCATATTGAAAACCACCTGGAAAAAAATGCAGAACAAAACTAAACATTATTTTTCCTCCCTTTCAACACAAGTGTATGACTTGGTGATGGACCCTTCCTCTGAATCTTCTGCTCACCCTGAGAACTTGACTTTGAGAGAAGAGGAAGAACTTTGTGAGCTGCATTCTGATTGTGCACTGAAGGTGAGATTTACTGACCTGCTCCTTGACAAGTTCTGGATTTCTGTGAAAAAAGAGTATGCTGCCATTCATTGAAAAGCAATAAACATTCTGCTGCAGTTTTCACCTTCTTACATGTGTGAGCAAGCTTATTCTTGTTTAACAAGCATAAAAAGCAAGAATAGAAATCATCTGATTTCAGAGGTCAGTAGGAGACGCTCATGGAGTGAGCACTGTTTCAGATTTGCTCCATAACCTTTACTTTTTTTAACCTATGATCACCCTTATTTAACTTATTTTTACCTACACCAAAAGATTCTTGCTACTTTTTTGGACTTATCTTTAAGAGCGTATTGTGAATTTTTGAAGAAATGAATACAGAAATGGCTCTTAGATCTAAAGGGCGAGAACCTGGGAAGGATCCTAACGGGAACGGGAAGAAGAAGAAGACTGATCCTAAGCGCACTGAATTGACTTATGAAATGTTATTGGAGGTTTTAAATCAAAAATTTGAAGAACAACGACAAATTTTTAAACAAGATATAAAGGCTTTTCAAGATTATATGGATAGGACGGATTCAGTAGTTAACCAGCAGCAAGTTCTAATCGCAACTCTGCAAGAGGACGCTCGGAAGCGAAACTTGATAGTTGAAAAACTGGAGCAGAACTTACTTTTGACGATCAAACAGGTGGAAACACTTAAAGCCAAGAGTGTTGACTTTGAGAATCGGTCCAGAAGACAGAACCTACGCATACTTGGTCTCCCGGAAGGTATTGAACAAGGGGACCCCTCGAAGTACTTTGCTCAACTTTTAAAGGATGTGTTCCCTTCTGTATTCCCAGACAGTCCTCCATTACTCGATCACGCTCACAGAATTATGCGTCGATCAGCAAGTGCTTCAGCTAAACCATCGGTTGTAATTGTCCGATTTCACTATGTGCATGTTAAAGAGCAACTTATTCGTGTGGCTCGGCATGTAGGGATGGTCAAATTTCAAGATCACAATTTTCGATTAGTAGAAGATTTTAGTCCAGAAGTAATGAAGGCAAGGCTTCTTTTTAAACCTCTGATGTCCGAATGTTATGAGAAAAATCTAAAACCTGCGCTCTTATACCCTGCGAAGCTCAGGATCTCGCCTCCGAATGCACCACGGCGTGTTTTTCTTTCTACATCTGAAGCAAGAAGCTTTCTGAATGAGAACTTCCCTACTGCTACGGACTCTCATTTCTAATAAATGAGTGATTTTGATCGTGCAAGATGGTTTTTATTTCCAAAACCAGATTTTGTTTCTGGCTATTGGTGTAGGTTTACTCTATATTTTATACTCTAGTTAAAGTTTTTTTTCGACATACTAATCTTTTTATTCAACTTACTTCAACCACTGTACTTTATCTTTGGTCATTATTATTAATCCTTCGAAGATAATTTTTTTTTACTAAGATGGCGGTTTCTTCTCTAAAATATTTTTGGCCTTTTTTTGATTTCGCCATTTTTTTTCTCTTGTCTTCTTCCTATAATGCATCTCTTATCACAGTTTAAATTTTTTTTGGTTTGTTTGTGTTTTAACCCGATTTATAAGTTACTAGTGATTATATTCTTTTTGTTTTTTTTACTACCAATTATATTAAGAAATTTGGTTTTAGTATAGTGATTATTATTTCTTTAGAGTTTGGGTGGATCTTTTTTTTTATCCTTTATATACGGAGTTGTCTTCTGCTGATATGGGGTTAGATTTAGTTTCATCTTTCCTTTTTCCCAGCCTATCCCTGGCTGGGGTGGTCTTTATTTTCCTCTTGGGTGGGGGGGGTGGGAGGTATTTTTCTAAATCTTATGTTTCTTACATCAGTTTTTTTTAGTTTTTTCATTTGGGCTGATTTTAAACTACAAAAATGTCCATGATGTCGTCACTTCCGGGTCCGCCCCTTATTTTTGTTCCTCTTCCGGGTGCATGAGTTCATAATTTGGTTAACCCTTTATATACCAAAGGGTTGATTTCAGAAATATGGCTCAGACCATTAATTTTGTCTCTTGGAATACTAATGGCTTAAACCATCCGATTAAATGGAAAAAGATTTTCAAAGTATTCCAAAGACTTAATGCTCATATTATTTTTGTACAAGAAACTCATGTGAGGAAAGAGGATAATTATTACTTTTTTAGGTTTTGGAGGGATCAACAGTATCATTCGAATTCGAATGCCAAAGTAAAGGGAGTTTCAATTTTTATTGACTCCTCTATTGCATTTGTCCAACATGATATCTTTTCGGATCCAAATGGTAGATTTTTGTTAAATACTGGCTTACTTTTTAACAAAAAGGTTGCTATGGTTAATGTTTATGCTCCAAATGTGGATTGTCCCGATTTTTTTAAGTCCTTATTTACTTCTCTACCTAATCTAAATGAATATAAGTTAATAATGGGTGGTGACTTTAATTGTTGTTTAAATCCTTTGATGGACAAATCAATATCTATTCAGACTTTACCTAATAAGTCAGCCACTTGTATTAACTCTTTTTTGACTGATAATGGAATTTTTGATATTTGGAGATTTCAGCATTCTAAGAACAAAGAGTTTTCATTTTTCTCACATGTTTATCATTCCTACTCAAGAATTGACTTTTTTTTTATTGACTCTTGTTTTATTCCATCGGTAATTGGTTGTAATTATGATATTATAGCCATCTCTGACCATGCTCCATTAAAACTTTCTATTAAATTTACAGATACAGCTTCTAATGCTAGACAATGGCGATTTGATTCTACCTTACTGCAAGATCCGGATTTTATTAAACTTATGAAGGAACAGATCGATTTCTTCTTTTCAACTAATTCCACGGATGATATTTCTTGCGGAACACTTTGGGACACTTTTAAAGCATATATACGTGGACAGATTATCTCCTACTCTGTTGGTCTGAGAAAACGCATTAAGAAGGAAACTCTTTTATTGGTTGATAAAATTAAAGAGATTGACAAGAAATATTCGATTACTCCTAGTAAGGAGCTTTACAAACAAAGGGTTGAACTTCAAATGGAACATAGCTTATTACTTACATCTTCGATTGAAAATCAATTAATGAAAACCAGATCTGATTTTTATATACATAATGATAAATCGGGTAAACTGTTAGCTAGTCAATTGAAGAATGCTTTGGTTAAACGTCAAATTACTAAGATCCGTCAGCAGAATGGGGATCTGACAGTTAACCATGATGAGATAAATAAATCATTTCAAGATTTTTATACCTCCCTATATCATTCCGAATTCCCTCATGATCGTAATACCATGTGTGATTTTCTTGGGAAATTGAATTTTCCAGAATTATCATCAGATGATCTTTCAATATTAGAAGCTCCTATTACGGATGCAGAAATTAAAGGGGTTATTTCCTCTATGAATTCTGGGAAAGCACCAGGTCCAGATGGGTATACAGTAGAATTTTTAAAATGTTTTTCCGCTACTCTTTCTCCTTGGTTATGCAGGGTTTTTGAAGAAGCAATTAGATTGGACAATCTGCCACAATCTTTTTATAGAGCTTCCATTTCTTTAATATTGAAGAAAGATAAAGACCCTATCGACTGTGCATCTTATAGACCAATATCTTTACTGAATGTAGATTCCAAGATCTTTTCCAAGTTACTGGCATCCAGGCTGGAGAAGGTATTACCCCAAATTATTTCGGAAGATCAAACTGGTTTTATTAAAAATCGCTATTCTTTTTTCAATGTTAGGAGATTATTGAATATTGTTTATACTCCTTCACATAGCACTTCAGAATGTGTCATTTCATTAGATGTGGAGAAAGCATTTGATAGAGTTGAAAGGCCATACTTATTTAATGTGCTTGAGAAGTTTAATTTTAGTCCGACATTCATTTCCTGGATTAAACTGATATATCATACTCCAGTAGCCTCGGTGCTTACTAACAATCAAAGATCTCCCTTTTTTCGTTTATTTTGGGGTACTAGACAAGGCTGTCTTCTTAGTCCATTATTATTTGATATTGCTTTAGAACCCTTGGCAATTGCTATCAGAGAATCACAGAACATTTTTGGCATTAACCGTGGGACAGATATACATAAGTTATCATTATATGCAGATGATTTATTATTATTTATTTCTGATCCTGAGAAATCCATTCCTGCAGTTTTATCATTGTTGGCTCAATTTAGTGATTTTTCCGGGTATAAATTAAATCTTAATAAGAGTGAATTGTTTCCTTTAAATAGACAGGTTCCAATTTATGGAAATTTACCCTTTAAATTAGTTAATGACTCTTTTATTTACTTAGGGATTAAAATCACAAAAAACTATAAAGACATATTTAAGGTTAATTTTTTACCCTTAATCGATCAGATTAAATGTTTGTTTACTAAGTGGTCACCACTATCTTTATCTCTGATAGGTCGGATTAATGCTATTAAGATGGTTATTTTACCCAAGTTTTTATATGTATTTCAAGCGGTACCAATTTTTATTCCGAAATCTTTTTTTGCTAATGTTGATTCAAAAATTTCCTCATATATATGGCAGAATAAAAATCCTAGGTTAGGTAAAATATATTTAAAGAAGGCAAGGAAGGAAGGTGGATTGGCATTGCCTAATTTCAGATTTTATTATTGGGCAGTTAACATCTGATATTTGATATGTTGGTTAAAGGATTGGGATATATCTTTTAGCCCTCATTGGGTGAACCTGGAAATTTGATCTGTACAAGGATTTGCATTGGGTTCTATTTTAGGGACTTCTCTTCCCTTTGCTCTTCCTAAATTGCCGAAACGAATTGACAACCCGATAGTTAAACATACTTTACGTATATGGTTTCAATTTCGAAAATTTTTTGGGTTGACTCAGTTTGTTTTAAATATTCCTATTGTATCCAATTGCTTTTTTTATCCTTCTATTATAGACCAAGCTTATTCAGCTTGGAAGACTAAAGGATTACTACAATTTTCCGATTTATTTTTGGATAATTGTTTTATGTCTTTTGAGCAATTGTCTAATAAATATAATTTGCCTAGATTTCATTTTTTTAGATATTTACAGATTAGGAATTTCTTAAATACTATACTTCCTACTTTTCCAAATTTTGTGTCTTCAGGTATTTTGGAGAATTTGTTTGAACTAAATCCTTCTCAGAAAGGGCTAATATCAAAACTTTACAATATAATTATGAAGATACGTTCAGAGCCCTTTTATAAGACTAAAAATGATTGGGAAAGAGAACTTAACCTTACTATCCCTATTGAGAATTGGGATAAAATTCTTCAATTAGTTAATACATCATCTATATGTGCTAAACATTCATTAATACAGTTTAAGGTTGTGCATAGGGCTCATATGTCCAAGGATAAATTGGCTCATTTTTATTCCTATATAAATCCTATTTGTGACAGATGTCATTCTGAGATAGCGTCTTTAACTCATATGTTCTGGTCGTGTCCGCTTTTGAAAAAATATTGGAAAGATATTTTTGATATTATTTCTGCGGTATTGAACATTGATTTACAACCTCATCCTATTACTGCAATTTTTGGTTTACCAATGATGGACTCACTCCATTTATTCTCTTCCACTTGTCGAATGATTGCATTTCTTACATTAATGGCTAGAAGATCTATTTTGTTGAATTGGAAAGAAATTAATCCTCCTACCGTATTTCATTGGTTTTCTCAAACTATGTTATGTCTAAATTTAGAAAAAATTAGAAGTGTTGTATTTGATACTTCTATTAAATTTGAAAAGATATGGAGACCATTTATTCAATATTTTCATATGATGTAATATGACCCTGTTCCAAGCCTATTTGTTTTTCCAGTTTCGATTTTATATATGTTGAGAGGATCGGAGTTGACAACACTGATGATTTTGTATTTTTGTTAGATATTATAAACAGCCCTTCTTTTTCTCTTTTTTCTTTTTTTGTTTTTTTCCTTATTAGTTATTAGATTATTAGATTAGTTTTTTTGCATAATATTTTTTTTTCTTTTTCTTTTTTTCTGTTTTTTTTAATATATATATTATGATATACCTAGGTTTGCCTTGTTTATTTGTTACTTGTATCGTCCATGATTTGGGAATACTCATTTATACTGTAATCATTGCTTATGTATTCTTTCATGTTCAGTTGAAATGTGTATGTTTGTAATCCCATTATCTATGTATCAATTTTATTTTGTTGATATTAATAATAATAATAAAAAGATTGAAAAAGAAAGAAAGAAATCATCTAATTTCAGTTGAAGGTGAAATCCATGTGTGCTTATAAGACTATAAAACTATAAGGCATAGGAGCAGATTTAGGCCATTTAGATCATCAAGTTTGCTCTGCCATTCCATCATGGCTGATCACGGAACCTACTGAACCCCATACACCTGCCTTCTCGCCATATCCTTTGATGTCCTGAATAGTCAAGAAACTATCAACTTCTACATAAGCATGGACTTGGCCTCCACCACACTCTGTGGCAGAGCATTCCACAGAGTCAATACCCTCTGGCTAACAAAATTCCTCCTTACCTCTATTCTAAAGGATCACCCCACAATTTTGAGGCTGTGCCCTCTAGTTCTGGATACCCCACCATAGGAAGCATCCTCAACAGATGTATATTCCAGTTAAAAGCAAGGACAGTAACAGTAGGGAGAGCCAGCTTCGAATAACTAAGGAAATAGAAAAAGGCATCAAACTAAAAGTTGATGCGTACAATGTCGCCAAGAGTAGGGGGAAACTGGAAGATTGGGAAAATTCTAAAATGCAATGAAGTACCATTAAGTGAGCAATAAAGAAAGGGAAGCTAGATGATGAAAATAAACTAGCACAAAATATAAAAACAGATAGCAGAAGTTTTTATAATTACATAAAGTGGAAAAGAGTGGCTAAAGTGAATGTAGGTCCCTTGGAGGACAAGAAGGGGGAATTGGTATTGGGTACTGAGGAAATGAGTGAGGCTTTAAATGACTATTTTGTGTCAGTCTTAACAGTGGAGGACACATCTAACATGTCAAAGAGAGATGTTATGGATACAATGGGAGATGAGGACTGCAATACAATAGCTATCACTAAAGAGGTAGTGCTGAGAAAACTTGTGGGTGGGCCTGAAGGTAGATAAGTCCCCTGGTCCTGCATCCCAGAGTACTGTTAAAGAAATGGCAGAATTTATAGTAGTGGCTTTGGTTATAATTTACCAAAATTCTCTGGACCCTGGGCAAGTCCCGGCAGATTGGAAGGTGGCGAATGTCATGCCACTGTTCAAAAAATGATGTAGGCAAAAGCCAGGTAACTCTGGACCAGTTAGTTTAACATCTGCAGTTGGGAAAATGCTTGAAGCTATCATTAAAGAAGAAATAGCAAGACATCTGGAAAGAAATGGATCCCTCAAGCAGATGCAGCATGGATTCAACAAAGGCAGGTCCTGTTTGACAAACTTACTAGAGTTCTTTGAGTATATAATGAGTGCAGTGGATAGAGGGGAACAGATGGACATTATTTACTTGGATTTCCAGAAAGTGTTCAATAAGGTGCCACATAAGAGACTAATCCATGAGATAAGGACGCATAGAGTTGCAGGTGATGTATCAGTCTGGATAGAGGATTGGTTAACAAATAGAAAGCGGAGAGTTGGGATGCTTGTGTGTTACTCTGGTTGGCAATCATTGTTGAGTGGTGTGCCACAGGGGTTGGTACTGGACTCGCACTTGTTCACGATAAACATTAACGATCTGGAAGAGGGGACCGTGTGTAATGTATCTAAGTTTGCTGATGATACCAAATTGAATGGAAAAGCAAACTGTGCAGAAGTTACGGAGGGTCTGCAGAGAGATATAGATAGGTTAAGTGAGTGGGCAAGGGTCTGGCAGATGAAGTACAAAGTTGGTAAATGCAAGGTCATCCACTTTGGAAGGAAAAATGAAAGGACAGATTATTATTTAAATGGTAAGAAATTGCAGCAAACCGCTGTGCAGAGGGACTTGGGAGTGGATGTGCATGAATCACAAAAGGCTGGCTTGCTGGTGCAGCAGGCTGTCAAGAAGGCAAATGGAATGGTGGCCTTCATTGCTAGAGGGATTAGTCTATCTAGTCCTTTCTCATTCGATAGGTTTCAATGAGATCCCCCTGCATTATTCTAAATTCCAGTGAGTACAGGCCCAAATCTCCCAAACATTCCTCTTATGTTAAGCTCTTTATTCCCAGAATCATCCTCATGAACCTCCTCTGGACTCCCTGCAATAACAACACATTCTTTCTGAGATATGGGGCCCAAAACTGTTGACAATACTTCGTGTGGCCTGACTAGTGTCTTAGAAAGGTTCAACATTATCTCCTTGCTTTTACATTATATTCCCCTTGAAATAAATGCCAGCATTGCATTTGCCTCTTTACCACAGGCTCAACCTGTAAATTAACCTTCTGGGAGTCTTGCACGAGGACTCCTAAGTCCTTCAGCACTTATGATGTTTGAACCTTCACCCCATTTTGATAATAATCTGCACTATTGTTCCTTTTACCAAAATGCATTATCATACACTTCCCAACACTGTTTTCCATGTGCCACTTATTTCCCCATTCTTCCAAGTTGTCTAAGTCCTAGGGAGAGAGGAGACGTCGGGGGCAAGTTTTTTACGCAGAGAATGGTGAGGGTGTGGAATGGGATGCCAGCGGCAGTGATGGAGGCGGAAACAATAGGGTCTTTTAGGAGAGTCCTGGATGGATACATGGAGCTTAGAAAAAATGTGTAAGCCTAGGTAGTTATAAGGTAAGGACACGTTCGGCTCAGCTTTGTGGGCCAAAGGCCCTGTATTGTACTGTGGGTTTTCTGTTTCTATTTTTCTAATTGCATTACTTCCTCAGCACTACCTACCCTTCCACCCATCTTCATATCATCTGCAAACTTTGCCACAAAGCCATCAATTCTATTACCTAAATCATTGACAAACAATGTGAAAAGTAGCAGTCCCAATACTGACCCCTGAAGAACACCACTAGTTATCAGCAGCCAACCAGGCCCCTTTTATTTCCACTCACTGTCTCCTGCCTGTCAGCCATTCTGCTGTCCATCCCAGTACCTTTCCTGTAACGCCATAGGATTTATCTTGTTAAACAGCCTCATGTGTGACACCTTATCAAACACCTTCTGAAAATCTAAGTAAATCCACTGCCTTTCCTTCGTCGAGCCTGCTTGTTACTTCCTCGAAGAACTCTAACAGATTAGTCAGGCAAGATTTCTTGACAATAATAATAGGGTTGTTGTGATGGGTGATTTTAACTTTCCTGATATTGACTGGCATCTCCTTAGAACAAGGGATTTAGGTGGGGTAGAGTTTGTTAGGTATGTCCAGGAAAGTTCCCTGATTCAATATGTAGATAAGCCTACAAGAGGAGAGGCTATACTTGATCTGGTATTGGGAAATGAACCTAGGCAAGTGTCAGATCTCTTGGTGGGAGAGCATTTTGGCGGAAGTGATAACAACTCTATCTCCTTTACCAAAGCACTGGAGAAGGATAGGAGCAGAATATTTGGGAAAACATTTAATTGGGGTAGAGGGAAATATGATACTATTAGGCAGGAACTTAGGAACATAAATTAGGAGCAGATGTTCCCAGGGAAATGCACAGCAGAAATGTGGCAAATGTCCAGGGAACATTTGCATGGTGTTCTGTATAGGTATGTTCCATTGAGGCAGGGAAAGGATGGTAGGCTAAAGGAACCATGGTGTACAAAGGGCATAGAAAATCTAGTTAAGAAGAAAAGAAAAGCTTACAAAAGGTTTGAGAAACTAGGTACTGTTAGAGCTCTAGAAAATTACAAAGATGCTAAGTTCAAGAATGAAATTAGGAGAGCTAGAAGGGGCCATGAAAAGGCCTTTGTGAACAGGATTAAGGAAACCTCCAAGGCATTCTACAAGTATGTGAAGAGCAAGAGGATGAGCCATGAGAGTATAGTACTGATCAGGAATGAGTGGAAACATGAGTGGGGGCCGAAGGAGGTAGCGGAGGTACTTAATGAATACTTTGCTTCAGTATTCACTAGTGCAAAGGACCTTGGAAATTGTGGGGATGACTTAGAATGGACTGAAAAGCTTGAGCATATAGACATTAAGAAAGAAGATGTGCTGGAAGTTTTTAAGTTAGATTATTCCCCGGAACCGGACAAGATATACCCAAGGCTACTGTGGGAAGCAAAGAAGGAGATTGCTGAGCTTCTGGTGATGAATTTTCCATCATCAATAGGGATGAGAGAAGGCAAGAGGATTTGAAGGCTGCAAACATTGTTCCCTTGTTCAAGAAAGAGAGTAGAGATAACTCAAGAAATTGTAGACCAGGGAGTCTTACTTTACTATTGGGCAGGTTGTTGGAGAAGATCCTGAAAGGCAGGATTTATAAGCATTTGCAGAGACATAATCTGATTAGGGATAGTCAACATGGCTTTGTCAAGGGCAGGTCATACTTTACAAAACTGATTGAATTCTTTGAGGATGTAACAAAACACATTGATGAAGGTAGATCTGTGGATGTAGTGTATATGGATTTCAGTAAAGCATTTGATAAGGATCTCCATGTGAGCTCATTCAGAAAGTAATGAGGCATGGGATCCAAGGAGACCCTGCTTTGTGGATCCAGAATTGGCTTGACTACAGAAGACAAAGTGTGGTTGTGGATGGTTGGTATTCTGCATGGAGGTCGGTGACCAGTGGTGTGCCTCATTGATCTGTTCTGGGACCCCTTCTCTTTGTGATTTTTATAAATGACCTGGATGAGGAAGTGGAAGGATGGGTTAGAAGTTTGCTGATGACACAAAAGTTGGGAGTGTTGTGGATAGTCTGGAGGGTTGTCAGAGGTTACAGCGGGACATCAATAGGGCTGAGAAGTGGCAGATGGAGTTCAACCCATATAAGTAGGTCAAATTTGAAGACAGACTATAATATTAATGATAAGACCCTTGGCAGTGTGGAGGATCTGAGAGATCTTGGGGTCCGTATCCATAGGTCACTAAAAGCAGCTGCGCTGGTTGACAGTGTTGTTAAGGTGTATGAAGTGTTGGCCTTCATCAACCATGGGATTGAGTTCAAGAGCTGTGAGGTAATGTTACAGCTGTATAAGACCTTAGACCCCACTTGGAGTACTGTGTTCAGTTCTGGTCACCTCAGTACAGGAAGGATGTAGATGCTGTAGAGAGAGTGCCGAGGAGATTTACAAAGATGTTGTCTGGATTGGAGAGCATGAGAATAGGTTGAGTAAATTTGACCTTTTCTCCTTGGAGCGACAGAGGATGAAAGGTGTCATGTGAGAGGTGTATTAGATGAGGAGAGGCACTAATTGTGTGGATAGCCTGAGGTTTTTTTCCCATGGCTGAAATGGCTAACACGGGGGGGGGGGGGGTAGATTTAAGGTGCAAGAGAAATGTCAGAGGTAAGTTTTTTCACACAGAGTAGTGGGTGCATGAAATGCACTGCCAGCAATGGTGATAGAGGCGGTTACAATAGGGTTTTTTAAGAGACTCTTAGATAGGTACGTGGAGCTTAGAAAAATAGAGGGCCATGCGGTAAGGAAATTCCAGGCAGCCTCTAGAGTATGTTACATGGTCGGCACGACATTGTGGGCCGAAGGGCTGTAATGTGCTGTAGATTTTCTATGTTTTATTTCATTTTATGAAAACCATGCTGACTTTGACTTATTTTATCATTAGTCTCCAAGTACCCCATCCTTAATACTAGACTTCAACACTTTCCCAGCCACTGAGGTTAGGCTAACTGGCTTATAATTTCCTTTCTTTTGTCTTCCTCCCTTCTTCAAGAGTGGCGTGACATTTGCAGTCTTCCAATTCTCTGGGACTATGCCAGAATCAAGTTATTCTGGAAATCATGACCAATGCAGTTGTTATCTCTTCAGCAACCTCTCTCAGGACTCTGGGACGTGGTCCATCTGGTCCAAGTGACTTATCCACCTTAAGACCCTTGAGTTTGCCTTGCACATTTTCCTTTATAGCAATAGCACTGTCTCCTGCACCCTGGCAGATGTTCAAGGGTGAAAGCACAGAAGTAATGTGAAGGAAGTTTAGGGACCACTTGTGCTGAGTTCAGGATAGGTTTGCCCGCTGAGACAAGGAAAAAATGGTAGGAAAAGGGAACTGTGGCTGACAAAACAAGTGAGGCAACTTGTCAAAAGGAGGAAGGAAGCATATGTTAGATATAAGAAGCAGGAAGCAGGAGGGGCTCATGAGAAATATAGGGTAGCCAGGAAAGAGATTAAGAAAGGACTTAGGAGAGCTCAAAGGGGACATGAGATGGCCTTGGTATGCAGGATTAGGGAGAACTCCAAGGCGTTCTATGTGTATGTGAAGAACAGAAGGATGACAAGACTGAAGGTTGGACTGCTAAAGGATAAAGAAGGCAACATGTGTCTGGAGGCAGAGGAGTTTGGGGAAGTCCTAAATGAATACTTTGCTTCAGTATTCACAAGTGAAAAGGACCTTGATCAGGGTGAGGTCGAAATTGAGCAGGCCTGTGTGCTGGACAATGTGGAGATTAAGGAAGAAGGGTTGGATCTTCTTAAAAACATCAAGATTAATAAGTCCCCAGGGCCAGAAGTGATATACTGCAGGTTGCTGTGGGAAGTGGGAAAAGAGATCGCTGGAGCAGTAGCTATGAACTTTGATTCCACTTTGGCTGCAGGGGAGGTGCCGGAGGGCTGGAGAATGGCAAATGTAGTTCCCTTGTTTAAGAAAGGTAATAGGGAGAATCCTGTGACCTATAGACTGGTGAGTCTTACGTTGGTGGTCTGCAAACTATTGGAAAGGATTCTTAAGGATAGGATCTATGAGCATTTGGAGAAGTACAGTCTACTCAAGGATAGTCAACATGGCTTTGTGAAGGGAAGGTCGTGCCTCACAAGCCTAATTGAGTTTTTTGAAGTGGTAACAAAATAAATTGAGGGTAGGGCGGTAGATGTGATCTACATTAATTTTAGCAAGGCCTTTGACAAGGTCGCCTACAAGAGACTCATCCAGAAAGTCATGAGGCATAGGATCAGTGGAACCTTGGCTGTTTGGATAAAAAAATTGGCTTAAACGAAGAAAGCAGAGGGTAGTTGTGGAAGGAAAGTATTCTGCCTGGAGGTCTGTGACTAGTGGAGTGCTGCAAAGATCTGTCCTGGGACCCCATCTCTTTGTGATTTTTATAAATGACCTGGATGAAGAGGTGGAAGGATGGGTGAGTAAGTTTGCGGATGACACGAAGATTAGAGGAGTTGTGGATGGAACTGTAGGTTGTCGAAGTTTACAAGAGGATATGGACAGGATGCAGAGTTGGGCAGAAAAATGGCAGATGGAGTTCAATCCGGATAAGTGTGAGGTGATGCATTTTGGAAGGACAAACCAGAAGGCTGAGTACAAGGTTAATGGTCAGTTATTTAAGAGTGTGGATGAACAGAGGGACCTTGGCGTTCAAATCCATACATCCCTCAAGGTCACTGCACAGGTTGATAGGATAGTTAAGAAGGCCTATGGGATGCTAGGCTTCATTAATAGGGGGACTGGGTTCAAGTGTAGAGAGGTCATGTTGCAACTCTACAAATCTCTGGTGAGACCACACTTAGAATATTGTGTTCAGTTCTGGTCACCTTATTATAGAAGTTTTGGAGAGGGTGCAGAGAAGATTTACCAGGATGTTGCCTGGATTGGAAAACAAGTCATATGAGGCAAGGTTAGCAGAGCTGGGACTTCTCTCTTTGGAGAGTAGAAGGATGAGAGGGGACTTGATAGAGGTCTACAAGATTATGAGAGGTATAGATGGGATGGATAGCCAGTACCTGTTTCCCAGGCACGAATAGCAAACACCAGAGGGCATACGTACAAAGTTAAGGGAGGGAAGTTTAGGGGAGACATCATGGGTAGGTTTTTTACACAAAGGATTGTGGGTGCCTGGAATGACTTGCCAGGTATGGTGGTGGAGGCTAAAACATTAGGAATACTTAAGAGCCTCTTGAACAGGCACATGGATGAAAGAAAAATAGAGTGTTATGGGGGTAGTGTGGGATTAGTACTTTTTTAAGGAATATGAGTTAGCACAACATCCAGGGCCGAAGGGCCTGTACTGTGCTGTAGTATCCTAGTGTCTAGTGACACTCACAGACCTCTGGCACAATACTAGTGTCTTCCAAAGTGAAAACAGATGCAAAGTACCAATTAAGTTCAATTTAATTAAATTATCTCAACTTCAACCCAAAATTGAGTATTTGTGCAGCAAACAAAAAGGACACGTTTCACATGCTAGGTCTATATTGGAGCACGATCATGTTACTTAGTAAGAAAATGGTTTTTTCAACGTCTTGTATAAAATAGTGTCTTAGGCTATACTTTTATGCCTATTCCTTTGGCTTATGGTTTTTAGTAACTTTACTATTCAATATTGTGAATAAATTTTCTTGTTGTAAATAGCATTAACTAAAATCAATTTACAACTTTTATTTAAACTACATCTATTGAGTCTACCTTTAGAAAAATTAAATCCCATTTTGACTCGTCAGTTATTTAACAGAAATTTATTATGTGTGCATTATGAGCTTCACACGAACGTACCATGAGCTGTAGGTATAATAATTTTAATGCAAGGCTTCCCTGAGACCTGAAAATTATTTCAAGAGTTTCTCTAGGGGAAAAAAGGTTGAGAGAGGCTGCTCTAGAGACTATCAGGCATAAAAATTCCAGGCGATCAGCAGTTTCTGAGATGATCAAGCTATCCTGTCTGACACCAACAATCATTCTACAATCAAAGTTACTTAGATCACATTTCTTCCCCATTCTTTTGTTTGGACTGAACAACCACTGAATCTCTTGACCATACTACATGCGCTTATGCATTGAGGCACTGCCACATGATTGGCTAATGAAATATTTGTATTAATGAGCAAGTGCACTGAATAAAGTGGCCACTGAATGTAGAACTGTGTGGCACAGTACATGTCCTTTAGACCGCGATGTCGTGCCAACATCTTAGCCTACTTCAAGATCAACTAAATGTTTCCGTCCTGCATAGCTCTCCTTTTTCCTTTCATGGATGTCCCTATCTAACTGTCTCTGCAATGTGTCATTTATAATACAGTAAATGATTTCTATCTCTACTGGCAAACCTTCTGACTACATCCTGTCAATCAGTAAACAGTAGAAGTTCTTCTCTGCAAGTCAGATTCGGAACCAGATTTATTATCACTGACGTATGCATGTCGTGAGATTTGTTGTGCAATACATTATAAAGTATTATAAGCCGCAATTAGAAAAAATATATAGATATAAAAAAAATAAATCAAGAGGTAGTGCAAAAAGAGAGCAAAATAGGGAGGTAGATTTCATGGGTTCATGGACAGTTCAGAATTACTAGAGCAGAGAGGAAGAAGCTGTTCCTGTAACATTCAGTGTATGCCTTCCATGTTAGTAGCAATGAGAAGAGGCCACGTCCTGGGCGGTGGGAGTCCTTAATGATGGATGCCGCCTTTTTGAGGAATCATCTTTTGATGATGTCCTTTCATATAATTCTATTGAAAATAGTTGTAATTGGATGTTGCCTGGAGGAAAGTTAATGCAGTGACCATAACAGACACACACAAAATGCTGGAGGAACTCAGCAGGCCAAGCAGCATCTATGGAATAGAGTACAGTCGACGTTTCAGGCTGAGACCATTCATCAGGACTCTTTTCTATAGGTGCAGTCTGGCCTATTGAGTTCCTCAAGAGTTTTGTATGCGATGCTTGGATTTCCAGCAACTGCAGATTTGCTCTTGTTTGTGATTGGATGTAAGTGTCTATGATGGTATGCCCCACATATTTTATAGTCCTGTGACAATTCCTTTTAATGAAGCAAAATCTCCAAATTCATGATATCTTGATCAAAAGCATCCAGGTGCATTTCTGTGTCCCCTTCTTGATTTTTGTGTTGATACTACTCTGTATACTCTATATATTTTCACTGCTGAGCACAAAGGCATAATTTCCACATAAAATGGTAAAAGCCAATGGAAATCTTCCATTGTTATAGTGAAAGAACAGAAATAAGCATTTGAACTTGTAATGAATTCCCACTTCACCTTTGGCTCCCACATCGCAAGGCTCCCTCTTTTCCAATTCATTTATTTGTTATGTACTGTGGCTTTTGATGCTGGCAATCATGGTCTTTCCGTGACCATGGTTGTTCTTGGCAAATCTTTCTACAGAAGTGGTTTGCCATTGTCATCTTCTGGGCAGTGTCTTTACAAGACGGGTGACCCCAGCCATCATCAATACTCTCAGAGATTGTCTGCCTGGTGTCAGTGGCTGCTTAAGCAGGATTTGTAATATGCACCAGCTGCTCATACAACCCACCCACCACCTGCTCCCATGGCTTCATTTCACCCTGGTCGGGACATAAGCAGGTGCAACACCTTGCCCAAGGGTGACCCAGAGCGAAGGGCCTTACACTTCCTTTGGTAGAGACTTGTTTCCACCCACCTTCCCTATTAGGCTTGCATTATGCCCTCGAATCTGTTCTGTGATACATAAAATGGATTACATTTTGTTATCAGTCTACATATCCCCAAATCTTTTCCCGAGCAGTCTATGCCTTATTTTTAGACCATAAATTGGAAACTACCTAAATGTTATCTGATTGAGCAATGTGTCACCAATTAGTCACTAATGCCAATTCCAGCAATTGTTGGATTTCCTTCCTGATTACCCTAAAGTAAAAAAGGTGAACCTTAGATTATGTGTTGAACGCATGATCTGATTAATTCTGAAATACAGTATCTTAATCTTACAATATGTGGTTTGATAACACTCCTTAGGTTTTCACCAAGACGTCAGGCGTTTGGATATATAACAGTGAGCTTCTACTTCAGTTATTCACAAACTTCTAGTGATACTCCTTATTATCACTTGTTCAGTAGTCACACAGCAAACTCTCCAGACCAAGATGCTGAAAATAGTGGTTCTGCTTTTTTACATCATAGTGAGCACCAACTGTGGGGTCATACGGAAGAGAAGCAATGAAAGTCGACCCTTGCAGGAGATCATAAGCACACTGGAAGAACTAGAGAACCAGGAAGTATATAATGTAAGTATACTCTATGTCAGGGACAGTTCACTACTGTCGTCACGATGTACAACAATGACTTTTATGACCTGTGACCTGTACAGGAGGGACAGGTTGCACCTCCACTGGAAATGAATCAATATCCGGGAGGTTTGCTGTTGCTACTCAGGAAGGGTAACCTAGTTTTGCAGGGACTGGGAACTGGAGCCCTAGATCAATAAGGGAAGGATCGGGACAGAAGGTAGATGTCAGGGAAAGTATATTGAAAGGCAAAATCAAAATAACCAAAATTATGAGTGATATAGTTTGAACTGTGCATATTTTAATGCTAAAAGTATTATGGGTAATGGTGATGCAGCCATTACTAAAGCTTGGTTGAGAGAGGAGCAAGGTTTATGTACCAGGTTTTCAATGTTTTAGAAAAAATAGAGGAGGAGATAAAAGGGGTGTTGCTCTACTAATCAGGGACAGTATTAGAGATGCATTCAGAGGTGACATAATGGAGGGTCGATACGGAGTCCATTTGGGTGGAACTCAAGAATAAGAAGGGTGCAGTCATACTGATGGAATTTTACTACATACTTCCCAAGAGCCACTGGGACACTGAGGAGCTGATTAAGGAAATAGGTAAACATAACAGGATTGTTGTCATGGGGGATATCAACTTCCCTGATATAAATTGGGACCTTCTTATTGTAAGGGGTTTAGATGGAGCAGAATTTGTTAAGTGTTTCCAGGAAGGTTACTTAAATCAATAGGTGGATGGTCCAATGAGAGGAGTGGCCATACTGGACCTGGTTTTCGGAACCACAACTCCTTAACGTTCAAGGTAGCTATAGATCAGAATAGTTACAGTCCATGTGGGAGAATTTTAAATTAGAGAAGAGCAAGTTATGAGGGAACTAAGAAGCGTTAATTGGGTACACCTTTTATCTGGCAAGTCCACATGTGCAGGGTGTTTAACTATCATTTGCCCAGAGTACAGGAAAGGTATGTTCCGATTAGATGGAAGGATAAGAGAACCTTGGATGTCCAGAGAGGTGATGAATTTAGTCAAGATGAAAAAGGAAAAGCTTCAGAAGTTAGGATCAAAAGAAGCACATCAAGAGTATAAAGAAGCAAGAAAAGAACTAAAGATGGGAATTAGGAAATTCAGAAAGGGCCATGAAAAGTCCTTGGCAAAAAGATTAAGGTGAATCCCAAGTCATTCTATACATACATCAAAAGCAAGAGGATAACTGGGGAGAGGGTGGGACCATTCAAAGATAAATGGGTACATTTGCTTGGATGCAGAGAATGCGAGTGAACTGGTTAATAAGTACTTTGCTTCAGTGTTTACCAAGGATAAGGACATGAGGAACCAGAAGATCAGTACTGAATGTATCAATATGTTAGAGCATTTTGAGGTCAAGGAGGAGAAAGTGCAGGGTCTCCTAATGAGTATTAAGGTGGATGTCACCAGGGCCTGATGATTTTTAGCCCAGGTTATTGAAGGCGGCAGGAGACAAGATTGCAGGGCCCTTGCTTGACCTTCATATCCTCTCTAGCCACAGGCAAGGTCCTGGAGGATTGGCAAATGTTAAACCTCTATTTAAGAAGGGAACAAGAGAAAATCCTAGGAGCTATAGATTGGTGAATCTCATGTCAGTTGTAGGGAAAATGCTGGAGAAAATTCTTAGAGATTAATATGAGCATTTGGCAACCCATAGCCTAATTAGAAGCAAGAGAGGCTATTGGTGATGTCTTCTCTGAGGAACTTGAAGCTTTCAATCCTTTCAGCCTCAGAATCACTGAAATAAACAGGAGCATGTGGACTGCACCCCATCCCCTGAAGTCACTGACTGCCTCTTTTGTTTTACTGACATGCTGTATAGAGTGAGGTTTGTTTTCATGACACTGTCACTTGAATCTGTAAGCTTCCTGTACTCTGACTCACTGCTACTTGAGCTACAGCCCAGTTGTGTCATCTGCAAACTTGTAGATGGAGTTGTAGCAGAATCTAGCCTTGCAGTCGCAAGTGTACAGGGCATAGAGTAGGGCCAAGGGGCACCAATGTTGAGAATAAGCATGGCAGAGGTGGTGCTGTCAATTGCTACCAATTGCAATCCGTTGGTCAAGAGGTCAATGATCCTATCGCAAAAGGAAGGTGCTAAGTCCCAAGTGTGGGAGTTTGCTTGGGATTATATTATTTACTAAGGCAGAGTAAATAAACAATAGTATAACATACTGTACGTGTCTTTACTGTCCAGAAAACAGTCATATGGTGATTTATCATTCTATATAAAACAGTAATGTTATAATGATCATTGTGTTTATTCTGCATTTGTATTAGAACCTGTCTTCAGAGACAATGTCTCTCACCAGGAGCTACAGTCTCAAACAAGGGATGAGGCATTTAGCACTGAGGCAGAAGAGCTTCCTTTACTCAGAGGGAGTGAATTTGTTTGCTGCTCTTTCCCCAAGAGGAATGTGAAGTCTCTGTCACTGAGTGTATTTATTTCAGAAATCAATATACATTTGAATAGAAAAGGACAGAAGGGCTATGGGGTTAGAGCAGGGGAAAGGTAAGCAGGCCATTTTCTTGGTGGCTGAAATATGAGGTGTGGGGCTGAATGATTTACACGTCTTCGATGGCATGTTCTAAACCAAATGACCCCATCAATGAAGGATCGAACAGTCTGTTTCAGTTCCCTGATGAACAATGTTTCAGGCTAAATTGATTGAGGGATGTGACATAATGCTTTGAAGAGAAGTATGTTCAACAAGTTTTTTTTGTTTTGCAGGATGAATGTCGAGGAGCCTTAGTAGCGGACATTTTCACACAGATGGAAGTAAGTCTCGACATTTATAAGCTACTGTATATCATTGAGTTTTGTGACAGCAGTTTAAGTGATGGATTGATAATGAATGAAACTAAATTTCCTGCTACCTCTTGTCCAGTAGCAATAAGGGATGTGAATTATTGGGTACTCTCTGATGCAGACAATGAATTATTGTCAAACATTATTCAGATTAGCCTCCATCTTTAATATGCAAATACAATGTAAACGCTGGGCAGGAAATGGCTAGCTGGTCCATCAAGCTTGCCTCACATAATTAGGCATGAGAATCAGGTTTATTATCACTGACATATGTCATGACATCTGTTACTTTGTGGCAGCAGTACTATACAGTGTCATACATAAAGTATGCTATAAATTATAGTAAGAAATGTATATATAAAATTAAATTAGTTCAAAAAGAGAGCAAACTGGGTGAGGAGGGTTCATTGGTTCATTGTCCAATGAGAAATCTGATGATGGAGGGGAAGAACCTGATCCCAAAGCATTGAGTAAAGCCTTCCGAGTCCCTCACAAAGAGTTTGGAAACTGCTCTCATGGGTTTTGGAAATCGTCATGTAAAACAAACAAATATTAAAGTTTATTTTAGAATGACAGGAAGAACATTTTAATGCAGAATATGTAGAAATAGCGGGAGATAGAAATGGCAACATTATCATGTCAACCAGGAATTGACCAAGAAAAACAAAAGCAATGACGAAACCCAAGGATGGTGTGGGAAGTAAATTCAATGGCTCACCAAAAACACAGCAGAAGATGACATTGAATATCAGTGGGCTGAGTTGAAGTGAACAATGGGGAAAATCAAAAAGGATGATGAATATGGGACTGAAGGTGCAATATTTGAATGCACACAGTTTACTGAATAAGGAAGAATATCTTATTGCACAGTTAGAGTTTGGCAGTTATGACATTGTGGGCGTCACTGATTCGAGGTTGAAACACAATCATATTTGGGAGCTTAACATCCATGAATGCACATTGTTTCGAAATGACGGACAGGTAGGCAGAGGAAACTAGAGGCCAGTTAGCCTGACCTCAGTAGTCGGGAAGATGATGGAACCCATTATTGAGGATGAGATTTTGTGGTATTTAGAGGCACATGATAAAGATAGGCCAAAGTCAGCATGGTTTCCTTCAAGGAAAATCTTGCCTGACAAACCTGGTGGAATTCTTTGAGGAAATTACACACAGACTAGACAAAGGAGAGTCAGTAGATATTGCTTACTTGGATTTTCAGAAAGCCTTTGACAAGGTGCTGTACATGAGGCTGCTTAACAAGATAAGAGCCCATGGCATTATAAGAAAGATGTTTGCCTGGATGGATTAGCTGTTTGATGAGACAAAGAGTGGGAATAAAGGAGACCTATTTTGGTTGGCTGCCGATGACTTGTGATATTCAGCAGGGGTCAGTATTGGGATTGTTTCTTTTCACATTGTATGTCAATGATTTGGATGATGGAATTGATGGCTTTGGGGCCACGTTTGTAGATGATACAAAGATAGGTGGAGGAGCAGGTAGTGTTGAGGAAGCAGGAAGTCTGCAGAAGGACTGAAACAGATTGGAAGAAATGGGCAGAGAAGTAGTCAATGGAATATAGTGTAGGGAAGTGTGTGGTCATGCACTTTGGTAGAACAAATAAAGGTGTAGACTATTTCCTAAACAGGGAAGAAAACTCAAAAAATCAGAGATACAAAGGGATATGGAAGTCTTTGTGCAGGATTTCTTAAAGTTTAATTTGCAGGTTGAGTCAGTGGTAAGGAAGGCAAATGCAGTGTTAGCATTTATTTCAAGAGGACTAGAATGTAAGAGCAAGGGCTTTATAAGGCATTTGGTCAGACCACACTTGGCGTATTATGAGCAATTTGGGGCCCCTTATCTAAGAAAAGATGTAGTGGCATTGGAGAAGGTCCAGAAGAGGTTCACAAGAATGATTTTAGAAATGGAAGATTTAATGTATGAGGAGTGTTTGATGACACTGGGCCAGTACTCACTGGAGTTTAGAAGAATAAGTGGGGGGGAACCTCATTGAATCCTTCTGAAGCTTGAAAGGCCTAGATTGAGTAGATGTGGAGATGATGTTTCCTACAATGGGTGAGCCTAGGAAAAGAGCGTACAGCCTCAGATTAGAGGGACATAGATTTAGAGAAGAGATGAGGAGGAATTTCTTTAGCCAGAGGGTGGTGAATCTGTGATTTCATTGTCACGGATGGCTGTGGAGGCCAAGTCATTGAGTATATAAAGCTGAGGTTGATAGTTTCTTGATTATTCAGCCAGTCAAAGTTTACAGGGAGAAGCTAGGAGAATACAGTTGCGACGGATAATAAAGTAGTCATGATGGAATGGCAGAGCAGACTCAATGGGCCGAATGGTCCAATTCTGTTCCTATGTCTTATGGTCTTCTGCTTGCATTTTTGTGACTAAATCAACATCACTGTTTACTGTATATTATAAATACAGCCAAACTTATATTTTTGCCCTTTCTTATTGTCAGACATTAGACCATAAGATATAGGAGCAAAATAAGGCCATTTCGGCCGTCAAATCTGCTCCACCCTTTCATCAAAGTTCAAAATAAAATTCATTATCAGAGTAAGTACAACACTGAGATTCTTATTCATCATGGCTGATCCAATTTTCCTCTCAGCCCCAGTCTCCTTCCTTCTCCCCGTATCCCTTCATTCCCTGACCAATCAGGAGTCTATCAACCTCTGCTTTAAATATACATGAAGACATGATCTCCTCAGCTACCTGTGGCAAAATATTCCACAGGTTCACCACGCTCTGGCTAATGAAATCCTTCCTCATCTCTGATGCCTCTCTATTCTGAGGCTGTAATCTCTGGTCTTTGGCACTCCCAGCATAGGAAACATCCTCTTCACATCCACTCTACTGAGGCCTTTCAACACTCGATAGGTTTCAATGGGGTCACTCCTCATTCTTCTGCATTCCAGTGAATACAGGCCCAGAGCCATCAAACTCTCTTCATACGACAAGCCATTCAATCCTAGAATCATTTTCATGAACCTCCTTTGAACTCTCTCCAGTTTCGGCACATCCCTTCTATAATAAGGGGCCCAGAACTGTTCACAATACTCAAAGTGAGGCCTCACCAGTGCTTTATAAAATCTCAACATTATATTAATTTGTTATTACCTCATTACAAATACAAAAGTCCATGGGCTTCAGTTTATAGGGCTTCTCTCATCTTCTTTACTTTTAAATAGAGTATTTAGCCAATCAAAAATCAGGACAATTATCAAAGATCAGGGATCAGGGATCAAGTTTATTCATCGTATACATTATATGACTTGGTAATTTGTTGTGATGTGTTTACGTGGCATGCAACAAAAACGTTTTATTAAGTGTTACAAGAATAAAGAATGAACAAGGATGGAGGAGCCAAGAGAAAAAGAAAAGGCAAAGGAAAAAGCCATCATGGTCACCTCATTCTTGAACTAGGGAAAACAAAGTCCCAGTGATAACAACTAAGCTATAAAGTAGCCAGATTCAAGTGGCAAAACACCTGCTACTGAAAACTACAAAGCTTCTAGAAAAGTACAGATGCAACTGTACTGCAGTTGCTGGAAAATTCACTGAACAATTACATGTATATAAGTAATTATATAAAAGTACAAACAAGCGTAGAAAAGTTAAACCAAAAGAAAAAATACACCCTAATCCAACAATATTCTAGATTGGTCAGTGAGCTGAAGATGCAAAGCTGGCGGTACCTTATCTCCAGATATACAGTACAAGTTCTGCAGTGATGTTATGTGGCCAAGTAGCATAATACTTAAGCTAGTTGTTCAATAGCTGTAAGGTCTATTAATGCTGTCACTTAAGTTTAGATCCTACCAAAGCAGCTGCAGAACTTCAGTTCAAGGGTTTAAATGTATTTTCTTTCTTTTAAACAGGCAGGTCTTGGTATAACGGTAACAATAGAATTGTCAAACCGCTGTAAAAGCCCCTCCTTTCCTTAAAGAAAGGAAATCTTCAGTCCTTTTCTGACCTGGCCTCTTTGTAACCTTATAGCCACCTACGGGGATGGCTAATAAATAGTTTCATTTCCATCAAATCCATATTCTGTGAGTGCACACATTTAAAAGAATTGTACTAACTGATACAGATGAATTAGACATTTCATGTCCACTGTGATCTCACCCATTTCCACATATTCAGATCATTAAATGTCCTTCAATGCTACTTCAAAATAGGTTTTAATAACTGTTCGTTGCTTATGTAGATTCCCAATTCGTTGCACTTTTGAATATTTAAGTGTTCGATTATGTGATAAGGTTCTGTAGTTCACACTCTCTAAACCAACAGTAAAAGCAGAAAATATTGGAAATACACAATGTGTAAGACATCTGAAAGATGGAAGTATATTGCTGTAATTTCTCAATGGCCACTTTATCAGGTGCGCTTGTGCACCTGCTTGCTAATGCATATATCTAGTTAACCAATCATGTGGTAGCAACTCAAAACATAAAAGCATGCAGACATGCTAAAGAGGTTCAGTTTTAGTCAGACTAAACATCAGAATGGGGAAGAAATGTGATCTAAGTGACTTTGACTGTGGAATGATTATTGCCAGACAGGGTGGTTTGAATATCTCAAACTGGGCTCTTCTAGGATTGGCACACACAACAATCTCTAGATTTGCAGAGAATGGTGTGATAAACAAAAATGATCCTGTTCTGCAGATGAAAGCACCTTGTTAATGAGAGAGGTCAGCAGAGAATAGTCAGATTGGTTCAAGCTGACAGGAAAGTGACAATGACAGCAGCAGAAGACCACAAACATACACTCAGTGACTACTTTAGGATAAAGTGGCTACTGAGTATACTGTAAAATAATTAATACCCAGTGAATCTAGCATTAATATTTCAATAGACCAATCAATAATTCTCACATATAAAGCTTATACCTTGCTGTCTGGTTGCAGATTTATTTTCTGTAACTATTGATTAAACTGTAATATAGTTTGATTCTAATATGATTTTTATTTTGACAACAGGAACAGAATGCAACTGAAACATTCTGCAAAGCTATCATAGCTCTGAGAAAACTTGGGGACAGTTTAGTCATACAGCAGAATCTGAAGAAACTTCGAACAAACTTGGAAGTTATTGGCTCAGGGGTAAGGCTACTCTGCAACAAAACTATTCATTCAACAGATGGAAGTACAGTACTGGAAGAGCAAACAAGTGTCTCAGTTTGGGAATTCTGTTTACTGTATTTGTAATCCAGCCAACTAGGATCATAATCCAGAAATATGAACTAGTAATCTAGGGTGTTTGAATTTGATATCGATTTTGAAAATAAAGAGAAATAACGTATCAGTAAAGATAACTCACACCTGCGCTGCAGTGTTCTAGATTCTATATTCTAAAACACAACAACAACAAAACAAGTCCATTTCACACCCACCCACTCATCCACCCCCTCACACACACAAACACACCCCTAATCTCTGGAACACACACCAAATGCTGGGGGAACTCAGCAGGCCAGGCAGTATCTATGGAAAAGAATACAGTCGATGTTTCAGGTTGAGACCCTGCGGCAGGACTCAAACCTCAGAACAGTCTTACTAACTATACCTTATACATTGTCCTCCAATGCATTGATATAGATGACACCAACAGCCTTTCCAATATCTTCTTATAACTCAATCTTTCCAGAATCAGCAACATCTTGGTGAATTTTTACTGTACCTTGTCAACGTTACTTACATCCTTCCTATAGCTAGGTGACCACTAATGTATATTTCAAATGTGGTCCCATCAGGGTCTTGTACTGCTACTACATGACATCCCAGCTCCCGTACTCAGTTCCTTGACTGATGAAGGCAAGCGTGGAGACGTCTTCTTCACCACACTGTTTATCTGTGTTGCCACCCACAGGGAATATATATGCTTTGCTAGTTCTCTCTGTTCTATAACACATCCCAGTGCCTTGTCATTTACTGTTAAGTCCTAACAAAATGTGATACTTTGCATTTGCCTGAATTAAATTTCATCTGGTAATCTTTACCCCAATTTCTTGCAGTGCATAATATAGTGGTTATGTTGTGCAAGATACACTGCCAAATAATTTCACTATGTCATATGATCACACAGCAGCTGCCTATTTCTGCAATAAGAAAGTCTTCACAAAGTGTCATGGATCCAGCTCCCTCCCTATCTCTGTAACCACAACATTACTAATTATCTAATGAAATATTTGCCAAGGCCATGGGAGATTTGCTTCAACTAGCAGGCAAAAGCTATTGGAAAAGTTCCATGCTGCTGATTTCCCAGGAAGGGCTATAGTTTAATATAATTCCTGAAATATCAGCATGAATCTCAACCAATTTTCTTTTCATTTTAGGCATCCAACTGCACGACAAACAATGATTCTGAAGTCAGCTTATGTGGATTTCTGAAGCAGCTGCAGGACGTTGCCAGGAGAGCTATTAAACGAATAAATTAATAAAAAGTTATGATTGTTTGTATATTAGGACAAGAATATGTATTTATTAATCAAATGAATATTGTTAATATATAAAATACTGAATCAATGCTGCATTTTAATTGTATAACATTCCTTAAATAAATATATATTTTACGTGATCAAAAACTGATATTCATCTGATGTGGAACAAAAGTATAAATTTTAGCTGCAATTTGAAAAAGACTGGATATATGTGACAAGCATGTATTAATATAAAATCAGAAACTTAAACTGCACATGCAAGCTCTGTGAAGTGGTATCCAATGACTCTTATAGCAAATCTTATTCCTCATACCCTCTTTTTGTGTTCAATAAATTCCTATAAACTATAAATTTAGTTGTGATTCTTGTATTTAAAATAGATATGCTTCTTTGATCACTGTTCACAAGCCAAGGTTGTGTGGTTGCAGATATGAAGGAAGACCTTTGTTGTTGACTATACTGAAGGGCTGTGGTGCACTTTAGGATACCCTGAGTTCGTGAAAAGCAACCTTTCAAAGAAGGCCATTTCTTTATGCAAAAGACACAAAATTAGTGTAGATTATTTATTTGTACAGGGGAAATATGACACCTTTTTAAAGTGGATATCCAGAGTCAATTTACAGATAAAGTTTATTTTTGTTGTTTTTGTCTTGTTAACATTACAGGGTCTTAGTTAGGCCACACCTGGGGTACTATGAACAGTTTTGATCCTATTACCTGGAAAATAATTTAGTAGCTTTGAAGGCAATCTAAAAGAGATTCAGCAGGCTAATTCCTGGGATGAGATAATTATCCTTTCAAAAGTGGCTGAACAGTTTGAAACTGTTTTATTTAACATTTAGAAGTGATGTTACTGAATTATGTAAGATTAATAGGGGGCATGACAGGTTAGATATCAAGATTTTTTATTATTTGGACAATCTTGAACAAGGGGACATATTGCAAGATAAGGGACTGGTCACTTAATATGGATGTGTAGGTACTTCTTGAAGAGTGAAGTGAATCTCGAGAACTGTTGGTCTCAATGTATTGATGTAGCTAGGACAAAAGTTCAAAGTAAATTTTATTATCAAAGTGCATATATATGTCACCATAAGCAACCCTGAGATTCATTTTTCTGTGGGCATACTCAGCAAATCCACAGAATAGCAACTATAGTAGGATCAATGAAAAAACAACTAGAATGCAAATGCAAATATAAATAAATACCAATAAATAATGATAACATGAAATAACAAGATAAACTGTACTTGAATGTGAGATAATTGGTTGTGGGAATATCCTAGTGGATGGCCAAGTGAGTGTTGTTATCCCCTTTGTTCAAGAGCCTGATGGTTGAGGGGTAATAATGGTTCTTGAACCTGGTGGTACGATTTGGTGGTGCACTGGTAGAATTTAAAGTAGAGGTGGATAAATGTTTGAATGATTGGGTGATTGATGGCTGGTGGAACTGGCACGGAAGAGAACTTAAGGTAGATCACCCATGATCATATTGAATGGCAGGGCAAGGTTGAGGAACTTGGTAACCTAATCCTGCTTATGAGAGCTTTTCAAAATGAGTTTGATGAAGTGGAGTGTAACCAGCTGGAATTTCAGAAAATTGATGTGGTTTGGGCTATATATGGATTGGTTTGGTGTCAATTATAGTACTGTTTCTAAAATAATCTATTAATCACAATGACATACAGTATACCTGGTATTGGTTTTTATTGTGCCACTATCTTCCCATTTCCACTACTGTTTATCTGTAGTTTAGAGGAGATTATTTATGCATATTGTATTTGGAGCTCCTGGTGCAGCCTCCCCTTCATCGGTGAGACCTGACATAAATTGGGGAACTGCTTTGTCAAGGACCTTCTCTTCGTCTGCCGCAAAAGGTGGGATTTCCTGTTGGCCACACATTTCAATTCAGCTTCCCATTCCCAGTCCGGCATGTTGGTCCATGAGCTGCTCCACTGCCACAATGAAGCCACAGTCAGATTGGAGGAGCAACACTTCTGGGTAGCTTCTGCTCTCTTCCCTTCTCTCTTTTCCCATTCCCATTCTTGTTCCCCTCTCACTACTTCTCTTCTCCTCTCTTGGTCATCAACTCCCTCTGGTGCCCCACCACCTTTTCCATTCTTCCACAATCCATTATCCACTTCTATCAGATTCTTTCAACCTTTTACCTCTTCCACCTATCACCACTCAGCTTCTGACTTCATCCCACCTCCCTAATGACCGTCCTTCCCCTTCCCCCTCACTTTCTAATATTTCTGGGTCAAGACCCTTCATCAGGACTGGAAAGGAAGAGGAGAAGTCAGAGTAAGAAGGTGGGGGAGGAAGAAATACAAGTATTACAGGTGTTAGGTGAAACCCGGGGAGGGGGAGGGGGAGGAAGGGATGAAGTAAAGAGCTGGGAAGTCGATTGGTGAAAGAGATTATGGGCTAGAGAATGGGGGATCTGATAGGAGAGGATAGAAGGCCATAGAAGAAAGGGAAGTGGGAGAAGCATCAGAGGGAGGTGATGGGCAGGTAAGGAGATAAGATGAGAGAAGGAAACTGGAATGGGAAATGGTGAGGGGGGAGCAATTACCGGATGTTCGAGAAATTGAGGTTCATGCCATCATCTTGAAGGCTACCCACACAGAATATAAGGTGTGCTCCTCCAACCTGTGTGGCATCATCATGGCAGTAGAGGAAGCCATGGACTGACATGTTGGAATGGGAATGGGAAGTAGAATTGAAATGGGTGGCCATCGGGAAATCCGGCTTTTTATGGTGGATGGAACATAGGTGCTTGATGAAGTGGTCTCTCAATCTACTTCGGGTCACACTGATGTACAGGAGGCCACGCCGGGAGCACCAGATACAGAAGGTGACTCCCAACAGACTCACAGATGAAGTGTCATTTCACCTGGAAGGAATGTTTGAGACCCTGAATGGTAGTGATGGAAGAGGTAAAGGGCCGGTGTGGCATGTGTACCACTTTTGTACTTTCTCTCCATTCAGAAAATAATCAGTCCTTTCATTTCTTCTAACAAAGTACATGACCGTACACTTCCCAAAACTGTATTCCATCTGCCAGGTCCTTGCTAATTCTTTATTCCCACTCTTTGCCTCCTGCCACTCAGCCACTGTTTTATCCATGCGGGAGTCTTTCCTGGAATACCATGGGCTTGTAGCTTGTTAGGCAGCCTCATGTATGGCAGTTTGTCAAGGCCTTCTGAAAATCCAAGTACACAACATAAAGCAATTCTCCTTTGTCTATCCTGCTATTTTATTTCTTCAAAGAATTCCAACAGATTTGTCAGGCAAGATTTTCCCTTGATGAAACCATGCTGACAATGGCCTATTTTATTATGTGCCTCCAATACCCTGACACCTCATCCTTAATAATTGACTTCAACATCTTCCCAACCCCTGGGGTCAAACTAACTGGCCTATAGCTTCCTTCCTTCTGGCTCTCTCCCTTCTTGGAGTGACATTTGCAATCTTCCAGTCTTTCAGAACCATCTCAAAATCCAGTGACTTTTGTAAGATCATTACTAATGCCTCCACAATCTCTTCAGCTATCTCTTTCACAACCCTGGGGTGTACACCATTTTGTCCAGGTGACTTATCTACCTTCAGTCCTTTCAATTTCCCAAGAACCTTCTCTTCAGTAATGGTAACTTCACACACTTCATGACACCTAACACCAGGAACTTCCCCAGTACTGCTATTGTCTTCCTGATGCAAAATGTTTACTCTGTTCATCCGTCATTTTCTTGTTCCCGATTACTACCTCTCCAGCACTGTTTTCCAGCGGTCCACTACCCACTGTTGCCTCCCTTTACACTTTATGCATCTGAGTAAACTTCTGGTATCCTCTTTAATATTATTGGCGAGCTTACTTTTATTTCCATCTTTACCTTCTTAATTACTTTTTTAGTTGTCTTCTAGTTCGCACTAAATTTTGCTCTATTATATTCCTGTCTTTGGCTTTTATGTTGATTTTGATTTCTTTTGTTAGCTACATTGTGTCATCTTTCCTTTAGAATATCACTTCCTCTTTGGGATGTACATATCCTGTGCCTTCCGAATTGTTTCCAGAAATTCCAGCCATTGCTGCTCTGCTGATATCCCTGCCAGTATTTTTTTGCAATCAGTTCTGGCCAACTCCTCTTTTATGCCTCTGTAATTCCCTTTACTCCACCGTAATACTGATACATCTGACTTTAACTTCTTCTTAAATTTCAGGGTGAATTCAATCACATTATGATCACATCCCCTAATGATTCCTCTTCTTTAAGCTCTCTAATCAATTTTGGTTCATTGCACACACCCAATCAAGAATAGTTTATCCCCTAGTGGGCTCAACCATGAGATGCTCTAAAAAGCCACCGCATAGGCAGTCTAGAAACTCCCTCTCCAGGAATCCAGCTCCAACCAGATTTTCCCAGTTGGCCTGTATAATGAAATCGCCCATGGCGATTGTAACATTTGTGGCGACCCACTTTCTGTGCAGGTGAACCAGCTCACAAATAGCCAGCGCGTGGGGGGAGACTTTGGTAATGCACCTCTGACGTCATTTCCGCCCAGAGAGGGTGGGCGCTAGGGATTAAATGCCAGCGCCGCGAAGTTTGAATAAACTAGTCTCGAAACGACTTACTGACTGCGTGTCGTTATTTTAGCGCTGTGTGTAGCACATCGCTACATTGGTGACCCCGACGGTCCAAACGGGATTTGGGCCAAAGATGACCGACTCTTCATCTGTTCACGCAGTTTCGCTAAAACTGCCGACTTTCTGGACGCTGCGACCACGCGTGTGGTTTAGCCAAGCAAAAGCCCAGTTCCAGATTCGGCAGATATCTTCTGATTCCACGCGTTACTATCACGTGGTGAGCGCCCTTGACCAGGAGACGGCCGCCCAGGTTGTGGATTTCATACAGT
Organism: Hemitrygon akajei; assembly: GCF_048418815.1. Lineage (NCBI taxonomy): Eukaryota > Metazoa > Chordata > Chondrichthyes > Myliobatiformes > Dasyatidae > Hemitrygon > Hemitrygon akajei. The sequence goes on along the minus strand of NC_133138.1, from coordinate 27,936,265 downwards.
CGCCCCCGGAAGAAGGCAAATATGAAGCATTCAAAGCGCTGCTCATTGGGACCTTTGGCCTCTCACGGCGTGAGCCTGCTTCAGCTGGACGGTTTGGGAGACAGGTTGCCGTCAGCATTGATGAATGAGATGCTGGCCCTGGCTGACGGACACAAACCCTGCCTCATGTTCGAGCAAGCGTTCCTAGAGCAACTGCCCGAGGACATACATCTGCTACTGGCCGACGCAGATTTCAGCGACCCCCGGAAGGTGGCGGCCCGGGCAGACGTGCTGTGGAAAGCCAAGAGGGAGAGCGTGGCATCCGTCGGTCAGATTACCAGGCCACGCGCCCAACAGCGGACCAGACAAGGCCCGGCAGGGGGGCGCACACAACACAGAAGCAGGAGTGAGGAGGCCAGTGAACAGTGGTGTTTCTACCACCAGCGGTGGGGCACAAAAGCCTGCCGTTGTCACCCGCCCTTCAAGGGCCAGGGCCAGGGCCAGCTGCTGCTAATGACTATGGCGGCTGGCCACCAGGACAGACTCTTCTACGTCTGGGACAAACAGTCAGGACGCCGCTTCTTGGTCGACACTGGAGTGGAAATCAGCGTCTTGCCCCCGACGGGGTACGACACCTGCAACAGGAAGCCAGGACCCACCCTGAGGGCCACAAATGGCAGCACGATACGGACCTATGGCACCCGCACAGTGCAGCTGCAGTTCGGCGCCAGCCGGTTTACGTGGGACTTCACACTGGCCGCGGTGGCCCAACCACTCCTGGGGGCGGACTTCTTGCGAGCTCACAGCCTGCTGGTCGACTTGCAAGGGAAAAGACTGGTACATGCCGAGACTTTCCAGATGTTCTCCCTGGGTGAAGCCAAGTTGCCGGCCCCACACCTGGACTCCATCACGCTGTGGGACAACAAATTCACCAGAATCCTGGCGGACTTCCCATCGATTCTGGCACCGCAGTTCACGGCAGCCATGCCCAGACACGGGGTACAGCACCACATCCCGACCCAGGGACCACCCCTCCAAGCCCATGCACGAAGGCTTCCTCCGGAAAAGCTTCGCCTGGCGAAGGAGGAGTTCAAGATGATGGAGGAATTGGGGATCGTACAGAGGGCCGGCAGCCCATGGGCCTCCTCCCTGCACATGATGCTCAAAGCAGCTGGGGGTTGGAGACCATGCGGCGACTACCACAGACTGAACGAGGCTACAACTCCAGACCGCTACCCTGTGCCGCACATACAGGACTTTGCAGCAAACCTGCACGGGGCAAGAATCTTTTCCTAAGTAGTCCTCGTCCGGGGATACCATCAGATCCCGGTGCACCCTGAAGACATCCCCAAAACAGCACTCATCACCCCATTCAGCCTGTTCGAGTTCCTCCGAATGCTGTTCGGCCTGAAGAATGCCGCACAGATGTTCCAGCGGCTAATGGATGAGGTGGGACGCGACCTGGACTTTGTGTTCATCTATTTGGATGACATCCTTATAGTCAGCAGTTGTCGTCAGGAGCATCTGTCCCACCTCCGCCAGCTCTACTCCCGCCTGAGTGATTTCGGCCTCACGATCAACCCGGCCAAATGCCAGTTCGGTCTCAATACCATCGACTTCCTGGGCCACAGGATTACCAAAGACGGGGCAACACCTCTGCCCGCCAAGGTAGACGCGATCCACCACTTTGCCCGGCCCAACACGGTCAAAGGCCTACAGGAGTTTGTTGGTATGGTGAACTTCTACCACCATTTCCTCCCCTCAGCAGTCCGTATCATGCGCCCTTTGTGCACCCTGATGTAGGGTAAAGGCAAGGACATTACTTGGGACGAGGAGGCTGCGGCCGCTTTCGTTAAAGCCAAGGAAGCCTTGGCAGATGCCGCAATGCTGGTGCACACCAGAACGGACGTTCTGACTGCCCTCACTGTGGACGCATCCGACACAGCAGTCAGTGGGGTGCTGGAGCAGCTCATCGAGGGGCACTGGCAACCCTTGGCATTCTTCAACAAGCACCTACAACCACCCGAACTCAAGTACAGTGCTTTCAACTGGGAGCTGTTGGCACTGTATCTGGCAATCCAGCATTTCAGGTACTTCTTAGAAGGCAGGCTGTTCACCGCGTTCACGGACCACAAACTGTTGACCTTCGCGTTCACGAAGGTGTCCAATCCCTGGTCGGCTCACCAGCAGCGACATCTGTCCTACATATCCGAGTACATGACGGACATCCAGCATGTCTCAAGAAAGGACAACGTCGTGGCGGACGCATCTCCAGACCAGCTGTCCAGGCCCTGTCCCTGGGGGTGGACTATGCAGTACTGGTGGAGGCGCAGCAGGCAGACGACAAGATGCCCAGATACAGGACCGCAGTCTCGGGTTTACAGCTGCAGGACTTTCTCGTAGGCCCAGGTGATAGGACCCTCCTGTGCGACGTGGCCACCGGCCAACCTCGCCCCATCGTCCCGGCAGCCTGGAGGCAGCAAGTTTTCGACTCCATACACAGTTTGGCACACCCATCTATCAGGACAACCATCCGGCTGGTCTCCAGCAAGTTCGCGTGGCACGGACTTCGCAAGCAGGTCAGTGAATGGGCCAGAACGTGCGCGCAGTGCCAAACAGCCAAGGTGCAGCGGCACACTAAAGCCCCGCCGCAGCAGTTCGAACCCACCCACCGGAGGTTCGACCACATTCATGTGGATATCGTGGGCCCCCTACCAGTGTCCCGAGGAGCGCGGTACCTCCTAACTATGGTAGACCGGTTCACGAGGTGACCAGAGGTGGCCCCGCTCACCGACACATCTGCCGATTCCTGCGCCCGAGCACTGATTGCAACCTGGGTAGCACGCTTCGGGGTACCGGCCCACATTACCTTCGACAGAGGCGCCCAGTTCACCTCCAGCCTGAGGTCGGCTGTGGCCAGCCTGTCGGGAATGCAGCTACACCACACAACTGCCTACTACCCACAGTCGAACGGACTGGTGGAACGCTTCCTCCGTCACTTGAAGTCGGCTCTCATGGCCCACCTGAGAGGACATAACTGGGTGGACGAGCTTCCGTGGGTCCTGCTTGGAATTCGCACAGCGCCCAAAGAGGATCTGCACGCCTTGTCGGCCGAGTTGGTGTATGGCGCACCCCTGGCTGTCCCAGGAGAGTTCATACCAGCCCCAAGGGGGCAAGAGGAAGAACCCGCAGCAGCCCTGGACAGACTACGCAAAAAGCTCGGCAACCTGGCCCCCATACCCACTTCACAGCACGGACGGACCCCGACCCATGTACCCAAAGACCTGCAGAACTGTAAGTTTGTGTTTGTACGAAGGGGCAGACACCAGGACCACTACAGTGGCCGTACGAGGGTCCGTTCAAGGTGATCAACAACAACGGGTCCACGTACGTTCTGGACATTGGGGGGAAAGAGGAGGTTTTCACAGTGGACCGATTCAAACCAGCCCATGTGGACTTGGCGCAGCCGGTTGAGGTTCAGGCACCGCGGCGCAGAGACAGACCTCCCAAACAGAGGCTGACCCAGGCTGTGGACATTAGGGGGTGTATCGCCTGTTCTGGGTGGGGGGGTTATGTGGCAACCCACTTTCTGTGCAGGCGAACCGGCTCACAAATAGCCAGCGCGCGGTGGGAGACTTTGGTAATGCACCTCTGATGTCATTTCCGCCCGGAGAGAGCGGGCGCTAGGGATTAAATGCCAGCGCCGCAAAGTTTGAATAAACTAGTCTCGAAACGACTTACCGACTGCGTGTCGTTATTTCAGCGCTGTGTGTAGCACATCGCTACACATTACCCATTTTCATGCATTTTCTCTCTCCCATTGTAATCTGTAAGCCACATCCTTACTACTCTTTGGGGGTCTGCATACAACTACTATCAGGGTCTTTTTACCCTTGTAGAAGACCCTGATGGTATGACTTTGTCATAGTTGGATGCATCAGCAAGGGAGATGAGGCTGAGTACAGGGCTACAGTGGGAAACTTTGTCACATGGTGTGAGCAGAATCATCTGCAGCTTAATGTGAAAAAGACTAAGGAGCTGGTGGTGGATCTGAAGAGGGCTAAGGCACCAGTGACCCCTGTTTCCATCCAAGGGGTCAGTGTGGACATGGTGGAGGATTACAAATACCTGGGGATACGAATTGACAATAAACTGGACTGGTCAAAGAACGCTGAGGCTGTCTACAAGAAGGGTCAGAGCCGTCTCTACTTCCTGAGAAGACTGAGGTCCTTTAACATCTGCCGGATGATGCTGAGGATGTTCTACGACTCTGTGGTGGCCAGTGCTATCATGTTTGCTGTTGTGTGCTGGGGCAGCAGGCTGAGGGTAGCAGACACCAACAGAATCAACAAACTCATTCGTAAGGCCAGTGATGTTGTGGGGGTGGAACTGGACTCTCTGACGGTGGTGTCTGAAAAGAGGATGCTGTCCAAGTTGCATGCCATCTTGGACAATGTCTCCCATCCACTCCATAATGTACTGGTTAGGCACAGGAGTACATTCAGCCAGAGACTCATTCCACCAAGATGCAACACTGAGCGTCATAGGAAGTCATTCCTGCCTGTGGCCATCAAACTTTACAACTCCTCCCTCGGAGTGTCGGACACCTGAGCCAATAGGCTGGTCCTGGACTTATTTCCACTTGGCAAAATTTACCTATTATTATTTAATTATTTATGGTTTTATATTGCTATACAGTATTTCTACACTATTCTTGGTTGGTGCGACTGCAATGAAACCAAATTTCCCTTGGGATCAATAAAGTATGTCTGTCTGTCTGTCCTCACTGCATATTACCTCTGTTTGTAAACAAGCTACCTCATCTTCAATGCTACAATCTGCCTTTCCTACAATACTTCTTGCATGGGAATATATGCAGCTCAGAACACTAGTCACACCATGCTGAAACTTTGAGTCCTAACTTTCCCTGGGGTCTTCCCAACATCTGCCTCCACAAGCTCTTCACTAACTGTTCTCATCCTCCTGCATCTCTAGTTTGAACCCCACTGTGTAGCATTAACAAACCTTCCTGCTAGGATATTAGTCCCACTCCAGTTTTGGTCTCACCTTCCCTGGACGAGAGCCCAAAGAACCAAAAATCATATGCTCTCCCTCCTGTACCAACTTGTTAGCCATGTATTAAACTGCATATGGCCTCAGTAGCAATCCTGAGATCACAACCCTGGAAGTCCTGTCCTTTAACTTAACACCTAACTCCCTGAACTCCCTATTCAGAACCTCATCACTCATCCTACCCATGTTATTTGTTTCTACATGGATCATGACTTCTGGCTGTTCATCCTTCCCTTTAGAATTCTGCAAACTCAATCTGAGATATCCCAGACCCTAGCACCTGGGAGGCAACATACCATCCAGGAATCTTGTTCTTGCCCACAGAACCTCCTGTTCATTCCCCTAATTAATGAATGCCCTATCACCACAGTGTGCCTCTTCTCTCCCCTTCCCTTCTGATTCACAGTGGAAGCCTTAATTCCACAGACCTGACCACTGTGACTTTCCTCTACTAGATCAACTCCCACTCCCCAACATTATCCAACATGATATGCACATTGCTGAGGGGAATGACCACAAATGTACTGGCTCTTTAACCCCTTTCCCCTTCCTGTCACTCAGTTTCCTGTTCCTGCACCTTGGGTAACTTCTTCTCTATATGTCGTATCTATCAGCCCTCCAGCCTCCCAAATGATCTGGAGTTTATCCAGTTCCAGTCCAACTTCTTAATGTGGATTGTTAGAAGCTGTAGCTGGATGCACCTCACACTTGTAGTTGTCAGGGGCACTGGAGAACCCCCTGCCTTCTCACATCTTACAAGAGGAGCATTCAGCTTTCCTGCCTATTATCCTGCCTTATATCTGAGTAGATATAAAGAAGGGAAGGAAAAAGAAACTTAAGCTTGAGCTTTTCTTTCCTTTACCTTCTCTGACTGAAGCCTCTCTTCCCTGAAGCCTCGAACAGCTAAAGCCTCAAGATCACCAGTCTGACTCTGTCCACTCAGACAATGGCCGGCACAATGATAGCCACTGTTCTTGCCCCTGCCTTCCTTTAATTTGCTCTAGCTAATCAACTTCTAATGCCAATTGATCGCCAGTCAAAGCTCTTATTTGCCGCTGCCTTCTCTACTCGGATACTGGACCTGACCGAAATCTCCTCCTCTCAATACTTCCAATGCTCAGATTGGTCACTGCTCAAAGCTGATTTTTCACTCTAGTGACCTATTGTTCCCTTTTCTTCTTGGAAGTCACTCCTCTCAAAGCTTCCAATGTCCTGACTTACCGCTGGTCAAAGATTCTGTTCATGTTAAATAAATCTGAATATGAATCATTATCAGAATCAGATTTACTATCACTGACATCTGTCATGAAATTTGTTGTTTTGCAGCAGCGTTACAGAGCAGGGAGTCTGCATAATGACTAGGAGAATGGTCAAAGAAGCTTCAGATGGAATGCAGTGTAGGGAAGTGTAAAGTTATAACCTTTGGTAAAATGATTAAAGGCGTCAACTATTTTCTAAATGGGGAGCAAATTCAGAGATCAGAAGAGCAAAGGGACAGGAGTGTATGTTGAACCACTAGTAAGGAAGCCAAATGCGGTGTTAGCATTGATTTTGAGAGGGCTAGAATATAAAAGCAAGGATGTAATGTTGAGGTTTTATAATGCATTAGTCAGGCCACACTGAGAAGTTTTGTGGCCCTTATCCAAGAAAAGATATTCCAGTTGGAGAAAATCCAGAAGAGGTTCACGAGATTTATCCTGAAAATGAAAGGATTAGCATATGGGTGTGATGGGTGCATGGAATGCACTGCCAGCAAAGTGGTAGAGGTGGATACAATAGGGTCTTTTAAGAGACTCTTCGATAGATACACGGAGCTTAGTAAAAACTTGTAGAGTAGGTTACATGTTCGCGCCAACATTGTGGGCAGAAGGTCCTGTAATGTACTGTAGATATTCTATGTTTCTACTTGAGGTGGAATTCAGAAGAATGAGGGGGAATCTCATTGAAATTTATTGAATAGAGATCTTGATAAGGGTAGACACGGAGAGAATTTTTCCTATGGGGGGGAACAGACTCAGAATACAAGGGCATCCCTTTAGAACAGAGGTGAAGAGGAATTTATTTAGTCAGACGGTGCTGAATCTAAGAATTTATTCTGCAAGATGGCTGTGGCGGTCAAATCCTTGGATATTCTTAAAGCAGAGGTTGACAGATTCTTGATTAGTAAGAGCAATAAAGCTTATTGCTTTAATTTATTCTAGCTCAATGCACTATGTAATGATTTGATCTGTATAACATTATGCAAAACAAGCTTTTCACTATCGTGGTACATGTAACAAAAACCAATATCCATCTTGATTGGCATGGACATGTTGGGCCTCCAGCCTCGGTGAGTTCAGGTGATTAGGACTAACCATTAGGATAGTCCTAGCTCATTCAGCCCAGCATATGCACGTATCTAACAAAATTTCTTAGATGGCGAAGACCATGGTCAATTACTGAACTATTTAACCGTGATCTTGAAACCAATTGTAACAATGTTATTTCCACACACATAAATGCTAGAGGAACCCAGTAGCTCAGGCAACATCAGGAAGTGAATTATCTTCAAGCTAATCCCAATTTCCCATAACTTGGCCAATATCCCTCCAAACTCTTGTATATGCATTCCTCTTAGATATAGCCAATGTGCCTGTCTCATCAATCTCCTCTGCCAGCTGGTTCCATATATCTGGTAACTGCTACTTATTTTAAGTTGCCTCTCAGTTTCTTATAAACCTTTCACTTCTAACCTTAAAACTATGTCCTCAGTTTTTTTTTTTGTTTCCCTAAAGCTGGTATGCTTAATGGAATATAACTCAGTGGCCACTTTATTGGGTCCATCTGTACACCTGCTCGTTAATGCAAATATCTAACCAGCCAATCATGTGGTAGCAACTCAGTGTATAAAAGCATGCAGACATGGTCAAGAGGTTCAGTTGTTGTTAAGAATTGCAGTCTAAGTGCCTTTGACCACGAAATTATTGTTGGTGCTAGATGGGGTGCTTCAGTATCTCTGAAACAGTTGATCTCCTGGGGGTTTCATTCACAACAATCACTAGAACTTACAGGGAATGGTGGAATAAACAAAAAAAAACATTCAGTTGGCAGCAATTCTCTGGGCGGAAACACCTTGTTAATGAGAGCGGTCAGAGGCGAATGCCCGACTGGATCAAGCTGATAGGAAGATGAAAATAGCTCAAATAACCATGTCTTACAACAGCAGTGTGTAGAAGAGCATCTCTGAATGCACAACATGCCAAACATAGAAACACAGAAAACCTGCAGCACAATACAGGCCCTTCGGTCCACAATGCTGTGCCGAACATGTACTTACTTTAGAAATTACTTAGGGTTGCCTATAGCCCTCTATTTTTCTAAGCTCCATGTACCTATCCAGGAGTCTCTTAAAAGACCCTATTGTATCCACCTCCACCACCGTTGCCGGCAGCCCATTCCATGCACTCACCACTCTCTGCTTAAAAAACCTACCCCTGGCATCTCCTCTGTACCTATTTCCAAGCACCTTAAAACTATGCCCTCTCATTTTAGCCATTTCAGCCCTGGGAAAAAGCCTCTGACTATCCACACGATCAATGTCTCTCATCATCTTATACACCTCCTTCAGGTCACCTCTCATCCTCCACCGCACCAAGGAGAAAAGGCCGAGCTCACTCAACCTATTCTCATAAGGCATATTCCCCAATCCAGGTAACATCCTTGTAAATCTTCTCTGCATCCTTTCTATAGTTTCCACATCCTTCCTGTAGTGAGGTGACCAGAACTGAGCATAGTACTCCAAGTGGGGTCTAACCAGCGTGTTATATAGCTGTAACATTATCTCTCGGCTCTTAAACTCAATCCCACGATTGATGAAGGCCAATGCACCGTATGCCTTCTTAACCACAGAATCATCCTGGGATGCACCTTTGCTTGTCCTATGGACTCCAATCCCAAGATCTCTCTGATCCTCCGTACTGCTAAGAGTTTACCATTGATACTATATGCTGCCATCATATTTGACTTTCCAAAATGAACCATCTCACACTGAACTGGGTTGAACTCTATCGGCCACTTTTCAGCCCAGTTTTGCATCCTATCGATGTCCAACTGTAACATCTGACAGCCCCCCATACTATCCACAACGCCCCCAACCTTTGTGTCGTCAGCAAATTTACTAACCCATCCCTCCACTTCCTCATCCAGGTCATTTATAAAAGTCACGAAGAGAAGGGGTCCCAGATTCCAGAGACACACCACTGGTCACCAACCTCCATGCAGAATATGACCCATCTTTGCCTTCTGTGGGCAAGCCAATTCTAGATCCACAAAGCAATGTCCCCTTGGATCCCATGCCTCCCTACTTTCTCAGCAAGCCTTGTATGGGTTAACTTATCAAATGCCTTGCTGAAATCCTTATACACTACATCTACTGCTCTACCTTCATCAATGTGTTTACTCACATCCTCAAAAAAACCTTGAAGAGGATGGGCTAAAGCAGCAGAAGTCTACAAACTTACACTCAGCAGCCACTTTATTAAATGTGTTATTGTGTGTGTTTATAATAAAGAACTGTAGCGATGTGCTACACACAGCGCTGAAATAATGACACGCAGTCGGTAAGCCGTTTCGAGACTAGTTTATTCAAACTTCGCGGCGCTGGCATTTAATCCCTAGCACCCGCCCTCTCCGGGCGGAAATGACATCAGAGGTGCATTACCAAAGTCTCCCCCTCACCGCGCTGGCTATTTGTGAGCCGGTTCACCTGCGCAGAAAGTGGGTCGCCACATAACCCCACCCCCCCCCCCCCCCAAACCGGCGATACACCCCCCAATTTCCACAGTCTGGATCAGCCTCTGTTTGGGAGGTCTGTCTCTGCGCCGCGGTGCCTGAACCTTGACCGGCTGCGCCAAGTCCACATGGGCTGGTTTGAGTCGGTCCACCGTGAAAATCTCCTCTTTCCCCGCAACGCCCAGAACGTACGTGGACCCGATGTTGTTGATCACCTTGAACAGCCCCTCGTATTACCGCTGTAGCGGTGCCCAGTGTCCGCCCCTTCGTACAAACACAAACTTACAGTTCTGCAGGTCTTTGGATACGCAGGTCGGGGTCCATTATGCTGTGAAGTTGGTACGGGGGCCAGGTTGCTGAACCTTTTGCATAGCCTGTCAGGGACTGCTGTGGATTCTTCCTCTTGCCCCCTTGGGGCTGGTATGAACTCTCCTGGGACGGCCAGGGGTGCGCCATACACCAACTCGGCCGACGAGGCTTGCAGTTCCTCTTTGGGCGTTGTGCGAATTCCAAGCAGAACCCAGGGAAGCTCGTCCACCCAGTTAGGTCCTCTCAGGCGGGCCATGAGAGCCGACTTCAAGTGACGGAGGAAGCGTTCCACTAGTCCGTTCGACTGTGGGTGGTAGGCAGTTGTGTGGTGTAGCTGCATTCCCGACAGGCTGGAGGTGAACTGGGTGCCTCTGTCGAAGGTAATGTGGGCCGGTACCCTGAAGCGTGCTACCCAGGTTGCGATCAGAGCTCGGGCGCAGGAATCGGCAGATGTGTCGGTGAGCGGGACCGCCTCTGGCCACCTCGTGAACCGGTCTACCATAGTTAGGAGGTGGTCAATGTGATCGAACCTCCGGTAGGTAAGTTTGAATTGCTGCGGCGGGGCTTTAGTGTGCCGCTGCACCTTGGCTGTTTGGCACTGCGCGCACGTTCTGGCCCTTTCACTGACCTGCTTGCGAAGTCCGTGCCACACGAACTTGCTGGAGACCAGCCGGACGGTTGTCCTGATAGATGGGTGCGCCAAACTGTGAATGGAGTTGAAAACTCGCCGCCTCCAGGCTGCCGGGACGATGGGGCGAGGTTGGCCAGTAGCCACGTCGCACAGGAGGGTCCTATCACCTGGGCCTATGAGAAAGTCTTGCCGCTGCAAACCCAAGACTGCGGTCCTGTAGCTGGGCATCTCGTCGTCTGCCTGCTGCGCCTCCGCCAGTGCTGCATTGTCCACCCCCAGGGACAGGGCCTGGACAGCTGGTCTGGAGAGTGCGTCCGCCACGACGTTGTCCTTCCCCGAGACATGCTGGATGTCCGTCGTGTACTCAGAGATGTAGGACAGATGTCGCTGCTGGCAAGCCGACCAGAGATCGGAAACCTTCGTGAACGCGAAGGTCAACGGTTTGTGGTCCGTGAACGCGGTGAACTAAGAAGTACCTGAAATGCCAGATTGCCAGATACAGTGCCAACAGCTCCCAGTTGAAAGCACTGTACTTGAGTTCGGGTGGCCGTAGGTGCTTGCTGAAGAACGCCGGGGTTGCCAGCACCCCTCGATGAGCTGCTCCAGCACCCCACCGACTGCTGTGTCGGATGCGTCCACCGTGAGGGCGGTCAGAACGTCTGTTCTGGGGTGCACCAGCATCACGGTATCTGCCAAGGCTTCCTCGGCTTTAACGAAAGTGGCCGCAGCCTCCTCGTTCCAAGTAATGTCCTTGCCTTTACCCGACATCAGGGTGTACATAGGGCGCATGATACGGGCTGCTGAGGGGAGGAAACGGTGGTAGAAGTTCACCATACCAACGAACTCCTGCAGGCCTTTGACCGTGTTGGGCCGGGCAAAGTGGCGGATCGCATCTACCTTGGAGGGCAGAGGTGTTGCCCCGTCTTTGGTAATCCTGTGGCCCAGGATGTCAATGGTTTTGAGACCGAACTGGCATTTGGCCGGGTTGATCGTGAGGCCGAAATCACTCAGGCGGGAGTAGAGCTGGCGGAGGTGGGACAGATGCTCCTGATGACAACTGCTGGCTATAAGGATGTCGTCCAAATAGATGAACGCAAAGTCCAGGTCGCGTCCCACCACATCCATTAGCCACTGGAATGTCTGTGCGGCATTCTTCAGGCCGAACGGCATTCGGAAGAACTCGAACAGGCTGAACAGGGTGATGAGTGCTGTTTTGGGGATGTCTTCAGGGTGCACCAGGATTTGATGGTATCCTCGGATGAGGTCTACTTTGGAAAAGATTCTTGCCCCGTGCAGGTTTGCTGCAAAGTCCTGTATGTGCAGCATGGGGTAGCAGTCTGGAGTTGTAGCCTCATTCAGTCTTTTCCCTTGCAAGTCGACCAGCAGGCTGTGAGCTCGCAAGAGGTCCGCCCCCAGGAGTGGTTGGGCCACGGTGGCCAGTGTGAAGTCCCACATGAACCAGCTGGCGCCGAACTGCAGCTGCACTGTGCGGGTGCCGTAGGTCCGTATCATGCTGCTGTTTGCGGCCCTCAGTGTGGGTCCTAGCTTCCTGTTGCGGGTGTCGTACCCCGTCGGGGGCAAGATGCTGATCTCCACTCCGGTGTCGACCAAGAAGCGGCGTCCTGACTGTTTGTCCCAGACGTAGAAGAGTCTGTCCTGGTGGCCAGCTGCCATAGTCATTAGCGGCAGCTGGCCCTGGCCCTGGCCCTTGAAGGGCGGGTGACAACGGCAGGCTTTTGTGCCCCACCGCTGGTGGTAGAAACACCACTGTTCACTGGCCTCCTCACTCCTGCCTCTGTGTTGTGTGCGCCCCCCTGCCGGGTCTTGTCTGGTCCGCTGTTGGGCGCGTGGCCTGGTAATCTGACCAACGGACGCCATGCTCTCCCTCTTGGCTTTCCACAGCACGCCTGCCCAGGCCGCCACCTTCAGGGGGTCGCTGAAATCTGTGTCGGCCAGCAGCAGATGTATGTCCTCAGGCAGTTGCTCTAGGAATGCTTGCTCGAACATGAGGCAGGGCTTGTGTCCATCAGCCAGGGACAGCATCTCGTTCATCAATGCTGACGGCAGTCTGCCTCCCAAACCGTCCAGGTGAAGCAGGCTCACGCCGTGAAAGGCCAAAGGTCCCAATGAGCAGCGCTTTGAATGCCTCATATTTGCCTTCTTCCGGGGTCGACTGTATGAAATCCGCAACCTGGGCGGCCGTCTCCTGGTCAAGGGCGCTCACCACGTGATAGTAACGCATGGAATCAGAAGATATCTGCCAAATCTGGAACTGGGCTTCTGCTTGGCTAAACCACACGCGTGGTCGCAGCGTCCAGAAAGTTGGCAGTTTTAGCGAAACTGTGTGAACAGATGAAGAGTCGGTCATCTTTGGTCCAAATCCCGTTTGGACCGTCGGGGTCAACAATGTAGCGATGTGCTACACACAGCGCTGAAATAACGACATGCAATCAGTAAGTCGTTTCGAGACTAGTTTATTCAAACTTCGCGGTGCTGGCATTTAATCCCTAGCACCCACCCTCTCTGGGTGGAAATGACGTCAGAGGTGCATTACCAAAGTCTCCCCCTCACCACGCTGGCTATTTGTGAGCCGGTTCACCTGCACAGAAAGTGGGTTGCCACAGAACTTCAGTTCCCAGTGGGCAATGAGGGTGGTTCATTCGGAGCCGAAAGCTTCGAAGGAGAGCTGAGTGTTGAGCTGGAGTTTAGCAAAAAATGTTCTTAGCATAAATTCATGCCAAGTTTGTCTTTATTAAGTACAAACTTAACATGAGGTACAGAAGGAACAGAGTAAAGTGGTCACAGAGTGTATATTCAAGTTAATTCCAAATTCCCATCACTTGGCCGAAATCCCTCCAAATATCTCCAATGTGCCTGTCTCAACCACTTCATCTGGCAGTTGGTTCCATATATCTGGTACCTGCTTTGTTTTTAAATTGCCCCTCAGTTTCTTATAAATCTTCACTTCTAACAAAACTATGCCCTCTGTTGTTCATTGGATTCTTTAACACTGGTATGTTTTAATGGAATAGAATATTTAATCTAATGGAATGGAATAGAATGTGTTAAGGGCTCACCATATGATTTACATTCAAATGATGCTTATGAACAACCTCAGGAATTTGCCAGATGAAAGAAAAGGTTTTCTTTTGTAGTCTAACTGAGCTCTGATCTGGTTCATGATCTAATCTTGCCAATTAACTGTACCGGGAAGGAAATCCTCAAGCTGCCAGAGACTGAAGTGTAACCACTGGGTACCACAAGCTCATCAACTGATTCAGCAAATTAATGAATTATGTAATTGTTCCACGTAGATCAGGGAAATCTGTTTTCAATGGGCAGTGGAATTATTTGGGTTTCCCTTGGTACATGAAGATATTGGATGACGACTGGATAAATGATAGAGAAAAAGACACAATCCACTTCCTCTTAGATAGTTGAGTGAAATCGGAACTTCAACTACAGTGTGGAAAGAATATAATGTTGCTAAATGAGTCAAGAATAGGAAACTGTATTTGGTGAAACAGGACTCAGGAAATTACAGAACCTGGGCCTTTATACCTCCCTCTGCAATTGGATCCTCGACTTCCTAACCAGAAGACCACAATCTATGCAGATTGGTGATGATATCTCCTCCTTGCTGACGAACAATACTGGTGCACCTCAGGGGCGTGTGCTTAGTCCTCTGCTCTACTCTCTCTATTCCTATGACTGTGTGGCTAGGTATAGTTCACATACCATCTATAAACTTGCTGATGATACAACCGTTATTGGTAGAATCTCAGGGCATGTGTTTTTCTCATTGTTACCATCAGGTAGGAGGTACAGAAGCCAGAAGGCACACACTCAACAATTCAGGAACCGCTTCTTCCCCTCTTCCATCCGATTCCTAAATGGACATTGAACCCATGAGCACTACCTCACTTTTTCAATATATTTTATTTCTGTTTTTACATGGTTTTAATCTCCAATATACATATACCGTATTTGATTTACCTATTCATTTTTTAATTTTATTTTCCTTCTATATTATGAATTGCATTGAACTGCTGCTAAGGTAACAAATTTCACAACACGTGCTGGTGAGAAAAAAACCTGATTCTGATTCTGATTAATTTAGCAAACAAAAGTAGATTGCTAATCCAGTTTTAGACTTAAGGAAATCAAGCATTCACAGGAAATGAGAAGTAAACAATTAAGCAACAGGATGGGACTTTTATAACAAAATAAACTTTATTCAATAATAAAAATTCATTTACAGGAAGCAACTGCGCAATCCCTTTCATTTTTACATTATAGTCAATGCTTTAAGCTGCATTCTATTACATACTTTAAAACAAGTAAGACTGTTACCACTCATGTGGTACATGACCACAGATATTGAGGGGCTTCCTCACTCAACCCAGCTCCACCCTCTCCAATAGCAGAAGAACCCTATACTGTGGCCCTTCCCCACCAAGCCCTTGCAGTGGCTGCCCCAAGCTTCAGTGCGTCCCTTGGCACATACTCCTGCAGACTGGAATCTGCCCGTCAGCAGCGTTCCCCCACAGACATCTCGATGTGTTGCCAGACCAACAAGTTTCAGAAAGAACATAGGATGTCTTCCATTGTCTACCTTAGTGACCCATTGGATCTGAAACCACATCAGCCACAGGTACTCAGACAAGGAGTGAAATCACTTCATTAGTTACACCTGTACACCTGCTCGTTAATGCAAATCTCTAATCAGCCAAACAATTCAATTCATAAAAGCATGCAGAGAAGTTCGAGAGGTTCACTTGTTCAGAATAAACATCAGAATGGATAGAAGTATGACTTACCTGACTTTGATTGTGGAATGACTGTTGGTGCCTGATGAGGTGGTTTGTGTCTCTCAGAAACTGCAGATCTCCTGAGGTTTTGACAAACAACCGTGTCTGGAGTTCACGGAGAATGGTGTGAAGAGCATCCAGTGAGCAGCGGTTTTGTGGGTGAAAATGCCTTGCTAATGAGAGAGATCAGAGACGAATGGCCAGACTGATTCCAGCTGACAGGAAGGCATCAGTAACTCAAGTAACCACACATTACAACAGGGGTGTACCGAAGAGCACCTCTGAATGCACAGCATGTCGAAGCTTGAAGTGGATGGGCTATGGCAGCAGAAGACCACAAGCATGGCCTCAGCGGATATTTTAACAAGCACAGGAAATACAATAATATAGTGGCACTGAGTGTGAAAGGAAAGTGACAGTAGAATTATGCAGCAGAGAAGGCTGGTGAACTCTAATTCCACCATTCTTTCCAAAGTGCTTTCCAAATCGCAATGCTTGACATCTGTGACAGAGTTTCCTCCGGAACTAAGAAATTGGGTAGGCAACTTGGTTGGTATAGACAAATTGGTCTAAAGTGTCAAACTCCTTGCTGAATGCCTCGGACACTTAAGCACATGAAGACCTGATTTGCATTGCATAGAACAATACGATACAACACAGCACAGGCCCTTCAGCCCACAATGTTGTGCCAACCTTGTAACCTACTCCAAGATCAGTCTAACACTTCCCTCTCACATAGCCCTCTATTTGTTTATCACTCATGTGCCTGCCAAAGAGAGTCTTAAATATCTCTAATGGATCTGCCTCCACCACCACCCCCAGGAGTATATTCCATGTGTTTAATAAACCAACTTCTGACATCCACCCCCCCGACAAAGTTTCCTTAAAAGTATGCCCTCATATATTAATGACTGCCTCCTGGAAAAAGTTGTTAGCTGTTCACTCTATTTATGTCTCTTATCATTTTGTACACCAGTATCAAGTCACTTCTCATCCTCTTTTGCTCCAAAGAAAAAAGACCTAGCTTGCTTAACTTTTTCTCATTAGGCATGCTGTCCAATCCAGGTGGCATCCGGGTTAAATCTCCTCTTCACCCTCCCTAAAGCTTTTTTCCTGTAACGAGACAACCAGACCACAATACTCCTAGTGTAGCCAAACCAGAGTTTTATATAGCTCCAATATTCAATCATGGCTCTTGAACTCATTCTCCTGATATACTATACGCCAACATATAGTATGCCAATATGCCATACAACATACTATATGCCCTCTAAATACTCTTACCCATTCTAGGAGCCATGTACAGTATCTATTTTCTGTCTGTCTGTATTGTATTTTCTGTTCTGCATTTATTATGGGTAATTTGTCACATGGGTTGCTACATGGTAGAGACAAATAAGTATAGTTGCGTATTTGCTTTATCCTTGTTAGTTAGTTGATTAGTTAGAGCCAGGCCAGGATGATACATTTTGTTGACCGTTAATTACACTTAATTAGATGGGGAGAGAATTTTAAATGCAGTGATACAAAGGGGTTCTGTATGTCAATGATTTGGACTATGGTATTAATGGATTTGTTGCTTAATTTGCCGATGATACAAAGATAGGTGGAGGAGCGGGTAGTGTTGAGGAAACAGAGAGCTTGCAGAAGGACTTGCAGATAGTTTAGGGGAATGGGCAAAGAAGTGGCAAATGAAATGATGGAATGTGTATAGTCATGCACCTTGGTGGAAGAAATAAATGGGCAGTCTATTATTTAGATGGGGAGAGAATTCAAAATGCAGAGATGCAAAGGGACTTGGGAGTCCTTGTGCAAGATACCGTAAAGGTTAACACCCAGGTTGAGACAGTTGTGAAGATGGCAAATGCATTCATTTCTAGAAGTACAGAACATAAGAGCAGGGATGTGATGTTGAGGCTCTATAAGCCATTCCTGAGACCACACTTGAAGTATTGCATGCAGTTTTGGGCTCCTTATTTTAGAAAGGATATAGTGAAATTGCAGAGGGTTCAGAGAAGATTCATGAGAATGATTCCAGGAATGACAGGGTTACCATATGAACATCTGGCAGCTCTTGGGCTGTATTCCCTGGAGTTCAGGAGAATGAGGGGGGAATCGTATAGAAACATTCCAAATGTTAAAAGGCCTGAACAGATTAGATAGGGCAAAGTTATTTCCCATGGTAGGGGATTCAAGGACATGAGGGCACGACTTCAGGATTGAAGGACATCCTTTTAGGACTGAGATGTGGAGAAATTACTTTAGTCAGAGGGTGGTAAATCTGTGGAATTTGTTGCCATGAGCAGCTGTAGAGGCCAAGTTATTGGGTGTATTTAAGGCAGAGATAGATAGGTTCTTGATTAGCCAGGCATCGAAGGGTATGGGGTGAAGGCAGGGGAGTGGGGGTGACTGGAAGAATTGGATCAGCCTATGATTGAATGGCAGAACAATTTTGATGGGCCGAATGGCCTACTTCTGCTCCTACATCTTAGTTATGCTTAGTTATGCTAATTTATACACTAGTTTTTATTGGTAGAAGGTCATTTGTCTTTACTAGTTTCATAACATAGGATCAAATAAACTTTTTTTCAACTTGGACCTCAGTAATTTGGACGCACATCATACAGTGTCAACTCTCACACTTAGTCTCACAACAGTTCTGGTTTGTTTTCAACTTATTGCTACATACATGGACTCCAAGATCCCACTGTTCTCTACACTGCTAAGAAACCTGCCATTAACACGATACTCTACCCTCAAATCTGACCTTTCAAAGTGAATCATTTTACGCTTTTCTGGATTGAATTCCATCTGCCACTTCTCAGCCCAGCTCTGCATCCTATCAATGTGTTGTTGTTACCTACAGCATCCTACCACAGTATCCACAACACCACAACCATCGTATCATCTGCAAACTTACAAAGACAGTCATCCAGTTCCTCATCAAAGTCATTTATAAAATTCACCAAGAGCAGGCAGCTCAGAACAGATCTCAGCATTCAATTCTGAGCGCCAGTAGTCATGGACCTTTACCATAGCATTGGAGAGGGATAGGAACAGCCAAGTTAGGAAAGCGTTTAATTGGAGTAAGGGGAAATATGAGGCCATCAGGCCAGAATTTGGAAGCATAAACTGGGAGCAGATGTTTCTCCCCTAGCCTAGCCTGCATGTGTTCACTCTATCTATACCCATCATAATTTTATATACCTCTATCAAATCTCCCCTCATTTGTTTCATATTCATCCATCATTTGTATTATGTCCTGTTGCTCTATTGCATTTTCCTGTATTTGGATGGTCTGCACTTACCTAGTCCAAAGTTAATCTTTATATCTTTAGAAAATAGTTCTAATATTTAAATTAATTGCTTTAGCTTTACTGAGAAAGGAGCATATAATTTCAAATTGTCCATGTAGAGAAGGTGTGTCAAGATTATAATTTGTTTGGTTGTTTCTCGTTTGATCTCCTATTTTCATCTGACTCAGTAAATTAGAGAGCGGGTTTAAAGCTTGTCAAAACCCTAGTGGGCTTAGAGATTTGCTCTGGAAAATGCCATGGATTATTTTGATACTGGTGGTTGTTCTTTATTTTGGTTAGCACAATGCTTTACAGGAATACAAGAATACATTCAATATACATACTAACACCCTCTGCCACTAGTTCAGGCTTTCCCAACCTGGGGTTCATGGACCTCTCAGTTAATGATAAGGTTCCATGGCATAAAAAAAGGGTTGGGAAACCCCTGTTCCAGGGCAATCCAACTCTGATTCCAGGCAGCTAAGTTTCACTGGATCCCATGCCTCCTGACTTTCTGAATGAGCTTACCATGGGGAACCTTGTTGAATGCCTCACTAAAATCCATGTGCACCACATCCATCTCTCTATCTTCATCATTAATAAGAGTTCCTTTCATAAGCTCATGATATGCTAAAATACATTGCTACTGGAAGAAGACTGCCATTTGAAATTCAAAAAAATATCCTTATTATGTATATTTTATAACAAAAATGTATTTGCCATAAAAAAAATTAAACCCCAAAAGAATAATGCAAAAGGATATGAAGAATGAATAGATAGCTTTATTATAGAGATTACATTGACATAGTTGACTAAACTGTATTCTTCTACAGTAAAGATTTCAGAATTTATGAAATTCTACATTGTAGCAAATATTCACTCTTTTAAAAATGCATTCATTTGTCATTAAGTGCCATGTTAGACAAGTATGATTCTTGAGTGTTGTAAAATAAATATTAATTATGAATATATTATATAAAATACAGTATCTCTTCAAATAGCTTGAATGTCCAATAAATAATGTCCATTAAATTAATAAATAAATACTACTCTCCCGACGCATGAAGACATTTGAAGATGATGTCTATTGTCTCACAAGTTTTCTTGAAAATTCCAGAAGTTTCTCAAGAAAGTCTTTCAAATTGACTTGAGAATTACCAATGGTGCATTTGGTTTCCTACAAAGAAAAGTAAATAGGTTGAAATTTATGCTCACAGAACATGCAATACATTAAAACATAGCCAGTCCAGGAGTATCAACATTGGAAAGTTTTCAATAACTTTGGCTTACTTTTTAAAGGCAGCTAGAGGATCTCCAATGGCTTTTTCTTTGGAATGTAATTGCTAATTTCCCAATTGTGACTGGCTGATGAGTGAGAATAGAATGAGAATCTGAAACCGTGGGAGTCAGTGAAGGTCTTTCTCTGAGATATGCAGCAGCAGGTGAAAATGACTCAGACCAAAATGTCAATGATGTGAACAGTTTGTTTGTAGACAACTCCAACATTGGTAGAGTTGTATATAGAGTCATAGAACACCACAGCTCCCAAACAGGGTCTCCAGCCATCTAGCCCATGCCAAACCGTTATTCTGCTAATCCCATAGGCCTGGACCTGGAACATAGCCCCCTCTACCCTCCCATCCACGTACTTATCCAAACATCACTCAAAAGATGTTGCAATCAAACCCCCATCCACTACTTCCTCTGGCAGCCTGTTCCATATGTGCATCACCTTCTGAGTGAAGATGCTCCTCCTCAGTTTCCCCCTAAATAGTTCACCCGGCACTCTTAACTTATTGCCTCTATATCTAGTCTTCCAGATAGTGAGGATAGGTTGTCAAAAGATATAGTGTGAATAGATCAGTTGAAAAGTTGGGCAGAGAAAAAGCAGATACAATTTAATCCAGATAAGTGTGATCTTGTGTGTATTAGATGTTAATGAAAGAGAAAAGTACAGAGTATGGCATTAATGTATAGAGGGGTATTGGGTTGCAAGTACATACCTTCCAAAAAGGGACACTTAATTGGATAAGGCGGTGACGTGTTTGCCTTCAGCAGTCAGGGCATTGAGTATAAAAGTGGGCATGTCATGTGTAAAACTTCTGTTAGGTAACATTTGGAGTGACAGATGGAGATCTGGACACCTCATTATAGGAAGGATGTGAAGGCTTTGGAGAGGGTGCAGAAGAGGTTTACCCGGATGTTGCCTGGATTAGTGAGTATCATCTAAAAGGAGAACTGGAAACTGAGGAGCCACCTGACTAAAGTGTGTAAAATTATGAAAGGTATACTGGTCAGTGTCTTTTTCCCGAGCTGGAATGGAGACACAAGTTTAAGACAAGGTGGGGGGAGGCTAAAGGAAATTTACAATCCCATAAATCTGATAAAATGCTGGAGGAACTCAGCAGATGAGGCAACATCAATGGAGAGGAATAAGCAATTGACATTTTGTGTTGTAAACCTTCATCAGGTCCTGATGAAGGGACTTGACCTGAAATCTTGACTGATTATTCCTTTCCATTGATACTGCCTGACCTGCTAAGATTATCCAGCATTTTATGAGATTTACAAGGCCAGGAGGCGAGGTGGGGATAAGTTTCTACAAAAGGAAGTGTGAGGTGCTCCTTCCCTCTGCTGGCCTGCAGATCTTCCTTGGTCAAGATGTTGCACCTGCTTAGCCACCCCACCCCCCCACCATCATGGTCTCGTGAAGTCATGGGAGCAGGTGGTTTATGATCGTATGAAAAGCTGGCGCATATCACAAGTCCTGGTTATGCGACCACTGACATCAGACAGACAATCTCTGAGAAGTATTGATAATGGCTGTGGTCACCATCTTGTAAAGACACAGCCCAGAAGAAGGCAATAGCAAACCACTCCTGTGAATGTCAAGAACAATCATGGTCAAGGAAAGACCATGATCACCCATGTCATACGACACAGCATATAATGATGATGACAAGGCAAGATGTTTTATTACACATAGACTAGTCGGTGTTTGGAACATGTTGTCAGTGGAGGTGGTAGAAGTAACTAAATTAGTCAAGTCAAGTTTATTGTCATTTAACTAAAAACACGTATATAACATATATAATCATATAACATTTATAGAAAGAAGGCAATGTTTTCTCGAATCAGGGTATAAAGCACAGTAGTGCACATAACACACAATAACTTATGAAGGTAGGAATAAAATATACAGATGAATCACGCATAAATAACAAGGTAAAGTGTATAAATTAAATATTGTAAGGTACGGAACAGTGACACTTCAAATGCAGTGCAGAAAGGAGTTCAGAAGCCTAATGGCCTGAGGGAAGAAACTGTTCTCCATCCTGACCTTTCCTGCTTTTATACGTCAGAATCACCTGCCTGATGATAGAAAGTCAAAGAGGATACTGGATGGATGGGTGGGATCCTTAATAATGGTAAGGGCCCTGCACAAGCAGTGCTCCTGATAAATAAACCTGATGGATGGTTGGGAGACCCCTATGATCCAATCTGCCATTCTCACAGGTCTTTGTACAGACTTCAGGTCCGATACTCAGCTGCTCCCATACCAGATGGAGATGCAAGGTTCAAGAAACATTTAAAATGACACATAGACAGGGGATATGGGCAATGTGCAGGCATGTAGGATTAGTTTATTTGGGCATTATGTTAGACGATGGGACGAAGAGCCTGTCCCTGTGCTGTACTGCCCTATTTTAAAGCCTTACCTTTCCAGCAGCATTCCGTAAGAGCACTTTAAGATGCTCCAGATTCTTCTTCTTGGCTTGGCAGGGAGTAAAGCTCTCTATCGCTTTGGTAGCTTTGCAGAACACTTCTGGTACGGTATGATTCTGGAATCAAATTAGTGGAGACATTAATTAGTGATGAAAATAAATCAGTTATACCAAAACACCTGCCATTTGCCATGTCTGGAAAAGTTTGATGACAGAACTCTGTGTTGAAATTAAACAACTTCATAAGTAAGAGCTTGGAAATACATGCAGCTGTCTTAAATCGATTGTGTTCCTCTGAATAGTCTGTGGAATATAATGAACGAGGTTATTATGAATAAAACTCAAAAGGGTAACTAAAAGTTTTAATTATTTCAGAATTTGGTGCTGAAATTCAGTTTCTAATTCTCAGTTGGAAATCAATAGATACTGGTGCTCTTTTACTTCTGGCACTGATATACCAATTTCTTTCAAATGCTGACTGGCCTGCTGCGCATTTTCAAAATTTTCTGCTTTTATTACCTAGAAATGTGGTCCCACAACGCTAGGAACAGTTATTACCCTTCAACCATTAGTCTCCTTTTTTAGTTGTGAACATATTCTAAGCTGAATTAACTCACAGAAAATCTGAGCATGGACTATGTGAGTTCCAGTGCTGGTTCAGTAGTTTCATCACTTTACGTCTCTGAGGTGGTGATGTATTAGAAGGGTTAATTTTATTTCAGGCAGAAAGAATGAGTGATATTTGGCAGATTAGAATATGGTTGCACAGAATATGGGGGGCGGGGGGAGTGTGATTCAAAGTGCTATAGGGCTATTAAAACAAAAACTTTCCCTCTATCTACAATCCTTGTCACTGCACCGAACTGTAAACACTTTAAATCACTTTCTATAATGCTGTTTACATTGCAAATACATGATGACATTTATTGCATAACAATACTTTAATCATCAACTTTATCTTTTATATAATTCTTTATTCATTTTTATTGTTGAATGGTGCATTTTGTTGCATGTATATATCCTGACCAAAACACCAGAGCAAATTCCTGGTACATGGAAAGAATATGGCAAGTAAAGTTTATTCTTGAAATATTACTTAAAAATAATCCACAGCCATTATTGTTACAATAAGAAATGATATCGTTTTACTTATCATATCCCCTCACTGGGATAGATAGGCATTGATTAGTAGGAGGAAACACGAGACGGTGTTTGTACATACTCCCAGTGACAGAATGGGTTTCCTCCTACATTCCAAAGACGTATGAGTAAGGGTAAGTTGTGAGCATGTTACATTCAATCTGGAAATATGGTGACATTTGCAAGCTGCCCCCAACCCATCGCAAATGCTGATGCAAACAACACATTTCACTTTATGTCTCAATGTTTCAATATACATGTGACATATAAAGTTAATCTTTTTTAAATAAATAAGTGTTTTAACTTACATCAGTACTTATGTCTTCCACCAGAGGCATAGGGTCCTTACAGTCTGTCTTCAAAGCAAAGAAACCTATTGTTAGACCATCTCTATTCAAAGAATGAGGTTCCGAAAATAGTTCAGCACCATATGTTTATCACCAAAAATCTGAAAAGTAGCATAATCCTGAGCTAACAATTAACTCCTTCATAAGCAGAAAATCATGAATACGTTTAAGACTTTTGTCTCTATTGAAAATTACAACAAAAATTTATCATTAAATTCAATCATCAAAGAGGGCCATAAACTTGTCATAGGGTTTGGAGGCTTGCATGCCTCAATGACCTGGAGAGCTATATTGGCTGGTCTCAGGGCTTTATGCTTAGGCTCTAGGTAGGGTCAGCCATGCCAAACAGGTCAAATTGTAAAGGCCAGACAAAAAGTGGTTTACTGGTCCTCCAGGTTCAGGGATTCAGCTCAGGGCTAACAATCCTGACTGGATAAAGAAAATTGTTATGGAAACAGTAATGAAGAATGTTTCTACATCTGAGTGTGATAGTATTCCTGAGTCTTGTTGTATGACTGATGGTAGTGAAAACCAAGAGGAGGCTACTGACACCAGCCTGAACACTACCGGAGATGGAGAACCTTCATTTCTGCCCTAAATGAAGTAAGTAAATATCAGATTCAAAACAATTGATACTGAAATTGTTCCTTTGGGTTCACAGATGTGTGGAAGGGGTGAGCTTCCTATGTGGGCAACAGATTGCTCTCCGTATAGTTTCAATGAGATCCTCCCTCGTCCTTTTAAATTCCTGTGAGTACAAAATCAGAGCCATCAAACGTTGCTTGTATGATAACCTTTTCATTACCATAATCATCCTTGTGAACCTCCTCTGGACTGTCTCCAGTGCCAGCACATCTTTTCTTGGATGAGGAGCCCAAAACTGTTCACAAAACACAAGGTGAGGACTCACTAGTGCCTTATAAAGCCTCAGCATCACATCCCTGCTGTTGTATTCGAGACCTCTTGAAATGAATGCTAACATTGCACTTGCCTTCCTCAGCACCAACTCTACCTTGTTCTGCACAAAGATTCGCAAGTCCCTTTGCATCTCAGATTTTTGGATTTTCTCCCCGTTTAGAAAATAGTCTGCACAATTATTTCTACTATCAAAGTACATGACCATCCATTTTCCAACCTTGTATTCATTTGCCACTTCCCTGACCATTTTTCAAATCTGTCTAAGTCCTTCTGCAGCCTAGCTGTTTCATCAACACTACCTGCCTCTCCACCAATCTTTGTATTATCTGCAAACTTGGCAACAAAGCCATCTATTCCATCATCTAAATCATTGATATACAGCATAAAAAGATGTGGTTCTAACACCAACTGCTGTGGAACATCACCAGTCACTGGAAGCCAACCAGAAAAGGATCATTTTATTCCCACTCATTGCTTCCTACCAATCAGCCAATGTTCGAACCATGAGCTCTAAACTTGGTAAGCACCCGCATGCATCGCACCTTGTCAAAGGCCTTCTGAAAGTCCAAATCTACCATATTCACTGCATCCCCTTTATCTATCCTACTTGTAATCTCATCAAAGAATTCCAACAGGTTCATCAGGCAAGATTTTCCCTTAAGGAAACCATGCTGACTTTATCCTATCTTGTCCTGTGTAACCAAATACTCCATAACTCATCCTTAACAATTGACTCCAACATCTTCCCAACCACTGAGGTCAGGATAACTGGTCTATAATTTCCTTTCTGCTGCCTTCCTCCTTTCTTAAAGAATGGGATGACATTTGCAATTTTTCAGTCCTCTGGCACCATGCCATTGAATTCATTGAGTTCATTGAGTTTTGAAAGTTAATTACTAATGCCTCCACAATCTCTAATGCTACGCCATTTAGAACCTTAGGGTGCTGTTCATCCAGTCCAGCTGACTTTCAGCTGTCCAAGCACCTCCTCACTTGTATTAGCAACTGCACTCACTTCTCTTCCCCCACGCCCTTCTACATCTGGGACGTTGCTAGTGAAGTTGCCACAGTGAAGACTAATACGAAATACTCATTTCGTTCATTTGTCATCTCCTTGTTCCCCGTTATTTCTCCAGCATTTTCTAGCACTCCTATATCCACTGACTTCTCCCTTTTAGTTTTTACATACTTAGCTTTTCATCTTTTTCCTCCTAATGATTCTTTTAGTTGCTCTCTGTAGGTTTTTAAAAGCTTCCCAATCCGACATCTTCCCGCTAATTTTTGCTTTGTTTTATTTTTTGTTTTTACATTAACTTTGAATTTGTTTGTCAGCCTCTGTTGTACTATTTTGCCATTTAAGTATTTCTTCATTTTTGGAATACACATATCCTGCACCTTCCTCATTTGCCCCAGGAATTATGCCATTGCTGCCCTGCTGTCATCCTTGCTAGCAGCTCCTTCCAATTTACTTTGGCCAACTCCTCTCTCATACCACTGTAATTTCCTTTACTCCACTGAAATACTGCTACATCAGACTTTATTTTCTCCCTATCAAATTTCATATTGTGATCACTGGCTCTTAAGGGTTCCTTTACTTAAGCTCCCTAATGACCTCTGGTTCATTACATGACACCCAATCCAATAGATCTGATCCCCTAGTAGGTACAACAA
Organism: Hemitrygon akajei; assembly: GCF_048418815.1. Classification (NCBI taxonomy): domain Eukaryota; kingdom Metazoa; phylum Chordata; class Chondrichthyes; order Myliobatiformes; family Dasyatidae; genus Hemitrygon; species Hemitrygon akajei. Next base: position 27,909,595 of record NC_133138.1, on the reverse strand, counting down.
CAAACTGCTCTAAAAAGCTATCTCATAGGCATTCAACAAGCTCACATTCTTGAGATCCATAACCAACCTGATTTTTTCAATCAACCTGCATGTTAAAATATCCCCTGTCTATCATAACATTGCCTTTTTGACATGCTTTTTCTACTTCTTGTTGTAATCTGTGGTCCATTTGGAAAGCCTGTCATCAGGGTCCTTTTATCTTTGCAGTTTCTTGTCTCTACCCACAAGGATTCAACATCTTCCAATCCTCTATCACATCATTCTACTGATTTGATGCCGTTCTTTACCAGCAGAGTCGTGACCCCCCCACCCCCCACCCCCCCAGCCTACCTTCCTATCCCTCTGATACGATGTGTAACCTTGGGCATTCAGCTCCCAGATACAACCATCCTTATGCTACAATTCAGTGATGTCCTCAACATCATATCTGACAGTCTGTAATAATGTCATCTGCCTAAAAGTCCAGTGGTGATACCATGACACCACCAGCCAGCCCTCACGACTCATAGAGAATGATAAATATGCAGTAAACCTGGATAAATAATGGTACTTTTCAATTATTATGAGGGTACTTAGTGTCTAATAAGAAACATTTGAGATACCTTCTTTCATATTTTTCATTTGTGTAGATCTTACAGAGGAATTGAGGTTATGAAACCAAACAAATTTTATCAACTATCAAATCTTTCACAGGCTGGCAAAGTATAAATACTAATTTTAAATGATAAAATTTATTTAAACACAATAGGATCATAACTGCATTGCAGAATTCATTGGTGGACAGTTGTTGACACAAAAGTACTTACAATATTCATCTGCTCTGTCATTTGTTTCAGGATTGTAATTATTTCTTTCAAGACCGTGCTGTCAATGATTCTTCGCCGTACAACTCCACAGTCAGTACTTGCAACAATGAAGAGAATCAGAACCACAGCTTTCAGCATCTTGGTTTTGTATGTTCTCAATATTTGAACAAATGAAAGAAGGCAAATAACTCACCCAAAGCTTGTTAAAAGCCAAAAGATGTTCACCCCTTTATATATCCGACCACTCTATATACTGGAAAAACTGAGAAATTTCCTAGTGTTCACCAAGTCTGCTTTATCTGATTAAATTGACCTGAATTCATCCGTTCAAATGCTTGAACGTAAGTCTACACTTTGCACTAAAGTGAGGAGGAAGTTCGTTCTTATCTATAATCACAGCGGATGGAATTGATCAGTAACTTGAGGTTTGACTTAGATGCCAGATTACGAAATGGAAGGAGGTTTTGGGAACCGGTCTATCTTCTCAGCCACCGAACTGCAAGATCTGCTCAGGATGTAACTTCTTCATTGGCCTCCATTTTTTCATTAGGGCAGAAATATAGAAGTGCACTATTCATAACTCCTCCTCTACAGAGAGTTATGCGGGCTGAGTAGTGCTACAACAACCTCTTATTCAATGTCAGTAAGACCACGATTGATTATTGACTTCAGGAGGAGAAAACCAGAGGTCCATCAGTCAGTCCTCATTGGGGGATCAGAGGTGGAGAGGGTCAACAACATTAAATTCCTCGCCGTTATCATTTCAGAGTACCAGTGCTACGCTGGGCACATTTTGACACAAAAGTTGAGGGTGCTGTGGATAGTCTGGAGAGTTGTCAGAGGTTACAGCAGGACATTGATGGGATGTAGAAATGGGCTGAGAAGTAGCAAATGAAATTTAACCCAGATAAGTGAGCAGTGGTTCATTTTAGGAGATCAAATTTGAAGACAGAATATAATATTAATGGTAAGACTCATGGCAGGGTGGAGGATCAGAGAGATCTTGGGGACTGTTTCCATAGGACACTCAAAGCTGCTGTGCAGGTTGACAGTTGTTTAGAAGGCATATCATGTGTTGGCCGTCATCAGCTGTGGGATTGAGTTCAGGAGCTGTGAGGTAATTTTACAGCTATATAAGAACTTGGTCAGACCCCACTTGGAAAATGTGTTCAGTTCTGGTCACCTCACTACAGGAAGGATGTGGATACTACAGAGAGAGAGCAGGGGAGATTTACAAAAGAGAGTAGGTTGAGTGAACTTGGCCTTTTCTCCTTGGAGCAACGGAGAATAAGAGTTGACCTGATAGAGGTGTACAACATGATGAGAGACATTGATCATGTGCGGAGCCAGCAGCTTTTTCTCAGGGCTGAAATGGATAACATAAGGGGGCTTAGTTTTATGGTGCTTGGAAGGAGGTACAGATGGGATGTCAGAGATAAATTTATCATGCCGAGAGTGGTGGGTGGGTGAAATATACTCCCAGCGATGGTGGTAAAAATGGAGATAGGGTCTTTTAAGAGACTTAGATAAGTACATGGAGCTTAGGAAAATAGAGGGCTATGCAGAAAGGAAATCTAGGCAGTTTCTAGAGTAGGTTACATGGTCGGCACAACATTGTGGGCTGAAGGGCCTGTAATGTACTGTAGATTTCTATGTTCTATGTTCTATGAAGAAAGCACGATGGCAGTCCCACTTCCTTAGGAGTTTGCAAAGATTCAGCATGTCATCTAAATCTTTGACAAACTTCTCTGGATGTGTAGTGAAAAATATATTGACTGGCTGTATCTCAGCCTGGTATGGAAACACCAACGCCCTTGAGCAGAAAATAAATCCATCACAGTAAAGCCCTTCCCACCATTGAGCACATCTACATGGAGCATTGTTACAGGAAAGCATCGTCAAGGACCCCAATCCACGTCATGCTTGCTTCTCACTGTTGCCATCAGGAAGAAGGTACAGGGGACTCAAGACTCACACCACCAGGCTCACCAACAGTTATCACCCCTCAACCATCAGCCTCTTGAACCAAAGGGATAACTTCACTCAACTTCACTTGCCCCATCTTTGAAATGTTCCCAAACCTATGGACTCACTTTCAAGAACTCTTCACCTCATGTTCTTTATTTTATTGTTTATTTATTTATTGATATTATTATTATTTCGTTCTTTTTGTATTTGCACAGTTTTTTGTCTTTTGCACACTGGTTGGAAGCCCAGTTGGTGTGCTCTTTCATTGATTCTACTACCTTTATTATTCTATAATAGATTTATTGAGTATGCACACAAGGAAACAAGTCTCAGGGTTGTTTATGGTGACATATATAGAAACATAGAAAATCTACAGCACAATACCAGACCTTGGGCCCACAAAGCTGGCAGCCCATTCCATGCACTCACCACTCTCTGCATAAAAAACTTACCCCTGACATCTCTTCTGTACCTACTTCCAAGCACCATAAAAATATGTCCTCACATGTTAACCATTTCAAAGACAAAGCATCTGACTATCCACACGATCAATGCCACTCATTATCCTGTGCACCTCTATCAGGTCACCTCTCATCTTCTGTCGCTCCAAGGAGAAAAGGCTGAGTTCACTCAACCTATTCTCATAAGGCATGCTCCCCAATCCAGACAACATCCTCAGAAATCTCCACTGCACCCTTTCTATGGTTTCCACGTCCTTCCTATAGTGAGGTGACCAGAATTGAGCACAATACTCCAAGTGGGGTCTGACCAGGGTCCTATATAGCTGCAACATTACCTCTTGGCTCTTAAACTCAATCCAACGATTGATGAAGGCCAATGCTCTGTATGCCTTCTTAACTCAGAGTTAACCTGCGCAGCTGCTTTGAGCGTCCTATGGACTCGGACCCCAAGATCCCCTGATCCTCCACACTGCCAAGTTAAATTCTGCCATCATATTTCACCTACCAAAATGAACCACCTCACACTTATCTGGGTTGAAGTCCATCTGCCACTTCTCAGCCCAGTTTTGCATCCTATCAATGTCCCGCTGTAACCTCTGACAGCCCTCCACACTATCCACAACACCCCCAACCTTTGTGTCATCATCAAATTTACTAATCTATCCCTCCACTTCCTCACCCAGGTCATTTATAAAAGTCACAAAGAGTAATGGGTCCCAGAACAGATTCCTGAGGCACACCACTGGTCACCGGTCTCCATGCATAATATGACCCATCTACAACCACTCTTTGCCTTCTGTGGGCAAGCCAGTTCTGGATCCACAAAGCAATGTCCCCTTGGATCCCATGCTTCCTTACTCTCTCAATAACCCTTGCATGGAGTACCTTATCAAACGCCTTGCTAAAATCCATATAGTCTACATCTATGGCTCTACCTTCATCAATGTGTTTAGTCACATCCACAAAAAATTCAATCAGGCTCATAAGGCATGACCTGCCTTTGACAAAGTCATGCTGACTATTCCTAATAGCCTCTCCAAATGTTTATAAGTCCTGCCTCTCAGGAACTTCTCCATCAACTTACCAACCACTGAAGTAAGACTCACTGGTCTATAATTTCCTGGGCTATCTCTACTCCCTTTCTTGAATAATGGAACAACAACCGCAACGCTCCAATCCTCCGGAACCTCTCCCGTACTCATTGATGATGCAAAGATCATCGCCAGAGGCTCAGCAATCTCCTCCCTCGCTTCCCACAGTAGCCTGGGGTACATCCTGTTCAGTCCTATTGACATATCAACTTGATGCTTTCCAAAAGCTCCAACACATCCTCTTCCTTAATATCTTCATCACCAAGCTTTTCAGTCTGCTGCAAGTCATCACTTTAATCACGATGATCCTTTTCTGTAGTGAATACTGAAGAAAAGTATTCATTAAGTACCTCTGCCATCTCCTCCGGTTCCATACACACTTTTCCACTGCCACACTTGATTGGTCTATTCTCTCACGTCTTATCCTCTTGCTCTTCACATACTTGTAGAATGCCTTGAGTTTTCCTTGATCCTGTCTGCCAAGGCCTTCTCATGGACCCTTCTGGCTCTTCTAATTACATTCTTAAGCTCCTTCCTGCTAGCCTTATATTCTTCTAGATCTCTATCATTACCTAGATTTTTGAACTTTTCATTAGCTCTTCTTTTCTCCTTGACTAGATTTACAACAGCCTTTGTGCACCACAGTTCCTGTACCTTCCCATCCTTTCTCTGATCATTTCCAATTTATGCTTCCAAGTTCCTGCCTGATAGCCTCATTTATCCCCATACTCCAATTAAACATTTCCCTAACTTGTCTGTTCCTATCCCTCTCCAATTCTATGGTAAAGGAGATAGAATTGTGATCACTATCTCCAAAATGCTCTCCCACTGAGAGACCTGACACCTGACCAGGTTCATTTCCCAATACCAGATCAAGTACAGCCTCTCCTCTTGTATGCTTATGCACATCACGAAACCTTCCTGAACACACCGTACAAACTCCACCCCATCTAATCCCTCCCTCTATGGAGATACTAATCTATATTTAGGAAATTAAAATCTCCCCCACAAAAACCCTGTTATTATTACTCCTTTCTGTCTTCCCTATTTGCTCCTCAATGTCCCTGTTACTATTGGGTGGTCTATAAAAACAGCCAGTAGAGTTATTGACTTCTTCCTATTCCTAACTTCCACCCACAGAGACTCCATAGACAACCCCTCCATGACTTCCTCCTTTTCTGCAGCCATGTCATTATCTCTGATCAACAGTGCCACGCCCCCACCTCTTTTGCCTCCCTCCATGTCCTTTCTGAAACATCTAAAGCCTATCACTTCAAGTAGCCATTCCTGCCCCTGCACCATCCAAGTCTCTGTAATGGTCGCAACATCATAGCTCCAAGTGCTGATCCACGCTCTAAGCTCATCCGTTTTGTTCATAACACTGCTCGCATTAAATGGACACATCTTAAATCATTGGACTGAGTGTGCCCTTCTCTATCACCTGCCTATCCTCTCTTTCACACTGTCTCCAAGCTTTCTCTATTTGTGAGCCAACCTCCCTTTCCTCCATCACTTAAGTTCGGTTCCAAACAACCCCCCCCCCCCCACCAGCAATTCTAGTTTAAACTCTCCCCTATAGCCTTTGCAAACCTCCCTGTCAGGATATTTGGCTTCCTGGGATTCAAGTGCAACCCGTCCTTTTTGTACAGGTCACACCTGCCCCAGAAGAGGTCCCAAAGATCCAGAAATCTGAATACCTGCCCCCTGCTCCAATCCCTCAGCCACACATTTATCTTCCACTTCATTCTTTTCCTATACTCACTGTCACGTGGCACAGGCAGTAATCCCGAGATTACTACCTTTGAGGTCCAGCTTCTCAACTTCCTTCCTAACTCTGTAGAGTCTGTTTTCAGGACCTCCTCCCTTTTCCTACCTATGTCATTGGTACTAAGATGTACCACGACCTCTGGCTGTTCTCCTTCCCATTTCAAGATATCGTGGATGCGATCAGACATATCCCAGACCCTGGAACCTAGGAGGCAAACTACCATCCGCGTTTCTTTCCTCCGTCCACGGAATTGCCTGTCTGACCCCCTAACTATAGAGTCCCTATCGCTGCTGCCATCCTCTTCCTTTCCCTACCCATCTGAGCCACATGGTCAGACTCGGTGCCATATGTACTTCAACAATAAATACTTACAAGTTTACTTCACATTTTACTTCAAACTTTTGAACATTGAGAAGCAAAATATCACTCGCACAGAAAAGTTACAAAACACCAACACCAGGTTAAAGAGCATTCAACATTTATATATCTATCTATTCAGAGAAACAGTGCGGCGCTGACTCTTCCGATTCAACAAGCCACACCACCTAGCAACCTACCTATTAAACCTTTGCCTCATCAACAGAATATTTTACAATAACTGATGTAGGAGGAAACTGATACATTCACAGTGTGGACATACAAACTCCTTACAGACGGCATCAAAATTGAACTCCAAACTCCAACACCTCGATCCATAGTAACGTTGCGCTAATCACTATGCTACTCTGGCATGAAGTGGAAAGTGTTCAATAACCTTCAGGTGAACCAACTTCCACCCTCCACCCCCACCACTTTCCTCTATTCCCCATTCCGAACTTTCAGTTCTTCTCACCTGCAAATTGCTTCCCTCTGGGTCCCTTTCTCCTCCCCTTTCTCCTATTGTCCACTCTCCTCTCCTATCTTCTCCAGCTGTTGACTTTTCCCACCCACCTGGGATCACTAATTACCTTCCAGCGAGACTCTTTCCCACCCCCCACCTTTTTATTCTCGCATCTTCCTCCTTCCTTCTCATTCCAGAAGGGTCTTGGCCCAAAATTCCGATTGTTTACCCTTTTCCATAGATGCTGCCTAACCTCCTGAGTTCTTCCAGCGTTTCGTATGTGGTCCTTTGGGTTTTGAGCATTTGTAGAGTTTCTCATGTTCGTTCAACAACCTCTCTGCCAGAAAATAACTACATCCCACAAGGGCAATCTTCCTTCCTACCAAGTTCCTCGCATGACTGTTTCCACCACACTTGCATTCAGAGAGATCCAGATTATAACAGCTCTTTCTATATTCTTCCTCACATCCCCCTTCTATCTTTTGTGCACAGCTTTAAGCACCTGCACACCTGGTTTCACCTTGTCTCAACTCACCTTCTCTTGATGCACTTATCCATAACAACACACACAGACTGCTGGAAGAACACAACAGGTCAGGCAGCATCTATGGAAATGAACAAACAATCAATGCTTCGAACTAAGACCCTTCATCAGGAGTGGAAAGGAAAACAGAAGATGCCAGAATAAAAGAATGAGGGGAAGGAAAGGAGGTCTAGATAGGTGATAGGTGAAGCCATTGTGACTATTCCAATGAACTTATGACAAAGACTTTTTAGCAAACATAAGATCATCTAAAATTTTACCAAATGTAACCAGGTGACCATTGAATATCATTTTTATTGTTAAAATGCACTTAGGTGTTCACCCTGGTAATGCTAAAATAGCTGCCTGTGCCTTTAAGAGAAAATGGTGACATCATTTTGTACGTGTGGAGTAGAAAGAATTATGACTTCCTAGAACGGTGTTCGAGTGCTTTTCCCAGGTTTGCTAAGGGAAGATTTTTCACGAGTAAGGTATCAACGCTGGTTAGTGTGGTTGTGTGAAGTTCCTTATCGGCCTAATAGTGTGAGCGAGGAGAGCTCATTTCAGTGTCTAGCTCATACGTGTTTGGAAACTAAAGACATGTCTGCCAAAGTGAAGATGAGATGTATTTATTCGTATTTTTGATGTTGTGTATAAGGTACAGGGTTGGAGGGTTCTTAATGTTTGTATTGCTTTTTAGAATTGCCACTACCATAATGGTTTTGTATATTTTGTTATACTTACTTTCATACTGCATAGGTAACAAGGGTGTGGTCTGAAACCACTTCATTAGGTACAGGAATGGACTTAATAAAATGGCCACAAGAGTGGAAGCTGATGTGGTCTTCTGCTGCTATAGTCCTTCCACTTTGAATTTCAGCATTTATGTGATCAGAGATTGATGCGCCATCAATAACTCTCAGAGACTTGAGGCGAGACATAGGCTTTTATTGGCTGGAAGAAAGAACAAGCAGCAAATGACCACCACACTACATCCTGGAGACTGAGGCCGGGGCTGTGTCTCCAATCACCTTTATACCGGGGTCAGTGGGAGGAGCCACGGTCTGTGGGAGGAGCCACAGGAGCAGTCAGCGGGGGGGGGGGTGCGTGTCCAGACAGGTATATGTAGTTCACCACAGAGAAAATCTTCTGCATACGTCTGTTGTAGTGTATGGTTATTTTGAGTTACTGGCACTCTCCTGTCAGCTTGAATCAGTCTTGCCATTCCTCTCTGACTTATCTGATAAACAAGGCAGTTTTGCCCACTGAAATACCACTCACTGGATTTTTTTGTTTTTTCCCCACCATTCTCTGTAACCTCAAGAGAGTGTCGTGCATGAAAATTCCAGACAATCAGCAATTTCTGACATACTCAGGTCTCCCCATCCGGCAGCAATCAGTCCATGGTCAAAGTCAAAGTCACTTTGATCACAATTCTTCCTGATTCTGATGTTTGAACAAAAACTGAACCTCTTGACCATGTCTGCATCTTTCTATGCATTGAGTTGCTGCCACATGATTGGCTGATTGGGTATTTGCATTAATGAATAGATGTTTGGATGTACCTAATGAAGTTGCCACTGATGTGCTCTGTGTCTATGAGGATACTACATATTCCTTTTATGCTAACTTGTGCATCTACAGATTTTATTATCTGTTGATATTATTTTATGTGCTGTATGTGATATATGTACTGCGCTTTACACCTTGGTGCCGGAGTAACGTTGTTTTGTTCAGCTGCATACATGTGTAAAGTTGAATGACAATAAACTTGAACTTGAATTTGAGCCTGATTGGGTTGCATGACATAGAAATGGGCACTTTAGTTTTTCCATGCTATCCATAGGGTTTTAATGCATTAATCCCATATGCCTGCCTTAAGCCTGTGCCCTACAATGACTTCCAGTACTTGTCCAGATGTTTCTTAAATGTTGAGAGAATATCTATCTTTGCCCCCTCTTCAGGCAGACCCTGAGCATTGTCTATCTTAAAAAAACGCCCCCCTCCAATCCCCTCTCACCTTTAAAACTATGAAAGCTACTATATGCCCTCTTGGCTTGGTTGACAAACCACAGGAAAAATGCTGATGGTTGTGCTAGCCTCTTGAACGGTTACACCCACTGTATTCCTGAGTCAACTATTTCAGGCGTTAGATTGTAAACTGACAAACGAACATCAGATAAGCCACATCAGATGAATGTGTCACTAAGAGGGGAACCTGCAGAGCCTGAATCAGAGTAATGCACATAAACGCTGGAAAAACACAGCAGGTCTGACGGCATCTATGGAGAGGAATGAACAGTCATTTCGGGTCGAGACCCTTCGACAGCATCAGAATCAGGTTTAATATCAGCAGCATATGTCGTGAAATTTGTTGATTTTGCAGCAGCAGTACAATGCAATACATCATAATAGAGAAAAAAATGTGAATTACAGTAATTAGTTCAATTATATAAGTAATGCTAAAATAGAAATAAAGAGTTAATGAGGTAGTGTTCACGGTTTCAAAGGGCATTCAGAAATCTGATGGCAAAGGAAAATAATCGTTGAATGTTTGGCCTGGCCTTATTTATAACATATATAACATATAACAATTACAGCATGGAAACAGGCCACCTCAACCCTTCTAGTCCATGCGGAACGCTTACTCTCACCTAGTCCCACCGACCTGCACTCAGCCCATAACCCTCCATTCCTTTCCTGTCCATATACCTATCCAATTTTACTTTAAATGACAATATTGAACCTGCCTCTACCAGTCTACTGGAAGCTCATTCCACACAGCTACCACTCTCTGAGTAAAGAGGTTCCCCCTCGTGTTACCCCTAAACTTTTTCCCCTTAACTCTCAACTCATGTCGTCTTGCTTGAATCTCCCCTACTCTCAATGGAAAAAGCCTATCCATGTCAAATCTATAGATAGATAGATAGATACTTTATTCATCCCCAAGGGGAAATTCAACATTTTTTCCAATGTCCCATACACTTGTTGTAGCAAAACTAATTACATACAATACTTAACTCAGTAAAAATATGATATGCATCTAAATCACTCTCTCAAAAAGCATTAATAATAGCTTTTAAAAAGTTCTTAAGTAGTTTACTTAAATACATTAAATACAATCAACCCCGGCACTTTAACATATCTTACTCCTGGCGGTTGAATTGTAAAGCCTAATGGCATTGTGGAGTATTGACCTCTTCATCCTGTCTGAGGAGCATTGCATCGATAGCAACCTGTCGCTGAAACTGCTTCTCTGTCTCTGGATGGTGCTATATATCCCCCTCATAATTTTAAATACCTCTATCAAGTCCCCCCTCAACCTTCCACGCTGCAAAGAATAATGACCTAACTTGTTCAACCTTTCTCTGTAACTTAGGTGCTGTAACCCAGGTAACATTCTAGTAAACCTCCTCCGTACTCTCTCTATTTTGTTGACATCCTTCCTATAATTCAGTGACCAGAACTGTACACAATACTCCAAATTTGACCTCACCAATGCCTTGTACAAATTTAATATTACATCCCGACTCCTATTCTTAATGCTCTGATTTATAAAGGCCAGCATACCAAAAGCTTTCTTCACCACCCTATCCACATGAGATTCCACCTTCAGGGAACTATGCACCATTATTCCTAGATCACTCTGTTCTACTGCATTCCTCAATGCCCTACCATTTACCATGTATGTCCTATTTTGATTAGTTCTACCAAAATGTAACACCTCACACTTATCAGCATTAAACTCCATCTGTCATCTTTCAGCCCACTGGTGTACAGAATTTATGCTGTACAGGCTTTGGGTTGAGGGTAAAAAATCTGTCAAAGGTTGTTCAGTTCCTAAATTACTCCATTATCTGTTTATTTTAAATGTTGATTCAGCAGAGTTTCTTGCAAAATGCAATGTCACTGAATGTTAATAGTTCATTCTCTCCTGCGTGAGACGGTAATTGCCCAGCACTTGTGAGATCTGCATTTTAGTCCTTCACTTAACATTAACTTGGTTCTTTTGCATCAAAGCATGGACTACTTTATGCTTGTGTATCTTCAAATAGAATTGGGAAATCATCAACAACCATCTCCGACTCTAACCTTGTAATGCAAGGAAGCTAAGTGATGAAGCTGTTGAAGATGATTGGATATTGATTAAGACATAATGAATTCTGCAGATGTTCTGGTGGCAGGAAATAAACACAATCAACTTTGAACATTGTTTCCAATCGCTGGATATTTTTCCACTTCAATGTCCATTGACCAAAGCTGCTCAAGGGCAATCTGGAATTCTGCTCCCTAAGCAACACACAAAAAAACGGTAGAGGAACTAATTTAGATGACCCTTTTTAAAAAAAAAGTATTTGCTTTACTGCCAGATTTAAATGAGTATATGTTGATAATGGGTTGAGATTTTAGCTGTTGTTTAAATCCTATGATTGACAAGAGCTCAACTAATCAGTGACTTCCAAATCGTTCTGTGTCAGTTATTAACTCCTTTTTGACCGATTTTGTGTTGATCGAATTATGGAGGCATTTACACCCTGATAACAGAGAATATTCCTTTTTTTCACATGTTTATAAAAAATATTCGAGGATTGATTATATTATAGTTGATCCCCACCTTTTGCCTAATGTTAAAAACTGTGAATATGTTGCTATTGCTATATCTGATCATGCGCCTTTCAGCTTGTTCTTTGAATTTGATTATGTCGTTTTTGGTCATCGACCATGATGCATCTCTCAGACTTTATTGCAAAACTCTGACTTTATCAGTCTTATCGAAAGCCAGATAAAAGAATTTTTTCTTTTTAATGATATAGGAGGTATGTCTAAATTAATTATATGGGATACATTCAAAGCATTGTTATGTGGTCAGATTATTTCTTATTCAGCTAAACTTAAAAAACAGACTAAAGGAGAATTAGATCAAATTTCAAAACAAATTAAAGATTTAGATAATAGCTATATGACTTCCCCTGATATTGACATATTTAAAAAAAAGTGTGGAACTTCAATCACAATATAACCTATTATTAACTCATCCAATTGAATGTTATCTACTCAAGGTAAAGAGCCAATTTTATATGTTTGGAGATAAAAATAATAAACTACTTGCATTTCAATTAAAATCGGCTGGAGCAAAGATGCAAATTTTGAAAATTCGTAGAAAAGATGGTACCCTGGCTCGGGTATATGAAAAAATTAACAAGATTTTTAAAGATTTTTATACTGAACTTTATAAATCTCAATGTCCAGTAGACTCTTCTAAAATGAATGCTTTTTTACGAAAGATTGCTTTTCCTAAAATTTCTGCTGAGGATCAAAAAACTTGATGCCTAAATTACTGAATCCGAAATCCATAAAGCTATTTTTTCAATGCAATCTTGTAAGGCCCCAGGACTTGATGGTTATCCCGTAGAATTTTATAAAAAATTGGGAAAATTGCTTTCTCCATATATGTTGGAGATGTTTAAAGATTCTTTTGTGAAAAGTGATTTATCCTCTACTTTTTATGAAACTTCTATTTCTTTAATTCTCAAAAAGGATAAAAATCCTACTGATTGTGCCTCATACAGACCTATTTCATTACTGAATGTTGATGCTAAGATTCTCTCAAAGATAATGGCCAATCGGTTGGAGAGTTTTTGGGTAAAATCATTTTTAAAGATCAAACAGGCTTTATAAAGGGTCGTTATACTTTCTCAAATGTTCGGAGATTATTTAATATTATATATTCGCCTTCTTCTAAAACTCCACAATGCATTATATCTTTGGATGCTGAAAAATCATTTGATCCAGTCGAATGGAAATATTTATTTAATGTTTTAGAAAAATTTGGTTTTGGTATTAATTTTAATAATTGGATTAAAATGATATATAAAGCTCCTATTGCTACTGTTGTCAGTAATAATTGTAGGTTTCCTTTTTTCAGCTATCACTGGGGACAAGACAAGGTTGTCCATTAAGTCCTTTGTTATTTAACTTAATATTAGAACCATTTGCAATTGCTCTTCATGAAGCCAAAAATATTCATGGCATTTTTGTGAATGAGACCATGCACAAGATGTCTCTTTACGCTGATGATTTACTGGTATATATATCTAAGCCTGAAGAATCCGTTCCTGCTTTGCTAAGATTATTTGACAAATTTGGAGACTTTCCAGGATATAAAATAAATTTTAGTAAAAGTGAATTACTTCCTTTAAATGAATCTGTCTCTATATATGATAATATTCCTTTTAAAGTTACAGATTCTTTTAGATATTTAGGAGTTATAATTACTAAAAAATATAAGGATCTTTACAAAGCCAATTTTCCTCCTCTATGAAGTATTCATTTAGTTGATGGAGCTCACTTACATTTTCACTTCTTGGTCGTATTTTACCAAAATGTTTATATTTATTTCAGAATATTCCTGTTTTTTTGACTAAGAAGTTTTTTGATCGGATTGATTCTATTATTCTATCTTTTATTTGGGATAATAAAAGACCAAGAATTGGTAAATGTCATGTGCAAAAATTGAAAAAAGGATGGAGGTCTCGCTTTGCCTAATCTAAGAATGTATTATTGGGCTGTTAACTTGCGGTATATGTCCTTTTGGTTATATTGGGGTGATAGGAATGATCGGCCAATTTGGGTAGACCTGGAACTGAGAGCTGTGAAACACTTCTATTTAACTTCGTTATTAGGAGATGCTCTACCTATACAATTAGCCAAAGTTGCTAATTTAAACCTTTCTCCTGTGGTTTAGCACTCCTTACAAATTTGGCCCCAGTTCCGCAATTTTTTTAATCTTAAAAAATGTAAACTTTGTAGTATAATTTATCGTAATTACTTTTTTAAACCTTCTTGGAGTGATCCAATTTTTTTACTTTGGAAAAATAAAGGTATTAATTGTTTTTTGGATTTATTTAAAGAAGGTAGATTGATGTCTTTTGAACAATTAGTCGATAAGTATTCTGCTTTGTTTTTAAATTGCCCCTCAGTTTCTTATAAACCTTCACTTCTAACCTTAAAACTATGCCCTCTGTTGTTCATTGGATTCTTTAACACTGGCATGTTCTAATTGGATACAATTTGGCTATCAATGTGTTAAGGGCTCACCATATGATTTACATTCAAATGATGCTTATGAACAACCTCAGGAATTTGCCAGATGAAAGAAAAGGTTTTCTTTTGTAGTCTAATTGAGCTCTGATCTGGTTCATGATCTAATCTTGCCAATTAACTGTACCGGGAAGGAAATCCTCAAGCTGCCAGAGACTGAAGTGTAACCACTGGGTACCACAAGCTCATCAACTGATTCAGCAAATTAATGAATTACGTAATTGTTCCACGTAGATCAGAGAAATCTGATTTCAGTGGGCAGAGGAATTATTTGGGTTTCCCTTGGTACATGAAGATATTGGATGACGACTGGATAAATGATAGAGAAAAAGACACAATCCACTTCCTCTTAGATAGTTGAGTGAAATCGGAACTTCAACTACAGTGTGGAAAGAATATAGTGTTGCTAAATGAGTCAAGAATAGGAAACTGTATTTGGTGAAACGGGGCTCAGGAAATTACAGAACCTGGGCCTCTATACCTCCCTCTGCAATTGGATCCTCGACTTCCTAACCAGAAGACCACAGTCTATGCAGATTGTTGATGACATCTCCTCCTTGCTGACTAACAACACTGGTGCACCTCAGGGGCGTGTGCTTAGTCCTCTGATCTACTCTCTCTATTCCCATGACTGTGTGGCTAGGTATAGTTCACATACCATCTATAAACTTGCTGATGATACAACCGTTATTGGTAGAATCTCAGGGCATGTGTTTTTCTCATTGTTATCATCAGGTAGGAGGTACAGAAGCCAGAAGGCACACATTCAACAATTCAGGAACCGCTTCTTCCCCTCTTCCATTCGATTCCTAAATGGACATTGAACCCATGAGCACTACCTCACTTTTTCAATATATTTTATTTCTGTTTTTACATGGTTTTAATCTCCAATATACATATACCGTATTTGATTTACCTATTCATTTTTTAATTTTATTTTCCTTCTATATTATGAGTTGCATTGAACTGCTGCTAAGGTAACAAATTTCACAACACATGCTGGTGAGAAAAAACCTGATTCTGATTCTGATTAATTTAGCAAACAAAAGTAGATTGCTAATCCAGTTTTAGACTTAAGGAAATCAAGCATTCACTGGAAATGAGAAGTAAACAATTAAGCAACAGGATGGGACTTTTATAACAAAATAAACTTTATTCAATAATAAAAATTCATTTACAGGAAGCAACTGCGCAATCCCTTTCATTTTTACATTATAGTCTATGCTTTAAGCTGCATTCTATTACATACTTTAAAACAAGTAAGACTGTTACCACTCATGTGGTACATGACCACAGATATTGAGGAGCTTCCTCACTCAACCCAGCTCCTCCCTCTCCAATAGCAGAAGAACCCTATACTGTGGCCCTTCCCCACCAAGCCCTTGCAGTGGCTGCCCCAAGCTTCAGTGCGTCCCTTGGCACATACTCCTGCAGACTGGAATCTGCCCGTCAGCAGCGTTCCCCCACAGACATCTCGATGTGTTGCCAGACCAACAAGTTTCAGAAAGAACATAGGATGTCTTCCATTGTCTACCTTAGTGACCCATTGGATCTGAAACCACATCAGCCACAGGTACTCAGACAAGGAGTGAAATCACTTCATTAGTTACACCTGTACACCTGCTCGTTAATGCAAATCTCTAATCAGCCAAACAACTCAATTCATAAAAGCATGCAGAGAAGTTCGAGAGGTTCACTTGTTCAGAATAAACATCAGAATGGATAGAAGTATGACTTACCTGACTTTGATTGTGGAATGACTGTTGGTGCCTGATGAGGTGGTTTGTGTCTCTCAGAAACTGCAGATCCCCTGAGGTTTTGACAAACAACCGTGTCTGGAGTTCACGGAGAATGGTGTGAAGAGCATCCAGTGAGCAGCGGTTTTGTGGGTGAAAATGCCTTGCTAATGAGAGAGATCAGAGACGAATGGCCAGACTGATTCCAACTGACAGGAAGGCATCAGTAACTCAAGTAACCACACATTACAACAGGGGTGTACCGAAGAGCACCTCTGAATGCACAGCATGTCGAAGCTTGAAGTGGATGGGCTATGGCAGCAGAAGACCACAAGCATGGCCTCAGTGGATATTTTAACAAGCACAGGAAATACAATAATATAGTGGCACTGAGTGTGAAAGGAAAGTGACAGTAGAATTATGCAGCAGAGAAGGCTGGTGAACTCTAATTCCATCATTCTTTCCAAAGTGCTTTCCAAATCGCAATGCTTGACATCTGTGACAGAGTTTCCTCCGGAACTAAGAAATTGGGTAGACAACTTGGTTGGCATAGACAAATTGGTCTAAAGAGTCAAACTCCTTGCTGTATGCCTCGGACACTTAAGCACATGAAGACCTGGTTTGCATTGCATAGAACAATACGATACAACACAGCACAGGCCCTTCAGCCCACAATGTTGTGCCAACCTTGTAACCTACTCCAAGATCAGACTAACACTTCCCTCTCACATAGCCCTCTATTGGTTTTTCACTCATGTGCCTGCCAAAGAGAGTCTTAAATATCTCTAATGGATCTGCCTCCACCACCACCCCCAGGAGTATATTCCATGTGTTTAATAAACCAACTTCTGACATCCACCCCCCCCCCCCGACAAAGTTTCCTTAAATGTATGCCCTCATATATTAACCACTGCCCTCCTGGAAAAAGTTGTTAGCTGTTCACTCTATTTATGTCTCTTATCATTTTGTACACCAGTATCAAGTCACCTCTCATCCTCTTTTGCTCCAAAGAAAAAAGACCTAGCTTGCTTAACTTTTTCTCATTAGGCATGCTGTCCAATCCAGGTGGCATCCGGGTTAAATCTCCTCTGCACCCTCCCTAAAGCTTTTTTCCTGTAACGAGACAACCAGACCACAATAATCCAAGTGTAGCCAAACCAGAGTTTTATATAGCTCCAATATTCAATCATGGCTCTTGAACTCATTCTCCTGATATACTATATGCCAACGTATAGTATGCCAATATGCCATACTAAAGGCCAACATACTATATGCCCTCTAAATACTCTTACCCATTCTAGGAGCCATGTACAGTATCTATTTTCTGTCTGTCTGTATTGTATTTTCTGTTCTGCATTTATTATGGGTAATTTGTCACATGGGTTGCTACATGGTAGAGACAAATAAGTATAGTTGCGTATTTGCTTTATCCTTGTTAGTTAGTTGATTAGTTAGAGCCAGGCCAGGATGATACTTTTTGTTGACCGTTAATTACACTTATTTAGATGGGGAGAGAATTTTAAATGCAGTGATACAAAGGGGTTCTGTATGTCAATGAATTGGACTATGGTATTAATGGATTTGTTGCTTAATTTGCCGATGATACAAAGATAGGTGGAGGAGCGGGTAGTGTTGAGGAAACAGAGAGCTTGCAGAAGGACTTGCAGATAGTTTAGGGGAATGGGCAAAGAAGTGGCAAATGAAATGATGGAATGTGTATAGTCATGCACCTTGGTGGAAGAAATAAATGGGCAGTCTATTATTTAGATGGGGAGAGAATTCAAAATGCAGAGATGCAAAGGGACTTGGGAGTCCTTGTGCAAGATACCGTAAAGGTTAACACCCAGGTTGAGACAGTTGTGAAGATGGCAAATGCATTCATTTCTAGAAGTACAGAACATAAGAGCAGGGATGTGATGTTGAGGCTCTATAAGCCATTCCTGAGACCACACTTGAAGTATTGCATGCAGTTTTGGGCTCCTTATTTTAGAAAGGATATAGTGAAATTGCAGAGGGTTCAGAGAAGATTCATGAGAATGATTCCAGGAATGACAGGGTTACCATATGAACATCTGGCAGCTCTTGGGCTGTATTCCCTGGAGTTCAGGAGAATGAGGGGGGAATCGTATAGAAACATTCCAAATGTTAAAAGGCCTGAACAGATTAGATAGGGCAAAGTTATTTCCCATGGTAGGGGATTCGAGGACAAGAGGGCACGACTTCAGGATTGAAGGACATCCTTTTAGGACTGAGATGTGGAGAAATTACTTTAGTCAGAGGGTGGTAAATCTGTGGAATTTGTTGCCATGAGCAGCTGTAGAGGCCAAGTTATTGGGTGTATTTAAGGCAGAGATAGATAGGTTGATTAGCCAGGCATCGAAGGGTATGGGGTGAAGGCAGGGGAGTGGGGGTGACTGGAAGAATTGGATCAGCCTATGATTGAATGGCAGAACAATTTTGATGGGCCGAATGGCCTACTTCTGCTCCTACATCTTAGTTATGCTTAGTTATGCTAATTTATACACTAGTTTTTATTGGTAGAAGGTCATTTGTCTTTACTAGTTTCATAACATAGGATCAAATAAACTTTTTTTCAACTTGGACATCAGTAATTTAGACGCACATCATACAGTGTCAACTCTCACACTTAGTCTCACAACAGTTCTGGTTTGTTTTCAACTTATTGCTACATACATGGACTCCAAGATCCCACTGTTCTCTACACTGCTAAGAAACCTGCCATTAACACGATACTCTACCCTCAAATCTGACCTTTCAAAGTGAATCATTTTACGCTTTTCTGGATTGAATTCCATCTGCCATTTCTCAGCCCAGCTCTGCATCCTATCTATGTGTTGTTGTTACCTACAGCATCCTACCACAGTATCCACAACACCACAACCATCGTATCATCTGCAAACTTACAAAGACAGTCATCCAGTTCCTCATCAAAGTCATTTATAAAATTCACCAAGAGCAGGCATCTCAGAATAGATCTCAGCATTCAATTCTGAGCGCCAGTAGTCATGGACCTTTACCATAGCATTGGAGAGGAATAGGAACAGCCAAGTTAGGAAAGCGTTTAATTGGAGTAAGGGGAAATATGAGGCCATCAGGCCAGAATTTGGAAGCATAAACTGGGAGCAGATGTTTCTCCCCTAGCCTAGCCTGCATGAGTTCACTCTATCTATACCCATCATAATTTTATATACCTCTATCAAATCTCCCCTCATTTGTTTCATATTCATCCATCATTTGTATTATGTCCTGTTGCTCTATTGCATTTTCCTGTATTTGGATGGTCTGCACTTACCTAGTCCAAAGTTAATCTTTATATCTTTAGAAAATAGTTCTAATATTTAAATTAATTGCTTTAGCTTTACTGAGAAAGGAGCATAAAATTTCAAATTGTCCATGTAGAGAAGGTGTGTCAAGATTATAATTTGTTTGGTTGTTTCTGGTTTGATCTCCTATTTTCATCTGACTCAGTAAATTAGAGAGCGGGTTTAAAGCTTGTCAAAACCCTAGTGGGCTTAGAGATTTGCTCTGGAAAATGCCATGGATTATTTTGATACTGGTGGTTGTTCTTTATTTTGGTTAGCACAATGCTTTACAGGAATACAAGAATATATTCAATATACATACTAACACCCTCTGCCACTAGTTCAGGCTTTCCCAACCTGGGGTTCATGGACCTCTCAGTTAATGATAAGGTTCCATGGCATAAAAAAAGGGTTGGGAAACCCCTGTTCCAGGGCAATCCAACTCTGATTCCAGGCAGCTAAGTTTCACTCGATCCCATGCCTCCTGACTTTCTGAATGAGCTTACCATGGGGAACCTTGTTGAATGCCTCACTAAAATCCATGTGCACCACATCCATCTCTCTATCTTCATCATTAATAAGAGTTCCTTTCATAAGCTCATGATATGCTAAAATACATTGCTGCTGGAAGAAGACTGCCATTTGAAATTCAAAAAAATATCCTTATTATGTATATTTTATAACAAAAATGTATTTGCCATCAAAAAAATTAAACCCCAAAACAATAATGCAAAAGGATATGAAGAATGAATAGATAGCTTTATTATAGAGATTACATTGACATAGTTGACTAAACTGTATTCTTCTACAGTAAAGATTTCAGAATTTATGTAATTCTACATTGTAGCAAATATTCACTCTTTTAAAAATGCATTCATTTGTCATTAAGTGCCATGTTAGACAAGTATGATTCTTGAGTGTTGTAAAATAAATATTAATTATGAATATATTATATAAAATACAGTATCTCTTCAAATAGCTTGAATGTCCAATAAATAATGTCCAATAAATTAATAAATAAATACTACTCTCCCGACGCATGAAGAAATTTGAAGATGATGTCTATTGTCTCACAAGTTTTCTTGAAAATTCCAGAAGTTTCTCAAGAAAGTCTTTCAAATTGACTTGAGAATTACCAATGGTGCATTTGGTTTCCTACAAAGAAAAGTAAATAGGTTGAAATTTATGCTCACAGAACATGCAATACATTAATACATAGCCAGTCCAGGAGTATCAACATTGGAAAGTTTTCAATAACTTTGGCTTACTTTTTAAAGGCAGCTAGAGGATCTCCAATGGCTTTTTCTTTGGAATGTAATTGCTAATTTCCCAATTGTGACTGGCTGATGAGTGAGAATAGAATGAGAATCTGAAACCATGGGAGTCAGTGAAGGTCTTTCTCTGAGATATGCAGCAGCAGGTGAAAATGACTCAGACCAAAATGTCAATGATGTGAACAGTTTGTTTGTAGACAACTCCAACATTGGTAGAGTTGTATATAGAGTCATAGAACACCACAGCTCCCAAACAGGGTCTCCAGCCATCTAGCCCATGCCAAACCGTTATTCTGCTAATCCCATAGGCCTGGACCTGGAACATAGCCCCCTCTACCCTCCCACCCATGTATTTATCCAAACATCACTCAAAAGATGTTGCAATCAAACCCCTATCCACTACTTCCTCTGGCAGCCTGTTCCATATGTGCATCACCTTCTGAGTGAAGATGCTCCTCCTCAGTTTCCCCCTAAATAGTTCACCCGGCACTCTTAACTTATTGCCTCTATATCTAGTCTTCCAGATAGTGAGGATAGGTTGTCAAAAGATATAGTGTGAATAGATCAGTTGAAAAGTTGGGCAGAGAAATAGCAGATACAATTTAATCCAGATAAGTGTGATCTTGTGTGTATTAGATGTTAATGAAAGAGAAAAGTACAGAGTATGGCATTAATGTATAGAGGGGTATTGGGTTGCAAGTCCATACCTTCCTAAAAGGGACACTTAATTGGATAAGGCGGTGACGTGTTTGCCTTCAGCAGTCAGGGCATTGAGTATAAAAGTGGGCATGTCGTGTGTAAAACTTCTGTTAGGTAACATTTGGAGTGACAGATGGAGATCTGGACACCTCATTATAGGAAGGATGTGAAGGCTTTGGAGAGGGTGCAGAAGAGGTTTACCAGGATGTTGCCTGGATTAGTGAGTATCATCTAAAAGGAGAACTGGAAACTGAGGAGCCACCTGACTAAAGTGTGTAAAATTATGAAAGGTATACTGGTCAGTGTCTTTTTCCCGAGCTGGAAAGGAGACACAAGTTTAAGACAAGGTGGGGGGAGGCTAAAGGAAATTTACAATCCCATAAATCTGATAAAATGCTGGAGGAACTCAGCAGATGAGGCAACATCAATGGAGAGGAATAAGCAATTGACATTTTGTGTTGTAAACCTTCATCAGGTCCTGATGAAGGGACTTGACCTGAAATCTTGACTGATTATTCCTTTCCATTGATACTGCCTGACCTGCTAAGATTATCCAGCATTTTATGAGATTTACAAGGCCAGGAGGCGAGGTGGGGATAAGTTTCTACAAAAGGAAGTGTGAGGTGCTCCTTCCCTCTGCTGGCCTGCAGATCTCCCTTGGTCAAGATGTTGCACCTGCTTAGCCACCCCACCCCCCCACCATCATGGTCTCGTGAAGTCATGGGAGCAGGTGGTTTATGATCGTTTGAAAAGCTGGCGCATATCACAAGTCCTGGTTATGCGACCACTGACATCAGGCAGACAACCTCTGAGAAGTATTGATAATGGCTGTGGTCACCATCTTGTAAAGACACAGCCCAGAAGAAGGCAATAGCAAACCACTTCTGTGTATGTCAAGAACAATCATGGTCAAGGAAAGACCATGATCTCCCATGTCATACGACACAGCATATAATGATGATGACAAGGCAAGATGTTTTATTACACATAGACTAGTCGGTGTTTGGAACATGTTGTCAGTGCAGGTGGTAGAAGTAACTAAATTAGTCAAGTCAAGTTTATTGTCATTTAACTAAAAGCACGTATATAACATATATAATCATATAACATTTATAGAAAGAAGGCAATGTTTTCTCGAATCAGGGTATAAAGCACAGTAGTGCACATAACACACAATAAGTTATGAAGGTAGGAATAAAATATACAGATGAATCACACATAAATAACAAGGTAAAGTGTATAAATTAAATATTGTAAGGTACGGAACAGTGACACTTCAAATGCAGTGCAGAAAGGAGTTCAGAAGCCTAATGGCCTGAGGGAAGAAACTGTTCTCCATCCTGACCGTTCCTGCTTTTATACGTCAGAATTCCCTGCCTGATGATAGAAAGTCAAAGAGGATACTGGATGGATGGGTGGGATCCTTAATAATGGTAAGGGACCTGCACAAGCAGTGCTCCTGATAAATAAACCTGATGGATGGTTGGGAGACCCCTATGATCCAATCTGCCATTCTCACAGGTCTTTGTACAGACTTCAGGTCCGATACTCAGCTGCTCCCATACCAGATGGAGATGCAAGGTTCAAGAAACATTTAAAATGACACATAGACAGGGGATATGGGCAATGTGCAGGCATGTAGGATTAGTTTATTTGGGCATTATGTTAGACGATGGGACGAAGAGCCTGTCCCTGTGCTGTACTGCCCTATTTTAAAGCCTTACCTTTCCAGCAGCATTCCATAAGAGCACTTTAAGATGCTCCAGATTCTTCTTCTTGGCTTGGCAGGGAGTAAAGCTCTCTATCGCTTTGGTAGCTTTGCAGAACACTTCTGGTACGGTATGATTCTGGAATTAAATTAGTGGAGACATTAATTAGTGATGAAAATAAATCAGTTATACCAAAACACCTGCCATTTGCCATGTCTGGAAAAGTTTGATGACAGAACTCTGTGTTGAAATTAAACAACTTCATAAGTAAGAGCTTGGAAATACATGCAGCTGTCTTAAATCGATTGTGTTCCTCTGAATAGTCAGTGGAATATAATGAACGAGGTTATTATGAATAAAACTCAAAAGGGTAACTAAAAGTTTTAATTATTTCAGAATTTGGTGCTGAAATTCAGTTTCTAATTCTCAGTTGGAAATCAATAGATACTGGTGCTCTTTTACTTCTGGCACTGATATACCAATTTCTTTCAAATGCTGACTGGCCTGCTGCGCATTTTCAAAATTTTCTGCTTTTCTTACCTAGAAATGGGGTCCCACAACGCTAGGAACAGTTATTACCCTTCAACCATTAGTCTCCTTTTTTAGTTGTGAACATATTCTAAGCTGAATTAACTCACAGAAAATCTGAGCATGGACTATGTGAGTTCCAGTGCTGGTTCAGTAGTTTCATCACTTTATGTCTCTGAGGTGGTGATGTATTAGAAGGGTTAATTTTATTTCAGGCAGAAAGAATGAGTGATATTTGGCAGATTAGAATATGGTTGCACAGAATATGGGGGGCGGGGGGAGTGTGATTCAAAGTGCTATAGGGCTATTAAAACAAAAACTTTCCCTCTATCTACAATCCTTGTCACTGCACCGAACTGTAAACACTTTAAATCACTTTCTATAATGCTGTTTACATTGCAAATACATGATGACATTTATTGCATAACAATACTTTAATCACCAACTTTATCTTTTATATAATTCTTTATTCATTTTTATTGTTGAATGGTGCATTTTGTTGCATGTATATATCCTGACCAAAACACCAGAGCAAATTCCTGGTACATGGAAAGAATATGGCAAGTAAAGTTTATTCTTGAAATATTACTTAAAAATAATCCACAGCCATTATTGTTACAATAAGAAATGATATAGTTTTACTTATCATATCCCCTCACTGGGATAGATAGGCATTGATTAGTAGGAGGAAACACGAGACGGTGTTTGTACATACTCCCAGTGACAGAATGGGTTTCCTCCTACATTCCAAAGACGTATGAGTAAGGGTAAGTTGTGAGCATGTTACATTCAATCTGGAAATATGGTGACATTTGCAAGCTGCCCCCAACCCATCGCAAATGCTGATGCAAACAAAACATTTCACTTTATGTCTCAATGTTTCAATATACATGTGACATATAAAGTTAATCTTTTTTAAATAAATAAATGTTTTAACTTACATCAGTACTTATGTCTTCCACCAGAGGCATAGGGTCCTTACAGTCTGTCTTCAAAGCAAAGAAACCTATTGTTAGACCATCTCTATTCAAAGAATGAGGTTCCGAAAATAGTTCAGCACCATATGTTTATCACCAAAAATCTGAAAAGTAGCATAATCCTGAGCTAACAATTAAATCCTTCATAAGCAGAAAATCATGAATACGCTTAAGACTTTTGTCTCTATTGAAAATTACAACAAAAATTTATCATTAAATTCAATCATCAAAGAGGGCCATAAACTTGTCATAGAGTTTGGAGGCTTGCATGCCTCAATGACCTGGAGAGCTATATTGGCTGGACTCAGGGCTTTATGCTTAGGCCCTAGGTAGGGTCAGCCATGCCAAACAGGTCAAAGTGTAAAGGCCAGACAAAAAGTGGTTTACTGGTCCTCCAGGTTCAGGGATTCAGCTCAGGGCTAACAATCCTGACTGGATAAAGAAAATTGTTATGGAAACAGTAATGAAGAATGTTTCTACATCTGAGTGTGATAGTATTCCTGAGTCTTGTTGTATGACTGACGGTAGTGAAAACCAAGAGGAGGCTACTGACACCAGCCTGAACACTACCGGAGATGGAGAACCTTCATTTCTGCCCTAAATGAAGTAAGTAAATATCAGATTCAAAACAATTGATACTGAAATTGTTCCTTTGGGTTCACAGATGTGTGGAAGGGGTGAGCTTCCTATGTGGGCAACAGATTGCTCTCCGTATAGTTTCAATGAGATCCTCCCTCGTCCTTCTAAATTCCTGTGAGTACAAACCCAGAGCCATCAAACGTTCCTTGTATGATAACCTTTTCATTCCCATAATCATCCTTGTGAACCTCCTCTGGACTGTCTCCAGTGCCAGCACATCTTTTCTTGGATGAGGAGCCCAAAACTGTTCACAAAACTCAAGGTGAGGACTCACTAGTGCCTTATAAAGCCTCAGCATCACATCCCTGCTCTTGTATTCGAGACCGCTTGAAATGAATGCTAACATTGCACTTGCCTTCCTCAGCACCAACTCTACCTTGTTCTGCACAAAAATTCGCAAGTCCCTTTGCATCTCAGATTTTTGGATTTTCTCCCCGTTTAGAAAATAGTCTGCACAATTATTTCTACTACCAAAGTGCATGACCATCCATTTTCCAACCTTGTATTCATTTGCCACTTCCCTGACCATTTTTCAAATCTGTCTAAGTCCTTCTGCAGCCTAGCTGTTTCATCAACACTACCTGCCTCTCCACCAATCTTTGTATTATCTGCAAACTTGGCAACAAAGCCATCTATTCCATCATCTAAATCATTGATATACAGCATAAAAAGATGTGGTTCTAACACCAACTGCTGTGGAACATCACCAGTCACTGGAAGCCAACCAGAAAAGGATCATTTTATTCCCACTCATTGCTTCCTACCAATCAGCCAATGTTCGAACCATGAGCTCTAAACTTGGTAAGCACCCGCATGCATCGCACCTTGTCAAAGGCCTTCTGAAAGTCCAAATCTACCATATTCACTGCATCCCCTTTATCTATCCTACTTGTAATCTCATCAAAGAATTCCAACAGATTCATCAGGCAAGATTTTCCCTTAAGGAAACCATGCTGACTTTATCCTATCTTGTCCTGTGTAACCAAATACTCCATAACTCATCCTTAACAATTGACTCCAACATCTTCCCAACCGCTGAGGTCAGGATAACTGGTCTATAATTTCCTTTCTGCTGCCTTCCTCCTTTCTTAAAGAATGGGATGACATTTGCAATTTTTCAGTCCTCTGGCACCATGCCATTGAATTCATTGAGTTCATTGAGTTTTGAAAGTTAATTACTAATGCCTCCACAATCTCTAATGCTACGCCATTTAGAACCTTAGGGTGCTGTTCATCCAGTCCAGCTGACTTTCAGCTGTCCAAGCACCTCCTCACTTGTATTAGCAACTGCACTCACTTCTCTTCCCCCACGCCCTTCTACATCTGGGACGTTGCTAGTGAAGTTGCCACAGTGAAGACTAATACGAAATACTCATTTCGTTCATTTGTCATCTCCTTGTTCCCCGTTATTTCTCCAGCATTTTCTAGCACTCCTATATCCACTGACTTCTCCCTTTTAGTTTTTACATACTTAGCTTTTCATCTTTTTCCTCCTAATGATTCTTTTAGTTGCTCTCTGTAGGTTTTTAAAAGCTTCCCAATCCGACATCTTCCCGCTAATTTTTGCTTTGTTTTATTTTTTGTTTTTACATTAACTTTGAATTTGTTTGTCAGCCTCTGTTGTACTATTTTGCCATTTAAGTATTTCTTCATTTTTGGAATACACATATCCTGCACCTTCCTCATTTGCCCCAGGAATTATGCCATTGCTGCCCTGCTGTCATCCTTGCTAGCAGCTCCTTCCAATTTACTTTGGCCAACTCCTCTCTCATACCACTGTAATTTCCTTTACTCCACTGAAATACTGCTACATCAGACTTTATTTTCTCCCTATCAAATTTCATATTGTGATCACTGGCTCTTAAGGGTTCCTTTACTTAAGCTCCCTAATGACCTCTGGTTCATTACATGACACCCAATCCAATAGATCTGATCCCCTAGTAGGTACAACAACAAACTGCTCTAAAAAGCTATCTCATAGGCATTCAACAAGCTCACATTCTTGAGATCCATAACCAACCTGATTTTTTCAATCAACCTGCATGTTAAAATATCCCCTGTCTATCATAACATTGCCTTTTTGACATGCTTTTTCTACTTCTTGTTGTAATCTGTGGTCCATTTGGAAAGCCTGTCATCAGGGTCCTTTTATCTTTGCAGTTTCTTGTCTCTACCCACAAGGATTCAACATCTTCCAATCCTCTGTCACATCATTCTACTGATTTGATGCCGTTCTTTACCAGCAGAGTCGTGACCCCCCCACCCCCCACCCCCCCAGCCTACCTTCCTATCCCTCTGATACGATGTGTAACCTTGGGCATTCAGCTCCCAGATACAACCATCCTTATGCTACAATTCAGTGATGTCCTCAACATCATATCTGACAGTCTGTAATAATGTCATCTGCCTAAAAGTCCAGTGGTGATACCATGACACCACCAGCCAGCCCTCACGACTCATAGAGAATGATAAATATGCAGTAAACCTGGATAAATAATGGTACTTTTCAATTATTATGAGGGTACTTAGTGTCTAATAAGAAACATTTGAGATACCTTCTTTCATATTTTTCATTTGTGTAGATCTTACAGAGGAATTGAGGTTATAAAATCAAACAAATTTTATCAACTATCAAATCTTTCACAGGCTGGCAAAGTATAAATACTAATTTTAAATGATAAAATTTATTTAAACACAATAGGATCATAACTGCATTGCAGAATTCATTGGTGGACAGTTGTTGACACAAAAGTACTTACAATATTCATCTGCTCTGTCATTTGTTTCAGGATTGTAATTATTTCTTTCAAGACCGTGCTGTCAATGATTCTTCGCCGTACAACTCCACAGTCAGTGCTTGCAACAATGAAGAAAATCAGAACCACAGCTTTCAGCATCTTGGTTTTGTATGTTCTCAATATTTCAACAAATGAAAGAAGGCAAATAACTCACCCAAAGCTTGTTAAAAGCCAAAAGATGTTCACCCCTTTATATATCCGACCACTCTATATACTGGAAAAACTGAGAAATTTCCTAGTGTTCACCAAGTCTGCTTTATCTGATTAAATTGACCTGAATTCATCCGTTCAAATGCTTGAACGTAAGTCTACACTTTGCACTAAAGTGAGGAGGAAGTTCGTTCTTATCTATAATCACAGCGGATGGAATTGATCAGTAACTTGAGGTTTGACTTAGATGCCAGATTACGAAATGGAAGGAGGTTTTGGGAACCGGTCTATCTTCTCAGCCACCGAACTGCAAGATCTGCTCAGGATGTAACTTCTTCATTGGCCTCCATTTTTTCATTAGGGCAGAAATATAGAAGTGCACTATTCATAACTCCTCCTCTACAGAGAGTTATGCGGGCTGAGTAGTGCTACAACAACCTCTTATTCAATGTCAGTAAGACCACGATTGATTATTGACTTCAGGAGGAGAAAACCAGAGGTCCATCAGTCAGTCCTCATTGGGGGATCAGAGGTGGAGAGGGTCAACAACATTAAATTCCTCGCCGTTATCATTTCAGAGTACCAGTGCTACGCTGGGCACATTTTGACACAAAAGTTGAGGGTGCTGTGGATAGTCTGGAGAGTTGTCAGAGGTTACAGCAGGACATTGATGGGATGTAGAAATGGGCTGAGAAGTAGCAAATGAAATTTAACCCAGATAAGTGAGCAGTGGTTCATTTTAGGAGATCAAATTTGAAGACAGAATATAATATTAATGGTAAGACTCATGGCAGGGTGGAGGATCAGAGAGATCTTGGGGACTGTTTCCATAGGACACTCAAAGCTGCTGTGCAGGTTGACAGTTGTTTAGAAGGCATATCATGTGTTGGCCGTCATCAGCTGTGGGATTGAGTTCAGGAGCTGTGAGGTAATTTTACAGCTATATAAGAACTTGGTCAGACCCCACTTGGAAAATGTGTTCAGTTCTGGTCACCTCACTACAGGAAGGATGTGGATACTACAGAGAGAGAGCAGGGGAGATTTACAAAAGAGAGTAGGTTGAGTGAACTTGGCCTTTTCTCCTTGGAGCAACGGAGAATAAGAGTTGACCTGATAGAGGTGTACAACATGATGAGAGACATTGATCATGTGCGGAGCCAGCAGCTTTTTCTCAGGGCTGAAATGGATAACATAAGGGGGCTTAGTTTTATGGTGCTTGGAAGGAGGTACAGATGGGATGTCAGAGATAAATTTATCATGCCGAGAGTGGTGGGTGGGTGAAATATACTCCCAGCGATGGTGGTAAAAATGGAGATAGGGTCTTTTAAGAGACTTAGATAAGTACATGGAGCTTAGGAAAATAGAGGGCTATGCAGAAAGGAAATCTAGGCAGTTTCTAGAGTAGGTTACATGGTCGGCACAACATTGTGGGCTGAAGGGCCTGTAATGTACTGTAGATTTCTATGTTCTATGTTCTATGAAGAAAGCACGATGGCAGTCCCACTTCCTTAGGAGTTTGCAAAGATTCAGCATGTCATCTAAATCTTTGACAAACTTCTCTGGATGTGTAGTGAAAAATATATTGACTGGCTGTATCTCAGCCTGGTATGGAAACACCAACGCCCTTGAGCAGAAAATAAATCCATCACAGTAAAGCCCTTCCCACCATTGAGCACATCTACATGGAGCATTGTTACAGGAAAGCATCGTCAAGGACCCCAATCCACGTCATGCTTGCTTCTCACTGTTGCCATCAGGAAGAAGGTACAGGGGACTCAAGACTCACACCACCAGGCTCACCAACAGTTATCACCCCTCAACCATCAGCCTCTTGAACCAAAGGGATAACTTCACTCAACTTCACTTGCCCCATCTTTGAAATGTTCCCAAACCTATGGACTCACTTTCAAGAACTCTTCACCTCATGTTCTTTATTTTATTGTTTATTTATTTATTGATATTATTATTATTTCGTTCTTTTTGTATTTGCACAGTTTTTTGTCTTTTGCACACTGGTTGGAAGCCCAGTTGGTGTGCTCTTTCATTGATTCTACTACCTTTATTATTCTATAATAGATTTATTGAGTATGCACACAAGGAAACAAGTCTCAGGGTTGTTTATGGTGACATATATAGAAACATAGAAAATCTACAGCACAATACCAGACCTTGGGCCCACAAAGCTGGCAGCCCATTCCATGCACTCACCACTCTCTGCATAAAAAACTTACCCCTGACATCTCTTCTGTACCTACTTCCAAGCACCATAAAAATATGTCCTCACATGTTAACCATTTCAAAGACAAAGCATCTGACTATCCACACGATCAATGCCACTCATTATCCTGTGCACCTCTATCAGGTCACCTCTCATCTTCTGTCGCTCCAAGGAGAAAAGGCTGAGTTCACTCAACCTATTCTCATAAGGCATGCTCCCCAATCCAGACAACATCCTCAGAAATCTCCACTGCACCCTTTCTATGGTTTCCACGTCCTTCCTATAGTGAGGTGACCAGAATTGAGCACAATACTCCAAGTGGGGTCTGACCAGGGTCCTATATAGCTGCAACATTACCTCTTGGCTCTTAAACTCAATCCAACGATTGATGAAGGCCAATGCTCTGTATGCCTTCTTAACTCAGAGTTAACCTGCACAGCTGCTTTGAGCGTCCTATGGACTCGGACCCCAAGATCCCCTGATCCTCCACACTGCCAAGGTAAATTCTGCCATCATATTTCACCTACCAAAATGAACCACCTCACACTTATCTGGGTTGAAGTCCATCTGCCACTTCTCAGCCCAGTTTTGCATCCTATCAATGTCCCGCTGTAACCTCTGACAGCCCTCCACACTATCCACAACACCCCCAACCTTTGTGTCATCATCAAATTTACTAATCTATCCCTCCACTTCCTCACCCAGGTCATTTATAAAAGTCACAAAGAGTAATGGGTCCCAGAACAGATTCCTGAGGCACACCACTGGTCACCGGTCTCCATGCATAATATGACCCATCTACAACCACTCTTTGCCTTCTGTGGGCAAGCCAGTTCTGGATCCACAAAGCAATGTCCCCTTGGATCCCATGCTTCCTTACTCTCTCAATAACCCTTGCATGGAGTACCTTATCAAACGCCTTGCTAAAATCCATATAGTCTACATCTATGGCTCTACCTTCATCAATGTGTTTAGTCACATCCACAAAAAATTCAATCAGGCTCATAAGGCATGACCTGCCTTTGACAAAGTCATGCTGACTATTCCTAATAGCCTCTCCAAATGTTTATAAGTCCTGCCTCTCAGGAACTTCTCCATCAACTTACCAACCACTGAAGTAAGACTCACTGGTCTATAATTTCCTGGGCTATCTCTACTCCCTTTCTTGAATAATGGAACAACAACCGCAACGCTCCAATCCTCCGGAACCTCTCCCGTACTCATTGATGATGCAAAGATCATCGCCAGAGGCTCAGCAATCTCCTCCCTCGCTTCCCACAGTAGCCTGGGGTACATCCTGTTCAGTCCCATTGACATATCAACTTGATGCTTTCCAAAAGCTCCAACACATCCTCTTCCTTAATATCTTCATCACCAAGCTTTTCAGCCTGCTGCAAGTCATCACTTTAATCACTATGATCCTTTTCTGTAGTGAATACTGAAGAAAAGTATTCATTAAGTACCTCTGCCATCTCCTCCGGTTCCATACACACTTTTCCACTGCCACACTTGATTGGTCTATTCTCTCACGTCTTATCCTCTTGCTCTTCACATACTTGTAGAATGCCTTGAGTTTTCCTTGATCCTGTCTGCCAAGGCCTTCTCATGGACCCTTCTGGCTCTTCTAATTACATTC
The DNA here is from genome assembly GCF_048418815.1 of Hemitrygon akajei. NCBI lineage: Eukaryota > Metazoa > Chordata > Chondrichthyes > Myliobatiformes > Dasyatidae > Hemitrygon > Hemitrygon akajei. The sequence continues at coordinate 27,877,370 of NC_133138.1, read as the reverse complement.
TTAAGCTCCTTCCTGCTAGCCTTATATTCTTCTAGATCTCTATCATTACCTAGATTTTTGAACTTTTCATTAGCTCTTCTTTTCTCCTTGACTAGATTTACAACAGCCTTTGTGCACCACAGTTCCTGTACCTTCCCATCCTTTCTCTGATCATTTCCAATTTATGCTTCCAAGTTCCTGCCTGATAGCCTCATTTATCCCCATACTCCAATTAAACATTTCCCTAACTTGTCTGTTCCTATCCCTCTCCAATTCTATGGTAAAGGAGATAGAATTGTGATCACTATCTCCAAAATGCTCTCCCACTGAGAGACCTGACACCTTACCAGGTTCATTTCCCAATACCAGATCAAGTACAGCCTCTCCTCTTGTATGCTTATGCACATCACGAAACCTTCCTGAACACACCGTACAAACTCCACCCCATCTAATCCCTCCCTCTATGGAGATACTAATCTATATTTAGGAAATTAAAATCTCCCCCACAAAAACCCTGTTATTATTACTCCTTTCTGTCTTCCCTATTTGCTCCTCAATGTCCCTGTTACTATTGGGTGGTCTATAAAAACAGCCAGTAGAGTTATTGACTTCTTCCTATTCCTAACTTCCACCCACAGAGACTCCATAGACAACCCCTCCATGACTTCCTCCTTTTCTGCAGCCATGTCATTATCTCTGATCAACAGTGCCACGCCCCCACCTCTTTTGCCTCCCTCCATGTCCTTTCTGAAACATCTAAAGCCTATCACTTCAAGTAGCCATTCCTGCCCCTGCACCATCCAAGTCTCTGTAATGGTCGCAACATCATAGCTCCAAGTGCTGATCCACGCTCTAAGCTCATCCGTTTTGTTCATAACACTGCTCGCATTAAATGGACACATCTTAAATCATTGGACTGAGTGTGCCCTTCTCCATCACCTGCCTATCCTCTCTTTCACACTGTCTCCAAGCTTTCTCTATTTGTGAGCCAACCTCCCTTTCCTCCATCACTTAAGTTCAGTTCCAACCAACCCCCCCGCCCCCCCACCAGCAATTCTAGTTTAAACTCTCCCCAATCCAGGCAACATCCTTGTACATCTCTTCTGCATACTTTCTGTGGTTTCCACGTCCCTCCTATCGTGAGGTGACCAGAATTGAGCACAGTTCTCCAAGTTGGTTCTGACCAGGGTCCTATATAGCTGCAACATTACCTCTTGGTTCTTAAACTCAATCCCATGATTGATGAAGGCCAATGCTCTGTATTCCTTCTTAACTCAGAGTCAACCTGTGCAGCTGCTTTGAGCGTCCTATGGACTCGGACCCCAAGATCCCCTGATCCTCCACACTGCCAAGGTAAATTCTGCCATCATATTTCACCTACCAAAATGAACCACCTCACACTTATCTCGGTTGATGACCATCTGCCACTTCTCAGCCCAGTTTTGCATCCTATCAATGTCCTGTTGTAACCTCTGACAGCTCTCCACACTATCCACAACACCCCCAACCTTTGTGTCATCAGCAAATTTACTAACCTATCCCTCCACTTCCTCACCCAGGTCATTTATAAAAATCACAAAGAGTAAGGGGTCCCAGAACAGATTCCTGAGGTACACCACTGGTCACTGGTCACACTGTCTCCAAGCTTCCTCTATTTGTGAGCCAACCTCCCTTTTCTCCATCACTTCAATGCGGTTCCCAACCCCAACTATTCTATTTTAAACTCTCCCCAATAGCCTTTGTAAACCTCTCTGCCAGGATATTGGGCCTCCTGGGATTCAAGTGCAACCCGTCCTTTTTGTACAGGTCACACCTGCCCCAGAAGAGGTCCCAAAGATCCAGAAATCTGAATCCCTGCCCCCTGCTCCAATCCCTCAGCCACGCATTTATCCTCCACCTCATTCTTTTCCTATACTCACTGTCATGTGGCACAGGCAGTAATCCCAAGATTACTACCTTTGATGTCCTGCTTCTCAACATCCTTCCTAACTCTGTAGAGTCTGTTTTCAGGACCTCCTCCCTTTTCCTACCTATGTCGTTGGTACCAATATGTACCACAACCTCTGGCTGTTCTCCCTCTCACTTCAAGATATCGTGGACGTGATCAGTTACATCCCGGACCCTGAAACCTGGGAGGCAAACTACCATCTGAGTTTCTTTCCTCCGTCCACAGAATTGCCTGTCTGACCCCCTAACTATAGAGTCCCTATCACTGCTGCCATCCTCTTCCTTTCCCTACCCATCTGAGCCACATGGTCAGACTCGGTGCCATATGTACTTCAATAATAAATACTTTCAAGTTTACTTCAAATTTTACTTCAAACTTTTGAACTTTGAGAAGCAAAATACCACTCGCACAGAAAAGTTACAAAACACCAACACCAGGTTAAAGAGCATTCAACATTTATATATCTATCTATTCAGAGAAACAGTGCAGAGCTGACTCTTCCGATTCAACAAGCCACACCACCCAGCAACCTACCTATTAAACCTTTGCCTCATCAACAGAATATTTTACAATAACTGATGTAGGAGGAAACTGATACATTCACAGTGTGGACATACAAACTCCTTACAGACGGCATCAAAATTGAACTCCAAACTCCAACACCTCGATCCATAGTAACGTTGCGCTAATCACTATGCTACTCTGGCATGAAGTGGAAAGTGTTCAATAACCTTCAGGTGAACCAACTTCCACCCTCCACCCCCAACACTTTCCTCTATTCCCCATTCCGAACTTTCAGTTCTTCTCACCTGCAAATTGCTTCCCTCTGGGTCCCTTTCTCCTCCCCTTTCTCCTATTGTCCACTCTCCTCTCCTATCTTCTCCAGCTGTTGACTTTTCCCACCCACCTGGGATCACTAATTACCTTCCAGCGAGACTCTTTCCCACCCCCCACCTTTTTATTCTCGCATCTTCCTCCTTCCTTCTCATTCCAAAAGGGTCTTGGCCCAAAATTCCGATTGTTTACCCTTTTCCATAGATGCTGCCTAACCTCCTGAGTTCTTCCAGCGTTTCGTATGTGGTCCTTTGGGTTTTGAGCATTTGTAGAGTTTCTCATGTTCGTTCAACAACCTCTCTGCCAGAAAATAAGTACATCCCAAAAGGGCAATCTTCCTTCCTACCAAGTTCCTCGCATGACTGTTTCCACCACACTTGCATTCAGAGAGATCCAGATTATAACAGCTCTTTGTATATTCTTCCTCACATCCCCCTTCTATCTTTTGTGCACAGATTTAAGCACCTGCACACCTGGCTTCACCTTGTCTCAACTCACCTTCTCTTGATGCACTTATCCATAACAACACACACAGACTGCTGGAAGAACACAACAGGTCAGGCAGCATCTATGGAAATGAACAAACAATCAATGCTTCAAACTAAGACCCTTCATCAGGAGTGGAAAGGAAAACAGAAGATGCCAGAATAAAAGAATGAGTGGAGGGAAAGGAGGCCTAGATAGAAGGTGATAGGTGAAGCCATTGTGACTATTCCAATGAACTTATGACAAAGACTTTTTAGCAAACATAAGATCATCTAAAATTTTACCAAATGTAACCATTGAATATCATTTTTATTGATAAAATGCACTTAGGTGTTCACCCTGGTAACGCTAAAATAGCTGCCTGTGCCTTTAAGAGAAAATGGTGACATCATTTTGCACGTGTGGAGTAGAAAGAATTATGACTTCCTAGAACGGTGTTCGAGTGCTTTTCCCAGGTTTGCTAAGGGAAGATTTTTCACGAGTAAGGTATCAACGCTGGTTAGTGTGGTTGTGTGAAGTTCCTTATCGGCCTGATAGTGTGAGCGAGGAGAGCTCGTTTCAGTGTCTAGCTTATACGTGTTTGGAAACTAAAGACTTGTCTGCCAAAGTGAAGATGAGATGTATTTATTCGTATTTTTGATGTTGTGTATAAGGTACAGGGTTGGAGGGTTCCTAATGTTTGTATTGCTTTTTAGAATTGCCACTACCATATTGGTTTTGTATATTTTGTTATACTTACTTTCATACTGCATAGGTAACAAGGGTGTGGACTGAAACCACTTCATTAGGTACAGGAATGGACTTAATAAAATGGCCACAAGAGTGGAAGCTGATGTGGTCTTCTGCTGCTATAGTCCTTCCACTTTGAATTTCAGCATTTATGTGATCAGAGATTGATGCACCATCAATAACTCTCGGAGACGTGAGACGAGATATAGGCTTTTATTGGCTGGAAGAAAGAACAAGCAGCAAATGACCACCACACTACATCCTGGAGACTGAGACCGGGGCTGTGTCTCCAATCACCTTTATACCGGGGTCTGTGGGAGGAGCCACAGGAGCAGTCAGCGGGAGGGGGGGGGGGTGGGGGGTGGGAGGGGTGCGTGTCCAGACAGGTATATGTAGTTCACCACAGAGATAATCTTCTGCATACGTCTGTTGTAGTGTATGGTTATTTTGAGTTACTGGCACTCTCCTGTCAGCTTGAATCAGTCTTGCCATTCCTCTCTGACTTATCTGATAAACAAGGCAGTTTTGCCCACTGAAATACCACTCACTGGATTTTTTTTGTTTTTTCCCCACCATTCTCTGTAACCTCAAGAGAGTGTCGTGCATGAAAATCCCAGACAATCAGCAATTTCTGACATACTCAGGTCTCCCCATCCAGCAGCAATCAGTCCATGGTCAAAATCAAAGTCACTTTGATCACAATTCTTCCTGATTCTGATGTTTGAACAAAAACTGAACCACTTGACCATGTCTGCATCTTTCTATGCATTGAGTTGCTGCCACATGATTGGCTGATTGGATATTTGCATTAATGAATAGATGTTTGGATGTACCTAATGAAGTGGCCACTGATGTGCTCTGTGTCTATGAAGATACTACATATTCCTTTTATGCTAACTTGTGCATCTACAGATTTTATTATCTGTTGATATTATTTTATGTGCTGTATGTGATATATGTACTGCACTTTACACCTTGGTGCCAGAGTAACGTCGTTTTGTTCAGCTGCATACACGTGTACAGTTGAATGACAATAAACTTGAACTTGAATTTGAGCCTGATTGGGTTGCATGACATAGAAATGGGCACTTTAGTTTTTCCATGCTATCCATAGGGTTTTAATGCATTAATCCCATATGCCTGCCTTAAGCCTGTGCCCTACAATGACTTCCAGTACTTGTCCAGATGTTTCTTAAATGTTGAGAGAATATCTATCTTTGCCCCCTCTTCAGGCAGACCCTGAGCATTGTCTATCTTAAAAAAACGCCCCCCTCCAATCCCCTCTCATCTTTAAAACTATGAAAGCTACTATATGCCCTCTTGGCTTGGTTGACAAACCACAGGAAAAATGCTGATGGTTGTGCTAGCCTCTTGAACGGTTACACCCACTGTATTCCTGAGTCAACTATTTCAGGCGTTAGATTGTAAACTGACAAACGAACATCAGATAAGCCACATCAGATGAATGTGTCACTAAGAGGGGAACCTGCAGAGCCTGAATCAGAGGAATGCACATAAACGCTGGAAAAACACAGCAGGTCTGACGGCATCTATGGAGAGGAATGAACAGTCATTTCGAGTCGAGACCCTTCGACAGCATCAGAATCAGGTTTAATATCAGCAGCATATGTCGTGAAATTTGTTGATTTTGCAGCAGCAGTACAATGCAATACATCATAATAGAGAAAAAAATGTGAATTACAGTAATTAGTTCAATTATATAAGTAATGCTAAAATAGAAATAAAGAGTTAATGAGGTAGTGTTCATGGTTTCAAAGGGCATTCAGAAATCTGATGGCAAAGGAAAATAATCGTTGAATGTATGGCCTGGCCTTATTTATAACATATATAACATATAACAATTACAGCATGGAAACAAGCCACCTCAACCCTTCTAGTCCATGCGGAACGCTTACTCTCACCTAGTCCCACCGACCTGTACTCAGCCCATAACCCTCCATTCCTTTCCTGTCCATATACCTATCCAATTTTACTTTAAATGACAATATTGAACCTGCCTCTACCAGTCTACTGGAAGCTCATTCCACACAGCTACCACTCTCTGAGTAAAGAGGTTCCCCCTCGTGTTACCCCTAAACTTTTTCCCCTTAACTCTCAATTCATGTCGTCTTGCTTGAATCTCCCCTACTCTCAATGGAAAAAGCCTATCCATGTCAAATCTATAGATAGATAGATAGATACTTTATTCATCCCCAAGGGGAAATTCAACATTTTTTCCAATGTCCCATACACTTGTTGTAGCAAAACTAATTACATACAATACTTAACTCAGTAAAAATATGATATGCATCTAAATCACTCTCTCAAAAAGCATTAATAATAGCTTTTAAAAAATTCTTAAGTAGTTTACTTAAATACATTAAATACAATCAACCCCGGCACTTTAACATATCTTACTCCTGGCGGTTGAATTGTAAAGCCTAATGGCTTTGGGGAGTATTGACCTCTTCATCCTGTCTGAGGAGCATTGCATTGATAGCAACCTGTCGCTGAAACTGCTTCTCTGTCTCTGGATGGTGCTATATATCCCCCTCATAATTTTAAATACCTCTATCAAGTCCCCCCTCAACCTTCCACGCTGCAAAGAATAAAGACCTAACTTTTTCAACCTTTCTCTGTAACTTAGGTGCTGAAACCCAGGTAACATTCTAGTAAACCTCCTCCGTACTCTCTCTATTTTGTTGACATCCTTCCTATAATTCAGTGACCAGAACTGTACACAATACTCCAAATTTGACCTCACCAATGCCTTGTACAATTTTAACATTACATCCCGACTCCTATTCTTAATGCTCTGATTTATAAAGGCCAGCATGCCAAAAGCTTTCTTCACCACCCTATCCACATGAGATTCCACCTTCAGGGAACTATGCACCATTATTCCTAGATCACTCTGTTCTACTGCATTCCTCAATGCCCTACCATTTACCATGTATGTCCTATTTTGATTAGTTCTACCAAAATGTAACACCTCACACTTATCAGCAGTAAACTCCATCTGTCATCTTTCAGCCCACTGGTGTACAGAATTTATGCTGTACAGGCTTTGGGTTGAGGGTAAAAAATCTGTCAAAGGTTGTTCAGTTCCTAAATTACTCCATTATCTGTTTATTTTAAATGTTGATTCAGCAGAGTTTCTTGCAAAATGCAATGTCACTGAATGTTAATAGTTCATTCTCTCCTGCGTGAGACGGTAATTGCCCAGCACTTGTGAGATCTGCATTTTAGTCCTTCACTTAACATTAACTTGGTTCTTTTGCATCAAAGCATGGACTACTTTATGCTTCAGTATCTTCAAATAGAATTGGGAAATCATCAACAACCATCTCCGACTCTAACCTTGTAATGCAAGGAAGCTAAGTGATGAAGCTGTTGAAGATGATTGGATATTGATTAAGACATAATGAATTCTGCAGATATTCTGGTGGCAGGAAATAAACACAATCAACTTTGAACATTGTTTCTAATCACTGGATATTTTTCTACTTCAATGTCCATTGACCAAAGCTGCTCAAGGGCAGTCTGGAATTCTGCTCCCTAAGCAACACACAAAAAAACAGAGGAACTAATTTAGATGATCCTTTTTTAAAAAAAAAAGTATTTGCTTTACTGCCAGATTTAAATGAGTATATGTTGATAATGGGTTGAGATTTTAGCTGTTGTTTAAATCCTATGATTGACAAGAGCTCAACTAATCAGTGACTTCCAAATCGTTCTGTGTCAGTTATTAACTCCTTTTTGACCGATTTTGTGTTGATCGAATTATGGAGGCATTTACCCCCTGATAACAGAGAATATTCCTTTTTTTCACATGTTTATAGAAAATATTCGAGGATTGATTATATTATAGTTGATCCCCACCTTTTGCCTAATGTTAAAAACTGTGAATATGTTGCTATTGCTATATCTGATCATGCGCCTTTCAGCTTGTTCTTTGAATTTGATTATGTCGTTTTTGGTCATCGACCATGATGCATGTCTCAGACTTTATTGCAAAACTCTGACTTTAGCAGTTTTATCGAAAGCCAGATAAAAGAATTTTTTCTTTTTAATGATATAGGAGGTATGTCTAAATTAATTATATGGGATACATTCAAAGCATTGTTATGTGGTCAGATTATTTCTTATTCAGCTAAACTTAAAAAACAGACTAAAGGAGAATTAGATCAAATTTCAAAACAAATTAAAGATTTAGATAATAGCTATATGACTTCCCCTAATATTGACTTATTTTAAAAAAGTGTGGAACTTCAATCACAATATAACCTATTATTAACTCATCCAATTGAAGGTTATCTACTCAAGGTAAAGAGCCAATTTTATATGTTTGGAGATAAAAATAATAAACTACTTGCATTTCAATTAAAATCGGCTGGAGCAAAGAGGCAAATTTTGAAAATTTGTAGAAAAGATGGTACCCTGGCTCGGGTATATGAAGAAATTAACAAGATTTTTAAAGATTTTTATACTGAACTTTATAAATCTCAGTGTCCAGTAGACTCTTCTAAAATGAATGCTTTTTTACGAAAGATTGCTTTTCCTAAAATTTCTGCTGAGGATCAAAAAACTCTTGATGCCTAAATTACTGAATCCGAAATCCATAAAGCTATTTTTTCAATGCAATCTTGTAAGGCCCCAGGACTTGATGGTTATCCCGTAGAATTTTATAAAAAATTGGGAAAATTGCTTTCTCCATATATGTTGGAGATGTTTAAAGATTCTTTTGTGAAAAGTGATTTATCCTCTACTTTTTATGAAGCTTCTATTTCTTTAATTCTCAAAAAGGATAAAGATCCTACTGATTGTGCCTCATACAGACCTATTTCATTACTGAATGTTGATGCTAAGATTCTCTCAAAGATAATGGCCAATCGGTTGGAGAGTTTTTGGGTAAAATCATTTTTAAAGATCAAACAGGCTTTATAAAGGGTTGTTATACTTTCTCAAATGTTCGGAGATTATTTAATATTATATATTCGCCTTCTTCTAAAACTCCACAATGCATTATATCTTTGGATGCTGAAAAATCATTTGATCCAGTCGAATGGAAATATTTATTTAATGTTTTAGAAAAATTTGGTTTTGGTATTAATTTTAATAATTGGATTAAAATGATATATAAAGCTCCTATTGCTACTGTTGTCAGTAATAACTGTAGGTCTCCTTTTTTCAGCTATCACTGGGGACAAGACAAGGTTGTCCATTAAGTCCTTTGTTATTTAACTTAATATTAGAACCATTTGCAATTGCTCTTCATGAAGCCAAAAATATTCATGGCATTTTTGTGAATGAGACCATGCACAAGATGTCTCTTTACGCTGATGATTTACTGGTATATATATCTAAGCCTGAAGAATCCGTTCCTGCTTTGCTAAGATTATTTGACAAATTTGGAGACTTTCCAGGATATAAAATAAATTTTAGTAAAAGTGAATTACTTCCTTTAAATGAATCTGTCTCTATATATGATAATATTCCTTTTAAAGTTACAGATTCTTTTAGATATTTACTAAATAATTACTAAAAAATATAAGGATTTTTACAAAGCCAATTTTCCTCCTCTATGAAGTATTCATTTAGTTGATGGAGCTCACTTACATTTTCACTTGTTGGTCGTATTTTACCAAAATGTTTATATTTATTTCAGAATATTCCTGTTTTTTTGACTAAGAAGTTTTTTGATCGGATTGATTCTATTATTCTATCTTTTATTTGGGATAATAAAAGACCAAGAATTGGTAAATGTCATGTGCAAAAATTGAAAAAAGGATGGAGGTCTCGCTTTGCCTAATCTAAGAATGTATTATTGGGCTGTTAATTTGCGGTATATGTCCTTTTGGTTATATTGGGGTGATAGGAATGATCGGCCAATTTGGGTAGACCTGGAACTGAGAGCTGTGAAACACTTCTATTTAACTTCGTTATTAGGAGTTGCTCTACCTATACAATTAGCCAAAGTTGCTAATTTAAACCTTTCTCCTGTGGTTCAGCACTCTTTACAAATTTGGCTCCAGTTCCGCAATTTTTTTAATCTTAAAAAATGTAAACTTTGTAGTATAATTTATCGTAATTACTTTTTTAAACCTTCTTGGAGTGATCCAATTTTTTTACTTTGGAAAAATAAAGGTATTAATTGTTTTTTGGATTTATTTAAAGAAGGTAGATTGATGTCTTTTGAACAATTAGTCGATAAGTATTCTGCTTTGTTTTTAAATTGCCCCTCAGTTTCTTATAAACCTTCACTTCTAACCTTAAAACTATGCCCTCTGTTGTTCATTGGATTCTTTAACACTGGCATGTTCTAATGGAATACAATTTGGCTATCAATGTGTTAAGGGCTCACCATATGATTTACATTCAAATGATGCTTATGAACAACCTCAGGAATTTGCCAGATGAAAGAAAAGGTTTTCTTTTGTAGTCTAATTGAGCTCTGATCTGGTTCATGATCTAATCTTGCCAATTAACTGTACCGGGAAGGAAATCCTCAAGCTGCCAGAGACTGAAGTGTAACCACTGGGTACCACAAGCTCATCAACTGATTCAGCAAATTAATGAATTACGTAATTGTTCCACGTAGATCAGAGAAATCTGATTTCAGTGGGCAGAGGAATTATTTGGGTTTCCCTTGGTACATGAAGATATTGGATGACGACTGGATAAATGATAGAGAAAAAGACACAATCCACTTCCTCTTAGATAGTTGAGTGAAATCGGAACTTCAACTACAGTGTGGAAAGAATATAGTGTTGCTAAATGAGTCAAGAATAGGAAACTGTATTTGGAGAAACGGGGCTCAGGAAATTACAGAACCTGGGCCTCTATACCTCCCTCTGCAATTGGATCCTCGACTTCCTAACCAGAAGACCACAGTCTATGCAGATTGGTGATGACATCTCCTCCTTGCTGACTAACAACACTGGTGCACCTCAGGGGCGTGTGCTTAGTCCTCTGCTCTACTCTCTCTATTCCCATGACTGTGTGGCTAGGTATAGTTCACATACCATCTATAAACTTGCTGATGATACAACCGTTATTGGTAGAATCTCAGGGCATGTGTTTTTCACATTGTTATCATCAGGTAGGAGGTACAGAAGCCAGAAGGCACACATTCAACAATTCAGGAACCGCTTCTTCCCCTCTGCCATCCGATTCCTAAATGGACATTGAACCCATGAGCACTACCTCACTTTTTCAATATATTTTATTTCTGTTTTTACATGGTTTTAATCTCCAATATACATATACCGTATTTGATTTACCTATTCATTTTTAAATTTTATTTTCCTTCTATATTATGAGTTGCATTGAACTGCTGCTAAGGTAACAAATTTCACAACACATGCTGGTGAGAAAAAACCTGATTCTGATTCTGATTAATTTAGCAAACAAAAGTAGATTGCTAATCCAGTTTTAGACTTAAGGAAATCAAGCATTCACTGGAAATGAGAAGAAAAACAATTAAGCAACAGGATGGGACTTTTATAACAAAATAAACTTTATTCAATAATAAAAATTCATTTACAGGAAGAAACTGCGCAATCCCTTTCATTTTTACATTATAGTCAATGCTTTAAGCTGCATTCTATTACATACTTTAAAACAAGTAAGACTGTTACCACTCATGTGGTACATGACCACAGATATTGAGGGGCTTCCTCACTCAACCCAGCTCCACCCTCTCCAATAGCAGAAGAACCCTATACTGTGGCCCTTCCCCACCAAGCCCTTGCAGTGGCTGCCCCAAGCTTCAGTGCGTCCCTTGGCACATACTCCTGCAGACTGGAATCTGCCCGTCAGCAGTGTTCCCCCACAGACATCTCGATGTGTTGCCAGACCAACAAGTTTCAGAAAGAACATAGGATGTCTTCCATTGCCTACCTTAGTGACCCATTGGATCTGAAACCACATCAGCCACAGGTACTCAGACAAGGAGTGAAATCACTTCATTAGTTACACCTGTACACATGCTCGTTAATGCAAATCTCTAATCAGCCAAACAACTCAATTCATAAAAGCATGCAGAGAAGTTCGAGAGGTTCACTTGTTCAGAATAAACATCAGAATGGATAGAAGTATGACTTACCTGACTTTGATTGTGGAATGACTGTTGGTGCCTGATGAGGTGGTTTGTGTCTCTCAGAAACTGCAGATCCCTTGAGGTTTTGACAAACAACCGTGTCTGGAGTTCACGGAGAATGGTGTGAAGAGCATCCAGTGAGCAGCGGTTTTGTGGGTGAAAATGCCTTGCTAATGAGAGAGATCAGAGACGAATGGCCAGACTGATTCCAGCTGACAGGAAGGCATCAGTAACTCAAGTAACCACACATTACAACAGGGGTGTACCGAAGAGCACCTCTGAATGCACAGCATGTCGAAGCTTGAAGTGGATGGGCTATGGCAGCAGAAGACCACAAGCATGGCCTCAGTGGATATTTTAACAAGCACAGGAAATACAATAATATAGTGGCACTGAGTGTGAAAGGAAAGTGACAGTAGAATTATGCAGCAGAGAAGGCTGGTGAACTCTAATTCCACCATTCTTTCCAAAGTGCTTTCCAAATCGCAATGCTTGACATCTGTGACAGAGTTTCCTCTGGAACTAAGAAATTGGGTAGGCAACTTGGTTGGCATAGACAAATTGGTCTAAAGTGTCAAACTCCTTGCTGTATGCCTCGGACACTTAAGCACATGAAGACCTGATTTGCATTGCATAGAACAATACGATACAACACAGCACAGGCCCTTCAGCCCACAATGTTGTGCCAACCTTGTAACCTACTCCGAGATCAGTCTAACACTTCCCTCTCACATAGCCCTCTATTTGTTTATCACTCATGTGCCTGCCAAAGAGAGTCTTAAATATCTCTAATGGATCTGCCTCCACCACCACCCCCAGGAGTATATTCCATGTGTTTAATAAACCAACTTCTGACATCCACCCCCCCCCCCCGACAAAGTTTCCTTAAAAATATGCCCTCATATATTAACGACTGCCTCCTGGAAAAAGTTGTTAGCTGTTCACTCTATTTATGTCTCTTATCATTTTGTACACCAGTATCAAGTCACCTCTCATCCTCTTTTGCTCCAAAGAAAAAAGACCTAGCTTGCTTAACTTTTTCTCATTAGGCATGCTGTCCAATCCAGGTGGCATCCGGGTTAAATCTCCTCTGCACCCTCCCTAAAGCTTTTTTCCTGTAACGAGACAACCAGACCACAATACTCCAAGTGTAGCCAAACCAGAGTTTTATATAGCTCCAATATTCAATCATGGCTCTTGATCTCATTCTCCTGATATACTATACGCCAACATATAGTATGCCAATATGCCATACAACATACTATATGCCCTCTAAATACTCTTACCTATTCTAGGAGCCATGTACAGTATCTATTTTCTGTCTGTCTGTATTGTATTTTCTGTTCTGCATTTATTATGGGTAATTTGTCACATGGGTTGCTACATGGTAGAGACAAATAAGTATAGTTGCGTATTTGTTTTATCCTTGTTAGTTAGTTGATTAGTTAGAGCCAGGCCAGGATGATACATTTTGTTGACCGTTAATTACACTTATTTAGATGGGGAGAGAATTTTAAATGCAGTGATACAAAGGGGTTATGTATGTCAATGATTTGGACTATGGTATTAATGGATTTGTTGCTTAATTTGCCGATGATACAAAGATAGGTGGAGGAGCGGGTAGTGTTGAGGAAACAGAGAGCTTGCAGAAAGACTTGCAGATAATTTAGGGGAATGGGCAAAGAAGTGGCAAATGAAATGATGGAATGTGTATAGTCATGCACCTTGGTGGAAGAAATAAATGGGCAGTCTATTATTTAGATGGGGAGAGAATTCAAAATGCAAAGATGCAAAGGGACTTGGGAGTCCTTGTACAAGATACCGTAAAGGTTAACACCCAGGTTGAGACAGTTGTGAAGATGGGAAATGCATTCATTTCTAGAAGTACAGAACATAAGAGCAGGGATGTGATGTTGAGGCTCTATAAGCCATTCCTGAGACCACACTTGAAGTATTGCATGCAGTTTTGGGCTCCTTATTTTAGAAAGGATATAGTGAAATTGCAGAGGGTTCAGAGAAGATTCATGAGAATGATTCCAGGAATGACAGGGTTACCATATGAACATCTGGCAGCTCTTGGGCTGTATTCCCTGGAGTTCAGGAGAATGAGGGGGGATCGTATGGAAACATTCCAAATGTTAAAAGGCCTGAACAGATTAGATAGGGCAAAGTTATTTCCCATGGTAGGGGATTCGAGGACAAGAGGGCACGACTTCAGAATTGAAGGACATCCTTTTAGGACTGAGATGTGGAGAAATTACTTTAGTCAGAGGGTGGTAAATCTGTGGAATTTGTTGCCATGAGCAGCTGTAGAGGCCAAGTTATTGGGTGTATTTAAGGCAGAGATAGATAGGTTCTTGATTAGCCAGGCATCGAAGGGTATGGGGTGAAGGCAGGGGAGTGGGGGTGACTGGAAGAATTGGATCAGCCTATGATTGAATGGCAGAACAATTTTGATGGGCCGAATGGCCTACTTCTGCTCCTACATCTTAGTTATGCTTAGTTATGCTAATTTATACACTAGTTTTTATTGGTAGAAGGTCATTTGTCTTTACTAGTTTCATAACATAAGATCAAATAAACTTTTTTTCAACTTGGACATCAGTAATTTGGATGCACATCATACAGTGTCAACTCTCACACTTAGTCTCACAACAGTTCTGGTTTGTTTTCAACTTATTGCTACATACATGGACTCCAAGATCCCACTGTTCTCTACACTGCTAAGAAACCTGCCATTAACACGATACTCTACCCTCAAATCTGACCTTTCAAAGTGAATCATTTTACGCTTTTCTGGATTGAATTCCATCTGCCACTTCTCAGCCCAGCTCTGCATCCTATCAATGTGTTGTTGTTACCTACAGCATCCTACCACAGTATCCACAACACCACAACCATCGTATCATCTGCAAACTTACAAAGACAGTCATCCAGTTCCTCATCAAAGTCATTTATAAAATTCACCAAGAGCAGGCAGCTCAGAACAGATCTCAGCATTCAATTCTGAGCGCCAGTAGTCATGGATCTTTACCATAGCATTGGAGAGGGATAGGAACAGCCAAGTTAGGAAAGCGTTTAATTGGAGTAAGGGGAAATATGAGGCCATCAGGCCAGAATTTGGAAGCATAAACTGGGAGCAGATGTTTCTCCCCTAGCCTAGCCTGCATGAGTTCACTCTATCTATACCCATCATAATTTTATATACCTCTATCAAATCTCCCCTCATTTGTTTCATATTCATCCATCATTTGTATTATGTCCTGTTGCTCTATTGCATTTTCCTGTATTTGGATGGTCTGCACTTACCTAGTCCAAAGTTAATCTTTATATCTTTAGAAAATAGTTCTAATATTTAAATTAATTGCTTTAGCTTTACTGAGAAAGGAGCATATAATTTCAAATTGTCCATGTAGAGAAGGTGTGTCAAGATTATAATTTGTTTGGTTGTTTCTCGTTTGATCTCCTATTTTCATCTGACTCAGTAAATTAGAGAGCGGGTTTAAAGCTTGTCAAAACCCTAGTGGGCTTAGAGATTTGCTCTGGAAAATGCCATGGATTATTTTGATACTGGTGGTTGTTCTTTATTTTGGTTAGCACAATGCTTTACAGGAATACAAGAATACATTCAATATACATACTAACACCCTCTGCCACTAGTTCAGGCTTTCCCAACCTGGGGTTCATGGACCTCTCAGTTAATGATAAGGTTCCATGGCATAAAAAAAGGGTTGGGAAACCCCTGTTCCAGGGCAATCCAACTCTGATTCCAGGCAGCTAAGTTTCACTCGATCCCATGCCTCCTGACTTTCTGAATGAGCTTACCATGGGGAACCTTGTTGAATGCCTCACTAAAATCCATGTGCACCACATCCATCTCTCTATCTTCATCATTAATAAGAGTTCCTTTCATAAGCTCATGATATGCTAAAATACATTGCTGCTGGAAGAAGACTGCCATTTGAAATTCAAAAAAATATCCTTATTATGTATATTTTATAACAAAAATGTATTTGCCATCAAAAAAAATTAAACCCCAAAAGAATAATGCAAAAGGATATGAAGAATGAATAGATAGCTTTATTATAGAGATTACATTGACATAGTTGACTAAACTGTATTCTTCTACAGTAAAGATTTCAGAATTTATGTAATTCTACATTGTAGCAAATATTCACTCTTTTAAAAATGCATTCATTTGTCATTAAGTGCCATATTAGACAAGTATGATTCTTGAGTGTTGTAAAATAAATATTAATTATGAATATATTATATAAAATACAGTATCTCTTCAAATAGCTTGAATGTCCAATAAATAATGTCCAATAAATTAATAAATAAATACTACTCTCCCAACGCATGAAGAAATTTGAAGATGATGTCTATTGTCTCACAAGTTTTCTTGAAAATTCCAGAAGTTTCTCAAGAAAGTCTTTCAAATTGACTTGAGAATTACCAATGGTGCATTTGGTTTCCTACAAAGAAAAGTAAATAGGTTGAAATTTATGCTCACAGAACATGCAATACATTAATACATAGCCAGTCCAGGAGTATCAACATTGGAAAGTTTTCAATAACTTTGGCTTACTTTTTAAAGGCAGCTAGAGGATCTCCAATGGCTTTTTCTTTGGAATGTAATTGCTAATTTCCCAATTGTGACTGGCTGATGAGTGAGAATAGAATGAGAATCTGAAACCATGGGAGTCAGTGAAGGTCTTTCTCTGAGATATGCAGCAGCAGGTGAAAATGACTCAGACCAAAATGTCAATGATGTGAACAGTTTGTTTGTAGACAACTCCAACATTGGTAGAGTTGTATATAGAGTCATAGAACACCACAGCTCCCAAACAGGGTCTCCAGCCATCTAGCCCATGCCAAACCGTTATTCTGCTAATCCCATAGGCCTGGACCTGGAACATAGCCCCCTCTACCCTCCCATCCACGTACTTATCCAAACATCACTCAAAAGATGTTGCAATCAAACCCCTATCCACTACTTCCTCTGGCAGCCTGTTCCATATGTGCATCACCTTCTGAGTGAAGATGCTCCTCCTCAGTTTCCCCCTAAATAGTTCACCCGGCACTCTTAACTTATTGCCTCTATATCTAGTCTTCCAGATAGTGAGGATAGGTTGTAAAAAGATATAGTGTGAATAGATCAGTTGAAAAGTTGGGCAGAGAAAAAGCAGATACAATTTAATCCAGATAAGTGTGATCTTGTGTGTATTAGATGTTAATGAAAGAGAAAAGTACAGAGTATGGCATTAATGTATAGAGGGGTATTGGGTTGCAAGTACATACCTTCCTAAAAGGGACACTTAATTGGATAAGGCGGTGACGTGTTTGCCTTCAGCAGTCAGGGCATTGAGTATAAAAGTGGGCATGTCATGTGTAAAACTTCTGTTAGGTAACATTTGGAGTGACAGATGGAGATCTGGACACCTCATTATAGGAAGGATGTGAAGGCTTTGGAGAGGGTGCAGAAGAGGTTTACCAGGATGTTGCCTGGATTAGTGAGTATCATCTAAAAGGAGAACTGGAAACTGAGGAGCCACCTGACTAAAGTGTGTAAAATTATGAAAGGTATACTGGTCAGTGTCTTTTTCCCGAGCTGGAAAGGAGACACAAGTTTAAGACAAGGTGGGGGGAGGCTAAAGGAAATTTACAATCTCATAAATCTGATAAAATGCTGGAGGAACTCAGCAGATGAGGCAACATCAATGGAGAGGAATAAGCAATTGACATTTTGTGTTGTAAACCTTCATCAGGTCCTGATGAAGGGACTTGACCTGAAATCTTGACTGATTATTCCTTTCCATTGATACTGCCTGACCTTCTAAGATTATCCAGCATTTTATGAGATTTACAAGGCCAGGAGGCGAGGTGGGGATAAGTTTCTACAAAAGGAAGTGTGAGGTGCTCCTTCCCTCTGCTGGCCTGCAGATCTCCCTTGGTCAAGATGTTGCACCTGCTTAGCCACCCCACCCCCCCCCCCCCCCACCATCATGGTCTCGTGAAGTCATGGGAGCAGGTGGTTTATGATCGTTTGAAAAGCTGGCGCATATCACAAGTCCTGGTTATGCGACCACTGACATCAGACAGACAATCTCTGAGAAGTATTGATAATGGCTGTGGTCACCAACTTGTAAAGACACAGCCCAGAAGAAGGCAATGGCAAACCACTTCTGTGTATGTCAAGAACAATCATGGTCAAGGAAAGACCATGATCACCCATGTCATACGACACAGCATATAATGATGATGACAAGGCAAGATGTTTTATTACACATAGACTAGTCGGTGTTTGGAACATGTTGTCAGTGCAGGTGGTAGAAGTAACTAAATTAGTCAAGTCAAGTTTATTGTCATTTAACTAAAAACACGTATATAACATATATAATCATATAACATTTATAGAAAGAAGGCAATGTTTTCTCGAATCAGGGTATAAAGCACAGTAGTGCACATAACACACAATAACTTATGAAGGTAGGAATAAAATATACAGATGAATCACACATAAATAACAAGGTAAAGTGTATAAATTAAATATTGTAAGGTACGGAACAGTGACACTTCAAATGCAGTGCAGAAAGGAGTTCAGAAGCCTAATGGCCTGAGGGAAGAAACTGTTCTCCATCCTGACTGTTCCTGCTTTTATACGTCAGAATTCCCTGCCTGATGATAGAAAGTCAAAGAGGATACTGGATGGATGGGTGGGATCCTTAATAATGGTAAGGGCCCTGCACAAGCAGTGCTCCTGATAAATAAACCTGATGGATGGTTGGGAGACCCCTATGATCCAATCTGCCATTCTCACAGGTCTTTGTACAGACTTCAGGTCCGATACTCAGCTGCTCCCATTCCAGATGGAGATGCAAGGTTCAAGAAACATTTAAAATGACACATAGACAGGGGATATGGGCAATGTGCAGGCATGTAGGATTAGTTTATTTGGGCATTATGTTAGACGATGGGACGAAGAACCTGTCCCTGTGCTGTACTGCCCTATTTTAAAGCCTTACCTTTCCAGCAGCATTCCATAAGAGCACTTTAAGATGCTCCAGATTCTTCTTCTTGGCTTGGCAGGGAGTAAAGCTCTCTATCGCTTTGGTAGCTTTGCAGAACACTTCTGGTACGGTATGATTCTGGAATCAAATTAGTGGAGACATTAATTAGTGATGAAAATAAATCAGTTATACCAAAACACCTGCCATTTGCCATGTCTGGAAAAGTTTGATGACAGAACTCTGTGTTGAAATTAAACAACTTCATAAGTAAGAACTTGGAAATACATGCAGCTGTCTTAAATCGATTGTGTTCCTCTGAATAGTCTGTGGAATATAATGAACGAGGTTATTATGAATAAAACTCAAAAGGGTAACTAAAAGTTTTAATTATTTCAGAATTTGGTGCTGAAATTCAGTTTCTAATTCTCAGTTGGAAATCAATAGATACTGGTGCTCTTTTACTTCTGGCACTGATATACCAATTTCTTTCAAATGCTGACTGGCCTGCTGCGCATTTTCAAAATTTTCTGCTTTTATTACCTAGAAATGTGGTCCCACAACGCTAGGAACAGTTATTACCCTTCAACCATTAGTCTCCTTTTTTAGTTGTGAACATATTCTAAGCTGAATTAACTCACAGAAAATCTGAGCATGGACTATGTGAGTTCCAGTGCTGGTTCAGTAGTTTCATCACTTTACGTCTCTGAGGTGGTGATGTATTAGAAGGGTTAATTTTATTTCAGGCAGAAAGAATGAGTGATATTTGGCAGATTAGAATATGGTTGCACAGAATATGGGGGGCGGGGGGAGTGTGATTCAAAGTGCTATAGGGCTATTAAAACAAAAACTTTCCCTCTATCTACAATCCTTGTCACTGCACCAAACTGTAAACACTTTAAATCACTTTCTATAATGCTGTTTACATTGCAAATACATGTTGACATTTATTGCATAACAATACTTTAATCACTAACTTTATTTTTTATATAATTCTTTATTCATTTTTATTGTTGAATGGTGCATTTTGTTGCATGTATATATCCTGACCAAAACGCTAGAGCAAATTCCTGGTACATGGAAAGAATTTGGCAAGTAAAGTTTTTTCTTGAAATATTACTTAAAAATAATCCACAGCCATTATTGTTACAATAAGAAATGATATAGTTTTACTTATCATATCCCCTCACTGGGATAGATAGGCATGGATTAGTAGGAGGAAACACGAGACGGTGTTTGTACATACTCCCAGTGACAGAGTGGGTTTCCTCCTACATTCCAAAGACGTATGAGTAAGGGTAAGTTGTGAGCATGTTACATTCAATCTGGAAATATGGTGACATTTGCAAGCTGCCCCCAACCCATCGCAAATGCTGATGCAAACAAAACATTTCACTTTATGTCTCAATGTTTCAATATACATGTGACATATAAAGTTAATCTTTTTTAAATAAATAAGTGTTTTAACTTACATCAGGACTTATGTCTTCCACCAGAGGCATAGGGTCCTTACAGTCTGTCTTCAAAGCAAAGAAACCTATTGTTAGATCATCTCTATTCAAAGAATAAGGTTCCTAAAACAGTTCAGCACCATATGTTTATCACCAAAAATCTGAAAAGTAGCATAATCCTGAGCTAACAATTAACTCCTTCATAAGCAGAAAATCATGAATATGCTTAAGACTTTTGTCTCTATTGAAAATTACAACAAAAATTTATCATTAAATTCAATCATCAAAGAGGGCCATAAACTTGTCATAGTGTTTGGAGGCTTGCATGCCTCAATGACCTGGAGAGCTATATTGGCTGGTCTCAGGGCTTTATGCTTAGGCCCTAGGTAGGGTCAGCCATGCCAAACAGGTCAAAGTGTAAAGGCCAGACAAAAAGTAGTTTACTGGTCCTCCAGGTTCAGGGATTCAGCTCAGGGCTAACAATCCTGACTGGATAAAGAAAATTGTTATCGAAACAGTAATGAAGAATGTTTCTACATCTGAGTGTGATAGTATTCCTGAGTCTTGTTGTATGACTGATGGTAGTGAAAACCAAGAGGAGGCTACTGACACCAGCCTGAACACTACCGGAGATGGAGAACCTTCATTTCTGCCCTAAATGAACTAAGTAAATATCAGATTCAAAACAATTGATACTGAAATTGTTCCTTTGGGTTCACAGATGTGTGGAAGCGGTGAGCTTCCTATATGGGCAACAGCTTGCTCTCCGTATAGTTTCAATGAGATCCTCCCTCATCCTTCTAAATACCTGCGAGTACAAACCCACAGCCATCAAACGTTGCTTGTATGATAACCTTTTCATTCCCATAATCATCCTTGTGAACCTCCTCTGGACTGTCTCCAGTGCCGGCACATCTTTTCTTGGATGAGGAGTCCAGAACTCTTCACAAAACTCAAGGTGAGGACTCACTAGTGCCTTATAAAGCCTCAGCATCACATCCCTGCTCTTGTATTCGAGACCTCTTGAAATGAATGCTAACATTGCACTTGCCTTCCTCAGCACCAACTCTACCTTGTTCTGCACAAAGATTCGCAAGTCCCTTTGCATCTCAGATTTTTGGATTTAGAAAATAGTCTGCACAATTATTTCTACTACCAAAGTGCATGGCCATCCATTTTCCAACCTTGTATTCATTTGCCACTTTCCTGACCATTTTTCAAATCTGTCTAAGTCCTTCTGCAGCCTAGCTGTTTCATCAACACTACCTGCCTCTCCACCAATCTTTGTATTATCTGCAAACTTGGCAACAAAGCCATCTATTCCATCAACTAAATCATTGATATACAGCATAAAAAGATGTGGTTCTAACACCAACTGCTGTGGAACATCACCAGTCACTGGAAGCCAACCAGAAAAGGATCATTTTATTCCCACTCATTGCTTCCTACCAATCAGCCAATGTTCTAACCATGAGCTCTAAACTTGGTAAGCACCCTCATGTATGGCACCTTGTCAAAGGCCTTCTGAAAGTCCAAATCTACCATATTCACTGCATCCCCTTTATCTATCCTACTTGTAATCTCATCAAAGAATTCCAACAGGTTCATCAGACAAGATTTTCCCTTAAGGAAACCATGCTGACTTTATCCTATCTTGTCCTGTGTTACCAAATACTCCATGACCTCATCCTTAACAATTGACTCCAACATCTTCCCAACCGCTGAGGTCAGGATAACTGGTCTATAATTTCCTTTCTGCTGCCTTCCTCCTTTCTTAAAGAATGGGATGACATTTGCAATTTTTCAGTCCTCTGGCACCATGCCATTGAATTCATTGAGTTCATTGAGTTTTGAAAGTTAATTACTAATGCCTCCACAATCTCTAACGCTACGCCATTTAGAACCCAAGGGGGCTGTTCATCCAGTCCAGCTGACTTACAGCTTTCTGAGCACCTCCTACCTTGTAATAGTAACTGCACTCACTTCTCTTCCCCCACATCCTTCTGCATCTGGCACGTTGCTAGTGTCTCCCGCAGTGAAGACTGATACAAAATAATCATTTCACTCATTTGCCATTTCCTTGTTCCCCGTTATTTCTCCAGCATTTTCTAGCATTCCTATATCCACTGACTTCTCTCTTTTAGTTTTTACATACTTAGCTTTTCATCTATTTCCTCCTAATAATTCTTTTAGTTGCTCTCTGTAGGTTTTTAAAAGCTTCCCAATCCGACATCTTCCTGCTAATTTTTGCTTTGTTTTATTTTTCGTTTTTACATTAGCTTTGACTTTCCTTGTCAGCCACTGTTGTACTATTTTGCCATTTAAGTATTTCTTGACGCTACCCACAAGGATTCAACATCTTCCAATCCTCTGTCACATCATTCTACTGATTTGATGCCGTTCTTTACCAGCAGAGTCATGCCCCCCCACCCCCCCCTTCTACCTTCCTATCCCTCTGATACGATGTGTAACCTTGGGCATTCAGCTCCCAGATTCAACCATCCTTATGCTACAATTCAGTGATGTCCTCAACATCATATCTGACAGTCTGTAATAATGTCATCTGCCTGAAAGTCCAGTGGTGATACCATGACACCAGCAGCCAGCCCTCACGACTCTTAGAGAATGATAAATATGCAGTAAACCTGGATAAATAATGGTACTTTTCAATTATTATGAGGGTACTTAGTGTCTAATAAGAACCTTTGAGATATCTTCTTTCTTATTTTTCATTTGTGTAGATCTTACAGAGGAATTGAGGTTATAAAACCAAACAAATTTTATCAACTATCAAATATTTCACAGGCTGGCAAAGTATAAATACTAATTTTAAATGATAAAATTTATTTAAACACAATAGGATCATAACTGCATTGCAGAATTCACTGGTGGACAGTTGTTAACACAAAAGTACTTACAATCTGCTTTGTCAATTTTTCCAGTCTTTTAATTATTTCATTCAAGACCCCGTCTTCAATGTTTCTTCGCCGTACAACTCCACAGTCAATGCTAGCAACAATGAAGAAAATCAGAACCACAGCTTTCAGCATCTTGGTTTTGTATGTTCTCAATATTTGAACAAATGAAAGAAGGCAAATAACTCACCCAAAGCTTGTTAAAAGCCAAAAGATGTTCACCCCTTTATATATCCGACCACTCTATATACTGGAAAAACCGAGAAATTTCCTAGTGTTCACCAAGTCTGTTTTATCTGATTAAATTGACCTGAATTCATCCGTTCAAATACTTGAATGTAAGTCTACACTTTGCACTAAAGTGAGGAGGAAGTACGTTCTTATCTATAATCACGGCAGATGGAATTTATCAGTAACTCTGAGGTCTGACTTAGTTGCCAGATTACAAAATGGAAGGAGGTTTTGGGAACCGGTCTATCTTCTCAGCCCCCCAACTGCAAGATCTGCTCAGGATGTAACTTCTTCATTGGCCTCCATTTTTTCATTAGGGCAGAAATATAGAAGATCACTATTCATAACTCATTCTCTACAGAGAGTTATGGGAGCTGAGTAGTGCTACAACAACCTCTTATTCAATGTCAGTAAGACCACGATTGATTATTGACTTCAGGAGGAGAAAACCAGAGGTCCATCAGTCAGTCCTCATTGGAGGATCAGAGGTGGAGAGGGTTATCAATATTAAATTCCTCGCTGTTATCATTTCAGAGTACCAGTGCTACGCTGGGCACATTTTGACACAAAAGTTGGGGATGCTGTGGATAGTCTGGAGGGTTGTCAGAGGTTACAGCAGGACATTGATGGGATGTACAAATGGGCTAAGAAGTAGCAAATGAAGTTTAACCCAGATAAGTGAGCAGTGGTTCATTTTGGGAGATCAAATTTGAAGACAGAATATAATATTAATGGTAAGACTCATGGCAGGGTGGAGGATCAGAGAGATCTTGGGGTCTGTTTCCATAGGACACTCAAAGCTGCTGTGCAGGTTGATAGTTGTTTAGAAGGCATATAATGTGTTGGCCTTCATCAGCTGTGGGATTGAGTTCAAGAGCCATGAAGTAATTTTACAGCTATATAAGAACTTGGTCAGACCCCACATGGAAAATGTGTTCAGTTCTGGTCACCTCACTACAGGAAGGATGTGGATACTATAGAGAGAGAGCAGGGGAGATTTAAAAGGATGTTACTTGGATTGGAGAGTGTGTCTTCTAAGAATAGATTGAATGAACTTGGCCTTTCCTCCTTGGAGCAACGGAGAATAAGAGTTGACCTGATAGAGGTGTACAACATGATGAGAGACATTGATCATGTGCGGAGCCAGCAGCTTTTTCTCAGGGCTGAAATGGATAACATAAGGGGGCTTAGTTTTATAGTGCTTGGAAGCGGGTACAGACGGGATGTCAGAGGTAAATTTATCATGCCGAGAGTGGTGGGTGGGTGAAATATACTCCCAGCGATGGTGGTAAAAATGGAGATAGGGTCTTTTAAGGGACTTAGATAGGTACATGGAGCTTAGGAAAATAGAGGGCTATGTAGTAAGGAAATCTAGGCAGTTTCTAGAGTAGGTTACATGGTCGGCACAACATTGTGGGCCGAAGGGCTTGTAATGTGCTGTAGATTTCTATGTTCTATGTTCTATGAAGAAAGCACGATGGCACCTTCACTTCCTTAGGAGTTTGCAAAGATTCAGCATGTCATCTAAATCTTTGACAAACTTCTCTGGATGTGTAGTGAAGAATATATTGACTGGCTGTATCTCAGCCTGGTATGGAAACACCAATGCCCTTGAGCAGAAAATAAATCCATCACAGTAAAGCCCTTCCCACCATTGAGCACATCTACATGGAGCATTGTTACAGGAAAGCATCGCCAAGGACCCCCATCCACGTCATGCTTGCTTCTCACTGTTGCCATCAGGAAGAAGGTACAGGGGACTCAAGACTCACACCACCAGGCTAACCAACAGTTACCACCCCTCAACCATCAACCTCTTGAACCAAAGGAATAACTTCACTCAATTTCACTTGCCCCATCTCTGAAATGCTCCCAAACCTATGGACTCACTTTCAAGAACTCTTCACCTCATGTTCTTTATTTTATTGTTTATTTATTTATTGATATTATTATTATTTATTTATTTTTGTATTTGCACAGTTTGTTGTCTTTTGCACATTGGTTGGACACCCAGTTGGTGTGCTCTTTCATTGATTCTACTACCTTTATTATTCTATAATAGATTTATTGAGTATGCACACAAGGAAACAAGTCTCAGGGTTGTTTATGGTGACATATATAGAAACATAGAAAATCTACAGCACAATACCAGACCTTGGGCCCACAAACCATGCACTCACCACTCTCTGCATAAAAAACTTACCCCTGACATCTCTTCTGTACCTACTTCCAAGCAACATAAAAATATGTCCTCACATGTTAACCATTTCAAAGACAAAGCATCTGACTATCCACACGATCAATGCCACTCATTATCCTGTGCACCTCTATCAGGTCACCTCTCATCTTCTGTCGCTCCAAGGAGAAAAGGCTGAGTTCACTCAACCTATTCTCACAAGGCATGCTCCCCAATCCAGACAACATCCTCAGAAATCTCCACTGCACCCTTTCTATGGTTTCCACATCCTTCCTATAGTGAGGTGACCAGAATTGAGCACAATACTCCAAGTGGGGTCTGACCAGGGTCCTATATAGCTGCAACATTACCTCTTGGCTCTTAAACTCAATCCAACGATTGATGAAGGCCAATGCTCTGTATGCCTTCTTAACTCAGAGTTAACCTGCGCAGCTGCTTTGAGCGTCCTATGGACTCGGACCCCAAGATCCCCTGATCCTCCACACTGCCAAGGTAAATTCTGCCATCATATTTCACCTACCAAAATGAACCACCTCACACTTATCTGGGTTGAAGTCCATCTGCCACTTCTCAGCCCAGTTTTGCATCCTATCAATGTCCCACTGTAACCTCTGACAGCCCTCCACACTATCCACAACACCCCCAACCTTTGTGTCATCATCAAATTTACTAATCTATCCCTCCACTTCCTCACCCAGGTCATTTATAAAAGTCACAAAGAGTAATGGGTCCCAGAACAGATTCCTGAGGCACACCACTGGTCACCGGTCTCCATGCATAATATGACCCATCTACAACCACTCTTTGCCTTCTGTGCGCAAGCCAGTTCTGGATCCACAAAGCAATGTCCCCTTGGATCCCATGCTTCCTTACTCTCTCAATAACCCTTGCATGGAGTACCTTATCAAACGCCTTGCTAAAATCCATATAGTCTACATCTATGGCTCTACCTTCATCAATGTGTTTAGTCACATCCACAAAAAATTCAATCAGGCTCATAAGGCATGACCTGCCTTTGACAAAGTCATGCTGACTATTCCTAATAGCCTCTCCAAATGTTTATAAGTCCTGCCTCTCAGGAACTTCTCCTTCAACTTACCAACCACTGAAGTAAGACTCACTGGTCTATAATTTCCTGGGCTATCTCTACTCCCTTTCTTGAATAATGGAACAACAACCGCAACGCTCCAATCCTCCGGAACCTCTCCTGTACTCATTGATGATGCAAAGATCATCGCCAGAGGCTCAGCAATCTCCTCCCTCGCTTCCCACAGTAGCCTGGGGTACATCCTGTTCAGTCCCATTGACATATCAACTTGATGCTTTCCAAAAGCTCCAACACATCCTCTTCCTTAATATCTTCATCACCAAGCTTTTCAGTCTGCTGCAAGTCATCACTTTAATCACGATGATCCTTTTCTGTAGTGAATACTGAAGAAAAGTATTCATTAAGTACCTCTGCCATCTCCTCCGGTTCCATACACACTTTTCCACTGCCACACTTGATTGGTCTATTCTCTCACGTCTTATCCTCTTGCTCTTCACATACTTGTAGAATGCCTTGAGTTTTCCTTGATCCTGTCTGCCAAGGCCTTCTCATGGACCCTTCTGGCTCTTCTAATTACATTCTTAAGCTCCTTCCTGCTAGCCTTATATTCTTCTAGATCTCTATCATTACCTAGATTTTTGAACTTTTCATTAGCTCTTCTTTTCTCCTTGACTAGATTTACAACAGCCTTTGTGCACCACAGTTCCTGTACCTACCCATCCTTTCTCTGATCATTTCCAATTTATGCTTCCAAGTTCCTGCCTGATAGCCTCATTTATCCCCTTACTCCAATTAAACATTTCCCTAACTTGTCTGTTCCTATCCCTCTCCAATTCTATGGTAAAGGAGATAGAATTGTGATCACTATCTCCAAAATGCTCTCCCACTGAGAGACCTGACACCTTACCAGGTTCATTTCCCAATACCAGATCAAGTACAGCCTCTCCTCTTGTATGCTTATGCACATCACGAAACCTTCCTGAACACACCGTACAAACTCCACCCCATCTAATCCCTCCCTCTATGGAGATACCAATCTATATTTTAGGAAATTAAAATCTCCCCCACAAAAACCCTGTTATTATTACTCCTTTCTGTCTTCCCTATTTGCTCCTCAATGTCCCTGTTACTATTGGGTGGTCTATAAAAACAGCCAGTAGAGTTATTGACTTCTTCCTATTCCTAACTTCCACCCACAGAGACTCCATAGACAACCCCTCCATGACTTCCTCCTTTTCTGCAGCCATGTCATTATCTCTGATGAACAGTGCCACGCCCCCACCTCTTTTGCCTCCCTCCATGTCCTTTCTGAAACATCTAAAGCCTATCACTTCAAGTAGCCATTCCTGCCCCTGCACCATCCAAGTCTCTGTAATGGTCGCCAGATCATAGCTCCAAGTGCTGATCCACGCTCTAAGCTCATCCGTTTTGTTCATAACACTGCTCGCATTAAATGGACACATCTTAAATCATTGGACTGAGTGTGCCCTTCTCTATCACCTGCCTATCCTCTCTTTCACACTGTCTCCAAGCTTTCTCTATTTGTGAGCCAACCTCCCTTTCCTCCATCACTTAAGTTCGGTTCCAACCAACCCCCCCCCCCCCCCCCCCACCAGCAATTCTAGTTTAAACTCTCCCCTATAGCCTTTGCAAACCTCCCTGTCAGGATATTTGGCTTCCTGGGATTCAAGTGCAACCCGTCCTTTTTGTACAGGTCACACCTGCCCCAGAAGAGGTCCCGAAGATCCAGAAATCTGAATCCCTGCCCCCTGCTCCAATCCCTCAGCCACACATTTATCTTCCACTTCATTCTTTTCCTATACTCACTGTCACGTGGCACAGGCAGTAATCCTGAGATTACTACCTTTGAGGTCCAGCTTCTCAACTTCCTTCCTAACTCTGTAGAGTCTGTTTTCAGGACCTCCTCCCTTTTCCTACCTATGTCGTTGGTACTAAGATGTACCACGACCTCTGGCTGTTCTCCTTCCCATTTGAAGATATCGTGGATGCGATCAGATATATCCCAGACCCTGGAACCTAGGAGGCAAACTACCATCCGCATTTCTTTCCTCCGTCCACGGAATTGCCTGTCTGACCCCCTAACTATAGAGTCCCTATCGCTGCTGCCATCCTCTTCCTTTCCCTACCCATCTGAGCCACATGGTCAGACTCGGTGCCATATGTACTTCAACAATAAATACTTACAAGTTTACTTCACATTTTACTTCAAACTTTTGAACATTGAGAAGCAAAATACCACTCGCACAGAAAAGTTACAAAACACCAACACCAGGTTAAAGAGCATTCAACATTTATATATCTATCTATTCAGAGAAACAGTGCGGAGCTGACTCTTCCGATTCAACAAGCCACACCACCCAGCAACCTACCTATTAAACCTTTGCCTCATCAACAGAATATTTTACAATAACTGATGTAGGAGGAAACTGATACATTCACAGTGTGGACATACAAACTCCTTACAGACGGCATCAAAATTGAACTCCAAACTCCAACACCTCGATCCATAGTAACGTTGCGCTAATCACTATGCTACTCTGGCATGAAGTGGAAAGTGTTCAATAACCTTCAGGTGAACCAACTTCCACCCTCCACCCCCACCACTTTCCTCTATTCCCCATTCCGAACTTTCAGTTCTTCTCACCTGCAAATTGCTTCCCTCTGGGTCCCTTTCTCCTCCCCTTTCTCCTATTGTCCACTCTCCTCTCCTATCTTCTCCAGCTGTTGACTTTTCCCACCCACCTGGGATCACTAATTACCTTCCAGTGAGACTCTTTCCCACCCCCCACCTTTTTATTCTCGCATCTTCCTCCTTCCTTCTCATTCCAGAAGGGTCTTGGCCCAAAATTCCGATTATTTACCCTTTTCCATAGATGCTGCCTAACCTCCTGAGTTCTTCCAGCGTTTCGTATGTGGTCCTTTGGGTTTTGAGCATTTGCAGAGTTTCTCATGTTCGTTCAACAACCTCTCTGCCAGAAAATAACTACATCCCACAAGGGCAATCTTCCTTCCTACCAAGTTCCTCGCATGACTGTTTCCACCACACTTGCATTCAGAGAGATCCAGATTATAACAGCTCTTTGTATATTCTTCCTCACATCCCCATTCTATCTTTTGTGCACAGCTTTAAGCACCTGCACACCTGGTTTCACCTTGTCTCAACTCACCTTCTCTTGATGCACTTATCCATAACAACACACACAGACTGCTGGAAGAACACAACAGGTCAGGCAGCATCTATGGAAATGAACAAACAATCAATGCTTCAAACTAAGACCCTTCATCAGGAGTGGAAAGGAAAACAGAAGATGCCAGAATAAAAGAATGAGGGGAGGGAAAGGAGGTCTAGATAGGTGATAGGTGAAGCCATTGTGACTATTCCAATGAACTTCTGACAAAGACTTTTTAGCAAACATAAGATCATCTAAAATTTTACCAAATGTAACCAGGTGACCATTGAATATCATTTTTATTGTTAAAATGCACTTAGGTATTCACCCTGGTAACGCTAAAATAGCTGCCTGTGCCTTTAAGAGAAAATGGTGACATCATTTTGCACGTGTGGAGTAGAAAGAATTATGACTTCCTAGAACGGTGTTCGAGTGCTTTTCCCAGGTTTGCTAAGGGAAGATTTTTCACGAGTAAGGTATTAACGCTGGTTAGTGTGGTTGTGTGAAGTTCCTTATCGGCCTGATAGTGTGAGCGAGGAGAGCTCGTTTCAGTGACTAGCTTATACGTGTTTGGAAACTAAAGACATGTCTGCCAAAGTGAAGATGAGATGTATTTATTCGTATTTTTGATGTTGTGTATAAGGTACAGGGTTGGAGGGTTCCTAATGTTTGTATTGCTTTTTAGAATTGCCACTACCATATTGGTTTTGTATATTTTGTTATACTTACTTTCATACTGCATAGGTAACAAGGGTGTGGACTGAAACCACTTCATTAGGTACAGGAATGGACTTAATAAAATGGCCACAAGAGTGGAAGCTGATGTGGTCTTCTGCTGCTATAGTCCTTCCACTTTAAATTTCAGCATTTATGTGATCAGAGATTGATGCGCCATCAATAACTCTCGGAGACGTGAGGCGAGATATAGGCTTTTATTGGCTGGAAGAAAGAACAAGCAGCAAATAACCACCACACTACATCCTGGAGACTGAGGCCGGGGCTGTGTCTCCAATCGCCTTTATACCGGGGTCAGTGGGAGGAGCCACAGGAGCAGTCAGCGGGGTGGGGGGGGGGGGTGCGTGTCCAGACAGGTATATGTAGTTCACCACAGAGATAATCTTCTGCATACGTCTGTTGTAGTGTATGGTTATTTTGAGTTACTGGCACTCTCCTGTCAGCTTGAATCAGTCTTGCCATTCCTCTCTGACTTATCTGATAAACAAGGCAGTTTTGCCCACTGAAATACCACTCACTGGATTTTTTTGTTTTTTCCCCACCATTCTCTGTAACCTCAAGAGAGTGTCGTGCATGAAAATCCCAGACAATCAGCAATTTCTGACATACTCAGGTCTCCCCATCCGGCAGCAATCAGTCCATGGTCAAAATCAAAGTCACTTTGATCACAATTCTTCCTGATTCTGATGTTTGAACAAAAACTGAACCTCTTGACCATGTCTGCATCTTTCTATGCATTGAGTTGCTGCCACATGATTGGCTGATTGGGTATTTGCATTAATGAATAGATGTTTGGATGTACCTAATGAAGTTGCCACTGATGTGCTCTGTGTCTATGAAGATACTACATATTCCTTTTATGCTAACTTGTGCATCTACAGATTTTATTATCTGTTGATATTATTTTATGTGCTGTATGTGATATATGTACTGCGCTTTACACCTTGGTGCCGGAGTAACGTTGTTTTGTTCAGCTGCATACACGTGTACAGTTGAATGACAATAAGCTTGAACTTGAATTTGAGCCTGATTGGGTTGCATGACATAGAAATGGGCACTTTAGTTTTTCCATGCTATCCATAGGGTTTTAATGCATTAATCCCATATGCCTGCCTTAAGCCTGTGCCCTACAATGACTTCCAGTACTTGTCCAGATGTTTCTTAAATGTTGAGAGAATATCTATCTTTGCCCCCTCTTCAGGCAGACCCTGAGCATTGTCTATCTTAAAAAAACGCCCCCCTCCAATCCCCTCTCACCTTTAAAACTATGAAAGCTACTATATGCCCTCTTGGCTTGGTTGACAAACCACAGGAAAAATGCTGATGGTTGTGCTAGCCTCTTGAACGGTTACACCCACTGTATTCCTGAGTCAACTATTTCAGGCATTAGATTGTAAACTGACAAACGAACATCAGATAAGCCACATCAGATGAATGTGTCACTAAGAGGGGAACCTGCAGAGCCTGAATCAGAGTAATGCACATAAACGCTGGAAAAACACAGCAGGTCTGACGGCATCTATGGAGAGGAATGAACAGTCATTTCGGGTCGAGACGCTTCGACAGCATCAGAATCAGGTTTAATATCAGCAGCATATGTCGTGAAATTTGTTGATTTTGCAGCAGCAGTACAATGCAATACATCATAATAGAGAAAAAAATGTGAATTACAGTAATTAGTTCAATTATATAAGTAATGCTAAAATAGAAATAAAGAGTTAATGAGGTAGTGTTCACGGTTTCAAAGGGCATTCAAAAATCTGATGGCAAAGGAAAATAATCGTTGAATGTATGGCCTGGCCTTATTTATAACATATATAACATATAACAACTACAGCATGGAAACAGGCCACCTCAACCCTTCAAGTCCATGCGGAACACTTACTCTCACCTAGGCCCACCGACCTGCACTCAGCCCATAACCCTCCATTCCTTTCCTGTCCATATACCTATCCAATTTTACTTTAAATGACAATATCGAACCTGCCTCTACCAGTCTACTGGAAGCTCGTTCCACACAGCTACCACTCTCTGAGTAAAGAGGTTCCCCCTCGTGTTACCCCTAAACTTTTTCCCCTTAACTCTCAACTCATGTCGTCTTGCTTGAATCTCCCCTACACTCAATGGAAAAAGCCTATCCATGTCAAATCTATATATCCCCCTCATAATTTTAAATACCTCTATCAAGTCCCCCCTCAACCTTCCACGCTGCAAAGAATAAAGACCTAACTTGTTCAACCTTTCTCTAAAACTTAGGTGCTGAAACCCAGGTAACATTCTAGTAAACCTCCTCGGTACTCTCTCTATTTTGTTGACATCTTTCTTATAATTCAGTGACCAGAACTGTACACAATACTCCAAATTTGACCTCACCAATGCCTTGTACAATTTTAACATTACATCCCGACTCCTATTCTTAATGCTCTGATTTATAAAGGCCAGCATACCAAAAGCTTTCTTCACCACCCTATCCACATGAGATTGCACCTTCAGGGAACTATGCACCATTATTCCTAGATCACTCTGTTCTACTGCATTCCTCAATGCCCTACCATTTACCATGTATGTCCTATTTTGATTAGTTCTACCAAAATGTAACAACTCACACTTATCAGCAGTAAACTCCATCTGTCATCTTTCAGCCCACTGGTGTACAGAATTTATGCTGTACAGGCTTTGGGTTGAGGGTAAAAAATCTGTCAAAGGTTGTTCAGTTCCTAAATTACTCCATTATCTGTTTATTTTATATGTTGATTCAGCAGAGTTTCTTGCAAAATGCAATGTCACTGAATGTTAATAGTTCATTCTCTCCTGCGTGAGACGGTATTTGCCCAGCACTTGTGAGATCTGCATTTTAGTCCTTCACTTAACATTAACTTGGTTCTTTTGCATCAAAGCATGGACTACTTTATGCTTGAGCATCTTCAAATAGAATTGGGAAATCATCAACAACCATCTCCGACTCTAACCTTGTAATGCAAGGAAGCTAAGTGATGAAGCTGTTGAAGATGATTGGATATTGATTAAGACATAATGAATTCTGCAGATATTCTGGGGGCAGGAAATAAACACAATCAACTTTGAACATCGTTTCCAATCACTGGATATTTTTCCACTTCAATGTCCATTGACCAAAGCTGCTCAAGGGCAGTCTGGAATTCTGCTCCCTAAGCAACACACAAAAAAACGTTCGAGGAACTAATTTAGATGATCCTTTTTTTTTAAAAAAAAGTATTTGCTTTACTGCCAGATTTAAATGAGTATATGTTGATAATGAGTTGAGATTTTAGCTGTTGTTTAAATCCTATGATTGACAAGAGCTCAACTAATCAGTGACTTCCAAATCGTTCTGTGTCAGTTATTAACTCCTTTTTGACCGATTTTGTGTTGATCGAATTATGGAGGCATTTACACCCTGATAACAGAGAATATTCCTTTTTTTCACATGTTTATAAAAAATATTTGAGGATTGATTATATTATAGTTGATCCCCACCTTTTGCCTAATGTTAAAAACTGTGAATATGTTGCTATTGCTATATCTGATCATTCGCCTTTCAGTTTGTTCTTTGAATTTGATTATGTCGTTTTTGGTCATCGACCATGATGCATGTCTCAGACTTTATTGCAAAACTCTGACTTTATCAGTTTTATCGAAAGCCAGATAAAAGAATTTTTTCTTTTTAATGATATAGGAGGTATGTCTAAATTAATTATATGGGATACATTCAAAGCATTGTTATGTGGTCAGATTATTTCTTATTCAGCTAAACTTAAAAAACAGACTAAAGGAGAATTAGATCAAATTTCAAAACAAATTAAAGATTTAGATAATAGCTATATGACTTCCCCTAATTTTGACTTATTAAAAAAAAGTGTGGAACTTCAATCACAATATAACCTATTATTAACTCATCCAATTGAAGGTTATCTACTCAAGTTAAAGAGCCAATTTTATATGTTTGGAGATAAAAATAATAAACTACTTGCATCTCAATTAAAATCGGCTGGAGCAAAGAGGCAAATTTTGAAAATTCGTAGAAAAGATGGTACCCTGGCTCGGGTATATGAAGAAATTAAGAAGATTTTTATACTGAACTTTATAAATCTCAGTGTCCAGTAGACTCTTCTAAAATGAATGCTTTTTTACGAAAGATTGCTTTTCCTAAAATTTCTGCTGAGGATCAAAAAACTCTTGATGCCTAAATTACTGAATTCGAAATCCATAAAGCTATTTTTTCAATGCAATCTTGTAAGGCCCCAGGACTTGATGGTTATCCCGTAGAATTTTATAAAAAATTGGGAAAATTGCTTTCTCCATATATGTTGGAGATGTTTAAAGATTCTTTTGTGAAAAGTGATTTATCCTCTACTTTTTATGAAACTTCTATTTCTTTAATTCTCAAAAAGGATAAAGATCCTACTGATTGTGCCTCATACAGACATATTTCATTACTGAATGTTGATGCTAAGATTCTCTCAAAGATAATGGCCAATCGGTTGGAGAGTTTTTGGGTAAAATCATTTTTAAAGATCAAACAGGCTTTATAAAGGGTCGTTATACTTTCTCAAATGTTCGGAGATTATTTAATATTATATATTTGCCTTCTTCTAAAACTCCACAATGCATTATATCTTTGGATGCTGAAAAAACATTTGATCCAGTTGAATGGAAATATTTATTTAATGTTTTAAAAAAAATTGGTTTTGGTATTAATTTTAATAATTGGATTTAAATGATATATAAAGCTCCTATTGCTACTGTTGTCAGTAATAACTGTAGTTCTCCTTTTTTTCAGCTATCACTGGGGACAAGACAAGGTTGTCCATTAAGTCCTATGCTATTTAACTTAATATTAGAACCATTTGCAATTGCTCTTCATGAAGCCAGAAATATTCATGGCATTTTTGTGAATGAGACCATGCACAAGATCTCTCTTTACGCTGATGATTTACTGGTATATATATCTAAGCCTGAAGAATCCATTCCTGCTTTGCTAAAATTATTTGACAAATTTGGAGACTTTCCAGGATATAAAATAAATTTTAGTAAAAGTGAATTACTTCCTTTAAATGAATCTGTCTCTATATATGATAATATTCCTTTTAAAGTTACAGATTCTTTTAGATATTTAGGAGTTATAATTACTAAAAAATATAAGGATCTTTATAAAACCCATTTTCCTCCTCTATGAAGTATTCATTTAGTTGATGGAGCTCACTTACATTTTCACTTGTTGGTCGTATTTTACCAAAATGTTTATATTTATTTCAGAATATTCCTGTTTTTTTGACTAAGAAGTTTTTTGATCGGATTGATTCTATTATTCTATCTTTTATTTGGGATAATAAAAGACCAAGAATTGGTAAATGTCATGTGCAAAAATTGAAAAAGGATGGAGGTCTCGCTTTGCCTAATCTAAGAATGTATTATTGGGCTGTTAATTTGCGGTATATGTCCTTTTGGTAATATTGGGGTGATAGGAATGATCGGCCAATTTGGGTAGACCTGGAACTGAGAGCTGTGAAACACTTCTATTTAACTTCGTTATTAGGAGTTGTTCTACCTATACAATTAGCCAAAGTTGCTAATTTAAACCTTTCTCCTGTGGTTCAGCACTCTTTACAAATTTGGCTCCAGTTCCGCAATTTTTTTTAATCTTAAAAAATGTAAACTTTGTAGTATAATTTATCGTAATTACTTTTTTAAACCTTCTTGGAGTGATCCAATTTTTTTACTTTGGAAAAATAAAGGTATTAATTGTTTTTTGGATTTATTTAAAGAAGGTAGATTGATGTCTTTTGAACAATTAGTCGATAAGTATTCTGCTTTGTTTTTAAATTGCCCCTCAGTTTCTTATAAACCTTCACTTCTAACCTTAAAACTATGCCCTCTGTTGTTCATTGGATTCTTTAACACTGGCATGTTCTAATGGAATACAATTTGGCTATCAATGTGTTAAGGGCTCACCATATGATTTACATTCAAATGATGCTTATGAACAACCTCAGGAATTTGCCAGATGAAAGAAAAGGTTTTCTTTTGTAGTCTAATTGAGCTCCTATCTAGTTCATGATCTAATCTTGCCAATTAACTGTACCGGGAAGGAAATCCTCAAGCTACCAGAGACTGAAGTGTAACCACTGGGTACCACAAGCTCATCAACTGATTCAGCAAATTAATGAATTACGTAATTGTTCCACGTAGATCAGAGAAATCTGATTTCAGTGGGCAGTGGAATTATTTGGGTTTCCCTTGGTACATGAAGATATTGGATGACGACTGGATAAATGATAGAGAAAAAGACACAATCCACTTCCTCTTAGATAGTTGAGTGAAATCGGAACTTCAACTACAGTGTGGAAAGAATATAGTGTTGCTAAATGAGTCAAGAATAGGAAACTGTATTTGGTGAAACGGGGCTCAGGAAATTACAGAACCTGGGCCTCTATACCTCCCTCTGCAATTGGATCCTCGATTGCCTAACCAGAAGACCACAGTCTATGCAGATTGGTGATGACATCTCCTCCTTGCTGACTAACAACACTGGTGCACCTCAGGGGCGTGTGCTTAGTCCTCTGCTCTACTCTCTCTATTCCCATGACTGTGTGGCTAGGTATAGTTCACATACCATCTATAAACTTGCTGATGATACAACTGTTATTGGTAGAATCTCAGGGCATGTGTTTTTCACATTGTTATCATCAGGTAGGAGGTACAGAAGCCAGAAGGCACACACTGAACAATTCAGGAACCGCTTCTTCCCCTCTGCCATCCGATTCCTAAATGGACATTGAACCCATGAGCACTACCTCACTTTTTCAATATATTTTATTTCTGTTTTTACATGGTTTTAATCTCCAATATACATATACCGTATTTGATTTACCTATTCATTTTTTAATTTTATTTTCCTTCTATATTATGAGTTGCATTGAACTGCTGCTAAGGTAACAAATTTCACAACACATGCTGGTGAGAAAAAACCTGATTCTGATTCTGATTAATTTAGCAAACAAAAGTAGATTGCTAATCCAGTTTTAGACTTAAGGAAATCAAGCATTCACTGGAAATGAGAAGTAAACAATTAAGCAACAGGATGGGACTTTTATAACAAAATAAACTTTATTCAATAATAAAAATTCATTTACAAGAAGAAACTGCGCAATCCCTTCCATTTTTACATTATAGTCAATGCTTTAAGCTGCATTCTATTACATACTTTAAAACAAGTAAGACTGTTACCACTCATGTGGTACATGACCACAGATATTGACGGGCTTCCTCACTCAACCCAGCTCCATCCTCTCCAATAGCAGAAGAATCCTATACTGTGGCCCTTCCCCACCAACCCTTGCAGTGGCTGCCCCAAGCTTCAGTGCGTCCCTTGGCATATACTCCTGCAGACTGGAATCTGCCCGTCAGCAGTGTTCCCCCACAGACATCTCGATGTGTTGCCAGACCAACAAGTTTCAGAAAGAACATAGGATGTCTTCCATTGTCTACCTTAGTGACCCATTGGATCTGAAACCACATCAGCCACAGGTACTCAGACAAGGAGTGAAATCACTTCATTAGTTACACCTGTACACATGCTCGTTAATGCAAATCTCTAATCAGCCAAACAACTCAATTCATAAAAGCATGCAGAGAAGTTCGAGAGGTTCACTTGTTCAGAATAAACATCAGAATGGATAGAAGTATGACTTACCTGACTTTGATTGTGGAATGACGGTTGGTGCCTGATGAGGTGGTTTGTGTCTCTCAGAAACTGCAGATCCCCTGAGGTTTTGACAAACAACCGTGTCTGGAGTTCACGGAGAATGGTGTGAAGAGCATCCAGTGAGCAGCGGTTTTGTGGGTGAAAATGCCTTGCTAATGAGAGAGATCAGAGACGAATGGCCAGACTGATTCCAGCTGACAGGAAGGCATCAGTAACTCAAGTAACCACACATTACAACAGGGGTGTACCGAAGAGCATCTCTGAATGCACAGCATGTCGAAGCTTGAAGTGGATGGGCTGTGGCAGCAGAAGACCACAAACATGGCCTCAGCGGATATTTTAACAAGCACAGGAAATACAATAATATAGTGGCACTGAGTGTGAAAGGAAAGTGACAGTAGAATTATGCAGCAGAGAAGGCTGGTGAACTCTAATTCCACCATTCTTTCCAAAGTGCTTTCCAAATCGCAATGCTTGACATCTGTGACAGAGTTTCCTCCGGAATTAAGAAATTGGGTAGGCAACTTGGTTGGCATAGACAAATTGGTCTAAAGAGTCAAACTCCTTGCTGTATGCCTCGGACACTTAAGCACATGAAGACCTGATTTGCATTGCATAGAACAATACAATACAACACAGCACAGGCCCTTCAGCCCACAATGTTGTGCCAACCTTGTAACCTACTCCAAGATCAGTCTAATACTTCCCTCTCACATAGCCATCTATTTGTTTTTCACTCATGTGCCTGCCAAAGAGAGTCTTAAATATCTCTAATGGATCTGCCTCCACCACCACCCCCAGGAGTATATTCCATGTGTTTAATAAACCAACTTCTGACATCCACCCCCCCCCCCCGACAAAGTTTCCTTAAAAGTATGCCCTCATATATTAACCACTGCCTCCTGGAAAAAGTTGTTAGCTGTTCACTCTATTTATGTCTCTTATCATTTTGTACACCAGTATCAAGTCACCTCTCATCCTCTTTTGCTCCAAAGAAAAAAGACCTAGCTTGCTTAACTTTTTCTCATTAGGCATGCTGTCCAATCCAGGTGGCATCCGGGTTAAATCTCCTCTGCACCCTCCCTAAAGCTTTCTTCCTGTAACGAGACAACCAGCCCACAATACTCCAAGTGTAGCCAAACCAGAGTTTTATATAGCTCCAATATTCAATCATGGCTCTTGAACTCATTCTCCTGATATACTATACGCCAACATATAGTATGCCAATATGCCATACTGAATATGCCATACAACATACTATATGCCCTCTAAATACTCTTACCCATTCTAGGAGCCATGTACAGTATCTATTTTCTGTCTGTCTGTATTGTATTTTCTGTTCTGCATTTATTATGGGTAATTTGTCACATGGGTTGCTACATGGTAGAGACAAATAAGTATAGTTGCGTATTTGCTTTATCCTTGTTAGTTAGTTGATTAGTTAGAGCCAGGCCAGGATGATACATTTTGTTGACCGTTAATTACACTTATTTAAATGGGGAGAGAATTTTAAATGCAGCGATACAAAGGGGTTATGTATGTCAATGATTTGGACTATGGGATTAATGGATTTGTTGCTTAATTTGCCAATGATACAAAGATAGGTGGAGGAGCGGGTAGTGTTGAGGAAACAGAGAGCTTGCAGAAGGACTTGCAGATAGTTTAGGGGAATGGGCAAAGAAGTGGCAAATGAAATGATGGAATGTGTATAGTCATGCACCTTGGTGGAAGAAATATATGGGCAGTCTATTATTTAAATGGGATGAGAATTCAAAATGCAGAGATGCAAAGGGACTTGGGAGTCCTTGTGCAAGATACCGTAAAGGTTAACACCCAGTTTGAGACAGTTGTGAAGATGGCAAATGCATTCATTTCTAGAAGTACAGAACATGAGAGCAGGGATGTGATGTTGAGGCTCTATAAGCCATTCCTGAGACCACACTTGAAGTATTGCGTGCAGTTTTGGGCTCCTTATTTTAGAAAGGATATAGTGAAATTGCAGAGGGTTCAGAGAAGATTCATGAGAATGATTCCAGGAATGACAGGGTTACCATATGAGGAACATCTGGCAGCTCTTGGGCTGTATTCCCTGGAGTTCAGGAGAATGAGGGGGGATCGTATGGAAACATTCCAGATGTTAAAAGGCCTGAACAGATTAGATATGGCAAAGTTATTTCCCATGGTAGAGGATTCTAGGACAAGAGGGCACGACTTCAGGATTGAAGGACATCCTTTTAGGACTGAGATATGGAGAAACTACTTTAGTCAGAGGATGGTAAATCTGTGGAATTTGTTGTCATGAGCAGCTGTAGAGGCCAAGTTATTGGGTGTATTTAAGGCAGAGATAGATAGGTTCTTGATTAGCCAGGTATCGAAGGGTATAGGGTGAAGGCAGGGGAGTGGGGGTGACTGGAAGAATTGGATCAGCCTATGATTGAATGGCAGAACAATTTTGATGAGCTGAATGGCCTACTTCTGCTCCTACATCTTATTTATGCTTAATTATGCTTATTTATACACTAGTTTTTTATTGGTAGAAGGTCATTTGTCTTTACTAGTTTCATAACATAGGATCAAATAAACCTTTTTTCAACTTGGACCTCCGTAATTTGGACACACGTCATACAGTGTCAATGTCTCACACTTAGTCTCACAACAGTTCTGGTTTGTTTTCAACTTATTGCTACATACATGGACTCCAAGATCCCATTGTTCTCTACACTGCTAAGAAACCTGCCATTAATGCGATACTCTACCCTCAAATCTAACCTTCCAAAGTGAATCATTTTACGCTTTTCTGGATTGAATTCCATCTGCCACTTCTCAGCCCAGCTCTGCATCCTATCAATGTGTTGTTGTTACCTACAGCATCCTACCACAGTATCCACAACACGACAACCATCATATCATCTGCAAACTTACAAAGACAGTCATCCAGTTCCTCATCAAAGTCATTTATAAAATTCACCAAGAGAAGGCATCTCAGAATACATCTCAGCTGAGCGCCACTAGTCATGGACTTCCAGGAGAATACATTCTATATACATACTAACACCCTCTGCCACTAGTTCAGGCTTTCCCAACCTGGGGTTCATGGACCTCTCAGTTAATGATAAGGTTCCATGGCATAACAAAAGGGTTGGGAAACCCCTGTTCCAGGGCAATCCAACTCTGATTCCAGGCAGCTAAGTTTCACTGGATCCCATGCCTCCTGACTTTCTGAATCAGCTTACCATGGGGAACCTTGATGAATGCCTCACTAAAATCCATGTGCACCACATCCATCTCTCTATCTTCATCATTAATAAGAGTTCCTTTCATAAGCTCATGATATGCTAAAATACATTGCTGCTGGAAGAAGACTGCCATTTGAAATTCAAAAAAATATCCTTATTATGTATATTTTATAACAAAAATGTATTTGCCATAAAAAAAATTAAACCCCAAAAAAATAATGCAAAAGGATATGAAGAATGAATAGATAGCTTTATTATAGAGATTACATTGACATAGTTGACTAAACTATATTCTTCTACAGTAAAGATTTCAGAATTTATGTAATTCTACATTGTAGCAAATATTCACTCTTTTAAAAATGCATTCATTTGTCATTAAGTGCCATGTTAGACAAGTATGATTTTTGAGTGTTGTAAAATAAATATTAATTAAGAATATATTATATAAAATACAGTATCTCTTCAAATAGCTTGAATGTCCAATAAATAATGTCCAATAAATTAATAAATAAATACTACTCTCCCGACGCATGAAGAAATTTGAAGATGATGTCTATTGTCTCACAAGTTTTCTTGAAAATTCCAGAAGTTTCTCAAGAAAGTCTTTCAAATTGACTTGAGAAATACCAATGGTGCATTTGGTTTCCTACAAAGAAAAGTAAATAGGTTGAAATTTATGCTCACAGAACATGCAATACATTAAAACATAGCCAGTCCAGGAGTATCAACATTGGAAAGTTTTCAATAACTTTGGCTTACTTTTTAAAGGCAGCTAGAGGATCTCCAATGGCTTTTTATTTGGAATGTAATTGCTAAT
Organism: Hemitrygon akajei; assembly: GCF_048418815.1. Taxonomy (NCBI): domain Eukaryota; kingdom Metazoa; phylum Chordata; class Chondrichthyes; order Myliobatiformes; family Dasyatidae; genus Hemitrygon; species Hemitrygon akajei. Next base: position 27,834,742 of record NC_133138.1, on the reverse strand, counting down.
TTCCCAATTGTGACCGGCTTATGAGTGAGAATAGAATGAGAATCTGAAACCATGGGAGTCAGTGAAGGTCTTTCTCTGAGATATGCAGCAGCAGGTGAAAATGACTCAGACCAAAATGTCAAAGATGTGAACAGTTTGTTTGTAGACAACTCCAACATTGGTAGAGTTGTATATAGAGTCATAGAACACCACAGCTCCCAAACAGGGTCTCCAGTCATCTAGCTCATGCCAAACCGTTATTCTGCTAATCCCATAGGCCTGGACCTGGAACATAGCCCTCTCTACCCTCCCATCCATGTACTTATCCAAACATCACTCAAAAGATGTTGCAATCAAACCCCCATCCACTACTTCCTCTGGCAGCCTGTTCCATATGTGCATCACCTTCTGAGTGAAGATGCTCCTCCTCAGTTTCCCCCTAAATAGTTCACCCGGCACTCTTAACTTATTGCCTCTATATCTAGTCTTCCAGATAGTGAGGATAGGTTGTCAAAAGATATAGTGTGAATAGATCAGTTGAAAAGTTGGGCAGAGAAAAAGCAGATACAATTTAATCCAGATAAGTGTGATCTTGTGTGTATTAGATGTTAATGAAAGAGAAAAGTACAGAGTATGGCATTAATGTATAGAGGGGTATTGGGTTGCAAGTACATACCTTCCTAAAAGGGACACTTAATTGGATAAGGCGGTGACGTGTTTGCCTTCAGCAGTCAGGGCATTGAGTATAAAAGTGGGCATGTCATGTGTAAAACTTCTGTTAGGTAACATTTGGAGTGACAGATGGAGATCTGGACATCTCATTATAGGAAGGATGTGAAGGCTTTGGAGAGGGTGCAGAAGAGGTTTACCAGGATGTTGCCTGGATTAGTGAGTATCATCTTAAAGGAGAACTGGAAACTGAGGAGCCACCTGACTAAAGTGTGTAAAATTATGAAAGGTATACAGGTCAGTGTCTTTTTCCCGAGCTGGAAAGGAGACACAAGTTTAAGACAAGGTGGGGGGAGGCTAAAGGAAATTTACAATCTCATAAATCTGATAAAATGCTGGAGGAACTCAGCAGATGAGGCAACATCAATGGAGAGGAATAAGCAATTGACATTTTGTGTTGTAAACCTTCATCAGGTCCTGATGAAGGGACTTGACCTGAAATCTTGACTGATTATTCCTTTCCATTGATACTGCCTGACCTTCTAAGATTATCCAGCATTTTATGAGATTTACAAGGCCAGGAGGCGAGGTGGAGATAAGTTTCTACAAAAGGAAGTGTGAGGTGCTCCTTCCCTCTGCTGGCCTGCAGATCTTCCTTGGTCAAGATGTTGCACCTGCTTAGCCACCCCACCCCCCCCCCCCCCCACCATCATGGTCTCGTGAAGTCATGGGAGCAGGTGGTTTATGATCGTTTGAAAAGCTGGCGCATATCACAAGTCCTGGTTATGCGACCACTGACATCAGACAGACAATCTCTGAGAAGTATTGATAATGGCTGTGGTCACCATCTTGTAAAGACACAGCCCAGAAGAAGGCAATGGCAAACCACTTCTGTATTTGTCAAGAACAATCATGGTCAAGGAAAGACCATGATCACCCATGTCATACGACACAGCATATAATGATGATGACAAGGCAAGATGTTTTATTACACATAGACTAGTCGGTGTTTGGAACATGTTGTCAGTGCAGGTGGTAGAAGTAACTAAATTAGTCAAGTCAAGTTTATTGTCATTTAACTAAAAACACGTATATAACATATATAATCATATAACATTTATAGAAAGAAGGCAATGTTTTCTCGAATCAGGTTATAAAGCACAGTAGTGCACATAACACACAATAACTTATGAAGGTAGGAAAAAAATATACAGATGAATCACACATAAATAACAAGGTAAAGTGTATAAATTAAATATTGTAAGGTACGGAACAGTGACACTTCAAATGCAGTGCAGAAAGGAGTTCAGAAGCCTAATGGCCTGAGGGAAGAAACTGTTCTCCATCCTGACCGTTCCTGCTTTTATACGTCAGAATTTCCTGCCTGATGATAGAAAGTCAAAGAGGATACTGGATGGATGGGTGGGATCCTTAATAATGGTAAGGGCCCTGCACAAGCAGTGCTCCTGATAAATAAACCTGATGGATGGTTGGGAGACCCCTATGATCCAATCTGCCATTCTCACAGGTCTTTGTACAGACTTCAGGTCCGATACTCAGCTGCTCCCATACCAGATGGAGATGCAAGGTTCAAGAAACATTTAAAATGACACATAGACAGGGGATATGGGCAATATGCAGGCATGTAGGATTAGTTTATTTGGGCATTATGTTAGACGGTGGGACAAAGAGCCTGTCCCTGTGCTGTACTGCCCTATTTTAAAGCCTTACCTTTCCAGCAGCATTCCATAAGAGCACTTTAAGATGCTCCAGATTCTTCTTCTTGGCTTGGCAGGGAGTAAAGCTCTCTATCGCTTTGGTAGCTTTGCAGAACACTTCTGGTACGGTAGGATTCTGGAATCAAATTAGTGGAGACATTAATTAGTGATGAAAATAAATCAGTTATACCAAAACACCTGCCATTTGCCATGTCTGGAAAAGTTTGATGACAGAACTCTGTGTTGAAATTAAACAACTTCATAAGTAAGAGCTTGGAAATACATGCAGCTGTCTTAAATCGATTGTGTTCCTCTGAATAGTCAGTGGAATATAATGAACGAGGTTATTATGAATAAAACTCAAAATGGTAGCTAAAAGTTTTAATTATTTCAGATTTTGGTGCTGAAATTCAGTTTCTAATTCTCAGTTGGAAATCAATAGATACTGGTGCTCTTTTACTTCAGGCACTGATATACCAATGTCTTTCAAATGCTGACTGGCCTGCTGTGCATTTTCAAAATTTTCTGCTTTTATTACCTAGAAATGTGGTCCCACAATGCTAGGAACAGTTATTACCCTTCAACCATTAGTCTCCTTTTTTAGTTGTGAACATATTCTAATCTGAATTAACTCACAGAAAATCTGAGCATGGACTATGTGAGTTCCAGTGCTGGTTCAGTAGTTTCATCACTTTACGTCTCTGAGGTGGTGATGTATTAGAAGGGTTAATTTTACTTTCAGGCAGAAAGAATGAGTGATATTTGGCAGATTAGAATATGGTTGCACAGAATATGGGGGGCGGGGGGAGTGTGATTCAAAGTGCTATAGGGCTATTAAAACAAAAACTTTCCCTCTATCTACAATCCTTGTCACTGCACCAAATTGTAAACACCTTAAATCACTTTCTATAATGCTGTTTACATTGCAAATACATGATGACATTTATTGCATAACAATACTATAAGTACTAACTTTATATTTTATATAATTCTTTATTCATTTTTATTGTTGAATGGTGCATTTTGTTGCATGTATATATCTGACCAAAACACCAGAGCAAATTCCTGGTACATGGAAAGAATATGGCAAGTAAAGTTTATTCTTGAAATATTACCGTACTTAAAAATAATCCACAGCCATTATTGTTACAATAAGAAATGATATAGTTTTACTTATCATATCCCCTCACTGGGATAGATAGGCATGGATTAGTAGGAGGAAACACAAGACGGTGTTTGTACATACTCCCAGTGACAGAGTGGGTTTCCTCCTACATTCCAAAGACGTATGAGTAAGGGTAAGTTGTGAGCATGTTACATTCAATCTGGAAATATGGTGACATTTGCAAGCTGCCCCCAACCCATCGCAAATGCTGATGCAAACAAAACATTTCACTTTATGTCTCAATGTTTCAATATACATGTGACATATAAAGTTAATCTTTTTTAAATAAATAAGTGTTTTAACTTACATCAGTACTTATGTCTTCCACCAGAGGCATAGGGTCCTTACAGTCTGTCTTCAAAGCAAAGAAACCTATTGTTAGATCATCTCTATTCAAAGAATGAGGTTCCTAAAACAGTTCAGCACCATATGTTTATCACCAAAAATCTGAAAAGTAGCATAATCCTGAGCTAACAATTAACTCCTTCATAAGCAGAAAATCATGAATACGTTTAAGACTTCTGTCTCTATTGAAAACTACAACAAAAATTTATCATTAAATTCAATCATCAAAGAGGGCCATAAACTTGTCATAGGGTTTGGAGGCTTGCATGCCTCAATGACCTGGAGAGCTATATTGGCTGGACTCAGGGCTTTATGCTTAGGCTCTAGGTAGGGTCAGCCATGCCAAACAGGTCAAATTGTAAAGGCCAGACAAAAAGTGGTTTACTGGTCCTCCAGGTTCAGGGATTCAGCTCAGGGCTAACAATCCTGACTGGATAAAGAAAATTGTTATGGAAACAGTAATGAAGAATGTTTCTACATCTGAGTGTGATAGTATTCCTGAGTCTTGTTGTATGACTGATGGTAGTGAAAACCAAGAGGAGGCTACTGACACCAGCCTGAACACTACCGGAGATGGAGAACCTTCATTTCTGCCCTAAATGAAGTAAGTAAATATCAGATTCAAAACAATTGATACTGAAATTGTTCCTTTGGGTTCACAGATGTGTGGAAGGGGTGAGCTTCCTATGTGGGCAACAGATTGCTCTCCGTATAGTTTCAATGAGATCCTCCCTCATCCTTCTAAATTCCTGCGAGTACAAACCCAGAGCCATCAAACGTTGCTTGTATGATAACCTTTTCATTCCCATAATCATCCTTGTGAACCTCCTCTGGACTGTCTCCAGTGCCGGCACATCTTTTCTTGGATGAGGAGTCCAGAACTGTTCACAAAACTCAAGGTGAGGACTCACTAGTGCCTTATAAAGCATCAGCATCACATCCCTGCTCTTGTATTCGAGACCTCTTGAAATGAATGCTAACATTGCACTTGCCTTCCTCAGCACCAACTCTACCTTGTTCTGCACAAAGATTCCCAAGTCCATTTGCATCTCAGATTTTTGGATTTTCTCCCCGTTTAGAAAATAGTCTGCACAATTATTTCTACTACCAAAGTGCATGGCCATCCATTTTCCAACCTTGTATTCATTTGCCACTTTCCTGACCATTTTTCAAATCTGTCTAAGTCCTTCTGCAGCCTAGCTGTTTCATCAACACTACCTGCCTCTCCACCAATCTTTGTATTATCTGCAAACTTGGCAACAAAGCCATCTATTCCATCAACTAAATCATTGATATACAGCATAAAAAGATGTGGTTCTAACACCAACTGCTGTGGAACATCACCAGTCACTGGAAGCCAACCAGAAAAGGATCATTTTATTCCCACTCATTGCTTCCTACCAATCAGCCAATGTTCTAACCATGAGCTCTAAACTTGGTAAGCACCCTCATGTATGGCACCTTGTCAAAGGCCTTCTGAAAGTCCAAATCTACCATATTCACTGCATCCCCTTTATCTATCCTACTTGTAATCGCATCAAAGAATTCCAACAGGTTCATCAGACAAGATTTTCCCTTAAGGAAACCATGCTGACTTTATCCTATCTTGTCCTGTGTTACCAAATACTCCATGACCTCATCCTTAACAATTGACTCCAACATCTTCCCAACCGCTGAGGTCAGGATAACTGGTCTATAATTTCCTTTCTGCTGCCTTCCTCCTTTCTTAAAGAATGGGATGACATTTGCAATTTTTCAGTCCTCTGGCACCATGCCATTGAATTCATTGAGTCCATTGAGTTTTGAAAGTTAATTACTAATGCCTCCACAATCTCTAACGCTACGCCATTTAGAACCCAAGGGGGCTGTTCATCCAGTCCAGCTGACTTACAGCTTTCTGAGCACCTCCTACCTTGTAATAGTAACTGCACTCACTTCTCTTCCCCCACATCCTTCTACATCTGGCACATTGCTAGTGTCTCCCGCAGTGAAGACTGATACAAAATAATCATTTCACTCATTTGCCATTTCCTTGTTCCCCGTTATTTCTCCAGCATTTTCTAGCATTCCTATATCCACTGACTTCTCTCTTTTAGTTTTTACATACTTAGCTTTTCATCTATTTCCTCCTAATAATTCTTTTAGTTGCTCTCTGTAGGTTTTTAAAAGCTTCCCAATCCGACATCTTCCTGCTAATTTTTGCTTTGTTTTATTTTTCGTTTTTACATTAGCTTTGACTTTCCTTGTCAGCCACTGTTGTACTATTTTGCCATTTAAGTATTTCTTGACTCTACCCACAAGGATTCAACATCTTCCAATCCTCTGTCACATCATTCTACTGATCTGATGCCGTTCTTTACCAGCAGAGTCGTGACCCCCCCACCCCCCACCCCCCCAGCCTACCTTCCTATCCCTCTGATACGATGTGTAACCTTGGGCATTCAGCTCCCAGATACAACCATCCTTATGCTACAATTCAGTGATGTCCTCAACATCATATCTGACAGTCTGTAATAATGTCATCTGCCTAAAAGTCCAGTGGTGATACCATGACACCACCAGCCAGCCCTCACGACTCTTAGAGAATGATAAATATGCAGTAAACCTGGAAAAATAATGGTACTTTTCAATTATTATGAGGGTACTTAGTGTCTAATAAGAACCTTTGAGATATCTTCTCTCTTATTTTTCATTTGTGTAGATCTTACAGAGGAATTGAGGTTATAAAACCAAACAAATTTTATCAACTATCAAATCTTTCACAGGCTGGCAAAGTATAAATACTAATTTTAAATGATAAAATTTATTTAAACACAATAGGATCATAACTGCATTGCAGAATTCACTGGTGGACAGTTGTTAACACAAAAGTACTTACAATCTGCTTTGTCAATTTTTCCAGTCTTTTAATTATTTCATTCAAGACCCCGTCTTCAATGTTTCTTCGCCGTACAACTCCACAGTCAATGCTTGCAACAATGAAGAAAATCAGAACCACAGCTTTCAGCATCTTGGTTTTGTATGTTCTCAATATTTCAACAAATGAAAGAAGGCAAATAACTCACCCAAAGCTTGTTAAAAGCCAAAAGATGTTCACCCCTTTATATATCCGACCACTCTATATACTGGAAAAACCGAGAAATTTCCTAGTGTTCACCAAGTCTGTTTTATCTGATTAAATTGACCTGAATTCATCCGTTCAAATACTTGAATGTAAGTCTACACTTTGCACTAAAGTGAGGAGGAAGTACGTTCTTATCTATAATCACGGCAGATGGAATTTATCAGTAACTCTGAGGTCTGACTTAGTTGCCAGATTACAAAATGGAAGGAGGTTTTGGGAACCGGTCTATCTTCTCAGCCCCCCAACTGCAAGATCTGCTCAGGATGTAACTTCTTCATTGGCCTCCATTTTTTCATTAGGGCAGAAATATAGAAGTGCACTATTCATAACTCATTCTCTACAGAGAGTTATGGGAGCTGAGTAGTGCTACAACAACCTCTTATTCAATGTCAGTAAGACCACGATTGATTATTGACTTCAGGAGGAGAAAACCAGAGGTCCATCAGTCAGTCCTCATTGGAGGATCAGAGGTGGAGAGGGTTATCAATATTAAATTCCTCGCTGTTATCATTTCAGAGTACCAGTGCTACGCTGGGCACATTTTGACACAAAAGTTGGGGATGCTGTGGATAGTCTGGAGGGTTGTCAGAGGTTACAGCAGGACATTGATGGGATGTACAAATGGGCTAAGAAGTAGCAAATGAAGTTTAACCCAGATAAGTGAGCAGTGGTTCATTTTGGGAGATCAAATTTGAAGACAGAATATAATATTAATGGTAAGACTCATGGCAGGGTGGAGGATCAGAGAGATCTTGGGGTCTGTTTCCATAGGACACTCAAAGCTGCTGTGCAGGTTGATAGTTGTTTAGAAGGCATATAATGTGTTGGCCTTCATCAGCTGTGGGATTGAGTTCAAGAGCCATGAAGTAATTTTACAGCTATATAAGAACTTGGTCAGACCCCACATGGAAAATGTGTTCAGTTCTGGTCACCTCACTACAGGAAGGATTTAAAAGGATGTTACTTGGATTGGAGAGTGTGTCTTCTAAGAATAGATTGAATGAACTTGGCCTTTCCTCCTTGGAGCAACGGAGAATAAGAGTTGACCTGATAGAGGTGTACAACATGATGAGAGACATTGATCATGTGTGGAGCCAGCAGCATTTTCTCAGGGCTGAAATGGATAACATAAGGGGGCTTAGTTTTATGGTGCTTGGAAGCGGGTACAGACGGGATGTCAGAGGTAAATTTATCATGCCGAGAGTGGTGGGTGGGTGAAATATACTCCCAGCGATTGTGGTAAAAATGGAGATAGGGTCTTTTAAGGGACTTAGATAGGTACATGGAGCTTCGGAAAATAGAGGGCTATGTAGTAAGGAAATCTAGGCAGTTTCTAGAGTAGGTTACATGGTCGGCACAACATTGTGGGCCGAAGGGCTTGTAATGTGCTGTAGATTTCTATGTTCTATGTTCTATGAAGAAAGCACGATGGCACCTTCACTTCCTTAGGAGTTTGCAAAGATTCAGCATGTCATCTAAATCTTTGACAATCTTCTCTGGATGTGTAGTGAAGAATATATTGACTGGCTGTATCTCAGCCTGGTATGGAAACACCAATGCCCTTGAGCAGAAAATAAATCCATCACAGTAAAGCCCTTCCCACCATTGAGCACATCTACATGGAGCATTGTTACAGGAAAGCATCGTCAAGGACCCCCATCCACGTCATGTTTGCTTCTCACTGTTGCCATCAGGAAGAAGGTACAGGGGACTCAAGACTCACACCACCAGGCTAACCAACAGTTACCACCCCTCAACCATCAACCTCTTGAACCAAAGGAATAACTTCACTCAATTTCACTTGCCCCATCTCTGAAATGCTCCCAAACCTATGGACTCACTTTCAAGAACTCTTCACCTCATGTTCTTTATTTTATTGTTTATTTATTTATTGATATTATTATTATTTATTTATTTTTGTATTTGCACAGTTTGTTGTCTTTTGCACATTGGTTGGACACCCAGTTGGTGTGCTCTTTCATTGATTCTACTACCTTTATTATTCTATAATAGATTTATTGAGTATGCACACAAGGAAACAAGTCTCAGGGTTGTTTATGGTGACATATATAGAAACATAGAAAATCTACAGCACAATACCAGACCTTGGGCCCACAAAGCTGGCAGCCCATTCCATGCACTCACCACTCTCTGCATAAAAAACATACCCCTGACATCTCTTCTGTACCTACTTCCAAGCAACATAAAAATATGTCCTCACATGTTAACCATTTCAAAGACAAAGCATCTGACTATCCACACGATCAATGCCACTCATTATCCTGTGCACCTCTATCAGGTCACCTCTCATCTTCTGTCGCTCCAAGGAGAAAAGGCTGAGTTCACTCAACCTATTCTCACAAGGCATGCTCCCCAATCCAGACAACATCCTCAGAAATCTCCACTGCACCCTTTCTATGGTTTCCACGTCCTTCCTATAGTGAGGTGACCAGAATTGAGCACAATACTCCAAGTGGGGTCTGACCAGGGTCCTATATAGCTGCAACATTACCTCTTGGCTCTTAAACTCAATCCAACGATTGATGAAGGCCAATGCTCTGTATGCCTTCTTAACTCAGAGTTAACCTGCGCAGCTGCTTTGAGCGTCCTATGGACTCGGACCCCAAGATCCCCTGATCCTCCACACTGCCAAGGTAAATTCTGCCATCATATTTCACCTACCAAAATGAACCACCTCACACTTATCTGGGTTGAAGTCCATCTGCCACTTCTCAGCCCAGTTTTGCATCCTATCAATGTCCCACTGTAACCTCTGACAGCCCTCCACACTATCCACAACACCCCCAACCTTTGTGTCATCATCAAATTTACTAATCTATCCCTCCACTTCCTCACCCAGGTCATTTATAAAAGTCACAAAGAGTAATGGGTCCCAGAACAGATTCCTGAGGCACACCACTGGTCACCGGTCTCCATGCATAATATGACCCATCTACAACCACTCTTTGCCTTCTGTGCGCAAGCCAGTTCTGGATCCACAAAGCAATGTCCCCTTGGATCCCATGCTTCCTTACTCTTTCAATAACGCTTGCATGGAGTACCTTATCAAACGCCCTGCTAAAATCCATATAGTCTACATCTATGGCTCTACCTTCATCAATGTGTTTAGTCACATCCGCAAAAAATTCAATCAGGCTCATAAGGCATGACCTGCCTTTGACAAAGTCATGCTGACTATTCCTAATAGCCTCTCCAAATGTTTATAAGTCCTGCCTCTCAGGAACTTCTCCTTCAACTTACCAACCACTGAAGTAAGACTCACTGGTCTATAATTTCCTGGGCTATCTCTACTCCCTTTCTTGAATAATGGAACAACAACCGCAACGCTCCAATCCTCCGGAACCTCTCCCGTACTCATTGATGATGCAAAGATCATCGCCAGAGGCTCAGCAATCTCCTCCCTCGCTTCCCACAGTAGCCTGGGGTACATCCTGTTCAGTCCCATTGACATATCAACTTGATGCTTTCCAAAAGCTCCAACACATCCTCTTCCTTAATATCTTCATCACCAAGCTTTTCAGTCTGCTGCAAGTCATCACTTTAATCACGATGATCCTTTTCTGTAGTGAATACTGAAGAAAAGTATTCATTAAGTACCTCTGCCATCTCCTCCGGTTCCATACACACTTTTCCACTGCCACACTTGATTGGTCTATTCTCTCACGTCTTATCCTCTTGCTCTTCACATACTTGTAGAATGCCTTGAGTTTTCCTTGATCCTGTCTGCCAAGGCCTTCTCATGGACCCTTCTGGCTCTTCTAATTACATTCTTAAGCTCCTTCCTGCTAGCCTTATATTCTTCTAGATCTCTATCATTACCTAGATTTTTGAACTTTTCATTAGCTCTTCTTTTCTCCTTGACTAGATTTACAACAGCCTTTGTGCACCACAGTTCCTGTACCTTCCCATCCTTTCTCTGATCATTTCCAATTTATGCTTCCAAGTTCCTGCCTGATAGCCTCATTTATCCCCATACTCCAATTAAACATTTCCCTAACTTGTCTGTTCCTATCCCTCTCCAATTCTATGGTAAAGGAGATAGAATTGTGATCACTATCTCCAAAATGCTCTCCCACTGAGAGACCTGACACCTTACCAGGTTCATTTCCCAATACCAGATCAAGTACAGCCTCTCCTCTTGTATGCTTATGCACATCACGAAACCTTCCTGAACACACCGTACAAACTCCACCCCATCTAATCCCTCCCTCTATGGAGATACCAATCTATATTTAGGAAATTAAAATCTCCCCCACAAAAACCCTGTTATTATTACTCCTTTCTGTCTTCCCTATTTGCTCCTCAATGTCCCTGTTACTATTGGGTGGTCTATAAAAACAGCCAGTAGAGTTATTGACTTCTTCCTATTCCTAACTTCCACCCACAGAGACTCCATAGACAACCCCTCCATGACTTCCTCCTTTTCTGCAGCCATGTCATTATCTCTGATCAACAGTGCCACGCCCCCACCTCTTTTGCCTCCCTCCATGTCCTTTCTGAAACATCTAAAGCCTATCACTTCAAGTAGCCATTCCTGCCCCTGCACCATCCAAGTCTCTGTAATGGTCGCAACATCATAGCTCCAAGTGCTGATCCACGCTCTAAGCTCATCCGTTTTGTTCATAACACTGCTCGCATTAAATGGACACATCTTAAATCATTGGACTGAGTGTGCCCTTCTCTATCACCTGCCTATCCTCTCTTTCACACTGTCTCCAAGCTTTCTCTATTTGTGAGCCAACCTCCCTTTCCTCCATCACTTAAGTTCGGTTCCAACCAACCCACCACCCCCCCCACCAGCAATTCTAGTTTAAACTCTCCCCTATAGCCTTTGCAAACCTCCCTGTCAGGATATTTGGCTTCCTGGGATTCAAGTGCAACCCGTCCTTTTTGTACAGGTCACACCTGCCCCAGAAGAGGTCCCGAAGATCCAGAAATCTGAATCCCTGCCCCCTGCTCCAATCCCTCAGCCACACATTTATCTTCCACTTCATTCTTTTCCTATATTCACTGTCACGTGGTACAGGCAGTAATCCTGAGATTACTACCTTTGAGGTCCAGCTTCTCAACTTCCTTCCTAACTCTGTAGAGTCTGTTTTCAGGGCCTCCTCCCTTTTCCTACCTATGTCGTTGGTACCAATACGTACCACAACCTCTGGCTGTTCTCCTTCCCACTTCAAGATATCGTGGACGTGATCAGTTACATCCCGGACCCTGAAACCTGGGAGGCAAACTACCACCTGAGTTTCTTTCCTCTGTCCACAGAATTGCCTGTCTGACCCCCTAACTATAGAGTCCCTATCGCTGCTGCCATCCTCTTCCTTTCCCTACCCATCTGAGCCACATGGTCAGACTCGGTGCCATATGTACTTCAACAATAAATACTTACAAGTTTACTTCACATTTTACTTCAAACTTTTGAACATTGAGAAGCAAAATACCACTCGCACAGAAAAGTTACAAAACACCAACACCAGGTTAAAGAGCATTCAACATTTATATATCTATCTATTCAGAGAAACAGTGCGGAGCTGACTCTTCCGATTCAACAAGTCACACCACCCAGCAACCTACCTATTAAACCTTTGCCTCATCAACAGAATATTTTACAATAACTGATGTAGGAGGAAACTGATACATTCACAGTGTGGACATACAAACTCCTTACAGACGGCATCAAAATTGAACTCCAAACTCCAACACCTCGATCCATAGTAACGTTGCGCTAATCACTATGCTACTCTGGCATGGTGGAAAGTGTTCAATAACCTTCAGGTGAACCAACTTCCACCCTCCACCCCCACCACTTTCCTCTATTCCCCATTCCGAACTTTCAGTTCTTCTCACCTGCAAATTGCTTCCCTCTGGGTCCCTTTCTCCTCCCCTTTCTCCTATTGTCCACTCTCCTCTCCTATCTTCTCCAGCTGTTGACTTTTCCCACCCACCTGGGATCACTAATTACTTTCCAGTGAGACTCTTTCCCACCCCCCACCTTTTTATTCTCGCATCTTCCTCCTTCCTTCTCATTCCAGAAGGGTCTTGGCCCAAAATTCCGATTATTTACCCTTTTCCATAGATGCTGCCTAACCTCCTGAGTTCTTCCAGCGTTTCGTATGTGGTCCTTTGGGTTTTGAGCATTTGCAGAGTTTCTCATGTTCGTTCAACAACCTCTCTGCCAGAAAATAACTACATCCCACAAGGGCAATCTTCCTTCCTACCAAGTTCCTCGCATGACTGTTTCCACCACACTTGCATTCAGAGAGATCCAGATTATAACAGCTCTTTGTATATTCTTCCTCACATCCCCGTTCTATCTTTTGTGCACAGCTTTAAGCACCTGCACACCTGGTTTCACCTTGTCTCAACTCACCTTCTCTTGATGCACTTATCCATAACAACACACACAGACTGCTGGAAGAACACAACAGGTCAGGCAGCATCTATGGAAATGAACAAACAATCAATGCTTCGAACTAAGACCCTTCATCAGGAGTGGAAAGGAAAACAGAAGATGCCAGAATAAAAGAATGAGGGGAGGGAAAGGAGGTCTAGATAGGTGATAGGTGAAGCCATTGTGACTATTCCAATGAACTTATGACAAAGACTTTTTGGCAAACATAAGATCATCTAAAATTTTACCAAATGTAACCAGGTGACCATTGAATATCATTTTTATTGATAAAATGCACTTAGGTGTTCACCCTGGTAATGCTAAAATAGCTGCCTGTGCCTTTAAGAGAAAATGGTGACATCATTTTGCACGTGTGGAGTAGAAAGAATTATGACTTCCTAGAACGGTGTTCGAGTGCTTTTCCCAGGATTGCTAAGGGAAGATTTTTCACGAGTAAGGTATTAACGCTGGTTAGTGTGGTTGTGTGAAGTTCCTTATCGGCCTGATAGTGTGAGCGAGGAGAGCTCGTTTCAGTGACTAGCTTATACGTGTGTGGAAACTAAAGACATGTCTGCCAAAGTGAAGATGAGATGTATTTATTCGTATTTTTGATGTTGTGTTTAAGGTACAGGGTTGGAGGGTTCCTAATGTTTGTATTGCTTTTTAGAATTGCCACTACCATATTGGTTTTGTATATTTTGTTATACTTACTTTCATACTGCATAGGTAACAAGGGTGTGGTCTGAAACCACTTCATTAGGTACAGGAATGGACTTAATAAAATGGCCACAAGAGTGGAAGCTGATGTGGTCTTCTGCTGCTATAGTCCTTCCACTTTGAATTTCAGCATTTATGTGATCAGAGATTGATGCGCCATCAATAACTCTCGGAGACGTGAGGCGAGATATAGGCTTTTATTGGCTGGAAGAAAGAACAAGCAGCAAATGACCACCACACTATATCCTGGAGACTGAGGCCGGGGCTGTGTCTCCAATCGCCTTTATACCGGGGTCCGTGGGAGGAGCCACAGGAGCAGTCAGCGGGGGGGGGGGGGGGGGGGGGGGGGTGTCCAGACAGGTATATGTAGTTCACCACAGAGATAATCTTCTGCATACGTCTGTTGTAGTGTATGGTTATTTTGAGTTACTGGCACTCTCCTGTCAGTTTGAATCAGTCTTGCCATTCCTCTCTGACTTATCTGATAAACAAGGCAGTTTTGCCCACTGAAATACCACTCACTGGATTTTTTTGTTTTTGCCCCACCATTCTCTGTAACCTCAAGAGAGTGTCGTGCATGAAAATCCCAGACAATCAGCAATTTCTGACATACTCAGGTCTCACCATCCGGCAGCAATCAGTCCATGGTCAAAATCAAAGTCACTTTGATCACAATTCTTCCTGATTCTGATGTCTGAACAAAAACTGAACCACTTGACCATGTCTGCATCTTTCTATGCATTGAGTTGCTGCCACATGATTGGCTGATTGGATATTTGCATTAATGAATAGATGTTTGGATGTACCTAATGAAGTTGCCACTGATGTGCTCTGTGTCTATGAAGATACTGCATATTCCTTTTATGCTAACTTGTGCATCTACAGATTTTATTATCTGTTGATATTATTTTATGTGCTGTATGTGATATATGTACTGCGCTTTACACCTTGGTGCCAGAGTAACGTCGTTTTGTTCAGCTGCATACACGTGTACAGTTGAATGACAATAAACTTGAACTTGAATTTGAGCCTGATTGGGTTGCATGACATAGAAATGGGCACTTTAGTTTTTCCATGCTATCCATAGGGTTTTAATGCATTAATCCCATATGCCTGCCTTAAGCCTGTGCCCTACAATGACTTCCAGTACTTGTCCAGATGTTTCTTAAATGTTGAGAGAATATCTATCTTTGCCCCCTCTTCAGGCAGACCCTGAGCATTGTCTATCTTAAAAAAACGCCCCCCTCCAATCCCCTCTCACCTTTAAAACTATGAAAGCTACTATATGCCCTCTTGGCTTGGTTGACAAACCACAGGAAAAATGCTGATGGTTGTGCTAGCCTCTTGAACAGTTACACCCACTGTATTCCTGAGTCAACAATTTCAGGCATTAGATTGTAAACTGACAAACGAACATCAGATAATCCACATCAGATGAATGCGTCACTAAGAGGGGAGCCTGCAGAGCCTGAATCAGAGTAATGCACATAAACGCTGGAAAAACACAGCAGGTCTGACGGCATCTATGGAGAGGAATGAACAGTCATTTTGGGTCGAGACCCTTCGACAGCATCAGAATCAGGTTTAATATCAGCAGCATATGTCGTGAAATTTGTTGATTTTGCAGCAGCAGTACAATGCAATACATCATAATAGAGAAAAAAATGTGAATTACAGTAATTAGTTCAATTATATAAGTAATGCTAAAATAGAAATAAAGAAGTAATGAGGTAGTGTTCATGGTTTCAAAGGGCATTCAGAAATCTGATGGCAAAGGAAAATAATCGTTGAATGTATGGCCTGGCCTTATTTATAACATATATAACATATAACAATTACAGCATGGAAACAAGCCACCTCAACCCTTCTAGTCCATGCGGAACGCTTACTCTCACCTAGTCCCACCGACCTGCACTCAGCCCATAACCCTCCATTCCTTTCCTGTCCATATACCTATCCAATTTTACTTTAAATGACAATATTGAACCTGCCTCTACCAGTCTACTGGAAGCTCATTCCACACAGCTACCACTCTCTGAGTAAAGAGGTTCCCCCTCGTGTTACCCCTAAACTTTTTCCCCTTAACTCTCAACTCATGTCGTCTTGCTTGAATCTCCCCTACTCTCAATGGAAAAAGCCTATCCATGTCAAATCTATAGATAGATAGATAGATACTTTATTCATCCCCAAGGGGAAATTCAACATTTTTTCCAATGTCCCATACACTTGTTGTAGCAAAACTAATTACATACAATACTTAACTCAGTAAAAATATGATATGCATCTAAATCACTCTCTCAAAAAGCATTAATAATAGCTTTTAAAAAGTTCTTAAGTAGTTTACTTAAATACATTAAATACAATCAACCCCGGCACTTTAACATATCTTACTCCTGGCGGTTGAATTGTAAAGCCTAATGGCATTGTGGAGTATTGACCTCTTCATCCTGTCTGAGGGGCATTGCATCGATAGCAACCTGTCACTGAAACTGCTTCTCTGTCTCTGGATGGTGCTATATATCCCCCTCATAATTTTAAATACCTCTATCAAGTCCCCCCTCAACCTTCCACGCTGCAAAGAATAAAGACCTAACTTGTTCAACCTTTCTCTGTAACTTAGGTGCTGTAACCCAGGTAACATTCTAGTAAACCTCCTCCATACTCTCTCTATTTTGTTGACATCCTTCCTATAATTCAGTGACCAGAACTGTACACAATACTCCAAATTTGACCTCACCAATGCCTTGTACAAATTTAATATTACATCCCGACTCCTATTCTTAATGCTCTGATTTATAAAGGCCAGCATACCAAAAGCTTTCTTCACCACCCTATCCACATGAGATTCCACCTTCAGGGAACTATGCACCATTATTCCTAGATCACTCTGTTCTACTGCATTCCTCAATGCCCTACCATTTACCATGTATGTCCTATTTTGATTAGTTCTACCAAAATGTAACACCTCACACTTATCAGCAGTAAACTCCATCTGTCATCTTTCAGCCCACTGGTATACAGAATTTATGCTGTACAGGCTTTGGGTTGAGGGTAAAAAATCTGTCAAAGGTTGTTCAGTTTCTAAATTACTCCATTATCTGTTTATTTTATATGTTGATTCAGCAGAGTTTCTTGCAAAATGCAATGTCACTGAATGTTAATAGTTCATTCTCTCCTGCGTGAGACGGTAATTGCCCAGCACTTGTGAGATCTGCATTTTAGTCCTTCACTTAACATTAACTTGGTTCTTTTGCATCAAAGCATGGACTACTTTATGCTTCAGTATCTTCAAATAGAATTGGGAAATCATCAACAACCATCTCCGACTCTAACCTTGTAATGCAAGGAAGCTAAGTGATGAAGCTGTTGAAGATGATTGGATATTGATTAAGACATAATGAATTCTGCAGATGTTCTGGTGGCAGGAAATAAACACAATCAACTTTGAACATTGTTTCCAATCACTGGATATTTTTCCACTTCAATGTCCATTGACCAAAGCTGCTCAAGGGCAGTCTGGAATTCTGCTCCCTAAGCAACACACAAAAAAACGTTAGAGGAACTAACTGAGATGATCCTTTTTTTAAAAAAAGTATTTGCTTTACTGCCAGATTTAAATGAGTATATGTTGATAATGGGTTGAGATTTTAGCTGTTGTTTAAATCCTATGATTGACAAGAGCTCAACTAATCAGTGACTTCCAAATCGTTCTGTGTCAGTTATTAACTCCTTTTTGACCGATTTTGTGTTGATCGAATTATGGAGGCATTTACACCCTGATAACAGAGAATATTCCTTTTTTTCACATTTTTTTAAAAAATATTCGAGGATTGATTATATTATAGTTGATCCCCACCTTTTGCCTAATGTTAAAAACTGTGAATATGTTGCTATTGCTATATCTGATCATGCGCCTTTCAGCTTGTTCTTTGAATTTGATTATGTCGTTTTTGGTCATCGACCATGATGCATCTCTCAGACTTTATTGCAAAACTCTGACTTTATCAGTTTTATCGAAAGCCAGATAAAAGAATTTTTTCTTTTTAATGATATAGGAGGTATGTCTAAATTAATTATATGGGATACATTCAAAGCATTGTTATGTGGTCAGATTATTTCTTATTCAGCTAAACTTTAAAAACAGACTAAAGGAGAATTAGATCAAATTTCAAAACAAATTAAAGATTTAGATAATAGCTATATGACTTCCCCTAATATTGACTTATTTAAAAAAAAGTGTGGAACTTCAATCACAATATAACCTATTATTAACTCATCCAATTGAAGGTTATCTACTCAAGGTAAAGAGCCAATTTTATATGTTTGGAGATAAAAATAATAAACTACTTGCATTTCAATTAAAATCGGCTGGAGCAAAGAGGCAAATTTTGAAAATTCGTAGAAAAGATGGTACCCTGGCTCGGGTATATGAAGAAATTAACAAGATTTTTAAAGATTTTTATACTGAACTTTATAAATCTCAATGTCCAGTAGACTCTTCTAAAATGAATGCTTTTTTACGAAAGATTGCTTTTCCTAAAATTTCTGCTGAGGATTGTTACGAAAACCCCGTAACCAGGTAACTTACCAGCAAAGATAGATGGATCAGCTGAGTCGGATGCTACTATTTTCAAACGTTTTATTCAATAAGGGCACAAACGTATGGTTAATACAAAACATTCAAATCGTCAAAACTCAATCTAAAACACCGGTGTAACCATAATCAATCAGAAATAAGCTCTTTCGTTGTCTAGGGTATATAATACTGAGTCCAATTGGAAATATAAAGAGTCACTCTGAAGTCTGCAGGCTTTTGGTTTCACGTGTTGGAGAGAGAGAGATTAACGGAAAAACTTGCCCAAAACATCCATGGAATCAGGGGAGCGATCTTCACCGTTGTTAGTTAAAAGCGATCTTCCGTTGGTTCCAGCCACAAACCCCGCATTCGGAATTTAACGCACGTGGCTTCGTTCAAAATGGCTTCCCATTCCCACGGGAAGCGGTATCGTGCTTCTTGGTGTTTCTTCTTGGTGCGTCTGAGGGTCGTCCTCTTTCAGACCCTTCTTTATACTGCCTCACGGGATCTCAGGTGTCAATCAGGTTGCAGGTGATGCAATCTCTCTCTCAACCAGCCCACTTTGCCCGAGGGCTTTACAATGTCCCTGCGAGTTGGCACGTCTGCAGTTCCCAGGTGTCTCCTGAGAACAATGCCACAGTCACCAGCTTTTGTCCCAGTGGAATGTCTTTCCATTTCCTGTGTCCATTCAGCCTGTCTCTCTCTCTCTCTTGGGTCATTGACCCCCCTTTCACTAGGGCTCTTGCAATTCTCACAAAGGAGGGGGCTGGTATCATAACACCTCCCCTCTTAAAAAGGTTTTTACCAGCGGTTAAAACCCAGAGTGGTACAGTCTTACAGAAATTTTGAATCTAATACAATACAGCTGCTTTTCTTTTCACTACAGAGTAATACAGTTATACATTCAAGTCAGCATCTAAACAGTTAACAAGTACAGTGCCCCTTTTCTTTAATACCTTAACCTCATGTGCCCTACTAACGCCTGGTAGCATCAAACTTCAGCTCAATAACCACCTTATTTATTTGCTTTCTTCGGCAACATAACTAAGGAGGTGTGATCTTAGCTTACATACATCTACAAAGGTTCATGCAAAAGACAAATTTTTATGCTACTTTCAAACTTAACAGTCAAGCTTCCATGGGTGTTGTCTTTATTATTCACATACTTTGTCAAAATCCCTTAAAACCGGCTTCTGCTATTTTAAAAATCGCGCCCCCATTAACCCTCGCCTTTTTTCCGGTTAATTCCCTCGTGGCGATCTTGGGCACCCTGGCGAAATAAGCTTTCGCCCGCTCCTTTCATAGGAGTTATTTTATCAGCGTGTTCCAAACTTAGACCACCCAATTCCTTAATTTTAGGCCATTTGTCGTTTTTCTCTTCAGGACCCGTCATGCTATTAGTTTCCAATTTAAGATCCGCAAGCGATCTCGCTTTGTTCAGACAGCATTTCAAATTCTGCCTTTTCACAGCACCCTCTTGAATAACAATAGCGTGTGGGGCACCTTTACATTCCAAATCAACCTGTAATTGATTCGCAGGCACCGTGTTACCAAGCCATTGTCTCTGCAGCCTGGTTGCTGCTTCTGACATCAATCCAGACATTAAATTTTCTTCCTTTGATTTGGGAATTACAGATTTCCCGTCTCCCTCCACAACAACAGTTATCTCCCCATTCGTAAACTCCACATTAACTCTGAAGACCCCCTTCTGTACAACCCTCTGGGAACTCACACTTCCCAAGGTTAACCCCTTTTTCCCCGAACCAGGTCTATCTGACTCACGAGGACGGCCGCCCCGTTCCCCTGAATCAAATACCTCAGACTTCCCCTGAGCTCCGTTACCAGGGTCAGCACCACGTGCATCCCCATCTTGGACACACTCAAACGGGACATTGGCCTCTTCCAGGCTTTCAACACCCGTACCTTTTTCAAATTCTAACGTCCCCCGATCCTTCCAGTTACTCTCTAGGCAGCCCCCCGTTGGGGAAGGCGCAACCCTGCGAGCTGAAACAACCTCCTCGGCCATTTCAGCTGACTTCTCCACGGCAAGGGTACCCTTCTCCTCTAAGACTGCCCTCATTTCACTCTCGGGACCATCGAGAACATCTTTAGGACTCTCAACTTCTCCAAACAATTCTGCCAAACCAGACAGATCAACCACGTCCAACTCTGGACGTTTTAACAGCTTTATCCGTTTCTCATCTTTATTTCCTACCTCTAGGACCTTTCTCTTCACTAAGGGGAGGGCTATCTCCTTACCCTTACCCCATTTTACTTTACTACCTTCCGTTTTACCACCCTCTGAACCCTCGTGGTGTAGGGTCGGTAAAAACGTCTGGGCCAATTTCAAACTGCGCGCGGTCCCAGTCGCCGCTCTCGACAGGCTGCGAGTGAC
The DNA here is from genome assembly GCF_048418815.1 of Hemitrygon akajei. Lineage (NCBI taxonomy): Eukaryota > Metazoa > Chordata > Chondrichthyes > Myliobatiformes > Dasyatidae > Hemitrygon > Hemitrygon akajei. Next base: position 27,813,642 of record NC_133138.1, on the reverse strand, counting down.
CGCGCATGCGCGATAGCTCGGGGACTCCATGGGCGGGGCCTCAACTATCAGGGCGGTTCCCATCTTCCCACCCGCGAGGTCATTACCCAACAGGAGGTCCACGCCCTCCCCCGGTAACTCCGGCAGGACTCCTAGCTCCACAGGTCCCGACACCAACTCGCAATCGAGAAAGACCCTATGCAAAGGCACGACCGTGATCTGGTTCCCGATTCCTCTCAGGGCAACCTCCCCCGTCCGAGGGCCGAAATTTAACACATTACGGCTAATTAACGATAGTTCCGCCCCCGTGTCTCTCCAAATTCGTACAGGGATGGGGGGGTCCCCTTCCCTCAAAGACACGGTTCCTTCGGAACTAAATGTCTCCCGCCCCTCCGGTACTCCATCTACCTGGGGCCCTCTTGTCAACGTCCTGATTACCACTGCACGCCCGATAGGGATTGCTGCTCTCTCCCTCTCTGGCTCCTTTCTCAGAGCAAAGCACTTTGATGCAATATGTCCCACCTTTCCACAATTAAAACAGTTTAAACCAGGAGATCTCCAGGTTTCCTGTCTGTTATCCTCACTTTTTGTGCTAGCTCCCGGTGGAGTTTCTCCCTTAGCCGGCGGACTGTCCCTACCATTCCGACGGTCTCTCGGGTAACTTTTTGGCGAGGAAAACTTTGTCTTGTGGGTTAGGGCATATTCATCTGCGAGCCTAGCCATCTCTGAGATGGACTGATTCGTCCTCTCACTTAAATACATTCGGATCTCTTCCGGAACGCAACTTTTAAATTCCTCAATCAAAACTAGCTCCCTGAGACGCCCATAGCCCTCGGCCACCTTTTCAGCTGTGCACCAACGATTCAAGAGCACACCCTTCTCATGGGCTAGCTCGGTATACGTTTGATTCCACCCTCTTTTTAAATTTCGGAACCTTTGTCTATACGCCTCAGGTACTAACTCGTAACCTCGGAGAATGGCCTCCTTTACTTGATCATAATTCCCGTCCCTTTCTGTGGGCAGCGCGGCATATACCCGCTGTGCTTTTCCTCGTAACACACTTTGTAACAACGCCACCCATTGCTCTCTGGGCCACTGCTGATTCTCTGCCACCTTTTCAAAGAGCAAGAAATAACTATCAACATCCGTCTCCTCGAACGGGGGGACCAACCTCAACGCCCAACTAATATCAAACCCCTCTTTCTCTCCCCCTTGAGTTCTTCGCTCTTGTTTCCGCCTGTCCAGCTCCAATTCATAGTTCCTCTGTTTCTCTCTCTCTTCTGCTTCTAGCTGCTTTAGTTTGAACACCTGCTCTCTTTCCCTCTCGGCTCTCTCGGCTTCTCTCTCTGCAGCCTTCTGAGCTGCGTCTATTTCTAGCTGCTTTATTTTAAACTCATGTTCCAGCCTTGCTTTCTCCAACTCTGCCTGATTTGTCCCACTCACTAATCTCCTTTCGGGAATATTTTCCAAATCCTCAGCTGTAAACACCTTCTTCCCAACGTAATGCTGTTGTATGACCCTTAGCACTTCCTGCTTTTTCATTACTGGCTTCACCGCTGTGAGGTCTAAGGCCTGCGCCAAACTTACTAAGTCTGATTTTGTAGCCTTCCCTAGCGCCTCTACCGTCGGGTTTCTCCTAAATTCCGACACATCCATCTTTGCTGGTTTCCCGTCTGACTACCTGCGTAACCAGATTTAAGTTTGGACTTACAGCCCGATTCACTGACCCTCCCGTTTGGTTTCAAATCCCGGACGAGCCCCCACTTGTTACGAAAACCCCGTAACCAGGTAACTTACCAGCAAAGATAGATGGATCAGCTGAGTCGGATGCTACTATTTTCAAACGTTTTATTCAATAAGGGCACAAACGTATGGTTAATACAAAACATTCAAATCGTCAAAACTCAATCCAAAACACCGGTGTAACCATAATCAATCAGAAATAAGCTCTTTCGTTGTCTAGGGTATATAATACTGAGTCCAATTGGAAATATAAAGAGTCACTCTGAAGTCTGCAGGCTTTTGGTTTCACGTGTTGGAGAGAGAGAGATTAACGGAAAAACTTGCCCAAAACATCCATGGAATCAGGGGAGCGATCTTCACCGTTGTTAGTTAAAAGCGATCTTCCGTTGGTTCCAGCCACAAACCCCGCATTCGGAATTTAACGCACGTGGCTTCGTTCAAAATGGCTTCCCATTCCCACGGGAAGCGGTATCGTGCTTCTTGGTGTTTCTTCTTGGTGCGTCTGAGGGTCGTCCTCTTTCAGACCCTTCTTTATACTGCCTCACGGGATCTCAGGTGTCAATCAGGTTGCAGGGTTGCAGGACCTTGAGGGAAGTTTGTGTAGAGATAGCAGGAGCTCTGACGGAGATCTTTCAGATGTCATTAGAAACAGGGATTGTGCCGGAGGATTGGCGTATTGCTCATGTGGTTCCATTGTTTAAAAAGGGTTCTAGAAGTAAGCCTGGCAATTATAGACCTGTCAGTTTGACATCAGTGGTGGGTAAATTAATGGAAAGTATTCTTAGAGATAGTATTTATAATTATCTGGATAGACAGGATCTGATTAGGAGTAGCCAGCATGGATTTGTGCGTGGAAGGTCATGTTTGACAAACCTTATTGAATTTTTTGAAGTAGTTACGAGGAATGTTGACGAGGGTAAGGCAGTGGATGTAGTCTATATGGACTTCAGCAAGGCCTTTGACAAAGTTCCACATGGAAGGTTAGTTAAGAAGGTTCAGTCGTTAGGTATTAGTGCTGGAGTAATAAAATGGATTCAACAGTGGCTAGATGGGAGATGCCAGAGAGTAGTGGTGGATAATTGTTTATCGGGATGGAGGCCGGTGACTAGCGGGGTGCCTCAGGGATCTGTTTTGGGCCCAATGTTGTTTGTAATATACATAAATGATCTGGATGATGGGGTGGTAAATTGGATTAGTAAGTATGCTGATGATACTAAGGTAGGAGGTGTTGTGGATAATGAGGTGGGTTTTCAAAGCTTGCAGGGAGATTTATGCCGGTTAGAAGAATGGGCTGAACGTTGGCAGATGGAGTTTAATGCTGAGAAGTGTGAGGTTCTACATTTTGGCAGGAATAATCCAAATAGAACATACAGGGTAAATGGTAGGGCATTGAGGAATGCAGTGGAACAGAGAGATCTAGGAATAACAGTGCATAGTTCCCTGAAGGTGGAGTCTCATGTAGATAGGGTGGTGAAGAAGGCTTTTGGAACGCTGGCCTTTATAAATCAGAGCATTGAGTACAGAAGTTGGGATGTAATGTTAAAATTGTACAAGGCATTGGTAAGGCCAAATTTGGAATATTGTGTACAGTTCTGGTCACCGAATTATAGGAAAGATATCAATAAATTAGAGAGAGTGCAGAGACGATTTACTAGGATGTTACCAGGGTTTCAGCACTTAAGTTACAGAGAAAGGTTGAACAAGTTAGGTCTCTATTCATTGGAGCGTAGAAGGTTGAGGGGGGATTTGATCGAGGTATTTAAAATGTTGAGAGGGATAGATAGAGTTGACGTGAATAGGCTGTTTCCATTGAGAGTAGGGGAGATTCAAACGAGAGGACATGATTTGAGAGTTAGGGGGCAAAAGTTTAAGGGAAACACGAGGGGGTATTTCTTTACTCAGAGAGTGATAGCTGTGTGGAATGAGCTTCCTGTAGAAGTAGTAGAGGCCAGATCAGTTGTGTCATTTAAGGTAAAATTGGATAGGTATATGGATAGGAAAGGAGTGGAGGGTTATGGGCTGAGTGCGGGTAGGTGGGACTAGGTGAGATTAAGAGTTCGGCACGGACTAGGAGGGCCGGAATGGCCTGTTTCCGTGCTGTGATTGTTATATGGTTATATGGTTATATCTCTCTCTCAACCAGCCCACTTTGCCCGAGGGCTTTACAATGTCCCTGCGAGTTGGCACGTCTGCAGTTCCCAGGTGTCTCCTGAGAACAATGCCACAGTCACCAGCTTTTGTCCCAGTGGAATGTCTTTCCATTTCCTGTGTCCATTCAGCCTGTCTCTCTCTCTCTCTTGGGTCATTGACCCCCCTTTCACTAGGGCTCTTGCAATTCTCACAAAGGAGGGGGCTGGTATCATAACAGGATCAAAAAACTCGATGCCTAAATTACTGAATCCGAAATCCATAAAGCTATTTTTTCAATGCAATCTTGTAAGGCCCCAGGACTTGATGGTTATCCCGTAGAATTTTATAAAAAATTGGGAAAATTGCTTTCTCCATATATGTTGGAGATGTTTAAAGATTCTTTTGTGAAAAGTGATTTATCCTTTACTTTTTATGAAACTTCTATTTCTTTAATTCTCAAAAAGGATAAAAATCCTACTGATTGTGCCTCATACAGACCTATTTCATTACTGAATGTTGATGCTAAGATTCTCTCAAAGATAATGGCCAATCGGTTGGAGAGTTTTTGGGTAAAATCATTTTTAAAGATCAAACAGGCTTTATAAAGGGTCGTTATACTTTCTCAAATGTTCGGAGATTATTTAATATTATATATTCGCCTTCTTCTAAAACTCCACAATGCATTATATCTTTGGATGCTGAAAAATCATTTGATCCAGTCGAATGGAAATATTTATTTAATGTTTTAGAAAAATTTGGTTTTGGTATTAATTTTAATAATTGGATTAAAATGATATATAAAGCTCCTATTGCTACTGTTGTCAGTAATAACTGTAGGTCTTCTTTTTTCAGCTATCACTGGGGACAAGACAAGGTTGTCCATTAAGTCCTTTGTTATTTAACTTAATATTAGAACCATTTGCAATTGCTCTTCATGAAGCCAAAAATATTCATGGCATTTTTGTGAATGAGACCATGCACAAGATGTCTCTTTACGCTGATGATTTACTGGTATATATATCTAAGCCTGAAGAATCCGTTCCTGCTTTGCTAAGATTATTTGACAAATTTGGAGACTAAAATAAATTTTAGTAAAAGTGAATTACTTCCTTTAAATGAATCTGTCTCTATATATGATAATATTCCTTTTAAAGTTACAGATTCTTTTAGATATTTAGGAGTTATAATTACTAAAAAATATAAGGATCTTTACAAAGCCAATTTTCCTCCTCTATGAAGTATTCATTTAGTTGATGGAGCTCACATACATTTTCACTTGTTGGTCGTATTTTACCAAAATGTTTATATTTATTTCAGAATATTCCTGTTTTTTTGACTAAGAAGTTTTTTGATCGGATTGATTCTATTATTCTATCTTTTATTTGGGATAATAAAAGACCAAGAATTGGTAAATGTCATGTGCAAAAATTGAAAAAAGGATGGAGGTCTCGCTTTGCCTAATCTAAGAATGTATTATTGGGCTGTTAATTTGCGGTATATGTCCTTTTGGTTATATTGGGGTGATAGGAATGATCGGCCAATTTGGGTAGACCTGGAACTGAGAGCTGTGAAACACTTCTATTTAACTTCGTTATTAGGAGTTGCTCTACCTATACAATTAGCCAAAGTTGCTAATTTAAACCTTTCTCCTGTGGTTCAGCACTCTACAAATTTGGCCCCAGTTCCGCAATTTTTTTAATCTTAAAAAATGTAAACTTTGTAGTATAATTTATCGTAATTACTTTTTTAAACCTTCTTGGAGTGATGCAATTTTTTTACTTTGGAAAAATAAAGGTATTAATTGTTTTTTGGATTTATTTAAAGAAGGTAGATTGATGTCTTTTGAACAAATAGTCGATAAGTATTCTGCTTTGTTTTTAAATTGCCCCTCAGTTTCTTATAAACCTTCACTTCTAACCTTAAAACTATGCCCTCTGTTGTTCATTGGATTCTTTAACACTGGCATGTTCTAATGGAATACAATTTGGCTATCAATGTGTTAAGGGCTCACCATATGATTTACATTCAAATGATGCTTATGAACAACCTCAGGAATTTGCCAGATGAAAGAAAAGGTTTTCTTTTGTAGTCTAACTGAGCTCTGATCTGGTTCATAATCTAATCTTGTCAATTAACTGTACCGGGAAGGAAATCCTCAAGCTGCCAGAGACTGAAGTGTAACCACTGGGTACCACAAGCTCATCAACTGATTCAGCAAATTAATGAATTACGTAATTGTTCCACGTAGATCAGAGAAATCTGATTTCAGTGGGCAGAGGAATTATTTGGGTTTCCCTTGGTACATGAAGATATTGGATGACGACTGGATAAATGATAGAGAAAAAGACACAATCCACTTCCTCTTAGATAGTTGAGTGAAATCGGAACTTCAACTACAGTGTGGAAAGAATATAGTGTTGCTAAATGAGTCAAGAATAGGAAACTGTATTTGGTGAATCGGGGCTCAGGAAATTACAGAACCTGGGCCTCTATACCTCCCTCTGCAATTGGATCCTCGACTTCCTAACCAGAAGACCACAGTCTATGCAGATTGGTGATGACATCTCCTCCTTGCTGACTAACAACACTGGTGCACCTCAGGGGCGTGTGCTTAGTCCTCTGCTCTACTCTCTCTATTCCTATGACTGTGTGGCTAGGTATAGTTCACATACCATCTATAAACTTGCTGATGATACAACCGTTATTGGTAGAATCTCAGGGCATGTGTTTTTCACATTGTTATCATCAGGTAGGAGGTACAGAAGCCAGAAGGCACACATTCAACAATGCAGGAACCGCTTCTTCCCCTCTGCCATCCGATTCCTAAATGGACATTGAACCCATGAGCACTACCTCACTTTTTCAATATATTTTATTTCTGTTTTTACATGGTTTTAATCTCCAATATACATATACCGTATTTGATTTACCTATTCATTTTTTAATTTTATTTTCCTTCTATATTATGAGTTGCATTGAACTGCTGCTAAGGTAACAAATTTCACAACACATGCTGGTGAGAAAAAACCTGATTCTGATTCTGATTAATTTAGCAAACAAAAGTAGATTGCTAATCCAGTTTTAGACTTAAGGAAATCAAGCATTCACTGGAAATGAGAAGTAAACAATTAAGCAACAGGATGGGACTTTTATAACAAAATAAACTTTATTCAATAATAAAAATTCATTTACAGGAAGAAACTGCGCAATCCCTTCCATTTTTACATTATAGTCAATGCTTTAAGCTGCATTCTATTACATACTTTAAAACAAGTAAGACTGTTACCACTCATGTGGTACATGACCACAGATATTGAGGGGCTTCCTCACTCAACCCAGCTCCACCCTCTCCAATAGCAGAAGAACCCTATACTGTGGCCCTTCCCCACCAAGCCCTTGCAGTGGCTGCCCCAAGCTTCAGTGCGTCCCTTGGCACATACTCCTGCAGACTGGAATCTGCCCGTCAGCAGCGTTCCCCCACAGACATCTCGATGTGTTGCCAGACCAACAAGTTTCAGAAAGAACATAGGGTGTCTTCCATTGTCTACCTCAGTGACCCATTGGATCTGAAACCACATCAGCCACAGGTACTCAGACAAGGAGTGAAATCACTTCATTAGTTACACCTGTACACCTGCTCGTTAATGCAAATCTCTAATCAGCCAAACAACTCAATTCATAAAAGCATGCAGAGAAGTTCGAGAGGTTCACTTGTTCAGAATAAACATCAGAATGGATAGAAGTATGACTTACCTGACTTTGATTGTGGAATGACTGTTGGTGCCTGATGAGGTGGTTTGTGTCTCTCAGAAACTGCAGATACCCTGAGGTTTTGACAAACAACCGTGTCTGGAGTTCACGGAGAATGGTGTGAAGAGCATCCAGTGAGCAGTGGTTTTGTGGGTGAAAATGCCTTGCTAATGAGAGAGATCAGAGACGAATGGCCAGACTGATTCCAGCTGACAGGAAGGCATCAGTAACTCAAGTTACATTACAACAGGGGTGTACCGAAGAGCACCTCTGAATGCACAGCATGTCGAAGCTTGAAGTGGATGGGCTATGGCAGCAGAAGACCACAAGCATGGCCTCAGCGGATATTTTAACAAGCACAGGAAATACAATAATATAGTGGCACTGAGTGTGAAAGGAAAGTGACAGTAGAATTATGCAGCAGAGAAGGCTGGTGAACTCTAATTCCACCATTCTTTCCAAAGTGCTTTCCAAATCGCAATGCTTGACATCTGTGACAGAGTTTCCTCTGGAACTAAGAAATTGGGTAGACAACTTGGTTGGCATAGACAAATTGGTCTAAAGAGTCAAACTCCTTGCTGTATGCCTCGGACACTTAAGCACATGAAGACCTGATTTGCATTGCATAGAACAATACAATACAACACAGCACAGGCCCTTCAGCCCACAATGTTGTACCAACCTTGTAACCTACTCCGAGATCAGTCTAACACTTCCCTCTCACATAGCCCTCTATTTGTTTATCACTTGTTACGAACCCCGTAACTGGGTGTCTTACCAGCAAAGATAGGAGTGTCCATTGGAGTCTGGTGATACTATTTTCAACAGTACTTATTAGTAAAAATACACAAAAATAATATCAATGCAAATATACAGATAATATACATCATCAATACTAAACCTAAAAGTGCGGGTATAATAATAATCAATAAGAAATAAGCTCTATCATTGTCTAGTGGATAATGAATTGTCAGATAGAAATATAAATTTCAGTTCAGTTCATGCAAGCTGTGGTAGTTGTTGGTCGCGGTGTTTCAATTGTTGGAGAGAGAGAGAGAGAGAGAGAAGTAACAGCTATTGACTTGCCAACTTTCCTTTACGATCTTGATCCATCGATGCGTTGTTGCTGTGACCATTCACGTATGACCCCTCCGTCCTTTAGCTAGACCGTCCTTCCGTGGTGGACTCGTCACCCAGGCAAGGGTGGACACACACACAAGCCCCCACCGGTCTCGTAGCGTCTCTCCTGGTGAGTCTGAGGGGTGTTCCCCAGACCTTACTTTTATCCCCACTCACGGGGTCTCAGGTGTCAATCAGGTTGAGATGATGCAACCCATCAAACCAGCCCACTCTGGTAGCCCCCTGAGGGGATTAATGAATAGAACAGTACCTAGTACACAAACCTTCTCCAAAAGACAATAGCAGTAATCAATGGTTCCGTTCTCTTTTGTTAGCCGGAGACATTCCACCTTAGCTGTGCCTCTCTCTCATAAATTTGTATGAGCTGTTATCAATAACAACTGTCTTGGCAGCTTTCCTGTGTCTCGCTCATCTCCCTTGATAACAGCATCGGAATAGTAGTGATTTGCGATTCTCCAAAGTGGGGGGGCATTGGCGATTCTGTACCCTTCTGCCCATCAGAGTTGTTCATCATTCGTAACACCCCCATCCTTCTAAGAATTTTCACCAAAGGGGAAAATTAACTAATACAGAGTCTTACAGAATTTCAGAATCTAACACAATACAAAAGAGTTTTTCACTACAGAGTAATACAGATATACATTCAACTTAGCATCTAGATAAACAGTCAGCGAGCACATTATCACTTCCTTTAATATCTTAATATCTTGTACCTTATTAAATTCCTGTGTCATCAGACTCCAATTTAATAACCACCTATTTTTATTCCTTTTCTCCAGCAAAACAAAACTAAAGAGTTGTGATCTTAGCTTAAGTGTATATTACAAAATGTGAACCAATACATGTGTGATTATTCTATAGTACATTACAAAAGTTTATGCAAACACTAATCTTTATTTTACTTTTAAACTTAACTGTCAATCTTCCATGGTGTTGTCTTTATTATTTACATGCTTTGTCGAAATCCCTCAAAACCAGATCCTGTTATTTAAAGTGGCATTTTGTCAACCTTTGCCTTTTTTCCACTTAACTCTCACGTGGTTAGCTTGCTCACCAGTGTGGAATAGGCTTTCGCATACTCCTTTCATAGGAGTTATTTTATCAGCAATGTTTTCCAAACTTAGCCCATCTTCTGAACTTCCACACAATTCTTTATTTTTAAGCAAGTCGTTAGTTTTATCTTCAGGACCCTTCATTCTATTAGTTTTCAGTTTAACATCTGCAAGTGATCCCTCTTTGTCCAAACAACATTTCAAATTCTGGCTCTTCACAGCACACCCTTGAATAACATTATCAAACTGTAATTAATTCACAGGCACCTTATTAACAAGCCATTGTTCCTTCAGCCTGGTTACTGCTTCTGACACCAATCCAGACTTTAAATTTTCTTTATTCAATTTAGGAACTACACTTTTCCATTCTCCTTCAATAATAATATTCACATCGCCAGCTCCCATCTCCTCACTAACTTTTAACACACCTTCTAACACAAACCACTGAGAATTCTCACTTCCCACTGGTACCAAGGTTAACCCTTTCTTCATTGAACCAAGTCCATCTAACCCAAAAAGACTGCATTCCTTTTCAACTAAATCAGATACCTCAGACTTTTCCTGAGTTTCCTTACTAGGTTCAGTACCATGTGCATCCACATCTTGAACACACTCACACAGGACAAGCCTCTTCCAGGCTTCAATACCCGTCCCCCTTTCAAATTCTAAATTCCCCTGATCCTCCCAGGTACTCTCTGGGCAACTCCCATCCGGAGTAAACTCAACCCTGTGGGTTAAAACAATTTCATCTGCTAACCCAGCAGACTCCTTCAAGGTAATGGCATGCTTTTCATCTAGGACTGCCCTTATATCATTATCGGGAACTCATTTAAATTCTTCAACTTCTTCAAACAGTTCTGTCAAGCCAGACAGATCATCCATGTCCAACCCTGGACCTTCTAACTGCCTTATCTGTTTCTCATCTTTACTTCGTGCCTCTATACATTCCCTCCTGGCTAAGGGTAGGTCTACCTCCTCTCCTTTACTCTCTTTCACCTCCCTATTCCCTGTTTTACCATCCCCTAACCCCTCTTGGTACAGGGTCAGTAAAAACGTCTCAGCCAAATCGACACTGGACAGATTTAAACTGGTCTCTTTCTCAGCTGCCTTTCTCGACATGCTGCGAGTGATCGCGCATGCGGGATAGGTCTTGGAATCTAGGGGCAGGTCCTCAACACTTACAGGCTTGCTCGTCAGCTTCACGGCTGAGCACACCTCACCCCCTGCTAAATCATTACCAAGAAGGACGTCCACGCCGTCTCTCGGTAATTCTGACCGTACCCCTATTTCAACTGGTCCCAATACCAGTTCACAATTTATAATGATCCCATGCAAAGGTACAGCTTCTGTCCCTTTTTCTATGCCTCTCAAAACTACCCCTCCAGTCTCAGGACCAAAATCTAGTACCTTACTGAGAATCAATGACTGCTCAGCTCCAGTATCTCTCCAGATCCTCATTGGAACTGGAGTTTCTCCCTCTTTCACAGACATGGTCCCTTCTGAAATAAATTTCTCACGCGCCTCTCGTATTTATCTACCTGGGCCTTTCTCGTCGATTTGCTGATCGACACAATACACCCTGTAGGGACTGCTGTGTTCCCTTTTCCTGTCTCCTTCCTCGGAGCAAAGCACTTAGATGCAATATGACCAACCTTTCCACAATTAAAACAGGTCAAGCCAGAAACCCTCCTGCCAGCCTGCCTTTCTTCCTCCTTACTTTTACCACTAGCTCCTGGCTGAATTTCTGCCTCAGCCGGCGGGCTTTCTCTACCGTTACTACGGTCTTTCTGGTAACTCTTAGTCGAGGAAAACTTTGTCTTGTGGGTTAGGGCATATTCATTTGCGAACCTGGCAAATTCTGATATAGACTTATTCGGCTTCTCGTTCAAATACATCCGGATATCATCTGAAACACAACCTTTAAATTCCCCAATCAGAATTAACTCCCTGAAACGATCGAAATCCTCCTCCACCCTTTCTGCCGCACACCAGCGATCCAAGAGCACACCCTTCTCATAGGCAAACTCTGCATACGTCTGATTCCACACATTCTTTAAATCTCTGAACTTCTGTCAAAATGCCTCAGGTACCAACTCGTAGGTCCGAAGGATGGCCTGTTTTACTTCCTCATAATTCTCATACTCCTCCACAGACAACGCCGCATATGCCCGTTGTGCTTTCCCTTTTAACACACTTTGTAACAACGCCACCCACTGATCTCTGGGCCACTTCTGATTCACTGCCACCTTTTCAAAATGCAAGAAATAACTATCAACATCTGTCTCCTCGAACGGAGGCACTAACCTAAACTCCATACTAACATTAAACCTCTCCTCTTGGTCTGCCCCTTGGACCCTTCTCTCTTGCTTTAACTTCTCCATGTCCAGCTCATGCTGCCTCTGTTTCTCCTTCTCCTCATACTCCCTCTGTTTTTCAGCTCTTTCCTTCTCCCTTTTCACCTCTAACTCCTTTAGCTGGAGCTCATACTCCCTTTTCCTCTGTTCCGTGTCCAGCCTCAATTTTTTCCAATTCTAACTGAGCCGTCGTAATAGCTGGTACCTTTTTAGGGATATTTTCCAATATCTCAGCCGAAAACACATTTTTCTCAATATAATACTGAGTTATGGCCCTCCGCATCTCCGACTTTTTCATTGATGACCTCACCTCGGCGAGATTTAGTCCTTTCGCAATATTTACCAAGTCCGTATTTGTGGCCTCCTCTAACGCCTTCAAAGTCGGGTTTTGTGTAAATTCGTCTACGTCCATCTTTGCTGGTTTCCTGTCTGGCTACCTGCGCAACCAGATCCAAGTCTGGACTTAAAAGCCCGATTCACTAGCCCTCCAATTTGGTATCAAATCTCGAGACGAGGCCCCAAGTTGTTACAAACCCCGTAACTGGGTGTCTTACCAGCAAAGATAGGAGTGTCCGTTGGAGTCTGGTGATACTATTTTCAACAGTATTTATTAGTAAAAATACACAAAAATAATATCAATGCAAATATACAGATAATATACGTCATCAATACTAAACCTAAAAGTGCGGGTATAATAATAATCAATAAGAAATAAGCTCTATCGTTGTCGAGGGGATAATGAATTGTCAGATGGAAATATAAAGTTCAGTTCAGTTCATGCAGGCTGCGGTAGTTGTTGGTCGCGGTGTTTCAATTGTTGGAGAGAGAGAGAGAGAAGTAACAGCTATTGACTTGCCAACTTTCCTTTACAATCTTGATCTGTCGATGCTTTGTTGCTGTGGCTATTCACGTATGACCACTCCATCCTTTAGCTAGACCGTGCTTCCGTGGCGGACTCGTCACCCAGGCAAGGGTGGACACACACACAAGCCCCACCGGTCTCGTAGCGTCTCTCCTGGTGCATCTGAGGGGTGTTCCCCAGACCTTAGTTTATCCCCACTCACGGGGTCTCAGGTGTCAATCAGGTTGAGATGATGCAACCCATCAAACCAGACCACTCTGGTTGCCCCCTGAGGGGTTTCAATGAATAGAACAGTACCTGGTACACAAACCTTCTCCAAAAGACAACAGCAGTAATCAATGGTTCCGTTCTCTTTTGTTAGCTGGAGACATTCCACCTTAGCTGTGCCCCTCTCTCATAAATTTGTATGAGCTGTTATCAATAACAACTGTCTTGGCAGCTTTCCTGTGTCTCTCTCATCTCCCTTGATAACAGCATCGGAACAGTAGCGATTTGCGATTATCCAAAAGGGGGGGGGGGACATTGCCGATTCTGTACCCTTCTGCCCATCAGAGTTGTTCATCATTCGTAACACACTCATGTGCCTGCCAAAGTTAGTCTTAAATATCAATAATGGATCTGCCTCCACCACCACCCCCAGGAGTATATTCCATGTGTTTAATAACCAACTTCTGACATCCCCCCCCAACAAAGTTTCATTAAAAGTATGCCCTCATATATTAACCACTGCCCTCCTGAAAAAAGTTGTTAGCTGTTCACTCTATTTATGTCTCTTATCATTTTGTACACCAGCAGCAAGTCACCTCTCATCCTCTTTTGCTCCAAAGAAAAAAGACCTAGCTTGCTTAACTTTTTCTCATTAGGCATGCTGTCCAATCCAGGTGGCATCCGGGTTAAATCTCCTCTGCACCCTGCCTAAAGCTTTCTTCCTGTAACGAGACAACCAGACCACAATACTCCAAGTGTAGCCAAACCAGAGTTTTATATAGCTCCAATATTCAATCATGGCTCTTGAACTCATTCTCCTGATATACTATATGCCAACATATAGTATGCCAATATGCCATACTAAAGGCCAACATACTATATGCCCTCTAAATACTCTTACCCATTCTAGGAGCCATGTACAGTATCTATTTTCTGTCTGTCTGTATTGTATTTTCTGTTCCGCATTTATTATGGGTAATTTGTCACATGGGTTGCTACATGGTAGAGACAAATAAGTATAGTTGCGTATTCGCTTTATCCTTGTTAGTTAGTTGATTAATTAGAGCCAGGCCAGGATGATACTTTTTTGTTGACCATTAATTACACTTATTTAGATGGGGAGAGAATTTAAAATGCAGTGATATAAAGGGGTTATGTATGTCAATGATTTGGACTATGGTATTAATGGATCTGATGCTTAATTTGCCAATGATACAAAGATAGGTGGAGGAGCGGGTAGTGTTGAGGAAACAGAGAGCTTGCAGAAGGACTTGCAGATAGTTTAGGGGAATGGGCAAAGAAGTAGCAAGTGAAATGATGGAATGTGTATAGTCATGCACCTTGGTGGAAAAAATAAATGGGCAGTCTATTATTTAGATGGGGAGAGAATTCAAATTGCAGAGATGCAAAGGGACTTGGGAGTCCTTGTGCAAGATACAGTAAAGGTTAACACCCAGGTTGAGACGGTTGTGAAGATGACAAATGCATTCATTTCTAGAAGTACAGAACATGAGAGCAGGGATGTGATGTTGAGGCTCTATAAGCCATTCCTGAGACCACACTTGAAGTATTGCGTGCAGTTTTGGGCTCCTTATTTTAGAAAGGATGTAGTGAAATTGCAGAGGGTTCAGAGAAGATTCATGAGAATGATTCCAGGAATGACAGGGTTACCATATGAGGAACATCTGGCAGCTCTTGGGCTGTATTCCCTGGAGTTCAGGAGAATGAGGGGGGATCGTATGGAAACATTCCAGATGTTAAAAGGCCTGAACAGATTAGATATGGCAAAGTTATTTCCCATGGTAGAGGATTCTAGGACAAGAGGTCATGACTTCAGGATTGAAGGACATCCTTTTAGGACTGAGATATGGAGAAATTACTTTAGTCAGAGGATGGTAAATCTGTGGAATTTGTTGTCATGAGCAGCTGTAGAGGCCAAGTTATTGGGTGTATTTAAGGCAGAGATAGATAGGTTCTTGATTAGCCAGGCATTGAAGGGTATGGGGTGAAGGCAGGGGAGTGGGGGTGACTGGAAGAATTGGATCAGCCTATGATTGAATGGCAGAACAATTTTGATGGGCTGAATGGCCTACTTCTGCTCCTACATCTTAGTTATGCTTAGTTACACTAATTTATACACTAGTTTTTATTGGTAGAAGGTCATTTGTCTTTACTAGTTTCATAACATAGGATCAAATAAACTTTTTTTCAACTTGGACATCAGTAATTTGGACGCACATCATACAGTGTCAACTCTCACACTTAGTCTCACAACAGTTCTGGTTTGTTTTCAACTTATTGCTACATACATGGACTCCAAGATCCCATTGTTCTCTACACTGCTAAGAAACCTGCCATTAATGCGATACTCTACCCTCAAATCTAACCTTCCAAAGTGAATCATTTTACGCTTTTCTGGATTGAATTCCATCTGCCACTTCTCAGCCCAGCTCTGCATCCTATCAATGTGTTGTTGTTACCTACAACATCCTACCACAGTATCCACAACACCACAACCATCGTATCATCTGCAAACTTACAAAGACAGTCATCCAGTTCCTCATCAAAGTCATTTATAAAATTCACCAAGAGGAGGCATCTCAGAATAGATCTCAGCTGAGCACCACTAGTCATGGACCTCCAGGAGAATACATTCTATATACATACTAACACCCTCTGCCACTAGTTCAGGCTTTCCCAACCTGGGGTTCATGGACCTCTCAGTTAATGATAAGGTTCCATGGCATAAAAAAAGTGTTGGGAAACCCCTGTTCCAGGGCAATCCAACTCTGATTCCAGGCAGCTAAGTTTCACTGGATCCCATGCCTCCTGACTTTCTGAATGAGCTTACCATGGGGAACCTTGTTGAATGCCTCACTAAAATCCATGTGCACCACATCCATCTCTCTATCTTCATCATTAATAAGAGTTCCTTTCATAAGCTCATGATATGCTAAAATACATTGCTGCTGGAAGAAGACTGCCATTTGAAATTCAAAAAAATATCCTTATTATGTATATTTTATAACAAAAATGTATTTGCCATCAAAAAAAATTAAACCCCAAAAGAATAATGCAAAAGGATATGAAGAATGAATAGATAGCTTTATTATAGTGATTACATTGACATAGTTGACTAAGCTGTATTCTTCTACAGTAAAGATTTCAGAATTTATGTAATTCTACATTGTAGCAAATATTCACTCTTTTAAAAATGCATTCATTTGTCATTAAGTGCCATGTTAGACAAGTATGATTCTTGAGTGTTGTAAAATAAATATTAATTATGAATATATTATATAAAATACAGTATCTCTTCAAATAGCTTGAATGTCCAATAAATAATGTCCAATAAATTAATAAATAAATACTACTCTCCCGACGCATGAAGAAATTTGAAGATGATGTCTATTGTCTCACAAGTTTTCTTGAAAATTCCAGAAGTTTCTCAAGAAAGTCTTTCAAATTGACTTGAGAAATACCAATGGTGCATTTGGTTTCCTACAAAGAAAAGTAAATAGGTTGAAATTTATGCTCACAGAACATGCAATACATTAAAACATAGCCAGTCCAGGAGTATCAACATTGGAAAGTTTTCAATAACTTTAGCTTACTTTTTAAAGGCAGCTAGAGGATCTCCAATGGCTTTTTCTTTGGAATGTAATTGCTAATTTCCCAATTGTGACCGGCTTATGAGTGAGAATAAAATGAGAATCTGAAACCATGGGAGTCAGTGAAGGTCTTTCTCTGAGATATGCAGCAGCAGGTGAAAATGACTCAGACCAAAATATCAATGATGTGAACAGTTTGTTTGTAGACAACTCCAACATTGGTAGAGTTGTATATAGAGTCATAGAACACCACAGCTCCCAAACAGGGTCTCCAGCCATCTAGCCCATGCCAAACCGTTATTCTGCTAATCCCATAGGCCTGGACCTGGAACATAGCCCCCTCTACCCTCCCATCCATGTATTTATCCAAACATCACTCAAAAGATGTTGCAATCAAACCCCTATCCACTACTTCCTCTGGCAGCCTGTTCCATATGTGCATCACCTTCTGAGTGAAGATGCTCCTCCTCAGTTTCCCCCTAAATAGTTCACCCGGCACTCTTAACTTATTGCCTCTATATCTAGTCTTCCAGATAGTGAGGATAGGTTGTCAAAAGATATAGTGTGAATAGATCAGTTGAAAAGTTGGGCAGAGAAAAAGCAGATACAATTTAATCCAGATAAGTGTGATCTTGTGTGTATTAGATGTTAATGAAAGAGAAAAGTACAGAGTATGGCATTAATGTATAGAGGGGTATTGGGTTGCAAGTACATACCTTCCTAAAAGGGACACTTAATTGGATAAGGCGGTGACGTGTTTGCCTTCAGCAGTCAGGGCATTGAGTATAAAAGTGGGCATGTCGTGTGTAAATCTTCTGTTAGGTAACATTTGGAGTGACAGATGGAGATCTGAACACCTCATTATAGGAAGGATGTGAGGGCTTTGGAGGGGGTGCAGAAGAGGTTTACCCGGATGTTGCCTGGATTAGTGAGTATCATCTAAAAGGAGAACTGGAAACTGAGGAGCCACCTGACTAAAGTGTGTAAAATTATGAAAGGTATACTGGTCAGTGTCTTTTTCCCGAGCTGGAAAGGAGACACAAGTTTAAGACAAGGTGGGGGGAGGCTAAAGGAAATTTACAATCTCATAAATCTGATAAAATGCTGGAGGAACTCAGCAGATGAGGCAACATCAATGGAGAGGAATAAGCAATTGACATTTTGTGTTGTAAACCTTCATCATGTCCTGATAAAGGGACTTGACCTGAAATCTTGACTGATTATTCCTTTCCATTGATACTGCCTGACCTGCTAAGATTATCCAGCATTTTATGAGATTTACAAGGCCAGGAGGCAAGGTGGAGATAAGTTTCTACAAAAGGAAGTGTGAGGTGCTCCTTCCCTCTGCTGGCCTGCAGATCTTCCTTGGTCAAGGTGTTGCACCTGCTTAGCCACCCCACCCCCCCACCATCATGGTCTCGTGAAGTCATGGGAGCAGGTGGTTTATGATCGTTTGAAAAGCTGGCGCATATCACAAGTCCTGGTTATGCGACCACTGACATCAGGCAGACAATCTCTGAGAAGTATTGATAATGGCTGTGGTCACCATCTTGTAAAGACACAGCTCAGAAGAAGGCAATAGCAAACCACTCCTGTGAATGTCAAGAACAATCATGGTCAAGGAAAGACCATGATCACCCATGTCATACGACACAGCATATAATGATGATGACAAGGCAAGATGTTCTATTACACATAGACTAGTCGGTGTTTGGAACATGTTGTCAGTGGAGGTGGTAGAAGTAACTAAATTAGTCAAGTCAAGTTTATTGTCATTTAACTAAAAGCACGTATATAACATATATAATCATATAACATTTATAGAAAGAAGGCAATGTTTTCTCGAATCAGGGTATAAAGCACAGTAGTGCACATAACACGCAATAACTTATGAAGGTAAGAATAAAATATACAGATGAATCACGCATAAATAACAAGGTAAAGTGTATAAATTAAATATTGTAAGGTACGGAACAGTGACACTTCAAATGCAGTGCAGAAAGGAGTTCAGAAGCCTAATGGCCTGAGGGAAGAAACTGTTCTCCATCCTGACCGTTCCTGCTTTTATACATCAGAATCTCCTGCCTGATGATAGAAAGTCAAAGAGGATACTGGATGGATGGGTGGGATCCTTAATAATGGTAAGGGCCCTGCACAAGCAGTGCTCCTGATAAATAAACCTGATGGATGGTTGGTAGGCCCCTATGATCCAATCTGCCATTCTCACAGGTCTTTGTACAGACTTCAGGTCCGATGCTCAGCTGCTCCCATACCAGATGGAGATGCAAGGTTCAAGAAACATTTAAAATGACACATAGACAGGGGATATGGGCAATGTGCAGGCATGTAGGATTAGTTTATTTGGGCATTATGTTAGACGGTGGGACAAAGAGCCTGTCCCTGTGCTGTACTGCCCTATTTTAAAGCCTTACCTTTCCAGCAGCATTCCGTAAGAGCACTTTAAGTTGCTCCAGATTCTTCTTCTTGGCTTGGCAGGGAGTAAAGCTCTCTATCGCTTTGGTAGCTTTGCAGAACACTTCTGGTATGGTAGGATACTGGAATTAAATTAGTGGAGACTTTAATTAGTGATGAAAATAAATCAGTTATACCAAAACACCTGCCATTTGCCATGTCTGGAAAAGTTTGATGACAGAACTCTGTGTTGAAATTAAACAACTTCATAAGTAAGAGCTTGGAAATACATGCAGCTGTCTTAAATCGATTGTGTTCCTCTGAATAGTCAGTGGAATATAATGAACGAGGTTATTATGAATAAAACTCAAAAGGGTAACTAAAAGTTTTAATTATTTCAGATTTTGGTGCTGAAATTCAGTTTCTAATTCTCAGTTGGAAATCAATAGATACTGGTGCTCTTTTACTTCAGGCACTGATATACCAATTTCTTTCAAATGCTGACTGGCCTGCTGTGCATTTTCAAAATTTTCTGCTTTTATTACCTAGAAATGTGGTCCCACAACACTAGGAATAGTTATTACCCTTCAACCATTAGTCTCCTTTTTTAGTTGTGAACATATTCTAAGCTGAATTAACTCACAGAAAATCTGAGCATGGACTATGTGAGTTCCAGTGCTGGTTCAGTAGTTTCATCACTTTACGTCTGAGGTGGTGATGTATTAGAAGGGTTAATTTTACTTCAGGCAGAAAGAATGAGTGATATTTGGCAGATTAGAATATGGTTGCACAGAATATGGGGGGCAGGGGGAGTGTGATTCAAAGTGCTATAGGGCTATTAAAACAAAAACTTTCCCTCTATCTACAATCCTTGTCACTGCACCGAACTGTAAACACTTTAAATCACTTTCTATAATGCTGTTTACATTGCAAATACATGATGACATTTATTGCATAACAATACTATAAGTACTAACTTTTTATTTTATATAATTCTTTATTCATTTTTATTGTTGAATGGTGCATTTTGTTGCATGTATATATCCTGACCAAAACACCAGAGCAAATTCCTGGTACATGGAAAGAATATGGCAAGTAAAGTTTATTCTTGAAATATTACTTAAAAATAATCCACAGCCATTATTGTTACAATAAGAAATGATATCGTTTTACTTATCATATCCCCTCACTGGGATAGATAGGCATGGATTAGTAGGAGGAAACACGAGACGGTGTTTGTACATACTCCCAGTGACAGAATGGGTTTCCTCCTACATTCCAAAGACGTATGAGTAAGGGTAAGTTGTGAGCATGTTACATTCAATCTGGAAATATGGTGACATTTGCAAGCTGCCCCCAACCCATTGCAAATGCTGATGCAAACAACACATTTCACTTTATGTCTCAATGTTTCAATATACATGTGACATATAAAGTTAATCTTTTTTAAATAAATAAATGTTTTAACTTACATCAGTACTTATGTCTTCCACCAGAGGCATAGGGTCCTTACAGTCTGTCTTCAAAGCAAAGAAACCTATTGTTAGACCATCTCTATTCAAAGAATGAGGTTCCGAAAATAGTTCAGCACCATATATTTATCACCAAAAATCTGAAAAGTAGCATAATCCTGAGCTAACAATTAAATCCTTCATAAGCAGAAAATCATGAATACGCTTAAGACTTTTGTCTCTATTGAAAATTACAACAAAAATGTATCATTAAATTCAATCATCAAAGAGGGCCATAAACTTGTCATAGGGTTTGGAGGCTTGCATGCCTCAATGACCTGGAGAGCTATATTGGCTGGTCTCAGGGCTTTATGCTTAGGCCCTAGGTAGGGTCAGCCATGCCAAACAGGTCAAAGTGTAAAGGCCAGACAAAAAGTGGTTTACTGGTCCTCCAGGTTCAGGGATTCAGCTCAGGACTAACAATCCTGACTGGATAAAGAAAATTGTTATGGAAACAGTAATGAAGAATGTTTCTACATCTGAGTGTGATAGTATTCCTGAGTCTTGTTGTATGACTGACGGTAGTGAAAACCAAGAGGAGGCTACTGACACCAGCCTGAACACTACCGGAGATGGAGAACCTTCATTTCTGCCCTAAATGAAGTAAGTAAATATCAGATTCAAAACAATTGATACTGAAATTGTTCCTTTGGGTTCACAGATGTGTGGAAGGGGTGAGCTTCCTGTGTGGGTAACAGCTTGCTCTCCGTATAGTTTCAATGAGATCCTCCCTCATCCTTCTAAATTCCTGCGAGTACAAACACAGAGCCATCAAACGTTGCTTGTATGATAACCTTTTCAGTCCCATAATCATCCTTGTGAACCTCCTCCGGCACATCTTTTCTTGGATGAGGAGCCCAAAACTGTTCACAAAACTCAAGGTGAGGACTCACCAGTGCCTTATAAAGCCTCAGCATCACATCCCTGCTCTTGTATTCGAGACCTCTTGAAATGAATGCTAACATTGCACTTGCCTTCCTCAGCACCAACTCTACCTTGTTCTGCACAAAGATTCCCAAGTCCATTTGCATCTCAGATTTTTGGATTTTCTCCCCATTTAGAAAATATTCTGCACAATTATTTCTACTATCAAAGTGCATGGCCATCCATTTTCCAACCTTGTATTCATTTGCCACTTTCCTGACCATTTTTCAAATCTGTCTAAGTCCTTCTGCAGCCTAGCTGTTTCATCAACACTACCTGCCTCTCCACCAATCTTTGTATTATCTGCAAACTTGGCAACAAAGCCATCTATTCCATCATCTAAATCATTGATATACAGCATAAAAAGATGTGGTTCTAACACCAACTGCTGTGGAACATCACCAGTCACTGGAAGCCAACCAGAAAAGGATCATTTTATTCCCACTCATTGCTTCCTACCAATCAGCCAATGTTCTAACCATGAGCTCTAAACTTGGTAAGCACCCTCATGTATGGCACCTTGTCAAAGGCCTTCTGAAAGTCCAAATCTACCATATTCACTGCATCCCCTTTATCTATCCTACTTGTAATCGCATCAAAGAATTCCAACAGGTTCATCAGACAAGATTTTCCCTTAAGGAAACCATGCTGACTTTATCCTATCTTGTCCTGTGTTACCAAATACTCCATGACCTCATCCTTAACAATTGACTCCAACATCTTCCCAACCGCTGAGGTCAGGATAACTGATCTATAATTTCCTTTCTGCTGCCTTCCTCCTTTCTTAAAGAATGGGATGACATTTGCAATTTTTCAGTCCTCTGGCACCATGCCATTGAATTCATTGAGTTCATTGAGTTTTGAAAGTTAATTACTAATGCCTCCACAATCTCTAACGCTACGCCATTTAGAACCCAAGGGGGCTGTTCATCCAGTCCAGCTGACTTACAGCTTTCTGAGCACCTCCTACCTTGTAATAGTAACTGCACTCACTTCTCTTCCCCCACATCCTTCTGCATCTGGCACGTTGCTAGTGTCTCCCGCAGTGAAGACTGATACAAAATAATCATTTCACTCATTTGCCATTTCCTTGTTCCCCGTTATTTCTCCAGCATTTTCTAGCATTCCTATATCCACTGACTTCTCTCTTTTAGTTTTTACATACTTAGCTTTTCATCTATTTCCTCCTAATAATTCTTTTAGTTGCTCTCTGTAGGTTTTTAAAAGCTTCCCAATCCGACATCTTCCTGCTAATTTTTGCTTTGTTTTATTTTTCGTTTTTACATTAGCTTTGACTTTCCTTGTCAGCCACTGTTGTACTATTTTGCCATTTAAGTATTTCTTGACGCTACCCACAAGGATTCAACATCTTCCAATCCTCTGTCACATCATTCTACTGATTTGATGCCGTTCTTTACCAGCAGAGTCATGCCCCCCCACCCCCCCCTTCTACCTTCCTATCCCTCTGATACGATGTGTAACCTTGGGCATTCAGCTCCCAGATTCAACCATCCTTATGCTACAATTCAGTGATGTCCTCAACATCATATCTGACAGTCTGTAATAATGTCATCTGCCTGAAAGTCCAGTGGTGATACCATGACACCAGCAGCCAGCCCTCACGACTCTTAGAGAATGATAAATATGCAGTAAACCTGGATAAATAATGGTACTTTTCAATTATTATGAGGGTACTTAGTGTCTAATAAGAACCTTTGAGATATCTTCTTTCTTATTTTTCATTTGTGTAGATCTTACAGAGGAATTGAGGTTATAAAACCAAACAAATTTTATCAACTATCAAATATTTCACAGGCTGGCAAAGTATAAATACTAATTTTAAATGATAAAATTTATTTAAACACAATAGGATCATAACTGCATTGCAGAATTCACTGGTGGACAGTTGTTAACACAAAAGTACTTACAATCTGCTTTGTCAATTTTTCCAGTCTTTTAATTATTTCATTCAAGACCCCGTCTTCAATGTTTCTTCGCCGTACAACTCCACAGTCAATGCTAGCAACAATGAAGAAAATCAGAACCACAGCTTTCAGCATCTTGGTTTTGTATGTTCTCAATATTTGAACAAATGAAAGAAGGCAAATAACTCACCCAAAGCTTGTTAAAAGCCAAAAGATGTTCACCCCTTTATATATCCGACCACTCTATATACTGGAAAAACCGAGAAATTTCCTAGTGTTCACCAAGTCTGTTTTATCTGATTAAATTGACCTGAATTCATCCGTTCAAATACTTGAATGTAAGTCTACACTTTGCACTAAAGTGAGGAGGAAGTACGTTCTTATCTATAATCACGGCAGATGGAATTTATCAGTAACTCTGAGGTCTGACTTAGTTGCCAGATTACAAAATGGAAGGAGGTTTTGGGAACCGGTCTATCTTCTCAGCCCCCCAACTGCAAGATCTGCTCAGGATGTAACTTCTTCATTGGCCTCCATTTTTTCATTAGGGCAGAAATATAGAAGATCACTATTCATAACTCATTCTCTACAGAGAGTTATGGGAGCTGAGTAGTGCTACAACAACCTCTTATTCAATGTCAGTAAGACCACGATTGATTATTGACTTCAGGAGGAGAAAACCAGAGGTCCATCAGTCAGTCCTCATTGGAGGATCAGAGGTGGAGAGGGTTATCAATATTAAATTCCTCGCTGTTATCATTTCAGAGTACCAGTGCTACGCTGGGCACATTTTGACACAAAAGTTGGGGATGCTGTGGATAGTCTGGAGGGTTGTCAGAGGTTACAGCAGGACATTGATGGGATGTACAAATGGGCTAAGAAGTAGCAAATGAAGTTTAACCCAGATAAGTGAGCAGTGGTTCATTTTGGGAGATCAAATTTGAAGACAGAATATAATATTAATGGTAAGACTCATGGCAGGGTGGAGGATCAGAGAGATCTTGGGGTCTGTTTCCATAGGACACTCAAAGCTGCTGTGCAGGTTGATAGTTGTTTAGAAGGCATATAATGTGTTGGCCTTCATCAGCTGTGGGATTGAGTTCAAGAGCCATGAAGTAATTTTACAGCTATATAAGAACTTGGTCAGACCCCACATGGAAAATGTGTTCAGTTCTGGTCACCTCACTACAGGAAGGATGTGGATACTATAGAGAGAGAGCAGGGGAGATTTAAAAGGATGTTACTTGGATTGGAGAGTGTGTCTTCTAAGAATAGATTGAATGAACTTGGCCTTTCCTCCTTGGAGCAACGGAGAATAAGAGTTGACCTGATAGAGGTGTACAACATGATGAGAGACATTGATCATGTGCGGAGCCAGCAGCTTTTTCTCAGGGCTGAAATGGATAACATAAGGGGGCTTAGTTTTATAGTGCTTGGAAGCGGGTACAGACGGGATGTCAGAGGTAAATTTATCATGCCGAGAGTGGTGGGTGGGTGAAATATACTCCCAGCGATGGTGGTAAAAATGGAGATAGGGTCTTTTAAGGGACTTAGATAGGTACATGGAGCTTAGGAAAATAGAGGGCTATGTAGTAAGGAAATCTAGGCAGTTTCTAGAGTAGGTTACATGGTCGGCACAACATTGTGGGCCGAAGGGCTTGTAATGTGCTGTAGATTTCTATGTTCTATGTTCTATGAAGAAAGCACGATGGCACCTTCACTTCCTTAGGAGTTTGCAAAGATTCAGCATGTCATCTAAATCTTTGACAAACTTCTCTGGATGTGTAGTGAAGAATATATTGACTGGCTGTATCTCAGCCTGGTATGGAAACACCAATGCCCTTGAGCAGAAAATAAATCCATCACAGTAAAGCCCTTCCCACCATTGAGCACATCTACATGGAGCATTGTTACAGGAAAGCATCGCCAAGGACCCCCATCCACGTCATGCTTGCTTCTCACTGTTGCCATCAGGAAGAAGGTACAGGGGACTCAAGACTCACACCACCAGGCTAACCAACAGTTACCACCCCTCAACCATCAACCTCTTGAACCAAAGGAATAACTTCACTCAATTTCACTTGCCCCATCTCTGAAATGCTCCCAAACCTATGGACTCACTTTCAAGAACTCTTCACCTCATGTTCTTTATTTTATTGTTTATTTATTTATTGATATTATTATTATTTATTTATTTTTGTATTTGCACAGTTTGTTGTCTTTTGCACATTGGTTGGACACCCAGTTGGTGTGCTCTTTCATTGATTCTACTACCTTTATTATTCTATAATAGATTTATTGAGTATGCACACAAGGAAACAAGTCTCAGGGTTGTTTATGGTGACATATATAGAAACATAGAAAATCTACAGCACAATACCAGACCTTGGGCCCACAAACCATGCACTCACCACTCTCTGCATAAAAAACTTACCCCTGACATCTCTTCTGTACCTACTTCCAAGCAACATAAAAATATGTCCTCACATGTTAACCATTTCAAAGACAAAGCATCTGACTATCCACACGATCAATGCCACTCATTATCCTGTGCACCTCTATCAGGTCACCTCTCATCTTCTGTCGCTCCAAGGAGAAAAGGCTGAGTTCACTCAACCTATTCTCACAAGGCATGCTCCCCAATCCAGACAACATCCTCAGAAATCTCCACTGCACCCTTTCTATGGTTTCCACATCCTTCCTATAGTGAGGTGACCAGAATTGAGCACAATACTCCAAGTGGGGTCTGACCAGGGTCCTATATAGCTGCAACATTACCTCTTGGCTCTTAAACTCAATCCAACGATTGATGAAGGCCAATGCTCTGTATGCCTTCTTAACTCAGAGTTAACCTGCGCAGCTGCTTTGAGCGTCCTATGGACTCGGACCCCAAGATCCCCTGATCCTCCACACTGCCAAGGTAAATTCTGCCATCATATTTCACCTACCAAAATGAACCACCTCACACTTATCTGGGTTGAAGTCCATCTGCCACTTCTCAGCCCAGTTTTGCATCCTATCAATGTCCCACTGTAACCTCTGACAGCCCTCCACACTATCCACAACACCCCCAACCTTTGTGTCATCATCAAATTTACTAATCTATCCCTCCACTTCCTCACCCAGGTCATTTATAAAAGTCACAAAGAGTAATGGGTCCCAGAACAGATTCCTGAGGCACACCACTGGTCACCGGTCTCCATGCATAATATGACCCATCTACAACCACTCTTTGCCTTCTGTGCGCAAGCCAGTTCTGGATCCACAAAGCAATGTTCCCTTGGATCCCATGCTTCCTTACTCTCTCAATAACCCTTGCATGGAGTACCTTATCAAACGCCTTGCTAAAATCCATATAGTCTACATCTATGGCTCTACCTTCATCAATGTGTTTAGTCACATCCACAAAAAATTCAATCAGGCTCATAAGGCATGACCTGCCTTTGACAAAGTCATGCTGACTATTCCTAATAGCCTCTCCAAATGTTTATAAGTCCTGCCTCTCAGGAACTTCTCCTTCAACTTACCAACCACTGAAGTAAGACTCACTGGTCTATAATTTCCTGGGCTATCTCTACTCCCTTTCTTGAATAATGGAACAACAACCGCAACGCTCCAATCCTCCGGAACCTCTCCTGTACTCATTGATGATGCAAAGATCATCGCCAGAGGCTCAGCAATCTCCTCCCTCGCTTCCCACAGTAGCCTGGG
Source organism: Hemitrygon akajei (assembly GCF_048418815.1). Lineage (NCBI taxonomy): Eukaryota > Metazoa > Chordata > Chondrichthyes > Myliobatiformes > Dasyatidae > Hemitrygon > Hemitrygon akajei. Next base: position 27,786,331 of record NC_133138.1, on the reverse strand, counting down.
GTACATCCTGTTCAGTCCCATTGACATATCAACTTGATGCTTTCCAAAAGCTCCAACACATCCTCTTCCTTAATATCTTCATCACCAAGCTTTTCAGTCTGCTGCAAGTCATCACTTTAATCACGATGATCCTTTTCTGTAGTGAATACTGAAGAAAAGTATTCATTAAGTACCTCTGCCATCTCCTCCGGTTCCATACACACTTTTCCACTGCCACACTTGATTGGTCTATTCTCTCACGTCTTATCCTCTTGCTCTTCACATACTTGTAGAATGCCTTGAGTTTTCCTTGATCCTGTCTGCCAAGGCCTTCTCATGGACCCTTCTGGCTCTTCTAATTACATTCTTAAGCTCCTTCCTGCTAGCCTTATATTCTTCTAGATCTCTATCATTACCTAGATTTTTGAACTTTTCATTAGCTCTTCTTTTCTCCTTGACTAGATTTACAACAGCCTTTGTGCACCACAGTTCCTGTACCTACCCATCCTTTCTCTGATCATTTCCAATTTATGCTTCCAAGTTCCTGCCTGATAGCCTCATTTATCCCCTTACTCCAATTAAACATTTCCCTAACTTGTCTGTTCCTATCCCTCTCCAATTCTATGGTAAAGGAGATAGAATTGTGATCACTATCTCCAAAATGCTCTCCCACTGAGAGACCTGACACCTTACCAGGTTCATTTCCCAATACCAGATCAAGTACAGCCTCTCCTCTTGTATGCTTATGCACATCACGAAACCTTCCTGAACACACCGTACAAACTCCACCCCATCTAATCCCTCCCTCTATGGAGATACCAATCTATATTTTAGGAAATTAAAATCTCCCCCACAAAAACCCTGTTATTATTACTCCTTTCTGTCTTCCCTATTTGCTCCTCAATGTCCCTGTTACTATTGGGTGGTCTATAAAAACAGCCAGTAGAGTTATTGACTTCTTCCTATTCCTAACTTCCACCCACAGAGACTCCATAGACAACCCCTCCATGACTTCCTCCTTTTCTGCAGCCATGTCATTATCTCTGATGAACAGTGCCACGCCCCCACCTCTTTTGCCTCCCTCCATGTCCTTTCTGAAACATCTAAAGCCTATCACTTCAAGTAGCCATTCCTGCCCCTGCACCATCCAAGTCTCTGTAATGGTCGCAACATCATAGCTCCAAGTGCTGATCCACGCTCTAAGCTCATCCGTTTTGTTCATAACACTGCTCGCATTAAATGGACACATCTTAAATCATTGGACTGAGTGTGCCCTTCTCTATCACCTGCCTATCCTCTCTTTCACACTGTCTCCAAGCTTTCTCTATTTGTGAGCCAACCTCCCTTTCCTCCATCACTTAAGTTCGGTTCCAACCAACCCCCCCCCCCCCCCCCCCACCAGCAATTCTAGTTTAAACTCTCCCCTATAGCCTTTGCAAACCTCCCTGTCAGGATATTTGGCTTCCTGGGATTCAAGTGCAACCCGTCCTTTTTGTACAGGTCACACCTGCCCCAGAAGAGGTCCCGAAGATCCAGAAATCTGAATCCCTGCCCCCTGCTCCAATCCCTCAGCCACACATTTATCTTCCACTTCATTCTTTTCCTATACTCACTGTCACGTGGCACAGGCAGTAATCCTGAGATTACTACCTTTGAGGTCCAGCTTCTCAACTTCCTTCCTAACTCTGTAGAGTCTGTTTTCAGGACCTCCTCCCTTTTCCTACCTATGTCGTTGGTACTAAGATGTACCACGACCTCTGGCTGTTCTCCTTCCCATTTGAAGATATCGTGGATGCGATCAGATATATCCCAGACCCTGGAACCTAGGAGGCAAACTACCATCCGCATTTCTTTCCTCCGTCCACGGAATTGCCTGTCTGACCCCCTAACTATAGAGTCCCTATCGCTGCTGCCATCCTCTTCCTTTCCCTACCCATCTGAGCCACATGGTCAGACTCGGTGCCATATGTACTTCAACAATAAATACTTACAAGTTTACTTCACATTTTACTTCAAACTTTTGAACATTGAGAAGCAAAATACCACTCGCACAGAAAAGTTACAAAACACCAACACCAGGTTAAAGAGCATTCAACATTTATATATCTATCTATTCAGAGAAACAGTGCGGAGCTGACTCTTCCGATTCAACAAGCCACACCACCCAGCAACCTACCTATTAAACCTTTGCCTCATCAACAGAATATTTTACAATAACTGATGTAGGAGGAAACTGATACATTCACAGTGTGGACATACAAACTCCTTACAGACGGCATCAAAATTGAACTCCAAACTCCAACACCTCGATCCATAGTAACGTTGCGCTAATCACTATGCTACTCTGGCATGAAGTGGAAAGTGTTCAATAACCTTCAGGTGAACCAACTTCCACCCTCCACCCCCACCACTTTCCTCTATTCCCCATTCCGAACTTTCAGTTCTTCTCACCTGCAAATTGCTTCCCTCTGGGTCCCTTTCTCCTCCCCTTTCTCCTATTGTCCACTCTCCTCTCCTATCTTCTCCAGCTGTTGACTTTTCCCACCCACCTGGGATCACTAATTACCTTCCAGTGAGACTCTTTCCCACCCCCCACCTTTTTATTCTCGCATCTTCCTCCTTCCTTCTCATTCCAGAAGGGTCTTGGCCCAAAATTCCGATTATTTACCCTTTTCCATAGATGCTGCCTAACCTCCTGAGTTCTTCCAGCGTTTCGTATGTGGTCCTTTGGGTTTTGAGCATTTGCAGAGTTTCTCATGTTCGTTCAACAACCTCTCTGCCAGAAAATAACTACATCCCACAAGGGCAATCTTCCTTCCTACCAAGTTCCTCGCATGACTGTTTCCACCACACTTGCATTCAGAGAGATCCAGATTATAACAGCTCTTTGTATATTCTTCCTCACATCCCCATTCTATCTTTTGTGCACAGATTTAAGCACCTGCACACCTGGTTTCACCTTGTCTCAACTCACCTTCTCTTGATGCACTTATCCATAACAACACACACAGACTGCTGGAAGAACACAACAGGTCAGGCAGCATCTATGGAAATGAACAAACAATCAATGCTTCGAACTAAGACCCTTCATCAGGAGTGGAAAGGAAAACAGAAGATGCCAGAATAAAAGAATGAGGGGAAGGAAAGGAGGTCTAGATAGGTGATAGGTGAAGCCATTGTGACTATTCCAATGAACTTCTGACAAAGACTTTTTAGCAAACATAAGATCATCTAAAATTTTACCAAATGTAACCAGGTGACCATTGAATATCATTTTTATTGTTAAAATGCACTTAGGTATTCACCCTGGTAACGCTAAAATAGCTGCCTGTGCCTTTAAGAGAAAATGGTGACATCATTTTGCACGTGTGGAGTAGAAAGAATTATGACTTCCTAGAACGGTGTTCGAGTGCTTTTCCCAGGTTTGCTAAGGGAAGATTTTTCACGAGTAAGGTATTAACGCTGGTTAGTGTGGTTGTGTGAAGTTCCTTATCGGCCTGATAGTGTGAGCGAGGAGAGCTCGTTTCAGTGACTAGCTTATACGTGTTTGGAAACTAAAGACATGTCTGCCAAAGTGAAGATGAGATGTATTTATTCGTATTTTTGATGTTGTGTATAAGGTACAGGGTTGGAGGGTTCCTAATGTTTGTATTGCTTTTTAGAATTGCCACTACCATATTGGTTTTGTATATTTTGTTATACTTACTTTCATACTGCATAGGTAACAAGGGTGTGGACTGAAACCACTTCATTAGGTACAGGAATGGACTTAATAAAATGGCCACAAGAGTGGAAGCTGATGTGGTCTTCTGCTGCTATAGTCCTTCCACTTTAAATTTCAGCATTTATGTGATCAGAGATTGATGCGCCATCAATAACTCTCGGAGACGTGAGGCGAGATATAGGCTTTTATTGGCTGGAAGAAAGAACAAGCAGCAAATAACCACCACACTACATCCTGGAGACTGAGGCCGGGGCTGTGTCTCCAATCGCCTTTATACCGGGGTCAGTGGGAGGAGCCACAGGAGCAGTCAGCGGGGTGGGGGGGGGGGGGGTGCGTGTCCAGACAGGTATATGTAGTTCACCACAGAGATAATCTTCTGCATACGTCTGTTGTAGTGTATGGTTATTTTGAGTTACTGGCACTCTCCTGTCAGCTTGAATCAGTCTTGCCATTCCTCTCTGACTTATCTGATAAACAAGGCAGTTTTGCCCACTGAAATACCACTCACTGGATTTTTTTGTTTTTTCCCCACCATTCTCTGTAACCTCAAGAGAGTGTCGTGCATGAAAATCCCAGACAATCAGCAATTTCTGACATACTCAGGTCTCCCCATCCGGCAGCAATCAGTCCATGGTCAAAATCAAAGTCACTTTGATCACAATTCTTCCTGATTCTGATGTTTGAACAAAAACTGAACCTCTTGACCATGTCTGCATCTTTCTATGCATTGAGTTGCTGCCACATGATTGGCTGATTGGGTATTTGCATTAATGAATAGATGTTTGGATGTACCTAATGAAGTTGCCACTGATGTGCTCTGTGTCTATGAAGATACTACATATTCCTTTTATGCTAACTTGTGCATCTACAGATTTTATTATCTGTTGATATTATTTTATGTGCTGTATGTGATATATGTACTGCGCTTTACACCTTGGTGCCGGAGTAACGTTGTTTTGTTCAGCTGCATACACGTGTACAGTTGAATGACAATAAGCTTGAACTTGAATTTGAGCCTGATTGGGTTGCATGACATAGAAATGGGCACTTTAGTTTTTCCATGCTATCCATAGGGTTTTAATGCATTAATCCCATATGCCTGCCTTAAGCCTGTGCCCTACAATGACTTCCAGTACTTGTCCAGATGTTTCTTAAATGTTGAGAGAATATCTATCTTTGCCCCCTCTTCAGGCAGACCCTGAGCATTGTCTATCTTAAAAAAACGCCCCCCTCCAATCCCCTCTCACCTTTAAAACTATGAAAGCTACTATATGCCCTCTTGGCTTGGTTGACAAACCACAGGAAAAATGCTGATGGTTGTGCTAGCCTCTTGAACGGTTACACCCACTGTATTCCTGAGTCAACTATTTCAGGCATTAGATTGTAAACTGACAAACGAACATCAGATAAGCCACATCAGATGAATGTGTCACTAAGAGGGGAACCTGCAGAGCCTGAATCAGAGTAATGCACATAAACGCTGGAAAAACACAGCAGGTCTGACGGCATCTATGGAGAGGAATGAACAGTCATTTCGGGTCGAGACGCTTCGACAGCATCAGAATCAGGTTTAATATCAGCAGCATATGTCGTGAAATTTGTTGATTTTGCAGCAGCAGTACAATGCAATACATCATAATAGAGAAAAAAATGTGAATTACAGTAATTAGTTCAATTATATAAGTAATGCTAAAATAGAAATAAAGAGTTAATGAGGTAGTGTTCACGGTTTCAAAGGGCATTCAAAAATCTGATGGCAAAGGAAAATAATCGTTGAATGTATGGCCTGGCCTTATTTATAACATATATAACATATAACAACTACAGCATGGAAACAGGCCACCTCAACCCTTCAAGTCCATGCGGAACACTTACTCTCACCTAGGCCCACCGACCTGCACTCAGCATTCCTTTCCTGTCCATATACCTATCCAATTTTACTTTAAATGACAATATCGAACCTGCCTCTACCAGTCTACTGGAAGCTCGTTCCACACAGCTACCACTCTCTGAGTAAAGAGGTTCCCCCTCGTGTTACCCCTAAACTTTTTCCCCTTAACTCTCAACTCATGTCGTCTTGCTTGAATCTCCCCTACACTCAATGGAAAAAGCCTATCCATGTCAAATCTATATATCCCCCTCATAATTTTAAATACCTCTATCAAGTCCCCCCTCAACCTTCCACGCTGCAAAGAATAAAGACCTAACTTGTTCAACCTTTCTCTAAAACTTAGGTGCTGAAACCCAGGTAACATTCTAGTAAACCTCCTCGGTACTCTCTCTATTTTGTTGACATCTTTCTTATAATTCAGTGACCAGAACTGTACACAATACTCCAAATTTGACCTCACCAATGCCTTGTACAATTTTAACATTACATCCCGACTCCTATTCTTAATGCTCTGATTTATAAAGGCCAGCATACCAAAAGCTTTCTTCACCACCCTATCCACATGAGATTGCACCTTCAGGGAACTATGCACCATTATTCCTAGATCACTCTGTTCTACTGCATTCCTCAATGCCCTACCATTTACCATGTATGTCCTATTTTGATTAGTTCTACCAAAATGTAACAACTCACACTTATCAGCAGTAAACTCCATCTGTCATCTTTCAGCCCACTGGTGTACAGAATTTATGCTGTACAGGCTTTGGGTTGAGGGTAAAAAATCTGTCAAAGGTTGTTCAGTTCCTAAATTACTCCATTATCTGTTTATTTTATATGTTGATTCAGCAGAGTTTCTTGCAAAATGCAATGTCACTGAATGTTAATAGTTCATTCTCTCCTGCGTGAGACGGTATTTGCCCAGCACTTGTGAGATCTGCATTTTAGTCCTTCACTTAACATTAACTTGGTTCTTTTGCATCAAAGCATGGACTACTTTATGCTTGAGCATCTTCAAATAGAATTGGGAAATCATCAACAACCATCTCCGACTCTAACCTTGTAATGCAAGGAAGCTAAGTGATGAAGCTCTTCAAGATGATTGGATATTGATTAAGACATAATGAATTCTGCAGATGTTCTGGGGGCAGGAAATAAACACAATCAACTTTGAACATTGTTTCCAATCACTGGATATTTTTCCACTTCAATGTCCATTGACCAAAGCTGCTCAAGGGCAGTCTGGAATTCTGCTCCCTAAGCAACACACAAAAAAACGTTAGAGGAACTAATTTAGATGATCCTTTTTGAAAAAAAAGTATTTGCTTTACTGCCAGATTTAAATGAGTATATGTTGATAATGGGTTGAGATTTTAGCTGTTGTTTAAATCCTATGATTGACAAGAGCTCAACTAATCAGTGACTTCCAAATCGTTCTGTGTCAGTTATTAACTCCTTTTTGACCGATTTTGTGTTGATCGAATTATGGAGGCATTTACACCCTGATAACAGAGAATATTCCTTTTTTTCACATGTTTATAAAAAATATTTGAGGATTGATTATATTATAGTTGATCCCCACCTTTTGCCTAATGTTAAAAACTGTGAATATGTTGCTATTGCTATATCTGATCATTCGCCTTTCAGTTTGTTCTTTGAATTTGATTATGTCGTTTTTGGTCATCGACCATGATGCATGTCTCAGACTTTATTGCAAAACTCTGACTTTATCAGTTTTATCGAAAGCCAGATAAAAGAATTTTTTCTTTTTAATGATATAGGAGGTATGTCTAAATTAATTATATGGGATACATTCAAAGCATTGTTATGTGGTCAGATTATTTCTTATTCAGCTAAACTTAAAAAACAGACTAAAGGAGAATTAGATCAAATTTCAAAACAAATTAAAGATTTAGATAATAGCTATATGACTTCCCCTAATTTTGACTTATTAAAAAAAAGTGTGGAACTTCAATCACAATATAACCTATTATTAACTCATCCGATTGAAGGTTATCTACTCAAGTTAAAGAGCCAATTTTATATGTTTGGAGATAAAAATAATAAACTACTTGCATCTCAATTAAAATCGGCTGGAGCAAAGAGGCAAATTTTGAAAATTCGTAGAAAAGATGGTACCCTGGCTCGGGTATATGAAGAAATTAAGAAGATTTTTATACTGAACTTTATAAATCTCAGTGTCCAGTAGACTCTTCTAAAATGAATGCTTTTTTACGAAAGATTGCTTTTCCTAAAATTTCTGCTGAGGATCAAAAAACTCTTGATGCCTAAATTACTGAATTCGAAATCCATAAAGCTATTTTTTCAATGCAATCTTGTAAGGCCCCAGGACTTGATGGTTATCCCGTAGAATTTTATAAAAAATTGGGAAAATTGCTTTCTCCATATATGTTGGAGATGTTTAAAGATTCTTTTGTGAAAAGTGATTTATCCTCTACTTTTTATGAAACTTCTATTTCTTTAATTCTCAAAAAGGATAAAGATCCTACTGATTGTGCCTCATACAGACATATTTCATTACTGAATGTTGATGCTAAGATTCTCTCAAAGATAATGGCCAATCGGTTGGAGAGTTTTTGGGTAAAATCATTTTTAAAGATCAAACAGGCTTTATAAAGGGTCGTTATACTTTCTCAAATGTTCGGAGATTATTTAATATTATATATTTGCCTTCTTCTAAAACTCCACAATGCATTATATCTTTGGATGCTGAAAAAACATTTGATCCAGTTGAATGGAAATATTTATTTAATGTTTTAAAAAAAATTGGTTTTGGTATTAATTTTAATAATTGGATTTAAATGATATATAAAGCTCCTATTGCTACTGTTGTCAGTAATAACTGTAGTTCTCCTTTTTTTCAGCTATCACTGGGGACAAGACAAGGTTGTCCATTAAGTCCTATGCTATTTAACTTAATATTAGAACCATTTGCAATTGCTCTTCATGAAGCCAGAAATATTCATGGCATTTTTGTGAATGAGACCATGCACAAGATCTCTCTTTACGCTGATGATTTACTGGTATATATATCTAAGCCTGAAGAATCCATTCCTGCTTTGCTAAAATTATTTGACAAATTTGGAGACTTTCCAGGATATAAAATAAATTTTAGTAAAAGTGAATTACTTCCTTTAAATGAATCTGTCTCTATATATGATAATATTCCTTTTAAAGTTACAGATTCTTTTAGATATTTAGGAGTTATAATTACTAAAAAATATAAGGATCTTTATAAAACCCATTTTCCTCCTCTATGAAGTATTCATTTAGTTGATGGAGCTCACTTACATTTTCACTTGTTGGTCGTATTTTACCAAAATGTTTATATTTATTTCAGAATATTCCTGTTTTTTTGACTAAGAAGTTTTTTGATCGGATTGATTCTATTATTCTATCTTTTATTTGGGATAATAAAAGACCAAGAATTGGTAAATGTCATGTGCAAAAATTGAAAAAGGATGGAGGTCTCGCTTTGCCTAATCTAAGAATGTATTATTGGGCTGTTAATTTGCGGTATATGTCCTTTTGGTAATATTGGGGTGATAGGAATGATCGGCCAATTTGGGTAGACCTGGAACTGAGAGCTGTGAAACACTTCTATTTAACTTCGTTATTAGGAGTTGTTCTACCTATACAATTAGCCAAAGTTGCTAATTTAAACCTTTCTCCTGTGGTTCAGCACTCTTTACAAATTTGGCTCCAGTTCCGCAATTTTTTTTAATCTTAAAAAATGTAAACTTTGTAGTATAATTTATCGTAATTACTTTTTTAAACCTTCTTGGAGTGATCCAATTTTTTTACTTTGGAAAAATAAAGGTATTAATTGTTTTTTGGATTTATTTAAAGAAGGTAGATTGATGTCTTTTGAACAATTAGTCGATAAGTATTCTGCTTTGTTTTTAAATTGCCCCTCAGTTTCTTATAAACCTTCACTTCTAACCTTAAAACTATGCCCTCTGTTGTTCATTGGATTCTTTAACACTGGCATGTTCTAATGGAATACAATTTGGCTATCAATGTGTTAAGGGCTCACCATATGATTTACATTCAAATGATGCTTATGAACAACCTCAGGAATTTGCCAGATGAAAGAAAAGGTTTTCTTTTGTAGTCTAATTGAGCTCCTATCTAGTTCATGATCTAATCTTGCCAATTAACTGTACCGGGAAGGAAATCCTCAAGCTACCAGAGACTGAAGTGTAACCACTGGGTACCACAAGCTCATCAACTGATTCAGCAAATTAATGAATTACGTAATTGTTCCACGTAGATCAGAGAAATCTGATTTCAGTGGGCAGTGGAATTATTTGGGTTTCCCTTGGTACATGAAGATATTGGATGACGACTGGATAAATGATAGAGAAAAAGACACAATCCACTTCCTCTTAGATAGTTGAGTGAAATCGGAACTTCAACTACAGTGTGGAAAGAATATAGTGTTGCTAAATGAGTCAAGAATAGGAAACTGTATTTGGTGAAACGGGGCTCAGGAAATTACAGAACCTGGGCCTCTATACCTCCCTCTGCAATTGGATCCTCGATTGCCTAACCAGAAGACCACAGTCTATGCAGATTGGTGATGACATCTCCTCCTTGCTGACTAACAACACTGGTGCACCTCAGGGGCGTGTGCTTAGTCCTCTGCTCTACTCTCTCTATTCCCATGACTGTGTGGCTAGGTATAGTTCACATACCATCTATAAACTTGCTGATGATACAACTGTTATTGGTAGAATCTCAGGGCATGTGTTTTTCACATTGTTATCATCAGGTAGGAGGTACAGAAGCCAGAAGGCACACACTGAACAATTCAGGAACCGCTTCTTCCCCTCTGCCATCCGATTCCTAAATGGACATTGAACCCATGAGCACTACCTCACTTTTTCAATATATTTTATTTCTGTTTTTACATGGTTTTAATCTCCAATATACATATACCGTATTTGATTTACCTATTCATTTTTTAATTTTATTTTCCTTCTATATTATGAGTTGCATTGAACTGCTGCTAAGGTAACAAATTTCACAACACATGCTGGTGAGAAAAAACCTGATTCTGATTCTGATTAATTTAGCAAACAAAAGTAGATTGCTAATCCAGTTTTAGACTTAAGGAAATCAAGCATTCACTGGAAATGAGAAGTAAACAATTAAGCAACAGGATGGGACTTTTATAACAAAATAAACTTTATTCAATAATAAAAATTCATTTACAAGAAGAAACTGCGCAATCCCTTCCATTTTTACATTATAGTCAATGCTTTAAGCTGCATTCTATTACATACTTTAAAACAAGTAAGACTGTTACCACTCATGTGGTACATGACCACAGATATTGACGGGCTTCCTCACTCAACCCAGCTCCATCCTCTCCAATAGCAGAAGAACCCTATACTGTGGCCCTTCCCCACCAACCCTTGCAGTGGCTGCCCCAAGCTTCAGTGCGTCCCTTGGCATATACTCCTGCAGACTGGAATCTGCCCGTCAGCAGTGTTCCCCCACAGACATCTCGATGTGTTGCCAGACCAACAAGTTTCAGAAAGAACATAGGATGTCTTCCATTGTCTACCTTAGTGACCCATTGGATCTGAAACCACATCAGCCACAGGTACTCAGACAAGGAGTGAAATCACTTCATTAGTTACACCTGTACACATGCTCGTTAATGCAAATCTCTAATCAGCCAAACAACTCAATTCATAAAAGCATGCAGAGAAGTTCGAGAGGTTCACTTGTTCAGAATAAACATCAGAATGGATAGAAGTATGACTTACCTGACTTTGATTGTGGAATGACGGTTGGTGCCTGATGAGGTGGTTTGTGTCTCTCAGAAACTGCAGATCCCCTGAGGTTTTGACAAACAACCGTGTCTGGAGTTCACGGAGAATGGTGTGAAGAGCATCCAGTGAGCAGCGGTTTTGTGGGTGAAAATGCCTTGCTAATGAGAGAGATCAGAGACGAATGGCCAGACTGATTCCAGCTGACAGGAAGGCATCAGTAACTCAAGTAACCACACATTACAACAGGGGTGTACCGAAGAGCATCTCTGAATGCACAGCATGTCGAAGCTTGAAGTGGATGGGCTGTGGCAGCAGAAGACCACAAACATGGCCTCAGCGGATATTTTAACAAGCACAGGAAATACAATAATATAGTGGCACTGAGTGTGAAAGGAAAGTGACAGTAGAATTATGCAGCAGAGAAGGCTGGTGAACTCTAATTCCACCATTCTTTCCAAAGTGCTTTCCAAATCGCAATGCTTGACATCTGTGACAGAGTTTCCTCCGGAATTAAGAAATTGGGTAGGCAACTTGGTTGGCATAGACAAATTGGTCTAAAGAGTCAAACTCCTTGCTGTATGCCTCGGACACTTAAGCACATGAAGACCTGATTTGCATTGCATAGAACAATACAATACAACACAGCACAGGCCCTTCAGCCCACAATGTTGTGCCAACCTTGTAACCTACTCCAAGATCAGTCTAATACTTCCCTCTCACATAGCCATCTATTTGTTTTTCACTCATGTGCCTGCCAAAGAGAGTCTTAAATATCTCTAATGGATCTGCCTCCACCACCACCCCCAGGAGTATATTCCATGTGTTTAATAAACCAACTTCTGACATCCACCCCCCCCCCCCGACAAAGTTTCCTTAAAAGTATGCCCTCATATATTAACCACTGCCTCCTGGAAAAAGTTGTTAGCTGTTCACTCTATTTATGTCTCTTATCATTTTGTACACCAGTATCAAGTCACCTCTCATCCTCTTTTGCTCCAAAGAAAAAAGACCTAGCTTGCTTAACTTTTTCTCATTAGGCATGCTGTCCAATCCAGGTGGCATCCGGGTTAAATCTCCTCTGCACCCTCCCTAAAGCTTTCTTCCTGTAACGAGACAACCAGCCCACAATACTCCAAGTGTAGCCAAACCAGAGTTTTATATAGCTCCAATATTCAATCATGGCTCTTGAACTCATTCTCCTGATATACTATACGCCAACATATAGTATGCCAATATGCCATACTGAATATGCCATACAACATACTATATGCCCTCTAAATACTCTTACCCATTCTAGGAGCCATGTACAGTATCTATTTTCTGTCTGTCTGTATTGTATTTTCTGTTCTGCATTTATTATGGGTAATTTGTCACATGGGTTGCTACATGGTAGAGACAAATAAGTATAGTTGCGTATTTGCTTTATCCTTGTTAGTTAGTTGATTAGTTAGAGCCAGGCCAGGATGATACATTTTGTTGACCGTTAATTACACTTATTTAAATGGGGAGAGAATTTTAAATGCAGCGATACAAAGGGGTTATGTATGTCAATGATTTGGACTATGGGATTAATGGATTTGTTGCTTAATTTGCCAATGATACAAAGATAGGTGGAGGAGCGGGTAGTGTTGAGGAAACAGAGAGCTTGCAGAAGGACTTGCAGATAGTTTAGGGGAATGGGCAAAGAAGTGGCAAATGAAATGATGGAATGTGTATAGTCATGCACCTTGGTGGAAGAAATATATGGGCAGTCTATTATTTAAATGGGATGAGAATTCAAAATGCAGAGATGCAAAGGGACTTGGGAGTCCTTGTGCAAGATACCGTAAAGGTTAACACCCAGTTTGAGACAGTTGTGAAGATGGCAAATGCATTCATTTCTAGAAGTACAGAACATGAGAGCAGGGATGTGATGTTGAGGCTCTATAAGCCATTCCTGAGACCACACTTGAAGTATTGCGTGCAGTTTTGGGCTCCTTATTTTAGAAAGGATATAGTGAAATTGCAGAGGGTTCAGAGAAGATTCATGAGAATGATTCCAGGAATGACAGGGTTACCATATGAGGAACATCTGGCAGCTCTTGGGCTGTATTCCCTGGAGTTCAGGAGAATGAGGGGGGATCGTATGGAAACATTCCAGATGTTAAAAGGCCTGAACAGATTAGATATGGCAAAGTTATTTCCCATGGTAGAGGATTCTAGGACAAGAGGGCACGACTTCAGGATTGAAGGACATCCTTTTAGGACTGAGATATGGAGAAACTACTTTAGTCAGAGGATGGTAAATCTGTGGAATTTGTTGTCATGAGCAGCTGTAGAGGCCAAGTTATTGGGTGTATTTAAGGCAGAGATAGATAGGTTCTTGATTAGCCAGGTATCGAAGGGTATAGGGTGAAGGCAGGGGAGTGGGGGTGACTGGAAGAATTGGATCAGCCTATGATTGAATGGCAGAACAATTTTGATGAGCTGAATGGCCTACTTCTGCTCCTACATCTTATTTATGCTTAATTATGCTTATTTATACACTAGTTTTTTATTGGTAGAAGGTCATTTGTCTTTACTAGTTTCATAACATAGGATCAAATAAACCTTTTTTCAACTTGGACCTCCGTAATTTGGACACACGTCATACAGTGTCAATGTCTCACACTTAGTCTCACAACAGTTCTGGTTTGTTTTCAACTTATTGCTACATACATGGACTCCAAGATCCCATTGTTCTCTACACTGCTAAGAAACCTGCCATTAATGCGATACTCTACCCTCAAATCTAACCTTCCAAAGTGAATCATTTTACGCTTTTCTGGATTGAATTCCATCTGCCACTTCTCAGCCCAGCTCTGCATCCTATCAATGTGTTGTTGTTACCTACAGCATCCTACCACAGTATCCACAACACGACAACCATCATATCATCTGCAAACTTACAAAGACAGTCATCCAGTTCCTCATCAAAGTCATTTATAAAATTCACCAAGAGAAGGCATCTCAGAATACATCTCAGCTGAGCGCCACTAGTCATGGACTTCCAGGAGAATACATTCTATATACATACTAACACCCTCTGCCACTAGTTCAGGCTTTCCCAACCTGGGGTTCATGGACCTCTCAGTTAATGATAAGGTTCCATGGCATAACAAAAGGGTTGGGAAACCCCTGTTCCAGGGCAATCCAACTCTGATTCCAGGCAGCTAAGTTTCACTGGATCCCATGCCTCCTGACTTTCTGAATCAGCTTACCATGGGGAACCTTGATGAATGCCTCACTAAAATCCATGTGCACCACATCCATCTCTCTATCTTCATCATTAATAAGAGTTCCTTTCATAAGCTCATGATATGCTAAAATACATTGCTGCTGGAAGAAGACTGCCATTTGAAATTCAAAAAAATATCCTTATTATGTATATTTTATAACAAAAATGTATTTGCCATAAAAAAAATTAAACCCCAAAAAAATAATGCAAAAGGATATGAAGAATGAATAGATAGCTTTATTATAGAGATTACATTGACATAGTTGACTAAACTATATTCTTCTACAGTAAAGATTTCAGAATTTATGTAATTCTACATTGTAGCAAATATTCACTCTTTTAAAAATGCATTCATTTGTCATTAAGTGCCATGTTAGACAAGTATGATTTTTGAGTGTTGTAAAATAAA
The DNA here is from genome assembly GCF_048418815.1 of Hemitrygon akajei. Taxonomy (NCBI): domain Eukaryota; kingdom Metazoa; phylum Chordata; class Chondrichthyes; order Myliobatiformes; family Dasyatidae; genus Hemitrygon; species Hemitrygon akajei. Next base: position 27,771,271 of record NC_133138.1, on the reverse strand, counting down.
TATTAATTAAGAATATATTATATAAAATACAGTATCTCTTCAAATAGCTTGAATGTCCAATAAATAATGTCCAATAAATTAATAAATAAATACTACTCTCCCGACGCATGAAGAAATTTGAAGATGATGTCTATTGTCTCACAAGTTTTCTTGAAAATTCCAGAAGTTTCTCAAGAAAGTCTTTCAAATTGACTTGAGAAATACCAATGGTGCATTTGGTTTCCTACAAAGAAAAGTAAATAGGTTGAAATTTATGCTCACAGAACATGCAATACATTAAAACATAGCCAGTCCAGGAGTATCAACATTGGAAAGTTTTCAATAACTTTGGCTTACTTTTTAAAGGCAGCTAGAGGATCTCCAATGGCTTTTTATTTGGAATGTAATTGCTAATTTCCCAATTGTGACCGGCTTATGAGTGAGAATAGAATGAGAATCTGAAACCATGGGAGTCAGTGAAGGTCTTTCTCTGAGATATGCAGCAGCAGGTGAAAATGACTCAGACCAAAATGTCAAAGATGTGAACAGTTTGTTTGTAGACAACTCCAACATTGGTAGAGTTGTATATAGAGTCATAGAACACCACAGCTCCCAAACAGGGTCTCCAGTCATCTAGCTCATGCCAAACCGTTATTCTGCTAATCCCATAGGCCTGGACCTGGAACATAGCCCTCTCTACCCTCCCATCCATGTACTTATCCAAACATCACTCAAAAGATGTTGCAATCAAACCCCCATCCACTACTTCCTCTGGCAGCCTGTTCCATATGTGCATCACCTTCTGAGTGAAGATGCTCCTCCTCAGTTTCCCCCTAAATAGTTCACCCGGCACTCTTAACTTATTGCCTCTATATCTAGTCTTCCAGATAGTGAGGATAGGTTGTCAAAAGATATAGTGTGAATAGATCAGTTGAAAAGTTGGGCAGAGAAAAAGCAGATACAATTTAATCCAGATAAGTGTGATCTTGTGTGTATTAGATGTTAATGAAAGAGAAAAGTACAGAGTATGGCATTAATGTATAGAGGGGTATTGGGTTGCAAGTACATACCTTCCTAAAAGGGACACTTAATTGGATAAGGCGGTGACGTGTTTGCCTTCAGCAGTCAGGGCATTGAGTATAAAAGTGGGCATGTCATGTGTAAAACTTCTGTTAGGTAACATTTGGAGTGACAGATGGAGATCTGGACATCTCATTATAGGAAGGATGTGAAGGCTTTGGAGAGGGTGCAGAAGAGGTTTACCAGGATGTTGCCTGGATTAGTGAGTATCATCTTAAAGGAGAACTGGAAACTGAGGAGCCACCTGACTAAAGTGTGTAAAATTATGAAAGGTATACAGGTCAGTGTCTTTTTCCCGAGCTGGAAAGGAGACACAAGTTTAAGACAAGGTGGGGGGAGGCTAAAGGAAATTTACAATCTCATAAATCTGATAAAATGCTGGAGGAACTCAGCAGATGAGGCAACATCAATGGAGAGGAATAAGCAATTGACATTTTGTGTTGTAAACCTTCATCAGGTCCTGATGAAGGGACTTGACCTGAAATCTTGACTGATTATTCCTTTCCATTGATACTGCCTGACCTTCTAAGATTATCCAGCATTTTATGAGATTTACAAGGCCAGGAGGCGAGGTGGAGATAAGTTTCTACAAAAGGAAGTGTGAGGTGCTCCTTCCCTCTGCTGGCCTGCAGATCTTCCTTGGTCAAGATGTTGCACCTGCTTAGCCACCCCACCCCCCCCCCCCCCCCCCACCATCATGGTCTCGTGAAGTCATGGGAGCAGGTGGTTTATGATCGTTTGAAAAGCTGGCGCATATCACAAGTCCTGGTTATGCGACCACTGACATCAGACAGACAATCTCTGAGAAGTATTGATAATGGCTGTGGTCACCATCTTGTAAAGACACAGCCCAGAAGAAGGCAATGGCAAACCACTTCTGTATTTGTCAAGAACAATCATGGTCAAGGAAAGACCATGATCACCCATGTCATACGACACAGCATATAATGATGATGACAAGGCAAGATGTTTTATTACACATAGACTAGTCGGTGTTTGGAACATGTTGTCAGTGCAGGTGGTAGAAGTAACTAAATTAGTCAAGTCAAGTTTATTGTCATTTAACTAAAAACACGTATATAACATATATAATCATATAACATTTATAGAAAGAAGGCAATGTTTTCTCGAATCAGGTTATAAAGCACAGTAGTGCACATAACACACAATAACTTATGAAGGTAGGAAAAAAATATACAGATGAATCACACATAAATAACAAGGTAAAGTGTATAAATTAAATATTGTAAGGTACGGAACAGTGACACTTCAAATGCAGTGCAGAAAGGAGTTCAGAAGCCTAATGGCCTGAGGGAAGAAACTGTTCTCCATCCTGACCGTTCCTGCTTTTATACGTCAGAATTTCCTGCCTGATGATAGAAAGTCAAAGAGGATACTGGATGGATGGGTGGGATCCTTAATAATGGTAAGGGCCCTGCACAAGCAGTGCTCCTGATAAATAAACCTGATGGATGGTTGGGAGACCCCTATGATCCAATCTGCCATTCTCACAGGTCTTTGTACAGACTTCAGGTCCGATACTCAGCTGCTCCCATACCAGATGGAGATGCAAGGTTCAAGAAACATTTAAAATGACACATAGACAGGGGATATGGGCAATATGCAGGCATGTAGGATTAGTTTATTTGGGCATTATGTTAGACGGTGGGACAAAGAGCCTGTCCCTGTGCTGTACTGCCCTATTTTAAAGCCTTACCTTTCCAGCAGCATTCCATAAGAGCACTTTAAGATGCTCCAGATTCTTCTTCTTGGCTTGGCAGGGAGTAAAGCTCTCTATCGCTTTGGTAGCTTTGCAGAACACTTCTGGTACGGTAGGATTCTGGAATCAAATTAGTGGAGACATTAATTAGTGATGAAAATAAATCAGTTATACCAAAACACCTGCCATTTGCCATGTCTGGAAAAGTTTGATGACAGAACTCTGTGTTGAAATTAAACAACTTCATAAGTAAGAGCTTGGAAATACATGCAGCTGTCTTAAATCGATTGTGTTCCTCTGAATAGTCAGTGGAATATAATGAACGAGGTTATTATGAATAAAACTCAAAATGGTAGCTAAAAGTTTTAATTATTTCAGATTTTGGTGCTGAAATTCAGTTTCTAATTCTCAGTTGGAAATCAATAGATACTGGTGCTCTTTTACTTCAGGCACTGATATACCAATGTCTTTCAAATGCTGACTGGCCTGCTGTGCATTTTCAAAATTTTCTGCTTTTATTACCTAGAAATGTGGTCCCACAATGCTAGGAACAGTTATTACCCTTCAACCATTAGTCTCCTTTTTTAGTTGTGAACATATTCTAATCTGAATTAACTCACAGAAAATCTGAGCATGGACTATGTGAGTTCCAGTGCTGGTTCAGTAGTTTCATCACTTTACGTCTCTGAGGTGGTGATGTATTAGAAGGGTTAATTTTACTTTCAGGCAGAAAGAATGAGTGATATTTGGCAGATTAGAATATGGTTGCACAGAATATGGGGGGCGGGGGGAGTGTGATTCAAAGTGCTATAGGGCTATTAAAACAAAAACTTTCCCTCTATCTACAATCCTTGTCACTGCACCAAATTGTAAACACCTTAAATCACTTTCTATAATGCTGTTTACATTGCAAATACATGATGACATTTATTGCATAACAATACTATAAGTACTAACTTTATATTTTATATAATTCTTTATTCATTTTTATTGTTGAATGGTGCATTTTGTTGCATGTATATATCTGACCAAAACACCAGAGCAAATTCCTGGTACATGGAAAGAATATGGCAAGTAAAGTTTATTCTTGAAATATTACCGTACTTAAAAATAATCCACAGCCATTATTGTTACAATAAGAAATGATATAGTTTTACTTATCATATCCCCTCACTGGGATAGATAGGCATGGATTAGTAGGAGGAAACACAAGACGGTGTTTGTACATACTCCCAGTGACAGAGTGGGTTTCCTCCTACATTCCAAAGACGTATGAGTTGTGAGCATGTTACATTCAATCTGGAAATATGGTGACATTTGCAAGCTGCCCCCAACCCATCGCAAATGCTGATGCAAACAAAACATTTCACTTTATGTCTCAATGTTTCAATATACATGTGACATATAAAGTTAATCTTTTTTAAATAAATAAGTGTTTTAACTTACATCAGTACTTATGTCTTCCACCAGAGGCATAGGGTCCTTACAGTCTGTCTTCAAAGCAAAGAAACCTATTGTTAGATCATCTCTATTCAAAGAATGAGGTTCCTAAAACAGTTCAGCACCATATGTTTATCACCAAAAATCTGAAAAGTAGCATAATCCTGAGCTAACAATTAACTCCTTCATAAGCAGAAAATCATGAATACGTTTAAGACTTCTGTCTCTATTGAAAACTACAACAAAAATTTATCATTAAATTCAATCATCAAAGAGGGCCATAAACTTGTCATAGGGTTTGGAGGCTTGCATGCCTCAATGACCTGGAGAGCTATATTGGCTGGACTCAGGGCTTTATGCTTAGGCTCTAGGTAGGGTCAGCCATGCCAAACAGGTCAAATTGTAAAGGCCAGACAAAAAGTGGTTTACTGGTCCTCCAGGTTCAGGGATTCAGCTCAGGGCTAACAATCCTGACTGGATAAAGAAAATTGTTATGGAAACAGTAATGAAGAATGTTTCTACATCTGAGTGTGATAGTATTCCTGAGTCTTGTTGTATGACTGATGGTAGTGAAAACCAAGAGGAGGCTACTGACACCAGCCTGAACACTACCGGAGATGGAGAACCTTCATTTCTGCCCTAAATGAAGTAAGTAAATATCAGATTCAAAACAATTGATACTGAAATTGTTCCTTTGGGTTCACAGATGTGTGGAAGGGGTGAGCTTCCTATGTGGGCAACAGATTGCTCTCCGTATAGTTTCAATGAGATCCTCCCTCATCCTTCTAAATTCCTGCGAGTACAAACCCAGAGCCATCAAACGTTGCTTGTATGATAACCTTTTCATTCCCATAATCATCCTTGTGAACCTCCTCTGGACTGTCTCCAGTGCCGGCACATCTTTTCTTGGATGAGGAGTCCAGAACTGTTCACAAAACTCAAGGTGAGGACTCACTAGTGCCTTATAAAGCATCAGCATCACATCCCTGCTCTTGTATTCGAGACCTCTTGAAATGAATGCTAACATTGCACTTGCCTTCCTCAGCACCAACTCTACCTTGTTCTGCACAAAGATTCCCAAGTCCATTTGCATCTCAGATTTTTGGATTTTCTCCCCGTTTAGAAAATAGTCTGCACAATTATTTCTACTACCAAAGTGCATGGCCATCCATTTTCCAACCTTGTATTCATTTGCCACTTTCCTGACCATTTTTCAAATCTGTCTAAGTCCTTCTGCAGCCTAGCTGTTTCATCAACACTACCTGCCTCTCCACCAATCTTTGTATTATCTGCAAACTTGGCAACAAAGCCATCTATTCCATCAACTAAATCATTGATATACAGCATAAAAAGATGTGGTTCTAACACCAACTGCTGTGGAACATCACCAGTCACTGGAAGCCAACCAGAAAAGGATCATTTTATTCCCACTCATTGCTTCCTACCAATCAGCCAATGTTCTAACCATGAGCTCTAAACTTGGTAAGCACCCTCATGTATGGCACCTTGTCAAAGGCCTTCTGAAAGTCCAAATCTACCATATTCACTGCATCCCCTTTATCTATCCTACTTGTAATCGCATCAAAGAATTCCAACAGGTTCATCAGACAAGATTTTCCCTTAAGGAAACCATGCTGACTTTATCCTATCTTGTCCTGTGTTACCAAATACTCCATGACCTCATCCTTAACAATTGACTCCAACATCTTCCCAACCGCTGAGGTCAGGATAACTGGTCTATAATTTCCTTTCTGCTGCCTTCCTCCTTTCTTAAAGAATGGGATGACATTTGCAATTTTTCAGTCCTCTGGCACCATGCCATTGAATTCATTGAGTCCATTGAGTTTTGAAAGTTAATTACTAATGCCTCCACAATCTCTAACGCTACGCCATTTAGAACCCAAGGGGGCTGTTCATCCAGTCCAGCTGACTTACAGCTTTCTGAGCACCTCCTACCTTGTAATAGTAACTGCACTCACTTCTCTTCCCCCACATCCTTCTACATCTGGCACATTGCTAGTGTCTCCCGCAGTGAAGACTGATACAAAATAATCATTTCACTCATTTGCCATTTCCTTGTTCCCCGTTATTTCTCCAGCATTTTCTAGCATTCCTATATCCACTGACTTCTCTCTTTTAGTTTTTACATACTTAGCTTTTCATCTATTTCCTCCTAATAATTCTTTTAGTTGCTCTCTGTAGGTTTTTAAAAGCTTCCCAATCCGACATCTTCCTGCTAATTTTTGCTTTGTTTTATTTTTCGTTTTTACATTAGCTTTGACTTTCCTTGTCAGCCACTGTTGTACTATTTTGCCATTTAAGTATTTCTTGACTCTACCCACAAGGATTCAACATCTTCCAATCCTCTGTCACATCATTCTACTGATCTGATGCCGTTCTTTACCAGCAGAGTCGTGACCCCCCCCACCCCCCACCCCCCCAGCCTACCTTCCTATCCCTCTGATACGATGTGTAACCTTGGGCATTCAGCTCCCAGATACAACCATCCTTATGCTACAATTCAGTGATGTCCTCAACATCATATCTGACAGTCTGTAATAATGTCATCTGCCTAAAAGTCCAGTGGTGATACCATGACACCACCAGCCAGCCCTCACGACTCTTAGAGAATGATAAATATGCAGTAAACCTGGAAAAATAATGGTACTTTTCAATTATTATGAGGGTACTTAGTGTCTAATAAGAACCTTTGAGATATCTTCTCTCTTATTTTTCATTTGTGTAGATCTTACAGAGGAATTGAGGTTATAAAACCAAACAAATTTTATCAACTATCAAATCTTTCACAGGCTGGCAAAGTATAAATACTAATTTTAAATGATAAAATTTATTTAAACACAATAGGATCATAACTGCATTGCAGAATTCACTGGTGGACAGTTGTTAACACAAAAGTACTTACAATCTGCTTTGTCAATTTTTCCAGTCTTTTAATTATTTCATTCAAGACCCCGTCTTCAATGTTTCTTCGCCGTACAACTCCACAGTCAATGCTTGCAACAATGAAGAAAATCAGAACCACAGCTTTCAGCATCTTGGTTTTGTATGTTCTCAATATTTCAACAAATGAAAGAAGGCAAATAACTCACCCAAAGCTTGTTAAAAGCCAAAAGATGTTCACCCCTTTATATATCCGACCACTCTATATACTGGAAAAACCGAGAAATTTCCTAGTGTTCACCAAGTCTGTTTTATCTGATTAAATTGACCTGAATTCATCCGTTCAAATACTTGAATGTAAGTCTACACTTTGCACTAAAGTGAGGAGGAAGTACGTTCTTATCTATAATCACGGCAGATGGAATTTATCAGTAACTCTGAGGTCTGACTTAGTTGCCAGATTACAAAATGGAAGGAGGTTTTGGGAACCGGTCTATCTTCTCAGCCCCCCAACTGCAAGATCTGCTCAGGATGTAACTTCTTCATTGGCCTCCATTTTTTCATTAGGGCAGAAATATAGAAGTGCACTATTCATAACTCATTCTCTACAGAGAGTTATGGGAGCTGAGTAGTGCTACAACAACCTCTTATTCAATGTCAGTAAGACCACGATTGATTATTGACTTCAGGAGGAGAAAACCAGAGGTCCATCAGTCAGTCCTCATTGGAGGATCAGAGGTGGAGAGGGTTATCAATATTAAATTCCTCGCTGTTATCATTTCAGAGTACCAGTGCTACGCTGGGCACATTTTGACACAAAAGTTGGGGATGCTGTGGATAGTCTGGAGGGTTGTCAGAGGTTACAGCAGGACATTGATGGGATGTACAAATGGGCTAAGAAGTAGCAAATGAAGTTTAACCCAGATAAGTGAGCAGTGGTTCATTTTGGGAGATCAAATTTGAAGACAGAATATAATATTAATGGTAAGACTCATGGCAGGGTGGAGGATCAGAGAGATCTTGGGGTCTGTTTCCATAGGACACTCAAAGCTGCTGTGCAGGTTGATAGTTGTTTAGAAGGCATATAATGTGTTGGCCTTCATCAGCTGTGGGATTGAGTTCAAGAGCCATGAAGTAATTTTACAGCTATATAAGAACTTGGTCAGACCCCACATGGAAAATGTGTTCAGTTCTGGTCACCTCACTACAGGAAGGATGTGGATACTATAGAGAGAGAGCAGGGGAGATTTAAAAGGATGTTACTTGGATTGGAGAGTGTGTCTTCTAAGAATAGATTGAATGAACTTGGCCTTTCCTCCTTGGAGCAACGGAGAATAAGAGTTGACCTGATAGAGGTGTACAACATGATGAGAGACATTGATCATGTGTGGAGCCAGCAGCATTTTCTCAGGGCTGAAATGGATAACATAAGGGGGCTTAGTTTTATGGTGCTTGGAAGCGGGTACAGACGGGATGTCAGAGGTAAATTTATCATGCCGAGAGTGGTGGGTGGGTGAAATATACTCCCAGCGATTGTGGTAAAAATGGAGATAGGGTCTTTTAAGGGACTTAGATAGGTACATGGAGCTTCGGAAAATAGAGGGCTATGTAGTAAGGAAATCTAGGCAGTTTCTAGAGTAGGTTACATGGTCGGCACAACATTGTGGGCCGAAGGGCTTGTAATGTGCTGTAGATTTCTATGTTCTATGTTCTATGAAGAAAGCACGATGGCACCTTCACTTCCTTAGGAGTTTGCAAAGATTCAGCATGTCATCTAAATCTTTGACAATCTTCTCTGGATGTGTAGTGAAGAATATATTGACTGGCTGTATCTCAGCCTGGTATGGAAACACCAATGCCCTTGAGCAGAAAATAAATCCATCACAGTAAAGCCCTTCCCACCATTGAGCACATCTACATGGAGCATTGTTACAGGAAAGCATCGTCAAGGACCCCCATCCACGTCATGCTTGCTTCTCACTGTTGCCATCAGGAAGAAGGTACAGGGGACTCAAGACTCACACCACCAGGCTAACCAACAGTTACCACCCCTCAACCATCAACCTCTTGAACCAAAGGAATAACTTCACTCAATTTCACTTGCCCCATCTCTGAAATGCTCCCAAACCTATGGACTCACTTTCAAGAACTCTTCACCTCATGTTCTTTATTTTATTGTTTATTTATTTATTGATATTATTATTATTTATTTATTTTTGTATTTGCACAGTTTGTTGTCTTTTGCACATTGGTTGGACACCCAGTTGGTGTGCTCTTTCATTGATTCTACTACCTTTATTATTCTATAATAGATTTATTGAGTATGCACACAAGGAAACAAGTCTCAGGGTTGTTTATGGTGACATATATAGAAACATAGAAAATCTACAGCACAATACCAGACCTTGGGCCCACAAAGCTGGCAGCCCATTCCATGCACTCACCACTCTCTGCATAAAAAACATACCCCTGACATCTCTTCTGTACCTACTTCCAAGCAACATAAAAATATGTCCTCACATGTTAACCATTTCAAAGACAAAGCATCTGACTATCCACACGATCAATGCCACTCATTATCCTGTGCACCTCTATCAGGTCACCTCTCATCTTCTGTCGCTCCAAGGAGAAAAGGCTGAGTTCACTCAACCTATTCTCACAAGGCATGCTCCCCAATCCAGACAACATCCTCAGAAATCTCCACTGCACCCTTTCTATGGTTTCCACGTCCTTCCTATAGTGAGGTGACCAGAATTGAGCACAATACTCCAAGTGGGGTCTGACCAGGGTCCTATATAGCTGCAACATTACCTCTTGGCTCTTAAACTCAATCCAACGATTGATGAAGGCCAATGCTCTGTATGCCTTCTTAACTCAGAGTTAACCTGCGCAGCTGCTTTGAGCGTCCTATGGACTCGGACCCCAAGATCCCCTGATCCTCCACACTGCCAAGGTAAATTCTGCCATCATATTTCACCTACCAAAATGAACCACCTCACACTTATCTGGGTTGAAGTCCATCTGCCACTTCTCAGCCCAGTTTTGCATCCTATCAATGTCCCACTGTAACCTCTGACAGCCCTCCACACTATCCACAACACCCCCAACCTTTGTGTCATCATCAAATTTACTAATCTATCCCTCCACTTCCTCACCCAGGTCATTTATAAAAGTCACAAAGAGTAATGGGTCCCAGAACAGATTCCTGAGGCACACCACTGGTCACCGGTCTCCATGCATAATATGACCCATCTACAACCACTCTTTGCCTTCTGTGGGCAAGCCAGTTCTGGATCCACAAAGCAATGTCCCCTTGGATCCCATGCTTCCTTACTCTTTCAATAACGCTTGCATGGAGTACCTTATCAAACGCCCTGCTAAAATCCATATAGTCTACATCTATGGCTCTACCTTCATCAATGTGTTTAGTCACATCCGCAAAAAATTCAATCAGGCTCATAAGGCATGACCTGCCTTTGACAAAGTCATGCTGACTATTCCTAATAGCCTCTCCAAATGTTTATAAGTCCTGCCTCTCAGGAACTTCTCCTTCAACTTACCAACCACTGAAGTAAGACTCACTGGTCTATAATTTCCTGGGCTATCTCTACTCCCTTTCTTGAATAATGGAACAACAACCGCAACGCTCCAATCCTCCGGAACCTCTCCCGTACTCATTGATGATGCAAAGATCATCGCCAGAGGCTCAGCAATCTCCTCCCTCGCTTCCCACAGTAGCCTGGGGTACATCCTGTTCAGTCCCATTGACATATCAACTTGATGCTTTCCAAAAGCTCCAACACATCCTCTTCCTTAATATCTTCATCACCAAGCTTTTCAGTCTGCTGCAAGTCATCACTTTAATCACGATGATCCTTTTCTGTAGTGAATACTGAAGAAAAGTATTCATTAAGTACCTCTGCCATCTCCTCCGGTTCCATACACACTTTTCCACTGCCACACTTGATTGGTCTATTCTCTCACGTCTTATCCTCTTGCTCTTCACATACTTGTAGAATGCCTTGAGTTTTCCTTGATCCTGTCTGCCAAGGCCTTCTCATGGACCCTTCTGGCTCTTCTAATTACATTCTTAAGCTCCTTCCTGCTAGCCTTATATTCTTCTAGATCTCTATCATTACCTAGATTTTTGAACTTTTCATTAGCTCTTCTTTTCTCCTTGACTAGATTTACAACAGCCTTTGTGCACCACAGTTCCTGTACCTTCCCATCCTTTCTCTGATCATTTCCAATTTATGCTTCCAAGTTCCTGCCTGATAGCCTCATTTATCCCCATACTCCAATTAAACATTTCCCTAACTTGTCTGTTCCTATCCCTCTCCAATTCTATGGTAAAGGAGATAGAATTGTGATCACTATCTCCAAAATGCTCTCCCACTGAGAGACCTGACACCTTACCAGGTTCATTTCCCAATACCAGATCAAGTACAGCCTCTCCTCTTGTATGCTTATGCACATCACGAAACCTTCCTGAACACACCGTACAAACTCCACCCCATCTAATCCCTCCCTCTATGGAGATACCAATCTATATTTAGGAAATTAAAATCTCCCCCACAAAAACCCTGTTATTATTACTCCTTTCTGTCTTCCCTATTTGCTCCTCAATGTCCCTGTTACTATTGGGTGGTCTATAAAAACAGCCAGTAGAGTTATTGACTTCTTCCTATTCCTAACTTCCACCCACAGAGACTCCATAGACAACCCCTCCATGACTTCCTCCTTTTCTGCAGCCATGTCATTATCTCTGATCAACAGTGCCACGCCCCCACCTCTTTTGCCTCCCTCCATGTCCTTTCTGAAACATCTAAAGCCTATCACTTCAAGTAGCCATTCCTGCCCCTGCACCATCCAAGTCTCTGTAATGGTCGCAACATCATAGCTCCAAGTGCTGATCCACGCTCTAAGCTCATCCGTTTTGTTCATAACACTGCTCGCATTAAATGGACACATCTTAAATCATTGGACTGAGTGTGCCCTTCTCTATCACCTGCCTATCCTCTCTTTCACACTGTCTCCAAGCTTTCTCTATTTGTGAGCCAACCTCCCTTTCCTCCATCACTTAAGTTCGGTTCCAACCAACCCACCACCCCCCCCACCAGCAATTCTAGTTTAAACTCTCCCCTATAGCCTTTGCAAACCTCCCTGTCAGGATATTTGGCTTCCTGGGATTCAAGTGCAACCCGTCCTTTTTGTACAGGTCACACCTGCCCCAGAAGAGGTCCCGAAGATCCAGAAATCTGAATCCCTGCCCCCTGCTCCAATCCCTCAGCCACACATTTATCTTCCACTTCATTCTTTTCCTATATTCACTGTCACGTGGTACAGGCAGTAATCCTGAGATTACTACCTTTGAGGTCCAGCTTCTCAACTTCCTTCCTAACTCTGTAGAGTCTGTTTTCAGGGCCTCCTCCCTTTTCCTACCTATGTCGTTGGTACCAATACGTACCACAACCTCTGGCTGTTCTCCTTCCCACTTCAAGATATCGTGGACGTGATCAGTTACATCCCGGACCCTGAAACCTGGGAGGCAAACTACCACCTGAGTTTCTTTCCTCTGTCCACAGAATTGCCTGTCTGACCCCCTAACTATAGAGTCCCTATCGCTGCTGCCATCCTCTTCCTTTCCCTACCCATCTGAGCCACATGGTCAGACTCGGTGCCATATGTACTTCAACAATAAATACTTACAAGTTTACTTCACATTTTACTTCAAACTTTTGAACATTGAGAAGCAAAATACCACTCGCACAGAAAAGTTACAAAACACCAACACCAGGTTAAAGAGCATTCAACATTTATATATCTATCTATTCAGAGAAACAGTGCGGAGCTGACTCTTCCGATTCAACAAGTCACACCACCCAGCAACCTACCTATTAAACCTTTGCCTCATCAACAGAATATTTTACAATAACTGATGTAGGAGGAAACTGATACATTCACAGTGTGGACATACAAACTCCTTACAGACGGCATCAAAATTGAACTCCAAACTCCAACACCTCGATCCATAGTAACGTTGCGCTAATCACTATGCTACTCTGGCATGGTGGAAAGTGTTCAATAACCTTCAGGTGAACCAACTTCCACCCTCCACCCCCACCACTTTCCTCTATTCCCCATTCCGAACTTTCAGTTCTTCTCACCTGCAAATTGCTTCCCTCTGGGTCCCTTTCTCCTCCCCTTTCTCCTATTGTCCACTCTCCTCTCCTATCTTCTCCAGCTGTTGACTTTTCCCACCCACCTGGGATCACTAATTACTTTCCAGTGAGACTCTTTCCCACCCCCCACCTTTTTATTCTCGCATCTTCCTCCTTCCTTCTCATTCCAGAAGGGTCTTGGCCCAAAATTCCGATTATTTACCCTTTTCCATAGATGCTGCCTAACCTCCTGAGTTCTTCCAGCGTTTCGTATGTGGTCCTTTGGGTTTTGAGCATTTGCAGAGTTTCTCATGTTCGTTCAACAACCTCTCTGCCAGAAAATAACTACATCCCACAAGGGCAATCTTCCTTCCTACCAAGTTCCTCGCATGACTGTTTCCACCACACTTGCATTCAGAGAGATCCAGATTATAACAGCTCTTTGTATATTCTTCCTCACATCCCCGTTCTATCTTTTGTGCACAGCTTTAAGCACCTGCACACCTGGTTTCACCTTGTCTCAACTCACCTTCTCTTGATGCACTTATCCATAACAACACACACAGACTGCTGGAAGAACACAACAGGTCAGGCAGCATCTATGGAAATGAACAAACAATCAATGCTTCGAACTAAGACCCTTCATCAGGAGTGGAAAGGAAAACAGAAGATGCCAGAATAAAAGAATGAGGGGAGGGAAAGGAGGTCTAGATAGGTGATAGGTGAAGCCATTGTGACTATTCCAATGAACTTATGACAAAGACTTTTTGGCAAACATAAGATCATCTAAAATTTTACCAAATGTAACCAGGTGACCATTGAATATCATTTTTATTGATAAAATGCACTTAGGTGTTCACCCTGGTAATGCTAAAATAGCTGCCTGTGCCTTTAAGAGAAAATGGTGACATCATTTTGCACGTGTGGAGTAGAAAGAATTATGACTTCCTAGAACGGTGTTCGAGTGCTTTTCCCAGGATTGCTAAGGGAAGATTTTTCACGAGTAAGGTATTAACGCTGGTTAGTGTGGTTGTGTGAAGTTCCTTATCGGCCTGATAGTGTGAGCGAGGAGAGCTCGTTTCAGTGACTAGCTTATACGTGTGTGGAAACTAAAGACATGTCTGCCAAAGTGAAGATGAGATGTATTTATTCGTATTTTTGATGTTGTGTTTAAGGTACAGGGTTGGAGGGTTCCTAATGTTTGTATTGCTTTTTAGAATTGCCACTACCATATTGGTTTTGTATATTTTGTTATACTTACTTTCATACTGCATAGGTAACAAGGGTGTGGTCTGAAACCACTTCATTAGGTACAGGAATGGACTTAATAAAATGGCCACAAGAGTGGAAGCTGATGTGGTCTTCTGCTGCTATAGTCCTTCCACTTTGAATTTCAGCATTTATGTGATCAGAGATTGATGCGCCATCAATAACTCTCGGAGACGTGAGGCGAGATATAGGCTTTTATTGGCTGGAAGAAAGAACAAGCAGCAAATGACCACCACACTATATCCTGGAGACTGAGGCCGGGGCTGTGTCTCCAATCGCCTTTATACCGGGGTCCGTGGGAGGAGCCACAGGAGCAGTCAGCGGGGGGGGGGGGGGGGGGGGGGGTGTCCAGACAGGTATATGTAGTTCACCACAGAGATAATCTTCTGCATACGTCTGTTGTAGTGTATGGTTATTTTGAGTTACTGGCACTCTCCTGTCAGTTTGAATCAGTCTTGCCATTCCTCTCTGACTTATCTGATAAACAAGGCAGTTTTGCCCACTGAAATACCACTCACTGGATTTTTTTGTTTTTGCCCCACCATTCTCTGTAACCTCAAGAGAGTGTCGTGCATGAAAATCCCAGACAATCAGCAATTTCTGACATACTCAGGTCTCACCATCCGGCAGCAATCAGTCCATGGTCAAAATCAAAGTCACTTTGATCACAATTCTTCCTGATTCTGATGTCTGAACAAAAACTGAACCACT
The DNA here is from genome assembly GCF_048418815.1 of Hemitrygon akajei. Lineage (NCBI taxonomy): Eukaryota > Metazoa > Chordata > Chondrichthyes > Myliobatiformes > Dasyatidae > Hemitrygon > Hemitrygon akajei. The sequence goes on along the minus strand of NC_133138.1, from coordinate 27,756,010 downwards.
TGACCATGTCTGCATCTTTCTATGCATTGAGTTGCTGCCACATGATTGGCTGATTGGATATTTGCATTAATGAATAGATGTTTGGATGTACCTAATGAAGTTGCCACTGATGTGCTCTGTGTCTATGAAGATACTGCATATTCCTTTTATGCTAACTTGTGCATCTACAGATTTTATTATCTGTTGATATTATTTTATGTGCTGTATGTGATATATGTACTGCGCTTTACACCTTGGTGCCAGAGTAACGTCGTTTTGTTCAGCTGCATACACGTGTACAGTTGAATGACAATAAACTTGAACTTGAATTTGAGCCTGATTGGGTTGCATGACATAGAAATGGGCACTTTAGTTTTTCCATGCTATCCATAGGGTTTTAATGCATTAATCCCATATGCCTGCCTTAAGCCTGTGCCCTACAATGACTTCCAGTACTTGTCCAGATGTTTCTTAAATGTTGAGAGAATATCTATCTTTGCCCCCTCTTCAGGCAGACCCTGAGCATTGTCTATCTTAAAAAAACGCCCCCCTCCAATCCCCTCTCACCTTTAAAACTATGAAAGCTACTATATGCCCTCTTGGCTTGGTTGACAAACCACAGGAAAAATGCTGATGGTTGTGCTAGCCTCTTGAACAGTTACACCCACTGTATTCCTGAGTCAACTATTTCAGGCATTAGATTGTAAACTGACAAACGAACATCAGATAAGCCACATCAGATGAATGTGTCACTAAGAGGGGAACCTGCAGAGCCTGAATCAGAGTAATGCACATAAACACTGGAAAAACACAGCAGGTCTGACGGCATCTATGGAGAGGAATGAACAGTCATTTCGGGTCGAGACCCTTCGACAGCATCAGAATCAGGTTTAATATCAGCAGCATATGTCGTGAAATTTGTTGATTTTGCAGCAGCAGTACAATGCAATACATCATAATAGAGAAAAAAATGTGAATTACAGTAATTAGTTCAATTGTATAAGTAATGCTAAAATAGAAATAAAGAGTTAATGAGGTAGTGTTCACGGTTTCAAAGGGCATTCAAAAATCTGATGGCAAAGGAAAATAATCGTTGAATGTATGGCCTGGCCTTATTTATAACATATATAACATATAACAATTACAGCATGGAAACAGGCCACCTCAACCCTTCAAGTCCATGCGGAACACTTACTCTCACCTAGGCCCACCGACCTGCACTCAGCCCATAACCCTCCATTCCTTTCCTGTCCATATACCTATCCAATTTTACTTTAAATGACAATATTGAACCTGCCTCTACCAGTCTACTGGAAGCTCGTTCCACACAGCTACCACTCTCTGAGTAAAGAGGTTCCCCCTCGTGTTACCCCTAAACTTTTTCCCCTTAACTCTCAACTCATGTCGTCTTGCTTGAATCTCCCCTACACTCAATGGAAAAAGCCTATCCATGTCAAATCTATATATCCCCCTCATAATTTTAAATACCTCTATCAAGTCCCCCCTCAACCTTCCACGCTGCAAAGAATAAAGACCTAACTTGTTCAACCTTTCTCTGTAACTTAGGTGCTGAAACCCAGGTAACATTCTAGTAAACCTCCTCGGTACTCTCTCTATTTTGTTGACATCTTTCTTATAATTCAGTGACCAGAACTGTACACAATACTCCAAATTTGACCTCACCAATGCCTTGTACAATTTTAACATTACATCCCGACTCCTATTCTTAATGCTCTGATTTATAAAGGCCAGCATACCAAAAGCTTTCTTCACCACCCTATCCACATGAGATTCCACCTTCAGGGAACTATGCACCATTATTCCTAGATCACTCTGTTCTACTGCATTCCTCAATGCCCTACCATTTACCATGTATGTCCTATTTTGATTAGTTCTACCAAAATGTAACACCTCACACTTATCAGCAGTAAACTCCATCTGTCATCTTTCAGCCCACTGGTGTACAGAATTTATGCTGTACAGGCTTTGGGTTGAGGGTAAAAAATCTGTCAAAGGTTGTTCAGTTCCTAAATTACTCCATTATCTGTTTATTTTATATGTTGATTCAGCAGAGTTTCTTGCAAAATGCAATGTCACTGAATGTTAATAGTTCATTCTCTCCTGCGTGAGACGGTATTTGCCCAGCACTTGTGAGATCTGCATTTTAGTCCTTCACTTAACATTAACTTGGTTCTTTTGCATCAAAGCATGGACTACTTTATGCTTCAGTATCTTCAAATAGAATTGGGAAATCATCAACAACCATCTCCGACTCTAACCTTGTAATGCAAGGAAGCTAAGTGATGAAGCTCTTCAAGATGATTGGATATTGATTAAGACATAATGAATTCTGCAGATGTTCTGGGGGCAGGAAATAAACACAATCAACTTTGAACATTGTTTCCAATCACTGGATATTTTTCCACTTCAATGTCCATTGACCAAAGCTGCTCAAGGGCAGTCTGGAATTCTGCTCCCTAAGCAACACACAAAAAAACGTTAGAGGAACTAATTTAGATGATCCTTTTTGAAAAAAAAGTATTTGCTTTACTGCCAGATTTAAATGAGTATATGTTGATAATGGGTTGAGATTTTAGCTGTTGTTTAAATCCTATGATTGACAAGAGCTCAACTAATCAGTGACTTCCAAATCGTTCTGTGTCAGTTATTAACTCCTTTTTGACTGATTTTGTGTTGATCGAATTATGGAGGCATTTATACCCTGATAACAGAGAATATTCCTTTTTTTCACATGTTTATAAAAAATATTTGAGGATTGATTATATTATAGTTGATCCCCACCTTTTGCCTAATGTTAAAAACTGTGAATATGTTGCTATTGCTATATCTGATCATGCGCCTTTCAGTTTGTTCTTTGAATTTGATTATGTCGTTTTTGGTCATCGACCATGATGCATCTTTCAGACTTTATTGCAAAACTCTGACTTTATCAGTCTTATCGAAAGCCAGATAAAAGATTTTTTTCTTTTTAATGATATAGGAGGTATGTCTAAATTAATTATATGGGATACATTCAAAGCATTGTTATGTGGTCAGATTATTTCTTATTCAGCTAAACTTAAAAAACAGACTAAAGGAGAATTAGATCAAATTTCAAAACAAATTAAAGATTTAGATAATAGCTATATGACTTCCCCTAATTTTGACTTATTAAAAAAAAGTGTGGAACTTCAATCACAATATAACCTATTATTAACTCATCCGATTGAAGGTTATCTACTCAAGTTAAAGAGCCAATTTTATATGTTTGGAGATAAAAATAATAAACTACTTGCATCTCAATTAAAATCGGCTGGAGCAAAGAGGCAAATTTTGAAAATTCGTAGAAAAGATGGTACCCTGGCTCGGGTATATGAAGAAATTAACAAGATTTTTATACTGAACTTTATAAATCTCAGTGTCCAGTAGACTCTTCTAAAATGAATGCTTTTTTACGAAAGATTGCTTTTCCTAAAATTTCTGCTGAGGATCAAAAAACTCTTGATGCCTAAATTACTGAATTCGAAATCCATAAAGCTATTTTTTCAATGCAATCTTGTAAGGCCCCAGAACTTGATGGTTATCCCGTAGAATTTTATAAAAAATTGGGAAAATTGCTTTCTCCATATATGTTGGAGATGTTTAAAGATTCTTTTGTGAAAAGTGATTTATCCTCTACTTTTTATGAAACTTCTATTTCTTTAATTCTCAAAAAGGATAAAGATCCTACTGATTGTGCCTCATACAGACCTATTTCATTACTGAATGTTGATGCTAAGATTCTCTCAAAGATAATGGCCAATCGGTTGGAGAGTTTTTGGGTAAAATCATTTTTAAAGATCAAAAAGGCTTTATAAAGGGTCGTTATACTTTCTCAAATGTTCGGAGATTATGTAATATTATATATTTGCCTTCTTCTAAAACTCCACAATGCATTATATCTGTGGATGCTGAAAAACCATTTGATCCAGTCGAATGGAAATATTTATTTAATGTTTTAAAAAAATTTGGTTTTGGTATTAATTTTAATAATTGGATTTAAATGATATATAAAGCTCCTATTGCTACTGTTGTCAGTAATAACTGTAGTTCTCCTTTTTTTCAGCTATCACTGGGGACAAGACAAGGTTGTCCATTAAGTCCTATGCTATTTGACTTAATATTAGAAACATTTGCAATTGCTCTTCATGAAGCCAGAAATATTCATGGCATTTTTGTTAATAAGACCATGCACAAGATCTTTCTTTACGCTGATGATTTACTGGTATATATATATCTAAGCCTGGAGAATCCATTCCTGCTTTGCTAAAATTATTTGACAAATTTGGAGACTTTCCAGGATATAAAATAAATTTTAGTAAAAGTGAATTACTTCCTTTAAATGAATCTGTCTCTATATATGATAATATTCCTTTTAAAGTTACAGATTCTTTTAGATATTTAGGAGTTATAATTACTAAAAAATATAAGGATCTTTATAAAGCCAATTTTCCTCCTCTATGAAGTATTCATTTAGTTGATGGAGCTCACTTACATTTTCACTTGTTGGTCGTATTTTACCAAAATGTTTATATTTATTTCAGAATATTCCTGTTTTTTTGACTAAGAAGTTTTTTGATCGGATTGATTCTATTATTCTATCTTTTATTTGGGATAATAAAAGACCAAGAATTGGTAAATGTCATGTGCAAAAATTGAAAAAGGATGGAGGTCTCGCTTTGCCTAATCTAAGAATGTATTATTGGGCTGTTAATTTGCGGTATATGTCCTTTTGGTAATATTGGGGTGATAGGAATGATCGGCCAATTTGGGTAGACCTGGAACTGAGAGCTGTGAAATACTTCTATTTAACTTCGTTATTAGGAGTTGTTCTACCTATACAATTAGCCAAAGTTGCTAATTTAAACCATTCTCCTGTGGTTCAGCACTCTTTACAAATTTGGCTCCAGTTCCGCAATTTTTTTTAATCTTAAAAAATGTAAACTTTGTAGTATAATTTATCGTAATTACTTTTTTAAACCTTCTTGGAGTGATCCAATCTTTTTACTTTGGAAAAATAAAGGTATTAATTGTTTTTTGGATTTATTTAAAGAAGGTAGATTGATGTCTTTTGAACAATTAGTCGATAAGTATTCTGCTTTGTTTTTAAATTGCCCCTCAGTTTCTTATAAACCTTCACTTCTAACCTTAAAACTATGCCCTCTGTTGTTCATTGGATTCTTTAACACTGGCATGTTCTAATGGAATACAATTTGGCTATCAATGTGTTAAGGGCTCACCATATGATTTACATTCAAATGATGCTTATGAACAACCTCAGGAATTTGCCAGATGAAAGAAAAGGTTTTCTTTTGTAGTCTAATTGAGCTCTGATCTGGTTCATGATCTAATCTTGCCAATTAACTGTACCGGGAAGGAAATCCTCAAGCTGCCAGAGACTGAAGTGTAACCACTGGGTACCACAAGCTCATCAACTGATTCAGCAAATTAATGAATAACGTAATTGTTCCACGTAGATCAGAGAAATCTGATTTCAGTGGGCAGAGGAATTATTTGGGTTTCCCTTGGTACATGAAGATATTGGATGACGACTGGATAAATGATAGAGAAAAAGACACAATCCACTTCCTCTTAGATAGTTGAGTGAAATCGGAACTTCAACTACAGTGTGGAAAGAATATAGTGTTGCTAAATGAGTCAAGAATAGGAAACTGTATTTGGTGAAACGGGGCTCAGGAAATTACAGAACCTGGGCCTCTATACCTCCCTCTGTATTTAGATACTCGATTTCCTAACCAGAAGACCACAGTCTATGCAGATTGGTGATGACATCTCCTCCTTGCTGACTAGCAACACTGGTGCACCTCAGGGGCATGTGCTTAGTCCTCTGCTCTACTCTCTCTATTCCCATGACTGTGTGGCTAGGTATAGTTCACATACCATCTATAAACTTGCTGATGATACAACCGTTATTGGTAGAATCTCAGGGCATGTGTTTTTCTCATTGTTACCATCAGGTAGGAGGTACAGAAGCCAGAAGGCACACATTCAACAATTCAGGAAACGCTTCTTCCCCTCTGCCATCCGATTCCTAAATGGACATTGAACCCATGAGCACTACCTCACTTTTTCAATATATTTTATTTCTGTTTTTACATGGTTTTAATCTCCAATATACATATACCGTATTTGATTTACCTATTCATTTATGTATTCATTTTTAAATTTTATTTTCCTTCTATATTATGAGTTGCATTGAACTGCTGCTAAGGTAACAAATTTCACAACACATGCTGGTGAGAAAAAACCTGATTCTGATTCTGATTAATTTAGCAAACAAAAGTAGATTGCTAATCCAGTTTTAGACTTAAGGAAATCAAGCATTCACTGGAAATGAGAAGTAAACAATTAAGCAACAGGGTGGGACTTTTATAACAAAATAAACTTTATTCAATAATAAAAATTCATTTACAGGAAACAACTGCGCAATCCCTTTCATTTTTACATTATAGTCTATGCTTTAAGCTGCATTCTATTACATACTTTAAAACAAGTAAGACTGTTACCACTCATGTGGTACATGACCACAGATATTGAGGGGCTTCCTCACTCAACCCAGCTCCACCCTCTCCAATAGCAGAAGAACCCTATACTGTGGCCCTTCCCCACCAAGCCCTTGCAGTGGCTGCCCCAAGCTTCAGTGCGTCCCTTGGCACATACTCCTGCAGACTGGAATCTGCCCGTCAGCAGCGTTCCCCCACAGGCATCTCGATGTGTTGCCAGACCAACAAGTTTCAGAAAGAACATAGGGTGTCTTCCATTGTCTACCTCAGTGACCCATTGGATCTGAAACCACATCAGCCACAGGTACTCAGACAAGGAGTGAAATCACTTCATTAGTTACACCTGTACACATGCTCATTAATGCAAATCTCTAATCAGCCAAACAACTCAATTCATAAAAGCATGCAGAGAAGTTCGAGAGGTTCACTTGTTCAGAATAAACATCAGAATGGATAGAAGTATGACTTACCTGACTTTGATTGTGGAATGACTGTTGGTGCCTGATGAGGTGGTTTGTGTCTCTCAGAAACTGCAGATACCCTGAGGTTTTGACAAACAACCGTGTCTGGAGTTCACGGAGAATGGTGTGAAGAGCATCCAGTGAGCAGCGGTTTTGTGGGTGAAAATGCCTTGCTAATGAGAGAGATCAGAGACGAATGGCCAGACTGATTCCAGCTGACAGGAAGGCATCAGTAACTCAAGTAACCACACATTACAACAGGGGTGTACCGAAGAGCACCTCTGAATGCACAGCATGTCGAAGCTTGAAGTGGATGGGCTATGGCAGCAGAAGACCACAAGCATGGCCTCAGCGGATATTTTAACAAGCACAGGAAATACAATAATATAGTGGCACTGAGTGTGAAAGGAAAGTGACAGTAGAATTATGCAGCAGAGAAGGCTGGTGAACTCTAATTCCACCATTCTTTCCAAAGTGCTTTCCAAATCGCAATGCTTGACATCTGTGACAGTGTTTCCTCTGGAACTAAGAAATTGGGTAGACAACTTGGTTGGCATAGACAAATTGGTCTAAAGAGTCAAACTCCTTGCTGTATGCCTCGGACACTTAAGCACATGAAGACCTGATTTGCATTGCATAGAACAATACAATACAACACAACACAGGCCCTTCAGCCCACAATGTTGTGCCAACCTTGTAACCTACTCCAAGATCAGTCTAACACTTCCCTCTCACATAGCCCTCTATTTGTTTTTCACTCATGTGCCTGCCAAAGAGAGTCTTAAATATCTCTAATGGATCTGCCTCCACCACCACCCCCAGGAGTATATTCCATGTGTTTAATAAACCAACTTCTGACATCCACCCCCCGACAAAGTTTCCTTAAAAGTATGCCCTCATATATTAACCACTGCCTCCTGGAAAAAGTTGTTAGCTGTTCACTCTATTTATGTCTCTTATCATTTTGTACACCAGTATCAAGTCACCTCTCATCCTCTTTTGCTCCAAAGAAAAAAGACCTAGCTTGCTTAACTTTTTCTCATTAGGCATGCTGTCCAATCCAGGTGGCATCCGGGTTAAATCTCCTCTGCACCCTCCCTAAAGCTTTTTTCCTGTAACGAGACAACCAGACCACAATACTCCAAGTGTAGCCAAACCAGAGTTTTATATAGCTCCAATATTCAATCATGGCTCTTGAACTCATTCTCCTGATATACTATATGCCAACATATAGTATGCCAATATGCCATACTAAAGGCCAACATACTATATGCCCTCTAAATACTCTTACCCATTCTAGGAGCCATGTACAGTATCTATTTTCTGTCTGTCTGTATTGTATTTTCTGTTCTGCATTTATTATGGGTAATTTGTCACATGGGTTGCTACATGGTAGAGACAAATAAGTACAGTTGCGTATTTGCTTTATCCTTGTTAGTTAGTTGATTAGTTAGAGCCAGGCCAGGATGATACATTTTGTTGACCGTTAATTACACTTATTTAGATGGGGAGAGAATTTTAAATGCATTGATACAAAGGGGTTCTGTATGTCAATGATTTGGACTATGGTATTAATGGATTTGTTGCTTAATTTGCCGATGATACAAAGATAGGTGGAGGAGCGGGTAGTGTTGAGGAAACAGAGAGCTTGCAGAAGGACTTGCAGATAGTTTAGGGGAATGGGCAAAGAAGTGGCAAATGAAATGATGGAATGTGTATAGTCATGCACCTTGGTGGAAGAAATATATGGGCAGTCTATTATTTAGATGGGGAGAGAATTCAAAATGCAGAGATGCAAAGGGACTTGGGAGTCCTTGTGCAAATACCGTAAAGGTTAACACCCAGGTTGAGACAGTTGTGAAGATGGCAAATGCATTCATTTCTAGAAGTACAGAACATGAGAGCAGGGATGTGATGTTGAGGCTCTATAAGCCATTCCTGAGACCACACTTGAAGTATTGCGTGCAGTTTTGGGCTCCTTATTTTAGAAAGGATATAGTGAAATTGCAGAGGGTTCAGAGAAGATTCATGAGAATGATTCCAGGAATGACAGGGTTACCATATGAGGAACATCTGGCAGCTCTTGGGCTGTATTCCCTGGAGTTCAGGAGAATGAGGGGGGATCGTATGGAAACATTCCAGATGTTAAAAGGCCTGAACAGATTAGATATGGCAAAGTTATTTCCCATGGTAGAGGATTCTAGGACAAGAGGGCACGACTTCAGGATTGAAGGACATCCTTTTAGGACTGAGATATGGAGAAACTACTTTAGTCAGAGGATGGTAAATCTGTGGAATTTGTTGTCATGAGCAGCTGTAGAGGCCAAGTTATTGGGTGTATTTAAGGCAGAGACAGATAGGTTCTTGATTAGCCAGGCATCGAAGGGTATGGGGTGAAGGCAGGGGAGTGGGGGGTGACTGGAAGAATTGGATCAGCCTATGATTGAATGGCAGAACAATTTTGATGGGCTGAATGGCCTACTTCTGCTCCTACATCTTATTTATGCTTAATTATGCTTATTTATACACTAGTTTTTTATTGGTAGAAGGTCATTTGTCTTTACTAGTTTCATAACATAGGATCAAATAAACTTTTTTTCAACTTGGACCTCAGTAATTTGGACGCACGTCATACAGTGTCAACTCTCACACTTAGTCTCACAACACTTCTGGTTTGTTTTCAACTTATTGCTACATACATGGACTCCAAGATCCCATTGTTCTCTACACTGCTAAGAAACCTGCCATTAATGCGATACTCTACCCTCAAATCTAACCTTCCAAAGTGAATCATTTTACGCTTTTCTGGATTGAATTCCATCTGCCACTTCTCAGCCCAGCTCTGCATCCTATCAATGTGTTGTTGTTACCTACAACATCCTACCACAGTATCCACAACACCACAACCATCGTATCATCTGCAAACTTACAAAGACAGTCATCCAGTTCCTCATCAAAGTCATTTATAAAATTCACCAAGAGCAGGCATCTCAGAATAGATCTCAGCTGAGCGCCACTAGTCATGGACTTCCAGGAAGAATACATTCTATATACATACTAACACCCTCTGCCACTAGTTCAGGCTTTCCCAACCTGGGGTTCATGGACCTCTCAGTTAATGATAAGGTTCCATGGCATAAAAAAAGGGTTGGGAAACCCCTGTTCCAGGGCAATCCAACTCTGATTCCAGGCAGCTAAGTTTCACTCGATCCCATGCCTCCTGACTTTCTGAATGAGCTTACCATGGGGAACCTTGTTGAATGCCTCACTACAATCCATGTGCACCACATCCATCTCTCTATCTTCATCATTAATAAGAGTTCCTTTCATAAGCTCATGATATGCTAAAATACATTGCTGCTGGAAGAAGACTGCCATTTGAAATTCAAAAAAATATCCTTATTATGTATATTTTATAACAAAAATGTATTTGCCATAAAAAAAATTAAACCCCAAAAAAATAATGCAAAAGGATATGAAGAATGAATAGATAGCTTTATTATAGAGATTACATTGACATAGTTGACTAAACTGTATTCTTCTACAGTAAAGATTTCAGAATTTATGTAATTCTACATTGTAGCAAATATTCACTCTTTTAAAAATGCATTCATTTGTCATTAAGTGCCATGTTAGACAAGTATGATTTTTGAGTGTTGTAAAATAAATATTAATTATGAATATATTATATAAAATACAGTATCTCTTCAAATAGCTTGAATGTCCAATAAATAATGTCCAATAAATTAATAAATAAATACTACTCTCCCGACGCATGAAGAAATTTGAAGATGATGTCTATTGTCTCACAAGTTTTCTTGAAAATTCCAGAAGTTTCTCAAGAAAGTCTTTCAAATTGACTTGAGAATTACCAATGGTGCATTTGGTTTCCTGCAAAGAAAAGTAAATAGGTTGAAATTTATGCCCACAGAACATGCAATACATTAAAACATAGCCAGTCCAGGAGTATCAACATTGGAAAGTTTTCAATAACTTTGGCTTACTTTTTAAAGGCAGCTAGAGGATCTCCAATGGCTTTTTCTTTGGAATGTAATTGCTAATTTCCCAATTGTGACCGGCTTATGAGTGAGAATAGAATGAGAATCTGAAACCATGGGAGTCAGTGAAGGTCTTTCTCTGAGATATGCAGCAGCAGGTGAAAATGACTCAGACCAAAATGTCGATGATGTGAACAGTTTGTTTGTAGACAACTCCAACATTGGTAGAGTTGTATATAGAGTCATAGAACACCACAGCTCCCAAACAGGGTCTCCAGCCATCTAGCCCATGCCAAACCGTTATTCTGCTAATCCCATAGGCCTGGACCTGGAACATAGCCCTCTCTACCCTCCCATCCATGTACTTATCCAAACATCACTCAAAAGATGTTGCAATCAAACCCCCATCCACTACTTCCTCTGGCAGCCTGTTCCATATGTGCATCACCTTCTGAGTGAAGATGCTCCTCCTCAGTTTCCCCCTAAATAGTTCACCCGGCACTCTTAACTTATTGCCTCTATATCTAGTCTTCCAGATAGTGAGGATAGGTTGTCAAAAGATATAGTGTGAATAGATCAGTTGAAAAGTTGGGCAGAGAAATAGCAGATACAATTTAATCCAGATAAGTGTGATCTTGTGTGTATTAGATGTTAATGAAAGAGAAAAGTACAGAGTATGGCATTAATGTATAGAGGGGTATTGGGTTGCAAGTACATACCTTCCTAAAAGGGACACTTAATTGGATAAGGCGGTGACGTGTTTGCCTTCAGCAGTCAGGGCATTGAGTATAAAAGTAGGCATGTCGTGTGTAAAACTTCTGTTAGGTAACACTTGGAGTGACAGATGGAGATCTGGACACCTCATTATAGGAAGGATGTGAAGGCTTTGGAGGGGGTGCAGAAGAGGTTTACCCGGATGTTGCCTGGATTAGTGAGTATCATCTAAAAGGAGAACTAGAAACTGAGGAGCCACCTGACTAAAGTGTGTAAAATTATGAAAGGTATACTGGTCAGTGTCCTTTTTCCCGAGCTGGAAAGGAGACACAAGTTTAAGACAAGGTGGGGGGAGGCTAAAGGATATTTACAATCTCATAAATCTGATAAAATGCTGGAGGAACTCAGCAGATGAGGCAACATCAATGGAGAGGAATAAGCAATTGACATTTTGTGTTGTAAACCTTCATCAGGTCCTGATGAAGGGACTTGACCTGAAATCTTGACTGATTATTCCTTTCCATTGATAATGCCTGACCTTCTAAGATTATCCAGCATTTTATGAGATTTACAAGGCCAGGAGGCGAGGTGGAGATAAGTTTCTACAAAAGGAAGTGTGAGGTGCTCCTTCCCTCTGCTGGCCTGCAGATCTTCCTTGGTCAAGGTGTTGCACCTGCTTAGCCACCCCACCCCCCCACCATCATGGTCTCGTGAAGTCATGGGAGCAGGTGGTTTATGATCGTATGAAAAGCTGGCGCATATCACAAGTCCTGGTTATGCGACCACTGACATCAGACGGACAATCTCTGAGAAGTATTGATAATGGCTGTGGTCACCATCTTGTAAAGACACAGCTCAGAAGAAGGCAATAGCAAACCACTCCTGTGAATGTCAAGAACAATCATGGTCAAGGAAAGACCATGATCACCCATGTCATATGACACAGCATATAATGATGATGACAAGGCAAGATGTTCTATTACACATAGACTAGTCGGTGTTTGGAACATGTTGCCAGTGGAGGTGGTAGAAGTAACTAAAGTAGTCAAGTCAAGTTTATTGTCATTTAACTAAAAGCACGTATATAACATATATAATCATATAACATTTATAGAAAGAAGGCAATGTTTTCTCGAATCAGGGTATAAAGCACAGTAGTGCACATAACACACAATAACTTATGAAGGTAGGAATAAAATATACAGATGAATCACACATAAATAACAAGGTAAAGTGTATAAATTAAATATTGTAAGGTACGGAACAGTGACACTTCAAATGCAGTGCAGAAAGGAGTTCAGAAGCCTAATGGCCTGAGGGAAGAAACTGTTCTCCATCCTGACCGTTCCTGCTTTTATACGTCAGAATTTCCTGCCTGATGATAGAAAGTCAAAGAGGATACTGGATGGATGGGTGGGATTCTTAATAATGGTAAGGGCCCTGCACAAGCAGTGCTCCTGATAAATAAACCTGATGGATGGTTGGGAGACCCCTATGATCCAATCTGCTATTCTCACAGGTCTTTGTACAGACTTCAGGTCCGATGCTCTGCTGCTCCCATACCAGATGGAGATGCAAGGTTCAAGAAACATTTAAAATGACACATAGACAGGGGATATGGGCAATGTGTAGGCATGTAGGATTAGTTTATTTGGGCATTATGTTAGACAGTGGGACGAAGAGCCTGTCCCTGTGCTGTACTGCCCTATTTTAAAGCCTTACCTTTCCAGCAGCATTCCATAAGAGCACTTTAAGATGCTCCAGATTCTTCTTCTTGGCTTGGCAGGGAGTAAAGCTCTCTATCGCTTTGGTAGCTTTGCAGAACACTTCTGGTACGGTAGGATTCTGGAATCAAATTAGTGGAGACATTAATTAGTGATGAAAATAAATCAGTTATACCAAAACACCTGCCATTTGCCATGTCTGGAAAAGTTTGATGACAGAACTCTGTGTTGAAATTAAACAACTTCATAAGTAAGAGCTTGGAAATACATGCAGTTGTCTTAAATCGATTGTGTTCCTCTGAATAGTCAGTGGAATATAATGAACGAGGTTATTATGAATAAAACTCAAAAGGGTAACTAAAGTTTTAATTATTTCAGATTTTGGTGCTGAAATTCAGTTTCTAATTCTCAGTTGGAAATCAATAGATACTGGTGCTCTTTTACTTCTGACACTGATATACCAATGTCTTTCAAATGCTGACTGGCCTGCTGTGCATTTTCAAAATTTTCTGCTTTTATTACCTAGAAATGTGGTCCCACAACACTAGGAATAGTTATTACCCTTCAACCATTAGTCTCCTTTTTTAGTTGTGAACATATTCTAAGCTGAATTAACTCACAGAAAATCTGAGCATGGACTATGTGAGTTCCAGTGCTGGTTCAGTAGTTTCATCACTTTACGTCTCTGAGGTGGTGATGTATTAGAAGGGTTAATTTTACTTCAGGCAGAAAGAATGAGTGATATTTGGCAGATTAGAATATGGTTGCACAGAATATGGGGGGCGGGGGGAGTGTGATTCAAAGTGCTATAGGGCTATTAAAACAAAAACTTTCCCTCTATCTACAATCCTTGTCACTGCACCAAATTGTAAACACTTTAAATCACTTTCTATAATACTGTTTACATTGCAAATACATGTTGACATTTATTGCATAACAATACTTTAATCACTAACTTTATTTTTTATATAATTCTTTATTCATTTTTATTGTTGAATGGTGCATTTTGTTGCATGTATATATCCTGACCAAAACACTAGAGCAAATTCCTGGTACATGGAAAGAATTTGGCAAGTAAAGTTTTTTCTTGAAATATTACTTAAAAATAATCCACAGCCATTATTGTTACAATAAGAAATGATATAGTTTTACTTATCATATCCCCTCACTGGGATAGATAGGCATGGATTAGTAGGAGGAAACACGAGACGGTGTTTGTACATACTCCCAGTGACAGAGTGGGTTTCCTCCTACATTCCAAAGACGTATGAGTAAGGGTAAGTTGTGAGCATGTTACATTCAATCTGGAAATATGGTGATATTTGCAAGCTGCCCCCAACCCATCGCAAATGCTGATGCAAACAAAACATTTCACTTTATGTCTCAATGTTTCAATATACATGTGACATATAAAGTTAATCTTTTTTAAATAAATAAGTGTTTTAACTTACATCAGTACTTATGTCTTCCACCAGAGGCATAGGGTCCTTACAGTCTGTCTTCAAAGCAAAGAAACCTATTGTTAGATCATCTCTATTCAAAGAATGAGGTTCCTAAAACAGTTCAGCACCATATGTTTATCACCAAAAATCTGAAAAGTAGCATAATCCTGAGCAAACAATTAACTCCTTCATAAGCAGAAAATCATGAATACGCTTAAGACTTTTGTCTCTATTGAAAATTACAACAAAAATTTATCATTAAATTCAATCATCAAAGAGGGCCATAAACTTGTCATAGGGTTTGGAGGCTTGCATGCCTCAATGACCTGGAGAGCTATATTGGCTGGTCTCAGGGCTTTATGCTTAGGCCCTAGGTAGGGTCAGCCATGCCAAACAGGTCAAATTGTAAAGGCCAGACAAAAAGTGGTTTACTGGTCCTCCAGGTTCAGGGATTCAGCTCAGGGCTAACAATCCTGACTGGATAAAGAAAATTGTTATGGAAACAGTAATGAAGAATGTTTCTACATCTGAGTGTGATAGTATTCCTGAGTCTTGTTGTATGACTGACAGTAGTGAAAACCAAGAGGAGGCTATTGACACCAGCCTGAACACTACCGGAGATGGAGAACCTTCATTTCTGCCCTAAATGAAGTAAGTAAATATCAGATTCAAAACAATTGATACTGAAATTGTTCCTTTGGGTTCACAGATGTGTGGAAGGGGTGAGCTTCCTATGTGGGCAACAGCTTGCTCTCCGTATAGTTTCAATGAGATCCTCCCTCATCCTTCTAAATTCCTGTGAGTACAAACCCAGAGCCATCAAACGTTGCTTGTATGATAACCTTTTCAGTCCCATAATCATCCTTGTGAACCTCCTCTGGACTGTCTCCAGTGCCGGCACATCTTTTCTACCTGCGTCTCAATATCACCAAGACCAAGGAGATGGTGGTGGACTTTAGGAGATCTAGGCCCCATATGGAGCCAGTGATCATTAATGGAGAACGTGTGGAGCAGGTTAAGACCTACAAGTATCTGGGAGTACAGTTAGACGAGAAGCTTGACTGGACTGCCAACACAGATGCCTTGTGCAGGAAGGCACAGAGTCGAATGTACTTCCTAAGAAGGTTGGCGTCATTCAATGTCTGTAGTGAGATGCTGAAGATGTTCTATAGGTCAGTTGTGGAGAGCGCCCTCTTCATTGTGGTATCTATCTGAGGAGCCCAAAACTGTTCACAAAACTCAAGGTGAGGACTCACTAGTGCCTTATAAAGCATCAGCATCACATCCCTGCTCTTGTATTCGAGACCTCTTGAAATGAATGCTAACATTGCACTTGCCTTCCTCAGCACCAACTCTACCTTGTTCTGCACAAAGATTCCCAAGTCCATTTGCATCTCAGATTTTTGGATTTTCTCCCCGTTTAGAAAATAGTCTGCACAATTATTTCTACTACCAAAGTGCATGACCATCCATTTTCCAAACTTGTATTCATTTGCCACTTTCCTGACCATTTTTCAAATCTGTCTAAGTCCTTCTGCAGCCTAGCTGTTTCATCAACACTACCTGCCTCTCCACCAATCTTTGTATTATCTGCAAACTTGGCAACAAAGCCATCTATTCCATCAACTAAATCATTGATATACAGCATAAAAAGATGTGGTTCTAACACCAACTGCTGTGGAACATCACCAGTCACTGGAAGCCAACCAGAAAAGGATCATTTTATTCCCACTCATTGCTTCCTACCAATCAGCCAATGTTCTAACCATGAGCTCTAAACTTGGTAAGCACCCTCATGTATGGCACCTTGTCAAAGGCCTTCTGAAAGTCCAAATCTACCATATTCACTGCACCCCCTTTATCTATCCTACTTGTAATCTCATCAAAGAATTCCAACAGGTTCATCAGACAAGATTTTCCCTTAAGGAAACCATGCTGACTTTATCCTATCTTGTCCTGTGTTACCAAATACTCCATGACCTCATCCTTAACAATTGACTCCAACATCTTCCCAACCGCTGAGGTCAGGATAACTGGTCTATAATTTCCTTTCTGCTGCCTTCCTCCTTTCTTAAAGAATGGGATGACATTTGCAATTTTTCAGTCCTCTGGCACCATGCCATTGAATTCATTGAGTTCATTGAGTTTTGAAAGTTAATTACTAATGCCTCCACAATCTCTAATGCTACGCCATTTAGAACCCAAGGGGGCTGTTCATCCGGTCCAGCTGACTTACAGCTTTCTGAGCACCTCCTACCTTGTAATAGTAACTTCACTCACTTCTCTTCCCCCACATCCTTCTACATCTGGCACATTGCTAGTGTCTCCCGCAGTGAAGACTGATACAAAATACTCATTTCACTCATTTGCCATTTCCTTGTTCCCCGTTATTTCTCCAGCATTTTCTAGCATTCCTATATCCACTGACTTCTCTCTTTTAGTTTTTACATACTTAGCTTTTCATCTATTTCCTCCTAATAATTCTTTTAGTTGCTCTCTGTAGGTTTTTAAAAGCTTCCCAATCCGACATCTTCCTGCTAATTTTTGCTTTGTTTTATTTTTCGTTTTTACATTAGCTTTGACTTTCCTTGTCAGCCACTGTTGTACTATTTTGCCATTTAAGTATTTCTTGACGCTACCCACAAGGATTCAACATCTTCCAATCCTCTGTCACATCATTCTACTGATTTGATGCCGTTCTTTACCAGCAGAGTCGTGACCCCCCCCACCCCCCACCCCCCCAGCCTACCTTCCTATCCCTCTGATATGATGTGTAACCTTGGGCATTCAGCTCCCAGATACAACCATCCTTATGCTACAATTCAGTGATGTCCTCAACATCATATCTGACAGTCTGTAATAATGTCATCTGCCTAAAAGTCCAGTGGTGATACCATGACACCACCAGCCAGCCCTCACGACTCATAGAAAATGATAAATATGCAGTAAACCTGGATAAATAATGGTACTTTTCAATTATTATGAGGGTACTTAGTGTCTAATAAGAACCTTTGAGATATCTTCTCTCTTATTTTTCATTTGTGTAGATCTTACAGAGGAATTGAGGTTATAAAACCAAACAAATTTTATCAACTATCAAATCTTTCACAGGCTGGCAAAGTATAAATACTAATTTTAAATGATAAAATTTATTTAAACACAATAGGATCATAACTGCATTGCAAAATTCATTGGTGGACAGTTGTTGACACAAAAGTACTTACAATCTGCTTTGTCAATTTTTCCAGTCTTTTAATTATTTCATTCAAGACCCCGTCTTCAATGTCTCTTCGCCGTACAACTCCACAGTCAATGCTTGCAACAATGAAGAAAATCAGAACCACAGCTTTCAGCATCTTGGTTTTGTATGTTCTCAATATTTGAACAAATGAAAGAAGGCAAATAACTCACCCAAAGCTTGTTAAAAGCCAAAAGACGTTCACCCTTTATATATCCGACCACTCTATATACTGGAAAAACCGAGAAATTTCCTAGTGTTCACCAAGTCTGCTTTATCTGATTAAATTGACCTGAATTCATCCGTTCAAATACTTGAATGTAAGTCTACACTTTGCACTAAAGTGAGGAGGAAGTAAGTTCTTATCTATAATCACAGCGGATGGAATTGATCAGTAACTCTGAGGTTTGACTTAGATGCCAGATTACGAAATGGAAGGAGGTTTTGGGAACCGGTCTATCTTCTCAGCCCCCCAACTGCAAGATCTGCTCAGGATGTAACTTCTTCATTGGCCTCCATTTTTTCATTAGGGCAGAAATATAGAAGTGCACTATTCATAACTCCTCCTCTACAGAGAGTTATGGGGGCTGAGTAGTGCTACAACAACCTCTTATTCAATGTCAGTAAGACCATGATTGATTATTGACTTCAGGAGGAGAAAACCAGAGGTCCATCAGTCAGTCCTCATTGGGGGATCAGAGGTGGAGAGGGTCAGCAACATTAAATTCCTCGCCGTTATCATTTCAGAGTACCAGTGCTACGCTGGGCACATTTTGACACAGAAGTTGGGGATGCTGTGGATAGTCTGGAGGGTTGTCAGAGGTTACAGCAGGACATTGATGGGATGTAGAAATGGGCTAAGAAGTAGCAAATGAAGTTTAACCCAAAAAAGTGAGCAGTGGTTCATTTTGGGAGATCAAATTTGAAGACAGAATATAATATTAATGGTAAGACTCATGACAGGGTGGAGGATCAGAGATATCTTGGGCTCTGTTTCCATAGGGCACTCAAAGCTGCTGTGCAGGTTGATAGTTGTTTAGAAGGCAAATAATGTGTTGGCCGTCATCAGCTGTGGGATTGAGTTCAGGAGCTGTGAAGTAATTTTACAGCTATATAAGAACTTGGTCAGACACCACATGGAAAATGTGTTCAGTTCTGGTCACCTCACTACAGGAAGGATGTGGATTCTATAGAGAGAGAGCAGGGGAGATTTAAAAGGATGTTACTTGGATTGGAGAGTGTGTCTTCTAAGAATAGATTGAATGAACTTGGCCTTTCCTCCTTGGAGCAAGGCAGAATAAGAGTTGACCTGATAGAGGTGTACAACATGATGAGAGACATTGATCATCTGCGGAGCCAGCAGCTTTTTCTCAGGGTTGAAATGGATAACATAAGGGGGCTTAGTTTTATGGTGCTTGGAAGCGGGTACAGACGGGATGTCAGAGGTAAATTTATCATGCCGAGAGTGGTGGGTGGGTGAAATATACTCCCAGCGATTGTGGTAAAAATGGAGATAGGGTCTTTTAAGAGACTTAGATAGGTACATGGAGCTTAGGAAAATAGAGGGTTATGCAGTAAGGAAATCTAGGCAGTTTCTAGAGTAGGTTACATGGTCGGCACAACATTGTGGGCTGAAGGGCCTGTAATGTGCTGTAGATTTCTATGTTCTATGTTCTATGAAGAAAGCACTATGGCACCTTCACTTCCTTAGGAGTTTGCAAAGATTCAGCATGTCATCTAAATCTTTGACAAACTTCTCTGGATGTGTAGTGAAGAATATATTGACTGGCTGTATCTCAGCCTGGTATGGAAACACCAATGCCCTTGAGCAGAAAATAAATCCATCACAGTAAAGCCCTTCCCACCATTGAGCACATCTACATGGAGCATTGTTACAGGAAAGCATCGTCAAGGACCCCAATCCACGTCATGCTTGCTTCTCACTGTTGCCATCAGGAAGAAGGTACAGGGGACTCAAGACTCACACCACCAGGCTCACCAACAGTTATCACCCCTCAACCATCAGCCTCTTGAACCAAAGGGATAACTTCACTCAATTTCACTTGCCCCATCTCTGAAATGTTCCCAAACCTATGGACTCACTTTCAAGAACTCTTCACCTCATGTTCTGTATTTTATTGTTTATTTATTTATTGATATTATTATTATTTATTTATTTTTGTATTTGCACAGTTTGTTGTCTTTTGCACATTGGTTGGACACCCAGTTGGTGTGCTCTTTCATTGATTATATTACCTTTATTATTCTATAATAGATTTATTGAGTATGCACACAAGGAAACAATTCTCAGGGTTGTTTATGATGACATATATAGAAACATAGAAACATAGAAAATCTACAGCACAATACCAGACCTTGGGCCCACAAAGCTGGCAGCCCATTCCATGCACTCACCACTCTCTGCATAAAACACTTACCCCTGACATCTCCTCTGTACCTACTTCCAAGCAACATAAAAATATGCCCTTTCATGCTAACCATTTCAAAGTCAAAGCTTCTGACTATCCACATGATCAATGACTCTCATTATCTTTTACACCTCTATCAGGTCACCTCTCATCTTCTGTCGCTCCAAGGAGAAAAGGCTGAGTTCACTCAACCTATTCTCATAAGGCATGCTCCCCAATCCAGGCAACATCCTCAGAAATCTCCTCTGCACCCTTTCTATGGTTTCCACATCCTTCCTATAGTGAGGTGACCAGAATTGAGCACAATACTCCAAGTGGGGTCTGACCAGGGTCCTATATAGCTGCAACATTATCTCTTGGTTCTTAAGCTCAATCCAACGATTGACGAAGGCCAATGCTCTGTATGCCTTCTTAACTCAGAGTCAACCTGCGCAGCTGCTTTGAGCGTCCTATGGACTCGGACCCCAAGATCGCCTGATCCTCCACACTGCCAAGGTAAATTCTGCCATCATATTTCACCTACCAAAATGAACCACCTCACACTTATCTCGGTTGATGTCCATCTGCCACTTCTCAGCCCAGTTTTGCATCCTATCAATGTCCTGTTGTAACCTCTGACAGCTCTCCACACTATCCACAACACCCCCAACCTTTGTGTCATCAGCAAATTTACTAACCTATCCCTCCACTTCCTCACCCAGGTCATTTATAAAAATCACAAAGAGTAAGGGGTCCCAGAACAGATTCCTGAGGTACACCACTGGTCACTGGTCACACTGTCTCCAAGCTTTCTCTATTTGTGAGCCAACCTCCCTTTTCTCCATCACTTCAATGCGGTTCCCAACCCCAACTATTCTATTTTAAACTCTCCCCAATAGCCTTTGTAAACCTCTCTGCCAGGATATTGGGCCTCCTGGGATTCAAGTGCAACCCGTCCTTTTTGTACAGGTCACACCTGCCCCAGAAGAGGTCCCAAAGATCCAGAAATCTGAATCCCTGCCCCCTGCTCCAATCTGTCAGCCACGCATTTATCCTCTACCTCATTCTTTTCCTATACTCACTGTCATGTGGCACAGGCAGTAATCCCGAGATTACTACCTTTGAGGTCCTGCTTCTCAGCTTCTTTTGTAACTCCCTGTAATTTGCTTTCAGGACTTCCTCCCTTTTCCTACCTATGTCGTTGGTACCAATATGTACCACAACCTCTGGCTGTTCTCCTTCCCACTTCAAGATATCGTGGACGTGATCAGTTACATCCCGGACCCTGAAACCTGGGAGGCAAACTACCATCTGAGTTTCTTTCCTGCATCCATAGAATTGCCTGTCTGACCCCCTAACTATAGAGTCCCTATCACTGCTGCCATCCTCTTCCTTTCCCTACCCATCTGAGCCACATGGCCAGACTCGGTGCCATATGTACTTCAATAATAAATACTTTCAAGTTTACTTCAAATTTTACTTCAAACTTTTGAACTTTGAGAAGCAAAATACCACTCGCACAGAAAAGTTACAAAACACCAACACCAGGTTAAAGAGCATTCAACATTTATATATCTATCTATTCAGAGAAACAGTGCGGAGCTGACTCTTCCGATTCAACAAGCCACACCACCCAGCAACCTACCTATTAAACCTTTGCCTCATCAACAGAATATTTTACAATAACTGATGTAGGAGGAAACTGATACATTCACAGTGTGGACATACAAACTCCTTACAGACAGCATCAAATTTGAACTCCAAACTCCAACACCTCGATCCATAGTAACGTTGCGCTAATCACTATGCTACTCTGGCATGAAGTGGAAAGTGTTCAATAACCTTCAGGTGAACCAACTTCCACCCTCCACCCCCACCACTTTCCTCTATTCCCCATTCCGAACTTTCAGTTTTTCTCACCTGCAAATTGCTTCCCTCTGGGTCCCTTTCTCCTCCCCTTTCTCCTATTGTCCACTCTCCTCTCCTATCTTCTCCAGCTGTTGACTTTTCCCACCCACCTGGGATCACTAATTACCTTCCAGCGAGACTCTTCCCCATCCCCCACCTTTTTATTCTCGCATCTTCCTCCTTCCTTCTCATTCCAGAAGGGTCTTGGCTCAAAATTGCGATTGTTGACCCTTTTCCATAGATGCTGCCTGACCTCATGAGTTTTTCCAGTGTTTCGTATGTGTCCCTTTGGATTTTGAGCATTTGTAGAGTTTCTCATGTTCGTTCAACAACCTCTCTGCCAGAAAATAACTACATCCCACAAGGGCAATCTTCCTTCCTACCAAGTTCCTCGCATGACTGTTTCCACCACACTTGCAGTCAGAGAGATCCAGATTATAACAGCTCTTTGTATATTCTTCCTCACATCCCCCTTCTATCTTTTGTGCACAGATTTAAGCACCTGCACACCTGGCTTCACCTTGTCTCAACTCACCTTCTCTTGATGCACTTATCCATAACAACACACACAGACTGCTGGAAGAACACAACAGGTCAGGCAGCATCTATGGAAATGAACAAACAATCAATGCTTCGAACTAAGTTCCTTCATCAGGAGTGGAAAGGAAAGCCAAAGATGCCGAAATAAAAAAAGTGAGGGGAGGGTAGGGAGGTAGGGATAGAAGGTGATAGGTGAAGCCATTGTGACTATTCCAATGAACTTCTGACAAAGACTTTTTAGCAAACATAAGATCATCTAAAATTTTACCAAATGTAGCCAGGTGACCATTGAATATCATTTTTTATTGTTTAAATGCACTTAGGTATTCACCCTGGTAATGCTAAAATAGCTGCTTGTGCCTTTAAGAGAAAATGGTGACATCATTTTGCACGTGTGGAGTAGAAAGAAGAATTATGACTTCCTAGAACGGTGCTCGAGCGTTTTTCCAAGGTTTGCTAAGGGAAGATTTTTCACAAGTAAGGTATCAGTGCTGGTTAGCGTGGTTGTGTGAAGTTCCTTATCGGTCTGATAGCATGAGCAAGAAGAACTCGTTACAGGGTCTAGCTTATACGTGTTTGGAAACTAAAGACATGTCTGCCAAAGTGAAGGTTAGATGTATTTATTCATATTTTTGATGTTGTGTATAAGGTACAGGGTTAGAGGGTTCCTAATGTTTGTATTGCTTTTTAGAATTGCCACTACCATATTGGTTTTATATATTTTGTTTTACTTACTTTCATACTGCATAGGTAACAAGGGTGTGGTCTGAAATTAAACTGAGATTGTAACAGCAGGAACTGTGATTTTTTCTTTAATTCTATTTGTCATTTTTATTTTGCTGCTCTTTTTCTGCATTAAAACATCTAAAACAGATAAAGGGATTTAAGACTGGAAAAAGTATTTGATGTCCTGTGTATGTAATTTTCCCCTGGTTACAAAACCAACATTTCTTAAACTCCATTCCTATCCTTGTGCTTGCTAATCTATCCTCAGTGACCACTTCATTAGGTACAGGAATGGACTTAATAAAATGGCCACAAGAGTGGAAGCTGATGTGGTCTTCTGCTGCTATAGTCCTTCCACTTTGAATTTCAGCATTTATGTGATCAGAGATAATCTTCTGCATACGTCTGTTGTAGTGTATGGTTATTTTGAGTTACTGGCACTCTCCTGTCAGCTTGAATCAGTCTTGCCATTCCTCGCTGACTTATCTGATAAACAAGGCAGTTTTGCCCACTGAATACCACTCACTGGATTTTTTTGTTTTTCCCCCACCATTCTCTGTAACCTCAAGAAAGTGTCAATAGACAATAGACAATAGGTGCAGAAGTAGACCATTTGGCCCTTCGAGCCTGCACCGCCATTTTGAGATCATGGCTGATCATCTACTATCAATACCTGGTTCCTGCCTTGTTCCCATATCCCTTGATTCCCCTATCCATAAGATAACTATCTAGCTCCTTCTTGAAAGCATCCAGAGAATTGGCCTCCACTGCCTTCCGAGGCAGTGCATTCCAGACCCCCACAACTCTCTGGGAGAAGAAGTTTTTCCTTAACTCTGTCCTAAATGACCTACCCCTTATTCTCAAACCATGCCCTCTGGTACTGGACTCTCCCAGCATCTGGAACATATTTCCTGCCTCTATCTTGTCCAATCCCTTAATAATCTTATATGTTGCAATCAGATCCCCTCTCAATCTCCTTAATTCCAGCGTGTACAAGCCCAGTCTCTCTAACCTCTCTGCGTAAGACAGTCCTGACATCCCAGGAATTAACCTTGTGAATCTACGCTGCACTTCCTCTACAGCCAGGATGTCCTTCCTTAACCCTGGAGACCAAAACTGTACACAATACACCAGGTGTGGTCTCACCAGGGCCCTATACAAATGCAAGAGGATTTCCCTGCTCTTGTACTCAATTCCCTTTGTAATAAAGGCCAATATTCCATTAGCCTTCTTCACTGCCTGCTGCACTTGCTCATTCACCTTCAGTGACTGATGAACAAGGACTCCTAGATCTCTTTGTATTTCTCCCTTACCTAACTTTACACCTTCAGATAATAATCTGCCTTCCTGTTCTTACTCCCAAAGTGGATAACCTCACACTTATTCACATTAATCGTCATCTGCCAAGTATCTGCCCACTCACCCAGCCTATCCAAGTCACCCTGAATTCTCCTAACATCCTCACCACATGTCACACTGCCACCCAGCTTAGTATCATCAGCAAACTTGCTGATGTTATTCTCAATGCCTTCATCTAAATCGTTGACGTAAATCATAAACAGCTGTGGTCCCAATACCGAGCCCTGTGGCACCCCACTAGTCACCACCTGCCATTCCGAGAAACACCCATTCACCGTTACCCTTTGCCTTCTATCTGCCAACCAGTTTTCTATCCATGTCAATGTCTTCCCCCAATGCCATGAGCTTTGATTTTACCCACCAATCTCCTATGTGGGACCTTATCAAATGCCTTCTGAAAATTGAGGTACACTACATCCACTAGATCTCCCTTGTCTAACTTCCTGGTTACATCCTCGAAAAACTCCAATAGATTAGTCAAGCATGATTTACCCTTGAACCCTTGGTGTCGTGCATGAAAATCCCAGAAAATCAACAATTTCTGACATACTCAGATCTCCCCATCTGGCAGCAATCAGTCCATGGTCAAAGTCACTTTGATCACAATTCTTCCTGATTCTGATGTTTGAACAAAAACTGAACCTCTTGACCATGTCTGCATCTTTCTATGCATTGAGTTGCTGCCACATGATTGGCTGATTGGATATTTGCATTAATGAATAGATGTTTGGATGTACCTAATGAAGTTGCCACTGATGTGCTCTGTGTCTATGAAGATACTGCATATTCCTTTTATGCTAACTTGTGCATCTACAGATTTTATTATCTGTTGATATTATTTTATGTGCTGTATGTGATATATGTACTGCGCTTTACACCTTGGTGCCAGAGTAACGTCGTTTTGTTCAGCTGCATACACGTGTACAGTTGAATGACAATAAGCTTGAACTTGAATTTGAGCCTGATTAGGTTGCATGACATAGAAATGGGCACTTTAGTTTTTCCATGCTATCCATAGGGTTTTAATGCATTAATCCCATATGCCTGCCTTAAGCCTGTGCCCTACAATGACTTCCAGTACTTGTCCAGATGTTTCTTAAATGTTGAGAGAATATCTATCTTTGCCCCCTCTTCAAGCAGACCCTGAGCATAGTCTATCTGAAAAAAACATGGAGAGCATTCTTACAGGGTAATCACTGTCTGGTATGGAGAGGGCTACTGCATGGGATTGAAAGCAGCTACAGAAAGTTGTAAACTTAGTCATCTCCATAGTAATCAAGACATCTTCAAGCAGTGGTGGCTCAAAAAGTTGGTGGCCATTATTAAAGACCCCCATCACCCAGGACATTCATCCCCTCATTGGTACCATTAGGAAAGAGGTACAGAAGTCTGAAGGCACACACTCAGTGATTCAGTAACAGCATCTTACCCTCTGCTGTCTGATCACAGAATGGACATTGAACCCATAAACACTACCTCACATTATTATTTCTGTTTTTGCACTATTATTTTTAACTTAATTATTTAATATACAGAAATACTTACTGTACTTAATTAATGTATTTGTTTTTTCTGTATTATCATGTATTGCATTGTACTACTGCCATCAAGTCAACAAATTTCACGACATATGCTGATGATATTAACCCTGTTTCTAATTCTAATTCCCTCTATAGAGGCTGCTTAACTTGCTGAGATCCTACAGTATTTTGTGTGTCTTGCTCAAGATTTCCAGCATCTGCAATTCTTGTGTCTATTCAGCTCTTTCATCCACGGTTGGACCAAGGCTACTAAGAGTTGTGCATTCCTGCCAAAGTTCAAACTGAGTATTAGTGTGCAGATTGTTAGTGAGTCAGTGCTCTGTCAATGACCTCTCCTGCTTTTTGTGGACAGAAAATATATGGATAATCATTGGCTGACAAATACTTGCTTTGGGAAACACCAGAGACTAAAGATGCTGAAATCTGGAGCAATGGGCAAACTGCTGGAGGAACTCAGAATGCCTGGTCTGCTGAATTCCTCCAGCCATTTTATTTTGTGCCAGATTTGGTAACCTGGTTACCTGTACAGCAGGAGCACAAGTATTCATCACTACAGCCAAGATATTGTCACATAGACCTTTGCAGTAACCAATAACCATTGTTATTTCTTCATGAGGAGTGAATTCAATAAGCATAAGGTTTTAGATTGGCACACAGTCTAAACTGTCCAGCTGAATGTTCTTCATACAGACCGATTTCTTTATTAAATGTTGATGCAAGAGTTTTATCCAAAATCTTAGCTCGAAGACTTGAAAATATTTTACTATCTATTATATCAAATGAGCAGACAGGATTTATTAAAATCGTTACTCACATTTTAATATATGTCGGTTATTGAATGTGATATATTCACCATCCAAAAAAAATCAGAGTGTATATTATCCTTAGATGCAGAAAAAGCCTTCGATAGGATTGAGTGGAATTACCTTTTTAAGACCTTAGAGAAGTTTAATTTTGGGCCTAATTTTATTCGTTGGGTTAAATTAATTTACTTGTCTCCTACCGCTCAGGTTATTTCTAACTCTCAAATTTCTAAGCCCTTTAAATTACAGCGGGGAACTAGACAAGGTTGCCCTCTTAGTCCTTTACTTTTTGCTTTAGCTATAGAACCCTTAGCAATAGTATTTCGAGAATCTAAGGACATTTCTGGTATACTAAGGGAAGGTATGACTCATAAAATTTCATTATACGCTGATTATATTTTACTTTTTATCTCTAACACTGAAACTTCTTTACCTTTGGTTCTTTCTTTAATTTCCCAGTTTAGTTTTTTTTTAAGGATATAAGCTGAACTTACATAAAAGTGAGCTATTTCCTTTAAATTACCTAATGTCATCAAATGCCAAATTTCTGTTCCAAGTTGTTACAAGTCAATTTACATATCTAGGTGTAACAATTACTAAAAACTTCAAGAATTTATTTAAAGAAAATTTAAACCCCTTATCGAATTATGTGAAAAAGACGCTTTCTAAATGGTCTCCTCTTTCTTTATCACTAATTGGCCGAATTAATTCGATTAAAATGAAGATTCTTCCTAAATTTTTATATCTTTTTCAGGCTTTACCTATTTTTATTCCTAAGACCTACTTTGATTCTTTAGATTCAATTTTAACATCTTATATTTGGAATAATAAACAAGCTTGTTTAAGTAAAGTTTACCTACAAAGAAATAAAGAGATGGGTGGATTAGCCCTACCCAATTTTAGGTTTTACTATTGGGCTGCCAATATAAGGAATATTACTTTTTGGTCCTATTATATTTATCATAAAGATTGCCCATCATGGGTCTCCTTAGAAGTTAATTCTGTAAAAAATGCCTCTATTGTCTCTCTTCTTGGATCATACACTTCTTTTTCAGTAAATAAAACAACAGGTAATATAATTGTTAAGCAAACTTTAAGGATCTGGTCTCAATTTAGAAAATGTTTTGGTTTAGCGAATTTTTCATTATCATTTCCCATTCTCCTTAATTATTTTTTTAACCCTTCCATGACTGACAAAGTCTTTAAGGATTGGGATGAACTAGGTATTAAGTGTTTTTGGGATCTGTTTATCTCAGGATCTCTTGCTTCATTTGACCAATTGTCAACTAAATTTGCACTGCCAAAAACACGTTTTTACAGATAACTTCAAATTAGAGATTTCTTATGTTTCCAATTAACTACTTTTCCTATAGGTCCTGATAAAAATTTAATGGACGATCTTTTAAATTTAAAACCTTTTGTTAATGGTTCTATTATCGGTATCTATGACTTGTTGATTGATTCTAGACAAGACTTTTTAGATAAAATAAAAAAAGCTTGGGAGGATGACCTAAATTGTCAGATTTCTGATGAAAGATGGAATAAAATTCTTAAATAGGTTAATAAATCATCTTTCTGTGCTCGTCATTCTCTTCTACAATTTAAAGTGGTTCATAGAGCTTACATTTCTAAACAGAAGCTGTCCAATTTTTATCCAAACGTTTCTGCACTTTGTAATAAATGCAACTCTGCTGATGCCTCTTTAATTCATATGTTTTGGTTTTGCCCCAAAATTGAAAAGGTTTGGTGGGAAGTATTCTATAACTTCTCACAACTTTTTAGGGTCCAATTTGACCCAAATCCCCTTACTGCCTTGTTTGGTATTATTGCAAATGAAGATATAACTTTAAATACTCCTAACCTACAGGTTTTAGTTTTTACCTCTCTTTTAGCAAGGAGAGCAATCTTGCTTAAATGGAAGGAGTATACTCCTCCTACACATCTTCAATGGCTACGTGGTATTATGACTTATTTAAATTTACAGAAGATCCGCTGCTCAGTCTTAAATTCGAAACAATCTTTTTATGATATCTGGGGACCTTTCCTAAATTACTTTTCCAATTTATAAAGTTTAACAGTGCACAGACTTTTATGTATATTTCTATCTTCTCTTCTTAAGCGAATGTTTTTTTTTCTAATTATCCATTATCGACCATCAGTTTTTTTCTTTGGTAGTTGGTAGGGGGTTGACTTTTTTTAATATAAAAAATTTCTTTTATGATGTATGACCTATCTTTAAATTTTTGATTACAGAGTGGTATACCGTTATGTGATATGCTATAACATTCTGATCAATTTTATTACAATATATGAATGTACACAATTTGTGTTGAGATGTATCTATGTGTTGCACTCTGTAAATCTTGGTTTTCCTTCTGAATAATAAAAAAAATTGTAAAAAAAAGATTGGCACACAGTTGTGTTTGTGGTCCAGAGAGCAAATTAAAGGTTCAGTTGTTTTGCAATGTAACTTCAGGAAGCATTATCTCCACTTTGTACTGCTAACAATGCTATCTTTAAGAATGCCATTGTACCACAGTACCTCTAGAGTAGTGTAGTGGTTAGCATAATCCCATTACAGCCCAGGGCGTTCCAGAGTTTGGAGATCAATTCTGGTGTGATTCTGTAAGGAAGCTCTGTATTTCCTCCCCGTGGAATATGTGGATTTTACTAGGGCTCTGCGGTTTCTTCCCCAGTCCAAAGAGCGTCTGGGTAGGTTAATTGGTCACTGCAAATTGTCCCATGATCAGGTTAGAGTTAAGCATATTTGTCAGGGGTTGCTGGGGACAGAAGGGCCTACTCTGTGTTGTATCACTAAATAAATAAATGTAAAGATAAAGATTAGCTTTATTTGTCATATACGTTGAAACATCGAAGTATATAGTGGAATATGCAATTTGTATCAATGACCAACACATTGACCAACACCATGTGCTGGGGGCATCCTTCAAGTTTTGCCACACTTCCAGTGTCAACATAGCATGGCCACAACTTATTAATCCAGACGTCTTTTTGAAATATGGGAGGAAATCGGAGCACCTGGAGGAAACCCGTATGGTCACAAGAAAAGTATACAAACTCCTTACAAACTGCGGCCGGAATTGAACCCCAACCACTGGTGCAGTAAAGCACTGTGCTAACTGCTACACTACCATGCCACTATCTCTGTCTTATGTTTCATAGCAATTTCCGAATTTATTTAAAATTCCTGCAATCAGCAATATTTTTTAATTTGGATAATCCTGTAAACTTAGCCTTTTTTTACATCTTATTTTCATCTTATTTACCTTATTACCTTTTTTTCAGAACGTCTTTGACAAGGCGCTGCACATGAGGCTGCTTAAGAAGTTAAGAGCCCATGGTGTAACAGGAAAGTTACCAGCATGGACAGAGGATTGGCTGACTGGCAGGAGGCAAAGAGTGAGAATAAAGGGAGACTTTCTGGTTGGTTGCTGGTGACTAGTCGTCAGTGTTGAGTCCACTTCTTTTCACATTATAAATCAAAGATTCGGATGACCAAATTGATGGCTTTATGGCCAAGTTTGCAGACAATGCAAAAATAGTGGAGGGACAGGTAGTGTTGAAGAAACATGGAGGCTGCTGAAATACTTTGACAGATTAGGAGAATGAGAAAAGAAATGGCAGATAGAATACAATGCCTGAAAGTGTATGACAGAATGGTAGAACGAATAAAAGTGAAGACTATTTTCTAAATGGGGAGGAAGTTCAAAACTCTGAGGAGCAAAGAGACTTGAGAGTCCTTGTGTAGGATTCCCTAAAGGTTAGCCTCAAAGTTCAGAGTAAAATTTATTATCAGGGTACATACACGTCACCACATACAACACTGAGATTGTTTTTCTGAAGGCATACTTAGCAAATTTATAGAGGTAACTGTGAATTGTAAACAACAGGAAGTGTTAACTGTAAGCAAACTGTGCATATGCAGATATAAATAAACAGCAATAAATAACGAGCATGAAATAACAATATAACAGAGTCCTTAAATGAGTGTAGCTATCCCCTTTTGTTCAAGAGCCTGATGGTTGAGGGGTAGTAACTGTTCTTGAACCTGCTGGTGCAAGGCACTTGTACCTTCTACCTGATGGCAGCAGCGAGAAAGGAGCATGGCCTGGGTGGTGGGGATCTTTGCTGATTGATGCTGCTTTTCTATGGCAACATTTCATGTAGATGGTTTCAATGGTTGGGAGGGATTTAGTGGGCCCAAGTCCCCTACCTTTTGTAAGATTTTCTGCTCAAAGGCATTGGTGTTTGCATACCAGGCCATTACGCAGCTGGTCAGCACACTTTCCACCACATATCTATAGAAGTTTGCCAATGTTTTCGATGACATGCTGCACCTCTGCAGATTCCTGAGGCGCTGCCATGCTTTCTTTGCAATAATATTTATATGGTGGGTCCAGGGCAGGTCCTCTGAGATAGTGACATCCAAGAACTTACAGTTACTGACCCTCTGCAAAACTTGCAGGCTGAGTCGGTGGTGAGCAGAAAAATGCAATGTTAGCATTCATTTCCAGAGAACTAGAATATAAAAGCAAGGATGTAATATTGTAAGGCACTGGGAAGGCCTCACTTGGAGTATTTCGAGCAGTTTTAGACCCCTAGGAAAGTATGTGTTGACATTGGAGAGGGTTCAGACAAGGTTCACGAGAAGGATTCTGGGAACGAAAGGGTATGAGTAGTGTTTGACGACTCTGGGCTTGTACATGTTGAAATTTATAAGAATGACGGGGAATCTCTTTGAAACCTATCAAATGCTAAAAGCCCTAGATAGGCGGTTGTGAAGAGGATGCTGCCTATGATTGGGGAGTCTAGAACCAACGGGTAGAACCTCAGAATAGAGGGACGTCAATTGAGAATGGAAATGAAGAGGAACTTCTTTAGCCAGAGGATGGTGAATCTGTGAAATGCATTGCTACAGGTGGTTGTGGAAGCCAGGTCATTGAGTATATTTAAGGCGGACATTAATAGGTTCTTGATTATTCAGAGCATGAAATGGGTACAAAGAGAAGGTGGGAGATTGGGGTTGAGAGGAAGAATGGATCAGCCATGATGTAATGGTAGATCAGACTTGATGAGTCACATTTTCTCATTCTGATCCCATGTCTTTTGGTCTTAATAGGCATTCACTTAATTTTTGTGACACTCTAGTAGGAATAAAAAACTCAACCAGAGAAAATTTTGCAATGGAGAATAGCTGAAAAAGAAAATGAATCACTTTATCATTTTGGCTAGATCTGATATTGCTGCTTCATCAGAGATCCCCTGAGTGTACGATATTTACAGAGAGGAAACCTTAACCGATCCTACAGTTGGAAGTAACCACTAAGAGTCATTTCAAGTAAATGTTTTAAATTAAGGCAAGCTATCAGATTTTCATCTATCGTCGATGAACCAGTAAGCAAACAACATGTTCTCAAAAGCTTTGTCAAATGACTTGAATTCTAAGGAGTTAAGACTTCATAAATTGCATCCATCATATCCTCTACTCATCAAATTGTGGGCAAGTGAAAAATATTCCTTAATATTTAATTGTGCAGAAACTAGGTCAATTTGCATTTATCGAAATTCAATGTCATTGGGTCTTTAGTTGACAAAAAAAAACTTCAGGCATTTCTTTCAGAACAGTATAGAAACAGATAACATCCTCATGTTGACACGCTAGATCAGGTTCTGCAAAATACAGAATCCCTTCTCATTACTACCATTGGGTAGGAGACGCAGGAGACTTGGATCACACATTGCCAGGTTTGGGAGCAGTTGCTGTCCTGTAGTCTTCAGGCTCCTGGACCATCTTCACTCGGCTCAGTGCTGAACTGACTCTGCAGCCTGTGGACTCACTTTCAGGGGTTCTGTGGCACACCGTCCATTATTATTTGCATAATCTGTCTACTTTTGCACTCTAGATGTTTGTCGGTCTATGTTATAGGTAGCTGTTCTTTACTTTCCTGTGGGTGCCTGCAAGAAAATGAATCTCAAGATTGTATATAGTATATATACTTCGATAATAAATTTACATTGAGCTTTGAATAACAGCTGCAAGTCCCATGGCGAACAGCCAGCTGAGGACAACATGAGCCAACCTGTTGCTGAATTCTATGCCTGCAAACTGCAATGTGTAAGTTAGGCTTGTACTAGAGGTCACATAGAGGTCCAAAGCAGAAGTCAGTCACACTGAGCTGAGGGCATTGCATTCACTCTATCAGACTGGGATTTGGGCTGTCACAAGGTGAATCACTCACTTCAGGATACCAAGCCTCTGAGTTGATGTGGTAGCCATAAGTTTTACTTGGCTGCACCCTTCTGTGTTTTTGCTGGGTGCAAATTGCTAACATGAGCGGGCATAATTTTGAGCGGATTGGAGGAAAGTATAAGGGGGATGTCAGAGAGAGTTGTAGAGAGTTGCATAGAGAGTTGTAGATATGTGGAGCATGCTCCCAGGGTTGGTGGGAGAGACGGATACATTAGGGACATTTATGAGAAACTCTTAGATAGGCACATGCATGAAACAAAAATAGAGGGCTATGTAGGAGGGAAGGGTTAGATTAATCTTAGAGTAGGTTAAAAGGTTGGTACAACATCATGGGCAAAAGGCCTGTACTGTGCTGTAAAGATCTATGTTCTATATTAGACTTTTCTTTAGCTTTATTTGTCACATGTACATTAAAACATACATTGAAATGCATCGTTTGCATCAGATCAAATCAGTGAGGATTGTGCTTGGCAGCTTGCTAGTGTCACCATGCTTACAGTGTCAACATAGCATGCCCACAACTCACTAACCCTAACCATGTATTTTTGGAATGTGGGAGGAAACTAGAGCACCTGGAGGAAGCCCATGCAGTCACAGGGAGAATGTACTTACAATGCCTTACAAACAGTGGCAGGAATCAAACCCAGATCAGTGATCCCTGGTGCTGTAATAGTGTTAATGCTAATTGTTATGCTACTGTGCCACTGCAAGAGTAATGAGGGTGGGGAATTTTGCAATTCTAATGGCACTGAATGAGAGGAGTAGATGGTGAAGCTGTCTAGTTTGGAATTGATCATTTCCTCTCACTTATGTGGCTTAGATCTAACTTACCGGTCACTGGCTCATGCCTGAATGTCATCTATGTCCTGTTGCACATGGCTGTAGCCTGATGAAGGGCCTTGAACTGAAATGTCAATTCTTGATTTCTTTCCTTAGATGCTCCCTGATCTGCTGAGTTCCTCGAGCATTTTGTGTGTGTGTTACTCTGGATTTCCAGTATCTGCAGAATCTCTTCGGTGTTTATCGTCTTCTAAATAGCTGCAAATGGAATTCAACATGTCCAAATCTCTTTTAAACATTGTAATTGTACCAACCTCTACCACTTGTTCTGACATGTCTTTTCACCTCATTCTGTGAGGAGAAAAGCTTTCTTCTCAGGTCAGCTTTAAATTTTTCCCCTCTAACTATAAACTAATGCCCTCCAATTTTATACGCCTCTTCACAAGTAAAAAGACCATCTCCATCCACCTTATCTATCCCCCTCAATGGAAATGAACTCTATGTAAACATCTACATACTGTGCAAAAAGTCTTAGGCATATTTTATATTATGTATGTTTATATATAGCTAGGGTGCCTAAGATGTTTACACAGTACTGTAGTAATTTTATGTATTGCACTGTACTGCTGCAAAAAAAAAACAAATTTCATGATATATGTGAGTGATAATAAACCTGATTCTGATATGGGTCTCTGTTGTGGACTGAGAGGGGGAAGGAGGCAGGCAGAGGGAAATCATAGTTGGGAAAGGTGGAAGGGAGAGGGGAGGAAGTGCGAAGCACCAGAGAGACATTCTGTAATGATTAATAAACTAATTGCTTGGAATTAAATGGCTTTGCCTGGTGTCTCAGGACTGTGTGCGTCTGCACCATCCCCTGCCCCAGCACTCCTTCTCTGACACCTGTCCCACACCCCTCCCACAGTGCTCCACCCTTTCCCAGTATCCTTTGCTCCCACCACATTTGTGGCTAGGCATAGCTCAAGTACCATCTATAAATTTGCTGATGATACAACCATTGTTGGTAGAATCTCAGTTGAAGATGTGGGGGTGTACAAGAGCAAGATATATCAACAAGTGGAGTGGTGCTGCAGCAACAACAACACTCAAAACTAGTAAGACGAAAGAGCTGATGGTGGACTTCAGGAAGGGTAAACGAAGGAAAACATACCAATCCTCATAGAAGGCCTAGAAGTGGAGCGAGAGCAGTTTCAAGTTCCTGAGTGTCAAAATCCCTGAGGAACTAGCCTGGTTCCAACATATCGATGCTGCTATAAAGACGGCAAGGCAGTGACTATACTTTATTTGGAGTTTTAAGGGATTTGGTATAGCAACAAAAACACTCAAAAACTTCTATAAATGTACTGTGGAGAGCATTGTGACAGGCTGCATCACTGTCTGGTCTGGGGGTGCTATTGCACAGGAGCGAAAGAAGCTGTAGAGGGTTGTAAATATAGTCGGCTCCATCTTGGATACTAGCATACAAAGTACCCAGGACACCTTCAAGGAGTGGTGTCTCAGAAAGGCAGCGTTCATTATTAAGGAACCCAGCACACAGGGCATGCCTTTTTCTCACTGTTACCATCAAGTAGAAAATACAGAAGCCTAAAGGCACACACTCAGTGATTCAGGAAACACACAAAATGCTGGTAGAACACAGCAGGCTAGGCAGCATCTATAGGGAGAAGCGATGTCGACGTTTCGGGCTGAGACCTTCGCCCGAAACGTCGACATCGCTTCTCCCTATAGATGCTGCCTAACCTGTTGTGTTCTACCAGCATTTTGTGAGTGTTGTTGTTTGAATTTCCAGCATCTGCAGATTTCCCCGTGTTTGCTCAGTGATTCAGGAACAGCTTCTTCCTCTCTGCCATCTGATTCCTAAATGGATATTGAATCCATGAACCTTCCTCACTTTTAAAATATTTATTATTTCTGTTCTTGCACTATTTTATCCTTTTTAATATACATATACTGTAATTAATTGATTTATTTATTTTTACACTTTTTCTTCTATATCATGTATTGCACTGAACTGGTGCTGCTAAGTTAATCAATTTCACAACACATGCCAGAGATAATAAACCTGATTCTGATTTACACACTCACTCGTTCCACTTTGATAAATACAATATGGTGCAAGTCTTAGGCACCCTAGCTATATGCATGTGTCTTAGACATTTTTCACAGTACTATATGAACAACCTCACTTTTGATCTTATGAGGAAGCAACAGAAGATGATTGGACTGGGGACAGCACCCCAAGCAACTCCTGCTTGGCCTGACTGATTGTCCTTCAACAAGCACAAACATCTTCCTTTGTTTCAGCAAAAATAATACAAACTGCTGGAGGAACTCTATGGACCAGGCAGCATTGATGGTGACCACACTGCACAGAGGCAGATAAACCTGCCTCATATTATTCAGCCAGCTCTATCATGGTACCCACCGTCGTGGACATTTCCAAAAGGCAGTTCCTCAGAAAGGCGGCATCTATCATTAAAGACTTCCACTACCAGGACATGCCCTCTTTTCAGCTCTGCAATCAGAGAGGGGGTATAGCAGCCTAAAGACACACACTCAACATTTTAGTAACAGTTTCTTCCCTTCAGCCATCAGATTTCTGAATGGACAATGAACCTATGAACATTGCCTATTTTGCTCTATTTTTGCACTACTTATTTATCTTTTTATATACAGGTAATTCTGATGGTTAATCTTGAAATCAGTAGTATCTTGCTGGAGACACATGAAGAGTTCATCCCATTTCAGGAAATAAGATTAGATGAGCTTTATTTGTCACATGTACATGAAAACATCAAATCATACAGTGAAATGCACTGTTCGTATCAAGGACCAACACAGTCCATAGATGAGCAAGGCATATCAACATAACATGCCCACAACTCACTAACCCTAATGTACGTCTTTGAAATGTGGGAGGAAACCCGAGCACCCAGATGAAACCCATAGGTTATGGAGAGAACATACAAACAACTTATAGACAGTGGCAGGAATTGAACCCGATTTGCTGGTGCTGTGAAGTGTTATGCTAAACTCTACACTACAGTGCCACCACTTGCCACAAAAAAGTGGAAAACATCATGAAGTTAGATTTACGATTAACTACATCAGATTTTCTTTTCTTTTACAAATGTAAACTAATATATGGAAAGTGAAAAGTTTATCGATACTTATAACACTTTTCAAACTTCAGCCAGGTTAATTAAATTGTACATTGAATCTAATTGATTCTGTAGTACTGATATGGTGTACTGATTTGAGCATCACGCCATCTTGATTAGGTTGTTTTATTCTGAATCTGAAATGAGCGAAAATGTCATAGTATCAATCAGATTTGGAATAGTGGTGAGGTATGATCTGCATCATGGGTGGTTTCCAAATTAGTTACAAAATGACCTAAATTTGATTAAAATCAGACGCTCAGATCAGCTTATTTAGCAAACAGTGTCAGGAAACTATAACATTAGAAAGATTTAAACTTGGAAACCCTAGGATGGAGAAAAAAATTTTCAACTAGCACATCAGAAACTGCACATCAATACGATTCCAATAGTACTCTGAATTAGACCTACTTGTTTCATATATCGAAGAGTAGAATGGAGTCGCATTCACTGCTGAATACAAGTATATGAGCAGCAAGTAGTTCACACCTTCACCGCTGTCATTACCACAAGTTACATTCAAGAACAGAAATGTGGGTAGTGAAGATTTTGATTTGTATCAGTGTAACAAATCCAATAAGCCACTTGTCAATCCACAGGGAACAGATTGCTAGACTCAAGATTGTAATTTCTCAATTTCTCAGATTCTGATTTATTTGTCACATGTACATTGAACCATCCAGTGAAATGCGTCATTTGCGTTAACAACCAACAGACCCAAGGATGTGCCGGGGGCAGCCTGAAAGTGTTGCTGCTCATCCCAGTGCCATGTAGCAGATTACAATTAGCAACAATAACGGAAAACAAAACAAGATTACAACAGCAAGACAAACTCCGTGTTACCCACTCCACACCTCCTCCCCCCCCCCCCCACACACAGATAGAACCTCCAACCCCAGGTAAATTCATTTTAAGGAAGATTAAATTATTTTCCTATCATCATGTACTGTGTAGCATGACATGGCATTCATGGTGCGAGGGAGCCAAAGGGTGGTGAATTTGTGGAATTTGGTCATTGGGTGTATTTGAGGCAGAAATAGATATGTTCTTGATTGGACATGGCATCAAAGGTTATGTGGAGAAAGCCCAGAACTGGGGTTGAAACATAGAAAATAGGTGCAGGAGTAGGCCATTTGGCCCTTCGAGCCTGCACTGCCATTCAGTATGATCATGGCTGATCATCCAACTCAGAACCCTGTACCTGCTTTCTCTCCATACCCCCGATCCCTTTAGCCACAAGGGCCATATC
The DNA here is from genome assembly GCF_048418815.1 of Hemitrygon akajei. NCBI lineage: Eukaryota > Metazoa > Chordata > Chondrichthyes > Myliobatiformes > Dasyatidae > Hemitrygon > Hemitrygon akajei. The sequence continues at coordinate 27,717,127 of NC_133138.1, read as the reverse complement.
TAACTTCCTCTTAAATATAGCCAATGAACCGGCCTCAACTGTTTCCTGTAGCAGAGAATTCCACAGATTCACCACTCTCTGCGTGAAGACGTTTTTCCTCATCTCGGTCCTAAAAGGCTTCCCCTTTATCCTTAAACTGTGACCCAGTTGAGGAGATAGAAAAAAAGGACCAATGCCTTATGGTCTATTAGTTATTGGGGTAGGAAAAGAGAGGGTTAATAATCAGTAAATTATTATCCTGGAGGGGAGATTTGCTAAGGCTATTGAGGAGAGTTTAAACTAGAATTACTGAGATGTGGGAAACAAAACTGAAGCAATGGAGGAAGAGGCAGTTGGCTCACAAATAGAGAAAGCTTGGAGATAGTGCAAGAGGGAGGGTAGACAGGTGATGGAGAAGGGACACACTCAGACCAATGGTTTGAGATGGGTCTATATTTTAATGCAAGGAGTATTATGAACAAAGCGGATGAGCTCAGAATGTGGATCAGTATTTGGAATTATAATGTTGTGGCCATTACAAAGACTTGGATGGCTCAGGGACAGGAATGGTTACTTAGAGTGCCAGGCTTTAGATGTATCAGAAAGGACAGGGAGGGAGGCAAAAGAGGTGGGGGCATGGCACTGTTGATCAGAGATTGTGTCACGGCTGCAGAAAAGGAGCAAGTCAGGGAGGGATAGTCTACTGAGTCTCTGTGGGTGGAAGTTAAAATAGGAAGGGGTCAATAACTTTACTGGGTGTTTTTATAGACCATGCAATAGTAACATGGACATCAAGGAGCAGATAGGGAGACAGATTCTGGAAAGGTGCATTAATAACAGGGCTGTCATGATGAGAGATTTTAATTTCCCAAATATCGATTGGCATCTCCCTAGAGCAAAGGCTTTAGATGGGGTGGAGTTTGTTAGGTGTGTTCAGGAAGGTTTCTTGACACAATATGTAGATTAAGCCTACAAGAGGAGGCTGTACTTGATCTGGTATTGGAAAATGAACCTGGCTAGCTGTCAGATCTCTCAATGGAAGAACATTTTGGAGATAGTAATCACAATTCTATCTCCTTTACCAGAGCATTGGAGAAGGATAGGAAAAGACAAATTAGGAAAGTGTTTAATTGGAGTGAGGGGAAATATGAGGCTATCAGGCAGGAACTTGGAAGCATAAATTGGGAATAGATGTTCTCAGGGAAATGTACTGAAGAAATGGGGCAAATGTTCAGAGGATATTTGCGTGGAGTTTTGCATAGGTACATTCCAAAGTACAGGAAGTGTGGTGTACAAAGGCTGTAGTAAATCTAGTCCAGAAGAGCTTACGAAAGGTTCAAAAAAATAGGTAACGATAGAGATCTGAAAGATTATAAGGCTAGCAGGAAGGAGATTAAGAAATTAGGAGAGGCAGAAGGGGCAATGAGAAGGCCTTGGCAGACAGGATTAAGGAAAACCCCCAAGGTATTCTACAAATATGTGAAGAGCAAGAGGATAGATAAGGCATGAGAGAATGGAACCAATCATGTGTGACAGTAGAAAAGTGAGTATGGCACCGGAGGAGATAGCAGAGGTACTTAATAAGTACTTTGCTTCAATATTCACTACGCAAAAAGGATCTTAACAATTGTAGGGATGACTTAACAGCAGACTGAAAAGCTTGAGCATATAGACATTAAGAAAGAGGATGTGCTGGAGCTTTTGGAAAGCATCAAATTGGATAAGTCGCCGGGACCAGATGAGATGTACCCCAGACTACAGTGGGAGGTAAGGGAGGAGATTGCTGAGCCTCTGGCGATGATCTTTGCATCACCAATGAGAATGGGACAGGTTCCAGAGGATTGGAGGGTTGCAGATGTTGTTCCCTTATTCAAGAAAGGGAGTAGAGATAGCCCAGGAAATTATAAACCAGTGAGTCTTACTTCAGTGGTTGGTAAGTTGATGGAGGAGATCCTGACAGGCAGGATTTATGAACATTTGAAAAGGCGTGACTAGGAATAGTTAGCATGGCTTTGTTAAAGACAGGTCGTACCTTAAGAGACTGATTAAATTTTTTGAGGATGTGACTAAACACATTGATGAAGGTAGAGCAGTAGATGTAGTGTATATAGATTTCAGCAAGCATTTGACAAGGTACCCATGCAAGGCTTATTGGAAAAGTAAGGAGGCCTGGGATCCAAAAGGATATTGCTTTGTGGATCCAGAACTGGCTTGCCCACAGAAGGCAAAGAGTGGTTGTAGACAGGTCATATTCTGCATGGAGGTCGGTCACCAGTGGTGTGCCTCAGGGAACTGTTGTGGGACCCCTAGTCTTCGTGATTTTTATAAATGAACTGGATATGGAATTGGAGGGATGGGTTAGTAAATTTGCTGATGACACACAGGTTGGAGGTGTTGTGGATAGTGTGGAGGGTTGTCAGAGGTTACAGCAGGACATTTTTAGGATGCAAAACTGGGCTGAGAAGTGGCAGATGGAGTTCAACCCAGATAAGTATGAAGTGGTTCATTTTGGTAGGTCAAATACGATAGCAGAATATAGTATTAATAATAAGACTCTTGGCAGTGTGGAGGATCAGAGGGATCTTGGGGTCCGAGTTCATAGGACACTCAAAGCTGCTGTGCAGGTTGACTCTGTGGCAAAGAAAGCATACAGTGCATTGGCCTTCATCAATCGTGGGATTGAGTTTAGGAGCCGAGAGGTAACATTGCAGCTCTATAGTACCCTGCTCAGACCCCACTTGGAGTACTGTGCTCATTTCTGGTCACCTCATTACAGGAAGGATGTGGAAACCATAGAAACGGTGCAGAGACTTACAAGGATGTTGCCTGGAGAGCATGCCTTATGAGAATAGGTTGAGTGAACTCAGCCTTTTTTCCTTGGTGCAATGGAGTATGACAGGTGATCTGATAGAGGAGTATAAGATGATGAGAGGCATTGATCGTGTGGATAGTCAGAGGCTTTTATCCAGGGTTGAAATAGCTAGCACAAGAGGGCACAGTTTTAAGGTGCTTGGAAGCAGGTACAGGGGAAATGTCAGGGTTAAGTTTTTTTTTTAAATGCAGAGTGGTGAGTGCATGGAATGGGCTGCCAGCGACGGTGGTGGAGGCCGATATAATAGGGTCCTTTATGAGCCTCCTGGAAAGATACATGGAACTTATAAAAATAGAGTGCTATGGGTAACCCTAGATAATTTCTAAGATAAGGACATGTTCAGCACAGCTTTGTGGGCCAAAGGGCCTGTATTGTGCTGTAGGTTTTCTATGTTTCTAAATTAGAAACATTAGAAGCAGATGCGGTATCATAGAAACACTTAAGGTTTAATAATAGAAATGGAATAGAGCTGTAACTGCACCAAGCTACAGAGACTTGATGATTAAGTGATAACATACTGCTATTACAGTGCCTGAAACTTAGGTCTGCTGGCAAGTAACCTCAAGTGTTTTATTTTGTAACTGGGTGGCAAGGTGGAGATACATCTCTACCAAAGGAGTTGTGAGGCATTCCTTCCCTCCGCTAGCATCCAGGTCACCCTTGGGCTAGATGTCGCACCTGTTTAGCATCCCCCTCCCCCTGATCAGTGTCACATGAAGCCATGGGAACAGGTGGAGGATTGTCGAATGAGCAGCTGGTGCCTAAGTTCTGGTTATGCGACCGCTGACGCCAGGCAGAGAATCTCTGAAGAATATTGATAATGGCTGGGGTCACCTGTTTTGTGTAGACACTGTCCAGAAGGAAATGGCAAACTTCTGTAGAAAAACTTGTCAAGAACAATAATGGTCATGGAAAGACCATGATTGTCCACGTTATTTGACACGGCACATGACAAATAAATGCTTTGGTAACAAAAATCTAGTTCTTCATAATTAATTCTGAGAAATTTAACAAGCAAGACTTAGTTAATTATGTTTCCATGTAATCATGCAAGCGTAGAGGTTTGTAAGGCTGTGCCGAAATTGTAATTGGGTAGATTAGGTTTGTCTGATCTCTTGGTGCATACCAGGTTTCAATAAATCACACATCCTTCAAACACTAACTCCTTGTTGCGTTTTATGCTCCTAAAGAACCAAACAGCCTACTTGTGTTACTGTGATATCCACGGCAGATTTTAATTGAGACACTAGCAAACTATTAAGCCCTTCAACTGGAACTGATGTGCAATTGGGAGAGTAACATCAGAGAAAGCAACCACTATTTTTAATTAACATCACTGTTACATTCATTTCAAATAGCATTGTTAGCAAGGTTATTAGTGATTACTATCAATATACATTTATTGACATTAACATGCTGTATATATACATATACCTGTTCTCATATGTACAACACTGTGCACAACTTATACATAACAGATTACAAAGAATAATCAGTAAAAAGACATTTATAAAGAGCTTAAATCAACTGCTCTGGACATATAAAGGAAGTTAATTCATACGAGGTAAAACTTTAAAATGGAACCTGGGGAACCCCTGTATTAAACTTATTACATAACCCAGTATTAGAATACAATTTAAGAACATGTGCAGGTTTCCATTAATAATTTTTACTCATTTTACAATAAGCCTTAACCACAACAATAGACATCACACACACAATGTTAAAGTAACATTTACTCCACTTTATGAATATGACATGCAGCATTACATTCAACTGTTAAATTCAAATCTATGGTAGGTTATAAACTTTTTCACAATCAAACTTGACATTACTTCAGGATGTTTGAGTAACTAGTGCTAATCCCACAGATCAAAGAACTAAGGTTCTTTTAATATGCTTAAAGTAAACAATTTTTGGAGTACTTCCTTGAAATAAAATTGAGCAGATACCACACAGAATGGGAGCATTAAAGCTTGCAAAAAACATTATGCAGACATATAAAAAGGATCACTAGCAAACTGTTTCAACAGTTTCTCAGTCTGATAATGCCATACATCCTTCAACAACTGATCTGTACAGTCAAGTGTCTATTTGATACCATCATAGATAACCAAATCAGCAGTTTTGTATTAAATAGGTCCACAATAAATGGATGACAATGCAGATTCGACCAGAACCTGTGGAGAAAAAATAGTTTTGGATGTGCAGAGCTTACTTCTCATGGCAGATTTTACTCCAACACTGGGGGCTCAGTGCATAAGCTTTGGCAGTTGCAAAGGACAACTAACCTTAATTTTAGGGTACTTGGAGGGACCCACCTCTCCTTCACTAGCCACAAACCATCCCCGAGCTCTGATCACAATAAGTTCTAATCACTTACGTATATGCTTTAGCATATGCAAGTAATAACATTCATTCATAATGACCAAGAAAACTCAGCTGAAGCTGAAAATAGAGTATTTAATCAAATTAGTTGAAATTTGAATCTTTCAACCCTACTGCATCTACAACATGATTTTTCACAGGCAAACATATGATTTTTTTTCTGAACATTTATTCTGAAAACCTTGGAAAAATTATTATAGTATTCAGAAATTTCTTGACATCTGATATAATTGGAACAATTTTTTTCTGCTCACAAATGTCTGCCAAGGAATCCATAAATACTCTCAGGTGCTGTCAATGACTTGCTTTACATATTATATAGTAGGAATAAATTAAACCAATGTGGGCGCAGCTGGGAACTCTGAATATGACTCAGAGTCTCCTAATTTATAAAAAGGATGGGACTCTGGGGTTTTCACAGTGAAAGCCACATCACCAAAATTTGAAAGGCTTATTGTACACCATTACCCGCTACTACCCTAGCGCTGCATAGCAGTACCAAACATCACTGCTGAAACTCAAAAAGCTTCAGAGTATGCAAACCGCAGATATTCCCAGGTCATGAACACTTCAAATTAGCCTGTGAATTCAAAACATCAACACATAAAGACTATTGCTTTTCACTAGAGCAGCAAGTACCACCTCAGTCTTGGGAATGGAGGTGAATGGTCTGATTTGGAGGTAAAAAGTAATTCCATACATATTTAACCTTGTAAAATATTTACAAGACTGAACACCTACACATTTAAGAATGTTGTTCAGAATCATCAGTAATAGGTGTTGAAAGTTGACATTTTTTACTTGACTTGTAGAACTGACTACTTTGTGTTCATCTATCCTCAGCAGTTTGAGCGAATCTTTTGCAACACGCACAACACACTGGAGGAACTCAGCAGGTCGGGCAGCATCCGTGGAAACGACCTGCTAAGTTCCTCCAGTGTGTTGTGCATGTTGCTTTGACTCCAGCATCTGCATAGTATTTTGTGTGTGTGAGCAAATCTTTTGTTCCCTTCTCTAAGAGAAAATGTTCTTAGCGCAATACTTCATATGCTCAAACAAAAGAGCAGCTTTCCTTTTGACAAATATAATTAAGGAACTGTTGAGCAAAACATTTGAGTTAGTGTTTTAAAAATAATAGCAATTAGAAGTCCAGAGTTCTCGCTAGTACACTATGGGCACACCCTACAATGAGCTAAAAGTGCTTTATTGTCTTGTTTCCTATTTGTATTTTTACAGCTTTCCTATTTAACGGTTGCCAGTACACAGATTGCTTTAATTTGTTTACCATGCACTAAGTTGCTGCAAATAACTGACTCCTAATATAAATTACTTTGAGAAGGCAGAATCCAAGAATGTCACAGTACTAGGCCATACAGCCCACTGCAACAGTGCAAATGTCACGATCTATTAAGTCTATTTCACTGCCCATTTTTCATTCCTTGTTTATTTTTGGTTCAGTGATTCAATTGCCTTTTGAAACATTTTACAAAACTTAGTTTCTACTCTTTTTAGTTGCTATATTCCAATGTTAAGTACCTTACCATAAAATAATCCTCCACTATTCTCTTACAATTCTGAAGAATGACAAACTTTTCCTGAGTATAAATCAACAGAAGAAAAGATACCTCATTCACCATTATATTCCCAAAACCTTCCCTGATTTCTTCTTGACCTCCTCTATCTCATGAAAGTGCCACTTTCTGTGGCTCTCCAGAACAAAACTCTAATCTTTGTGAACTTCTTCTATAGCCTCTCCATGTACTTACTGGGGAAGGAATAGAATGTGAACAATTTAACTGAACAATTTTTAATAAATATTTCTTCTCCCTCCTGCAACCCCAAGCTAAAGGTTAATAGATAACTCCTTTATACAAATAAAAGAGCCATATTATGTATCAAAGAATTAAGCACCTAATCTACAGCACTGAACACAATCAGAAAAGCATTGACATATTACAACAATAGTGCAGACAAGGCTTTAACAAAAACAAGATAAAAAAGAACAAGTGGTAAAAATGATAGTAAGTTTAAACTTGAAAGTCTATACATTTCAGAATGAAAAAAAATGACTGAGGTAACGGTTGCAACCAAACAAAGTTACTTGGTACCTGTTGTAGAAAACCTCAAGTCCTTTGAGTTTCAGAAAGTGTCTGAAAATGTTAACTAACGTTTTGATTTCCCTTCAAAAGCAGGTAATCTCTTAATTAACAGGTTAGCTGCCTGCTGAATATTTTTCACTAATAAGACAATAAGCCAAGACCAGTATCATGAATAACTAAAGAACAGAATCTCATAATATTAGATAACAAAACTTGATCTCAGGACATTCTACTATCAAGAACTTTAGACCTTTTCCTCATAGACCAGTATATGTGGATTCAACAAAAGCTCATGTTGAGACATCATAAATCATATTTCAATGTCCTACAACATTTCGCATCTAAAACAGAAGTTCATTGTCAGCCTAGTCTTTTGGTCATTGAAGGAGAGAGTCAATTCCAGCTTCAGCCTTTGTCGAGCGCTTCCTGGTGACGAAAAAGGAAACAAGCCATATTTATTCAAATATTTACTTTCATCTTCACATTTCCCTAAATGTGTACAAAATTATTAACCCTGTTGCTGATATACAATAATAACTTGTATTAGGAATATGAGCAGCTGACACGAAACTTTAAAGTACAGTATACACAGCAGATAACATTAGATTTGATGAGATTAACAAGCAAATGAATGAACATTTAGCAGATTAAATCAAACATGAAAATATGATCTAACAGTTTGGTGGGGACAGACAATACAATCTGCATGCCATACCGAGATTAATACTTCTCAATAATGGCACACTTACATACAAATGAGCTCCAACAGGAGTATTAAATTCAAGGGTTATATACACACACACACGCTTGCTCCTATGAAAGTCTAAATTAGTTTTTTCTGTCTCTCCACTTTTCATAATTCCTCTTTGCTATGTGCTATTGATGCACAGAAATATGGTTACTACATTGAAAACCTTTTGTGTACTGGACAAAATATACATGGATCCTTGTTTAAAAAACTGGAACTTATTTGTTACCCAGAGACAGCCTGGAGATTTTTCTCTATTCCTTCCCTCTCTTCCAGAAGTTTTCCTTCTCCTGTTTCTCAGTTCTGTTAGTCATCAAACAATTTACTGCTAGAGTGGTACTCAGCAATTCCACTTTCAACAAGGATGCACTACAATATGGGGGGGGGGGGTGTTAGAGGGAAGGGATGGGGGTGGTGGCAGGGCAGAGGCAGAGGGGGAGAGATCGGAGGGAGAGTGGGATATGAAAAATTGACTTGCAGGGGAAGAAAGCAGCTGGGAAGGCAGTGTAAATGAGAGGTGAGAAATAAAACAGGACAACACAATGGGATTGTGTGCAGTCTATGAGAGAATAAAGCAGAAAATATTTTAATTACTAGCAGCAAACTATATCAGCAGCCAAAACCTGCATGTGAAAACATAATATACAATAGGCTAAATCCATCACTCAAAAAACACACATGATCTAAACTTAAAAAAAAGACAACACCCTCTGACAATGGAAATTCACCCCTGCACCATTCACAAATTACCACTCAAAAATTTATGAAGAAAGAAAATAGATAAAAAAACAAGTATTTATTATCTTTCAGCTTTTGTTTTTTGTTTCATGCCCAAATGACGTGGCTTCACATGATGCATAATTCCAATATGGGCTATTTTGTAGCTGTGCAACCCCACTGTAATGTAGTCACTTGCAGCCACAGTGAATGTCACAGTTTAAAACAAAATAGTCGGTTTGTAAAGAGTATTAGCAGAGGACTCTGTGTTTACTGTTTGCGGATTTGTATGGGCAAGCTGAATGATAACCTATAACTTATCACAGAATAAATTGAATGAGTGTATATTTTTGCGTGAAAATGTTTATCTCTCCTGTTAAAATAAAAATCACTTTGAAAATAGACAGGTTACTGGAAGTTGCCTAATACCTTCACAAAAATCTCTTAATAGACATCTAGTTAAAAAGAAGTTTGAGAGAATAGAACATGTGTTAAGGGAAATTTTACATTTAGACAACAAAGATAAAATATTTCCTACAGCCTTACTTTCTTCCGGTTTTGGGTCTGGATTTTCCGCCTTTTGAAGTTCTTGGTCGCTCCAGTTTCATTAGTGACTGACGTAGACTCTCTTCAGTGTAGGCCAAGTAAACATGAGATAGATCCACTTCAAATGGCTGAAATAATCAAAAGTTAAACAAAGATCAGCTTTAAGAATCAAACAAAGCCATTAAGAATCTTCAGTACATCTATCATTCAAGGCCACCTTCATTGCGAATTGCATTTTTTACACCAAAATTCCACAAATACAACTAACATCAAAATACATAATAAAATAATGCATTTAAGCACATAGGGATCATAAACCAAAATGTAAATAATACCTTGTGCCAGATGATTAGAGGCAGTAAAAAGAAATCTGGGCAATATTTATACTTGTGTGAAAGAACATTGTGGAGTAAATAATTTGCAAATATACTGTGCCTTTTACTCTTCAGGAGTACCCTAAGCACTTTCAACAATTTATTCTTTTATTGACAAATATGACAAGAAATTTTCATGCAAATAAGATTCCAAATATCTAAACAAATTTTGTTTGGTGGAAAGTGCCATCACTGGATGGCAGTATTTCCATCAAGATTGTGTTCAAGTCCCACTCAGGCAAAGAAATAAAGATTAATGTCAAATCCAGTTAAATTCCACCAGTGTCAAAAGGACTTCAATAACAGTATTATAACTCTTAAAATCCTATCACATTATGTAAGTTTTAAAATACATATAACTGGTAAAGAATGTATGAATCACAATCCTCAATTATAACCTACCCTTTTTATTTTACTATACTTATTGTAAAACTACAGGCCAACTTTCAACTGTATTTAAGTTGAAATACACAGACGATAAATACAAATGATGCATTGCTCGATTTCTGCAAAATTAGTTACCCCTAAGATAATTTGGAGATGTGGAGCAAAGTTATGATGGCGTTAAATGGCAACTCCTTTGCTTGCATCTTCAGAAACAGCTCTATATCTATCTCTGATATCTCTTATTTTCCTTTTCAAGGTTCTTTTGAAGACCTTGACTTGGAGTTACACTCTGACTTTGGTTCTTTGCGGAATGGGACCCACTCTCAGGGCCTCACGACCAGCCGCTTTTTGATATCCCAAGGACACAGCCTGGAAGACTAGCGCACCTTCAAGGTGCCAGATTTTTGTGGCTCTGGAGACAGGCTGATTCTAGGCCGGTGCCCGACTGGGACGTCGCAGGAGAATACAGAAATTGGGAGCAGTAAGTTAGCTGCCATGGGCTGTGCATCCAGAATCCCGAGTCTTTCTGGGGTCGACTCTCTGGGTGCAGATCTTGGAAAAAGCAACGCAACTGACTTTTAACATCATAAATCAGCGAGTTGTTATGTCTCCCTTTTCGCTGTGAAACGAGGACACCTCTTTTTCCCTTTTTCGGGGAGAAGGAGAGAGGGAGAGGGAGGGAGGGAGAGAGGGAGGAAGGAAAAGGGGGAGAGGGGGAGGGGGAGAGAAACAGACTGTGGTATGTTGAATTACCGGATGAATGAGTAGTCTTTGGGGTACTGCAAGTTTGTGTCTTTATTGATGCTTTGCTGCACACTTGAGTGCTTGGTGGGGCGGGGGGGGGGGCACGAGGCGCAATGCTTTTTTGGCTGGTGGGTGGGATGGTGTTTCAATGCCTTTCTGCTGCTTGTGAATGGGAGGGGGTAACTTGGGGGGTTTTGGGGTTCTAACGTTTAACTGTTATTCATTCTTTGGGGCACTCCTCGGTTTTCGTGGATGTTTGTGAAGAAAAAGAATTTCAGGATGTGTATTGTATACATTTCTCTGACATTAAATGTACCTATTGAAACCTATTGATTTGAATGAGGCACACAACTCCAGAAGTTAAACTGATTTCATTTGATTAAATTTGAAACAATTGTCACAAAAACTGCTTTTCTCAGCATCAATTAAGCTTATTTTAAAATAACATTAATGAAAATCATCATAATAATATTTGGAATTCTCATTAATTTGAAAATATGGGCATTCAACCAGTTAAGTCACATTTCAAATAAATGAATGACACCTCACTGTGAAACGAGGACACCTCTTTTTCCCTTTTTCAGGCAGGAGAGAGGGACAGCAGCAAATAGATGACAACTGCTTAAAAGTTTTATTAGTATTTTGCCAAATATTAAAAAGACTAATTAACTAATAACAATTTTGAGGCACTGAATAGGGAAGGATAAAGAAAAATATTAATTGCATTCAAAATGAATTTTTTTCTGTATATAGTGAAGAATTCAGAAGGTGCCATCAACTTACATCTTTTTCCGTTTTGTCAGGGACTGGTGTCTGTTTTCTCATATTGTTTCCTGTATATGCCACACATTTCTACAAATAAGCAGAGAAATCTTTAGGCATGCTTGAAAACCTATCTTTCTTCATATACAGCAAACAATGCCTTTGGAATGTACAATAAAAAATCAGATGTGTAGGTACTACATTACAATTCAGCTGGTTGGAATTAAGTACATGGATAAGTAAATGGTAAGAATGGAAATACTACCCAGAAAAATATCCTTAAGGGTGAGAAGATTAAGATAAATGGGATCCAGAGCAACTTGATCCAGAAGATTAAACTGGATGTGATCCATGGTGACTTACTTGTTAGATTGGATTCGCAATTAGCTTGATATAGATGTCAGAGGATAATGGTGGAAGGGTGCGATTCTGAAAATAGGTCTATGAATAGTAGTGTTCTTTAGGGATCATTGCTGGGAGCTCTGCTGCTGGTCTTTTATATAACCAACAGGGATAAAAATGTAAATGGACTGATTAATCCATATGTATATAACACAAAAATTGATGGAGGAGTTGTAGATGCTGAAAAATATTGACAAAGGATACACTGAGGCACAGATCAGGTGCAGATATGGGTAGAGTAATGGCAGATGAAGTTTAATCCAAGCAAGTGTGAGGTGTTGCATTTTAGGAGGTCAATTTCAAGAGAAACGTATATAGTAAGTTGCAGGACCTTAACAGCATTCTGTTAGTTTATCATTGTCACATGTGTGTTCAGTACCAAGATACAATGTAAAGCTTTGTTTTGCATGTCATCCAGAAAGATCATTCCAAACATAGTACAGAGCTTGTGCAAAAGGAAAAATATAACAGTATGCAAAATATAGTGTTATAGTTACAGAGAAAGTGCTTGCAGGTAGACAAATAAGGTGAAGGGCCATGGCGAGGGAGACTAAGCTATCAAGAGTTCAGTTTATTGTAAAAGAGTTCTGCTCAATAGTCTTTTATAGCAGTGGGATAGAAGCATAGAAGGGATATAGATTACATGCAGGCAGATGGAATTAGTTTCATCATAGTTGGTACACACATTGTGGGCTGAAGGGCCTGTTCCTTTTCTGTGCTCTGTAAGTGCTCTTGGTGAAATATTTCTATGGCTTACATGTAGATATAGTCAACATAAATGCTCTGGTCTGTCTTAAATGTTATAATTAATCAACTTTGCAAACTTACCAGCTGCCACTCTCCAATGTCTTCATTCCAGTGTACGTAGTTTTCAATCATCTCCTTGAAGGTATAAATATCCATTTTAGACAAACTTGCTCTCTTTTTATCTATTGGTGCCAAGCACAAAATATAATAAATACAAGGTGTAACCCAATTCAATGTAGTACTTATTCTGATCAATCATGCTTGATTAAATTGTCAGGCTCTTCTGAAGTACAAATAAGCCTCTTATTCTATAATTCTGTTAATAATGTCCTTAATTATCAATCTGAATTTTCAACTGGTTTAGGTTTTGGAACATTAAATGTAATCTGTAAATTTCCCAGTTTACTGCCCAAAATACCTGAAACACTTATAATACCAAAATTTGGGATCATCAATTATGTGGATGATTATACAAGTTCCATCGACAAGGTGCAGGTTAACATTTCACAGTAAAGGGCATTTTCCACTTCCTTTTATGCAAACACTGATTTTCATTGCTTATTCTTTTCCACCTGAATCATCAAATAGCCCTTAGACCTAGGTTCAAAATCTCTCACACACAGCAGTGATGTACAATACATATTAGGAAATCACATTACATTCATGAAAACTGCACCATTCAAGCAATCCAAACAACTACCTAGACAAAAGGTATGCTCAACATACAAGTGCAAACTATTCAATTTTATATAAACCCTAACATAAGTAAATTATTAAAGAAAATTGTCTAGTTAACCTGGTATTCATGAGGAATAAAGTTGTCAACAATGAGCATCTGGAGTCTGAGCTCTCGGCCTAGTTGTCTTACGTTCTCCAGCAGTCCTTCGATTTCACGTTGATGTTCTTGTTGCAAGTCTGCCATCTTTGAATAATAACAACAGACCATCATCAATGCCATCATGTCACACCTCAACGTTTAAATGTAAAAACCTGGACTTTCAGTTTATTTCAATTCATTGTCCAATAAGAGCAAGTTTAAACTGCTTTACTTTTACATTGAAAAAGCAATTACAAAATTAGGAGATGACCAGTAAATATATATAGTTTGTTTTATATTTTTTGGCCCTTCTTCTTCGAATACAAGTCTTTAAATTACAACTTGTCAACTTTAAATTACAAACAAGAGAGATTCTGCAGATGCTGGAAATCCAGAGTAATACACAGAAAATGCTGGACCCTTCATCACTGCCCGAGGCATCAAATGTTTATTCCTTTCCACAGATGCTGTCTGACCTGCTGAGTTCCTCCAGCATTTTGTATACGTTAACTTTAAATTATAATTTGCAAGTTCTAAGCCTGACACTTCTGTGCATTCTATATGGGTACTCATTACAGTGATTATACTAAAGCAAATGCAGAAAGTGCACTAGCCCCATGGCTGGCTGAGAAGTATAGGTTTTCCAATATGTTTTAAAGAATACCTTTTCTAGTTTGGGCTTCCAGAATTTAATATACTCAAATCAAATCAAGTGAAGTTTATTGTCATTTAACTACATATATGTATATAATATACATAATGTATATAGAAACGAGGCATTTCTTCAAACCAAGGTGTAAAGCACATAACACACGATAACTTATGAAGTTAAGGATAAAATCTACAGATGAATCACAGATAAATAACGAACTAAAGTGCATTAATATTAAGTACAGAACAGATTAACCAGCGACATTTCAAATATGATGCAGCCAGGAGTTCAGAAGCTTAATGGCATGGTCATCTAGTCATGCTTAAAGGAATCAGTACAACTTGACAAAACAAGATCTTTTATGTCCTCAAGTAGTATCTCACCTCCGACTTTGCTGCCATCAGCATTGTCCAAACTTTCTTCAGTTTCTTGGTTTTACCTTGTGCCTCCTCCTGCAAACTGGTATACTTCTCCTCAATGTCTAGACGTTCTTGCTTCAATGAAAAACATAACAAAAAGAAGCATTTTTAGAAATAATCAGCAATAATATACATGGAAGGCAACGTTGAGGACAATTATCTTTTCCTACAGCTGTTTCAAAAGCTTTGATGCAAAAAGGACATTATTGAGATTAGCTGATAATTATTTAATATATCTGTGTTAATGTAGTTTCAACATAATGAACGATAGAGGAGGCTACTTGTATTAGTAAAATATCTTCAGTGAAGGAAAATGAACTTCATTATACCATAAAAACATAATCAGAAAACTGATGCGCACCAATCCAACAAACAGGTTATTAAATGAGAGGTTGAAGGATGGCAAAAGGCAAAATGGTAGAGAAATCAACACCAAAAAAAAAACTGGAACAGACAAAATTTTAAGGATGGCAAGAAAAGAGATGAAATGGAAAGATCTAGGGAGGAAGGTAGGAGGTGGAGAAGCCCGAAGGCACACATTCAACATTTCAGGAATGGCTTCTTCTCCTCCACCATCAGATTTCTAAATAGACAGTGAATACTACCACAGTATTTTTCCCTCTTTTTGCATGACTCACGTAATATTTTTCCTTACTATATATTTCTTATTATAATTTATAGTTTATTATTATGTATTGCAATGTACTGCTGCCACAAAACAAATTTTATGATATATGCCAGTGATATTAAACTTGATTTTGAATCTGAATCTTCAGTGCAAGTGCAAGGAACCCAAAAGTTAAATAAAACAATAAAGGAAAGTTTAAAAAAAAAGAGGCCATTGGTTCCTTGTGTGTGATCTGCCATTCAATGTCACTTTAATCACTGAGCCACTTTCCTGTACTAACCATGTATATCCAAAAAAACACTAATGTAAACTAAATAGACTGAACAACTGAGTCTCTACAGTTACCGATTGATTGTGGAGGCTATATGTTAAGAAAAATACCTTCAATGACGAAATATGGCCCTGGTTATTTCAAACAGGAGTAATCAGAGGCCCAAGTTGTACAGAGAAAAATATAGTTGAAACAGAATAATAATCTTAAATGTAGGTCAGCATGGGGACAATTTATGGGTAAACAGTATTAGGTATAAGACAGGATCAGATAGGATAGATTAGAAGTAACAGGAGCAAAGACAAGGTTAACTAAGAAAAGGATGACAATTTTAACTTTAATTCCTTTAAAGTACACATCATAAGGAAGATTAGCTGAGGTAGAGTTCGGTTTTGTGATAATAGGGTGGTGTTAAGAGCATTAACCTCTTTTTCCTCCAACTCCTTTCTAAGTTGTTCTGCACGATTCCGGCGAGCTTCCAGTTCACAATTAGATTCATCCAGTAGCCTCTCTTGCTCTTCAGCTTTTGCCAAAAGATCCACTCCTCCCACTATCACTTTCTTCTCTAGAGCTGACAATTTTTCCAACAAAGACTGGTGTTCTTGCCTAGGAGGTCCAGTGAAAGGATTCCATTATTCAATTACTTTGTAATAAATAGCTTTAGAATGTAAATTCTCTTTAAAGGAGTAGTGTAAACACCAAGCTATAAGCTAATCAGTGCAAGACCAGATAATAAGAGTCTGAAGTTATGCTTATCATTGCCAGTCAATAAAATGCAAGTAAATCTCCCATAAAATGGACAATGCAAATTTGGCAAATGTCCACCAAAAAATTTCAACAAAATACATTAATCAGAAAATAACTAACTCAGTACAAATTAAAGTCCTAATGAGAAATTGTCAACAACTAATGCAAAATTACCTGTGATTATAGTTGCAAGCATTTGACATAATATACTTTAAGAGTATTCCTTCTGCAATATTTGTAGTCAGCACTTGAACCAAGCAGTTTTAATACAATTTGCCTTTAGCAAATTTTTTTTTAATCCAAGTACAAGTGACAGAGACCAGATATTTGCATTAGTCTTGTAATGCTGCTGTGACACTGGAATTTCCTTTGGGATCAATAAAGTATCTATCTATCTAGATACTATGAATGAACAGTATTTACCCATCAGCTTATTTCCAAGGGCAAAAAACAATTATAGGAACTATGTTGCATTTGGAGTCGATTTTAATGGCATGGTAAATTGATAATAATAGACAAACAACTTATCTGGCTCTGAAAATTCATTTTTTTAACCAGTGGGAGAGGGGGATTGTTGCTTGCTGCCGCTTATGTGCGAGAGGGAGGGGAGCTGGGGGGGGCCTTTGGGGTTCTTGCGTTTAACTGTTGTTCATTTTCTGGGGCATTTCTCTGTTTTTGTGGATTCTGCGAAGAGAAAGCATTTCAGGATGTATATTGTATACACTTCTCTGACATAAATTGGACCGTTGAACCTTTGAATTAATTTTTAACGTTGACAATATTTTTATATATTTTGTCTGCTATTTCTATAGCTATTGCCTCTTTTGTAGTTGGCTTTTTCCAATCTTCATTCTGCTCTCTCTACATGATTTACACCTAATTTATACTTCCTGCTTCAACCTTATATTTTTACTCAGTAATGATTCTTTGAAGTGACCAATTGCAATATTTCACTGTTCTTGTCCTGTTCAGATATCTTTAGAAGGCACAAAATCTGGATCAGACTAAAGGAACAAATATTCTATAATGAAGTTTTGAAATCTGTTAAAATCTTTCTAGGCACTTATGAAATCAATAGCGTAGAATGTCCCTTGTAAAAACTTTTGTTCAAAATTCAAAGTAAATTTATTATCAACGTACAATTTCTCACCATATAAAACCCTGAGATCCATTTTCCTGTGGGCTTATTTAATAAACCATAACAGAATCAATGAAAGACTGCACCAACATAGGTGTTCAACCAATGAGCAAAAGACAACAAATTGTTCAAATACAAATATAAGCAATAAATATTGAGAGCATGAGGTGATTGATGGGACTAGTGAAGTTATTCCCCCGGTTCAAGGGCTTGATGGTTGAGGGGTAATAACTGTTCCTGAACCTGGTGGTGTGAGTCTTGAGGTTCCTGTACTTTCTTACTGCAGAGAGTATGACCTAGGTGGTGAGGGTCCTTGATGATGAATGCAGCTTTCCTACAAAATGCTCCATGTAGATGTGCTCAATGGTTCATTAATCCTATTATGGTTAATATTCTATTATGAATTTACTGAGTATGCCTGCAAGAAAATGAACCTCAGGGTTATATATGGTGGCATATATGTACTTTGACAAAGTAGTGCTGAGGTGGAAGGTCAGCTGTGAGCCTGCTGAGTGGCAGAGCATGAAGGACTGATTGGCCTAGTCTGGCTACTACTCTTTTTTCTCTTCACTGACATGATAGCCACATCTAGTGGATGTAAGCAGATACTGCAAAACTAAAAAATACAATGAATACAACAAATCTGAAACAGAAGATATACAGCACATTAAGTAACCATACTTCTAGCATATATTTAAGGAAATCCTATTCTGTATATACCTTTCCAGGCGCAGAGTAAAATTTTCCAACTGATGTTAAAAATGTTAATACACATTTAACTCAAAACTACTTCAGGATTTAAATAACAAAACTATGTAAGTAGCCAGTGCTTAAGAACGCGAGTACAAATCATCTTACCATTATAATTTTGCACAAACACACAATAAAAACTAGACTGTAAACATCTGTAATGAAAGCAATTTTCACCATCATTACATCTACAAAATTTAAGTCTACATATTTTAGTGATTTCTCTGACTTGCACCTCAAATATTATTAACTGAACTCTATATTCTTTTATCTTACTGTGCTTTCAGCAGGTCTTTTTCTCTCTTCTCGAGCTCTGCTCTTGCTTTGTTTCTTTCTTCCTCCTCCATGTCAAGCTTGGCTTCAAGAACTTTTCTCTCTTCATCAATCTTTGCCTGCATTTCTGCCATCTTTTCCGGAGATACCTTCTTCCTTCCTTCATTACAGAGTAAACTGTGTTATATCACAGTGTAGGTCACATATTAAGATTTGGCCAAGTTTACTTACCTTTGGCCAAATAAGTCATATAAGCCTTATAATTAAACTCATTGCCAACTTTTATGCTCGTGCATTAACTCAAACTTTATGACATAAACAAAAAAGTACTTGAAACATTCAGTGTGTTAGACAGTGTGGAACATTTTAGGTCGACAGAATAACCAATTCTTACAGTCTCCAACCTGAAATATTAACTTTGTTTCTTTTTCCACAGATGCTCTCTTAATTTGCTGAATAATTCCAGTATTTTCAGTTTTTATTTCAGATTCCCAGCATCTACATTTTTTTTCTTGTTTCAAGAGTCTCAGAGAATATGGGCACAGATGCCATTGCATCCAAGTAAAACATGCAAGCCAAGCAAAGATGTCTGTTCACTTTTATTCTACTTAATGGTTACAGTTTAAGATGTTTTAAAGTAACAAATTTAATACTTTCTTTTAATTATATAAGGCTGAATTACACTTAAAATGTCTCTGATTACCATTTTTCAAGCTCTCTGATAGAAGCTACCAGTCAAAAGTCATCAAAACAATCCAGGATCCACCATCTGTGGCCCAATTGCCACAACATTTACAGAGGACAGAAGTCGTGGAGAACCATGGTCATTTGCTCAATTTAATTGTTCTAGGATTTTGTGCTGCTCTTTTGTAAGCATGCAGTTCAGCATTTTATTTTAAATGGTACTGCGTTCAGATCTTGCAAAGACAACTCAGGCAGAAAAAAAGTATACCAAAAATATTCTACAAGAGAAAAGAAGAAGAAATTACAAACCTGCTTGATCTTTAATTGGGATGAAATTAGTTGACCCCACATAGACAACATGCGAATATAGGAGGAAAAAGAAACAAATTAAATCATTAATTTCTGCATTTTTATTAGTTACAGCAATGAAGACATGAACTGTCACAATAAACAAATAAAAGATAATACATCTGAACCATGCTAAAAATTACAGAACGTAAGAAATAAGAGCAGGAATAGGCCATCTGGCCTGTCAAGCCTGTTCTGACATTCAATTAAATCATGGCTGATCTGGCTATGGACTCATCGCCACCAACCTGTTTTTTTCCCCATAACCCTTAATTCCTTTACTATGCAAAAATCTATCCAACCTTGTCTTAAATGTATTTACTGAGGT
Organism: Hemitrygon akajei; assembly: GCF_048418815.1. Classification (NCBI taxonomy): domain Eukaryota; kingdom Metazoa; phylum Chordata; class Chondrichthyes; order Myliobatiformes; family Dasyatidae; genus Hemitrygon; species Hemitrygon akajei. The sequence goes on along the minus strand of NC_133138.1, from coordinate 27,697,307 downwards.
AACCTGCACTGCTTCATTAGGCAGAGAATTTCACAGATTCACCACTCTCTGGGAAAAGCATTCCTCATCTCCATCTTAAATCTACTCCCCCGAATCTGGAAGCTATGTTCCCTAGTTCTAATCTCATCTACCAGTGGAAAAAAACGTTCTTGCCTCTATCATATCTATCCCTTTCATAATTTTATATGTTTCTATAAAACCTCCTTTCTTCTGAATTCCAGAAAGCAGTCTCAGGCAACTCAATCTCTCTTCATCGTCTAACCCCCCTCTTCTCTGGAAACAACCTGGTGAACCTCTTCTGCACCACCTGCAAAGCCAGTATATCCTTCCTCAAGTAAGGAGACCAGAACTGCATGCAATACTCCAGGTGTAGCCTCACCAGTACCCTGCACAGCTACAGCATAACCTCCCAGCTCTTAAGTTCAATCCTTCTAGAGATGAAGGCCAACATTCCATTTGCCTTCTTGATAGTCTGCTGCACCTGCAAACTAGCCTTTTGTGAATCATGCACAAACACTCCCTCCCAAGTCCCTTTACACAGTAGCATGCTGCAATTTTTAACCATTTTAATATTAATCTGATCTTCCATTTTTCCTTTCAAAGTGGATGAGCTTGCATTTACCTACATTGTATTCCATCTGCCAGACCCTTGCCCACTCAACCTAACTATATCTCTCTGCAGGGTCTCTGCATCTTCTGCACAATTTGCTTTACCACTCAATTAAGTGTCATCAGCAAACTTGGATACAATACACACAGTCCCCTGTATATCGTGACAGTTGTGTGCCCAGCACCAAACTCTGCGGCACACTGCTCACTACTGATTGCCAACCAGAGTAACACCCATGTATCCCAACTCTCTGCTTTCTATTAGTTAACTAATCCTCCATCCATGCTAATACATCATCCCAAAATCCATGCATCCTATCTTATGGATACGTCTTTTATGCGGCACCTTACTAAACTCCTTCTGGAAATCCAAGTAAATAACTGTTCCCCGCTATCCACTGCGCTGCTTTTCCCTTCATAACTGATGTCTTAGACACATTCAATAAGTCAGAATTAATGTCTCATTAACATATATTACTCACTGACAAGGAATGTCAGTTATAGTCTAGAGGTATAGTTCAGATATGTTCATTGCTCTCAGAAGAAATTCAAGGCGAGGGAAGTAAATGTAGGTCTAAGTTTGCATTCTGAAGTCTAAACAAATCTTGCTTCTAACAATAAGTTCAAAACCAACTTCTTTGAAACCTCCTGGCTCCGGTTTTAGGCAACTTTTGCCTGGTAACAAAACAATTATTGTTGCCACCCAATCACTGTCACCCCAATTGAAACACATCACACTAAATGACAGTTGATTGAGGTAAGTAATGCATGCCATAGGTTGGCAGCATGAAATTTCACATAAGCCAGATTAGGGCAAAGAATGGTGAACTATCTTTAACCATCTCTCTCATACACAGATAATTTCACTTCACATATCATATGTGCAATTTCTGCATCTGTAAAAAATCCTACAGTTTTGTTACCAAGAGGTCAAAAATACATTGGACACTTCAAAACATCACTTCCCCATAGCTGGCCATTTTTGTCATATTTTTCGTATACAACTATAATTAACCGGTGGGAATCACTACCCATATAACGTTTCAATATTAACAATTTGCCTGCTTCTATTCAGAAAATAGTGGAAAATAAAGTACTATTTACATCTAAGGCGCCTAGACATTCCTGACATTGTTCAAATTGTTATTTTGCACAGCTTGCAAAATCAACCTGAACAAATAGCTGAGTCAATATGCACAATACTAAGAAAATTAGTTCAGTGCAGAAAACTTTAAAATACAAGCTCTGACAAATTAAAATATGGAGAGCAAGTTGAAAATGAGTGTGGTATTAGCTTTGGTCTCAATGCAACGTCTCTATAATAATCAAAAAGCAAAGTAGCTGAGTGAAGCAAACTTCACCCAGTTCTAATGAACATAGGCCATAGAAATCCACAGCACATTACAGGCCTTTCAGCCCACAACGGTGTGCCGACCATGTAACCTATTCTAGAAACTGCCTAGAATTTCATTACCGCAATGCCCTCTATTTTTCTAAGCTCTATGTACCTATCTAAGAGTCTCTTAAAAGACACTAAAGGACTAATTTGACAAGTCAACTACTTCCCCCTCCTGTCAAGTAGTTTCAGAAGTTTTTGATTTTATATCTTAACAATAGTACTTCTTCAAAATCATTTAAAATATTGAGAGATACAGGGTACAATTTAGAACAGACAACTGACTACTCTAGCAATGAGGAAAAAATACATGCTTTGAGGCACTTTCCCTTCATCAAAACTGAAGCCCTGGCCCATTAATCTAAGAAAGCATAGAGTCATAGAACAGTACAGCACAGAAACAGGCCCTTCAGCCCATCTAGTCCATGGTAGACTATTAACCTGCCTAGTCCCATCCACCTTTATACACCTATATATGCTCTTGATTAATCAAGCATTTCAAATTACTATCAAAGCAATGCAAAGTCAATGCTTACAAACTGTCAAAAGAAACAGCTACATCATTTTTTTTATGATTTTTTATGATTTGCCACTTCTCACAAGAACTACTTTTCACATTTCAAGAAATTTTTGATATTTGAATTGACATAAGTTGCTTCACTCAACATCTACAGTTGCAAGAAAAAATCTGTGAACTCTGCAATTACCTGGTTTTCTGCATTAATTACTCATAAAATGTGCTCTCATCTTCATCTAAGTCTCAATAATAGAAAAACCCAATCTGCCTAAACTAATAACACACAAACAATTGTACTTCTTCTCAATACTGAGTACACCACTCAATCACAGTCTAAGTTCAAAAAAATATGTGAACCTCTGGGTTAATACCTTCTACAAAAGCTACTTGGAGTCAGGTGTTCCAATCAATGAGATGAGATTGAGGTATGGGTTGAGGAGGTGCTTTGCCCTTTCAAAAAGACACACAAAGTCAGGTTACTGACAGAGCTTCTCTTCACAAGAAAGATCCATTTAAGTGCACCATGCCTCGATCAAAATAACTTTCAGAGGACCTTAGAATTGTAGAGATGCATGAAGCTAGAAAAAGCTACAAAAGTATTTCTAAAGACCTGAGCGTTCATTAGTCCACTGTAAGAGAAATTGTCTACAAATAGAGGATATTCAGTACTGTTGCTACTCTCCCTAGGAGAGGGTGCCTGCAAAGATCACACCAAGAGCACTACGTGCAATTTGAAAAAGGCGAAAGTGAACACAAGGGTAACAGCAAAAGACCTGCAGAAATCTCTTGAACTTGCTAAAGTCTCTCTTCATGTGTCCACTATAAGAAAAACACTAAACAAGAATGTTGTTCATGGAAGGACACCATGGAGGAAACCACTGCTCTCCAAGTTTGTAAAAGACCACCTGGATGCTCCACAATGCTTCTAGGATAATGTTCTGCAGACAGACCAAACAAAAGTTGAAATTTTTGGTAGAAATACACACTGCTATGTTTGGAGGAAGACAGGCACTGCACACCAAAACCTCATCCCAACTGTGAAGCATGGTAGAGGAGCATCATGGATTGGGCTGTTTTGCTGCCTCAGAGCCTGGAGAGCTTGCAATCGTTGAGGGAACAAATTATTCAAGATTGTATCAAAACATTTCACAAGAGTCTATGAGGGTAGCAGCTTGTCACCTGAAGGAAGGCAGAGAGGGCAGCATTGCTCTGTTGGTAAAAAGTTAAATCAAATCATTAGAAAGAGGTGACATAGAGTCAAAAGGATTGCAAGGCTACAAAGACACTGATGGGAGTTGTATACAACAAACAGTAGTGAGGATGTAGCCTACAAATGGCAATGGGAGATAGAAAATGCAAGCCAAAAGAGCAATGTTACAAAAGGCATGTGTGACTTCAACATGCAGATAGATTGGGAAAATCAGGTTGGTACTGGATACCAGAAAAGGAAATTTCTAGTTTGCCTACGAAATGGCTTTTGAGAGCAGATCATAGTTGAGTCCAGCTATCTTTGATTGGGTGTTCTGCAATAAACTAGAATTGATTAGAGAGCTTCTGGTGAAAGAACCCCTCGGGGAAGTGAAGATAATGACAAGCTAGGAAATTGTTTAATTGGAGTAAGGTATGAAGCTATCAGGCAGGTACTTGGAAGCATAAATTGGGAACAGATGTTCTCAGGGAAATGTGCAGAAGAAATGTGGCAAATGTTTGGGGATATTTGCATTAGTATGTTCCAATGAGATAGGAAAAGGATGGTAGGGTACAGGAACCATGGTGTACAAAGGCTGTTGAAAATCTAGTCAAGAAGAAAAGTAAAGCTTATGAAAGGTTCAAAAAACTAGGTAATGATAGAGATCTAGAAGATTATAAGGCTAGCAGGAAGGAGCTTAAGAACGAAATGAGGAGAGCCAGAAGTGGCCTTGAGAAGCCCCTTGGTGAGCAGGATTAAGGAAAACCCCAAGGCATTCTTCAAGTATGTGAAGAGCAAGAAGATAAGATGTGAGAGAACATTGTAGCGTGGATGAAATCACCGGAGAGCGACTTACTGGTAGATACAAAGCAGCTTCTTTATTCAACACAACGAAGTACAGCATGCATCATACGGAGACCCTTTGGTGGAAAAGGTCTGCTAGCCCAATGTGGGCTCGATATTTATTTCCTAAACACAAAGGGCAATCCCTATTTACAAAGTACAGACAATGCATAGACAATGCTTTCTTTTGAAGCTACATACAAAGCATCACATTTTCTGACTTCATCCTTTCCTCCTGATGCCCACCTGTCTGGGTAGGTATTCACAGCCTTTAGGAATGCAAGTTAAATCCACAATACATTTATTTGGTATTTTATGTGCTAACATAGAGGACAATTCATATTTATAAAATATAGATAATACTGTCTTCGAAACTACAGCATCTGGTCAAACTACAGTGTCAGCAGCATCTGGTATTCACAGCTTTTAGGAAATGTATTGTTATGAATTCAATCCACAGTACTTTGTCAAACAGAAGACTGGTGGCCAAAGTCATTTAAGTATAAATGAATCATTTACCCAAAAACTCACTCTAACAGGACCAATCAAGTGTGACAGTAGAAATGTGTGTATGGAACCAAGAGATAGAAGAGATACTTAACAAATACTTTGCTTCAGTATTCACTACGGAAAAGGATCTTGGCAATTGTAGGGATGACTTACAGCAGATTGAAAAGCTTGAGCATGTAGATATTAAGAAAGAGGATGTGCTGGAACTTTTGGAAAGTACCAAGTTGGGTAAGTCTCCAGGACCAGATAAGATATACCCCAGGCAACTGTGGGAGGCGAGGAGGAGATTGCTGAGCCTCTGGCAATGATCTCTGCATCATCAATGGGGACGGAAGAGGTTCTGGAGGATTGGAGGATTGCAGATGTTGTTCCTTTATTCAAGAAAGGGAGTAAAGATAGCCCAGGAAATCATGAGTCTCCAACCAATGAGTCTTAATTCAGTGGTTGGTAAGTGGATGAAAAAAATCCTGAGAGGCAAGGATTTACGAACATTTGGAGAGGCATAATATGATTAGGAATAGTCAGCATGGCTTTGTCAAAGGTAGGTCGTGCCTTACGAGCCTGACTGAATTTTTTGAGGATGTGTCTAAACACATTGATGAAGGTAGAGCTATAGATGTAGTGTATATGGATTTCAGCAAGGCACTTGATAAGGTAACCCATGCAAGGCTTATTGAGAAAGTAAGGAGGCATGAGATCCAAGGGATCTTGCTTAATGGATCCAGAATTGGCTTGCTCGCAGAAGGCAAAGAGTGGTTGCAGACGGGTCATATTCTACATGGAGTTCGGTGACCAGTGTGCCTCAGGGATCTGTTCTGGGACCCCTCCTCTTCGTGGTTTTTATAAATGACCTGGGTGAGGAAGTGGAGGGAGGGGTTAGTAAATTTGCTGATGACACAAAGGTTGGAGGTGTTCTGGATGTGTGGAGGGTTGTCAGAGGTTACAGCAGGACATTTTTAGGATGCAAAACTGGGCTGAGAAGTGGCAGATGGAGTTCAACCCGGATAGGTGTGAGGTGGCTCATTTTGGTAGGTCAAATATGATGGCAGAATACAGTATTAATGGTAAAACTCTTGGCAGTGTGGAGGATCAGAGGGATCTTGGGGTCTGAGTGCATAGAACACTCAAAGCTACTGCGTAGGTTGACTCTGTGGTTAAGAAAACATACAGTGCATTGGCCTTCATCAACAGAGGGTTTGAGTTAAAAGCCAAGAGATAATGCTACAGCAATATAGGACCCTGGTCAGACCCCACTTGGAGTACTGCGCTCAGTTCTGGTCACCTCACTACAAGAAGGATATGGAAATTATAGAAAGGGTGCACAGGAGATTTACAAGGATGTTGCCTGGAATGAGGAGTGTGCCTTATGAGAATAGGTTGAGTGAACTCGGCCTTTTCTCCTTGGTGTGGCGGCGGATGAGAAGTGACCCGATAGAGGTGTATAAGATGATGAGAAGCATTGATCACGTGGATAGCCAGAGGCCTTTTCCCAGGGCTGAAATGGCTAACACAAGAGGGCACAGTTTTAAGGTGCTTGGAAGTAAGTGCAGAGGAGATGTCAGGGGTAAGTGTTTTTTTTAATTTTGCAGAGTGGTGAGTGCATGGAATGAGCTGCCGGCAACAGTGGTGGAGGCAGATACAATAGGGTCTTTTAAGAGATTCCTGGACAGGTACATGGAGCTTAGAAAAATAGAGGGCTATGGGTAACGCTAGGTAATTTCTAAAGTAAGTACGTGTTTCGCACAAAATTGTGGGCCAAAGGGCCTCTATGTTTCTATGTAATGTGATCAAATTAACCCTGAAATTTGAGAAGGAAAAGCTAAAGTCAGATGTATCAGTATTACAGTGGAGTAAAAGGAATTAGAGAGATGTAACATGCTGTAAGGCAGACAACCCCAATAGGCGGACCGCGGTCCAGGTCGGGACCGCAAGAACCAAATGTCTGGACTGCGCTGACCCACTGGCACTTATGTGAACGCACGTGTCATAACATGTAAATAAAGCATGCACTGCTCTAATTTATTTTAACCTCATCGCACACCGTACACTTGACCTACGCCCCTGTAGACCACGTGACCTACTGCTTTCTGGTCAAAGCTGAACCTTTTTGAGAGAGACAATCATGGGAGAAAGTTGCACTTCCCACGTCTGCGGGAGCATTGCGAGAAGAACGAAATGCGGGAGGATCCAGTTATGAAGGAATTCGTGACGAGCATGGCAGAAAACTTCAGGGAACAATTTGAAAGCTCCCCTAAACTCTCAGGTGACATCCTCCTCTTCCTGAGACAGCCGTTCTCCATTTTGGCTGACGGCCAATGGACTGCAGAGGCCAAAAGGCTGGTGCCTTCCATAGATGAGGCAACTCTTCAGATGGAGGTCTTGGAAATGGGAACATCTGATTTGCTCAAAGCACAACGCAAGGACGTTGGGGTGAGTGACTTTTGGATCAACGTGGTTGCCCAAGCTCAATTCAAAAACACGAGAGCTATTGCAATGCTCCTACTCACACTGCTCCCCTCCACGTACATGTGTGAGTCATCGTTTTCTTCAATCAACTCTATCAAGAACCAGGACAGAAACGGACTCTCCAATGCACATCTTGGCCAGTGCCTCAGGATTGCCACAACAGAATACAGGCCTGACATCAGAAAGATTGCCTCATCCCGTCGCTGTCACTTCTCTCACTGACTGGTCCGACAGCCCATGGGCCTCCCCCCGCACATGGTGCCCAAAGCATCAGGGGGCTGGAGACCATGCGGCGACTACCGCAGGCTGAATGAGGCTACGACACCGGACCACTACCCTGTGCCGCACATACAGGATTTTGCAGCAAACCTGCACGGCGCACGGATCTTCTCCAAGGTGGACCTCGTCCGGGGATACCATCAAATCCCGATGCATCCAGACGACGTCCCCAAAACGGCACTCCTCACCCCTTTCGGCCTTTTCGAGTTACTCCGCATGCCGTTCGGCCTGAAGAATGCCGCACAGACGTTTCAGCGGTTAATGGACGCGGTGGGACGTGACCTGGACTTCGCTTTCATCTATTTGGACGACATCCTCATAGCCAGTTGCAGTCGTCAGGAGCATCTGTCCCACCTCCATCAACTCCGCCCGACTGAGTGAATACGGCCTGACAATCAACCCGACCAAATGCCAGTTCGGGCTCGACACCATTGACTTCCTGGGTCACAGGATTGCTAAAGACAGGGCAACCCCTCTGCCTGCTAAGGTAGACGCAGTCCGCCATTTCCCCCGACCCAACACAATCAAAGGCCTTCAGGAATTCATGGGTATGGTAAATTTCTACCACCGCTTCCTCCTTCAGCTGCCCGAATCATGCACCCCCTGTTCGCCCTGATGTTGGGTAAGGGCAAGGACATTACCTGGGACGAGGAGTCCGCCGCCGCTTTCATTAAAACGAAAGAAGCCTTGGAAAACACTGCGATGCTACTGCACCCCAAAATGGACGTCCCTACCACCCTCACAGTGGACGCATCTAACACGGCAGTCGGTGGGATGCTGGAACAACTCATCGAGGGTTGCTGGCAACCCCTGGCGTTTTTCAGCAAACACCTGCGACCACCCGAGCTCAAATACAGTGCTTTTGACTGGGAACTGTTGGCGCTATACCTGGTAATCCAGCATTTCAGGTACTTCTTGGAAGGTAGGCCCTTCACCACGTTCACGGACCACAAACTGCTTACCTTTGCGTTCACGAAGGTGTCCGATCCCTGGTCGTCCCACCAGCAGCGACATCTGTCCTACATCTCTGACTACACAACGGATGTCCGGCATGTCTCGGGAAAGGACAATGTCGTGGCGGACGCTCTCTCTCGCCATACCATTCACGCCCTGTCCCAAGGGGTAGACTATGCAGCATTGGCGGAGGCGCAGCAGGCAGACGAGGAGATCCCAAGTTACAGAACCGCAGTCTCCGGTTTGCAGCTCCAGGACCTCCCTGTAGGCCCAGGTGAGAGGACCCTACTCTGTGACGCCACCACCGGCCAACCCCGCCCCGTCGTCCCGGTAGCCTGGTGGCGGCACGCTTTTAACTCCATTCATAACTTAGTGCACCCCTCCATCAGGACAACCGTCCAGATGGTCTCCAACAGGTTTGTTTGGCACGGACTCCGCAAGCAGATCAGTGAATGGGCCAAAACGTGCATGCACTGCCAAACTGCCAAGGTGCAGCGGCACACCAAAGCCCTGCCGCAGCAGTTCCACCCCACCGGCGTTTCGACCACATTCATGTGGATATTGTGGGCCCCCTGCCAGTGTCGTGTGGAGCACGGCACCTCCTCACTATCGTGGACCGGTTCACAAGATGGCCAGAGGCGGTCCCGCTCACCGACACCACCTCCGAATCTTGCGCCCGGGCACTGATCACCACCTGGGTATCTCGCTTTGGTGTACCGGCCCACATTACCTCCGACAGAGGCGCCCAGTTCACCTCCAGCCTGTGGTCAGCTATGGCCAGCCTTTTGGGGACACAGCTGCACCACACAACTGCTTACCACCCACAGTTGAACAGACTGGTGGAGCGTTTCCACCGTCACCTGAAGTCGGCTCTCATGGCCCGCCTGAGAGGACCTAACTGAGTGGACGAGCTTCCCTGGGTCCTGCTCGGAATCCGCACGGCGTCCAAAGAAGATCTGCACACCTCGTCGGCCGAGTTGCTTTACGGCGCACCCCTGGTCATCCCAGGGGAGTTCATACCAGCCCCACGGGGGCAAGAGGAAGAACCTGCAGCAGTCCTGGGCAGACTATGCGAGAGGCTCGGTAACCTGGCCCTCATATCCACTTCGCAGCATGGGCAGAACCCGACCTGCTTACCCAAAGTCCTGCTAAACTGTAAGTTCATTTTTGTATGACAGGGCAGGCATCGGGCACCGCTACAGCGGCCCTACGAGGGGCCATTTACGGTGATAAGAAACAACGGGTCCACATTCGTGCTGGACATTGGGGGGAGAGAGGAGGTTTTCACGGTGGACCGACTCAAACTGGCCCATGTGGACATGGCACAGCCGGTCAAGATTCCAGCACCGCGGCGCAGAGGCAGACCTCCCAAACAGAGTCCGGCCCAGACTGTGGACATTGGGGGGTGTATCGCCAGTTCTTGGGGGGGGGGGGGGTTATGTGGCGACCCACTTCCCAGCGCACTCGAACCAGCTCACAAATCGGTGCGCGCCAGCATTGAGGCCAGTCCCAAAAAGGGCGCCAAGTCTGCTTCACCAGCAAGGGGAAAAGCCCCCGGGCGGGACGGGACTATGAATACGCGCCCTCTACAGCATTCCCGCCCGGGGAGGGTGGGATCAGGAAAGCTTTAAAGCGAGACCGCGAAGTTCGAATAAATCTCTTTTTGCAACTGCAGCTCATCGACTCCGTGACGTTATTTCAGCGCTGCGTGTAGCACACCGCTACAGTATAATAATATTACAACAATACTGATAATTTCATTTATAGCTACACTTCATAATTCAAATGCTACATAGCTTAATTTAAAAGAACAAATAGATAAAAGGAGAGAACAGAATCAGTGGAAAAGGCAGTACTACTAAAACTCTGTGTGGAAGAGAAGTGGTGAAGACTACCATGTTTTGTGTGTGTGTGTGTGTGTGTGTGTGTGTGTGTGTGTGTGTGTGTGTGTGTGTGTGTGTGTGTGTGTGTGTGTGTGTGTGTGTGTGTGTGTGTGTGTGTGTGTGTGTGCGTGCGTGTGTGTGTGCGCGCGTGCGCGCGCATCTATTTTAAGTCCCAGATGAGTTCTCAATGTGACAGCTGACAGTTGTGATAGCTAGAGTCATAATTAAATGGTTGGTTTTGGACTTATTTTGTTTCAAGAGTGCATTTTTTTTCTTGTGTGACCCACAATACAGGTTTTGAGAATCCCAGGCCTAAATAATTACTCCTACTCTTACTACTCCTACTCCTGGTAATAGCAGTAACATCACCATCTGCCCATAAAACAAATTACTGGCGCAATGAAAAAAAACCCTGAACGTGTTGGCCCTTGGCTTGGCATAGTTTGGCCCTTGTGGAAAACTAGTTGGGAAACCCTGCTGTAAGGTTTCACTGCTGTGTAACATGCTGTAAGGTTTCACTGATAATGTAATGGTTTCTCTGTAGCAGCAATGTTTGGGTTATGACTAGAGATAACAGGGTTTGGAATGCTGTTGTTCTTTCTTCTGAGTCTGGAAGAGAGATTTTCGCGGTCTTTGGTCGGCAAGAGGAGAAGAAAGAAGATGCGTATGGAGAGAGCTGGAAGACCACTGGAAGGTGTGGACCGGGAGCGAGGGTCCGATGGTCGGCAGCACTCAGAGGTCAATGGTTCACGAATGGCCGTATTTGTGAGATACTCTCCAACACACAAGTTGGAATTTCTGGTGTTAAAATGGGCGGTGGTGGATAAGCTGAGTGACTACCTCTACGAGGCCAAGTCTGAGGCGAGGACAGACAAGAACCCTCTAACTTAGATCCTGACCTCAGCGAAACTGGATGCCACAGACCATCAGTGGTTGGTGGCGTTGTCTGCCTATGATTTCAGCCTGAAGTACCGGCCAGAGAGCTGGAACATTGATGCAGACGCTTTGTCCCGACAGGGGCATGAGGTACTGGACAGGGTCGAGGAGTGGGATAGCGTTCCTGCCCTGGGGGTGAAGACCACGTGTCAGTTTGCCATCACCGTGAAGGCAAAGGAAAAGGAGGGGCAGGATCAAGTGGTGGACTAATTGGGGGCTTCTAATGACGCCATCCCCCAGGTTAATTGTAACCTGACTGCTCTGAAGACCAAATAGCTGCTGAAACTAGGTTTTGGGGAAGTGGCAGCTGCTCAGCAAGATGATCCAGGCAATGGTACCATTTGGGCGGCGGTCAAAAAGGGAGACAGGGCTCAGGTGGAGAAGACAAAGCATGCATCGATGCCTCCAATACTGCGAAAATGGTCTCTGTTGGAGTTGAAGAACCAGATCTTATACCAGGTCACGTCACCCCCAGACTGACCCTGGCGTTGCCAGCTGGTTCTGCTGGAGAAGTATCAGAGGACTGCGTTGAAGTCACTTCATGATGATTCTGGACATCTGGGGGTGGAAAAGACCTACAGATTGCTCAGAGACCGGTTCTACTGGCCCTGAATGAAGTTGGAGATCGAAAAATACTGCATTTGATGCATACGGCGGAAGACACTGCCTACGCAGGCAACACCCTTGTCCCACCTGCAGAGTGCTGGGCCTCTGGACCTGGTGTGTATGAATTTCCTGGCAATAGAACCTGATGCCAGCAACACGGTGAATGTCTTAGTCATCACAGATCACTACACCAGAGATACTCAGGCTTCTCCTACCAAGGACCAGAGGGTGTCTACAGTGGCAAAAGTGTTATGGGAGAAGTATTTCATTTATTATGGCCTCCCCAGGTGAATACATAGCCATCAGGGACAGGATTTCAAGAGTAGACTCATCCATGAGTTACTGAGCATGCTTGGAGTCAAGAAGACGAGTATCACGCCCTATCACCCGCAGGGTGATCCCCAGCCAGGGAGGTTTAATCAGACCTTGCTAGACATACTTGGGACCCTGGAGATCAACAAGAAGAGCAAGTGGAGTCAACATATTGGGCATCTGGTTCACAGTTACAACTGTACACGAAATGAAGCTACTGGGTACTCGCCATATTATCTGATGTTTGGGCACGAGGTAAGGTTGCCCATTGACCTTTGTTTTGGGACTAACAAGGGTGACTTGCCAATTATAGAATTGTAGAATTATCTGAAGTATGTATCTGACACATGAGAAGAGAGCTGAAAACGGCTTAAGAATTAGTTGGGGTTGCTGCTGCCAAGTAGAATCAAGGGAATAAGAGGGGGTATGGTCAAAAAGTGAGGTTCTCCTAACTCCAGCCAGGAGACTGTGTCCTCATAAGGAATTTGGGGCTACCTGGAAAGCATAAGTTGGCTGACCGCTGGGCGGCTACGCCCTACGTGGTGGCGAGTCAGATGCCAAACCTACCAGTTTTCCAGGTGAAACCAGAGGATGAGAATGGGCCTGTCAAGATTCTCCATTGGAACCACTTGCTGCCCCTGGGTCAAGAGCTGCCAGGTAGACCCAGAGCCCGACTTGGGGCCTACACCTAGTAAGAGGACTCTTCGGAAATGTGGGGTGACTACCGTGCTCCCAACAGGCGAGGTTAGGCTGGCCCCCACCTGAGAAGGATACTGATTCGGAGGATGAGGAATCGGATGTGTGGAATATGCTGCCTTTCACTAACTCCCCAGTGATTGAGGAAGAGACTCCCGGCTCTTCTCCCATTGAGACAGGTGAAGTGGGGGGTGGGGGGCTATCTGTGGGTAGCCTGGGTTGCAGCGGGACTCTGCAGAGGAGGAAGCGGGGTTTGATCACAGAACAGAGGACTCCGAGTTGCAGGTGAGCACAAGCACTATATCAGAGGAGGCCTCAGCAGGTAAACCAGAAATATCCCCAGTACTGTCAGAACCCAAGAGTCAGATGATGGGGTGCAGAGGTCGTAGAGAATTTGGAGACCACCAGATAGCTTGGCCTATGTAGCACCAAGGGAGTGTGACCCCTACTGTGTTGGGGAGCTATGTCAATGCCTTTTACACCTGGATTGGGCTTTGTGTTTTGCAGGAAGGGTTGGCGAATTATCTCAACGTCATGAGAACATGACTAAATTTGGTGGGGAGAGAATATAACATGCTGTAAGGTTTCACTGATAATGTAATGGTTTCTCTGTAGCAGCAATGTTTGGATTGTGACTAGATAACGGGGTTTGGAATGCTGTTGTTCTTTCTTGTGAGTCTGGAAGAGAGATTTTCACAGTCTTTGGTCGGCAAGAGGAGAAGAAGGAAAATGTGTGTGGAGAGAGCTGGAAGACCACCGGACGGAGTGGACCAGGAGCGAGGGTCCGAAGGTTGGCAACGCTTGGTGGAGGTTGATGGTTGACGAATGGCCGTGAGCTCCAATGTGCACTTTTGATTTCTCTCTTAAATGGGCCCTTTTTCTTTTCATTTTCTTTACTAACCCTATATTCAGATTAAGATTTATAAAGTTCAATCAGTTAATTGCATATGGTGTACTGTCTGATATTTTGAAATGCGGATTTGTAACCAGGCAACACATCATGCAGCATCTACACAAACAAGATTTCTCAGTTTGGCGGGGCCAGAAGTTGTCTTCCCCTAGACAAACACGTGCTGGCCGAGCCTGAGGGTCACAGAGGCAAGAGAGAGGAGTTGGCCAGAACTGATTGGAAAAAAACACTGATAGGGTTATCAGCAGAGCAACAATGGCTGGAATTTCTGGAGTCAATTCAGAAAGCACAGGATATATACATTCTAAAGAGGAAGAAGCATTCTAAAGGAAAGATGACATAACTGTGGCTAACAAGAGAAGTCAAAGCAAAAATAAAAGCTAAAGAAAGGGCATATAATAGAGCAAAACTTAGTGGGAAGTTAGAGGGGTGTAAAGCTTTTAAAAACCAACAGAGGCTGGTTTTCAAACCAACAGAAGGTAAAGATATTATACGAGAGTAAGCCAGCCAATAATATTTAAGATGATACCAAAAGTTGCTTCAGATACAAAATGTGTAAAAGGGAGGTGAGAGTGGATATCGGACCACTGGAAAATAATGCTGAAGAAGCAGTAATGGGGCAGAACAAAATGGCAGATGAACTGAATAAATATTTTACATCAGTCTTCACTGTGGAAGACACTAGCAGTATGGTGGAAGTTCCAGGTGTCAGGGATCATGAAGTGTGTGAAGTTACCATAACTAGAGAGAAGATTCTTGGGAATTCATGAGGCTGCTTAAGAAACCATGAAAGGTCTAAAGGTAAATAAGTCACCTGGCCCAGACAGTGTATACCCCAGGGGTTCTGAAAGGGATAGCTAAAGAGATTGTGGAGGCATTAATAATTAATCTTTCAAGAATCACTAGATTCTGGAATGGCTCCAGAAGAATGGAGAATTGCAAATGTCATTCCACTCTTCAAGAAGGAAGAGAGGCAGAAGGAGGGAAACTATAGGCCTAACAAAAGAAGATCTACAGATGCTGGCAATCCAAGCAACACACACAAAATGCTGGAGGAACTAACAGGCCAGGTAGCATCTATGGGAAAAAGTACAATCAATGTTTCAGGCTGAGATCCTTCTGCAGGAACTATAAGTCAGTTAGTCTGACCTCAGTGGTTGGGAAGATGTTAGAATCAATTATTAAGGATGAGTTCTTAGGGTACTTGCAGGCACATGATTAATTGGGCTGTAGTCAGCATGATTTCCTCAAGGGAAAATCTTGACTGACAAATTTGTTGCAATTCTTTGAAGAAATAACAAGCAGGATTGACAAAGGAAAATCGATTGATGTTATATACTTCGATTTTCAGAAGACCTTTGACAAGGTGCCACACATGAGGCTGCTTAAGAAACCATGAGTCCATTGTATTACAAAAGTAATTCTAGCATGGATAAGCGCTGGTTGCTAGACAGGTGGCAAAGAGTGCAAATAAAGAGATCCTTTTCTGGTTGGTTGCCAGTGAGTAGTGGTGTTCCACAGGGGTCTGTGTTGGGACCAATTCTTTTTATGTTATATATCAATGATGCGGATGATGGAATTGATGACTTTGTTGCAAAGTTTTCAGAATATTGTATATGAAAACAGGTGGAGGGGCAAGTAGTTTTGAGGAAGTAGAGAGGCTATAGAAGGACCTGGACAGATTAGAAAAATGGGGAAAGAAATGACAGATGGAATTGTCAGGAAGTGTATGGTCATACACTCTGGTAGAAGAAATAGAAGGGTTGACTATTTTCTAAATGGTAGAAAATACAAAAAAAAATTGAGACACAAAGGGGTTTGGGAATCCTTGTGCAGGGTTCATTAAAAGATTAATTTGCAAGTTGAGTCTGTGGTGAGGAAGGCAAATGCAATGTCAACATTCATTTCAAGAGGACTAGAATAAAAAGCAAAGACATAATGTTGAGACTTTATAAAGCACTGGTAAGGCCTCATTTGGAGAATTGTGAGCAGTTTTGGCCTCCTTATCCAAGAAAGTATGTGCTGAAACTGGACAGGGTTCAAAGAAGGTTCACGAAAACGATTGCTGGATTGAATGGCACGTCATATGAAGAGCACTTGATGGCTCTGGGTCTGTATCATTAGAATTCAGAACAATGAGGGGTGACCCCATTGAAACCTATCTAATGGTGAAAGGCCTTGATAGAGTGAATGTGGAGAGAAGGTCTGGTATGGTGGGAGAGTCTAAGCGCAGAGAAAATAGCCTCAGAATAGAGGGTCATCCTTTTAGAATGGAGATTAAAAGGAATTTCCTTATCCAGAGAGTAGTGAGTCTGTAGAGTTCTTTGCCACAGGCAGCAGTGAAGGCCAAGTGTTTATGTATATTTATGGCAGAGGTTGATATATTCTTGATTGGTCACGGCATGAAGGGATACAGGGAGAAGGCAGGAGCTTGGGCTGAGAGGATCAGCCAAGATGAATGTCTCAATGGGCCAAATGGCCTCATTCTGCTCCTGTATGTTATGGTCTTAATGGAAGTTGTATGATGCAACACGACAATGATCCAAAACACAAGAGTAAATCCACAACAGATGGTTTAAAAAGAAGAAAACTTGTGTTTTGGAGTGGCCAAGTCATAGTCTAGACCTTAACCTAATTAAGATGCTGTGGCATGACCTGAAGAGGGCTATTCATGTAAGATATCCCAGAAAGATTGATGAAATGAAACAGTTTCGTATGATTCCTCCTCGCCATTGCACAAACTTATGTTACTCTATTATTGTGACTTAGCAGATCAGTCCATATTTTATGAGTAATTAATGCAGAAAACCAGGTAACTGCAAAAGGTTCATAAACTTTTTCTTGCAATTGTATACATTTATCCTGTAATCAGTCTCTGACATAAATATACAATCAGAACTCCTGTGCAATCTTTGACAATGGAAGATGCATGTGGATAGAAGAAGCTAGCTCACCAGATTAATTTTATGTTGGCAGCCCATTATCTGCATTAGGTGTCTTTTGTTTTGTTCATTTATAGTCAGTCAAAAGGACATGGCAACATACATTGGATGAATTCCTTCATTGGTAACTATTAAAAAACGAATACAGTTTTATAGCACTGTGATAGTATTGGTAGTGTTCTAATTTGTTCTGTATTTCATTGAAATACATAACTTGTTGCTCAGTTAAACGGTAGTTTGTCTTTTTTATACATTTTTACTATTTCCATGAAACTTCAACTGATTGAGACAGCTAACTAATTGGGGCAAAATGTACTGGTCACAATGTACCCCAATTAACCAAAATCTACTGTATCGCCTGCTGGAGAAGTCTTGAAAAAGGCAGTGCAGTCTCACAATAAGGTACCAATTATCAAATACTGAGATAGAGGAAGATCTTTTCTTAAGGGTTTTAAAGCTTTGAAATTCTTTATCCTGTAAAGCTGAGTTAGCCAAAATATTAAGTACATTCAAGGCTAAGATGGATACAAATAAATCAAACTTTGTGGTAGATGCTGGAGCAAGCTTGCTGGGCTGCATGGACTAACCCTGCTTCTTTTGTTATAACATAATGGCAATGTTTTAAGTTCATAAAGTGAAAGGTTAATAACCAAAATGGCTTCAATGAGGAACTGACTAAGAAAAAAAATGTTGACTACAATTGAGAAAAGGACTCAAGCAGGACAAGGCTACTCTGCCCCTCCAGCTCATTCCACCATTCAATATGCTATTTTATCAAATACAGGGTATTTTACATCCACCTCAGAGGAAAGAAGGCACCTTAACATTTAATCTGAAATACTGTTACAATTACAGTATATTTTAGAACTGAAGCAATGCATGATTAACAAGCATATGGGTACTTTAAAACAAAATAAACATAATTTGTGGTTTAATAATGAAAATACATCAGTTTTCCTCTGGTCAATAAAAAAACATTTGCCCAAGTGAACTGATGTAAAAACGCAAAAACTACAATTAAAAATTAGGGAAGAAGATGACATAGCTAGAGGTATTAACATAATATAAACAGATCAGAGCCAAATAAAATCTTGGTTTGTGTTAATTAAGTACCTTTTCTTTTCTTTTTTTTCTCTCCTCCCTCTCCATTTTCCCCTTCTTCTTCTTCTTCTTCATCTTCAGAACCACTTATTTCTGAACCAGAGATTTCTTCGCCTACAAATCAACAAAATATTTAAATAAATCAAATATTATTTCACCTATTGTTCAAATTTCCTCTACGGGTCCATACCTTCTTTCAGTTTATTTCTGAGATCTTCAATTTCCTTCTGGAACTGACGCAAAAGAGCATCTTTAGGGTCTTCATTAATTCTAGCTTTATTCTTTATATTCTTTGCTCTGTTTGCATATCGTAAAGTACTGATGGTTTCATCATAATTGTAATCTGCTGGTCCAATGTTCGCACACTATTTTGAAAAATATGTAATCATAAAGTAAGTTTAACTCCTTGTTACTGAGTAATCAGTTTTAGCAATTTTGGTATGAAGACATGTCAAGCAGAGGGAAGTTAGAAGCCTGCCCATGAGGTGAAGTAAACCCTGCCTTGAAACTAAGTTAACTCCTCATTTAACAAGCTGCAGGTGATCTGTCATTAAATCAAAAAAACAATCTCTCAAAAGAACCTACAGCTCAATATTAAACATGATTAGTTATGTAAACATTCACTCTTGGAAAATTCAGCAAGAAAGAAGTCTACAGAAAGATGTAGACGGAAAAATAGTTCATCAATTAACACAAACTTTATAGCTAGCCACATTAGATTCTGTACCTCTTCAACAGAAATCATGGGGATAAAAATGAATGCATTCTTAGCACGAACCCATCTTCATATCATCCTTTCAGAAAAGGTCCAATATTATCATTGAGAAAACTGCAGAGAGCATGTTTATCCCCAATTATCCATGGAAAGAGATCCACTTATGAGGTGTTGCAATAATGATTTTAGACTATTTTTAGAAGGTAGATCTTGAAATATAGTTACAATTGCCTACTGATGCAAATGCTGTTAACAGTGTAGAAATACAGTATCTTTCCAAAAAATTAGCTATTATAAATATCAATAGGAAGAAATTATAGTCTCACCATCATCGTCTTCGAATTTCCTCCTAATGAATCCTGAAGTAAACGTGTCAACTTGGAATTACGGTAGGGCACATGTGTACTTTTACCATCAACAAGAGCCGAGATAACATTACCAAGGGTGGATAGTGAGAGGTTAATTTTTGTTGCCTCTTTTAATCGCTGCCCTGTGGCTCCAGTCTTCCCTTGTCGTTCTGAACCCTGTAAGCAAATAATGGCACAGTTTCTTTACCATTCAAACTTTTAAAAAAATCAACTGTCACAATTACAAAAGTTGCATCTAATATATGCTTTAAAATGTTTCTAAGTGAAAATAGCAGTAAAAATAAATGCACAGAACATTAATCAGCAATTTTAAAAACAGGCTACAACAAAAGCAGAAAATGCTGCAATACTTAGCGAGACAGAAAGCTTTATGTGGGAAAAGAAACACCTCCAAGCTTTTGATGAAAGATCACTGATCCAAAATAAGTTACTGTTTCTATCTCCACAGAGTTTACCTAATTAAATAGCAAACAAGAATCTTTCACATGATCAGAGGACAACCTAGATTATGTGCTCAAATTCAGAAGTAGAGGCTTAACAATAATGGACTGACGTGAAAGTAAATAAGCAATACCAGTTGAGTAAGTTGTAAATCTTATAATCTTTCTAAATTGTCAGAGCACATTAGATACCGAAAATGTGAAATAAAAAACAGAAAATGATGGAAATATTCAACAGTTCAGAGAGAATGTGTGGAGGTTAAAACTGAGTTAATGTTTCAAGATGATTAATTTATAAATTCCCTTGACATGCTATTAGGCTGTGAACAATGAAACAGAAGCTAGTGAAAAAAAATATATGGAAATAGATGCAAAATAATGATCATAATTTTTTTACATTTTAATCATCAAAAAGAACCCAGAGGAAGTAGGTAGCTGCCGTAATAAGCACATTGAAAAAAATTGAGAGTTTTCCAGAACATGGCTTGGGAAGTATTCATGTTACAAACTACAATTCAAAACAAAACTTTGAGAAACAGAGTTAACATCCAGACTGCAAAACACTAGAATGTCGAAGAGAGAAGATGGAAGTACCGGTAAATATGGAAGCAATGATTAAATGATGCACTAAAATGTTTAAATCTGGACTTTATAGGGGGAACAAAGAACTGCAGATAGGAGGGCCAAAACGATATCACTTATTAATAATGACTGATTAGAACAGTTATTAATAGCTGATTAAAACAGGCACAATTAAAACACAAGTTAACAAAAACATCAACAAGATTTTATGATGCAAAGTCACACCTTAAAGTTAGTAAACTACAAATACAGCAAATGCATAAATTTGCACTTTATAAGTTTATAAGTATTCTCCAATATATGCTGGCAAATCTTACAGCAAGATCCACAAGGTGTAGTTTGCCCATGCGTACGTGAATATTTCCATCTATTCCTTTTTCACTACACTCAATAGTAATGGTGAAAATAGCATGAGAACGTGAACTGTGCTCATTCATATTTGTAGCACCAACAGAACCTGGGAGGAAAAAAAACATCACTATATGACCACTTTGCTTTCTAAATAAGTGAAATGCAAAACACAACTGAGGTACGCTACGATTTTTACTAGTAACAATCTCACTAAGTAGAGGATGCAATTCTCCCTCCTCTGATTTTGGGAACTGAGGACCTTCAGCAACCAGTTAAAAGACATTTTTTTTTTACCCTGGGTTCTGTTTGCAGACTTCACGTGGTTTGACAGCATAGAAGTTAGTATTTTAATTAAGAACTAATACAGACACCGTATTTAACAATATCTGTATTAGTTCTATATAGCAATTATAGCAAATTACTATATAGGTATCACTATATAGTAATAAGAGAGAAAGCTTAGACCTAAAAAACTCCAATCCACATAAAAGAAACTTAAAGAGGCCTAGTCCGTACTTTTATAATGTTGTTACTTCTAACATTCTGACAAATTAAGTAAAAAACTTGCCCCAAAATTCATGAAAAATTAGGTACCACAGTAACGTAGTGGTTAGCACAACGTTACTACAGCTTGTGGTGTCAGAGTCATCCGTAAGGAGGCAGTACATCCTTTCCGTGGATTTCCTCCCACAGTCCAAAGACTTATCAGTTAGTAGGTTGACGTAAGGACCTAGACCGTGCTGCTTCTCAATTAATAAATATAAATTTACAAATCTATGAAGATAGAAATTGCTTTTGTGTCCATCACCCTGTCTAAACAGAGGCAGCTCAGAGATCAGAGAGAATGACCATATTGTTTTAAATCGAAAATTAGAAAATCCACCACTTTTCCAGAAGTTAGATCTTCTTCAAATCAAACAGATGTCTTTGATAGATTTGACTAAACTAATAGAAGATACTAATAATTAAAATTTTGTGCAACTTTAATAAGAAGCGTACTTTGCCTATCCACCAAAATAGAAAAAAGAAAAATTTCATGCCAGATTTTTTTTAAACTTACGGTTCTTATTTCCCAAAGTCATAATACGATCCATGTCATCTGCATTGTTAACTACATAACCAGAGAGATCTTTAATATATACTCCAACATCAGGCCGTTCCTTAACCTACAGAATGAAGCAGGAAAAAAAAATGGAAAAGAAAAAAGAATGTGAATTTTCACTATAACTCACAAAACCAAAATAATTGGAGTAATTTTAAATCATAGACAGTACTTTGGTGGAGTGGAGTAAATGAAATTTCCCCATAAAGTAGGCAAATCTATTCTGTTTTTCAGGTGGTGAAGTAGAAAGTTATCCTAACGAATGAGCAGTGAGTGCAAGTAGTAAAGAGTTATTTAAAATATATATAAATCTAAACGATGGTATTACTAATAAAAGTACTCGATAGCTAAAGAGTATTCATATCCACTGGAAGGCATCAATGTACCCCTAATCTGCTCTGTGCGACATTAATATCTATTAAATTACAGGCTTAATGGGTTATATCTTTCTTCTTCATTTGTTGGCTGCACAACATATTTTGAATTTCTTGCCTCCAATCTCTGGCTCTGATCCTTCCCAAGAAGATCGCGAACCTCCTCATTATAAATTTCCAGGTAAGATACTCGTACAAGGAATCTAAGAAGATAGAAGTCCTATATTCAGCAAATTAAATTTGTTACTGTACAGTAAATTACTGACATACTCAAAGGGTTCATAGGTTTCAAATGCACAGACAGCTTTAGTATTATTACATTCTCTACATTAGTGGTCGCCAACCTGTCGATCGCGATCGACTAGTTGATCTTTGAGACTTTCCCAGTAGATCCCGAAAAAAAAAGAAAAATAAATACACAAATACTGTTGAGAGATTGTTTCTGGGTTGTGGGGTTTTAGTTCTGTTCTTTCTGCCCAGTGCGCATGCGTGTAGCTCCCCCGCTATGCAGTACAGTGTACTTTAGTGTCCCCAACCACCGGGCCGCGAGGAAATGATATGAGTCAGCTGCACCCTTCCTCATTCCCTGTCATGCGCACTTTTGAACTTGAATACGTGCAAGGTCATTACCCAAGCATGTCAGGGATCACTGACTGGCCTCGGGTAACCGGCTGCTTTGTGCGGCCGGTGAGAAGTGCTGTTGCTACTGGCCTGGAGCGCAGACAGATGGGCACCGCCTCTAAATCTGTTTAGCACACCAAATGTTCGTGGGAAACCCAGTGCTAAAATATTCACAGACGACCTAATTCGGGCTCAGGGTTTCATAAGTAGCAGAGCAGCTACCTCGCTACGATCTACTGAAACAAACTTTTGTCAGGCGATAGATCCTACAAGGGGGGGCGTATGTGCGCCCTGTCACACTCCTCGCTCGGTCGGTTGCTCTCTCCGGACTGCGACCGCCACGGCCCCGGAATGGGAACAGCCACACCTGGCCAAGGTGTCTGGCGGTGGGCAGGCGGGAGGCTGTCTAATGAGGCAATGAAGCCCTCAAAACTGCTTCAGTACCTTGAGTCCAAGCACCCTGCACTTAAAGACAAACCCGTTGGGTTTTTTTCCAGCGGAAAAAACATGAGCAGCGCGGGACAGTAGCTGAGAGCCACGTAAACTAAATTGCGGAATAGACTGGACATAAGGAACCGGTCGCGTTTAGCACCCACCCACCCCCCGTCAGCTGGTCTGTAAGAATATTGTCAATATTAAACCGGTCCATGGTGCAAGCAAAAGGGTGGTGACCCCTGGTGTTCATACATTATTTCTACTTCCGGTCTTTTCTGCCCCGGTGCACATGCGTGTAACTAATCGATTTGGAGTTGATCTTGCCTTTCACTAAGGCCGAGGTAGGGGATCTTGGACTTAAAAAGGTTGGTGATCACTACTCTACATTGTACATTTAAATTATTTCACCAATGGATGCACAAATTTCTCCTAGTTAATCTAATTACAACAATGAATGGTATACATTCTATTGAGTTTATTTTTAACGAATTTTTGGTCAGACTAATCATGAAATAAAAGATTTATACACAGTAACGCCCAAAAAAAATCAGAAATTCAATAGGCTAGATAATGCTAAACACCGACTTCCACCCAGAATTGCTACCTATGATCCCTGCACAACATTTGTTGTTGTTAATCCTTTCCACGCCTTGTGGCACATCAGGCAGCAACCTTGACATTTCTTTAGCATTTGTTTGTTTTTATGAGGCTGAGTTGCTAGCTTGATGCTCAATCCAGCATGGATGGGAAGCATGTAAGGAGCCCACCAGATTCAAACATGGGACCACTCACCTCTAAGTTCAGTGTGGATACCACTACACCAGCAGCCGGCTAGCACAATATTTACCTGAGTCAAATACAGAGGGCTGATTTGCTGACTCAGATGCTGAGATGGATGTATTATAAAGATATGCACATGGTTTAACCCCATTCTAGAATAAGGAAGATATTCACCACTTATTTGCTAATGATTCCAATATAGTCCAATGCACAATTATTACTGGAATGTTACCTGGTATCTCCCTCAGACTTTGCAATGTGGCCAAATATGTGAGCAAATGAATTGGGAATAATTCCCCTAAGTTCAGGCACTGCCCGTACTCCTTCCATAGTGAATGTCTTCCCAGTGCCAGTTTGTCCATAAGCAAATACTGTGCCTAAAGAATTAAGAAAATTATGATTTTAGATTAAAAATAATATACTGAAATGAAGCAATAAACTTAAATATTACAAGTAAAAATTGTGATGCAAGAATATTTAGATATCACTTTGTTATTTTTATCTACTGCATCAGAAGTCCCAGACTTCAAATATCAATAAAATAAAAAAAGAAAAACAAAAATTAAGAGCTAACTTGATTGGGATCTTTAAGATAAAAATATTCAGTAGGATAGCAGCAAAAAAGACAAAACAGGCATGCATAGTAACAATAGGCACTTAAAAATCCAATATAGAATTTGAGGGTGGAAAAATCATACAAGTGTATATGAATAGCAATGAGCATCTAAAAAAAAGATCAAGGAATACATTTCACTCAGTGAGATAAAATAAACTCAAGAGGGAAAAATTCTGCTGAATGTAATACTGATGTTAACCAGTTAGGTCAAAGACCTTACCTTTGAGCTGTGAATCAATATGACAACTTGTATTGATAGCAAAAATAACAGAAAAGTTGTAAGATATACAGTATGTTTCAGTTAATAAGTAATAGGATAACCAGAATTATCTGAAAAATACTAACTGCTTGCAATATAACTAAGTTATGTTATACTATGGAGCTTAGAAAAATAGAGGGCTATGGATAACCTGAGGTAATTTCTAAGTACCTGTTTGGTGCAGCATTGTGGACCGAAGGGCCTGTATTGTGCTGTAGGTTTTCTATGTTTCTAAGTCCAGAACTCAAAGGTAAACCAATACATGATTCCTACATTTCCCTAGAGGTTAATACCATCACTATTCTTACTGTACTCAGAAGGTTAGCTTATTCATCTAGTTCCTGTAGTTTTTGAGCAGTTATAATGTGCAATCTGTCCTCTAGCACAAATTCAGCAATTTCCTTTATTCCTTTATTATGATGTAGGAACAGGCGGTGGGGGGGGGGGGGTAGATGCATATAAATTTACTTTCTATTTTTTGAATTCATTTAAATATATTTAAATGTTAAATATTAAATATTTCAAAGACACTGTGTTCAGTAAAGCCATCCTGATCAGATTGGATTTAACATTGTGCACTCAGAGATTTAAAACAGCAGAAAGATTTAGGTAGAGCATTTCATATTTAAGAAATTAGTAAACTGAAAGCCAATGTACGTCAGCAAAGTCAGGAAGTGGTAGATGAGCTCAAGTGTACAAGGACAAAGAGTCAGCAAGACAACAGAATGAATGGACACCATAAATACTCAGTTGGTCAGGCAGCATTGAGGAAAGGGAAACAAAATTAGTACTTACTCCCAGACTAATACAGCACAAAAAAGGTCCTTTGGCAACTTGTCCATGCTAACCAAAGTGCCTTACTGAGCTAGTCCCATTTGTCTGATACTGTTACCTCTCCCCCACTTCGTCTGGCAGGTCATTATACCCAAAACCTTCTGTATGGGAAAATTTGCCCTTCCAACCTCCCTCCTTTCACCTATACCCTCTAGTTTTAGACTTCCCTCTAGAACATATATGTCAAACTCAAGGCCCGCGGGCCAAATCCGGCCCACGGTGGAATTATCTTTGGCCCGCGAGATAATATCTAATTACTATTAAAGCTGGCCCCAGTAATCGAAGCGCCTATGGCGTATGATATGGCTAATGCTGAGTTTATTCAGGTACCAGGTTTTCAGGGTTTTTAGTGTTTATTCGGCAGTCTTGCTCGGCAGTCTTCTTCATAAGAAACTGAATTTGTAAAGTGAAACACTTTGTAGTTATAGCAGAGACTGAGACACATGAGAGCAGGCTGAAAAAACGGAGGCAACGAAAGCTGCGTTCGCACGCGTCCGACTGATCCGGCCCGCATGAAGCTGCATTTTGCTCAATCCGGCCCGTGACCTAAAATGAGTTTGACACCCCTGCTCTAGAACAATACTGTGACACCCACCTACTACACACTCATCATTTTATACACAGTAGCAAATCAGCTTAGAAGGGAATTGGGGTAGGTAATATAATGGAATTGAAACATCTGTGGTGATAAGAAATAAAAGAATGAGCATTCCACATAGCTCCTCTAGACATCATTCAAATAGACAATAATCAATCTTGTATGTAAACTATATATTCCTACCTTTTATATCAAAGATATAGGGGCAGAATCAGGCCATTTGGCCCATCAATTCAATTATGGCTGATGTATTATCCTGAACAAGAAGGCACACCAGCGCCTCCACTTCCTAAGAAGATTGAGGCAAACAAGGCTCCCGTCTTAACTGCGTTTTACAGGAGCACCATTGAGAGCGTCCTAAGTTGCATCTCTATCTGGTATGGGAGTAGTCGAGCACCGGACCAGAAGTCCCTACAAAGGACTGTGCAAACAGCTGAGGGGATCATAGCGGTCTCCCTACCACCTATCGGGGAGATTTATCAGGAGCACTGCATACACAGGGCCCTTAGTATTATTAAGGATGCCACTCATCCTCTTTAACTTTCTACCATCAGGCAGGAGACTACTACGCATTAAAACAAGAATGGTCAGAAGGAGAAACAGCTTCTTCTTCCAGGCCATTAGGCTTCCCGCTGCATTGTATTCAAAGTGTCATTGATTAATCTGTTCCATACCATACAATATTTAATATTAATGCACTTTAGTTTGTTATTTATATGATATTCATTGGTTGATTGTATCCTTACCTTCACAAGTTATCATGTGTTATATGCGTTATGTGTATTACTGTGCTTTACATCCTGATTCGGAGAAACACTGTCTCATTTCTAAATATATTATATGGTTACTGTATATACATTATATACATGTATGTGGTTAAATGACAATAAACTTGACCCGACTCAACCCCATTCTCCAGAACCTTTGACACCCTTACTAATCAAGAACCAATCAACCTCCACTTTGTAACTGTAATTGATTTACTTATTTATTTATACTTTTTTATCTATATTATGTATTGCATTGAACTGCTGCTGCTAAGTTAACAAGTTTTATGACATAGGTGATAATCAATCTGATTCTGATTCTTCTGTACCTACTTCTACAAATCTACCCTTAGAATTTGCTCATATGGTGAGGTTTCAATGTTTCTTACAATGAAACAAGAGCAAATATCACAGTGAATGAAGAATTATCCATACTTGATTGTTACACTTTCCCAATCCCACACCACTTCCAAAAACATCCTTGTGAAAATTGGATAGCAAAGGATAGAGAAATCATAATCCCATTATTCTAATAAAACTCCTGTTTGATTTGCAGGCATTAACAACCTTCCTAAATGCTTGTATACAGGGGCCGGGATATTCAATTGTTTACAGTGATCCTGACTTAAGGTATTTTTGAAGTTGTTTGCTATCAACTCAATGCAAAGGTTAAATTTTGAAATGACTACTCTCTTATTGTTTTTAGAAGACAGCTCCTAAACAATTAGCCACACTAGAGATAGGAATTGAACAGGTCATTTTAGCTGGTCCATCTTATCTACTTTGACGTGACTCACTTATTTTCCAAAGTACCAAGTTATTTACAACTCCTCCTAGGCATTCATTATGCATATGAATCAGACTGTAATAATCAGAGGGCAAGCATACATCACTTCCAGGGGTTAAACCTAAAAGCCAACTACATTGTTTTGTAGGATGGGGCTCAAATCTCAGACCTTAGTTGTTATTCACCACCCTCTTTAGATGGCAAGATTCCTTTCAATGATGAAAGTATGGAATCATCATCAAAAAACCCATTGTCTTAACTCATCCAAATTCATATGCACTGAATACATCTGGCTCATCCGTAATTTTACTGAAAATTATCGGGTTTTCAGCTACGAAGGGCCTAGGCTCTGGAATTTCATCCCAAAGTTCAGGTATGATGAGGAGAAACTTAAGAAAGATAATGGTTAACGATTTCAGAGAATAGGGGCGAAAACTGCAAGCATTGAGGACAAGGAGCATAAAAGACAAGGCAGGAAAGTTATCAATGAGAAACCTAAAGCAAAGCATAAAGTGTAAGTAGACAACTGTTTACAAAACAAAACCTCTGAGCAGAGTGGAATAAGAAGTGTACCACAGTTATTTCTAATATAACACTTAGTTTTTCACTATTTTCACTAGATCCATAAAAGAGGCCCTTTTTCCTAACTAACTTAAAATACCCAGGCAAATATTTGAAAATATGCTGAGGACTGACCAAAATAATTGCCTTTATTTCAGGGCCTTTAGCTTTCCCTACTCTATGTACACGCCTATTACATTTTTGCAACATAACATCACAAAAACTGATCTATTACATCAGTTTTTCATTTTCTTAAGACTTTAACTTTGCGTGAATTCAAAGTATTTCAACTCTTCCCTGGTGACAGAACAACAACAGGCAAATCAATGATTATGAAAAGCAAAAACAGGAGTCAAGACAAAGATCAGATCAGCCACAACCCTATTGAATGATAAAACAAGTTCATGAAGCCACACCGCCTACTCCTGTTCCTCGATGATCTCATAAAGACATTCACTGTTGGTACTTGGCAATACATCACAAATACTACAATCTCATTTCACAAACTCAAACAGCAAGTCTAGAAAATTTGAAAAAAGACTAATGCAACAACATGTAGGTCAAGCTTGTAGGCAAATAGCTTAATATCAATGGAATCCTTAAATTACTTAGCGTTTGAGTATCTAGACTTCAAAGAATAAGCTATTCCCTAATATCTAGTCAGAATGTATCTAGTATTCAAGGCACTTAAAAGATTAACAGAACATAGTCCCATAATAAGAATAAAGAAATAAAACATAAAATTTTGAATCAAACTGTATCCATACACATAGCACTTATTAAACATTTATTTGTGGTCTTCAGTATTATACATGTCATTGCATTGGTTTGATTTTGACAACCCAATATCAGAAATGCACTGGAGACTTTAAAAAAAACCTGAAAATTTAAAATAACAACAAAAATTATTGGAAAAACAAAGCATCTGGAAATCTCAAGTTAGTGTTTCAGGTCCAAACTCCTTATCAGAAATGTATTACCTTAATTAGTTAAATTAATGTATTGGCATTTAGTAGTGAAGGCACTTAGTAGTTTTAGCACTTAAAATTTGAAATAAAAAAATAAAGAAAAACACTGCAAAGATCAGTAAGGAGCGAAAGTCAAAAAATAAAATCTGGTCAAATTCTTTATTCTACTCCATACAATATTTAAATACTGCACAAAAATACTCAGTTTTGGAAGTGTTCTTAAAAAATGCATCTTTGAAACTACAATATTGACAATGTTTTTAAAATTAAGTGTAGTATACATGAAAAGGCTTCATCATTCCTCTATGCAATCTAATCCCCACTTATTCAATTTGGGGAATCCCCTCTTCCATCACTCTAATATTTCTGTTACAGTTTGGCTTTCCCCACACAACTTCCACTAAAAGCAATGAGCTATGGATGTATCGATTTTCTGCACGCCAACAGGTTTACAGGGTAGTAAATAAATAGAGACTGTGACCTTCACATATTTTTCTTTAAACAGAAATTTCATATTCAAATTGCTCCATCTGTGAAAATATTATTATGTACTTTACTAAATAACTGTAAAGTGACATGAATCTTTCAGAAATATTATTTTATGATAGCTATGAAATGTGTTATTTGAGAAATATATTTTCATAACTTAAAGTAGTGATAAAGCTCAAGATTTACCATTATACCCTTCCAGAACAGAATCAACAATGGGTCTTGCTGTGAGATTGTACACATCTACTTGCTTGCTCTCTGGACCGAAGACTGTATCAAAAGTGAATGTTTTTGGTGGCTCGTTGGCAGCATCTGTCTTATAGACTGTGATTGTTCCTCGTATCTCATCCACATTCACCACTTGTCTATGTCCCATAGTCCTTTCTTTTTCATTCATTGGCCGGCAGCGTACCACAACCTTCACATTATCACTGGCTTCAATGCGGTCAGTCCTCTCTAATTTATTACTCTGGAAAATAAACAAAAATGATCAATGAAGTTGAATTTATTTTCTTTCTCATAAAATAAAGTGGCCAGTTAATCCTTGAACAAAATATTCTTTTACATCATTCTTCAAATTTCTATCCAGTTTAAAAGGCATTAATTGCCAATTTTGTCTAAATACTTTGTCAACTTCATTCTGCATACATCCCTGTTGTCTCTATCCCTCCCCCTCTTCCTCTCTGCACTGAAAACCAACTCACCTTCTCCCTTTTCCAGTTGTGATGAAGGATCTTTGAACCAAAATATTGAGTCTGTTCCTCTCCCCAGTGGTGCCACCTGACCCAAGTGCTTCCAGCATTTTCAGTTAAGGTTGCTACAGGTTTTTTTCGCTCCAACACAGTCAATGTAGTTAGGTAAAGCAGCCCTATCAATCATTCCTTATATTCTAATACAGAAATACCGGCAAATTATTCATCTAGAATATTCCACAAATGAATCCAATGTCTGCTTCAACTGAACCGACAGCAGATATAGCAAAAAAAATTGATATTTCTCTTCACTACCCCAGAAATAAGGAAAAACTTGTATTTTTAGTAAATGTTATTACACAAAGGTTTATTACATGTTAGGTGGCAATAACACTGCATTCCCAATATTCATTCTAATTTCTCTTGAGTATTGCTAGTTCCTCCATTTTATTTGCCCATAATGATTGACGGATGGTTTATATCTCCATCTCTTGTTGTGCTGCTTTTTACCTGATCTGCAGCCTTGGTATCTCCGTCTCAGCTTGTCTGGAATATCAAGCTTCTGCTGGGCAAACAAAACCTGCTTCCTGGCTGCTGGCAGCTGTTCCCTCATATATACAATTTTGGTTCCACTATTGTAGTCAAAGCACTCGATGGAATAAATTATCCCGAGAGCCAGAAGGATGGTGAAAATGTTCTTAAACAGATTAATGTCCATTATTATTTTGCAGTATTGCTAGCCAGTACAAAAACGAAAGAAACATGCTAAATAACATTAAGACAAACAAACAGAGCTACTGTAATGTGTTGCTGCCTCGCACAGTGGACACACAACAGACTCGGGTCCTCTGGACTAGCAACCATCATAAATTTCATTTGCACCATTTCCAGTTTGACAATCTCTTTCCTATAACGCATATATGTCAAACTCAAGGCCCGCGGGCCAAATCCGGCCCGCAGTGGAATTATCTTTGGCCCGCGAGATAATATCTAATTACTATTAAAGCTGGCCCCAGTAATCGAAGCGCCTATGGCGTATGATATGGCTAATGCTGAGTTTATTCAGGTACCAGGTTTTCAGGGTTTTTAGTGTTTATTCGGCAGTCTTGCTCGGCAGTCTTCTTCATAAGAAACTGAATTTGTAAAGTGAAACACTTTGTAGTTATAGCAGAGACTGAGACACATGAGAGCAGGCTGAAAAAACGGAGGCAACGAAAGCTGCGTTCGCACGCGTCCGACTGATCCGGCCCGCATGAAGCTGCATTTTGCTCAATCCGGCCCGTGACCTAAAATGAGTTTGACACCCCTGGATGACCAATACTACAGAATCCTCCAAGTGCAGTCTCACCAACAACTTATCTAACAGCAACGTAACATCTCCACTCCTAAACTCAAAAGTCCTGAGTGATAAGGCCAATGTGCTGAATACCTTCTTCACCACTCTGTCTACTTGTGTGGAGGTTTTCAGCAATCGGTGAACTAAAGCCCCCAGGTTCCTCTGTTCCACAACATCATCTATGCCCTACATTCTCTATACTAGTCCTACCCTGGTTTGAATATGCAAAATGCATCACCTCACTTAATTACCGTAGATTCCGGATTATAAGCCGCTACTTTTTTCCCACGCTTTGAACAGCTTTGAACACTGCGGCCTTTACTACGGTGCGGCTAATGCATGGTTTTTTTTCATGCCGCCAAAAACATTTTGCCTCGTAACAGTAGACCAATAAAATTGATGAGTAGTTCACAGAGGTCCAATGAAATTGTACGATAAATCAAGCGTACTTTCACAATTAAATTATTGTAAATCAGTCATTTGTACTCACCCTCATCAACATGGAAAACACTCGAAGAAAAGCATTGTGCTGCCTTTATGGCAGTTATTTAGTTTATAATATTTTCGCTTAGTAATTCATTTGTTAGTATTTTCTAGTTAACGTTAGAAGTGTTTTAAGTATATTTGTTTTCTGTACTACATCCCGGGATGCTATGACGTCACATCCGGTTTCGCCGCGTCTTGTGGGGAAAATACCGGTTTGCGATAAACGGAAAGGTGGGGGCGAGCGCATTAGACCCGCGCGAGAACGCTGCTTTTAAGTTAAAGGCGATCAATAACTTTTCCTGGTAGGCTGCAGTATATATTTTTTTACCAGTCGTTAGGAGATATTGGAATGTTGTTCGTGCACTGTTCAGTAAAAAAGTATATGCAACGTAATTTGTGTGTTACCGATACGTATGTATATTTAAAAGTAGCCGTGTTACAGGCATGGTTCGAAAAGAAGCATTTGCAATATGTATTTGTTTATGTTACCATATGGATTTAATTAAAAGTTAAAAAATCCTCACGTGTAATATCTTTCTGTGTAAATATCTCATATTACAACGTGGGACACCTGCAGCTTAAAATCCAGTGCGGCTTGTACAAGTACAAAATTTATTTTCTTTCTAAAATTAGAGCCTGCGGCTTTTAATCAGGTGCGCTCTGTAGTACGGAATCTACGGTAAGTTGAACTTTACTTATTTGCAAACCTTCTCCATTTAAATAATGATAATCTGCTTTTTGATTCCTCTTACCAAAGTGCATAACTTTGCACTTTCCCACATTAAACAAGTTTGCAAAATTTTCATCCATGAGAACATCAGAAATAGGAGCAGGAGTAGGTCATCTGCCCTGTCGAGCCTGCTCTACCATTCAATAAGATCATGGCTGATCTGGCCATGGACTCATCTCCACCTACCTGCCTTTATCCCATAACCATTAATTCCCCTACTATGCAAAAATGTATCCAACCTTGCCTTAAATATAGTTATTCTTAATATATAATCTACCGTAGATTCCGGACTACAGAGCGCACCTGATTAAAAGCCGCTGGCTCTAATTTTAGAAATAAAATCATTTTTTTAATTATACAGGCCGCATCGGATTTTAGGCCGCACCGAATTTCCGGCGGAACGGATTTTCGGCGCACTGGATTTCCGGCGGACCGGATTTTCGGCGCACTGGATTTCCGGCGGACCGGATTTTCGGCGCACCGGATTTTCGGCCGCTTGTAATATGAGATATTTACACAGAAAGATATTACACGTGTTGGGCTTCAAATTCTGCCCTGTGTTCGTTTTGGAAGAGAGACAACCAACACCGGATTACAGTGCAGCGTGGCTTTATTGCAGAATGCGTTTTGCCTTCCCCTTACATTCTGCTCTTATTTATACTCCTTTTTCCCCCAAACCAAACCCTCGCTACACATATTTGGTAAGGCTAAACTTTGTTATACCTACCGGTATTTGGTAACATCGGACACTTGTGTCCTTATTGGCCCGATACCATTCACACACGAGTTTTACTGTTTTTTTGTTTACTGAATCGCTAGCAGTTTCGGTGCAGCGGAATCCTCAGTTTCGCTCCCTCCCTCCCTTGTACTGCTGTCTAATATCACGTGAGCCATTCCTGACCTGAAGCGGCAGTCCCAAATTAAATCTCCACCGTCTCACCATCGATTCATGTATGCCAAGATTACGCGCAGCAGCTCGATTTCCTTGTTCAACCGCCAGATTGATTGCCTTTAACTTAAAAGCTGCATCATATGCTTTTCTTCAAGTGTTTTCCATGTTGATGAGGGTGAGTACAAATGGCTGATTTACAATAATTTGTGAAGTGCGCTTGATTTATCGTACAATTTCATTGGACCTCTGTGAACTACTCATCAATTTTATTGGTCTACTGTTACGAGGCAAAATGTTTTGGCGGCATGGGAAAAAACTTTCTATTAGCCGCACCTTATTATAAGCCGCTATGTTCAATGCTGTTCAAAGCATAGGAAAAAAGTAGCGGCTTATAATCCGACATCTACGGTATATTGTTTGCAGAATTAAAATGTTTTGTAATAGTATGCTCTCCTACCTATCACAGCCTCTCACTTCCCACCTTCCCACTATTGCCAATGTCATCTTCACCTGCTTCCCCCTCTGCACCTAAAACTTTTCTAGTTCCACTGAAAGCTCATTGACCAGAAACATACAGTATTTTTCACTCCATAGATGCTGCCTGACTTGCTAAGTCAGCAACATTTTCTGCTTTTAATTTAAGTAAATAGAGTAATTTTTGTGTCTACATTGTAATTAAACTTGATAAAAGTAAGTAAATTTAAGATCTTATCCTTTACAATTTCGAGGCTAGTTTTGACTTCTATTCTCAGATACAAATGCTCTGTGTTTTACAAAGCATACCAAAAGGTGCAAATGCTAGATTCCTGGGCTCTTCTCCAAGTTTTATGAGAACCAGCTGAGGCAACTTAAAAAGAAATACGATACTTATTTTAAAATTAATTAATGAAGCTTGTGCATGCTATTTTAATCTGGAAGTAATGACTCATTCTATAAGATTAGAAATTTGTACCAGGGAGATGAACTAAATAAAACTTGTTTAAAGAACTGTTGAAATACATTAACAAGCTAGATTTTGGTGCAAGGAGGATTGAGTACAATGTATAAAATAGAAAGAGCCAGATACATGTCATGAATTTAAATGTAGTTAATAGACATGAATACAGAGGATAGAGGAGGAAGGAAACTTAAGATATTATAGTAGGAATACAATTTTTAACCCCAGATTAAGTATAACAGCAAGTGGTGCTACTCTGTTACTTTCTTCTTAAGTTCTTTGCAACTTAACATGCTATGTATACTGAAGTAGATCACTCAAAGGAGTAGAGCCCCTTTTAAGCTGCAAATGGAATCAAATGTTTCATAAAACTGTACTGACAGGCACTCAAAAATGAATTCATTATGATAGTGTGACTCTGGAACATTTCTCTGGGGAAACTCCTTTCTATGGCAATGGTAGCCATATTAGTGCAGCGACTGTCACTTCCAATTCAGTAAACTAGAAAAATGATAATATATAAAGAAAAATGGAAAATCTACCACTATCTACTTGTATTAGGAATCAAGCCACTTGTAAGCCTGATCTGAGTAATGATGCATTGCCTTACCCAAACTATTAGATTTAGTGTAGGATTTGATGGTGCACAGCAATACTAAACATAAAATCACCTCTAAAGGTGATTTTAAAATACTTTACAATTTACAACTCATGAATCGTCAATGTGTAAAAGAAATTCTCTCTCGTGTTTATGCAAAACGATGAACCAAAAGATGATAACTACACCCAGACCCCACTTAACACTGCGAATACATTCCTCGGAGTTGGAGCACTATGTAAATCAGCGGTTCGTGGAGTCATTATAACATTACATAAATGAAAATGTTTGCCTGATTAAAAAAATCAAACCGGATATATATATTATTTTATGTATACACTTGTGTATATTACTTGTGGCATAACAAACACACAAACAGGCCTAACCTGTACATCAGTGGAGCACCAACACATCACGGCAGTAGCAGAGGGAAGTGGGTGGTGGTTACATTTTAGAGGAGGGACAAGGCTGTGGGTCCTCCTCTAACTTTGGCTTTTTCTTCAAGTAGGCATCAAGATTTGACTGCCTTTTCTTAAGTTTCCTCTCATGAAGCAGTTCTTGGTAGCAGGAAATCATGTCCAAAACACCTCTCTTTGCCTCATTGTTTCGCTCCCAGCCAGCATTCATGATTTGTGTGATCATGATGATGCTAGTGCTGAGGAATTTTGTGGTGAGGTTTCTTGCTGGAAGCTGGCTGGTGGCGTAATGGCATCAACGCTGGACTTCAGAGTGAAGGCTCCCGAGTTCGAATCCAGCCGGCTCCCTTGCACACTTAACATCCGTGCTGGGTTGAGCGCCAAGCTAGCAACTCGACCTCATCAAAACAAGGAAGTCTGCTAAAAAAATGCTGTCATGATGGCATCCTGATGACTCCATTCGGAGTTAAGGGCTTTCTTCTTCTTCTTTCTTGCTGGTGTTTCTTCTTCTCCATCTGTGTCCTCAGATTCACCCAGGATGCATTGTACTGCCAATTCTCGCAGCTCTTCAGTATTAAGACTCTCACCATGAGAATGCAGTAACTCTTCAGCATCATCATCATTAACATCCTCTAATCCTACCTCACTGGCCAGTTCAATTTTTTTCTGAATGATTGGTTCTGCCTGAATTCCTAGGATGTCATTGCATGCTTCTGGCCATAGCTGCTTCTACATTCCGTTCATGCAGTCTGAAGCTAGTTCAACTCAGGCTGCTCTGACATTGACTACAGCTTTCATGGCATTGTAGTTTTTACAGAATTGCCTCATAGACTTCTTTTCGACAACACTTAAAGAGAAACAACTATTCGAGAAAATAAGACTTGGGACTTCCTGTTGGTCGCTGATGGAGTAGCAGCTTTTTATAATGGCTCCTATTTTACTTTACTGTTCCCAACCTGTTTTGAAATCTTACTTTTAAACTGATAGTTTTACTATGAGTACAAGGGGCGCCAAAGGTACTAAAAAAGATCCTCCTGCATCTTTGGAATCTATTATGGAGCTGCTTCGAAAACACAGAAAAGAATCTTCAGCTGAAATTAAACAAATAGATGCAAAATTGGATTCTATTCAAAAAACCTTAACTGAACATGATAAACAAATAGAAGAGAATGAAGTAACTCTGACGACTTTGGATGCAAAAATTGATGACCTGCAAAAACTTTGTAAAAAAACAATCAAACTCTAATGAAAAATTAAGACAGAAGATTATTGATTTAGAAAACAAAAGCAGAAGAAATAACCTATGAATTCTAGGCCTTGAAGAGTTAACAGAAGGTGATCAGCCTACAGAATCCTTTGCAAGCTTTTTGACACAATTATTTCCTAAAACTTTACCATCTTTACCTATGATCAATCAAGCTCATAGATCGCCTATGCACAGAGCAGCTCCAGGTGCAAGACCCAGATCAGTAATAATCTGTTTTCATGAATCTCAAACAAAGGAACTTTTAATTCGTGAATCCCATCGAAGAGGAATGATTGATTATAATGGCCAGAAGATTAGAATCGTCGAGGATTTTTCACCCAAAGTCATGAATGAGCGTGCTAAGTTCAAAAAGGTTATGTCGGAACTTTTTAACAAAGTTTTCAAGCCTTCTATTCGTTATCCTGCTCGGCTCAGAATTATACTGAGGGATGGCTCTAAGAAATGGTTCTGTTCGACCGAAGAAGCCCAGGAATTCTTAGAATGAGAAGGTTAACTGTTCAGTACCTTTCTACATGAATAATTCCTTCTTTTACTTTGGATAAACCTTTGTAGCTAACTCTCTTTTCGAACCTTTTAATGCTTTACTTAGAGAATAAGATTTTAACAATACTTTATGTGTTCATATGTTTTGAATTTCGATAGGCTTTTTATTATTTTATATTATTCTTATTTTTCTTGAGTTTTTTATCAATAAGGCTTAGTATGGGTATTTTTCATTTTATCATTTTGAAACCGTAATAATTAATCTATATGTGTTCTCGTTACGAGGGTTAAGTTTGACTCCATCTGTTGTTTTATCTAGGTTGGAATGTAGCCAAACTTGAAATCAATTTGGAGCTAAGGGGATGTTGTCATTAGGTGTAGCTGTCGGCTGTCTATTGATTGACCTTCTGACTTTGGGAGGAGGAAGGGTGGATGGATTTTTTCTGGAAGCTGTCTTGGACTCTCAGCCAAATCTGTTGCTTGGTTACCCTATCTCTCAAGGTTCATTGTTTAGTTTTAATATACATTCCAGTGGTTATTACTTCAACCTTTCTTTTAAATAGTATTAAAAATGGATCAAACTATTAACTTAGTCTTAACGTGAAAGGGTTAAATCACCCTGTGAAACAGAATAAGATTTTTGCTTATATTAAAAACTTAAGGTCCCAATTTTTTTTTTACAAGAAACTCACATACGTAAATTTATGCTTTTTTAGTCAATGGAGAGGACGACATTTTCATTCCTCTTTTTAGGCTGAGTCTCGGGGAGTTTCAATCTTTATAGATAACAGTTCCCTTTGTCCAACATAGTGTCTGATACTAATGGGTGTTTTGTTAATAGTGTCAGGAAAATTAGATAATAAATTAATGGTATTTGCTAATCTGTATGCCCTGAATATAGATGATCTATATAGATGATATAGATGCTGATGATGTTCTACAAGTCTGTGGTGGCCAGTGCTATCATGTTTGCTGTTGTGTGCTGGGGCAGCAGGCTGAGGGTAACAGACACCAACAGAATCAACAAACTCATTCGTAAGGCCAGTGATGTTGTGGGGGTGGAACTGGACTCTCTGACGGTGGTGTCTGAAAAGAGGATGCTGTCCAAGTTGCGTGCCATCTTGGACAATGACTCCCATTCACTCCATAATGTACTGGTTAGGCACAGGAGTACATTCAGCCAGAGACTCATTCCACAGAGATTAACACTGAGCGTCATAGGAAGTCATTCCTGCCTGTGGCCATCAAACTTTACAACTCCTCCCTCGGACACCCTTATTATTATTTAATTATTTATGGTTTTATATTGCTATATTTCTACACTATTCTTGGTTGGTGCGACTGTAACGAAACCCAATTTCCCTCGGGATCAATAAAGTATGTCTGTCTGTCTGTCTGATCCAGGATTCTTTGAGGGTTTTTTTGATTTTTGCCAGATTTGAGTCTTTACTCATTGGTGATGGGAGGAGATTTTAATTACTGATTAGATCCAGTTTTAGATCGGTCATCTTCCAATCCAGCGACACTCAATAAATCAGCTTTGTTTATTCAATCTTTCCTAATATGTGGTATTGTTGATGCCTGGCGTTTCTTACATCCAGTAGACAGGGAGTATTTGTTTTTCTCTCATGTACATCATACATATTCCAGGATTGATTTTTTTTTATTGATAGTCAAATGATTCCATTAGTTCAATCTTGTGAATATAAAGAGATTGCTGTCTCAGATCATGCTCCTGTGTTTTTGTCTTTAAATCTCCCTGGTCTCCCTCAAATAAACAGATTTCGACTTTTTAAAAAAATCCTTATCAGATAGCAAAGTTAGATTAAGTTTCTGGAGAGACAAATTATTCTTTTTTTGAAGAGAATAGCTGGAAGAAACTTCAAGCCTTATTATATGGCATGCCTTAAGGCCTATATTAGGACAAATAAATTTCTTATACTGCAAGTGTTACAAAAAAAGCTAATAAAGAGAGAATTGATTTAGCTAATCAGTTGAAACAATTAGATCAAAAATATGCCTTGTCTCCAGATCCTGTTTTATATAAAAGGCGTGTTGAAATTAAAACTAAATACGAACTTCTTTTAACATATCCAATTGAAACTCAACTCCTAAAAGATAAAAGTCAATTTTATATTCATGGAGACAAAACAGCTAAATTATTGGCTAACCAATTAAAAACCTTTATAGCTAAATGGCAAATTAAAGAAATTTGTAAAGCTAATGGTGATAGGACAACTGACCATTTAGAAATAAATGATACCTTTAGAGAATTTTATTCTAAACTTTATAGTTCTGACTCTCCTAAAGGTAGTACTGTAATGAATAATTTTTTAGACCAATTAAACATTCCTACACTTCCTATTGATAACTGAAACAGTTGGATCAACCTGTTTCTTATGAGGAAACTGCTGAGGCTGTACATTCATCGCACTTGGGGAAGGCTCCGGGTCCTGATAGATTTTCTGGAGACTTTTATAAGGCTTTTCCCTCACCACTTATACCTCATTATGTTCAGTCTTTTTGGTTCCTTTAAGTTGGGTAAGTTTATGAAGCTTTTATTTTGCTTATCCTTAAAAAGAAAAAGAACCCAACTGAATGTTCTTCATATAGACCAATTTCCTTATTTAATGTTGATACTAAAATCTTAAACAAAATTCTGGCTCGTAGGATTGAAAATATTTTACCATCTATCATTTCTGATGATCAGACTGGATTTAAAAATCGATATTCCCACTTTAATATTCGTCATTAAATGTCATCTATTCTCCTTCTATGGAAATATCAGAATGTGTGATATCCTTAGACAGCAAGAAGGCTTTCAATCAGGTTGAATGGAATTATTTATTTAAAACCTTAGAAAAATTTAATTTTGGGCCCGATTTCATTCGACTGATTACTTTATTTATCTCCCTCTGCTCAGGTTCTTACTAATTTTCAGAATTCCAAACCATTTAAACTTCAGCGTGGAACCAAACAAGGCTGACTTTGAGCACTTTGCTCTTTGATCTGGCCTTAGAACCCTTAGCCATTGCTTTCTGAGAATCTAGTGATATCACAGGTATTTTAAGAGGAGGTACTACCCACAAAGTTTCACTCTATGCTGAAGACCTATTGCTTTGTATTTCTAATATCGAGACTTCATTATCTCATGCGCTTTCTTTACTCTCCTTTTTCAGCCAGTTTTCAGGATATAAACTGAATTTACATAAGAGTGAACATTTTCCTTTGAATAATTTGGTATCAATTAATACCAACCTTCCTTTTAAAATTGTAAGAAATCAATTTACTATCTGGGTGTAACAATTACTAAGAATTAAATACACCTATTTAAAGAAAACTTTCTTACTCTACTGAATTATGTAAAAAGGGCACTATCGAACTGGTCGCCCCTCTCATTATTGTAGACAGGCCGAATTAATTCTATTAAAATGAATATCTAACCTAAATTTATATACCTTTTTCAGGCCTTACCTGTTTTTATTCCTAACTACTTTTTTGATTCTCTTGATTCTAACTTCTTATATATGGAAAAACAAACATTCTCAACTAAATAAAGTTCATCTTCAAAAAGCTAAAAAGAATGGAGGTTTATCTTTACCAAATTCTAGGTTTGATTACTGGGCAATCAATATACGAAATCTTACATTTTGGTCATACTATATTAACCGTGAGGACTGCCCACTATGGGTTTCTTTCGAAGCTGATTCTGTTAATAAATTTTCTATCATTTCTCTTCTTGGATCCTCACTTCCTTTATCTTTAAGTAAACTAACTGGTAGTTAAACATACTTTGAGGATCTGGGTATAATTTAGAAAACACTTTGGTTTATTGAGATTTTCTCTTTCAAGTCCCATTTTTTCTAATTTTTTTTTTAAACCTTCTCTGACTGATCCAGCTTTTAAAGAATGGGATAGATTGGGTATTAATGCTTCCAGGATCTGTTTGTTGGAGGAAGTCTCTTTTTGTTCGAGCAATTGTCAGCTAAATATAGCTTACCAAAAACCCACTTTTTTCTCTAATTTGTAGACTTTCTGCGATCTCAATTATATATATTTCCTTAAAGTCCCGATAAGAACTTACTAGACGTAATTTCTAATTTGAAACCTTTTCATAATGGCTCAATATCCATTATTTATGGCATGTTGCTGGGAATGAGAAATGCCCCTTCAGGCAAAATTAAAAATCTTTGGGAACAAGACTTACAAACTTCAATTTCTGAGGAAACTTGGAATGGAATTTTTAAATTGGTTAACACTTCATCATTATGTGCCTGCCACTCCCTCCTACAATTTAAAGTGGTCCATAGGGCCCACATGACCAAGGATAAGCTATCTCGTTTTTATTTGGATATCTCTCTATATCCCTATTGTGATAGATGTAACAATGGATAAGCTTCACTAATCCATATGCTTTGGACATGCCCGAGTCTTGAAAAATACTGTAAGTATTCAAAACTTTCTCAGTATTTTTCAAAGTAAATTTTAAGCCTAACCCTTTGACTGTCTTATTCAGTATTGTTGGAGGAAAAGATATTATTTTGGAAACATCTAATTTGCACATTTTGGCTTCTATTTCTCTTATAGTTAGGAGGGTGCTTTTGCGTAAATGGAAGGACGTCGTTCTGCCTACTCACGCTCAATGGTTACGTGATGTTATCTCATGCTTAAATTTAGAGAAGATCCATTGTTCAATTTTTGAATCTAGTCAAGACTTTCAAACATTGAGGACCATTTTTGAACTATTTTCAAAACCTTTGATTTGCTCTTAAAGTACAGATGTTGGCTAACAACATATTTCACTATATAAGGGGTTTTTTCCTTTTTTCTTTCTTTACCAAACAGCTTCGATCTTGGTAGTGGGCTTAGATTCTTTATTTTTGTATAATAAAATTATCACATTTCAATATTACGATTTAATTTAATTTACATGAATACAGGATAATGAGATTGCAAGTGTGATTCAAATGTAATGTATTTGGTATTATTTTATCCTTTTTTGACATAATATATATCTTCTTGTACTTTGTATTCTATGTAGAAATTAATAAAAATATTGAAAGAGAGAAAATAGACTTGATTTCCTTCATTTATTTGGGGCTTTATGCCACTTAATCAAAATCAGAATCAGGTTTATTATCATCGGCATGTGACGTGAAATTTGTTAACTTAGCAGCAGCAGTTCAATGCAATACATGATTTAGCAGAGAAAAAAAAGTAAATAAAAATAATAATAAACAAGTAAATCAATTATGTACATTGAACAGATTAAAAAATGTGCAAAAACAGAAATACTGTATATTAAAAAAAAGTGAGGTAGTTTCCAAAGATTCAACATCCATTTAGGAATCGGATGGCAGAGGGGAAGAAGCTGATCTTAAATCACTGAGTGTGTGCCTTCAGGCTTCTGTGCCTCCAACCTGATGGTAACAGTGAGAAAAGGGCATGCTCTGGGTTCTGGAGGTCCTTAATAATGGACAGTGCCTTTCTGAGACACTGCACCCTAAAGATGTCCTGGGTACTTTGTAGGATAGTAACTGGGTTACATCAGCGCCGGACTCTGGAGCGAAGGTTCCCGAGTTCGAATCCAGTCGGGCCGCTCCCGGATACACATTCCATCCGTGCCGGGTTGAGTGTTGAGTAAAAAAAAGAACACTGTGCTGTGAGAAGGACGTGGGGGACCACTCACAGAATCTTTCCACCAAGACAAACACTTGAAAAAATAAGTAGTCACCCAGGCTCTGGCAGAGTATGGCACACACAAAAAAAAATTGGGACAGGAGATTGCAGTCAAACAGTTTCTAACATGAGGTGCATGCATTTATTTGTGTGGCTTTTGGACACTACACCGTGCTTAGACCAAACAGTTTTGAAATAGTGTCAGTTACATGTGTTTTATGTTCAAAAATCACTGATTTTCATCACTCATAGTTGGCGAGAAATAAACAGCAATTCAATTCAGAGCTGTTTTGCTCACTGCGGTTTCAAGCCTTCAGGCTTGGAAATGCCAGAACTGTCCGGGAGTGAAAATAAAATTATTTCACTACTTGAACAAGTATAGGACTACAAATAATTTGAAGGTATCAACAATCATCTTCAATGTTACAATAAAAATGATCCAATTGTTGTAATGATTACACAAAGGCAGCCTATTATCTGTGCTGACTGTGATCATTTAGTCAATCAAAAACATGGCAGCATACACTGGATAAATTCCTCTGTTGGTAACTATTAAGAACCACTGGTCCTGATGTATCCCAATTAAGCAACACCCACTGTATATTAGAGATGAGGTTAGAGAGGCAGTGTTAAAATCATGTAGTTTTGGAAATGCATCTTGAGTCACATCTATGTTCTCTATTATGTGCAAGCTACCAGAGGAAAATAAAGATATAGGATATTCTTGCTAAGTAAATAGATAGATTCAATATTTCTGTTTACTTAGTGATATTTTAGGTTTGTATCTTGTTTCTGTTAAGGCACAGGAAGTCAGCAAGAGTACGGGGAGAGAAAAGGGAATGCTAAATATGTTTAAAAAATCAAGTTTAATATCACTGGCATATGTTGTGAAATTTGTTGTAATTTAGCAGCAGTACAATGCAATACATAATAATGAAAACTTAAATTAAGAATATAATAAGTTAAATGAGTAATGCAAAAAGAGGGGAGAA
Source organism: Hemitrygon akajei (assembly GCF_048418815.1). NCBI lineage: Eukaryota > Metazoa > Chordata > Chondrichthyes > Myliobatiformes > Dasyatidae > Hemitrygon > Hemitrygon akajei. Next base: position 27,653,003 of record NC_133138.1, on the reverse strand, counting down.
AAGTAGCAAGGTAGTGTTCATGGGTTCAATGTCCATTCAGAAATCTAATGCCAGAGGGTAAGAAGTTGTTCCTGAATCATTGAGCATGTGCCTTCAGGCTCATGCACCTCTTCCCTGACGGTAGCAATGAGAAGAGGGCATGTCGTGGGTGATAAGGGCCCTTGATGATGAATGTTAAAACTGTTTATGTTGAATAATTACCAAAACTAATGTTTGAAAAGCACTCCAATTACAAAATATGGTACAAAAGACTAGACAGTCTCAGTGCATAGACCAAAGCAAAAAAATAAACATAAGGATCTTAATCACAAACCTGCAAGAAATACATAACTAGGAATAATAAGGTATACAGTGATCATAAGAGGCATGAAATTAGGAACTTATTATTTGAAGAGTATAGAAGAACATTTAAATGGAGTTGAATAACATTTCAGTTTACTGGACTAAATCACAGATTTATTGCAATGAAGTCAAAAATTAATATTTATGATTAGATTGATTAATGGAAAGCCAAATGGAAATTGATATCTTTCATCTAGGATGTTTTGTGCTCCCATGCCTGTATAAAGGAAGCCATCCTTTCTAAATTTCCACATAATTATCATATACCATTTTCAACAATATACAATAGAAATACAAGAATATGGTATTTCATATTGACCAATTAATCTTCTAACTGGTACAGCCTTGGACTGTGGGAGGAAACTGGAGCACCCAGAAGAAACCATCTGCATACAGGAAGGAATGTACAAACTTGCTTACCGAGGATGTCAGAATTGAACTCTGAAGTCTGACACCCCCAAGCTGTAACAGTATTGTGCTAATTGGTGCACTCATGATTGTTTAATATGCATATTATTACATACATTTTTTACCCATATCACCCCAATCTTAAAATATTTATTGCATTGTTGCAAATGAAGCACTCATACTAATTTCATCCAGAAAATCTTCCATTTATACAGCACTTTTGGGAGGCACCACAACTTTATTAAAGGAAACCCAAGAGAAACTGCAGTTGCTGGAATTCTGGAACAACACACACAAAATGCCAAAGCAGCTCAGCAGGTCAGGTAGCATTGATGGAAGGAAATGAACAAGAAGACTCAGCATTTAAAGTGCCAACCCCGCATGCTTCCAAAAGCACTTCAAAACAGGGGCCGGGTCATTTTTCTATGTTGTTTGATGAATGACTATCCTTAGGCCAAAACACAAGCAATAACATCCTTGTTAAAAGAGCTAAAGAGCACAGTTACAGGCTCTTTGGCGCACACATCAATATTGAATATTAAATACTCATCCATACTAATCCCATTTACCAGATCTTGATCCACAACCTTCTATGCTTTGGCTCAATATTTCTTAAACATTCTAGAAATACCCATGTCTATCATCCACTCAGTAAGATTTTCTAGGGTGAGAATTCTTCCTGAATTCCCCTCCCAAGCTTATGCATTTTAGCACAGACCCACATCCTTTGCTTAAGATACCTCCATTACGAGGACCCACTGAGCAAATCCATTTGTTTGCTTTGCTTTTTTTTGCTCTAGTCTGTATTTGCAGCATCTGGAGTCAACACCTCAATGAATCTCTTCTACACCTCCTCCCGTGTAATCTCATCCTTTCTGTAGCATGGAGACCAGCACAGTAAATAGTGCTCAAGCTACAGCCTAAACAATATTTTAATCAGTCCTTCAATGTTTAAAATGCTGTGCATAACCTCCCTGTTTTTATGTTTATTCCTTAGTTAACCAAGTACAGGCACCTCCCCCCACCCATTCCAGGGAGCTGGTGGTGGTGGGCAGGCGTCGTGCCTGTAAAAAACGGACCATATTGCGAGTTAACATAACAAGAAGCGTTTTCATCAAGCACGAGTATTTTGTATTTATTTACTTTCTTCTCATTCCACATAAATTCTAAGAGCAAATTTTATCCCATATCTCAAATTTTTGGGTAATGATATGTGAATTTTATAACAACAAATTTTCATTACCCAAACAGCCTTAACACCAGGATTGACTGTTTCCCATATCCTTTTTCACCATTTTTCTATCTGTGCCACTTCCTTCAGGGACCACTGGATGTACAGCAAGGACTTCTATACTCCTTAGAGCCCTACTATTCACTGCGTAAATTTGCTCCTTGTTGGTCATCCAAAAGTACATCACCCCACACTTAATTAAGATTAAATTCCATTTGACATTGCTTTGCTCTCTTCTTCTCCAAACCATCTCTCTGGATTTTTTTTCTCATACAGGCAGCCAGGTTTAGCCTCTCAAAGACAGGTCCTTGCAGATGACACTAAAATAGGCAGCATCATTGACAGTGAGGATGGAATCCCCTCGGGATCAATAAAGTATGTCTGTCTGTCTGAATGGATATTGGGATTTACAGAGGAATCTTTATCATCTGGGTAATAGGACAAGGAAAGTGGCAAATGGAGTTTGATTAAGTGCAAGGTGTTGAATGTTATTAGGGTAGGGCACTGAGAAAAGATGTAGAACACTTAAGATGACGAGTACATTGTTCCCTGAACATGACAGTGCAGGTAGACAAGGAAGTGAGGGAAGCTTTTAGTATGTTGACATTCATCTGTAAGGGAATTGAGTATAGAAATTGGGATGGTATGTTCAAGTGAGGCTTCATTTGGAATACTGTGTTCAGTTCTGGTCACTCTACTGTAGGAAAGTTGTCAATAAGCTGGAAAGAGTGCAGAGAAAATCTATGAGGATGTTGCTGGGAGTTGAGGAACTGAGTTAAGCAGGTTGTGACATTTTTCATTGGAGCATAGGAGAATGAGGTGTGATCTTACAAAGATATGCAAAATCACAAGGGGGTACATACAGGGTAAATTCCCAATTTGTTTTTCTAAGATGGAGGAATCAACAACTAAAGGCATAGGTTTAAAGTGAGATGTGAGAATTTTAATAGGAATCTGAGGGCCAAGCATTTCACCTAGATGGTGGTCAAGAATATGGAATGAGCAGCCCAAGTTAACTCGGGCAGATACATTCACAACATTTAAAAGTTACTTAGAAAGGTACCCAGATAAGAAGGGCTTAGAGGGATATGGACCAAACATGTGCAAATTAGACCAGCTTAGATGGGTATCTTGGGTCAACATGGACGAGTTGGGTCTATAACTCAATGACAATATGAACAGTTTTTGCACAGGACTGCCAGCCTAACTTTATATAACAATCTCAGGAATTAACTTGAACAAACGACCTGAGAAAAGGGCAAAAAATAAATCTCAAACGCAGCTCAAACTTAATTCTCTTAAAAATGGTTTCATCCATAATATGCATTAATAATTGCCAGACACTGAACATACAAACCTTCATTGTTTCAAAATAAATGAGCTCTCCCTCTCTCCTAGTGTAACGAGGCGGATTCACCTCATGCAGCAGGATCCAGTTCACTCAGAAAAACATCATCAGCATTCAAGCTGATCCAAATATTGTTTACAGCACAATCGTGTTTACCAATGATCCTCCTGATTCATGACCCCATTCTCTCAATCCAGCACTGTTCCTAACAGCCCTCAATTCTCAAGGCAATATTGAGTAGTAGCGGTTTCTAAATTAATATGAATGAAAAACGCCCAGCCCCAAAGCACAACGATGGTTTATTTGAGCGTTAGACGATGCCGAAAAGATGGTCCCCCGATGATTTCCTCCATGGGAATATTCGGGGAACCATGAGCAGGGTACATGTGCCTGTATGAAGGTCTGTGTGTGAGTGCGGTAAGAGTCTGTAGATGGAGGCGGTTATGGAGGGATAAAGAAAATACAGCAGGATGCATTCACTACGTCTGGAGACCTGGAGCTCTGTGCCTAATTACCGCCACGGAACCAGTCCAGGTAGATCCGGTGCTGATAACACGCAGGAGCTTTGTTGTCCTGATCGCCTACATCGGGCCTACCTCGCGTCAACGCCGCAACCACGGGCGCTCGACCGACTAAAAACCGGCTGTAAAGGCCCGAACCGTCGCCCGCCCACCCGGCCGGCCGCTGCCTCGCAGCTCCATTACCTGCAACCTCATTAGCGCAGCTTCACTCACCGGCATGTTGGGAGCCGCGGCTTCGGGAGCACTCGAGCAGGAAGCGCCCCTTTCTCCCCTTTCCCTTCCCTGACCCGATCACGATTCCCACCCCGCTCGACAACGGCGGCGGCGGCAGGAGCTCGAACCGAACCGACAACAACTCCACCCCAACCCGCGCACGCTCCCTGCCACTCTGCGGACCGGCCGACCAGGGCGGCTCTGACGGGCAGTCCTACTCTCCAATCAGCAGCCGCTGAGTCACGGAACTGGGCGGGGCTTGCCACCGTTTAAGCAATCCGAATAGGGGGGATTTGGGCGCGTCTGGTTGCCTTGGACACGGCTAAGTAATAGAAACGAGAGATCTGGAGAAATAACAGTGAAACAGAAGACGTCAAAAGTGAATTGGCGAAAATAATTATTAAAGTAGATCGTTCCTTTAATATTATAAAGACAAATTAAAAGAGAATCACTTTACCTTACAATAACATTTAGAAGTTTAAGTGAGATCAACAGACCTGGCCTTCTCCCTACTGGGTGACTGCAAGAAATAGATCAACCTCAGTCCAGACAGACAGACATACTTTATTGATCCCGAGGGAAACTGGGTTTCGTTACAGTCGCACCAACCAAGAATAGTGTAGAGATATTGCAATATAAAACCATAAATAATTAAATAATAATAATGAGTAAATTATGCCAAGTGGAAATAAGTCCAGGACCAGCCTATTGGCTCAGGGTGTCTGAGACTCCAAGGGAGGAGTTGTAAAGTTTGATGGCCACAGGCAGGTATGACTTCCTATGACGCTCAGTGTTGCATCTCGGTGGAATGAGTCTCTTGCTGAATGTACTCCTATGCCTAACCAGTACATTATGGAGTGGATGGGAGACATTGTCCAAGATGGCATGCAACTTGGACAGCATCCTCTTTTCAGACACCACCGTCAGAGAGTCCAGTTCCACCCCCACAACATCACTGGCCTTACGAATGAGTTTGTTGATTCTGTTGGTGTCTGCTACCCTCAGCCTGCTGCCCCAGCACACAACAGCAAACATGATAGCATTGGCCACCACAGAGTCGTAGAACATCCTTGGGAACATGATAGTCAAACGCCTAATCCGCTGTTTTAATGTGTCTTCTCTTTATGTTTGTGCACATAAATTGCATATATAAATGTCCCGTAATTTTAATTTCATGTTTGATTGCAATCTTTTTTTGTGTTTCACTCTTTCAAGTAAATAATTATTATTCGTAGATGATCAATGATTGATTTAAAACTGCCTGTGATCTAAATTCTACATTGCAAAAGAAGGAAAGTAATATAAAATGAAGGTTCAACAGCAAATAAGCAAGGCGTAAGGAAAACAGATCTGTTATTTCACGGACAGGTGTTTAAATACTGTTGTAAATGCCTCCATACTATGAAATCGACACTATAACACTGGCTTATTAAATAAATTCAGCTTTGAATTTGGAAATGTGTAATAGCCAGGCTACATGTTTTTCTCATGTTACTTTCTAATAATTGCATTTATTTGGTTAGAGGAAGGAACCAAAAGAACATAGGACTGCAGAGACTACAGATTAGAATAATAAACAAAATGATAATTTTACATTTTTTGTGTATGACTTTAAAAGGAATTTCTTTAGATATATAAAGTTTAAACACTGTCTTCCATTGAACCATTCAATAATATTCATATTTTGTTATTTAAGAGTGTGATTCAAACTATGATTAACTCTTGATAATCATTTGACAATTCTAATTTTCAATATCAGAGAGTTTAATTGACAGTAAACACTTACACAAAGTGCTGGACAAGATAGACAAGATTTTAATTTTAATTTGTGGGCATACTTAGCTTGTATGTACTACTCAAATGCAGCAGTTACACACCATTGTATTTCAACATTAAATCAGATTTCCCAATACCAATTTAGTAAAACTAATCCAGATTTTCATAATTTGTACAGTAAAATCTGGTGAACTGGAAATACCCTCCAATGCTGTTATACAATACATCTATAAACAGAGGCAATTGTCAAACACCTGACACCTGACATTCACCCTCACCCCATCCTTCCACCGCCACATCAGGGATAGGGTTCTTCTTGTCGTCACCTACCACCCCACATAATTCACCATAACTTCTGCCATCTCCAGCGGGATCCTACCACCAAGCACATCTCCCCTCCGCCCCCCCCCCCCCACTTTCTGCTTTCCACAGGGATCACTCCCTATGTGACTTCCTTGTCCACCCGTCCCTCTCCACTGATCTCCCTCCTGGTACTTAATCATTGCAAGTGGAAAAATGCCACACCTGCCTCAACACCTCCTCGCTCATTACCATTCAAGGCCCCAAGCGGTCCTTCCAGCTAAGGGCACACTTCAGCTGTCAGCCTGTTATTGTCATCTACTGTATTCGGTGCTCCTGATGTGGCCTCCTGAATATTGATGAGACGCAATGGAAAATGGGAGACCACCAAGCACCTTTGCTCCATACGCCAGAAAATGCAGGATCTCCCACGCCACCCATTTCAATTCTACTTCCCATTGCCACACTCAGGTTGGAGGAGCAACACCTTATATTCCACCTGAGTAACCTTCAGCCTGATGGCATGAACTTCGATTTCTTGGACTTCTGGTAATTGCCCCCCCCCCTCCACCATTCACCATTCCTGTTTTCCTCTCTCTCTTCTTACTCACCCATCACCTCCCTCAGGTGCTCCTCCTTCTTTCCTTTCTTTTGTGGTCTTCTACACTCTCCTATCAGGTTCCTCCTGCCCTTTATCTCTTTCACCAATCAACTTCCCAGCTCTTTACACCACCCCTCCACTTCTCCCATTTTGCCTATCACCTACCATCTTGTACTTCTTCCTCCCCCCACATTCCTACACTGACTTCTCATCTTTCTTTCCAGTTCTGGTGAAAGTTCTTGGCCTGAAACGTCAACTATTTACTCTTTCCCATTGCTGCTGCCTGGACTACTGAGTTCCTCCGCCCTTTTGGGTGTGTTGCTCTCGTGTCTGTCAAATATCTTGATGTTATTCCATTGGCAATGACATCCTGTCACATATTAGTTGACACTAAAAGATTTAAGTTTTTAGAAGGATTGATAACTCAGATATCCTAAATTTACTGTTCCTTTAAATATTATTTTTTGTAAATGGTGTTTCACCAGCATGTTACTAGTTGTCCTGAAAATCGGATGACAACAGTTGACTACAATGGTATAAATAATTAGCTAAAAACAGCAAATTTCCTTCCAAAAAGAAAATCAATCTGAAGATAACCAACAGTTATAAAAGTTGCCTTCATTTCTAATTTTTCATACTTAATTCAATATCTCAAATAGTTGACTTTAATCTCACTTTCCTCAAAATTATTTGGTTAAACCTTTGAGTAATAAAATGGTCAAATAGCATAAAATCCACACTACCATGACAGAGCAAAAATTGTGTCCAAATGGTTCATGGGACTTAACAATTTATTCTGGCATGTTGCCATTTGGATGAGCTGACCTTTGAAAGAAAAACATTCAGCCTGTGCAGCCTGTGTTCTTTGGTGCAAGAAGTTCAGCAGTTTTGTTGTACACTAGAAGAATACAAGAAGAAAAATTAATATCATTCATTCAAAAATCTAACCTTTTTATCTTTTAATCAGAATTCTGATTCTGATGTTATCTGGCGCATATCTGCAGAACGCTGTTGCAGATTTTGAACTATTCTCTAAGTAAAAAACCAAGTTTTGCAATTTTTTTCATTATTTATAATTATGTATTCACTGAAACTATAACCTTATACAAGTTTATAACCTTAACAGTCGGAGGTCGTTGTACATATTGGTACCAACAACATAGGTAGGAAAATGGAGTTAGGAAGGAAATTGAGAAACAGGACCTCAAGGGTAATAATCTTTTATGTGCCACGTGACAGTGAGTATAGGAATAGAATGAGGTGAAGGATAAATGCGTGACTGAGGAATTGGAGCAGGGGACAAGGATTCAGATTTCTGGATCACTGGGGCCTCTTTTGGGGCAGGAGTGACCAAAGTGGATGAACTTAGAGCGTGGATCAGTACTTGGAGCTATGATGTTGAGGCCATTACAGAGACTTGGATGGCTGAGGGCAGGATCAGCTACTTTGAGTGCCAGGGTTTAGATGTTTCAGAGGTGAACTGATAGAGCTGTACTAGATGATGAGAGGCATTGATCGTGTGGATAGTCAGAGGCTTTTTCCCAAAGATGAAATGGCTAACACAAGAAGGTGGTGAGGAGTGAGGATGGTGTTAAACAGCGACTCCTTTGCTTGCATCTTTGGAAACAGCTCTATTTCCAATTTTAATATCTTTATTTTTCCCTTTCAGGGTTCTTTTGAAGACCCTGACCTGGAGTTACACACTGACTACGGTTCTTTGCGGGAAAGGGACCCACTCTCAGGGTTTCAGGACTGGCCGTTGTTTGGCACGCCAAGGGTTCAGCCTAAGTATTCAGCTCAGCTTTGGAAGCCTAAGACCTTAGGCCTCTAGAGACGAGCGGATCAAGGGTCTACACATTTCTCTGTCATTAAATTGTACCTTTGAAACCTTTGAGGCAGCGCCCTTATAAGATGCTTGGAAGTACAGAGGGGACATCAGGGGTAAGTTTTTTACGCACAGAGTGGTCAGTGCATGGAATGGGCTGCCGGTGACTGTGTTTGAAGTGGAAACAACAGGGTCTTTTAAGAGGCTCCTGGATAGGTACATGGAGCTTAGAAAAATAGAGGGCTATGGGTAACCCTTGGTAATTTCTAAAATAAGTACATGTTCAGCACAGCATTATGGGCCGAAGGGCCTCTATTGTGCTGTAGGTTTTCTATGTTTCTATGTTTGTAAGTGTGATCACTCAAATTGCATACAATGTTCTCCTGTGGGGTTATCTTGGGAGAATTCTCTTAATGGAGAACATGTATGAGTGACTTTGTTTAACATAGGGAGACTGATGCACAGGTAGCAACCACATGTCCTTGACAGATTGGGGACAGCGTCCAGTAGCATGGAATGCAAGATGACTGGAACCCTTACTGCTGCAGCCTTCCTCCGCCTTCATTACCATTGTGATGTGTCACCATATTCCACCAGCAATACCATTGAGGTCTTGGTTGGATCACTCTTTGAGTGGAAACACCACCTAGATCTTACCACTATGGGGTGACCCTATCAGAAGCTAAACTCCAGGTTGCATTGTTCTAGGGAACTCCGGAACTCAACAAGGTGATATCTGTGGAGAAACCTTAAGTTTATCCCTATGAAGACTGTCAAACATTTTGTATTACAGGTGAAACCTGTGATATTTCTTACTTGTTAGAGAGCACAAATATACGTATTTGAAATATCATTAAATCTAAATGACTAAGAGTATCTCCACAAACCAATAGGACAACCATATGCATCTACCCTTGTTAGATGACCAGTATCCAGTATCATGAAACAATTTTAAACTAACAAACAATCTGCATTTTATTGTAAAGTATACCATGATCTCATCTTGTAATGGGTACAATGGATGTGTAGGTGCTTTTTTCTTTCCTCATGAAAACCAGAATTCCCATGGTGATATTACTATAAATATGCATTGTGCAAAAGGGAATCATTGAGCATGTGTTCTCTTCCATGCATTCGTTGATTAATAGTTTACAAAGTTGCTACTTTGTTTGTACGTTCTAAGTCACACATTGCGTGACAATTTATTCTTCATTCTCTGCTTATACTCAGTGACCACTTTGTAAGCTACCTCCCGTATCTAATAAAGTGGCTACTGTGTGTGGTTCGTGGTCTTCATCTGCTGTAGCCCATCTACTTCAGGGTTTGAAATGTTCTATGTTCAGAGATGCTGTTCTGCACACCACTGTTGTAACACTTGGTTATTTGAATTATTGTTATCTTCTTTTCAGCTTGAACCAGTTTGGCCATTTTCCTCTGACCTTAAGGCATTTTTGCTCACAGATCTGGATTTTTATCTTCTTTCTTTTGCTTTTTTTTGCCACATTCTCTGTAAACTCGAGACTGTTGTGCATGATAATCCCAAGAGATCACCAGTTTCTGAGATACTCAAACCACCCCATCTGGCTGCAGCAATCATTCCAATGTCAAAGTCATTGACATTGGAATCACAATTCTTCCCCATGTTTGGTCTAAACAACAACTAAACGTCTTGACCATGATGCATAATTTTTTTCATTGAGTTACAGCCATGTGATTGGCTGATCAGATATTTGCATTAAGAAGCAGGTGCATAAGTGTATCTAATAAAGTGGTCATTTAGTATATGTCCCCAAGAGGCCATCAATAATTTCTCTATTTATTAAAGAGCACGAATGTCATAATAGTTTTCCAATTATATTATCTTTTAATTTAAATAATATTTGGAATTTTACCTTTGACATTATCCAATATCATGATCAATTTTATATTATAAGCTTTTTCTTTCATTCCATAATGTCTGAATGACTTAGGACTTCATTGGTCAAATATTTTTATAGAATTCAGTTAACTTATGAATCTGTTCTTATCACAGTAATTCCAAATTATTTGTTAGTTTAATGTTATTATATTATTAAAATATACATTGTTATATTATCCCAAATATATATCCCAAAGGTTATAAAGTTTAAGTAAGTTAGTTCTCACTCTCTCTGTGTTTTCTTTCTATTCCATTATTGCTAAAATCTACAATGTTTACTTAATTCTTAATCTTACTTTTTATGTTTCTCTTCTTCAAAAGAGAATTCAGCTGTAAGAAGAAAGACAATACTTAACAGATGGCAGCAACAGTATAAACGATGGTCATGTAATACATCTTCCAGCTCATTTCTTTCCCAAATTCACGTTGATTAAGCATCTGCAGTGCTTTGATTATATGTAACAGTATAGGGCCAGATGTGTGAGGTAATCATCACCAATGGAAACCTTGCTGTTGTCTGAGCTGCAAAGAATTGTTCACCATAATTGGTACGATCCTAGAAAACTTTGAATATGGAAGATAGAGTTTGAAAAAAAAAGGTATTATTTCAAAAATAACATAGTATTTGCTAAAACTAGGATATATAGCACTTACATCAACCATAATGAATATTTCAAGAGATTGGTATTGGAATGAATCAATGCTTTCCTCAGAGGTGACCTGCATCTGCTTCAGTTTACCTACTGCCACAACAGGTGAACAACAGATATGGTTTATCTTCAATCTCCTCTGGACCATCTGGACAACAGCAACACATACGTAAAGCTACCTTTCATTGACAACATTCAGCATTCAACAGATTCATCCCATCAAAGCTTAACATCATGCTTCAAGACCTTGGCCTCTATACCTCTATCTGCAACTGGATCCTTGAATTCCTCATCGGCAGACCTCAGTCAGAGACGATAGGTAACAACACCTTCTCCTTGCTAACCATCAATACAGGCACACCTCAAAGCTGCATGTTCAGCCTCCTGCTCTACTGCCCTTACACGTAGGAGTGTGTGGTGAACCACAAGTCCAATGCCACGTACAAATCGGCTAATGTCACTACTGGTGTTGGACAAATCACAGGTAGCGATGAATCAGCATACAGGAGTGAGTAGAGCATATGGTTGAGTGGTGCCACAACAACTTCTCGCTCAGTGTCAGTAAACCTAAAAAATTGATTGTTAACTTCAGGAAGGGGAAGAGGGGTAAACATTCAGCAGTCTACATTGATGGATCAGTGGTGGAGAAGGTCATCAGGTTTAAATTCCTGGGCATGAATATTATTAGGTTATTTATCCTCAACCCAGCACTTGGATGGAATCACAAGGAAGGCACACCAGCATCTTTACTTTTCTTAAAATGTCAAAGAGGTTTAGGATGTCACAAAACACTTTAACAAACTTATATGTATGTACTGTTTGCAAGGTAAGGTTTTCACTGTATCTCAACACATGTAACAATAATAAACCAACTTACCAATGTACTGTTGAAAGCATCCTGATTGGTTGCATCATGCTGTACAAGATGATAAGAGGCATAGATATAGTGGATAGCCAAAACCTTTTGCAGGCAGAAGTGGCTAAGATAAGGGGAGCAAAACTTCAAGGTGCCTGGAGGAAAGTACAGGGAGGATGTTAGATGTGGGTTTTTTTACACAGAGGGTGAGAAGTGCATGGAACTGGCTGCCAGGGATGGTGACAGAGGCAGATACATAAGGATATCTAAGAGACTTTTAAAACAAGTACATGGATAAAAGAAAAATAGAAGGTTATGTGAAAGAAAGGGTTAGACTGATCTTCGAGCAGATGAAGGGGCCAGCACAACACTGTGGGCCGAAGGGACTGTACTGCACTGTACTGTTCTATGTTCTGATATGACAATTCAAATATGAAGGAATATAAGAAGCCGTAGAGCACAGTGGGCTGTAATTGAACCTATCAGTATGCTCTCTACCACAAATCTATAAAAGTTTATCAAAATTTTCAATGACGTGCCGTATCTTCTCAGAAAGTAGAGTTGCTGCAATGCTTCCTTTGTACTTGCTGGACCCAGGACAGATCTTCTGAAATAATAACATCATTTCAAGTTGCTGACCCTCTCCATCTCTGATCTCCCGTTGAGGACTGGTTCATAGACCTCCGCTTTCCCCCTCCTGTAGCCAATAATCAGCTCCTCAGTCTTGCTGACATTGAGTGTGGGGTTGTGTGTCAGTTACAAAGGGAGGCATTGAGCCCAGGTCTAGGAGCTTGGAGATGATTTGAAACCTAACCTGTAGTCTACTTCTCATTGTTACCTTCAGGAAGGAGGTACAGAAGCGTGAAGGCGCAAACTCAGTGATTCAGGAACAGCTTCTTTCCCTTTGCCATCCAATTTATGAATGGACATTGAACCCATGAACACTACTCCACTACTTTTTTTTTGCCCTATCTGTTTTAACTTAACTATTTAATAGATGTTCTTTACTTGATGTAATTCATTATTTTCCTCTGTATTTATTTATCATATATTTTACTGTACTGCAGCCATAACATTAACAAATTTCACAACATATGCAGCTGATATTAAACCTGATTGTGATTTTGATTCCAGAGATGAGTGCCAGGTCAGAGGGATAGTGTCTGTCATAGACCTGTATTGGCGATAAGCAAATTCCTGTGTGCTGAGTTTGTCTCTCAAAGTACTTAATGGTGGTGGATGTCAGAGCCACCAGGTGGTAGCTGTTAAAGCAAGTTACCTTCTTTTTCTTAGATACTGAGATGATAGGGACCTTCTTAAATCATGCTAGAACCTCATACTGAATTAGGGAGATGTTAAAAATGTTTGCAAATACCTGCCCCAACTCAGGATCTAAAGACACATCCAGGGACACAATCTGGACCAGATGCTTTTGGTAGGTTCGCATTCCAGAAGATTGATTTTTACATTGCAATAGTGACCATGGTTTCAGGTGTATTGGAGGCTATTGGGTTGGGTGATAAAATTCCAATCTTTTTAAGCTTTAAGCTCATTGGGAAGAGATGCTCCCTAACTTTGTTTTCTTGTCCATTATAGAATTTAACTCCTGCCGCAACTGTTGGCTGGTCTGGGACTCGATTTTGGACTGAAATTGTCTCTTGGTCCCCAATAGCTTTACTGAGGCTGTATCTTGATTTCTTGTGAAAGGTCAGGGTCACCTGATTTAAACGCTGCAATCTTAGTTTCAGTAGAGGGTGTATCTCCTGGTATATCCATGGTTTCTAGTTTGGGAACACTCAGGTTGTCCTCTTTGATACACAGTTCTCAATATACTTGCTGATAAAGTCCATGTCAGTGGTGATATACTCATCTAGGCTGGCTGCTGAGTCTTTGAACATGATCTAGTCTACCAACTCAAAGCAATCATGTAGAAGTTCACCTATTTCCTCAGAAGAGCACTGTACAACTTTCTGCACTGGATTCTCACATTTTGGCTTCTGTTTCTGTTCAGAGAGAAAGAGTACAGCCTGATATTCTGATTTGGCAAAGTGTGGGTGGGGGGGGGGAGACACATCTGGTGTTTTTGTTGGTTGTGTAGCAATGGTCAAGGGCTTCTAGGCTCCTGGTGGGACAAGAGACTTGGTATTATTTTGGTAACACTCTCTAGAAGCTGCCCTGGTTGAAGTCATCAGTAATAATGAAGAAGGCCACATGGTATCCCATTTCAAGTCTGTTCTCAAGATGCCCAAACTACAGAGGGAAAGGGGTGGAGTCTCAAGACCCAACCCAACATGTGACCAGACCCATGGAGGCAGCAGGGGCTGAGTCCCGAACTGACAAGTTGTGACATGATGTGCTTATCATGGGCACATTTCTCCCCACTATTAGTATTAGCTACATGAGGCACTGCCTCAAGACAACTTCTATTATCAAATATCCCTACCATCTGGGCCATGCCACCTTGTGATAGCTACCATTGGGCAGAAAGTACAGAAGCCTGAAGACCTACACCATCAGGTTGAAGAACAGCTACTCCTCTTCAAACACTCAGTTCTTGAACAAACCTACATGTCCCTAATTATTACCTCAACATAGCAATATTATGACCAATTTACACCATAATACATGTTTTTTGTTCTAATTCTATTCAGTCTTGTATAATTTTGTGTAATTTCTGTTTAATTTTCTTGTGAATGAATCATCTCTAAAACTGTGCCTGTGATGCTGCCACAAGTAAGGTTTTCATTGCACCTGTGTATACATATACTCATACATATGACAACAAACATGACTTTGATGTAATCTACAGATTTTTCTATCCTTTGTAGCAAAGCTTCTCTCTTGCAAAACCAAACCACTGTTCTCCTTTGCCCCACCCACAACCCTGTGCTGGATTATCTCAGTTCCTGTAGTGGGCTTCTTAATAGATTTATGTGGCACCATTAAATTTTCAGAGAAACATTCGTTGAAGCACAACAATATTTAACACTATTGTAGTTAACCCTTCATGCAATTTAAATCAAGCTCAAAATCTTAACCTTTGTTGCCCTTAAAATATTGCAATTCCTTGAGACAATTATGGCGCATTCTCTTTTATATCGGATGCTTGCCACTTCTGAACAAATGTATCAGAAATGCAGAAATGTAAAGTAACACACACAGAATGCTGGAGGAACACAGCAGTTCAGGCAGCAGCTACGGAAAGGAAGAGTCGACATTTCGGGCGAGACCCTTCATCAGGACTTTCGGACCAAAATGTTGTTCCTTTTCATAGATGCTGCTTGACCTGCTGAGTTCCTCTAGCATTTTGTGTGTGTTACTCTGGATTTCCAGCATCTGCAAAATCTCTTCAAGTCAAGTCAAGTCAAGTCAACTTTTATTGTCATTTCGACCATAACTGCTATGTACAGTACATAGTGAAAATGAGACAAGTTTTTCAGGACCATGGTTTATATGACACAGTACAAAAAACTAGACTGAACTATGTAATAAAAAAAAAGAGAAAGCTACACTAGACTACAGACCTACACTGGACTGCATAAAGTGCACAAAAACAGCGCAGGCATTACAATAAATAATAAACAGGACAGTAGGGCAAGGTGTCAGTCCAGGCTTCGGGTATTGAGGAGTCTGATAACTTGGGGGAAGAAACTGTTACATAGTCTGGTCGTGAGAGCCCGAATACTTTGGAGCCTTTTCCCAGATGGCATGAGGGAGAAGAGATTGTATGAGGGGTGAGTGGGGTCCTTCATAATGCTGTTTCCTTTGCAGATGCAGCATGTAGTGTAAATGTCCGTGATGGCGGGAAAAGAGACCCCGATGATCTTCTCAGCTGACCTCACTATCCGCTGCAGGGTCTTGTGATCCGAGATGGTGCAATTTCCGAACCAGGCAGTGATGCAGCTGCTCAGGATGCTCTCAATACAACCCCTGTAGAATGTGACGAGGATGGGAGGTGGGAGATGGACTTTTCATAGTCTTCGTAAAAAGTAGAGACGCTGCTGGGCTTTCTTTGCTATGGAGCTGGTGTTGAGGGACCAGGTGAGATTCTCCATCAGGTGAACACCAGGAAACTTGATGCTTTTTACGATCTCTACCAAGGAGCCATCAATGTTCAGCGGGGAGTGGTCCCTCCGTGCCCTCCTGAAGTCAACAACCATCTCTTTTGTTTTGTTCACATTAAGAGACAGGTTGTTGGCTCTGCACCAGTCCGTTAGCCACTGCACCTCCTCTCTGTAAGCTGACTCATCGTTCTTGCTGATGAGACCCACGACGGTCGTGTCATCGGTGAACTTGATGGTATGGTTCGAGCTGTGTGTTGCAGCACAGTTGTGAGTCAGCAGAGTGAACAGCAGTGGACTGAGCACACAGCCCTGGGGAGGCCCCCGTGCTCAGTGTGATGGTGTTGGAGATGCTGCTCTCGATCCGGACTGACTGAGTATAGAAATTTAAAGGTGGTCTCATCTGTACCATTTCATGCAATATTCATTAAGTCCTAGATGTGCACTAAGTGGTGTTACAAAGGTGACAGAACACATTTGACTACTTTACTCAAATTAAGGCAGCATGAAGCAGGCTTCTATATTTCTAGAGAGAAAAAAAACATTAGAAGCTTTGTGCACAGAAGCTTGATTGAAGCTTTTGTGCACAATGGCAAAATTATTGGGTATATTTAAGGCAAAGGTTGATAGGTTCTTGGTTAATCAGGAAGTCAAAAGTTATGGGGTGAAGGCAGGAGAAAGTGATTGAGAGGGATCATAAATCAGCAATGACGGATTCACAGAGCAGAATTGATGGGCCAAATGGCCTAATTCTGTTCCTATGTCTTATGAATATTTTGTTTATTTCATATAGTCATTGATCCAATATTTGTGTTTTTCAGTGACATTTAGGAATCAATGTCAACCTTATATCTTGGTTATTTCTTAACAAGAAATTGTTTTTT
This sequence comes from Hemitrygon akajei, assembly GCF_048418815.1. Taxonomy (NCBI): domain Eukaryota; kingdom Metazoa; phylum Chordata; class Chondrichthyes; order Myliobatiformes; family Dasyatidae; genus Hemitrygon; species Hemitrygon akajei. The sequence continues at coordinate 27,636,069 of NC_133138.1, read as the reverse complement.
TTTAAATCTTGGAACACAGAAACAGAAAATTACAGCACAGTGCATTCTCTATGACCAATGCCATTGTGCCAACTAGTTAACCTACTACAAGGTTAACTTAGCTCTTCCCTCCTGCATAGCCCTCTGTATCTGCCACTATCACCCCTGACAGCACAGTCCATACACCTACCACTCATTATGTAAAAACACTCTGTCTCTGACATCCCTCTATAGCTTCCTCCGAACACTTTAAATTTATGCCCCCTTGTATTAGCCATTTCTGTCCTGGGAAAAAGTCTCTGGCTGTCCACTCGATCTATGCCTGTTATCATTTTGTACACCTCTATCAACTTATTTTCCTTCTCTCTAAAGAGAAAGGCCTTAGCTCACTCAACCCTTTCACTTTGCTAACAAGCAACACACATAAAATGCTGGAGGAACTCAGCAGGCCAGGCAAGTAATTATTTATTTATTTATCTATCTATCTATTCATTTATTTATTTTTGCACAATTTGTCTTCTTTTGCAAATTGATTGTTTATTATTCTTTGTGTATGTATAGTTTTTCATAATTACTATTGTATTCCTCTGTGGAAAAGAGTACGGTTGATGTTTCTGTCCAAGACCACAGGCGCCTCCAGCATTTTGAGTGTGTTGCTCGGATTTCCAGCATCTGCAGATTTTCTCTTGTTTGTGACTTTGATAACAACATATGTTTATATCTAATTAAGTTATATGTATCATAATGACAAACCCTTTGAAAATTAGTTTAATTAATTAAAAGGAAATGGTTAATTAGCTTGGATTGAGGATCACTACTGCAACAAAATAAGAAGTGTTTAATTACATGTTTATCAAAAGTCTGCTATAAATATGATGTGATAATATTAAATATTTCAGTAAGCTAAAGAAATCTGTGGTTTTGATTGTTTTTGAGATAATTGCAGTGAAGATGGAGCAGTCCATCACAATATGCTACAGCAGCTCACGGACAGAGTAATGAAAATTATATACTTTTTCCTCATTTGTTCCTGGGAATATGTGCATCAGTGTTAAGATCACCAATTTTTGCTGACCACTGCTTTCTCCTAGAGAAGATGATACTGAGTATTTTTAATATATCAGTGCATTCTATCTGATGAAAATGATATCGTGACATTGTTCCTGGAACCAACATGGATGACTTCACTCACCTCAAGTCTGAAATGATTCCACTACCTATAGACTTACCTCCACTACAACACATATGCTCAGTATTATTAATTTACTTATTTATTTTTAATTGCACAATTGACTTCTTTTGCACTTTGTTTATTATTTTTTGTTTATGTATAGTTTTTTTCATAATTACTATTGTATTTATCTATTTTCATGTGAATGCCTGCAAGTAAATGAATCATAAAGCAGTCTGTGATGACGTATATGTAATTTGATAATAAATTTACTTTGACTTTTAACTTTGAATTTTTACAAGAAACAGTGAAAAGAGAATATAGTATTTCTAAGTTAGGATTTGTATGACTTGAAAGGGGAGCACTAATGTTTCTATGTACATTAATGTTATCCTTAATAACAGCAGAAAATGTTGGAAAGACTCAGCAGATGAGGCTGCATTGTTAGAAGGAAAAACAGAGTCACCTTCAGTTTGAAGCCTATTTGTCAAAACTGGGAAAGAGAGAAAATATCTCAGATTTAAGATGTAGTGAAGATGGAGGAAGAATTGATAGGGTTTATCTGTGACAGAGTGAGTTCAGGGTTGCTGCAGGAGTAATCTGTAAAATTCTTTCAGTTGATGAATTAATGGGAGCAATTACAATGTGAGAATGTAAACAAGGGAGTGTAAAAATTACAAGATGCAGAGCTTTAGTGCATGCCCAGCAACACTGGCTGTGCTAATGCAGAGATAAATACAGAACCAACATCACAGATGGATGAGGTAAAAATGAAGAGAGATCTTGCTGTATGTTTAATATTCCCGTAATATCGTAAATATATTGTAAGATTAAGCATTCTTTGTTGATTACATAATTCATTACGGGTTATATGTAAAAGTACGTGAATGGCATACGTCATTCTGCCACCACATCTTATGTACGTGCCTCACTAAAAGTAAACGCAAAGTAAGCATGTTCCTCCCCGGGGCTCCCATAATTTTCTTTCAATTGAGTTTTGGAGTTACAAAACATAACGGATCTAACAGTTCTTCTGGAATCTAGATCAGGGGTACCCAACCTTCTTTATGCCATGAACCTCTACCATTAACCGAGTGGTCCATGGACCCCACGTTGAGAACCCCTGAAGATGAAGCAGCAAATCACTTGCACATCTTCAATATCTAGTGCACTGCATTTGGTGTTCACAGTATATTCTCATATGCATTGGGAAAATGAAACGCAGATGAGGTTGCCCCTTTGTGGGGCACCTGTGTTTAGCTTGCAGGGGTAACCCTGAGCATCCTGTTGTCTGCCACTTCAATGCTTCTTCCCTTTCCCAATCTGATCTGCCTGTCCGAGGCCTTGAGCACAGTCATAACAATGCCCATTGTAAAGCTAAGGAGCGAACATCAGATGACTTAATTGACTTATTGTTGAATAGTTGCCTTTGATCTGTTCTTGTTGCCACAGTATTTATATAGCTGGTTCAGATTATGTCAGTTGCCAGGTAATGATGAAGAAACTGAAGAAACTCTTAAAATAATCCTCAACTCACTACTGATTATTGTGTTTCCTTAGCATGTTGCATGATATCAAAAAATAATGTAAATTTTTGCTTATTTAAAATAATAATTTATTAAAGGTTTTATTTTTAAAAGTTTTGTTCATTCAGTTATGAGATTAAAAATCTCTGAAAGTGAAAAATCAGCTTTTAATCAAGAAATCTGTTTAGTAGAACGCAATGCTGAGGAGAGAATTTAACATTAATTAACTGATTCTGTTCCAACTTTAAAATGCCCAGAAGTCTACAAAATTGTAATATTGTAGGAATTAACCATGCAATGAAAAACCAAATTTAACAGAAATTAAACATTTCAATTAAGATAAATTATTTTTAATAACTTGACATTTCTATTTGTAAAAGATTAGACAATAGCAATATAATATTGGACTTCATGTTTTATTTCTAGAGTATTTAATCTGTTATTGCCTATAACTGTCATTGGCACATTCTTCTTTCCAGCAGAAACCCAAGTGGAATTGAAGTTATTTTTATAACAGATAATAAAATAGCAAATTTTCAGAAGCATTAATTCCTGTTTGCTAAGTTGCTCTGTAAGTTAATAAGTTCACCAGTGCCCATTCCAGCTGTGTTTACATTATGTCAGTACCCAAATCAATTTTTAATCCTCATTGTAATCAATCCACTACACATTAACAATATGGTGTGTGTCCATCATATCCGATAATGACAGGAAACCTGTGGGGGTGAGTTTACAATGTGGGAAACTCATTGCACTGGGGTAGATCCACACTCTCGACCTTGGAAGTCTGGGTCCAATGGCACAAGTAGATATCACAAGTGGGGTCTTCCTTGATTGCAGTGAATGGCCATGATTTCTTCTCTGCCTTGTCATGCCCTTCACTCTCCAAAGAACAATACCGAACTGCCTTGCTGGCCATTGGATGTCATCTGCCCAGTCCACCGGAGCTGAATACGCATGCTAGGACAGGCATGTCCCTATCTCACCGGGGTATGGCACTGCAATAGAGGCATTTATAGTGATGGATGAAATTCAAATCATAGATCAACTTTGAATTATATTGTAGTTTAATTTTCCTTTTAATGTTCTTAATCTTTTTATCCAAACATCCAGAAAAGCACAGACTGATTTGACCACAAGGTGTCACTTTGGTATGTAAAATGAAAACCTCAGCGGTTACTTGTTCAAAATGGCCATTCCTGATTAAATTAGTAAACTTTGCTGTATGACAGTAATATGTCCTGTTATGAATATGAACCTATCAGAATCTTTAGAGAGAAAAATTGTCATAATTAATAAATTAAGATTGCAGATATTAAGTCAATCAACTAATGCTTCTGGAAACCTACCTACAGGAAAGATATCAAGAGGGCAGAGAAAATTTATAAGGATGTTGTCAGACTGATGCACCATCAATAACTCTCGGAGACGTGAAGTGAACGATAGGCTTTTATTAGCAGCAAAAGGGAGCACGACATCTCGGAGACTGAGAGAGGAGCAGTGCCCCAATCGCCTTTATACAGGGGTCTGTGGGAGGAGCCACAGGAGCAGTCAGCAGAGGGGCGTGTCCAGACAGGTATACATAGTTTACCACACAGACCTTGAGGAGCTGAGATATAGGGAAAGGTTGAATAGGTTAGGACTTTATTTCCTAGAGTTCCCTGGCATTGGAATATCCATACCAGGGTGTAAAGCTACTTTTTAAATCAGGGTGGCGATCAAGATTCTGAAGGTAAAGTTTTACGGCGGTTTTCCAGATTGGAGAAGTGACCAATCAGCAAGAGGCAGTGCATTAAAAAGAGCTATCTTTCAGTCACATCTGTGTTTAAGATTTAAAAAGCAGAGCTTCGAGCCAGACTTATCGAAGTTGGACTATCAATACCAGTGGTGCGTAAAAAGAGCTACATTTTAATCAGGTTTGCGATCAAGATTTTGGCGGCAGAGATTTGCGGCAGGTTTTCTGAGATGAGAAGCAAGTAATCAGCAAGATGGATTCATCAGAAAGGGCCAAAAAGAATAATTCAAGTGCAAGTAAAGCAGGCATTGCTGTGAGTGTGCCAGTCTTTAGATTGGCTTCGGCTCCTCACGCTTAGCTGAGGTAGATTGTCTTGTAAGTCACTCTCTCGCTATTCTTATTTGTTCATTCCTCATCTAATACTGCATAGTATAGTGAGAATGGCTGCAGGGGCAGTGTTTTGTACTGTGTGGGGGATGTGGGATGTCTCCAGTCTCCCAGATAAACACATCTGCACCAGGTGCACCAAGCTGCAGCTCCTGAGAGAATGCATTAAGGAACTGGAGCTGCAGCTGGATGACCTTCAACGTACAGGAGAATGAGGAGGTGACAGGCAGGAGCTACAGAGAGGTAGCTACCCCAGACTTGCATGAGACAGGTAACTGGGTGACTCAGGAGAAGGAGGGCAATTACACAGCCAGTGCATAGTATACCTATGTCCGTTCCCCTCAATAATAAGTACTCTAGATACTATTGAGGGAGACAACCAGAGAGGGGCACAATGACTGGATTTCTGGCACTGAAGCTGGTGCTGTCACTCAGAAGAGAACAAAGGTAAAGAGGACCACAGTGTTGATAGGAGATTTCTTAGTCAGAGGACCAGAGACAAGGCTCTGCAGGTGCAATAGAGACACCTGGATGGTTTGTTGCCTCTCTGGTGACAAGATCAGAGATGTCTTGAATTGGTCCATTCTCAAGGGAAGGGGTGAGCAGCCAGAAGTCTTGGTACATATTGGCACCAATAACATAGGTAGACAAGGTGAGAAGTCGGTGAAGAGAGATTTTAGGGAGCTAGGTAGAAAGCTGAAAAACAGGTCCTCTAGGGTAATCCTCAAGGGGAAATCTTGCCTGACAAATCTGTTGGAATTCTTTGAAAAAATAGAAAGCAGGATAAAAAAAAGAGAATTGGTTGACATTGTGTATTTGGATTTTCAGAAGGCCTTTGTCATGGTGCCACACATGAGGCTGATCAACAAGCTATGAGCCCATGGTATTACAGGAAAGATTCCAGCATGGATAAAGCAGTGGCTGATTCGCAGGTGGCAAATGGTGGGAATAAAGGGAGGCTTTTCTGTTTGTTTGCCAGTGACTAGTAATATTCCAGAACAGTCTCTGTTGGGACCAATTCTTTTTACATTATATGTCAATGATTTACAGTGGGGCTAGAAAGTTTGTGAACCCTGTAGAATTTTCTCTATTTCTGCTAAAATGTGATCAGATCTTCACGCAAGTCCTAAAACTAGATAAAGAGAGCCCAATGAAATAACACAATAAACATTATACTTTTTTCATTTATTTATTGAGAAAAATTATCTAATATTACATGTATTTGTAGTAAAAAGTATTTCAGACAGAAGCTGACAGATTCTTAATTGGTCAGGGCTTAAAAGGATATGGGGGAAGTCAGGGGTTTGGGGCTAAGAGGAAAATGGATCAGCCATATTGAAATGGAAGAGCAGATTCAATGGGCCAAATGGCCTACTTCTGCTCTGATATATTATGGTCTTATGGTCTAACATAGAAGATTGAGGGTAGATTTGATAGAGGTATACAACATTATGAGGGGTATATATAGGGTAAATACCAGTAGGCTTTTTCCACTGAGGTTAGTTGAGAGGAGATCTTATAGAAACATAAAATTATGAAAGGGATAGATAAGATAGAGGAAGTAATGTTGTTTCCACTGGTAGGTGAGACTAGAAGTAGGGGACATAACCTCAAGATTCGGGGAAGTAGAGTTAGGTCAGAAATGAGGAGGATCTGCTTTTCCCCGAGGCTGGCGAATCTGTGGAATTCTCTGCCTAATGAAGCAGTGGAGGCTACCTCAGTAAATATATTTAAGACAAGGTTGGATAGATTTTTGCATAGTTGGGGAATTAAATGTTATGGGGAAAATACAGGTAGGTGGAGATGGGTCCATGGCCAGATCAGCAATGATCAGCAAGGAGCAGGCTCGACAGGCCAGTTGGCCTACTCCTGCTCCTATTTCTTATGTACCACAACTAGAGACAATAGATTAAAGGTAAAATGTTTAAAGGGGACATGAGGGGGAACTTCTTCACTCAGAGGGTGGTGAGAGTGTGGAACAAGCTGCCAGCAGAAGTGATGGATTCCAATTCAATTTCAACACTTAAGAGAAATTTGGTTAGGTACATGGAGGGGAAGGATATGAATGGCTATGGCCCAGGTGCAGGTTAATGGGACTAGGCAGATTAATATTTTAGCAGAAACTAGATGGGCTGAAGGGCCTGTTTCTGTGCTGTGGTATTCTATGACTCCATGATCCTCAAGTGTTCAGTCGAGTAGCTATCATATAATGTAAAATTAATTTGGAGATCTCGCTGACTAAAATAAAAGGCATCAGCTTGGCCCCATTGACACTGTTCTTGTGTCTGACTCAAAAGCTGAAATATTTTAATCCCATTTCAGGTCAATGATGCACACTGAATAGCATTAATAGAAGTGCTGTTATTTAGGGATGTCAAATATGGATATCCTGTTAGTTGAACATTATATATCTCAAATTATTTTGAAGGGCAAATAACATTCATTCTTCAATCAATACCTCTAGAAAACAGACAATTTTTGGGTGGTTAATGGGATTTTGCTTTGTACGTTTTTATTGCTTCAGTTGCTATGTATATAAAATAAACTTCATTTCAAAATTAATTTATGACACTGCTCTCAGAATACTATTTAAATGTTGGTCTACCATATATTTCATTTGTATATTGCACTCCTATTTCTTAATAGTGTAAAACAAACTACAAATACAAAAGCAAAAAACTAATAATAATAATAAGCAAGCAAGCAATAAATATCAAGAACGTGAGAAGAAGAATCCTTGAAAACCGAGTCCATAGGTTGTGGGAACAGTTTAGGGACGAGGCAAGTGAAGCTGGGTGAAATTATCCCCTCTGGTTCAAGAGCCTGATGGTTGAGGGGTAATAACTACTCCTGAACCTGGTAGTGTAGGTCCTGAGACTCCTGTACCTTCCTCCTAATGGCAGAGGTGAGAAGAAAGCATGGCCGCAGCCCTTGATGATAGATGTTGCTTTCCTATGACACTCTAAGCGGAGTGCTTTACCTGTGATGGTACCCAATGTTCATACACAGCACAAGGCACATATAACACATTGATCAGGGTCAACCGCGGATGTTGCGTCCTAGCTATCTACATGATACACAAGCCAACGTGCAAGCCAAGGCAGTGCACAATAGAGAACAAGCTATTGCCCATGTAGCAGGCATCCCTCTCCATGCAGCTGATCAATCCAAAGGAAGAGCAGAGTTTGGCACCAGCAGCATCACAGGAGTTGCCAGTCAACTTTAAACTCAAAGTAGGACTGCCTTAGAGACTCCAGCTCTAAGAGGATTTTTCCCCTCGGGCTTTATTCCTGAAGCCCACCCCATGAGTGGGTATAGGCCATAAGGCAGCAGAAATTTGAGATCAGAGTTTTCCTTCTCCTAGATGAACTGCCAACCACAGCTGATGAGTCCCACCTGCACAAAGTGATTAGTTTTAATGCACCCACAACCCAACTTTGCCCCTTCTCCTGTCAGTAAAAAACACTAAGATAGTAGTTAAATATACATTTATAATTGATGCTGCATGGGTGTTGACACCAAGAACAAGCCCTCAACAGTCTGCAGACAAACACACGCACATGCACTCAATCCAGCATGTCTTCCATTGAGCAGACACCGGAGATCAACATCAGAGGGGGCCAGCCCCAATCCAGGATGAATGCCACTCCACACCACCTCTGACATCTCCTTTTGTGATCAGCTGTAACAGGCAAGCCCATGGCATGAGGCCTAGACCTTGCTACAACCACTGCCACCTGGAAAGTATTCAAATCAAAAACTGTACTTAAGCTAATTCACTTTATTAATCATGTTCAATAGTCACTTGAAAGATGATCATACTGAAATGTTAAATCAGTTTCTCCACGTCATTTTAAACTGTTCAGCATTTACTCTGCTTTGCTGTTTTCTCAGTATTCAACTCTGAAGTGATACAGTATGAAAAATTGTTTACTAATCATGAAAAGTTAGTGAATAACTTTAGCTGGCCATGGTTGCAGACCATAAGACAAAGGAATAGAATAAGGCCATTCAGCCCATTGAGTTTGCTCCACCATTTCATCATGACTGACTTATTATTCCTCTCTGCATTCTTCATCTTCTCCCTGTAACATTTGATGCCCTGACTAATCAGGAATATATCAACCCCCACTTTGAATATGTCAGCCTCCACTTTTAATATACAAATTGACCTGACCTCCACAGCCATCTGAGGCAATGAATTTCACATATTCACCAAGTTCTGGCTAAAGAAATTCCTCCTTATCTCCATTCTAAATGGGTGTCCTCTATTCTTGGACTTACTGTCAAGTCCTCCCCCACTATAGGAAACATCCTCCCCACATCCACTCCATCTAGGCCTTTCAAAATTTGATAGATTTTAATGACATGCCCACTCGTTTTTCTAAACTCCAGCAACTACAGGCCCAAAGCCATCAAACTCTCCTCATACATCTGTCATAAGTCAGGTGTTGAATCAGGACCCAGCTGCAGGACACAGACACTGGAGTCCCAGAAACAGGACGAGATGGAACCCAAGGACAGGATGGGATGCAGTCTAGGCAGGGGAAGCAGGACCATGACGAGGGACTGGGAACAAGGAGCCTGGGGTGGACTCCAAGCCCGAGACTGGACAAGGACCCAGAACCTGGGTCTTGCCTTGGGCTCAAACCCCCAAACCCAGGCAAGGACATGATGAGGCTTGGCTAGGGACTTGGGGTCTTGAGGCTTGGGTCAAAGCTGCAGGCTTGGGTCAAGGCTTGAGGCTGCAGGCTTGGAGCTTGGGGCAGACTAGGAACTGTACATCAACATGGAGCCAAGACTTTTCCCCTGACAAGCCAGGACTCCTCTTTAACAAGGCACTGACATGAGACAGGACAGTACACAAGACAGATCCAGGACTTATCCTCCAACAAGCCAGGACTCATCTATAACTCCACACCAAGGTGGGATTGGACCATCCATCAAGTAACAGCAGAACAGCCTGACCTACCCAACAGAGGCAAAGACAAGACAGATTCCCCCCACAGGGCAACAGCAGAATGGCCTGACTTACCCCACAGGGGCAAGGGTAGGAAGAGACAAACACCAAGGAACAACAGACAGTTCCACCTCTGCATCAGGGTAGCTCTGAGTAGCCATTACAGCCAGCAGCCTTGGCTGGCTACAGAAGCAACCAGATCCCTACCTGGCTCAGAGTGGCTGACAGCCAAGACCACTCCAACTACTACCAGCAAGGCTCCCAGAAGCCACAGTTCTCCAATGCAGCCCAAAGGATGGCAAGAGTCCATCCTAGCCTTCCACCAGCCATCTGTGCCATGAGTATCTTGACAAAACAACCCCAACCACACTCAATACCAGGGCCACTTATATTCCCAGTTCCAATATGAGCCTCAGGTGTTTCTAGTTAAGTCCAACCACAGCAAGGGACTGCAGGAAAACCCAGAGTCCGGAGTCCGTGGACCGGTCCACAGACTTTGGACTGAACCACCACAACATCAAGCCTTTCATTCACGGATTATTTCTTGTTAACCTCCTCTGGACCCTCTCCAATCCCAGCATATCTTTTCTTAGATTAGGGGCCCAAAACTGCTTTCAATACTCCAAGTGAAGTCTGACCAATACCTTATAAAACCTCAGCATTACACCTTTGCTTTTATATTCGAGTATCTCAAAATAAATGCTAACATTGCATTTGTCTTCCCTACTTGCATGAAGGTTCCCAAGTCTTTCCAATTTTTGAATTTTCTCCATATTTAGTAAATAGTCTACACCTTTATTCCTTCTACCAAGTGCATGACCATACACTTCCCTACACTGCATTCCATCTGCTACTTCTTTGCCTGTTCTTCTAATCTGTTTAAATCCTTCTGCCTGCTCTCTACTTCCTCAACACTACCTGCCCATCCATCTATCTTCATATCATCCGCAAACTTGGCCACAAAGCCATCAATTCCATCATCCAAATCATTGACATATACACAAAAAGGAATAGTCCCAATACAGACACCAGCAGAACACCACTAGTCATCAGCAGCCAACCAGAAAAGGTTCTACTTATTTCCACTCTTCCCCTCCTGCCAGTAAGCCAATCTTTTATCTGTGCTAGTATCTTTACTGTAATACCATGTGCTCTTACCTTATTAAGCAGCCTCATGGGTGGCACCTTGTCAAAAGCTTTCACCAAAATCCAAGTATATAAAATCCACTGACTCTCTTCGTCTATCTCACCTGTCATTTCTGCAAAGAATTCCATAGATTTGTCAGGCAAGATTTTCCCTTAAGGAAACCGTGCTGATTTTGTCCTATTTTATCATGTGCCTCCAAATACCCCAAAACCTCATTCTTAATAATGGACTCCAACATCTACCCAGCCACTGAAGTCAGACTAACTGGCCTAAAATTTTCTTTCTTCTGTCTCCACCCCTTCTTAAAAAGTAGAGTGACATTTACAATGTTCCTGTCCTGTGGAACCATTCCAGAATCCAATGATTCTTGAAAGATCACTATCCACAATCTCTTCAGCTACCTTTTTCAGAATCCTGGGCTGTAGTCTATGTGGTCCAGTTGACACACTTCAGACCTTTCAGCTTCCCAAGCAGCTTCAGATAGATTAATGTTAATGTCTGATCTTAATGCCAGATCTGATGTCTTAATCTTCAAAGATTCTTTTCCTCATATGGCTAAAGCAAACCTTTGACACTAGAGATAGGCTCCAAAGCTTTTGCTTTGGAAACATGGGCTTTTCAAAGTACTAGAGAGGTACCATCAATGCTGTCTCTGGAAAGTCTTCTTAATCTATTGGCAGGATGAGTGAAGTGTTGTCAGCATCTGCTAATATACACTCCTTAAACAAAAGAGGGTCTGCAGATCCTGGAAGTCTTGAGCAGTGCACATGACATGATAGAGGAACTCATCAACTCAGGCAGTATCTGCAGAGGAGAATAAACAATCGATGTGATGGGCTGAAACCTTTTAGGGATCCAGAAGGGTCTTAGCCTGAAACATTCACTGTTTATTGCCCTCCATAGATGTTGTCCAACCTGATGAGTTCCTCCAGTATTTTGTGTGTGTTATGGCATCCCTGACACCAGTCGTCCAGAAAAAGCCTTTCGACTCAGATTTTCATTACAGCAAGGGATTCCCAGGAGGAAAGAGAAGATGCTTCAAGACCGTTTAAAACCTTCCAGGTAAAATGCAACATCCTCACTGTCACATGCAAATTCCGTCCTGTCACCGTTCAAAATTGAGAAGATCTGGGAAAGGGCCTGGAACAGGTTTAATCATGGGGTTAGAGGGTGGGGAAATCTGTGCAGTGTGGGAGGAGATCCCATATGATGAAAATAAGTTATTGACATAACTGACAGACATCACAGGATGACTTTGCATTATGGAGACTATATTGTTCCAGGACGTCTGAGTGAGAACAGAAATTAACTTTGTAACACAAAGGTGATTCTTGCCCATTTGTCCTCAGTGGAGCTTCCAGAGTAAAATGAAATGAAATAATCATGTTGTTAATATGCTTCATTCTGTTCACACAACTGATTTTCCAGGCACATATCCCATCAGCTAACCAAGTAGTAATGTCCTGAAGAAAATCTCAAAATGCACTGATTTGGAGAAAGTGTGAGCAAACAATGTCACTGAATTAGCCTTTTACTGATTTCTCGCTAATGCCAATGAAAGGACCCTTTGTTTGAATTTATGTCTTGTATCAAATGACAGTGTGAGTCAATAAGCACTTTTTCTGTGCTCTGCACTGAGGAATCTTAGTATCTGTATTTGAAATTCAATCAAACCTTATTACCCATTGCAAACTACAAGTGTAAATAGGTTTTCTTGGAAAATGATACACTGTAATTATTTTTCCAACTCTGCTGCCATGGAAAACTACATCAAACACAATATCCTGTACCAGATATTCCTGAAAATATTATTTCATTCACAAAAGTCAGCGTGGAAATGATTTCGTCCTGTTCCTTGTTCCTTCTGCAGCTCTCTCGGAATTCTTTCAAACCAATTAATGGGTCCATTCAAACAGCTGCTTACTTTAACGACGATCTCCAATCTGGTCCTATGATGTATTATTATTACATGGATTGATGTTAGCTTCACGCATTAGACTGATGATTTTGCTATTTACAATTTGCATTTTAATGTATCTTCTTCCTAATTATATGACTATAATCATGAAGTAATTTATGTTTATAAGCACTGGGTCAAAATTTAGGTAGGATGATTGCTGCTTTCCCAAAAACTAGGTGCAGGGTGAAGTTCATCTACTATTATATATAGAAAAAAGGAGCAGATATTATAGGAATTCAGGGTCTCTATTGGAAGTCTAAGAAAGAAGAAAATCTCTTAATTCATCCTCTGTTCAATATGAAAGAAAATGGCCCCTCTACCAATGGACTCACTTTCAAGGACTCTTCATCTCATGTTCTTGATATTTATTGCTTTTTTATTTATATTATTGATTTTTTTTTGCATTTGCACAGTTTGTTGTCTTCTGCCCTCTGATTGAATGCTCTGGTTGGGCATTCTTTCATTGATCATGTAATAGTTCCTATTCCATTGATTTATTATGAATGCCCACAAGAAAATGAATCTCAGGGTTGTATATGGTGACATATATGTACTTTGAAAATAAAATTTACTTTGAACTTTGCAATTTGGACAACATTATTTTGCAGGATCTCATGTGGGAGAACCATATCTCCTTCATTTAACAAAAAGGCTTGTCTTTTCTATCCCCTCCCCGACAGTTAAACTGTTAAATCATTCTAGTTAGCCCCCACTAACTCCTTCTATCTATGACCTCAGTCACTGCACTGTGTTGGAAACACTGTAAATCACTTTGCATTATGCAGTTTACAGTATAAATAAATGCTGTTCTTTATGTATTTATGCACATTGCATTCCATATCTGTATTCTAACTTTATTTTTACATAGTTCTTTATTTTGTACCATTGTTGAACATTGTTGTTTCTTTGATGCATATAGTGCCACATAGCTATTTCCTAATACATGTAAATGCATATGGTGGATAAAGATGATCCTATAGTGATTTTGAATTGAAAATCACTTCAATGTTATTAGCCATTATATAATCATAACTCAGTAATGCTACTTCATATTGTGACTAAGATTCAAATGAGAAGTCGTATTATTTTCAAGCTTTTAACTTTCATAATCTTTTTATAACTTATATTTTACTTCCCAGCTAACTGTCATTGTTTGCCTTTACACAGCCACCGGGCACCACTGGCTGAGGATGACAGCTACAGGATTACTATGAAATCAGCTACATGAACTCAAGAGATTTCAGAGATGCTGGAAATCCTGAATAACAGACACAAAATGATGGAGGAGCTCAGCAGGTCAGGCAGCATCTACGGAGAGGAATAAACAGTCCTGATGAAGGATTTCACTCTGAAATGTCAACTGTTCATTCTTCTCCATAGTTGCTGCCTGACCTTCTGAGTTCCTCCAGTATTTTGTGTGTGTTCAAGATCAGCTGACAAGTGAAATACAGAGTACCAATCTGCTGCTTTGTTGTGATAGTGTTCAAAGTGCAAAGTAAAATTTATTATCAAAGTATGTATAAGTTTATTGTACATCTGTGTACATATATGTTGTATTACAGTTTTTATAAGTTTTGATTAATGTCATAGAAAACATTTATGAATATGTTTTAGCATGGAAAAGATCTATGAGAGATTTTCTTTAGCATTATCTTTCCCTAGCTATTGCTTTGAATGGAGTTGCATCATCAGATAAATTCTCTCCAAGATTATCACCACTGTATCAATAGAATGGCTTTCAGTGCATCACAGCAACTCAATCAAAGCATTTTAAAAGATTAATGACTTGAGGCACTAATGCTATAAACTGTGATGTATGAACGTATATCCAGCAGCTGCATCATGTCCATTTTCAAGCTATCTTCTAGATGAGCTTTGCTGGAAAGCAGAGGCCAGTTGAACAACTGACAAGTATGGGATAGTGCCAAATAACAGGAAGGATATAAGATACAATACTGCTTCGATAATAAGTGTAAATGAGCTAGAGGTATGGTGATACTGATACATAATTCAATAAAAATAGTTCAATAAGATTATTAAAATACACACTAACCATCGCAGATGCCATGTTAAAATGTTATTGAAACTTGGTTAGAAAATGCTTGAAGGGTCACGTACAGTTTTGGATTCTACTTTGTATAAATTATATTAAATATATTCTTAAGGATGATAACATAAGTTCTATTAAGAAACACTGAGGAAGAAAGGGAATTTTATCCAGAACAAGCCTTATAAAGTGATGGCAGAGAAAGGATTTCCACTTTTGGGAAATTCAAGACCTACATAGATTTGACATTTACTAATATATTCAGCGGGAGTTCAGGAGAAGAGGAGTAAAATATGAAACCTGGGACAACCTGGTTGAGGTCAATAGCACTAGATACAGTTCTGTGGAAATACAGTAAGAATACATGGATGCTGGTATGGTTAATTAAAGGGGTGTGAATAGGGGAAGAGGCTTATGCAGAGTGTAAACACTGGAAGTAATCACTTGAGCTGAATCCATTCTTTTTATACTCAGGCCAAAGTGAGAAGCAAATTGCTATTTCTTTAAAAGGAAAATAAATAACTTACACAAGAAAATCTGCAGATGCAGGAAATCCAAAGCAATACACGCAAAATGCTGGAGGAACTCAGCAGGTCAGGCAGCATCTATGGAAAAGAGTAAACAGTCAACGTTTTGGGCCGAGACCCTTCTTCAGGACTGAGAAGGAAGGGGGAGTTGCTTGAATTAACTTACAGAGAATAGAAATAAAACAAGATTCTTGTACCAATTTATGGATGTATCTTTAGGTTTTATGTAGTGGTGTTGACCAGATGTCACATAATACCAGGCACCTGTAAAATCTGACAGAACAGAAAGAAATCAGATTTTTAAAAAAGTTAATGCACAGAATATATGCACAATAAGGCTTTATTAGAAAATTGTGTAAACTGCTATTAAATTATGTTGCTGTAGAATTGTTAAATTTGTTCCTTCTAACAAAAAGGCAATCATAATTGTTAGTGGTTGTACAATTTATTCATTTTCATTGTTATAAAAACATTATGGAGTTATAGAGACATAGAATACTACAGAACAGAAATAGGTTAACTGGCCCATCTAGTCTATGCCTAGTCTCCCCCACGTGCATCTGGACCATAGCCCTCCCTACCCCTCCCAACCATCTACATATCCAAATTTCTCAAATATTGAAATCGACCCTGAATCCACCACTTACACTGACTGCTCATTCCACATTCTCAACACTCACAGAATGAAGATGTTCTCCCTCATGTTCCCCTTAAACATTTCACCTTTCATCATTCTAGTCTCACCTAAACTCAGTGCAAAAAGCCTGCTTGCATTTACCCTATCTATACCCCTCATAATTTTGTATACCTCTATCAAATCTTTCCTCAATCTTCTACATTTTAAGAAAAAGTCCTAACTTATTCAACCTTTCCCTGTAACCTAGGTCCTCAAGCCCTGGCAACATCTTTGTAATTTTTTTTCAATCCTATTTACATATTTCCTGTAGGTAGGTGACCAAAGCTGAACACAATACTCCAAGTTAGGCCTCACCAATGTCTTATACAATTTCAATAATTGTTTAACAAATAATATTTTAACAAATGTAAGTTCCTAGGGCGGAAATGACTAATATGAGAGGGCATAATTTTAGGGTGATTGGAGGGAAGTATAGCACAGGTTTTTACACGTAGATTGGTGGATGCATGGAGCCAACTTCTGGGGTAACTGTAGATACATTGAGGATTTTTAAGACACTCTTGGATAGGCATGTAGATGAAAGAAAAAAATGCAAGTTTAGATTGATCTTGGATCAGTTTAAAAGGTTGGCACAACATCATGCATTGCAGAACATGTACTGTGCTGTACTGTTCTACTGTATATTCTCAATCTCTTGCTATGAGAAACCTGGTTCTTCATTCTGATTACAGAGAATTCAGGATGGTATTAAGATTCTCATTTTCACATTAGAAGCAAAGAGAAACACCACATGAAGGCCACAAACTACCCACCTGCCTGCCCCATCAGGCACTCCTCCTCCTCCTGTGGAAGAATCCGTGGTTTCCATGTGACTTCATCGGCTATCTCATAGCACACACAACCAGAGCGCACATCATCCTCAGTCCTAATCGGCCACCTAAGAAGATGATGAAGGTTTATTTATGATTGGACAAGAGATCCATTAAAATGGAAGTGTTCCAAAGTGCCAAATTCATAATCCTCTCATGTTTGAATTAAAGATAATGACTTATTCTTTCATGAATACAAGAGATTCTGCAGATGCTGGAAATCCATATTGACATACACAGAAGGCTAGAGGAACTCAAGTCAAGTCACTTTTATTGTCATTTCGACCATAACTGCTGGTACAGTACACAGTAAAAATGAGTCACCATTTTTCAGGACCATGGTGTTACATGACACAGTACAAAAACTAGACTGAACTACATAAAAAAAAACAACACAGAGAAAGCTACACTAGACTAGAGACCTACACAGGACTGCATAAAATGCACAAAAACAGTGCAGGCATTACAATAAATAATAAACAGGACAACAGAGCAAGATGTCAGTCCAGGCTTCAGCTTTGAGGAGTCTGATAGCTTGGGGGAAGAAACTGTTACATAGTCTGGTCGTGAGAGCCCGAATGCTTCAGAGCCTTTTTCCCAGACGGCAGGAGGGAGAAGAGATTGTACGAGGGGTGCATGGGGTCCTTCATAATGCTGTTTCCTTTGCGGATGCTGCGTGTGGTGTAAATGTCCGTGATGGCGGGAAGAGAGACCCTGATGATCTTCTCAGCTGACCTCACTATCCGCTGCAGGG
The DNA here is from genome assembly GCF_048418815.1 of Hemitrygon akajei. Classification (NCBI taxonomy): domain Eukaryota; kingdom Metazoa; phylum Chordata; class Chondrichthyes; order Myliobatiformes; family Dasyatidae; genus Hemitrygon; species Hemitrygon akajei. The sequence continues at coordinate 27,618,370 of NC_133138.1, read as the reverse complement.
TCTTGCGATCTGAGATGGTGCAATTTCCAAACCAGGCAGTGATGTAGCTGCTCAGGATGCTCTCAATACTACCCCTGTAGAATGTGATGAAGATGGGGGGGGGGGGTGGGAGGTGGACTTTCCTCAGCCTCTGCAGAAATTAGAGACGCTGCTGGGCTTTCTTTGCTATGGTGCTAGTGTTGAGGGACCAGGTGAAATTCTCCGTCAGGTGAACACCAAGAAACTTGGTGCTCTTTACAATCTCTACTGAGGAACCGTTGATGTTCAGCGGGGAGTGGTCGCTCCGTGCCTTCCTGAAGTCAACAACCATCTCTTTTGTTTTGTTCACATTAAGAGACAGGTTGTTGGCTCTGCACCAGTCCGTTAGCCACTGGACCTCCTCTCTGTAAGCTGACTCGTCATTCTTGCTGATGAGACTAACTCTGCAGGTTATTCAGCACCTGTAGAGAGGAATAAACAATTGACATTTTGAGACAAGACCCTTCATTTGGACCAGAAAGTTGAATGAATGTGCCAGAGGAACTCAACGGATCAGGCTGCATCAATGGAGAAGAATAAACAGTTGACGTTTTGGACAAAGACCCTTCATTGGGACTCATGAAGGATCACAGTCCAAAATGTCAACGATTTATTCCTCTGCGTAGATGCTCCCAGTGTGAGTGTCATTATATGGTATCTACAGTTCTTTGAAGATCAGCCATACGTATGCACCAGAAGTACAACTACTCTGAGTGCTGTAACTTAATGATTGAATTTAGGTTGATTGAAAATTAAGAAGAAGTTTGATATAATGACAGCCCTGTCTGTGCTGATTTGCACATCATTAAAGACAGACTGAAGATTTGCCAAATTCTTGGGGCCAACTAAATTTAAGAAGGATCCTTCAATCCTGCCTTCAGTTTTGTTGCAAAGTAATGATCTGGGCTTCTTAATAAGCAGAAGGAAACTGTATGAAATTGGATGATGCAGTTAAGTTATTTGAAAATGACTTTTCCAAACAACAGTGGCATTTTATCAACACCCGTCTTGTTTCCTTTTTTAAAGTTGGTCACATTTACTGTATCTGTAAGGTTCAAACTTCAAAGTTCAAAGTAAGTTTAATATCAAACTACATATATGTCACCATATACAAACCTGACATTCACTTTCTACAGACACACTCAGTAAATCCATAGAATAATAAACATAATAGAATCAATGAAAGACTGCACCAACTTTAGCATTCAACCAGTGTCCACAAGACAGCAAACTGTGCAAATACAAATAGAAAGAAATAATAACAATAAATAGATAAGCAATAAATATCAGAACGTGAGATGAAGAGACCTGAAAGCAAGTCCATAGGTTGGGGGAACATTTCAGCGATGGGGCAAATAAGTTATGCCCTTTGGTTGAAGAGTAGGAATTGAGTAGTAATAGTGGATAGTCTCTTTGGAATCGAGTAGTGATAGTGGATAGTCTGCTTTGGAATCGAGTAGTAATAGTGACAGTCTGTTTTGGAATCGAGTAGTAATAGTGACAGTCTGCTTTGGAATCGAGTAGTAATAGTGACAGTCTGCTTTGGAATCGAGTAGTAATAGTGGATAGTCTGCTGTGGAATCAAGTAGTAATAGTGGATAGTCTCCTGTGGAATCAAATCAAGGTATTTGTATCAAACACAGTCTTGTCTGAGATATTCCCTGTTGTTCTAGTGAGCACTGGCTGTCTTTTATAAGCTCTTTATTATGAAGGGTCATTAGGTATTTGGACCAAAGATGGCAGTGCTGAAGAATTCATGCAGATTGCTAGATCTTCTGCCCTCTTTCCATTACAGTTCAAGTTCAATTTTAATTGTTGTTCAACCATATATGAATTCCCATGAATACAGCCAAATGAACAGCTTTCATCAAGGTGTGAACCACAGTACCAACAGTCACACACAGCACAAGACACAAATAGACATATAACGTAGCAAGCACATGTAAGTAAAATATGATGACACAAAAACTATATAGACCAAGACCCTGAATCGATGAATGTTGCAACAATTTGCAATCGAATCCAATACAGCTTGTCTTCTGTCAAGCGATTACAAGAGTCCGTATCAGCTCCAACTCGGATATCATGCCACTTTGCCTTTGATGGAGCGAGCTGGCTCTGATGCCTCTCTCCTGGGCATCTGTAAACATACAGCACCACAGCTTGAAGCCGAGTCCTCACTTTGACCAAGGCCACACAGCTCACCCTCCCGTTGGCCAATAAGTCAGTGAATCAGACTTGCAGCGTTCTGCATTAACAATGTCCAACAGGATCTTGCGATCACAAGAAAAGTGACTGAGATGATCAGACTGCACATCTCCTCCGTCGCTCCTTTGACGCAGGCAGTGACACGATCCCTACCAAGTCCAGTTTCTCCACCTTAACGAGCTACTTGCTGATAGGGTAGACCGGCAGTACTTTACGTCCTTAATATCCAGCTGGATCTTGTCATCCTCAGAAATATCTTTAAAAAAGACAGTAACACCTTTAGTTGACCCTGTAGAACCATCATTGATCACGGAGAAGGAGATGATTCTTAAAGTGAACATATAGGGGTGGAGGGGGCAGCATGGTAGTCTAATGGTTAGCTCAGTACTCTACAGCGCTAACGATTACCAATGGGTGTTCAGTTTCCACTGCATCTGTAAGAAGTTTTTACATTCTCCCTATGATCATGTGAGCTTCTTCCGGGTGCTCCAGTTTCCTCCCATGTTCCAAAAGAAATATGGGCTAGGATTAGGGTTAATATATTGTGGGTGTGCTATGAGGGGTTGCATGGCTTCAGTTGTAGTGAGAACTAGGCCTCAAGCCATGGTATCACCTTTTTACAGCCGGCCACGAGACCCAGAGGCGTCAGAGTAGGTGCACTCTACCAGAATGCCAGAGGCACTGTGGTGTGGCGTCCATGCTGGCAACTGTGCTGCTCTCCAGTGTTCGCTCAGCAGAAGACATCCCATTTTGTGTTCAACTGCAGCCTGCTGCAAGATTCATGCCCTCAGGAACTTGGACTATATATATTTTCTGTGTGACTGCATTTTACTGCTGTGTGATGCATGCTCTAAGTGCCTTGTTGGTATTGTGCTTTGCACCTTGTCCCCGGAGTAACACAGTTTTGTTTGGCTGTATTCATGGGTGTTCATGTATGGTTGAACATTAGTTAAACTTGAACTTGAAATTTTGGTCTCCTGATGAATGTTCAAAGACAAAGATTTCAATCCTAGCACCTTGTGATCTACCAATTAGAAATGACTCCCTGTATGCATTGGAAATGTGGACAACTTAGAGCGGGCATATCAGATCACTAGAGAAATTCTACCGGTACAGTTTCTGCGAAACCTTCCAAACCCACTGGAAGGATACAGAAACCAATGCCTGTATCTTCTCTGAATTCAACATCCTAGTTTTGGGGCTCTGATAGTGTTCAAACAGCTTTGATAGTTGGACCACATTGTCTTATGTTCAGTATTCTCAGGTGGACAGAGAAAATACCTCAGGGATGTCCAATCAGATTCTGCTTCAAGAGTACTTTACATGAATTGAGTAGATTAACTCTGTTCTGGACAAAGCTCTCTTGCAGTATCTGACTCTTACAACTGATCAGAAATAACTTGATTTTAACTGTGTCTACTTCAAGGAAGAACAGGCTGTTTTTGTATTAAGGATTGGATGGAAAGGGATGGAAGGCTGAATGGTGAGTGTGATGTGAGGTTAAGATATCTGAATCAATATCACGTTTGTTGTGAAGTTTGTTGCTTTGACATAAAAGATGGCTCCCGTAAGTGGCAAGAGACTCTGCAGATGCTGGAAATCTAGAGCAACACAAACAAAATGCTGGAGGAACTGAGCAGGTCTGGCAGCATCTATAGAGAGGAATAAACACTTGATGTTTTGAGCCGAGACCCTTCATCAGAACTGAAAAGGAAGGGGGAAGAAGCCACAATAAGAAGGTAAGGGGATTATTTTTTAAAAAAGTTACTGTAAGCTACAAAACTAAAAGTGCAAAAGATGAATAATGATGAGGCATTCGTGATACTCACCTTGTACCTGCCATTTTTATCCTGTGTACCAATTTCATTGGAGAAGTTTAGACAGCATCAGAATCCTTCACTTAGGCTAAGATCTCATTGAGATATAAGATTTGGTATTTGATGATTCTAATCTTATGTTAACTGTAAGGTTTATTGTTGCCAATCCCACTTAGGGAAGCTAGCATGAAAAGGCTTAATGGACGGTTAAAGAAATAACTATTTTTGCAAGGTTTGCTTGTGGGAACTTCTCTAGGCTTTATTAGGAATTATTGACCTGTTCTTTCATAGGCTTCTTGTCACAGCTGGACTTCAGCAATTCAGCCGCTTAACTGCAGAGAAATGTTCTCAGGCAGATTCCTCCCATACTCACCCTTTTCTTCCCACTTGCTGTCTTCTCATTGTCCTGACTAGAAGTCACATCTGGATCATTTTAATGAGATCTGGGACTGTTACAGGTCCCACTCTGAAAGTACCCACTGTTAAAATTGTAATGACATTTTCTTGCTTATGAGGCACTCAGATGGCCAGGGTTAACCATGGATATTATGTCCTAGCTGTCTACGTGATATGCGAGCCAGGGCCGTACGATGTGGAAAGCAAAATGTTGCAACAGCTCCCCCTCTCTATGCAGCTGATGAATCTGGAAAACTGTGCAGCTGAAAAAAGGCAGAAAAAAACAAGAACCATTAAGTAAGTATTTCTAAAGAGAACTACTTTTAAATGAAAAGGAAGAGAAGTGTTCTGCCACCCCTCTCCAGATTGTCAGGAGTCCTACATACAAATATTTTGCCACCATCAGCCTACCTCACCTATTCTATGATCTTTGGCGGCACACACGTCCCACCCCACCAGCAGTTGATCTTATTTCTTTCACCTTAACACCAAAAGTTCTGAAATATTTTCTACCCTTCTGGATCTCCAATGACTTTCACCATTGACTTTCCAAACCAATAGCTAGTGTTTGGCTGTAATGTCTCAATAGTCACTTTCTTTTGTGTAAAAAAAAATGTATTGCTGTTATGTTCCTGACTCATCCGGAACTTCCCCATCTCTTTCCCCGCGCGCACACGCACACGCACACATGCACACACCCACCCTTCTAAATACTCCTTCAAAAACTATTTTTTTAAACTTCCTCAGTAGACAAGAGGAATAAATTCAAACTGCATAGGCAAAGGTTTTGCATTTTTTCAAATGTCCTTATCTAATTTATTATTAAATGGATTCACAGATATAAAATCCTTAAATGATATATAAGTAGATTCAGAGGAAATCATTCAGGGACCCCCATTGAAGTGATCATAAATGAAAAACAATGAAGTCTATGGTCCAGGGAAATCCTGGGAATCAATGTTCCTGGGAAATCCATTGCCACAATGGTCCAAAAGACATTCTATTCGAGACCATGTCAATGCTCTGAAGAGCTGAAACTGACATTGTGTGTGTCTCTGTGACAACATGTGTCTAATTGCCTTATCTTTCGTGTATGTCATGTATCCCTCCTCTCTTTTAAGTAGATGGCAGTTCTGTGAGTTATTCTCTGATGACTCCTAGGAATCTGAGCACATCTGTTCAAATACCAGTCAGCAGGCAGAATGCCGGTCAACATTAATTACCACTTCTTGCTTTGCTGCTCCATAACCAGCTGAAACTTTATTTTCAACAAGTAGTAAATACATTTTTTCAGTTTGTTCATGAGTGTTGCTAACACCGGAATTGGTATGGGACCCTGCAATAGATAGTGAAGACTCCCCATCCAGGACGTGTACCAGAAGCACTGCGTTCACAGAGCCTTCAACATTGTCAAGGACTCCTCCCATCTGTCCCACAATCTCCTTGACTTCCAACCATCAGGCAGAAGGTATCACAGTGTAAGAACTGTTAGGCTGGGTAACAGCTTCTTCCCCCCGGCTGTGAGTGTTCTAAACACCCTGCTAGCACTCACTACACATTGTTTATAACAGCACCACCAGCATTGTACTGGTGTATATTTAATGATATTTCATAGATTTACTTTATGTCAATTTGTACATATACAGAATATTCTTTTATCATCTGTAAGTATGATTGTATGTGATGTATTGTGTTTTGCACCTTGGTCCCAGAAGAACTTAGTTTTGCTTAGCTGTATACATGAGTATTGTTGAATGACTTGAACCTGAATTTGATTTGTTCCAAAAGTTTGCTAATATAAATGGGGCATATCTGTTTATAGAATCAGTGGCTGAAAGTAACATTTAATGAGTTTGTTTAACACTTATCTGCCTCCTGCCTTAATCCATTTCTTTTAAATACAGACTAGGAAAAATCATACAAACTTGTTACATTCAAGCATTAATACCTATAATAGTACTTTCCAAGCCATTGTTAAGGTAACTTAGAGGAGATGGTTAAACCGCAGACAATGATCTAAGCACAAACAAGAGAACATCTGCAGCTGATGGAAATCCAAGCAACACACATAAAATACTGGAAGAACTCAACATGGAAAAGAGTAAACAGTCAATGTTTCAGGCTGAGGCCCTTCATCAGGACTTATAAAGGGTCTCGGCCTGAAACATCGACAGTTTTCTTTTCCCCATAGATGCTGCCTAGCTTGCTGAGTTTCTCCAGCATTTTGTGTGTGTTGCTTGGTCTAAGACCGATACTTGCACAGTGCAATGCTCAGTGGAGAGATCAGAGTCTTATCATTAATCGTTAAATTCTGCTATTACAAGTGACAATGGAGTCGTGCTCGGACATCAGCAGAGTTCCACACGGCATGAAGCTAATTCACCATACTATAAGACCACACATAGCAATGTCCGCATTTTTATCATTGAACAGTTCTCTGTGCCTGAAGAGAAGCCAAACCAGCATGAGTTTACCTACTCAAGGTGGTCTTGCATCTTTCACTTTAGTGTGCTTGAATGTCAGAATGGCAATATCATTTGTGAGTTATACTAACAAGTGCACTTTGACAAATGCCTGAGACCATTTTACATTGATATAGAAGTTCCAGCACATCTGTGCTTAATGAGTCAAATTAATCCCAGTTCTGATATGTCAACAGCATAGTTTTGTCCTCATGCTTGCAGCATCTGAGATTGGATTTACACTCAATGGCCATTTTATTAGGCACACTTGTACACCTGCTTGCAAATGTAAATATCTTATCAACCAATCAAGTGGCAGCAACTCAATGCATGAAAGCAAGCAGACATGGTCAAGAGGTTCAGTTGTGTTCAGACCAAACATCAGAATAGGAAAGAAATGTGATCTAAGTGACTTTGACCGTAGAGTGATTGTTGGTTTGAGTATCTCAGGAACTGCTAATCTCCTGGGTTTTCATGCACAACAATCTCTAGAGTTTACAAAGAAAGATGGAAGAAACAAAAAGCATCCAGACAGTGGCATTTCTGTTGGTGAAAACACCTCATTAATGCAGGAGGTCAGAGGAGAATGGCCAGCCTGGTCCAAGCTGACAGGAAGGTAACAGTAACTCAAATAACCACACGGAAGATTATCTCTGAACACAACATGTCAAACCTTGAAGTAGATGGGCTACAGCAGCAGAAGACCACACCTGATTCCACTCCTGTTACCATTTTATTAGGTACACAAGGATTGGAATGGGATTTCGGAGATGTATGGTAACATTTTAGATGATCTTATCTTTATGAAAAGTCTTTGCCAGAGTACATGTGCAGAAGCACATCTCTGAACGCACAACATGTCAAACCTTGATGTGGACAGTAGGAGACCATGAACAAAGACTCAGTGGCTGAATATTAATTATACGAGTTGCCTCTGACCCTAAATTACAACACAAATATGTACAAATTTAAATTTGCATTTGGCATTGTTCCATATGAGACTGAAAATACCTTTATATGAATAAAATGAGAAGTTAACAATCAACAAATATTTATTAATTTAATTGGATAATTCTTTCAAAGATGTGGCAAAGGCAAAATGGGCTGCAGAGTTTTTCTAAGCATCAGAATTCAATAAATAATCAAACACAGACAAAATGCATGTATTTCATCTTTAGGGACACAGGAGAATACTGATGTTACGATTTGGAACAGAAACAAATGGCTTAAGGAGCTTAATGTGTCAGACTATATCTGCAGAGGAAGAGGCATGGTTGACTTTTTGGTTTGAGACCCTGCATCAGGACAAACAGAAGGCGTTGATCCAAAACGTGGACCATTACACAAATGCTACTTAACCCGTTGAATTCCTCCAGATTCTTGTGTGTTGGTAGAATTAAATTCCATTTGTTTTGAGTTTACCCTATCTTAATGTATGAACTCTTTTTTCTTCTTCCTAGATAGTTCTTTGAGGACTCAGGTGTTTGCTTCTACCATTGTTCTGTGACTACTGAGGTGATAATGTGCAAACACACCCACAGGTGGCACAGATTGATTTTGGTGGGGTGAATGGCTGATTTGATTACTGTTTGCCCCTTTTGCTACAAGCACTTGGTCTCCGTGTCCTTGGTGACATCTCAGATGCTTCACTGCCACTTTGAAAACGCCAGATTTCTAAAGAAGGGTTTACAGATATCCTTGTGGTATTTTGTCTGTCCTCCTGAGCAATGTCTGCCGTGACATACCTGGCATAAGGACAATGTTTTTGAATTATTAAAGGTGGTTGAAGACAGACCATCAGAGTCTCAAAACCTGGGATGTTGGTTTGCCCATTCTGCCAGCTTTTACAAAGTCAGTACTACTGACTTTGATGTTCGTAATCTATGTTGTCCGTATCTCCAAGGCACCCACTCACCCAACCAATGTTCTTCAAGCACTATCCCCTATTCTCCCCTTCCCTTTCAAGCCTCACTGATTCAACATTACCCCAACTATCTTCCATCCAAATACCACCAGCTTATTTCTCTTCCCTGAAAACTATCACCCCTAATTACTCATGGCCAATCAGAACAGAGCTCTCAGCCTTGAGCCCAAGACTCAGACCTATGGCTATATGTCCTCAGCTATATGGCTATGTGTGTTCATAAAGGAGAGATCATCCTAAGAAGGTTGGCGTCATTCAATGTCTGTAGTGAGATGCTGAAGATGTTCTATAGGTCAGTTGTGGAGAGCGCCCTCTTCTTTGTGGTGGCGTGTTGGGGAGGAAGTATTAAGAAGAGGGACGCCTCACGTCTTAATAAGCTGGTAAGGAAGGCGGGCTCTGTCGTGGGCAAAGTACTGGAGGGTTTAACATTGGTAGCTGAGCGAAGGGCGCTGAGTAGGCTACGGTCAATTATGGATAACTCTGAACATCCTCTACATAGCACCATCCAGAGACAGAGAAGCAGTTTCAGCGACAGGTTACTATCGATGCAATGCTCCTCAGACAGGATGAAGAGGTCAATACTCCCCAATGCCATTAGGCTTTACAATTCTACCGCCAGGACTTAAGAACTTTTTAAAAGCTATTATTAATGCTTTTTGAGATAGTGATTTAGATGCATATCATATTTTTTACTGAGTTAAGTACTGTATGTAATTAGTTTTGCTACAACAAGTGTATGGGACATTGGAAAAAAGTTGAATTTCCCCATGGGGATGAATAAAGTATCTATCTATCTATCTATCTATCTATCTATCTATCTATCTATCTATCTATCTATCTATCTATCTATCTATCTATCTATCTATCTATCATGTTGGATACTGCACAGTCCATTGAACACATTGTGGCACAGAATTTAGCAAACAAACTTCTATACTAAATATGCACTGATTCAGTATGTATTGACCATGTAGCACACTTTCATAAAAGGATCAAATCATTTTCTAGACTTTGATGTTCTGCTTACTCTCATTAACCCTTGCAGGCTGGCTCTCCCATCAATACTGCTCTCCAATGTTCACCCCCTGGAAGACAAACTGGATTACTTCCATCTGCATCTGACCCAGTGTAAGATGAGGAACTGGTGCATGCTTATTCTTACAGACACATAGCTCCAGGACAACATCCCATCCCCATTGATCTTCACGTCTGCCACTCTGAGACTGGTGCTAATACTATTCTGTGACTGTAATGTGCTTTATCACAAATGTATGTACTCTATCATAACTACGTAGAGTACATCTGCTGTGAGTGACTATATTTACTATGTCTTGCACCTTGGCTCCAGAGATTAATGTCTCATTTAGTTTTATACATGTGTATATTGAATGACAATAAATTTGAACTTGAGCACAGACAATTGCATTCTTGCAGATAGCTCATGAAAGCATTTCAAGGTTCATGCCCTGTCCAATCAGAATCTATTAACCTCTGCCTTAAATGTACCCAATGACGTGGACTCCACAGCTGCCTGTGGCAATAAATTGCACAGATGCACCATTCTCTGGCTAAAGAAATTCTTCGTCAGCTCTGTTCTAATAGGATGTCTCTCTATTCTCAGGATGTGTCCTCTGGTCTTAGACACCCCACCATAAGAAATATCCTCTCCACATCCACTCTTCCGAGGCCTTTCAAAATTTGATAGGTTTCAATGAGGTCACCCCTCATTCTTCTGAATTCCAGTGAGTAGAGGCCCAGATACATCAGACACTCCTCACATGATAAGCCTTTCGTTCCCGGAATCATTCTTGTGAACCTCCCTATGTGAATACTTATTCAGTGCACCCATCATTACCTTGTCCCCCATTACTACCATTCCAGCATCATTTCCGAGCAGTCAAATATCTACACTCACCTCTCTTTTCCACTTTATATATCTGAAGAAGCTTTTGTTATCCTCTTTAATATTAATGGTTAGCTTACCTTCATATTCCATCTCTTCCTTCTTCATAACTTTTTTAGTTGCCTTCTATTAATTTTAGAAAGCTTCACAACCCTCTAACTTCCCACTAAATTTTGGTCTATTTTATGCCTTCTCTTTGGCTTTTATGTTCGCTTTGACTTTTTTTTAACCACAGTGGCATCATCCGGCCTTTAGAATACCTTTTCTTTGGGATGTTTATATCCTGTGCCTTTCAAGTTGCTCCCAGAAATTCCCACCATTATCCCTGCAAGTGTTCCCTTCCAATCGATTTTAGTCAGCTCCTCTCTCCTTCCTTTGTGATTCCCTTTACTCCACTCTAATACAGATACATCTGACTTTAGCTTCTCTTTTTCAAATTGCAAGGTGTATTCGATCATATTCTGATCACTGACCTCTAAGGGTTCATTTACCTTAGGCTCTCTAATCAATTCCAGTGTAGTGCTCATCTCACCATCCAGAATAACTGATGCCCTAGTGGACTCAACCATGAAATACTCTAAAAAGCCATCTCATTGGCATTCTTGAAAATCCCCTTCTTGGCATGCAGCGCCAACCTGATTTTCCCAATCTACCTGCATATTGAAATCCCCTCCATTACTATCATAACTCTGACCTTTTGACATGCATTTTCTATCTCTCATTTTAATTTGTAGACCACATCTTCACTACCGTTTGGGGGTCTGTATATAACTCCTGTCAGAGTCTTTTTACCCTTGCAGTTTCTAAGCTGTACCCACAACAATTCTGCACCATCCCAATCTATGTCAGCTCTTTCTAATAATTTCATTTCAATTTTTACCAACAATGCCACACCACCCCCGTTGTCTCCCTGCCTGTCCTTTCAATATAATGTGTATCCTTGGGCATTAAACTCCCATCTGTAATCTTCTTTCAGTCATGATTCAGTGATGCTCACAATGTCATGCATTGTGTATGTCAGTCTGTAACTGTACTGCAAGTTCATCTACCCTATTCCATATAGTGTGCATTCAAATATACTGTAACACATACAGTCCTGTATTCATCACTCTTTTCGATTTTGTCCACTTTTTACATTGAAACGTATCCCATTGACTGCAATTCTGCCCTATCATCTGCCCCTTCTTGTTAGGTGTCTCACTACATACTGCCTTTGTTTGTAAACCACCCACCCATCCTCAGCACCATCACTCCAGCTCCCACCCCCCTGCCACATTAGGTTAAACTCTTCCGAGCAGCTCTAGCATGCCTGCCTGCAAGGATATTGGTCCCCCTCGGGTCCAAGTGTAACCTGTCCCTTTAGTACAGGTCACACCTTCCCCAGAAGAAATCCCAATGGACCTTAAATCTGAAACCATGCCCCCTGCACCAGTTCTTCAGCCACGTATTCACCTACCAAATCATCCTACTCTTGTCCTCACTGCCCAGTGGCATGGGCAGCAATCCAGAGATTACTACCCCGGAGGTCCTGTTTTTAGCTTTCTACCTAGCTCTCTAAGGTCTCTCTTCATGACCTCCTCAACGTTCTTATCTATGTCAGTGACCCCTTCACTGCAGCTTCCCCCCAGTAGGTCATCCCCTCAACAGTATCCAGACTGGTAAACTTATTATTGAGGGGAACAGCCACAGGTGTACTCCGCACTGGCTGTGCATTTCCCCTCCTTCTCCTGACAATCACCCAGTTATCTGCCTCCTGAAGCCTGGGGATAACTACCTCCCTGTAGCTCCTATCTATCACTTTCATAGTCTCCCGTATGAGCCTAAGGTCATCAAACTGCAGCTACGGTTCATAACAGCATAGACCATAAGACATAGGAGCAGAATTAGGTCATTTGGCGTATCGAGACTGCTCCACTGTTTCATCATGTCTAGTCTTCTTTCACTCTCAGCCCCAATCTCCTGCTATATCCCTTCATGCCCTGACCAGTCAAGAATCTATTAACCTCTGCCTTAAATATATATAAAGACTTGACTTCCACAGCAGCCTGTGGCAAAGAAATCCACAGATTCACCACTCTCTGGCAAAGAAATTCCTCCTCATCTCCGTTCTAAAAGGATGCTCCTCTATTCTGAGGCTGTGTTCTCTGGTCTTAGACTCTGCTACCATAGGAAACATCCTCTCCACATCCACTTGATCAATGCCTTTTGCCATTTGATAGGTTTCAATTAGGTCACCCCTCATTCATATGAATTCCGGTGAATACAGGCCCAGAACCATCAAACATCTCCATATGGCAAGCCATTCAAACTTGGAATCATTTTCATGAAAGTCCTTCGAACCCTCTCCAGTTTCAGCACATCCTCTCCAAGATAAGGGGCTTAAAACTACTCACAATACTCGGTGAGTCCTCACCAGTGCTTTATAAAGTCTCAACATTACATCCTTGCTTTTATATTCGAATCCTCTTGAAATGTAAGCTAACATTGCATTTGCCTTTCTCACCACAGTCTCAACCTGCAAATTAAACTTTAAGGAATTCTACACAAGGACTCCTAAGTCCCTTTGCACCTCATTTTTTTTGCATTTTCTCTTCATTTAGAAAATGGTCAATCCTTTAAGTTCTTCTACCAAAGCGCATGACCATATACTTCCCAACACTGTATTCTATCTGCCCTCTATTTGCCTAATCTCTTAATCTGTCTAGTCTTTCAGTAGCCTCTCTACATCTTCAAAACTACCTGCCTCTCCACCTATTTTCATATTGTTTGCAAACTTTGCAACAAAGTCATCAAGTCCATCATCCAAATCATTAACATATAACGTAAAACTAATCAGTCCCAACATAGACCCCTGTGGAACACCACTAGTCACCAGCAGCCAGCCAGAAAAGGTTCCCTTTACTTCACTCTTTGCCACCTGCCAATCAGCCACTGCTTTATCCATGCTAGACTCTTCCCTGTAATACTATGGGATCGTTGCATGTCAAGCAGCTTCATGCGTGGCACCTTGTCAAAGGCCCTCTGAAAATCCAAATACACAATATCAACTGATTCTCTTTGTTTATCCTGCTTGTTATTTCTTCAATGATTTCCAACAGATTTGTCAGGCAAGGTTTTCCCTTGAGGAAATCATGCTGACCACGGCCTATTTTATCCAAGTACCCTAAAACCTTAACAATCGACTCCAACATTTTCTGAACACTAAGGTCAGGCTAACTAGCCTATAATTTCCTTTCTTCTGCTTCTCTCCCTTCTTGAAGTGACATTTGCAATGTTCCAGTCCTCTGGAACCCTTCTAGAACCTGGTGATTCTTGAAAGATAATTTCTGCATTCTCTTCAGCCATCTCATTCAGAACTCTGGGGTGTACACCATCTGGTCCAGGTGACTTATCTACCTTCAGACCTTTCAGTTTCCCAAGAACCTTCTCTCTAGTAATGGTATCTTCACACACTTCATGACCCCTAACAACTTCCACCATCCTGCTGCTGTTTGCCACAGTGAAGACTAATGCAAAATATTTATTCAGTTCATCCGCCATTTCCTGGGCCCACATTAGTACCTCTCCAGCATTGTTCTCCAGTGATCCGATACCCACTCTCACCTCTCTTTTACACTTCATGTATCTGAGGAAACTTTTGATATCCTGTTTAATATTATTGTCTTGCTTACTTTCATATTCCATCTTCACCTTCTTAATGACTTTTTAGTTGCCTACTGTTGATACTTAAAAGCCTCGCAATCCTCTAATTTCACACTTATTTTTGTTCTATTATATGTCCTCATCTTGGCTTTTATGTTGGCTTTGGCTTCTCGTTAGCCATGAGGTGTCATTTTGCTTTTAGAATACTTCTTCCTCTTTGGGATGTATATATCCTCTGTTTTCCAAATTGTTTCCAGAAATTCCAGCCATTGCTGACCTGCTGTCATTCCTGCTGGTGCTATTTTCCAATCAATTCTGACCAACTCCTTTCTCATGTTGCTGTAATTCCCTTTACTCCACTGTAATGTCGATACATCCTCACATGCTCTGAGGAGCTGCAGCTTGGTGCTCCTGGTGCAGATGGGGTTGTCTGGAGGTCTCCCAGAATTCCCACATCTCACACAGAGAGCAGAACAATACCCCTGAAGCAATTCTCACTGCAGTAACTGTGCCTAACAGATGAAGAGTGAAAAACAAAGAAGGAAAAGAAACCTATCAGATGCCTACCTCGCCCAAGCCCGGTCTCGCCGAAGCCTAATGAGCCAAAGCCTCCCTACTCTAACACCAGTCCACTCACAACGATGGCCACTCCACTTGACACTGCCTTATTTTTAGTTGCTCTTTCTAATGAATCCCACTCACTGATTGGGGGAAGTCCAAATCCTTCTTTAATGAAAGGTCATTGACTCTGCTTCTCCCTCCATAGATGCTGTCTGACCTATTAGGTATTTTCAGCACTTTCGGTTGTTACTTCAGATATCCAGCATGTGCAATTTCTTTTTTAATTTTATTGTGCTTCCTTCTGCAATACAGGGAGTATGAAGCTCAATAATAACAAAGAACATAAAGTTGGATAAGATCACAGAGTAAGAGGGTGGCTCCAAGAAAGAATGCAGAACAGGCACAATATGTGCAGGTGAAGTGCCCACAGAGAAAAAGTTCAAAAAGAAAAGAGATAAAAGGGCAAATACAGATGGGAGGCAGGTAGAGGGAATCCCTGAAGGGTATGAGAAGACAAAAGTAAAAGTGTAAGAACGGACTGCAGAAAGTTAATGAAAATGGAGAGAACAAGCCTGAGGTGAAACTGTGCAAGGATTGGTGAAAGCGAAATATAGACCATGAACTGAATGCAAAATACTGAGAAAGAAATCAAAAACTGACGTCGATGCTGCAGACTGTGCTGATTAGAGGCTGTTCACAAACAAGAGGAAATCCAAGCAACACACACAAAATGCGAGAGAAACACAGCAGGCCAGGCACCATCTATGGAAAAGAGTACTGTTGACATTTCGGACTAAGACCCTTCATCAGGATTAGAGGCTATGCTAGTTTGCTAACTTGTTTCCAGGTTCAACCTGTTGTGCGTTCAGTGATGCAAATCTGTTGAAACATGTGGTTACTGTCACTTTCCTGTCAGTTTGAACCAGTTTGCCCATTCTCCTCCAACCTCTCTCATTAACAAAGCATTTTCTCCCACAGAATTGCTGCTCACTGGATATGCTTTCATTTATGTTTTTCACACCATTTGCTGTAAACTTTAGAAACCACTGTGTGTGAAAATCTTAGGAGATCATCAGTTTCAGAGATACTTAAACCATTTGTCTAACATCAACAATCATTCAACAATCAAAGTCACTTAGATCACATTTCTTTCCCATTCTGATGTTTGGTCTGAACAAAACTGAATCTCTTGACCATGTCTGCGGGCTTTGATATATTAAGTTGTTGCCACATGCTTGGCTGATTAGATATTTGCATTAATGAGCAGGTGTACAGGTCCACCTAATAAAGTGACCATTGATTGTCATTTTCGATATTTCAGACAAATCTGAAGTGGTTCATTTTGGGAGGATTAATAAGGCTAGGACATGAATAGCAGGGTTTTAGAGAATACTTAGGAACAGAGGGACCCTGGAGTACAAGTCAGAGATCCTTAAAGGTGGTAATGCTTGGAGACAAGCTAGTTAGGAATATGTACTGGATACTGACCTTCATCAATTGGGGCCTTGAATTCAGAAATAGCGAGATTATGAAACCTTGGTCAGACCTCAGCTGGAGTAGTGTATGCAGCTCTAGTCACCACTGTGGTAGTGCTACAGAGAGGGTGCAGAGGAGACTCGCTAGGACATTGTCTGGGGTGCAGCAGACTGTATGAAGAGAGACTGGATAATCTAAATTTCTTCTCCATTGAGCAGTGGAGTTTAAGAGAGTTGATGAATAAGAATGATAGAAATGTGGTTTGGCATGACTATAGAGAGATCTTAACTGGAAAATATATAGAGAGGGAAAAGTGATGATAGTGTTGGTTGGAATCTAATAGTTAATTAATTTTAGAAATACTTTGAAAACAGTAGGAAAGATACAGAGGAAAATGAATGTTCAAAGTTCAAAATAAATTTATTATCAAAGTATATATGCTGTATGTCACCATATACCGCCTTGAGATTCATTTCTTTACAGGCATTCACAGTAGATCCAAAGAAATGCAATAGAGTCAATGAAAAGCTATAAACAAAGACTGACAAACAACCGATGTGAAAAAGATGACAACTGTGCAAATACAAAAAATATATAAAAAAGTACCAGATAATATTAAGAACATAAGTTTTAGAGTCCTTGAAGATGAGTCCATAGGTTGTGAAATCAGTTCATTTTTGAGGTGAGTAAATTTATCCTTGCTGGTTCAGGAGCCTGATGGTTGAAGGGCAATAACTGTTCCTGAAGCTGGTAGTGTCGGAACTAAGGCTCCTGTAACTCCTGCTCGATGGCAGCAGCCAGAAGAAGGCATGGCCTTGATGATGTGGAAAAGCTGAATATATCATAAAAATTATACAGTTCACCTGGTGCAATCCAGACTGTGGTGCAAACATGCAAATCTGTAGTATAACAAGTATTTGAGACAAACAGTAGAAATGTACTTGAGAGAAAAATAGACTAATATATAAGGGAGGAAGAAATAAAGTTTGTGTTGTTAGCATTAGGCAAGGAAAAAACAGCAGAAACCCCAAGTGGATCACAAGCACGAAGATGGACTGTTTATCTGGTTAGAGTGAAATGCCCATTCCTCGAATATACATTCTATACAAGGCTGAATAGGATGAATGGACTAATTCTGCATGATGATTCTTTGATTCTAATACCTTAATACACAAAATCACATTAGAAGATGAAATTTAACAGACCATGCAACCTATGTTCCTTTCCATTGTGAACAATCTACTGGCATCATAGACATAGGTGATTCTGCGGATGCTAGAAATCCAACACACAAAAAAGCTGGAAGAACTCAGCAAGTCTGGAGGCACCTTTGGAGAGGAATAAGCAGCCAATGTTTTTGGCCCGATAAAGGGGCTCCCACCCACACTCGACTGTTTATTCCTCTTCATAGATGCCATCTGATCTGCTGAGTTTTTCCAACATGTTGTGTGTTTTGCCATTGGCATCATAGGTTCTGTTCCAACTATTCAGTACCAAAAACACAATAGATCTACACATGTATCCTGAACTCTAGAGTCATTAATACAATCTCCAGTTGCCAATAGTATTAATTATTCAAAGTTAATCATCTGGTAAAACAGAGAATAAAAAAGAGATAACCGGCATCACAGACAAGGATCTAACACAGAGCTGTTTTAGATCTCAAAATACACGCTGGATATGTTCAGGTAGTGATACAGTTACCATAGAGTAGGACAATATTGGTTCTTTTCTTCATGCAGGGAGTTCTCAGTTTCATCTGGAAACTATTTGAAAGATGATGAATAAAACTAAGTTTCCTTGAGAGCTGTAAGGCGATTCACCTTTTCTTGCACTTATAAATCACATTGTGGCTGAGTCAGAACAGACTTAACACAACTTCATTTCTGCCTTCCTGCTGCCTGGGAATCTTGCCAAAACAGAGGAGCATTAATTCAAAAGAGAGAAACCTTACACAGTTTCTTGGGAAATATAAAAAAATCTTAATTTATTTTTTTATTTAAATTTTTATTATTTATTCAAAGCAACACAGCATATCATAGAGCAGATACTGTACAGCATACTTACACAGTCATCCCATGACAGGAAAACAAATAAGACTTAGAAACAGAAAAAAGTTCTAATTTAAGTTTAAATTAACATACAATCAAAATTGATCCCACGTGTCTTGCACTTTTCCCTCACTGCTAATTCTTCCCAATGTGTGTTCATATGATGAAATCTTAATCATTTCCTCAGTCCATTCCTTCACAGTGGGACATCTGGGTTTTTTCCAGTTTTGCAATATAACTCTTGCAGCTGTGATGAGACCCACCTTTAAAATAGTAAATTTGTCATTGTTTACATTAGGTATCATTTTCTTATCACCCAAGAGACAAAGCCGTGGGCACAAGGGAAAAAATTCTTAATTTCTGACAATTTAACCCTATTAGAAACCAAAATGATTTGATTAATTCCAGGTCAAATGAAAATGGTGTTTGGATCTAAAGCAGCTTTGGAAAGTTTTCTGAAAATCCACTATGAGCCAATTGACAGTAATGGAAAAAGGCCACTAAAAGATTGTACGGCATTTTGTAGAGTGTTTACTTCTTGTTGCTGCTGGCATGATAATGAATCATTAACACGTTGGTGACTCCTCTGCAATTGTTTCCTCCTTACAATTTCCTGCATCATATCCTACCTAGAAATTGCAACAGGATATGGCCAGGGACCAATTTTACCAAACAAAAACTCACTTTCATCAGTCACACTGCATTACATTGATAGGGCATTCATATGTTAGCTCCAATTTGAACAATATAAATGATTAAGAAACACAATTACTATGCGATCAGTAAGTTTCATATTGTATCTTATTAATCTGTCTTTTTAGAGTGAATTTCTTGCTTCTTGGTCTGACGGATATTAGGAAACTAGCATTTTCCATTTTAAAATATAATTTTAACATAAATGGCTCTTCAGCATTTTACATTCCTCCCAGTTTATCTCTTCACTGAAGTCCCATTTGTTTATTTAACAGATTAAACATGCATTCATCAATTTGCACCCATTATCATTTAGCATATAATTGGCATAGCAGTTTCAAAGTTTATTATCAAAGTATATATATATGTCACCATATACAACCCTGAGGTTCATTTTTTTGGGGGTAATTACAGTAAATACAAGAAACACGATGGAATCTGTGAAAGACCACATACGATAAGACAGACAAACAACCAATGGACAAAAAAAACAGCAAACTGTGCAAACGCAAACAGAAAGAGAAAAAATAATTAGTTAATTAATTAACGAACGAACAAGCAATAAGTATCGAGAGCATGAGATGAAGAGTCCTTGAAAGTGAGTCCATTGGTTGTGAGACAACTCAGGGAAGTGTCGAGTGAAGAATAATGAGGTTATCCCCTCAGGTTTGGAGCCTGATGGTTGAGGGGTAATAATTGTTCCTAATCCTGGTGGTCCAGGTCCAGAAGCTCCTGTATCTTCTTCCTGATGGCAGCAGCGAGAAGATACCATGGTCAGGATGGTTGAGGTCCTTGATGATGGAAGCTGCATTCCTGTGACAGCGCTCCATGTAGATGCACTCAGTGGTGGGAGGGGTTTTACCTGCGATGGACTGGGTCATATCCACTATTTGGTGCTATTTGTTTCCATACAGGGCTTTGGTGTATCCATACCAGGTCATGATGCAACTAGTCAGTATACTTTCCAATACACATCTATCGAAGCAACATTCACAAAATGATGGAGGAACTCAGCAGGCCCAGCAGCATCTATGGAAAAGAATAATGTCAACGTTTCGGGCCGAGACCCTTCAGCAGGACTGGAGAAAAAAAGATGAGTGGATTTAAAAGGTGGAGAGAGAAACACAAGGTGCTAGGTGAAACCAGGATGGGGGTGGTGAAGTAAAGAGCTGGGAAGTTGATTGGTGAAAAAGAAACATAGAAATATAGATACATAAAAATCTACAGCACATTACAGGCCCTTCAGCCCACAATGCTGTGCCGACCATACAACCTACTCTAGAAACTGTCTAGAATTTCCCTACCACCTAGCCCATTATTTTTCTAAGCTCCATGTATCTTTCTCTTGAAAGACCCTATTATATCCAACTCTACCACTGTCACTGGCAGTGAATTCCACACACCCATCATTCTCTGTGTGAAAGACATACCCCTTACATCCCCCTTGTTCCTACTTCCAAGCACCTTAAAACTATATCCCCTTGTGTTAGTCATTTCAGCCCTGGGAAAAAGCCTCTGGCTATCCACATAATCTATGCCTCTCATCATCTTATACACCTCTGTCAGGTCATCTCTCATCCTCCATTGCTCCAAGGAGAAAAAGCCAAGTTCACTCAACATATTCTCATAAGGCATGCTCTCCAATCCAGACAACATCCTTGTAAATCTCCTCTGCACTCTCTCTATAGTATCCACATCCTTCCTGTAATGAGGTGACCAGAACTGAACACAGTACTCCAAGTGGGGTCTAACTAAGGTCTTATATAGCTGTAACATTAATGGCTCTTGAACTCAATCCCATGGTTGATGAAGGCCAACATACCATACTCCTTCTTAACAACACTGTCAACCTGAGCAGCATCTTTGAGTGTCCAATGGACATGGACCCCTAGATCTTGCTGATCTTCTGCACTGCTAAGAATCTTATCATCAATAATATGTTCTGTCTTCAAATTTGACCTACTGAAATGAACCACTTCACACTCATCTAGGTTGAACTCTATCTGCCACTTCTCTGCCCAGTTCTGCATCCGATTGATGACCAGCAGTAACCTCTGACAATCCTCCAGGCTATCCACAACACCACCAACTTTGAGTCATCAGCAAACTTACTAACCCACCCTTCTACTTGCTCATCCAGGTCATTTATAAAAATCACAAAGAGGAGGGTTCCAGAACAGATCCCTGCGGGACACCATTGGTCACCGACCTCCATGCAGAATACAAACCATCTTCAACCACCCTTTGCCTTCTGGCAAGGCAATTCTGGATTTACAAAGCAAGGTCTCGTTGGGTCCCATGCCTCATTACTTTCTGAATGAATCTTACATGGGGAACCTTATCAAGTACCTTACTGAAATCCATATACACTACTGTGGTAAACTATGTATACCTGTCTGGACACTCCCCTCTGCTGACTGCTCCTGTGGCTCCTCCCACAGACCCCTGTATAAAGGTGATTGGGGCACTGCTCCTCCCTCAGTCTCCGAGATGTCGTGCTCCCTTTTTGCTGCTAATAAAAGCCTATCGTTCACTTCCAGTCTCCGAGAGTTATTGATGGTGCATCAACTACCTTCATCAATGTGTTTTGTTACATCCTCAAAGAATTCAAACTGGTTCATAAGCATGACCTGCCCTTGACAAAGCCATGCTGATTATCCCTAATCAGGTTATGTCTCTCCAAATGTGCATAAATCCTGCCTCTCAGGATCTTCTCCAACAACTTGCCCACCACTGAAGAAAGACTCAGTGGTCTATAATTTCTTGGGTTTTCTCTACTCCCTTTCTTGAACAAGGAAACAACATTTGCAACCTTCCAATTCTCTGGTACTTCTCCTGTCCCCATTGATGATGCAAAGATCATCACCAGAGGCTCAGCAATTTCTTCACTTGATCCCCACAGTGGCCTGGGGTATATCTCGTCTGGTCCCAGCGACTTCTCTAGCTTAATACCTTTCAAAAGCTCCAGCTCATCCTCTTTCTTAATGTCTATACACTCAAGCTTTACAGTCCTCTGTAAGTCATCCCCACAATTGCCAAGGTCCTTTTCACTGGTGAATACTGAAGCAAAGTATTCATTAAGTGCCTGCATTGCATTCTCTATTTCCACGCACACGTTTCCACTCTCGCTCCTGATTAGTCCTACTCTCACAGGGCTCATACTCTTGTTCTTCAAATATTTGAAATATTGAGGCTTGGATCTTGAAGCTTATTGATCAGTCTTGAAGGATGATAGTATTGAATTGCAGACTGTAGGCAATAAAGAGCATCCTGATGTATGCATTTTCACTATCCAGATGATCCAGGGTTGAGTGAAGAGCCAATGAAATTGCATCTGCTGTGGACCTGTTGTGATGGTAGGCAAATTGGAGTGGATTCAACTCACTCCTCGGGAAAGAGTTGATATGTTTCATCACCAACTTCTCAAAGCACTTCATCACAGTGGATGTAAGTGCTATTGGATAGTCACTGAGGCAGATTACCACATTCTTCTTAGGGACTGGTATAATTGAAGCCCGCTCAAAGCAGGTGTGTATCTCAGACTACTGAAGTAAGAGCTTAAAGATATCCGTGAACAGACCAGCCAGTTAACCAGCACAGGTCTTTAGTACTCGGTCAGCTACTGTGTCTGAACTGGATGCTTTCCAAGGGTTCACCCTTCCAGAAAGACGCTCTCACGTCAGCCTCAGAGACTGAAATCACAGGGTCACCGGGGGCTGGGGAGGTTTGTGAACGTGCCCGTATGTTTTGATTGTCAAAGTGAGCATCAAAGGCATTGAGCTCATCTGGGAGCGAATCCTTGTTGTCACCTGTGTCACTTGGTTTCACTGTGTAAGAGGTAACATTCTGGGGTTTCAAGCATTTAGGGGAGGTTTATACAAGTTGTAGATTGCAACTTGGGCCTCAGCAGTACGTCATTACAGTAACTAGAGCAGTCGTAAGTCAGTGCAGGTCAGGTTGAACAGTTCCAGGTGAAATGAGACCAGGCACAAAATCACACTACATTGCATTCTCCTATACACTATCTATGTTATCCTGTCTCATGTTTTTCCAATGTTAGGCAAGAAACTAATGTTACAATTACACTTCTCATGTCCATTTCTCCTCTCATCTAATTAGATTGAGTAGAATGAAGGATTGAGAGAAGATCCTCAGTAACCGGAATCTATCTCTACATACAAAGATTTGACTTGGGCAGGTGATGGTGTTCTCACTGACATGATATGGATGCAAAGGTTTGATGGTAAAGGTAGGAAGCGTATCAGCACCTTTGAACTGTGGTGCTAGAAAATAATATTATTCATCTTGTGGATTCTCACAGATAAAACAAATTGGTCCTCAACGAGATCAAAAGATAGTCTCTCTCTGGAGGCTCAAATGGCAAGACTCAGCCTATCGTACTTTGGGAACAGCATGTGAAGAAACAGCTCCCTGGGAAAGGATCTCATACTCAGCACGGTGGAAGGACAACAGAAAAGATGAAGGCTGCCAATCAGATGGATGGGCACAGTAAGGACAACTATGAACACAATGTTATCTACAATGAGCTGCCTTTGTGAGGATTGAAACTCATTTAGGGCAACTATCCATGGAGTCACCATGGGTCAACGGCGACTCGGTGGCACTTAACAAAAACAACAACAGAAGGCTTCAAAAGATTTAAAGATCAGCTTCATTTGTCACATGCACATCGAAATTTAAAACTTACAGTGAAATGTGGTGCTTGCGTTAACAGCCAACACAGTCCCAGTGCGTGCTTGAGGGAGCCTGCAAGTGTCGCCATGTTTCCAGCATCAGTGTAGCACACCTACAACTCACTTACCCTAACCCATATGTCATTGGAAATGACATGTGAGGAAACTGGAGCATCCAGAAGAAAGTAATGTAATCCCAGGGAGAACGTACAATCTCCTTACAGACAGCAGTGGAAATTCAAGTCTGATCTTACAGCTGGCACTATAGAGTTTTACACTAGCCACTTTGCTACCATGTCCCTCTAGAACATATATGTCAAACTCAAGGCCCGCGGGCCAAATCCGGCCCGCGGTGGAATTATCTTTGGCCTGCGAGATAATATCTAATTACTATTAAAGCTGGCCCCAGTAATCGAAGCGCCTATGGCGTATGATATGGCTAATGCTGAGTTTATTCAGGTACCAGGTTTTCAGGGGTTTTAGTGTTTATTCGACAGTCTTGCTCGGCAGTCTTCTTCATAAGAAACGGAATTTGTAAAGTGAAACACTTTGTAGTTATAGCAGAGACTGAGACACATGAGAGCAGGCTGAAAAAACGGAGGCAACGAAAGCTGCGTTCGCACGCGTCCGACTGATCCGGCCCGCATGAAGCTGCATTTTGCTTAATCCGGCCCGTGACCTAAAATGAGTTTGACACCCCTGCTCTAGGTCATCACTGAATAACCTAGTTAGATCTCGTTCCATATTGTGGCAGTTGTTTGTTTTATTTCTTCATATAAAAGACTGGGACACCTGACTGGGTAGCTCTCTAATCACTCTCGTCTGCCTGCCTTGTTGTCTCTGTAGGGATCAAGATCATACTGTTTTTCAGCTATTTCACTACAGATTCCTTCCGAGTGGTTGAAGGAGATATCAGTTACGTTTCTATGTTTTTCTGTTCACTGTTGCATCTGAATGGCTAATCAGGCTTTCTAGATCTTAAGGAATGATTTAATTCCCATCTACACCATCCTCCAAAAGCCTCTGAACCAGCGTGGATAACTTCACTCACCACTATACTAAACTGATTCCACAACTTAATTGGAGTCACTTTCAAGAACTCTACAACTCATGTTCTCAGTATTATGCAATTACTATTTATTTATTTATTATTATTTGGGTTTTTTTTTGTATTTTCGCAACTTATCTGCTTTTGCATCTTGGCTGCTTGTCAGTCAGTGTGCAATTTTTCATTGATTCTATTGTATTTCTTTGCTCTATTGTGAATGCTCACAAGAATATGAATCTCTTGTTAGTATATGGTGACATACACATACATTGATAATAAACTTACTTTGAAATTTCAACTAATCTATTGTGCTTTCAGTGAGAAACAGGCAGCATCTCCAGCACTGAAACTTTTCAGCATCACCATCTTCCCACAAGTGCAGGTGTTCACAGGCCCATAATATCTCCATAAGGTTGACGATGTTAATGAATAGAAAGGTTTTTCCCCTCTCAGTGTGCACAATGATGTGGATGACAAGAAAAAGAGAAACATAATGCAGCATGGCTTGGCAATCAAAGACAGAGGTAGAAAAAGAGCAAAGTGACCCAAAGCCTCAAGGCAGGAGTCACAGGCAAGGGCTGCATCAGGAGCAAGAGGAACAGAAGGATGAAAGCTAAGAAAGAGACAGTCTTCATCAAAGATTCCCTTTATCTGTTATGTGTACATCAAAACATATAGCGAAATGTGTCATTTGTAGATTGTGCTGGGGGAGCTAACAAGTGTCACAATGCTTACGCAACCAACATAGCATGCCCACAACTTACTGACCTGAATGCCTTTGGAATGTGGAAAGAAATTGGAGCACTGTGAGGAAACCCATGCGGTCACGTGGAGAACATGCAAACTCCTTACAGGCAGCATTGGGAAATGAACCCTAACTGTGATCACTGGTGCTGTAAAGTGTTACACTAATCGATATGCTACCATGCTGTCTGTTAACACTAACGGCTTAACAACAAATTCCCTATGTACTTTCATATAAGTAGAACTTTAACAACCATGACCTCTGCACAAAATACACTCAGAGGCCACCTTTTTAGGTACACCTGTACATTAATGCAAATATCTAATCAGCCACTCAGTGCATAAAAGCATGCAGAGACGGTTTCAGTTGTTGTTCAGACCAAACATCAGAATGGGGAAGAGATGTGATCTATTGACTTTGACCACGGAATGATTGTTGGTGCCAGACAAGGTGGTTTGAATATCTCAGAAACTGCTGATATCCTGGGATTTTCACTTACTGAAATTTAGAGAGAATGGTGCGAAAAAAAAACTTGCACAAACGTCTCCATGAAGGTAAAATGCTCTGGAAAACCTGATGTTCAGAAATGACTAGTTAACACCAGAGCAATTATTAAATTTTTTGACCTTTTTTCTCACTACCATTTCCACTCCACCATCAGGATAAGCAAAGTATCAGTGGTGAGGAAAAGTATCAGTTTATGACAGCAACACGTCTAAAGGAATCAATTTAATTGACTTTTCCCATAGTGCTACATATAATATACTTTTATCTCATCCCCAACCAATTCTCTCTCAAGTGAGTGAGCTTAGGTGTGAGAGCCTGTATAATTTGATAGGTTTTCTTTTTCAAGATGTTAACATAATATTGAGATGTCTTCATGAATGCTCAGGAGGTTGTGTATTATCTCTCAAAAGGGGTTTATCCATGTGTTAGCCTTGTTAAATAGTCCTTTAAGCTTCAAAGTGACAAACCTGAAACTATTTGAATAAGTCATTATTTTCAGACAGATATTTCATTTTTAGCTTTGAAAATGAATAAGGCTGTCTTGGGATATAAAATCTCACGTCTTCAGAATATCTTTTTATTGTTAAACCTTTCATCCTGCACTCAGAAATCGCTGGCTTTTTTCCAGAAGAAAAATTTTGAATTCCTTTGAGAATGACAAGGTATTTGTGCGAGTCTGTTAAAGAGAGTTTGACAAACTGATATTTTGGATCTGGAAGAGACTTCTGTTAAAGTGGCTAAAAGGACATTGTTGAAGCCAATGGGAATGAGTCTCGGTTACATACCAGCATTGAAATAGCAAAACAAATCAGCCCATTTTAAATGATAAAATCAACAGGCTGACAAGCTAATTTTTCCATTTTTTCACAGAGCACGTAACATCTTGATCTCAGAGCAGTAGTTACAGAGTGAATCACACACAGAAGGAAGCTAGTAGTGCAATTCAATGCAAACTTTTTTTGAGGGATTATGACTTTTTGATTAGATGCTATGTTTATTTTCATCAATTAGAAGATGAGATTGACAAATCTTATCCTTGATGATTTGAAGGGATATGATGTGTCTCTTTTGTTTGTCCTTGCTATCACATATTCAACTTCCAAAGTTTACATCTGATGATATATGACTCCTATTTTGCCTGAGTCTTTCAGGAAATCATTTAAGTTAGGGTTAAAATGTGCAATTCAGCATCAGACCAGCACAGCCATCTCACATGGTATGAAGATGACAGTGCACTATGTCAGAAAGAGCTGCAGAGATGGTAAGTTCATTTAGCACCATCATGGGCACTAGCCTCCTCACTATTAAGGCCATGCCTCAATACCCTAATACAGTCATCATTAAGAACGCTCATCATCCAGGACATGCCCTTTTTCTCATTACTACCATCAAAGAGGAGGTACAGCAGCCTGAAGGTGCACACTCAACATTTTAGGAACAATTCCTTCTCCTCTGCCATCAGATTTCTGAATAGTCCATGGACCCATCAATACTATGGCAATACTTTGCGCTCTTTTTCAACTTTTTAAAAAAATATTTCTAATAGTAATTTTTAAAATTTACTGCACTGTATTGCTAATGCAGAACAACAGACAAACTGCATGTCGGTGATATTAAACCTGATTCTGATTCTGATTCAATCATGTACACAATAAAGGATCCAACTGTGTAATTCAATAAGAGTAAGTTCTCAGAAGAAGATCACAGCATGACTCAGTTGCCTCTGAGTCACCAGTCGTGAATGTAGGTCAGAACTGTTGCAGTGAACTGAAACAAAGGAAGAATGTTAAAAATGCCCAAAAGATCAGGCAGCATCTTTGAAGAGAAAATCAAAGGTTTCAAGGTTTTAAATGTACATTTACCTTCAGAGAAGTGTATACAATATACATCCTGAAATGCTTTTTCTTCACAACCAGCCATGAAAACAGAGTTGTGCTCCAAAGAATGAATGACAATTAAACGTTAGAACCCCAAAGTCCCCCCCCATCTCCCCTCCCTCCCGTGCGAAAGAAACAATCCCTCCTCCCCCACCAGCAAAAAAAAGCATCGGCACCCGAGTACTCAAGCGTGAACAAGGTAACAGTAAAGACACAGAGTTTCAGTACCCCGCAGACCACTTGTTCACCCAGTATTCGACAGACCACAGGCTCTCTCTCTCCCTAATAAGGGAGAAAGAGGTGTTTCCATTTCACAGCGAGAGGGGAGACATAACAAACAACTGGCTGGTTTCCGATGTTAAAAGTCCGTTGCGTCACTTTTTCTGAGCTCTGTGCCCAAAGATCTCCCGTCTCTGGGCACACAGCCTTAGATCTTCCAACTCCCACGATGACACACCGATCTCCTGCTGTGACACTGACCTTCGATCTGCCCATTCTCCAGAGCCACGAGATCTCGGCCCTCCGAAGGTGAGCTGAGCTCTTAAGCCAAGCCCTTGGCGTGCCAAACAACTGCCAGTTGTGAAACCCCGAGAGTGGGTCCCATTCTCATGAAGAACCGTAGTCAGCGCGTAACTTCAGATCAGGGTCTTCAAAAGAACCCTGAAAGGGAAAAAATAGAGATATTAAAGATGGAAATAGAGCTGTTTCTGAAGAAGCAAGCAATGGAGTCACCGTTAGGCACAATTAATCCTCCTAAACTCCTCCTTCAACCTAATATGCATTAATTTTACAGTTGGATTACCTTATAGCAGAACTGGCCAGTTCTGTTACATCACAGAAAATGAATTAATTGGAATTCTTGAATTCAGTACTGCATCTGAAATGCTGTAATGTTTCCAAACAATCAATGGAGTACTGTTCCTCGTGCTTACATTGGATCAATACAGGAGGTCAAAGGCAGATGAGTCAGAATGGGAGTAGGACGTATATAATGGAAACTCAGATTTATGGAAGTTCACCCTGTCTATTGTATGAAAGTGCTAATCTTATGGAGGTGGGGGCTACTGCAAAAGATCAAAATAAGTTGCAAAAACTTATAAAATGAGTCAGCTCTGTTATGGGTACCAGTCTTCGTAGTATCCAAGACATCTTCATGGAGTGGTGCCTTAGGAAGGTGAGGTCCATTATTAAAGATCCCTACCACCCAGGACATGCCCTCTTCACATTGTTACCATCGGGAAGGAGGTACAGAAGCCGGAAGGCACACATTCAGTGATTCTGGAACAGCTTCTTCCCCTCTGTCATCTGATTTCTAAATGGACATTGAACCCACGAACACTACCTCACTACTTTTTTATTTCTGTTACTTTGCTCTATTTATTTTAACATAACTATTATATATATATATAAATACTGAGTTACCTTAAGTCTGTGTATACATATATATATATATACTCACACTTAAGGTAACTCAGTATTTTTCCTCTATATTTGTGGCCTCCATCAGTCGTGGTCGACCGTGGGTACTGCGCCTCTGGTAGTCACCAGGAGTGGCTTCTTCAGGGCGCAAGCCAGGGCAGAGTTGATATGGAGATCCGTCTGTTGTCCATGCAGTGGGACCCCCCCCCCCCCCCCCATGCTGATGACAGGTCCAAAGGAACGACAAAAGTCGATACAGTTTGGTCCCAGCAGCATCGCAGGAGTTGCCGTGCCAGTGCTGGGTACAGCAGTCAGCTGCCTTCGGGACTCTGAATCCGGATTTTTCCTCGGGGTTTACTCCCAAAGCCTTTCCCGTGAGCGGGTATAGCCGCAAGACAGCAGAGGATTGAAATTGGAGTTTTCCCTCTCCGAGATAAGCTACCATCCGTGGTTAATGAGCCCCATCTGCCCGGAGCAGCTGGTTTTAAGGCACCAGTGGTCCGCCTTTGCCCCTTCTCCTGTCAGTGAGAACAGCTCCGCCGGGCATAAGAACTATGCCACATGTGAAGGCCAGGAGTTGGACTTGGTTGTCAGAGGCTGTTTGAGTCACAAACCATGAAGAGCATTTGTTTAGCACTGGGAGCCCGTCCCCACTACCACCATTCGGCTACGGCTACTACTCTCCATACTTATTTATCATGTATTTCATTGTAGTGCCGCTATAAAGTTAACAAATTTCACGACATATGCCAGTGATATTAAACCAGATTCTGATTGTTGACTACAGAGGAAGAAGGCTGAGGTTCATGAGCCAGTCCTCATTAGGGGATCAGAGATTGAGATGGTCAGTAACTTTAAATTCCCTGACATTATCACATCAGTCCAGGGACCAGCACATAAGTTTATTTCAAATTTGCACAGATTCATTCATCTAAATCTTTGACAAACTATAGATGCACAGTAGAGAGTATCCTAACTGGTTGTATCATGGCTTGTTATGGAAACACCAAAGTTCAAAGTACATTTATTAGCCAAGTATGTATACTATACACAACCTTGGTACCCATCTCCTTACAGGCAGTCACAAAACAAAGAAACACAATAGAAACCATTAAAAAAGGCCACCAAACACCCAATGAGCAGAAAGAAAAATCGTGTAACACGCTGTAATGTTTCACTACTAATGTAATGGCCTCTCTGTAATGTTTCACTACTAATGTAATGGTTTCTCTGTAGCAGCAATGACTGGGTTATGTCTAGAGATAATGGGGCTTTGGAATGAGGGACTATCCAATGAGAGGGATGTTGTTCTTTCTTGTGGGTCTGGAAGAGAGATATTTGCAGTCTTTGTCAGCGAGAGGAGAAGGAGGAAGATGCGTATGGAGAGTGCTGGTAGACCACCGGACGGAGTGGACCAGGAGCGAGGGTCCAAAGTTCAGCAACGCTCAGAGGAGGTCGATGGTTGATGAATGGCCGTATCAGTGAGCTCCAACATGCACTTTTGACTTTTTCCTTGAAATGGGCCCTTTTTCTAACAGTTTCTCCCCAGCCTGTCTCATAGGACCACTAGACATTACTGTCACCAAACTGAGAAATCTCGTTTGTGTGGATGCTGCGTGATCTGTTGCCAGGTTACACATCCGAACCACAAAACATCAGGCAGTTACAGAGAGGCCATGATATTAGCAGTGACACCTTACAGCGTGTTACACATGTTATAACATTCAAAACTAAAGTTCACGTAAGTGAGTCCACAGTCATGAAGCCAGCCATTGCCACAGCTGATCCGGGGGCCTGTTAGCTGCAGGCCACTGCCTCACTTCAGCGCAGAGACAACTAAACTTCATTGCGCAGCGAGCTGAACACTGGCCTGTCCCTCTCCTCCGGCTCTGACACCCTGACCTTTTTAACCTGGTCCGGCTTAAATCACCCAAACCTGTGGTCATTTCTTGTTCCTGGACCAGGGCCCTGCCGCTTCAATATGCTCTCGTGCCTGGGACCCACTGCCTGAATTCGGCCCGTATCCAACCTTTCCATTCTGGCCCGGTGCTAAAATCAGCCAAGCAGTGGGTCGCTCCTTGCTCTTTGGCCTGGGCATGGGCCCAGCCCCTGCCAACTTGCTTCTGCCTCGCCCCAGTTCTGCGGCATTGATTTGACTCCAAGTCCACTCCAGCAAAGGCTCATTCCTTGCTCTTGGGCCCAGGCCCCACTACCTTGAATTGACCATACCAGCCACTCACTGGAATTTAGAAGATTGAGGGGGGATCTTATTGAAACATATAAAATTCTAAAGGGATTGGACAGGCTAGATGCAGGAAGATTGTTTCCGATGTTGGGGAAGTCCAGAATGAGGGGTCACGGTTTAAGGATAAAGGGGAAGCCTTTTAGGACGGAGATGAGGAAAAACTTCTTCACACAGAGAGTGGTGAATCTGTGGAATTCTCTGCCACAGGAAACAGTTGAGGCCGGTTCATTGGCTATATTTAAGAGAAAGTTAGATATGGCCCTTGTGGCTAAAGGGATCAGGGAGTATGGAGAGAAAACAGGTACAGGGTTCTGAGTTGGATGATCAGCCATGATCATACTGAATGGCGGTGCAGGCTCAAAGGGCCGAGTGGCCTACTCCTGCCCCTATTTTCTTTGTTTCTATGTTTCTATGCTGTGACCATCCTGCACCTTCAAGACTTCAAAGCACACCGCAAGGAGCATTGCCACAAGAAAACAGCATCCATCATCAAAGATCCCCACCATCCAGACCAAGGTCCCTTCTCACTACTACCATCAGGCAGGAGATACTGGAGTCTTAGGTCCCACACCACTCAATTCAGGAACAGTTTCTACCCTACAACCACAGGCTCCTGAATCAGCATATATGACCTCATACATTACTAATCTGAACTGATTCCACTACTTATAGACTCATTTTCAAGGACTTTCCAACTCATGTACTCAGTATTATTTCAGGTGCGATGTGTTGGCCCTCATTAGTTGAGGGATTGAGTTCAAGAGCAGTGAGGTAATATCGCAGCTCTATAAAACTGCATTTTGAAATATCTCCAGTTCTGGTCGCCTCATTATAGGAATGTGCAGAGGAGAGTTACCAGGATGCTGCCTAGATTAGACATCATGGCTCGTGAGGATGGGTTGAGTAAGCTAGGACATTTCCCTTTGCCATGAAGGAGGATGAGAGGTGACATGATAGGGGTGTACAATATGAAAAGAAGCATAGATCAAGCGGACAGCCAGAGACTCTTCTCCCAGGGTGGAAACTGCTATTATGAGAGAGCATAATTTTAAGGTGATTGGAGGTAAGTATAGGGGGTATGTCATACAACCCATTCCATGCACCTACTTTTATTCAGAGAGTGGTGGATGCATGGGATGGGTTGTATAGTGGCAGATTAATTTAATTTAAGAGACTCTTAGATAGGCACATTGAAGACTGTAAAATGGAGGGTTATGTAGGAGGGAAGGGTTAGATTGATCTTAGAGCAGGGTAAAAAATTGACACAACATGGTGGGCTGAATGGCCTGTACTGTGATGTCATGTTCTATGTTCTAATATCACTAGAAATTAATCCTAGAATGTCTTATCCAAAAATAAGAGAGAGTACAATCGAAGGACTGAAAAGACCCAAAAAGCTTGCTCACCACCAACTTCATGAGGGCAACTTGGATGGGTATTATATGCAGGATTTACCAATGAAGCCATATCCCTAAATGAGGATTATAAAAGAGATACCACTAATGATTTCACAGATTTCTGACATGAAATAGGTTCACAACATCAGGCAGCTCTGAATAATTTATTACTTTGATGCTGTGAGTAGCAATCGGGAATTGATTGAACCTCACAGGAAGACAATTTTATGTTCGTTCATTTACTTCGTACAATAATAAGCCAGAGTACTGTTCTACATTTCGCATTTCCTTACTAAGTGCTCAGCGTTCTGCCTTTCAAAAGGCAGAAGGACAGATGTGGTGGCCACACTGTTTCCGATATACAAAACCAAGTGTCTGGTTCACCAGCCCCAGGATTAAACAAATCACTCAGGCGTTAAAGCTTACCTCCACCTTATAAAGAATTAAGATCGGTTTGCAGGAATTGCTAGTGATACCAAAGCTAAGAACAAAGTAATTGCCTTTCCCAAACTGTAACATTAGTAAGGATCTCTTGTTTGAGGGTGAGCAACCCCATCTGTAGAATAGATATTGAGATGGTTTATTTTATGTCTGAGGGATAGGTGACTATTGGTAGTTTATCCTAGCTTCCATGGAATAGTGCAGGGGTTCCCAACCCTTTTCATGCCATGATCTCCAACCATTAACCAAGGGGTCCATGAACCCTATGTTGGGAGCCCCTGGCAGTGTATCATAATTATCAGACAAGGTATTAGACATTCCTAAATTATCATCATTTCTGTGCTATGTGATGCTTCAAAAATGACCCAATATTAGCCAGTGGCGGAATAAGATATTAGTCATATCTGGTCACAGTTTCAAGTACCTTCAATGTAAACTATAGTTCTTCCTGTTCCACCTGAGACAGGCAATATATCTTAATTTAATCATCAGGCATTCTGTCAGTGTGCATTTGTCAAACGTCACGTGCCTGGAAGTCGAAGCCCCCAAATTGGCGAGTCTGGAGGTCAGAAGCCCAACATCTGCGAGCTCGGCACCACGATATGGAGGTCGGTGGGCTGGAGGAGGGGAGGGGGAGGAAGGAACTTGTTTTGCCATTGTTATTCTTTGTACATTGGCTGCGTGTTGCTCTGCTGAACATGGTGGGCATGCTATAATGGCAACACTTGTGGGACATCCTCAGATTGTGTTGGTTGTTAATATAAATGACTCACTTTGCTGTATGTTTTGAAGTACATATGATAAATAAATCTATATCTAAATCTAAACCTTCTAGGTCAGGTGACTTTATGCTTTCCTAAGCAACGTTCTAATTCTAGCCAAATTGTTGCACCCATATCGATTGGGAATATTATGTTGCTACAGCCAAGTATTAACACTTGCTACATCAAACACTTTCATCTGCAACAATCTTACTATTTAATCTGATTGTTATACACATTGCAGTTGAATGAGGTGTAAATTGGTGCACTGAACTATACCTTCCCTTGTCTATGTTATTCCTGTGCTGACATCTACGGTGAATATTTTTAAATGATTTTACATCACCTTGATTTGATCAGTACTGCTATTTTCACTGGGTATGAGACCTTTAAAAGAAAAGTGCATAAGTTGGCTGGGAAGTTACATAAAAATGGAAGACATCCAGAAGATTTATGGAATAAATTGCTTTAAATATGCAATAGTTTGCTGCACAACATTGTATTCCCTAAGGCAAAACATGCACACTTTATGACAAAATTCATCATATAATCATAAACAGCTTGGAGCCCGCTTTTTAAATTTCAAGATTTCCTGTTGTGAATGACATTTCACCTTCTTGCCTTCTCATATTTATGACCCAGAAGAAAGTCTCTGATGGCCCTCAGAGGATTTCCGTCAATCCCAGGCCCTTACGCGTTTCCCTGCCGTTAATGTTTCGCAACTTCAAAACATTAAACTAATTCAAAGGAAGACACAGGAGTCCAGGAATTCAAGTCTAACTTAGAGTTTACTTTAAGCGAGACGCACATGTATCACGTGGTAGCATGATGATGTATACAATCAGAGTGTTTTTACATAAAACCTGTAATTAATTATTTAAATTTAAATGAATGAGAAAACGTAATCAAACCGTGTGTATATATATATATAAGTGCTTTGGAAATAAGAGGAGAGAGAAGCACCTGAAGGAAGTCTAGTCAGTCACGGGGAGGATGTGTAATCTCCATGCCGACACCGCAGGAGGACAGGAATGAACCTGAAGTCACGGGGAGGATGTGCAATCTCCATGCCGACACCACAGGAGGACAGGAATGAACCCGGCTAGTTGGAGATATTTGGTAGCTTTGCTACCTACAGCTTCCTCTCGCATTGGTGCAGTCATTGCTGCTTCCCCTTGCCCAGAACTCCATTCACTTAACTCATCGCTACACTGCCGACTGCAGAGGTTTTCTGGGCCTGCGGAAATTTACTGCAGGTGTCAATATTGAACAAACACCTGCACAGGAAGGAGAAGTTACATGCATTAATTTGACCCTCACTTAATTGTAACAGCAAATGGAATGCACATTCATTTGTGCTCTTCAACAGAAGTAGATCTTCTATGGACAGAAAGTGAACAGTTCATAGAACATGTCAATATTTAGCTGCCGTGCCTAATATTCATTCATTCATCATGTTCCATGTTGTATGATGTGGGCAATCATAGTCTTGACCATGATTGTACTGGGCAAATTTTTCTACAGAAGTGGTTTGCCATTGCCTTCTTCTGGGCAGTGTCTTTACAAGACGGGTGACCCCAGCCATTATCAATACTCTTCAGTGATTGTCTGCCTGGCGTCAATGGTCGCATATCCAGGACTTGTGATATGCACCAGTCGTTCATACGACCATCCACCACCTGCTCCCATGGCTTCAAGTGACCCTGATTGGGGGGTTGGGGGGGGGGGTGTGAGGCAGGTGCTACACCCTGCCCAAGGATGATCTGCAGGCTAGAGGAGGCCTTACACATCCTCTGTTAGAGATGTATCTCCACCCTGCCACCCAGTCAATACTACCAGTCAATATTCAGCAATAATAGGCCCAACAATCTGGATAAAATTAGAACATTGCTCTGGGCAGTACTCGCTGGAGTTTAGAAGAATGAAAGGGGATCTCATTGAAACCTATCAAATATTGAAAGGCCAGGATAGAGTGGATGCTTCCTACAGTAAATGATTCTAGGTCAAAGGACCACAGCCTCAGAATACAAGGACATCCCTTTAGAACAGAGATGAGGAGGAACTTCTTTATCCAGAGGGTAGTGAAGCTATGGAATTCATGGAGAACAAGTCATTGGGTATATTTAAACCGGAAGTTGATAGGTTCTTAATTAGGAAGGGCATCAAAGGTTACGAGGAGAAGACAGGAGAATCGGGTTACGAAGGATAATAAATCAGCCACGATGGAATGGAGGAGCAGACTCAATGGGCTGAATGGCCTAATTCTGCTCTTATGTCTTATGGTCTTTATGGCCTAATATAGCATAAGATCACCTGCCACAGAATTTTGACAAATTCACACTGACAAAGTGACTAATCATAAATTAAGTTCTTATGTCTCGGATGGAGTAGGAAGAACTATAGTTCAGATAGAAGGTACTTGTAGCAGGCACTGCGACAGAAAAGATAAATAATTTATCCTACAACTAGCTAAAATTAGGTGATTTTCAACAATCTCTCATCAGTGTGAATAGCTTTTCTGGTAAATCCGCTTGCATAGTCTGCCTGAGCATTCATTACCCAAGAAAACCATCCTTTGACTTGGCCAGGTTATCAACCATTATAATGGAAAAAGAAAATTCTGTATGCCTGAGACACTAGAGATTCTGCAGATGCTCTCAGTTACCTGGTCCTGGCAGAATTATTTTCACCATGGACATCCAGTCCCTTTACATTTCCATCTCCCATCAGAAAGACCTTAAGGCTCTCGATTCCTTCATGACACCAGACTAAACCAGCTCTCCTGCACTGCCACCCTCCTCCATCTGGCAGAATTGGTAATTACCCTCAACAATTTTCCTTTCAAGTTACACCAGTAATGGTCCTCAACTCGTTCTATCTACATAGACGACTGCAGTGGTGCTGCTTCCTACACCCATGCTGAGCTCATCAATTTCATCAGGACCATAAGTATAAGATATAGGAGTAATATTAGGCCATTTGGCCCATTAATTCTGCACTGCCATTTGATCATGCTGGAACAGTCTCAACTTTTTCTCCAACTTCTGCTCTGACCTCAAATTTACTTGCTTCATCTTTGACACCTCTTTCCTCTTTCTTGATCTCTCCGTCTCCATCTCATCTCATTTGCTTTTACAAACTCACTAATTCCCACAGTTATCTTGACGAGACCTTTTCCCACCCTGTCACTTGTAAGAGTGCTACTTCCTTCTCTTTCTGCCTCTGCCACGTTTGCTGTCAGGATGGGGCTTCCTGTCAGGATCCCACCACTAGGCTCATTTTTTCCTCCACCTCCTCCACTTTCCAAAGAGATCACTCTCTCCATACTTCTTTTGTTACTCATCCTTCCCCACTGACCTCCCTCCTGGCACTTATCCCGGTAAGTGGTACAAGTGCTTCACCTGCTCCTACACCTCCTCCCTCACTGCCTTTCCGGGCCCTAAACAGTCCTTCCAGGTGAGGCGACACTTCACATCCAAACCTGTCGGGTTTATTTATTATATCCAGTACTCCCAGTATGGCCCTCTCTACATTGGTGAGTTCCAACACTGATTGGAGGACTACTTTGTCAAGCATCTTGCCTCTGTCCACCACAACAGCCAGGATCTCCTGGTGGCCACCCATTTCAATTCCACTTCCCATTCTCACACTGACTTGTCGATCCCCAGCCTTCCATGATGAGATCAGACACAGGCTGGAGGAGCAATGCCTCATATTCTAACTTGGTAGTCTCCAACCTGACAATATGAACATTAATTTCTCTGACATTTGGTAACCATTCCTCTCCATTTTCCCTCCTCACTCTTTATATTCCTTCATTCATGTAGCCCTCTTACCCCTTCCCATCCCCTCCCCAGCCCTCATGATCCACCCATTATTTCCTTGTGGATCCCCACCATCTTCTCGATATTCCATGGTTTTCTGTCCTGTCCTATCAGATTCTTTGTTCTTCAGCCCTTTATCTCTTCTACCTGCCACCTCCTATTTTCTCATCCATCACCCACCCACCCACCTAGCCCCTCACCTTGTCTCAACTTTCACCTGCCAGCTTCTCCAAATATTCCCATTAACCCCCCCCCCCCACTCAACTACCTTCCCCCTCATCTGTTGTCTGCCAGCTTGCACTTCTCCCCTTCACCTCTCCCTTCATACTGAGCTCTACACCCTTCCTTTCCAGCCTTGAAAAAGGGTCTCGGTCAACTGTTTATTCCTCTCCATAGATGCTGCCTGACCTGTTGAGTTCCTCCCGCATTTTGTGTGTGAAATGTTGTGTGTCAGTCATAATGAGGCTATTTTTCATGGCTTTCCATGTGTTGACCAAGAGGTGCATTAGCCGGAAGTTAGTGCTGGGTTGTCCGTCTCTGTCCCAATAGAGAGTTTTATTGAAGTAATATGATAAGGTAATTCATTCAGCATGCACAACTTTAAAACGTCTATTTAAGTAGGACGATTCAAGTGACCCTTAGAAGTTTTCTTCAACTTTCCAGCCACCTTGTACAGCTGATGGTTAAAGCAATCATCTATT
Organism: Hemitrygon akajei; assembly: GCF_048418815.1. NCBI lineage: Eukaryota > Metazoa > Chordata > Chondrichthyes > Myliobatiformes > Dasyatidae > Hemitrygon > Hemitrygon akajei. Next base: position 27,579,560 of record NC_133138.1, on the reverse strand, counting down.
GTTTGGGCCTTTGTCCCCTATTACAGAATTGTTATGTACAGCAGTTCCACTGGAATGGCCACTGCTATTTTAATTTGATTGGTAGCTCTGATCCTTAATACCTGACTGACTTCTGATGTCATAGGAGCTAAAAAAGACATGATTGATTGTAAAAGAAAATGATACTGTATCCAGCCCTTTCTATTTAAGAACCAGGTTCTGAATTCATTCCATTTCAATTATCAGCGTTCCCTGTACTGTTCCTTATAAAGTTACGGTCCATTTGTTAACTAAAATTTCAAAAATAAAACTAGACATTTAGCCAGTGGGACTGCTTTACATTAGTTTAGAATACAGAAGGGTTCTCTTTGAAATTAAAATGTAACACCCACAATACATCATTAATATTTTATTGCCTTCCACCGTCCAAATGTTCCAGCTTTTCAGCAATACTCTTCCCTCTACCTCCTGGCTGTTTTGTTATGACATTCAATAGCTGACTGAATATTCCTCATCAATAATGGAGCCAATTTAATCCAAGCTCAACAGTACCTCAAAATATGGAGGTGCTGGCTCACTGGAAGGAAGGCCAAAGCCATTAACTCTTTAGGGTTCAGAAATTAAAATTAAACTGTGGGTGACTAGAAATTCAAGCAAAGGCACAGAGTGTTTACCCTTCATCTAAATAATGAGGACTAAGGTGAGCTCGAAGTTGGACCTCAGACCCTGTTTCAGTCCGGCCATTGAGGATCAGGTCTCTGTATCAGAGTGAGGAATGGTAGCTGATCAAACCTCACTGTGGAAATGGAAGGCAGAATTTAGTGACTGCAGGATGTGGGGAATCAGGGTCACACAAGGGAGTGCAGTTGAGATGTGAGCGAGTGAATGTAGGCCATTGTGGAAAGTGCAGAAATCCAAAGATGAGGGTTTAGTCTTTGGGACAATTGGTGTGAGATGGGTCCATGCAAGTCGACATTTGGGGGAGGATAAAATAGGATCCTGCGAAACAGCAAGACCAGATGAAAGACCTCATCCTGCAGCGTCAATTGTCCATTTCCCTCTACTGATGCTGCCTGGCCTGCTGAGTTCCTCACTTATCAGCATTACTCCAGATCTCATCCTCTGCTGTCTCTTGTGTCTCCAGGAACCGAATTTACATCAATTGTTCTTCACCATTGATGCCACCTCCATGCATTATAGCCCCAATATGTAAGGAGGTTCCTTATAATCCGAAGTTTCTAGTGCTTTGTGACCACTCTTGTTCAAAAATTTGTAGTTTATGAGAACAAGGGAATTAACTGGATTAATCTTCAATGGAACACAACTAGCTCAGTAGTGTATGGCTTTGTTATGCCAGACCAAACCAAGATTCACGTTGTCAAGTATATCCAGTGATAGGCATGGTAGTGTCAGGGTTAGCATAATTGCTTTACAGCACCAGGTCGTGGTTCGATTCCTGCCACTGTCTGTAAGGAGTTTATACGCTCGCCCCGTAACCATGTGGGTTTCCTCAGGGTGTTCCAGTTTCCTCCCACGTTCCAGAGACGTAGAGTTCAGGTCAGTGATTGTGGGCCAGCTCTGTTGGCACTGGAAGCGTGGTGACACTTGTGGGCTGCCCCCAACACATCCTAAATGATGATGGAAATAACTCATTTCACTGTTTGCTTTGATGTACATGTGACAAATAAAGCTAATCTAATCTGAGACTGGCAAAATTATAATTCAGACACGGCTCAGAGCTTCTGCACACTCAAACATCAAAGGCATGAAAATGACTGCTCAGCATTTTAGATTTAGTAATTGATACAATTAAAGAAAAATCAGAAAGGAACTTAGTCTGGAGTATGAGAAGCTCTAAAAAGTTATCCTATCAACCACTTGATTTGGAAAGATATCGAAGGCTATAAGTTAAGAGCTGATAAGTAGGGTTAGTACAGAAGGGTAATTAATGATTAGCAAGAACATGATAGGCTGAAGGGCCTGTTTGGGTGCTGAACCCTCACAAGATAGCAGGCCCCAATGGAGTACCTGGTAAGGCTCTGAGAACTGGAGGGTTTATTCAAGGATATTTTCAGCCTCTCACTGCTACAGTCAGATGTTCCCACCTGTTTCAAAAGGACAGCAATTATACCAGTGCCCAAGAAGAGTAGTGTGAGCAGACTTAATGACTATCGCTCAGTTGCACTCACATCTACGGTGATGAAATGCTTTGAGAGGTTGGTCATGGTCAGAATCAACTCCTGCCTTGGCAAGAACCTGGACCCACTGTATTTTGCCTATCAGCACAATAGGACTACGGCAGATGCAATATCAATGGCTCTTCGCATGGCCTTAGACCACCAGGACAATACAAACACCCATGACAGGATGCTGTTTGTTGACTAAAGCTCAGTGTTTAACATCATCATTCCCACAGTCCTGATCAATAAGTGACAGAACATGAGCCTCAGTACCTCCCTCTGCAATTGGATCCTTGACTTCCTAAGCAGAAGACCACAATCTGTGCGGATTGCTAATAGTATACCCTCCTCACTGACAATCAATACTGGCACACCTCAGGGGTGTGTGCTTAGCCCAGTGCTCTACTCCCTCTGTACCATTGACTGTGTGGCTAGGTATAACTCAAATGCCATCTGTAAAGTTGTTGATGATATGACCTTTGTTGGCAGAATTTCAGATGGAAACGAAAGGGTGTACAGGAGCGAAACATGCCAGCTAGTTGAGTGGTGTCACAGCAACAACCTTGCACTCAGTGTCAGCAAAATGAAAGAGCTGATTGTGGACTTCAGGAAGGGTAAGATAGGGGAACATGAACCAATCCTCATAGAGGGATCAGAAGTGGAGAGAGTGAACAGTTTCAAGTTCTTGGGTGTTAAGATCTCTGAGGATCTAGTCTGGTCCCAACATATCTATGCAGTTATAAAGAAGGCAAGACAACAGCTATACTTCATTCAGAATGTGAGGAGATATGGCTTGTCACCTAAAACACTCAAAAACTTCTACAGATGTACTGTGGAGAGCATTCTGACAGACTACATCACTGTCTGGTTTGGGGGAGGGGGCAGGGTCAAAAGAAGCTGCAGAAAGTTGTAAAATTTGTCAGTTCCATCTTGGGTACTAGCCTCTGCAGTATCCAAGACATCTTCAAGGAGCAGTGCCTCAGAAAGGCAGTGTCCATTATTAAGCATCCCATCACCCAGGACGTGTCCTCTTCTCACTGTTACTGTGAGGATGGCACACACTCAGAAATTTAGGAACAGCTTCTACCCCTCTGCCATTCCAATTCCTAAATGGACATTGAACCCATGAATACAGTCTCACTTTTAAAAAAAATGTTATTTCTGTATTTCTTCTATTTTTAATTTAACTATTATAACACATATATATATATATATATATATATATATATATATATATATATACATACACACACTGACTGTAACTGACTTTTTTTTGTTCTATGTTATCATGTACTGTATTGTACTGTTGCTGCTAAGTTAAAAAAATTTCACAACATATGCATTAAACTTGATTCTGATTCTGAATATCTCTCTGACCCTTGAACAGGGAATCCAACCCAGAGATTACCATTATTTAAGACTTATTTTACAGTTCTAAACCACGAATAGGGCAAAACCTGGAAACTTGGAGCAATACAAATAGTTTGAAGCATAAACATTTGTGGTACCAATGTCTGGATATTTAAATACTCATATATGATGCTGCTTTTCTGTAGTTAACTTAAAAAGGTGGCAAGTAATTTTTGCTCTTTTCAATGCCCCAAACTTATAAATGTCACATCAACTGGAAGTGATTTTATGAGTTATCTCACTTATATCCTTATTCCTTCACTGCTCGAATCGACATCTTGACCAGCATGAATGAGTTGGGCCAAAGGGCCTGCTTCCATTCTGTTTTGATGTACTTGTGACAAATAAAGCTAATCTTTCTTAAAAAACACAAAATGCTGGCAGAACTCAGCAGGCCAGACAGCGTTTATGGGAGGAGGTAGTGACGACGTTTCAGGCTGAAACCCTTCATCAGGAGTGAAGTAACATGGGATGGTCGAGGGGGGATAAGAAGTGGGGGGAGGGATGAAGTAGAGAGCTGGGAAGTGATAGGCTGGAGGGAAATGGGCTAGGGGGAGATTATAGTGAGGGGGGAAAGAGAGAGAAAGAGAAGCAGACTAAAATTATAGACAGGGATGGGGTAAGGTGGGGGCAGGGGTATCAACAGAGGTCTGTGAGTTGAATATTCATGCCAGCAGGTAGGAGGTTACCTAGGAGGGAAATAAGGTATTGCTCCATCGACCTGCGTGTGGCCTGGAAAGCTAATCTTTCTTCTTTATTTTTGATTCCTTGAACAAACAATAAAATCTTCCTGATCCGACAAGAGAGCAATCATTCACAAGGGCTGATTTTGAGCGGTAGACATTACCATGTGGGAAGAGAGTTTGCAAAGCATTTCTAGTCAGAGAGTTTTTTTTCGTAACTCTGTGTCTGAACTCACACTTGTAAAGAATGGCACCTGAACAAGTCCCTGAGCTTAGCCGCTGTGCATCAGGGTTGCATCTGCAAATCACCAATGTTTTCAGGGAAGGAAATGAAAGGTGAAGACCAGAACAGTTCAGAAACAGAAAGGGGAACTGATTTTTTTTTTAAAAGCTTGAAATGATGGAATTAAATTTAGTTCCAAATTCAGTATGCGCTCTGACAACATACAATATACCTCATCAAACCATTTACTCGCAAAGAACAAATATGTTGGAAATCAAGACAATCTATAATCATCAAGTCATTGTGTTCACTTTGATGAGAATAATAGTGATGGAATTCTTTATGTCAGTGATGCCATTTCCTTGGTGTCCATTTTGCCTTATGGAAAATTATGACGCAGTTTTAAATACTGGTGGACTATTCGCAAAATCATTTACTAGGCCTTTTAAATGCTTTCCATCACTGCCCAGAGAATCAAGAATTAAAATAACGCAAATAAAGGAACTCCAACTTTTCTACCTATATTTAAAAACAAGCCTATAAATTACTCATCTATTCAAATGCTCAAAACACAGCACAGTAAAAGATGAAGCTGTCAACAAATCCAGAAGTTATGCTTTGAACAACTGTGGTCAGTGCTCTGCAGTATGTTGGATTTTCTAACAGATTCACGTATTCCATAGCTGAATTAAATGGAATCTACATTGAAACAGACTGTATACACCAGAAGCAGACCTGGTGTAAGACGAGTTAGCCGCACTTTATGTCCTCGCTCTTATCGTAGCAGCCCATTACACCATCAGCAGTTTTAGGGTAGCACTGAAGGTCTTCCATCTCTGGTGGTGTTCAGGCTTCCTTCATCACACAGGAATCTTCCTCTCGGTTTTCACTATTGCCAGCCATGCAAGTCCCAGGTGGAGACTCAGGAATACCATTGCACTCTTCTTCGATGTTTCCTTAATAGTCCTGTTTTGTCAGTCAGGGTTTTTAGCCCTGAGCTGAAACCCTGAACTTAGAGGACTGGTGGACCATTCTTAGTCTGGGCTCTTGCCTTTGACTTGTTTAGCATGGGTAACCCTACCATCAAGATCAAAGCCGATGTCTCCAGTCAAGTTAAATTTATTTTCAGATGTACACATGTGGTGAGGTGCAAGTCAGATGGAACATCACGGTGATGTAGACTCATTGGTCACCTACAGGGGTGGACACTCTGACATCAGCTCAGATACTTACAGAAAATTCAAATTGCAATAACAGACTTCAATAGGAAGAATTCACTCTCCCATCGAAGTCTGTTTTTGCTGTCAAGACCAAACCAAATTGTAAACTGCACAAGCTCGCATCACTAATGTCATTGGTATATTTAAAGATGGGGTTGATAGATTCCTGATTAGTAAAGATGTCAAAGATTATGGGGAAAAAGCAGGAGAATGGAGTTCAGAAGGATAATAAATCAGCCATGATTGAATGGTGAAGCAGACTCAATGTGCTAAATGGCCTAGCCTTGCTGTCTTATGGTTTTATGGTTAATATCAAATGTGCATTGCATCAAAACAGACATCTCTGTCACGCACCCGACAGCCTCCATATGCACCTATGACAAAGATATGCAGGAACATGATACAATGACCAATGCTTGATTTTCAATTACAAATCTATTGTGCAGTTTATACAGAGCATGCAGCACTGGAAGCATGACTACATTTCAAAAGAAACACAGACAAAATGCTTGAGGAACTCAGCAGTGAGGCAGCATCTATGGAGAGGAATAAACAGCCAATGTTTCAGGCCGAGACCCTTCATCAGGTCTGGAGAGGAAGGGGAAGCAACCAGGATAAGAAGTGGGGTGGGGTGTAGGGGGGGAGGTGAACAAGTACAAGTTGGCAGGTGATAGGTGAGACCCGGTGAGAAGGAAGAGGGGGGAGATGAAGCAAGAAGCTGGGAGGATGGAGGTGGAAGGGGAAAAGGGCTGAAGAAGAATGAATCTGAAAGGAAAGGAGATCAGACCATGGGAGAAAGGGAAGGAGGAGGGGCATCTGGAGGAGGTGATGGGTGGGTGAGGAGAGAAGAGCTAAGAGGAGAGCCAGAATGGAGAATGGAAAAAGAGTGAAAGGGGAAGAGAAGAAATTTCCGCAAGTTAGAGAAATCAATGTTCATGCCATTTGATTGGAGTCTACGCAGATGGGATATGAAGTGTTGCTTCTCCAACCTGAGTGTGGCCTCTGTAAAAATATTCATCACAGAGTCATACAACACGGAACCAGAGCCTTCAGCCAACACCTTCCAGGCCAGCTATCCAGTACTGAGTTACTCTGATCTTAATTTCCCCACACTCCACTCAACTTCTCCTCCCCTCCAGATTCCAGCACTCACTATACACCAGGAATATAGATGGCAAAATATTATCTCTTTGAATGAAACTTAATGACTTACACACCATGGATCATCATAATCAGCTTTCGTCGGTAAGGGAACTTCATCTAGAGGAGGTCTTCTATTTTATGTTTCAATCTAAATGTGCCATGTGCAATCATAGTAATTTATAATAATTTATAATAAATAGAACAGTCAATGTAATACACAGCAGGTCGGGCAGCATCTGTCGAAATGAGCAGTCAACCTACCTGGACTCCATTTTGTCCAGGTAGGCTGACTGCTCGTTTCAACGGATGCTGCCCAACCTGCTGAGTTTACCCAGCTTGTTTGTACATGTTGATTTGACCACAGCATCTGCAGTGCCCTTAGTGTTTAATGTAATACACAGTACACTCAAATCAGCTTGAGTTCATCAGTCTGATGGCCTGGTGGAAGAAGCTGTCCCAGAGCCTGTAAGTCCTGGCTTTTATGCTGCCGTACCATTTCCTGGATGGTAGCAGCTGGAATAGATTGTGGTTGGGATGGCTTGGGTCCCCAATGATCCTACGGGCCCTTTTTACACACCTGTCCTTGTAAATGTCCTGAATCATGGAAAGTTCACAACTACAGATGCGCTGGACTGTCCGCACCACTCTCTGCAGGGTCCTGCGATTTAGGGAGATGCAGTCCCCATACCAGGCAGAGATGCAGCCAGTCAGGATGCTCCAATTGTGCCCCTGCAGAAAGTTCTGTCAAGCCTGGATGGAACTATGGTGTTGAATGCTGAACTGTAGTCCAAGAACAGCATTCTCCAGATGTATAAGGACGGCATGTGGAGCAGCGGCTATTGCGCCATCTATCGATCGGTTGTGTTGGTAGGAGAATTGTAGTGGATCCAGATTGATGGTAGTAAGTTTCAGATGTAATCCTTGACCATCCTCTCAAAGCATTTGCTAATTGTTGAGGCAAGTGCGACAGGAAGCCAGTCAATCAGACATGTTAACTTGGTCTTTTTTGGTACAGGGACAATGGTGGATAATATTAATGTGGAAGTGCTATTGAAAGCAATTTCAAGTGTTCACCGTGGAGTAGTATTGATTCACCATCTTACTGCCGTTCTCAGATTACATGCAGCTATACACATATGCCAATAATGTTCTAAGTAATGTCATGGTTTACAAGACACTCAGAACAATTTTTGTCAAGACCAAGTTCTGATTTACACTGACAGGTGGACTCTTTCTGAGTTTATACCAAACATTAAATAAATCAACATGACAATAAAAAGCTTTTCTCAAGTTTCTTCCATTCGCTTATTCCCTCAAGAATAGGCTGAATGAAAATCTAGGCAGAACACGGTTAAAGGTTAGACAAGGACAGAATCCGCTATTGAGCTGGCACTTTCTCTTAGTGTGCCTAAAGATATGATGAATTACGTTGAGGAGAGCACACGTTTTGGGAATAGGACTTCCTTCATAAGGTTTTTGGTGCTGGGTATCATTTATGTAGAGTTTGTCCTCAAGGCAGAATGAGTGAAGAGGAAGCCACAGGAGAAAGTATTGTATCTGGTTAATGGAACAAAGGGCAAAGTAAATTTATACGTCACCGTGGAGTGGCACAGTAGCATAGTGGTTAACACTATACAGTACCTTTCGCTCTCTGTAAGGAGATTGTACATTCTTCACCTGACCACAAGGGTTTCCTTCCACAGTCTCAAGACATATCAGTTGGTAGGTTAATTGGTCATTGTAAATTATCCAGTGATTAGGTTAGGGTTAAGTTGAAGGTTGCTGGGCTCTTTTTATAATGAGTGATGTGGTGGCAAAAATGACGAATGCCATACACTTACTTCTTACATATCACCCTGAAGGAATTGTGTAAACAAACAAAGAGTGCTTAATGAAATGATATATTTACAAAAATATTACTGAAATATTAAATACACTACACTCCTCCCTGCTTAACCATGAACTCCAACTCAATATAGAATGCATCTCAACTCAAATATGTAACATTTTGCTTTTTAATGTGTGTGCATATATATATATATACACACACACAAAATATATGATATAATATAACTACTATATTTTGGTTTCAGTCCAGTTACAGCAAATGAAATACTATCGTAGGAAAGCAACATCCATCATTTGAGATCGCCTCCACCCAGACCATGCTCCTTTCTCACTGCTATCATCAGGAAGAAGGTACAAGAGCCTCAGGACTCACACTACCAGGTTCAGGAACAGTTGCTACTCCTCAACCATCAGGCTCTTGAACAAAAGGAGATAACCACATACACTTGCCCCATCGTTGAGATGTTCCCACAACCAATGATCTCACTTTAAGAACTCCCTGTCTTGTTCTCTCATGTTCTCATTATTTATTGCTATTCATTTATATTCACATTTGTACCGTTTGTTGCCTTCTGCACTCTGGTTGATCTTGTACTGATCCTGTTATAGTTACTATTCTACAGATTTGCTGAATATGCCCACAGGAAAATAAATCTCAGTGCTGTATATGTATTTGATAATAAAATTTACTTTGAACTTTGAACTTTGCACTATATGGATATCCACAGCATAGTCATTTTTAAATTGTCCCACTCAGGCCTAAAGGTTTAGTCACTGTGGAGGATTTCTTACTCTTGTGGGATAATGTCTTTCCTAACAAGGGGTTGTAAGGTGTCACCCTGCTTAGCAGGTGAGACTTGTGGGTGTGAAACAGTCTCAGGTCCTGGAGCCGTAGTGGCTGTAAGAGTTGACTCTGGGACTGCAGGAAGAGGTTCTGACAACTCTGGACTCCTTTCTTCTCTAACAATTGACTATGCTCTCCTTAACTGATCGACGTGTCGTCTCCAGCTGCTATTAGATGCAATCTCCACTGTGTAGGACAGTAGTCCATTTCTGTCCTTAATCTTTCCCAGTCCCCACTTTTGATCACCTCTGTAGCCCCTCGCTGGGACTGCTTGTCCAGAAGTGAAACATCGAACCTTGTTTGAGGAGCCCTCAGTCTGTCTCAGCTGTTTGCCCCGCTTACACCTTCTGGGTGGGTTTGAGGGGATCCAAGCATGAGTGCAAGAGATGACCCAGAAACAGCACAGCCGGTGTGTTGCTGGCTGTGGAGTGTGCTGTATTGCAATATGTGAGGAGGAAATTGGTGAACTTCTGATTCAGTGTCAGTAGTGTGTTCTGCTGACACTGTGCTCTTCAGACTCCGTATAAACCTTACTGCCAAACCATTTGTAACTGGGTAGTATGGTAGTAATATTGTAGTGATATGTCTTATTCCATTCATTTTCAGGAATTACTAGAACTGTTCTGCAACAAACTGTGAACCATTTTCACTGACTAAGAATTCTGGAACACCAGTCCTTGAGAACAGGCTTCTCAGCACATCAAAATTGTGCAAAGCTGTAGGGAATGCTTTTGGGAACACCCTGGCCACTTTGTAGCTGCAACCACTACTACCAAGAAATTTGTACCCAATCATGGTCTGACAAAATCCACATGAACTGGAATCTCTGCTGCACATTTCAGCCATTTTGGGTTGCTATGCAGTCCTGAGACAGTGTGAGGTCTTTTCTGGTTTCCCTTTGGATCATCCGTGCTGTAATAAGGAGACAGTTGATTTGCATTAGGGAGAACACACCAAGAAGAATGTACTCCTTTGTAAATTTTTCAGCTATTTCCTTTCCCAAGGGTAAACAGGACTATCCACCAGCATTTCTTTCGAAAAATAGAGGGTAACGCGGTAGGGAAATTCTAGGCAGCTTCTAGAGTAGGTTACGTGGTCAGCACAAAATTGTGGGCCAAAGGGCCTGTAATATGCTGTAGATTTTCTATGTTCTATTTCCATGATTAGTTGTCATCTTGAATTTGATTGTGCAATTGTGTCCTCCAAGAAACAGAGCCCACCTCTACGTTTGCACTGCTGCCGTTAGAGGAACACTCTTCAGTGGATTGAAAATGGACACGCAGTTGATGAAGTAATGAAGGTAAACTCTCTCCCACACAGGTACAACCCAACCAGACTCAAAGCCACCATGTCAATCAGTGTGTAATTTTTCTCTTCGGCAGTAAGAAAACACGTGCAGAGGCTGTGGGATGTTCACTTCCATCACTCGTAACGTGTGACATGACTGCACCTACAGCATAAGGCCAGGCATCACAGGCAAGCTTCACTGGATGATGTGGGTCCTAATGTGTGAGTATAGTGTCTGATGTCACCATTTCCTTCTGACATCATGTTGTGTTCAATGTTGAAGGACAGTGCAGAGTTCACCAAGACACCAGCATGCAGGATATTCACTGAACTTTATTCATAATGCTATGTGAACTTCTCCCATGTGGGAGTGGCTAACTGAGTGACATAGGTGTGATGCTATTAATTACCACTACGTTATGTTTTGTCTCTCCAGAAACTAATTGAAAGAAAAACACACAAGCCAGGGATACTTACTTAGTATTTCTTTTCCCTCTTTTCTTTAGTGAGGTGCTCACATATAACATGGTGGCTTAATGATGTATGCCATTCACATATTTCTAATATATAACCCATAATGCATTATGTAAACTAGCAAAGAATGCTTAATAAAACAATATATTTACAATGCTATTCAAATATTACTGAAATATTAAATACAGACAGTATGTCTTTGGAATGTGGGAGGAACAACCAGGTGGTTATGGGGAGAACAGACAAACGGATCCTTACGGATAGCAGCAGGAATTGAACCCGATCACTGGCGCAGTTAAGCATTACACTAGCCCTTACACTACCACGACACCCTCCCCCCCCTCCCCATGCTATATACAGTATTGTGCAAAAGTCTCAGGCACTCATATGTAGCTAGGATGTCTACGCTGTTGCACAGTACTGTATTTGTCAACGTGGAGCAGAGAGCGAGTTTGTAAATCTAGCTCAGCAAAGGATGTTGGTATCAGTCAGGATAGAGTGCCACGGGACAGGTGGCAGAGATGGAGAGCCAGGGACAGGGGGCGACGCAGGTGCAGACACACCCAGCCCTGAGACATCAGGCAAGGTCATTTGATTCCAAAGAATTGGTTTATTGATCATTACTAAATGTCCCTATGGTTTGTCCTGCTCCCTCCCTCCTCCCTTCCCCTTTTCTCAACCATGATTCCCCTCTTCCTGCTCCATTCCGACTCTCAGTCCACAATAGAGACACATATCAGAATCAGATTTATCATCACTCACATATGTTATGGAATTTTTTTTTTGTGGCAGCAGTACAGTACGATTCATAAAATTCCTAGAAATCTGTGTAAAAGCATTGGGCGCCCTAGCTATAGTATGTGCCAAAGACTTTTGCATAGTACTGTAGTCATATATGAAATATGGAGATTTAATAATTTCCCAGAAATTGTTTTGTATTGACCTATGTTTGGTGAGAAGCTCAGGCTTATTGAGGGAAGTCAGTCCACCCTATCTCTGATTGCATAATATTTGTTACTTTATGGTAGGCCATTCAGGTATTTATTGGGTAAGGTGATAGAGGAGAGGATGGCAGAGTTTCTGGTTGTTAGTGAGGTTCCATGTCAGTTATTGTTGATGCTTATGCATGTGCACTTTGAGTGATAACAGCTGAAGAGTCAAGATTATTTGTCATACGTCAGTATACAAGTATGAAGGAGAGTGAAATGATTGCTACTCTGGAACCAATGCACCATAAAATACTCAATAAGTGTAAAGAACACATAAAAATACAAAAATAAATCATAGGATTTACTTATATACATAGACAGTTTGCCTGTGATCATCTGAGGAGATCGCAGGAGTCTTGGGATCCATGTTGCAAGGATTGATTGGTGAGGCAGTGGACTCATTTGGGGGGGGGGGGGGTGTTGAGGTTCTTGTTGCATGTGTTCCTGGATTCTGGCTACTCTTTTTTTTACAGCTTTTTTGGGATTTGATCAGGGCAATCGATGTAGACTGGGGCACTTCGGTGAAGAACGATTCTGTAGTGGGCTAGAGGCCCTACACTGAAATGAAGAGAACGCTAAAGTGAATACTACTGGACTCCTAGTTTGACATTTGATACTCAATCTGTTGTTCGCTCGTTTTTTGCCTTTGGTATAATTGTCCTTTTTTCATGCATTGGGTGTTTGATGTTTTCATGATTGGGTTATGGAGTCAAAGAAAAGTACAGCACAGAAACAGTCCCTGCGGCCCATCCAGTCCATGCTGAAACCATTTAAACTGCCTACTCCCATTGAGCTGCTCCAGGTCCCCAAGACTTCAGCCCTCCATATCCGTACCATCCACGTACCTATCCTAACTTCTTTTAAATGCTGAAATCAAGCTTGCATGCACCACTTGTGCTGGCAGCTCATTCTACACTCTCATGACCCTCGGAGCAAAGAAGTTTCCCCTCCTGCTCCCCTTAAACATTTCACCTTTCACCCTTAACCCATGACCTCTGGTTGTGGTCCCACCCAACCTCAGTGGAAAAAGCCTGCTTGTGTTTACCCTATCTATACCCCTCTTAATTTTGTATACTTCTTATCAAATCTCCTTTCAGTCTTGTTTGTTCAATGGAATAAAGTCCTAACCTAGTCTGTTTTTCCCTATAACTCAAGTCTTGTAGACCCAGCACATTGCTATTTTACCTGCCTCAACCATTTCCACATATTTCATTCGGAGTTTCCATGCTGTTTCTTTGTTTCATGGCTGCCCGTGGAAGGATGAATCTCAGAGTTGTATTCAATACACATACTTCGATAATAAATGTAATTGAATCTTTGATTGGATGTACAATAAAGTGATGCTTGGTACAGGAGTACTTGTACACAAGAAGGCACTGATAGGAAATGACAAAGCTTAACAGCACAGATTCAAAATTCAACACCCAAGATTGTTTAATGTCCTTTCCAGCACACGAGTGTAAAGGAGTACAAAATAATTGTTATTTTGGATCCAAAGCAGCACAAAAAAGCACAATAAGATAAAGGACACAATAATAAAAAACACAATAAAGATAAATATAAAAGATAGTTTATATACAGACTGATTGTATGCCTGCAAAGCGACACAAGAGTGTCTGTAGTTAAGGTGACACAGAAAATGATAAAGTAGAGTTGGTGGGGGTGTGGAGGGGTGGTTAGAGGGTGGACGTGTTTAACTGCTTATTGCTTGGGCAAAGTAAATGGTTTTGAGTCTGGTAATCCTGGCTTGGATACTACGTGGCCTCCTCCCTGATGGGAGTGGGACAACAGTCCATAAGCAGTCATTTTCTGGCACCTTTCTCTATATATATCCTTGATGGCAGGTAGGCTGGTGCCAGTGGTACGCTGGGCAGCTCTGACTACCCGCTGTAGAGCCTTCCTATCCGCCACAGTGCAGTTTCCGTACCATGCATGTTGCAGCTTGTTAGGATGCTGTAGATGATGTGAGCACTAATGTGCATAGCCCAGCTCTCTTCGGCCTCCTCAGAAAGCTGGTAGCTTTCCTGATTATGCAGAAGGTGTTCGGTACCATGAGAGGTTGTGCAAGATGGGTACTTCCTGGAGTTTGAAACTGCTTGCAGCTTCCACTCCCGTGCCTCCAGTCTGAAGAGGGGCAGAGATGGAGTGAGTTTTTCTGAAGTCAATAGCTTTCTTCATTGACATTGAGGAAGAGGATATTTGCCTGGCACCAGGCCTCGAGCTCTTCCACCTCCTCTCTGTAGGTCATTGCATCATTGTTGGTGGTGACCCCCACCTCTGTCATGTCACCAGAGTCGGATGAGAAGAGTTACCTAAGGAGCATGAATGATTATGGGTATTTAACTCAACTCAATGTAATTGAATTCAATGCCTTTAATGGCATCTCAGCCACACTAGCTAACTGAGCCCAGACTGCCATCCTCTGATCTGAATAACTCGGTTAGCTTATGTGTTAACTGGTTGAAACCACTACAGTATAAATTTCCTTTGATAAAGTCACCCTGGCTTAGTAGAAGCATTTACATCCCTGAGTTATAAGGTCATGGATTTAAGCCGCACACAGGATACTCGAACAGATAATCTGAGCAGAAACCTGAGCACAGAAATGAGAATGGTTCATCACTGCAGACGCTGAGGTAGACTTCGTTCTCCACTACCTGGCTGATAGTCTGGCCAAATGGATTTGTGAATTCTTTTTGAAAACTCCACCCTACTATGCACCAACTCAGATCTTAAATTGAGTTTGTCTTCACCTCTTCAGGAGGAGATAATACAACTCAAGTCACTTCTTCAAAGAGAATGGTTTCTTGACCAAAATACAGTCCCTAATCAACACAGATCAGTTAGTAATTTGCATCATCACTGTTGATGGAATCTTCCTGTGAACAATTTAGCCGTCACATTCGTTTTCAAAACTCTGGGGCTGCAAATGAATAAACCCTTATCGAGCATTCTGTGAAAAGCAACGTAAAGCATTTTATTTCACTGTAGAACCAGATCAGTAAATTTACAATCAGTTTGCAGAGCTAGTGACTTAGAGAACCATTCAATGCATTAATAGGTCAAAATGGAAAATTAACAAAAAAAGCAAAGCAAAAATATTTAAAATGTTGCTATGGTGACTTTCTACACCAACCTAATTCCTGTGTAGCATCATATAAAATGATAATGGAAATAAATTGAGGAAACAGGTATCTTCCAATTAATACATGTCTACTACTTATTGTCTTTTAATTACACCCATTGTAGATGATTACATCAAAGAATACTTTCTCAATGACAGGAAGAGACTCAGGTGCCTCCCTTCAAATTGATAAGATCAGTGCTGATGTCCATAATTGGAGAGCAAAGCAAAAGCTTCCTAACTTGTCTAGTTAAATGATGAATGAGGGGTGACCTCATCGAAACCTATCAAATGTTGAGAAGCCTTGATAGAGTGGATGTGGAGAGGATGTTTCCTATAGTGGGAGAGTCTAAGACCAGAGGACACAGCCTCAGAATAGAGGGCATCCTTTTACAATTGAGATGATGAAACATAGACACCTAGAAAACCTACAGCACAATACAGGCCCTTCGGCCCTCAAAGTTGTGCCGAACATGTCCCTACCTTAGAAATTACTAGGCTTACCAATAGCCCCCTAATTTTCTAAGCTCCATGTACCTATCCAAAAGTCTCTTAAAAGAACCTATCGTATCCACCTCCACCAATGTTGCCGACAGCCCATTCCATGCACTCACCACTCTCTGCATAAAAACTTACCCCTGACATCTCCTCCGTACCTACTCTCCAGCACCTTAAACCTGTGTCCTCTTGTGGCAACCATTTCAGCCCTGGAAAAAAGCCTCTGGCTATCCACACGATCAATGCCTCAAATGCCTGATGAGGAATTTCTTTAGCCAGAGAGTGGTGAATCTGTAGAATTCTTTGTCAGAGGCAGTATATTTCAGAATTGGAATCAGATTAAATATCATTGGCATATGTCGTGAAATTTGTTAACTTAGCAGCAGCAGTACAATCAATACATGATGATAGATAGAGAGAGACAGAGAGAGAGAGTTGAAAAACTGACTTACAGTTATATATATAGATATAGATATAATAGTTAAATTAAATAAGTAGTGCAAAAAAATTAAAAAGTAGTGAGTTGTGTTCATGGGTTCAATATACATTCAGAAATCAGATGGCTGAGGGAAAGAAGATATTCCTGATTGTTGAGTGTGTGCTTTCTAGCTTCTGTACCTTCTTCCTGATGGTAACAATGAGAACAGGGCAT
Source organism: Hemitrygon akajei (assembly GCF_048418815.1). Taxonomy (NCBI): domain Eukaryota; kingdom Metazoa; phylum Chordata; class Chondrichthyes; order Myliobatiformes; family Dasyatidae; genus Hemitrygon; species Hemitrygon akajei. The sequence continues at coordinate 27,563,006 of NC_133138.1, read as the reverse complement.
GTCCTGGGTATTGTGGGTCCTTAATGATGGATGCTGCTCTTCCGAAGCAGCGCTCCTTGAAGATGTCCTGGATACTACCATGATGGAGATGACTAATTTTACAACTCTCTGCAGCTTACTTTGATCCTGTGCAATAGCACCCCAACCCACGCATACCATACAGTAATGCAGCCAGTTAGAACGCTCTCCACGGCAGAGGTTGATAGATTCTTCGTTAGTCAGGGCATGAAGGGATGGGGGGGTGGAAGGCAGGAGATTGGGGCTAAGAGAGAAAATGGATCGGCCATGATAAAATGGTGGAGCTGACATGATGGGCCTAATTCTGCTCCCATGTCCTGTTGTCTTATGGTTCAGGTATTGAAACCTAAAGGCCAGGATAAGATCAGAACATTCCTAATATAACCAAAGCATTTAGACAGGAAACCTACATGAATAATTGTTTTGCCCCCAAAGAACAGCACTCTTTTCTAGATCTCTATAAAACATTTTAATGTGGTAAAAACTATCTGCACAATATTCATCAAGGGAGTTCATTAAGGATTCATTAAGGATAGCAGTTAGCATAATACTTCACAGCAGCAGTGAGTGGAAGATCAGGGTTCAATTCTCGTCATTGTTGGTACATTCTCCCCATGACCCTGTGGGTTTCCTCTGGTTGCTGCAGGTTCCACCCACGTTGCAAACAGACGCACGGGTTAGTAAGCTGTGGGCATGCTATGTTTGTGGCCGATCCCAGCACATCCCCGGAGTGTGTTTGCTGCTGACACAAACAACACATTTCTCTATGTTTCCATGCTTTGATGTACGTGTGACAAATAAAGCTAATCTTTTCTACATCAACAAGACAAAGGATAAATTCATCCTGTCACGGGCATCTTTGCTACACTCCCTTTGACAGTCAGTAAATGCTACATGCTCTCAAAGTTCTAGACGAGCCATGCACATGGCTGCTGGATATTGGAACCCTGGAAGACAAGTGCGTGCGTGCACACCACAGTGACCATCTCAAACTGGGCGTGACACTGGGCACAGGCTTTTCAGGCGTTGAAAGCATGATCCTGCTATCAAATAGCTTGGTGCAATCATTCTGGTCTGTTGCCTGTTTTAATTTGCTTCAGATACCAAGAGTGCCCCTATCGATTTTCTCTCTGCTTTTGTTTGGGTTCTGAATAATTGATGAGATAATTTTTCCATCAACATCATCTGCAAAGGCAAATTTTATGTAAAATGAAAATCAATCAAACGAATGCCACGGGTCTCTTTGCTTTGTTTTGCTACTTCCGTCTCCATGTTAAGCAACTCCAGGGACCGAGTGGAGATGATAAGGAATGCGGAGAGAAATCTGGATCATTGATTGATGACAATACTTAATATTGGACAGCATTAGGGTGCTGACACCCAAAAACAGCTTCTGTGAGGTGGAAAGATTTATTTGGTGTAAAGTTTCGTGATCACTTTCCAAAAAGATCTAGCTTTACCGACTTAAGGAAAGACATCCAGATGCTTTATTATCCCCCGTAACCCCTTTATTTATCTTGGGCGGCACAGTAGTGTAGTGGTTAGTGCAATTACTTTCTGACACCAATGCTCACCAATCCGGTTCCACTTTCCGCCGCTGTCTCTAAGGGGTTAGTACGATCTCCCTTTGACTGCATGGGTTTCCTCTAGGTGCTCCAGTTTCCTCCCACATTCCAGAAAGACATACGATCTGGGTCAGTAAGTTGTGGGCATTCTATATTGGCAACAGAAGCATGGCAACACTTGTGGGCTACCCCCAGCACAATTCTTGCTGACTTGATTTGACTCAAGTGATGCTATTCACTGTATGTTATGATGTTTCAATGTGTATGCAGCAAAGGAAAGATTATCTTATCCACATATTCCACGTCTTTATTTTAGATTATTCACATCGATTTTCAACAGAAGAGAAGTCAACGAAAACTTCTATAAAGAAATTCCTCTTTCTGGTAGTTTATTGACCTTGGTTTTGTTTGCCTGCTCTGCTTGTGGACTTTCAGATTTGGACCTGAACAAGTCACGACTGACCAGTCCCATTTTTGAATGACTGGGCTTTCTGCAAAGTTGTGAAAAGTGAGCAGGGCATTGAAGAAACGATCATTATCTCAGTGCCCTGGTTTGGGAACCTCACACACTATTAGATACCACAAACCTCACTTGAGTCAATCTATCACAATGGAAGACAAATTGAGCTGTGTTTATGAAGTTGCATAATTAATCTACATTAATAAGCTAGTAGTAGGACCGAGAAGTCAGTAAATTGCATTTTGGCTTTGAATGAGAAAAGAGCTGAAGCTTGAGCGAGGAGTTTGTACAGATGGTTCAAGACAGCAGCACAACACCTCTTTCTCAAGGGCAACTAGAAATGAACAATAAAATGTTAGTTCTCCAAAGACCTCAATTCCTCAATCTTTTGAATATTTAGCCATCTACACCTTAAATACATTCAGTGGCCACTTTATTAGGTACACCTGTAAACCTGCTCGTTAATTGGCCAATCATGTGGCAGCAACTCAATGCATAGAAGCTTGCAGACCTGGTCAAGAGGATCAGTTGTCATTCAGATCGAACATCTGAATGGGGAAGAAATGTGATCTAAGTGACTTTAACCATCAAATGACTGGTGGTGCCAGACAGGGTGGTTTGAGTATCTCAGAAACTGCTGATCTCCTGGGATTTTCACATGCAACAATCTCTAGAGTTTACAGAGAATGGTGAAAAAAACAAAAAAAAGTAACAAAAATAACTCCCAGTGAGCAGCAGTTCAGTGGGTGAAAAAGCCTTGTTAATGAGAGAGCTCAGAGGAGAATGGCCAGACCGGTTCACGCTGACGGGAAGGTGACAGTAACTCTAATAACCACACGTGAAAACAGTGATGTACAGGAGAGCATCTCTGAATGAGCAAGACGATGAACCTTGAAGCTGATGGGCTACAGTGGCAGAAGACCATCAGCATAATAAAGTAACCACATTATTAGGTACAAAAAGTACTTAATAAAGTGGCCACTGATATAATCCATGCACTTTCAAATCACTGAATCAGTGCCTGCCCATTCTGGGATGAGAAAACTATTGGTATGGTTATAGGTTATTGTTTGTTACTGTCAACATGTTCCAAAATAAAGTGAACATCTTGCCTGGCACTGTTCATATAGATCAAATCATTACACACTGGCAATGCAAAATACAGTGTAAGAGGTACAGAGAAAGTGAAGAATCAAAACAAAGTAGACGGTGAGGTGAAGAGGAAATGTCTTATCGAGCAGGAGCTCCATTCAAGAGTCCGATAACAGTGGGATAAGAGCAGTCCATAAGCCTGGTGATACATGCACTTAGGATTTTGTACCTTCCCTGTAAAGCTTCTGCAGAAACATTAACAGAATTATAAGTGCAAGTGACCAGGAACTCCATGCCATGCATGTAAACTGAACTTAAATGATTCACAAAGCTATCACGCAGTGCGAACTCTGCCTTTTCAAAGTTGCAGAATATACAGTACAATATTTAAAAGAGACAGAGACTGAGCACCAGGATCATGTGCTTGGGGATCTGTGTGAGGGGGAAAGCAGTCATACCAATAAGTTGTTCTTTCATTATGCTTCCAAAGCTATGTTGGAGGTGGTGGAAGTCTTGTTGCATACAGTATAATGCATTTGGAATGCTGAAAGTGAAGTAGAAGTATAGGTAATAAAAACAGAAAATGCTGAACACACTCAGCAGATCAGGAAATTTCTGTGGAAAGAGAAACAGAGTTAACTTTTGAGATCAATGGCTAATTCTGATGAAAGATCTTTGTCCTGAAGCATTAACTCTTGTTTCTCTTTCCAAAGATGTTGTCTGGTCTGCTGAGTGTTCGCATCATTGATAGTTCTATGATTTTAATCACTATTGCAAATACTGCCATTTCTCTCTCACGAGAGCCCACTGTGAAGTTGTGCTCCTCTCTCCGGGGGCCTCCCTTATCCTACCCCACCCCCTACGGTTTCTGCTACCCTGCCCATTCCTTTGTCCTATACATCCCTCCACCACTCTCCCTACAACTAAAACTAATCTTTACAGTAACATTCCTGGTTCTCTCTCCATAGCTGCTACCTGACCTGCTGAGTGTTTCCAGCAATCATTGGAGAGATAGGTTCTCTGGCCCTCCAGCTCCACACTGACGATTGGTATCCACTTATTTGTTCTACCCGCATTCCAGCCCCCAGATTCCACCACCCACCTTCTTGGTCAGAACAACTTAACGTCCTTGGCTAAATAATGTCCCAGCCCACAGCTTTGGGGTTTGACAGGGAACCAGAGCGCCTGAAAAAAAGCTCACATGGTCATGTGTGAATGTGTAAACCACAGATTGTCAAGAGCAGAGCTTGGTATTGAACCCAGGTTGCTGGAGCTCTGAGACGCCATTTCTTCCATTACAAACATCAACAACTATCCCAGTGGGTGCCAGAGTAGCATAGCAGTTAGCACAACGCTTTACAGTGCCAGCAGTCAGCGAACGGAACCCAATTCCCACCACTGGCTGTAACGTTCTCGTTCTGACCGCGTGGGTAATCCCGTTTCCTCCCACATGCCAAAGATGTACGGCTTAGGGTTAGCGAGTTGTGGGCGTGCAATGTTGGTGCAGGGAGCATGGTGACACCTGTAGGCTGCCCCCAGCATATCCTTGGACTGTGCTGGTCATTGACCCAAACAATGCATCCCACTGTATGTTTGGATGTGACAAATAAAGCAAATCTTTAATCAGACTTTATGATGGAAAGAAAATCACCGATGAAGATATCCAGGCCTAAGGTACTGCTCTAAGCAATGTTATATTAACACACAATAACTGAGAAGCAGGAAACAGACGAATTAGTGGGAAACTACTGGTACTAGTCATACCAAGAACATCAAAGGTACAACTACCCCCTAAATGAAAGTGGGGACAAGGTCAAATGCCTGCTCAAGATTCACTCAAAACCAATTAGAGTCCACTGAATGAAACTTTCTGTCAGCTTCTCTTGCTCTGCTCTCCTAGAAACATTAGCTACTGTTGGTTGGGTGTCAGGGGTCTGTGTGTTTGCCTCACTGAAGTATTCTCACCCTGTCTCTCTTTGATCCCATTACATTCCAAGCCCAACACCCACCACCTTCTCCAACCTCACCCTTAGCTAGAAGGCACAGTACTCTCAACATCAAGCCATCAAGGTACCAGAAAAAGGCCAACAATATCATGAAGGATCCCAGCCACCCTGCTCATGGACTGTTTGTCCCACTCCCATCATGGAAGAGGCTACGCAGCATCTACAGTAGAAGCAATAGAGTCAAAAGCAGTTACTTCTTCTAAGCCATCAGACTGATCAACAGCTCCACCCACGAACCATCCCCACCACCACTACTTTATAATTTCCTGTCAGAGTCACCTTATGTACAGACACTCCTGTGCCTACGATCACCTTATGTGCATACAATCAATCTATGTATATAAGTTATCTTATGTATTCATATTTATTGCATTTTATTGCGTTCTCCTGCTTCATTGTACTTGTGAACTGTAGAATAATAATATGTAATTTTGAATTTCCTCTATGATAACATTTAGAGTGTACAGTGTCATTTGCGGATTTCTCTGTGCCAGTAGCACATGTAGGAACCTGGACAATAAATCAAGCATGAAGGTTAAAAACCTGTGGCTAATATTATTGCTGTCTGAATGTTTACATACTCTTAACGTTATTCTTCAAGTACTCTTAAAGTACTTTCAAATGTAAGGAAATTATGAATTATTGATTATGGTAGTCTATAGATATTCCGACAAAGATGAAGTGCACTGGCAGGCTACAAGACTGCATTTGCAGGCTGTAAGGTTCAATAAAAATTGGGCAACCTTGAGAGAGAAAGCACAGTGACTCTGAGATGTGTGTGCAGTGTGGCAGTGCCTGGAGCTAAAAACAGGAGCAAAGGAAACCTGACAATCCTGACAAAGCAACACCAGGAATACCCACAGAATATAATATCTTATGAACCTCATATAGCTATATGACCATAGAACAAAGGGGCAGAATTAGGCCACTCAGCCCATTGAGTTCCCGAGTGCTACTATTTCAGAGGATCTGTCCTCTGTAAATGCAATTGTAAAGAAAGCACACCAGCGCCTCTACTTTCTTAGGAGTCTGCTGAGATTCAGCAAAACTTTGACAAACTTCTATAGCTGTGTAATGGAGAGTTTATTGACTGGTCTGGTATGGAAATACCAATGCCTTTGAATGGAAAAACCTACAAAAGGTAATGCATTTAGTCCAGTATATCATCAGTAAAGCTTCACAGCCATTGAGCACATCTACATGAAATGCTGTTGTAGGAAAGCAGCGTCCATCGTCAGAGATCCTCACAACTCAGGTCAAACTCTTTTCTCACTGGTAGAGGATACAAAAGTCTCAGGCCTCACACCACCAGGTTCAAGAACAATTACTACCCTACAACCATCAGGATCTTGAAAAAAGAGAATAACTATACTCACTGCCCATCCACAACCAATTGAGTGGTTTCCACAACCAATGAGTTCACTTTAAGGACTCTTTATCTTGTTATCTCATGTTCTCATTATTTATTGCTATTTATTTATATTTGCATTTGCACAGTTTGTTGTCATCTGCCCTCTGGTTGATCCTTTAATGATCCTGTTATAGTTACTATTCTATAGATTTGCTGAGTATGCCTGAAGGAAAATGAATCTCAGGGTCATATATGGTGACATATACTGTATGTACTTTAATAATAAAATTTACTTTGAACTTTGCATCTGCTCCGCTATTCTATCATGGCTGATTTATTATCCCTCTCAACCCCCATTCTCTTCTCCCCATAACCTTTGACGCTTTTGCTAATCAAGAACCTAACTCCCTCTGCATTAAATATACCCAAAGATTTGGCCTCCACAGCCATATGTGGCAACAAATTCCTCAGATTCACCAGTCTCTGGCTAAAGAAATTCCTCTTCATTTCTGTTCTAAAGCGATGTCCTTGTATTCTGAGGCCGTGCCCTCTGGTCCTAGACTCTCCCTCTATAGGAAACATCCTCTTCACATCCATACCAATTATTACTAGTATGATAGAACATAGAACAGTACAGCACAGGAACAGGCCCTTCGGCCCACAATGTTGTGCTGAACCAATTAAATTAGTAATCAATTGGCTAATGAATCTAATTTCTTCTGCCTACACAGCATCCATATCCTCACATTCATTAGCCTATCTAAATGTCTCTTAAAAGTCTGTAGACATTTCAATCCTTTAAAAAAGATATCGTCTGTCTACGTCTATCTATGCCTCTCATCATCTTATAAGCCTTTATCCGATCTCCTCTCAGCCTCCAACACTCCAGAAAAAAACAACTCAAGTTTGTCTAAACTCTCATTATAGCACATGCCTTCTCATTCAGGTAAAGGTCTTCCACACCCTCTACAAAGCCTTAACATCCTTCCTATAACAGGGAGACCAGAATTGTTTGTAATGCTCCAAATACGGCCTAATTAGAGTTTTATAATGCTGCAATATAGCTTTCTGACTCTTGAACTCAATGCTTCAACTAATAAAGATAAACATGCCAGACACCTTCTTAAACACTCTATCAACCTTGTGTAGCCACTTACAGGAAGCTACGAACTTGGACCCAAGATCCCTCTTCTTGAATCGTGTATGATGTTCTCCTGAGAGGTTGCCTATTGGTGGGTTCTCAGGTGGCTTTAGAGGCCATCCAGGACTCACATTAACTGGGACGTTAGGGTGGACTCTCTTAATGGAGAATGCCAGTCTGTTGTCTTTTGCAATCTGGTTGATCTGTCACTGATCCTGTTATAGTTACTATTCTATAGTATGCCGGAAGGAAAATGAATCTCAGGGTTGTTGACAGATTGGGGTTGGGGTCCAGTGGCATGGAATGCAAAACAACTGTGGACCCTTCACTGCTGCAGGCTTCCTTCACCTTTACTCCCATTGTAATGTATCATCATCTTCCACCAGCTCCACTGGTGGGATCACTGGAACCCACAAGCTTCTCCACCATGAAAAGGTGACTATCATCAGAGAGGATGACAATCATTAATCCAACTTTTCCAGATATTTATCTATATCAGTCTTCAGATTTGAGCAAAATCTGTAGGGGCTGGAAATCCTACACAACATCGGGGAATATCTGTAGTGCTCTGCAGGTACTGGTATTGGTAATGCTATAGTTAATGCTATTAGCATTGGTATTGGTATTAGTTCATTATAGACATCTGTACAAATACACAGTGAAAAGTTTGTCTCACATACTGTTCATACAGATAAAATCATTACACAGTGCATTGAATTAGAATAAGGAAAACAATAGCAATGCAGAATGAAGTGTAAAAACTATCAAAAAGCGCAGTGCAGGTAAACAATAAAGTGCAAAATCATAACGAGAGCCAAGAGTCTATCTCATTGTACACAAGGTCTGCTCTAGAGACTGACTGCCAACCATTGAAAGGCCTAAATAGAAAGGATATGGAAAGGACGCTTTCTATAGGAGTTGAGTCTAGGAACAGAGGGCACAGACTCAGAATACAAGGATGTCCCTTTAGATGAATAGGAATTGCTTTAGCCAGACAGAGATGAATCTGTGGAATTCGTTGTCACAGATGGCTGTGGAGACCATCGGTGGGTATATTTAAAAACGGGATTGATAGGTTCATGATTTATAATGGTGTCAGGGAGAAGACAGAAGAATGTGGTTAACAGTGATAATAAATCACCATGATAGAATGGCAGAGTAGACTTAATGGGCCAAATGGCCAGATTCTGCTCCTCTGACTTACAATTACAGTGGGATAGAAGAGATTCAATGTTAAATTCCTGGGGATCACTATCTTCGAAGACCTGTCATGGACCCATCATATAAATATTATTGTGAAGGAAAGACGACACTACCTCTACATCTGCAGGAGTTTGCAAAGGTTTGGCATGTCATCAAAAATCTTGGCAAAACTCTATAGAAGTGTGGTGGAAAGTGTGCTGACTGACTGCATTGTGGCCAGGTATGGGAACACCAATGCCTTTGACTAACAAATCCTACAGAAGGTAGTGGATTCAGCCTAGTGCATCATGAGTAAAACCCTCCCAACCCTCTACATGAAATGTTGCCGTGGAAAAGCAGCATCCATTATCAAAGATTGTCACCAACCAGGCCATGCTCTATTCTCACTGTTGCCATCAAGTAGAAGGTACAGGAGCCTCAGGACTCACATCACCATGTTCAAGAACAGTTATTACCCCTTAACCATCATGCTCTTGAACAAAGGGGATAGCTGCACACATTTAAGGACTGTTATATCGTTATTTCATGCTCATTATTTATTACTGTATCCACATATCCATGTATCTGCATTTGCACAATTTGCTTATAGTTACAATTCCTGATGTTTACAGTTACTATTCCATAGATTTGCTGAGTATGCCCGCAGAAAAATAATCTCAGGGTTGTTCATGGTCACATGTATGTACTCTGATAATAAAATTTGACTTTGAACTTTGAACATTTGAAGCTGTCCTTGAGCCTGAAGACTCTAAATAGATTCAGTACTTCAGGTCATGGACCCTTCATCAGAACTGAAACACGGAAAAAGTCAGTGCATTTAAATTGCAGTGAGTGAAGTGGAGAGAATGAAGGGAATGTCTGTAAACAGACATTCAAGCCTTCAAGTCCGACCTTCCAAAGTGTATCACTTCACACTTTCCTGAATCAAACTCCATATACCACCTCTCAGCCCAGCTCTGCATCTTATCAGTGTCCTTATCAGTGACCTGAGAAAACCTTCCATACGTTCACATCACTATCAACCTTTATGTCATCCTTTCACTTCCTTATCCAAGTCATTTATAAAAATCAGAAAAAGTAGGGATCCAAGGACAGATCCCTGTGGAGCACCTCTGGTCACTGACCTCCACAAAGAATGTGCTGCATCTTAATACCACCCTCTTCTATCTGTGGACAAGCAAGCTCTAAATCCATTCAGCTAATTTCCTTGGATCCCATGCCTACCATATGGAGCCCTGCCAAATGTCTTACTAAAATCCATATTCACTACATCCACAGCTCTACCTTCACCAGTTTGTTTTGTCACTTCCTCAAAGAATTTAAGCAGATTTGTAAAGCAATTGTTATCTTGACAACTTTGGTCTTCACTTCATCACAATAGTCCTTCCATTCATTCCATGCCTACCCACTCATCTTCTCAGTTTTGAATTTAGAACGTGGCTCATCAGCTCAAAATATAAATCCTTTTCTTGCCCCACAGAAGCTGTCTGTCCTACTGAGTAGATACAGCATTTTCAGTTTGTGTTTTAATCTTTAATTTGTTAATTCATTTTCATATCTTCAAAATTCTGTATGTAAAAGAAGCTGACTTGTCACCCTTCCTCTTCTTCATTTAAAACTATACTTTTGTTGGCGAGTTGATGCTTGTGTTAAATATAGATAAATATTTATATTAAATATAACATTCGATATAGTCTATTCTATTCTATACAATTCTATTTAGTATGTTGTGTTGCCCTGGTATATAAGCTTCTAATTCCATAGCTCTGAAAACTGGGCAAGAATGAATTAGCATTGGAGCACACAAGACTTGATTTTAACTCTGTAAAAATGCAGAAGGGTCAGAAATTTTCATTTTAAGGTAAATGGAAAATCCCAGCCAGACGTTACTTGCAATATAAAAGGAAAAAATGAAGAAAGTTCCGAGATGTGTTCGCCATATAACAAAGTAAAGAGAGAGAACTCTGGGTACTCAGGAATCCTGGTGGCCACATAACCAAAGGCCAATTCAGTCATATTTGAAGCAACCATTGACTATTAAGAAGTTAGTGATTGTCAGTAATTACTCTAGGAATAAGTTACTGTAGTATTGGACTGTAACAGTGATGGGAACTGAGTGAAGCTTTTATTATCTCATTGATTTCCAACTATTTTAAGTGACAATTGCTGAACAACCTTATTTCAACTACTTATGTGATTCTGATTGCTTCAATTGATTGCCAAAAACTTCAACTGAAAAAATATCTTATAATATATAATCATAAATTAAAATGTTACTAATAATTCATAGTTTTTTAAAAATGTAATATGAAGAGTAATATCTGAAATACTCATAACAGGATATGCTGATAATATGAGTATCTTGTTAACTTACCAATGAAGGGTCAAACATAAAAACCTTGGAAATGCTATGAGAGGAACTGTGGTACGAGGCATTGGCCCAGCGTGAATTTATTTTGCACTTTGTATTTCTAAATAATTTGTGTTCATTGAGACAATAATAATCCACTTCAGTTCAAAAAGGGAACAAATTTATATGTAATAACATAGTGGTAGAGCGATTAGTTCAGTTTGGTATGATGTTCTCTTAAGGAGCTATCTTTTGATGGGCCCTCATTTGGCTGTAGAGGCCAATCCAGGAGCCACATAACTGTGATGTTAGGGTGGACTCCCTTGACAATACCTTCACATGACTTTGTTTAATGTGGTGAGGCTGATGCACAGGCAGCCACCACACGTGGATTGTGATCAAGGTCCAGTAGCATAGAGTGCAAAGCTAACGGGGGATCCTTCACTACTGCAGCCTTCTTCAGCCTTCACTACCATTGTGTTGTGTCATTATCTTCTGCCGGCTCCACCACTGAGGTCTTGGTTGGATGCGTCCACCATGCCAGCTCCCCCATAGAAGGTTTGGTTGGACCCTTCTTTGTCTGCTACCACCCTCTTGACCTTACTGCCATAGTGACACTAACAAGAGCTAAGCTCCAGCAACATTGCTCCTGGAAACTCATAAGCCTCTCCACCACAACAAGGTGTTGATCCTTGGAGAAGATCTAAATCAAAGTCGAAAGTTCTAAGTTCAAAGTAAATGTATTATTAAAGTACCTATATGTCACCATATACATATACAACCCTGAAATTGATTTTCTTTTGGGCATTCACAGTAAATACAAAGGAAAAAAATAAGCAACTTAATAATAAGCAATAAATATTGAGAACATGGCATGAAGAGTCTACAGGTTGTGGGAGCAGTTCAGTGATGGGGTAAGTGAAGTTGAGTGAAAAGTTATCCCATCTAGTTCAGGAGTCTGGTGGCTGAGCAGTAATAACTGTTCCTGAACCATGTGGTGAAGTCCCGAGGCTCCTGTACCTCCTTTATGATAGCAGCAGCAAGAAGAGAGCATGGCCTGGATGGTGGGGGTGCCTTAGGGTGGGTGCTGCTTTGACAGCATATGTGGTCAATAGCTCTGTAACTCTGGGTAGAAAGGAACCAGTTTTCCAGATATTTGAGTTCAACCTACCCCAACTGCTGGCAGTTGGTGAGAAGAAGGAACAAATTGTGTCACATAGATATGGGCCTTTAACTTGGTCTTGTGTGTGACAAATGGTCTAACATGGCCAACATATTCCATACTAACATGACCTACAGATTCAGGTTCACATTCACATTCATGTATTGATCACATGTACATCAAAACATAGAGGGAAACAACCAACAACCAACAAAACCTAAGGGTGTGCTGGGCATAGCCCTCAAGTGTCAAAGGACCATAGACCATAATATATAAGAGCAGAATTAGGACATTTGGCCCATCGAGTCTGCTCCGCCATTTCATTATGGCTGATCCAATTTTCATCTCAGCCCCTCTCCCCCTATCAGGAATTGCCCGAAACAGTCAGGAATCTATCAACCTCTGCCTTAAATATACGTTAAGACTTGGCCTCCACAGCTGCCTGGGCCAAAAAATTCCACAGACTCACCATGCTCTGGATAAAGAAATTCCTCCCCATCTCTATTCTAAAAGGACGCCCCTTTATACTGAGACTGCGTCCACTGTTCTTAGACTCTCCACCATAGGAAACATCCTCTCCACATCCATTCTAACAAACTCTTTCATCATTCAATAGGTTCCAATGAGGTCACCCCTCATTCTTATGAATTCCAGTGAATACAGACCCATAGGCGACAAACTCTCTTCATATGACAAGCCATTCAATCCTGGAAACAATTTTGTGAATCTCCTCTGAATCTTTTCAAGTTTCAGCACATCCTTTCCAAGATAAGAAACCAAAATTGATGACAATACTCCAAATGTGCTTTATAAAGCCTCAACATTACATCCTTGCTTTTATATTCTCATTTTTTTGAAATGAAAACTAACATTTGCTTGCCTCACCACAGACTCAACCTGCAAACTAACCTTTAGGAAATCCTGCACAATGACTCCCAAGACACTTTCTGCCTCAGATGTTTATATTTTCTCTCCATTTAGAAAATAATTTGCGGTTCCATTTCTTTGACAAAATTGCATGACCATACACTTCCTGACACTGTATTCCATCTGCCATTTCTTTGCCCATTCTCCTAATCTGTCTAAATCCTTCTGTAGCCTCTCTATTTCCTCAAAACTACCTGCCCCATTCACTTATCTACATACTGTCTGCAAACTTTGTGACAAACTCATCAATTCCATCATCCAAATTATTGACATACAAAGTAAAAAGAATCAGTTCCAACACAGACCCCTGAGGAACACCACTAGGTCATGGCAGCCAGCCAAAGAAGGCTCCCTTTAGTCCCACGCTTGGCCTCCTGCTTTATCCATGCTAGGATCTTTTCTGTAATACCATGCACTCATGGTTTGCTAAGCAGCCTCATGTATGGCACCTTGTCAAAAGTCTTCTAAAAATCCAAGTACATAACATCATCCAATTCTCCTTAGTCTATCCTGCTTGTTATTTTTTCAAAGAATGCCAACAGATTTGTCAGGCAAGATTTTCCGTTGAGGAATCCATGCTGGCTATAACATAATTAATCATGTAACTCCAAGTACACTGAGAACTCATCCTTAATAATCGACTCCAACATCTTTCCAACCCCTGAGGTCAGACTAACTGACCTATAGTTTACTTTCTTGTGTCTCTTTTCCTTCTTAAAGTGTGGAGTGACAATTGCAATTCTCCAACCTTCCAAAACTATTCCAGAATTTAGTAATTCTTAAAAGATCATTACCCATGCCTTCACAATCTCTTCAACCACCACTTTCAGAACCCTGGAGTGTACATCTTCTTGTCCAGGTGACTTATCTACCTTCAGATCTTTCAGCTCCCAGGAACCTTCTCTCTAGTTATGGTAACTTTGCATACTTCATGACCCCTAACACCTGGAGCTTCCACCATGCTAGTGCCTTCCACAGTGAAGACTGATAGATAGATAGATAGATAGATAGATAGATAGATAGATAGATAGATAGATAGATAGATAGATAGATACTTTATTCATCCCCATGGGGAAATTCAACTTTTTTTCCAATGTCCCATACACTTGTTGTAGCAAAACTAATTACATACAATACTTAACTCAGTAAAAAAATATGATATGCATCTAAATCACTATCTCAAAAAGCATTAATAATAGCTTTTAAAAAAGTTATTAAGTCCTGGCGGTAGAATTGTAAAGCCTAATGGCATTGGGGAGTATTGACCTCGTCATCCTGTCTGAGGAGCATTGCATCGATAGTAACCTGTCGCTGAAACTGCTTCTCTGTCTCTGGATGGTGCTATGTAGAGGATGTTCAGAGTTATCCATAATTGACCGTAGCCTACTCAGCGCCCTTCGCTCAGCTACCGATGTTAAACTCTCCAGTACTTTGCCCACGACTGATGCACAATACTTATTCAGTTCATCTGCCATTTTCTTGTTCCCCATAACTACCTCTCCAGCATCGTTGTCCAGCAATCCAATATCCACTCTTGCCTCTCATTTACACTTAATGTATCCGAAGAAACTTTTGGTATTCCCGTTAATATTATTGGTTAGCTTACTTTTGTATTCCATTTTTACCTTCTAAATTACTTTTTTAGTTGCTTTCAGTTGGTTTTTAAAAGCTTCCCAATCTTTAACTGCCCACTAATTTTTGCTCTAATGAATGCCCTCTCTTTGCCTTCCCACATCCCACAAGAGGAGCATTCAACTAACCTGCCTGGCATCTCTACTGTCCGAGCTGAGCAGATATAAAGAAGGGAAGGAAAAAAAATAATTTTGATCTTTTCTTTCCTTTACTTTCTCTGCTTGAAGCCTCTCTTTGCTGAAACCTCAAGTAGCTAAAGCCTCAGGATCACTGCCCTGTGCCTATCCACACTGACAATGGCTGCTGCGCTTGGCCTTGCCCTCCATTAATTTGCTCTTGCTAATCAATCCCAAACACTGATTGGTCGCTGCTCAAAGCTCTTTTTCACAGTAGCGACCGGCTGCTGCATTCTGTACTCTGGCAGTGGACCTGATTGAGGACCCCTCTCTCAAAACTTCTGACATCCAGACTGGTGAAAGCTTTTTTCTGGAATGGTCACCACACATTCCAGTGCCAACATAGCATGCCCACACTGACAATGACCCATATAAACTGAGTATGGCACCAATTTTGATTGCTGCTGAAAATTCCAAGGTAGTAAGAAATACTGTGCCAACAACATCCTGAAGGAATTAGCAGAGTGCTGCCAGTGGTTCCTTGCTAAATTATAACTCCCTTGACGATGTATAACAAATTGCTGTGCTGACAAGAGATACCTATTGTAACATGAAGTAGCAAAGCTTAATGGTATAACTTATGGGAAGCCTTCAAAGTTCAAAGTAAATTTATTATCAAAGTACTACCCTAAGATAGATTTTCTTGCAGGTATTCACAGTATGTACAAAGATTCATCATCATCATTATGTGCCATGTCGTATGACGTAAATGATCATGATCTATCCACGACCATGGCAAATTTTTCTACAGAAGTCGCTTGCCATTGCTTCCTTTTGGGCAGGGTCTTTAAAAGAAAGGCAACCACAGCTATTATCAAAACTCTTCAGAGATTGTCTGGCATCAGTAGTCACATAACCAGGACTTGTGGTATGCACCAGCTGCTCATACGGCCATCCACCACCTGCTCCCATGGCTTCACTTGACCCTGACTGGGGGGGGCGGCTAAGCAACTGCTGCACCTTGCCCAAGGGTGACTGCAAAGGGAAGGAGCACCTTACAACTCTATTGGGAGATGCATCTCCACCCTGCCACCCAAAAATACAAAGAAATACAATAGAATCAGTGAAAACTCGCACACACAAGCAACCAGTGTGCAAAAGAAAATACTTCATTGTATTTAACATCAGAAACAGCATTTGCTGTTCTTGTTTGCCCTGAATGCAATAACTGCGCTGTATACAATATTGCACCAGATATGTAGAATAGATCACAGACCTTGGATGGGGGACACTTGGCTCATTATATCTGTATCTGTGTAAGATTTTTTAAACATACTCAGATGTACTCAGATTCAAATTCCGATCCAACTGCTCTGTTTTGTATCCTACAGTATGTACTGTGTTTTGACCCCTTGTCCCAGAGGAATGCTGTTTCATTTAGCTGCATACATGTTTATGGTTGAATGACAATAAACTTGAACTTGTACTCTTAGCTTACTCTGCTTCAAGGTAAGTTGTGGTGTCCCATTATTCAACGTAACCACAGTTGTCAATTCAAGGGGTCCCACTGATAGTTCTGTTGCTATGAACATAATTCCCCCCTACACAATCTTCCATCGTGCTTTAACTATTGTTTAACACATTATACAGAATTTATACATCATTTCTTCACAAGCCGAGTTCCTCTGGGTTTGTTTATGCTTCAGTATATTAGCATCCACAGTTCCATTAAACATTACTGCAACAGTTCCAGCAATGTCTGTTCTATCTGACTAGGATTAATGCATCACAACAGGGGATATCCTATGCCTGCAGTCTGCATTAACTCGTAAGTGTCCCGTCTGCCAATTTAAGTGATCATCAAAACTAATAGAGCAAATTCACACTTAGAATTAAATTACTACATTCAGCTTTATAATATTTATAATAAATGGTGATGTTGAAAACAACTGCCTTATGCTGTTCCATGCATCACTGCCCACTGTTGCTTGTGGAAAGAAAAATAGTTTCCTGAACAGAAATTTATCCATAATTTATCCATTAATTTAACCAGAGAGTGTAAGTTTTATAGAATAATTGAATCATACAGCTTGGTAAAAGTTCATTCAGCCCACAGAATCCACAATGCCCACCAAGTAGCCATTAAAAAATGTTATGGAACATCAATTCTTTTTCATGTAATTAAAAAGTTAGTTATGTGAATGACATTTTCTCTTCTATATATCTGTTACATCACATCTTGCATCAATGTGGAAACTACTCTGCACTGATCTAGCAGCTTACAACCTGTTCAGTCTATTCATAGAAAGAAGAGATTTTGAGGATGCTGGGAATCCAGAGTAACACATAACGTTCTGGAGGAGTTCAACAGGTCAGGCAGCATCTATGGAGAGTCATAAAGGTTGCTGTTTTGAGCCAAGGTCCTTCACCAGACCATTCATAGCTACCATAGCTCAGTTTTCTCTTGTCTCATATTGACTCACATAGCAGGGAGGTCATATTTTGTGATTACATGAGGAAAATGATGGAAGACCACCTCTGAAATATAGGCCTATACAAGTTTGATTCTGGAAATAAAAACAGGAAATGCTTGAAATATTCATTAAGTCAGGCAGCATCTGTGGGAAGAGAAGAAGCATTAACATTTCAGGTCAAAGGCTTTTTATTAAGTTCTTCAGAGTTCCCATGAAGGATCTTTAGCTTGAAACACTAACGTGGATCCTCTTTCCACGGACGCTGCCATTTCCTGTACTTTCTGTATTTATTTCATTTTTACAGTAGTCCATTGATTGCCAATATTATTTCACACAATAGTAGGATGCTATTGTTTCTGGTCATATTTCATTGGGAAAAAAGATCAAGGGTCCCACACACCCTTCTCATGGATTGTTTGTCCCGTTCCCATCAGGGAGGAGGCTACACCGAATCCACGCCAGGACCATCAGACCCAGAAACAATTATTTCCTTCCAGCTGTCAGGGGGAACAACACCTCTGCCCATTAACGCATACCACCACCCTTCCTCCATCCCTGCTTACACATCATCCAGCATCACTCTATGTACAGACACTTTATGGAAGTTATAATTACTTTCTGTTCTATAGGGTTGCTTTTACAGTATATTTACATTTATTGTGACAGTATATTTACATTTATTGTGTTTTTTATTTGTTTATTGTGTTCTTTATGCTTATTGTGTTTTTAACGCTGCATCAGATCCAGCGTAACAATCATTTCATTCTACTTTACACTCACGTACTGAGGCATAGCCATAAACAATCTTGAATCTTGAATATTGCTGCACATTCACAATAATAATATCTTACACACAAGACTTTGTCCTCCAACAAAGATTATGTGTTTATTCATAATCACTTTCTAGCATCATTAGTTCTTGTTCTGTTGGGCTATGTGGAAGTGAAAGGTTACATTGATCTTGGAGTAGGTTAAAGGATCAGCACAACATTGTGGGCTGAAAGGCCTTATAGTACTCTGCTATTCTTGTTCTATATGTTCTATAGGATGTTCTGTTAGATTACACTGACAGCTCAAATTCCCTAAAGCTATGAAAATAGTTTGAAGACTCAATCATTCCTATGAACTAAGCTTTAAAGAGAATTTAATATAAAAATTATGGAATGACCTCTTAAAGTTTTTGCCACATTCTACCTTTTTACAATGTTCATTAAAGATAGAAATGAATTTGTATTGAATACCTATATAGATCCTGAAAGATGTTAGAGCTGCCTACTACTAAGTGGCTAATTAGTTCCTCATATCACTTAAACACAGATACATCACACTTTTATTAGTCAGTTAAAAACCTTTCTAATAGACCATATAATGACAAATTTCAATTTGATTCCAGCAGGGGCTCTGGAAGGTATCTGTCTGGAGGACTCTGTGCAATTAGCTGCCTTTTATATAAATGGACTGTGAATAAAAAAGAGCTACTTCTAGTGTTGATTTATGATCCACAGACATTAAATGCATGGGATAGATTATGACGGACTCAAGATAGCAGACAGGAACCAGAATGCAATGGAGATGGGGGAGAGACAAAGAGCGAATGATGAATGTGTTGGAGAAAGAGGGAGTGTGAATGCTAAATGTTTTATAAAATGAAAGAGTATTGAATGTTTTATAAAGAGAGAGGGAGCATACTGAATGTTTTATGGAAAGTGTTGAATATTTTAGAAACACGGTGAATACTGAATGCCTTTGGAACTAAAAATATTGAATATCCTATTGAAGGAGAATATTTATAGTCTTGTAAAAAGAATATTGAATGCATCAGAGAATATACATTCAGTGGCCACTTTATTAGGTACCTCGTGTACCTAATAAAGTGGCCACTGAGCATGGTTTGGTCTTCTGCTGCTGTAGCCCATCCACTTCAAGATTTGATGTGTTGAGCATTTAGAGATGCTCATCCACACACCACTGCTGTAACACATGCTTATTTGAGATATTGTCGCCTTCCTCTCACCTTGAACCAGTCTGACCATTTTCCTCTAATCTCTATCATTCCCCCCCCCCCCACAGAAATGCCACTCATTGCATTTTTTGTTTTATTTTTTCGCACCATTGAACTCTGGAGTCTGTTGTGCATGAAAATTCCAGGAGATCAGCAGTTCCTGAGATACTCAACCCACCCCTGTCTGGCACCAACAACCATTCCACGTTAAAGTCAATTAAATCACATTTCCCCCCATTCTGATGTTTGGAGACAAGCTTGTTCATGAGGTTAGGGTTAAATCAGGGTTAGCAACAGAACAGAACACAACAGAACATGTCTGCATGTTTCTATGCATTGAGGTTCTGGCACATGATTGGCATTTAGATATCTGCATAATTGAGCAGGTGTCCAGGTGTACCTGATAAATTGGCCACATAGATTGTGAATACATAGACAGAATAGTCACTGTGATGTTGTGCAGGAAATGGCATTGAGTTTACAACACAAAGCCAGCTCTTCCAACCCAGCTGCTCTGGACTGGTGCCTCTGGACCGCAGGAAACTCCTCCCGGTTTTCTTCTTACTTATTTCCCTTTCCTGCACTTATTCTCGCCCCTTAAATTATCTACCTTACTCAAACAAATGAATAAAGAAAAATCAGCCTCCGGCTGAAGATGTAGTATTCTGGGGACTCATCGTCTATAGAAAAAAAAACCCTATCATCGATAGGTATTAATCTTCTCCATTAATTGTTACTTCCTTGGTAATTCTTACGTACACGAATTACTTGTGCGCAATGACTGGAGTTACCCATGCAAGCCGTATTGAGGAGGTGAAGGGGAGTAGGAAGCAAATATGTGTTGAGAGAACGGGCTCTTCTCCCCATCTGTGTTTGACGCGAATGGCTTCCAATGTTTCTAAAGAAGATGGAAACTTTTGCGCTCTCTGTACCCTGAAGCACTCCAAGCTAATTTTTCTAATAATTGTTAAGTGAAATCTATCCAGATCAGGATTCTCTTCTCCAATCAGTTTGACGAAGACTTGAGAAAGCTGCCATAATCTGACTCGTTTTCTTAGATCTTTTTCTCTCAGACCTCAGTTGCACATAAAACAGAATCTAAACACCCGACTGAAAAAAAAAAATCTTTTCATTCTCCTCGTACTGAGGTAATCTTTCAACATAATTATTAGCGAGAAACAAATAGCTCCGATTTAAACCGAATCGGTTTCGGGGAAATGTTAACCGCTGTGAAACGAATAAACGATGCTATTTGGAGACCTGTTGATCTCTTCGCCATGTCGTTTCCACACAAACCAGTGGCGCAAACAGAACAATGGAAACAACTCAGCGGAGCTGCAGGTCCAGTTGAAATCACAATTCCACTGAAAACTGAATAACAATAGTTAAACTTAAGATTTTTTAAAAGTCGGTTATCATCTGCAAATCACACACACACTACTCAATACATATCCTCCGCTAGACGCACAGCCTCCTTGCACATTGACCCGTTCAGTTCAAGAATAGTAAGAAGGGCTTACCACGGCTGTAGGACCTACTGCCTCTCCGCGCCGAAGTCCTGTTGGAAGTGACTGTGCCTTCAATGCCCAACACGCTTTCTCTCTGTTTTATATCAACCTGGCCGATTAATATTGCATTAACCGTCTTCAACATTTTCAAAACGAGCAATATAATGTGCATCCATTTATTATTAACAACAGTTTGATTAGGAACAAATATCTGTGGCAGGATTCCTGTTTGGGGGAGAGAGAGAGGGGAAAGCGCGCGGATTCACAGGAAAAGGAAAATAGCAGAAACTGGCAACATCTGCCCTACAATAAGCTCATATCATTTTTATTCCGACTTCGATGCCTCCGCATTGAAATTCTCAGTAAAATATTCACAAGATACTCGGCCTGTTACATTAATTTTTTATCATTACAATGCTTTGGGGATTCGAGAATAGAACCATTTTGGCCTCTTTTAATAGGAGGCCTCTCTTTCCCTCGATATTACAAGACAGTAGTTCATTAAAACAGTTTGTTTCTTACACATCTACTTTACTTCCACAATGTAAAGTGCAAAAGAAAATAAGTATAAAATCAAAACTCAGATCCCAGATGAAAGGAAACGCACACAAGACGTATGTTCTAAAATAATAAAAGAAAATCTCTAATTTTGCTGTCTTTTATAGTAGTAACTATTACGGGTTATGTTTAATCTTACCCGATAATAGATTATTTTGACAAATAATGCCCGCGCTGTGATTATGCGTGAATATTATATCAATGCTCCCGACCCGCAGTCAATGTTCAGATAAATGACCGTGTTCGGTTTTTCGGCCTTTGTTTCTTCACGGCCTTTCTTTAGCCATCAAGGCCTCCCTCCCCGGTCGTTACTCGGTATCAGTGAGGAGAGGCCATGCCAAAGCGTCTTCTCCTCGTCATCCAGAATGATGCTCTCAGCTGGATGAGAAACTCGCGCCAGTGAGTTCTCATCCAGAGAATGACATACAGCTTAAAATGAGGAAACTGTTTATTAAAGACGCTATTTTATTTAATGATAAGCTCTGTAACAGGCCCTTCCAGCCTAACGAGTCCGCGCCGCCCAATTACACCCTATGTGGGCGGAAATCGAAGCTTCCGGAGGAAACCAGCGCAAGTCGCAAGGGGAGACCCTATAAACTCAGGGGAAACGGGGAAAATCCTTACCGGGTCGCTGGCACAGTAATAGTCCTGTCGTGATGGAGAACCTTGTGTGGTCCTGAGATCCCGAGGGCGATGCCGTCTGGAGCTATGCTCCTGGTACCCATGGTGGTAAGGTCGAGGGTGAGCTCCCTGACAAAGAACAATCCAACCAAGACCGCAACGGTGGAACAGGCGGACGAAGTTACTGCGAACTCAACACAAATTGGTTGACTTGTGAAGTATCGTGTGCTTCTTGGAGTGCAACATCAAGTACACGTTAAACAAATACACGCACAGGCGTCCTCGCTCTGTGGAAACGGAACGAAGACCATCACCCTCGACCTTGAGGGATAGCCACCACCACGACATTACCGTGTCGCCTCGCCCTACTTTGTCTCTAACCCATCAAAAAGCCGCCAAATTCCAATTAGCCTCTTCGTTCCACTTCTGCGTGTCAATATGTGAAATAGTTTGACCTTAGCAAATGTATTATCAAAGTACGCGTAGGCATTTGCTTTGGAAATGGAAAGCTGAAGGGAATCGGAAGTGTGGACAGCACACAGGCTTCTCCCGTGAAGTTGGATATGAGTGTGTGTA
Organism: Hemitrygon akajei; assembly: GCF_048418815.1. Taxonomy (NCBI): domain Eukaryota; kingdom Metazoa; phylum Chordata; class Chondrichthyes; order Myliobatiformes; family Dasyatidae; genus Hemitrygon; species Hemitrygon akajei. The sequence goes on along the minus strand of NC_133138.1, from coordinate 27,540,244 downwards.
TTTCAAGGATTTTCATCAGTTGGCAAGCACGCATGAGACTTGCAACACACGTTTTACATTTACAAGAACATTTCAGAACGTGTAAGAAAGTTCAGGACTAACAAGGAGATAAAGTAATAGGCAAAATTTCAATTTGTAATGGGGTCCTGGGGCATGAAATTCTAACTGGCCCTTACTAGACTCATAGTATTTCTTTATTAGAAATGCGCTTGCGAAACAGGGATGGAAGGGGAACAGTGTCTTTGGAAAATTAATCTATGGGCCAGAATACTAAATGCACAGAATGTACACTTGGGGAAGGTCCAAGACAAAGATGAACCCTAGCCAAACAGGATTGAAATGGACGCTAGAGGTCTGTTGACGCTGCCGCATGTGCGGTTAAGGGAATCTTAAACCACGCTGGAGTTTAGTTACCTGAACCTAATTAACTCCGGAACTTATTTCAAAGTTCAAAGTAAATGTATTAACAAAGTACGTATATAACAGCATATACTACCCTGAGATCTATTTTTTTGCAGGCATTTAACCACTACCGTAATTGAATTTCATTTCCCCGTGTATTTGACACTTTGTCCGTCTTTGTGAGTCGCGTGACAGAACCAACAGATTTCCCAGGCTATCCTTCCACTGGTGTTATTGAATTTCTGATCTCTCGTCTCACCCGGGCCTGAATGGGTGTCTCCAAAGGATGAGTGAAAACTCTAACAGATTATTGTTTAGGAATCTTGGGACATCTTTCTGATTGAATGAGGTGTTTTAAATTTCATGTCCCCTGGTTATTGAAGACGTGTAACTCAAACTAACCCATTCAATGGGTAATATTTTTTTCATTTCCTGAAAATGCTACCTGACCAAATCAAGCACAGTGTGCTTCTAAATTTCGGCTCTGTTTGTGCCTTTCAATACTGCCTACGGTTAATCTGTTTTTTTTTAAATGCAAGGTAAGGAAATGAATATCAACAATGTCATCGGAGATAGAAAAAAAATCACTGAGTGGTGTGAATTCCGGCCAACACAAGCCGCCATTGAAATGAAACTTCGCAAAGATTTCATTTGTAAAAGATTCTTTTTGAGTAACTGAGAAAAAATATTATATTTTCTTTTGGCGATGGCAAACGATGAGGTAAGATTTGATTTTATTGTGTGTGTTGTGCCGCGTTGACCTCACGCTTCAGGGAGACGAGGAACTAGAACCTAAGGCATGTGGTTATTGGCCCAGAGACACCCGAACCGTTATGGAGCCTGTGCGGGAAAAGATGCAAGGACGGGGCTCGGATGACGGATGGGACAAGTGCAAATAGAAATCCTGGTGGATATGTGAGCGAGCTATCTGAGCTTTTGAATGTAACCTGTAGAGAGCGAATCATTTGCTAGTGCGTGACGACAATTAACCAATAGACACAGGAAGCTTCAGTTCAATTAATTTTCTAGAAAGCTTATACTCAGCTGAAAGGAAACTTGAAAAGTAACCCCGCTCCATTTTGCGTCAAGGTTCTGATAACAATCAACCACTACGCCATGGAGAAGGGTCTCGGCCCGAAACGTTGACTGTTCATTTCCATGGATGCTGCCTGACCTGCTGAGTTCCTCCAGAATTTTATGTGTGTTGCTTTGGATTTTCTGCATCTTCAGAATCTCTTGTACTTACGGAAGACTTAATTTCAATCAATTTTCAAGAAAGCTTACTTATATTCAGTGAAGGGAAACTTAAAATGTAACCTCGCTCCATTTTGCGCCCAGCTTCTCGATCACACCCAAAACAGAAACTAGTTCACTTAATTTAGCTTTATTTAAAATCAGTAATCTACAGCAGTCCTTCACGTTTGTTTTTAATATTTGAAGATAAATAATATTGGTGAGTGAACAAGTGCATTGACATCCACGTAGAAAATAACACGCATTAACAAGAACATCTTTTTAATAATTTAAATTATAAAGCTTTTATTTTAAGAAATATTCTCCAGAACAAAGACCGCACACGCTCAAACAAGAAAAAAATAAAGATTATTATAAGGTGTTCGAAGTTGAAGATGTTATTGCTAACCTCGGTATAATTTGCAATAAATTATTTATATACAATATATAGATTGTCTGAATAACATACACGCCTCCGGATTTTTTTTTGTAAAGGACCACACTTTGAAAGACCAATATACTGCCCAACGCCCTTGAATACCATTACTCTGACTTAATGGTTTCTTCGCAAATCAGACCAATAAGAATGAGGGGGGAATGGGATTGTATGTAACAAGACAATATAATAGTCGCGGGTGATTCTCTTAAAAATATAACATTTTACTATATAGTTTCAAAGATACTTTTACTCATTCGATGCCGGCGACGAGCATTGTAACCGGTGAGTTTTTAATTATTAAATTGCCAACTGCCAATGTTATCATCATTTCTTACTGGGATCTCTTCATTTATAGGATATAGGATGCAACCAAAGTACTTCTACAGGCGAAAACACACGTCTGCAGAGAAACGGCCTGGAGCCTCTACTGATAATATAAAATATGACGTGTATCCCTCATAAAGATCTCCTTAACTTTCTTGTCGTGTATTGCAATGTAATGGAGACAGCTGATTTTTCAGCTGTGCAAAGATCGTCTGTTTATTAAGGCAGATCAGGAATCTCATGGACCTCTCAAGTCAACTCGTTTCCACACACAAAGTTGGAAGGATCTGGAAATGTGAGAGGAATCGAGTCCGATATTAAATGCATAATTTCCAGTCTGTTCCTTCATACCCTTTTCCGGGTATCTTGTACTTTCCGCTGTTAGGTTCTCCGTAGGTTTCAGAGGAATTCATTGCCACAGACGGCTGTGGAGGCCAAGTCATTGGGATAATAAATCAGCAGACTCGATGGGCCGAAGGGAAAAATTCTGCTGTTATGTCTTATGGTATGCACGCTCTTCAACTCAATTCTGAGAATCTTTTGCAGGCTGCCCAGAAACCAAGGAATAAGTACCGTTCCAATGGAGACCGATCTGTGCCTCCATCACACCAACACGTGCAAAGGCAGCGAGAGCTCCAGGTACTCGATTACTATCTTCCGCACACACCCTTGGCAGAGAGAATTTCGTAAAAAAAAATGCAGCCGGGCGAGCTTCGGACAGATGGGGTTGCAGACGCTTTGCTATACAATATTCATGTTCGCTTGTCAGCAACTCATTAAAACAAGGAAGAGAGGCTGCCAAACTAGCGGCGAAAGGAGAAGCTGAAATCACATTGAGGATACATGTAGGTAGAGGCCCGTCCCCGGTTATTCAGAGTGACAGACACGGCGTGTTAGTCTCGCAGTGGCAGCTCTCGTTTTGTTTTAATAACCCAGGAAACAAATAACATTAAATATTAATTTAGCAGTGCAATTACCTCAGGAAAAATAGATAAAGGATACTATTAAAACCGAAGTGCTGAAACTCATTTTCACTCGAGTATCCGTGACAACACTGGGGATTTAAGTTTGATCGTGTTTTTTTTTGGAAATCTGGAAGGAAATGAGGAAATCTGGGATCTTGGATCGAACTCGTGGACGGACGGAGCGAAGATCGTTGTTTTCCCAAGGAGAGGCGGGCGGGGAGCAGAGAACCGCTAAACAGAGTTATCTGTCGCACATCCTTCCAAAGTGACCCTCGACACACACCGGGGCTTTCTCGGAGTTTGTTGTTTTAGGAGTGTAGGAAGTTAGTTTGATCTAAGGTCCATGGCTTAAGTCCTTAGCGAAGACATTGAACATTCCAGTCTGTTTGCTATCTCCCTACGCCAGCCGGTCAGTGATTTGCTGAGTATTTCATCCGCTTCTGCTTCTGTCTTTGATTGCAAAACCAGACCCTTACCACATTTTTCTTAAGGTCTAACTTCTCTGCGATCGCTGCGATTTTCTCTGAGGAGGGACGGGGCTGGATGGCAAAGTAAGCTTCCAGAGAGCGCTTCTCCGGAGCGGCGATGGAGGTCCGCTTGCGCTTTCTCTCACTGGAGCTGAACATCTCCGGCTTGTTTGCCTTCTCTCTGTAAGCGTTTTCCGCCTCTTCCAGCCACGTCTGAAGCACCGGCTTAAGTGCGATCATGTTATTGTGCGAAAGAGTCAAGGATTCGAACCTGCAGATGGTACTCTGACTGAGGGAGCCCACCCCGGGAATCTTCAAATTGGCCAAGGCAGAGCCGACATCAGCCTGTGTCACTCCCAGTTTGATTCTCCTCTGCTTAAACCTCTCGGCAAAAGCTTCCAGCTCCCTGGGGTCGGCTTCTACGTCGTTTAGGCACGGCATACCGTTGTGGGTGGCGAAGGAGTGAGGGTGGCTCATGGACATCGCTTGGTGTAGATTCCCCATGGTGTTGAGGTTGTGAGAGTGGGCTTGCGTGGAGAGCATCGACGATGGGTCTGGTCCTGCCATACCCGTCAAACTCGGGGAGATGTCCAGCAGCTCGGTGTCCAGTATCTGGTGGCCGGGGTGGACATGGTGAGACGACAGCGTCGACGGATGAGAGATGGCGAGGGTCGATGAGCTGGAGCTGCAGGGGACGCTGCTCATGGTATGGTAGGTGATGTCCGGCTTGAAGTGGTGGTGACTCTTGCTGTGAGCTACCACATCCACAGCTGCCAAAGCTTCAGCGCGGGCTAACAGAGACTCGTCAAAGCCGCCGAATATATTGCTCTGAAGCTGCAGGCAAGAATGCACACACATGCAGTCAGTGGGGAATTCTGTCAACTCCGTATTAAAAAACATTTTCGTTAAAAAAAACTTCCCTCAAAGCACAGGTCATAAAAATTAATCTGAAGTCAAGAGACTTGGCTGAATAGACATGTGAAGAGGTACAAGAGCTACGCGATTGTTCTGGTGACATGAAAAAAACATTAAGCCGCGCCTGTCAAAACCGTGCCTTAAAGCGGTAATCATACAGATACGTACCGGTGGGGTTGGTAGACAAACCCTCCTCATGGCATCTGAGCTGGTGTGCAAGCTCGGGTACTTGGGCTCCTGGAGAATTGGGTGCATACTGAACTGTTGCTTCCCGTTCATAGCCATCATGATTACACACCTTGCAGGTAGACAGTCTTGACATAGATGTTGGCGCTTGTTGCCTGCTCCTGCCAGCTATTTCAATGACACAGCCTCTTCCCCCACCTGCTCCTTACTCATCTTACCAGCAACAACTGCTGGCGGCGCGCAGGCGTGCTACAGCCGCACACAAAAGCAGGAAATTAGCCCGAGGAGTCAAAACCTTTTCACGTTCACCTGCACAAAGAACCCTGCCTACCTACCTCCCACTGAAGACACCCAACAATGGCCTCTCCGCCCTGCGTCCCGGCTGCAGAATCAGATTTTACACCACTTCCCCGATTATTGACGTCTAAGTTAAAGCGGATGGGTCCTGTATACCAAAGGCACAAAGTTTGCAAAGAAAAGGGTGCAAGCTTCTTTTAATTTAAGCCACATTTTTTTCTTCTGTTGGGTCATTACGCATGCTACTTTAAATGAAAAATTAATAGGACACGACATAAGACTGAAATTACAGAAAGTTCTCAGAAGTACTGATCTCTCATGAAAGATTAATTCTGTTGTCTATTACACACGGCTCGTAGTCTAAATAACAATCAAATAGTTATTCTTGACATGCATACAAGCAAATATATGTTGCTTTCGGAAGTTTCTAATAACCACATCTCCATATGGGAATTCTGGCCAAACCCACTGGAGGATAAGTTAGGGACTGGTGTCAATAATCATACAACGGAGAACCGATCTTGATTGGGTGCAACTTACTATTGAATTTGGCACAAATTACCCGAAATAGATTTGAATGGCTGGTTTTACTAGGGTTAAGGTGGGAAACTAATAAAAATTGACATAGAAATCCAGCTTTTGCGAACGGATGGAGGACGATCAGAAAAAGTTTCAACGGACCCCGGGAATTGGATTGGAAAGGATATGAACTGTAAACTTTTGAAAATTTGTATAAAGTTATTAGACATATAATGCAACAACTTAAGGTAACTCTGAAATATATAATTTCCTTTAACCACATCCGTACATTGATTTATTGATTCTCCCCTACCAACCTTAAATGAAATCGCGGACGACAATATTCCCCCCCCCCCACCCCACCATTGAACTGGATATTTCATTATTGCTAAACCCGCTTACGGACGGCCTGAATGTGTTTCGTGCACTGGAGTAGCCACTTGCGTTGAAGTCGAACAATGGTTTTTCCTCGGTTCTGTAGCTTCTATGCAACTCGGTGGTTATTATAATACAACAGCAGGTCGCTTTTTATAATCTGATGACAACGGCAAAACCTACAATGAGCGAGGACGTTAGATGTAACATCGAACAAGCTAAAGTACGGAAGACGTACAGTATGAAAAGAATATTTAAGCATTAAGTTAGGAAGTCGGCGGCTTCCGAACAAACATTACACGTTAACAGTCCAAGATTACTCATGTGCGGCGCAATGCTCTTACTGAACGCCAGTCCGAATTTTAATGACTTAAAAATGCAAAATAAAACACATTTTCTTTTCATTTTGATTACGATCAAAGTAAATAGTGTGGACTTGCGTAACTCTAGACACTATAAGGTCTGGAAGTTTCAGCGTTGAAAAAACAAATTTTCTTTATTGACCGAGGTTGTTATCAAGCACGTATTAAATACATGAGCTGTACTTCAACCAATATTTTAATTAGATTTAAATTATAAATTAAAGTACAATAAATAAATAATTTGGATGTCTAAATATTTTTAATAGCAACATATGCACAGTGAAAATTATTTCGTAATAGAATCTAGTGTATAATGTTAACTATATACTGCCAACTTTGAACAGGCTATTTTAAAGATAAATTGCATACTCATTGTAAGGGAGATTTATAAAAAAAAATACTATCCCTTTCTCTTTTCAATACTTGCAGGAATATGTAAAGTATCTTCCCCGAGCAGAGCGATTCATGTTCTAAGAAGAGCACGCTTCTAATCCTTCCCTGACAGGCTTAGAGTGTAATAAAGGTACGTTGTCTTTTCAACAAGTGTTAGCAAAACGCTCACACTCTTGGGGGAAAGTTATTGACTGGTCTTCTGTACACGGAGTGTGATCAAACCAAAACGGTCCTTGTATTTGACTGTGGGATGCATTGTGTTTTTATCTGATAACGCAATTCAAATGCTCAATGAAATGTTCAGCACTGTTTGGGTGACTCTTTCCTACTTGTTCTCCCCGGTAACGTACGCTTTCTGATTTCCTCTGTTGTGTGATTGCCACAACCTTTAGTCGGAAAATCAAGCATCAGTAATGACTGGCCCAATACCCAAGTATGTAGAAGTATGTAAACTCTTAAAAGGAAGGTGACGTGACTGAGGGTAAGACTTTAGGCCCAATGCACAACCATCCATGAAACGTTCCTTCTTTATGTTTTAATACTAATGCTAAATAAAAGGCCTGTTTTATTATTTATTTCAGGTTGTTTTAAAGTCATGAAGATGATAGTTTCGATTCCCCTTGGCGATTGTTCAGATTTCCTGCTCCTGAAGTTACATATTACGAACGGGTGTGCCCAAATAAAACAGCAATTTAAAACAATTAGGAAAGGAACCCATAAATGATAGCGGCCTAAGATGAACCCAAACAATCTGTGCAGAGTATGGGAAGCAGCTGAATATTGCGTTTAATCGGTATCTAATTGCCGATACAGAAAACAGACATAGACACAAAACATCTTTAATATTATCGAAGTACTTCTTGGAGTATTAGAGGATTCCAGGTGGAACTGGGTTAGTTTTATGCCTAAAACATGCATACATGGTCTACATGAATGATAAACTGTAAACTTTAGCAAGATAAACACTTAATTTAAAATGACTTTCCCCAAAATAACTTGGCAGACATCCTACCTCTCCCCGCCGCCCCCCAAAAAAACTATTAGAAAATTCTCAAACCGTAAATAATAGTTTAAAAACTGCTGGAAATCTAGAATCCTACTCTGCAGTCAAACTTTCGGGTCCGCAACCCAACGTCAGAATTCACTCAACATGCTCTGCTGAGTTTTCCCGACATTTTCTCAAATTGTTCCTCGTTTTTGTTTCAAGAGCGGACAAAAAAAGAGTAAAACAGTAAATGATTCTCAATGATACTCACACAGGAAATTAGAGAAAGTCCACCCTCCCCCACCCCCCCCCCCCCCCCCCCCCAGTGAGTTGCTTTGTGAAGTGTTTGTGTAAGAGTTTACTTTGAGCCGAGTTGCCCCTGTGAAGGAAAGAGTTCAACATACTTTAATCTCACTTCAGCACCATGGACAAGTCATCTCGGCTTCCCTTTATGGATTCTGGCATCCTCTGCACTTGGGGCTTAAGAGGCTTTTTTTTTTGCAGCTCCGGGCGGTGACAGGGCAAGCGAATAAAGTGCCTGCGGTAGGAAAAAATACTGCAGCATGTCATCAGTCTCAGCAACCCCAACAAGTGACACAAATGGAACAGGAGCATTAGCGAGGCCATGGGGAAAGTATTTCCTTCATGTCAACGGGCGGGGGATGGTGGCGGGCGGAATCAGCGTCTTGTCGCATATATACATGCAATGATTTATTATAAAAATTTAACGAAATCATTTATATTTCAGGGGCCCTAAAGAGCTGCATGAAACTTTTATCTAAAGTGGCACAGTATTTATAGCAAGGCTCTGTCTGTAGGAAGGTAATTAATAGTTGTATAAATTGCATTGGCTGCTTTTTCATTATTCAACGTTTTCAGAAGGTGCCCCTTGTACGTGCGGAGAGGAAGCTCCGTTGAAGAACATGTGGAGCAATTACCTGAATGCTCACTCCTCTGAAAACTCAAATGAAGCCAGAAATAAGACGACAGTCATTAATTGTCAAACACTCGGCCCAAAAACGATTACTATTCATCAGTATAAGAATACATTTAAAAAACATTTATAGGCACGGGGGATTAATGAGATGCAAGCGTTGAACAATTGCGAAGAAAAGAATAGGCAAATTGCGCAAGTTTTAAAAGTTAGGCATTAAATTGTGCCAGGATCAGCAGAGAAGAGTAACACAAACAAAACATGGGAGGAACTCAGCAGGTCAGGCTGCATCTCAGGAACGGAACAGAGTCAGTGAAAAGTGTCGGCCGGAAAGGCCGACTCTTTATTCCACTCCATAGATGCTGCCTAACCCGTTGGAATCCCCTAGTATTTTGAGTGTTGGCCAGTACATTTCCAGCATTCGCAGAGTCCCTTGTATTTACTATGGATAGGTTGGATAGGTTAGGTGAGTGGGCAAATTCATGGCAGATGCTATTTAATGTGGATAAATGTGAGGTTATCCACTTTGGTTGCAAGAACAGGAAAACAGATTATTATCTGAACGGTGGCCGATTAGGAAAAGGGGAGATGCAACGAGACCTGGGTGTCATTATACACCAGTCATTGAAGGTGGGCATGCAGGTACAGCAGGCGGTGAAAAGGGCAAATGGCATGTTGGCATTCATAGCAAAAGGATTTGAGTACAGGAGCAGGGAGGTTCTACTGCAGTTGTACAGGCCTTGGTGAGACCGCACCTAGAATATTGTGTGCAGTTTTGGTCCCTTAATCTGAGGAAAGACATTCTTGCCATAGAGGGAGTACAGAGAAGGTTCACCAGATTGATTCCTGGGATGGCAGGACTTTCATATGAAGAAAGACTAGATCGACTAGGCTTATACTCACTGGAATTTAGAAGATTGAGGGGAATCTTATTGAAACGTATAAAATTCTAAAGGGATTGGACAGGCTAGATGCAGGAAGATTGTTTCCGATGTTGGGGAAGTCCAGAACGAGGGGTCACAGTTTAAGGATAAAGGGGAAGCTTTTTAGGACGGAGATGAGGAAAAATTTCTTCACACAGAGAGTGGTGAATCTGTGGAATTCTCTGCCACAGGAAACAGTTGAGGCCGGTTCATTGGCTATATTTAAGAGGAAGTTAGATATGGCCCTTGTGGCTAAAGGGATCGGGGGTACGGAGAGAAAGCAGGTACAGGGTTCTGAGTTGGATGATCAGCCATGATCATACTGAATGGCGGTGCAGGCTCGAAGGGCCAAATGGCCTACTCCTGCACCTATTTTCTATGTTTCTATGTTTCTACTATGTTTGAATGGTTTAAATCTCCTGAAAAAAAAATCAGACATTTAGTTTTGTTTTATATACGTGTCATAGGCGTTACAACCGGGGTGCCTTGCGGGTGCTTTGCGGGGAACTTACACTTGCTTCCGCTGATGCAGCTTCAGCCCTGAGACATGAAAGAACCAACTCCCTACGAATAAGGTGTGGGCGACGGGCCCAACGTCGCATGCTCAAACCCAAATGCGCTTCATTTTAACTAGGGCTATGAAACATTCATGAAGCTGGCTCCTGGTATTGACGTTACACCTCGAGAGAAGAGAGGGAGGCTCGGGTCAAACAATAGCGAGGAAAGCGGATTCCACCTGGTGCCCGCTCAAACTGGATCAGAATAAGTAAAGGTGTCACGTCACTATCCGACCACGTTCATTCACATACTGTTGCATAATTTATCACTCCTCTGTTCCAGATGAAATTCAGGTTCGGCTGAAGAAATGCGCGGAGTCTTCTTCCTCGGTGAACCCGGGCACCAAATAGCGTGGAGTTAAGAAATATTAGATCTCCTCGCGCAATATTTGGCAGAGATACAAAATCGGATTAAACATAATTAGAGCGAACCGATGCAATGAACCTTTTGAGAAGAGGTCAAAACTGAAGTCGCCTCACTTCTCATAAACATGAGCAAGTGCACGTGATGGCCTGTGGGTCACAAACTACATCATTATATCTCCTGGTATGCACTCGATGGGCCGAACAGTCACCTGTTCCTTAGCTTGCTACAATTCAAAAGAACCACCCGGGAACAGGACAAGGCAACCATGTTCACTTTGCAGCCTCTCTGTAGCATTCTGAAGCATATTAGTGAACTGACGGCTTCTTATGACAATCCAGTACATAGAGTGCTAAAAAAAAATTACAAATGTGCGTGTAATCAGTTGATTTCAAAACTGCAAGGATGCAATGTGGAATTTCGGATTATCAGTGTGAGTCATACCCTGTCCAGTGCCAATATCAAATATAACATACACTCCTGTATGTTAGGGACCTCCTGTACCTAATAAAGCGGCCACTGATTGTATGTTCGTGGTTGCTAATGCTGCAGCCCATTTAGTTCAAGGTTCGATGCATTCGGAGATACACTTCTGCACATGACTATTGCAATGCATGGTTATTTGAGTTAGTGTCGCCTCCTGTCAGCTTGAACCGTGTCTGGCCATTCTCTTCTGGCCGTCGCTGCATGTTTTTTTTTGTTTTCTGTCACTGGTCACTGTAAACTCTAGAGATTGTTTTGTGTGAAAAACCCAGATTATCAGCAGTTTTTGATCTCAAACCATCCGGTCTGGTACCAACAATCATTCCACGGTCAATGTCACTTAGGTTACATTTCTTCCCCATTCTGATATTTGGTCTGAACATCCGAATCTCTTGATCATGGCTACATGCTTTTATGCATTAAGTTGCTGCCACATGATTGGCTGATAAATATTTGCATTGACAAGCAGGTTTACAGGTGTACCTAAAAATGTGCCCACTGAATGTATTACATACTATACATCCCAAAATATTCAAGTCAAGTCAAGTCACTTTTATTGTCATTTCGACCATAACTGCTATGTACAGTACACAGTAAAAATGAGACAATGTTTTTCAGCACCATGGGATTGCATGACACAGTACAAAAACTAGACTGAACTACGTAAAAAAAACAAACACAAAGAAAGCTACACTAGACTACAAACCTACACTGGACTGCATAAAGTGCACAAAAACAGTGCAGGCATTACAATAAATAATAAACAGGACAATAGGGCAAGGTGTCATTCCAGGCTTCGGGTATTGAGGAGTCTGATAGCTTGGGGGAAGAAACTGTTATATAGTCTGGTTGTGAGAGCCCGAATGCTTTGGAGCCTTTTCCCAGATGGCAGGAGGGAGAAGAGATTGTATGAGGGGTGCATGGGGTCCTTCATAATGCTGTTTCCTTTGCGGATGCAGCGTGTAGTGTAAATATCCGTGATGGCGGGATAAGAGACCCCCGATGATCTTCTCAGCTAACCTTACTATCCACTGCAGAGTCTTGTGATCCGAGATGGTGCAATTTCCAAACCAGGCAGTGATGCAGCTGCTCAGGATGCTCTCAATACAACCCCTGTAGAATGTGTTGAGGATGGGGGGTGGGAGATGGACTTTCCTCAGCCTTCACAGAAAGTAGAGACACTGCTGGGCTTTCTTTGCTATGGAGCTGGTGTTGAGGGACCAGGTGAGATTCTCCGTCAGGTGAACACCAAGAAATTTGGTGCTCTTTACGATCTCTACAGAGGAGCCGTCGATGGTCAGCGGGGAGTGGTCGCTCCATGCCCCCCTGAAGTCAACAACCATCTCTTTTGTTTTGTTCACATTAAGAGACAGGTTGTTGGCTCTGCACCAGTCCGTTAGCCACTGCACCTCCTCTCCGTATGCTGACTCATCGTTCTTGCTGATGAGACCCACCACGGTCGTGTCATCGGCGAACTTGAGCTGTGTATTGCAACACAGTCGTGGGTCAGCAGAGTGAACAGCATTCTTTTTCTTATAGGCATCCCAAAACATATTTCTTAAATCTAAATAACTTAAAATATGCATTATATAGAACATATTCAACTTTTTATGTGTATTGCATAATGTGTTCAGAAGTTCAGTTAAGAGTTGGTTTAAAATTCATTTGATTACACTTAGTGTGCTATCTTTTTGGCATTTCATATTTCTAATATCAATCTCTTGTCATGGTATTAATTAATATGTTACAGGCAAAAAATTCTACTGAAGTAATTAATAAGGGGGCAGAGTGAATGAATTTATCATTTATGTCTATTTTTAAGAATAATTGCTATGAAGGTTGAATTTATTTCACATATCATTTTTCCACCCCAGGTTATGCAGTGTAAGTGTGTTAACAGTCTGACATGATTAATTGTGGAGAAATAAGAAATTTCATGGATTGAATTTTATGCTAGGTTTTTTTTAAATCACACTTCACAATCAGACAGCAATATATATTGATAGACTTTTAGAACATAAAACAGTACAACACAGTATAGGGTGTTCAGACCACAATGTTGTGCTGACCTCTTAACATGCTCCAAGATCAATCTAACCCTTCCCTCCTACATAGTCCTCCATTTTCCTTTTATCCATGCATCCATCTAAGAGTCTCTTAAAGGTTCCTAGTTTTCTGCCTGTACCACCACCCCCAACAGTATATTCCACCCACTTACTGCTCTCTGTGTAAAAATATTACCTCTGACATCCCCTTTATATTTCCCTCCATTTACCTTAAAATTATTTTCTCTTGCATTGGCCATTTCCACCCTTGGAAAAAGGCACTGACTGTCCAGTCTATCTGTGCCTCTTATCATCTTGTACATCTCTATAAATTGACCTCTCCAAAGAAAAATGCCCTAATTTGTTCAACCTTTCCTCATAATCAGGAATGAATTGCTCCCCCATGGACGGTCCTGATACCAGCTGTGAAAAGAGAAGGGTTGGCATGGGGCTAGTAACCCCATCCTGTAAAATCCCAGAGCTACAGAAACAACAACAGAAGCTCCAAAGGGCTTACCCCTGGGAGAGGAAGGATCTTAGAAGATGGACTACACCTGGGGACAAGTTGAAAGCCCAGGATAGAGGACTCTGAGGAGCTGCTGTCATTGGCCTATAACCCAGTAGGGGTGATGGGCTAAGAAGAAGAACGAGTGAGCAGCTTCATTAATCAGAAGAATTTTGCACTTAGAGATCATGCAATAAATTAAATGGGTAGTCTGAGTTTTATTTTCTTTTTAATTTAGCCATGCACGGGACTGTATTTCTTCTGCTGTGAATCCCTGTAGACTTAAGCAATAATCCAAAGACTGGTGAGTACTGGTGAAATCATATTGACACAAGGAGGGGTGGGGTTCAATATGGGAAGAAATATTATAGGAGATGTGTTTCTATACAATGGTGTAACTGACATGGAACACTCTTCCAGATACACTGGTGAAGCAGAGTCTTCAGTATATTCCAAAAAGGAAGTGAATGAATATTTTAATAAGGAATGTTTAACAAGGTAAACATTACATTGTTCTATTTAAAATTTAGTTTATCCCCTGTAACAGTACTCAAGATGGAGAGGACATCAGGAATACATTTGTTTTGACAAGGTATAGGAGAAAGGATGGAGTTGGAATATTTTTAAATGCATTTGTTCACTGGACCTAGTCATTGCTGGAAATATATTGTAGCTTTACCCACCTCAGAGGAGGTAGTTCAGTGTCACCTAAAGACATAGGAGTAGAATTAGGCCATTCAACCCAATATGCCATCCCCTCTACCCCACACTCCATCCTTCTCCCCGTAAACTTTGATACCCAGCCATCTTGACTGGGTCACAAGATTTCCTTCCTTGAAGGAAAAACTAGATGAGATTTTACAACAATCTAGCAGCTTAATTTTAGACCATTAGACAAAGGATCAGAATGAGGCCATTCAGCCCATTGAGTCTGCTCTGCCATTCCATCATGTCTGATTTATTATCCCTCTCAACACCATTCTCCTGCCTTCTCACTGTAACCTTTCATGGCTTGACTAATTAAGAACCTATCAACCTCCATTTTAAATATACTCAATGATTTGGCCTTCAATGCCATCCATGACAATGAATACCACAGATTCACGATCTTTTGGCTGAAGAAATTTCTCCTCATCTCTGTCTGAATGGACGCCCCCTATCCTGAGGGTGTACCTTCTGGTCCTAGACTCACCCACTTTTGGAAATGTCCTTCCTACATCCACTCTATCTAGGACTTTCAATATTCAGTAGGCTTCAATGAGATCCTCCCTCATTCATCTAAACATCTGCAAGTATGGGATCAGAGTCATCAAACTCTCCTCTTACATTAATCCTTTTATTCCCAGAATCATTCTCGGGTATCTCCTCTGGACTCTCTCCACTACCGGCACATCTTTTCTTAGACAATGGGCCTAAAATTGCTCACAATGCTCCAGTGCCTGATCAATGCCTCATAAAGCCTCAGGCCTTCCCTTCTCCATGTGCATTGAAATTCTGTTAAAAATACAGTACACGTATTTATATCTCTTAGATTCCAGGATGCTTGAAGGATTTGTTTAGATAGTAATTAAATTAGCCAAAGCCTGACAGTGCGTAAATGATCAGCTTTACAAATTAAGATTTCTAACAGATAAGATAAATATTTGAACAAGCAAACATAGAATTTAGTTTTGCCATTTAAGAAGCCAGAAGCCAGTCATAGTACCAAACTGAGGAAATATTATACAAGAGCAGACTGCAAAATAAGTGCCAGCATGAATCTAAGGTGAAAGTAGCAAACGGAAGATTTAGTACACATTGTGTTGAGAGGGAGAGTCTGAGTACAAAAAAATTCAGGCATAGAAATAAAGCCCTGTTCCATTACACAATGTGATCTGGAAAGATTTAGCCTTACTCAGGCGCTGAATTATTGATAAGAACCTAAGCAAAAGCTACGGTTACAGAGACAGATATTCCTCTTCATTAAGGAAATTAAAGAATGCCATGGGTGATTTATTGGAGACCTGCACAGTTACTTACTTCTTTGCAAAATGGTAAGCCTTCACTCATCTCTAGGTTGTGCAAAATCAGTTTAATCACTTAAATTTAAATAAAAAGACAATTCCCTCTACTTTTTCATCCTTTTACTGTTTCCCCTGTAATCCACGGAAAATGACTCATCCAAGAGGACAGAAACCTGACCTATATCCAGTTTTCCATAGTGGGGGATGAGTCCAGCTGGTAACGGTAGTATGAACTGAGGTGGAGGTGACAGCATTTTCCCATTTGCTACATATCCAGTGATGGAGAATGCTTGCCAGTAAATGTGGATGCGGGTATGCTTTTCCTTCAATAACTTCCACTGCTTAAGATTAGTAAGATGTCCAATCTAACCCAAAGATTATAATTTATAGGCGTAAGAGCAGACTATATTTAATTAAAGATTCAAAGTAAATTTATTATCAAAATACAGATGTATTACCATATATTAGCCTGAGATTCATTTTCTTGCAGGCATTCACAGTAGAACAAAGAAATACAATCGAATCAATGGAAAATGACACACAAAGACTGACGAATAACCAGTGTGCAAAAGAAGACAATCTGCACAAACACAAGGAAAAGTAAATAAACTGAAATACGCATTGTAAAGTCCTTGAGAGTGAGTCCAGTTCAGAGTTGAGGTGAGTGAAGCCTTCCACACTGGTTTAGAGCCTGGTGGCTCAAAGGTAATAACTGTTCCTGAAGTCAGTGGTGTGGGACCAAAGGCTCATGTATTTCCTTTCTGATGGCAGCAGTGGCCTGGAGCTGACGTCCTTTAGTGATGGATGCTGAGGTGATTTGATTTGTCATCGAAGACTCTCGCAAATTTCTACAGATGTACCACTGAGAGCCTTCTGGCTGGTTGCTTCACCACCTGGTTTGGAGGGGGCAATGCACAGTATCAGAAAAAGCTGCAGAGGGTTGCAAACTCAGCCAGATCCTTCATAGGCACTGGCCTCCCCAGCATTAAGGACATCTTCAAATGGCCATGCCTCAAAAAGTTAGCATTCATCATCAAGGATCTCCACCACCCAGGATATGCTCTCTATTCACCATCAGGGTGGAGGTGCTCTTCTTCTTCGGTTGTCCATCGAAATCCGATGACGACATCCACTCCTTTAACGGTGAGATCTTTGATGACTATACAGTCCAATCCTGGACCCACAAGCTCTATTGCAGGTGGGACATGTATATGTGGTATTGATGGTAGTGATGGCAACCATGGCTGCATTTCTCCTGGCTCGCTTCTGCTGTCTTCTGGTTGTTCTTTCCATCTCCAGAATATGAACCCCGTCCCTACACAGCTGTTGCCAAGTGTTACGGTTGGCAGCAACATCCTCCAGGTCCTCAGGTCTGATCTTGCACTTCCTTAAAGCATTCTTCATCTGATCCTTATAGCGCTTCTTCACCCTCCAGCTGAGTGTCGACCGTGATGTAGCTGGCCGTATAACACTCTGCGGGGTAGCCAACATGGAGGCATCCTTATCACGTGCCCCAACCACTGCAGCTGACGCTGGGTGATCATGGCCTCAATACTTCTGCAGTTGGTCTTTACAAGTATTTCAGTGTGAGGCACCCGCTCATGCCAGGTAATTCCCAGGATGCGCTGAAAGCAGCTTATGTGGAAGAGCTTCTTCCTCTCTACCATCAAAGTTCTGAACGGTCCATGAACCCTTGAACTATTTTTGCTGTCTTTTTATTTTGCACTATGTTTCTTATTGTGAATTGCGTATTTTGTGTATTGCACTTTACAGCTGCCACAAAACAACAAATTTCACAATTTATACCAATGATAATTAACCGGGTCCTGATTCCGTGAGACTATGTAACCTTGCCCTTCAGATTGTGGCTGATCTGATCCTGGTTTTGGCTCCACCTTCTTGCTTGTTCTTCAAAGCATAGAGTCAAGGTCAAAAATATGCATCTCAGCCTTGAATACATTCATTTGGTCTTCCCCATGGTTCTTTAGGGCAAAGAAATCCACAATTCACCAACCCGCAGAAGAAATTTCTTCTCACATTCTTCTTGAATGGGTAAGATACTGGAAACTATGCCCCATGGTACAAAATTCCCACAGGGTTAGAGGGAACACATTCTCAGCTTCCGTCCAATGAAGCACTACTCCACCTCTCCCTCCGCAAGTTCCAAAAATTTTCATTCTTCTAAACTCCAACAAATTCAGGTCAAGCTGCTCATTTCAGAAATCAACCTAGTAAATTGCTCTGAACTAGCTCCAAATCAGATAAGACCTTCTTCTTCAGAGCGCTGCAGGTGTGGTTTCAAGTCCTCCTTCCTCCTCTTCACTTGTCCTTTAGAATCGAGGATGACTTGCTCCAGTCCCAGTTCCACTCCATTTCCAAACTGCAGACTCTTCAACCATTGTGGCAGGAGGTGTTTGATGGGACAGGGTGGTAGGAGTTTGTGAGGTGGTGCATTACTTCCACACAGCATCTTGAATTGTTGAGATTCATGATGCTGAGTTTCTCAAACCATTTCCAAAAGCACCACTATTCTGACTGTCCGTGGGCCAGAGGTTCCCAGGGGTGAGTGGAGAAGTTGCATATGAAACTCTAAGCTCATCTTAAATTTTTTCCTGTCTACCTACTAATTTTCTTCTAAAGAAGAGCTCAAGATAGAGTATCTGCTATGGGAATCTAGTGTCAGGCATGCAAACAATGTGGTCTATCAAATATAGCTAACATAGAGTAATGAGGGTCTTGGTGTTGGGGAGGGTGTTCTGGTGGAGGACACAAACATTGGTGTTGGTTTGCTTATATTTCTGGTGAATTTGGAGGATTTTTTGGTTTTGGTATTTTTTTCAGTGTCTTGAGATGTCTGAAGAGTTATAGAACACCACAGCACAGAAACAGGTACCTTGGCATATCTAGTCCCTTATGAACCATTAACCTGCCTACTTCCACCTACCAGCATCTGGATCAAAGCCCTCTATATCCCTACCATCCATGTACCATTCTAAATTTCTCTTAAATATTGAACTCAAACCCACATCCACCACTTGTGCTGCAGCTCATTCCACACTCTCATCACCCTCAGAATGAAGACGTTCCCCTTCATGTTCCCCGTTCACTCTTAACCCATGACTTCTAGTTTTAGTCTCACCACCTTAGAGGAAAAAGTCCGCCTGCATTTACCCTATCCATAATTTTGTATACCTTTATCAAATGTCCCCTCAATGTTTTACATTCTAGGGAATAAAGTCCTAACCTATTCAATGTTTCCCTATAACTCAGATTTTCAAGTCCCAGCAACATCCTTGTAAATTTTCTTTGCACTCTTTCAGTCATATTTACATCTTTCATGTAGGTAGGTGACCAAGATTGTACACAATTCTCCAAATTAGGCCTCACCAATGTCTTACACAATTTCAGCATATCATCCCAACTCCTGTGCTCAGTACATTGATTTATGAAGGCCAGTGTAGCAAAAGCTTTCCTTACAACCCTATCTGTAATGCCACTTTCAAGGAATATGCATCTGTGTTCCCAGATCCCTCTTTTCTTCCGCACTCCTCTCTGCCCGACTCCTTACCTGGTTGGTTTCCCAAAGTACAACACTTCGCACTTGTCTGCATTAAATTAATCTCTGATTTTTCAGCTCATTTTTCCAGCTGGTCCAGATCCCATTAAAAGCTTTGATAGGCTTCTTTGCTGTCCACTACACCCCAAATCTTGGCGTCATCCACAAATTTGCGGATCCAATTTACCACAGTATCATCCAGATCATTAATATCAATAACAAACAACAACAAAAGACCCAGCACTGACACTGCAGCACACCACTAGTCACAGGGATCCAGTCAAAGAGACTACCACTCTCTGGCTTCTGCGAAGCCAATGTCTAATCCAATTTACTATGTTACCTTAAAAGTCAAGTGACAGAACATAGAACATAGAACATGGAACATAGAATAGTACAGCACATTACAGGCCTTTTGGCTCACAATGTTGTGCCGACCTTCAAACCCTGCCTCCCATATAACCCCCCACCTTAAATTCTTCCATATATCTGTCTAGTAGTCTCTTAAACTTCACTAGTGTATCT
This sequence comes from Hemitrygon akajei, assembly GCF_048418815.1. Taxonomy (NCBI): domain Eukaryota; kingdom Metazoa; phylum Chordata; class Chondrichthyes; order Myliobatiformes; family Dasyatidae; genus Hemitrygon; species Hemitrygon akajei. Next base: position 27,520,487 of record NC_133138.1, on the reverse strand, counting down.
GCCTCCATCACTGACTCAGGCAGTGCATTCCACACTCCAGACACTCTCTGAGTGAAAAACCTTCCTCTAATATCCCCCTTGAACTTCCCTCCCCTTACCTTAAAGCCATGTCCTCTTGTACTGAGCAGTGGTGCCCTGGGGAAGAGGCACTGGCTGTCCACTCTGTCTATTCCTCTTAATATCTTGTACACCTCTATCATGTCTCCTCTCATCCTCCTTCTCTCCAAAGAGTAAAGCCCTAGCTCCCTTAATCTCTGATCATAATCCACACTCTCTAAACCAGGCAGCATCCTGGTAAATCTCCTCTGTACCCTTTCTAATGCTTCCACATCCTTCCTATAGTGAAGCGACCGGAACTGGACACAGTACTCCCAAGTGTCGCCTAACTAGAGTTTTATACAGCTGCATCATTACATCGCGACTCTTAAACTCTATCCCTCGACTTATGAAAGCTAACACCCCATAAGCTTTCTTAACTACCCTATCTACCTGTGAGACAACTTTCAGGGATCTGTGGACATGTACCCCCAGATCCCTCTGCTCCTCTACACTACCAAGTATCCTGCCATTTACTTTGTACTCTGCCTTGGAGTTTGTCCTTCCAAAGTGTAGCACCTCATACTTCTCTGGGTTGAACTCCATCTGCCACTTCTCAGCCCACTTCTGCATCCTATCAATGTCTCTCTGCAATCTTTGACAATCCTCTACACTGTCTACAACACCACCAACTTCTGTGTCGTCTACAAACTTGCCAACCCACCCTTCTACCCCCACATCCAAGTCGTTAATAAAAATCACAAAAAGTAGAGGTCCCAGAACAGATCCTTGTGGGACACCACTAGTCACAACCCTCCAATCTGAATGTACTCCCTCCACTACGACCCTCTGCCTTCTGCAGACAAGCCAATTCTGAATCCACCTGGCCAAACTTCCCTGGATCCCATGCCTTCTGACTTTCTGAATAAGCCTACTATGTGGAACCTTGTCAAATGCCTTACTAAAATCCATGTAGATCACATCCACTGCACTACCCTCATCTATATGCCTGGTCACCTCCTCAAAGAACTCTATCAAGCTTGTTAGGCTCGATCTGCCCTTCACAAAGCCATGCTGACTGTCCCTGATCAGACCATGATTCTCTAAATGCCCATAGATCCTATCTCTAAGAATCTTTTCCAACAGCTTTCCCACCACAGACATAAGGCTCACTGGTCTATAATTACCTGGACTATCCCTACTACCTTTTTTGAACAAGGGGACAACATTCACCTCCCTCCAATCCTCCGGTACCATTCCCGTGGACAACGAGGACATAAAGATCCTAGCCAGAGGTTCAGCAATCTCTTCCCTTGCCTCATGGAGCAGCCTGGGGAATATTCCATCAGGCCCCGGGGACTTATCCATCCTAATGTATTTTAACAACTCCAACACCTCCTCTCCCTTAATATTAACATGCTCCAGAACATCAACCTCACTCATATTGTCCTCACCATCATCAAGTTCCCTCTCAGTGGTGAATACCGAAGAGAAGTATTCATTGAGAACCTCGCTCACTTCCACTGCCTCCAGGCACATCTTCCCACCTTTTATCTCTAATTGGTCCTACCTTCACTCCTGTCATCCTTTTGTTCTTCACATAATTGAAGAATGCCTTGGGGTTTTCCTTTACCCTACTCGCCAAGGCCTTCTCATGCCCCCTTCTTGCTCTTCTCAGTCCCTTCTTAAACTCCTTTCTTGCTACCCTATATTCCTCAATAGACCCATCTGATCCTTGCTTCCTAAACCTCATGTATGCTGCCTTCTTCCACCTGACTAGATTTTCCACTTCACTTGTCACCCATGGTTCCTTCACCCTACCATTCTTTATCTTCCTCACCAGGACAAATTTATCCCTAACATCCTGCAAGATATCCCTAAACATCGACTACATGTCCATAGTACATTTCCCTGCAAAAACATCATCCCAATTCACACCCGCAAGTTCTAGACTTATAGCCTCATAATTTGCCCTTCCCCAATTAAAAATTTTCCTGTCCTCTCTGATTCTATCCTTTTCCATGATAATGCTCCCCCAGATGCTCACCCACTGACAGATCTGTGACCTGACCCGGTTCGTTACCTAATACTAGATCTAGTATGGCATTCCCCCTAGTCGGCCTGTCAACATACTGTGACAGGAATCCATCCTGGACACACTTAACAAACTCTGCCCCATCTAAACCCTTGGAACTAATCAAGTGCCAATCAATATTAGGGAAGTTAAAGTCACCCATGATAACAACCCTGTTATTTTTGCACCTTTCCAAAATCTGCCTCCCAATCTGCTCAACCTTCTTGACCAACGTCCCATGCTGGATGTAGTCAAAGGTCTTACTGAAGTTCATGATGCCACCATCCACTGAGTTGCCTTCATCAAGTTTCTTGGTAGCTTCCTTGAAAAACCCAATGAGATTGGCTAAACACGACCTATAATGCACAAGGCCATGTTGCCTACCCCTAATCAGTCCTTGTCTATCCAAATACTTCTGTATCCAGTTCCTTAGAATACCTTCCAATAACTTTTCCACTATTGATGTCAGGTTCATTGACCTATTATTTTGTGGCTAACTCTTTCTTAAACAATGGAACAACATAAGCTATCCTCCAATCATCCAGCCCTCACCCATGGCTAATGATGTTTTAAATATCTCTGCGAAGACCCCAGCAATTTCTGTGCTAGCCTCCTACAGAGTCCAAAGGAACACCTTGCCAGGCCCTGAGGATCTATTCACCCTAATCTGCCTCAAGACAGCAAGCATCTTCTCCTCTGTAATCGATACAGGGTCCGTGATCTCGCTGCTGCTTTGCCTCACTTCTATAGACTTTGTGTACACCTCCCAAATAAATACAGATGCAATAAAATCCATTTAAGATCTCTCATCTCTTTTGGCTCCATGCATAGATTGCCACGCTAATCTTCCAGAGCAACCTCATGCCTTTTTTTTAGCCCTCTTAATTTCCTTCTTAAGCATTTCTTATACATTTTAATTACCTCATTTTCCCCTACCTGCATTTACCTGATATGTATTTCCTTCTTTTTCTTAACCGGGGCCTCAATATCTCACAAAAACAAGGTTCCCTAAATCTCTTATCCTTACCTTTTATTCTGACATGAACATACAAACTCTGCACTCTCAATATTTCACTTCTGAAGGCCTCCCACTTACAAGTGCATCTTTCCCAGAAAACAGCCTGTCCCAATCCATATTTAACAGATACGATTTGATACCATCAAAATTGGCCTTTCTTCAAAACAGAATCTCAACCTGAGGGCCAGACCTATCCTTTTCCATAACTACATTGAAACTAATGGCATTATGATCACTAGTTGCAAAGTGTTCCCCTACACAAACTTCTGTCACCTCCCATGTCTCATTCTCTAATAGGAAATCAAATATTGCACTCTCTCTCTCTCTCTCTCTCTCTCAGTGGGACTTCTATGTACTGATTAAGGAAACTTTTCTGAACACATTTGACAAACTCTATCCTATTCAGCACTTTCAAAATATGGGATTCCCAGTCAATATGTGGAAAGATAAAATCACCTTCCTTCAGAACATTATGTTTCTTGCAACAGTCTGCAATCTCTCTACAAATTTGCTCTTCTAAATCCCGCAGACTGTTGGATTGTCTATGATATAGTCCCATTAATATGGTCATACCTTTTTTTATTTCTCAGTTCTTCTGAAAGCTTCAGTAGATGATCTCTCCAGTCTGTCCTGTCTGAGCACTGCCATGATGTTTTCCCTGAATAGTAATACTACCTCTTCCCCTTTAATCCCTCCCACTCTGTCATGTCCGAAACAACAGAACCCAGGAACGTTGAGCTATTAGTCCTATCCCTCCTGCAGCTAATGGCTACAGTGTCATCATTCCATGTGCTGATCCGTACCCTAAGCTTATGTCATGGTCTGGATCGGTTCCCCTTTAAATTTAGTTAGGTTGCGTTATGATCCGGACTAATGACTCTTTGTTCCCTTCTAATTCCTTTTCACGTGTCCCTTGAGCTTGACAATTAAGGTGATCTACTCTCGACCCGAACTGGCAGCTTATAAGCCCCTGGCTTTAGCCGTTCGGGGCGAGAGTGTTAAGAAGCCTTAGCAAGTTGCCGTCACTACCACAAGCCAGAGTTATCCAGCCCGCATCGGAGTGCCAGCAATTCGCCTTCCTTCACCAGAGTGGGTCTGGGCAAGGTCAATCTGCCAGGGGCGAGTTGAAGGCAGAGTCCTGACTTGATGTTCATGCCCATTGCCCGTGTCTACCCTTCGAAGAGTCCCTGCTCGATGCCTGAGTGGAAGGCGGAGTTCTGGCTCGATGTTCATGTCCTGTGTCCGTGTCTGTCCCCTTGAAGAAGAGTCCTGGCTCGATGCCTGATCTGAAGGTGGAGTCCTGGCTCAAGGTTCCTCGTCCTCTGTTTTGGTGTCCACGTGTCTGGCTGCGGTGAATCAAGGTCCTAGTCTCCTAGTCCAGGGTCCGCGACGATCCAGGTTCCACGTTCTCGGCTGCGCCGATCCATGGATCCCACTGTCCAAGTCCAAGGGCCGCGGACTGTCCATGTTCCCTGTTTCCAAGTCCCAGATCCGCAGCAATCCAAGTCCCTAGTCCCTTAGTCCGAGGTTCGTGTTCCTCTTTGTCCTCCTTGATTTCCTGATTTTCTGTGTAGTGAGTAATAAACACTATTTTATTGTAACTAAGAAAGACGTGTTTGTGTCCTGCTTGTGGGTCCTCTCCCAGCACCCTTGTCCCCACCTCGTGACAGCTTATCTGTCTACAATACTCCTTGCTTTGAAATATACACAGCTCGGATGATTAGTCGCACCATGTTCAAACTTCTGATTAATGACTTTGTACGTAGGCTTAACAACATCTGTCTCCACAGCCACTCCACTATCTGTTTTGGTACTATGGTTCTCACGCCCCTGCAACTCTAGTTTAAACTCCTCTGTGCAGCACTAGCAAACCTTCCCACTAGGATAGTTGACCCCTCAAGTTCCAGGGCACAATCCATCCTGTATAGGTCCCAACTACTCTGGAAGGAAGCCAATGATCCAAAAATCTGAAGCCCTCCCTTCAGTACCATCTCCTTAGCCATGGGTTAATTGGTATGATCTTCCTGGTTCTGGCCTCACTAGCATGTGGCATAGTTAGCAATCCTGAGATCACAACTCTGGAGGTCCTGTCCTTTAACTTAGCACCTAGTTCCCTGAACTCACTTTGCAGGACCTCTTCACTCTTCCTACCCATGCTATTGGTATTGACGTGGAGCATGACCTCTGGCTGTTCACCCTCCCAATTAAGAATGCTGCAGACTCAATCCAAAATATCCTTGATCCTTGCACCCAGGAGACAACATACCATCTAGGAATCTTGTTCTCATCATTGAACTTCCTTTCTGTTCCCCTAAGTAAATAATCCTTTCTCACTACAGCTGGCCTCTTCTCCCCACTTCCCTTCTGAGTCACAGAGCCAGACTCGGAGCCAGACACCTGACGAGGTGCAGCTTTCTTCTGCTATGGATGCACTTCTTGCAGGTGTAGTCATTGGGCACTGGAGGTCTCCCTGCTTTCTCACATCCTGCAAGAGGAGGGTTCCACTACCGTACCCTACCTGGTATCCCCATTGCTCAAATGTGCAATAAGAAAGAATAAAAAACAAAAATAACTATCTACAGTCTATGCCTCTCCTCACTGAAGCCTCGATGAGCCAAAGCCTCAACTCTCCACTCTAACTTTGGCCCACTCATACAATGGCCACTCCACTTAAATCTAAATTCTTTTTATCGGGTCTAGCCAAGCGCCTAATTATGCACAATCTAATAGCTACTAGGAAAACACTGCATGCAAAATGTGCCAACTGCCCCTGTCTTCTTTTAAACTCTCTCTTCCTCTACACAATCCAATGTCTCGTTGGGAACAGTGGCACATCCACTGTAAGAAGTCTTGGAAAGGATGACAGGGTTTACTGCTGCCCTGTAGACTATGAATTTTGCAGCAGATCTGCAGTCTTGATCTTCAAATATCTTTTCCTTAATTGGCCAGAAGGCTGCACCAGGTGATCATCGATGTCTACCTTTACTGAGAGATGGCTCCTGAGATATGGGATATAGTCCGTGATCAGAATCAGAATCAGGTTTATTATTGTTGACATATCCAAATTCTCTGTTAGTCATGTAAGTTGTTTTTGTCGTAGCAGTATCGTGCAGGACATTAAAAAGAACTATAGGTTACAATAAAAAAATAAATAGTGCAAAAGAGGAACAGTGAGGTAGTGTTCATGGGTTCACAGATGATTCAGAGATCTGTTGGTGGAAGAGAAGAAGCTGCTCCTAACATATTGAGTGTGGGTCATCAGGCTCCTGTACCTCCTCCTTGATGGTAGTTACGAGAAGAGGCCATATCCCAGATGGTGACGATCCTTAATGATGGGTGCTGCCTTCTTGTGGTATTTCTTCTGAAGATGTCCTCAATGGATGAGAGGCATATGCTCGTTATAATTTACAAAGACTCAAAAACTGTTGAAAATGTGAGATAAGAGATTTAAATGATTGATTATCTGAAATTTCTGCATTCAAGATGAGTTATGAAGATCAGCAGGCTGAAATGATATTATGTTTATTTGTATTGAACATCATTGGTACAGAAAACGTAGACCCATCAGGGTGAAAGAGTGAGTTAGAGTTCAAATGACAGCCACCAAGACCCACCAGCTATGTACAGTTTGTGTCCTGAAACTGACTCATTTATCCAAATTCTCCTCCTCTGTTAGTTGGCCATACATCTTTCCATGTTAATTTGTTAATCACCAGGCAAAGAACTCAGTGGGCCAGGCAGCATCTCAGGAGGCAAATGTTTTAGGTCGAGACCCTGCATCAGAACTGAAATGCCTCTGCAGCCAGCTACCCAATTTGTTCCATTATTTATTATTCTGGGGAGAAATCCAAAATACAATCTATAAATATCCACAAGATTGTATTTGCTCAGTTGGGATGAAGATTTAAATCACTCACAATCAAAGGAGTCAATTTGTTACAGGTTCACATTATTTGTTAATTAAAACTATTATTAGGGCTTGTAGACAACCCTATCAACTGCTAATTCCTACCTTCTTCTAAACTTTTAAGCTAAAATGATTTCTTAATGCTGCACAGATCACATTCTTTACTAACAGAACTATCTCACACTTTATTTCTGTCTTCCTTTCTGAGCTTTTCAAAATGTTAATTACCCAAGGATAATCATTTCCCGGTTTTGCTCACTTTATCTTTGTTCATGGCGTCCTCTTGCACCACGATGAGGTGGAGGTGCAACACTTTATATTCAGTCTGGGCAGCCTCCAATCTGATGGCATGAATATTGGTTTTGTCTTCCGGTTAAAAGAATTTCCCTACCCTTCCCCTCTTCCTCTAGTCCCCACTCTGACCTCTTCTCACCTCCCCCGGTGACCTTCGTCCTTCCTTTTCTCCCATGCTCACTCTCCTCTCCTATCAGATTCTTTCCTCTTCAGCCCTTTACCACTGACCTGGCTTCCTTTGAGCTATCCTCCTTCCCCTTCCCCAACCTTTTTATTCAGGCGTCTTTCCCCTTCCTTTCCTGCTCTGAAGAAGGGTCTCTGCCCGAAACGTTGATTGTGTGCCTACTTCCATGGATGCTGCCTGACCTACTGAACTCCTCCAGTATTTTGTATGTGTTGCTATCTTTGTAAAAGTTATCACAGAACAATTCATTATTAATTCATCGGACCTGTTACAAAAGCTGTGCAAATTCAGATCAGAAGCCTTCACTGTTGCTTTTGTATCATTGTCCCTCTGTTCGGATCGTCTTTCAGGCGCATTCTTTTAGTTGTACACTGTCTTCCACTGCTCCAGCTCGGTTATTGGCATCCATTTTACAACCCTGCACTGTCAACCTGACCGTTCTCTTTAACTTTTCACTTGCCTTCTCATGAGGCAGCCCTTCGTGAGGATGATAGACTTCCACTCCGGTTTGGAGGGTTCTGAGGTAGCGGGTGAAGAACTAGCTTGGGAACTACAGATGGGGCAGGCACGGTTTGATGGAATGGTTACATAGTTCACTCCTGCAGGTCTTTGTCTGCTCGTCTTGCATGACCTTGAAGTTCTTATTATAACTTGCAAAACACCCTCACTATGAAGTTTAAAAGGTTGTGTACATTTCTTGCTCATGAATTCACTGGGACAATATACTCACTTCAATCGCCTGTATGTATGGTATCTGGAAATTGGTTACCTCAATGGTTAATCAGCATATTAACCATTAACCTCATAACTATTGAGCAGGGATGAATGGTTATTGTGCATATTCAAAAAGTATTTTCTCTAGAAGTAGCAAACCCAGCCAGTCTTTCATCGAATCAAGCTGCCAGCTCACTGTCCCAGCAACTGGCTTCACTCCTGACCTCTGCTGCTGTCTGTGTGGAGTTTGCACCTTCTCCCTGTGACCGTACACGTTCCCTCCAGCCGCTCTGGTTGCCTTCCACGTTCCAAGGTCAGAGAGTGTCTTAGGCATGTATAGGGGAACGGTAGAATCTGAGAATGTGGGAAGAATAAACTGGTGGGATTAACGGAGTGTGTGCTTTGTGGTTAGAATGAATATGCTGGGTTTAAGGACCCGATTTCAATGCTGCCTGACTATGGTTCTCAATCGTTTAGAGCCCCCTGTTGCTGTAATTTCCCAAGAAGACCAGCAAAGTCCCAGGATAATGTTATGACTATCTACATTGAAATTATCCAACAGAAATATGGAACAGCAGAATATTTTGTTTGTATTAACATGTATCTATTTCAAGTAATTTATATTACATTCCAATGATGTACAGTACAGCAACACACACAAAATGTTGGTGGAACACAGAAGGCCAGGCAGCATCTATAGGGAGAAGCACTGTCGACGTTTCGGGCCGAGACCCTTCATCTCGGCCCGAAACGTTGACAGTGCTTCTCCCTATAGATGCTGCCTGGCTTGCTGTGTTCCACCAGCATTTTGTGTGTGTTGCTGTTTGAATTTCCAGCATCTGCAGATTTCCTCGTGTTTGCTCTTTAAATGTACAGTACAGGTTAGGGTTAGTATGTTGTTGACCTGCTATGGTACCATGACTGAGCTCAGTGAATTGACAAGGGCTACAGGCTGTGAAAACCAAGTGGCACCTTTTGGAGACCCATTCTTTCACTTATGACCTCTGCTCAAATACAAACTAGAAAGAGGATAAAAAAAACTCCTCTGTGTGCCAAATGTAATTAAAACAACTCTGATCTTAAGAGGGCAACAATTTTAAAAGTCTAGGTCATATCTAGGGAACATTATCACTCAAGGCATCCTGAAGGATGAATGGTGTATAACATCAGACAGCAATGACCTGCATGTCTAATGCCAGAGCATGCTATATCCAAGATATTGGTGTAATTATTGCTATTCGTTTGTACACAAGTATAAGAGAATGAAATGATTGTAACTCGAGATCTGATACAGCATAAAAATACTATAAGCATAAGTAATGAAAACACAATAAATATAAGTACTTTAGATTAGTTTATATATATATATATATATTATATATAGACTGCCTGTATGTACATAAAGTGACACTAGAGTCATAGAAAAGTACAGCACAGAAACAGGCCATTCAGCCCATCTAGTTTGTGGCTAACCATTTAAACTAGGCACAGAAATGTCTGTACATAAGTTTAATCTGACAAGAAATAATACAGTACTGGTAGTGGGGTGGGTTAATGGGTGGAGGTGTTCACCATCCTGATATATTGGGGTAAGTAACTGTTTTTGAATCTGGTGGTCCTGGAATGAATGCTGCATAGCCTTGTCTCTGATGGGAGTGGAACGAACGATCCATCAGCAAGGGGGCTGGGATACTTCATGATATTGCTGACTTGTTCCCTGCACCTTTCCATATACATGTCATTGCTGGCTGGTAAGCTGGTACTGGTGGTACAGAGGAGAACTTAATGCCATTATTTACAGGCAAAATGGAAAAAGAATCCCTTAATCAACTCATAATTACAATTAAAATTGTTAATGAAAAAAATATTTTTTCCCTCAAAAAATGCTGGAGGAACTCAGCACAGCAGGCAGCATCTATGGAAAAAAGTACAGTCAACATTTCAGGCCAAAACCCTTCAGCAGGACACCTGGCCCGAAACGTCAACTGTACTCTTTTCCATAGATGCTGCCTGGCCTGTTGAGTTCCTCCAGTATTTTGTGTGTTGCTTGGATTTCCAGCATCTGAAGATTTTCCCTCGTTAATATTTTTTCCAGTTTGCCACAATTTGATCTTAGCGGAGGCTATTCCAATTTATCACTGATGCATGTCTAAAAGCTCAAAGATCACTGGTGGGAGTGGGGGCTTAGAAACAATGGTATTTTGGTCCCCTAAACAATGACAAAATAAATGCCTTTGTTTATTTTAAACACAAGAGATTCTATAGATACTGAAAACCTTGAGAAACACACAGAAATTTTTGGAGGGACTCAGCAAGTCAGAGAGCATCTATGGAGGGGAATAAACAGTCGATGTTTCGGGTTGAGACCTTTGTCAGGACTGGAAAGGGAGGAGTCAGAAGAATATAAACCTAGCCTGTTGAATTCCACCAGTATTTTATGTGTTTTGCTTGTGTTTATTTTCTTTCAGCCTTCCTCGCTTGTTACCTTCTTGTCAGGGTGCTAGGGTGACTTTATATAAGATGGAGTATGTACATCTGTTGCTGGCAAAGGCTGGGGCAAGCTTCCTCATTATAGTGTCTGGGTAGAATACAACTGGTAGCTTACATTTCACAATTCCCGTGACAGACTGAGGAATCGAAAATTCCAGATACAAGATCTCAAATGTGAAACCATCGTACCACAATACCCTTTTACCACTAAGCACACAAGTTTGTCAAAAAGAAAGTAAATCAAGGGTTAGAAGCATAAGACAGTGAACTTCTGAATATTAAACTTTAATGACCTTTAATGTAATTGCATTACATAAATCTGTTATGAAGATGCAGCTCTCCACAATGCTATGCTGTCACAAATCTTTCATTCTGTCTAAAGTGATTTCAGCTGGCGATTAAATTGCTGTCAGTGTTTGTAAATTCATGAAGGCCCACACAGTAAAGTGAGAGTTTTTATAACACCAGGTGATGTGTGGTTGTGTTACAAGTAGGCATGTGTAGACCAGCCTCCTCCCTCAGATTGTCCTTCCAGAGAGGGAGATGCTTGGTGACACTGAAAGCTGAGCAATAACTGGAACACTAACAGGTCAGTAATACTAGACAGCTCCTATCACCGCTAGATGAGTTGGGCCCCAGTGGAAGTTGCGCAATACCATTTAGAGTTATGCTTCTTTGTTACAGTAGAACTTTCCTGCCTCAGGAATACCCCTAACTGAAATTATCTTTCTTTCAGAGTCATCAGGGATGCAACAATCTCCTGGTCACCTTCTAGCATTCCAATCGATTAGAGTCTTGTAAGAAGATGAGTCAAATCCAGGGCCTGCATACCAAGGAGATCAGTGGTCAATCCAGAATCAGCTGCAAAACTCTGGTCTTTTAGGTGGGGGAATGTGTTTTTAGTTGCTCTCCTCCAGCTAAGCAGACTTGACCTGGGCAGTGCTCAGACGGGAGACACAAAATATTTGCTGCTTAGAGCAAAGCAAATGATCTACCAAGGTTAGCTGAAAGTCTAAATATACAACATCCACTGCATTTCTTTTATCTACCCTACTTGTAAGCTCCTGAAATAATTCTAACAGGTTTGTCAGGCAGGATTTTCCCTTAAGGAAACCATGCTGACTTTGTCCTATCTTGTCCTACGTCACCAAGTACTCCATAACCTCATCCTTAACAATTGACTCCAACATCTTCCCAACCACTGAGGTCAGGCTAACTAGTCTATAATTTCCTTTCTATAATTGTCTTTCTCCTTTCTTAAAGAGTGGAATGACATTTTCACCATGCCAGAGTCCAATGATTTTTGAAAGATCATTGCTAACATTTCCACAATCTCTTCCGCTACCTCTTTCAGAACCCTAGAGTGCAGCTTATCTGATCCAAGTGACTCATATACCCTTAGATCTTTCAGCTTTTTGAGCACCTTCTTCATTGTAATAGTAACTGCACTCGCTTCTGTTCCTTCACACCTTTCAACATCTGGGACACTGCTATTGTCTTCCACAGTGAAGACTGATGCAAAATACTTAATTAGTTCATCTTCTGTCTCCTTGGCCCCCATTATTATTTCCCTGTCCTCATTTTCCAGTGGTTCTATATCCACTCTCATCTCTTTTATTTTTTACATACTTGAAAAAGCTTTTACTATCCACTTTGTTTGCTAGCTGGCTTTCATACTTCATCTTTTCCATTCTAATGGTTCTTTTGGTTGCTCTCTGTAGGTTTTTAACAAGCTTCCCAATCCTCTATATTCCCGTTAATTTTTGCTTTGTTGTATGCCCTCTCTTTTGTTTTTACATTAGCTTTGACTTCTCTTGTCAGCCACAGTTGTACTATTTTGCCATTTGAGTGTATCTTTGTTTTTGTAATACATCTGTCCTGCACCTTCCTCAATTTTCCCTGAAACCCCATTGCTGCTCTGCTGTCATCCCTGCCAGCATCTCCTTCCAATTTACTTTGGCAAACTCCTCTCTCATATCACTGTAATTTCCTTTACTCCACTGAAGTATTGCTACATCAGACTTTACTTTCTCCCTATCAAATTTCAAGTAGAAATCAGTCATATTGTGATCACTGGCCCCTTAGGGTTTTTACTTTAATCATCTCTGGTTCATTACATAACACCCAACCCAGAAAAGCTGATCCCCTAGTAGGCTCAATGACAAACTACTCTAAAAAGCCATCTCTTAGGCAATCAACAAACTCACTCTCTTCAGATCCATTACCAACCTGATTTTCCCAATCAACCTGCATGTTGAAATCTCCCATGACTATCATAACATTGCTCTTTTGACTCACCTTTTCTATTCCACGCTGTAATCTGTGGTCCACATTCCAGCTAGTCTGGGAGGCATGTATATAACTGCCATCAGGGTCTTTTTACCCTTGTAGTTTCTTAATTCTACCCACAGGGATTCAACATCTTTTGATCCAATGTCACATCTTTCTACTGATTTGATGCCATTCTTTATCAGCAGAGCCACACTATCCCCTTTGCCTACCTTCCTATCCCTCTGATACAGTGTGTAACCTTGGACATTCAGCTCCCAATGATAACCATCCTTCAGCCACGATTCAGTGACGGTCACAACATCGTACTGACTATCTGTAATAATGCAACAAGATCATCCACCTTATTCTTATGCTCTGTGCATTGAGAAATAAAACTTCCAAGTACTGTATTTGCTGCCCTTTTTGACTTTGCATCCCTAATGGACTGATACTCACCCTGCTGGCTACATTTTTGTCCTAACATCTGCTTGCCCTTCCTAACAATCTGACTGCACACTTTGCTTTTTTACCATCCATCCTGAGTCTTTTCATTCTGGTTCCCACCCCACCTCCCCAACAGCTCTAACAAACCAGCCCATGAAAATATTGGTCCCCCTTGGGTTCAGGTGTAGCCCGTCCCTTTTGTACAGGTCATACCTCCCCCAGAAGAGATCCCAGTGATTCAGTTTAGTTCAGTATTGAGCCGCTAGCTGACTGCAGGCCACACAGCCAGTGTTTGCCGAAGTGTGCCGATCAAGCAGCTCAAAAACAGCCAACGAAAAGAGTAACCAGAATCCAGAAGCAGAGTTACCACAACACGGACCAGTGCCCGGGAAGAGAAATTGCATTCTGATGTTTACATCTTTGCTGTCCAGATGTTCTGGGATTGAGTGAAGAGCCAATGAGATGGCATCTGCTGTGGACCTATTGCTCTGGTCAACAAATTGGAATGGATCCAAGTTGCCTCTCAGCTGCTATGTTTCATCACAAACATCTCAAAACACTTTCAGAGTAGCAGTGACTGAAGCTATCCAAGCCAGTTCAGGAGTCTGATGCTTGTAGGGTGGTAACTTCCTGAACCTGGTGGTGTGGGGTCTGAGGGTCCTGTACCTCCTATCTGCAGCCAGCGGCAAGAAGACAGCATGGCCCCGATAGTGGGGGTCTTTGAGGATGGATGTTGCTATCTTGTGGTAGGGCTCCATATATTCACTGAGTGGCCACCGAATGTACCTACTTTGATAATAAATTTACTGTGAACTCTGAGTAGCTAAGAAAACTAAAGATATCCTTATGGATACTAAGAGATTGATAGGTTCTTGATTAGACACAGCATCAAAGGTTACAGGGAGAAGGCAAATAGGGTTGAGCACAGGGAAAAAGGATCAGCCATGACTGAATGACATGATTGAATGATACTGGTGAGGATGGTGAAAAGTTTGCCTTGGCTACTCATGTTAAGACAGCACAGAAAATCTGGTTAAGCGACTGCACAATGAAATGCATTACCATTGCCACAGCAGCGAATAAATTGTCAGAAGCCACAGTAAACTTTGTACCATTTTACAGAACTGCATAGTGCTTATATAATGACAGACTGGAACAAATGTGAATAAACAGATAGACTGGGAAAGATTAACAGAAAATATTTGGTTACCCAAGCAAAGAACTGTTTGACATTAGGATGTATTTCCTTCCAGAATCAGTGTCCTATTCAATGGCATTGAGTAAATATTTCTAGAAAGAAAAGAACTGCGGGAACTGCAAAGGAAATTAACTTGTGTGAACTCCAGAAAGTGTCCAATGTAATCAAGGTACTGGGAGATACAAGCCCACTGTCATTGTGGTTTCCTGCCAGATGGTTGAGCACACTTGGTTGTCAGAAGATTTTATCATGATGCTTCTGCTAGAAGTGGCCTGAATGTGCTCTTTTATGCTTTATTCCCTGTACGCTCATGACTGTGTGGCCAGGTTCTGCTCTAACTTCATCTACGACTTTGCAGATGGCATTGCTGTAGTCAAGTCATAGAAAAAGACAGCACAGAAACAGGCCTTTTGGCCCATCCAGTCCATGCTGAAACCATTCAAACTGCCTACTCCCACTGACCTGCACATGGACCATAGCCCTCCATATCTCTACTATCCATGCACCTTTCCAAACTTCCCTTAAATGTTCAAATCGAGCTTGTATGTACCACTTGTGCTGGCAGCTTGTTCTACACTGTCATGATCCGAGTGAAGAAATTTTCCCTCATGCTCCCCTTAAACTTTTCACCTTTCACCCTTAATGCTTGACTGTATCTGAATTAACAATGGGTCAGAGTGCAGGAGGAAGATAGGAAGCCTGGTGACAGGGTGTCACGACAACAATTCCCTCAATGTCACCAAAACAAAAGAGCCAGTCATTGGCTTCCAGCCGTGGGGTGGTGCTCACATCAACGGTTGAGGTGATGAACGTCGTGAGCTTCAGGTTTCTAGGGATGAACATTACCAATAGCCTGTCCTGACCCATCTACGTAGATGGTATGGCAAAGACTGCTCATCTGCACCTCGACTTCCTCGGAAGATTGAAGAAATTTGTTATGCCCCCTTTGACCCTCACCAATTTTTATTGATGCACTATAGAGAGCATTCTATCTAGATGCATCAAGATGGCAGCTATTCTGTCAAGACTACAAGAAACTGCAGAGAGTTATAAGCACAGCTCAACACATCACAGACACTACCCTCCTCTCGATAATTTCTATTGAAACTCCTCTCTGCCTCAGTAAATTAGCCAACATACGTAAAGATCTCACTACCTCACACATTCTCTCTCAAAGTTCAACGTTGAAAGTAAATTTATTATCAAAGTACACATACGTCACCATATACTACTTTGAGATTAATGTTCTTGCAGGCATTCACGGTAGAACAAAGTAATACAATAGAATCAATGAAAAGCTACAAAGACTGAGAAGCAACCAATATGAAGCCTGAACACACACACTCAATGATTCAGGGACAGATTCTTTTCCTCTACCATCCAATTCTTGAATAGGCATTGAACCCATGAACATTACCTCACTTTTTTATTTTTGCATTACTTAACTGTTTAAGATATTTATACTTACTGTAAATTTTAAAAATATACTTTTTCTCTCCTACCCATTTCCTTTTGATAGAAGATACAAAAATCTGAAAGCACGTACTATTATTATTTTTTCTCTCTCTGCTAGATTATGTATTGCATTGGACTGCTGCTGCTAAATTAGTAAATTTCACGTCACATGCCGGTAATAAACCTGATTCTGATTCTGACCAGGCTCACGACAGCTTTCATGCCACTGTTATAAGACTATCGAATAGTTCTGTAGCACACTAAGATGGACCCTTGATCTCACAATTCATCTCATCATGGCTCTTGCACCTTATTGGCTGCCTGCACTGCACTTTCTCTGTAACTGTAACACTATATTCTGCATCCTAATATTGCTTTCCCCTCATGCCACCTCAATGCACTGATGTGAAGAAGTGGTCTACATGCATGGCATTTTCATTGTCCTGCCTGGTTTGGAGGGGCCACTGCACAGGATCAGAAAAAGGTGTAGGAAGTTGAAAACTCAGCTAGCTCCATCATGGGCACCAGGATATCTTGAAAAGGTGCATCTGTCATTAAGGACTGCCATCATCCACAACATGCCCTCTTCTCATTGCTACCTTCAAGAGGTGGTACAGGGGCCTTAAGACACACACTCAGTGATTCAGGATTAGCTTCCTCCCTACCATTATCAGATACCTCAATAGATAATGATGTCACGGACACTATCTCATTTTTTTTTTCTTCTCCTCTCTTTTTGCACTATTTAACTTAAATGTATATCCATATACACTGTCTTTGTGCCCACGCACATCTCATTTCGTCAACTCAAAATATATGTATGATCAAATGATCATGGTATAAAATGGGAGTTGGTGAAATATTTAAGAAAAAAACTGGGTAAGAATTCCCAAATACTCAAAGCAGTTCTTAGGTTATCAAACTATTGATTACAAAATTATGAACATAGAACAGTACAACACAGGAACATAACCTTCAGTCCGCAATGTCATGCCAAATCAAATTAGTAAATCAAATAGCCAACTAAACAAATTCCTTATGCCTAGCCAATGTCCATATTCTTCCATTTTCCTTACATTCATGTGCCTGTCTAAATATCTCTTAAAAATCTAATGCGTCTGCCTCTACCACCACCCCAAGCAAGGGACTCCAACATCTACCACTATGTGTAAAAAAAAAACCTACACCTCACACTTTGAGCTTACCTCCTCTCACTTTAAATGCATACTCTCTGGTATTAGACATTTCAACTCTGGGAAAAAGACACTGTCTGTTTATGTTGCCTGTGCCTCTCATAATTGTATAAACCTCCCCTCAGCCTCCAACACCCCAAAGAAAACAATGCAAGTCTGTCCAACCTCTTGTTATAACACATGTCCTCCAATCCAGGCAGCACCCTGGTAAACCTCTTCTGCACCCTCTCCAAAGCCTCGACGTCCTTCCTCTAATGGGGCAGCCAGAACTGAATGCAATATATTGTCTAATATGTACTAAGAGTTCCTAACTTCAGATGCTAGTTGCGTGTTGTTGTGATGGAAAATAACTGGTTCTTTGAGTCTCAACAGTAGAGGCCTGGACACACACAGTTTTAATAATAAGGAATTTATTTACAAGGGGAAGTCGAGTCAACACAAGCAACTACAATATTCTAACAAAAAAACGTTTAGGGTTAACACGTGTGGGGTAGGTCGGGTCAGCTGTACAATACACAGAAAGAGGTGTGGGGACAGAGTACAGTTACACATACAAAGAACAAGGGAAAAGCACTACAACAGCTATCCCCCTTGACCTTGGATAGCTGCGGCTTCCTTACCAGGACCAACGATAAATCTTCCCAAACATAAATCAATGCACTTACCTTCAATGAGGTGGTCTGTAAGAGAGACTGAGCCAGGCACATGTCTCACCTTTTATAGCATGGGGCTGGGCGAGATAATCCAATTAAGGTGACCAATAATTTAGGTGTGCATTGATTAGTTGGGAGGGACCAAATGTTGATTGGCATGTGGTGTGTCCTCCGACCAGCCAGGTGGCAGTGCATCTGACATGTGGCCGGTATCTCTGGATACAGGTGTCCACCCCCCAAACACTGATGTTTGTATTGTTCACTTGCTCACTTCATTTCAAAGTGGTGTATTACAATAACAAAAATAAATTTACTTAACTATAAGGATTGCTTAGTCATGAACGCAGGCAGTTTTCAGACTTTCTCACCCCTCATATTTACCCTGGTGTTAAGAAATAGTCGACAAAACTTTCCCAAAATTTCCAAGTCTGTTTCCCAGCCACATGAATGTTGTATATTTTATATATTGTACACAGAGTTCCTCTCTGTTTGTATATTTTATATATCGTACATGGACTCCTTCTCTGTATATTTTATACATTGTACGTGTAGTCCCTACTGTATACTTAATATATTGTACATGGAGTCCCTGTCTGTATATTTAACATATTGTACATGTCGTTCCTACTGTATATTTTACATATTGTACATCGAATCCCTCTCTATTTGTATATTTTATATATTGTACATGGAGTCCCTCTCTGTATATTTTACATATTGTACATTAAGCCCCTTTTGGTGCCCACTGTCATATTTTGTTTCATAATGTAAATGTTACTGTTCTTGCTGCATCTATTTTATTCTGCACATCTGTAAGGTTTGAAGATATGGGAGTTCTCTTAGGAAAATATTGGCTGAAGATGATAAAATATCCAGAAAAATTAATTCCGATTTAAATACCAACACATCCATATTTAAAATGGGAAATGGATTCTAAGGCAATTAAATTAAAAGCATTTATTTCTGTTAAAGTATATTAGATACAAAGGTACAGAGAATACATATAAAATTTATTGAAATATGGTTAAATGTATGGAGAATATTTCAGATCACTGATTAAAAATAAATCAAATATCAGTCCTTGCCTTGCAGTTCCATCCTGATAGAAAATGCATCAACCGTGTCAAAATGTGCATTACAAATCGTATCATAATAACTCAAAAGGATATTGTTTTGGAACATGTAATCTATCAATTAACATAAATAAAGACCTATTCGGTACCTATGGTAATATTCAGGTTTTAAGGGGATATTGGTTTCATTCCTTGGGGATGCAGGTTCAAAGGCAGTCACACACAAGTGTGAAAACCAATGTTTTTTGAAAGACTTAAATGAAATAAGCAACTGACAGCTTGATAAGAATTCCCGATGGAAAGGTGCCCGCAGTAAAACCATGTCCATGAACACTGCTGAAAAAAAGGCAGAGAGAAACAAATCACTTAACACCAATTTATTGATAATACACACTCAGTGGACATTTTATTAGGTACAGGAGTGGAGGCCAGGGTGGTCTTCTGCTACCGTAGCCCATCTATTTCAGGATTGGATGTGGTGTGTGTTCAGAGATGCACACCACTGTCATAATGTGTGGTTATTTGAGTTACTGTGGCCTTCCTGTCAGCTTGAATCAGTCTGGCCATTCTCCTCTGACCGCTCTCATTAACAAGATGTTTTTGCCCACAGAATTGCAGCTCACTGAATTATTTTTGTTTCTCGCACCATTCTCTGTAAACTCTAGAGACTGGTGTCTGTGAAACTCTCAGGAGATGTGCAGTTTCTGGAATACTCCAACCACCCGGAAAGTACCAACAATCATTCCACAATCAAAGTCACTTAGATCATATTTCTTCCCCATTCTGATGTTTGGTCTGAACCTCTTGACCATGTCTACATGCATTTATGCATTCAGTTGCTATCACATGATTGGCTGATCAGATATTTGCATTAATGAGGTGTACAGGCGTACCTAAAAAAGTGGCCACTGAATGTATATATCCAAAAGAGAGGAGAAAGCACAATATTATTAGCATTTCAACTACTTTGTGAATATTTATCTCTTTTGAAGGTTCGTAATGGATAGGAAATGTTGACAGGAGCATGTGCCAAACTTTGGCAAATGGGAGCAGCTTAGATAGGGATCCTGAATGGTATGGATGAGTTGGGCTGAGAGGTCTGTTTATGTGTTGTATGACTCTGAGACATAAATACACAAAGTAATATTTAAGCTGTTACAACACACAAAATGCTGGAGGAACTCAGAGGGTCAGGCAGTATCTATGGAGGGAAGCATTTTGAGGTGGAGTCACTTCATTTGGACTGATATGCAGAAGGGAGAGGGCCACTTTATTTTTGGTTTATTTTATTTATTTCAGAGATAGCGTGCAAAACAACACCTTCTGGCTCAATGAGCCACACCACCCAGTAACCCACCTATTTAACCCTAGCCTAAACACAAGACAAATTACAATGACCAGTTAGCTTACTGACTGGTGCATCTTTGGGCTGTGGGAGGAAACTGGAGCACCTGGAGGAAATCCACACGGTCATGGGGAGAACATACAAATTTCTTACCGGCAGCATTGGAATTGAACTCCGACGCCCCGAGCTGCAATAGTGTCAAACTAACTACTATGGTACCAAGGCATACAGAGAGACCATGGGGAGGGGTGGTTTAAAGATTAGATTCAGCTTTTTAAAAACTTTATTTGTCAAATGGCCATTGGAATTTACGGTAGAATGCATGCTTTGCGTCAATGACCAACGCAGTACAAGGACGAGCTAGGGCAGCCCGCAGGTCTTGCTATGCCTCTGCTGCCACAAGTGACTAACCCCAACACGTACAGAATCAGAACCAGCTTTACTATCACCGGCATATGTCGTCAAACGCCTTTGGAATGTGGGAGAAAACCCATGTGATCACGGGGAGAATGCACAAACTCCCTAAGCACAATGACGGAATTGAACCCACGTCACTGGCACTGCAAGGCTGTTACACTAACCACTATGCTACCTTGCTGTCCCTGAAAAGGCAGGTGATTAGTGGACCCAGGTGGAGAGTCTTAACACTGGTACTCTCCCACAGAACAGCAAGATTAATGTATCGGTACGTATTGGCCCATACCAAACTTGATTCAACAAGCCGGCCACACTCACACCCCACTTTGACCCACAGGTGCACCAAGATTCTGCACCTGTGTGGGTGCCAATCATCTTGAGGTGTTGATTCTACAGCTGGCCCCAGTGTGGGAGCTACAGCAAGGAAAGGGTTAAGGCAATGTCCAGGCAAGGACAGTTTATAATGCACAATCAATCCAGGTAAGAAAAATCTTTGAAGAGCATAGATTCCCTTTGCAGAACAAAACATTGGAGCCATTTGGCATAGCAAGGCAAGATGCAAACCACGGATTCTAGTGTGACACTCACTAGGGTCAGTTACTTTACTAATTATGAAGTATTATTGGTCTTTAGCATGTAGATTCTGTTGGCTCTTAATACCTGTATGTTTGGTGATTGATTATGTATTGAATTTGAATGTGCACAAGGTGACCATTTGATCAATATCTGTATGCAGCTTGTGAATGCCTGCGTAAAGATGTCATCTCTTTGTCCAGACATTAGGACAGCTTGGTGACAGGGGCTAGGCTGTTCCCTTCATGCACAAGTAAATAAAGTGTGATTGAAGAACGAGCGTGAGTTTTCAGAATCGGTGATGATACAGGAGCTGATCGGGACACGAGTGGTGACCAAGACCCTAAAAGCTCTCTACTAACTTGTACTCTTACAGGCTGATTTCAATATTTTTATATTTCAGAGAATATATAGCTGAAATTAATTTTGAATAATTAATTTAATTAAAAACACATTAAGCTACAGTTGACTAATTAAAAACATAAATATTCAGAGCAATAATCTGGGCTAAAATTACCTTCCTAATTAAAATTGGTGATCCCATCCATCAAATGAACAGGGCCGAGCTGGATATGTGACCATTGCAGGTGAACGTGGAGGTCAGATATTACCCATCAAAGCCACTGGCTCAGGCACTGCTGCTGGATATAATTGGCAAATCCAGAGGCAAAGTGAGATATGGGGTGGACTCCCATCTAAACACCCAGCATGCGACCAGGATGCCAGAAACTCTGATGTGCACCTTGCTGCTACAGGTTGTTGATGGCTCTCCACTGACCAGCTGACTCTCCATCTGCAAAACATACTCAGAAAATTCAAGTGACCTCAACAGCCAGATCAAAAACATGCTGTGGCAGAAGCAGCAAACTAGGCTCAGACAATAATATAACAGAAAAGAAATAAGATGCAGTTTAATTAAATAGGGTGAAAGAGAGTCCTGGGAATGAAAAGTCCAGAATACTGCATGAGGATCATTTGAAAGCTCTGGGCCTGGAGTTGAGAAGAATGGAAGGGTGGGGGTAGAATCGCGTTGAAACCTATCAAATATTGAAAGGCCTAATAGAATGAATGTGGAGAGGATGTTTCCTATAGTGGGAGAGTCTAGGACCAGAGGGAATAGACTCAGAATAGAAAGATGTCCCTTTAGAACAGAGATGAGGATGAATTTCTTTAATGAGTCACTGGAATCCATTGCCCCAGACCAAGACATTGGGTATATTCAATGAGAAGATTGATAGCTTCTAAGGGTGACAAAGGTTTAAAGGGAGAAGGCAGGAGAATGGGTTTGGGAGGGATAATGGTGCAGCATGGTGCAGCAGACTTGATAGGTCAAATGGCCTAATCCTGCTTCCATGCCTTATAGAGTTAATTCAGCTTTCTAGAAGGGACGGGGAACATTTCTGTAGTTCTCCTTCAGTGTATTAGGAACACCCATGATAAGAACAGACTACGGTGTGAACATAAAGGATTGTTCTTGTTCCATGCTGTCTTTAGTAGCAGTACAAAAACTTTACCTGTAACCATGATTCCAACATGGCTGAATTTTCTGGGGTTGCACAAGGTTAGAAAAATGCAGTGGAGGTGGAAGACCGTTTTTAGTAAAACTGTAAACATATTTAAAATAAACACAAGAGAGACACTGCAGATGCTGGAAATCCAGTGTGACACACACAAATGCTGGAGGAACTCAGCAAGTCGGGCAGCATCTGTGCAGAGGAATAAACAGTTAACATTTTGGATCAAGATTCTTCATCAGGACTGGAAAGCAAGCAGGTAGATGCCAGAATAGGAATGTGGGAGGGGAGAGGAGAGGAAGGAGTACAAACTAGCAGGTGAAAGGTGAAACCAGGAGGGGGGAAAGATAGGTGGGTGGGTAGGTGGGGGAGCAGGGATGAAGTGAGAAGCTGAGTTGATGGGTGGAAGAAGAAATCTGATAGGAGAGCATTGGAGAAAGGGAAGGAGGGGCACCAGAGAGAAGTGACGGGTAGGTGAGCAGAAGATCCAGAATGCAGAATGGAAAAAGAGAGGAAAGGGAAGGGGGAAAAATTACCAGGTCAGAAAAATCAATGTTCATGCTATCAAGTTGGAGGCTACCCAGACAGAATATGAGGAGTTGCTCCTGTGCTTTTTATGAATACCACAAAGGAAATCAACTGCTCAGATGCTGAAAGACAACATTAATGTAAATTGGTAAATTGGTTTATTTTTGTCACACGCACCTGATACAGTGAAAATTATATTTTGCATACTGTCCATACAAATAGAGTCATTACAACAGCACGCTGAGGCAGTAGAATGCAAAACAAAAGTGAGAAAGTGTAGTGCAGGTAGACACAAAGTATAAAGTCACAATGAAGTTGAATCCATCTTCTCAGGAACCAAACCATGGGACAGAAGCAGTCCGTGAACCTGGTGACACGTGCTCTCCAGCTTTTGTATCTTCTGCCTGATGTGAGGGGGGAGAAAAGAGAATGTTTAGGGTGGGTGGGATCTTTGATGATGCTGGCTACTTTACTGAGGCAGCGAGAAGTGTAGATAGGGTCTATAGAGGAGAGGTAGGTTTCTGTAGTGTCCACAACTCTCTACAATTTTCTTGCAGTCATGGGAAGAGCAACAAGTCTTCATTGCTTGCTCTGACACCCATAACTATTACAGAGGTATTACCACCAGAAATCTCAGAAAGCCCTGCCTTCTTAATAAAAAAAACTCCAAGGTGTAGTACGTACAAATGGGAGGAAATTGAATGGCTTGGGAAAGTAAAAAGAGATGGGATAGAAGGAACTACAAGCAAAATGAGAATACAGCATCTGAAACATCAGAGCTACCCATCACATTAATACTAACTTGATAAGCACAATCAGAAACATACCATTGTGCTCAGCATAGCTCTTGTGAAGGAGGTTTCATGTCTCCAATCTATCTCCACCTCTTGTCATGTCAAGTGCTCCAGAGATGTGAAAGCACAGTTTAGTCTGCCAGTGTACTGCTCAGTGCAGTTGCTATCTTAAAGACAAAGCCAAGTTCCCACCTATCTTCTACGGTGAGTTTAAGCGATCCGTGGCACAAGTATGAGGAAGAACAGGGGAATTTTCCCAATGAACAAGTAGCAAATATAAACTGACACTGTGCAAGGTCATGAAGTCAGGGTAGCTTTTGGATATTACACCCAAGTGCCATTACAAAGAAGTCATGGCAGCGTCTTGGAAGTTTGTACAGATTTGACGTGTCATCTATAACTTTGACAAACTTTTATAGTTGCAGAGTGGAGAGTATCCGGACAGGTTGCATCACAGCCTGGTATGGAAACACCAACGTCCAAATGGAAAAGCCCACAAAGACTCTTGATCACAGGAAAAGCCCTTCCCATCATTGAGCACATCTACAAAGAGAACTGCCACAGGAAAGCAGCATCATCATCAAGGCAATGATCTCTTCTCACTGCTGCTATGAAGCCAAAGGTACAGGAGTCTTAGAACCCAAACCACCCAGTTCAGGAACAATTATTACCCTTCAATCATTAGGCTCCTGAACCAGAGTCGATAACTTCACTCACCTCAACTCTGAGCCGATTCTACAACCCAAGGACTCACTTTCAAGTACTTTACAACTCGTGTTCTCAGTATTATTTGTTTATTTATATTTCTTTCTTTTTTCATTTGCACAAATATTTTTGCACATTGATTATTTGTCAGTCTTTATGTACAATTTTTCATTGGTTGTATTGTATTTCATTGTTCTACTGTGAATGTCTGCAAGAAAATGAATCTCAGGGTAGGATATGACATTTTTATGAAGTGAACTGAAGTCTCAAAGGTAGGGGATGGTTGTGGCGTGTTGTGTACAGGCCAAATCAAGGTGGTTTGGCCTGGGCACGAGAGTGGGAAATAAGATAATGTTTGCCCATTGCTGGAGCGGACAAGGCATTTTGATTCAACAGAACCCAGGTGAGAAAAGTGGAGGCAGAGTGAGAAAAGACCCGAGGTTAGTCAATTCGAATGCTGGGCTGAATTGGGAAGGTCGGGTTAGGGCCGAATCAAAGCAGTAGGGTCCAGGCCGAACAGCATATCGGAACAGCAGGGCCCAGATCCAAGAGCAAGGAATGACTCGAGGTTTGGACGACTTGAGTGCCAGGCCAGATTGAAAAGGTCAGGGAGTTGGGGCTGGAGGCGAGGGATGAGCCAGGTCAGCTCCCTGCTCCACGAGGTTTACTTATCTCTGCACTGAACTGAAGCTGTGGCCTGCAGCTAAGAGGTTCCTGAATCATCTGTGGCTCTGGACTGACTTTCGTGAACTTCAGTTCTCGATGCTACTTGCTTACTATTGTTGCTTGCACAATTTGATTTTCTTTTCTCTGCACACTGAGTGTTTGATGGCCTTTTTTTTTAACATGGGTTCTGTTGGGTTTCTTTGTTTTGTGGCTGCCTGTAAGGAGATGAATCTCAAGTTGTATATAGTATACACACATTGATAATAAATGTATTTTGAACATATATGTACTTTAATAATAAATTTACTTTACACTGCACACATTTCCTACTTGCAACAGAATCTATGCCCTGAGTAATTCATTGAGTTCACTGGGCAATGCAGTGTCAGGGGGCAGGGGTGGGGAGGTGGTAAAAGATGCGAAGAAAACTTCAACTTAAAAAGAAATCAATCTGTTGCACTTGGAACTGAAGATGATACTTTTATTTAAAATATCAACCACTTCCTGAAGTCCCTCTCATTTCCAAGTGCATATCAGTTCAAAGGTTTCTGATGCCTGCCACCTGTGACTTGAAATGCAGTTCTGGCAGGTCTCCAAGGAAACCAGTAAGGAAGACAGGTTGGAGACACAAGAAAGCTGGAATCTGGAGCAACAAACAATCTGCTTGAGAAACTCAGTGGGTCAAGTAACGTCAGTGTTAAGGAATTGTCAATCTGTTGAGCTGAAATCCCGTGATGTTGAACACCCCGGAGTTCTGAAAGAGGTAGCTTAAGAAATCATGGAGGCATTAGTAATGATCTTTTGAGAATCACTAGAGTCTGGAACGGTTCCAGAAGACAGGAAAATTGCAAATGTCATTCCGCTCTTTAAGAACAACGTGCATGAATTGTAAACATCAAAATTTGCACACAAGCACATCCACCAGCTGCCTCTGTAACCCAGAATCCATAAAAAGTAATTATTTCAATAAAGCAGAACCAGAAATAAACTTCACGTACTAAACACTTTACCCTTAGTCCATGCAAGAGAGAAAACTTGCTCAAATCGATGGAAGTAATTATGCAAGCAAGTGCGTTATTTGTATTGAACTTTTCAAACACAAGGCAGTTCAAGGTGCTTTACATTGAAGAAGATATAAAAAAATCAAACATTAGGTTTCAGGCAATATATAAGTGAATAAAAATCACACAAAAATAGGTAACAGAAGTTACAGTTCAGGAGATTCTAATTAAAAGTTAACAGTGAAAAAGAGAATTTTTAAGCTTCAATTTTAAAAAGCTTGAAGTTGGGGCAGACTTCAGATCCTCTGGAAGGTTATTCCAGATACATGGAGCATAGTAACTAAAAGCTGCTTCACCATGCTTAGTTTTGACCCTGGGGACAGTAAGCAGTACCGCCCTAGGTGACCTGAGAACTCGGGAAAGTTCCTAATGCAGCAAGGAATTGGAGATGTATTTTGACCCTAGACCATAAACCAGTTGTGGTATTTTAAAGTCAATCCTCTGATGGACAGGAAGACAGTGTAGCGATCTGAGAAGTGGAGTGAAACGTTCTACTTCTTTGGTCTTAGCAAGGACTCCAGAAGCAGCGTTCTGAATGAGCTGCAGCTGTTCGAGGGATTTTTTTTAAACAGAGGCCTGTGAAAATGTCATTACAGTAGTCAAGCCTACTAAAAATAAATGCATAGATGAGTTTTTCTAGATCTTGCTGAGACATAAGCCCTTTAACTCTCGCTATATTTTTAAGATGGTAGTAGGTTGACTTTGTAATTGTGTTAATGTCGCAGTTAAAATTTAATTCAGAGTATATCACAACTCCAAGGTTTATGGTCTGTAACGACAGGGATTCTGAGTGAGCACTGACTTTTAATCGGTCTTTTTTGGCACCAAAAATTTTTTTTTTCCGTTTTGTCTGTTTAACTGGAGGAAATTTTGGCTCATCCAATTAGTGATTTGTTCAATACAGTTTTTTTACTGATTGTATGGGACCATAGTCATTTGATGACACTGTTATATTAATATTTTCTTCTATAATTTACATGAAATAGTTTAATTAGCATTCTGTGTTTAAGAAAGCAGCAGCCCTTTAAACAAAGCGACAAAATCATATCCCCACGTTATTTCTGTAAAGCTTCTCAAATTGTGTTACAAGCACAATTGTTTCTCAAGTTGTGAATACAGGGCCCTGGTGGAGGACTTTGTCAAATGATATGTAACGCTTACGCGACAGGCTGGTATATGTCTAAGGGAAAATTCCAGCCATCCGCCAAACCCCGCCTCCCGTATACGTAGATGCTGTCGTATACACGTTAATGCAACGTCGCAGACACAATATCACGCTCACACCAGGTACGGTTACAGAATACACTTTATAAATCTTATTAGAACTAAGTGATTAATAATGATACAATACATATGAAGGAAAATAAAATAAAGAAAAGGCACCAAAACTTATGAGAGTTCAGTCAATTTAGTACACATCGTTGGAGCTCAACCCTCAAACCATCCGACCCCTCTTCACTCTCCTCTGACCTCCATGACCCCACACCTGGGACCACCTGAAGTGATCAACTGAGCAGTGAGGCAGGTGTCCACCTTCTTTGCCATCTTCTCCCCGACTCTCGAAAAGACCACGAAATCCCAGCTCCCAGACCCACAAGAGAAAATAACATCCAACACAATTGGTTAACAAATGAATACAATCCCCGTTATCAGCAACTTTAACCTAAACAAGCTGAGAGAAGCTTCGAGAATGCTGTGCAAGAAAACACTCACTCACCAGTTAGCATAACAAAGAAGCGGTTTTACTTTTAACAAAGAAGCCATTTTGATTAACATACACAGTATGTTGAAGAAAGCAGCAGCCCTTTAAACAAAGCAACAAAATCATATCCCCACATTATTTCTGTAAAGTTTCTCAAATTGTGTTACAAGCACAATTGTTTCTCAAATTGTGAATACAGGGCCCTGGTGGAGGACTTTGTCAAATGATGCAAGCTGAATCATCTGCAGCCCAACATCAGTAAGACAAAGCAGATGGTGATGGACTTTAGGAAGACTAAGCCTGCACTGCTCCCTGTTACTATTCATTGGGAGGATGTGGATGTGGTGAGTACCTACAAGTACCTGGGGGTGCACCTGGACGACAGACTTGAGTGGAGCACCAACACAAGGCTGTGTACAAGAAAGGCCAGAGTCACCTCTACCTCCTCAGGACACTGAGGTCCTTTGAGGTATGCAGGCCTCTCTGGCACATGTTCTACAAGTCTGTTATCACCAGTACAATCTTCTATGCGGTGGTGTGCTGGGGCAATCAGTTTTTGGAGCCTGTTGACAACACAGGTAATGCCAACGGGCTCCATAAACTGATCAGAAACTCTGGTTCTGTTACAGGAGTCAAACTGGACACACTAGAGGCTGTGTTAGAACAAAGGACCCACGGAAACAACAGACAATGCTTCTCACCCTCTGCATGCCACCTTGGCTGTACAGAGGAGCACTTTTAGTAATAGACTAAGACAGCTGTGCTGTTCCGAAGAGCACTACATGAGGTCATTCTTACCTTAGCCATTAGGCACTATAATAAGTCAACCTAGAGCCGGGGAAGTGATGACACCCTTCTGTTACAAACCAGAGAAAATCTGCAGATGCTGGAAATCCGAGCAACACACACACAAAATGCTAGAACGCAGCAGGCCAGGCAACATCTATGGAAAAGAGTAGAGTTGACATTTCGGGCTGAAACCCTTCGGCAGGACTGGAGAAAAAAAGCTCAAGGGTAGATTTAAAAGGTGGGGGAAGGGAGAGAGAAACTCAAGGTGATAGGTGAAACCTGAATGGGGAGGGATGAAGGAAAGAGCTGGGAAGTTGATTGATGAAAGAGATAGAAGGCCCTGGAAGGAAGAAAAGGGGGAAGGAGCACCAGAGGGAGGCGATAGGTGGGCAAGGAGATAAGGTGAGAGAGAGAAAAGGGGATGGGAAATGGTGAAGGTGGGGGGGGGGGGGTTTGTTGGAAGCATTATAGGAAGTTTGAAAAATCAACGTACATGCAATCATCCTCCAACCCAAGTGTGGCCTCATCATGACGGTGGAGGAAGCCATGGATGGACACATCGGAATGGGAATGAGGTATAATTAAAATGGGTGGCCACTGCGAGATCCCACTTTTTCTGATGGACGGAGTGTAGGTGCTCGGCGAAGTGGTCTCCCAATCTGCGTCATGTCTCACCGACATACAGGAAGCCACACCAAGAGCACCGGATTCAGTATAAGACCCTGAATGGTAGCGAGAGAGGTGGTGTAGGTGCAGGTGTAACATTTGTTCCGCTTTCAAGAATAAGTGCCAGAAGGAGATCAGTGGGGGTGGGGAGGCAGGACCCTGGTAGGGTGGTGGGAGGATGGGGTAAGGGCAGATGGACAAGAGGTAACTTTTGTTTATTCTTTCTTACTTCTCTTCTAATATTTGTATATTTGTGCACTTGTAATGTTACTGTGACACTGTAATTTCCTTTGGGATTAATAAAGTATATCTGTACCTTCGATTTGCCTTCATTTTCCAGAACTGGACAATTATTATCTTCCTTTCAATGTTTTTTTTGTATTTTGCTTAAGATAAAGTTCACACCAGTTCTAATAATTAAAACACTACATGAACAAATCCTATTTTGCACCCTGGTATTTTTCATTTTTTCATTCAAGAGCCAACAGGACAAATAACACAAAAGTGAGATTGTGGCACCCTCTAGTGGGCACAGGTAAACTAACAAGCAAGAGATTCTGCGGATGCTGGAAATCCAGAATAGAAGAAGAAAGCCCTTAACTCCGAGTGGAGTCATCCGGATGCCGTTGTGACGGCGTATTTTTAGCAGGCTTTCTCATCTTTATGAGGCCGAGTTGCTAGCTCGACGCTCAACCCAGCAGATGGAAAGCGTGCAAGTGAGCCGGCTGGATTCAAACTCAGGAGCCTTCACTCCAAATTCCAACACCGATGCCACTACGCCACCATCCAGACTTCTTCTTCTATTACCTATGTTCAGCAATCTCATCTCATGCTTCATTGAGGTACATGTAAAAGATTTCTACAGCCTTGGAACAACTGCTGTATTATAACTGCTCAATTGCCACATAGAGTACTGTCAGAAAAAGTACAGGACTTCATCAACATTAGAGATTCTGCAGATGCTGGAAATCCAGAGTCACACACATAAAATGCTGGAAGAACTCAGCAAGTCAGGCAGCATCCATGGAAAAGAAGGAGTCAACATTTCATCAAGGACCTGATGAAGGGTCTCAGCCTGAAACATTGACTCTTTATTCCTTTTTAAGATGCTGCCTGATCTGCCGAGTTCCTCCAGCATTTTGCATATACGGAATTTCACTGCTAGGAATGAGTTTAAAGATGAAGAGACAATCAACAATTTTCACTTACACAAGTGAAGGTAGCAAAATGTCCCAAGAATAGCAATTATGAAAAAGTTGACTAAATCAAAGAAGCTAAGAGGGTAGGTGGTAAAGCTCAGTCATAAGTAAAGGAATGGTGAGATGAGAAATTTTAATAAAGTTATACAAGGTGTTGGGGCCACAGGACACCTGTAGTCATGGCCACCAATCACAACCTCCATTAAAATCCAATCCTCTCCAAGGTGAATTTAAAACATTAATCAATGGTAAGTGAATATTGAAATCAAGTACAACAGAAACACAAAAGATCCTACAGATGCTGGAAATCCAAAGCAACACACACAAAATGCTGGAGGAACTCAGCAGCTCAGGCAGCATCTATGGAAATGAACAGACAAGTCAATGGTTTGGTCTTCAGGACTGAGAAGGAAGCCATCAGGATAAAAAGGCAGTGGGAGGGGAAGGAGGCTAGCTGGAAGGTGATATGTGAAGCTAGGTGGGTGGAAAAGGTCAAAGGCTGGAGAAGGAGAAATCTGATAGGAAAGAAGAGTGGACCATAGGAGAAAGGAAAGGAAGAGACCCAACAGAAGTAATAGGCAGGTGAGAAGAGGTAAAAGGTCAGAGTGGGAAATGTGGGGGTGGGGGTTGGTGGAGGAAAAATCGATTTTCATGCCATCAGGTTGGAGGTTAAGCAGACGGAATACAAGGTGTTGCTCCTCCACCTTGAGGGTGGCTTCATCTTGGCACAAGAGGAGGCCATGGATGGATATGTCAGAATGGGAATTAAAATGCTTGGCCACCGGGAAGTCCCGCTTCTGGTGGATGGAGCAGATCTGCTTGGATACAGTATGATACACTTCATGAGATTACAATTAAAGCTGCATCAGACCTAATGTACTTGCCCTGGCAGTAGAGGTATAATTACAGCTGAAACCCAATGCAAGTTGAATGAGGTTGACCACAAACAAGAGAAAATCTGCAGATGCTGTAAATCCGAGCAACACACACAAAATGCTGGAGGAACTCAACAGTCAGGCAGCATCTATGGAAAAAAAATACAGTTGAGGCTTTCAGCCTAAAACTCTTCGGCTGAACTGGAGAAAAACTCTGAGGAGTAGATTTAAAAGGTGGGGGGACGGGAGAGCAATGAAGTAAAGAGCTGGGAAGTTGATTGGTGAGATGAAGTGAGAGAGGAAAAAGTAGATGGGAAGCGGAGAAGGGGTGGGGGGGTTTAGGAGTCATTACCAGAAGTTCAAGAAATCAACGTTCTTGCTATAGGTTGGAGGCTACCCAAACAGAACACAAGGTGTTGTTCCTCCAACCTAAGTGTGGCCTCATCACCAAAGTTTAAGAGGCCATGGATGAACAGATCGGAAACTGAATAGGATTGGGAAGTGGAATTGAAATGGGTGGGCACTGGGAGATCCCGCTTATTCTTTCAGACGGAGCGTAGATGCTCAGTGAAGCTGTCTCCCAATCTATGTCAGGTCTCACCGATGTACAGGAGGCCACACTGGGTACACTGAACACAGTAAATGAGCCCAACAGAATCACAGGTGAAGTGTCGTCGCACCTGAAAGGACTGTTTGGGGTCTTGAATGGTAGTGAGGGAAGGGTGTAGGAGCAGGTGTAGCACTTGTTCCATTTGCAAGGATAAGTGCCAGGAGGCAGATCAGTGGGAAGGGACGAATGGACAAGGGAGTCGCATAGGGAGCTCTTTACTTCATCCCTCCTCCTCCTCCAGATCTCACCTGTCACCTGGTGGTTCTCTCTCCCCTGCCCCCACCTTTTAATGTACTGCTCAGCATTTCTTTCTCCAGTCCTGCCAAATGGTTTCGGCCCGAAATGTCAACTGTGCTTTTTTCCATAGATGCTGCCTGGCCTGCTGAGTTCCTCCAGCATATTGTGCATGTCCAACAGGGTTGAGATTATTTGGGGAAGGCAAGGCAAAACAAAAAAAAATGAAGGAAGCGGGTATTCTGACGTTGCTGTGCTGCTTTTGTTACCCTGCACATAGTATATTTTCATTATATTGATTGTATTTAATCATTTAAGTACATGTGTGATGAACAAGTGCTGCAAGACAAAAACTGCTTACTGGTAGCACATAAATTCAGAGACGAAAATTATGGTGATCCCAAGCAAAAATACAAGAAAATCTGAAATCCGAAATGCTTCCACAGGCATAGAGCCTCAAAAGCAGCATTCATAAGAAAAACATAAATTAAACAATCTTTACATGAAACAACACAATTAGAACAAGAAAAAGTGGCCATAATTGTATTATACCAAGGTATTGATTAGGGTTGTGCTGGTTGATGCAAGAACCAAATCCTTCCACTAATCTTGGCAGAATCATCGTGTGATTAGTCTTTCACAACGGTAAAGACCACATGGCTCCTTAAAGTTGTTCTAGTTGGGGGATATAGTGGGTATAAGCTTCCATTACCTATTAAATGCTCCCAATAGAATGCACCACAAATAGCCTCTGACAACCAAATCCAACTCCTGGCCTTCACATATGGCTAAGCTATACGTGAATCATTTTCACTGACAAATGAAGGGTCATAGGTAGGTTACCGGCACCTTAAAACCAGTTGCTCTGGGCAGGTGGGGCTTGTCAGCCGTGCTTCGCAACTCATCTAGGCAGCTGATTTCAAACCACTGCTACCTTGCAGCTCGACCCACTCAAGCGGAAAGCTTTGGGAGTAAACCTTGAGGAAAAATCTGGAGCTGGAGTCCTGAAGGCAGAACTACGCTGAGTTCAACACTGACTGGTAACTGTTGCGACGCCACGGATGCCAAATTGTATCAGTCTCTAACATTCCTTTGGATTCGTTAGCTGTGTGGAGAAGAGGAGACTGCTACACAGTCAAAAGCTTGCTCTCCATATCATCTTGCTCTAGCTTGCATATTGACTGACAGCTAGGATGCAACATCTATGGTTGACCCTGACCAATGGAGGGCCTCCAATAACCAGGTTAATTTTTCTCCCAGGAAAACATCAGTTGCTGATTTATAGCCACCTTACCCCATCATACCTCAGAAATAGGTGGGGAAACTGTCCTCACTGGGTCTCAACACCTCCCTCTGCAACTGGATACTGGACTTCTTTAACAGTCAGTCTGTGTGGGCAGCAACATCTCTCCTCCCATTATGCTGAGCACTGACACTCCCCAAGGCTGTGTGCTCAGCCCGCTGTCTGTTCACACTGCTGATGCGTGACTGTGTCGCCGGATCCAGTTCAAACTGTGTCATCAAGTTTGCGAATGACAAAACAGTGGTTAGCCTCATCACGAACGATGACAAGATGGAGGATAAAGGTTGGTGGATTGGTGTGAGAAGACCAACCTTAAGCATGAACATGGAGAAGACAGAGGAGACTACTGTGGACTTCAGGAAGGTGTAGGCAGACCATTCCCCTCCGAGAATACGTGGCTTCTCTGTAAAGAGAGTTAAGAGCAACAAGTTCCTGGGAATTCACATCAAGGATGACCTCACCCAGTCTGTTAGTATCACCTCCCTGAACAAGCAGTGCCTCCACTTACCAAGAAGATTGAGACAAGCAAGTTGCATCTTCTTTTAGTATGGGAGTAGTCGAGCACTGGACCAGAAGTCTCTACTAAAGGACTGAGATCATAGGGGTCTTCATACCATCCTTCGTGTACATTTATTAGGAACGCTGCGTACGCAGGGCACTTAAGTGTTATTAAGAATCCCACCCATCCATCCAGCATCCTCTGACTTTCTACCATCAGGCAGGAGACTACAATGCATAAAAACAAGAACCATTAGAATGAGAAACAGTTTCTTCCCCCAGTCCATTATGCATCTGTACTCCCTGCTGCATCGTATTCAAAGTATAATTGGTTAATCTGTTCCGTATCTTACAATATTTAATATTAATGTACTTTAGTTTGTTATTCAAGTGTGATTCATTTGTAGATTTTACCCTTACCTTAATAAGTTATTGTGTGTTATGTGTACTAATGTGCTTTATACCCTGGTTCGAGAAAAATTGTTGTCTCATTTCTATATACATTATATGGTTACATATGTTATACACATGTATATAGTTAGATGACAATAAGCTTGACCTGACTTGACTTGATATGGCCTTTCCTGCTCTGCAAAACTGCATTTCCTATATCAGACCTTGGTATTATGTCCAGTCCATGCTATGATATTCAAATCTCCAGTTCAATATCTATGCCCATGCTGCCACCAAATGCCAACACCAGTGAAACTTAACTCTGGCATGAACCCAAGAGACAACATCAACACATTAGCAAATTAAGACTGGATTTAACTTATACAAATGGGTATTGAACCTCTAAAATGTAAATTGAGACA
The DNA here is from genome assembly GCF_048418815.1 of Hemitrygon akajei. NCBI lineage: Eukaryota > Metazoa > Chordata > Chondrichthyes > Myliobatiformes > Dasyatidae > Hemitrygon > Hemitrygon akajei. The sequence continues at coordinate 27,485,189 of NC_133138.1, read as the reverse complement.
GAAATGTAAAGACAATTCAACTGCATCTTCTAAACCACAGCTTGACCACCAAGGACAACAAGGGCAGAAAACAACCAAGGAATAAACGTTGTATCTGAGAGTTCTTTCGAAATCACTCATCAACCTGGATGGGAACTGCATCACATTCATCAGCACTAGGTGTAAATCTAAAAAGTTCTTTTCTTTATGTGCACCCATGGATGCACATCAGAATCAGGTTTATTATCACTGACATATGGCAGCAGTACAGTGCAAGACAAACAAAAACCTGTTACAACAGAAAATAAAACAACTAACTAGCACAAAAGAAGAATAGTGAGGTAGTGTTCACACTGTACAGAAACTTGATGGTGGAGGGGAAGCAGCTACTCTTGAAATTTTGAGTATCTCTCTTTCTTTCTTTCTTTATTAATCTTTTTATTGATTTAAAAAGAGCATATATACAAACAAGAGAATTATCTCAAATATATATGTATCAATAACAATACAAACAGAAAATGAAATAGACATTATCAAAGTCATACATAGTATTAAACTAATATGTAGTATTATAATAAAAAAGACAGCTAATTCTCCTCTTATCAATTCATGGAGAGAATAAAAAACTCTAAATTTTTAAATTAAAAAAACCCACTACACTATAAGAGAAAAGGGGAAAAAAAGGGACTGGGCAGTCCATTCTAAGGATACGACCAAAAAAAAAGACCTTCTGATCAAATCTAAAACTTCAGAAAAAAAATTGATAGAGTAATAAATCAAATCAAATGAAAATATTGAATAAAAGGTCGCCAGATTTGCTCAAATTTAAAAGATGTATCAAATGTCTGATCTGAAGTATCCCTCTTTAGGCTCCCATACCTCCTCCCTCATGGTAAAAATGAGAAAAGAGCATGTTCCAGATTATAAAGGTTTTTGTTATTGATGGATGACATCATCTTGAGCCATTACCTTTTGAAGGTGTCTTCAATGCTGGGGAGACTTGTGCCCGTCATGAGTCTGCAATTTCTGTCCTGTGGACTGTAGAATCCTTACAGGTGCTAACACAACCAGTCTGAACACTCTGCATGATACATTGTAGAAATTTATGAAGTCTGCATGGTTCAAGATGACTCACCAGAACCATTTTCGACGATAATTAGGCTTGAGAAGAAAATGCTGGCCTTACCCTGTAATTCAGATGAAGAAAAGATCCGAAAGAAACGACACCATTCTGCAGCAGCAGTATTTACAAAAGACCCTCCCACTATGTTCCCAACTTTCACCAGCTCCCACAACTCCTTTGCACCTGATGACTCCATTTAAATAAGGTTGTTACAAAGGTCATTTCCAAGGATACTTCTTAAAATCTCTGAAAGGAAATACTCTAAAAATGTAAGGAAATCAAAATTACACTTGGGCAATTTCTTTACCCACTATCTAACCAGAAGATTTAAATACACATTGGAGGGCTTGAACTATATTAACAGACCAGTCCGAATGTTAAACACTATGCCTGCAGGCAATTTATGCAAAGAGAATTTTGATATCACAAAATAACATATATCCTAACAGGCTATAGGCACGCAGTGCAGGCAAATAGAATGAGCAATATTTCAAAGATGCATGATTTTTTAAAAAGGGACCTTTGAAAATAACAAGAGGCCATTATAGTTTCATAACTTAATGAGAATCCTAGCATTTTTTGTTGAGAAATGAACTCAGTACATTTAATCCCTTTACAAGAGAAAATGCCCCCTAATGGCTATAACCAAAAGAATAAAGAATGACTCACCCTTTTCAGCACTTGAGAACTGGTTCACTAAGGTTGTCATCGTCGGGGAAGTATTGGGGATGAGCTCCTACTACTTATCAAATGCTCCCAATGGCATGCGTCTCAAATAGCTTCTGACAACCAAGTTTAGCTCCTGGCCTTCACTTGTGGCTTAGCTACTAAGCCTGATGAATCCATTTCTACTGACAGGAGAAGGGGAAAAAGCGGATTATCAGTGCCTTAAAACCAGTTGCTTTGGACAGATGTGGCTCATCAGCCGTGGTGGGCAATTCATCTAGAAGGAAAACTCTGATCTCAAACCTCCATTGTCTTGCAGCCCTACCCACTCATGGAAAAGGCTTTGGTAGTAAATTCCGAGGAAAAAATCTGGAGCTGGAAATCCTACGTTCACTTCAATGCTGTCCGGCAACTCCTGCGATGCCACTGGTGCTAAACTGTACTGGTCTATGCCGCCCGTTTGGACTCATCAGCTGCTTGGAGAGGGTGAACTTGCTACATGGGCCCCAGCTTACTCTCCGTCTTGTATTGTGCTGGATTGTGTATCATGTAGACAGCTATGACGCAATATCCATGGTCGACCCCGTCCAATGGAGCGCCTCAGTCACAGAGAACTGCAGAAATCTTAATGACACAGATCTAAATGAACTTGTATAACAAAGATAAAAACCAAGAAAGATATTTATAAGCAAGGCAACAAACAAGAGAAATGGTCATTTCTGTATATACAGCAAGTCATGGTAAGCTAGAAGTGTACAACAGGTCAAGCTCTTCAGAGATAAGTGAATTATAGTACAAATTGCAACAGATTAATTGCTAGATCATGATGATCTGTATATTTTGGGGGGGAAATTGTTTTCTTTCAGGTTTTATAGATTCAGAATTATACAGCACAAAATAATCCCTTTGGCTCATTTTGCCTATGCCAACCAAGTTACTTACCCGAGTTGGTCCCATTTGCCTCATATCCCTCAAAACCTTTCCTATGCACACATCTATCTACATTTCTTTTAAACACTGTAATCACACCCATCTTTACTAAAACTTGCCCTTCAGGTCCCCTTTAAACTTTTCCCCTCTCACCTTAAGCCCATCTCCTCTAGTTTGTACATCACTACTCCGTGAGGGGGGAGGGGGGGGAGTTTGTAAAACTGTGCCCATTCACCTTATCTATGATAGTATGCATCTCCATAAGGTAACCTCTAAGTATCCTGTGCTCCAGGAGCTAAAAGTCCCCACCTATCCAGCCTCCTCTTATAACAAGCCATCTAGTCCAAGTAAATGTTTGCATTTAATGTTTGTAATTTTTAAAATCTCTGCAAGCTTTTAGCTTTTATCTCCATCTTTCTCTTAGGGTTATTAGTCATAGTCATAGAGCACTACAGCAGAGAAACAGATCCTTTGGCACACCTAGTCCATGCTGAACTATTATTTTGGTTAGTTCCATCGACCTGATCTTTGACCACAGTCCTCCATACCCCTCCCATATATTAAGAACCCCATTATCAACTCAATCAAGGATTTTAGATGCAAATTCCTGTTTTGGATTTGTGTAACTGAGTTTTTTTTAAACCCAGTTACAATATCTCAATCAGCAATTCAATAGCTCATTTAGAATTCTTATGCAGCCCTATCACCTCAGATATAAAATGGATTTTACAGTGAATATCATATTACAATTAGTCTAAAAACTTCTTGTGAAATGAACTAAGTAACTAGCAAAAAATCAAGAAGTTGTCCAACTGAAAAAAATACTAAACAACATCAGCACGTCATTGGTTATAGCTCTTTTATGATCTTGGTTTTTTTTTTGGAATGGTTTTGTTGACAAATTTTTTTAATCATTCTTTTTTTTAAAATGTTTTCCTTTTTTTAAATCATTCTTTTTTAAACTTTCTTTTTGAATCATTCTTTTGAAATTTTTCCATCTTTTTTCTTCCATATCCATATAGATATATAATATATATATAATTTTTAATCTTTTTAAACATTTTATATTGTAAACCATTCCATTGTGGGACTTTATTTCAAATGTGAACATGCCTCAATTAGAAATTCAGATACAATCAGTAAAACTGAAATAAAGACATAAATCCAAACGTATAAACTGTTACAAATTCAGCAACAATATCACCCAATGAAGTAACATTTTACTGAAGTGTGCAAGAAGCTTGCACTAAATTCACATTTTAGCATAAACAACCTAAAAATACATTGATATTCTATGCACTCACAATTCTGAATAACTATTATACAAGTATTTACTTACAAAAGAAAGTCATAGGATATCAGGTGTTCCAACCTTACAAAATAAAAGCTCTACAATGATAAATTCTAAATGCCTAACTACTGCTAGAGTCCTCAACACAATGGATCTTTTGTGTTTAGCTCAATCATGGCATTTTCCTTCAAAGATCACATGACAGTGACCACCTCAAGCCATAGTGTCCCATCTATCTCCTCTCCCTTTTCATGATGGTAAATGCTATGTATTCTTCCCCATTAACAAGTGCAGCCCGCTCTACATCACAACAGTATTTTAAACAAACACCAAAGGACATTAAATGGTACAAGACATCAAGGACAAACCAGATAAAGTAGAGGCATCAAAAGAAAGCAAAACAAAACAAAAATAACAAAGGTTATTGGAATCCTACAATGGAAATGAGACAGAGAAAAAAGTAACAGTCAGCAGTTAGGTTTGTTAATGTTTCAAAAGACCAGTGCCAAGTTTGATCCAAGCTAAGTTCAAAGGATAATCTGATTTCCAGTTTTTTGGTGATTTTTTTATGGTAATGATGGATGTATTAAGTGTGCAATACATCTTACAGTGAAACAGAAGAAAGCGTGACATTTAGGTAGATACTGGGGATTTTTTTTTTAATATGCTCTTTTTATTTTAAAGCTAGCTCCCAGGTTAAGCTCCAAACTTAAATTTACTCTCTGAAACTATTAGAGGTTCATTCAGAGAAAGGGAAAGGAAGGCTAGTTACGACAAATTAGCCAGACCACATAACTTGTAACAGTTACATTTTCAAACACAGTAAAATTACAGACATCAGCAACAACCTGAAGAATCTTCTGTTCAGTTGTTACATGATGTTGTAGTGATGATGAACAGATATTGGTGAAGAATTTCCCTGCAGACTATCTCTGTTAAAATCAGGATTAAGTGGCTGCTTTTTGCAGAGATTTATGTAGTCACATGGTTTACATTCACTAGCATTGGACTGTGACAATTACAAAATCTTGATGGTAACAGAGTTAATCACAAGATGGCACTGTTTCCAGTTTAACCCTCATCTCAAATAGTCATCAAAACTAATGGCCAAATTTCCTGGCAACATTCACATTAATTTATATATTTTTTTAAAAATTGTAGAACACAGATGTTACTGAATCAGGAGTTTCAGGACCTCCAACAGAAGAATTCTTACAGTAGGAACTTGAAACTCCCAGAATATAGACATTCTAGTTTTCAGGTGGACTTAACCAAGATACTTCATAAACCTTAACAGCCACTCGTAACAGAATATCATTTTACAAAGACTGTTCCCCCCAATCAAAAATGCTGCAAATGTTATGGACTCTGTTCTATTTAAAGCTGCATTTCCACAGAAACAAAAGTAAATTGTTTTGCATCAGTTAAACATGCATCTACAAGTGTATCTTCATTTGTTTCAAAAAATTAAAACTCAAGTTTTTATAAACATTAGCAGTACTTAATGACTTTTTGTAGCGTGCAGTTTGTTTTGCCTTGCTATAAATATTCAGAATTTTTATCACTTTGAGAACTATTAATTCTGCAATTTATCTAACTAGCAAAAAAATGAGACAGCATTTTGAAAGTTATCTTAGGGAAAGAAAAATGCAGCAAAAATTCAGTATCTTACTCTGCAATTCCTATACCCAACTCCAATTTTGAAATAGAGGGGTATCTGTGCAATAAGAGACATGGAATGAATTTTGATTGTAAACTTCTTGAAATATTAGTATGTAGATTACTGATATCACTGCCAATCTAGTCCGCATATTAGAAGAAGCTTCACAACACAAAGTCATTTTACTTGTGCAAGTGTCAATAGGTGTTAAAGTTCAATAACTTGCCCAGATATTGTACAGAGGAATAGATCCTTCCGCAGATCTTAATCTCCAAGACTTGTTCAACCTTGATTGATGGGGGGACAATTACTCTTTTAATAACAGCTCATAAGATAGAAATCAGAACTGGTGGGCAAGATTCCTCGATAATTTCTTATGTAAACTTAACATATTTAAAGCAATATTTCCTAATAGTGACCTATTTAGTAACCAATGCTTATTTCCTACTTTTAAAAAATGTATTTTTTTAAAAAGTTGGAAAATAAATATTAATCTTGCTTCTTTACTGATTGCAGAGAAAGAGGGGCCCTGATTAAAACTATTCCCTTATTTGGCATCATTAACCCACTATCAAACACGGTGCAGCCTTACCATGTCTGATTGTTAAGCTGTGATAAGAGAAAATAATAAAATGTTAACAATGCACGGTCAAAGGAAAATTATGTATATCAAATTCATGGAATGATGATGATGATGCCGAGAAACTTCCTAAAAAAAATTCCTTAAATAGCAATTTTATAAAGCAATTAGTTTAGCATTTAAATTTTAATTAAATCAGTGGGTTATTGCAGCTTTAAAATAGCTTGCCATGTATCTACCATTCACATAGGTCAGTCTTAAGGAACATATACATTTGCCATCTTGTTTCTACAGTATCTTTGTTGTTTATCAAATGAATACTTCATTTTTTTAGACCCACCAACATTGTTGAGGGGAAAAAAACAGAAGCTGTTTAGGATCATACAGTGAACTGTCGGTCCTAAACTACTCAACCAGACTTTTCTTTCCTATGCAGAATTCAATATTTTCTATTAATTCACTCTGAGATGGATTTTGATGTTTCAATTGTTCTTTTTTTTAAAAAAGGGGTGGGAAACACATATCAAAATTTACTTACAGCTTAAATGCTCTTTTGATCAAAAAGAAAGGCAAAGTATATACACAATTTTAATATACATTCATACAAGGACTTCTGCAAAAGCAGAACATTTCTGTTTTTTCTTACTTCATCTGCATTTTCCCCTAAATCATTCTGTGATTTACTTCCTTTGGGGCATATACTCTAAAATCACTGAAAGGAAAGTAACAAGCCTTTTTGTTGTATTTCTCACCAAAATGCCACAAATTCATTTTTATTTAAATACAATAAAAATGTTTCTGTAAAATTAGTATATATATTTAAACAAAAAATTCACAGAAGTTCATAGTGATAGTATGAAAATTCTGAACTCCACTATCGTCTCCAGGAGCGAGATTCGTCATCTTCCTCTTCATCGTCGTCATCTTCACGAAAGAACGGATCCACGGGCTCCGAGGCCTTGAGAAGAGGGGAAAAACAAAAGTGCTTAATGGCACCATGTTAAATCTGCTGAAATGTAGCAGCCATTCACCAAACAAACCTGACCATATACAAAAAGTTCACAGTTAATTAACAAAATACATATATGTTACCATATACTAGCTTGGGATTTATTTTCTTGCAGGCATTTACAGGAAAAAAGAAATACAAAAGGATTTTACAAAAAGAAAGTACACAAACAGAAAAAAGACAAACAACCTACATACAAAAGAAGTTAAACTCTGCAAATAAAAACACGAGTTACAAAAAGTGTCCTTGAAAGCGAGTCTATAGATCATTGGATCAGGTCCGAGTCTGGCAAAGTGATGACTTCCAAAGTTAGTTTTGAATCTAAAGCAAAATATGATCAAAACTTTTTTTCCAGATACAAGGTAAACCAAAATAAACCAAACATTGCTGATTCAAATTTATCCAATGTTACTAAAGGGTCACTTTTAAACTCACCAACACACTGGAAACAAAATAAAAGTGGTTTAGAACCACACAAATCATCCATGAGGAGAGAGAGTGAGAGAGGGGGAGAGAGAGAGAGAGAGACAGAGACAGACAGACAGGTATGCAGTGCCTATAAAAAAAATTAATCTCCCCCCAATAAGTTCTCAAGTTTTATAATATTGAATCACTGAGGATTTAATTTGTTTTTTTTTTAAAAAAAACACTGATCAACAAAAAAAGGGCTGCTTTGTGTCAAGGTGAAAACAGATCTCTACGAAGTGATCGAAATTAATAACAAATATAAAACACAAAATAATTGATTGCATATGTATTCACCCCTTTAATATGACACACTAAATCATCACTGGTGCAGTGGTTTTAGAAGCAACATAATTAGTCAAATGGATATCTGACTTTGGAGACCTGTGTGCAGTCAAGGTATTTGACTTGACTGTAGTGAAAATATACCTGTATCTGGAAGGTTCAACTACTGGTGAGTCAGTATTACTGGCAAAAACTACACGATGAAGACAAAAGAACAGTCCAAGTAACTATGCGAAAAGGTTATTGAAAAGCACAGGTCGAGATGGATACAAGAACATTTCTAAGTCACTGAATATCCGTTGGAGTACAGTTAAGTCAATCATCAAGAAATGGGAAGAATATGGCACAGCTGTAAATCTGCCTAGAGCAGGCCATCCTCAGAAACTGAGTGACCATGCAAGAAGGGGACTAAGTGAGGGAGGCCTCAAAGAGACCTATGACAATTCTGAAGGAGTTACAAGCTTCAGTGGCCGAGATGGGAGTGACTGTGCATACAACTGTTGCCTGAGTGCTTCAGCAGTCACAGCTTTATGGGAAAATGACAAAGAGAAGGCCACTGTTGAAAAAAAACCTCACATGAAATCTCGGCTAGTTTGCCAGAAGGCATGTGGGAGACTCTGAAGTCCGCTGGAAGTTTCTATGGTCTTATGAAACCTAAATTGATCTTCATAGCCATCAGATTAAATGCGTTGTTTGCAATAGGCCAAACACTGCACATCATCAAAAACACACCGTCCCTACCATGAAGCACGGTGGTGACTGCATCATGTGGTGGGGATGCCTCACTGCAGCAGACCCTGGAAGGCTTGTGAAGGTAGAGGGTAAAATGACTGCAGCAAAATACAAGGAAATCCTGGAGGAGACCTAATGCAGTTTGCAAGAGAATTGCGACTTGGGAAAAGATTTGTTTTCCAGCAAGACAGTAACCCCAAGCACAAAGCCAAAGCTACACAGGAATGGCTTAACAACAACAAAGTTAATGTCCTGGAGTGGCTAAGTCAGAATCCAGACCTCAATCCAATTGAGAATTTGTGGCTGGACTTAAAAAGTGTTGTTCACTCATGATCCCCATGCAATCTGACAAAGCTTAAGCAGTTCTATAAAAAGAATGGGGAAAAATTGCAGTGTCCAGATGTGCAAAGCTGATAGAGACCTATCCACACAAATTTGAGCCTGTAATTGCTGCCAAAGATGCATCTACTAAATACTGACTTGAGGGGGGAGAGCAATTATGCAATTAATTATTGTGTTTTATATTTGTAATTAATTAAGATCACTTTGCAGAGATCTGTTTTCACTTTGACACAAGTCTTTTTCTGTTGATCAGTGTCAAAAAAGCCAATTAAAACCACTGTGAATCGCTGTTGTAAAACAACAAAACATGAAAACTTCCTAGGGTGAATACTTTTTATAGTCACTTTTTATATATATCTTTATTACACCAGGCAAGATCATTTGATTCCAAAGAAGTGGTTTACTGATTATTCCAAAATGCCACTCTGATACTTCCTGCTCCCTCTCCTCTCCCTTCACCATCTCCTATCTATGATTCCCTCTCCCTGCCCCTTTGCACTCTGAGTCTATAATCGAGACCCATATCAGAATCATGTTTATCATCACTCATGTCATGAAATTTGTTCTTTTGTTGCAGCAGCAGTGCAGTATAATACATAGAATTAATACAGTATGTGCAAAAGTCTATATAAACTACATGTGCCTAAGATAATGCACAGTATGTACATAGAATGGAAACATTTAGAGGGATATGGGTCAAACCTGGGAAATGGAACTAGCTCAGGTAGCTAATTTAAACCGAAGTACCCATTTTGGTACTGTACAACTCCATGATCCCATTTTGTTTTCAATAGGTACATTTAATGTCAGAGAAACATATGCGATATACATCCTGAAATTATTTTTCTTCATAAAGGCTTGTTAAAAATGCTTGGAAAAAGCAAAAATGACAATCAAGACAAATGTGTTTTAAAATAAATATGTAAATGGAGTATCCAGTTTAAAAAAAGCTGTACTTGTGAATGCAATATAACTACTCCTTAAATAAACAAAGTTACGCCTGAGCTTTTGTATGGAACTCTGCATAAACAAAATCCAACAGCAAAGTATGTTTCGGCAAAGCACCCACATCTGCATTCCTGACTCCCCAGAATGTATTACACAAAATCTTCATTATTTGTGAAGTAGATGGACATGGATTTCTCACAGATAACTAAGAATGCAGAGATTTAAAAGATTTCATCCTTTGAACCCAATACAACATCAGAACTTAGATTTTACCCATGTTTTAAAAAAACTTACAAACATTACTAAACATATTAAGATGTTTAAGTATGTGAGAGGAAATTACTTCCACTCAAGCATTTATAATTTTTGAACTCACATGGTTTGAGCTGTGGAAATGAAGACAGCTATGTATCAGATCAGCATGAACTGAAAACTATTTTAACAGATGGACAGAAACCCAATCACCATATTTATACAGACAATGAATGGATACTCCGTACCTCAAGAGATTCTGCAAATCCAGAGTAACACACACTAATGCTAGAGGAACTCAGCAGGTTAGGCAGCATCCACAGAGAGGAAAAAACAGTCAACATTTCAGACTCAGACCCTCTGTCAGGACGCTCAATATTTAAGTTTTAAGATATATTTGCTGGGGGGAAAAGATAATGAGATGGTGCTTGGAGTCAGCATTATGTGTATGCAGATCTGTGGATAGTAACTCAGTGAGGATATTATGAACTGGGTATATTTTGATGAGCTGGCCATAAACCTTTACTAAATACATTTATACAGGAGATAATTATTTATGGCAGTTAGCATGATACTATTACAACTTGGGGCATTTGGAGTTCAATTCTGGCACTGTCTGTAATGGAGATTACACATTCACAATATGTTTCCTTCAGTTTCCTCCCACAGTCCAAAGACCTCCTGGTTAATAGATTAATAGATCATTGTACACTGTCCTGTGATTAGGCTCGGGCTAAACAGGTGGGTTGCTGAGCAATGTGGCTCATTAAGCCAGAATGGCCTGCTCCTCACTGCATCTCTATTAAATAAATAAAATCTCAGGGCTCTGATGAAAGAGGCAATTACACGTGGGAGGATGTAAATAGGATATCTGAAAATAATACAGAGCAACACACACACAACACTGGCGGAACTCAGCAGCATCCATGAAAATGAATAAACAGTTGACGTTTTGAGCCGAAACTTGAATTATAGTAAGATTAGATATGCTGACACACATGAGATGCTGGAGAAACTCAGCAGGCCTGGCAGCATCGATGGAAACATGTGCAGTCGACGTTTCTGGCTGAAACCCTTCATCAGGACAGATATGCTGTGTTGTTTCATGGAGTGAAGCGGAGACTTAAAGATGTCTGAAATTATGAGGTTCATAAAGTATTTTAACAAAGATGAAGCTCTTGCTCTAAGAAAGAACTGGAATTCAATTGTAAACAAGGTGGGATAACAGAAACCTGATTGGATGAGGACCAACCAATCAATCAGGATGGAGTACAAATAACACTGGACTACACATGTCCAGGCATCATGATGAAGATGGCAGAGTTTGTTATCAAACCGTCAATTATATTCGATACTTGTACTCGGCTGGAAGCCTGAGAAGAGTTTATTTATCATATACGCTAGGAAAGCACTAGATCCTTTTTCATAGAGCAAGTTGAACAGATAAGCCAGAAACTACAAGGCAAAGATTTGAAGTAATAGGATTACAGAAAGTATTAAAAAAAATCCTTTTCTCAGCAAGATGCTGCCAGAGATCTGGAACTCAATATGCCTTTAAAGCGATGGTAGAATTAGAAACTTGCATAATTTTCACAGTATTTGGATGCATATATTAAGTTCCAAGACCCACAGGACAATGGACAAGATGCTGGAAGACGGAATTAGGTGGGGAGATCTAACTCAAGTGGCATTGATATGACAGGCGAGATGACTTCCCTCGGTGTTGCACTGTTTAAATAATTCTATCATAGCACTGCAGGCCACCACTGTTTGAATTATCAGTGAAACGTCAGCTCACCCTCAGACTGGTAGAAAGCATTTCCTTGTGCACCCTAAACTAGCAAACAGGTGCAAGGTGCAAAGAGGTACTGAGGAATAGCAGAATGCACAGCAAGGCTCATTATTCAAAGCAGAATATAGGCACTATATGGTGTGCTCCAGTAAGAATTTTGGTGCCTTGCTGCAGACCAGTAGATTTTAGCTCATGGTATGGTAGACTCATAGAAACATAGAAATCCTACAGCACCATACAAGCCCTTTGGCCCTCAAAGTTGTGCCGAACATGTCCTTACCGTAGAAATTGCTAGGCTTACCCATAGCCCTCTGTTTTTCTAAGTTCCATGTACCTGTCCAAAAGCCTCTTTAAAGACCCTATTGTATCCGCCTCCACCACAGTTGCCAGCAGCCCATTCCATGCACTCACCACTCTCTGAGTAAAAAACTTACCCCTGACATCTCCTCTTTACCTACTCCCCAGCACCTTAAACCTGTGTCCTCTTGTGGCAACTATTTCAGCCCTGGGAAAAAGCCTCTATCCACATGATCAATGCTTCTCTTCATCTTAAACACCTCTCTCAGGTCACCTCTCATCCTCAGTCACTCCAAGGAGAAAAGGCCGAGTTCACTCAACCTGTTTTCATAAGGTATGCTCCCCAATCCAGGCAACATCCTCATCAAATTAAATCATGCTTGTTTCCTCACTTTTCTAGTTCTGATAAAAGGTCATTGATCTGATACATTAATTCTGTTTCTCTCTCCTCCAAAACTGTCTGAGCTGCTGAGATCTGCCAATTTCTGCTTTTATTTTAGAGTTCCAGCTTGTGTTTCTGCATGATTTCCCAATTCCTATACATGGATCAAAACAGCTCCAAAAGAATTACAATGATAAAACTGTCATTTTTTTTATCCAAACCTAGCAGGAATGAAAATACAGGTCACAAGGCCCATTGTGAACTTCATTCTGCTCCAGAAGAAAATTGCAATAGATCACTTCCTGCTTGTTTAATTTTGCTCACTATTATTAAATACATCAGTTACAAACACAAATATGGGAATGAGGTGTTACTCAAGGAACATTATTTGGTGGGCTAATCTCAATTTTATTTGTCTGGTTCAATTAAAAATATCATTAACCTTATTCATAAATTATTTTTAGTAATTTCCACATTATGCAGAATGCCAACTCTCTCCTGATCTCATCTTTGTTTTACAACAAACACAAATACCATTCTTCTTTCCTCTCTTTAAATGCCTTAGGTAATGTCTTAATTCTTCTATGATATGCAAACACGTAGCAAAACTTAACACAAATGCCTTACCAGCACAAAAAAAAGAATGCAAGCAGTACTCTGTCTCTTATGATCCTCTGGATGTATCTACCTAGTTATGTAGCACAAAATTCTACATAACTGGGTAATTACATCACATAATCAGTCTCTATGTGCAAAAATAATCCAATCTCAGCCAACTTTATATAAAATCTCTAATTGTTCAGAGACACCATTTTGCCTGAACCTCATCTTTTGTAACATCAATCAACATTGTGTAGTACAGCACATGTACAAGTTCTTCAGACCAATTTGTGCTGATCATGACCTACTCTGAACTAATCACACTCACTGCACATCGGCATTATCCCTCTATTCCCTGCCTGTTTATGCACGTGTCTAACTGCCTCTCTAATGTTTCTATCCCATCAGCTTCTCAATCACCTTCTGTGGCAGCATGTTTCAGGCACCTACCATAATATTAAAAAAACACTTGCCTTGCATTTCTTCTAGTATCTGATATTTCCATTCTGGGGAAAAGAACCATATACGAGGTTGCCCCCTCAACCTCCGATGCTCCAGTGAAAACCCAAGTTTGTGCATCCTCTGTTTTTTCCTCCAATCCAGGCAACATCCTGGTAAATCGCTTCTGCATCCTTTTCTAAAGCTTCCACATCCTTCTTGCAGTGTGGTGACCAGAAATGAACACAGTTTTGAAGGTGTTCAAGGTGTGGCCTAATAAAAAGTTTTATACAGCTGTAACATGACTTCCTATGAAGGCTAGTATGTCATTTGCCTTCTTTGTTGCTGTTGTTATTGCTCTTAAGTCGAGTATGATGTTCTCCTAAGGGTTATCTATCAATGGGTGTAGAGGCTGATCTGGGACCCACATATTCAGATGCAGTGTAGACACAAGTAAGTGGCGGGCAGCTATGCTTAATGGCTGGTTCTTTCGGCTGTTCATTCCCTCCTTTCGCAGCTCCCAATTGTTCTTTCCAGCACATCCGAGGTTACTTTCATGTAGCATTGCTCTGTTTTTAAACAGATTTCCTCCAGATGCATCTATTAGATGTAATGTTGAATTTCTTCAGGCTTTTTTTGATGTCATCTTTGAAGCATTTCCTCTGCCCTTCAGGGGCTCACTGACCTTCTTTACAGCCCTATCAACTTGTGCTGCTACTGTTATGGTCAACCCAGTTTGTTTGCCTTCAGGGACCTTTTCAAATGCTTTACTTTATCAAATATTGCTAAGTATTTAATTACCACATTGTGAAATGTTAGCAATAAAAACCATAACTCATAATATTGAATAATACGTATATAATAATCACTCAATTATTTTTTAATGAAAACTTGTTTGCAAAGCACTGATCAAAATTAAGATCAAGAAAAGGAAAAATTAAAGAACTGAATAGCTGTTTCAAAGAGCTAGCAAGGAACAATGGTTGAAATTACTTCCTTTTGAGTCAAAAATTCAGAGGCAGTAAGTTCCTTGACAGGCTACAATTATGAATAATCAACCCGCATAACAAAAAAAGTAGTCAAGGTCATTAACAAACAATGTTTCTGTTTTATCACTAGAATTAACGTTGGATCTGTGTTCTTATTTGCAATTTACTTGCTTTTTTAAATGATGGAAATTCAGAGTTTAGTGTCAATTTTATTGATACCCTCAGTGATTTGTTAACCAGAACAAAAGGGAAGTTTTAAGTGCAGCTAAGGAACTGAGGCAGAAGGAAGCTGATTCTGCCCTGTTGAATTGAAAAAAAAGGGCAAGTACATTACTATGGAAGATTTAGTTCAGATAGAGAAAACCAAAGTAATTGCTGGTCACTCATAGGAACTTACTATCTGCAAAATCAACTACTAAACAATTTTTGAAATGGGTGCTCCAGAACCAATCCATGTGAGAGGAAGATGTGCTGAGAAATAAGTGGAGGCATGATTATAGGATTAAATTCACACATAAAACCCAATTTCCAATCATTCATTTGAGGCATCACTATGTTCTACTGATTTATTTATTTATTTATTTATTTATTATTATTTTATTTTATTCTTCTATATTATGTATTGCATTGAACTGCTGCTGCTAAGGCAATATATTTTACAACACATGCCAGTGACAATAAAACTGATCCTGATTCTCAAGACCAAAATTTATATTAACAAGTATCTTTGCAGTGCAGTACTTTCACTTCCACAGATAACGGAAATAAAAAATAATATATATGCAACACACACTTCTGTTTGAATTAGTCATGCCTAAATCTGCCCAAATCAACTTCATTACCAATATAAATTATCAAACCAGTGAAAACTAACAGAATGAATCTTAGTGGAATTTTGTAGTATCACATGCCACTAATATTCATTTTGACTGCTGTTATCTTAAAAAAAAGGTTCCTCAGGGTTGTCATAGCCTGGGAAGGTACTGGGGATAAGCTCCCACTACCTATTAAATGCTCCCAATGACGTGCGTCTAAAATAGCCTCCGACAACCAAGTCCAGCTCCTAGCCTTCATGTGTGGCTTAACTACTAAGCCCGGTGGAACCATTTCTATTGACTGGAGAAGAGGCAAAGGTGGGTTACTGGCGATTTAAAACCAGTCACTTCAGGCAAACAGGGTTCATGGGCTCATCAGCTCATCTAGAAGGAAAACTGATCTCAAACCTCCGCTGCCTTGCGGCTATACCCACTCATGGGGAAGGCTTCAGAAGTAAACCCTGAGGAAAATTCCAGACCTGCAGTTCCTAGGGCAGTGTTATATTGAGTTCAACATTGACTGTACCAAACTATATTGATAATATACAAACTATATTGTATAGTACCAAACTATATTGATCTCTGCTGTCCCTTTGGATTCATTAGCTGCATGGAGAGGGGGAGCCTGCTGCACAGGCAAAAGCTTGCTCTCCATATCGTACTGTACTGGCTTGCACATCATGTAGACAGATAGTTCACAGCATAGTCGATTTTGATGAACAGAAGGCCTCAATCTTAAAAAATGCACCTATTCATATTTCTTGTTTAAACCGAGATATCCTAGCTTCAAGTATCCTCATGTGACCATCAGTTATAATCAATTTAAATCCTATGGAGACCACACACCTCTTTAACAGTCAAACCTTGAAATTTTACAGCAAAGAAACAGTATTCAGCCCATCAAATCCACCCTAGCTGAGAAAAAAGATTTCAAACTATCCAACTTCCCAGTTCCTCATCCACTGCCTTGAGGATCACTACACATCAGAAAAGAAATAGGTGGGGGTTTCCACTTAAACCAAGTATCAGTCAAAATCTTTTCCTCAACCTTCAAGAATGCTAAGCTATGAATAGAATTGTGAATCAATGTCTTTAATTAAGAATTCTATCAAAAAGTGATGAAATTACTCCTAAGGACCCCTTTAAGCCCATTAGTTATTACCATTCATCCCAAAACACATTTTTAAATTTAAATATTGACTTAATCTCTCTGTAACTTCCATTATTCCATAGTTAACAACTGCTGTCCAGTCAATGAAGGAATATGTTAGTACTGTTTCTATGAAGAACAATGAAAAATTACACTCCCAGTTTCACAATATTATTCTCAAACAACATAAAACTGGCAGGATGTTAATATATTCTTACATTGGAATCTTAAAAAAAATGTTACCAGCACATTCCCAGTAAGTTAATAGTATGACTAGGACCAGTTTTGCTTCTGCGTAAACTGAACATATTAATTTAATTATATACAGTGGTGCTAGAAAGTTTGTGAACCCTTTAGAATTTTCTCTATTTCTGCATAAGTATGACTTAAAATGTGATCAGATTTTCACACAAGCCCTAAAACCAGATAAAGAGAACCCAATTAAATAACACAAAACATTATACTTGTTCATTTATTGAGAAAAATGATCCAATATTGTTGGAAAAAGTATGCAAACATTTCCTAGAAAGCATTACCCCAGAAGTTCACATACTTTTTTGAACCTAGACTGTGATTGTTTAAATGGTACACTTGGTAACAACGAGAAGTAGTAGAATTGTTTGTGTGTTTCTAGTTTGGGCAGATTGTGTTTGTCTATTACGGTGACTTAAAGATGAGACCACATTTTATGAGTAATTAATACAGAAAACCAGGTAACCGCAAAGAGTTCACAGATCTTTTCATGCAACTGTACATTACAAATCACTGTTGAAATAAGGACCCATGCCTCCAGAAAAATGTTGGCTGCTCGTGTGATGCCATGTGTGAAACTGACTTAGGGAAAAAAGGGGAAACCAATACATTCTGGGGTGCAGCTTAACTCATTCTTTTCTCTCCCAAAATGATAGTTTTCACCTATTCAAATCTTTGCTTAACTGAACAGCATAAATTAATTCAAATTACTAGCTTATGCAGAAAAGTAGAAAAAACTTTCTACTAAAGATGGCAATGAAATGCAAAGAACTGTACATCAAAGATACTGCAGTTGCTGGAAACCTAAAACAAAAACCAAATATTGGAGGGTAGGCAAATCTTCAGGTTAGGCAGTACTTGAGGAAAAGATTATAGCCAACATTTCTAGTGTGCAACCTTTGTTAGAACAGAAAGTAATGGAAAAACTCATGTCAGATCAGGATGCTGCCTCACCTGAGTTTTTCCATTATTTTCAGTTTCAAATACTCAAATACACTGGAAGTTTTTTTTTCCTGTTAGTCACCTTTCATTCCATTATTAAAATACCCCACTTTAACCAGCACATCATATTTTAATCGTTCCTCATAATTCTTCTGTGAACAATGCTCAAACTCAAAACTTCCAAGGTATTTCCCTCCCAAATTCCTCAGCTGGTTGTAAACAAATAATGTCATGTTAACTGTTTACTGCATTACTGATTTAACAATGAACTTGTTATTGTTCCACAATATTACACGACAGCAACATCACTGGCAGTTGAGAAACAAAGCACTCAAGCTCATTACGGACACTCAATCTACTCATTCCCAGGCTCAAATTTTCTGTATACCTTTTGCTCACTGTGATTAAGGATGATTTTGGTGACATGTTTCCTTTAAGATGTTGCACACTCAAGAGTTACTTTCATATATACGTACTTTGAACTTTTACACCTGTATTCAAGTCTGACTTTCCCCTTGGAGGGAACACAAAATTCTAAGTTTAAGTGTATCGTTGAGTAAACAATCATCAAGTCAGCTTAATATCTTCGATTATCAGTCATAAATCCTTTAGAATATTAAAAGTAACATTTTTGAAGTATTTGTCACCTTAGGCCAATGTTCTCTGTATTTTTTGTTGTGTTCCAGCTATCATTTCTAAAAATACATTGTTTCAATTGTCAAATCTCTATAAGTATCAATAAAAAATTTCAGAACATTTGTCTGCTCCAGATGTTTTTTTTTAAATGTTATTTTTATTTTAGAGATATATCATGGACCAGGCCCTGCTGACCCAACAACCCCCCTATTTAACACTAGCCTAATCACAGGACAACTTACAATGACCAATTAACCTAATGAGTACATCTTTGGACTACAGGAAGTAACCGGAGCACTTGGAGGAAATCCATAAGGTCAAGGGAAGAACGTACAAACACCTTACAGACAGTGTCGTTCTTAACTTCCACCAACCCATACACCAGGTAGCCCATCAATTTTCTTCCTAAATTTCTATTTCATTTGTAATGATTCCCCTCTGCCATCCGATTCCTGAATGGACTTTGAAGCTTTGGACACTACCTCACTTTTTTTTTTAAATACACAGTATTTGTTTTTGCACATTTTTTAACAATCTATTCAATATATGTAACTGATTTACTTGTATATTTATTATGTTTTATTTTATGTATATTCTTTCTCTCTCTCTCTGCTAGATTATGTGTTGTTGCATTGAACCGCTGCTGCTAAGTTAACAAATTTCACCTCACATGCCGGTGATAGCAAACCTGATTCTGATTCTGATTAGTTAAAACAGAAGAATACACCAACCAAGTGTTCATTTCATTTTATTCCATGTTGTGTTATGATCTGCAACTTAGAAGACCCATCAACAGAAGGCTTGTTCAAAAATTAAATATGTTTTTCTACTCCACCTCATTCCCTATAATTGATGGAGCATAACATTTTGGTGAGTTTTGTAATGATATGCTGCTGTATTCTCATTTATAATTTCAATTTGTATCTTTTAGTAAAAATTTCCCACAGCACTTCACGGATTATGCCAAGTAAAATCTGCTATGGAGTCCTTTAAGTACATGTTATGATAGTAAATGAAACAACTAGTCAAACAAGCTTTAAAAGAGAAGATAGAGAAAGGTTTATGGAGGAGATTCAGGAGATTAGGGGCCTGGCAACTGAATGATACAGCAATAAAAGTAGGCTTGTGCAAGAATTGAGAATTGGAAGTGTGCCGTTTCTATCTCCTCAGCTCAGAAATATTGATCTTCTTTCATTCCAAACATAACACATATCTAGACCAATTCAAGACTTGCATTTCAAATTCAACTTGAAAGAGGTTTTGCTAAAGGAATCTTAACTCGTTAAATGCAAATCTCTGCATGTAATAACTAGGGCTTCAAGCCAGCAAATAATCTTTTTACAACAGGTTACTGAAGACAGGTAGCAGCCACAGCAAACATTTTCTAAGAAACTAGAACATTAGCAATTACTTAAGGAGATAAAGGAAGTTCTGATAGAAAAAAACAAGATATGGAATCCATCCATATTTAGCACTCTGTAGCCAGTTCACAAATGATGAAACAGCTGATAAAGCAGTCACATTTAATTCATCATCCTTATTTTAAAAAAACTCTGAAAAATAATCTTCCTCGTGTGCATCTATGAAAAATTACATTTTAAAACAATTGTTTTGAGCTATGAGTTTTGGCAAATCACTGCCACCAGAAACTAGGTTTTGGTTTGATTATACTTTTATTAAATAACATTAGGTATCACACACAGATCATACTAATACTTCAAAAACAGTGGCAAGAAAATATTTTATTTCAGGATTCTCTGGTACATATAATCTACATACATACATGCATGCATCACAGTATCAGCTTTATCTGATAGGAAATGTTTTGAGTGGGAGGGAGGGGAATTAAACCACACTTGTACTTAATGCAGTCCACAATTTCCCTATTCACCTTTCTCTGCAGTATTCAGAGAATGTGATGGAGTAATGCCACAACACATAGACCTGCAATAAAGTGCTGAGCTTCTTAATTAGTTGTTTTGTTCATTGTATACCTAATCGCCAGTTTTCCTCATATTTTGACCTCCTTCTTGTTGGTTTCCCTGGAGCTAGAATTATATGTAAAATTTACCTAAATAAAATTCTGCAGATGGAACTGGAAAAATCCTTTTCTAATATCCATAAACAACAAAATAACCTGATAATGCTAGTTTTATTCATTTTTAAATTACTCTAGTTTCTCAGTTGGAATTCCATTCTTCATGATGGACTACTCAAAAATGTTCGTCATTTACTAACTAACTAACGTGCTTGTCCTTTGAGCTTTAATTAATTCTTGTGTTTTAAAAAGGTATTACCTAGCTCCAATTTGAATGGAACTATTATTCAAATGAATCAAAAGAGTGCCATAGGTTTCCTGCAATGGATTATATCTGCTTTCCTTGACCCTGAAATTATGCTGTGAAATTCAGGTATAAAGATCCTGGAATAGTATTAAGATTCTTGGAATCTTTCTTCCTCTCTCAAGTTAACAGAAAGTTAACTAAGTGCATCACACCTTCAAAGTAATGGACACACAAATTACACTAAGAGACCAATATTTACTTAAAACCATTGAAAACCCTAGATCAAAATTTTGTACCTTTATCACTAAAATTTATTTGTCCATGAGTAATATGAATAACTCGCTACACTACAACTTCAATCCTACATGTATAGAGTATATTTCTATTTCTGATCATTAATTTAAAAGAACTTCAGTTCTATCAAAAAGATAAACTTGTTTTCCTTTTGCAATATATTCCATACTGTAGTTCAAATGGCTCAGCCAAATTAATAACTTGATTCAATCAACTATTTGTATTTTAATACTCAAACCACAGAAATTAAAATAACTTTTAAACCTGGTTCTTTATCTCCAATTTCTCTTTGCCCTATAAATCAAATTTTCCATGATTAATTCTGAATAAGGTACAATGATGCTGATTTATATTTTGTTAAATGCAGATGCTTGTAATCTTTTAAAAAGTGAAAAGATGAACACATGCCAAATAAAAAAGGGGCACTTACTCAAGATCATTGAACAGTGTTCATGATTTGAGTTGGGGAATCAGAAACCATGAAATCATTTCATCATTATGTGGGGGGGGGGGGGAAGTATCTAACAATATCATTTCGTCTAAGGCCTAGCAGAGACATCTTGACAGATTCTTCATGAAAGCAACTAAGATTTGCTGATCAATTCTAGGTCAACAAGTGGCAAACAAAATCTGTAGGTTTTAACAGACATTTCTATATCGATTCAATAAATACCATACATTCAATATGAAGAAACATGCATTCAAAACTACTACATAGCTCTGACTGATGAGTCTGAAATGTTAACCCCGTTTCTCACTCTGTAGATGCTGCCTTGCCTGCTGAATATTTCCACTACTTTCTGGTGGAAATTTTCTTTACTTCAGATATTTTGTATTTTCAGGGCTTTTGACAGCTTGGAGATGGTATATCAAATGAATCACAGTACAATTTTTTATTACAATTTGTTTCATAACTTTAGTTAAGCTATATGATTAGGACCAACCTCTTCACCAAATTCTGTTGGAAGTGATGGTTACCAAAGTATTAAATTTTCTATGTTTAGTTGGCAAGGTGTACTATTGGCAATATTTGAATTTTCCATCTTTGTAGTGGTTCTTCTTTTTATCTGAATGGATGCTTTGAACAAATCTAAGTGTTGGGAATTTTACTACAGCATTTTAATCTCTTTAATATTTTTAAATAAACCATACACACATAGCCTACAGCAAATGAAGGGATGGTGGGAAACAATTAGCAGAATGCAAATTAACAGAAAAGTCCAGGTTACACCTTTACATTTAATTGATTTTCAAAGAATAATCTGAACCTTCGCAATACTGACCCAATATTTCAGAATTAAATTGTTTTCTGTCTCTTTCCTGTAATAATTAGATTTTAAAACCTCCATAATGTCCTAGTGTTAATGCAGGAGATGAATTCTCTTGCTCCCTAGTTCACTGATTAATTTGTTTCCTACAAAGCACACTGAGATACAAGGCAATGGAACACAGCTTAGTTTATAAATCTGTAATAATGAAAAGTTGATGTCAAAAAAACTTAAAACAGAAAAAAATTCAGTGTAAATGTTAACTGACTGCATTGGCCTAGAACAGATAAACTATATTTTCTCAAAGTAATGGCCCTTCCTGAGTGACATAGCCAGGCATCAAGGACCAAATATCTAATTCCTGCTACAGTATCTTAAGTTCCAATTTAGTTAGAAATGGACACTCATATTCAAATCTTCATCTGTAAATGTTTTGTGTTATCTCATGGAGAGCAACCTAGGTGCTTAAATTAACTCTAGGAGCTGAAGGTGAGGTACAATAAAGCAGAGCAGATCCACACTCCCATACTCTATCTTGCTGAAGTTCCAGGGATGTGGGGCTAGGTCTTGAGAGCACATAAGTAAACTTGATGCTCAAAGGATCTGTTGACAGTCCCACAAGGTATAAATAATTGGTGGCAAATGAAATGCTATGGCAAACGTAATTCACTATGAATCAGCACCTTCAAGGAAGGAGAATATATATTGAATTCATTCATTCATATTATTGCCTGATGTTTACTGATAATGCTAGCCCTATCAAATTTAACTTGTGTGCATCAGTTTTTGTAGCGTATGTGCAACAGCAACAAATATAGTTTGTGACGGTAATCAGTACACACTGACACCTATTCAAGCAACATAAGAATTTACATCAGAAAGCACAGTGCAAAACTTAAAGACCTCTCTCACCCCAAGACCAAAATAAATCATAATTCAATGCATATATTAATGCAGAAAACATTATATATTACATGTACAACCTAAGGATGCATTATTTTTGGCAATCTCCTCCTCAGTCAAATTGTGTCCTGATCAGTGATTTGATCAGTATGAACTGATAAGAATGGAGATGTGTGTGGGGGAGGGGGGAGCGCAGGGTGGTGGTGGTAACAGACACTACTGTATTATTCCAAGAAGAGAGAAATTCTACGGCCAGTGCAGTACCTCTTCTTTTGTTTCCTCCTCCTCCGGTTCTGTTGATACTGAAGGTGCTTTAGGCTTGTACCATGAGATCTGAAGGTTTCGACCTTTGAACTTTGTACCCTGATTTGCAGCCTGTGCAGAATTAAAAAAAAACAATTTTAAGTAAAACAATTTGAATTAAAATGCATTAATACACTACAAATGATTAAATCCATTAAATTATCTCAAACACTTACCTTTTCCAAGAGGTCAACGTCCCATTTGTACAACAGTCTTCCCTCGCATGAAGCTGAGGGACCAGATGCGAAGTGCATCCAGCCCCTCTCTTCAGTACAGTGATCCGACATTGGTGTGAATGGGGAATCCAGTGCTGCCGCTATGTGCGGCACTTGATCTCCAGCTTGTCTCAGACTTTTGCGTGCATGCTCACAGGTACAAGATTTACAGAATATAACGGCTCCCTACAGAACTGCTAACTGCTTGTAAGCAGCACAGCAGGATTCAACAACCTAATGCCTCTTACATTCAGAGGTAATTAAACTATTAAAAGTGATGGAAAAATTAAAAATGAAATCACCCAAAACACTTAATTAAAAAACATTAATCTGAAATAACTATTAAGAAAGGACACCGCCTTTGCATTCTTCTCGCAACCCAAAACTGCTTCCAAAATCAATAGGGTCATAGATCTAGCTTCACACAGGATTTGAGAGCTGATTCCTCAGCATTAATACCATGAAAGAAAATGAACATGGAGTTCTGCTACTGGATTCTGCATGAAACCCAGCACAGGAGTGGACAAAAAGATTCAGCACTCCAAACTTGTCAGGAAGTTTGGATTCTGTGTTTAGCTAATTTTCTGCAGAAGCTCTGAATTACTTTGCTTGAAACCATTCCCATTTACCAGTAAGTTCAACACACATTTGAGAAACAAATTATCTTTCAATCTGATGCTCTGCAACATTCTTGATACCTTTACACCACTTACATTGAACATTCATGCAAACATAATTTGCTCACTATATAAGGTGGTCAGCTTAACAATTATAAAGCGCAAACTTCTCCTTCACTCTCCGAATGACACTACGTACTGGTCATCCTTGGTTTAACAAAGTGGTTAAACATGTCTATGTAAGTGCTTTAACCTGGTAGCACTATAATAAAGTAATACTTGCACCAAATTTCATTCATGGGATATTAATTTTATCTTTTGCTCCCCCTCCTTTTAAATTATATTCATGGAAAACATTTCATGATATTGCATACTTCTGAGTCTACAAGTGGGGTTGTTACTTCTTTCAAGTTTTCCAGCATTTTCCTGGATTAAAATCAGATTACATTTTCCTAATAACTGATGTCAGACTATTTGAAAATCAAAACTTCAAGTGCAAACAAAAATGGGAAATGCTGGAAACATTAGGTCAGGCAGTATATGTGAAAGGAGAAACAATTCTGATTTCTTGTCCACTAGCCTTCATCAGAATGGAAAAATCTCCAATTCTCTTTTCCAATTTTGACAAAAGGGTTGTGGACTAGAAACATTAACTATTTCTCCTTCAACAAATGTCATCTACCCTGCTAAGTATTTGAGCTACAGCTCATAATTCTCCCATCTATTCTCTTTAATATTAACAGCAGCAATTGTCGGGCTCATCACTCCTAGGTTTCTTCTATCTCTACAGTTACTGCTTGATTTCATTATCAAGCCTTACAGAATTTCCTCTACCTTTGCCTTGAAATTACCTACCTTTAATTCACTACTCTCTTATTTGCATACAAAGAGAGCACTTACAATCTTATTTTTCTTGCCAGTTTCTCATATGGTTACCCCCCTAATTTTGCTGGTTTTCTTTTAATCTAACATCATTAACTGCTTTCATTAGCTAAGGAAATACCTTCCTAGATTGTTTTTATTTCTCAAAGCCAAATGCATCTATGATTTTATTTCTATTTTTAGTAATTTCTCAAGGCTAAATGCTTTCTGTAATCATCTTCAATTTCTGATTCAGCCACATGCAATATCCTGTTTTTGTAGGTGAGCAACTGCAGGGAGAAATTTATCCTAGTGTTTTTAGCAGGTAAATCAAAAAATTCCAACAACCCAAGAGAATATTTCCACCTCCAAAATAAACACTTTCAGTTCCATGCTTTTCTGAACATTAAACCACCTTAGATGACAATAGAAAGCATTTTGTCAATATACTGTATTTACATTAATTTGTAAACCAGGTTCACAAATAGCCATGTAGCTGTAGCAGCATTTTTTCAGGAATTTTTGCTGGTATCTTGGACTCTGAGTTACTGATATTACACAAAGCTAATCATATAACTTAAACAGGAAATACTCTCACTGCAACCTGCAGCCCCTAATTTCCCTTTAAGTAATGTACTTTTGTATCATCTTAATGAACTAGCAATTTAACTATCTTCTGAAGGACTAGACAGACTTAACCCTCAAGATTGCAGGTTTGGCACCTTTAATCAGATGCAGGTACATTACCATGGCCGTATGAGGAGGAGGAGGGTAGGACTCAAAGTCAGGATAAAATGCTGAGGCATGAAACTTCCTCTATCTAGCATCTTGTTAGCAAATGTACAGTCACTGGAGAATAAGACTGAGGACCTAAAGGTGAGATTTATATAGTATTGATAGCATTTGATAATATCATCCCCTCAAAACAAATCAATACACTTCAAGATCTAGGCCTCAATACCTCCTTGTGCGAGTGGATCCTCAATTTCCTCACTTGCAGACCCCAGTCAGATCAGATTGGCAACAACAGCTCCTACACAATCTCCATCACCACCTCAGGTGCACCACAAGGCTGTGGGCTTAGCCCCCTGTTTTACCGCTTTATACTTATGACTGTGAGGCTAAGTATACCTGTAATGCTGTATTTCAGTTTGCTGACAACACCATTGTCATTGGCTGAATTAAAGGTGGTGGCAAATCAGCACATAGAAAGGAGATTTAAAATCTGGCTGATTGGAACCACAACAACAATCTCACACTCAATGTCAGCAAGACTAAGGAATTGATTATTGACTTTAGGGGGAGGAAACTGGAAGTACATGAGCCAGTTCTCCTCAGAGGTCAGCAACTTTAAATTCCTCAGCATTATTTCAGAGAATTTGTCCTAGTTTCAGCACATAATAGCACTATGAAAAAAGCACAGAAGCACCTCTACTTCCATAAAAGTTTGCAAAGATTTGGTATGACATCTAAAATTTTAACGAACATTTATAGATGTGTGGTGGAGAGAATATTGACTGGTTGCATCATGGCCTGGTATGGAAACACAAATGCCCTTGGACAGAAAAACCTACAAAAAGTTAGGTAGATATACAGAAGTAGTCCTGCTTCTATTTCTTATGTTTAATGCCAGATCTACTCTCTTTACACCCATGACTGTGTGTCAAAGCATCGAATGCCATTTATAAATTTGCAAAGGACACAACTATTGTTGGCAGAATTTCAGATGGTGCGAGGGAGCTTACAAGAGTGGAGAAAGATCAGCTGGTCAGTCCTCATAGAGGGATCAGCAGTTTCAAGTTCCTGGGTGTTAACATCTCTGAAGATCTATCTTGGGCCGTAGTTGTAGAATACACCTTCTAGTGCTACTTGGACACGTCTTCAGTGATGAATCTGGGGTCGTAGGATGTTTCGGGTCTTTAATCATCAGACACCCTTGCCCGGGCGACCCAGCCAGGGGTGATCAGCCCCCGACTTGTGTCCAAGTGGTACACTACTCCACAGATCCCCCCCTCCGGATCCACAGCCACCGCGAGGCCTATTCAGCAGCCTCCAGAATTTCTTGGTGGCTCTTCTGCACTGCAGTTCTTTAACTCCAAGGAGTTTAAATGTCCGCTGTAATGAATGGCCAACAAAGCCCCGGCAGTCAACTTCGACTGGCTCACAGCAAGTTTTCCAGCCATTGCTCCAGCATTCTGCAACAAGATCTGCTACTATATTTCATTAGGAGTTTGAGGAGACGTGGTATGTCAGCAAAGACTCCAGCAAATTTCTACAGGTGTGCCACGGTGCATTCTAACTGGTTGCATTACCATCTGGTTTGGAGAAGCCGCTGCACAGGATCGGAAAAAGAAGGAAGTTGCAAAGTCAGCTAGCTCTATTATAGGCAGTAGCCTCGCCAGACATCTTCAAAAGGTGATGCCTCAGAAAGGCAGAATCATCATTAAGGATACCATCATCCAGGACATGCCCTCTTCTCATCACTACGAACAAGGTGGTGGTACGGGAGCCTGGAGACACACACTCAACATTTTAGGAGCAGCTTCTTCCCTTCGCCATCACATTTCTGAATGGACAATGCACATAAGTATATTACCTATTTCCCCCTCTTTTTTGCTCTGTTTTGCACTGATTATTTAATTTATATATATTCTTATTTTAATTTATAGTTTTTATTATGTATTGCAATGTACTGCTAATGCAAAACAACAAATTTCATGACATATACCAGTGTTATTAAACCCAATTCTGATCAGTACAATATTAGCAAAGCTTCTCTACTTAACATTCTATTTGCCCTCTTACATAATTACCAGTGCCAACCTTATGTTTATGTAGAATAGCACCCAAGTCCTTTTGAATGGCTCCATTCTGTAGTAACGGCACCTTTAGACAATATTCTGCTTATTTTACTTCACTGAACAAACTTCCCTACATAATGCTTCACCAGCCAAACCTTTTTTTCCAGCTTAACTAAGCTAAATCCCTTTGCAAACTCTTGTTTTTCCAAATACCTTTGTAACATCAGCAAATTTGGCTGCAAGACATCTGGTCTTTCATCCACGTCATTAACACAGACTAAATAAAATTAAGGCCCTAGCACCAATCCTAATGGCAACCAACTAGTTACACCATACCAAAATGAAAGTGACCCACATTTCCTGTTAGACAGCTAATTCTCTATTCATTCTAATTCATTTCACAAATACCATGAGCTCTCAGCTTGCGCAGAAGATTTTTAGGCAGGACTTTAACAAGTTGCCTTTGGAATTTAAAATCCACTACAAATCCATCTATTGGTTTCTTTTTATCCATCTTGCTCATTATATTATCAAAATTTCTAATGAATTCGTCAAAACATGATTTCCTTTCACGACAGTTTGATTGCATAAACATATATGCCCATACAAAAAAAAGTAATCAGGGAAGTTTTCTAAGTTTTCCCCTGGAAAGTGGAAAATAATGGTACACTCTATGACTCTACATCCTTAGATGCTACTATAGATAATGGAGGCAAATTATGTCTAATTGAGTAATAATCTGCTGGCAACAAATATTCAAAATCATTTCAATGACAGTGCAAGTCAATCATGGTACTTACATTTTCTGCTTCAATTCTCGTCTTAAAAGTTATTCTAACACTTAAAGGAGTATCCTCTTGAAAATCTTCCACTTCTCCATATTTCTAGAAAAAAAAGGCAATGTAAAAAGTTAGACAGAAATTAACCTGAGTTATTTAAAGCATGTGAAGACCAATTTCCTGTTTCTAAATAATAAAACACAAAACCCAGTGAGAAGTAACAAAATTAATTTTAAAATTTCAACACTGGTTACAGCTGAATGCTTCTGCAACTGTTCAGCTTCAAGCTCATTAAAAGACAGTCAGTAAATTGTCATATTATCAATTCATTCTGAGAAGGTGAATTGAATAGTTCAAAATGGTCTGGAGTGGGGGATAAAAGGTTGAATGGTACAGATTTTTATGCAAGAAATAAATGTACATGTTCATTGACTCCTACCATAGGACTGAGAAAAGAAATAAGCAGCATACTTAAATTCTCCTTAATAAAGCCATTCCAACTGGTACATTATTCTATAAAACAGGTCTCTGCTTATATTATAAAGGTAAAGATGGGCATACAGTTGCAAGAAAAAGTTTGTGAACCCTTTGTAATTACCAAGTTTTCTGCATTAATTGCTCATAAAATGTGGTCTGATCTTCATCTAAGCCACAATAATAGACCAACCCAATCTGCCTAAACTAATAACACACAAATATTGTACTTTTCATGTCTTTATTGAACAGCGTGTATTTAATTAACTGGTAGAACCTCCTTTAGCAGCAATAACCTCCGCCAGACGTTTCCTATAATTGATAATCAGACTTGCTTAACAGTGCGGAGGAATTTTAGATCATTCCCCCATTTTACAAAAATTGGCTCAGTTCATCAGTATTTCTGGGATACCCTGCATGAACTGCCCTCTTCAGGTCATGCCACAGCACCTCAATTAGGTTGAGGTCTGGACTCTGACTTAGCCATTCTTCTTTTTAAACCATTCTTTCATTGATTTACTCTTGTGTTTTGGATCATTCTATTGTTGCATCATCCAACTTCTATTAAGTTTCAGGGGATTGACCGCTACCCTGACATTCTCCTGTAAAATGTCTCGATACAATTTTGAATCCATTGTTCTCTCAACGACTGAAAGTTGTCCAGGCCTTGAGGCAGCAAAACAGCCTCAAACCATGCTTCACAGTTGGGATGAGGTTTTGGTGTTGGTGTGCAGTGCCCTTTTTCCTGTAAATATAACGGTGTGCACTTCTGCCAAAAAGTTCAACTTTTGTCTCATTTGTTCACAGAATATTGTTCAAAAGCATTGTGGAACATCCAGGTGGTCTTCTGCAAACTTGAGACTTGCAGCAATCTTTTAATTTGGAGAGCAGTGGCTTCCTACAAGGTGCCCTTCCATGAAGACCATTCTTGTTCAGTGTCTTTCTTATAGTGGACACATGAACAGAGATTTTAGCAAGTTCTAGACATTTCTGCAGGTCTTTTGCAGTTACTCTTGGGTTCTTTTTCACCTCCTTCAGCAATGTATGTTGTGCTCTTGGGGTGATCTTTGCAGGACGCCCACTCCAAGGGAGAGTAGCAACAGTACTGAATTTCCTCCATTTGTAGATAATTTCTCCTACTGTTGGCTGATGAACACTCAGGTCTTTAGAAATGCTTTTGTAGGCTTTTCCAACTTCATGCATCTCTACAGTTTTTCTTCAAAGGTCCTCTGAAAGTTGTTTTGATCAAGGCATGATGCAAATAAACAGATCTGTTTTGAGAAGAGCAGACTTTTTCTGTAAACTGGCTTTGTGTGTCTCTTTTTAAAAACTAGGGCAGGGTACCTCTGCAACCACGTCACCAATCTCACCTCATTGATTGAAACGCCTGATTCCAAAAAGCTTTTGTAGAAGGCATTACTCCAGAGGTTCATATACTTTTAAGCATATTGCATATTAAGCATATTGCTTAAATGATGCACTCAGTATTGATGAAAGTAGTTCAATTGTTTGAGTGCTATTAGTTTAGGCAGATTAGGTTTGTAGATTATTGTGGCTTAGATGAAGAGCAGACCATATTTTATGAGTAATTAATGCAAAAAACCAGGCAAATGCAAAGGGTTCACAGACTTTTTCTTGCAACAATACAAAACTAGTCCTGATGGAGAACGTATGCCATCTCAGAGAGACAATACTGAACTGCACTTCAATACACACTGTGACTTATTGCTCAAAAGGCAAAGCACTGCATGTGCTGGAAAACATGAGGTTAAATAAAGACAATGACGGCAAAGCTCAGCAGGTCAAACATCATCTGATGAAACACCACTTTTGCACTCTACGGCATGTATTACATGACCTGCTAAGTATTTCTAGAATTTTCTGTTTTTATTTCTTTCAATAGCTATTCTTCAACATAACTTTGTAAAAAGTCAAAGAGCAGAAGTTCATACTTCCGGTGTTTGGAAAAAAAACATTCAGTTCACAATATAATTTTGCATATAGCTTTGCTTAATACTTGACAGCGTAATTATAGTTCTCACAAACAAGCAGTTTGTAAATATGGTTAGGATTAGATTACAAATAATTACAATAGAGCTTCGTGTATGTTTGTTTTATTCATAATTCCCACAGCATTAATAAAACCACTAACACTGTTTAGCTCAATAATTCGTCTGTGACAACTCCTCTGTGGGACATCAGCATCAGCAGGGGTTAAACTGATTTGGCAGGGGGATGGGAACCAGAGTGATAGGGCTGATGATAGGCCTGCTGGTTTGCGAGCAGAGGCAGTGTGTAGTGAGACTATCAAGAAGAAAAGGCAGATGATAAGGCAAAACTATAGACACTTGGATGAGCTGCAGTATAAAAGGGTGACAAAACCAAAAAAGGTAATAAATATAGGATTGAAGGTGTTATATTTGAACGCATGCAGTGCACGGAATAAGGCAGATGATCTTGTACAGCAGGTAGAGATTGGCATGTATGACGTTGGGACGTCTCTAAATCGTGACTGAAAGAAGATTATAGCTAGGAGCTTAAAATCCAAGGATACACATTGTACCAATAGGACAGGCAGGTAGGCAGAGGGGGTAGGGTAGTTCTTTGGTAAAATATGAAACTAAATCCTTAGAAAGAGGTGACATTGGATCGGAAGCTGTAGAATCCTTGTTGTCAGAGTTTAAAAACTGCAAGATTAAAAAGACTGATGAGAGTTACATACAGGCCTCCGAACAGTAGCAGGCTGTGGGCTATAAATTACAATGGGAGATGAAAAATGCTTATCAAAAGGGTAATGTTAGAATAGTCATGGGGTTTTCAATATGTAGGGAGTTTAGTACAGGATCCCAAGAGAGAGAATTCATAGAATGCCAACAGGATAACTTTTCAGAGCAGCTTGTGGTTGAGCACACTAAAGGATCAGCTATTCTAGTTTAGGTGCTACAGTCCTGAAGAACAGTCTCAGCCTGAAATGTCAACTGTTTATTCATATCCATAGATCCTGCCTGAACTTTTGTGTGTGTTGCTTTGGATTTTCAGCATCTGCAGGATTTATCAGGCTCTGTTGTGTAATGAACTGGATTTGATTAGGGAGCTAAGGGCAAAGGAACCCTTAGGAGGCAGTGATCCTGCAATTTGAGGAGGAGAGGTTAAAGTCATTTGCATCAGTATTATAGTGGAATAAAGGGAATTATAGAGGCATGAAAGAGGAGCAGGGCAAAGTTGATTGGAAGGGGACACTAGCAGGGATGAAGGCAGAGCAACAATGGCTGCAGTTTCTGGGAGTAAATCGGAAAGCACAGGACTGGTACAACCCAACGAAATAGTATTCAGGATGATGCAACTGTGGCTGACACAGGAAGTAGAAGTCAACATAAAAGCAAAAGAGAGGACACATGATAGAGCAAAAATTTATGTTAGAGAATTAGAAAATTTGTAATAACTAACAGAAGGTTAACCAAAAAACAAAAAAAAGCCATAAGGATGAAAAAAGATGAAATAGGAAAGTAAGCCAGCCAACAATATCAAAGAGGATTCCAAAAGATTTTTTCAGATAAATAAAGAGTAAAAGAGGCGAGAGCAGATATTGGACCGCTGAAAAACAATGCTAGAGAAGTAGAAATAGTGAATGAACTAAGAGTTTTGCATTCATTATGAAGGACACTGGCAGCATGCTGGAAGTTTGAGAGTGTCAGAAGGCAGAAGTAAATGCAGTTGCTATTACTAAGGAGAAGGTGCTTGGGAAATTGAAAGGCACAAAGATAGGTAAGTCACCTGGACTGGATGGATGACACCCCAGGGTTCTGAAAGAGGTAGCTGAAGAGATTGTGGAGAAATTAGTAAAGATCTTTTAAGAACCTCTAGATTCTGGAATGGTTCCTTACAGATGTCACTTCATTCTTTAGGGGAGGAATGCAAAAGAAAGGAAATTATAGGCCAGTTAGCTTGACCTCAATGGTTGAGAAGATGCTATAGGTGATTGTTAAGGATATAGTTTCGGGGGTACTTGGAGGCACATGATAAATTAGGCTAAAGTTAGCGTGGTTCCCTTAAGGGAAAATCTTGCCTAACAAATTTGTTGGAATTCTTTGAAAAAATAACAAGCAGGATGAGACCAAATGATGCCTGTAAGCATTTATTCACTGGAATTCAGAAGAATGAGGAGGGATCTCATTGAAAGCTATTGAATGTTAAAAGGCCCCAACAAAATGGTTGTCTTCTATGGTGGGAAAGTCTAAGACCAGAGGGCACAATAGAGGCAGTCCATTTAGAGCAGAGTTGAGAAGGAATTTCTTTGGAATTTGTTGCCACAGGAGGCTGTGGAGGCCAGGTCATTGGGTGTGTTTAAGGTGGAAGCTGATTGGTTATTGATTAGTCAGGGCATGAAAGGTTATGGGGAGAAAGCAGGAGAATGAAGTTGAGAGAGAAATGGATCAGTCATGATGAAATGGCAGAGCAGACTTGATGGGCCAAATAGTTTAAACCTGCTCCTGTATCTTATGGTCTTATCTTCAGTAGCAACTTTACATAAACATAATAGGGGATAGGAGGTAAATGTAATCAAAACCCATTGTATATTTATTCACCAGTAGGTCTCAAGTACACTCAGTGGCCACTTTATTAAATATCTCCTATACCTAACAAAGTGGTCGCTGAGTGTATGCTTATCCTCTCCTGCTGCTGTAGCCCATCTACTTCAAGCTTTGACATATTGTGTGTTCAGAGATGTACTTCTGCACACCACTGTTGTGACATGTGATTATTAAATTACTATCAGCTTCCTGTTAGCTTGAACTAGTCTGGTCTTCTCATCTGGATCTCTCTCAATTAACAAGGTGTTTTCACCCACAGAACTGCTGCTCATTGTATGTTTTCTGGTTTTCATACCATTGTCTGTAAACTCTAGAGATTGTTGTGTGTGAAAAATCCCAGGAGATCAACAGTTTCTGAAATACTCAAGCCACCCTGTCTTACACCAACAACCATTCCACGGTTAAAGTCACTTAGATCACATCTCTCCCACATTCAGATGTTTGGTAGGCTGAGGTCCTTTAACATCTTGTCAAGCCTCATATCACAGCCAGCCTCCCCTCATCGCTGGATCCTCTACAGTTTGCTTATCGTCCAAATCGCTCTACGGAGGACGCAATATCCACCACACTGCACACAGTTCTCTCTCACTTGGACAACAAAGACACTTAATGCCAGAATCCTGTACATTGATTTCAGTTCAGCGTTCAATACCATCATCCCGCAGAGACTAGTGGAGAAACTGTCGCTGCTTGGCCTTAACACTGCCATGTGTTGCTGGATTCTGGATTTCTTGACAGAGAGACCACAGTCAGTCCGTGTTGGCGGGAACATCTCTGACTCCACCACACTGAGCACTGGATCGCCACAAGGCTGTGTGCTTAGCCCATTGCTGTTTACACTGCTAACACATGACTGTGCAGCCAGATTCAAGGAGAACCTGATCATTAAATTTGCTGATGATACCACAGTGGTGGGGCTCATCAGCAAAAATGATGAAACAATGTACAGGGAGGAGGTCAAACACCTAAAGAGCTGGTGCAGTGACAACAACTTGATGCTTAATGTCACCAAAACCAAGGAGATGATCGTTGATTTCAGACAGTCTCAGCCTGAGCACACACCCCTCAGCATCAGCGGCTCCACAGTGAAGAGAGTGGAAAACATCAAGTTCCTTGGGGTGCAGATCTCGGACAATCTCACCTGGTCCAGGAGCACCACTGGGATTGTGAAACGAGCCTAGCAGAGATTACACTTTCTGAGGAAGCTTAAACAAGCATCATTCCCCACTAACATCTTAACTACATTCTACAGAGGTGTGGTTGAGAGTGTGCTGACCTCTTGCATCACAACCTGGTACTCCAGCTGCAGTGCTGCCAACAAAAAAGCCTTGCAGAGGGTAGTTAGGGGAGCAGAGAAGGTTACTGGGGTCTCCCTACTTTCTGTCCAAGACCTCTTTCAGAGTCGATGCCTCCAGAAGACACGGTACATCATTAAAGACCCCTCGCACCCTCTCCATGAACTGTTTGTTCTTCTGCGATCAGGTAAACGTTACAGGAGCATCAGAACTAAAACCACAAGGCGACTAAACAGCTTCCTCCCACAGGCAGTCAGACTGCTTAAATAGCTGCTCTACCTGACTCTATTTTGGACACTTTTAACTTGCACTGGACACTTATAACTTGTTTTTAACTGACATGTGGCTGTTGTGTTTTACTATTTATTATTTACTATTTATTGTTATGTTTATTATTTAGTGTTGCGTTTGTTATGTTATGATTGCACTGCTCCTGGGAAACGCTGTCTCATTCTGCCCTGCAGAGCTGACGTATGGTTAGAATGACATTAAAGTTTTTGAATCTTGAATCGGCCGGACAATGCTGAAGATGTTTTACAAGTCTGTCAACACGAGTGATCCTGCAGATGCTGGAAATAAATTAAAAAACACGAAATGCTGGCAGAACTCAGCAGGCCAGACAGCATCTATGGGAGGAGGTAATAACGACGTTTCGGGCCGAAACCCTTCATCAGGAGTGAAGTAACATGGGATGGTCGAGGGGGGATAAGAAGTGGGGGGAGGGATAAAGTAGAGAGCTGGGAAGCAATAGGCTGGAGGGAAATGGGCTAGGGGGAAGGTGGAGAATTATGGGAAATAAAAGAGAAGTGTGGCCTCATCTTGACGGTAGAGGAGGCCATGGACAGACATGTCGGAGTGGGAGTGGTCTGTGGAATTGAAGTGTGTGGCCACAGGGAGAACCCGCCACTGCTGGAGGACCAAGCGCCGGTGTTCGTCAAGATGAGGCCACACACAGGTCAATGGAGCAATACCTTATCTCCCGCCTAGGTAGCCTCCTTCCTGCCGGCATGAACATCCAACTCACTGACCTCCGTTGATACCCCTGCCCCCCACCCTTACCCCCATCCCTATCTATTATTTTAGTCTGGTTCTCTTTCTCTCTCTTTTTCCCCCCTCACTATAATCTCTCCCCCCAACCCTACCTTTCTTTCACTTTTATTTCCCATAATTCTCCACCTTCCCCCAGCCCATCACTTCCCAGCTCTCTACTTTATCCCTCCCCCCACTTCTTATCCCCCCTCGACCATCCCATGTTACTTAACTCCTGATGAAGGGTTTCAGCCTGAAACGTCGTTATTACCTCCTCCCATAGATGCTGTCTGGCCTGCTGAGTTCTGCCAGCATTTTGTGTTTTTTTACAAGTCTGTGGTGGCCAGTGCTATCATGTTTGTTGTTGTGTGCTGGGGCAGCAGGCTGAGGGTAGCAGACACCAACAGAATCAACAAACTCATTTGTAAGGCCAGTGATGTTGTGGGGGTGAAACTGGACTCTCTCACGGTGGTGTCTGAAAAGAGGATGCTGTCCAAGTTGCATGACATCTTGGACAATGACTCCCATCCACTCCATAATGTACTGGTTAGGCACAGGAGTACATTCAGCCAGAGACTCATTCCACCGAGGTGTAACACTGAGCATCATAGGAAGTAATTCCTACCTGTGGCCATCAAACTTTACAACTCCTCCCTAGGAATGTCAGACACCCTGAGCCAACAGGCTGGTCCTGGACTTATTTCCACTTGGCATGATGAACTTATTATTATTTAATCATTTATGGTTTTATATTGCTATATTTCTTCACTATTCTTGGTTGGTGCGGCTGTAATGAAACCCAATTTCCCTCGGGATCAATAATGTCTGTCTGTCTTGGTCTGAACAACACCAGAACCTTGAACATGTCTGCATGCTTTGATGCACTGAGTTGCTGGCACATGATTGGATAATTAGATATGATCAGGTGTGCTGAATAAAGTGGCCATAG
The DNA here is from genome assembly GCF_048418815.1 of Hemitrygon akajei. NCBI lineage: Eukaryota > Metazoa > Chordata > Chondrichthyes > Myliobatiformes > Dasyatidae > Hemitrygon > Hemitrygon akajei. The sequence goes on along the minus strand of NC_133138.1, from coordinate 27,447,969 downwards.
AGTCCATGTGGTACACAGGTGTACTGAAGGCAATCGGCCTCAAAAATATGTTGGGTATAGTGAAAGAAACCACCAGCACAATCCTAACAAACATTTCAGTATAGCAACAAGACTGGCAATTTCATAGCAATATGGAAAACTTACAAGATATAACCATCCCACAAACTACAGAACAGATCCAACAAAATTAAATGGATAAAGCTGTGTTTTCATGCAATATTTACTGACTATCGCCTCCTGCCAGAACAGCTCAGATCTTGACTATATTATAGCTCTTGTGCAAACATAAACGGACAATGTATTTTAACAGGTCAGGTTGAGTGCAAAAGGCCTTTTATCTTATGGGAGTGTTTAACCAACTGGTTCATAAGGTTGTTATAGCCAGGAGTGGCAGTGAGAATAAGCTCTCATTTACCTATTAAATGATCCCAGTAATGCACGTCTAAAAGAGCCCCTGACAACCAAGTCCAGTTCTTGGCCTTTACGTGCAACTCAGCTATTAAGCCGTTTCTACTGATAGGAGGAGGGACAAAGGTGGGTTACTGATGCCTTAAAACTAGTTATTTCAGGCAGAATGGGGCTCATCAACCATGACTGGCAACTCATCTAGTGGAAGGAAAACTCTGATCACAAACTTCTGCTGCCTTGCGCTATACCCACTCATGGTGTCCTATATTGAGTTCAACACTGACTGGCAACTCCTGTGACTGCATTGGTGCCAAATTATAAAGGTCTCTACCATTCCTCTGGATTCATTCAGCTGTGTGAAGAGGAGCCTGTTATGTAGGCAATAGCTTGCTCCCCATGTCACACTGTCCTGGCTTGCATATGACATAGACAGCTGGGATGCAACATTCATAGTCGATGACGACCAACAGAGGACCTTACAACCAACTGCAGCATCAAAGCACTTTAGTATCACCAGTCAATAGGGACTGATGAGAAACTCCCTTATGTTGGAATTACATCTGGTACAATATATGTAAGTTATATATTTTCAACTGATATATTTAAGCTGATATTTTCAACTCCAGTACAAAATTATCTGCATTCTGTGCCTATCCTCAAATGCTTTCATATTCAGTCCTGATGAAGGGCCTCGACCCAAAACATCGACTTATTCATCTCCATAGATGTTGCCAATCTACTCGGTTCCTCCAGCATTAATGTATATTACATCTTAATAATTTCCCTGTTTGTGCACCCAAGCAGAACGCACACTTTTGTACTGGTACACTTAAAATTTTCTTCTTTCTTTCACTTACACTGGAATCCAATAGCTCTGGCACGGTCATCACCAATAACTAACTTCATAACTAACCAATGAACTGGTTATGCAACTATTGCAGCTGGTTCAACTTCATTAAATATCAAGAATTTCTGCTTCTATGGTGTAATTTTGTTCTGTTAGAATTGTGAGAAGATGCAATTCTAATAAAATTCTGCCAACCAAATCCATGCAATGAAGTCAGTGATTCAAAGTGTAAATAAGGAACATCTACATGACAGTCTGGAAATGCTGATGTAGCAAAAATCTGTGTCACAGATACTATCTTTAAGCAGTCATTTTGACATAACCAGGCATAGTGATATAAACAATACAAACAATTGCAATGTCCTTCAGTTTGAGTGACAATGTGGAGTTGTGATTGCTTGGCTGGAGATGATAGGGGTAAGGGGGACAGGTCAGAGAAAGAGGATAAGTGTTTCAGATTGCTAGTTTCTCCATGAAGACACCAGTTTATAATACAGACAACACACACAAAATGCTGGAACAACTCAGCAAGCCAGGCAGTATCTAAGGAAAAGAGTATAGTCAACATTTCGGTTTGAAACTCATCATCAGAACTGGAGAGAAAAAAAAGAGAAGTCAAGTTAGAAGGTGGTGGGAGAGGAGGAAGAAACACAAGATGATAGGTGAAACTGGGAGCTGGGAGTAGGGAAGTAAAGAGCTGGGAAGTTGATTGGTGGAAGTGATACAGGGCTGGAGAAGGGAGTATCTGATAGGAGAGGAGAGAAGGCCACAGAAGAAAGAAAAGGGGGAGGAGCACCGAGGGGCATTACTGGAAGTTTGAGAAATTGATGTTCATGCCATCAGGTTGGAGGCTACCTAGATGGAATACAAGTTGTTGCTCCTCCAACCTGAGTGTGGCCTCATCGCAAGAGTAGGGGAAGCCATGGATTGACATATCGGAATGGGAATGAGAAGTGGAATTAAAATGAGTGGCCACTGGGAGATCCCACATTTTCTGGCAGACAGAGCGTAGGTGCTTGGCGAAATGGACTCCCAATCCACATCGGGTCTCAGTGATATACAGGAGGCCACATAAGGAGCAGTGGATAAAGTAGAAAACCCAACAGACTCACAGGTGAAGTGTCACCTCACCTGGAAGGACTGTTTGGGGCTCTAAATGGTAGTGCGGGAGGAGGGTAGAGGAAGGTCAGGTCAGGTCAGGTCAAGTCAAGTCAAGTTTATTGTCATTTTGACCATGAACTGCTGGTACAGAACACAGTAAAAACAAAACAACGTTCCTCCAGGACCCTGGTGCTACATGAAACAACACAAAACTATAGACTATGTGAGACAGCACAAGGCTACACTAGACTACGTAAAACAACATAAAAACTGCACTAGACTACAAACCTGCACAGCACTACATAAAGTGCACAAAACAGTGCAGGGCAGTACAATAATTAATAAACAAGACAATAGGCACAATAGAGGACAAATTACAATAGTAAATAATGTAGATGTCAGTCTAGACTCTGAGTGTTGAGGAGTCTGATGGCTTGGGGGAAGAAATGTTGCACAGTCTGGGCATGAGAGCCCAAATGCTTCAGTATTTTTTGCCAGATGGCAGGAGGGAGAAGAGTTTGTGTGAGGGGTGCGTGGGGTCCTTCACAATGCTGATAGCTTTGTGGGTGCAGCATGTGGTGTAAATGTCTGTAATAGCGGGAAGAGAGACTCTGGATAATCTTCTCAGCTGACCTCATTATCTGCTGCAGGATCTTGCGATCCAAGACGGTGCAATTTCCAAACCAGGCAGCGATGCAGCTGCTCAGGATGCTCTCAATACCACCCCTGTAGAATGTGATGAGGATGGGGGGTGGGAGATGGACTTTCCTTAGCCTTCGCAGAAAGTAGAGACACTGCTGGGCTTTCTTTGATATGGAGTTGGTGTTGAGGGACCAGGTGAGATTCTCTGCCAGGTGAACACCAAGAAATTTAGTGCTCTTAACAATCTCAAGGGAGGAGCCGTCGATGTTCAGCAGGGAGTGGTCACTCAGTGGTCTCCTGAAGTCAACAACCTTCTCTTTTTGTTTTTCTCACATTCAGAGACAGGTTGTTGGCTCTGCATCAGGTATAGCACTTGTTCCTTTTTCCTTCTTCCATGGTTTTCTGTCCTCTCTTATCAGATTCCCCCCTTCTCCAGCCCTGTATCACTTTCAACTATCAACTTCCCAGTTTACTTTACTATTCCGCCTCTCCCAGTTTCACCTAATGTTTCTTCCTCCCCGCCCGCCACCTTCTAACTCAGATATATCTTTTTTTCGCTAGTCCTGACAAAGGACCTCGGCGAGAAACATCAATTATACTCTTTTCCATAAATACTGGGTTTCTTCAGCAGTTTGTGTGTTGCCTGGATTTCCAGATTCTACAGATTTTCTCTTGTTTGAGATTGTAATAGTCCTTATACAATGGTTTTCATGCGTATAAAGATACATTAGATTTTTATGTATTTTGAAGATCTTACCAAAAATACATAATATTCTTGAGCAAAATTTTGCCATGTACATTTAAGATGCAAGCTACAAGATCTCGAACAGCTAATATTTTCAGAAAATGGTATCCACAGCATTTTTCCCCTTCAAGAAAAGTGCCTCAAATAACTTAATGATAGTTAGATGCTAATGAAAACAGTAATATCTATCCACCCTACTGAAGCACTTGTTCCAACAACACAGAAAATGCTGGAGGAACTCAGTTGGTCAGGCAGCATCTACAGAGTGAAATAAACAATCAATATTTTGGGCCAAGATCCTTCTTCACAACTGGAAAGGAAGAGGACAGAAGCATTTTGTATGTGACTTTAGATTTTCATTATCTGCCATCTCTCTTTTGCATCTTGAGACTCAATTAATCTCATTTTGCTTGGCAGGATAAAAACAGCAGCAAAATACCATATATATTTTCCATTGGAGGCATTGAAAATCTGAGAGCCAGTTACTTAATAATTAGGTTCATTAAAGGATCAATCCCTTATCTATTAGTCATTGAACTTGCTAACATCTATACACCAAAATAATAATCCTTTTGCTTAAAAATCTGAATTGTTCCCTGTATCAAAGAAAATATTGGAGACAGGAAGTGTATTGGTAACAGCAGCAGACAGTACAGGTGTCCCCTGCTTTACAAATGTTCGTTTTACGCCACTTCGCTTTTACAAAAGACATACAAAAGTCCTGATGAAGGGTCTCGGCCAGAAATGTCGACAGTGCTTCTCCTTATAGATGCTGCCTGGCCTGCTGTGTTCCACCAGCATTTTGTGCATGTTACCTACATTAGTAACCTGTTTTCGCATTACAAAGAGGATTTTCACTTTTATGAAAATTTTTCCCATATAAATTAATGGTTCTTCACTTTACGCCACTTTGGCTTAAGAAAGATTTCATAGGAATGCTCTCCCTTTGTAAAGGGGGGGGGGACACCTGTACATCACCCACTGTGGGTATGACTAACAGTGTTGGAACAAAACAAAAACCAGAAAGCACTGGAAATATGAAATAAAAATCAAAAATGTTAGAAACACTTAGCAGGTCAGGCAGCAGCTTTGGAAAGAAAAGCTGTTGATATTTCAAGTCTGGGATCTTTCAGAACTGGAAGAGAAGTAAAGGAAGCAGGAGAAGGGATATATGGAACAAAGGGAAATGTCTGATTGGTAAGACCAATGATTTAATTCTAAAAGCAGAAAATACCTGCGATCAGGTAGCATCTGTGGAAAGAGAAACTTAACATTTCAGGTCAAATACCCTTCATCGGAATTGAGGAATAGAGAAAACATGCTAACCTCAGTAGTAGAAAAGGTCGTGAAAGAGCAATAGGTGAATCAAAGGGAATTTCTGTAGTAGGATGAAATAATGTTACCATTAAAACCAGAATATGCAAATGATAGGAAAGGAAGAGAAGAGAAATAGCAAGCAAAAAATGGGTAGTGTTGATACAAAACAGAGAGAGTAAGTTTCTGAAGTTAGAATATTCAATGAGGCCAGAAGCATGCAACATGCCCAGACAGAAGATGAAGTGTTAAGCTTCATATTTGTCAGAGCAAGAATGGATGGGGAATTAAACTGGTACGTAATAACAAACTCAGGGTCACTCCAGTAGACTGAACTGCACTGCTTCACCCAATTTGTTTCTATAACGTTGAAAATACCACACTGAACACCAAATGCAACACATTTAATTGGAAGAAGAGCAAGTTACTCAGTGCTTCAGTGGAAAGACTCACAAGATGCTGGAGGAACTCAGCAGGCCAGACAGCATCTATGGAAAAAAAGTACAGTCAACGTTTCGGGCTAAACCCCTTCAGCAGAACTGGAGAAAGAGAGCTAAGGAGTAGATTTGAGAAGTTGGGGGAGGGGAGAGAGAAATGCCAGGTGATAGGCGAAACTTGGGGGGGGGGGGGGGAGAAGAGATGAAGCAAAGAGCTAGGAAGTTAATTGGTGAAAGAGAGAGAAGGCCATGGAAGAAAGAAAAAAGGGGGGGGGGGGGAGAAGGAGCACCACACACCGAGGCAACGGGTGGGCAAGGAGATAACATGAGAGAGGGACAAGGGGATGGGAAATGGTGAAGGGGCCACAGTCTTCTGTCTTTTTCACTAATCAACTTCCTTACTCTTTGCTTCATCCCTCGCCCTCCAAGTTTCATCTATCATCTGGTGTTTCTCTCTCCCCTCACCCCACCTTTCTAATCTACTCCTCAGCTTTCCTTCTCCAGTCCGGTCAAAGGGTTTCAGCCCGAAACATCGACTGTACTTTTTTCCATAGATGCTGCCTAGCCCGCTCAGTTCGTCCAGCATCTTGTGTGTATTGCTCAGATTTCCAGCATCTGCAGATTTTCTCTTGTTAGTGGGAAAGACTCACGGGGTCCCTGGATTGTGGGAATGGAAAAGTGAAATGACCAGCGTTTCACCCCCTGCCACTGCATGGGAAAGTGCCAAATGACTGAGAGCAATGTGTGACAGAAGAATGGTAGGCAGGGAGGAAGGGTCAGTCGGAGGGGGTAACAAAAGGAGTGAGCTTTTCAAAATGCTGAAATGAAAGAGGGGAATGTGGCTGGTGTTGAGATTTCATTGAAGCTGGCAGAGATTGTAATGGCCACTGAATGAAGAAGTTGGTGGGGTGGAATGCAAGGGGCAATGAAACGGTCCTTGCTCTATCCAAAAGAAGGGGCAACAAGCATAGGCATGGGAAATAGACAAGATGTAGTCAAGGGTTGTCTATTATGGTAGAGAGCAAACCAGTTTAAAGAAAGGCATTTCAAAGGCACTTGAGCAGAATTACCCTTCATCACAGTAAATGTGACAGATGCAGAATTGTGAGAATTAAAATCCTAACAGAAGGCTGATTGGGAAGAGGTAAAATCATCAATATGGTGTTGTGCCTGTTTATCTAAAACAGATGCTGTTTTTACTACTTTATCAACAACATGCATCAGAAAAGAAAATCATAGAAGCCTACATGAAATCAAATGCCAAAATAAGTCAATATACACATCTAGAACAGAAAGTATGATTGACAATCTTTCAGTCTTCCAATATAACTCGGAGTCCTGCCATGTGCAGAAGTTCGCTGATGACACGGCCATAGTGGGGTGTGTCAGGAATGGACAGGAGGAGGAGTATAGGAAACTGATACAGAACTTTGTGATATGGTGCAACTCAAACTACCTGCGTCTCAATGTCACCAAGACCAAGGAGATGGTGGTGGACTTTAGGAGATCTAGGCCTCATATGGAGCCAGTGATCATTAATGGAGAATGTGTGGAGCAGGTTAAGACCTACAAGTATCTGGGAGTACAGTTAGACGAGAAGCTAGACTGGACTGCCAACACAGATGCCTTGTGCAGGAAGGCACAGAGTCGACTGTACTTCCTTAGAAGGTTGGCGTCATTCAATGTCTGCAGTGAGATGCTGAAGATGTTCTATAGGTCAGTTGTTGAGAGCGCCCTCTTCTTTGTGGTGGCGTGTTGGGGAGGAAGCATTAAGAAGAAGGACGCCTCACGTCTTAATAAGCTGGTAAGGAAGGCGGGCTCTGTCATGGGCAAAGTACTGGAGAGTTTAACATTGGTAGCTGAGCGAAGGGCACTGAGTAGGCTACGGTCAATTATGGAAAACCCTGAACATCCTCTACATAGCACCATCCAGAGAAGCAGTTTCAGCGACAGGTTACTGTCGATGCAATGCTCCTCAGACAGGATGAAGAGGTCAATACTCCCCAATGCCATTAGGCTTTACAATTCAACTGCCAGGACTTAAGAACTTTTTTTTTTAAAGCTATTATTAATGCTTTTTGAGTTAGTGATTTAGATGCATATCATATTATTACTGAGTTAAGTATTGTATGTAATGAGTTTTTGCTACAACAAGTGTATGGGACATTGGAAAAAAAAATGTTGAATTTCCCCATGGGGATGAATAAAGTATCTATCTATCTATCTATCTAATACATTTCTGGCAAATTTTCAACTACTCCCATCAATTTGAAGTTTTTTTTTATTAAAGTATAAGGTCACTAAAATATGCAAACCATTCCCAATTACAGAATAGTTTTCAATGCAAAAATTCAGGAGGCAAGAGTAGAGAGGGAAAACTACTTACAGCAGAGTTCAGTATTTCGATTTGAAAGCTGACTGCAATTAATATGTTATTTAGATGGTGAGTATTGCAATTCCATTCAACATTTGAACTAGATGTGGAATGTAGTTTCCTCATAAGCATTAGAACTACTATAGCAATTACATAGTGCAAAACAGTAACATTTATCAAGTGCTTTCTCATATTAAATTCACGGTATCAAAAATTGACATTGGGCCACATGAAGTGAAAGTAGAGTAACTGATCATAAACATGGTAATGAGTAGAACATTGGAGAGTACGGGCTGAGGGACAGATGACAAGAATTTAGTCAGTTACAATGTTTAGAGCCACAATTACAAAGACCAATGATAGAATGACTAAGTTGGTTGATAATCAGGAAGCCCTATTTGGAAAAGTGCAGATAGTGTTAGAGGCGTAAAGGAAACATGCTCTCTGGGAGTCGATGCCCGTCAGTGGGCACAACAAGAGATCTGGTTCTGATTAGAATATAATTATCTCAACACCCCTGGTATTCTTATTTCCTTCATGAGCCAATCTAACTTGCCTTAAAAGCATTTTCACTAACTGTATCAATGACGCCCACTATTCGCAAGTACACCATTCCCATTGCCAGTTGGATAAGCAAGGTTTCCAGTTCAACGCCTTGGTGCCTAGCCTACATTGTCTTTAGTGCTATTTTGATAAATACACAGAGCAGACTATCAAACAAATTCCATAATTTCAAAAACCTCACTTGGTCACCTCTCATTCTTCACTTTTCAAAATCAAAAGGCTTAGTCAATTTTTCCTTTGAGGTCTTGTTACTCCAGAGGACCTTTTGCCAATGTCCCTCTATCACTTTTATAATATTCCATCTTGAACTCCACAATACACCAAAAATGGTACAATTAAGATTTCAGCTGTTGTTAATGGTACCAATAATTGTTTGAATATTTGTGTAGGCCTAAAACACAAGACTTCATAAAATCAAGCAGTTATAGCACTGAAGGAATCTAATAGGCCTATCAAGTCCAGACTAGCTTGCCTAATCCCAGTCTTCCAGTCTCTACGCATGGCCTTGAAATTGTTATATTTTCAAGTAATGCTCAAGCTCTCTTTCAAATACTGCAATGGAATCTGTCTCCATTAATATGGGGGTACATTCTTGACCCTAATAACCTATTGCACAATAACATCTTTTTCCCTGTCACCGTGATCATTTTCAGCCTATAGTATCTCAATTTCGACAACCTTCACTAAAGGGAAGAATCTGTCTGTCAACTCCCTCATTCCCCTTTGTGATTTTAAATCCATACTTTAAATCTCCTTGCAATCTTCTCTACAGCAAGAAAGAGCCCAGATTCTCCAGTTAATCCACATATTTAAAATCTTTCATCCACAAAAATCATTTTGGTAAAGTCCTACACCTCTCAAGTATGTTTAAACATGGTGCCCAGAACTTGACAGAATACATCAATTGACTAAGGTTCTTCACGGCCTCTCACTCTTGTACTTTCTGTGTCTGTGCCACAGCTTTTATAAAATTTATTCTCAATCTGCTGTCATTTTGCAACAAACTATCTACATAAGGTATATTTCTGTACCCTTTTCAGAACTGTACCTTTTGGTTTGCATTGACTCTTCTCATTCTTCCTACAAAATACGTCATTCTTTTACATTTCTCAGAATTGAATTTCATCTGTCGCCTACAAACTCATTCCACTACTTAACTTTTTGGATTATATCCTACGTACTCTGCTTCCAAATTTGCAGATTTCGAGTGTGTCCAACTCTCTCTGTGTATGGATTGGGAGGGTGGAGGGGAAAGAGGATGTAGGGTAGGTTGGTGTAAGGAATGAGGTTACAGCATGCCTATCAACAACTGCTGCTTAAGTAGGCAATCTTATCCTTATTGGCTTACTTCAATGCTAAAAATAGCCAGTTCTGAACATTGAAAGGTGGGTCTGATCTGGAACCCTGATTTTGACAGTTACAGATTGACAAGTAATCTCCAAAAGGACAAGATTTCTGAGATAAGGCACATTTTAAGAATTACAAATGCACAACTTCCAAATATGTGCTAGTGGACCAGGAGAATTAATCAGTGACAAAGAGGAAAACAAAAAAAAAGCTAATTTGATGGGAGGCTTCAAATTTAAAGTTTCTTTTTAATGTCTAAACTTACCGAAAAATGTGGATTCAATTCATCTTTTTCCTCCTCTGTAAAGCCAAATACTGTTAATGTTTTGGGCCTATGGTCAACCACCATATGCATCTGTGCACCTCTTCCCCTCACACTCCTGCCTCGACCTCTGCCTCGTGTTTGTGCAGCCTTGCCACGTCCTCCTGGAAGAATTCCCAATCGTGCAGCCTGAAAGTAGACAATTGATTTACTTCTGCTGATTCATATCAAGAGCAGTACTATTATATACCTGGCACAAACAAAGCCAACTTTTCATACATTTACACTTCACTGCAGACATTGTGTATTCCCAATACAATAAGTACTAGAACTGATCTGATATGCTGACTCTAGTGCCCAATGTTCCAACTTTCAGTCACTTCAGCACAGTTAATTCAATGGCACTGGGCTTACAACCCTTGCTATACTCACTCTGCTGTACTTCTTTTCCTGCTACTTTCAATAGGGTCCTGCATTACAAGTTGGTCAAAGGAATTCAAGAAAGACTGACAGGAAAGACCTAAAATTGGCTCAGTGGTAGGAAGCAAATGTTACTGATCAGCTGAAATTTTATTTTTGACTAGAAAACTAGGTTCTCCATAATGCTCATTTCTTAGTCCCTGACATTTGTGTATATATTAATAACAAAATCAATGTTGAAGACATGAAAAGGAGGTGACAGAGGATTGGATGGTGTAGAATTGTTGAGGGTAGAGTGAAGAAACTGCAAGGATAAAAAGACCCTGATGGGAGTTATACATGGAGCTCAGAACAGTAGCAAAGATGTAGGCTACAAATTACAATGTAAGTTAAAAAATGTAAGTTAAAGGGGCAATGTTACGATACTCATGGAGGATTTCAATATACAGGTAGATTGGGCAATATCAGGTTGATGCAGGATCCCAAGAGGGAATTTGGAGAATGCTTACAAGATAGCTTTGTAGAGCAGCTTGTGTTGAGTACACTAGGGAATCAGTTATTCTGGATTGAGTTTTACGCAATGAACCGGAATTGATTAGAGCATTAAGATAAAGGAATCCTTAGTAGTCAGTGATTATAATATAAGCGATTTCATGCTGAAATTTGAGAGCGAAAAGCTTAAGTTAGATACATCAGTATTACAGTGGAGTAAAAAGAATTACAGAGGCATCAGAGAGGAGCTGGCCAAAGTTGATAGGATGGGTACATTAGCAGGGATGATAGCAGAACAGCAATGGCAGGAGGTTCTGGGAGCAGTTCAACAGGCTCAGGATAGATGCGTCCCAAAGAAGTAGAATTAGAAAAGCAGGATGACTCAACTGTGGCTGACAAGAGTGGTCAAAGCCAACATAAAAGCCAAAGAGAGGGCATATAATAAAGCAAACTAGTGGGAATTAGAGGATTGGGAAGCTTTTAAAAACCAACAGAAGGCAACTACAAATTAATAAAGGAAGAAAGAGGGAATAATGTTGAAGAGGATACCAGAAGTTTCTTCAGATATATAAAGAGTGAAAGACAGGCGAGAGCAGATTTCGGACCTCTGGAAAATGATGCTGGAGAACTAGTAATGGAGGACATGGAAATGGCAGACTAACTAAATAAATATTTTGCATAGCAGTATGTCAGAAGTCTGTGAGAGTCAGGTGACAGAAGTGAGTGAAATTGTTATTACTAGGAAGAAGATACTTGGTAAACTAAAAGGTCTAAAGGTAAATAAATCACCTAGACAGATGGTTTACACCCCAGGCTTTTGAAAGAGGTGGCTAAAAAGATTGTGAAGGCATTAGCAATGAACTTTCAAGAATCACTAGAATGGAAAATTGCAAATGTCACTCCACTCTTCAAGAAGGGAGACAGGCAGAAGAAAGGAAATGATAGGCCAGTTAGTCTGAGGTTGGATTCAATTGTTGAGTAAGAGGTTTTGGGGTACTTGGAGACACATTATAAAATAGGCCGAAGTCAGCATGGTGTCCTTAAGGGAAAATCCCTGACACATTTGTTAGAACTTTCTGAGGAAATAACAAGCAGGATAAACAAAGGAAAGTCAATGGATGGTGTGCACTTGAATTGGCAGGAGGCAAAGAGTGGGAATGAAGGGACTAATTTCTGCTTGGCTCCTGGTGACTAATTATGTTCCAGAGGGGTCTATGTTGGGACTGCTTCTTTTGTCAATGATTTGGATGACAGATGGCTTTGTGGTCAAGTTTGCGAATGATACAATAGGTAAAGGGACAGGTAATATTGAGGAAGCAGAAAGACTACAGAAGGACTTAGATCAGAAGAATGGCCAAAGTAGCAGCAGATAGAATATAGTGTCTCTCTAAATGGAAAGAAAATTCAAAAATCTGTGGTCCAAAAAGAGACTTGGGCATCCTCGTGCAGGATTCCCCATAGGTTTATCTGCAGAATGAGCTGGTGATGAGGAAGGTAAATGCAATGTTTCCATTCATTTTGAAAGGAAGGAATATAAAAGCAAGGAAGTAATGTTGAGGCTTTAAAGCACTAGTGAGGTCTCACTTTTAGTATTGTGACCAAATCAGACAGGGTTCAAAGGAGGTTCACAAAAATGATTCTGGGATTGAAAGGCTTACCATATATCAGGAGCATTTGATGGCTCTGGGCTTATACTCACTGGAATTCAGAAGAATAATTGAGATCTCATTGAAACCTACCAAATGTTGAACGGCCTCGATAAAGTGGATGTGGAGAGGATGTTTCCTATGATGGGGGAGTCCAGGACCAAAGGACACAGCCTCAGAATAAAGAAGCGTCCTTTTAGAATAGAGATGAGGAGGAATTTCTTTTGCCATAGAGTGCTGAATCTGTGGAATTCGTTGCCACAGGCAGCTGTGGAGGCCAAGTCATTCGAGTATATTTATGGCAGAGGTTGATAAGTTTATTGATTAGTCAGGGCATGAAGGAATAGGGGAAGAAGGCAGGAGATTGGGGCTGAGAAGGAAATGGATCAGCCGTGATGAAATGCCAGAGCAGACTCGATGGGCCAAGTGGCTAAAGTCTGCCCTTATATTTTATGGCCTTCTAATACGCAGTTGTGCAATAGATCCCTGACTTTTGGAACCATTTTGAATCCTTCCAAACATTTTCACATAAGAATTTGGGGTTAGTTCTATTTCTTGTCAACCGCAAAGTAACAGAAGAGTGGAATGATGTACTCAGTTCATTTTATAAGATAAATAACTGATTGCCTTTGCCCTACTTTAGGCAAACCTCACCTCCACTTGGAGTTGGTTCAGCTTTTTACGCAAGTCTGTTGTGTCCTCTCCTGAGTTAAGCTTCTTGTGGAAATCCAGTTCTGCATCCAGTAACTCTTTCTGTGCCTAGAGTCAAAAGAAAAGTTAATCATTATATAATTGACCTTTTCCAATTAATATATATTTTCCAACCATAAATACCAAAATTAATACAACCCTTTAGATACGCTCTCTAACCTTTAACTCTGAATTTAAAACATTTCTGAGATCACTGACCTGCTCAAACAAATGCTTGCCCTCCACCTTTGGTATGCTGATTCCCAATGAAATCATTACTTTTTTTCATTCAAATTACCTGATTTGGAATTTTGCATGCAGATTTGGTCACCTACCTACAGGAAAGATGTCAATAAGACTTAATTTTTCTTAATTCCCTACAGTGTAGAAGAATGAGGGGAGATTTGATAGAGGTATACAAAATTATGAGGGGTATAGATAAGCATAAATGCAAGCAGGCTGTTTTCTCTGAGATTGGGTGAGACTTGAACAGAGTGAAGTTTCCTGTGGAAATCTAACTAGGGTACATAGTCTCAAGATTCAGGGGAGTCAATTTAGGACTGAGATGAAGAGGAACTGCTTTTTCCAACGAGCGATGAATCTGTGGAATTCTCCACCCAACGAAGTAATGAAGGCTACTCAGTACATATATTTAAGACAAGGTTGGATAGATTTTTGCACAGTAGGGAAATTGAGGGTTATGGGGAAAAGGCAGGTAGTTAGAAATGAGTACATGGACAGATCAGCTGTCATCTTACTGAATGGCAGAGCAGGTTCAACGGGTTAGATGGCCTATTCCTGCTCCTATTTCTTATGTTCTTACGTTTTCCATTCACTATCAGATACCTTGGACCACACAAAAAAACTTGAGACATGCTCTCTTTGCTAAAACTGCCTAATAAACCAGGTTAATTCTAGACTCCAATAATAATCCGTACCTTCTTTTCAATAGCCAAAGCACTTAATAAACCTTGTCCTGTGAGTATCCTCCATCCTAACCTCAAACTACAAGTACAAAGAACTCATGGAACCTAGTCACTAGATTTGAGATGGATCCACATTTTCTGCCCTTCTTTCCCAACTCTATCAGGACAACTTCTAACACTTCCTTTTTGACGTGCATATTTTATATCTAGTTATCATCAAATTCCTTTAGATCAGAAAATGAAATTATCAACACTAATTCTCTAGAATTAAATAAACTCACAAAAATGGGCTTGGCTTGAGAAAAGACCTCAGAAACAAAGAACACTGTTTGAACATGACAAGCTATTATTTTTTTCCTAAAATGAGGAACCATAACCTTTCGACCTGTATTAAATCTCAACTCAATTTGGATCTAAATAGGACAGTATTCAACAATCTATTTTATTCTTAATAAGCAGTAATTGAAAAAAAATTAAAAATCAGTCAGTTCTATTGTATAAGAAAACAAAGCCATTCATTGCATTTTCCACATACTCATTTTCCATCATAATTATAACCAGTTCATATACAAGGTTGTAAAAATATCTTGAGGAACAGGAAAAGATCATAGAATGCTACAGCACAGTACAGGCCCTTCAACCCATGATATTCTGTAGATCTTTTAATCTACTCCAAGATCTATCTAACCCTTTACTCCCACATAGTCCTCTAGTTCTTTCAGCCATGTGTCCCATCTGAGTGTCTTAAATGTCCCTAATATAGCTGCCTGTACCACCAGTGTGTGCCATGCATTTACCACTATCTGTGAAAAGACCTCTGACATCCCACCTATACTTTCCTCCAATCACTTTAAATATACATCCTCTTGTATTAGCCAACATCACCCTGGGAGAAATAAAAAACTGGCAGTCCATTCTATCTATGCTCCTTTTACATCTTATGCAGTTGCTTCTTATCCTCCATCGCTCCAAAGAGAAAGGCCCAAGCTTGCTTGAACTTACCTAGTAAATAAGACATTCTCTCTCACCCAGGCAACATCCCAGTAAATCTCCACTGCACCCTCTTTAAAGCAATTCACCAGTGCTTTACAGAGCTGCAACATTACCATGCAGTGTTGAATTTAATCCCCTGGCTAACAAAGGCCAACACTCCATACACCTTCTTAACCATCCTATCAATGTTCACTGCAACTCTGAGGGATCTAGGAAAGTCAACCCCAAGATCCCTCTGTTCCTCTACTCTAAGAATCCTGCCATTAACCTTGCACTTCGCCTTCAATCTTGACCTTACAGAGTGCATCTGTCACACTTTTGATTTGACTCCATTTCCCACTTCTCAGCCTAGATCCACATCCTATCAATATCCCATTGCAACCTACAATAAACTTCTACACTATCCACACCTCCACCAACCTTCACGTCACCTGCAGACTTACTAAATCACCCTTGCACTTCTTCCTTATCCAACTCAATTACACTGACTTCTTTAATAACTTCTCAGAAAACTTAGTTCACAACAATTATTCTTCTAATAAAATAAATTTCAACTGGCTTTTTATTATTAACATTACTTTTTAAAAACAAGGCACTAGTAAATGATAAACACAAGAGATTCTGCAGGTGCTAGAAATTCAGAATACCACACACAAAATGCTGGAGGAACTCAACAGGTCAAGCAACATCTATGGAAATGAATAAACAGCCAAAACTTTAGGGCAAGACCCTTCATCAGGATTGGAAGTTTACTCATTTCCATAGATGCTGCCTGAACTGCTAAGTTCCTCCAGCATTTTGTGTCTGTTGCATTATAAATGATGCATTAAAAGAATTGGAGACTAACATCAGATTTAGATTTTGGTTGTGATGGAACCGTTGGCGATGATGCTGATGTAGCTTTTAATTCATCTCGCAATTGTGATATTCTTCCTGTTAAGTCATTAATAGTTTTCATAATTTTGGCTCTCTCCTCTGTTTTCATATTTTTATTCTTTTCCAACTTGCAAATTAATACCTGAAAAAGAAATAAAAACATATATTTCTCAATCTGAACCAAATATTGTAAAATTAATAGATACATCTCTGCAAAATTAAACTACACATTAACCAGACAAAACTTTCTAATAAATTTAGCTCAAAAACAAACTGAAGTATTAAAAAAAATGAGTACCGTAGGTCTATCAGCAATGAGTAGGGCAAAACGATAGCACAGTGGTTAGTGCAACGCTTTACAGCACCAGCAATCAGGGTTCAATTCCTGCTGCTATCCAAAGGAATTTGTACATCCTCTGGTGACCACTTGGGTTTCCTCCCATATTCCAAAGATATACAGATTAAGTTTCCTCCCTTATTCCAAAGACATTCAGGTTAGGGATATTAAGTTGTGGGCATGCCAAGTTTGCACTGAAGGCATACAATACTTGTGTGCTGCCTTCAGCACACCACTGAAGTGTGTGACTCAAACAACACATTTCACTGTTTCGATGTTACAATGTACATGTGACAAATAAAGCTAATCTTAATCTTTAATGCAGAAAAACTACACGGGAAAAACTGCCTTTTTTGTTTCAAGCCTACAACAACCTGCATTCTTCTGAACAATGGTTTTCTTGCAAAACTCATGCTTCATTTCACTTATCATTTCCTTAGTGGACTTTTAATTTAGATGAATCGTGTATAGTTAACCTGCAAGTACAGCAAGTAATTTGCAAGGCTAATGATATGCAGTCTTTTATTGCAAATTGTTTTTAGTAAGAAAGGTGCAATTATATGTGACCTCTATACCTAGAGAACTGAAGGCAGTTTTGTTTTTTCCTGACCCAAGAAAAATATGCCTGCTTTTACCTGAGACTGAGAGGGCTGCCTTATGATTAGAAATCTGTTGAGTATGATTATATTGCAGGTATTTATAAGAACAAATTAAATTTAAAAAATTGTCTGAGACGCTATCATAGTAGATAATCAGAGTTCCATGACTTTAGCTGGATAGTCTGGAATTATATTTAAAATATGGGATCAGACATTTAGAACTGAGATTAAAAACAAATAATCTTCATGAAACTGTAGAGATTATATGACAGAGAAGAATGAAAGTTAATAAAACAAAAGAGTTGCCCAACCTAATCCATCTTCCAGGATTTGAGCTGTAACCTTACGAGTCAGCTCTTAAAGCACATTCCAATTTCATTAGAACTACACAACACTGGTTTTAACAAATCACATTAGGGAAAGATGCCCTTGCTATAATGTATCTACTTTAATCGCTCAGACACATCTCTATTAAGTCTATCCTTAGCTTCCCCTGTTTTAAAACAGTGCTTGGCTTATCCAAACATTTCTCATTATCAAAATCATTTGGTTCTTGCAACTTGTTTTCATAAATTTGCTCTATAGTCTCTCCAGTCCATTCACAATTTTCTTATATGATGGCCAAATCTGCACACACTAGCCAAAGTATGGCAGAATATAGTATTAACGGTAAGACTCCTGGTAGTGTGGAGGATCAGAGGGATCTTGGGGTCTAAGTCCATAGGACACTCAAAGCCGCTGCGCAGATTGACGCTGTGGTTAAGAAGGCATATGGTGTATTGGCTTTCATTAATCGTGGAATTGAATTTAGGAGCCAAGAGGTAATGTTGCAGCTATATAGGACCCTGGTCAGGCCCCACTTGGAGTTCTGGTTGCCTCACTACAGGAAGGATGTGGAAGCCACAGAAAGGGTGCAGAGGAAATTTACAAGTATGTTGCCTGGATAGGGGAGCATGCCTTATGAAAAAAGGTTGAGTGAACTCGGTCTTTTCTCCTTGGAGCAATGGAGGATAAGAGGTGACCAGATAGAGGTGTAGAAGATGATGAGAGGCATTGATCATGTGAATAGCCAGAGGCTTTTTCCCAGGGCTGAAATGGTTGCCACAAGAGGACACAGGTTTGAAGTGCTGGGGAGTAGGTACAGAGGAGATATCGGTTAAGTTTTTTTTACTCAGAGAGTGGTGAGTGTGTGGAATGGGCTGCTGGCAACAGTGGTGGAGGCAAATACAATAGGGTCTTTTAAGAGACTTTTAGATAGGTACATGGAGCTTAGAAAAATAGAGGCCTATGGGTAAGCCTAGCAATTTCTAAGGTAGGGACATGTTCGGCACAACTTTGTGGGCCAAAGGGCCTGTATTGTGCTGTAGGTTTTCTATGTTCTAAAAGTCACAAGCCTAAGAGTGACATTGAGGAAAACAGGTCTTTTGCATAGTTGCCAGTCATGTTCATAACTTATACACACAGGAAAGGAATGTAAAGTTTATTTCAATGCTGTGAACAGTTGAAGGGGTCATATAGTCTCCTTATTTCTCCCATTTCTTCACAGAAGTGCTCTCTGAAAGTCAAAAGATATTTACACATCCACCCATCATCTTTGGTTTGGTGCCAAATTTTGCCTGAACAAACCTCTTAGAAAGATTTACCAAGGACTAATGTTACTTGTCTACTTTCAAACTATTTAAATTTAATTATTTATTATACTCCCTTTCATGCTTCCAATTATTTCAGATGATTCCACTTCAACCATGTTCAAGGATATTCAGTCAGAAGTTCACTTAACACAAATTTGTGGAAACGTGCCTTGCTGTCATGCTTCAGTGCATAACAGAAAGAACAGGTGATTAGTCTGTGGTACAACTAGAAAACAGAGGATTTGAGAAATGTATTCTTACCTTCTGGCACTCAATTTGTTTCTCCAGCATCTCTTGTTTCTTCTTCCTCATATCCTGCTGCAATTTTAAAGCTTCCTGAAATTAAAAATGGGTATTTTTATTTTAACAATTATATTTAAATGTTCCTATTACATAAAATGACATGGTTATGAACACACTTACAAAATAAAAATGTTCATATCTATTTCTGGAAAGCACACCTGACAAAATTAGCAGAAAATCAAGGAACACATTATAACAGGACAACTTTAAACTCATAACATAGCATTCCAACATTCTGACATATTCCAGAGTCATTCCCTTCCCTTTTATGGGCACAAATGTACATTGTTTAGGAAAATTTACAACACTATTCAAAATATTTCATGTACGATAAAGAAATAGAAATCTTATGGAAAAAGGCAGTTGGTCACACAAATTTTATTTTAGATTTATAAATATCCCTTCACTTTTCCACGAAAATTTATATTTAAAAAAACTTCCAAACTTCTCTACCTAGAAGATTACTACCTTGCCCTTAGAGTTAGGCTCCAATTGCATTTTTCTTCAATGTCATTATACAATGGATAGACAGATCCATTTATTTAGTTGAAGCATAATTTCTGCCTACTTGTATTCTATCTTTCAGAAAACTATTAGAGGAAATCTGATTGATCAGATCATCAAGTGCAAGCATAGATTTTAGTGGATCAATAACTTCCTTCCATGTCCCAGGAGGAAAACACAAAAATAAAGACCAATTTTCCATGCTTTGTTATTTGTCTTCTGCACTATTTATTTACTTATGTTTGTAACTTGCAGTTTTTTTTTTAACATCTTGTACTGTCCTGCTGCTGTAAAACAAATTTCATAGCATGTGTCAGTGATAATAAACCTGAGTTTGATTTGGTTTAGGTTTTTACTTCCTAATTATTTGTTTCAAGAGTCAATATATAAAGAACCACCCTCTTTCTTCACCCACCCTACCCTACCACATTTAAACAGGTGCCTCTAAGCTTTCACTTGTTATTTTAAGAATTAACTTCATATCTGATGTCCCTAATGATCCTTCAGGCCCTTTTTATGCACCTGTCTTCGTAAATGTCCTGAATAGCGGGAAGTTCACATCTACAGGTGCTGGGCTGTCCACACCACTCTCTGTAGAGTCCTGCGATTGAGGGAAGTACAGTTCCCATACCAGGCAGTGATGCAGCCAGTTAGGATGCTCTCAACTGTGCCCCTGTAGAAAGTTCTTAGGATGTGGGGACCCATACCAAACTTCTTCAACCTTCTGAGGTGAAAGAGGCGCAGTTGTGCTTTTTTCACCACACAGCCAGTATGTACAGACCATGTGAAATCCTTGATGATGTGTATGTCGAGGAACTTAAAGCTGCTCACCCTCTCAACCCCAGATCCATTGTTGTCAATAGGGGTTAGCCTGTCTCAATTCCTCCTCTAGTCCACAACCAGCTCCTTAGTTTTTGTGAAGATGCCACGTGCTACTATCATTTATTTTGCAACCAAATAAATTTCTTTACAGGTAGAAAATCAATGTAATTCAGTCATGATACAAAAATGAATGGAGTCAGTACTTGTTATCCTTCAAAGCAGCTCAATGGTGAATTTAATACTTCTGACATTGCAGAAGATGTCACTTGCTCATATAGTCTGCAGAGATTTTTCAAAGTGAAACCCATCTGCCTTTATTTGCAATGTTTAAGGAGTTTATTTTGCAAAGTGAAACATTTATTTCAAAATCAAAATAAAATATGCACAAGACTTCCTAAATATTTCAGTGTAAACTCCAGCAATAACACCCAGGTACCTGTTTTTTCTTTAACGCTTCTTTAGTTTCAAGTGCTTTATGTGCTGTTACAGAAGATTTATGATTTGTCTTTGTAGCAGAGGAACTATACCCCGCCTTTACCAAACTTGTGGATGAAGGAAGTACCTAAAGAAAATCAGAAAGCACAATAACTTTACTGCACTGTAATCTATATTGCACTGTGCAAATCCAATATTTAAGACAAGCTAAATATGAGGCGGACGAAAGAGAATATCCAATAAATTCAGATGAAGTTGATCAACCTGTCGTATATTATTTAAGCAGTAGCATAATCAAATATGCAACTCTCTCTTCTCTCCTCTTCCACTGGGCAGAAGACACGAAAGTCCGAAAGCACATACCACCAGGCTCAAGGACAGCTTCTACACTACTGTTATAAGGCTTTTGAATGGTTTCTTAGAATAATAAAATGGACCTTTGACCTCAATCATCTCATTATGACCTTGTTCATTACTGTATACCTGCACTACATTTTCTCTTTAGCCATCACACTTTATTCTGCTTTGTTATTGATTTACCTTGTGTTACCTCAATGCATTGCGAACTAAATTGATCAGTACAGTGTATAAGACAAGCTTTCCACTGTACTACAGTACATGTAACAATAATACACCAATCCTAATTTGAATTTCTGTATTTCAGATACAAGCCCATTAGTTCATGCAATCTGTTTTTCCAAATCTGACAAGTATTCCATATATTACATTTTACTAAGATTAAAAATGAGCTTTAATTATTTGTCACATGTACAATGAAAAGTACAGTGAAATTGTTTGCATGGAATATGTGCTGGGGCAGCCAACAAGTATCACCATGCTTCCAGTGCCAACATAACATACTCACACCTTACTAACCTTAAACTGTATGACTTTAGAATGTGGAAGGAAACCTGAGCTCACAGAGGAAATCCGCGCATGAGGTCATGGGGAGAAAGCACCAACTCCTTACAGACAGCAGGGATTAAACCCTGATCTCACAGGTGCTGTAAAGTATTATGCTAATTGCTTTGCTATCATGCCGCCAAGTTGGTCATTTTCTTTTGCATCTAATTTGATCACCTTCACTAAACAATTGTCCTATCAGACTTCATATTTACTCTGTATAGTATTTACTTCCTGCAAAGAATCCAGCACAAAATCATCTGACATACCACTGGTCACAATTGTTTCCTTCCACCAAGCCGATTTAATATCCAATTTGCTCACTCAACTGGATCTAATGTATTCAAACCTTCTAGACTAGTTTGCCCTGAAGGACCTCGAAAAAATGCCTCATCTATATAAACATTCACCATCCTGACCACATCAACCCCTTTACTCACCTCCTTAAATGAACTCAATCAAATGATCCCTGATGAATGAAGCCATTTTGATTACCCCCAGCTAGTCTTTGCCTTTTAAGATGCAATAATGTCGTCTTTCAGAATCCTTTACATTAACTTCCTTGCCACTGATGCAAGACTCAGTGACCTACAACTCCTTGGCTTGTCCTTGTAGCTTCTCTCTTAAATAATGGCTTATCAGGCAGCATCTCACAGATGGCCAACAACGATACAAAAATCTCTGCCAGGGGCTCTCAGCAATCTTCTCCCTTGCTTTCCATAACTCCTTTGACACCCTGGTCAGGCACTATGGATTTATTCACCTATATGTGCTTCAAGACTTTCAATACCTCTTCTTTGTAATGTTGATATGGTACGTGATATCACTGTTCTCTTCCCTGAAGTCTAATCTTCCATGTCCTTCTTCACAGTAAATACATTTAAGACCTCACCCATCTCTTGCAGTTTTATACAAAGAGTACCACACGGATGTTTGGTAGCATCAATGCACAAAAACAATAGTAATTCAATAACTTTACTGGGTGCTTTTTTATAGGCCGCCCAATAGTAACAGGGATATCGAGGAGTAGATAGGGAAACAGATCCTGGAAAGGTGTAATAATAACAACAGAGTTGTCGTGATGGGAGATTTTAATTTCCCAAATATTGACTGGGATCTCCCTAGGGGTTTGGATGGGGTGGAGTTTGTTAGGTGTGTTCAGGAAGGTTTCTTGACACAATATGTAGATAAGCCTACAAGAGGAGGCTGTACTTGATCTGGTATTGGGAAATGAACCTGGACAGGTGTCAGATCTCTCAGTGGGAGAGCATTTTGGAGATAATGATCATAATTCTATCTCCTTTACAATAGCATTGGAGAGAGATAGGAACCGACAAGTTAGAAAAGTGTTTAATTGGAGTAAGGGGAATTATGAGGCTATAAGGCAGGAAATTGGAAGCTTAAATTGGAAACAGATGTTCTCAGGGAAAAGTATGGAAGAAATGTGGCAAATGTTCAGGGGATATTTATGTGGAGTTCTGTATAGGTATGTTCCACTGAGAAAGGGAAGTTATGGTAGGGTACAAGAACTGTGTACAAAGGCTGTAATAAATCTAGTCAAGGAGAAAAGCTTTCAAAAGGTGCAGAGAGCTAGGTATTGTTAGAGATCTAGAAGATTATAAGGCTACTAGGAAGGAGCTTAAGAAGGAAATTAGGAGAGCCAGAAGGGGCCATGAGAAGGCCTTGGCGGGCAGGATTAAGGAAAACCCCAAGGCATTCTACAAGTATGTGAAGAGCAGGAGGATAAGACATGAAAGAATAGGACCTATCAAGTGTGACAGTAGGGAAGTATGTATGGAACCGGAGGAAATTGCAGAGGTACTTAATGAATTACTTTACTTCACTATTCACTATGGAAAAGGATCAAGAGGATACGCTGGAGCTTTTGTAAAGTGTCAATTTGGATAAGTCACCAGGACCAGATGAGGTGTACCCCAGGCTACTGTGGGAGGCGAGGGAGGAGATTGCTGAGCCATTGGCAATGATCTCCACATCATCAGTGGGGAAGGGAAAGGTTCTGTAGGATTGGAGGGTTGCGGATGTCATTCCTTTATTCAAGAAAGGGAGTAGAGATAGCCAGGAAATTACAGACCAGTGAGTCTTACCTCAGTGGTTGGTAAGTTGATGAAGAATATCCTGAGAGGCAGGATTTATGAACATTTGGAGAGGTATAATATGATTAGGAACAGTCAGCATGGCTTTGTCAAGGGCAGGTCGTGCCTTACGAGCCTGAATGAATTTTTTGAGGATGTGACTAAACACATTGATGAAGGAAGAGAAGTAGATGTAGTGTATATGGATTTCAGCAAGGCATTTGATAAGGTATCCCATGCAAGGCTTATTGAGAAAGTAAGGAGGCATGGGATCCACAGGGACATTGCTTTCTGGATCCAGAACTGGCTTGCCCACAGAAGGCAAAGTGTGGTTACAGAAGGATTATATTCTGCATGGAGGTCTGTCATCAGTGGAGTGCCTCAGGGATCTGTTCTGGGACCCTTATTCTTTGTGATTTTTATAAATGACTTGGATGAGGAAATGGAGGGATGGGTTAGTAAGTTTGCTGATGACACAAGGGTTGGAGGCGTTGTAGATAGTGTGGAGGGCTGTCAGAGGTTACAGCGGGACATTGATAGGATGCAAAACTGGGCTGATAAGTGGCAGATGGAGTTCAACACAGATAAGTGTAAGGTGGTTCATTTTGGTAGGTCAAATATGATGGCAGAATATAGCATTAATGGTAAGACTCTTGGCAGTGTGGAGGATCCGAGGGATCTTTGGGTCCGAGTCCATAGTACGCTCAAAGCAGCTCCGCAGGTTGACTCTGTGGTTAAGAAGGCGTACGGTGTATTGGCCTTCATCAATCATGGAATTGAATTTAGGAGCCGAGCGGTAAGGTTGCAGCTATATAGGACCCTGGTCAGATCGCACTTGGAGTACTGTGCTCAGTTCTGGTCGCCTCAGTACAGGAAAGATGTGGAAACCATAGGAGGGTACAGAGGAGGTTTACAAGGATGTTGCCTGGATTGGGGAGCATGCCTTATGAGAATAGGTTGAGTGAACTCGGCCTTTTCTCCTTGGAGCGACGGAGGATGAGAGGTGGCTTGATAGAGGTGTATTCAATGATGAGAGGCATTGATCGTGTGGATAGTCAGAGGCTTTTTCCCAGGGCTGAAATGGTTGCCACAAGAGGAAACAGGTTTAAGGTGCTGGGGAGTAGGTACAGAGGAGATGTCAGGGTGAAGTTTTTTTTTTACTCAGAGAGAGGTGAGTACGTGGAATTGGCTGCCGGCAACAGTGGTGGAGGCAAATACGACAGGGTCTTTTAAGAGACTTTTGGATAGGTACATGGAGCTTAGAAAAATTACTAGATAAGCCTACTAATTTCTAAGGTAGGGACATGTTCGGCACAACTTAGAGGGCCGAAGGGCCTGTATTGTGCTGTAGGTTTTCTATGTAATTCCTTCAAGAATTTCTAACAACCCTATACAAAATCAAGTTACTGGAATAATGAAACCAGCATTACTGAACACTGCAAAAATACATTCTCTTTCAATGTTTCCATATGATCATTGATAGAGGAGCTGGCCATTCTGCCCATCCAGTCTCTCCATCATTCCACTGTCTGAACTTGCTCAGAATTTCAAAAGGGTAAACAACTCTTCATTGATTTGCTACTTTCTACCTCAGCCGCGTGTTGCTGGAACTCACCTGTGTTCATTCTATCCAGCACCAACGCTCGTCTTTCCCTACCTACCCCAGCTTTTCATATTTAGCATTTCTATGTGTTTAAATTACTTCATGTCCCGATTTTCACTGTATTATTTCCTACAAATGCAAACATTCGTCAAGGAGGAGAAGCACAAAACATAAATTACCTGTGAAGTTTCTCCACCAGCCACAAACTGGTTTGAACTGGGTTGTAGCCCGTCAGGCTGACTTCCACTCACTGGCCCAAGTCTTTGCTTTGCTGGTGTATTTGTCAGCACAAAAGACCCTGGACTGTGGTTTCGGTTTAAAATCTAAAACACAAGAAAAAGATTTAAGACACCATTACACTTCTTTCCTCCAAACTCATCAACTTTAATTTTACAATGTTTCTATAATTCTATAATGTTTCTATAACACTGTAATTTATTTATTAAATCTCTTTATAGAAGATGGCCTGTGGGGATAAACAACCCTGTTACTTTTAAAATCTGAACATTAAACTTAGACTGATTACAAACTGAATTCAATAACATAGTCTGTGTAATTTGCTTTACAAGGAAAGCTACAATTTGATCGCATACAAAATGCAAATGAGAAAGCCAAATTATAATGCATCAGCATAACCAGGTTACATTCCGTAAGTGATCTCTGTACTAGCTTTAGCAGAAACCACAATGACAATTTCACACTGTTTGCTTTTAACTGTCCAGTCCTTTTTGCATAAAGCGAGAAAATAAAATGAAGTTAATCAACAGTAGAAGACTGAAGCAAGGTGGAGAAAAAAAACAAGCCAAAAAAAAGGGGGGTGGGGGAATAAGTATCCAAAATGAGGACTATAAGAGATAGAAACCAAAATTATAAAAAGTACCTTATGAACAGTGTTGTGCTGCGATACTGCTAATTGTTGTGCCTGTACTTCATGCTGGTGCTGAATTCCATTATTCTCTCTGTGCCAATACACTCTGATAAACCTGTTGTTCAATACTGCTGCAGTACTAGAAATGGCTCGTTTCGCCTCTTCGTTCTGTGAGTACTGAATGAGAGCTGCTTCTGGATCACCTCCAAATGCAACCTATGGGATTAAATAGCAAAATGAAACAATATACTGGATATAGCACTGGTTTATTAACTTCGGAGGGGATCTAATATTTGTGCTTAGAAATTATTTGAGAAAGACTTGTGTCACCATTAAGATATTAAAGTTAAAAAGCAGACTTCTTTAGGTTGTCATTCTTCCTTAGCTAAAAAAGTTACCTTTTTTTAACCTATTTGCATGTCATTAGAACACTATTTATTTTTTAACATGATATTCAACAGAATTGCTTGTGCAAAGATCAAGAACAATGCAAATTACAGCACCCACAAGTCAACAGCAAGGTGCAAACTACCTTTTTTTAAAATCCAGAAGTATTTATGAATCATCACCTATATGAATGACCGTGTACCACTGACCCTTCATCCCCCAACACTGCACCCAGACCGGTAATGAAAATTCATCTTTACCAAATATACAACCTAAAATCTGCAATACAGAATAAAATTTGCTCTCACTATATTTGTGATAATATAAAGAAACCAAAATATTTTTTTCACAAACTTGTGTTTCTTCACACACAAGCACATGATGCGGTTTCATATAATTGAAAAATTGCAATAAGGATTATCTTCTAGGAACACAACAAATCCTGCCCTCCCCATCACCAAATGCCTGTAATATGTGCACCTCTCCCCATACTATCTCTAATACTGAATCAGTTAGTGAAATGTGTGAATAATTATAGTGCAACAACATATCCAAAAAAATCTAGTTTCAGTCACTTGAATTAAAATCACTTCTAAGCAAGTGAAATTACTTTTAGGAACTCCGAATGAAAAACGACAAATGCACAACTATCATCACCAATGCATAAAAACCCTATTTGTGGCAAAGAAGAGACATATAACAAGCTCTCATTCAACACAAATTTACTGGACATTCTTTCATCCCCTTGTACATGTTCCACCATTCATAAAAACCATGGCTGAATGATCTTAACCTCAGGGCTACTTGCTTGCATGAATCTCCTATCCCGCAATATCAGAATCAGAATTTAATCGCCAAGTACCTATGCACATACAAGGAATTTACTTCCGGTAGATGTTGTCTCTCTGCTCATAACAATAATAATGATAAATATAAATGAAAATATAGATTATACATACAGGTAGTGCAATCCAAGTAATAGTTAGCCGACAGTTAATCGACTATAGCTCAGCATTTAATTCCCATAATCCTGATTGAGAAGTTGCAGAACCTGGACCTCTGGACCTCTCTCTGCAGTTAGTCCTTGACTTCCTAACCGTACCAATTTGTGCGGATTGGTGATAACATATTCTCTTCACTGATTATCAACACTGGTGCATCTCAGGGGTGTGTGCTTAGCCCACTGCTCTACTCTCTAGATACCAATGACTGTGTGGCTAGGCATAGCTCAAATACCATCTATAAATTTGCTGACAATACAAATATTGTTGGTAGAATCTGAGGTGATGACAAAAGGGGATACAGGAGTGAGATATGCCAACTAGTGGAGTGGTGCCACAGCAACAACTTGGCACTCAACGTCAGTAAGACAAAAGAGCTGATTGTGGACTTCTGGAAGGGTAAGACAAAGAAACACATACCAATCCTCACAGAGGGATCAGAAGTGGAGAGAGTAAGCAGTTTCAAGTTCCTGGGTGTCAAGACCTCTGAGGATCTAACCTGATCCCAACATACCGATGCAGTTATAAAGAAGGCAAGACAGCGGCTATACTTCATTAGGAGTTTGAAGAGATTTGGTATGTCAACAAATACACTCAAAAACTTCTATAAATGTACTGTGGAGAGCATTCTGACAGGCTGCATTACTGTCTGGTATGGGAGGGGTGGGGGGGCAACTGCACAGGACCGAAAGAAGCTGCAGAGGGTTGTAAATTTAGTCTACAAATTTACTAGCCTACAAAGTACCCAGGACATCTTTAGGGAGCAGTGTTTCAGAAAGGCAGCGTCCATTATTAAGGACCTCCAGCACCCAGGGCATGCCCTTTTCTCGCTGTTGCCATCGGGTAGGAGGTACAGAAGCCTGAAGGCACACACTCAGCTATTCACAAACATTTCTTCCCCTCTGCCATCTGATTCCTAAATGGACATTCAGCCCTTGGACACTACTTCAACATTTTAATATATAGTATTTCTGTTTATTGCACAATTTTTAATCTATTCAATATACATATACTGTAATTGATTTAGCTATTATTTTTTTCTTCTATATTATGTATTGCATTGTACTGCTGCTAAGTTAACAAATTTCACATCACATGCTGGTGATCAAAAACCTGATTCTCTTTCTCTCAGTATCAAAAACCTATGAATATCTGAGTGGAGTATATTAAACAATAGTTTTTACGGTCCTCCTGAGTGAAGAATTACAAATATTTGGATGAAGAAATATATTTTCATCTCAGACCTGAATACAGCCGTAGCCCCTTATTTTCAGACTGACATCTGGTTCTAGACGCAAAGCCAGCGTGACATCAGTTCTGCATCTAGTCCTGTCCTGTCAAGCCCCTTAAGAATCTTAAGCATATCAATTATTGTTCTAAATCCCAACATAACCACAATTTCTTAAGCTTTCTTCATATGCCAAGTTTACAAACCCTGGTGAACCTCCACTGTACTCCCCTTATCTTAAGTTGATTGCCAAATCTGGGAGCACACTTGAAGTAGGGTAGTGCAATGTCCATTGACTTCTATAGCTTGGATGTAAATTCAACCTAATTTCACTGGAAAAAGCTACCTCTCATCTTGTTACCAAAATCTTAGTGTTGACATGTTCGCATCAGAATTAATTTGCTACCACTGACTGAGATACAAGAATAATGTGATGCAAAGTAAAACTTATCACTGAAGTCAATTTTGACAGGTTGCTGTCAATGCACACTAATGGTGCAGAGCAAGAAATATATTTAAACATACAATTTAGATTTTCCCTGATTTAATGTACAGATGGAGATCAAAAGTAAACTTATTCCAAACACTAATCTTGAAATAGCCCTTCACTTGACAGCAGGTAATCATGAAGAATCAAATACTGTTCATATCACTGCTCTTTATAAAATGAGCTGCACTGCTGTTTACTGCACCAATTAAACAGAAAGTTTCCATGAATTATCTCCAACCAGCCTTCTTACCTGAATGTTGACAATAGTACCAAATTTACTGAAATGCTCATTCAGCTGGGTAATGGTGTTCATTTCCCTTGGGATCTTGCGAACCTCCAGCTTTGTGTTATCATATGCATGTTGTATTTTCTTCTGAAAACCTTGCTTGTTTTGATGGTTAAAAGGCTGCCTGCCAATTTTTAAAAAGAATGTAGCATTTACAAAGTAGCACCTAGAATTCAAGACCTTCACATTTGGTTAAGGATCTGCTTTGAACACAAGCCTATAGTTAAGTTTAGTTGTGTCAAAGTGAAATCTAATGTCAAATGTAAGTTTTGTATAAAGGAAAAATCTGTTTTTATTTCCAATTACGGCTATTAAAATATACAGAGTCTGAAAATATAACACTGCAAAAGAAACAGAAATTACTGATCCAGAAAGTTTAAATGAACTGCATTAATATATAGCACTACAATGTGCAAAACAAAAATACTACAACAATCTGGCAACCAAAGGAGGTACATTTAAATCTAAAAAGATTAGCAAGCATAACAAATATGTTGCATTAGCAAGTTCAGGTGAAGTGCAAAAATCATTACTTTAGCTAATTATTTGAACCAAGAGTTCACCAATGCACATATTATGTTACGATGTTTACATGCACAGTACAATTAGGGTATTGAAGCTGTTTTCCACAGCTGCGACTGACTATTTCAAAGGCATTTTGCCAAGGTTAAGGACATTGCCTCAAAGGCAAAGGCGGAGGTGAAAGATTCAGTTACTACGGTCAACATAGGGGCCAACAGTGCAGATAAAATTAGGAATAGGGTCCCATTCAGTGAGTTTAACAGAGGGTCACAGTTGATCTGCAGTTCTGCATTGCTACCAGAATCATAAACAAATTGGCAGAGTTGAAAGAGTAACTCAAAAAAGAGCGAAGGAAGAAACAGAAGCTACAATTTATAGGATACTGACTACAATACTAGAAACATATTAATTTGCTAGGACAAGTTTCATTTAAGCCAGCAGAGTGTTTTTTTCTAGGGAATCATGCAACTCAGATGACAAACTACAGGGGTGAGAGAAACGAGTGTTCAAAAGAAAGGTATAGATAAGCAGATCAAGACAATATGATGAAAACTGTGAAAAGAAGCAAAGAAGGAATGGTGGTATAAGTTAAATCAAAGAAATATGGTAAAATTAAATAATCAATGCACAAAGCCCATAACAAATTAAGTATGCTGATGGCACAAAGAGTTTGATCTCAAAGCCACAGTTTAGTCGGAGGCTGAAAATTAAATATTCCAATTTTCATGACACTCAAGAAAGGGCAGACAAATGAAAAATAAATTTTATGAGAAAGGTCTGAAAAATAAAAGAATTAAGCAGAGTAGTGGAGAATGATCCTGGCTGAGAATAACATTAAACAGAATCAATGCACATGGAGGGAAGGAAGGACCAGGTGTATATAGGAACATCTGCCATCACACACCTAATAAACATAACAAGAGTGTTAGAAAGAACATTAAACAAGACATGAGATTTGTACTAGGGTTACTTTAAAATTGTGACTTAGCAAATCAAGTTGCCAAATGTAATCTGGAGGACAAGGTCAGAGAATGCACCTGGGACAATTTCCTTAAAGAGATATGTCATGAAATCAACTCAGGAACAGGTTGTTTGAAGAAATTCTCTTGCGTAATGAGCTGGGGTTAATTAGTAATTACACTCTAATGGATTCCCCAGAGAAATATTATCACAATGAGAGAATTTTTTAAATATGGCTTGAGAAAAAGTTCTGAACTTAAATGGTGCTGAATATTTAGAATCAGATTTTCCAAGAGCTAAAATTAAAAATCTCACAGAAAATATGATCCAACAAAAGATTACAAGGAGAATATGGTGAGCATTAGACCAAATGGGAGGATGACAATGTTGTTGGACTTAAATAATTAAAGTATCAAGAAGAATAAAACTAAAATGAGAGTAAACCAGCAAGAAATAAAAAAAAGATCAGTATCAGGTTTAATACCACTGGCATGTGTCATGAAATTTATTGATTCTAAATATTCTGCACTTATTGTAGAAGGTATGTCATAAACTGCGTAATGGAGTTTGGATAATACGTCCACAAGTTGGTTGTGTTAAAGGATAAATCAAAACAGGAGCACAAGAACATTTTTCAGGTTAGTTGAGAATCAAGAGATGCCACATAGATCATAGCTACTTAACCTATATTAACGAAGTACATGAAATGTTAAATTTGCTTATGATATAAAATTGAGTGGAACACAAGCTAGAGAGGAACCAAGGAATCTTCAAAGGGATGTAGAGTGATAAAGTGAATGTGGTGGTGGAGGAGGGAGTGGGCAGTAAAATAACGATTAGTGCACTTCAGCAAGAGAAACAGAAAAACAAATTCCCCCTCCCCTCCAAAAAAAATAAAAGTCAATAAATGTTGACATGCAGAGGATCTTGGCCTCCTGGTTCATGAAATGCAGCAAGGTAATTTGCAGGCTCATTGAGCAACTCAGAAGATGAATGGTACATTGTAAAAGAGTAAGAAAACCTGGCCATATATTAGTTAAACAGTACAGAAACTGGTCCTTTGGCCGACCACATCTACACAAACCAATACTTGTACAGAACTCTGTTGAGAAAACAGCTTGATTTCTGCAAGCCTTTCTGATTCAGTAAGCTGTAGACTTTTCTCCTATTGAAGTGCATACATTGAATGTGTTTTCTATAAGGTATGATTGACTTAAAATAACCAATACTCACTTGAGCTTATAAAACTAAAAGAAAAAGCGATATTAGTGAAAAAATATCCAAAAGGGATTGATAGGATATATGTATTGCTTGGAGAACTCAGATAAACGATTGCTTATTTTGGACTGAGACAAGAAGAAATTCCTTTAAGAAGTGAAATCGATGGATTTGAGCATGAAAGAATCAAAGGAGATGTGGATAGGAGTTGGAAAATGGACTTTCGATATAGTATCTCATCAAATGGTGAAGCTGGCTCAGGTGTGGAAGACAGTGGTGTGTGGGTGGCAAGCAGGGGTCATTCCCATTTCTACTTGTGCTTTCCATAATCAACTAGCCTCACCATGAAACAATTTATAAATTAGTATAAAAAGTATAAAAATACTTGTGCTCATCACCAATGATTTTAATTGAAAGCATATGAGTACGCAAATCTAGGCAAAACTAATACAGCATGTTGCAATACTCTCCACTGACTGCAGGAGCCCATGAAAATTATATATGGCTCTTAACATCTATTTGCCCATTTAAATAACTTGAGAGCATTTCTACTCCATAAAAGCTAAATAAAAAGATTACACTTTAGCCCTCTTTGCAAAACATGAACAAAAAACAAAACCATGAGTAACAAAGCAACCTTACTTTTCCATCCAGAACTTTTTCATTGGTGGCCCATCCATAGCAACAACAGTTCTCTTCCTGGATTCTGGTTCAATGACTACACGTGATGCATTGTTGCTGGCAGTTGCAGCTAGACAGGCATCTACTTGATTCACTTTTGTAGGTACTAAAAATGTTAAGAAAAAAGTATGCAAATCACATGAATTTGGTAATTTAAAGTAACAGAAAATCATGAATATTTTGCCCTCAAATATTGCAGAGAAATCTCTGATAGCCCAGCTACTCAGCGTTCAATGCTGGCAAGGCCAGACTTGAGACTTTCGCCACAGATCCAAGCTTCAGTAGGTTCATCTGCACACTGCTTGACAGCATTTTATTTTTGTCAGTTCTCTGGACTGAAAGACCAGCAAGTTTTGGGTAGAGTAATAGACGTGCTACACATTTGGCCCAGAATTAGCAATTCGGATGAACCTCAACAAAAACCACTGCAGCTCTATCCAGACCTTCTATACAAGCACACAGCCCACAAGGAAGTGGATAACTGTCTCATTCACACTGCAGGTGGTCTCAAGGGTAGTACATGGTGGAGCTGAGATTTTGGCTGTACACAAAATGTCCAAAAGGGAAGGCTCAGTCGAGGTTACAGCAAGTTTTGGTGATGAGGCACTCTGCCAAGTAACTTGTGACAAACTGCTTCTGGACTCAACCCACAGTCTCCTCCTTCGGGGACTTCAGGATATATTACACAGGCCACTGCCTGATTGCTCTGTGGTCAAAGGTATTTTCCACTGAAATATTTCTATGAAAAATTTGTGGTGTGACACAGTCCCACTGAATGGCAATGATCCAGGCTCATCCTATGAAGTTCATGGTTGCAGACGGCTGCAGTTAATTCTAGGCAAAATTCAAGCAAGGCAACCCTTAAAAGCAAAATGCCCTGTAATTTAACCACACAAATTAACATGGAAATCTGAATGGAGAAAAGATTTACCCTAAATAAATTGAAAGTGATTTCATTTTTAACAGGTCTTTTGAATTGGATTTTCACTACCCCTTCTCTCACAAACAAATGTTAGCTGAACTAGCTAAGTTTCAAACAGTAAGCAGCATTCAAACCTATTACTTAGTGTTTCAATAAACTGTTGAGCATTTATTCAATTTAAGAAAATAATAGTTGTCCTCACCATCTTGTAAATGTATACAATAAAAATTCAAAAACCAAATAATCCACAATTCAACAACAATAAATCAATTAAATAATCTGACTGCTCAAGTTTAATACAGTTGGATTTAGTAGTTGCAATGTACTGCAGAAACTTCAGTTACATAATCACTTTAATAAAAGCTTCCACGAAAACATCCAAATTTACTTTGGTCCTTTCAGATGAGTGACAGTAACAACACAACTCAATTTATTATTTAAAGTGATATTCTCTAATGAAACTTAGGAAAATGTGGTTTATTTTACTAATTGGGAATATAATTAACATGCTTAATTTGTTTAATAAACATGTTCAAAAACTGTCTTTTTAAGAATAACTATTTTTTTCCCAATAACTTCACTGTTTGTTTGTTTGTTTGTTAGAAACAGGCCAACTGTAGAAAACAAATCCAAAGGCTTGAACAGGCTCACAGAAACCTTAACTGGTTGAAAAATTTAATCTTCCACTATAAATTCTGAACCATCACAACTTGGCAAATAATAAGTGTCTAAATAGCTAACATCATTGCAGTTCATAGCAGGCAATCTCTTACCGCGCTGAGGACCATCCATAGTGCTGGATGTTAATCCAATCAGATTAGGACGCTCTGTTTGAACTCGTGGAATGTAGTGTCGATATTGAGGCCTAGCACCAGCAGTAATACTGGGAGCTTCTGGGTTATATCCATCAGGCTCATAGTTATCTGAAACAGAAGCAACTCATTTTGTTAAGTACAGATTGCAATTAAGTGTGGAATTCAGTAATACGGTGTCAGGCTATTAGGAATTTAAAATTATTAATTTTAGAGAAATTAAAATACAAATTAAATTGCTTAAGCACGCTTGCTGGTGAGATTAAAAATTAGAATGATTGACCCAATTGCCTTAGCAACTTCTAATTATAGTTTTTGTTCATTCTTATGAATTTTAAAGTTTGAATATAGCTTTGAGTTTGCAGTGAGCACAAAAACTATTAATTTGAAAGTTATCCAATAGATTTTATAGGGAAAGAAGAATTTTTCTTTTTAAGAATCAGACAGAATATGCCAATGTTTCTCTTTTATTCATTTACAGAATATTGCCAGTAATTCTTGGTTTTGACCGGTTCTTGACAGTTTACTGAACAACTGCAGACTTCTGGAGAAGACTCGCCCTCAGGCTTAGGTAAAGCATACCAGGGTTTAAACCCACTAACAACATGGTTCCAAATCAAGAAGGGAGGGCAATTGGTTCTCCTCCCATACAACTGTGGCCCTAAACTTCAAGGTTAAAGAAATGTCAATCAAGCTGCTGCTATTGAAGAAATCTTGCAGAAATCCTGCTGTCTGTTCTGGTATACATAGGATCCACAGTGAGCTAGAGGTAGAGGTAGTGGTATTTAGAATGGAGGAGGTGATGTTCATATCAGGATGGTGCCAAATCTTCAGGAATATGGTTGGAGTTACACAAGACCATAAGATATTGGAGCACAACTAGGCCATTTGGCCCATCGAGGCTGCTCTGCCATTCAATCATGGCTGATCCTTTTTTCCCTTCAATCCCATTCCCTGGCCTTCCCACCCATAACCTTTGATGCCATTTGCAGTCAAGAACCTATCAATCTCTGCCTTAAATACACCCTGTGGCTTGGCGTCCACAGCTGCCTGTGGTAACAAATTCCACAAATTCACCAGGCTCTGGCTTAAGATTATTTCTCCACATCTATGTTTTGAATGGACGCCCCTCTATCCTGAGGCTGTGCCCTTGTCCTAGACTCTCCCACCATGGGAAACATCCTTTCCACATCTACTCTGTCTAAGCCTTTCAACATTTGATGTTGAATGAGACCCCCTCATTCTTCTAAATTCCAGCGAGTACAGACCCAGAGCCATCAAATGTACCTCGTATGACAACCCTCTCATTCCTGGAATCATCCGTATGAACCTCCTCTGAACCATCTCCAATGCTAGCACATCTTTTCTTAGATGAAGAGCCTAAAACTATTCACAATACTCAAGGTGAGGCCTCATGCCTTATAAAGCCTTGGCATCACACCCCTGTCCTTGTATTCAAGACCTCTTGAAATGAATGCTAACATTTTATTTGCCTTCCTCACCACTGAATCAACCTGCAAGTTAACCTTTAGGGCATTCTGCACAAGGACTTCCAAGTCCTTTCACATCTCAGATTTTTGGATTTTCTCCCCGTTTAGAAAATGTCTGCACAGTTATTTCTACTACCAAAGTGCATGACCATACATTGTCCAACATTGTATTTCATTTGCCACTTCCTTGCTTATTCTCCTAATCTGTCTACATCCTTCTGCAGCCTACTCATTTCCTCAACACTACTTGCCCCTCCACCAATCTTCATATTATCATCATCCAACTAGTTAACTAAAAGGAATAAAATTACTTTACTGGCGTAACTTACAAATAGCCAAAAGACTTGGGGAAAAACAAGAAGTGAGCCACTCAATGTAAGGTAACCAACTTTCACGGTATATATGGAGCAAACTAAGTTACGTTGGTCATCAAATAGTTAGTCCCATCTCCTAAAGGATATTGGAGAGCTCGGCAAAAATAGTTGTTTCCAGGTAGTTGTATAGCGACACACACAAAACGCTGGTGGAACACAGCAGGCCAGGCAGCATCTATAGGAACTACAGTCGACGTTTCAGGCCGAGACCCTTCGTCAGGACTGAAAGAAGAGATAGTAAGAGATTTGAAAGTGGGAGGGGGAGGGTGAGATCCAAAATGATAGATGACAGGAGGGGCACCACCTCCAACAGGATCTCACCACCAAGCACATCTTTCCCTCTCCCCCTTTCTGCTTTCCGCAGGGATCACTCCCTTGTCCATTCATCTCCCCCCTCCATCCATTCCCACTGATCTCCCTCGCACCTATCCTTGTAATCAGAACAAGTGCTACACCTGCCCTTACACTTCCTCCCTCACCACCATTCAGGGCCCCAGATAGTCCTTCCAGGTGAGGCGACACTTCACCTTTGAGTCGGCTGGTGTGATATACTGCGTCCAGTGTTCCCGGTGTGGCCTTTTATATATTGGTGAGACCCGACGCAGACTGGGAGACCATTTTGCTAAACACCTAAGCTCTGTCCGCCAAAGAAAGCAGGATCTCCCAGTAGCCACACATTTTAATTCCACATCCCATTCCCATTCTGATATGTCAATCCATGGCCTCCTCTATTGTCAAGATGAGGCCACACTCAAGTTGGAGGAACAACACCTTATATTCCGTCTGGGTAGCCTACAACCTGATGGCATGAACATTGACTTCTCTAACTTCCGTTAATGCCCCTCTTCTCCTTCTTACCCCATCCATTATTTATTTATTTATTTATTATTCTCTCTCTCTTTCCCCACCCCCTACTCTCTCTGTCTTTCTCAGAATAATTCCTTGCCTGTTCTACATCTTCCTCTGGTGCTCCCCTACCCCTTTCTTTCTCCCCAGGCCTCCCATCCCATGATCCTCTCCTTTTTCCAGCTCTGTATCCCTTTTGCCAATCAACTTTCCAGCTCTTAGCTTCAATCCTCCCCCTCCTGTCTTCTATCATTTCGGATCTCCCCCTCCCCCTTTCAAATCTCTTACTATCTCTTCAGTTAGTCCTGACGAAGGGTCTCGGCCCGAAATGTCGACTGTTCTTCCTTTCGATGCTGCCTGACCTGCTGCGTTCCACCAGCATTTTGTGTGCGTTGCTTGAATTTCCGGCATCTGCAGATCTCCTCATGTTTGAGTTGTATAGTGACAATGTTACATACTTCCCTTCAACCTATGCCCGAGTGTTATCCACACCACGCTACATGCAGGGAGGGGCTATTTACCAAGGAGTTGTACACAGAACTAAGCACTGAACAATCATCAGTAAACACACCTATTGATAACCACATTCTAATTGGATTTAGCACACTGCTCTGTGGAACTCCTGTAGCAATACGCTATGGCTGAGATTGCCACTACTTATAACGTCTTTGTTATGTCAGGCGCAATTCCAGCCAATGGAACCAATTCTAAATTTACGATGCGCCGTTGATGTTACATGCACTCATTTTGCCTTGACTTCTATGACTGCCACTCTCTCCCTGGAGTTTAAAAGAATGAGGGGGAATCTCAGTGAAACCTACTTGACATTGAAAACTCTAGATAGTCTGGGTATGGAGAGGTGTTTCCAATTGTGTGACAGTCTAGGACCAGAGGGCACAGCCTCAGAATAGAAAGAAGTCCCTTTCAAATGGAAGTGACCAGCCATTGTGAATCTGTGGAATTCATTGCAACAGATTGGAAGTCAAGTTATTGAGTATCTTTAAAGAGGCGATTAATAGGTTTGTGACGGTCAAAGGTTATGGGGAGAAGGCCAAGAGAATGAGTTTGATAGTGATAATAAATCAGCGATGATGGAATGGTGAAGCAGACTTGATGGGCCAAATAACTTAATTCTGCCACCAAGTCGAATGTTCTTAAAATACAGGTCAATAACCAAGTCCAAAACAAATCTGATCAAATTCACTGTATCATACTGCAAAAGTTCAGCATAAATGAAGTGAAGTACAGGCCTCAGGAGGGATAAAATTCAGCTCAACCACTATAATTATGTTAAAGTATATAAATCACAAGTCCCCTTTGTGTTTTGCCTTCCATTTCTCCCCTATTATACACATTGCTCCATTACATTTACCAGGATGACTTAGATCCAAACCAAACGTGGACTACATCTAATGGCAAGGTGGGCACCTCCTAGTATCAAGGGAGAATAAGACCAAAGTGTGGCATCAAGTATTCTATCTATAAACTGCACATTTCCCAAAACCAGAGGACAGATTTTTGTTTGTAGTCAGAGTTGAAATTAGAAAATAATAGGCTGCAGAGCATATTCCTACCTTTCCATTACCAATATGCTAGTTTTGATAGCAGGTACAACTAAATCAGAATAAATTCTGGAGTAATTAAATTGGGTAAAGTTTGTTACGTAATGAAGATGTAGACACTGCATACATCTATACATGTTCAGAAGCCAGTCTCCAAGTAATCTCTGACTCTTTTACTGAAGCACATGGGCTTTTTTCTCAATGTCCTCATAACCAAAGCCCAAAACTTGTCATCTTACTGCACAACAAGATCACAAGACAAAGGAGCAGAAGTAGGCCATTCAGTCCATCGAGTCTGCTCTGCTACTCCACCATGAGCTAAACTATTCTCCCATCTAGATCCAATTTCTGGCTTTTTCCCCATATCCCTTGATACCCTGACTAATTAGATACCTATCAATCTCCTCCTTAAACACCCTCAATGACTGGGCCTCCACAGCTGTACGTGGCAACGAATTCCATAAATCCACGACCCTCTGGCTAAAAAAATTTCTCCTCATCTCTGTTTTAAATGGGTACCCTCTAATTCTAAGAATGTGACCTCTTGTCCTGGACTCACCCACCAAGGGAAACAACCTTTCCACATCTACTCTGTCCAACCCTTTCAACACTATCCTTCAACGATAAAAAAAAAGTTCATGGAGACACTGGAAAGCCTAGACCACTTCCCACATCTTGGAAATCATTTATCAGCTAAGCTAAAAAATTATGAAAATCATCATGTTTAACATGCTAGCACAGGCTTCGGTTGAATGATGAAAGGGGTGCTCGAAGCACACGACGTCACACCTACCATACGACTCAGTTTAGTGGTCAACAGTGATCCCTGCCCTCCTACTTGTTTTATAACGTGGACTACCAACATCAGGTACAAAGACAAGACTAAATTCACTAGAAGGAAAAGCAAACCAAAGTATTATGGTCTAAGGCAAACACTGCCAGTGCCAAGGCCTGAGTGCACGCAGTTGGCTCTGTCACTGAGTTATTCACCTGCCTGATACCAGACTTCCAAAGCAGATACTCTACACAGTTTAGTCACACAAAGACTGCCAAGTGGGCAGAGAAAATGATTCACGTATATTATTAAAGGCTTCCTGAAACAAATGCAATATCCCCACTGACTCTTAGCTCATGATTGCTCAATGTGGAAGTAAAACATTTCACGTGGTACAATAAAACTCCCTTAATTCAGCAACCTCAGGATTCTTCCAGACTATTGTGTGTCTTTCCTATTAATACTCTAAAACGTTAAATTCCCCTTAAGACCTAACATAGTAGTCTAATAGATTTTTCAGGGAACCTGTGAGAGTTCCAAGAGACTGCTGGACACTGGGCCCTAAGCTAGTCAGATGCAAAAGGGTAATTGGAAGGCACGTGGTGGATCTTCTGTATAAAGAACTTCCAAGTCCATGCAGAGGGAGCACAAAATTGTCCTGGTTGAACAGCGAAAAGACTGCATTATCATAAACTACCCACCTGCTCAATTTGTGGAATAGTCTCCAATTTTACATTTATCTCAGCAGCCAGTTCAGAACACAAAAAAATTGGACTGGATGTATTCTACCCTAATTCCAAGGGAATGTTAAGAATAAGATGCTTTTTTTTGTGAACTCCAGTAGTTTTTATGATTTGAATAGTATTCTGTATAGTACAGCTTCATTGAAATCTGATTATCTTTTTGGCATTGTCATGATGGAAATTCAACATAAAATACATATAATTTGCATGCACAAAACAAAAGCGTCAATAGCTCATGACCAAAGCTAACAAATCACTGAAATTTCAAAGTGTATAAGTATGTAAAATTAAACACTGCTGAAAATTTGAAAATAAGAAACAAAAATATAGAAGATACTCAGAAGATCTTGCAGCATCAGTGGAAACAGCAGCATAAGTTACCCTTACTTCAATTTTAAAATCTATTAACTTGAAACACTAACATTGCCTATGGGTGCTTGCTGGCCTTAACTGGCTTTAGCATATTTGGTTTTCATGGAAGCATACATTACTATAAAGGTGGAGGGCTTATATCCAGCCAGATAGTTACATAAACCAAAACACCAACATCACTGGTTATACACATCAAAGCACTTGAAATAAGAATTACTATCATCCTGAGTTTGAGAAGTATAGGGCAACTTACATTCTGAAGATGCGTATGGTGGATACTGTGGTAAGGGTGGCGGCCGTAAACCGGGTGGTGGCAAAGAGGGTACTGCACCAGTCCCAGAGACTTCAATACCATCTATGCTGCTTTTTGAGATTGGATGTGGTCCTATAAAGGAGACACACATAGCATATTTTCATGGCTCTCAAATCATGAACATGGAAATAAATACCACAGTGCAAAAACCTTCAGCCACTTATTGAGCACATGTCCATCACGCACTACTTTAAATTCCTTTCAGTTTCATCACATTAACTCTGGTCCAGTTTATAGTTGGGATAGAAGTTGATGGCAGTTGTAAGAGTAGAGAGGTTTCACAAAAGCATCAACTCAACTAAATTGTTTATTAACTACTGACACAATCAATTTATCTCAACAGAAAAATTATTTATCTCTCAAATAGCATCAGACATTTTTTGTAAAATAGTAAGAAATGAGAGGGGGAAAAAACCAGGCCATTTAGCCATTTGAGCCTGCTCTGTCTTTCACCAAAATCATGTGGATTGTCAGCATCAAATCCCTTTTCCTTGATTCCATTAATATCCAGAAATTTATCGCTCATTAATTTAGATCAATTCAATTTCCATAGCACATTCCAGTAGAGATTTCCAAAAGATTTATTATCCCACTGTGTTATCCTCACCTCTGTCGTAAATGATCTATGTGTTTTCTGAAACTCTGACCTTTAGCTCCAGACTCTTCAAAGGAACTCAGTTGAAGTAATTCTAGTGTTGTTCAATGGTCATTGATCCCGATAGTCAAGCTTTGATTGAGACAGATCTGTCTCTGACAGGAAGGTATAGGGACATTCGACCTCTTACTCCACCCTCAATTCTAGCACATTCCAGAACTTACACAACCAAGAGTTACAATACATTTTTCCATCTAGCTGCTCAGCAGTATGCTAACCACAGCTGGCATACTCTCTACAGCCGCACTCAGCTGCCAACCACTCTGAAGATAAGACTAGTTTTTCTTTTAATATTTCATTGTATATGTTTTAAGCAATCCTAATGAATAGATATCCAAATCAATTAATTTGGTAAGTAATATTTATATAATAATCAAACATACTTTTAAAAACAAAAGATATAGGCTTACGCTAGCACAAGTTGTAAAAAGTCCTTTATAAGGTGCCATGTGTCAATGCGAAGGGCATATCATTGCCCATAGGTCTGGTTATACCATGCATTCTGCTCTGCTTAGAGGCTACAGAATTTAAGAATCAAAGATTGTTGGGCATCACACAGCTGCAAGAGGGATGATTCGCCCACTGCCCACATACTCTCAACCTAGCCTCACAGTGGCACGCTCTTCATTCTCCCACAGCCATAGGGCTTGGGTGGGAGGCCGAACATAGGCAACAAAACAGATCAAATGTAATCAAAATAACCAGACACATTTTATCTATCATATGCTGCTTGTCTCATTCCCAAAATAAATTAGGTAAAATTAAAGAGCAACAGAGGGAATATTATGCAGCTTAGTCCATTTAGCTACGTTTTTCCCCAGTGCAGTCACTTAATCAGCATGTGAACTCTTCACTCCACACAACATTGGAAAAAGCAAATTTGGGTAGAGACAGACCATTGGAAATGCTTAGGAAAAATTGGGGGGGAAAACAGTTTTATTTTTTTCTTATTATTCAAAAGGAAACATCTGTTGTTAGGATTGCTACCGTGCAAAATTATGGAGTACATTTCTTTTCCATCCATCAATGCAATGCAGGGACATTTTTTTAAAAAAAACAGCAGTTTAAAGCCTACTGGCCTTTCAAAACCAACTCCATAAATACAAACCCCATTTCCAGAAAAGTTGGGATTTTTCCAAAATGCAATAAAAACAAAAATCTGTGATATGTTAATTCACGTGAACCTTTATTTAACTGACAAAAGTACAAAGAAAAGATTTTCAATAGTTTTACTGACCAACTTAATTATATTTTGCAAATATACACAAATTTAGAATTTGATGGCTGTAACACACTCAACAAAAGTTGGGACAGAGTTAAAATAAGATTGAAAAGTGCACAGAATATTCAAGTAACACTGGTTTGGAAGACTCCACATTAAGCAGGCTAATTGGTAGCAGATGAGGTATCATGACTGGGTATATAAGTACCGTCCATCAAAGGCTCAGTCTTTGCAAGTAAGGATGGGTCGTGGCTCACCCTTTTGTGCCAAAATTCATGAGAGAATTGTTAGTCAGTTCAAAAGGAACATTCCCCAAAGCAAGATTGCAGAGAATTTAGGTCTTTCAACATCTACAGTACATAATATTGTGAAAAGATTCAGAGAATTCAGAGACATCTCAGTGCGTAAAGGGCAAGGTCGGAAACCACTGTTGAATGAGCATGATCTTCGAGCCCTCAGGCGGCACTGCCTAAGAAACCGTCATGCTACTGTGACAATTATAGCCACCTGGGCTCGGGAGTACTTCGGAAAACCATTGTCACTTAACACAGTCCGTCGCTGCATCCGGAAATGCAACTTGAAACTGTATTACGCAAGGAGGAAGCCATACATCAACTCTATGCAGAAATGCCGGTGAGTTCTCTGGGCCCGAGCTCATCCCAGATGGACTGAAAGACTGTGGAACTGTGTGCTGTGGTCAGATGAGTCCACATTTCAGCTAGTTTTCGGAAAAAATGGGCGTCGTTCTCCGTGCCAAAGATGAAAACGACCATCCTGATCGTTATCAGCGAAAGGTGCAAAAGCCAGCATCTGTGATGGTATGGGGGTGCATCAGTGCCCACGACATGGGTGAGTTGCATGTATGTGAAGGTACCATTGACTTTGAGGCGTATATTAGGATTTTAGAGAGACATATGTTGCCATCAAGGCGACGTCTCTTCCTGGGACGTCCATGCTTATTTCAGCAGGACAATGCCAGACCACATTCTGCACAGGCTACAACAGCGTGGCTTTTTAGACACAAAGAATCTATCTCCTATTGAAAATGTATGACGCATCATGAAGAGGAGAATCAGACAACGGAGACCATGGACTGTTGAGCAGCTGAAGGCTTTTATGAAGCAAGAATAGACAAAATTTCCAATTGCAAAT
This sequence comes from Hemitrygon akajei, assembly GCF_048418815.1. Taxonomy (NCBI): domain Eukaryota; kingdom Metazoa; phylum Chordata; class Chondrichthyes; order Myliobatiformes; family Dasyatidae; genus Hemitrygon; species Hemitrygon akajei. The sequence continues at coordinate 27,403,776 of NC_133138.1, read as the reverse complement.
CTACTACAATTAGTATCCTCAGTTCCAAAACGATTAAAAAGTGTTATTAAAAGGAAAGGTGATGTAACACAATGGTAAACATGCCTCTGTCCCAACTTTTGTTGAGTGTGTTGCAGCCATCAAATTCTAAATTTGTGTCTATTTACAAAATACAATTAAGTTGGTCAGTAAAACTATTGAAAATCTTTTTTTTTGTACTTTTGTCAGTTAAATAAAGGTTCACATGAATTAACATATCACAGATTTTTGTTTTTATTGCATTTTGGAAAATATCCCAACTTTTCTGGAAATGGAGTTTGTAATATGATCCCTGATGTTCCCTCTTAACTATTCACAATTCCCCATTCTCCAATTTTCCACATATCAAGATTACTATCAACCTTACTTTCAAATAAACCTAATGGTTTAAAGTTTTCTTTAACCTTTCATAGCATGGACTTGGCCTCAGATTCTGTGGTTGTCATGATGGAAAAATAAACATCAGGATGTCCCAATATTAACACCTAACACAAAAATCCAAAAGCAATTCTGCAAAGACTGTAACTGAAAGATTGAGGAAAACTAATAAATTAATGATATAAAAAATTATGTTTTGTTGCATGTAATGCAAATAGACTTTTAAATTTTCTGTTTGATGGGAGTGGTGAGAGGGGGAGTGGAGGGTAAAGGGTTAAACCCAGGAGGGGTAGGGTCTTTGATTAACATTGACTGCTTTACAGAGGCAGTGAGAAGTGCAGACAAAATCCATGGAGGGGAGGCTAGTTTCCATGATGTGCTGAGCAGCATCCACAACTGCAGTTTCTTACAGTTTTGGACAGAGCTGCTGCCATACCAGGCTGTGATGCATCCGGATAGGATGCTTTCTATGGTGCATCAATACAAGCTACTGAGAGTCAAAAGGAAGATGCCATATTTACTTAATCTTCAGAAGAAACACAGGTTGTGGACAAGGACAAGTTATTGGTGATGTTCACTTGGAGGAAAATGAAGCATTCATCCCTCTTGACCTTAGCGTCATTGATGAAAACCACTTCCACTTCCCTGTAATCAACATTGCTGTATAATATGATCAGCAAATGTGAAGCAAAGAAACATGGATAAGAAATTATTTGAGTGACAAATAAAATGGCCATGGTGAATTTACCTTCTGGACAGGAGGGAGGTGATCAGTGGCATTCCCCTACTTTCTCAATACACGTTGACGACCTAGACTTGATGCTGCAATTATCTTTAAATTCCTAATTTACTCTCTTGGTAAGGAATTAAATGTCGTGATTTAATCTCTTCCTAATTTTACTTAATGTAATCTTGAACATTGTTTGATTCAAATTTCTTATAGTTTCAGTGAAAGGTTGTTAAACAAAATGCTAACCACAGATGCCACTTAACCTACAGAGAAATTCCAGGAGGTTTTATTTCTAGACCAACAATCTTCCAAATCAGAGGTGGGGTTCTATCATAGAGCCACTGATGGCATTTAAAACAACACTATCTACGCTGTCTAAAGGTAGAATTAAATATACGTGACCTTGCTATTATAACCCAAACAAATATAAATACAGCAAGAACAAAAATGGAATTTGAATGGATGGTTTTAAGCAGGAAGAATCACATTTTATTTTCGGTCAAATAAATTCTTTTGTACTACAATCATTCAAGGCTCCTAAAATAAAACCATTCCATTTTCAAACATATTTTTCCATCACTTTTACTTTTTGCTTGACTGGTATTTATGAACACAAATACAAACTCTACAATATGTAATGCTATATACAAATCCAATCATTATCAAAATACTGTTAGAAAAGCTTCAAAATGCACTGGAATAGCCTTAACATAAGTAAGTTTTCCAAATATAAAATGTAATGAATTGCTCCAGTGTATAAATAAACAATTACATTTCTCAGCTGCGGCAAAACCTTGGAATGGACTGATGTTCCAGATTACCTTTTCAGTTCAGTTTGACAAAATAAATCACAGGAATCCAATAAAACACTTCTGAGATGCTGCCCCTGCCTGAAACAGCTCTCAAGCAATCAGCTGTATCACTTTTTTCTTTGTTTCTTCAATTTTCTATGCAACAATATTTTTAGTTATTGTGCAATGTTAAGTAAACCATCAACTCTCCATTTGACAGAATAAATTCTCAATGCTTGCAACATCATGAATTTTTCAAAATAATTACCCCAGTTCACACATGATTAAATCTATGTTAGTGCTCTAGCAATAATGACAGGATTGTATTACACAGGGGACTTAAGATAAATGAGAACATAACAAAAGCACTGGAAAGTTCTCTTCTACAGCATGGTTCTTCAGAAATGTTTAAGAGGACCAACACAGATCCAGATCCCACTTCTCTTCTATTAATTACTCTGATTTCCAGTAATGTGTCCCTCCTCCCCTTCTCTCTATTGTCCCCACTCCCCATTTTGGTTCCCTGCTCACCCCTTCTCACTTGCTTATCACCTCCCTCTGATGACCCCATCTTTCATGGTCCACTATCCTCTTTTATATTCTTTTTTCAGCTGTTCCACCTATCACCTCCAAATTCATATTTCATCCTCTACCCCACTCACCCACCTACCTCCTCACCTGGTCTCACGAATCACCTGCCAGCTTGTACTTGCTGCCATTCCCTTCCTCCCCACCTTCTAGCTTCTTACCCCTCCTTTCCAGTGCTGAAGAAGGGTCTCAGCCTGAAACATCAGCTGTTCATTTTTAATCCATAGATGCTGCCTAACCTGTTGAGTTCCTTAAGAACTTTGTGTGTGCTGCATTAATGAACATAACTTTTGTTTTAATCATGAGCATCCAAAATACAGAACTAATCAAAGTTCACAATATACATCAGTTCAAATGATTTGCCAAATTTTGTTTCTAAGTAAGAAATCAATATTGAGCTTACCAGATACAGAATGGATACCAGGAGGAGGTGGCTGTCCAGGTGGTGGTATAAGAGGTAACCTCAAGCTTGGAGGCAAACCTGGTAGAGGCGGAGGCAAGTGATGGCCTGGTGGAGGCAACTGATGGCCTGGTGGAGGCAAGCCTGGAGGTGGTGGTGGAAATGGAATCATCCCGGGAAGAGTGACATCTTCCACTATTAATGGGTCATTACCATGATCAAAGAGGCATAGGTCACCACGCATGCAGAAACCTTTCTCTGACAAAAAAATATCATTGTTTAGTACACCATCTGCAAATTGTTCTCTTCTAACTCAAGTACTGTAAGAAAGGAGAAACAAAATATCCCACAATTTTGTTGTGACACTGTGTAGTCATATTGCACCGATTCATAGGCTGCCCTGACTAGAGAGTTGCCTAATAATTTACATAAAATATAAATAAAGTGAACACTAATTATATTGGTTTTATTTTGCAGCTATAGAATAGTGAGAATTGTTCATCTATACAGTTTTAATATTCTAGACAATGGTGCACCCACAAAACATACCACACAGACATAAAACAAAATATTACCACAAATGCATTATATAAAGTATAATTCAAAATACATGTGAAGTGCACAGTACAGGTAAACAAAAGCCCTAGTGATAAGACCTCAGTGGTGCCAGGGTATTCATTAATTTCACAGCTTGAGGGAAGAAGCTGTTAGCCAGTCTAGTGGTCCTGTTCCTGATGTTTTTGCACCTCCTTCCTGATGGTAGTGGGTCAAAGAGCTGTGCGATGAGTGGGAAGGTTTCCTCAACAATGCTTCAGACCCTCTATATACAATGTTCCCATTAAATGTCACAAACAGCAGGGAGGGACCCTGCTGATCCTCTCGGTGGTTCTTACTATCCTCTGTAGGGTCTTGCAGTCTGATACCGTGCAGTTTCCATACCGCAGAGTGATGCAGCCAGACAAGACACTTAATGGTTGCTCCTTTAGAAAGTTGTTGGATTGGAAGCAGGGAGTCTTACATGCCTCAACCTCCTCAGGAAGTGTAGATGCTGCTGTGTCTTCTGACTAATGGAGATGGTGTTGTGATCCGGGTTAAATTGTCCACTACATATACATGAAGGAACTTTGTGTTTTTCACTCCCTCCACTGCATTGTCATTGATGTGCAAAGGAGAGTTGGTCGACCTCTACTTCCTGACATAGGCAATCATCTCTTTTGTCTTGTCCACATTGAGATTCCAGTTGTTGTTTTCACACCACTAGACAAGCCTCCTGACCTCCTCTCTGTATGCCGACTCAGTGTTGCTAATGAGGCCAAATACTGTTGTACATCAGCAAACTTGATGATGCGGTTTGAGCTGGATCTGGTAGTGCACTTGTGAGTCAGCAGCATGAACAGTAGTGAGCTGTTCATTACTTTTGAAATGGCTCAAAAATGGCTTTTGATTGTCAAAAAGGATTTTAAAACAATTACCATTTAGAAATAACTTTTGTTCACTTGAAGAACTTATCAATTCAGTTTTGCACCTGGTGATAAATATGATTCTCTCCACCCTACTATAAAAAAAATTACTGCCAAATTTCATACAATGTCATCTGCCAGCCTCTTGCTTTATAGCAATTAATCTCTCTTTTATTACACAGGAGTTTTGGTTAAACCATTGACCATCAAAAGAAAAAAGGTTTGAAATTAACTCAAAAACACTTCTATTGCAGTAAATATGAAAACTGCACCACTTACCATCATAGTCTCTACACCGGCGTTTTGGAGCTGCATTTCTACTGAAGGAATTTGTGCCCGTGTGGTTATTATAGAAATTAGACCAGCTCTCAGTTGTGTTGTCAGGGTGGTGGACAGGAGCTACCACAGTTACTGCACTTGGAGCAGGGGGCCCTCCAGCATAATACTGATCAGCTGAACTGCTTACTGATGTACAACTAGGAACATATATGTTCTCCGTCGCTTCATTTCTTTCCATTTCAAACTTCGATCGCTCCTTGTGTTGATCTGTTGATTTAAAACAGATTTTTTTTTCAAATTAATTGAATTGCTAAGAATTTTTTCTAAAAATCAATACCAAAATGATCTGGGAAGTTTGCCAAATTGTACTCTGGCAATGGCTACTGTATTTGAATTTCCCCTTCATAAAAATCAAAATTCAAAAGAATCAATTGTTCTCCTGAAATCACACCAGTCTTCCAAAGAGATTGAAGACAATCCATGTTTTGCTCAAATTAATTTTACTCTTCAATCAGGAACCCATTCAAATTGCAGCATTTATAATTGCCAAGAGCCCAATATAAAATGCCCTTTCAACAAAAGCAGTCCAGTGAGCTTGACATGATAAAGAATATCTGCACAGCTCAATTATTCTTTATACATTAATTCTGAAATTGAAACCAAGTGGCATCTTATATTTAAAACAATAAGACACTTGTTACCTCGCCATTTTTTCCTTAATACTGTTATACATTTTCTTCAGTACTTTCCATTAAATTTCAAAAGTTAACTATGGCTAATGTTCATTATGGTTAATAAGATGAATAATACAGAAGAAGCCAAAAGGTCTTTCTCATTCACATTTATACAGAACTTCAATGTAAAAAACATGTGCTTGCTGATCTTTATTAGTCACTGTATTTTTTAACATCCTCAAGCAAAGGCAGATTCTTTCTAATAGGGTATAGCACCTGTGGCCCTTTCTAAGAAATGAACAAGCTTTTGCAAGTGTAGTTGACAATTTCAAGCAAGGGAGACCTAAAAACATGATCTGAATCCAGAGGGACAATGCTACTGCTTGCAATACACTGTTCCAAGTCTCTAAACACCACAGGATTTTTCATTAGTAACATGCCATGTCTCAGTCCACCAATTCAAAGATTAAATCATGAACAATGGAAGTAATGCAGACATCTGTTACGATCAAAGATCCAGTTTCTAGACTGATCTACAAGATTGTGTACCTTGTGATTGCTACCTTGTTTAAGTTATGGACATATGAGTGTCAAAATGTAATCAGAATTAGCAATGTCTAGAACTATTTCTGACCTAAAATACCCCACGGAATCAATTATCAGCACGAATCCAACTGTGGAAAACAAAGGCAGGTGTGGTGGAGAATAAATACTTAACTCTAGTCATCCCAGTACGTTCAGCATGAACAACTGCATATTCTTGATCAAGTAGTATGCATTTTTAAGTACCTGTTTATTTTGGGAAAGTAATACCCAATCAGCTTACTTTGATTTTTTTTAAACTGTTCATCAGTGGTCAGCAAGATGTATAGCTTATACATAAACAGATCCTGTACTGTGGTACTAAATTTATTTATACAGTAATTTTGTCATGGGTCCAAGAAACATGTTTGACATGGCCAATACATGTTTATTAATGCAGCATCGGTGGAAGGGATTTCATTGAAACTAACTGAATATTGAAAGGCCTAGACAGAGTAGCATGGAGGGGATGTCACCAAGTGTGGTGAATCCGTGGAATTCATTTCCACTGACGACTGTGGAGGCCAAGACGTTTAAAGCAGAGTTAGAGGTTCTTAATTAGTATGCATCAAAGGTTATGCAGAGAAGGCAGGAGAATGGGGTTGTGAGGAATAATATATCAGCCATGATAGAATGGTGGAGCATAACTGGCCTAATGGGCCAAATCTGCTCCTACATCTTATGAATCAGACAGTTGATGTTTTGGTCTGAGATGCTTTATCAGGACCCCAACCTCCTGTTTTCTCCCCATTACCTTTGATAACCTTACTGATCAAAAACCTACAAAGTTCTGCTTTAAATATACCCAAGGACTTGGCCTCCACATTGATCTGTGGCAATGAATTCCACAGATTTACCACCCTCTGGCTGAAGAAATTTCTCCTCATTTCTATTCTAAAAGGGATGTCCTTCTACTCTGAGGCTGAGCCAGCCCTCTGGTAGTAGACGTCCACTGTAGGAAATATCCTTTCCATATCCACTCTATCTAGCCCATTCAATATTAGTAAGTTTCAATGAAATCGATCCTCATCCTTCTAAATTCCATTGAGTACAGGCCCAGAATTCTAATCTGCTAATTAAATTTGCCAATGACACTACATTGATTGGCCTAATCTCAAACAATAACGAGGTGGCCTACAGGGAAGAAGTCATCACTCTGACATAGTGGTGTCAAGAAAACAACCTCCCCCTCAATTTCCCAAAAACAAACGAGGTGGTTGTGGATTACAGGAGGAATGGAGACAGGCTAATGCCTATTGACATCAATGGATCTGAGGTTGAGGGGGTAAATAGCTTTAAGTTCCTCGGCATCCACATCATCAAGGACCTCACGTGATCTGTACACACCAGCTACGTGGTGAAAAAAGCACAACAGTGCCTCTTTCACCTCAGACGGTTGAAGAAGTTTGGCATGGGCCCCGAAATGCTAAGAACTTTCTACAGCAGCACAACTGACAGTGTCCTGACTGGCTCTATCACTGCCTGGTATGGGAACTGTACCTCCCTTAATCGCAGGATTCTGCAGAGAGTGATGCAGACAGATCAGCCCATCTGCTGTTGTGAACCTCCCATGATTCAGGACATTCACAAAGACAGGTGTTAAAAAAAAGGCCTGAAGGAGCAATGGGGATCCGAGTCACCCCAACCACAATCTATTCCAGCTGCTATCATCCGGGAGACAGTACCGCAACACAAAAGCCAGGACCAAGGGTCTCCGGGACAGCTTTTTCCACCAAGCTATCACATTGATCAAGTCAAGTCACTTTTTATTGTCATTTCGACCATAACTGCTAACATTACACAATAAAAACAAGACAACGTTTTTCAGGACCATGGTGCTACATGAAACAATATAAAAACTACAATGAACTATGTAAAACAACACAACAAACTACACTAGATTACAGACCTACCCTGGACTGCATTGTGCACAAAACAGTGCAGGCATTACAATAAATAATAAACAAGACAATAGGCACAGTAGAGGGCAGTAAGCTGGTGTCAGTCTACGCTCTGGGTATTGAGGAGTCTGATGGCTTGGGGGAAGAAACTGTTACATAGGCTGGTCGTGAGAGTCTGAATGCTTCTGTGCCTTTTCCCAGATGGCAGGAGGGAGCAGAGTTTGTATGAGGGGTGCGTGGGGTCCTTCATAATGCTGTTTACTTTGCGGATGCAGCGTGCGGTGTAAATGTCTGTAATGGCAGGAAGAGAGACTCCAATAATCTTCTCAGCTGACCTCACTATCTGCTGCAGGGTCTTGCGAACTGAGATGGCGCAGTTTCTGAACCAGGCAGTAATGCAGCTGCTCAGAATGCTCTCAATACAACCCCTGTAGAATGTGATGAGGATGGGGGGTGGGAGATGGGCTTTCCTCAGCCTTCGCAGAAAGTAGAGACGCTGCTGGGCTTTCTTTGTTATAGAGCTGGTGTTGAGGGACCAGGTGAGATACTCTGCCAGGTGAACACCAAGAAATTTGATGCTCTTAACAACCTCTACCGAGGAGCCGTCGATGTTCAGCAGGGGGTGGTCACTCCATGCCCTCCTGAAGTCAACAACCATCTCTTTTGTCTTGTTCATATTCAAAGACAAGTTATTGGCTCTGCACCAATCCGTTAGCTACTGCACCTCCTCTCTGTATGCTGACTCGTATTTCTTGCTGATGAGACCCACCACGGTCATATCATCGGCAAACTTGTTGATATGGTTCGAGCTGTGTGTTGCAGCACAGTCATGGGTCAGCAGAGTGAACAGCAGTGGACTGAGCACACAGCCCTGGGGAAGCCCCTGTGCTCAGTGTGATAGTGTTGGAGATGCTGCTTCCAATCCAAAATGACTGAGGTCTCCCAGTCAGGAAGTCTAGGATCCAGTTGCAGAGGGAAGTGTTCAGGCCCAGTAGGCTCAGTTTTCCAATCAGTTTCTGAGGAATGATTGTGTTGAATGCTGAACTAAGTCTATGAACAGCATTCGAACATACATGTCTTTTTTTGTCCAGGTTCATGCTGATTTGATTATTTCTATGTTACATTGACTGTTCTAATATTATAAATTACTATGATTGCACATTGTACATTTAGACAGAGACATAATGTAAAGATTTTTACTCCTCATGTATGTGAAGAATGTGAAGTCAATTCAATTGCTCCTCACATGTTAAACGTTTCATCCGCAGGATCATCCTCCTCCTTTGGACCCACTCCAACACCAGTGCATCTTTCCTTAGATATGGGGCCCCACACACTGCCCACAATACACTAAATGTAGTCTGACCCATGCATTATAAGGCATAGCATTACATCTTTAATCGTATGTTCCAGTTCTTGAGAAATGAATGCCAACATTGTATTTGCATTCTTACAACAAACACAACCTGAAATTGGTATTGGAATGTTACTGTCACATGTACCAAGATACAGTGAAAATCTTGCTTGCATACAGATCAGATTATTAAATAGTGCACTGAAGTAGAACATGGTAAAACAATGGCTAAGCATAAACAACTATAGAGTAAGTGTAGTGCAGGTAAACAATAAAGTGCAAGATCATAGCGGTAGATTGCAAGTTCCAGATTTTATCAAATAAGTGTTCAAGAGTTTGATGACGGAGACAGAAACTGTCCTTGAGCCTGGTGGTATGTGCTTTCAGTCTTTTGTGTATCTTCTGCCTATAGGAAGAGGAGAGAAGGTAAAATGCCCAGGGGGTGGGGTCTTTGATGGTGCTGACCCTTTACTAATGCACTGAAAAGCATAGACAAGAGTCCATAGAGGGGTGTCTGGTTTCTGTGATGTGCTGAGCTAAATCTATCACTCTCTGCATTTTCTTGCTGTCACATGTAGAGCAATTGCTATACCAAGCTGTGATGCATCTAGACAGGTTGTGTTCTATAGTGCATCGATAAAAATCAGTGTGGCTCAACAGCAACATGCCAAATTTCTTTAATCTTTCTCTGAGGAAGCAGAGGCACTAGTGAGCTTTCCTGGTCATGAAATCTATGTGGCTGGACCAGCACAGGCATTTGATGTTCACTCTGACGAACTTGAAGATCTCAATCTCGACACCAATGATATAGATAGAAGCATGTGCATCACATGCCCCACCTCCCTTCCTTCAGTCAATAACCAGCTTTTTTGTTTTGCTGACATTAAGGGAAAAGTTTTTATCATAGCACCATGTTACCAGGCTCTCTTTCACCTTCCTGTACTCCAACTCATCATTATTTGAGATACAGCTCACTTGAAGATGGAATTAGAGCAGAATCTGGCCACTCAGCTAGGAGCGTACAGGGAGTGGAGTAGGAGACTGAGGACACAACCTTGTGGAGTGCCACTGTATAGAGTAATCGTGGTGGTGCTGCTACCTATCCTAACTGATGTGGTCTGTAGTCAGGAAGCCACAGGTCCAGTTATAAAGGGAGGCGTTTAATAAGCAATGATCTGACATGGGTGTCTTTATTATTTAGACACTCCAGAGATGAATGTAGGGCCAGGGAGATGATTATCCGGACTTTTACCATCCAATATGAAAAGTACTGCACCCAACAATGACCCCCACGGAACACCATGGGTCGCTGGCAACCAACCAGAAAAGGCCTTCTTCAATTCCATTCTTTACCTTCTGTAAGTCCAGCAAATCTTCTGTCTATGCTAATATCTTTCCTGTAATACCATAAGCACTTATTTCAGCAGCCTTGTCAAAGGCCTTCTGAAAACCCAGATAAACAATATCCACTGACTCTGTCTATCCAGCTTGCTACTTCCTCAGAGAATTCCAACAGATTTGTCAGGCAAGATATCCCCTTAAGGAAGCCACGCATACTTTTCACGCATTCCTATGTATCTGAAACCTCATCCTGGCACATTGCTGGTGTTTTTCACAGTAAACACTGATGCAAAATACTTCATCAATTCATCTGCATTTATTTATTCCCCACTACTACTTCTCTAGAGTCATTTTCTAGTGTCCACTCTTTATTCTATATTTCTGGAAAAACTTTTGATTTTATCTTTTACATTACCTTAGCTTACCTTTATATTTTAATTTTTCTCCCCTTATTGCTTTCAGTTGGTTTTAAAAACCTTCCCAATCCTATAACCTCCTGCTAATTTCTATCATATTCCATGCCCTCTTTTTTTTGCTTTCATGCTGTCTTTGACTTCACTTGTCAGCCACAGTTGCCCCATTCTTCTTTAAAATCCTTGCAAGGGTCCCTTCTAATCAACTTTGGCCAACTGATCTTTCATGCCTTTATAGTTACCTTTAGTTAACTGCGATACCAATATATTCAATTATAGCTTCTCTCTCTCAAACTGCAGGATAAACTGTCATATTTTAATTACTACCTCCTTAGGGTTCCTTTACATTGTTCCCTCAGCAAATCTGATTCATTGCACACAAATTGCCTTTTCCCAAGTGAGCTTGACTGTGAACTGCTCTAAAAAGCCATTTCGTAGGCATTACAAATCTCTTCTCTTGGGATGCATTGACAATCTGATTTTCCCATGACCACAGTAAAACCGCCTTTCTTACATGCATTTTCTACGTCCTGTTCCAAATTGTACCACATATTCTGGCTACTTTGGGAATCCTGTATATAAAATATCGAGTATTTTTACTCTTGCAGTTTCTTAATTTTACCCACAAGGATTCAACAACTTCTGATTATCTGTCACTTCTTGCTAAGAATATGATTTCATCTTTTACCAAGAGAGTCACTGTACTCGCTCTATCCATCTGCCTGGGGATTACCATTAATAGGATGTGACAATGGATATAGTATATCTAACATACTTAAAGAAACTGCACTCTATTTCTTTTTAGGGGAAAAAGTATCACAAGGCAAGGTCCAATCATGGTTAATAGGAAATATTAAATATAATATTAAATCTAAAGTCCTATGAAGTCGTCAGAAGAAGTATCAAATCTGGGAATTGGGAGTGTCTTAGAATTCAATGATAAAGAAAGGAAAAACAGTGCGAATAAGTTGTTGAGAAAGAAACAAAGACAGTATGAACTTGCTCTGATATGGAAAAAAGTAAAGTCTAGTGAGAAAAGAGACCTTTGTCCAAGGCGGCACTGAAAAAAATACTAGAAATACTGGAGAACTAAGAATCCACAGTGTAAACAAAATAAGTTATTAATAATGAGATTATTATTAACCTAAGAGATGTTAATGACAGGGATTCCAGGGATCTGTTGACCTACATCTGGAGTTCTGAAGGAGTTACTATGGAGATGGTGGATACTTTACTTGTCATTTCCAGAATATTATTTTAAGAAAAAGAAAATTTTGGTGTGGTTGCTGGAGACAGGAAGGTAGTAAAATAGGAGCACACTAATTAATATAGGAAGTACAAAAAGGGAAAGGCTGACATTAAAAGTTACAGAAAGTAATCTATACAACAGGTACAACAAACAATAATTAGTTAATTAGTTTGATTTGAGGTAATATAATGTTTCAATCATTTACTGCTTTTTCAAAGATCACCGAGTGGGCTAGATCAGGCAGACCAGAAACTCGTGTATTTGAACTTGCGGAAGGCTGCCAATAAAGTTCGATGCTAGAGTTCACTATATAAAATACATACCGTAGATTCCGGACTACAGAGCGCACCTGATTAAAAGCCGCTGGCTCTAATTTTAGAAAGAAAATCAATTTTTTACTTGTACAGGCCGCACCGGATTTTCGGCCGCAGGTGTCCCACGTTGTAATATGAGATATTTACACAGAAAGATATTACACGTGTTGGGCTTCAAATTCTGCCCTGTGTTCGTTTTGGAAGAGAGACAACCAACACCGGATTATAGTGCAGCGTGGCTTTATTGCAGAACGCGTTCTGCCTTCCCCTTACATTCTGCTCTTATTTATACCCCTTTTTCCCCCAAACCAAACCCTCGCTACACATATTTGGTAAGGCTAAACTTTGTTATACCTATTTGGTAACATCGGACACTTGTGTCCTTATTGGCCCGATACCATTCACTCACGAGTTTTCCTGTTTTTTTGTTTACTGAATCGCTAGCAGTTTCGGTGCAGCGGAATCCTCAGTTTCGCTCCCTCCCTCCCTTGTACTGCTGTCTAATATCACGTGAGCCACTCCTGACCTGAAGCGGCAGTCCCAAATTAATCCTAACACACGTGAGGATTTTTTAAACTTTTAATTAAATCCGTATGGTAACATAAACAAATACATATTGCAAATGCTTTTTTTCGAACCGTGCCTGTAACACGGCTACTTTTAAAATACATACCTATCGGTAACACACAAATTACGTTGGGTATACTTTTTTACTGAACAGTGCATGAACAACATTCCAACATCTCCTAACGACTGGTTAAAAAAAATATATATACTGCAGCCTACCAGGAAAAGTTATTGATCACCTTCTTCATCTTCCTCCTGCGCACTAAAACCATCAAAGTCCTCTTCTTCAGTGTCCGAATTGAACAACCTCAGGATCTCATCACTCACCTCAGTCTCTTCGTTGTCGCTCTCACTTGAGCGCACGCGATCCTCTTCATCACGCAGCAGTCCAGCCTTTCGAAACCCGTTGGTGATGGTGGATGTTGTGACATGGCTCCAAGCATTTAGGATCCACTGGCAGACTTGAGTTAAAGATGCTCTTCGCATGTGGCCTGTTTTGGTAAAGGATTTCTCGCCGCTCGTCATCCAAGTCTCCCACTCAATGCGTAGTGCCACTTTAAATGCCCGGTTCACGCTGATGTCCAGTGGCTGCAAATACTTCGTGGTGCCCCCAGGAATCACAGCTGGAATTGAGTTTGTACTCTTGATGGCAGCTTTCACTGAATCTGTTATATGAGCCCTCATGCTGTCCATAACGAGCAACGCTTTTTTTATGTGAAAAAATCCCCCCGGTCGCTTGGCGTAGCACTCTCTGAGCCAATCCTTCATTAGACTCTCCATCATCCAACCTTTCTTATTGACTTTCACCATGATTTCTTTTGGGAATTTTTCCTTTGGCATTGTCAGCCGCTTAAAAATCACCATCGGTGGAAGCTTTAGTCCGGATGCTGTGCAGCTCAGAACACAAGTAAAATGCGTTCTCTCATGGCCACTTGTTTTCAGTATGATGGACGAGTCACCTTTTTTATTAACAGTCCGAGTGAGAGGCAGGTCAAACGTCAAAGGTACTTCATCCATATTTATGATTTCATCTGGCCCGATGGAATTCTCCGCTATCTTTGTTTGAGTGAATGTGCTGAAGTTAGCAAGTTTTTCCTCATGGTCGGGAGGGAGCTGCTGACACAGAGTCGTGCGTACCCTGACGGACAGGCCTTTTTGTCTCATAAATCTAAAACACCACGATGGCCCACCTCTAAAATCTTTGATTTTCATTTTGGTGGCGATTGCTTTAGCCTTCAGTCTGATCTGCACGGTGGAAACACCGCGGCCGCCTGCTCTCTGTGTGTTAACCCAGTCTTCAAGAAAGTTTTCAAGTTCGGGCCATCTGCTGTGATTACCTCTGAAAGCTTTTGTCGTCTTTTTGCATTGATTCAGTTCTTCGCGCTGGCGTCTCCACCTTCTCACCATCGATTCATTTATGCCAAGATTACGTGCAGCAGCTCGATTTCCTTCTTCAACCGCCAGATTGATTGCCTTTAACTTAAAAGCTGCATCATATGCTTTTCTTCGAGTGTTTTCCATGTTGATGAGAGTGAGTACAAATGGCTGATTTACAATAATTTGTGAAAGTGCGCTTGATTTATCGTACAATTTCATTGGACCTCTGTGAACTACTCATCAATTTTATTGGTCTACTGTTACGAGGCAAAATGTTTTTGGCGGCATGAAAAAAAAACCATGTATTAGCCGCACTGTATTAAAAGCCGCAGTGTTCAATGCTGTTCAAAGCATGGGAAAAAAGTAGCGGCTTATAATCCGACATCTACGGTAGTTCCTTCTCAGGCTAACATGTTATGACTAGCAGGTTATCTTGAATGTAACAAGACTCAGAAATGTGCACACAATTATTCTATTCCAGGTTGAACCAAATTTATAAATATGCAGCAAATGTTTTGGGGGGAAATGAATGAATTTCTAATCCATTATATATTAACATCATGCTATTAAGGTTCCCATTCTATTCCTACCTCCTTTCACTGTGTCCTTTTATTCCCTGACTGGCTTATAACTAGGTGTCTTGGAAAGTTTTTCCAAATAAAAACTAAATGGATGCCAGCTGTTGAGACTGATAGTTTGTTTAAACTTTAGTTGACACTGAAATGAGTTCAAAATAGAGGAAAATCTCAACAAAAGTCATATTATAAAAATCTTTCACTAAACAATTGCTATTCCAGTGGTACTAATGAATAGGTGATTCTTATTATTAATATGTGAATCTTCCTATTATTCAAAATATGAAAGATTAACAGGTGGAATTACCGAAATCTGGTCAGAAACAAAGCCAAGCCTCACAAGCTCACTCACTTACCCCTGCTTGTGCTGTTGCTGCGGCCAAGGACTCGATTCCTATCTCTACTGCAACTCCGACTTTTGGTCTTTGATGGACTGTGGCTATAGCTTCTGCCTCTTCGACGGTCGTATCGATCTCGATAAACATCTCTAGTATGAGGATGCCTCTCAATGTCTCTGCGCCGTCGTTCTTCACGCTTTTTTTCGTCACGATTTCTAATAAAAGATGGATTTCAACATTTAATAAATTTATCGTCCTATGGAGTAATACTCTTATAAAAATCAAAACAAATTAAATAGTCCAATTCTGTTACTTCTTCTAAAAAATTGAAGTGCCACAAAGTGCAGTAATTAAGCAACAAGAATGTGTGTTCCTCTGAGCAACAGATTAAAATGATATTTGGAAGTCTCAGCAGTGTCAGGAAGAAAAAAGTGCTGGGAAAAATTAAATGTTTGAGATTCACAAATATTAAATGAACACAAAGGATGCATTTTGGAATTAATTTGAAAATACAGAATAAATTTTGATGTTCACTACTAAAATTCTCCCTTCTGTTAAAAGCATTTGAATCACTTTGAATTCAAATCATCAATAACAAGATGCATTCGCATTCTATACATACTTCGATAATATTAGTTAAAACATAACAACATTTTGCTCTCTAATAAAACATTACTAAATTTACTAAATAATACAAATTTACTAATTTGAAGTTAAAATCCACTATTCAAAACTCAAATGAAAATATAAATGATACAAATGGCTAGGGTGCAATTTCATTTTAAATCATTGGATTAAAGAGAAATCAATATCTTAAGTAGCAAAACTAGTAAGCCATATACGCTCTTAAACCTGTTAACAGCATTCTAAATATGTGCAATCCTCTGGAAGTAATAATATTTTAGGTTCAAATGGCCACAACCCTTGCCCAAACTATACAACTAGGGAAATGATTTCTCAGCATTCAGATGAAATGTCAGGCCTGTTTCTGCATTGACAGGAATGTTTAAATTAGATGATTTGCTTCTTTAGATCTACAAAAATTAGACTCAATCCTGCCCTGCTATGTTTTCACACACCCTTCCTGTGATGACACTGGTTTCTTTCAGGTAACTCAGATTCCAACCACACACAGGATTGGTATATTAATAGGCTGCTGTCAACTACCTCTAGTGTGCAGGTCAGTGAAAGAATCTAGGGGGGGGGGGGGGGGGGAGTTAATGAAAATGCGGAGAAAATAAACAAGATTAATCTGAACAGGTGCTTGCCATAATGTGTGGACTTGTTAATTCAAAAGGTCCATTTCCATGTTGCCTGGCTCTGAGACTCAACCCTGTGTAGTTTGAACAAGATACCGTGGCCTCAAACTCTAGCAAAGGTGGACACATTACAGTCTGATGCTTAACTATTTTATTGATTTCAATTTTTAATAGTGAAATCCAAACACTGATTCTTGTGGCAGTTCACATTACATTGTTACGTTACATGCTACAATACTGAACATGATCTACTTGTTAGCACTTCCTGCTTTCCAGCCATTAATAAATGCTCCATGCAATCTTGTGTCGTAAGGAGCTCTTCATTTTTCCTTCGTGTCTCAATTCATATAATTTTTAATATAACATTGTATGAAAGACACTGACTGAAAAGATGCAACTATCATGTTATATTGCAATATAATGGCTTAAATGCAATACAGGCAGTCCCCAGGTTACATACCAGTTCTGTTCCTGAGTCTGTCTTTAAGTTGGATTTGCACGTAAGTCGGAACAAGTACATCCGGTATTATTTAGTGTCAGTTAGTCAAACGTTCGTCTTAGTATATAGTATATATTTTACCTTTCTATGCATATAAAACACTTAAGAAACGTATGATTTCCAATAATTAAACCATTGCGTTGCTTAGTAATAACTGTAGCTTTCGATCGGGGCAGCGCCTTTCACATGCTCCATTATTCTCACTTTAAACATTATCCTTTAAAATTGTTCCAATCATTGACCGACTGTAGCCTAACGTTTTTCTAATCACCGATGGCGTTTCAGCTCTTTCTAAATGCTTTATTATTTCCACTTTATTTTCAATCGCGATCACTTCCCGTCAATGGAACAGAAACACTGCGGGCGGCAGGTCCCAACCTCCGCCAGCTCCCGAGGTCTGCTGGGTCCTAAGGACCACTGCACTGAAACAGGCTAAATGGGACAAGTAGGGGCTGTGCTGGGTTTGGGTATTTGATCCTCTACAATATTCCACGTGGGAATTTAAACTGGAGGTGGCAGTGTTTTTTTATTACGAGGTCGAGTTGCAAGCTCGACATCAACCCGGCACGGACGGTACGGGAGTCACTGGATCGCCATCAACCCGGCACGGGAGCAGTCCGTCACTGGATCGAACTCGGAAACCTTCATTCTCCAGCCCAGCGCTGATCTCACTGCGCCACCAGCTGACCGGAACGGGTGTGGGGCGGGATCAGGGTGAATCTTACTAAGAAAAATTTAAGCCAAATACAAAGCTAAACACTCAACACAGTGTCAACGACAACGACTTAAAATGGCAGATGGCGTCGCGATCTGACTTAGAATGGCTGACAGCGTTCTACTTCCTTGGTTTGTAAGTACGAGTTGTCCGTAAGTCAGATGTTCGTAACTCAGGGACTACCTGTATACATTTGCATGTCATTAACGTAGCAACATATTGTCTATTTAAAGCAATTTTTCATATTATCTATCGTCTATTTAAAGCAATTTTTCTTTGACTACAGCTAATAGATTTGTTTTTTTAAAAATATTTTTCCTGAGACTAATTTCCAAAACAAAACTACAATGTCATGAAACTTATTTTAAACTTTATTCTACATTCCTTAACATTAAGCAACAAATATTTGACTACACAAGTCAAGCATTTAACAAATCTGTGAAGTGTATGAAATCAAGTCAAGCACAAATTATTAAAAATGAAACTTAAAATAATTAGAGTCAAATGTCATACCTTGTATCAATGGGTCCTAAAAGAGGTTTAAAAGGACTGTGACTTTTCTTTAATGAGGGTTTTCTACCATCTTGGTCCTCATCATAGAGGGGAACCTGTAAAGCAGGTAGCAATTGATGAAAATAATGCAAACCAAAATGTTTATTACAGTCACAACTTCATAAAATACAAGTGAGAATGAAACTCATTTATCTCCACAAAATTTATATGAAAAAATTGATAAGACTACATCTCTATATGTGTACCACTTTGAAACTTGTCAGTGTTTTTGTCATCTCAAATATGACACTAGAACTCAGCCCTCATTTCAATCATAAACTCTGAGCAACTTAATAGACGTTCAAATCTGTAACTCCAAAATTATCGTCAATACTCTATATTTATCACTTAGTACAATTAAAACTTTTGATTTCAGTAATATCAAATGCAGCTGAGAACACAAAACAGAGAAAGGCAGAATAATAAATTGGAAATAATGATACACATAAATAGTTCCATAGATTATTGTATATAAAATACAGTGCATCCACTTGTGCAACATATTGATTTGTAAGTGTCAGTGTCTACCTGCACATTCAAACATGTAAATTAGTGCTGATAATCAAAAATCAGCCTTTAATAACCACTTATAGAGCAAAATCTATAATCCATTAACTGTATCACCTGAAATTTGTCAAAGTTTCTGTCGTTTTCTCTGAAATAACCAAATTTTTTTTGCCGATTTATAATTAGCAGATTTTCAACATCGCAAGATACAATTTCAGCTAACAATAGTGCAAGATATTTTTCCCCACTGAAGTTTTAAGGTCCTTGATTCTTACTGGAGTATACTGTATATATTTGTCATTTGGGAATTCTTTTCCCATCTATTGCCTTTCTATCACCTATAAAACAGCACCGTACATCCCTTAAGCTTTTACTACCCATACAAATTTAGTCACAATGACTGGTAAACCAATACCATACAGAAACATTAGTGTTACCAATGAGGACATCTCCAAGTGAGAGTACCTCAAGAAGGTGACATCCATCATGAAGGGCCCTCACCATCCAATACATGCCCTCTTCTCATTACTACCACGGAGGAGGAGGTACTGAAACCTAAAGATCCACATTCAACATCTTAGGAACAGCATCTTCCACTCTGCCATCAGGTTTCAGGAAGGTCCATGAGCACTAACTACCTTAATAGTCTTTTGTTGCACAATTTATTTAAAATTTATACTCATTTTAACTTCTTTCACTGTATTGCTGCTGCAAAACAACAAATTTCATGATGTCAGTGATAAAACCAACCGCTTATACCCAAGCAAATTAACTTAATATCAAGAAAAAAGTGTAGTGCACATTTAACTTCGTTCTGAGCCAGTATGTTTATTTAATAAATAATTTTTGACTTGAGACATGGGTAGCACTGGCAAGGTTGTTTTATAACTACAGATCTTTTTCCTAAAGGACATTAATGACATGGACTATTACAAAAACTTATCATTACTCACTTCTTTTTTGTCCTCCCTCTCTTGCCACGTAGGCTGCATGTCCTGTTTCAATGTCTCCTGGACAAGCTGTTCTGGTCGTGGCACGTAGTTCTTTGTGCTTAAAGCATCAAAAAGTTTGTCCACAAAACCAACAGTTTCTATCAATTACAAATCAATGGTGAAAATGCAGCATAGGGAAATTAAAAAATTTAACACTGATAATTTAATTGCAATCTACACGTAAACATATTTTACACACAGAGGACATAACTGCATGTACAGAATCTTGCTGATCATTAGTGACAAAACTCAAAGTTCTGATATTTCTGCCTACTCTAGGGTCAGAAGGAAATCAAACCAAAGGACAAATTGTAAAATGATGCATTGTTTGATTTTGCAAAATAAAATTTCCCTGCTTATCATCCAGTAGAGTGTGAATGAATAGTTCACTTACAGCCCTTTAGGAAAATAAGAGCCATAACCTACCTCTCAAATATGAGAGTTAGTTTGAATAATTCTCATCTGAATTGTTAATTTACATTAAACAGGTTTATTTTTAGCAAAGTCAGAAGGGATAGGAGGAAATAAAGGTTAAAAACAAAAACTGAATGGTTTGCTCACAAATTGAACCAAAATGTTGGATAGTGAAACTTTAGTTTCTTAATTATCTAGCCTCTTAGCTTTTGAACACACTAAAATGATGGAGAATATTTGACAATACTAATAGTGAATTAATGAGTCATTTTAATTATTGAGTCACATTAAATGCAGTAGAATCCAACACCAAACTATGAATGCTTTGACCATTTTCCCCCAAATACCATTATACCCTACTCTTTATCTTCCTCACAACCCATCATTCTTAGTGAGTACATCACTGCAGTAAAATTTTGTGGCCTCTACTCCAGAACAAAGGTTACTTTTATCTTCATTAAGAGCTGCAGTATACAGACTATGTTGCCATATGTGCTCAAAACCTTCAATTTCTTCATTGAGTGATATTGGAGAATTGGCCAAGTTAAACATCCAACAAAATGAGGCTTTTACAAACCAGCCATACGATATACATATCTCTCTACTCTGACAGGGAAGTTCTGTGTCAAGATCCCAATCGACATGTCGCACTTCTCAGGATGTCAGAAAATAACTCTCAAAGAATAGACAAAGTTGACAAACCCCACTTAAAGACAAAGATGTGAAACCCAGCATAACCTTGTGGTCTAACATACAGCAGATTTCCTGCTCTTCTTGACATGCATCCTAACATACAGGAATGGACAATGTCCAGTCAGTACCTTCAAAGCACTGGAGAATACCATGATATATGTCAAGAATAAACAACATAAATACAGAGCAATCTAATCAATTCACATAACCTACTCCTTCAATATACAGGATCCACAAACTATCTCAGAAATCAAAATAAATATAAACAAAAACAAGTTGTCCACAACAGGACGATAAAGAGGGGAGAGATGCTCATAGTTCTTAGATCATCTATCAACTTCAAAGTGATGACAGCTGGCATGGTATATGTAGGGGCAGGGGGAAATCTTCTAAATAAATAAAG
This sequence comes from Hemitrygon akajei, assembly GCF_048418815.1. Lineage (NCBI taxonomy): Eukaryota > Metazoa > Chordata > Chondrichthyes > Myliobatiformes > Dasyatidae > Hemitrygon > Hemitrygon akajei. The sequence goes on along the minus strand of NC_133138.1, from coordinate 27,382,413 downwards.
TGTACTTTTGATCACTCCTGCAAAAGCAGTGGAGAAGAACAAGTCAATTCAGACTTTCTAAAGGAAATTGGACAAACACAAAAAGAAAACTTGCAAAGCTACAGGAAATGCACAGGGTAATAGGAAATCAAACAAGTTGCTCAACAAGGACTGACATGATGAGGGCTTTAAAAAAAAGAGAAAAATTGCTTCTTTCAATGCTGTAACAATTCTATTACAGTTACCTGATCGGGTAGACCATACCATTCAGACTGCTGTTCAATGTCTCACCACTGACTAGACAGCATCTCCAATAGTGAAACACAACAATGAAAAGCAATCAAACTAGATTTCGTGCTAAATTCTTTTTTGAATGATTTCACAAATTTTGCATTGAGAAGTTTCTATATTATTAAACAAAAGATATGCATCTGAAGAAAAGGTGAAAATAAAATGGTTACAAAAACATTTTAACTTAGAATGCAATTCCTGAACCAGAGCTGAACTCCAAATGAAGCATACTTCATTCATAACTTTCCCCAATGTTACTTCGGGATCACTAAAACATCACTCAACGACACATACCACTGTCAACAACTGTGCTTCCTCCACACCTGCACATTCTACAATGCTGAGTTTGAGAGCTATGCATGCACTCCCAAAATATAAACCTTTGTATTGGATGAAATGAATTTGGGTGAAATTGGAAAGCTACAAAAATCAAATCTCATATATGTATTACATGACAAAACTAGGTAGGAACCAAGCTACTCAAAAAAAAGTAGCAAACTCGGAGACCAAATCATTACGTACACATTTAAGACTGTAGTCAGTACTATTCACCACCCCAACCAACACAATTATAAGTTCAATCATTAAAAGCCATAATGTGCATACGAACAGTACTAATCATTCAAGACTTGCGGAATTGCTATATCTTAATCAAATAATAAGACATGTATATATTAAAGATAGAAATTTAACAAGCACTGATATTAAAATTCACACATATTACATTAGTCAAGTACTTTCGAATATCGAGTATGTGCCTAAATATGATTTTCTGAATCTTTAAACAGAAAAGGTACAATTATATAGAATAATAGGTGATTAAATGATAAAACCTACATAATTTGCTTCGGCTCAATTAAAAGTCTCTATACTGTTCGTAACAGTAAACGTGCATCCGAAGAAAATATTACAATCAAATGGCTAGAACTAATTCTAACAGAGTTAATAACCAGACCCTAATAACTATGGAAAAGTTACTTGTATTTAAGATATTTTGCATAAATGGCTGGAAACTTAAGGTAAAAAAAAATGAAGTTCTGATTCTGTTGAAAGTCAATGTGAAACTGGGCCATACATATTAAAAGAGTCATAATTTTTAAATTGTGCAATGAATTAAATTGGATTATCTCAATCAAATAAACTTTTGGGGGACAGCAATTTATCTCAGTGGTATTTTCTATAGGTGTTCACACTATTTAGCTGCTACTAGAAAAAGTAACTTTGGCTTTCAGATATGACATCAAAAATATAAGTTTCCTAATCATCACAAATTCAAATATGCACTCTAAGATTTAGATCATTGAGTTACAGTTGCATCTTATCTTTTTAATATTATATATATATGCCAGGAAACAAAACATGAACTTTTACCTTTTTGCAGAAAGACGTCCAGTTGATCAACGCACAAAGCCTTTAGTTCTTTTTCTGGCTTGTCTTTCTTAACTAAAGCCACAACATATTTTGCTAAAGCTGAAGGATCAGCATCACAACTGCAAAAAGAGATTTTTTTTAAGAAAATCATTCAATTTACTGTCACAAAAAAGACATCTGAAGAACATAACCTTTCATGTGGACTTCACACATTTTCACTTAAGTGACAAGTACGATATGTAGATCTTTGTTTGCAAAGAGAATTTAAAAAAACACAATACTTAAAAAAAAACAATGTAGTTTTCATCCTAATATAATTTTTTCAACCTTATCTACAGAAATATCCGTCGATCAGCATAAAGGTATAGGCCTTGCTCTTTCTTCTGCTGGCCTAAGACGGCCTTACCATTCAATAGGATCATCACGGACATTTTCCTCCACAACTACTATGTCCCTTGATTCCCTATACATCTAAAAGAAACATCAGTCTCCCACACGTACCTCCCACTTGAAGAAATTTCTCATCTTTGTCCTGAATGGTCCATCCATTTTAAATCTGACAGAATTTTAGACATACCAGGCAGCAAAAATAGCAACTCCTCATCTCCCCTTCTGACAATTAGACATATGGTTCTATTAGATCAGCTCTCAACCTTCTAAACTCAGGAGAGTTCAGGCATGGTTTGTTAAATCTCTCCTCACATGACAAATCTCCCCTCCAGGGAATCATTCTACTAAACCAACACAGCATCTCACCGTAGCAAGTATAGCTTTCATGTGACTGAGAGACCAAATCCTTTTAAAATAACCCAATAATGATTTACAAAGCTCTATAAAATTGGAGAAAGCTGTCTCCTTACAATAAAAGGCCAACATATTATTTTTCCTTCCAATTGTTGAACTAAGACAACTCTGTTTCACCTCCCACAGATACTACTGATCTGCTGAGCATTTTCAACATTTTATGGGTTGATTTTAAATTTCCAGCATCTGAATTCTGGTTTTGATTTTGTTTATTTTTTAGTGATGTTTATGGCAAGTACTGCCCACTTCTAGGCCTCAATTAACATTTCCTTCTGTTTAGACTTTTGGGTCAGTGTGCAAGAAAAGGAAACAACAAATTAATTTTTTCCCCCCTTGTTTGGGTGCAAGTTATAAATTCAAAGTAAAAGATTAATGTGCACGCGCGCACACGCACACACACACACACACTCTCTCTCTCTCTAATCGGTGCACTGTAATCTTCCACAAACTGCAATATAATAAGGACCATGTCACTTTAGCTTTGTGAACAATATAAACATCACAAATACGACGGCTAAATGAACAGACCACCAGTTGGTTATTTTGTGACACTTTTTCCAAACATTTAATCCAACTACAAAGATTCCTATCAGGGGTTCAATGGATTTTGCTGCAATTACCTGGATAAACTGTAATTACAACACTATTCACAGGAGACCAGGCAAATATCCAGACAAAGCAGCTCCTTTACTAACCAACTGCCTTCAATAAATTCCTTCTGGAATCTACCAAAAACCTGGAAGCACCTCACAATGGCCTCTTTGGCATTACTCCTCCCCCAAAACTTGATAGTTTTGTCTCAAAATCATTAAGTACTTGGCTGTAAATTGTACACAGACTATAATTGTTCCAGAAGGCACCTCATCACCAAAGTGAGTAAGAGGGTAGGTAGTCCATGTGGCAGAACAATCCTTCTGCCATTTAAGCTGGACTTCTGTGTACCCTCCACAGATAGCTCTGAAGTTAACAAAGCCATCTGAATTGTCCTTCACTTTTGAACAGTCATTGGCCAAGGAATCTCCGGAATCAGTGCTGAAGCTCCATTCTCCTAAGAAATCTTTGAAAACTTCCTGGAATTTTTTCCTCTGTCAACCTAGCATTCTCTTCCCATGATACAGTTCAGGATAGAATGCCTCCTTATATTGTGTTGAGCATATTAAGAACAGGGCATGCCTGCTCATCAGGCCCAAAACCAAGTTGAAAAATGTTTGGGATACTAAACTGAGATAGAATACTGACTTGATCACCTTTTCAGTGAATTTAGAAGAATTAGTGCCAGCAGTATCCTTCTCATGCCTTGAAGTAGCTTTTGTAAGTAGAAGAGTTCTCAGAGCATATGGCAAGGCAGAGTTCATCACTTTTTGTTGACTAAATGTTTTGCACTAGGTTTGAGATGCTGACCTATGAATGCCCACACAGGATACAGAAAGCAATCCATGTTTTCCAAGGTCTCATGAACCATTATTGTTGGAGGACAGACTACAACAACTCCATAACTTAAATACAAAGTTTAAATTTATTATCAATGTATACCATGAACAACCTTGAGATTCATTTTCTTGCAGGCACTCACAAAACAAAGAAACACAATAGAATCCACAAAAATACACACACAATAAAGACTGAAAAACATACAATGTGCAAGAGAGGACAAATCATGCAAAGAGTTTAAAAGAGGTAAACAAAAAAAATACAAAGAACGTGAGCTGCAAACTCAGTCAGACCTGAGGTGAGTGAACCTCGTTCAGGAGCCCAATGGCCACAAGGCAACAACTGCTCCTAAAACTGGTGGCATGGGACCCAACACTCCTGCACATCCTGCCTGATGATAGTAGAGGAGAGGGAGATGGGCCAAACAAAAGGCAGACAATGCAGAACACCAGTTACTATTCCGCTCTCAGGCCTTTAATCTAGCTCAACACATTAATTGGCAAAAAGCAACAAGACTGAGCACGCATTCATTTTCCGCTCTCAGGCCTCAACACAGCATCCGGTCCCAGAAATGGTTGCCCCAGCAACTACTGAACCTGCATTCTCAAGTGTCAAGTTTTCCAAATCCTGTAGGAAATTGTAAATAAGCTGTTTGTTTAGATGGTTCAAAATTACATTTCTTAAAATATTACAGTCTGCAGACGGCAGTGATCACAGTTCAGAAATACATCGAGTACTTTAGTGAGCTGCCCACAAAATGTTGCTGTATGTTGCCAGGACCATCTTTGCAGAAGATAAAACTTTTAAAATCTTATCCACCATCCAGTACATGACCCCTTCTCATTACTACCATCAGTGAAGAGGTATAAAAACCCAAGTAATCACACCCAACATTTTAGGGACAGTTTCTTCCCCTCAACTCCCAGACTTCTGAACAGTCCATGAACACTACCTCACTATTTTCCTCTCTTTCTGCACTATTTATATCCTTATTGTAACTTGGGGCAATTTTTAAAACTGTATTGCACTGAACAGCTGCCACAAAACAACAAATTTCACAATGTACAATACTGTGGAAAAGTCTTAGGCACATATATATTCCTCGGGTCCCTAAGATTTTTGCACAGTACTCTATTTGTCAGTGTGGAGCGGAGAGCGAGTTTATAAACCTGGTGGGAGCAAAAGGATGTCGGAAATGGTGAGGGTGCAGCAACATGGAAGGAGTGTGGGACAGGTAGCAGAGAAGTGTCAGGGACAGCGGTGGTGCAGGTGCAGAAACACCCAGCCCTGAGATACCAGGCAAGGTTATTTGATTCCCAACTGGTTTGTTGACCATTACAAAATGTTTCCCTGGTCCCTCTCCCTGCTCCCTTTCCACTCTCAGTCCACAACAGAGACCCATTTCAGAATCAGGATTATCATCATTCACAGTCGTCATGAAATTTTATTTTATGGCAGCAGTATAGTACAATACATAAAATTACTACAGTACTGTGCAGAAGTCTTAGGCACCCTAGCTATACATATGCCCAAGACTTTTGCACAGTACTGTAGGTATGTGATAATAATATTCTGATCAGCATGTATGAATCACGCATTGAAATATTGCACAGTATTGTTATTAAATATTCCCAGTGCTCATACTTGTATCAAATGAACTGAAATACCAATAAAACAGGTACAAAGTAAACAAACTCAGTTACAAATCCGTATAGAGGAAATAATTAAAATAGATAACTAATGAAATTACTCAAAACCAGCTAAAAGTTAAACTCTTTAAACCAGCATCTAACATTTCAACAAAATTAAAAGGCATGAATACAGCTTGGGAGAGACATATTTCTTCATGTAAACTGCCTTTCATCCACATTTCAGTATTTTTAATCTTAGAATTCAAGATATTACTGTATTTATAAACAATATGTATGTTCCCCAAAATATTGTTTATAAATACAGTAATATTTTGAATATATATTACAGTATACAGAACAGAAATATACATAATTATTCACTATAATACCAAATTCAGATGTGGTGTGTCGGACCTAAAAGCACTGCAAAAAAAAAATTCACTCGACAAAGCAGACCACCACATAATAGCATTAGGGCTTTGCCTCTCTGCTCACTGACCCCCCCCCCCCCCCCCACTCCTTGTTTTAAAAGCTTTTAGTTTGAAGAAGCTTAGATAGGGACATACAAATAACGTACAGGGACTGAGTTACAAGAAGTTGGACAGGTTAGGTCATTTTCCTTGGAGCACAGAAACCTGAGGGGTGATCTTATAGTGGTGTATCAACAGGCTTGGATAGAGTGAATGCACTCTTTTCCCAGGGTTAGGGATATCAAGAACTAAGTTTAAGATGTGACAGGAAAGATAGAAACCTGAGGGGCAAATTTTTTTAAAAATATACACAAGAGAATGGAGGTGGAATGAAGTTAAGAGGGTGCTAAACAGCGACTTATTTGCTTGCATCTTCGGAAACAGCTCTATTTCCATCTTTAATATCTTTATTTTTTCTTTTCAGGGTTCTTTTGAAGACCCTGACCTGGAGTTACACGCTGACTTTGGTTCCTTGCGGGAATGGAACCTGTTCTCAGGATTTCAAGACTGGCCGTTGTCTGGCACGCCAACAGTATGGCCTGAGAGTCCAGCTCGGATTTGGAAGCCTAAGATCTCAGGGCTCCAGAGGTGGACGGATCCAGAGTCTGTGTCATGGCAGGAGACCCATGTGTCGTCGGGGGAGTCAGAAAATCTACTGCTGAGTGTCCAAAGACCCAGGATCTTTGAGAACTTCAGGCACAGAGCTAGAAAAAAAAGCAACGTGATGGACTTTTAATATCATAAACCAGCGAGTTGTTTGTTATATCTCCCCGCTTGCTGGGAAAATGGAGACACCTCCTTCTCCCTTATTAAGGAGAGAGCGAAAACCTGTGGTATGTTGAATGCCAGGTGAAACGCGAGTCTTTGGTGTAACTGCAAGGTTGTGTCTTTGCTATTGCTTTGCTCACGCTTGAGTGCCCAGTGGCGGTGCTGATGCTTGCTTTTTTTTGCCATTGGGGGGAGGGGTGACTGTTGCTCGCTGCTGCTTCCGAGTGGAAGGGAGGGGAGTGGGGGGGGGGGGGACTTTGGGGTTCTTACATTTAACTGTTGTTCATTCTTTGGGGCACTTCTCTGTTTTCGTGGATGTTTGCGAAGAAAAACCATTTCAGGATGTATATTGTATACATTTCTCTGACAATAAACTGGACCTTTGAACCTTTGAGTGTATATTCAATGAGTTGCCAGATGTAACAATTGAAACAGGTACAACAATGTACAAAAGACAGTTGGATAGGTACATGGACAAGAAAGGTTTGGAAGGCTGTGGGTCAAACCCACAGCAAATGAGGAGATTAAATGGGCATTTGGTCAGCATGAGGCAGTTGGGCCAAAGGGGCTATTTCCATGATGTTTAATTCTACAGATCAATGACATACTTTTAAGAGTTGTAGTGAAGGCACAAGAGACTGCAGATTCTGGAACCTGAAGCAACCTGCTTCAGCTGACCTGCTGGAGGACCACAGCAGGCCAAGCAATATCTGTGGGATGAAAGGAATGATACACATTTCTGGTGGAAACCCTGCATCGAAATTCTGATGCAGGGTTTCAACACAAAAGAGGTGGCTGCATCTATGTTAATATTTTGAGCCAGTGGTATTTTATTATCTCCTATTCATCATCAAACTCAAACATTTACTCTGTGTCTCTCTCTAGAGGAGTTCCTGACCCATTATTTCCAACATTTCCTGTTTAACTTTATATTTCTAGCATCAACAGTTTTTTTTGTATTTCAGCTTATATCATCTTTATTTGGTCAGACCTCATTTCCACATTCAGTGCACAAATTTTCCAACTGCAGAAACTGACGGTTGATATTCTAACTCATCATAAAACCATAAACATTTTACAATTTATATTAAATTATATCCACTTATTATAGAAGACCTTTCTATGTGTAGAGAAAATGGGGATTCAAGACTCACTGGCAAAAACCCATTTTATCCTTTAATAATATTATGGATGCTACACAATATAGTTTTCATTGAGTTATATTTTTATTATTATTTTTTGATCTTTACTTATATTGGAATGTTCATTGAAATATCTACAAATTGATCTTCACAAGTCAGAATGGTTATGTCGGAGAGATTTTCTTCTTTGAAGGGTATTAATAAATTACATGAATTTTTAGAAGTTTTCTTTGAAGAGATGGTGGTGATGGAGTTAAAGTTTTGAACTATTCAAAAATATAATTTTAAATTCTACCACAGCCAATAATGAAATGGAAGTTGGAAGAACCCACACCAATTCACATTGTGGGGTCGAGCAGTGAAAAGACTGAGCAAATTAAAAGCTAATCTAATCTAATTTCATTCATCAGCAAAACGTTGTCATCACTGCTCTCAACTGGTCACTTACTCATCATGAACTTACAAAACTTCACCTAGCCTGTTAGAACCACTTGGGTCCAGACCTCAAAATAGCCTGGTCCAGATATGGACCATAGAGCTTAAATGCAATGTAGAGATGAGAGAGATTGCTTTAATACCAATACAACGTTTAGTCTGAGAAAACAGAATTGTTGGTAAAATTGTTGGTCACTGCTAGGAAAACATTCCCACATTTGGAGTTGGATGTGCATAAAAGGAAGATGGTTGTAGCTGTTGGAAATTAATTATCTGAGCCTTATAAATCAATTCCGAAGGGCTATGTCCTACTCCCAATTATCTTCAGCTGCTTCATCAATAATCTTCCTAATGTCAGAAACACATAAGAAAAAACATTCATTGATGACTGCACAATGCTCAATTTCATTTGCATCTTCTTGGCAACTGAAGCAGTTCAGGGTTGGCTCCAGATAAGTCAGAAAGAAATCCAGCCTGGGAAAGTAACCTTTACAATACCAAAGTACAAAGCAGTGACCATCACCAAAAAGACGATCAAACAACCTACCCTTGATATTCAATGGAATTACTATATATTGACTCCCCTCATCTACAACAAAAATTGCACAACCCTGCAAATACTGCAGTTACAAATTGGAGGCTGGGTACACTGTAACACATCTCACAACACAGAGTCTTCACACCATCAACAAGGCATAAGTGCTGGAAGGTTGCTACTCCAATAGCACTTAAACTCCACAGTATTCAACAGAACACAGCCGATTTAATTGGACCCCACCTACAACCCTAAATATTCCAGTACTAGTACTGAAGTAGAAACGCAACAAATCCAAGGAGACACTGCCCTCTGCAGGTTCCTCTCCATCCTACACAACGTCATGGGCTGGGAACAAAGTTCCCTCATTGCCACTGTGTCCAAGACCTCAAGAGTTGTTAAGCTAAAGTGAGATACAGCATTGAAACAGGCCATTTGGCCCACCAAGACTATGGCAAGTATCATCCACCTATTTGACTGATTCTACATTATCCCATTTTATTCTCAACATTCTCATCAACTCTCCCGAGATTACCACTCACTAACACACTAGAGGCAATTTACAGCAGCCAAATAACCTGGTAACCTGCATACTTTTGTGCAGTGGGAGGAAACCAGTATATCCAGAAACCCAAATAGGTAGAGGGTGAACATATAAACTGCAGGCAGATAGCACCCTGACTGAACCTGGGTCTCTGGTGCCACAAAACAGCAGTTCTATTCATGCACCACTGTCTTATTGGCTGGCTCAGCTATTTGCAAAAGGGGGGTGGGGGGAAGAAACATTCTCACATGCCGACCTGGAACTCCCTACAGTATTGAGGAAGTACCTAGAATGCAAGGACTGCAATAGATTAAATTCAATATCATCTTCAAGGGCCACTGGAATGAGCAATAAATGCCTGTGTCAGCAGTGTACAGTATGCCCTCCTTATCCGCGAGGGATTGGTTCCAGGACCCCTCACGGATACCAAAAAACGTGGATGCTCAAGTCCCTTATTCAATCTGTATCAACGCTGTGTACCTTAGGACCCAACGGAATCCCAGACCTTATTTAACCTTTCTCAGTGCCATGGACATTAGGACCTGGTGGCGCAGCTCTGAATTCGCAGTGTTTCTGTTCACGAAAATAATCGCAATCACGATTGAAAATAAAGTGGAAATAATAAAGCAATCGGAAAGAGGTGAAACGCCATCGGTAATTGGAAAAGCATTAGGCTACGTTGGTCAACAATCGGAACAATTTTAAAAGATAAAGTGAGAAAGGCCCTGCCCCGATGAAAGCTACAATTATTACTAAGCAATGCAGTGGTTTAATTATTGGGTTTTGAGTTTTTGATCCTCTACATCAACCCGGCACGGATAGAGAGCATACTCGGGAGCGGTCTGTCACTAGATCGAACTCAGGAATTTCCATTCCCGAGCCCAGCGCTGAAACATATGTTCTTAAGTGTTTTATATGCATAGAAAGGTAAAATATACACTACATACTAAGACAAATGTTTGATTAACTGACACTAAATAATACCAGATGTACCTGTTCCGACTTACTTAGTAAGAGAACTTTAAATTTTTTTCAATTCCGATTCACAATAACCCACGCACATCCTCCCGTATACTTTAAATCATCTCTAGATTACTTATAATATCTAATACAATGTAAATGCTATGTAAAATAATTGTTATACTGTATTGTTTAGGAAATAATGACAAGAAAAAAGAAGTCTGTACATGCTCGAACAATAAGTGCTGGAAGAGCACTTCCAGGTTTTCTCGATTCGTGGTTGGTTGAATTCGCGCATGCGGAACTCGCGGATAAGGAGGGCCGACCGTACCCAGATCCCTGAAAAACTTGAAGTCCGGCATGGGCACCTTTAATGATAGCAGCTTATTTGATTTAAATTCCAGACTTTTTTTTTTTAGAAACCAGGACTACAAATTATTTCCATTGTGACAACGGTGAATGAAAGAGCTGACCAATATAGTGGAGGTCCACATAGTAGAGCTGTACAGGCATCCCTCGTTTTTCAAATGTTCACTTTATGACACCTCGCTGTTACGAAAGACCTACATTAGTTACCTGTTTTCACTAACAGGTGTTTTCACTGTTACGAAAAAAGGCAGCACGCGAAAAAGGCGGCACGTGCACTGAACAACCAAGCTCCTCCTCCGGAACTGCATTCTAGCTGGCATTGCTTAAATATGTGCCTGTGAGCATCTGGGTTTTATGTCGATTTATTTTGTGCATCTGTTAGCAAGCTGAGTTCTAAGATAACAGAAACACCTAAAAGAGCTCGTAAGGGTGTTACACTTAGCATAAAAATAGACATAATTTAAGCGTGTCGATCGTGGTGAACGAAGTAAGGATATAGTGAGTTTGACTAAGGAGGCTGGGTTTGTGGAAGTTGACGAAGATGATGTTGAAGAGGTTTTGGCATCCCATGACCAAGAACTGACAGATGAAGAGCTGATGAAGAGGAAAGGATAACAATTGAAGCTGAACGCAGTAGCGAACAGTCTGAAAGTGAAGTCATCCAGGAACTGAACAGGAAGCAATTGTGTGAGATTTTCGCTGCGATTGACAGCACTGCAATGATTGCAGAAAAGTATGACTTTAATTTTGAAAGGGTACATAGGCTTAGGGCATATTTGCAGGATGGTTTGAGTGCTTACAAAGAATTGTATGATAGAAAAATGCGCGAGGCTAAGCAGTCAAGCATACTGTCATTTTTCAAGCATTCCACATCAGCCACAGCATAAGACGAAACTCGACCTTCGACATCGAGGCAGGCAGACATAGAAGAAGGTGACCTACCTGCCTGCCCTGATGGAAACAGACGACGATGAGATGACACCCCAGTCTCCTCTATCTCCCACCACCCCAACCTCCGACAACTCAGCCTAACACACCATCATCAGTGTGCTCATTGTCCTCTCGATTCCAGTAAGTGAAACTACACTGGACGTACATTATTTCTACTTTATATAGGCGGTGTATTTTTATGTGTTATTTGGTATTATTTGGCAGCTTCATAGCTTAAAGGTTACTGGAAAGAGTGCTTCTGTCGAGAGCACTTGCACCCAGTGTTTTTGCCGTGAGTGCTGCCAAGAGCGCTTGCGTGAGATTTTCTTTACAGTGGATAGTGCTGCAATAATTGCAGAAAAGTATTCCTACTTTATATAGGCTGTGTATTTATCAGATCATTCCTGCTTTTACTATATGTTACTGTTATTTTAGGTTTTATGTGTTATTTGGCATGATTTGGTAAGGTTATTTTTTGGGTCTGCGAATGCTCAAAAATTTTTCCCATATAAATAAATGGTAAATGCTTCTTCACTTTACAACATTCTGGTTTACGAACCATTTCACAGGAATGCTCTACGTTTGAATAGCGAGGGAAACCTGTATGTGGAAGCGTATCCACATGAAATACATTAAAAGTTAAAATTATATTATAGAATATAGTGTGAACTATAACACAAGTCTTTTTGGAAGTCTGACCTCCCATCCAACTTGGCATTTTTTTCCCTTAGCATTGAGGAATCAAATCAAGAATTAGAAACTCAGTTCACAAAGACGCACAAGAACACCTTTAATAAAGTTCTTAAAGAATGGCTGCTGTACAAGCTTAGATCAAGAGGTCCCATTCTTTTGGGGGGAAATCAATAGGTGTTTCTAAAAGACAAAATGTGCTAAAAATGTAGGGAAACGTAGTTACTTTCTTTAGAGTGAAAAAAATACCATAGCTAAACTACGATCAAACTAAAGAAAAGAGAAAGGATCACACTGTGCCTAATAGTTTCAGAAAGTATCATGATAGACCAATGAAACATTTTGGAGCTCAAAAGACATACTCCATAATCTTTCAGATTCCATGGCACAGATGATCCAAGTGGATGAAGCCAAATCTGTTAGCATTGTGCAACTGTCAACTAAAAACAAAGGTAAAATGTTAAACCTACAATTCCAAAAACTTGAAACAGAATTCATCCTGCCACAAAATACACAAGATACAGATTAGCTGCAGTGGCTTAAACTGGCTGCACAAATCCTCAACCTGAGAAACTACAAAGTCCAATTATATTCACTTCTGAAAATTAAAAAGATGTCACAATTCTGTAACAAATGCTGGAGACAATCGATAGATCTTTGGAAAGAAAACTGGATGAAGGGTCTCAGACCTGAACTGTTAACTCTGTTTTTCTTAACCATATTCTGCCTGCCCTGCAGTGGGGGAACTTCTGGTAAGACTGCACTAGTAACCAGTGGCTACGTCTAGCAGACAGCTTACAAAACTACTGGATACTCTTCCTCTAAATATATTTCTTTTTCCTATTCTGAACTACGATCAATTACAGCCTGCAATTTTCCCCTTTTAAAAATGTATTTATGAGCCCACTGAACAATTTGGCACCTCTGCAATCTCTTGGGGGATTCTGCGTAGATGAGATTCTGTGTCAGTTCCTAATGGTTGAACACAAACCCCTGGTCAGCTCCATTACTCTGCGCCAATAAAGCATCGAGCAAGATTAAAATCATTAAGATGAGAGCAGAAAACGAACAGGTGTTCAGCATAGTCTGCCTGCGTTTGACTGATCTCTCTTGCTGCTGTTGACAGGCGGAAGGAGCAGGAGTCTTCGGTCCCATGTCACTGGATTGTGGAGCAGCTGTTGCCTGCAACCATTGGGCTTTTGGATGGGCTTGCCTCAGCGCCGAACACGCTCCGCAGTTCTGGACTCGCTTCAAGGACTCTGCAATTCACGTTCCTTGTGTTTGTTTACTTTTTGTACTATTTGCTTGATTTGATTGGGGTACTTCAGCATGAACTAACAATGTAGCTGTGGCCATTGGTGCAACTCTGAGGACTCACTTTTGGGGGCTCTGTGGTTAATTTTTTTAAATTATTTAATCATTTAGAGCATAGAAATCTACAGCACATTACAAGCTCTTTGGCCCAAAATGTTGTGCTGACCATGTAACCTTCTCTACAAACCACCCAGAATTACCCTACTGCATAGCCCTCTATTTTTCTAAGCTCCATGTACCTGAGAGTTTCTTAAAAGACCCTACTGTATACACCTCCACCACTGTCGCCTGCAGTGCATTCCACGTACCAACCTCTCTCTGTTTTGTTCTTTTCTCCCCCCACTCATTGGCTGTTTGATGGTCTTTTTGTGGGGGGGGGGGTTTCTTCGAACAGGTTCTATTGTGTTTCATGGTTTTGTGGCTGCCAGCAAAAAGATGCATCTCAAGGTTGTATATTTATTAAAAAGTACTTCGAACTTCAAATATTCCCAGCATTTTGCAACTTTTTGTTTCCCTTCTATTTGCAATTCTATGACTACAGATGTACCTTCCTCAATAGTTTCCTGTAATTCCCATTTTTGTAGCAATGATAATTTGTTTCCAACAACAGGATAATAAAATTTAACAAATGTAATGCTAAAACAAACTTCATTCAAACTAATCATAAAATAAATTGTTAAGATGAAATAAGTTTAAATGTTCTTAAAATTAAAGCACAGCCCCAGCTGCCTTGAAATAGTTCATTAAAATCTCATTTACTTAGTATACAGTAACTTCACAAAAATAATCTTCACCAATTTAGTTCAGAAAGATTTCAAAGACCAAAGCATCACCAATAGCCACAGTCCAGATGGAAAAGATTATTTGATACAGTAATTATTTGCTTTATAGTTCTAAGTTTTCTATATCAATGTCCTAATTAAGTTATAATTCTTGGCTGATTTTACATTTCACAAGGGAGATAAGAGGAAAGAAGCCCATTGACATTTGTGGCTATCCTTCCGATACTATACCAGATTTTAAGTTCAAAGACAAGCTCTCTTGTATATGTATTTCCAGGTGCACATTGCACTTGCATACACATTTACAAAGCCCTTCAGAATAAATACAAGGATCTTCAATTTTCGAAGAATATAACCATTTTACTTTTTATTCCTTCACGTCAGTACCTCAGACTAAAAGGCCCCCAATTGCTGAATGAATAAAAATTAGAATCTCCACCAGAAAATGCAGGAACTTTGTGAGAAATATACATGTTAATTTGCTGACTGTAACAATTATACAAATACTTAAACTCATAAATGCAATATACAGTCAGTGGCCACTTTATTAGGTACAGATTAGAACCCGTTGTGATTTGTCTGCTGCTGTAGGACCTGTTGTACGGTCAAAGATGCTCTTCCACACACTACCATTGTAGAGCCATAGAGAAGTACAGCACAGAAACAGACCCGTTAGCCCATCCAGTCCATGCCGAAACCATTAAAACTGTCTGCTCCCAACGATCTGCACCTGGACAACAGCCCTCCATATCCATGTACCTATCCAGAATTCTCTTAGAAGTTGAAATCGAGCTCATATACACCACTAATGCTGCCAGCTCATTCTACACTCTCACAATCCTGAGTAAAGAAGGACCCTCATGTTCCCCTTAAACTTTTCACCTTAACCCATGACATCCTGATTGTAGCCCCAGCCAACCTCAGTGGGAAAAGCCTGCTTGCATTTATCCTATCTATACCCCTTAACTTTGTATACCTCTATCAAATCTCCAATCTCCCACATTCTAACCTATTCAATCTTTCCTTACAACTCATGTCCTCAAGATCCAGCAACATCCTTGTAAATTTTCTCTGTACTCTTCCAACCTTGTTTTCATCTTTCCTGTAGGTAGGTGACCGAAACTGCACACAATACTTCAAATTAGACCTCACCAACATCTTGTACTTCAATATAACATCTCATCTTCTGTACTCAATACATTAATTTATGAAGGCCAATGTGCCAAAAGCTTTCTTTATGTGTCTATCTACCCCTGACACCAATTTCAATGAATTATGTACCTGTATTCCCAGATCCCTTTATTCTCCTCAGTGCTCTACCATTCACTTTGTACAACCTACCCTAGCTGGTCCTACTGAAATGCAAAATCTCACACTTGCCATTTTTCAGCTGATGTAGATCCCTCCACAAGCCTTCCTCACTGTCCACTACACCTCCAACCTTGGTGGCATCTGCAAATTTGCTAACCCAGTTAACCACATTATCATCTAGATCACTGATATAGATGACAAACAACAAAGACCCAGCACTGATCACTGCAGTATACCACTAGTCACAGGCCTCCAGTCAGAGAGGCAAACCTCTACTACCACACTGGCTTCTCCCACAAAGCTGCAGTCTAATTCAATTTACCACCTCATCCTGAAAGCCAAGCAATGAACTTTCTCTGTCAGCCTCCCAAGCAGGACCTTGCCAAGTGCCTTTCTACAGTCTATGTAGACAACATCCACTGCCTTGCCTTCATCCACTTTCCGGGTAACCTCCTCGGTAAATTCTGTCAAATTGGTTGGACATGGCCTACCACACACAAAGCCATGCTGACTAACCTTAATCAGTCCACGTCTATCCAAATACTCATATCAGGCAGGTCCCTTAGAATACCTTCCAATAACTTTTCCACTACTGATGTCAGATTCACTAGCCTACAATTTCCCGGTTTTTGTTTAGAGCCCTTATTTTAAAATAGTGCAACAGCATTAGCTATCCGCCAACCCTCTGGTTCCTCTCCTGTTGCCGAGTATTGTTTAAAATACCTCTTCTAGTGCTCCGGCAATCTCTACATTTGCCTCTAGCAGGATCCGAGTGAACACCACGACAGGCCCTGGGGATTTATCCACCCTGATTTGCCTCAAGGTAGCAAACACCTCCTCCTCTACAAGGTCTATGAAGATGATGCTGCTTTGCCTCACTTCTAAAAACCATGTATCAGTCTCCATAGTAAATACAGAATGAAAGAATGCATTCCATCTGCTTTGGCTCCACACAGGGATTACCATTCTGGTCTTCCAGAGGACTAATTTTGTCCCTCACAATCCTTTTGCTCTTACCACACCTGTAGAATCCATTAGAATTCTCCTTCACCTTGTCTGCTAGAACAACTTCATGCCTTCTTTTAGCCTTCCTGATTACTTTCTTAAGTGTTCTCTTGCATTTCTTAAACTCCATGAGCACCTCATTTGTTCCTACTTGCCTATACCTGCGATGCATCTCTTTTTTTCTCTTAACCAGGACCTCAATAACTCGGTTCCCTACACTTGCTATCTTTATCTTTTGTTCTGGCAGGCATATACAAGCTTTCTACTCTCAAAATTTCATTTTTGAAGGCCTCCCACATTCAAAGTACACCTTTGCCAGAAAGCACGTTGCCTTCCTGTCAGATTGAACTAGTATGGCCATTCTTCCCTGATCTATTTCATTAAGAAGGCATTTTCATCCATAGAATTGCTGCTCACTGGAATTTTTTTTTTCTGTTTTTTGCGCTATTCTCTGTGAATTCTAGGGACTGTTGTGTGTGAAAATCCCAGGAGATCAGCAGTTTCAGAGATATGCAAACCAGCTCTTGTGGCACCAACAATTATTTGATGGTCAGTCACTTAGGTCTCATTTCTTCCCCATTCTGATGCTTGGTCTGAACAACTAACCTCTTGTCCAGGGTCTCAAACACAAGAAAACCTACAGATGCTGGAAAGGTGGAGCTATGGGCACTTGCATGGGTCCCAGCTATGCTTGCCTTTTTGTAAGCTATGTGGAACAATCCATATTCCAAGCCTACACCAGTATTGCTCCCCTACTTTTCCTACATTAATAAACCCACCGATTTTCACAGCTACTATACCTCCTCTTCCCATGCTGTCAATTGGAAAAAATGTCATCACCTTCTCTCCGTTCCTCTATTTCAACTGCATCTATTCTCAGGATGAGGCTTTTCATTCCAGAACTAATGACACATCCTCCTTCTTTCCTCCACTATCAACACTGCCCTCACCTACATCTCTTCCATTTCACTCATGTCTGCCCTCACTCCAACCTTCTGCCACCACACTAGGAAAAGGGTTTGTGTCCTCAACTACCACCCCACAAGCTTCCACACTCAGTACATAATTCTCTGTAACTTCCGCACTAACGGGATCCCACCACCGAGCACAGCTTTCCCTCCACCCACTTTTCACAGGGTTCCCTCCCTACTCCTCCCCATCGATCTACCTCCTGATACTTATACTTGCAAGAGAAACAAGTGCCACATATGCCCCTACAACCCCTCCCTCACTACCATGCAGTGTCCCAAAGTCCTTCCATGTGAGGTGACACTTTCACCAATCAACTTTCTAGCTCATTACTTCACCCCTTTCCCCTCCTAGAATCACTTATCACCTTGTACTTCTTTCTCCCCTCCCCCCACATTCCTACAGTGACTTCTCATGTCCCCCTCCCCCACAGTCCTGATGAGGGGTCTTGGCCCAAAATGTCCACTGTTTACTCTTTTCCATCCTCCAGCATTTTGTGTGTGTTGCTCTTGACCAGGTCTCCTTGCTTTAATACATTGAATTGCTGCCACATGATTGGCTGATTAGATATTTGCATTAACAAGCAGGTGTACTGGTGTACATAATAAAGTGGCCACTGAGTGTAGAGCAAAGTTCCAATGAAACAGATATTCTAGATTCTCAATATAAGTGGGTGTCACAAAATTTATAAAATTGTACAGCCAGCAATGATTACAATGTCACCTCTGCCACATACTGCTTATGGAGGATAAAGCCACAGTTTAATCCACATTAACAAGAAAATGTAATAACTTTCCAGCCAACAGAGTAACTTACAAGCTTTGACGAACCCAAGTCAGAAACAGCATCACCCCTTGACAGAAACACTGTATACTGTTCTCTCCACCTCCCATATGCACACGAAAGAACCTATTGAATTTTTCATTGCGTTCTTAATTAATACGCGGAATCAATGGTTTAATTTACTAAAAGGATTTCATTTGCTTTTTTATACCTTCTGATCTTATGAATTACCCTAAATTATGTACGATTTGCCCCCAAATACAGAAACAAGCAAGATTTAAAAGCCAAGATACAAAGTGCAAACTGGAATGATTAGTCTTCCCATTCTCCATATGAACATTAAAAGTTCCATTCTAATGACTGAGCCTTAAACTACAATATACTATATTCAAACTGAACAACTTCCATTAAGACAGATTGGCACAGCCTACTTCAATAAGCTGCTTGCATTTGCTACTCTCCAAAGTGTGCAGAGATGCAGGTCAAAACAGCACATTAAAAGTAATATTCTTCTAGAACTTTCCCCCCCCAAAAATCCACTTGGGTGATGAAGGGCAATTTTTGTTGCCTGTCCTGGCCACCTTTAATATTAAAACTTGAACCCCAAAAGTGAAGCCTGATCAACACAATCCCATACATCTATGACAGTTGGGCTAGCCACATACCTCCCCCCCCCCCCACTTCTAATCCCTTAAAGGCTTACCACTCACCAAAAAACTCTCCGACACTCTCATACATTGACAAACACAACTAAACATTGTTACTATTAAATCAATAATAAAAAAAGTGAAAACACTAATTTAACTAAATAACTCTACACATCAAATAATCGGATACATGTCTGAAACTTGACCATTTTCTCTACACTGAGATGAGTGGAGTCACTGAACAAGTAGGCAAAATTCCAAACAAAACTGCACAAAATTGGACTGCAATTGGAATAATAGAAACAAGATGCTGTTTAGAAATTTATTTTCTAAATTTATACTTTCGACCTGGCCCTTGCTGCAAAACAAAAATTGCATCACTGCTTATAGAAGCATTCTGTACCTAGTCCTTCAGAGCCACCTTCTGTTCTTCACTTATTACATAATAGCCGAACTTCACTTCCTCGAATAAAATTTCACTGAGCGATCAAGATTTTTAGTTCATAGTTCCTTCCTTAAACACAAGATAAAGGTTCATACTTGAACTACTCTTTCTTCTATACATGTTGAACAAAACATTCAAGCTTAAATCATCAATGCCTCAAGCACTTTGTAATATTAAGCCTGCAATCAGCTACTAGCACCATCCCCTCAACCTCACTTTTATCATCGTTGCAAATGGAAGGTTATTTTGATATTAGAACTTCTATTAATGCATTCATTTCTATTTGCATAACTAGAGTAACATCCATACAGGAATTTTTTTTGCATATACGGTGTCCATCCTCATTAACTGCTCAGGGAGATTAGTACCCTGCAGACATGGATTTAAAATGGTTACCAGGAGAACTAATGGTAACGTGACTTTTTCCTAAAAAAACGCTATAATCTGAAGTTCACCACCCAAGAGGACAATGAAATTCCATAAATTCAAAGTCACTAGCATCTTTTACTCATTTCAGCCGATACCATTTTTGACAAGGCAAGCATCTATTTCCCATGCCTGGATTTCTGCAAAGGTGCTGAGGTAATTTTGAAATGCCTCACTTTGTTGAGATACAAAGTGATTTGCCCAGCACTTCAAGGCAATTAAGTGTCAATATTCAATGCAGAATGGAAATTGGATAGAAATTTGGACTACACAAACAGTAGTCGATTTTGTTCTCTGAAATACATCATAATAAGTTTTTGACAACAGTTTAGCTACATCACGGAAATTCTTTACAAGTCCTGTGCTTTCATTTATATATTTGTTGTTTTGTATCGGGGTTGGGATAAAATATTGGCAGAGTCAGACAACTGGCTAACAGAAAACAAAGATAATAGGTCATTTTCAGCTTGTCAGTCAGTAACCAGGGAGGTTCTAGAACGATCAGTGCTGGGGCCTCATCTATTTACAATATATATCAGTGACTTGGATGAAGGAGCCAAGTCTTCTGTAAAAGAATTTGCTGACAACACGGACAAGTTGGTTAGCAAGCTGCAAGTGCTTGCAAGGGGATACGGATCAGTAAAATGCTCAGGTGAGGATTTAGCAGAATGTAAACAATAGTGGGGGAAATGTGGTTCACCACTCTGGAGAAAGAAAGATACATTTGACATGGGACTATGTCATGTTGCAGAGGAAATCTGGGAATCCTAATGAATGAAACACAAAGGGACAACTTGCAGAGACAGCAATAAGGGAGATGAATAGAACATTGGCTTTTAGTGTGAGGGATATGGAATATAAAGGTTGGACAACTTTGATGCAACTTTACACTGTACTGTATAATACTTATCTTAGATTACCATAATTAGGACTGATATACTTGAGCAAGTTGGATCTGAGCAAAAGTGTAATTTAAAACAATGAGAGATGATCTTATTCAAATATACAATATTTACAATGGCAACACACACAAAATGCTGGAGGAACTCAGCAGGCCAGGCAGCATCTATGAAAAAGAGTACACTCGACGGTGAAAGGACAACCCAGGAGAAAAAAAGCTGAGTAGATTTAAAAGACAGGTTGGAAGGGAGAGAGAAACACAAGGTGATAGGTGAAACCTGAAGGGGGAGGGATAAATTAAAGAGCTGGGAAGGTGATTGGTGAAAGGGTTGGAGAAGGGGGAGTATTATAGAAGAGGATAGAAGGCCATGGAAGAAAGAAAGAAAAGGAGCACCAGAGGGAGGTGATGGGTGGGCAAGGAAATAAGGTGAGAAAGAGAAAAGGGTATGGGAATGGTGAAGGAGAGGGAGGGTGCATTACCAGAAGTTCAAGAAATCCATGTTCTTGCCATCAGGTTGGAGGCTACCTAGGTGTTGATCCTCCAACCCGTGTGGTCTCGTCATGACAGTGGAGGAGAGCATGGATGGACATGTCAGAATTGGAAAGGAGAGTGGAATCAAAATGGGTGGCCACTGGGAGACCACGCTTTTTCTAGTGGATGGAGCACAGGTGCTCGGTGAAGCAGTCTCCCAATCTACGTCAGTCTCACCAATATACAGGGGGCCACACAGGGAGCACTGGACACAGTATATGACCCCAACAGACTCACAGGTGAAGTGTTACCTCACCTGGAAGGATGTGTTTGGAGCCCTGAATGGTAGTGAGGGAGGAGGTGCAGGGCACGTGAAGCACTTGTTCAGCTTGCAAGGATAAGTGCCAGAAGGGAGATCAGTGGAGAGGGACGAATGAACAAGGGAGTCGCATAGGGAGCAATCCCTGTGGAAAGCAGAAAGTGGGAGGGGGAGGGAATGACGTGCTTGGTGGTGGGATCCCGTTGGAGATGGCATAAGTTTCCAGAACCTAAGGGCATTGTTTTTGGGCAAGGGTTTGCAAATTTAAGACAAAGATGAGCAAATATTTCTGCTCTCAGAGGACTACAATTGTCTGAGAATCGCAACCCCACACAATTGTGGAGGCATAGTCATGGAATAAATTCAAGGGAGAAACTGACACATATCCGAACAATAAAGAAGCCAAAAGGCAAAAGGAAGAGAGTGGTAAAGTCACTTTGAGGGCAAAATTAGATCAACCATGATTGAAAGGCAGAGCAGGTCTAAACTGCTGACTAGCCTCTTCCTGGTCAGGTTTCAGATGTTCTTTTAAATCCACAGCTTTTTCTGGAATATAATTCCTATAATAAAGCCACATTAATATAAACCCCACAAACTCTGAACAACAATGAGGAAAACACTGAAAGTACAGCAAAACAAACTTCAGAATGGTATAGATACAAATATGCAACAATTTTGAATATTTTCTATATGGAATATTGAGATCCAAGACATATCAGAATTTAGATAGGACGTTACTCTACAACATTTTCAAAATTGAAATAATTAACAATTAGAAGGAGAATGTTTATAATCCTGAATAGCAGCATGTCCTAACTAAACAATATGGAATATTCAAACTTCACATGCAGGTATAACTACAAAAAAAATTCCCGGAGTAAAACAGTGATGAAAAAAATTGAGTTTACAATTTGAAGTTTACTTAGTTAACCTTACAAACCTGGAATGGCCTTCTACATATGACAACTGTTGAGCAATTTCATCTAGTACCCAATGATTGTGCTTGACCAGAACCTATCAATTAGCAATTCCGCAAGATAGTCATACAAACCCAACATAATTCTCACCTCATTCCATCCACACACATTCTATGCAGTGAGGATGACCGAAAAGCAATCAGCATATAGTCTATGCTATATAAAAACAAATTAACCATAACAACACCTGTATTACACTGTCAGAGAGTAAAAGTCAAATTGAAAGTAATCTGTATACTTCGGTACAAGTGCACATCTTTTAATGAAAGACTAATAAAATGCATAACTAAACGACAATTCCAGTTCAATTTTCCACAAATGTATGTATCAATATTCATCATAAAAAGTAAAGGACAATGGAAAGTATCTGAATTTTTTTCTTTCTGTGTGCACTTTAAAGCAAGCTGCAATTTTGTGGCATTTTACTGACAAACCCCAACCCCACCCCAGTACCAAGCTATAGCAAGAATTAAACTCATCATCTCCAGATTAGTTGTCCAGTATTGTAATGATCACTTCACAGCTTGGCATATTAGGACAGCAGCTTTAACATTACATCAAACTCCAGTATTGTGTTGAGATATGAAAGTGCCATCAAGGGGCCCAGAAAAATAACTGGAGTTTTGTTAGTCTGTGTGTGCCAGTGTTTGGACTGGCTTTCACTCATTAGCGTTAGGTGAGATCAGGGTGATTACAAAATCATGTGTTGTCAAATCACATCCAGTGCCTCTGGTAGCATCCTCCACTTGCACATCTACTCAAGTGCTCCTGTGAAAAAGCTGACCTCTTGATGTCAGTTACCAAAGTCTAATCTCTTCAATCATTTAAGAAATTCCTCACCTTATACATTTTGACTAGATTGTGCTCATTAACCTCAATCTTTCTCTGCAAGGCAAATTAACTGGTTATTGCTTTCTCAAAGAACCTGGGATATATTTACTGTATTAAATGTATCATACAAAAGTTGCCGTTGTTGTTGAATTTTGATAACATCGAACAATAGGAATGAAAACTAATTACTTTTCATGCTCAAAAAACATACTAGAGAGACAATTATTATAAAACTAATCATTGAAAATGTGTATGAAGATCTTCATGAACCACAAACACTATTTAACATACAATAGCAGATTTCCTATGCCACTGTTCCCAATAAGCTTAACAATATACTGATATAGCATTAGAATTTTTGCATAGGTTCACAAAATTAGGTGTACAATTCCCTATTTCCATTCACCTGTTCCATTAACCTTCGCATCATCCATACTTACAGTAAATAAACAGACTGGCGTTTATTGGAATTCAGCTGAGAAGGTAAAAGTAGTTAATAGATAAAGGCACTGTGAATTTCCCATCTTCACAATTGGAAAAAATAATGCTCAGATAACTTTCCAGATTGCATATTTCAGTTTGTGTGACAAATACTCTGATAAAAGCAGACACACATTTAATACCATAAATTCATCCAAATATATATTGTAGTTAGCCTAATATTTGAAGAAACTGTAAGAACTAGTCATACTTTTTGTTGAAATGGCAATTTTTGAACATCACACGAATAAATAAGTACATCTCAAAAATTTAATCACTTTCCATATGAAATTTAATATACTGCAAAATCCCACCTTTAGTGACAAGATAATTGATTTAACGACATTGGTGACAAAGATGCATGCATGCATGTGTTATTGACGTGCTCAAACACAGCTACTTGACCAGAAGATGAATAAAGAGGCATTAAAGGCCTATCCTGCAGACAATGATTAACAATTACATTCTATTTATTCCAAAGCTATCAATTGCAGAATATTGATTTTATTCATGGCTTCGGTCAGTTCTTCAAATCCCTATATTCAACTTTTGGTTATTATGACAAGAAACCTGCACTTAAAATACACTCCAGAAAAGGAAATGTTAGAAAACAAAGCGAAAGACACTTAGAAAACCCAAGCAAAGTCAGTTAAATCGATTTATCCATAAATTGAGGAAAGTAAACTGACTTCTAAGTCTAATTTACAAGGCGAGCTATATTCTTAAGTAGAAAGTTGAAAGAGTTTTGATTCATAGAAGTAATGCAGAATATCTGTTTCCAAGGAGTTAATACATCAGGGGAAAAAGTCTTCAAAGAGATCGCAATAGGCGATATTATTCTGTCTGGTTTTAATCGAGGTAACCAAGCAGAAGAAACGTGTGGCCTTGCAAGCCTGCCTCATGTGGCAGACGCAGGGCCTAAAAAAAGTACCCACCGCGCCCCCAATCACCGCCCCCTCCCAAAAAAGACTGCACACGCCCCCCCAGAATATTTGAATGAGGTGCTTAGAATAATACTCACATAGGGTCCAATGCCCTTGACAACCAAGATCTGAAAGCGTCCAGATTCTCTATGATCATCTTCCCAAGGTCTCTCACCCAGTCCCAGGTTCACCATCAGAAGCTCAGTCTCAGTGAAAAGTCCACAAGCTACATGACAACAAACCAGAACAGGCCGCAGCGCACCGCGCACCAAACACCGCCACCCACACCAACCGACTGACGGAGCCAAGCTCCAATTACCACGCTCCCTCTGCGAAACAAACCAATCAAACGCAGAATGGGGCGGGACAAATAGCAGGAGCGAGTTAGACTCTAGTTAACGGCCTGTGGAGATGAGCAATCGATCAGTCCAAATTTGGAATTTCTCCCGCGCTCAATTAAATACACATAAATAGCAGAAGAGAAGATTTTTAAAACATATATGACAAAAATGCTAAGCGTTTACTTAGACATGGCTCAGGGGAAAACTGGATAGGTTACACTGCTCAATCAAACCTGAAAACGTCGTGCAGTCACGTACTATGTGATAGGCAGCCTTTTTGTCCAATCACCGTATTTGTTACGAGTTTTTCTTCTTTTGCATTGGTTGATTATTCACAAGAAGGTGGGACGTTCGGAAGTAGCTGGACACCTGACGACTGAGTACGACCGAAGGAGAACCGTAGAGAAAATTTGAGAAGCATCAAAAGTGGCCGTGAAGTATATTTTTTAGGCAATGCGCCGGATATGTTTAATGAAATACTAGCATATCCCGCAAAAACGCAAGAGGGCACGTCACAAAAATAGTCTGACGTACTTTGATTGACACAATGTAAGCCACGCCTCTTGCTCAATGACATCTCGCGAGATCATTTTCATCTCCTCGCGCCACGTGCATCCAGCTCCAGTTGTAGCAGCTTGTCCGTAACTCCTCCCAGAAAGCTGAACTCCAGTGGCTATTGCAAACCCGAGTCCCGGACCGCAGGAACAGGTAGCAGCTGAGTGCAGACTGTAATTTTGTTGTTCATCTTCTATTGTATGGGGAAGCCAGAATTGTTGTGAGAGTGCTTTTTGCTGCATTTGTTCGTCCTTTTGGGGTGTGGACCATTGTTACTTCAAATTAAGGCAAGCGACGGGCACAATGGAACGAACGGGAGATCGTAAATAAACCCAATTTATATGTGATTAAGGATCTCTTTTGAAGTCTACATTACGTTAATGCATATTGACGCTTGGGAATATGATGTGGTACTGTTCAGAGACTTGAGTTAGAAAAAAACAGGTGCATTACACACGCGATGTTTGTTTGCACCGGTGTTCCGGCAAGTCGTGTTGTATGAAATATTACAATGTTGGAAAAGGCAGAGGGCATCTCCCTCCCCGAGTCGAGTCATCGTGTTGTTGCGAACTAAAGTGGACGGTAACGAGTGAGTCCTCGCCGGCTGTAGCTGTATACGTGCTGTTCTGGTGGGCTCCTCGTAGAGCGCGTAATGTCAGTACAGTGGTCTGCAGTTCTGCTAGGAAATCTGCCCCGGAGCAAGTGCCGAATTTAACCCGAAACCAGAGCGGCAGTCCTTTCAAGTGAATGGGAAGCAGCTGCCTTCAGGGAGAGAAGTAAGTCATGACATTTTCTATTGTTCGTTTGTTAGTTTGTATTACTTTTAAATCTTCATTTATAGACGTGATTTTAAAATGTAAAATTACAATGTTAATTATATCGTGACTTCGTTTAAACTGAATATTTGAGATTGTCACTGTGCTGATAAACATACAAAGGCTGATCTCACGGAGCGCTTGTGACAGCAAAGCTCAGAGGTGGGGCTTCCCCGGCTATTGTTGAGCTTTTGAAAATATTCAGCCGCCAGTGCGGAATCAGAATCAGATTTATTATCACTATCATATGAAATGATTTGTGATGTAACCAATCAGATTACTCTTCGCCGTCCATCTATAGAAACTTCTAAAGGTCTCTGACGTACTAGATCTCCTCAAGCTCCTAATGAAGTGGGGCTGCTGGTGCACCTTTGTGATTGCATTGTGATGTTGGGTCCTAGATAGATCCTCAGAGATGCTGACACAGGAACTTGAAGCTGCTCACCCTTTCCGTGGCTGACATTGTTGCGTGTTCTCTTAACCTCCCCTTGCTGAAGCATACCATCAGTTCCTTAGACATGGTGATTTTGAGTGTGAGGTGGTTGTTGTGACACTAGTCAAACTGCCGATCTAGCGCATTCCTTTAAGCCGCCTCATTGCCATCTGAGATTCTACCAACAACAGTGGGTCATCAGCAAATTTAAGATGTGGCCTCTGGCTGTGCTTAGCCACGTGGTCAAAAGTGTCAAGAGAGTAGAGTAGTAAGCTAAGCATACATCCTAGAGTTGTGCCTGTGTTGATTTCCTTGAGGGAGAGCTGTTACTACCAAACTGTACTGACTACAGTCTCCAAATAAGGAAGTCAAGGATAACAGTTGCAGAAGGAGTTAACAGAGCCCCAGGGTTTGAAGGTCTATTGTTAGTACTGAGGGAATAATGGAGTTGAATGCCAAGTTGGGATTGATAAGAGGTAACCAGATGTATGTCTTTGCAGTTGTCTGGGTGCTCCAAAGCAGAGTGGAAAGCCAGTGAGATATGGTCTCTTATGGACACAAAGACATGGAAGCAAATTGGGGTCATTCAGCCCTTCAAGTCTGCTCTGCCATTCCATCATGGCTGATCCCAGACCCCCTCAACCTGCCTTCTGCCCATATCCCTTGATGCCCTGACCGAACAGGAAACTATGAACTTCTGCCTTAAATATACCCACAGACTTGGCCTCCACCGCAGTCTGTGGCAGAGCAGTCCACCGATTCACTACTCCCTGGCTAAAAAAATTCCTCCTTACCTCTGTTCTAAAGGGTCACCTCAATTTTGAGGCTATGCTCTTCATTTCTGGATACCCCCACCGTAGGAAACACCCTTTCCACGTCCACCCTATCTAGTCCTTTCAGCATTCTGTGGGTTTCTATGAGATCCCCACACATTCTTCTAAATTTCAGTGAGTACAGATCCAAAGCTGCCAAACACTCCTCATATGTTAACCCCTTTGTTCTGGAATCATCCTCCTGAACCTCCTCTGGACTCTCTCCAATGCAAAATATCCTTTGACAATACTGCAAGTGCACCCTGACTAGTATCTCATAAAGGCTCAGCACTGTAGAAAGTTCTCAGTCTGCTGTAGAACTCATGTCCAAGTCCGTGCTCAGGCAGCAGTTAATTTGAGCCATAACCACCCACATGAAGCACTTCATTATGGTAGATCTGACTGCTGTCTGACAATTGGCATTGAGGAGACTCGCCCTGCTCTTCTTGGGCATTGGTACAGTTGCTGCCCTTCTGATGCAGGCGGGTACCTCAGACAGCGGCAGTGAAAGGTTGAAGGCGTCCTGGAATACTCAAGCCACTTGGTTGGCACAGGCATTTAGTACCCAGCCATCGGGGCCTGACGCCTTGTGAGGGTCTGCCCTCATGAAGGATGTTCTGACGTTGCCCTCAGCGACAGAGATCACAGGATCACCAAATGCTGTGGCAATTTGCACAGGCATGGTGTTATTCTCCCTTTTGAGGTGTCCAAAAAGGTGGTGAGGTCATCACAGAGTGAAGCATCACTTCCAGTTACACAGCTGGGTTTTGCCTCGCAGGAAGTAGTGAGTTGTAACCCCTGTCGGAACTGTTGTGCATTTGATTCTGTCTCTACTTTCACTCAGTTGCCTTTTCACTCTTGCAGTGACCTTCCATGGGTTGTACCTGAGCTTATTGTAGGATTCTGTACTGCTGATATCAGACTCCCTCAGCAGACTGAATTTCACGGTCCAATGGTTCAGTTTAATTTCAGAGAATGTATACAGTATGCAACCTGAAATTCTTACTCTTCACAGACATTCCTGAAACAGAGAGAAAAAAAACCCAAAGAATGAATGATAGAAAAACACTGGAACTCCAAAGCCTTCCCCTCAGCACACATGCAGCAGCAAAAGCATAAAAACTCCCCCCCCACTTGCTCCAGCAAAAGCATCAAACCCCCCACCACCACCCACCATGCAAGCAATAGCAAGCCACTAAAGACACCTTGATCTAGAGTTCATCAAAAACTACAGTCCATCCCAACTCTTCAACATCTCAACCAGGCCCACTAACGCAGGCAAGAGAGATACCACTCCTGCCACAGCGAGAGGTGAGGCCAACAGCCCACTGTTTCAGTTTTACAGTCTGTAGCCTCACTTACTCAAGTTCCCTGGACTGGAGAGAGATCATTTGAGTGCAGAGGCTTCCAACAGCAGTGCCTATCGTCTCCATGTTTTGATCTCCCATGATGCTTCAGTCAACAACACTAGCAAGGAATCGGGTTGTCCACAGGGCTGCACCCCAAAGGTGTACATCCTCCATGCCATTCCTGGAGATCCTGAAACACAGATCACTCGATGAGATCCAAAGAGTGAGAACCCACTGCCCATGAAGAATGCAGTTCGAGTGCAGCTGTAGATCATGGACTCCAACAGGGCCCCAGCCATCTTGAAAAGGAAACGCAAGACATGAGAACAGGAGATTTGAGCTGTTTCAAATCTGAACTGGAAGAAGTCACCCAGGTCTGCAAAAATCCTCAGGTGCCACCTTCATCTCCTGGTCTTGGAAGACTCAGTATGTTCTTGAAGGAGCACACTCATCCACACAGGTATTGACAAAGTCAGTGACAGAAGTGGCATATCCCTTCAGTTCTAAGGATGAATCACTGAACGTGGTCAGGCAGCACCAATGATCCTGGGTCATGCCTTGGTACTGAGAGCTGAATGATCAGCAGAAGTTTGCCTTGAAAACTACTTCAGTAAACACAGATTTCCTCCCACTTTGCAAAGGCAAAAAGGGTTAGCAGGTTAGTTAGTCACACGGGTTGTAATTGGGTGGTGCATGTTTGTTTGAAAGGGCCTGCTAGGTGAGAGTAAGCATTCGGCATGGACTAGAAGGGCTGAGGTGGCCTGTTTCTGTGCTGTAATTGTTATATGGTTATGGTTACTGTACTGTATCTCTAAATAAAACAAATTTAGTTGGAATGCAGTAAGGAAAGAATTGTCATTACAGCACGGAGGTAGCTCCTTCAGCCCATCTAGTCTGTGCAGAATTATGCTGCCTTGTCCCATCAAGCTTCACCCAGACCACAGCCCTCCATACCCCTCACATTCACGTAGCTTTAAACGTAAATTTCTGTTGTATGGGCTGAAATTGAACCTGTGTCCGCCATTTCCACCAGCAGCTCATTTTACATTCTCAGCACCCTCTGAATAAAGACGTTCTCTGTAAAATTCCAGTTGAACTTTTCAGCCTTCAACCTTAACCCATGATCTCCGGTGCTAGTCTTGCCCAACCTCAGAGGAAAAAGCCTATCTATACCCCTTTCTTTTCTTTTTACAATATTTTTATTCAGAAAAAAAAAGATTTACAGAGGGCAACACACAGATACATCTCAACATAACTTGTGTACATTCATATATTGTAATAAAATTGATCAAAATGTTATAGCATAACACATAAAGGTATACCACTCTGTAATCAAAAATTTAAAGATAGGTCATACATCATAAAAGAAATTTTTTATTTATATATATAAAAGAAGTCAACCCCCTACCAACTACCAAAGAAAAAAGCTGATGATTGACAATGGATAATTAGGAAAAAAAACATTCACTTAAGAAGAGAAGATAAAAATATACATAAAAGTCTGTGCACTGTTAAACTTTATAAATTGGAAAAGTAATTTAGGAAAGGTCCCCAAATATCATAAAAATATTGTTTCGAACTTAAGACTGAGCAGCAGATCTTTTCTAAATTTAAATACAACATAATATCATGGGGAGACTTCTGGTGGTTTTAATGGAGTTGGTTGCACTAGCTACGTGCTCCGAAATTATTTGCTTACTTTGCTGTTTAAACCTATCTCGGTGAGAGCAACATGATTAGAAAGCTGTCAAAAAGAGAGACTACTTTAGAGACTGACTAAAATGATTCAACAAATGTCAGAGAAACTCGAAAAATTGGATAAACTGGATGACTTGGAATCCAAGTTTGATTTGTTACAGAATTCCTTCGACCTGGTTAAATCTGAACTGAAAACACTTAATCGGAAACTTGGAAGTATACAGCAGACTGTGAATGACCACGAAATTCATATTAAGCTACACAAAGAATCTCTGCTGGTGTTGCAGAAGGATATCGAAGGTTTCAAGAAAATTTCTAAGGAACAACTTTAAAAATACGACATGTTACTGAAGAAACTTACAGATTTAGAGACCAGGAACCGAAGGTGCAATATCAGAATTCTTGGACTTCCTGAAAAACTGGAGGGTAATCAACCTATCGATTTTTGTGCTCAAATATTGAAAGATTTATTCCCTGATATATTATCGGAACTACCAAAATTTGAGCACGTTCACGGAGTTACCCCGCCTAATTGGGATCCTGCCAAACCTCGCTCTATTATCATTTGCTTTTATGACTATCAGATTAAAGAACAGATCCTTCATGAATCAAGGAAGAAACGTATATTACAATTTCGTGATCAACAGCTTCGGATCGTTCAAGATTATCCACCGGAAGTTTTAAGAGCTAGACAGGCTTTTAAAGAGGTCATGTCTGATCTTTTTAAGCTTGGTTGTCACCTTTCTCTCAGAGATCCGTGTAAACTCAAGGTTACTACTTCTGATAATAAGGTTTCTTGGTTTACGAAGCCTGAAGAAGCTAAGAAACTTTTACAAAGTCTCTCCGGTCCTGTTCACCCTGTACACATCAGACTTCCAATATAACTCGGAGTCCTGCCATGTGCAGAAGTTCGCTGATGACACGGCCATAGTGGGGTGTGTCAGGAATGGACAGGAGGAGGAGTATAGGAAACTGATACAGGACTTTGTGATATGGTGCAGCTCAAACTACCTGCGTCTCAATATCACCAAGACCAAGGAGATGGTGGTGGACTTTAGGAGATCTAGGCCTCATATGGAGCCAGTGATCATTAATGGAGAATGTGTGGAGCAGGTTAAGACCTACAAGTATCTGGGAGTACAGTTAGACGAGAAGCTAGACTGGACTGCCAACACAGATGCCTTGTGCAGGAAGGCACAGAGTCGACTGTACTTCCTAAGAAGGTTGGCGTCATTCAATGTCTGTAGTGAGATGCTGAAGATGTTCTATCGGTCAGTTGTGGAGAGCGCCCTCTTCTTTGTGGTGGCGTGTTGGGGAGGAAGCATTAAGAAGAGGGACGCCTCACGTCTTAATAAGCTGGTAAGGAAGGCGGGCTCTGTCGTGGGCAAAGTACTGGAGAGTTTAACATCGGTAGCTGAGCGAAGGGCGCTGAGTAGGCTACGGTCAATTATGGATAACTCTGAACATCCTCTACATAGCACCATCCAGAGACAGAGAAGCAGTTTCAGCGACAGGTTACTATCGATGCAATGCTCCTCAGACAGGATGAAGAGGTCAATACTCCCCAATGCCATTAGGCTTTACAATTCTACCGCCAGGACTTAAGAACTTTTTAAAAGCTATTATTAATGCTTTTTGAGATAGTGATTTAGATGCATATCATATTCTTTACTGAGTTAAGTATTGTATGTAATTAGTTTTGCTACAACAAGTGTATGGGACATTGGAAAAAAGTTGAATTTCCCCATGGGGATGAATAAAGTATCTATCTATCTATCTATCCTTAAATTCAACTTTGAGTTGTTTTATGTTAAATGTTTTAATTTCACGTGTTCAATCAAGTAATTGGTATTTTGTTGATAACAAGGTTTCTTGGTTTTACGAAGTCTTAATCATTTGTTTGTTTAAGTAACTGGCGCCTGGTTATCTTTCAAACTATGCAAAACATGCAGGCAGACTGCATCCATTTTCTCTTTTGCTGTTTTTCGCAGCTCTTTTTAAACAATGTTATTCTCTCAGTGTTAGGTAGGAAGCTATCTAAACCACTTCCCTTTTTAATTATCTTCTATTTGTTTCTTTACTCTTTTTTTGCACCTGTGAGTATATGTTGTTTTACTTATTGATTTTCCTTATCTGTCTTTACTTTTTTACCGAGACTAATACTTATATTTTCCCATGGTTTTTTTTATATACCCCTGATAATTTTGTATACTTAAGTTGATAGATTCCTGACTGGTCAGGATATCAAGGGATATGATGAGAGGGTAGGTGTATGGGGTTGAATGGGAACTGAGATCAGACATGATGAAATGGTGGTGTGGACTCGATGAGCTGAATTCTGCTCCTATGCCTTGTGTCTTATGGACAGACTGGAAGGCACGGGGGGGGGGGGGGGGGGGGGTGAGGGAGCATGGCTTTGTTGGTAGAAAATGAATTTAAGTCATTAGAAAGAGATGACACCGGATCAGAAGGTTTTGAATCATTGTGGATAGCGAGAATGAACTGCAAGGGTAAAAAGACCCTAATGGGAGTCGTATATAGACCCGTAAACAGTAGTAAGGATATGGTTGACAAATTACAATGGCAGATAGAAAATGCATGCCATAAGGGAAATATTATTATAGTCATGGGGGATTTCAATATGCAGGTAGTTTGGGAAAATCAAGTTGGTGCTTGATTCCAGGAGGGAGAATTTCTAGAATGCCTGTGAGTTGGCCTTTCAGAGCAGCTCATGGTTGAGCGCACTGAGGGATCAGCTACTCTGGATTGGGTGTTGTGCAAAGAAGTTGATTTGATTGGAGACCTTATGGTAAAAAGAATCCTTAAGGACAAGTGATCGTAACATGATTGAATTCACCCTGAAATTTGAGAAGGTGAAGCTAAAGTCAGATGTATCAGTATTACAGTGGAGTAAGGAGAATTACAGAAGCATGAGAGAGGAGTTGACCAAAATTGATTGGAAAAGAACACTGGCAGTGATGAAAATCTGCAAATGCTGGAAATCCGAGCTACACATATAAAATGCTGGAGGACCTCAGCAAACTGGGCAGTATCTATGAAAAAAATACTGCTGACATTTTGGACTGAAGCCCTTGGGCAGGACAGACTGGCAGAGATGACAGCAGAGCAGCAATGGCTGGAATTTCTGGAAGGAACTCGGAAGGCACACGATATATACATCCCAAAGAGGAAGAATTATTCTAAAGGAAAGATGACACAACCATGGCTAACGAGAGAAGTCAAAGCCAACATAAAAGCAAAAGAGAGGGCAGATAATAGAGCAAAAATTACTCATAACTTTGAGAGTTGGGAAACTTTTAAAAACCAACAGAAGAAACTAAAAAAAAGTCATTAAGAAGGTAAAGATGGAATATGAAAGGAAGCTAGCCAATAATATTTAAGAGGATACCAAAAGTTTCTTCAAATACATAGTGTAAAAGAGTGGATATTGGACCGCTGGAGAATGAAGCTAGAATACTGGACGAACTGAACAAGTATTTTGCATCAGTCTTCACTGGGGAAGACACTAGTAGTATGGCAGAAGTTCCAGGTGTTAAGGAGCATGAAGTGTGTTAAGTTATCATAAGTAGAGGGAAGGTTCTTCGGAAACTGAAAGGTCTGAAGATAGATAAGTCACCTGGACCAGGTGGTGTACACTGCAGGATTCTGAAAAGGCGGCTAAAGCAATTGTGGTGGCATTAGTAATGATCTTTCAAGAATCACTAGATTCTGGAATGATTCTGGAAGACAAAGTTGCAAAAGAAAAGAAATCACAGGTCAGATAGTCTCATCTCAGTGGTTGGGAAGATGTTGGAATCGGTTGTTAAGTATGTGGTTTCGGGGTACTTGGAGGCACATGATAAAAGTAGGCAGCAGTCAGCATAATTTCCTCAAGGGAATATCTTGCCTGCCAAATTTGTTGGAATTCTTTGAAAAAACAACAAGCAGGAAAGGCAAAGGAGATTCAGTTGATGTTGCGTATTTAGATTTTCAGAAGGTCTTTGGCAAGGTGCCACACATGAGGCTGCTTAACAAGCTATGAGCCCATGGTATTACAGGAAGGATTCTAGCATAGATCAGGCAGTGGTTGATTGGCAGGAAGCAAAGAATGGGCATAAAGGGAGCCTTTTCTGGTTGGATGCTGGGAGTAGTAATGTTCCACAGGGATCTCTATTGGGACTGATTCCTTTTATGTTATGTCAATGATTTGGATGATGGAATTGATGACTTTGTTGCAAGGTTTGCAGATGATAGGAAGATAGGTGGAGGGGCAGGTAGTTTTGAGGAAGTAGAGAGGCTACAGAAGGATTTGGGTTCGGAGAATAGGCAAAGAAGTGGCAGAATACAGTGTCGGGAAGTGTATGGTCATGTACTCTGGTAGAAGAAGTGAAAAGGTTCACTATTTTCTAAATGGAGAGAATATACAGAAAAACTAAAATGCAAAGGCTCTTGTGCAGGATTCCCTGAAGGTTAATTTGCAGGTTGAGGAAGGCAAATGTGATGTTAACATTCATTTCAAGAGGACTGGACTATAAAAGCAATGATGCAATGTTGAGGCTTCGTAAAACACTGGTGAGGTTTCATTTGGAGTATTGTTAGCAATTTGTGTCTCTTAGAAACGATGCGCTGAAACTGGAGAGGGTTCAAACGAGGTTCACAAAAATGGCTTGTCATATGAAGAGCATTTAATGGCTCTGACCCTATATTCACTGGAATTTAGAAGAATTTAGAGGGGTGACCTAATTGAAACCTGTCGAATGGTGAAAGACCTTGTTGGGCTAGATGTGGAGCAGATGTTTCCTGTGGTGGCAGAGTCGAAGCAACTCTGATCTATTAATCTGGAATTTATCTGTAGTATTTTGTTCAGTTCGGGTCACTAGACTGTTAAATAAAATTATAGTAAGTTTATGGCACAGGAAATCATTCAGCCCATCTTCATGCCAGTCAGAAAGTACTGTCAGTCTAATCCCACCATCCAAATCTCTGTTACCTGCAAATTTGAAATTATTTAAATCTTACATCTGTCCCAGAACGTGAGGGAGTAAAGATCTTTGCGTTATGACTCCGTTGCAATGTACAGACAAGTTAATTTAAGTCCAATGGCTTATAGAAAGAAGCTGTCCCATAGCCTGTTGGTCCTGGCATTAATGCTGTGGTACAGTTTGCCAGACAAGCAGTTGAAACAGTTTATGGTTGGGGTGACTAGTGTCCCTGATGATCTCCCAGAGCTTCTTTACGTACCTGCTGCTGTAAATTTCCTTGATGAAGGGAAGTTCTCATTCACAGATGTGCTAGGCTCTCTGTACCACTCAGTAGTGCAGTGCCCAGCAGTCAAGGTTGGTGCAGTTCCCATACCAGGCGGTGATACAGCCAGTCAGGATGCTGTCAATTGTGCCCCTGTAAAAGGTCTTGAGGATTTGGGGCCACAGTCACCTGAGGTGGAAGAGACGCTGTTGTACTTTCTTTGCCACTCAGCCAGTGTGTATTGTCCAGGTGAAATCTTCGGTGATGTGTACATGGAGGAATTTGAAACTACTCATCCTCTCAACTGCTCCACGATCAGGGCAAGACTGTCTCCGTTCCTCCTATAATCCACGATCAGCTCTTTTGGACATATGCAAGTAAATGTAATGTGCAATTCAGCCTCTACCATCCCTATATGTATGTTTATGTGTGTATATAGCAAAAATAGAAATTTAAAAAGTAGTGAGAATGAGGTAGTCTTCATGGGTTCAATGTCCATTCAGGTATCGGATGGTGGAGGGAAAGAAGCTGTTGCTGAATCATTTGAGTGTGTGCCTTGAGGCTTATGTACCTCCTCCCTGTTGGTAGCAATGAGGACAAGGCATGCTCTGGGTGATGGATACGGCCTTTATGAGGCATCACTTCTTGAAGACGTTGTGGATACTATGGGAGGCTAGTGCACATGATGGAGCTAACTGAATTTTCAACTTTCTGCAACTTATTTTAATCACGTGCATTTGCCCCCCCCCCCCCCCGTCCCAGGCGGTAATGCAGCCAGTTAATATGCTCTCCATGCTACATCTGTACAAATGATAGAAATAATAAGCAAATACAGTGCTGAAATTAATCTATACTTAACTAAAAACAAAGATGATGAACAGGATTTTTAAATTTATTACTACATGGGCCTATTGTTCTTCAGCTTGTCTATCTGTACTCTGAATACATCCAAAATTCAAATGCTTCTGCATGCAGGATTTCTCCCAAAAGGCTTCATGAGTTTCCAGAAGTTCCTTGGTTTTCCATGTCCTGCTGAATCATATATTGTAAACACAACATATAAATTTAAATGATATATTTTCACATATACACTCAGGAGCCACTTTATTAGGTACACCTGTATAGCTGCTTATTAATGCAAATATCTAATCTGCCAATCATATGGCAGCTACTCAATGCGTAAGAGCATGCAGACATGGTCAAGAGACCTCAGAATGGTGAAGAAACATGATCTAAATGGCTTTGACTCTGATTGTTGGTGCCAGACTGGATAGTTTGAGTATCTTAGAAAATGCTGATCTCCTGCGATTCTCCAGAATTTACAGAGAATGCTGTGATAAACAAAATACCCCCAGTGAGTGGTAGCTCTGTGTGCAAGAATGCCTTGTTAACAGAGAGGTCAGAGGAGAATGAACAGGCTGGTTCAAGCGGACAGGAAGGTGACAGTAACTGAAATAACCACACGTTACAACAGCGAATGGTTCTACCAACAATCGTTGGTAGAGTTTCAGGTGGTGACAAGAGAGCGTACATGAGTGAGATATGCCAACTAGTGGAATGGTGCCGCAGCAACAACTCAACATCAGTAAGATGAAAGAGTTGATTATGGACTTCAGGAAGGGTAAGACGAAGGAGCACATACCAATCTTCATAGAGGGATCAGAAGTGGACAGAGTGAGCAGCTTCAAATTCTTCGGTGTCAAGATATCTGAAGATCTAACCTGGTCTCAACGTATAGATGTAGTCATAAAGA
The DNA here is from genome assembly GCF_048418815.1 of Hemitrygon akajei. Taxonomy (NCBI): domain Eukaryota; kingdom Metazoa; phylum Chordata; class Chondrichthyes; order Myliobatiformes; family Dasyatidae; genus Hemitrygon; species Hemitrygon akajei. Next base: position 27,344,479 of record NC_133138.1, on the reverse strand, counting down.
AGGCAAGACAACAGCTATACTTTATTAGGAGTTTGAAGGGATTTGGCATGTCAACAAATACACTCAAAAACTTCTATAGTTGTACCGTGGAGAACATTCTGACAGGCTGCATCACGGTCTGATATGGAGGGGCTACTGAACAGGACCAAAAGAAGCTGCAGAATGTTGTAACTCCAGTCAGCTCTATCTTGGGCACTAGCCTACAAAGTACCCAGGACATCTTTAGAAAGTCTCAGAAAGGCAGCGTCCATTATTATGGGCGTGCCCTTTTCTCACTGTTACCATCAGGTAGGAGGTACAGAAGCCTGAAGGCACACACTCAGCGATTCAGGAACAGCTTCTTCCCCTTTGCCATCTGATTCCTAAATGGACATTGAAGCTTTGGACACTACCTCACTTTTTTTAATATACAGTACTTCTGTTTTTTTCCACATTTTAAAAGATCTATTCAAAACATGTAATTGATTTACTTGTTTATTATTATGTTTTATTTTATTTTTTCCCCTCTCTGCCAGATTATGTATTACTTCGAACTGCTGCTGCTAAGTTAACAAATTTCACGTCACATGCTGGTGATAACAAACCTGATTCTGAATTGAATTGACTTTATTACTTACAGCAGGGATGGCCAACCTATGGCACATGCACCAAAAGTCGCACATTGGATGATTAGAAGTGGTGTATTGCACCCCAGTGATAATTTTTTTTAAAAGTAAGCCTACTCATGCAAAAAGTATTAACCGAAAACCGAATTGTAGAAAAAAATCTATAACAGGAATTCAAGTGGCTTAGAGCTAGAAATGGGTTTTACTGAGAATGAATCTAAAACTTAGCAATTATTTTTAACAATTTTATTATTTCATGCACATTTTTTGGCGAATGTTATCTTCTTTCACATTAATCTGTTTTCAATTTTAAAAAATATTCAATGAGTCAAACCAGGAAAGAAGGACTTTTGTTCTTCAGTCGTTCCATAACTGTTCAATACACATTTGTTTGATCCTCAGACGCCAGGTCTGAAATTATTAACCTGCTCAGTTGAGGAAAAACATCAGAGACACGAAATTACCTCTGAAACGGTTTTTATTCAGAGAGGAGTTCACAGCCCCACACACATCGGGCTTAAGGTAGCCAACTCCCAATTTGTCGGTTTACAAAGGTCATACTTATACCCAAAAGCAGGGTACTACATTCGCAAATATGGTTACTGATTCAAATTCATCAATTGATTGGCTATTGCATAGCTAAGCACGCGAAATACTCGGAATAAGCATAGATGCAAGCGTAATACTTGGAATGGGTATGGACACAAGCAAAACACTCAAAATAGGTATATAGCTCAAAATACTTTGCCGAACACATTGTCTTGTGGTCGCAAGGTTCCTCTTCTTTGTGGTTGCCACATGCTGCCTGGCATTCTGTTTTAGTTACCTGTTCCCTGTCCTCCTACACTTCCCCAATGACGTATCCTCTCCCTGGTCCTATCTACATATTTTGCTACACTTACCCCTCGCCCACCCCTTCTACACGTACCTCTTACCCTCTTCACATTCTCACAGGCATATGCACCAGTGGTGTGTCGCAGATTTTTGCCTGTCAGTTTACAATTGACACTCGTGAGCTACAGAGTTGTGCTTTGTTCATCCTTTGTGAACGTTTGCAGTTTTGTACTTTTGTGAAAATTAAGCCTTGTTTTTACATTCAGTTACCCATCACAGCGCAAAAGAAAATGAGCAAAAGAAAAGCAGAAAGTGATAATAAGCGTGGATTCAATGAACAGTGGGAAAATTAGTTATTTATAGCGGGTCCGTGAGGGAAAACCGTTCTGCATTGTTTGTGAAAACACTTTCTCACATAGTAGAAGACATGATCTTAATAGACACTATAAAACACAACATCAGACTGAAATAGAAGGAAAACCGAAGGTAGTGCTTGGGTCTGAGTTACGGAAAGAATATGTGATTAAGAAAAAGGAAGAAACCAAAAGAGGACAAATTATATTTGTTGAAAGTCTCCTTAAGGTAAGTAATGTTTATCTTGTTTTTATATTAAATCAATATATCATTTTATAAAATTAACATTTTTACAAGAATTGAAAGGGGCTACAAGAGTTGTATACTCATCTGAACTCGTGTATGAAAAAATTGATGCATGGAATGTAAAAGGTTGGCCACCCCTGTCTCACATCCTTCATATACGTGAGGAGTAAAAATCAGCATGAGTTAATCAGTCTGATGACATGGTGGAAGAAGCTGTCCTGGAGACTGTTGGTCCTGGCTTTTATGCTGCAGTACCATTTTCTGAATGGCAGCAGCTGGAACAGTTTGTGGTTGGGGTGACACGGGTCCCCAGTGATCCTTCAGGCCCTTTTTACACACCTGTCCTTGTAAATGTCCTGAATAGTAGGAAGTTCACATCTACAGATGCGCAGGGCTGTCCGCACCATTCTCCGCAGAGTCCTGTGATTGAGGGAGGTACTTCTGCAGTGGTGTGCAGAAGAGCATCACTGAACACATAACATGTTGAACTTTGACGTGGATGGGTGACAGTAGCAGAAGATCGCAATCACATACTCAAAAGCCGCTTTATTAGGTACAGGGGATGTCTAATGGTGAGAATGGTGGGGACCCTCTCAGCACTGTGTATTCCATCTAGGCAGTCTACTCAGTGACATGAGCATGGAATTTTCTGGTAAATTACTCCCCCTCTGTCTTTTCTCTCTCCTCCTGATGCACCTAATCCCTGTACACCTGTCTCTCTTCACCCTCTTCATCACCCACGTACTCTTCCCACTGATTACCCACCCCCACTGTTCAGATCTGCCCTCTCCACCTCTCTCCTTTGTTTCTGTACTTCTATCAGATTCCATGACCTTCAGCTCTTTGTCTCTACTATGTATTGTTTCCCATCTTCTGAAATTCCCATTGTCTTTGGCACGCCCTCCCCCCTTCCGCCTCAGCCTTATCAACTCTCTTCATCTGGAACCACCTACTCTTTGCTGGCTCTTTCTTGATCTTCACTCCACCTTTTTATTCTGGCTACCTCCTCAACTTTGAGGTGGTCCTGTGTGGCCGCATCTTCATGTGTTATGGAAGCTACAAGGTATCAGACCACAAGACCCTACAGAGGATCAGCAGGGTCTTCACCGTTTCCCACCCCCATTTCTGACATTCACCAGGAGCATTGCAGACAAAGTGCCCAATAACGTTCTCGAGGATCGCCATCACCCATCCCACAATCTGTTTGTGGGATGGAGGTACAGGAGTGTCAGGACTAGGACTGACAGACTGGGTAACAGCTACTTCACCAGGCTGTGAGATTAATGAATACCCTCCCACTGAGGTCTCATCACTAGATCAGCGTGCTGTTTACTATTTACCTGTGCTGAATGCATTTTGAATTGTATGAGCTTATTATAGCAATATTTTGATTTGTGTGCTGTGTGTGATGTATGTTTTGTGGATGCACCATGGTCCGGAGGAATGTTGTTTCATTTGGTTGCATATCTACAGTAGTGGGCTTCACAGCTGAACAGGTGAGAAAACAGCTGAAACGTCTCCACCCAAGCAAGGCTGCAGGCCCGGATGGTGTCAGCTCCAGGGTGCTTAAAGCCTGTGCCCCCAGCTATGTGCAGTACTTCACCGTCTTCAACCTGAGCCTGGGTCTCCAGAGGGTTCCTGTGCTGTGGAAGACGTCCTGCCTCGTCCCTGTACTGAAGACGCCGCGCCCCAGTGGCTCCAATGACTACAGACAGGTGGCATTGACCTCGCACATCATGAAGACCCTGGAGAGACTTGTTCTAGAGCAGCTCTGGCCTATGGTTAGGCCACACTTAGACCCCTCCAGTTTGCCTACCAGCCCCGACTAGGAGTTGAGAATGCCATCGTCTACCTGCTGAACCGTGTCTACGCCCACCTGGGCAAGCTGGCGAGCACTGTGAGGGTCATGTTTTTTAACTTCTCCAGTGCATTCAACACCATCCACCCTGCTCTGCTGGGTGAGAAGCTGACAGTGATGCAGGGGGATGCTTCCCTGGTGTCATGGATTATTGATTACCTGACTGGCAGACCTCAGTACGTGCACATGCAACACTGTGTGTTAGACAGAGTGGTCAGCAGCACTGGGGCTCCACAGGGGACTGTCCTGACTCCCTTTCTCTTCACCATCTACACCTCGGACTTCAACTACTGCACAGAGTCTTGCCATCTTTAGAAGTTTTCTGATGATTCTGCCATAGTTGGGTGCATCAGCAAGGAAGATGAGGCTGAGTACAGGGCTACGGTGGGAAACTTTGTCACATGGTGTGAGCAGAATAATCCACAGCTTAATGTGAAAAAGACTAAGGAGCTGGTGATGGACCTGAGGAGGGCTAAGGCACCGGTGACCCCTGTTTCTATCCAAGGGGTCAGTGTGGACATGGTGGAGGATTACAAATACCTGAGGATACGAATTGACAATAAACTGGACTGGTCAAAGAACACTGAGGCTGTCTACAAGAAGGGTCAGAGCCATCTCTACTCCCTGAGGCGACTGAGGTCCTTTGACATCTGCCGGACGATGCTGAGGATGTTCTACGAGTCTGTGGTGGCCAGTGCTATCAAGTTTGCTGTTGGGTGCTGAGGCAGCAGGCTGAGGGTAGCAGACACCATCAGAATCAACAAACTCATTCGTAAGGCCAGTGATGTTGTGGGTGTGGAACTGGACTCTCTGACGGTGGTGTCTGAAAAGAGGATGCTGTCCAAGTTGCGTGCCATCTTGGACAATGTCTCCCATCCACTCCATAATGTACTGGTTAGGCATAGGAGTACATTCAGCAAGAGACTCATTCCTCCGAGATGCAACACTGAGCATCATAGGAAGTCATTCCTGCCTGTGGCCATCAAAATTTACAACTCCTCCCTCGGAGTGTCAGACACCCTGAGCCAATAGGCTGGTCCTGGACTTATTTCCACTTGGAATAATTTACTTATTATTATTTAATTATTTGTGTTTTTATATTGCTATATTTCTACGCTATTCTTGGTTGGTGCAACTGTAACGAAACCCAGTTTCTCTCAGGATCAATGAAGTATCTCTGTCTGTCTGTCAAGAGACAATAAACTTGAATTTGAGATGAAGGATCTCAACCCAAATACCGATTGTCCTTGTCGCTGCATAGATACTGCCTGACTTGCTGAATTTCCTGCAGTATCTTTTGTGTTGCTCCAGATACCAGCATCTGCAGTCCAAATTGAGAATGCCTCCAAATTGTGCCTGAACTTTGTGTCTAGCTGGACCTCTAGGAAGGGAGAGAGACACGGTTTGGACAAAGTCCTGAATAAAGGACTTCAAAATATAAATTGTCTATTCTCATCCATAGATTCTTCCTGACTTGCTAAGTTCCTCCAGCATGTTTTGTGTGTGTGTTTTGCTTAAGGTTTCCAGCACCTGCAGAATCTCTTGTGTTTATTGATGTGGTAATTCTTTTTGTTACTGTCCATGACAGTACAGTAGTGTAAGTGGTTAGCACAAGTCTTTACCATACCAGCGACCGAGGTTCAATGAAGGGTTTTGGTCCGAAATGTCATCACTACCTCCTCCCATAGATGCAGTCTGGCCTGCTGAGTTCTGCCAGCATTTTGTGTTTTTATTTATTTCCAGCATCTGCAGATTCACATGTGTTGCCTTTCAGTTCCTGCTGCTGCCTGCAAGGAGTTTGTACGTTCTTCCCATGACCATGTGAATTTCTTCTAAAATATGTATCTAAGACTTTTGCAAAGTACTGTGCTTATCAACAGGGAGCAGAGAGCAGGTTTGTAAATCTGTCCGGGGCAATGGATGTTGGAAATGGCAAGGGTGGAAGGGTGTGGGACAGGTGACAGAGGAGGAGTGTTGGGTCAGAGGGTGGCTCAGGTGCAGGTACACCTAGCCCAGAGACACCAGGCAACGTCATTTGATTCCAAACAATTGGTTTATTGATCATTACGGAAGGTCTTTCAGGTGCTCCCCTCTCCCCTTTTTTCAACCGTGATTCCCATATCCCTGCCCCCTTCCCACTCTCAGTCTACAATAGAGGCCCATATTAGAATGAGGTTTATCATCACTCACATATGTCATGAAATTTGTTTTATTATTGTGACAGCAGTGCAGTGCAATGCATAAAATTCCTACAGTACTGTGCAAAAATTCTAGCTATAGGCTTTGTGGCAAAGTTTGCAGATGATATAAAGTTAGGTGTAGGGGTAGGTAGTGCTGAGGAAGCAATGCCATTGCAGAAGGAATCAGACAAAATGGAAGAATGGGCAAAAAATGGCAGATGGAATACGGAGTTGGGAAATGTATAATAATGCATTTTAGTAAAAGGAACAAAAGTGCAGGATATTATCTAAATGGGGAGAAAATTCAAACATCAGAGGTACAAAGAGACTTGGGAGCCCTTGTGTAAGACTCCTGGAAGGTCAATTCACAGTTTGGGTCTGCAATTAAGAAGGCAAGTGCAATGTTGGCATTTATTTCAAGGAGAATAGAATATAAAATGAAGGAGATGATGCACTAATCAGGCCACACTTGGATATTGTCAGTAGTTTGATATCCATAGCTCAGAAAGGATATGTTCTCTTTGGAGAGAGTCCAGAGGGGGTTCACAATGATGACTCTGGGAATGAAGGTGTTAACATATGAGGATTGTTTGGCAGCTTTGGGCCTGTACTTACTGGAATTTAGAAGAATGCGTGGGGATCTCATTGAAACCTACTGAATGTTGAAGGGATTAGATAAGGTGGATGTGGAGAGGATGTTTCCTATGGTGGGGTTGTCCGGAACTAGAAGGCATAGCTTCAAATTTGAGGGGTGACCGTTTAGAACGGAGATGAGGAGAAATTTTTGGAATTTGTGGAATGCACTGCCTCAGACTGCGGTGGAGGCCAAGTCCATGGGTATATTCAAAGCCAAAGTTGATAGTTCCCTGATTGATCAGGGCATCAAAGTTTATGGCGAGAAGGTAGGTGTATAGGGTTGAGTGGGGTCTGGGATCAGCCATGATGGAATTGCAGAGCAGACTTGATGGGCTGAATGGCCTAATTCTGCTTCCATATCGTGTGGCCTTGTATGTGCCCAAGACTTTTGCACAATACTGCAGACTTGCCTATTTTGAAATTCAGCTCCCATTTTCTCCTTTACAATAGTGTAGTAATTATTGCACCTGGGTACAATAATTACTACACTATTGTACCCAGGTTTGAGGAAGAATGTTTTGTAAATAAATGGATTAAGTTTTCTTTCTTTTCTTAATTGAGCCATGTTGTGAATTATCAGTGGTTTTGATATTAGACAAGTCAACTGAAGGTTTGTGATGTGGGCCAAACTTGAAGCTTCTTTGCCCTAGACCAGCACTCATTGTGTTATTCAGAGCCTCCTCTACTTGAAGGAAATGCTGAGAGAGTTGAGCATCTTGCTCTGTTTTGGCTATGAGAAATGTTAAATATTATTGAATGCATATCTGAAATGGATTTAAAAGGAATGTAATTTTCTCTGCTTTATATTTGTAATAGTTTTGAACATCAGTTCTCATTTGAGGATTGTTAGTGTTATAAAACTGATGATTTTTTCTTTGAAATATATGCCTTCATTGACATTTTAAAACAGAAATCTCATCAGGTGGAAAAGCTTTAAATTAATCCCTCAGTAAGAAGTATCATTTGATGAATGAAAAGTATTAAGTCTTTTTCAGAAAATTGGTTGTTATCATGTTTTGGATTATGACCATGATGTTTATGCTTGGCAAAAACTGAGCCATTCAAACTTCTCGTGGTTTGTGTTAAATCTCTCAGAAAAAAATAGTGTGTGAATAAATACATTGCTTTTTTTCCAAGATGAATTTATCCCATTAATCCTGTTCTATTTCCAGAGCAAGTCATTTAATTTCATCATGAAGTTCATCATTATGTACCTCTGCAGCAGGTACTTAAAATCTTTTGTTACCACGTTAAGAGCTGCTTTCTCCTCCCTTTGCAGTTATTTTATGATGATAAATAACAGTTTTCTGCATGAACTTCATGACTCAAGCATAGAAGCAGCAAGCTGCTCTCACTTAGGCCATCATTTGCCCAAGGATAGATGATTAACCGCAAAATAGGCTAATAAACTAACGATTGGTGATGCGACTTTTGTATTTGCACAGTTTGTCTTTTGCACATAGGTTTGTCAGTCCGTTTTGAGAAGTCTTTCACTTATTCTATTATATTCCTTTGTTCTACTGTGAATGCCTGCAAGAAAATGACTTTCAGAGTAGCAAACAATGACATAGATGTACATTAATAATAAATTTACTTTGAACTTTAAAGCCGAAAAGTTCCCAGTGTAAGCTTTGCTTTCATATATTCTGCAGAAAAGCTTTGTCATGGAAATTTTAAAATCCAAGCTGATTTCAACATGGAACACATCTGCTAGGTATTAAATAATAACCATGGAAAATCAGAAATGCTTAGGATATGTTTTCATTGAAGTATGTGTATTGTGTTTATTTTATAACAGAAATAAACAGATATTAAGATTTTAGCCTTCATATGGAAGATATTTTCACCTATTTCACTTTCCAGAAGTCATTTACTCCTTAATAGGAATTATTCTTTAGATTCAAATGATTTTCAATCAATGCAGATCAATCATTGAGTTTGTACAATGAATGTTGATACAAAATCTAATTGACTGAGAAGAATGATTGTACCTTAAGTTTATGCCATCTTCAATTTATGTCTATGCAACTATAAATACTGCAAGTGTAGTTACTTAATCATGACCAGAAGTGATGCGCAGTTTATTTTTGTTCCTCATAGTCAAAAATCATTAAGGTCAATTATTTTTCTTTGGGAGCAGCTTATTCTGGAATAAATAATTGATTAAAGCGGAACTATTTTGGTCTGTATGTAATTAAAATCATCATAATAATCTCAACATTCAGGCAACCTCACTGTACATATTTTAATAATAAATGCAAAATGCTAAAAATAGCATTGCACAGTTGAAAGGAAAAGGAATGGAATTTGTACTGGCCTTACAAGTTCTAACACATTCCATTGTTTTACTTGGTGTTTCAGTTCATACTAACCTATATGTTAAGTAAGTATTGGATGGTCATATGAGCAGCTGGTGTATATCACAAGTCCTGGTTGTGCAACCACTGACTCCAGGCAGACGATCTCTGAAGTATTAATAATGGCTGGTGTCACCAGTCTTGTAAAGATGCTGCCCAGAAGAAGGCAATGACAAACCATTTGTCAAGAACGATCATGGTCATTGAAAGAATGAACGATATGTTAAATATATGGGATTTTATTTTTTTATTTTATAGATACGGCATTATTACAGGTGCCTGAATGCCCATATTAAATACATAGTTATTCCAGAATAAGCTGCTCTCAACTAAACATAATTGACCTCAGTGAGGCGCTTCTAGCCCAATGAGCTTGTATTGCCTGATTATACCCTTGTGACTAATGAACCGGCTAACCCATTGAAGCACCCAGAGGAAACACATGTGGTCACAGGGAGAACATACAAGCTCCTTCTAGCCGTGAAATTGAACCTGGGTTGCTGACGCTGTAATACTGTTATGATAATAGCTACACTGCCACACAGCTTTGTTTTGTTCATACATGAGAAACTTGTCCCATAGAGGTGCACGTACTCACTCACTCACCACCACCGCTTTATTATTTCCTGACAGTCACCTTATGTACAGACAGTCTCTGCCTGGATCACTTTATGTACTTACAATTAATTTATGTATGTAATTTTGTGTATTTAAATTTATTGTTTTCTTCATTATTGGGTTCTTTATATTATTGTGTGTTTTTTTTCGCACTGCGTCGGATCCAGAGGAACAATTATTTTGTTGTTCTTTTTACTTGTGTACTGGAAATGACATTAAACCATCTTGAATACCCATACTCAAATACTGGCTCTCTGGGCATGGATAGGCTTGCAATGTTTGCTGCTGGAGACATCTGTTTTTTTTCACTATTTACATGTAATGCCTGATATAAATGGTAAGGAATAATAGGTAACCAGAATGCCCTTGGGTATACTTTTCATGATAACCTTCATGGCATTGGTTACTTCAGCAAGCTGTGAAAATGGGATGAAGCACTGTCAGGCCTGTACTGTCTGTAGAGTACTTGGACATCTGCACTGGCAAATCCCATGGATACTTACTGCCCATTATGCCACCGACGTTTAGGGCTGCACTGAAGGTCCTCCATCTCTGTCTGCGCTTGGTCATCTTAGCTGTTGTGCCCCAGGTGTGGTTCAGGGTCCTCATTTTTGCCCCCTACAGTACGAGCCTCTAGAAGATCCTCCATATTTTCTGCCCAAGATCTCCAGTACAGTGCCAGGTTGTCTTTCGTCTCCCACATTTCCTCCACCCTTCAGTGGTCCAATGAAGTGCTGTTTTGACGATGGAGTTGGTCTCACTACCTATCATGTGCCCAATCCATCTCCAACATTTCCTCATGATCTTTGTGGCCATGAAGGAGTAGGGACTGGTTGGAGATCTTTCTTGTACAGATAATATGGGGATCTTCTGGAGGCTTGTGGTGTGGAATGACAACAGCTTGGCAAGGTCCCTCTCTGTCACGTGGACCAGAGTACAGCTTCATCTTGGTGTGGATGATGTACTTGGTTGATCGCCATATGTTGCTCATTAATCTGAAGATGTCTCTAGCTTTGAGTCTGCACTGGGTGCCGTCCTTGGTCCCACCATCCTGCCGAATGATGCTGCCCAGGTAAGTGTGGATACAACATCATGATTGGTAAGCTACAGGACTAATGAATGGGTCTAGATCTTTACCCCACCAATGAGCTCAACTCACACCTCTGCAGCCAAGGTAAGTTGATTGAAGGAATTTAATAAATATGGAATTAAAGGGGGAAAAAATCACAAGTATTCAGTGGCCACTTTATTTGGTATATCTGTACACCTGCTTGTTAATGCAAATATCTAATCAACCAATCACGTGGCAGCAAATCAATGCATAAAAGCATGCAGACATGGTTAAGTGGTTCACAGTTCTGTGGATAAAACCATCTTTTAATGAGGGAGGTCAGAGGAGAATGGCCAGACTAGTTCAAGCTGACAAGAAGACAACAGTAACTCAAGTAAACACACATTACAGAAATAGTGTGCAGAAGAGCGCCTCTAAATGCAAAATGTGTTGAACCTTGAAGTGGATGGATTACAGCAGAAGACCATGAACATAACACAGTATCCACTTTATTAGGTACAGGAGATAACTTTTTTTAAAAAAAAGTGGCCACTGAGTGTGTGTCAGTGAAAATAAACCTGATTCTGATTCTGAACTGCTTACAGTTAATTTGAGATAGATAATAATTGGTGATGTTGCCATTAGCAACCACATCTTGTGATCCAATGTTCAAAAATCTTTGGTGTACCCAAAATTTGAATGTTTCAACAAGCCTGAGTTATTTATATAGAGCCACTATAGTAAAGATTTGTCATACTGCAAACATGTGGGGCCATGATGAGATATATACAGCAGTATTGTATATAATACTGACAGCCTTGCTTAAGATGTATACTTGTTGTAAAGGAAGTGTAGTAAAAATTCTGCAAACTTGTTCTTCAGAAGGCAGGTCTGTCATGTGAGCAGAGATTAGCAAGGTTTCTTCTCTAGAGTTTAGAAAAATCACAGGTGACCTCATTTGAAAATTCCAGAATTGTTAAAGTGCTTCACTGTAAATTCAGGAGGAATGATTTCCTTAGCTAAACAGACAAGAACTAATGGTTACAGCCTCGTATAAGAACAGAACAGTACAGAGCAAGACCAAATCCTTCAGTCTACCAAGTCCGTTACAAACTTAATATGAATCAAACTAATCCTATCTACCCACATGTAGTCCGTCTATGTTCCCTGTCACAACAACAACCTCTTACTCAATGTCAACAAGACCAAGGAGCTGATTATTAACTTGTGGAGAAGGAAACCAGAAGTCCATGAGCCAGTCCTCATCAGCAAGGGTCAGAGGTTGAGAGGGTCGGCGACTTTAAATTCCTCGGTGTTATTTTGGAAAACTGTCCGGGGCCCAGCACGTGAGTGCAATTATGAAGAAAGCACAGCAGCACCTCTACTTCCTTAGGAGTTTGCAAAGATTCAGCATGACGTCTAAAACTGTGATAAACCTTTATAGATGTGTGTTCGAGAGTATATTGACCGGCTGCATCACAGCCTGATATGGAAAACCTAAGCCCTTGAACAGAAAATCCTACAAAAAGTAGTGGATATGTCCTAGTCCATCACTGGTAAAGCCCTCCTCACCATTGAGTACATCTACACAGAGTGCAGATGCAGGAAAGCAGCATTCATTATCAGGGACCCACACCACCCAAGGCATGCTCCCTTATCGCTGCTGCTATCAGGAATAAGGTACAGGAGCTTCAGGACTCGTGTCACCAGGTTCAGGAAGCTATTACCCTTCAACCATGAGTCTCTTGAACCAAAGGGGATAACTTCTCTTGCTTCATCACTGAAATGTTCCCACAAACTATGGACTTACTTTCAAGGACTCTTCATTTCATGGTCTCGTTATTTATTTGTTCATTAATTATCTTTTTTTCTTTGTATTTGCACATTGGTTTGGTCTTTGATTCTATTATGGTTATTGGATTTATTGAGTATGCCTGCAAGAAAATTAATCTTAGGACTGTACTGTATATGGTGACATACATGTACTTTATACTCACTTTGGTAATAAACTTACTTTGATCATGTTTCTGTCTAAATGTCTTTTAAATATTGCGATCATATCTGCTTTATTACCTACCCTGACCTAGTGTAGTTGCTTACTGCACATTGTGTTTTTTTTTTTAAATCTTAGAAACATAGAAAATAGGTGCAGGAGTAGGCCATTTGGCCCTTCGAGCCTGCACCGCCATTCAGTATGATCATGGCTGATCATCCAACTCAAAACCCTGTACCTCCTTTCTCTCCATACCCTTTAGCCACAAGGGCCATATCTAACTCCCTCTTAAATATAGCCAATGAACTGGCCTCAACTGTTTCCTGTGGCAGAGAATTCCACAGATTCACCACTCTCTGTGTGAAGAAGTTTTTCCTCATCTCGGTCCTAAAAGGCTTCCCCTTTATCCTTAAACTGTGACCCCTCATTCTGGACTTCCCCAACATCGGAAACAATCTTCCTGCATCTAGCCTGTCCAACCTCTTCAGAATTTTATATGTTTCAATAAGATCCCCTCAATCTTCTAAATTCCAGTGAATATAAGCCTAGTCGATCCAGTCTTTCTTCATATGAAAGTCCTGCCATCCCAGGAATCAATCTGGTGAACCTTCTTTGTACTCCCTCTTGCTTCATAAATCTTTAAACTTCCCCCCCCCCCCCATCACCTTAAACATGTGTCATCTATTATTTTATATTTCTAATCTGAAGAAATAGTCTCTAATTACCTACTACTATTTGTGCCTCTCATTTTTATCAGCTCATCCCTTTGCCTCAATGCTCCACAGAAAACCATCCAAGCTTTTCTAGTATCTCCACATTGTTAATATGCTCCATCCCTGAAACTCTTCAGCATCCTCTCCACAGCCTCCCGATTCCTCCTGCAGAGTGGTGACTAGAACTACACACAAAAGGGAGAGATGAACTGGAGAATGAGCAGCAACAGGTCTGAAATGGGTGCCGAGGATTTAAGAGGTGTAGAGAAAGCACATGGACAGTGGAATGGGCTAACTGGGAGAGAGGTGAGCAATGGAGCTGAGGTGAATAGGGACCAATAGAGAGGTTGAGGCAGACAGAGGAAAAGGAATTGGAGGTGGATTGAGTGCGGTAGGGAAGCAGAGGAAATGACCATGTGCAAGATCATGTGTCTGTATGCATCGAGAGTGAGTACTCAGAGCATGTCTGTGTGCCTACTGAATATATAGCAATGCCTGGTCTCCAGTTGCCTCGGGCCTCCTTGGCATTGATCCAAGACCTCCCTCTAGAGTATGTGATAGTTATTCCACATTACAAGGTCATGTGGAAGCCTACCACCTCTCTTTGGTGGAAACGTCACATTTTGATTTCAAGCCAAATAAATGAGAATCCAGTTCTAATTTCAGGTCCATCTCTAAAGTATCCCACCTCCATGTCTGTAGTGAGATGCTGAAGATGTTCTATAGGTCAGTTGTGGAGAGCGCCCTCTTCTTTGTGGTGGCGTGTTGGGGAGGCAGCATTAAGAAGAGGGACGCCTCACGTCTTAATAAGCTGGTAAGGAAGGCGGGCTCTGTCGTGGGCAAGGTACTGGAGAGTATAACATCGGTAGCAGAGCGAAGGGCGCTGAGTAGGCTACGGTCAATTATGGAAAACCCTGAACATCCTCTACATAGCACCATCCAGAGACAGAGAAGCAGTTTCAGCGACAGGTTGCTATCGATGCAATGCTCCTCAGACAGGATGAAGAGATCAATACTCCCCAATGCCATTCGGCTTTACAATTCAACCGCCAGGAGTAAGATATGTTAAAGTGCCGGGGTTAGGACTCAATGTATTAAGTAAAGTACTTAAGAACTTTTTAAAAGCTATTATTAATGCTTTTTGAGAGAGTGATTTAGATGCATATCATATTTTTACTGAGTTAAGTATTGTATGTAATTAGTTTTGCTACAATAAGTGTATGGGACATTGGAAAAAATGTTGAATTTCCCCATGGGGATGAATAAAGTATCTATCTATCTTCAATTTCTCCCTAACCCTGATCCTCCTACACCTAACTTGCCCCTCCCATATCATCCTGTTTCTCCCTCAACTCACTCCATCTGCCCATCACCCACACATTCCTCGCCCTACTGTTCCCATCCGCCCTCACCCGATCTGCCATACTTGGTTCCATGTTCCGCTTTCCTTACCTGTCAGACTCCATCATCTACAGCCCTTTGCTGCCTCTGCCTTTCACCTTATAGCCTCTATCACCATTTCCTTCCCCACCTATAAATATTCTATCACTTGGCAACTCTTCCTCCACCCTTCCCCTCCTCGTCGGATACTGGCTATCTGCCATCTTTCAGTCTGTGTGTAGAGTCTTGACTCAAAACATCAACCGTCCATTTCCCTCCACACGAAACCCTGGAGAAATGCGGAAGGTCGGGCAGGGAAATGAATGGCCTGACTGTTGAGTTCCTCCAGCAGACTGCTTTTATTTGTGAGACACAAACGGACTTACGGACAAGAAGGACGGTGGGGGGGGGGGGGGGGGGAGGGAGGACAGACAGACCCTAGAGAAACTTGGCACATCGGACATCATCTAAGGAGCAATATAACCCTTGACATTTTGAGCTGACTGTTCATTTATCTCCTTGGATGCTGCCTTACCTGCTGAAGCAGGAAATACAGGAACAATTACTACTCTATTGCCATCAGGCTCCTGAACCGGCCTGGATAACCTCAATTCTGAACTGATTTCCACAACCTATGGACATCTTCTCAGGACTATTTTTTTTCATTTGCACACTTTGTCTCATTTTTTACATTGGTTGTCAATGTTTGTGCATAGGTTTTCATAAATTATATTGTATTTCTTTATTTGTCGGTAAATGTCTGCAGGAAAATGAATCTAGAGGTAGTGCTTTCCTTGGCAGTTGTTTTTGTACTTCGATAATAAATTGGCTTTTGAGTTCCTGCAGCGCTCGGAGCGCCTGTCTCTCGGTTGTGCTCGTCGCTTGCAGTGGCGCTGTCGCCAAGCTAGTTGGCGCTGCGTCGCGTATCTCCGGCGTCCGGCGCTCACATCCGCTGCGGCTGCGACGGGCTCCATTTATCGATCGGAGGGTGAGATCAACGGTGGGATAACCGAGCGGAAGCCTTCAGCCCTTCACCTCCCGGTGCCAGCAGCAGGATCGTCCGCTTGCTCTCCGCACCATGGCGGACAACGGCAGCCGTTATCAGGCGGTGAGTGGTCACCCGGCCCAGTGAACGGTGCCCGAGGAGGGTTGGGTCTGTGGCCCCGAGCGTGGAGGGAAGGCACCGGCGAGATTGCCCAGCAACCCCGAGGCTCTTACGTCGTCCGCTGGGCCTGGGCCTCATCCTCTTATAAAATAGATTGGAGCTGAATAATTAAGCTGGGACTGGAAAAGACTAATACCAGTCGTGGCATCGGGTTTAATAGCCAGTTGTCAATTACTAATGTAAAATGATAGGAATCAAACTGACTACGTTTGTTAGATTATGTATCAGAAACAAAGAAACGGACTGAGCCCTTTTCTGTTACAGGCAACATTCATCGTTGGAAGTTACAGTCGTACGATTTGTTTGTAGAATAGCTCATGGTATTCTTGAAGGCCCGTTTATAGATGAGGTCTTATCTTTCCGAGACGTGAGCCCTATTTTCAGTTGACAGGGCCGAATCAAGGTTTCGTTAAATTCAGCGGGACTGAACGTGGTGTCAACATCGGAGGGCACTGAAAAGAATGTCGCTGAGAACCAGGAAAGCGGTTTGAAATTGTTAAAAAAAAATAGATTTTACCTTTGAGGGTGACCTACATTAAGATATTGCATATTGGGTGGTTGGCACACGAGGTGCATTTCTGACTGAAAACCTGCTTATCACTACCATTGATTGTTTATTACTATCTAAATAGAATGTGATGTTAAGAGATGTGACTAAGTGTCAGTTTGATTTTTTTTAACAAACTGCTTTGAACGAAAGTAACAATATAGTTTTTGGTGAAAGGGCAAATGCTGATCAAAGAGATCCAATAAAAGGTTGTTCATTTACCTGTGTTATAATAATTAACATCTCATTAGATTACTTTTTTGTGTGACAAGGACCAACGTTAGTGTAATAGCTGCACTTTCCCCTGTAAGAAATGAACCCAACCCATGTGTTATCTAAAGGAAATCTGTAACAGTATTAATTTATAGCAAATACTCACTGCTGCTAGGTAGCACAGAACAATAAAATGAATACTGTCAGCACAATTGTATGTGGTCGTTAGGCTGATGACACTTGTGTGATATTGCTACTCCATCTTTCAAGGTGAAATGCTTTGGGTTGTTTCATTTTGATAAAGATACTTTTTTAGAAAAAGATAGTTCCTTAGCAATGAAGAACTTTCCAAACATCAAGAACTTCCTTTACTAGTATGGCTTCACTTGTGTTGCACAATTTATTTTTAAGAAACTTATAAGTTGTTAAGATGTATATATTAACAAAAGAAGAGATTTGGTAAAATTGAGTTAACTGTGAATCCTGTCATTGGTAAAAGCTGTTGTGACTTCTGAAACTTAAAATTAGAGATTGAGTAGAAAAGGATTTAGTTTATTTTGGCTCTAGACCAACAATTACCCCTGGACAAATTGTCACAGCTGTAGAAAGTGCTAAAACTGGAAAGTGAGTTGCCCTTTAAAGAGCTTAGATTTAAAATCTTTAAAGTTGAAAGAGTTCAACGTTTTAATCATCTGAGAAGAATTTCAGAGATGTTAGCAAAGTAAACATCTGACCTTTGCTGTAAGTACAGCATGCACTTATTTCTAAAATGGGTGGGGGGGGGGGGAAGAGTCACATGATTCATTTCTGTTGCTGATTCTGCAGCTTTGGTGCAAGCTTGTGACCAGTTGTGCTTTTTTGCTGGAAACTTGCTGTTAAATGTAAATGATGTGAATATCACCCAGTGCAAAGGAGAAGTTCTTTATTGTCAACATCTGTAAATGCATGAAAAGAAATGAGCGTACGATTGGGATAGGGAAGCATTTTCATGATGCTTGAAATTCTACAAATTTCAACGTAGTATGATAGAAATCTTAAATGTATGAGATTCTGCAGATGATGAAAATCCAGAGTAACACACACAAAATGCTGGAGGAACTTGAGGTCAAAAATAAACATTTGGCATTTTGGGCCAAGACCAGAATAAGAAGGTGGGGGGGAGGAGAAAGATTACAAGCTGGAAGGTGATAGAAATCTGCTTGGAAATATCACAATCAGGTTTAATATCACTAGCATATGTTGTGAAATTTGTTTTGTGGCAGCAGTACTTTAACTTTTTTTATTATGTATTGTAATGTGTGTGTATATAAAATAAGTAGTGCAAAAATAGAGCAATAAAAAGGTGAGATACTGCACATTCAGAGATTTTTTACGCCTACTTCTGCTCCTATCATAGTACTTTAAAAATGTCTAAGTGCTTCTGTTATTGCACTGATCTATGTCCTGAAACATCCACTCCATTAGTGGTTGGCAGCTCAACTTATTTTGATAGATAATGGACTGTAAGATTAGTTCACAATTAGTGAAGGTACCCCTGGGGAAACCAGCATTTTCTGCTTACTGCTTGTCCCTGTTGCAGAGAATATAGATTTTGCTGTGTGAGTAGAGAAATTTCATTGCTTATTCAGTAATCTTATTCATTGTAATAAATGCAAACAGAAGCAATTCTCATATTATTAGAATTTCAGAAATGATACACATACCATTGCCTAAGAAGGCAATGATTTAACATTTGAGAGAAGAATTTCATCCACTCTCCTCTGCCCAGAATCTTAGATTTGTATCATTGGAAATCCTCCACTAAATGCTTTTCACTTTTCACTTTACAGCCTTTAAGATGATATTTAAAACTTTGTCTTGACCACTCTCCTCCTTGACCTCAAGTGATTTAGTCCCCCAACTTTTTGCTGTATTTTTGTATCCCATCTTGGGGTGTTTTTTTCTTAAGTTGCCTTATAAATGTAGATTGTTTGTTGGGTAATACTGTAGTGGACAAGTCCAACAGGGATTTCCAAAATACTGACCCAGTGATAGTGATAACAAAGGTTAAAAAGAGTTGACTGGGAGAAATTCCCAAAGACCTTTGACATTTAGCCAGTTTGGCAGGTGAACTGAAGGATTTTTTGTAACTTGTTAGTTTAGATTTGAGATTACAATTCTTCACTAAATGCAAAGTTAGAGTATAATTGGTCACAATTATAGATGAGCTTCTATACTTAGTAACATGATCCATCTTGTATGCTGTGAAATTCATTGTTTTGGAGCAGTGCAAAGACATAAAGTTATGATAAGTAACAATAAATAGTGCCAAAATTTTAAAAAAAGACTAACAAGGTAATATTCATAGACTATTCAGAAATCTGATGGCAGAGGAGGAGATGCTGTTTCTGAATTGCTGAGTGTGGTTTTTCAGGCTCCTGTGCCTCCTCCCTGATGGAAGTAATCAGAAGAGGGCATGTCCCAGACAATGAAGATCCTTCGTAATCGATACTGCCTTCCTGAGGAATCACCTCTTGCAGATGTCATCAATACTGCGGAGCATTGTGCCCCAGTTGATTATAATTTTTAAGGAATAGGGATGAATAAAATATGGTTTGAGGACACCAGTACACTGTGGCAATCAAGGGCACTGAATGAATGCAAGATCAGGTGAAAGATAAAGGCCTGAACATTATCTCTCGTTGATGTTGCTCACTTGCTAGGTTGCTCCAGAGCTTTGGTTGCACACAAGAGCATGTCATTCCCATAGCTTTATTTTTGCGTTGGTTTTGCACTGGCCATAGCTGGCATTAGGTTAACGCAGCCTAATGTTTCTTTGTCATTGTTTTCTTAGCTCTCATCAGTATATCCTTTACATATTGCAGTATGACGCCTTCTCTACATTAAAGGATGATGAAGTGCACCCCACCAGTCTTTGCCATTGCATGCCTTCTCAAAGACCTATGTACAACACCATTATTTTATATTTAGTGTTTCAGAACAAGTCAGTTACTAAATGTGGTATTTTTGTTTTGGTCAAAGATGAATATGTCTTAAGCTGGTAGGCATTTGCATTGCATTCTGTACTGGAAATTGGAGATTTTTTTTCTTTTTTCACATTGATTGTAGACTGTGTAATTACTCAAAAGCAAGAAATTCAGCAGATGTTGAAAATCCAAAGCAACACACACAAAACACTGGAGGAACTCAGCAGGTCAGACAGCATCTATGGAAATTGAAATTATCCACAAAGACAACTGCGTCCTGTTGAAGGATTTCAGCCTGAAACAGCAACTGTTTATTGACCTGCTGAGTTCCTCCAACTTTGTGTGTGTGGTTCACAGAAAAGTAGCATTCAATTTCCTAGAAAAGTTTCCCCTCTTCTACCTGCACTCCCCCTCCCCTAGCCAAGACATTTTCATTTCTTCGATGATTTGTTATTATAGGTGTTTTGCTATATGGAACAGGATAATTTTTTTAATAATCCTGGTGATTTGAACTTCAAATTGTGAGGCACTAATGCCTCTCAGAATGCCTACAAGTATTTCTCTTAAGAAAAAATCTGAAGAACTTTATTAACAGTTATTCCCACATTTTTCAACATGTGCAGTTGCATAATTTTTTTGGATTGGGTTTTTCCTTGCATGGCAAATGAGAATTGCATTTGTATTACAAAAACACAGTACGGTCCTAATGAGTAATCTGACAGCAGGCGTCAGTTCTAATGAGTATCTTGACTGCATTTGTGCTGGGTTGCACAGTGGAACAGCAGTTAGCATTGTTCTCTCACTGTTTTAGAGACCTTGGTTTGATCCCTATTATAGATGTTGCCACTGTATGCATGTTTTCATGATCATGTTGAGGTGCTGTGGTGCCCTGGTTTCCTCTACATCCTAAAGCTGTACTGCTATTTGAATTGGATACTAAGTTGCCTGTTAGAATAGGTAATTGGCACAAAAATCAAAGGGGAGCTGATTGATGAGTGGGAGAATAATTGACAGCATAAAGAGAAATGGAAAGGAAGAATGCTACTGATGGGGTTGTTTTGTTGGGAGTCTGTGTGAACTTAACTGGTTGGCTTCCTTGTGTGCCAGAGTAACTATGTGTGAAACCAGTAGTTTTAATTGTCCTGTGGCTTTCTTTCACATATACTTTCTGTAAATTTCAAAACAAAGCATGGGACAAGGATGCATTTCTTGGTTTTGTTCAGAATCAGCTTGTATGACAAAAAATGGAATTCGCTTAAATGTCTGGAGAGGAATTAAACACCATTCTTTCAGCCAGCTGTTGTACATTTTGTTGGGCATCATTTTTAATACACCGTTTGATAAAAATAATTTAACATGAGTCAGTCAAAGAAACAATTTGATAATAGAACAACCACCAGTGGCACAATTCCAATTAAGTTTACTTGTAAATAAAAGGCCTGAACAGTATTTTTGGCAAAATGCATAAAATTTCAATTGAAAGAATTGGTGTGGGGTAATTTTGTTGCCACTGAGCTTAATAATCACAAATTGTCCAATATTACACTGTATTTGCAATAGCATGCATTCTGCAGGATGCACATTTGCAGTTCAATAAGGTCTCAAGTCTGCCTCAATAAAACCGGCAGCCACCTTGTGTGAGTAAAATCACCTTGATGTTCCCTCCCTGTTACTGTTCCTGAATGTTTCCAGAGAAAATTTTTGTTCATGTGATGTTGAGCGGAAAGAATCATCTCCAGAAGGACTATGCAGTCTCAAGAAGGCCACAGGTTGTTATCTTCTCATGGCAACTAGAGATGGGCAACAAGTATTATAATTGTACATTCCTAGAGAACCACCAAATAAATGTTTCAAAACAGAAATACTGCTAAAAGGACTCCTAGATTTGTTAGTAGTCAAAAAATATTATGATTTTTTCCCCTGCACATCTTTCTTTACCTTGCTGAAGCTGTTGTCTATCAGTCTCCTTTAGACTTTTTTTAAGACAACATTTTTTGATGTGAGCTTTGGTGAAATACCACAAACTGATTGAAATTCAGTGATGTTGCTGACAAGCCAAAATCTGCCCTGTGTTGATATCCCTGGCTGAACGGTCCTGAGAGGGTAATAGTCTATTAAAAAACAACCAAATAAAATTAGCTTTATTTGGTGCATGTACATTGAAACTTGTGTATCATTTGCATCAAATCAAACCAGTGAGGATTGTGCTGGGTAGCCTGCAAGTGTCGTCACGCTTCCAGCACCGACATAGCCAGAGAATGGCGAATCTGTGGAATTCGTTGCAACAGGTGGCTGTGGAGGCCAAGTCATTGGGTATATTTAAGGCAGAGGTTGATGGATTCTTGATTGGTCAGGGCATGAAGGGATACGTGGAGAATGTTGGAAATTGGGACTGAGAGGGGAAATGGATCAGCCGTGATGAAATGGCGAAGCAGACTTGATGGGCTAAATGGCCGAAGTCTGCTCCTATACCTTGTGGTCGTAGGATTTTGTAGGAATCCCAAACTCACTAACTCTAATTGTACATCTTTGGAACGTGGGTGGAAACCAGAGCACTTGGAGGAAATCCATGTGGTCATGGGGAAAATATACAAACTCTTCACAGGCAGCAGCTGGAATTGAACCCTGATTGGTTAACACAGGCTGGTCCTGCAGAGCGATGCATTAACTGCCACACTTGCATGCCTTCCA
Organism: Hemitrygon akajei; assembly: GCF_048418815.1. Taxonomy (NCBI): domain Eukaryota; kingdom Metazoa; phylum Chordata; class Chondrichthyes; order Myliobatiformes; family Dasyatidae; genus Hemitrygon; species Hemitrygon akajei. Next base: position 27,322,072 of record NC_133138.1, on the reverse strand, counting down.
CATCTATTGGTATGGAAACGTTAAACTACCTGTTATATGTTCCTCCTCCCATAGCTTAATGAGTAATATCAAAATCCTGTTGCTATGAAGTCAAAAATGGCATAAGCAGTATTTGCAGAAATAATTTCTGTCCAAAACGGCTTGCATACAAATTTGTCAAAAAGTGCTACCTGCATGCAAACTCAGTAGATCATGGGTTGTTTTCAGTTGGCATGGAGACGGAATGCAGTTGATCTGACATATTTGATTGAACAAGTTAAAATTAACCATAGTTTTGATTGCTAATCACAGTCTATTTCAGCTCAATTGTGAGAATGAGAGGATGAACTTAACTATGATCTTCATCTACCTGACAACATGATTGATAGAGGACATATTGTGCCTGTATCAATCACAATTTCTATTTAATACTACATGTAACATCAAGAAAGGGAAGGGATAACGTTAATTTTGCAATTTGATTCAAGTAAATTGGCCATCTACATTGCAAAAGGGGGGAGGAAAGGAGGTGGTTCTAAGAAAATGTATTGCATTGAAAGTATGTAAGTTGTATTCAAATTGATTTTGCTACATAAGTATTTCCTGAAGTTTGTTTTAAAATTCTGTATTTTAGAGGTATGTTGTTAAAGGTGAATTTTAATTTGTATCTGCTATTTTGTCCATGTAGTTGCAGAATGAGGAAGAGCCTTTGGAAGTGTCAGAATCTGGTGCCGAGGCTGCTCCTCCACCATATAGCAGCATTGCAGTCGAAAGTGCAGGTATGTGGAATGCATAGGAGTTGAAAGGAAAATACTTCCTTCACAATGGGCATGAAATAACTCACCAGCTTTTTTTAAGCTTCAGAATGATGCTTTAAAATTTTGGGAAATATTTGCTCACCATAAACTGAGAACTAGTCTAATTTATTAAATGTTCCTTTAAACCTCTATTTTTTCATATTCAATTAAACCAAGAACCACAGGCTTATGTTGCACCTTCACCTCCCACAATTTCTCAACAAATTTTCATGAAAATGTCCATACAGTAAAATTTCTTTGTGTTCATGTAGGCCTACTGTCACCTACTGTAGATCTTTTCCTCTAATTCAGGCTTTCTCTTCTAATTTTTTGGTGAAGTTTTCAGAGATGATGTCAGGTCTTGCATATAAACTGATAAAGCCTAATTTAACCTCAGTTCCACCTTGGTTGGTCATTTCTACTATGGTTAGCCATCACTTGTCAGACTAAGTATGTATTGTGAGTGTGGTAGAATAGTGGTTAAGCCACTAGGCTAGCATTCAGTTAATCTTGACACTACTGAGCCATGAGCTTAAACCCCGCAATGACAATATGGGGAATTATTCTCCATGTAATTCAATCTGGAAATTTAAAATGTAAGTTTCAGAAATACTACTATGAAATTTCTGGGTTGTTAAATAGAAAATCCAGTTATTTAATCTCCTTTAGGTAAGATTTTTGCCATTCCTACTTGGTTAGGCCTATATGTAATGAATATGTGATTCATTCAGCAATGTTGTAACAGCCTCCACAGTTTACTGTCTTTTGGAGAATAGCAATGAAAGTTGATATTGTCAGCAACATCCACATCTTGACCGAGAATAGGTAAATGAAACTCGTATTGAAAAGTCTACAACAGTTTTCTCCTGTTAGACAGTGTAATTATGTTATTTTTGTGTACTGTGCTTCAAACTTTCCACTGCTTGCAACAAGATTCAAAGTTTCTGGCTCCATGTTTTTCCCCTTATAAAGATAGGGTACTGTCATCCCTGTAACATCATGTTGAGACCTTAAAACCTGGCTTAAACACGTTGAGATCTTACTGTTCCAGTTCTTTGTTAATCATCCTATTTAATGCCACATAACCATGAAGCACATTATCTATCTCACCAGTCATGTTAATATTTCTCATGCTGCTCCCGGCTCACGTATAATGGCTCCTGACATCTGCAATCTGATTTTTTTCTACTCTGATTTGGAGTTTATTGTGTGTTTTGGGCTTTTATTGCATTTTCTGTGCATGGATAAAAATAATTGTGATTTTAAAATGCTGAGCAAAATGTTACTATTTCATCTCTCTACTTCTAACAAAAAATTGCAGACCAGCAGCCTAGATAGAAACCATTCTTTCAGTCAAAAAGATGAAGGCTCTGATGGAAGCAAAAAAAGCATATACTATGGTAGACAGAATATGTGGAAAGAGAAACAGAGTTTACCGGTAATGACTACTTGAGACGTTAACTGTCTTTCCATGGATGTTGGCCGAACCCAATAAGTGCTTATAGCATTTTCTGTTTTAGATTTCCAGCTGTTGTTATTTCCAAAGTATTTGATAAGTTGGTGCAGCTGAATTTCAAGAAGAGAAATATTGAAGAGGGAATTAATTCCTTGATTATGTGCTCTCTCAGTGTTCTTTGCAATAAGTGATTAATACTTGAGTTTGCAACTGCTCCTCTGATTGGAATTATGTGAAGACATTCCTTTTGATAATGAATTGCTTGCAGGTATCTGGTAATCATTGCAATCACTTTTTTCATAAGTTGTAACCTGTTTGTTAAAACAAAAGTATTCTGAATACAACAACACTGAATCAATGCATCCTAGTAACTGTTCATTGTAAAGTGTGAGTGATTCAGGAAAAAGACAAATAAATATTTCTTAAAATATAATCTAAGATGAAAACAAAGTTCTATGTTCTGATTGCTTTGCGAGTTGAGGGACAGTTTGCAATAGATGCCTTTTCCTGGCTGAGCAGCAACTTGGATCTGCTCCAGTTTGCCTACCGGCACAACAGATCCACAGCAGATGCTATTTCATTGGTTCTTCACTCAACCCTGGAGCATCTGGACATATATCAGGCTGCTCTTTATCAGCAACAGCTTGGCATTCAATACCATCATCTCCTCAAAATTAATCAATAAGCTCCAAGACTTGGCCTCAATATCTCCTTGTGCAACTGGATCCTCGATTTCGTCACTTGCAGACCCCAGACAGTTGAAATTAGCAACAACGTCTCCTCCACAGTCTCCATCGGTACAGGTGCACCACAAGGCTGTGTGCTTAGCTCCCTGTCTACTCACTTTGCACCGATGACTGCTCCAATGCTACATTTAAGTTTGCTGTGCCGTAGGCCGAATCAAGGATGGTGACGAGACAGCATATGGGAGGGAGGTTGAAAATCCTGCTGAGTCATGCAACAACAACCACCTTTCACTCAATGTCAACAAGACCAAAGAGCTGATTATTGACTTTAGGAGTAGGAAACGGAAGGTCCATGAGCCAATCTTCATCTGAGGATCAAAGGTGGGAGAGGGTCAGCAACTTTAAATTCCTTGATTGTATCATTTCAGAGGACCTGTCCTGAGCCCAGCACACAAGTGCAATCATAAAGGAGGCATGGTAGCACCCCTACTTAGAAATTTGCAAAGGTTCAGCATGACATCTAATTCTTTGACAAATCTCTATAGATGTGTGGTGGAGAGTATATTTACTGGTTGCATCACAGCCAGTGCCCTGATTGAAAAATACAAAAATTTGGAGATACGGCTCAGTCCATGGGTAAAACCCTCCCCACAACTGAGCACATTTACGTGGAGCAGGAAAGCAGCAACCAACAGGCTTTTCAACCTGTGGGGTCGACCTCACAGTTTATGTATTCGCCATGTTGCTGGCATCAGGTCCTATTGACAGGAAATCCATACACCACAGGTCCAGAGGCCATCTGCAAGTTGGACAAGGGAACTGCCCGTGTAGGCAGTGTCTTCGCCGTATGCACAACTTGCAGTATTCTTCGACCTCCGATTTCATCCAGGGCCCGTAAAACCGGTCTCTGAGCAATCCATAGGTCTTTTCCACCCTCAAATGTCTAGAATCATAATGGAGTGACTTCAGCACAATCCTCTGATACTTCTCGGGCAGAACAAGCTGGCAACACTGAGGTCGGTTCAGTGGTGGCATGACCCAGTGTAAGATCTGATTCAGTGGGGTGTGTCAGGAATGGACAGGAGGAGGAGTATAGGAAACTGATACAGGACTTTGTGATATGGTGCAACTCAAACTACCTGTGTCTCAATATCACCAAGACCAAGGAGATGGTGGTGGACTTTAGGAGATCTAGGCCTCATATGGAGCCAGTGATCATTAATGGAGAATGTGTGGAGCAGGTTAAGACCTACAAGTATCTGGGAGTACAGTTAGACGAGAAGCTAGACTGGACTGCCAACACAGATGCCTTGTGCAGGAAGGCACAGAGTCGACTGTACTTCCTAAGAAGGTTGGCGTCATTCAATGTCTGTAGTGAGATGCTGAAGATGTTCTATAGGTCAGTTGTGGAGAGCGCCCTCTTCTTTGTGGTGGCGTGTTGGGGAGGAAGCATTAAGAAGAGGGACGCCTCACGTCTTAATAAGCTGGTAAGGAAGGCGGGCTCTGTCGTGGGCAAAGTACTGGAGAGTTTAACATCGGTAGCTGAGCGAAGGGCGCTGAGTAGGCTATGGTCAATTATGGATAACTCTGAACATCCTCTACATAGCACCATCCAGAGACAGAGAAGCAGTTTCAGCGACAGGTTACTATCGATGCAGTGCTCCTCAGACAGGATGAAGAGGTCAATACTCTCCAATGCCATTAGGCTTTACAATTCTACCGCCAGGACTTAAGAACTTTTTAAAAGCTATTATTAATGCTTTTTGAGATAGTGATTTAGATGCATATCATATTTTTTACTGAGTTAAGTATTGTATGTAATTAGTTTTGCTACAACAAGTGTATGGGACATTGGAAAAAAAGTTGAATTTCCCCATGGGGATGAATAAAGTATCTATCTATCTATCTATCTAACATGTGTTTCATTTTCTCTGCTAGAGCCATGTCTCCCTTTTCAACTGCTGCCCAAATGGTTCCAATACTCGGATCATCTCACTGAGCAGCTGCCACTTCCCCAGAATTCAACTCTAGTAGCTGATTAGTCTTCAGAGAGTCAGGTTACAATGAACTTGGGGAATGGCTTCATCTGAAGCTCCCAACTGATCCACCACTCGATCCTGCCCCTCCTTTCCCTCTGCCTCAGAAACGAGAGAACAGTATCTTTGAAATCTCCGTCCCCAGCTACCACTACGTCAGCACTGGTCTACATTAAAACGAGAGCTGTGTCCACCATTTTATCAAACCTTTGCCCACAATTGCAACTTTAACAGTACTTAACAGGCAAATTAACAATTCATCCGGAGTACGAATATCTAGCTCCCTGGTTCAGTGCTCAGGGTAATCACAAGCATCCAGCAAAATCAATCCTGGAACGATACCCTCACAATTGTAATTCTCAGTTTGGCTAGCGGCTTAATCTAGGGGATGATGGCCCCCAGCCCAGCCAAACTTAAGAAATCTCGTTTTGGTGGATGCTGCGGGATGTGTTCCCTGTTACGAATCAGTACCATGAAATAACAAACAGTACACAATATGTAATTAAATGATTGAGCTTTATAATTCTTAATTTGACTATATGGTTAGTAAAGAAACAAAAAAAGAAAAGGGCCCATTCTCATGAAACAGTCTAATGCGCAAATGTTGGAGCTCACTGATTGGCTGTTTGTCCACCAGTGACCTCGTCCAATCGTCGCTGACCTTCGGACTCTTGCTCTGTCCACTCCGTCTGGCGGTCTACCAACTCTCTCCATTCACATCTTCTCTCATCTTTCCCTGGCAAAAGACTGCAAAATCCCTGCTCCCAGACCCACAAGAAAGAACAACGTTCCTCTCATTGGATAGTCCCACATTCCAAAGCCCTGTTATCTCTATTCATAACCCAAACATTACTGTTACAGAGAAACCATTATATTAGCAGTGAAACCTTACGGCGCATTACACAAGTATTACACATGCTGAAGAAAATCAGCAGGCCAGGCAGCATCTAGGAGGAGAGTACAGTTGACATATCAGGTTGAAACTCCAGCAGTTGTTCATCCACTGTTGGGTGTGGTCTTTGATTCCATTATGGTACTTGGATTTACTGAGTATGCCTGCAAGAAAATGAATCTCTGTTGGAATTAATGAACCATTGCTCCGATGTTGACGTTTTACTTTATGGAACTTGTAGGGGACAATATTGCATTGTCCCAATAAATATTCTGAGGTCAATTATGCTGGTAGAAGATAGTTGATTTGAAAGAGCATTATGAAATTTAGAGCCACTCTACTACATCATGATATAGTGTTAGGAGTTTACAGCAATTTATTTTCCTGAGATGGACATTTTCAGATTTTTGACAGTTTGTGTTGCTGTCCTGAAGTTCATAGTTTGTGCTGGGATTCGGATCCATATATAACGCAGCTGTTTGTAATTGTTCAAATAACAAGTTACCACAGTCTGACTTGGCACATTTTAGCAGTCTGTGCATGTGAATAGAGCTTTGCTGGGCTTAATAAGCATCCTGCTAAATATACTTTGCAGCAGGAGACAATAAATTCAATCAGTAATGGGATGCTCGTGGGTTTATCTTTCCGCATATTCCAAAGTCTGTGGATACTAAAACCACTAAGTGCTACACATGCAAAATGCTGGAAGAACTCAGCTGGTCAGGCGGCATCTATCTCAGTCAGGGGTCATCAACCTATTTTATGCCATGGACCAATACCATTAAGCAAGTGGTCTGTGGATCGCAGATTGAGAACATCTAATCTAAGTACCACTTAATCTTGGGTCAGACCAAATATCAAATACCAAATCATTCTTTTTTTCTAATCTGAGCACTGCAGTTACTTCACCCTAGAACAATAATATAAAACATATTACTTTGTATAGCAAATAAATGAGAGGAACAACAACTTAATTTCAATCTGTGCAGTTACTGTGCATTGCTAGAACTGGGAAGGCGCATTCTGTATAATGAAATGTGGCCTCCTATAATTTATTTACAGCACTGAACAAGCCCTTCTGGCTGAACAAAGTGCACCATCCAGCGACCCCACTATTTAACTTGCGGTTTAAGGCTGGTGAGTCTCAGTGACTTCTGGCTAGTGGCCAATGAAACAAAGAAAACAACTAAATACATTGTTAATCACACTTTTTCTGGTAATAAATGATCATTGCAAACTGTAGCATGTGATTTCCTTTGGTCTTGGGGGCAATTTGATGTGGCAGAACCAAAGCAAGGCAGCAGGCCTATTGCCAAGTGTGAGAAAGATTGATTTAAGATCCAGGCCAAATTGGAAAGGTCGGGTACAGGCCGAGTCTAGGTGGCGGGATCCAAGCCCCAGAGCATATTGAAGCGACAGAACCCAAAGTTTGGACGACAACTTAGGCACTGGGCCAGATTGAAAAGAGCAGGGTGTTGGGGCCCAAGACGAGGGATGGGCTTGTTCATGAGGTTTACTCAGCACTGTGCTGAACTAAGGGCCTGGATAGACTCTCTTTGGACTTCAGTTCAGTATACTATTTGCTGACATATATTGTTTACATGGGTTTTTTTCCTTTGCACATTGGTGTTTGACAGTTTTTTAATGGGTTTTTTTGGGTTCCTTTTGTCACTATCTGTAAGGAGATGAATCTCAAGGTTGTATAATGTATACATACTTTGATAATAAATGTACTTTGAGCTTGAATCACAGGACCAATTAACCTACTAATCAGAGCAACACCACAAAATGCTGGAGGAACTCAGCAGGTCAGTTAGCATCAATGAAAATGAATAAACTGTCGCTATTTCAGGCTGAGACCCTTCATCAGGACTGGGGAAGAAGGGGGAGGAGTATAAACTAGAATGTGATAAGTGAAGCCATGTGGGTGGGGGGGGGGGAAGGATGAAGAAAGAAGCTGGAGGTGATAGGTGGAAAAATTAAAGGGTGGAGAAGGAATCTAATAGGAAAGAAAGTGGACCATGAGAAAAAGGAACGGAGGAGAGGCACCAGGGAGGTGATAAACAGTTGAGAAGAGAAGAGGTAAGAGGGGTGTCAGAGTGGGGAATTAATTAGAAGATGGAGAAATCCATGTTCATGCCAGCAGATTGTGGGCTCTCTTGTTCCATCAACCTGAGAGTGCCTCATGGCTGTATAGGTGGCTAAGGACCGACTTATTGCAATGGGGATGGCCACTGGGAAATCCTGCTTTTTCCTGTCGCTTTAACTCTATCCCTGTTAAGGCAGTGGGAAGATGAGGTGAGTGTAGATGTTTGGGAAATGGAGGAGATGCAGATGAGAGCAACATCAGTGATATTCCTCTTGTGCTCACCTATCACCCTGATTTAATTTCTGATTCTTGGGGTTCTTCCAGGAGTCAAGAATGATGAGCAGTCTTAATTCTAAGATTTCAGCTCATTTTAGAGTACAAACAAACATACTCATCCTAAGAAAACTGAATAAAGAGTTGAAGAACAATGCTAAGTGCTGTAAGACAAAGGAATAAAGAAACTAAGATGCCAAGAAGGTGTTCCTGAAAAATCCCTCCTCACTTTTATAGATAAGATAAAGGGAAATTCCTAAGATAGGAATAAATAAGTTAATAGGCTACATAATTAAAGCAACTGCATCACATGGGTAATATGCTAATACTTAGCCAATGAAAAACAAGGTGATAAACCATTAGTTTAACTGCTATACCAATTTCTGCCAGTGAGTGGGGATGATTCACCACCACATGCTGTGAAAAATACATGAGTTTGTTAAAAGTACAAATCTTTTTATATAGTATTTCAAAAAAACAGTTTCAACAACCCCATGACCCGCCACATCCAGCACATCATTCTCCACAATTTCCACCATTTTCAACAGGACTCTACCACCAAACACATCTTTGCCTCTCCACCCCACTCTTCACTTTCCACAGAGATTGCTCCTTTTGTTGTGGCCTGGTCTTCCTGGCACTTAGCCCTGCATGCAGAAGAAGTGCTATACCTGCCTATTCACCACCGCATTCAGGGCCCCATATACTCCTCCTAGATGAGGCAACACTTCACCTACAAATCTGTTAAGGTTGTCCGGTGCTCATGATACAGCTTCCAATACGTTGGTGAGACCCGTCATAGATTGAGGGGCAGCTTTGTCCATCTACAAAAGGCAGAATTTCCCAGTGGCTGACAATTTAAATTCCAATCCCCATTCTCATTACAACATGTCGGTCCATATTCCACCTCGGTAGCCTCCAACATGATGGTATAAATATTGATTTCTCCAGTTTGTGGTAATTTTCACCCCTCCGCTTTCCCTCTTTCATTCTGCAGTCTGACCCCTTCTTACCTCTTCTCCTCATCTGTTTGTCTGCTCCAACTGATGCCCCTCCTCCTTCCCTTCCTCGCACTCTCTCATATCAGATTCCTTCTCCTGTCGTTTACCACCTATCACCTAGCTTTTCTACTTCATCCCTCCTCTCCCACCTAACTGGCTTCACCTGTGCCCTTCTAGCTTGTACTCCTTCCTCTCCTCTCCTCCCCCTCCCCACCTTATTCTGGCTTCGTACCCTTCCCTTTCCAATCCTGATGAAGGGTCTTGGCCCAAAAGGTCGATGCTGCCTTACCTGCTATGTTCCTCCAGCATTTTGTGTGTTGCTCCAGATATCCAGCATTTGCAGAATCTCTTGTGTTTATCACCAATACGTCTTTGGAATGCAGGAGAAAACTGGAGCTCCTGGAAGAAACCCACATATTCAAGGGGAGGACATACAAACTCCTAACAGACAGCATCAGAATTGAACTCAGAACTCCAACACCCTAAGCTGTAATAGCGTTGTGTTAACCACTACACTACCTTGGTGTCCATTTATGAGTTTATGAATTAAATGGCTTTAGTCCAATTATCTATTTGTCTCAGGCATTTATCATTAACTTGACAAAACTTGGAATCTGGGTTAGTTCTCTAAAAATCCTTTAAACCCTAATAGGAAATGATTGGTATCACATTTCACTCCATGGTTAGCACACTTTTTATTGTGCTAACCATGGAGTGAAATGTGATACCAATCATTCCTTTATTATACAGAAAAACAGAATATTCTTTTGGTACCTTTTGTTGTTATGCTAGTAATTCTTGACTAACATTCTGAGAATTGAGTTTAAATTTTAACTCATTTAAATTTGCTGCACAATCTGAATTGAATAACCAAGTATCAGTAAAAGGTGCCATGTGCTGTAACAATCTCTACGGTGCGTTCCTTCATGTTTTCAATATAAATAAATACATGTATATAATGAAGGGAGAGAAAAATATTGCAGATTTCATTTTTTGTTATGATCATTGTAGTATACTGTCTAATGAATTATTCATAATGTTTCATTGTTCTCAGGACTATTTGCTTAAAAATACTGTATAGGATAGTTGTCCAAAGTGAATTTATTATCAAAGTACCTGAGAACATGAATTGTAAGGTGTCCTTGAAAGTGTGTCTATTGTTATAGAATCCATAACTGTTTGAATCAGTTTGAAATAGTGATGAATGAGATTATCCATGCTGGTTCAGGAGCCTGAAGTTGGTTAGAAACTGTTCTTGAGCCCCTGATGTTGTGGGACCTAAGGCTTCTGTACCTCCTGGCAAATGGTAGTAGCGAGATGGTGGGGAGTGCTTTACCTGTGATGGATTGGGCTGTATCCACTACTTTCTGTACCTTTTCCATTCCTGGGCTTTGGTGTTTCCATACCTGGCCAGTCTGGATACTCACCACTGTGGTTACATGGCAAGTCTATGTAAACTTTAAGAAGGTAAAGGCACTGTATTAACTTCTTTGTGAAGACACATATGTGCTAGTCCAAGGACATCCTCTGTATCCAAGAACACAATTCAAATATTATGTGGTGCTTAAAAGGTCAAAGCACCATAGTAATTTTTTTTGGAAAGAATCCTTGCAAATTTGTTCATGAGGTTCTGCAAGTATCATGTGACCCTGCATTTGAGTAATATGGTCAAGATGGAAGGGTTCATTTATGAAACTCAAGCAGGAATGTCTTTATTTTCTATCAATTGCTTTTATGTTTGCTGTTTTTTGTTTTTAGATTTGTATCTGAAAAATCTGTTATAAATGAGATACTAAGATCTGAAGGTAAACATTTAAACCTGATTAGAAGCATTTGTTTACAACTTTTTACACAGTACAAACTCTAGTAATATTTATTTGCAGCAAGTTGCAATTTCATGCCAGTTAGAGTTTGCAATGTAATGAAGTACTTTAAACATCTCAGTAATGTGGTTAGGGTGCAGCACAGACAGCAAGCAATAATTTCAGGACAAGATAATGATTTTTGTACAGTCTTAAGTTTAGTTCTGCTTTTTGGGGTTCATGAGTAGGGTTGAATTATTATAGGCCTGATAATCCAAAAATGTGTTTGCAGGCTAGAAGTCAGACAAATATGAGTGCAAGGTATGGTAATTACGACAAGTTTGGAAGGGGCAGGTGACCTTACATAGCTGGGTCTTTTGAAGTTTTATGGATTTAAAAAAATTTCCATGATGTAATTTCATCATGTAGTTGTTGGGATGGTAGAAGGTGTTGGATTCTGGTGTTTTAATCCAAGGTTCTTCAGAAATCAGGAAAGAGTCACACAACTTGTTGCTTCAGAATAGTTTCATTAAGAATTGATGGGGCAGAGGAAAGTTGAAAAGACAGTGATAGAACATGAGGGAGACAGAGGAGCAAAGATGGTGACTAGCATAGAACAGCTATTTTTATACCACAGAGATGAGAATAAATTTCATTCAAATCTATAGTAAATAATTAACCAATTAGAAAGCACCTATTCAGTACTGCAGTACCAAGTTAACTAGAGAACACTTTTTCAAATAATGTAGTACAAAGAAACTTCGAGTTTTCCAGAATTATACTTTGTATAGCCACTAGAGATGTATTAAATTTCTATATACATATAAAAACTAAAAATACAAACAAATAATTAATTGTTAAACTACAAAGAAAATAAGTCTATTTAAGAATTGAACATTCAGATCCAACAAAGGTAAACTAAATTGATAAACTTTTGTTGTCTAAAATTACTAAGTTTAAATATAGGAAGCATCTTGCCCATTTTCATAAATTTCCATCAGTCTTAAAAGGATCTAGCAACATCTAGCTAGGTATGATGTTGAAAGATTGTCCATATGAGATTTGCAAACAGCCCAATAACTTCATGTAATTATTGTGATGGTTGAAGATAGTTTACCTTCTACCACTACGCCGTAAAATTACTGGGTTGTTGTCAAATCATGGAAATTAGTTTTTAAAATCAGTAAAACTTCAACAAATTGTAATGGCATCTGATCTTGATTTACTCCAAAATAGTACAATATTTCAGGCCTTGAGCTTCAGAACTGCTTTTCCTCGGATGCTTGGTGTAATAGAAAGTTGCTTATGAGAAATGAGAAGTAGTCAATATTTTCCAGGATGGGATTGTACAGTGGATTGATAAAGAGCTTTGTTCTACAGAGGTTCAAATGTTCATTTTAATATCAGAGAATACAGAATACAACCTGAAATTCTTACTTTCTTCACAAAACAAGAACCCAAAGAATGAATGTTAGAAAAATCAAAGCACCCCTCCCCCTTGTAGCCTGCAAAGATTGGAGAGCAGGCTCCAATTGTATAAGCAGAAGTCACTTGATTACTGCTGTCAACTACTGAGATTAAGGTGACATTGATTTTGGTGTGAAAACCAATAGTTTTCCATTGGTTCTGTAGCATATTTGCACACGAATGGTAAGCTAGTTGAAGGTGAGGTGTAGAAACATAGTTTCAGAAATGAAGCAGTCAAATTTTCTGGACTGCAGTGGTCCATCACCTACTCATGGTGAAGAGATGAAGGAGATGTCGGAGGGCAAAGTACATTCACACGCAAGTACACATCTGTGCAGCAAAGCGTATTTCCAATTACTGTGAACTCACTTGTAATTGAATCAAGACTACAGGGTAGGTGGTGTGCAATGGCAGCCACACATAAAGATGTCCATATGTGAAATATTTGCCACTTTAGGTAGATGAAGTAGAAGCAAGTCATCGTCAGTCACACAAGACTGCAGAAGTGATGATAATTCTAGGATTTAGCCAATACTTGATCACATGCTAAATATTTGCTCACCTGCTTTGAATTTGCTTTTTTAAAATCTAATTAGGATATTTTTTATCCATTGTTAACTTTCCAAACAAAGCAGCTTTAGGTCAAAAAAATAACACAAGCCAGAATGACCAAATAGAATGTGCTTGAGGAAAAACTCCAGACTAACCATGTAAATTCCTTCAAAGCTGAACTTAGCAGTCCAACATGTAATTGGATCTTGAACTCCTCTAGTACCTTTTCCTGCTCTACCCTTTATTAAAGATTATCTCATCTACACTGTTATTTTGCTCATCGTTCATATAGCCTGGAGCTTTCTAATTTCATTAACCTGATTTGATAAAATATATTTACTATTCTGAATTCAGTTCCTTAATTTATTAACCAGTGATATGATTAATATCATTTAATTCAGATTATTGAAATATTTTTATTACTAAACTGGGTAATCTTCTGATTCTACATTATATACAATATACCTATTGAATGGTTTATGTTCTTCAAGGCTCCTCTTAAATTGTAAAATCTTCACCTCTAATTTTCATTGCTCATACTTGCATGACTTTAAAGTTGCTTTTTGTTTTCAGTGTTTTTATGTATTCCTTTTGAACTACATGAACCAGAAATACACAATTATTTCCAAATTATGTATATTTAGATCATTTGTAAAGCCTATGACTAAGCTTTAGTTTGTCAGTTTGGTTTTGTTTTACTATAATTTGTTTCCCTACCTTATTTTTAAGCGAAGCAAAACTGTGCATTTCTTTTGTTTCTTCAGAGCAGTTATGTTTATAATTTTGTTACTTCTGTTTTATATTAATGGTCATTTCAGTTATCAAACTTCACTTACAATTGGTGGCATGTGTAACATTAAAATCTTGCTGCAAAACTTTAATTTCCTCCTTTCCTGTCGATTATGATATGCAGATGTATCAGACCTGCAATTCATTTCTCTGGCCAGGTATTTGATTGCAAAAGAGCAGAGGCTCCAAGTACATGTTGTCAAGGTAATTCCTTGCTCCAGTTTTGGAGGTTGACTTCAAAGCTCTGCCATCTATTTTCGTCCAGTGTTTGGTCCAATTTCTTTTAATCACACTGTGGAGCTAACTCTGAATCTCCTGTAGACTTTAATTCTAGTGGTGCTTCTGGGTGAGGCTTTGACAAAGTACATATTACTTGCAATGTGGGAATCTTGATTTTCGATTTTGCTGAAAGATTTTTCAAAGATATGTGTTTATATGATGAATATCAGAAATTCCCAATGACCTCAGGCACTTTAAATCTTATTAAATATTTCTGAACAGTGTGTTGCAGGAAATAAAATTGAAATATTTTGATAGTGTGACCTTTCTACTTATATGAAATATACATTAATTTCTTTAACATCTGATGAATCTGCACCCATTGTCCTGCAAGTATCTCCAGTCCCCACACAGTTTGATAGATGCCATGTGAACCAGAGATCTTTAATTTCCAGTCCTCCTCATTGGTTGTCAAAGCTCTCAAAGCCACAGAGCTCTGTTTAAGTTTGAAAATATTCTGAAAGTTTGTGTCTTATTTCACAGTTCTTTGAGGCCCTCTTAAGGTGGAAACATAGTGTTGCAGGACTACAATCATATGTGGACTCTTAGAAGTCGAAGTGTCTAAATAAAAGGATTTTGGCACCTGTATATAAGACCACAAGACATGGGAGCAGCATTAGGCCATTCAGCCCATCAAGTCTGTTCCACCATTCCATCATGGCTGATCCCAGATCTCACTCAACCCTATATACCTACCTTCTCGCCATAAACTTTGATGTCCTGACCAATCAGGAACCTATCAACTTTCATTTTGAATATGCACGTGGACTTGGCCTCCACCACAGTCTGAGGCAGTGCCTTCCACAGATTCCAAAAATAACTCCTTATCTCCGTTCGTAAATGATCGCCCCTCAAATTTGAAGCTGCCTTCCAGTTCTGGACACCCCCACCATAGGAAACATCCTCTCCACATCCACCTTATCTAATCCTTTCAACATTCGGTATGGTTATGAAAAGTGGACCTGATGTGTTTCATAATGTCATTAACGTGTGTTGAGCATAAAATGTGTCTTGGCAACCCAGTGGTGGCTAGTACATATTCAAACATGAAGCAAAATGGTACATTTCTGCATTAAGCTAGAGTTACAAGAGAATCCAAATTGAATATAATTGAGTTTGGGAAATGCCAGGTAACATGACAGTGGCAAATGCCTGTGGAGAATTCTTGATCACAATAGCCTGCTGCATTATGCCTTTGGCTAGGAGCTGAAGTTCACCAATTCATTCAATGAAGTATGCAGAAGGTGCTGCAAAATGAAAATGGGACAAAATCTTGCTCTAGGACTGCATTGCCTAATGTATATTTTTCATGTTTTTTTTTCTCCAGCCTACTTCGATTACAAAGAGGATTCTGCATTTCCAAAGCCCCCATCCTACAGTGTGGCAACTACTCTTCCTTCATATGATGAGGCTGAAAGAACGAAAGTTGAAGCAACCGTGCCTCTTGTCTCTGGAAGGGTGAGTATCTAATGTGTGCAAATATATCACTGATTAGCTGCCTTGGTCAAATAATGTGTGTAGTTTGGCCTAATGCATTAGCTCTCTACTGATGTCTTTCTCTGAAAAATAAAACCTGATATACTGATCTCTAATCTGATGCTTGATTTATACCATCTGTAACTTCATCACTCTGCCCTTTGAAGAGAAGGTACCGTTCATACTTCTCTAATATAATAACGTGGACAGCATTGGCAAGCCAACCAAAATCTATTTGTCAGTGCAAGATTAATTTAAATGATACGTAACAATTTTGGGGACAATAATAAAGGACATCATTTAAGTCTGATTTCACTGATCATGGAATCAGATATTTTAATTCCATTCCAGTAACAATTTTTAAATACTTAGTCACTAGGTTCAAGTTGATATTTCTTCCTTTTTGGTATGATTTATATAAGATTTAGGAAATGCAAGTTATAGTTTCTCCAGCTCTTGTACATGTTAGAACTTTAATCTGCATTTGTGAAGAACTCAAATGAATGGACCTGTCCCTGCCTATACTGGTGTTTAAAAACTGGATTTTCCTTGGGCATTCTTCTTTTACTGACAGTATCTAGAATGTTATTTTTGGAGGGGGCTCAGAAATATTTTACCTTTGCGTATTGAACTTCAATAAATGATGCTACAGGGAAATAGCCATCTTTCCCAGAAGATTGTAGGAAACAGTCCCCCATGCTCTATCTTCTAATTAAAGTTTAGTTTGTCTTTTGACGTGAAGCAATTACATTTTGAAGCATCCTATCATAACTTACATAAGTATGTAAGTTTATTTAGAAAACAATAGTGGGATGAATTCATTTTACCTTGGCTCTAGCCTTTTCTGCACACAATAAGTTCCATGAATTAGTTATGGCCATCTTGAAATGAGGTAGTGAGTCAATGTATACAAGAGTCAGCCTCATTACTGTTTTATTGATTCATAGGTGATTAATTCAGTATTGACTTTATTTTTGTGACTGCCATTTAAATCATCCTCTTGAGCTCCTAAAATTGAATTTAAATTTCCCTAACATTGTACTCTTTGAATTTAGCATGACATTTCAAAGGCCTCAATAAGTCTCAACAGTGGATGAGGTGCTGTTATTTGATTTTTATGTTGGGCTTCATTTGTACAGTGTAGGAAGTCAAAGACAGAGAACTGCGATGGAAAACTGAAGTGAAAGTAAACGTAACTTGACTAGCCATGTGCACAGAACAGGGATGTTTTGCCAAGTATTCATCGGTCTGCATGTAGATTCTTCATTTTCATGAAGGTCACATTGTGAACAGCACAAGCAGTATACTAAGTTGAATGAAGAACAAGTAAATAGCTGTTTCACCTGGAAATTAGAGCTTTGGTCCCAGGGTGGAAAGTGAAAAGATAAAAGAGCAGATGCTGCATTCCTTACAGTTCCATGGGGAAAAAATGTCAACAGAAAGGTTGGTAATGAATGGAAGCAAGAATCTGAGAGTTAGCAGTAACAATCCCTTTGGAATGTTGAAAATGAAAGGAAGATATGTTAGCTGGCAGATTAGAGGATGATTTGTGGAATATGGAGGTTACTGGAGTGGAAGGTGAGGATGAGGGAAATTTTATCCTTATGAGTAAGAAGGGGGGGGTGAAAACATGGGAGGTGAAGCTGATGCAGTTACGAGCCCTCTCAATTATAGAATGGAAATTATGCAAAGGGAAGATAAGAAGAAATGGAGTCTTTAGAAGATTTGAGTGATGACCTCTGGAATCCCTTTTGTAATGTTTTTCCAAACAGCACCTGGTCTGTTTCCTTATCAGAGTAAAACTTGCTACTCTCCCTCCCATGGATCACTTGTGATTTTAACTTTTTAAACTGGTTTGCGTATAGGACCCGATCAAAAATTTTGCGAAAATCTGATTAACAATGCCTAACTACTTTGGCTAAATCACTTCTCAGTATAGTAAAGTTGGCTTTGCTTTATTTGAGAACCTGCTTTAGTTTTGTCCTTTTGTAATTAATTTATTATTGTCACATGTACTGAAATACAGTGAAGAGGTTTGTATACTATCCAGACAGATCATTCCATGCATAAGTACATCGAGGTATTTAAAGAAAGTAGAATGCGGAATATAATATTACAATTGCAGAGAATTAGGCAGTGCAGTTAGACGAATGATGTGTAAGCACAGAAACAGGCCTTTTGGCCCTCTTTGGCTGTGCTGAACCATTTTTCTGCCTAGTCCCACTGACCTGTACCGGCCCTCTTTGGCTGTGCCGAACCATTTTTCTGCCTAGTCCCACTGACCTGCACCCAGCCCATATCCCTCCATGAGGTAAACTGTGAGATTGAATTCATCATTGAGCATATGGAGTCTGATAAGAGCAGGATAGAAGTTGTCCTGGTGGTCTGTACTCTAAAGCTTTTATATCCTTGGACCAATGAGATGGCAGGGAAGAAAACATCAGCTGTTTTCCCAAGGTAGCAAATGTACAGAGTCACTAGTGAAAGCCTAGTTTGTGTGAGTAGTGTTTTTTTTACAAACTATGGTAAATCTTACTGAATTATGAACCCTACCAGGGAACAACAATTTGCATTAAAATGCCCTCAACCTGTTCAGCTTCATTCCCCAAAACTAAGTCTGAATAGCACCTGTTGTGTACTTGCTACATACTACCTGGAAAAAATGGCTTCCTCGCATGCAGTTTACAAATCTTATGACCTTTTGCACAATTTCTGATTAACATTTGGGTTATTGAAATCTTCCTCCATTACTTCCCTTATGCTTTGTGCTTGTCTTAATCTATATCCAGTTTGTCGTCTGTCTCCTTCAGATTGTTTGGTCTATAATGTAATCCCAAAATGTGATTGTATCTTTTGTTTATTCTTTAGTTCAAACCATAAATTCTCATTTACTGATCATTAAATGCTTTGTTTCTTTAGCTCATATTGTCAGTTTCATTCCTGATTTCATCTCCTACTGTGGCTCCTCTGTAAACCCCATAATCAGGAATCTTACAGTTCTTTCCCTTAAGTCAAATTTCAGTAGCAACTTAAATATTCCATTCCAAGAACTTCCAGAAATGCAATCATCTGAGTTTTTCACTGTACTGTTTCAGATGAGGATTTAACATTCAAGCACAGCCCAACATATTTTGTGTACACTTTTAACATTTGTTTTCTCTGCCATTCAAAATCTAACAATAATTTTCCAAATTTTTATTTCTGCTTTTTGGCACAACTTGTGGCAAGAGCTCTATTTAAATCATTTTATAGACTGGGGAATCAATGTGAATTCACAGTAATAAATTTTACCCAGAATCACTTTTTTAAAAACTATCAGCAATTGTGACATTGTCTCATCTTCCCTAGTATCTCCAGTTCCAAACAAGTTTAATCTCTGTGGTTTTATATGTACAAGCAGTATTCAGCAACTTGACATCTCCTGTTATCCATGACTGCATGTTTTGTAAATCCTTCCAAGTTTTTTTGTCCATTTAAGTATGTAAATATTAACGTTGTTACCTGATAAGGACTAATGTGACATGTATTAAAGAAGTGCCCTGTAGCACACTGCAGAAAGGTAATATAACATTCAGAAGAAGATCGAAGTTAAAACTAATGAATATAATTGTTACAAAAACATAAATGACCTGTTGAGTATTTCTGGAATTCTCTGTTTTTATTGAACCTAATTGATCACTTCCCGTAAGTGTTACCTGTAAATAACATAGCTTCAGTTGCATGGAAGTTCAAGGTGAAAGATATGAAACTAATTTTTCAGAAATGTTGGCAGTCACCATGAAAAATTTAGTGAATGCATACATATTTCATCTTTCCTTTTGATATACATGGAGGCTATTTATCCCATTGAATCTATGCTGGCTACTAGAACAACCACATTTCCCCACTAATTTGTCCCTAGCTCCCATCTGACTGGCGCTATGGGCAGCTTTTCATTCATTATGTGCCATGTTTTATTACATGGACAGTCATGGTCTTGACCATGATTATTCTTGGCATTTTCTTCTACAGAAGTACTTAGCCATTGCCTCTGGGCAGTGTCTTCACAAGATGGGTGACATGGACTATTATCAATATTCTTCATAGAACCTGGCATCAGTGCTTGTGACATGCATCAGCTACTCATACGACCATTTACCGCCTACTGTCATGGCTTCACGTGGCCCTGATTGGGGAGGTGGTGGCTAAGTAGGTGCTACTCCTTGCCCAAGGGTGACTTGCAGGTTAGCGGAAGGACTTGCACCTTCTTTGGTAGAGATGTACCTCAACCCTGTTGCCTTGTGGAGAGCTGTTGGTGACCAGTTAACCTACCAACCTGTACATCTTTGTCAAACGGAAGAAATGGGAACACTTGGTGGAAACCAGTGCAATCACAGGAAAAATGTACAAACTCCACAAAGACAGCACTGAGGTGAAGACTGAACCAGGTCACTGGAGCTGCAAGACAACAACTCTACTAATTATGCCATTGCCACCTTTTAGCTGAGCTATTGTTGGAAAAATGGCTCAAAAATACAAACCAAAAGAACTATAAATGATCTTGCATCAATAATGGGTGCACAACTTGAATTAATTGTTCAATATGTAAAGTATATTAAAGAACCCTGATAAAAGGTTACAAACCCTGTCTCAAAGGGGTTGATCCTCGATTATTCTTCTTGATTGTAATAAGATGAGTTCTGCGTGTGTTGGGGAGTCCTTTTTATATTGTTTTCCAAGAGGCCTGTATGAGGAAATCAAACTGCTGCTGGGCCATAAGGTTTCTTGGTGGGTATCCAAATGGCTTATTGAGAAAGCGGCGTGGTTTATAGAGCTCCTGTCTGAGAGACACAGTCGCAGTACAGTACTGACCTCCAGTGCTCTTTGTGTGGAGTTTTCATGCTCTTCACATAACTGCGTGAGCTTCTGCCAGGTGCTCTTGTTTCCTCCCATCCGTCAAAGATGGACAGGTTGGCAGGTTAATTGGCTGAAAGAGGGCAAATGCCTGAAAGAGAACAAGCAGCAGGTGTTGGTCAGAGAACTGATGTCAGGTCAAGAAGTTATACCAAGTAGAATGATGGTGAAATTTCTGCATTTTTATTTATTTAGTGATACAGCGTGGAGTAGGCCCCTCTGGCCCTTTGACCCTGACCTCCCCAACAACCCCACAACCCCAATTAACCCTAATCTAATCAGGGGACAATTTGCAACAGCCAGTTAACCTACCGGGTACATCCTTGGACTGCAGGAGGAAACCGGAGCACCCTGAGAAAACCCATGCATTCCATGGGAAGGACTTAAGAGACTCTGTACAGAACCATGCCAGAATTGAACTCTGAACTCTGGAACTCTCTGAACTCCACTAACGTCATGCTAACTGCTATGCTACCATGGTGCCCATTATGATGTTATTGTAAACAGAAAATGCTGGAAATACTCTGTAGATCAGACAGCATGTGTGGAAAGAGAAATGTTTAACACTTCAGATGTGAGATTCTTGATTAAATTTATCGTGTGGTTGTTGTTTGCAAATTTTGAATCCTTCAAAAAGAGAACAAACCTAAAAATGTTTTTTTTTTTGCCCAACAGGATGATGACTTTTCAGGAAGGGATGACTTTGATGATGCAGACCAACTGAGGATAGGGAATGATGGTATATTCATGCTGACATTTTTCAGTAAGGATGATTTTGATTTATATTTATACAAAACTAAACATGTCTGAAGGTTTTAAGTTATTTGCCAGCAAGGGGTATTCCCCATACAGAGTGGACAGTGCATTATGTAAAGCAAAGGCATTGTGCATTGTCACATAATACTTCAATGGTACTTCTGCAATTTGATAGAATAATTGCCAAAAAAACTCTTTGCAATTATACTGATAATGAATTAGAGCCCTATTAATTAGTTGCATTCATTAAGAAATTAATATTTGTGTGAATCTTATTTGGCATTGCAGGTTTTTGATACTGCACTCTTTTACCGGTATTCCTGGATGAATGTTTTTTTGGGTCTGGAATAGAAGAGATCTGTAAAATAGTCTTTCACCATCATGTGCAAGTTATTGAAGTGGTTTAACATCAGAGACGTGAATTCCTGCACACATATAGGTGAAACAGACATGAAGTTGCTTTGAATCACAGATCAAACCCAGATCTGATCAACATAACAGCATAAAGGGCCATCTGATCCTTTGAATTTGCTCCATCTTGCATAAAAATCATGGCTCATCTTCCATCTCAGTGCCATTTTCATGCATTCTCCTCATATTCTCTGATTCCCTTAATATTTTGAATTACCTCAGGAAATGAGCCCCCACAGTCATCTGAAAAAGAAGTCCAAATATTCATTACACTTTGCATTCCTCCTCTTTTCAGTCCTAAACAGCCTGTTCCTTATTTTGAGACTGATACCTGGTTGCAGACTCCTTTGTTAGGGATTCTTTTTGTATCAAGTCTGGCAAGCCTTGTGAGAATTTGTTTCAATGATCTTCTTTCATTCTTCTTATCTCTGGGAAATACAGACCTAGTATACTCATTAATTTCTACCACAAACCTAATCCAACCTGCTGGTGCCAGCCTTGGGAATCTTTGTTCAACTCTCTCATCTTAAAGGTCCTTCCCAGGTTATGGTGGGGTTCTGTTCCTGTGAACAGTTCAGGTTACAAAGAATTCATAAGGTGGTAACAAAACATTTTGAATATGTACATAGAGTTCCCAACAGAGGATACCTGCAGCAGTTGGTCTAAAACTGCATAATTCGAGCGTTCATAAGCTGGAGATGATCTTTATCCCCTTGAAGCCTCTTGTGTTTTATCGCACCTAATTTTGTATCACTACCTAAGTTCAAAATTTGGTCCCAGCCAAATTACTGAGATAATTGTGACCAAATCAGCCCAAGCACAACTCACTGCCTACTAATCCAAGAATGATCAATTTACTTACACTCTTGGCTTTCCAATCAATAACCAATTTCTCAGTCAACATTGGTATACTCCTTCCCTTTTCATTGATTTCATCAGTAAGTTCTCTCTCTTGTAAAATCTCCTTTCTCATTTCATAGGAGAAAATGGATAGGGTAAATTATTGTGCATTAATGACAGTCTGGGTCACCTACATTGTCTTGAATCCAAAAGCATCGGCACATTGTTTTACAATAGAGCAAGTGGGTCACCATTACAAATTCTTAACAGCAGTCAGTGGCAGTTTCTGTGGTTTCTGCATCATGTATTAATTCCCTAAAATTATGGAAAGAATTAGATGTCCCTTTTCCAAGTGACGAAGTGGCCACACTATAATTCCAGCTTCAATATATAGTGGATGCGTAAGGATTGCAGAAAATGCCACAGTCACCCTTTTACTTTGGTTGGTGACCCTGTTTCATAAGACCCAAGAGCAGAATTAAGCCATTCAGTCCATTGACTCTACTCCACCATTCTATCATGGCTGATTTATTATCCTTTTCAACCCCAATCTACAGCCTTTCCCTTGTAACCCTTGACACCCTTACTAATCAAGAACCTATCAACCTCCGCTTTAAATATACCCAATGACCAGTGCTCCTCAGCAGTCTGTGACAGTGAATTCCACAGATATGCTACTCTCTGGATAAAGAAATTTCTCCTCATCTCTGTTCTAAAGGGACATCCTTCTGTTCTGAGGCTGTACCTTCTGGTTCTAGACTTCGCCCACTATAGGGGGCTGGTTTCGAAGTTGTTCGAAGTTTCTGGTGGTTCAGGGTCAAATTAAAGTAGACCTGTGGTCAGAATTGTTTAATGTTTTGAATGGGTCTCAAGGCATTTAAAAGTCTAGGTACCAGAACTTGGTGTATTCACCTTGGGGAGGATAGATTATGGGGTGCAGTCTATGAAGACCAGAGAAGTCACAAGAAGCAAAATCAAATGTTATGACATTCGTCTTCCTTTTCCATTCTTTCCTAGTGGCATTCCTCTTCAACTGGATTGGTTTCTTCTTATCATTTTGCTTGACCACTTCAGCTGCTGGCAGGTATGGGGCCATCTCTGGATTTGGTCTCTCCCTGATTAAGTGGATCCTCATTGTTCGGGTAGGTGAAATGATTCCCCATGTTGTATTTTCCAATGTTGTTACTGAAGATATAATAGAATCGTAGCAAGATGTTCTTTAAATTACATTCACATCTTGTGTTTTTGTGACCATCCAGTATTTTATAAAGTGTTATAAATCAGCTTCTTGTTGCCAAATCATGGCACCTAACTGAGTTTGATGTATGTTTACACAGTGTTATGACGTTCACACTATGAATGCCATTTCCCATTCAATTGGAAAATTTCAGCCTTGGCACAATGAAATGCCAATTTCTTTGAAAGAAATGCTTTCACAAGAAGAAATCACAATCAAAGTTGCATTATTTCAAAATAATGTTCCAGTACTTGAACTATTTTTATGACTGAAATCTTGCGTGCAGCCTAAAAAGTACTTGAAACATAGAACAAAGAACAGTACAGCTAGAATCAATCCTTCGCCCCACAATGTCTGTACTGACTATGATGCCAAGTTAAATAAATTCCATTTACCCGTGCATGGCCTATGTCCTTCTTGCCCGTCTCTTCATGTGTCAAAGTGCCTCTAAAATGTTGCTGTCTTATCTGTTTCCACAAGGTGATAAGTGAAACCGGGAGGGGGGAATGAATCATCAATCAACTTTCCAGCCCTTTACTTCATCTCTCCCCCGCCCGGTTTCACCTCATCTTTTTTTTCCTCCAGTCCTGCCAAAAGGTCTCGGCTTAAAACGTTAGCTGTTTTTTTTCCTTAGATGCTGCCTGGCCTACTGAGTTCCTCCAGCATTTTGTGTGCATTGCTTGGTCTCCCAATCTGTGCCAGGTCTCACCGATATATAGGCCACACCGGGAGCACCAGATACAGTAGGTGACCCATACAGACTCAAAGGTGAAGTGTCGCCTCACCTGGAAGGACTGTTTGGGGCCCTGAATGGTAGTGAGGGAGGAGGTGTAGGGGCAGATGTAATAATTGTTCCACTTGCAAGGATAAGTGCCAGGAGATAGATCAGTGGGAAGGGACAAATGGGCAAAGGAATCACCCAGGGGGTGATCCCTGCCAAAAGCAGAAAGTGATTGGGGGGGGGGGGGGGGGATGTGCTTGGTAGTGGGATCCCGCTGAAGATGACAGAAATTACAGAGAATCATGTGCTGGACGCAGAGGATGGTGGGGTGATAGGTGAGGGCAAGAGGAACCCTGTCCCTGGTGGGATGGTTTGAGGATGGGTTGAGGGCAAATCTGCGTGAAACGGAAGCGATGCAGTTTAAGGCAGCGTTGATGAAGGAAGGAAAACCCCTTTCTTTGAAGAAAAAGGAGGCCATCTTGGTTCTGGAATGAAAAGCCTCATCCTGAGAGGAGATGTGGCAGAGACGGAGGAATTGAGTGCTCCTCTCCCTTTTCTTTCTTCCATGGTTTTCTTGCTTCACCTATCAGATTCTCCCTTCTCCAGTCCTGTATCTCTCTCACCAATCACCTTAAGCTCTTTACTTCACCTCTTCCCCCACCCACCCCCTTTCTGGTTTCACCAATCACCTTGTGGTTCTTCCTCCCCTCCCCTCACTTTCTTACTCTGACTCCTCATCTTTTGTTCCAGTCATGATAAAGGGTTTCAGCCCCAAACGTCAACTATACTCTTTTCCATAGATGCACTTTCACAGATGCTGCTTGACTAGATGTGTGTCTACAGCATTCAGTCTTCATTTCAAAGTTCAAAACTCAAATTTATTATCAAAGTACATGTAAGTCACCATTTTCTACCCTAAGATTTATGGACATACTCTGTAAATCCAATAACTATAATCGAATCAAAAAAAGACCACAGCAACAGTGTGGGTACCAGTATGCAAATACAAAAAGAAGAAAATATAATGAATAAATCCAGGATAGAATAATAACTATAATAGAATCAATGAAAGACTGTAACAGTTTGGGCATTCAACCACTTTTGGAAAGACAACAAACAGTGCCAATACAAAAAGAAAGTAACAATAATAAATAATTAAGCAATAAATATCAAGAACATGAGATGAAAAGTCCTTGAAAGTGAGTCCATAGATTGTGGGATCAGTTCAGTGATGGGGCAAGTGAAGCTGAGTGAAGAGCCTATTGGTTGAGGGGTAATAACTCTTCTTGAACCTTGTGGGGGGTGTTTGTGTAGGTCCTGAGGCTCCTGTATCTTCCTGATGGCATGAGTGAGAAGAGAGCATGACATGGGTGGTGGAGTCCCTGATGACAGATGCTGCTTTCCTGCAACAGTGCTCCGTGGAGAGGGCTTTACCTGTGATGGACTGGGCTGTATCCCCTACCTTTTTGTAGGATTTTCTGTTCAAAGGCATTGATGTTTCCATACCAGGCAGGAATTGATTCAGACTTCTGACATCCTTTTAATCAAACTTTCACTCGCATGAAAAACAGTAACAGCAACAGTAACATCAAACACCCAACCCCTCTCTCACCCAAAAAAGTAACATAATGCCCACCTCCCAGTTAGCAGCAAGAAAGAAAGCACAAAAGAGGAGGCCAATGTAAGCTACGGTCCACTTCAATGTTCACATATGTCTAGGAATTTTGAAAACATCCTCCGTCAGCATCAAGGAGAGCAACAGGTTGAACGCAGTCCTTCATGCAGTCTTCATCCACTGAGATGTAGCCTTCCATGGGGAATAGCCTCCGGCCCAATGCGGTCTCCCCTGGCTAGAACAGTGCAATAATAAAAAAATACAAAAAATTGCAATAAGAAAAGGGTAGTGCAAAAAGAGAGCAAAATTTGTGAGGTAGTGTTCATGGATTAGTTGTGCATTCAGAAATCTGATGGCGGAGGGGAAGAAGATATTTCTGATATGTTGAGTGTGTACCTCCTCTCTGATGTAGGAATGAGAAGAGAATTTGTCCTCTGGCAGATACAAGATCTTCAAGGGTTTCACGGTATTAGATTATTTATTGCGCAATATTTCTGTTGCAGGTAATTCTAATGCTTAAATGGATCTTAGATTATTAACAGTTAGATTTCCTAAAATAAAATAACTTATGGCATAAAGCAAAATATAAAAAACTAACAAGTTGAAGATCAGAACTGTTAAAGCTATACTGCTCTGGTAGCATTGAGTATAACTAGTCTGTTTCTTGACAGTCTTTAATATGTTCCAGCTCACTTTGTGGTTCTGTGCCATACAGGTTCCTGTGCTGGCATGGTTCAAAGTTTCCCTTTCTCCTTCTCTATCTGAAGTCTTAAGAGGCTTAAGTGTCCTTGTAGTCTTTGAAATAGTCAGAATTTCTGGGTAAATGCTAAAGAAAACTCCCAAAGCTCTTTATAGTGCAGTTATTACTGTGGTGTAGAAAATCAATGCGACTTGAGAAGAGCTTGATTTCTATAGAGGAATGAGCTTAGTGTGTTGAACAGTCTCTCACTTTTCTACTTGTCCTGTTGAAGATAATGAGGTGGCTATTTGATCCCTCAAATTATTATTGATGTGTTCATTTAAAATCAGCAGAACTATAATTAAAGGTATAAATTAACATATTCTGTTTCATCTGTGGCCACTGTGTAAAAATAAACTTTTATTTTCAGTTCTCTACTTACTTTCCTGGATACTTTGATGGTCAGTACTGGCTCTGGTGGGTTTTCTTGGTGCTGGGTAAGTGTCTGATTTCCCTTTATTTTAAGAAGAAAATAATACTTTGATCATTTGTAAACACAGGCATTGCAAGGTTTGGATGATGCTGATATCGCATTAGCTTGTTAACTTTTTTCTCTACATTAGAAATCACTGTGGTGCACTTGAGATTTCCCATGGCAAAAATAAGTTCCTTTGCCTTCAGAACAATAATTCTCCCTAGTTTAGTAGCTTCTGTGTGATGAACCACTCAAGTGTATTGTATGGATTAAAAACGAACAAGAGGAGATATGGTCCAGGAATGTGACGAGGGAGGAGATGCAGCTTGAGGTTTATGCCAGTTCATTGGCATGTAGAAAGGTTAAGATGATGTTAGCATGCGTCAGCGAAGGTACTGATTCAGTGCTTTTAACAATTGCATCCAGAATTACTGTAATATTAGCAGGAAAGTTGAGGATCTTAACCACATTGAGGAATCAAGAAATGTTAATGAGCCTGGGACTGCAGTACATAGGATGAATACTCGATACAAGATAGTAACTTTAAGTCCACAGATCAATTTCCCAGAGAATACTGTGTACAAGATCATGTGGCGGATTGTCTAGGGAGATGAGTGAAATATATCTGCAGAACTAAGGAACTAGATTAATTCCAGAATGATATACTTTAGTGTTCCACCTGAATCCATACAGCATAGCATGAGACTGTTTATAAACTGTTTTTGTTGTTGTACTGATATTGAGCTTGGATTTTTGAAGTTCTAAGTTTAAATTGCATCATGACAGTTGTCATTTTAAATTAATGTAATTAAATTTGGAGTAATATCAATGAACAAAGTTTTAACATTAATGCTAAAAAAACCAACCTGTTCACTAATGTTGAGGAAAGAAATCTGCCAACGTTTCCCAGTCTAATTCCAGTTAAATTATTGTAGTTGAAATAATAAGTGCCTTCAACACAATCTGAAATGGTAAAGGAGTTGTATTCGGTTCAGGGAAGGGCAACGAGAGATGAAGAATAAATAGTGGTCTTGCCAGTGATGTGTGCAGAGTGGGTGGCAACAAGGAAACAAACCTGCACAAAAATACCCAAGTGGGATGAAGTGATTTAGTTGCTGTCTCCTTTCAATGACACTGATGTGTCTGTGTGGCCCTTTAGTTGGTAATTAGCAGGAAGGATTTGTAAAATTCCTAAACAGTGTTATTTCTGTATGCTCCAGGTTGTAATATTTCAGTTTTTAATGTATTTCAACTGACTCCATGGTTGTGTAGTGGTTACTGCAGCGCTATAATAGCTTGGGTGTCGAAGTTCGGAATTCAGTTGCAGCAACCTTTGTAAGAAAGTTTGTACGTTCTTCGTGTTGCATGTGGGTTTCCTACAGATGCTCCGCTTTCCTTCAACAGTCCGTAGACATACTGGTTACTGGGTTAATTTGTCGTTGTAAGTCGTCCCGTAATTAGGCCAGGGGTTAAATTGGTGGGTTGCTGGGCAACATGGCTCAGTGGGCCGGAAGATCCTGTTCCGCACGACATCTCTAAATAAATAAATATAGAGCAACATTTTGAGCCACAGATCTGTTCCCATATGTGACGTGATTAAACAGAGATGTGCACATTAGATACTGACCATTGCAGTTTGATGTCAGTGTTGAGCTCAGCATTACTTCTATTTAAAATGTTGTCTTCAGTGTTATGCTGCTGGTCTCCTGCTCCTGGTTAATAATCTATTGCATTTTTAACATTATAATTTTTTTTTAAATCTGGAGATTGTTAGCTGTACAGAAAGTGTTTACACTCATAACATTAATATTAATCTTAATATTGAACTATTTCTTGTTCTCAAAAGAGGCTGACTTCCTTTGGTTCTGTAGTGGAAGGCCAATAAATTCTACAGTTAGGTTTATAATGGCTCATTATACTATTTATTCAAAATATAGTGTGACAGTACTGTAAGATAGCAGTCATTCAGATTGGTTTGAACATTTTGAATGTTTTTTAATGAAAAGCTCGGCAAGTGACGTTCAGCATGATGAGTATGACCAAAAGTTTTCGTGAAATACATGAAAAATGCATATATGTTACTCCGATAGACTCTCATCTGCCTTGAGTACTTTCATGCACTGTTTACTATTTATAACTGTTTATTATATCTTTGAACTGTGTAGGGAGAACTTTATTCCTGTGAACTTTGCCTCAAAAACTTGTTAGAAAATTACAGAATTATCCATTGGCCGAGCAACTTTATCTAGAACACCTAGTTATTGTGCACCCTCAGTCAATTATCTTTGGTGAATTAATTAAAGCAGAAGAAATGGTTATGTTAGCAGTAGGTTTCAGATTGTCTCCTTTATTGACATTTGTGTTAAGAGCAGAGTTTGGCATCTTGGTTTTGTTTATTATATAACAACCATGTTGGAAGCCCACCTGTGAGAGTGGTGAGTAGGTTGGGATTTTGCTCAGTTGTGATGTCCTCCTTTGTATCTACATTTTAAATTACTTTAGCAACATCCGAGATGATGTTCGTGGAATGTACCAAAGCTAGGATTAAGGAGGAAAAGGACAAAGATCAATTCAATTATTCCTAATGATTTATGGTTTTAATATATTCCAGTAGGCTTTGTCTACGTTGAGAACATGGCAATAATTTAGTTTGCAAAATAAAACATAATAACATAAACACGTGTCAAGACTAAATGCTACAAGCAGTTCTGACTTTTACTTAAAAATTGTGTTTGCAACCCTGGTCTTCTGAAAAATGGTACTTTCTGAATTTAAGTTTCAATAAATTTATTGGGGTAGTGCAAATTAAAATGAATGGAACTGAAGGCTACTTTCAAAGTCCATACACTTTCCTAGATTATAGTTCCATCTGACAGTGATATAAATGCCAAAAATATGTTGCTAACCAACTTTAATGATCTGTGTTAGGAAGTGTGTGGCCATCTACTTTGATAGAAGGAATAAAGGTGTAAATTATTTAATAAATGTGGAGCAAATTCAGAAACTGGAAGTGCAAAGGGAATAGGGGTCCTAGTTCTGGATTCTCTAAAGGTTAACTTGTGGGTTTGAGGCATTGGGAAGGAAGGCAGATGCAAAGTTAACATTCATTTCCAAAGGACTAGAATATAAAAGCAAGGTGTCTAATGCTGAGGGTATAAAAGACAATGGTCAGACCACACTTGAAGTATTGTGAGCAACTTTGGACCCCATATTTTAGAAAGGATGTGCCGGCTTTGGAGAGGGTCCATAAGAGGTTAGTGAAAATGATCCTGGGAATGAATGGGTTAACATATGAGGAGTGTTTACATAGAACATAGAATAGTACAGCACAGTACAGGCCCTTCGGCCCACAATGTTGTGCCGACCCTTAAACCCTGCCTACCATATAACCCTCCAGCTTAAATTCCTACATATACCTGTCTAGTAGTCTCTTAAATATCATTAGTGTATCTGCCTCCACCACTGACTCAGGCAGTGCATTCCACGTACCAACCACTCTCTGAGTGGAAAAACCTTCCTCTAATATCCCCCTTGAACTTCCCACCCCTTACCTTAAAGCCATGTCCTCTTGTATTGAGCAGCGGTGCCCTGGGGAAGAGGCGCTGGCTATCCACTCGCATATCTATTCTTAATATCTCGTACACCTCTGTCATGTCTCCTCTCATCATCCTCCTCTCTAAAGAGTAAAGCCCTAGCTCCCTTAATCTCTGATCATAATGCATACTCTCTAAACCTGGCAGCATCTTGGTAAATCTCCTCTGTATCCTTTGTTTGATGGCTTTGGGTCTATACTCAGTGGAGTTTAGAAGAAAGAAGGAGACATCTCAGTGAAACCTATTGAATATTGAAAGGCCTAGATCAAGTGGATGTGGAGAGGATGTTTCATCTAGTGGGGGTGTCTGTGACTAGAGGGCAGAGACTCCAAATAGAGGGACATGCATTTAGAACAGAAATGAGCATTTTCTTTAGCCAGAAGGTAGTGAAACTAGAACTTATTGTCACAGATGGCTGTAGAGGTCAAGTCATTTGGGTATATTTAACATGCAAGTTGATATGTTCTTGTTTAGTAAGGGTGTCAAAGGTTAGAGGGA
The DNA here is from genome assembly GCF_048418815.1 of Hemitrygon akajei. Lineage (NCBI taxonomy): Eukaryota > Metazoa > Chordata > Chondrichthyes > Myliobatiformes > Dasyatidae > Hemitrygon > Hemitrygon akajei. Next base: position 27,290,780 of record NC_133138.1, on the reverse strand, counting down.
GAAGACAGGAGAATGGGGCTTAGGGAGAGAATAAATCAGCCATGATGTAATGGTGTAGCAGATTCATTGGGCTGAGTGGTGTAACTCTGCTCCTATATCTTACAATCTTATTTACTAAAATACATTATCCTGAACATGTTCCCAAACATAAATTTTCAGGGAAGAAAATGAAAAATACCAGAAGTAGCTGAGTTGAACTTGCAAAATTGTGCTATCTAATGGATGCGCGTAGGATACTGTTGCGAATCTGCAAAAGATAAGTGAAAAGGTGCAGTTGAATGCAAATTACCAGAGAACTACGATTTTGCAGTCATTAAGTACTGTATGTTGAAGACTGATTTCTTTAAATCCTTGGACATAAAGAAAGTCAAAGGATATCAGGTGTGAATGCTAAAGTGGCAGTGCCATAGATCCATGGTGCACACCGTGGATCTCCATTGTTCCATTTACTCTGTTAGATTCCTTTAAAGAGGCATCTTTGTTCCCAGAGCATCAACAGAAAATCTTCCTGCTGGTAGTTGCAAACCCATTTCTAGGAATTCACTTCCAGCCATGCCCCTGCAGTGGCCAAAATCCTTTCTATAACTGCATCTGCATTGATATCGGCATTCACAGCCAATTTTTTAAAAAGTCATAACATATTAAGAGTTAAAATATTTTTTAGGGAATTATGATTTAAGACAATTTAATAAAAATTTATGAATGCAATGTGCATTTTCTTAAAATAATTACCTGAAACTTGTATCTCTCCCTTTTAAACTTTTCCTCTTTATTGGGTAGATTTACTAAGCCCAAGTCCCCCAAAAAGAGTTTTGATACACAGATTTCACAGTATAGTTGCTGGAACTTGGTGGTCCACTAGATTCCATCTCTTAAAGTTCAAGATTATGCACCACTGATGAATTTGAGCCATGAATTAATTAATTGATCAGGCTGCCAAGGGGTTTGGCTTACTATCTTCCTTATTATTTTAATTCTACTTTGCCTAAATTAATAGAAACATAGAAAGCCTACAGCACAATACAGGCCCTTCGGCCCACAAAGCTGTGCCGAACATGTCCTTACCTTAGAAATTACCTAGGGTTACCCATAGCCCTCTATTTTTCTAAGCTCCATGTACCTGTCCAGGAGTCTCTTAAAAGACCCTATCGTAGCCGCTTCCACCACCATCATCGGCAGCCCAATCCATGCACTCAACACTCTGCGTTTTTCTTAAAAAACTACAACTTACCCCTGACATCTCCTCTGTACCTACTTCCAAGCACCTTAAAACTGTGCCTTCTCATGCTAGCCATTTCAGCCCTGGGGAAAAAGCCTCTTAACTAACCACATGATTAATGCCTCTCCTCATCTTGTACTCCTCTATCAGGTTACCACTCATCCTCCCTCGCTTCAAGGAAAAAAGGCCAAGTTCACTTAACCTATTCTCATAAGGCATGCTCCCCAATCCAGGCAACATCCTTGTAAATCTCCTCTGCACCCTTTCTATGACTTCCACATCCCTCCTGTAGTGAGGCGAGCACAGTTCTCCAAGTGGGGTCTGACTAGGGTCCTATATAGCTGCAACATTACCTCTCAGCTCCTAAACTCAATCCCATGATTGATGAAGGCCATATAATAGGAAAGAAAAGAAATAATTCCTCTCAGTTAATTCACGCCTCAGTATTTCAACTATCCCTGCCAATTATCCAACTGTACCAATGTCTTTTAATCCACTTCCACCTAATAATCCTATATTCTAAAATGAAATCAGTTTGCATCCATATAATACCTTTTATGACATAAGAGAAACAAGCGAAATAGCGGAAGTCTGCTGCTCTTTCATAAATGCATGAGGTATTTTAAGAACACAAGCCTGGGTGTTAATACCGTACCCGAAAGATGCCATCTCTATCTGCAACATGGCCTATAGTACAATAACGCAGTCTCAGCCTAAAATTTAGTGCCCAGGTCTTTTAGACTGGTGTTTGAAGATGCAATCTGCTCTTGAAGTGAGTAAGTCACCAACTGAACTACAGAAGTTATTTAACTATCTTACCTGCTGATGATTTTTTCCCCTTGAAGATTACTGTGTTTTCTAGGTTCCACTGGTCTGATTAGCTTTAATAGTAGTGTTTCTGGTTATCTGTCAAAAAAAAGATTTCCTTGACCTTTTATGTTATCTCGTTTGCTGCATTAAAGACATCATTCTTCTCATTAAAATCAGAACTGTAGACAGCTTTCCAAGTGATGTACTAAAACCTCTATTTCCTCTGAAGTGATTTATATTCCACAGTTATACCTTTGTCATGTCATTAATTTCACTGAAAGTTGTAAACTTGCCATAGTTCAAGCTCCTTTTTAAGATCTGTTAATGCTAATTCTTCTACCTTGTTTGAATTTAGTTTCTTAATCCCTTTCAGTGCAGAATGCTCTTGTATTCGTCAGTGATAAAAGTTATTAGCCCCTGTTGGATCCTAACCTCAGTTTCATTCTCCATCCCTATAGAAACCTGTCATATTCAGATTTTACCATAGCTCTGTCTCACTACTCAGTCAAGCTGTTAGGTTAAAACTTGGTGATTTAACCCAGTACTGATTATCAGAGCTCTGTAATCTCAATAAAGTAGCTTATATCCATTTTTGTTGTAGCACCTGGCTCCAACTTCCATCTTGTTACAGCTGAAACCTGTAATCCACAGTTGCCTCTTCATTACTACTACTCCTGTGAGATCATCTTAACAGCTTATATCCTGCCACCTGTTCTTGCTGATTTATATTGGTTATCTGTCACTCAGTATTAAATACTAAATCCTCATTCCTTCCAAGGCCTGGTCCAGCCCTTTTCTGCAACTATCTTTGGGCCTAATCTCCTGTCAGATAATATGCTGTACTGAATTTTTTTAAAATCTGCTCCACTGGCATGAGAGCATTAATCTATTATTTCCCTTTTCTCCAGAATACCTTCCTTAAATGTTTCTGTCATAAACATTCTCAAATATATCTTAAAGGGCAAATACTGGGCACCATTTCTAAATATCTTGGTGTCAATTGTTTATACTATACTTTTGTCCCTTGAGGTGTTTTCTTAATTATAAGTATGTACTAAGTGCAAGTTGTTGCTGCTTCCTGCTGTTTTGTTGGTAGATTTTATAAGCTTTCAATGCATCAATGAAGCAAAGTACTGATCTATGTGGTACTTGTACCTCAGATCCACATTTACTTTTCCTTTTTATTATTTGTTTCATGTTGACCTTAAGTTTAAATTTTTTGTTTGGTTAGAAGCTTATAAAGCACAAAGAAGGTGTTTGTTACCAGTCTTTTATTTTGAACTTTGCCACCAAGTCCAAATAATTGACTTTTAAGACCTTCCATTACTTAATGACATCCAAGAAGCTGCGGTGCTTTATCAGGCAAAAATCTCCTGAATCATAACTAATTGTTGCTTAATTAGCTATTATGTCAGTTCCAATGGATGAGTCAGCTTGTAATGCCCTCTGATTCAGTATTTGGGTGCAGATACATCAAGTAAACCAGCATAGATCAGCCCAACTCTTCATGCTGACCAACATGTCCATGTAATTAGTCTCATTTGCCTCCATTTGCTCCAAATTCTTCTAAACTTGTCATTCATATACCTGTCAAAATGTCTTTTAAATGTTTTAATTGTACTTGCTTAAAACACATCCTCTGGGATTTTGTTCCATACACCCACCACCTTCTGCTTAAATAAGTTTCCCCATTGTATTTCTTGCAGTTGCAATTTTGTATCTAATTTCTGTAAATTTGTTTCTTAGAATTTTAAAGAAAATTTGGCATTTGAAGAAATTGTGAACTTGGTATTTGCATGTTATTATGAATTGTGTCTAATATTTTATTTTGAGCCCTCTGAATTATCAGCATTTATATAGAGGGTCTTGTTAATAGTGTACAAGCTGAAGACTTACTGGCTAAATGGTACATTAATGAAGGGTTTGGCAATAATAACATTATGCATTGAATAATAATGACATAGGTTTTGTTATTTTTTCAAGCATGCTAATGTCTTTCTATCTTACAGGATTTCTGCTTTTCCTCCGCGGATTCATTAATTATGCAAAAGTTCGGAAAATGCCAGATACTTTTGCTTCTCTGCCAAGGACTCGGGTCCTTTTCATCTATTAAGGGTAATGTTCTGTGGCTTATCAATATTCAGTAAAAACCTTGCACTATTATCCACCTCTTGGGTTGCAAAATATAAATATGAAATCCTGCAGATGCTGGAAATCCAGAGTAATACACAGAAAATGCTTAAGGAACTCAGCAGATCGGGCAGCATCTATGGAGATTCAGATAACAGTCAACGTTTTAGGCCGAGATCCTTCATCAGGACTCCTGAGTAATTTTCTTTTGAAACGTTGATTGTTCATTCTCTGCATCAATGCCATCTGACTTGTTGGGTGTGTTAAGTTTTAAAATGGATGCCTTTTCATTGTATTGAAAATTGCATTACAATTTTAACCCGAAGAACACATGAAGAATGGGGAACTGTATATGTGCTAAACATATGGTTGTTAAATTAAACACCAGTGAACATGCAGAGTTAAATGAATTTGGATTTCAGTGGTATTTTATCAAAAAGCTCTGCATTAGAAATTTGAAGAGAATTCAGTCCCAAGGTTCTTGGGATTTGCTTTCAAATTGCTGACAAAATGAAAGGTCATCAAACTGAAACATTAACAGTGTTTTTCTCTTCAGATGTGCGACCTGTTGAGTTCTGCCACTGTTTCCTGCTTTTATTTTAGATTTTCAGGATCCGCAGTATTTTAATTTTAAACTTGACTTTAAATTTTTTTTCTGTGGTCTTGTTAAATGAAATTTGGCATCCTTTTTTAAATTTTATTTGGAAAGAGATTTTGTCTGTTCACTGTTAAAACTTCTCAGTTTCTTCGGTTGCAATATGCTATGTATTCTATCTAGTTCTTTTTAGAAATGAAGTGTGCTTGCTTTGAGTTCAAGCAATAAATATGAAATACTGAATTTTCTTATATTAATGCAACTGTTGTGTTGATTGCGATTGAAATCAAATGCCATGTTGAATGATGCCAGCTTTAAGCTGAAAGATCACCAAGCGACTGGAAGGAGGAGAGTTGTACATTCATCTATTCATAGTATTAGATTATTCACTCCGTTGTTTTATATAGCATCGGATACTTCCATGTCTGACGGTATTGCTGTAATCTTCTTGCAGTTTTTTTTTCCTGTTTTGACTGAAAATAGAATGGTCTCATTATAGTTTGGAATTTTTTTTTTCTTCCCCGCTGCAGATGGTTTCCTGGAGAGTGATTTCCTGCATCCGTAGGTTGAGCAGCTCGTTCACTAGCAACTGACACCTGCAGGAAGTGGACACAACTGGGACACAGAAGGAGGGACGTGGGGGGTGGGCTGGGCGGGAGAAATTTCACTGCATTAAAAAGGAAAGTGAGGGCAGTGTTTCATATCTATGTTTTTAGATGTACAATTTTAATAGTGAATGCTGAAGACTTGTAATCATTAAACTGTTCTAGTGGCTTCTGTTGAAGTGCTATCGCAACTGGTCTGTGATGTATTAACAATGCCTTATTCATTTGTAGTCATTACCTAGCATGCACTTTGCCCTTCTGGTCAATAGAGGGCAAAATTGCTTTACTATTCCCTCAAGGTTTTATCATCAGTGGGTTTTAAAGAAAAGACAACATAGCATAGAAATGATGCTGGTCATGATATGTTGAAAATAATGTACTTCTTGAAGCTTACAATCTCTGTAAAATGGTAAGATGAAATGTTATTGTTTGCAGAAAGGCTCTTCTGCATTTTAAGAACAGATTAAAGCACTTTCTGTTCTTTCTGTCAAGAGGTATTAGACTGTACCTTTGGGTTTTATTATATTCTAAAATATGACTGTAAATAAATCAGAAGATCTAATAAATGTGACTTATATAGGCGCTTTCAGAATCAGTGCTTGTTCAGTGAAACAAAGTCTTCAAAGTACATTTATTATCAAAGTATACAACACTGAGATTCATCTTTCTACAGATTGCCATGGAACAAAGAAAGAAAAAGAAAACCATGGAACCTGTTCAACGAAAAAACATCAAACCCCAAATGCGCAAAAAAAAAGCACAAATTGCGCAAATGGCAACAGAGAGCGAAAACACAATGTAAAACAGCAAACCACAAATCATCGAAACAGCCCAGACATGTGCTGTTCAGGTCAATCTACCACTGTGACATTCATTAACTTCAAGCCACAGAGCCAGTCTGCTCCATCAAAATTGCACAAGATAGCAGCAGAAAAAACAGGAGCAACCAAAAATGCATTATAACGTGTACTACAGAGTCCAATCCACAAGCCATGTCGATTAAATCTTGCCCAAGACTCAGGATTCCAGCACCATTATCTGGCTTTTACACAGAGTTCTATTGTTACACATTTCAACATTAATTTATTTCTTATCCTGATTGTTTTTTTAAAAATTCTATTTACCAGATATTCCCAACAGTGGATTTGGCAAATCCTGACAAGTTTCACTTTTACTTTAACTGGATCTACAAGACTTTGTCGAGTAGTGTGGCTACTCCAATTTCCTGCTTTGCGAAGTTGACGCAATGACTGAGATTAATCTTGAGACCTTTTATCCACCCCGCTCAGAACTATAAAAGGAAAATTAGTGTGGGGATTGGACTGACTGATCCATCATGACTAAATGCATGTGTGAAGCCTTGTTGGTTTGATTTCTCTCATTGTTTGCAGAGTGGAACAACTTACCAGTATTTATATCGAGCATCTTGACATCACTATGGCACAAAGGAAGACCCTCAATATCAAGGTTTGAGCAAGAATACTTTGGACAAGAGTGAGGAGAAAAACCAGTACCTGGTGAATCTGGCCCATTCAATTGAATGAAAGTGAGTTCAATATTCTGAAACATTGCTGCCCCTATTTACTGCTCTGATAGTTGTGTTAAATTGGATATTGAGAATGAAGAGGGCTGCAAGTGTGTGGTTGAGCTGGAATCCAAAGACGTAGTGGGTAGGTTAATTGATCATTGTAAGTTGTCCCATGATTAGGTTAGGGTTAATCGGAGTTGCTGGGGCAGATGGGTCAAGGGGCTAGAAGGGCCTACTGCATGCTGTATTGAAAAATAAAGTAAGTCTGGTGTGCAGCTCAGATCTTGTATTATCCTGTCCTGAAACTCACTCTGATGGGCTAGTAGCATGTCAATATTTTTTTGAAGCTTCTGCCTTTACTACTTCTGGAAAAACATGTTTTCAAAACAAACAAAAACCCAAATATGCTAACTACTGCAAAATTTATGCTGCTCATTGAAGCCTCTCCATGGTTAACTAGTTCTTCTTCTGCCACCTTCCTAGAAGTAAACTTTGACAAGTAATAAAGATTAATTCACACTTGGAATTTGGTGAGCAGTTTTGGGGCCCCTCATCTAAGGAAGGAGAGGATCCAGAGAAGGTTGACGAGAATTATCCTGGGGGTGAAAGGATTAATGTATGAGAGAGTTTGATGGCACTAGGCCTGTACATGCTAGAGTTTAGAAGAATAAGAGAGGGATCTCAATAAGACCTATGGAACGTTGAAAGGCCTAGATGTGGATGTGGAGCAGAAGTCAGGACCAGAGGTCACAAACCTCAAAACAGAGGGACATCCATTTAGAATCAAGATGAGGAATTTCTTTTAGCCAGCACGTGGTGAAGCTGTAGAATTCATTGCCACAGACGGCTGTGAAGGCCAAGTCATTGGGTACATTTAAAGTGAAGGTTGCTTGGTTCTTGATTAATAATGATTGTTTATACAGTGTGCTCTTGCCTACTGTGGAATATCCTCACTAAAGGTGCCAGAATCATGGTCGCATGCCACCTGGCAAGATGCCTTCAGAAAACAGCAAAGTTTGCATAAGAAACTCCAGCACATTTCAATGCTTCTCCTCTTGTTCTTCCAATGATGCCACTACCAAACCTGCATGTGGTAAATTCCATGGAAGAAAACCACATAAAATTATGGATTATAGAGGCACTCTTTAAGAATTAGATATTTTAATAAATAACACATGAAAATCTTGAGATGCTGGAAATCTAAAGCAACACACATGAAACGCTGAAGGAACTCGGGCAGCATCTATGGAAAAGAATTAGACAGTTGACATTTTGGGCTGAGACCCTTCTTCAGGACACTGAATCGCTGCTCTTTTGGTTGTATGGATTGGATTAATCATAAACAGCAAAAAAAATGAAAGGGAATGGAGTATTGCTGATTATTTTTTAATCTGGCTGTGCACATGCATGACATAATGTTTTAGGATGATTTCAATGCTGTATGAGCTCAGTTGTGATAATGGAGTTTTTGTTCTCTGCTTGTGCCCCTGTGCACCTATGGTTTCACGTTTTATTCTCTGGCCCAGGAGTTAAAACAATTTGTGCTTATCTGGATAGCTAGGGAGAAGCCCATGTTATCAACACCATGTAAACAGCAAGAGAAAGCTTTTACTTAAGTGAGATAGAGTGATGAGAAGCACAAAGTGCACCTGTTGGGATAATAACCGTCTCTGTGGAGAATAAAAAGCTTTATTGGAAGCATGTGTTTCTGTAGGTCTGTACGACAGAGTAGCCTAAGCTGCTTATTTCGGTCTGTTAGCACTGGAAGAAAATAAATCTGACTGAAACTATAGCTAATTATTTAACCTGAATACAAACTTGGGAAGTATATTGAGCTGGGGTGTCAGGTAGTGATTGTGAGGTGGAAAGGTTCGCACCTTGGTGTGCAGAATTTGAGTATAATAAGGGCATTGAATACTTGGCTCCCCAAATTTGAATATGACAAATGAAAAATGTTTAATTTAAGAACAAGCTCAGCTCAACTTACTTTGTCTTGAAGTTAACATAGAAACATGGAAAACCTACAGCACAATACAAGCCCTTCGGCCCACAAAGCTGTACCAAACATGTTCTTACCTTAGGAGAACCTAGGCTTACCCATTTTTCTCTATTTTTCTAAGCTCCATGTAGCCATCCAGGAGTCTCTTAAAAGACCCTATTGTTTCCGCCTCCACCACTGCTGCTGGCATCCCATTCCACACACTCACCACTCTCTGTTTAAAAAAAACACTTACCCCTGACATCTGATCAAAATGATCACTGTTCTGCATTAACTTCCTCATTTTAAAAAACTTTTTTTTTAAATGCAGCAGGTAATATGGTTTGTAGTGCATGCTTCTCCTTTGCCTCTGTTCCTTTTACCAGACCATTCCTTATGACTGCTAGCTCCTCTGCGGCCCAAAAATTTGTCCTACCCTTGAAATACATTTAGTCAGTCAGCATCCAGAATTTGTGACCTCTAACAGAAGAAATACTTTAAAGATTAGCTTTATTTGTCACATGTACCTCAAAACATACAGTGAGATGTATCACCATATCGTAGATGTGCTGAGGGTGCCCCTCAAGTGTCAACATGTTTTCAGTGCCACCATAGCGTGCCCACAAATCACTCACCCTAACCGAACACCCAGTGGAAATCCATGAGAGGACATACAAACTCCTTGCAAGCAGTGTCAGGAATCGAACCCCAATCTCTGATCACTGGCATTGTAAAGCGATTGGTTGAGCGAGTTAGGGCTTTTCTCTTTGGAGTGAAGGTACGAGAATGACTTGATAGAGATGTAGAAGATGATAAGAGGCATAGATCAAGTGGACACCCAGGGTAGAAATAGCTAATACGATGGGGCAGAACTTTAACATATTGGAGGTAAGTATAGCGGGGAGGGCATGGAACAAGCTGCCTGGGGTGATGGTAAGGCATATACATTAGGGCCACTTAAAAGACTATTAGATATATGGAGGGCTATGTGGGAGGGAAGGATAAATGGATGTCAGAATAGGTTACAAAGTCAGTACAACATGGGCCGAAAGGCCTATATTGTGCTGTAATGTTCTACTTAAAATGTGTACAATGGTAATTTGGGGAACACATCCTTGAAAGGTTGATCAGAGTAGAGGTGCGGGGGAAGAAAGTGGGTAGAGTTTAAAAAGTCAGTTCAAATTGATGTGACTTGAACCGTTCTCTTGTGTAAATCAATAATTAATGACTCACATCAGACTATAAGGTGTCCTAAATCATGGAAGCAATAGTGTAGTAAGCCCAAACTGTAGTATGCAAATTGAATTCTAATCCCCCGGGTAAATATGGTTAATCCAGGTATATCACACCTCAGTGCATCTCTCAGGAATATGATACCATAAAGACTAAGAGTTGAATATGATAGTTGCATTAATAAAAGAGACAAAAGGAATAGTATTGTATTTAGTTTCTTCATGAATCTTTGCATTTAATAATATGGTGCTAGCAAATAAAAGGGTAAGAAGGGCCTTCATTGGAACCTTGGGTCATCCTGAATTACCAGACCTAATGGTTCTTCTTGTTAGTACATTTTGGTTTCTGATTTCAAAAGGGAAACAATATTACCCTGAGGTGCTGCTACTCAGAACATTAAAATTTGCTGTGGTGTTTTTCTAGGGGAAGTGTCCTGCTGAAGTTCAGACCTGTATCACACAAGATTAACTATTTGCCCAAGGTAATGGAATGGGATATAATGCATTGGGAAAATAATAATGGTGATAGCTACAAATCCTTCTAACTGAACAAAAACGAGCACAAAAAGACCCCCAACAAATAACAAGAAAGGTAATTTTAGAAATCCATAATGTTGTGTTGACTGAATTTATTCTGCGTTCTGTGTAAAAATACTGTGTAGTTCTTAATACTCCTTTTCTTGACCTCTTGGGCAATGGAACCAATAATCCTTCAGTAGGTATGACAACCACTGATTTAAAAGATGCCTTGTATGTATAAAATTTTCACAACCTCATGTTTTCTCAAAGTGCTTTGCAACAAATTTAAGTTTTATCAAAGTGTAGCTGTTGTTATAAGGCAGAGGAACATGGCAGCCAATTTGTGCTCAAGCTTACATAAACAGCAAGTAATAACCACAGTTTAAATCAAGGGATTAATAATGAGGAAGACGCAGACTGCACTTTAAACTAGTATTTTGGGGTCCTCGGTTCATAAACAGTAGATGCTGGGAATCCAGAATAACACAAAATGCTGGAGGAACTCAGCAGGTCAGGCAGCATCTATGGAAAGTCATTCTGAGTTCTTCCAGCATTTGTGTGTGTTATTTTCAGGTCCTCTATGTCTATTTGGCATGTTTGTTAATTGTGCTCAGTGTTCTATTCCACTGTGACTGTGGAAGATAAAGGGTGATCTAATGAAATAAATGGCGTACAATCATAAGATGCTTAAGACCATAAGATAGAGAACTCACTGAGACAGCTCTGCCATTCAACCATGGCCAACTTTTCTTTCCATCCCCATTCTAAAGGAAACTTCCTCTCCACACTCACTCTATCGAGGCTTTTCAGTAACTATTTGTTTTATTATTTTGTGGTACAGCCCTTGGAGTCACACCATCCTATCATTCCCCATCAACCCCAATTAATTCTAGCCTAATCACAGGGCAGTTAACCTACCCAGTATGTTTTTGGACTGGGGGGGGGGAAGGGAACTGGAGCACCCAGAGAATATCTACACATTCCACAGTGAGGATGTGCAGACTCCTTACAGGCGGTGTAGTAATTGAACTCCAAACTCCGACACCATAGACCTGTAATAGCATCACACTAATGGCTACACTACCATGCCGCCCACGGCAGCATATTTAGTGGGCCCAGAGACATCCAATGTTCCTCATATGTCAAGCTTCATTTCTGGGAACATTCTTGTTTAAATCTGCTTCTGGACACTCGCCAATGGCAACATTTTGTTTTTCAGATACAGGACCCAAAATTACTCAATGTTCCTCGTGCAGTCTGACCAACACTTAAACTAAAGTCTCAGCATTACATCCTTGCCTTTATTATCTAAACCTTTCAAACTAAAATGTAACATTGCATTTATCACCTTTTCTGCTGACTTAGCACACAAGTTAACCTTACGGGAATCCTGAACTAGGACTTACAAATCTATTTGCGCCTCCAATTTCTGATGACTTACCCTATTTAGAAAATAGTCTACACCTTTATTCTAAACAAAGCACATCAACCTACCCTTCCCAATTCCATCCACTGCTTCTTTACCCACACTTCTAACCTCTCCAGGTCCTTATGCAAACTGCTTCACTCTGCAACAACACTACCTGTCCTTCCAGCTGTCATGGTGTTACCTGCAAACTTGGCTATAATGTCACCGGTTCCATTGTACATTTCAGTAATCTGTAAAGTGAAAACCTGCCCAAATCTGCCCCATTCACAGACAGTTTTGCAAATCCAATTGTCAGTTAACATCCCATCAGTATGTTCTTAATTATCAAAATGATGGAAATAATCAGATCAGATATTCTATTTATCTTATTCATTCTTCCCCAACCTTTACTGCTACTGTAAACTAGCTTTTTTTTCTTTTTCTGAAGTTCAAAGTCTGAAGTAAATTTATTATCAAAGAACATATGTTACCATATACAACCATGGGATTCATTTTCATTTGGGATTATTCGATAAATTCAATAACTATAATAGAATCATTGAAAGACTGCGGCAACAGGGCAGACAACCAATGTGCAAGAGACAATAAACTGCAAATACAAAAAGAAATAAATAATTAATAAACAAACAAACAAACAAACAAGCAAACAAACAAGCAAGCAAGCAAAAAGTATTGATAACCTAAGATGACCAATCCCTGAAAGTGAGTCCATAAGTTGTGGGAACAGTTCGGTGAAGGGGCAAGTGGAGTTAAATTATCCCCATTGATTCAATTACCTGATGGTTGAGGGATAATAACTATTCCTGAACTTGTTCATGTGAGTCCTGAGGTTCCTGTACCACCTTTCTGATGGCAGCAGTGTAAAGAGAGCATGATGTGGGTAGTGGGGGTCCCTGGTGATGGATACCGTTTTCCTGCGATGCCACATGTAGATGTGTTCAATGGGCTTTACCCATGATGGATTGGGCCGTATCCACTATTTTTTGTAGGATTTTCTGTTCCAGGGCATTGCTGTTTTCGTACCAGGCTATGATCCAGCCTGCCAATATACTCTCTACTACAGATCTATAGAAGTTTGTCAAAGTTTTAGATGTTTCACTGAATGTTCATAAACTTCTAAGCAAGTAGAAGTGCTTTCTTTGTGTTTGTGCTTGCGAGCTGGGCCCAGGACGGATCCTCCAAGATAATAACACCGAGGAATTTTGTTCAAATTTAAAGTTTATTTACATTTAAAGTTCTGATGATGGGTCCTGGACATTAAACATTAACTGTTTCTTTTTTCATTAATGATCAGGATCAGATTTATTTTCACTGTCTTGCAATATGTGACATGAAATTTGTTTAATGGCAGCAATACAGTACAAAGACCTAAAATTACTATAAACTACAAAATCAAGAAATAGTGCAACAAAAAAAGAAAAGAATAATGAGATAGTGTCCGTAGACTCATGGCCAGACGATTGAGAGATCTGATGGTGGAGGGGAAGAAATTGGTCCTGAATCATTGATTGTGTGTTTGCAAGCTTCTATATCTGGTTCAGGATAGTTGTAATGAGAAGAGGCTATGTCCCAATGGTGATGGTTCTTACTGATGAATGCCACCTTCTTGAAGCACCATCTTTTGAAGATGCCCTTGATGGTGGGGCAGGTTGTGCCCGTGATGGAGTTGGCTGTGTACAACTCTCTGCAATCTCATGTGATCCTGCACATTTGAGCTCTTGTAGCATGCTGTGATGCAACCCATCATAATGCTCTCCACCGTAGATCTGTAGAAATTTGTAAGTGTCTTTAGTATTGTACCACAATACTGCCAAACCTGCTGAGCATTTTCACAGCTTTCCAGCATATGTATGTATATATATAATTTTTTTAAAAATCTTTATTAGCTGAATGGTGTGCAATAGGTTCAACGGGCTGAGTGGTCTACCCCATTACTTATGTCAACACCCACTGCTTGGGACACGCGTATAAACGATGACCTGATAGGTGTGAATGTATATGTGAACATAACTTGCCAGCTTTAGGAGGGGAGAAATGAGTAGGAAACCTTAAAGCTATCAAAAACCAGAAACACAAACAGAAAAACGTTAGGAGTACAGAACAGGTCCTTCAGCACCTGAAAAGGACAGTTTAATGTTACGGGTGGAGAAACATTCCTTCAAACCGGGCCATTAAAATCAGTGAACACAGCAACAGTGACCATTCACTACACATAGAGCACAGACTGGCTGCTGTGCAGGAGAGTCTTAAACACAGACCAACGTTTTAGCAGTGGAGGTGAGCGAGCTCTAGCCCCAGGTGCATATGGATGGCGTGGCCGGGTGATTTTAAAGAAGCCCAGTGTTCCCAGGGCACAGTTCACCTGCTCGTTAAGCAATTTGTCTGCTTTCTTTCCTTTTCAGAAATTTGCTTGGCTGAATGTAAGGTGATAGTTGGCACCTCTTCAGGGAAATTTTGGAAACCCACAGGAATTCCAGAGACAACAGGGAGGATAATGGAAGGGGAAGGAGAAATTTGTGAATGAATGAATGAAATCTTTATTGTAGGTTTGCCTACTGGAAGTGCTGACATATGAAGGCCCCAGGTTAACCCTTTACATAGCTTTTACAGAGTGCAAGAGAGGGTCATGAAATCTTTCACATTTACTGACGAGAAAAAGTCACATCTCTGAAGATGTCACAACTTACATAAATCTACTGCCAGCTCATCGTGATGAGATTTAACAAAGTGAGTAATGATCTCAAAGGGCAAGTTTACTAGATATTTAAAACATAAAAAGGAAAATGAAATAAAAGAGAAGCAATAGTATTTAGAAACTTTGTTTCTCTATCAGTGATTAAAAATATTTATTTTAACATAATTTAGCCTGGATCATCTGCTCCAGTTATAGATACCCTGAAATTGGAAAGCAAATTAATGCATGTAAAATCTTATGTAAGTTGTCGTTTTATCTTTTGGTACTAATAGAAAGATTTCAAAATAAATTTATTACCAATGTACAATATGTATACATCACCATATACCTATTCATTAATCGATGACAATCTCTGCTCAGGATTGCCATGGCATCAGAGAGTTTCTTAAAGATTATTGCCAATTTGGACACATGCTAACAAAAAGGTTTGCCACCCCTGATCCAAGATCTTACTCATAGTTCAAAGTAAAGTTATTATCTACATGCAAATATGTCACTATACAACCCTGAGATTCATTTTCTTGTGGGTATACTCAATAAATCCATAATAAAATAATAACCATAATAGAATCAATGAAAGACCATACCAACTTGGGCATTCAGCTAGTGTGCAAAAGACAACAAACTATACAAATACTAAAAGAAAGAAATAATAAATGAAAAAGCAATAAATATTGAGAACATGAGATGAAGAGTCCTTGAAAGAGAGTCCATAGGTTGTGGGTGGGGCAAGTGAAGCTGAGTGAAGTGATTCCCCCTTGGCTTGAGAGTCCGGTGGCTGAGGGCAACAAATATGAGGTAATATATAATCAGCACACTGCTCCACCACTACTTTATGAGAGAAAAACAGCAGAAATGATGCAAAACCTCTGGTTATTAGCACATTTTTCCTGTGTCTGGTCTGCTAGTCATTCTGAAACTCGTTTCACCTTTTGTTGAGAGCTCATGGTCTCACACTACCTTCAACGCTGTCTTTGTGTCTGGCACCTGCTCATACCATTTTTTAAATTAGCTCGGAGATGGGTCTGGGGTCAGGTATAACCTAATTAAGATGCACTGAGATTCTGGGCAAGTATTAGCTATTTGCCATCCAGACAGAGCTAAGGTCATTGAGTGCCAGCTCAGCTTCCACAGTTAGTAAGGTGTTAATAAACAAGTATTGCCTTTTCATCAACTGAGGGATGAATGTTGCCAGGACACCAGGGAAGTAAAGATAAAGAAAGAAAAGATTAAAACAACACACACAAAATGCTGGTGGAACACAGTAGGCCAGGCAGCATCTATAAGGAGAAGCACTGTCGACGTTTCGGGCCGAGACCCTTCGTCAGGACTAAGATTAGCTTTATTTATTATTTTATTTTATTTATTAGCTTTATTATAAGAAAAGATTAGCTTTATTTGTCACATGTACATTCAAATATATGGTGAAATGCATCATTTTGGATCAATCTGTCTCTAGTGTTCTTTACCAAAAGCATGTCTTGGGTGCTGTATGTGCAGCCATGAGAACGGAGAGGTTTTTAATTTAATTTCTTACGCAAAAGACAACCTCGCAACAATCTAGCATTCCCCAATTCTCACAATGGAGCACCAGTCCAGTTTTTTTTGATGGATCATTGGCAACTACCTAGTTATTCATCTTTTATACTAATTTATTTTTGTAACTTTCTGTAATTTTCATGCCTCACACTAAACTGCTGCCAACTATCATAGTCTGTAATTAGCAGAGGTTCATAGTTTAACCATGAAAGTATGGACTCACCTTCAAGGACTTTTCATCTCAATTTCTATTGCTTATTTATTATTACTTATTTATTTTTCTTTTATATTTGCACAGTTTGTTGTCTTCTGCACGTTGCTTGTTTGTCCTGTTTGGTGCACTCTTTCATTGATTCTATTATTTTTCTTGGATTTACTAAGTATGCCACAAGAAAACAAATCTTTGGGTTGTATATGGTGAAATCTGTACTTTGATGATAAATTTACTTTGAACAATACAAGAAATAACATGACATACATCAGTGATAAATAAACTTGATTGTGATTCTGAACTGAACTGCAAGCAGTTAAGACCCAGTTGGTTGCCTTTTCAGATAAACAGACTTTCAGACTCCATCCAGCCCACAAGCCATTTCTCATGTATGGAATCAAGCCATAATGCTAATTGTTCAATCCCAAGGATCATCAAAATGCCTAGTGACTGTACAACATGGTCAGTTTGTGTGTTAGCACTCTTAATTTCTGAGTCAGAAGCTGTGAGTTCAAATTCAGTTCAAATAAGTTTCACTCTAGAGACTCAAGTGCATGATTTAGACTGTGTGCTTCATTACTGTGCTATTCTGCTGTAAATGCTATCTTTCAGGTGAGACCTCAGACTGAGGCTTTGTCCTCTCAGGTAGTATAAAAGATCTCAGAATCAGAATCAGGTTTAATATCACTGACATATGCTGAGAATTTTTTTGTTATGAGGCAGCAGTACATTGCAATACATAACATTAAAAACTAAATTGCAGTCAGTACCATCATTACGCGTTGTGTCATATGATGTAGATAATCATAGTCTCATAACCATGATTATTCTTGCCTGATTTTTCTACAGAGGTGATTTGCCATTGTCGTCTTCTGGGCAGTGTCCTTACAAGACTGGTGACCACAGCCATCATCTTCAGAGATTGTCTGCTTGGCATCTGTGTTGCAAACAGGACTATTGATATGCACCAGCTGCTCATATGATCATTCTCCACCTGCTCTCATTGCTTCATGAGACCCTGATAGGGGGGCTAAGCAGGTGCTGCACCTTGCCCAAGGGTGATCTGCAGGCTAGCAGAGAAAAGGAGTGCCTTAAACCTTTGTATCTCCGCCCCGTCACCCAAGTAAGAAGTATATATATTTTTTTTTAAAAGTTAAATAAGAAATGCAAAAAGAGAAAAAAAAGGAGAAAAAGTAATGAGGTAGCATTCATGGGTTCAATGTCCATTCAGAAATCTGATGGCAGAGTGGAAGGAGCTGTTCCTGAATCATTGAGTGTGTACCTTCAATCTCCTGTACCACCTCCTCGGTGGTAGCAATGAGCAGAGGGTATCGGTCCTTGAAGATGTCCTGGATGCTGCAAAGGCTGGTGTGCATGATGGCGCTACTCAGGAATGGTTGGGTAAAAGCTCTCACTATCTTGACCAGTGTTTGTTATTCAATCAGCTCCTAGTACTGGCAACATTATCCCTTCACTTCAGTATTCCATGTATGCACCAATTTTCTGTCACATTTCAGAATTACTTGGTTGATAAGCATTTAGGATGTTGTCACTGTATGACAGCAAAAAGTATTTTTATTTATTTATTGCGATACAGTGTAGAATAGGCTCTTCGAGCACTTTGAGCCGTGCTGCTCAGGAACCCCCAACTAAACCCTAGCGTAATCTCAGAACAATTTGCAAAAACCAACTAACCTACTAACCTGTACGTCATTCGAATGTGGGAGGAAACCCGTGCACTCCACAGGGAGGACATACAAACTCCTTACAGATGACGTCGGAAATTCCACTCTGAACTCCGACGCCCCGGGGTGTTAAAGCGTCATGCTAACTGCTTCACTCCCGTGGAGCACGCTTTCTATGAGATGGGAAGCAGTTCACACTGGTTGATGATTACTGCCTTGCTGTCACTAATCTCTCAGTTGCAGACAATATTTCATTATGGTTTCGGAGCCGTTAGCTACAAAAGCTGCAGCATTCACACTCAGATTGTTGCCTTAAAGTCATTATTTATAACTAAGCTCAGTGGCAGAACAACAGTTAACTCTTTAAATTAGCACTTCCACCTTGCAGACAACATCAGCAAGACCAGGAAACTGATTGTGGACTTCAGGAAGGGGAAGTCAGGAAGGAGAACACACACCAGGCCTCACTGAGGGGTTGCCAGTGGAAAGGGTGAGCAGCTTCAAGTTCCTGAGCGTCATAATCTTGGAGGATCTAACCTAGACCCAACTCATTGATTAGGAATTTGGTATGTCACCAAAGACTCTAGCAAATTTTAACTAGTTTGCATCACCTCCCTGAGGTTCTAATGCGCAGGATCAAAAGAGCTGCATAGTGTAAACCTACACTCAATGTTTTGGGAGCAGATTCTTCCCCTCCACAATCAGATTTTGGAACACTGCCTCGTTATTTCTATTTTGCACTATTTATTTGTTTACTTTTTTTGTGACCTACTCTGCACTGCTGCCACAAAATAGCCAATTTCATGACATGTATATATGATAATAAACCTGATTCTGATCCTGAAAGTTTTTCTCAGGCCATTCATTGACAATAAGCTCATTTTTCTAGCTCTGAACGGTAGAATATTGCCTAATGAAGTGTAGTCCAGATAGAAATTGTAATTAATTACCCACTTCTTAGTAGTTCTCAAAAAAACATCACTGACTTTGACTAGGTTCCTCACAGAAGGTTAGTTAGGAAGGTTCGATCGTTAGGTATTAATATTGAAGTAGTAAAATGGTTTCAACAGTGGCTGGATGGGAGATGCCAGAGAGTAGTGGTGGATAACTGTTTGTCAGGTTGGAGGCCGGTGACTAGTGGTGTGCCTCAGGGATCTGTACTGGGTCCAGTGTTGTTTGTCATATACATTAATGATCTGGATGATGGAGTGGTAAGTTGGATTAGTAAGTATGCAGATGATACTAAGATAGATAGTGTTGTGGATAATGAAGTAGGCTTTCAAAGCTTGCAGAGAGATTTAGGCCAATTAGAAGAGTGGGCTGAAAGATGGCAGATTGAGTTTAATGCTGATAAGTGTGAGGTGCTACATTTTGGTAGGACTAATCAAAATAGGACATGCATGGTAAATGGTAGGGCATTGAAGAATGCAGGAGAACAGAGTGATCTAGGAATAATGGTGTATAGTTCCCTGAAGGTGGAATCTCACGTGGATAGGGTGGTGAAGAAAGCTTTTAGTATGCTGGCCTTTATAAATCAGAGCATTGTATAGGAGTTGGGATGTAATGTTAAAATTGTACAAGGCATTGGTGAGGCCAAACTTGGAGTATTGTGTACAGTTCTGGTCACTGAATTATAGGAAAGATGTCAACAAAATAGAGAGAGTACAGAGAAGATTTACTAGAATGTTATATTTACTAGAACGGTCCTGACGAAGGGTCTCGGCCAGAAATGTCGACAGCACGACAGCACTTCTCCCTATAGATGCTGCCTGACCTGCTGTGTTCCACCAGCATTTTGTGTGTGTTGCTTGAATTTCCAGCATCTGCAGATCTCCTCTTGTTTGCCTTACTAGAATGTTACCTGGGTTTCAGCACCTAAATTATAGAGAAAGGTTGAACAAGTTAGGTCTTTATTCTTTAGAGTGTAGAAGGTTGAGGGGGACTTGATAGTATTTAAAATTATGAGGGGGATAGATAGGGTTGACATGGATAGGCTTTTTCCATTGAGAGTAGGGGAGATTCAAACAGGAGGACACGAGTTGAGAGTTAAGGGGGAAAAGTTTAGGAGTAACACGAGGGGAAACTTCTTTACTCAGAGAGTGGTAGCTGTGGGCTTGAGCTTCCAGTAGAAGTAGTAGAGGCTGGTTCAATATTGTCATTTAAAGTAAAATTGAATAGATATATGGACAGGAAAGGAATGGACGGTTATGGGCTGAGTGCAGGTCGGTGGGACTGGGTGAGAGTAAACGTTTGGCATGGACTAGAAGGGCCGAGATGGCCTGTTTCGGTGCTGTAGTTGTTATATGGTTTATATGGTTATATGACTTCATGAATACCCTGGTCTTGGTATCAGAAGAAGCAGAGAGCAACGAACTCTGCAGTACAAGAATCGTGAAGATGAGCAGTTGTAGACCACAACCAAGGCAAGAGATTTGCAGACCACAGTGGACGGTCAGGCCTCATTTAATCATCACTTTGCCTGACTACCATGTGATTGCCCAGGCTGCGGGAAGGAAACCAAGTGTGGTGCCAGGCAGTCTGCACGGGTGAGAATGGACCAGGGAAAGGAGGGCTTTGTGGGGTTCAAATGAAAGACAGGGAGGCAGAGTTTTCACATTTCAACCCCTCCCATGCTTCTTTATTCCTGCTAGGTAGAAAAGGGTTAAATCAAGACTTAGATTCAAGTCCCTGATTTCTCCCATCCGCCCCACACACATGCCTGCACAGGACAGGAAACCCGAGCCCCCCCTCTCCAAGTGGACTTAACACAGTTTCTTGAACAGATTGCCTTTTGTAATAGCATATATCAGGATGTACCAGGGGATAAAAGCTGGCTTTGCAATGAAGAGCTGTGAGGAAATTGGGAAGAGCCAGTGCTAATCGCCTGCTTCCCAGAGGACTGTCCACAGTTCTGTATCAGTGTAATGGAACTGTACTGCCCTCAATTTAACTCAAAGCCTGATAAAGAATTAAACTTCACTGCAAGCAACATGAATTATAAAACTAAATGTGTTTAATGAATATTATTCAATATTCTAACAGCTGCATTTGATTTCAAGGTTAAAAGCTAATCTTAATGTTTCAGAACAATAAATTTAACACACAATCCATGTTACTTAAAGCCCTAGATTAGGTTAAAATGTTCCAATTCGTTCTTCGCTATCTGTTATTTTAAGTATAACCCAGGGTGATTTCTGTAATACGTCATGCACTACAGAACAGTAATCTCCCTGTTGTATTACCACTGAATATAAATGAGAACCATGGCATTAGGATTCTGTGCTAAACTGATATGAGTGTTTAAGCCTCAGAATATGGTCACATTTAGTTCTGCATCTAGAATATATTTTGAGCAATTTCATGTTAATGAAATCTTGGAACATACGCACAGTGTCCACTTTAGAAGTTTCCTCCTGTGCCTAATAAAGTAACTGCTGAGTGCATGTTTGTGGTCTTCTGCTGCTGTAGTCCATCCACTTCAAGGTCCAACATGTGCGTTCAGAGATGCTCATGTGCGCACAACTGTTGTCATGCGTGGTTATTCGGGTTACTGTCGTCTTTCTGTGGCTTGAGCCAATCCTCCCATTCTCCGCTGACCTCTCTCATTAACGAGGTGTTTTCGCCCACCGAACACCGTTCACAGGCTAATTTGTTTCTGGTTTTCACACTATTCTCTGTGAACTCTAGAAACTGTTGTACGTGGAAAAACCCAGCAGTTTCTGAGATGCTGAAACTACCCTATCCGGCGCCAACAATCATTTCACGGTCTAAGTCACAAAGAATAAATTTCTTCCCCATTCTGATGTTTGGTCTGGACATCTACTGAACTCCTGAACATGTCTGCATGCTTTTATGCATTGAGTTACTGCCACATGAATGTCTGATTAGATAGTTGCATTAACAAGCAGATTAACAGATGTACCTAATGAAGTGGCCGCGGACTGTATGCCCAAAACAATCTAAAGGTAGTTTGATAGCTAGAAAATATGGATTGGAATGCATCTGATCTTAACAGGCATATTTCAGCAGAGTTTGAAATTGCCACCAACCTAATTTGCCTCAAGCTTCTCTCTAGGCAGCTGATCCCTTGTGTCAGTTGCTACTAAATACTCTCTGGCAATTCATCAGTAGAGGACCTGACAACGAGTACCAGCAATATATTTAATCATACAGCACAGAACAGGCCCGAAGGCCCAAATGGTCATCCAAAATTTTTAAGTTGATTCCATTTGCCAGCATTTATAACATAGAACAAAGAACACTACAGCATAGTTCAGGCCCTTTGGCCCACAGTGCTATGTCAACCTTATGAACTAACCTAAAATCAATCTAACCCTTCCCTCCTACATAGCCCTCCATTTTTCTATCATCCATGTGCCTATCTAAGAGTTTACTAAATGTCCCTAGTATCTTTGCTCAACTACCACCCCAGACAGGATGTTCAACTGTTTAAAAAAAACTTACCTCTGACATTCGTCCCATACTTTCCTCCAATCACCTTAAAATTGTGGCCTCTTGCATTAGCCATTTCCACCCTGGGAAAAAAAAGTTCCTGCCTCTTGTACGTTTCTATCAAGTTACCTCTCATCCTCCTTAGCTCCAAAAAGAGACACCCTAGCTCACTCAACCTATCTTCATCAGGCATTCTCTCTAATCCAGGCAGCATTCTCTTCAGCCTCTCTAAAGCTTCCATTACTTTTCTATAATAAGGCAACCAGAACTGAACACAATATGCCAAGTGTGGTCTAATTAGGGTTTTACCGAGCTGCAACATTACCTCTGACTAATGAAGGTCAACATTCATGACAAGTTTCTACTCATTTGCAAATAAAACAGTGCACAGAAAGAGTTCACAGTATAATACTAGAGCTGACTCATTCCATAAAGGGGAGCCAGCCTTCCATTATCTGTACTCTAGATGGAATTGAAATTCTTCCGGAAGTAAGTACCGTGCCGCAATTGTTCCACTCATTCCATGATAAGAAAGTTATTAACTTGTCCAACTCTGTCCCTAAATATTTGTATTAGAAATGATAGTTCCGGGATTTATAATGTATAGAAATCTATAATGCTGCAGGGCTAATTATAACAACTTTGAGCACATGAAATCAGTCCAGTTAGGATCCTAATCATTAAGTGGTCATAAAGTAGTTTGCGTTAGTCCCCGCCGTTGGTATTATCTACAGCAGGTGCTGCCCCAAGTAAGCAATATCCATCATCAAAGATCCTCACCACTTGGGCCATTCCATTTCACAGCTGCCATCAGGCAGGCAGGAGATGTAGAAATCTGTAGTGCCACACCACCAAGTTCAAGAACTTCACTTCGACCATTTAGTTCTTGAACTGACATGTGCAAATCTAATCACTGCCACTGTATAGCAAATGTATGAGCATTTTGCACTACACTACACTCTGAATTTTTGTTTTGTTCTTACATTTAAAAATTGAGTAAGATTTCTGTTAATTTATATTTTTCTTGCGAATGTTGTTTATCTGATGCTACGTGATGCTGCTGCGAATAAGGTTTTTCATTACACCTGTGTATCTACTTACTGGCGATAAACTTGACTTGCAACTTTGACTTAAGATGGCAAGAGAGGCTGATTAGCAGACAAATCAGAGTGTTGCAAATGATGAAATCTGATAAGAAAAGGTGACGAGTTTAACCCAACAGGGCGGGATGCTAGCTAGAAGGTAACAGTTGGAGGATGCGGAGTGGATCAGGTGTGTAAGGTTACTGAAAAGTGTATGTTTGAGATTTGAGCATTGGCTGGAAGATAAAGCTATTTTAAATTCAGCACTGTCAATGTAGAGCAAGGAGCAAGTTTGTAAATCTGGAGGGAGCAAAGAATGTTGTGAATGGCAAAGGTGGGTGCTGTGGGAGGGGTGTGGGATAGGTGGCAGAGTGCCAGGGGTGGTGGGTGGCACAGTTGCAGACACACCCAGCCCTGTGTCACCAGGCAAAGTCAGCTGATTCTAAACAATTGGTTTATTGATTATTACAGAATGTCTCTCTGGTGCTTCCCACTCCCTCTCTTTTTCCCAACCATGATTCCCTTCTCCCTGCCCCCTTCCCACTCTCAATAGAGACCCATATCAGAATCAGGTTTATTGTCAATTAGGTACATCATGAAATTTGTTTACTTTTGTCCCAGCAGTACAGTGCAACACATAAAATTACCGCAGTACCATGCTGAAGTCTTGGGCACCCTAGCTGTATATACACACGTGTATATATATGCACCTTTTGCATAATACTGTATGTATGTGCCTAAGACTTTTGCACGCTACTGTATATATGTGAATTTCTCACATTGATGTTTTCCTGTGGGTATCAGAGTTTACAAATCTTCGCCTAGTGGCTTTTCCATCTCTGATAAACAGAAAGACTGGTTCAAAGTAAATTTATTATCAAAGTACATATGTTACCATATACAACCCTGAGATTCATTTCCTTACTCAATAAATCCGTACAGAATAATAACGTCGACAGTGCTTCTCCCTATAGATGCTGCCTGGCCTGCTGCATTCCACCAGTATTTTGTGTGTGTTGCTAGAATAATAACCATAATGGAATCAGTGAAATACTGCACCAACTGGTGTTCTACCAAAGTACAAAAAGATAAGAAACTATACATATACAAGAATAAATAAATAATATTAAATAAATAAGCAATAAATATTGAGAATATGAGATGAAGAGCATTGAAAGTTGGTCTGCAGGTTATGGGAACAGTTCAGTGATGGGTGAGTGAAGTTATCCCCTCTGCTTTAAGAGTCTGATAGTTGAGGGATAATTGCTGTTCCTGAATCTGGAGGTCCTGAGGGTCCTGTACCTGCTTCCTGATGGCAACAGTGAGAAGCGAGCATAGCCTGGGTGGTGGGGTCTCTGATGATGGATGCTGCTTTCCTGCGACAAAGCTCCGTGTTGATGTGTTCAATGGTGGGGAGGGCTTGTACTCTCCACCTTGTTGTAACCTCAGGAAGCCCTAAAGCACTTCAAGACCGTAGAAGTACTTCTGAAGTGCAGTCAGTGCTCTAATGTAGGAAACAGGAGATGATTTTATAATGGGGAAATTCCTTGCGGCACAGCTCTGAGAGGTATGGCAGAATTGTTAAGTTCTAAAATGGAGTACACTGGAGACAGCAAATTTAGGAAATCACCCAAAAGACTACAGCAACTGCAAATTTATTGATCTTTCAGAGGAAGTGAAATTATTAGAGGCCTCTGATTGGATTTGCAGTGTCACAAGTTTAGTTCTGAAAAAAAATTTTAAATGAAGAAGAGTACATAGCTGGAATATAAAGTAAAACAAACTCTAATTTAATCTCTGACAACTTGCAGTTAAATCTAACTTAATTGCACTTGTTCTTCCTACAATGTTGTTGATTTATCCATCTGGGGATTATTTCAGTAAAATTACTGAAAAGGGTTCATAACTTATTTTCATTTGCCACTTTGAAGCGTTTCTGGGTTGCAGGAAGGAAGGTTTTTTATTGCAGAAAGTCTGGATGAGTTTACCAAATGGTGTTGGCTTTCTGTCAAACACCCACTGGAAGAACATCTAGTGTGGGGGTCTGGCTCTAGAGAGTTCTCCCTGTTGAAGAGTTGTCAAACTGGGATTAAACAGAGATATCTGTTTGGACCTTTGGCCTCAGGCGTGGTTGGATGAAAAAGAATGAAAAATCTGAAGAAATGGGGCTCTGCGACACCAGTGATCAACACGACACTATTACAGCTCAAGGCATCGGAGTTTGGAGTTTAATTCCGGCTCCATCTGTATGGAGTTAGTACATTCTCCTTGTGACCGTGTGGGGTTCCTCTGGGTGTTTCGGTTTCCCCCCACAGTCTAACGACGTACAGGTTCGTAGGTTAATTGGTCATTGTAAATTGCCCTGTGATTAGGCTAGCGTGGGTTCCTGAGTGGTGCAGCTCATTCGGCTGGAAGGGCCTGATCAGCACCGTATCTCTAAATAAAAAAATAAATATTAAATGAAAAATAATATCAAAGCTTAAAGTATTAATGAGCCACTCAGGAAAATTGCCAATTTTTTTCAATTACTCCATTAGCCAGCTTCCCAACTTTCCTTGTAGGATGTAGAGAGTCAGAATTATAGAACACTACAGCACAAAAAAAGGCCTTTTGGCCCATCTAGTCCACACCAAACTATTATCCTGCCTAGTCCCATCAACCTGAATCTGGACGATGGCCCGCTTCGCCCTCCTATTCATGGATTTATCCAAATGTTGAAAATGAACCCACATCCAGCACTTCTGCTGGCAGCTCGTTCCACACTCTCACCACCCTCTGAGTGAAGAAGTTCCCCTCATGTTCTTCCTGAGTAAATACCAATCACAGCTTTCTATTGACCGTCAGTGCTCAGTGAATCTCAGTGGGAAGTTATCAGATCAATACAGTAACTGTCAACCAAATTTCTAAACATTATGGTTTAAACTTCCACACATAAATCTGTGGAAAAAAAATAGAAGCTTTGGGGGTTTCTTGGAGAAGGAAATATAATGACAAGGTTAAAGAAATACAGAAACACAATATGAAAAAATAGACAAATTGAGGACTCGCCACATTTATCCAGTAGGCAAAGAACCACACAGACCAGAAAGGATCCAAGTTCAAACTCAGTTCTCCAGGGAGTTAGCTGATTTTGGCAGTGGCTCCTCCTTTTGGCTGCAGCACCCCTGGTTTAGGAAGGAGAAATCTGTCAAAGACGCCCTCTCTTCCTGACTATCTGATGACACCTGCTGGAAGTGTATGTAGTATGTAATTGTCAAGGGAAGGTAAAAAACCCACGTCAAAGTTCAATGTAAATTTATTATCAAACTACGTATGTCCCCATAAGCAACCTTTATTCATTTTCTTGCAGGCATTTACAGGAAAATAAAGAACTACAATCGAATTTATGAAAAACAATACATAAATACTGATAAGCAATGTACAAAAGAGGGCAAATTGTGCAAAGAAAATTATAAATAATGCTGAGAACATGAGGAGCAGTGTCCTTGAAAGTGAGTCTGTAGTTTTGTAGAATCCATTCAGAGTTGAGATGAGTGAAGTTATCGTTATCCACCGTGGTTTAGGAGCCTGCTGGTTGCAGGGTAAGAACTGTTCCTGGAACTGGTAGTGTGGGTCCTAAAGCTTTTGTACCTCTCACCCAATGGTGGTAGTGAGAGAGGAGTGAGGTACAATTCCTATGTCTTCGTTAGTTGAGGAGGGCATTGCCCTCACTGCCAAGGGTTGCCACGTGAACAATAGGAGGCACCGGGGAGGGCTGCTGTGATGGTCCTACAATAAGGATCCAAGGCCCTTAGAAAGCAAAGAGGAAAAGATAATGAAAAATGAGAAAACCTTGTTTATTTCCCACAAATGACTGACAGGAAAACAACACAAAGAATAACATATGGAAAAAATAATAGATTTGTGATTAGAAGAGAGAATAAAATAGGTAAGAAAACAAACTATAACACACAGCCCCTCAGGGAATGCCAATGTACATTAATCCCTCCAGGGCTTTTCCCCTTGGATCTCCCTTCCTTCCTTCCTCAGTCTGTCTCTAATAGCTCCCTTGTTCCTGAAGGACAAAACTGGCCCTTTGTGACTGCTCTTAGAGCAACATTAAAAACAGGAACAGGGAAATTGTAAACAGGCTGCTTCTGGCCTACAGGCCGAGGTGCACACAACCTCGGCAGTGTGGTTTCTGCAAAGCAAAGAAACAGATCTTTGTTAGTTGGGGATTAGAGTGTGGGATTTCGGAGGCACTGCAAAAGGCAAGAGGGGTGACTGAAGTAGAAGCTTTGTAAAAAGATACCTGCATTTTCTATCTGCCAACGGAAATCAGGCTTCCTATTTATACAATACATGTAATGTGATAACACTTCTGTGAGGGACTGTCAGGGGAAGCAATGGAACAAACTCTCTCGCTGTCTCTCTGTTCAAACGTGCATATATTAAATGCACAGCAACCTCCTTCTAATAGAAGAATGCTTTTAGCGTGTCACAATACAACATTAACACTTTGAAGGCCAGCTCTCTACATCCCTTTTTCAATCTGATAGTGACTTTGAGGTTAAAATATTCCAAACCTTTGCTCATTTTTGTTTTTTGCCTGATAAAAATAAAAGTGGTCATGGTTGGGATTTAATTTTTCTTGGTTTTTATTACATTCATTATCAACCTAAAATGCTTTTGAGTAACACATATCTCTATCATTCCCAATCATGCATTTTAAAAGCTTACCAACTCATGACTGACTGATACAGCACAATCCAGTTTTGAACTGATTTCAGTATCGAGTGGGTCAAGTTTGATGAAACTCACTCTGCGACTATAGATAAAGGTATCGTTCTGCATGAGCTGAGCTGCACAAGAACAAGCCATAAAATGACTAATAAGTTAACAAAGAAAAGCCACCGTTCAAGACGTTGGGATTAGTGTAGGATTAGTGTAAGTGGGTGGTAGATGGTCGGTGAGGAAGTAGTGGGCCAAGAGGCCCTTTTCTGTCCTGTATCTCTCCCTATCTCACTGAGCCTAAGATCACAGCACATCCAGAGCACTTTACAGTCAATAGAGCCGTAATGAATTTATGCTATTGCTGCATCATAGTTAATTCAACAGGCCCAGCAAGCTCTCACTTAATACCTGCAATGTCCTTAAACTCTATTGACTTGCTTCACAATAAGGCAGGCACCAAGGACAGATCTGAACATAAAACATCTTTAAAGTTCAAAGCAAATTTATTATCAAAGTTTGTATACGTTCTATATACTACTTCGGCATTCACCTCTCTTGCGGGCAATTATAAGGAAAAAATAAATGCAATAGAATTTTATGTTAAAAAATCTATAAACACTGAGAAACAAAGAACGTGCAGAAGACAACAAACTGAACAAATAAAAAAAAGCTACTGAGAAGATGTAAAGATTCCTTGAAAGTGCACTCTGATTCAGGAGCCTGATAGCATCAGAGTCAGTTTAATGTCACTGATCTATGTCATGAAATTTGTTGTTTTGTGGCAGCAGTGCAAGACATAAAAATACCATAAATTGCACTTAGAAATATACATTAAAAATTAAATATAGCAAAAATAGTGAGGTAGTAACTATGGGTTGGTTCATTTCCTGTTCAGAAATCTGATGGTGGTGGGGAAGAAACTGTCCCCAAAACATTAAATTTGTGTCCTCAGGCTCCTGTAACAAGAAGAGAGCATGTCTTATGTGATGAGGGGTCCTTAATGATGGATGCTGCCTTTTTGAGGCATTGTGTTTTCAGGATGTACTTAATGGTGAGGAGACAAGTGCCCATGATGGAGCTGGTTGAGTTTACAATGCCCCGCAGCTTGTTCCGATCCTGTGCAGTGGCCCCTCCACACCAGATGGAGATGCAACCAGTCAGAATGCTCTTCAGGCTGCTCAAGTGAATTTTATTACATTTCATCTCCACAATACGGTGCCGTCTTTAACGATCAGGTGTTTCTGTTCCAGCTTGGTGGCAATGTCACTTTGATCTAATAAGCATCTTGTTTGTTACAGTCTGAATGATCTCTGTACAGGAGTCAGTCGCCACAGTTTGACAGAGTTTCATTCCTGATAACAGCCCCTAACCTGAACGGTTCACAAGTCAGCGATGCGTCTGCCCAGCAATGAAACAAATAACATGGGCCAAACTAGAGCAATATGTAGTTAAACCAGGACTTTTCACTTATATGCTGCTGCAGACAGAATTCCCATGCAGCAGAAAATGCCTGCCGCTCCATAGCAATGGGCAGATCCATCTCACTGGTCTCCCAGCCACTCGTTCACGTGTACAACATTGTCCACTAGCCGGGAACTTGTGAAAGGCCTGCAGTAATGAGCTACAACCAAATTCTGTTGCATTGCTACGCAGCTTAAGGGCATACTCTGATAAAATACCCAGGACCTGAAAGGTTAAATATTTCTCTTTCCACAGATACTGCCCAACCTGCTAAGTACTTACAGATCTTTTTGTTTTTTTATATTAAGGAACTTGCGCTACATGTGATGTGTAATCCTTTACAGTATATACATTCATATCTTCTATACAATCAATAGCCACTTTAGGTGCAACTGCTCGTCAATGCAAATATCTAATCAACCAATCAAGAGGCAGCAAAGCATAAAAGCATGCAGATGTGGTCAAGTGGTTCAGTTTAAACATAAGAATGGGGAAGAAATGTGATCTAAGTGACTCTGACCATGGAAGAATTGTTGGTGCCAGATGGGGTGGTTCGAGTATCTCAGAAACTGCAGATCTCCTGGGGTTTTCCACACACAACAGTCTCCAGAGTTTACAGAGAAAGAAGAAAACAGAAAAAAAACTTCCAGAGAGCAGCAGTTCTGTGGGTGAAACAGCCGTGTTAATGAGAGAGGTCAGAGGAGAATGACCAGACTGGGTTAACCTGACAGGAAGGTGACAGTAACTCAAATAACCACATGTCACAGCAGTGGTGTGCAGAAGAGCATTTCTGATGCACAACACATTGAGCCTTGAAGTGTACGGCCTACAGCAGCAGAAGACCATGAACATGCACTCATTGGCACTTTATTAGGTATATGATGTACTTAATGAAGTGGCCACTGAGTGTATATGACTATTATAAATGATTGCAACACCTGCTCTGGTGATGCTGGTTGAGGGATAAACATTGGCCATGACACTGGAATGAACTCCTCTGATCTTGAGATAATTTTTTTTGAGAGATGTACTACACTTTTCCTTCCTGCTCGCTGCTGCAGTTGGGCAGTAAGCGCAGGTGTCTCTGGTCCCATGCTGCCGGGTAGGGAGCAATTGTTGCACAGTGCTCATCAAGCTCTTAGACTGGCTTCACCCACCTCAGCACTGGACTGACTCTGCAACCTATAGACTCACTTTCAGGCACTCTGCAGTTCAAGTTCTAGGTGTTATTTGTTTACTTTTTTTTTACTATTTGCGAGATCTGCCCTCTTTTGCATGTTGGATTTACGGCGGTCTTCGCTATTTGTTTTTTTGTGGATTCTATTGTGTTTCTTTGTTTTGTGGCTGCCTGCAAGAAGATGAATCTCAAGGTTGTAGATGGTCTACTTATTTTTATAATAACTTTCAACTCAACTGAAAAGGCAGAGAGTGGCTTCCATTTAATGCTTTAACAGAAATCCAACATCCCCAAATGTACAACTTATCTCTTGATGCAGAATTAGACCATTTGGCCCATCAAATCTGCTCTGACATTCAATCATGGCTGATTTATTTTCCTTCTTGTCCCCATTCTCCTGTCTTCTCCTCATAACCTTTGGCAGCCACACTAATTATCAACCCCCACTTTAAACATACAATTCAGCTTTATTTATCACGTTTTTTAAAAAATACAGAGAAGTGGGTTGCTTGGCTTAACAATCAACGCACCCAAGGATGTGCTGGAGACAGCCCACAAGAGTCGCTATGAATTCTGGCACCAACGTAACATGCCCACAATGCTCGGCAGAACTACACAAAACAAAACAGAACTCAACAGGCAACAAAACAACAACAGCAAAACTTCCTTTCCTCCCACCCAGACCCACACAAGGACAGTGCTCTAACTCCAGCCTTCAGTCTCCAGGCCTCAGTCACTGGGTTTCGACTTCCACTCTTCCAATTGAGCTTTGGGTTTCAATACCCAATGACTTGGCGAACATAATTATCTGTGGAAATAACTCTACTGATTCACCACCCTCTGGCTAAAGAAATTCCTCCTCATCTCTGTTCTAAAGGGACATCCTTCTATTCTGAGGATGGGTCCTCTGACACCTCCAGTCTTCCAAGTGTGCTACCACTGAGCCATGGCAGGCACAAACCCTTTCACATAAATAAATGATAAGAGTATAACTTGTATTAATTATTGTTTATATAAAATCTGTGCGATAGGAGTTCAGTGCAAGTTCAGCCACTAGTTTGGAACTGAGCCCCTGTGATCAGTAAAATCCCAAGGCATATACCCACCTGTCCCAAACCAACTAGTCACAGTGAGGGTAGCAGTTAGAACCTTATCAGTCAGGCTTAGGTTAGTTAAGCTTCCTGCTCCTGAAAGTATTCAATGATTTTCACTAAAATGATTGAGCACAAAAGCCCTTCATCCATTTTCCAGCTTTTTGGTAAAACTCTCCAAATACTCTCACCTCTCCTCATGTATTTCCATATCTTGCATATCTTTTCATTTAGAATCAATCAATAATCTTCATTGAATCTATTTCCATTACAGTTATGGACAGAATTCCAGATGATAAACAAGCTGCACAGAAAAAAATGGTTTCTTTGTGTCACCTCTGCACCTTTAACTGAGCTCCTTAAATCTGTCCTTCTATCAAACCCATTAATCATTTGAACACCTCAATCAAATATCCTCTTAAACACTTCTGTTTTGAGGTGAATAACCCTCACTTCTCCAGTGCCTCCTTCTAACTAAGTACCTCATGCCTGGTTCCATTCCAATAAACATCATCTTCACGCAGTTCAAAACCTAAACATCCTTCTTGCGTTAAACACTCTGGCTGAGCCACAACCTAACCTGATTTTTCCATGTACCCTATATTAGTAACTAAACCTGTGCACTATACTTTCACAAATATAGTACTCTGCTGCATTTATACATCTAGGGTACCTAAGACATTTGCACAGTACTGTATTTTCAACATGAAGCGGGGAGTGAGTTTGTAAATCTGGCAGGAGCAAAGGATGTTGGGAATGGCGAGGGTAGAGCACAGATGGAGGGGTGTGGGACAGGTGACAGAAAAGGGTTGCTGGGGTGAAGGGTGGTGCAGGTACAGACACACCCAGCCCTGAGATACCAGGGAAGGTCATTTGATTCCAGAAAATTGGTTTATTGGTCATTTGAGAATGTCTCTCTGGTGCTTCCCACTCACTTCCCTCTCCCTTCCCTTTTTCCCCAACCATGATTCCCCTCTCCCTGTCCCCTTCCCACTCTCAGTCCATATCAGAATCAGGTTTATCATCACTCATATGTGACATGATTTTTTTTGTGGCAGCAGTACAGTGCAAAACATAAGATCAGTACAATACTGTGGCAAAGTCTTAGCCACCCTAGGTATATATATATACCAGCAACACACACAAGATGCTGGAGGAACTCAGCTGGCCAGGCAGGATCTGTGGAAAAGAGTAAACAGTCGACACAGCAGGACTGGTGAAGAAAGATGAGGGGTCAGAGTAAGAAGGTGGGGGAGGGGAGGAAGAAGCACAAGGTGATACGTGAAACCAAGAGCGTTGAAGTAAAGAGCTGGGAAGTTGATTGGTGAAAGAGACACAGGGCTGGAGAAGGGGGAATCTAATAGGAGAGGACAGAAGGCCATGGAGGAAAGAAATTGGAGGAGAGCATCAGAGAGAGGCAATGGGCAGGCAAGGAGATAAGGTGAGAGAGAGGAATGGGGAATGGTGGGGTGTGGAGTGGGGGGGGGCGTGGCCATTACCGGAAGCTTGAGAAATCAATCTTCATGCTATCAGCTTGGAGGCTACCCAGGTGGAATATAGTCTTGCTCCTACAGCCAGAGTGTGACCTCATAACGACAGTAGAGGAGGCCATGGATTGACATATCGGAATGGGAATGGGCAGCAGAATTGAAATGGGTAGCCACTAGGAGATCCCGCTTTTCCTGGCGGACGGAGCATAGGTGCTCAGTGAAGCAGTCTCCCGATCTATGTCGGGTCTCACTGATGTACAGGAGGCCACACTGAGAGCACCAGATATAGCAGATGACCCCCTCATGGGTGAAGTGTCGGCTCACCTGAAAGGGGTGATTGGGACCCTGAATGGTAGTGAGGCAGGGGGTGTGGGGGCAGGTGTAGCACTTGTTCCACCTGTAAGGAAAAGTGCCAGGAGGGAAATCAGTGTGGAGGGATGAATGGACAAGGGAGTCGTGTAGGGAACCATCCTGTAGAAAGCAGGAAGTGAGCAGGAGGGTAAGATGTGCTTGGTGTTGGAGATGATGGAAGTTACAAAGAATTATGTGTTGGACACAGAGGCTGGTGGGGTGATAGGTGAGAACAAGAGGAACCCTATCCCTGGTGGGGTGATGGGAGGATGGGGTGAGGGCAGATGTGCATGAAATGGAAGAAATGTGGTTGAGGACAGCATTGATGATTGAGGAAGGGAAGCCCCTTTCTTTGAAGGAAGAGGACATCCCCTTCATTCTGGAATGAAAAACCTCATCCTGAGAGCAGATGCGGTGAAGACGGAGGAATTGAGAGAAGGGGACAGCATTTTTACAAGGCGCAGGATGGGAAGAGGTGCAGTCGAGGTAGCTGTGAGAGTCAGTGGATTTATAATAGTCATCAATTGTAGAGATAGAGACAGAGAGATCGAGAAAGGGGAGGGCGGTGTTGGAAAAGGCCCAGGTAAATTTGAGGGCAGGGTGGAAGTTGGAGGCAAAGTTGATGAAGTGGTGATCTCCATTTAATTGACTATGTGACTTCTCAAACCAATTGGCTACATCAGTGATGAGTTGGTGTGTCATATTAAAGGGGGCAAATACTTATGCAATCAATTATTTTGTACAGTATTTTATATTTGTAATTAAATTAGATCACTTTGTAGAGAACTGTTTTCACTTTGACACAAAAGAGTCCTTTTCTGTTGATCAATGTAAAAAAAGCCAGATTAAATCCAGTGTGATTCAATGTTGTAAAACAATAAAACATGAAAACTTCCGGGGGGGAGGGGTGAATAATTTTTATTGTGACACGGTATATCACAATATCCTGCCTTAAGATTCTTTTTCTTGAAGGCATTTACAGGAAAATAAAGAAATACAATTGAATTTACTGTATGAAAAGCTGTTCATAAAGAAAGACTGGACAAACAACCAATGTGCGAAAGAAGACAAATTGTGTAAGTAAAATGAATAATGAGAACATGAACTGTAAAGTCCTTGAATCAGATCAAATTGGACTCAGAAGTAGGTTTATTGCCACTGACATCAGCTGTGAAAGTTGTTGTTTTGTAGCAGTAATACAGTGCAGGCAGAACAAATTACTGTAAGTTTCAATAAAAAAGAAATGGTGCAAAAGAGGAATTGTGAGATTGCATTCATGGGTCATGATGTAATCTGATGGTGGAGGGGAAGAAGCTATTCCTACAATGTTGAATGTGCAACTTCAGGCTGCTGTATCTTCTCCCTGATGGTAGCAATGAGTAGAGGGCATGTCCTCTATAGTGAGGGTCCATAATGATGGAGGCACCCCTCTTGAAGATGTCCTTGATGGTGGGGAGGCTTATGCCCTTAATGACACAGACTGAGTCTACAACCCTCAGAAGCCTCATATGACCCTGTGCATTGACTCCTCCATGTCAGATGCAACCAATCGGAATGTTCTTCACAGAAAATCTGTAGAAATGTGTTAGATTCTTCGGAACATACCAAATCCCCTCAGATTCCTAATATAGTGCAGCCACAGGCATGCCTTGGTCATGATTGCATCAATATGGTGGATTCTCTGAGATGCTGGTGCCCTGGGACATGAACCTGCTCACCTTTTCCCCCGCTGTCATCTCAATCAGGATTACCGTGTGTTCTCCCAACTTGCCCTTCCTGAAGTGCATTAGCAGTTCCTTGGTCTTTCTGATGCTCTGGTGACACCACTCGACCAATATCTCACTCCTGTCTACCACTTCAATGCCATCTGGGTTTCTACAACTGCAATTGCATTGTTGGTGAATTTATACATGGTGTTTGAGCTGTGCCTAGCCACACAGTTAGTTATGAGTGTGGAGAGAGCAGAGCAGTGGGCTAAGCACGCATCCTTGAGGACTGAGGGAGAATGAGTGAGCTACTGGAGCTGACCACTGCACAACTTTTCAGAGGGAGGAATCCATGCCTTTGGACTGGAAGGGATGACAATGGAAGGCAAGGACTAGCAGAAGTAATATCTTTCCCTTACGGCAGAAAGAAAGGAAAAATATAGCATCCTGCTTAACTATTAAAAACAGCTCCAAATCAGTGCACAGCTAATCCAAGCACATTCCTGGACCAGGAACAGCAATGTTCTAGACCACTTCCCATTCATTTCCATTGTATAAAATTTCTCCTCCAACCATAATATTTAAACAGAAAATTCCTGATCCAAGCCCCAAATATTCCCCAGTTATCTGGTTTTCAGAGTTCAGACACTAAATACTGTCACTCAGTTGCCAGATTTTATGCTGCGGTGCCAATATAATTTAGAAGCTTTATAAAATTATATTTTACAGTACAGTTGTTTGTCTTCTCCCTCTTCTGCCCTCTTGACCTCCGACAGGGTTCAGTTGGGCACATGCCAGCAGCTCTCTATTCCCTCACAGAAATAACAGAAATAACCATTCTGAGAGGCTGGTGGGAAAGGGCATGAGGGTGGAGTCGGCTTTACTTGCCAGCACCGGGTGCGTGCACAAGTGCGGGAGGACTGACGTCAAGAGATTCATTACTGGCGAGGCCTTCCCCATGAGTGGGTATAGCCACAAGGCAGTGGAGGTTTTGAGATCAGTTATCCTTCTCCTAGATGAGCTGCCGACCACTGCTGACGAAACCCAATTGCCCCAAGCGGCTGCTTTTAAGGTACCAGTAACATGATTTTGCTCCCTCTCCTGTCAGTAGAAATAGGCTTTGTAGCTAAGCCACACGTGAAGGCCAGGATCTGCACTGGGTTGTCAGAGGCTATTAGAGATTCTTGTAATTGGGAGCATTTAATAGGAAGTGGGAACTTATCCCCACTACCATCCCTGGCTATAACGATTTTAAGGAGCCAAAGGAAACTGTACAAGTATAAAAAGAAATTAATAATAATAATGAATAAATGAGCAATCAATATCAAGAACATGAGGTGAAGAGTCATTGAAAGTGAGTTCAAAGGTTGTGGGAACAGCTCAGTGCATCTCAAGGTGGTGTAGGGTGACATAGATGTACTTTGATAATAAATTTACTTTGACTTTCCCTTGACTTTGAAGATATTTGCTTTTTTTTTAGCCAGAACATTTAAATATAACGGCAAGGATTCTATATCAAACATTAGTTAGGCTACAGTTGGAGTACAGTTCTGGTCACCACACTTTGCAAAGGAAAGAGTGGAAAGAGTGCAGAGGAGATCCACTGGGAAGTTGCTGTCTTGGAGCATTTCGACTATAAGAAGAGCCTGGATAGGCAGGTTTTGTTTTCCTTGGAATGGAGAAATTTAAACATAGAAAGCCTACAGCATAATACAGGCCCTTCAGCCCACAATGCTGTGCCGAACATATATTTACTTTAGAAATTACCTATGGTTACCCATAACCCTCTATTTTTCTAAGCTCTATGTACCTATCCAAGAGTCTGTTAAAAGACCCTATTGTATCCGCCTCCACCACCGTCGCTGGCAGCCTATTCCACGCACTCACCAGTCTGCATCAAAAACTTACCCCTGACATCTCCTCTGTACCTACTTCCAAGCCCCTTAATACTGTGCCCTCTTGGGTTAGCCATTTCAGCCTTGGGGGAAAAAGTCTCTGACTATCCACATGATCAATGCCTCCCACACGATCAATTGATCAGGGAACATTTGACTGAAGTATCCTAAACCCTGAGGGAGATAAATAGATATTGAGAAACATTTCCCCTGAGAAGAGGTGTTTACAACCAAAGGACATAAGCTTAAGGTAAGAGGTAAATGGTAGGAAATTAGAATGGATTTGAGGAAGAAATATTTTGTCCAGAGGGTGGCTGAAATATGAAATGCAGTGTCTGAGGGTGTGGAGAAGGACGTAATTCTTACAACATTTGAGAGTACTTAGATGATCACTTGAAATGCCATGGCATAGAAATCCCTGGGCTGTGTGTTGAAAACTGAGAATAGTACAGATAGATATCTGATGGCAGTACACAGGAAAAGGACTCCATCTGCACTGTATGACTCTATAGATATATGAACTAACCTGAGGGAGAAGTGGAGTGAGGCAATATTATGGAATTAATAATGGTTTAATGAAAGCAGTAATGATGTGTGGTTCAGCATTCAAATGAGTTACTCATTATACCAAGATTGTGAACAGTCTGGTTCAATTTCAGATTGGTGCAAGGGAGAAAGATGGTTTGGTTGTGAAAGAAGACACCAATGATGATGACTATGATGTTCCCTGTATTCTGGTAGAGGACGTTTCTCCTCTTCCAATACTGGATTCAAATTTATTTATCACATATACATTGAAACACACAGTAAAATGTGCCGTTTGCATTAACAACCAACACTCCCAAGACTGTACTGGCTGTTGCCTGCCGACGCCAACATAGCGTATGCACAATTCTCGTCAGAAAACACAGAACATAACAAAAATGGTCAGTGGACTGACATCAGTGTGAGAGGCCATTTGTTGGTAATGCAGTGCAAGGTTTAAAAAGAGTTCGAGAGCTTTCAACTTTTTGTCAGCGGGCTAAAATCAATGAGAGGTTGTTTGTTGATGAAGCAATGTGAGGTTTAATAAGAGCTCGGGAGCTTGCAACTTCTTGTCAGTGGGTTGCCATTAGTATGGGGCCAATGTCGTTTCGTATGATAGGTGTTTTTCTCTGGATGGTTTTTGTCAAGCCGCTCCTCCAGCTTGTGGCCACCTCGGTGCACCGCAGCAAAGCCATCTTGCATCTCAGTGAGAGGGCATGTTTGGACCAGGTGGAGACCGTCCTGAGTTGTAGCACCACAGAGGCAAGCTGGGGGTTATGATGAAGTGTGGCCCAGGAGGGGCAGGTGCGAGTCTGTTCATTCGGGAGCCGGGGTTGGATCAGTCTTTGTCTGGCATCTCGTCCACAACCGTTCCAACGTGGGGGGTCCTGGGCTGGAATCACCTGATGGAGTGCTTGAAGCAGGCCAGCCTCCACATGACAT
This sequence comes from Hemitrygon akajei, assembly GCF_048418815.1. Taxonomy (NCBI): domain Eukaryota; kingdom Metazoa; phylum Chordata; class Chondrichthyes; order Myliobatiformes; family Dasyatidae; genus Hemitrygon; species Hemitrygon akajei. The sequence goes on along the minus strand of NC_133138.1, from coordinate 27,251,720 downwards.
CAGCATGGAGGAGCACAGGGCCAATAAAAGGAATGCAAATGTAAGCAGAGTGTCCACTTTTGGAGTGGGCATTTGGAGTGGTCTGCCTTTGGCTCAACAGGCTTGAGCAGGCTCAGGCGGAGGTTCTAAGCAAGTAAGTAAGGAAGGATCTGATCAGTTTTATTTCCCCTGTTAGTACATAGCTAGTGCACTGAGAATGTTCCTTGTGTGAGATGTGGGAAATCCAGTCTCCCTGAAAACTACATCTGCGTGGGGTGCTCTTAGAGACCATGTTAAGGAACTGGAGCTGCAATTGGATGACCTTCAGCTCATACAGGAAAATAAGGTGGTGATAGATAGGAGCTACAGGGAGGTGGGCAGCCCTAAGTTTCAGGAGACAGGTACCTTACTGACTGTCAGGGGAAGGAAAGGGAATCGGCACTAGTACAAGAGTACTGTGGCATTCCCCTTAATAAGCGTATTGCTTTGCATACTGTTGGGGGAGATGATCTCTCAGCGGGAAGCCACAGCAACCAGATCTCTGGCACTGAGTTTGGCTCTGTGGCTCTGAAGGGATGCGGGGAAAAGAGGAGTCAATAGTGATAAGGGATTCCATAATCAGAGGAGCAGAAAGCAGATTCCGTGGATGCAAAAGACACACCCTGAAAGTATGTTGCCTCCCAGGTGCCAGGGTCAGAGGTCAAGTCACAGCATTCCAAAGGGGGAGGGTGAACAGCTGGAAGTTGCGGTGCATAATGGTACCAGTGACATAGGTAGGAAACAGGAGAAGGTCCTGAGGAGAGAATATAGGGAGTTAGGCAGAAAGCTGAAAAGCAGGACCTTCAGGGTAATAATCTCTGGACTACTGCCTATGCTACGTGCCAGTGAGGGCAAGAATAGGATGATTTGGGGGATGAACGTGAGGCTGACAAATTGGCGCAGAAGGCAGGGTTTCAGATTTCTGGATCATTGGGATCTCTTCTGGGGAAGGTATGACCAGTACATAAAGGATGGGGTACACCTAAACCAGAGGGGGACCAATACCCTTGTGGGCAGGTCTGCTAGAGCTGTGAGGGAAGGTTTTGTCAAGGGGATGGGAACCGGAGTAATAGAGCTGAGGATGGGGCAGTTGGTATACAAGTAGATGCAGTGTGTAGTGAGACTGTCAGGAAGGAGGCAAATAATAGGGCAAAACTGCAGTCACTGGGATGAGATAAAGTGTAACGAGATCAAGATAAAAAAACTGGCGATGAATACAGGACTGATGGTGTTATATTTGAATGCACACAGTACGTGGAATAAGGTAGATGATCTTGTGGTGCAGTTAGAGATTGGCAGGCATGACATTGTGGGCATCACTGAGTCATTGTTGAAGAAAGATCATAGTTGGGAGCTTAACATCTATGGATACATGTAGTATTGCAAGGACAGGCAGGTAGGCAGTGTGTGGCTCTGTTGCTAAGAAGTGAAATCATTAGAAAGAGGTGACGTAGGATTGGAAGATGTAGAACCCTTGTGGGTAGAGTTAAGAAACTGCAAGGGTAAAAAGATCCTGATGGGAGTTATATACAGTAGCGAGGACATGGGTTTCAAATTATTTGTTTAGAAGAGGCGAGTAAAAAGGGCAGTGATGCAATGATCATGGGGGATTTCAATATGCAGATAGATTGGGAAAATCCAGTTGGTGCTGGATCCCAAGAGAGGGAATTTGTAGAATGCCTATGGCATGAACTTTTAGAGCAGTTTGTGGTTGACCCCACTAAGGGAACAATAATTCTTCATTGGGTGTTATGTAATGACCTGTGTCTGATTAGGAAGCTTAAGGTAAAGGAACCCTTAGAAGGCAATGATCATAATATGATAGGATTCACCCTACAGTTTGAGAAGGAGAAGCTAAAATCCGATGCATCATTATTACAGTGGAGTAAAGGGAACTGCAGAGGCATGAGGGAGAAGCTGGGCAAAGTTGATTGGAAGGGGACACTCGCAGCGAAAACAGCAGAAGACTAATGGCTGGAATTTCTGCGACAATTTGCATGGCGCAGGATTGATGCATCCCAAAGATGAAGTATTCTAAAGGGAGCATGAGGCAACCATGGTAAGTCACCTAGACCAGATGGACTACATCCCAGGGTTCTGAAAGAAGCAGCTCAAGAGATTGTGGAGGCATTAGTAATGATCTTTCAAGAATCATTAGATTTTGAAATGGTTCCTGGGTAATGGAAAAATTGCAAATGTTACTCCACTCTTTAAGAAGAGAGGGAGGCAGAAGAGAATCGGAAGAGGCAGAAGCCAGCTAGCCTGACGTCAGTGATCGGAAAGATGTTGGAGTCTACAATTGAGGATGAGGTTTTGGGGTACTAGGAGGCACATGATAAAACTGGCCAAAATCAGCATGGTTTACTAAAGGGGAAATCTTTCCTGACAACTCTGATGGAATTCTTTGAGGAAATAACAAGCATAGTAGACAAAGGTGAGTCAGTGGATGTTGTTTATTTGGATTTTCATAAGGTCTTTGACAAGGTGCCATACATGAGGCTTTTTAACAAAATAAGAACCCATGGTATTGCAGGAAAGGTACTAGCATGGATAGAAGATTGGCTGACTGGCACGAGGCGAAGAACAGGAATAAAGGGGACCTTTTCTGGTTGGCTGCCAGTAACCAGTGGTGTTCCTCAGGGGTCAGTGTTGGAACCACTTCTTTTTATGTTGTATGTCAATGATTTGGATGAAGGAATTGATGATTTTGTGACCAGGTTTGTGGACAATATAAAAATAGGCGGAGAGGCAGGCAGTGGTGAGAAGCAGGTTGTCTGCAGGACTTGGACAGATTGAGAGAATGGACAAAGAAGAGGCAAATGGAATATAATGTTGGGAAGCACACGGTTATACAATTTGGCACAAGAAATAAAGGTGTAGACTATTTTCTAAACTGGGACAAAATTCTAATTTCAGTGGTGCGAACGGACTTAGGAGTTTTCATGCAGGGTTCCCAAAAGGTTAATTTGCAGGATAAGTCGGTGGTGAGGAAGGCAGATGCAATGTTAGCATTCACTTTGAGAGGACTAGAATAAAAACTTCAGCCTTATTAGGCTCTCATCATCCCTCGCTTGGACTATTATGAGCAGTTTTGAGTCCTTTATCTAAAGAATAGGTGTGCTGGCATTGGAAAGAGTCCAGAGGAGGTTCATGAGAATGATCCCAGGAATGAAAGAGTTAACATGTGGGGAGCCTTTGATAGCCCTTGGTCCATACTCACTGGAGTTTAGAAGAATAAGGGGGTATCTCATTGAAACCTATCGAATATTGAAAGGTCTGGATATAGTCGATATTCCCTATAGCTGGGGAGTCCAGGACCAAAGGGCACAGACTCAGAATTGTGAGATTTCTTTTGCCAAAGGGTGGTAAATCTGTGGAATTCATTGTGACAGGCGTCTGTGCAGGCCAAGTCATTGGGTTTATTTGAAGCAGAGGTTGATTGGTTCTTGAATAATCAGGGTGTCAAAAGTTACAGGGAGAAGGCAGGAGAATGGGGTTGAGAGAGTTGATTGAGTAGCAGAGCAGACTCGATGGGCTGAATGGCCTTATTCTGCTCCCATGTATTAAAGTGTTAAAACAGAGCACAACAAGCAGCAAAACAGGCCCCTTTTCCTCCCTTCCACCCACCTGGCAATTTAGATTCCGAGCAATACACACAAAATGCTGGAGAAACTCATCAGGTCAGACAGCATCTATGGAGAGGAAGAAGCATTTGACACTTCGGGCCAAAACCCTTCATCAGGACCCTTCTTCACGAAGGATTTTGGCCTGAAACATCAACTGTTTATTTCCCTCTATAGATGTTTGCCTGAGAGAGTAGGTAGTGAGGTAACACTGAAAGTTAAGAGTATTCCTATGGAAATGGTGCCATGCTTTGGAACATATTGCTGAAGAGATGTAGGCAGATGTGTAGAGTCCAGGATCGCTCCTTGGAGGAACACCAGACAAGCATCACAGGCTCAGGAAATCTTCCACTGTGGCTTGGTGACAATTGGTTTTGATAATGTCCTTGTGAATTGTCCTGGGGTGTTCAGTATATACAAAGCAAGTCTGTTGTCATTGTGACTTGTACCAAAGGCCAGAACTGCTTTGTGTTCATGGGCAGTGCGTTGGGGTCAAGGATAATATCTCCATTTCTGAGGGATGGAAGGTGCTTGTGCATGAATTCCCTTAACTCGCAGAGACCGTTGAACTTGGTCGAAGGGGAAGGAGATGCAAAGAAGAACAAACAGGTCTAGACTCATGATGCAGAGTCTCAGCCCGTAACTCTTCTCCATAGATGCTGCCTGACCTGCTGAGCTCCTCCAGCATTCTGTGTGTGTTGCAAGGCTCAGGCTTAATAAGCTTGGACATTACATTCTACACGTGGACACACACATTCAGACAGGCACACCATGGTTACTTACACACACACACACACACACACACACACACACACACACACACACACACACACACACACACACACACACACACACACACACACACACACACACACACACACAAAACATCATGCACAAACATTCACACACGCATATACTAACACAAAAACACACATGCACTAAGTGCAAATCCCCGTACACACATACATGCACGCATACACATGAGCTTGCGCACAAGCATTTACACCCCTTACTCAAACTCAAGGACTTGCACACACACACACATTTCTGTTTCCCATCCACCCCCTGGTGTACTCAGTCACTGAACCTCCACACGTCTTGTGAATGGGGAACTCCAACAATTTGCTACCTTCTGCATGATGTAGTTACCTCCCATTCATCTGACAACCCTCACCGCCACAGGATGGGATTACCACTACTTTTGCTTTATGTTTATACAACAAAAAGAAAAACTGAAGGTTTGACTCAGAATCCTGAGGTGAGAAAAGCTGAGTGCAATGATAAATAATGCAACAGGCTGTGAAAGCACTAAAGAAGGTCTTTACTTCAGCTTTTACCAAGGGCAAAGGCAACCTATTTGATCTGGAAAGGGAACTAAGGGGTTTTGCAGAAGTAGGTTGTGGCACTATTCACATCACTACCCAATGTGTTTGCTGAACAGTTTTGCAACCTTAAGGTAAATAAATCTCACTGGCCGGATAAGATGCATCTGAGGATCCTTAAGGAAATAAGAGAGGAAATTCCAAGGACTCTGGCACGGATCTTCCAGAACCACTGAATACCAGAGAGTTGTCTGGGGACTGCAGAAAGACAGATGGTACTGCTATTTTTAAAGTAGGGGGAAAATAACTCCAGCCATTGATTTAAGTGTTCATTTTGGGTAAGGTTATTGAAACTCTTATTGTAGATAAGTACATTAAAGATAGCTTTGTGGGCTCATGAATGGGATGTCTTGCCAGTTGGGGATTGGCAAAGAAAATGCAAATAGTAAAGCAATAGATGTGGTATTTATTTCTACTGGGTTAAAAGATTCAGGATTAAAGATGAAAGATGAGCATTATTTGTAACATGTACATCGAAAGATCAAAATGTCCGGTGATATGCATTGCTTTGTGTCAACAATCAATGCAGATCGAGGACTGTGCTAGGGGCAGCCCCCATGTGTCACCGCACTTCAGGTGCCAGCATGGCACACCCACGACTCACTAACCCTAATCCGCCGGCTTTCGGAACATGGGGGGGGGGGAAACCGGAGCACTCAGAAGAAAACTATATACAAATTCCTTACAGGCAGCGGCAGAAATCAAATCCCCATTGGTGACTGCCGACGCTGTAAAGTGATTGTACAAACTGCTTCGCTAACTTGCTGCCCTTGTATAGCCTTATATAGCTTTAAAGAAAGTGAGAGGCATATTGCATAACTGGCTGACTCTTAGATCTGAAAGAGCAGTGTGCAGTAGTGATCAGTAGCTTGGGGTCCCACAGATGCGTATTTCAGAGTTCTTACATTTAGCACAAAGATCTGGGACCAGGACAGGAGCCACAAGCGCAATTGTTGGTCTTATGGACATTATGAAGCTCACAATGCTGATAGGCTCCAATGCTGAACTGGACAAACTGCAGGATGACATGAATGGACTTGGAAATTGGCAGAAGAAATATAATTCAGCAAAATACTCAGTGTTCTTTAAATTGGAACAAAATTCCGGGAAGAAACAATTACTTAAAAGAAAAGGAGATGAGAATCCTGATTGAAAATAAATTGGACCTTGGTGGAAACGAGCAAAACAGATCAGATACAGTGAAATGTCAATATTGAGCCAAAATAGTCAGCTAGTCTTTTAACTTTATTTTTGCACTTGTGTGACTGCATTTAGAAGATTATGCAGAGCTCAGAGTACCACAGTTCAAAAGAAATACTGCAGCCCTGAACGGATGTGGAGAGGGCAACCCGATCATTGACAGCTACTGGAATTGGAATATTTAGAGTAATTGTCACTTCAAAATTCAAATTAAATGTACATATATATCACCACATACTACCCTGAGATTCATTTTCTTGTGGGTATTCACAGTAAATACAAGGAAACACATTCAAATCAATGCAAAACTGCACACAACAAAGACGGACAAACAACCAATGTGCGAAAGACAACAAACTGGAAATGCATACTTTGGCATGTTCTCGCTGGAAAAGAGACTGTGAGGGTGAGATTACTTCATTAGCTCCTTCAGAGTACTGGCAGAGATCTGAGGAGCCAACCTACCTTAAATGTTGTATATTTTGGTAATTCCATACTGTTACACTAAAACATTTAGGATTCAAAAGGCTCATTATCACACTTCAGTGTACACTTTATGGTTGACTCTAATTGATTCCTTCTTCTTCAGCCACGGAGTCACAGTCATAGAAAAATACAGCACCGAAACAGACCCCTTTGCTCATCTAGTCCATGACAAACATTTAAACTGCCTACTTCCATTGACCAGCACCTGGGCCATAGCCTTCCATATCCCTACTATCCATGTACCTGTCCAAACTTCCCTTAAACGTTGAAATCCAGCTTGCAGCCACCACTTATGCTGACAGCTTACTCCACACTCTTACGACCCGCTGAGTGAAGTAAATACCCCCTCATGTTCCCCTTAAACTTTTCATCTTTCACCTATAATCCATGACCTTGAGTTGTAGACCCACCCAACCTTCACCTTTGCCACCCATCACATCCCAGCTTTTAACTTCATACCCCTTCCCTCACCCCCCCACCTTCCCCATCACCTTCTAGCCTGTACTCTTTCCCCCTCCCTCCCTTCCTTTCCAGTCATGAGGAAGGGCCTCGGCCCGAAATGTCGACATTTATTCTTTTCCATGGATGCTGTCTTACCTGCTGAGTTCCTCTAGAATTTTGTGTGTATTACTTTATTCTCTGCTTGGGTATGTTGTAACCTGCCAGACTCAATCCTGAATTCTTCCAGATTTAGGTAACCTGCTCTTTCTTTCTGTCTGTCTGTGTCAGGACTAAGCATTTCAATTCATTACTGATCTGATTTTGGTTCAGTTTTTCTCTTGCCATTATTTTAGCCCGTCCTGTTTGAGCATGTTCCACAGCCCTGCTATCAACAATATGTTAAGCATAATCTGATTCCAACAGACACATTAAATTGTCTGGTCTCACCCTATCAGAGATGTGCCCTTTGTTCGATCCATTTCTTCCCCACCTTCCCTGCTACCAAATGTTACAATGGTTCCCCCCCCCCACCACCCATCATGCAAGCAATAGCAAAGCCGCCCCTCCCGAGACCATGATCTAGAACCCAGCAAAGAGCTACAGTCCATCCCAACACGACATCTCAGACAGGCCCTCTCTCTCACTCCCGAGGGGGAGAGAGATACCGCTCCTTCCACAACGAGAGGGCAGACCAACAGCTCGCTACATCAATGTTACAATCCGCTGTGTTGCTTTCCCCTGACTCGATGACCAGCAGACTCATCACGAAAGAGAGAGATCACTCAAGCGCAGGAGCCTTCTTTGGACAGCCGCATACACAGCCTGCTTGCAGTCTCGACGTTTCAATCTCCTGCCATGCTTCAGTCACTGACATTGGCGAGGAACTGGGTCTTCGTAGGTGCAAAGGTGCACATCTGCCAGGGCGCACCTGGAGATATCAAGACTCCAGGTCACAAGGTGAGTCCACGACTGAGAACACACTGCCTGTGGAGAAATGTAGTTTGAGCTGCAGCTGTATGTCATAGACTCTGACTGGACCCCAACCACCTTGAAAAAGGGAAAAAGGAGACATGAAAGGAACAAAACTGTTGCGCGGCTGGACTGGAAGAGGTCGCCCAGGTTCACAAACACCTCTGGCCCCAACTTCATTCCTCCCACTCCAGTTATAATGTGCTCTTTCTCTTTTCAAGGTCTGATGAAGGTTCATGGACTTGAAACGTTTAATTCAGTTTCTCTTTCCACAAGTGCTGCCTGACTTGCTGATTGTTTCCAGCATTTTCTGTTTTTATTTCAGATTTCCAGTGTATGCAGCTGTTTTGATATCCCACCAATGGTGACTTGTCCCTGGAGTGGTGCAGCAGGCGATTCGGTTCAAATGTAGTTAAGGATGGTCAATAAACGATGTTGCTGCCAGCAATGTCCAGACCATTAAACCGTTAATAAATACGCGGCTATTGAAAAGAAATCCTGCCTCTACCTTACATTACAACCACATAAGGCCGTAAGACATAGGAGCAGAAACAGGCCATTCAGCCCAGTAAGTCTGTTCTTCTACTCACCCATGGCTGATTTATTTTGCCTCTCAATCCAATTCTTCTGCCTTCTTCACGCAACTTTTGATGTCCTACTAATCAAAAGCTTATCAATTTCCATTTTAAATATACTTGCCCTTCACAGCTGTTTGTGGCAATGACTTCCACAAACTCACCACTCTTTGGCTAAAGAAATTCCTCTTCATCTCTGTTCTAAAGGGACATCCTTCTATTTTGAGGCTCCTCCCTCTGGTCCTGGACTCTCCCACTTTGGAAACATCATCTTCAGGTCCTCTCTATGTAGGCCTTTTAATATTTGATAGGTTTCAATGAGATCCCTTCCCCCCCCCCCCATTCTTCTAAACTACAGCGGGTACAGGCCCAGAGCCATCAAGTACCATCTAAAACATAGAGCACCATCACTTCAAGGGTTGGGGTAGTTTGAAGAGCAGGAAGCCAACCTCCACCTTAGCAGGTTACCTAAGGGAGGTCAATAAATGTGATGCTAGTGGTGTTTCTCCTAATCTTGGAGCAAAGCCTCCATGTTAAACAACTTGGACATTTTGGCTCCATGCCCTGTATATGTCAGCATGTTCTCTGATTCGGAGTGTCAGAGAACTGACACTTAAACTTCTTTTAAATGGTTTGAATTTGCCTCAGAAACTTGATACCGGCACATTTTGTTGCAACATTGGAAATGTATTGCACGTTTTTTTCACTACGGTGCTCCACTGCTCCCTCTAGGCCGCGTTGGTGCGTGGCCATGCAGAAACTGAAATGCTCCCAAGCACATAGCCTTTGTTGCTGTGCAGCTGGAATAAAGACAGACGAGAAAAAGTCTATGAAACGCAGAAGATCTTCTTTGTTGTACTGTAATTCATTATACTTTTTAATTAATAAATAAAAACAGAAGTACAGTCAATTTTCATTCTGCATATTCATAGTCTGCATATTACAAAAAACACATTTAAAGTCCTGCTCGTTTCTAAGGCCATGTAAAACTTTACTGCTCAGAGCAATGGCTGGTCCGTACAGATGTTAAAAAGGTTAGAGGGAACATTGCTGTGATGTATAGAGGTGAGGAATTTTACTTGTGGGCAGATATTGACATTAGCACTACTCGTCCATCCACGATGAAAAGTAAATCAGAAGTTGCCATGGCAATATTCTAATCAAAACAGACAGGTTCTGATATTTCTTCCTCCGTTACTGCAAGGATGTAGTGCTGAGGCGTTATACAGCACCGGACAAACTGCACTTGAAATATGGTGAGCAGTCTTAGGTCCCTTACCTAAGGAAGGATGTGCTGGCATTGGAAAACGTCTAAAGAAGGTTCAGGAGAATGAACTTGGGAATGATAGGGTTATTGAGTGAGGAGTGTTTGATTGTTCTGGGTCTGTACTCACCTGAAAGGCCTACGTAGAGTGAATGTGGAGAAGATGTTTCGTATAGTGGGTGTGTCTAGCACCAGAGGGCACAGCCTCAAAATAGAAGGACGTCTCTTTAGAATAGAGTTGAGGAGGATTTCTGCAGCCATAGTCTGGTGAATCTGTGGAATTCATTATTACACGTGGCAGTGGAGGCCAAGTCATTGGGTATAGAGGTTGATAGGTTCTTGATTAATAGAGCATCAAAGAAGGCAGGAGATAGGGTTGAGAAGGATAATAAATCAGCCATGATGGAATGATAGAACAGACTCAATGGATCAAATGGCCTAATTCTGCTCTTGTGTCTTAATGGTCTTATGGTCTTAAACTCGAGAGATTCATCTCTACCAGAGAAGGTGCGGGGTGCTCCTTCCCTCTGCTAGCCTGCACGTCAACCTTAGACAAAGTGTAAGGTTAGACCTGCTTAGACCCTCCCCCCCCCCACCCCGATCAGGGTCATGTAAAGCCAGGGTGCAGGTTGTGGATGGTTGTTTGAGCAGTTGCTGCATATCACAAGTCCTGGTTATGTGACCACTGGCACTAGGCAGACAATCTCTGAAGAGTATTGATAATGGCTGGGGTCACTCCTCTTGTAAAGACACTGTCCAGAAGAAAGCAATGGCAAATCACTTACGTAGAAAAAAAATTTGCCAAGAACAATGATGGTCAAGACCAGGATCGCCCATATCATACAACACGGCAACTAACAAACAAACTCTTGCAATAAGATAGCGAAGCATGATTTTTTTTTGATTTTATAAAATAAAAGCGTAGAACAGGCCCTCCAGTCCATAGAGCCACACCACTCAGCAAACCATCTATTTAACTCTAGCCTAATCACAAGACAGTTTACAATGATCAATTAACCTACTAAGTCTTTGAACTGTGGGAGGAAACCAGAGAAACTGGAAGAAACCCATGCATTCATGTACAAACTCTTTATAGTCTGTGTCAGAACTATACTCTTAATTTCGATGGCCCAAGCTGTAACAGTACCGAGCTAACCACTACACTACCATGGCGCCCCAATATGTGCTGGTACATGTACGTAACCTTCCCGAACCATATTGTTGGTATGAAATATGTGTGGAAAATCAAAAAAAGGATTGCAGATTCTTAAAATCCAAAATAAAACTAGAATGTGTTGGACATACTCAGCGGATCAGACAGCATCCATCGAAAAAAAAACAAGTCAAACCCTTCCCTCTCCTATTCTTCCTGCAACTTAAAAGCTGAATCTTTACTTTTGCAGTTCTGATGAAGGGTCTCAGAAACACTTGCCCTGCTTTGCGTTCCCACGCCTGACGCTTGTGAGTTTATACAAGTTGTAAGTTACAAGATTGTTTAATGTCATTTCCAGTGCACAAGTGTAAGGGAAAATAAAATAATTGTTACTCTGGATCTGATGCAGCACAAAAAAATAACAATAAGACAAAGAATGTAATAATAAAAAACACAACAAATATGAGTACATAAGATAGGTTATATACATAGATTGATTGTATGTACAATATATAAAGTGAAGTGTATCCCGTGCCAGGTTTAGGGAGGAGCTCTTGCTCAAGTGAGCTGAATAGTCAGGCAGACATCGGGGAGGTGTTGTCAGGCGTCTTGAAAGGGTCAATGGCTCAGACTGCTGTTGTTTCACATCCACATTCATGGCTTGAACACTGAAAGCAAATACATTCTTTTGCAAAGGGGTCGGTTATTAGAAACGTTTGTGCTGGTTGTGTAATTGGGGAACAAAAGCAGCAAATAAGATCTAATACTGATACTTATAAAGGAACACACAAAAGTTGAAAATATGCATTATACATTTGAAATGAATGAACGAATGAATGTGGATTAGTAGAGAATGAATTGGAAAGTGGCTTGAGAGGAACAACAAACATATCACTTTTAATGCCTACACAATGGACTGAAGTAGGCTAAGGGGAAAGGGAACAGTGGATGTGAAGCCAGAACTGCAAGCTCGGAGTCTGCAGTTGGTACGCACTAGTCCAACTGCTCCCTGGGTTTTATGCTCATTTCTGGTCACCACAGCCGTTAAATATACACACAAAACCACAACATGCAACACACAATTAGTTAGTGTGTTCATGGCTGCAGGTCACCTAGAATCATCTCATGCTCAAATATTTTCGAATTGTAGTCTTTATAATAGAATACAGAGCAGTAGAGTGCCATACAGGCCATTCAGCCCACAATGTTGTGCTGACCTTTTAGCCAGGATCAATTTAACCCTCCAGTGTTCTTTCATCTGTGTGCCCAAGCATCTCTTAAATCTACCTGACGTATCTGCCATACGTTATGCTTTTTTTTTAAATGTGTGCACAGCAAGATCCCACAAATAGAAATATGGTGCTGCCTGATAAACAGAAGAGATTCTGCAGATGCTAGATATCCACAGCAACACATACAAAAATGCTGGAGGGACTCAGCAGGCCAGGCAGCATCTATGGAGAGAAATAAAGAGCCGGCATGCTGGACTGAGAGCCTTCATCAGGGCTATGATGGTGACTAGATGATCTGATTATATGATGATGATTAAAGGCAAATATCAGTTTACATTCTGAAGATAACTATGAATTAGTTCTGTGGGATCTTTTACATGTGCCTGAGAGTGAAAGTGTGACCTTAAGGATTCAAATAATGAATGTGATAGCCGGCAGTGTAGGACTCCCTCTGTGTCACTGAAGTGTCAGCCTAGAGACTTGTGTTCAAGTCACAAGAGTGGAACTGAAGCCTCAACCTGCCCCAGAGATGGAGGTTCCGGTTTCAGAGAAAAGAAAGACAAATATCAAGGGTGCGGCAAACAACCTACCACAGTGTCATCAATGGGTCGGGCACTGGCCCCTGCAGCCTGCTCGCCCATTGATGCTGCCCTCCAGTGTGTGCTCCCTGAAAGTCAGGCCAGATTGCCTTTGTCTGCAGCTGACTCAATGTGAGGTGAGGAACTGGTGCATGCTTGTCCTTGCAGACATGGCTCCAGGACAACATCCCATGCTCCATCAATCTTCAGACCATACCACTCAGGGACTTGTGTTAACATTATTTTGTTACTGTATGTGTTCTCGTAACTGTATGTGCTGTGTGCTATATGTGGCTATATATACTGTGTTTTGCAACTTGGTCCTGGAGGAACAATGTTTCATTTAGCTGTATATATGTGTACAGTTGAATGACAATAAACTTGAACTTGAGTTGAAAAATTGGAACATGATCATTAGGCTAAAGGAGCATTGATCATAAAATTACTCATGTAAAATTAACATCTGACCACTCTAATCCTGAGAACTTTTTGATACCAGTCCTGACAACTCCCCCCCCCCCCGCCCACCTTGTTTCACCTGGCTTCACCTCTCACATGCCAGCTTGTACCTTTTCCTGTCTGCTCAACTTTTTATCGTGGCTTCTTCCTCCCACCCCTTGCTCACTTCCTTTCCAGTCTTGATAAAGAGTCTCGGCCTGAGACGTCGACTGTTTATTCGCCTCTGGAGATGCAGCCTGACCTGCAGAGTTCCCCTGGATTTCCAAGATCTGCAGAATCTCTTGGGTTTATGAGAAGTATTCTGCTGCTGTTGACCTTGAATCTCATAGCAGAGCTGTACAGTGAATCCATACATTGAACAATAGGAAATCAAGGCAGAAGGTGCAAGAGGAACAGCTCAAAAACCATCAAAAAGTAAGTCCTGGTCTTCAATAAGGAGTTGGTGAGAGGAGTTTGTGTGACTGCAATCTGAATCCCAAATCAGAAGAAGACGTGACATGGCAAAGGTTTTGATTTCAGATTTACAACATCCACCATTCAGTTGAGAAGTAAGAACTGGTTTTGTGCTATTTGCACTCTCCTGCATTTGCTGCTTTATGCTTCCTAATCCTAGTCTCAAAGTCGGCAATCATTGCCTTGTGATTCAGAAGTTGAGGGCACAGTCTCCATCTGTGCACTGAACTCCCCTAAACTTCACCTCCCACTACATTCAGGTGCCTTACCAGGAAAGAGCTCTCATCCCACCACACCCCATTCCCATGGTTGCCACAAGGCCACCTCCCACTCCAATGTATTCAGTGTTGCCAGATCTCTAGTAGCCAAGGCTGCCTGCAAACCCAAGAGCCAATAGACTACATCCTATGGAAGCTCTTTGATCAAACAAGAGGTCTGCTGAATGGAGAGGAAACTGGCCAGGAGACAGACACATAAGCATCAAAGTCCATTTGATTAAAACAAAACCTATCGACAATCTAAACTCCAAACTCTAATATTTTATAAGGAGTCTGAAGAAAAGTTTGTGTAATTGTGATCAGAATCCAACTTTGACGGATGACTTATTAGAATTAGGCTTTAATATCACTGACATGTCATAAAATTTGTTGTTTTGTGGCAGCAGTACACTGCAATACATAGAAAATATTATAAATTGCAATAAGAAATATATATATTTAAATTAAATAAGTAGTGCAAAAGAGGGCAAAAATAGTGAGGTAGTGTTCGTTATCCGTTCAGAAATCTGATGGCAGAGGGGTGGAAGCTGTTCCTAAATTGTTGACGTGTGTCTTCAGTCTCCTGTACCTCCTCCCTGAATGCAGCAATAAGAAGAGAGCACGTCCTGGGTGGTGGGAGTCCTTGAGGGTCATTGGATGTCATCTTTTTGAAGTATCACCTTTGAAAGTTGTCCTCAACGCTGGCAAACAAGGTAACCATGGCAGTTGTAAGATAAATTAATATCCTTCAACTTACTGAATTTAAATCTGCGTGCAATATCACACCATGCATTTTTATGTTAGCTTGTTTTGCACAAACTCTAAATTCCTCTCTGATAGTGTGCCTTACTGCAGATGCCGAGTGGGGGCTTTAATCTGTGGTGTTAATTAAAGCGGGAGTTGGAGTGCGTGATACAGTCACTCCTTCACCTTGAGCATGAACATACGCCAGAAATGGAACAAAGAGAAAAAAAATTACATGTTTAAATGGCCTTTTGTGTACTGTGTTCCATGATATTTTCAAATGCTTCAGTAGCTCCATTGTGCTTTGATCAGATTCCTCTGAAGAGTTGCTGTAGTTTATTGTTTGATTACCATGGTAACTTTTTATAGAAAGTTACAAAGAAAGGCAACCTCCTCCTGACAAGCCTGTATGAAGGCAACAGGATTAGCATTTATGGAATTTGTTAGCCAGCATCTGTGGAAAGGGAAATAAATTCTTACATGACTCAAGGTTTATGATCTTTATTAACTCCTCTTCTCTCTCCACAGACAACTGAGGTTATCTGCACTCAGTGGGCACTTTATTAGGTGCAGGAGTGGATTCTGATGTGGCCTTCTGCTAATATAGCCCATCCACTTGAAGGTTCAACGTATAGTGTGTTTGGAGATGCGCTTCTACCCACCGTGGTAATATCTGGTTATTTGAATTACTGTCGCCTTCCTGTCAGCTTGAACCACTCTTGCCCATTCTCCTCTGACCTCTCTCATTAACGAAGCATTTTCATCCACAGAACTGCTGCTCACTGGATATATTTTTTTGTTTTTCGCACCATTCTCAGTAAACTGCAGAGGCGGTTGTGAGTGAAAATCCCAGGAGATCAGCGGTTTCTAAAATACTCAAACCACCTCACCTGGCAGCAGAAACATTCCACAGTCAAAGTCACTTAGATCACATTTCTTCCCCCACACTGATGTTTGGTCTGAACAGCAACTGAACCTCTTGACCATGTCTGCATGCTTTTATGTATTGAGTTGCTGCCACATGATTGGCTGATGAGATACTTGCATTAACAAGCAGGTGTACAGGTGTACTAAATAAAGTGGCCACTGAGGGCATTTCCTACTTCAGCTGGTAAAATTGACCCTGCATGAACTTGGGAGGCACCAACACTTAAGACAGGGAGTGAAAACTGATGGCTGATGGTATCACTATGAGAGGTCAAAGGCTGAATTTTTAAGAAGGCTGGAATCAGCAGATTTGATGGAGAAAGCAGCAGTGAACAGAGGGGTCACAATTGACCAGAAACCCAATAGCCAAAGATGGGGAGGAACTTCTTTACCCAAAGGGTGTTGAATCTGTGGATTTCATTCCCATGGATGGAAGTGGATGCCAAGTCATTAAGTATATTTAAAGCAGGAGTTGATAGGTTCTTGATTAGTCAGGGTGTCAATGGTTATGAGGAGAAGGTAGGAGAATGAGATTGAGGGGATCACAAATCAGCCATGATGGAATAGCAGAGCAGACTTGATGGGCCAAATGGCCGAACTGTGCTCCAATGTCTTATGATATAATACTAACAGATAATATTTCTACTCAAGTTACAAGAAACCATAACACATGCCCTGCTTGTTCTGCCTGAAGCCAACAGTGAACATAATGTTCAGTTTATCAAGTGCAGAGGCATTAGAGATAAAATTGGACCAGTATCAAGAACAGGGAATATCAGTAACAAGAGCGATCTGTCGCTCCCAGTCTGTTGTTGGACAAACACTGCAGAAAAAAATGCATGCTATGGTACAGTCAGTGAGGAGGAGTTAAATTTCAGAAAAACACTTCTGGTTTCTCCACACTTTCTGTTCTTCAAAAGCTTTCTATGGCATATGTCTGAGGCAACATAGACCCAATTTATTCTGTTTTCTCCATGCATGATAATCATAATGATTTCATAAAGTTAAATCCAAGGGTTTAAAATATGACCAAAAAGTGATTTTTTAAAAAACTATTGGTAACATGAGCTGACACTGCCCAATGCATTTCCCGCACATCCTGCTATCTTTCAGTACATAATATATAAATTGCCCCATTATAACAGAGGAAAACCTGTGCACACAGGGACTGCCGCCCACACACCATCTGTTTCAGCTGGGAGGCCAGTGCACAATGGTTATTAGCAACTCCTTGTGAGCACTTAGGCCTTCAAACTGCTGAGGTTAGGGTCTTTCTGCACATTTTCTGTGTCTTTCCTCCTTCCACGCCCCTCAAAAAATCCATATTTACTCACTCATTCATAAATTTCTGATGATTTTTATTTTGCTTTGTAAACAGTGAGGTCTCATTTCCTCAAAGCCATATTCAATCAAATTAAAAGTAATACCTCTTACACACTTTCATGACTTTGTTTAAAATAATCTTCATATGCGATCTGCCCACTGTGTTTATAATGGTGAAATATTTAGCAAGCAGGCAAAAAAATTCTCCACTGGCTCCCATCAAAACAATTGGCTAATAATAATTCATTCATTTCCGTCTCAAAATTCCAGACATATTTTTTCCTGAGCTTTTGACTTGCAGTACAACGACTTCCCATTCACAAGGTAAAATGGCAAAACTAAAGTCCTGAGAGATGAGGGCTTCTTTTGCCTCTTTCTCCTCCCCCTTTTTCGAGCGCGGCAATTTACTCTGAGGCATCTATAACCGGCAAGGCTTGTGGTATGTATCAGCAAACTATTCCTTAGCTAAGCACACACGCGGTGATTGGAAATTGGCCTGTAGGCCTAGTCCAAATAAGCTCCACTTCTGCAGGGATCTCTAGGTCGTGGTCAGAAGCTGGAATCTTGGCTAATGTCCTCTTCTGAATAGTTGATGGATGCTGATGCCAACTGTGGTCCACCAAGTCTTTGGCTGAGATCCATCAACTGGGAGTAGATGAGAACTAGTGCCTTTCCTGATTTGTTAGTATTCAGTGCCACTTTGGGTGATGAATGCATTTACCAACTATTCAAGAAGGCCAACTTCCTGACATTTAGTTTAAACATTGATGTCATATCAACTATTAATAGTAATAAAAGGTTAAAAAAAGCAATTCTAAAACTCACCGGTACAGAACAGTACTTTCCTAAGTAGAAAAATTCTGAAAATATTATTTTAACCAGATAAAAATCGGAGAACGAACATAAACATGCACTCGTCCAACAGTTATCAGTGGAAACAGGAAATCCTGTGCAGCCCCCATTAAACAAATAAAATCACCCATTCAGTCTGGCCAGCCAACAAACAGAATGTCGTTATTGGACCTTTGACCGTAATGTTTGATTAAAAACAGCCTTATTTAACTTCTGGTGTGTTTTGCACTACCTCAAGATTCAGCAGGTCTAAATGGAAAATACAGTATTGAATAACTAAGTAAACTGATGAAAACATTCACTTATTGTGAGTGGTTAATGCTTGCAATCATAGTCTCATCACTAGTGACAAAGAGCTGGGATTAACTTCGACATCCTTTGGGCTTATTTTACTCTTTCTGTTCATTTGTGTTTTTTTTCTGGAATATTTTTATTTGGTGCCAATGATCTCAACAGGAAGAGCGGCTTGCGGGAATCATCGAAGCACCACTGCAAGTGTGTGCATTTGCCATAGCTGTGTAAAGCCATTCGAGAAGACATTTCAATCAATTCTTTTTTTCATGTCAACAGAATCAGAACCAGGCTTAATATCACTGACACATATTCTAAAATCTGTTGATTTATGGCAGCAGTACAGTGTAATACATCAAAAAACTATAAATTAGAATAGTAAATATATGCTGATTCTATGTGTGCATATATATATATATGTATATATATATATATATATATATATATACACACATATATACACAGTGCTGTGCAAAAGTCTTAGGCACATAAATATAGCTAGGATGCTTGAGACTTTGGGCAGTACTGCATTTGTCAATGAAGAGTGGAGAGCGAGTTTTTAAATCTAGCGGGAGCAAACGATGTTGGGAACAGCAACGATGGTGTGTCACGGGAAGGGTGTGGGACAGATGGCAGAGAAGGAGTGACGGGGCAGTAGGTGGTGTGGGTGCAGACACATCCAGCCCTAAGACACCAGGCAAAGACATTTGATTCCAAACTACAGGTTTATTGATCATTACAGAATATCTCTCTGGTGCTTCCCACTCTCTCCGTTCTCCATTCCCCTTTTCCCAACATTGATTCCCCTCTCCTTGCCCCTTTCCCACTCTGAGTCCACAATAGAGAACCATATCAGAACCAGGTTTATCATCAATTATATATGTCATAAAATTTGCTTTATTTTGTGACAGCAGTACAGTGCAATACATAAAACTACTACAGAACTGTGTAAAAGTCTTAGGAACACTAGCTAAGACTTTTGCACAGTACTGTATAGCGTGTGTGCGTGCATGTGTGCGTGTGTGTGTGCGTGCGTGTGTGCATGTGTGCGTGCGTGCGTGTGTGCGTGCGTGCGTGTGTAATTTCAATAAATTGTGCAAACAGAGTGCAGAATTAGTGAGGTAGTGTCCATGGGTTGGTTCATTGTCCATTCAGACATCTCATTTCAGAGGAGGAGAAGAAGCTGTTCCTGAATCATTGAGTGTGTTGTCCTCAGGCTCCTGTACCTCCTCCTTGATGGTAGCAATGAAAGGAGAGCATGTCCTGGGTGATGATGGATGCCACCTTGATGATGGATGCCACCTTTCTGAGGCATTGCCTTTTGAGGGTGTGCTCAGTGCTGGGGAGGTAGTGCCCATGATACGCTGGCTGAGGTTGCAAGCCTCTGCAGCTTTTTCCGATCCTGTGCAGTGGCCTTTCCATTCCAGATGGTGATGCTCTTCATGGTACAACAGTTGACATTTGCTGGAGTCTTTGATGACATATCAAATCTCTAGGGAGATTTGGGGGAGACCTGCAGATGCTGGAAATCTGAGCAACACACTCAAAATGGTTGAGGAACTCAACCGGCCAGGCAGCATCAATGGAAAAACGTACACGTGATGTTTTGGGCTGAAACCCTTCAGCAGGACTCAGGAGAGCAGCAGGGATCACAGTGAGGGAACAGTGAGAGAGTGTTCACTGAACTCCCATCGAAGGAAGGTTTAAACTTTTTCAGGGTAGGCATCCCTGGGGGGACACATTACAGAGCAATAACCAAATCACAAGAGAAAATCTGCAGATGCTGGAAATCTGAGCAACACCCACAAAAAGGTACATTTTTCCATTGATGCCATCTGGCCTGCTATGGTCCTCCAGCATTTTGTATGTGGTGCTCCTCAAACTCCTAATGAAAGTTAGTGGCTGACGTGCCTTCTTTGTAATTCCATCAATATATTGGGCAGAGGATAGATTACCAGAAATATTGAAACCCAGGAACTTGAAATAGCTCGCTGTTGATCCCTCATTGAGGACTGATGTGCATTCCCTCGATTTCTCCTTCCAGAAGTCCACAGTCAATTCCTTGGTCTTACTGTCTCTGACTGTAAGGTTGGTGTTGTGACACCACTTTGTGCAGGTTAACTCAGCTCTCCAGTGTACATAGCTTCAGCAGTTCCTTGAAGACATCTCTTCTTAGTTGTATTGCAACTTGGCAGACATGGGGATTGATACACAGCCGAAGAGCGGCAGATATATAAATAGGAAAAGCCAGACACATGTTGGCATCATCTGTTGGCAGCGAAACTGATCAATACATTTTCATCAGAATGCTCCCCATGCATATTCATTACTGGTATCTATTAACTTCACAGATATCCAACAGACGATGGATACAATAGAGAATAAGAGAATAAGAAATAGAAGCAGGAATAGCTGATTTGATCCCCGGTGTCTGCTTGACCATTTAATAAGGTCGAGACTGACCTTCTATCTCAGTTACACCAATCCTCTCTCCTGCAATTACTTTTATATCTATTTATCCAAATTTGTTGAATATATATTAGCATCTGAGCACCCGAATCCCTTTTTGGATAAGGAATTGCAAGTGCTGTATTTATTAGCTGCTGAAATTTCATCTGATCTACGCCCTGTACATTGACCCCTTATTTGGAGACTCGAGGAACAGCTCTCACAGAAATGACTGAGCTGGCAACAATACCCTTGTAGTATCTTGGTGGAAAAATGGCCAAGATTCAGGCTTCAATTCAGTATCACCCTTTTACTGGGGAGTTTTGGTTTCATGTATATCAGATACACTTAGTTGGAACATAAGACCATAAGACATAGGAGCAGAATTAGGCTATCTGGCCCATCGAGTCTGCTCCACCATTCAATCATGGCCAATACTTTTTTTCTCCTCCTGAACCAGCCTTCTCCCTGTAACTTTTGATGTCATGTCCAATCAAGAATCTATCAATAACTGCCTTAAATACATCCATCGACCTGGCCTCCACAGCTGCATGTGGCAACAAATTCCACAAATTCACCACGCTTTGGCTAAAGAGATTTCTCTGCATCTCTGCTTTGAAAGGGTGCCCCTCTATCCTGAGGCTGTGCCCTCTTGTCCTAGACTCTCCCACCAAGGGAAACATCCTTTCCACATCTACTCTGTCTAGGCCTTTCAACATTCGAAAGGTCTCAATGAGATCCCCCCTCATCTTTCTGAATTCCAGTGAGTACAGACCCAGAGCCATCAAACATTCCTTGTATGATAACCCTTTCATTCCTGGAATCATCCTTGTGAACCTCCTCTGGACCCTCTCCAATGCCAGCACATCTTTTCTAAGATGAGGGGCCCAAACTTTACAATATTCAAGGTGAGGCCTCACCAGTGCCTTATAAAGCCTCAGCATCACATCCTTGCTCTTGTATTCGTGACCTCTTGAAATAAATGCTAACATGGCATTTGCCTTCCTCACCACCAACACAACCTGCAAGTTAACCTTTAGGTTATTCTGCACAAGGATCCCCAAGTCTCTTTGCATCTCAGATTTTTGGATTTTCTCCCCATTTAGAAAATAGTCTGCATATTTATTTCTACTACTAAAGTGCATGACCATGCCTTATCCAACAACATATTTCATTTGCCACTTTCTTGCCATTCTCCTAATTTGTCTAAGTCCTTCTGCATCCTACCTGTTACCTCAACACTACCTGGCCCTCCATCAATCTTCATATCATCTGCAAACTTGGCAACAAAGCCATCTATTCCATCATCTAAATAATTTATATACAGCATAAAAACTTGTCCCAACATCAACCCATGCGGAACACCACTAGTCACTGGCAGCCAACCAGAAAAGGATCCTTTTATTCCCACTCGCTGCCTCCTAACAACCAGCCAAAGCTCTAATCATGTTAGTAACTTTCCCATAATACCATGGGCTCTTAACTTATTAAGCAGCCTCATGTGTGGCACCTTGTCAAAGGCCTTCTGAAAACACAAATATACAACATCCACTGCATCCCCTTTATCTATCCTACATGTAATCTTTTCAAAGAATTCCAACAGGTTCATCAGGCAGGATTTTCCCCGAAGGAAACCATGCTGACTTTGTACTATCTTGTCCTGTGTCATCAAGTACTCCATCACCTTGTCCTTAACAATTGACTTTAACATCTTCCCAACCACTGAGGTCAGGCTAACTGGTCTATCATTTCCTTTCTGCTGCTTCCCTCCTTTCTTAAAGAATGAAGTGACATTTACAATTTTCCAGTCCTCTGGCACCATGTAAAGTCCAATGATTTTTGAAAGATAACTTCTCATGCTACCATACTCTCTAATGCTACCACTTTCAGAACCCTAGGATGCAGTTCCTCTGGTCCAGGTGACTTGCATCTTCTCTCTTGTAACAGTAACTGCACCCACTTCTCTTCACATGCTACAACATCAGGCATACTGCTAGTGTCTTCCACAGTGAAGACTTTTGCAAAATACTCATTCAGTTCATCAGCCATCTCATTGTCCCGTTATTATTTCTCCTGCCTCATTTTCTAGTGTTCCTATATCTACTCTCATCTCTCTTTTATTTTTAACATACTTGAAAAAAACTTTTACTATCCATTTTGATATTATTTGCTAGCTTGCTTTCACATTTTATCTTTTCCCTTCTAATGATTTTTAGTTGCTTTCTGTAGGTTTTTAAAAACTTCCCAATCCTCTATCTTTCCACTAATTTTTCCTTTGTTGCATACCATTTCTTTTACTTTTACAATAGCTTTGACTTCCCTTGTCAGCCACGGTTGTACTATTTTACCAGTTGAGTATTTCTTCATTTTTGGAATACCTGCACCTTCCTCATTTTTCCCAGAAATGCATGCCATTGCTGCTCTGCTGATATCCCTGCCAGCAGCTCCTTCCAATTTACTTTGGCCAACTTCTCTCTCATACCACTGTAATTTCCCTTACTCCACTGAAATACTGCTACATCAGACTTTCTCCCTATCAAATTTCAAGTTGAACTCATATTGTGATCACTGGTTCCTAAGGGTTCTTTTACCTTAAGCTCCCTAATCGCCTCCGGTTCATTACATAACACCCAATCCAGTACAGCTAATCCGCTAGTCCGCTAGTAGGCTCAACAACAAACTACTCTATAAAGCTACCTCTCAGGCATTCAACAAATTCACTCTCTTGAGATGCATTAACAACCCGATTTTCTTAATTGACCTGCATGTTAAAATCTCCCATGACTACCATAACATTGCCCTTTTGACACACCTTTTCTATTACCTGTTGTAGTCTGCGGTCCACCTCCCAGCCACTGTAGGGAAGCATGTACATAACTGCCATCAATGTCCTTTTACCTTTGCAGTTTCTTTCAGAGTCAGAATCAGGTTTATTATCACTGGCATGTGATGTAAATCTGTTAACTCAGCAGCAGCAGTTCAATGCAATACAGAATCTAGCAGAGAGAGAAAAATAATAATAAATAAAATATAATAATAATAAATAAACAAGTAAATCAATTATGTATATTGAATAGGTTTTTTAAAATGTGCAAAAACAGAAATACTGTATATTAAAAGAAGTGAGATAGTGTCCAAAGCTTCAATGTCCATTTAGGAATCGGATGGCAGAGGGGAAGAAGCTGTTCCTGAATCACTGAGTGTGTGCCTTCAGGCTTCCGTACCTCTTACCTGATTGTAACAGTGAGAAAAGGGCATGCCCTGGGTGCTGTAGGTCCTTAATAATGGACACTTCCTTTCTGAGACACCACTCTTCAAAGACGTCCTCAAAGATGTAACTCAGCCTACAAGGATTCAACATCTTCCGATCCTGTGTTGCATCTTTCTACTGATTTGATGCCATTCTTTACCAGTAGAGCCCCACCATCTCCCCCCCCCCCCCCCCACCTACCTCCCTATCCCTCCGATACAGTGTGTAACCTTGGACATTCAGCTCCCAACTACAACCATCATTCAGCCACAACGTCACACCTGGCAATCTGTAATAGTGCATCAAAATCATCCAACTTGTTTCTTATATTCCACACACTGAGGTACAACACCTTGAGTACCGTATTTGCTATCCTTTCTGATTCTGCATCCCTAATGTTTTGATACTCAGCCTGTTGGCTGCAACTAAGCCCCATCACCTGCCTGTCCTTCCTGACAGTCTGACTGCATGCTATCTTTACTTTCTTTACTTTTTTACCATCTGTCCTATCCTGAGTCCATTCACTCTGGTTTCCAACCCCCCCCCCCCCCCCCCCCCGTCAAATTAGTTTAAACCCTGCCCAACAGCTCCAACAAACTCACCTGTGAGAATATTGGTCCCCCTCGGGTTCAGGTGCAACCCATCACTTTTGAACAGGTCATACCTCCCCCAGAAGAGATCCCAGTGATCCAAGACCCTGAGGCCCTGCCCCTGCACCAGCTTGTCAGCCACACCTTTATCTGCCAAATCACCTGGTTTCTACCCTCACTGGCCCTTGGCACAGGCAGCAATCCAGAAATTATTACCCAGGAGGTCCTGCTTCTCAGCTTTCTACCTAGTTCTCTAAATTCTCTTTTCAGGACCATTCTGCGTTTTCTTCCTATGTCATTGGTACCAATATGTACCAAGACATCTGGCTGCTGTCCCACTGTCTCTAAAATGTTGTGTACGCGATCTGAGACGTCCCTGACCCTGGCACCTGGGAGGCAACATACCATCCGGGTGTCCCGTTCATGTCCACAGGATCTCCTGTCTGTTCCCCTCACTATCGAGTTCCCTATCACTGTCGCTCCCTTCCTCTCTCTCTTCCCTTCTGCACCATGGACCCATGCTGAGTGCATGTAACCCGTTGCTGTGGCATTCTTCCAGGAAGTCATCCCCCACAAAAGTGTCCAAAGCAGTATATTTATTATTGAGGGGAATGGCCACAGAGTGCTCTGCTCTAACTGCCTATTTCTATTTCTCCTAACAGTCATCCAGCTACTCGCCTCCTTCAACTTTGGGGTGACTACTTCCCCGTAGCTTTGATCAATTATCACCTCACTCTCCCGTACAAGCCAAAGGTCATCCAGTTACCGCTCCAGATCCCTAACACGGTCTTCATGCAGATGTAGTTCCCCGGGAGACTCTGGGTCTCCCAGTTCTCCAACACCCGGCACGAAGAGCTCACCACAGCCATTTAAATGGAACAGTAAGAGAGAAAAAAACAAAAAGGAAACTTTAACAGATGCTTTACACAGAGTCTACACCTCTTTTGAGCCAAAGCCTGTCACTTTTTCTCTCACCACTGGCCCACTCCCAACAATAGCCGCTCTGCTTATCCCTTCTGTACTTTTATTTAGTTCGCAGAGCTCTGCTGTTGCTGCTGATAGTCCCCGTGCAGTGGACAAACGCCTGCGAAGCTCTCTTTTTAAATAATCACCGCCGACCTGCAAGAAACCTGCTTCATAAAGTTCTGATGTTTTCTAGCAACTGATGTAACTCTAGTCCCAAGGCAGAAATAAATATGCATCTAGACGGGTGAAAGCCCGCCTGTGAAAGGAGGAGGGTTAGTCATGGGGCTCGCAACACTATCCTATAAAAACCCGGAGCTACAGAAATGCCAGCAGACGTTCCAAAGACCTCATCCCTGGAAGAGGAAGGATCTTCGCCCAGAAGATGTACAAAGTCATGTGGTGAGACGGGCAGCCACAGCACTAATCAAATCTCAGCCCGGGACAGATATCTCTGGTGGTCTATACCCCAGCTGGGGTGATAGGCTTAAGAAGAAGAAGAAAAGGTCATAAAAATATAGGACATACAGTACTGTGTAAAAGCCTTAAGCACATACCGTGTATATAGCTAGGGTACCTAAGACTTCGCACAGTACTGTATTTGTCAACGTGAAGTGGAGAGTAAGTTTGTAAATCTGGCAGGAGCAAAGGATAACCACAAAGAAGAGAAAATCTGCAGACGTTGGAAATCCAAGCAACACACACCAAATGCTGGGGGAACTCAGCTGGCCAGGCAGCATCTATGGAAAAGAGTACAGTCGGCGTTTCCTCTTTTCCAAAGAGACTGCTGAGTTCTTCCAGTACTTTGTGGGGATAAAGGATGCTGGGAATAGCGATGGAGGGGTGTGGGACAGGTGGCAGAGGAGTGCCTGGGCAACCTTGGCGTGGATGCAGACACACCCAACCCTGAGACACCAGCAAAGGTCATTTGATTCCAAGCAATAGGTTGCTTGATAATTACAGAATGTCTCTCTGGTGCTTCCCACATCCCCCCCCCCCCCCCCCCCCACCTTCCTTCCCCTTTTCCCAACCATGATTCCCCGTTCCCTGCCTCCTTCCCAATCTCACTTCACAATAGAAGCCCATATGAGAATCAGATTTATCATCACTCAGGTAAGTCATAATTTTTTTTTACATTAGCAACAGTACAATGCTATACATAACGTTACAAAATTCCATAGCTATATATATGTGCATAAGACTTTTGCACATTACAGTAGGGGCAGAAATAGACCATTCAGTCCATCAAGTCATGGCTGATTTATTATCCCCTCAATCCCATTCTCCTGCCTTCTCCCTATAAGCTTTGATACCCTTACTAATTAAGAACCTATCAACCACTGCTTTAAATATACTCAATAGCTTAGCCTCCACAGACATTTATTGCAATTAATTCCACAGGTTCATCACTCTCCGGCTAAAGAAATTCCTCCTTATCTCTGTTCTGAACAGGTGTCCATGTATTTTGAGGTTGTGTCATCTGGTCTTAGTCTTTCCACTAAAGGAAACATCCTCTCCACGTAGACTCTGTCTAGCCTTTACAATATTTGGTAGGTTTCAATGTGATCCCCCTCATTCTTCTAAACTTCAACATGAGTTTAGAAAGGTTTGAGTTTTAAAGACAACAACAGTGTGATGCATCTATCAAAGGAGCTGTTTTTTTCAGAAATGGGGTTAAAAATAGCAATCATTGGCAAGAGAAGTAAAGCACTGGTGATGACACCATAATTACCAGCATCAGATAAGAAGTTATAAAAAGTTTGGTCTTCCTGATTCTTGTTTACAGAGCAGGCAGAGACACACAGGCACACATTTAGGTATGGAAGGTGATTAACTCTGATTTTTTTTTAGCATTGGATAAGAAGTTATGAAAAATTTGGTCTTTAGCAGGCAGAGACACACAGTTAGGTGTGGAAGGTAATTAACTCTGATCTTTTTCTAAAGGGGATGGCCATAGCTCACAGCCTATGAGCTGTGGTATTAAAAAAGCAAAGATTTGGACTGATAACAGGGAAGTCTAGGGTAACTAAAGACCAGGCTATTCTGCATGATCTCAGCAGACGTATATAATGAGCCTAAAGAAATGACAATATACAGTATACTCCTACATGGACAAATATCAGTATTTCACACTCAGACAGACATAAAACAGTTACTCTTTTGCCTGCATTATGGACTGCAGCTATGAAAAACTGAGGGAGGTTTGTTATGATCTTTTTTATCTTATGAAAGTCTTCAGCTACATCAATCAAAAGGGATTTTAGAGAATACATCCCTTATCAAGTTGCCCTCAGAGATTCTATACGTGGTGACCTACAGACCGTGGTCTGAAGCAATGGTCAACCATAGACCCAATCCCTGGGGTCCAGCAAGGTCTTGTCTATACTCCAGTTTCCTTGTCAATGTCCTCCTCGCTACAATCCTGCATCTCAGCTCTGTCAGGCGCCCCACTGGAGTGAATTTAATCTACAGGGTGACAGACTGTGGCAGTCTCCACTCCAGAACCAAGAGCACTCACTAAGTTCTACTGCACCCAGATGTCATTGCATATTGCACACTCAGAACTTCAAGACTTTGCTTACTCTATCAATGAAATATATTTTTACCAGTCAGTTGGAAGACGGAATCCGCAACCGACTTGCTCCTGCTATCCACTAGCACTCCACAAAAGTGTAAGATCCACTATTGAGAACTAAGTTCAAGTTGATGATCATTCAACCATACACATGTATACAGCTACATCATTCCTCTGGGGCCAAGGTCAAAGAGGAGTCCACCCTGTAGTCACACACAGTACATAGAATTTTGATCCAGCACACTCAGTCACAAAATCGCATTAGCACAAGTCCCTGAGTGAAGCAGCCTGAAGGCCGACAAGTTGACAAAAAATGCGAAATGCATGTTTTGCAAGACAGTAAAATGTTACTGATTCTATTCTAATAAAACAAGCACTCGTACAAATTTGTGAAACAGCAGCAATAAGAGATGAAAAGTGACCAGTGTAGGATGAGAGTGTGCCTGTGAGTTGGATGGCAGCAGGGTGTTACAAACTTTGTGAAATAACAAAGTGCAACTCAAACAGTACCCAGCTGATTTGGTACCTTAAACTCAGGAAGGAGCGTATAGTTCACGTGGTTGTTGGTAAATGCTGCTGTGATAGGGCCACACTGATTAGATACTTTATGTTCTTAATTAACTACTTTCTATGTATTTCTAATTTAGTGTACTTGATAACTATTTATTCAGATGCAATATTTTAATGCTAAATTAACTCCTTTAATCAGAATAACTTTGGTCAGTTTTTCTTCCGAGTAGCTGAAAAAATTGTTTTGCTGAGAGTAGAAGCCATTCTCAAGCTATACAAGTTAGAAAACAGAGGGAAAATATTAAAGTGTGGCTGTTGTGGCTTGAAACGTGGCCAATCTCTCATTCTTTAGGCTATTTAAATATAAGGGTGGAATAATAGGATCTCACAGCAGAGGAGGACAGCCAGTTAATTGTATGCATGCCAGCTCTTTCACAATTACCCAAATAGCTCCATTCTCCTGCTTTTTCCCCTTACCCTTTTGCATAGTAAAGCTACATATAAGCCATCTGATTATTTCACAAACATCATGATTAATAAGGTAAGTGTTCATAATTACTTCATATAATGAGTGTGATACATAACAGGCAGTCATTGCAGCTGCTGTCATCATTGTTTGCCTAAAGCATGGCTCCTAATTTTCCTGAATGTTTGTCAGTCTTTGTTTATGTATAGTTTTTCATAAATTCCGTTGTATGTCTTTATTTTTCTATAAATGCCAGCAAGGAAATGAATCTCAAGGTAGTATATGGTAACATACACATACTTTGATAATGAAATTAACTTTGAATCTTCGGCCAAAGTTTTTAGCAATCTTAATGGACTTCAGAATCATTTCTTGCATAAGCACTCCACTTAATTTTCCTGATTCCTTCTGTTCATAACTCCAGAAGAGTTTTTTAAGAGGTAGCTCATTTTCCTGGAGATTTGATATGATTTGTCTCTAGTCGCCTCTGAAAGTATTTCTTGCCCTATAATTGTGTCCTGTCTTGCTGAGATTTTTATGGAGCCAAACTGCATGACCTTGTGAGTAACAATGGGCTGGATTGTCCTCAATCAGGCCTGCTGCCCATGCTTAACCCCTGAGCATTTCCCGTGGTCGCAGTAACTTCTTGTGTCCCTGTGGCACCAGTCATCCTGGAAACCACAGTTGTCCTCCTAAACAGAGGGATCAGCAGCAGTGCATGGGCTTGGCTGGCAGATCATGATGTTCCACTCTGCACTGTCCTGACTCTTTTTGACAGCTCGCTACTGTCAAAGACTCTTCAACAGTTCCAAACTCTTCCTGATGATCAGGGACTACTTGAAAGCTATTCGAATGGACTAACTTAAAATACAGCAATTTAAAAGAGCCAGAATTGCTTTAACTCATCGAAAAGCTGCAGTGGCAGTATGGTAGAGGGTCAGCACAGTAGCTTAGGGGTTAGTAAAATGCCTTACAGTGCCAGCATTCAGAGTTTGATTCCTGGCGCTCTCTGTAAGGAAAATGTACAGTATATTCTCCTAGTGACCGTATGGGTTTCCTCCAGGTGATCTGGTTTCCTTCTACATTCCAAAGATGTACGGGGTTAGGGTTAATAACTTGTGGACACGTACAGTACTTTACAAATACCCCAGGCACATACAGTACATATAGCTAGGGTGCCCAAGACTTTTGCACAGCACTGTAGTAATTTTATGATTTGCACTGTACTGCTGCAAAAGACAAATTTCATGGCATATGTGAGTGATGATAAACCTGATTCTGATATGGGTCTCTATTTGGTCTGAGAGAGGGAAGGGGTACCATGGTTGGGAAAAATGGGAAGGGGAAGGGAGGGAGCGGGAAGCTCCAGAGAGACATTCTGCAATGATCAACAAACCAATTGTTTGGAATCAAATGATCTTGCCTGGTCACAAGACTGGGTGTGTCTGAACCTGTACCACTCCCCCACCCCTGCCACCTGCCCCACACCCTTCCCTCAGCGCTCCATGCTCGCCATTCCCATGTGTGTTGGTGACAGAAGCATGGTGCTGCTTGCTCAGACCCTGTTGCTTGTCGATGCAGCTTCGCTATGTGTGTTGTTCTGTATGTTGGCACCAGAATACGTGGCAATGCTTGCTGGCTGCCACCAGCACATCTTTGGATGTGTAGTAGTTGATGTAGGTGACGCATTTCACTGTATGTTTCAAGAGTACATGTGATAATATATCAAAATATCTATGCTTTGATGTACATGTTACCATAAGACATAGGAGCAGAATTAGGCCATTCAGCCCATCAAACCTGCTCTGCCATTCCATCATGGCTGATTTCAAATCCCACTCAACCCCATACACCTGCCTCCTCACCATATCCTTTGATGCCCTGACTATCAATTTTTGCTTTATGTATACCCACAGCCTTGGCCTCCACTGTTGCCTGTGGAAGAGCATTCCACAGATTCATTACTCTCTGGCTAAAAAAAATTCCTCCTTACCACTGTTCTAACAGGTCAACCCTCACTTTTGAGGCTGTGCCCTCTAGTTCTGGACACCCCACCACAGGAAACATCCTCTCCACATCCACTTTCTCTAATCCTTCCAAAATTCGGTAGGTTTCAAGAGATTCCCCACACATTCTTCTAAATTCCAGTGAGTACAGGCCCAAAACTGCTAAATGGTTCTCATATCTGCTAGACCAGATAATTTTGAAAACGCCGGTTTCATGTAAAAACGATAGGGTCCACACTATGCGTTTTTGAAAATATCTCTATCCACACTGAAACGGAGATTTCGATGAATCTCCTCCTCCTGCACATGCGCAGGACACATCTACTGAAAACAAGCGACATGTTTGGTGTCGAATCTCAATGTAAAAGTGCGCATTTGTGTTGTTACAGACTAGAAAAACTTAAAACAATGGACAGCTGTTGGCTCTTGCGCAGGAGAACTTAAAACTAAAAGAAAACAAATACTGGAGCATATGGAGG
This sequence comes from Hemitrygon akajei, assembly GCF_048418815.1. Taxonomy (NCBI): domain Eukaryota; kingdom Metazoa; phylum Chordata; class Chondrichthyes; order Myliobatiformes; family Dasyatidae; genus Hemitrygon; species Hemitrygon akajei. Next base: position 27,220,206 of record NC_133138.1, on the reverse strand, counting down.
CAACCGACAGGGAGTTCACGGACAGATTGACCCGGGTGACGACGAACATTGAAAAACTGAATAACTCTGTTGCATTCATAAAGCACCTTGTTAAATGTATAAAACATGTCTGCATCAGTGTTATCTTGTATTTCCATACAATGTTACATTAGGCTGTTACACATCTATTGTCAGAGAAGTACTTGCATAAATAGGTAAACCACCCTCATACGAGCAAAGACAGAAAACAGGGCAAAGTGAGTATACTTACTTATTCAGTAAGTTATGGGTCAAAGTATTTGGTGAGTACATTTCGAGCTCTTCTGGCTTCAGTCTCTTTGCTGTCTGTTCTGAAATTGTTAGGTTGCATTCAAGAAAACAATGAAATAGCACGCTGCCGTCTGCCAGCATTTTCAAAAGTCTCCGGTTACTCCGTCCACACTGATCTGCCCAAGCAGCGTTTTCAAAAATACCCACCCTGGAAAGCGTTTCTGAAAAGCTCCGGTTTCGGGGGATGAAAATGCCGTTTCAGTGTGGATGGAGGGTAAAAATGAAGAGAAAAAGCTTCGGTTACGGATTTATCTGGCGTAGTGTGGATGTAGCTTAAGTGTGGCCTGACCAGTGTCTAATAAAGTCTCAGCATTATCTCCTTGTTTTTATTTTCTATTACCCTTGAAATAAATGCCAACATTGCATTTGTCTTCTTTACCAGACCAACCTGTGAATTAACCTTCTGGGAGTCTTGCACAAGCATTTCTAACTCCCTCTGCACCGCTGATGTTTGAACATTCTCCCCATTTAGATAATACCCTGTACTTTAGTTCCTTTTACCAAAATGCATTACCATACATTTTCCAACACTGTATTCCATCGGCCACTTTTTTGCCCATTCTTCCAATTTGTCTAAGTCCTTCTGCAGTTGCATTGCTTCCTCAGCACCAGCTGCTGTCCCACCTATCATGGTATCATTCGCAAACTTTGCCACAAAGTCATCAATCCCATTATCTAAATCACTAACAAAGTGTAAAGTAGCAGTTCTAATACTGACCCCTGAGGAACACCACTAGTCACTGGCAGCCGACCAGCAAAGGCCCCTTTTATTCCCACTCACTGCCTCCTGCCTGGCAGTCAATGTTCTACCCATACCCGTATCTTTCCTATTACACCATAGGATTTTATCATGTTAAGCAACCTCACGTGTGGCACCTTATCAAATGCCTTCTGAAAATACAAGTAAATGACATCCACTGCCTCTCTTTTGTCCACTCTGCTTGTTACTTCCTCGAAGAACTCACAGATTTGTCAGTCAAGATTTCCCTTTACAGAAACCATGCTGACTTTGTCTTATTTTATCATTGGTTTCCAATACCCCGAAACCTCATCCTTAATAGTAGACTCCAACACCTTCCCAACCACTGAGATTAAGCCAACTGGCCTATAATTTCCTTTCTTTTGCCTTCCTCTCTCCTTAAATAAAACTAATCTTTATCTTTGAGTTCCAGAGAATAATTAAAACTTTAGAATAACATAAAAATATGAATCGCTTTCTGGCATTTACCTTTCCATTCATGTTCAGAGATCCCATTCCAACAAATAGGAATAGGATTGTGTTAACTAGGTCAGCCTTTCTTAGGTCAGTGAACTGGAGGAAAAGTGCACCTGAACTATCCATTCAGGACGTAGGTGCTTCAACACTGGACTGAGTCCAGCGACAGGGCAGGAAGTCAGAATCATGGGCATCTGACCTTCAGTTTAGAATTGCTGGCAAAGGAAGAAGTACAATTTGTGCCAAAGTCACCAAGTGCCGACTGTTTTTCAAAGCTTGGAATGTTTCTCCAGGGACACATGAAGTGCTTTCATGTCGGTGGCCTCACTGTTCTCAGGAAGTCAGCTGTGCTGCTATTGGTAAAAATCTTACCTCAGAGTCAAGGTTTAAGTTCAATGCCAGAGATCTTTAAGGGACCCTCTCCATCTGGGACATGCCCTCTTCTCATTTCTATCATCAGGGAAGAGATACAGGAGGCTGAAAACACACACTTGACATTTTAGAAACAGTTTCTCCCCCTCTGCTATCAGACCCATCAGATTTTTGAATGGTCCATGAACCCGTGAACATTACCTCATAATTTATCTTCTGTAGAATTTATTTAATTTTATTGTGTCTTAGAATCATAGCCACTGACTAATAGAGTCATAATTCACTACAGCACTGAAACAGGTGCTTGGGCCCATCTAGTCCATGTTGAACTGTTATCTGGTTAGTCCATTGGCTCGCACCTGGACAATAGCCCTCCATACCCCTCCCATCCATGTACCAATCCAAACTTCTCTTAAATATTACAATCTTATAGTAATTTTATATACAGTATATATATTAATAGTAATTTCTTACAGTAATTTTTAATGTATTGTCACAAAACAACAAATTTCACAACATATAGTAAATCAATTATAATAAATGTGATTCTGACCAAATTTTGTCTGATGCTCCATAACATTCCCTGTGGAAAACCACTAGTCTCTGGCAGCCAACCGGAACATGCCCCCTTTATTCCCACCCTTTGCCTCCTGCCAGTCAGCCAACCTTCTGTCCACGCTTGTATCTTTCCTGTAATATCGTGGGCTCTTATCTTGTTTAGCAGCATCATGTGAGGCACCTTGAGGAGTGCTTTAGTAAGAACATGAATTAGACAAAGGGCTCACACTTGAGAAGTGTATTGGGCTCTTTACTATTCAAGGCTGCATATAATTGGATGTTGTTGTAGTTATAGCACCTCTCAGAATCTTTGGCTTTACGGCTTTCTAGTATATTATATGAAACAAAACAGGTAACAATTGCAGATTTCAGTGACATGGTGATTATATCATTAGCCTAATAAATCAGAGAAGCAGATATCAAAACCTTCCTTGGCAGATGAAAATTTAAATGATTAATTAAGTAAACTAGAAATACCAAAATGGTATCAGAAATATTGAACAACTTCATTTTGTTTACCTTTAGGGAAAGATATCTCCTATCCTTATCCATGTATGAGATTCCAGGCCTCCAACAATGTGATTGCTTCTCAGTTGCCAGAAGATCTTAGGACATATGTAGAATCACAACAAGGCCTTTAGGGCCTATTGAGTCTGCCCCGCCATTCTTTCATGGCTGATTCATTATTCTTCTCAACCTCATTTACCTACCTTCTCTCCACAAACTTTGGCACTCTTACTCATCAAGAGCCTATCAATCTCTATTTTAAATCTACCCAATATCTCGACCTTCACAGCCATCCATGGCAATAAACCGACAGATCCAGCTAAATTCCATCCTCTGGCTAAAGAAATTCTCCTCATCTCTGTTATAAACTGGCGTTCCTCTATTTTGAGGCTGTGCCCTCTGGAACTGGACTAGGAAACATCCTCTCCATGTCCACTGTATCTACATTTTTAATACTTGATAGGTTTCAATAAGATCCCCCCCCCCCACCCATTCTTCTGAACTCCAGCAAGTAAAGGCCTAGAGCCATCAAATGCACCTCATAAGTTATTCCTTTCATTCCTGGGAATGATTCACGACAACCCACTCTGGACCCTGTCCAATGCCAGCACACCATTGCCTCATGAAATGGTTTGGCAAAGGTCCCTGTACAAAGACAATTAGAGATGTGATTCCAGAGGAACCAGTTTGGAAACATTTGTGCTGTTCGTAAAGAAAATAGAGAATCGTATTAGGTTCATTCGTACCCATCATCTGCAAACACAATATCTTCAGAGGTTTTTCCATCAGGGGAAATGGCATCATGTTCTCCTGATGCACACAAGGTCCCATTAGTGAATTCCATTGTCACAGCCCTGTTACTTAATCTCTGCCATCACCAGGCCTCTACCACCACCTGTCACATGATCACACATCCTTTCTAAAGGAACGGTTACAGAGGGAATCAAACCCAGGCCCAGTTGTGTTCAATAACACAGCATCTACAGAGCTACCATGGGCAGCATTCTAAATGGTTGCAGCATTGTCTGGTATGGTGGGGGGTGGGGGGGGGGGGGGGGGGGGAACAACTGCACAGCATCGGAGAAAGCTGCAGAGGGCTGCAAATTCAGCCAGCCCCATCGTGGGCACTAACCTCCCCACCACTGAGGTTATCTTCAAAATGTGATGGCTCAAAAAGGTGGCATCCTTCATTAAGGACCCTCATCACCCAGGGCATGCTATCTTCATCATACTACCATCAGGGAGAAGGCAGAGGAGGCTGAAGAGACACACTCAATGTTTTAGGAACAGTTTCTACTTCTCTCCCATCAGATTTCTGAACAAACAATGAACTGACCCATGAACACTACCTCACAACTTTTGCTCTCCTTTTGCTCTATTTATTTAATTTATTATAATATATAGTGTATAATTTTTTTAAAATTGTACTTTGTAGTATTTTAATGTATTGCACTGTAATCCTGCCGCAAAACAACAAATTGCACAACATATGCCAGTGATATTAAATCTGATTCTGATTCTATGTGGCCAGTTTGACAAAGTGAATTTAATTAGGTTTTGGAGTTGTGACATCTTTCCAGATATAATAACATAGGACGTCAAAAAAGAGACTTCCACATCCGGCACATCTTCTGACTGTGGGACTGAATGTTGAAAAAGCTGGTTTTGACTCATACACACAAATCCCACAACTTCCTGAAGCTGATGTTCCCAATAACATCCTTACTCTGTGTCTGAGGAGTGTAATTGAGGACAGAACCACAGGTTTATATCTATGCTCTGGTGCATGAAAACTGTTGTATTAAGCTCTTGTGATGTTTCAATTAATAAATGCATCAGAATTTTGAACACTACAGTCAAAGAATGTCTTCATTCCTTGCTGTATTAAGTAATCCATCACTTTTTTCTACTTGTTTATTGATTGAGATATAGTGCGGCTACCTCTTCCAGTCCTTTGGGCCAAGCCACCCGGCATGATCATGGGACAATTTAAAATGACCAATTAACCTACTCTCAACTGTGGGAGGAACCAGAGCACGTGGTCTCCGAGAGAGTGTGTAAACTCCTTACAGGCAGCGGGAATTGTATTGCCTCTTTAATCCAATTTAGAGAAGAAACCGCTTCGCTAACCTTGTCATCTTCGTCATCCTCCTCTTCCTCATCAGCAGAGTTGTGCTCCGTGCCCGGCTTTCTGAAGGGGGCCAAGGTGTTGTTCTCTGCCAGAGCCAAGCCTGATGTCGATTCTCTTGTTGTTGAAGCTCATTTTTGTCTGCACATGGCCAATCCAAAAAAAGAAAGTAAAAGAAACATTATCTGTAAAAAAAACTATGATAAACGATCACTGCAAACAATGAAGAGGCGAGCGAAGGTGAGGCTGTCTTGAGCGTCGAGACACACGTGTGTGATGTAAAGTTGGAGTGAGGTCAAGTCAAGTCAAGTCGCTTTTATTGTCACTATTGGTACAGTACACAGTAAAAACAAAACAACGTTCCTCCAGGACCATGGTGCTACATGAAACAACACAAAACTACATTAGACTTCAGACTTACACGGGACTACATAAAGTGCACAGAACAGTGCAAAACAGTACAATAATTAATAAACAAGACAATAGGCACAGTAAAGGGCAAATTACAATATAATAATAAATGATGTAAATGTAAACAATGTAAACAAGGTTGAGGCATGTTCAAGGAGAAGTTTTTGGAGCGAGGTTGAGGTATGTTCAAGACAGAGTTGGAATCGGAGACGGAACTGGAGTGAGTGAAGTGGAGAAAAGTTGGAACGAGCAAAGCGGAGAATAGTTGAGTGGAAGAATTTCCGAGCCCATCTATCCAAACCAAAAATTTGAGTATGGGCCAGAATGTGTTGGTGAGATCCAGGCCCAGAGCGTATTAATGCGACAGGGCCTAGGTCCTAGAGTGAAGAATGGAAGGATCGAAAAGGCAGGGTACCAGGACTGAAGCAAGGGTTGGGCCACTTCTGTCCATGACCTTTGCTCTGCTTTTCACTGTACTAAGGCTGAGGCTGGGGGCCTGCTCCAGGCTTCATGTCTGTGAGCTCCATGTCGCTTTGCTCGCTGTGTGATGAACTGAGACTGAGGCCGGAGGGCCTGCTCCAGGCTTCGAGTCTCTGAGTCATAGACTCATAGAACACTACAGCACAGAAACCGGCCCTTCGGCCCATCGACCTGTACCCAGACCACAGCCCTCCAGACCCCTCCCATCCATGTAACTATCCAAATTTCTCTTAAATGTTGAAATCAACCCTGCATCCACCACTTGTGCTGGCAGCTCGTTTGAACTCTCACCACCCTTTGAGTGAAGAAGTTCCCCCTCATGTTTCCCTTAAACTTCTCACCTTCCATCCTTAACCCGTGACCTCTAGTTCTAGTGTCCCGCTTGGTGGCGCAATAATATCAGCGCCAGACTCCGGAGTGAAGGTTCCTGAGTTCGAATTCAAGTCGGGTTGAGCGTCAAGCTAGCAACTCGGCCTCGTAAAAACAAGAATAGCTTGCTATGGAAACACCATCAAAAGACGGTGCCCGATAACTCCACTGCCATGTTAAGGGCTATTCTTCTTCTTCTTCTAGTTCTAGTCTCACTCAACCTCAGTGAAAAAAGCCCTTTTCCTTTTACCCTATCTACACCCCTGATAATTTTGTATGCCTCTATCAAATCTTAAAGTTCCTTTAGATTGTTATAGCTTGGGGTGGTAATGGGGTAAGCTCCCACTACCTGGAGCCGAGCTCATGGCCAGCAGCTCCGCAATGCTTTGCTCACTACGTGATGAACTGAGACTGAGGCTGGGGGCCTGCTCTGGCTGCATGGGCTTTGTGTCTATAGAGTCACTTTTGTTCTGAATGTTGTTACTTGCTTTTACTGTTTGCATGATTTGTTTATTTTTCTCTCTGCTCATTGGGTGTTTGTTGGTCTTTTTAAATGGATTCTTTTGGGTTTCTTGCTTTGTGGCTGTCTGCAAGGAGATGAATCTCAAGGTTGTATAATTTACACATATTTTGATAATAAATTACTTTGAACTTTGAATGATCCTAGATATACTAAAGTGCCCCAAAGATTTTTGTAGAATATTGCAGCAGTAGAAGACACGCAATTTTCAATGAGGCATTCAAATTTCTTGTGGCCAAAGATTTGTTGCTCAGGATGGAGGCTCAGGGGAGAGAAGGCCAGTGTCCATAGTCCTGATCAGCTCATGGGTGCAAGCTACATTTGATCCCTTAAATCCCCATTCTCTTGTCTTCTCCCTGTAAGCTTTGATGCTCTTACTAATTAAAAGCCTATCAGCCTCTGCTTTAAATATACCCAATAACTTGACCTGCACAGCTGACTGTGGCAATGAATTCCACAGGTTGACCACCCTCTGGCTACATCATTTTCTCCTATTCTTTGTTCCAAAGGGACATCTTTGAGGCTGTGCCCTTTGGTGCTAGACTCCCCCACTACTGGAAGCATCCTCTCCACGTCACTCTATCCAGGCCTTTCAAGACTGTGGGGATGGAGGCAGTGGAACATGTTGGGGCATTGTGGGTGGAGGCAGATGCAACAACCAGTTCAATGGCAGCGAATGAGAACTTGAGTTCAGAAGTGCCGATTGGGTAAATGTGTAGGGGGATGGGATGAATACCTTTGAGAAATCAGAAGAATCTGATTGCAGTAATTACAAAAGAACCTCTCTTCTGTCTACCATGCCATAAGGATCCTCCTCTATTATCCCCACCCCAACCCCCTTGTGACAAAGGAACTCTTCCCAGAGGCGCAATGCAGTTTGTGCATTGAAGAGGCACAAAGGCCGTGCATTTCTCTTCATCACTCCAGAACTAAGCACAGTGACCAGCATAAACCATTGTTCAGGCACTTTGTTAACATTCTGACTGTCATCTGAGAGGAATATGGAAGGTTCCCTCAAATGTCATTACCCTGAAAACATTATCACCATTCTAAATCTGCCTAGTGAGGGCACACAAGTTGTGAGCCTCCCCATGGGATTCACTGTGGACGTAATCCTGAAGACCTCGGTATTGTATGAATTCTCTTCTTAATTTTCCATGTAGTAATCACCTCACCTCCCACAGGCTCCCCACTGCTGTGTAGTTAATGTGCAGGATAATCAAGAAATTGTTTAATCTTCAAAATCTCCACTCTGGAATCGAGACCACTCCAACCACAGTAATTGAGTTACAGAGCACAGATGACACCAGCACTAGTGTCCAAGTCATTGATGGAGCATACCGGAGGATGGGACATTCAGAAAAGAAAGGCCATTCACCAATGTGTCTCGGTCACACAACATCAGCGCTTGGACAATATAGAAAAGAAAAATGTAGTTGAGACTAGAACTAGAATAAGGGCAAAAGGTGAAATATTTAAGAGGTACCTGAGAGGGAACGTCTTCACACAGAGGGTGGTGAGAGTGTGAAATGATCTTCCAGTGGAAGTGATGGATGTGGGTTAGATCTCAGCATTTAAGAGAGATTTGGAGAAGTGCATGGATGGGTAGTTATAGAGGGCAATAGTCCAGTTGCAGGTCGATGGGACTGGGCCAAATACTAGTTCAGCAAAGACTAGGTGGGCTGAAGGGCTCGTCTGAGTGCTGTAGTGCTCTATGGCTCTAATAAGATGACTGAGAAGGCAATGGGCAGTGTGAATTGGGACAACACTCTGAGCTGCAAGCTGGTGCAGGGTGCAGCAGCTCATTGCAGGCAGGCCTCTGTAGATCCTGTGATTGGGGGGGCATTCCTCAGTGAAGGCAGACACTGAGGTAAAGTACCTTGCCTCCAGTATGGCACACATTAAAACTGCCATCACATTATAATCTGCTCCTCTATTTGAGCCACTGTAGTCTTCATCTCTTTAGCCGGGTGGTTCACGTCATCTACATGATTGACACCAGACTCCTGAAGCAAGCACTCCATCACACGGGAGACAGGAAAACATGCTTCAGTGACACTTTCTTGAATAAAATGCAATATCCTCACAAATTACGAAAAGCCCTGGCTCAGAACTAGTCTACTCGGTGAAGACGCACCTCAGCAGCTGACGTCTTGTTACTGGGACATATGAGGATCAGATAGTAATGTACACAGCTGGAGAGTGGCGTAGTAATGTAGCAGTTAGCACCGGTGATCATGATAACCAATCAGGATTCCATTCCCGTGGCTGTCTGTGAGGAATTTATATTCTTCCCGTGACTGCATGGCTTTCCTCCAGGTACACTGTCTCCTCCCACACTCTGAGGATGTACGGCTAGTGTTAGTGAGTTGTGGCAATGCTATGTTGGTGTCGAAAGCTGCCCCCAGCACAGGCCTCAGGCTGTCTTGGTCACTGATCCAAAATAGGATATATGAGATTTTTTTTAAATGTTTCGATGCATGTATGATAAATGAAGCTAATCTGCCAAATTAACAGGTTAACTGGCCATTGTAAATTGTCCTGTGATTAGGCTAGGGTTAAATGGGTGGGTTGCTGGGTGGCACGACCCCCTCCCCCCACAATATCTGACAGTGATGTATCTACCAATGGCCTCCAGTGATCAAGTACTCGATCATGGTCTGTCGGTCATCAATAAACTGATGAGAGACAAGATTGCACTTTTATTTTTTTTATCAATGAACATTACAGAGTGGCACTGGTGAAGCTGTTCTTCCACGAACACTCCTGCTATTGGTGGAGAGTGAACCTTAGCCAGTAGGAACCAACTTGAAGCAATGTTTGCCTAATGATAACACTCCCTGTGGTTTTATCCTGAACCCTTCCTGAGATTAGCTTTTTTAATTTCCAGCCAGCATCATCTTACTTGTAATTACTTGTACACCAGAGATTTGTGCAATTGAATCTCTCCCTGGGTCTAGTGTTGCTTTACGTCCCACTGTCTCTGTTACCACCCACCTCTAATCCTCCACTACAAAGCGTGGGCTTAAAGCCTAAGGTTCAAATTCTCCTTAACAATTTTTGAAGTGGGTATCCACCAGTGACCCAAGCCCTGGAATGATCCATTCTGACCTGTTGATATGATAGCACAACTTTGTGGGCCAAAGGGCCTGTATTGTTCTGTATGTTTTTCTACGTTCCTTACCCTGGATAAACATTCAATCCTCACCAAATCCAAAGTAAAGCATTGGAGATGAAGACCTGATTGAACAACTGCACAATCTATTATTGGTTATTCCAGTATCAGATTGATCACAAGCTGGTTCCATTTCTTCGAAAGGAAGAAAATATAATTTATGTGGTTTGTTACACATTTATTAAATAGCAACTGAACAAGCAAGTTAATGGAACCAAACAACACAAAAACATGTTCTTTGGCCCACAGTGTCCATGACAACCATCAAATGCTGACTATACTAATCCCCTTTACCAGCACTTGGTCAATTCAAGTTTATTATCATAAATTCAAAGTTCAAAGTACATTTACTATCAAAGTATGTATCTATTATACAACCTTGAGATTTGTCTCCTTACAGACAGCCACAAAACAAGAAACTCAAAAGAACCCATTTTTAAAAAGACCAACAAACACTCAATGCGCAGAGAGAGAAAAAAACACAAACTGTGCAAACAATAAAAGAAATGAACAGCATTCAGGGTGAAAGTGAGTCCATAGGCACGAAACCCGGAGCACCCAGAGCAGGCCTACAGCCTCGGCCTCGGTGCAGTGAAGAGCAAATTTCATGGAGCTTTGTGAACTGCCAGAAAGTTGTCACTGCTCTTCAGTAACGCCATCTTAAACCAGAAACACAATGCACAAGCACATGAAAATGAATCTCAAGGTTGTATATGGTGACATGTATGTACTTTGACAATAGAATTTACTCTGAACTTGTATGCACCCCTGCAATGAAACACTTACTGACAGTAGCATCAAAGGTACATAGCACTAGAGTCATAATGCTCACAAAAAAAATTTGAATAGAAATTATGTAGAATTATACAAGAATGAAGACAATTAGAACAAAAGAAGATGAAAGCCCGTTGCAGAGCTAAGTGTCGCAGTGTTGCCATACTGAGCTTGTGCTGGTAGGGTCAAGAAGCAAATGGTTGAAGGGAAGTCACTATTCCTGAACGTAGTGGCGTGGGACTTCAGCCTTCCTTTCATCCTGTCCAGTGGTTGCTACGAGAAGATGACATGGCACAGATGGCAGGGATCTTTGATAAGAGATGTCTTGTAGATGCTTCTGGAATATTGTGAAAGCTGCTCCTTCCATCGCCTGCCTCTGGCTGAAAAAACAATCCTCCTCAGATTCCCTTCTATACATCGTACACCTTACACTGACCCTAGCTCTTTTCAGTACTGGAACCTATGCAATGGGGAAAAGAAGTTTCTTCTTGATCAGTGCCCCTCGTGATTTTAGAAAGATTAGTTCTATTTGTCACACACTCATTGAAACATGGGAACATACAGTGAAATCTGTCATTTGCATCAAGGATGTGCTGAGGGCGACCCACAGGTGTCGCCACACTTCCAGCGCCAACGAAGCATGCCCACAACTTACTAACTCTAACTTGTATGTCTTTGGAATGTGGGAGGAAACTAGAGACCTGGAGGAAGCACACAGAGTCACAGAGAAAAAGTACAAACTCCTTACTGACAGTGGTGGGAATTGAACCCCCGATCTTACAGCTGGTGCTGCGAAGTTTATGCTTCTGAGTCACCCTTTTAATTATAATAAATTAGTGATTAGAATCATTTTGTATGAGGAGGTGTGCAGAGTGTGATAGATCCACTGATTGCATGTGGCTGTTGTTACAACAACCTTGTACTGAACTTCAGTAAGACTAAGAATAAATTGTTTACTTCAGTAAGTAGGAGTTGAATGAATACACACCAGTCCTCGCCAAGGCACCAGCAGTGGAAAGGGTGAGCAGCTTCAAATTCCTGGGCATCAACATCTCAGAGGTTCCATCCTGGGCCCAACACATTGATGTAATCATGAAGAAGTCAGGCCAATGTCTATATTTAATCATGATTGAAGAGTTTTGTCTGTCAGCAAATTTCTACGGGTGTACCATGGAGAGCATTCTGACCGGTTGCATCACCACCTGGAGTGGAGGCTCCAGTGCACAGGGTCGAAAAAAGCTGCGGAGGCTTGGAGACCAAGCCAGCTCCATCACGGGCACGTCCAAAAATTGCCTCAAGAAAGCAGCGTTACCAATAAGGACCTTCACCATCCAGTACATGCCCTCTTCTCATCAGTCCTATCAAGGAGAAGGTGCAGGAGCCTGAAGGCACACACTTAGAAACAACTTCTTCCCTTCCACCATCAAATTTCTGAATGGACAATGAACCCATGAGCCCAACCTCACTAGTTTGCTCTCCTTTCGCACTATTTATTTATTATTGTAACCTATAATATTTTTATGTCTGCTGCAAAATAACACATTTCACAATGTATGTAAATGATAATAAACCTGATTCTGATTTTAATACACTCTTATCAGGAACTTCTCCCACCCCTCACCTTCCCCGACTCGAAGGGAAACAAATCCAGCAAAATACCGCCATAAGTAATTTCCCTTTCATTCGACCTGGGAATTCCTCAGGTAGAGGCAAAGAGGAAAACAGGATGTCGAGCAAGTGACAGACATGTGGCGGTGACTTTTATCAATGCTGGTAGTGCAAAACGGATGGGTAATGAACTTGTTTTCAATGTCATTATTTATCGTTAATCCATTACAGCTTTTTTACTTCCTCGTTATGCACTGGTTAACCTTTGGTTGACCTAGTGTGAAGTTGTTAACTTTCAAAAGAGGATTTGTGAGGCTCTGGATAAAAACTGTAACGGAGCAACAAGCATAGGGCAGTCAGCACTGGAACAGGCCCTTCGGCCCACAATACTCGTGCCAACCATGATGCCGAACTAATCCCAACTGCTTGATCTGTCTATTCAAGTACCAGCCTAAATGCCCCCTAAACTTTGTAATTGCCTCTGTTTCCACCACATTCCCTGGCAGGGCATTCAGGGTACCTACCACTCTCTGTCTAACGAACCTGGCTAGTAAATCTCATGCAAACTTTCTCCCCTCGCCTTCAAGGTATGCACTCTAATATTTGACATTGTATTGACATTAGGTGGAAATGCCAACCAATAGATCACATTGCTTGAAGGTGAGGGGGAAAGTTTATCTAGCCTATGTACAGCTGTGGTAACTTTATATATTTCAGTCAGGTTGCTCCTCAGCCTCTGACATCGCAAAGTAAACAATCTCAGTTTGCCCATCCTCTCTTTATATTCTAATATTTGGGTAACATCCTGATGAACTCCTCTGCAGCCTCTCCATACCTCAATATTTTTCCTGACAGGCAACAACAAGAATTGCACACCATATTGTAAATGCAGCCTAATCAATAAGAGGTTTTCTGTTTGTAAACCTGGGCAAACTGCAACATTGTACCTAGAAGCTATTTATGGGGAACAGTACACGTGATGCTGGAGGAACTCGGTGGGTCAGCCAGCGCTGATGGAGGGAAGTGGTGATCGAAGTTTTGGCTCGAGACCCTTCATCTGGACTGAGTGATAGAGGGGAGATAGCCAATATGGAAAAAGTAAGTGGTTAAAACAAGAGCTGGTGTATCCAAAGACTGAGGGGTAATGGGAGAGTGGAAATAGCATCGGAAGTTGGAAGGCAGCAGGTGAAGTCAACAAAGGGCCGAAGTTGATGGAATCTGATAGAGGAGAAAGATGGAGCAAAGAATAAAGTGAGGGAGGTAGGCTAGACAGATGGAAACAGCTGGGGAGTGATCAGTCGAAGTGGCATGGCAGTATCAGGGTTAGCACAGTGCTTCACAGCGACCAGTGACCTGGGTTAAATTCCTGCTGCTGCCTGTGAGGAGTCCATACGTTCTCCCCGTGGCTGTGAGGGTTTTCTTCAGGTGTTCCGGTTTCCTCCCACAGTCCAAAGACGTTCCGGTTGGTAGGTTAACTGATCATTGAAAATTGAAAATCCAGTCCTTAGGCTGGGATTAAGTCAGGGGATCACTGGATCGAAGGGCCGGAAGGGCCTATTCAGCATGGATCTCAATAAATAAAAAGGAGGAATACGAGGGTGATGAGCAGATGGAGTAGTTGGAGGAAAGGAAGGAAGAAAATTCTAGAATCTGCAGTCTCTTTTGCCTAATTTTAGGGACTGGTGTCTCACTTGTGGGAGTAGTGTAAAACAAAAAAAAATCAAAAATATTTGCTCTTGTCTCCAGCCTCTTTGATTCCTTCGCTCCACTGTGGATAGCTGTCCTTCAGATCCCCTGCCACCAAGGTCTAAAGGCATTGAGGGATACAGCATGGTAGCAGGACCTTCAGCCCACAAATCCTGTACTGACCACAAACCATCCATTTACACTAATCTTACATTAATTCCATAAATCTTCTCAAGGATAAGGATCTAGGATCAACTTTATTTACATGTATTAGGAATTTGCTGTGGTGTGTTTTTGTGACCTGCAAAAACAGCAATAACATTAGCAAAGTGTTTACAGTGCAGTTCAGTGACTGGGGTAATAGATAGAGGGGGCATGGGCAAACTAGAATGGTTGATCAGATTAACTGTTGGGAGAAGAAATTTTTAAGATGGCATAAAGATTTTGCTTTAATACTCCAATAGCATTTTCCAGACTCTCATAATGCCCTCTCGTTAAAGGTTGTGATAGTAGGTGATTTTAAATTTCCACATAGGACTGGGACTCCCATTCTATAAAAAGGGTGAATGGGAAAGTGTACGTGCAGATAACAGCACATGCGCAGACAACTGATCATTACAGAGTGCTGGGGGGGGGGGGGGGGAGGTCATTGCTCTAAAAGAAATAGATCCACACATTACACCTACCCCCCCTTTAGATTAATACACCATAAAACCATATATGTACAAAACATTCAGATTCCCTCTCATAAACCCATATTCCAAATAAACATGCTTTCACAACAACAGTCCATAACTAACTTCACAGATCTAAAGATTCAGGCTTTTGGGTGGTGCTTTCAGGAGAGCACCTCTGGACCTGTGGAGTGGCATCAGGTTTAGTAGGTGTCCTGTTAATGACAATGTTCTTGTCAGCCTCTGGACCTGTGGAGTGGCATCAGGTTTAGTAGGTGTCCTGTTAATGACAATGTTCTTGTCAGCCTCTGGACCTGTGGAGTGGCATCACATTTGGTAGGAGTCTTGTCAAAGATAACGTTCTCCGTTTCCGGTGTCACGTTGCTGTCAGTGACATCATTACTGAGAGGTAAGTCCGGTGACTGTAACGTGTCCATCTTGTTCAATGCAATCGACTCAGGTGTGTTCTTTGGTTGAGCATCCAGTATCTGGTCCACATGACATCTCCACATCCGATCTCCAACATCCACTGTGTAAATCAGTGGTCCAGTTCTTGTAGCTATTCTACAGCCTGTCCACTTGTCTTCTCGGTAATTTTATCTTTACTCCTCATCTTTTTTTTCTCCAGTCCTGCTGAAGAGTCTTGGCCCAAAACGTCAACTGTACTCTTTTCCATAGATTCTGCCTGGCCTGCTGAGTTCCTCCAGCATTTTATGTGCGTTGCTTAGATTTGAGCATCTGCAGATTTTCTCTTGTTTCTCAACAATGCCTACATCCTGCAGCAAGCAGAAGGTTCTGAGAAAAAGATCATAGGCTAACGCAGGGGTAGGTAACCTACAGCCCGCGATGGTATTTTGACCGGCCCGTGAGCAAATATTGGGATACTATGCTTATCTGGCCCGTGAGCGATTTTTCCTTATTCTGACTGTTTCACGCAACCACACTGATAGACATGCATGGCGTCTTGTTACACTGGCCCTAGGTTCCATTTTGTTCCAAACCAAACACTGGTATATACGAATGACGGGAAGGCAGACTACCTTATTAATATGTATTAGATACTCTCCATGCAAATGCAGGTTTTCAGATGGGATCTTGGTCCTCCAAAATATTCCGCATGGAATTTAAACTGGAGGTAGCGGAGGGTGGACTTAAGGAGATTTTTGAAGAAGCGTTGTCTTAAATTTAATTGGGTTTGATTGTGTGACTATAGCAGGATGAATACTATTCCATGTTTTAATAGTGCGGGGGAAGAAGGAATTGCTGTACACATCTGACTTGGTAGTTAGTATTTCAAATTGAAATGAGTGCCCTCGTCTGATCCTAATAGGTTTGGGTTTGGTGTAGGATTGGTAGTCTATGTCAAGCTGACCATTTAACATTTTGTAAAAACAGATCAAACGGTGTGCTTCACGTCTGTCTTGGAGAGAGTTCCACTTTAATGAATTCAAAAGTTGGGTAACACGCGCTTCTCTCTCATAGGGATTTGTGACAAATCGGGCTGCCTGGCTTTGGACTCGCTCGATGGAAGTAGTGTTTTTGTTTTGTATGGGTCCCACGCAGCAGCTGCCTCAAATTCCAGATGTGGTCTAACAAGGGTGAGGTACAACTTCCCCCTGACGGAAGCTGAACAATGATGGAAATTGCGTCTCAGAAAATTTAGGACCCCTGTTGCACTCACTGTCGCATGATGCGTCTGACCATTCCAACGCAGACCATTCTGGATTTTGATACCAAGATACTTGATCTGTTTGGTTTCTTCAAGGGTGACACCCAGGATTTTATATGATGTTTTACCTGGTTTTCTCTCCCTGGTGACACGCATGGTTTCACATTTGGAAGGATTGAACTGCATGCCCCACTCAACCATACAATCAAGATCTTTTTGGAGAGCGTCTTCATCATCAGCTGACTTAATTGGACGGTATATCAAACAGTCATCAGCAAAAGGTCTAGTGGTGCTTGTGATGTTTTCGTGGATGTCATTAACGTAAAGTAAAAACAAATGTGGGCCCAGCACGGTGCCCTGGGGTGTACCACTTAATACTGGACGCCATTCTGAGCTTTTATCATTCATGCACACACGCTGAAGATGTTTTGTCAAGAAACTGGAAATCCATCTTTTAGTATTAAAGCAAACACCATAGAAGTCGAGCTTCCTAATTAATCTTTGGTGGGGAATGACATCGAATGCTTTAGAGAAATCGAGCACTACTAAATCAGTAGTGACATTGTTATCAAAGCTTTTGGCCAGGCAATTTGTTGTCAGGATAAGCTGAGACTCGCATGATCTATGCTTCCTAAAAGCATGCTGGTTGTCAGCAAGAATATTATGTCTGCTCAGGTGCCTCATCAGATTGCTGTCAATTATATGCTCCAAGAGTTTGCAGCAAGTGCTTGTTAATGAAACAGGACGATAATTTGCTGGGTTGGTGGTTGAACCCTTTATAAAGAGAGGGGTGATGTTTGCCTTTCTCCAATCCAGAGGAAGACCTGGATCCAGAGCATCATTCAAATTTGTAAACAGAAACAGCGTCACTGTGTTTTAACAAGAAATCCACGCTAAATATCCAGATATTTACATGTGCTATGATACCTGTTGAATAACTCACGTTTCGAAATAAAATCAAAGAAAAAAATTCCAATGGCAGCGAATGCAAAATGCAGGAAGGTAGACACTGAGTGCCGAAAGCAAAAATGAGGATTCTTCACATTTTCGTGATCCTGACTGGCTTGCAACCTTGGCATTTCTTGTGGACATTAGATCTCATTTAAATAACTTGAATTTACAACTTCAAGGAAAAAAAGATCAGCTGATACATGAGATGTATGGTCATATTGTGGCCTTTGAAAGAAAGCTGCAATTGTGGGAGTATGAGCTTCATAAAGGAAATTGTGCACTTTTTCCCACTTTTCAAAAATGTAAAGCACAAGATCCAGGCATTTTTGTGAACATAGTCCAAGAATTGAGAAAAGAGATTTCATCTCATTTTGCTGATTTTCGCTTGCACGCAACTGAGTTCAAGCTGTTTGCTACTCCATTTGATGTGGAAGTGGACACTGCATCAGAAATTTTTCAAATGGAATTGATTGAGATGCAGTGTGAGGAGATCGAAATTTCATTCTGAATATGTGTAAGTGCTTGACTTCTACAGAAAATATATTCATCCAAGTGGGAAGTATCCTAACTTAGTGGCCATGCAAAGAAGATGGCATCATTGTTTGGCAGCACTTATCTGTGTGAGCAATTATTTTCAAAAATGAAGCACACGAAGAACCATTTGAGAACAAGATTGACTGATGCACATCTGGATAATGTCTTACTCTTGGCATCAACAAGTCTGACACCCAATATTGAGAAGCTTTCAAGCAACAAACAACATCAAGTTTCACATTGATTTGTCGACTGTTTGCATTAATTTTTTTATTATACTTAATTTACCACTATTCAAAGCATCATCATATTCATATGTTTTATGATTAAAGATTCTTTATGTCCTTTTAATTGATTCAAAAGATACCTTGATTGAAATAAATTGCAACTAAACTGAGATCTTTGATTACTAATTGGCATCCTTGGTTAAGCACAAATGATTTTCTAGCATGCGTTATTCATTAATTTGAGGCAAAACATAACTAATGTATTTAAATGGATAATTCCCATATTTCAAGTTTTTTTATAGCATTTTTCTGGCCTACCATCCGCTCGTTAATACGCGATCTGGCCCACAGAGGCAAAATAGTTGCCGAACCCTGGGCTAATTCATGGTCAGGTGAATTACATTTTACGATTGCAGCACAGTACAATTATTGAGCTACTGTTTTTGAGGTAGTGATTTAATAGTGATTAACAAAGAGATGTGAGGGGCAGGTTTCTTTTACACAGACTGATGGATGCCTGGAATTCACTGTCTGGGTGGTGGAAGGGGCAGATATATCAGGGACATTTAAATGATGTTTAAATAGGTACATGAGTGTGAGGAAAATAGAGGGAAACTGACATTTATAGATTGAAGAGATTAGTTTAGTTGGCCATTTGATTACCAGTTTAATTGGTTTAGCACAACATCGTGGGTTGAAGGGCCTTTTCTATTCTGTTCTTTGTTCTACGGTGAAAGCTATTCTTTATATCTCCATAAAATTGCATCTGACCGACATGGTTTGGGGTGTGGCTATAATACTTTTCATAACTCAAAACAGATTTTTTTTGTTAATCAACTTACTCTGAAATGTTGGAATTTTGAAGAGAAATAAAATGCGGATATCTTAAAAAAACTATCGTTACATAGTTAGAATTCTCCCATTCACAACAGCAACACCAATTTACATTGAGAATAAATCGCTAACACATCATTGAGTTCCAAGTCACTTCGCATGAAACTTCACAACAAACAAAATATGACACCAACTGTTCAAAGTTGTAATGTCGTCACAACGATAAGTTTTAAGGAACAATTTAAAAATGAAAAATTGAAACAGAGATTTAGAGTGTCCTGGAGTTATAGAACACTACAGCACAGAAACAGATCCCTCTGCCCACCTTGTCCGTGCTGAACCATCACTCTGCCACTCAGACCATAGCCCTCCATACCCCTCCTATGTACCTATCCAACCTTCTCTTAAACGTTGAAATCGAACCCATTTCTACATAGGCAGATTAATGCACACTCCCACCACCCTCGGAGTGAAGAAGTTCTCCCTCTTGTTCCCCTTAAACATTTCCTTTTTTAACCTTAACCAATGACCTCCAGTTGTAGTCTCACCCAACCTCAGTGGAAAAATGTGTTTGCATTTACCTCATAATTTTGTATACTTCTATAAAAATATAGAAACATAGAAAACCTAGAGCACAATACAGGCCCTTCGGCCCACAAAGCTGTGCCGAACATGCCCTTACCTTAGAACTACCTAGGCTTACCCATATCCCTCTATTTTTCTAACCTCCATGTATCCATCCAGGAGTCTCTTAAAAGACCCTATCGTTTCCGCCTCCACCACCGCCACCGGCAGCCCATTTCATGCACTCACTACTCTGCGTAAAAAACTTACCCTTGACATCTCCTCTGTACCTACTTCCAAGCACCTTAAAACTATGCCCTCTTGTGCTAGCCATTTCAGCCATGGAAAAAAGTCTTTGACTATCCACACGATCAATACCTCTCATTATCTTGTACACCTCTATCATGTCACCTATCACCCTCTGTCGCTCTAAGGAGAAAAGGCCGAGTTCATTCAACCTATTCTCATAAGGCACACTCCCCAATCCAGGCAACATCCTTGTAAATCTCCTCTGCATCCTTTCTATGGTTTCCACGTCCTTCCTATAGTGAGGCAACCAGAATTGAGCACAGTACTCCAAGTGGGGTCTGACCAAGGTCCTATATAGCTGCAACATTAATTCTCGGCTCTTAAACTCAATCCCACGATTGATGAAGGCCAATGCATCGTATGCCTTCTTAACCACAGAGTCAACTTGTGTAGCAGCTTTGAGTGTCCTATGGACTCGGACCCCAAGATCCCTCTAATCTTTCACACTGCCAAGAGTCTTACCATTAATGCTACATTCTGCCATCATATTTGACCTAGCAAAATGAACCACCTCACACTTATCTGGGTTGAACTCCATCTGCCGCTTCTCAGCCCAGTTTTGCATTCTATCAATGCCCCACTGTAACCTTTGACAGTCCTCCTCACTATCCACAACATCTCCAACCTTTGTGTCATCAGCAAATTTACTAACCCATCCCTCCACTTCCTCATCCAGGTCATTTATAAAAATCACAAAGAGTAGGGGTCCCAGAACAGATCCCTGAGGCACAGCACTGGTCACTGACCTCCACACAGAATATGACCCATCTACAACCACTCTTTGCCTTCTGTAGGCAAGCCAGTTCTGGATCCACAAAGCAATGTCCCCTTAGATCCCATGCCACCTTACTTTCTCAATAAGCCTTGCATGGGGTACCTTATCAAATGCCTTGCTGAAACTCCCCCCAATCTTCTAAATTCTAGGGAATAAAGTCCTAATCTGTTCAAACTTCCCCTAGGACTCAGGTCCTCAAGTCCCAGAAATATAACTGTGAATTTTCTCTGCACTCTTTCAATTTTATTTACATCTTCCCTGTAGATAAATGACCAACACTGCACAAATACTCCAAATTAGACCTCACCAATGGCTTATTCAATTTCAACATAACATCCTAGCTGCTGTACTCAATAATTGATTTATGACCAATGTGTCAAAAGCTTTCTTTATGACCCTATCTACCTGTGACGCCACGTTGTAGGAATTATAGATCTGCATTCCCAGATCCCTCTTTTCTACCACATTCCTCAGTGCCCTATTGTTCACTACCCTACCCTGGTTGGTCCTTCCAAAGTGCATCACCTCATACATGTCTGCATTAAATAGCATCTGCCATTTTTCAGCCCATTTTTCCAGCTGGTCCAGATTCTGCCGCAAGCTTTGATAGTCTTCTCTGCTGTCCACTGCACCCCAATCTTGGTGTCATCCACAAATCTGTTGATCCACATTGTCATCTAGATTATTGATATAAACAAACAACTACAGAGCCAGCACCGATCCATGCGGCACTCCACTAGTCACAAATCTCCAGTCAGAGAGACAACCATCTGCTACCATTCTCTGGCATCTCCCACGAAGCCAATGTTTAATCCAATTTACTACCTCATCTTGAACACCAAGCAACTGAACTTTCTTGATCAACCTCCCATGGGGACCTTGTCAAAGACCTGGCTAAATCCATGTAGATAAAATCCACCGACTTGTCTTCATCAATTTTCCTTGAAAAACTCTTTAAGATTGGTTGGACAAAGCTATGTTGACTATCTCTAATGAGTCCCTGTCTATCCACATACTTATCCATCTGGTCCTTTAGGATACTTTCCAAAAACATTCCCACAGCTGATGTCATACTCAACAGCCTGGATTATTCTTAGAGTCTTTCTTAAGCAACAGAACAATATTAGTTATCCTCCAGTGCTCCAGCACCTCACCTGAGGCAAAGGATGTATTAATTATCTCTGCTTAAGGCCCCTTCAATTTCTGAGTGAACCTCCCCCACGGTCCAAGGGAACATCTTGTCAGGCCCTGGGGAATTATCCATCCTAATTTGCCTCAAGACAGGAAACACCTCCTCCTCAGAAATCTGTATAGGATCCATGACCTCACAGCTGTTTTGCTTAACTTCTATAGACTCTATGTCTGTGTAAATACAGATGTAAAAAAAATCCATTTAAGATCTCCCCCATCTCTTTCAGCTCCATGCATAGATTACCATTCTGATCTTCCAGAGGACCAGTTTTGTCCCTTGCTATCCCTTTGCCCTTACTATATCTGTAGAAGCCCTTAGGATCCTCCTTCACCTTGTATCTTAGAGCAACCTCATGCTTTCTTTTAGCCCTCCTGATTTCCTTCTTCAGTGTTCTCCTGCATTTCTTATACTTCTCATTTGTTCCTACCTGCCAATATCTGCTATACAGCTACTTCTTTTTCTTAACCAGGGCCTCAATATTTCTCAAAAGCCAAGTTTCCTTAGCCTGTTATCCTTGCTTTTTATTCTGTCATACAGCCTCAGTACTCTCAAAATTTCACTTTTGATGGCCTCCCACTTACCAAGTACATCTTTGCCAGAAAATAACCTGTCCCATTCCACAATTCACAGATCCTTTCTGATACCATCAAAATTGGCCTTCCACCAATTTAGAATCTCAACCCAAGGGTAACGTATGGATCTATTTCTTTCAGAGCAGTTACCCCAGCCCCTCCTAGCACTATGTATTGATCTGTTGTCTGCACTTGTGCATTGTTCTCTCTCTCTTTCACTGCAATGCGAATACAGTTAAAGCCATCTCCTGCACGTGTGCTTTTACTTAATCGATACGTAGTTGTGCACAGTCACAACAAATTGGTGATGAGGATGAACCTGAATGTCAGGAAATATCACAAACTGCCCTGACAGTTAGGGGACAAAACAACGAGACTTAAACAGCAGGAGAAAGCCGAATTATGCATGAGTAATAGTGAAAGACATGCTGAATTTAAAGTGAAAATAACACGGCGATGGCTTCAGTCGGGAAACTCAGTGAATTTGATAGTGCTTAGGAAGGCTATGAGTTGTATACCAAGAGGGTTGAACTGTATTGTAACATAAACAATGTGGAGGAGCAAAAGAAAGCCCCTACACTTCTTTGCTAATGAGCCCAAGTACATACAGTCTTTTATACAACCTAGTAACCTCGGAAAAGCCAGCAAGCAAGACATTCGATTAAATTATTACAATTTTACAGAATTACTTGAACCCTAAACTGCTGGTAATAGCTGAGAGCTTTAGATTTTACAAAAGGGACCAGTCAAAGATGATAGCCTTTTTGAATATATTGTAGAACTGTGCTAACTTTCCCAGTACAGTGACTTTGGAGATGGACTTTCTGATGCATTAAGGGACAGGCTTGTATGTAGCATGCATAGTCAAAGCACTCAAAAGAGGCTATTGGCAGAAGGAGACCTAACCTTAGAAAGGGCATTGACCATTGCAATATCATTAGAGACTGCAGCAAAGGATGCAGCAGAACTACAGAAAAGGAGGTCAGAGTGTGAAATGCACAAAATGTCCCTGAATGGTAAAAAAAGACAAAAAATGTTATCAATGTGGCAAATCCTCCCATGATGCAAATGACTTTGGTTCAAAGAAAAAGCCTGCAGTAAATATCACAGACAAGGTCACATAGAGCGTGCGAGGCAGACAAAAAGCACAGCCGAGTGAAAAATTTCAAACACAAAACTAAGCAAATGCATAAAGTTACTGAGTGTAAAACAGAATCAGACAACATTGAGTCTGACAAAGGTGAACTGTCATGCCTTAAAATATATAGCCTAACTGAAGCACATTGCAATATAATATGGATCACAATAGATGTACCTGGTGTAGAAATGAAAACGGCAGAGGATACAGGGTCAGCTTTGTTTATAATTCCAGAGGCTGACTACAACACACTGTTTTCTAAAATACCATTGGATAAGACCTCAGTGGCGCTAAAGACCTACACAGGCAAAAAGTATCTCCCAAAGGCAAACTGAAAACGAAGGTGATGCATAGAGGCTAAACACAGCAGTTAGAGCTTCATGTAGTGAAAATTGGAGGGCCAGCACTTTTCGGATGTGAATGGTTGAGCAATCTCCAACTAGACTGGCACTCAATCAAAGCTTTCAAGTGTGGCATCATAAGGCAACAGTAGCCCAAATGCTACCACTAACCAGAGACTGACAGAGCTGCTTAATGCTAATGAGAAGGTGTATGAGATGGGGATTGGTAAACTCAAAGGCACGAAGGCCAGAATTGAACTGGATAAAACAGAAACACCAAGATTACAGAAAGCGCATCCAGTGCCTTATGCACTATGTTCTCAAGTGGATGCTGAACTTCAGAGCTTGGTGGCATCTGGCATTCTCTCCAAGGTTGAGTGGAGCAATTGGACTATGCCCATTGTCCCAGTGATCAAAAGAAAGGGAAAGCTGGAGCCATTCGCATGTGTGGTGATTTCAAGGTGAGCATCAACCCAGTGCTGTGTATCCCCTGCTGCAAACAGAAGACAGTTTTGCATCTTTGGCAAGCAGGGAGAAGCTTTCAAAGATTGACTTGTCACACGCCTATCTGGAAATGGAGATTGAGGAGTCAAGCAGGAAGTGAATGTTCCAGTATAATTGTTTAGTTTTTGGCATCACACCAGCTCCAGCATTTGGCAGAGAGCAATGGACCAAGAGCTCCAAGATATCCCAGGAACACAATGGTACCTTGATAACATCATTGTGACTGGCAAAAATGATGAAGAGCACCTCCAGAACCTTGGTAAAGTGTTTACCAGGCTGAGCAGTGTATGGTCTGCATGCAAAGACAGAGAAATGTGTGCTTTTCAAGAATGAGATGTCACATTGTGGACCTGTTGTTGACAAACATGGCTTACATAAGTCATAAAAGAAAACTGAAACAGTGCTACAGGCACCCAAACTGGAAAATATGTCACAACTTGGGCCTTGAAAAACTACTTCCACCAGTTTCTCCCAAACATTGCTACAGTGCTACATCCATTGAATGCACTGTTGCAGAGAGGAGCAAAGTGAGAATGGTCAGAAAGATGTGAAGGAACATTCAAGGAAACAAAGGGACTAATAATATCTGATGAACTGCTCACCCATTATGACCCATCCCTGACCATCAGACTGGCATAGTTTGCATCCCCTTATGGCATTAGAGCCATTTTGTCACACATTATGAAAGATGGATCTGAACATCTGATTGCATTTGCTTCATGATCACTGATGACCGCAGAATACAACTACACACAGATGACCAAGAGGTCCTTGGTCTAGTATAGGGAATAAAGAAGTTCCACCACTAACTCTATGGATAAAATTTCACGTCCCTTTTGTCTATTTTCAGTCCCAGGATAACAGATAGAGGACTTGGCCAAAAGCTGTCCAGGATGCCAGAAAGTTCAAAATGCACCCCCACGGGCTCCATTACACCCATGGGAATAGCCATTGTCACCACAGCAAAAAGTACATGTTGACTTTGTTCGACCATTCCTGGACTCCATGTTTCTGATTGCTGTGGATGCTCTTTCAAAGTGGCCGGAGCTTATATCAATGAAGTCATCCACCTCAGCAAAGGCTGCCTCTGCTGTGAAGACAATTGTCACCAGAAATGGCTTACCTGAACTAACTGCGAATGACAATAGACCACAATACATGTCAGAAGAATTTGGACGGTTCATGAAGAGAAATGGCATCAGACATTTCAAGTCATCTCCTCACCACCCAGCAACAAATGGGTTAGCTGAAAGGTTTATCCAAACCTTCAAGAAGTAATTGCGATGGGCAAGGAGGATATTCCTCTACAGCACAAGGTGGACAACTTCCTTTTCATGTATCGGAACTCTATTGTGCGACGACAAATCAAACCATTGCAATGCTGATTAGGTTGGTTCACTTGATCACGAGCCCAGCAGAGTAACCAGCGTGCCACCATTCCAGCATAAATACTAGTAGTGCTTAGTTCAGGAAATCGATTCTATGTTCAAAAATTAGCCTCTTCTGTATAACTGCAATCACATTCCAAACCCTGGGTTAATCAAATGAAATGGGGAATCTAATAGTTTAAAGAGATGGGCATGCTATGTTGGTGCCGGCATGTGTGACCACACTTGAGGGCTGCTCCCAGCACCACCTTGGGTGGCTGCTAATGCAAGAGCAACCTTTTTCACTGAATGTTTCGACACACATTTCATAAATAAACCTGAATCTGAGATTGCAAGCTTCATCAGTGTCAAAATGTGATTGCCGTGCAGAAGCAGAACTTTCATCTTTCTCATATGCACTCAGTTGGCACTTTGTTTGGTACACCTGTAAACTTGCTCATTAATGCAAATATCTAATCAGCCAATCATGTGGCAGCAACTCAATACATAAAAACATGCAGACATGGACAAGTGGTTTAGTTGTTGTTCAGACCAAACATCAGAATGGGGAAGAAATGTGATCTAAGTAACTTTGATAGGGGAATGCAATGGGTGGACTGACCGTGGAATGATTGTTGGCACCAGATAGAGTGGCTTGAGTATCTCAGAAACTGCTGATCTCATGGGATTTCATACACAACAGTCTCAAAAGTTTACAGTAAATGGTGCGAAAAAAAACCATCCCGTGAGCAGCGGTTCTGTGTGAGAAAACTCCTTGATAATGAGGGAGGCAGAGGAAAAAGGTCAGACTGATTCAAGCTGACAGGAAGGTGACAGTAACTCAAATAACCACACGTTACAACAGTGGTGGGCAGAAGAGCGTATCCGAACACACATGTTGAACCTTGAAGTGGATGGGCTACAGTAGAGGAAGACTACAAAGATACACTCACTGGCCACAGGAGATACCTTAAAGTGGCTACTGAGTGTATGTTGGTCTTGAGAATTGTGTGCAGCTCCTCCAGTGAATGTCTACATATGGACACAAAGAAAAACAAACTGCTCTCTAAGCTTCTCTCCTTTTGATCATTATGAATGGCCAACTTAGAGCATTTGTCAAGCAGTTTAAACTATTTACTAGCGTTTGGTTGGTTGCACAGGCCAAGTCAGTGCTGAATACCTAGTTTTCCTCTTTCCAACAATCTTTACATGCACAAGTATTTTGCCCGCTCCAGTTCAGTAGGCCGGGACACCTCTTCCTTCAGGCATACGACTTGCTGCTCTTAAGCACAAGGCGCTCAAGAGCCTTTTCTTCAGGGCCCTCTTGTTGCTTTTGAAACAGGAACTTCATACAGCTAGCACAACAAATAGTCTGGAAAGTGCTTTAACCCTTACACTCCTGGATAAACACAAGTTTCTGGACAGCTGGCGCAACAAATTGAGCAGTAAAAAGGTTAAGTGTGCCTGCTGCAGAACTTATTGCATTTGCCCCGAAAGGCTCCTGTTTATCCAGCAGGGCAAGGGTTAAAATATGTGTCACCATATGTGTTGTGCGAACCATATAGCTGTCTTCTTTATTTGCCAGAGAAAAGATTAAAGCATGGATTGTGACCCCATGGTAAACCCCTGGAGTTCATGTTTGCTAACCCTCATCCTGCTAAATAAGCAGAAAATGCACAATGTTTTTGCAAGATAAATGCTTAATTAATGGTTCCCCTGATGCCTCATTTGGTAAAGGCAGTGAGCTACTCAGCCATTTTGTATGTTATGTAACCTAGCTGAAAGGCCAAAACCCCTGATAGAGCCGTCACTCTGACTGGAGACAGAAAAATATTCAGAAATTAGTGAATGATTAGATGGCTCATTTTCAAATCCTTAAGCTTGCAAAAGGCAGGAAGGACAAAGAGACAAGGAGTCCATTGCATTAAAGTTCACAGTGTCAACAGTTGAGAGTACATAAATGTCTTTATTTATTAACGGGATGTGGGCGTTGCTGTCCCTGCCAACGTTTTATTGCCCGTCGCTAATTGCTTCAAGTTGAGTGACAGGCTGAGTCATTTTAGGGGGCAGTTTAAGTGTCAGCCTTATTGATGTGAGTCTGGGGGGTGGGGAGGTTATATTTAAGCTGGCCTGTGAGAAGATGGCAGATCTTCCATTGAAGATATTAGGAAACAAGATGAGATTTTATGTTAGTTCAATAGCTTCATAATCAGAAGTATTAACACAAATCTTTTTTTTAAATCCAACTTGATATTATTGTAAAATGTCCCAGCTGGTGATTCAAACTCCAGTCCTTGGATCAATAGGACAGGCCTCTGGATATTAGACAATAAATTCATAGATAATTCAGCATGGAAACAGGCCATTTGGCCCAACTTTCTCATGCTGACTAGAGATAGTATTTTATGTAGAGATAGAATGAAGTAACTGGCTCTCACACCACCCAATTAACCTACTTACCTATATATCTTTGGAATGTGGGAGGAAACCAGAGCACCTGAGGGAAGCCCGCATGGTCTCAAGCTCCCTACAGGTAGTGATGGGAATCGAACACAGCTCACTGGTGATGTAATAGGACTATACTAACCGCTATGCTACTCTGCTGCCCTACTGAATCTAATCCCATTAGTACACCGTTAGCAGAGCAGGCACTTCCAAAAAAGGATGACTTTCTTGAACACAGGAAGAACCATAGCTCTGTAGGTGGTGAGATAGAGCCAATCGGTGAGCCTGTCCACCCTGAAGATTCATATTGAGGTGTTCAAAGTGACCTCGGTTTCATATGTGCGGTCAAGAACCAACTCTGGGGATTATGAGACCTTACATGACTGGTCAATCGTGCTAACTGGAAGAGTATAGGTAGCTTGCCGAAGACCAGCTCTATCCCGACTAACATTCAGATTCCAATCTGAATCCTTGTCAATGTAATTTTTGCTGTTGTGATCATCTTCATCTTCACCTCGCCATTCTTTTGTGTGCCGCTATCAGTGTTCCATCTGTGTCAACTCATTGTCATCATCAACATCTGATAGGCATTCCCAGTTTGTGTTAATATTTTATTTTAAATTAATGATGAATAAATATGCATGGCGCGATCATGATTCTGAAGGTGGTGAAGCCTTTGATTCTAATCCTGCTAAGAAAGAGAAACTACATCAATACAATGTTACACACCTAGAGTATGGTTTTGTTCCATTCCCATCCGATTAACGACGCCCCATGTGTCTTATTTGTAATACTGTTCTGTCTAATGAAGCCAGAAACCATCAGATTGCAGGAAAACTTCACCGTAAAAGACACCCTGAAAAGGCTTCTTATGGTATTACTCAGTTCCAGACGATGAAGGAAGCATTTGAAAAACATTGCACATTCCAGTCATTTGTCAGGAAACTAAAAATAACCCTGATAGCTGTCTCATTGCTTTTTATAACATTTCCAAAATGATAGCAAAGTGTGGAAAATCTCATACAATTGGTGAAAGATTGAGAATGCCTGCAGTGTCAGAAGTGCTCACCACTGTTCTCAAAATGGATCCCAGTAATTTAAAATTAATTCTTGTGAGAAATAACTCTGTAGCTCATTGTATTGATAAAATGAGTGAAGACATTGAGTATCAACTATGCACCGAGCTAAAAAAGCAGAATTTGGGATACAAGTGGATGAGTCAACTGTGTGAGACAATGAGACATTGCTACAGGAATACGTATGGTTTATCAACAATAGAAAAGCTTATGAAGAGATTCTCTTTTGTAAAAAGTTAAAAACAAATATGAAATCTATGATGAGATCAAAATGTATGTTGAGGATAAAAGTATTCTGATTGGGAACATGATTTCTTGTGCAACAGATGGAGCACCATATAAGACAGGTCACCATGCTGATTTAATGGCATTTATGAAAACAGAAATTCCAAGGCAGTATATTCATCATCAACATCTTGCAGCCAAAAACATCAGCCAGTGACTTTTTTCCAAGCATGACTCTTGTAATATCTGCTATCAACAAAATTAAAGCTCATCCATTAAATAGCAGAATATTTTGCCAGTTATGTCTAGATAACAATGAAGTGTTTGAATGCTAGCTTCTTCACACTGAAGTGCGTTGGCTGTCAAAGGACTGCTGCTTACAATATCTCTTTGATCTTTATGACACTGTGGTTGAATTTTTGCTCAAAGTCGACAAGAGCTTGAGAAACAAGACTGAACTTCTACATGAGATGTGATGTGCCCAGCCAATCTGTATGACAAAATGAACATTCTAAATATGAAACTGCAGGGTGAGGTGAGAATTTCAAATTAATCTAGGCATAAAGTGCAGTGTCCACTTTTAACTGAAAATTTGAAGTATATAAGCAAAACTTTGGAGAATGTTCTCACAGTTTACCTGCATGGAAAGTATGGCACTCTCTTTCACAGATGGTAATTTACAAGAGTACTGCTTACACCTGCAGTCACTGAAGAAGGATTTTCAGAATTGATTCAAGGTTTTCAATGATCTGGAAATTCTGGACCGGGTAATTAACCCTTTCTTTGCAAGGTGGACGAACAGGAAGAGACCTTGCAAGAAGAAATGATCGAAATTCAGAATGAAGAAGAAGAAGATATACTTTTCAAAATTGTCGGCTTTTGTGGTTTGTGGCTACACTGTCATATGAAGTTTCCTGGTCTTTGGAGAAGAGCCAAACTGCTCTTCATTGTATTTCCATCCTCCTACCTTGTTGAAAGAGGCTTCAGTGCAGTGAACCACGTCCTCTCAAAAACAGAAACCACTTGGACATTGTTACACATGGGGACTTAAAGCATTTGCTGTCACAACTTGAACCAGACATTCCAACCCTTGCAAAAAAACCATCAAGCTTAAGGATCACATTGATATTGAATCGACTGTACAGCACATAGGTACTATGTAAGCTAGGTTTAGAGGCAAATAAAAATTTAAAACAGAATCATTTCTTTCATGTTAGCATATAGTAGACATGTTTTAAAACTAAGGGGGTGCCGGAAAGTATTTGTGCCTAAGACGGGTGTTGGCAAATATGAAGATGCTTTAGGGGGGGTGTTGGGTTAAAAAAGGTTGGGAAACATTGCTCTTAACTTTTCCTGTCAATGTACCCGCCATCCAGAGAATAATCTTCTCGCTGCTGCCATTGGGAAGGAGGTATGTGAGCCTTAGCTCCCACACCACCACGTTCAGGAATAGTTGTTACCCTTCAACCATCAGGCTCCTGAACCAAAATGAATAACTTCACTCACCTCAACACTGAACTGATTCAACCACATAGTGGACTTTCTTTAAAGGACTCTACAACTCATACTCTCAGTGTATTTTATTATTATTTGTTTTTTTTTTGTATTTGCATAGTTTGTCTTCTCTTGCACTTTGGTTACTCTCAGACCTTGTATGTTGTTTTTCATTGATTCTATTATATTTTTCCTTCTGCAGGACCGTGTCCTCTCCAGGGTGCAAGCCTGGCCGGGAAGATTTGGAAAACTGGCTGTTGCCCATGCAGCGGGTTCCCCCTCTCCACGTCACTGATGTCGTCCAAGGGAAGGGCAGGTGTCGATGCAGCTTGGCACCAGTGTCATCACAGAGGTTGCCAGAGTGAAGTTGTAAACAACATCAAACTGCCTTAGGAACTCTGGCTCCAGATTTCTTCCTTGGGGCTTACTCCCAAAGCCCTTCCCATGGGTGGGTTTGGCCGCAAGGCAGCGGAGGTTTAATATCAGAGTTCTCCTTCTCCTAGGTGGGCTGCCGTCCAAGGCTGATGAGCCTGACCTGCCCAAAGCACTCATACATACACACAGTGGTTTCCAGTTAATTGGACCATTCAATAATCGGATAACCGGGCAACAGCTTATTTGGGCCAACTCTTAAAAACAAAAACTAATCAGGAAAATATCTACGATCCCCTTATTTGGGAGATTTAATTAGGACAGGTGACTGTTGCTGACCTCTCTCTAACTTGTGTCATCAGGTACATTTGTAAGGCCATTAGACACTACACTGTACTCACAAGGAACAGTTTTTAAAGAGAGTGTTCGTGTTCAAAAAACAGTGACTTTTGTCACTGCTAGCTGGCTACAAGTAAGCTCTCACACAATTCAGAACCTGTTTTGCTCACTGTGGTTACCTGCATTCAGCCTTGGAAATTCCAGATACGGCTGGGAGGGAAAAATGAACAATTTCTCTAATTCAACAAGTTAGGAACTACAAAGTATTTGAAGGTACCAACCATCACCTTGAATGTTACCTTTGGTCAATCAGCTCTCACCTCTGCCTCCAAGTAGCTGTTTACATGGTACGCTGCGATGACAGGTGGTCTGGACCAGGTTGGGGGTAGCTGGTGTATCTCATTCACCAGTGAGATAGGGGTAAGTTCTAGCATGCAAAGTCATGTCTGATGGACTGGGTGGCGATCTCTGCAGTGAGATCCAACAGCCAGGAAGGCAGTTCTGCAGCACTATGTGGATTGCAAAAGGCATGACAATATGCACTTCAAATTTATTTTGAACATTGAACTGTCCAAATGTCTCTTAAACATTGTACATGTACCCGCATCTATCACTTCCATCTAAGAGTCTATTCCATATACCTACTGAGCTGGCAGGTGATAGGTGAGACCAGGTGAGGGGGGAAGGTGGGTGGGTGAGTGACACTAAGAAGCCTTACAAGGAAAATATTGTCAGAAAGGTATATTTAAAAGAATATTTTTAACTATTGTCCATAGTCCCCAGAATGTCACTGATGATTACAGGCACCATCTTGAAAAAGAACTTTAATTGATTCTGTGATGGTTATAATTCTTAAAATTTATTGAGTATGCCTGCAAGAAATGAATCTCAGAGTTGTATATGGTGACATGTACATACTGTGATAATAACATTTGCTTTGAACTTTTCTATCATGTATCTGGGAGCATCAATGAATATTATGCAATGGTATAATTCTGCAGGCGTGGATAGATTGTGTTTAGTCATGTGGTATCTGAACAGGAGAATGAGAAACAAGAGAAAATCTGCAGATGCTGGTAATCCAGAGCAACACATAAAATGCTGGAGGAGCTCAGCAGGCCAGGCAGCATCTATGGAAAAGAGACAACAGTTGATGTTTTGGGCCGAGTCCCTGAATCAAGTTTATTATCACTGATATATGTTGTGAAATTGTTTGTTTTCTGGCAGTACAGAATGAGGTATTTAAAAATCAACTATAGTTAATGATGATAAATATAAAAAATAAATTGTTCGAAAGAGGAATAGAGAGGTAATGTTCAGCGGCCATTCAGAAATCTGATGGTGGAGAGGACAAAGCTGTTCCTAAAACATTGAGTGTTTGTCTTCAGACTCCTGATGGTAGAAATGGGAAGAGGACATGGTTGGAATGACAAGTCCTTCATGATGGATGCTATCTTTTTGAGGCACCGCCTTTAGAAGATGTCCTCAATGGTGGGGACGGTTGTGCCTCTGATGGAGCTGGCTGAATTTACAACCCTTTACATTCTCTTGATATCCTGTGCACTGCAGCCTCCATACCAGACAGCGAGGAAGCCAGTCAGTATGCTCTCCAGGGTACATCTGCAGAAAATTGAGAATGTCTTTGGCTACACACCAAATCATTTGACTGTGTTTCACAACCAAACTTCCACTCCTGCTTCCAATGTCGATTCATATATGTAACTACCATATACAATTGTGCACAGCAAAAGTTTGGAAGATGAATCCTTTGTCCATGCTGAGTTATCAGCAGCACGGTAACATCGTAGTTAGTGGAACACTATTACAGAAGCAGTGACCAGAATCCAATTCCACCAATATCTGGAAGAGGTTTGTACATTCCACGACTTGTGTAGGTTTCCGCTGGGTGATCCAGTTCCCCCCCCCCCCCCCCCACCTACATTCCAGAGAAGTTAAGATCAGTGAGCTGTGGGCATGCTATATATAATCATATAACAATCACAGCATGGAAACAGGCCATCTCAGCCCTCCTAGTCCGTGCCAAACTCTTAATCTCACCTAGTCCCACCTACCCGCACTCAGCCCATAACCCTCCACTCCTTTCCTGTCCATATACCTATCCAATTTTACCTTAAATGACACAACTGAACTGGCCTCTACTACTTCTACAGGAAGCTCATTCCACACAGCTATCACTCTCTGAGTAAAGAAATACCCCCTCATGTTTCCCTTAAACTTTTGCCCTCTAACTCTCAAATCATGTCCTCTCGTTTGAATCTCCCCTACTCTCAATGGAAACAGCCTATTCACGTCAACTCTATCTATCACTCTCAAAATTTTAAATACCTCGATCAAATCCCCCCTCAACCTTCTACGCTCCAATGAATAGAGACCTAACTTGTTCAACCTTTCTCTGTAACTTAAGTGCTGAAACCCAGGTAACATCCTAGTAAATCGTCTCTGCACTCTCTCTAATTTATTGATATCTTTCCTATAATTCAGTGACCAGAACTGTACACAATATTCCAAATTTGGCCTTACCAATGCCTTGTACAATTTTAACATTACATCCCAACTTCTGTACTCAATGCTCTGATTTATAAAGGCCAGTGTTCCAAAAGCCTTCTTCACCACCCTATCTACATGAGACTCCACCTTCAGGGAACTATGCACTGTTATTCCTAGATCTCTCTGTTCCACTGCATTCCTCAATGCCCTACCATTTACCCTGTATGTTCTATTTGGATTATTCCTGCCAAAATGTAGAACCTCACACTTCTCAGCATTAAACTCCATCTGCCAACATTCAGCCCATTCTTCTAACTGGCATAAATCTCCCTGCAAGCTTTGAAAACCCACCTCATTATCCACAACACCTCCTAAGTATCATCGGCATACTTACTAATCCAATTTACCACCCCATCATCCAGATCATTTATGTATATTACAAACAACATTGGGCCCAAAACAGATCCCTGAGGCACCCCGCTAGTCACCGGCCTCCATCCCGATAAACAATTATCCACCACTACTCTCTGGCATCTCCCATCTAGCCACTGTTGAATCCATTTTATTACTCCAGCATTAATACCTAACGACTGAACCTTCTTAACTAACCTTCCATGTGGAACTTTGTCAAAGGCCTTGCTGAAGTCCATATAGACTACATCCACTGCCTTACCCTCGTCAACATTCCTTGTAACTTCTTCAAAAAATTCAATAAGGTTTGTCAAACA
The DNA here is from genome assembly GCF_048418815.1 of Hemitrygon akajei. Classification (NCBI taxonomy): domain Eukaryota; kingdom Metazoa; phylum Chordata; class Chondrichthyes; order Myliobatiformes; family Dasyatidae; genus Hemitrygon; species Hemitrygon akajei. Next base: position 27,185,255 of record NC_133138.1, on the reverse strand, counting down.
TGACCTTCCACGCACAAATCCATGCTGGCTACTCCTAATCAGATCCTGTCTATCCAGATAATTATAAATACCATCTCTAAGAATACTTTCCATTAATTTACCCACCACTGATGTCAAACTGACAGGTCTATAATTGCTAGGCTTACTTCTAGAACCCTTTTTAAACAATGGAACCACATGAGCAATACGCCAATCCTCCGGCACAATCCCCGTTTCTAATGACATCTGAAAGATCTCCGTCAGAGCTCCTGCTATCTCTACACAAACTTCCCTCAAGGTCCTGGGGAATATCCTGTCAGGAACCGGAGATTTATCCACTTTTAAATTTCTTAAAAGCGCCAGTACTTCCACCTCTTTAATTGTCATAGGTTCCATAACTTCCTTACTTGTTTCCCACACCTTACACAATTCAATATCCTTCTCCTTAGTGAATACCGAAGAGAAGAAATCGTTCAAAATCTCTCCCATCTCCCTTGGCTCCATACATAGCTGGCCACCCTGATTCTCTAAGGGACTAATTTTATCCCTCACTATCCTCTTGCTTTTAATATAACTGTAGAAACCTTTCGGATTTACTTCTACCTTATTTGCCAAACCAAACTCGTATCTTCTTTTAGCTTTTCTAATCTCTTTCTTAAGATTCCTTTTACATTCTTTATATTCCTCGAGCAATTCCTTTACTCCATGCTGCCTGTATCTATTGTAGACATCCCTCTTTTTCCGAACTAAGTTTCTAATATCCCTTGAAAACCATGGCGCTTTCAAACCTTTAAACTTTCCTTTCAACCTAACAGGAACATAAAGATTCTGTACCCTCATAATTTCACCCTTAAATGACCTAGCTGGGCTGTCCCCAGCACAACCCTCAGACTGTGTTGGTTGTCGATGCAAAACAACAAATTTCACTGTACGTTTCAATGTACATGAGACAATTAAAGCTAAACTTTTTCCCACTCATAACGTTCTTAAGTAATATGATTCAGCTTCTCAATAAATAAACTTACGAAATAGTAACAAAAGTCTTGTTGCGCTGGAAGGACCTGTTTTCTACCTCAAAATAAAATAAAAAACGATCTTCGTTAGGGTAAGTACAGGAACAATTAATATCAAAGGAAACACACACAAAATGCTTGAGGAACTCAGCAGGTTGGGCAGCATCTATAGAAAAGAGTACACAGTTCATGTTTTGAGTCGAAACCTTTATTCAGGACTGAGAAGGAAGGGAGAAGACACCGGGACAAAAAGGTGGGGGGAGGGGAAGGCGGCTAGTTGGAAGGTGATAGGTGAAGCCAGGTGGGTGGGAAAGATCGAGGGCTGGAGAAGAAAGAATCTGATAGAAGCGGAGAGTGGACAATAAGAGAAAGTGAAGGAGGAGGGGACCCAGGGGTAAGTAAGAGGCAGGTGAGAAGAAGTGAACGATCAGAGTGGGGAATAGAGGAAGAGGGGTAGGAATTTTGTTCACCAGTAGGAGAAATCAATATTCTTTGCCGTCAGGTTGGAGGGTACCCAGATGGAATATGAAGTGTTGCTCCTCCACCCTGAGGGTGGCCTCATGTTGGCACAAGGAGGCCATGGATCGACATGTCGGAACTGACCTGCTGAGTTCCTCTAGCATCTTGTGTGCATTGCTCTGTATTTCTAGCATCTGCAGACTTCCCCGTATTTGAAATTAATATCACCCTCAGTCCCTCTAGTTCAGAATAGAAAAAAAAAACAAAAATGAACAACCTGATTCACTATCTCACTGGCAGTACAATTTAAGAAAAGTATGCATATAGTCAAAAGATTGTGGATTCAACCCTGCTGCAAAGAATTGGTACACAGCTGACATTTCACTGTGTGGCATTGAACTTGAGATGCTGCAGTGAGGCTGCTGTCCTGGTCTGGTGGATGTAAAAGATACCAGGGTGCTATTCAAAGAGGAGCAGGGGAAATCTCCTTGCCAACGTTTATCTCTCACACAACATCAAAAATGTCTATCATCAGAAATAAATTGTTCATTTATTTCACTGCGGGTTCCAGGAACTTGCCATGCATAAATTAGCCGCTGTGCTTCCTCCGTTACAGCAGCGACTACACAACGAAAGTACTTCATTGTCTTTGCAGAGCTTTGGGTCATCCTGCGACTCTGAAAGACTCTTTATAAAATACAAGTTCCTTCCTTCCCTTAAGGGATATGCATGCATGTGGGACTCCCTGTCCAGGATTGCCTGAGTCTCATTAACTCTCCGCCAACTGATCTCCAGTTAAAACAAATGCTCTCATTTCACTCAGTGGCCACTTTATTAGGTACAGGAGTGTGCCTAATAAAGTGGCCACAGGACAGCAAGCCAAGGTGGTTTTCTGCTGTTTAGCCCATTTACGTGAAGATTCAACAGGTTGTGCGTCAGAGGTGTTCTTCTGAACACCACTGTTGTAACGTGTGGCTAACTGAGTTGCTGTTGTCTTCCTGTCAGCTTGAACCAGCCTGGCCATTCTCCTTCAACGTCTCTCAGTATCAAGACAATTTCACCCACTGAACTTCCACTCACAGGATATATTTCAGTTTTTGCACCATTCTCTGTTAACTCTAGGGACGACTGCATGTGAATAACCCGGGAGATCAGCAGTTTCTGAGATACTCAAACCAACCTGTCTGGCACTAACAATCATTCCACAATCAAAGTAATTTAGATCACATTTCTTCCCCATTCTGATGTTTGGTCTGAACAACAACTGAACCTCTTGACCGTGTCCGCATGCTTTTATGCAATGAGGTGCTGCCATGTGATTGACTGATTAAATATTTACATTAACGAGGTGTAAAGTGGCCACTGAGTGATTATGTTACTAACTACTCGCCTAAGATTTATTTTCTTGTAAATAAATACAATAGAATTTATGAAACAATCTATACATAAACAGAGAAAGCCAGAAAAGAAGACAAATCGTACAAACAAAAAATAAATAATACCAAGAACATGATTGGTAAAGTCCTTGAAAGTGGGTCGGTAGGCTGTAAAATCAGTTCAGAGTTGATGTGAGTGAAATAATGCCTGATGGTTGAAGGGTCATAACTGTTCCTGAACCTGGTGCTGTGGGACTTAGGCTCCTGTACCTTCCTCCTAATGGTAGTAGAGAGACGAGAGACGAGAGCATGGCCTGGATCGTGGGGGGGGGGGGTCCTTGATAATGAATGCTGCTTTTCTTGTGGCAGTGCTCCTTGTGAATGTGCACACAGTGGTGGGGAGCACTTTGCCTTTGATGAACTGGACTGTATCCACCACTTTCTGTAGATGAGGAGTTCTAAACCTTTCTTATGGTCCAATACCATTAAGCAATGGGTCCAACCAAGGATGACAGGTTGGGAACCTGTTCTGGACGGTAGTGTAGCAGAGGTCAAGTTGGTTGGGTCCTCTGGTGCTGCAGGTGATATGCTGATGGTGCTTGGATCTATTCCCCATTGCTGATCCATAGATTTCATGATCTTAACTTGATTTGCCACAAGGCTCCAATTCAAACAGACCCCCACTCTAAAGGACTGTGGACAGTCAATGTGTGCAGAATCCTCACACCGTAAGACATAGGAGCAGAATTAGACCATTCAGCCCATCGAATCTGCTCCACCATTTCATCATGGCTAATTTATTATTAGCTTTAAGCACATCCAATGACCTGGCCTCCACAAACATCTGTGGCAATGAATTCCACAGATTCACCACCCCTTACCTAAAGAAATTCCACCTAACTGCTGTGCTAAAGAGACATCCTTCTATTCCGAGTCTGTACCTTTTGGCTCCAGACTCCCCCACTATTGACAACATCCTCTCCATATCCACTCTATCAAGGCCCCAAATGAAGACAGACTCCTAAAACCAATCCAGCTGACCAGGCCATTAATATACAAGTTGAAAGTGTGAACCCACCTTCCCACTACCACTGAATGTCAATGACTGAACACTCCCCTCAAAGACCAGATCAAACCTTCAATGGCTGAACAAAGCTAAGGTCCCATTGTTGACCTTGGTATTCCAAATGCTTCCGGCCCACCTCCTGCCACACAACCTCACCCCTTGCCGACTTCACCCACTCCATTCAGGACTTGCTAATGAGAGAGGCTAGAGGAGGATGGCCGGACTGGTTCAAGCTGACAGGAAGGTGACAGGAACTCAAGTAAGAGTGGTGTACGGAAGAGTATCTCTAAATGCACAAACTTGATGTGGATTTGTACAGCAGCAGAAAACCACAACCATACACTCAGTGGCCACTTTCTTAGGTTCAGGAGATACCTACTATTGTGGTTTCTATGACCCCCTTTTTCAGCTCACTTTCCTCCTTACGAATACTCTTTAAGATTTACTTCTTAGCAACCATTTTGTCAGCTGCTCTAACACTTGCAGAGCATATTTGCTTGATAATGTTCCTACAAAGATTTGAAGACACCAGCTACAAGATGCTATTATGCGGTTTTGTTCTATGCCGTGTTATGCAATGCATCACATTTTCTTTTGCCGGGGCTTCACATTGTAACATACAGAATAAATTGAAGGAAGTGAAATATAGTCTTTCCCTCAGAAGTGCTGAAGTCAGCTCACAGGAAGTCGATTAGTTGCCAGGCCACCAAGACTCTTTTTAACACCTGAAAAACAACATCTCTCCCATATGCTCCAGGAAATGGGTGGGTCCTGCCCTTCTACTTCACACCAGTTATTATGGCTTCTAATTATTAACAACTCAGTGCCACTTTAATAAGTTCAATGAGAAAGAAACCAAAAAAACTTGAATGAATTAGAAAAAAGTGAAATTGTGGGTGATATTAACACAGCTAATTAAATCCTACTTGTGATTTTTTTGTAGAGTCTTATCTTTTACGATTCATTCAGTTCCTAAGCCAATTTTGTGATATATTCTGTTCCCCACTAGGTAACAGCATCTCAGCAGCAGCAAAATCCAGCTGCTAGTCATGCGTTTAATAGCGTTATGACACATTGTCATAGCGCACATGTGACCCAAGGCTACAGACAGGAGACCACCTTTAATTTACCCCTGTGTTTCCAGGCAACAAGGGATGCCATTGCTGAGATTTAAAAGCTACTGAGCTGTTGTTCCTGCTGTACACCTGTGCAGCTGGATTTTAAAGGTCTAAGGTCATTGAGAATAGTGTCAACAATTCAGATGTCAGATCATTATCAGCAAACTAGCGTACAAAACACATCCTGTATACTGACAGCAAGAGGTTATGACTAGTTTTGGACTCCTGATTCTATAAGCAAAGGTCAGACAAGTTAATCTGGCCGCAGCAATGTCCTTATCACTTTACAATACGAGTTTATCATCCTGGCATGTGATCATGACACTGCGACATGTTCTAACTCTAAATACTGACTGGTATCTCAACTCTGGACTTCTGATCCCAAGACTCGAGTTCAAATCCCACCTTAGCAGCTGAGAGATTTAGATTCAGTTCAATAAACTCTGGAACAAAATACAAGGTCTTGGTAAGGTTGACACATGACTGAATTACCATACAGATTCATTTGCTATCGTCAACACAAGAGATTCTGCAGATGCTGGAAATCCAGAGCAGCACACACAAAAGGCTGAAGGAACTCAGCAGGTCAGGCAGCATCTACGGAGAGGAATAAAGAGTTCACATTTTAGGCCTAGTCCCTTTAACTGCTACAGTCTATGTGGGACACCAGGCTTCTCGGCTGACAAAACAGGGTTCAGCAGTGACATCCACATGCCTCTGCAAATGAACATAAATAAATATAAGACAATTTAGCATAAGGAGAAAGCTAGTGACAGTGTCCAATGTTGTGCCCCTTGAAAACAAAAGGACATCCATCAAAATACTGACTGGCATTAATACAGTTCTTTCAAAGTGACAAAACACCTCAAGGTTTTTCACAAAGATGCAATGATATAAAACTTAACTCAGAACAAAGAATGGAAGAATGGACATAGAAATTAAGTTTTAGAACAACATTGAAGAAAGTTGAAGTGGAAAAGAAGTTTAGGAAGGTAATTCTTAAATAGCCATTTCCAGTATGACCACATGTTAATAGCAATCTCTTGTAGATAAAATTAATTATTTGTGCTGGAATCTAATTTTGCATAGGTCTTTTGAAGGATGAAAACAAATTGATTCAAAGTGAACCCCAGTACGTTATTATTCTCATGTCAAAATGATTATTACATTGTTTTTTTTCTCTGTGCACATTGACCACAAGTCCATATGATATAGGAGCAGAAATGGGCCATTTGGCCCATCGAGTCTGCTCTGCCATTTCATCACGGCTGATTCATTTTTTCTCTCGGCCCCATTCTCCTGACATCTCCATGTATCCCTTCATATCCTGACCAAGAATCTATAAACCTCTGTCTTAAATATATGTAAAGATTTGGCCTCCATAGCCACCTGTGACAATGAATTCCACAGATTCACTACTTGCTGGCTAAAGAAATTCCCACTCATCTCTGTTCTAAAAGTATGACCCTCTATTCTGAAGCTGTGTCCTCTGGTCCTAGACTCTTCCAGCATAGGAAACATCCTCTCCACACACACTCTATCAAGGCCTTTCAACATTCAGTAGGTTTCAATTAGATCACCTCTCATTTTTCTGAATTCTAGTGAATACAGGGCCACAGCCATCAGACACTTTTTATATGACAACCCATTCAATCCTGGAATCTTTTTTTGAACCTCCTTTGAACACTTGTCAGCACATCCTCAAAACTGCTCACAATATTCCAGCTGTGGCCTCACCTGTGCTTTATAAAGCCTCAACGTTACATCTTTGCTTTTATACTCTAGTCCTCTTGAAATGTAAGCTAACATTGCATTTGCCTTCCTCACCACGGACTCAACCTGCAAATTAGCCTTGAGTGAATCCTGCACAAGGATTCCCAAGTACCTTCGTGCCTCAGATTTTAAAATTTTCTCTCCCTTTAGAAAATAGTCTACCCTTTAATTTCTTCGACCGAAGTGCATGACCATACACTTCCCAGCACTGTATTTTTTTGCCACTTCCTTGCCCATTCTCCTGATCTGTTGGGTGCATTAAAAGCATAGAATCAGAATCAGGTTTATTATCACCAGCATGTGACGTGAAATTTATTAACTTACCAGCGGCAGTTCAATATAATACATAATCTAGCAGAGAGAAAATAATAATAAACAAGTAAATCAATTACATATTTTGAATAGATTTTAAAAACGTTCAAAAACAGAAATACTGTAAGTTTTTTAAAAAAGTGATATGGTGTCCAAAGATTTAATATCTATTTAGGAATCGGATGACAGAGGGGAAGAAGCTGTTTCTGAATCACTGAGTGTGTGCCTTCAGGCTTCTGTACCTCCTACCTGATGGTAATAGTGAGAAAAGGGCATGCCCTGGGTACTGGAGGTCCGTAATAATGGATGCTGCCTTTCTGAGACACTGCTCCCTGAAGATGTCCTGGGTACTTTGTAGGCTAGTACTCAAGATGGAACTGACTAGATTTACAACCTTCTGCAGCTTCTTTTGGTCCTGTGCAGTAGCCCCTCCATACCAGACAGTGATGCAGCCTGTCAGAATGCTCTCCATGGTGTGACTATAGAAGTTTTTGAGTGTATTTGTTGACATGCCAAATCTTTTCAAACTCTGAATGAAGCATAGCTGCTGTCTTGCCTTCTTTATAACTACATTGATATGTTGAGACCAGGTTAGGTCCTCAGAGATCTTGACACCCAGGAACTTGAAGCTGCTCACTCTCTCATTGGGTGTTTGTAGACTTTTTTGTTGATGGGTTATTTCAGGTTTCTTGTTTTGTAGCTGCCTTTAAGGAGATAGATGTATCTCAAGGTTGTATAATTTATACATACTTTGATAATAAATGTACTTTGAACATTTAGAGTAAGCTATAGGTCATTGGCTGACATTTCATAAAGTCATAATATATAGGAGCAGAAATAGGCCATTTTGCCCATCGAGTCTGCTGCACCATTCAATCATGGCTGCTTTATTATTATTGTCCCTCTCAACCCGTTTTTCCTGTATTTTTCCAATAACATTTGACAGCTTAACTAATCAAGAACTTATCAACCTCCACTTTAAATATATCCAAATTGACATCAAGGGGGCGCCACAGTAGCGTAGTGGTTAGCACGAAGCTACTATACAGTTCGGGGTGTGAGAGTTTGGAGTTCAGTTCCGGCGTCCTCTGTAAGAAAGTGTACATGTTCTTCCCCTGTGCATGTGGGTTTCCTCGTGTTGCTCGGGGCACCTCCCGCAGTCCAAAGACGTACCGATTAGTCGATTAATTAGTCATTGTAAATTGTCCTGAGATTACACTAGAGGCTATAAAAACAAGAATGGTGTTACTGTATGCTTAATTTTGCACTGTATTAATGCTCCTCATTGGGATTTGGGTTTTTTTTTTAAATTTGTAAAATGTTTTGAAAAACTAATAAAAAAATTATTTTAAAAAAACAAAAAAAAACAAGAATGGTTAGGATGGGAAAGAGCTCCTTCCCTCAGGCCTTTAGGCTTCTGAACTCCCTGCTGCACCACATTCGAAGTGTCATCGAATGTGTCATTTAATTTATGCACTTTAGTTTGTTTATTTATGTGTGATCAATCTGCCGATTTCATTCTTACTTTTATTAGTTATTGTATGTTATGTATACTACAGTGTTATATACCCTGGTTCGGAGAAATGTTGTCTTGTTTGACGGTATACATGCATATATTTAAATGATAATAAACTTGACTTGCTGGGTCGGAAGGGGCTACTCTAAATAAAGGCGATGCATCTCTAAATATAAATAAATAAACCCATAGATTTCCCCTGCAGAATTTTTCATACGGTATTGCATTAGGGAAAGGGAAGCATTCCTGGAATGTAGTGAGAAAAGGAGGCGCTTTTGAAAGTGCTCCTGTTTGATGAGATATTAATTCAACCCTCTGCCTATCCTCTAAACGGAATACAAACATTCCCATCACACTGTCTCATAGAAAAAAGGACTTCTCCATAGTGTCCTGGTATTTTTAACATTATAACATTGAAAAGATTTCTAAAATGCTTTGCTGGCCGAGAAGCAACTGGGGATATGCTTAGGCAGTGAAAGACAGTAGCAATGATATTGGAAAAAAATACGTATACTTAATCAAAGCTTTCAGAGAAAACTATTGTGCAATATTCACACATACTAATATGTGTGAAGTTTCCTAAAGTGTAAATGAAACCCAGTTGCAATATGTTTGATGACACTTTAAAAAGATATAATCTGCTACATTCTTTCCTTTGCTGTATGAACATCATTCTCAAATGTATTGAAAGTACCTTTCAACCTTTATCCTGGCCAGCAATTCCCTACGCTGGTCTAGGATTACTTTGGGTATGATGATTTTTAAATTAACAGATACATGATAAATACACAACGTTAAAAGAAAGTGAATGTATGGGGAAAACATTCTGCATTTTCATGGCGTTTTTCACATCCCTTTTGCGAGGTGCCACACAGATGTGTTACAACTATTTAAGTACTTTTGAAATGTAATCTCTGTCATAAGGCAGAAAAACAGAGTCTAATTTGCAAGTTACCACAGACGTCAATGTGACGTTGATAAAATCATTTGCTTTAGTGATGTCGATCGAGGGAAACGTGTTGGTCAAGGCAATAGTGATAACTCTAATATAGTCACTCGGGAATAAATCTCCTGGAAATAGTTAACTTCGTGAAACATCTGGCCAGAAATGAATCCATGACTTATGGTTTTACCAGTCACTAGAAATCAATTTCATCAAATCAAATCAATTCCATCTGTTGTCTTCACTCATTGAGTGAAGAATCTGATGATACCTGTCCTACAATTGTCCCTTAATTATTTGTACATATTATCTTCCCATCCCTTTGCTTCCTTTCAAATTCAGGTCTACTTATCCCATGTACATCAAAACATACTGTACAATGCTGCTGAGTCCCTCCAGCATTCCCAGTAAAAGGCAGTGTTTGTGTAAATGACCAGCACACTCAGGTATGTATAGGGGCAGCCTGCAAGTGTCACCACATATTCCAGCAACACTTCATCCACAGAACAACACAAGCAGGAACAACAACAAAATGGCAGAGCAGTGGAGGAGTAGGGGTGTTTGGTGAGTCCTGAAAGGCTGTTGGCAGAATGTGAAAATTCTTTGCGTGTGTGTGTGTGTGTGCGCGTGTGCTCCTGCTGCGAACATACACTTGAACAGAGTGTACTAGGGTAACGGTGTCCAACATTTGTTTGAACTAATCCTATGGAGAAGAGCCAGGTTCCCATTTGTCCTGGCCCACCATGCCATTGGCCATGGTGTAGTGGTTCTGCAGCAGCTAATTCATGTCAAAAGAAATCACACACAGGCACATCTCACCCCACAAAATGAAGTTTGAGCTCTGGAATAGAACATAGAACACTACAGCACAGTACAGACCCTTCGGCCCACAATCTTGTGCTGACCTTTTAACATATGCAAAGATCAATCTAACCCTTCCCTCTTACATAGGCCTCAATTTTTCTAACATCTATGTGCCTATCTAAGAGTTTCTTAAATTTGCACTACCACCACCCCGGTAGTGCATTCCACGTAACTGCTACTCACTGTATATAAACCTTACCTCTCACATGCCCAACACTTCCCTCAAATCATTTTAAAATTATGCCCCCTCGTTGTAGCCATTTCTGCCCTGGGAAACAGTCTCAGGCTGTCCACTCCTTCAGTGCCTCTTATCATCTTGTACACTTCTGTCAAGTCAGCTTTCACCCTCCTTTGCTGCAAAGAGAAAAGCCCTAGCTCGTTGAACCTACTCGTATGAGATATAATCTCCAGTCCAGGCAGCATCCTGGTAAATTTCCTCTACAACCTTGCTAAAGCTTCCACATGCTTTATATAATGAGTAGACCAGAGCTGTGCACAATTTTCCAAGGGCTGTTGTGGTGATCTTGTGGTATCCCTCAGCAGCAACTGATCTGAATTGTCAAAGTAGCCAGAGAACTCAGCTGCTTCAAGCATTACGTTGCTATCCTTACTGAAAGAAGTTAGGCTGAGATTGAGCTGGTACACCTGTTCCTGGAAGGACCACCAGAAAGGGGGAAATGCTGCCTTTGTAGCATTGGCTCATCAAGGAGAATAGTTTGGTGTCACAGACATCCACAAGGGGGCAAGTAAATGTCTCATCACCTTCCTGCTCAGTAACAGAACCAAAGTAGAATTCTTGAAGCCATTCAGCATGGAAATGGGCTCTACCACACATCGAGGCCACACTGGTGATCAGGCGACATCCTTTTAATCTAATTCTACAGTCATCTCCCTTAATTTTCCCTTCGTTTTCTGTCAAGTCCACCAAAATGTTACCATTCATCCTCACCAGGATTCCCAACCTGGGGTCCACAGACCCCTTGACATAATAAAAATTGGGAATCCCTGACCTACACATTAGGGATAATTTAGTGTGGCCAATTGATGGATCAATCTGCTCACCTTTGGGGTGTGGAAGCTGAAACACCCAGATGGTCACAGGGAGAACCTCTGAACTCAACATGGACAGCAGCTGAAGTCAGGGTAGAACTTAGGTTGCTGGGACTGCAAGGGACACCCTACATTAACAAATAACTGGCCCAGATCCCAACTGGAGACAAAATGATCCATCTTGGTGACTTGAGTACCAAAATCAGAAGGAGTGCAAACCTGTGGTCTTCAAATCATCCTCGATCCCAAGGAAGCCCCAAAGAAATAGTCTTCGATGTGATAGGGGTTGCACATCTGAGGAGTACTACAAAAGATATCTTGGCAAGGTGTTGCAGTGAATGGGGACGACAACCTACGCCTTCTTTATGGGCAAAGAAGGTGGGGGGGGGGTAAATAATTCCAATGGAATCCTGGGTTTTTGCAAGGTGATTGGAGGAAAGCATAGGGGGCCTGCCAGAGGTAGGTTTTTCTTACACAAAGTGTGGTAAATGTGTGGAATGCACTGCCAGGGGCAGTAGTAGAAGCAGGTACATTTGTGAGATTTTAGGCACATGGACGAAAGAAAAATGAAGGACCACGTAGGAGGACAGTGTTAGATTGATCTTGGAGTAGATTTAACGGTTGGCATAACATCGCGGGCTGAAGGGCCCATATGATGCTGTAGTGTTCTGTGTTCTATGAACGGATTCTCAGCTGGACCAGCCACATAATTACCACGGTTACAAGAGTAGATCAGATATATATCCTGCAATGAGTGACTCATCTCCTGCCGCCCCAATGACATTCCATCATTTACAAGGAGTGTGATGTAAAGCTCTTCACACGTCTGGATGAGTGCAGCTCCCACAGGACTTAAGGTGCTCACTATCATCCGGGACAGGCAGCCTGCATAATTAATACCTTGACTACCACACTAAACCATTGTCCAGGAACGGAAAAGTCTACAGAGAATGATGGACACAGCCCAGTCCATCACCACTGCCCTCCCCACCATTGAGCACATTTACAAAGGGTGCTCACACAAGACAGCAGCATCCAGCAAATAGAACCCTCACCATCCAGGTCATGCTCTCTTCTCACTACTACGTACCATACCACCAGGCTCAGCAACAGTTATTACCATGCAACCATCAGGCTCCTGAACCAGCATGGATAACTTCGTTCACCTCAATTCCGAACTGATTCAACAACATAATGGACTTCCTTTAAAGGACTCTACAACTCATGTTCTCAGCATTATTCATATATTTGCACAATTTATCTTCTTTTGCACATTGGTTGTTCGTCAGTCTTAATGTATAGCTTTTTATAAATTCTGTTGTATTTATTTTCCTGTAAGTACCTGTAAGAAAATCACTGTAGTGCGATCACGCGTCGAGTATGATGTGCTTCTAAGGGGTTATCTATTGGTGGATCCTCACGTGGCTGTAGATCCCAATCCTGAATCCACATACTAGGGATGTTACGATGGATTACCTTCATGGAGAAAGCCTGTGTGTGATTTTGTTTAACGTGGGGAGGCTGATGCATAGTCAAACACCACACAGTCCTCGGCAGAGAGGACCAGGGTCCAGTGACATGGAATGCAAGACACTTGCGACCCTTCACTGCTTCAACCTTCCTCCGCCTTCACTGCCATTGTGATGTGCCATCATCTTCTGCCACCTCCACCGTTGTAGGTGACTCTATTAAGTGGTAAACTCCAGATGCCAAACAGCACACAAAATGCTAGTGGAGCACAGCAGGCCAGGCAGCATCAATAAGGAGAAGCACTGTCGACGTGTTGGGCCGAGACCCTTCGAAGGGTTGGCCCGAAACGTCGACAGTGCTTCTCCTTATAGATGCTGCCTGGCCTCTTGTGTTCCACCAGCATTTTGTGTGTGTTGTTTGAATTTCCAGCATCTGCAGATTTCCTCGTGTTAACTCTAGATGCCATCACTCTTGGGATCTCCAGAACTCAGAACCCTCTCCACCTCAAGTTGCTGATCCTTGAAGAAGGAATCTCAGTACAGTATATGTTAACATTTATGTTCTTTGATAATAAATTTACTTTGGCTTTGACTAAACATTCATTCTCCCTACCACTGATGCACCAAATACACTAATTATTGTTTAGAATCACTGCCTGATCATCTCAAAGTTCAAAGTAAATTATCAAAGTACATATATGTCACTATAAACAGTAAAACCCTGAGATTCATTTTCCTGTGGCATCCTACAGATCAGTAACTATAACAGGATCAACGAAAGATCAACCAGAGTGCGGAAGGCAACAAACTCTGCAAATGCAAATATAAATAAATAGCAATAAATACCAAGAGCATGAGATAATGAGATAAAGAGTCCTTAAAGTGAGATCATTGTTTGCAGTGAGTGTAGTTATCCCCTTTTATTCAAGAGCCTGATGGTTGAGGTCAGGAACTGTTCTTGAACCTGCTGCTACAAGTCCTGAGGCTCTTGTACCTTCTACCTGATGATAGCAGCGAGAAACGAGCATGGTCTGGGGTGGTGGAGATCTACTGGGTGGTGGGATTCATACAAGTATTGTTAGAGTGCCATGCTATGGAAGGTGGATAAGGCTTTAAGCCGAAGAAGTGCTTATTCTGATTTACAACATACACAGTAGTTACACATTAAGACTCCTCCAACTCCTCAATTCAAACATCTACCACATACAGCAAACATTGTTCCTGGAAGGTTCCTTTCAAATTCATGCAGCAGGCTGATGCAGAAATATATCACTGACCCTTCATCGCTCAGCCAGGCCTCTGGATCTCCCTACCCAACATTATTGGGGGAATATCTTCACCAGAAACACCACAGTGATTCATGAGGGCAGCCCCATCCCCACCCTCGGCTCAGGAGTATTTTGGAACAGGAACAAGGATGGCTTTCCCAATTACACCTGGATCCCAGAAACTAAATGAACACAAAAAAGTTTACTGATACCAATAGATCTCAGCCTTCCAGGTTTGCACGTATAGAAAGATTAATGGACTATGCTGAGAAAAATCATTCAACATACCAGAGATTAAATGTTATCACAAGCAAAGATGGAAGGCCTTGATTTTTTTTTGATTTTTTTGGGGTTTGAAGGCCATTTCTGGGTTAAAACATTAAATTTTGAACAGCACATTTAGAATGGTAAATTAATTTTAAAGGTCAGGTTTGGCTGGTGGATATCCATCGCTCCAAAGCTGGAAACTGTACCTTAGTGCTCTGCTGTGCAGAGGTACCTTTGGAGGGCCACCACTGATGTGTCCGGAGCACAATGTCTAATTTGCATTCAGCGACATCTCTGCAAGCAGCTAGCTAAATAACTAGTGGAAGTGTTCGGAATGATGAACCCTGCAGAGACAACAGGAAGCACTTTGAATGGCATCGTACGGTGTAAAGACATTCACCTGAATAAGCAGATGTTCCTATCGTCAACTGAACGGCTTCTGTAAAAGCTAACACGGTGCCAGCTCTCCAACAACGGCACTCTAAAATGGGCAGAGCAAGTTTTTAGCCAGAGACCGGTGAATCCATGGAATTCATTGCCACAGGTGGCTGTGGAGGCCAAATCACTGGGTATATTTAAAGCAGAGATTGACGGGTACTGAATTAGTAAGGGCGTAAAAGGTTATGGGGAGAAGGCAAGAGAGCGGGGTTGGTAGGGATAATACATGTACTTTGATAATAAATTTACTTTGAACTTTAAATCAGCCATGTTCGAATGGCGGAGCATGCTCCATGGGCCAAATAGCCAAATTCTTCTCCTATATCTTATGATGTTGAGCGAGTAATAATATTAGTTGGAATAATCTCCTTGCTCTTAAGTGATACCACGAGTTCGTTTACTTCCATGCGAGAGATCAGACAAAATCTCCCTCCCTCAAAATAAATTGATGATTTTCAGTTATCACCTGGTACAATGCCAGCCTGGATTACTGTGCTCAGGTCTGTACAGATTTCTGAATGAGACGACCATCAGTGAATTGTGACTAGCAATTCGCTCATTCCTCATCGCCTTGCAAGTTTTTTTTTCAAATACCTGTCCAATTGATTGTTTTTAACCATGTCTGTTGTCAGAGATTGTAACAATTCTCTGCATTTTAAAAAAAATCCCTTCATATGTTCTTCGTACGTTTTGTTCAAAATGTTAACTCTTTCCTCTCCCAATTTTCCCTTTCGCTCTTTCTACCAAAGTTACAACTGGCTGAAACACAAAATTCACCTCGGCTGGAACAAAAACTGTTCAGTGAATGAAAACGGTCTGATCCAAATCATTGCTGCTAAGTACAAGAATGGTGTATTTGTTGTTATTGGACGATATATCACCTCTCCTCCCATCCCTCGTGTTTGTATAGTCCCGATTCTTCCGGGCTGTGAAAAAAAAAGATTGACAGCGACAGCACGCTAACAATAAACAGCGGCGATCGATACATGGCGACTCTTATCGGTTGGAAAAGCGCACAAGACCAATCGAAAGAAAGAGAGAGGAACTCCCAAGACCCGCTCGCCAACCTCCTTGCTCAAGTTTCACGGTGAGTGTCTCGAGTTCAGAAATTCTTAAAGCAATCCTTCCCTTACAGTGAGCGGGGCGGTAGATCGGTCATCTCCTGATCTCAGCCACTTTTAAAAGAAACGGCGCTGGAATTGATAGCACTTAGTACAAAGTTAATGTTAAAATCTGATCTGTACAGAACAGGAAAATATACGTACAAACTTCGTCTTTCAAACGTGCCGTTGTAAGTTTAGTGATATTTAGGTTGTATTTGTGCGTGAAAAATAAGAATCCTCACCCTCCCTCCCTCCCCTCACACACAAGTTTTGCATGTTCAACTCGTAAACCAAATTTTCTTTGCTGCGTACGCTCGCCAACACTTTTTCCTCTTGTTTTGGCAACCGTCAAGTCGGAAATAAAATAAAATAAAGATTGTGAGCGTTCTAATTTATCTTCTCTATAAACATCCGGATCCGATTTAATGGTTATGCAACATTATCATTCCGTCCTGTTACTTTAAACGTAGTGTTAAATATAATTTTATTCTTCCTCTCTGTAAACTAAGACGCGTTTATTTTCTTTTAAATATGAAGAGACACAATTTAACTCGAGGGATCTATAACGAAAACAAGAGTAGAAATATCAAAATGCTGTTTTAATTTAAACCATGTTAATTGGTAAATGATTTTGCAGTATTCAATCAGAGAAAATGATATGGTGTTCCATTCACAGCCTTGGATTGGGCGTTCTGTTTTTTTTACTTTCAACTAAGGCTGTTTATAACAAGTGAAAATGGCATTTAGCAGTTCCTAAGATTTTATTTCTGCATTTTAAAAGTTTGGACTTTGACCCGTGGATAAACATCGCAGCCCGTTTAAACGGATCCCTTTTTTCCTCTTCCTTTCTGCCTCTGTATGCAGGGGAGGAGTCGGGGTGGGGGTGCGGCGAAGAGCAGACAGTAGGATACTTTAGAGAAAATTACAATAATTTCCGTTCTGTGGTTTACTTACAAATGAACACATCCTGTCCTTTTGTGAGGCTCGGGGCGCCTGCCAGGCGGGCCGTCTGTATCAAGCGCTGCTTAAAGAAAGAATTCAGCTTACCCCTCCCAACACAGACAAACTCAGCCCATTCAGCTTCACTCTCCCGCACTGCTACCTAAATATTGGCCCCCGATCCCACAGTCTGTATTCTGACCTGTTCAAATAGACAGCGCAGACTTTTTTCTTAATAAATTAATTTACGTCGTCTAACTGGATTTTTTTTTAGCCTTTTCTGAGTTGTTGCTCACCCTACTTATTCTTAAACGCGTTAGAATTCGAATATGTTAATCATTGTTTACTCTCTCCGATCGCAAGCGCTTATTGTTCCTCCCGCCCCCAGCTCTTTGACGTGTTGAGAGATTGGGTCAAATTCCAATATATCTCTCCCTTTGCATTCGCACCAAACTTTATGTTTGCTAACTGAAAATATATTGATACATCAAAACATTTGAAGACATTCTGAAAGGGTGGAGATTACCAACCCGGCCATAATTTGACTCAGTAAAATATCCACTTTTGTCTTCAGCACACCCCGCTCCCTAGTGAATGCCCTGATTTGACTTGCATTTGCAAACAGTTGAAATGTAAAGCCCTTTACATGAAAAGGCTGATCCGGTCCTCTTAACCGGGGCAGGAGTCTATCGCGTTTTAAAATCACATTCCCTTTCTGCCGCACGGGATTCCAGGATTTTTTTTATCACAGCCTTTTTGGGGACTGGTTTACAGCATTCCCCGATCTTGTTGTTTATAATCAGGCCCCTGGTTTATGGCGACCGTGTAAATCAAATCCCATTTTTTTAATGACATAGGATTCTTAAATTTTTATTAGTGTTTTGGAATACATTTGTGTCCCCAAAGCCTTGACTGTGATCAGCAGTGATAGGCTCCGGTAACACATTTATAAAATGCACAGGTTGTGGGGTTCGTTCTTGGAAAATACACCTTTCAGAATCGTTTGGACCACATTTTCATAGCAGGCTTCCAATGAAGGTCAAATCTTTAAACTTGTTTAAATTCTTGGTTACCATTCTAAATTAAAGAAACCATTATTGCCAAGGCAGTGTTGGGAGTGTGGTAATGTTAATGTAGTGATGCTCCAGTTAATGTATAAATATTAAACTTTAGAGGAAAGAAGTAATAAATGCCTTTTTATTCACTTATTGGACTTGTTTCTACAGCTCTGCCGTAGCTCCCCTGATTGGGAAAATGCCATGTAGTAGACTTTTATAGTGTTGTGAAGCCTTCCACAATCTTCTTGTCTGGTATAACCCCTTGTAAACTGACTGCTCCACATTGACTCTCTGCCATCCAACAGCTCCTCCACCTGCTCAATACCCCAGCTGCTCATCCAGAGCAACACACCACAAAATGCTGGAGGAACTCAGCAAGGGTCTCGGCCTGAACCGCTGACTCTTATTTTTTTTCATTTCCATGGATGCAGCCTGACTTGCTGACTTCCTCCAGCAGTGTGTGTGTGTGTGTGTGTGTGTGTGAGTGTGTGTGTGTGTGTGTGTGTGTGTGTGTGTGTGTGTGTGAGTGTGTGTGTGTGTGTGTGTGTGTGTGTGTGTGTGAGTGTGTGTGTGTGTGTGTGTGTGTGTGTGTGAGTGTGTGTGTGTGTGTGTGTGTGTGAGTGTGTGTGTGTGTGTGTGTGTGTGTGAGTGTGTGTGTGTGTGTGTGTGTGTGTGTGTGTGTGTATGTGTGTGTGTGTGTGTGTGTGTGTGTGTGAGTGTGTGTGTGTGTGTGTGTGTGTGTGTGAGTGTGTGTGTGTGTGTGTGTGTGTGTGTGTGAGTGTGTGTGTGTGTGTGTGTGTGTGTGTGTGTGTGTAGCTAGGGTGCCTAAGACTTTTGCACAGTACTGTATTTGTCAGTGTGGAGCAGAGAGCGAGATTGTAAATCCAGAGGGAGCACAGGATGTTGGGAATGGCGAGGATGGAGTGCCACGGGAGGGGTGTGGGACAGTTGGCAGAGAAGGAGTGCCAGGTACAGGGGATGGTGCAGGTGCAAACACACCCAGCCCTGAGACACCAGGCATGGTCATTTCATTCCAAACAATTGGATTATTGATCATTACAGGACGTGCTTCCCACTCCCTCCCTCTTCCTCCCTCTTCCTTCCCCTTTTCCCAACCATGATTCCCCTCTCACTGCCCCCTTCCCACTCCCAATCCACAATAAAGGCCCATATCAGAAGCAGGTTTATCATCACTCACATATGTCATGAAATTTGTTTTATTTTTGCAACAACAGTACAGTGCAATACATAAAATGACCACAGTACTGTGCAAAAGTCTTAGGCACCCTAGTGATATATACTGTGTGTGTACAGTACTGTATACTCAAAACTGCAATGTCCATGAATGGAAACTTCTACGGAAAGTGGTGGATGTTGGACGCAGCCCCATCTGTCACAAGCTAGGCCCTCCCTACTACTGAGCACATCTACAATGAGTGCACTGCTGCAAGTAAGCAATATCTATCATCAGGAACCCCCACTCCTAGGCTATACTCTCTCCTCGTAGCTGCCATTGGGAAGAGGGTAGAGGAGCTTTATGTACCAGACCTCCAGGTTCAGGAAGTTATCATAGATAACTTCACTCACCTCAACTCTGAACTGATTCCACAAACAATGGACTCACCTTCAAAGACTCTACAACTCATGTTCTCAGTATTATTTCTTTACTTATTTATTATTATATTTTGTATCTGTAGTTTGTTTTCTTTTGCACATTAGTTGTTTGTCAGTCTTTGCGTGTAGCTTTTCATTGATTCTATTGTATTTCTTTGTTCTTTTATGAATGCCAGGGTGTATATGGTGACATGCATACCTTGTAAATAAATTTAATTTGAACTCATAGAGATCAATATATGGTTTTGTCAAAGTAAGTTTATTATCAAAATACTTGTATGTAAGAATTTACTACCTTGAGCTTCACTTTCTTGCAAGCATTTACAGGAAGATACATACATTTTATGAAAAATGGTTCAAACTGAGCGTGCCTGTTACACCAGGAACAACATGGTTGAGTTCCAAGAATTGCCTTGGTTCTGTTGAAATCTCATCCAAAATCTTTCTAATGTGCCAAGATAGAGTCAGAGAGTCATAGAAAAGTCCAGCACAGAACCAGACCCTTCAGCCCATCTAGTCTGTACCGAGCCATTTAAACTGCCTAATCCCATCGACCTGCATCGGGACCATAGCCCTCCTTTACTTCATATACTTGATATATATAATTTGGAGAATCAAATGAAACTTTTAACACTGTTTGTATTTTACAATTTTCTAGACTGCCTATTAAAAAGCAGAACCTTTGCAAAACCAGTCATATGCAGTCCCTACGCTAATCATAGGGACCTTCAGAGCCCTTGCAAAGAGCACAGTGAAAAATATGTTATACTGCTTGTCGACTGGGCGAGTGGGTTATGTAAAGGAAGTAGTAAGCCATATGTATTCCACCTTTATTCTATCAACTGTGGTGACTCTGTGGAATTCTGCGCCCCCAGATGGTTGTGAAGGCCAAGTCATTGGCTATATTTAAAGCAGAGATTGATCAGTAAGGGGGTCAAAGGTTACAGAAATAAGGCAGGAGAATGGAGTTGAGATGGATCAGCCGATGATAGAATGGCGGAGCAGACTTGATGGACCGAATGGCATAGTTCTGCCCTTTGTCCTGTGGTTTTATGGTCTAATGGATCTCTCTTCACATCTTTCAGATGTGTGTAATTTGACCCTCCTGATATGTCTGCAAGTTGGATCACTGCCATTTACCCCATTAATGCTAACAGGTTAAAAAAAAAACATTGTTAATAGTTATTATGATAAATCTGACAGCCATTCACACAACTGAAGAAACATTTGAAGTCACTTCCGCAGTGGTAACCTGTTTATTGTTAGGGGGTGAAGAACACTGGGATTTTGCTGGGGCATGTACATTGAAGACATAAGCAGTAATAATTACTGCCCTGTCCTGGCATTCCACTGGAATCAAACAGCCATTGTGTTAGTGGCAAACTCCAACTTATATTCATAGTACCAGAAGATATCAGAGGAGTTTAAAAAATGTTTTAAAGTTGTAACTAAACATTATGCTGTGTTTTGTGTGGACTTTCAATTGACTTTACAATTGATTTTCAGCATTATGAGAGTTACACAGTTTTGGACTCTTATAGGGGGCTTTCACTCTTTAAGTTCACAAGTCTCCCAGTACTCCCTACTGCAGAGCTGAATGTCCTTTACTTGATACGCGAAGCCCTGCAGTTTTTCAACACAGTTGTTATCAACACTATTTTGAATAGTAAACAAAGGAAAGAGCTCCTATTTATTAAATGGGGTGGTGTGGTCAGAATAATGCCATTTTGGAGCCAAGAACCCGTGTTGAACTCCTGCCGCTGTCTGTAAGGAGTATTCCCGTTCACCCTGTGACTGTGGTGATTTTCTCTGGGTGCTCCCCTTTCCTCTCACATTTCGAGGACGTGTGGGTTAGGTTTAGTGAGTCGATGGCATGCTGTTTTGACGGATAGCGCGATCGCTTTACAGCGGCAGTGATCATTGATCGGGGTCTGATTTCCGCCACTGTCTGTGAGGGGTCTGTACACTCTCCCCACAACCGCATGGGCTTCCTCTGAGTGCTGCAGTTCCCTCCCACATTCCAAAGGTCACAGGTATGTAGATTAGTTGGTCACATGGGTAGAGTTGGGGGCACGGACTCGATGGACCCATCACCATGCTGTATCTTTAAATAAATTTAAATAAGTAAATGGTTCAGGGTCTGTTCAGATTTCTGAATGGACTGTGAACCCATGACCACTGTCTCAATTTTTACACTGGCCTTATTCATTATCCTTTATAGTTCTTATTGCAACATATATACATATTTTTATGTATTGCACTGTACTGCTGCCACAAAGCAACAAATTTCACAACTTAAGTCTGTGATAATAAGCCCAATTCTGATTCACAATCGTGCGACGTTCAGAAGCACTTCAAAGCAAGTACCTTTGAAGCTCATTTGGTATTGTGTGGCAGCAAAAGATGCAGCAATTTGTATAGAGCAAGTTCCTACAAATAGTAGTGGGACAAATGCTTAGTTAATCTGATAAAGTACTTCAAAAATATGACTGTTTTTGGGTGTGTCCAAGAATCATGTGTCCAACTGCCTGAGTATTTTATTATCTGCTGAATGCTACATACCCCCATATTATTAACTTGATGCCTTTCTGACTCTGTGTCAGAAACTCTATTCCCTATATTTTAGTAACATTCGATATTGCCCTAATTTACAAGCATTTAAAGCATTTAGTTTATGTGTTCTCTTTTCCAAAGAGTATTATCAATCCCTGTTGATCTGTATTTAATTGTATCCAACTATTTCTGTAATAGCTTCAGCAAGTAATTCATTAAAGGCAGAATTGACTTCATAGTTTCCTGTTATCTGGTTAATAGAATTTAGTATTAATTTGGGCAGTTCTCTAAAGTTTCACAAACTTTATTTTAATGCTGCTTTTTGGCTCTGGAGGATACTGCGAAATTGAATACTTTTCCGTTCTTGGCATGCTAGGTTACCATCAATTACTGTCAGTTCAGATTATAGTGTGGACAGATGTTAAATAAATCTCTCTTTATGTCTCTCCCAACAACGCTCCTCCACCTCGGTCTCAGAAATGTACTCCTTCGCCCTGCACATCCTTTTCTGTACAATATTTCACTGAAACTGTTATTTTGGTTGCCTTGAGCTCTGGGCTCTTCTGTATTCTGGCTCAATTTGCAATCGAATTAGGGCTGGACCAATGGATTTAGATTAGGTACCTCAGATAGTGGAGAAAGAAAGTGGGAGATGGTGGTGGGGTTCCCACACTGGTCAGTCTTTTAGCTCAGGCCCCGAAGTGAAGAGAGTACTAGGGTGCTACTTTAGCAGTGTCTGTTGTTTAAAGCATCTGCAAAGTAAAGAGCAAGATTTTAACTTAATTCAGCATGTTTTGTTTGTAGTGTGGGAGCAACACAAGCAGAGGAATAATGGAGCAAATGGTTCTCTGCTTCTGTTGATATTTATTGGGGGTGGGGGGGGGAGAGAGAGAGAGGGAGAGAGAGAGAGAGAGAGAGAGAGAGAGAGAGAGAGAGAGAGAGAGAGGAGAGAGAGAGAGAGAGAGAGAGAGAGAGAGAGAGAGAGAGAGAGAGAGAGAGAGAGAGAGAGAGACCACGTGGCTGGATAATCATAAAAGAGGAGAACTGAAGTTAAGAGCAACTGCCTTCAAACAGTAAATATCTTTATGGCATTATAGTACTGTATTAATAATTAAGATATGAAATTCTGTCTGTGGAAAATTGTGAGGGTTCATCATTTCATGTTACCTTTAGCCTACTTACAATGCAGAAAATTTCACAATTCATGCAAGAGTGCAGATGCTTCCTTGACTGTACAAAGTTCCATCTCAGGCAACAAAAAAAACTCCTGCTCTCAAGATGTTCTACTCTGTTTTCCTAATTATAGATCCTTAACTTCAAAGATTGCGGTGTCATAGTGACATCTAGGCAAAAGCTAATGCTTCCCAAATGTGCTTTATACACAAAACCTCTTCTGTGGCAGTCGGCAAACAGGTTAGCGTTTTTTTCTTCTCTCACCAATTTTCTTTTCCAATTTCCTTCCTTCCTCTGTTGCCTGGAGGCATCTGTGTCTTGCTCTGATGCGATTCCAAAGGTAACAGGCATCTTCCACATCACACCCAAAAAGGGATTATTCATGGTGCTCAGTGGATCTTCAGCACTCCTGCTTCTAAGAGAAAGGTGCTAATGTACAGTTTATCTAGAAGAATATCACTAGCTGGTTACAGATGGTGGCCTACTTTACTGTGGTTGATATGATATACATGTATTTTTCACTGAGGATGACTGGAGAGTACCCTGGACATTTTCCTGGTGTCCAGGGTCTTTTGAGGGCCACTGTTGTCAACAAGACTGGTTCCAATACTGAGGGAAACATCACCTGGTCCGACTGTTCCCTTTTGGACAAGATGTAAAACTGGCTGGCAAACTAATCAAGTCAGCTCAGTCCCAAAGCTGCACTGACCATTTGTGCACGTGTTAAAACAGACCGTGAATATCCCAAGCCATTACTCAAAAAAATAAAGTCCAAGTTTTGTCCAATATCTTTTTCTCTTAACCAACGCCAGACAAGAATTATCGCCACTGATACAAAACGGTTGCTTTACTTGCGACAAAACAATTCACACTCTGCATCTACGTTACAACTGCAACGCACTATATCTGAGAGGCAGGAAATGCTCATAATTTTAATGAAATATGTATGACCAGTTGTGTTTAGATAAGACTATGTGGATATGTATTGACAATGAGCAGAGCACGTATCTGGTATTATTATCTCCAGTATCAGTGAAATAATATCAAGATAGTATAGTTGTTCTTTGTGGGAGTTTTCTTCCTTCACAGCAGTTTTCAGTACATCACAATTTAGGGACATTCTGAAGTTTGATAATTGAAGTTTCTCTTTTGACATGAATAGTTTCTATTCAGAAGAAGCAAGATGCACGCCCAATTTTACGATCACTGTGAGTCGTCTAATCATAGTTAGTTAGTATAGTAATAGGTCCTTTGGTCCACTGATTACCATCAAGTGTCCAACTAAAAGCTTACAGTAATTTCATATTTTGCTCCCTGTATCCCTCTTCCTAGGTTTTACCACATATCTCCACACTAGAGGCAATTTACCCTAAGAGGACCACCAAGTTCAAATTTCAGACTAAATTTATTATCGAAGTGTGTATATGTCAACACAGATGCCTTGTGCAGGAAGGCACAGAGTCGACTGTACTTCCTTAGAAGGTTGGCGTCATTCAATGTCTGCAGTGAGATGCTGATGATGTTCTATAGGTCAGTTGTTGAGAGCGCCCTCTTCTTTGTGGTGGCGTGTTGGGGAGGAAGCATTAAGAAGAAGGACGCCTCACGTCTTAATAAGCTGATAAGGAAGGCGGGCTCTGTCGTGGGCAAAGTACTGGAGAGTTTATCATCGGTAGCTGAGCGAAGGGCGCTGAGTAGGCTACGGTCAATTATGGAAAACCCTGAACATCCTCTACATAGCACCATCCAGAGACAGAGAAGCAGTTTCAGCGACAGGTTACTGTCGATGCAATGCTCCTCAGACAGGATGAAGAGGTCAATACTCCCCAATGCCATTAGGCTTTACAATTCAACTGCCAGGACTTAAGAACTTTTTTAAAGCTATTATTAATGCTTTTTGAGTTAGTGATTTAGATGCATATCATATTATTACTGAGTTAAGTATTGTATGTAATGAGTTTTTGCTACAACAAGTGTATGGGACATTGGAAAAAATGTTGAATTTCCCCATGGGGATGAATAAAGTATCTATCTATCTATCTATCTATCTATGCAACCCTGAGATTTATTTTCATCTGGGCACACTCAGCAAATCTATAGAATAGTAACGATAACGGGATCAATGAAAGATCAACCAGAGTGCAGAAGACAACAAACTGTGCAAATGTAAATATAAATAGCAATAAGTAACGAGAACATGAGATAACATAGAAACAAGCAAAACCTACAGCACAGTACAGGCACTTTATCCCACAAAGCTGTGCCAAACATGTCCTTACCTTAGAAATGTCCTAGGGTTACCCATAGCACTTTATTTTTCTAACTCCATGTACCTATCGAGGAGTCTCTTAAAAGACCCAATTGTATCCTCCCCCACCACCGTCGCCAGCAGCCCATTCCACACATTCAGCAGTCTCTGCATAAAAAACTTACCCGTGACATCTCCTCTGTACCTACTTCCAAGCACCTTAAAACTGTGCCCTGTCATGTTAGCCATTTCAGCCCTGGGAAAAAGCCTATACCTATCCACATGATCAATGTCTCTCATCATCTTATACACCTCGATCTGGTCACCTCTCATCCTCTGTCCCTCCAAGGAGAAAAGGACAAGTTCACTCAATCTATTCTCATAAGGCATGCTCCCCAATCCAGGCAACATCCTTGTAACTCTCCTCTGCACTCTTTCTATGGTTTCCACATCCTCCCTGTAGTGAGGCGACCAGAACCGAGCACAGTACTCCAAGTGAGGTCTAACCAGAGTCCTATATAGCTGCAACATTACCTCTCGGTTCCTCAACTCATTCCCACGATTGATGAAGGCCAATGCACCGTATGCCTTCTTAAACACAGAGTCAACTTGCGCAGCAGCTTTGAGCGTCCTATGGACTCGGTCCCCAAGATCCCTCTGATCCTCCACACTGCCAAGAGTCTTACCATTAATACTAAATTCTGCCATCATACTTGACCTACCAAAATGAACCACCTCACACATAACAAGATATAGGGGTCCTTAAAGTGAGATCATTGGTTTTGGGAACTTCTTAATGAATGGGCAAGTGAGTGTAGTTATTTCCTTTGTTCAAGAGCCAAATGGGTGAAGTGTAGTAACTGTTCTTGCACCTGGTGGTGTGAGTCCTGAGGCTGTTGTACCTTCTCTCTGATGGCAGCAACAAGAAAAGAGCACGGTCTGGGTGGTGTGGATCTCTGATGATGGCTGCTGCTTTCCTACAACAGTGTTTCATGTAGATGTGCTCAGTGGTTGGAAGGGCTTTACCCATGATGTACTGCGCCAAATCCACTACCTTTTCGAGGATTTTCCCTTCCAAGGCACTGGTGCTTCCATACCAGGATGTGATGCAACCAGTCAATATACTCTCCATAGTAAGAACATGAAAAGATCACCAAGGGAGCAATAGAGGTCAGTATTGAACCTCTGTCTATGGATCTATGATGCAGCAGATCTACTAACTGTGCCTCGGTGCAGAATTATGGCCTATCAAATAAGTTTTTACTGGTCTTCAGTAATACCTAGAAAGCACTGGTGTGGGAGTTGTAGTCTAATTGGCCATTACAGATTGACGCCAGTGTGTACAGTACTATGCAAAAGTCTTAGGCATATATATACGTTGGGAATGGTGAGGGTGTAGTGCCATGGCAGGGGTGTGGCAGTGAATGAGTTTCAGGAGCAGGAAATGGTGCGCATCTAGACACTC
Organism: Hemitrygon akajei; assembly: GCF_048418815.1. Lineage (NCBI taxonomy): Eukaryota > Metazoa > Chordata > Chondrichthyes > Myliobatiformes > Dasyatidae > Hemitrygon > Hemitrygon akajei. The sequence continues at coordinate 27,158,194 of NC_133138.1, read as the reverse complement.
CCATCATTGAGACACCAGGCAAGGTCACTTGATTCAAAACAATTGATTTATTGATCAGTACAGAATGTCTCTCTGGTGCTTCCCACTCCCTTCCCATTTTCCCAACCATTATTCCCCTCTCCCTGCCCCCTTCTCATTCTCAGTCCACAATAGAGACCCATTTCAGAATCAGGTTTATCATCACTCACACATGTCATGAAATTTATTTTGTTTTATTTTGTGGCCTGTTTCCATGCCAGTAGATTGTCTTATCACTTCTATGAAAAATTTTCACAAGATTTTGGTTTCAGTGGAGTAGTTCAAAGAAAAGTAAGTAAAAGGGAAAATGGATATATTGCAAATATTTATGCATTTTCTGATTGAAAATTAGGATCCCCGATCAGTGATTTGCATTTCTTGCCAAGTTGGCTTTGAAATGTTGAAGCAGAACAGTGGCATGCACCCAGGTTGTGTCCGAAGTGAAATGGCCTAAGGTTGATTTTGATGTTCTTCAGGCTCTACTTATCTCAACTCATGACACTGCCTTTCAGGTTTAAATATATAGTGTAGAATTACTAATCTTGGCTGGAACATTTCATGGCAAACTGATCTATGACTGTAAATAAAAACGGAAATATTGCTCAGGAGAATAAAACTCAATTGAAGACCAGTTGGAATTTGGACTCTTATCTGTGTTAACATGTGATCTAAGGTGTTAATTGAACTTATCGCAACCATGCCCTTGCACATGGGCAGCAAATTCAGAAATCAGATTGCAAGGGGACTTGGGAGTCCTCGTGCAGGATTCCCTAAAGGTTAACTTGCAGGTTGAGTTAGTGGTAAGGAAAGCAAATGCAGTGTTAGCATTTGTTTCAAGAGGACTAGAATATGAAAAAAGAACTACACTTGGAGTATTGTGAGCAGTTTTGGGCCCCTTATCTGAGAAAACGTGCTGACGCCTCACGTCTTAATAAGCTGATAAGGAAGGCGGGCTCTGTCGTGGGCAAAGTACTGGAGAGTTTAACATCGGTAGCTGAGCGAAGGGCGCTGAGTAGGCTACGGTCAATTATGGAAAACCCTGAACATCCTCTACATAGCACCATCCAGAGACAGAGAAGCAGTTTCAGCGACAGGTTACTGTCGATGCAATGCTCCTCAGACAGGATGAAGAGGTCAATACTCCCCAATGCCATTAGGCTTTACAATTCAACTGCCAGGACTTAAGAACTTTTTTAAAGCTATTATTAATGCTTTTGAGTTAGTGATTTAGATGCATATCATATTATTACTGAGTTAAGTATTGTATGTAATGAGTTTTTGCTACAACAAGTGTATGGGACATTGGAAAAATGTTGAATTTCCCAATGGGGATGAATAAAGTATCTATCTATCTATCTATCTATCTACCTTGAAGAGGAAGGATGGAGTTCACAAGAATGATCCCAGGAGTGAATGGGTTAAAGTATAAGGAGCATTTGATGAAAGGGTCTGTACTCATTGGAGTTTAGAAGAATGAGGAGAGATCTCACTGAAACCTATCAAATATTGAGACACCTAGATAGAGTGGACAGGATAGATAGAGACCTCTAAGGACAGGATGCTTCCTATAGTAGGGGAAATCTAGGACAAGAGGGCACAGTCGCAGAGTACAAGGATGTTGCTTTAGAACAGACATGAGGAGGAATTCGTAGAATTCATTGCCACAGATGGTAGTAGAAGCTGATATTGGATATATTTAAAGCAAAAGTTGAAAGATTCTTGATTAATAAGGATGTCATCAAAGGTTACAGGGAAAAGGCAGAAGAATAGGGTTGAGAGGGGTAATAAATCAGCCACGATGAAATGGTGCAGCAGACTTGATGGGCTGAATGACCTAATTATGTTCCTATGTCTTATGGTCCCATTGAATTTGCGGAGAAATGGTATTTTTTACGTCTTTTCGGAATATCAAATTCAGTCTGATAATTACATCAAAATGTTGGATTGGCTTGGAGGTAGAACCAGAGAAAGGAAGCAGAAATTCTCTATCACCTATTCCACAGGATTCGAACCCAATTTTAAAAGACAAATGTGCTTGAAACACAACTGTTGCAGATAGAATCACTTGTGCTGCAGTTACACTGTGAACAATCTGCCACTTCAAAAAATATTTCTAATTAAAAGGATGCTTTCAATTGATGCCAAGTGGTGTGAGCAGCCCCTGCTGTATGGCACGGAGATGGCATTGTTTGATGTGGGTGGGCTGAGCGAGCACAGTCTGCACACTCCCGCCCACCTGCATCCCCATTCTGTAGCTCCTGTTCGAGGCACAGAAGCAGTAGGCTCCCAGTGGCATCTGTCATTAGAGCTGATGTGTGGAGAGGTACGGTTGTGTGGATTACAGGGTGCATAAACGTAAAAATGCTTTCATGTATAATACCTGCTGCAGAGATGGATTAGTAATTGCTTATTATGTGATGCTCTTTAAATACAAATGTGAAAAATATGTTTTTTATATGCCTATTGGTGCTCATAAACAATGACTGAATTTTTCTTTATTTTAAACTTAATAACAAGGAACACTGTGAGGAGACTTGTAAATCTTGCAGGCATTTACACTACCTAAGGGACCTGAGAGGATACTGAAGGATAAACTTTGGAACTTTAATCATTTCATTCTGTAAGTTTCTAAGGCACCTAAGGAAGAAATTAATGGCTTTTGAAACTTATGCAGCGCTACATGTTATTACTCTGGAAATTTATTATAATGTAAACTATAAATCTTAATTTGTAGCTTAATATGGCAGTGAAATAGTTTTGGCAGAATTCTGAAAATATATTGGAAATATATAGTTTAAAAAGCGCAGCTTGATTCTAAATGTATGCTGGAGTATCTTAAATGCTAATATTGGTAAACTTGTGCTGAACTTGTCCATCGTAGATTACTAAATTGAGGTCTGATTGTAATACAGTACAAAACTTTAACCTTTAAATACCACTGCAATTCTTTTACTTTTTACTTTTTACCAGCTTTTTATACTTTGTCCACAGTGAGTTTTGCCTTGATGCAGCAAGAGGCAGACACAGAAGGAACATTCTGCAGGCATTCAGCTCTCACTCACTCCATTCCTTTGTTGATCTTCCTTGAATCTCTTGACCGCACCACGACCACTTTCAAATGCCTATTGTTCTGACCTCACTTGGAGTATGCCTCAATGTATTTCTCTTTGATAAATATGGTAGCAAATTACTGCACATTTCATTCATTCAGGCCTTATTTCTGTCATTGGGCATCAGCCACCCCAGCATCCGAAAGGCCATGCCTCAAAAAGGCGGCATTAAAGACCTCCATCGCCCAGAACATGCCCTCTTCTCATTGCTGCCACCATAGAGAAGGTACCGGAGCCTGATGACATACGTTTAACAGTTCAGAAGCAGCTTCTTCATCTCTGCCATCACATTCCTGATGGACATTGAGCCCATGAACACTACCTCAGTATTTTTTTAACTCTCTTTTTGCTGGGCTGATGCCTCCTGACCTGCTGAGTTCCTCCAACATTTTGTGTGCATTGCTTCGGATTTCCAGCATCCGCTGACTTTCTTGTGTTCATTATTTTATTTACTTTTCTTTATTTATATATATATATATATATATATATATATATATATATATATATATATACACTTGCTGTAATTTATAGTTTCTATTATTATGCATTGTACACTGCTGCCACAAAATGACAAATTTCACGACATTTAACCTGATTCTGATTCCGACATTTCTGAAGATCCGGGTTGATAGTTACAAACTAATATTCAATTTAGTTAGAAAACATTTCAGGTGATAGTGTGGATTAGTCTGTGTCCTTTCACCTTAGTGTCATGTGCTCTCATCCAGTCAGCATTAATGGGAAGATATTCTCTCTTCTGTGTCCAATGTAAAGATTCTGTCGACTCTTTCATTTTAATACGCAGCTATTCTGAAATACATATTACATTATTGCCTATTTTGCTAAGTATATTTATTTGGGGACAAGAGTTATTGTGGAAACCAAATCTGCCATCAGGTTATGCTTTTTTTATACAGATTGATGTGGAAGTCTGGTTCAGGATGGCTGTGTCCTTCGGTGATCAAATCTCCTCGGCATGAGAGATGGGATCTCAACAATTCTAAAGGGGGCAGAATGATGCACATGTGCTGTTGTACTCACCCCAAGTTACAGACCATCGAAAATAGTGAAAAGGCATGATTCCTTCACTGAAGTCAAGCCCAAAGAATGGCATTCTTGAGTGAACAAGTAGAGGCAAATTCTTCTGAAGTTTAAGAGGGTAAAGTAATTATTCTGTTCTTCGTAGGAGGAGCATTTTGAAAGTGCTCCTAATAAAATCATTGGCCTTCAAGGCTAAATGCTGGACATATGGTGAACGCATGCTCCTTGGGATCACACCTTTAGCGCTTCTGTCTTGGGCAGTAAAGAGAATCAGAGTCAGATTTATTATCACTCACATATGTTGTGAGATTTGTTGTTTTGTGGTAGCAGTACGTTGCAAGACATAAAAATTGCTCTAAGGTACAATGAGACCATTAGATATAGAAGCAGAATTAGACCATTTGGCCCATCGAGTCTGTTCTGCCATTTCATCGTGGTTGATTAATTGCCCTCTCAGCCCATTCTCCTGCCTTCTCCCCATATCCCTTTCATGGCCTCACTAATCAAAAATCTATCAACCTCTGCCTTAAATATACCCAATGACTTGGCTTCCACTGCCACCTGTGGCAACATGCTCCACAGATTCACCACTCCCTGGCTAAAGAAATTCCTCCTCATCTCTGTTCTGAAAGAACACCCCTCTATTTTGGTCTTAGGCTCCCCCACCATAGGAAACATCCTTTCCGCATCCAATCTATTGAGGCCTTTCACCATTTGATAGGTTTCAATGAGATCTCCCCACAGTCTTCTGAATTCCAGTGAGTACAGGCCCAGAGCCATCAAACGCTTTAAAATAAATAATAAATAGATAGATAGAAAATAGAAAAGGGTAGTGAAGCAGTGCTTATGGGTCCCTGGACTATTCAGAAATCTGATGGTGGAGGGGAAGAGGCTATTTCTAAAACATTGAGTGTGGGTCTTCAGACTCCTGTACAATGTTAGTAACGAGAAGAGGGCTTTTCCTGGATATTGAAGGTCTTTAATAATGGATACCACTTTCTTGAGGCGTCACCATTTAAAGATGTCAACAACGGTGGGGAGGATTGTGCCAGTGACAGAGCTGGCTGAGTCTATAACCTTCTGCAGCCTCTTCCGATCTGCATATTGGGTCTCCATGCTAGGCAATAATGCAACCAGTAAGACTGCTCTCCTCAGCACGTCTGTAGAAATTTGCTAGAGTTGATGGAGTCTCTGGTGACATATCAAATCTCCTTAATCTCCTAATGAAGTATAACCACTGGTGTACTTCCCTGGTAATCGCATCAATGGGTTAGGCCTCGAAGATTTTGATTCCCAGGAAGCTGAAGCTGCTCATCCCTTCCACTACTGATGAGTGTTCTCCTAGCTTCCCCTCCTGAGGTGCACTATCAGTTCCTTGGTCTTGCTGATATTGACCATGAGATATTGCTTGGGTTCTGTTAAGCTTTGGTAGAACAATGGAAGCTGCTAAATAGTTGATTAGAACATAATACTTATCCACATGAGAGAATGAAACAACTTCAGTTATTTTTCCTGATCCTGCATACCAATTGGAAAATGGCCGGGGAATGTAATGTTAAAGAATATTTATTTTATTTTGCACTTTAATCAGTTTACTTTGGTGATTCTTTGTAAAGTGTGTCAAGCTGGTTTTGGTTTCTAGTCAACGTTGCAATTAGCTTGAATACTGCCTTGGAGGTTTGTAGGACCAGGGAAATGTCCTTGCTCCCCGTTCATTCAAGTTTTTGCATCAGTTTAAATGTGTGTCATTTTTCAAGTTAAAAATAAGTAAAGGTTAATAATTGATTTTTTTTTGTTGCTCAGAATGGAAAGATGTCCACTTCCCTTGCTTTCAAGATTTACAAAATTTAGGTCTGCTTGGCATGAACAATTGAGCAGTTTTGCAGTTAAGAGATAGGTTGATATTTGCCCACATGAGTGGGAGCACTGCTGGAGAAAGTAACTGGCATTGTCTCAGATTCAAGAGGAAAATAATATGGAAGAGTCCAGCTGGGAATGATTGATTTATCTATCTATCTGCTTGCTTGATTACTCACTTACTTACTGAGATATCGTGTGGAGTCGACCCTTCCAGCCCTTTGAACTGTGCTGCCCAGCCTCCCCCGATTTAACCCCAGCCTAATAACGGGACAATTTACAATGACCGATTAACCTTCTAACCAATACAGCTTTGGACTGTGGGAGAAACCAGAGTACCCGGAGCAAACCACCCGTTCACGGGGAGAACATCCCACAGTCCTGATCGACTGTGATCCTCTGTACCTCCCTCTGCAATTGGATCCTCATCTTCCTAAACAGAAGACCACCATCTGTGTGGATTGGTGATAATATCTGCTCCTCGCTGGCGATCAATGCTAGCGCATCTCCTGCTCTACTCCCTCTGTACCCATGACTGTATGGCTAGGTATAACTCAAAAGCCTTTATAAATTTGCTGATGATACAACCATTTTTGGTAAAATCTCAGATGGAGATGAGAGGGCATACAAGAGTGAGATATACCAGCTAGTTGAGTGGTGTTGCAGAAACAACCTTTTTTTGCACTCAATGCCAGTAAGACCAAAGAGCTGATTGTGCAGTTCAGAAAGGGTAGTAGGATGAGGGAACACAAGCCAATCTTCAGAGATGGATCAGAAGTGGAGAGAGTGAGCAATTTCAAATTCCTGGTTGTCAAGATGTCTGAGGATCTAACCTGGTCCCAACGTATCTATAAAAAAGGCAAGACAGCGGCTATATTTCATTAGGAGTTTGAAGGGATTGGGTTTGTCACCTAAAACACTCGAAAACTTCTATAGATGTACCGTAGAGGGCATTCAGATTGGCTGCATCGCTGTCTGGTATGGGGGTAGGGGGGGCTACTGCACAGGACCGAAAGAAGCAACAGAAAATTGTCAAATTAGTCAACTCCATCATGGGTACTAGCCTTTGTGGCATCCAAGACATCTTCAAGGAGCAGTGCCTCAGAAAGGCAGCAGCCATTATTAAGGACCCCCATCCACCCAAGACATGCCCTCTTCTCATTGTTACCATTAGGAAGGAGGTATAAATTAACACATTTCACGATACATGCTGGTGATAATAAAACTGATTCTGATTCCTTACAGACTGTGGCAGGAATTGAATCGGGGTCGCTGATACTGTAAAACATTGTGCTAACCATTACAATACCATGCCCCACCCTTATCATCTTTACTATCCAATTCCACCATGTGCCCGGTATCCTGATCGGGATATCACATGATAGTAAAGAAAGGAAGCAGAAATACTTCTAGTACTTTCCATTGAAGAAGTGGAAAATGTCGTTGAGCACCTTTGCTAGTGGGACTCTCCCAGTTATGTGGGAGGTGAATAGTTGGGTAGATGGTTGTAAAGGTGTGTCAGTTACTTTCCTTTGGTAGTCTGGGTTTTGGACATCCACCAGCAAGCTAGATTGAGTTGTTTTTATGGGTCATTGAACGGATCATAATATTCTGCAGCAAAGAGATCCAGGAAGCTTTCATACCTCTGTGTGCATTGGCACTGCCCAACCACTGCAGGTAGGCTTGAGAGATGCTGAGTGCTGCTAAATGGGACTGGAATACATAGATAGTGTATCTTAGTCAGCACAGACATGAAAGAGGGTCAAGGGATCTGTTTTGGTGCTGAATGACTCCAAGACTCAGGGCACTGGCCACAGTTACCAATCCCAGAACATGACGTACTCATAGAAAAAGAGAGACCGATGAGCATCATACCTGAGATACAGTACTCTGCAAAGGTCTTAGGCACATACTGTATATGTAGCTAGGGTGCTTAATACTTGTGCACTGTACTGTAGTAATTTTATGTATTGCACTGTAGTGCTGCCATACAAAAAAAACAAATTTCATGACAGGAATGAGTGATGATAAACCTGATTCTGTTATGGGTTTGTATTCCGGACTGAGTGGAAAGGGGGCTGAGAGAGAAGAATAATGGTTGGGAAAAGGGGAAGGGATAGGGAATGGAGCAGGAAGCACGAGAGAGACGTTCTGCAATGATCAATAAGCCATTTGTTTGGAACCAGCCTGATGAAGGGTCTCAGCCCAAAACGTTGGCTACTCTTTTCTCACGGAATCTGCCTGACTTGCTGAGTTCTTCCAGCGTTGTGTACATATTCTCTGATGTCTTAGGGCTGGGTGTGTAGGCACCTGCGCCACTCGCACCCTTTTCCCCCCAACCCCACCAATCCAGACACTTCTTCTCTGTCACCTGACTCACTTGGTGCTCCACCCTTGCCATTCCCAACATCCTTTGCTCCCGCCAGATTTACAAACTCATCTGCTGCTCCATGTTGACTAGTACAGCACTGTGTAAAAGTCTTAGGCACCTTAGTTTGGTATGCCAAAGATTTTTGCACAGGACTGTATGAGAGGCAAAGGTTTGCAGTGCTGACTGATTGGGTATTTTGATGGTAGAAAGATATCGGGGAGGAGATTTTCCCCCTTTCCAGTCTGAATGAGGGTTTCAGCTGGAAACATCAACTGTTTATTCCTCTCCATAGATGCTGGCCAGATCTGCTGAGTCTCTCCAGCACTTTATGTGTGTTGCTAGGAGAGAAGGTGTTTATTACCAAAGTATCTATGTAGGTCACCACAAAGTTGAGAAGGATGTGACATGTATCACAAAGGATAATTCATTATAACTAGCTTGAGGGGAAGGAGTCGTTTATTTAGAGCAATTCACTATCCCCCTTAGCAATTATTTCAGAGGAAAATTCCTTAATCTGCTTGGGATGATATAGCATGTTTCAGGATGATATTGCTAAAACAAGATAGCACAGATAAATTGGAAGGCTTAAGGATCAGCATGAGCACTGATATGAGGTAGTTTTAATTGAGTTTGGCACACAATGTACTAATACCAAGGGTAAGATTCTGAGTTCTAAGGAAGAGCCCAGCATTGCGTAATCGTTAACACTACACTTTACAGTACAAGCGACCTGGGTTCAATTCCTGCCAGTGCCTGTAAGGAGTTTTTCCTCCGGGTGCTCTAGTTTCCTCCCACAGCCCAAAGACGTATCAGTTCTAATTGGTCATCGTAAGTTGCCTTGTAATTAGGCTAGGGTTAAAATCGGGGCATTGCTGGGTGGTGTGGCTCAAAGGGCCAAATATGTTTTATTTCAATAAAATTGAAAACAGCCTGCAAGGCTTTCATTCGCAATATTGCTAAAGGGAGAGAACCAATTGTATACCGAGTTGGCTGCTTTGAAAGAACGACACTGCAGCGTGGAGGCAGTTCAACTGCTCTGAAGATCCAGCGATGAATGTTGCAGCAAACACGGAGATAATGAAATGTAACCACTGTGGCAAGAGAACTCGAAACAGTCTGGTAGAATGGTGAGCTTTGGGAAACAACCCCGAGAGGGAAAGTCAAACTTTATGACTTAAAGGTGGCTACAAGAAAGAAGTGTCGACAGGAAGTCAGAATGAGAATTAAGATATAAGATGGTGAGATGGCAGAGATGACGAGACTTAAGGGGAAACCAGCGGAGGAATACTGTTGGGCTGAAGAGCCTGTATCTCTGCTGTATTGCTCTCTATTACTCTGTCTCTAATTGGCTCATTACTGACTATCATAAGCTCAATGTATACTTTGTAGATGTTGTAACAGTTAATGCGTTTGAAGCCTATATTAAGTTTAATTTTGACACAGATGTTTAGAACATGTATTCATTGCATACTTGGATACAGACAACGGTTGCAAAGCAGGATGTGAATCGGAATGTGTACGAAAACTCTGAATACGTAATTACTGGAATTATCAATACTTGTCACAGTTACTTTAGAGATATGAAGTGAATGACTTGTTTGTCAAAAGACTTTGAGAGGTTTTTTTAGTTTGTTATATCTTGAGCTGTGTATATGTCTCTATAACTAGTTAATTGTATAATTAATGTGTACGCAAGTTGTTAATTCATGGCTTTCAGATAGTTTTTCTTTGTGGAATATGCCCTTCCGGCCTTTTGAGCTGTGCCTCCCAGTGACCCAGTATTTAACTCTAGCCTAATCACAGGACAATTTACAATGACCAGTTAACGTACCAACCCATTCATCTTTGGACTGTGGGTAGAAACTGGAGCACCTAGAGGAAACCCATGTGGTCACAGGGAGAACGTATAAACTCCTTACTGGCAAGGTGGAAATTGAACCCAGTCTGCTACTGTGTTACCATGCCGCCCCAGAAAGTTGTTAGTTTGTATGATCTTGTCACTATTTTGAAATTGCATAATGCAAGTGATTGTGCATGCAGCCTTAAGGACAGACCGTAGAAAGTAGCGTGGCTTTTGATAGATTGTTGCTGGTATTAAAAGTTGACTGTCTTCAATAAAAGCTGTTTTATTGGCAGCTCTGTCTCTATTATTTCACTTAGTGAATAACAGCACCAAAGGGCCTCTAGATATTGCTCCTATATCTCTGGTTTCAGGTGGGTTAGCTCAAGGCATGACATTTATTATATATATTTATCAGAATAGTTGTCAACAATTATAACTCTGGGTTATTCTGATCTAGATAAAAAATAATTTTCCATTAAACTAAGTACAATCCACTGTAGCTCTGGACAAGGTTATAGCTCAACGTTGAGATTTAATTGTAAAAATGAGATCTCCGCATTTAGCAAAGGTGACTGTCCTCCATTGTGCTTGAGAAAGAATTATTAGCTGAGCGAGGGGAAACACCCTCTTAACGGGGAACGTACACGGTTACAACAAATGGTAAAGAAGGTATAAACCTTCATACAATACTGCATTTTGACCGAAGGATTCAATGGATGTGGCTGATGGAACAGTGCAAAAAGTCGATATCCCTTTAAGGCACATCTGTCGTACCCTCCCTCTCTCTCTCTCTCTCTCTCTCTCTCTCTCTCTCTCTCTCGTTCTCTGTCTCCATTCTTTAATTCACAACAATCTCAGAGAATATATCAATGAACACCTTCTGTCCAATAAGAGTGCAAATTTACAAGCCCATTCCTAGTTGCCCAAACAGCTTTCACCGGATGCGGCAGTTCCTCTTTAATTATCCAATCAACATCGCATGTCTTTACTTACAGCCAATAGTAAACTGGTATGCAAATAAAACCGTGGGAAGCGGAGGCGTCCTGCAGTGGGTGATGGGAATTGTAGTCCGTGTGGCTCCAGATCAGGGGAGAATAAATGGTGGAAGACTACATGACCCATACTGCACTGCAAGTAAGCCGCCTGCGCACTGTGCTGACTGTGCCTCTTCATTCATGAGCGCCGAGCAAGAGAAAAAAAATGCATTTCACAGAAAGTGGGGCTGATGGACGGTACTGAGTCGGAGACTCTGCAGTTTATCAATGATTCAGCCACAAACCCCACTGTGAATCTGCAAAAGCAACGACTGCATCTTCTATACTCCCAATGCTTACCACTGGGGTATCAAATTCATTTTTATAAATTTGTTGTTGATTTAATATATTATTAAAGAAAATACTACCCTCCCGGCTACTGCCAAACGCTTCATTCACAAAAATTACGCAGGATCTGCCACTGTGCGCCCTCACGCCGAGCGGTACTGCATCTACAAAGCAGAGCATCCCCCAATTGCACCTGGGTGTTAACGGAACTTGTTATTATTCTGGGGACGTTTAAAGTAAGTATATTCTATTTATTATTGTTTAGCATATTACATTCATGGGTTAAGTATTATAGTACATGATTCCGATAAAGATCGTATTAAGGATAATATCAGATTTATTCCTCTTTTTTTTTAGACAACGGATTTTAAAATTGATACTAAATTGCATCGTTTAAGCGAATTTCTGTCAGAAAATTAGTAAATGCTTAAATCTTGAATACCGAAAAGGTCTATTTATAAATTCTAGAGTGCCGATTTTGCTTCAAATCCTCATACAGTATGTTATATTTCGAGGAGATGCTGTTTCCGCGACCTGCAAAAACAAAATCGCAATGTATTTTCGGTATCTGAACATTGATTCTGTTTTATTAACTAAAATGGAAAACCGGGACCCAGAGTCGAGTTTAATAACATTTCCGAGGTAATCGTTTTAAATGATAAATATTGAGTTTATTGTCCGAACCCGTTTCTTGCAATTACAAATAGGGGTTATTTTGAAAATATGTTTCATTGTATCCTTCAATGGCTTGCATCGATTATTCAAATTGATGTAAAACGCATCCTAGCCTCCCGGAGTGCGGCCAAATGGTTCCATTCATTAATCGGCAATTTTATGAATGAAATTCCATTATTGACTGCGCCCAGATGCAGACTCGCTGCCTTCACGGTTAAAATTATAATAGTGATTCATCCTTCGGTCTCTTATTGTGCTTGTTCAAATGTCGTATTATTTAGAATACAACACATCGCCGTATATAAACCATGTCCCTGTGTAATGTTTAAATAAATGGAATAAACATCTGTTTTCGTGTTAGGGGCGTTTTAGTTCATAAAATATTGCTAGAATAATCCAGGAAGGCATTTCTAACCTCTTAATGAATAAAGGAATGGTCTAATCTGGGGCACTTTGAAGATATTATTTTGCCTATTCTTCCTTCCATGGGTCGGTGTGTGCGAACGATCTCCGGTTTATTCAGGATACATGCAGCCTTTTACACGTCTGTAGATAATGCACGCACAGCCTAGCCCTCTCCGTGGGTTACTGCGCCAAGTCGGGGTTATGAATAGAAAACTTGACAATTAAGCACCCCAACGAGAAAGAGTGGGAGAGAAATCAAAGGACAAGGCGGTGGAGATACGAGCAGGGAACAGATCCCATGGCTGTCATAACGTTAATGTAACTGATCACTTTAACTGTAGCAGAGCGGACATATTATTGGTTTGAAGGATTAGATAGTTAATTGCTCGTCTTTGTTGCTTATGACTCTTTAAGGGTCTTGGGTTAGTTATACGTTTGTCTCTTTCCCAGCTCCACTTTCGTTTTTTGTTTTTTTAAAATTTATCACATGTGCTGGAAACATACAGTGAAATGCGTTCACAACCAGCACAGGCTTGGTACATAAATGAACAGAAACGGGCAATTCCGGAAATCTATTTGAATCTAAGAATAGATCAGGACTGTGGCTTTGACTTGAATGGTCTTGGTGGGGTTCCCAGCACGAAGAACGTGTGATTTCGATAACAAAAATACTCGGGGAATAGTCCCAAATAATAAGCTAACCCGTCAAGCACCAGTTAGGCAACGAATTAGTCCTCCTGTGTCCTTGACCACAGATATGCGTTAAAATTGCCAGTGCTTCCAATTCAGTGGTAATATTTAAACCAAGTGGAGTTTTACATTGTCTCGGCCAGGTGCATTGTACATTGATGAGTTATAGTTGATTTCAATATGACAACATTTTAAAATAACACGCACAAAATGTTGAAGGAACTCAGCAGGCCGGGCAGCATCCATGGATGGGAATAAAGAGTCGATTTTTCGGGCAGAAACCCTTCATCAGGTCACGGCAGGTCTAGATGAAGAATCTCGGCCCGAAACGTCAGTTCTTTATTCATCTCCGTAGATGCTGCCTGACGCGCGGAGTTCCTCCAGTATTTTATGTTTGTTATTCCGGATTTCCAGAATCACTTGTGTTTAATGTTTTAAAATGTTGATGGTTCTTTGTTGCAGGGAGTGGAATTCGAGTGCTGGATCAAGAAGACTGAGGCAAATGGAGTCTCGGATTTCCCTCGGGAATGCTGGAAGCCCCGCTTCCGTGTTCCAACCCTTGCTGGACGGTCGCTTGCCTTATGGCAGATTGCAGCAAACCACAATCCTGCCCATGGACCAGATGAAACCAAACCGCCTGGAGAACGATTACGTCGAAAACCCGATCGCCACCCAGCCCAGCAGGAACCCGAGTGCCCACAGCAGGCCGCCCCATCAGGAGAGATCCGGTGGTCACCGCGACCAGGGCTGTGACCACCACCAGCTCTCCAGCCACAGTAGCCTGTCTTGGACTTCCAGCAGCAGACCTGGTTCAATCAGCAGTAGCAGCAGTACCTCGTCCGATCAAAGGCTACTGGACCACGCTGCCCCGCCGTCCGTGGCCGATCAGCCTGGCTGTGAGAGGGCCGTTCAATCACAGCCCAAGTCATCCGGCTCCAAGGCCATCGATCTTAAGGAGACCTCCCAGCGCCAGGAGCCTGGCAAGCACGTGTTACTCTGCGAGGGCTGCGGGAAATGCAAGTGTGCTCACTGCACCTCACCCAGAACTCTCCCCTACTGCTGGGTCTGCAATCAGAGTTATCAGTGTAGCCCGCAGGACATTGTGAACTACGCGACCTGCATGTGCCTGGTCAAAGGGATTTTCTATCACTGTACCAATGAGGACGAGGAGGGCTCTTGCGCGGACCACCCGTGTTCCTGCTCCCACTCTGACTGCTGTGCCCGCTGGTGTTGCATGGGCACTATGTCTGTGTTCCTGCCGTGCTTGTTCTGTTACCTGCCAGCAACTGGGTGCGTCAAGCTGTCGCAGAAGTTTTATGACACAGTCAGCAGGCCGGGCTGCCGGTGCAAGAACTCCAACAGCGTGTACTGCAAGGTTCCGGAGGTGTCGGCCTGCAGTGCGGACAAGCCCTCATGATGCAGGGCTGGCCTTCCCATTGCTCGCATCCGTACTTTATTGGTTCAGCCCTTTGCAAGTTTTTTTTTGTTTATTTTTTAAGTACATGGTTTATTCAGTACTGAGTGGGCAAACCTTTCCTGCAGCTTTCTGAAAAGGACCTAATATATAATTATGTGAAGCCTTTTAGAAGCAGCTAAATATGGGGTTTTCAAAAGTTCTTTCGAAATCCACGTCTTTTCCCCTGATACTCCTCTCAAAAACTAAAGGGTTTCATTTTTTTTGTTGTCGTTGATGTGGTGGGGGGTGTTGGGACAGTGGGGTGGGGGAGGGGAGGTGGGGGTGAACGGGCAAAAGGAATTTTAAACAGTTTACATCACTACCTCTAAATCCTACCATGTAGTATATCTGGCTGAAACAGTGCTCAGGTGTTTCAGATCCACCATTATCCATTGCTTTTAAAACAAAATATATAAACATACTGAATTTATCCAGACGCCTTTTAATATTTTCCAGGGTTACAGAAGCAGGTTTTTGTTTTGGAATACAATCAGTTGCTACTATTCCCTTAAATTTCCCAGATGACACACATCCCTCAATCAGTCACCCTTAGAACTATTGACCCATGTTGTGCCAAAACATATGAGTGAAGGGCATTTAAAAGAAATGATACTGACTGCAAAATTCAGTGTACTGTCTGATTGACAATGGTACTAGTGGATGGAGATATAACAAAACCTTGCTAGACACTGTAGGCTGGAGTCTTGAAGCAATATAGCAAACTATTTTTGTGTTTTGTAGGTAAGGATTCTCACTCTCTACCCAATGGGTCACTTAAGCTTTTGATGTGTTAGGATATTTAACTTTAGGGAACAGGAAGCCATGCCCTGAACACTAGAAAAGGGTCCACGATTAAGTGTTTTGAAAAATATTTTTTATGTATGTTACTCATCTTCAACAAAATTTGGTTTCCTTTTTTGTTCCTAATTAAATCCATGTCTGTTCTTTTATTCGGTCTGCTTCACAAGACTTTTTTAGTACACCATTCATGCCAGTAATTAGTGGGATTATTTTGTTGGTGTGAGAGATTTGTGCTTTACAAGCACCAAGAGGCATGGACAGATAGCAATAGTTCCTTTCAGAATAAAATCAACCAAGTAAATAACTGCTAACAATGCAAGTCACATTTTACTGGATATCAAAGTAATAACTTATAATTATTACTATAAATATGGTTGTGGGAACAGAAGGCACATGTGATGTGTTTGTATTTTTTAACAATTTTTAACTGCCAATACTATACAGATTTGGGCCATTATAGGTAACTTGTACCATCTTCTGCTTAAGCCCATCTCCTGTTTTTTTGCCGGGGCATAGGCTGCTGGCAGGAGCTCACCAGAGTCCTCCGATCCAGGTCGAAGTTTGATTGGCCCTGTGGCTACTGCTTTCATCAGATGACTTCATACGTGTGCTAGGAGAAGGTCTTTCCTCTCCCAGGGATGAGGACTTTGGAGCTTCTGTTGGCATCTCTGTCGCTCCGGTTTTTAACAGGATGGAGTTGTTACCCCCCCCCCCCCCACATGCCCAACCCTCTTCTTGCAGCTGGGCTTGGGACCACCCATGACGGACCCCCAGTGTAGTGTAATACTCCTAATCGACTCAATGCAGCATGATGACGACTGTGGGCTGTGTGAGAAGGCACGGATTGTCAACATTAGCACCAATCATACCAGGGAGGCTGTGTAAGACCTTGTGATAAACAGACCAGGGGAGCTGATAGGACAAAAAGAACAGGAAATTGAACAACTTCAATTGTGAAGAAAACCCTCCCACTCAACCTATTCTCTGTGGAATTTCCATCAACTATTCTCATCTGTGCTTAATATTCACAAGATCTTAAAGTCTTTTTTCTAAAAATAATGAAAAACAGAAACATTCTTGAACTAAATTTTAAAATATATGTGTTCTTGATAGTAAGTTATTTAAAAACAAAGGTTGCATTTAATCAGAGACAGCACCTGCCATTCTGCTATCTGCTCAGTGATAAGTGTGTGCGTGCAAAGCCATTACCCTACTGGGGCACAGGCAGCTGACAGCAGCTCGCCCAAGTCCTGTGTCCTGGGCCACTCTTTTAAGTTGACCCCAGGTGTATCCCATCTTAAGCTCCTTCCTCTCCCAGGGATGAGGTCTTTGGAGTTTCTGTAGCTCTGGAATTTTGCAGGATGGGGTTGCTAGCACCATGCCCAATCCTCCTTTCACATCTGGGCTTGGCAGTGTCTGTGGCAGAATTGATAACTATGGGTAAAAACAATTTAGGGCAATGAATTATTTTAACATGGTTAAAATCCTGACTGACATGATTATTCCATCTTAGAGAATTAGAAAAAGATTGGGACAAAACAGAACAGATGGTTACAATTGATAATATTACTGGATCATGAGACTAAGACTGTGAAGTACAGTACACACAGAATGCAATGCATATATATTTTGCAGAATTGATTATGCATATTTATACTGACAGTTATTTATTGAGAAGCTCCATAAGAGTAGCTTTAAAGGTAAATTAAGCAGGTTAAACTCCGATTCTGCCCTGAAAGTTGCTGGCAAACCAAGCAAGTGCCGTGTTTGTTATTTGTGGTGTGATGACCCACAGGGGACTGAACTCCAGTTTCCAGACCAGCATGACTAATGGAAACAGGATGTTCATGGCCAACCAGGATAGTGATCAGAGAGTGAATAGAATATTGCTCCAGTGACGCTGCCCTTGTTGTTGTTCTCACCCCGGCGAGGGAAACCTCTGGCCGCAGTGTTAGTCAGTCCAGGGCGCTACCACGCGCTGGAAAGAAAGGCAGTGCAGCCTCGCAGTGCTGAACACGAATGTTGAAAGAACAAAGCCAACCGTCTGAATGGAGGATGTGAAACGACAGCTTCAGTAACGTGATGTTCCATAGACAAGTCACAGACAAGCCTCTTTGTCGCTGCTTCCACTTACCCAAACTGTCAGCCTGTTGTAATTCAATTCACAATGTATAAACGTGTATTGTGTGCCGTTTTCTTTGACCGGAGTCTTGTTGGTGGGGGTGGGGGCTAAGGGACTTCTTGCCCCCCTTTATATTGTCCTCCGTTTCCCTGTCATCCCAAGTGAAATTCAGATCCCAAACTGAGCCAGGCTAATGCGTGGCAATATACAGGTGCCTCTGCCCACAGCAGAGTTCCACTTTTTTGTTTAACTAAATGGAATGCAGGCTCTTTATGGTGGATTGCATTTTCTCCACATCTGCCCAGCTCAGTCTGGTATCGCTGTTCCTACTACGTGTCACTGTTTGTAAGTGTACCTGTATGGCTGATACAGCCTTAAAAATATTTCTCCCTTCTGTTGAATGTAACATGCCACTGTGGAATCTGTGCACGTTCCTATTTGTTCTGTAAATACAGTAGTTCTAAAGGCAGGAAGCTTTCTTTAAAAACCGTCCCATTGGCAGAGATGCTTTTTTCTTCCCTACAACCTGATCAGTGTAGTGAGGGTGTTCCTGTTATAGTGATTGGTGGTGTATAAGGCACTTTCTACAAAGATATAAATGTCTGAGAAGAGAAGAAAGGCTTAGATGCAAAGCTAGTCAGAGGTCCGAGAGCATTTTAGGCTCTCCTCATTACAGCAATGTTACTGAATGTTAAAGGCAGGTCATTGGGTCACTTGGTGGTAGCCTTTCTATCAGAAAACAAATGTCAGGGATGGCAGATCCTCATCAGTCTCTTCTATGTAAACTACCATCTCCAGTCTTCCCCAAACATGTCAGTTGTTATTAGTTAATAGGGGACGGGTTTAATGAGCCTACAAGGACAGAGCAAAAATTACTCCTGTGATTGATAGTTAATGACCCGTGTTAGAAAACCCTCGTGTGTGAGTGGCGGTCGAAGGAAGCGCTTGGGTTCATTTAGGACGTTACTCAGTTGATTGGAAGGGATCGCACAGCACTCTGTCTGGGCTTATATGTGACCACTTGGGTAAAGTGCACAAGGCAGTCGGAGACATCAGAGCCATACCTCGGTATATGTCAGCACCTTAGGCAAAACAAAAGGTTTAACGTTGTAACAAAACCACCAGAAGACAGTTAATTCTTCCCCGTAATATTATGGTTCAATATGAGTGAGGATTCCTTTCCTGAGCTTCTCTATACTTCATTTACATGGAAGAGAGAGAGAGACGGAAAGCAGAATTAAATGAGACTCAAATGAGAATCGAAGTTCATCCCTTCTAGTTCTCGAATAAAAAAAACCAACTAAGTTGGCACCTACCAAAATCTCCATTTGTGTGGTACTCTTTAAGAAACAACTTGAGTAATTGTGAACTTCATTGAAATTCAAGCTATCAGTACCAGTCATTACAATTTCCTGTTCATGTTTAACTTGGCACCTTTGTGTTAACATGGAAAGCTGTGTGGAGTTCTGTTTCTGATTCTGTTGGAATAGGGTTCTTGTAAGAATATTTATTTGAAGGTTCTATTTTATAGTATTTATTTTAGATTTTCTCTTGTTGTGAGATTTCTTTGATTGTGTAAAATAAAAGGGGAAAATGTGATGTATGTATGAATCAGAAAAATATATTGATGATAAAAAAACTGATTTGGTCTTGTTAAGGATTTTTTTCTCCTAAAGAATGTATAACTAGTGCAGTTTTGAATTAAACTTTCTGTGATAATTCAGGGAGTGCATGTCTTCCCAATAATGATGGGGGCAATATACGCTCCGACTCAGTTCTTGTCTTCTGGGTTGGTTGTGTCAATATCAAGGGCCTTTGTGTTTCCAAGGCAAAATTGAACGAGGGTAGCTTGGCCTTTGCTGTGGTGTCCCATGGGGCTGGTATCAGCTGCTTCTGTTTGGAAGCCAATTGTTCTCACCCTGATCTTCACACACACAGACACCTCTTGTTATCTAAGCAGAACAAGTAAAGATGAGCTTTACTTATCACAGGTATATCAAAACACTGAAAAGTACAGTGAAATGTGTTGATTGCATCAAGGATGCACAGGGGGCAGCCCGCAAGTGTCACCATATGCCAACATAGCATGCCCACAACTTACAAACACTAAACACGTCTTTGGAATGTGGAAGAAAACTGGAGAACTTGGAGGAAACCCACGTGGTTATGGGGAAAACGTACAAACCTGTTACAGACTGGCAGGAATCGGAATCCCAATCTTACCACTGACACCTTGGAACATTACACAAACCATGGCCATTGTGCCACCTCATAATTTCATATTTGTATAAAACATTTTACTCCTCTTTCAAGATATCGCTTAGTGCCTTACAGTTAATGAAGTACAGACATTTTTGAATTAATGTCTAATGGGCAATTGATGTCTAATGAGCAAGGATGTAATGCTGAGGTTTTATAAGCCATTGGTCAGACCACACTTGGAGTATTGTGAGCAGTTTTGGGCCCCTTATCCAAGAAAAGATGTATTGGCTTGGAGAAGGTCCAGAGGAGGTTCACGAGAATGATTCCAAGAATGAAAGAACTAATGTATGAGAAGCTTTTGATAGCTCTGGGCCAGTATTCATCATAGTTTTGAGGAATGAAAGGGGATCTCATTGAAACCTAACAAATATTGAAAGGCCTAGATAAAGTAGATGTTGAGAGGATATTTCCTATTGTGGGTGAGTAGACCAATAAGTCTGGCTCCTTTAGGTTAACCAGAATATTTATATATTTTATATATAGTGAATTATTTTTACAATATAAGGGTAGGTGAATCTGAAACTAGAGGGCATAGGTTGAAAGTGAGAGGAGAACAGTTGAAAAGGGCTTGGGGGGCAACTTCTGCACACAGGGGGGTGATTTTAAGGAGCGAGCTGCCAGCGGAAGTGGTGGATATGGATTTAGAATTCATTAGAACAGGTAACTGGATGGGAAAAGTTTAGAGCAGGGGATCCCAACCTTTTTTATGCCGTGCAACCTCTACCCTAAAGCAAGGGGTCCGTGGACCCTAGGCTGGGAACCCCTGGTTTAGAGGGATACAGGACAAACAAAGGCAAAGAGGCTGGCTGAGGAAAAACACTTGGATGAGTGGGTCAAAGGGCCTGTTTCTGTGCTGTAATACACTATGACTCATTAATTATAATTTATAACAAATTTCTATGCCAATGTGAGGGACTAGAATACTAATTCAAATTTAACACAAAGGAAAATCAGCTTCAGCAACTTTGCTTTCCCCCGAGCTGGACCAATAGTCAGGGAGATACAGGGATGAATGCTAGAGATAGGTTTTCACATAATGCGATTCATAATTGCTGCCAACAAAGGCTATTAACCTACCAATAGAGAGTTCATTCTTTCAAACAACATTGGTTACTGAATCTATCATTCCTGCCGATAAAAAGATCCATGCCTCTTTGTAGTGATGAACCACCTTCAAAATAAACCTGCAAGCTCATTATCAATGGGACAGAAGCCAGCATCAGAATCAGGTTTATTATCACTGACACATATTGTGAAATTTGTTGTATTGCACATTTATGTGCAATACATAAATATACTATAAATTATAATATATCTAAAACAAATATATATATATATATAATACATATAAAATTAGATAAGTAGTGTAAAAAGAAAGCAAAAAATTGTGAGGTAGTGTTCATGGGTTCATTGTCCATTCAGAAATCTGGTGGCAGATGGGAAGAAGCTGTTCCTAAAATTTTGAGTGTGTGTCTTCAGGCTCCGGTACCTCATCTCTGATGGTAGCATGAGAAGAGGGTGTGTGCTGAGTGGTGAGGGTCCTTAATAACCGATTAAGCCTTTTTGACATATTGCCTTTCATAAGTGTTCTCGATGGTGGGGAGACCCGAGCCCATGGTTACAACATTTGCCCGTGCCTGAGTTTACAACTCTCGGCAGCTTTTTCCAATCCTATGCAGTGACCCCTCTATGCCAGACAGTTAAAATGCTCTCTATGGTACATCTGTAGAAATCTGCTAGAATCTTTGGTGATAAACCAGATCTCCTTGGAGATTTGTTAGTCAGACTAGAGAAGACTTAAGGACTATCTGTAGACAGCAGTTGCAAGAGAGCCTGTTTCCAGAATTCAGCAGGTTTGAAACTGCACTTAACACAATTAGATTAGCTTACTCTTTGCCAAGGACATAAGGGAAAAGCAAGTCTTAAGTTAATAAGACTTTCTTCATCAATTGAATTGCTAAATACCTAATAACTAGTTAACTACAAATTTTAAAACACAAGATTCTACAGATGCTGGAAATCCAGTGCAAAACACAAAGAAGGCTGGAGGAACTCAGCATGTCAGGCAGCATCTATGGAAGTAAACAAACATTCGATGTTTTGGGCCAAGACTCTTCTTCAGGACTGGAAAGGAAGGGGAGCAGATTCCAGAATAAGAAGGTGGGGGTGGGGGGAGGAGAAAGATCACAAGCCAGAAGATGATTGGTGATGGGCGGGGGAGGAGGGATGAAGTAAGAAGCTGAGAGATGATGGTTGGAAAAGGCAAAGGGCTGGAGAAGAAGGTATCTGATAGGAGAGGGGAGTAGGTCATGGGAGAAAGGTAAGAAGGAGGTGGTAGGCAGGTGAGGAGAAGATGTAATAGGCCAGAGTGGGGAATAGAAGAAGAGAGAAGGGGGAGGGAAAAATTACTGGAAGTTGGAGAAGTTGATGTTCGTGCCATCAGACTGGAGGCTACTAGACAGAATATGAGGTGTTGTTCCTTCAACCTGAGAGTGGCCACATCATGGCAGAAAAGGAGCCCAAGGAACAACGTGGCAGAATGGAACATGGGATAGGAATTAAAATGGTTGGCCACTGCAAGATTTTGCTCTTTGTGGATGGAATGGAAGTGCTTCACAAAATTCATCCCAATTTATATCGGGTCTCACCAATGTAGAGGAGGCCACATCAGGAGCACCAGATAAAGCAGATGACCTCAGCAGAATCACAGGTGAAGTGTTGCCTCATCTGGAAGGGCTCTTTGGGGCCCTAAATGGAAGTGAGAGGGTAAGTGAAAGAATTTACAGTTGACCTGCACATATACATCCTATGATATGATCAATGTGATCCTTATCTTGTTGACAGAGACTCAGGTACATTGTCAGTTCTTCACTTTGAGCATGCAACCAGTCGATTGTTTATTGGGTCTCTGCAAATATGTGTGAACCCACAAATGTGGTTTTGTCAAACTGAACATGATGAGCCCGCACATAAGCATTTACTGCATAAGGTGATAAATGTGAAGATGACTAGAATGTCAGCTATGGCAGATGTCTCTGATTATGATCAAAGGGAAAAGAGGGATCTCACTTAATGTTTCATCACCATGTATAAATATATCGTGTGTGGGGTGGCTGAGTTGTGAGTGATAAATTTAGTTGGGTGCTCAATGTAAACTCTATTTCTAAGTACATATATGCCACCACATATAACCCAGAAATTCATTTTTCTGCAGGAACACTCAACAAGTCCATAATAGAATAAAAAACACACTAGAATCAATGAAAGACTGCACTAACTCAAGCATTCAACCAGTGTGCAAAAGACAACATATTGTGCAAATACAAAAAGAAAGAAATAATAATAAGAAATTAAGAAGAAGCAGATATTGAGAACATGAGCTGAACAGTCCTTGAAAGTGACTCCATAAGTTGAGGGAACATTTCAGTGATGGGGGAAAGTGCAATTGAGTAAAGCTATCCCGCTTGGTTCAAGGCCCTGATAGTTGAGGGGTAACAGTTATTCCTGAACCTTGTGGTGTGAGGCCTGAGGCACCTGTACCTTCTTCCCAATGGCAGCAGTGAGAGGAGAGCATGACCTGGGAGGTGGGGTCCCTGATAATGGATGTTGCTGTCCTGGGACAATGGTGCTCAGTGGTGAGGAAGGCTGTACCCGTAATAGACTGGACTGCACACTCCTACTGTTTGGACGATTATAAATCAACCGAGATGGAATAATGGAGCAGATTTGATGGCCTAATTCTGCTCCTACATGTAATGGTCTTATTTAAAGCCTCTTTTACTGTGATTATGGTGTCTTGAGACAGAAAGTAGCTGGTTCTCAGCTCCACTCCAGAGACACGACCATCTAACCCAGATCAGAACCATCAATAGATGGCCTCAATGCAGTACAAGGTTCCTTTCAGCTGGACCCTGCCGCGCTACCTGTACTTCGGAGAAGTGTCCGTGCAGGAAAACATCTTTGACTACAGGTCCATCAAATAGTCACCACTGTGTAAGAGCAAAGGGTTGGATTAATCATGGGGTAGGATTACTGAACAAAGGTCAGCACAAGTGAAAATGAAAGGGAGGCCCTCCCCATCATGTACACTCGGGGCCTCAATCCCATCGCATACTGCCCTTGAGAGAGCTGAGGAGTGGAGGAAATGAGGAACAACAGCTTGTCATGCTGGACAGGCTTGTGAGTTCCTGAGATCCCGAGACCGATGCCGTCTGGAGTTTAGCCATCTGGCACTTAGCTCGTGGTAGGGTCACCCGTGGTGGTAAGGTCAAGAAGGAGGTTCTAGACAAAGGGCGATCCAAGCAAGACTTCAACAGTGCGAGAACCAGTTATGGACCGTGTAAGAGCGAAGGGTTGGATTAATTGTGGGGCAGGAGTACTGAACAAAGGTCTGCACAAGCTTGTGGGTTGAAATGCCTATACACTGCAGTGCTGTATTGTTCTCTGTTCTATGCAAGCTGCCGACTGACACATTGTAGGCGGCAGCTGCCACAATGGTTTTGTGGGGAAGGACCACAGCCTTGGGGCCTGCCATCACTGGACACTGAGGCGCTGGGTCCTGTCTAAATAGTCTTTCGAACACATAATGGGCGTATTGATTAAGGGGAAGATATGAGTGACACTGATGCAAAGGAATCTATTGATTTAATATTACAATGTATGTGAGGCCATAAAACCATAAGACATAGGAGCAGAATTAGGCCTTTTGGCTCATCGAGTGTATCCCATCATTCAATCATGGCTGATTTATAATCTCTCTCAACCCCATTCTCCTGCCTTCTCCCCACAAAATTTGACGCCCTTACTAATCAAGAATGATCAACCTTTACTTTAAATACACCCAATGACTTGACCTTCACAGTTGTCTATGGCAACAAACTCCACAGATTCACCATCCACTGGTGAAATAAATTCTTCAAGATTGACTTGTAAAGGACTCCTGATTCAGTGGATCATTCCTTGAATGTAAAGAAAGACACGCCCCAATAGTATTCAAATTATATGTTATGAATAAAATATATTTTTGGGAATGAACCTCCTGGCATCTGGACAAATTCAGCAGAAGGTTTTTTGGAGATATGAAACTAGGACCCACTAAAAGTGCAACATTGTCAGGGGTGAAATAGGTAGAGGGGACACCAATCTTCGAACATGAAGTTCTACAACATCTGTGTTGGCTTTATGGAAACTCATTTATCAATCTGAAGCAGGCCAATTATTCCACTTGTTTCAGATCCTGTAAAATAGGTGAGAATTCTGCACAGGATGAGCCTGGAGGGTCTCGGTCAGTTTCAAAGTGGTACATGTACGTATATCCAGCACTGCATTCAATCTATTCATTCCTAATCTTCTATTTGGATAGCCTCCAATCTGACAGGATGAACATCAACTTCCCCAAATTCTGGTAATTTCTCACCTCTCCCCCGTCTCTCTTTTTCCATTCCTCTTTCTGGCTCTCCTCTTACCCCTTTGCTTCTCCTCACCTGCGTATCACCTCCCTCTAATGTCCCTCATCCTTCTCTTTCTTCTATGGTCCACTCTCCTCTCTTTCCTTTTCCTAAACCCTCTTATTCTGGCTTTTTCTCCCTTTCCTTTCCAGTCCTTATGAAGGGTGTCGGCTTAAAACATCAACTGTTCATTCCCCTTCCATTGATGCTGCCTGGCCTGCTGAGTTCCTCCAGCTTTTTGTGCACAAACTCTTGTTTACAGTCTTCTGTAGACAGATAAGATCCAATCGAGAGATAGAGTTGTGGTTTATGGTATGGGCTTTTGCAGTGGAATGGTTAAAAAAAAAGAGGCCGGAAGAGAAATTATTGCTTTAGATTATACAAGTATTTCAAAACAGTACATTCAGCAATGTGGAGTCATGATTCATAGGCCAGAAGGAATATTTTGAGCTCTCACCAAAAGAGTTCAGAACCACTTAGACCATAAGCAATGCTGAGCCTGGGTACAGACTGTTCACTCGAGCTTTGCAGGTGTCTCATTCTGGGATACACATGTGTGCATATGGTGTGCATGCACTCATATTTTGATAGATGCAAAGGAAGTTCAGATCTCAAAGGATTATTTATGTTAATTTCCTCTGAAAAAGGAATAAACTGCAAAAAATGTCAAGAACATTCAGGATTACGCAAAACACCTCCCGGGTACAAGTGGATACAGGATGTGTAGGATATCCCAGTGATGACTTGGTTGTATTTCTGTCAGAATGGAATAACAATGGGATTCCAGCAGCATTGATGCAATAATCTATTTATTTTACTGAAGCATATTTTTAAAGTGAAGCATGCCTTAGATCAAGAGGATGGAAGTTAGAGATCTGTCCTGACTTCAGGACTGTGCTGTGGAATTTAAATTTGACCATCTTTGACAAGACTAGTTAAATCCACACAGGTTGAACATATACCTGGCTTTGCGAACATTTGGCATGACATCTAAAACTTTGACAAACTTCTATAGATGTGTTGTGGAGAGTATATTGACTGGCTGCATCACAGCCTGGTATGGAAACACCTATGCCCGCCCGTGAATGGAAAATCCTGCAAAAAGTAGTGGATACAGCCTAATATCCATCACAGGTGAAGTCCTTGAGCACATCTATGCTGTGTTGCAGGAAAGCAGCATCCATCATCAGGAACCCTCACCACTCAGGTCATGCTCTCTTTGCTCTGCTGCCATCAGGAAGAATATACAGGAGCCTCAGGCCCCACAGCATCAGGTTCAGAAACAGTTACTACCCCTCAACCATCAGGTTCTAGAACCAGAGGGGATAACTTCACTCAATTTCACTTGCCCCATCACTGAACTGTTCCCATAATCAATTAACTGACTTTCAAGGTCTCTTCCTCTCGTGTTTTTGATATTTTATTGCTTACTTATTTATTACTAATATTTTAATTATTATTACTCTTTCTATTTGTGTTTGTACAGTTGTAGTTTGCACATTGGTGGTTGCCCTGTTGGTGCAGTCTTTCATTGATTCTATTATGGTTATTGGACTTATTGAATATGCCCGTAAGAAAATAAATCTCAGGGTTGTATATGTTGACATATATGTACTTTGGTAATAAATTAACTTGGAGCTTTGAACTAAAAGGTTTAGTGTTTTTCAGCCCTTTGCGTTTACTACCTGTCACCTCTTGGCTTCTCACTTCATCCACCTTTGCCCCACCCAGCCACCTGCCAACTCACCTGGCTTCACCCATCACCTTCTAGCTTGTACTTCTTCCTCTCACCCCACTTTCTATACTGGCTTCTTCCCCTTTCCCTTCCTGTCCTAATGAAGGGTCTTGGCCCAAAACGTCAGCTGTTTTTTCCCCTCCATTGATGGTGCCTGATTGGCTAATAATCCTGGCAATGTTCTAAATCAGTGGTTCCTAACCTTTGGTCCACAATCCTCTTGCTTAATGGTATTGGTTAATGACTTAAAAAAAGGTTGGGAACCCCTGTCCTAAATGGAGAACAAGAAGTGGAATAGGAGTAGACTATCCAACTCCTATTGCCTCTTCTGCCTTTCAATAGCATCGTGTGTGATCTTTTACTTCAGCATCACTCTTCTCCATAGGAATATTTCCCTGAATCATTGAACCCCTTAATATCTCAGAGTCTGTCAATGTCAGCCTTGAATATCCCGATTGACCTGGTCAGTAGTGATTCAGATTCAGATTTGAGTTCACTTACTCACCGAGCCATACAGTGAAGTATGTTGTTTGCGTTAACATCACAAGTGTCACCACACGTTCTGGCACACAGTTTGCATGCCTGCCACGTTCTGCACAACAACACTAACAACAGCGTCAACAACAAGTTGTGCTTGAGCTCGATTTCAACTGTTTAGGGGAAGTTTGGATAGGTATATGCATGATAGGGTTATGTTCCCAGTACAGATCGATGGGAGCAGGTTAAATAGTTCGGTACAGACTAGATGGACTGAAGGGCCTATTTCTGTGCTGTACTTTTCTATGATTCTATGACTCTGCAACATAATAACAGCAACAAAACAAAGCAACAGCAGCAAAATATGCTTCTTTTCTCCTTCCAAACCACCCACTCACAGACTCTGACAATGGTCCAACCCCAGGACACGCCACCTCTGGGCATCAAACCGACAGCCCTGGCCTGGACTCACAGATATCCAAAGATTCTTCCAGTGCACTGTCCTGCTCCAGGAAGGCCTACTTTCAACTTTTAGAGAACAGACTTGTCTGCTTAAGTTCTCTTTCTCTAACAATTTCTATTTTGAAAAGCAACCTAATAAGCTTTCACTACACTGTGCCCTCCCTTATGTAAGGACAGCAGAAATGTGTGCAATATTCCAGATGCAATCCCACAAGGGCAGATCGACACCTTTTGATGTGCATCTGTCACGGAAATTGCGTCTGTCCGTTGCACAGATGTGACTCAAACTGGCAAGTGCGTAGCTGAATTTCCAGAAGTTATAGTGAAATGGTCTTAATCATATTTCACTCAGGGAAAAGTTTTGTTTCTGTTGTCAGTGTCACACGATCGCATTTCTGGTCTTCCGATTTTCACCCCGTTGAACCGTTGCAACTGCAGTGACAAGAAAGCATCAGAGTGACTTTGGAATATGATGAAATTACTAATAATAAATTGCTCCAATAGAAAATTAAAAATAGAACCCTGGTTGCTATTCATTTCTCAGTGAGTTACTCTAAAGATATGTGCATTGAGCATTTTCTAGCTTCAGACATCCTCTGTGCCAAGAGATTAGTAACAAAACTATAAAAAGAATGACAAACAATTGAAGGAACTCACTGAAGAAACCAATCCTGGGGGAAAAGTAATTTTTAACTTAAATGTTCTTGACCATCCGGAAAGTGGTAATAAATAGGAATGTTTCCCGTTGCCCAAGAGATGGTGCAATAATTTTACATTTTTTTGAATGGTGTGTTTTTTCTTGCCAACGGATTACATCAGTGCTTTGGGTTTCTGCTTTTGTTTCTGTTTCTGTCTCAGAATATTCCTTTATTAAAATTAATATACAATGGATTCCAGTTAATTGGGGCACATTGGGACCAGTACATTTTAGCCCAATTAAGTGGCTTTCCTGATTAGCCAAAGATTCATGGAAATAGTTAAAAAGGTATAAAAATAGACAAAATGCCATTTAATTACCAAATTATATTTTTAAATGAAATGAAAAGGTAATTGCATCCTCCAAATCTTCATTCAAGGTGATTGCCGATACCTCCAAATTCATCTTAGTCCCAAACTTGTTGAAGTAGTGAAATGGTTTCAGTTTTACTCCCAGCTGTTTCTGGCATCTCCAAGCCTGACTGCTTGAAACTGCAGTGAGCAAAACAGTTCTGGATTGCATTACTGCTTAATTCTCACCACCTATCAGAGACAAAAATCACTGCTTTTTGAACTCAAACACACGCAACCGATGCTATTTAAAAACTGTTCATGCTAAGCTTGATGTAGCATTTAGCGATCACACAAGTGCACGTTACTGGTGCTAGTCAGAAACTTCCGCAACAGATTCCTGGCCCAATTAAGTAGCATTGTGACCCAAATAAATGAAGGGAATCCCGGCAATTTTCTCGATTTGCTTTTGCTCTTTTGGAGTTGTCCCAAATAAGCGGCTGCCCCTCGTCACTGATAGCCCAATTAACTGGAATTTGCTGCATTTCATCTTTTATCCTTCTGGGACTGCCAGACTGCTTGGCAAGAAATGTGTTAAACAAGATCGTATTTGTAGAAGTCAGAGTCAGAATCAAGTTTATTATTACTGACATACAGGTATGTTGTCAAATCTGTTGTTCTGTGGCAGCAGTACATAAGAATTGCAACGTGAAATTTATTATATACATCCTCCTTCCTGGTGGATGGCATAGTAGTGTAGCAGTTAGCATAGCAGGGACTGCAGGTGTTATAAAGCGTGGCAATGGTTTTCACCACCAGCAATCACCGATGGGAGTTCAATCCCTGACACTCTCTGTAAGGAGTTGGTACATGGTCCCCATGACCGTGTGGGTTTCCTCCGGGTGGTCTCGTTTCTTCAGACATTGCAGAGGCATTTGATGAGGGTTACTGAGTTGTGGGCATGCTATGTTGGCGCTGGAAGCATGACATCATCTGTAGGTTGCCCCCAGCGCAAACCTTGGTTGTTGAAGAACATGATGCATTTCACTGTATGTTGTAACAAATAAATGTAACAAATTAAGCTAATCTTTATCTCTTCCCTGATGACAGTAAT
The DNA here is from genome assembly GCF_048418815.1 of Hemitrygon akajei. Taxonomy (NCBI): domain Eukaryota; kingdom Metazoa; phylum Chordata; class Chondrichthyes; order Myliobatiformes; family Dasyatidae; genus Hemitrygon; species Hemitrygon akajei. Next base: position 27,127,999 of record NC_133138.1, on the reverse strand, counting down.
GAGCAGAGGGCATGTCCTGGATGGTGAAGGTTCCTAAAGTGAACTATAATCTGATTTGACTCTTTTAATTTAAGGTTGTCTAGAATTTTCATGCTCGTGGAGTTACCCAAACCCACCATGGAGGCCACTTACCGAGATCACCCTGTATTGAATCAGGATCAGGTTTAATATCACTAGCATATGTCATGAATTTTGTTGTTATGCGGCAGCATCACATTGCAACACATAATAATAAAAATTGTAAGTTACAGTAGGAAATTAAATAAGTAGTGCAAAACAAGATTAAAAAAGTAGTGAAGTAGTGTTCATGGTTTCAATGACCATTCAGAAAACTCATGGCAGAGGGGAAGAAACTGTTCCTGAATCACTGAATGGATGTCTTCATGCTCCTGTACTTCCTCCCTGATGGCAGCAATGAGAAGAGGGGAGGTCCTGGGTGTTGGGGTTCCTTAATGATGGATGCTGTCTTTTTGAGGCATTCTCCTTGAAGATGGGGAGGCTAATGCCCATGATGGAGCTGACTGAGTCTACAACTTCCTTCAGTAGCACCCCCCACCCCCCATACTAGACGGTGATGCAGGTGGTTAGAACGCTTTGCATGGTACATCTGCAGAAATCTGTGACCGCAGGGTCTGACTGAGATGACCTGCTGTACCTGACAGGCATATGTCAGTGTGGAGCAAGCTTCATATCGTGAAGAGGCCTTAGGGATTGGATAGTGAGGCAATGCCCCAGAACACACTAATTGCCTTTCACAGCTTCTTCCCCATGTCCTGAACTTAGTAAAGATTCAACAAAGGAGAGAAGTCAACACATCTGACTTACAGCTTGTCTTGATGGTTTGCGTTTGGACATACATGTTCAAAGGCTTGAGATGAGGGGCAGTTGAAAGCACAAGGAAAACATTCTATAATTGTCCTTTGAGCATTTTCAAGTAGTACAACTTGAAAATTTAGGCTTCAACCTGAATATGACTCTGCAAGATGTTGCTTCACTAATGGTATGGAGGGGTGACTAAACTGGGATGGAAAATGATACAGAACTATGTAGACTCACCCAGCTCCATCATGGACACTAGCCTCTCCAGCACTGAAGACACCTTCAACAGGTGAACCTCGGAAAGACGGCATTCTTCATTAAGGACCTCCATCTCCCAAGACATGCCCACTTCTTATTATGCCATCAAGGAGGAGGTACAGAAGCCTGAAGGCACACACTCAGTGATTCTAGAACGGCTCCTTCCTCTCTGCCATCAGATTTATGAATGGACAATGAACCCATGAACTCTTCCTCAGTATTTTTATTAACCTCTCTTTTTGCACTACTTATTTATTTTTTATACTGTATACACTTATTGTAATGTTTAGCTTTTATTATCATGTATTGCAATGTACTGCTGCCTCTAAACAATAAATTTCACATCGTATACTGGTAATATTAAACCTGATTCTGATTCTGAAGATGTACTGTAGGTAACCAACGCAGTCCCATGCGAGGCCTAGGCCCTGCTGGTATTGTCTCCGTTCTGTCTTGGCCTTTTCCACTATTACAGTTGCCAGCTAATCCTTTACTTTATATATACAAAGTTTATTCAATGACTACAATATCATTGTCTATGAGCTTGAGAGAGGATACAAAGGAGATATACCAGATTAGGGAGCGTGTCTTATGGGGATAGGTTGAGTGAGTTAAGTTTTCCTACGTGGAGCGAAGAAGGACGAGAGGTGACTTGATAGAGGTGTATAAGATGATGAGAGACATAGCTTGTGCAGGTTTGTTGTATTTCCTTTCTGCACATTGGGCAGTAACCTTGCTGTTACTTTAGCATCTGACTATTTTTTACGAGGCTGAGTCGCTAGCTCAATGCTCAACCCAGCACGGATGGAAAGCGTGCAAGGAGCCGGCCAAAATCGAACCCGGGTCCATTTGCCGAGATGTCCGATGCCGATGCCACGACACCGCTATAGCTTGTGTATTGCCAGAAGCATTTTCTTAGGGTGGAAGTGAACGGGTATAATTTTAAGGTTATTGAAAAAAAGTATATGGGGGATGACAGAGGTAGGTTTTTACGTAGAGAGTGGTGAGTGTGTGGAATGCTCAGTAGAGGAGGTGGCAGAGGCAGATACATTAGGGGCATTTAATAGGTTCTTAGATAGATACGAGGGTGGTAGAAAAATTGAGGCCTATGTAAGAGGGAAGAGTTAGGTTGATCTTAGAGTAGATTAAAAGTCGGCACACATCATGAGCCGAAGGGTCTGTACTGTACTATAAAGGTCTGCATTCTAAGTCTAACACTCTCGAACCCCTGAGGGTCTAGCCATTCCCAGAAATCCCCCACTGTACCCGTTCTCATCCTGCCAAAACTTCTCCTATTCCCAACACTACCTGACACTCAAAGTCCTGCAGCTGCTCTGTTGTGAACTTCTTCACCTTGAACATTAAACAGGTGTATTATATACAAAATGATATATGTCCGGTAGTCAGTTACAAGCCTGCAATTCATATCCTAAACCACACGAACAGAACTTGAGGAGCTCATAAATGTCAGCAAGACCACAAGGCTGAATAGCTGCTTTGAAATACACTGTTAGACATTTGTTATTCCTTAGAATATGCAAGGTTTAGTTTATTCTATGTAATATCTTTATTTTAGTGTTTTCAAAATTGTTTGCCAGGCATGGGGAATGTGGTATCAATGAGAGTAGGCGAAAGAGTAATAAAAGGTCAGGAAAATAGGAGACACGATGTAGCTTTGTGGAATCACATGACCAGTTTCATGGTCATTTTTTTTCACTGACAGAAAGAAATGAAAATATACTTTACTTTTGGTAGGACAGATAACATCGCGTTGTGTTAGGATTCAGTCTACACTGCATTCTGTATACTACAAAGGATGGTTAAGGTTATTTCAGAATCAGAATCAGGTTTAATGTCACAGACATATGTTGTGAAATTCGATAACTTTGCAGCAGCAGTACATGCAATACGTGATAAGTATAGAACCCTCAACTACAGTAAGTGTCTATATGTATATTAAATGTTAAATTAAAATGAGTAGTGCAAAAACAGAAATAAAAAAAGGTAGTGAGGTAGTGTTGATGGATTCAATGTCCATTTAAAAATCGGAGGGCAGAGGGGAAGAAGCTGTTCCTGAATCGCTGAGTGTGTATCTTCAGGCTTCTGTACCTCCTTCCCAATGGTAGCAATGAGAAGAGGGCATGTCCTGGGCGCTGGGAGTTCTTAATGATGGACAATGCTTTTCTAAGACATTGCTACTTGAAGATGTCCTGGATACTCCAGAGGCCAGTGCCCACGATGGAGCTGACTAATTTTACAACTTTCTGCAGTTTACTTCGGTCCTGTGCGGTAGCCTCCCTCCCTCATACCAGACGCTGATGCAGCCAGTCAGAATGCTCTCCACGGTACAGCAGTAGAAGTCTGTGAGTGTTTTTGGTGACAAACCAAATCTCAGACTCCTAATGAAATATATCTGCTGTCTTTGAATTTATAGTTAAAATAAACTTGATGTTTTGGAATAATTATGTAAATTAATGTTGCAAATGGATCCTTCTTATTGGCTAGCACATTCACGGGGGTTCAGATGTTAGCAGGTACAAAGTGTGATCCAGATGAATGTCCCTGGTTGGAATGTGAGGATTCAGGATTGTGCTGAGCAGTGGCGAACACTGCGTGAATGAACAACATGCTGATATTTGCCACGAGTTACACCAAGGCAGTGGGCTCTGGTGAGAAGATGCAGCAATCCGGCGCATTTGGCAGAACTCTGAAAATAAAAGGAAGGGAAAGAACTGTTTGCCGGCCAAATATTTGAGAACAAGATGACTGGGGGTTCGCGTTGGACTGCATTAGCAAACACAAAGTCTTAATTTGTTTTCAATTAATTTTGCCATTTTGCCATAACGTTTTTTGTTATGGGTACAAAAGCGGAATTTCCTTGAATGGTGGGTCACTCATGGGCTTGATTGTGTTGTAGATAGTTATAACCATATTTTAATTTCAGATTATAAATTTATGAAGTGCTGAAAGTTGTATAATAGTGATATTGTAGTCATTTGAATAAACTTTTGTTTATAGAGTCATAGAAAACTGCAGAGTAGAAACAGGTCCACTGGTGCTGAACCATTTAAACAGCCTAGTCCCATCGACCTTCACCTAAACCATAGTTACCCATATCAGTCCCATCCATGTACTTATCCAAACATCTCTTAAACATTGAAATCAAAATTGCATCCACCACTTCCAGGGCAGCATGTTCCATGCTCTCACCACCCGCTGGGTGAAGTTTCTCCTCATATTCCCCTTAAACACTTCACCTTTCACACTTAACCCACGACCTCTAGTTGTAGTCCTGGTAGTGGGAAAAGCCTGCTTGCATAGTTTTGTATACCTCTATCGAATCTCCCCTCAATCGTCAACATTCTAGGAATGAAGTTCCAACCTATTCAATCTTACCTTATAACTCAGGACCTCCAGTTCCAGCAATATATATATATATATATATATATATATATATATATATATATATATAAAAATACACACACATAATGTGTTTGTTTCTATTTAATCTGTTCAATTATTCAGCTGTGAATAATTTCCTTTGAAATGTATAAAGCAGCTGCGCTCTCTGTTTTGGTGGAGTTTGTTAAGAATGTACTTCCAGTAATGGGCTGGGCCATCCCTGGCTTGCTTTCCCCACCGATGAAACCACCGGCTCTACTTTTTCACCTTCAAAATGGGACTGTACCACTGCATTCTAGGCTAACCATCCTTGCACTAGTCCCTGTAAACTGAGAAGGTAATAATTCTAATTGCTCTCTTCTCACTGCTGTCACCAGGAAGGCGGTAGGAGTATTAGGTCCTACACCACCGAGTACAGGAACAGTTATGACTCCTCAGCCATCAGCTCCCGAACCAATGTGGATAGCTTCACTCACACCAAATGATTCCATAGCCTACAGACTCGTTTTCGAGGACACTACAACTTGTGTTCTTGATATCTATCTATCTATTTATAATTCTAGTTTTTTTTCTTTTTTGTATTTGCATAATTTGCTGTTGTTTGCATATTTGTCTGTCTTTCTTTGTGTGCAGCCCTTCATCGATTCTATTGATTCAAAGGGTATGGGAAGAAGGCAGGGGATTGGGGATGACTGGAAGAATTGGATCAGCCCATAATTGAATGGCAGAGCAGACTCGATGGGCCGAGTGGCCTACTTCTGCTCCTATATCTTATGGTCTCATCATCTTATTGTGTCTCTTTGTACTTACTGTGAATGCCCGCAAGAAAAAGAATCTCTGGTTTCAGTATGGCAACATAAATGTACCTTGATAACAGATTTACTTTGAACTTTGAATTCCCGTTTGATCATTACCCTTGTCTTTGTTGGTGTTCTAAGGCTTCCTGGTGAGCTACAGTTTGATTTTAAAATTCCTGTCCCCTTTCAGTGGCTTTTTGCCCCTCCCTCTGGCAGGCACATCCCTCCCTACCATCATGAGGTATCTACAGGAGTCAAAACCTGAAGGAAGCAACGTCTGTTGTCAAGGATCACCACCATCTGGGCCATGAGGCCTGACATTCCACGCTACCCAGCGACAAGAACAGCTACGTCCCTTCCTGAACCAACCAGCAAATTCTGATCACTAGGGTTTGGCAACACCGTGACAGCTTAGATCTCTTTGCACTACAATTGACTTTATTTTTGTTCTAACTGTGTACTTTCTTGTAGAAATTGTACTCAATTTATGTTTTCCTTGTGAATGCTGCCAATATGCTGCTGCAAGTGCAGTGTATATACAGTATGTATGTAGTATATATACACTATATATACAGTATGGTCACTGTTTTGTGAACTGCAAACTAGGATCAAGCTCCTTGATTCACTTCCTTGTAGCTTTGCCTTTCCTCCTGTGTTGTCCTATTTCAAAAGGGGTCAGATGTCTCTCTGTACCTCTGGCACAGGGCAATTAAGCAGCCCAGCCAAAAGAGTAAATGTCAGAAAGCTTCTCACCTAAAATGACAATTATAGTCAAACCCAAAGTCTTTCTCAGTCAGCTGCCCCCATTTGAGTTGTTGGATCCTGATGCTTTTTTCAAGTCAAGTCAAGACAAGTCACTTTTATTGTCATTTCGACCATAACTGCTGGTACAGTGCATAGTAAAAATGAGACAACGTTTTTCAGGACCATGGTGTTACATGACACAGTACAAAAACTACACTGAACTACGTGAAAAAAAACAACACAGAGAAAAAAAAACACACAACAACTACACTAGACTACAGGCCTAGCCAGGACTGCATAAAGTGCACAAAACAGTTCAGGCATTACAATAAATAATAAACAAGACAATAGGCACAGTAGAAGGCAGTAAGTTGGTGTCAGTCCAGGGTATTGAGGAGTCTGATAGCTAGGGGGAAGAAACTGTTACATAGTCTGGTCGTGAGAGCTGGAATGCTTCGGAGCCTTTTCCCAGATGGCAGGAGGGAGAAGAGATTGTATGAGGAGTGCATGGGGTCCTTCATAATGCTGTTTCCTTTGCGGATGCAGCGTGTAGTGTAAATGTCCGTGATGGCGGGAAGAGAGACCCTGATGATCTTCTCAGCTGACCTCACTATCTGCTGCAGGGTCTTGGGATCCGAGATGGTGCAATTTCCAAACTGGGCAGTGATGCAGCTGCTCAGGATGCTCTCAATACAACCCCTGTAGAATGTGATAAGGATGGGGGGGTGGGAGATGGACTTTCCTCAGCCTTTACAGAAAGTAGAGACGCTGCTGGGCTTTCTTTGTTATGAAGCAGGTGTTGAAGGACCAGGTGAGATTCTCCGCCAGGTGAACACCAAGAAATTCGGTGCTCTTAACGATTTCTACCGAGGAGCCGTCGATGTTCAGCGGAGAGTGGTCGCTCCATGCCCTCCTGAAGTCAACAACCATCTCTTTTGTTTTGTTCACATTCAGAGACAGGTTGTTGGCTCTGCACCAGTCCGTTAGCTGCTGGACCTCCTCTCTGTAAGCTGACTCGTCGTTCTTGCTGATGAGACCCACCACGGTTGTGTCATCGGCGAACTTGATGATGTGGTTCGAGCTGTGTGTTGCAGCACAGTTGTGGGTCAGCAGAGTGAACAGCAGTGGACTGAGCACACAGCCCTGGGGGGACCCCGTGCTCAGTGTGATGGTGTTGGAGATACTGCTCCTGATCCGGACTGACTGAGGTCTCCCAGTCAAGAAGTCTAGGATCCAGTTGCAGATCCAAAGGCTCTACCAAGGTGAAGAATAAGACATAAAACTTATTGCTAGCAATGTTACTTAGTGATACAGCACGGAGCAGACCACTCTGGCCCTTCAAGCCATGCTGCCCCGAAAAATCCACAACCTTGATTAGCCTTAACCTATTCACGGGATGTTTTACAATGACTAATTAACCTATCCGGTATGTCTTCGGTCTGCAGGAGGAAACTGGAGGACCCGGAGAAAACCCACATATTCCATGGAGAGGACGTACAGAGACTCCTTAAAGAATGGCCTCTAATAATGTCACGGAAACCGCTACGCTACCATGGCACCATATTTAATTGAGCGTTACAAGAATAAAGATGGAGGAGCCAAGAGAACAAAGAAAGGACAATGGAAAAAGCCATTGCGCTCACCTCATACTCCGACTAGAGAAAACAAAATCCCAATGATAACAATTAACCTATAAAATAGCCAGATTCAAGTGGTGAAACATCTGCTACTGAAAACGAAGAAGCTTCTAGAAAAACACAGAAGCAACTGTACTGTTATTGTTAGAAAATTATATGTATATAAGTGATAATGTAAAAATACAAGCAAGCATAGAAAAGTTAAACTACAAGAAAAAAAATACAAAGAAAATAGCAATTCTACACCCTAATCCAACAATGCTGAGCTGAATATGCAAAGCTGGCAGTACCTTATCTGTAGGTGTACAAAATTAGGAGGGGTACATAGATAGGTTAGATGAAAGCAGGCCATTAAGATTGGGTGAGACTAGAACTAGAGATCATACACTAAGGGTGAAAGATGAAATATTTAAGGCAGAGGATCCTAATCTTTTTTATGGCATGGAGCCCCTACCATTAACTGTGGAACTCTGCTTGGGAAACATGATTTAAGAGGAACATCTTCACTCAGAGGGTGGTGCAAGTGTGGAATGAACCACCAGCAGAAGTGGCGGATGTGGGTTTGATTGATTATGGGTTTTGATAAGTACATGGACGGGAGGGATGTGGATGGCTATGGTGCTGCTGCGGGTTGATGGGGTTAGGCAGAATAGCATGTCGGCATGGACTAGGTGGGACAAGGGGCATGTTTCTGTGCTGTGGTGCTCTATGCCTCTAATATGTTCTTTTAGTTCTTAAGTAGGCATAAAGATTTATTTCATGTTTGATGTCTAAGTAGGGTACACTTTCATGGGAGGACAAATGAACACTCTAAATTATAGCATAGAACCAGGACAAAGCGTATGCTGATATGTCAGTGCTGTCCTGAGGGAATGATGAATTAACTGGATATACTGACATTTGTTCGACCACAGCCTGGGCTGCATTCTGGAGTGGGCATAAAACACTTGCACAGGACTATTTCCTAAGCTGATGAGTTCTCCCAAAGTCATGGTCAGCATTTATGCCTCAACTAACATCTTTAAAACTGATTATACAGTCCCAAATGTACTATTGCTCTTTGTGGGGGATGTACCGTTCTGATTATGCAGCATCTGTATAAATTATGATAGTGATAACTGTTTAAAAAGAGCTTATTTTCCAATAAGGTGTTTTGGGGTCAAGAAAATGTCATTATGATTGTAAGGCTTTTAGTTCCATTAGTTATTGGGATGCATTCATAGATTATTCCATTATTTGGCTTCTTGAGGACATGTGTGGACGAGTGTGTATTCACAAAAACTTTCTGGATCTTCCCCAACCAGAAGCTGTGGATGAACCAAGAGATTCATAATCTACTGAGGGCTAGATCTGTGGTGTTCAGGGCTGGAAGTCCCGAGTCATGCAGGAAGTCCAGCTGTGAATTCTGGAAGGCCATTGCAAGCACAGAGAGGAAATTTCAGACTAAACTGGAATCACAGATGGACACTTCACAGCTGTGGCAGAGCTTGTGCAATGTAACTTCCTACAAGGTGAGATCACATCGCAGAAAGGGCATCAATTCCTCTGCCCCATATGAGCTCAATGCTTTCTAGGTACACTTTGACAGGGAGAATTATGACATTGATGCACAAGCCCCCACTTCTCCGGATGACCCTGTCATCTCAGTCTCTTTCAAAGGGCTAAAAGACATCTGGTTCAGACAGCATACCTGGTCCAGTGCTAAAGCTCTGTATAGACTAACTGGCTGGAGTATTCGACCTAGTGTTTTAAAAAGACATCTATTGTACTTTCGCCCAAGAGATGTATGATGACCTGCATCAACGATTACTGTCAGGAAGTGCTTACATCAACTGTAGAAGTGCCCCAGGATGTTGGTTATGTCGTGAATCAATTTCTAACTTGGATCCACTCCAATTTACCAATGTCACAACAGGTACATTATCTCTGACTATTCATCCTGCTCTGAACCATCTGGAGTGTGTACATCAGGGCACAGTTCATCAACTACAGGTCAGCATTCAACACAATCATCCCATCAAAACTTATCTTCAAGCTTCAAGACATGGACCTCTGTACCTCCATCTGCAACTGGACCCTTGACTTCCTCATTGCCAGACCTCAGTCAGTGAGGACTGGTAACAACATCTCCCCCTTGCTGTCCATCAACACAGGTGTATCTCAAGGCTTCGTACTTAGCCCCCTTTTCTATTCTTCTTACACACATTACTGCATTGGCCAGCATAGCTCCAATGTCATATACAAACTTGGCAATTTGTACATTGCTCAAGATTTCCTACATCAGCAGAATCTCTTGTGCTGAACGAAGGGCTATTGTTGGATGAATCACTGATGATACAAGTTATCTTACTGGGGCGAGATAGGACATCTGACTGAGCGATGCTACAACAAAAACTCACTCAGCATCAGCAAAGCTAAAGAGCTGATTATTGACTTCAGAAAGATGAAGGAGGGTGATGCTGGTCTACATCTGGGGTTGAGTGCTGGAGAGTCAGCAACTTTAAAATCCTAGCTGTGAACAAATCAGATGCTCTGCCCTGTGCTGTACTCATGGGTGCAAACACAAGGAAAGTGTGCAGGCATGCTTACTTTCTTGGGAGATCAAGATGTCGCCAAACACTCTTGCAAACCTATGGATGTACTGTTCGAAGTGTCTGACTGGCTGTATCATGGTCTGGTGCAGCAATTCAAATGTGCAAGAATGTAAGAAACTGTAGAGAGTAGCGGACAGTGCCCAATGTCTCGAGGGCATGCCCCTCGCCACCATCAGCAGTATCTACAGGAAGAGCTGCTCAAGATCCTCACTATCCAGGCCATGCCGTTTTCTTGCCACTACTACTGGACAAGAGGTATGGAAGCCTGAAGTCCCACACCATTAAATTCAAGAACAGCAACTTGCACAGCCTGCTTACTAGAATAAACTCTTCTCGGGCTGCCAGCCGGGTACAGGTATCGATTATAACCGACGGTTCGATGAAAAACTCTGCCATCTTCATCAGCAATGATGCCTGGGCATGTCTAGTCTGGTAGTATTTATGCCCCCCGTAGTCCGTCCCTCCTGATTGTCTAGCCCTCATCCAATCAGGTTTCCGCTCTAAGACTAGAGGACAAGAATTTTATACAAAGAAAACAGTCTCACTAAGTAAGAACTGGAATGGAATTCAATTGTAAGTAAGGTGGGAGAGCAAAAACCTAATGAAGAGTCTCGGCCTGAAATGTCGACTGTACTCTTTTCCATTGATGCTGTCTGGCCTGCTGAGTTCCCCCATCATTTTGCTTGGATCTGCAGATTTTCTCTTGTTTGTGACTATCATCACTTTGATTACTTTGTACTAAAGTGGCTATTTTTTCCATTCTAAATGTGTTCCTGTAAAAACTGTATTTAATTTATATTTTTCTTATGAATGCTGCTTATATGATGCAGTATGCCGCTGAGCGCTGCTACAAGTGAGATTATCATTGACCTGTCAGACATGAACTCATGCATATGACAATAAACTTTGATTTTGAAGGGATGTTGGAACTTCCAAGATGCATGCAATTGGGACTGGTGGTTCACCATGCCAGTCACCGAAGTGATGTTTATAGTTATCAGTGTATTTAGGAAATTTTCACTAACTGCATTGCCTGTTCCAGTGGGTGGTGGAGTGGCATCCACACCAGACTTCGGAGCGAGAGATCCTGGGCTCAGATCCAGTCGGCTCCTTCCATGAGTTCTACTCATGATGGGTTGAGTGTCAAGCTAGCGACTCAGCCTCATAAAATGGACAGACAGTAACGAAATGACAAGGTTGCCGCCTGATGCGCCAAGGTGGCGTGGGGAGGAACTTACTTTACATTAATTGCATCGCTGAAGGGACAAGACAGAAACGTACGAAAGTGATCTTTTCACAAGAGATTCTGCAGATGTTGGAAACCCAGAGCAACACAGATAAAATGCTGGACTCAGGCAGTATCTATGGAGAAGGATAAATAGTTGATGTATCGGGCCGAGACCCTTCAACAGGACTAAAGCGATATTTTCCTGTATGAAGGAGTAATAGCTGTTAGCAGGAGCTTATGAGAGAGAAGCCTTCCTATTCCTACTAGTAACAGCAGTGACAGGATTGAGGGATTCAGTGATATTTTATGACTTGGGAAATTGCTCCTGATGAAACTGGCGGAACTGTCTGCAGGATCTAATGCAAGAAGGCATGGGGGATAGATGTCGCATGACCTTTGAGGCATTGGTCAGACATTGGGATACAGGGCAGGGCAGATTGCAACTGGGGGTTAAGGACAGGATTCAGGAAGGCCTAGGGGAGTGGAAATTTACAGTGTGCACTGATGGTATTTAGGAAGCAGTTAGTAGTCTCTGTCCTCTATTAACCAGCAGGATGGAGCCAGACTGGAGCCAGGGAAAAAAAGGAATGGCAGCCTTGCCTGTCAAATGCACAGTCCAGCTGCCAAGTCATTTTCAATTGCTACAGAAACATGGAGGTAATTTTGAATAAAGCAATAGGCGGATGGGAATCTAATGGAGTTATATTAATTGTCTTGTGAATCTCTTAGAAATATATGGTAGCTGGTGAAAAAAGTTGCAAAGTTTAATTTTGCTGTGCATTATAATTTAATTATAGTTGTTGGTTAAGTACTCCAAATGAGTTAGGGTGCGAAAATACAATAAAACATGGGAGAAACAGTTCAGGTCAGCAAATTCCTTCCCCTTTAAGTTATTAAGGGAATAGACGTGAACCGTCCCTTGCCACTAGCCACACTTAAAAACTTTTTGTCTCTGACTAAACAAACCACCGTAAAGACAAGTCCTTCATACTTCCCATCATTTATGGGCTGATAAGGGACAAGCTGATTTTATTTGTTATTTTACCTGGGTTTTGTGAAACTGTAGGGATAAGGTGCAAAAGAGACTGTTTCAGAATAAAACACCATGCAGAGTTTCAGAATTTTAAACGTTATGTTTGAGCAGTGTGTTTGTGAAAATGGCCTCTAGTTTATGGTAACTAAATAAGCTACTTTATGGTTTACAGAGGTTTAGGGCATTTTAACAATATTCTTGACATTGTGTATGCTTATACTAGGTGATAAAGGTATGCTAAACCAAACTGAGCTATCATTATTTTTGTCCTCAATTTGTCTCTTATCCAATCTTTAACCTTCTACCTCTTTTGATTTTGATTAAAAATACCTGCAAATCAAAATTCATTGTTGGAAAGTTTATTTGACTGTGCTTTTTATTTAATGAATGGTGACCAAATCTTACTTTTCATTTCAAAAATTAACATTTTCTTTGTTCAGCTTAAGCTTTTTTTGTTCAATGCAAGCTGAAATTTAAAAGTGCACAATGGGTGAAATCTCTTTTGTAATCTGCTATGACTTCTGTCAGTAGAAGGAACGACTGAGAGCAGGATCAAATGCATCTGATTCTTACTGTTGGTAGTTAAAATGCTGATCAAAGTAGGAAAAAAGTCTGCTAAGTAGTGTTGTGGAGTTATGACAAATTATGGGTTATGGGTGGGTTATTAGTATCTGGGCAGAGGGGCTTATGACCTAGAGAAAAATTCAAAAAATCACAACATGGTAACTAGTGAATTTAAATTCAATTAAATAAATCTGAAATTAGGAAGTTGGTATTGGTAACGGTGATCAAGAAACAACTAGATTGATATGAAACTTTATCTAGTTTATTGTGTCCATTACGGTAAGAAATTCCGCTGTTTATACTTTGGATGTTTTAAGATTATATTTTGTCGCTTTTCTCTCTCTCCCAGCTAATACCAGGGGACTTCTTTGTAAGGTGAGTGGAGGAAGGTTTAGGGGAAATGTCAGAAGCAGACATTTTTTACACAGAGTGTGGGAAGTGTCTGGAATACACTACTGGGGGTGGTGTCGGAGACAGATACATTAGGGACATTTGAAAGACTCTTAGAAAGAAAAAATAGAGGATTAAGGACTATGTAGGAGGGACAGGTTAGAATATTGTTTTGGTAGGGTAAAAGGTGAGCATAACATCATGGGCAGAAGGGCCCATCCTGTGCTGTACTGTTCTATGATCTGTGTTCTAGTGAGGAGGATCCAAAGAAGCTATGAATGGATATAGATTAATTAAGTGAATAGTCAAGAAGGTTGGCAGATGGAATATAATGTGGGAAAATGTGTGGTTATCTGGAAAGGAAAACAAGTTATTTATGTAGAGTGAGGCTCCAACATGCTCAGCTGAGAGCGCAGTCATTCAGGAAACGTAAGCAATCAGGGAAGGCTCATGGAAAGCTGGCACTAATTACAAGGGCAAACATGAGGAAATCTGCAGATGCAGTTTCGTTAGTCCTGACGAAGGGTCTCGGCCCGAAACGTCGACAGTGCTTCTCCTTATAGATGCTGCCTGGCCTGCTGTGTTCCACCAGCATTTTGTGTGTGTTACACTAATTACAAGGGACGTGGAGTCTGAAACTAGGGAAGTCGGTGAAACTTTATAAGATGCTGGTACAACTGTGCTTGGAGTACTGTCTACATCTCTGTTAGAACATAGAGCAACACGGCACCGTATCAGGACCTTCAGCCTACAACGTTGTGCTGAACTAATATACTAGAAATTAAACATTAACTGATCTAATAATTTTTGCCAACACATCCACATCCTTCCATTCTTTGGGTATTCATATAGCTATCATATTTTGGCTTCCGATTTAAGTTTAATGATTTAAATTTGTGGATGTGTATAGCTGCATTGGAGACAATGCAATAAGTTTGTTGGGAGGAGGAGGTAACATTTGAAGGGAGGTTGAGTCATTTGGACATATACTCATTGCAATTTAGAGGAATTCTAAAAACAGTATATTCTGTGATAGCTTGACAGGTTGGACGCTAGGAGCACTTTTACCATTTATTTGGTATCTAGAATTAGGGAAAATAGTTTCAAAATGAAGAGTTGGTCATTTAAGAGAAAGAGATAAGGAGAACATTTCTTCTCATAGATGAGCATGTCTCTCTTGAATTCTCCACCACAGAAAGGTGTGAGGGTAAAGGCATTGAGGGTACTTCAGCTGGAGAGTGAAAAATATTTGAAATATCTCTCCAAGAAAGAAATGTGGACTATGGGGAAAGAAGGCAAGATTGATAAATCTCGAACTTGCCATCACTAGCATTATTTATTTAATTTGTAACTTCTCATATTTTTCATGTCTTGCACTGGGTCTTGAGACACATCAAGACCCTGCTGCCCCCTTCACTGGACCACCTGCAGTTCGTGTACCGTCCCAACCATTCAACAGATGACGCCATTGCCATCATCCTCCACCTGGACCTAACCCACCTGGACAAAAAAGACACATACGTTTGAATGCTGTTCATAGACTTCAGTTCAGTATTCAACACAATCATTCTGCAGAAACTGATTGGAAAGCTGAGCCTACTGGGCCTGAACACCTCCCTCTACAACTGGATCCTAGACTTCCTGACTGGAAGACCTCAATCAGTCCGGATCGGGAGCAGCATCTCCAACACCATCACAACTGAGCACGGGGGCCCCCCAGGGCTGTGTGCTCAGTCCACTGCTGTTCACTCTGCTGACCCACGACTGTGCTGCAACACACAGCTTGAACCATATCATCAAGTTCGCCAATGACACAACCGTGGTGGGTCTCATCAGCAAGAACGACGAGTCAGCTTACAGAGAGGAGGTGCAGCGGCTAACAGACTGGTGCAGAGCCAACAACCTGTCTCTAAATGTGAACAAAACAAAAGAGATGGTTGTTGACTTCAGGAGGGCATGGAACGACCACTCTCCACTAAACATCGACGGCTCCTCGGTAGAGATCGTTAAGAGCACCAAATTTCTTGGTGTTCACCTGGCGGAGAATCTCACCTGGTCCCTCAACACCAGCTCCATAGCAAAGAAAGCCTAGCAGTGTCTTTACTTTCTGCGAAGGCTGAGGAAAGTTCATCTTCCACCCCCCATCCTCATCACATTCTACAGGGGTTGTATTGAGAGCATCCTGAGCAGCTGCATCACTGCCTGGTTTGGAAATTGCACCATCTTGGATCACAAGACCCTGCAGCGGATAGTGAGGTCAGCTGAGAAGATCATTGGGGTCTCTCTTCCTGCCATTACAAACATTTACACTACACACTGCATCTGCAAAGCAAACAGCATTGTGAAGGACCCCACGCACCCCTCATACAAACTCTTCTCCCTCCTGCCGTCTGGGAAAAGGCATCGAAGCATTCCGGCTCTCACGACCAGACTATGTAACAATTTCTTCCCCCAAGCCATCAGACTCCTCAATATCCAGAGTCTGGACTGACACCAACAATATTTTGTGTATGTTGTACCGTGTAATGATCTGATCTGTATGAACAACATGCAAGACAAGTTTTTCATTATATCTTGGCACACGTGACAATAATATACCAATGCCAACATCAATAGTGAAAATGCTGGCACAAAGCGCACTGATCGGTAAAACATTTTTACACTCCTTAGATTAGGGTTCCCCACCTTTTTTATGCCATGGGCCCTTACCGTTAACCGAGGACTCCAGGTTGGGAACCCATGCTTTAGAGATTGGATGAAAAGATATCTAGAAGGTGAATTGCAGGGCTGAGAAGGAGGTGGAATTAATGAGTTTGCTCCTGCAGAGAACCAGCACAGGCTCGAAAGGCCAAGCCCTTTTCCATGCCTTAACAATTTAGTGACTTAACACGTACATAGGCGTAGTGTGGTGGTGCAGCTAGCAGAGCTAATGATTCATAGGTCTACTGACCCGAGTTCAGTTCTGACCTTTGGTGTCTACGTATGGAGTTTGAAAGTTCTCGTGGTGATAGTACATGTTTCCATGAGACCATTATTAGTTTCTTGATCAGTCAAAGGTTATGGGGAGAAGGCTGGAGAATGGGGTTGAGAGAGATAATAAATCAGCCATGATAGAACGATGGAGCAGACAATGGATCAGGTGGCCTAAATCTCCTATGTCTTATGGTCTTATGATCATAAGAAAAAGGAGCTAAATAGGCCATTCAGCCCATCGATACCCCTCCGCCATTTGATCAGAATCTTTGATGCCCTTACTAATCAAGAACTTATGAACTTCTGCTTTAAATATACCCAAAGACTTCCCCTCCACAGCTGTCTGTGATGAATGGCAGGGATTCACCACCCTATCCTAAGAAATCCCTCCTCATCTCTGTTCATTTTTGTATTCTGAGGCTGTGCCCTGTAATTTTAAGAGTCTCCTCTAGAGAAAACTTCCTCTCCATGTCCTTTCTATCTATGCCTTTCAATATTCAGTAGATTTCAATGAGATCCCCTCTCATTCTTCAAAACTCCAGCGAGTGTAGGCCCAGCGCCAGCAAACGCTTCTCATACGTTTGTTTGTTATGTGTCATGAGTGATCATTGCCTTTTCATGACCGTGAATGTTCTCGGAAGCGGTTTGCCATTGACTTCTTCTGGGCAGTGTCTTTACAAGCCTCTTCAGAGATTATCTGCTTGGAGTCAGTGGTCGCATAACTAGGATTTGTGATATGCCCCACCACCTGCTCACGCAAGCATCCACCACCTGCTCCCATGGCTTCACGTGACCCTGATCGGGGGGGTTAAGCAGGTTCTACACCTTGCCCAAGGGTGACCTGCAGAGTAACGGAGGGAAGGAGCATCTTACACCTCCTTTGGTAGAGATGTATCTCCACCCCACCACCCACATAAGCACTATTTCATTATTTTGCTCTCTTTTTGCATAATATATTTATTATGTACGTTTATATTTCTTATTGCAACCTATAGTAATTTTATGTATTTTGTTGTATTGCTGCTGTAAAATTCAAATTTTACAACCAATCAGTGATAATGAATCTGATTCTGAAGTCTAAATTCCTTTGCCCTTCATGTGTTGAAGGTACACTCCAGAGTGGGAATTAAATAAGTATTACCAACTTTTCCTAGTCCTATCATTTATTTCCCCAGATTAACAATCCATTCATCTTTCTGCCCAGCTGAAAGAAAACATAAAACCTTACAGCACTGTACGAGCCCTTTGACAGCTATGTTGTGCCAACCCTTAAACCCACAATAAAATCTAACTTAACGCTTTTCTCCTACATAACCGTCATTTTTCTATCATCCATGTGTCTATTTAAGAGTGTCTTAAATATTCCTAACGTATCTCGCTCTACCACCACCCCTGGCAGGGCGTTCCATTTAAGTGAAAATGAACAAATTCAAAGTACATTTATTATCAAAGTATGTAGGCAGTGTACAACCCCGAGAATTGTCTTCCCACAGACAGCCATGAAACAAAGAAAACCATAGAAACCCGTTCAAAGAAAAGTATCAAACCCCTCCCACCACACGCAAAAAATAAACAATTTGTGCAAAACAACCACATAGAATATAAACCACAAAAATGAAAGGGCCCAGGCATATTCAGTTCTGTGCATGATTATCTATCTGTGTAGCAGCGTTCATTAGTTCTCCATTTAAAATACTCTTTTACTATTTCTCCTGATTTTCCGGCTGCAGTTCCCGGTTGGGTGTGTTCTTCTCAAGTAAAGTCATGCTTGGCCTTTGTGGAGCCTGAGATTGAGGTGAAACTGAATGGAATGTGCCCTTCTCACTTCCGTCAGGACCGAAGTGCCAACGTAGAGCTTGAGGGGTAACACAGTCCCCTCTCTGTGCTTGCTAAAGCAGTCAAACAGTAAAAGGGGAACAGCAAATTAGCCATAGAGTGACTGTAAACGTGGAGCAAGATGCCTGAGAGAAAGGGCTCGCTCCTGAATGACTGACAAGTGATTGTCTTTGAACTTCAGACCCTTTTCACTATTGTGGATGGAACAATACATTTAGGAAATCATAACAACCATCCACTGGGGCATTGAGTCTGCCGTGTTTACACAACCTCGTAATAAAATCTCACCCCAGGCATTAGACCTGTCATAGCTGGATCCAGATTGGGTCTAATGCTTTTCCTCTCCAAAGTGAAGGGGAGCTATAATATTCACAGCTCCAGTTTCATTCAGCAGGATGGGAGCATCGCACACATTCTTGCCACATCGCCTTCTTCCCCCAGCTTATCATTTCACATTTTTAACTACTTACTGTCCGGAACACAGTGTTCTGGCCGACGCTTTCCCAGTCCCAGGCCTCAGTACAAGGCTTGCTAGGTTTGTTATAGTCACTCTGGGGACTCGGGTGTTGCTGTTGGTTATTGCCCAGTCCTCGTTGCTTTTTGAGAGGGAGCATTGACGCTGCTGTTGAACCAAGGCCGTCCGTGTGGCAAGGGTACGCCCGCTGTGTTGCTAAACAGAATTTTAAGCCAGTAGCAAGAAATTGGTGAATATGTCCAAATGAGGTTGCTAAGTTTAACTTTCAAAGTAAGTTTATTATCAAAGTACACATATATCACCATATACTACTTTTAAGTTCATTTTCTTGTGGGCATTTACTGGAAAATAAAGAGATACAGTCGAACTGATGAGAAACTATAAATAACACATGGGTTGGAGATACATGTTCTACCAAAGGAGGTGTGAGGCGTTCCTTCCCTCTGCTAGCCTGCAGGTCACCCTTGGGCAAGGTGTAGCACCTGCTTAGCCCCCCCTGAGCAGGGTGATGTGAAGCCCTGGGAGCAGGTCATGGACAGTCGTGTGAGCATCTGGTACATATCACAAGTCCTGCTTGTGCAACCACTGACGCCAGGCAGATAATCTCTGAAGAGTATTGATAATGGCTGGGTTCACCAGTCTTGTAAAGACACTGCCCAGAAGAAGGCAATGACAAACCACTTCTGTGGTAAATTTGCCAAGAACAATCATGGTCACATGATCGGCTACATCATACAACATGGCACATGATGATGATGATACATAACAAAGACTGACAAACAACCAATGTGCAAAAGAGGATGATTAAGGCAAATACATTTATAAAAATAAATAGCTAATATTGAGATCATGGATTGTAGAGTCCTGGGAAGTTAGTCTATAGGGGTTGTGGAGTCAGTTTGGAATTGAAGTGAGTTAAGTTATCGTTCAGGATCCTGATGGTTGAAAGGTTCTGGAGTCGAGCAGAGAGATAATGTTGCTTTCATTTACTTACTGTCCTTTGTCACACTGTTAGCACTTCAATTGCTTTTACGCTGCCAGTAATGGATATACCTATAGATACCTAATCCCAATTCTTTATTGTTCGCTCCATAGCGTTTCTAATCCTCCTTCCGTATTTGGTATTGGTATTGGAATTGGTTTATTACTGTCACATGTGCCAAGATACAGTGAAAAAGTTCTCTTGCATACTGTTAATATAGATCAAGTCATTACACAGTAAATTGAACTAGAATAAGGTAAAATAACAGCAACGCAGAGTGAAGTGCAAAAGCTACTGAAAAAATATAGTGCAGGGGAATGATCTTAACACAGTAAATTGCGAGACCAAAAGTCCACCTTATTGTACAAAAGGTTCATTCAAGGGCCTGATAACAGTGGGAAGGAAGATGTCCTTGAACCTGGTGGTACGTGCTTTCAGGCTTTTGTATCTTTTACTGGAAGAGAGATTGTCCTGGGTGGTGGGGTTTTTGTTTATGCTGAGGCTGTGATTGAGGCAGTGAGAAGTATAGACAGAGTCTATAGTGGAGAGGCTGGTCCCTGAGATGTGCTGAGCTGTGTCCACAACTCTCTGCAGTTTCCACACCAAGCTGTTATGCATCTAGACAGAATGCTTTGTAGTTTTTTTTTGTATTTGTTCCATAAGCACACCTCACCTACTTCCTCTTTCAAATAGCGGACTTTGGAAGAAGTAAAGCCTGGCTTCAACATCCGACGTTTTGGCAGTGAAGTGGCATAGTTGTGACCTTACAGTTCTGGTGAGCCAGGTCCAGGTCTGACCCCTGCCTGAGTTCAAACAGACTCCCTGACACAGGTTTCCACGCCCACCCCAATAAGGTGTGAGCCGATAGCTGGCCACTCTAAATTGCCTGATGCGTGTAGGTGAATGTTCGTATCTGTACGGGTGGGTTGTCGGGAAAATAAAAATAAATTAGTGTAAGATTGATGCTTAATAGGAGGCATGAGCTCAGTAAGGTAAAGGTCCTATGACTTTGATTCTGTCACTATTAAGAGGTCAAATTAACCGTGCGGTTTCTTCTCGTTAGATTGAGATCGCAGAAGACTGTCTGTACTTCTGCAAGAGTCAATACAGAATGGAAGGAAGTTTGCGAAAACAGAGGTGCATTCACACATTGCCGAATATTTAGCTTTATGCACACAGGCAAATAGTGACAGTGGCATAACTTTAAATTGAGATAAAGTAGCAGGCAGGAATTCCAGACAAATACTTTAAGCATGGAAAAGTGTACAACACAGTGTTGCCTTGACATCCGGAAAGCATTTGGCCAGATTCTATGCAAGCAACTACAATTTAAGCTTTATGATAAAGATTCATGGTAAAGTCAAGCACTGAAGGGTAGGGAACAGCAGGGACTAGTTAGAAGACTCATGGTATCGGTGGGGGGGCCAGGGATGGTATGCTGTTAATTGAGGTACTAAAGGAATTATTGTTGAGTTTCCTACTGTTTCCAATTTTCATTCATGAACAGGGTTCAGAATATGATGCAAATTTGCAAGCAGTAACAAACAGGAAGGGTCGGAGTTGGTCCTAGCTACTGCAAGTGGAGCAGGATAAATGAACAAAAATGTAGGAGATGAAATTAAACACAGAATCAGAATAGGAGTCAGGTTGAATATCACTTGTGTATGCCGTGAAATTTTTGTCTTGCGGCAGTAGCACATTGCAATAAACAATAATAAAAATCTATAAATTACAATAAGGAACATCTATATTAAAAATTAATGAAATAAATAGTGTAAAAAGAGAACAAAAATGAAATTAAAATACTGAGGGAGTG
Organism: Hemitrygon akajei; assembly: GCF_048418815.1. Lineage (NCBI taxonomy): Eukaryota > Metazoa > Chordata > Chondrichthyes > Myliobatiformes > Dasyatidae > Hemitrygon > Hemitrygon akajei. The sequence continues at coordinate 27,106,451 of NC_133138.1, read as the reverse complement.
TACATGGGTTCATTGTCCATTCAGAAGTCTGATGATGGGAGGGAAGAAGCTGCTCCTGAGATGTTGAATGTGTGTTTTTAGGCTCCTGTACCTCCTGCTTGACGGTAGCAATGCGAAGAGGGCACGTCCTGGGTGATGATGGTCGTTATTAATGGATGCTGCCTTTTTGAGTCATTGCCATTTGAAGATGTCCTGGGTGCTGGGGGAAGTTAGCGCCCGTGATGAAGCTGGCTGAGCTTGCAACTTCCTGCAGCTTTTCCTGATCCTGTACAGTGGTCCCTTTGTAGCAGATGGTAATGCAACCAGTCAGAAAACTCTACACAGTACATCTGTGGAAATGTGAGAGAGTCTTAGGTGACATATCAAACACAGACATTAATTTAGCAGAAAATACAAGGAGGCAATGAAAGAGCTGTCAGATTCATGCCAGGTGGACATTTTCAAATATCTCAGAGTTTTAGTAGAACTGAATCTGCTTTGACTCAGTCAAAGAGCAGCAGAGCAAGGAACAATAAATAATTAAATAATTATCTGAAATATTATATTAGTATAAATATTATCTGAAATAATTAAACTGAAGATTAAGAGTCAAAATTACTTTAACTCAGTTCTCATGACATGGGCAATATTTACCCATTTTAAAATCTCCTCACTGAGCGTTATCCTCAACCACAGAGCTTAAAACCTCACACCAGGTGGGTTAGTAGCCTTCATACCCTGAAGGACATTAGACTTTCACATCAATCTGTCAAATTTTATGGTCACTTCCACCTTGGAAGCCCCTTTACTGAATACAATTCCACATAGTGCTTGTGAGGTTTGATCTCACTGCTGCTGGTTTCCTAGGACAAATCTATGGCCTCTGCACTAATGCTTATAACATGTGGGAAACGTTCAAATTTTGGAGGTATTTCAAAGAGCAAGGCACCGGTCCCTAGTTACTAAAGGATATGAAAGGAAAATCATTGAAACTGTTCAGTCCTTTGAGGCATGTGCGGAAAAGGTGACCACAAGAGGTATAGAAGATATTGAATAATATGAAATATGGTTTATTTCACGGCCTGGAAAGTCATTTTAAAATATGCCATTTACTTTTAGTTGATTCCGTTTTTTTTTTCATTCAGGGACTGTTGTTCAAGAATAAAGTGCTTTTCCACTTTAACCAGTGATGATGTAAAAGGGCCAGTCACAATTAAATTGTCATCTTATGGACAGTTGTACTTGAGTTACAAGTTTATAGAGCCTTAGAATCACAGCATAGAAACATGCCTTCAGACCATCCAGTCCATGGCAAACTGTTATCATACCTGGGCCCTTCCAACCCCTTCCCATCCATTTACTTATCCAAATTTCTTTTAAACCAAACCTGCATCCTCCTCTTCCGAAGGAAGCTCATTCCACATTCTCACCACCCCCAAGTGAAGAAGTTCCCCCTGTAGTTTCCCTTAAACATTTCACCTTTTACCCTTAACCCATGACCCCAACCTCAGTGGAGAATGCCCGCTTGCACTTACCCTATCTATACCCTCATAATTTTGTATACTGTACCTCTGTCAAATTTACCCCCATTCTCCTAAACTCCAGCAAATAAAATCCTAACCAGTCAAGATAGTGCCAGCTTACAACACTCCCTTGGTTGACATCTTCCAGATTGCTCAGGAAAATGCATATTTTTCTTCATTTACATCTGTTTTTCACCTTTACTGTGTTTCTGGGACTGTAAGAGCCTTCGGTTTACAGTTTGGAGGTCAGTTGTGTGATTCAGCACTTCGCTGTCTCCAAGAAGATTCCGAGAAGTGAGCGTGCACTTGGAATGCCTCGATGTAAAGAAACGATGAGATAGGGCACAACCCGATGTTTGTTTCGTCCGTCTAGCGGAATTAGTTCTTACTCTCAATAATTTCTCCTTTGGCTCCTCCCACTTCCTCCAAACCAAGGGTGTAGCCATGGGCACCCGTATCGGTCCCAGTTATGCCTGCCTTTTTGTTGGCTTTGTGGAACAGTCCATGTTCCAAGTCTATACCGGTATCCATCCTCCCTTTTCCTTCGCTACATCGACGACTGCATTGGCGCTGCCTCTTGCACGCATGCTGAGCTCGTCAACTTCATTAAATTTGCCTCCAACTTTCACCCTGCCCTCAAATTTACCTGGTCCATTTCTGACACCTCCCTCCCCTTTCTTGATCTTTCTGTCTCCGTCTCTGGAGATGGCCTATCTACTGATATCTACTATAAACCTACAGACTCTCACAGTTACCTGGACTATTTCTCTTCCCACCCTGTCTCTTGCAAAAAGGCTATCCCCTTCTCACAATTCCTCCGTCTCCGCCGCATCTGCTCTCAGGATGAGGCTTTTCTTTCCAGGACGAAGGAGATGTCTTCCTTTTTTAAACAAAGGGGCTTCCCTTCGTCCACCATCAACTCTGCTCTCAAACGCATCTCTCCCATTTTCCGCACATCTGCCCTCACCCCATCCACCTGCCACCCCACTCGGGATAGGGTTCCCCTTGTCTTTACCTACCACCCCACCAGCCTCCAGGTCCAACATATAATTCTCCGTAACTTCCGCCACCTCCAACGGGATCCCACTACCAAACACATTTTTCCCTCCCCCCCCTTTCTGCTTTTCGCAAGGATCGCTCCCTACGCGACTCCCTTGTCCACTCGTCCCCCCCATCTCTTCCCACCGAGTTCCCTCCTGGCACTTATCCTTGTAAACGGAATAAGTGCTACACCTGCCTGTACACTTCCTCCCTCACCACCATTCAGGGCCCCAGACAGTCCTTCCAGGTGAGGCGACACTTCACCTGTGAGTCGGCTGGTGTGGTATACTGCGTCCAGTGCTCCCGGTGTGGTCTTTTATATATTGGTGAGACCCGACGCAGACTGGGAGACCGTTTCGTGGAACACCTACGCTCGGTCCGCCAGAAAAAGCAGGATCTCCCAGTGGCCACACATTTTAATTCCATGTCCCGTTCCCATTCTGATATGTCTATCCATGGCCTCCTCTATTGTCAAAATGAATCCAAACTCAAGTTGGAGGAACAACACCTTATACACCGGCTGGGTAGCCTCCAACCTGATGGCATGAACATCGACTTCTCTAACTTCCGTTAATGCCCCTCCTCCCCTCCTTACCCCATCCCTGACATATTTAGTTGTTTGCCTGTTCTCCATCTCCCTCTGGTGCTCCCCCCCTCCCCCTTTCTTTCTCCCGAGGCCTCCCGTTCCATTATCCTTTCCCTTCTCCAGCTCTGTATCACTTTCGCCAATCACCTTTCCAGCTCTTAGCTTCATCCCACCCCCTCCGGTCTTCTCCTATCATTTCGCATTTCCCCCTCCCCCCACTACTTTCAAATCTCTTAGTATCTTTCCTTTCGGTTAGTCCTGACGAAGGGTCTCGGCCCGAAACGTTGACAGCGCTTCTCCTTATAGATGCTGCCTGTGTTCCACCAGCATTTTGTGTGTGTTGTTGTTTGATTCCATTGTTCTGTTTAAAACGTCCGTTAATCTCTGATTAAACCGTCAAGGAAGTTTGAGATATTGAGGCGAATGTGGAAGGCGAGGGAAAGAGTTTCATCGCTGGCTGCCTTCCTTTTGATTGCTGCTGGAGAATGTGTCTGTGAGTGGCCTGCTCTGGCAGGTGGGTAGACCCCTGCCCTGTGTAGTGTCCCTTTCTTTCGATGAATGTTGGTGATATCGAAGGATGGTATCATGGATCTGCGTTTATGGATTGTGAACTTTTTCAGGCTTACGGTTTTTATATTCTGTGTTTTTTTCCCTCACCTGTTCCTCTTCCATTTTGTTGTGCAAGGGGAGAGAGTTTGGGGGGTTGATGTCATGTTGTGTTCTGTTAGTTTTTTGTGTGGTGGAAAGGTTGTTTTTTGGGGGTCGATGTTCCTGTTCTGTTTTGTGCAGGAGGAGGGTGGTTTTTGGGGTTGTTGATTGGGGTGCCATTCTTTTTTTGTTTTTGGGGGGGTTTAGTTTGATGTTTCTCTCTGAATGACTTTCATGTTCTTTCATTGTTTCATGGCTATCTGTATATGGATACCTGCTTTGATAATAAATAAACCTTTGAACCTTTGAACCTATTCAACCTTCCTCTGTGACTCAGTCCTCAAGTCCTGGCAACATCTTGTGTGGTTTTAGCAGAGTGGAACAGTGGCACAGTTGATAGAGCTTACAACTCCAGTAACATGGGCTCAAGACTGACCTCTGGGTCGGTCTGCGTGGAGTTTGCACGTTCTGCTTCTGAGACCATCATACATCTTCCAGTACTCTGGTCTCCTTCCACTTCCTGAAGAAAATGTAGGAAAGTTTGTTAATTGTCTCTAGTGTATAGGAAAATGGACGAATTTTGGGAGAGTTGTTGGGAATGTGGAGAAAATAAAGGAATCAGGGTGGTCAGCATGGATTTAGTGGGCTGAGGGGCCTGTGTTGGTATAGTATGACTTTATAATTCCTCCAGGTAGACATAAGAGCATGCTGCATTATTATGCACAGCAATGTTTTTGATCAAGACAATGATCATGGCAGCTGAGGCCAGCAGAATACTTTAAGTATTCTTGTACCATTTTTACCTTTTCTTTAGCCAACCTTGCCAAGTTCTCAGTTCTTTCCACTTCCATACCCTATTTATTGAATTTGATGCCACATGGCTCCAGTAAGGTATGAACTCACTTTAGTTAGTTTATTAGATCAATATCATGGCCTCCTTATTAATTCATATAACATGTAGGAAATATTCACAACTGGGGGTACAATTTTAAGAGCAAGATGCTCCTTTCTAAATTAGTATAATTCAGCTGCGAAATGGCTGCTGCATTTTACTGCAAGAATATCTTCCCTCTAAAAATGCTTGAGTGACTCTAAGATCCTGAAGTAATGAAAGGTGGTGCTTAAATACAAATCACTTCCTCACTTTAGGCAGATACATTAGGGACATTTAAGAAACACTTGGATAGGCACGTGGATGAAAGAAAAATGGAGGGCTATGTGGGAGGAAAGGATTAGATTGATCTTGGAGGAGTTAAAGGGGTCAACACAACGCTGTGGGCCGAATGGCCCATACTGTGCTGTACTCTGTGCTATGTTTACTTTCAAAGTCCACTAAACTCTGTCAGTCAATATACTTTAATCCCCACCCTAGCTAAACAGGAATTCAGATTTTATGTTGTGTATTTATTATGTTAGTTCAAAAAAGTTCAAAGTTCAAAGTAAATTTTATCTAAGTACGTAAATGTCATCATATACTACCCTGAGATTCATTTTCTTGCAGGTGTTCACTGTAAATGCAAAGAAATACAATAGAATAAATGAGTAACCTCCAATCAAGATAGACCAACAAAAGGCAACAAACCGTGCAAATACAAAAAGAGAAACAAATTTAAATAACAATAAATAAACAAACCAACAAGCAAATCAATCAATCAATAAATAAATAATCATTAAAAAATTCTTGAAAGTGAATCCCTAAGTTAAATGAATGCGTTTTAATCAGTTGGACAATATTTAATGGCAATTTATGATGATCCAGTGAAACTCTTCTGCCCAACACTGGAGAGCAAGCTTGGGGCAGAGTAGCACACGGGAGGTGTGGAGAGGCGTGAAGAACATCACTTGCCCAATCAGCCTAGCTGTAGAGCCTTAGAATGCAGCTGTGAATGGGCTAATGGGTTAAACCAATTCCTCAATTGATTTGAAAATTGCCCTCCTGTTCACATCTCCCTCAGCATACCAGTCCAGGTGTAGAGGCACCCAATACTCCCTCAGCACCAAAGCCTTCCCTCCTCCCTCTTCCCCCCCTCCAATTCAACACATGGACGAACACCACAGACTACCACTGTCTACATCCCCTCCTTGCCCTGAACCACACCTTGCATCCACACCTCCATATTCCAACTGCCTTCGTTCCAATCTTCACCTCACCCAGCCCCCACCTTCCACCAACTCCCTAGTCATCACGAACTCACCCTCAGTACTGAGCAGGTGAGAAGGGCTCTGGGAAACTCAGACACGGCAAAGTGTTGGGTCCGGACGGTGTGAGCCCCAAGGCCCTGGAGGAGCATGCTGAGCAGCCGTGTGGAGTTCTCCAGCGCATTTTCAATTCGAGTCGCAGCCTGGAAAGGGTCCCGACTGTGTGGAAAACATTGTGTCTGGTCTCAGTACCCAAGAAGGGCCAGCCGGAAGTCTTGAATGACAACCATCCAGTGGCCTTGGACTCACACAGCATGAAGACCCTAGAGAGGCTGGTCCTGGCTCATCTCCGACCCCTGATCAGCACTCAATCCCCTGCAGTTTGTCTACCAGGAGCCATTGGAGTTGTCATCTACTTGCTGAGTGAAATCCTATTCCCATTTAGAAAAGCCGGGCAGCACTGTGAGCATCATGCTTTTTGATTTTTCGAGTGCCGTCAGTATCACGCAGCCCTCATTGCTGGGGAAAAGCTCCATTCAATGCAGGTTGGCACTTCCATTCTTTCCTGGATAATGGACTACCTGACTGGCAGACCACAGTTTGAGCAGCTTCAGAGCCATGTGTCAGACATGGCTATAAGCTGCACTGGGGCCCCACAGGGGACTATATTGGCTCGCTTCCTGTTTACCCTGTACACCTCAGACTTTAGATACCACACTAAGTCATGTGATCTGCAGAAATTCTTTGACGACTCAGCCATAGTTGGATGTATGAAGGGAAGACGGAAGGACGAATACAGGGCCCTAGTGGAGGACTTTGTCAAATGCTGCAAGCTGAATCATCTGCAATTCGACATTAGTAAGACAAAGGGGATGGTCATAGACTTTAGGAAGACTAAGCCTGCACTGCTCCCTGTTACTATTGATGGTGAGGACATTGATAGGACCTACAAGTACCTGAGGGTGCACATGAATGACAGACGAGTGGAGCACCAACTCAGAGGCTGTGTACAAGAAGGGCCAGAGTCACCTCTACTTCCTGAGGGGACTGAGGTCCTTTGGAGTATGCAGGCCTCTCCCTCACATGTTCTACCAGTCTGTTGTTGCCAGTACAATCTTCTATGTGGTGGTGTGCTGGAACAATGGGCATCAGCATGGGTGATGCCAACAGGCTCAATAAACTGATTGGAAGGATGGCTCTTTTGTAGGAGTCAAACTGGACATACTGGAGACTGTGATAGAACAAAGGACCCTGCGGAAAATCTTGTCAATTCTGGACAATGTTTCTCACCCTCTGCATGCCACCTTGGCTGAACAGAGAAACACTTTCAGTAATAGACTAAGACAACTGTGCTGCTCCAAAGAGTGCTATATGAGGTCATGCTTACCCTCAGCTACTAGACTCTATAATGAGTCAACCTTTAGCCAGAGCCAGTTCCGTTAGACTGTTTGTGGTAATTTATTTTTTATTCTTTCTACTTCTCTTCTAATATTTATACCTGTGCTCTTGTAATGCTACAGTGACACTGTAATATCCTTTGGGATCAATAGAATATCTATCTATCCATCTTTAGACATGTTCGTAAATTGTTTCACAAATTATTATTATTCTCTGAAACTTTCCTTCTAGTAGTCTTGGCTGAATTTCTGCAGTGGCTCCATTGATGTGTTCATACACAATGCCATCCTAGCATAAGTTTTCACTGGAAACAAAATCACTAACCTTATCCAATGTAGCTCTTTTCTGGATTCAAACTGTCTAAAGTCAAACAATATCTGAGGATTCTGAAATCTTTTGTTAAAGTATAGAATAAAAACCTCTCCGGAAAATAGGAAGAAATGCTCTGTAGCAAGGAGAAGAGCTTTCAAACCATTTTATTGCTGCTAAATGTAAATGTCCTTATGGTGAGGGAAGTGATAGCCATCAGCAGTCCTCATCTGGATTTTCTTTTTTTCTCTACTTACTCTAATCCTGCTCCTTCAATGAATCTCTTCACTGGGGACTGTCCCACAATGGTCATTGACCTCGGGGTGGGGTTGGTATTCATGCTCTTGTCTGCATCAACATTGTTGAAGTTGAGAGCGTCAGTTTACGAGGTGTGAGTATCACTAATAGCCAACTCTGGTCCAGTCACATTGATGTCATGGCTAAGGAAGCTCATCAATGCCTCTACTTCCTCAGGAGGCTAAAGAAATTCAGCATGTCCCTGTTAACTCTCATCAGTATTTATCAATGCACCATGAAGAGCTTGGTTTGGAAACTGCCCTGCATATGACTAGCAAGAAATTGTAGAATGGAAGATGGAGCTCAGCACATCGCCAGAATCAGCCTTCCCTCTATGGACTCTGACTATACTTCTTGCTGCCTTGGAAAAGTAGGCCACCCACTCCAGGCATTCTCCCAGGTGGAATGGTAGCATAATGCTTTACAGAACCAGCTGTAAGGGTTGGGTTTAATTGTTTGTATTTTCTCCCTGTGACTACGTGAGTTTCCACCAGGTTCTCTGGTTTCCTCCCACAGTCCAAAGATGTATGGGTTAGGGTTAGTGAGTTGTTGGTATGCTAAGTTGGTGCTGGAAGAATGGTGACATTTGCAGGCTGCCTCAGGACATCCCAAGGCTGTGATGGTTGTTTTCACAAACGACACATTTCACTGTATGTTGTGATGTACACGTGACAAATAAAGCTAATCTTCTTTAATCTTCTTCTAACCTTAAGCCTTTTCCCATTGGGCAGAAGATAAAAGAGCCGAAAGCACGTACTACCAGTTTCAAGAACAGCTTCTATCCCACTGTTATCAGGTTCTTGGAAGGACCTCTTTATGATAAGATCAACTCTTGACCTCATCTATCATTTCATCATTTACCTGCACAGCACATTTTTTGGTAGCTTTTACACTTTAATCTGTATTGTTAATACTTTACCATATTCTAGAACAGGGGTTCCCAACCTTTGTTATGCCATGGACCAATACCATTAAGCAAGACTGCATGGACCCCAGGTTGGGGGTCCCCTGTTCTGGTTCAATGCAATGTGTAATGATGTGATCTGTATAAACAGTTTGCAAGACACTGTATCATGATACATGTGACAATAAGAATAAACCAAACCAAAACTTCCAGTAGCTCATCCAATCAGCCATCACACATTGGTGACAACTGAGAACCAGGGAGCTCCACAGCTATACCAGACCCTGTGCTTTACTAATGCTTAACCTGATATCCCTGGAGCAGTTGAATACAGATTACAATGGTGTTCCCATACCTTATTTACTCTTTGAAAGTATGTCGTGAGATAAAGTTAGTAAAGATATTCCAAAGTTAGGAAAATGCTACCTAAAAATGCAGTTTTTCCCAAACTTGGAGTTTCTAGAGCTTCTAGTGCTCTGATGACACAAGATAACTTGTTATAAAATGTCAGATCAGCATGTCAGATCTCTGCTGCTCAAGTCCTTAATGACTTTAATCACCATGCTGCTGTTTTGCTCTTTAAATTACACTGAGCATTTTTTCTAGGCTTGGGTAAATGATGTTGACTGTTTGCACTTTGCATAGGCCATTTTATAAAATACAATATATAGTTTTCTTTTGTGAGCTTGAGTATAATTTTTCGATCAGTTGAAAGGTTCTGTTTCCTATTACTAATTTAGCAAAACCATCACCTCTCCTAATAATTATTTATGCCAGTCTGTGGCCTATAAAATGTTAAAAGTCTGAGCCTTGGGCTTATTTTCTCAGTGTCCTTCACAAAACTCCACCAAAGGAAGTAATTATGCTTCTCCCAGGTTCAGCTGTCATTCATGTATCTGCTCATAAAGCCAGCAGGCTGCCTTGCACTTTGAACAGTGACAGACTTGACTCTTAAACATTTCTGCTTTCACCAAAGTGACTGTTCACACAGTCAAATGGAACTGAAATGTCAATATTAAGCAAATTGGCATGGCTTTCCAAGAATTGGTTTGTCCGATAGGACAGAAGAGAGAGGCTGAGTAATGAAAGGAAATCTCTGATAAGCCATGACAAATGATAGCTTTATAGAAACATCATTTATTATATTTACTTGGGGTTTAGTCAAAAAATAAGGAAATCTTGCTGTGGCTGTAGTTGGCTACATTAGAAAATCATGTGCAATTTTTGTCTGCATCTGAATGATGCAAATTCTTCCTTTGGAGTCAGTGTAGTGTGGATTCAATGCACTGGTGTCTTTTTTAGTGGGGGTGGGGACAGTCCATTGAGGAGAAATTGAGCATAATCTTCACAGTCTCTCTGTAGTTCTGAAGTACAGGAGAGGCCATTGAAACTTAAGATTTTGAGAGGAGTTGATTGGGTCAGTGTAGACAGGCTCTTTCCCCAGGTTAGAGAATGCAGACCAGGGGGATATGATCTCAAAGAGCAAGTTGGCACTGAGGTAAGGAGAATGTCTTTCTTTAGAAGGCTGGAAATCTCTCACTGAATATCAGCATGACTAAGGAGCTGATTGTTGACTTCAGGAGGAGGAAACTGGAGGTCTGTTAGCTAGTCCTCATCAGGGGAATCCGAGGTGGAGAGGATCAACAACTTTAAATTCCTCAGCATTATCACTTCAGAGGATCCGATTTAGGTCCAGCACATACTGTAAGTACAATTACGAAGAAAGCACAGCAGCAGTTCTACTTCCATAAAAGTTTGCGAAGATTCAGCATGACATGTAGAACTTTGACAAACTTCTATAGGTGTGTGGTGGAGAGTATATTGACAAGCTGCATCACAGCCTAGTATGGAAACACCAGGAGATCCTACAAAATGTAGTGGATATGGCCCAGCCAGACATGGTAAAATCCTCCCCACCATTGAGCATATCTATACAGAGCATAGCACAAGAAAGCAACATCCATCATCAAGAACCCTCACCACCAAGGTCATGCTCTCTTCTCGCTGTTGCCATCAGAAAAAAGGTACAGGAGCCTCAGAACCCACAGCACTAAGTTCAGGAACAGTTATAATCCCTCAACCATCAGGTTCTTGAACCACTGGGGATAACTTCATTCAATTTCACTCACTCCCTCACTGAAATGTTCCCACAACATATGGACTCACTTTCAAGGAATCTTTATCTTGTGTTCTCAATATTTATTGATTGCTTATTTATTTCTTATTTTCAATTTTTCTTTTGTATCTGCACATTGTTTGTCTGAATGGTTAAATACGGTCTTTCATTGATTCTATTGTGCTTATTGGATTTACTGGGTATGCCCACAAGAAAATAAATCTCAGCGTTGTATACGTTGACATATATGTACTTGGATAATAAATTTACTTTGAACTTTTGAATGTTGATCCCTGGAATGCTCAACTCCAGAAGCCTGATCCTCATCTTTTGAGTATGTTTTTTGAAGGAACTATATTTTTTGAGATTTAGAAGGAATAGAAATCAGGCAAAAAGTGCAATGAACGCAGAACCTTTAACTCTTTCACGGACAGTTAATCTGCTCAATCTATCTAGTTAGCTCCCCCCCTCTCCCTCAAATTATTACCACCCATCACTGCAGGTACGGTAAACACTTTAAATCACAGTTTATAATGCTGTTTGCATTGTAAACACACACTGGTATTTATGTATTTATGTACTTATTATTCTATGTTCATACCTTAACCGCTAACCTAATTAATTAATTAACTAATTATTGAGTTACAACGCAGAATAGGCCATTCAAGCTGCACCGCCCATCAATCTCCTGATTTAATCCTAGCCTGAACACAGGACAATTTACAAGGACCAATTAACCTACTGATTGGTAAGTCTTTGGACTGTGGGAGGAAATCAGAGCACCTGGAGGGAACCCAAATGTGGTCATGGAGTGAACGTATAAACTCCTTACAAGCAGTGTCAGGAATTGAACCCAGTTCACTAGTACTGTAAAGTGTTGTGCTAACCACTATGCTACTGTGGTTATAATTCTTTATTATGAATAATTGTTGAATTTTGCTGCTTATTGTTCCATGCCATGCCCTGACCAATACAACACTGTGAATTTCGAATACGTGTAAAAGTATATGACAAATAAAGTTGATAAATGAACTTTCATCCTTAAGAATCAATTATTGTCTTGCTGACAGACAAAGAGTTTTTAGGGTTATGTGGCTTTGTCCCAGCTAATCTTGCTTTGCTGATGATACTCTTAATTTGGTACTAGAAAAACTTTAGGAAACATTTTCAATCTGTTACTTGTGTTCAATCTTGTACAAAACATCCTGGCAAGAACGCACTTGTTTAGGTCAGTTTATTAATGTACTTATGAGCAGAGCCAAAGTTAAGTCATATTCTCTGCTAGAGTAAGGAGGTTTCGGCTTGCTACCAAAAAAATTGTAATTAAGATAACTGCTGACAGAATTAAATCTACTGTGCTTCTATTGTCTTGTTTTCCCATTCTGACCCTGGCATTCTTACTGTTTGGAACAGTTCTTGCTGTTCTAAAAAAATGTGTTTCTTTTCTGCCTTCCCCTTGAGTGCAATCATCTGGATGACATTTACCGTTACCAATACACTAAAATGAATGTAGTCAACCCAGGCATATGCACACAAACACTGAGAAGCAAACACTTGGGGAGTCAAACACAGACAGTCGTCAGCCATTTCGTATGTGCATGCGAATGCATGTATGTATAAATTCATACATGCACACAAATCACTCAGAAAGTGATCTGAACACATATAAGTGAGTAGTATGTCTGGATGTAAACAGACACAAAAGTATTCACATGAGTGAATCAGATATATATGAACATTTGCACACTCATAATCGTGTATACATTAGTACACAAATAACAACATATACACACACAACCATACACATAATCTGTTATTTATAACATATTTTTATTTATATAAGCACACATAAAATCCCACAAGCAAGTGAAGAGTTAAACACATACAAGTGTAAATATAAAGGCAAGCAAAACAGAATTAGGCACAAGAACACACACACACACATGCATGCACACACTCATGTACACATACATACATTTGTACATACATACACATATATACACACCAAACACATGCAGACATGCATGTTCATACACTGTTTAACCTCAATTTCATCTCACAATGTAAAGCCATGCAAAACTGAACACTTTAATCACTTATTTCTTGCCACCTTTACTATGTGTACTTACTGTGAGCCTTGAGTAATAATCCATGCTTCGCCTGATTATTCTGTTTGTTCTTTAACCCTCAAATGATTTCTCAAACATCCGCTTTTTGGAGAATGGGACTGACTTGCCCTTGCCTTTCTAGGGCAGTCATAAAATTACTTCTTCGCAATTTCTCTTAGAAAAAGATTAACTAGAATGGTTCAAGGCAACAGTTCTTAGCTGTAAGTTTATAGTGAACAGGTTAAGCTTGTTCTTTTGGGACCAATGAAGGGTGAAAGAAGGATTTATAGTATTGTAATATTGTGAGTGGTTTAGAATGGGGAAATACTGTAGATCAAGGGCTAGGTTTAGGTTAAAAGAAGGCAAGAAGATTACAAGGTGGGAAGGGATGGGAAGAAGGAGTATTTTATACAGACAGTGGTTCTGATCTGAAATTTAAACCCTGCAGATACTTGGTGAGCAGTGCTTTCAAAGGGGAATTGGATGGAGAGCCAAGGGAAATGATTTTGTGGGACTCATGGTGTGTTTCTATACTATATATTTTGTTTGAATGGAACAATTAAGAGCTGTGGATGGAGGGAGGAATAGAAAGTTGGGGAAGATTGTACAACAGCATCTAACAGAGCAGTTCCCCTGATCCGAAATAGTGAAGAAAGATAATGAAAAGGAACTGTGCATGAAGAATGTAAAAGGCCAGGTTATTTCATCTATTTTTACTGGTACGGTGCTATATTGGTAAAGTTACTGGCAGAGGTATACTTCTTGCAACAGTTGGTTATTTTCTGAAGAGGGAAAAAAGATTTGGTCACCTCGTGAACCAGTAGATGTTGCTGGGTTGAAATGTGCCCAACTCTCGCAGGTGTACCCAAAAAGAACTATTGACAAGAGATTTCCAGGTCATTGTCTTTCTGAATTCCTCATCGGCGTCTGATCTCACTCCCTGCTGCTGCATTCACTCTGGCTCTGGGGATGGTGCTCACCAATGCTAAACTGAGGAGTTAGATAGACATTACTGACAACCTCATTCATTCAAACTGGCATCAAAAAGACAAGTGAAGATAAATTTTATTCCAATATTATTTAACATAAATACTTTCAATGAATTTACAGCAGTTAAATACTTAAGTTGCTTCCTATTTTATTCAATAAAACTCATGCAACATATCTTTCCAATCCTTATTAACATCTATTCATGTGATTCCCTTTAATGTATCAATGCTGCTCACTACGTCTCCTTTTGCCAACACATTTCACAAGTAAAATATCCTTGGCCTGCAGTTTTCTGTGTGCAAGGACACTGACTTGGTAGATAGTGGGACAAACATCCTAGTGAATTTAGGATATCAGCAGCTTTACGCTTCAACTTTAAGTAAAATCTGAAGCCAACTTATATTTTTTCCTTTGTTGGACAGTTAATGGAACTGCTGTCTCACAGATCCAATGACTTTGGGTTCAGCTCTAGGATCCTGTGCTGTTTGTGGACTTTACACCTTCTCCCTTGGTTCAAGCATGCTTTCTCTGGGCGCACCAGCTTCCCCCTGCCTCTCAAAGGCAAGCAGGTTATACACTCAGCTGCCATTTTATTGGGTACACCTGTACACCTGCTTGCTAATGCAAATATCCAATCAGCCAATCATGTGACGGCTACTCAATGCATGAAAGCATGCAGACATGGTCAAGAGGTTCAGATGTCATTCAGCCCAAATGGGAATTCAATACAATGGGAAGAAATGAGATTTAAGTCATTTTGACTGCGGAATGTTTGCTGGCGCCAGATGGGGTGGATTGTGTATCTCAGAAACTGCTGATCTCCTGGGGTTTTCATGGAGAACAGTCTCTAGAGTTTGCAGAGAAAGGTGTGAAAAGCCAAAAAAAAACAAAGAGCAGAAGTTTTGTGGGTGAAAGCACCTTTTAATAACGGATGTCAAAGCAGAATGGCCAGACCAGTTCAAGCTGACTGGAAGGTAACAGAAACTCAAATAACTAGGTCTTACAACAGTGGTGTGCAGAAGAACATCTCTGAATGCACAATACGTCGAACCTTGAAGTGGATGGGCTACAACAGCAGAAAACCATAATGGCCACTTTATTAGGTGTCTTCTGTATCTAATACAGAAGTGACCACTGAGTGTAAGTTAACATAAACTGCCCCTCGTGTGAGGTAACATCTGAGGCCACAGGACAAATTAAATAGGGAAATGGAATTGTTCTATGAGCTTGCATAGATTTGAGGGGCTGAACGGCCTCCTATATAATATGCAGTAATGTTTTCATTTTTAAAATTTATATTTAGAAGTTTGAAAGGTATTTCTTCAAAATTTAAATGTCTCTGAGACAATTCTAAACAGCTGAAAAGGTCTTTGAAAGAGCAACTTAAATGTAGCCAGGAAATCATTCAGCTCTGTATTTACTTAATCATGAAAAGCCTTCTCGTGTTCAATGTCGAATGTAAATGAACACTGGTTACCTGGATGAGGCAGCTGAGAGTGAATGATGGCTTTGAAACAATACTTTATGAACTTTGTCAGCAAAAAAAAGAACACGAGACCAGCGGAGATCCATAAGAATGATTCTGGGAATGAAAGAGTTAATGCATGAGTCGTGTTTGACGTCTCTGGGTCTGTACTCGCTGGAATTTATAAGGATGAGGGGGGATCTCAATGAAACCTATCAAATGTTGAAAGGCCTGGAGAGAGTGAACATGGAGAGGATGTTTCCTACAGTGAGGGAGTCTAGCACCAGAGGGCACAGACTCAGAATAGAGGGACATCCCTTTAGAAAAGGAGGAATTTCTTAAGCCAGAGGCTGGTGAATCTGTGCAATTCTTTGCCACAGATGGCTGTGAAGACGAGTCATTAGGTATATTTAATGTAGTGGTTGTTAAGTTCTTGATTAGTAAGGTTGGTTGTCAAAGGTTACAGGGAGAAAGCAGGGGAATGGGGTTCAGAGGGACAATAAATCAGCCTTGATGGACTGGCGGAGCAGACTCGATGGGCTAACTGACTTAATTCTACTCTTATGTTCATAGCCTTATGGTTTTATGAAATAAAATAGGGAGCAGCTTAAATGGGGTAAAACACCAAACAATATTGATTGATTGGTTTCTTTGCCGCATTTAACTTGACACTATAAGTCATTGCCATCAGGAAGAAAAAGTCAAAGGGTTAAATAATCACTCATTTTTTCCCCTGATTACCATAGGGAGTATTTGGGAAAGGGAATAAGGGGCGAAGATGTTATTTGTAATGAAGGAGTAGGGCTTGCAATGCACAGCCTACTTTTCAAGCGTACGCATTCAATGCTACTGTGATCATTACATGGCAACACTGCCCCATTACTGGTAAATATGTTTTTGACTGCCTGTAAAGTAAAAACGAAAGACAGGTTTTCCAGGAACCTCTTCCAGCTCTTCCTTTTCTTAATAACCATAAAGGTCAGAGCAGCGAAAACCAGTTCCAACCAGTCTTCCTCACAGGAAGGAAAGGTCACATTTCTGATAAGGAATTAAGGCTGCCACAGATACCCAGTTGCTGAACGCAGCCAAGGCACTTCTCAGAGAGTAACATTAATCTTAATATTCTTAAGGGATAGGAATTTGAATACATATAGAGTTCAGATATAGTTCTCTGCAGGCTAGCCTTTTCAGTCCTCAATTCCCTGACAAAGGGGCTTAACAAGCTAATAAAGTGTGACTAGGGTATTGAATATCATGTGCTACAATATTTGCTATGACCTGTACACCACCCGAATAGAGACCATCAATAGAAACTGACCGCCTGGGTGGAATGAGTATCCACTGTCCAAATCCTAAATGTTGAAAGAAGATGTACAGTACTGTGCAAAAGTCTTAGGCACGTATATAGAGTGAGGTCACCCAAGACTTTTTTACAGTACTATCTTTGTCAACATGGAGCGCGGAGCGAGTTTGTAAATTGGCAGGAGCAAAGGATGTTGGGAATGGCGAGGCTGGAGTGCTGTGGGGGGGGTTGCTGTCAGACAGGTGGCAGAGAAGGATTGCCAAAGGCAGGGGAAAATGTGGGTGCATCACACCCAGCCCTGAGACTCCAGGCAAGGTCATTTGATTCAAAACATTTGGTTTATTGATCATTACAGAGTGTCTCTCTCGTGCTTCCCGCTCCCTCCCCTCTCCCTTCCCCTTTCCCAACCATGATTCCCCTCTCCCTGTCCCTTTCCCACTCTCAGTCCACAATACAGACCCATATCAGAATTAGGTTTATCATCACTCACATGTGTCATGATTTTTTTAGCAGCAGCTGTACAGTGCCATTCATAAAATTACTACAGTACTATGCAAAAGTGTTAGTCACACCAGCTATATGTATGTGCCTAAGACTTTTGCACAGTACCAAATGTAAACTTTGTTAATAAATTTACTTTGAACTTTTGTAATTTGTCATTTGTACTTTGTATCACGGGGAGCAGGACCTGCCTGTCAGCTTCGTGGTGAAAACTGATTCCTGTATCCAGGCACCAGGAGTACAAATGCTCCATCCAGGGCTGGAAAAGGTGGGTTACTCACGGGAAAAGATCTTGGAGCCAAAGTGGATATATCGTAATTTATGAACTCGCCCGCCTCCGACCACCATTCTGTTTACACACCATGGCCGCAGTTGCCGGTGTAAACATGTTTATACAAAACATGCTGATACTTCTCTATTGTGAACATAGTATTTACTCAACACACACAAAACGCTGGTGGAACGCAGCAGGCCATGCAGCATCTATAGGGAGAAGTGCTGTTGACGTGTTGGGCTGAGACCCTTCGTCCTGACAGCGATTCTCCCTATAGATGCTGCCTGGCCTGCTGCATTCCACTAGCATTTTGTGTGTGTTGCTTGATTTTCCAGCATTTGCAGATTTCCTCGTGTTTGCCTATAGTATTTACTCGACAGCAGAGCAAAGTCAAATCTGCTTTGATTCCAGTTAATCTGTTTTAACTTTTTTTTCTCCATTCTGTTGGAGACTTTACCATAAGACCATTAGACATAGGCCATTGGGTCCATCAAGTCAGCTCTGCCACTCAATCATGGCTGATGTATTATCCCTTTCAAACCCATTCTCCTGCCTTCTCCCCATAACTTCTGATGTCTTTATTAATCAAGAACCTATCAACCTAAGCTTTAAATAAACCCAATGACTTGGCCTCCACAGCCAGCTGTGGCAATGAATTTCCATGGATTCCCCACCCTCGGGCCAACGTGTCACATTATGTGCATTGTATCCTAGTCAGAAGGACGTTGGAACAGCATGCTCAGCTGGTGGCTAATTGCGAGCATAAACCCAGATGATCGCTGGGAAAGCCCTTTACCATGGAGACTCCCCAGCTGCCAGTTGAAGAGTGCACACACATATTCTAAGTTTGTAGATTTCTCTGCAAGGCCGTTGGCTTGGGAGATGGCGATACTCAGTGAGATTAGGGTATGAGCAGTCTTACTCTTCAGCTTTGGGCTAGCTTGAAGCAGGAACAGCTTCTCTTCTAAAACTTCAGATAACTTGCTCTTTCTTTCCATTGTATCAGACATGCGAAGGGAATTAGACCCATAATGCCTTGAAGTTCTTTTCGATGGCAGCACAGTAGAAGACCACATGGCCTGGATGATAGGGTTTCTTACTCATGGATACTGGTTTTGTTTATGTGGCAGAGCTCCTCGTTGACCTGCTCTGTGGTGGGGAGAGATTTCCCTGTGATGATTAGGCTGTCTCCACCAGTTTTTGTGTGTTTTTTTCATTCTTGGGAATTTTTTCCATTCTTTTCTACGGAGAGGAATAAAGTCCAGTGAAGGGTCTCGGGCCAAAATGTTAACTGTTTATTCCTCCCCATAGATGGTGCCTGACCTATTGAGTTCCTGCAGCATCTTGTATGTGTTACCCTTGGTTATTTTGAGAAGATGGTTATCTGAGCACCAACCCTGACAACCCGTTAACAATGACTTCACTGTCCCTGTAAGCATCTCCCTAAGTTACAAATCTGTTTTTTCTCCTCTGAACGTTCATATCTATATCTCAATTATACCATATTTTGCAACTCACCCTTAGCAATGCTTTGGAAGATCAGCTCGCTGTAAGGAAACTGACATACGACTGCCCAAAATAATAAAGATTTGCCAAACACTTTTCTTTGAATGGAACCAGCATTAGGTCAGCTTTAAGTTCAGTGTTGGGGTTAAGCTGAATTGGTAACGTGTGGCCCAGAGTCTGTATAATCCAAACATTTCAGTTATAAAAGCAGATTGCTGCCAGGACAGGATGTTGGACTAAAGTGTTCTACAAATTCTTAAAAAGAAAACAGACAAAATCGAGATTCCAGATTCAAGTTTATTTATCATGTGTACATTGAAACATACAGTGAAGTTAACAAACAACACAGCTGAGTGTGTGTTGGGGGCAGCCAGCAAGTGTCGCCATTCATTCTGGCACCAACATGGCATGCCCACGATGCTCGGCAGTACAACGCAAAGCCTAACAAGCAACCAAACAAAACAGGCCCCATTCCTCCCTCTCACCCATACACATACAGAGTCCTTTAACCCCAGGACAGGTCATAGTCCTCAGCCTCCAGCCTGCAGCGGACTCGGACTCAAGACCCTCCACTACGACTCTAGACCCTCCAACAACTCACTGACCTTGGGGGGGGGGGTCCTCATTTACTCTCTAACGTCCAACCACGGATGTCCCACGTCCATGCCGCTGGCCTTCAAACATGGATCGGAGACTGAGACACTAGCCTTTCCTCCAATTCCCCCACATCCCTGTTCCTAAACCCCAATGTGGCTCCTAACTGCTCTCTCTGTCTCCTAAACCATTCTTATGTCACAAAAAACAATAAAAAATAACTAAATCTGAGCTATAATACAACAGGTGTAGCAGCTCGTGGCCATCTTGGACCATCAAAGTACCGGATGCTATAATTATTTCTCCCTCATACAATTTTTTATTGGTGCCATCATCATTACGTGCTGTGCCATAGGACATGGGTGATCATGAGCTCCATGACCATGCTTGTGCTTGGCAAAATTTTCTACAGAAGTGCTTTGCCATTGCCTTCTTCTGGGCAGTGTCTTTACAAGATGGGAGTCCCCAGCCATCTCTTCAGAGATTGTCTGCCTGGTGTCAGTGGTCACATCACCAGGACTTGTGATATGCCCCAGCTGCTCATACCTGCTCCATGGCTTCATGTGACCCTGACTGGGGGGGGGGGGGTGGGGGGGGGCTAAGCAGGATCTGCACCTTGGCAAAGAGTGACCTGCTGGCTGGTGGAGGGAAGGAGCACGTTGCTTGCACCTACTTTGGTAGAGACATATCTCCACCCCACCATCCATTCTTTTGCAATATTGATCTGATACTTTTCCATTCTGAATCCACTTGAGCACAGGGATCACTGGTTTCGTGATCTTGGATTTGTTCACTAATTTGTTCAATAAATTGATCACTAATTTGATTTGAAGGAAGAAAAAAGTTGAAAGGAGATAGTATTGATTATTTAGATAAAAGGGAAGATTTTTTTAGATTCATTTGAAACATGGATGACCTCTATTTCATGCTGCCTCGATAACCCACGTGTTTCCAAACCATGAAGCCTTGAGATATCAATTCCAGAAATATTTTTAATTTGCTCTTAAGCATTGTTAGATTATCCTGGTCAAGGTTGGAGCTAAATTGCCATAGGCTTCCCAAGGATTGCTGTCTGCTAAACCTTTAAAGATCAAAGCACATTAATTATCAAAGTACACAGATACAGTGCCTATAAAAAGTATTCACCCCCTTGGAAGTTTTCATGTTTTATTGTTTTATAACATTGAATCACAATGCATTTAAATTGGGGTTTTTTGACATCGATCAACAGAAAAAGACTCTTTTGTGTCAAAGTGAAAACAGATCTCTACAAAGTGATCTAAATTAATTACAAACATAAAACACAAAATAATTGATTGCATAAGTGTTCCCCCCCCCCCCCCCACTTTTAATATGACACACTAAATCATCACTGGTGCAGTCAATCGGTTTTAGAAGTCACATAATTAGTTAAATATGTTTTAGGAGACCTGTGTGCAGTCAAGCTGTTTCAGTTGATAGTAGTAAAAATACACCTGTATCTGGAATGTCCAACGGCTGGTGAGTCAGTATCCTGACAAAAACTACAGCATGAAGACAAAAGAACACTCCAAGCACTTCCACAAAAAGGTGATTGAAAAATACAGGTCAGGAGATGGATACAAGAAAATTTCCAAGTCACTGAATATCCCTTGGGGGGTACAGTTAACTCAATCATTAAGAAATGGGAAGAATATGGCACTGCTGTAAGTCTGCCTAGAGTGGGCCATCCTCAAAAACTGAGTGACGTGCAAGAAGGGGACTAATGAGGGAGGCCACCAAGAGAGCTATGACAACTCTGGAGGAGTTACAAGCTTCAGTGGCTGAGGTAGGAGATTGCACGTACAACTGTTGCCCGGGTGCTTCCCCAATCACAGCTTTATGGGAGAATGGCAAAGAGAAAAACACTCACATAAAATCTTGGGTAGAGTTTGCCAGAGGGCATGTGGGAGGCTCTTCAGTCAGATGGAAGAAGCTTCTATGGTCTGATGAAACCAAAATTGAGCTGAAAGAATGTGGATTTGCTTGCACGTCTGTGTGCTTATGTTTCTCTAAGCATGCATGAGGATTTTTTAATATACAGTACTGTGTAAAATTCTTAGGCACACATATGTACGTAGCTAGGGTGCCTAAAACTTTTGCACAGTGCTGCATATACAATACGTGTGAGTATACCTTCCACAACTGTGCGCATGTGCAGTATGACCTTGATGTATTGTTGTATCAGATACTGTTGTTTAATGGAGAGATATTATCTTCAATAAAGCACATTCTGTTTGTCACTCTGCCTTTGTTATTTGGTAATGCAAGCAGTAACACAAAAGAACTGCACATGTTGCCGACATCAGATGGGAACAGAATTGGGCCATATATCAAGTGGAATAGCTTTCTAATACTTTTGTACAAGTTTTTTGAAGAAGAATGATGCCCCAAGTGACACTGGACAATTTCAGGCTCCTGAGGAAATATTTCTCATGAATTAAGCAATGGAGTGGAAGAAAATAAACAAAGACAAAAAAAAAAAAAAAGAAATGAAACATTTGTGTGATCACAGAGCTATTGTAACGTAGGTGACCTTTAATCACTTACAGTTCCTTATCCTAGTGGTTGCCTGGAAACAAAGATGTAGGCTCACAGCACTAATGTCTTTCAATGTCATCTCTAAGTTAAGAAGACGTAGGCAGCTTGGAACTAGCAGTAAAAACCTCTCTTTTACTGTGATTCACGTTACAGCAGGAGTTTAATTGCAACCCAAGAAAAAGTAACCGAAAGAAACCTTAAGGGTTTTGCCTGAAATGTCAGTTATTTATTCCTTTGCATTGATGCTGTCTGACCTGCATTTCATTTTTGTTATTTATTTTGTATGTTATACTGTAGATTTCCAGCGTCTGCAGAATCTCTTTTGTTTAAATCCAATTGACTGGAAATTCAGTTACATAAGGCTGTTCACTCCTAGAGAGAAACAATTTTAGGGTTCTTTCATTCACTCTAGGAACTTCATCAAACTCTTACTGGTGTCATTATCCCTAGTGCACCAAAGTGATTTTTCAATTTGAGGCTCAGAGGTAACATAGAATTCCATAGCTCAGTACAGGCCCTTCGCCCTTCTGTTGTACCAATCTTTTAACCTAATTTTAAGATCAATCTAACCCTTCCCTCCCACATAGCCCTCCATTTTTCTATCATCCAGTCGATCTGAGTCTCCTTAAAGCCCTTAATGTTCCAGTAACATTGAAAGAGAACTTAAAAAGCATTGTATAGGGGCAACTCAAGGACTGCATGGTCTTACGAAGAGTATCAATCTCTCAGAATTCCTCTTCACCAATTCCGGCTCTTGGCTCCTAAACTCCACAGAAAATGGCTTTGGGAAAATAATTTGGTGCAGCAAATTTATGACCTCATGAGTATAGAATAGAATAGAACTGAAAGTTTATTGTCATTACTCAAGACAACCAGATTGCAGTGCTACTCCAGTCCGGGAACTCTTATCTTCCTAAAGTCAAGCATCATTTCTTTAGTAGTTATAGAACGCCCTGTGGATTGCGCTGAGAAGGTCTCAGGTATAACCGAAACTCATGAAGAATGGCATTGGCCATCGTTCCCTCTAATTTCTTTTCACAGATGTGTGCATCCTAAAGCACTTTAAGAAAACGTCATATGAAAGAAAATTCCAGCTACGTGGCAGCGAAGGCTATGTGCGCGGGAGCATTTCCATTACTACGTGGCCGTGTACCCCTACAGCTTAGAGGGACAGTGCCAATGACCAAACTAACAGTTGACACCTTATTGCTGTGTCATTCCTGCACACACTAACTGGTACACAGATTTCTGGACATGCACCCTTCAGTTATAAATTAAAGTAGATGTTGATTGTTTTATTAAAATCTCCCAGTGTTTAATTGGATAAATGTTCTGACCAAATTAACAGAGAGTCACACACAATTCAGGAAAACCCTAGGACTGATCTTTGAATTAAGCTGAAGTGTTTCCCATAGTTTAAAGAAAAATCCTTCAAATGATTAAGGAATTCAATTAAATGAAATAATTTCGCACCAGCCTTGGGGGTTCAAAACATGATTGATTGTACAGATTTGTTCAAGGACGTTTAAATAGCAGTGAATCAGAGTTGTGTTCTGTCTCCGCATTCATGTGCTCGCTCTGCTGACAACTTGGCAGGTGCTAAGTTTTTCCTTGTTCCACTTTCCTTCTGTGTAAGTGCTGCCCTCAATGAGCGGGCAAAAGTTCCAACCTCCAAGCAAATGCACTTCAGAGCAGTTCTCAGCAGCTTCATTGGATGATAGTGAGTAGCACACCCCTATGTTTCACTTTAGTTTTTAAATTTTAATTTTAGAGATACACCACGGTAACAGGCCCATCTCCACAAGACTGCCCTGTCCAATTACATACATGTGACCAATTAACCTACTGAGCCGTACATCTTGGGAATGTGGGAGGAAACCTGCACGTTCAGGGGGAGAACGTACAAACCCGTTACAGACCGCAGCGAGGATCGAACCCAGGTTGACAGCACTATAATAATGTTACGCTAACTGCTACACAACTGTGCCACCTACGCAAAATGAAAATGGGAACGATGGAAGAGTCAGGTCAGTCAAGCAGCATCCGAGGAAAGAGAAACCAGTCAACGTTACGTGTTAGCTGAGCTCTTGTATCATCTCTGCTCTCGCTTCACATTCCAGCATCTGCAGTTTCGTCCGTTTTCCATCACTGTACACAAATTCTTCCCTAGCTTAAGGACTCACTGAGGACATTAACGCATCTCTAACGTCATCAGTTAACATGATGCAGGTTAGGGATCAAGCATGAAACCTTCTTTGCTTATACGCCTGGATACGAAGGAGCTTCAAGAGCACCGCACCAGGTTCAGGAACAGTTATGACCCTTTCAACACCAGGCTCCTGAATCAATGTGGATAACTTTACTCACCTCAAAACTGAACCCCACAATCTATGGACTCACTTTCAGGGACTCTGCAACTCAGCTTCTCAATATTATTAATCACTTATTTATTCATTTTTTTTTAATTTGCAGTTTGCTTTCTTTTGCACATTGGTTGCTTGTCCATCTTGGTGTGTAGTTTTTCATTGACTTTATTATGTTTTCTTGTATCTACCTCGAATGTTCTCAAGAAAGTGAATCTCAGAGCAGTATATGGTGACATACTCAGTACTGTGCAAAATGTCTTAGGGTCCCTAGCTAATATCACAGTACTGTCGATATTTTAACAATAAATTTACAATGCATTTTGAACTTTAAAATGCTTGTCAATCCAGTAATCCATAGAGTGTTGGCACAGTGCTCAATCTCATTACTGCGAAAGTGCCTTTCTACCTCCAAAGCATCATCTGCCTTTATTTCGGTATGAAAGCCCTAATTCATGTCTTTACCACCTCAGCGCACATCAGGCGATCATACTATAGTTAGAGCAAAGTTCTTCTTTTTAGGCAGTCCTGTAGTGTTGCTTCTTCCTCTGAAATAATTGGGGCTGCCTGTGCGCGATTCCGTTATTAGATGACACACGAGTCAGCTGCTGCAGAGCCTTGTAAGTATGAGATATTGGGTACGGTTGCTAGCAGTGAATATCAAAATTATTTTAAGCTCTTGTGAAGCAGGCAGGTGATTCACTTTTGACAACATTGCACTCATGCCCAGAACAAATTTGAGTCACAAGTACACATTTTCTTCCTATTGTCTTTGCCTGCTTCTCCTAGGTTAATGCCAAATACCATAAACCTGTGGCTCCCCAAAAGAATGCTTAAAACTTATTGTAAAATTCCAGGATAATTACCAAAAAGTATTAACCTATGGAAAACGTGCTGTCTGTACCTACGTGCCTGAGATGCTGCCTCAATAAAGTTTTTTAAATACCTGTACCTCACCGTACTTGTGCACATGACAAATGGGGGGGGGGGGGGGGCATGGTAGCGTATTGGTTAATACAACGCTTTATAGTACCAGCGACTCAGGTTCAATTCCCGCCACTGCCTGTCTGTAAGAAGATTATACATTCTTCCCATGATTGCGTGGGTTTCCTCCAGATGCTCCAGTTTCCTCACACGGTCCAAGTTGGTAGGTTAGTTGGTCATTGTAAATTGTCCCATCATTTGGCTAGGATTAAATTAGGGGATTGCCAGGCAGCGTGGCTTAAGGCCCTTCTATTCCACACTGATTCTCAATAAATAAATCAATAATAAATGAATTCAACTCCACAGTGAAAAGAGTGGTCCACATTTGGAGAAAAGTAGTGATCTCAGAGGGCTGTAGGGCTAGAAGAGGCTGCACAAACTGACTTTCAAACGTCTTCCAATCCTGTCAGGTCAACCCCTCATTCTCAAGTTATTGGCTTTACTTGACGATTTAAACAAGAGAGGTAAAAAGCTGGATCAAAGAGGTGGGTTTTTAGGGATGCCTTACAAAAATAGAGAGATAGAAGGGAATAGAGAGGTAATTATGGTGATGTAGCTCAAGGCATGGCTGACAACGGGGAATAGAGATAAGGAGTGGTCAACATTTTGGAGAAAAGCAGTGATCTCAGAGGGCTGTAGAGCTAGAAGAGGCTGCACAAACTGACTTTCAAATGTCTTCCGATCTTGTCAAGTCTCAACCCTTATTGCCTTCTTCCCCTTCTCTAACCCTGCAATACTGGCTACGTTCTTGTTTCACTCCTCTTTTCATCAGCAGCAGCTACTTTTTCAGACACTCCTTCCTCCATACTCTCTGCCTTCCTAACCTCGTTTCTGTCAGACAAAATCTAAGGACTATTTGCATTGACTGGTATTGAATTGCTTTTCTGGTATTGCTTCCCCCCCCCACCACCCAGCCTCCACCTTCATCCCCACCCCCTCCTCCAACATCCTTCTCGCTTGGTGTGTGGCCCTCCCACCCACTGATATGGTAAAATGCTCGAGACATTTCCTGATACGTAAAGAAAGATGGGCTGCTGTGGAGCTCCTTGGGGATACACATTGAGTCTGAGGAAGAGTGCCTAAACAGACTTTTGTTGCATAAACAGGCCCCACTGGCAGGTAGAGTCAATCAGTGGCAATGCTGAAGAATGTGAACATTGCAAGTTTTCTTTACAACGGCTATTTTGTATAATTCACTGTTCTGTTTCTAGACCTGAAAAGCTTTAGTAAAATCATCATCACCATGACAAAGAAACAGAAGGAAGTGGTCAGTGAAACGCTTGAAGCAGAGTACATCAAAGAGAAAGAAGAGGTAAATGAACTCGGCATCATTTTAAGCAAAACACTAAGAGCAAACCTCAAAGGAATGTTTCTTTCTACCCTCCCCCCTACCCCCCCCCCAGCTAAAAAGCAAAGGTAATGTTTCTAAACCCTGAAAAGGAAACCTATCATGAACTCAATCTATGAGTCTGTAAACACAGATGAACAAGCTGGAAATGGATCAGAAGAGCATTCTCAGTAAATAGACCTTATTGGGTTGTGTTAGACAGAATGTGCCAAATGGCCCCTACTAAGAAGCATATTTCTATGATGTTCAAAGTAAATTTATTGTTAAAGTACATCTCTGTCGCCATATGCAGCCCTGAGATTCATTTTCTTGTGGGCATACTCAATAAACCCATAATAGAATAATAACCATAACAGAATCAATGAAAGACCGAACCAACTCGGGCATTCAACCAGTGTGCAAAAGACAACAAACCGTGCAAATACAAAAAGAAAGAAATAATAATTCATCAAAATCTTGCTTTAAAATACAAACTCATAAATGAAATCATACCTTACTATAAATACTAGCAGGATCCAGTTTTAGAATCGGAATACCACAAATTATATTACGATCAATCTGTTATTACAGATAGACAATCCATAATAACTCTCTGGATATAATAACACAGGATAAACAAGCAAGAACAGCTTATTTAATAGATATAGCCTTTCCCCCACACACGTAACGTTCAGAATAAGTGAAACACACCAGAAGTATGCAGAATTAAAAAAGGAAATTGAAAGATTTTGAACATGAACAGTATAGTCATTGTCCTGATAGCAATATCTACAACTGATATCATCCCAAAGTCAATACACAATAGCATTAAACAATTTGGGCTAAACAGCAATATTTATGTAAATCTCCAGAAAGCCACAATACTAAACACCACTAGAATAGTCTGAACGTTCCTTGCTTGGCTATACTGGGACCTCAGGTTTGAGCTCAGCTTGAGCTGGGAGAAAAAAAAAGAATAAGCAATAAACGTTGAGAACGTGAGCTGAAGAGTCCTTGAAACCGAGTCCACAGGTTGTGGGAACATTTCAGTGATGGGGCAAGCGAAGTTGAGTGAGATTACTCCCTTTGGTTCAAGAGCCTGATGGTTGAGGGGTAATAATTGTTCCTGAACCTGGTGAGCCCAGAGGCTTCTGCACCTCCTTCCTGATGACAGGGTGAGAAGAGAGCCCATCGTGGGCGGTGGGGTCCCTGATGATCAATGCTGATTTGCTGTGACGTCGCTCTGTGCAGATATTATGATCAATGTAAGTATTCCAGCAAGGTAGTCCAGTACTGAGCAGAAATTTGAATAAATCATTCCTCAAGATTTTCAAAGTTATATATAAACTTTTAATATTGCTACATGGATTTAGGCTTGTTGGAACAAACAGACTGATGATTACCCTTCTCTTCAGCAGATAGTCTTAATCAGATTTGCCAAACATATCTCTCATCAATCCTTCTCCTTCAGCCATCCATCCAATTAATCCTTAATACTGACATTGACATGGGTTCCGCTCAACCTGAAAGTGCAAAAAATTCTCTTAGCAAAGAAAATTTTAAAAATCTGCTGAAGCCTGAAATATAAATATAAAATACTTAATGTTCTCAGCAGATCAGGAGGCTTATGTGGGAAGGAGTTAACATGTCTGGCAGAAACCTTTGACAGTGGCATTACCTGTGTTTCGCTTTCCATAGATGCTGTCTGACCTGTTGTGTCTTTCTGTAAAGAAAAGCTCTTTCCTCATTTTAGAAAACAATAATATGTATTTTGGTCTGCTTCTGTTGCAAATATCATATCCTTTTATAATTTAAATGTTTTATTTTCTCATTTTATTCCATTTCTGTACTTCTAACTTTATTTTCATATGATTCCGCAACTTTGTGCCAGGGACTGGAGGCTGAGGGCCGTGCTTGTGTGTGTGGGAGGGAGAAAGGGGGCTTGCATTGTTGGTGCTTGATTTGTTCCGTTGAACATGGTGCAGCAGGATGTGTGGCGATACTCGCGGGCTGCCCCCGGCACGCCCTTGGGTTGCATTGGTTGTTGATGCAAACAACACACTTCACTGTTTTGGTGTACACATAATAAATACATCTGAATCTTAGGCTGCTTCTTTATAATTGTTGAATATTGGTTTTTATTGGACGTCCTGTCAATACACCACAGCAAAATCCAAATACCTGTAAACATATGTGGTGAATAAAATTGATCCTTGATCCGTGAACCACAATTTTAATGGAAATCTCCAATATTACAGTTGCATTTTTATATTGACGTTTTTGCATACCTTGCAATACCCTAAAGAATTATACCTGATTTAAAGCCACAATGTGATCCCTCTTGGGTATACAGCAAGTAGATTAGATGAGGTTTGTTTATTGTCATACACACCAGGGTGCAATGAGATTCTTTTTACCTAGGAGCTCATGGAGTAAGTACTGTATGTGGTAATGATAATGACAACAATAAAAATGATGACAAGCACAAAATAGCGGTATGCTATAAAAATTGTTATGTAGTCTGAATTATGCAAAATAGGGCACTAAAGTGACGATAATAGAATAACCGAGAGAGGTGTTGAGAATGAAAATGTCGCAGCCAGCTCTGAGAAATGGGTGTGAAATAGGTGATTGGTTTAGAAGTCTGATAGACATGATCAGGAAGCTGAGCTTAAGTCTGTACTTGTGGGCTTTCAAGCTCATATGTCTTCTCACAAAAGGCAGAGGAATGAAAAATGGATAGCCAGAGTGCCAAACCTCCTTGACGATAGATTCTTGACAATATTAAAGATCAAAGTAAATTTAATTATCAAAGTTCATATATGTCAACACACACAGCCCTGAGATTCATTTTCCTGTGCATATGCTCAGCAAACCTATAGAACAGTAACTATAACAGGATCAATGAAAGATCAACCAGATTGCAAAAGACAATAAACTCTGCAAATGCAAATATAAATGAACAGCAATAAATAATGGAACATGAGATAACAAGATAAGGAGTCTTTAAAGTGAGATCATTGGTTGTGGGAACATCTGAATGGATGGGCAAGTGAGTGTAGTGATCTCCTTTGTTCAAGAGCCTGGTGGTTCTTGAACCTGTGGTGTGAGTCTTGTGGCTCTTGTACCTTCTACCTGTTGATAGCAGTGAGAAAGGAGCATGGTGAGGATCTCTGATAATGGGTGCTGCTTTCCTATGACAGCATTTCATGTAATGTGCTCAAAGGTTGTGTGGAACTTACCTGTGATGTATTGGGGCAAATCCACTACTTTTTGTAGGATTTTCTGTTCAAAGGCATTGGTGTTTCCATACCAGACTGTGATGCAGCCAGTCAATATGCTCTCCACTACATATCTATAGAGGTTTGTGTTATGCCCGCAGCCCCCTCCTTTGTGAGAATCGCAAGGGCACTAGTGGGTTGGGTCAGTGGACCCAGGGAATGGGAGAGAGACGTGCCGAATGCCTCGTTCCCCGGCGATGCAAAATGACGCAACATTAACCATTGTCTCTTGGAGACACATTTGTGGATTGGGGACTATGCTACGTGCAAGCCCTCGGGCAAAGTGGGCTGGTTGAGGGAGAGATTGCATCACCCCCAACCTGATTGACATCTACTATCCTGCGAGTCAAGATAAAAGAGGGGCTGTAGAGACGGCCCCTCAGACGCACCAGAAGAAACACTAGCGATCACGTAATAGCGGGAAGCCATTTGAAGGAAGCCACGTGCGTTCGGTTCCCTTGCCTGGGAGCCTGTGGCTGGTACCACGGACAACGATTTTTGAACTAATAACGGGGAACTAACTCCCCCGACTCAACGGATCGGCCTCATAAAAGACACGGGCAAGTTTAAGACTGTCTCTCTCTACAACCCAAAAGAGCTGCATCTTTAATGACAATTGACTTTTATTTCTTCATCGGACAATACAGTAACCCCTAGACAAACGATAGAGTTATTTCTTATTGATGATTATTACTATACCCGCGCTTTTAGATTGAGTATTGACGACGTATATTATCTGAATGTTTGTATTAATCTTATTTTTGTGCCCCTTTATAAATAAAGACTTTTAAAAATAGTACCATCAGACTTCAACGGACCCCTCTATCTTTGCTGATAAGTGACCCAGTTACGGGGTACGTAACATTTGTCAAAGTTTTAGATGTCATGCTGAATCTTCTCAGACTCCTAAGGAAGTAAAGGCGCTGCCGTGCTTTCTTCGCAATTGCAATTACATGCTGGCTTCAGGGAAGCTCCTCTGAAATAGTACCACCCAGGAATTTCAAGTTGCTAACCCTCTCCACCTCTGATCCTCAGAGCGGAAATGGCTCACGAACCTCTGGTTTCCCTCTCCTGAAGTCTACAATCAATTCCTCGGTCCTGCTGACGTTGAGTGAGAGGTTATTGTTATGACACCACTCAGCCAAATGTTCAATCTCCCTCCTGTATGCTGATTGATAACTACCTTTGATCGGCCCACAACAGTGGTGTCATCAGCAAACTTGAATATAGTATTGGAGCTGTGCTTAGCAACACAGTCGTAGGCATAAAGTGATTAGAGCAGGGGGTAAGCACACAGCCTTGTGGTGCTCCTGTGCTGATGGAGATCGTGGAGGAGATGTTGTTGCCAATCTGAACTGACTGGGGTCTACAAGTGAGGAAATTGAGGATCCAATTGCACAAGAAGGTATTGAGGATCAAGTCTTGGCTTATTGATTAGTTTACTACTGATCTTCCTGAAGGAATGTACTAATGAACAGAGCTTATAGTGCCTGAATTTTTCTTCCTAAATCTCTATAATGCTGGTATGTTCTTTCTCAGATAAGGGGCCCATGACTGCTCACAATAATCCAAATGTGGTCTTAAAGTCTGAGCATGAAATCATTGCTTTTAGAATCACAATCAGGTTTAATATCATCGGCATCTTTTATGAAATTTGTTAAAGCAGTGGCAGCAGTACAATACAGCACATGATAACACGGGAAAAAATAAATCAGTAAATCAATTACAGTACACACATTTATGTGTATTAAATAGTTAAATTTAAAATAGTACAAAAACAGAAATAATATATAAAAAAGTGAGTTAGTGTTCATGGGTTCAATGTCCATTTAGCAATCATATGGCAGAGAGGAAGAAGCCGTTCCTGAATGTGTGCCTTCAGGCTTCTGTACCTCCTTCCTGATGGTAACGATGAGAAGAGGGCAATGGGGGGTCCTTAATGAAGGATGCTGCCTTTCTGGGGCACCGCTCTTTGAAGATGTCTTGGATACTACGGAGACCAGTACCCAAACTGGAGCTGACTAATTTTACAACTTCCTGCAGCTTCATTCAGTCCTGTGCATTAGCTCCCCCATACCAGATAGTGATGCAGTCTGTCAGAATGCTCTCCACGGTACATCTGTAGATGTTTTCAAGTGTTTTAGGTGACAAACCAAATCTCCTCAAACTCCTAATGAAAATATAGCCGCCGTCTTGCCTTCTTTATAACTGCATTGATATTTTGGGGCCAGGTTAGATCCTCAGAGATCTTGACACTCAGGAACTTGAAAATGATCACTCTCTCCACTTCTGATCTCTCTATGAGGATTGGTTTGTGATCCCTTGTCCTATCCTTTCTGAAGTCCACAATCATCTCTTTGGTCTTATTGATGTTGAGTGCACAATTCTCAACTAGCTAGTATATCTCACTCCTGTACGCACCTCTCAACTCCATCTGAGATTCTGCCAACAATGTTTGTATCATCAGCAACTTTATATATGGCACTTGACCTGTGCATAACTACACAGTCATGGGTATAGAGAGAGTAGAGCAGTGGGCTAAGCACGCACCTCTGAGGTGCGCCAGTGTTGATCATCAGCGAGGAGGAGTTCTTAATACAATCTGCACAGTTAGAAAGTTGAGGATCTGGTTGCAGAGGGTGGTACGGAGATCCAGGTCCTGTAGCTTATCGATCAGGATTGTAGGAAGGATGGTGTTAAATGCTGAGCTATAGTTGACGAACAGCATCCTGAAAGGTATTTTTATTGTCCAGGTGACTTAAGGCCACGTGAAGAGACATTGAGATTGCATCTGCCATTGACCTATTGTAACGATAGGCAAATTGCAGTGGGTCCAGGTCCTTGCTGAGGCAGGAGTTGATCCTAGCCATGACCAACCTCTCAAAGCATTTCATCATTGTAGATGTGAGTACTACTGCACGATAGTCATTAAGGCAGCTTACACTACTCTTTTTAGGCACTGGTATAATTGTTGCCTTTTTGAAGCAGGTGGGAACTTCCAAGTGTAGCAGTGAGAGGTTGAACATGTCCTTGAGTACTCTTGCAAGTTAGTTTGCACAAGTTATCAGAGCCTTACCAGGTACTCCATCGGGCCTGCCACCTTACGAGGGTTCACCCTCCTTAAAGCAGGTGAGCGTCTTAAAGAAATCACAGGGCTTTCAGGTGCAGCAGGGATCTTCACAGCTGTAGCTATAGACTCCCTTTCAATGTGGGCATAGGAGGTGTTGAGCTTATCTGGTAGTGAACCATTGCTGCCATTCATGCATTGCAGGAAGTAATGGCCTACAAACCCTGCCAGAGTTGTTCTGCATCCGATGTTGCCTCCAGCCTTGGTCAGAATTGTTTCTTAGTTCTCTGCAAGTCATACCTGGTTTTCCTTTACAGACTTGTGTCACCAGACTTAAATGCCATAGTTCTAGCCCTCAGCAGACAGTGAACCATCCATGGCTTTTAGTTTGGGAATGTACAGTAAGTTTTCATAGGCACACACTCAATCACACAGGCTTTAATGAAGTTGGTAATGACTATGGCAAACTCATCCAGATTCGAAGAGGAATCCCTGAATACAATCCAGTCCACTGATTCAGAGCAGTCCTGTAGGCGCTCCTGTGCTTCCCTTGTCCAAACCTTCTTGGTCCTCACTACTGCAGTCTTCTGTCTCTGCCTATACTCAGGGAGTAGAAGTACAGCCAAGTGACCAGACTTCCCGAAGTGAGGGCGTGGAATAGCACGGTAAGCAGTCTTGATCTGAGCATAACTGTGGGCAGTGCGTTGTTTCCTCTGGGAGTACAAGTGATTTGATGATAATTGTTTAATAACTTTTTCAAGCTGGCCTGGTAAAATCCCCCAAAATGATGGTGAAGGTGTCAGGGTGTGCTCTTTCATGCATATTGATTACATCGCTCAGATTATTTAGGGTTTTTTGACATTAGCCTGAGGTGGAATGTACACTGCTACCAAAAAAATCACTGAGATCTCCCACGGCAGGTAAAATGGATGGCACTTAATTGTGAGATATCCCAGGTCTGGTGAGCAGAAGTGGGCCATCACAGATACAGTTGTGCACCAAGATCATGAGGTGTGTACCTTCACCTCTGCTTTTATATTCCAGTCTTTAAAACATCCATTTAAACTAATCCTATACTCATCCAATTTCATTGTCTCCACATTGCTATCAACTCCCCAGTATCTACCAACCTTCTGCATACTAAGGGTAATGTCTTTGGGATTTAGTTTAACATCCTGGAGAACCTGAAATAACACATGCAGTCAGACAGAGACATGCAAACTCCACATTTACAACACTTTGTCTGTCAAAGAATTAGCTAAATCTTCTGTCTCACCATTATTTGCAAATCTCAACATCACCGAATCTCGGTCTTGATGCCAATGAATCAGGTGGCCAAGCAAAACTGGTTTAGAACTGACTCTTGTGGGACATTACTCTAAAAAAAAATTCAGGATCAGAATATGTTTTACTATCACGGACTTACAAAGTACGTCTTGAAGGCTGTTGTTTGCGGCAGCAATGCAGTGCACTACATAAAAATTTGCTATAAATTAAAATAAGAATATATTTTAAAACGTAAATAAATAATGTAAAACAAGATCAGAATAGCAATGTGTTAAAGGGTTTATGGACTGTTGGTAAATCTGATTCCAGAGTGGAAGAAGCTATTTTTGAAACATTGCATGTGGGTCTTCAGACTCCTTTACCTCCTCAACGATGGCAGTGCTGGCACATCCTGAACAATGAAGTTCCCTCAGGATGAATATTGACTTTTAGTGATGTCCTCAGTGGTGGGGAGGCTAGTACTCATGATGGAGCTGACTGAACTTACAACCCTCTGTTCCCTTTTCCAATCCTGTGCATTGGTCCCCCGATGATGATGTAACCAGTCAGAAGGCTCTCTCTGATACATCTGTAGAAATTTGCTAGAGTCTTTGATGCTCAAACTCCTAATGAAGTATAGCCTCTGTTGTGCCTTCTTTATAATTGCATCAATATGTTTGCCCAAGATAGATCATCAGATATGTTGACACTCGGCACCTTGCAGATGATCACTCTTTCTACTGCAGTCCCTTCAGTGAGAACTGCTGTATGTTAAAAACGAAACAAAGTGAGTCATTTCTGATCACTAGCACTAAACTGGTATGAGAGTATTTGTCACTTATCTAAGAAAGGATGTGCCGGTATTTGAGAAGGTCCAGAAGATGTTCAGGAGAATGATCCCAGGAATGAAAGGGTTAACACATGAAGAGCGTTTGATGGCTGTGAGCCTGGACTTGCTGGAGTTTAGAAGAAGGAGAAGCGATCTCATTGAAACCTAATGAATAATGAAAGGCCTTAACAGAGTGGATGTGGAGAGGACTTTTCCTGTAGTGGGGGAGTCTAGGACCAGAGAGCATAGCCTTAGAATAGGACATCAATTTAGAGGAGGAATGTCTTCAACCAGAGGGTGGTGAATCTGTGGAATTCATTGCCATGGATGGCTGTGGAGGCCAAGTCATCGTGTATATGTAAACCAGAGGTTGACAGGTTGATTAAGAAGAATGTCAAAAATTACAGAGAGAAGGCAGGAGAATGGGGTTAAGAGGGATAACAAATCAGCCTTGATGAAATAATGGAGCAGACTCGATGGGCTGAATGGCCTAAATCTGCTCCTACGTCTAATGTCTTGTGTATTACTATGCCACCTCTGAACACTTAATTCTGTTGAATTTGTGAAACTGAACATTGGGCAGATTATAACTAACATACAAAACTTTTGTTAACAATTAGCACCAGTGACCCATAGTTAAATTCTCTGGAGATTGGCTCCACATATTTTGTGCTTCCTTCCTTTCAACTAATCCTCAGTCTATTTTACTCCCTTGCCACTAATTTCATCAGTTACTAGTTACCTCTAATTATTTTCTCTTTATCTACGTACATGGTAATTTTATCCTTATTAACAATTCTGACATTTTTCTACCGCCTATGTAAAACCAGCTGGCCTGTAATTACCCAGATTAGCTATGTCTCCCTATTCAGAAATGGGTACCAAATTGTCCTCTCTCCAGTGCTAGGGCACACATCCGCACTAAGTAATAGAGCCATTGGCAATTTCCTCCCTCATATCCCTTAGGACTTCAGGATGTATCCTGTCAGGCCCCGGAGTTTTGCCTTTCTTTAGACTAAATTATCTAAGAATTTCCCTTTGCCCATTGCAATATCATTTATCTCACTCTCAACCACTTCAAGACCCACCTCCTCTCTTGCATCCTTCCCCTTTGGTGAAGACCAAAGGAAGATACTCATTAAGTATCTCAGCCACATTTTAGTCATCATCTACAAATGACAATGCTCTCTGCACAGAGAACAAAAGAACAAATGTCAAGTTACTTGTTCAATAATCTTGCGCACTTATCACCAGTTTGGCTTTTACCAATTCAACTTATATCGAAATACTGTATTGAATCTTTTAATCTATTTTGGATCTGTTGCCATTGTGTACTTTCAAAGCTTTAGCTGTCCTAATGTTAATTACTTTGCTTAAATTGTGACATTCCTTTGATCCTTTTCATAATAATTAACGATTTTATAGTCCTTACAGGCAGCTTTCCTTGATGTTAAAACGTTTCAGTCTGTGTTAGTTATCTAGTGCATAATAAAATTATTAGTTTTCTTTCTAAAAGTGGAACATTGAATATATCTGGAATCTATATCCAGAATATTTAAAGTATTTTTTAAATCAAAAGACATATGTATATGTCACCATATACTACCCTGAGATTTTATTTTGCTAACATTCACAGTAGAACAAACTAATACAATAAAATCAATGGGAAAACTACACTCAAAGACTGATAGGCAACCAATGTACAAAAGACAAACTGTACAATTGCGGAAAAAAAACAAATAACCATAGTACTAATAAATAAATAAATAAGCATATTCTAAGGGAACTTCCTGCTTAGGAATAGTAGAAACATTATCTAGAATGGTTGAGCATAGTATGTTAAGGGATTAGATATTAATAGATAGACTGGTGAACAATGCTGTGTTTTCAGATTGGATCTCTGTTTTTGAATCTGACTTTCAGCAGGATGTCTTGATATCTGGACAGGAAAAAGTATAGCCATTTTCTCAAGTTAAAAACAGCAAATGCTGAACATAAATGGACAGAGAAACAGGGAAAGATTGGGGAATTGAGAGCACAGTGGCAGATTAGAATCTTGGGGGTAATTGAGCCCAGATAATGAATGGTAGGACAGGCATAATGGACCAGGAGGCCTAATCCTGCTTCAAAAAAAAAATTATCTATCTAACTATCTAGCCCTCCATCGATTGAGGCACAGCACAGAAAATGTCTTACCGGCCCTTCAAGCTGCACTGCTCAACAGCCCCATGATTTAATCCTAGCCTAATCATGGGACAATTTACAATGAACAATCAACCTACCAACCAGTATGTCCTTGGACTGTGGGAGGAAACCGGAGCACCTGGAGGAAAGCCACACAGTCATGGGAAGAACGTATAAACTCCTTACAGGCAGCAGCGGGAATTGAACCTGGGTCATCTGTGCTGTAAAGCGTTGTGTTAACCACTATTCTACCATCTGCCCTACTTTCTTTTGAGCTGACAATTGAAGTTGATGCTTCTTTATCCCGACAGGGCCCCACTTCGGATGAAGGGTCATCAACCTAAAAGGGTAACTCTTCTACTCTCTCCACAGATGCCACCCGACCTGTTGACTATTTTCAGCATTTTCAGTTTTTTTAAATTAGATTTAAGGAAATTGGATATTTGATTTTTGGCAACCATTTTCTCCCTCAAAACATGCTTTGTGATAGAGGCAGAGATGGCTCAAAACTGTCATGCCCCAGACCAACTAGATTGTAAATGGATCAAAATCAAAGTGAACTTACTTTAATACCAAAATGAACATTTTGGCTGTATTGTACCCAGGAGTTCTGAATAAGTCTAAAGTTTAAAAAGAAATAAAAACATACCTTCTGTATTTCTTTTATAAAAAAAAATGTAAAGTACTTTTGAAAAGTGGGGTTTAATGCATAAAATCAATAGAATGAAGCTAATTCGGAAGATCCTGGATTTTCATGCACAACAGTCTCTAAAGTTTACAGGGAATGGTGCAAAAAACAAAAAAAATCCAGTGAGTGGCAGTTCTGTGGGCAAAAATGCCTTGTTAATGAGAGAGGTCAGAGGAGAATGGGGAAGAATGGTTCAAGCTGACAGGAAGGCAACAGTAACTCAAATAATCACAAATTACAGCTATGGTGTGCAGAGGTGCATCACCGAATGCACAACACATCGAACCTTGAAGCGGACGGGCTACAGCAGAAGGAGACCACAAACAGACACTCAGTGGCCACTTTATTAGATGCAGGAGGTATTGAATAAAATGCCCACTGAGTGTAAGTTAACTACATAAATTATACAACAAATAATGCAATTAGAACAAAATAAAAGAAAACAAAGTCCATTGTAGTGCAGTGGTCAGACAGGCTGTGATTAGGGTTGTGCAGGTTGGTCTTCCCCATTCTAACGTTTGGTCTGAACTTCTTGTTCATGTCAACATGCTTTTATGCATTGAGTTTCTGCAACATGATTGGCTAATTAGACATTTGCACTAACGAGCAGGTGTACAGGTGTACCTAGTAGAGTTGCCGCTGAGTCTATCTTCACAATCAGCTTCATTCTATTGATTTTACTGTATGCATTAAATCCCACTTTAAAACTACAAGGGGCGATTGATAAGTTCATGGCCTAAGGTCGAAGAAGTCAATCTTAGAAAACCTAGCACATTTATTTTTCCTACATTTACACACTTAGTCCAGCGGTTGTGGAGCATACGGATCCCTTCTTTGTAGAAGTCGGCATCTTGGACCTCCAGAAGCGGTCCACAGCATGGTGTGATTGATAAGTTTGTGGCCTACGGTAGAAGGAGATGAGTTATTAACTTCAAACTTTCTGCATTATCACTCAAAGAGTTGAACTGCACGTGCATGTAATGAGAGCTGTATTGCCTTCTACCTTAGGCCACGGACTTATCAATCACCCCTGCTGTGGACCACCTGAGAGTCCAAGATACTGTCGTTACATGCATGTGCAGTTCAACTCTTTGAGTGATAATGCAGAAAGTTTGAAGTTAATAACTCATCTCCTACCGTAGGCCACAAACTTATCGATCACCCCTGCTGTGGACCGCTTCTACAAAGAAGGGATCCGTATGCTCCGCAACCACTGGAATACGTGTGTATATGTAGGAGGGGACTATATTGAAAAATAAATGTGCTAGGTTGTCTAAAATTGACTCCTTCTACTTTAGGCCACAAACTTATCAATCACTCCTCATAACTCATCAAAAGCACTTTACATCTTCCTGAAAGAAGCACAGAAGGCACGTTTTTATTCCTTCTTATTCCACAACCATATCACAGCCACCACCCTGCGACCAGACATTGTCCTTTTCTCTGAGTCTACCAAGCAGGTGGTGATGCTGGAGCTGACAGTCCCATGGGAAGATCGCTTGGAAGAGGCCTTTGAAAGGAAGCTCTCCAAGTATGCAGGACTGGTTAGCAACTGCCAGCAGGCTGGATGGAGAGCGAGGTGTGTCCCAGTGGAGGTTGGATGTAGGGGATTCGCAGCCCGTTCCTTAGCCAGAGCCTTCAGCAATTTGGGTATTGA
The DNA here is from genome assembly GCF_048418815.1 of Hemitrygon akajei. Lineage (NCBI taxonomy): Eukaryota > Metazoa > Chordata > Chondrichthyes > Myliobatiformes > Dasyatidae > Hemitrygon > Hemitrygon akajei. The sequence goes on along the minus strand of NC_133138.1, from coordinate 27,066,565 downwards.
GGGAGAGAGGCAGAGGAGAGCCAACTGCAGTACCACTGATGCGGCAGAGAGGGCCTCAAGATGGCTGTGACTCAAAAGAGGGGAGCCATGGAGTCAGAAGTAGCTAGCCATCTGGACACAAGCTGGGGTCTGATCAGCCCTGGCTGGGTCACCTGGAGAAGGGTGTATGATGCTGAAAGACCCAAAACACCCGATGGTTCCAGGAACATCACTGAAGATGTGTCCAGAGGCATCAGTAGATGTGTGTACACAGCAAACTTTAGACTCATTCAGAACTCCTAAGTACAATACAACATTATTGGAAAAAGTGACCCTGGTATTAAAGAACCGAATGGCTGAAGGGAAGTAACTGTTCTTAAAGTGGTGATGTGGGACTTCAGGTTTTTGTGCTCCTACCCGATTATAGCTATGAGAAGTTAACATGGCTCAGAAGGTGTGGATCTTTGATGTTGCCTTCTTGAGGCAGTGCCTCATGGTAATACTCCTGATGGTGGGCAGAGATGTGCCCATGATGTGTTGCCCATGTGGCTACTGCTGGGTGGTAGTGGTCATGGGTTTTGGAGATGTTGCTCGGGGGAGAGAAGGCCCTGGCTTTAATGTTCTACCTGAAACGCTGTGGCACTTCTTGTTATGCAGTGAGCACCTCTTGCATTACTAAAGGTGCAATCGGACTCTCCCTGTCTGCATTCTGCATTCTGATTCCTGCTGGGTATCTTATGTTTATATCTACTCTGACAAGGGCATGAACAGCTCAACTAACGTGCTTCACCAAATGGGGACCAGTTTTTGCACACTTATTACCCTGATGTTGGAAAGACTTTAGAACAGAAGTTCTTCAAGCCTGCTTTACCATTCAGTAAGATTGATGTATATTTAATATTTCAATAATATTTCAGTAATCTTGTATAGTTGGGTTGATTAAGCATTCTTGTTCACTTAAATAATTAATTACGAACTATATGTAAAAATATGCTAATTTCACACTATTATGCCATCACATGATAAGTGTGTGCCTCGCTTAAACTAAAGATGAAGATACACCAACGTTTTCAGAATCTTGTATTATCCTTTGAATTAATGTAACGTTTTGAAGTTACAAAACATAACAAAGTTCACGGCTGATCTTTCACCTCAGTACCACTCTCCCAATGTAGCACCACATCTCCTGAATCCCTTAGTATCTAAAAACCTGCTGATCTACTCTTTGCACTACAAATGGACAGGTTTAGAAAACACTGCAGAGAGCTGTAGACTCAGCCAGATCCACCACAAGCACCATTGAAGATATCTTTAGAAGGAGGTGGCTCAAAAAGGTGCCACCCATCGTGAGGGACCCTCACTATTTAGGTACATTCGCTGTTTTTGCATCTGGGAGGAGATAAAGGAGCCAGAGGGCTCACACTCAACATTTAAAGATCAGCTTCTTCCTCTCCACCAGCAGATTTCTGAAGGTCCATGAATCCTTGAACGTGATCTCAATATTTTGCTCTATTTTGCACTGTTTATATTTTACATATGTTCTTACTGTAATGTATGGTAATTTTATGCCTTTTACTGTACTGCTGCCAGAAAACAACAAATTTCATGACATATACCAAAGATAGCAAACCTGATTCAACAACTGAACATGCACATCCCTCTTGCCTAGAGACTTTCAAAGACTCGGCTCCTGGGTGAAGGTATGTCTCCTCACCTCAGTTTTGAATAGTTAACCTCTTACCTTGAGAGTGTGAACTCTGGTTCTTGACAGCTTATCCACAGGAAATATCACCCCTGCATCTATCCTGTCCAGTCCATTTGATGATTCAGTGAAATGGTCTCCCATTCTTCTAAACTCAAGAGAGTAGAGGCCGAGTCCACTTAACGTCTCCTCTTGGGACAAACACTCCATGCATAATTCAAGCTGCTGAGCCTTCCTTTCATTCTTTCTAGTAGTAGGCAGCCGTCAATCCCAGGGGATCATGTGTTTGCACCTCTGCTGGACTGTGTCCTCTCCAGGGTGCAAGTCCGGGCAGGAAGATTTGAAGAACCGGCTGTTGTCCATGTAGCGGGTTCCCCCTCTCCACGTCACTGATGTAGTCCAAGGGAAGGGCAAGCGCCGATACAGCTTGGCACCAGTGTCGTCGCAGAGATTGCCAGAGTGAAGTTTTAAACAACATCAAACTGCCTTAGGGACCCCGGCTCCAAATTTCTTACGTGGGGTTTACTCCCGAAGCCTTTCCCATGAGTGGGTATGGCCACAAGGCAGCGGAGGTTTGAAATCAGAGTTTTCCTTCTCCTAGGTGGGCTGTTGTCCAAGGCTGACGAGCCCCACTTGCCTGAAGCAACTGGTTTTGAGGCACCAGTGGTCCGCCTTTGCCCCTGCTTTTGATAGTAGAAACAGTTCTGCCAGGCCTAAGCCACACGTGAAGGCCAAGAGTTGGACTTGGTTGTCAGAGGCTGTTAGAGTTGTACACCATTTGGAGCACCTTATAGGTCATGGGAGCTTATCCCCTCTATCACAACCTTAGGAACCATTCATATATTCTTCCAGAGGGAGGAAGACCAGATGTATATTTAATATTCCATGTGTTGATTCACCAGAGCCAAGTATAATTACAGAAGGGTGCTCTCAAATCCTCTTGCTATAAAAGGACATTTGCTATAAAGGAGTTTTAAAGGACATTTTCAATCTTTCATTGCTGCAGTCAGAGGTTCCCACCTATTTCTAAAGGGCACCAATCATCCTGCCAGTCAGCCAGTCTTCTATCCATGCTAATATCTTGCCTGTAATACCATGGGCTCCTATCTTGTTAAGCAGTTTCATGTGAAGCAACTTGTCAAAGACCGTCTGAAAAGCCAAGTAAGCACCCATTGAATCTCCTTTGTCCATCCTGCCTGTTATTTCCTCAAATATTTCCAACGTATTTGTCAGGCAAAATCTCCCCTAAAGGAAATCATACTTTCTCTAGCCTATTTTATCACGCGCCTCCAATACCCCAAAACCTCATCCTTCCAACATGTCCAACATCTTCCCAACCACTGATGTCAGGCTAACTGGCCTATAATATCCTCTCTTCTGCCTCCCTCCCTTCTTAAAGAGTGGAATGACATTTGCAATTTTCCAGTCCTCCAGAATCATTCCAGAACCTTAAAGTGATTCTTTAAAGAACATTGCTAATGCCTCCACAATCTCTTCAGTTACCCCTTTCTGAACCCTGTGTTGTAATCCATCCATGACCACGATTGCCCACGTAATACGACACAGCACATAATGATGGTATACGCGGTTTGTGGTAGCTTATTTTTTATTGTTCTTTATACTTTTCTAATACTTCTATCTGTGTACTTGTAATGCTACTGTGCCACTGTAACTTATTTTGGGATCAATAAAGTATCTATCAATCTTATAGTATATAATATATAAATATAAATACACACACATATACATACCTGCATATATACTTCTAATTGTAACTTATAGTTTTTATTATTATGTATTTCAATGTACTGCTGTCACAAAACAACAAATTTCATGACTTAATGCCAGTGATATTCAGCCTAATTCCGATTCAGATTCCTCCCAAGATTAAAAGACATTATTGGTAGGAATCAAAGAGAACATATGCCAAAGATACACAGCTGCCGTGTTAATAAAGGCTAAAGGGTTAAATCAACATCCTGAAGAGGAAATGTCAAGGTCCAAATTGTTAACTTCCTAAAAGGGCTGTGACTATCATATCAATCCCAGCCTCCACAAATCATAAACTCAACGTTTCCTGTATTCACGGTCGCGAGGAGCAGGTGTGGCAGGGACAGGAACACAGGTAGGTGGTCTTGCTACTGGCATCTCCCCACGCCCCTATTAAAGTTTGATCACAATGGCCTTTTGTCAAAAAGCTTATCATCACCATCAGAAACTGAAGAGACCGTTAGAGCGTCTCTGTGTGATTGCCTAAGGCAGCTTGGGGCCTTAACCTCTTTACCACCCCACGCTGTTTACAGGAAAGCACTTATTAAGGTTTCAGAGCTGCAGTTGCTGTGAAGTTTCAAATACACTTTTGTTTGTTGTGTGACTGAATCATTTGGGACAATTTTGTTACCCACTCGCATTGAATTTAATTGAATTTGGCATGTGCTTTATTCATCAAATGAAACATGAAACTTCACTGTAGATTCATCCCAGCTCTGGGACTCTGCGCGGGACAAAGCAAGAGAGAAAAAAGAGAGGCAGAAAAAAAGAACTATAGGGGGAAAAATTAATGACAGCGACAGGGAGAAAATGAGAGAACAGTGATGAAGTAAGCAATGAAAGACAGCATGTGTGTGAGAGAGTAAAGAAACAGCAACAACATCAGAAACCAAATGCAATTGCACACCCGGCAAAAATGTGGAATTTGATGTTACGAATATCACGTCAGATTAAAAACATCCCACACAACAAAAGGTTAAATTTGCTTGCTTATTAGAGGAAATAAATGCTAAACTATGCAAGTTAGTGGTTCTGTGTCTGTAGGAAAGATCAACTCATACGAGCCGGATGGAACTAAGATATCTGATCTTGTTAAACTGGCCTCAGACATACAGTTACAATGGCCAAAACAGAAATTGTCATAATCTTGTGTAATATTGACAGTTAAAATCCTTTCCCTCATAGGGGGTTGTTTCTACGAAGTACAGTCTCACAGCGTCTTGTTTATTTATCTATTGAGATACTGCATGGAATAGGCCCTTCCAGCCTTTCCAGCAGTTCCCTGATTCAACCTTAGCCTAATCATGGGACAGTTTACTACGAGCAGTTAACCTACCTATCGGTAGATCTTTGGACTGTGGGAGGAAACCAGAGCACCAGCAGGAGTCCTGGACGTTCACGGGGAGAATGTACAAATCCTTACCGGCAGCAGCGGACGCTGAACGTGAGCCCCCTGCACTGTAGAGCATTGTGCTAAAAACCACCCCATGGTGCACCTTACCATACTGTACCTAGAAAACCGTACCCTGTCTTCTAAGTGGACAGCAGGTTTGCATGTGATGCTTGGTGAATCCCAGATATATTTACAGTGCCACACATTCTTACTTCTCTGAGCCTGCACTGTACTTGCTCAGTGGGTGAATGTAAGACCCCCCCCCCCCACATAAGAAAATAAGAAATAGGAACAGGAGTCGGCCATCTGGCCCGTCGAGCCTGCTCCATTATTCAATAAGATCATGGCTGGTCTTGGCCATGGTCTCATCTCCACCTACCTGCCGTTTCACCATAACCCTTAATTCCCTTACTTTGCAAAAATCTATCCAATCTTGTCTTAAATATATTGACTGAAGTAGTCTCCACTGCTTCATTGGGCAGAGAATTCCACAGATTCACCGTTCTTTGGGAAAGGCAGTTCCTCTTCATCTCCATCCTGCATCCACTCCCCCGAGTCTTCAGGCTATGTCCCCTAGTTCTAGTCACACCCAGCAGTGGAAACAACTTTCCTGCCTCTATCTTACCTAAACCTTTCATAATTTTATATGTTTCTATAAGACCTCCTTTCTTCTGAATTCCAGCAAGTAGTCCCAGGTGAATATGAGTCTCTCCTCATATTCTAACCCCCTCATCTCTGGAATCAACCTGGTGAACCTCCTCAGCACTGCTTCCAAAGCCAGTATATCCTTCCGCAAGTAAGGAGACCAGAACAGCATGCAGTAGTCCAGGTATGACCTCACCAGTACCCTGTACAGTTGCAGCATAACCTCCCTGCTCTTAAATTCAGTCCCTCTAACAATGAAGGCCAACATCCCATTTGCCTTCTTGACAGCCTGCTGCACCTGCAAACCAACCTTTTGTGATTCATGGACAAGCACTCCCAATTCCCCCTGCACAGCGGCATGCTGCAATCTTTTACCATCTAAATAATAATCTGATCTTCCATTTCTCCTTCCTTCCATACTCTCAAAAATGGTTTCAGGTTTGACTCAGGTGAGTTTGTTATCTGATCGAGTCAGAGTGCTGGCAGCAGCAGTGTATCTAGTGTCATGGTCACTCGGCTGTGGAACAATAAAACAGAGACAAGGCTTCCATTCTTCCTTGGACTGAACACCTATGAGGAAGTGAGATAAGGAAATGAAAAGGCTTCATGAAACACCTCTGCAGACCCTTATTAAATAACCAGGCGACTCCTCTCTTTCTAAAGAGCACCAGTAAACAACAATTATCCAGGCATCATCATTGCATTCTAACTTGCCTGTCAACAAACAAACAGAATTTGGTGCATTACTTGTCCCAGTCTGCATTCATTTGTCACCGACTCTGTCTGCCTGCTCATTTTAGAATTATAGGTTCAAAGCCATCATTTAGACCCTCTCCTTTTCCCTTCACTGGACTGCCCTGTGCCACAGGTCATCTGTGGCAGAATCCGCTGCCCTTGCTTTTCCTTGCATCTCTACCTGACACACAGTGCTGGAGGAACTCAGCAGGTCAGGCAGCATCGGTGGAGAGGAATAGAGAATCGGGGTTTCAAAGGTTCATTTAATATCAAAGTATACAAACTCTGAAATTCTTCTTCTCTGGGTAGTCATGAAACCAAGATAGAAAAGAAAAGCAGCACAATCATCTACCCCCAAATCCCACCTCTCTGCACAGAAAGATTGGGCAAAAAACACAGAATATAAAAAAACCGTAAGACTGAAAAAAATGTTTATGGTCCAAGCATTTCAAGTGAAAGCCTACATTAAGACTAAAAGGAAAGAGGGAATAATGCCGGGGAGGACTCCTGATGAAGGGTCGAAATATCGACTGTTTGTTTAATGTTTCCTGACCTGCTGAGTTCCTCCAGCATTTTGTGTGTATTGCTCTGGATTTCCAGCATCTGCGGAATCCCTTGTGTTGAGAATAGCAGATTTCCTTCCACAATAAGCTAAGTGAACCAAATGAATTCTTACGGCAATCCTGTCATTTGCCGACCTTATTATTTTGTTCCAGAGTTTATTGAATTGAATCTAAATCTCTCAGCTGCTAAGGTGGGATTTGAACTCGTGTCTTAGCATCAGAAGAGCAGAGTTGAGATACCAGTCCATATTTAGAGTTAGAACATGTCACAGTGTCATGATCACATGCCAGGATGATAAACTCGTATTGTAAAGTGATAAGGACATTGCTGCAGCCAGATTAAAATGTTTGACCTTTGCTTATGCAGAATCAGATTCCAAAACTCCAAAACTACCTCCATAAAATTGAAATAATTCAAAACTCTAGCTGGTGTCCAAACGTGCACTAATTCCTCCCCATTTACTTATCACTCCTTGCAATGGCACTCAACTAATCTATCTAAACCTATCAGATATTGAAAGGCCAATATAGAGTGGACTTGAAGAGGATGCTTTCTATAGAGGGGGATTCTCAGCCTCAGAATAGAAAGACGTCCCTTTAGAACAGAAATGAAGAGTTATTTCTTTAGCCAGAGAATGATGAATGTGTGGAATTCATTGGCACAGATGGCTGTGAAGGCCAAGTCATTGAGTGTATCCAAAGTAAATTTATTATCATGATACAGATACAATATGTCACCATATAGAACACAGATTCATGTTCCAGTGGGCAACCACAGTACATACAGGAAACACAATCAGTTCAGGTGCCTTGCCGCTTGGCGTGGGCGATCATGTCTCTCCATCCATCACGGTCCCTGACCCTCTGAATTGTAATTGTTGCCTCCCCTGTTTCTAACCATGTTAATCCATCTATCATTCTCACTCTCTGTCTGCCTCTGCTTCTGTTTCCTTCCAGAAACACAATAGAGTCAGTGAAAGACCACACCCAACCACATCAACAAATGTGCAAAAACAAAACAAACTGTGCAAATACAAACCAAAAGAGTAAAAAAATAACAATACTAAATAAATAAGCTATAAACAACAAGAACATGAAATGAAGAGTCCTTGAAAGTAAGTCCATTCGAGAGTTCTCCTCTCTGGTTCAGGAGCCTGATGGTTGAGGGGTAATAACTATTCCTGAACCTGGTGGTGTGGGTCCTGAGGCTCCTGCATGTTCATTCTGATGACAGCAGTGAAAAGAGTGAATGGCCTGGTTGATGAGGTGCTGCTTTCCTGTGACAGTGCTCCACGTAAACGTGCTCAAGGGTGGGAAGGACATTATCTGTGATGGAGTGGGTGGTATCCGCTAACTTTCGAAGGATTTTCTTTTCAAAGGTGTTGCTATTTCCGCACTGGGCTGTGATGCACCAGTCAATATACTCCTCACCACACATCTATAGAAGTTTGTCAAAATTTTTGATGTCATGCCAAATCATCACAAACTTCTAAGGAAGTAGAGGTGCTGCCATGCTTTCTTTATAATTGCACTTACATGCTGGGCCCAGAACAGATCCTCTGAAATGATAATGCCAAGGTATTTAAAGTTGCTGACCCTCTCCACCTCTGATCACCCGATGAGGACTGACTCATGGACCTTCACTTTCCTCCTTCTGAGGTCAATATCAGCTCCTTAGTCTTGCTTTCACTGACTGTTGTGGCACCACTCAGCAGGAGTTTCAATCTCCCTCCTATATGTTGATTTGTCACCACCTTTTGTTCGGCCAGCGACACTGGTATCATCAGCAAAATTAAATATTCGAGCTGTGCTTAGCCTCGCAGTCATGAGTTTAAAGCAAGCATGCAGGGTCTAAGCACACAGGCTGTGGTGCACCTATGCTGATAGGGATTGTGGAGGAGATGTTGTTGCCAAACCGAACAGACTGGGGTCTTCAAGTGAGGAAATCGAGTATCCAATTGAACAAGGAGGTATTTAGGCGTAGGTCTTGAAGCTTATTGATCAGTTTTGAGGTGATGCTGAGCTGTAGTAATAGAGTGTCCTGTTGTGTGCATCTTTGCTGTCCAGATGTTAAGGGTTGAGTGAAAAGTCAGTGAATTGGTATCTGCTATTGAACTGTTGTGCCAGTAAGCAAATTGGAGTGGATCCAAGTTGCTTCTCAGGCGGGAGTTGATATGTTCCATCACCAACGTCTCAAAGCACTTCATCTCACTGGGTGTAAGTGCTACTGGACGATAGTCATTGAGGCAAGTTACCACATTCTTCTTAGGCACCAGTATAATTGAAGCCTGCTTGAAGCAGGTGGGTACTTCAGACTGCCAAAGTGAGAGGTTAAAGATATCGGTGAACGCCCTAGCAAGTTGATCATCACACGTCTTTAGTACTTGGACAAATACCCCACCTGGGCTGGATACTTCGTGTGAGTTCACCCTCCTGAAGGATGTTCTCACATCAGTCTTAGAGACTGAAATCACAGGGCCATTGGTGGCTTGGAAGTTCATGATGGTTGTTCAATATTTTGATCGTCAATGTGAGCATAGGAGGCTTTGAGCTCATTTGGGAGCCAAGCCTTGCTGTCTTAGATGTTGCTTGGTTTCACTTTGTAAGAAGTAACAGCATCTGAGCCCTGCCACAGCTGTTAAACATACTTCAGTGATTCGTTTGGTCTGGAATTGCCATTTAGCCCATGAGATAGCTTTCTGGTGATCACAGCTGGACCTCTTGTCTCTTACTTGGTCGCCAAACCTGAGAGCCATTAATCTGGCCCTCAGTGGATCTCATGGTTCATCCAGGGCTTCTTGGGGAAGACTCTGAATGATTTTGTGGGGACACTTGTCTATGACTGCTTTTATAGTGTCTGTGACAACTGTGGGTTCTTGATTAGTAAGGGCATCAAAGGTTACAGGGAGAAGGCGGGAGAATGGGGTTGAGAGGGATGTTAAATCAGTCATGATGGAATGGTGGAGCAGGCCAAATGGCCTGATTCTGCAGAATATCTTATGGCCTCATGGTCAAAGTAACATTTTCTTTTCAAGCTTCTCATTCTGACAGCTCTCTCCATGGTTCAGCTAGTTTCCAACTCTGTAATCTGCCAACCTACTTGGTCTTTGTGCTCTTCCACTCTAGTCTTTCAAATGTCTTCTCAAGCATTAGGACCACAGCGTTCATTTGACAAGCCCAGGCCACTTAAATCACCTCTCTAAATCTGTCCAGCTCTCTTTAAAGATAACCATCTTCAACCAGATTTTAGTCACCTGTTCTATCTGACTTACCACTGACTATGGTTTGATAATGCTAGTATGAAAAACCACAGCAAATTCTACAATGCACAAAATAATTGTTCATGTTATGACTGTTCCATACCCTAGACAAGACTACCAGAACCTGTGGAGGAGAATATTTGTTGGGGTGCAGAAGCACAGGATGATCCCGTAGAATTTGTTCACATGGGGAGTACTACTTTAACCTTCAGCTCTTCACAGGAAATTGCTGATAGGTGTAGACAGCATTCCAGAACATATCAGTGAGGCTGATAATGCTACTGATAAGGCCTGTAAACTGAGGAAAACAAACAGTAGAATTTGGCAAAGGAATACAGTAAATAGATAAAGAAAGGGGAAATAAATATAAGGATAATCTAGGAGATAACTACACTCAGTGACAACTTTATCAGGTACCTCCTGTACTTAATAAAATGGCCACTGAGGTTGTGGTCTTCTGCTGTTGTAGCCTATCCACTTCAAATTTCAATGTATTGTGCGCTCAGAGATGTTCTTCTGCACACCACTGTTGTAACACACAGTTATTTGAGTTACTGTCACCTTCCTGTCACCTTGAGTGAGTCTGAACCTTCTTGAACATCACTCATTAAAAAGGCATTTTTGCCCACAGAACTGGTGTGTGTGAAAATCCCAGCAGATCAGCAGTTTCTGAGAGATTCAAACCACCCCGTCTGGCACCAACAAACACTTCATGGTCAACGTCACTTGGATCACATTTCTTCCCTATTCTGAGGTTTGGTCTGAATAACAACTGAATCTCTTGACCATGTCTACATACTTTAATGCATTGAGTTGCTGCCACATTAAGTAAGTGAACAGATGTACCTAATAGACCATAAGACATAGGAGTAGAATTGTTTTAGTGTGATTTGCAAACTTACTAACCATACCTTGTATATGCTCATTCAGATCTTGGGGATTTAGTAGAAGAGGATGGGTAGGAATTGCAGAATCTGAGGTTTTAGAGGCAGAAAGTCAAGACAACAATGGTTTGTAAAAACTTACAGTAGCTAAAAGAAAAAGAGTTTTAGTGCCCTTTCAAAACAGTCTTATTTTAATCAAGGTTCCTACTAAATAACAACACATTATGTTTAAAAATAATTGGTTGGTGCACATTTTGGTGGGTGATAGGGTGACAAGAATTTTGGATGAGAAGTGGTTTATTGAGGGCGGATGGTGGACAGGGATTGTTTGAATAATTAAGTCTGGAGATGGCTAATTACCAGAGGACGAGTTGAGTTGGGAGGGCATTGTTGCACAAATAATCACTCTTTGTGATCTCAGGTAAGTGCGGTTGGAAACCCAGCCCAAGGTAATACAGGATGCCGAGCACATAAAATGGATGGCTCAATCTGAGATAATGAGTAGGCGGTGAGGGTTTAGGGCTTATGTGGAACTGAATTTGGTGGCAGTGATCTTTCCGATGCTTTAGTAGGTAAACTGGCCACTGTAAACTGCCCCTGTTATGTACATTAGAGTAGGAATCTCAGGGGAACTGGTGGAAAGGCGTGGAGAATAAAATAGGATTAGTAAGGATTAGTCTAAATAGGTGATTATTGTTGCAGGTGCAATTGACTGAAGAGCTTGTTTCTGCACCATATAAGTCTATGATTGTATAGTTAAGAATTTATGACACATTCAAGCAAGACCATAAGACATGGGAGCAGAATTAGGCCACTCGCCCCATCAAGTCTGCTCAGCCATTCAATCATGGCTGATTTATTATCCCTCTCAACCCCTTCTCCTCGTAACTTCTAACCAAGAAACTATCAACCTCTATTTTAAATATGCTCAATGACTTGGCTTCCCCAGCCATCTGTGGCAGTGAATTCCATAGATTCACCACCCTCTTGCCAAAAAAAAATTACTTCTCACCTCTGTTCTAAATGAATGTCCCTCTATTCTGAAGGTGTACCCTCTGGCCCTAGATTCACACACCATGCGAAACATTGTCTCCACATCCACTCTGTCTAGGCCTTTCAATATTCGATAGTTTTCAATGAGATCTACCTTCATTCCAATGAATTTTACAGAGTATGGGCCCAGAGCCATGAAATGCTCCTCCTATTTAACTCTTTCATTCCTGGAATTAAATTGGAAAAGAAAGAGGAGTTGTCTATCTGAATTCATGTGATGAGTGGCCTAAGAAGCCACTATCAATGCCACAAAACAGATTTGCAAGTGAATGTTACATTGCTATTTGTGAAAGCTTGTTGTTCATAAATTAGCCGCTGTATTCCCACCATACAATGGTAGTTGCACATCAGTGACTTAATTGGGGATAGAACACTTTGTCCATGAAGGTTAGAATGTATTTACGAAACTTGCTATCTTTCTTTTGGTATAGTTTTTTATTCACAGATAGATAGGGTCTTAAAGAGAGCTTTTGGCATATTGGCCTTCATAAATCAACATACTGAGTACGGGGTTGCGATGTAATGTTGAAGTTGTATGAAACATTGCTGAGGCCTAATTTGGGTTCTGGAAGAAGATGGCACCAGTGAACAACACGACTAAGGGTGATATCCTCCAGATGGGTCACAAGACTACTTCTTTCACTTCTTTTACATCTTCTTTTTCTTTCAAAAATGTGGTTCTGCTACTTTTGGAGCCTGTGATCTACATTTTGGTGAAGTGTTTCCGGGCAGATTGAGCGATTTGGTGCTTTGCTGTCTTCCAGGGTATTCCATGAATCTTCGAGTGAAGCATGTGGCCTCGAGGCCACAAAGCCTGGAGATGGGGCTGAGCCATTTCTCGCCAATCTTGCTGATTAAAGTACCGAGGAGGATTGAAATCATCAGTGCTGTCTACCAGCCTCTTGCTCACTGCTGCCAAAGGAAGGTGACTGTGTGTAACAGTCTTTCTCTCTCCCGCTTCCTGCTTCCAAAGGAAGGTCCCTGCATAGTCTTTTTCTTCCTCGATGCTGTCAGAGGATGGTACCAGAGATCTAGGTCTTGGGCAAGGTTTAGTCGATATGGTTTGTGGATTTGACTCTGTAGTTCATGTTATGATATGTTTTTTTTTGTTGCTATTTTGGGCGATTTTGGATCAGGGCAACCTGCAGGCATGGATCATGCCTGAATGCTTTTGATTTTGTGTTTTATATTCCATGCTTCTGGCTCATTTTTTGTTTGCTGTTTGTGTGATTTGCCTTTTTTGCATGTGGGGAGGATGGAGACTGATGTTCTTCATTGAGTGGGTTCCATGGTTTTCTTTGCTTTGTGGCTGTCTGTGGAGAAGATGAATCTCAGGGTTGATAACTGCATACATACTTCAATAATAGATGTACCTTGAATTTTGTGTGCAATTCTGTCACTTACCTACAGGAAAGGAATTAATAAGATTGAAGGAGTACCGAGAAAATCTACAGGGGATGTTACTGGTACTTGAGGGCCTCAGTTATAGGAACAGGTTTTATTCCCTGAAGTGCAGGAAAGTGAGGGGAGGTTTGATAGAGGCATACAAGATTATCTGTGTTGGCGCGTGGCCAAGTGGTTAAGGCGTTCGTCTAGTTATCTGAAGGTCGCTAGTTTGAGCCTTGGCTGAGGTTACGTGTATGTCCTTGAGCAAAGCATTTCACCACACATTGCTCTGCGACGACACCGGTGCCAAGCTGTATGGGCCCCAATGCCCTTCCCTTGAGACTTACAGCTTGGGCAACTGCCGATCTTCCATAAAAAAAAACCTTGCCCAGGCTTGCACCCTGGAAACTTTCCAAGGTGCAGATCCATGGTCTATTGAGACTAATGGAGGCCAACACGCAAGATTAGGAGGGGTATAGATAGAGTAGATGCAAGCAGGCTTTTTCCACTGAGGTTGGGTGAGACTAGAACTAGTGATCATTAATGAGCGAGTGATCATTAATGGAGAATGTGTGGAGCAGGTTAGATAGATAGATAGATAGATAGATAGATAGATAGATAGATACTTTATTCATCCCCATGGGGAAATTCAACTTTTTTTCCAATGTCCCATACACTTGTTGTAGCAAAACTAATTACATACAATACTTAACTCAGTAAAAAATATGATATGCATCTAAATCACTATCTCAAAAAGCATTAATAATAGCTTTTAAAAAGTTCTTAAGTCCTGGCGGTAGAATTGTAAAGCCTAATGGCATTGGGGAGTATTGACCTCTTCATCCTGTCTGAGGAGCATTGCATCGATAGTAACCTGTCGCTGAAACTGCTTCTCTGTCTCTGGATGGTGCTATGTAGAGGATGGTACTTGTAGGTTAAGACCTACAAGTATCTGGGAGTACAGTTAGACGAGAAGCTAGACTGGACTGCCAACACAGATGCCTTGTGCAGGAAGGCACCGAGTCGACTGTACTTCCTTAGAAGGTTGGCGTCATTCAATGTCTGTAGTGAGATGCTGAAGATGTTCTATAGGTCAGTTGTGGAGAGCGCCCTCTTCTTTGTGGTGGCGTGTTGGGGAGGAAGCATTAAGAAGAGGGACGCCTCACGTTTTAATAAGCTGGTAAGGAAGGCGGGCTCTGTCGTGGGCAAAGTACTGGAGAGTTTAACATCGGTAGCTGAGCGAAGGGCGCTGAGTAGGCTACGGTCAATTATGGAAAACTCTGAACATCCTCTACATAGCACCATCCAGAGACAGAGAAGCAGTTTCAGCGACAGGTTACTATCGATGCAATGCTCCTCAGACAGGATGAAGAGGTCAATACTCCCCAATGCCATTAGGCTTTACAATTCTACCGCCAGGACTTAAGAACTTTTTAAAAGCTATTATTAATGCTTTTTGAGATAGTGATTTAGATGCATATCATATTTTTTACTGAGTTAAGTATTGTATGTAATTAGTTTTGCTACAACAAGTGTATGGGACATTGGAAAAAAAGTTGAATTTCCCCATGGGGATGAATAAAGTATCTATCTATCTATCTATCTATCTATCTATCTATCTATCTATCTATCTATCTATCTATCTATCTATCTATCTATCTATCTATCTAACTAGAGGTCATGGTTTAAGGGAGAAAAATGAAATGTTTAAGGGGAACATGAGGGGGAACTTTTTCAGTCAGAGAGTGTTGAGAGTGTGGAAGTGGTGGATGCAGTTTCAATTTCAACACTTAGGAGAAGTTTGGATGGGAGGTGGGTATGGAGGGCTATGGTCCGGGTGCAGGTCAATGGGACTAGGCACAATAATAGTTCAGCATGGACTAGATGGGTGAAGAGCCTATTTCTGTGTTGTAGTGTTCTATGACTATGATTCTATTAAAACTGTGTTATCGGTTATAAGGGCAGATTACAGAATGAAACATTACTTAATGATTAGAATGAAAATTTCCAATATTCTAACAGAGACTGCAATTTAAAAGTACATTTCTGGGATGTCCTGAGATTGTGAAAAGCATTTCATCAATGCAAGTATTTTTCAGGACTGTGGCTTAATTCTTCAAACTATCCCTCGAGCAAATACTTGCAATGGCACTAAGTGCTATTTATTTTTTTTAAATTAAACTTCTTTTATTATATATATACACAAAGAATAAACACATCACAAAAGGAATAAAAGAATAAACTCTTCTCAGGTTTCCAGCCGGCTACACATATCGATTATAACCAATGTTACAATGGCTTTTGGGACTGCCTGGTAAAGGAAGCCATTGAAATGAAATTAGAGGAAAAGAATTTCAATGAGGATGAAGGTCTTGCTCTAAGTAAGAACTGGGATTTGATTGTAAACAAGGTAGGACAGTGGAAAACTGATTGGATGAGGACTAACCAATCAGTAGAGATAGACTACAGGGGTATAAATACCACCAGACTCGACTTGTTCAGGTATCATCCCTGAAGAAGATGGCAGAGTTTGTCATTGAAACGTTGGTTATAATTGATACCTGTACCCAGCTGGAAGCCCGAGAAGAGTTTACTTGTGATATACACTGGGAAAGCACTAGATCCTTTTTTTTACATCACAAAGTGTTTTACAACTCATTGTAACATTTTGTCCATACATTAGGTAGCATTACTGCCTGGTTCGGAAATTGCACCATTTCGGATCGCAAGACCCTGCAGCGGATAGTGAGGTCAGCTGAGAAGATCATCGGGGTCTCTCTTCCCGCCATCACGGACATTTACACTACACGCTGCATCCGCAAAGGAAGCAGCATTATGAAGGACCCCACGCACCCCTCGTACAATCTCTTCTCCCTCCTGCCGTCTGGGAAAAGGCTCTGAAGCATTCGGGCTCTCACGACCAGACTATGTAACAGTTTCTTCCCACAAGCTATCAGACTCCTCAATACCCGAAGCCTGGACTGACACCTTGCCCTACTGTCCTGTTTATTATTTATTGTAATGCCTGCACTGTTTTTGTGCACTTTATGCAGTCCTGTGTAGGTCTGTGGTCTAGTGTAGCTGTCTCTGTGTTGTTTTTTTACATAGTTCAGTCTAGTTTTTGTACTGTGTCATGTAACACCATGGTCCTGAAAAACGTTGTCTCATTTTTACTATGTACTGTACCAGCAGTTATGGTTGAAATGACAATAAAAGTGACTTGACTTGACTTGATTAACACATCAGGTGTTAATTAGAAGGAGGGCAGAACTCCTTTTAGTTGCTACTCCTCCCTCGCTCATTATCAGATTCCTGGGAGACACCTGATTGAATTTTTGATACTTGAAAGTTGCAGTAATTCAAAGTAAGTTCATTATCAAAGTACATACATACCACCCTGAGATTAATTTTTTTTTGTGGGCATACTCAATAAATCCAAAAAACACAACAGAATCATTGAAAGACTGTACCCAACAGGATAGACAAACAACCAATGTGCAAACGACAACAATTGTGTAAATAGAAAAGAGTAAAGAAATGGAATCCAAAAGAATAAACACTAGGGAGTATAACATTTGCTAGAATTTCCGTGTAACATTTGCTTATATGCAAATTTCAACATAAGCAGATATTTTTGATACAATTATTTTCTATATATAATTACCTCACTATCCTCATTTTAAAAGATTTTCATTTTTAGTATTCTTAAATACCAAATATGGTTAATTTTAACAATTTTCCCATTTTTCATCTTTTTAATGTAGACTGATCTGTAAAGTGGAAAATGGATGTAGGCAGGTCAATGGCCCCAAGAGCTGTTTTGACCTCCCTGAGGTCTGCGATAGCACGTATTGCACGAGAACTGTTGATTCAGCTCACTTACATTGTGAGCTGTGTTGGCCATTGGCCTGGAGCAAATCGTGCCCAAAGATCTGTGGGGTACAAAGCTGATTTGGTCTTCCTTCCATAGAACGTCTGGATTACTCACTTCTGCCTGAACTGTTTACTGCTTCAAGTAAAATCTTAAGAGTCAGGAGCAGAATTAGGCCATTCAGCCCTTCGAGTCTGCTCTGCCATTTGGTCATGGCTAATCCATTTGCCACTTAACCTCAACATCCCACCTTCTTCCTGTAATCTTAGACACCTTTGCTTATCAAGAACCTATCAACCTCTATTTTAAAAATACCCAGTGACCTGGCCTCCATAGCCATCCATAGCAATGAATTCCACAGATTCACCACCCTTTGGTTAAAGAAATTCCTCCTCATCTCTGTTCTAAAAGAATGTACTCGTACTCCGATCTGTGCCCTCTGGTCCTGGATTCCCCAATATAGGAAACATCCTCTCTACATCCACTCTATCTATTCCTTTCAGTATTCAATAGGTTTCAATGAGATCACCCCTCACCCCCTCCTCATTTTCTAAACTCCAAAGAGTATAGACCTAGAGCCATCAAATGTTCCTCATACATTAACCCTTTCATTCCTGGGATCCTTCCCGTGAACCACCTCTGGACCCTCTCCAAAGCCTTTCTTAGATAAGGGGCCCAAAACTGTTCACAGTGTTCCATGTCTACTCTGTGTACAACTTTCAAAAGAGCAAAACTCTTTATTTTGATTTCTCACCTTTTTTACTCTTCCCCCACCCTCAAAGACCAGCACAAAGGTGCAGCTGGTAGGTCTGCTGCCTCTTTCCAGGGCTCAGACCTGGGCTTGGTGACGCTTATTTGAAGTTTGCACACTTTGCTTGCGAATACATGAATTCGCTCTGAGTGTTCCAGTTTCTTCCCACCCGCCAAAGACAACAGGGTTTGAAGGTTAATTAGACATTGACTAAACTTAAAGAAGACCTGAGGGCCAGGTTTTTACTCATGGAGGGTGCTGAATATATGGAATAATCTGCCTGAGGAGATGGTGGAGGTACAGATAACTAGTTAAGAATGCTTAGGCAAGTCCTTGAATAGGAAATTCATAGAGGGATATGGATCTAATGTACAAACTTTGTAGATAAGCATAAGAGCCATTGTTGCCTGTTTCCAGCCACCTGTGACGTAGCCATCAGAGTCGGTGCGTTCTACTGGATGCGGTGTGGCACAGCATGCAAGCTGGAATTGGCGCTGCCCCCTGGTGTTCGCTTGGCAGAAGACAAGCCGTGTGGTGTTCGACTGTAGACTGCTGCAGCATTCATGGACTCAGGGACTTGGACTGTATTTTTTTTTGTGTGACCGTATTTTACTGATATCTTATATGTGCTTGCTATTTTATATGCACCTTGATTTGTATGTGACTGTTGGTACTGTTCTTTTCACCTTGGCCCTGGAGTAACTCTGTTTGGTTGTATTCATGGGAGTTCATGTATGGTTGAATGACAATTAAATTTGAGCTTGAAGTCAGCCTGGATATGGAGTGCCCTTTCCTGTCATCATACTTGAAGTCCTCCCACTGACAATTCCTGAGACGGTAGTGGGTACCACCTAACTGCCATGGTAGCTTGGTGGTTAGCACAGACTTTACAGTACCAGTAAACTGGGTTCAATTCCCACCACTGCCTGCAAGCAGTTTCTATATTCTCCCTGTGACCATGTGAGTTTCCTCCGGGTGCTCCGGTTTCCTCCCACTGCCCAAAGATGTACCAGAAGGTCGGTTAATAGGACATTGCAAATTGTCCCGTGATCAGGCTAGGATTAAATCATCAAGTCTGGCTCGAAGGGTCTATTCTGAGCTGTATGCCAATAAAATAAAAGTTTTAAAAAGCTCTTGGAGGTGCTGATTGTTGGCAAACTGGGCTTAACATCAAACCTGACTCAAGAACAGTTGTTAGCAATCAACACTTCCAATTACATTTCCAGCCCAGTTGTGAAGGGCCTCCAACTATCACTGAGATCACAGCAGTGCTGTGGACTCGTGGCGCATCTCCCTGCCTTGAGGAAAGGGTTGAAAAGGGTTCAGTAGTTCTGCGATCTCGCAGTATTATTACTAGTATAATCACAGACTATTTAGTATACTGACTCTAAATTCAGTCTCATGATACAATGCCAGCTCTCTCAATCATTCCTCTGAGCCTTTGGATTACTAACCCAAAACACAGCCACATGCTTTGATGCCTCTTATTAACCTGTAGGTTAAATTAACATCATCAGCTACTCCAGTTCTGGGGGAGTTTCCAAAAGGTGAAGAGATAATGTCACCATTGAGATTTCACAAAGGCAATCCTAAGATCAAGCAGCCCATTCATATCTTCCATGGAACAAATAATGGGCAGGTTTCAATTTCAGAACCTTCTGAGTTTCCATAAAGAAAACACTCATGCTGCATTTAAACACATTTAAGGAAATTTATACACAAATTGTAGCTAGAGGCACATCTCAATCAAATTCCATTAGAAAGTTAATTGCTAACAGTTAGAACTGAGAGAAATTTCAATATTACTTCAAGAGAAATATGGATGATAAAAACAATCTGTGGCCACTTTATTAAATACCTCCTGTATCCAGTAAAGTGGCCACTGAGTGTGTGTTCATGGTCTTCTGCTGTTGTAGCCCATCCACTTCAAGGTTCAATGTTTTGTGCCTTCAGAGATGCTCTTCTGCACACCACTGTTGTAATACCTGGTTATTTGAGTTACGGTCGTGTTCCTGTCAGCTTGACTTGGTCTAGCCATTCTCCTCTGACCTTTCTCGTTAACAAAACATTCTCCCCCACAGAACTGCCGCTCACTGAATGATTTTTTTTGTTTTTCACACCATTCTCTGTAAATTCTAAAGACTGCTGTGCATGAAAATCCCAGGAGATCAGCAGTTTCTGAGATATTCAAACTATTCCATTTGGCACCAAAAATCATTCCACAGTCAAAGTCACTTAAATCACATTTCTTCCTCATTCTGATGTTTGCTCTGAACAGCAACTGAAGTCCTTGACCACGTCTGCATGATTTTATTCATTGAGTTGCTATCACATGATTGATTAATTTACAGTAACGAGCAAGGGTACTGGTGTTCTTAACAAAGTGGCCACTGATTGTCTTTGAAATGACCTGCGAAGGAGTCCATGCCAGTCACTGTGAAAGTAAGAGAAGAATGCCACAGCTACTTCATTTGCCTTTCATACACTCACGTACAAGCGTCTAGTTCACAGAAAGCTGAAAAGGAGATGAATATTGTAAATATTGGTCAGGGTACCAGTAATGATTCATGCAGATAACTATTAACCAGGAGTAAAGGTGTGATCTGTTTGACCTTCCATCGGAGGATCATTGGCCTGAAACGTTAACTTTGTTTCTCTTGTGAAAGGTGCTGCCTGGCCTACTGCGAGTCCACGACAACTTCTGCTTTATTTACAGTATTTTTTCAGTTACCCCAGAGTCTTCTTTTCGACATTGATCTATGAACTGAAACCACAGATCCTATCTGCTGGAGTACAGGCTAGACTAGCTTCAGGT
Organism: Hemitrygon akajei; assembly: GCF_048418815.1. NCBI lineage: Eukaryota > Metazoa > Chordata > Chondrichthyes > Myliobatiformes > Dasyatidae > Hemitrygon > Hemitrygon akajei. The sequence continues at coordinate 27,045,758 of NC_133138.1, read as the reverse complement.
GAACTGAGGATGTTTGTAGACTCAGCCAGCTCCACCGCAGGCACAACATTGAGGACATCTTCGAGAAGTGGTGCCTCGGGAAGGCGGTGTCCATCAATAAGCACCCTCACTTTCCAGGTTGTGACCTTATCTCATTTCTACTATCAGGAAGGATTCAGAGTACATTTATTATCAAAGGGTGTATGCAGCATACAGCCCTGAAATTCTTCTTCCCTACGAACAGCTGCAAAACAAAGAACTATGGAACCAATCTGTTCAAAGAAAAACATCAACCTCCTACCCTCCCCCCGCCCACACTAAAAAATATCGTGCAAATGGCAACATCAAAAATGAGCAAAAGCACAACATAAAAAGGCATATTTCACTTTGGCTCAGTGTTCACTACCTGCCAGCCACCAGGGCTCAAAAGTTGTCCAAAATTAGCAACAAAAAAGGAGTGACCTGAAACTGGAACACATCATAAACCTGAATTAGAGTCCAAAGCTACAAACTGCAATGATTAACCCTTTCCCCTGCACCATCCTCCGACAGCAGCAAGGGAGAAAGCAATCCCTCCAATGCAAGGACCTTCCCCTGAGAGCAGTGAGTGAGAGGGAGAGGGATACAGCAGCCTGAAGACTCAAACTCAACATTTTACAAACAGCTTCTTTCCCTCCGCATTCAGATTTCTGACCCTCCGTCGACCCCCGAGCACTACCTTGTTGCTCCTCTTTTGAGCTATTTATTAATTCTTGTAACTTACAGAAACTTTTATGTCTCCCACTATACTGCTGCTGCCAAACAACAAACTTCACTACTGACGTCAGAGATAATAAACCTGATTCTGAGTCTGATCGAAAAGGTTGTGGGCTGCGCCATATCAGAATCAGACTTATCGTCACGTTCCTATCACGTGAAATTTGTTCTTTTGCAGCAGCAAATTTTGTGACAGTTGTCAACGATAATAAATCAGAATCTGACTCTGGTTCTACTACCGTGCAGGCATACAGCCTTTTGCAGTGTTAGCTTATTATTGTTGCCATTGATTTATTTTCTCACTAATTTGTTTTTTTATTCTGCTTCACTTATGTTCTTCAGGGAAGGGAGTTTTCTGTCCTTATCTGGGTTTGACGGCTTCTATTTCCTATGTACATATACACTATTTTTTGTATACAGGCCTCTGGAATGGCCTTGGAATGTACAGTTCCAGTACTCAGACACTGTTGGTTGTCCGCCGTATCCAACAATGACAGGAGACCTATATAGGAGAGTTTCCAAAGTGGGAAAGCCGATGCACTGGGGCAGTTGCACTCTCTCGACCACAGAACATAAGAACGTAAGAAATAGGAGCAGGAGTAGGCCATTTGGCCCGTCGAGCCTGCTCCGTTATTCAACTACATCATCGCTGATCTGACCAAGGACTAATCATAGTCAGAACTCAGACACTAGAGTACTGACTAATTGGTCTTGACGAAAGCTAATTTCTGGTCATCGTTATGGGCTGCATAGTCAGAAGTGAAAGTAAATGAATATGGACTGGACTGTGAAGAGAGTGGAATCAGCATAAAACGAGTTAAATGGGCGATGTGGTAGGTCTTTCAGACCATTAAGTTGACACCAACCATAAAGTTCCCATTAACACTGATCCTACACTGTCCCATTATTTCATTAGAATCATAGAGCCATGGAGATCAGACACAGATTGTATAGATCAGCATGTCATCTGAAACTTCGACAAACTTTTATAGATGCAGAGCGGAGAGTGCACTGACTGGCTGTATCACAGCCTGGTATGGTAACACCAATGCCCAAGAATGGAAAGTCCTCCAGAAAGTGGTGGGCACAGCCCTCACAGGTACTTTTGATTTAAACATTTAAGAGAAGTTTGGATAGGCACACGGATGGGAGGAGAATGGACGGCTATGGCCCAGGTGCAGGTCGATAGGACTAGGCAGTTTAAGTGGTGTGGCATGGACCAGATGGGCTGAAGGGCCTGGTTTCAGTGCTGCGGTTTTCTATGACTCTATGACTCCCCACCACTGAACACATCTTCAAGGAGTACTGCCACAAATAAGCTACATCCATTATCAAGCACCACCCCCCACCTTCCACCATCCAGGCTATACTCTCGTCTTGCTGCTGCCATTGGGAAGGAGGTATGGGATTCATAGGCCCCACGCCACCAAGTTCAGAAATTGCTAATACCTTTCACCCATCAGGCCCCCGGATCAGCGTGGATAATTTCACTCACCTCAACTCTAAACTGATTCCACAACCTATGGACTCACTTTCAAGATCTCTACAAATCATGATCTCAATGCCACTGATCTGGCCCTCAGCAGAGTGCGCATCTCATGTTTCATCCAGGGCTTCTGGTTGGGCAAGTCTCTGAATGATTTTGTGGGGACATACTCATTTTTGTAAAGTATGTGACAACCATCGTTCTTGATTAGTAAGGGTGTCAAAGGTTAGAGAGAGAGAGAGAGAGCAGGAGAATGGGGTTAGGAGGGATAATAAATCAGCCATGATTGAATGGCAGAGTACTCGATGGGCTGAATGGCCTAATCCTGCTCCTTGGTCTTTGTAGGTGGATGGTAGGATCTAGGGGTTATTGGTGGCATTACGTGCAGAATAAAAATGGGATTAGGATGAGTGGAAATAGATAGCACTGTCTCCACGGGCTGAAGGGTCTGTTTCCACACTGTACCTCACTACGACTCTGTGTTTGAACAGCTCCAGAACTTCTGGTAACAGTGGTTGAGAAATCCCAATGATATTTACTTGAAATACCGAAGCAGTCTGTTGTTTACTTTTTGCAGCCATAAATGCTGGACGAAACCAAAACACAGAAACCAGTATGTTCATTCATGGTGCATAGTGGAGTCCATTTTCAACTTAGGTTAATGACTGCACATTCCATTACCGGACCACTCTAACAGACTTTGAACATGGCAAACATAGACTTCAGAAAACATATACCATAAAGTCCTGTAGATCAGTCAGCCCTGTGTATAAGACACTACTTCTTTTGGGGATTTCAACTTTAGGAACGTACTTTTCTTGAAAAATCTCCAGCTTTCTGTAAAGAGTTTGAGAACACCTGGGTTTCCTCCAGTGCTCTGGTTTCCTCGCACATTCCAAAGGTGTACGGGTCAGGGTTAGTATATTGTGAGTTACGATGATGCGGGAAGCATGGAGACACTTGCAGGCTGCCCCCAGCACACCCTCGGACTGTACCATGTAGTGGTTGTTTTAAAAATGAACCGGAACTGCCGACAGACAGTGAGGAACTCGACCCCACATGACATCCTTCCAAGTAATTGAGTTCCAAGTCGAAAAAAGTATGTTTGATTCTTTATTATGAAACCAGCAAAGACAAGCAGAATTGGCAAAATAAGTAGTCAACAAAAGATATCCAACTAAGTCTCTCTCTGACTAAGCTAAACTAAACAGCACAAAGGGTGATAATGTGACTTTATTCATTTGCTTCTACCTGCCCCAATCCATATGCCAAATTTACTGTAACCCATATTAAATGCGGAACGCAAATACAATAGACTGACAGAAAATAGATACATGGCTCCTACACATCATGCAATGATCTGTATAAGTGCTATGCAATGACAAGCCTTTCACTGCATCTTGGTACATGTGACAATAATAAACCAGAAGAAACCAAACGTTGGCTCTTTATTCTTCCCCATAGGTCCTGTCCATTCTGCTGATTTCCTCCTGCATGCTGTGTGTGTTACTCTGGATTTCCAGCACCTGCAGAATCTCTTGTGTTTAGAGTGCATAGAAGTTTGCCCACACCATCATTTCCTGACACTCAAGACAAGTCCAATCAAGCTGAGTTTATTACCGTGTGTACTAGTATGGTGTAGAACAGGTGCAGCAGCAAAACACAAACAACAACTGGGACGGAATTAAATAGAAATTGTATGAGAGACTGAAGAGACACTAAAATATTATGCAAATCAGGACACAAGTTCAAAATAATGACAATCCGAGACAAGTCAATGGCGTTGCAAGAAGTGGTCTGTAGTGATCTATTGCTGAAGTATGACTAGTGTTCTGCAGGTCAACTCAAAAACCTTCGCTTCCTTAGGAGTTTGTGAAGATTTGGCATGACATCTAAAACTCTGACAAACTTCTATAGATATGTAGTGGAGAGCTTATTGACTGGCTGCATCACAGCCTGGTATGGAAACCCTAATGCCGTTGAATGGAAAATCCTACAAAAATGGTGGATACAACTTTGTCCAATATGGATAAGTCCCACTCACCATTGAGCAAATCTACATGAAACACTGTTGCAGGCAAGCAGCATCCATTATCAGGAACTCCCCAGCACCCAAAACATGTTCCTTTCTCACTGCTGCCATCAGGAAGAAGGTACAGGAGCCTTGGGAATTATGCCACCAAGTTCAGGAAGAGTTATTACCCCTCAGCCATCAGGCTTTTGAACCAAAGGTGACAACTTAACTCAACTTTACTTGCCCCATCACTGAAATGTTACCACAATCTACAAACTCACTTTCAAGGTCTCTTCATCCCATGTTCTCAATATTTATTGCTTATTTATTTATATTTTCTATTTGCACAGTTTGTTGTCTTGTGCACACTGGTTGAATGCCCAAGTTGGTGTGGTCTTTCATTTATACTGTTATGGTTACTAATCTATGAACTTATTGAGTATGCCCACAAGACAATGAATCTCAGGGTTGTATATGGTGACATATACATACTTTGATAATAAACTTACTTTGAACTTTGAGGAGTAGTAAAGCAGCTGTTCCTGAACCTGGTGGTTTGGGTTGCCGGTTTCTTTACCTCCTCTCTGACTGTAGTAGTAGATGAAGCCTTAACTCAGAGAGTGTGGATCAGATACAGGAGGCAGAAGGCACAGACTCAGCATTGAGGAACAGGACCTTTCCTTCCACCATCAGAATTCTGTACTGAACATGAACCCATAAACACTACCTCAATATTTTACTCCCTTTTTGCATTACTTATTTCTATCTTTATATTTCTTTTTATCTTATAGTAAAATACTGTATTTTATGCATTGCATTGTACTGCTGCCGCAAAACAAAAACAAATTTCACGACACATCATTGATAAAAGCACAAAAGATTCAGCAGATGCAGGAAATCCAGAGCAACGCATACAAAATGCTGGTGGAAATCAGCAGGTCAAGTATAACTAGTGGAAATGAATAAACAGTAGATGTTTCCGGCCAAGACCCTTTAGGACTGGAAAGGAAGGGGGAAGAAGCCAAAATAAGAGGGTAGGGGAGAGGAGGGAGTACAAGCTGGAAGGTGTTAGATGAAGCTAGGTGGGTGGGGAAGGAAGAAAGAATCAGGGAGGTGATAGGTGGGGGAGGTAAGGGACAGGAGAGGAAGGAATCTGATAGGAGAGGAGAGTGGGCCATGGGAGAAAGGAAAAGAGAAGGGGCAGCAGATAATAAACCAGATTCTGATTCTCATTCCTTGGTGATAGTTGCTGACTTCTCAAGGCAGGACCTCCTGTAGATTCTGTCAATGACAGGGAGAACTGTACCCATGAATAGCAGGGTTACATTGAAATTGCCATGTCAGGCCATGATGTAACTTGTCAGCATGCTTTCAACAGTGTATCTGTAGAAGTTTGTGAAGGTTGGTTACATGCCAAATCTACTTTAGCTTCTAAGAAAGTAGAAGGGTTGGCACACCTTCTTCCTGATTGCTGGGCCCAGAACAGGTCACTGAGTAGTTAGTGCCAAGGAATTTGAAGCTGCTTACTACTCACTAGGATGCTTATTAGCAATGCCTCTAAATTGTGATATTAAATTAATACAATATTCCAGAAAATTTAAAGAATACAAAGAATTTGACTCTACCCCAGGACATTAATATTAGAAAGTTCAGTTCTTGGGCAAATGTGTGGACATTGCAAGAAAATCAATAGGCTGAGCTTTGGAAGCAATTGCCAAACCATCAATCATTCCTGAATTCAGTGACAGAGTGTGGTGACCTCTTGCCAGGAAAGATTGTGGCCACATTGAACAGTCAGTCAGATTTTAGAGCTTTGAATGTCAGGTCACATTCAGATGCAGAATAAATAGGTGAAAATAACAAAGATGGTGCACACTGATAATTCAAAGTGACTTCCCAGTTAAAGCTTCAAAGTCAACTGGTCACTTTTGCCAGCGTATACCAAAAATTCAGTCTTTTCTTGAAAAAAATGTTACAGACTGGATCCATTCTTTAGATTTTGCTTTCAATGATTTAGATTCACAATCAGAATCAGAATCAGGTTTAATACCACTGGCACGTCATGAAATTTGTTAACATTGTGGCAGCAGTACAATGCAATACATGATAATATAGAAAAAATCCTGTGAATTATAATAGTTGAACTAAATAAGTAGTGCAAAAACAGAAATTAAAAAGTAGTGAGGTAGTGTTCATGGGTTCAGTGTCCATTCAGAAATAGGATGGCAGAGGGAAGAAGCTGTTCCTGAATTGTTGAGTGTGTGACTTTAGGCTTTTGTACCTCCCTCCTGATGGTAACAATGAGAAGAAGGCATGTCCTGTGTGGTGGGGATCCTTAATGATGAATGCTGCTTTTTTGAGGTATAACTATAGAGGAAGAAGATATATTTGTATCAGATGAATTCAGGAGATCCCAAAGTGCCGCATGGACAATAAATTACTTTGCAAATTTAAGGCGCTGTGTCACAAAGTAGGAAATGGAGTTTACCACTCAGGAAGATCTCACTGCAGCGTTGAGGTAAATGACTGAATAAAGTGTGCTAGTAATGTTGTTTGAAGATTAAATATTGAGGTATAAACATGAGGAGAACTCTTCTACTTCTATATCCTCTGAAGAGGGAGGTGGAATCTTGATTAAACATTCTGTCGAAAGAACAGCACAATACAGCTCTTTCTTAGTAAGGCACTGAAGTCTCAGCCTGGATAACTCTCTAGAGTGTAGCTTGAACACTTAACCTTCTGATAAAAAGGCAAGCTAAGACTGGCCATTGAGTATTCTCAAGGCTTGTAGTTTTGAATTATATCGAGCATCCTGGTTGTTACAGATGTTGCTTAGCTAAAATTTTATCACATGTTATTAACATTATTGAAAAGTTGTCTTCTGGAAGCTGTCTTGTAAATTCCTCCCAGGAGCTGTCTACAACCCTGCTGTGTCCTTCTCATGTCTGGCTTCCTCTGTCTCAACGGGGTTTAGGTTTTGACTATATCTCCTCCTAAGGAATCTCAATTTTCATGCCTTTTGTGACAAGCAAAATAAAAAAAACTGACGGACACAGCAGGTCATCACTGTTCAAGAGTAACACTGGGGATTCAGTCGAAAATCTTTTGCCTATGAGGCATCTGAAACTTCCATTTGGTATGCAAAAAGATGATTCAAACTTATGTGCAGATTTGACAAGCCAATACTTCATTAGTAATCCTTCTTGCTCCTATAAAAATACAGGCTACCCTTATGTCAGAGAAGTGGAACAAGCACCTTCGCTCCATCTGCAACAAGTAAGAATTCCAGTGGCCAACCATTTAAATTCCAATCCCCGTTCCCATTCCAACACCTTAGTCCATGACCGGGACTACCGCCTTGATGAGGCCACTCGCAGATTGGAGGAGCAACACCTCATATTCCATCTGGTAGCCTCCAACCTAATGGCATGGACATCTATTTCTCTAACTTCTGGGAATTTCTTCACCTTCTCTCTATTTCTATTCCCCATTCTGACTCCTCTCTCACTTCTTCTCTTCACCTTACTTGCCTATCATCTCCCTCTGGTGCCCCTCCTCCTTCACTTTCTCCCATAGTCCACTCTCCTCTCCTATCAGATTTATTTTCTTCAGTCCTTTACCTTTTCCATCTATCACCAATAGCATCTCACCATCCTCCCTCTCCCACTGACCTACCTTCCCCTCATCTAATTTTACATATCACCTTCCAACTTGTACTCCTTCTCCTCCCTCCCCTACCTTCTTATTCTGGCTTCTTCCTCCTCTCTTTCCAGTCCTAATGAAGGGTCTCGGCCTGAAACGTTGACTCTATTCATTTCCATAGATGCTGCCTGACCTGCTGAGTCCCTCCAGCAGTTTGTGTGTGTGCTTTGTCTGGATCTCCAGCATCTGTGTGAATCTCTTGTGTTAAAGTGAACCAACATTTGCTTTTGAATGTCCAGAAACACTGTGACATTGCACTTGCAAAGAAGGGGAGCATGCAGGCATTGACCAGTTCAGAATCTATAATTAGACTTTCGTTGGAAAGTAAGGAAGTGAAATCTTATTCTGTTTTCATTACAGTGTGGATTGATATTAGGTGTTTTTATGGTCACATAAGCTGAATTTCAATTAATGGAAACACAGCGATCCAACGAAAATAAATGGGCCGCATTGATCTCGTACTTATACTAAATGTAATTAATTCAGCTGGCATGTGAAATGAACACCACTGACCTGCCTTATGTAAGAATAAACTGCATGCTAACTGCTGCTCATTGCACTGAGCAAAGTTTGATACGGGTTCTCGATTAAATTTGCAGATTTACAAGGATGTTGCTGGGACTTGGGGACCTGGGTTATAGTGGAAGCTGCAATGGTTTAGGACTCCATTCCCTGGAGCGTAGGGGAAAAAGGAGAGGCATATAAAATTATGAGTGGTACAGATAGGGTAACTATAAATAGGCCTTTTCTGCTGAGGTTGGGTGAGACTAGAACTAAAGGTCATAGGTTAAGAGTGAAAGGTGAAATGTTTAAGGGGAACATGAGCATGGAGAGATGCAGGATGGGGGGCAGGAGACTGGGGCTGAGAGGAAAAATGGATCAACCATAATGAAATGGCAGAGCAGACTTGATGGGCCAAATGGCCTAATGGCCTAATTCTGCTTCTATATCTTATGATGGGGAGCTTCTTCAGTCAGAAGATGGTGAGAATGTGGAATGAGCTGCCAGAGGAAGTGGTGGATGAGAGTTCGATTTCAGCAACTAAGTGAAATTTGAATGTGTTAATCAATGGGAGGGGTATGGAGAGCTATGGATCAGATGCACATTGATGGGACTGGGGAAAATAATACATTGGAATGGACTAGATGGACTGAAGGGCCTGCTTCTGTGCTGTAGTGCTCTATGACTCCATATCCCTGTGGAGCAAACACAGATCTTTTCCCAGATATCTGCAGTGAGATAAGTTTCAATCCAAACTCAGCTGTTGGAAAGTTCATATTCAGTTAATTAAATTATCCGGAATTTATGATGTTCATATCTGTTTTGCAGGAAGGCCATGGAAATGCAGGATTATTATAACAATCCATATTTTTGAGAGAATCTGCCGCCCTCAACTGGCCTGCACAGAATGTGTCACCAGATCCATCTCATGCTCAATTCTTAAATGTCCTTCAGCAAACACTCACCATTAACAGACACTCAGTTCCACAACTACTAAGGATGAATGATAAATACTGATTTTGGGTAGTAATGGAACATCCTGTGAAGGGATTAAAATAAACATAATGTTCTTGCACATATCTCTACTGAGAACTTCACATCAGATCACGTGATTCCATTCACCTTGCGATCAGGACAACAGTATTTGGAGGGGGCTTAGAATCACATCCTACAGTGACATTGACTTTTTAAAAAGCAAGTTATTAATAGTATCCCAATAGGAAAAAAGAGTAATTTGCTGTTTCACTGCTTTAGGGAATTTCTGGAAACTGGGGCAAGTCTTCCAAAGATGGACAAAAGCTGACATGGATTAGCTCTCTGAGCGAGTGTAATAGGTATCTATTTAATTGTTTATTAAATACAGCAACTTGCCTTTAAGTTCTCAACACTTTCCTTTCTCAGTCAATCCAGTCTCCTTGTCCCTTGGATAGATATGTTGATCTCTGCGAATGAGCGTCAGCATTGAACACTTACATCTCAATTTTCATCTGAAGCCATCACTTCTGTGGTTGTGCCTTACCAGGCTACATTTCACTTTCAGCTGCCCTTTCCTTAATGAGCTTGTAATACAGAATGAAAAAAATATCATAAAACCATCATATGCTTATATTTTGCTCCAGGAATTCTCTCTCTGTCCACTTGCCACCCATCATTCCATTTCACATATGATTTCCTGTTTCTTTCCCCTCAGTTAACACTGGCTCCACACATTTATTTCAATACATTGCTTACTGATAAACACTAATCGCCCTACCCATTCACAGATTGAGACAGAAGCCAGAGAGTGTGGCTCATAAACAGTATTAGCTGCTGTTCTGGATCCTCACACTGGGAAAAAGCAAAAGGCCACCAGCAGACTGACTTGACAGTATAAATAAAAAGAAATAGTTTCCATTGGCAGATGGATCCATATCCAGATGAGTCAAATTTTAAGAGGATTGGCGAAAGAATCAGATGGGAAAGAAAGGCAAATAAAATATGATCAGAAAGATTGATATGCCTCCAACAGGACAACATTCTTGTCATGGTTTGGAGGCTTGTGTGCCTCAATTACCTGGAGAGCTATGCTGGCTGAAGTCAGGGCTTTATGCTTTGGCTCTTGATAGGGCCACCCATGCCAAACAGGTCAAAGGGTAGAGGTCAGATTAAGAGTAGCCCATTGGTCCTGCAGGTTCGGGGTTTCAGCTTAGGGCTAACAACCCTGACTGGTGAAACAAATTGCTACGGAAACAACCATGAAGAATCCTACTAGAGTGTGAAGGTATTTCTGAGTCTCCACTCAGGACTTGCATGACTCAAGAGTAGTGAAAACCGAGCTACTGACATGATGAAGGAAGCCCTGAACACCACCAGAGATGGGGGACCTTCATTGATGCCCTAAATGCCAGTGGCATAATAGGCAGTAGAGAGAAAGACATGATATGAAAAACATGGCCCAGTGCATCGGAGCAATCACGAGGAAGATGTGCAAGCGTCCCCACTTCTTAGAAGTGACGGAGGTTTGGGATGTCACCAAATACCAGCAAATTTCTACAGATCTACTGCTGAAAGTATTCTGGCTGACTGCTTCATGAAATGCAAGGGAACGTAAGTAGCAGCAGAGAGCAGTGGACTCATTCCAATCCATCAAAAGTATCTACCTGAGGCATTGCCTCAAGAAGGCAGCATTCATCATCATAGAAGCCCAATGTATGGGTCATGCCATCATCCTGCAGGCCTGAAAACCCACATCAGAAAGTTCAAGACCAGCTACGTCACTTCAAGCATTTAGATCTTGAACTGACCACAACTGAAAAATGCAATGACCACTATGACCGCTTTGACCACTTTGCACTGCAAATGACTTTGTTATTTTTTGTTCTGTATTCTTTCTTGCCTAATTTACATATAAGTTATGTGTAAGTTATGTTTTTCTTGTGAATGTTATGTCCCTAAAACTTTGTGCCCATGATAGTGTGGCAAATAAGTTTTTCCATTGCATCTGTGCATACATGAGGATGAACTTGTACATATGGCAATAAACTGAAATTAACTAGTGGAGTTTATTGATCCAATGCAGGAAAAGGGTGGTGGACCAAAGAGGCTGCACTCATGCTCACAAACATGAGAAAGTCTGCAGATGCTGGAAATCCAGTGCTGGAGGAACTCAGAAGGTCAAGCAGCATCAATGGAAAAGAGTAGATAATCAACGTTTTGGGCCAAGACCCTTCTTCAGGACTGAAGAAGTGCTCTACAACTTTATGACTCTAACCAAATTCAACAGTAAGTTCCAGAAGGTGAGTGAATAAAAAAAAAATTGTAGGGTGTGAGGAAGGTAGACTAATTAGACTGTTGTTTCAAAGGGCTGGTAAAGTCATAATGGACCAAGTGGCCTTTGCATTGTTCATCAGATTAATTTGACCTATTTTCTTCTTTCCCTGAAAGCACCCTTCTTCCTGTCTGTGTGGTTTCACTAGCACTATTTCTACTTCACTGTGGCATATTCTTAAACCATCATTTTCATGCATGAGCTTTGATTATGCCCATCAAGAATTAATGGCATGTTTGCCTGATACAAACTAATTTACCACTGACAGTGGGCACTTATGTTCAAATTAGCACTCTCTCCACAGACTTTAAAGTAGCTCTCCAGCTACATCCTCTGCAGGTACCAGCTTCAACTGGGCTCACCTACTGCTGATTGCGACTTTATGCAGGCGATGTTATGCTCCATCCTTGGACCAACTTACACTGAACGAATACTGCATCAAAGTTATACATCACTGAACTTCCAAACAGTCTGAATTTGTAGCTAAAGTGAAACCTAATTAAATAATTAAGTGCGCTGTATACGAAACCAGTGTCTTTTTTTCGGTTGCCATGAACACAAGTAAACCACATCTATTCTCAGATATCAAAAGTCCCTTTAGAAAATGAGTTGATTTGAGGGACCGCTTCATCATTTCCTATAGCGTCACTTTTTCCAAATACAACAGAAATCAAGATCTTTATCTTCAGTGTATCAAAGTTATTTAAAACCCACTGAAGTTAGCTTTTTACCATATCTGTGTTCTTGTTTGGTTTCTAAATATGTTCTTCTTTCTTGAAATAAATGCTATGTAAATGGATTCCATAACCCATAAATGGATTCTGGTAGTTGAAATGTAATAATTTCAAACATCCTCACAGGAGATTTCCCAAGCCAGAATAGATCTCAGGTCTCAGCTATTTTGTCTGATGTTGCTTAAAATATAGTTCTTAGTTCTTATAGTAACTGTGGAGCAGAAACACTGTCTGCTCCTGAGGCCTGTTCGACAGAGTAGGTCAGTCAAAAAGTTAGTGTACATGGAATTATGAGTAATACAGTGGTAAGGATTAAGAACTGGTTATCAATCAGAAGGCAGAGAGTGGGGACTAACAGATAGTTTGGAACTGGTTATCACTCAGAAGGCAGAGAGTGGGGACTAACAGATAGTTTGGAACTGGTTATCACTCAGAAGGCAGAGAGTGGGGACTAACATAGTTTGGAACTGGTTATCACTCAGAAGGCAGAGAGTGGGGACTAACAGATAGTTTGGAACTGGTTATCACTCAGAAGGCAGAGAGTGGGGACTAACAGATAGTTTGGAACTGGTTATCACTCAGAAGGCAGAGAGTGGGGACTAACATAGTTTGGAACTGGTTATCACTCAGAAGGCAGAGAGTGGGGACTAACATAGTTTGGAACTGGTTATCACTCAGAAGGCAGAGAGTGGGGACTAACAGATAATTTGGAACTGGTTATCACTCAGAAGGCAGAGAGTGGGGACTAACAGATAGTTTGGAACTGGTTATCACTCAGAAGGCAGAGAGTGGGGACTAACAGATAGTTTGGAACTGGTTATCACTCAGAAGGCAGAGAGTGGGGACTAACAGATAGTTTGGAACTGGTTATCACTCAGAAGGCAGAGAGTGGGGACTAACAGATAGTTTGGAACTGGTTATCACTCAGAAGGCAGAGAGTGGGGACTAACATAGTTTGGAACTGGTTATCACTCAGAAGGCAGAGAGTGGGGACTAACAGATAGTTTGGAACTGGTTATCACTCAGAAGGCAGAGAGTGGGGACTAACAGATAGTTTGCTTGGTTGAGATGGGTAAAATAACACAGGCATTGGTGCTTGGATCCCAGATATTCACAATTTATATCAATTTGGCTGAAGATACCAATTTTCATACTTCTAAATTTGCAGATTTACATGTTGTTTCTGTTGACATACAGCGTGGAATAGGCCCTTGCGGCCCTTTGAGCCAAGCTGCCCAGCAACCGTCCAATTTTATTCTTAGCCTAATCACAGGGCAATTTACAGTGATCAATTAACCTACCAGCTGTCTTTGGACTGTGGGAGGAAACTAGAGCACCCAGAGGAAACCCACGTAGTCACAGGGAGAATGTGCAAACTCCTTACAGACAGGTGCAGGAATTGAACCTGAGTCACTGGTACTGTAAAGCATTGTGCTAACCACTATGCTACCCTGATGGTGCACAATTGGGTAGGATTGTAAGTAGGGCTGAGGAGGATACGAAGGGGCTTTGTGGTTCGAGACAAGAGGCAGACACCAATATTCTTACCGACAGAATTGCTCTGTAAAACACCTGGAAAACAAGGACACACGTCAGAACGCAGTTCTTGGATTTCAGTGCCACATTCAACGCTATTGTCCCACAGACCTTTGTGAGCAAACTCCTACTCCTCAGTGTAAATACACCACTGTACAACTGGCTGTTGGTCTTCCTGACTAAGAGAACCCAGACATTCAAGTTTACAACCACTCCTCCATCCCCATCATCCTCAACACGGGTGTGTGCTGAGCCCATTGCTGTACATTGCTCACTCATGATTCCATGACCAAACACCTGATTAATCACATGGTTAAGTTTGCTGAGGACACCACAGTGGTGGGGCTTATCACCAATGATGATGGAGCAACATACAGAGAGGAGGTGGAAGAGCTCAAGGCCTGGTGCCAAGCAAATAACCTCTTTTTCCATGTCAACAAGACAAAACAGAAGGTTATCTATTTCAGAAGAGCTCGCAACACTCACACCCCTCTTTATATCAGTGGTATAGCAGTGGAAACTAGAAGCGGTTTCAAACGACTGGGAGTGCACATCTCACACAGCTTCTCAGGGTCCCAGAACACACCCTACACAATCAAGAAAGCTCACCAACACCTCTACTTTCTGAGGAGATTGAAGAGTGCTGGATTTTTCACATCAATACTCGGGACCTTCTACAGATGCTCAGTAGAGAGCATCCTAACATGCTGTATTACAGCTTGGTACGGAAACCGCACACAGTGGACGGGAAGGCTCTACAATGGGTAGCCAAAACTGCCCAAGATATCACAGGCCACCTGCCGTCAAGGCCATATCAAAATCAGAATCAGGTTTATTATCATCGGCATGTGTGGTGAAATGCAGCAAGTTCATATATGTATATTAAATAGATTAAAAATAGTGCAAAACAGAAGTAATATATTTTTAAAAAGTGAGGTAGTGTTCATGGGTTCAATGTCCATTTAGGAATCATATAGCAGAGGGGAAGATTCCTGCATTGCCGAATGTGTGCCTTCAGGCTTCTATACCTCCTACCCGATGGTAACAATCAGAAGAGCTTGCCCTGGGTGATGGGTGGACTTAATGATATGTGCTACCTTTCTGAGACACTGCTCTTTGAAAATGTCTTGGATACTACAGAGGCTAGTACCCAAGATGCAGCCGACTAATTTTACAACTTTCTGTAACTTCTTTCAATCCTGTGCCGTAGCCTGCAACCGCGCCCCCCCCCCCCCATACCAGACAGTGATGCAGCCTATCGGAATGCTCTCGATGATACATCTGTATAAGTTTTCAAGTGACTTAGGTGACAAACCAAATCTCTTCAAACTCCTAATAAAATATAGCCTTCTATAGCTGCATCGATGTGTTGCAACCAGGTTAGATCCTCAGAGATCTTGACAACCAGGAGCTTGAAGTTGCTCACTCTCTCAACTTCTGATCCCTCTATGAGGATTAGTTTGTGTTCCCTCTTCTTACCCTTCCTGAACTCCACAATCAGCTCTTTCATCTTATTGACATTGAGTGTAAGGCTGTTTCTGTGACACCACTCAACTAGCTGGTATATCTCTCTCCTGTACGCCCTCTCATCTCCATCTGAGATTATGAAACAATGGTTGTATCATCAGCAAGTTTATAGATGGCATTTGAGCTACATTTAGCCACACTGTCATGGGTATAGCGAGAGTAGAACAGTGGGCTAAGAACACACCCCTGAGGTGCCCCTATGTTGATCATCAGTGAGGAGGAGATATTATCACCAATGTGCACAGATTATGGTCTTCCAGTTAGGAAGTTGAGGATCCAATTGCAGAGGGAGGTACAGAGGTCCAAGTTCTATAGCTTATCAATCAGGACTGTGGGAATGATGGTGTTAAACACTGAGTTATATTCAACGAACTGCATACTGACCTGGGTGTTTGTATTGTCCAAGTGATTTAAGCCAGTGTGAAGAACCATTGAGATTACAAATGTGGTAGATCTATTGTGGTGATAGGCAAATTGCAGTAGGTCCTGGTCCTTGCTGAGACAAATGTTTTTCTAGCCATGACCAACCCCTCAAAGCATCTCATCACTGTCGATGTGAGTGCTACAGGGTGATAGTCATTAAGGCATCCTACACTGCTCTTAGGCACTGGTATAATTGTTGCCTTTTTGAAACAGGTGGGAACTTCCAACCATAGCAATGAGAGGTTGAAAATGTCCTTGAATACTGCCACAAGTTGGTTGGCACAGGTTTTCAGAGCCTTACCAGGCATACCATCAGGGCCTGCCACCTTGTGAGGGTTCACCCCCCTGAAAGACAGCCTAACATCGGCCTCTGAGACAGAGATCACAGGGCCTTGGATGCAGCAGGGATCTTCACAGCTGTAGTTATATTCTCTCTTTCAAAGTGGGCATAGAAAGCACTGAGCACATCTGGTAGTGAAGCATCGCTGCCATTCTTGTTGCTGGGTTTTACCTTGTAGGAAATAATGTCTTGCAAACCATGCCAGAGTTATCGTGCATCAGATGTCACCTCCAACCTCACTCAGAATTGTCTCTTCGCTCTTGAAATAGCCTCCACAAATCATACCTGGTTTTCTTGTACAGACCTGGGTCACCAGACTTAAATGCCACAGATCTAGCCTTCATCAGACGACATACCTCCAGGTTCATCCATGGCTTTTGGTTTGACAATGTAGAGCAAGTTTTCGGTGGCACACACCCATCCTCACAGATTTTAATTAAGTCAGTAACAACTGCAGCATACTCATCCAGATTTGAAGATGAATCCCTGAATACTGTCCAGCCCACTGATTCAAAGCAGACCTGTAGGCACTCCTGTGCTTCCCTTGTCCATATCTTCTAGGTCCTCACTACCGGTGCTGCAATCTTCAGTCTCTGTCTATACAGCCAGGAGATCAGATTTTCTGAAGTGCGGACGTGGAATAGCATGATAGGCATTCATGATGGTGGTGTAACAGTGGTTCAGTGTGTTAATTCCTCTGGATAATTATTTAGTAATATACATAAAGGTGACAGCAATGTCATGAGGGATCCTTCCCACCCTGTTCATGGGCTGCTTTTGCCCCTCCCTTCAGGGAGGAGGCTACATAGCATCCATGCCAAGACCACCAAGCAGAAAGTTGTTTAATACCTCCATCCACTAACCCACCTCACAACCACTACTTTATCATTTCCTATCAGAGACGATTTACATACAGACACACTTGTACTTGGCATTACTTTATGTACATACAAACAATCTATGAATATTTTGTACTTATATTTATGTTTTTATTATTGTGTTCTTTATCTAATTGTGTGTTTTTTTTTTGTTCTCCTTTACCCTTGTATACTGGAAATGACATTAAACAATCTTGAATCTTGAAGTTTACAGATGACACAAAATTGGGAGGTATTGTTAATAGTGACAAAGGTTATTGTAGATTACAAGGGGCATTGGTTGATTAGAGAAGTGGGCTGAGAAGAGGTAATAGAGATAAGTGTGAGGTAGATAAGTGTAAGTAGAAAGTCAGACCAGAGTAGGACTTATACTATGAATGACAGGGCACTAGTATAATAGAGGAACCTAGGTGTACATGTGTATTCTTCCCTGATAGCAGCATCACATGTAAAGGTGTTGGTGAAGAAGGGATTTAGCATACTGGCCTTTATCACTCAGGGCAATGAGATTAGGAGTTGGGACATTATGGGGTTTTGTGGATGGAGACAAGCTCAGAGAATCAATGAGAATATGGCGGATGGAATACAATGTAGATGTGAGCTCATTCACTTTCATATACAAAACTATGAATTAGAATATCTGTTAAATGGGCTCATGCATCAGCTGTGGAGATAACTGGCATTGTGGCTGTGGATTCCCTTTTGTGAACCAGCTCTAAAAGTTATTTGCTTACTTTTATTCTTTGCACAATTTGTTTTTTTTCTCTGTACATCGGATGTTTGACCGTCTCCTTTTTTTTAGTGGGTTCTATTGGCTTTCTTCGTTTTGTGTCCGCCTGTAAGAAGACAAATCTCAAGCTTGATATATAGTGTACCTACTTTGATAATAAATGTACTTTGAACTTTGGTAATATGTTGGGAAGTAGTAGTGTTCCAAGGTGCTAGAGTATACTTGTCACTTGTCAGGTACGTCAAGGGACTGGGAAGGCTAATGCATTGTTATGAGAGGATTTGAGTACAAGAGTAAAGCTGTCATATTGCAATTCTCTAAGGCCTTGCTGAGATGAAAAGTGCAACAAAGATTCCCAGACAGGTTCCTTGGATAACAGTTTTGTTCTATGAAGCGTGCTTGAGTAGACTATGCATGCATTCTCTTTAATCTTCATTAATGCAAGGTGATGCATTGAAATGTACAACATTTGATTAAGAAACTCTTAGATAGGCACATGGATAATAGAAAATGGAGGGCTATGTAGGAAAGAAGGGTTAGATTGATCTTAAACAGGTTTAAATTTCTGCACAACATCGTGGATTGACGGGCCTGTCCTGTCCTGTAGTATTCTATGTTTTCTGTTCTCCAGTCTATGTTCAATGTTATATGATTACAGAGTTCAATAGGGCTGCTGTAGGTAGAGCATGCTTTACGTGACAGAGTAGTCTTTACTTTACTTTATTGTCAAAAAACAATTGATACTAGAGCGTACAATCATCACAGTGATATTTGATTCTGCGCTTCGCGCTCCCTGAAATAAAAATCAAAGTAAATATAATAAAAATTTTAATTATAAATCATAATTAGAAAATAGAAAAGGGAAAGTAAGGTAGTGCAAGTCAGGTCCGGATATTTGGAAGGTACGGCCCAGATCCGGGTCAGGATTCATTTAGCAGTCTTATCACAGTTGGAAAGAAGCTGTTCCCAAATCTGGCTGTGCGAATCTTCAAGCTCCTGAACCTTCTCCCGGAGGGAAGTGGGACAGAATGTGTGTTGGCTGGGTGGGTCGTGTCCTTGATTATCCTGGCAGCACTGCTCCGACAGTGTGTGGTGTAAAGTGAGTCCAAGGATGGAAGATTGGTTTGTGTGATGTGCTGGGCTATGTTCACGATCTTCTGCGGCTTCTTCTGGTCTTGGACAGGACAACTTCCATACCAGGTTGTGATGCACCCGAGAAGAATGCTTTCTACAGTGCATCTATAAAAATTAGTGAGGGTTTAGGGGAAAGGCCAAATTTCTTCAGCTTTCTCAGGAAGTAAAGGACCTGGTGGGCCTTCTTGGCAGTGGACTCTGCTTCGTTAGACCAAGTCAGGTCATTTGTGATATGGCTGCCAGCTGAAACAAGTCCGTGAACGGTGTCACGGTTGCGGAGGCCTCCGCTCCAGCCGAGCCTCGGGCTCAATTTCCGAGGTCGGCGGCGGAGGCCTCACTTCCAGGCAGCTGTGGATGGCCACTATCGGGGCTCTACGGTGGTCGCTCCGGGGAAGCGTCTGGGGTACCTCGAAGTCTCCGACGTCACTTCTGTGTGGTCATCTGCTTCGGAGAGGTGCTGGTCAGAATGGGCCGTGTCTCCAGGCGCTCTGACACAGCAGCAGGCCGCGGGTCTGGAACAAGAAGTGACATTATTATGATAATTGCTTCTCATGGTGCGATGAGAAGAAATTTATTCACTCAGATGGTGGTGAATCATTGTAATTCATTACTCTGGAGGTCTGTGATGGTTTAGCCATTGAGTTAATTTAGAAAAGAGATTGATTGATATCTGAATGTTAACAGAACATGGGGACAGTGCAGAAATATGGCACTGAGGTGGAAGATCAACAATGATTTTGATGAACAGAGGAAGAGGTTTGATGAGCCAGAGAATCTAATTATATTCCTAATTCTTACATTATTAGTTACTCTCTTTCTTTCAATCATGTCCTTGGAGATGATCATGTCTTTCCTGATGCAGGCATTGAAATCACCTGGGTGGATCAGCTTGACTACCTTCGTGATGAGATTTTTTAAAGGCTTTCTCGGCCTCAGTTCTAGCTTCCAAGACTGAGATATATATGCCAATGACTGTAGTGTATATTGGTTCTCTGTTAGAATGAGCTGGAGGGTAGTTTATTTAGTAGGAGAGGCACTGAGATGGCAGAGTAAAACACATGACAACAAAACTCATCCAAAACACAATCTGGTCAATGGGAACTGAGGAAGGAAAGAACAAAGAGGCCTTAGGGTATTTCAGTCTCAGAAATTCAAAGTAATTTTACAAGTTTTTGACTTTAAAAAGCAAATATTAAAATCACACCATTTTGTAAATATATATGACATCTACAACAGAACAACTCCATCAAACATTAAGACCATTGTGATGTGATAGGGTAAATAACAATCAAACTATAATTGTTTGTGTCAAGTTGCTATTTATCAGGAAGTCAGTGTTAAGAAGACAAGCAAATTCTACCATCTACTGTTTGTCTGGAATATAAGGATGGGAGTTCACTTATAGCTAACAAACAAAGCAAACTGGCTTATTCTGTGAAATTTGGCTTTGCTTACACTGGAAACTTCATACCTGCTGTTAATGGCATATTTACGAAATAATAACTGTTTACTCCATATAAGGGGACTTCTTCTCCTTCACCAGAATGCAAGCACGTCAGACTTAAGCAGCAGAAGATTGAAACAAATGCTTTTTATTCATACGTAAAGATCATGAGATTTCTATCTGAATCAGTACTGGGAAAATATTAGTCAATACTGCTTGTTGTTTGCTCGTTAAATGTGGTGGGTAATTGGGTACATCGGTGAATGAACCTCAAACTTCTGCTAAAGCCATTCCTTAAACGTCATTTGGAGGAAATGGACTATTGAAAGAGATGCCGGCAAAAATGAGGTCAAGCAGGCAAGAACCTCAGAATAGAGCTAGCGATGCACCATCAATAACTCTCGGAGACGGGAGGCAAAAGATATGCTTTTATTAGCTGCAAGAAACGACCACACAACATCCTGGAGACTAAGGGGGGGGAGCAGTGCCTCCAACTGCCTTTATACAGGGGTCTGTGGGAGGAGCCACAGGAGCAATCAGCAGAGGGGCGTGTCCAGACAGGTGTATGTAGTTCACCACAGCTAGTAAAATGGGTAATATAAGATTAAATTGCTTTATAATTGTTACACGTACTTATAGTACAGTGTGAAAGTCTTAGGCACATACATATATAGCCAGGCTGCCTAAGAATTTTGAACGACTGTATTTGTTAATGTGGACTGGAGAGTGAGATGATAAATCTGGTGGGAGGCAAAGAATGTAGAGAATAGTGAGGGTGGAGTACCTTGAGAGGGGTGTGCACAGCTGGCAGAGAAGGACGAGTGTGGTGGCATGGTTACAGACACACTCAGCCCTCAGACACCAGGCAAGGTAATTTGATTCCAAACACTTGTTTTATTGATCATTACAGAATGTCTCTCTGGAGCTTCCCATTCCCTCCCCACTCCCGTCCCCTTTTCCCAACCATGATTCCCCTCTCCCTGCCCCCTACCCACTCTCAGTCAATAGACACTCATATCAGAATCAGGTTTATCATCACTCACATGCCATGAAATTTGTTTGTTTTTATGGCAGCAGTACAGTGCAATACATAAAATTACTACAGTAGCTATATATATGTGTCTAGGACTTTTGCAAAATACAGTGAAAATCTTGCCTTGCGCACCGTCTACACAGATCATTCCATTACAATGGTGCATTGAGGTAGTACAAAGCAAAACAATAACAGAATGCAGAAGAAAGTGTTAGAGTTGCAGAGAAAGTGCAGACAGACAATAAGGTGCAAGGCCATAATGAAGTAAATTGTGAGGTCAAGAGTTCATCTTATTGTACTAGGTGACCGTTCAATAGTCTTATAACAGCAGGATAGAAGCTGCCCTTGAGACTGATGGTGCGTGCCTTTAGACTTTTGAAGCTTCTGCCTGATGGGAGGGGGAGAAGAGGATGTCCGGGTGGGTGGGATCTTTGACTAAGCCGGCTGCTTCAACAAGGCGGTAAGATGTGAAGACAGAGCCCATGGAGGAGAATCTGATTTCTGTGATGTGCTGACTTGTGTCCACCACTTGCTGCAGTTTCTCTCTGTCGTGCACAGAGCAATTGCTATACCAAGCCAGAATGCATGGATAGGATGCTCTCAAAGTTCAAAGTAATTTTTATTATCTGAGTACATATATGTCACCACATACAAACCCGAGATTCCGTTTTCTGTGGGCATGCTAAAAAAATCAATAGAACAGCAACTGTAACAAGATCAATGCAAGATCAGTTCAAGTGCAGATGACAATAAACTGTGCAAATGCAAAATATTAAGAAATTGAAATAAATAACGAGACCATGAAATAACAAGATGAAGAGTCCTTAAAATGAGACCATTGATTGTGGGAGCATCTCAATGGATGAGCAAGAGAGTACAGTAATTCCCAAGAGCCTGATGGTTGAGGGGTAGCAACTATTCTTGAACTTGCTGATGTGGGTCCTGAGGCTCTCGTACCTGATGGCAGCAGTGAGAAAGCATGCCTGAGAGATGAGGATCTCTGATGATGGATGCTGCTTTCCTACGACAGTGTTTCATATAGATGTGCGCAGTTGTTGGGAGGGCTTTACATCAATAAAAATTAGTGATGGTCAAAAGGGGCATGCCAAATTAGCCTCCTCTGAAAGGAGAAATACTGGTATGCTTTCTTGACTGTGGTGTCTATATGGTTAGACCAAGACAGGCTACTGGTGACAGTCACTCCCAGGAATTCGAACCTCTCAAATCTCTTCACCCTCAGTACCTGTAGGCAGGAACATATGCATCACCTCCCTTCCAGAAGTAAATGGCCAACTTTTTTGTTTCGCTGACATTGATGGAAAGATGTTGGCATGACACCATGCTACTGAGCTCTCTGTCTGATACACTAATGAATACAACAGAAATGAATGTTATGGTTTTGCTTTGCACTGTTTCATCCCTTGTAGGTATTTTCTTATCATGAATAAAATCAATTTTTGAAAAAACCATAATAGTGATGTGACTGATCTCCAAGCTGCAGGTTTTCTTGAATTTGTAAGAGAATTTGGCTGCAGATACTTTGTTTGAAATATGAGGAAACTCTTGTATTAAGATTAAGGTTGGTTTTGAAAAGAAAGGACATTGGTTTTCGTACTTGGATGAAAATATGTTTTTGTTGCATCAATTATGCCTTTGTTACCTCTGGCTTTGACTATTTCAATGCTTCCAGACAGTTGCCCTTCCTCTCCCATGATAGCTCATTATGAAGCCTAATGGCCCTTTTCTTTTCCAAATGAAATTATATTTAACCATCATAAATATCCTTATTAACCCACAATGACATCTGAACTTCTAACTCTCCAAGTTTATGATTCTTTCCCTTGACACCTCAATAGTTTTATTCATTTCATATTTCTGTAATCACTTCAATTCTTTCACAATTCTGTAGCTCTTTCTGTTTTCTTCTTCACTTTCTCTCTCTGTCCCTTGTCCCATAGTTACAGCTTTGCCTACAATTGCAAATACACATTAACCTGGAATTCCCTTCTTAATCTCCTTCACTTCCTTTGCTGTTCAGATCCTTTCTGAAGTCCACCTTGTTGAACAACATAGAACATTACAGCGCAGTATAAGCCCTTTGGCCCACAATGTTATGCCAACTTTTTAAACTTCTCTAATGATCAATTGAACCTCTCCCTCTCCCAGAGCCCTTCATTTTTTAAAATAACCCACGTGCCTGAGAGCTTTGTAAGTGTTTCAAATGAATCTGCCTCCACCACCATCCCTGGCATCATGTTCCACCCACTCACTGCTCTCTGATTTAAAAACTTATCTTGATTCATACCACCCCCCCCCCCACCCCCCGCGCCATACCTTCCTCCAATCACCTTAAAATTATGTCCCTTTGTATTTCTGTCCTGGAAAATAATTCTCTATCTAACCGCTCGATCTAAGCCTCTTATTATCCTGTGCGCCTCTGTCGAACAGACATAATTTTAAGTTGATTGGAGGAAAGTGTAGGGGGAATGTCAGAGCTTATTTAAGTTTATTTTGGACAGAGAGTGGTATGTGCATGGAACACACTGCCTGTCATGGTCCCTTCTGGCAATCCCCCACCTGGCTATTAACCTCAGGAATTGGGCCTCAATCCCCTCATTTAGTTCCCAGTCATTCCCAGGTTCCACTAGCTACGCACACCTGCTTTCCGTCAGTAAATGCAGGATAAAGACCCTGTGACCACAACAAGGAGCTGCCAGTTTGTTGGTTGACTCTGGTGTGAGTAACATCATTTCATGGTTCTTAGGACGGTCAGTTCTAAGTCTAGCATCACTCCTGGATACTGATTCCATGCTCGCTATGTCAGTAACGCCTCCCAACTCTGCCTCTGCGCCTGTGTTCTGCACTTGGGTTTGTCCACCGCCACGCTCGGGTAACACTGCCAGGGGTGGCGGCAGAGGCAGACACATTAACGACGTTTAAGGAACTCTGAGATAGGATGATGAAAGATAGAAAAATAGTGGTCTTTGTAGGAGAGAAGGGTTAGATTGATCTTAGAGAAGGTTAACAGCTTGGCATAACACCCTGAGTCGAAGGTCCTGTATGGTGCTGTAATGTTCTATGCTGTATCTTAAAATAAGGATGGTAAAAAGAAATTGGGTGATGAGGTGGAGATACGTCTCCACCAAAGGAGGTGTAAGATGCTCCTTCCCTCCACTAGCCCTCCCAATCAGGGTCAAGTGAAGCAATGGGGTCAGTTGGTGGTTGGTCATCTGAGTAGCTGGTGTAATTTGCAAGTCCTGGTTATGTGTCCACCGACACCTGACAGGCAATCTCTGAAAAATATTGATAATGGCTGAGGTCACTCATCTTATAAAAACACCACCCAGAAGAAGGCAAGGCAAACCACTTCTGTTGTCTGTGAAGATATCTGAAGTCCAGGAAGTTACTGTCCTTGCCTTTGAGATAGTGGCAAAGAACATGTTAACAGCGAATGGATGTCATAAAGAAAGTTTGAAGAGTTTTCTTTTTGATAAGGAATACTAAAGTGAGACTTAATGCAGGTGTTATAATTAATTAAAAGAATGCATGCAGCAGGACTAAACAAGTCAGCAAACATCTGATAAAAGGCCTTAAGACCATAACATAGGAATAGAATTAGGCCATTCAGCCCATCAGGTCTGTTCTGCCATTCAATCATGGCTGATTTTGTTTCAAACCATTGTTCTGCCATCTCCCTGTAACTCTTAACCCCTTCACGAATCAAGAGCCTGACAGTACCTGCCTTAAGTAGGTAATGAATTGCCTATATTCATTGCCGATATTAAGTAGGTAATGAATTGCCCCTCTGTGGAAACTAATTCAACATTACAACCAACTCCACAGCAAAAGGAACAATGCTGGAAATACTCAGCAGGTCAGAAGTATCCATGGAGGCAAAAGGTGTAAGTTTGACACTTTGGGTTGAGAGGGAAGTGGAAAAACTGTCTATAAGCACGAGGATGGGTACATACTGGTAGTCTTTCTTCTTCCTACTTAGCCTTGGTTCAGACTCTCAACCAAAAATGTCTACTTTTCTCCACAGATGCTGCTTCACCTGTTGAGTTCTTCTAGTGTTCTGATTTTTTTTTTTGGTCCAGTTTCTAGTATAAGCCGTCTCTTTTTCCATCAAAGTTCACAAGGCTTGTGGAATTAGAGTAGACGTCATCTGCCTCAGTAGTGCTTTGAGACATACTGGCGAAATGATTGATGTCGTACTCAGTCGCGTGTGTCTTCCTATCTTTGGCTTACTCAATACCCAACCACCAGGAAATGGTGAGCCCACTGGCACGTCTGGTTGCTGTTACACAGAAGCTGCAATTGAATGATGGAAAAAAACAGAAAAGGCTGAAACTCCACTTTATCAGAATAGATGCTAAGCATTTGATGTGGCCTGCTCCTTCATACTGTTGTGAATCCCCAACTCATCGCCATGGTGTTGGGTAAACTGCAGCCTCCATAAAGCAGCAGAAATCCGACGTTCCACTGCAGCTCACCATTTCCTGGTGGCAGAGCAGTGAGTAGGCTGCAGACTGAAAGACCCACATTGAACATAATGTCAGTCCTGACCACAGGATGTCCCAAAGCACTTTACTGCCAATGAGGAACATCTGAGCAGTAATCCATGAGGTAATGAAGGTAACACAGCAGCCACTTTGTACACAGCAAAACCCTGAATGCAACAAGGTGATAATTACAAAATAACTTCGTTTAATGAAGTTGGTTAGAGAATAAATTTGGCCAGTCACTGGAGACTTCTCTGTTCTTTTCAAACTAGTGCCAAGGGATATTAAGAACAGAACAGATATTAAGAAGTCTCCCAAAGGATGCCCTGCCTGCTATGAATTTATGGGAGGGGAGAAACATTCATGGTGGGGTGGAGATTGACATGAAGGCCATTGAGTGTTAACAATTCATATCATTTTAACGGAGCCTCAAACTCAACATCAAAGGTCAAAGTATATTCATTATTAAGGTGTGTTTACTTGAGATCCATTTTCTTTCAGGAATTTACAGGAAAATAAAGATATATAATAGAATTTGTGAAAAACAATAAACACAGTAAATAAAGACTGACAAACAACCAATGTATATATGGTAATATATGGTCTTCTGGAGTTCTGTTTTTTTTGTTCCAGATTCTAGTATCTGCTGTCTCTTTTTGCAGTTTGTATCTGCACATTGTATGTGCAGTTTGTCAGTCATATACATCTGAGCAATGTATATAACTTACAGACAGCCCATTATATACATACAATATAAAATGGGTCTGGTGGGTTTGGAGCTCCTTTCCGGGGAACGCACTAAGATGGTAGCGCGATATTAATACGCAGCAGCCTCTCCGGACTCTGGATTGGGGATTGCCAAACGTTATGTGGATTTTCTGGTGTAGTCTATTTTGTCATATGCTTTGTTGATATCATTCTGGAGGAATGTTGTCTCATTTTTTAACTGCATTGCATTTGTGGTTTTTAAATGACAATAAACTGAATCTGAATCTAATGGAATCTGGTTAATTGGGACACATTGGGACCAATATATTCTGGCCCAATTAACTGGCTGCCCCAACTAGCCGAAGTTTCATGGGAATAGTCAGAAAATTATAATAAAGAAACTACTGTTTAACTGAGTAACAAATTATGTATTTAAATGAAATACATAAATATTAGAACACTACCAATACTACTACATTACTACCTCTTACTCTGACTTCTCAACATTTTTTTCCAGTCCTGATGAAGGGTCTTAGCCCAAAACATCAACTGTTTACTTTTTTCCATAGATGCCATCTGACCTGCTGAGCTCCTCCAGCACTTTGTGTGTGTTGCTTGGTTCTCCAGCATCTACAGACTTTCTCTTGGTTTTCTATAAAATGGTGTTACAGTTCCTCTCCACGTCTTGTGGCACATCGGGAGGTAACCTTGCAGTTTCTTCAGCATTTGCCTGTTTTTAACAAGGCTGAGTTCCTAGCTTGGTGCTCAACCCAGCACGGATAGAAAGCGTGCAAGGAACCGACCAGGTTTGAAGCCAGGACTACTCGCCTTGAAGTTTGGTGCGGGTGCCACTCCACCACTGGCCAGTATTAAAACTGTGTATTAGTTCCTAAAACTTATTGATGGATGAATTCATCAAGTGTATGCTGCTGTGTTCCTTTGTTTGTAAAGAACAAAATCAGCACAGTCACCTAGTGCAGATAATAGACCGCATTCATACAATACTTTCGATAATTTCATCCCCCAAATCTTCATTTTCATTTTCATTGTTATCTTCAAGATGATTGTTGTTACCCTCAAATTCTTCGTAGTTTCTAACTTGTTGAAGTAGTGAAATAGTTTCATTTTCGCTCCTGGTTGTTTCTGGCATCTCTAAGCCTGAATGCTTGAAACCACAGTGAGCAAAATAATTCTGAATTGTCTTACTGCTGATTTTTTGCCAATTATCAGTGACAAAAATTTTGAACACAAGCACACCCAACTGTTGTTATTTAAAAACTACTCACTCTAATCACAGTGTAGTATCTAAAGGGCACACGAGTGTTCACAACTGACAAGTGTGGAGTACAAAAGTAAGGAAAGGTTTGCTATACTGGAGTTTGGTGAGAACTTTTATTTATATATATTCATTTTGTCTGAGAATAATGCAATAATGGACCTCTATACAAAACTATAAACCATCCATATCTAGAACAAGCCTTATAAACCTATGACCTTTCAACAACACTGCTTTGATGAGTACTGTGATGAACATTGCTGAATGCTGTGCTGGCGCAGTGACTCACCAGGGCAATTCTTGTGTTTCTTTGGCGACGTGGAAAACGACACGAAGAAGAAACTTGAGGAAATGACCAGCAATCAACATGTATTGTGAAACAGCTGGAAATACTAGTAAAAAAAAAGCACTAACATTGCATAGCTTAGTGAATATTTACTGTTACTTTTCTGATGAGAATAAATGATCAAAATTGAGTGGGTGTTAATTCCGTTACACTATGCTGTACCACAGCACTGAGTTTCAGTGGTACAAGTACCTATCACAAACTGGGGTCTTCAATGGTTTTGGTGGATCACCATGACTTCTTCTGAGCTTTATTATTCTGAGCTTGTAAAAGACAGTCCAAAGAAACAGCATACATATGGAGATTGGTAAAAACTAGTAAAAGTAAAAATTAAGTATTTATCCTTTCACCTAAAACCGACGACCTCTAGTTCTGGTCTCATTCATCCTGAGAGGATGAAGCCTGCGTGCATTCATCCCATCTATGCCATTCATAACCTTGTATATCTCTCTAAGATCTCTCCTCATTCTCCTATTGTTCATTCATTATGTGTTGTGTCATATGACGTAGGTGATCATGATCTTTCCATGACCATGATTGTGCCTGGCAAATTTTTCCACAGAAGTGGTTTGCCATTGCCTTCTGCTGGGAAGTGTCTTTACAGGAAGGGTGACCCCAGCCATTATCAGTACTCTTCAGAGATTGTCTGCCTCGCGTCAGCGGTGACATAACCAGGACTTGTGATATGCACCAGGGTGCTCATACGACCATCCACCACCTGCTCCCGTGGCTTCAAGTGACCCTGATCACGGTGGGAGGCCAAGAAGGTCAAGCTACGTCTTGCCCAAGGGTGACCTGCAGGCTAGTGGAGGGAAGGAGCATCTTACACCTCCTTTGGTAGAGACGTATCTCCATCCCGCCACTCACAAGCTGCAAGGAAAAGAGTCCTAAGTTATTCAGCCATTCTTCCAAGCCTTTGCTTCACCTATTTCTGTTTGTCTTTCCTTAACTTGCTCCCTTTCAAGGTTTACATACCACACTTTTTTTTTAATTTAGAAGGAGGCTTATTACTCATTGTGTCCTTTCCTAAAATAGACTCAAGGTATTACACAATAAAGGGATGTCACTGCGTTACTCACTATTTCTGCTGCCAATATTTGCGCTGCACTGAGAGGGCATCAGACTGCTCAGGATCATTAAACAACAATAGCCAATCTGCACCGAATCACCACCACCGCCAGTTCAAAGTACTCAAACTGAATTCATTATTTGAGATTCACTTTCTTGCAGGCATTCACAGTAGAACATAGAAGTACAATGGAATCAATGAAAAACTACACATAAAAATGACTGGCAAATTATCCAAATAAAGAAAGAAACAAGTACAGTGGATTCAGGTTAATTGGGACACATTGGGACTGGTACATTTTGGCCCAATTAAGCGGTTGCCCCAGTAAGTCAAAGTTTCATGGATATTAAAGTCCATCTACTGTTTAATTAAGTAAAAAATTAAGTATTTAAATGAAACATAGAACAAATTAGAACACTACCAAATGCTACTACAATACTGTAAAACTGCAACACATACAAAATACTGCAAGAATTCAGCAGGCCAGGCAACATCTATGGGAAAAAGTACAGTCGATGTTTTGGGCCAAAACCCTTCGGCAGTCCTGTCAGCCCAAAACATCAACTGTACCTTTTTCCATAGATACTCCCCCTGGCCTCCAGCGTTTTCAGTGTGTTGCTCAAATTTTCAGCATCTGCAGCTTTTCTCTTGATGGTAAAACTGTGTATTAGTTCCTAAAGGTTATTGATGGAGGAATTGATCCAGTATATGCTGTTGTGTATAAGGTGGCCAAGGAAGGGGCTTGGAAGCCTCTGGTGAAGGGGCTTGTTGTGTCTGTTCTGGGGCAGCTCACTCATCTTTGGTCCCCAACTACCACTCAAGTCTGGCACCAAGTAACCATGTGCATGTGACAGTGGCCAGACCCCGATACACAGCTTCGAAAGGCAGGCTAAAACGGGTGAGGGTATCCAGCAGGCCTCATATCCCAGTGAAGAAGGGACATGCCTGCCCTAGCAGGTGAAGTCAGTTTTGGTGGACTGGGTGGAAGAGATCAACAGTAAGATTCAATGGCCAAGAAGGCAGTTCTGTAAGACTTTGTGGAGAGCAAAGGGCATGACAAGGCACAGAAGAAGTCGTGGTTGTCTACTGCAACCAAGGAAGACCCCAGTTTGTGATGCCTACTCATACCGCTGGAACTGGACTTCCAAGGTAGAGAGTAAAGTGGAGCTGTCTCAAAACAACAGCTTTCCCACTTTAAAACTCTCCTGCACAGGTTTCATTGTGTCCATTGTCAGATACAATGGATGCTGAACACCCTGCTGTGTTCTTTTGATTGACTCTAAATAACAAAATTAGTGCATACACCTAGAGCAGATAATGCACCGCCTCCATACAATGCTTTCGACTGTTGCATTTTCCAAAACTTCATTTTCTTTGTAACTTTCAAGATGCTTGTTGATACCTTTAAATTCTTTGTAGTTCCTAAGTTGTTGTAATGCAATTGTTTCATTTTCACACTCAGCCGCTCCTCACATCTCCAAGCTTGAAACCGCAATGAGCGAAACCATTCTGAATAGTCTTACTGCTTATTTCTCGCTAACTTTCCGTGTCAAAATCTCTGCATCTTGAACACAAACACACGTATTTGAAGCAATTCCATAACTGTTTGCTCTAAGCATGGTGTGGTATGTAATAGTTACGTAAGTGCACCATCAGACTCTTCTTGGAAACTGTTCAGCAATTCCCATGCCCCAGTAAAGAGGCATAATGTCCCAAATAAACAAAGGGAATGCCTGCAAAATTGTTCTTTAAGAGCTGTGCCAAATAAGCAGCTGCCCCAATTAAATCATGGACCAATTAACCAGAATCCACTGTAATAATAACTAACTAAATAATACTGAGAACATGAGTTGTAGAGTCCTTGAAACTGAATCCATAGGTTGTGGTCAGTGACCAGTTCCAATGTTGAGTGAAGATGTGCACGCTGGTTCAGGAGCTTGATGATTTGAGGATAATAACTGTTTGGTATGGGACCCTAAGGCTTCCATACCACCAGGCCAGGTTCAGGAACAGTTAATACCCTGCAGTCATCAGGCTCCTGAACCAGCATGGATAACTTCACTCACCTCAACTCTGAACTGATCCCACAACCTATGGGCTCACTTTCAAGGAATCTACAACTCAAGTTCTCAGTATGCTTAATTTGTCTTCTTTTCAATATTGGTTATCAACCTTTAATAATGTAAATTTTTCACAAATTGTATTGTATTTCTTTATATTCCTGTAAGAAAATACATCTCAAAGTAGTATATGGTAACATATATGTAGTTAGATATTAAATTTTCTTTGAACATTGAATTAAAATTTTGCAGCTGCTGTTGAACTGGCATTCCTAGATTATTAGTCCAGGTCTATAGATTATGCCCACTAATTTAAGCAGGATGGTATTGCTCCCTTTGGTTATAGGAGCTTTAAGTTACTGTGATGTTCTGAAAGGTGCTATATAAATACAGGATTATGAAAAATTAATATTCTGACAAAGAGGCTGCATATGCAATGCTAATTTATCTCTTTGTTCTCAGCCTGGATGAATGGCTCTTGGTGCTTGGGTTAGCTAACAAACAGGCAACAATGTACAAGCAAGCTGGATGAACTCAGCAGGTCGGGCAGCATCCGTTGAAATGAGCAGTCAACGTTTCGGGTCGTTGACTGTTCAGGATGCTGCTGGACCTGCTGAGTTCATCCAGCTTGTTTGTACCTCTTGATTTGACCACAGCATCTGCGGTGTACTTTGTGTGAGCCAACAATGTTACTTGTGTTGCTCACTGCTGGCTGGCTGGCTGGAAAGAAGCAAGCTTCCACATTTTAAATGTACAGCAGCTGCTGTCGTAAATGGGGGGGGGGGTGCAAAATTGAGCAAATTATTCTAGTTTTGTCTGTTTCGTCGTATTTAGTTCGTTTTTATTTCGAGATACAGGCCCAAGGAACCCGCGCCGCCCAATACCAGCCATTAACCTTCCTAACCCGTATATCTTTGCAATGTGAGCGCCCGGAGGATACCCACACGGTCACGGGGAGAGCGTAGACATTCCTTACAGACAACGGCAGAACTGAACCCGGGTCGCTGGCGCTGTAAACAGTACCGTGCCATCCCCTCTTTTCTGCAATGCCCTGAAAGCCGCCCTCAGGCAGAAAGCTATTTTAACAAGTTTTCCAGCTTTACTTGGGAGATGTCTATTTAAAATATCTTTAATAAATAATTTCGCGTTATAATAAGATTGCTCTGTGCACCTTGTCACTCCCCAACGGACCAGATGGATTAGGATCTTAACCCTTTATTGGCAAGTGTCGTCAGCAATTAGAGCAAATTTCTGCTGCTTGAATGAGGAATCCTATGAAAGCGACAATAAAGGAACAAAGAAGGACATTTCACACGCCGTTCTGTGACAAAGCACTTCCCATTCTCCGCAAATAACCTTCATTTCCTCTGACACATAGGGCCCCGTGGCCACTTTTCCCTTCCTCTCCCGGTAAGGTCGCGCAATTAGATCGAAATTAGCGTCTACTCAGGTGGTGCCTCTACAGTTGTGTGCAGATTATGCATCGCTGGGGGAAGAAAACCCAGACGGGGTTTGATATTTTTTTGGAAGGCACATTAAGCATTTATTGCCTGTGAGAATCAGGCACCATATGGCCGACAGCTTCGGAACCAACCTCCAGCAAGTCACCGTCGGGGCAAATGGAAGCGGGAGACACCATCAGCACACACTATTCATCCTCGGTTACTGTCAAATATTAAACCCACTGTCAGACTGGAATTTCTCCAACATGTTGCAAAACCATTGTGAAAGACAATTAATGCTCCCTGCCTGCATTTCTTCAGTGTTTATTGTACCGCAGTCATATTATTTATTAAAAGCTGATTCTGCATGAAAGAATCATTATACTCTTAGGAAAGATTTATCACCACCCTGGTTTCTTTCTTTCCCGCACCCATTCCCCTCTGCTCTTTCCTTTACTCCATGTATTTACTTCAACAATTGATAATTGTTTAGCAATTTCATGCTAATCCCTGTCTTTCCGAGTTGTGTCCGGACCGGTATTTCAGCTTTTCTCTGTGTCATGTTATCCCGACTGACAGTTTTTAAGGTAATTTTTACTTCATTAATTTTGATTTGCTCCTTATCGCAGGCATTTCCATTGTCCTCTCCACCTCCCACTTTCTGTTTTTTATAATATGTACATGTGAGTTTTCCAGTCCTGTCTTTCTCCCTACTGATGCTGCCTGGCAGGCTGATCATCCTCCATTCCTATCTTTCAGTCCAGTCATAGAGCACTACAGCATAGAAACAAGCCCTTTGGCCCATCTAGTCAATGCTGAACGTTTATTCTGCCTAGTCCCATCAATCTTCACTTGGACCACAGCCCTTCATACCTGTCCCCTCCATGTATTTATCCAACTTCTTAAACGTTGAAATTGAAACTGCATCCATCACTTTCTCTGACAGATTGTCCCACACTTGCACCGCCCTCTGAGAGAAAATGTTCCTCCTCAGGTTCCCCTTAAACCTCAGGGACCCAGGGTCGAGTGTGGTGTGGAGTTAGCGGGGCTGTGTCCCTTCCCGTTACCTACCGTGGAGGAAAATGTATTCTCAATGTCTTGATCCACAGGTGCCGCTCGACCTCCAGCATCCTTTTTGTTGCTCCAGATCTGCAGCCTCTGTTATCAATGGAATTGGAATTGGGTTATTATTATCACATCTACCAGAGTACAGTGAGAAGCTTGTCGTGCGTACTGTTCATACAGATCCATCCATTACACAATGCATTGAGGTGAAACAATACTGTAACAGAATGCAGAATAAAGGGTAACAGCTACATAGAAAGTGCAGATGAAGTGCACAACAAGGTGTAAGGACATAAAGAGACAGATTGTGAAGTCAAGAGTCCAACTCAGATAACTAGGGAACTATTTAATAATCTTCTATCAGCGGGATAGAAGCTGTCCTCCTCAATTCTCATGGTACATGCTTTCATATGTTTGTATCATTGATGAAAGAGAGAGAGAGGGAGTGAGGGGGAGAGAGAGGGAGAGAGAGGGGGAGAGAGAGGGGGGGCAGAGAAGAGAGAATGTCCGGGGTGGGTGGGGTCTTCAGTTATGCTGACTGCTTTACTGAAGCATTGAGAAGTATGGACAAAATCCATGGAGGAAAGTTGTTTTCCCTGATGTTCTGAGCTGTGCTCACAACTCATTGTAGTTTTTTGGAATCACAGATAAGAGCAGCTGCCCAAACCAAACTAGGAAGCATCTGGATAAGATGCTGTCTGTGGTGCATCGGTAAAAATCAGTGATGGACAAAGGAACATCCCAAATATCTTAACCTCATGAGGGAGTTTAAGTGAACTTTCTTGGTTAGGGTGTCTACGTTGTGGCATCAAGTATCTTAAAACTTTGAAACTTCTTGGCCTCATCACCATTGATGTTGATAGTAGCACGTGCACCATTCCCCTTCCTAAAGTCAATGACCAGCTCTTTTGTTTTGCTGATACTGCAGGAAAGGCTGTTGCCATGACACTATGTTAATAAGCTCTCCATCTCTTCCCGTGCTCCAACTCATCATTATTTGAGATAAAGTCCACTATGGTGGTATCACCTGAAGAGTTGCAGATGGCGATAGAGCAGAATCTGGCCACAAGGTCATGACTAAACAGGGAGTAGAGTCAAAGGCTGAGGACGCAACCTGTGGGGCATCAGTGCTGAGAGGAATTGTGCTGGAGATATTGCTGCTTGCGTTGCCTTTTCTGAAAGCAAATCGTAGTATATTGTATCACATGTACCAAGCTGGGTGACGTGTTCTAGGCCTGTAGCCTTTCGTCTGCAGCGGGGCCCATAGTGTGGTGCCCACTGTTCAGTATGCTGTTTGAACAATTTAAATGATGTACCGGAAAGACAAGGTGTCAGATCAGAGGTGAGAGCCGATTTCACTTCTGCTCCAGTGATGGTGACTCCTCTCTCTCCATGGCACTGGGGCTATGAAGACTGATCCCTCCACCCCCCCCCCCCCCCCCACCCGGCTGCCATGCTCCATGTCCACTAATATGATCAATGCTTGGGCCTGATCTGGGCTGCTCCAGGGTTCGATCCAGGGACTCATTTTGACTGTTGCTCATTTCTATTGTTTGCAAGATTTGTGTTTTTTTTCCCTTATAGAACATAGAATAGTTCAGCACAGTACAGGCTTTTCGGCCCACAATGTTGTGCAGACCCTTAAACCCTGCCTCCCATATAACCTCCCACCTTAAATTCCTCCATTTACCTGTCTAGTATGCTTGTCTAGCCTTTCACTGCACCATAGCTTTTTGTTGGTCTTTATTTTTTAAATTGGGTTCTTTCGAGTTTCTTACTTTGTGGCTGCCTGTAGGCAGACAAATCTCAAGGTTGTGTAATCTATATATTCTTTGATAATAAATGTACTTTGAATCCCTTTGAGATCCTTTGAATACAGTGAAAAGCCTGTCTTGCATACTGTTTATACAGATCAAGTCATTACACAGTGAATTGAGCTAGAACTAGGTAAATCAATAACAATGCAGAATAAAGTGTAAAAGAGTACAGTACAGGTAAACAATAAATAACAAGATCATAACAAGGTAGATTGTCAGGCCAAGAGTCCGTCTTATTGTGCAAGAAGCCTGGTTCAGAGACCGATGTTGGTTGTGTGTTGTATGTGATTTAGGAAAAATGCTTCATTGGCTGTGAAGTACCTTTGGGCAATCTAGAAGAGGTATAAGAAGCTCTCTATAAAGGGATTCTTTCCTTAATCTCCAGCAACTTTCAGAGCTTGATTGGCTTCCTGTTTGTTTCCCTGTGTTAAATGTGCCCAGGGATTCTGGTGCAGACCGGTTCTGGCGCCCAGAAATCTGTATTTGTTGAGGATAAATTTAGGAGTTTCTTCCTTCTTCTGTACAATTCCCCCTAGGGTGGGATGTTAAATTAGATGACAAAGAAGATACTCAATTTCCTGCTGTAAATTGTGTGAATCCAATATCAATTCAGTCAATAATCACAATTCCCCCCCCCCCCCTCCTCAGGGAGTGATTTATATTTGAGGGGGCCTTTTATAAATAACAATGAGACACATTTGCTGTTTTGCCTGTGACATTTGCTGACACTTCCCATCATTTCTGGCTGAGCTGCATACCACCTGAGTTCCATCTGCCTGGCCCAGCATCTGCCAGAAAGACACCAGCTTTAAATCATCTGTGCTAGAATTTCTGGGACTTTCCAGCTGAAAAATGAGGCCTAAGATTTTTAACACAAGAGATTCTGCAGATGCTGGAAATCCGAAGTAACTAACACACACACACACACACACACACACACACACACACGTCCCCCCCCCCCCCCCCCGGAGGAACTCAGTAGGCCAGGTAGCATCTATGGAGAGGAATGAAGAGCCCCAAGTACAAAATACATTTATTATTGAAGTATGAATACTATATACAACCTTGAGATTTGTCTCCTTATGGGAAGCAACAAAACAAAGAAACCCAATAGAACCCATTAAAAAAAATCATCAAACACTCAGTGCGTAGGGAAGAAACACATCGTGCAAACAATAAAAGTAAGCAAATGACATTCAGAACTGAAGTTCACAAAAATGAGTCTACAGCCACGAAGCCAATAATCTCTGCCACCATCCAGTCGATTTTTCAGGCCGGAGTCCCGACGAAGGGTCTCAGCCCAGATCAAGGGCTCTTTATTCCTCTCCATAGATGCTGCCTGACCTGCTGAGTTCCTCCAGTATTGTGTGTGTGTTGCCCAGGATTTTTTTATTTGTGGTTTACTGAATTAATAACTGTCCTGTGAACTGGTGGAATGAGGCAACACCTCACAAGAGAGAAAGAAACTATAGCATAATATATTTAAGAGGTAGCATTAACTGAAAATTCACTGGTCTAAACAAAAATATGCTTTATTATCACAGTGTCAAGCAGTCATCTTTGGAAAGAATAAAATTAAACACAGAAAATGTATTTAAACAATCTCTGCAGCAGTAACTTCAATTATAGTTCCTAAGTTGTCAGTTTTGAAGTATAATTTTAAAAGTTGCATTCGATAACTTTCAGAACATGCTTGTGCATTTGAAAGAGGTGGACAACCACTTACTGACATTATGGCTCCACAGCCACCCATCCAGAGCTTGCAAACAGCAGGCTGATTCACAGTGCGTCTCTGCAGCATGCCACTCCAGACACTCAAGCAACAACTGAGGTAAGCACTTCAGCAGCTTCACTGCCGGAGGTGCAGTCTCACCATCAGAATTTAACCCAACCGCGCCGTGTCTATGCATTCAAATAAAGTACCCATGGTATTGCTTTGAAGAAGGGTAGGAGAGTTTTGCCTATTGTCCCAGCTAGCATTTAACATAATTAGGAACAGGTCACTTGGTCGTTATCTCATCGTTGTTCATGCAGACTCACTGACTACAAACAGCACCCTGAAAGTCCTCATCAATGTAAAGCACTTTGGGATAACGTAAATTTATGATGGGTCCTATATAAATTTAGAATGAAATCATATAATAATTTGTAAACTAGAGGAAATCGTTCTGAAGCCTGTATATCCTATCAAGCAATCAATATTATGCAGAGAATGGCTTCTTCTGTCCTAGAACTTGGATGATCCTTTCCGGATTAAGTGGACTCTGAACAGAGATGAGGTGGGCCAGTACATTTCCAGAAGTACTTTGTTCTATCTCTTCACAATTCACTGCCTGGGATGAGAGGCAGCAGAAGGTGGGCTGCCAGTGTAGATGATGAAAGCAATATTTACAGAATGAAGAAAATATTTACATAAATTTGGAAAAAGTAGAGCATTAAAATGACCTAACTGTCATTTTATTGCCTGGTTAACTAGTGGCCTCTGTTTTGATCAAACAGTACTGAAAGCCAGCCATTACTAAAAGAGATTCTGTAGATGCTGGAAATCCAGAGCAACACACAGAAAATGATGGAGGAACTGTTCAGGCCAGAAAACATCTATGGAAAGCAATAAAGAGTCAACTCTTTTGGCTGAGGCCCTGCACGAGGACTGGAGAGGAAGGGGTAAGCAGCCAAAAGGTGAGGGAAGGAGTACAAGCTAGAAGCTGATAGGCAAAGCCAGGTGAGGGGGAAAGGGAGGTGGGTGAGGAAGTGGGATGAAGTGAGAAGCTCGGAGGTGATAGGTGGTAAAGGTAAAGGGCTGAAGAAGGAATTGAATAGGAGCGGAGAGTGGACCATGAGAGACAGGGAAGTAGGAGGGGCACCAGAGAGAGGTGATAAGCAAGCAGGGAAAAAAGAAGAGGTAAGAGGGGACCAGAATGGGGAATGGAAGAAGAGAGAAGTGGGAAGCTGAGCAAATACCGATAGTGAGATCAATGTATATACTGGCAGGTTGGAGGCTACTCAGATGGCATATGAGGTGTTGCTCCTCCAACCTGAGAGTGGTTTCATCTTGGCAGTAGAGGAGGCTGTGGCCCAAAATGCCGGAATGGGAATGGGATTGGAATTAAAGTGGCTGGCCACCGGGCAGCCATATCAATATTAGTATAGGTGAAAGGCTAACTAGAAAATGATTGTTTGAGGTTAGCTATTGACCTTACAGTGACTTCACAGAAATAACATCTTTCCTGTATTGAACAGATACTGGTTAACTTGCAAAATAGAAAGTTTTAAAAATTGATCACAAATCAGTTTTGAATAGAAATTGGACAAAATTAGAGGAGTTGAGGCAATTGAAGATGAGGTCAACTGATAGGTTTTGTGAAGGTGTTTAAAGACTTGGAAGGGCATGGTGACTGAGGAAGAAAAGTTCTAATTGCATTATTTATGTAAATAGCATTTCTTTAAAAGCTGGAGTAAAGACAAAGATAATGCCGGAATGAAATTTGTTAACAGTTATAGAGTACTACAGCACAGAAACAGGCCATTTGGCCCATTTAATCATTGCCAAACAATTATTGCACTGAGTGGCATTGACCCACACTTGGACTGTATCCATCCATACCCCTCCCATCCACGTACCTATCCAAAGTACTCTTAAATGTTGAAATCAAGTCCACATCCGTCACTTCTGCTGGCGGCTTGTTCCACACTCTCACCACCTGAGTACTCAACTCGAGCGATCGCGCTACTACTTTGAGTGAAGAAGTTTTCCCCTCAAGTCCTATTTAAATATTTCACTTTTGCCTTTAACCTATGACCTCTAGTGATAGAGACATAGAGATCATATTACAGATAACCAGTGCACATTAGCATTTGCACTGCTAAATATAACAATACTTGTCTGCAGGACAATATATTCTGGATGAATAGGTTATATGTTTCTATGCCCAGATTAGAGGATTTATATATTAACCCTTGTTACTGCGACCAAATAAACACTTGTATGAAATCCGGGGGTGTACTCTGAAGGAGTTAACTACATTTGACAAACTCGGAGAGCAAGAGACCCGCATATGAAAATTCAGGACAAGACACAGCCCGCCAATGTAAAAACTACATGAATTCTTTATTGTTTTAAGTAGGATTATTTTCACTTGGAAGCAACTGGCAAGAACCAACAGCTCCTGCAAACGGATAATTTCCCAGCTGGTGAGATACTAATTTCCTGGGCTCTCCACCTTCAAAAGGATTCACAGGAGTGTGGCTATATATGTGTGTCCTTATTCACACCCACTTAGGGACAGCTTGCACATTTCACAGGGTGTAACCTTTATTTATTTAACAACGGGCCTTTGAAATGATTCTCCGGCAGTCACTTCCAGAGCGGATTAGCTCAAAGAGCTTTCACTTTTGTCTGGCCTGCAGGAGAGTAGAATACTAGAAGTGTACAGCACCCACCTCAGTGACTTCTTCCCTCCCCCACTGTAGCCCACAGCTTCTTCTTTAGA
This sequence comes from Hemitrygon akajei, assembly GCF_048418815.1. NCBI lineage: Eukaryota > Metazoa > Chordata > Chondrichthyes > Myliobatiformes > Dasyatidae > Hemitrygon > Hemitrygon akajei. The sequence continues at coordinate 27,005,459 of NC_133138.1, read as the reverse complement.
CACACTGATACCTGGTCTTCCTATTGTCCAGAGTTGGGCGCACGGTAGTGCAGTGGTTTGCGTAACGCTATCACAGCACCAGCGATAACCAACTGGGGTTTGAATCCTGCCACTGCCTGTAAGGAACTTGTACGTTCTCCCTGTGACCTTGTGGGTTTCTTCTGACTGTTCTGGTTTCCCCCCACATTCCAAAGCCATACAGTTCGGGTTAGTGAGTTTGTCGGTGACACCTGTAGACTGCCCAGCACAATCCTTACTGATTTGATTTGACTCAAGTGACACACTTCACTGAATGTTTCAATGTTTTAATGTACATGTGACAAATAGAGTTAATCTCTTTTTTGATATTCGATAATCTTAGTTCCTAGCAAACACAGTTCATTGTTGGCATTCCCTGGACAACCAAGAATATTAGGATGTTCCAAAGCACTTTGCATCCAATAAATACTTTAGAAGTTATGGTTGTGACATAGAAATTACAGCAGCCAACCTGCACAGCAACATCCCACAAAGAGTTATGCTATAAATGATCAGATAATATATTTTGGAGACACTGGGCATTGAATATTGGCAGAATATTTTTCCTTCTTCAGAGATGTACTTTGGGAGTTTCAACATCCACCCAACAGAGTAAATATGACTCCCTATCACCTAAAATAAAACATTTCTTTACATATGTTATCATTTCTGAGTTTGACCATAAAACCATAAGACATAGGAGCAGAATTAGGCCATTTGGCCCATCAAGTCTGCTCTGCCATTCCATCATGGCTGATAATATTATCCCTCTCAATATCACTCTCCTGCCTTCTCCACATAAATTTTGACGCCTTTACTAATTAAGAACCTATGAACGTCCGCTTTAAATATGACTTGCCCTCACACCTGTCTGTGGCAATGAGTTCCACTGATTCACTACCCTCTGGCTAATGGTGGTCCTACTCATCTCTGTTCTAGAGAGATGCCCATCTATTTAATTAATTAATTTATTTATGGAGATACAATGCGGAATAGGTCCTTCCAGCTCTTCGAGCCTCACCACTCAGCAACCTTGATTGTACCCTACCCTAATCACATGACAATTTACAATGACCAATTAACCTGCTAACCTGACTGTGGGAGGGTGCCAGAGCACCCAAATGAAACCTATGCAGTTCATGGGGAGATGTACAAACTCCCTCTATTCTGAGGCTGTGCCCTCTGGAGTTGAATGGAAGGACCACATCAATAGCCAGGGGGTAGTCTGAGGGTGGGGTGGGAAGTTGGCAGCCCTGGCAGGAACAAAACTGGATGTCACTGGCATCTGATATCGAACTAGCCTTCTTTTGCTGCCACTCTGAGAATTCTCTTTGAGTTCTTCAGGTTGTGAGAAACATCTTGGGGCTGTTGAAAGTTTATAAGGTATAGATACATATTTTCAAATCTGTCTTTGCTGCCTTTTCTCACCTGGAACCACTCAGCTTACATTGTTGAGTGATGTTGATTACGTGTTGAAAATCAACAACAGTGAAGTGAAGCAAAATCTCATCCCTTTCTCTCTTCTGAAGACGTTTCCTTGTGCTGTTAAGCACCATCTAAAGACATCCATGGAGCATGTAATCTCAATGGTCTTGATCACTTAAAAAATATTTACTGCAATAATTTGCCCCTTATTGCCCATGAGTATTATCTCTGGGATTTTTTAAAATCCCTATCGGGAGATTAGATATCTGGGGAATGGAGAAGGACAAAGTGGTTTAACATATTCTATTATCATGGTTGATGGACTAAAGCCGCAGGAAATTTGAATGATCATCTATGAGCTATTACCCAAGTTAGAATTGGTGCATACTAATACCCCTGCAGGGGATAGCACATCCACCCGAATTCTGTCCTTTCCCCTCATTCACATTTATATTTACAAGTAGGGTCTAATAAAGACTGACCAAAGAGTGAAATTCATAGAGGATGACAACAGATAAACAGGCCCTTCAGTCCATCGAGTTAATGCTGCCTAGTCCCATTGACCCCATCGGCTGACCAGGTACATAACCCACCTACTAGCTTCAGAGTGACCAAGTTCATTATGGCCTCATTGCCATTGGTTTATTATTGTCACATGTCCTAGGATACAGTAACAAAACCAACTGAGAGCATGTCAGGACTGAATACTGCCTGGGGCGGGCAGTATTGTACAGAGCTGTACGACTTAAGTTCTGCTGTGAAGTCTGCAATAATTACCAACTGCATAAAGATTAAAGATGAGATTTATTTGTCACACGTACGTCAAAATATGGGGTGGAGATACGTCTCTACCAAAGGAGGTGTAAGGTGCTCCTTCCCTCCGCTAACCTGCAGGTCACCCTTGGGCAAGGGGTAGCACCTGTTCAGCACCCCCAATCAGGGTCACATGAAATCATTGGAGGAAGTGGTGGATGGCCGTATGAGCACAAGTCCTGGTTATGTGACCGTTGATGCCAGGCAGGCAATCTCTGAAGAGTATTGATAATGGCTGGGGTCACCCGTCCTGTAAGGACACTGCCCATAAGAAGTTAATGGCAAACCACCTCTGTCGAAAATTTTGCCAGGAACAAATGAATATCAAAATATACAGTGAAGAGCATTCTTTGTGTCAAGTCAAATCAGCGAGGATTGTGCTGGGCAGCCCACAAGTGTCATCATGCTTCTGACATCAATATAACATGCTCACAACGTTCCACCCCAACTCTGGAGTTTGAGAGGAGACCGGACCGGAACACCTAGGGAACCACACACGGTCACAGGGAGAACATACAACCTCCCTGCAGACAACGGTGGCACTGTAAAGTGATTGTGCAAAATAATATTATCTTCCCTAACTGGAAGATCCAGGAGACACAGGGGATATGGAGTAAAACTGAAACATGCTGAAATTTGGAAGAAAAGCACGAGATGCTGGAGAAGTTTAGACTGTCAGGCAGCATCTGAAAAATTGACATTTCAGATCAAGATCCCTCTTCTGGACTGGATTGATGAAAGAAGATAGCGCCAGCAGACTACGCTACCAAAAGCAATGATTCACAAAACAATTCCTTTCACTTTTTTTACACCTTTCTATTTCAGATGTGGTTTTGCTGCTGTTGGACCCTGTTATCTACACTCTGGTGATTTGTTTTCGGGCTGATCGTGCGATCTGGAGCTTTGCTGTCTCCAAGAGGTTGCGAGAAAAGTGTGCATCATGAAGGTCAAGAAGCCAGAAGAAGATCTGACTGATTAATGCGCCAAGGAAGACTGAAATCATTGAAGCAAGTGCAGAGGACAAAGGAGTGTTCATCGACATCTACCAGCCTCTCACTTGCTGCTGCCGGAGGTTGGTGCCTGCGTCTGACAGTCTCTCTCTCTGTCTCACTCGCTAATCTCAAGGGGAGTTCCTTACATTCAGTGATCTCTCACACTCTCTCTCCCTCGATGCTGTTGGAGGACAGTGCAACAGCAATTAAAAAAAACGAGTGAAAACACAAAATAAAAAGACATAGTTCAGTTCAGCTCTGTGTTCACTGTCTGCAGGCCACCTTGGTTCGTAAATCACCAAGAAGTAACAACAGGAAAGGGAATGACCAGTATAGACCTGAATTAGAGTCCAAACCTACAAACCGGTACAGCTTGGCCGCAGTGTCATCGCAGGGGTTGCCAGAGTGAAGCTGCAAGCGGCATCAAACAGCCTTAGGGACCCCGGCTCCAGATTATTTCCTCAGGTTTTACTCCCAAAGCTTTCCCATGGGTGGGTCTGGCTGCAAGGCAGCGGAGGATTAAAATCAGAGTTTTCCTTCTCCTAGGTGGGCTGTCATCCACACCTGCCCGAAGCAACTGGTTTTGAGGTGCCAATGGTCTGTCTTCGTCCCTTCTAATGTCAGTAGAAACAGTTCCGCTGGGCCTAGTAGCTAAGCCACACGAGAAGGCCAAGAGTTGGAATTGGTTGTCAGAGGCTGTTAGAGCCACATGCCACTCGAGGCACTTTATAGGTAGTGGGAGTTTATCCCCACTACCACCCCTAGATATGACAACCTTTGGAACCATGTGGTGAAATATTATGCTGCATAGTCCCTGGAGAACTGCCCTTCATGCCCCTCCCATCAATATACCTATCCAAATTTCGACTAAAAGTTGAAATTGAATTTGTATCTATAACTTTGGCTGACAGCTCATTCCAGGCTCTGCCTCATGCTGCCCTTAAACATTTCACCTTTTACCCTTAACCCATGAACTCTAGTTGTAATCTCACCCAACCTCAGTGTAAGAATCCTGCTTGTATTTCCACTAACCATACCCCTCTATCAAACACCCTCATCATCCCATGTGCCAGAGATATATTCAGTTCTGTTTGTGAGATTTCTTTTATTGTTTGAAACTGGGATTTATCATAAGCGGAAACATGGAAACATAACACAATACAGGTCTTTCGGCCCACAATGCTGTGCTGAACATGTACTGTATTTACTTTAGAAATTACCTAGGGTTCCCCATAGCCCGCTATTTTTCTAAGCTCCATGTACCTATCCAGGAACCACTTAAAAGATCTATTGTATCCACCTCCACCACAGTTGCCAGCAGCCCATTCCATGCTCTCACCACTCTCTGGGTAAAAAACTTACCCCTGACATCCCCTCTGTATCTACTTCTAAACACCTATAAATTGTGCCCTCTCGTGTTAAGTCATTTCAGCCCTGGGAAAAAGCCTCTGACTATCAATGCCTGTCATCATCTTATACACCTCTATCAGGTCACCTCTCATCCTCCGTTGCTCCAAGGAGAAAAAGCCAAATTCACTCAACCTATTCTCATAAGGCATGTTCCCCAATCCAGGCAACATCCTTGTAAATCTCCTCTGCACCCTTTCTATGGTTTCCATATCCTTCCTGCAGTGAGGTGACCAGAACTGAGCACAGTAATCCAAGTGGGTTCTGACCAGGGTTCTATACAGCTGTAACATTATCTCTCGGCTCTTGAACTCAATCTCATGGTTGATGAAGGCCAATGCACCGTATGCCTTCTTAAATACACAGTCAACCTGCGCAGCAGCTTTGAGTGTCCTATGGACTCGGTCCCCAAGATCCCTCTGATCCTCCACACTGTCAAGAGTCTTACCATTAATACTATATTCTGCCATCATATTTGACCTAGCAAAATGAACCGCCTCACATATATCTGGGTTGAACTCCATCTGCCACTTCTCAGCCCAGTTTTGTATCCTATCAATGTTCTGCTGTAAACTCTGACAGCCCTCCACACTATCCACACCACCCCCAACCTTTGTGTTTTCAGCAAATTTACTGACCCATCCCTCCACTTCCTCATCCAGGTCATTTATAAAAATCATGAAGAGAAGAGGTCCCAGAACAGATCCCTAAGGCACACCACTGGAAAAGGAGCATATAGTTATAACATTTTGTAGATCCGTAACTCTGATAATTATAATGGGCTCTCCTTTAACTGCTACAAGGGATGAACCGTGCTGATCACCAGTTGGGCCTTGGGCCAAGCACATAGTGCAATTATGCAGAAAGTATGGCAGTGCCTCTACTTCCTTAAGAGTAGATTCAGTATGACATCTAAAGATTCAGTACGACATCTAAAGATTCAGTATGACATCTAAAACTTTGACTAACTGTTGTAGATGCTGGTGGAGAGGATATTGACTGGCTGCACCACAGCCTAGTATGGAAACACCAATACCCTTGGATGAAAAATCCTACAAAATATAGTAGAATGGCCCAGTCCATCACAGGTAAAGCCCTCCCCGCCATGGAGCACATCTACATGGAGTGTTGTTGCAGGAAAGCAGCATTCATCTCAAGGACCCCCATCAACAACACTGTGCTCTCTTCTCACTGCTGCCATTGGCTAGAAAGCACAGGAGCCCTGGGACCCACACCACCAGGTTCAGGAATGGTTATTACCCCTCAACCATCAGTCCCTTGACCCAAAAGGGATAACTTCACTCAACTTCACTTGTCCCATCACTGAAATGTTCCCACAACCTATGAACTCACTTTCAAAGACTCTTCATCTCATGTTCTTGGTATTTATTGCTTATTTATTATTATTATTATTATTATTATTTCTTGCATTTGCAGAGTTTGTTGTCTTATGCACCCTGGTTGAATACCCAATTGGCGCGGTCTTTCATTGATGCTATTATAGATTTCTTGTGTCTGCTCTTAAGAAAATGAATCTTGGGCGTGTATATGCACTTTGATAATAAATTTATTTTCAAACAACACACACAAAATGCTGGTGGAACACAGCAGGCCAGGCAGCATCTATAAGGAGAAGCACTGTCGACGTTTTGGGCCGAGATCCTTCGTCAGGACTTTACTTTGCATTTTTTAAACTTTGCAGCAAGGTGAGAGCTATTTTCTACAAATATCTGTTGAAGGTTGCTAAAAACTGTGATCCACTGAGTTTTGTCCTCAAGAAAAGAAGGCACAAGGTAGCAATGAAATGGCTTGAAATTTTAGATTCTCGTCTTCTCTACTGCAGAGAAGGTGTGAATAGGCTGATGGTACTGGTAATGCACATGTGGGTGCTGTATTGACAATACACCCAAGTGCCAAAACAAATGCTAAGTGCTGTATCATATTCACACCTCGTTTACTTGACAACTTTAGGTGGTTACACCATATTGAACTGAATTGACTTTTTTACTTACATCCTTCATATACATGAGGAGTAAAAATCTTTGTGTTACATCTCTGTCTAAATGTGCAATGTGCAATTTATAGTAATTTATAATAAATAGTATGTACAACAGGACAATCAATGTAACATAGAAATACAATTGTATCAGCATGAATTAATCAGTCTGATGGCCTGGTGGAAAAAGCTGTCATGGAGCCTGTTGGTCCTGGCTTTTTTGCTGCGGTACCATTTCCCTGGTGGTAGCAACTGGAACAGTTTGTGGTTGGGGTGACTCAGGTCCTCAATGATTCTTCGGGCCCTTTTTACACATCTTGTCTTTGTAAATGTCCCGAATAGTGGGAAGTTCACATCTACAGATGCACTGGGCTGTCCACACCACTCTCTGCAGAGTCCTGCGATTAAGGAAGGTACAGTTCCCATACCAGGCAGTGATGCAGCCAGTCAGGATGCTCTCGATTGTGTCCCTGTAGAAAGTTCTTAGGAATTGGGGGCCCATACCAAACTTCTTCTGAGGTGAAAGAGGCACAGCTGGTATGTACAGACCACATGAGATCCTTGGTGATGTGTATCCTAAGGAATTTAAAGCTGTTCACCATCTCAACCCCAGATCCATTGATGTCTATAGGGGTTAGACTGTCTCCATTCCTCCTGTAGTCCACAACCAGCTCCTTTGTTTTTGTGACGTTGAGGGAGAAGTTGTTTTCTTGACACCACAGTGTCAGGATGATGACTTCTTCTCTGTAGGCCGCCCGGTTATCATTTGACATGTAAACTTCCCTATTTCTTGATGTCTATTCCTTTGAGCAATACTTCCACAAGAGATACTATTATCTTCTCTCCATCTCTTGGCTCCATTTCATAAATCCAAGAAAAATGAGTTTTCATGTTCCAATTTTTTGTAGAGTTTTCTAAGTCAGGCCTTAATATTCTGCAACCCAGCAGGTTCCAGTATCCATTGTAAAAAGCCGTCAGCTTTTCATTTCCCCAGAAAGTTGTCCATTTCTTCTTAGGCAATTCCTCAAGTGGAAACTGCCCATGCTTCAATTCTTTAACAACAGATAGGTATTGCATGCTATTGCTACACAATGTTAACAGAGCAAAGTAGCAGTCAGAATTAGAATCAGGTTTATTATCACCGACATCGGTAGTGAATTTTGTTGTTTTGTGCAGCAGGACAGTGCAATAACAAAATATTAATGTAAGTTACAATAAGACATAAAACATAAGTAGTACAAAAGAGAGCTAAATAGCAAGGTAGCGTTCAGAAATCTGATGGCAGAGGGGAAGAAGCTGTTCTTAAAATGTTGACTGAAGTTCCTGTACCTCCTGCGTGATTGTAACAATGAGAAAAGGGCATGTGTGGCTGCTCAGGGTCCGTAATGACAAATGCCATCTTCTTGAGGCTTTGCCTCATGGTGGGGAGATTTGTGCTCATGGTGGAGCTTCAAGATCTTGGTCAATTGGAAAATGGATTGAATATATTTAGAGACTGGTCTCTGCTGGTGGGTAAACTGTCCTTGTTGGGTCTCAATACCTCTCTCTCTGGAACTGGATCTTGAACTTGGTAACAGAAAGACCACAGTCAGTAACATCTCTAGCTCCGCCATGCGGAGCACTGCACTCAGCACGGCTGTGTGCTCAGCCAGCTGCCAATGGATGACTGCAGTGCTAGATCCAGTTCAAACTGAATCATCATGAATCTTGAAGGGCCAGATGGCCTAGTTCTGCTCCTATCTGCTCCCTGCTCCTATGGTCTTATCAAATTTGCTGATGGCGCAACAGTGGTTGGCCTCATCTACAGCGATGACACGATGGCATATAGAAAGGAGGCAGGGCAGCTGGTGGAATACTGCGAGCACAGCAACTTGAGCCTCAACATGGCCAAGACTAGAGATGATTGTTGTGGGCTTCAGGAAAGTGAAGGATGACAGCTCCTTACTACATGTAAGTGGCTTCTCTGTGGAGAGAGATAGGAGCACCAACAGCTGAACCTCCTGACCATGTCTGCATAACTTTATGCATTGAATTGGCTGATAAGGTATTTGCATTAACAAGCAGGTGTATCTAATAAAGTGGTCATTGAGTGTACTTCTGCCCTACATATCGGATGGAACCCACAATTACAGCACTCCTTCTACCATACATATCAGGGCAAGAAAACAAGGAGACCATTCAGGAAACTCCATATAGATCATAGATTCAATATTGACACTTACTTTGCCTTAATGGAAGTACGGTTTACTAGATAATGGCACAGAGATATTTAAATATTGAACTTGGATTGGATCATATGCCTCCTTGAGCCTGCTTATCATTCAAGAAACCTTGGTATTTGGTAAAAGACATGGCCTTGGTCCCCTTAGTGTCCAAAAACCTACTGATCTTGGCATTGAAACCAAGGCCCCCAAGACAGCAATTCCCTCCAAAAAACTAACAATTCTCTGAATAAATAATTTGTCTCCATCCTAAAAGACCAACCCCCCATCTTTTTGTGCACAGTTTGTTCTCCTTTACACACTGGTTGTCTGCCTTGTTGGTATGGTCTTTCATTGATTCTATATTGATTTATTGAGTATGCCTAAAAGAAAATGAATCTCCGGGCTGTATATGGTGACATGTATGTACTTTAATAATAAAGTTACTTTGAATTTTGAAATGTTACTTCAGATTTCAGTCATTTAATATTTCTAGTTTATACTACAACGGAGTTGTTCTGTTCTGGGTGTCAAATATGGGATTTCTGGGAGACTACCATCTCCCTGATGGCCACAACTGCACCAGCAGCATCGAGATGCAGCTCCTTAGAGAGAGTGTTAAGGAACTGAAGCTGCAGCTTGATGACTTTCAGCTTGTTAAGGAAAGTGAAGAGGTGATCGACAGGAGCTCCAGGGAGGTAGTCACCCCAAGGCTACAGGAGACAGATGAATGGGTTACTGTCAGGAGAGGGCAGGGTGAACATCAGATAGTGCAGAGCGCCACTGTGGCCGTCCCTCTCAACAATAGGTACTCCATTTTCAGTACTGTTGGTGGGGGTGGGGGGGGGGGTAACGATCTACCTGGGGGAAGCAACAACAGTCGTTCCTCTGGCACGGAGTCCGGGCCTGTGTCTTATAAGTGTAGGGAACTGAAGAGGATGGCAACAGTAATTGGGGACTCTATAGTCAGGGGGACAGATAGGCAATTCTGTGGACATGAAAAAGAAACACAGTTGTTAGTTTGCCTCCGAAATGCCGGGGTCTGAGATGTTTCAGAACGTGTCCACGATATCCTGAAGATGGAGGGTAAGCAGCCAGAAGTCCTGGTACACATTGGTATCAATGTCATGGGTAGAAAAAAAGGAGGAGGTACAAAAAACAGAATGCAGGTAGATGCGAAGGAAACTGAGAAGCAGGACCAAGGGAAGAAATCTCAGGTTTACTGCCTGTGCCACGCGACAGAGAGGATAGGAATAGAGTGAGGCGGCAGATAAATACATGGCTGAAGAATTGGAGCAGGGAGCTGGGATTCAGATTTCTGGATAACTGGGACCTCTTCTGGGGTAGGTTTGACATGTACAAAAGGGACGCGTTGCACTTGAATCTGAGGGGGACCAATATTCTTGAGGGCAGATTTTCCTAGAGGTGTTGGGAGTGGCTTAAACTAATATGGCGGGGGTATGGGAAGCAGTATGATAGAGCTGAGGATGAGCCAGCAGGCTTTTGAGTAGATGATGGGTGTAACATGAATGCAAGGAAGGACAAGTCAATGACTGGGTATGAATACAGACAGAGCAAAGAGTAAAATTGTACCACAGAGGCAAAATTCAAAAGGGCAAGGAATGCAGGACTGAAGATGCTGTATTTAAATGCACAGAGTCTTCAGAATAAAGTGGATGAACTCGTGGTACACTTAGAGATTGGTTGGTATCATGTTGTGGGCATCACTCAGTTGTGGCTGAAAGAAGGCCATAGTTGAGAGCTTAACATCCAAGGATATACTTTGTATTGAAAGATCTGGCAGGAAGGCATAGGCGGTGGTGTGGTTCTATTGGTAAGAGATGGAATTACACCTTTAGAAAAAGGTGACATAGGGTCAGAGAATATTGAGCTTTTGTGAGTGGAGTTAAGAAACTGCAAGGGTAAAAACACCATTATGGGAAATAATAGCCAAGATGTGGGTTTGAGATTGCAAAAGGAGCTGGAAAAGGCATGTAATAAAAGTAATGACACAATTGTAATGGCGGACTTCAATGTGCAAGGGGATTGGGAAAATCAGGTTGGTGTTGGATCACAAGTGAGGGAATTTTTTGAATGCCTGCAAGATGGCTTTTAGAGCAGCTTGTGCTTGAGCCCACTCGGGAAAAGGCTATCTTAGACTGGGTGTTGTGTAATAACCCTGATCTTATCAGGAGCTTAACGTAAAGGAATCCTTAGGAGGCAGTGCTCATAATATGATTGAACTCATCCTGCAATTTGACAGGAAGAAGCACAAGTCACATGTATCAGTATTGCAACGGAATAAAAAGAATTACAGAGGCATGAGAGAGGAGCTTGCCCAGGTTAATTGGAGGAGGATACTGGTGGGGATGACGGCAGAGCAGAGGTGGCTGAGGTTTCTGGAAATAGTTCACAAGGTGCAAGATAGATATGTCCCACAGAAGAAGTTCACAAATGGCGGGGGGGGGGGGGGGGCAGCTACGGCTGACAAGGGAAGTTAAGGACAATATAAAAGCAAAGGAAAGGGCATATAATGTAGCAAAAGTGAGTGTGAATTTGGATGATTGGGAGGCTTTTAAAATCCAATAAAAGGCAACTAAAAAGCTATAAAGAAGGGAAAAGGTGAAGTATATGGACAAACTAGCCAATAATATAAAGCAGGATACGAGAAGTTTTTTTCAGTTATATAAAGAGTAAAAGGGAGGTGAGAGTTCATACTGGACCACTGGAAAATGATGCCGGTGAGGTAGTAACGGGGAACAAAGAAATGGCAGCTGAACTTAATGAGTACTTTGCATCAGGCTTCACTGTGGAAGACACTAGCAGTGTGCCAGATGTCCGTGAGTGTCAGGGAGCAGGAGTGAGTGCCATTGCTATTACAAAGGAAAAAGTGCGAGGCAATCTCAAAGGTCTTAAGGTGAATAAGTCACCTGAACCAGACGGACTACATCCCAGAGTCCTGAAAGAGGTTGCTGAAGAGATAATGGATGCATGGTCATGATCTTTCAAGAATCATTTGATTCTGGTATGGTCCTGAAGGTCTGGAAAATTGCAGATGTCACTCCACTCTTTAAGAAGGGAGGAAAACAAAAGAAAGGAAATTATAGGCCATTTAGCCTAACCTCAGTGCTTGGGAAAGTGTTGGAGTCTATTATTAAGGATGATGTTTCAGGGTACTTGGAGACTAATGATAATAAGTCAAAGTTAGCATGGTTTCAGGAAAGGGAAATCTTGCCTGACAAATCTGTTAGAGTTCTTCAAGGAAGTAATCAGTAGGGTGGACAAAGGAGAAGTAGTGGATGTCATTTACTTGGATTTTCAGAAGGCAATTGAAAGACACCACACATGAGGCTGCTTAACAAAGTAAAATCCTACGGCATTACAGGAAAGATACTGGCATGGATAGAGGAATGGCCGACAGGCAGGAGGCTGTCAGTGGGAATAAGTGGGGCTTTTTCTGGTTGGCTACCAGTGAGTAGTGGTGTTCCTCAGGGTCGTATTGGGACCACTGTTTTTCATATTGTTTTTCAATGAATTAGATAATGGAATTGATGGTTTTGTGGCAAAGCTGCAAATGATATGAAGATAGGTGGAGGGGTAGGTAGTGTGAGAAACAATAAAATTGCAGCAGGACTTAGACAAATTGGAAGAATGGGCAGATGGAATACTGTGTTGGGAAATGTGTGATAATACATTTTGATAAAAGGAACAATAGCACAGACTGTTATCTAAACGGGGAGAAAATTCAAACATCAGAAGTGCAGAGACACTTCAGAATCCTCATTCAAGACTCCCAGAAGTTTAATTTACAGGTTGTGTCTGTGGTAAAGAAGGCAAATGCAATGTTAGCATTTATTTCAAGGGGAATAGAATTTAAGAGCAAGGAGATAATGCCAAGGCTTTATAAGACACTAGTCAGGCCACACTTGAAGTATTGTCAACAGTTTTGAGTCCCTTATCTCAGAAAGAATGTGTTGTTATTGGAGTCCAGAGGAGGTTCATGAGGATGATTCCAGGAATGAAGGGGTTAACATATGAAGAATGTTTGGCAGATTTGGGCCAATACTCAATGGAATTTAGAAGGATGCATGGGGATCTCATTGAAACCTACCAAATGTTGAAAGACTCGATCAGGTGGATGTGGAGAGGATGCCTCCTATGGTGGGGATATCCGGAACAAGAGGGTAAAGCCTCAGAATTGAGGGTTGACCCTTTAGAACAGAGGTAAGGAGGAACTTTTTTATCCAGAGAGTAGTGAATCTGTGGAATACTCTGCCACTGACTGTAGTGGAGGCCATGTCTGTGGGTATACTTAAAGTGAAAGTTGATAGTTTTCTGATTGGTCAGGGCATCAAAGGATATGGCGAGGAAGCAGATGTATGGGTTGAGTGGGATCCGGGATCAGCCATGATGAAATGGTGGAACAGACTCAATGGGCCGAACGGCCTAATTCTGCTCCTATGTCTTATGCAAGGTATAATCAGTGGCCACTTTATTAGATGCACATGTACACCTGTTCATTAATGCAAATATCTAATCAGCCAAGCATGTGGCAGCAACTCAATGGATAAAAGTATGCAGAGATGGCCAAGAGGTTCAGTTGTTGTTCAGACCAGTCAAGAGGATGAGAATGGGGAACACATTTATCTCAGTGTTTTTGACTGCCTAATGATTGTTGGTGCCAAATGGGGAAGTTTGAATGATTCAAAAACTGCTGATCTCCTGGGATTTTCATGCACAACATTCTCTAGAGCTTACAAAAAAAAGTGTGAAAAACAAAAAAAGAACACCCGGTGAGCGGCAGTTCTTTGGGTGAAAACACCTTGTTAATGAGAGAGGTCACAGGGGAATAGCCAGGCTGGTTCAAACTGACAGGAAGGTGACAGTAACTCAAATAAACACGCTTCTCAACAGTGCTGTGCAGAAGAACATCTCTGAATGCACAGCATGTCGAACTTCGAAACTTTGAACTTCTACGGCAGCAGAAGACCACAAGCATGCAGTCAGTGGCCACTCTATGAGCTACAGGAGGTATTTAGTAAGGTGGCCACTGAGTGTACATTGCATGCTCCAAGAACTTTGCCCAAGAAACCAGTCTGAGTGAGCTCTGACCTATTATGGCAGTTCAATTGGTAAAACCAGCCCTTCAATTAAAGTTTATACACCAATTAATTTATCCTTAATACCAAGGACACTATGATGAGGAGGAGATACATTACTTTTCTACCAAAGGAGGTGTAAGGCACTCCTTCTCTCCACTAGCATTTAGGTCACTTTTGGGCAAGGTGTAGCATCTGCTTAGCCCCATGGCCAAGGTCACATGAACCCGTGGGAGCAGGTGGTGGATGGTTGTATGAGCAGCTGGTGAACACGACGTCCTGGTTATGCGACCGCTGATACCAGGCAGACAATCTCTGAAAGGTATTGATAATGGCTGGTGTCACCTGTCTTGTAAAGGCACTGTCTGGAAGAAGGCAATGGCAAACCAATTCTGCAGAAACATTTGTAAAAAAATCATACAACACGGCACGTAATGAGCAAATGGACTATGACCAATTAGACGATAAGACCATAAGATATAGGAGCAGAAGTAAGCCATTTGGTCCATCGAGTCTGCTCTGCCATTCAATCATGGGCTGATCCAATTTTTCTAGTCATCCCCACTCCCCTGCTTTTACCCCATACCCTTTGATACCCTGGCTAATCAAGAACCTATCTATGTCTGCCTGAAATGCACCCAATTACTTGCCCTCCACAGCCACTCATGGTAACAATTGGAACACTTGCAGGCAGATAACTCAGTCAGATCAGGCTGGAGGCTTAACCAAAAACATCTTAGATTTGCTTGGCTTAGCGGCTTACAAGGGAAATTTGTTGAGCAATCGGAATAGTTCTGAGCAAGAGATCTTTTGCAGCTGATATCTTCAGTGCATGCATACAGAAGAAGCTCCCAGGTCTATCTGCATAATTGTATACCCCTCTGCCCCAGTGGAATGCCTCTGAAGTTTCATTTGCTGAGCTATAGAAACCATAATTTGTGTTGTGTATACAGAAATATTTCACAAACTGTTAACGCACTCTTATTGCCTGGAGGGCAAACGATGATAGTGCAGTGATTAATCCTTTAAATGCCGCTTGTCCTTTGATGACTTCAACACACGCACTGCTTGTGTGGAACATCTGCAAAAATAATACATTCTGGAACATTCTACTGCTGAAAACTGTAAAGCTGAATTAAAATAACATATGTTTCCATGAGAATGTTTGCAATTCAATAGTTTATTGTCATTTTCTGCAGGTTTGATTGTGTTGTAATAAAATGTCTATAGGTTTCTTGTTCACTAATCATTAAATGAATCTTACCCGTGCAAAATCCTTTGCTAATCATTTTTATAGTTCCTGCTGTTTCAAATCTGCCTCTTTATCTATCATTCTCTGCTGACCAATCACATAAAGATTGAAACTTGATCCTTGCTGAAGATAAGTACAGCGACTTTTATTTTAGAGCCCTGTCCTTCTGCGTCTGAGCTGAGGTCAAAAGAAGTCCAGATGGAAAAGGCTAGATTTCTCCATCGTCTCTGATGTGGGATTGTAGAGTACAACTTGTTCCAAA
The DNA here is from genome assembly GCF_048418815.1 of Hemitrygon akajei. Classification (NCBI taxonomy): domain Eukaryota; kingdom Metazoa; phylum Chordata; class Chondrichthyes; order Myliobatiformes; family Dasyatidae; genus Hemitrygon; species Hemitrygon akajei. The sequence continues at coordinate 26,989,994 of NC_133138.1, read as the reverse complement.
GTTGCCCATATCCACCTCTGGGACTCGGGCTCAGATCCAAACCAGTCCGAGGATGAATGTCTCATTCTCATAGTCTTAACTCTCTGGGGACAATAATAGCATTCACGTAACTAAGTACTTGTTTTTTTTTGCAATTAAGATAAGCCGTTTTTGCAGCTTTGTAGGCAGATGATTTTACTTTAAGATTTTGTTGTCTTTCTCGGCAATGTGAGTTTATATGACAGCAAGGGTTTTGACAGGGACCATAGAAAATAAGCAGCCAGATTCTGCTGGCAATTTGGACAATGGTTAAAAATAGGCTCAGGATATGTTCATTCCATTGTTTTAGTGAGCAATTGAATCCTACAGTACAAAGTCCTTTCAGTCAACTGTATCTAGAATGTGAAACCATAAGACCAGAAGATATAGGAACAGAATTAGGCCATTTGGCCCATTGAATTTGCTCTGCCATTTCATCATAGATGATCCAGTTTTCCTCTCAGCCTCAATCTCCTGCCTTCTCCCCGTAACCCTTCATGCCCTGACCAATCAAGAACCTATCAACCTCTGCCTTAAATATACATAAAGCCTTGGCTTCCATGGTTGCCTGTGGCAAAGAATTCCACAGATTCACCACTCTCCAGCTGAAGAAATTCTTCCTCATCTCTGTTTTAAAAGGGCACCCTTCTATTCTGAGGCTATGTCCTCTGGTCTTGGATCTTCCACCATAGCAAATATCCTGTCCATGTCCACTCTATCAAGGCCTTTCATCATTTGAAAGATTTCAATGATGTCACCTTCACTCTTCTGAATCCCACTGAATACAGGCCAAAGGTCATCAAACGCTCTTCATGTGACAAGCCACTTAATCCTGAGATCATTTTCATAAACTCTATTGAACCCCCTCCGGTTTCAGCACGTTTTTTCTAAGATCAGAGGCCCAAAACTGCTCACAATACTCCAAGTGAGGCCTCAACAGTCCTTTATAATGTCTCAACATTACATCCTTGCTTTTATGTTCTAGTCCTCTTGAAATGAATGCTAACATTGCATTTGCCTTCCTCACCACAGACTCAACCTGTAAATTAACCTTTCAGGAATCCTGCACAAGGACTTCCAAGTCCCCTTGCACCTCAGTTGTTTTTGCATTTTCTCTCCATTTAGAAAATAGTCAAACCTTTTATTTATTTTACCAAAGTGCATGACCATAGACTTCCCAACACTGTGTTCCATCTGCCATTTCTTTGCCCTTCTGTAGCCTCTCTACTTCCTGAAAACTACTGTCCCTCCACCTATTTCATAATGGCTGAAAACTTTGCAACAAAGTCATCAATTTCAGCATCCAAGTTATTAACATATAACATAAAATGAATTGATCCCAACACAGACCCCTGTGAAATACCATTAGTCACTGGCAGCCAACCAGAAAAGGCTCCCTTTATTCCCATTCTGCCTCCTGCCAATCAGCCACTGCTTTATCCATGCTAGAATCTTTCCTGTAATACCATGGGCTTGTTGCTTGTTAAACAGCCTCATGTGTAGCACCTTGTCAAAAGCCTTCTGAAAATCCAAGTACACAACATCAACAGATTCTCCTTTGTCCATCCTACTTGTTTTGTCTTCAAAGAATTCCAACAGATTTTTCAGGCAAGGTTTTCCCTTGAGGAAACCATGCTGACTATGGCCTATTATATTATGTGCCTCCAAGTACCCTGAGACTTCATACATAATAATTGACTCCAACATCTTCCCAACCACTGAGGTCAGACTAACTGGCCTAAAGTTTCCTTTCTTCTGCCTCTCTCCCTTTCTGAAGAGTGGAGAGACACTTGCAATTTTCCAGTCTTCTGGAACCATTCCAAAAACTAGTGATTCTTGAAAAATCATTACTAATGCCTCAACAGTCTCTTCAACCATCTCTTTCAGAACCCTGGGGTATACACCATCTGGTCCAGGTGACTTATCTACCTTCAGACCTTTCAGTTTCCCAAGAACCTTCTTCCCATGACTATTGTAACATTCTCCTTTTGGTATGCATTTTCTATCTCCTTAAGACCACTTAGGGCTCTGTATACAATTCCCATCAGGGTCTTTATACTCTCGCAGTTCCTCAGCTCTATCCACAATGATTCAACACCTTCCGATCTTATTGATTTCATTTTTTACCAACAGAGCAAAGCTGCCCCCTCTGCCTTCCTGTCTGTCCTTTTGATACAATGTGTACCCTTGGACACTGAGCTCCCAGCTATAATCTTCTTTCAGCCATGATTCAGTGATGCTTACCACATCATACCTGCCATTCTGCATCTGAGCTACAAATTCATCTACCTTACTCTGTGCACTGCACACATTCAAATGCAACACCTTCAGTCCTGCATTCACCCTGTTTAATCTTGCTTGCCTTTTACATCGCAACTGATCCTATTGACTGTAATTTTGCCCTGTCAGCAGCCTCTCCTCACTACGCATTTCCTCTGTTTGTTTACCAGTACTAGTATCTGGCTTCCCTAACAAAATTTCTTGCATTGCAATGTATGCAGCTCAGGACACTGGTCGCACCATGCTCAACCTTTTGATTCCTAATGTTGCCTGAGAGCTTACCGACATCTGCCTCCACAACCTCTCCACTGACTCTTCTGGCACTCTGGTTCCCATCCTGTTGCAACTCTAGTTTCAACCCCCACCATGCAGTATTAACAAACCTTCCTTCTAGGATATTAGTCCCTCTCCAGTACAGATGGAAACCAACCCTCTGTACAGGTGCAACCTTCTCTAGAACAGAGTCCCATGCTCCAAAAATTATCTGCCCCCCCTCCTACACCAACTCCCTAGCCATGTATTAAACTGTATAATCTTCCTAGTTCTGGCCTCACTAGCATATGGCACAGGTAGCAATCTTGAGATCACAACCCTGGAGGTCCTGCCCTTTAACTTGGCATCTAACTTCCTACACAAAACTTTGTCACTCATCCTACCTATGTCATTGGTACCTACATGGACCATGACTTCTGGCTGTTCACCCTCCCACTTAAGAACGTTGAGGACTCGATCCGAGATATTCTGGACCCTGGCACCCGGGAGGCAATATAACATCTGGGAATCTTGTTCTTGCCCACAGAACCTCCTGTTTATTCCCCTAACTACTGACTTCTCCCATTACACAGTATGCCTCTTCTTCCCCCTTCCCTTCTGAGTCATAGTGGAAGACAGTGCCAGAGACCTGATCACTGTGACTTTCCTCCAAAATGATATACTTGTTTTTGAGGAGGATGTCCATAGGGGTACTCTGCACTGGCTCCTTAACCCCTTTCACCTTCCTGACTGTCACCCAATTTCCTGTGTCCTGTACCTTGTATGTAACTCCCTCTCTAAATCTCCTATCTATCACCCCCTCAGCCTCCCAAATGACCCGGAGCTCATCCAGTCCCAGCTCCAACTCCTTAAAGTGGGTTGTTAGAAGCTGCAGCTGGATCTACGTCTTGTAGTTGTAGTAATCAGGGACACTGGAGGTCTCCCAGCCTTCCCATATCCCACAAGAGGAGCTTTCAACTATCCTGCCTGTCATCTCTACTGTCCTAGCTGAGCAGATATAAAGAAGGGAAGGAAAAAAAAAGATGATTGAAATACCCTCCTCTCAAAATTTACAAAGTCTGGACCCTTGTACCTGCCATTTACCCCCATTAGATCCCAAGATCTTTTACACTCCTCATATTTACATCTATGAACTTGGAGCATGGAACTGTACAGCATAGTACAGGCCCTTCTGCGCACAGTGTTGTGCTGTCACCTTTAACCGACTCCAAGTTTAACCTAGTCTTTCTCTCCCATATAGCTCCCTGTTTAAGGACCTCTTGAACATACATCTATCACCACTTCTTGTAGGGCCTTCCAAGCACCTAATACTCTGTGTAAAAACCCACCTCTGACATCCCTCCGACACATTCCTCGAAACTCTTCAAAGTTATGCTCCTTCATGTTAGCCATTTCTGTGCTGGGAAATAGCCTCTGGATGTCCATTCGATCGATGCAAGTTATCATCTTGAACATTTCTATCAAGTCATCTCTCATCCTCCCTCGCTCCAAAGAGAAAAGCCCCAGCTCACTTAACCTATCCTCATGATATATGCTCTCTAATCCAGGCAGCATCCTGGTAAATCTCCTCTGCTCTCTCTAAAGCTTCCACATCCTTCCTACAATGAGGTGACGGAACTGAACACAACACTCCAAGGGTGGTCCAACCAGGGTTTTATAGAGCCGGTAAACTCAGTTGCTGATTAATGAGACCAACACATCCCATCACCTTGTATTCCTCAGTGTTGCAAAGTGAATTGCAATCCTTGAAAAACTTTGAGCTATTGTTACCATTGTAACATTGGAAGTGTTGTACCCAGTTAATTCAAAGCAAGCAGCCTGAAACAGCAGAGTCAATGCACAAATAGTGATGTGCAGCAGCTGATTAATGTTGTTCAGGAACTTGAGGGTACTGGGGTAATGTAGAAAATGTGAGAACAAATTAATGATCAGCAAGACTGGGTAAATAGTATATCAGAAACTGCTTCAGGCTTGGTTTGCTCCTAGGCCTGGCCAAGCTGGTCAGTCATGGGTCCAGGTGGTAGGCAGTTGAGGGCTCTGCCTGAGGCGATCGCCTGCCCTTTTCTGAGGTTATGTCCAGCCCCCTCAGAAAGGAGCACGTGGTATCCACAGGTACTGTGGGGGGAATTTCTGAGAATGGTAGGCCCTTAAGGGGCTCCAGTGTGTGGTCGAGAAATATAATAATATTTTAATCTGAAATTGTAAATAGCTGTAGCTTGATCATTGCATTGTGTTTTTGTTAGAGAATAAACTTATAAAAAAAAAACTGTTACAGCTTGGGATGTTCCGGAGCTTGGAGTTCAATTCCGGTGCCATTTGTTGGGAGTTGGTACGGTCTCTCTGTGAACCCCGTGGATTTTCTCTGGGTGTTCCGGTTTCCTCCCACAGTCCAAAGACGTACAGGTTAGTAGGTTAATTGGTCATTGTAAGTTGTCCTGTGATTGGGCTAGGGATAAATAGGCAGGCTGCTGGGCAGTGCGACTTGTTAGGCCAGAAGGGCCTGTTCCTTGCTGTATCTTTAAATATATTAGAATAAATTAAAAAAATCTCTCGTGCCCCCTCTAGTGGCCTCTTTCTTCCAGTCATTCAACCAAAATCTGCAATCAAGTGAGAAGGAATTGTGCATAACATAAATAAATATTAAATCTTATCAACAGTTTCATTAAGTAATTTCAGGCTCTTTACAGTGTTTGGATTATTCTTTTCCTCTTTCCTCTTAGTCAGTCAGTTTGAAATTACAGCACTTGACTATCTCACAAGAGATTCTGCAGATACTGGGAGCCAGTCCTGCTGAATGGTCTCATTCCTTTCCGTGAATGCTGCCTGACCTGCTAAATCCCTCCAACATTTTGTGTGTGTTTCATTGAAATGTCTCTGCTTTCTCATGTTCAGTTAGATTTCTCAGTGTGGGAAAACTCCACAAAATCTGCCACCCTTGGGACCTTGGTGTCGCAGGGCTATTTGCGTATACAGCACGTTATTCTTTTAATATTGAAAGACTTTTACGTGTTATAAAATTGTATAATAAATGTTCTATTGAGGTTAAAGGGATCAGACAATTGTACAAGTACTGCGGACTCCAGCTCTAGTCATAGATCTGGTCCACATTCCAGACCCTGGTACCGGCTGCACACAAGGCCAACACTCTGGATCCTGGCTCCAGCTGCACTTTGGCCAGGGCTCTGGCCACGCTCCCTGCTTGCACTCTGGATCCCTCACTCATATCCCACCCCAGTGACTGAGGCAGAAGCTGGATCATTAGCAGTTCTGATCAACTGCTGGAGTTCCAGTGTACCGGTTTGAACGAGTTATCCCCAGTGCCCTGGCCTCTATTTATTCCTCATGGAAAACTACTGGAGCAGATGATTAGATCTTTACACTGCACACTGGCTGGCTATAGTGAGCGCACATTGAACGAGTTTCATTGACCTTGATTCACTTTGGGATGTTCTGGAAGAACCGTGAAGGGCGCTATGTAAATGCAAGTCTTTCTTTCCTTTCTTCAGATTTCATCCCACGATTGCCAGTGGGTGAATGCGTGACACTTTCTAGGGTGCAGTCACTGCAAAGACTTTGTGGGCAAGGACCATTATTGTGTATTTAATGTTTCAATAATATTTGAGTAATTTTGTATATATGTTATTTGTTAAAATAATTAATTACCAGTTATATGGATAAATACATGAATTGCACACTACCATGTGATATGTACATGCCTCGCTTAAAATAACTCAAATTCAGACCTGCATTTCAGACTCCCATGTATTCCTTTGAATTAGTTTAATGTTTTGACGTTATAACCTCCAAGGGGACCAAAACCTTGTCGTGGTCTGGAGGCTTGCGTGCCTCAATGACCTGGAGAGCCATGCTGGCTGGAGTCAGGGCCTTGTGCTTTGGCCTTTGGTAGGGTCACCCATATCAAAAAGGTCAAAGGCTAGAGGTCTTCCAGGTTTCAGGGTTCAGCTCAGTGCTAGCAACCCTGACTGGTCAAACAAAATTGTTATGAAAACAGCAATGAAGAACCCTTCTACATCTGAATGTGATGGTAATTCCTGGGTCTCCACTCGGGACTTGCATGACTTCTAGTACTGAAGACTGAGAGGAACCTACTGACATGATGAAGGAAGCCCTGAACACAAGTGAAGAATTGCTGCCCTAAAGCCAATGGCGTATGGACATGAGATAAGTAAGTTTGAAGTTATAAAACATAAAAACTGCAGTCTATGGTTCTGATATCACTGGATACTGAGGGTCCCTTTCCTGTCTACCAGTCTATGGTTCTGCCAGCACTGGACAATGAGGGCCTGGGTCCTGTCTAACAGTCTATGGTTCTGCCAGCACTGGACCATGAGGGCCTGGGTCCTGTCTAACAGTCTATGGTTCTGCCAGCACTGGACAATGAGGGCCTGGGTCCTGTCTAACAGTCTATGGTTCTGCCAGCACTGGACAATGAGGCCTGGGTCCTGTCTAACAGTCTATGGTTCTGCCAGCACTGGACCATGAGGGCCTGGGTCCTGTCTAACAGTCTATGGTTCTGCCAGCACTGGACAATGAGGGCCTGGGTCCTGTCTAACAGTCTATGGTTCTGCCAGCATTGGACAATGAGGGCCTGGGTCCTGTCTAACAGTCTATGGTTCTGCCAGCACTGGACCATGAGGGCCTGTGTCCTGTCTAACAGTCTATGGTTCTGCCAGCACTGGACAATGAGGGCCTGGGTCCTGTCTAACAGTCTATGATTCTGCCAGCATTGGACAATGAGGGCCTGGGTCCTGTCTAACAGTCTATGGTTCTGCCAGCACTGGACAATGAGGGCCTGGGTCCTGTCTAACAGTCTATGGTTCAGCCATCATTGGACAATGAGGGCCTGGGTCCTGTCTAACAGTCTATGGTTCTGCCAGCACTGGACAATGAGGGCCTGCGTCCTGTCTAACAGTCTATGGTTCTGCCAGCACTGGACAATGAGGGCCTGGGTCCTGTCTAACAGTCTATGGTTCTGCCAGCACTGGACCATGAGGGCCTGCGTCCTGTCTAACAGTCTATGGTTCTGCCAGCACTGGACAATGAGGGCCTGGGTCCTGTCTAACAGTCTATGGTTCAGCCATCATTGGACAATGAGGGCATGGGTCCTGTCTAACAGTCTATGGTTCTGCCAGCACTGGACCATGAGGGCCTGTGTCCTGTCTAACAGTCTATGGTTCTGCCAGCACTGGACAATGAGGGCCTGGGTCCTGTCTAACAGTCTATGGTTCTGCCAGCACTGGACCATGAGGGCCTGTGTCCTGTCTAACAGTCTATGGTTCTGCCAGCACTGGACAATGAGGGCCTGGGTCCTGTCTAACAGTCTATGATTCTGCCAGCATTGGACAATGAGGGCCTGGGTCCTGTCTAACAGTCTATGGTTCTGCCATCATTGGACAATGAGGGCCTGGGTCCTGTCTAACAGTCTATGGTTCTGCCAGCATTGGACAATGAGGGCCTGGGTCCTGTCTAACAGTCTATGGTTCTGCCATCATTGGACAATGAGGGCCTGGGTCCTGTCTAACAGTCTATGGTTCTGCCATCATTGGACAATGAGGGCCTGGGTCCTGTCTAACAGTCTATGGTTCTGCCAGCACTGGACAATGAGGGCCTGGGTCCTGTCTAACAGTCTATGGTTCTGCCAGCACTGGACCATGAGGGCCTGGGTCCTGTCTAACAGTCTATGGTTCTGCCAGCACTGGACAATGAGGGCCTGGGTCCTGTCTAACAGTCTATGGTTCTGCCAGCACTGGACCATGAGGGCCTGGGTCTTGTCTAACAGTCTATGGTTCTGCCAGCACTGGACCATGAGGGCCTGGGTCCTGTCTAACAGTCTATGTTTCTGCCAGCACTGGACAATGAGGGCCTGGGTCCTGTCTAACAGTCTATGTTTCTGCCAGCACTGGACAATGAGGCCTGGGTCCTGTCTAACAGTCTATGGTTCTGCCAGCACTGGACCATGAGGGCCTGGGTCCTGTCTAACAGTCTATGGTTCTGCCAGCACTGGACCATGAGGGCCTGGGTCCTGTCTAACAGTCTATGGTTCTGCCAGCACTGGACAATGAGGGCCTGGGTCCTGTCTAACAGTCTATGGTTCTGCCAGCACTGGACCATGAGGGCCTGGGTCCTGTCTAACAGTCTATGGTTCTGCCAGCACTGGACAATGAGGGCCTGGGTCCTGTCTAACAGTCTATGTTTCTGCCAGCATTGGACAATGAGGGTCTGGGTCCTGTCTAACAGTCTATGGTTCTGCCAGCACTGGACAATGAGGACCTGGGTCCTGTCTAACAGTCTATGGTTCTGCCAGCACTGGACAATGAGGGCCTGGGTCCTGTCTAACAGTCTATGTTTCTGCCAGCACTGGACAATGAGGACCTGGGTCCTGTCTAACAGTCTATGTTTCTGCTAGCAGTGGACAATGAGGGCCTGGGTCCTGTCTAACAGTCTATGGCTCTGCCAGCACTGGACACTAAAGGGCTGGGTCCTGTCCAACAGTCTTTCAAACCAAACACATGATGGGTATATTGTTTAAGGAGAAGATATGAGTGACTTTGATGTAAAGGAATCTATTTATTTGATATTACATGAATGCAAGACGAAGGGACTATAAAGCACAGGAGCAGAATTAGGCCATTTGGCCCATCGAGTTTTATCTGCCATTCAATCATCGCTGATTTATTAATCCTCTCAACCCCGTTCTTTTGTCTTCCTCTTGTAACTTTTGATGCCCTTACTAATCAAGAACCTATCAACCTCCACAATAGATATAACCAATGACTTGGCCTTCACAGCCACCCGTGGCAATGAATTCCACAGATTCGCCACCCGCTGGCTGAAGAAATTCCTCTTCTGATGGGACATTCAGCTACTCTAAGGATGTGCCCTCTGGTCCTCTTCACATCCACTCTTTCTGGGCCTTTCAACATCGATGTGTTCAAGCTCAATTTGAAGGTCAGTTTATTGTCATTGAATCGTACATGTGTATGCCACCAAATGGAACAAGGATTCTCTGGAGCAAGGTGCACAACACAGTGCATATAACTCACACACACATACACACAACTCAACATACAGTAATATTATCATAAATAAATTAACAAATAATAAGGTGGATTTGCAACTCGAGTTATAAAGTAAATACCATAACACTACTGGCATTTCCTACTTGCTGAGACGTGGGTGTTGGCCGGGAGTTCAGTAGTCTTGTGGCCTGGGAGAAGAAGCTGTTTCTCATCCAAATATTTCTTGTCTAAAGCTACAGTACCTCCTGCCCGATTGGTAGTATAAAAATTGGTTTGAATGGAAGGGTGGGAGGAGTGAGGGAGGGGAACAACCTCCTAAGGAAGTGGAGATGCTGCTGTGCCTTCTTGACCAAAGAGACGGTGTTGAGCGGCCAGGTGAGACTGAACGACTTAGATAAGTGGACATGGGGAGGACGTTTGTATATGTAGTATTTACATGTATATTTTTTAATGACTGAATAAATGATTGAATTCCAATACTTAGCTGAAGACTTTTAATGCCATATTCTGTGCAGCAGAGCAAATTCAGCTCTGGGCTGCAACTGGAGACTGGGTGAGATCAGTTCCCTGGATTTCCTTTAAGAAAATGTAGCATGCCTTGTTTTGTGGCTTGTGTATACTGGATGTTACGTGTAGCCATAAGGAGTCGCTACCTTGTGTCGTGTGTTAATTTTTACAGCACTGGATGTACCTTGCTTTAGGTTTTGCTGAAAATCTCCGAAAAAAATCTAAAGATTAGCTTTATTTGTCACAAGTATATCAAAACGTATAATGAAATGCATCGTTGGCATCAACGACCAATGCAGTCTGAATATGTGGTGGGGGCAGCCCGCAAGTATCGCCGTGCTACTGGCATGCCCACAGCTTTCTGATCTGTCAGTCTTTGGACTGTGGGAGGAAACCGGAGCACCCAGAGGAAACCCAGGCAGACAACGTACAAACTCCTTACAGGCAGTGGCGGGAATTGAACCCAGTCACTGGCACTGTAAAACATCAAACTAGCTGCTATGACACCGAGCCACTCCACACTTCTGTTACAATAAATCCTTAAAGACCAAGTACATTCTGCAATACACACAGTTCCAGAACCCAAATACTCCACAGAAAATAGTGAATAAAAACATATTTTGGGCAAGGGACTGTGTGCCTGCTGTACAATCCTCAATGTGACCTAAACTAAAGCGTGCTTTAAAGATAATGGGACCAATTTTAACCCTCAGGGACAGAAGAAAACAGATAATATTGAATCAGACACCCATTATGCAGGCAGTTCAATTTTAATTTGCATTGCAATCAATAAAAAGGAAAATCAGTCAGGGCGACATCAGGCCACTGACCTGATATTGCCAGCTCAACAATTTTGTCCAAAGTCAAAGTAATTAGATTGCTTCCATTCACTGTGCAGGATTTCAGAAGCAGCATGAATTTTATGTTAATGGATTACATTATTTTCCACTATTTGGGAAATTTGGTTTCGTTTTGGTGATTCCTTTTATTAGTTGTCGAGTTTATAGAGCATTGCTAACCTATGTCATTAACTGACAGCATATGAGACTTGATTGACAGTGTTGGGGCACTGATATGTGGGAAATTAGGTCACTATAGGCCCTCTTCCATCCCAGTGAAAATTTCCCCACAGTTCACAGCTTTCCCCCACGTGCTACATCGGCAGTTGCGGCTGGTGGTGTGGAGGCATCTGCACCAGACTTTGTGACGAGCGGGCTGAAGTTCGAATCCGGCTGGCTGCTTGCACGCTTCCCATCCGTGCTGGACCGAGTGTCGAGCTAGCAACTCGGCCTCATGAGAAAAACCAGACTAAAGAAACAGCAAGATTGCCACCTGATGTGCTACAAGACACAGAAGTGTCTTGAAGCACTACATCAGCAGTGGTGAACACAGAGTACGTTAATTGTCTCGATAGCTATAAAAATCCTTCTTATTCACATTTCCTATAGGGAAGAAAATTTATTGAACTTATCCTTCTTGAGTCCAGCACCACAGTGATGGTTGATTCTACAAACTACTCAGTCTATGAGGGATGAGCAATAAATACCAATGAGGACCAATGTCCTCTGAACGAATGAAGGTTTAAAATAAAATAAAACTAACCACTTAAAGATCTTGGAGTGTATGGGTCTGTAACACTTGGCCATTTGGTGTACTTGTCCAATGAACCACGAGGAGAGTCCTAACGACACATTTTCGATGTTGTATTTTTATTCCCGGAAACAGCCTAGACTCATCAAGGTCAAATTCAGAGGCCCACAGATCATAGATTACTATTACATTAGGTGACACTCAAATGACAGTAGTTGAAAGAAGCGGAAGGCCAGAATTTCCAAATTGTAAAGTATAGACCTTGACCAGACGTATAAATATATGATTGTCAATGCACAGCAGCTCACTAAAACCACAGAGGCTTCTTTGCTGTCAGTGCTGACACATGCTTGCCAAATTGCTTTACTGTGGTAGTGACAGGGCTCAAATTCCTGCCCTCCTTAAACAGTAATCCAGAAGGAAGTAATACCATGTCAGTTTACAGCTAATGACTCCCTTCCTGCTCTCACTGTACCCTGGGGCCAGCAGGCTTCCTGAAGCACTTTGCAAAAGCTTAACCCTTTCATTAACCTGTAGGTGGCTTCAGACAAAAGTGCTTCTAGAATAACGTGAATGTTAGTGAACATCAGTGAATGGTATGTTAGCATTTAGGCAGATGGGACACACACGCAAAAAACAAGTACTTCTATTTTACTTAAACTAGATGATTTAAATTAAGTTTTAAATAACTGCATTGCTGATTTAAAATGAATAAAAAGTGATTGGTAACCATTTTTTTGTGCAAATATATTGACTGACATACCCTGAGACCAGCACGTAAGTGTCATCACAAAGAAGGCACTGTTAGCGCAGATTTGGCAGGCCACCTAAAACTTTGACAAACTTCTGAAGATGCGCAGTGAAGAGTATCCTGACTGGTTGCGTCACAGTCTGGTATAGAAGCACCAATGCCTATGAACAAAAAAGCCTATAAGAAGTACTGGATACAGCCTAGTCCATCACAGGTAAAGCCAGTGACAAGGAGTGCTGCCAGAAAAGCAGCATGCATCATTAAGAACCCCCACCATCCAGGACATGCTCTCTTTTCATTGGTGCTTTCTGTTAGGAGGTACTGGAGCCTTCGATCCCACACCACAGGGTTCAGAACAACCATTGTCCAGAAGCCATCAGGCTCCTGAGCCAGTGTGAATAACTTCACTCACCTCAACTCTGAACAACCTATGGACTCGCTTTCAAGAACTCTGCAACTCATGTTCTCAGTATTATTTATTTACTGCATATTTGCACGAATTGTCTTCTTTTGTACAGCTTGCCAGTCTTTGTGTGTAGTTTTTCATTCGTTCCACTGTATTTATTTGTTTTACTGTGAATGCCTGCAAGAAAATGAATTTCGGGATAGTATATGTAGAAGTCATCTGTCGTCTCTGATGGCGACAGGAAACCTGTGCAGGAGAGTTTTTAAAGTGGGAAAGCCATTGCACTGGGGCAGTTCCACTCTCTCGGCCTCGGAAGCCTGGGTCCAGTGGAACACTCTTTGTCACAGTTGTGGTCTTCTTTGGTTGCAGTGGATGGCGATGATTTCTTCTGTGCCTCTGAATGCCCTTCGCTGTCCACGTAGCATTGCAGAGCTGGCCGCTGGATCGCACGGCAGATCTCATCTACCCAGTCTGCCAGAGCGGATTTTGCATGCCAGGACAGCCACGTCTCTGTCTCAACGGGGTATGGGGCTCGCCGGCTACCCTCACTAGGTTTAGCCAAAGTGGTGTACAAGGGTGTGGCTGCTGTTGAATGCAAACGGCCACTTGGAGCCACTGGTGAGAGCTGAGTGCCTGGTGGGTACTAATGGTGAGTCAACTGTCCCAGATTGGACATGACAAGTCCCTTCAACAGAGGTGCTAACTCTTCCCACATAAACCCCAATATAGACAGTGCCTCTAAAAGTATTCAACAGCCTTGGAAGTCTTAATGGATTATTATTTTTTAATCACACTGAATCACAGTGGATTTACTTTGGCTCTTTTGACACTGATCAACAGAAAAGACTTTTGTGTTAAAACAAGTGTCTACCAATTGGTCTAATTATTAAACACAAAATAATTGATTGCATAATTACCCCCTTCAAGTCACTATTCAGTAGATGCACCTTTGGCAGCAATTACAGCCTTGAGTCCGTGTGGATAGGTCTCTATCAGCTTTGCACTCTGGACACTGCAATTTTTCCCCTTTCTTCTTTACAAAGCTGCTCAAGCTCTGTCAGATTGCAAGGGGACCACGAGTGAACAGCTCTTTTCAAATCCAGCCACAAATTCTCAAATGTATTAAGATCTGGACTCTGACTAATGTCATTCCAAGTCATTAACTTTGTTGTATTTAAGCCATTCCCGTGTAGCTTTGGCTTTATGCTTGGGTTCATTTTCTTGCTGGAAAACAAGTCTTATCTCAAGTCACAGTTCTCTTGTAGACTGCATCAGATTTTCCTCCAAGATTTCCCTGTATTTTGCTGCATTCATGTTACCTTCTACCTTCACAAGTATTTCAGGGCCTGCTACAGTGAAGCATCCCCACAGCATGATGCAGCCACCACCATGCTTCACAGTAGGGATGGTGTGTTTATGATGATGTGTGGTGTTTGGCTTATGCCAAACTTAGTATTTAGTCTGATGGCCAGAAAACCCAATTTTGGTTTCATCAGACCACAGAATTTCTGGCGAACTAGCTGAGATTTGAAGTGTGTTTTTTTCAACAGTGGCTTTCTCTTTGCTACTTTCCCATAAAGCTGTGACTGGTGAAGCACCCAAGCAACAGTTATTGTATATGCAGTCTCTCCATCTCAGCTGTTGTAGCTTGTAATTCCTCCTGAGTTGTCATAGGTCTCTTGGTGGCTTCCCTCACTAGTGCCCTTCTTGCATATTCACTCAGTTTTTGAGGAAAGCCTGCTCTAGGCAGATTTACAGCTTTGCCATACTCTTTCCATTTCTTGATGTTTGATTTAAACATACTCCAAGGGATATTCAGTGATTTGGAAATTTTCTTGTATCCATCTCTTCACCTGTGCTTTTCAAAAACCTTTTCATGGAGTTGTCTTGAGTGTTCTTTTGTCTTTTTGCCAGGATACTGACTCACCAGCAGTTAGACTTTCCGGATACAGGTGTATTTTTACTACAATCAGCTGAAACACCTTGACTGCACACAGGTCTCCTAAAACATATTTAACTAATTATGTGTCTTCTTAAATCAATTGGCTGCAGCAGTGATGATTTGGTGTGTCATATTAAAAGAGGTGAATACTTATGCAATCACTTATTTTGTGTTTTATATTTGTAATTAATTTAGATCACTTTGAAGAGATCTGTTTTCACCCTGACATGAAAGAGTCTTTTTCTGTTGATCAGTAGTGAAAAAAAGCCAAATTAAATCCACTGAGATTCAATGTTGAAAACTTTCAAGGGGAGTGAATACTTTTTATAGACACTATAAAAAAACTATAAATAAATTTACCTTGAATTGCAAACTTTGAATACCCACATTGCTGATTTAAAATGAATAAAAACATATTTTGGCAACTTTTTTTTGTGAATATGTTGACACTAATGGACACAACATCCTGGGCATTGCTTTGGTCACACCAGCCAATGATTCTTTTCATGTGTATTTGATCATGGCTTTTGTCAAACAAGATGACTTTCTTGGGATAAGATGACACAGCCAACTACTGTTCAATCTTCAGCCATAGTTATCGACTAGGTGTTAGAGCATAGAAATCAAAAAAAGGGATGCCATCTTTTAAAAATTTCTAATTTGGAAGAAGCTGAGAACGCGGAGGACCTTGCTTTCTTCAAGTCTTCTCCAAACTAAAAAAAAATTGCGGGCCTGGATGCAAATTTCTACAGATGCATGGTGGAGTGAATTCTGACTAGCTGCATCACAGCCAGGGTCAAAAGAAGCTGCAGAGGGTAGTAGGCTCAGCCATCTCCATCACTGGCACAAGCCTCTCAGCCATTGAGGATATCTTCAAAAGGTGGTGCCTTCGGAAGGCGTTTCCATCATTGAGGACCCTCACCAGTCAGGACCATCAAGCAGGGGTACAGGAACCTGATGACCCACGCTCAATGATTTAGTAACAGCTTCTTTCCCTCCGCCATCAGATTTCTGAATGGTTCGTGATCATTACCTCACTATTGCTGCATTGCACTATTTAGCTTAGTATTTTTTATGTCTTGCACTGGAATGCTGCTGCAAAACAACACATTTCACTGCATAAGTTTGTTGGTTGGCACGATAGTATAGTGGCTAGCTCAACAGTTTACAGTATTGGTGACCAGGTTCAATTCCCTCCGCTGCCCGCAAGGATCTTGCATGTTCTCTCTGTGACCACGTGTATTTCTTGTGGATGCTCTGGTTTCCTCCCATAGTCCAAAGATGTACTGGTTGGTAGGTTAATTGGTCATTGTGAATTGTCCTGTGATTAGGCTAGGATGAAATCGGGGGTGGGGGTTGCTGGGCGGTGCGGCTTGAAGGGCTGGAATGGCCTATTCCGCAGCGTATCTCAATCAATCAATCAATAATTATTAAAAAATTATAATAAATAATGTCAGTGATAGTAAACCAGATTCTGATTCTGAAGACTCTCAATCTGAAATGCTGACTGTCCTTTTCCCTCTATAGATGATATCTGACCCTTTTGTGTGCTGCTAAACAGAAGCCCACAGTATCAATGAGGGTTCCATTAGTTTCATTTGCATCCACAATTCAAAACTTTAAAGGCTCCAGCTATGAATGTAAACTTAAGGTTGCCACTCCTGTGCAGCGTGGATTGAGTATGACACGGCTGATGGTACTGTTTTACAGGTCAGGTGTTGACTGAGATCTTTTACTATCTTCTGTGCTTTTATTTTGGGGCAGCAGAGGGGAATTTTCCCTGGATACCTGGCCCTCAACCAGGCACTAAAGTTGAAAACCGGGTTGTTATTGCATTACAGTTTGTGGGTGCAAACTGGCTGTGAATGTTGCATTACGTTACAGAAGTGACAACACTTTAAATATATTGAGATGACTGGAAAATGTTCTGAGATATCCTGAGTTTTTATGGTGCTCCATGGATGCAAGTTCTTTCTTTTCCACTGAGGTACTCATATCCTGAAGGTCACTATTGACTGGGAATTCATCTGGACTAAAACACATGAGTACCATAAAGTGCCTGTGTATTTCCACCATCTACAAAATACAAGTCAAGGAGTACTCTCCACTTGCCTGGATGAGCAACAACATTCAGGGAGATTCAACAGTATCCAGGATAAAGCAGCCAACTTGACTGGTCCAGATCTGCTCTCGTTGGAGTGCTTCCCTCTACAAAAGAGTATAGCCTGCCTCTGAAATAAGAATGCCAGACTTATAAACAAGCTCCCATAATATTATTAAATTTAAAAGACTGACATACATTGTGCATACATTTGTTCCTACAAATGGCAGAAATAAATCCATCTCTCTCTCTCTCTCTCTCCACTTTTCATAATTGATCTTCCTTATCAGTATAGATACTTTGGCTCCACAATGATGTGCCATCCTTTTAACTTACTTTAAGATCAGTTTAACCCTTCCCTCCCACATAGCCCTCTATTTTTCTATTATTGATGTGTCTAGCTTAGAGTTTCTTCAATGTCCCTAATGTATCTGCCTCTACCACCATCCTGGGGATCATGTTCCACGCACCCACCACTCTCTGCGTAAAATACTTACCTCTGACATTCCCCCTATACTTTCCTCCAATCACCTTAAAATTATGCCTCCTCATATTAGACATTTCTGCCCTGGGAAATAGTTTCTGGCTGTCCATTTGATCTATGCTACTTATCAGGTTATAAACCTCTATCGAGTCACCGCTCATCCTCCTCCGCTCCAAAGAGGAAAGGCCTAGCTTGCTCAACCTGACCTCATAAGGTGTGCTCTCCAATCCTTCAACTACAAGGAGATGGGAACAAGATAAGATCACGTTCTTCAGATGGTTTGAAGTTGAAAGCTAAAGCTGGTACATGTGATTAATGCAGTAGATTAAACAATGGGAGACCGTTGATATTGTTCAAATTGTGATTCCCTGATATACTACCATCATAAGATCTAATCAATCCTGATTGAGATGGATCAGGCCAGTTTATTAGGCACACCTGTACTCCTGCATTAATGCAAATATTCAATCAGCCAATTATGTGCAGCAACTCAATCATGAAAGTATGCAGACTTTTATGTGGGTCAAGAGATTCAGTTGTTGTTCAGTGCATCATCAAAATGGCGCCAATATGTGATCTAAGTGACTTTGACTGTAAAATGATTGTTGTTGCCGGATGAGGCGGCTTGAGTATCTCAGAAACTGCTGATCTTGTTGTATTCTCATGTACACCATTCTCCAGAGTTTGCTAAGAATAGTGCGAAAAGCAAAAAAAAATGTAAGATGAGCAGCAGTGTGAAAATGCCTTGTAAATAAGTGAGGTCAGGGGAGAACGGCCAGACTGGTTCAAACTGACAGGAAGGCAACAGTAACTCAAACAACCACGTGTTACATCAGTGATGTACATAAGAGCATCTCTGAACGCACAACACGTTGAACCTTGAATTGGATGGGCTACAGCAGCAGAAGATCACAAGCAGACACTCAGTGACCATTTTATTAGCTACAGGAGGTAGCAATGTACTCCAATGATCGAGCTCTGGTTATCCAACTTTTGTTATTTTTCTTTCATCTTGGAATCTGGGTCCTTGTTGTCAATAGTTTCTTACGGCATTTAAGCCACTGGTCATAAAATTTTGGCAGCCGAGAATGAGCCATTTGGCTCATTGAGTCTCCCATGGCTATTAACAGAGCAATTCTGTAATCCCTCTCCTCAGCTCTTTCCATGTAGTGTTGCAAATCATTCCCTCTTGTGCCCATCCAATTTCCAGCTTAAATCTCCTTTCCTCATCTGGGAAATGAGTAAGTCTTTACCACGTGATTTCTGTAGGCCAGCTCATCTAATCGCAGGGTCAGAAATTTTGACATGCAGATGAATACCTGTAGAATTCCCTACCCCAAAAGGTGGTGAAGGACAAGTCATTGAAAACATGTAAGGAATAGGGAGGCAGATTTCTAGATTCAATGTGCAGCAAAGAGCTGGGACGTAATATTAAGGGATCACCGCTGAGTAGTGACATGCGCTCAAGTGCAAAATGGTCCAGTCTTGCTTCTGTTTCCTACATTTTATTTTTCTGAGAGAAAAATTTCACCTCATTTTCTAAAGTAGCACAGAAAGTTATCAGTTTTCGGCTTATGATTTTTCATCCACTTTCTTGACAGGAAATGTACTTGGGCTTGGGCCTGTAGATCAGTTCCAAAGCGATCATGAGGCAGCGCTGGGTACATCATACAGGTGAGTGAAGAAAGACTGCTTTTATCGAAACATACAGTATAATGTGTCAGTGACCAACACAGTCTGAGATGGGATGAGAGCAGTCTATGAGTGTTGCCATGTTTCTGGCGCCAACATACAGTAGTATTCACACAACTCACTAGCCCAAACCTGTATGTCTTTGGCATGAAACTGGAGCACCCGGAGGAAACCCACGAGGTCAGAGGGTGAGCATACGAACTCCTTACTGGCAGCTGCTCCATAAAGAATTACAGTAACTACTCCATGATTGTGCTTCGGCCAATGTTTTTCTGCTGGGTGGGTAAGGTTAAAATGACTCCCGAAGACTCGTCCATTAATGTCATAAATTTGCTCATAACCAAATTTAAAATTTATTAAGAAATGAGAAAATCAAGTGATCGTGGAAATAGTAGTTTAGGTCAAAGAGTTAGTAGGCTTCAAAAATTGCTTGGAAAGCTTAGCTCACTGAGTCTGATAGCGTGACCTACACTGAGAGGTGCCATTGCGTCATCAAGCCATTACAAGGCTGCATGCCTCAGAGGCTGATTTCAGTGACATAAACAGATGATATGTGTTCACCTTTTCCATAACCCCTTGCAGAAAGACAGCATCTCCTTTGGAAGAAATTACAGCACACAGGAGCTGAAGGCCAGGCTGCATGGAGTCCCTCGCCATACAGCCATTTCCACAAAGCATTGTAGGCCCTGAAGTCAGTTACACGATTGTGAGGTCAAACAAATATCATCTCCGATGCAACATTTTTGACCTTTTGCTTCTCTAACCACAACTTAACGCACAGAACCCAGGCCGAGTCAAAAGACCTAATGAAAAGATGATATTGTCTTCGCAAACACCACAGTCACAACTGAGTTCACAGGCATTTCTTCTGAGTGATTTACTTTTGATGATGCTCTCTGATGTCCCTGTCAGTGTTTGGACCAGACCTCCATACAACAGATTATATATGTCGCTATATGCAGCCTTGAGATTCATTTTCTTGCAGGCATACTCAGTAAATCCTTAATAGAATAATAAGCATAATAGAATTAATGAAAGACCGTACCAACTTGGATGCTGCACTGGTGTGCAAAAGACACCAAACTGTGCAAATATCAAAATAATAAATAAATAAATAAACAAACAAACAAACAAGCAAGCAATGAATATTGAGAACGTAAGATCCTTGAAAATTAGTCCAGAGGGTGTGGGGACATTTCATTGATGGTACAAGTGAAGTCAACCTGTTTGGTTCAAAAGCCTGATGGTTGAGGGGTAATAACTCTTTGCAAACCTGGCTATAAGAATCCTGAGGTTCCAGTACCTTCTTCCTGATGGCAGCAGTGTGAAGAGATCATGTCCTGGGTGTGGATGAAGGGTGCTACTTTCCAGTATTTCATGTAGATGTGCTCAATGATGGGAAGGCTTTACCTGTGATGGACTGGGCCGCGTCCACTGCATTCTGTAGGTTTTTCCATTCACAGGCGGGCATAGGTGTTTCCATACCAGGCTGTGATGCAGCCAGTCAATATACTCTCCACTACATATCTATAGAAGTCTGTCAAAGTTTTAGATGTCATGCCAAATCTTTGCAAACTTCAAAGGAAATAGATGCACAGCCATGCTTTCTTTGTAATTGTACTTACTGGCTGGGCTCAGGATAGGTCCTCTGAAATAATAACATTGAGGGATCTGAAGTTGCTGGCCCTCTCCACATTCTGATCCTCTGATGAACATTATCTATGTATGCTTCCACTTATTTCTCTTTCATGAATTTATATAGCTTTATCTTAAAAGCATTTAAACTATTCATCATAACTGCTTTGCTAATTCCTTATTATGGCATAGAAAGAAAGGTCATTTAACTCATTGCATCCATGTCAACTTGCGGTAGAACAATCCCATCAGTCCCATTTCCTTTGTCTTTTCTGTGGCCCTTATTCAATCTCACGTGCCCGTGGATTCCACTTTTTTTTTATTGCCCCGGACTAGCATACCATTTGTTCCACATTCTGTGCATTCTTTTGTTGAGGAACTCTCTTCTAAACTCCTGAATGGATTTATTGTTGATAATTTATACTTTGTAGAGTCTCGGCCCGAAATGTCGACTGCTTATTCCTCTCCTGATTTGCTGAGCTCCTGTGTCTATTGCTCTATACTTAGAGTTGTTACATAGGACCTTTTAATGTGTTGTTGGGTGAATGGACTCCTACATCAGTCAGCACCTGTGCTAACGCCGTTAATATTTATCTATTTATTTGTTGGGATTACAGCGCGGAGTAGGCCCTTCTGCCCCTTTAAGCCATGCTGCCCAGCAATCTCCCAATCTAATCCTAGCTTAATCACGAGACAATTTACAATGACTATTTAACCTATCAGCTAGTAGCTCTTTGGACTGTGGGAGGAAACTGGAGCACCTGGAGGAAATCCACATGGTCACGGGGAGAACGTACAAACTCCTTACAGGCAGCGGTGGGAATTGAACCCGGGTGGCTATCACTATGCTACCATTCCACCATTGTAAGGCACAAATGGATAACACACCTAGACTGCTTGGTCCTACAGCAGGCTCAATGTTTATTCACAGACCAGCAGTTATAGTTACGACCGGCTAAATCCAACCATTTTAAAAAGGAAATGCAGAGGCAATTGAAAGAAGAATCTTTAATAAATATCATTAGTAAAGTTGTTACCATTTATACTACCCACTTTTCTCTTTTTTCCCTACTACCATCATGTTTGTTTATTTATTTTTATTTAGAGGGAACAGGCCCTTCGGCCACAAGAATTACACCCATGTGACCAATTAACCTATTAACTCATCCATCTCTGGACTGTGTGAAGAAGCCAGGAATCCCACACAGTCATAGGGAGAATGTACAGACTTCCTTCAGCCAGCTGCGGGAATTGAACCCAGTTCGATGGCACTTTAATAGCATTATGCTAACCAAGTTGCTGGATCGCCAGCATCTCTGGCTGGTCTCGAACCACCAATCTTTGCATTAATGTTTGAAGTCGCTGAACTTTTGCACCACAGAGATGGGTTCTTGAACTGACATGTAAAGCCCTAACTCTACTTTAGATTATATTTCTCTTTTACTCGCTCTCAAATGTGCACTAATATTGTTATTCCTATTTTGTTTATTTTGTCATATAATTTATGTTAAGTTGATGTTAACATGCTTGTCGTGTATGCAATGTACAGAGTTCTTGCTGCAGAAACTAATTTTCATAGCATTTACACCCTGTGTTTGAACTTCAACTTGAACCTGATTTCTATTAAGAACATTTGCAACGAGTGCTGCCACATGAAAGCAGAATCCATCATCAAGGACCCCCACCATCCAGGCCATGCTCTCTTCCCACTACAACTATTAGGCAGGAGGTACAGGAGCCTTAGGTCCCACAACTATCAGGCTCCTGAACCAGTGTGGATAACTTCACTCACCTCAACACTGAACTGATTCTACAGACTCACTTTCAAAGACTCCGAAACTCGTGTTTTCGGGAGTATTTGCACAACTTGTCTTCTTTTGCACATTGGTTGTTTACAGTCATTGTGTATATAAATTCTATTATATGTTTGTATTCTCTTGTAAATGCCTGCAAGAAATCTTGAAGTAGTTTATGGAAATAAATACAGACTTTGATGGTAAACGTATTTTGACATTGACATTGATCTCGGGAATGGCCGTTGAGGTCAGGGAAATGGCATTAACCATGAAATGACAGTGCAGGGTCAGCTGATGAATTGTTAATGGCAGTTGTTATTCCAGGCAGTGTCTGCATCTCTTTCAAAAGCTAAACTGTCAGCCCCATTGGGATAGAAACAGCTTTATAAAAAAACAGGCAGCATAGTTGTGCCAACTAGCCAATGATCAACGATGGGGATGTAATTGGTATCCAATCAACACTTTGTTTCTTCCCTATTCCGATTTCTTTTTCTCGGATTATATTGAAACGATGTTGTCCCATTTTGATTGGGAATCAAAATTGGAAAGGTGGAGTGGAATCCATCATGTGGGACACGCAGAATAAATCGTGATAAATCTACCCTTGTGAATCAGCACATTGGTGTTATGTGGCAACAGTCTTAGCTATGATAACCCACAGTCGCGGGTACTCCTTGGGGAAGCCAACACTCGGAGAAAATTCAGGTTGCTCAGCAAATGGAATATTGTGTTCAGTTATGGTCCACTCATTTTAGGAAGGAATTGGAAGCTTCTGAGAGGATGCAGAGGATATTTACCTAGGATGCAATCTAGATTAGAGAGCATTTATTATGAGCTAAAAATGGAGGGATAAGTCGAGGGAAGGTTAGTTTGATCTTAGAGTAGGTTAAAAGGTCAAGATTAAGATGGTTAAGATTTCATCATATGAACACATGTTGGGAAGAATTAACAGTGAGGGAAAAGTGCAAGACGTGTGGGATCAATTTTGGTTGTATGTTAATTTAAACTTATATTAGAAATTTTTTTTCTGTTTCTTAGTTTTGTATGTTTTCCTGTCATGGGATGGCTGTGCAAATATGCTGTACTGTATCTGCTCTATGATATGCTGTGCTGCTTTGTAAAATAAGAATAAATAATAATAAAAATTTGAATTACAAAATAAAAGGTTGGCACAACATCGAGGGCCTGTACTATGTTCTAATGGTGAGTTGATGCTGCTGTGGAGCCAGTCGCAGCAAAATTCACTTTCTTAGGTAAAAGAGACAAAGATTGAGGTATGGAGTGACAGTTAACAGGCAGGTGACTCAACTCTCAACATCTTTTCAGCACTATAGCACAAACTGGGAAACTACTTGCCTGCTGAATGCAGCTGCTGCATAACTCTAGAAGGGTGAAAGCATTCTGAGCTCATGCAGTGGTGCACCATTCTCCACCCTGAACCATCTTTCCATTTACAGCGGCTGTGGTGGGTACAATGTGCAACATGCTCTGTGGTCACTTGTCTGGAATCATGCACTTGGACTACTCTGTCAGCACCTCCCAGACCAGATCCTCTCACATCAGGCATGGCACCTCCAACAGTCCAGTACTTCCTCTATCCTAGGCCATCTGCAGGCGGCGCAGCGCACGGCAGCAGCGGCCTTTCGGATCTGGTGCTACTTTAATTTTTTAAAAAATTAATTTAATTTTAAGGCACGATTAGGGTTTAGGGCAATGGATAACAGATAGATAGATAGATAGATAGATACTTTATTCATCTCCGTGGGGAAATTCAACTTTTTTCCAATGTCCCATACACTTGTTGTAGCAAAACTAACCACATACAATACTTAACTCAGCAAAAAATATGATATGCATCCAAATCACTATCTCAAAAAGCACTAATAATAGCTTTTAAAAAGTTCTTAAGTCCTGGCGGTAGAATTGTAAAGCCTAATGGCATTGGGGAGTATTGACCTCTTCATCCTGTCTGAGGAGCATTGCATCGACAGTAACCTATCGCTGAAACTGCTTCTCTGTCTCTGGATGGTGCTATGTAGAGGATGTTCAGAGTTATCCATAATTGACCGTAGCCTACTCAGCGCCCTTCGCTCAGCAACCGATGTTAAACTCTCCAGTACTTTGCCCACGACAGAGCCCGCCTTCCTTACCAGCTTATTAAGACGTGAGGCGTCCCTCTTCTTAATGCTTCCTCCCCAACACGCCACCACAAAGAAGAGGGCGCTCTCCACAACTGACCTATAGAACATCTTCAGCATCTCACTACAGACATTGAATGACGCCAACCTTCTAAGGAAGTACAGTCGACTCTGTGCCTTCCTGCACAAGGCATCTGTGTTGGCAGTCCAGTCTAGCTTCTCGTCTAACTGTACTCCCAGATACTTGTAGGACTTGTAGATACTTGTGACTGTCTACCACCGCCAGATACTGCTACAATACAGAGATCGCCCAAAAACAAACCTTCATGAAGATCTGCTGGTTAGATTACGCGACCTCAGCTTGCTGAGAGAATTGGGCCTGCAGTCCTCGGAGTCGCCTGATGCCGGTGGCCGGCGTTGGGGACGTCGTAAGCGGTGCGCAAGGAGAGCGGGCAGGAGTCCGTGCCAGGAAAAAAGCAAGCCCTAGCCGGCCGGCCCTCCCGTCTATTCTGCTCTCCAATGGACATTCAATTGGACTACATCTGTGGCAACAAAATACTCGGCGGGAGTACAGAAACGGACGGAATCCCGGACACCGCCATTCAGCTGATTATTTATGTAACAGATTTTCCCCCAAGCCATCGGACTACCAACCTACTGCCCTCTACTGTGCCTATTGTCTTGTTTGTTATTTATTGTAATGCCTGCACTGTTCTGTGTACTTTATGCAGTCCTGGGTAGGTCTGCAGTCTAGTGTAGTTTTTGTGTTGGTTTACATAGTTCAGTGTAGTTTTTGTGTTGTTCATGTAGCACCATGGTCCTGAAAAACGTTGTCTCATTTTTATTGTGTATTGTACCAGCAGTTATGGTCGAAATGACAATAAAAGCAACTTGACTTGACTTGACTTGAAGCGTATCATACAAAATTTTGTGTGTTCAGATTCCAGGAGAAGGACATGAATACTGCCAAATGATCCCCAACCAAAATATTTGGATGTTTACATTTAGTTTTAATGTCGCTGATTAACTAATGATCTCTTAGCAAGAGGGGAAGAAAATGTATTCACTAATTAGTCATCACAAAATAATTGAGGCTGTTTAGGATGACTAACACAGGAGCATCACTTCCTGTCATTCAAGCAGTTGTTAACTGGGTGTACCACTCTTATGGGTGGTAGGGTGGAGTTATGTCGCTATCAAAGGAGGTGTAAGGTGCTCCTTCCCTCACTTGTCTGCAGGTCACCCTAGGGCAAGGTGAAGGAGCTGCTTAATCCCCCAATCAGGGTCACCTGAAGCCATGGGAGCTGGTGGTGGATGGTCTTATGAGCAGCTGGTGCATATCACAAGTCCTGGTTATGTGACCACTGAAGCCAGACAACCTCTGAAGAGTATTGACAATGGTGGTGCCACCTGACTTGTAAAGACACTGCCCAGAAGAAGACAATGGCGAGCCACTTCTGTAGAAAAATTTGGCCAAGAACAATCACAGTCATGGAAAGAGCAAACACGAGGAAATCTTCAGATGCTGGAAATTCAAACAACAACACACACAAAATGCTGGTGGAACACAACAGGCCAAGCAGCATCTATAGGGAGAAGCGCTGTTGACGTTTTGGGCCGAGACCCTTGGTCAGGACTAGCTTAGTCCTGATGAAGGGTCTCGGCCCGAAACGTCGACAGTGCTTCTCCCTATAGATGCTGCTTGGCCTGCTGTGTTCCACCAGTATTTTGTGTGTGTTGCTGTATGGTTATGGAAAGATTCTGATCGCCCATATCATGCGACACGGCGCATAACAAGCCAATCCCAACTCTTGTATTCAGTGCCCTGACTGAATAGGAAACATCTGGATAAAGCGGCACGTTGACATAGCGGTTGGCGTTACATGATTACCGTGCTGGCTGTAAGATTGGCGTTCAATTCCCGCCACTGACTGTGGGGAGCTTGTGTGTTCTGCCCGTGATTGTGTGGCTTTCCCCCAGGTACTCTGGTTTTGTCCCACATTCCAGGGTTGGTGGTTGTGGGCATACTGCGTTGTCGCCTGGGGGTGTAGTGACACTTGCGGGCTGCCTCCAACGCAACCCTCACTCATTTGTTTTGACTAAAGCGACTCATTTTGCTACGTGTTTCAATGCACCTGTGACAAATAAAGCTAGTCCTCAAAAGTTCAAATCTTCAAAATGTTTCAATCATTGCTGTGAGGAGAGCTTCGGCGGAGACCGAAGTCATTAGAAGTTTCAGAATGGTGGAGCCGAGGAACCTGTAACTATGCTGTAATGCTCTATGACAATGGATAACAGGTTCTGCACAAGCCAGGGATCACATCCTGATATGACCCAACCCGCCAGCTGGCAAACAAAAAGAGAAATTAGGTCCTTTGCAGGTGAGCGTGTGGGGAAGATGAAGCAACCAATATTACTACAATCAGGAGAAGTCAGATGAATAGATGAGGAAGAATGGAACTTGAAGGATAAGTGAAAGGGCTAGGTGAAGGTGTGCATGGTAATTGACTAGGTTTTCTCTTCCAGAATACAGTACACTGCATGTCTGTTTTCCAGGGATACCCCCTCCCATACTGTTTTGAATATCAGTGCACCACAGTGTCCTTCAGTACTCTTCTGTTATAGTGGAGGAGAAGCCTTAGCCATTTACACTTTGTAGATCAGGTTTCCCCCTGCACAGTGCTAGTGTTCAGTGCAGATAAAGGCTGGAAATACCCTTCCAATAGAGGGAAAGGGAATCAAGTGAAAGCAAATGTTAATTGGATACTAAAGGCATTCCCATGGTTAATCATTGATCAAAGGTTGGCAACTACTCACCAACACAAACATTATCACCCTGGGGAGAAGACTGACATTAATTGGACATTTTTCATTGTGCAAATTGTTAGGGCTTGGAAAGTATTGGTAGGTGTCGCAGTAAAATGGGTCAGACTTGATGAAGTGGTGAAGCAGACTCAATAGGCAGTGCGGCACACGGCAGCAGCGGTCTTTCGGATCTGGTGCTACTTTAATTTAGTTTTTAAATTTAATTTCAAGGCACAATTAGGGTTTAGGGCAATGGATAACAGAGTGACTGTCTACCATCGCCAGATACTGCTACAATACAGAGATCGCCCAAAAACAAACCTTCATGAAGATCTGCTGGTTAGATTGCGCGACCTCGGTTTGCTGAGGGAATCGGGCCTGCAGTCCTCGGAGTTGCCTGATGCCGGTGGCTGGAGTTGGGGACGTCGTAAGCGGTGTGCGAGGAAGCGGAAGTGAGGAGAGCGGGCAGGAGTCCGTGCCAGGAAAAAAGCAAGCCCTAGCCGTCTTGCTCTCCTGTCCATTCTGTTCTCCAATGGACATTAAATTGGACTACATCTGTGGCAATGAAATACTTGGCGGGAGCACAGAAATGGACAGGATCCCAGGCGCCGCTTTCAGCTGTTTATTTATGTAACAGATTTTCCTCCAAGCCATCGGACTACCAACCTACTGCCCTCTGTTGTGCCTATTGTCTTGTTTATTATTTATTGTAATGCCTGCACTGTTCTGTGTACTTTATGCAGTCCTGGGTAGGTCTGCAGTCTAGTGTAGTTTTTGTGTTGGTTTACGTAGTTCAGTTTAGTTTTTGTATTGTTCATGTAGCACCATGGTCCTGAAAAACGTTGTCTCGATTTTACTGTGTACTGTACCAGCAGTTATGGTCGAAATGACAACAAAAGCAACTTGACTTGACTTGACTTGATAAGCCAAATGGCCCAATTCTGCTCATACATCTTATGGTCTTAAAAGCAGGTGTTGTTTTAGTCTTCACAAGGGAGCTAGTCAATTATCTGAGAGGAACAAGTTTGTAGGATCATTGGAAAGCAATGGATTCAGCTAGATTGCTCGTATGTTGTGCTAGTATTAACTGGATGGACAGACCTTCATTGGTACTGTAATCAATTTGTGATTCTGTGATTAAAACATGATTCTTACTTTACGTTAAGAATGAAACCAGAAAATGTTAGACACACAAAATGAGCTGAGCTGTAATGGTGGAAATGGAAACAGTAGTCACGTTACAGATCAGTGACCTTTCTTTTGTCTTAATTTGGGATTTGTGGTTCTCTTTAGTGCTTCATCGTCCTGATTTACAATCCCTTAAATAGGTCATTATCTGATGACCCATTATCAAATAAACGGTCTGTTCCAGTTTCTGAAAGACATCTGGTTTGTAATTCAAAGATTCAAATTCAAAATACATTTATTATCAAAGTATGTATGCAGTATACAACCCTGATATTTGTCTTTTCACAAAAGAAAGAAAACCTGGAACCCGTTCAAAGGAAAAGATCAGTCTTAATCGGTCATAAAGTCAAATGCTTTTCCCCGTGTTGGAAACACAAAAACGCCTCGCTAGAAACTCACGCTCGCCCACTCTTAACTGACATGCAGTGACTAGGTACCACTCGTATGAAGATAAAGATTAGCTTTATTTGTCACCAGTACATCGAAACATCAAACCAACATGCGGTTCTGTTGCAGATAAAGGGCTCCTCTGGTCAAGATAGTGTTGAGCTGTGGTCTTTGTCAAGGTTGTGGCTCAGAGTTAGCTTTAGTTTTAGTTTTTTTAGGTTTTTAGGGATTGCTTTGTGATCACAGAGGGGAGTTAGGGGTCAGAATATAGAACATAGAAGACCTACAGCACAATGCAGGCCCTTCAGACCACAAAGCTGTGCCGAACATGTCCCTACCTTAGAACTACCTAGGCTTTACCCATAGTCCTCTATTTTTCTAACTCCATGTAGCCATCCAGGAGTCTCTTAAAAGACCCTATCGTTTCCACTTCCACCACTGCCATCGGCAGCCCATTCCACGCACTCACCACTCTCTGCATAAAAAACTTACCCCTGACATCTCCTCTGTACCTACTTCGAGCATCTTAAAATTATGCCCTCTCATGCTAGCCATTTCAGCCATGGGGAAAACCCTCTGACTATCTACACGATCAATGCCTCTCATCATCTTATACACCTCTATCAGGTTACCTCTCACCCTCTGTTGCTCCAAGGAGAAAAGGCCGAGTTCACTCAACCTATTCTCATAAGGCATGCTCCCCAATCCAGGTAACAACCTTGTAAATCTCCTCTGCACCCGTTCTATGGTACCCATGTCCTTCCTGTAGTGAGGCAAACAGAACTGAGCACAGTACTCCAAGTGTGGTCAGACCAGGGTCCTATATAGCTGCAACAATACCTCTTGGCTCCTAAACTCAATCCCACAATTGATGAAGGCCAATGCACTGTATGCCTTCTTAACCACAGAGTCAATCTGTGCAGCAGCTTTGAATGTCCTATGGACTCGGATCCCAAGATCCCTCTGATCCTCCACATTGCCAAGAGTCTTACCATTAATACTATATTCTGCCATCACATTTGACCTACTAAAATGAACCACCTCACACTTATCTGGGTTGAACTCCATTTGCCACTTCTCAGCCCAGTTTTGCATCCTATCAATGTCCCGTTGTAACCTCTGACAACCCTCCACACTATCCACAACACCCTCAACATTTGTGTCATCAGCAAATTTACTAACCCATTCCCTCCACTTCCTCATCCAGGTCATTTATAAAAATCACCAAGAGTAGGAGCCCCAGAACAGATCCCTGAGGCACACCACTGGTCACTGACCTCCATGCAGAATATGACCCATCTACAACCACTCTTTGCCTTCTGCGTGCAAGCCAGTTCTGGATCCACAAAGCAATGTCCCCTTGGATCCCATGCCTCCTTACTTTCTCAAAAAGTCTTGCATGGGGTACCTTATCAAATGCTTTGCTAAAATCCATATAAACTACATCTACGGCTCTACCTTCATCAATGTGTTTAATCAGGCTCATAAGGCACAACCTGCCTTTGACAAAGCCATGCTGACTATTCCTAATCATATTATGCCTCTCCAAATGTTCATAAATCCTGCCTCCCAGGATCTTCTCCATCAACTTACCAACCACTGAAGTATGACTCACTGGTCTATAATTTCCTGGGCTATCCCTACTTCCTTTCTTGAATAAGGGAACAACATCTGCAACCCTCCAATCCTCTGGAACCTGTCCCGTCCTCATTGATGATGCAAAGATTATTGCCAGAGGCTCAGCAATCTCTTCCCTCACTTCCCACAATAGCCTGGGGTACATCCTGTCCAGTCCCAGTGACTTATCCAACTTGATGCTTTCCAAAAGCTCCAGCACATCCCCTTCCATAATATCTACATTCTCAAGCTTTTCAGTCCACTGCAAGTCATCCCTACAATTACCAAGATCCTTTTCCGTAGTGAATACTGAAGCAAAGTATTCATTAAGTACCTCCACTGTCTCCTCCGGTTCCATACACACTTTACCACTGTCACACTTGATTGGTCCTATTCTCTCATGTCTTATCCTCTTGCTCTTCACATTCTTGTAGAATTCCTTGGGTTTTCCTTAATCTTGTCCGCCAATGTTTGCTCATGGCTCTCCTAATTTCATTCTTAAGCTCCTTCCTGCTAGCATTATAATCTTCTAGATCTCTATCATTATCTAGTTTTTTTGAACCTTTTGTAAGCTCTTCTTTTCTTCTTGACTAGATTGACAACAGCCTTTGTACACCACGGTTCCTGTATCCTACCATCCTTTCCGTGTCTCATTGGAACATACCTACATAGAACCCCACGCAAGTATCCCCTACACATTTGCCACATTTCTTCCATACATTTCCCTGAGAACATTTGTTTCTATTTTATGCTTCCAAGTTCCTGCCTGATAGCCTCATATTTCCCCTTACCCCAATTAAATGTTTCCCTAACTTGTCCGTTCCTATCCTTCTCCCATGCTATGGTAAAGGAGATAGAATTGTGATCACTATCTCCAAAATGCTCTCCCATTTAGAGATCTGACACCTGACCAGGTTCATTTTCCAATACCAGATCAAGTACAGCCTCTCCTCTTGTAGGCTTATCTTCCTGAACACACCTAACAAACTCTACTCCATCTAAACTCCACACTCTAGGGAGATGTCAATTAATATTTGGGAAATTAAAATCTCCCACCACAACAACCCTGTTATTATTACTCCTTTCCAGAATCTGTCTCCCCATCTGCTCCTCAATGTCACTGTTGCTATTGGGTGGTCTATAAAAAACACCTAGTAGAGTTATTGACCCCTTCCTATTCCTAACTTCCACCCACAGAGACTCCGTAGACAACCCCTCCATGACTTCCTCCTTTTCTGCAGCCGTGATGTTATCTTTGATTAACAGTGCCATGCTTCCACCTCTTTTGCCTCTCTCCCTATCCTTTCTGAAACATCTAAAGCCTGGCACTTGAAGTAGCCATTCCTACCCCTGCACCATCCAAGTCTCTGTAATGGCCACAAAATTATAGCTCCAAGTGCTGATCCACGCTCTAAGCTCATCCGCTTTATTCATGATACTCCTCGCATTAAATTAGAAACATCTCAAACCATCGGACTGAGCGCATCCCTTCTCTATCACCTGCCTATCCTCCCTTTTGCACTGTCTCCAAGCTTTCTCTATTTGTGAGCCAACTTTCCCTTCCTCCACCACTTCAGTTCAGTTCCCAACCCCCAGCAATTCTAGTTTAAACTCTCCCCAATAGCTTTTGCAAACCTTCCTGCCAGGATATTGGTCCCCCTCAGATTCAAGTGCCACCCGTCCTTTATGTACAGGTCACACCTGCCCCAAAAGAGGTCCCAATAATCCAGAAAGCTGAATCCCTGCCCTCTGCTCCAATCCCTCAGCCACGCATTTATCCTCCACCTCTTTCTTTTCCTATACTCACTGTCATGTGGCACAGGCAGTAATCCCAAGATTACTACCTTTGAGGTTCTGCTTCTCAACTTCCTTCCTAACTCCGTATAGTCTGTTTTCAGGACCTCCCCCCTTTTCCTACCTATGTCATTGGTACCAATATGTACAACAACCTCTGGCTGTTCTCCTTCCCACTTCAAGATATCATGGACGTGATCAGATACATCCCGGACCCTGGCACCTGGGAGGCAAACTACCATCCGCGTTTCCTTCCTGCATCCACAGAATCACCTGTCTGATCCCCTAACTATAGAGTCCCCTATCACTACTGCCTTCATCTTCCTTTCCCTACCCTTCTGAGCCACAGAGCCGGACTCCATGCCAGAGGCACGGCTACTGTTGCTTCCCCCTGGTAGGCTGTTCCCCCTCCAACAGTACTTAAACAGGAGTACTTTTAATTATGGGGGACAGCCACAAGGGTATTCTCTGGTACCTGCTTCTGACTGTTACCCACTTCTCTGTCTCCTGTGGTCCCGGAGTGACCACCTGCCTGTAACTCCTCTCTATCACCTCCTCACTCTCCCTGACCAGGCGAAGGTCATCGAGCTGCAGCTCCAGTTCCCTAACACGGTTTCTAAGGAGCTGAAGCTCAACGCACCTGATGTAGATGTGGTCCTCCGGGAGGCTGGGAGTCTCCAGGACCTCCCACATCTGACACCGAGCACATAATAGGGAGAGAGATGTGGTGAATCAGAGGGCAGGCTGGAATCTAAGCCTTCGCTCCATGTATGAAGGCCAGCAACTTGAACATAGTTAGATGTCGGGCCGGCAGACCAGTGAGGACCAGGTGAAGTTCCATGCAGAGGGGAGGCACGAGGACCGGTCACCCCTCCTAGATATGCCAGCTGGCAAGACCGGTGTTCAAGGCCTAGTGTTCATCAGCACATCCAGCGTTAGAACCCTGGAGTTCGGGTTCTCATCCACAGTCCTTACTTGTCACCATTGGTCATTCTTGGGTCAATACTGAAGATCAAAGCCTGAAGGTCAATCGGAAGTCCAGACGTTAAGGCCTGATGGCTGAAGCCCCGAGTCTGTGAGTCTGTTGGGGAGGTCAGAGGCCCAGTGGCTGTGAATCCAGGAATCTGCTGGAGGCTGGAAGCAGAAGGCTGCCTGGGGATAGAGGACTGTTCATGTGTGTGTGTGTGTGTGTGGGTGGGTAGGAGGGAGGGAGGAGTGGGGTTTGTTGTGACGTTGTTGCTTTGTCACTTATTGTGTACCGTTTTGTTCTTTCAAGCGTTGCGGGCTTGCTATGTGTGGCAACACTTGTGGGCTGCCCCCAGCACATCCTTGGGTGTTTTCATTGTTAACACAAATGACACTTCCACTCTATGCTTCGATGTAAATAAACCTAATTTTGAAATAAAGCTGAATCTGATTACTAACCCAGCTCCATTTTGAACAGAAGTTAGTTTGCATTCAAAGGTAAGATTGCAAACTCAGTAGACACCTTGACACAACCGGGCCAGCTCTGTTATTTGTTAACAGGTCATCGGAAAATGACTACTTTGTGACTGACTTTAAAGGCCTAAAGATTTGAATGAGAAGAGAGGAGAAATATGGAGGCGGGATGGTTTATAAAAAGAAACGCTCGATCGTCATGGGATGCGTAACTCAAACATGCTGGTTATGAGAACTTTATTTTCCATCAATCATTAGGTCCCACTGCAATTTCTGTTTATAATAAGGTTCTATTATAACATGCATTTTCAAGACAGTTAGTTTTTCTTGGTTAAACAAAATTGCTTGATAAAAAAATCAAGGGATTCTGCAGATGCTGGAAATCCACAGTAACAGACACAAAACGCTGGAGGAACTCAGCAGGTCAGGCAGCATCTATGGAGAAGGATAAAGAGCTGGAATTCTTCGGGACTGGAAAGGAAGGGTGAAGAAGCCAGAATAAGGTGTGAGGAAGTGGAATAAGAAGGTGCGGGGGGGAGGGGGTAGGAAGGGGAAGAAGTACAAGCTAGGAGGTGATAGGTGAAGCCAGGTAAGGGGGAAGGTAGATGGTTGGGGGAGGAGGGATAATGTGAAAAACTGGGAGGTGGTAGGAGGGAAAGGTAAAGGGTACCTTTATGTTTCTGTATTTTCAGCCCCTTTGCCTATTCCACCTATCACCTCTCAGCTTCTCACTTCTTTCCCCTTCCTCCATTCAATTGCCCACATCTGGCTTCACCTATCATCCTTCCATCTTGTCCTCCTCCTGCTCCCCCTCTTTCTTATTCTGGTATCTTCCCCCTTCCTTTCTCGTCCCAATGAAGGCTCTCAACCTCAAAATATTGGCTTGTTATTCCTCTCTATATATGTTGCTTGTCCTGCTGAGCACCTCTTGCATTTTGTATGTGTTACTCTGGATTTCCAGCATCTGCAGAATCTCTTGCATTTAAAAATTACCTGATGGCTTTTTCTTCTGTCGAATTGGGGGAATGTCAGAT
Source organism: Hemitrygon akajei (assembly GCF_048418815.1). NCBI lineage: Eukaryota > Metazoa > Chordata > Chondrichthyes > Myliobatiformes > Dasyatidae > Hemitrygon > Hemitrygon akajei. The sequence continues at coordinate 26,955,076 of NC_133138.1, read as the reverse complement.
TAATACATTGTGCTGTGGGGCCAGGAACATGCCAATTTCAATCTGAGCTGAATTGGCTGATTTCAGCCATTTGAGGCTGTCTGATTGACTTTCGGCTAAGGAAGGAGACAATCAGCAAACCCTTCACTCTCAAATGCAATTCCGCACAAAGACATTAATGCACTTCACATAAAGCACTTATAAGAGGGAATAGATTTCATCTGTTTTAGTGATGTTGGAGGGGAAAATAAGTATTGGCCAGAGCACAGGGGAAGCATTACCGCTTTCAGCCAAATGATGCCATTGAGACTTAACTCAATATCTTGTCTTATTTCAAAGGCAGCAATTCAATTGGTCCCTTCACGTTGCAGTGAAGTTGTTATGCTTTTTGTATTTGAGTCCCTTGGTTGGCATCAAGCCACCATTTTTCTATTGACTCTAATAAAGTGACATTAAGCAAAAGAATGGGAATAGAGACAGAAAGAAAAACAGAGAAAAGCAAGAAATAATGTGAGGTCGATAGAGAAATTAACTGAATTGACTAATTGGTGATTGATTCATTATTGTTCCATGTATTGAGATACAGTGAAAAACTTATTATTCAGACAAATAATACCATACGTGAATACTTCAAGGTCATACCAAGGGAAAACAATAGCAGAATGCAAAATATCATCAACACAAGAAATTCTGCAGATGCTGGAAATCCAGAGGAACACATCCGAAATGCTGGAGGAACTCAACAGGTTAGGCAGCATCTATGGAGAGGAATAACGAGTTGAGGCTTTGGGCTGCGACCTGTCCTGACTCGCCCAGTCCCGATGACGTGCCTCGGCCCGAAATGTCGTACTCTTTATTGCTCCCCATAAATGCTGCCTGACCTGCTAAGTTGCTCGAGTTTGAGTGTGTTACTAACAAGAGTATAGAATACGGTGTTAACCATTACCGAGAAAGGACGGTTCAAGTCGAGAGGGTACAAGAGCCATACTGAGGTAGATTGAGAGATGAGAGTTTGTTAACAGATGATGGTTGTTGTAGGATCACTGCAGAGAATATCAGTGATGTGGTCACCTTCATTGCCCACACTCCCATTTTTTTGGACATTGGAACAGTGTGTGTTGTGGCAGAGGAAACTGCTGTGCAGTAAACTGCAGGGTGTGGTGTAGGAGGTAAACAGAATTCTAGTAACACGTTATGTGAACTAAAAACAAAATGTACCTTAAATAGTGAATCTGTCAGCATCTGAGGAGAGAGAAACTGAGCTAAAATATCAGGACAACAATCTTTCACCAGAATAGGAAAACCAGCTTCCACTTTTGATGTGGATTATTAACCTAAAATATTAAATGTTTCTGAATTCACAGATGCTGGGTCTTCCCAGCATTTTCTGCTTATATTCCAGATTCTCAGCAGCTGCCATTTTCTTTTGCTTTTTGGTTATACAGTATATTATCAGATACTGTCATTTAAAATATTATGTTTATTGTGAATAGTGTCAGTAGATTTCCAGACATCTAATAAGGAGAAAATACAATATTAGTTACATCACCTCTCATGACACTGTATTCAGCATGAAGTGATAATGTTATCACAGATTTCTTTTTATAACATGCCTTAGGAATTACGTAAAGGAAATGGCTATGTCTGAGTTTACAATGTTTCTTTAATGATCTCATCCAGCCTATAATGAATAAATACATGGTTAAAGTATGCAGAGAGCATAGTGAACTGAATTTGTGACATCAATCTCTCACCTTTCAAGTCAGCTGCTTAAAGTAGGTGATTATTGAAATAAAATAACAATTGTCAAAATATAGTTTTCTAAAATTCCGATATGAAGTCAGGTTTTTTTTCTGAATCCTTACTCGAAGTGAAATTGCACTCCTGTAATGTTTGAGGATCAGGATATAATGCAGTGGTTATTTAACGTGAAGCTGGTCATGTTTATAGTTGGCCTGTTTTATTCCAATCCATAACTCAGGTATTGTTTGCAGGAAGTACATATTAATTACTGCCAGAGATGGCAACCCTGCAGAGGGGTCAGACACTTCACAGCAGAGGAAAACTCACGAGGTTTTGTTCTTAAATGTCAGTTATAGAATGGCTTAGTAACAGCCCATCCCCTCAACTTGGGTTCCTAGTGCCAACCCCCCCCCCCACCACCCTACCCCTCATTCCATAGTTGAGAAGTTATGTACTTGGCGACACAGTAGTGTAGTGGCTAGAACATCTCTTTACAGCAGCATCGTCCCGGGTTCAATTCTGCTGTCTGTAAGGAGTCGCTACGTTCTCCCTGTGACTGTACAGCTTTCATCCAGGTGCTCTGGTTTCCTCCCACGTTCCAGAGACCTACGGGTGGGTACGTTAATTGGTCACATGGGTGTAATTGGGTGGTGTGTGACTGTGGGCAGGAGGGAACTGTTACCGTGCTGCATCCTAAATAAATAAAATACTTCACATGTCAGTAAGCTGCACGATTCTGAACTCTTCTCCGATCTGGGAGAGGTCCAAATAATCATACGGTAATGAGTGTGAGATGCAGTGAGAGCTCGAGATCCCGGTCTCCATCTGAATGTTGTTTTCATCCCTATCTACGCTTTGTCCGGAAAGGTCAGGGTTGGTTTGAGTCCGGAGCCCTTGAGAACTGATCACTCCCAAGGCTCACCGTCTGGGATGGCCAGGTCAGAAGGAGCACGTTGACTCTAAACCTCCTTGGTTCCAGCTTGTCAATGGTGCCAGTAAAGGAGGAGTAAATATGGCCAGAAATGAGTTAAGGGGAAAATATTCTGTGGTCCCATTTTTACTGCTAGTGACTATCACTAGTCACCTGCCTCTATCAACACATTGACCATTTAATCCTCTTTCAGTCCACTCAGAAGTTTTTTGAATGTGGTGGCTGTTCGGTGTCAAGCTAATTGTTCTTCACTTGCATCGGAAGGAACAGGATTGCTTTCTGCCCAGCGTTGGTTTTTGGTCCTGGCTTGGCATTTCCATTCTTTCGAATGGCGACGTACCAGTTCCTCTCCAAGTACTCTTTGGATCTGTACGTATTATAACCATTCTCCTCCAGGGTTTCCAGGAAGAAGCATTCTTCTGTTGGAGATGGCTGTGAATAAATAGAAGGAATAAAAATGATTGAAATGAAAATAGCTCCCCCTGGTGGCTGAACTGGTAAAGCTTTTGACAAGGAAGATCCCAGTCCAAACATGAAGCCAAAGTCAAACTACCAAGTCTCCATTGAATAGGAAGTACTTGTGTTTTAGAATTCAGGGTCATTTTGTTCTGTTTTATGCTCTCCAACTGTGAGTCCCAATGATGTAGCAGTTACGAACATTAGGCTTGTTCCATCCTACAATTAAGTTCAAAGAAAATTTATTATCAAAATACAGTCAGTATATGTCACCATATATGACCCTGAGATTCATTTTCTTGTGGGCATTCACAGAAAATGTAAAGAAACACAATAGAATCAATGGAAAACTATACACAAAGATGGACAAACAACCAATGTGTATTAGAAGACACAAAAAACTAATAATAATAATAATAATAATAATAATAATAATAATACTAAATAACTAATCAATAAATATTGAGGACATGAGTCATAGAGTCCCTGAAAGGGAGCCCATAAGTTGTGGAATGGTTTGGTGTTGAGGTGAGTGAAGTTTTCAACACTGGTTCAGGAGCCTGATGGTTGAGGGGTAATACAGTAATTGTTCCTGAACCTGGTGGGGTGGGGGGGGGGGGGGAACTCTGGCTTCTGTACCTCCTTCCTGATTCTACAACATGAATTGTTATAACTCTAACAATTTATTCTGTACTTTGTTATTTATTTTATTTATTTAGATTTCTTGATTCTTTTACTTATTTTTAAAATGTATTTATGAGGTAACAGGCCCTTCCCATGCAATGGGCCCGCACCACCCAATTACACCTATGTGACCAATTAACCTACTAACCTGTACGTTTTTGGACTGCGGGAGGAAACCAGAGCACCCAGTGGAAACCCACATGGTCTCGGGGAGAACATACAGACTTCTTACAGACAGCGGTGGAATTGAACCTGGGTGGCTGGTGCTGGCTGTAAAGCATTACACTAACCGCTACGCTACCGTGCTGTTATTCTTTTAACCTTGAACCTCCTCAATCCTCATCATCATTACGTGCTGTGTCACTGCCTTGATTCACTATTGTAATAAAGTGTTTGGCAAGGCTGGAATACAAGTTCTTCACTGTACCTCGAAACGTCGGCTATGGCACAAGATCAAAATTAAGTTGCAGAAACTTGTAAAATTAGTCAGCTCTATCTTATCCAGCCTCTGTAGTCTCCAAGACATTCTCAAGAAGCAGTGCCTAAGAATCCCCACCACTCAGGACATGCCCTCTTCACTCTGTTGTCTTTGGGAAGGAGGGACAGAAGCCCATAGGCACACACACAGAGATTCAGGAACAGCTTTTTCCCCCTCTGTCATCTGATTTCTGAATGGATGTTGAACCCATTAACACTACCTCACTACTTCTATATTTCTGTTTTTTTACACTACTTATTTTAACTTAACTATTTAATAAACATATACATACTTAATATAACTTAGTTTCTTTTTCTCTCTATATTTATTTATCACATATTGCATGGTACTGCTGCTGTAAAGTTAACAAATTTCACAACATACACCAGTGATATTAAACCTGATTCTGATATCTGACAATAATAAACCAATTTACCTGTTTATTTACATTTTCCATAGGTAATTTATATCTCAAATTCAAATCATTTCTCTTTGTGCCCTGACATAACAAAACTACAAACGTTTGTAGATTCATCTTTGAATTTTCCATTGACTTTGGTTCCAATTTCCATGACCCTTTGTGTGAAGACGGGCCTTCAATTGAATTTTATGACCCTTGTCCTTCATCCCTAAACTAAACCTAAAAAAAAGATTCACCTTAACAACATCAGCACATCCTTCAATCACATCAAACACCTTAATTAAAGTTGCCCCTTAATCTTTTGTTTCTAAGGAAACATGAGCTTAGTCAAAGCAAGTTGCACTATGACTTAGCCCCTTCATGCTAATCATCGTTTCCAATAATTCCTTTATTCCTTTGTGGATGTGGAAGTTGATGACAAGTTCTAGCCCATTCCTAACTGACCATGTGGGAGGGCTGATGAGCTGCTTTCTTGATCCGCTGCAGTGTTGCTGTTCTAGTTTGTCTGGGCTCAGCTGGTCTCAAGCAGGGTTGTGGTTAGAGGCACTTTGATTGACCACAGGCTAAAGGAGGTGAGAGAAATACCCAGGGTCTCTGCTGCTGATTGTCATCTGGTGATCCTCTTTGAATCTGGACCTGTGTTAATATTAGTCGAGGCCACCAACAATCTAGCTTCATTGTCTCCACCCATAGTTAAAAAAAAAGGCCACCAACAGTCACTCCAAAGAGCTAATGAGAAGGTAGCATCTGATGTAGAATGCATGACTCCTCAGCCTCCAGGAGAGGAAAGGAGGACACCAAGAACAAAGAAATATCACCCACCCAGCAATTGGTATGCTCTGGGATCAATGAAAGATTTAAGTAGACTGCTGGATTGCTCCTGGGAACTTAGTGTTTAGCCATAACAATGTGTCTCCTCACGATCTCAAGAACCTCCAGTGCATTTCCCAGCTTATGATTTACTTCTGAAGTGCATTCTCCATGAAGCATTTTGGCAGGCAATTGCTAGTTAATGCTGTTTGAGAAAGCATATCGGCCGTGGCGTCAGAAAACTTCCAAGTCAAGAGGTCTTTTTCATCCTTATGAAAAAGCAAATACAGTAGATCTATGGTTTAGAGTTTCATGTGATGGTCAAGACCACTGCTAAAATAACCTTGGAGTCCACAATCGTATGAGGTAGAAATAAGAATATTATTTGCTGATTGAAGGTGGTCTTCATAATGAACATGTTACACTGTGTGATTTAAGTCAGAGAAATTATATTATAATGCAAGTGTTAGATCTCTATACAAGGAAATCTGCAGATGCTGGAAATCCAAAGCAACACATACAAAATGTTGGAAGAACTCAGCAGGTCAGGCAGCATCTATGGAAAAGAGTACAGTTGACGTTTTGGGCCAGGACCCTTCCTCAAGACTGGAAAGGAAGGGGAGAAAGAAGCCTTCCTTCAGAAACCCTTTCTCTCACCATTTGAGGAAGGGCTTCTCCCCTTCTTTTTCAGTCCTGATGAAGGGTCTCGGCCCAAAATGTTGATTGTTTACTCTTTTCCATAGATGCTGCCTGACCTGCTGAGATCCTCCAATATCTTGTGTGTGTTGCATTGGACCATCTACTTTGGCTACTAATTATGGAATTTTAAAAGTATTGATTGATGCAGTCGTAAGGAAGTTTCATTACAATGTTGAGGCAGAATACTCTTCCTTTAAATTGCACTGCACTCTTCAGAACTAGAGTAGTCCGCTCAGCCCTTCTAACTGTGTTCTACCTTATAGAGAAATCAGGGCCAGATTGTACCTTAATTCCAAATACCTGTCGCCTTATATGATATGCAACATAGCAGAAAGATTGAAAGAGTGCGGAGAAAATTTACAAGGATGTTGGCAGACTGAGGAGTAGGTTAGGACTTTAATCACTGGAGTGTAGGAGAATAAGAGGAGATTTGATAGAGGTAAATGCAAGCAGCCTTTTTCCACTGAAGTTGGGTGAGACTCAAGAGGTTAAGGGTGAAAGGAAACATTTTTAAGAGGAATCTGAAGGGGAACTTCTTCATTCAGAGGGTGGTGCGAGTGTGATTGAACTGCCAATGGAAGTATTGGATGTAGGTTTGATTTCAACATTTCAGAGAAGTTTGGACAGGGAGGTAGATGGAAGTGATATGGAAGACAATAATCAGGTGCAGGTCGATGACAGCATAATGTATTGGCATTGACTAGATGGGCTGAAGGGCCTGTTTCTGTGCTGTAATGTTCCATAACTCTACAAATAATGTTTTGCAATAGTTAATGTCACATTGGAAAGCATTTATTTTACCAGCCTGGGCATGCCTCAGTGTTGTAAATGCATTGTAAATAAAAAGAAACTATCCAGAGATAAATTGCTCGGTTTTATGAGAGTTATGTGCATGTTCCTAATGCTGTTTTAAAGAGATCTAAAAATACATTGTTGAACATTATGTAATAGAGTTCGTACATTGCTGTAAAACTGCATGAATTCTCAGCCGTTAGCTATGGTGCTTTAACCTTTTCTGTCAGCTATTTACTTTCCCATGCCAAAATCAAGGGATTTACTTTTGTGTTATTCAAAAATATTATCGTCAGTTATTGTTTTATGTGGTTAAAACAGCAATAAAATCACAATTTAATTAATAATCACTTAATTATTTACATTAAAAAAAGTCAACCAGCCAAATTACAATGATACAATATTAAAGATGTTGATAATGTATATTACAATCTTTTGCATGTAATTGGAAAGTCTGCAGCTATGTTTTTTTTTAATGTGGTCTTAAATTTAGTTTAGAAAATGTACACTAAATTCTGCTTGCTTGCTTTCTTCCCTCCTTCCCACATTCCTTCCTTCTGTCTCTCCCTTCAGCTCTCGTTACATCTCTCCCACCCCTCCTTTGAATGACTTTTTGCCTTTTCTCTCTTTCCCTGTGTGCCTCCTGCTCCACCACTCTGTGCTCTCTCTCACCCACTCAGCAAGTGCTCCATATCCTCTTTCCCTCCTGCACTTGCTGCTTTGCAGTGATGTCCCAGGATCTGTCCCTGCTCGCGGAGCTGGCAATGGTGGCAGTGCTGGGCCAGGAGCCAGACACTTACACGTTACGTAAAGAGGTTAGGAGCTGACAGGTTGAGTAGGTCCTGAGCAACTATGCAGGACTCCTCTTAGTGATAGAACCGTAGAGCCATACAGCTCAGAAACAGTGGACTCAGTTCAGAGCTGAGGTGAGTGAAGTTATCAGCTTTGTGAACCAGTGTGGGTAACTTCAGTCACCTCAGCCCTGAACTGATTCCACAACCGATGTTCCTGAAGAAGGGTCTCAGCCCAAAACATTGACTGTTTACGCATTTCCATAGATGCTGCCTGGTCTGCTGAATTCCTCCTCAGTAATAGTTATTTATTTATTTATTTATTTATGTTTTCTATTTGCTCAGATTGTCTCTTTTTGGACACTGGTTGTTTGTCAGTTTTTATGTGTAGTTTTTCATTGATTCTATTGTATTTCTTTGTTCTGCAAGGAAATGAATCTCGGGGTAGTATTTCGTGATACATGTGTACTTTCATATAAATTTCCTTTGAACTTTGAGTTCATGCAGACCATTATAACTTCTTCACCAATCAGGGAGGTCTAGTAGCTGCTTAGCTGCCTCCCCCACCCACCCCAGATCAGGGTCACCTGAAGCCATGGGAGCAGGTGATGGTTGATCGTATGAGCAGCTGGCACATATCACAAGTCCTGGTTATGCGGCCACTGGCACCATGCGGGCAATATTATTGAAAATGTCTGGGGTCACCCATCTTGTAAAGGTACTGCCCAGAAGGCCATGTGGAAAGACACTTCTGTGGAAAGATTTGCCATGGCAAGACCATGATTGGCCATGTCATATGACACGACACAAAACGAATGAACGATATGCATTGACCTTCATAAGGGTGGCACGGTAGCATAGTGATTAGCGTCAAGCTTTATGGCACCAGTGGAAGGGGGTTAATTCCTGCCCATCTGTGAGAAGTTTCTACGTTCTCCCTGTGACCACGCGAGTTTCCTCTGGGTGTGCTGCCTTCCTCTCACACTCCAAAGGCGTACAGGTTAGTAAGTTATGAGCATGTTATTTTAGCGCCAGAAGCACGGAGACACTTGCGGGCTGCCCCCAGCACATCATCAGACCATGCTGGTCGTTGATGCAAACAACGCATTTCACTGTATGTTTTCAGTTTCAACGTTCGTGTGACAAATAAAGCTAATCTTAATCTTAAAAAAAGTTAATCCTACCCTCCTAAACAGTGTATAATGCTCCGTTGTTCTTACATCGATGTCCTCTCTAAGAATCTCTTAGGTGTTGCTATTGCATCAGTCTCCACTATCTCCAGGCACCCACCACTCTCTCTGTAAAACAAACGACCTCTGACGTCCCCACGAACTTTCCTCCGCTCACCTTGAACAGAAGTCCTCTGCTATTGGCTATTGGCACTCTGGGCAGTGGGCAGTATTTGCCTCAATTTGTTTCTTCCAGATTTCCAAGGATATGACCTTGGAACCCTGTCTTGTCATAATCAGTACTCTTCAGACATTGTCCGACTGGTGTCAGTGGTTCCATAACTTATGATATGCACCAACTGCTCGTACGACTATCTATCACCTGCTTCTTTGGCTTTACGTGACACTGACCGGTGGGGGGGATGGGCGGTGGTTTCTAAGTAGGTGCTATGCTTGCCCAAGGGTGAGCTGCATGCTAGTGCAGTGATGGACTACATCTCCTTACATCTCCCTACATCTCCTTCTGTTAGTGACATATCTCCACCCTGCCACGCAGGACAGGACTATAGGGAGAATAAAATGGGATTAGTGCAGAATTAGTGTAAATGATCTTTATTGGTTGGCTTGGACCTGGTGAGTGGGTTTCCCAGCCAGCCACACAATCCTTGGGACACATTTGTCCCAGATTTTGACTCAACCCTGTTGAGCCATTTAGTGCCCCCTATTCACGGCTCATCAATATGGCTACCGTAGGTTAATGGATGCACAATTTCCTAGGTAGTGGAAAGGGTGGGTTCAGACTAGACACTGGAACTATTGGCTGAAATAAGATCCAGCCAATCAAACAGGCTAAGTCTCCATGCTCCCCAGTGGCCCATCTACTTTAGGCCTCATTTTCATCCTCAGTGGAATATTGGGATTGGTGAGTTAGTAACATAGGAGAGTACAGCACAGGAACAGGCCCTTCAGCCCACAATGTTGTGCTGAACCAACTAAAAAGTAAATCAACCCCTCCCTCCAAGAAAAGAATCTCTCCTACCTACATAATGTCGACATCCCTCCATCTTCCTCATATTCATGTTCCTATCTGAATGTCTCTTAAAAGCCTCTAATGTATTTGCCTCCACTACCATACCAGGTGGCATCTATCACTCTCTGAGTCCAAAAACTTACCCCTCACATCCCTCTTGAACCTACCCACTCTTACCTTCAACGCATGCCCTCACGGGAAAAATATCCTCCCTGCCTACTCTATCTCTGCCTCTCTTAACCTTATAAACCTCTATCAATCTTCAGAAATTTCATAGGGTGTTGTGTATGTGGACGGAGATGCCAGAAGAAGTGGCTGAGGTGGGTACAAAAACAATACTTAGAAGATATTTGGACAGGTAAGCGGATAAGAAAGGTTTAGAGAAACATGGGCTGTATACAGGCTCAGTTGGACACCTTGGTTGGCATGGACAAGTTGGGTGAAGGTTCGGTTTCCATGCTCATTACTGCAGAGCTCTAAGAACCTGTGCCATCAAAAAAGACGTTCTGGTGAGTAGATTAGTGAGGAAACATTTAGTTACTGTGGAAAAATAAAGAAGCATGCTGTGAATAACTTTGATTATATTTTTTATTTCAGGGAGTGGTGAAGCTTGTAAGCTGTTGAGCAGGAGGATCATGTAATATTGCAAGACTGCGACGATGAATTTCAAGAATCCTTTCTTTCTGAGTTGTTTTTCCAGTTTCTTTATTGCTTCAGGGAAGAGCAGCTGTCTTGAGCTCAGTGTATGCAGGTGAGTAGTGTTTCCTTTGTCTTATAACAGTAATTTACCAAGATGTTACCTCCCCTATACTTATCTCTTCCAGGGGAGCCAAGTTGTAGATTGTGATTTATGGTTTGACAGGAAAGAGCATGAGAAAGAATAGCAAGGAAGGAAAGCAAAAGAGGGAGGAGTGGGGGAAGGAAGCTGTTATAGAGAAGCACATTTTTGTACAGAGCTCTTTGTGATCCTTTTAGGATACAGGGCATGGTTGTATTTCTACTCTGGTAGAATAGAAAATACAAAGGAAGGCATACATTTATTTCATGTCTTTCCCAAATTCAGGTTGTCAAGATGTTCAACGGTTCTTTTTGAAATAAGGTTGCTGCGCTAATACCAGAAGCAGAGAGGGCTGCTTGAAAACTGCATGGTCTCAGAAATAGCAGTGAAATAATTGAACAATTTTTAAGTAGTGATTTCTGCTGAGTGATAATTATTGGCCAGGACACCTGAGAAACTCCCATATTCACAGTACTCTGCAAATGTCTTCGGCACATATACTGTCTGTAGCTAGGTGCCTCAGGCTTTTACACAGCTCTGTATATATCAACATGGAGCAGAGAGCGAGTTTGTAAATCCAGCGGGAGCAAAGGGTGTCGGGAATAGCGATGGTGGAGTGCCGCAGGAGGCATGTGGGACAGGTGGTGGAGAAGGAGTGCCTGGGCGGGGTGGTGGCACTGGGTGCAGACACACCCAGCCTTGAGACACCAGGCAAGGTCACTTGATTCCAAACAATTGGTTTATTGATCATTACAGAATATCTCTCTGGTGCTTCCCGTTCCCCTCCCTTCTCCCTTCCCCTTTTCCCAACCATCATTCCCCTCTCCCTGGCCCCTTCCCACTCTCAGTCCACAATAGAGACCCATTTCAGAATCAGATTTATCATCACTCACGTATGTCATGAAATTTGTTCTTTTTTTGTGGCAGCAGTACACTGCCATTCATAAAATTACTACAGTACTGTGTAAAAGTGTTAAGCACCCTAGCTATATATATATGTGCCTAAGACATTTGCACAGTACTATACCTCCAGAACAGTGCCCTGAGATCCTTTCTGTCATGCTGAAGGAGCAGGTGAAGCTTTAGTTGCTAGACACTGACAGGGCAGTGAAAATGATTGATTTCTCGATTTCAGCTGTTTGATAATTATTGGCCGGAATATCTGAGGGACTCCCATATTCAGAGTACTGTGCACAAATCTTAGGCACATATATATAGCGGGGGTGCCTAAGACTTTTGCACAGTGCTGTATTTGTCAGCGTGGAGTGGAGAGCGAATTTCTAAATCAGGCGGGAGCAAACTGTTGGGAATGGTGAGGGAGGAGTGCCAAGGGAGGGGTGTGGGACAGGTGGCAGAGAAGGGTAGCATCCAGACCATGCCAGCTGAGGATAAAGTAACTTGGGAAATGCTGGTCTGCGTACAGATCAGAAAGTGGCTGGTGCAGCCAGCACAAGTAGGTTCAATTGTATTGTTGATGATGTACAGTACTGTGCAAAAGTCTTAGGGAGATTCTCTCTCTTTCTCTCTCTCTCTCTCTCTCTCTCTCTCTCTATATATATATATATATATATATATATATATATGTATATATATATATCTAGGGTGCCTAAGACCTTTACACAGTACTGTATTGATCTTGTGTTTCGCAATGTACTGCTGCCACAAAAAGAAAGCATATTTTATGACATATGTGAGTGATGATGTATGTGAGTGACATATGTACCTGATTCTGATATGGGTCTCCAGTATGGACTGAGAATGGGAAAGGGGGGGGGGTGGGAAGAGGGGAATCGTGGCTGGGAAAAGGAGAAGAGAGAGGGGAGGGAGCGGGATGCACCAGAGAGACATTCTGTAATGATCAATAAACCGATTGTTTGGAATCAAATGACCTCAGGGCCGATTTCACCTGCACCTGTGCCACCCCCGCACTTGGCACTCCTTCTCTGCCACCTGTCCCACACCCCTCCCGTGATGCTCCAGTCTCGCTATTCCCAACATCCTTTGCTCCCGTCAGATTTACAAACTTGCTCTCCGCTCCAATTAACAAACACAGTACTGTGCAAATAGATGAAATCACATTGCTGATGATAGACTGCATCAGTGAGAAATTTAATGTAATTTCACCTTGAGTTTACATTTTGCATCTGAGGTTATAGATTAAGGCATGAAGCCATGATCTGCTGAGCCCGAGAGGACTACTCACTACATCACTCAAATCACCACGCAGCATGGCTGCAGGGCGACCACTTTGCACAGCAATGCGATTTTTTTTTGTTCTAATTGTTTTCTCTTGTAAAAAATTGGTATATTTTATGTTTATGTTCTTGTGAACGCTGTCTCTCTGATGCCAGGTGCCTGTGATGCTGCTACAGCTAAGTATTTCATTGCACCTGTACATAATGTACTTGTGCACATGGCAATTGAGTCCTGATAGAGGGTCAATTGAACTACTGCTGCTCAGTTAACGAATTTCACGACACATGCCAGAGATAATAAACCTGATTCTGATTCTGGGCTTGAAACACTGACTAATTATTCCTTCCCATAGATGCTGCCTGACCTGCCGAGTTCCTCCAGCATTTGCATGTGTTACTCTGGGTTTTCAGCATCTGCAGAGCCTCTTGCGTTTAAAACTTGACTTTGCCTTTAAGAGACCTTCCTTTAACCCCAACCCCTCCCCTTGAAACTGATGATTTCGAACTGTCAGACGCAGTCTGGAGTGAAGCGCAGGAAATGTTAGTAAAGTAAATTGTGTGGGAAATAAAGAAAGCACAAGGTTTGCTTTCGTTGGAATAGAGAAAGCTGAGAGGAGATTTATTTTTGGTTTATTAGATTACAAAGGACGTAGGCAGAGCGAATAGGAAGGGCCCACTTCCCTTAGCTAAGAAGTCATTAATGAGGGGTGAGGGTTCAAAGTAATTAGTCAAAGGATGAGAATACCAGATGTTGGTTGAGATCTTGCACTCATTGGTTGAAAGAGCAATCAGGGCCAAAGCCCACATTGCATTTCAGAAGTAGCTGGGTTTGAGTCTAAAATACAGTAAGCTATAAAGTCAGAGAACTGACAATTACAATATGGTACAAAAGTCTCAGGCATCCTAGCTATATAAACGTGCCTAAGACTTTTGCACAGTACTGTAAGTTCTATGGACCTACAAATACTAGAATTTTGTATAATGGTCATCAAAAAACCCATGAGAAGTACTTGGGATACAGATCACAGAACATCTTTGGTCATTTGTGATTAACACACAGGACAATCATGAATGCATTCAAACCCTGCCTTTGAAAGTTGCTTCTACGGTTTCCTCCAGGTGCTCCAGTTTCCTTCCACAGTCCAAAGATGTACCTATTGGTAGTTAATTGGTCATTGTAAATTGTCCTGTGATGTGCTAAGATTAAATTGGGGGTTGCTGGGCAGCACGGCTCAAAGGGCCGGAAGGACCTGTTCTGTGCTGTATCTCAATCAATCAACCAACCAATCAATCAATAAATACATAGATAAATAAAAGACTTATGGAAATGGAGAGCAATGGCACTATATCATGTATCGAGTGAAAGCAAATTTCTGTCTTGATGGTGATCAAACTTCCACTACTGGAAGTCATTCCATCAATCTATTTTGCTGAGATAAGATCTCACAGCCAAAAGGGATAGCGATTGACTTTATATGGAGGAATATAAATCAATATTACGTGTTTTAGTAATCACTTAGTAGTTACAAGCAGTCAGTTGCTTTGATTGAAACATAAACTGAAAGACACCTGCGTCTGAACTTGGATTTTTGTTGGAGCAGTTGATTGGGTTTTGATGTTCCCAATTCATGGATCAGAAGGAATGTTGCTTCAGATGCTCCAGGATATTGATCACTGCTAATTGGGAAATTCTTTATTATTGCCACATGTACAGTGAAGAGTTTGTTTTCCCTGCCACCTATACAGGTCATTTCATCATCTCAGTACATCATCATGAGAAAAGCAATCACCAAATGCAGACTATACAGAGAAAGTGCAGGCAGACAATAAGGAGCAAGACCATGATAAAGTAAATTGTGAGGTCAAAATTGCATCTTAATGGTCTTATAACAGTTTTGCAACAAAATAAACTGTCCTTGAGCCTGATGGCACATGCTTTTAGGGTTTTGTATCTTCTGCCACTGGGAAGGGAGACAAGGATATGTGTATGTTAGTGGATATCAGAGGTGGGAGCACAGGAAGAGAGCAGAGACTATGCTGGAACGAGAGATGCTGCTTTGATAACAGGAAGACTGTTTTCCCCTTAGGATTGATCTATTGAATCTGATGATTTTTCCATATCCCCTGTCCAGGTACAGGTTGCCAGGTTGAAAGGCTGGAAATTACTTCACAGGGGCTATGGAGAAGATTAAAGAACTGTAGGCAGGACTCAGGGAGAGATTGGAAGGGCCGCGGTGTGAGGGAAGAATGCAAGTGACGATGATGGAGGAAATCACAGGCTTCTTCAGAGAATAAAATGATAGGGCTGGGGATTTAACTTGATTGCAGAGGACGGGTGAAGCTCGTAAACCTGACCAGCTGGAAAGCACTAACATCTTGACCCAACAATCCACACCACTCCCTCTCAATCCCCCAACCATATTCCCTCACCCTACCCAAAGTCATCAAACTGAAACATTAACTTTTATTCTCTCTCCACTGAAGCTGCTAGTCATTTTCACTATCTCCAATATTTTCAGTTTGGATTTCTAAAATCTATAGTTTTTTTCACTTTTTATTATAATATTTAAACGAATAACCCTTCTCCAGCCTGCGGATTGGTCTGCAATATGCCTTGTTGGAGATGGGTTTCAGAGTTTTAATATTTGTACTTGTATCCTGACAAAAACTTTATTGTCTTTGGTGGCTAAAATCCCTCCCTTAGTGTTGTTAGACATGGCTTGCTTCGAATAATCCTGCCATTGCCTATAAGGAGGTTGTATGTTCTCCCCGTGACTGTGTGGGTTTCTTTCAGGTGCTACAATAGATAACACTGACAAACTCATAAATTTGACTTCACTCCCAAAGCCTGAGGCCTGATCTCACTTTAATGATCCTTATAGCACTGAATCCTCCTTAACTTTGTACACCTGCTTTTGGTATCCTTCTGGAGTGTCATCCTGCATTGTACAAGCATAGCACTTTACAGTACAGGTGGCCCGGGTTCAATTCCCATCCCTGCCTATAAAGAGTTTGTACGCTCTCTCTGTGACCACGTCGGTTTGCTCCAAGTGCTCTGGTTTCCTCCCACAGTCCAAGGTTGTACCAGTTGGGAGGCTAATTGGTCATTGTAAATTGTCTCATGATTAGCCGATTGTTAAAACAGGGGATTGCTGGGCAGGAAGGGCTGGACAAGCCTACCCCTTGCTGTATCTTAATGAAAGAAATGAAAAGTTGACTCTGAAACATTAATACAGAGTATAGAAGTGTACAGCACAGAAAGAGGCCCTTCAATTCTCAATGCTGCACTGAAATATTCATTTATTCATCCATTTATTCACTAATGTATTCCTCTAGCTACCTATTTCTTTAATTTAACGATACAGCACAGTAACAGGCTCTTCTGGCCCAATGAGCCTATACAGTCCAATTACACCCATGTGACCCATTAACCCACTGACTCATATGTCTTAGGAACACTGGAGGAAACCCACGATGCTACTTTATTTATTTATTATATACTATATATTTTTAAAATTATTATATGATATTATTATATACAATATTTTTTGTGTGCCATACTCTGCCAGAGCCTAGGCGACCACTTTTTTTTCCAAGTGGTTGCCTTGGAGGAAAGATTCTGTGAGTGGTCCCCCACGTCCTTCTCACAGCGCAGTGTTTTATTTTACAAGGCCGAGTTGCGAGCTCGACGCTCAACCCGGCACGGATGGAAAACGTGTCCAGTAGCGGCCTGACTGGATTTGAACTCGGGAACCTTCGCTCCGGAGTCCGGCGCTGATGTCACTGCGCCACCAGCCAGCTTATATACAATAACTATCTTATTAGTTATATAATTTACATTACTGCGTAAAAGTCTTAGTCATATGTATATAACTAGAGTGCTTACTAAGACTTTTGCACAGAACTGTATTTGTCAATGTGGGTGGAGAACATGTTTGTAAATCTGATGGGAGCAAAGGATGTTGGGAATGGTGAGGGTGGAGTGCTGTGGGAGCGCGTGGGACAAGTAGCAGAGAAGAAGTGCCGGGGATGGGTGGCGGCGCAGGTGCAGACACACCCAGTACTGAGACACCAGGCAAGGTCATTTGATTCCAAACAATTGGTTTATTGATCATTACAGAACGTCTCTTTAGTGCTTCCCCGCTCCCTCCTCTCCCCTTTTCCCAACCATCATTCCCCTCTCCCTGCCCCTTTCCCACTCGCAGTCCACAATAGAGAACCATATCAGAATCAGGTTTATCATCACTCAGACATGTCATGAAATTTGCTTTTCTTGTGTGTCAGCAGTAAAGTGCAATACATAAAATTACTACAGTACCATGCAAAAGTCTAAGGCACCTTAGGTATATATACGGTATGTGCCTAAGACTTTTGCACATTACTGTAATTATATTATTTACTTATACGGTATATATAATATATTATTTTTATACTAGTAACTAAATACCTAACTGAACTAATTCCTTCAACCATCACAAGGTAAATATCCCTCTATTCCCTGCACATTCATGTGCCTACAAGAGCCTCCTAAATAATCATATTCTTCACCAGCACCCCTGGCAGTTTGCTGGGCCTTTTCTCATGCTACTGCAGGAATTACAATACCACTAGAATTATAGGATCTTACAGAATAAAAAGTGGCCATTCATTCCATTATCTTCATGCTGGCTCTTTGAAGAAGATATTTTATTTTGTAATGCACTCCAGCAATTTCATTATAGTCACACAGCACAGAACAGGCCCTTCGGCCCCCAAGACAGCCGTGCCCACTTACACTCAGTTTAAGCTAATCCCATTTTCAACTCTCCTAACATACCTCTTAACTCCTCCAGGTTCAGCCACCTACCTCCTTATTAAGGACTATTTATAGTGACCAATTTGCCCAGAAGTCAATCTTCGGGCTGCTGGAGTAAACTAGAACAGGGAGGAGAGTCCCACAATGACACGCCAACTCCAGACAGTGAGCACCCTTCATCAGGACTAAGAACCAAGGAGGCAGAAGCCAGAATGAGAAGGGGGACCCTCAACCATCAGGCTCTTGAAACAAAGGGGATAACTTCAGTCAACTCGTCATTGAATGTAGACAAAAGACGGGCAACTAAAGGCCAGTTAGCTTAACATCTGTAGTCGGGGAAAATGCTTGAAGCTCTCACTAAAGAAGAAATAATGAAACATTTAGAAATGAGTGGCTCCATTAGGCAGACACAGCATGGATTCAGAATGGACAGGTCCTGTTTCACAAACTTACTGGAGTTCTTTGAGGACATAATGAGTGCAGTGGATAGAAGGGAACAGGTGGATGTCGTATTAGATTTCCAGAAGGGGTTCGATAAGTTGCAGCACAAGAGGCTTATAAATAAAAAACGGATACATGGAGTTGGATGAAGTGTATTGGCATGGATAGTGGATTGGTTAACCAATAGACGGCAGAGAGTTGGTATAAATGGATGTTTCTCCGGTTGGCAGTCAGTGGTGAGTGGGTTTTTGCTGGGCCCGCAGCTGTTTACCATTTACATTGATGATTTGGAAGAGGATACTGAGTGTAGTGTAGCAAAATTTGCTAATGACACTAAACTGAGTGGAAAAGCAAATTGTACAGAGAATGTGGGGAGTCTACAGAGGGATATAGGTAGGTTAAGTGAGTGGGCCAAGGTCTGGAAGATGGAATACAACGTTGGTAAATGCGAGATCATCCACTTTGGAAGGAATAATAGAAGAGCAGATTACTACTTAAATGGTGAAAGATTGCAGCATGCTGTTGTGCAGAGGGACTTGGGAGTGCTTGTTCATGAATCACAAAAAGTTGGCTTTCAGGTACAACAGGTTATTAAGAAGGCAAACGGAATGTTGGCCTTCATTGCTAGAGGGATTGAATTCAAGAGCAGGGAGGTCATTCTGCAACTATACAGGGTACTGGTGAGGCCGCACCTGGAGTACGGTGTGCAGTTCTGGTCTCCATACTTGAGGAAGGATATACTGGCTTTGGAGGCAGTGCCAAGGAGATTCACCAGGTTGATTCCAGGGTTGAAGGGGTTAACCTATGAGGAGAGATTGAATAGCCTGGGACTATACCCTCTGGAATTCAGAAGAATGAGAGGGGATCTTATAGAAACATATAAAATTTTGAAAGGGATAGATAAGATAGAAGTAGGAAAGCTGTTTCCATTGGTAGGTAAGACTAGAACTAGGGGACATTGCCTCAAGACTCAGGGGAGAAGATTTAGGATGGAGATGAGGAGAAACGTTTTTTTCCAGAGAGTGATGAATCTGTGGAATTCTCTGCCCAGGGAAGCAGTTGACGCTTCTTCACTAAATATATTTAAGAAACAGTTGGATAGGTTTTTACATAGCAGGGGAATTAACAGTTACGGGGAAAAGGCAGGTAGATGGAGCTGAGTTTATGGACATATCAGCCGTGATCTTATTGAATGGTGGGGCAGGCTTGATGGGCCGGATGGCCTACTCCTGTTCCTAATTATTATGGTCTTATGTTCTTAAATGTTCCCACCACCTATGGACTCACTTTCAAGGACTCTTCATCTCATGTTCTCGATATTTATTGCTATTTATTTATTATTATTGTTTCTTCTTTTTGTATTTGTGCAGCTTATTGTCCTCTGCACTCTGGTTGAACGCCTGGTTGAGTGGTCCTTCTCTGATTCAGTTATAGTTATTATTCAATAGATTTGGTTCCTTAAGTTTGTTACAGCCGGAGGTAGTAATGGGGACAAGCTCCCACTACCTATTAAATACTCCCATATGGGGAGTGCCTCAAATAGCCTCTGACAACCAAGTCCAACTCCTGGCCTTCATGCGTGGCTTAGCTTCTAAACCTGTCGGAACCATTTCACTGGCAGGAGAAGGGAAAAGGCAGGTTACTGGCACCTAAAGACCAGTGGCTTCGGGCAGATGGGGTTTGTCAGCCATGGTTGGCAGCTCACCTCGCAGAAGGAAAACTTTGATCTCAAACCTCTGCTGCCTTGCGGCTATGCCCACTCGTGGGGAAGGCTTTGGGAACTCGATGCTGACTGGCGACTCCTGCCGCACTGCTGGTACCAAACTGTATCGGTCTCTGCCGCTCCTTTGGGTTCACCAGTTGTGTGGAGAAGGTGGGGGGGGGGGGGTGCTTGCTCTCCATATTGTACAGCCCAGGCTTGCGAGTCTGGACAGCCAGGATGCAGCATCCATGGTCACCTTGACCAACAGAGCTGCTCATAGATTTGTTGAGTATGCCCACAACAAAATGAATCTTAGGGTTGTACGTGGGGACATATATGCACATGGATAGTAAACTTACTTTGCACTTTGGAAGGGAAGGGGAGGGGATAAGTGAGACCAGATGAGGGGTAAGGTGGGTGGGTGGGGGAGGGAGGGAGTTGATGCGAGTAGCTGGGAGGTAATAGGTGGAGGTGGTAAAGATGGAATCTGAGAGCAGAGGACAGTAGACTATGGAATAAAGGGAATGAGGTAGGGAACCAGAGGGAGGTGATGGGCAGGTCATGATGGAGTGCGGGGTGGGGGAGAAGAGAAGGGCTGAGAAGGCTACCAGAATGGGGGAAAACAAAAAAAGGTGGGAATAGAAGGGGAGACAGTGGAAAGTGGACAGGGGAGTAGATTTCCTAACTGAAAGCCCATGACGTTTTCCAGTTAACTCTGAACGTAAATGATGCATTGTGCAATCTACATATGATGATGTAATTCCAAAGTAGTGCTTACCAAGCCATGAAGATTACCCTTCTCACTCATCGCCAGGTAGTGTTCGGCTTCAATCCCATGAATTGTCACCACCCCTCTGCTCACGGCCTGCAGCCGAAGCTGAACTGGAAAAGAAGGAAGGCAGAAAGGTGAATTTTATTTCCCACAAGATGAAATCGAGCAACAAAGATGCAAATTTCAAGTAAAAGTTCAAGTCCAGGTTTATTATCGTTCAACAAAACAACATTCCCCTGGACTAAGGGACACAACACAGTACATATAACTCACACAAGACACATAAAGTAGTATCACCACAAATAAATTAACAAATAGATAAAATATATTCCAGAAGATTGACATTTTACATAAAGACACAAGCCAAAAAGTAAATAGTATAACACGACCGGTGCTTCATATCTGATGAGACCTGTGAGAAGGCAGGGAGTTCAGTAGTCTCATGACCTGGGGAAGAAGCTGTTTCCCATCCTAACAGTCCTTGTCTTAAAAGCTACTGTCCCTCCTGCCTGATGGCGGGGGTCAATAGATAATGGGATGGGTGGGAGGGATCTTAACAATGCTAAGGGCCCTGGTTACGCAGCACTCCTGATGAATATCTCAGATGGGTGGAAGACATGTCTTGATTTTTTGAAGCATGTTCATTGAGTGTGTGAGTAAATCTAATGAAAAAAGATCCAACATGGGAAAGGTTCCCACAGGCATTACTATTTTCAAACAAGAGAAAATCTGCAGACGCTGGAAATCCAGCATTTTGTGTGTGATATCGTTACTATTTTGGTTGTTCTGTAATGCGGCAAGCTGATGGACAAAGTATCAAGCCTCACCGAATTCTGTCTTAGCTAACAGCATATTGTGGAGTCTTAGAGTCTGAGGCTGAAATGTTTATGCGGATTAACTGATGAGGATTTGTCCTCCAACTTAAGGAGGAGAGAACATTTGATGTGGATGCTGTGATCCTTTCTGGCCACTTCCATTTCTTGCTTCAGACTGATGCTGATGCTTGAGCATTCTTTCTATTGGTTCAGTTTCCTTGAGCAGCTCAGAAAAATCTTTGTAGAAACTCACTGAGTTGGGCAGCATCTATGGAGGGAATTGGGCAGTTGACATTTTAGGACAAGATGTTTCAATAGGATGTAGAGTCTCCATTTCCCTAGAACAGGGGTTCCCAATCTGGTGTCCATGGACACCTTGCTTAATGATATTGATCCATGGGGAACCCCTGCCCTAGGAAGGTACAGGCTGACCTGTTGACTTCCTCCAGTGCCTTGTGCCTTTTTCCCGACTTCAGCACCCGCAATCTCTGTTTTCTTTCCTCCTTATTTAACAAGAATGAGAAAAGGATGTAAGGAAAATACTAAATCACGGAGAAAGAAAACAGAAGTCGTGACATGGGGAAGTTTATGTTCAAAACTTTGTAACTTAGAAAAAGCCATAGTTGAACTTGCAAGGAAATCACATTCAGGAAGGATGTTATATTACTGATGGAAAATGTAAGAACTGAAGGATTTTAGTAATGAAGAAAGTTTAGTCAAGCTGATTTGTTTACTTTGGACCAGATGAGGCTGAGGGAAAGTGAGTATGTGAAGTTCTAAGAGGCCTAACTAGGGTGGAAAGAAAGGAACTGTTTCCCTTAGCAAAGAGGTCAATAACCAGGGGCCAAGATTTAAAGTAACTGGTAGAAGATTAGAGGGTATTTGAGGAAGTTTCCTTTTCATCTAGGGAGCACATTGAGTCTCAAACTCACTCCCTGAAATGGTGCTGGAGGCAGAAATTTCCTGCCACATGGAAAAAGCATTTGGATGTATCAATTATCCACTGCAGAAAGCTGTGAACACAGTCAGCTCCATCATGGGCAATGGCCTCCCCAGCGTCCAGAACATCTTTAGGTACCGATGCCTCAAAAATGTGGCACCTGGGCCATGTCCTCTTCTCAACGTTACCATCAGGGAGGAGGTACAAGAGCCTGAAGACACACACTCAACAATTCAGGAATAGCTTCTTCCCTTTTGTCATCAGATTTCTGAATGGACATTGAACCCACGAACACTACCCCACTACTTTTTCATTTTCTTTTTGTGCTACTTATTTAATTTTTAAAATATATGAGTGTTTACTGTAATTTACAGTTTTTTATTATTATGTATTGCAATGTACTGCTGACACATAAACAACAAATTTCATGGTACACGTCGGAGATATTAAACCTGATTCTGGAAACTACTGGGCTTTGAATTGAGGCTGCGAAACAAGTCAAAGCTGCAAATGATGGACGAAATTGCTGCTTCGGTGTCATAAACCTTTGTGTCTCTATGATCCCAAAGAGACCAAGTAACTTAATCTGTTGGCATGCCACACCTACACCATAAAATTTAAATGCAAGAGAAGGAATGAAACAAGAGTGAAGAGTAATTGAGTGATGTATGAAAAAGTTCTGACAATCCACTATCTGATTTGTCAGATATCCTAGTGGCTTGGTGTCTGGTTCTCTGGGTGTGTACTTCCACTCTCCCTCTAACACACCAGAACTCTGGCTCCCACATTCCATGAAAACTCACCTCATTCTGTTTCCCGCACTTCCGTGAAACCTATCCAGATTCCCTGGAAAATATGTTATGCTATTGGTGGGGAAAAATATCCAATAATCCTGGAAATGTGCAATTCTTACAGTTAATGTTACAATTCTTATATCCTGAACCTGCCGGATTAACGAAAGTTTCCGGTAATTGCTGGCACAGAAGCATAGTGGTCAGCACATCGCTTTACAGCATGAGTGACCCAGGGTCAATTCTCGCCACTGTCTGTAAGGAGTCTGTACAATCTCCCAGTGTGCACATGGGTTTCCTCTGGGTACTCAGGTATCCTCCCACATTCTAAAGACAGTTTACCCAGAATTACCTCAATATCCAGAGCCTGGACCAACACCTTACTGCCCTATTGTCCTGTTTATTGTTATTTGTAATGCCTGCACTGTTTTGAGCACTCTATGCAGTCCTGGGTAGGTCTGTAGTCTAGTGTAGTTGTTGTGTGTGTTTTTTTCTCTCTGTGTTGTTTTTTATGTAGTTCAATCTAGTTTTTGTATTGTATCATATAACACCATGGTCCTGAAAAACGTTGTCTCATTTTTACTATGTACTGTACTAACAGTTATGGTCAAAATGACAATAAAAGTGACTTGACTTGAGTTAGTAGATTAATTATCACAAGGGTGTAATAAGACCGTAAAACGATAAGGTATCGGAGGACAATTAAGCCATTTGGCCCATTGAGTCTGATCCACCACGATCCATCATGGCTGATCTACTTTTCCTCTCAGCTCCAGTCTCCTGCCTTTCCCGACACCCCCATATCTCTTCATGTCCTGACCAACTAAGAAATCTATCAACCTCTTCCTTAAATATACATAAAGACTTGGTCTCCATAGCTGCCTGTGGCAATGAATACCACAGATTCACCACTCTCTGGCCAAAGAAATTTCTCCTCATCTCCGTTCTAAAAGGACGCCCCTCTGTTCTGAAGCTGTGTCCTCTGGATTTGGACTCTCCCACCATAGGAACCATCCTCTCCACATTCACTCCATCAAGGCCTTGTACCATTCAATCGGTGTTATGGGGCAGTGTGGACTCATTGAGCTGGAAGGGCTTGTTGCTGTGCTTTAACTCTAAATAAAATAAACTACTTCGGGGCACCATAGTAACGCAGCAGTAAGCATAACACTGTTAAAGTTCGGGAGGGTTTCAGAGTTAATTTCCAGCGCCATCTGTAAGGAGCTTGTACAATCTCCTTGTGCCAGCGTGGGTTTCTTCTGGAAGATCCAGTTTCCTCCCACAGTCCAAAGACCAGAAAGTTAATCGGTCTTTGTAAAATGTTCTGTGATTAGACTAGTGTTAAATGGGTGGGTTGCTGGGCAGTGTGGATCGTTGGGCTGTAGGAGCCTGTTCTTTAAATAAATAACATTTTCATTTTCTTGGCTTATGTTGCAAATGCAGCAGGTCCCAGTGACAGCAGTATTCATTGACACAGCATTACCCAGTCCTCAATAATACTTCTGTGGATGTATTGTATATTGTCTGGTTGCATTCACAGCCTGGTATAGAAAACACTAATGACCTCGAATGGAAAATACTCCTAAAAGTGGTGGATTTGTCCCAGTCCATTACAGGTAAATCCCTCCCCACCGTTAAGCACGTCTACACACAGTATTGTCGCAGGACAGCAGCATCCCTGCCACCTAGGTCATGCTCTCTTCTCACTGCTGCCTTTAGGAAGAAGGTACAGGAGCCTCAGGACCAAGTTCAGGAGCAGTTATTAACTCTCAACCATTAGGCCCTTGAACCAGGATAACTTCACTTGCCCCATCACTGAAATCATCCCACAACCTATGGACTCACTTTCAAGGACTCTTCCTCTCATGTTCTTGATATTTATTGCTTACTTAGTATTATTACATTCTCTCCTGTTGTATTTGCACAGTTTGTTGTCTTTCACACAATGGTTGTTTGTCCGTTCTGTTGGGTATGGTCTTTCATTGATTCTATTATGGCTCTTGGATTCACTGAGTATGTTCGCAAGAAAATGAATGTACATGGTGACATATAGGTACTTTGAAAATAAACTTACTTTGAATTTTGGATAGTCTATCATGAATGTATCCAGTTTCTTTTATCCCATTATACATTGTCAAATCACAATACTTACTATTCTGATAACAAATCGCGACTTTTAAAATTTAACTTTTATTTTTACCAGCGAGTTAACAAGCCCTTCAGCCCAACGAGCCTGTGCTGCCCACACACACCCAAGTGACCAATTAACCTACTAACCCGTATGTCTTTGGAATGTGGGAGGAGACCAGAACACCCTGGGGGAAAGCATAAACTCCTTACTGTCGGCACCGGAACTGAACTCTGAATTGCCCCAAACTGTAACAGCGCTGTGCTACCATGCCACCCGAAACATAAAAGAAGGGTTTCAGGATGAGAAGTTAGTCAACCTGTCAAGCCCATACAGGCCATGTGTCAGAGCAATTCAAATGGGTCTAGTCTCCTGCCCCTTAAAAAAGAGATGAGCTTCATTGGTCACATGTACATCGAAACATTCCTTGAACTGTGTTCTTCTGAGTCTACAACCAACACAGTCCGAGGTGTACTGGGGGCTGCCCGCCAGTGTCGCCACACTTCCAGCGCCAACACAGCATGCCCACAACTCATTAGCCCTAGCCCGTGCACCTTTGGAGTGTGGGAGGACACTAGGGCACCTGGAGGAAACCCACGCGGTCATGAGGAGAACGAGCAAACTCGTTACACTCAGTGGCGGGAATTGAACCCTGATCTTACAGTGCTGCTGTAAAGCGTTACGCTAACCGCTGTGCTACCATTGTGATGCCCTTCCTCATACCCCTGCAAATTCTTTTCTTTCAGAACGTTATCCAAACTCTTGAACACTACAATTAAATTCACCTCCACTTCCACCCCTAGCCCTGCCAATACGTTAATAACTCCGAGCATTCACAGGGTCAAATAGTCTCTTCTTATTTGGACTCTCATGTGGATAGGCTGGTGAAGAAAGCTTTTGGTATGCTGGCCTTTATAAATCCGAGCATTGAGTATAGGAGTTGGGATGTAATGTTAAAATTGTACAAGGCATTGGTGAGGCCAAATTTGGAGTATTGTGTACAGTTCTGGTCACCGAATTAGAGGAAAGATGTCAACAAAGTAGAGAGAGTACAGAGGAGATTTACTAGAATGTTACCCGGGTTTCAGCATCTAACTTACAGAGAAAGGTTGAACAAGTTAGGTCTTTATTCTTTGGAGCGTAGAAGGTTGAGGAGGGACTTGATAGAGGTATTTAAAATTATGAGGGGGATAGATAGAGTTGACTTGGATAGGCTTTTTCCATTGAGAGTAGGGGAGATTCAAACAAGAGGCCATGAGTTGAGAGTTAAGGGGCAAAAGTTTAGGGGTAACACGAGGGGGAACTTCGTAGCTGTGTGGAACGAGCTTCCATTAGAAGTGGTAGAGGCAGGTTCGATTTTGTCATTAAAAAAAAAATTGGATAGGTATATGGACAGGAAGGGAATGGAGGGTTATGGGCTGAGTGCAGGTCGGTGGGACTAGGCGAGAGTAAGTGTTTGGCATGGACAAGAAGGGCGAAGATGGCCTGTTACTGTGCGGTAATTATGGTCTGTTTCTGTGCTGTAATTGTTATATGGTTATTATACCCGTCTGTATAAGACCTTGCATCCCTTTTCATCTGAGGGAAACTGGACATTGTGCTGCTAACATGTCAGGCAGGCAGGTCTAACCTTCCCAGATGCAGATGACTGAAGGCCACTGAAATCAGTCTCAGACTTGTGGGGCCCAGAAGGGGAAGAGTTAAAACTGCTCATTGGTCTTGTTATTAACCCCACCATGACAGCACCACAATGTAAATGGCTGTTTTCAGCTCTCACCATGTATCAGCAGGAAGAAAGATTTTTCACCCAGGGTCCACGACCTCCTGCCGCCACCCAGCATCTTCTTCCCTCTTCTGAACCAATAGTAGCTTGACTCTAACCCTGCTCCCCCCACCCCGTGCATCGTCCCCACATCTCCCCACTAAATAACAGACCCATAACCGCATCAAGGACAGAGATGAACAGGATAATGCGACGTCACCCATACTCAAGTAGCTCCCCAATTTTCACCCAGCTCCAGTAAAGTGTGGACTTTATTGAGGGAAAGTGAAATAAAAACAGCAAAAATGAAAGTGAAAGCTGTAGCTCTCCAACACTTAATGAACACTTGTAAGGTGCAGTTATATATATACGAACCAACAAAACAACATTCCCCCAGAATATGGTCCACTGACACAGCCTATATCAATCACTCACAGCTCATAAACTGAAGTATTATACTATAAAAATGTTAATAAAATATAACTCAAAATGTACGTAGTAAAACGCAGCGCAGGTAAATAGAGTTCTGCAAGAACTTAGTTTCAACTTGCAGGAAAGTTTAAATAAAAGTTACTCTATTTGTGCTGAAATTATGTTGTTTTAACGGTTAACATTTCTTGCTCCCCTGAGTGTTTGTTCTTCTAGCTGCTAAAGAGATCTTAATGAATTGAACTTAGTAACTTGGGAAGTTTCAAAGTAGTTGCCAAGCAACACAAGTCAAACACACACACACATATATATACACACACATACGCACACACTTTTTAAAAATAGTACAGAGCACACGATGATTGAAAATGATTCTCACTGTATATGTCACTGTTGTCTCTTGTTCCCTCCACTGTTCCATCAGGAAGAATTCGCATAAAATACCCTCCATTTTGACAGTACAAGAGCTTTGGGTCTTTGTAACTCGACAGGAAGTGATTGAAGGAATCAGATAAGTTGGATAAACTTGTCACAGTTCCAACATCCATGATGCCTCCGGCACAGTGTTCATATGGATCTTCTCTCCTGGAATACATCAACAGACACACAACAAAGCAGATACTTCAATGAATACCAGTTCAGGAGCTAAAAATATCAGCGAAGCAGAAACCCAAGTGATTCAAAGTCTACGTCATAAGTGTATTTATATAATTTCCATTTTTTCCATCATGGTTTTGTTCTTTCCTTATCCTTGTCCTGATTGATTTTCCTTCTGGGCCTAGATAGCAACTATTGGCAAAAAGTCCAGCAGATAAAGTGATCGCTGTCTCATCTTATCTTACTGACACCATCCATGTACCTATCTAAACTTCTATTAAATGTTGAAATCAAATTTGTATACACCACTTGTGCTGGCAGCTCGTTCTACACTCTCACGACCTCTGAGTGATGTTCCCGTTAAACTTTTCACCTTTCAACCTTACTCCATGACTTCTGGTTGAAGTCCCATCCAACCTCAGTGGAAAGAGCCTGTTTGCATTTACCCTTTCTATACTCCTCATAATTTTGTATACCTCTATCAAATCTTCTCTCAATCTTCTATGTTCCAAGGAGCAAGGTTTTAATCTGTTCAATCTTTCCTTATAACTCAGGTTCCTCCAGAAATGGCAACATCCATGTAAATTTTCTCTGTACTCTTTCAATCTTATTTACATCTTTCCTGTAGGTAGGTGACCAAAACTGCACAAAGCATTTCCAAATTAGGCCTCACCAATGCCTTATACAACTTCAACATAACACCTGATCTCCTGTACTCAATGCTTTGATTTATGAAGGCTAATGTGGCAAAAGTTTTCTTTGTGAACTTATCTACCTGTGAACCACTTTCAATGAATTATGTACCTGTATTCCCAGATCCCTTTGTTCTACCAGACTCCGCAGTGTCCTACTGTTCACTGTGTGGACCTGCTCTGGTTGGTGCCACTGAGTTGCAACACCGCGCACTTGTCTGCATTAAATTCCATTCGCCATGTTTCAGCCCATTTTTCCAGCTGGTTCAGATCCTGCTGGAAGTTCTGATAGTCTTACTCACTGTCCACTACACCACCAATCTTTGTGCCATCCACAAATTTGCTGATCCAGTTAGCCACATTATCACCCAGTTGATTGATATAAATAACAAACAACAACGGACCCGGCACGATCCCTGCGGTACTCCACTAGTCACAGGCTTCTAGTCAGAAAGAGACAATCACCTACCACCACTCTCTGGCTTCTCTCTCAAAGCCAATGTCTAATCCAATTTCCTACCTCATCTTGAATACCAATCAACTGAACCTTTTTGTCCAACCTCACATGTGGAACCTTCTTAAGTGCCTTACTAAAGTCCATCTATTTGCCTTGCTTTCATCTACTTTCCTGGTAACTTCCTTTAAAGACTCTATAACATTGGTTAGGCATAACCTATCATGCATGAAGCCATGCTGATGATCCCTAATAAGTCCACATTAATCCAAATATTCATATATCCGGTCCCTTTGAATACCTTCCAATAACTTTCCCACAACTGATGTCAGGCCTATAATTTCCTGGCTTATTTTTAGAGATTTTCTTAAACAGTGGAACAAGGTTAGCTGACCTCTAATCCTCTGGTACCCCACTAAGGATGATTTAAATATCTTTGCTAGGGACCCTGCAATTTATGCACTTTTCTCCCATAGGGTCCTCAGGGAACATCTTGTCAGGCTTTGGGGATTTATCCATCCTAATTTGCCACTAGACAGCAAACACCTCCTCTATAATCTATATAGAACCCATGACCTCACCCTGCTTTGCCTCACTTCTATAGACTCCGTGTCCATCTCCTGAGTAAATACAGATGTAAAAAATCCATTTAAGATCTTCCCCGTCTCTCCTGGCTCTAAGCATGGGTTACCATTCTGGTCTGCCCGAGGACCAATTTTATCTTTTGTTATCCTTTTGCACTTAGCATATCTGTAGAATCCCTTCGGATTCTCCTTGACCTTGTCTGTCAGGGCAACCTCATGCTTTCTTTTAGCACTCCTGATTTCTTTCTTAAGTGTTCTCTTGTATTTCTTGTACCCCATAAGCACCTCATTTGTTCCTACCTGCCTATACCTGCAATTCAGCTCCCTCTTTATTAACCAGAGCCTCAATATTTCTTGAAACACCAAGGTTCCCTACACTTGTTATTTTTACCTTTTATTCTGACAGGCACGTACAAGCTTTGTACTCTCAAAATTTTACTTTTGACGGCCTCCCACTTACCGAGTACAACTTTGCCAGAAAATAGCCCGCCCCAATTGTCGCTTGCTAGCTCCTTTCTGAAAGCCATCAAAATTGGACTTTCTCCAAATTTGTTACCCTTCTTAAATAAAGGAACTACACTATTTATTGTCCACTCTTCTAGTACCTTGCCTATGGCTAACAAAGATAGAAACAGCTTTGTTTGAACTCAGCAACATCCTTCCATGTCTCCCTCAGCACTCTGGCCTAGATTTCATTCATCCCTGGGGACTTATCTTTTTTTGTGTTATACCACCTCCACCATCATAATACCTATATGTTCCTAACAAACAATGTATCCGTCCTTAAATTCAAAACCCTTTACGTCCCTCAACTTGAGTCAAGTGGATTGAGGCAACTCAATGTCTCAATGCTATGTCAAGAGTGAACCTTGCTGGGCTCTCTCAATGGCAAATAATGTATGTTCTTTCTAAGGTAAAGTAACCAAAATGACAATCAATATTTCAGATGTGATCTCAGGAATGTTCTGTATAATTGAAGCAAACTGTCCTTGTTCCTAATTTGAAGTCTTTCCCAGTGAAGGCCAACATACCATTTGCCTTTTAACTGCTGCATGCACAGTACATATTTGCTGGTATACAAGAGCAGATACTTTTGTACATCAATACTTCCAATCTTTTGCCATTTAAATAATAAAAATTTCCCTCCCAAACCAGGTTCTTCAAGGTTATCCGAGATATATTCTTCTTCCACCCACCATAAATTTGAGCTCATCTCAAAATCTGTTGGTTTCCCATCTCAGCTATATCCCATTGGCACATCACTGTTGTGCTGACTGATATACCTTGTTTTTGTCTGCAAACTTTGCCAGATTATATTTGCTTTGTTATCAGGATCACTGTGACCACTTCTTGCCTGAGAGATCTGCATTCCTTCACTTCTTTCATTCCCAATTGTCTATGCTCCTCCACTGGTAGCTTTGGCTTCACCTGTGCATTCCCTACTCCAAATTATTCACTTCAGGCACTTAATTATCATCATTATTATTCTGTGCCACGTAGTATGACGTTGGAGATCATGGTCTCATGACCACGATTGCTCTTGGCAAATTTTGGCACATAAGTGCTTTGCCATTGCCTTCTTCTGGGCAGAGTCTTTACAAGATGGGTGACCCCAGCCATTATCAATACTCTTCAGAGATTGTCTGCCTGATGTCAGCGGTCACACAACCTGCAGTTGTGATATGCACCAGCTGGTCATACGGCCATCCATCACCTGCTCCTGTGGCTTCAGGCAGCCCTGATCAGGGGGCTAAGCAGGTGCTACCCCTTGCCCAAGGGTAATGTGTAGGCTAGCAGAGTGAAGTTGTGTCTTACACCTCATTTGGTAGGGATGTATCTCCAGGCTGCCACCCATAGTATTTAATCATCTCTATTTAAAGCTGCGTCTCTGGTTTGGCATCAATTCTAGCCAAATTATACACCTGTAAAGAACCTTGGGACATTTTACCATAAGAGTAGTTATTTAAAAGCCTGTCTATCAGGCACTGTCTGTTCCTTATGTGGTTGGCTTTACCAATCACTTCAGAGAGCTACAAAAGAAGAGTAGAAACAAGTCGTCCTCAATCCTGAGAGACTGCAAAAGAAGATGAAGGAGACTGTAATTCTTACTTGTGAGAACTCTTAGCATGGGAACGTCATAAAAGAGTTTCCTTTCATCAGGTGTCAGCTCAAAACTTCAAGTGTTTGTTCCTTCCTATAGATGCTGCCTGACATGCTGAGTTCATCCAGAATTCTTGTGTGTTACTCTGGATTTCCAGCACCTGTAGAATCTCTTGTGTTTATCATTAGTATTAGCCACCTTCTTGGTTTTCAGGTCTTAATTCCTGACTGGTTGAACACCATGGACTAGTTACTAGTCACTAGTAGGACAGCATAAGTATACTTTCAATCTAGTTCTGGTTGCTGTTTTTTCCTGTATAAAGCCCCTGATGTTTGGAAAAGTGAATTATGTTGCTTTTACGGTTGTACAAGTTATTTAACAAAGCATTTAAGTGCCCCCTTCTGGAAACAAACCAGCGAACAGCTTGAATTTCACAGGCGAAACACAAATGGTGGTTAATCCCACCATCGATAACAGGATGCTTAAGAAGGGGGAAGAGAAAACAAAATGTGAAGGGAAGATTATAAAACATAAACTAACAGAAGAGTGGCAATTAGAGCAGGACTGCCTTCATTAAATCCATAAGAGAGTTATCCTGTATGATATCAACTTTACATGTGCCTCCAGGAACCGACGTGTATTTACTATGAGTTTTGAGCCCTCTCGACATTTTCTTGTAATCTCCAGAGCAAAGTTTATCAACTGCAGTGAAAATAAAAGAAAATGCTGTGTGGGATATGTAGAATAAAACAGAAAATGTAGGAGTATAGATCAGGCCACAGGAATCAGTTAATATTTCAGTTTGAAGAAGAGGTCTGAAACACTAACTCTGTTTCCCTTTCTACAGATACAGCCAGCCGGATCTACTAAGCATTCCAGTATTTTCTGTTTTCGTATTCATAGCAGACTAGTGATAATGGTATTTGTCTTTAAATTATCTCTCTCCCTCCCTCAAAGATCCTGGTAACGTAATGAAAAACTGGCACGAGAATAAATAGATTGGCACCTGCTCGATAGGTAAATTGAAATATCACAGCTGTAGAATGCAACTTACCAATTGTCTTTCTTCTGACTTGGCCCAATTGTTAGTGAAGATCAACTTGCTTATCATTTTGAAATTTATGTAAATCGTAATAAGGCCTCTTTGTAAAAACAAACCGGAGCTTTCAAACAGTGAATAGCTCTTACTCCCCAGAGTACACTCTGCATTCCTCATCCCTTTTACCGTGAAGTCCCAGTCATTGTTTAATTTACTCTCTCAGAACAAATTACCTTCAGGGATTTCTTTCCAGTTAATGTAATGCTTGTTGAAAATATTACTCATTTTTGATGAATTACCCCTCGGAATTTTTTAAAGTTCTAATAAAGCAAATGACTAAGAAAATTTATCACGCGAGAGAAAGAACTTACATCTGGATTTCTTAAAGGAAATGCCCAGGCCATCAGAAGTGTCCAACGAGGAGAAGTATGAATTTGCAGAAAGTAGGAGAGAAAATTTCTTTAAGACTTAGAGAATTTTACAAGAGGGAGAATTTCTTTAATACCACTGGCTGCAAAAAGTTAAATAACGGGCTTAAAGAAACAAGCAACTTAATAAGAACGTTACATCCGCTTATCCAAAGATAAGGAGTCTGACCTAGAGTCTGGAAACACAAAAATTCTTTATCATTCAGAACCAGAAGCCTGGAATAAGGAAACAGAACACTTGGACTCATATCCCCAATGTCAAATAAACCAAAAAAGGTTTGAATATCAAATTACAGGACAAGTATAATGAGCAGGGTTTGAATTTGCTAAAGTCACACAGTGCATATGATATTCATCTTGACGTTAGAAGACTGCAGGATGAATCTGCAGAACTCAAAGGAGGTTCATGAAAGTGATTCTAGGATTGAATGGCTTGTCAAATGAAGACCGTTTGATGGCTCTGGACATGCTTTCACTGGAATTCAGAAGATTGATTCTGAAACCTATTGAATGTTGAAAGGCCTCAGTAGAGTGGATGTGGAGAGGATGTTTCCTATAGCAGGAGAGTCTAGCATCAGAGGACACAGCTCAGAATAGGGCATCCTTTTAGAATGGAGATGAGAAGGAATGTCTTTAGACAGTGAGTGGTGAATCTGTGGAATTCGCTGCTACAGGCAGCTGTGGGGCCAAGTCTTTACGTATATTTAAGGCAGAGGTTGTTAGATTCTTGATTGGTCACGGGATGAAGGGATATGGGGAGAAAGCAGGAGAATGGGACTGAGAGTGAAATTGGATCAGGCTTGATGCCATGGGGAGCAGACTTGATGGGCCAAATGGCCAAATTCTGCTCTTATATCTTACGGTCTTATGGTTTATCTACAACCTTAAATGGATGTTGCAGTGCAACTTCACTTCAGTGCTGCCTTTACCACCGTGTAGGTTTTAATATTGCCTTAAGTAAGTACTTACGGACCAATTTTACTCAGAATGCTTACACAACCTTTAGTTAGAAGGGACTAGAAGCTAGAAGGGGCAGCAGAGTGGCAGAGTTTGTTGAGAACACATAACATAGAACAGCACAGCACATTACAGGGTCTTCATTCCATAATGTTGTGCCGACTCTTTAAACTGCTCAAAGATCAATCGGTCTCTTCACTCCCACACAGCTCCCCATGTTTCGTTCATCCATATTCCTATCTAAGAGTCTCTAATCTATCTGCCCCTGACTGCACATTCCATGCACCTACTGTGCAAAAACACTGTCTCTGACTTTCCCCCCTATACTGTCCTCCTTAAAGTTATGCCCCTAGGTCTGTTGCCATACAGTGGCAGAGCCCCAAGCTCAGGTACTGTCTATGCATATTCTCACTGGAAGATGTAAGCTTTTCTGTGGGTGCTCTGGTCTTCCAAAGACAAGCAGGTTGGTATACTAATTGGTCAAGATTGAAGTTGTAGTAAGTAGCAGGGTGATAGAAACTGGTACGAATTGATGACAATGCAAGGAAATAAAATCTGGAATTAAATTGAGCGGATGAGGATGAGAGGTGACTTGATAGAGGTGTGCAAAATAACAAGAGGCATAGATCTAGAGAACAGAGAGAAAGGTTTCCCAGGGTAGAAATGGCTTATATCAGAGGAGGGGAGGGGGCAGAATGTGCATAATGTCCCCCAAATTACGTGGGGTCTCACCATTGTAGAGGAGGCCACATGAGGAGCACCGGGTATAGTAGATGACCCCAGCAGATTCGCAGGTGAGGAGTTTCCTCACCTGGAAGGACTGTTTGGGGCCCTCGTTGGAGGTGAGGGAGGAAGTGAATGGGCAGATGCAGCATTTCTGTCATTTTTCAGAGATAAGTGCCAGGAGGTAGATTAATGGGATGGGATGAGTGGACAAGGGAATCATGGAAAGTGAAGAGTGGGGGGCGGGGAATAGATAAAGATGTGTTTGGTGGTAGGATCCCATTGAAGATGTGTTGGATGTGGAGGTTCATAGGTTGGTAGGTGATGTCAAGAGGAACTCTATCCCCGTTAAGGCAGCATGAAAATGGTGTGAGCATGATGTCCGTGAAATGGAGGAGATGCAGGTGAAGGCAGCATCACTTTGCAGAAGGAGGACATCTCTATTGTACTGGAAAGGAAAGCCTCATCCTGAGAACAGATGTGGTGGAGACGAAATAACTGAGAAAAGTGAATAGCATTTTTACAGGGGACAGGTTGGGAAGAGGTATATTCAAGATAGCTTTGGGAATTCAAACAACAACACACACAAAATGCTGGTGGAACACAGCAGGCCAGGCAGCATCTATAGGGAGAAGCACTGTTGATGTTTCGGGCCGAGGACGAAGGGTCTCGGCCCAAAACGTCGACAGCGCTTCTCCCTATAGATGCTGCCTGGCCTGCTGTGTTCCACCAGCATTTTGTGTGTGTTGTTGTTTGAATTTCCAGCATCTGCAGATTTCCTAGTGTTAGCTTTGGGAATTGGTTGGTTTATGAAAGATGTTGGTAGACAGTTAATCTCTGGAGATAGATACAGAGAGTTGAGAAAGGTGGTGGGGGTGGGGGTGTGGAGAGAGGGGTCAGAAGTGGACCAAGGGAATTTAAGGTCAGGGTAGAAGTTGATGAACTTGACGAGCCCAGCACGGGTGCAGGAATCAGCATCAATGCAGTCATCAGTTTAGCACAGGAAGAGCTGGGGGCATTACCAGGAAAGGCTTGGAACATGGGCTATTCTATGTAGCCAGTGAAAAGGTAAGCACAGTTGGGGCCCATGCAGGTATGCATGGCTACCCCTTGAGACTGGAAAAAGCAGGAGAAGCTGAAGGAAAAATTGTTGAGGATGAGGACCAGTTATGCCAGTCAGAGGAGGGTGTTGGTGGAGGGGAGCTGCTTGGGTCTTTTGTTTGAGAATGACCCAGCAAGCTTTAAGGCCTTCTTGATGGGGGATAGAAGTGTATAGGGACTGAACATCCAGGGTGAAAGTGAGGTGGTCAAGGACAGATAATTGAAAGCTGTTGAGGAGATTGAGAGCATGTGGAGTGTCGCGGATATAGATGAGAAGGGACTGAACCAAGGGGGATAGAATGGAGTCGAGGTATGCAGACACGGGTTCAGTGGGGTAGGAACAGGCAGGGACAATGGGCCTAGCCGGACTGTCAGGTTTGTGATTCACTGATATCTTCTCTACGTTCTATGTAGGATTCATGCAAACGAGTGATCGACAGTCAACACAGTCTGAAAGGGGCTGTACTTCCATGCTGTATCTCACTGTGACTATATGACATAATTAGCCAATGCAGTTGCCCTGAGCAAATGACAGAATGGATTTTTGGTTGCAACACCTGCTTGCAATCAAAATATCTTTACCTTAATTAATTTGTTAGTAGGGGGCAGAAGGGGTGTTAAAAACCTTGGTATATATTCAATCAAAGTAGGCATGACATTTGGTTCAGTGGGTCATCCACTCATTATTCATCCCCCTGGCTAAATGGGCATAAAAGTACATTTTATTTATCCTATTCCCAATTTATATTTTAAGCAACTATCCCAACCGAAGATAATAAAGCAATTATCCATCCTTATGAAAAGAGGATTAAAGCAGGGTGATTCAGTGTCTCCTATTTTGTTCAATATCATCATGGGCATTTTATTGTTTGATAGTGAAGGTTGCAGTTTTTATTTGGGCAGTATAAAATGTTCTGTCATATCTTCTGTCAATGTAATAGTTGAAGAAGTGTGATTATTCAAGTATGATGTTCTCCTAAGGGGTTTTATTTATTTTTACAGTTTTATTTAGAAATCCAGCATGGAACAGGCCCTTCCAGCCCAATAAGCCACACTGCCCATCTATTTACCCCTAGCCTAATCACAGGGCAATTTACAATGATCATCAACATACTAACTGGTACGTCTTTGGACTGTGGGAGGAAACTGGAGCACCTGGAGGAAACCCATGCTGTTTATGTGAAGGACGTTCAAACTTCTTACAGATGGCGTTGGAAATGAATGCTGAACTGCGACGCCCCGCGCTGTAATGGTATTGCACTAACCACCACGCTACCATGGCAGGTTGTGTATTGTCGGGTCCTCAGGTGGCTGTAGAGGCTGGCCTGCTGTAGTATGGGCAAGGTTAAGTGGTGGTGTCCATGTGCACTTCACAAACTGAAAGTCTTGCATTTGTAGAGTGCACAACCTCAGGATGCCCCAAAGGACATTATAGCCATGTAGTGCAGTTTCTCGGATCAAGGATCAAGAATAATTTTCTTCTCCTCTGGTTTATGGACTCTGAGGGGCTTGTTAATAGCAACGAGGGAACCCTAGACTCTTCCAATTGTGACTGGGCAAGAGGCTTTTGAGATGATGCACTCTTTCCACCTTTAATACAAGTGCTCGTTCTGTTCCCATTGCATTGTCTCCGATGTCCTCAGCATTACCCCACGTGCTCACTCCTCACTTTGTGCAGATACGAGAATTCTTACGAGACTGTGGGCATGTTGCAAGCTTGGAACTCAACTGTGAATCATTTCCTCTGTCAGGCTGGTAACCTCTTCCTTCGACTACAAAACGAGTGCTTAAAAAAGACAGCAACTTAATCATGACTCAACACAAGTGCTCAGTACATGATGTAAAACAGCCTCCCCTCTGTAGACTCTGTCTAAGCTTCTCACTGCCTCAGTAATGCAGCCAGAATAATCATGGGCACCACCCTCCCCAGACATTTTCTTATCGTCCCTCTCCTATCAAGCAGAGATATAAAAGCCTACAAGCACGTACCACTAAATTCACGGACAGCTTCTCTCCATCTGTTACCAGACCTTGAATGCACCACTTGTACAATGAGATGCACTGCTGACCT
This sequence comes from Hemitrygon akajei, assembly GCF_048418815.1. Lineage (NCBI taxonomy): Eukaryota > Metazoa > Chordata > Chondrichthyes > Myliobatiformes > Dasyatidae > Hemitrygon > Hemitrygon akajei. The sequence continues at coordinate 26,916,798 of NC_133138.1, read as the reverse complement.
CACAACCTACCTTGTAATAATCTTGCATTTTATTGGTTACTTGCACTGCACTCTTTCTTTAGCTTTGACAGTGATATCTGAATTGCTAATGTACTATCGTTAGGTTAGCTACTGCACTACCATGTAGCTCCCACTTACAGTTAGCTTCAAGCTCAATAATTTTGGAGGGAAACTAAACATCAGTTGAAGGCAAATCCTGTCACTTCCTATTTTAGTACATCTTAGGACAGAAGAGGTGTGCCCTGTGAAATAACCTAGATCTATCTACCTTCATTTTAAATAGCAACCAGGTTGTAACATTTGAATTTAAAACATTTACGTGATTATTCAGACTTTTTTTTCTTGCTGTTTTACTCTTGTTCTCCCTTTCCACCTCTCCTGAGGCTGCTGGCATCTCCTGGCAGATGATTCCAAGAACACCAGACACTCTTTAGACCTTGCACATAACCACTTCATAAACCTTGGCTGACTACTTGATCTTAGGATACATCACAATAGAGGCCAATTGTCTCCTCATACAACACCGACACACACCATTACCAGCGTGTAGCAGTCAGGAATACACAAGAAATGTAAAGGCCCCAGAAGAATACTTACGATCTTAAATTAGGAAGCCATGGTAGCGTAGCAGTTAGCACAATGTTATTTTTGCACTACTTACTTAATTTAACTATTTTATTTATATATATATAAAATAATATATATAATTTAACTATTTTATATAAATAAATAAATATTTTCTGTAATTCATGTTTTTTCTATTATTATGAATTCCATTGTACTGCTGCCAGAAAGACAAGACGTTTCACGACATGTGCCGCTGACATTAAACCTGATGCTAGTTCTGGAGTTCAGAGTGCAATTCTGGCACCGTCTGTAAGGAATTTGCAGGCTCTTCCCTGTATACCACATCAGTTTCCCCCGGTGCTCTGGTTTCCTGCCACAGACCAAAGGTGCCGCAGTTAGCAGGATAATTTGTGTTTGTAAGTGGTGCGGTGATTAGGCTACTGTTTAACAGGTGGGCTTCTGGGCGCTGTGGCTCACTGGGCTGGAAGGGCCTGGTCAGTATTGTATCTTTAAAGAATCTTTTTTTTAAAAGAACAATCTGAAACCTGAGACCTGAAATGCTTTGTATACTCACTGATAATAAAAACAAACATGTTGAGACTTTAGCAGACAAATTTCAAAGAAATTTAATCTTAGTTTCTTCCTGTTTATTGTGTGCATGAGCCCTTGTTCTTGCAAATATTTAAGGAATTGCTATTGAATTTGCCTGGACTAGTCAGACATTTAACCTCCAGTTCTTAGTACTTTTGCTTACTGGACTAATGTGAAAAAAACACTTGTTTCTCAACATTCCTTAATAAGTTCATTAAAAAGGGAGTTGTCACCATATTAGGGAGTTTTCCATCAGGAAGCCCTGTGGAGTCTTACTATTTTGACCAGAATGGCTCACTCAATAACACAAAAAGATTCCTGTGTTTTTTGTTCATTCAGTTTTCATGTACGCCGAATTAAACAATTGTTATAGGAAATGAAATTAGCGATTTGATATGTGGACCACACCAATGGGTATAGCCCAATGGTAAGCATCAAAACACAACTTTAAATTATGCTCCTCTGGCTGCTTAGGGCAAAGTAACTTAGTTCGTTCAGCAGAAAGAGTCCGCACTCTTTCCCTCTCCCTCTGTGGTCCCATTATGACCCAGCTAATCCATCCTTTCATGTGCAGCTGTAATTAATTCAGTTCCACAGTCCACACACAACAGCAATGAATAGAAAGTGTGCACGTAGGAAATGGTTTCATCTTTGCCAGTTGTTAATTGCTTCATAGAGAAGAGAAAAAACTCACACCTGTTCCAAACAGTGTGCCCTCTAACATTCAAGTAACCTACAGCTCACTCCTAGTCCAGAACAGTTAACTACTAACAGTTCCTTTAGAAATATCAGATATAGTTAAAAGCATGGTGACAAGAGAACAACATCGAACTGTGTACTTGCCTTCTTTGCTAGTCTGGAAGCAGCTGAAAACAGGAAGTAATCAAGAAAGATTGCAAGGGAGGGACGAAGGAGTCAAATGCATCGGGATTAAATTTAGCCTGAAGCACTGTGCTGTTAAAAGCACCATTTCCATGTTAAACTTTGCATTGAATTTGACGATGCGTAAGAAGGTTGCTTTCCCCAGTGCGAGTTTTTTCACCTTCGGTTTACGATGTTAGACTTTGCCATCAACCAGGCTTGTGTTGGAACCATGCCAATTTATTTCAATAGCCTGTGGCGGCAGATTTGAGAGCTTTAACAGGTGCTGTGCCTGTCGGGCACACTTTTCCTTTGGCATTATGCACAATGGGAGAGAGGGGCATTATGAATCGTCTGTGCATCTGTCCCTCAATATCTCTCTCATCCACCACTCCTGTTCTCTTCAACAGCAAATTGGACAGAGCCTACAATGAGCGCTGTTTAGAATGACAGCTTTCACTTATCCTGAGATCCGTTCTCAGTGTTATATATTTACTTATTCATTGTTCTCAGTGTTATTTATTTATCCATTTATTTATTTATTTATTTATTTATTTATCTATCTATCTATTTGCCTATTTATCTATCTTCCTATCCTGCTGTCTATCTATCCATCTATTTATTTGTTTAGCTAATTATATATTATTATAATAAATAAGGCTGTTTCTTATTTTGTACAAATCTCACTGAATTTCACTTGCCCCATCACTGAAATGTTCCCACAACCTATGGACTCACTTACAAGGACTCAAGTTCTCAATAGTTATTGTTTGTTTATTTATTTATTTTTCCTTTTTGTTTTTGTAGTTTGTTGTTTTTTGCACGTGGCCTAACGCCCAAGCGGCTGCTGGTCTTCCATTGACTCTAACATGGTTGTTATTCTATTATGGATTTATTGAGTATGGCCACAAGAAAATGAATTTCAGGGTTGCATATGGAGACGTATTTGTATTTTGATAATAAATTTACTTCCAACTTTAGAAATTAGGGATACTGAATGCTGACTTGTCAATATTTTGTAGGGATAGTGGAGCTGGAGGTTGTTTGTTCAACTAATTCAGAAAGGATTACGTTAAAATTATTCTTCAGAGTTACATCTTGTGTCCTTTACAGGTTCTGTGGGAGAATTCCAAGTCTATTATGCTGCCGTATCTGAACATAGTCAAGTCAAGTTGCTTTTATTGTAATTTCGACCATAACTGCTGGGACAGTACACAGTAAAAACGAGACAACATTTTTCAGGACCATGGTGCTACATGAACAGTACAAAAACTACACTGAACTACGTAAACCAACACAAAAACTACACTAGACTACAGACCTACCCAGGACTGCATAAAGTAACACAGAACAGTGCAGACATTACAATAAATAATAAATAGGCACAGCATAGGTCAGTAGGCTGGTAGTCCGATGCTACATAAATAATCAGCTGAATGGCGGCACCTGGGATTCCGTCCGTTTCATTCTGGCTTCCCTCTTGCCTCTTCCTCTTCTTTTCTCCTCACCTGCCTATCACCTCCCTACCATGCCCCTCACCCTTCCCTTTCTTCCATGCTCCACTCTCCTCTCCAATCAGATTCAAAGTTCAAAGAAAGTTTATTTTGAATGTACATAAATGTACAATTGTATATACTATCCAGAAATTCATTTTCTTGCGATATTCACGGAAGATTCCATTACCTTTTCCTCTGATCACCTCTCAGCTTCTCACTTCACCTCCCCCTCCCCCACCCACACATCTACCTCCTCCATCATCTGACTTCACCGACCGGCTTTTCCTCCCCCACCTTCTTATTCAGGGTTCTTCCTGCTTCCTTTCCAGTCCTGGTGAAGGGTGTCAGCCTGAAATGTTGACACTTTATTCCTCTCCATAGATGCTGCCTGACCTGCTGAGCTGTTCTGTGTGTGTTGATCTCTCCAGTCCTGTTCACCCTGTACACATCAGACTTCCAATATAACTCGGAGTCCTGCCATGTGCAGAAGTTCGCTGATGACACGGCCATAGTGGGGTGTGTCAGGAATGGACAGGAGGAGGAGTATAGGAAACTGATACAGGACTTTGTGATATGGTGCAACTCAAACTACCTGCGTCTCAATATCACCAAGACCAAGGAGATGGTGGTGGACTTTAGGAGATCTAGGCCTCATATGGAGCCAGTGATCATTAATGGAGAATGTGTGGAGCAGGTTAAGACCTACAAGTATCTGGGAGTACAGTTAGACGAGAAGCTAGACTGGACTGCCAACACAGATGCCTTGTGCAGGAAGGCACAGAGTCGACTGTACTTCCTAAGAAGGTTGGCGTCATTCAATGTCTGTAGTGAGATGCTGAAGATGTTCTATAGGTCAGTTGTGGAGAGCGCCCTCTTCTTTGTGGTGGCGTGTTGGGGAGGAAGCATTAAGAAGAGGGACGCCTCACGTCTTAATAAGCTGGTAAGGAAGGCGGGCTCTGTCGTGGGCAAAGTACTGGAGAGTTTAACATCGGTAGCTGAGCGAAGGGCGCTGAGTAGGCTACGGTCAATTATGGATAACTCTGAACATCCTCTACATAGCACCATCCAGAGACAGAGAAGCAGTTTCAGCGACAGGTTACTATCGATGCAATGCTCCTCAGACAGGATGAAGAGGTCAATACTCCCCAATGCCATTAGGCTTTACAATTCTACCGCCAGGACTTAAGAACTTTTTAAAAGCTATTATTAATGCTTTTTGAGATAGTGATTTAGATGCATATCATATTTTTTTACTGAGTTAAGTATTGTATGTAATTAGTTTTGCTACAACAAGTGTATGGGACATTGGAAAAAAAAAAGTTGAATTTCCCCATGGGGATGAATAAAGTATCTATCTATCTATCTATCTATCTGATCTGATCAATCTCTTGGGTTTCCCATGGAGAGTTCCTGTTTCTGCAGTGCAGCGCTTCAACCAGCAGGGGGCATCATTTCCCACTAAAACATTCATCCCTGGTTGATCCATTTCTGGGGAAGGTTAACTGGATTTTTGTTATTAGGCTACTATTCTTCCCAATTTTCTCCCATTCTTTATTGATTTTGACATGTTTTTCATCACAGAGTTAGGTTATGAGCACAACAGGCCCTCCTGGTTTCTGGAAACACATGCTATGATGAGAGGGAGAAAAGGCCTTTGCTACTAGTAAAGACCAGATTTTCTACAGTTGCTGGAATTCTTGAGTGACGCACACAAAGTGGTGGGGGAACTCAGCGAGTCAGGCAGCAGCATGCAGGGTAATCAGGACACTGAATGCAGACACAGTGTTCCAGTTACAGAGAAAGCGACGTGTGAAGGTATAGTGGTGGGTGGTGCTCTGTGTATTTTTCTTCAAGTTGTTGTGCAGTGAAGGTCCTGTCTGCAGTGCCTTTGAATGGATTGAATCAGGCAGCAGCTCTGAGACGAGGACCCAGGCAATTATGACTAGGTACGGTACATTATCTATGCTCTCCTGATACTATGTCCAAATATGTGGGGTTAGTAGGTTAATTGTTCACATGGGTGTAATTGGGTAGCACGGGTTTGTAGGCCCAAAGGGCCTGCTGCTGTGCTAGATCGCTACATAAATACAAATTTAAAAAAATAAATAAATGCAGAATTATATATCTCCATTCTGCCCATTGCTGCTGGTCTCTCCCCATAGTTCTGCATTATTTTCCTTCACAATGAGCACCATCTTCTGGGCAACAGAGATATGTATCTGAATGCAGCTCTCTAAAATGTTTCAATGCTTTGACAACAATGGACTGCCTGCCATCCTTATGGAAATGAGATCTTTCAGACGAGGCATTAATCTAAAGTCAGCCTCACAGGGGAATATAAAACAATCCCTGGTAGAAAATCTTGGTGACCTGAACAATTGGGCTGGAAGGGCCTGTTACCATACTGTATCTCTGAAAAATATATGCATTCTACTTCCCAGATGGGTGTATGAGGCTTTTGACTTAAGCTCCTCACCGCTGAGCTTGTGGATTCAACAGTGAAACCACCTCCTCTCAAGGCCTTGTTATTTTTGGGAACATTTCATTTCATTTATCTATTTATCTATTAATTAATTAATTAATCAATCAATCAATTAATTTATTTATTTGTTTATTTATTGATTGATTGATTGATTGATTGACTGATTGATTGATTGATTGATTGATTGATTGATTGAGATCCAACACAAAATAGGCTCTTCCGGCCTTTCGAACCGTACCACACATCAATCCCCCGATTTAAACCTAGCCTAATCACGGGACAATTTACAATGACCAACTAACCCATTATCCCGTATGGCTTTGAACTCTGGGAGGAAACTGGAGCACCTGGAGGAAACCCACGCGGTCATGGGGAGAACGTAGAAAATCTTTACACACAGCAGTGGGAATTGAACCCGGGTCATTGGTACAGTAAAGCATTGTGCTAACCACTGTGTTACTGTGTTGTCCATATCATGGGAGCCAGTTATAGAATCATAGAGTCATAAAGCATGGAAACAGGCCATTCAGCCCAATTAATCATGCTGGCCAATGTGCCGACAGGGGCGTATCCATGGTAGAGCGCTGAAAACACTATGGCAAGCACTGAAATTGCGCCCCTGTCCAAACATCTGACACCCATCTTTTAGATAGCTTTACCATACTATCATTTCAGAAATACAAGTCAAGCTCGTTAATCTTTTAATTAACAAATTATGGCACTACATGAAAATTATAACTGCACCTTCCTTGCTTTCACTGATACAAATTGGTCTATGATGTGATCAAAGTCAGTTTTTTCAGTTTCTTGTCATCTCCATACTGAACAATAAATTCAAGAAGCTCTTCAGGTCTTGATATTTTCGTGTTGACCCGCCTTGATAAGAACATTCTGTAATCCAAAATTTCTTCATATAGCTTGGCGTCTGTGTCGTGCAAACGAGCGAACCTTTCGTCCATTTCTCTGTGAAGACGTTCGAGTGTTCCCTTCATGACTCTTTCCATTTCCTCCTTAGCTGTTAACCCAGTGTCTCTCGAGTTCTCATCAGCCATTTGTTCCTTTTGTCTCTGATGTCTTTCAACTTCAATATTCCATTCTTGACAGAGACCGACTCCTTCTTCGTGAGACTCACTGACCAACACTTCTCTTTCATCATAAAAATGATCTTGGAGGGCTTTCAAATCCAGGGCAGCATCGTGGAAGTTCATGCCAGGATCCTGCAGCCTCTTTTGAATACGGTCAATGCGAATGAGTACTTTGTTCCAAAATCCTAGCAAAATCAGAAAATCGGAACTCAACATGCGGTTGTACAGCTGCCTTGTGTCACTTCTTGTTTCACTGGTCTCGTTTTCATTGTCTATCATGTCCTGGAGAACTTGAAGTATCTCCTCAAGGTACTTGTGGATGGGCTTCACTGCTTCTGTCCTTGCATTCCACCTGGTTTCGGACTCCGACTTAACAACCACAGTGATGCACCATCAATAACTCACTCTGAGACGTAAAAGTGAGGTATCGGCTTTTATTGACTGGAAGAAGGAACGAGCAGTGAGTGACCACCATACTACATCCTGGAGACTGAGAGGCCGGGCTCAGACCTCCATCACCTTTATACAGGGGTCTGTGGGAGGAGCCACAGGAGCAGTCATCAGGGGGCGTGTCCAGACAGGTATATGTAGTTCACCACACACAGGTACTGCTTTTTTGAGTTTTCCCACGCTGTGTTGAATGAGAGAAAAACACGTAGAAAGCTTTGATGGTTCCAAAAAATCCTGCTTGGCTGCATGTACACCCACCAAGTTGAGAGAGTGATTGTTGCAATTCACAAACACTGCCAGGCTGTTTTTCTCACTTATTCTTTGATGAACACCATTTCTGTGTCCAACCATCACAGCAGCACTGTCATAGCACTGTGACCGACAATCTTGTAGTTCCATTTCGTCCTTCTCTAGCTGTTTCAAGATGTCTTCAACCAAGCTCTCAGCATCCTTCTGGCTTATCGGGATAAAACCAAAGAAGGACTCTCTAACACAGACTATTTTCCTGTCAAAATCAACTTCCACATACCTCACTACTTCTGACATCTGCTCACGGTGTGCCTGATCATGAGTCGAGTTGAACATGACATAGTACTTGGCTTTACGAATGCTTCTCAGTAAACTCTAGCAAACAGTGGATACCATCATGTGGATGAATTCGTTCTGGACACCCGGTGAAAGATAAGACGTGGATCCAGGATGACTTTCCAAATGAGTGAGGTGTTCTTTTATGACAGGGTCGAAGATGGCCAGTAGTTTCAGTAAGCCAAGGAAATTTCCCATATTGGAGTCATCATCTAGCTGAAGTGACTCCCTGTGTCCTCACAAAGCCAGGTTCTGAGTCACAAGGAATTTTATGCAGTGAAGGATTCTCGTCAAGATATTACGCCACTTCTGCTTTTCCTTTTCAATCTTGACTGAAATACTGCGTCAATGACTCCTCTGTTTCCAGCTAAATTTCTTTCCATTTCTTTCCACTGTGTGAAGCATTCCTGATGATTCTTGGCATTTTCATGAACACTAATCCTTTCAGGTGCTTTCCACTGGTTGACTCCACTTTCCTGCTCCAATGAGGATTGATGGTCTGACTGGGAATTGAGAAGACAACAGATACAAAATGCAGACTTTTTAGAAGGGGACTAGACCAGCCATGAGCAAGTAACTTCCTCACCACGAGCATTTCCCAATTTCCTCTTGAACCAAGTTTTGTTCATTGAGCGGTTATTTGTTGGTAGGAATGGCCCCTCACCGTTTTGGAAATACTTTGAACCCAGCTTTATTATTTCTGTTCTCAACGCGTCAGGCAGAATTGCTTTTCCAGTATCCTTGTCGAATTTCAGAAGTTCAGTGTCATGCTGTTCAATCACTTCTGGTATGACAGTTCGAGGCTCTTTGTCACCATCCAGTTCACTAGGTTCAGTGTCGTCAGGGTCAATCTCGTCAGGTAAAATCTCGTCAATAAACTCAACATCACCACCACCACCCCTCCTGTCACGTCCACGTTCTCTGTGGCAGCCTCACTCTTAATCTTGTCATACTCGGATTTATCTGACTTGACTTCCTCCTCGGCTTGTGACGCATTTGTACCTGATCCACCTTCGGATTCTAACAAACTTGTAGCAGGTGCAGGCGACTCCATGGAATGTGTCGAACTGCTTGTTCCGGGCTTTTCAAAGAAAGGCATGAAGAACTTGCCCGACTTCTTGGCTTTCCACCTCCAACTTTCATCTCTTCCGTCTTTCAGCTCCACTTTCCAAGTCAAGTCAAGTCAAGTCACTTTTATTGTCATTTCGACCATAACTGCTGGTACAGTACATAGTAAAAATGAGACAACGTTTTTCAGGACCATGGTGTTACATGACAGTACAAAAACTAGACTGAACTACTTAAAAAACAACACAGAGAAAGCTACACTAGACTACAGACCTACACAGGACTGCATAAAGTGCACAAAAACAGTGCAGGCATTACAATAAATAATAAACAGGACAATAGGGCAAGGTGTCAGTCCAGGCTTTGGGTATTGAGGAGTCTGATGGCTTGGGGGAAGAAACTGTTACATAGTCTGGTGATGTGTACACCGAGGAACTTGAAACTACTCACCCACTCAACTACAGTCCCATTGATGTCAATAGGGGCTAGCCTGTCTGCGTTCCTCCTGTAATCCACGATCAACTCCTTCTTAAGGAGCCTTTGCCTGCTCTTACTCTCTCAATAACTCAGGCCCTTGAGCCTGGCAACATACTCGCAAATCTTTCTTTCACTCTTTCCACCTTAATGATCTATAACAGGGTAACCAAAACTGTACACAATGCGCCATCTATGACCTCACCAACATCTTCCACAACTGCAACAGAACAGCCCAACTCTTATACTGAAGGATACCACAGCAGCGTAGCAGTTAGAGCAACGCTTTACAATGCCAGTGATCATCATTCAGGGTTCAATTCCCACTGCTACCTGTAAAAAGTTTGTACGTTCTCCCCATGACCATGCGGTTTTTCTCCAAGTGCTCTGGTTTCCTCCCACATTCCAAAGACGTTTGGGTAAGCTGAAGGCGTGCTCCGTTGGCACCAACATCTGCTGGCTGTCCTCAGTAGAATCCTTGGATTGTGTTGGTTATTGACGTAAATGACACATCTTACTGTATGTTTCAATGTATCGAGGTACATGTGACAAGTGAGGCTGATCTCGATCTAGTCAATGCCCTGACTGATGAAGGACAGAATGCCTTCTTCACCATCCTGTCTGCCTGTGATGCCACCTTCAGTTCTTGGTGACAACGAGCAGCAGTGATGAATGCCACTATTGTTTTCAACCCACCATTGGGAACGCCTGCTTGAAGATCAGGATCTCAGGCCTGGCACAGGACTCATGGCGTACGAGGCAGCACTGATCACTGCTCAGCCCTGGGCTTCTGAGAACGTCGATAGGATGGTTAAAACTGTGTATGCAGTGTTGGCCTTCATTTGTCAGGGGACTGAGTTCAGGACCGCAGCGTAATTAACCTCTGTGTCACTGGCGACATTTCTCCCTCAAGCATCTTCACGAAGAAGCTTTGTCACAATGTTAAATATGGCGGATTTCTGTCTCAGACTGGCCGTCCTGTTTCTGCTATCATAACGCTTCAAATGTTTTCAGTTAAGGATTGCATGGCAGAAGCTTTGAGGTCATGAAAGCTGTTTTTTAAATCCAAGTCGTTCTTCCCTTTGGATTGACACGTACAGTAGCTCCGGCAGAATAGCTAGCAGGCTGCTAATTTTGTGACAGCCCAGGAATCACAGCATCAACTATCACTGGAAACAACGGGAGCTAGTTTGTGGGGTGGAGAAAGTAGAAAGTGAAAGATTGAAAAAAGTATTTCAACAATGTTCTCGAGGAACACAGCGGGTCGGGCAGCATCTGTAGGAGGGAAGGAAATGTCAAAATTTGGGGTTGAAATCGGAGGGGTGAGGAAGTCAGTATAAAAAGGCGAAGGGTAATGATAAGGAAGGATTCGGAGGTGATTGGTGGACTGGGGAGGGGTGTGAGATGACAGCTAGGTAGTACCAAGTAGGAGAGGTGAGTTGGAAGACAGGCAGGTGAATGATAGAACAAAGAGAGAAAGAGGAAAGGGAAGTAAATTGTGTGTGTGGGAGGGGAGGGGAGGGGAATGCCAAGATGGACAACAGCTGCTGGAAGGATATAAGCAGGAGCATAAAGCACTATCAGAGCTGGATTTAGATATGTGACGGAGGTGAGACTGGGAACCGTTAGGGGAGATGTGAAAGAGGGCTTGGGGGTAAACCTGCATGTGGTAAGTGGATAGAGGCAGGAGGGAGAAGGAGGTAAAGAGGGTGAAGGGGCAAAGTGGGAAAAGGCACAAACGTGGGAGGACCAGAGGATCAGGAACATGGGGGTGGGGAGAGGGAAGGGGAAGAAAAAGGAATTAAGTGGGGGGGGGTTGGGTCACTTAAAATTGGAAAAGTCAGTATGAATATGCCAGCTGGAATATAAGGTGTTGCTCCTCCAGTTTACATTCCAAGTTCAAAGTACATAGATATCACCATATACAGCCCCAAGATTCATTTTCTTGTGGGCATACACAGTAAATTCATGAAACACAATAGCATCGGGACAGACAAACAGCCAATGTTCAAAAGACAAAAAATTGTGCGAATACAAAAGAAAAAATAAATAACTACATGTGCAATAAGTATTGAGAGCATGAGATGAAGAGTTCTTGAAAGTGAGCCCATAGGTTGTGGGAATGTTCAGGGATCTGGTGAGTGAAGATGGTTCAAAAGCCTGATGGTTGAGGGCTAATAACTGTTCCTGAACCCGGTGGTGTGAGTCCTGAGGATTCTGTAGCTTCTTCCCGAAGAGAGGAAGGTACAGAAGAGAGATGAGAGCATGTCCTGGGCGGTGGAGTCCTTGATGATGGATGCTGCTTTCCTGCAACACTGCTCCATGAAGATGTCCTCAATGGTGGAGAGAGCTTTACCCATAATGGACTGGGTCGTGCCCACTACTTTTTGTAGGATTTCCCCTTCATGGGTATTGGTGTTTCCATACTAGGCTGTGATGCAGCCAGTCAATATACTCTCTGGCACACATCTATCAAAGTTGGTCAAAATTTTAGATGCCTTGCCAAATCTTTGCAGGTTTCTAAAGAAGTAGAGGTGCTGTCGTGCTTTCTTTGTAATGCTGAGCCCAGGACAGATCCTCTGAGGAATTTAAAGTTGCTGACCTCCACCTCTGATGCCGGGTCAGTACTGACTCATGGACCTCCAATTTCCTCCTCCGGAAGTCAATAATCAGCTCCTTGATTTTACTGACTGTGAGTGAGAGGTTGCTGTGACACCAGTCAGCCAGATTTTCAATCTCCCTCCTCAATACCCAGAGTCTAGACTGACATCTACATCATTTATTATTATATTGAAATTTCTCCTCTACTGTGCCTATTGTCTTGTTTATTAACTATTTATTTATTAATTAATTATTGTACTGCCCTGCACTGTTTTGTGCCCTTTATGTAGTCCTATGTAGGTCTGTAGCCTAGTGTAGTTTTTGTGTTGGTTTATGTAGTCTAGTGTAGCCTTGAGTTGTCTCACATAGTCTAGTGTAGTTTTGTGTTGTTTCATGTAGCACCATGGTCCTGGAGGAACGTTGTTTCGTTTTTACTGTGCACTGTACCAGCAGTTTATGGTCAAAATAACAATAAAAAGTGACTTGACTTGACTTGATGTGCTGATTTGTCACCACCTTTGATTCAACCAAGGACACTGGTGTCGGCAGCAAATTTAAATTGGCTGTGCTCAGCCTCACAGTCATAAGTGTAAAAACGAGCAGAGCCGGGCGCTAAGCACGTAACCTTGTGGTGCATCTGTGTTGATGGAGATTGTGGAGGAGACGTTTTTGCCAATCCGAACACTGGGCTTTATACTGGCAATAGAGAAGGCGAAGGATGGACAGCTCAGTGTGGAATGTGAATGGTCTGCAGCCAGGAGCTTGAGAAAGCCATGGTGGATTGAGTGTAGGCATTCTGTGAAATCATCACCCGGTCAGGGCTTGGAGTACATCAGGAGTACAGAATGCAGTAGACAAAGTTGAAGGAAATGCATGCTGCACCTTTGCCTCACCTGGACGGACTGGTTACAGTAGATGGTAGTGACTGATTAGGTGTAAGGGCAAGTATTCCATCTCCGCGAGGCAAAGGGAGTGGAGAGGTGAGCGGAGCAAGGAGCCGCGGCGGGAGTGGGCCCTGCCGAAGACAGAAGGCAGAAAGGAGTGCGGAGAAGATGTGCCTGATGGTGGGAAAATGTCGCAGCTGTCAGAAATGATGAAGGAGACTCAAGGTGGAAGGTACGGACCAGGGGAACTCTATCCCCGTTCTGCCTGGGTGGAGTGGGGTGAGAGCAGAAGGATGAGGAACGGAAATGTGAGAAAAGGTTCTATCAACCACAGCAGAAGAGAATTAACTTTTAATACTTACTTGGAGATACAGGATAGTAACAGGCCCTTCTGACTCAATGGGCCCAAGTTGCCCAATGGCACCCATGTGGCCAATAACCCCACCTACTAACCCTATCCATCTTTGGAATGTGGGAGGAAACCAGAGCGGCCAAAGGAAAGCCAAACAGTCATGGGGAGAGTGTACAAACTCCTCGCAGAGAACCGCGGAGAGGAGCACCAGTCCCTGGCACTGTAATAGCTTTACGCTACTGTGCCACCCAAGTCACGCTTTGTGAAAAGGTAGGACATTTCAGATATTTTGGAACAGAAAAGATGAGGTGGAGGTGGAGAAACTGGGAGAAAGAAATGGCATCCTCACAAGAAACAATGAACTCGGCTTTTTCTCCTTGGAGCGACGGAGGATGAGAGGAGACCTGATAGGGGTGTATAAGGTGATGAGAGGCATTGATCGTGTGGATAGTCAGAGGCTTTTTCCCAGGGCTGAAATGGTTGCCACAAGAGGGCACAGGTTTAAGATGCTGGGGAGTAGGTACAGAGGAGATGTCAGGGGTAAGTTTTCTACGCAGAGAGTGCTGAGTGCATGGAATGGGCTGCCGGCAACGGTGGTGGAGGTGGATACAATAGGGTCTTTTAAGAGACTCCTGGATAGGTACATGGAGCTTAGAAAAATAGAGGGCTCTGGATATCCCTAGGTAATTTCTAAAGTATGGACATTTTCAGCACAGCTTTGTGGGCTGAAGAGCCTGAATGGTGCTGTAGGCTTTCTGTATTTCTGTTTCTAAACAGGATGGGTAGAGGTGTAGTCTAAATAGATGGTGGAGCTGGCAGGTTTAATGGGAAGATTGAAAGATGAAAAGGAGAGGGAGAGGAGGTTAAGAAAGCAATCGCATGAGTTTTAAAATGGAGAGCAAAGTTCTTCTTTTCCTCTGTTAATCCTGGAAATGAGTCAGAATTTTAACAATTCCCCTTTCAGCTTTTCAAAATACATTCACATTTTATCACATCGGATCAAAATATTTCAGGTGAATTGTGGTTAGTCGAACTCAAACTAGACTTTCCGAACCTGGCTTCGGCTCTGAATTTTCTACCACATTTATTCACCACTCTTTACAACAAACATGGCCCCTTTTACTGTGGAAATCTGTCTGAAGACACTCAATAAAAATATTTTTGAAAGCAAATCCAGTGTTTTAAAAATAGTGGGGGAGGCAGCTTGAGATTCAAGATCTTAGAGCAATGCAACAGTTAAATTATAGATCTGTGGCATAAGCAGCAACCATACATATTGGAATAGAGCAGCAGCTCTTCTCAGACAAGAAAGCAGCCTTTTTAAATGTGGCTTTTGAATGCGAATTTATAATTTCAATACTCAGACTGGGGCAGTTTAATCCAAATTGAACTCATGTCGGCCTACAAAAACTGAGTGTCATCCTGACACCATTAGACTTACTGTTCAGTGTGGCTCTGGCACAGTCCGAGGTATGTATTGAAGGGTTTCCTTACCTTTTGAGAAATCTGGGGTCCACACAGTGTGCTGGAAGGAGATGTCAGCAGGGGACACAGAGAGCAGGGATGAAAGGCCTCCGGGCGTAAGAGCTGTCCGTCGTCTGATCGCACTGCCTGAGCCGATAGCCAGTCAGACTTCTAATCCTGCAGCCGACTGTCCCTGCGACACTGTGAGGCTAGGGCTGTACAATCCAGTGCAGCAAACAACAAACACGGCAACAGCTCGTGCCGAGGGCAGGTTGCTTCTGGGTGGATTCTCGGAGCAGAGTGTTCTGAATTGTTTGCCGATCGCACTGTCTGAACGAATCACTGTTCAGTAACCTGGCTTCACTCGCCCTCACTGGTTTCTCAGCCATAACTATGGGCTTTCTGAAACTATGTTTGCTCAGATCTCCTTGAATAGTTTCTGTAACCAACCATTACTGTTGAACTTCAGTTACTTGGGAAATAAGCTTTAAACGAAACTACCTCTCTAAGTACATACCTTGCCACAGAACCAGTAATTAAACCTTGGTTTCAACCTTTTAAAAAATTATTTAAAGATACAGCACAGTAAGAGGCCTTTCAGGCCCAACAAGACTGCGCAGCCCAATTACACCCAGGTGACCAATCAGCCTGCTAACCCTTTACCCCATCACTGTGTCCAAGACCATCACTACACGCTCCAACCAGAAGCTATGGATGACTGCGGAGGTGCGTGCACTGCTGAAGATTTTGAGACTCCGCCTTCCGAGCAGGCGACAATGCAGCCCTAACAACAGTGAGGGCCAAACTGTCCGGGGCCATCAGAGGGGCAAAGCGTGCACACGCCCAGCGAATCCACAGCCCCTTCCAGGACAGCGGTGACACGCGGCACATGTGTAAGGGCATTCAGGACATCACCAATTACAGGACAACATCACCTGACTGTGCGGGTGATGCCTCCCTCCCAGATACACTGAACAACTTCTACACTCATTTTGAGGCGGAAAATGACATGGTGGTGAGGATGACCACTCTTCCTCCCAATGACCAGGTGCTGTGTCTCACAGTGGCCAATGTGAGAAGAACCCTGTGCAGGGTCAACCCACGGAAGGCTGCTGGACCAGACAACATTCCTGGTAGAGTGCTCAGAGGATGTGCAGACCAGCTAGCAGATGTTCTCACTGACATCTTCAACATCTCCCTGAGCAGCATCATCGTTCCAATGTGCTTCAAGGCCGCCACCATCATCCCCGTGCCGAAGAAGTCTTCAGTGTCCTGTTTCAATGACTACCGTCCCGTTGCACTTACATCCATCATCATGAAGTGTTTTGAGAGGCTCATCATGAGGCATATCAAGACCCTGCTGCCCCCCTCACTGGACCCCCTGCAATCTGCGTACCATCCCAACCGCTCAACAGCGACCCTCCACCTGGCCCTCACCAACCTGGACAAAAAAGGCACGTACATTCAAATGCTGTTCATAGCCTTCATTTCAGCATTCAACACAATCATTCCTCAGCACCTGATTGGAAAGCTGAAACTACTGGGCCTGAACACCTCCCTCTGCAACTGGATCCTAGACTTCCTGACTGGGAGACCTCAGTCAGTCTGGATCGGGAGCAGCATCTCCAACACGGGGCCCCCCGGGGTTGCGTGCTCAGTCCACTGCTGTTCACTCTGCTGACCCACGACTGTGCTGCAACACACAGCTCAAACCATATCATCAAGTTCGCCGATGACACAACCGTGGTGGGTCTCATCAGCAAGAACAACGAGTCAGCATACAGAGAGGAGGTGCAGCAGCTAACGGACTGGTGCAGAGCCAACAACCTGTCTCTGAACGTGAGCAAAACAAAAGAGATGGTTGTTGACTTTAGGAGAGCACGGAGTGACCACTCTCCACTGAACACTGACGGCTCCTCCATTGAGATCGTTAAGAGCACCAAATTTCTTAGTGTTCACCTGGCGGAGAATCTCACCTGGTCCCTCATCACCAGCTCCATAGCAAAGAAAGCCCAGCAGTGTCTCTACTTTCTGCGGAGGCTGAGGGAAGTCCATCTCCCACCCCCCATCCTCACCACATTCTACAGGGGTTGTATTGAGAGCATCCTGAGCAGCTGCATCACTGCCTGGTTCAGAAATTGCACCGTCTCAGATCGTAAGACCCTACAGTGGATAGTGAGGTTAGCTGAGAAGATCATCAGGGTCTCTCTTCCCGGCATTGGAGACATTTACATCGCACGCTGCATCCCGCAAAGCTAACAGGATTGTGAAGGACCCCACACACCCCTCATACAATCTCTTCTCCCTCCTGCCATCTGGGAAAAGGCACCGAAGCATTCACGACCAGACTGTGTAACAGTTCCTTCCCCCAAGCCATCAGACTCCTCAATTCACAGAGTCTAATCTGACACCAATATATATATATATATATATATATATATATATACACACACACACACACACACACACACACACACACACACACACACACACACACACACACACACACACACACACACACACACACACACACACACACACACACACACACACACACACACACACACACACACACACACACACACACACACACACACACACACACACACACACACACACACCCTGAACAGCACACCACTCCCTTTGCAATTTTTGCTCATTTCTTTCTGAATTCCTGCTAAAACTTTGTTTACATTTACATTTACGTCATTTATTATTATATTTTAATTTGCCCTTTACTGTGCCTATTGTCTTGTTTATTAATTACTGTACTGCCTTGCAATGTTTTGTATACTTTATGTAGTCCCGTGTAGGTCTGAAGTCTAATGTAGTTTTGTGTTGTTTCAGGTAGTCTGGTGTAGTTTTGTGTTGTTTCATGTAGCACCATGGTCCTGGAGGAACGTTGTTTTGTTTTTACTGTGTACTGTACCAGCAGTTATGGTTGAAATGATAATGATAAAGGTGACTTGACTTGATGCCTTTGAGATGTAGGAGGAAACTGGTGCTCCTGGAGGAAACCCACATAGTCAGGGGGAGGATTGTGGTGAACTACATATACCTGTCTGGACTGCTCCTGTGGCTCCTCCCACAGACCCCTGTATAAAGGCGATTGAGGCCTGAGCCCGGCCTCATTCTCCAGGATGTAGTGTTGTTCATTCTTCCAGTCAATAAAAGCTGGTATCTCGTTTCTTACGTCTCAGAATGAGTTATTGATGGTGCATCAAGGATATACAAACCCCATAGAGACAGTGGTGGGAATTGAACCTGGGACGCTGGTGCTGAAGCATGTTACTCTGTTAAGCTACTGTGCTGCCCCGTAAAGAAAAGCAGAACCATAGACACAGAGCAAGAAAGATACACCAACCTCAAGGCAGGTGACAAATTTAACAGCCTTCATTTAAAGTGTGTGGTAATAGTGAAGAAGAAAACTTCACCACGACCTAACACCCAGATACCCTTTCAAAGGTGATGTAAGTGAACATTTATTTTTCAAATATATATGTTATTCACAATATAACTGGTAAATACAGTTCAGCCACTGAGTCAAAGAGTAAGAAAATAGACTCTTCATCTCAGCACATGAATGCCAGCTAAATTGCTTGCTCAAGCTCGCATTGGACCATACCCGTCTAAATCTTGGCTATCCATGTACTTATCTAAATGCCTTTTAGAGGGTGTAATTGCACCTGCTTGTACAGTTTCCTCTGTCAACTTGTTCATTGTACCCACCTCCTTCTGTGTGAGAAGTTGCCCCTCATGTCGCCTTTAAATTTCACCTTCAACAAATTATATCCTTCCAAGAAGGGACATCCACTCAGTAGCCACTTGATTAGGTATCTCCTGTATCAAATAAAGTGGCCTTTGAGTGTAAATTCATGGTCTTCTGCTGCTGTACCCCATCTAATTCCAGGTTCAATATGTTGTACATTCAGAGATGTTCTTCTACATTTCACTGTTGTAATGTGTTTTTATTTCAGTCTCTGTCACCCTCCTATCAGCTTGAGCCAGTGTGGCCATTCACCTCTGACCTCTCTCATTAACAAGACACTTTCACCCACAGAATTGCTGCTCACTGGATTTTTATTTTTATTTTTTGCACTGTTCTCTGTAAGCTCTAGAGACTGTTGTGCGTGAAAATCTCAAGAGATCAGCAGTTTGCGAAATACTCAAACCACCTCATCTGACACCAACAATCGTTCCATGGTCAAAGTCACTTTGAGCACATTTTTTCCACTTTCTGAAGTCTGGTTTGAACAACTGAACCTTTTCTGCATGTGCTTATGCATTGAGTTGCTACCACATGATTGGCTGATTAGATAGTTGCATTAACGAGCAGGTGTGCCGATATACCTAATAAAGTGGCCACTGAGTCTACCATTGTACCATCAATGTTCATGTATCTATGTCTATTGTACCATCAATTCAATACTTTCTTTTACAATGCATCAATGCCACAAATGTTTTTTCCTTTAAAAAGTGCACCTATGAAGTGTTTGAGACAGTGTTATACTGAGTCTATTTCCTCAGTGTCTGAGGACTTTTCCCGTATGGCCTTTGTCGAGGCTGCTTTGAGCTTCGGTTTGTCCTTCAGCATGTACACCTCCACCCTGGAATATGCTAGTCAGCAGCATTCACTTGTGGGCATTAATTATACTGGAAGACTAATAATTTTAGGGAATACCAAACTGAGTTGACGATTCCGCAGGAGTGGTTGATGTTTATCTTGGTGTGCATCTCTGGGACCAGGCAGAGGAACCTTGAGTCCTCTGTTGCACAGCCACTGGGGACAAAGCTCAACAAGGACCACTGCATCTTCTTACTGAAACTTCATGGCAAATGTGGAAGATCATGACTTATGTACCACAACCATCTCAAGGGCGGCCTGCAGTGGGAGTGAAACTCCGGTTATTTGTGAATGATGCCAAGCAAGGCCTTACTCTTTGTCTGTGAGAGGGAGAATTCTGCCATACTACTTTGCTCATCTGCTTGGAAGCCATATCCATCTCTTTTACCTGCGAGGCTTTAATGACGTTCTGTGCTGAACAGTGTCTAATGGATTTGTCGTCAAAGATATTTTCATGCAATAACTTTTTTATGAAGTACAAGCAGTGTAGCAAGGTCCAAATGAATGGAATGTTATGCAGCAACAACACAGGTCCATCCTTGGCAAAATTGAGATAAAGAAATACTTCGTTACATATACAAAACTTTATTTAAAGAATTATATTATCACAACAATACATTATTATACAATAACATTCACAAAACACTGGAGGATCTCAGCAGGTCAGGCAGCATCTATGGAAATAAATACAGTTGACATTTCGGGCTGAGAATCTTCATCAATCCATAGATGCTGCCCGACCTGCTGAGTTCCTCCAGAATTTTATGTGTGTTGTTCTGGATTTCCAGCATTGGCTTGTATTTACTATTATACAATATTCTGGACTTCATAAAACAGATTATTTACAGTTTCAAATGAAAATACTGTACAAAACCCTTAGCGGCTTCAGGTAGAACGTCAGCAGATGGTGACACCTAGTGTTTCTGTAGTTAGGTTCTAAGCACAGTTTGATGCAGGCCTAACACTAATGTGGTCATCAAATGAGAACTCCATTGGGTACATTTATTTCCCCTTTCTCTGAAGATCTGCACATCACAATTCAACAGAGGAGATCCATTTCGGATCTTCAGATGAAGCAGAGGGTGACTCAGGTGACCACCTTTTGGAGCCAGTTGTTAGTGATGAAATTCACACTCACCTTCAATGGTATTTGCTTAGTTAAGGAGGAAGGGTACTTGAAGATCAAGACCCCAGAATTGGCAGAGAGCTCTTGGCCCCAGAGGGAGCAGTGATCTCAACCCACCTTTACGTTTATGACTTATCGTGGACACCTCAAGGTGTCTGAATGATACCATGGGTACTATCTCCAAATATTTACTGGAACGATGCACGAAAATAAGTTTGTGTCCTCTCCCACACCAATATCCTCAGTAGCGAGGTTTTTATTACACTCAATTGGACACATTGAGCAGGCCGCATTGCTTACATTCCAGATTCCAGACTCCCATAACAGACTGTCATTTATAAATCCTGTCACAGAGAATGCTCAGTGGACCAAGGAAAAGATTCAATAGACAGTAGGTGCAGGAGTAGGCCATTCGGCCCTTCTAGCCAGCACCGACATTCACTGTGATCATGGCTGATCATACACAATCAGTACCCCGTTCCTGCCCTCTCCCCATATCCCTTGACCCCGCTATCTATAAGAGATCTATCTAACTCTCTCTTGAATGCATCCAGAGACTTGGCCTCCACTGCCTTCTGGGGTAGAGCATTCCACATATCCACCACTCTCTGGGTGAAAAAGTTTTTCCGCATCTCTGTTCTAAATGGCCTACCCCTTATTCTTAAACTGTGGCCTCTAGTTCTGGACTCATCCATCAGCGGGAACATACTTCCTGCCTCCAGTGTGTCCAATCCCTTAATAATCTTATATGTTTCAATCAGATCCCCTCTCATCCTTCTAAATTCCAGTGTATACAAGCCCAGTCGTTCCAATCTTTCCACATATGACAGTCCCGCCATTCCGGGAATTAACCTTGTGAACCTACGCTGCACTCCCTCAATAGCAGGAATGTCCTTCCTCAAATTTGAATTCACGGGTGTAGTCAAAGTTCCCTTGGAAAATAATGCATCGGCTTCACTGCTGCCTGGATATCTGCTTCCATTGGCTGCTCAAAGGAGAAATTGATCATCCAGGTTGGTATTGGAAACCTCACATCTGTGCAAGAGGAGCACAGAGAAGCCCCACGTAAATCTCAGGAAAGGGGACTCACCTCATACAGGTCAGGCAGCCACCTACCAAATCTGCAGAAACATCTGAAAATGCCAAACTGCCTTCATCAGTCACCTCAGAACACACAAAATTGGAGGGGGTAGATATATGTGTCTTCAGGCTCCTGTACCCTTGTCTATCAGGGAAGAGTTACAAGAGCCTGAAGGCACACACTCAGAAATTCAGGGATAGCTTTTTCCCCTCTATCATCAGATTTCTGAATGGATATTGAACCCAAGAACACTACCTCACTACCATTTTTTCCCTGTTTAGGCACTATTTAACTAACTTTTTAAATATAGGTGCACATATTGTAATTTAGTTTTTAATTATGTATTACAATGTACTGCTGCTGCATAGCAACAAATTTCACAAGATATGCCGATGATATTAGACCTGATCCTGAAGTCATATAGGGAATGCCTCAGAGGAAAACAATTTGTGACTTTAACGGTATGTCGTAGGAAGTTTACGACAGTTTTCCTGCCACATGACAAATAAGTAAAGATTTTCTACAAATTAATCCACATTATGAGACAAAAAAAAAGTCTAATTTCTGATCTTTCACTGCCAGTTTTTGGCTTTGAGAAAAAGGCATTCCCACTGAGACTTGCTCCAACATTTCCCATTTATTTTCATGCCATTTGATGGTTCAATATAAATCACATTCTAAGATTGTTGCCTAATAATTGAAATTGTATATTTGATGTGCCTGACTAATGGCTGAAACATTAATTGCATCTTTACAAAAAAGATACACTGTAAGTATACTGTTTTCCTGGGACATCAATTATTGACTCTGTTTTACACTATTCAGACACACTCTAATGACATTTCCAGGAAACAAATTTAACTTGACATTGAGGAAGGGACGTACTTTTGGATCTAATCCCCGGGCTGCATCTATGAAGGATGTTACAGACGAAGTCTTGTATATCTGGATTTTTGCAACCCTGGGCACAATAAAATCTATATCTTGAGTATTGCATTGAATAGATCCTGCAGTACAGCTTAGCAATTCCCAGGAGCAATGAGTCTAATGGTTTGATGTGGGCTGTCTCCACAGCAGTGGTCTATTTAAGATAGCACTGTATCAGAAATTACAGATGTCAATCATCTTAATTTTATGATGCACCTAGTTTCTAAAGTATTAACGGCAGTAGAAAATTTTCGATAAAGTTAAGATACCGATACAAATCTGCTGCTTGTTTATAGGTTTCATTGTTCTAAAGGTTTCTGGAGACCAATCACAGCCTCAGCCCAGATCACCTGTAGGCTTGCTCACCACAGTTTCTGATTGGCAACTGAATGACGACATTGGCAAGCAATTAAAATTCCCTGACCTCATCACATCATCACTGAGGCCTAACACGGTCATTCCGTCAGAAACCTTGAAGCAGGTGGTCATGGGAAAACTGACTGTGCTTCAGGAAGACCAGATTGAGGAGGCAAATACCAGCAGCTGCTGGAGTAGTGCCAGAGACAGAGATGGAGGGCACGGTGCAACCTTTAGGAGGAGGGGGTGTGGAGGTTCTGCTGCCTCATCACTGTGCAGAACCTGCTCTGTCCTTGGCATTAGAAAAGCGCCATCAGGACCGTAACAGAAGGCTGCCGAGCGAGCCTCCAATGGCTCTGGATCAAAAGGTGTGACATGTGGGCCAGTGCTGCTGGGACACAAGCCAGGGCCTGCTCAACCCTAGCCGGGGCCTGGGCGAGGCAGTCTACTGTTGAAAGACCCAAAACACCCAATGACCCCAGGCTACATCACTGATGATGTGTGCCAGCGCATCCTCGGTTGTATCTCAGCATCACGTACAGCCCATAGTACATTAAATCTATCCCTTTGACCAAGCTTTTGGCTTCCTATCCTAATATCTCCATTAACTCAGTGCCAATGATGCTCCCAGGTGTTCTAGTCGGGTTGATTAGCCACTGTGAATTGACCCTGGTCAGGTGGGAGGTAGAATCCGGGGAGAGTTAATTGGAACATGGGGAGAATTAGTGCGGGAAAGGAAATTCCTCTCTGAAACAGCATGGGATAAATGGGCCAAAATGCCGTCTCCTACGTCATAAGGAAATATAAAAATGCAAGTTAATGTTGAAAGTTGACCTTGTGTATAACAAAGCAGCAACTGAGCATGTGGCGGCATGGTACCTTAGCGGTTAGCGTAAAGCTATTACAACGCCAGTGACCTGGCTTCAACCCCGCCGCTGTCTGTAAGGAGGTTGTACCTTCTCCCTGTGGCCACGAGAGTTTCCTCCAGATGCTCCAGTTTCCTTCCACGATCCAAAGATGTACAGATTACAAGGTTAATTGGTCACATGGGGGTAATGGGGTGATATGAGCTTGTTGGGGTAGAAGACCTGTTATTGTGCTGTATTTCTAAATCTAACTCTAAAAGGGCCAAGTTGGATAATGTCTACCACATATATCCCCTTAGATGGTCATAAAATCTCTCGGTTTCCAGCTGATTTATGACTGTTTATGCATTTGCTCAGTTGAATTTGGACACTTCTATTATACCTTGTTGCCATCTAGTGATTTGATCCTCTCATTACAATCAGATCTTTTCTGTAAAGTCTAAACCTGTGCTTCCTATTCATTTCTCCTTCCCTGCCATTATTAACAACGTCACAATTTGTTACCTCTTCCTAATGCCCACTGAACTGTGTGGCTTGTTTGACTTTTTCAGAGGGTAACTGAGGGTCATCACATGATCTGGAGTTACAATGTAGAGCATCAATGAACCAAATGGATTTTGCAACTAGTTGAACCAAATGAATTTGACCTACCATCTTGCTATTAGTTTGGGTGTCTGGATGACTGCTAAACTACTGCACCCTGATAGGATGGAGCTTTCTCCACTTTACACTGACCTGGCCACATACATATACACTAAGTAGCCACGTTATTAGGAACACCTATATATTTGTTCGTTAATGCAAATATCTAATCAACCAATCATGTGGCAGCAACTTAATGAATAAAAACACGCAGACATAGTCAAGAGAGTCAGTTGTTGATCAGACCGAATACCAGAATGGGGAAGAAATGTGATCTAAATGACTTTGATCGTGGAATAATTGTTGGTGCTAGACAGGGTGGTTTGAGTATCTCAGAAACTGCTGATCACGCACAGCAGTCTGTAGAACAGGGATTTCCAACATTTCAAATGCCATGGACCAATACCATTAAGCAAGGGGTCCGCTGACCCTAGGTTGGGAACCCCTGCTCTAGACTTTACAGAGAATGGTGCAAAAACAAAAGAAAAAGTGAGCGGTAGTTCTTTGGGTGAGAACACCTTGCTCATGAGAGAGGTCAGATGAGAATGGCTAGACTGATTCAATCTGACAGGAAGGCGACAATAACTCAAATAACCACGCATTACAATAGTGGTGTGTAGAAGAGCATCTCTGATTGCACTAACCGTCGAACCTTGAAGTGGATGGGCTGCAGCAGCAGAAGACCACGAACCTACACTCGGTGGCCACTTATTAGGTAGAAGAGGTATTTAACAAAGTGGTGACTGAGTGTAAGTCCAATTTGAATAAGTGCAAACACATATATTGCACTTCCCTTCTTTCTCATCTTTTAAAAGTCCCACGTTATTTCTGCAGCCACTTTAGGCCATGGACCAGTATTTATTTCGAGATATAGCAAGTTATCAGGCCCTTCAGTCCAACAGTCCCACGCTGCTCAATTACATTCATATGACCAATTAACCTGCTAACTTCAACACCTTTGGAATGTGGGAGGAAACGGGAGACCCCAGAGGAAACCTGTGTGGTCACGGGGAGAACATACAAACTCCTCACAGACAGTGGTGAGAATTGAACCTGGATCACTGGTGCTGGAATAGCATTACACTAACCACTATACTACTGTGCTGCCCAAGTAAAATAGTTTACAAGCACATCTATCCTTTTACTTCACTAAAAGCAATCTCGGCTTTCTTTATTGTACTTGCATATTTGTTTTTATAAAGTCAGTCAGCATCTTCCCCGCAACACAATATTGCCACAACTGTATGGAGTACTAAACTGCACCTTATAATTTCTGCTATTAACCTTGACTGGTTACATCCAGAACATTAATCTTATTAAAAGCATATAGCAGACAAGCCACACAGGCAGTGGAGTGTAGAATCATTACACTGATTGTTATAACACACAGGCTGAGCTACGGGGTCTATACTTACAATGGAAAAATGACAGATGATATCACGGCTGAGTGAGACTGTTGTGCTAGATACTGTGAGGCTGTATCCTCAGGCTGGAAATGTAGGATAAAGCAGTCAGTACTGCGGTAAGGAAATATGTCTTTACCTGTGGATATTACAAATGTTTGAATTGGAGGCTCAGTGCGACATCCAACCCTTTCAATTCCGTTCCATCATGTAGACTCAACTCCTGTCTGTTCCACCAGCTCTCCTTATTTTCTTTTGTACAGGTCATACCTTCCCCAGAAGAGATCCCAATGATCAATAAATCTGAATCCCTGCCTCCTGCACCAGTTCCTCAGCCACACATTCAATTGCTAAATCATCCTATTCTTACCCTCACTGGTGTGTGAGACGGGCAGCAGTCCAGAGATTACTAACCTGGAGGTCTTGTTTTTCAGCTTTCTACCGAGCTCCCTAAAATCACTTCAGGATTTCCTCACCTTTCCAACCTCTGTTATTGGTGCCATTCTGCCCCTTTAGAATGCCGTGGACCTGACCTGAGACGTCCCTGACCCTGGCATCTGGGAAGCAACTGCCCTGTGAGAAAGAGAGTTCTAAAGGCTCACAGCTACTGAGAGAAAGAGGGAAAAAAATCACCTCATTTCTATCTTTAAAAGGCACAAGTTGGTTATTGTAAATTTCCCATGATTAAGCTATTGTTAAATTGGGGGGGGGGGGTCCTGTGTTCTGCGGCTCAATGAATAAAAAAATAAAAATTTAAAGCTCAAGTTTCAAAGTAAATTTATGATCAAAGTATGTGAATGTTATAATGTATATTATAATGAGATCTATTTTCTTTTGCATGCATTTACAAGAAAAAGAAGACACACAATAAGATTCCACAGAAAATTATACATGTACAGTCAAAGACTGACAAACAACCAACGTGCAAAAGAAGACAAACTGTGCAAATAAAACATAATTCCCTCTTCGAAGTTAGAATCTGTTTTCATAAGCATTTCTCCATCACTTTGACAAAAATATCCATCACCAGTGACTGAAGCTAGGTGCTGGGGCCAATAGGGCCCACATTCTGTTCCTGCTGTCAGTTCCTGTATATGAGGTATAATGCATTTTCTCTTTCAATATGCAAGGTCAGAAAAATGCATTTTCTGTTACAACCAATATATGAGGTATTTGCATTTTCTGTTATGATACACACTCAACCACGCTAGCTTCCAGGGTTTAGATGCTTTAACTCTCTGGAAAATGGATAGCTGGTGCAGCTCCTTTAAAGATTCAGGCCACCCTGCCAATTGGTGGCCATGTTTGGCACAAGGATTTTAGTTTTTAAAGAACACCTGAACTGAGGTTCATGCTCAATCGTCACCTCTACTTGGATTATTGTCTAGCATCTAGTTTAGTACTCTGTTCTCGTTTCAG
This sequence comes from Hemitrygon akajei, assembly GCF_048418815.1. NCBI lineage: Eukaryota > Metazoa > Chordata > Chondrichthyes > Myliobatiformes > Dasyatidae > Hemitrygon > Hemitrygon akajei. The sequence continues at coordinate 26,889,393 of NC_133138.1, read as the reverse complement.
TCTTGTATCATGTCTCAATTCTAGTCTTGGATTCTCCAGCACTTGGGTCCTAACCATTCTCGGCTTGGTCCTCTCGACACATTTCCTTGAACATGAAGCAAGAGTGGCCTTTCTATGAAGACCTGGGAGATATGGCGGGGATCAGCTGCAGCGGCCTGGGATAGTCGATGGCTGAGGAACTGTGAGTGACAGTGCCTCTGACTCTGATAATAAGGTACCTTGCCTCTGACTTGGAGGCTGTGCTTGAAAAGCAGGAGATCATCGACCTCAAAGGAAGCAAAGGATACAGTTTGTACATGAGTTCTTTAAACAGTGCAGGTTTAGAATAAATGACGTTATGTTACACTATGCTGTACATGAATAACTATGGTATAGTATATGTGAACAGCTTCAGAGTAATGAGGTTGAATACATCTCAGCAGACAGGTATTTAGAAAAATTGTTTTATGCTAGAACAAAAATGCTGTAGAGCAGAAAAGTCTGGTCACCAGACGAAGAATTGTGCTTCTGGTGGGTGCAAAGTTACCCAGAGATATACACAGAGTTACAATCCTCTAGTTTTTGATTGCACAACAATTATTTATGAAATTGAGTGATAAAATTCTAGCCCAAAATCTCCTGGTTCGCCTCCAACATCTGTCAACTAATTCCTCGAACCAGATGATCTGGTATTTCTTAAACTCTATCCTTGTCCTCTATCACGAATGCTGCCCCCACCTACATCTCCTCCATTTCCTGAACATCCGCACTCACCCCATCTTCCCACTGCCTTAAACAGGATAAAGTTCTTCTCCTCAACTACTACCCCATGATCAGGTACATCACCCTCTACAGCTTCTGCCATCCTCAATAGGACCCTACCACCAAACACATCCTTAACCTCTTCCCACCCCCAATCTCCACTTTCAGTAGGGATCTCTCGCGCTGTGGTTCCCTTGATCATGCACCCGTCCTCACCAGTCTCCCTCCTGGCACTTATACCTGCCAGTGGAAGAAGTGCTACACCTGCCCATTCACATCCTACCTCACCTCCATTCAGTGCTTCAAATAGTCCTTCCAGGCGAGGCAACATTTCCACCTGCAAATCTGTTGGACCATCTATTGTACCCAGTGCTCCCTCCTCTACAAGAGTGAGGCTCAATGTAGATTGGGGGACTGCTATGTCGAACACCTTTACTCCATCTGCAAAGAGCAGGATTTCCCATTGGCCAACCGGTTTAATTCCAGTCCCCACTCCCATTCCAACATGTTAGTTCATGGCTTCCTCTACTGCCATGAATACGCCAGCCTCTGGTTGCTGGAGCAACAGCTCATATCATCTGGGTAGCTTCTAACCTAATGACTGATAGTGCTGCTCCAGCCTGTTACTCACCTTTACTCTCTCATTAATGCTGGAATAATATGGTATTAAGCTTGCATTTTCGACTGTCTACCCCAAACAATGCACTGCATTCTTAAAGGATTATGATTGTGTCGTTTTTAAATCGGATTTTCATTTTTGCACATTAAGCGTTTCTCTTAATTTGGAAATGCTTACAATGAGCCAATAGATATTAAGCCCACTGTTTCATTGAATGCTCGGAAAATTGTTCACAAAATATGCAAATTCCACCAGTGTCATGTCTAATGCTTTAGATGTGTTTTGATATTTTAGTCAATGCGTTAAGTCAGCATTAAGTCTTGCATTTTATACTTGGCAATTTTAAACAACAGACCAGAGATTTCTTATCACCCGTGAACAGGGTTTTTTCTTGGAAGAAGGGGACATTATAATTTACAGAGCTGTAAATGAAAGGTAACAAAAAAAAACCAAAATGTTTCAAAATAAAATGATGTTTTACAAGTAGGTGCATTAATGCCTATCATATTTTCAGATGTTTTGATTGATGTTCCTCTGTGAGAAATCAATGTGTATGCTGTTCTGTGGGTTGTACTTCATGTCTGAAACCTTCTTATCAGCAGTTTATGATTGCACTGCTATGATGGGATTTTTGTGGACATCAGTTTTATCCGTGCTTTAGCGCTGATAACTTTCCTCATTCACACTTCCTTTGCACTCCAGCTTTCTCAGTGTGTTGAAGGCAAAACTGACCCCCCCCCCCCCCCCACCCGTCGCCTTCTCAAGCTCATTCCATCCCATGGCCTTGAACTGGGTGAAACCAACCTCCTTATATTCTTTTCATTGAGACCCTATAAAATGTACTCATTGTCCCTGATTCTCATATTAAATTTTAGTTTTCCCAAGATACGGGATGTGGGAACTTGTTGAGCTTTCTCAACATAACAAAAACTGCACAATGAAACCTGAATTTTGAATCTTGAATCTTGGAAATAGTACATTGCGCCTTCTGAACACATGTAAAAAGATTTATAAGTACTATACAGTACTGTGCAAAAATGTTAGGCACATTTATATAGCTAGGGAGCCTCAGACTTTAGCACAGTACTGTATTTGTGAGTGTGGAGCAGAGAGCGAGATTTTAAATCTGGTGGCAGCAAAAGATGCTGGGAATGGCAAGGGTGGAGTTCTGCAAGTGCATTGTGGGACAGGTGACAGAGAAAGAGTGCCGGTAGTGCTGTGGGGGTCGGGGGGCAGACACACCCAGCCTTGAGACACCAGGCAAGGATATTTGATTCCAAATGATTGGTTTATTGATCATCACAGAATGTTTCTCTGGTGCTTGCCGCTCCCTCCCCTCTCCCTTCCCTTTTTCCCAACTATAATTCCCTTCTCCCTGCCCCCTTCCCACTCTCAGTCCACAATCGAGACCCATATCAGAATCAGGTTTATTGTCACTCACGTATGCCATGAAATTTGTTTGTTTCTACAGCAGCAGTACAGTGCAATACATAAAATTACTACAGTATTGTGCAAACATCGTGGGCATTCTCGCTATATAAATGTACCTAAGATTTTTGCACAATCCTTGTCATTGTAATATTCTTACTGCTTTAGTAACAGTGACAATTACTTTAAAAGAATGTGCTAACATTTGTTATCAGGTGTAACACGACCCCGAGTGTTTAACTTCATTGACCTTGAAACTGGATTTCAATAACACTGAAAAAAAAATGGAAAATGAAAATTTACAGGGATATTGGCAGGAATGGAGGACCTGAGTTATAATGAAAGATTGTATAGGTCAGGGTTTAAACTCTAGAATACAGAAGATTAAGGGGAGATTTATAGAGGTATACAAAATTCTGAGGTGTATAGATAGGGTAAATGCAAGCAGACTTTTCCCACCTAGGTTGGGTGCGACGACAACTAGAGGTCATATGTCAAGCCGAACTCAACTTCAACGATTCAGAGAAGTTTGGATAAGTACATAAATGGGAAGGTTATAGAGTTCTATGGTTCAGGTGCAGATCAATGGGACTATGCAGTTTAAATGGTTCAGCACAGACTAGATGGGCTGAAGGGCTTGTTTCTGTGCTGTAAATGAATCTAAATGAATTTTCCCTGTGATGGAGAATGATTATCATTGTATTTCGGTTGATTTGCACTGGTTTGGAAACTTGAAATGGTACTCCATGACTCTAGCCTTTTTCCATTGTGGACATATTCCCCCATGCAAGCACTGCTTGAAATTAAATAGTTCATGAGGTTCCACAGAGTGACTGTTGTTGGATATGTTCAGCTTAATTGAGTGTTAATAGTTGTGCTTCTTCTGCAGTGAAATAATCCTGGACCTCACTCAGTAGGTCCTCTTTAATTGCTTGACTGAACCTACCAAATCTTCTCTGTGCTCATTCCCAGACGACAATATCAACCTCTACACCCATCACACAGCACTTGCCTGATCACCCTACCTGAGCCTCAGACACCAATGTTATATAAGGCACTGGTCAAACCACATTTGGGTGCAGAGTCTGTGAAATTCATTGCCACATACAGCTGTGGGGGCTTCGTCACAGGGTATATTTAAAGCAAAGGTTGAGAGGTTCTAGATTAGTAAGTGCGTCAAAGGTTATGGGGAGAAGCAAAGAGACAGAGGTTCAGAGGGAACAATAACTCAGCCCTACATACAAACTGCTGGAGGAACTCAGCAGGCCAGGCAGCATCTATATCCAGCATTTTGCGTGTGTTACTCGGATTTCCAGCATCTGCAGATTTTCTCTTGTTTATAATTTGAATAACTCAGCCATGACTGAATGGTGGACTAGACTCGATGGGTCAAATGGCCTAATTCTGCTCCTGTACCTTATGGCCTTATGATTTTATTGTCTGTCCAAATAGAAGATCCTGATTGAATGAGACAACATGAGTACATTCATTCATCAGACCTTCCCTCCCCCACCACTGATCACAGGACCCTGACCACCACTCTACTCTCCCTGACCACAAATCATGGCCTCCTGACCAGCACCCCTGAAAAGCAACAAGATAAGCATGCAACATTACTTTAATCCAACCTATAAATTAGGCTATATGGCATTGCAAAATGTAGATTAATCATGTAGTCTTGTCCTTCCTGTTGGTTCATTTACCAGATCCATTGAGTACCTGCCAACACCGAAATTATTCAAAGTAAACCATTTAGAAACATAAACGAGGTTGGAGTGACTTTCCAATGCATGTATTCCCCTTCTTCACCAAGATGGAATCTTGGAGTGTGAGTGGAAGGGAGGAACAGAACTTGTTTCTTGTAGTGTTCTATATTGTTCTACCGTGCGTTGTAGGCAAGCTATATTGGAGTGAGATGTGTGGCATAACACTTACGGGCTGGCCCCTAGCACCTCCCTAGGTTTCTTTGGTTGTTAACGTAAATGATACATTTCACTGAATGTTTTGAAGTTCAGCTGATAAATAAATCTGAATCTGGATCTCACTTTTCTCTGACCACTGACAACAGGCATCTGACCACCACCCTCCTCTCCCTGACCACTGATCACAGCCACCGTTTCCCCCCAAAGAGATTAAAGATTAGCTTTATCTGTCGCATGTATGTCAAAATATTGGGTAGCGGCATGGAGATACATCTTGACCAAAGGAGTTGTAAGGCACTGTTTCCCTCCACTAGCCTGCAGGTCACCTTTGGGTAGGGTGTTACACCTGCTTACCCCCCGATCAGGGTCACATGAAGCCATAGGGGCAGGTGGTGGATGGTCGTATGAGCAGCTGCTGCAAGCCACAGGTCATGGTTATGCGACCACTGATGCCAGGCAGACAATCTGAAGAGTATTGTTCTTGGTAGGGGTCACCTGAGTTAGAAAGACATTGCTCAGAAAAAGGCAAAAGCAAACCACTTAGAGTCATAGAGTTAAAGAAAAGTACAGCACAGCAACAAGCCTTTCAGCCCATCTAGTACATGCTGAAATATTTAAACTGTATAATCTCATTGACCTACACCAGGACCACACCCCTCCATACCCCTACTATCCATGTACCTATCAAACTACTCTTAAACTTAAAAATCGAGCTTGCATGCATCACTTGAGTTGGCAGCTCATTCCACACTCCCACATCCCTCCAAGGTAAGGTTCTCCTCATGTTCCCCTTAAATTTTTCACTTTTCATCCTTTACCCTCAGAGTAAAGAACTTCCAGTAAGTTGACCTCTCGGGGGCCAACTAAAGATGCTTTTCTCTTTGTTAAATGTGTTTCTATACACAGTAAGAACATTCTTGACTCCAATAACTATGTGATGCAGGTCCACCGCATCAGTGAACTGATCATTGTTCGGAGTAGCCAGCCGGCAGTTCAGAGAAGGCATGTTAGCCCTCTGGGCTGGGATGGTAAGATGTGCCATTTGGGAGATATAAATTGGGCTGTCGAGCTTTGAGTCGGGCTTTCAGGCCACAGGAGGAGATGGATTGGGTTTGGAAGAACCAACATGGGTGGGAGATCGTGCTGCTGCCTGCTAAGCGGAGGAAAAGGTGTTGGTGCCTTCAAGTTAGCATGGTCGGCACATAGTGAAACTGTAAGTGACTGTCATGCACATTCTTTTAGTGATTGCAAGACCCTGTGGGACATTAATGCTGTAGGCCAGTTTCCCATGTTTGGTGGTGAGACAAGGTTGCAAGGCAGTAATGTTGCCTTGGTTGTAGCAAGGACTAGGCCTCAATCCTTGGGCCTGCGTTGTAGCCTGGCATCCAGGCTCGATTGGGGTGGCCTCTCCCTTTAATACTGCCCTCCAATGTTGGATTGGTAGAATTACAGGCTGGACTGCCAGAAACCATCAATTTGCAGGTCATCGCTCAGGGTCTTGGACTAAAAATATGTTTTCTTACATGACTATGTTCTTTCTTTTCTCTTTCTTGTTGTTTTGAATACACGTGTTTATTTGCACTTTGGGTCCAGAGAAACACAGTCTCATTTGGCCGTATCCATGTATGGTTTGAATTAACCCATGACCTCTTTTGAGGTCCCACCCAATTTCAGTGGGAAAAGTCTGCTTGCATTTACCCTATCTGTTCCCCTCATAATTTTGTATACCTCTATCATATCTCCTCTCAATCTTCTACATTCTAAGGAATAAAGTCATAACCTACTCAATCTTCCTTTATAACTCAGGTCCTTCAGACACAGCAACTTCCTTACGAATTTTCTCTCTACCCGTTCAATCTTTTTTACATCTTTCCCGTGGGTAGGTGACTGAAACTGCACAAAATACTCCAAATTAGTCCTCACCAGTGTCTGATACAACTTCAATATAACATTCTACCTCTGCACTCAATATTTTGATTTATGAAGACCAATGTGTCAAAAGCTTCCTTTATGACCCTATCTACTTATGGACCCTATCTACTTCAGTAGAAAAATTTGCCAAAAATAATCATGGTCATGGAAAGGCCATGATTGCCCATGTCACATAATATGGTGCATACGAGCGAAACAACATCGAAACTTACAGAGAAATGCATCCTTTGTGTTTTCATTTGAAGTACTTCTCATTTCCCAGCCATTTATTTAAGTTAGTAAAAACATAGTCAGTAAAACATATCAGACTCACTGACCTACTGACCCCACTCTTAATCCGGACTCTTAGGATGTACAATTCTACAGATCAGCCAACTTTGAGCCATATATAAACACAGACTGAAGGAGAAGAGAATATCAGTTGGCTACATCATAATGACTGGATCTTCTACATAAGGTATTTTCACCTTCAACAATCCAACCCCCAAACCGATTCCCATAAAACTTGCTCTCCTTCAACTGAATAAATGGAATAACAAAGACCAGTGATAACTTCCAAAGCAAAACAGAAACAACTACCCCTAAGTGTTCCTTTCATATAACTTAAGTCAGTCCAAAGAAACACATCTTCCAAGCGTAGATAAAAAGACACCCACCTTCAATATGATGAAGTTCTTGTCCTAGCTCAGTTCCCTTTTGACAAGTTAGAGAGAGACAGAATTCTTATGTTTCTTTACAAAGGTAGCAGCCTATAATTCATTGGTTTGGTAGCACTTCAAATCAGAACGCTACCAGTGGTTCTCAGAGCTGCCTTCTCCTCATAGCCTGTGTTCCTTGTTATCATCGAGGTCCTTGTCTCGGGAGCTTTTGACCCTTTACTTTGCATAGATGCAGGACAACAAAGGATAGAAATCTCAATTGTCATAAATGAACAATAGGAGATAATAATTAACTTCCAACATGCAACCTTCACATCTGACAAAAATAATGACAGCTCTGATAGTTTAACTAGATAAAATCAGTGGAATTTAGAAGATTGAGGAGGGTCTTATTGAAACATATAAAATTCTAAAGGGATTGGACAGGCTAGATGCAGGAAGATTGTTTCCAATGTTGGGGAAGTCCAGAATGAGGGGTCACAGTTTAAGGATAAAGGGGAAGCCTTTTAGGACCGAGATGAGGAAAAACTTCTTCACTCAGAGAGTGGTGAATCTGTGGAATTCTCTGCCACAGGAAACAGTTGAGGCCGGTTCATTGGCTATATTTAAGAGGAAGTTAGATATGGCCCTTGTGGCTAAAGGGATCAGGGGGTATGGAGAGAAAGCAGGTACAGGGTTCTGAGTTGGATGATCAGCCATGATCATACTGAATGGCGGTGCAGGCTCGAAGGGCCGAATGGCCTACTCCTGCACCTATTTTCTATGTTTCTAAAAACATAGCAACATTTGCAACACTGAGCATTCAAAGCCAAAAGCAGATAATGCCAAGGAATAGAGTGTCCCCTCAAACTTAGTGAGAAATGTGTAGGGGTGTTTAGGATCCCTGCCAAGCGCTATTAGACTGTGAAGAGCATCACAGCAGAACATGGTCTGTCACAAGCCAGTGCACCTCAATCCAACGAAGAGCTAGGATAGCAGCAGAAGACTTCAAGCATACACTCAGTGGCCTCTTTATGAGGTACACCCTTCTAAACCTGGTGTGGTCTTCTGCTGCTGTAATCCATCCACATCATGGTTCAATGTACTGTCCTTTCACAGGTGCTCTTCTGCACACGATTATTGTAATGCATGATTATTTGAGTTACTGTGGCATTTTCACCCACAGAACTGTTGCTCACTGGATGCTTTTGTTTAGTTTTTCACTCTGTTCTCTGTAAACTCTAAAGAAATATCCCAGTAGATCAGCAGTTCCTGAGATAATGAAATCACTCCATTTGGCACTGACAATCATTCCACAGTCATAGTCACTTCAATCACATTTCTTTCCCATTCTGATAATTAGTCAAAACAACAACTGAAGCACTTGACCACGTATAGTTTCATGCATTGAGTTGCTGGAACATGATTGGCTGATTAGATAATTGCATTAATGAGCAAATGTACAGGTGAATCTAATAAAGTGGCCAGTGATTTTGTGTGTGTGTGTGTGTGTGTGTGTGTGTGTTATATATATATATATATATAATATTCTCAGTTTCTCCACCTTCGCCACACCTGTTCCCAGCTCACGGCTTTCCATTCCTGGACATCCGAGATGTCCTCCTTTAAAGAAAGGGGTTTCACTTCCTCCAACATTGATCCTGCCCTCAACCACGTCTCCGTTGCCCATACATCTGTGCCTATCCTACCTTCCCACCGTCGTAATAGTGATAGATGAATGGGCGGGATGGGTCTGGATGTTGCAGCGCTGGGGCCGTGGCAAAGCATTGCTTCAGCTCTGAGAGTGCTTGGTCTGCTTCACTTGTCCATAGGAATCCTCTAGAGGTCATCTTGATGACTACATTTATGGGGACTGCAATGAAACTGAAGTTTGTGGTGAAGGGGAGACAAGTTTGCAACCCCTCATCTGTTTGGGCCACTCAGTGACTGCCTGAATGTTATGTGGGTCCATTTGAACACTGGAAAGAGTGAGGATGTAGCCCAAGAATGACCCCTGCTCTGTGCGGAACTTACAGTTCTCTGGCTTGGCATGAAGGTTGTTCTTGAGTAGCCATCTGAGAACCCTCTGGACATGCTGGACGTGTTCTTGATGAGAGCGGGAATAGATAGGAATTTCATCCAAATACACAAAAACAAACTGATTCAACATGTCCCGGAGCACCTCATTGACCAGGTCCGGAAAAGCAGCAGGAGTGCTGGCCAGACCAAAAGGCATCACAAGGTACTGTTACGTACCCCATAACGGGTTAAAAGGACCAGCAGAAATGGAACACACCTGCAGTCTGAGTCTTCTGTTAAAAAACACTATTTTATTAGTATCTACATAATAAAGTAATATAAAACAGGATAAAGCAAAAATGTTCGTAGAGTTTGTGCATATATAAGTGTGTAAATATAAAACCCCAAACTTCTTCAAGCTCAGGCAGTAAATGATACAGACTTATGATGGTGTAGGTATGAAGTCAGTTCATTTTGTGATACTGAGTTGAGTAGATTGAGGAGAGAGAGTGAGGTGATTTGTTTTCCAAGTAAGCCGATGCTGTTAATTCTTCTCATATGCATTGCAATGAGTATACCAACTCGAGTATATAATATCTCGTTATATTTTGTCAACTGTAGCTTGATAGAACTTTGATAATGATATCTCTCTATAAGGTGGCTTTGTAGACAATTATAAACCCCTTTTGTATGTAAACCATCAACTATTTCAGCCTCTTCTTGTCCATGTGTAACTGAGTATATGACAGATCTGTTTTGGTATAAAAACTTCAGTTTATGCCAACCCTGAAAGCAGGGTTTGTTAAATAAATAATGGGTACCATTCTTTGTCATATAGATCAAACAGGGTGTAGCCTTGAATGGAAAGATGTAGTTACAAGGAGAGATTGTATGTGCAGGATTTTTTCTCACTGTAATATAGGAAACTGAGGGGTGATCTCAGAGAGGATTTCAAAACTATGTGGATCATAAATAAGGCAAATTATCAGAATGCCTTTCCTAGAAAGCACAGGTTTAAAGTTCAAAAGTTCAAAGCCACTTAAAGGAGATCTGAGGAGCAAGTTATTCATCTGGAATAAGCTGCCACTTCAAAGGTTCAAAAAGTTTCAAAGTTTCATTTTATTATCAAAGTATGTATGTAGAATACATCTGAGATTTTTCTTCTCCAGACAGCCATAAAATAGAGAAAACCATAGAAGTAGTTGAAAAAAAGTTATCAATCCCCTCCCCACTCTCTAGTAGTATTCACCCCCAGCATGAAAAAAAGAAACAAAAGCTGGCAAACCCAGAACATGCACCCCACCCCTCCCTCACACAAAAACAGATCACCCACACACAGAAACAGCAACAAGAACATCAAACTCCCAGCCTAGCAATTGTCAAAAAGAATGGTGAGAACACAAAAAAACCCCATAAAACTGAAAGAGGCCGGTTTGAAATACAGTCCAATCCATAAATCTCAGCATTTCAATAACACCTCTAAGAGCATCAGGACCCAGCAGAGGTGAGGAGGTGGAGGCAAATGCAATTATAAGGTTTAAGGAGCATTTGGGTGGGTACTTGGATAAGAAAGGTGTAGAGCAGGGGTTCCCAGCAATTTTTATGCTGTGGACCAATACCATTAAGCAAGGGTCGTGGATCCCAGATTGGGAACTCCCAGTGTAGAGGAATGCAAGCTTAATGCAGGCAAATGGGGTCAGCAGAAACAGTGTCGGTTTTATTTCATGCAGTGTTTGGTGTAATCTGGTCTTTCTTATCCTGGTGGTGGCTGCGGAGAGTAGGCTACTAAGTTTATTTAAAATAGAAGCCAATAAATTGGTGGTGGTGGTGGCATCCGTCGGTCTCGAGAGACCATGGATCTGCGCCTGGAGCTTCCAGGGCGCAGGCCTGGGCAGGGTTGTATGGGAGACCGGCAGTTGCCCAAGCTGCAGGCCTTCCCCTCTCCGTGCCACCGATGTTGTCCAAGGGAAGGGCACTAGGACCCATGCAGCTTGGCACCGGTGACGTCGCAGAGCAATGTGTTGTTAAGTGCCTTGCTCAAGGACACAAACACGCTGCCTCAGCTAAGGCTCGAACCAGTGACCTTCAGGTTACTAGTCTGATGCCTTGCCCACTAGGCCACGCACCAACACTATCCAAATTGCTGGATATCAAGGTAATTCTTATTTATTTAGAATTACAGCGCGGAACAGGCCCTTCCAGCCCAACAAGCCACGCTGGCCAGCAACACGGCTATTTAAACCTAGCCTAATCACCAGACAATTTACAATGACCAATTAACCTACTAACCAGTTTGTCTTTGGATTGTGGGAGGAAACCTGAGCACCAGATGGAAACTCACATGGTCATGGAAAAAACGTGCAAGCTCCTTACAGACATCACCAGAACTGAACTCTGAACCCGGCACCATGAGCTGCAATAGTGTTGTGCCAACAGCCGCACTACTGTGGCACAATGCAGAGATATGCGGACAGCACTAGGTTATGTGATTTTGATGAAACTGGCGGCAAGATTAGATTTAGTTATTAATCACATGTGCATTGAAACATACGGTGAAACACTGTTAACAACCAACAGCACCTGAGGATGTGCAGGGGCAGCCTGCAAGTGTCAGTACACATTCAGGTGCTGACACCGTTGTCTTTGCTATTGAGGGAGAGAGCAGAGCACAGCAGGATGCCAGCAACGTGCAAGATATTCAACTAAACTTTACTGATAACGCTGTATGTGAACTCATCCCATGAGAGAGTGGCTAACTGAGTGACATAATAACTACCACAACATCTCCCCTTCTTGAAAAATAGAGAAAAAACTAGGCATGTACTTATCCATAGAACTGCATTGAAACTATTGTCACTGAAATTGGGTGATCCAGTTCACTTTGTCTATAGCAAAGCTCCTTAAATAGCATAAAAAAAGAATTGCTAACATTATAACTGTCTTCCTCTGTTTTTCCCCTTTTCACTGATAAAAACAGTCTCATTTTGTGAACTGTTTCCAACACTAGAACTCTTCTGAAAACACTAAATTTAATGGAGCTCAGGGTAGACTACCTGAACTCATTGACAAAGAGGGAGGATTATTCTGCCTCTTTAGTCACCTGCCCTAAGCTATTAGGCTAGGGAGTACACGTACAAACAAGCTGGATGAACTCAGCAGGTCGGGCAGCATCCGTTGAAATGAGCAGTCAACGTTTCGGGCCGAGACCCTTTGTCAGGTTATGGAGTATATCCCTGGGGTGGGACAGCTAAACAATCATATCTGGTATAGGTTCTCTGAAGTGTTGGAGCAGGAGATTCTTGACCAGGTGCGTCTACCTCAGGTCACCCTCGTCATAAGGATCAGGCCACTATTTCTTGCTCTACCTTTCATGGACTTTGAAGGCGCACGAGCACACACCTGTTCCACCTGATTTCACCTTGTGATTTTCTGATCACAAATGATTGTATTGCATGCTACCTGACTATTGTTCCTCTAAGGAATTGGTCTGGAACTCTAACAGCTTCACCACTCCTGAGTGGCAATAAAGAATTAGTTCTGTCTCTGAGATCATGCATGCTCTTCATTTTCTCCACTCTTGTCACAAAATTTCTCTTTCTCTAAGACCGGCAAGCGAGGGTGAAGGGAAGAAAGAATAGACAGGCTTGTTAGACCACAAGACCATAAGATGTAGGAGCAGAATTAGACCATTAAGCCTGTTGAGACATGGCTGATCCAATTTTCCTTTCAGCCCCAATCTCCTGCCTTCTCTCCATATCCCTTCATGCCCTGACCAATCAAGAATCTATCAACCTCTGCCATAAATATATAAAGACTTGGTCTTCACAGCTGCCCATGGCAAAGAATTCTACAGATTTGCCACTCTGGCAAGAAAAGTTCCTCCACATCTCCATTCTAAAAGAACACCTCTCTATTCTGAGGTTGTATCTTCTGGTCTTAGACTCTCCCAACATAGGACACATCCTCTCCATATCCACTCTATCAAGGCCTTTCACCATTTGATAGGTTTCAATGAAGTCACCCTCATTCTTCTGAATTCTAGTGGATACAGGCCCAGAGCCATCAAATGTTCTTTATATGACAAGCCATTCCATCCTGGAATCATTTTTGTGAACCTCTTTGTCAAAAGTCAGGTGTTGAATCAGGACCCAACTGCAGGACACAGACACTGCAGTCCCAGAAACAGGACAAGACAGAACCCAAGGACAGGATGGGATGCAGTCTAGGCAGGGGAAGCAGGACCAGGACGAGGGACTGGGAACAAGGAGCCTGGGGTGGACTCCGAGCCTGAGACTGGACAAGGACCCAGAACCTGGGTCTTGCCTCAGGCTCAGACCCCAAACCCAGGCAAGGACATGACAAGGCTTGGCTAAGAACTTGGGGTCTTGAGGCTTGGGTCGAGGCTGCAGGCTTGGGTCAAGGCTTGAGGCTGCAGGCTGCAGGCTTGGAGCTTGGGGAACTCCGAGACTGGAGCTAGGGGTAGACTAGGAACTGTACATCAACATGGAGCCAGGACTTATCCACCAACAAGCCAGGACTCATCTATAACTCCACACCAAGGTGGGGCAGGACCATCCATCAGGTAACAGCAGAACAGCCTGACTTACCCCACAGAGGCAAAGACAGGAAGAGACAAACACCAAGGAACAACAGACAGTTCCACCTCTGCATCAGGGTAGCTCTGAGTAGCCATTAAAGCCAGCAGCCTTGGCTGGCTACAGAAGCAACCAGATCCCTACCTGGCTCAGAGTGGCTGACAGCCACCCAGCTGGCCCAGGAAACAGCTGAATCCATACCACAATGACCACTCCAACTACTACCAGCAAGGCTCCCAGAAGCCACAGTTCTCTAATGCAGCCCCAAGGATGGCAAGAGTCCATTCTAGCCTTCCACCAACCATCTGTACCATGAGTATCTTAACAAAACAACCCCAACCACACTCAATACCAGGGCCACTTATATTCCCAGTTCCAATATGAGCCTCAGGTGTTTCTAGTGAAGTCCAACCACAGCAAGGCACCGCCGGAAAACCTGGAGTTCGGAGTCTGCGGACCGGACCGCGGACTTCGGACTGAACCACCACACTCTTTTGAACCCTCTCCAGTTTCAGCACAACATTTTGAAGACAGGGGGTCCAAAACTGCTCACAATACTGCAAGTGAAGTCATACCAGTGCTTTATAAAATCTCAACCTTATACCACCCTGATTTTTCCAGTCTATCTGCACATTGAAGTCCCCCATGACTATTGTAACATTGCCCTTTTGGCATGCGTTTTTTACCTCCTGTTGTAATTTGTAGGCCGCATCCTTACTACTGTTTGGGGGTCTGTATCCAGCCCCCATCAAGGTCTTTTTAACCTTGCTGTTCCTTAGCTCTATCCACAATGATTCAACACTTTCTGACCCTATGTCACCTCTTTCTATTGATTTGATTTCATTTTACCGACAGAGCAATGCCACCCCCTCTGCCTTCCTGCCTGTCCTTTTGATACATTAAGCTCCCTGCAATAAACTTCTTTCAGCCATGGTTCAGTGCTGCCTTCAACATCATAGCTGCCAATCTGCAACAATGCTGCAAGTTAATCTGCCTCAATACGTAGACCGTGTGCATTCAAATATAACACCTTCAATCCTGTATTCAGCCTTTTCAATTTTGTCCACCACTTACGTTGCAACTCATCCTGTTGACTGCAATTTTGTCCTATTATTAGCCTCTCCTCATTATACATTGCGTCTGTAATCTCATCTTCAGCATTATCATTCGCTTTTCCTATGATACTTCTTGCATTGAAGTACACACAGCTCAGGAACGAGTTGTACCATGCTCGACCTTACAATTCCTGACTTTGTCTGAGGTCTTATCAACATCTGCCTCCACTAACTACTCTGGCACTCTGGTTCCCATCCCCCTGCAACTGACATGATGCCATAATTACGTAAAGGGCCGTTAATGCGCTTTGTGTTCTGTTTTTTGGTGTTCATTAAATGAGTTGCTATAGCTTTTCTGAAAAATAAAACTCCTCTGCTGTTTTATTTGTGAAAACCTGCACTCCTTGGCGATATTTTTCAATGCCTCGGTGTCCCCGGTGGATTTGACTAATAACTTTGGCATGCATAGAAGCAGGAGTGACAAGTCTGGAGCCCTTTAGCAGCAAACCATCAGGAGTGGTGAGTGTGTCTCTTTCAAGCCAGTAAGGTCGAGTTTGTGAGCTCCTTTTGGAACAGCTGGCCATCTATGTTCTCAGTGTTACATGACCTTGTTGCTGATTTGGTCCTATTTCAACTCAGCATGAATTTTGTCCAGTTTTCTCTGTGATGCAGGAAAGCTTTCATGTACCTGAGCTAAGTAGATGTTGGTATCTTCCATGAGGGTGGAGTCAGCTTCCATCCACTCACTGCTGCATAACACCCTTGACAGAGTGTTGGTGAATGATTTGCTGGGAACATGTTCAAAGTCATAATAGTATCACATTAGATGCATTCAGGATCCTTGCAGACGTGGAGGTAAGCCATCCAAGTGTTTCAAGCTGAGTAGGCTGACAAGTGGCTTGTGGTCTGTTTCAAGTAGGAACTTAGTGCTTATCAAGTAGTAGCTGAAGGGTTCACACGCCCACATGAGAGCCAGTGTCTCCTTTTCGATTTGGTGCTCTTGATGCAAATGCCACTGGTTTCCATACACCACCTCAGTTTTGTATGAGCACTCCCCTAGGCCAAAGGAAGAGGCATCTGGTGAGACCTTGCTTGTGTTGTTCGAATCATAGAACACCAACATTGGCGGAAGGATAAGCTCTGCTTTAAGTGATAAGAATGACTTCTCCTGTAGTGCGACCCAGGTCCAAACATTTCTCTGGGAAAGGGGGTCACATAGAGGCTTTGTTTTCTCTGCCAACTCTGGAATTAATTTTCCCAGTTGGTTTTTCATGCCAAGGAATCTGTGGGTCTCTGATACATTTACATGTTGTTCTATTTTCTGAACTTCTGTCAGTTTGTCTGAATCAGGTTGCACTCCTCTGAGGACAGTTGGTGGTTGAAGAACTTCATCTCCAACTTTCCAAATTTGCATTTTTTTTTGTTCAGGATGATTCCAGCCTGTTTCAGTTTCTCCAAGGCAACTTCCACTCTTATGTCACGTTCCTCACAAAGATTAGTCTATTGTTCATGTGGCAAACTACTCTTTCCAGAACCTCCAGAATTTAGTTCATCTTCATCTGAAAGAGTTCAGGGGCTGATGAGATGTCAAAAAGAAGTCCTCTTGAAGGCTTAATATCCATATAGTGTGATAAAGATTGTGAGCTTCTGTGACTCAGATCTGCTAGAACCCTGGGTTTGCACCTAGCTTGGTGAAGAACTTTGATCCACCCAGCATATCCAATGTGTGCTTAGCAGAAGGCAGAATAAACTTCTGCCTCAATGAATTATTCAGTTTTTTTAGTTCATCACAGACTCTCACCGTGCCATCTGGCCTGGGAACAGGAACAATGCCCACACACTAGTCAGTAGATCATTTACTCTAGTTATGATGTCAAGTGCCTCCAGTCTCTCAAATTTAGCTTTGACTTTGATCATCAATTGGACTGGTATATGCCTCACTCTGGTCAGAGTGAAGAGTGTTACTCCTGGCCTCAGGTGGATAATGTCCTTTTCTTTCAGTACCCCAGGCCTGTGAACAACTCTGGATACTTCTCCTGCCACCAAATGTTTTTAGCAAATCCAACCTTGCAATGAGGTTCAGCTCCTTGATGGCTTGTCATCTCCTTACTGGTGAGAAGATATTCTGAACAACATAGACATCTTCTGTTTCTGATTTTTTACGGATGGAACTAGTAAACATTCCTTTCATACTGAGCTCATGTATTCCTGGCCCCATTGGTGATTTCTTTGTTGTGTTTAGCATAATGCCTGCTTTCTTTGCTAGTTTTGTAAACAGACATTTGGGATAGCTGTGACATCTTCCCAGTATCCGTTTTGAATGTCTCTCCCTCATTTTGCAACTGAACTGCAGTGCACCAGCCTTTTCTATTTGAATCTAGAGCCCCAAGGAAAGATCTCTCTTCGTCTGAATCATGGTCTTCCTTGACCTCCTGAAGAACTGTTTTGAGTGACACTGGCTTTTATAATGGCCAACTTTATTGCCTTGGTGCCTTTTCACTTCTTTTGCTGGACAGAGTTCTTTGACATGGAACAGAGATTTGCAGATGGACATTTTACCTGCTCTTTGTTTTGCTTGTCTGCTTTGTTTGAGCTGAGCTCTACTGTCACCTCTTTCTGACTGCACCTTGTTTGTACCCTTCTTTTTGTACAGCCTCTAACTTTAGCTCAGCATTGTCTTTGTGCCCGAGTTCTACCTGTTGTTCATGAATATTCTCACTCTGCCTGACTATAGTAATAGCCTTCTCTTGTGTGGGGTTTGCCCACAAACAAAGTCTCTTTGACAATTTGGTATCAAGTAGCCCAACTATTTGAAGGAAAACTCAGATTTTAAGCTCCGCTGCCTTGCGGCCATGGGAAAGGCTTTGAGAGTAAACCCCGAGTAAGAAATCCGGAGCTGGGGTCCCTAAGGCAGTTTGATGTTGTTTACAACTTCACTCTGGCAACCTCTGTGACGACACTGGTGCCAAGCTGTATTGGCGCTTGCCCTTCCCTTGGACGACATCAGTGACGTGGAGAGGGAGAACCCGCTGCATGGGCAACAGCTGGTTCTCCAAATCTTCCCGGCCAGGCTTGCACCCTGGAGAGGACACAGTCCAGCAGAGGCACAAACCCATGATCCTCTGGGATCGACGGATGCCTACTAAGCCCAACAATGAACACATCTCTCAGATTTCCACATGCAAAGCTGATTGACGTACAGTGCAATGCTGTGATGAATCATTTTACATTTTCATCTGGCTCCTGTTTTCAGATGAACGTTGCCCTCTTACATACAGGTGTCCCCCCCTTTACAAAGGTAGAGCATTCCTATGAAACCTTTCTTTAAACCAAAATGGCATAAAGTGAAGAACCATTAATTTATATGGGAAAGTTTTTGTAAAAGTGAAAATCCTCTTTGTAATGTGAAAACAGGTTACTAATGTAGGTCGTTTGTGAAAGCAAAGTGGCGTAAAGCGAGCATTCGTAAAGAGGGGGACACTTGTATCACTTTTCGCTTTCCTGTACAATATTCTTTGTCCTGCTCTGTTTGGTGCTCCTTTTCATGAGCATCTGTCAGTTCTAATCCACCCACGCAGTATGTCAGTGTGCAACTTGATGGTCTTCTGAAGCCTGAGTGAGATTACTTACAACCCTAAATCTCTCAAAGTGTTTGAGCCATCTCCCAATGTCACCTGGTTTAGAAAAAATAAAATGTCTTGGGGGTGGGGGAGGGTTATTAGTTAAGTTGATGTAGGTACTGCAGATATTTGCTATGTTTTCCTCATAGTTCCTGCACCCTGCACCTCCCTTTTCTACCTCCTACCCAAGATCCACAAACCCACTTGTCCAGGTAGATCCATTGTCTCAGATTGTTCCTGCCCCACAGAATACCTCGACTCTGTCTTACCAATCCCCCTCCCCCAGTTCAGTCCCTTACTACCTACATCCGTGATACTTCACATGCTGTGGATTTCAAGTTCCCTGTCCACCATCATCTTACTTTCACTATGGATGTTCAGTCTCTATACATCTCCATCCCCCACCAGAATCTTTCTGGACACCAGACTCAACCAGTTCCCCTCCACCCATCACTCTCTTCTGTCTAGCAGAACTTGTCCTCACTCTTAATAATTTCTCCTTTGGCCCCTCCCAGATCCTTCCTTCAAACACGGGCACTTGCATTGGTCCCAGCTATGCCTGCCTTTCTGTTGGCTGCATGTTCCAAGCCTACACTGGTGTCAGTCCCCCACTTTTCCTTCGCTACATCGATGACTGCATTGATGCTGCTTCCTGCACCCATGTGGAGATCATTGACTTCATCAACTTTGCCTCCAACTTCCATCCTGCCCTCAAATTTACCTGGTCTATTTCTGACCAAGATGATTGGGAAGTTTTTAAGGAACAACAGAACTTAACTAAAAAGACAATACGGGGAGAAAAAATGAGGTACGAATGCAAGCTAGCCAGGAATATAAAGGATGATAGCAAAAGCTTTTTTAGATATGTGAAGAGAAAGAAGATAGTTAAGAACAATGTTGGGCCCTTGAAGAATGAATTGGGTGAAATTGTTATGGGAAACAGAGAAATGGCAGAAGAATTTAATGAGTACTTTAGATCTGTCTTCACTAAGGAAGACACAAGCAATCTCCCAGATGTATGGATGGGCCAAGGACATAGGGTAACAGAGGAAATGAAACAGATTGACATTCGGAAGGAAACTGTGATGAGAAGACTGATGGGACTGAAGGCTGACAAATCCCCAGGCCCAGATGGTCTCAATCCTAGGGTACTAAAGGAGGTGGCCCTGGAAATTGCAGATGCATTGGTAATCATTTTCCAATGTTCCTTAGATTCAGGATCAGTTCCTGAGGATTGGAGAATGGCTAATGTTATCCCACTTTTTAAGAAAGGAGGGAGGGAGAAAACAGAGAACTATCGTCCTGTCAGCCTAACATCAGTAGTGGGGAAGATGCTAGAGTCCATTATTAAAGATGAAATAGTGGCATATCTAGATAGCAGTGATAGGATTGGGCCGAGCCAGCATGGATTTACCAAGGGTAAATCATGCTTGACTAATCTGTTGGAGTTTTTCGAGGATGTAACCAGGAAGTTAGACGGGGGAGATCCAGTGGATGTAGTGTACCTTGATTTTCAGAAGGCATTTGATAAGGTCCCACATAGAAGATTGGTGGGTAAAATCAAAGCTCAGGGCATCGGGGGAAGGCATTGACATGGATAGAAAACTGGTTGGCAGATAGAAAGCAAAGGGTAGCGGTGAATGAGTGTTTCTCGGATTGGCAGGTGGTGACTAGTGGGGTGCCACAGGGCTCGGTATTGGGACCACAGCTGTTTACCATTTACGTTAACAATTTGGATGAAGGCATAGAAAATAACATCAGCAAATTTGCTGATGATACTAAGCTGGGTGGCAGTGTGACATGTGATGAGGATGTTAGGAGAATTCAGGGTGACTTGGATAGGCTGGGTGAGTGGGCAGATACTTGGCAGATGGCGTTTAATGTGAATAAGTGTGAGGTTATCCACTTAGGGAGTAAGAACAGGAAGGCAGATTATTATCTGAATGGTGTAGAGTTGGGTAAGGGAGAAATGCAAAGAGATCTCGGAGTCCTTGTTCATCAGTCACTGAAGGTGAATGAGCAAGTGCAGCAGGCAGTGAAGAAGGCTAATGGAATGTTGGCCTTTATTACAAAGGGAATTGAGTACAAGAGCAAGGAAATCCTCTTGCATTTGTACAGAGCCCTGGTGAGACCACACCTGGAGTATTGTGTACAGTTTTGGTTTCCAGGGTTAAGGAAGGACATCCTGGCTGTAGAGGAAGTGCAGCGTAGATTCACGAGGTTAATTCCTGGGATGTTTGGACTGTCTTATGCAGAGAGGTTAGAGAGACTGGGCTTGTACACGCTGGAATTAAGGAGATTGAGAGGGGATCTGATTGAAACATTTAAGATTATTAAGGGATTGGACAAGATAGAGGCAGGAAATATGTTCCAGAAGCTGGGAGAGTCCAGTACCAGAGGACATGGTTTGAGAATAAGGGGTAGGTCATTTAGGACAGAGTTAAGGAAAAACTTCTTCTCCCAGAGAGTTGTGGGGGTCTGGAATGCACTGCCTCGGAAGGTAGTGGAGGCCAATTCTCTGGATGTTTTCAAGAAGGAGCTAGATAGGTATCTTATGGATAGGGGGATCAAGGGATATGGGGACAAGGCAGGAACCGGGTATTGATAGTAATTGATCAGCCATGATCTCAAAATGGCGGTGCAGGCTCGAAGGGCCGAATGGTCTACTTCTGCACCTATTGTCTATTGTCCCCTTTCTTGATCTCACGGCCTCTATCTCTGGAGACAGCTTATCTACTGATGCCTCTTATAAACCCACAGACTCTCACAGCTACCTCAACTATACCTCTTCCCACCCTGTTACTTGTAAAAACGTCACCCCCTTCTCTCAATTCCTCTCGCTCCGCTGCATCTGCTCTCAGGATGAGACTTTTCATTCCGGAACGAAGGAGATGTCCTCCTTTTTCAAAGAAAGGAGCTTCCCTTCCTCCACCATCAATGTTGCCCTCAACCACATCTCTTCCATTTCTCACACGTCTGCTCTCACCCCATCCTCCTGCCACCCTACCAGGGATAGGGTTGCTCTTGTCCTCACCTACCACCCCACCAGCCTCTGCGTCTAGCACATAATTCTTCAGATCTTCCACCTTCTCCAATGGGATCCCACCACCAAGCACATCTTCACCTCCCTCCCACTTTATGCTTTTTGCATGGATCACTCCCTATATGACTTCCTTGTCCATTCATCCCTCCCCACAGATTTTGCCTCTGGCACTTATCCTTGCAAGTGGAACAAGTGCAACCCCTGCCCCTACTCTTCCTCCCTCACTACCGTTCAGGGCCCCAAACTGTCCTTTCAGGTAAGGCGACACTTTACCTGTCATGTACTGTTGGGGTCATATACTGTGTCCAGTGCTCCTGGCGTGGCTTCCTGTTTATCAGTGAGACTTGACATAGATTGGGAAACTGCTTTGCTGAGCACCTACGCTCCATCTGCCAGAAGAAGCGGGCTCTCCCAGTGGCCTCCAATTTTAATTCCACTTCCCATTCCCATTCCGATATGTCAATCCATGGCATCTTCTCCTAGTGGGATGAGGTCACACTCAGGTTGGAGGAACAACATCTTATATTCTGTCTGGGTAGCCTCCAACCTGATGACATGAACATCAATTTCTTGAACTTTTAGTAATGCACCCCCTCCCTCCTTCACCATTCCTATCCCTTTTCTCTCTCTCACCTTATTTCCTTGCCTGTCCATCACCTCCCTCTGGTGTTCCCCCCATGTCTCTTCCTTCCATAGCCTTCTGTCCTCTCCTAACAGACTCCCCCTTGTCCAGCCCTGAATTCTTTCACCAATCAATTTCCCAGCTCTTTACTTCACCTCTCCCCTTCCCAGTTTCACCTATCACCTTGTGTTTCTCTCTCCCTTCCCCCCATCTTTTAAATCTACTCCTCATTTTTTTTCTCCAGTCCTGCTGAAGGGTCTTGGGCCAAAACATCAACTGTACTTCTTTCCATTGATGCTGCCTGGCCTGCTGAGTTTCTCCAGCATTTTGCGTGTGTTGCTCCATTTTCCTATTTGTTTGTTTAGTAGTTTATTTATTTGGACAACAAAAATCATTTTTTTTCTCTCCCTGCGAGTTTGACTGACTTCTCTGCATTCTCTGCTATATCTGTGTCTCTGTGCACCTCCCTAGGCTAGTGGCACACAGTTTATTACAATGCATCCACTTTTGGGTACAGCTCAAAAGTGTTGCCAAGTTTCAGCTGTGCCTCATGGTGCATATAATTTGCAACTGGCATAGAAAATGTAGGTCGATAAGACTTCGGATATTTTTCCTAGATATATACAAACAAGGGTAATCTTACTCTAAATTCTTCATCTTGGGAATCCCTTTTGGTCCGTAGCCCAAATTCATCGATGATTGACCATGTCATTTTCAATACTGAGGGCCAGTGCAGAGCACAGCAGCTTACCAGCAGCACACAGGATGTTCAACTAAACTTTATCGATAATGAAGCCGCGTTATCAATATGTGAACTCCCATGTGGAGCGGCTAACTGAGTGGCAAAGGAATAACACTATTAACTACCACAACAAACACTACATGCCTACAATATTCAGCAGAATAACACACAGCCGGCATGTAATGAGCAACAACAGCAAAACAAACCCTTTTCCCAAACACCCCCTTTACCTCCCCCCCCCCCCACACACACACACACACAGAGGGGCCTCCAATGCCTGGGCAGGCTGCCTCCAGGCCTCCGACCTCCAGACCAAAGAGACTTAGGAGCTGCTCCTGCACTGTTTCTTCCGTTACATTAGAAAATTTTAGCATTTCATAACCAATCAGCTAGAGTGGGTCATGAAAAGTGCTTTATAAATTAAATTATTTCTTTATTACATTCGAACAACTAATAGGTCTTAAATCTTCTTTTCTGCTAAGTAAACCAAAGGATTAAACTAGTTAAAATAATTGAGTTGAAATGATAGCAAAATAAACTTCCAATTAATGTGTCAAATATTTACACTGGTAGGTTAACTGGTCGTTGTAAATTGTCCCGTGATTAGGATAGGGTTAAATTGGGGGATTGCTGAGTGATGCAGCTCAAAGGGCCAGAAGGGCCTACACTGCGCAGAAAGTCAATAAATATATAAATAGCTAGATAGATAGATAAATAAATAAATACACAAATAAATAAATAAACTCATTGCCAAAGAATAGGATAGATATTATGTGTGTATTTACAACATTGTGAGAAACAGAACTTCACCGTCAAAACAGACCGTCCCCCAGCACATCCTTTGTTTGAGTTGGTTGTTAAATGCAAACAATGTACTTCACTGTATGTTTTGACGTACTTGTGATTAATAAGCAAATTTCATCAGAATCACAGAACACAGGACCAGGAACAGGCCCTTCAGCCCATGATGCCGTTCCGTACCAAATATATTAGTAATCAAATGGCCAACTTACTGAATTCTTTATGCTTGCACAACGTCCATATCCTTCCATTTTCCTCACATTTATGTGCCTAACTAAATGTCTCTTAGAAGTCCCTAACGTATCTGCCTCTACCACCACCCCAGATGATGTATTCCAGGCACCCACCACTCTGTGTGTATTTTTTAAAAAATTGCCCCTCACATCTCCTTTGAAATTACTCCCTCTCACCTTAGATTCATGGCCTCTGGTATTTGACATTTCAACCCTGGGGAAAAAATACTGTTTGTTTACTTTACCTATGCCTCTCATAATCTTACAAGCCTCTCCTAGATCTTCCCTCAGCCTTCGGCTCTCCAGAGGAGACAGTCTAAGTTTGTTCAACCTTTCGTTATAGCACATACCCTCTAAGCCAGGCGGCATCCTGGTAAACTTCTTCTGCACCCTCTCCAAAGCCTCAACATCCTTCCTATAGTGGGGTGACCAGAACTGGATGCAATACTCCAGATGTGGCCTAACTAGAGTTTGCTAGAATATATGATACAGTATGACTAAATGCATGACTACTGAAAAACAAGTTTTAAAAAATTAATATTTTTAAAACTAAAGGAAAGACATTGTCACTTCATTCATCTGTTAGAACGTAGTTCAAAACTCACTTTGTCTGTGATTCCTTGGCAGTTACAGACATCATGTTTTAATCTTTCTTTGCTTCATAATTCATCCTCTTTCTATTTTCCCACTAGGATGATTTCCTGTGGTCGAGTCCCACCAGTTGCTCAATGCCTTTTTTGGAAAAAAGCAGTGACATTGGACAACGTTCAAGAATCCAGTCTATGTCGCTGTTTATCTACCGCTGACCTAATTGCCCTGGGGATTGGCAGTACTCTGGGTGCTGTGCATACTTGTTGGCAAGAGAAGTTGCCAAAGTAGAGGCTGGGCCCAGTATTGTCATCTCCTTCTTAATTGCTGCTGTTGCATCAGTGTTGGCAGGTGTATGCTATGTGGAACTTAGTGCACGGGTACCGCAGACTGGCTCGGTTTATCTCTACAGCTATGTCACCACTGGAGAACTTTTGGCTTTCATTACGGGTTGGAATTTAATCCTCTCTTACATCATCATTGGCAAGTAGCAAATTAATATTATCTCAAAGTGATACAATTAAACCAAGTTAATGGACCTTACATTGGTAATTAAGTTGGAAGAAATTTAAGTGGTAGTAGATTAATAAATTGGTTTATTACTGCCACATGTTCTAAAATAGTGTGAAGATTTTTGTTTTTCATAACATCCATCCAGATCATTTTGTCACATCAGTACATTGAGGTAATGCAAGGCAAGAGCAGAAAACATAATCAGAATAAAGTGTTACAGTTACAGAGAAAGTGCAGTACAGGCTGACAATTTTTAAACTCCAGATTAGGATGGTGCTGCTGAACGCGCGTGACAGGTCACAGGCAGTTTGAAAAGCAAGAAATTCAACTAAAAGCATTACTGATAAGACCTTTTCTGAAGTAAGTTGTAGTAAATTATCACTACAAACAATGAAGAGGCGAGCGAAGGTGAAGTGAATTTGAGGGATGAACCGTGCTTGTACGTTGCAGGATCGATGCAGTTGGAGTGAGTCATTTGGACAGGAGAAGTTGAGGTTGAGGAGTTCTGATGCCCGTTCGTCTAGCCCGGGTGCGAGGTTGGATCGCTGAGTGTGCTGGGCTGATTTGGCGAAGTCGAGAGCAGCTTTGGTCTGGGTGGTAAAATCTGGACCCAGAGCAGGTCACTGGGCAGCATGTTCTAGGCCAGGAGCCTTTCACTGCAGTGGTGCCTAGGTCCTAGTGTGAGGTACAATACGCTGTTTGGCCAATTTAATCAATATACTGGAAAGACAGGATGTGGGGATCGGAGGTGAGAGCAGATTTTGTCACTCTCCCATGATGTTCACTCCTCTCTCCACGGCACTGAGGCTTTGAAAACTGTCCCTGGCTGCTGTGCTTCATGCCTGTTAATATGATGGACTGATACCCAGGCTTGGGCCTACTCCAGGCTGCTCTAGGGCTTGGATCTAAGGCCTCATTTTTGGTTTGAAATGTTGTTGCTTACTTCAATTGTTTGCATGATTTGTTCTTTTCCCCTTTCCCCTTGCAAATCGGGTGGTGGTCTTTTATTTTTTTTAAATTGGGTTCTTTTGGATTCTTTGCTTTGTGGCTGCCTGTAAGCAAACAAATCTCAAGGTTGTATAACTTACACATTCATTGATAATAAATGTACTTTGAATCCAATATGGCGCAAGGCCATGACGAGGTTGATTGTAAGTTTACGAGTCCACTCCATTCTGCTCTGCCACTCAGTAAGATAACATGGATGTTTTTTTATTTGTTTATCTCAGCACCACTTTCCTGTAGTAACACCACATTCTTTGTTTCCCTTTATATTCCACAGTCTTTCAATATCTTGAATATATTCAGTGACAGAACGCATACAGCTCTTTTGGATAAAGAACAACAAATACTCATATTCCTCTGGGTGAAATAAACACTTAAAACTTTGACACAGCAAAGGGGAATATCAAGCTCCAGATATGCATTTCAAGCCCCATGAAAATCTTACATGTCACAGTGAACTCTGCTTGTATTTTCCTAAACTCTGGAGAATAGATAGATAGATAGATAGATACTTTATTCATCCCCATGGGGAATTTCAACTTTTTTTCCAATGTCCCATACACTTGTTGTAGCAAAACTAATTACATACAATACTTAACTCAGTAAAAAAATATGATATGCATCTAAATCACTATCTCAAAAAGCATTAATAATAGCTTTTAAAGAGTTCTTAAGTCCTGGCGGTAGAATTGTAAAGCCTAATGGCATTGGGGAGTATTGACCTCTTCATCCTGTCTGAGGAGCATTGCATCGATAGTAACCTGTCGCTGAAACTGCTTCTCTGTCTCTGGATGGTGCTACGTAGAGGATGTTCAGAGTTATCCATAATTGACCGTAGCCTACTCAGCGCCCTTCGCTCAGCTACCGATGTTAAACTCTCCAGTACTTTGCCCACGACAGAGCCCGCCTTCCTTACCAGCTTATTAATACGTGAGGCGTCCCTCTTCTTAATGCTTCCTCCCCAACACGCCACCACAAAGAAGAGGGCGCTCTCCACAACTGACCTATAGAACATCTTCAGCATCTCACTACAGACAGAATAGAGGCCAAATATACTTCACTTCTGCCCAGGGAAGCAGTTGAAGCTTCTTCACCAAATATATTTAAGAAACAGTTAAATAGGTTTTTATATAGTAAAGGAATTAAGGGTTATGGCGAAAAGGCAGTTGGATGGAGCTGAGTTTACGGACAGATCAGCCATGATCTTATTGAATGGCGGGGCAGGCTCGATGGGCCGGATGGCCTACTCCTGCTCTCCTTATGTTCTCTTCATAGTACGAGCCCCAAGGAATCACTCTAGTGAACTTTCTAACTAAACAGAGCAGTGCCAGTTCCTCAAAAGTGTGATTGAGAAGATGTCATGTAAACTTAATCCTGTTCTCAGCCAGTGTCCTGACACACTGCATCTACAGCTTAGTAGAGAGCAGCACATGAATCAGGAACCTATTTCACCAGAGACAATATTCAAATTTTAAAAAATTATAAACAAGAGAGATTCTGCAGATGCTGGAAATCCAGAGCAACAAACACAAAATTCTGGAGGAACTCAACAGGTCCAGCAGAATCTCTGGAGAGGAATAAGCATTCATCGTTTTGGCCAAGACCCTTCACCAGGACTAGAAAGGAAAGGAGAAGAACCCAGAATAAGAAGGTGGGCGGAGGGGATGGAATACAAGCTGGCAAGTGGTGTGTGCTGTGGTAGCATGTCTGGCTGAGCATATGGGCGAAGAATCGGAGAGCAGCAAAGATCACACAGGGGGCAGCATCGGAGGGGATCTCACTGAAGTCCCATCAAAGAGAAGATTTAAACTTGTTCATGGTATGCATCCCTCAAAGAGACTTTGCAGTGGAGCAGCTCATCCTAAAACCAAGAGATTCTGCAGGTGCTGGAAATACCGAGCAACGCCCACTAAATAGTGGAGGAACAGCAGGATTTCAGGCAGCATCTATGGAGAATTAACTGTCAAAGTTCTGGACTGAGCCACCTTTAGACTGCCTGTCAGCTTCTGTTTATGTATGTTTCATTGATAACAATAGTTACTGTATATGCTGAAGAAGGATCATCAGAGCACTTATCACAAAAATTTCTTCAGGTCCTTTTCAAAGTTAAAGTAAAATGTTTACAACACTGCGATTCATCTTCTTGTGGGAATACTCAATAAAGCCATAATAGAAAAATAACCATAATAGAATCAATGAAATCCCACACTAACCTGGGTGTTCAACTAGTGTGAAAAAGTCAACAAGGTGTGCATATACAATAAGAAAGAAATAGTAGTAGTAAATAAATAAGCAATAAATATCGAAAACCTGAGTTGAAGAGTTCTTGAAAGTGAGTCCATGGATTGTGGGAACATTTCAATGATGGGGTAAATGAAGTTGAGTGAAGTTATCCTCTTTGTTTCAAGAGCCTGATAGTTGAGGGGGTAATAATTGTTCCTGAACCCAGTGGTGTGAGTCTTGAGGTTCCTGTAATTTATTCCCAATGGCAGCAGCAAGAAGTGAACATGACCTGGGTAGTGGAGGTCCTTGATGATGGATGCCCTTTTCTGTGACAATGCTTTGTGTAGATGTGCTCAATAGTGGGCACACCATTGAATGCATCTTTGATAGTTTTGTAAACTTATCCAGTGAGTGACTGAATCTAATAATTCAAAGGTTTGCAGAATCAATTTGCTTACTTGTTAGCAATATAAAGACTCAGGATCTTTGGATTCATCTGGAGAATATAGACTGGGACTCCCTCTTCCAATTGTCATCCAGATATTGCTGCTGTGCATAAATGGTGGAAGCTAGGCAAGAGTAACTCATACAATATACTGGAGGAACTCAGCAGATCAGGCAACATCTATAGAAAGGAATAACATTGACTTTTCAGGCAGAGACCCTTCTTCAGGAAAATTAGGTACAATCATGACAGGGTTCAGAACTGAAATGTTGGGTTAGATATTCTGCCAACAATCGCAGTCAAAGCCACACTTGAAATGCAACACATAAGCAGGCCATTCATCCCATCTAGTTCAGACTATATTTTATCTTCTACATGAGCTTTGGTCCTCATCCAAAGAGAAAGTAATATTCTTCAACAACTATTTTACCAGCTATAAGTTGTCATGGATTGCATTTTATTCACTAACTTTGACTGGGTATCCTACCAGCATAGTGTCAAATGAATTAATTATTTTAGCTTGATCTCCGCTCTAAATCTCTTCACTGAATTTTGTTTTGTTATTATATATTAGAAAAGCTGGATCCTGAGTACAAATCTGCATTATCTGAGTTGACACATCTTGTGAACTGGAAAATGTTCTGTTTAGCCCCATTCTTTGCTTTCTGTCTCTGTATATTACACCCCTTTCCAGGTGATCCAATTTTATCTCCTGTTTGTGAATTTATTGAATGCTCTCCAAAAATCCAAGCTCATTTATAGACCATAAGGTCATAAGACATAAGAGCAGAATTAGGCCATTCAGCCAATCGAGTCTGCTCCACCATTCCATCGTAGCTCATTTATTATCCTCAGAACCTCACTGTTTTGCCTTCTTTCTGCAGCCTTTGAAACACTGGCTAATCAAGAACCATGAATCTCCATTTAAAATATATTAAATGACTTGGTTTCCACAGCTGTTTGTGGCTATGAATTCCACAGATTGACCACCCTCTGACTAAAGAAATTCCTCCTCATCTCTGTTCTAAATAGACATCCCTCTATTCTGAGGCTGTGCTGTCTAGTCCAAGACTCACCCAATGCAGGAAAGATCCTCTCAACATTCACTCTATCGAGGCTCTTCAACATTCGATAGGTTTCAATGACATCCCACCTCATTCTTCCAACCTCTCACAAGTACAATTACAGAGCCAACAAATGCTCCTTAAACATTAACCATTTAATTCTGGAATCATGCTTGTGAACCTCCTCTGGACCCTCTCCAATGCCAGTTCATCTTTTCTTAGATATGGGGCCCAAAACTGCTCACAAAACTCCAAGTGTGGTCTTACTATTACCTCATAAAGCCTCAGCATCACATTAATGCTCTTATATTCTAGTCCTCTCCAAATGAATGCTAACCTTGCATCTGCCTTCTTTACGACTGACTCAACCTGCAAGTTAACCTTTAGGGAATCCTGCACAAGGACTCCCAAGTCCCTTTGCACCTCTGGTTTTTGAACTTTCTCCCCACTTAGAAAATAGATTACACCTTTATTCCTTGTAACAAAGAGCAGGACCATGCCCTTCCCTACAGTATATTCCATCTGACACTTATTTGCCCATTCTTTCAATCTGTCTAAGTCCCTCTGCAGACTCTCTGCTTCCTCAACACTAGCTGCCCTTCTACCTATCTTTATGTCATCTGCAAACTTGGCCACAAAGCCGTCAATTTCATCATCCAAATTGTTGACATACAGTGTAGCATGAAAAGTGTTCCCAATCCCAACTCCTGCCAAACACCACTAGTCACTGGCAGCCAACCAGAAAAAGGTCCCCTTTATTCCCATTGTTTGCCTCCTTCTAGTCAGCCAATCTTCCATCCATGCTATACCTTTCCTGCTATGCCATGGGCTTTTATCTTGTTAGCAGCCTCATGAAAGGTACCTCATCAAAGGCCTTCTGAAAATTGAAATAAACAACACCCACTGACTTTCTGCTGATTATCTTGTGTGTTATTTCCTTAAAGAACTCCAACTGATTTGTCAGGCAATTTTTCCCTTGAGGAAACTGTGGTGAACTAGATATACCTGTCTGACTGCTCCTGTGGCTCCTCCCACAGACCCCCGCTGACTGCTCCTGTGGCTCCTCCCACAGACCCCCGTATAAAGGCGACTGTGGGCTGCTGCTCTCCCTCTTTCC
This sequence comes from Hemitrygon akajei, assembly GCF_048418815.1. Classification (NCBI taxonomy): domain Eukaryota; kingdom Metazoa; phylum Chordata; class Chondrichthyes; order Myliobatiformes; family Dasyatidae; genus Hemitrygon; species Hemitrygon akajei. The sequence goes on along the minus strand of NC_133138.1, from coordinate 26,858,428 downwards.
CCAGGATGTAGTGTTGTTTATTCTTCCAGTCAATAAAAGCCGATATCACGCTTCCGACCTCTCAGCGTGAGTTATTGATGGTGCATCAGAAACCATGCTGACTATGGCCTATTTTATCATTCTCCTCCAGGTACCCTGAGCCCTGTCCTTAGTAATGGATTCCAACATTATCACTGAAGTCAGGCTAACTGGCTACTGTTGAATTCCCTTTCTCTGCCTCCCTCCATTTTTAAAGAGTGAAGTGACATGTGCAATTTTCCAGTCCCCCGGAACCATTCCAGAACCTAGTGATTCTTGAAAGATCATTACTAATATCTCCACAATCTCATCAGCTACATCTTTCAGAACCTTGTGGTGTAGTCCATCTGGTCCAGATGACTTATTTACCTTCAGACGAATCAGCTTTCCAAGCATCTTTTCCTTAGTAATAGCAACTACACTCACGTCTGCCCCCTGACACTTTTGAATTTCTGGCATACTGCTAGTGTCTTCCACAGAGAATACTAACACAAAACACTATTAAGTTCATTTGCCATTTCTTTGTCCCCCATTACTACTTCTCCAGCATTGTTTCCAGTGGTCTGATATCCACACTCATCTCTCTTTTACCCTTTGCTTATCTGAAAAAAATACATTTGGAATCCTTTTTGATATTGTTGGCTAGCTTACTTTTGTATTGCATCCTTTCTCCTCTTATGTTTTTTTTTAGTTACCTACTGTTGGTTTTTAAATATTCCCAATCCTTTAACTTCTCACTAATTTTTGCTAAATTATATGCTCTCCCTTTTGCTTTTATGCTGTCTTTGGCTTCCCTTGTCAGTCACAGTTACATCATCCTCCCTTCAGAATACCTCAGTTTTGAGATGTATCTATCCTGGCTTTCTGAATTGCCCCCAGAAGCTCCAGACATTGCTGTTCTGTTGTCATCCCTGATAGTGTTCCCTTCCAATCAACTGTGGTCAGCTCTACTCTCTGTAAATCCCTTTACTCCACTGTAATACTGATACATCTGACTTTATCTTCTCCCTCTCAAACTGCAGGGTGGTATCTATCATATTATGATCACTGTCTCCTAAGGGTTCCTTTACTTTAAGCTCCTTAATTAAATCAGGTTCATTACACAACACCCAATTCAGAACTGCCTTTCCCCAAGTGGGCTCAGCCATCAGATGCTCTAAAAATCCCCTCTTCTGGGATCCAGCACCAACCTGATTTTCCTAGTCTACCTGCATATTGAAATCCCTCATGACTATCGTAACATTACTCTTATTACATGCCTTTTCTACCTCCTGTTGCAATTTATATCCCACATCCTGGCTACTGTTCAGGGGCCTGTATATAACTACCATTAGGGAATTTTATCCTTGCAGCTTCTTAACTCTACCCACAAGGATTCTCCATCTTCATCCTAAATCATCCCTTTATAAGGAATAAATCACATTTTTTGCTAACGGAGCCAACCCAACCCCTCTGCCTACTTGCCTGTCCTTTGAATACAAGGTGTGGTGCGAGGCCAAGTGGTTAAGGCGTTGGACTAGCGATCTGAAGGTCGTGAGTTCGAGCCCTAGCCGAGGCAGTGTGTTGTGTCCTTGAGCAAGGCACTTAACCACACATTGCTCCAGTCCATACAGCTGAAAATAAGTACTGGCAATCCTCGCGATAGACTGGAGCCATATCTTGGGGGCAGTTTTGTACTCTCAGTCACTTCATGCCACGGAAACTGGCATAATCACTGGCCTGATGAGCCTATAAGGCTTGGGACAGACTTTAACTTTTTTAACTTAAATACAAGGTGTATCCTTGGATATTAAGCTATGATCTTCTTTTAGCCATGACTCAGTGATGCTGACAACATAATATCTACCAATCTCTAACTGCACTACAAGATCATCTACCTTATTCCATATACTTCATGCATTAAAACATAACACCTTCAGTCCTCTATTCAACAACATTTTTGATTTTCCCTGTGTTACACTTCAACTCAACCCACTGTCTGCAATTTTGCCTTATCTTCGGTCTCACTACACAATGCATCTAAATGCATCTTTTGTCACTCCGGTTTTTGTTCCATGCCAAACTAGTCTACATCCAGTTCCCAACCCCATTCTAAATCATAGGGCTTCAAAGGGCTGTGGAAACCAATGAAGTCATCCCTCATTCTTCTGAATTCTTGTGAATACAGGCCCAGAGTAATCAAATGCTCTTCATATAACCAGCCAGTCAATCCTGGAATCATCTTCGTGAACCTCCTTTGAACCTTCTCCTTTATTAGATAAGGCCCCCACACCTGCTCATCATACTCCAAGTGAGGCCTCACCAGTGCTTTCAAAAGGACTAAAATATAAAAACAAGGATGTAATGTTGAGACTTTATTACATCCCTGCTTTTATATTCTAGTCCTCTTGAAGTGAATGCTAACATTGCATTTGCCTTCCTCACCATAGGCTCATCGTACAAATTAACATTTTGGGAATCTTGCACAAGGACTCCCAAATCATTTTGCGCCTCAATTTTTTTTGTATTTTCTCTCCATTTAGAAACTAGCCAGTCCTTTCATTTCTTCCACCAAAGTGCATGACCATAGATTTCTTGACACTATATTCCATCTGCCATTTCTTTTCCCATTCTCTTAATCAGTCTAAGTCCTTCTAGCCTCTCTAATTCCTCAAAACTACCTGCCCCTCCACCTGTCTTCATATAGTCTGCAAACTTTGGATCAAAGCCATCAATTCCATCATCCGCATCATTGATATATAACGTAAAAAGAATTGGTCCCAACACAGACCCCTGTGGAACACCACTACTCGTAGGCAGCCAACCAGAAAAGGAATTCTTTATTCACACTCTTTGCCTCCTGCCCATCAGCGACTGCTTTACCCATGATAGAATCTTTCCTGTAATACTCATAATTTGTAAGCAGCCTCTTGTTAAAGGCCTTCTGAAAATCCAAGTACACAACATTAACCGATTCTCCTTTCTCTAGCCCGCTTGTTATTTCTTTAAAGAATTCCAACAGATTTCCTAGGCAAGATTTTCCCTTGAAGAAATCATACTGACTACGGCCTATTTTATCACGTGCCTCCAAGTATCCTGAGACCTCATCGTTAATAATCGACTCCAACATTTCCCAACCACAGAGGTCAGACTAACTGGCCTACAGTTTCCTTTCTTCTGTACCTCTTCCTTCTTGAAGAGTGGAGTGACATTTGCACTACCATTTGATTGTGGCTAAGTTATTTTTGTTCATAGCTGATTTATTGGTTATAGAACCGATATAAAACCATCATAAGAATTCAGTAGGCTTCAATGAGATCACCTCTCAAGTTTGCAAAATCTTGGCTGTAGAAAATCAATATAAAATTGGTTTTATTCTCCCAAGTGTTTAGCAACTTGAGATATGATCTCACAGAAACCTATAGAATTCTTAGTGTGGTTGACAGGGAAGTGCAGAGTTGATCATATCCCTGGCTATAGCATCTGGAACCTGCAGTCCTAGTGTTAAAGTAGGAGGTGGGCCATACATAACTTGGATAAGAAGAAATTTGTTTAACCAGAGAGAAATGAATCTTGGAATGCTCCAGATGCCCTGTCATTCAGTATATAGGACCATAAAATATAGGAACAGAAGTAGGCCATTCAGCCCATCGAGCTTGCACCACCATTCAATCATGGGCTGATCCAATTCTTCCAGTCATACCCACTCCCCTGCCTTCTCCCCATACCTTTTGATGCCCTGGCTAATCAAGAACCTAATATATTTCTGGTTATCTATTCAAGACAGGAATTGATAGATACTTGAGTATAAAAAGAATTGATGATAGACTGATAACTTTCTTGGCTACTGCAAATCGTCCCTAGTGCTGGTGGCTTGTGAAGGACTCATGGGGTGTTACTGAGTGTGTGTGATAGAATAGGATATAGGGAGACAAAGGGACAATGAGATGAATGTGATTGCTCTGAGTGCTGGTACGGACTTGATGGACAGAATGGTCTCCTTTGCTTTATGGAAAATGACAATAAGCATCGGGTTGGTGCAAGAAAGCATTGCTGAGATAAAACAAAAAAAAAACCCATAATCTTATTGAATGATGGACTAGGCATCAGAGCCAAATAACCTTTTCCTGCTTCTGTCGCTGGTGTTCTTATGTTATTATGTAATCTATGGTTACGAACAAGATGATGGGACCTGTTCCTATGCTGTGCAAAACCTGGACCTAATTTGACAGACAATGATGCAGTGATGCTGCTTGTGAATGAACTCAAAGCAAGCTGTTCACTATAACAGAACTACCTCTCTTGACATGGATCTCCTCTTTCTTGGTATAATTTTCATTTTGCTTGGGAGGGTAAAATGGGAGAGATTGAAATAGCTGCTCATATACACCTCCTGCTGAAACTGACATTTTTGGTTATAAACTCAACCAAATGAACACTCATCCAGGGGAGTCCAGTATCAAGCGGTGTTGCTGTGGCTCTGCTTTGTACAAAGGGAATAAGGGCAGGTTGTACAGGAATATCTAATCCAAAATAACCATTTTATGCTACTTCAAGAAGTCAGTATTACCCTCGATTAAAATATCAAAACAAAATATGCACATTTTTTGGTCTCATTTTACATTTTTCTCCACATCAGGTACATCCAGCATGGCAAGTGCCTGGAGCAGCACGTTTGATCAACTGTTAGGCGAACATATCGGCAGTTTTCTTAGTATTCATTTCAGAATGGAGGCACCAGAATTGGTAGAATATCCAGATTTCTTTGCAGCATGCTTGACAATCTTACTGGCAGGTAAGGTGATTTTTATATTTAAACAACTTAAGAAATGCTGCAATATTTCTAGAGATGAATAGAAGATCGAAATGTAGAAACAGCTTATGTCTGAATTTGGGCCATAGTGTAACTAAGTAGTCAAAGGGATTTTAGCTTGGTTATTGGTTGTCTCAGTAGTATAGTTTATGTCTAAAAGGTTCAATGACAATTAAACAAATCATCAAATAAACTTTCAAAAGGGGTGATTACTCGTGTCAAAGTTTACTAAGCAAAAAAGTTACTCTCTTATTCCCTTGGTCCTTTTGATTTAAGCTTTCACCGTGCTTTTTCATCCTGGCAGTTAGCTGAGCAGCTACATCTCTTTCTAAGTAAATTATAAGCTTCTCTTTCTCTCTCCTTGTGCTTCTTCCTGCCCTCCCCCCATCATCTTACCTGGACTTCTCTCCTTCCCTTCCAGTCCTGATGAAGAGCCCCAGCCCGAAAGGTCGACAGTTTAGTCTTTTCCATAGTTGCTGCCTGACTTGCTGAGTTCCTCCAGCATTTTGTGTGTGTTGCTTTAGATTTCCAGCAGCTGCAGATTTTTTCATGTTGGTGGTTCTCTTTCCCTTTGTTCCATATTTATGTCATTGATTCTTTTCTCTCTGACAGAACATGGTAGATCCCTTGATGGCTGGAAACAGTCTGACTCTGTGTTCCCTTAATCTTCAGTAGAATCCAGTGTGGGAACATATCAAAGGTCTGCCTGATGTCAGAGCACACTGCAATTTCCCTTTCTACCTTATCTATTACTTGCTGAAGGAATGTTAAGAGGTTTGCCAAGCATAATTGCCTCATTTGAAAATACATTCTGGCTACTTCTATTTTATTTTTATCTGGATACTTTGGTAGCATGATTCTTTGTTAAAGCCTAAATATTTTGTTAGCTCTTTAGTCTAATTAAATAGGTTAGCGGAATGAATATAGCCTTAAAAATATATCATTCATTGTGCATGATTAATTTGTCTTTCACATCTCCGACTTTGGGCATTAGATTGGAGTTCTTGGATCCGAATTACAAACGGTAGTCGTTTTGCCAGGAATAAATACAGTATGTGCGCAGGCATCACGAATATCCTCTGGTTTAAACCGCCAGCACATTGATTAAACAAGGAACAACATTTAACCTCTCCTGGAGTCTTCAAGTGACTTGTTGTTCAGACTGACAACAATTTGATGCCTGAATCTTTGAACATCTTCTATTGATTTTGTTTATCTGCAGTGAAAAATCAGTTGTTAAATATTCTTCATGGTCTTTGGTGCTCACATTTTCTTTCCATTTGTCACAGGCACGTGTGAAAGGTTAGTTCGTTTAGGAATGCTTGTTCATTGTTGATTCAAAGTTTAGTGAGTTTACTTTATCATGCCAGTCACCCGCTGAAGTTTAATGGACCTCTTATTTTAAGATGGCAGCACTTTCATGGCAATTTACAACTTATCCTCAGTTACTACTGTCCTTTTCTGACCTAGTTTTTATTAACTCTGTTACATTTCAGTTTAACTTGTTTTGCTTTGTAACTTTGAAACATTAAACTAGTTCAAACGGAGACACAGGAGTCTGAAAAGCGGATCTAACTTCGAGTTTACTTTAAGCAAGGGGAACGTTTCACATGGTAACGTGATGCAATTCATGTACTTATACATACTGTATAACCTGTAATGAATTGTTTAAAGGAACAAGAATACTTAATCAAATATATATATATGATTATTCAAAAATATCACTGAAATATCACATACACAACAGGTATCATTAAAGTTTGCTCTATCTAAAGAACTTTAAGATTTCCATTATCTCCAGATTTTGTATTATAATTGTTCCTGCATTCTTGATGTAAAAAAGACCTCTAAATATTCCAACTTTTTAACATCACTTTCAAGCCATTATTAAATAATCTTTAAAAAATGTAGAAAAGTACAGATGGAAGAAGGATTACTTTGTATGTTCTCTTGGCCCTCCTTCACCATCCCCCAGGATCATAACCCATTTTGTGTTCAGTCCATTTTTGATATCAACCACCCTTATCCTACTGCCCAAAATCTATCAATATCATTCTTCAATACATTCAGTGTCTGAGCATCTATAGTTTTCCAATGCAGAGAGCTCGAGGTATTTATAATCTGCCTTATAAGATTTTATTTTTCTATCGTAGCTCAGTCCTAAACTCCAGCCTGTCCTCAGAGGAGTTAAGAAGAATGCGGGGGGGGGGGGGGAATATCTCATCAAAAATTACTAACTGTTGAAAGGCGTAGATAGAGTGAATGTAGAGAGGATGTTTCTAATATTGGAAGAGTGTAGGAACAGTGGGCATAGCTTCAGGATAAAAGAGAGATGTGGATGAAATTCTTTCGGCAGAAGGAGGTGAATCTGTGAAATCCATTAGCACAGATAGCTGCTGAAGCCTAGTCATTGGGTGTATTTAAAGTGCAAGTTGACAGGCTGTTAACTAGAAAAGGTGTTAAAGGCTACAGGGGAAAAGGAGGAGAATGGGGCTGAGAGGGAAATTGAATTAGCCATGATGGAATGGCAGAGCAGACTCAATGGGCCAAATGGCCTAATATTGCTCCTATGTCTTATGGTTTTATAGTCTATTTAAACTAGTTCTCTAGTTAGAGAAAAGTAGCTAGTGCAAGGTTCAAAGTAACTGTGTCATCTATTCTAAGGCAAGTCGACCCCATTTCGTACTTAGGGAAAATGGAGCTTGCTACCAGATGGAGTAGCTGAGGAGAACAGATTCATCCAAAGCTAGCTTGGAAGAGAAATGTGCAGAAAGCTGCGTTGACGAGATGCGATGTTAGATGAGAAGAGGTTGTTATGGAGAATAAATCGTAGCACAGATCTAATGAATCAAATATTCTATGTTATGCTCTCAAATTGTTTACCAGTTTATCTTCATATCATAGAAACCTATGCTATAGAAGGAGGCCTGTGCTGGATCTATAAAAGTATAGATATGGCTAGTGTCAATCTTTCCTCTTTTGCTTGTTCAAGTAAGCTGAAAAATTTAAATCTTCAAATAATTCCCAACAGTACCTTGCAATTAATTAGAATATTGGCTTACACTACTGTTCTGAATAGAATGTTACAAGTTTTAACAACAATCTCTGAAAACATTTCACCTGTCTCCCTTTTTTTTTCTCAAAAAGTTGTGCAAATGTGGATTTTAAATCCACATGGATTGACTTTACCTATCAAAGTGAACATGTCCAGATCACCGATATATTCTTCCTGCTGTTCTGTAGGTCTCCTGTCATTTGGGGCCAAAGAATCAATGACAGTAAACAAAATCTTTACAACTATCAACGTCCTTGTTTGACTATCAACGTATTTGTTATTATTGGAGGTTGCATTAAAGGTAACATTAAAAACTGGAACATTACTGCTGAGCTGCTGAAGAACCTGACTGCTGAAACATGGTATGTGCTGACTAGGACATTCAAGGGTTTGATCAAATGTACATCATGTGGATTTCTTTATTTGCAAACTAGAAAAGTATTGTCATATTGGGTAACACAATATTAGCATTTTACCACATCCACTAAAAGTACCTTTATACCTTTACCATTATTTTAAAAATACTTGAATAAAGAACTTGATTTTTCCTGCCTCCTTTTAGTAACGACTCTAAATTCCACTGACTCCTTTGTTTCAGTTCTACTCTTCGCCTGGTGTTCCAAACGTGTGGCACAGTAGCATAGCAGTGGGTGCGGTGTTTTACAACACCAACAATTAGGGTTCAATTCCTGTTGCTGTCTGCAAGGAGCTTGTGCGTTCTCCCTGTGACTGCACAGGCCTCTTCCGGGTGCTCTGGTTTCCTCCCATGTTACAAAGGTGCATGGCTTAGGGTTAGTGAGTTGTGGGAATGCTATTTTGGTGGCAGACACATGGCAACTCTTGTGGGCTGCCCCAACCCATCCTCGAACTAGATTGGTCCTGGACACAAACAACACACTTAACTGTATGTTTTGATGTACATGTGCAAAATAAAGCTAATCACTGATCTGGGAAAAAAAATTAAATGCGCATAATGGCCACTTTAGGTTGTTGATTAGTAAAGATGTCAACTTCTACGAGGAAAAGGTAGGAGAATGGGGTTGAGAGAGATAATAAATCAGCCATGATGGCATAGCAGAGCAGACTTAATGGGCCACATGGTCTAATTCTGCTCAAGTGACTTACGGTGTTATGGTCTTAACTGTAGCGAGGACGTCTTCTGGCAAGGTTCTAAGCTTTGGAATTCACTCCTAACATTTCTTGTTCCCTTATTTGTCCTTTAGGATGCTGCTTACAGCTTTTAGTCAAAGCTGAAAAGTTCAAAGGTCAAAGTAAATGTCACCATATACAACCCTGAGATTCATTTTCTTGCAGGCATACTCAGTAAATCCAATAGCCATAATAGAATCAATGAAAGACCGTACCAACTGGGCATACAGCCAGTGTGCAAAAGACAGCAAACTGTACAAGTACAAAAAGAAATAAACAATAAATAAACAAAAAAATAAACAAATAAGCAATAACTGTCAAGAAAATGAAGAGTCCTTGAATGTGAATCGATAGGTTGTAGGAGCATTTCAGTGATGAGGCAATCATAATTAAGTGAAGCTATCCTTATTGGTTCAAATGTCTGATGGTTGAGGAGTATTAACTGTTCCTGAACCTGGTGGTGTGAGTCCTGAGGCTCCTGTACCTTCCTCCTGACAGCAGCAGTGAGAAGAGAGCATGATCAGGGAGTTGGGGGTTCCCTGATGATGGAAGATGTTTTCCCATGACAATGCTTCATGTAGACGTGCTCAAAGGTAGGGAGGGCTTTACTCATGATGGCCTGGGCCGTATCCACTACTTTCTGTAGGATTTTTCATTCAAGGGCATTGGAGTTTCCATACCAGCCATGGTGCAGACAGTCAATACACTCTTCAGTGTACATCTATGGAAGTTTGTCAAAGTTTTAGATGTCATGCCAAATCTTCGCCAACTCTTAAGAAAGTAGAGAAGCTGCAGTACTTTCCTCATAATTGCACTTACATGCTGGACCCAGGACAGATTCTCTGAAATGATAATACTGAGGAATTTTAAATTACTGACCCTCTCCAACTCTGATCCCGAGGACTGGCTCAGAGACCTCGGGTTTATCTCTCCTGAAGTCAATAATCAGTTCATGATCTCACTGACATTCAGTAAATAGTTTCTTGAAACAAAATTTATTTGATTGTGCTCTTGTGAACCATCTTATTTCCATTTGTTCCCTTGAACTTGCAAGACCATTTCACATTATTGTTGTTTTCACACAAGTGGCCCTTCTTTGTGAACCTTGGGTGTAACTAAACCACATAGTTTCCAGGCTGGAGGCTCACTGATCTCTGTCCAAGTGCTAAGAATTAAAGCTGATCTCAGTTCTAAAAAATTGCCAGAGAGGGAGAAAAAAGATTCCAACCCTCAGTGCCTTAATATCAACGAAGGAAAATGGTGTTTGAAGTCAAGGCTTCAAACCTGGGATAAGGCCACTCATCCTATGACACCTAAGGCCAAAAAGTATACATACAATTCCAACTTTGTCACAGGACGAGATTACCAGTCGAGAGAGGAGAATATTCTAGGTAGTTCTCGAAGATTCTTTGAAAAAGATACATCACCCCTTTTGGCTCCTAGAAATCCCTGGCTATGACTGCAGGAGAGTGAGGAAGGAGAATTTTGGAATGGTGCTGAAAAATTCCAGTCGATGCGTTGTGAGCACAAAGGAGCATAGTGTATATGTTGAAAGGAGTGCACTGTCTTTCAAACTACCCACCCACCCATATATTCAGGTACCTCCTACCCCACAGTCTGCATAATTTCCAAGTTCCACACTGGTCTAATCAGTCATCTCTGAACCAGGTAAGAGAGTAACGAAAATCATCCTCAAGCTCAGGGCACCACATAGCCAAATAGCACAGAAAGAGGCCCTTCAGCCAGCTCATCCATACTGACCAAAGCTATTCTCATACGTCTATGTTTCACCTGTATCTCTCGAAACCTTTCCTAAACATTTCCAACATTTCCTGTTCACGTTGAAGAGTTTCACTCGATCACTGGATTAGAAGGCCTCTTGAAGTGGTGAGACTGCCCCACAGCAAGAGTCATGGCAGAGAAGGGAAATACCTCATCGAAACATACTTTATAATTTGCATTGAGTGCTCACATACATGTTCTTCCATATTTCCCAGGAACTTGTCTTCAGGTACGAACATAACAAGTGATTATGGAACAGGAGGGTTTATGCCCTATCGGTTCAGAGGTACTCCAACTGGCATTGCCATCTGCTTCTATGCGTTTGTGGGGTTTGATTGCATTGCGACCACAGGTAAGTTTCTCATGGTGAAAAGTGTGCTACAAAGTTTAAAGCCAGTGCATGAGAATCAATAAAGATTTGAGACTTTTTTTTGTATTTTAAGTGAGACTTCTCTGCAGAGTTGTGCTAAGAAAACATTCCATGAGTATTAGTTTGCTGTTTATATGTAGATTCCTTTCCGAAATCTATATACTACTAAAGCTCTCGTGCTCTGTTTGTCTGTTCGTGACCTCCAATTAGCGCAAACAGTGCATTACAGCAGCACTATTTTTGGCTAAATCGACTTAAAATGCGCTGGGTTACAGAATGCAGGCAAAGTTCAGGGTTATTTATTTGTATATGATTGCTCCCTCGCCAAAATCAGCTTTGACCCGAGAGCCGATGTCAGCCATGATGGAAACCGCGACGCGACACCACGATGCATGCCCACGGCCAGCCTCAGAAGCGACTCACGACGCTCACAGCAGTGACACCAACCGGAGAAAAAGGGCAGTGCAGCTCTATTTCGAGCGGTCACATTCTGCTGGTCACCATCAGCATGTCCAGGATTGGGTTAGATCTAACTGCCACCCAACAACAAGAGATAATTAAATCTTATTGTAAAGACGTACTTTGAGACACCCATCAAACCCTTTGCTGCAGTTAAAGGACAGTGGTGACTATATCACGTCCATTTAGGAGAGCACCAACCACATCATCAAGAATAATCAGCATCCTGGAGGCTTTGGTGTTACTGCTTCGTATCTTCTATCCAGCATTAAGGTAATCCTGGTCAGCCTAATCCTGCTGCGTGGAAAGAAAAGGGAGACGTCATGGTCAAGAGATGACGCCAAACATCATCAGGAAGCAGCAAGGAGAGGGAGAGAACAAGAATCGGATGAGGCCAGGGTCGCACGACTCCAGGATCAAAGAGTCAGGACAAAAGAGATGAGAGAAGAAGAGACAGAGGAGGAGGGGAATGCACATCTCCAAAATGACAACAACTGGCACAGGAGGAGGAGAGAGGAAGAGACAAAGGAGCTGAGTAATGCACATCTCCAGGATCAGAGACAAAGAACAAACAGCAGAAGAGATGAAGAGACGGCGGACGAAAGGACTGCACGTCTCCAGAATGACAACAAGAGGCACAACGGTGGCCGATCAACCAGAAATGTTGCCATCAGAAGTGTCCTTCGTTAAACGAGGACAAGCTATATTTGTCTTGCTACGCGTTGTTCTTCTTTAATAAACTGAGGTTTTCTTTTTCAATTTCCAAAGCAAAGTGATACCAATAGCATTCAGGAAAATTTAATGTTCATTCTGGTCACATCAGTCTGCACTACCCTTCTCTCAAAGGGTGCCCCAACAGATCACCACATCGTCTAGTCTTTACTAAAGAACAGGGCCTTAGGCCCACTGAGTCTTCACGGACACTAAGCACTCATTTACACTAATCCTTCAGTAATCCTGTTTTTTTAAATTGTTCTCTCTTTCCCATCAACTCCACATGGACTCTACCACACAGCTACACATGGGAGAAAATTTGCAGCAATGAAAAACTTGCAACAGCATCAGATAAACAGCATTCACAAGAGAACCTTAAGTTCAGTTTAAATTTCAAACTAAATTATTATCTAAGTACTCCTATATCACCATATACTATCTTGAGATTAATTTTCTTGCAGGCATTTACAGGAAAATAAAGAAATACAATAAAATTTCTGAAAAACTATTGAAAAAAAAGACTGACAAACAACCAATCATTTTAGTTTCAATATTTCTGCCATTAGGTCCAAGATTTCAAGGTGCCAACACCCAAAAGTATCAAGTTCCTTCTCTAAAATGCATTAAACCTTCTGAAAGCTCTTTGACCAAACATTTGGTCATCCGTACTTGTTTCACATGATGTTAAATTTTGCTTGAAGGTGGTCCTGGGATGTTTTGCTCTATAATGTGCTATATAAAGGCAAGTTATTATTGCTGCAACACTTTCTATTTCAATTTTCTGTAAGTAACTCTTTTGTTAGCAAAGAAAATGGAATGATGATGTTAAAATTACAGTGAACACATTATTTCTGATCTCAGTCTCTTGATCCGCCTTTCTGCTTGGTTACACTTTGGATCACAAAGCAGCCTATCGACAGTTGATTTTACTATGAAAGTGGTTTATAAATGAAAGAACTTCAACAGAACCTGAGGAGATTTTAAGCTATTTTTATTCTGTCATATTTCACCTTGATTCTCTTTGTGGTTTTCTTCCCAGGTGAGGAAGTGACAAATCCTCAGAAGTCCATCCCAGTTGGGATTATGTCATCTCTTCTCATTTGCTTCTTGGCCTACTTTGGGGTTTCTCCCGCACTGAGTCTTAATATGCCCTATTACCTCCTTGATACCAAGAGTCCACTCCCTAAGACCTTCCAGTACAGATTTCTCCTGCTATCCGAAGGTAGAGCGTTCCTATGAAACTGCTTGTAAGCCAAAATGGTGTAAAGCGAAGAAGCAATTACCATTAATTTATATGGGAAAAACTTTTGAGCGTTCCCAGACCCAAAAAATAACCTACCAAATCATACCAAATAACACTAACGTATAGTAAAAGTAGGAATTATATAATAAATACACAGCCTATATAAAGCAGAAATAATGTATATACAGTATAGTTTCACTTACCAGAATCAGGAAGACAGCGAGCACACTGGAAGGTTCACGCATTTTTGTATCATACAGTTCTTCGTAAGCACTCAAAGCATCCTGCAAACCTGCCCTAAACCTACGTGGCTTTTCAAAATTAAAGTCATACTTTTCTACAATCATTGCAGCACTGTCAATTGTAGTGAAAATCATACGCAGTTCAAAGCTATGGCGGCTTGATGCTGACTGTTTGTTTTGCTGAGAGCAAAACAAACGCTGAACGCTATTTTCACTTTTCGCCTTTTCTCATAAAAGCGAAAATCCTCTTCGGATTTCTTTCAGTTAGTGTAAACAAGTACTAAAGTAGGTCTTTCATAAAAGCGAAGTGGCATAAAGCAAACTTTTGTAAAGCGGGGGTACCTGTATATTGAATGGGGTGCTGCCAATTATTCTGTGGCTATGGGCTCACTATGTGCCCTTTCCACCAGGTAAGGTGTGAAGAAAATCTAATTCCCCCCACCCCCAGTCAAATAGAACTGACAATTTCAACTTACATTTAAGGGGCAAGAAGGCTTCTGTCTTCCAACTATACCAGGACTGCTCATTATTTATAACAATGGAGAAGTACAGAACTGAGCAAAAGTCTTAGGCACATATACAGTAGGGTGCCTAAGGGTTTTGAATAGTACTGAAGTAATTTTATGTATCGCACTGTACTGCTGCCACAAAAAACATGTAAGTGATAATAAACCTGATTCTGATATGGGTCTCTTTTGTGGACTGAGAGTGGGAAGTGGGGCAGGGAGTGGGAAATCATGGCTGGGAACAAGGGAAGGAATGGGAAGCACCAGAGAAGCATTCTGCAATTATCAATAAACCAATTGTTCGGAATCAAATTACCTTGCCTGGTGTCTCGGGAGTCGGGTGTGTCTGCACCCGCACCACACCCTGCCCCTGGCCCTCCTTCTCTGCCACCTGCCCCACACCCTTCTCGTGATGCTTCACCCTGGCCATTCCCAACATCCTTAGCTGCTGCCAGATTTACAAACTCACAGCCTGCTTCACATCGACAAATACAGTATTGTGCTAAAGTCTTAGGCACCTTAGCTATAAGTATGTGCCTAAGACTTCTGGCACAGTACTACATATAAGAATTAAATTAAATAACTGCAAAAACAGAAAAAAATAAAGAAAAGTAATTGTGAGATGTAGTGTACATGGGTTCATTGTTCATACAGAAATTTGATGGCAGAAGAGAAGAAGCTGTTCCTGAAATGTTGAGTGTGTGTCTTCAGGCTCCTGTACCTCCTCCTTGATGGTAGCAATGAGACGATGGCATGTTCTGGATGATCAGGGTCCTTAATGATGGATGCTGCCTTTTTGAGGCATCACCTTTTGAAGGGGTCCTCAATGGTTTGGAGGCCAGTGCCCATGATGGAGCTGGCTGAGTTTACAACTTTCTGCAGCTTTTTCCAATCCTGTGCAATGGCCCCTCCATACCAGACAGTGATGCAACCAGTCAGAACGCTCTCCATGTACACATGTAGAAATTTGCAATTGTCTTTGGTGACATACCAAGTTTCCTCAAAATCCTAATGAAATTGCAGTTAACATCAATATGTTGGGCCCGTGATAGTTCTTCAGAGATGTTGACATAGTTGATCCCTTGATGAGGACCGGCGTGTTTCCCCTCGACTTCTCCTTCCTGAAGTCCACAATCAATTTCTTGGTCTTACTGATGCTGAGAGCAAGGTTGTCGTGACACCACTCACCTAGCTGATCTATCTTGCTCTTGTATGCCTCCTTGTCATCATTTTATTCCTACTTTATTCCTGTAAAACTGCAATATTATAAGCCTTAACCACTAGTCCAACATTTTTGTTGCAATGCTCCATCAGCACATAAGAAATAGGTATAGGAGAGACTATATGCTCCCTTGAGCCAGCTCTACATGTTGGTCAGGTTGTGGGTAATCTTCTCAGTCTATTTTCCCATTCTAACACCATGCTCTTTGATCTCCCTACTGTACAAAGTCTTGAATATACTTAAAGGACTGCTTATCCACCTCTGAGATTCATATCCCTCTATGTAAAGAAGTTTCTTTTCCTCTCAGCCAGACAGAGAAAGCCTGAAATAAAACAAAAAAAAAGGAATGTAATATCATCTGGTTGGGAGGCATCTGTGGGGAAAGAAACAGAGATAACAACAAAAGATGCTGAAAATATTCAGGATGCAATGGAGTATCAGGAGAAAGACTAGAATCACAGATCAGAAACATTGATGCTTGTTTCCTGTTCCACAGACACTGTCTGTTTTGTTGAATATCTCCTACATTTTTATAATTAGAGAATAGAATAGAGTCATAGAAAAGTACAGCACAGAAACAGGCTCATTGGCCCATCTGGTCCAAGCTGAAACATTTAATACATATAGAAGCATAGAAGGAGTCTGAGTTTTATCTCAGCATTTTGTAATACAAAGCAATGATTCTACAATGATTCTAGGAATGAAAGGGTTAACACATGAGGTGTGTTTGATGGCTCTGGGCTTGTACTTGCTAGAGTTTAGAAGAATGAGGCCTTATTGAAGCCTATCGAATATAGAAAGGCTTAGATAGAGTGGAAATGGGGAGGAGGTTTCCTGTCATGGGAGAGTCTAAGACTCTCAGAATAGAGTGACATCCTTTTAGAGCAGACATGAGGAGGAAATTCTTTAGACAGATGGTGGTGAATCTGTGAAATTCATTGCCACAGAAGTTTGTGGAGGTGTAGTCACTGGGTATATTTAAAGCGGAGGTTGATAGGTTTTTGATTAGCCAGGTCATCAAAGGTTATGGGGAGAAGGCAGGGGAATGGTGCTGACAGAGATAATAAATCAGCCATGATGGAATAGAGGAGAAGACTTGATGGGCCAAATGGCCTAATTTTGCTTCTATGTCTTATAGTCCTATGGTATGTAAAGACTTTTTCATCATCAAATCATGATTATGAGTGAGTTTACAATTATATCTTTGTACAGACAAAGATAAAAAAAACAATACAGATAAACAGAATTCATATATAGTTCTTTGCACAGCCCCATGTTCTGACCAGATGAACAGATTTAAATGCTGGATTTTGAAACAGTACCTGCATACGTCCTGAATATCTGAGTGAATACATACCCACAGATGCAGCTTACACATATTAGTTGATCTCCGAGGATCATCACCTGTTTGTGGTAGACAGTCTTGTGAATTCCTGAGATCCCGAGAGCGATACTGTCGGTGGCCAATATCCATGAGCGTGTGAATGACTGGAAGATGCAATCAGTCAGAATATTACAATAAATAAAAAAAATAAAACAACCGTAAACCTAGCATAAAGACTGCATTGAATTTAAAGGTGACTATAGTGACTCATAGCCCCTGAAAGGGTCACATGTGGCAGTAAGGCCAAGGGGAAGGTTCCATATAAGAGAGAGATTCAACTAGGACCTGAACAGCAGAGCTGGCAGAAATGATATGTCACATCAGCAGTGAAGGCCAAGGAAGACTGCAGTCAAGAAAGGTCCCCAGTCATCTTGCTTTCCATGGCACTGGACCCTGACCCTGATCTGTCAAGGACTGAGTGGTGGCAGCCCATGCATCAGCCTCCCCACGTTAAACCAATCATCCTCAGGCATTCTCCATTAACAGAATTACCCTGACATCCCAGAATAGTTATGTGGATTCTGGGTCAACCTCTACAACCACCTGAAGACCCACCAATAGAAAACCCCTAAGAGGACATCATGCTCGACTTGAGTGATTGCACTTTTATATTAGTTGACATTGGAGTGTGTGTGTGTGTGTGTGTGTGTGTGTGTGTGTGTGTGTGTGTGTGTGTGTGTGTGTGTGTGTGTGTGTGTGTGTGTGTGTGTGTGTGTGTGTGTGTGCACGCGCGCCCCAACTTATATCCTCTAGCCTGCTGATATCCATATTAACACTCACCGAATGCATAGGTCTGATAATAATCTGCACACATCTACATTAATCCATTAATGACTTCAGTTGTACCTAGCACACTCAGTGGTAACTTTATTAGGTACACCTGCTTGTTAATACAATATCTAAACAGTCAATCATGTGGCAGCAACTCAACGCAGAAAAACATGCAGATATGGTCAAGAGGTTCAGTTGCTGTTCAGACCAAATAAAAGAATGGGGAAGAAATGTGTCCTAAGCGACTTTGACCATGGAATAGTTGTGGGTGTCAGATGGAGTGGTTTCAGCATCTCAAAGACAGCTGATCCACTGCAATTTTCATGCACAGCAGTCTCTAGAATTTACAGAGAAACTTGCAAGAAACAAAGAAAACATCCAGTGAACAGCAGTTTTGAGGGCAAAAACACTTTGTTAATGTGAGAGGTCAGAGGAGAATGGCCAGACTGGTTCAAACTGACAGGAAGGCAATAGTAACTCGAATAACCACATGTTACAACAGTGGTGTGCAGAGGAGTAGCTTTGAAAGCACAATTCGTCAAAGTTTGAAGTGGATGGGCAACAGCAGCAGAAGACCACAAACGTCCACTGAGTGGCCTAATAAGCAGCTACTGAGTGTATGACTACCCACTTAACTAACACAGAATTCAGCAAGCACTGCTCATCTTCTTCTCACTTCAGTCTTTGTGTTGATTTTCCGTTTGATTATTATTTTATTTCCCTACAGCCTATTGGGTTCCATGTTCCCTTTACCCTGTATTCTGTTTGCAACGGCGAGGGATGGCTTGCTTTCCAAAGCCTTAGCAAAACTGAGTAAACGTCAGACTCCAGTCCTTGCCACAATCATAGCAGGAAGCATCTCTGATAAGAGACAACTTAGATTTAACCTCATTCTGCTTATTATTTCCAAGTAAAAATTTGTTTGTAAATAACCAATACGTAATCCACTTCTGTCAATAGTTTTTCAGTCAGAATATCTCTTCATCAGTTACAATTCTTTATATGAAGGAATAATTCCAGTTCTGCAGCATTATTAAAGAAAACCTTTTGCAGCATTATTAATTAATTTATTTATTGAGATACAGCACAGAATAAGCCCTTCCAGCTGTGCTGCCCAGCAACCCCAGATTTAACCCTAACCTAATCATGGGACAACAATTTAAAGTGACCAATTAACCCACTAACTGGTATGTCTTTGGACTGTGGGAGGAAACCGGAGCACCTGGAGGAAACCCACACAATCACAGGGAGAAAGTACAAACTCCTTCAAGGGAGTGGCAAGAATTGAACCCAGATCACCTGTACAGTAAAGCACTGTGCTAACCACTACACATTACTGCTATTGGGAATAATATTCCCAGTAGAGACGACTAATCATTTCTCAGAGTATTCATTTCCTGCTGCCCTTAATTCTCATTCTGTTCCCTTCCCTCCTTGTGGCAGTTGCATGATCTTTTCGCTCATTAATTGGTCCACCAGGATTCAACCAAACTACTGTTACTGATACATGAATCAATGCAAATAATTCTGGTTATTACATGCAGAGGTTATTACATCATAGAAAAGCCAGATATGATCTTCATGAAAGACTATTATTTATCTGCGGTTGCAAGATAGTCATCAAATGGGGGAGTGGAGTGTTTAATCTGATGACTGTACTATTGTGTGAAATTTTATTATTGCATACAAGGAAGGATCTCAGTTCATTTATGTAGTGACTTGTAGGTGACATATAGAGAGGCGAAGGTGTTCAATGAAATAGTCACACATGAACTCCAAATGGAGTTGAATATTATCTTGTTATGCTAAATATTCTAAGCTTCTTAAATATTGTGACATAGAGTCATAGAGCACTACAGCACTGATTCAGGCCCTCCAGCCTATCTAGTCTGTGGCAAACTGTTATTCTGCCCAGTCCCATTGACCTGCTCCTGGACCATAGCCCTCTATATCCCTCCTATCCATGTACTTATCCAAACTTCGTTGAAATGCTGCAGAGGAGCCCGCATCTCCCACTTCTACTGTTAGCTTATTCCACACTCGCACAACACTCCTTGAGTTTAAGAAGCTCAGCACATTGGCAACATTCAATCGAATTTATTTTAAGAGCATTCTTCGTATAGGGTATTTAAATTAAATATAAAACCTAAACTATTCCCTAATGATCTTTTTTAAACTGCTTTTAGCTATAATAGCTTGCCTTCTTGACTTGAAATCATTGGTTGATATGATGTCCATTGGAACACTTCTAGCCTATACTCTAGTGGCAATGTGTATCCTCATTTTGAGGTAAGAACACTACATCTGTGTACAGGAAAATGCAGTTCAAACATAATAAGGATGGACATTTAACTTATCATTATAATTTTTTAATACAATAGGTACCAACCAGATCCTAGTTTTGAAGCTGAGATTGAAATGTTCAAAGGGCGACAGATTTCAGAGACTCCTAAACAAGGTTTCAGTTTGAAGTTGTTGATTCTTCCTCCTCAATTCTCCACAAAACGGTCATCAATTATTGTGACATACTGTGTAGGGTTAATAGGTGAGTATCCAGAATTAGAATAGGTGATATATGCCATGAAATTTGTTGATTTCTGTAAGCAGTACTGTGCAATACATTAAACAAATACTACAAGTTACGGTGTGAAATATATAAAAAAATAAATAAACAGTGCAAAGAGAGAGCAAAATTAGTGAGGTATTGTTCATGGGTTCATGGACCATTCAGAAATCTGATCACAGAGGGAAGAAGCTGTTCACAAAACATTGTATATGTTTCCTCAGGCTCCTGTACCTCCTTCCTGTCGGTAGTAATGAGAACAGAGCATCTTCTGGGTGTGGTCGGGGGGGGGGGGGGTTCTTTTGAAGATGTCCTTGATGGTGAGCCAGCCCATGATGAAGCTATCTGAAAAAGAATTTGTCACAAAAATTATTACTTCACAAGGCATATTACTCATCTCATACATAACATGATGTTACTCATTCTGACTGTAGTCTGGCCCAAGTTATTTGATCCTCCAGTGCCTTCAAACGAAAGGTAAGGTAAGGGTGCTGAGGAAGAGGATTTCTTGGAATGTATGCGGGATGGTTTTCTGAACCAACATGCCGAGGAGCCAACTAGAGAGCAGGCCATTCTAGATTGGGTATTGAGCAATGAGGAAGGGTTAGTTAGCAATCTTGTCGTGCGAGGCCCCTTGGGTAAGAGTGACCATAATATGATGGAATTCTTCATTAAGATGGAGAGTGACATAGTTAATTCAGAAACAAAGGTTCTGAACTTAAAGAAGGGTGACTTTGAAGGTATGATACGTGAATTAGCTAAGATAGACTGGCAAATGATACTTAAAGGGTTGACGGTGGATATGCAATGGCAAGCATTTAAAGATCACATGGATGAACTACAACAATTGTTCATCCCAGTTTGGAAAAAGAATAAACCAGGGAAGGTAGTGCACCCGTGGCTGACAAAGGAAATTAGGGATAGTATCAAGTCCGAAGAAGAAACATATAAATTAGCAAAAAAAAGCGGCACACCTGAGGACTGGGAGAAATTCAGAGACCAGCAGAGGAGGACAAAGGGCTTAATTAGGAAAGGGAAAAAAGATTATGAGAGAAAGCTGGCAGAGAACATAAAAACTGACTGTAAAAGCTTTTATAGATACGTGAAAAGAAAAAGATTGGTCAAGACAAATGTAGGTCCTTTACAGTCAGAAACAGGTGAATTGATCATAGGGAACAAAGACATGGCAGACCAATTGAATAACTACTTTGGTTCTGTCTTCACTAAGGAGGACATAAATAATCTTCCGGAAATAGTAAGGGACCGAGGGTCTAGTGAGATGGAGGAACTGAGGGAAATACATGTTAGTAGGGAAGTGGTGTTAGGTAAATTGAAGGGATTAAAGGCAGATAAATCCCCAGGGCCAGATGGTCTGCATCCCAGAGTGCTTAAGGAAGTAGCCCAAGAAATAGTGGATGCATTAGTGATAATTTTTCAAAACTCCTTAGATTCTGGATTAGTTCCTGAGGATTGGAGGGTGGCGAATGAAACCCCACTTTTTAAAAAAGGAGGGAGAGAGAAACCGGGGAATTATAGACCGGTTAGTCTGACATCAGTGGTGGGGAAAATGCTAGAGTCAGTTATCAAAGATGTGATAACAGCACATTTGGAAAGAGGTGAAATCATCGGACAAAGTCAGCATGGATTTGTGAAAGGAAAATCATGTCTGACGAATCTTATAGAATTTTTTGAAGATGTAACTAGTAGAGTGGATAGGGGAGAGCCAATGAATGTGATATATTTAGATTTTCAAAAGGCTTTTGACAAGGTCCCACACAGGAGATTAGTGTGCAAACTTAAAGCACACTCATGGCAGATGCAACTTAATGTGGATAAATGCGAGGTTATCCACTTTGGTTGCAAGAACAGGGAAACAGATTATTATCTGAATGGTGGCCGATTAGGAAAAGGGGAGATGCAACGAGACCTGGGTGTCATTGTACACCAGTCATTGAAGGTGGGCATGCAGGTACAGCAGGCGGTGAAAAAGGCAAATGGTATGTTGGCATTCATAGCAAAAGTATTTGAGTACAGGAGCAGGGAGGTTCTACTGCAGTTGTACAAGGCCTTGGTGAGACCGTACCTAGAATATTGTGTGCAGTTTTGGTCCCCTAATCTGAGGAAAGACATTCTTGCCATAGAGAGAGTACAGAGAAGGTTTACCAGATTGATTCCTTGGATGGCAGGACTTTCATATGAAGAAAGACTGGATCGACTAGGCTTATATTCACTGGAATTTAGAAGATTGAGGGGGGATCTTATTGAAACTTATAAAATTCTAAAGGGATTGGACAGGCTAGATGCAGGAAGATTGTTTCTGATGTTGGGGGAGTCCAGAACGAGGGGTCACAATTTAAGGATAAAGGGGAAGCCTTTTAGGACGGAGATGAGGAAAAACTTCTTCACACAGAGAGTGTTGAATCTGTGGAATTCTCTGCCACAGGAAACAGTTGAGGCCGGTTCATTGGCTATATTTAAGAGTAAGTTAGATATGGCCCTTGTGGCTAAAAGGATCAGGGGATATGGAGAGAAAGCAGGTACAGGGTTCTGAGTTGGATGATCAGCCATGATCGTACTGAATAGTGGTGCAGCCTCAAAGGGGCAAATGGCCTACTCCTGCACCTATTTTCTATGTTTCTATGTTTCTATGTTCTTTTGGTCTTTGGACCTGGTTGGTCTCAGCACTTAGTCTGAGGGAAAATGACAGTCTATGTTCTCTATAAGACCGTAAGACATAGGAGCAGAATTAGGCCATTTGGCCCATCAAGTCTGCTCCATCATTCAATCATGGCCGATCCTTTTTCTCCCCCTCCTCAGCCTCACTTCCTGGTACCTATCAAGCTCTGCCTTAAGTACACCCAACAACCTGGCCTCCAGAGCTTCCTGTGGTGATAAATTCCATAAATTCACCACTTTCTGGCTAAAGAAATTTTGCCGCATCTCTGTTTAAAATGGATGCCCCTCTATCCTGAGGCTGTGCCCTCTTGTCCTAGACTCCCCCACCATGGGAAACATCCTCTCCACATCTACCACGTCTAGGCCTTTCAACATTCTTAAGGTTTCTGAATTCCAGTGAGTACAGACCCAGAACTATTAAATGTTTCTCATATGATAACCCATTCATTCCTGGAATCATCCTTGAACCTACTGAACCTACTCCAATGTCAGCACATCTTTTCTTAGATGAAGAGTCCAAAATTCACAGTGAAGCCTCACCAGTGTCTTATAAAGTCTCAGCATCACATCCCTGCTTTTGTATTATAGACTTCTTGAAATTAATGCAAACATTGCATTTGCCTTCCTTACCATCGACTCTATCTGCAAGTTAACCTTTAGGTTGCCCTTTACAAGGACTCCCAAGTCCTTTTACATCTCATATTTCTGGATTTTCTCCCCATTTAGAAAATAGTCTGCACATTCATTTCTGATACCAAAGTAAACAACCATGCATTTTCCAATATTGTATTTCATTTGCAACTTTCTCGCCCATTCTTCTAATCTGTATAAGTCCTTCTGCAACTTACATGCATATTCAACACTACCTGCTCCTCCACCAATCTTTGTATCATCTGCAAACTTGGTAACAAAGCCATCTAGTCCATCAACTAAATCATTGATATACAGCATAAAAAGAAGCGGTCCCAACTGTTACGAACCCCGTAACTGGGTGTCTTACCAGCAAAGATAGGAGTATCCGCTGAAGTCTGATGATACTATTTTTAACTGTATTTATTAGTAAAAATACACAAAAATAATATCAATGCAAATATACAGATAATATACATCATCAATACTAAACCTAAAAGTGCAGGTATAATAATAATCAATAAGAAATAAGCTCTATCGTTGTCTAGGGGATAATGAATTGTCCGATGGAAATATAAAGTTCAGTTCAGTTCATGCAGGCTGCAGTCGTTGTTGTTCGCGGTGCTGCAATTGTTGGAGAGAGAGAGAGAGAGAGAGACTAACAGCTATTAACTTGCCGACTTTCCTTTTACGATCTTGATCCGTATCCATCCTTTAGCTAGACCGTTCCATGGAGGACTCGTCACCCAGGCAAGGATGGACACACACACAAGTCCCCACCGGTCTTGTAGCGTCTCTCCTGGTGCGTCTGAGGGGTGTTCCCCAGACCCTCACTTTTATCCCCACTCACGGGGTCTCAGGTGTCAATCAGGTTGGGATGATGCAATCCCTCAACCAGACCACTCTGGTTGCCCCCTGAGGGGTTTCAATGAATAGAACAGTACTCAATACACAATTCCTTCTTCAAGAGACAATAGCAGTAATCTCTCTCTTTGTCAATAGGAGACATTCCACCTTTGTGTATCCCTGCGTTGTCTCTCTCTCATTACTGACATGCTGTGTATCTCTCTCATTTCCTGGGTATCAGACCCGAAATAACAGCGATTTTGCGATTCTCAAGGGGGGGGGTGGCAACTTTGCGATTCTGTACCCTTCTGCCCATCAGAGTTGCTCCTCATTCGTAACACAACACCGACCCCTACAGAACACCACTTGTCACTGGCAGTCAACCAGAAAAGGATCCTTTTATTCCCACTCGCTGCCTCCCACCAATCAGCCAATGCTCTAACTATGTTAGTAACTTTCCTGTAATACCATGGGCTCTTAACTTGGTAAACAGCCCCATGTCTGGCATCTTATCAAAGGTCTTCTGAAAGTCTAAAAATACAACATGCACTGCATTTCTTTACTTTAATTTACTTTACTTTATTGTCACCAAGCAATTGATACTAGAGTGTACAATCATCACAGTGATATTTGTTTCTGCGCTTCGCATTTCTTTTATCCATCCTACTTGTAATCTGCTCAACGAATTCCAACAGATTCATCAGGTAAGATTTTGCCTTAAGGAAACCATGCTGTCTTTGTCCTATCTTGTCATGTGTCACCAAGAACTCCATAACCTCATCCTTAACAACAGACTCCAACATCTTCCCAACCAATGAGGTCAGGCTAACTAGTCTATAATTTCCTTTCTGCTGTTTTCTTCCTTTCTTAAAGAGCGGAGTGACAATTGCAATTTTCCAGTCCTCTGGCACCATGCCAGAGTCCAATGATTTTTGAAAGATCATTACTAATGCCTCCACAATCTCAACCGCTACCTCTTTTAGAACCCATGGGTACAGTTCATCTGACCCAGGTGACATATGTATCCTTAGGTCTTTCAGCTTTTTGAGCACCTTCTCCTTGTAATAGTTACTGCAAAAACTTCTCTTCCCTCATCCTGCACCATCTGCAACACTGCCAGTCTCTTCCACAGTGAAGACTGATGTAAAATACCCATTTAGTTCATCTGCCATCTCCTCGTACCCTGTTATTATTTCTCTGTCCTCATTTTCTAGTGGTCCTACATCCACTCTCATCTCTCTTCTATTTTTTACATACTTGAAAAAGCTTTTACTACCCACCTTGATATTGTTTGCTAGCTTGCATTCATATCTTATCTTTTCCCTCCTAATGACTCTTTTAGTTGTAGGTTTTTAAAAGCTTCCTAATCCTCTGACCAATCCTTGCTTTGTTGTATGCCCTCTCTTTTGCTTTTACATTAGCTTTGACTTCCCTTGTCAGAACACGGTTGTACTATTTTGCCATTTGAGTACTTCTTTGTTTTTGGAATATATCTCTCCTCCACCTTCTTTATTTTTCCCAGAAACTCACATTATTGCTGTTCTGCTGTCATCCCTGCCAGCATCTCCTTCTGATTTACTTTGGCCAACTCCTCTCTCATACCACTGTAATTTCCTTTACTCCGTTGAAATATTGTTACGTCAGACTTTACTTTCTGGCTATCAAATTTCAAGTTGAACTCAATCATACTGTGATCACTGCCTCCTAAAGGTTCTTTTACCTTAAGCTCCTTAATTACCTCTGGTTCATTATGGTATCTTATGGATAGGGGAATCAAGGGATATGGGGACAAGGCAGGAACTGGGTATTGATAGGAATTGATCAGCCATGATCTCAAAATGGCGGTGCAGGCTCGAAGGGCCGAATGGTCTACTTCTGCACCTATTGTCTATTGTCTATTACATAACACCCAATCCAATATAGCTGATCCCCTAGTAGGCCCAAAAACAAACTGCTCTAAAAAGCCATCTCATGGGCAATAAGCAAATTCACTCTTGAGAGATCCATTACCAACCTGTTTTAATCTTCCATGATTATCATAATGTTGCTCCTTTTGACATGCTTTTTCTATTTCCCGTTGTAATCTGTGGTCCACATCACAGCTAAGGTTGGGAGGCCTGTATATAACTGCCATCATGGTCCTTTTACCCTTGCAGTTTCTTAACTCAGCCCACAAGAATTCAACATCTTCCTACTGATTTGATGCCATTCTTTACCAGCAGAGCCATTCTCTACTCCCAATATGCAATATTTGCTATTATTTTCTATCAGAAAAGCAATTTCTTACCATGTTACCTCTGCTGCTTTACATTTTCATAATAGACAAGCCTAACATGGTCCTTCTGTAAACATCCATCTGAAGTCCACATGGTTCACAAGAACTGCTTTGTCCTCATGTATTACCTAAACAAAAATTCCATCATGTTAGTTAGTCATGATTTTTGTCTCCTACCCAATGACTCACCCAAAGACTGTTAATTTATCCTGTGTTCTTGTTTCTAGAATGTTGAACAGTGAAGGTTATCAGTGAAAGAAGTAGGCAGATTCATCTTTTCTCCTTATTTTGAGAAATGAACTGAAACATTTGGAATTCTCCTTTGTACCACTCATGGAACTCAGGATGATTGGATAATTATGGACAATATCGCTGCAATTTAAACTCTTATTCCCTCAACAAACTCATTAAATCCCAAAGGACTTAGTGACATAAATTTAAGTAAGGAAGAATTTCTAACCAATTCTAAAACCCCTCTGACAGATGATGGTCAGATGAACTGTTTTCCTGCTTCATTTTATTCAAAATCTTTTCCTCTTCTGGAGATCTTTGTATGTGACTTCCCTCATACAAATGTACTTTGCCTGTACCCAAATCATCTCCATTTTAATGAGTGCCAATGATGTTTTTGACTGACAATTTTTCTTATAGAACCAGACCAATTTTCTGGTCAACAGCTCCTCCTCCAAACAATTTTGTTCCAACTTGCCTTTGACCTAAAGTAAAATTTAGGATATTTTGACATTGCCATTTACTCCATTTGACCTACCACTGCTTTAATACGTGTGCATTTCAAATAAACATGCCGTGAAAATTAAACCTGAAAATTTTGGTAAATTATTAAGTATCATCAATTTACTTAGTTAATACGTGTACATCAAAACATACAGTGAAATGTGTCATTAACAACCAGTATATCCAGTTTTTGCAGTTGTTGTAAATCCAGAGCAATGAAGACAAAATGCTGAAGGAACTCAGCAGGTCAGATAGCATTTATGGAGCAGAATAAATAGTTGATGTTTTAGCTGAGACCCTGATGAAGGGTACTGATGGAAGTTCTTGGCCTGAAATGTCACCTGTTAATTAATCTCCCTAGATCACAGGTTCCCAATCTTCTTTATGCCATTGACTCCTACCATTAACCAAGGGGTCTGCGGACTCCAGGTTGGGAACCCCTGCCCTAGATGTTGCTTGACTTCTTGCATTAAATGTTCATTTATCACCATAAGCCAAAAAATACGTTGGGGGCCGCCAGTGCCATGAAAGCTTTATAATGACTTTATACTGTACTTTTTCACAGTCGTCATAATTTATATTCTAAGTGGAATGATGACCTATGGGTTGAAAACTATCAGAGTAACAATGATTGGGAGTGTTGGCTTTTTTGTACCTGTCATACTGGCATCAATATTCATTGTATTTGTTATCTGGAGCCAACCTCAAAATCAGAAGAAAGCCATGTTTATGGTAAGATGATGGTAGGAAATAATGGACTCGTAAACAATGAGATAGATATCTGATATTTTATTTAAATACTTGTGTCATTAACTAACAATGTAAGTTTATCTCTATTGTGGAATAGAATAGGATGATGTAATTCTATAGATTTGACCATTATTTCAATAATGTTCTGTTAAAATGATTGTTATCAATGAGGTTGTCAATATATATATATTTGCTCTGTTTAAAGGTTCCCTGCCTACCATTTCTGCCAATATTCAGTATTTTGATAAACATTTACCTCATGGCACAAATGAGTGTAGCCACATGGATTCGACTGTCTATCTGGACGGCTATTGGTAAGATTCATCATCATAGTTAAATATCTCATCATGATACAGGCTGACACAGCTGTAATCTACACTCAGTGGCCACTTAATTAGGTACACCTTACTGCTGCTTGTTAATGCAAATATCTAATCAGCCAATCATATGGCAGCAAGGTGATACACAAAAGCATGCAGACATGGTCACAAGGTTCTGTTGTTGTACAGACAAACATCAGAATGGGGAAGGAATGTGACCTAAGTGACTTTGACCATGCAATGATTGTTGGTGCCAGATGGGGTGGTTTGAGTATCTCACAAACTGCTGACTTCCTTGGATTTTCAAGCACAAAAGTCTCTAGAGTTTACAGAGAATGTTGTGAAAAACAAAAAAAAAAATCCAGTGAACAGCATTTCTGTGGGCAAGAACACCTTGTTCATGAGAGAGATTGGAGGAGAATGGCTGGACTGCTTCAGGCTGACAGGAAAGCGACAGTGACCATGCGTTACAACAGTGGTGCGCAGCAGAGCATCTCTGAATGTACAACACATCAAACCTTAAAGTACATGGGTTACAGCAGCAAAAGACCACAAACATACACTTTGGCCACTTTATTAGGTACAGGAGGTAGCTAATAACGTGGACACTGAGTGTATGTCAAATTGCAATTCAATGAATCTGCATCATCTTATATAAGTTCTTTTTGAATAAATTAAGATTGATTAGATCAGCCAAATCTTAATTTCTTGCCACATGAGCAGAAAAATCTCCGAAGCAGTAAAATTCTTTACAATAAAAATAAAAGGCATGATGAAAGGTCTGTCCAGAATGTCCACAATACTCTTTACCATAGACGCTGCCTGCCCTGCTGAGTTCTCCAGCATTTTGTGTGTGTGGCTTGGATTTCCAGCATCTGCTGATTTTCTCTTGTTTGTGAAAACAATTATTTATCCATTTCCTACGTACTGACTGCATCTCTCTTGTTCTTCCTTCACTCATTTTCTCTCTGTTTAACCCTTCCTATTAGTGTTCAATAAAGTTAATCTTTAAGTTCAGTTCAGTTTCAGTTTATTGTCATTTAGAAACCACAAATGCAATGCAGTTAAAAAACGAGACAACATTCTCCAGAGTGATATCACAAAAGCACAACAAAACGGACTACACCAGAAAATCCACATAACGTTTGTTAATCCCCAAATCCAACGTCCGGAGCGTGTATATTAATATTGCGCTACTATCTTAACGCGTTTCCCAAAAAGGAGCTCCAAATCCACCAGACAAAACAAGACTACCCAGACACACCAAGTTAGAAGACCAACTCTACCACCCAACAAACCAAAAACTAGAGCTACAAGATCTACACAAAACCACATAGTTACATACAGTTATAGTTAACATATAGTTACAACAGTGCAGATAATACCATAATTGATAAAAAAAAACAGACCATGGGCACAGTAAAAATAGTCCAAAGATGTTAAAAGACTATAAGTTCGAAAGAAACCCCCACACAGTTTCCAGAAGTCCTCAGGGTCCTGATAGACTCGTCATCCCATGCAGGCAGCAGAAGGGAATACCCCTGCTATGGACTTCTACGCCGCCGGACTCAACCTCGCAGACACAGCACACAGTGAAAGCGCCCCGCCGCAGCGGACTCCGAGTCCGTTGAACCTCCAAGCCTCTGACCATCCTCTCCGGCACAGCCTCTCTGAGCACTATCCTCTGCCAAGCGCACTACGACACCCCCGCCAATGGCCCGTGGCAACGCAACCCTGAGGACTGGGGGCCTGTTCTTCTCAGCAGAGACCTGGACCTCGCAACCTTCCAGAGATTTCCAGATGTTCCTCCGTGCTCCCACATCTGTTTTTCATCAGATTTGGATTGTGCACGGCACCCCGTTTAACAAATAACAGATATCAGCTCCAGAGCGGCTGCTGCAAACTGCATCACATCGCCATCTTGGATGTTTAATTAATTAAGTTTAATTAATGACAAAAGATGAAATCCAGGCAGTAGCTGCCTTGTTTATATTATGCAGTCAGTTTTGTTGTTGCTGGTCAACTAAGAAAAACTTTCCTCTCCTTTCCTGCACGTTACCAATACTGAATAACACACTTTTCTGCACTGTTTACAGGTTTGCTATGGTATCCAGCACAGCGTGGTGGGTCAGCAGCCTTGAGAACGCTCTGTCCCAAGTCCATTTGAGATCACATGGCCAACAGGGGAAGAGCATGAGGATGACAAAGTTTAAGGGAACTAGAGACTAGGAGAATGAAGATGAGTTCTCAGCCAACTGAATGACTCACCGTATTTTCCAATGCCAGCAGCAATTTATCCCTATGCAGCATGTCTAATGTAAGCAAACATCCCAAGATGCTTCATATTCAAAATAAATTTATTATCAAAGTACATACATGTCACCATATACAACCCTGAGATTTATTTCCTTGTGAACATACTCAATAAACTCGTAACAGAATAATAACCAGAATCAATGAAAGAAGCCCGCACTTTCACAAGGTTATGATAGACATAAAGTCACAGAGTAATACAGCACAGAAACAGGCCCCTCCTGAAATTATTCTCCCTAGCTTGAGATTTCCCCACCAGGTAAAACAGCAATTAAATACACTCAGAATTTTATACGTTTCAATAATGTCCTCTGTCAATGATCTAAGTAGAGGATGAATTCCCAAACAAATGAATTTTTCTCACCAGATTAGGCTTTCAACCAGTGTTCAAAAAACACCAAACTGAGCAAATACAAAAATAACTAAATAATAATAGTAAATATATAAGCAATAAATATGGAGAACATGAGATGAAGAGTCCTTGAAAGTGCTCCATATGACTAATAAATACTAAATGCATCCTTTACAAAAGAGAAGGTGGAATGGTGGGTATCCATTCCACTGCATGGTAAAGGTTTTGTTCTCCAATATAGTCAGAAATACGATGTTAAAAATGGATTATTGTAAAGAAAATTTAACATCTTGATTTAAGAAGTAGGATATAGGCAATGTGGCTTCTCAAGCCTGCTTCACCATTTTGAAAGATTGTGGCTTTTCTGATGTTGTCCTCTACTCCACTTCTGTGGTCAGCTTTCCATAGCGCTGATTTCACTTAGGTCCAAAAGCTTGTCCCTCCCAGCCATGAATGTACTGAATAATTTAACTTGCAGAACACTCTGAGAGAGAGAGAATTCCGAAGAATACTATCATTCTGTGAGAAGAAATTCCTATTCAAGTCAAGCTTAAGTGGTGCCTACCCTCTCCCCCACCTTATTCTGAAATTATTCTCCCTAGCTTGAGATCTCCCCATCAGGAAAAACAGCGATTAAGTACACTCAGAATCTTATATGTTTCAATAACATCCTCTCTCGTTCACCTAAATAGAGGGTGAAGTACCAATCAATTAATTTTTTTTCAGAGAAGACAACTTCCAATCCAGAGCTTAAGTTGGAAAGCCCTTCCTGCATTGTCCTGGAGTCTATTCTGCCTTAAGTATCAAAATGAAAACCATATGGTACTTCATACATAGTCTCATCAGTCAGGTACAGTTGTGAATAATAGATGAACAGTCTCAACCCAAAATAATCAGTTGGCCGTTTCCCTCCATAAATGATACTTGATCCACTGAGCTGTTTCTGCAGCTTGTTTTTTTTTGCATATCTGGTTTCAAAATTCTAATTCTATAAGAAAATAACTCGCTACATGTGTAAGGAAATTAAAGAGATGCAGATCAACCATTTCTCAATGAAAAAGAAACATATAGTGCATATCATTACTTCAAGTCATCTAAAATGCTTTTTGTCATTTGATTGCGGTAAAATAGAAAATGGTATATGTTCAGCAGTATTTGTGGAGAGTAAAATAGTAAACATTTCTTTATGTACCACACACAATAGCCAAATTGTACAAAAGAAGGTCTCACTCTCACTGGGTTATGATAGAGACATAGAGTCAAAGTAATACAGCACAGAAACAGACCCTCTGGCCAAACTGGTCCACCAACCACAGGATCCTCTGGACCAATGCTGCTCGACCTGCTGAGTTCATCCAGCTTGTTTGTACGACAGGATCTTCCCTGCTAGTCCCAGTCGCTCACGTTCAGTCCATAACCTCTAAATCCCTTCTCTCAAATGTCTCTTAAATGTTGCAATTGTACCCACCTGGACAACTTCCTCTGGCAGCTCATTCAGGTACAAACACTACCCTCTGCGTAAAGAAGTTATTTCTCAAGACATAAGAGCATAAGAAATTGGAGCAGGAGTTGACTGTCTGGTCCATTGAGCCTACTATGCAAATTCTATCAAATTGTGCCTTAAATTTATTTAATGAGGTAGCCTCGACTGTTTCCCTCTGCAAAGAAATGCACAGACTCACTACACTCTGAGAAAAAAAAACTGTTTCTCCTCAACTCCATTCTAAATCTGTTTCCCCGAATCTTGAGATTATGCCCCCTATTGGTGGTTGTTGACTTCAGGAGGGCACGGAGCGACCACTCCCCGCTGAACATCGACGGCTCCTCGGTAGAGATCGTAAAGAGCACCAAATTTCTTGGTGTTCACCTGACGGAGAATCTCACCTGGTCCCTCAACACCAGCTCCATAGCAAAGAAAGCCCAGCAGCGTTTCTACTTTTTGCGAAGGCTGGGGAAAGTCCATCTCCCACCCCCCATCCTCATCACATTCTACAGGGGTTGTATTGAGAGCATCCTGAGCAGCTGCATCACTGCCTGGTTCGGAAATTGCACCATCTGGGATCGCAAAAACCTGCAGCAGATAGTGAGGTCAGCTGAGAAGATCATCGGGGTCTTTCTTCCTGCCATCACGGACATTTACACTACACGCTGCATTCGCAAAGGAAACAGCATTATGAAGGACCCCATGCACCCCTCATACAATCTCTTCTCCCTTCTGCCGTATGGGAAAAGGCTTCGAAGCATTCAGGCTCTCACGACCAGACTATGTAACAGTTTCTTCCCCCAAGCCATCAGACTCCTCAATCCCCAAAGCCTGGACTGACACCTTGCCCTACTGTCCTGTTTATTATTTATTGTAATGCCTGCACTGTTTTTATGCACTTTATGCAGTCCAGTGTAGGTTTGTAGTCTAGTGTAGCTTTCTGTGTTGTTTTTTTTTATTATTACATAGTTCAGTCTAGTTTTTTGTACTGTGTCATGTAACACCATGGTCCTGAAAAACGTTGTCTCATTTTTACTATGTACTGTACCAGCAGTTATGGTCAAAATGACAATAAAAGTTGACTTGACTTGACTATTTCTAGTTTCACTTACCAATGGATAAAAATTTCAAAAATGATTAAGTAATCTGCTGCTATGATACTGGATGTGTGATAAGTATTGTCTAAAATGTCAGGGCAAACTCCTCCACCTGGTATAAAGTAGTGCCTTGTGATCTGTAAATTGCATCTGAGGAGACAAATGGAACCTTGGTTTAATGTCTTACGCGAGAAATACTATGTCTGTCAGTACAGCATTCCTTTAAAGCTACACTGGATTGTCAATCTACATTTTGGCCTCAAAGTAGTTTCTTAATCTTACCGACCACTTGTTGACCCTTGACTAAAGAAGCTTCAGGCAGCATGTTGCTGCATTTAGATATTTCTATGTCATGCATCTATTTGAAACATCTTTATTTGCCTATTCAGATCTAAAGAAAAGCATGAAATACAGACTTACATCACACTTAATTTGTAGTGTAGTTTTGCTCATACTCTCAACAGATGAAGCAGATGCTTCATTTTGGATCTTCACTGGATGGGAATGGTCGAATCTCCATTTTAATTGGGGCATTCTGGATTGAACACCAGAAGATATATAAAAATGAACACCAGAAAAAACAAATTTACGAAGATGAGTTAAAATAAGTTAGTATTGTTAAAATTTATCCACATAGTAATACTATGAGCTGACTGATTTTAAGTAGCTTTTATTCTCTTTTGGTTTTGATATTAGGTTATCAAAACATATAATAGTTAAATACCGATTGGTAACTATTTAAACAAATATGGAGATTGATGAGGTGAGTAACTGGTTCCTGACTCTATGAAACTCAGTGGAATAGGAGTATCCAGTTTGTGTTAATGCTGTCTTTCCTGCGACATAGCGGTGCTCTAACCCTTATTTCCCTAAAGACTTGGTTATGTACTCATTAAGACACAGAAGAAGGCTATTTGATCCAGTATTCTTCCTCTTCCTATCTCCCTGTTCTTTCTCACATTCCAACCTCCCCTCTATACTAAGAGTTAACCAACCCGCTGGTCTTGGAATGTGGGAGGAAAACCAGAACACCCTTAGGGAATCCACACAGTCGCAGGGGGAATTGCAGACTCTGTACAGATGACATCTAAAATCATTGTTCATTTTCTTGTCACCTTTTAAATTGCAAAGGATTACATGGACTATGCAGCACAGAAACAGACCATGCAATCCAAACAAACCATGCACACTTTTAGGCCTAGCTTGCACCTCGTTTGATTTTTTATCTTATTTCTAAGCAGTTAGATTATTTTTGATATGTGTCACAGAAAAAGACTAGACAAGGGGGAGGGTGTTCTAACAGGTCTTTGCCAAGAGTGCCCTGAGTAGTATATTAAGTGACTGTGACCAGGCCAGGGTATTTCAGTCTTTCACTTAACTGTAGAGTCACAGAGTACTACAGCACAGAAACAAGCCCTTCAGCCCATCTAGTCTGTGCTAAACTGTTGTTCAGCCTTGTTCTATTGACCATAGCCCCCCGTGCTCCTCCCATCCAAACTTCTCTTAAGTGATGGCATTTAACCCTGCATCCGCCACTTCCACTGGCAGCTCATTTCACACTCTCACCACCCGCTGAGTGAGGAAGACCCCCTCAGGTTTCCAGTAAATATTTCACCTTTCACCGTTAACCTATGACTTCCACATCTAATCTCACCCAACCTCAGTGGAAAATACCTGCTTGCATTTACCCTATATATACCCCTCATAATTTTGTATACCTCTGTCGAATTTCCCCTAATTCTCCTGCGCTCCAGGGAATACCACTAACTATCAGAAATTCACTGATGTCTGTTTACAACCTTCTGGTAATGGATAAGAGTGTCTTGAGAAATTTAACCTCTGGATTACAAGAGTCAACCCTTCGGTCAACCCTTTAGCAATATCACTGCCTGGCTTCTATGTACTGCAGGAACTTATTGTGAGTTTTTTTTTTACAGAATAAACATCTTGGAAATCTGTGTTTCAACAAAAAATAATTAGGGAACTTTTCAGAGGGCAATTAAGCATGTAAAGTCCTTGAAACAGTCTCTTACTGTTTCACCATAGCATTGAAAATGTTTCCCTTTTGAGTACAGTATGTACTCTATTCCCAGTAAAAGTTATTTTTGAACCTGCTTCAATCATCTAATCGGAAATGGCATTTGAAATCATTTCCAAATCGGACAGTTAAATGAAACAAATTCAGTGCTTTAAGAGCAATTGGAGGTGTTAAGACTATAAGACAGCTTTTCTCAACCTTCTTGCCCTGGAGGAACCCTTGAAATAATTTTCAGGTCTCAGGGAACCTCTGCATAAAAATTATTGTACCTAGCACTCATGATACATTTGTGTGATCAGTAAGTTGTAGATATAATAATATAAAAATAATTGCCGGTATTAATTTGAGTAGAGAACGAACTTTTAGCAAACCTTTCTAAAAAAAAAGATAGTCAACCTTAGCTTAACTTTCTTGAAATTAATCTTTTTCTTTCCTTTTCGTAAGTTTTAAAAACTCATAAGGCAATCATAATAAATTTTCCAATTCTGGGTCGAATTTCAGATAAGCACATATGGATTTCACCTTCAACTGAAATGAGACAATTTTTATCCTTGCTCTTGATGCTTGTTAAGCAAGAAAAAGCATGCTCACACATGTAAGAAGTTGAAAACTGTAGCAAAATATTCATTATTTCATATGAATGGCAGGATACTCTTTTTTCACAGAAATCCAGAACTTGTCCAGGAGCAAATCAGTAATTCCCATCTTGAGAGTATGATCAGAATGCAGCTCACTTAGTTCTTCCTCTTCTCTCAAAGTCAAGTTCTCAGGCTGAGCAGAAGATTCAGAGAAAGTGTCCCTCACCCAGTCATACGCTTGTGTTGAAAGAGAAGAAATACGGTTCAATTTTGTTCTGCATTTCTTCCAGGTGGTTTTCAATAACACTTGAGACTTTTTGATATTCTTCTTCACTCTTAAGCCCAAGCGGCAGTGGAAATATTTCAAGATTTCCTTTTGCAACATGATTTTTCAAAAGATTCAGTTTCCTTTTAAATCAAAGAATCTTGTCACTTGAAGTCGAAACATTTTCTTCAAGTCCTTGCAGAGACTTGTTCAGCTGGTTCATATAACGAAAAATGTCTGTTAAGTAGGCTAGCTTCTGTACCCATTCTTCATCTTCAAAGAACTTAGCAAAATATAGCCTACTATTTTCCTGAAAGCACTCCTGCAGTTCACCTTTCAGCTCAAACACCCTGCTGAGAACTCTTGCTCTTCAAAGCTACTGGATTTTCTGTATGTAGCAGGAGATTGGTGTACTCTTCATCCAGTTTTCTACACAGCTTTTTAAACATTCTTGAGTGAACTTATCTTAAAAGCTTCTAAATAACTTGCTTCCTGGGTCCTATTATTGACTCTGACCTCATTTTCAAAAGCTTTAATCTGTTTGTTTTGAGATTCCAATATTCATTTAAAATAACCAGCTCTTTTACATGTCATATGGCTGTCATTTGTAGTTCAGTGTCTTTTCAATTTTGCTGAGCCATTGCTACATTTGTACAGTGTTTGCCACAGGCTAGGCACAATGGAATAGGACAACTTGAATCCCCAGTCCATGTAACACCCATTGATAAGTAACTTCCGTTGTAAAGACAGACTTTCTTGTGTCTGTTGTTGCACTAGTGCAGCGAAATGACTCTGAGGATTGTATTTCTTCATCATTAATGTCATCCGAATTGTCTGTATGCCTAAGCCTAAAATCCTCCTCTTCCATCTCACATCGCCTCTGAAAATCACCACACTGTACTGTCTTTACAATGATAATTTCCCTCCAATTTTTTACTGCACTGGTAGTTTGTCTGCTCCCATAAGCCAGTCAGTGGTGTAAGTGGAAGTTGGGGGAGGTAATTTGGGAGGGAGGGGCTTTTGTCTCAGCCCAAGTTGGGCAAGTGCATTCAATGCTTGGAAAGCGCACTCCACGCTCTTCAACAGCCTACCGTCCTCTGTGCAATACAGCGCTCACCAATTATCAATGGCCTCCCCTATTTCATATCAAAAACTGAGAATGGACTCACCCAAATAAACACGGTCCAAATGCACACTGCCATACTGGGCTGAAATTGCAAAGGGGGCTGCTCAGTAACCGCCCACCACTGCGTGTGTTAGCATCACGCGTAGCATTAAGTTCAAAAAGCGATGTTTTTTTTAAAATGATGACCTCTCACAGAATCCTAATTGAGAAACCCTGCTACAAGACATAGGAGCAGAATTAGGCCATTTGTTTCATTAAGTCGGCTCTGACATTCAGTCATGGCTGATTTATTATCCCTCTCAACCCCATTCTCCTGCCTTCCCCCTGTAACATTTGATGCCCTGGCTAATCAGGAGCTTTCAATCTCCACTTTAAATATGACCTCCGGACTTGACCTCTGCAGCCATCTGTGATAATGAATTCCACAGATTCACCACCCTCTGGCTAAAGAAATTCCTCCTCAAATCTGTTGTAAAGAGATGTCCTTGTAGTCTGAAGTTGCACCATCTGATCCACACTCTCCTATGTTTGGAAACATCCTTTTCATCTCCACGAGAATCAAAATCAGTTTATTATCACTGGCATATGTCATAAAATTTGTTAACTTAGCAACAGCAGCTCAATGCAATACATAATATAGAAGAAGAGAAACAAAATAAAATAATAATAATAAATACATAAGTAAATCAGTATACATATATTGAATAGATTAAAATCATGCAAAAACATAAATAATTGTATATTAAAAAAGTGAGATAGTGTTCATGGGTTCAATGTCCATTTATGATATGGATGGCAGAGGGGAAGAAGCTGTTCCTGAATCGCTGAGTGTGTGCCTTCTGGCTTCTGTACCTCCTGCCTGATGGTAACAGTGAGAAAAGGGCATGCCCTGGATGCTAGAGGTCCTTAATAATGAACACTGCCTTTCTGAGATCCCACTCGTTGAAGATGTCCTGGCTAGTACCCAAGATGGAGCCTACTACCTTTTTTACAACTCTTTGCAGCTTCTTTCGGTCCTGTGCAGTAGCCCCCTTACCCCACCCCCCATACCAGACAGTGATGCTGTCAGAATGCTTTCCACACTACATTTATAGAAGTTTTTGAGTGTATTTGTTGACATGCCAAATCTCTTCAAACTCCTAATGAAGTATAGTTGCTGTCTTGCCTTCTTTATAACTGCATTGGTATGTTGGGACCAGGTTAGATCCACAGAGATCTTGACACCAGGAACTTGAAGCTGCTCACTCTTTCCATTTCTGATCCCTCTATGAGGATTGGTATGTGTTCCTTCGCCTTACATTCATCATCATCATAAGATGCCATGCCCAGTTCGAGCTTTGACTGCCATGGCCCACACACTCCTGTTTCGGGTCAAGTGGATCGATTCATTGGTATTCATTTCCAGTTCTCTGGTTGCTGTCTCGATCATCATTTGTCTTTGCCTTCCTCTTGCTTTCTTCCCTTCAATCTTTCCCATTATTACCGTGCATTCTAACTCCTCTTTCCTAATCAAATGTCCAATGAAGTTGATTAAATCAATTAGTTTTTCAATTCCATAATCTTCAAGGGCGATAATTTGTTCTATTACTAATCCATCAGGACCTGCTGCCTTTCCTTTCTTATCTTATTTATTGCATTACGAACTTCAGATTTTAAAATACTTGGACCTTCAATGTTCTTCTTAATTTCTGGTTTTTCACCGCGATCATCTTCAAACAATTGCTGAATATACTCAGTCCATCTGTTCATAATCTCATCTTTTTCCACGATAATGGTACCGTCCTTTGCTTTCAAACATCCACCTGAAGAACAGAGGAGCTTTTTACCAGTGATATTCTTGACTTGTTGATGTAACCTTTTTGGATCAGTAATAGGGATTCTTTCCAGTTGCTCACATTCCTGGTTTAACCATTCTTCTTTGGCTTTTTGACATAAGCTTTTAACTTTTTCATCTAAGGACTTATATTCTGTAGGATTTGCTTTCTTCCGTCTCCTTTCTTCTATTAGATTTTTGATTTCATCTGTCATCCATTTATTCTTTGTGCTTTTTTCTTTTTTAGGAATCACTGACTGTGCTGATTCTACCAAGGCATCCTTTAGAGAGTTAAACTTCATTTCTACATGATTGCTATCATCTTCAACAGATTCTATTTCTAGACTTTGAAATTCTTTCCTTACTTAAATTCTAAATTTTTGTCTTAAGTTTTCTTCTATAATTAATTGCGAGTAGGCAAGGGATTGTTCAGGTTTTTGCTTCTTTAGTTTTTTTTAGTTTTACTTTTACATGACATATTACATGGTAAATGGTAGGGCATTGAAGAATGCAGTAGAACAGAGTGATCTAGGAATAATGGTGCATAGTTCCCTGAAGGTGGAATCTCATGTGGATAGGGTGGTGAAGAAAGCTTTTGGTATGCTGGCCTTTATAAATCAGAGCATTGAATATAGGAGTTGGGATGTAATATTAAAATTGCACAAGGCACTGCTGAGGCCAAATTTGGAGTATTATGTACAGTTCTGGTCACCAAATTATAGGAAAGATGTCAACAAAACAGAGTACAGAGGAGATTTACTAGAATGTTACCTGGGTTTCAGCACCTAAGTTACAGAGGAAGGTTGAACAAGTTAGGTCTTTATTCTTTGGAGTGTAGAAGGTTGAGGGGGAACTTGATAGAGGTATTTGAAATTATGAGGGGGATAGATAGAGTTGACATGGATAGGCTTTTTCCATTGAGAGTAGGGGAGATTCAAACAAGAGGACATGAGTTGAGAGTTAAGGGGCAAAAGTTTAGGGGTAACACGAGGGGAAACTTCTTTACTCAGAGAGTGGTAGCTGTGTGGAATGAGCTGTGTAGAAGTAGTAGAAGCAGGTTCGATTTTGTCATTTAAAAAAAATTGGATAGGTATATGGACAGGAAAGGAATGAAGGGTTATGGGCTGAGTGTAGGTAGGTGGGACTAGGGGAGAGTAAGTGTTCGGCACGGACTAGAAGGGCCGAGATGGCCTGTTTCTGTGCTGTAATTGTTATATGGTTATTACTGGGTTATGGTCACTATTACAGTCTGCACCTGCATATGTTTTGCATTGAGTCACTGAGTTTCTAAATCTTTGGTTTACAGTAATAAAGTCAATTTGATTTCTGGTGTTATCACAGGGACTTTTCCAGGTCCACAAGCATCTTGGATGGTTTTTAAAGTAGTTATTCATAATGACCTGATTATTCATCTTGCACCACTCTACCCATTTCTCGCTTCTTCCATTTCTTTCCCCTAGTACAAATTTTCCTATGGTATTTCCATTAGCGCCTTGTCCTACTTTAGCATTTAGATCTCCCATGACAATAACAATATTTTGAGATTTGCACCCATTCTTTGCTTGTTCAATCTCTTCATAGAATTTATCTATATCGTCATTTGTTCCTTCTGTTGTTGGTGCATATACCTGTATGTTTGCTAAATCAAATGTTTGTCCTCTGAATCTAACAAGGAGCACTCTTTCTGATATTGCCCAATGACCTAAAACACTTTTTGCCGTGTTTTCATCCATAAGAATCCCTACTCCATTAGTATGGGATGTTCCACAAGAATAAATGAGTGTTTTATTTCTGTTCTGACATGTTCCAGCACCTGTCCAACAAACCTCGCTAATTCCCATTATGTTAATCTTTAGTCTTTCCATTTCATTTATCACATTGTCCAATCTTCCTGCTTGATATAGGGTTCTTACATTCCAAGTGGCAATAATTTTCTTTAGTGTTACTTGAATTTTATGAGCAGTAGCTTGATGACGGTCAGGGAAACCCCTCCTGCCCAGAATCAACCCTACTGAGCGAAGCATCTTCAGAATTGTCTTGAAGATCCTCTTGACGCTGTTATTGTGGGATACATTTTGTGAGTTAGATCATGGTTTTCTTAGCAAATAGATTCTAGGAAATCTAGTACCTAGCAACTGCGGTTTGCTATTGCCTTCCGTTGGACGAACTGAAGAAATGGCCATTGCTCTTCCCAAATGTTCATCCGCCTGTACTATAGCCGTTGTCATTTGAGGTCCGAGCTCATCCACCTTCTCCGTCATAAGTTCAGTTACTGAACCTGCCGGATCTGCCGTTGGCCTTTGCTCGTATCCTGAGCAGGAACGCTTGCAGGTGCTACCGTTTCTGGTCAGAGCAACCCTGGGAGCAATGGGTGACTAAGGGGTAACTCCACTTTCCCCAAAGCTCTGGAAGTCCCCAATCAGAGCCTCATCAGCGGTTGCAGTTTAGAGTCATACCCAGGACATCCTCATACGTTAACCCTTTCATTGTTAGTGATTGCAACTCTGAGCTATTGGCCTTGTTAAAGATTTCTGATAAGGTACTGGGACCTAAATCCTGATTCTTGATGTTTATGTGAAACAGTTGCAGTCAGCACCAAACAGAATGTTCTAGAATGTTGAGTGTTGCTTGGATTTCCAACATCTGCAGATTTTCTCATGAGAGTTCCAGTATGTTCAATTTGAATATTATATCAAAATAAGATCTTCAGATTTTGTTTAAAATGACCAGTTTTAAACAAATAACATTCAATATAGCGGGAAAAACGGCACATGCAGAACGACTACAAAACTGAAGGGTTTTTTATATATGTTTGGATGTAAGGAATATTTTGCTGCCGTGTTATTAATTTATATTATTTTATAATATTTTCAAAACAAACCAGCAATCTTTCAACGCACACATAATGCCGGTGGAACACAGCAGGCCAGGCAGCATCTATAAGGAGAAGCACTGTCCACGTTTTGATGCTGCCAGGCCTGCTGTGTTCCACCAGCATTTGTGTGTTGTTGTTTGAA
Source organism: Hemitrygon akajei (assembly GCF_048418815.1). Taxonomy (NCBI): domain Eukaryota; kingdom Metazoa; phylum Chordata; class Chondrichthyes; order Myliobatiformes; family Dasyatidae; genus Hemitrygon; species Hemitrygon akajei. The sequence continues at coordinate 26,815,844 of NC_133138.1, read as the reverse complement.
TTTCCAGCATCTGCAGATTTCCTCGTGCTTGCTCAGCAATCTTTCAGTTTTAATCTTTTTATTTTAATATCCATAAATTCCTTTGTAGTCACCTGCAGGAATTCAAGTTGCCTGCTACATTGCCGACCTTGCAGTTGACTGCACTACAAAGAGTACAAGACAAATAAAGTAAACGTTTGCGCTTTGCAGCCAGCGAAAGAAATGCCGATCTAAACTGGAGCGAATTTGACACCAGCTCGTGGTTTCGGCAACTCCCGCAGCAGAAACCCACGATGCCATGGAATTTGCCTCTCCCCAAGTGAAATCAAGGCGTCAACTATTAATGAAGAGTCTCGGCCCGAAATATCGGCTGTTCCTCCAGCATTTTTGTGTGGGTCAGTGCAAAGAGTGCAGGTTTAAAAACACCTTGCACGTGGGGGATCCCTTTCAGAAATATTTGCTACGTTTCTGGTTTTAAAGATAGGATTCGTCGGGCTCGACGGTGAACTATAAGAGGTCAAGTTTATTATTGACCTCTGTGGCTACAAGGGAAAATAAATATGCGTATTATAAGGTGGACTCATGATGGGGTTTCGACGTGTTAAATTAGATTTCGGAAGGGTAAGGTAGCGGCGGGAAGGGAAGTATGGCAGGAATGTGGATATTTATTGAGAGCTGAATTCTGTTGAATAGATTCTATTGAGTTTGTCTTTTCGACTGGCGGCTTCATCAGGTTCAGGTTTGTGAGGGCACTTTGTTGGACGAGAAATAGTTGACTCCTTGATTCCGCTCGGGGAGAGGCAAGTTCCCTGGACGGCGGGTCTCTGCTGCGAGAGAGCCCGAAACAACGAAGTTGGTGTCAAATTCGCTCCACTTTGAGACGGCATTTCTTTCGCTGGCTGCAAAGCGCAAAAGCTTCCTCGTTTATTTTTAAACAAAGTTTCCACAATGAGGCTGGGGTTAGTTTTCCTGCTGGTTTGTCTGAGCGTTTTTTTGCTGGAATTCGGTGAGTAAAATTGTAAGGGATATAATGGAGAAACGTGAATTACGTTTGAGCTCCATAACTACCCGAAGGTATTTTAAAATCACACGCTGGTAACCAAAAGATTAAATAATTAAGAGGTTAAAATCATATTCTATTTAAACGGGACAATAAATACTGTACGCAGTGCTGTGGGAAATTTGCAGCTCTGAGAGGGAAACGGCCGCTGTTTATTGCAGCTTGTGGGTTGATTGAATCTCTGACCGGCCGACGGCAGAAAGAGGCCAATCGGCCACTCGAGTCAGTAACATCACCTTCAAAGAAAGAAGCCGGAGGTCCACGAATCAGTCCTCATGAGGGGAACGGAGGTGGAGAGAGAAAGTAACTTTAAATTCCCTGGCGTTAACATATCAGGGGATTTGTCCTGGATCGACACGTTAGAATACTCGCAAAGAAGACACAACAGCGCCTCTACTTTCTGAAACGTTTGCCCACTTTCGGCCTGTCACACAGAGGAGAGTATTTTAACTGGGTGCATCATGGACTGGCGTGGAGGCACCACTGCCCAGGACGGGGAAAAAAAAACTACAGAAAGTGATGAATATAGCCCAGTCCGTCAGAGACAAAGCCCTCCCCAACAATTAAGTTCATTCACAAGGAGCACTGGCACAGGAAAGCAGTGTTCGTTATCAAAGGCCCAGGGCACGCCCATCTCACTCCAATCGCCGAGCACTGAAAGCAAAGATGTTCCTCTGCGAGACAGTAAAACATTAAGCACGTGGTCCTGAACTTCTCAGTCGCGACAACAACATGCAACACTTCCTGTTAACTCCTCAACATCGCTAAACCTAAGGGTGTAGATAGCTCATACAGTACTGCGCAAAAGCCTTCGGTATATATAAGGTGCTTAACAATTTCGCACGGTAATGTGTTTGTTAGCATGGAGAGGAGAACGGGTTTGTAAATCTGGCGGGAGCAAAGGATGTTGGAAATGGTGAAGGCGGAGCGTCGCGGGAGGGGTGTGGGACAGGTGGCAGAGAAGAAGTGCCAGGAGCGGGGGTTGGCAGGGGTGCAGACACACCTAGCCCTAAGACACCAGGGAAGATAATTTGATTCCAAGCAATTGGTTTATTTATCATTACAGAATGTCTCTGGTGCTTCTCCCTCCCTTCCCCTTTCCCTAACCTGACTACCCTCTCCCTACCACCTTCCCACTCAGTCCACAATAGAGACCCATATCAGAATCAGTTTTATCATCACTCACACATGTGATGAAGCTTGTTTTATTTTGCAGCAGCAGTACAGTGCAATTCATAAAATTACCACAGCACTGTGCAAAAATCTTAGGCACCCTAGTATATAAATTTGCCTGAGAGTTTGACACGGTACTGTATAATTGTGAAGGTCCACATCTAGTTCTGCTGAATGTTGCAAGATCATTGGGAAGCTAATGTATTTTATTACCTTCTGCAAGATTGACCATGTTAACCTACTGTATGTTTTCTGGTCTCGCCCAATTTATGGGATAGGGAGGTTCTCAGTGGAAGGCTAATCAGTACAAGCTGTGCAAGGAATGCTGTTCCCAAACAGCATTACAGTACATTGGGTTGGATCTCTTCAATGTAGGAGGGTTTCAGGCATCTAGAGGAAGCCGCAAAAGATCTTTGGCATGGAAGACATTTGAGCGTAAGGAAGACTGGAGAACTAGATAGATAGATACTTTATTGATCCCAAAGGAAATTACAGTGTCACAGTAGCATTACAAGTGCACAGATGTACAAATATCAGAAGAGAAGCAAGAAAGAATAAAAAGTAAGTTACCTCAAACAGTGTAACAGGAGGGTGTCATCACTTCCCCAGCTATAGATCGACTCTTTACAGAGCCTAACGGCCAAGGGTAAGAAAGACCTCATATAGTGCTGTTTGGAACAGTGCAGTTGAACAGTCTGTTACTAAAAGTGCTCCTTTGTTCAGCCAAAGTGGCATGCAGACGGTGAGAAACATTGTCCAGAATTGCCAGGATTTTCCATAGGGTCCTTTTTTCAACCACAGCCTCCAGCGTGTCCAGTTTGACCCCTATAACAGAGCCAGTCTTTCTAGTCAGTTTATTGAGCCTGTTGGCATCACCTGTGTTGATGCCATTGCCCCAGCACACCACCACATAGAAGATTAGGCTGGCGACAACAAACTGGTAGAAAATGTGAAGGAGGGGCCTGCATACTCCAAAGGACCTCGGTCTCATCAGGAAGTCGAAGTGACTCTGGCCCTTCTTGTACTCAACACCTGTGTTAGTGCTCCACTCAAGTCAGTCATCCAGGTGCTTCCCTAGGTACTTGTAGGTTCTTACCACATCTACGTCCTCACCATCAGTAGAAACAGATAGCAGTGCAGGCTTAGTCTTCCTAAAGTCCATCACCATCTCCTTTGTCTTGCTGATGTTGATTGCAGATGATTCAGCTTGCACCATTTGACAGAGTCCTCCACCAGGGCCCTGTATTCATCCTCCTGTCCTTACTTTATACAACCAACTATTGCTGAGTCATCAGAGAATTTCTGCAGATGACATGGAATTACCGTGCTCATCAATGTGGTTTATTGAAATCTGCTCGATCATCTAGGAGTTCGAGGGAAAACTTCAAGCATGGCTTGCCAAATCACGTTAAGAGTTCTTCTTGTTTTATTATTTGGATGGGTTGGCAGGAAATGCTATTTTCACCGTGTCAGGATGGAAATGATTTGCTGGACCAATTTTTTTTCTGTTCTTGTTCTACTGTATGTTTGACCAATTTATTTGTGAGTAGACAGTGAATGGCAGCAGTTAGTGGATGTTACATGTGTATCTCAGTCTGTGAATAGATGAGACATCCTAATGATGTTAATTAATATTAATTACAGTTCTGTTTGTGGGAGGGAAGTGTTATATTGATCTTGGAGTAGGTTAAAGGGCCGGCAGAGTATTATGTGCCAGAGGGCCTGTGCTGTCTGTTCTGTTCTATATTTGAAAACAAATTATTTGTGCTACATTGAGAAATGCAACCTGTGTATAACAAGCAAAATATAATTTGTATTGTAATTGATAAACTTTGTGCTTCTCTGAGAGACTAATTTTAGGGTGCTTTGAATATGTTGATTACATACATCATTCAGTTTGTATTATATTTATGTGACTGTTAAAATACATCAGGGAAATGTCTGCTTCATGCTCATCACTTAGAATAGATAAAAAGCCTTACGAATTTGAACAGTCATGATTATATTCATGGTGGGGGAAAACAAAATCTAGGTGGAAAGGACATGTGAGCAAGAGGAACATATAAAAAGTAGTTGTTCAGATAGTTGGTTAGGAAATGATTAAAGTTATATGGACTTAATACATTTAGGACTAGCGTAGATAAGCATCACGGTTGACATGGACGAAGTTGGCCATAAGGCCACAGAACTGCGTCAGATCGATTGTGAGAATGTGGCAAATGCACGTGGCTGTTTGACAGCGCGGTGAATCCATTAAGCCTCCTACACGCGGGCTTTCAAGTGCGCATGTATTTTGTTTAGGCAGGCCCGGTTCACAGCTTCACTGTAAATTACCCAGTGTGTGGTGTTACTACATAAATCTTTAAAAAATCATTTAATCACACCATTTCACTGTCAATAGACAATAGGTGCAGAAGTAGACCATTCGGCCCTTCGAGCCTGCACCGCCATTTTGAGATCATGGCTGATCATCTACTATCAATACCCGGTTCCTGCCTTGTCCCCATATCCCTTGATTCCCCTATCCATAAGATACCTATCTAGCTCCTTCTTGAAAGCATCCAGAGAATTGGCCTCCACTGCCTTCCGAGGCAGTGCATTCCAGACACCCACAACTCTCCAGGAGAAGAAGTTTTTCCTTAACTCTGTCCTAAATGACCTACCCCTTATTCTTAAACCATGCCCTCTGGTACTGGACTCTCCCAGCATCTGGAACATATTTCCTGCCTCTATCTTGTCCAATCCCTTAATAATCTTATATGTTTCAATCAGATCCCCTCTCAATCTCCTTAATTCCAGCGTGTATGAGCCCAGTCTCTCTAACCTCTCTGCATAAGACAGTCCAGACATCCCAGGAATTAACCTTATGAATCTACACTGCACTTCCTCTACAGCCAGGATGTCCTTCCTTAACCCTGGAGACCAAAACTGTACACAATTCTCCAGGTGTGGTCTCACCAGGGCTCTGTACAAATGCAAGAGGATTTCCTTGCTCTTGTACTCAATTCCCTTTGTAATAAAGGCCAACATTCCATTAGCCTTCTTCACTGCCTGCTGCACTTGCTCATTCACCTTCAGTGACTGATGAACAAGGACTCCTAGATCTCTTTGTATTTCTCCCTTACCTAACTCTACACCGTTCAGATAATAATCTGCCTTCCTGTTCTTACTCCCAAAGTGGATAACCTCACACTTATTCACATTAAACGTCATCTGCCAAGTATCTGCCCACTCACCCAGCCTATCCAAGTCACCCTGAATTCTCCTAACATCCTCATCACATGTCACACTGCCACCCAGCTTAGTATCGTCAGCAAACTTGCTGATGTTATTCTCAATGCCTTCATCTAAATCGATGACGTAAATTGTAAACAGCTGTGGTCCCAATACCGAGCCCTGTGGCACCCCACTAGTCACCACCTGCCATTCCGAGAAACACCCATTCACCGCTACCCTTTGCTTTCTATCTGCCAACCAGTTTTCTATCCATGTCAATGCCTTCCCCCGATGCCCTGAGCTTTGATTTTACCCACCAATCTCCTATGTGGGACCTATGTCGTTCTTGTTCCGTGCAATATGTAACAGGCACATTTTCATCATTAAAGGTAGACCGATCGAAGAGCAGTTGTTAAAGAAACAAGAACAAAATGAACCCATGGAATTAATATTACTATTTTAAGAGTGTTTGGGGAAACGTGGTATTCACCAAGTGGATTGGTTTGGCCAATAGCTATTTCTATGGTGTTATTTTCACATTGAGTGGGTTGATTGCAGAATAAAAGTGACAGTCAAGAATTAAAGACATTTTCACTCCTAAGTTCAATAAAAACTCACGATTATAAAGCAAAATAAATTGGTTCATATTTAAGTATTGCTGGGTGTAATGAAGTTGTTTCTTTTAGTGGAATGCCAGGATGTAACAGCTGCCAAAAGTAAAAAGCGAAATGCTGACAAGAAAGGTAGACCGACCAACAAAAAGCACAAGAGCAAGCCGAAAGTGAAGAAGGTAACGGTTAAGAAACCTGCACGGTTTGGCATCATGACCCAGCTACTGGAGAGAGGCAGGTTTCAGAAACCATTCGATTCTTTGGTAATTCCTGCAGGAGGGACTCTCGCGCTACGCTGCAGGGGCGACCGCATCAGCTGGACCTATCCCAGTTATCTAGACGAGGAAAACGACGGCAGATTCAGGTATTTATCCATTTGCTGTAATGTTTTTCGTCCTTGTGTATTTGTGCACACATAATCATCAGTGAGTGGGGGTCTTTTGTTAAACATTAACTGGACTCACCAGTTGCACACAATCACACCTGAAAATGCCCTTTCGTTATTTAGCTACCCACAGTATTTCCCAAAGTGAAATCAAGAGACAACAACTAATCACACAGTCCATCACAGGAAATGTCCACCTCACCATAGTGCACATCTACGTGGAGTGCTGCCGCAGGAAGCAGCATCCATCATCATCGACTCCCGTTCAGGAACATTTATTACCTTATCAGGCTTCTAAATGAGCGTGGACAACGCACTCACCTCAGCACTGAACTGATTCTTCCAACAATGGATTCACGTTAAAGACTACTACTCATGCTCGCGGTACTTATTTTTTTATTTAGTGACTTATTATTTGTTGTTTTTTTGTATTTCAAGTTTGTCTTCTTATGCACATTGGTTGTTTGGCTATCTTTGTGTGTATTTTTTCATTGATTTTATTGTATTTCTTTGTTCTACAGTTATTGTCTCCATGAAAATGAATCACAGGGTTGTATATGTTGACATATGTGTACTTTGATAACAAATTTATTTAAAACTTTGAACACCACAGCACCTTTACAACACAGGTAAAAAGGAAACGGAACACAATAAATTTAGTATAAGTTCCTCAATCCACTACACTGGACAGAAATACAATTTACTCTAGCCTTTAATTTCATCATAATCTACTGCAATATATTTTAAATCTGTAACAGATGCACAAACCAGTTAAAAGTCTAATACAGAGTAAATGGATGTTGTTTATTGAAATTTCTTCCACATTATAGCTTCCTCAGTTGAGGACATGTGTCATTATTTAGGTACCGTTAGAGAGGATAATTTCAATTTTGAGTAAAATTTTACAATATTTTGACAAGTGTTTTTTCTCTTCAGTCTACTTTGCATGTTTTATTGAACTTAATCAATTTGTAAAATAAAACAGTGCACTCTAAGGAAGGCATTTCCTGAAATTAAAAAGGCTGGCTCTTTAAATGCCAAACACACTAATTTTAACAGTAATTTGATCTCCAATGTTTTGGGCCAAGTTGATAATACCAACTTTAGATGAATTGCACTGGGACAAAAATCGAAACCTTGGGATTCTGGTCCTGTTCCACATTACAGTTTGGGTCACACCTCATGCACAATCAGTGCACTGTAGCATAGCAGTTAGCGGAAATCTCTTACCGTGTCAGTGACACGAGTTCAATTCCGTCACTGTCTGCAAGGGGTTTATGTTCCCCCCATGATTATATGTTCTTCCAGGTGCTCTAGTTTCCTTCCACATTCCAAAGACCAATTAACCTTCTAATCTTTGGAGAGCCTGTTGCCCTGCTCTATCTCTTAAAAAAAAACAAAAATTTAAAAATATAACAGAAAATGAGAACATTACATTTATAAGATACATTTCTGAATCAGGAAATTCTAGAGCATTCCTCTGCCCTTCAGAACAATGCTTTTACATTTGTTAATCACATCCATCAGAAGGGATCTCAATTTAATATTTCATCTGAAATACGAATTAATGTTTATCAATCTTTACGATGCCTACACTCTATATTCTAAAGCAACAGATAAGTGGAATAGCAGCTGACAGAGCTGATTAAAAACAATTTGATACAATCATGATTCAGTTTAAAATGAATGCAGTTATGAATAAATTTTCTAATCAGAAATAATATGTTATTGTTCTGAAGTACCAATTTCCATAGAAACATTTGGAAGATTTATCCTTCTTTTTCTTGTTTATTGTAGCTTTTTTGAAGCTGAATTAGTTTCCCTTTGAGGCTGATATGTGTTAGACGACAGCCAACTTTAATTTTGCTGAGTACTCTTCTGAGCTTCCCTGGACTTAATTCAAGGAAGATGGTATTAATTCCTGGGGCAATGGTATCTCAGCTAATCGGAGTGAGTGACCCTTGACAATCCTTTGATTATCCGAGATGAAACAGCTGAACCTGATGCTGTCCTTACATTGGATCAGAAGGAATCAGTAGCTCCCTTCCCTGACCCAAAGGATTGAAGTGAGTTGTATTTCGCAGCTAGATAAGTTAGTAAGAGATGTCTGCACATCCAGTCTCTTACTTTTGTAGACACAATAGTTGTGCATAGGAAATGCAGCAATCAATTTAGTGCACAACCAAGTCTGCAAGCATGACAGGACATGATAGTCTGTATTTATGGGATAAATATTGGTCAGAACTCTCCTGATCTTCTCTAAGATTTTGCTGCGGGGGCTTTTTCAAAAGTTTAAAGTTCAAAGTACAGACTGTGCGAAAGACTTAGGCAAATAAATAAATAAATAAATAAATAAATAAATAAATGTGTGTGTGTGTATATATAAATATAAATATAAATAAATATATATATATATAGCTAGGATACCTAAGACCTTTGCACAGTACTGTATTTGTCAACGTGGAGCGGAGTGTGAGTTTGTAAATCTGGCAGGAGCAAAGAATGTTGGGAATGGCAAGGATGGAGTGCCGTGGGAGGGATGTGGGACTGTTAGTAGAGAAGGCATGCCAGAGGCCGGGGCCTGAGACACCAGACAAACTCATTTGGTGACAACAATTGGTTTGTTTGATCATTACAGAATGTCTCTCTGGTGCTTCCCACTCCCTCTCCTCTCCGTTCCCCTTTTTCCATCCATGATTCCCTTCTCCCTGCCCCATTCTCACTCTCAGTCTACAATAAAGACCCATATCAGTATCACTCACTTATGTCATGTATTTCCTTTCGTGACAGCAATACATAAAATGACTGCAGTACTATGCAAAAGTCTAGACATCTGAGCTATGTATACTGTATATATGTGCCTAAGACTTTTGCACAGTATTGTACATTTATTATCAAATTATTTGTGTCCTTGATACTCGTTTTCTTACAGCCAGAAAACAAAGAAACACAATAGAATCCATGAAAAAAACTCACCCAACAAAGTCCATCAAACACCCAATGTGACGAATTGTGCAAACACTAAAAAAGTAAACAAATAAGACATTGGACGTGAACCTCAGGGTCCCGAAAGTGAGTCCACAGCCACGGAGCCATTTCAGGGCTGCAGCTGATTGATGTAGTGAGCTGAACACCGGTTTGTCTTTGATCTTTTTAATCTGGTTTGGTGCTTAAATTGGCTAAACTTCGCATTGTTTTTGGCTCTTGGGCCCAGGTTTTGCTGCTTCAGTCAGGCACCAAGTCTGCTCCAGCGATGGCCGATGTAACCGTACCTGCATTCTTGAAAATCCAGTTCGCGAAATCCATCAAAATACCACAGAAACACCGGGTCATCCAGCCAGTTCAGAAGCACAAAAGCCAAAGGGAAATTATGGACTGAGGATTGAAGCCATTGTATTCCAGAAAAAGTATATTTAATAGAATAGTTTTGCTCGCTACCCGCAGAATGGTGCAGTGTCTCACCAGTGTCACTAGAGATGGCAGTCAGAAGCCTCAGTTTAATATCTTATCAAAAAAACAGCAAAAAGGAGAGATTAAAATGGGCATCTTGTGTGTCTCTGTATGGTCCAATCAATTTGACTTTAGAGTTAGAGTAATACAGCACAGAAACAGGCCCTTTGGCCCTACTTGCCCATGCTGTCCACAGCATCCTCCCTGCTAGTCCCAGTTGCCTACATTCAACCTGTAACCCTCCAAACCATTCCCCTCCATTTATCTAATCAAATGCCTCTTTAATGTTGCCATTGTGCCTGCCTCAACCACTTCCTCTGGCAGCTCATTCCAGCTACTCATTCCAGCTACTCACTATTCTGTGTTAAGTATTTCCCACTCGAGTCTCTTTTAAATCTCTCCCCTCTCATCTAGTATCCGTGCCCTCTAGTTTTGAACTTCATAACCCTCCAAACCCTTCCTTTCTACCTACTTAGCTAAGTGCTTCTTAAAATGTCAGAATGTTACATTTTGGTCCAGATTCGTTATAAATCAGCGAGTTGTCTCCCCTCTCGCTGTGAAATGGGGACACCTTTTTCTCCCTGTATTAGGGAGAGAGAGAGAGAGAGAGAGCCTGTGGTATGTCGAATCATCGGGTGAACGAGTGGTCTTCGGGGTACTGCAAGTCTGTGTCTTCATTGATGCTTTGCTGCATGCTCGAGTGCTCGGGGGAGAGTGCAGATGCCTTTTTTTTGCTGGTGGGGGAGGGGTCACTGCTCTGCTGCTGCTTGTGGATGGGAGGGGGCAGCTGGGGGAGGCTTTGAGGTTCTAACCTTTAACTGTCATTCATTCTGTTTTTCATGGATGTTTGCAAAGAAAAAGAATTTCAGGATGAATATTCTTTTGAACCTATTGAGATTCTAAATTTGACTGCTTATTTAATTAACCTTGGAAAGAGGTTATATAAACTTCCATATATAAAATATATAAAACATAACATCATAAGAATAGGAGCAATCGAGTCTGTTCCGCTACTTCATCATGGCTGATTTATTATCCCTCTCAAGCCCATTCTCCTGTCTTCTCCCCATAATATTTCTTACTCTGACTGATCAACAACCTATCAACCTCCACCTTAAATAACTTGGCCTTCACATCTGTCTGTGGCAATGAATTCCACAGATTCCCACTCTCTGGCTAAAGAAATTCCTCTTCATCTCTGTACTAAATGGGCATTCCTCTTTTCTGAGGCTGTGCCCTCTGGTCCTAGGCTCCCCCTCGATATACAGTCTAATATATATCATTTATGGGTGCAAAGCAAAAGTTTGCAAATAAAATTTCACAATATCTGCAAATAAAAGGAAGGTTTGAACAAATTTATGAATGGAACAATGCTTGCTTTTTGAATTTTAAGTGTTGGTTTTTACATTGCAGCATCAGTCATCAGGAAAGATTTAGCCAACTGACAGTAGTGAACAGCACAGGAGCCGATACGGGTGAATACAGCTGCTGGGCGTTGGACTGTGACTCTGAGACCTGCAGAAAGGATGACTCCAAAACGGGCAGCACCTACGTCTTCTTCTCTGGTGGGGACCACATTTAGATGTGACCCTTAAAGCAGACACAAAAATAGAGCTCAGTGGGTTAGGCAGCATATATGGAGGGCAATAAACAGTTGATGTTTTGGGCCGAGACCCTTCATCAGGACTGGAAAGGAAGGCGTAGGGGTGAGGAAGGAGTACAAGCTGGCAGGTGATGGATGAGACTGGGTAAGGAGGTAGGTGGAAGGGACAGGGAGATTGAAGTAAGACAATAGGCACTGCCTGACCTGTGAGTTCCTCCAACTTTTGTGTGTGTGTATTGCTCAAGATTTCCAGCATCTGCAGAATCTCTTGTGTTACCGAAATAGATGGAATCACTGGAAAGTGATTTTAAAGATTCATATAGCAGAAAGGTTTAAACTTAACTGAAATTAATTGCAGGCTGGCAAATAAACATAATTACATGTTCTAACTGCAGAACATGCTGCGATCTATGCAACACACACAAAATGCTGGTGGGCCTGCTGCGTTCCACCAGCATTTTGTGTGTGTTGCTTGAATTTCCAGCATCTGCAGATTTCATCGTGTTTGGATTTATGCAATCTGTTTCTTGATAAATGCATGGAGACCTCTTAATTGTCAGATTTCCATTCTGATCTCAAAGTAATAATCCTAAAATGCTTATTTTATTCCTCCTTTATACAAGATACCTCAAGTCTTGTTTGATTTTGTGAAAACTGTCATATACTGGAAGTGCTTTGTAGCCATACAAGTACCGGTGTTCTCATCTTAAAGTGCTGTGTTAATTTTTTAACCTGATAATTCCCTGATGTCATCACCATTTGGATGCCAGATGTTAATGTTCAGCAAATTTAGTTGACACCACCTATTTAAAAAAGAACTGATAACACCAAATTCAGCATCTGATATTTAGAAATTCAGATAGTGTGGTATTTGTCTCATCGATTTTAATTTCCTGTTCCCTTTAAATTCACTGGGATCCTGTTCTTTTCTTCCATTGAACTCATTAGGGCTCTATATCTACATTCCCTTTAAACTCATGAGGGCCATGTTTCTGCACTGTTCAACTTCACCATGCTCCCATTGAACTCAACAGGGATACGTTTTCTAATAAATCAAAATAAACCTCATTCAAAATAAAATAATGTTTACAAGAATAAACTGTCCAATACCCTTCATTCTTATATTTACAGTTATTGCATTATGTAATGTTTTCTTGCATTCCTTAAACCCAATAGAACAATTAATTGCCACTCATCCGGCCCCCTGGGGGACTAGAATAGCCGAGGAGCTTCCTCACTGAGCCCAGCCCTTCTTTGTACAGTAGTTATCAGTCTTTCGCCACTGAGCCCTGAGATGGCTGCACCAAACTTAAATGTGTCCCTCAGCACGTCCTCCTGCAGCCTGGAATGTGCCAGTTAGCAGCATTCCACCATGTCTATGTACTGTTGATGTGCTGGCAGGCCAAAGAGCATCTTTCACCAAGTTGATGATCTGCTAGCAACACTTGTGTCCATGCTTCCTTTAAACTCACCGAGGCTTTGTCTGCTGTGCTGCCTTCAGTCTCTCCCGGGACCTGTTCCGTACACTCCCTTTAAACTTACACTCTCTTACACACTCTTTAAACTTACTAGGTCTCTGTTCCCGCAGTCCACATTAAATTCACTGGGGCCCTGTTTCCTGCACTCCATGGGATTGGAGAAATTGTACTGTTGTGGAACATCTAAAAAGGAAATAAAATTAAAATGCATTGCTATATTGTGTGAGCGCCCTTAACTCCTGTTGGAGTCATCGGAGCGCCATCATGAGAAGCTTTCTGCACCGATCTTTTTGGTGATTGCTCATCGTAGGTGATTGGTGATTGCTCATCTTAGGCATCTGAAACCTGGCGGAGCCCATCCCTCTCCAGGTTTGTTTTTACGAATTTGAGTTGCTAGCTCGACACTCAACCCAGGCACTGATGAAAGCGTGCAAGGAGCCGGCCGGATTCGAACTCGGGACCCCTTGCCCCAAAGTCCACTGCTGATGCCACTATGCCACCAGCCGGCAAATTGCTATATTAAGAGAAGAATATTATTTTAATAATAAATTTACTTAGATCTTTGAAATAGCCAATAGTCTGGAACCATCAAAGTCCCATGGATTATCAGAGGTTTACTATAGTAAAAACTATAAAAACTGGTGGTAGTACCTACGCTCTGTTCCCCAGTACAAGTTATATCTACTGCTGTTCTCCTCAAAGATTGCCAGTTACATAACTAACTTGAGAATTGTGCAGATATGATGAGCTGGCTTTGGCTCAACCTAATTAAGCCGTACATTTGCCCCTCACAGGATGCCCACAGTCACGTGTAGCTGCCAGTGTGCCATGTCTGTACCACGAGTCTGAGAAGATGAGTGGTAACTAGGCAGTGATGTTGGAAACAGTTCTTGTCCACAAACCAAAATGTCAGAGATTCTGCAGATGCTGGAAATCTTGATTCCATTCTGGATTTTGTTCTGGTTTCTGACCCCTTCCTTTCCAAACCTGATGGAAGGTCTCTGCCTGAAATGTCGACTGTTTTCTTTCCCTCCATAGATGCTACCTGACTTGCTAAGCTGCTCCACCATTCTGTGTGGCTTACTTTCACTGAGTGTTTTCGTGGCTTGCAAATCCTTCCTCTTTTTGAGATACCTCAGCAAGATCCAAGCTGGAATTGGATAAAATGAAATAAAAGCAGCACATTTTCCTTTAGCAAATCAATTCGACTGCCTGAATTGGAACCAAATCCCCAAACAGGTCTAAACACTGTGAACCTGCATGGCGTGCAATGACTCAGATTGCAAATGTTTCATTTTGCAGATCCGCGTGAGCTGTTTGTTCCGGCGAATGATTACTACGAAGCTATTCAGCTTCGCACTGACAGGCCCACACGGTTACCGTGCCAAGTGACAAACCCTCTTGCCAAAGTGTCTCTACACCGAGAGTTCCCCCCGGAGGTGATTCCAGTGGATGGGAGATTAATCACGTTTGATGTCAAGAAAGGTTTTATTATCCATAAGGCTCTCCCATTGTTTGGTGGCACACTGTACTGTGTGGCAAGTTATCAGGGGCTAATGCAAAGTTCGACAAAGTACCTGCTCATATTTATCAATTGTAAGTATCCTATAAAGTGACAAGTAGTATAGCATAGCACCAGGCTTTTCCACTCACCAGGTCTATGCAGACTATCGTGCCTCGCTATACCAATTCCACTGCCTGAATTAATTCCATATGCCACATGTACATCTCTAGAGTCATGAAGTCATACAGCACAGAAACAGAAGAATGTGATAAGTACAGACAAGACTTGGTGGTCCCCCCCAAAAAATGGAGTCATATAGCACAGAACAGGCCCTTTGGCCCAACTGGTCCATGCCAGCCAAGATTGCCATCTAAGCCAGTCCCATTTGCCAAATAAGATCTATACTCATCTCATTTACCAACACTTAGTCTATAGTTTACAATGCTTTGGTGATCCAAGTGTTTTCCCAGATGCTTATATTTTTGAATATATTGTTAAACATAAAATCAATTATTGAATGTCCCTTTGCAAAATAAACTATATATATATAAATAATTTTACAATTATATTAATAATTGGGCACTCTCCAAATATTCCCAATTCCAGTCTTTTGTAACAGCTAATATAAAAATAGTGACTTCAGTATAATTTCAGGTCACTGCAAGTGGGTACTGGAGTTTTTGGCAGGTAGTTATGGTATCACCAGATAGTATCTGCTGCTGTTGGCTTTGGTGATCATTGATCATTGTCTTCACAGCTTGATCAAACACAGAACCCTGGCAGCTGAGCTTGAAACCAAGATGCTTTAACCAATGCTGGCCAACTTTTCTGCTACCTGGAGAAAATAACCGTTCTGTACCATTCAATACAATGATAGCCACAAGACCCATAGATGTCACCTGAACACCCCAAGGCTTTTGAAGGGGAAAATTGACGAAAGCAAAGAGCAACAAACTCTGGGAGGTAAAGAGAAACACAAAGGGGAGGGGAGGAGGAGGAAGAGAGAGAGAGACAGACAGACAGACAGAGAGAGACAGAGAGATTGAGAGATAGAGAAAAAAAGAAAAATAAACGGACAGAACTGAAGCTTCTGTTTTCTCCTACCATTACATCAGTAAAATAAGAGCATCACCATTATTTTGCAGACATCTTTCTCCTTAAACAAAGAATATTCAAAGTACGTTTATTGTAATAGATTGTATAAATTATACAACCTTGAGATATGTCTGCTTACAGGCAGGCACAAAGCAGGAACCCGAAAGAACTCAAAAAATAGGTCAATAGACAGGTCTTTCTAAGGTTTGGAGACACAAGAGATTGCAGAGGTTGCAGTGTGTACGAATAAACACTGAATGAACTCAGCAGGTCAAACAGCGTCTGTGGGGATGGGGGAAGACACATTGATAATGTTTTGGGGCAGAACCCTGCTGAAACATCAACAATTGCTCCTTCCCTCCCCACTTCCCCGAAGATGCTGTTCAACTTGATGAATTCCTCTGACAATATTTTGTTACTTTTAAAAGTTTAGATGGTGCCAGGGTGAGTTGAATCCAACAGTTCTATTTGTATATTCATAGTAGTGAAAAAGCACAAAATGTGACAGAACAGCTATGAATACATAATTAAACAGCTAATAAATTATTTCCACCTGAATACTGAGTGCAAAAAATTATACTCCAAAAAAATACAAGAACGATTTGCTTTCACATAGTAAACTGTCCTAAGTATTTTACAGAGTACTATCAAAGTAAATTTGACTTTGCCACGTAGCAGTTGTTGGAGGAGACGACTAAAACCTCAAAGAGAAGAGTTTTGAGGAGAGTTAATTCAATGAATTGGGCTTTGAGGAGAATTAATCAAAAGAGATGGGCTGTGAGGAGACTTAATTCAAAGAGCATGGCTTGGAGGAGAGTTCCATGACAATGACATTCAACTGAGAATTCCAGAGCAGTTGACACATAACTGCCATTAATGAAGCAGTTAAAGTTGGTGTTAGAATTAACTGTATGTGTGGTGGAGGAGGTATTGGCTAGGGTGCACAAATCATTTCACCTCACTGTAAATCTTGGGTCTCCTGAGCTGGAACACGTACTCTCCCCAGAGGCTGAAACATTTTGGAAAGTAGTCTCTAGATCCACTAACAAATGCATTCTTAATACTCAGTCTAGTTAACAAGGCTCTTAGCAGGGGACAAACCCTGTGAATGATTTTTAAAATTTATTACTTTCATTGATTTCACTATTTTTAAGATTTTTAAATGCTTTTAGATATGATAGGGGTGTTCAAGAGGCTTTTAGATAGCCACATGATATTGGTCATGTGCAGGCAGTAGAGGTTTAGTTTAATTTGGCCGTCATTCCCAATACAGACATTATTTGTGGAAGGGCCTGTTTTTGTGCTGTACTGCTCTGCGCTTTGTGTTCTGTTCTATGTTCAATTGCAAAGTTTTACCTAGTGATTATGAAATGTTATTTAAATTATAGAGAAAAAAACAGAAGATAATTCTGATATAGGAACTGTAGACTATCTTTGAGGGCAAGCAACATATTTATTTTCTCAGATCCGTCTGCACCTCCATCAGCTACAATCAAAGCCTCGTCTAGGTCTGTACTTGCAGGGGCCAACTTCAACTTAACATGTACAGTTGTTGGAGAAACTAACATAGAGGTGGACTTCACTTGGGAATTCCCTGGCCAGCAGGTAAGTTTCAGTCCTCCAAGGACTTTCAAAGTTTGACTAGGAATTTTCTTGCTGTCTTGAGTTGCGCATAATGTTCAGCCTTGGACCTCATCAGAAAAGGATATCTCATGATATCACTGCCTCGCTGACATTGATCAGCAGATCAAAAAAGGGAAGGCTATGTAATGGGTGTTCACCAAGAAATCTGCACCAACTTAGAAAGAACACCTGAAGCTTCAAAAGCAGTGAGGAAGCTGTGTGAGAAGCAGGGTGATAGTGGGTGTTATAGAATTACATTGCTATCTGACCCACCACTGACTAATGGGAACACATCCATAGGGTGAAGTAGTGTAGAGATTGAGGCACTGGGAATGGGAATCAGAAAAAAAGATTAAGATGGGAATTGCATCTACTCCTAGGTAGATGAAGGTCAAACAATCTGAACAATGATGCCATATTGTGAAAGTATCTAGAGCTCACGGTTCGGACAAGCATTATGCTTTTTAGAAACATAGAAAACGTACAGAACAATACAGGTATTTCAGCCCACAAAGCTGTACCAAACATGTCCTTACCTGAGAAATTACCTAGGGTTGCCCAGAGCCCTCCATTTTTCTGAGCTCCATATACCTGTCCAGGAGTCTCTTAAAATACCCTATTGTATCCACCTCCACCACCGCCGCCAACAGCCCATTCCATGTACTCACCACTCTCTGAGTAAAAAATCTTACCCCTGATATCTCCTCTGTACGTACTTCCAAGCACCTTAAAACTGTGCCCTGTCATGCTAGCCATTTCCACCCTGGGAAAAAGCCTCTGACTATCCACATGATCAATACCTCTCATCATCTTATACACCTCTATCAGGACACCTCTCATCCTCCGTCGCTCCAAGGAGAAAAGGCCGAGTTCACTCGATCTATTCTCATAAGGCATGCTCCAGTCCAGGGCCTCACACCTACACAAGACTTCAGGACGTATAACTGGTTACTGGGAAAGCCACTTTTAAATCCAGCATAAATGGGATTTGTTAAAGTGTTCACTGCTTACTGCATTCAGAGAGAAATCTGTAAAAATCCTTATTAAATGTGAAACTGGAAGGTACATTGAACATACAGCACAGGAGCAGGGCCCTCAGTTCACCAAGTCTGTGCCAACCATGATGCCAATCTAAGCTATTCCTATTTGCCTGCACATAGTCCACACCCTCTATTCTTTGCCTGTTCATGTGTATGTCTAAATGTCTATTGTATCTGCTTTTACCACAGCCCTTAGCAGCGTGTTTTAGGCACCTGCAACCTTCCATGTAAATTAAACTTCCTTTGCTAATGCCTTAACACAGTGTCTACTTATTTGATGAAAACTCAGTGAATTGGTTTGGAACAGTTCTTTTATGGTAAAGTAAAACTATTGTTTTCTTGTCTGTTGTCAGTCAATAATAAGCAATGTATGCTGCTGAAAATCACTGAAAATAGTTGATTTCCAAGGTCTGAAAGACAGCGTATGGCTAATCTGAAGAAAATTTGAAATTGTGTTTCTGAACAACGTTGAAATTTGCTTGCTCAAGTATTTTCTGATTGGAACCACAGGCTGAAAATTTTTTTGTTCTTATTGATGCTATTTGGTGTACTAAAATGTATGTTCCCATCATTGTTATAAACTTTAAAGTCCTGCTGCTTCCACAAGCTGAGTGTGCAAAGAAATTCAAGCCTTATAACCCTTATTACAAGGTAGCAGACTTATTTTCTTGATATTTATATCTAGAGTGGAACAGTAACAAAATGTGAATTTGCCTAACTCTTAAGTTACTCTGTTGTTGAAAATGGAATTGATGTTTTAAAATTCTGTCTGCCATTTCATTTTATCCCTTTCTACTGTAATCAGCTGGGGAGACCAACCTATACTGTGGAGAGCCAGCACCCAGTATTCCCTGGTGGAAAGATAGCCCGGTCATCCCAAAGCATACTCCTGGTGGATGAGGCCCGCCCTGTCGACGATGGGCTCTACACTTGTACAGCTCAGAATCTGCAGGGGTCGACTACAGTCTCCACTCAGGTCAAGGTACTTCCACAGAGAGGCCCAGGTCAAGCCTGAGCAGAGGAACAGGAATACGACTTCCCCTCAGATAAAGCAGATAACTACTTTGCAAAATGTTGAACCGACTGCTATCGTCCTTAAACCTGTGCCGTGTATTTAGATGAGCATTTGTTATTTCTGTCTTAGAAAAGAAGCTGTAATTTTTTGTTTAAGGTTTCCTTTATACATGGATTCCGGTTAATTGGGACACATCAGACTAGAACATTTTGGCCCAATTAAGCAGCTGCTCCAATTAGCTGGCACTTCATGGAAATAGTTTAAAGGGTATAAAAAAGACAAATTACCCTTTAACTGAGTAACAAAGTATGTATTTAAATGAAAAACAAAACAAATTAGAACACTACAAATACAGTACTATAAAACTGTGTATTAGTTCCTTAAAACTATTGATGAAAAACTATTGATGCAGGAATTCATCCAGCGTTCATTACTATGTTCTTTTGATTGACTGTAAATGAACAAAATCTGCACAGACATCTCATGCAGGTAATGGACTTTTGTCATGCAACGTTTTCAACAATTACATAATCAGTTTTATTGTAATATTCAAGATTATTGTAGATACCTTCAAATTATTTGTAGTTCCTAACTTGTTGAAGTAGTAGAATCATTTCATTTTCACTCTTGGCCGTTTCTGGCGTTTGCAAGCTTGAATGCCTGAAACCGCAGTGAGTATAACAGTTTTGAATTGTCATACCGCTTATTTTTCACCAACTATCAGTGACAATAATTACTGATTTTTGAATACAAAAACATGCAACTGGTGTTATTTAAAAACTGTTTGCCCTAAGACATGCCCTAGGGATGTCTACACAAAATACTCTGCAGATGCTGGGGTGAAAGCAACACGAACTGCACGCTGGAGGAACTCAGCAGGTCAGGCAGCATCCGTGGAAACGAACAGTCAACATTTTGGTCCTGACGAAGGGTCTCGGCCCGAAACGTTGACTGTTTGTTTCCACGGATGCTGCCCGACATGCTGAGTTCCTCCACCATGCTGTGCGTGTTCCCTAGGGATGTCTAAAGGCCAGGCAAGTGCATGTGACTGATGCAGCAACAATCTCCTACCCAGTTAAGCAGCATAGTGTCCCAAATAAACAAAGGGAATCTGGGCTATTTTAATTAGTTTTTGTTCTTTAAGGGTTGTCCCAACTAAGCAGCTGCCCTGTTTAACTAATGGCCCAATTAACCAGAACCACGGTATTTTATGATGTTGGAGCACAAAGCTGACATCTGTTGTTATACATTGGTCTATGCAATTGTCTTAAAAGGTAGACCATGCTTCATCCCGTGTGGAGATGAATACCTGCTTGTCACTTGTGCCTGCAATTACAATTCTCAATGAAAATTGACAATAAAGCCTGAGTGGTGACTAATATGACAGTGGCAGCAAGCAGTTTTTGTGGCTAGTATTCTAATTCCATCTAGGCACAGGTTCTGCTAATAAATATCCTAATTCATGCTTGTTTATGTCATTCATCAATACACAAGTGTAATGGAGAACAAAATGATTGCTACTCCAGAAGTGCGATCACTTGGGTTGAGCATAATTCCTAAGAGGTTGTCTATTGAAGACCCGAAAGCGTCTTCAGCTGGCTGCAGAGGTCGATCTGCAATCCAGATATTCTGAGTGGGTTCTACACCTCAGAATTCTGCCCCCTTTGCCACTGGCTGATTGCCACAGGAATTAATGAGGGATGTTAGGTGGACCGGAGCAGCCTTCCTCCGCCTTCACTGCTGTTGTGATCTGTCAGCAACTTCCACAAGCTCCACTATTGAGATCTTGCTTGGATTGATCTTGGTCTGGAACCTCCCCCTTGACCTTCTGCCACGGGTGACCCTACCAGGAGCTAAGGGCCACATGGCTAAACTCCGGATGACATCACTCTCGGGATCACAGAAACTCACAAGCCTCTGCCACAAGGTGACGAACTTCAGATCTTCTGGAAGTGTTAAGTATGCGTGCATGCTCAAAGCTGTGCTCTTGTAGTTCACACAAGAATTGGAGGCAGCGTTACTATGCTTGATTCTGATGATGAATCCCCAATTCCTTCGTCTGAGCACGGAATAAAATGGGCAACTGCAGAGGGGAGCGATGCACTGCAGAGGGTGCTCTATCAGTTGAGAATGTTATTGTGCAGACTGAGCTGAATACTAGCTCAGGTAGAACAGCAGAGGGAGATGTTGAGCCCCTAAAGAGATCGGACAGAGCGGATTGGAGACACCGGAGACTGTAGGTGTTGCAGTCAGGGGCAAATAACAAATTGCAAGAGTAACTCAGTGGATCAGGCAGCAACTGTGGGAGCAAAGGGTCAGATTTAGGGATGAGACCCTGCACAAGGGCGGAGGGCATTGCTAAATTCGAAAATATGTTAAATGCAATTTGTTGCATTACACAGGCGGAGTCTTGAGAGATTGGGGTGTATTTTCATCATTGACCTGAAATACTGTTTCCTCTCCGTAGATGCTGCCTGACCTGCTGAATATTTCCAGCATCTGCAGTTTTTGCATCTTCAATCAGAAAGGCTTGGGGTGTATTCAATATTCTAATAAAACAGAGGAGAATAGGAGTTGGATTCAGCATCTCCTTTCAAGATCTCACACAAATGATCTCTGCCCCATATTAACCAATTTCCCTCCCATTTCTCGTCCATGACTCAAGACCTTATTGATCCCTGAACTTGTCAATTGCCAGAGACCTGGACTGCTGTCTTCTGCTGACCAGCCTTCAGTCTGGCAACTACTGGACAGGCAATACAATAAAACTGGGCAGGAATCACAATAAAAGCTCTTTGAAAGTACTGTCCCAAAGGCTTCTGCTTTTCCTGGGATTTCCAGGTCTTTCAGTTGCTGACCGGGATCTCACCTCCTTTGTCCTTTTACTATCTGGGCCACAGTGTTTGAGAAATTATCTTGGAGAAGGCTTAAGATTGTGTATGAGCAATGTTGACCTGAAATATTGAACAGTGGGACTGAAAGCCTGGGAGAACTCTTTGATCTTCCTCTCACGAAATCTTTAGTATCAACCCGTACACGGGAAATCGGTTTAATAACTTGCCTGATGAATGGCATAGATAGCAATCAAATTCAGTCTGAATCTTTCACTCAAATGTCAGTTCAAGCCACAAGATGTGGGGCTTTGTGAGTAATGGTTTTTTTTTAATAGACTGTAATTGCAGTTCATGAATCATTATAACATCAAAAGTATGAAAAAAGTCCACAATTAGAATCCACAATAAGTGACAAACCATGAGCTCTTGAAACCTGATTTATCATTCCATCAGGCCACAGTTGTTCCCTATTTGACTCGCTATCTTAAGCAAACAGGAAATATCAGAAGTGAAAAGCCAAAGGTCTATTCCATTTCCTTTCTGCTGCCCTGGAAGTTACATATTGCAACGGTGATGGAAATGTTGACTAATCATGAGAATCATGCTCCTTGTCACTTATTGTAGAATATAACTAAAAGGTTTTTGGTTTAATAAACTGGATCTATGAAGCTTTTGTTTGTTGTCCTATTGTTAATAAAGTGAAGCATGTTAGATTGCCCCGACTCAAGTGACTTCTTCCAATGATGTGCTTCTTTTATAATTCCTGACCTTAAAAACTTGTGAATATCATCCCTGATTTACAGGGATTGAAAAAAGATACTATTATTTAAAAATACATAAATGTACATGCTATTAACAAAAAATCAGATGAATTAATATTATCAAGGACCATATGAGGACAATCCTGGGAAATATTAATTCATAACAGGAGTAATGGTTGATCCTTCAAGTCTTTCCTGCCTTTTGGTCAGTCATAGCTGATCTGATTTTTGGTCTCTTACTGTACTTTTCTGTCTGATCCTCAAGCTTCTGACTCCTCTCCCTTCGACCAACTTATTGTAGGCTTGTCAAGTGGTGGGGAGCTTTTACATTATACAATGCCAAATCTAATTATACTTTACATTTTGCAATGCTTTTCTACATTCTACAATACAATCACTATTCTACCATGTCTATTGACCTCCATCAGTATCAGCATCTTGGAACTTTTATAACTAATAGGTGTGAATGACATTGCCTAAAATTAGAGACACTGAGGTTAAAATAACAGTCAACCCCAGGAACACAAACTATATACAATCAAACCAAGTGCTGTGAACCATAAACTTTATCTTTGAATTTTGTTTTGGTATTCATTTATTTTAAATATGCATCAGTGACAACAAAAATTGAACACAATATCCTCCCATCCACAAGGCAAATAAAGTGCTATTATTTCAGATATATCTGCACTATATTCCATTTACTGATACACTTCTTCACTTTTCTGATTGTCTCTTTTTTTAAACCTTACTGAATGGTGCAGTGGATTCTGGAGTTACAAGATAAATATTAACATCCTGTTTGAATATTGTGTTTGGTAATGGCAAAACCAGTTTCACAGGTGTGAGTTTATTATTCGTAAACTCCTTTACAAATTAAAGGAGCCAGTTAAAATTTACACTTCATAGTTTGCATAGAAATCACAGACAGCATAAAAAACTGAAGATGCTTTCTGTGTATCACAGGTAAACTGCAAGAATATTTATAACCACCATCGATATTACAAGCCATCTTCCCAAAGATAATAAAACTTCTTACAAATCCAACCAATAGTCCAAATCGTGCTGGATTTTAATACGCACACAGCAATCTATAGTGGCTGTGGTCCCAAAAAAAAAGCTTAAGTTAAAGACCCAAAACATTCTGCATGAGGGAATGAAACCTACAAATATCTTATGAAATTGAGCTAAACAGAAGTATTTATTCTAACTATAATTATGATAAAGAGTGTTTTATGGAGCCTAACTGTAATTGCATAGAACTCTGTGGAAACTCCATCTGGAAAAGCACGTATAAAATCTAGTCTCCCTACCCAAGGAGTAAGACGTAAGCAAGAAAAGTTTATCAGATTGATTCCTGCAATGTAGGGACTATCTACTGAGGAACGATCAGGCAGACTGGATCTCTGTTCTCCAGAGTTTAGCAAGACAAGAGATTGAAACAAGTATTTTTTTTATATGACAAGAGTAAATGCAGGATTAATGGAGACAAGCATCATCTGTGATGGGGAAATAGATAGTTAATGTGGACTGAAAGAGTGAAGGGGAGATAAGCAGCATAAAGAGTGTGAGGGGGAGGAGTGGAGCAAGAGCTGGCAAGTGCTAGGCGGATGGAGGAGGGAAGAGCAGCAATAGTGACAGAGGCTTGGAGGTGATAGGTGGAAGGTGTGGGTAGCAAATTCTGGCGAGAACAATGGTGTCCTGCTTCGGGGAGAGGTAAAGAGTGTAGGGTGTCTTTCAAATTCTCTACTAAATCCACCTTCTCTACCACTAACAAGGGCAGTGTGCACATGTGAAATATATTACTGTTCTTACACCATCACTACAGCTCTGCCAACATATCAGAAGATCTAGGACAGAAACAGGTGGGTAACAGATACTGAGCTTGGAGTGAATCATGGATCCTGAACATTGAATAAGTAAATAAATAAACCTCAGGCTTTACTACTGAGGTAAAGAATCATCTATGATCATACTGAATGACAGACGAGCAGCAGGGTTTGATTCCCTTACAGCTATATCCATTTCTCATATTCTTATAAATAATGATTGTGATACATCAAGATTTGGCCTATTATTTAAATTGTGTTTTCCTTACAAATAAAGTCTAGTGATTAAACATTAATTTGTATCCCAGTTTTCACTGTGTAATATTCAAGAATTTCACTTATGGATATAATTTTCTCCACAGCAGATGAATATGCAATTTCCATCCACCATTTTGACTGCTTTGAAGGTCCTTATTGAATAAAGCTGCATGAATTATAAAACAAATGTCATGATCTATACACTTGCTGTTGATCGCAAAGACAAACTGTTCTGAACAACAAACTAAAATAAACCCAGGTTGGTTTTGTGTGACCACTTGCATCAAGGAAGACAAATCTCACTAAGTAGCACAAACTGTTGCCATTTTGACAAAACCAACACCTTTTCCAGGTATCTGAAACTGTGTGAAAATATAACAGCAACCGGGTTTTAATAAGTCATTCCAGTGGCAAGATCTGCAGCATTTTCTTTTGACAAGGAAGTGTGGATCATATTAGATAAAGTTCATCTGTTCCTTCTTCCAAATCTGTTCTTCACCTGAGGAATGGCAATGCATTAGTAATGTATCCTTTAAAGATACAGTGCAACATTTCTCCTAAAATTCATCTATGGCTTATAATTAGCTCAGCTCCTGAATCCACTGACACAACCGGAGACCAAGCTTGCTGAGGTAGATACTTCCAGCTTCTTTCAGACAATATAAAAAGGTTTCTTTTTAGTTCTGTGTTAAAGTTCCTGCTTGTCCACTGATCACTGTCACCTTAATGATGTTTCTTTGGACTCTGAGTGAAGCTGTCCCCATGAAATCTCCCCAGGACGTGAGCCATCTCCACTTTGCAGTTTCCAGACCAATTCTTCCTTCTCATGAAAAAGTCTCTCCTTCATCATAGCTTCTTTCTCCAAAGCCTGCTGCAGGGCCTCATGTTCCATGGATAATTTCCTAAAGTATAATATGTACAATAAGGCATCTGTTAATTAATTATGTATTCTTTGCTATTCTTTTATCACACTACTTATTGTAACTTGTAGTCATTGTCTTTGGCTGCCACAAAACAATAAATTTAATGACACGTCAGTGATAATAAACCTGATTCAGACAATTATTATGAAGTTAATTGCACCTTTTTTTAAAAAAAAAATCACTGACTCACACGTGCAACAGCATGGAATACCCTGTTTATGGTTCCTTTGGATTTCCCACTTCTTCTCTGGAGGAAGCCCCAATGGTGTCATTAGCTGTTGGTTGCCTCAACCATAACATGTGTTATTAAATTCAAAACAATTCACCTTTCTACTGCAAGCTGCTCCTAAATTCCTCATTGAATTTATTCACAACCTTAGCTTTATGGCTTCCAGTTTTACATTCCCTGCAATGGAAACAATTCATCGCCATCTGCTCTCTCGATTTCTCCTCAACTTTTTACTTACCTCTTGAATTAGCTGCGACTTCTGCCTCTTAATAAAGGAAGAACTCCCAAGATCTTCAGCAATTTTAGATTCTTGTCTCATTTCAGTTCAAATATCATTCTAAATTTTTTTATCTTTGCAAACTCCTAACAATTTATCATTCAATAGATTTCTTGCTTTCTACAGGACCTAAAAACATAACCTTTGCTATTGCAAAGTTACCAGTGCCTTAGAAAGGACTAAATAAGGTGGATGTGGAGAGGATGTTTCCTATGATGGGGGTATCCAGAACTAGAGGGCACAGCCTCAAAACTGAGGGGTGACCTTTTAGAACAGAGGTAAGGAGGAATTTTTTAGTCAGAGAGTAATGAATCTGTGGAATGCTCTGCAACAGACCACGGTGGAGGCCAAGTCAAGAGATATACTTAAGGCAGAAGCTGATAGTTTTCTGATTGGTTAGGGCATCCAAGAATATGGTGAGAAGTCAGGTGTATGGGGTTGAGTGGGATCCGGGATCAGCCATGATGGAATGGTGGAGCAGACTCGATGGGCTGAACGGCCTAATTCTGCTCCAATGTCTTATGGTCTTAAATGCTTCATTATGTTCCACCCTGCTCCTGTACCATTTGAATACTGATATGCCAAGTCCAACAGATACATTATCTAACAATGAGCAGTCCTAGTACCTTGCAAGGGCCTGTTGGTTTTTCAGGCGAACTTTCAAGTCTTCATTTTCTTGCTGAAGTGTTTTAACTTTCTCCTCAAGTAAAATGTTCCCTTCAACCTAATAGGATAATCAAGGGAAAGAAAGATAAATCTTTGTTTTAGTAATAAAAACAAAACACAGCAAAATCAAGGAGACAGTGCTTGTGATTGTAATTTGATCAGTATTGACAGATGAATGTACCAGATTCTTCATTTGTAACACTTGCTTGTCCAGCTGATGAATCTTCTCATTCTTCATCTCCACCACAAAGTGTAAGCTCTCCAGTTCCTGAACCCAGAATAATGTTGGTGGTCGCAAATTCTGAAATTTAAAGCACAAAGTGTGAGCTGATCATTTACCCGTTCTTAATCTATTCAGAAAAATTTTGTGAAACAGATTTGTTTATTGCTTGCGCGCATCTTTGGAAAAGCACAAAAATCCTTAACTACTCAGCATCGGATTCAGGTTTAATATTGTTGCATTTGCTAATATTCTAACCTCTATTCCTCACTCTGACCTTTTACTTATTCTCACCTGCCTATTACTTTCGCCTGGGTCCCTCCTCCTTCCCTTTCTCCTATGGTCAACTGTCCTCTTCTATCAGATTCTATCTTCTCTAGCCCTTGACCTTTCCCACTTGCCTGGCTCCACCTATCACCTTCCAACTGGCCTCTTTCTCCTCTTCCCAACATTTTGATTCTGGCATCTTCCCTGTTCCTTCTCAGTCCTGTAGAAGGGTCTTGGCCCGAAAAGTTGACTGTTTATTCATTTCCATCAATGCTGCTTGAACTGCTGAGATTCTCTAGTATTTTGTATGTGTTAGTCTGGATTTCCAGAATCTGTAGAATCTCTTGTGATATGGCATTCTGTATGCATTTTTGGCAGCTTGCTTGTCTGTCTAATGTAAGAAAAATCCAGGCAGTCCAGTCACAGAATGGAGACACAAGAGACTGCAGACAATGGAATCTGAAGCAAAAAAAAACACACATTGCTGAAGAAACTTGAGTGGTCGAGCAGCATCCATGGAGGTAAAGGAATGGTTGATATTTCAGGTTGAGATCCTGCAGTCCAAGAGTTATTATTTTGCTGTTGGAGGCAACGGCACACCTCTGCTTCTTTGCAAAGGGAATTCCATGGATGCCAGTGAATTTACTGGCAATGATAATGATAGGAATACAGGAAATGCTGGGAAAAATTTACAGAGAGATGGTTCAAATTCATGTTCTACTATTTTGGTAGTCACAGGATTCAATAATAATGTTGGAGGTTCATTGCAATGAATCCCCCTCAATTAGATGATGGAAATAGTACAGCACAGTATAGGCCCTTCAGCCCATGAGTCTACGCTGCCACATGACTGCCTGATTAGATATTGCATTAATGAGCAGGTGTACCTAATAAAATGGCTACTAAATATATCATCTTGTACACCTCTGCCAAGTCAACCCTCATCCTCCTTTGTTCTAAAAAGAAATAATCAGGAAATCCTTATTCTACCAGAGCCTGCCACGTTTATGATATCATATTCATATTCTCTATCAAAAATCAAACATTAGTTGGATTGATACTAACTCAAACCATGAAGTTGCTTGGATAATCTGTTCCGTAAGCTCACTGGAATATTAGTTTTGAACCTATTCCCCCTCGAAGTGCTGGGTGTTTTGCCCAATTGTCCACTTCCGTATTTGTGCAGAAGTTAAATCAGCCCGTCACTTATTCCTTGAGTACTCCAAACAAAATCACAATGTTTCCGTAGACTTTCTTGTTCCAAGCGAGTACATATCAATATTGCATTCTCAGTTTGTAGGAAGAGCAATTCCAAAAAAAAAAATCACTGTAAAGAAAGCGAGTGCATCATGCTGGTAATATGCAGCCACGTATTTGTACACGATTGGAGCATTATAGTTATATACAGACTGGGCTTGTTCTCTCTGGAATGGAGGAGGTTGATAAAGGTTTATAAAATGAGGGGGTGAGGAAAGGTATTCAGTAAAAATATTTATCCCATGGAGTGGTGATGGGGGGGAGGAGTGGGCATAGGTTTAAGTTGAGAGGGAGGAGATTTGGAAAGGAGCTGGGGAGGTGGGTTGGGATGGTGGAACCTTTCCAGGAAGGGGTGGTTGAAGAGTGGAATGCACTACCTGAAGATGTGATGGATGCTGACACCCTCAAAAGACATTTCAGAAGCATCTAGACAAGTACTTAAATAACCAAGGCATAGAAGGCTACAGAGCTAATGAGGGTACATGGGATATGTGTACATAGGTGTAATGGCTAGCATAGAGAGGATGGGCTGAAGGGTCAGTTTCTGTGCTATACAACTCTCTTGACTCCAAAATGTGCAGATGAGAGATGTGACACCAAAACGTAACACTGGTTTTAGTTAGAACTACAGACTGAAGCATTAATAAATCCACATACCCTATCATCTCTGTTGAGACCTCTTCTTGATATCGCATCCTCAATTTTCTTTGTCTTCATTTGAAACGAGTTGACCTGGGTTGTAAGCTCCTCTATCCTTTCCTTATTAGAATAGCAATAGCAAATTAGGTTGGCATAACCAGAAGTAAATTCAGATTCCTATGTATTTATTTAACACATATCCATCGAAATACACAGTGAGTACATCGATTGCGCTAACAACCAGCACAACCCACGGAAGCATTGGGAACCGCCTGCCAGAGTCGCCACATATTTCGGCGCACACACACACACACACGCCTTCTGCCTACACTGGACCCGTGGACACTGGGCCTCTGACTTCCGCGGTAGACTCACAGACTGAGGACTTCAGCCGTTGGTCATCTACTTCCACATGTGCCGACTTCAGCCCAGCCCAGCACCAACTCTAATCTGATTCTGACACCCCAGTCCTCACACTTATGCACGAGAAACTCATCCAGAGGAGTGGCGAATGACATAGCCCAGGAAAGAAGCCAATTACACGGGAGATTCTGCAGGAAATCCAGAATATACACAAAAAATGCTGGAGGAACTTAGGAGGTCAGGCAGTATCTACGGAAATTAATAAGTAGTTGGCATTTCTGGATAAGGCCTATTAACAGGCAGCCCGTTTTCTGATCTTATCTGACCACTGCCAGATCTTACGATTGCTCTGAACGCACTTTTGTATTGAATTGAGGGAGTTAATATAATTCAAAATTTCTACTCTTAATTACTACCCATGATTCCTCTGGATGAGTGCACCTGCCTGCTTTCAGGACACAATCTGTCCTTCGATTCCTCTGTGAACACCTGGTCTTTCCATGCTCACTGCCCGAGTTGACACAGGAATAACAGGAGCCATGATAAAGAGCCTGCGCTCCTGGAGGATAATCCACCAAGAAACCAGCTTCTCCAGGAGAAGGTGGCAAGACACAGCCAGGGTTGACAGGGGTGGATAAGGCAGATGAAACACGAGCTTACCTTAAGGCATTTGTTGGTTTTCTCAAAGGATTCAGTCAATGACTCTTTCTCCTGTTTGTGCTGTTTTACAAGCTCTGGAACAAGAAAATACAGACTGCTCAGATTGGAGCTAAAACTTACACATAATTGATTCATTCTATAACATATATTTTAAATATCAATAAAATTGGAATAGTTTTATTAATTTTATTTATTTATTGAGATACATGCAGAATAAGCCCTTCTGGCCTATCAAGCCACGCTGCCTTGCAATCCCCCAGTTTAAAATCCTCGCCTAATCCCAGGACAATTTACAATGACCAATTAGCCTACCAACTGGTCCATCTTTGAACTGTGGGAGGAAACCCGAGCACCCAGAGGAAACCCACACGGTCAAGGGGAGAAGGTACAGGCAGTAGCGGGAATTGAACCTAGGTCACCTGTACTGTAAAGCGTTGTGCTAACCACTATACTGCCATGTCACGTGCACCAAGGTACAGTGAAAAGCATTATCTTGCATACTGTTCAAAGAGATCAATTCATTTCAAATTGCATCGTGACCATACAAGGTCAAATAAGAACAGAATGTAGAATAAAGTACAACAGCTACAGAGAAAGTGCAGGTGGACAATAGGGTGCAAGATCATAACGAGATAGACCACGAATCAAGACTCCACCTTATTATTACTAGGGAATCATTCAGTAGGGCGGTAGAAGCTGTACTTGAGCCAGGTTGGACATACTTTCAAGCTTTTGCATCTTATGACTGATGGGACGTGGGACAAGAGAGAATGTCTGGAGAGGGTGAGGTCTCTGATTTAGTAAACCAGGTTTTTAGTTTGATTTCAGCCATGCAAAGAAGATGCCAACTTTTTTATCAAGCCCCATTTGACAGAAAGTTAAACCCATGTCCCCAACCTGGCAACCCAGTACCATCTGTCTTCCAGTAAGATGGAGATGAAAAACTTCATTTCTTTTAAGAGCAGTAAGTTCAGAACAACTGTATTCAGCCTAGACACTATTACAGGGTACTGACGTTAGGTGTTCCATATGAATAAATTAATTAGTAGTCTCAAGAGGTAACAGAGTATATGTTTTGGGAATTTGCAGAAAATAAATTACAATAAAAGTTCACTGGACTTTAGGGCAACTTTTTCCTGGCTGTTTTATCTCATTTACAATGTGGAAACATTGGTTATTGAAGCAGAATTACAGAAACGGCACGGCAGTGCTGCGGTTTACACATCACTTTGCAGCGCCAGCTGCAAGTTCAAGGTTCAATTCCAGCCACTGTCTGTGAGGAGTTTGCACGTTCTCCCCATAATCACATGGGATCCCCTTGGCTGCTCCTGTTTCCAAAGATGTACGGTTAGGGTTAATGAGCTGTGGGCATGCTATGTTGGTGCCAGAGTGTGGCAAAACTTGTGGGCTGCCCAGCATGATCCTTGTTGAGTTGATTTGATGCGACACAAGTGATATAGTTCACTGTGTGCTTTGATGGACGTGCAAATGAAGCTGATCATTTATCATTATCAAGATGCAACAGGATCCATGCTATCTGTGCCGATTTCTTAAAGAATTAGTTCCAGCTGCAGTTCTTTGCCGCTTACAGACTTGCAAATTTTTCCTTTTCAAGTACAAATACAACTCCCCTTAAATGACAGCAACATCAAACGTTGGAGCTGGGAAAGGATATTCTGCACACTCACTGTCATTCAGGAACGTTATGGTGATACTCATCCATGATACTTTCCTTAGGGTCGAAAATGTATTAATCTCAGTCTTGAATATGCCGTATTTAATAATTAAGTGCCTATATCCCTGCACGTGTAATAGAGGTTGAATCCAAAATCTCCTGAACCAATTTACTGTAACACGCACAGAGCCAAAATCCTCAAGGAACTCAGCAGGTCGGGCAGCATCCAACAGGAGGAATAAATAGTTTCTGTTTCAAGCCGAGACCCTTCATCAAGACTGGAAAGGGATGGAGAACGAAGCCAGAAATGGGGGGGGGGGGGGGGGTGCTCAGAGAAGGATTACAAGATTGAAGGTGTTTGGTGAAGTCAGGTGGGTGGGGGAGGGGGGATGAAGTGAGAAGCTGGGAGGTGATAGGTGGAAAAGATAAAGAGCTGAAGAACGGTTCTGAAAGGAGAGTGGACCATGGGAGAAAGGACAGGAGGGGAATCACAGGGTGATGATGAGCAGGTGAAGGGAAGAAAAGGGGTAAGAGAAGATCCAGACTGGAGAATGGATAAAGAGTGAAGGGGGAAGGGGGAGAAATTACCGGAAGTTAGAGAAATCAATGTCATTCGGTCAGAATGGAGGCTACCCAAACAGAATATCAGGTGCTGCTCCTCCAACCTGAGAGTGGCCTCATCGTGGTAGAAGAGGCAGCCATGGACTGACATGTTGGCTTACTGATCCAAGGGAACTTCCTGGAATAATCTCACTAGAGACGAGAACAAATTGCTGAACTAGGGCTGTAGTGTTGCATCCCCTCAGTGACAAACATATTTGATATTATTGAGCCTCACCTCTGGGAGCAAAGTCTCTCAAAATCAGCCCTAGTAAGGGCTTAGTTGTTTGGTAATAGAATAAAAATAGAAAGTAATACAGTGCAACTCAGTATGTGTGCTGTTACTAACCTTCCATCTTTATGTTCAGTTGTAAAAGCTCTTTTATTATCCAAATATCCATTGGCTCTATGCCCGTTCTTGTTTTGGCATATCTATTTCAAGTGCTCGTGTCCATTTTCAACTTGTGTTTAAAGGGTCTCTGACTCCTTGCATTCCAAAGTCTAATTTAGCTGCATTGTGTGAGTGATGGAGTGCTTGAGGATTACAGTGTCCCCAGTTGTTCTGTTTTGTACAATTTGTCTGCAATTCCCTCTTAACTTCCAGCACTGTAAGTGCGAGGGTGCCTAACACTGTGGTAATTTTATCAATTGCACTGTACTAGTGTCACAAAAGAAAAAACACATTTCATGACATGTGTGAGTGATGATAAACCTGATTCTGAGACGGGTCTCCGTTGAGGACTGAGAGTCGGAAGGGGGCAGGGAGAGGGGAATCATGGTTGGGGAAAGGGGAAAGGAGAGGGGAGGGAGCAGGGAAGCACCAAAGAGACATTCTGTAATGATCAATAACCAATTGTTTGGAATCAAATGGCCTTGCCTGGTGTCTCAGGGCTGGGTGTGTTTGCACCAGTGCAACCACCACCCCCCAACCCTGCCTCTGGCACTCCTCCTCTGCCATCTGTCCCACACTCCTCCCGTGGCACTCCACCCTCGCTGAGTACTGAGAGGAAAATTGGTTCAGCCATGATGAAATGGCAGAGCAGACTCAATGGGTCAAATGGTCTAACTCTGCTCCCATATCTTATGGTCTTATATTGCAGTATCGGCTTGCGTCAGATTATCAGCTATTTTACTTCTCTTTGTTTCTCTTAATTCTGTAATCAGAACCTTTTGTCATGGAGGCAATTTTTGCATTTGCAGTTTGGGCATTAAATCAGTCATTACAGAAGTCAGTGGTCACAGGCCAATTATCTGCATTGTAAAGTGCTAGTGTCATTGAAACACACTACTATAAATGGTTCAAGTCCCAAAACAACTGTTCATTTCCCTCCGTAGATGATGCTTGACCTGCTGAGTTCTGTCCTTTCCCCCTCATTACTTTCTGCCTTGTTGACTTTTTTTCCCCTGATTACTTTCACCCTACTGGGATTTAAAGACTTTCTTTCCCCCCCCCCCCCCCCCCCCCCCCCCGCCTCCCAGCTAAGTGCGTGGATGCCAGGCATATGATTTGAGAAGGCAGAGAGTGAAAGTCGCTTATCACAGTGCCTGCAAGTTTTCTGTGCACGGATATTCATGACTGGGAGATGTGGTGGCCTGAATTACTGTTGCTAACACTCCTCCTAGGTCTGAAACCTGCATTGCATTTCCTGCTGAATGTTGGTGGGATATCAATCCATTATGGGTTCCGGATTATTACCTTTAATAGTTGCTTTTATAGAATTTCCTCTGGGTCTTAGTTTCGATTCTTTAATTTGGGTGTTACGAAACTCATTTGCAAAAGCTAATCTCCAAGTATAGGAGAGCCCGAGAGACCAGAAATGTACCAGGTTTACTCCCTGGTCTGCACTAGATTAGCTGTTGCACACAGAGTAAGACATGTAACTGGGTGGAGTTAAGATGGTGACATGTGGCTTCCCCTTCAAGCTCATCTGTGGAAACAGTTAAATTCCTCTTTTTAATGTCTCTTTTTTCTCCCCTTTTCAAGGTGGTTGGGGTTCTATCGAGGCCCTGATCTGCAAATGGCTCTCAAACTGCATTTCTTTTTATGACAGATGAGTTCCCATTTCTGGAGCTTGCCGACTGACGGTTTTCCGACATTCTCCAGGAGCGGCACGGAAGACGGTGCCTCCGGGGTGCAGCCCTGTGGACGAACAACTCCAGGCCAGTGTTGCCAACTGAAGCACTGCGGGAGATGGAACATCAGGATTTCACTGTGGCAGATGCATGGACAGAGTTCTCTGTATTCGAGTGGTTGCACTCTCTCTCTCGAAGGCGGAGACAGTTTACTGCCGGTTCTCGACTTGGAAAATCTTGGAATAAAAAGTGACGCAACAGACTGTAACATCGTAACAGCGACTGTCAGTCTCCTCTTCTGCTGTGAAAATGGCTGATATCTCTCTCTCTCCCTTATTTGCTGTTGCTTGCTGGTGGTGGGCGCTGACACTTTTTGCTGAAACGGGCAGGGGTGGGAAGGGGGGAGGTTAATAGAATACAGAACATAAATGTTTGCTGCTGTCTCTGTGGGGTGGGGGAAGAGGAAGTTCTGGGGTTTAACGTTTCTCTGTCATTCATTCGGTGTTCTGTTTTTCATGGACGTCTGTGAAGAGCAACCTTTCAGGTTGTATACTGTATACATTCTCTGATAATAAACAGAACCATTTGAATGTTAAAATATGCAACGGAAGAGCTAACAGGGTTTGTTGTCAATCTTTGACATTTTCGGATCCCTGCATGTGTGTGCAAAGAGTTTAGTCTCATTCACAACCCGGGACTGCTCTGTTACTATATTGATTCACACTGTGTGAAGGATGATAAAGGCAATGTTCTAGAGTATCTGAGCTCACATGTCTGGGCCCCTGTAAATTTGGGAGAATTTGTTCGTTCTGTGCCATATCATATGACATGGGTGATCATGGTCTTTCCAGGATCCTAATTGTTCTTGGCAAATTCTTCTGGGCAGTGTCTTTACAAGACAGGTGACCTCAGCCATTATCAATACTCTTCAGAGATTGTCTGCCCAGCAACGGCAGTCACATAACCAGGACTTGTGATATGTACCAGCCACTCATAAAACACAGCACCACCTGCTCCCATTGCTTCACTTGACCCTAATGGGGGGTGGGTGGGTAGGGAAGACTAAGCAGGTGCTACATCTTGCCCAAGAGTGACCTGCAGGCTAGCAGAGGGAAGGAGCACCTCACACCTCCTTTGGTAGAGACATGCCTCCATCCCCCCACCCAGTGGAAGGTTTATAATTTTTGAAAAAGTAAAATTGTGTTGCACAAATTGTTGGCCTGATGGCAGATGTTCTGAGCCTGGTTTACTGTATGATGGAAACATACATACTGTTTGTCCCTTTTCGTAAGCTGTGGTTAGAACTTGCCGAAGAATGGCTTTTATCATTTGTGCATTTGATCTGCTACCACAGCACTGAAGGCAATTAGCAGCTTTGGAGTAATTAAAACCGAATGCCAAATCTCTTGTACCACTCATGTTGCAAGTTTTAATCTCTGACTGTTCAGGCTGAAAACAAAAAGCATACACTGTATTATTCTTGATTTGCAATTGCCAGAACTTCTGTTTACCCGCTCCCTTGAGGCTTTTAATTTAGGTTACTGTTATGAAACTCATTTGCAAAAACTAATCTCTGGGTGGGGTAGAGTCCGAGAGACCAGAAATACCTCAGGATATTCCCTGCTCTGCACTGAATTAGCTGTCAACAGGCTTCATAATTCATAATCAACTAAATTTTGGAGCTGAGTGTAAGGAGATATTGAGGCAGATATCCAAAAGCCTGGTTAGAGGCTTTCGATTTCTAGAGCCTCTTTAAGAATGTGAGAGAAGAAAAGGGATTTATGAAGGTCATTTCAGAGTGAAGGACATTGTCACTTGAAAGCAATAGTAGACATTGGTCAAGAACTTACATCTGCAGATTATCAAGAGGCCAGTATTAAAAGTCTGGGATAGAAAACAAGGATAAAGGGCCAGTATGGTAGCAATTGGCATAACACTCTACAGCACCAGCAACAGGGGTTCAATTCCCCTCGCAGTCTGAAGGACCTTTGTGACTCTGTGGGTTTCCAATAGTGCGAGAGTGTAGGACCAGAGGGCACAGCCTCAGGATTGAGGGACATCCCTTTACAATAGAGATGAGGAGGAATTTCTTTACACAAAGGGTGTACATCTATGGAATTTATTGCCACAAACGATGGCGAAGGCCAAGTCATTGGGTATATTTAAACAGGGATTGTGTCATGGTTTATAACGGCATCATAGGTTACGGGAAGGAGGTAGGATTGAGAGGATTAATAGTTTACTCATGATGGAATGGCAGAGCAGACTTGATGGGCCAAATGGACTAATTCTGCTATCTGTCTTATGGTTGCACTTGTTCAGAGACAATACAAGGAACTGAACTTTCAACCTGTCATCAAAGTACACAACCGGAGTATCACAGTGAAACGACCACATTTCCATTGACTTCAATGTTGATTGAGAAGTTTCTAGAACTGGTGAGCAGGACCTCCCTATGTTAGTAATCGCATGTTTGTACAGAAAGGAAAATGGGGAAAGTGAAGGGAAACAAGGCTGGGGCAGCACAGTTCTGGTTGCTCACGTCTTTAAGCAGGGATTCCCAACCTGGGGTCCACGGACTGCTCCGTTAATGGTAGGGATCCACGGCTTAAAAAAAGGTTGGGAACCCGTCTTAAACCCCTGTCTTTTGAGTTGAGAGTTAAGGGGCAAAAGTTTAGGGGTAACACGAGGGGGAACTTCTTTACTCAGAGAGTGGTAGCTGTGTGGAACGAGCTTCCAGTAGAAGTGGTAGAGGCAGGTTCGATTTTGTCATTTAAAAAAAAAAAAAATTGGATAGTTATATGGACAGGAAAGGAATGGAGGGTTATGGGCTGAGTGCAGGCCAGTGGGACTAGGTGAGAGTAAGCATTTGGCACGGACTAGAAGGGCTGAGATGACCTGTTTCCGTGCTGTAATTGTTATATGGTTAAAGAGACACAACCTTAAAATACAGTTACCACCTTTTAGAAACAATGGGATGGGTATGAAATAAACATTAAAATGGGATGACTCCATTTAACAGATTCATTAGAAATACTATTAACATATTCTGAGCCAAATATTACATTTGCTGACCCTCAGATTGGCTTTAGCACACCCACAGTCCAGAGGAAAACAACAAGGGTTTTTGGATGCTGTGCTGAAGATGAATTTGAACAGAAAAATGTATTTATATTGAAGGAAGGCCTAAAGGGAAGTTCAGTGCCAGTGGAATCATCAAGGAAGTTGACAATGTTGGCAGATAGATTCTGTCAAAACATCCTTAGGAACAAGCAAAGAGTTTAAGTATACAAGGCTTTGGACAGGATGGGGACTGACCTTTACCTCAGCTGAGCAAGGTTACAAAGCAAACCTGTCTCAGAGGAACTGGATTGAAAGAGGGTCAGTTCAGGGCAGGCTGTAAAAGGACAACAATGTTGGCAAGGATTTGGAAAAAAAAAACTGAAGCTCTATGCCAATGTAATTCTGATCAGGAAACTTCTTTGAAAAACTGTACAGGCGTGGGTTGTTAGTGAACGGAACATTAACAGATGTATATTACTATGGAAACTGTTGCTAAAACAGCTTTTAGTAACCAGGAATATATGAATAGGTGTTTGTCTTTCACAGCTTTTCTTTTTCAGTTTATTCCATGCGGAAGAAGTCTTTCCTATTGATTTTATTAAACGGACATTAAGCATTCATCTGAATCTTTGCTTAAATTATCTGCAAAATGTAAATAAATACTTTTATGGATTGCACGTCTTTTTTAAAGATGGATAAGAGGTAAAGACACACGCGCTCAGGATAAGTTTTATTCAAACAGAACCAAAAGCACATTACCTGCTAATGCAATTTCACATTCTTCCCTGAGAGACTCTATGTACTTGCTGTGGCTAGCTTTCAGTTCCACTATTCTGGAGTCCAACAACTCTCCTTCTTTCTAACAATAAAAACAAATCATTACTCATAAACTTTTGAATAAGTATTTCCCCATTGCCAAAATATAAATCCAGTATCTACATTATCTAAGTATCTAGGTACTAGATAGAGATCTGAATCTGAAAATGCGAGACAAGGATGTGTTATTGTACTGATTGAGAAACTATTTAAATCCCAGTAGTTCCTCAGACAATATTCAAAGGTCCCAAGGTTCATTTTATTATCAAACTATACAACTCTGAAATTCTTCAATTCTCCAGCTTGCTGTGAGATCAAGAAAAAAAACCATCACAATCATCAACCCTCAAAATAACAACTCCCTGCAAAAAAAAACAAACAAAAACAGGACAGGCACATCGACCCCCAAATCCCTCCACCCACACAAAAAAACTAACAAAATGAATCAGACATATCAACTCCCCCAAATCTCCCGTCCCCACACAAAAAAAACGAGAAGATCAGGTAAATAAACACAGAATATAAAAACTAAAAGACTGAGTCTATAGTCCAAAATCCAAATTGCAGAATAAACCTGGAAAATACTCTCCGGCTCGGATGAAGCAGCAGGGTTTCTCCTCTCTGGTACAAAGCAAACGATCAAAAGACAGTCAGCCAGCCCTCACCCTCTGCTCTGTCTTCGATGCTTCAATTTCCCTCATCGCTTTAATTGCGGAACAATGGCAGCTTTAATCAGTGAAATGAAGCCAAACATCAGCTTGCACCCTGTCCTGCAGCCTGCCCGTTATGAGGTTCGCGCACACTGCCTCTTGGAATTCTCTCAGAGACTGCAGAGCGCTGGAACACCCAAACGATCTCCAAACTTCCACACTGGCCTTGATGTTTCAATTGCCCTCGTCGCTTTAATCGGTGAACAATGGAAGCTTTAATAGCCGAAATAGGGTCAAATATGGGCTCGCTCACCGAGGTTTGTTCACACTGCTGCTGCATCCCAGAATCCTCCGAGACTGCAGAGCGTTGAAACACCCAAACGATCTCCAAACAGCAAAACCTGGGCTCTAAAAGTTCCAGAATCACATTCAAGATGAGAAACAAAAGTAAAAGACATAAAAGAAGGGGAAAAAAATGGTTTCACGATCTATTTAGAAAATGTCGATGAAAGGAGCATTGTATGTAGGCGCCATCTTGACCAGAAGTTTTCTTTGTCTTTCTCTTGCACTAATGTCATTATGTTCATTTCACCATGTAAGTTACGTATAACTTATGTTCCTCATCCTTTTTTTGTGCCTGCGACCTCGACTTCCTTATCTTAGCCCACTGCTCAATTCTCTCTAATGACTGTGTGGCTAAGCACCATCTATAAATTCAGAGACAACATCACTGTAAAATAGAGATGAAGAGGTGCACAAGAATGAGATAAATTGGCCTGCTGAGTGGTGTCACAACAATAACTTTGCTCCCAATGTCAGCAAAATCAAAAAATTAATTGTGTACTTTCAGTAGAGGAAGTTAGGAGAATGCAGATCAGTCCTTATTGGGGAGGGGCCGGGGGGGGGGGTGCGATAGTGAGTTGAGCAGCTTCAAGTTCCTGATTAGACCATAAGATATAGGAGCAGAATTCGGCCATTCGGCCCATCGAGTCTGCTCTGCCACTTCATCATGACGATCCAATTTTCCTCTCAGCCACAATCTCATGCCTCCCCCCATATCCTTTCATGCCCTGACCAATCAAGAATCTTTCAACCTCTACCCTAAATATACATAAAGACTTGACCTCCACAGCTGCCTGTAGTGAAGAATTCCACAGATTCACCACCCTCTGGCTAAAGACATTCCTCCTCATCTCCATTCTAAAAGGACACACCTCTATTCTGAGAGTGTGTCTCCTGGTCTTAGACTCTTCCCACATAAGAAACATCCTCTCCACAACCACTCTATCAAGACTAGTCTTCTGGCACCATTCTGGAATCTAGTGATTCCTGAAAGGTCACTACTAATGCATTCATAATCTCTTTAGCCACCTCTTTCAGAACCATGGGGTGTTCATCATCTGGCCCAGGTGACTTCTCCATCTTTAGACCTTTCAATTTCCCAAGAACCTTCTCCCTACTGATGTTAACTTCACACACTTCATGACCCCTGACACCTGGAACTTCCGCTGTACTGCCAGTGCCTTCCACAGCAAAGATTTGAGCAAAATGCTTACTCAGTTTGTCTGCCATTTCCTTGTCCCCTATTACCACCTCTCCAGTATAATTTTCCAGCAGTCCGATACCCACTCTCGCCTCTCTTTTACTCTTCATGTATCT
The DNA here is from genome assembly GCF_048418815.1 of Hemitrygon akajei. Taxonomy (NCBI): domain Eukaryota; kingdom Metazoa; phylum Chordata; class Chondrichthyes; order Myliobatiformes; family Dasyatidae; genus Hemitrygon; species Hemitrygon akajei. The sequence continues at coordinate 26,774,893 of NC_133138.1, read as the reverse complement.
GAAGAAACTTTTGGTATTCTCTTTAATATTATTGGCTAGCTTACTTTCATATTCCATCTTTACCTTCTTAATGACTTCTTAAGTTGCTTTCAGTTTGTGCTTGAAAGCTTCCCAATCCTCTAACTTCCCACTAGTGTTTCCTATTTAAGTTATTTTTGTCTTAGCACTGTACTGCTACTGTAAAACTATAAAGTTCACACCAAGTATGACAGTGGTAACAAACCTGATTCTCAGTCTCTTAATACAAGTTCAAGTTTGTCATGTTTGTAATGTGTTGTGCTATTGCTGATAAAACTAAAGCTAACTTCCATTGCATTTATACTCTGTGTATGTCTATGACAATAAAACTTGACTAGTTAAATACTTGAACAAAACCGTGTACCTTTATATTAAAAATTCACATGATGAGTTGAATTATTCCATAGTGTAGATGTAATAAAGAATTTATTTTCAAAATATGCAGTGGAACAGTTTCCAGAGTTTGTTCCTTACTTCTTAGGGATAATGTATCAGGAAAACTGAATAATTAACCTCAGAGTCATCTGTACATTGATGGGACACTAATACACAGCATTGTGTGACTTTCATGCTGTTTGGCTCCTCAGCTGCATTTCAGCTTGTAAACATTCACCCTGTCAATATCTTTCAATTCCTTACTTCTGTAGTCCACACCACTTTGACTGACCTTCTTTGCTCCTTCCTTAGCTACCTGACATAGTCGATGCAACTCCAGAATTGCCGTTTGCCAGTGGCTCCTTTGAGATCGACAGGTGGTATCAATCTCACGGGTTAGCTCACTTCTGACCTCCCGTCTCTGTGCACCGCATTGTACAAGTCAGGAATGAACTGGAGATCAGACGCTGGCACACTTGACCTTGGAACATCACCACTGGCCTCATTATTTAGTCCAGAGTCTGCAAAGAAATGCATTGCACTGAAGGGCCAGATGCAGTTCACACTCTGTGGATCACTAATGGCTGGTCTGTAAGGCACAAATCCTTTCATTTAACTGAAAACTTACATGCAGGTATGGCAAAACACTGCTTATTCAGCATGTCCTGATGGTGCTGGACTCGTAGGTTTTCAAGACCCCTGCATGCTTTTCCAATTAATACTCCAGCACATTTCAAATTTAGTTTTGAAAAGAATTTACACAATTGTACAATATGTTTCCTGGCAAACCTAGTAAGTTTCATGAGAATTGAGGCCTCCGGTGCATTAAAGAGAATGTGTGAAGCAGCATCTTAGGACTCAGATACCAAACCATCAGATAGCAGTTTAAATTATCACTGTTTTATTCTTTTATCTATTTTGCTTTATTTTTAAGTATATGTCTATTAACTTTTGTTTCTTGACATGCTTATTTTTTCATTATTTAACTCAATTGGAGTAGTTTTTATAATAGTCAACAGCAATTTTAAAAACTATTGAGTGCCTTAGGTAGCAGCGAGCTGTCAAAAGACCATCAGGGCAGCCTGGGGCAGGGCGTCAGGATGCCAGGATCCACCCTCTGAGGCCTGGCAGCTGCACACAGACTCCTTAGAATCACGGGAGAGCTGGAGAATCGAGGCTTTGAGATTGTTTAGAACTGCACAAAACAGCTGTGGGGAAAGCATGTGAGGGAAACCGGCGGGAGTCTAGATTTAACTACAGTCCGGCCGATGGCTTTGCTCTACTAAGCCTGCACACATTCATGCGGGAATTCCTCACTTTGTTGATAAGTATTCACCTCTCAGTCAGATTAGCTGGTCATCATCACATTGCCCTCTGTGATTAGCAACAAACCTATCACGCCAAAAAACACCATCCCTGCCTTTACAACGGCAGATTGCCTATCAAATATTCAATCGCCCAGAATTTCTCTCATAGAGACATTTGGTAAAAGTGAGTACAGAAGTCACAACGCTCAGTTTGCATAGCACCCAAATTTCTGCCTGCTGTCAGACAAATCAGCTTTACTCAACACACACAAACGCTGGAAACCCTCGGCAGGTCACCCAGCAGCTATGGAACAATGAAGGGTCTCAGTCCAAAACATTCGACTGTTTATTTCCCTCCACAGCTGCCTGCCTGAACTGTTGAGCTCCTCCAGCATTTTGTGTGTCCTGCTCAATGATTCCAATACTATCCGAATTAAATGTTAGCCCTTGGGGACTGAGCAGAGAATACACCCTTTTCTGCCTCCACTTTCCATTTGCACACCAGTCACAAATTACTGTAAAAGGAAATGATTTGCCAGCGTTCATCTTGCTTTCAAGGTTCATACCTTTTGCTGTTCCTTTTTCAGTTTCTCGATGGCCTCTGCGTGAAGGTATTGAAGCTGTTGCTTCTCGGTGTTGTGCGTTGACCCCAGGTCTTCCCTGAGTTGTGCAAGTTCCTTCTCGTGCTCCTCTCTGATCCTTTCCACTTCCTTCTCGTGTAGTTCCACAGCAACAGTCTCTGCCCCCTGCAGCGGACTGCAAGCAGCTCCAGGCAAAGCTGAAAAAAGAGAGAAGAAATACAATTATTTAGTACTGGAAAGCGTAAAGGCTAGATATTCTAAAATCACAGCCTGTAGGCAGAACAACATGGTTAGTGCGACTCTATTACAGGTCGGGGTATCGGAGTTCAGAGTTCAGTCCCGGTGCCGTCTGTAAGGAGTCTCTGTACGTCCTCCCTGTGGAATGCATGGGTTTTCCCTGGGTGCTCTACTTTTCTCCCAAAGTCCAAGAGCATACCAGGTAGGTTAATTGGTCATTATAAATTGTCCCATGATTAGGTTAGCATTAAATCAGGGTTGTTGGGTGCTGCTGGGGCAGAGTGACTCGGACAGCAGGAGGGCCTATTCCGCGCTGTATCTCTACATAAATAAGTAAATGAAACACACAAAATACTGCAGGAAATCAGCAGGCTAGGTAGCATCTATGGAGAGGAATAAGCAGTCAATGTTTCCGGCCGAGACCCTTCATCAGGACTGGAACGGAAAGGGGAAAGAGGCCAGAATAGGGAGGTGGGGGGGAGGGGATGGGGTACAAGATGACAGGTGATAAGTGAAACCAGGTGAAGGGGTAAGTAGGTGGGTGGGTGAGGGAGGATGAAGTAAGAAGCTGGGAGGTGATAGGTAGAAGACATGAAGTGCTGAAGAACAAGGAATCTAATAGGAGAGAAGAGTGAACCATGGGAGAAAGGGAAGGAGGAGGGGAACCAGCGGCAGATGATTGGCAGGAGAAGGGAAGGGAAAGGATAAATAGGGAGCCAGAATGGGGAATTGATAAAGAGAGGGGTGAGGGGCCAGAAGTTAGAGAAATTAATGTTCAGTTGAGGTTGCAGGCTAGCCAGATGGAATATGAGGTGTTGCTGCTCCAACCTGAGTGTGGTCTATGTTAGTTTTATGGTCATGAAATCGTTGCAGTAGATAAGGTCATGGGCCAACACGTCATTATTTAATTGATATTAATTTTCAATTCCCATTATGTCAAAGAAACCTTTTGACAAACTTGTCTTCGTAGATCAAATTCTGAGTATAGGATTTGGAATGTTCTGTTGAAGCTCATAAGACATTGGTAAGGCCTAATTTGGAGTATTGTATGTCGTTTTGGTCACCTACCTACAAGAAAGATGTAAATAAGATTGAAAGAGTAAAGAGAAAGTTTACGAGGAGACTGGAGAACCTGAGTTATAAGGGAAGATTAAACAGGTTAGAACTTTGTTCGCTAGAATGTGGAAGACTGAGAGGAGATTTGATAGAGGTATACACATAATGAGAGGTACGGATAGGGTGAATGCAAGCAGGCTTTTTCCACCGAGGTTGGGTGGGAGTACAACTACAGGTGATAGGCTAAGGGTGAAAGGTGACATGTTTAAGGGGAACCCGAGGGGAAACTTCTTCACTCCGAGGATCATGAGAGTTTGGAATGAGCTGCCGGTGCAAGTGGTGGATGCAATTTCAACATTTAAGAGAAATTTGGATAAGTACATAGATAGCAGGAATATGGAGGGCTATGGTCCGGGTGCAGGTCGATGAAACTAGGCAGATTAAATGGTTCAGCATGGACTAGGTGGGCCAAAGAGCCTGATTCTGTTCTGTGGTTTTCTAGGACTCTAAATATGCACAGCAGTTTGCTGGTGCTTAGCCAAAGCTCTTGTTAAAAATCATCCAGCCGCTGTGGTAACTAAGCAGCGAATCGCAGGGCACGTTATAAACGTTTCAGTGATAAAGACAAAGGTTACAGTCATGCTCCCATATACCAGGGATCAGTTCTCAGATGTGGATTCTAACACTTGTCATCCATTAAAGATTAGATGTCACACACAAACCACTAACACTGAAATTACAATAGGTGCTTTGCCAGCAAAGATCCACACTTTGGCTGTGCTAAACCTCCAGATGTCAGATGTTGTTTCTCTTAAGCCAGAAAGTTGAGAGTCCATATCCCTCTGGAGACTTGAACTTGAAAATCCAGGCTGACATTCTAGAATTAACACAGTAGTGGACTGTTGCAGGTTGTGTGTTACAATGAAACATTAAACCAACACTGCACCCCTTTTATACCCCCTGCTCTTTGCTCTTTCAGATAGATCAGCCCGTTTACAACACGAACAGAAGAGATTTTGCAGACGCTGGAAAAATTCAGAGCAACAGACACACACAAAACGCTGGTGGAATTTAGCAGGTCAGACAACAACTATGGAGAGGAATTAAGGGTCAAAGTTCAAAGTACATACAAGTCGCCATATACAACTCTGAGATTCATTTACTTGTGGGCGCACTCAATAAATCCAATCACTATAAAAGAATCAATGAAAGACTGAACCAATAGGGTCAACAACCAGTGTGCAATAGACAACAAACTGTACAAATACAAAAAGAAAGAAAAAATAATAATAATTAAGTATTGAGATGAAGAGTCATTGAAAATGAGTCCATCGGTTGTGGGAACAGTTCAGTGATGAGGCAAGTTGAGTGACATTATCCCCTCTGGTTTGAAAGCCTGATTGCTGAGGGGTAATAACTGTTCCTGAACCTGGTCGTGTGAGTCCTGAGGCTCCTGTACCTTCTTCCTGATGGCGGCAACAAAAAGAGAGCATGATCTGGGTGGTGGGGGTCCCCTGACAATGGATGCCGCTTTTCTGCGACAATGCTTCGTGTAGACGTGCTCAACGGTGCGGAGGGCTTTGTCCATGATGGGTTGGGCTGTATCCACTAATTTTTTGTAGGAATTTCCATTCAAGGGCATTGGTGTTTCCATATACACCAGCTAGTTAGTATACTCTCCACCACACATCTATAGAAGTTTCTCATGGTTTTACTCTACTGTGCCTATAATCTTGTTTATTATTTATTATAATGCCTGCACTATTTTGTGCACTTTATGCAGTCCTGGGTAGGTCTGTAGTCTAGTGTAGTTTTTTCTGTGTTGTTTTTACGTGGTTCAGTGTAGTTTTTGTATTGTTTCATGTAGCACCATGGTCCTGAAAAACGTTGTCTCGTTTTTACTGTGTACTATACCAGCAGTTATGGTCAAAATGATAACAAAAAGTGACTTGACTAGATGTCATGCTGAATCATCGCAAACTTCTAAGGAAATAGAGGCACTTTCATAACATCAGGCCAAGATCAATCATTAGGACTGGAAAGGAACGAGGAGGAAGCCAGAATAAGAAGGTGGAGGAGGGGAAGGAATATAAGCTGAAAGGTGGTAGGAGAAGTCGGGGGGGGGGGAAGGTAGGTGGGTGGGGAAGAGGTGATGGAGTGAGAAGCTGGGAGGTGACAGGTGGAAGAGGTAATGCGCTGAAGAAAGGATTTGATAGGAAAGGGGAGTAGACTGGGCACCAGAGGGAGTTGATAGGCAAGTGAGGAGAAGGAGTAGGGGTAAGAGGGGAGCTGGAATTGGGACTTATAAGCATTTCCAGCTTGTGATCTTCTTTCAGCCACGTCTCAGTGATACCCACAACATCATACCACCCAATCTGACGGTACTACAAGAGCATTTACCTTATCTTCTAAACGTTGTGCAATCAAATATAACACCTTCCGTCCTGTATCATCACCCTGTTCGATTTTGCCCCCATGTTACACTTCAGCTCCTCTCGCTGACTGCAATTTTGCCCTATCGTCTGCCGGTCCTTCCCCAGTCTCATTGTGCATCGATTTCTAAACCAACTGCCCCACCCTCTGCCGCTATCACACCAGCTTCCACCCTCTTCCAAATTAGTTTAAACCTTCCCCACAGCTCTAGCAAACCTGCCCACAAGGGCTTTGATCCCTCTTGGGTTCAGGTGTATTATGTCCTTTTTGTACAGGTCATACCTTCCCCAGAAGAGATCCAGAAATCTGAAACCCTGCACCTTTTACCACTGCCTCAGCCACTCATTCATCTGTACTATCATCCTTTCCTGCACTAACTAGCACATGATACCGGGACTAATCCTGAAATTACTATATGGGAGGTCCTGTTCTTCAGCCTCTTCCATAACTCCCTATAATCACTGCACAGGATCTATTACTCTTTCCACCCATCTCATTGGTGCCAATGTGCACCATGACCTCTGGCTGTTCTCACCCCCTACTGAGAATATTCTGAAGCTGCTCTGAGACATCCTGACCCTAGCACCTGGAAGGCAACACATCATCCTAGCAACTCTTCCGCAACCACAGAATCTCCTAACTGTCCCCCAAATTATGGAGTCTCCCGTCTTTATCGGTCAACCTGACTTTACCCTTCCCTGCTGATCCCACTGGTTTGGTGGCTGCTGCTGTACCCTGATAGGCCATCACCCCAGCAGCATCCAAAGGGTTATACTTGTTGCTGAGGAGAATGAGCCCAGGGAAACCCTGCACTGACTGCGTACTCCCATTACTTCTTCTGTCTGCTATCTGAAGCCTGCACTGTGGGTGTGACCACCTCAGCAAAAGTCTCATCCATCAGGTTTTCATTCTCCAAGATGGTCCAGCTCTAGTTCTTTGACCTTGTGAGTCAGGAGCTGCAGTTGGTTGCACTTCCCGCAGACATAGTCGTCAGGGAAACCGTGAGGTATCTGCAGTCCCACATCTCTCAGGAGGAGCATTCCACTGTCTGAACTACCATCCTGCCATCTTGTTAAACACCCTTCTTCTCAAGCTTAAGTTCTAGCCTGTACCTGTTCTTGCCCAAGCCTGTTGAGCCAAAGCCTGGCCATCTTAGTTGATTTTAACTCCTGAATCAATGCCACTAACTCTGAGCTGGTACTATGATTGCCGTGGGAGCTTGCCTTGCACAATTCAAACCCCGAATTTCTTGCATAACAAATGTAACCCATCTTCATACTTCAGATGCTGAAAAACACCTAGAAAAGTCCTCAAGGTCTCAGAATCAGTGGAAAAAAAAAGTCAGAGGATTATAATATGCAGGATTTAATATTTCCTTGCAGATATAGTGCAGTAACCGTCCCTTCCGGCACAACAAGGCCAACGCTGAACAAATACATCCATGTGACCAATTAACCTACTAATCTCATGTCATTGGAATGTGGGAGGAAACTGGAGCTCCCAGAGGAAGCCCACAGGGTCAGGGGCTGAATGTATAAACTCCTTACAGTCGTTGGTGGAATTAAACTGAAGTTGCTGGCACTGTAATAGTGTTCCAATAACTGCTACATGGTAAGAGATGATGGAATTGACTAAATTTTTCTGCCAGGAGACTGTCCCCAGCTCAAGGGGCTGATTGGCCTCACTTTATGTTGTGAAATTTCTACAACTCAGCATCCATAAGACCATAGGACATTTAGCCTCTTGTGTTTGCTCCTCTGTTCTATCATGGATGAATCACTATCACCCTCAACCCCATTCTCCTGTCTTTTCCCCATAACCTTTGACACCTTTACCAATCAAGAATCTAGCAACTGCTGCTTTAAATATACCCAATGACTTGGCCTGCAAATGAATTCCACAGAATCATCACTCTCTAGCTAAAAAACTCCCCATTTCTGTTCTAAGGCAATGTCCTTGTATTCTGAGGCTGTGCTCTCTGGTCCTCGACTCCACCACTATAGGAAACATCCTCTCCAAATCCACTCTATCTAGGGCTTTTAATATTCGACAGATATCAATGAAATCCCCCCCGCCCCGCCCCCCCCACCCCCCCCCCCCCCCATCCAGCCAGAGGACAAATTAGTTCCCTTTCCTGCTGATCCTCGCTGCACATCTCACAAACCTCACTATCAGAGTCCGGAGACCTGCACCATGTGTTTGGGTTAGTGAAGTAACAGGAGAAAACAGAGTCTGCAGTCGTCGTGATAATGAGAGTCTGAGACGTAAACACGTGCCAGCTGCACGTAACCTCTGTACACATTTTCAACCTTCTGCCACAGTCTTAATTTCACTTCTTGTTAAAAACTAAGCACCTAATGTAAACAGAAACTGTGATGTAGAATCCAGTAATTATTTGGTGCAAAACAGAGTTACTGGCGATTTCAGAATCTTCACCTCCCAAGATCAAGAGAGGACTGTGGGGATGAAAAGGACAAGAGGAGAAACAAAGGGAAGATATTGGAGAAACAGAAAGGAACTTTATACTGGCTTGCTGCGCGGACAAACTGTGAAGTGAAAGCTACTTGAAACAACAGTGAAATAGGGACTCATTGCCCTTCTGTGCAAAGAGAACACATTGGGTGTTCGTCCATCTTTATTTTGTGTGTAGTTTTTCATCGACTCTACTGTTTTATTCTGTACCTTCTGTGAATGCCCGCAAGAGGATGAATCTTAGGATAGTGTTTGGTGGCATATGTGTGCTTTGATAATATTAAGTTTACTTCTGCTTGGAAAATGGTCAAATACAGAAAAGCAAAGGGTATCAGCTGTCACGTGAATTCATTGAAGCATCACTGTCCTGAAACAGACTGTTAAATTTAATTTAGTGATCTTTACAGATTGCCTTCCACCACCCCAGCCATATCGCCGTGTATTTTACTGGCGTTGGACGGTGCGGCAACACCCGTGGGCTGCCTCCCCCCCCCCCCCCCCCCGGTGTACTGGTTGTTAACGCAGACACAGTTTACTGCGCAGCATAGAGTGATGAACAGAGAACAACACAACACAGGAACAGGCCATTCAGCCCACAATGTTGTGCTGAACCGATTATATTAGTAATCAAATGGCCAGCTAAACTCATCTCTTCTGCCTACACAAAGTCCATACCCTTCCATTTTCCCCATATTCATGTACCTATTTAAACATCTCTTAAAAATCCCTAATGTATCTGCCTTTACCAACAACCCAGGCAGGGTATTCCAGGCATCCGCCACACTCTGTGTGAAAAACTTACTTCTCACATCTCCTTTGAAATTATCCCCTCTTACCTTAAGTGCCCTCTGCTATCTCTCTCTATACGTGTGAGGGACCTGAAGCAGATCTGATACTTCCATTCCATTTTAGAATTGCAATTTAATTAAACTTAAAAACTTCTCATGCATTTAAAATGAATATAAATCTATTTTGAAAATAAATTTTTGCTTGAGAAAACAAGATCAGTAGTCACGCCTTGGGTTAACATTAAAACATGGTATCGTGAAAGAACAATCAATCTTAATTGGACTTGTCCAGATTGAGACAAGTCAAATTAAAAAGGACACTAGAAATACTTACCTAAGGAGACTGATACTTAAAGGAATGGTTCCATATTCAAAAGGACAGTCTGTAGTTTTCAGTATTCCCTTTGATGACTATGTTTGAGACAATTCCATAAATAATACATTTCGTAAACGCAAGATTCTGCAGGTACTGGAAATCCAGCAAAACACACACAAAATGCTGGACCAACTCAGCAAGTCAAGCAGCAACTTTGGAGAGGAATGATGACTCAGCACCGATGGAAAGTTTATTTCCACAGGTACTGCCTGACATACAGAGTTCCTCCAGCATGTTGTGAATTATATTTTTTTCCTGTTGTTAATTGTACTGTCTGATTATTCTCATTGTCTGAAATCCAGAAAAATCAAAATTCACTGAAAATAAAGAGCATAACAGTAAGTAGAATCAGCTTCAATTTACTGTTAGTCATTTATACAGAATGATAGTGCAATGTACACAAGAATTTTAATGAAAGTGACCAGCAATGCATTCGAGTTTCACTGTCACAAATTAATTTCTCTGCCAGCTGACACAGAGGCCTGTACCAAAAGGCCATTAGAGACACTACCAGCTTCCAAGATGACATAGGAAATTTGATCATTAGCACTGTACAGTATTTAAGAGAATAGAGAGAGATGTGAGACTTTCTGTAAAGATCTAATGCTCTACAACGATAGTGCAAAATTAACAATTAAATTTGCTGTATCATTGAAAGGAATAGCAAAGAGAAAGTTCTTCTGGTCATCCTCTGCAATAACATTAGTAGTATGTTTATGATTTGGTTAGCAATTGTGAGCTGATTAATTCTTCTTTTAAATGTTAAACCCTACACAAGCTATTCTGGTCAAATGCTGAAACATTGATTGTGAACTAACTTTGCCACCTTTCACACTACATAAAACGCAGTGACCACATTATTAAATACCTTCTCTACCTAATAAAGTCGTTACTGAGTGTACGTTTGTGGTCTTCTGCAGCTGTAGCCCATCTACTTCAAGGTTTGAAGTGTTGTGAGTTCGGAAATGCTCTTCCGCACACAACTGTTGTAACTCGTGGTTAACTGAGTTACTGTCACCTTCCTGTTATGTTGAGCCAGTCTGGCTGTTCTCATCTGATCTTTCTCATGAACAAAGCATTTTCACCCACAGAACTGCTGCTGACTGGTGTTTTTTCTGGTTTTATTTGTACCATTCTCTGTAACCTCTAGAGACTGTTGTGTGGGGAACAGGAGATAGGTAGTTATAGACAATAGGTGCAGAAGTAGACCATTCGGCCCTTCGAGCCTGCACCGCCATTCTGAGATCATGGCTGATCATCTACTATCAATACCCAGTTCCTGCCTTGTCCCCATATCCCTTGATTCCCCTATCCATAAGATACCTATCTAGCTCCTTCTTGAAAGCATCCAGAGAATTGGCCTCCACTGCCTTCTGAGGCAGTGCATTCCACACCCCCACAACTCTCTGGGAGAAGAAGTTTTTCCTTAACTCTGTCCTAAACGACCTACCCCTTATTCTCAAACCATGCCCTCTGGTACTGGACTCTCCCAGCATCTGGAACATATTTCCTGCCTCTATCTTGTCCAATCCCTTAATAATCTTATATGTTTCAATCAGATCCCCTCTCAATCTCCTTAATTCCAGCGTGTACAAGCCCAGTCTCTCTAACCTCTCTGCGTAAGACAGTCCAGACATCCCAGGAATTAACCTTGTGAATCTACGCTGCACTTCCTCTACAGCCAGGATGTCCTTCCTTAACCCTGGAGACCAAAACTGTACACAATACTCCAGGTGTGGTCTCACCAGGGCTCTGTACAAATGCAAAAGGATTTCCTTGCTCTTGTACTCAATTCCCTTTGTAATAAAGACCAACATTCCATTAGCCTTCTTCACTGCCTGCTGCACTTGCTCATTCACCTTCAGTGACTGATGAACAAGGACTCCTAGATCTCTTTGTATTTCTCCCTTACCTAACTCTACACCATTCAGATAATAATCTGCCTTCCTGTTCTTACTCCCAAAGTGGATAACCTCACACTTATTCAGATTAAACGTCATCTGCCAAGTATCTGCCCACTCACCCAGCCTATCCAAGTCACCCTGAATTCTCCTAACATCCTCATCACATGTCACACTGCCACCCAGCTTAGTATCGTCAGCAAACTTGCTGATGTTATTCTCAATGCCTTCATCTAAATCGTTGATGTAAATCGTAAACAGCTGTGGTCCCAATACCGAGCCCTGTGGCACCCCACTAGTCACTACCTGCCATTCCGAGAAACACCCATTCACCGTTACCCTTTGCTTTCTATCTGCCAACCAGTTTTCTATCCATGTCAATATCTTCCCCCCAATGCCATGAGCTCTGATTTTACCCACCAATCTCCTATGTGGGACCTTATCAAATGCCTTCTGAAAATCGAGGTACACTGGATCTCCCTTGTCTAACTTCCTGGTTATATCCTCGAAAAACTCCAATAGATTAGTCAAGCATGATTTGCCCTTGGTAAATCCATGCTGGCTCGGCCCAATCCTATCACTGCTATCTAGATATGCCACTATTTCATCTTTAATAATGGACTCTAGCATCTTCCCCACTACTGATGTTAGGCTGACAGGACGATAGTTCTCTGTTTTCTCCCTCCCTCCTTTCTTAAAAAGTGGGATAACATTAGCCATTCTCCAATCCTCAGGAACTGATCCTGAATCTAAGGAACATTGGAAAATGATTACCAATGCATCCGCAATTTCCAGAGCCACCTCCTTTAGTACCCTAGGATGCAGACCATCTGGACCTGGGGATTTGTCAGCCTTCAGTCCCATCAGTCTACTCATCACCATTTCCTTCCGAATGTCAATCTGTTTCATTTCCTCTGTTACCCTATGTCCTTGGCCCATCCATACATCTGGGAGATTACTTGTGTCTTCCCTAGTAAAGACAGATCTAAAGTACTTATTAAATTCTTCTGCCATTTCTCTGTTTCCCATAGCAATATCACCCAATTCATTCTTCAAGGGCCCAACATTGTTCTTAACTATCTTCTTTCTCTTCACATATCTAAAAAAGCTTTTGCTATCCTCCTTTATATTCCTGGCTAGCTTGCGTTCGTACCTCATTTTTTCTCCCCGTATTGCCTTTTTAGTTAAGTTCTGTTGTTCCTTAAAAATTTCCCAATCATCTGTCCTCCCACTCACCTTAGCTCTGTCATGTGTGCTTGGAGAGTGCTGCCAGAGCAGGCAGGAGTGCTACGAGGAGGCACTGAAGAGCCTCTTAGAGAGGCACATCAATGTGCAGAGTGGAGGGATATGAATATTGTGCAGGCAGAAGGGATCAGTTTAGTCATTTAATCACTAGTTTAATTAGTTCAGTGCAACACAGTGAGCCAAGAGGCCTGTTCCTGCGTGTACTGTTCTATATTAACATTCATTCACTCGCCTATCAGCTGAATACGAGTTTCAGCCTTCCTAGCATGGTCCTTCAGTGCACTGTGAAGACAATTTGAGACTTGGTCCATGATAGCTTAACTTTGTTTTATTACAAATTTAGCAGGTGGGGTGCGTCACCCACTATCTTATGATAATTCACCATTCATGAGATGTCTTTTCACCATGAATCGCTGGCTAATTTTCACATTGATAATGTCACATATCAATCTGAACACTTCTAGCTTCTCCTCTGTATTACACCCTACAGTGAAACAAATAAAAATGGCAGAGTACTTTCGAAAGGATTGATGGCTATTGTCTCTGTTCCTTCATTAATGTAAAACCCCATTCTGCCTTGTGCATGATACTGTGCTATAATATTACAGGTAACCAACTCCTGTGGGGAGGGGAGGTGATTCAGGAACAGTCCCTTTCCCTCTGCCATCTGCTATCTAAATGGACATTGAACCCATGAACACTACCTCACTTTTTTCTGTTTTTTGCACTACTTATTTTAACTATTTAATATACATATTTACTGAAATTCAGTTTATTTTCTTTATTTATCATGTACTGATTGTAGTTTACTGCCGCTGACAAAGTTAACAAGTTCACGACCTATGCCGGTGATATATAATATGGCTCTGATTCTGAAAGGAAGGTCATGCCATTGTGCAGGAAAGAAAGTAACACGACAAACAGTATCATCATTGCAGAACAGAAGGCTGCCACTTGGGTCTTGTTCAACTGCATTTTCAGCCCCATTAAAAGTTGGCACAGACTGATTTCTTTAACAAGTCATGTAACTCAAAAATGGAATGCGCATAACTAGTTTATTCACAGCAGATAAAAGCTTCCATTTCATAACATCAGCGTATTTGAATAATAACAGATTTGTTTAATAAATGTTAAGAGTGTTCACTTATGGAGAAGCAGTTCCACATAACTTCAATAAACACAAAATATATCATATAAATAGTTCCCCCAAGATAACTTGTTCAGGTTTTGGTGTAGATAGAATATTGTCCGTCCAATTGGAAACAGAGTTGTTGTAAAGGGTACACATCTGACTGGCAAGGTGTAATGAGGGGATTACAACACAATGGTGGCTTTTCAATGTTTTATACTTTACATGATGAAAGCACTGAAGCAATGGTTACTAAACTTTTTGCTGGCACAATGATAGGTGACAAATAAGACTGAGCTGACCGCAATGAGGCTACAAAGAAATACAATTAGGTTATGTAAGTGGACAAAGATCTGACAAATGGAATATGCTGCAGTGCTTGTAATTTTCCACCTTTGGCAGGAAAAGATAAAGCTGAGTCTTATTTACTGTAAATGGTGAGAGATTGCAGAGTTCTGCAATGCAAGAGGGATCTGGGTAACTTGATACATAATATGCCAGTGGATAGCAACTGGGAAAGCTTGGAATGGCATTCATTGTCATAGGAATTGAACGCAAAAATGGGGAGGATAGAGAATTGACAAGATCACATTTGGAGTACACAAGGCACACACAAAAATTCTTGTTGGCATACGGCATGCAGTGCCGCCCCTCAATTCTTTAAACTCCACCCATAATAAAAAAGATACACGAGTATCTTTGCAGCCAAATGAAGCAGCAAATTACTTGTTTAGAACCTGAGAGCTGCGAGATGTTTTCCCAGGAAACGTCACACACCAGCATGGCACCAGGTTGCAAGACGACGTGACATTGCAGGATACGTATTGAAATCCTCACAGGCCTGGTGTACCCATCAGTATTTGGATAGTGAAGGATTATAATAACAATACTAGTTAGAAATTATTTTACTTTTCAATTGTCTTTTAAGATTAACATTAATCATTTGAACAGGTTTTCTAAAATGCTTTAGTCTAAGTTATACTTCTATTAATAGTAATGCAATGAAAACATGTACAAAGTGTAAATAAAGACATCTTTTTTCCTTATAAATGTTCATAGTTATTGTTACTAATTAATTAATCAACAAGAATCTCTGTTCAGATTTACCATGGAACGCAAGAGAATTTTTTTTTTAAAAACAAGATTATTGCTAATTTGGGAACAAAATCTCAAGAAGGGTTGTGATCCCTTTAAAAGTATAGGGCTTCTTATTTAAATAGGAATATTAATGCATTGGCAGCAGTTTGGAGAAATTTGACTGGACCAGTGCCCAAAATGGGGGAGTTATCACATGATTAAAGGTTGGACAAGTTAGATGAGTTCTGATAAGTGAGAGGTTGTTTGGATGAGTGCTGGAATTATTCCTGCTGTCTTAACAATATTTATGGAGTTAAGTAACACAGCAGTTATGGTCCTTAACTACAATCCAGCAACCTGAATTAATAATCTGAAGAAATTAGTGCATAACATGTCATGATTAACTGAACATATAAATTAACTGAAATAAATCTGGAATTAAAACTAACCTAGAACCAAGAACAGCACTTGAGAAACAATCCTTATGTAGCAAGAATTTTAATTCACTAATGTCCTTAAAACCATAAGCTATAGGAGCAGAATCAGGCCATTTGGCCCATCCAGTGTGCCTACCATTTCATCATGGCTGATCCAATTTTCCTCTCAACCCCACTCTCCTTCTCCCCATATCCCTTCATGCCCTGACCAATCAAGAATCTATCAACCTCTGCCTTAAACACACATAAAGCCGAGACCTCCATGGCTGCCTATGGCATGGAATTCCAGAGATTCCCACTCTCTGGCTAAAGAAATTCCTCCTCATCTCCATTTTAAAAGGACACCCCTCTATTCTGAGGCTGTGTCCTCTGGTTTTCTCTTCCACCAGAGAAAACATCCTCTCCACATCCACTCTATCGAGGCCTTTCACCATTTGATAGATTTCAATGAGGACACCCCTCATTCTTCTGAATTCTATTAAATGCAGGCGCTGAGCCATCAAACACCCTTTATATGACAAGCCATTCAATCCTGGGATCATGTTCATGAACCTTCTCTGAGTCCCTCTGCAGCTCCAGCATGTCCTTTGTAAGATAAGGGGCCCAAAACCGCTCACAATACTCCAAATCTCAACATTACATCCTTGCTTTTATACTCTAGTCCTCTTGAAATGAAAGCTAACATCACATTTGCCTTCCCCACAGCAGACTCAACCTGCAAATTAACCTGTATGGAATCCTGCACAAGGGCTCCCAAGTCCCTTTGCACCTCAGCTTTTGTACTTAGAGGTGTCCAGCTGCGTTAGACCCTGGCCTCCCTCAAAGTCTATGGTTCAATATAGGAGCAGTGATGTGGGAGTAGTGTGTACTGCGTTGGAGCACATTTGGTTAACACTGCTTATATCATTATCTCCCCGTAATACCAGCTGAGAAGGCAGAGACATTTTGGGAAAACAATTGTAACTGCAGCTGGCCCTAAATTCTTAAAAAAATAGCTTCAAAATGTTTAAGTTTCCACTCCCTCCCTAGAGGCAATTGACCGGGAAGCCCATGGTGATGTCTCTCAGCTCTCTTCTGTGCATATGAAACCCCACTGCAAAAAGGGATGGAACCAAGAGAAGCTTCCATATCAAGGGCTGTTCACACAGCCTTCTTTATATACCAATCAAAGAGACAATGTGTAGGGTAGGCCCATCAAACTTTGTCTGGGATTTGTCAATGTTTGAGAAACAATCCAAATGCAGCAGGGATTGCTAATATCCTTAAAGGGACGCAATGTATAGGAAGTCATGGGTGGACATCCAACTGGATGATCTGGTTCAGTGTTTCTGTTTTGTTAGTCAAAGTCAAAGTACATTTATCAAAGTACTGTGCAGACCTGTCACCATATACTGCCTTGTAATTCATTTTCTTGTAGAAATTTAAAGGAAAATAAAGACATACAATGGAATTTATGAAAGCCTATACATAAACAAAGAATGACAATCAATCAATGGGCAAAAGACAAATTGTGCAAATTTTTAAAAATAAATAAATGCTCCCAACAGCACGAGTTGTACAGTCATTGAAAGTGAGTCTGTAGGTTGTGGAATCAGTTTAGGGTTGAGCTGAGTGAAGTTATCCATGTTGGTTCAAGAGTATGATGACTGTAGGGTATTAACTGTTCCTAAACCTGGTTGTTTGTTATTGACAGGATACTAATATAATGTAGCAGCTTCCAAGGGACAAATCTAATTCTGTAACAAAGACCAACAGCACTGGAGGTGACATACTGAGTCGTATAGCTAATGGGCAGTTAAATCCAGACCAACCTGCATCATTGGGCTATGTTTTACAGAAAACATCATAATCTTATCATTGAATCAATTTGACTCCAAATCACAAGATGGACAGTCATCATTTCACCGGTTAAGTTAATCTTAAATCTGCTTCAATTTTCCTGGCAGATATACAACTTGCAAAGTTAAAGAAGGATGATGTTTAATGATCATATCAAGGCATTTCAGGCCTTCTAACCCAGCCCTCCATACTACAACACCAGAACAATTAATCGCCACCAGTTTCTTACCACCATCACCACGGAGTACTGTTAATTCTTGAGAAACTTCTTTGTGTTGTTTTGATTGGGCTTCTTTCTGTTCAAATCAAAAATAAACAATATTACTCATCCTGCATACATTGCAACTTCTAAATAAAATACTGAAATAATAATTTGTTCAGAGTTATTTGCACATGATGGAAGAGTCAGCAATAGGCAATGCTAAGAAGAATTAGAAACAGGAGCAAAATTCAAAACACTGATGTGCAAAGGGACTCAAGAGACCTCTTGCAGGATTCCCTAAAGGTTAATTTGCAGGTTGAGTCTGTGGTGAGGAAGGCAAGTGCAACGTTAGCATTCATTTTGAGAGAACTAGAATATAAAAGCAAGAATGTAACGTTGAGGCTTTATAAGGCACTAGTGAGGCCTCACTTGGAGTACTGTGAGCAGTTCTGAGCCCCTTATTTAAGAAAGGATGTGCTGACATTGGAAAGGGCTCAGAGGAGGTTCAGGAGAATAACTCTGGGAATGAAAGGCTTATCGTATGAGGAGCGATTGAAGGCTCTGGGCCTTTACTCACTGGAATTTATAAGAATGGAAGGGGATCTCATTGAAACCTATCAAGTGATGGAAGGCCTGGATAGAGTGGATGTGGAGATGATGTTTCCTATGGAGGGGGAGTTTAGGACCAGCAGGCACAATCTCAGAATAAAGGGACGTCCATTTAGAATGAAAATGAGGAGGAATTTCTTTAGCCAGGGAGTGGTGGATCAGTGGAATTTGTTGCCACAATTGGCTGTGGAGGCCTGGTCATTTGGGTGTATTTAAGGCAGTGGTTGATAGGTTCCTGCTTAGTCAGGGCACCAAAGATTATGGGGAAAAGGCAGGAGAATAGGGTTGAGAAGAAAATGGATCAGCCAAGATGAAATGGAGCAGATGCATTGGGACAAATTGCCTGATTCTGCTCCCAAGTCTCATGGTCTTATCTGTTCCTTCGAGCCTGCTCCATTTAAAAAAAAAACATCAATGCTAACCTACCTTGCCTCCTGCAATATTACAAGATTCCTTTAAATCTCAGGCATTTATAAATTTTTATTGTGAATCAGTTCAATCAATGAAACTTCGCAGCCCTCTGAATTAGAGAGTTCTAACTATTTACCAATATTTAAGTAAGGAAATGTCTGTATATTTCTGGCCTAAATGGCCTCCTCTTAGCAAAACACACAAAATGTTGGAGTAACTCAGAAGGTCAGGCAACAGTTATGAAGGGTCTTGGCATGTCAAATGTTTATTCCCCTTCATAGACCTGTGGAGTTTCTCCACCATTTTGCATGTATGTTGCTCTGGATTTCCAGCATTTGCAGAATCTCTTGTGTTTATGGCCTCTTGCTGATTCTGAGACCATGTGATTCAAGGTTTGTCAGCTAGTGGAGAACACCATCGCTACATTAACACTGTTGCATACTTAAGGCAATTCCATTTTATCCTCATTACAACTACAACCTTCATTGACCTTGCCCTGTCATTCATATCACCATTCGCTGAGAACAGACATCACCCGCCTGCCTACGTGGGTAGAGTCAGCGCACATTGACCAAATGTCACTTCATGGAAGGTCCGACCCTCCACATTTACCGTCTTGCTACCCGAAAGATGATGAAGTGTGACAATCAATAAAACACATCAACCATCTCAAAATACCTCCTAACAACACATTAAGACCACATGATGAATCTCAATATTGTCATTTCCAAAGGCTGAGCCAAATGAATGCTTCAAATTCCTTGAACTCCTTGACACGTTGCCAGTGACCAGGCTCCCTATGTTCTCCGTCCAAGCCAAACAGGCTAACCATCAAAGCCACAGAAGTCAGATTAAAGCCCTTCAGACACGGACCCTGTGAAAAATCAAAACAAAGGAGGAACATTACAGTCCTCCCCAGTAATCATCCACAAGTCCAGTCACTCAGTAGAATATACTATGCTGTGCACATATACATGGTTGGAGTGCCTATAACTTGTATTCACAGGCATGTTGGACTGAGAGCTCTAAACAATGCATGCAATGTACTTAGTTTTCATCCTTACTGGTCCAGAATTCAGGAATGGGTCAGTTTTAGATTAAGGATACCTGCCAATTTGGAATTGTACCATTTCCCACTTGTCTTGTATTTACCAGCATATGGAGGAGGTATGAGTCCCAAGCCTAAATATATTTATCTTTGGGCTTTATGCCATCAAAAAAAATCCCCCAAAACATCTTCATTAAGAAGCAACTGGCCTACTCCCATCAGCAAGCACCCGGACCAGAGTCTTCCACACCCCTACTGTCCATGTATCTATCAAACTTCACTTAAATGTGAAAATCTAATCAGCCAATCATGCAGCAGCAACTTAATGCAGAGAAGCATGCAGACAGGGTCAAGAGGTTCATGTTGTTATTCAGGCCAGACACCAGAATAGGGGAAGAAAAGTGATTTTGACCATGGAATGACTATTGGTGCCTGACGGAGTAATTTGAGTATCTCAGAAATTTCTGATCTCCTGAGTTTCCACAACAGTCTCTAGAGTTAACAGAGAATGGTGCACAAACAAAGAAACATCCAGTGAGTGCCAGTTCTGTGGGCAAAGATGCCTTGTTAGTGACAGAGGTCAGACAGAATGGCCAGACTGGTCCAAGCTGACAGGAAGTCAACAGTAACTCATATAATCATGTGTTACAACAGTGGTGTGCAGAAGAGCATCTCTGAACATACATGTCAAAACTTACAGTGGATGGGCTACAGCAGCAGAAGACCACACCGGGTCCAGTCCTGACCCTGATAAAATGACTGTCCACTGTGTGTATGCCCTTTCCCCACACATTTTAACCTTTTGCGCTCCTAGTACTGAAAGATAAGCGATAACCACAGCAAATCAGAAATTCCAGAAAGGATAGATTTACACTAAGTGTGCATCTCTATCTCAGTGTGTATAATTGGAAAAGACTGGCATTGATTTGTTAGAGACAAAGTTCATCTGACCAAATTGATAAGAGTTTTGAAATGAAGTAACAGTGAGGGCTGACAAGAGAAATGTGGTTAATGGCATACATGGACTTCCAATGTGTTTGATAGCATGATACATGATAGGTTTGTCGTGAATAAGTCCAAATATGGACTTGAGGCAAAACTTGGAGGAGGGATCAACTAGGAGGAGAGTGACAGACTTTACGGAGATATATGGGCACCGTGGTAGTGTAGTGGTTAACACGATACTATTACAGCTCAGGGTGCCCGAGTTTGGAATTAAATTCCAGCGCCATCTTTAAGGAGTGTCTGTACGTCCTCCCCGTGGAACGCATGCGTTTTCCCCAGGTGCTCCAGTTTCCTCCAACAGTCCAAAGACGTACCAGAGAGGTTAACTGGTCATTGTAAATTGCTCTGTAAAGGTTCATTCGGGTTGTCTAAGTTACTGGGGCGTCACAGCCTGAAGGGCTGGGAGGGCCTACTCCACACAATCAGTAAAATAAAATTAAAAAATTAAGCAGCTTGATGGAATGGGTGGTGAGGACCAGATGAAATTTCAGGCTGAGAATTGCTAAATGTTGGCAGAATGGAAACGGGCATTGAAGCTGGAAAACACAATTCTAAAGTGGTGCGAGAAAGGAACGATCCAGTGGTGTATAAGCATAACTCCTTCAGAGTGGCAGGGCAGGCAACTGGAGCACGAATCATAAAGAGAGATATTGAGCACCCAAACAGGAAATCCTGAAAATCCTTTATAAAACAATGACATGTTACAACTGGAATAATCCTTCCGCTTCAGGGTCCACACTTTCCAAAGGCTTCGGGAAGGGTGCAGGCGATCTACCAAAGTGATTCCAAAAAGGAATAAATTTACTTGTATGGACAGGCAAGAGGAGGTGATTTTCTCCTTGGACGAGAGGAGACCTGATAAAAAGCCCTTATAATCATGAAAGGTACTCGCAAGAATAGATAAAGGGAAAATGTTTCCAATCACAGACAGAAAAACACAGAGGACATTGCACACAAGAGATTCAGCAGATGCTGGAACTCTTCAGCAAAATGCTGGAGAGGCTCAGCAGGTCAGGCAGCACCTCTGGAGGGAAATAAGTGGTCCATTATTTCGGGCGGAGACCTGTCACGCGGACTTATCTGATGAATGGTCACAGTCGACAGCTCACTTCCCTCGATAGAAGCTGCCCGACACACTGAATTCCTCTAGCAGTTTGTGAGCATTACACAGGACCTAGAATAGAGATGACTGGCAAAAGATCCAGAAGTGAAAGAAGAAAAATATTTTATGCAACAAATGTAATCGCTAATTTGCTTAATATTATCACATATACTGAGATTCACCATGGTGGGGTGGAGATACGTCTCTACCAAAGAAGTTGTAGGCTGATCCTTCCCTCCGCCAGCCTGCAGTTTACCCTTGGGTGAGGTGTAGCAATGACTTAGCCCCACCAATCAGGGTCACGTGAAGCACTGGAGCAGATCTTATGAGCAGCTGGTGCACATCACAAGTCCTGGTTATGCAGCCACTAACACCAGACAGACAATCTTTAAAGAGTATTGGTAATGACTTCTACAGAAAAAATTTGCCAAGAACAATAACGGTCAGAAACCATTGATCACCCATGTCATTCGACGCAGTACATAATGACGATGATATTGAGATACAGTGAAAAGCTTTTGTTTGCTAACATCTAGACAGATCATTCCATACACAGGAGTACACAGAGGTAGTGTAAATGAAAAAATGTGGAACAGTGTGACAGCTACAGAGAACGTCCAGTGCAGGTTGACACATAGTGCAAGAACTATGACGGGGTAGATTGAGAGACCAACTTTAACACACAAGAGGTTGGTTCCAGAGTCTTATAGGGCAACTCTGTAGCATCATGGTTACCGCAATGGTAGCTGTAAGATCGGGGTTCAGTTCCCACCACGTTCTCCTCCTGACCATGTGGTTTCCTCCAGGTGTGGGTCAAATGGTTCGGCTTAGTAAGTGGTGGTTGCCAGAAGCATGGCAGCACAGGCAACTGCTCAGCTCAATCCTCGCTGATTTGCTTTCAAGCCATCGGCACATTTCACTGCGTGTTTTGATGTTAATATGACAAATAAAGTTAACCTTTAACAATCTTTATAACAGTGGAAAAGAAGCCATCTTTGAGCCCCATGGTACCTGATCTCAAGCTTTTGACAATGCACAAAACATCTTGCAGAGACTGGGGGAACCGCTTTGCCGAGCATCAACGCTCCGTCCACCAGAACAAGTGGGATCTCCCGGTGGCTACCCACTTTAATTCCACTTCCCATTCCAATACGTTCATCCACGGCCTCCTCCACTGTCGGGATAAGGCCACACTTGGGTTGGAGGAACAACACCTTACATTCCGTTTAGGTAGCCTTCAACCTGATCGCATGAACATTGATTTCTCAAACTTCCAGAAATGTCTCCACACCCCCCGCCCCCACCTTCATCATTTTCCATCCCCTTGTCCCTCTCTTGTTATCTCCTTGCCCGCTCATCACGCCCCCCCCCCCGGTGCTCCTCCCCCTTCCCCTTTCTTCCGTGGCCTTCTGTCTCTTTCATGAATCAACTACCTAGCTCTTTGCTTCTTTCCTCCCCCTCAAAGTTTCACCTATTGCCTGGCATCTCTCTCTCTACCTTCCCCCCTACTTTTCAAATCTACTCCTCAGCTTTTTTTTCTCCAGTCCTGCCAAAGGGTTCCGGCCCAAAATGACAACGGTATTTTTTTTCCCCCATAGATGGTGGTGAGTATGTGGAATGGGCTGCTGGCGATGGTGGTGGAGGCGGATACATTAGGGTCTTTTAAGAGACTCTTGGATAGGTACATGAAGCTTAGAAAGATAGAGGGCTATGGGTAACCCGAGGTAATTTACAAGGTAAAGATGTGTTCGACACAGCATCATTGGCCGAAGGGCCTGTACTGTGCTGGAGGTTTTCTATGTCTCTATGCTGCCTGGCCTGTTGAATTCCTCCAGCATTACGCATGTGCTGCTCAGATTTCCAGCATCTGCAGATTTTCTCGTTTGCAGAGCTTTGTATCTTTAGGTTTTGGAATATATTGTCAGGAGCTGGTAGTGGAGACAAAATCAATGAAGTGTCCAGAGCAAAAGCATGTGTAGAGCAGTGGGGAGAGAGCAGTGGAATTGGACTAGCTGGATCGATCTTACATCGAGATGCTAAGGACTCAGCTGTCCTGGTGACTTATTTGTGCGCTGTAATTCAGATATTAATGGAGACTCGTTGTCATGGACTATGACATGGCACTAACTTCTGACATCTATGTTTCATTGTCATCAGCAACCCCTGCTTGTCCTAACTTTGTGAACTGTTACCCAAGTTCAAAGTAAATATATATTAACATATACAATCCTGAGATTCATTTTCTTGCAGGCATACTCAATAAATCCATAATAGAATAATAACCATAATAGAATCAATGAAACACCACACCAACTTGGGGTTCAAACATTGTGCAAATACAAAAAGAATTAAATAATAATAATAAATAAGCAATAAGGAAAAGAACATAAGGGTCCCTGAAAGTGGACCCATTGGTTGCAGGAACATTTCAATGATGGGCAAATGAAGTTGAGTGAAGTTATCGCATTTGGTTCAAGAGCCTGGATGGTTGAGGCGCAATATCTTCCTGAATCTGGTGGTGTGAGTCCTGTGGCTCCTGTATCTTCTTTCCAATGACAGCTGTGATAAGAAAGCATTTCCTGGGCGGTGTGGGTTCCTGTTGGTGGATGTTGCTTTCCTGTGACAACGCTTCGTATAGATGCGCTGAATGGTGGGGCAGGCTTTACCCGTGATGAACTGGGCCATACCCACTACTTTTTGTAGGATTTTTCTGTTCAAACGCACTGGTGTTTCCGTTTACCAAACACAACAATAGGGAAGGAGCAAATGAGATGACATAAAATGATATAGAAAAAAAGAGACTTGACAGAGACAAGACTATATAATGATTTTAGAAACATTAACCTTATTTGTCACATGTACATTGGAACATACAGTGAAGTACATCATATGCATCAAATCAAATCAGCGAGGATTGTGCTGGGTAGCCGCACAAGTGTCGTCACGCTTCTGACCCCAACACAGCATGCCCACAACTCAGTAACCTTAACCGCATGTCTCTGGGATCTGGGTGGAAACCTACAATCTCCTTATAGGCAGTGGTGGGAATTGAAACTCAATCGGTGATCGGTGGTGCTGTAATAGCTTTATGCTAACCACTATGTATGCCACAGTGCTGTGACCAATTTGATCAATAACATGGATGGATTATAAATATATTCACTGTTAACTTCCATTAGCGGCATCAAAATCTTTGGAATCAACTCTGCATGCTTTAAATAAAACAAGCTTGCGTGAGTGTGAGTGTCTGAGTGTGTTACTTTGAAATGATTGTTATTGGGCTATCAAAAAGACTAAAGGCCAATGGACTTAAATCAAAGATGGATAGAGACACTGGCATTAATTGTTCTGTGTGTATAAGTTCTTATTTTCATGGTTCTTCTACATTTACAGATGATTTGTGGGCCTAATAAATGCTAGGCACACAGCAGGTGGAAGGATGTGCAAGCTTAAAAGATTGTACATCGATAAGGTGCTAGGTGTTTACTTACAAAGAAAAGTACTGTGTATGATAGCATGGCTTGCACGCACCTCGGTTTAGCAGCAAGCATCAAAAGAACTCTGCTTCTGAAGTTCGTGAAGTCTGCAGCTAACAAAGGGGAAGGAGAGCGAGGTTCAGGCAGAGAGGAACTTTATAATCTTCGATTTGCTTTCTTACATTGACCAAATATTCAGTCCTCTTTAGCAAAGTTGCTGCCATTCCCAAAATAGTTCAGTTCTTCAGTAAAGCAAACCTGAAACACTGCTTTAACATGAAAAAAGGACCTCTAAAGACTGCTGGATTAAGCATCACGAGTTAACTCTGTGGCACACCTTATTTCACCATGCACAGGTGGCCCCAAGCTTTCCGTAGTACCTTGCTTGAACTCACTTTCTGACCAAATACAATCTTTTGGACTCAAAATGGAGGACTACAATTTCAGGTAATCAGAGATTCCAAATTTTGCATGTCACTTTTCTATTATTTGTACCTTTATTCTTCCAGTAAATTGAAATCTTGTTTGACCTCTCCTACTCATATCACCTCCAAATTAATACTGTACAAGCAGCCTTTGAGTCTGTGTGGGCTTTCAGAGTAATCCCCCTCTTCATTCCAAATTGTCTCATTCTTTCAGACACGTCCCTACACTGACCTTTTGTTATTCATTAATCCTTTACCTCCTTTTCTCAATCATCACATCTGTACTCTAACACCCAATTACAACCATATAACCATTACAGCACGGAAACAGGCCATCTTGGCCCTTCTAGTCCGTGTCGGACGCTTACACCCACCTAGTCCCACCGACCTGCACTCAGCCCATAACCTTCCATTCCTTTCCTGTCCATATACCTATCCAATTTTTTTTAAAT
Organism: Hemitrygon akajei; assembly: GCF_048418815.1. NCBI lineage: Eukaryota > Metazoa > Chordata > Chondrichthyes > Myliobatiformes > Dasyatidae > Hemitrygon > Hemitrygon akajei. The sequence continues at coordinate 26,748,892 of NC_133138.1, read as the reverse complement.
GACAAAATCGAACCTGCCTCTACCACTTCTACTGGAAGCTCGTTCCACACAGCTACCACTCTCTGAGTAAAGTTGTTCCCCCTCGTGTTACCTCTAAACTTCTGCTCCTTAATTTTCATGTCCTCTTGTTTGAATCTCCCCTACTCTCAATAGAAAAAGCCTATCCACGTCAACTCTATCTATCCCCCTCATAATTTTAAATATCTCTATCAAGTCCCCCCTCAACCTTCTACGCTCCAAAGAATAAAGACCTAACTTTTTTAACTTTTCTCTGTAACTTAGGTGCTGAAACCCAGGTAACATTCTAGTAAATCTCCCCTGTACTCTTTCTAATTTGTTGACATCTTTCCTATAATTTGGTGACCAGAACTGTACATAATACTTCAGATTTGGCCTCACCAATGCCTTGTACAATTTTAACATTACATCCCAACTCTTATACTTAATGCTCTGATTTATAAAGGTCAGCATAACAAAAGCTTTCTTTACCACCCTATCCACATGAGATTCCACCTTCAGGGAACTATGCATCATTATTCCTAGGTCACCCTGTTCTACTGCATTCTTCAATGCCCTACTATTTACCATGTATGTCCTATTTGGATTATTCCTACCAAAATGTAGCACCTCACACTTATCAGCATTAAACTCCATCTGCCATCTTTCAGCCCACTCTTCTAACTGGCCTAAATCTCTCAGCAAGCTTTGAAAACCTACATCATTATCCACAATGCCACCTATCTTAGTATCATCTGCATACTTACTAATCCAATTTACCACCCCATCACGCAAGATCATTAATGCATATGACAAACAACATTGGACCCAGTACAGATCCCTGAGGCACACCACTAGTCACTGACCTCCAAACCTGACAAACAGTTATCCACAACTACTCTCTAGCATCTCCCATCCAGCCACTGTTGAATCCATTTTACTACTTCAATATTAATACCTAACGATTGAACCGTCCTAACTAACCTTCCACGTGGAACCTTGTCAAAGGCCTTACTGAAGTCCATATAGACAACATCCACTGCTTTACCCTTGTCAACTTTCCTAGTAACCTCTTCAAAATAATTCAATAAGATTTGTCAATCATGACCTTCCACGCACAAATCCATGTTGACTGCTCCTAATCAGACCCTGTCGATCTAGATAATTATATATACCATCTCCAAGAATACTTCCCATTAACTTACCCACCACTGACGTCAAACTGACAGGCCTATAATTGTTAGGTTTACTCTTAGAACCCTTTTTAAACAATGGAACAACATGAGCAATACGCCAATCCTCCGACACCATCCCCGTCACTAATGACATTTGAAATATTTCTGTCAGAGACCCTGCTATTTCTACACTAACTTCCCTCAAGGTCTTAGGGAATAGCCTGTCAGGACCCGGAGACGTATCCATTTTTATATTCTTTAAAAGCTCTAGTACTTCCTCTTCTTTAATCATCATAGTTTCCATAACTACCCTACTTGTTTCCCTTACCTTACACAATTCAATATCCTTCTCCTTAGTGAATACTGAAGAAAAGAAATTGTTCAAAATCTCCCCCATCTCTTTTGGCTCCATACATAGCTATCCACTCTGATTCTCTAAGGGACCAATTTTATCCCTCACTATTCTTTTGCTATTAATATAACTGTAGAAACCCTTTGGATTTATTTTCACCTTACTTGCCAAAGCAACCTCATATCTTCTTTCTGTTTTTCTAATTTCTTTCTTAAGATCCTTTTTATTGCAAATGTTCCCCAGTATTTTCTTCCCCAACCCCCTTTCCATCTCGAAATTTGCTTTAACTTCCCCACTTCTAAAGAAAGATCAACCTGTATTTTTGTACTGCTTCTCTCTGTAGATGCTGCCTGATCACCACTTATCAGCAATTTATCACAATTACCAGCATTTGCTTTGCTTTCGCGCTTCTCCAGCAACTCTGAGATTTGAAATGTTGTTTCTTCCCTGCAGTGAGTCCAACAGACACGCTGAATGTTTTCAGTAACTTCTGTTAACATTTTTTTTTTCAGTCTGGCTCCACTTTTTGCCCACAGTCAGCATCTACCTGATCAAACAAATACCCAGGTTGTCTACAGTGCACCAGGACCGAGCTCCACCCAAGCCAGACGGGTAAATTTTCAAAACATTTATGGCCCAATGAACTCTTGCACAACTACATGCATTGACTCTTGACAAAATGCCCAATGGTGATCGCACATCCCTTGTAAAGACTTATTTCAACAAATATAACTGAATTATACACATTTCACCTGAAATCAAAACGTTTCAAGACTGAAGATTGTTTAGTATAAGAACATAACAAATAGGAGCAGGCATAGGCCATCTGGCCCATCGAGCCTGCTCCGCCATTCAATAAGATCATGGCTGATCTGGCCATGGACTCATCTCCATCTACCTACCTTTTCCCTGTAACCCTTAATTCCCCTACTATGCAAAAATCTATCCAACCTTGTCTTAAATATATTTACTGAGGTAGCTTCCACTGCTTCATTGGGCAGACAATTCCAGAATCACCACTCTGGGAAAAGCAGCTCTTCCTCATCTCCATCCCAAATCTACTCCCCCAAATCTTGAGGCGATGTCCCCTAGTTCTAGTGTCACCTACCAGTGGAAACAACTTTCCTGCCTCCATCTTATCTCTCCCTTTCATAATTTTTGTACATTTCTATAAGATTTCTTCTCATTCTTCTGAATTCCAGCGAGCACAGTCCCAGACGACTCAATCTCTCCTCATAGTCTAACTCCCATCATCTCTGGAATCAACCTGGCAAACCTCCTCTGCACCGCTTCCAAAGCCAGTATATCCTTCCGCAAGTAAGGGGACCAGAACTGCATGCAGTAGTCCAGGTGCGGCCTCACCAGTACCCAGTACAGTTGCAGCATAACCTCCCTGCTCTTAAGTTCAATCCCTCTAGTAACGAAGGCCAACATTCCATTTGCCTTCTTGATAGCCTGCTGCACCTGCAAACCAATCTTTTGTGATTCATGCATAAAATCTATCATTCTTTAGTACTCAAGTGTAAATGAAAATACTGAAAACAAAAAAAAACAATAAATATAAATACATAGCTTATTTATGTACATAGACTGATAGTATGTTCATAAACTGTGACTAGGTACAGGAAAGTCTGTAAGGGTGACTCTGACAGGAAATGGTGGGGTTAGTCAGTGGGTGGAGGTGTTGATCAACCTGATGGCCTGGGGAAAATAACTGCTTTCGAGTCTGATGGTGCAGACATTGTTTCTGTGTAGCCTCCTCCCTGAAGGGAATGGGGCAAATAGTCGATGAGCAGGGTAGGCAAGATCCTTCATGATATTGCTGGCCTTTTTCCAGCACAATTCTCTATACACAGTTGGCTGGTTGCGTCCACACCAGACTCCAGGGCAAGTGGTCCTGGGCTGGAAACCAGCGTGCTCCTTGCACCCTTTCACCCGTGCTGGGTTGGTCATCGAGCTCGCAACTCAGCCTTATAAAACAGCAAAATGCTAAAGAAATGGCAAGTTTGCCACTCGATGCACCAGTGAGGCACGGGTGCATTTTTATTACATTATCATTTCCCCATAGATGTCCTTGGTGGTGGGTGAGCTGGTGCTGGGATGCCTTGGGCAGTTTATACTACCTGTTGTAGAGCCCTCCTTTCTGCTGCTGTTCAGTTTCTGTACAACACAGGTTAGGATGTTTCACTTGGCCCCTCACAAAACTGTTCCCACAACCTATGGACTCCCTTTCAAGGACTCTTCATCTCATGTTCTCAATATTTATTGTTTACTTATTTATTTTTTCTTTTTGTATTTGCACAGTTTGTTGTCTTTTACACACTGGCTGTATGCTCAGTCGGTGCAGTCTTTCACTGATCTTAGATTTACTGAGTATGCCCATAAGAAAATGAATCTCAGGGTTGTGTATGGTGACATATAGTGTGTATGCTTTGAAAATAAATTTACTTTGAACTGTGCATTGGAAGAAGCATGTGAGTATTAATGTGCATAATCCAGCTCTCTTCAGCCTCCTCAGAAAGTAGAGGTGTTGGTAAGCTTTCTTAAATGTAGAGGATGCTTTCTGGGACCATGGGAGGTTGTGTGAGATGTGCACTCCCAGGAGTTTGAAACTGCTCACAGTTTCCACTTCTGTGCCATCGATGTAAAGGGTGGGGGAAGGGTGAGAATGGTGCAAGCTTTCCTGAACTATCTCCTTGGTCTTATTGACATTGAGGAAGAGGCTATTTGCCAGGCACCAGGCCTCGAGCTCGGGTGGTTGCCTCATTGTTGTTGGTGACGAGTCCCATCAATGTTGTGTCATCAGTGAACTTTACAATGTGTTTTTACACTTGCCTAGTTATTACTTCCAATTGTTGCCTCCTGCCCATGAGTAAGTGATAAAACTCAAATCTCTTTATGGAGAAAGAATTCAAGTCACCCCTTAAGTTCTACATTAACTTAATGCCTCTAGAACTGGAGGCTAGATAGGCTATGATTTCACCCCCCCCCCCCCACCGAGTGAAGTTGTGGGGGGAACTGATAAGTTTTTATAAAATCATGAGCAACATAGATAAGGTGGATGACCAGTCTTTGCCCCAGAGTATGAGGGCTCTAGACTAGAAGGCATCTGTTGAAAAGTGATAAGGTAAAGATATAAAGCAGAACCAAGGGACAACTATGTCACACTATTCATAGAGGGTGTGGGTGACTGGAAAAGATTGCCAGAGGAAGCTGTAGAGGCATGTACAATTACAACATTTAAAAGACATTTGGACAGGTAGATAGATAGGAAAGGTTTAGTGGGATATGGGCCAAACGCAGGCAAATGGGAGCAGCTCAGTTAAGCAGCTTGGGCCTAAGGGGTGTGTTTCCATGCCGTGTAGCAGGTTTCAGTGTGAGCTGCTCCATGACTATGACTCTAGTGATCTCATACCTCTCTTGACTACTTGTAGCCAAGCAATTATAGATTGTATAACTTTTTGAGGCCTCCGATTCCGTTAGTTTACTCATGGTGTTAAGGTGAAAATTATGAGCAGAAGAACAGTAATCAGCATTCATGGCCTAGACTCTAGGGGTTCCCCAACTTTTTTATGCCACCTACCCTACCGTGAACTGAGGGCCCCCAGGTTGGGAACCCCCTGGCCTAGAGGTTTCATAGTACTACCCTCTGATAGATACCATGCATTCAGTGTATTCAGTTCCAAATATACGAAACTAGGGGGGTCTAAGGTACAGAACACTTCAGTTTATTCCTGAGATAGGTGTTTGTAGAGTGCAGGATGAAACTCCAGAGGGATACCAAAAGCAGGTGTACTAAGCTGAGGAGATTTCAGTGCTACAAGGATCATAAAGTGAGCTCAGGCCTCAGGCTTTGGGAGTGAAGTCAAATTCATGCATTTATCAGGGTCATTTATCGTATCCGGTGCTCCCAGTGAGGGCTCCTTTATACTGGTGAGACCCGAAGCAGATCGGGGAACCACTTTGTCAAGCACCTTTGCTCTGTCTGCCACAAAAAGCAGGATCTGCAGGTAGCCACCCATTTCAATGTGACTTCCCATTCCCATTCTGATATGTCTGCCCATGGCTCCCTCCACTGCTATGATGAAGCCAAACTCAAGTTGGAGAGGCCACTTGATATTCCATCTGTGAAGCTTCCAACCCAATGGCATTAACATTGATTTCTCTAACTTCTGGTAATTACTTATCATCAGTCCTTCTGTCTTTTTCCATTCCTCTTTCTTGTTACCCTCTCACCCCCCTCTGGTACCCCTCTTCTTTCTCTTCCATGGTCACTGTCCTCTCCTAGTACATTCCTTCTTCTACAGCCTTTTCCACCTATCCCCTCCCAGCTTTTTACTTCATCCCCCTCCTTCACCTACCCATCTTTCTCCTTCACCTGGTTTCACCTACCACTTGCCAGCCTCTCCCCCTGCCCCATCATTCTCTTCCACAGATGTTGCCGAACTTGTGGAGTTCCTTCAGCATTTTGTGGGTGTTGCTTTGGGAGTGAGCGCCTGTCTCCCACCAAATGGGCCCCAAGTGAGCAATGGTACTACCTTAACCAAGACTCTCACTTATGAATTCCAACATGGAAGGTCATCATCATCATCTTTCCTTTCCAGTTCCACGTAAATGAAGCAAGGAAGTGTAACCTGGCAACCCATAATTTTCCATTCACCAAACTTTTAAAAAACAGATTCAAGGATAGCAACAAGGGTCATTACTGAGGAAGTGTTGAATGACCTAGATATTTACATGTAGAAGGGGAGGGGTCCAGTGGCACCAATCTCATGCTTCTTTCAGGACCCCAAAAAGTACCACATTACCCCTGGACTCAGATATCCCCACACTAGAGTCTCCTAGATCCGAGATCTCCAATAGAAGGATGAGAGGGGATCTGATTGAAACATATAAGATTATTAAGGGATTGGACATGCTAGAGGCAGGAAACATGTTCACGATGTTGGGGGAGTCCAGAACCAGAGGCCATAGTTTAAGAATAAGGGGTAGGCCATTTAGAATGGAGTTGAGGAAAATCTTTTTCACCCAGAGAGTTGTGGATCTATGGAATGCTCTGCCTCAGAAGGAAGTGGAGGCCAACTCTCTGGATGCTTTCAAGAAAGAGTTAGATAGAGCTCCTAAAGGTAGCGGAGTCAAGGGATATGGGGAGAAGGCAGGAACGGGGTACTGATTGTGGATGATCAGCCATGATCACAGTGAGTGGCAGTTCTGGCTCGAAGGGCCGAATAGCCTACTCCTGCACCTATTGTCTATTGTCTCAGCTGTGGGTCTACATCCTTGCTTACTGTTGCCTGGGAAAACTTTGAAGCTTTACCGAGTGACAGCGGAAGAGTGGGATCTGCTGAATTACTCTTGCATGGAAATGTCAAGAAGTTATCAAAGGACTCAAGAGACTAAATTGGCTCCTTCCATGCTGTAACCATCTTTTTGATCTGCAATCCTGAATGATAACCAAAATCAAGTCAGAACCCTCTTCCCATTTATGACTTAATTCTCCACAGAGCTACAAAAATTGACAGTTTCCTCCAATGATCCATTGCTGTGAATGCCTTGACACAATTCCAATGCAGCAACTGAACAGCAAAGCAGAAATGTGCTTTAACATGATAAGAACTCAATAGAGGCAATAGAAAAATCATTGCCTGGAAACCAAAAGAAATATTTACACTTGCGGTTTAATGAAGTGTGGTATTGCTTCATATGCACTGTTAGCACAGCTCCAGTTTAAAACATTTATGACAAATTATTCACTCTGCTTTCCAATCGCCACTCTATTAGCTGTAAACACAATGTGAAGCCTGCAGTAACATTTATGGAAACTAGTTTTACAACCAACACCTCATCAAAGTGGATTGTGTCTCATCTAACCTGGAACAAGAGAGTCAGGTGTAAACGTGTGATAGTAGAATCTAGTCAGATGTGGGGAGAATATGCAGAAGACCAAACCTTAGACACAGAAGGCAGTGCAGCTGTCAGAAACTTAAAGCAATATACACAGTGTGCTAGAGGAGCTCAGCAGGTCAGGCAGTATCTATGGATAGGAATAAACAGTCGACGTTTTGGGCCAAGACCCTTCATTAAGTCTGGAAAAGAAGTCAGAATAAGAAGGATTGGGAAGGGAGAAAGAAGTACAAGGTGCTGATGATAGGTGAAATTGGGAGGGGGATGGGTGAAGTGAAAAGCAGGTAAGTTGATTGGTGAAAGAGATAAAGGGCTGGAGAAGGGGGAATCTCATAGAAGAGGACAAGAGACTATGGAAGAAAAAGGGAGAGGAGTACTAGAGTGAGGTGATGGATGGGTTAAGCAGAGAAGGTATGAGAGGGAAACAAGAATGGGGAATGATGAAGGAGAGGGGAGGCAATTACCGAAAGCTCGAGAAATTGATGTTCATGCCATCAGGTTGGAGGCTACCCAGAAGGTATATAAGGTGGTGCTCCTCCAATCTGAGTGTGGCTTCATTACGACCAAATCTTATTTCAGCTTGCAACTCCAATTTATAGTAAATTTTGATTCAGGGTTATTGTTTATTTCAATGAGTAAGCAAGTCAGGCAATCTCTCAAGGCCCTTCCTGTTTTAGAACTTTTTAAAAAACTAATTGCACAAATTTTACGAAAGAGCAGCACGGTAGCATATCGATTAGCGTGATGCTGCTGCTGCACCAGTGATCCAGGTTCAGTTCCTCCGCTGCCTGTAAGGAGTTCTACATTCTCCCTGTGACCTCGTGGCTTTCCTCCGGGTGCTCGGGTTTCCTCCCACGTCCCAAAGACGTAGGGGTTAACAGGTTAATTGGTCGCATGGGTGTAACTGGGCATCACAAGCTCTTCAGCCAGGAAGGGCCTGTTTCTGAACTGTATCTCTAAATAAAATAAATAAAGGCTGTATTCTTCAGCTGTAATCCACTGACAGATGGACTTTGTTTGACAGACTGGACAGACCACTCCTGCTTTGTAACTGACCAAAACTCTACTGTTTTGGAAAACATTACCTGGCAAAATTAATTACTTTTAACAATTCGTTCATTCTTTATGCACCATATCACATTATGTGGCGATCGAGGTCTTTCCGGGACCACGATTCTGCTTGACAAATTTTGGTAAGGGCACATTTCTTAATTGTGATATCATTCTGGAGGACCGTTGTCTCATTTTTTAAACTGCATTGCGTTTGTGATTTCTAAATGACAATAAACTGAATCTGAAAATAAAGTTACAAAATTAGCTGTGGGAAATCCATCCATACACTATTTATTTGAGTAACAAGGAATGATCCTGACTGCAAAGAGGTTACAAATCATTGGGTGCATTTGGTAGCTTCATGCATGTAATGTGACTGCTCTTGGATGGGTCATGTGGTTGTTCAGGGCTGCATGCCAACAGAATAAATTCTCAGTATTCTACGGAAAGGCTGGGCTCTGAGCTCAACTTCAAAATATCCTTGATTTAAAATTGGATTCTGAGTTTTTCCACAATTTATCTGGCACAGTTCGCCCCTGTTCAACAGAGTTTGAAACACATTCACGGAGGTGAACAGCATAGATGTAATTAAAGAGAATCTAGATCAGTGCATGAGGAATTGAATGATATGTTATTATGGTGAGATAAATTAAATAAAGTGAAAGGATGTACATGTGGAATATTAATGGTTAGTAATTGGGTTTTATTTTCCATGTTGCAACATTCCCAATTCACTGCAAACAGGCCATTTATCTTGTACATCCAAGTATTAATAGAGGCACAATTGTGACTTTAATGTCAGTGAGAGCAATGTGATCAGGGGTATTAATAAAAACCATTTACAATTCAAACAGAGGCAGGGTCTCATTGAAATGTATCGAATACTGAAAGGTCTAGCTCAAGTGGATGTGGAGAAGGTGTTACCTATACTGGGGGGAACTAGGACCAGAGGGACAAGCATCAGAATACAAGTACATTTCCTTAGAATAGAGATGAAGGGGATGTTCTTTAGCCAGAGGGTGAATTCATTGCCACAGATGGCTGTGGAGGCCAAGTCATTGGGTATATTTAAAGCGGAGATTAATAGGTTCTTGTGTAGTAAGTGTGTCAAAGTTTAAATGGAGAAAGCTGAAGAATGGGGTTGAGAGGGATAATAAATCAGCCAAGATGGAATGTCAGAGCCGACTTGATGGGCAGATTGGCCTAATTCTGCTCCTATGTCATACGATCTAAAAAGAGTACACTTTATTTTGATTTATTAATTATGGAAAAAGTCACAAAATTAAGGTTTGGTCCTGAGCTGCAGACGTATTGGGGCAGGCAATGAAAGGGTTATACTCTTCCAAAGGGGTTGAAACACTTCAGCCATTAAATCCTAATGCTTCCCGAGACACTTTTCTCTTTAAAGAGAGAAGCTTGACAATCTGTTGTGCAATATGATGTGGCTGTTACGATTGAACAACTGCTAGTGTGCACAAATCATGGGCTGTGGTTACGTACTTTAAACTAAGTGCTAAGATTGAGGGAGTCAGGGCAGACATAATTATTCGGTATTCATAAATTTGACGCCATTGAAAAACTCAGCTGTTCTTGGTCCAACCCACATGAAACTTTCACTAATCGTCTCCATTGCCCTGCTTAGACAAGAGCCTGACTCTCCTTTCAGATGTCATCCATTTCACTGAAATGTCATACGCTTCAAAATATTTTACTGTATGCTTGCAGGACATGTGACAAAACTGATCTTTCTTTCTTCTTTATCCAGTGCACATCATTCTCTATGGCCAGCTATTGTTTAATCTATGAAATAAATATCATCACCACCTTGCAGAACCACGTCTCCTTCACGAACAAAAAGGTTTGGCAGAGGATGGACTTCTTGTGACAAAAGGTAAAATTCCATCTTTCTCAAAACCTAGCGGTGCAATTCTACCCCGGCCTCCTCACATCAGCCCTTACTGTCTGATTTGGTGCAGCATCCTCTCACAATATACGAAAGCTACAGCAAACTGTCAGGACAGTAGAAAAGGTCGCTGGCTGCAATCTACCATCACTGCAGGACTTGTATGTGTGCAGGACAAAGAAGCAGGCAGTAAAAATTACTGTGCATGCGACTCATCCAGCAAACTGACTACAAGCACCATAAGCACCAAAACTTCACTCCTTCTTAAAAGTTCGCTCCTCTAGACCTTTAATCTGCCAGGTCCCCCTCCCATCTCTATCTATTAACTCAGTCATTACACTGACCTGTAAACACTTGAAATCACTTTTTAATAGTCCTGTTTTACATTTAAATACATGTTTGTATTTATGCACATTTTATTCCACATCTGTACTTCTATTTTTATACATTTCTTTATTCTGTTTAATTGTTAGAAACATAGAAAACCTACAGCACAATACAGGCCCTTCAGCCCACAATGCTGTGCCAAACATGTCCTTGCCTTAGAACTGCCTAGGCTTACCATAGCCCTCTATTTTTCTATCCCATCCAGGAGTCTCTTAAAAGACCCTATTGTATCCGCCTCCACCACCGCTGCCGGTAGCCCATTCCATGCATTCACCAGTCTCTGTGTAAAAAACTTTTCCCTGACATCTCCTCTGTACCTACTTCCAAGCACCTTAAAAATATGCCCTCTCGTGCTAGCCATTTTAGCTCTTGGAAAAAGCCTCTGACTATCCACACAATCAATGCCTCTCATTATCTTGTACACCTCTATCAGGTCACCTCTCATCCTCCATTGCTCCAAGGAAAAAAGGCCAAACCTATTCTCATAAGGCATGCTCCCCAATCCAGGCAACATCCTTGTAAATCTCCTCTTCACCTTTTCTATGGTTTCCACATCCTTCCTGTAGTGAGGCAACCAGAACTGAGCACAGTACTCCAATTGGGGTCTGACCAGAGTCCTATATAGCTGCAACATTACCTCTTGGCTCTTAAACTCAATCCCACGATTGATGAAGGCCAATGCACCATATGCCTTCTTAACCAGAGTCAACCTGTGTAGCAGCTTTGAGTGTCCTATGGACTCAGATTCCAAAATCCCTCTGATCCTCCACATTGCCAAGAGTCTTACCATTAATGCTATGTTAAGTCCTGTTTTTTTTCCTTGTTGCATGTAGCACCACACACCACAGCAATTTCCTAATACATGTAAACGGTGATAGTGAATAAAACTGATCCTTGAAAAGTACATTCAAAATGAACTCTGCTCAATTGAGCATTGGGCATATAGGCTAGCTTAGTGTAGAGCTGGCTTCTCACAATATTGGGCCAAAGCAGTCAGTCAGTTACATAGAGAGCATCAAGTCCATGAGTTTTACAGTCATCTGGTCTCAGGTTGTACAACAATGGCCCATTGCCATTTTCGCTCCCCACATTCCTACCTCAGGTTCTCTCACTCACCTACACACCACAGTAAGGGTTCCCAACCTCTTCTATGCCATGGACCAATAGGGGTCTGTAGACCCCAGGTTGGGAGCCCCTGCACTAGAATCAATGTACAATGGACAGCTAACCTGCATGTTCATGGGATAGAGCACAGAAATCTACAGCACATTACAGGCCCTTCAGCCCACAATGTGGTGCTGACCATGTAACCTACTCTGGAAACTGCCTAGAATTTCACTACCGCATGGCCCTCTATTTTTCTAAGCTCCATGTACCTATCTAAGAGCCTCTTAAAAGACCCTAATGTATCTGCCACTGTCACTGGCAGTGCATTCCACACACCCACAACTCTGTGTGAAAAACCTACCCCTGACATCCCCTCAGTACTCATTTCCAAGCACCTTAAAACTATGCCCCCTCGTGTTAGCCATTTCAGTCCTGGGAAAACACCTCTGACTATCCACACGATCAATGCCTCTCATAATCTTATGCAGCTCTATCAGGTCACCTGTCATCCTCCGTCTCCCCAGGGAGAAAAGGCCGAGTTCACTCAACCTATTCTCATAAGGCATGCTCCCCAATCCAGGCAACATCCTTGTGAATCTCCTCTGCACTCTCTCCATAGTATCTACATCCTTCCCGTAGTGAGGTGACCAGAACTTAACAAGTGGGTATGGGAGGAAATCAGAGTATCTGGGGCAGCCTATGAAGTCAGAGCGTGAAAGTGCAAACTCGGTATAGACAGTACCAGAAGTCAGAATTGAAACCAGGTCACCAGGAAGCATGAAGCATGGCTCTGGTAGCAGCACCACTGAGTCAAGTTAATGGAAGCTGTGGGGTGTGAATGTTTACAGGAGTACACTGGAGTAACAGTGTACTCCTGTAACTGCATCAGTAGCATTGACTTACTGGAGCTCTGTCAAACATACACTGGTACGACGGTACACAGGAAGATGGAGCGAATAACTTGAGCTTGGACAGCTTGAAGGAAGAAGGAGAAGTTGACTTAAGGAGAGAATGGGGCTGGGTGAAAGCACATTCCATAACAGAGAAGGGAAGGAACTTGGAAAATAACAGGAGCACCAATTTGCAACAGGAATAAAGAGCGGAATGTGATCACAGAAAAATATAAGGTGGGGGGGGGGGGAATCAGAAAACAAGGGCAAGCATTTTAAGACCGCATTGCTTAACTGGCAAGCAACATAAATCAGCACAGGGGTGACGGATGCAAGTTCGGACGCAGGCTCACATAAAGCTCCAAGCCAGTCTGCAACATTTTTGCCCAGTCGGCTCATTGTTTCATCAGAAAATAAGCTGAGTTAGTGGGGAGTTTGGACCCAGTGATAGAGGTAGAAGTAGCAGGTCTTACAAGTACCTGGTCAGGAGTCAAACGTAATCGCCAGATCTGTGAGCTATCATTACGGCATTAATTGAGTAAATCAATAAGGCATTTGCCTGGAAGCAGAATGGAGTTGCTGGTTACGAAATGGAAATTCAGAGCTCAAAGACAGTGGTTTCCATTTTCTAAATATTTAAGTTCAAGTTTATTGTCATTCACCATACACATGTATACACAGCTAAACGAAACGTCGTTCCTCTGGGGCCAAGGTGCAAAATACTATATACAGTCACACCCAGCATGTATAGCTACGATCCAGCACTTACAGTTACAAAATTATATCAGCACAAGCCTCTGAGTGGCGTGGCCTGAAGATTGATGGGTTAAGATAAATATTAAGTACCTCACTGGTCTACATTTGCCCTCTCTGCATCATCTCCCTGCCCTGCTCAATTTTCCCAACATTTTCTGTTTGCGTTTGAACAATTTTCTAATTTACTGTGGACCTTAATGAGCCATGGAAAAAGCCACCAGCTGGTTAAGGAGGGAGGGCCAGCTGTAAGTGATTTTAGGGCCTGGAGAGAGTAAAAGTAGAATTTTTTTTTTTAAAAAAACGTCATCATGACATAATTTTACTAATTATTTCAGAATTGTTTGCCTGTAAAGGCAAAGATAAATTTTCATATATTATCATCTGTTTAGGCTTAATCTTTGAATTAAATTTGGGTTCCATACTTGGGTGATGTCAAATGCACAGTTACTGCTTCCATTTCCAGCCAGTTCCCGCGGTTACCTATAGCAACCTTCATTCCTGATTGCTTCCTATTTCGTTCTAACTCTGCATCCAATCAAACTCTATTTTTCATGTTTCCTTCTTTAACCCCTCTGAGAAAAAGGGAGGGACTTGCATGTCATCTGAAACTTAGTGAGAGGAAGCTCCTCCTGCTTCACCCACCAGTAACTAATAAGGCTCCAGCCTTTGATTTTTCTAGGACCTACATGGGAGAGGTTTTCAATGACAGTCCAACACTGTAACAGGAACTACATTTCAGAAGCTATATCAAGTGTTAGCTGCTTTAGCAAAGCAAGTCTTTTTTTTTTGCAGCAAACAAAATGCTGAACTTTCTGGTTAAGGCAACATCAATGGAGGGAAATGCAGAATCAATGTTTTGGGTCAAAAGGTCAACTGTCCACTTCCCCTACTCAGATGCTGACTGGCTTGCTGAAGTCCTAGCACTGTATTTGTTGCTCCAGATTCCAGTATCTGCGATCTCCTGCATCTCCCATCTTTTCTTTCATCCCGTTTGAGCCGCGTTTGTTCCATTCTGCCCCTCTCTTCATCCACACTCAATGAACTTGCTTTGCCGGCTGTACTCTTAAAGCAGGCTAGCAAACAGGAAATCTTAGCAACCAAAGTTTCACTCAAGAAAGAATCCTTCCAATTGTCAGCAACTATTTCCGATGGGGAAAAAGTACTCTTTAATTGCTTATAAACTAATCTGCGGGTGAATTAAAACTATTTATTTTACAATCTGTGATACACCTTCCTACTTCCTTACGTCTAGAAAATCTACATGAAATTTTGCAGCTGTACACTATTGTGTATGGCTCCCAAAAGTAGTTCGGGTGGGTCTGCACATTTACTCAGACAGATAACAGCTAGATAGATGTGAGCAGTTAAAACTTCTCAGAAGTTTCCCACTCAGTGGCCACTGAATTCTGCGAACCGCCAACACAACTGCTCGGCTTGTTTTCCTCGGCTGAGGAACAGTTCCCGGAGTAAAGGAACTTAGGGCTTACCTTCTTTCTCGATTTACAACAGCACAACTTGCTGTGGCCGCTGCCCATTCTCCACACTGGCTGACAGAGATCTGCCTGTGAAAAGTCTGCTGACTGTAACGCTGCAGGCGAAACATTAAACCTTCAGCACTTAATCACCCAATTGGTTTGAACTGAACCCGGGTCTGCAGCGTGCACTTGTGGTGAATGGTTAGGGGTTACCGTATTCCCCGTAAAATACACGCCTTCGAAAACTACCAACGGTTCCTGTCCGACAGCTGACTTGCAGATTTCCGCCAATTAAAAGGAACAAAAATCAAATGCTACTTTTAATAGTTTTGCAAGCAAGTTTTTCTCCATACATGTAAAATGTGAATTTTTATTTTGAATTTTCATGTTGAGTGCAAGAAGCGATTGAGAGTTATTTCCGATTTTTTAAAAAAGTTTGCCCGAAGTGTAAGAGCAACACACTCAAAATGCTGGAGGTACTCAGCAGGTCAGGCTGCATCCATGGATAGGAATGAACAGCCGACGTTTCGGACCGAGTCCCTCCATCAGATCTTGAACGGAAACGGGAGGAAGCCAGAAGAAGATGGGAGCGGGGAAGGAGTACAAGTTGGAGGGGGGTAGATGAGACCATGTGAGGGAGAAGGTCGACTGTACTCTTTTCCATAGGTGCTGCCTGGCCAGCTGGCGTTGCTTGGATTTCCAGCGTCTGCAGATTTTCTCTTGTTTGAGAAGGTGGGGGAGAGTGGGTTGAAGTGAGAAACTGAGAGGTGATAGGAGGAAAAGGAAAATTGCTGGAGAAAAAGGAATCTTCTGTGAATGTCCTCAAGAAAATGAATATCAGTGTGGTATATGGTGACGTATGTACTTGGATGATAAATTAACTCTGCACTTTGATAGGAGAGGAGAGTGGACCACGGGAGAACGGGAGGGAGGAGGGGCACCAGAGGAACTGATGGGCAGGTGAGGAGAAGAAAGGGATAACAGGGGAACCAGATGGGAATGGAAAAGGAGAGAAGGGAGAAGGAGGAAAACTGCTGGAAGTTGGAGTGTAGAGCAGTGTCAGGTTTGGTGCTGTGGTCACTGTTCAAAGGATGAGCAAGGACAATGGGAATTTCTAGGTTTAAAAGATTTGCAGAGAGATGAAACGTTTACTTGATTCTGGGAAAACACTTAAGCAAAGAAGGATCATGCATAAAGGCTGGAGTCTAAGAGAGTCGACATTTCTGTTCAAAACCTTTTGTCAGCATTCCAGATGAAGGGTCTCAGCCTGAAACACCGAGTATTTATTTCTGTAGATGCTGCCTGACCTGCTGAGTTCCTCCAACATTTTGTTTGTTACTCTGGATTTCCACCATCTGCAGAATCTCTTATGTTTATGGAGACCAAAGAAGTTATGGTATGATTTAGCAAAGGATCCTCATGGTGATGGATGGTTGCTGACTAGTAATGGACAAATTTGGAATTAGACTTCAGAGTGAAAGATCAAAAGTGCGCAGAACAACACACACAAAATGCTGGAGGAACTCAGCAGGCCAGGCAGCATCTATGGAAAATTGTACAGTGGATGTTTCGGGCTGAGACACTTCAGCAGGACTGGGGAAAAAGGATGAGGAGTAGAGTTAAAAGGTGGGGGGGAGGGGAGAGAAAAACACAAGGTGATAGGTGAAACCAGGAGGGTGAGGGTTGAAGTAAGGAGCTTGGAAGTTAAGAGATACAGGGTTGGAGAAGTGGAGACTGATAGGAGAGGACAGAAAGCCATGGAAGAATGAAAAGTGGGGAGGAGCGCCAGAGGGAGATGATAGGTGGGCAAGGAGATAAGGTGAGAGAGGGAAAAGGGGATGGGAAATGGTGAAGGGGAGGGGGCATTACTGGAAGTTTGAGAAATCGATGTTCATGCCATCAGGTTTGAGGCTACCCAGACAGAATATCAGCTGTTGTTCCTCCAACCTGAGTGTGGCCTCACCATGACGGTAGAGGAGGCCCTGGATAGGCGTGTCGGAATGGGAAGTGAAATTAAAATAGATGACCACTGGGAGATCCTGCTTTTTCTGCCACAAAAACATTCCCCCCCCCCACTTTCACCTATCACCTTGTGTTTCTCTCTCCCCTCCTCCCACCTTTTAACTGTACTCTTCTTTTTTTTTTCTCCAGCCCTGCTGAATGGTCTCAGCCTGAAACGTCGAGTGTACTCTTTTCCACAGATGCTGCCTGGCCTGCTGAGTTCCTCCAGCATTTCGTGTGTGTTGCTTGGATTTCCAGCATCTGCCGATTTTCTCTTGTTTGGGAAAGGTGTGCAGAGGACTGGAAGGAATGGTGGAGATGATGAGGGGAGAGAAGAAGCTCAGAAAGCCGTGACCACAAATACCAAGGAGAGCGAGAGAGATGCGAGAGGCTGCAGGTGAAGGGGAACCAGTGTGGCAAGCGCATCAGGAAATGAAAGCTGAAGGGGCAAAAAAGGCATTTCCTGTTGTACAGGCTAGATGTAAGCATTGTAAAATGGAGATTAAATTTAATTAAATGAAGTTGAAATAACTTAAACTGCTATATCTTGGAAAGAAACAGTTTAGTTAGTAATAGTATCATACATAATGCGGGGGAACATCAGCAAGTCAGGCAGTTTCTATGTAGGAACATAAATGTGTATTTAATATTTCAATAATATTTGTATATATATTGTTTGATTAAGCATTCTTGTTTGTGTAAATACAAACTTTCATTATGGGTTATATGTATAAATACATGTATTGCATACATCATCATGCTATCACGTGACATGTGTGCATCTCACTTAAAGTAAACATGAAGTTAGACCTGCATTCTTGGACGCCTTTGTCTTCCTTTGAATTAGTTTAATATTTTGAAGTTACAAATCCTAACACCAAATAGTCGACATTTCAGGCTGAGACCCTCCATCAGGACAGTCAGTAATAGGATACACATAAAAGTTTGCAGATGCTGTAAATCCAAAGCAGCACACACAAAATGCTGGAGGAACTTTTTTTTGCTACTTGGTGACTCACATACGCGATATTTTTTCAGATAACTTTGCTGGGAAGCTCACTCTGATTAGTTATAGGAAAGGGATCCAAGCATCACATTAAATTTGCTTTGTGGCAATTCTTACAAGAAAGAACCTGAATACATCTGCTTTACATTCAATTACTTCCCTATTACATATTCCCCTTGTACCAATATTGGAAGGGCCAATACTGAGTTGATCATTATCTAGATCCGCTGCTTCTTCTGCTCAACATCAGGCAATCAAACCAAGTATTATGATGGTATTGGGTTTGCTGTCAATGAAATTTTGAACTCAAATGAAGATCTTAAACCCTATCGGATATAGATAGCTGTGGGTACCCTTACTGCTTTATCCAATATAGATAGCTACAGGTACCCTTGCTAAAGGGAGGTTATACTGTAGACACCCACCCTTCAAAAGTTAGACCTCTTCCCTGTTCATCCTCCACTGTGTTTAGCTGTCAACGGCCACTACTTGAAAGGTGTGCCTTCCTCCCTACCAAGGAGGAGAAAGTTCCAACTAACGAAGCAGTTTAAAAACAATTCATTTATTTTTAGTGATACATGTTTAAATTTAGATAAAAATCTTAAAACACATTTAAAATTCACTGAGGTTTTCTATCTTACAAAGGATTGCTCAATTACGAATTATTTCTAAAACACAGAAGATTTCCAAAGCACAACTGCAATTCCTACGGTATAAGCTAAAAGGACATAACAACAAGTTGCAGATAAACAAGTCATCTGCCAGAGAAATAGACAGCAGAGGAATGGTCTCTAATCACCTTGTTTTTCCATCATTCTTCTTGTCATTCCTTGGCCATTCCTAACAAACCAGACTGCTCTCTTAAATTATACTGTTTTTTTGCTACTTGGTGACTTCTTCACACTTGTGATATTTTTTTTCAGATACCTTAACTGGGAAGTTCACTCTAATGGTCTAAAAGCGCCTGGGGTCAGAGATCCCAGACACCCAAAATTAATGTTGTGAGGGCTGAAAGGAGAAATATTCAAGTGAAATCGGAGGAGGGAATTTTTTTCACTTAGTGGAAAATGGTCACTTCCTGAGTCTCAAAGGTGACTAGATATTTGCCTTCTCAAGTATGGATGTTCTTCAACTGCGGCAGGCACTTGAGATATTCCACCAATGAAGAACTTGAAAATAGGACAGATTCTTTGTAGTTATGCACAAATGAAACAACTCATCTCACTGCTTTCCTCTCCGTTAGCACATAGAACATAGAATAGTACAGCACATTACAGGCCCTTCGGCCCACAATGTTGTGCCGACCCTCAAACCCTGCCTCCCACATAACCCTCCAGCTTAAATTCCTCCATATACCTGTTTAGTAGTCTCTTAAACTTCACTAGTGTATCTGGCTCCATCACTGACTCAGGCAGTGCATTCCACACACCAAACACTCTCTGAGTGAAAAACCTTTCTCTAATATCCCCCTTGAACTTCCCTCCCCTTGCCGTAAAGCCATGTCCTCTTGTACTGAGCAGTGGTGCCCTGGAGAAGAGGCACTGACTGTCCACTCTGACTATTCCTCTTAATATCTTGTACACCTCTATCATGTCTCAGTGCCAGAGGCCCTGCCACTGTGGCTCACACCTGGTCGGTTGCCCTCGCCAACAGCATCCAGGACGGTAAACTTATTATTCAGGGGAATGGCTACAGTGGTGCTCTGCACTACCTGTCTACTCTCCTCGCTTTCCCCCCCTCTGACTGTCACCCAACGACCTGCTTCCAGCAGCCTAGGTGTGACTGCCTCCCTGTAGCTCTCATCTATGACTTATATCCCTTATCCCTTATACCTGCAACAGATTTTTACTAAGGAAAGCTTCTGAGGGCACTGAACATTTTATGTGTATTTAATGTGCAGGCTATGGAAGAGTTCACTTTCAGAGTAACAAGGAAAACTTTCTAAAGAATTAGGAAATGTCTTTAGGGATATTTAAAATCCCTGGCGATAGGCACATGGATGATACAAAAACAGAGGTCTCTGTAGGAGGGAAGAGTCAGATTGACCTCAGAGTAGGTTGAAAGGTTGGTAAAATATTGTAGGTTGGAGTGCCCACTGTACTCTGCTGTTACATTTTATGTTCCCTGTTCTATTAAGATAAGTTAAGATAAAACTTTATTTATCCTGAAGAAAATTATTGTTGCAAGGTTGCTCAGTCAGAAATATACACTTTAAAATACAAAATGTAAGCATTGAGATACAAAAAAGAATACAAAATAATTCTACCAATTGTCCAGTGTGCTTTATTATTCCTGTGTTTTGCTGCTGTTTCAGATGGTCTTATAGTGCACTAAGAGTTAAAAAAGAATTTTTTTGATCTTTTTCTTCAAAAGGTCCTTCATAAAACTAATTATTTATAAATCAGATAATGGCAAAATTGCAAGCACAGTCTGAAGTTCATATTTAATTTATTTTACTTGCATATTGAAACTTGTAATTTTGCAAAAAAAGAGATTTGTGCTTATCCAAAACTGCATTTAATAAAAATTTGAAATAAGAAACATAGAAACATAGAAAATAGGTGCAGGAGTAGGCCATTTGGCCCCTCAAGCCTGCACCACCATTCAGTATGATCATGGCTGATCATCCAACTCAGAACCCTGTACCTGCTTTCTCTCCATACCCCCTGATCCCTTTAGCCACAAGGGCCATATCTAACTTCCTCTTAAATATAGCTAATGAACTGGCCTCAACTGTTTCCTGTGGCAGAGAATTCCACAGATTCACCACTCTCTGTGTGAAGAAGTTTTTCCTCATCTCCGTCCTAAAAGGCTTCCCCTTTATCCTTAAACTGTGACCGCTCGTTCTGGACTCCCCCAACATCAGAAACAATCTTCCTGCGTCTAGCCTGTCCAATCCCTTTAGAATTTTATACGTTTCAATAAGATCCCCCCTCAATCTTCTAAATTCCAGCGAGTATAAGCCCAGTCGATCCAGTCTTTCTTCATATGAAAGTCCTGCCATCCCAGGAATCAATCTGGTGAATCTTCTTTGTACTCCCTCTATGGCAAGAATGTCTTTCCTCAGATTAGGGGGACCAAAACTGCACACAATACTCCAGGTGTGGTCTCACCAAGGCCTTGTACAACTGTAGTAGAACCTCCCTGCTCCTGTACTCAAATCTTCTTGCTATGAATGCCAACATACCATTTGCCTTTTTCACCACCTGCTGTACCTGCATGCCCACCTTCAATGACTGGTGTACAATGACACCCAGGCCTCGTTGCACCTCCCCTTTTCCTAATCGGCTACCATTCAGATAATAATCTGTTTTCCTGTTCTTGCCACCAAAGTGGATAACCTCACATATATCCACATTAAATCGCATCTTCCATGAATTTGCCCATTCACCTAACCTATCCAAGTCACCCTGCATCCTCTTAGCATCCTCCTCACAGCTAACACTGCCGCCCAGCTTCGTGTCATCCACAAACTTGGAGATGCTGCATGCAATTCCCTTGTCTAGATCATTAATATATATTGTAAACAACTGGGGTCCCAGCGCTGAGCCTTACGGTACCCCACTAGTCACTGCCTGCCATTCTGAAAGGGTCCCGTTTACTCCCAAAAGCAGAATGTTCTGGAAACTCAGCAGGTTCTGTGGAAGGAGAAAAAGACTTAGTGCTTCAGATTGAAGACCCATTGTCAGAAGTGAGAAAGGCACAAAACAAGTTAGTTTTAAGTTGCAGTAATGATGGTGGAAGCAATGAAGGGTGTGGGAATAAGCTGTTGATGAAGTTATCAAGTTGATAGGTGTATAGGGCTGTTATATAGAAAGAATATGAATAAGAGAATGTAAAAAGTAGGAAATAAGGACAATTAGTGAATGAAATAACACAAAGTAAAATGTAAAATCTGGTGGTATGCAGGACTCTATGAAATGCTAAGCAGGTGAGCTCATGCTAATGGAAAAAGAGAGGAACAGAGCCAATATGACCTTGGCCAGAATTAGCAACTTCAGATTCAAACAGAGAAAGTGAGTTACAAGAAGCTGTAGAATTTGATATCAAATCCAGGAGGCTGCAATTTTCCCAGACAGAAAGCTAGATGTCCCTCAAGATTTACATTGGTCCTCACTGTAATAGTGCAGAAGGTCACAAAGAGATGCAAAAGTAGAAAAAGGGACTGTGGGCTGTGCTTCACAAAGTAGTCAACCAATTTGTATTTGGTTCCTCCAAGGTAGCACATCATGAACACTAAATGCAGAAAGATTGATTGAGATAAGTGGAAATGAATCATTGCCTGACCTGCAAAGACTGCTTGGCTGCCTGGATGGTGTGAAGGGAGTAGTTTAAAGGACAGGTGTTACATCAATCTTCCATTGTATGGGAAGGCACCTAAGGAGTCGTTGTTGGAAACAAAACCTAACGAACTGTGGAGGGAACAGTCCCTTTTGAAGAAGAGGGAAAAGAAGATGTGTCTGGAAGTGAAATCTTGCTGAAGGTGGTTGAACAATGATTGTTTTGCCCATTCTTTAAATTAACTTTTGACTTCATTCCAGAGGTAACTTGAAAGCATTTTAAAAAATTTTCTAAGGCAGTGGTTCCCAACCTGGAGTCCAGGGACCCCTCGGTTAATGGTAGGTGTCCATGACATATAAAAGCTTGGGAATCCCTGCTCTAAGTCAAACCAAGGAACTTTTTAAAACCTGATGAGGTATCATTAATAATTTATAAACATTTGTAGGGTCCCATGCACTTCAATTAAACAGCCAGTGTTTCCTCTGAACATAACTTGCTGCAGCACAGCAGTGAGAATACTGGATTAACATTCAGAATTCTGCAAGTTGATTTAATTCCAGAGGATAATAAAATTAAGTAATTTTAAAAAAATATGGATTTAAAGCCTGTCTAAGTTCTGGAAGGGTCTTGATAAAGGGTCTCAGTCCAAAATGTTGACTGTACTCTTTTCCATAGATTCTGCCTGGACTGCTGAGTTCCTCCAGCGTTTTGTGTGTGTGTTGCTTGGATTTCCAGCATCTGCAGATTTTCTCTTGTATGGGGTTTGTGGTGCTGGGGTTAAATTTCAGCTTTTGTTTTTCATAACAAAAGATGGAACAGGCACGAGGGGCCGAACGGCCTTTTCCAAAGATGTACCGGTTAATAGGTTAATTGGTCATTGTAAATTATCCCATGATTAGACTAGGATTAAGTAGAGGGATTACTGGGCGGTGCAGCTTGAAGGGTGGGAAAAACCTATTGTATGGCTCATGTTAATAAATAAATAAAATAAATTTTAAAATTCCAAGAAACGCACTAGAATCATTGAAAGACTATACCCAATAAGACAGACAAACAACAAATGTGCAAACGAAAACAAATTGAGATAAATAAGTTAATGATCTTTATTTGCTTCAACACAATAAAATTGCAATGTCTTAGCATTAAGATACAAATATATGTCTGTAATAAAACTTTGATGTGCTGTGCTGAATGACTCTTTGTGTCACTCAGTTATCCCCCCCCCTAAATGTAAATCATGTGACAGGCTCAGTAAAATGGGAAACTGAAAAACACTGGGTGACGGCCTGGTCCTTAGCCTCTCTTTGATATCCAAGATGACATAATGGAGAATCCAAATTGTCTTGTATCGAATTGCTTCCTGCAGGAATAGATCAGAAACAAACGCAATTTACAGACTTGAATAACTTGAACAAAACAGTGAACTTAGCCAAAGAGCTTTTGATGTAATTTGATTCAGATTCCAGATGGTTGGGTTTTATTCTCCATATTCCACCCAGAAACCAGTTACTTTAGTTAACTAATGCTACTTAAGCTTTCTAATGCCTTAGCCTAACTTAACATAGTATAGGAAGACAAAATTTGCCAATATTTTACCAACTGATTCAGGATTGGGTTCTATGTACATCACAGCCTATGAAACACCAGCTGATTAGTGTGAATGACAACTTTATGTACAGACACTCATGTGCCTAGTGTCACTTTATAGACATAAATTGACCTATGTATATGCTATCTTATGTACTTATCGTGATTTTTTGTTATTATGTTGTTTATCTTCTTGTGCATTTTTTTTGTGCGGCATCAAATTTGTTTTCCTTTACACTGTCCTGAAGATGACATTAAACAATCTTGAATCTTATTTTCTAAGTTGGATCTGTCTGTACAGAGTAGGGAGCAGAGCAATTGTTTCCTATTTTCTATCCTTGTGCGTTAAGCTTGTTGGAATCTGTAGCTGGCAAGGAAGGACGCTGGCTTGCTGGCTAACTCTGACAGAAGCATGCAACAATGGAATTTGTACCCTCTTAGACATCTGTGAGAGTGCTTGCAATTAAGCACCATTTTATAATCGCACATTGTGCATTAGTTAGATATGATCTGCTTTAGGCTGGAATCTCTGCATGGTGGTGAACTGCAAACAGAGAGGCATGGTAGCACAGCCGTTTGCGCAATGCTTTACAGAACCAATCCCAGGAGCTGCGGATTTCTCCCACATTCCAAAGATGTACATGTTCGGGTTAGGGTTAGTGAGTTGTGGGCATGTTATCCTGGCGTCGGATGTGTGGTGACTCTTGCAGCCTGCCACCGGCAGAATCCTCGGTCTGTGTTGGTGGTTGGTGCAGAAGGTGCATTTCACGGCATGCTTCGATGTACAAATGACAAATAAAGCTAATCTTTTGAAGATTTCTGTACACACTTCTGTTCCCCTCATAATGTGCTGCAACACTTGTTCGGGAGAGTGAGACAACATGCTTGTTGAGTGACCTCTGCTCCCCGCCTATCTTCATGGATTCAACACCTTTGGTGAATGGGAAGTGCCTAGGATGTTAGCTGTGCGGGAGCACATTTCACTGCACTGATCCCATCGTCCAGCATATGTGAGTTTGCAATTCATGTCAGCTTTCGCCTATCATCTTCCTACTTCACCCCCTTTTTTCCTCCACCCTTTCTTTGCTCCCCCTTTCTGTCAAGTCCCGATGAAAGGTCTTGGCCTGAAACATCGACTGTTCATTTCTGCCTGACCTGCTGAGCTCCTCCTGCATTTTGTGCACTTTCCTCTGGATTTTCAGCATCTGCAGAAACCCTTGCGTGCATTTTACAGTGTGGTGCAGTGTCAGGAAGAGGGGAGAACGTTATCATGGAAAGAGTGATAGTACTTGACGCCCTGCGCCCTGGAGAAGACTTCCCAGGCGCAGATCCATGGTCTCGCAAGACTAACGGATGCCATACATACATACTTGACGCCACGGTGCTTCGAAGACTTTCAGAGAAAATGGCACGACCATTAATTTGGGATATTTACATTAAAGCCATTCTTTCGTAAACAAACCGTTCTGGAAATGGGAACTGAAACGTTAACTCTGTTTTTCTCTCTCTTGGTACTGACATCATCTGGTGAGTATTTCTAGCATTTCCTCTATTTATGATGTAAACCGTTAAATGCTTCCAATATCACCCACATCTTTCAGTTCTGAAAACAATTAGGTGTAAATGCCTTGGAGGCCGGGATTGTCAGAGCACATTGGGTTATGAATGTGAGATTCGAAGACCAGTACTGCAGGGTGATTTGCATTATAACCTACCAGATACTGAAAGGCCTAGATAGAATGGATGTAGAGAGGATGTTTCTTTTATTTATTTAGTGATAGTTTATTTACAGATCTATTTAGAGATACATTACAATACATACAGTGATTTTTTTTAGAGATAAAACACAGTAACAGGCCCATTGGGCCCAACAAGCCTGTGTCTCCCAATTATACCCATGTGACCAATTAACATACTAACCCAGACATTTTCAATTGTGGGAGGAAACTAGAGCACCTGGAGGAAACCCATGTTGTCATGGGGAGAATGTACAAACTCCTTACCCCTGGGGTGGGAATCGAACCCAGGTTGCTGGGGCTGTAAAGTATTATGCTAACTACTATACAACCATGTCACCCATTAGCAATAGAGTAAACAATTTGAGGGTACAACCTTAGAACAAAGGTTCTAAACTTTAAAACTGAGATGAGGGTGAATTTCTTTAGCCAGAAAGTGGTGAATGTGTGGAATCTGTTGCTATAGAGAGTTGTGGGGGCCAAGTCATTGGGTGTATTTAACACAAAGAATGATAGCTTCATGATTGGTAAGCAAGTTAAGGGTTACGTGTGACAATGGGGTTAAAAAAAATCAGCCGTAATGGTGGAGAAGACATAATGGACCAAATGGCTTAATTTGTGCTCCTGAGTTCTATGGTCTAACTCCCGGAGAAGGGGTTTCTTGGGCCTGTGGTTGGCAGATCAGTCATCTAAGAAGGCAGAATCTGAATTATCTGGTGGGAGAAGGGAAATGCAAAGTGTCATGAGATTGTAAGGGGTCAACACATAATAAATCAGCCATGATCTATTGGCAGAGGAGACTAGATGGGCCAAATGGCCTAATTCTGCTCCTATGTTGTATGGTCTTAACAGCATTATTCTGGAGTTGCCTGGGTAGAAAGAAGTCTGGGGATTTACATTACCTTAGAGGTAACTCTAGTTGAGTCCTCACTGTGAACCCATGATTGTTCCAGAAGTGGCTACAATGGTCTCTTACCAAACAATTATGAACCAATTTCCTGACTAACAACTCCATAGGGAAAGATAGCTATGTAATAAACCATACTATACAATCAACTTTCCAGGCCTAACTCTATCCTTTGACAAAAATATTAAGAAGATGGTGTCAGAAAGTGGTGGTTCTTAGTGTGCAGCTCTGAAGGGAATCATCAAACATTTTCATTAGTGATGACTGCAGCTGAAATCCACAGTCACAGCCATGAGTATTTCATTAAGATATATATTTCTTATTGTAATTTATAGATTTTTATGCATTGCACTGTACTGCTGCCACCAGAAACAAATTTCACAACGTGCGTCAGTGATATTGACATTTTGCAATTGCTGATAAAGGCTCTTGGCCTGAGGCATTGACTGTTTATTCACTCCTATCAATGCTGCCTGATCTGCTCCAGGATTTTGTGTGTGTTACTCTGAATTCCCAGCATCTGCAGGATCTCTTGTGTGCCAGTGATATCAAACCTGATTCTGTTTCTGATTCTCTCCCGCTTGGCTCAATATTAAACCTTGCATGAATAACCCAAAGAAAGTGACAGCAGAGCAATTTGACGCATTTCTCAATGGAATCCAATCCTTATTTGTCTACATTCCATAGATAAACTGTCAGGTAAACAACATGAAGGAAAATTGGTTCATTTAAAAGCCCAGGAGACAATGAGTAGGTGAGAAGAGAATAAACTTGGCAAGCAAAGGTGTCGGTAGACAGAGTTCAGAGTAGCTGACTGAATAATTCCCGGTGATGCTATGAACAATCTGTTGTTACATTTGAGATCAGTTATGTCAACACTAATCAAAGATTAAAATTTCAGCTTTCTCAATGCATGTAGTTCAATGCCAAGTTCTCCATTTACTCAACAAACAATTGTGGAATAATTTATTTTGATGGATTGGATAAGCTCTAAATATCAGGATGTTTGCCTTCCTTGTATCATGTTCATTCAGAGGAGTAAAATCAGAATCAGAATCAGGTTTAATATCACTGGCATTGTCACTATATCACAAAGTTTGTTAATGTATGCAACCGCAGTACAATGCAATGCATGATAGCAGAATACAAAATAAATAAGTAAATCAATTATAGTAAATATATATATATATACACACAGAATCTCCATACCTTCCGCCCAGGCTTGTGATGATCATCATTATTACCCATTGTCCTTTGAGATGACAGATGCCAACCACCACCATATATGTATATTAAACAGTTAAATTAAAAATAGTGGGAAAATTGAAAGAATACAAAAACAAAAATCATGAGCTGGTTTATGTAACTCTTTCCAAGTGAATCAAATTCCTCCACCCCGAGGAATGCCCCTTTTCTCTTTTCACAGTATAAAACACCCTGCACGCAGGACGTTGTACTCCACCTCTTTGCTTGTGTCAATGATTTAAAAAACTCCAAAGAGTGAAAATATTAAATAAGAACAAAACAACTATCCCAAAAATGTAAAATAGGTCAGTTGACGTCTTTAAGAAGTTAGAACAAACCTTGTGATGCTGAGCAGGTAATCCATTCCATAGAAGATAGAACTGTGCAGCAGAAGAAAAGTTCCTGCAGCTCACTATGTCAGTTTTCTACTGTACTGTACTGTACCAGTGGTTTTCCACAGGGACCTGTGCTCTCAGTGACCTGGATGAGGAAGTGGAAAGGTGGGTTAATAAGTTTGCACCTAACACAAAGGTTGATGGTGTCATGGACAGTGTAGAAGGTTGTTGTGGGTTAGAAAGGAACATTGACAGAATGCAGAGCTGGGCTGAGAAGTGGCAGATGGATTTCAATCTGGAGAAGTGTGAAGTGATTCATTTTGGAAGGTCAAAAGCCAGGTTAATGGCAGGATTCTTAACAGCATGGAGGAACAAAGGGATCTTGGGGTCCACAAATTTAGATCTCTCAAAGTCACTGTGCTAGTTGATAGGATGATTGAGAAGATGTATGGCATATTGAGGGGCTAGAGACAGAAACATTAGGGACATTTAAGAGACACTTAGATAGGTACTAGATGAAAGAATAATGGTGGGAGGGAAGGGTTAATTGACCTTGCAGTAGGTTGAAATGTTGGCACAACTTCATGGGCCGAAGACCTTGGACTGTGCTCTGCTGTTCTATGTTCTATGATTGGTGTCGGGACCGCTTCTTTTTATACTGTATATCAGTGATTTAGATGACGGAATAGATGGCTTTGTTGCCAAGTTTGCAAATCATATGAAGATTGGTGGAGGGGCAGGTAGTGTTGAGAAAACAGGCAGGCTGCAGAAGCACTCAGAAGATTAAGAGAATGGGCAAGAAAGTGGCAAATGAAATACAATATTGGAAAATGCATTGTCATGTGCTTTGGTGGTAGAAATAAGTGTGCAGACTATTTTCTAAATGGGGAGAAAATCCAAAAATCTGAGATGCGAAGGGACTTGGGGGTCCTTGTGCAGAACACCCTAAAAGTTGAGTTGGTGGTGAGGAAGGCAAATGCAATGTTAACATTTGTTTCAAGCGGTCTTGAATACAAGAGCAGGGATGTGATGCTGAGGCTTTATAACATACTGGTGAGGCTTCACCTTGAGTATTGTGAACAGCTTTGGGCTCCTCATCTAAGAAAACATCTGTTGGTATTGGAGAAGGTTCAGAGGTGGTTCACAAGGATGATTCCAGGAATGAAATCATTCCTGGAATGATGAGAGGTAATGTTGCAGCTATATAGGACCCTGGTCAGATCCCACTTGGAATACTGTGCTCAGTTCTGTTCGCCTCATTACCGGAAGGATGTGGAAGCCATAGAAAGGGTGCAGAGGAGATTTACAAGGATGTTGCCTGGATTGGGGAGCATGCCTTATGAGAATAGGTTGAGTGAACTCGGCCTTTTCTCCTTGGAGTGACGGAGGATGAAAGGTGACCTGATAGAGGTGTATAAGATGATGAGAGGCATTGATCGTGTGGATAGTGAGAGGCTTTTTCCCAGAACTGAAATGGTTGCCACAAGAGGACACAGGTTTGAGGTGCTGGGGAGTAGGTACAGTGAAGATGTCAGGGGTAAGTTTTTTACACAGAGAGTGGTGAGTGCGTGGAATGGGCTGCCGGTGGCAGTGGTGGAGGCGGATACGGTAGGGTCTTTTAAGGGCTTTTAGATAGGTACATGGAGCTTAGCAAAATACAGGACTATAGGTAAGCCTAGTAATTTCTAAGGTAGGGACATGTTCAACACGACTTTGTGGGCTGAAGGGCCTGTATTGTGTTGTAGGTTTTTCTATGTTTTTTCTATGTAAGGGTTATCATATGAAGAATGTTTGACACCTCTGTGTCTGTACTTGTTGGAATTCAGAATGATGAGGGGGGGATCTCATTGAAACCTTTCAAGTGTTGGAATACATAGACAGAGTAGATATGGAAAGTATATTTCCCATGGTGTGGGAGTCTGGGACATGAGGGCACAGCCTCAGGTTAGAGAGGCGTCCATTTAAAACAAAGATGTGGGGAAATTTCTTTAGCCAGGGGGTGGTGAATTTGTGGAATTTGTTACCACAGGCAGCTGTGGAGGCCAGGTCATTGGATGTATTTAAGACAGAGATTGATAGGTTCTTGATTGGACACGGCAAAAAAAAAATTACGGGGAGAATGCTGGGGCCAAATAGCCTAACTCTGTTCCTATGTCTTATAGTCTTATGGTCTTACAATGATGCTAATTTGAACCACACATCTGCCTGTACGTGATCTATATCCCTCCATTTCCAGCCTGTTTGTGTGTCTGTCCAAATTACTCTAAAATGTTGCTGTCATATTTGCTTCTACCATTTCCCCTGACAGAACGTTCTAGGCTCCAATCAAGCTCTGTGTAAAATCTCCCTTAAACATTCACCCTCTCAATAATGGGAAATGGCAGAAGAGCTCAAAATTGTGGGGAGAGCAATTAAACTGAAATCTCTTTTGAGATCATTTGAAACCAAAGAATGGAAGATTGCAAGGGGTCACGAAAAGTCAACAAAGGTTGGGATAGGTTGTAGAATCTGTTCCTGTGACACTGGTTGAGGAGCAATTATTGGCAAGACCTCTATGAAGTAATCTGCTGCTCTGTTTCAAAGTACTGCCATGAGCATTTTTACATGCTCTTAAGAGTATTTAGTCAATGATAAAAATTACACTTCCATTAGAAGACTATTGATCTTAATGTTGTAATGTGTTCTGGATTCTTCTGTGTTCTAAATTGAGATTTATGTAAATTCAGTAAGGCTGAGAGCATTAGGTAAACACAAACTTAATCAGTGGCAGTTGATCTTCAACTGAATAACAAGTATTATACAAATAATGTAGTAAAATCTAGACACGTGACAGCCTATTACTCATGAGGAGTCCACTGACGTTAAAGTTCAAAATAAATTAATTATCCAAGTACGTTTGACAGAAATATTTCAAATGTCATTAGAAATGGGGATGGTGCCGGAGGATTGGTGTATTGCTCATGTGGTTCCATTATTTAAAAAAGGTTCTAAGAATAAATCTAGCAATTATTGGCCTGTAAGTTTGACATCAGTGGTGGGTAACTTAATGGAAAGTATTCTTAGAGATGGTATATATAATTATCTGGATAGACAGGGTCCGATTAGGAACAGTCAACATGGATTTGTGCGTGGAAGGTCATGTTTGACAAATCTTATTGAATTTTTTGAAAAGGTTACTAGGAAAGTGGATGAGGGTAAAGCTGTGGATTTTGTCTATATGGACTTCAGTAAGGCCTTTGACAAGGTTCCACAAGGAAGGTTAGTTAGGAAGGTTCAATCATTAGGTATTAATATTGAATTAGTAAAATGGATTCAACAGTGGCTGGATGGGAGATGCCCGAGAGTAGTGGTGGATAACTGTTTGTCAGGTTGGAGGCCGATTAGTGGTGTGCCTCAGGGATCTGTACTGGGTCCAATGTTGTTTGTCATATACATTAATGATCTGGATGATGGGGTGGTAAATTGGATTAGTAAGTATGCAGATGATACTAAGATAGGTGGCGTTGTGGATAATGAAGTAGGTTTTCAAAGCTTGCAGAGAGATTTAGGCCAGTTAGAAGAGTGGGCTGAAAAATGGCAGATGGAGTTTAATGCTGATAAACATTTTGGTAGGACTAATCAAAATAGGACATACATGGTAAATGGTAGGGCACTGAGGAATGCAGTAGAACAGAGTGATCTAGGAATAATGATGTATAGTTCCCTGAAGGTGGAATCTCATGCTGGCCTTTATAAATCAGAGCATTGAGTATAGGAACAACAACACACACAAAATGCTGGTAGAACACAGCAGGCTAGGCAGCATCTATAGGGAGAAGCGCTGTCGACGTTTCGGGCTGAGACCCTTCGTCAGAACTAACCGAAAGGAAAGATAGTAAGAGATTTGAAAGTAGTGGGGGGAGGGGGAAATGCAAAATGATAGGAGAAGACCGGAGGAGGTGGGATGAAGCTAAGAGCTGGAAATGTGATTGGCGAAAGTGATACAGAGCTGGAGAAGGGAAAAGATCATGGGATGGGAGGCCTCAGGAGAAAGAAAGGGGGTGGGGAGCACCAGAGGGAGATGGAGAACAGGCAAACAACTAAATATGTCAGGGATGGTGTAAGAAGGGGAGGAGGGGCATTAACGGAAGTTAGAGAAGTCAATGTTCATGCCATCAGGTTGGAGGCTACCCAGCCGGTATATAAGGTGTTGTTCCTCCAACCTGAGTTTGGATTCATTTTGACAATAGAGGAAGCCATAGATAGACATATCAGAATGGGAATGGGATGTGGAATTAAAATGTGTGGCCACTGGGAGATCCTGCTTTTTCTGGCGGACCGAGCGAAGGTGTTCCGCAAAATGGTCTCCCAGTCTGCGTCGGGTCTCACCAATATATAAAAGGCCACACCAGGAGCACCGGACGCAGTATACCACACCAGCCGACTCACAGGTGAAGTATCGCCTCACCTGGAAGGACTGTCTGGGGCCCTGAATGGTGGTGAGGGAGGAAGTGTAAGGGCAGGTGTAGCACTTGTTCCGTTTACAAGGATAAGTGCCAGGAGGGAACTCGGTGGGAAGGGATGGGGGAGATGAGTGGACAAGGGAGTCGTGTAGGGAGCGATCCCTGCGAAAAGCAGAAGGGGGGGGGGAGGGAAAAATGTGTTTGGTAGTGGGATCCCGTTGGAGGTGGCGGAAGTTACGGAGAATTACATGTTGGACCTGGAGGCTGGTGGGGTGGTAGGTAAGGACAAGGGGAACCCTATCCTGAGTGAGGTGGCGGGCGGATGGGGTGAGGGCAGATGTGCGGGAAATGGGAGAGATGTGTTTGAGAGCAGAGTTGATGGTGGACGAAGGGAAGCCCCTTTGTTTAAAAAAGGAAGACATCTCCTTCATCCTGGAAAGAAAAGCCTCATCCTGAGAGCAGATGTGGCGGAGACGGAGGAATTGTGAGAAGGAGATAGCCTTTTTGCAAGAGACAGGGTGGGAAGAGGAATAGTCCAGGTAGCTGTGAGAGTCTGTAGGCTTATAGTAGATATCAGTAGATAGGCCATCTCCAGAGATGGAGACAGAAAGATCAAGAAAGGGGAGGGAGGTGTTGGAAATGGACCAGGTAAATTTGAGGGCAGGGTGAAAGTTGGAGGCAAAGTTAATGAAGTCGACAAGCTCAGCATGCGTGCAGGAGGCAGCGCCAATGCAGTCATCAATGTAGCGAAGGAAAAGAGGGGGATGGATACCGCTATAGCCTTGGAACATGGACTGTTCCACAAAGCCAACAAAAAGGCAGGCATAACTGGGACCCATATGGGTGCCCATGGCTACACCCTTGGTTTGGAGGAAGTGGGAGGAGCCAAAGGAGAAATTATTGAGAGTAGATAGATAGATAGATAGATAGATAGATAGATAGATAGATAGATACTTTATTCATCCCCATGGGGAAATTCAACTTTTTTTCCAATGTCCCATACACTTGTTGTAGCAAAACTAATTACATACAATACTTAACTCAGTAAAAAATATGATATGCATCTAAATCACTATCTCAAAAAGCATTAATAATAGCTTTTAAAAAGTTCTTAAGTCCTGGCGGTAGAATTGTAAAGCCTAATGGCATTGGGGAGTATTGACCTCTTCATCCTGTCTGAGGAGCATTGCATCGATAGTAACCTGTCGCTGAAACTGCTTCTCTGTCTCTGGATGGTGCTATGTAGAGGATGTTCAGAGTTATCCATAATTGACCGTAGCCTACTCAGCGCCCTTCGCTCAGCTACCGATGTTAAACTCTCCAGTACTTTGCCCACGACAGAGCCCGCCTTCCTTACCAGCTTATTAAGATGTGAGGCGTCCCTCTTCTTAATGCTTCCTCCCCAACACGCCACCACAAAGAAGAAGGCGCTCTCCACAACTGACCTATAGAACATCTTCAGCATCTCACTACAGACATTGAATGACGCCAACCTTCTAAGGAAGTACAGTCGACTCTGTGCCTTCCTGCACAAGGCATCTGTGTTGGCAGTCCAGTCTAGCTTCTCATCTAACTGTACTCCCAGATACTTGTAGGTCTTAACCTGCTCCACACATTCTCCATTAATGATCACTGGCTCCATATGAGGCCTAGATCTCCTAAAGTCCACCACCATCTCCTTGGTCTTGGTGATATTGTAAGAACTAATTCCGCTAGACGGAGGAGAGTGGTGGTAGAGGGGATTTGGTTAGGTCTGGAATCCAAAAAAAACCGAAGAGCTTTGAGACCATCTCGGTGGGGGATGGACGTCCATGGTGAAAATAAGACGGATGGGGCCAGGGAACTTAAAATCATTGAAAAAATTCAAAGAATGAGAAGTGTCATGAACATAGGTGGGAAGAGATTGAACAAGGGGGGATAAGACAGTGTCAAGGTATGCAGAAATGAGTGAGTTCAGTGGGGCAGGAGCAAGCTGAGACAATAGGTCTACCTGGACAGGCAGGTTTGTGGATCTTGGGTAGGAGGTAGAAACGGGAAGTGCGGGGTGTAGGAACTATGAGGTTTGTGGCAGTGGATAGGAGATCCCCAGAGCTAATAAGGTTGGTGATGGCCTGGTACTCTTTAGTGGGATCATGATCAAGGGGTAAATAAGAGGAGGTATCAGAGAGTTGTCGCTGTGCCTCGGCCAGGTAGAGGTCAGTACGCTGGACAACAACAGCTCCCCCCTTATCAGCAGGTTTTATAGTGAGGTTGGGATTGGTGCGGAGGGATCGGAGAGCAGAGCGTTCGGAAGGAGTGAGGTTGGAATTGGAACAGGGTGTGGTGAAGTCAAGACGGTTGATGTCCCATCTGCAATTAGCAATAAAGAGATCCAGAGCAGGTAGAAGACCAGAGCGGGGTGTCCATGAAGAGGAGGAGGGTTGAAGATGGGAGAAGGGGTCATCGGTGGGTGTAGGAGAGTATAGGAGTTGGGATATAATGTTAAAATTGTACAAGGCATTGGTGAGGCCAAATTTGGGGTATTGTGTACAGTTCTGGTCACCGAATTATAGGAAAGATGTCTATAAAATAGAGAGAGTACAGAGGAGATTTACTAGAATGTTACCTGGGTTTCAGCACCTAAGTTACAGAGAAAGGTTGAACAAGTTAGGTCTTTATTCTTTGGAGCGTAGAGGGTTGAGGGGGACTTGATAGAGATATTTAAAATTATGAGGGGGATAGATAGCATTGATGTGGATAGGCTTTTTCCATTGAGAGTAGGGGAGATTCAAACAAGAGGACATGAGTTGAGAGTTAAAGGGCTAAAGTTTAGGGGTAACATGAGGGAGAACTTCTTTACTCAGAGAGTGGTAGCTGTGTGGAATGAGCTTCCAGTAGAAGGGGTAGAGGCAGGTTCGATTTTGTCATTAAAAAAAAAAATTGGATTGGTATATGGACAGGAAAGGAATGGAAGGTTATGGGCTGAGTGCAGGTTGGTGGGACTAGGTGAGAGTAAGCGTTCGGCATGGACTAGAAGGGCCGAGATGGCCTGTGTCCGTGCTGTAATTGTTATATGGTTATATGTTACTATGTTCCCCTTCACCTGGTTTCACCTATTACCTGCCAGTTTGGACTCCTTCCCCTCTCCCTACCTCCTTATTCTGGCCTCTTTCTTCCTCCCTTCAAGCTCAAAGTAAATTTATTATCCAAGTACATATACGTAACTATGTTCCCCCTGGCCTATTTTCACCTATCACCTACTAGCTTGGATTTCTTCCCCTCCCTCTACCCTCTTATTCTGACTTCCTTCTCTTTCCTTTCCAGTTCTGAGGATGGATCTCAGCTTGAAACGTTGACTGTTTATTCTTCTCCACAGATGCTGCCTGACCCGCTGAGTTCCTGCAGCATTTTGTGAGCATTGCTCTGGATTTTCAGCATCTGTGGAATCTCTTGTACCATAAACTACTTGCAGGTATTTTACGGAGGGTGAGGCCCTGTCGGTCAGGGTTGACCATGAGTGTTGCATCCTGGCTTTCTAGGTACTCAAGCCTGATCAGTACAATATGGAGAGCAAGCTGTCACCCATGTGGCAGTCTCCTCCTCTCCATGCATCTGATGAACCCAAAGGAACGGCAGAGACTGATACAGTTTGGCACCAACAGCATTGTAGGATTTAACAGTCAGCTTTGAGCTTAACATAGGACTGCCTTAGGAACTCCAGCTCCAGATTTTTCCCTCGGGGTTTACTTCCAAAGCCTTCCCCATGAGTGGGTATAGCCACAAGGCAGCGGAGATTTGAGAACAGAATTTTCTTTCTCCTAGGTGAGCTGCCAATCATGGCTGATGAGCTCCATCTGCCCAAAGTGATTGGTTTTAAGGCACCAGTAACCCACCTTTGCCCCTTCTTCTGTCAGTAGAAACAGTTCCACCGGGCTTAGTAGCTTAGCCAGGTGTGATGGACAGGAGCTGGACTTGGTTGTTAGAAGCTATTTGAGGTGCACACCATTGGGAGCACTTAATAGGCAGTGGGAGCTTGTCTTCATTACCAACCCCAGCTATAAAAACCTTAAGGATCCTTTTACAGTAAACATAAAGAAATACAATAGAATTTATGAAAACTATACATAAACTGACTGGGAAAGAACAATATGCAAAGTAAGATAAACTGCATATCAAAATAAAACCAAGAACATGAGTTGTAGGTGGTTGAACGTGAGTTTGTAGAATCAGTTCAGTGTTGTATTGAGAAGTTATCCACGTTGGTTCAGGAGCCTGATGGTTATAGAGTAATACAGTTCCTGAACTTGATGGCATGGGCAGAAGGCTTCTCCATTTCTACAAACCCACTGACTCCCATAAATATCTTGACTATACCTCTTCCCACCCTGCCCAATGCAAAAATGCCATTCCCTATTCCCAGTTCCTCCATCTCCGCCGCATTTGCTCCCAGGATGAGGCTTTCCATTCCAGGATTTCTCAAATGTCCTCTTTCTTTCAGGATTGTGGTTTCCCTTCTGGCATCATCAAAGATGCCCTCACCCGCATCTCCTCCACCTCCCGCACTTCAGCCCTTAACCCATCCTCCCGTCACCACAACAGGGACAGGGTTCCCCTTGTCCTCACCTACCAACCCACCAGCCTCTGGATCCAACACGTTACCCTCCTCAACTTCCACCACCTTCAACAGGACCCCACCACCCAGCACATCTTTCCCTCCCTACCCCTCTCAGCTTTTCGCAGGGATCGTTCCCTCCACAACTACCTGGTTCACACGTCCCTCCCCATTCCTGATGAAGGGTCTCGGCCCGAAACGTTGGCCACTCTTTTCTCACAGATGCTGCCTGACATGCTGAGTTCTTCCAGCGTCGTATACGTATTCTTCTCCATCTCTTGCCTGATGGTAGTAGTGAGAGAAGGGCATTGGCTGGATGGTGAGGTCTTTGATGATGGATGTGGCTTTCTTGTCGCAGTGCTTCACGTGAATATACTCAATGGTTCGGAGAGCTTTGCCTGTGACGGACAGGGCTGTTGCCAACACTTTCTGTAGTCTCAAGTGGCCCTGCAGATGCTGGAAACCTAGAGCAATGCCCACAATGTGCTGGAGGAGCTCAGCAGGTCAGGCAGAATCTATGGATAGGAATAAACAGTCAAAGTTTCAGGCTGGAGTATTATGGAGATTATGGGAGTTAGCAATGCATCCATCTTGATAACAGAACTGGCACATTCTGAACTATGGTTTGTCTTGGTTAGCGGGTCTGAAGACAACTGATGGCTTATGCTACAAAGGTTACATTTTTGAAATCATGAATTGTTCAATGTAACATTGTGGGCTAGCAAAACAGAGAAACTCTGCTGCTCAAAACAGCTTTATTCAAACTTTATGCTTGCAGCATAATAACAAAGAGAATTACTACTAACAACTTCTCTGTGCTGTTAGGCTGATTAACGCTTTCAGTTTGTAGTCTGCCCCACCACCACAACATACACATCACCTACCATCACTTTATACACATATATTCAATCTATGTATATAACAGTTACCTGTACATCATGTTTTATAGGACTGTATTAATATTTACTGTATACAGTATTTATTTTTGTTGTTTTATTGTGATCTTTATGCTTTGCATGTTTTATTTATGCCGCTTTGCATCTGGAGTAACAATCACTTTTTTCTCTTTTACACTTGGGTACTGAAGAGTAACAAGACATAATCTTGAATCTTGAAGCTTGAAGAGCCTTGTTTAAGAGAAATATAACTAGCTCAGTTGATTTCTCGCAAGTGTTAAGTCACATGCAGCAGACGATTCCACACTTGGTCAGTGATTCAGTTAATCTGCATTGTGAATTCACAAGGACACAGCAGAGTGTTCACCCGATAATCTATGCTGTGGAAGTCGCTGTTAATAATTTGGATCAAGTATCTGGCTCCAAGTTCTTCCTTTATCATTTCCATTACGTTTCCTGTTATTTCTAAAGGAGACCCACGGTTGTTTTGTTTTTTTAAGTTGAAGCCTGTAATTGTCCACAGTTGTTCCAGTAATGCTACAGTAATATGGAGTTAAGCACAACTGCAGGGTGACACTCAGCATGATGAATGAGTGGCAACATTCACTTAAATGTGGCAAGTGACTTCTGAGAGAAAACCAAGGAAAATTTGACATGGTGTGTAACACACAGCCATTCCCGTACTGCAGACCATAGAACTGATGGCAAATTGTTCACTGGCTCTCCCCCAGCCAGTCTGCTGATAATTGATTACAGCTCAGTGTTCAACACCATCATCCCCTCGATACTAATCAATAAGCTACAAAACCTGGACCTCTGTACCTTCCTCTACCATTGGATCCTTGACTTCCACATTGGGAGACCACAATCAGCACAGATGCACCTCGATGATGTATACTTAACCCGCTGCTCTACTCTGTACACCTATTAGTGTGTGGCACAATCACCATCTATAAATGTATCTATGGCATAACTACGGTCTGCAGAATCTCAGATCGTAACCAGGAAGCGTACAGAAGTGTGATAGATTGGCTGGTTGGGAGGTGTTGCAACCAAACATCAGTAAGACCAAGGAACTGACCGTGGATCTCAAGAAGAGGAAG